>NC_090932.1:1299288033-1309288033 GCF_040938575.1 Ambystoma mexicanum
CGCAGAGCACTTCCCGTCCGGGCCCATTGGAATGCATGGCCCTACCAGATGGCCGCTCTCCGAGGCCGGCCATCTGGTGTGGGGCCATAGGAACGACTGCAAGGACCAGATGGCCGGGCCGCTCTGGAAGTCCGGATGGGCGTCAATCTGAAATCCGTCTCCAGTTGGGTCTATAAGGAGCCCGGGCGGTTTCGCCGAGAGGTCCCCCTCTGTCGCTCCGGGTGCGCGCTTTACAAGAAAGCTCAGTCACCTTCCTGCGGATTACTATAGACAGGGTGGAGAGGGACCTGTCTGCGCGTCCTCCAGGGTATTTTTCGCCGCTGGCTGCCCGGCCCGGGCTCCGGGGCGAAACCACCACACCTCCCCGGGCCCGGCCGGCCGGGGGGGCCGTGCCCCAGCAGAGACCGGCCTGCTGGGGGCGCTCTTTCCACGAGCACTCCACGCGATCGATTTGGCGCACTTGGTCCGTCTAGGGTTGGACTGCTTGGCCAGCCTCGGCTGTTTCAAGCAATTGGCTTCCACCCGCCTCGGGACCGCGTCGAGGGGAGGGCCCCCGCCCCCAGGTGGGCGGCTCTCCCCTCCGAGCAGAGCGAAGGCCGATCAGCCCGGCAGCTTCCCCCAGTGGTCCGATCAGAGCGGACGGGGCCGGGTGGCGCAAGGCTAGCCCCAGCGCGGGTGTGCCTACCGCAAGCCACGACGCGGCCCCTGCTCCGCCGAGCACGTTTCTCCAGCAGCTCGGAACGCCCGTTCCGCGGGGTGCCGACCCCCTGCGTCGCCGCTCCGGTGGCGGCGCTGCGGGCGAACCCCCTACCGCTCCAAGTTGTGCCTGGGCCCGGCCTCTCCCTCCCACCCACCCCGCGTGGCGGAGCGGGCGGCCGGCGCCCGCGTGACCGACCGGTCCGCCCCAGGGCCCGACGCTCGGGTCCTCCACCCACCCCCCCCAGCAGGGCGCGAAGGTCGGCTCCGAGGCGGGCGCGCGGCTCCCCCGTTGCCACCCTCCAGCAGGTGCGGCTACCTGGTTGATCCTGCCAGTAGCATATGCTTGTCTCAAAGATTAAGCCATGCACGTGTAAGTACACACGGCCGGTACAGTGAAACTGCGAATGGCTCATTAATGAAAGGGGCGTTGTGGTGAGGAATCCAAGCAGATGTTTGGATTGATTCACTACCAGAGAAGGGTCTGCATGGAAAACAGAGGATTTGACCCTGTGACTCTGGGCGACAATACTGCTCCAGATGCAGCTGAATCGCTTTCCTGTGGTGCTGTGCCACTGGAAGCAAGACGACGCAGAGCAACACGGGCTCGATCCCTGGGTTCACACTTCGAAATCTCTAGGTATTAAACGCGCTACACATAACCAATTATAATTATTGGGCCTGTGGCATTTGTAACCACCAGGCTGTGATTACGTCTTGGCTTGAAGTGGTGTGCTACTTGCTGTAGCACCAACAACCTTTTTTGAGGAGGCGTGACTTGCCTAACACTGAATTTTCCACTAGCCCCGGAAATTGCTTCTTTTTTAAACATTGGAGGAGGATTTAACCTGTTTGATCCACAAGCCTAACAGGAAGAGTATGGCTATCACCAGTTCTAGGTGGAAAAGGTATTCCTGGTGAAACATTAAGGGCCTAATTCATATAACATTTTCCAATGGTGTTTTGCCATTATAAAATGCTTCTGTGAATCAGGCCATATGTATTATACTCAATCACACATGTCCTACAATTGGTAACAGTGCAGTTTGGAGCCATAAGAGGAGCACTTTGTATTTATTTATTTATTGAGCATTTCTAAGGCGCTTATACATCAACTAAATTGCGTTTTAAAGCGCCTAAAGGAAAGGGAACAAGTGAAACAGAAGACAATGGAAAAAGCAGTCCTACTAGGCCTTGTAAAAATTTGGATTGTGCAAGTGCAGAGAGAAAAAGAGACAGTATGCATAGTGTGTCACTCTAAACACAAAATGACTGACAGAAATATTAATCAAAATAGCCAAACTAAAAGCAAAAAGCAATAGAATAGAATATAGGCTTTGAATTATTCATAACCACTGGCATTGCATACATCCTATTGCTTGTAGCCAAACAATGGGATGCATAACGGACTAGCCAAATGCAAATAAGCCTTGGTCCTACCATCAATGGGATCAGTCCACTCCAAACTGCCAGGCCATGCAGGTTAGCAAACTCGCCCTCATTTGAAAAAGTAAAATTAACATGTGATAGGTAGATAGCTCTGTCTAATGTTGCAAAGTGGTACTGTTGTGCGCCCAGACATGGGTCCCAAGCTGCACATCATGGATATTGTTGAACGTGGACGGAAAATGTCTTGAGGTTGCATGTTTTCCTTTTTGTATTGCAGAGCAAAAACATAATACAATATCAAATTCATAACAAAGCAGATTCTCATATTTCTTCACAATAGGCTTGTGACAGCCAAACACATTAATAAAAATAATTAGTTATGAATATATACAATTAGAAAAATAGAAATTGAGATTAATGAATTTGAGAGGTCTTTCTACAATAATACTAGTAAATATGCGATACCGATTTCCAATACCAAAAAAGGGACTATTTGTACCCCAGATGTAGGCACATAATGCTAATGGCCCACTGCCTAAGGCCCTGTATACCCCTGTTCGCCCCAGGGCGTCCAACGACTGCTTCCGCTGCCCACTCGCTGCCTGATTCACTGGTCTGCAGGTGAGTAACCCGACTCTGGCTCGCGCACGAATGAGGACACTCCCGTTATAACCATTCTATTGCACTACGATTCCTGTCCCATACTGGCTCCTGTTCCTCGTACACCATTCTCGCACTCCTAATCACAGTCAATACGGACACACTGCATTGACTTTGCATAGTGCCACAACTGTTTGTCCCCCGAGAACTTCCACGCACTCCCATTAAAACCATTCTATTGCACTACGATTCCTGTCCCATACTGGCTCCTGTTCCTCGTACACCATTCTCGCACTCCTAATCACAGTCAATACGGCCACGCTGCCTTGACTTTGCATAGTGCCACAACTTTTTGTCGCCCAGGAACTTCCACGCTGTGGCCTTGGCCATCACCATTGATTCCTGCACTCTTTACACTGGTGCGTTTTAGCCCAGTGCTCCTCGTTACTGTTAAATGCATGCATCACCCGCTGCACAACATACTTGCCTCACTAATTGGTTATTGCATTGTAGTGTTGTAATATTTGTTGCCGACCGCACTGTACTTTGAGACACAACTGCAGCTTACTGTAGTGTTAAAATATCTGTTGCCAACCGCACTTTAACTATTGGGATACAATTGCAAAAAACTGCACTGTAATTGTGAAATATTTGGCTCTCGCACATGCTCCCCTACCTGGCTCACCGCATCGCCTTGTTCACCTAATTCTTTCTACCAGTGGCCTCCCTCCACTCACGTCATGCGGCCCAAAGCCAGCAGCTAGATCCTTCACAAGATCTCCTGCATTCTCTCCGACACCATTATCTCTATATTCGCCCTCGTTCTCATTCTGTCCATTCGTTACACCATCAAGACACAAGCCAACATCACCAGCATGCTCCCACCACCGCATCTCATCACACCTGCTCTCCCCCCACTCACAACCATGCCCATTCTCCTTCCCACACTCAAACCCGTCCACTCACACAAAGGCACTGCCTGCTCACTCCGTCTCAGACGCACTAGACTTAGAACCCGCACTCAACCACTTGAAATCAGCTGCCACCCCACAACCATTGCATCCCGTAATCTACGCTTAGGATCACGCTCCACCTTCAATAGCACTCTACACATTGAAGACACACCGACACCAAAAAGCACACCATCAACACATCTGTTTGGAGCCCTCCTTTCCACACCACCTATAACCACAGAAACAGCCAACCGCCATACCATCTCCAAGACAAACTCTACACCCACACCACTCCTGAAATGCGCCCTTTTAAATGTCCGATCACTCCCTGCGCATGCCTAGAAATGTATGATCTCATAGACAGCCTCAACCTTGACCTACTGGCCATCACTGAAACTTGGCTACATGAAGCATCTGGTCCCTCTGTTGCTCTTGCACTCCCACCAGGCTATACCATCTACAGACAAGACAGACCAGCATGCGTAGGAGGCAGAGTAGCGCTCATCTCCAAAGAAACACTCTCCCTCAGACCCATCACTCACTCCTGGGCTAACAACTCAGACATACTAGCTGTCAAGGTTGCTCTATCCCCTAATAGTACCATCAACATTCACATACTCTATCGCCCCCTGGCCTCCCATCAGATTTCCAGGGTCACTTCCTGCATCTACTCAGCGACAATATCAAAGGCTCCACCAAGACCTTACTTCTTGGATATTTAAACCTCAGTGGTTCTAATGACCCTAAAGTTAAAGCTGCTACTACCCTCACCATGGAACTAAACGAGTTAGGATTCACATAAAAAGTCTCTAGCCCCACACATACTAAAGGCCGCACCCTAGACTGGGTCCCTGACCACAACTGCCACACCTCCATTATCGCTAACTTAGCGCTGCCTTGGACTGATCACAATTGTATCGAGTTGAGCATACCTACCTCCTCAAGCACCAAAATCCTCATCCCAACCCCTCCAGCACAAGTGAGAAGCTCCAAAAAACTTAGAGGACAGCCTTCACTCATGCCTTAACATCCCAGCACCAGCCCACCCTTTCTCCAACGACCCAAACACTCTAGCTGACATTTACAATGATGCGCTATCCAGAGCCATCAACTCCATTGCGCCAATTGAATACAAAAAAGGTTTTAAATTAAAAAAAAAAAACAACTTTACACACAAACTCCTGGTTCACTGATGAACTACAGTCCTTACACTCCCATAAAATGGAGGCTAAAAAAAACTCCCTAGCACACCCTAGCGAGAACACTAAAAACTGTATTAACTACATCTCCCGCCAATATGAAGATGCCATCACTAACGCTAAAGCCAATTCCTTCAATGTCCGAATCACAAATGCCAAATCGCAATCAAAATAAATCTTTGCTATTTTCAAGGAACTCATCTCTCCACCTAGTACACCAGATGAGATCATCAAAGACGAAGCTTGGTGCAAAAGCATTCAAGCTGCCATGCTAAACAAAATCGAGCTCCTTCAAAATAAAATTCAAGGTCATCACAAAGCGTTATCTCACATTCCCGGGCCCAAACAACCAGACCCCTCTCCCCCATTAACTAATTCCAAACCACTTTTCTCGTTCAAAGACATCACAGAATTGGAAGTCACCAACCTCCTCAGAAACTTAAAACCTTCTATGTGTAAAGGAGACATCAGTCCTCCTAAACTCATCAAGGACTGTGCAGACATCCTTGCCCCACTTATAACAGCATTCATTAATGCCTCCTTCAGAACAGGAATCATCCCCGACAGCCTCAAAGAAGCGTGGGTTTGCCCCCTTCTAAAAATAAAAACACTGTTGACCGTGCTCAGCCTAACAACTACCGACCCATAACTACTGTGCCATTCCTCCTCAAGGTCTTGGATAAAGCAGCTCATTGCCAAATTCAACATTTCCTTGAAACCCACTCTATTCTTGAAGGCAATCAGGGTTTTGGCAAAGGACATGGCACTGAAACAGCACTGGTAGACATAAAAAAACAGATCACCCAAATCATGGACAAAGGCAAGCCAGCCCTCCTGCTCCTCTTAGACCTCTGAGCTGCTTTCGATTTGGTAGATCACAAGACACTTACCTCACACCTTACTCACTCAACCAACTTCTCTAAAGAAGCAGCACTGTGGGTCACTTCCTTCTTAGAAGGCAAGGCAATGAAAGTATTCTCAGACAGCCAATGCTGCACCCACCACTATCCACTGTGGAGTTCCGCAGGGTTCCTGCACTGCACCCACTCTATACAACTTGCTCCCAAAGCCTCTCTTTGACAAGCTTGACGCCCTAGGTATCACGCATACGAACTACACTGACGATACCCAAGTACTCCTACCACACACTGGCTCCTACACTAGAGACGCTGAAGCACTACACACAATATACTCCACCATTCAGGCTTGTATGGCAGCCAATGGCCTCTGCCTCAATGGGGAGAAGACTAAAATCATCATTCTAGGCCTAAAAACAACATTAGCCAAACCAGACAATTTGTACTCCAATTTCACCATTGATAACACTATCATCCCTCTATCCACTTCGGTAAAGACCCTAGGCGTCTACTTAGATTCCACGCTATCCATGGCCAGGCAGGTCAGCGCCATCACCTCTGCCTCAGCACACACCACTAAACTCATAAATGCAGTAATATCATACTTATCCAAGCCCAACTGTCTTACAATAGCTAGAACAACTATTGGGGCCAAACTGGACTACAGCAATGCCCTCCTAGCAGGTACATCAAAAAATAACAGAAACAGGCTGCAAATTATGCAAAATAATGCGCTCAGAGCAGCATTAATCCTTCCCAAAAGGGAACACATCTCCAAGGTCAGACAGGCAGCTCACTGGCTCCCTGTTAAAGAATGTATTAGCTTCAAGATCCTCACGCTCACACACAAATGCCTTACCTTCAAAGCACCTTCCTATCTTGCGCCAACCATATCCAAACCTGCTCACTCCAGACCTATCAGGACACACTACACCAACAAACTACTCACTCCCTACATCAAAAGGTCAAAAGCAGCCAGACTAGGTTTCCCTTATATAGCCACTAAGCTATGGAACGCCCTGCCCTCAGACATCAGATCAGAAAACTCTCTCCTCACCTTCCACAAAAACACTCAAAACGTTCCTCTTCATCTGACCCTCTCCATGTTCTGCTACATCCTCATTTCTGTAAATATGACTGCAATTGTTCACACATCTGTAACTAAGTAAACTGTCTGTAACTAGCAACACGATTCCTCCGGGCTGTTGCGCGCTTAACATATGCAAATAAATAAAGAAATCCAATGTAAATGGCACTGGGCACAGGCAATAATGACACTTTGCCCACTATCAAGGTGCAATTACCACCCATATCCACCTCCAAGCCTGAGGTTTAACATTATATAGCGAAAGACTAACATATCCCCAAACACAGTAGGTGGCAAAACCTCTATTGTTCCCAACAAATTCATCCATGGCAGTTTTAGTTTCCAAACAAAATCGTTCCTCTCCCTATGATTTGCAGTCCAGGGAAGTCCCAAGAAGCATGCAACCGAGGGCCTGGAACCCATAAGAAGTCGGGAAAGCCCAGCGCGAGTCATACAAAGTAGGGGAAGCCCCGCGAGAGCCACATACAAGAGTCAGAGGACCCATATCCACTTGGGGGAAGTCCCAAGAAACGTGCAGCAGAGGGTTTGGGCCCATGCCATGTCGGGGCAAGTTCTGAGAAGCAGGCAAACAGGGGTCCGGGACCCACACATTGGTATCTGCCCTTTGGCTAAGCAGTCAGAAGGGTTGGGGACCCCATTGTTAAAAGAGAAAGACCATTAAGAACCAATCTTCATCAACAAGTCTGGCAGGATAGTGAGCCAGACTTGTGTGAGAAACCAAAGGGTGTCTCACCTACTAGTCCCCGGGATCTCTCTCGCTCAGGTGGCCAGGGTACGGCCATCGCCTTTGAATCCAGACTCTGGGGTTGGACGAGTGCGGATCACCTGGGTAAGGGGTCTTCAGGGAGTGGGGTGAGACAATAGATGGTGAGACGCAGTATTCCCCCTTTCCCGTACCCATGACCTATCCTATTTTATAGGATCCTCCAACGTCTCGACCTCTGCCCCCCTTTTCTACACAAACACTGGGCCGAGGAAGAGGGCAACGGAGTAAAGAGGCTAATCCTTACATATCTCATTGGACATGTCCCGCTAATCGGGTCAGGCAAAGTCAGGCACTTGACTCCAATTGCATACATCTTATACCCATTAGCTCTCCCCACACATATAAAAAGCAAAAACAGAGACACTCTGAGCAAGATGAACACGAGAAGGAGCAGAACTTCCGAGGTGAATGCAAACCTACTGGAGCAGAACGACCGACAGAGGGATGAGAGCAAAGAGTAGAGAAACCCAGGAGATCCCTGCAGGTGGTCGTTGCCTCTCTGAAGAGGTGTGAAGGATATGCAGAGAAGGCCAAATCCCAAACAAGAAGACTGCATTGTGTTTCGAAGGTGCCTGCGACCTTCCCAGGTGAACAACAGAGTTGGGGAGGCGAGGCCAAACCTGTGGTATTAACCTTGACTTGTGAATTAAAACCGCAAAGACAAGAAAGGAATGCACATAGCCGGTGAGTTGGCAAGTGACATGAAAGGCCATTGTGTGTTAAGGAACGAGTGAAGGCTGCATGTGTGTGTGGATGAGATGCGAAGGAAGGCAGACCTGTGGGGGAACTTTAAATTACCAAGAACTGTGAAGACAGTGATACAGAGTAGCAGAGTGGTCCGGCAAAAGGAAGTAGCCCACTTGAAAGTCTCTGCGAAAGGTGACATTTTTGGTGTAAAGCGACAAAGTGAATGTACTTTTAAATGTGTAATGACCAAGGTTAACCCAGACAAAAAGGGAAGTGAAAAGGTGAATGTTGAACTTTTGCACGTCTGCTACTGAACTACCCTGTCCAAGAGACACTGGGGCAAATAAGACAAGAGTCTAAGCTGAAGGGAAAGTTGAAGCGGTCCTGCAGAGGTCTTTAGCAAAAACCTTGCACATTCAAAAGTCTTCAACATCAGGAAAAGGTTAGAGCCAGACTTCGGGAGACGGAAAGTGTGATCATTTACGAGAAGGGCACCCCAAAGACTGAATTAAGCTTGGGTAAGCGAACCCCGGCAAGTTCTGTGATAAAAAGGTCCGAGCCTGAACGTGGGAGACCTCATTGACCTTTTTGCTTTGAGTGGTCCGAGCCCAAACGAGGGAGACCGGTCAACATTTGTTGAACTGGGAAAGAACTCCTGAAAGCTAGAATAAGTGACTTTAATGTGGAAGGCTAAGCGGGCCTCGATCCACGTTTTGAACGGCCATTGTTTTGAGAACCTGAGGCAGAGTGTGTCATCCTGTTTGAGGGGACCACCTGACTCCATACTGTCCAACGTGAGACACATTGATTTTTTTTTTAATGTTATGACACTAATTTTCCTTTGCATACATACTCCCCTTTACACACATTTGTATAAGAGATAGGGCAGGCATTGGGTTTTGTTAGTATAGGCCATCTTTGATTTGACAGAGACTGAATAGGACTGTGTTTCTTTATTATTTGATGGTAGAGACTACTCCCATCCTAGCTATAGGGGAAAGCAGGAGTTTTTCCAAACCATGAAAATTGAATAAAGGTTTTGAAATTTTATCTTTTGTGTCAGTGTCATACTTGTGATACCATGCCTCCCTTACACTTGTTACTACCTTGCTGAACGTGAGAAAGGACAGGGAACGGGAGACAAGTCTCTTGATATGTGAGAACTGTGTTTTGAATCAGACAGCCTGACAAATGCAAGGGGAAAGAAGACATTTCCCACAAAGATCTTTTTTTCACCAGTTCTCAGAAGCCTGAGACGTTAGGGTGACAGATGCACTCCTTCCCCCTAAAAGCGCAAGCTGAAAATAGAACCTAAGAGGCTTTCTTTTCTACATATTTGATGGATTTACCATCTTGAAGAACTTACTGAGCACCTTTGGTTTAAAACAAGGAGAACTTTTGTTCCCTCATCGGGAAGTGAACATTAAGCTACCATCCAGAACGAGTGAGTATCCCTTCTGGACCAAGGCGATGCAGTTTTCCTTAGTTTAGTTCAAGTGTACGGGACAGAAATAGGTTTCGACACAGGATGGTGGATTTTTTACTGTATTCGACATCCTGACAGAATCCATAAATATTTTTGCTGAGGCAGGGCCACTCCTCTTAGAAATAGGGTAAGATAGGTTTTCTTTTCTTTACTTTTATTCCTCAATAAAGGTATTTGCCAACAACTATGCCACCACTGTGTCAGACTTGTACTTCTGCATCCTCACATATGGTGCAGTAATGGGATCTGGCCAGGTTGACACAAACCTGGGGATCCCTAAACTTTACCAAATTTAACGACAAGGAATCCAACCGCTCAGTAGCCACTTTGGACTCAATTGGATTTGACTTGCCCAGTAGTATGGACCTCATTCTAGAACCAGGAGAACAACAAATTATACCTACTGGCCTAGTCTTAACAGCTCCCA
Organism: Ambystoma mexicanum; assembly: GCF_040938575.1. NCBI lineage: Eukaryota > Metazoa > Chordata > Amphibia > Caudata > Ambystomatidae > Ambystoma > Ambystoma mexicanum. Next base: position 1,299,298,202 of record NC_090932.1, read on the forward strand.
AGGGTACCTATATTTGGTTGACATCGAAGTCAGGGCTGGCCTGGAAATATGGTTTGGATATCTGGCTGGGGTGGGGGCGGTGGACCCAGATTATAGGGGAGATGTGAAAATCCTACTTCAAAATAATGGAAGAAAATATTTATTTTTTATTTTAGTTTATTTGTATAGCACGCTTAATCCATCGGTATCTAGGTGCTGTGTACTTAATTACATAGTTACAGAGTTATATTACAAACAAAACAGTTACAGATGCCGAGTGGTTACAGAGATATAAAAAAAAACTGTTACAGATACAAAGATGCATGGTAATCGACTCAGAATTATGTTGGAAAAACACTTACAGATTTAGGGTTGTATAGTAGAAGACTTGGGTTACATCGCAAATCTAGCAAGGGTTGTAGTGTGGCTTAGGCTTGCTGATTGAAGAGCCAGGTGTTAACATTGTTTATGAAAGACCAGAAGGATAGTTCGGCTCTGAGGCTGTTAGGCATGGAGTTCCAGCGCTTGGCCGCTAGAACGGGGAAGCTCGATCCGCCTGCCTTTTGTATTTTGTAGGTTGGAATGTTGAGGCAGTGTAGGTAGTTGGATCTGGTGGAATGGCTCCTAGTAAATGTATCAATTATGTATTTTGGGGCGGTGTTGGCCAGGTATTTGTGAGTGGTTACTAATGTTCACAGTGAAATTCTGCCTCACACGGGTAGCCAGTCTGTATCCTGCCTGATTGCTGAGACATGGCTAGATCTTGGTAGGTTAAGCCTGATCTGAGCGCGTTATTCTGCAGCATTGGAAGTTTAAGGTTACGTACATTAGTGCCACATTAAGATCAGATTGCGCAAGGGCTATTAGAAAAAGCAGTATTTCCTGACTTGCTAGAAGTCCCTGACCAAGGTCAAACTGAAAGAGGGGAAAAAAGGTTTGGCAAAGCTGACATGAAAAGGGAACCCAAGGCAGAAACACCCACCACACAGGCAGAGGCTGACTAAATTGAAATAATACTGTACCTATACTTTCCTCAGCGCAACAACCACATATTAGCTGAAGCCATCCTAAAAGTAGTACCTGAAGAAGAGGGGAGGAAGAAAGATGGTCCCTTCTTTTTCCTCAAATGGAGGTTATTGCATAGGGGAGACACAACCCCAGAGGGTACCTCACGATCCCAAATCATAGTACCAAAAAGTCATCATAGGGTAGTGTTGGAGATCATCCATGCTCACCTCGGGACACTTAGAGTCACCTAAGAACCAGGGGTACATGGTGAATAGATTCTACTGGCCAGGGATTTTTTTGAATATAAAAAAAACTTAGTTGCAACATGTCCCCTGTGTCAGAAGACAAAATGCATTCGCCCTCCAGCTCCACTTCAACCATTACCCATCATAGATATACCTCTCTGATGGATAGGGTAGATATTGTAGGACCCCTCGACCCATCCCATCTTGGAAATAAGTACATATTAGTCATCACAAACTATAACACATTAACTAGAGGCTTTCCCAATGTGGATAGATCGACACAACAAATTCTGAAACATCTCATTCCATTCCTGCCCCACGTAGGCTTCCCTAGAGAAATCCTCACTGACCAGGGAGCCAATTCCATGAGCAAACCTTTGGCTGAGGTGAAGGAAATCCTTCAAAGACGCTCTGAGCATCTGTATATCACCACCACACCGATTGACTCGTTGAGCATTTTCATAAGATCCTCAAAACCGTCCTCAGAAAACTAGGACATAATGATCCCTTGGGTTTCCTTTGCGATTATCAAGGACCCACAAGCATCCATGGGTTTTTCACCATTTGAACTTCTATATGTAGAGATGTATTGGATATGCTCAGAGAGACTTCGGAGACGCAAGAAGAAGCTGCATTACCTTTGTCTCAGACAGCACAGAGAATAAAAGAACGCATGAAGATTGTCCCGACCTAGTCCATTCTCAGTTGGCTAAAACACAGGAACAGCAAAAGGGGCTGTACAATCAGAAAGCGGTAACCCATTCTTTTGCCATCGGGAAAAAGGTTTTAGTCCTCCTCCCTTCATCCAAAAATAAAATGTTATCCCAAGGGCATGGTCCATATTAGAACTTAAAACAGAATGGCCCATTAAATTAGAGAGTATCCAAACCGGACAGAAGACACAAGTCCCAGATCAACCATATTACCATCTTAAAAGAATGGAAGGAAGATCCCGTAGAGTCTTCTTCCGTTGCGAAGGCCTGTCTATTAGTTGAAGAGATGGGAAAACATAGCTCAGTACCATCTGACCTTCCTCTGATCCAACAATTTAATATTGAAGACCTCTTAAACCAGTTCCCAAACATTTTCAGTGTAGAACCAGGAAGAGTAAAGGGCATATATCACTACATTCGCACTCCCCTTGGGAAAGTGGTGAATTAAAAACCATATAGAATCGGAGAGGCTAGAAAAGAAATAGTCATCAAAGAGGTGGAGAAAATGCTAACAGCCGAATTAGAGCCCTCTAGAGTCCAGGGTATTCGCTGATCGTCTCGGTGGCCAAGCCAGATCACTTGTGGAAATTCTGCATTGACTTTCGAAAATTTAACCAGTAGAACAACTATTCCATGCACAGGATCGATGACCCGATTGATCGACTGGGCACAGCCATTTATATTTCCATTATTGATCCCACCAAAGGCTATTGGTAAGTCCCTCTGAACCGACGGTGTTCTCCACCCCTAAAGGACTACTTCAATTTAAGGTACTCCCATTTGGCCTTTATGGTGTGGCAGCAACCTTCCAAAGGCTAATGGACCAAGTACTAAGACCATATTCCAGTTTCTGTGGGGCCTATTTGGATGATATCATCCATAGTAAAACCTGGGAGGAACATAATAACACATATATACAAGATCACCAAAGTCCTCCAACAGGCCCAGCTAACAGCCAACCCAAAGAAGTGTTACCTAGCCCAATCCGCCTTGACGTACCTGGGATTCTTTGTGGGTAACGGACTGGTCCAACCCCACAGAGAAAAGGTCAGAGCTGTGAAGGGAACCCCCATGCCAAAAACCAAATGAGATCTAAGGACTTTTCTGGGACTGGTAGGGTACTACAGAAGGATCATTCCCAATTTCTCATCCACCACGGTCTGTTTGACCAATAAACTGAAAAATGCAGAGCCTCAGAAGCTAAGGTGGGGAAAAAAAGAACAGAGCTGCTTTGATGCCCTTAAAAACATACTGTGCAACGAACCAGTTTTAGAAGTTCCTAACTTCAATAAAGAATATGTGGCCTAGAAGCAGTTCTCTCACAGAGATTTGATGGAATAGACCATCCGGTGATGTATTTCAGTCGAAAATGTCTTCCTAGAGAACTTAACTATACCACAATAGAACGAGATGCACTGGCGACAAAATGGACAATATGGCATTTAAAGTATTTCCTTACTGGGAGGAAGTTCACCTTAGTCACGGACCACTCACTCCTTACATGGCTTAGTTTTAGAAAGGAGAAAAATCCTCAGATCATGTGCTGGTTTCTCGATCTACAACCCTTTTGTTTTAGCATGGAGCATCGCAAAGGTAAGGAACAGGGAAATGTACATTTCCTGTCCCGATTCCCTTTACCAGATGGAGAAACCAGCTGCACGAGGGGAAGGGTATGTGACAAATCCCAGGGTACTATCATGGCTCTCATGGGAGGAGCCCCTTCTCAGGAGGCCAGGGAAGTGAGGCCACTACCCGATAGTCCCCCTTGGGTTGGTACTCAGAGGGAGGATCTCATTGGAAGGCAAACCCTCCGTGGGACAAGTTATGACTATCATGGGAGAACACCGCTATGAACACCCTCCACTTCTGTCCCATTCATCCTCCTACCCTACTCAATCCTCCGTTAGCCTCGCATATATTTGTGTAGAGTAGAAGACCGCATCCACATAAGACATACAGAGCCAAGGAAGACTGTGGACTACTCAGATGGAATAAATGGAAATACTGGGACAAAGAAGAACTGCTGAGGAGGAAAGTCTAACCAAGATATGTGGTCCAGTCAATATGGACAAAATGTGAACAGAAAAAGGGAAGGGGCACTACACAAGTTGTCTAACCCGCCCTGGAGGAGCCATGACCGCAAGTCAGGTGAGAAGCCGGGAATCTGCAATGCCGAGACGGGAGAAGGCTGGAGTAGAGCAGGGCCAGAAGCAGAGAGTGCTCATCAAACAACAAACGCCAAGTCCCTGGCCTCTCTGCACTTTGGTCAGTGTGTTAAACCGAGACCACACAGACCCACAAAGGGCTTCCACTGCAGAGCAGCTGCAGCATGGAACTCAAACCGGAGAGGAGAGACCGCCAACATGGTCCGCAGGCACCAAGGAAAGCCGGCAACCTGCAGAGGATGTGAAACCAGTTACACAAGTTACCGGGAAAGTGCAAAGGACAGGGAAAGTCTTGAGAAATCCCTAAGGGACCCATATGAAGTTGGGGAAGTCACGCAAGGGCCACAAACAAGGGTCAGGGACCAAAGTCCAGAGAAGTATGCAACCAAGGGTGTGGAACCCATGCCAAGTCAGGGAAGTCCAGAGAAGCATGCAACAGGGTTCCTGGACCCACACATTGGTATGTCAACTTTGGTTAAAAAGTCAGAAGGGTTGTGGACGCATTGTTAAAAGAGAAAGACCATTAAGAACAGCTGGTCTTCCACCACAAGTCTGACAGGCTAGTGAACCAGACGCGTTACTACCACGCTGGACTTCAGAAAGGACAGGGGAAGGGAGACATTACCCCATTGATCTTTTTTACACCAGTTCTGAGAAGCCCGAGACGTTAGGGAGAGGGAGGCCCTCCCCCTAACAGTGTTAACTGAAATTAGAACTAAAGACACTTTCTTTCCTACATATTTGACAGATTATACATCTTGGAGAACTTGCAAAGAACTCTTTTTGTTTCCTCATCAGGAAGTGAGCATTAAGCTGTAATCCTGAAGGCAGGAGTGGACCAAGAAGATGCCCAGTTTTCCTTAGTGTAGTTCAAGTGTAAGGGAAGGAAATAGGTTTGGAAACTTTTTTTTTACTTTTTTGGACATCCTGAGATAATCCTTAGTATCTTGCCCCTTAGAAATAGGGCAAGATAGGTTTTCTTTTCTTCAGGTTTATTCCTCAATAAAAGTCTTTGCCAGCACCGTGTCTCTCTCGTACTTCTGAACCTTTGCATTAACAGTTTCTTAATAAAACAGAGCCTCGCTGATAAGGGTATACATCTGTGAGGTTGTAAAAACATTAGCAATCCCTGAACTCACCCCATATTTCAAATGAGTCTCTTGTAAACATTTAAAGTAATGCTTGACTTTTATTACCTATGAACACATTCCTTAATGGCCTCCCAGGATTAAGCCTTTTTACCTCCCACCTAAGAATGTTTAGCCTCTGCATCTATTAATCCCTAATTCGACCAGGATGAAGGCTTGTTTACGCAGACTAGCACCGACTGTTCTATTACCTTCTATTTTTTGCATTTTTTTCTCTCCAATAATTGTAAACTCTCCATCCTTCCACCAAGAAGGATATGAGTCCCCCAGTCATAGTATCGCTGTCTAAGGTGGTTTCCTTGGGGTGGCACTGGACACAACTTCTCTTAATTAATACCTCCAACAAATATGACCTGCCCAATGTGAAAAAAGGCATCAAATGAGGATGAAAGACAAAATAATAAAGAGAATAAACTGGCTGCATATGTTCATTAGTCCTGAAAGAGATCTATTATCATAGAAGAGCGCTAACGAGTATCCAGTCTCCTTTCCTTCATCTGATCAAAGACACGTGGACCCAGCTGCTGAGGTGTACATATAGTGACCGACTTTTGAAAATGAAATAGATGAATGTCATCTACTTTGAACACCCACCTTGCCTTAGCTGTATCTGGACTTTCAGATTGGAGACCATAGAAAACACAAGCTCAAAAAAGGTAGGTCAGTTATTGATCTTGTAATTAAAATTAGCTTCGTCCAGAATTTATTCCGGAGAAAGTTAACATTAATGGAACACTGCCACTCTCCAGTTGTTCCTAAGTCTGGACATTGTGCACTCTTTGGACATTGTACCAGATATCGACCCCACGCTATCTTGCAATAGAGACAACACTTGCTGGCATGAACAGGCAGAGTTGCCTAATACACTGAAGCCAGACACAATGCAGCACAGCCTCCAGAGCCTCCTCTACCCCGCGGTAGCCAGTGAACTTCCAGAGTCGAAGCCCCAAGCACACGTGGGTCAAGTATTTGAAACTGTGGGAAAGAAAAAGGAAGATGGAAACCATGAGCCCGTTACAAAAAGGATTTCTTAATATTTGTCCAATAAGTGTATGAGACATCCCTTAATTTGTGAGACAAGCTTCCCGATGACTGGAATGCAACTCTATTCTTTTGTCATATATGCATGTAGGTGGCGGAGATGAAGTTCACATGCCTTAATTCTTGACACTTCTTCGTCTGCTGAAGTTCAGATTTAAACTTACTCTTTTACATAATGCTAGGATGAAAAGCAAGCCTTTCACTTTTCAGCCAAAGGGAAGAAAGTGGGACCGCCAGCAGGCTTGGTCGAGAGTAGCAACAAGGACTCCCCCATCATTGCTTAGCCTTACTACCGTAAGTACAATTAACTCATCTGTCTTAGGTATATAGCTTAGCCACCATTGAAAAGGAAGCAGGCTGCCTCTTAGGCAAATGACTAGAGTCAATTTGTTGTCTCTAAACAGGGATTAGAATGCTTCTTCTATTGCTGTAAATATAGCATACATCTAGCTAGAAAGCAGAAAGCAACCCAGTGCTGTACAATTAAGATGAGGAGAAAATAGTTGGGGAGGAGTTGAAATATGGTTTTCATTTGCTGGTGAAGTTTTACATTTTTTAATAGCAGGGTCTTCGGGTGTTTCCTGAATCATAAGAGGGAGGAAGCCAGCCTGATGCTAACAGGAAGGTTGTCCCAGAGCTTGAGCACAAAGCAGGAGAAGTCTTGTTTTCTGGTCTTTCACTTCTTGGATTCCAGTCTGGCGATCTCTTGGATCCTACTGTTGCGTTGGCTTGCTGAGATTGTGATCTCTTCAGCAAAGTATGTTGGTGTCTTATACATTAGAGCTTTGCCTTGTGGATCCTACACGTATGTAGACACTTCCTGCCACCCATGCTGAAAATGCATACGGCCACTCCATTAACAAGATCAAATGCCTTGCTGGAAACTTCTCAAATCACATCTCTTCTCTAGTGGCACTATTAATTTGTGTCTATTTTCAGGGAGGTCAATTGTTCAGTTGTATAGGGTAAGTGAATAGGGTAAGTGACCTGCTGATCTTTCCGCTAGGCAGAGCGGCTGGTCAGTCCCCCATTTTTGATTGTCAGTAGCACCAGCCCCAGGTCACACTCACCACAGGCACTGGCCAACATCTTTGCTTGCAGGCCATTGGGCTCCACACAACAAAAGAATTTGATGCAGCATAAGTACACAGCTCCTGCAAGCTGACGAAAGAACACGTACTGCCCTTCCAAGATGTCCCCAACCTCAAGACCTCCCTCTCGAAGGATCCCAACGTCCTCACATTCTTGCCAAACCGGTGGACGCCATTGCCCCCTTCATGACTCGAAGAGCGAAACCCATCAGACTCTCCAACTCATGGTTCACCCCCGAGTTACTGGAACTCCGGAACACAAAAAGGAACGGCCAATCCTCTTGGCAAAAAAAACCTCCGACTCCACTGGACTCGAGTTCACTAAGGGAGCCAAAGAGTATAAACAGGCAATCATTCTAGCCAAAGCCACCTCGTTCAATCACAGAATCACTAACGCTAAATCAGACTCAAGGGAAATCTTTACCATCTTCAGGTAACTAGAGACCCTGACCACCACCCCACAAACCCTCACCAAGGATTAAGTCTAGTGCACAAATGTCCAAACTGCCATGCTCTGCAAAATCGACTTACTAAACAAAAAAAAAATCAACAGCAATCAGAACAACCTGCTCACTCCCATCCCAACCACACAGCTCCAGCCACTACTAGTGTCTCATCCACCCCAGACCCCACACCACCCTGTAGTTTCCCCTTTGAGGTCACAGAATTAGAAGTTCTCGCCATTATGAAAAGAAAAAAAAAACCTCAAAAAGGCAGAGGCGATATCTGTCCTGCTGCCATCATCAAGGACTGCTCTGAAATCCTCAGACCGTTCATAACAGCATTCTTTAATGCCTCCTTTGTCTCAGGATTGGTCCCAACTAGACTTAAGGAAGCCTGGGTACTCCCCCCACTAAAAAAAAAATAAATAAATACATGCTACACCCTACGGCTCCCAACAACTACAGGCCGATCACGACTGTCCCCTACCTACTGAAAATCCTGGACAGAGCTGCCTACCTGCAGGTCCAAGACTTTCTAGAAACCAGACAAATATTAGGTCTATGCCAATCTGGCTTCCGCCCCAGCCACGGCACTGAATCAGCAGTTTTGGACCTTTAAAAAAAAAGAAAATAACACAAAAGGATGAGGACCAGGCCTAAGCTAGCCCTGCTTCTCCTTCTGGACCCATCAGCCACATTTGACATGATGGACCGCCTAGATTGCATCATTACTGGAGGAGAGAGTTATAAGTGTTTGCAGAGAATGTGAGTGCAGTCCCAACCCCCATTCCACTGAAGGGACCAGCACGGCTCTTTCATCACCCCAACACTCTACAACATTTTCACCAGACCACTGTTTGCTATGCCGATGGAGTCTAGGATGTCAAACACCAACAATGCTGATGACACCCAAGTCGTCCTTCTCCCCCTGACAGGTAACTACGAAGTAGACTAAGGCCCTAAATATGGCTTACTCCACCATTCAGGCATGGATGGCAAAACGCCTAGGCCTTAACCAGACCCTCCAGCTTATAGCGATTTTGCGATCCCGCAAAAACGGATGTTTTGTGCAAAAACTGCATTTTTTGCAAAAAAAAAACCTGCAAAAACTACAATTAAAAAAAAAATCCTGAGTGTCCCAGATTCTCAAAATGTATAAATGCAAGAAATGAATTGCACAAACACATCTCATCACTTGCGCCCAAAAAAGAGCAGCCCAATCCACAAGGGACACTTGAATGGGCACATTTTATTAAAATGTGCCCATTCAAGTGTCCCTTGTGGATTTTATATGCGCGCCCATTCAGATCGCCTTTTTCACTGAGTAAATCAGGGGGCATTTCCGCCAATTTAAAAGTGCATCCTAAATTACCACGCACGATGCACTTTTAAATGTGCAGACATTGTAGGCAACCCTACATGCACAGGAGCTGGGGGTGCCACTGCATGACAGGGGGCCTCATTACAAGTCCGGCGGTAGCAGTGCCGGTAAAAACGGCACGGCTAGCACCAGAGTCTTTTTTTCTGGCAGTCCCTCCGGCCAGATGCTGTAAAAAAGAAAATCCCCATTCCCATCGAGTCCCATCAGACTCAATGGGAATGGGGAGGACGGATGCACCGGCACTGTATGCAACAGTTCTGGTGCATCCGTCAAGGTCTGCGAGCGGGTGCCGTTCCGCCCTGCAGGTCAGACCTGGTGGGCTGAAAGGCACCGGCTCGCAGAACTCGTAGTTTGCCGGTCCGGAAACAACAGTAGCAGCAAGTTTACCGGTACCGTTGTTTCCGGACCGGCAACCTCATAATGACCCACAGGGTCTTTCTTGACCCTGTCATGCATTTTTTTATGGTATATGAACCGCTGCTATGTCGCTTGCATTTCTGTTCCTCAAACAGGATAGAAATGCGTTTTTTGGGGTCGCATTTTACAGTGGATGCGCTGGGAGCTTGCAGAACACTGTCGGGAGAGCGCCTCTATTCAAGGTACTACCCATTTTGACCACCAAAAAAAAAATAATAAACGATCGAATGGTACAATTTGACCTATTTCACCAGTACTATTCGATCGATTTTTATAAATACCGAACATGTGGAGCAGGGGTGTCACCTGCTCCTTATGTTCAGTATTTCGGCCTTGGAGGTTGCAGGGGTGTCCCCCGCTTTCTCAAAATTGGAGGTGGGAGAGGGGGGGGGGGCCTGAAAACAAAAAAAAAAAAAAAAACTAAAAAGGGACCCTACGGCGTCGGATCCATCCTGCGTTAGAGGGACTGATCTGACACCGCAGGGTTGGAGGGGAAGCGGCAGCGACCAAGCAGTTAACTAGGGGTGGGTTGGTGGTGAAGTGCAAATCTATTCGCAGAAAAATTGAAAAACTGTTCTGTCAGGCCAGAGACATCCGGATTCTTCCTATTAAATGAATACAAAATATACATAATAATGACACCCCGACTCTCTTTCCACCTTGCATTCTGCCTCTTTCCTACAATGTGGCAATCTAACATCCCTCCAGATAATACAAAATGTCCCACCAAAATACCGCAATAAATAAAGGTTTGTGCCACAAAATTTGCCATTTCATGCTGCAAAATCCTAGAAGGTCTGCTAAACGAAGACACAACAGAAATCCTGCTAGTAGGGCACCCGGGGGTACAAAAAAACTCAATGCCCAATATGTAGCTTTCCACATCGTTAACATACAGATCCCCGTCTTACCCTCAGTCAAGACCCTAGGGGTCTATCTAGACGACACCCTCTCAATGTCACACCAAGTCAACTCCATAGCCTCTGCTGCTGCCTATGCTACCAAACTCCTGAACACGGCCAACACCTTTCTGTCTAAGGCTAGTTGCCTCACCATTGCCAGAGCCATTATAGGCTTGAGGCATGATTATTGCAATGTCCTCTTCACCAGCACATCAGCAAAAAACCTACAAGTCATTCAAAACAATGCACACAGAGCAGCCGTAAGCATCCCGAAAAGGGAAGAAATCTCTGCAGCAAGGTGGGAAGCCCACTGGCTGCAGATCAAGGAGCATATCCTATTCCAAACACCCCACCCTATATTTCCCAGAAGGTTGCGAGAGCCTGCTCCGTCAGACCCACCAGATCACCTTATGCCCATCGACTCCTGCTACCCAAAGTCAAATGTCCCAAAGCAGGGGGCGCTAGCTTCCCCTTCACTTCAGCAGAGTAATGGAACTCCCTGCACCATCCCACCCCCCACCATGGGAGCTGAATCGTCCTATGGGGCATTTCTTAAGGCCCTCAATACATGGCTGTTTGTATAACCTAACTATGACGTACCCTACCCTAGTAGCACAAATTATACAAGCTGCCACCTGTATCATGACTCAATTGTGAACACAAGAAACTGGCTTGTCTAACAGCACCACGATACCCGAGGGCTGTTGTGCACTTTATAAATGAATAACAAATACTTGCTGTCAGGTCTAAAACCAGTGTACACCTATCCATCCGCATAAGAAAGATGCCAAGGTGCAGGTACTGGGGTAGTCCATACTCTTCTCAATTAAAACAAAGTTTCTCTGAACACAGTTTCACTGGAAGACTCCATATATTTCTAACAGGGTAACCTCAAGATGGTCCCATCAGGCTGTATTTTGGTGAAGCTATCTATAGAAGCCTCAGATACAAAGTGCTTTATGGAAGTGCACCACTGTACCCTGCGGTATGACCTCCTGTGAGATGCTATTCACCACAGAGATTTTCAATGACAATGCTTAGCCTCCTGGATTCTATAGGGCAAAACTATGGCAATGGCATTGCTTGGTTACCAGAGGAAGGGGCTGGCCACTGGCCAGCACTCAGGACATAGTCTTATGTCTGTCTGGCTAGGATCTGTATCACGTCTGTTCGAGGGAGTTACCCTTTGGGGTTCTTCTCTTCTGGGAGTGTGAAAAGCAGGTGGCAGTGTAAAGAATGTCACATTTTCATTAGTGGTGACAGTTTCCAACTCTTCTGTTGAATCCACTATTCAATCAACCCGATTTAATTGGGAAGGATTGCTGCCTAGTATTAGTGATAAGATTACTATTTCAGTACAGTCTGCTCAAAGTGGAATGTTACCAGAATGAAGGATCTCTCAAGCAAGTTGGCTGTTGAGACTACACCTCGCACACTTAAACAATGGTTCGATTGTTTTTGCATGAAAACGGTACAGTCTCTTTTGGAGCGTGGAATGGTGAACCGAATGCCTAGGGATCTTTGGCAGTAACTCCTACAGTAGTAGTAGAGGAAGTGTTGAGCAGCAATTTAGGAGACTTGAAACAGCACACCAGGCTGATGGATGTTAGGAGGATTGTACTCTGCCCCTGCATTAACAGTGTGAGATGAGTCGACTCAGAACAGGGTTAACAGCAAGTCCACTAGACTCTCCTAATGGTATACATAGCGAAGCAGCCAAGACCACACTCCCAAGAGGTGATCAGAGTTGTCAAAGGTGCAGTGAACACTTTATAACATTTACCAAAATTCTTTGGTTCCTGATTTAGGAGCAAGACCTATCTGACCGAACGAGTTAAGTGACCGGGATCTCATTTTGGGCTTTAGCTGAGCTTTTGAAAGACATGCCGTCTCTAGTGTCTTTATCATCCTTGCACCACGATGGAAGACCTGGAGCTGTGATGGTTCACTCCTTCCACATGCCATCTGTGTAACTGTCACTGAAGAGGTCTTTGAGAGCTCCAGTATCTTCCTCCTTATACTCTCACTCCAGGAGCCGAGTGGCCACTTGCTCATGCCCGAGGTAAGGTTTCATCCTATTGACACACAAGGCCCTTTTGTAATTCGTAGGGATACCCAAGTCAATTAAGTAGTGGGCATCTTCTGCCTGTCTAACAATGCTGGGGCCAGTATTCTTACCCTCAAATGGCATAGGGTTTGTTGGATCCATTATGAGGACTTCTGGGCATACCACTCTTTGACCAAGCTTCAATGCATTGTTAGGTTATGGTTTGCCTTATGCATGAGTTGGTCCTTTTATTTCTGTTTTCTTCCTAACATATACTACCGCATCAAGGGTTGAGGGGCTTAATTTCCATACTTTCTTCACTAAGGCAAGACCGAGCAAAGAGTGACTCAGCGAGGGCTGCGCCCGTTTAACCCTATGTCCAACCCCACAGCAGGGGGTGAAAGCCATTCACACCCCAGGGTTTAACCAGGGAGCAAATAGTTTGTTTTCCTCTTGAGATTGGTGCGCATGCCACACTACTCTAAAGAGGTGGGGGAAAAGAAACAAAGAAAGCCATCGTCATGGGGAAAGTTTCTGTTTCCATGGCAGCATACAAAGCTCCAGTCCAGCAAGTAAGTGGGAAGAGTGTGGGGTGGGGAGGAGGTTTGGATTATGTTGGGGGTGGGGGAGTAACAGGGAATGGCTCCCGTTGCCTTCCCCACATTACAAAAACATTTATTACAATCAAATTGCGCTACCTGGGGCCGGATGGCTGGAACAGCGGCCGGAGAATGTGTATTCGCGCCCACTGTTCCAGACACCTGATTGGCTACTCACACTTCCCTGGGTGTGAATTAGGTCTTTAACATACTTTTGGCCAGATATAAATCAATTAACGGTAAGTGACCTTGTATGAGCCCCGTTTTGGTACAGCTAAATAATTGTAGGCTTAAGTAATGTTCTGCTACCATAAATGTACCCAGTTGTGTGGGTGATCTGAAGTAGGACGTTAGCCATCGACTCTGAATTCTGTAGGTCTGGCAACCTAAATCTCATGGTCCTCTAACTTGAGAAAATGAACTTGTGAATACATTCCTCGACCATAGAAGAGTGCAGAGGTAGAAAAAGAAAAAATAATACATGCGTCATCGAAGATGGCAGTCAGTCAACAGGTATAGCAAGATTGCTGAATATTAAAGGTCACCTTTCTTTACAGAAAGAAGGCTGAAAGTATAATGCTAGTAGTTAAACTAGCCTCATCGAGGAGATCTCTAGTAGAAAAACTAAGGTTTAATGCAAGCAGTCCCAAAGGACACCTATGTAAAGGATCAAACGTTGAAAGCCAAAACAAAATGAAGTCTCAAATAGAAACCAGAAAGGAAATTAAACAGTCCCTTATGAATCTGCATAACAGCAGGACTGGAAAAGTAGAATTCCTCATCAGGGATCCTACTTCACAACGTTTTCAAGTATAATTTAACTGTAACAGTGTCGAGACCAGATTCAGTCAGCATAATTTACAGCCAAAGAGCATGTGAATGGGTCAATACCCTCCTTACAACACCACAGGGAACACCTCTGCACGCACATATGGGTTTGGTATCAGGAATGCAGTTCAAGAACAGCCCTTTCAAAGCCCTCATCTGGTAGTTTCCAATTCTGATACAATAAAATCAACTGTCTTAGAAGAAAGGGCCTTGCTGGATGGAACAATGTCTCTGAATGGGAGACCTAGATCGTAGTCGGGCGCCAACAATCCACAGCCCTGGCTACACAATGCTAAAGTGTGTTTTGCTAAAGGAGATTCTGCTCCTATCCCACCCAAGCAGATATGCCTTGTAACCAGTCTTTCTTAAAGTATGTAGACAGCTGGCATCCATCAACACCCAATTCACACCTTCAAAATAAAGACTTAGCGGTGACACCTGCTCAAATTCTCCAGGAAGATCAATACAATGGTCCATCTCAAGCTCAACAGATATAAAAGCCATGCTCATCATCACAAATACTCTCAAGATCGGTTAGAGAACATTCCTGGCAACAAAAACAATTTTCGCGGCTCCTGCTTTAGGCAGTGGCAGCAGTAGCCAGGATTTCTTGCTAGGTTGAGCCTGCCCAGTATAAACACAGGCAATGACCCAGCAACTAATCAGGGTGCATTATTTGTCATGTTCCCACGGAGCAGCTGAAAGTGAACTACTCTATGCCATTTTTGATGATTTTTGTTACACTAGAACAAACCGATGTGGACCCAATGAAAATGACACGAATTTCACTCATGTACTTTGGAGACACAACGAAAATTGTGTCATATGGGTGTTTGCTTATAGTCATTGCTTGTAAGGACACAAGCACCTGTTCGTGATGAACAATGTGAAGAGTTACAAAAAAGCAAACTGCTTACAAAAAAGTTACAAAAAAGCATCGGCCAGGCAGACAGAAATAAATTATGTTAAAAAGGTGGGGTTACTCTGTGATTCAGTTTGTTGTTTTGGAAGATTAGATTGCTACCTTTAGTGGCTGTGGGCTTTGAGAGACCAGATGTAATCATTGCAGTGTGTATCACTCAAGCATTTACTTACTAGAAAGACGTGTCACAAGAAAAGGAGTACAATTTACTGCATCACAGCGAGTACCAGGAGCTTCACATCATTTTAACCAACTAAGTGGTATTCTTTGGATTGACTGCATACAGACTAAAGTAAGTTGGCCCTGCCAGAACTCAAGAATATGCAGAAAAAACAACCCACAATTCTAACTTCTCGCTACTTTATGTATGCAAACACTTGTGTCTTAAAATAATTCAAAACAGAGCATTCAATTTATATTCAATAATTCCTGCCATTTGTATCAGATGACATTTTCTAATACTGCATAGTATAAATGCAGTACTACTTGTACCACACGACAATATGATGTGAACATGAAAGCTAGGACTGGTTAATTACGACCAGAACAGCCTGTGGGATAGTCACCAGCTTGTAGTTCCTACTGGACACATGCAAGTATTTTGTTACTATGCATCAAATACATTCATGGTAGCTTTACAAATGTTAACACCCTTGGTAAAGATATGTCCAGTCAAATCTTCCTGCTTGGATACGAGCTGAAATATCACAGTAATTGGGTGTTTTATTTGTGTTTGTTTTAACAGAAGGGTCTTCCTACAGAGTCTCCAAGTACTTTCCTTTATAGCAGAGCTCTCCATGCAGGAAAGCACTCTTAATATGGGTGTACAGCTTCCGTGCACACTAATACACTACATAAGGAACAAGTTACTTACCTGTAACTGTTCTCCAGCATGGGTCTGGCATGGATTCACATACTCGTGAATATTCCCCGTCGTCAGGCTGGGAATCCTCGGTAAAGAAAAAAATCAGTTTTGTTTCTGAACTGCCTTTCTACTAGTAACCAATCACTGGTCTTTGGGTCATACTGCCGCCAGCCAATGACTGCCCTCTACCTAAGCCCCTCTTCTGGCAGCCATCTTCAGATTTGGTAGCACATAAAGTGGCAGTAAGACCAAGAGAAGAGCGGCAGAGGGTTAGGTGGGAGGGTTCGCATGTGAATCCATGCCAGACCCATGCTGGAGAACAACAGTTACAGGTAAGTAACGTGTTCCTTCTCCAGCATGGGGTCTGGCATGGATTCACATGCTCATGAATACAAGAATACATGGCAGTACACACATGCACAACCACGGGAGGTGGCAAGGCTCAACAGCGCAGCATTTCAACAACTCGACATTAAGCATCTCTTACCTCCTCACCAGGCTCACCTCCAGGTGAACAGGTTGCGCAGCACTGCCTGGCCGACTCTGGACTCCTCCTTGGAATACCAGTCGATGCAGTAGAATCTCGTGAAGGTGTGAGTCGACCTCCACGTAGCAGCCCTGCAGATGTCCAGGGGAACACCAGACAGGAACTCTGTAGTAGCAGCGATCGCTCTGGTCGAATGGGCTCTCGGACGGCCGGGCTACGGTCGGTTTGCCAACCGGTGACAGTGCAAGATGCAGCCGGAGAGCCATCTGGAAATGGAAACCTTCGAGAGGGCCTTCCCTTGGTTCACAGGTCCAAAGTTCACAAACAGCTGTGAGGTCTTCCGAAAACTCTTTGTGCGGTTCACATAGAACTTCAGCGCTCTAGCCACATCAAGCAAGTACAAAGTCCTCTTAGTCAGCGACAAAGGCGACGGGAAGAAAATGGGTAACAACAAGGGCGCGTTGAGATGGAAGTCCAACAGCACCTTCGGCATGAAGGAGGGGTGCATCCTCAGCACCACCCTCATCTCGTGGAATGTCAGGTATGGAGGTTTATAAGAGAGGGCCTGGATCCCTCCCACTCACCGTGCCGAGGTGATGGCCAAAAGAAACGCAGTCTTCCACAACAGGAACTTCCACGGAGCCGAAGGCAGAGGCTCGAATGGCGGTCCCAAGAGCCTGGTCAGCACCACGTTGAGCTCCCACGTCAGGGCCGGAGCCTTCACTGGCGGGAACGATTGGAACAGTCCTTTCATGAACTCCTTCACAAGGCGGTGAGACCACAGCGACGACCGCCCCGGAGTTCTGGTGTAGCGGGAGATAGCCGCCAGATGGATCTTGAGGGAGGCATGCGCCAGCTCCGCCTTGGCCAGCGATAGTAAGTACGGCAGCACTTGAGGGGCCGTAATCTGCAGAGGGTTAATCTTCTGTGCACGGCACCAGACAGAGAACCTCTTCCATTTGTGTCCATAACACTTGAGAGTCGAGGATGCCCTGGCCTTTGCAAGCACATCCTTCCAGTCTGCCGGGATATCACACCCTCCGAACTCTAGTGCTGCAGGAGCCAGGCCTGCAGGTTCAGCGATCCTGGGTCGTGAAGGGGGATGGCGCCTCCTTCCCTAGTGAGAAGATCCAAGTCCATCGGTAGTTTGACCGGAGGGTGGAGGGGAGAAAGTCCGGGAACCATATCAGCCTCAGCCACGCCGGTGCGACAAGGATCATCCTGCACCGGGACCGTCTGAGTTGACTGATGAGTCGCAGCAACAAAGGCAACGGGGGGGGGGGGGGAAACGCATACAAGAACAGGCCGTCCCAGGGGAATGAGAAGGAATCGCCCATGCTCCCCAGCTGGGGAAACCTGCTGGCGAACCTCCGGCATTTGGCGTTCGTCGTCGTCGCAAATGGGGCAATCCCCAGATCAAACTATCATCGGAATAGGAGATCCACTTGGTCCTGCCGCAATTCCCACTCGTGGCACGAGCACAGCTCCCTGCTGAGTGAGTCGGCAATGTTGTTCTTTACTCCTGCCAGATGGAAGGGTACCAGGAACATCCCCTGGGCGATGGCTCAGCGTGTATCGCTCACCTGGTTCCCACGGGGGCACTGGTCTAGTCTGTATTGCTGTGGCCTCTTCTAGCGTGATGCGCAGGACCCGGAACACCGATTGGACAGGACCTCCAAATCGTGCTTGCCTGGCCCGTAGGAATATCCTTCTGCAGATGAGAAAGGGGATTAACAGTCTGCAGAATAGTGTGCTAGCTCCCCCCTTTCCCCCTTCGTTCCTCTCTAACTTCCTCCAAACCCCGGTTTAAGCTCACCTTATGGTTTGGAAGGATGAACTCTCCTTGCTGCTTCTGGTGCAGGGGCGCGCGTTCGTCCAGTTACTTGACTGATTTTCAGAATGGCGCTGGCAAAATCCACTTGACTTTCCTGAGCGATGCGCCGTAAGTATGAAAGTTCTAAGTTCAAGTGAGGCCCCCTTTATGTTGTCTTTCTAACCTGTGATCTGTCCTTTATTTCAGGTGCAGAATGAAGGCGATGCGTCGAGGGGTTAAACTGCCGAGGTGAGTAGTGATGAGGGCGATCCCTCTAAATGTCCTTATCATTCCCCAGAAATGTCTCTTGTCCTTTCCCCATAGGGGCCGGGGTACGGTACCTGCCAACGGGGCGGCGCCGACCCGAAATGTGGAAGAAAAGCCGGTAAGTATTATGGCTGTTAATGAGGCTTTCCTTCTGTGTTCCTTCTGCTCACCTTTTGTTTCTTCCTCTCTCCCCTAGGTGCAGAGATGTGGCATCCGATGCTGACAGCCGCGATGGAGCCGGGAGATGTCTCGAAGACAGGTGAGTGAAGCGTGGCGCTGCAGCGAGCAACGCAATGCTTTTAAATGGAAGTCTTTCTTCAGGGATGCTGGCGAGAAGATTCCGGATGCAGGTAAGAAGTTTGAAATAATCCTTGGTTTTCACCTTTCTCTTCTCTTCCTTCCTTCCTTGCAGGGCTTCCAGGTTCGAGGCGGGCGTGGCTGGAGTCCAGGAGCAGGAGCAGACACGGTGAGCGTTAAGCTGCTGGAAGCAGAACAACGCGAAGCATGAGCTGCTGTCTGGGCGTGGCTTAAATAGCCTCCAAAGTCGTCCCAGGTATGTATCCTTCCCTGGCCACGCCCGAGTGAAAAAAAATAGTCCCTATGAAAAAAATAGTCCCTTTCAGGTCTCAGGGAGGCCTGAAGCATGCAGCATGGTCTGCATCAGGTAAGTGCACAAAACACCTCCCTTTATGAGCCTGGCGCAAAAGGCGCCAGGACTGATTCCAAAGAGCCCCTATAAGGGGCCGCTGGGCTTTTACCCGAGGGCATGATGCCTGCTTCCGGGGGTGCTGGGCCTGGCCTGATGCTCCGGGGGTAGGCATCATGACACAGCGCCACAGATCCTGCGCCTCCTTGGATAGGGCTGGGGATCTGGTGCCCCCCTGCTTCCAGATGTAGAACATAGTGGTGGTGTTGTCGGTGAAGATCCTTACCACTTTTCCCTTGAGGGACAGAAGGAACGACCTGAGGGCGCAGAATACTGCTCGGAGCTCCAGGACATTGATGTTTAGTGACCTCTCTTCCAGGAGCCAAAGGCCTCTTGCGTGGAAATCTCTGGTGTGCGACCCCCATCGCTCCAGGGAGGTGTCTGTCATCACTGTCTCCTGATATACCGGGGTCTGGAAGTCCATACCTGCCACTAGATGCGCACGGGTGCCCCACCGCCGGATCACTTGGCGGAAAGTCTCGTTGAGTGATATCATGTCCTCAAAGCTGCCCGCCGCTTGCATCCAACGGGCGCCGAGGAACTCTTGCAGTGGTCGCATCCGTAGCCTGCATAGGCGCACAAGGTAGATGCACGAGGACATCATCCCGAGTAGGGACTGGATCTCACCCTGGCCACGTCCATTAAAAGCCGTTGTACCTTGCCCAGGATGGCCTTCGTCCTTTCTTCCGACGGGGAAGCCAGTCGTGCCACTGTGTCCAGTTTGGCTCCCAGGAACAGGGCGTCTTGCGACAGTACCAAGTGGGATTTCACGAACTTGATCGAGAATCCCAGATCCGTGAGTAGTTGGACGGTCTTCGCTGTGTGATCGACGGTGAGTTCCCTTGACTTTGCTCGGATGAGCTAATCGTCCAGGTAGGGGTAGACGTGGATCCCCTGCAGGTGCAGCCGCGCCGCCACTGGTGCTACGCACTTGGTGAAGACCCTAGGCGCCGACTTCAATCCGAAGGGAATGTCCTTGAACTGATAGTGTCACCCTTGGACCACAAATGGTAGGAATTTGCGATGTCCTTTTAGAATGGGGATGTGGAAGTAGGCGTCCTCCAAGTCCAGCAACGATAGGAAGTCGCATTCCTCCAGCTGTCCCAGCACATGCTGGAGGGTGACCATCAGGAATTTCTGGGACCCGATACTTGTTTAGATGACGAAGGTCCATGATGGGCCGCCAACTGCCGGTCTTCTTCCGGACTAGGAAGTACCGCGAGTACACTCTGGAGCCCCGGAGCCTCAGAGCCTCTTTGGGACGAGTTTGATGGCTCCCTTTTTTAGCAGCACTCGCATTCCAGCAGCAGTTGAGGGATGTGGTTTTCTTTCCTGGCCACAGGAGGCATACAGGTACATCTTTTTTGAAATTCCAGAGTGTGACCGTGGGCCAGGAAATCTAGCACCCAACGCTCTGTGGAGACTGACTCCCACACGCTGACGAACTTCGTCAGCAGTTCTCCCACCGGGGTGCTCTGGTGGGGTCTGACACCACAGCCGGTTCAATCCTGTTTCGTCATGGCCTTGCCCTCCTTGGCAACGACGGGATCACCCGCTCTTGCCACGTCCTCTGTAAGCTTCCTGCGATGAGGAGCGGGCCGCTTGGCGGTATGACGAGGAACCGCCGCCGAATCCTTTGGAGGCACCTTGCTTGCCTCCAGCGTTCCGAAAGGACGGTCGTCACTGTTGAAGAACGCCCAAGGCCCGAGCTGTCTTGGTGTCCGCCTTGATGGCCTGCAATGACTCGTCCACTGTCTTGCCGAACAGGTTGCTCCCATCGAAGGGCATGTCCAGAACCCTGGTCTGCACGTCCTGGCGGAAATCTGTGGCCTTGAGCCAACCGCGCCGTCAAAGGCAAACGCTGTTGCCCATCTGGCGAAACCCGGTGTCGGCGATGTCTGTGGCCACCGTTATGGCGTGGTCCGAAGCCACCTCGCCTTTGTGTAGGATTTCCAGGGCCTCAGCCCTCTTGTCGTCCGGGAGGAAGTTCAGGAGCAGAGCCATCTTGAACCACAGCTCCCCGTCGTAGCGTGCCATGATCGTGAGGGCGTTGGCCGCCTTAATCGTCGTCGCCGACGAGATGACCCATCGTCCCATGGCGTCCAGCTTCTTCCCCTCGCCGTCCGGGGTGATGTAGAAGTTGAGGCCGTCGCTCCCACCGATTTCTTCTTGGCCGCCGCGCAGACCACTGAATCCGGGGACGGCTGTGCTCTGAAGCACATCGGGGCAGAGTCCGGGACCCAATACTTTTTCTCATACCGGTCTCTCCTAGCCGAAGCCGTGGCCGGGTTCTTCAGGAGTGCCAGTCCCTCGTCCCAGATGTCGCCCAGTAACGGGATTGAGAGGAGAGTCTTTCTCTTGGCCTCCCGTCGTTGGTAGAGGAAGCCCTCCTGTTCCTGGGGGCAGAGCTGGAAGACGGCTGGGGCCCTACGTGGCCCTATCTTCCTCGTCGGCTCCCCCGCCTCTCTCTTCGTCGGCCTCGTCAGTATCCTTCCCGTGGACCCTGGATTCATCAGACTTCCTGTCCAGGATCCCTTGGACGCTAGCCAACTCATCCTCAGAGGTGGTATCTGTGTCCGTTATGGCTACTGTGCCCCCCCCCCTTCCTCCTGCTGGGGTTTCATGGGGGTCTTCGATAGGCAGAAAAGAAGATTCCCTCCGGGGTAGCAGGGAAACTATCCACTGGAGCCGTCTCCACTGGGGAAGCCTCCGTAGGTTTCACCAGGGCCGACACAACCCCTTCAATCGAGGCCCTAGACGTGTGAACCAGGGCCTTCACAACCTTGGGCGTGCCTCGCTCCCCCCTGGCCGTCTCTGTCAGGATCGAATGGGGCTTCTCCTCAAGCTTACCCAGGTTCTCAGACTTCCTCTTCACCAAGCAAGAGCATTGGCTCTTGGTCGATACGTTGGTGATGATGCGCCCTGCCTGGCAGCCGAGGAGCCCGACTGTTCGGCGCTCCCGGTGCCCACAGACTTGCAGTGCTTTGCCTTTTGTTGGGCCAACGTCGCCAGGGTGCCCTCAAAGGTCTTAGAAGACTGCTCGGACTTCTTCCTCTTCTCACCTGCTGCTGGGCTCTTCCCCTCCAACCAGTTGGCGAGTCGAGTACGACGATCCCTCATTGTCCGTTCGGACATGTTCTTCCAAAATGCTCAGTCCTTCTCAATGTGCGATTTGTCGTTGTGAAGGCAGTAGAGGCCCCGAGAGTGCTCATCCTCAAAGACGTTCTGTAGTCCGCATCCAGGGCAGCTCCTGAACAGCTTGGATCCAACAGGCGTCATGCTTCCTTTGTCCTGGGCCATGTCCACGCGGGGTAGGCCTCAAAGATCTTCTGGAATCCTACGAGAAGTGGAAACTCGATGAAACGATGCCCCCGAGGGGCGTTGAAAATTCCGAAAACGGGTCCCTGTTGATTGGAAGTAGAATCGGTGGCGCTTGAGGCTCGATTGACCGAAAATATAAGCGTAAACTCTTTGAAAAAGAGCAAAACGCAGAAAAAGCTCGAGAGCTACAGCACAACACTTGTACGTGCAGTAAAAATCTGAAGATTGCTGCCAGAGGAGGGATTTAGGTAGAGGGCAGTCATTGGCTGGGGGCAGTATGACCCAGAGACCAGTGATTGGTTACCAGTAGAAAGACAGTTCTGAAACTAAACTGAAACCGATTTTTTCTTTAGCGAGGATTCCCAGCCCGACGACAGGGAATATTCATGAGCATGTGAATCCATGTCAGACCCCATGCTGGAGAATCAATATTCTGCAACTTCTTAACAAGATGCATTCAATCTTGCGCCCAGGCTCAATTTGCATTCGCAGCAGGCACTGAAATAGGGGCCATCATTGCATAAACCAGCAGCAGAGAGAGCTCTGGTATTGAGGGGGCTCTGGTGGTTTATTTTTCCCCTTCCCTATGAGATTGTGTCTGATCCTTTTAAGTGTTCAATTCTCAGCGCACTATGACCAGTATTCCTGTTAATTTATGAACAGCAGAAGCAGCTTCCCACTCATCCCTTTCCCTGCATATAAAGTGACAGGTTGGGCAGGGTGAAAAGTGGGCGGCTTGCTTCTTAAGCCACCGTCTATGGCACTTCACAAAGTATGCATAGCAGGTGTGCATAAGCTGGAGATACCTGTGGAGCAAAGGACTGCGCCAAAGGTAAAAGGCAGAGGGTTTATGGCATAGACCAGTGTCTTTCCAAAGGAGACGCATAATGCGACAGCCGCAAAGGCAAAGTGGTGCGGACAGTTTGACCACAGAGCCACGAGATGGCAAGGAATAGGAACGCCTCCACTACACAGCAATCAAGTCTCCTAAAGTACTTCAAGAGGGACAGACTGACCCGCAGGCCTTTATTTTGGCTCGAGTGAAAGACTGCAGGAAAAGGGATGCTGCAGACTTCCAAATGTTAGGTTTTGCTTATCCTGTGGAGGGGTTCGGCAAGGCAGTTTCCAGGAATGTCTAGGAGAGAAAGTCACTGCCCTTTTTTGTTACTCTTCTCACTGGAGAAGAAATCCACCTTCACAGGCTACAGACACAAGGCAGACTGATTTTGCGGGTGTGATGGTACCAGTGGGCTGGACTAGGGCATTCCCTACCCGATCAGGATTGCTGTAAAAACCGTCAGTCACATGCTCCATGGCTGCCTTCTGATACATGAACTTGCAAGGGGCACTGTTGTCGGCATCTTGGCCTTGCATCAGACAGCACCTGTGTAGATCAAAACATTAACTTTGGCACTTGCAATCCCAGAAAAGCTCACACAAACGCTTTCGTGGAAGACATTTGGAAAATTAACAGGGAAAAATGAAGTGGCTGCTCGGAACCTGTTTGCAGAATAAAAGGAATGCTGTCACAGGCTCATACAACTTTGCTCTACCAAGGGTGTCCCTTCATGTACTGCTGGCATAAATGACGCCATGAGGAGTGTAAAACACTCATGCTGTGCTGTCCCCTCTAGAGGTTTAAAACAATGCTCTGGGTCTATTCTATGTCTGGGGCACGTCTCAAGCGAGGAAGGAATACATTAGAAAACCAGGTTACAGAAAAAGTTCACCCATGGTCTATGCAGCACACTAGGCACCCATACCAGACTCTAGATCCATAATTCCCCTTCCAACATCAGGACTGCTCCGCCCGAGGCCACCATCAGGAAGAATGCCTACACCCAACACACCCTACGTGGGTGAAAAAGCACCATGGGTACAGAAGTATGCTCTGTCCTAACTCTAGCTGAGTGCTTCCTCCTCACACCCAATCACCACTGCAGATTCCGACATTCAATATTCCCAACCTATCTTGGACAGCCCATGGTAAAAAGCACCAGTAGCACTGAACAAAGGCAGTGGAGACTGGTTGTCAAGAGCTCAGTGGCTGAAAACTACAGAACCGAATATCCATAGGACTTGTTAACAAATTATCAAACGCAACAAGGGCATCCAAACAGCAGAAACAATTCACATAAAAGAAGGGCTAACGCATCTGTACAACAGTATCTTGCAACATATTTCACGCTCATCAAGATGTAGAAGAGGAGGTAACCTTAAAATTATGCAAAATAGAAAGACACAAGGATAGCGTGATTGTCTAACTAGAACTGCCTATTTTGGTACTAATACTAGGCTTCGCTAGTGTGACGCTTAACGAACAGTGTACAGAATAAGAAGGGAAAGAAGATGGTAAATCCTACACTTTTCAAAGGAAAGTTATCAATGATCTTAACCTCTTCTTCTCATCATTAAATTTCTATCATTCATATTTAAAAAATGGGAGAGAAGGCAATGGTAACATCCTTCAGTTGTCTATTTGTGGTATAATGCAATTTTAATAGCCTATAGACAATGTGAACATCTCCCTTTAATCTCTAAAATGATTAAAGCATAAGGTATTTGCTATAACACCCATGTTGTGTAATTGTTAAGACAAAACGGCATCTGCTCTCTTGCGTAGACCCGTGTAACTAAGATTGGGCTGCATAAAGAAAAGAGCAAAACTGTATATTTGGGTAGAACCCTTACCCGTGTTGCAGTTTTTACTGTCTACCGGTTTTAGCGGTATTAGGTAATTGGACCCACTTTCTTCAGGACAGGCTTCAATTTAAAACAGTGGTATACTCACTACCATCAGGAATGTAATGGGCAGGTGCTGTACATCTTAACAAACCTGCCGTGTGTGAATAAAGGACTGGTGGCCATGGATGAAAGCCAGTGTTGTCATCCACTTGTTCCTTTTCTTAGCCCAGTTATTCAATTAGAGCATGCCAAATGTTTCTTGCTTCTAGGTGCGTGCTGCTCCTGTAGTTTGATCCAGTACACTAAAAGTCTGAATTAACTGTATGCATCCTCTAGCAAATATTCCTGCATAGGGCCACAGTGAAAGCAAGGAAATTGAAGGCAGCTGCCCAGCACAGCATCCGTGGAGGGACACCAGGGCAGCCAATTTGACCCAGCAAACACCACATCTGTGCCAATGCATAGGGATGGGGCACCAAAATGGCTGTATGCTCAATGAGGCATTTATACTTGCCCTGGGAATCTAAATCATAACATTTAGAAAGTGTCAACTTCCAGGACTACGGCTCCGGCAAATCAAGCAAGCCCCCCCACCTTCTTGTGCTGCAGGCCAGGAGCTCCAAACTAACGAGTGTGCACATCCTTACAACTCTAAGTAGTACTAGGCATACAATCCAAGAAAAGAGTAAGAGAAAAAAAACTACTATGGAACACAGATCAAATACTTTGAATACAAATCTCACAAAAGAGAGCAGCAATGGATACTGCGGCATCTCAGTAGCGATACATAAAATAAGAAAGGCTGGCTAAGAAAACCAGGACAGACGGAAGGGAGTGGAGGCGAGCACAGAAGGATAGTGCGCGTTTTATGCATGCATGTTTGAAAGGAAGCCGATTAACACACTTGCCATTCTGCCAGGTAAATGCAAGAGCAAATGGTGTCCATTCTTCGTGGAGGTGAAGACCGAGCAGGTGGCTTGCAATTGGGCACAGCTAAATCATCTCCCCCAACACTCGCTACTAGTACAAATAGGTAGAGTGACGCATGTTGCAATGTCCCTCCCCGGCCCGTCTCTAGGCTTCTGCCTAACGTGGCCAGGAGGGCTGATTTGCAAATCAATGGATGTGTTCACAAAATACTCATTTACATAGGAGGTAACATATCCCATTTATTGATAATCTGTACAAAATATACGGAATTTTGCAAGACAAGAATCTCTATTTGCAGTTTGAAATCAGCCCAAATACACCTTTCGGAATCTGCGAAACGAAAAGAAATATTAAATGGAACATAGAACTGCGATAGATACCAGGGAGGGCACACAACGTAAATCCTGTCAAAAGTGAGCACCCACAGAATGCAATGTACCAGCATTCACCAATGCCCAACCATTTCTTGGCATATGGGACACATATACCAACCATTTAACTATTCAAAAACATGATCCTGTTCCCATCAGTCACTTCATTCATAGCCCATGGGCACTTTGCCAGATGCCTGCAGAGTCAGCATTTTGAACAAAAAGGGTGCCACAGTGAACAATGAGAGGCAGACAGTGGTATGGTGGGTGAGACCAACACAGGGACCTAATTAATTAATGAACAATGGGTGCAACAAGACCTGAATCAACAAGCGCACAATGAATCAGGCAGGACTGTGGGCTGCATGGCTTCTTTAAACTGGCTTGGATTACTTTGCATTCAACACAAATAGATTTCCCCCACGATTTATGTACCAGTTCATGTTATTTTCATTGCTTTGCAAACACTAGTCTGTCTCTAGCTCCTTTCACCAGTCCAGCTCAAAAGCATGGCATAATTTAAGGATATGAAGCCATTCAAGTTTGTATTTAGTGTTGCAGGTGCTATGAAGTTGAAGCAGTTATGACTTGTATTCTTCAATAAAGTTGGCATAAGGACAGACCTTTGTCGGCTTCAAATATTCCAAGGTTAATCTGATCCTTCCTTAGATGTGCTATGAATATTACAATACAAACATGATGTCTTTACACAAGACACACTGAGCATTAGAGCAAGCATTTAAGCTCCTGTAAGAGGAAATTAAGCTAACTGCTTTGGGTTCGCCTCACCTATTGCAGGTATTACAAGTGTACGAACTGTAACAGAAAAAATGTACTCTTCACTCACCCACCCTGTATAATCTGCGATAACCTCTTCCGCCCATAAAAGCTGCTTGGTTATCAAAAATACTGTGACCTATAGACCATGATAGTTGTCCTATCCAACAATGTTTCATAACAATTTTGCTGCCATTTTAGTCATGTCCCAAGAGGTAATCAATACATTTGCAAGTGAAACACTTTCCCTAGTAAGAGTTCACAAACACTGAGAACAAGGGTCTTTCACAAGGATAATAAACAACGGTAAAGGCAGGTCAACAGTGACATCAAGCTAAAGAAATGTTGACAGTATGGATGTTTTGAGAGCAAGAGGTGGCGGCAGCAACAAGACACAATTCCCATTTTCCATCCCTTCTGTTGAACAAATACCTCAGAATTTTCCAGTGCTTGCATTTGCTTATCTGGGAATGGATCTTACTATGGGACGGGGGCGGTGGGAGGTCACACAAAAAAGACCTAATCAAATACGTAGAGGGCCACACGGTGGCTACTTGGAATCAGAGGCAAAAAAGCACCAGAAAAGATCACTCCCAGATAATGAGCAAAGTCTAGCAAAACCATCACAAATAATCATAGCTTTTATAATACATCCCACCGTTAAGTGTTAAGAACACTATCGAAGTAGCAACCACCTACAATCAGTCCTCCAATCCCTGAAAAACAAGAGTATTCAGGGACCCTTTCAGTTTCATTTCTGAGCGGAAATAGGAGAGCAGAATTTGTCTCTCATTATGCGGAGTCTTAGGGATAAGTTGTAATGGTTAAGGTTACCCACGCTGCAGCACTGGTCACAAGTAAGTTAACATCTCCAGCACCAGAAGATTAGTATAATTGGTTAAATGAGGAACAGCAGTGAAGTCTGTTTTAGGTAATTTGTATCAGACCAATGGCTTTAAATGAAGTTTTCAGAGAGGGGTGGCACGGGAGGGGAAAGATGACGAGCAGCACCAGATAGTCAGAAGTAGACAGGAAGGCCGCCTGAAGAGTTGGGACTATTTGGAAGGTGAGGGGAGAGTCTGAAAAGGTCAGGTCCATGGGGAAATCATGCAGCTTTTATTTGAACAGACTTTGATGAAAGAAAAAGTTGCAGACAAAAAAGTTGTTAAGAAAAATAACCGCTAAATCTAAAAACAAAATAAATATTCAGAATAAACAATGTAAACTTTTTTGATTTTGAAACGGGCAGTAAAGGGCAATGTGTTCAGAGTGTCTCCTGTCATGGCGAAAAATGTGAACTGTTGCAACAGAAGCAAGAGTGTTACATAGTCTTGAGGTCAAAATTCCCGTTTACCACAGTTTTCATTTAGTTTGAGATACTAACAATACCAGATTGAATGAATGCTTATAATTAATCTTCCTTAGATGCAGGTCATTTCAGGGAGTTGATGGTATCAAAGTCCGATTTCTGCTTATTCAATGACAGACATTGACATATGGGGGTAATTTCACTTCCTCGGCAGACCCTATGTAACATTAAGCAAAGTGTGGGTCGCCAAATGTTATCGGTTTAGAAACAAGATGTCCAAGAGAGGTGACCCCTAATACTAATACCAGTGCCAGGTCCCAGTCCCAGTCCCAGAAGCGAGGTCCTGCAGGTACTGTGCACAAACAGCCAGAGTTCTTAAAGAATTTCGGATGCAGGCAAAACAGAGCACCTAAAAGAATCCAATGCCCCTAATACAGCAGCTATTCATATACCAGACAGAATTCAAGAGAAGCACACTCAGAAATTATTACAATTCCTCCCTAAAAAGTCTGGTGCCTGGATTGCGCGTCACGTAATTAACTCAAGAGAAGAGGTACAATGTCCATACAAGGAACTCAGAACAATGTACATTCCAGTAAGGCTAGTACTCGACTCCATAAACCGAATCCCCCTCCCACCGCAAAGAACTGGAAACAGTTGTGCACTTTATGGCGGTGATGGAATCTGCAATAGAAGTTTTAATGTGAGCCCAGTCAGAACAACGCAACACACCTACCAATTAATTTTCTTGTGGAAACGTGAGCCAGAAAGTACCAACTGCCTTCTGTAGCACAATCAGCATGAATGACCAATACATTATAAGTTACTCACCGTAGTGACTAATGTAATCTTAGTCCATAGTCCCCTTTTCCTCCATACCTTATGGGTGTCCCTTCCAAGGGACGGGAGACAGAACCTTTTTCACTAGAAAAAACCTTCTTCCCCTTTAGAGGTGCACTGGGGCGCGGCCCAGGGAGCATGGGCTGTCCTGACTCTGCCCTCCGGCGCCACACCTCAGTCCCCATTGACACATTGACAATAGATTTAACATTGCCTAATGACACCAGTATTATTAGGGGGTAGAGGTTGGTGGGACGTATTGAGGAAAGGGGACTATGGACTAAGAGTACGTTATAACTACGGTGAGTAACTTATAATTACTCTTGCGTCCCGTCCCCTTTCCTTCATACTGTATGGGGGATTACAACTGATTGTAACCCCAAGGTGGAGAGGAGACCCTCCTTAAGCAAATAGGTTCCCGAGAACTGCCTGTCCGAAAGCCGCATCAGATCTAGAGCCGGCGTCCAAACAGTAATGCTTGCAGAAAGCCGAGGGAGAGGCCCAAGTGGCCGCCTTGCTTATGACTTGCCAAGGGACATGGCGCTGGAATTCGATGGTCGTTGCTTTGGCCCTGACTGCACGTGCATGCATGTTGGCCGGAAGTGGCTTGTGCTGGCCCTCGTACGCTTTCTTGATGGCAGAGACCATCCAGCAGGATATGGAGGCCTGATAGCCTGGTCTTGAGCCTCCAATAAGTGACAAACAGGGCATCCGACTTGCAGAAGCCCTTGGTCCTGAAAGTAGAATTTCACAGCACGCCTGACATCCAGGCAATGCAGCACTCTTTGTGCTTCGTCCTTAGGAACGGGAAAAAAAGGAGGATGGACTATTTCCAGGTTAAGGTGGAAAGCAGACGGAACCTTGGGCAGAAATGCCAGGTGCGTCCGCATGACTACATTGTCCTTGTGAAAGGTGGTATGTGGCTCAAAGTCAACCAGCGCCTGCATCTCGCTGAGCCGAGGTAAGGCTGACTAGTAAGGCCGTCTTGATGGTGACCATCCTGATGTCCACGGACTCCATTGGCTCGAATGGTTTGTGTGCCAGTGCGCCCAAGACTATGTTGAGGTACCTCACCGGGAGCGGTCTCTTGACGGGCGGGTAGAGCCTAGCAAGACCCGTCAGATGTTGACGATGGGGTTGGAGGACATAAAAATGCCCTCCCCCGAGTTCTTGTAAGTCCCAATGGCTGCAAGGTATGTTACCCGCTCAGGTACCACGTTGTGAGGGCTAATTTTCCTGGCGCAGGGTGGATGACGCTGCTCCCTGCTGCACCAGAAGATGTGCTGGGCCTGTCGGAAGGTGTATCGGCTGGGCCGAGTGGGACTTGAGCCAACCCTTCTTGGCCAGGGAGACATCGGTTTGCAGTGGAATCCCTGTGTTGGCAGAGGGGCGACGCGTGAGGACTTCAGCCAGAACCCCCTCTGCCGGCTGTTTGACCTCAGGTTGGGGGAGGCCCAGGTACTCCCCCAGGCCAGCAAGACGTTCATGGAAGGCCCTGGCTAAGGATGGCGTGTTCGAATCCTCCTCCTCGGCCGTATCCTGCGGATCTGGAGGATCCTCTGGAGGAGGAGTGGATGGCGCCGGAGGCTGGGGTACAGGGACCGCAGCCAGAGGCTGAGGAGGCGGTGGAGGTTACAGAGGTGGCTGTGGAGCTATGCTGCAGAGGGGCCTGGTGGCCCGATGGAGTAGTCTGTGGTGCTGCTAGCATGGCCGGGGATGACTTCCCTGATGGGGTCTTTGATAACCCCCATCTGAGGAGACCTCATGGGGTCGAGGAACTTCTCAAAGAGCACCTCCTCACTGGCCAAAAAGGTGGCAGGGGGCTGCTGGAGCCGCTGTATACCCTGTCCATATGGATGCAAAGGAAGCTGCCCTGCACAAAAGAGGGGTAGACTGTAGGCCACCTACTTGGTTGAGGCCAGTCCCACCTTGACACTTGTTCTTTGCTGAATTCCTGGAATGTGCCTCTTTGTGGCGACATGGCCATTTTGTCGAGCTGCCTGCCGCGTGCCTGCAACGTTGTTCTTGGCCCACTGGGTCTGGCCTCGTCCAAGACTCTTGCGTGTGGATCACGAGGCCTAGTCCGCTACTCGGGCCTCGGCCCAGTAGGTGTGACACCCTCGACCCAAGGGTCAATAGAGCTGCGTTTAGGCACCCCCTTGGACTTATTTCCGGTATTAGGGCGTAGCCCCTCGGACGTATTGCCAATATTAGGGCGTAGCCCCTCAGCCATGGTGCTGGTAAAAGGGGGTAGACCCGGTAAACTAACCTTCTGGTCCCTCAACACTGCGCCCGGAAGAATCAGAGGATCCCTCGACCCAAATGCCGGCAGCTGTAGCAGCCTCGGTGCACGTGCCAGTAGAAGGACCTGGCCGGTCACTCCTGCGCGGAAGAGTCCCTGGGAAGGAGTCTCCCTTGCGGGGTGCGCTGGAAAATATCGGCCCTACCTTGGGCATGGTGCGATGCTTCCCGAAGTTCTTGAGATCCTCTGGAGGCGACCTCTGGAAGAGCTCCCTCCATCTGGCTAGTCTGTTCTTCAGCGCCTTCGATGACAGCGAGTCAAACACTGAACATGATTGCCAACCGTGGTCTGAGCCAAGGCAACGTAGGCAGAGGGCATGGGGGTCTGAAGTTGGGAAGAGCCCATTGCAGGATGGACACCTGCTGAACCCCGTAGAAGTCAACATGCACCGGGGATGAGCGTGAGGACGCCTGAGGATCGAGTACCTGAATGATAGATGAGCCAAAAAAAAGACATAGGAAGTATCCGCGCGTGGAATTACATGGGCGCAGCCAAACCCAGGACCGCTGGTGAATTCGGTCCGTTCCTGTCGACACAGAAAAGGGGACTGAGGTGTGGCACCAGAGGGCTGAGTCAGGGCAGCCCATGCTCCCTCGCCAGCGCCCCAGTGCACCTCTAAAGGGGAAGAAGGTTTTTTCTGCTGAAAAAGGTTCAGTCTCCCGTCCCTTGGAAGGGATGCCCATACAGTATGGAGGAAAGAGGGCGGGACGTAAGAGTATGATACTTTTCTAACTCCAAAGCTCCTTATCTACAAAGCAGAACACTTCATAATGGTGACCGCAAAGGCATCAGCACAACATATTTCAATTTACTTCTTGCTCCAAGTTCAAGAGTTATAGGACTAGTGTACAGAGCCCAACACCTCCAGAATTCTTGTGGCACAAGGCAGGCCAACAAACCTGAAATTAAGACATTCTATTGGAAACCTGCAGATGCTGCCCTAGGTCTGCGGAAAGGGGCATTCACATCAAAGACAAACAATGGCGAATGGAAAATGCAAGACAATCCAATGGAAGATTAAAAGGCCTACATTTTTGTTTGCCTTTTCCATTCCCTCCAAGTGACAGAGTGGGACCTCAGAGGAACTTCATAATACGGTGAATGCAAAACCTCAAAGGTCGCAGACAGTGGCTACTCTACCTAATATAAAAGGAGTGCAGGAAAAACAAAAACATGGTGAGAAACTGCCTTGTCTGCAAGGAATGTGCAGGTGGCTCTGGGAATGAGGGCTGGATACTTTCTGTACCTGACCATTCAACATGTTTTAAGCATAACGAAAGAGCAAGGAGATACATTAGCACACTTCCGTCAGAAAGAATGATCTGTGCAAATGATCCACTTACAAAAAGCCATCGTTTTAAATGGAGACCTCATCAATACAGTGAAGACAAGCAATATATTTATCAAGACTTAACATGAACCAGAAAAACCTCTACATACCTCTTGCAGGTGTCGACTCAAGATCAAAGTCAAGCTTCTTTTCCAAAGCCCAATGGAGACTGCTTTTCTAATGTACTCTGCCCCACCAGCACTAGCACATTTGAAACAAACCATTTCAACTGCCTGAAAGTGAGTCATAAAGTAAGACATCGAAATGTAGCTAGGAGAGTTGAGAAACCCTTAATTCTTCCTTTGGACATAGGACTTTGTACCTGGTGGGGCACCCACAAATAGTGCAGAGGCATTGATTGTGTTTCACATTTGGCAAAAGTTTGTAGATCAGTCGAATGCAATGAAAATCATGGAAGTAATATCCTCACACATTGCTTAGCAAGGTTTCACATGAGGACCTGACCTTTGCCTATCTAGGACATGTCACTTGTATGGTTGTACACAAATACAAAGGTCAACCTGCGATAAGGTCCCCGTCTCAAATACCTATTGGAAGGCTACTGAGTCTGGCTCACACCTCCATGGATAATGCAGAGGGACTTAACCTTCTTCATTTCCCCAAAAATTACATGTTAAGACTAGAAATGATGAGGTGTGTGGCCCACTGTCAAGCTTCCTGTGTTAGCTGACAGCAAAAATGTGAGACCGGTCCTTTTGCTTGCTAAGATGAGACAAGGTAATCATGTTATCTGAACACAAGTGCCTAAAAAACCTAGAGAATAGAACAAAGGGACAAGCTTCAGTTTCAGAAGGGGGATGTGCATCACACTGTCCTCTTCTGATCAGAGCACGAGACACTGTTTCAGTTGCCACCTGAAGGCCAGATAGGATGACATGTTTAGAAGATTCTTCCTTCTGAGCCTACCAAGACTGCACTGGGCAAAAGGTGGGTTGATTGGCAGCATCTTGGACCAAGACTCACCTTTAGGATTCTACCAATTGGTTTGCTGCATTTGTATTTTGTCATTATTCAGAGGTCATCGATCCAATGCTCCCAGGAACAATGAAACAGAGGTTGCCTTACAAGTTTCGAACCGTTAGAGTACGACAGCTTGCACCCTCTTGCAGGGAGGAAACGCAATGTTCATGCTTGCGTCCCAGTCCCTTCCCCCTTCCAACACACAACCCTGGTTTCTTAGCAGCAGGTAAGATTAAGACTGGTTAATATAAAGACCTTAGCTCACAGAGGATGTTCAGAACCATATGACAGTTGGAAAAGACCAACGTGTTTGCTAGATGACCTACTTAGGAGTGCCTGTTCTCCTGGCAACACAGATGGGCTTGTTCTATAATGTCTGTGGAAAAGACCACACTTTGTGATCAGAAGGACCATGTCTTGTATCAAACCAATTAATATCCTTCACATTTCCTAAATGAGAGTTTTCCAGTAGTCTTCTTGAAGATTCCCAATACAAATTCACCTCCTCCACCATGATTTGCACGACTTACCATTTTAAGTTGTCTGGTGTAAAGACCGGGACCATTGTATTTTCCACCTCAAATAAATATGTGCAAGTTATTCCAACATCCAACAAAAACAGCACAGCAACATTTACCTCTTCATGGTGATTTTGGTACTAGTTGACCATCCCAAAACTGTTTGGGAGTGGCCTTTCTTACCTCCCATGAAGGCTATTCCGAACTAGTTGGGAAGGAGGGAGGACAAAATTCCACAGTAGATCTGGTTGACATGAAAGAGAAAGTGATCCCAAGCAAAAAAACTGAAGAAACTCCAGAAGAAGCATGTCATGGGGGGAAAAAGAAAAGTAAAATCCAATGAAGGTGGCATGTTAATATGCACAGACAATGCGCCATACAACATTCCAGCAAACAAATGAGACTTTGAAGTACACTGGGACTATTGGTATGTGAATCACAAGGCCTTACATAAATCAAACAGAAGTCAACACATTGCCACATCCTATCTGATATCTAGATTTTACACAACAAGTGCATGAACAATTCAAGCAGAGGCAAAATGAAAGAGCAGGTAATGAGCGGTGACAGCTTAAAGCCATCGGAAATCTGTGACAATGTGGCCAACACTAAAAGCAGAGGTGTTTTACAGTCATTTGCAAAAAATAACTGCATTCATAGGGTTGGGTTGGTGGGATGCTATACACCAGCAAAAAAGAATGAAAGCATGGTGGGAGGAATGGTCAAGTCCTCGTCGAAAGTCATGATAGCTAACAAGCAGTACACATTTGTTCAATGAGGACATAGGGTGTTCTCACTCACCATTTATACACACTGACCTCTAGGTGGGAACACCTGCCACTGGGAAAGGGTGTTGTTTCGAAGGGACTTGAGAACAAGTGATTGTAGGCACAGTGGAAGCCAGGGTTCGAAATTGCTGGGATCTCTTTAGCTCCTGCTTCTACCCTAGGAGAGCCTGGTTAGCTTAAAACCAACAGTTACCCGGAGAAATGCTCCCCAGGACAACTGGTGCATTCCAAACATGCATTTGTGACATCAAACTTGCATGTTTTAGAATGTAGATTTAGAATTAGGGCACATCTAGGATACATTTAAATAAGATGAATCATACATAATCAGCAGAAGCGTTTAAGTGTACATTTTATGTGCAAGTTAGATTACAGTGTGCAAAGTACTCACGCCTGGTTCCCCAGCAGTAGCACCTGCCTACTGGGTGATGACTCCTAAGAGCAGGTTTTAGCTCCTGCTCCTCAAATCTGAATTTAGAGCTGTGGAGGCTCTGAACGACACTGAACTTGACACAAAAGACAGGAAAGCCATGGTACACAGCTGGCTACCAGTCAGACCTAAACTCCTTAAGAATCCTTACATGGGGTAATACTTTGTACTTTGAGAAACCCTCTTCATGGCACATCAATAAAAAGGGAGAGGAAATTGTACAGAGGAGTGCTTAAACCACTATCTGGACTGCCACTGAGCAAACGGGCATACTCTAGGGAAACTGATCATATGTGACTAGAATTTACAGAACATAATGTTTTTTCAATTAGTGTTTATAATTCCAATTTTGCAATCAACACGCTCCAAAACCAGTGTTGTTTCAGCAGAGTAAAGTACTATCCTAAAAGAGCCCTTGTATCAATAGCAAACATCTTGCAAACACGGATTCAAATACCTTTGCAGAAGTTGGCAGACATTCCCTTTTGTTGCTTCATAATCCTGCCAGGTATCCTTCAACCAGGGAAACACTGAGCCAGGGTTATGAGGAGGAACCATAGTAAGAGCATATATTGTGAGAAACTTCAAAAAACATTTCCACATAACAACCGTTGCTATCAAAAACATGAAGCAGACAAGTCTTGCAAGCCAACATAACATTACAGTAACAAAGGTTACATGTGCTGATGTGCTGAAAAAATGTCTAGAATGTGCACAGAATTGTTAAGAGAACCTCTTCACATCTGGAGTGACACCAGTTGACCTGCATTAAAGGTCATGCTTCAGGACAGGGTGTCTATAGACTACTAGGGCATGAACACATCTGGACCAGAGGTCACTATGCAGCTTTGGACAGCCCTCTCAACCACAATGTTATCTGCATGGAGTGCCCAGCAAGTTTGGAATATGGAATTCTTAAACTCTCTGGTCAGGAATGTCTACAGCAACATCATCAAGCCTCTGAAGTTCCTACACCAGGTCTGCTCCCATCTGTGGATGTCCACACATCTGGAATGTGAACCATGAAGCTTCTCGTCTCATCTGAAAAGTTACAAACACCACCATTGATTTGATGATCCAATGTTCAGCTTTGATGGTGCATCTTGCAATAGTCTATTGAAACAAATCAACATTTCTAAAATGGTGCTTTCTACATGTATACAATTTTCACACAATCCCAATTTTTGAATAAAAGTCAGGAATTGCCACATTACCAAGTTGCATAGATAAAAATTGACACTGCCCCACTATCTTCCTCCAGTGATAGATTGGTATCAGCTGCTCAGTTTATAGGATGTGTGGTCCTTGCAGAGTTGTCTACCACAGCACTTTCTTCCGAGAGCCTGTCTTTTGCCAGACGTTCCCTGAGCAGAGTCAGCACACCACACACTTGTGCAGTGTGGATCCATAACCCCAAGCAGGACTCTAAACCCACCCCCTTCAGAAGAATCGGTTTGTTTTGTTTCTTGGCAGAAGCGGTGGGTCTATGGCACTAGCTGACCCACAGATCCAACATTTGGAGGAACAATATTTTCTCTATGGACTTGGATTGACATTAGTTGTGCCCTCATATCCAGGAAGAGCATAGTACGGCGTGCCAGAAAGAGCAGAGGTGATTGTTACAAATATGTATCTTCGCTCTCTCTGGAACACAGACTCTCGTTAGACTGATGCTGCTGCTTTAGTATGTCCTTGGAAGAAAGTAGTCTGGGGGAGTCCTTGGGATAGGTCTCTAGTGGGCTTGTACGCAATGGTTCTTTTTCCAGGACCTCCAAGGAGGTTCGAGTCTGTGCCCCACTTTTCTCCTTCACAGTGCCATTTGCTGGGGCATTCTTCCCTTTGCTGAGCTTTTTGTCCAGTTTCCTCCGCTCTTTCTCCTCCCTTTCTTGCTCTCGGCGCTCTTTAAGTATTTGCCTTTCCTGTGCCTTCTCTGCCTCCTTCTGCTCCTTTGTCCTCTTCACAGAAACAGGGCTACTGGCAATTGGAGGCAACAAAATTGAAGGAGACGGCACCAGGAGTCGCTGAGAGGACGGTTTTGCTTTACTAATGTCTTTGGCCCCATGCATTCTGGGAGGTGACTTGCATGGCAATTCTCCACGCTCCTCTTTCCATTTCTTTAGCTGTATGAGGTGCTCACGCTCAATGTCACTCTCGGTTATGTTCAATTCAATGATCTAAAAGGGAGAAAGAGTAAATAGTCAGTGATGTGGTGAAATAGAATTATTTCGATGAAATGACTGAATTGGAACTCCAGTGAAAAATAATGCCCCCTGCCCCGTTCTGATCTTCCTCTTATGTGATCATTGCAGAACCTCATTTCAGGTCTTGCAGAATTACCACTTTTCTTTGATGTTGGGTTTATGCAGTGACCCTACAAAATAAGGCAGACTTCCTGTAAGATGGAACATGGGCATCAGTCCGGATCTTGTGCACAGTCTTGTACACTAAACCAATTTAGGGGGTTTTCCATTTTGGGGCCATCAGAAAGGATTCAAATGAGGAAGCAAAGATATTTGAGAGAGCGTGACAATAGTCAAACATTTAATCTTCTGCAGACGCCCCATTAGCAGCCATACCAAAATGGTAATACCTCACGAGGCCAAGGAGAAAATCATTCTAATTTATACCATGAACTTCAGTTGGCTTTAATCTAACTAGAGTATATTACAGCGACTGGGAGCTTGCTATTATAGTAAACTCTAGCAGCAGCAAAATGGGATAATACTATTTTAGGCAAATAGCAAGAAGGCTATTGGCAAAAGAAGGTTTTTGAAAAAAAGAGCACTGCAAAGACACATTCATTTTCTACCCAACAAACCCTTAAACACAAGGGGCTTGTCCAATAGACTTGTTGCAATGCATGGTTGGCACTGTTCATATATACAAATATTACTTACCAGTAATAGTCTTCCTGAAGCTTTTATCTGCTTAGAATCATATGCTTTGCGTAGTCCGCCATCTAGTGGTTGGTTGAAGTATAACATTTGTTTATTCAAAGTTGAAAAAAGGGGCATTCCTGTGGCACTATCCCCATTCTACATGTACACATACTCCTGATCCCTCACGTACCAATATCCTTAGATGGTTTCTTTTTCTGGCCTGTCTATGATGTTTGTGCATGTAATGTTTCTGTCGTGCTGCTCTTTTGTGGGGAAAGAGGGCAGGCACATGGAATTCCAAGCAGATGCAAGCTTCAGAAAGACTATTACTGGTAAGTAAAATGTGTCTTCTTGTGCTTGTGAACCTGCTTAGATACATATGCTTTGCATAGATTAGCAAGCAGTACCAGAAAAAGGTGGTGGGCAAACCGGACAGTTGAAAAAAAGGTGTTTAAGTACTGCCTGTCCTGTCTGTCCCACCTGGGAATCAGAGCTCACCGGTGTATCTGCACAATGGTGCTATGTGAAAGTGTGCACGGAACTCCAAGCTGCTGCTTTGCAAATCTCCTCTAGTGGCTATAAATACAAGGCTAGCTCCCGTGCTGCGTGTTAAATGTGCCTAGGTTTGAAATATAATGTTTTTATTTGCAATTAAATATAGTTGAATAAACCAGACAATTCATCTAGATATGGTGGCCTTGATTACAGGTTCACCTTCTCCTCCAGTCTGAAAGATACAATTCACTTGTTTCATGTAATTCTTTTGTTTTGTGTAAATGGAACTGGACTTATCTTCGTACATCCAGTGTGTTTAGAGCTCTTTCTCCTTTATTTTGAGGTTTAGGGAAAAATAGATTAACGTTTTTAGATGAATGTTGGCAAAAAAACATGGGTACGCATGAAGTACTACCTCGTGTTTGTCTATGGAGATAAAAGGCTTCGACACCGATGTTTGTTTTTCGCATACCCTACTTAAAGATTTAACATCTATAAGAAATGCCATGTTTTAATGAGATTGTGTGCATAGGGATAAAAAAAGCTGCTCCATGAGTCTTTGTAACAGTGTTTAAGTCCCCTACGCTGGAGGTGGATGTGCCACGGCAAGTGGTACCCCTTTGACTCTTTCCATCAAGGCTTTAACCACTGACACTTTCCACCAGGGTGCCTTTTGTTGTGATGTAGCATAAGCAAGTAGTGCTGCTGGATTCACCTTGAGTGAGTTGTATACTAGGCCCAAATCTAGAAGGGAATTTACAATGCGTGTAGGACATGCAAAGGATTGACGTGTTTCTGTTTTACAGCAAATTACAAAACGTTTCCACTTGTTGTAATGGCAATGTCATGTATTCGAGTTCCTTAAGCATTTCCATACACCTTGGCAGTAAATACCTTAGAGGTAAATGTAGGTGACCGAACTCTGACATTAGGAGCTGTACTTCTAAATTCAAGTGCAGGAATGAGATAGTTTCCCTTGCTGTTGTGTAAGCAGGTTGTGTACCGGTTGAAATTTGACTGGTGGCTGACCCGCCACCCCCAGCAGGTGGGCCTGGCCTTCATTGGTGCATTAGGATTACTGTTGCACTGTCGAATATAAGTTTCTGCATCATCTTTCGGAGTAATGGAGTTGAGGGAAAAGCACAAACATCACTGACAAATTCACGGACAAATGTATCCGTAGGGCATTCCCCGAAGACCCTTTGTGCGGCTACCTGGATGCAGAGTTTTGGCATTTTTTGTTTAGTGCTATTACAAATAGATCCACAGTTGGCAACACTCACATTCTGAAAATCTGTTTGAGTGCGGATGTGTTTCATTCCCATCCGTTGACTTGTTGGACAACTCTGCTTAGGCTGTTCATCAGGAGGTTGTGTTCCCCTGGGACATGCTGTGCCTAAACTTACATTCCTTTCTTGATGTACCACTGCCACATCCCCTCTGCTAGCGTTGACAGTGTTGGTGTATGTCATTGCTGTGGTGTTGTCTGTGTTTATATCAATACACTTTTGCTGAGTAACCTTGTTTTGAAAGGCTAGCAGTGCCATCTTTATTGCTTAAGGTTACAGGATGTTTATGTGGTATATCTTTTGGCTCTGACCACATGCCTCAAACCGTAGGTTCCGGACAATGGGCCTCCCCCACCTTAACATTGAGGCATCTGTTGTGATGGTTGCGAGTTTGAAGGGCCTACATTTTAATAGGTTTTCTTTTGTTCACCACTGCAGAAAGTTTACCAATTCTTCTGAAATCACCACTAGATCGTCCCATTGGCCCGATATTTGAGACCATTTTTTTGATAGCCGGGGTTGTATTTTTATAATTTTTAGCCATGCATTTGGTACTTTGTAGATGCATGATGCCATCATACCCAGCATTTTCATGACCTTTCTTACTGTTACCTTGGTGCCAGCTTTGAAACAAGTGATCAGGTGCAGGAAGGCTTACACCCTTTTCTGTGGATGGGCATACAATTGCCTGTTCTGAATCTATGATTGCTCCCAGGGTTTAAGACTTGACTCATTTATGGGGAATCAGTTTGAAAAGTAGGTTCACTGTTCTTTGCATCGTTCTCCAGGCATTTTGCCAGGGTTTCCCCGGTTATTAACCAGTCATCCAGATAAGGGTAGATGTTCTCCCAGCAAGTCCAAACGATAGTACCTTGAACTGGTAATCTCCTTTTCCTACCTTGAACCTTAGGAATGTTCTGTGAGCAGGGAAAATAGAAATATGAACGTATGAATCTTGCAGGTCTAGTGTGTTCAAAGATTTCTTTTCTTTATAGAAGTGGGATGACTTCCTATAGTGTTGTCATTTTTGGGGCTTTATGTATTTGTTTGCTTGCCTCAGATCTGATATTGGCCTCTTTATTTCTTAGTACCAAAGAAAGAGAACAAAGTAAATGCTCCCTTCTACCTGATTTGGTTTGACTTTCTCAATGGCTCTTTTTTGTACAAGAGCCTAGACTTTTTTTTTTAAATTGTTCCTGGTGTTGCTGCAGCAGCTTTCTGTTGCGCCATCAGAGGTTCTTTGGAGCCCCTAATAGTTTGATATAATACCCTTTCTCGACTGTCGAGCACCCATTGATCTGAAGTAATCCACTTATGTGTGGGTGAATGTTATGCGATGCCCCTATCGGGGTGACATGGGAGGGTATGTGGATTTCCTTGTTTAGGGGCAAGGATGCACCCATAAAGGCTTGTCCTCTTCCTCTATGCTATTACCTAGAGAGGGATGAATACGTGTGCTGTTGGCTCCCTGTAATCCAGCTACTACCCTGATTGTGTGAATTGACCTGTGTTGGGAGAAGGTATTGGGCCGAAAGTAATAGCGGTTTGTGTAAGCCCCTCTTGGTTGATAGATATGCCTGCCATCTGACTAAGTTTCTTTAGTGTGTTGTAGTCCTTCTTGGCTCATAGTCTCATCTACCTCCCTACCAAAGAGTCAGGCCTACTCTATAGGTTTGTCTAGTAGGGTAGCCTGGGTTTCAGCTTTAAGCTCTGAGCCCCTTTAGCCGTTTGGCACTTATTTTTTTCCAGATGGGCATCCCCTCATGATGCCTGTCTTTTTTTTATTTATATATTTATTGATTACAGCAAGAAAGAAGTAAAGCTAATACAACGCCCATGAATAACATCAAAATTCCAACTCCCCCCAACCCCTTCTAACTCCCCCATCCCGGTGGTAGCGTCCAAACCTCTCAAGCCTGAAACAGGTCCAGAATCCTGATCTTATGAGGGCACCATTGCGCCATGAAATCTGACTGAAGGAAGTTCAATACCGCCCCCCCCCCCCCCATCTCCTCGTGAAGGAGTCAGATGACCCTTGCAAATTATGCGACAGTTTCTCCATTGTGATCAGGGACCAGATCCTCTGCAACCAGCTGAAGACCCCCGGAGGATCAGCCTGTTTCCAGTGCTGAGCTATTACTGACCAAGCCGAAATGAGTAAGCCCACAAAAGATCTCCATTGTGTCCTGGAGAGCTTCTCAGCAGCATGGTCTCTCAGTACACAAAGACATACCTGGGCCCCCATCTGGTCCACGTAGGGGAACATCTCCTTCATATGGGACTTCACCTCAG
The DNA here is from genome assembly GCF_040938575.1 of Ambystoma mexicanum. Taxonomy (NCBI): domain Eukaryota; kingdom Metazoa; phylum Chordata; class Amphibia; order Caudata; family Ambystomatidae; genus Ambystoma; species Ambystoma mexicanum. Next base: position 1,299,340,806 of record NC_090932.1, read on the forward strand.
CCCAAAAAACCTGTATCTCTTTACAATCCCACGATATATGCCTCCAGGTACCTTCCGCCCCGCAACCCCTTCAGCAGAATTTGGAGGCCGACGGGAACATCCCATTCAGGTGCTCAGGCGTATAGTGCCACTGCAGAGCAATCTTGACCCACATTTCCCTCAGTTGTATGGAGCTGGTCAGGGAAAAGATGTCCCCCCACAGGTTTTTCCATTGCTGTTTTGCTATAGGCTTCCCCATCGTTCGTTCCCATTTTATCATATAGGTCCATTTGACCTCCTCAGACTGCACTTGTATAAATTTGCACAACATTGAGACAAATTTCCTCGACCCCGAGTTGGTTATGGTGTAGTGTTCAAAGGGGGTGAGGTCCCTTGTGGCTGCTCGCTTGATGACCGGCGATGCCAACCAGTGGCGAAGTTGTCCATATCTGAACATGTCTGAGTCTCTCAGCCCTAGAGGTCCAGCGCAGTCCTTAAATTACTTCACCTCCCCGTCTTGAAACATCTCACCAATTTCTGTCCACCCAGCATATCCCCATTTCTCGTACGTTCCCCTCTCCAACCCAGGTGGGAAGTCTGGGTTCCCAAACATGGGGGTGAACGGACCTGGCACTGTTGTCATAACCCCTCTCCTCGTTTGGGCGTCCCATGCGTCCATTGTGGCCCCCAAGACTGTGCCTATTCGCAAATTAGGGTGTCTGGTCTGTGTCCCTTCCACAACATTTCCCTCAGCTGAGTTCTAGCGACAGCTCCGTCTTGATCAGCCCATCTCGTTTGCTCCTCGCCCCCCATCCATTCCCTTATTACCCATAACTGTGCTGCTTGATAATATCTGAGAAAATGTGGGAAAGCCAAACCTCCATCTTGTTGGGATGCCGACAGTACCCCCTTTGCTACTCTAGGTGGCTTCCTTCTCCAGACATAGAGATAGAGCATTTTAGTAAGGGCTCGAAAAAAGGTCTTGGGGATCGATATCGGTAGAGCCTGAAAAAGATAAAGCAACTTAGGCAGGACCGTCATCTTCACCGAGACCATACGTCCCCACCAAGAAATCGTCAGCGGGTTCCAACGGTCAAGCTCACTTTTGAGTTTTGCCAAGAAGCCTTTATAATTTTGTTCGTAAAGGGACTCCACCTTGCCCATTAACATTACCCCCAGGTACTTAATCCCCTCATTCTGCACCTTAAAGTGCAAGGAAGACACCACCCGGGCAATTTCCACACCGCCCCCCCAAAACCCGTGCTTCCGATTTATTTCTATTGATCTTAAGCCCCGATATCTCACCAAACCTATCCAGTTCCTGACATCGCACCGGGAGAGAGTGGGCCGGATCCGTTAGTAAAACTAACATGTCATCCGCATAAGCCATTATCTTGTGCTGGGTGCCCGCCATGTCTATCCCTACCATCGTGGGAAGTTCTCTCACCTTTATAAGAAATGGCTCCAGGAAGAGGGCGTAGAGCAAAGGCGACAAAGGACACCCTTGCTGTGTGCCTCTTGAAAGCTCTATTTTGTCTGTAATCTCCCCATTCAAAGCTACTCTAATCGAGGGGGTGCAATAATTAGCTCTAACCATTCTCATGAATTGGCCCCCGAAGCCCAGGCCCTCCATACTCCTAAATAGCATTGACCACTCCACCCTATCGAATGCCTTTTTCGGCATCTAACGCTAACAGGACTGCCTGAGTTTGCTTAATCCCTACCTTTTCAATTAGATGTAAGACCCGTCTAATATTATCATGGGTTTTCTGGCCCTGAATGAAGCCTGATTGGTCCTTATTGATCAATTTGGGAAGCACTAGGGCCAGCCTAGCCGCTAGCACCTTCGTGTATATTTTGGCATCCAAATTCATAAGAGCTATGGGTCGGTATGCGGACGGTAACAGGGGATCTTTGCCTCCCTTATGAAAGACCAACACTTTGGCTTCACTCATTGACGGGGTCACCGGTCCAGATTACCCAAAGGTATTGAAGAGTGCTGCCAAACACGGGGACAGCAGCGTAGCGAACTTCTTATAAAAAGCTGCCGTAAAACCGTCAGGGCCCGGGGCTTTATCAGGGCGGAGTGTTCTGATGGCTGATCTCACCTCAACCTCCCTAATTTCTCCTTCCAGCAACTCCCTCTCCGTCTCCGAGAGACTGGGAAATCTTATCCCTCGTAAGTACGAGATCTGAGCCTCCGCACTAGGAGCATCAGAGGAGTATATCTGCCGATAATATTCTCTGAAGACTTACCCCATCTCTTGCGTGGTGGAGACCGCTTCCCCCCGCCCATTCAGTAGTTTTTTGATGGCCATGTCTTGCTGCTTCGCCTTCAGCTGCCTAGCTAAATACCTATCGGCTTTATTCGCCTTCATAAAGTAACGATGCCGAAAGTATAGGTGGCGTCTCTCCGCCTTTTTTGTGTGGAGTGTATCTAATTGGGTCTCTGTTAGTCTCAGCTCTCTTTTCAGGCAAAGAGTCGGGGCACTAACCAAGTTTGCTCTAATGTCAGCCACCCTTGCCTCCTAATCCCTCTCCCATGCGAACCGCTGTCTGTCGTTGGCCACTTTCAAGGCTATAACATGCCCCCTGATTGCAGCCTTAAAGGCTTCCCATACCATGCCTGCGCTCACATCACCCATGTCGTTAAGGGCCCAATATTCCTCAATCTTTTCTCTGACCGATGCCTCCATCACCGGGTCCCGAAGGATCCTTTGCAGGAACCTCCAGGTCCATAGTTTAGACCTTTTCCCCGGTGTCCTCAGCTCCATCCAAACCAGCGCATGATCTGAGAGAGAGATAGGCCCTAGTTCCACTTCCCGAATGTCTCCCAACAGCCCCACCGAGGCCCAAAAGTAGTCAATCCTAGACATTGAGCCATACACATGGGAATAACATGTATACCCCTTCTGCTGTCCCTTCACTTCCCTCCAAACATCACAAAGCGCAAGATGGCTCATTTTTTGGCGAAGCCGCTTAGTAGGACCTCCCGGGCCAGTGTGGCTCCCCGAGCTCCGGTCCAACACTGGATCCCAAGCCAGATTCAGGTCTCCACCTAAAATTGTCTCCCCCTCCGCAAAGGCCTCCAATCGGTCCAGAACCTCTCTTAGGAAACCATCTTGCCCAGTATTTGGTGCATATACCGAAGCGAGAGTGAGCACCCTCCCCTCTATAGTGACATTCACAAATACAAATTGCCCATGTTTATCCGTCTGGGTTTTGTGGATATTATTGTGCGCCCCATCACAGAAGGCCATCAGTACCCTAGCTTTTTTGTCAGGGGGATGTGCCTGTACTATCCGCCTGTAGCCCTGCAGACGTAACTTTGCCCTGTCCCGCAGTCTTATATGAGTCTCTTGTAATAATAAAATGTCCCCCCTCTCCCTTCTCAGGTATTCCTCCACTTTCTTCCTCTTGACCGGGGCATTGAGTCCCCAGACATTGAATGTCAGTAGTTTCAGTTTACCCATCGCAATTCGCACATCTCCCTATATGTAGTCCCCTTGGACCTGGCTCGTTCCTTTCGCCACAACCCACACCCCCCCGCATCCCGATCCCATGTAACTCCCCCCTCCCCCCACCCCAACAGCCCCCAACACCCCTAAACTGTCGCAAGGAGGGCCAGGGAACCTATGGTTGCTAGGGCGCTCAGCCCTTCGCACCCATCCCTCAAGTAACTCGGGAAAGAACATCTCGGGGAGTCCTAAACCCTGAATCTCCTTACCACCCTACCAAACAGATTCCACAGTGCGTCTCCCACCGGGCCTATTTCAACCAACAAGTGCAGTGTGTCGACCGCTATGATACTAAATACTTTCAATCCTTTTTACCAGTGCCAGTCACCCCCTGACAAACTTACTACTAGCACATCAGGATAGGCTCTCATCTACCTACTTCTTACTGCGCTGGACCTCTTTCCATTCCCAGGGCTTTTTACCTGGCGTGGCTCTGCTCTGCGGGCTTCTGCTGACCACGTCCTGCTCTTGGATGCCCAGTAGATGAAGTCCCTCTTCGCAGGAAGTCACCCTCGGTGACTTCCCTTCCCAAGAGAATAGCAACCCAAATGGAAAGGTCCACTTGTATCTGATCTTCTTGCTCACCAATTCCCTGACGACAGGGGCCATCGCCCTCCTCTTCTGTAAAGTCACTTGCGCTAGGTCATGATACAGGTAAATTTCCACTCCGTTCATCTTTATATGATCCATTCCCCTGGCTTTCCTCAGAATGTCCTCCTTCTGGGGGTACGATGACATTGCCACCAACACCTCCCTGGGGCGCTCCCCCGGCTCTCCCGTCCGCTTAGGGCCCACACGATGAACCCGGTCTACCCTGATCGAGTCTGCATCCTTCTCTCCCAGTATGTCATGGAACACCTCTTGCACTGCCGTCTTCAAGTTTTTCTCTGCCACCGATTCCACCTTGTTCTTGATGCGAATATTAGCCCTACGGGATCGGTTTTCAAGATCTTCGCACTGCAGTTCCAAGTTATAGGTCAGGTGGACTAGACGCTCCTGGGCTTCACTATATTTCTGGGTTTCTACCTCTAGGTTTTGTACCACCTTTTCCAGGGTGTCAGTGCGTTCTTCAAGCTTTGCGCCATCTTACCTGATGTCTTGAACTGCCTGCTTCATGTCCTCTCTCATGCTGGCAAACTGATCCTGCACCGTGGACATAAAGGTATCCTGCAGGTCCTTAAACCAGACCTGCATATCTTCCCTCGAAATTTGATGACCCTGCAAGGGGTCCTGGTTCGAGGACTCAGGAGCGTCCCTCTGGGGCTTCCCACGTTGGCCGCCCTCCATGTCGTTCGCCCAAAGCTGGATCACACTCGTGCCACGTCTGGTAGAGGTAGATGTCGCCCTCGAGGGGCACCTTCTCCCTTTCGGCCCTTTATTCTTGGACATCCGGCACCCCCAGGACGGACTCCGCCAGCTCCACCGCTTCGCTCCTGTGCCCTACAGCGAGCTCACAATGGGGGGTAAAAAAAACACACCCCCCCCCCCCCCCCGACAACCCCAGAGGATGCCTTTTACTCACTCTCAGCCAGGAGCAGTCCTTAGTCCCTGCCCCTGTCCTCCAGGGAGGACCTCCGATTAGCTGCACACTTTTTTAGCTCATCCAGGGAGCACCCGCCTCACTCCAGTATCTGGCTCCGCGCGGGCACCAGCCACAGCTCTTCTCTTGATTATTAACACCAGCTGTGTGCTAGTGCTACTGATGTGAAGCCACACATGGCCCCCACTCCCCCGGGCCAGGCTTCGAGGGGTCCTCCAGAATGTCCCAGGCAGCCCAGCCAGTAAACCCAACTGGGCACCCTAGACCGCTACCTGTTGCGTTCTTGAGAGAATGCCGTGGGGGGAGGGGGGGGTAAAGGACCATCCGTCCCCTCCACGGGCCCAGGATCGCCGGTGCTTCGCCGCCTCCACAGCTGGCGCTGAGCTCGCCCCCCGCCGGGGACAGATCCTCTCGCAATCTCCGGTCACGGCGTCCTCGATGCTGCACGGCCAATCCAGCCGACTCTCGCCTCTTCCACAGGGGGGGGGGGGGAAGCAGGAACCGAATCGCCCCCCCCCCCCCCCCCAGGAGGAAGCCGCAGCCGGGCGCTCCCTCACCGCTACGGTCTCCGCCCGGCGCCTAGCCTCTCCCCGCCTCCACTCCGATTCCACGCCGCAGCCCCAGCGTGACTCGGAGCCGGCACTCCACTATCCCCGGGTGGGGAGTCCTCCGGCAGCAGGACACCGGCCTCCTAAGCGATCGACATGTTTAGGGAGTTATATTTCCCGGCCCGGCATGAGCGCCCGGCACGCGCATCTCCTCGCCACGGCCGCCATGTTGGAATTCCTCCGTTTGGCACTTAACAGTTTCTCCTGCAATCTGTTGTCCTGATGCATCTGCTGCATCAAAGGTGTTCTTGATGGTAGCGTTAGACGTCATCATTCCATCAGATATCTTTTGTAATGTAGATTGGGACGACATGAAGGACGCATTAAAACATGTCAATGCAGATGTACAATGTGCTCTGTTTTACCTAGGCATTAGGGCAGTTGTGTTTGCAATCCTAACGCAATATGCTATGTTAGCTTGCATTTCTATGGCGCCTTCTGTCAGTTTATGGTGTCAAAGCGTTTCTGCCTGTCAGAGAGCCAAAGGAAGAGTATGACAGAACATTCCGTAGTATTAGGGAGGAGCAAAGATGGGTAGATAGTTGGGAGGCAAAGGGCGAGGCAGTCTCCTGCAGTCAGCCATTTCGATCTGGGAGTGGTTGTGCTGACTCACCCAAACCCCTCTACACCTGCAGATATTCAAGGGGAAACGAGCCCTCGGCAAAGGGCGAGGCAGTCTCCTGCAATCAGCTGTGGGTCAGCTGGGATACCTACTGGAGCTTGTGAGCATTGGCTGTGATCATTTGTGAATGCTGACACAGTAGCTGTCAAAGTAAAGTGTTTGTCCAGCTTAAACCAGACAAAGCAAATTGGAAGGCAATCAAGCCATGGGAAAGCTTTACACAAAGGAGTTAATTTGCAACACGGCATCCAGAGTCTTGTCACACCGGAATTGCTCTGACAGGGTGCTGTACTGGGGAAACAGAGTGAACGATCAGTAATCAAGAGTCCCGTGGAGAGCCAACGCTAAATAAATTCTGTAGCTTGCCACGTTGTATCTGTGGTTTCATTAGCTCTCTGTGGCTCTCAACAGGAAATGACCTGCGTGGGGTCTAAAAACTATAATTTGCATCTAACCTGAAACTAGTCAGTCATGCTATTCCCTGAAGCTTATGAAATCAGACACACCAGAAAACCCAGAACCAACGTCCGCTCCCATTTCAAAAAAGAAAATTCTACCAGTAAAGAGGAAAATCCCAGTGGTGGACCTATTTTCATGCACATGCCCTATTGAGCCCAATTCAGCTATCCCCCCACAACCACCCCACCCGCCCCCACCCACCTCTCAAGACCCTCAGTAAGCGTTTATTCCCTTATTTGCTGCTCCTATTAGTTTTGACCCAGGGGGACGAGGGGGTTCGACTGCTGCTCAAGACATTATTGGCTTTAACAATCTTGAAAATATTGAAATTAAAGGATGCCGATGTCCAACCATTGAAGTCCCAGCTATAAGTGCGAACAGTGTTGCTGTCTAAGGGTATGGTTGCTTCCCAAGGGGGAGATATTGATCCAGATTGCAGGTCTTCTATTATTAACAACTGCTCTATGCCTGCGGACTCTGTAGCTCCACCTGCTCGGGCCTCTATTGGTTTCAAGTTGGAGAGTGACTAATATTGTTGTTTCCTGTAATGCAACCATTTCATACTTGAAGAAGGCCATCCGCGAAGAGTCCATCTGTCCCACACAAGTAAGTCTACCCCATGCCCGATTAAGTTCCATAATGGGTGGCCTGTAGGTGAAGAAAATCCAATGATTGAAGTTGGGGGAACGGTAGAATTAGGGACAAACACTGACGTGGTGGGAGCAATTCAAGACCCTGCATCGGATAAAAGTCTATTGGGCTCATCCCTGCTCTGTGGTCAAACTGCAGATTATACATCTAATTCTCCAAAGGGGGACGGGGGTAGCAGCTCTTTGAAAGAGGTCGGAATATTGGAAATTATCCTGTGTCTTTGTCTTAAACATCGTTGTTGAAGACTCTTACTTCCCTCTTATCTGTTTATGCCTTTTTGTAGTCTCTATATTTAATGGGGACTTCTCCATAACTCCCCCTGATGTCAAGCTATTGGAGCTGGGGATCTGCTGCTGTTCTTTACTTGAAAGTGCTCCTCTGCTGGGCTGTTGAGGGTCGATCTCGACCACTGCGTCTGAAACCCCAACCTCTAGTTCTGTTGCCTGGGCTCCAGACCCTGCCATCTTCGGACCCGCATGAATGGCATAAAGAGTCCAACACCTTGAGCGGCGATCGCAAAGTGTTTTGGGTTTAAATTGTTGGCACACACGGCAGAAATATTCGGAATTGGTCACTTGGTAGACAGTTGTTACACACCCTGTGTCTCCAGTTCACATGTGGTGCAAAGGGGAAAAGAATCTCTAGGCCTACATGTAAATGTAATACAAGTATATATCACTTGCATATCCCTCTGCCCCCACTCTCCCAACTGTACGCCTTGTCAAGTCACAGTCGGGTCGAAGAAGCCTTTCGCCAAACTCTGCGTCCATGTCAGTCAGCGATCCATGTGTAATGGTGTCGAAAATATTCCTCCGCACTACAAGTTTTGCTGCCAACCAATGATGGAACAAAACTATTTGAGGACGTCAACGCATGTGGGTTCATGTTGAATAGAGATAGTGTGACACCCTTTCTTTGACTTTGAAATAAAGGAACAAGTTACTGACCGGAAACTCTTGTTATCCAGCATGGGTCTTTCCTTGATTCACATGCCCATGAATATTCCCCGTCGCCAGGCTGGGAATCCTCAGTTAATTTAAAGCAGTTTAGCTTTGAGCTAAAAACTGCTAGTCTCTATAGTGTCACTTGGTTCATACTGCCCCAGCCATGGACACTCTTCCTCCTAAGGTCCACCCCCGATGGCCATCCTCATATTTGGTAGTATACGTAAAGTGGCAGTATGAACCAAAAAGAGCCAGAGAGGGAAGGGAGGGTTTGCATGCAAATCCATGCTGGAGAACAAGAGTTATAGGTAAGGAAAGTAACCTGTTCCATCTAAAGCATGGGATCTTTCATGGATTCACATGCTCATGAATACGATTACACAGCTCCTGTTGTGGCTGTGAAGAAGAAATCTACCACCCCAACTGTAAGGAGCGCGGAGAGCTGCAAAACGCTGACGGAACGACCCGCGATAACATGAAAAGCACGAAAATCAGTGCGGCATGAGGACTCGTATCCCGAGACAGGACTTCAGTACAAAGCCATCTGACGCCCCGTAGCTGACCCAACAGATAGACTGAAGACCAATATCCATGACAAAGAGCGGTGTGGTTTAATGGTTCCAAGAATCGAGCCATAAACACAGTGCCCAAGATTGAAAGGAAAAGATACGAAGAACACTCCCTGAACAGTGGGGTTATGGATCCAGTCAAATAATAAAACAATCTGGTGAACACTAGAGGTCGAAACCCTTACTGACTAAAAAACTAAAGAAAATGAAGTGAGCAAAACAAGCCTGTGTACCACAGGTAGCACTTGCCTGGGCTCCTTGTGTAATGGGATGTGGTGGCCAAGTGGACCTTGATATAGGCGTGGACGAGGCCAGCGAGAGCAGGTATGGTAGAAGCTGCGGAGTAGTCACTCGCAGCAGTGAAATCGTCAGCAGTCGGCACCACACTGCAAAGCGCTTCCACTTGTGCTTTAGCTAGGATCATCTTGCATACCAAAGGCAGCGAATAATGTCATAATTCTAAGGCTGCAGAAGTCAGGCCTTGAGACTCAGACGCTGGGTCGTGGTACAGTATTGACCCACCTTCTCTGGGGAGGTTGTTGGTAAGTGTAGGCAGTTTGATTGTCAGGACCACAGACAGATGGAGAAGGTCCGAGTACCAGATCTGTCTGGGCCATGCCGGTGCAATAAGGATCATCTTGCAGTGGTACCGTCTGAGTGTGTTGATCACCCGTAGTAACAGCAGAATTGGAGAAAAGCATACAGGAAGAGGCCCTCCCACGGGAACGAGAAGGCATTCCCCAGACTGCTTGGCTGGGGAATATCTGCTGGCAAACGTCTGACATTTGGTGTTGGCAGCCGTCACAAAGAGGTCGTTCTTAGGGAGACCCCACTCGTTGGAGACGAGACACTTGCGCCAACTAAAGCTCCATGTCATGACAGAACCGCAGCTCCCTGCTGAGAGAGAGTGTGATGGTGTTCTTGATGCCTGCCAAATGAAACGGGATAAGGAACTTGCATTAAGCAATGACCCAATGCAACAGATTTTGTGCTTCCAGGGAGAGCGCGGGCCAGCATGTCCCACCCCGTTTCCTGATGCAAAACATGGGGGCTGTTGTCCCGCACCACCTTTCCCTGGAGCAGAAGCTGAAAAGACTTCAGGGCGCAGAAGACTGCATGCAGTTCACAGACGCTGATGTGTAACTCCTTTTCTTACGGGAGCCAGTGGTCTCAGGCGTGAGAATGTCCTGTGTGGGCTCCCCAACCTCCCAGAGGCATCAGTTGTGGCTGTAGCCTGATACGGAAGGATCTGAAAGGGAGTGCCTTGTGAGGTGTGAATGAGCTGACCACCATTGCAGGGCTTGACGGAATGCCCAATTGAGGGTGATCTTGTCGGTGCATGTGCTGGTGACTTGTTGCCACCTGGCATCTAGAAATTCTTGACTGGGGCTCATCTGTAGCCTGCAGAAGGGGAGCAGATGGATGCGGGAAGAATATTATCCCCAGCAAGGACTTGATGGACTGGACTGTTGCCATGGAACCTGTCGACAGCCGCTGGACCTTCATAGGGATGGCCTTCACACTCTTTCGAGGGAGTCGTTCTGCGATGGCACCATGCAGAATTCAGATAGTTGATCGAGAATCCGAGCAAGGTCTGAATTTGGATGGTCTCTGCAGTGTGCTGGGTTGCCAGCACGCAAGACTAGACAAGCCAATCGTCCAGGTAAGGGTAAACGTAGATTCCTTTGCAGCGCAAATGCACTGCCACTGGTGGCAGGCATTTGGTGACTACTCTTGGGTCGATTTTAGGCCAAAGGGCAAGGCCTTGAACTTGTCATTTAGTAACTGAACGACAAACCGTAGGCACCTATGGTATATGCAATGAATGGGGGATGTATAGGCATCTTCCAGGTCGAGGGTCGCCATAATTCCCCTTTCTCCAGTTGGATGAGTGCAGGCTGCAACGTGATCATCCTGATCTTTTGGAATTTGGAAAACTTGTTGTGGCGCCTCAGGTCTAGGATTGGCCGCCACCCCTCCTCTCCCCTGACTTATTCATTACCAGAAAGTATCTCGAGTACACACTGGAGGGGCCATTTGTCTAGAATGGCTTGAACCTCATGAGCCACGTGCAGTTCTGCTCTTGTGACAGGAGGAATTAGACCGAATATAAGGTCAGACTTCAGCCGGGCAGAAGAGACCAAGACGTATTGTTTCTTTTACTCACACTTCCTTAGTGTGCCTTTCTTTTCCAATGACATGGGATATTGTATTTTCTAGATAGTGTTCACGCGTACAAATTACTAACCCACATCCCATGTCACAAATATTACTCTCCAGTGAATGTCTAACTATGTACATGATTTTATGACACTATGGTTTGTAATGCAAAGTAATTATGCAAAGTAACCTTTGAACTACTGCATAAAAAAAGTAAATAAACAGCTTACATTAATAAGCTAAATGAAAAATCAGAAATGTGCTCCATATACTGTTTGAGTCATGTGTTTAATACCAGCTATCATGTTAGTTTGCTTAATGGTTGCCCAGAATGACATGTGCTCCCATTAGGGTCAATATAAATCAGTGTACTCCTAACTAGTTGCGTACAACCCTTAGACTCACAGAGGGGAGGACAACCCCCTTGTTACAACCAGGAGGAATATGTGGGCATCTGTCCTGGAATTCCAAAACGTGCCCTGGCTGAAGGACATCAAGCACCCATTTGTCCGTGGAGATCTTTCGCCACTGATCAACAAAGTTAGATAGTGGGCCTCCCACTGGGGTGCAGAAGGGGGAGCTCGGGTCCCAGGCTGGTTCAGACCTGCTTCGGCATCTCCGTCCTGGATGGGGGTCGGGGGGTTGGGGGAGACGACAACACTGGGAGCCACTGCCGTAGGCCTGGGAGATTCGCCTATAAGCCTCCTGGGTAGTAGAGTGGGAGGTCTGACGATAGGGAGTGGTGAAACTCTTTCAAGACCTGCAGACTCTCCCCTTAGAGTAACAAAAGGACAGACTCATCTGCTGGTGGGTGCCCAGAGAACGTGCTGTCTCAGTGTTAGTCTTAGTCTTTATGGCCTCAAGAGTTTCAATGACCACCGTGCCAAACAGGTTGTCACCATCAAAGGGCATGTCAACTACCTTGGTCTGCACATCTGTGCGAAGATGGTTGCTTTAAGTCAACCCTGGTAATGGAGGGCCACACCAAAAGCCAGAGTATGCGATGTTGAGAGAGACCGAGATTGCGTGGTCGGAAGCCGCCACCGCCTCCTGAAACAGGGCCAAGGCTTGGGCCTTATTATCGTCCACTAGGAATTTAAGGATGGGCCCCAACTTATATCATAACTCCCTGCCATACTGTGACAGGATGAGGGCGTTGGCGGCCTTGATTGTTGAAGCTGCCTTAGTGATTATGTGCTTTCCTGCAGCATCTAGCTTCTTACCCTCCTCCTGGTCCGGAGGAACCATGGACGAAGAAGAGGGGTTGGAAGACCTTTTTCTAGCAACGGCCGAGACCACAGAGTCTGGCGAGGGCTGGAACCTGAGGCACTTTGAGGCCCAAGTCTGGAACCCAGTACTTCTTCTCCAACTAGTCACGCTTAGCACAAGTGGTATTAGGAGCATTCATGACCGCACCCAACTCATTTTCAGGCTTCCTTCAGCCACCACCTCGCCTTCCATCATCTCTGATTGCCTTATCGCCATTCAAAAATGGTGTGCCGACAAGGATTTTTGTCTCAATTCCAACAAGACCGAGATCATTCTCATTGGTACACCTTTCTTTCCCCTCACTCTCTGGCCGGCCTCCCTTGGCCTTCCTCCTAACCCCTACCGGCGAGGCCAAGAACCTCGGGGTCATCCTTCTCCACACACCTCTCTGGCATCTCTAAAAAGTCAAACTTCTTACTGCACCTTCTCAGAAGTACTCTGCCTTTCCTCTCCTTCCCTCAGAAGCTCACTGTCTCCCAAGCTCTGGGTCTCTCTTGGTTGGACTACTGGAACAGCCTCTTTCTAAATCTACCTGCCTCCACTCTGCGCCCTTTACAACTAATCCATAACAGGACTGCAAGACTTGTCCTTGGCCTCAGGCCCTCAGATTACATCTCTCTAGCTCTGAAATCCCTTCATTGGCTTCCAGTGGATGCAAGGATTACATTTAAAACCCTCTGCATTGTCCACAAGGATTTCTGGGGCCTGGGTACAAAATACCTTCAACTATCTCTCCGCAAATACCCCCCCTCTCGAGTCCTTCGCTCCTCTATTTCTAACTCCCTCAGGGTCAGGCGTTTTTCAAAGAAACGTGCTGGGGGTAGATCTCGGTCTTCGACTGGGGCCTCCCTTTGGAACGGCCTCCCTGCCACCTTGAAACTTGAGGAAAACCATCTCCGGTTCCGGAAGCACCTCAAGACCTTCCTCCACGCTTCTGCCTTTGCCCCTCTTCTCCCCTGCTGATCACTTTTCTCTCTCGGCACTGTGCACCTGGACACCCTCTGTCCTTCGGGCCCAGGTTCCTGCTCACCCTGCCACCATCCTGCACTGCCTCCGGGCCACCCCTTGCACTGGGGTCTGTATCTGTACCCATACAGTCCCCCTCCACCCTTCTTCTGTACTTACCAGATATACCCAATCTGACTAACCTAGCACTTGACACTTGCTGGCTGCACTACCACTGTTTATCGCCTTTATTTATTTTACTGTATTCTGTTCTCTCTCCTCTGTTCCATCACTTCCCATTTCTACCCACTTCCATGCTCTTTCCCCCCTTTTCCCTTTTCCATGCACTTGTGCGTTCTCGATGTCACTGGGCATAGTAAGATCGTTGTTTTTGTTCTACACTCTTCCCCTCCCTTTGCTTGGTCACGCTCTGAAACACTTGTGTACGAGCACAATATAAATCAAATATTTCATTTCATCCCCCCCATTTGTCATCCAACAAATGGACCGATACGATGGTCTTATTGGAGGACTCCTGTTGCCCAAAAAGGAAACCATCCTTTCTCTTTTCTTCTGACACTAGGTTGACTAGCTTTGCAGCCTATGATATTATAGAGTGGAAAGAATCAATCTCGACACCAACATTCTCCTCCAAACCTACAAATCTGGATTCAGACCCAGATGCAGTACGGGGACAGCAACCATACAGGTGGTCGACAACACCCTCAGTATCCTTGATGACAGCCACCCCTGCCTCCTGGTTCTACTCTACCTCTCAGACACTTTAAAAAAAACAGTACACCACCAGGCACTTACGGAAACCCTACATCGGTGCATGGCAAACAGCAATGTTGCCCTATGCTGGTTCAATTCCTACCTCACCAATCGCATGCAGTTTCTTCAGATGGACTCCTCCAGATCACCAATGCTAACCGTCATCCTCTCCCCAGTGATCTTTAATATATACATGGAGCCACTGGGAGCTCTCCTAGCCCCACACACACAACATCCACCAATACGCTGACGACACAGCTATACCTCAAGATAGACTCCATTGAGGACATCCACAGGCTCAGAAGCAGCCTCTCACTGATCCAGTCTTGGATGTCCAGTGCATACTTGAAGCTCAAACCCTCAAAGACTGAGTTCCGACTCCTCACAAACACCAAACACCCAGACATACAGATGCGGCTATCAAACGAACTCTGAGAGCTTCAAAACCGAGCTCACCTCCTGCGCGAAGTCCCTTGGGTTCCACATAGACAAACACCTCTCCTTCAAGACACACATAGCTCAGAAAACTCAGACAGCTTGGTATTGGCACTCCCTCCTGTGCAATGTCAAGCCCTTCCTCTCCCTGGACAGCTTTAGATTCACAGTTCAAACACTGGCTCTATCCCAACAGGATAGGGGAAATGCACTCCTCGAAGGCCTCCCCCATCAGCCTCCCTTGTGCCCCTGACAAGTGTCATAGACACGGCCGTACACCTCAAAGGGTCTTTGCAGATATGACCACATCACCTCAGCCCTCATTGACCTTTACTGGCTCCCACTGCACACACGAATCACCTTCAAGTTTTGTTGCATCATCTATAAGGCAGTCACCCTAAAGTCACCCAGCTACCGCACGGAGAAACTCTGCATCTCCGGCAGACAGGGCACCACCAGAAGCCAGCAAGCATACAGCCTTGAAATCCGCCACTGCAAAAGGGAAAGGACCAGAAAACAACCATTCGCTGCCTACACCGCAAGACTGTAGAACATCAGACTCGCCCCCACACTCCTACAATTCAGAAAAGAACTCAAGACCCACATCTTCAAAGAGTCTCTCCTCCTCAACCCCAGGCCATCACATAGGCCCTTGCGACACCCAACTCCCTAAATGCCGCCCTCCCCGCTCCTCTCCGCCACTCAGTACAGCTGTAGCCCCTCTGTCCCCCTCCGTATCCTAACCCCTGCCTGCTACCACTGAAAAGCACCTCATTATGCATCTGTAAAGTACACCTCAGTAAAGCGCTCCGTTATGTATCTGTATTGGTGTATACCCCTGTAAAGTGCTTTGTTGCATCTCGAAGCTAGATCCGTGCTCAATAAATCTTGGTATCAATGTCACGTCAGTGTCCATCTGAGCTGGTTCCTCACCCACAGGGGTAGCGTCACTGGCATTGGCTGAGGGGTGACAGGGGCCTTATGAGGCAGCGTTGGTTCAGCTTGAGGAGGCCTCAGTGCTTCTTGCCGGAGCAGCGGGCAGATGCTGCTGGATTTCAGCCACCAGTGTGCGTAAAGTGGTCAGTGTGTCCAAGGACATGTTCCTCAGTGTAGCAGTAGGTGCAGGAGCAGGGCCTGAGCCCTTGGAGGGTTAAACGGCTGGGAAGGCATGCAGGCCATTACCCCGGATGAGGCATAGACATAGTGGGGTCAGGTTCCCCTTGGCCCTCTTCCTGATCTGAGTAAAGCCCCTCTGGAAGGTCTTCAGAGTTGGTTTAGATTGCTAAATCAGAGCCCTTAGATGACTGAAGCCTGCAGAGCAGGAAAATGTGTTGTTGACGTAACTCATCCGAACTGCTGACTAACGTTTAGGTGGCAGGGAAACCCTGGACTTTCCTGGATCTTCACAGTGGTTGCTCGGCCACATTACCTTCCCGTTGTGGACCAATCCCTTGGTGTTGCAGCGGAACAATAGCAGACATCATAGATGGAGACGTCAACAAGGTACTAGTCTATTGGATGGTCATTGCCAGGACGACAATCTTGGCGGATGAAGTCAACGAGGCTCGTGTCGACGGCGGAGCCAGTGACAGGTCCTTCGATTACTTTCTCTTTGATGAATCCCTGTGCTTGGCCAGTGCCGCCAGCGACTTTCTCGCGGACGGAGGCACATCACCTGCCGCTGATGGAGCGCTTGACAGCGACCAGCCTCTCTCCGTACTGGGTCCCGCAGCCACAGAGACAGTCGACGAGGAAGGCAATGATGTGTGAGATTTAACCTTCTTTTGGATCTTTGCCAAGGAACCATCCAAAGGACCTAAACATCTTTTTACTGGAGGGAGCATGCTCTTTGGACCTGCCAGCCCAAGAAGAGGCATGACATTGCCCAGAGGCCGTGTTAAAGGCCTTCCCCTCTTTGATCCATGCCTCCAACCTCCAATGGCAGTCCTTCAGTGTCTTCGAGGAAAACGACTGGCAAATTGGACATCCGTCCGCATTGTGGTCAGGATGGACACAGTAAATGCACCTGATGTACCGATCATTGATAGTTATTTTTCAGGCTGCAGTTTTCGCAGGACTTGAATAGACTTGTCTTTATGGCATTGGTGTTAGAGCAAAGCCCAAGTCTGGGCATGTTACGCCATGAGCTGGAGAGCTGATGATGGACCAAGGATCTTCTCTGGCAACGGGTTTCTGCTAACGGTAGTCACAACGTGACGGTTGACGATAAAGAAGGGAATAGTTTCTTACCCGTAGCTCCATTTCTCCAGCATTGGTATCTTTCATGGATTCACATGCTTAGAATATTCCCCGTCGTCAGACTGGGAACCCTCGTGGGTTCCCAGTCTGACGACGGGGAATATTCTAAGCATGTGAATCCATGAAAGATTCAATGCTGGAGAAACGTAATTTCTCAAAAAGAGGCAAAAAAGAGAGCAAAAACCAAACGGGTTTCGAGGAGCAAAGCACGAGGACTCCCAACACGAGAAACGTGCAGTAAAATCTGAAGATGGACACCAGGCGTGAAGTTTAGGATGAAGTCATTGGCTGGAGCAGGATAACCCAAAGGGACACTAATAGGCTATAGAGGAGAGAGGAGAATAGGAGTTTTTAGTTAAAGTTAAACTGCTTTAAATTTACTGATGCCACCCAGCCTGACGACTGGGAATATTTATGAACATGTGAATCCATGCAAGACCCCATGCCGGAGGACAAATGTTATACTCTAAACCAACCACTAAATGGCAAACCATGCCAAGCATGTGAATCCAAGCAGCTTCACAAGCTCCAAAAGTTATGCTATTATTCTTTAGACAGTACCACATATGTATGAATGCTACTGACATTAATTGTACTTCTGGAGCTTAAAGAAATCAGACATTCCAGCACATCACTTTCAGTGCAGCTCACTGGGAACAGGTCCCTTTTAGGCACGCCCCGTTGGCTGTGGCACAGGGACCAGCACAAGTTATTTATGTTTGCTTAAATATATTGTCAACCAATGCACGGATAAATGCAGTGCTATGTGGTTAACAGCACACTTCAGCCAACACTAGACGCTCAGTGCATGGAGCTGTCCTGGTAGTGAACGCTCCATGCCCAAATAGGTTGCTGTGTACTGCAAACATAACATGTGGGGAAACGGCAACCTATTTGTGCATGGAGCATTCACTTACAGGACCGCTCCACGTACTGAGCAGCTAGTGTTTGGTTAAATATACTATCAAATAAAGGACCCCGTGCTTTGGTAGACAATGTATTTAAGCAAACAAATATCCCAGCGCTCAGGTCCCTGCACCCTGTTGGTCATGGACAACAAGGCACACCTAGAAGGGACTTGTGCACAAGGCACAGCGCCTAAACGGGCAGCGCCAAAAGCGATGTGCCAAAACACAGCATAAAGAAGATGTAATCTCTCGTGTTAACCAGTCTAAATGTCCGTGGTCAGATCACCTTGTAGTCAATTTCAATCTAATACTGTAGGGTTAAAATAAGACATGAAGTGCTAGTATAACCAAAATTGTCTCCGAACCTTAACAAAGTTTCTTGTAAGAGCAAGTTGCTGCCACTGCTGTCGGAATTGCAGGAAGACTCCTTAGCAAAAACACTGGAACAAAAAGTCAACTGCTATCATTCATCCTTGAAAGATGTGTTGGACCTCATCACACCTATAAGGTAAAAGGCCATGAGATCCCAGAAAAGCACGTTTGTTGATGATCTTAATATTAAAAAAAAAATCTTTGCAGGTCTAAGCGCCAGGCTGAGAGAAAACAGCACAAATCGGGCATTAATTAACACAAGCAGGAATGGGCCTCGGCACAAGCTGAATAAAGTGGCCATATTAACCTCCAAGAGAGATTTTTATAACACCAACATTTTGATGACAGTAAAATCCCAGAGAGAACCATCTAAGTCACAGTACACTTTAGAAAAGGGCCATGCCCTTTTTAAAGGCCCCCCCCCCCCCCCGAGTGATGTAATAGCCTAATGGACCATTTTACGCTCAAAATGTAAAAGATTTGAAATGCCATTGAGGCTACATTTCTGACGAGTCAATCATCTAAAGAAGTTACAGTTGCTGAAGAACTAGCAAAAAAAGATCAGAGCTGTAACCCTGGTTTTTCATTTTGACACGTCTCGTCAACAGAGGTAGGGAACATTATTCATGGGCTGAAAGCAACACGCTGTACAAGTGACATCTGTCATGGGAAGATTATCAAAGAAGGTTCTCCATGTCTGGTTGACGCCATCACCACAATCATAAATGAGACCTTCTCTGTTGGTATCATTCCGGATTCTTTAAAGAATACATGCATCACATCTATTATTAAGAAGGCCACACTTAATACGGACGGCCCTGCCAACTATCGTCCCATTACAAACTACATTTCGTAAAAATTCGAGACAAAATTGCTTATTCTTAATTACAGCATTTTGTGATTTCACAAGTGTTACTTGGAACACATCAATCTGGATTTCGCCCTGTGCACAGTAATGAAACATCTATGTTTGATATCCAATATATTGGACATTCTAGATGAAGGTAAGGCAGGGCTAGTGATGTTCGAAGGTCTCTCTGCCGCCTTTGAGGTCTTGGACCATAATGTACGGATGATGCACTTATTGAATGATCTCAATCTGAGCCACCAGTCCTTTAATTGGATTAACTCCTTCTTACGGGGTAGATCAGCTAAGCTAGTGCTGGGCCAATCCTAATGCCCATCCCATCGTGCAAGGAGTACCACTAAGGGCCTGTTTATACCCCCTGTTATTTAATTTGTACATCAAGCCACTTCATGACTTGTTACTGAAGAAACAAATTACCCGCCAGAATTATGCTGATGACCCAGTCTCCGTTCACACTGTTTGGCTTTAACTATTACTCATACATTTCTATATGGTGAGGCTCCTGGACATCTTAAATAACGCCATATATGGCAATTGCGCACTACGATCATGCTCACAACAGCTATTACTTAGGAAGCGTATAAGGCACAGCTAAGTGGGTGGCAGATCTATTCAACATCTTGCATCCATGCTTGGGAATAAATCACCCAGCAGTGAGAGATCCGATTCCAACCTCTTCACCTTCAGGAAGAAATGGAAGACTCTCCTCTTCTCTGAATTTGTCACGTAGATGACGGCTTAACTCGTGATGGCCGTCCCCTTACTTCTCAAACTATGGCATTGCTCCTTTATATTTGCTCTTGTTTTGGCATTCCTTTTATACTACCCCCATTAAACATGTGCAGGAACCACAAAGTGCCCTTCAGTGACAACACTCAGATTGTTTCCTGCTTAAAGTGAGAACATAATGGGATCATAGAAGTTTAGTGTAGTATGTTTACAAGTTAAGTTACCTCTGAGTACACAACATCTGTGAGTTTGGGGTAGAATGTGACGATCCTTCAGGTAGCGTCACTTCTCCCCATAGGGGGGCCCCTTTCCATGAGTCTAGGGAGGTGAGCCACTAACCAACAGTCCCCCTACAGGCAGTAACATGCAGGAGGATCTTATGGAGAGGGACTCATCTCCTGGGGACACAATTGTGAGAGACAGCCCTTTTAAGCCCCAAACCCGCAGGCTAATGTTAATGCCTGAACATTATACACAAGCTCATGTCCGAAACCATGTGCTATTGTAAAATATCAGACCACCCTGATGTCCCAGGTACAGGGACGAAGAAGAGCTTGAGAATGCTACAATCTAGCAGGACAAAGGCTCGATCAACTGCTGTCAAATGGACAGACGTTACGCTACGGCTGTTCCCGCTATTTAAACTGAAGAGCAACGAAGGAAAAGGAGGTCGATATCCCGAGAAGTGAGAAAGGTCTCGATCTTAATATCCAAAGACGGAGGAAGGTGTGGCGATCTTAATATACGAAGACGGAGGAAGGTGTGGTGAAGAAGACTGTAGTAGAAAGTCGTATTGGATCTGAAAGTGGGAGAAGTAGTGGAGAGAAAACTGAAGAGAATCAAACGAGTAGCAGAAGACGAAACAGTAAAACGGAGTTCAGTGGTCGGGTTGAGAGAAGAAACAATCTGTCAAACGCTAGACCAATCTGAGAATCCAAAACCAAACGGTGTGAGGCTGCAATGAGGCAGTTTGAGAAAAGGAGAAAGAGAAACCGAGAGGTGCGAGGAAAGCATCTCACATATCGGCTGGAACCGGTTTTGTGGTTGCATGACTTGCAATGCGTGGACCGTGAGTTCCAATAACTACGCAGTTACCACCAAGCAAAGTATGCTGCATAGGCAAATGAGCAGAAGGTGGATCAGATAGTGACAGTAGCGTGACTTGGGATGGGTGGTCTGGAACCTGTGATCGAAACGTCAGAAAAAAGGTGGCCACGAGAGAAAGCAGGCCCAATTCAAGAATGACATTGAACGCAAAAAGTAGTACACCCTTCAGCCGGAAAATAACTTCACAAGCTCCAAGAGACATTTATAAAAGTAAAGGACTTACTGGGAGAGATCTCCCTTGCAAAAGCACTCAACTCAAAGCATCAAAAGTCATGGCAGTGTAGGTGAGTTGTTCCTCGAAGCACACTTCAGCCCATACCAATAAAGCGGGATAACCTGATGGCGAATAATTTCAATGAAGTGGGTAAAGCCAACGTTCTTTGTAAGTTCCTGGATACGAAGAGGGGGGAGTCTTTCTGAAGTAGCAAAGGGATGCACCCTTCAGGAGAATCCTGTGCGGAACCTGGAGGTTAGTCCTGGGGATCTTCTGGTCTTGATTTTTTGTCAACGCTGGATCAGCAAAGAATTAAGTCCCTCCCCGCCCACTTGGGGTTACCTCGTAAAGCAAGGAAACTTCTTCCTAAACATAAGAGGGGAAAAGGACAACAGGTTTTGTTGAAGGAACATTGTGCATCCAAATAGGAGAAGGGAGTCATTCTCCTAGCACCACGGGATCCCGTAGAACTGTTTCTTATGAAAGGCTTGGAACTTTTACTTTTGAGAAGATTTGGCGTCACTGGAATCCAGGAGAAGGGTGTCATTCTGCTGGGTCACGGTCAGAACCAGAACTTTAGTATTTGTTTACTGTAGTCATAGGGCTAGCCGAGGAGCTTTTGACTGGGGTGGTGCCCTTTGATTTGGACTTTCACTGACTTTCTGACTAGCACCAAGTTTCTTTAGTTTAGGTAGGGAAAGCCCACAAGAGTTATGGTCAGATCGGTTTATCTTTTCTTTGAATAAAAGCTTATAACAAAAAGCCCAATCCAGCTGGTCAAACTCCTCATTCCTTGTCGCCACAAGAAGATCCAGAAAGAATATTACTGTGTTTTCTATACTGTGTATTTGTCTTCTAGAGCTTGTGATTTTGTTTAGATTCAGGCTGTGCATGTGGCACAGTAGAAAACAGATTTTGCATTACTTTTTGAACCCAATACTGCATATGGTTTCTAGAGGAAAGTTGCTATATACGCTAGAGTGGCCCCAGTTTCTCTAGTATAATGTGCACTGGGAGCTGACTTCGTTTTTTGTACTATTGCATAGCATTCTTTTTTTGATAAAATATTTTATTATTTTATAGATACAAACAAGACAAAACAAGACGCATTAACACTCAGTCAATACTTTCTAACATACAGGTATACAATTCTTCCCGGCTTTGGATCTTTTCCGCACAGTCTGTGAATATTGTTGCGCTATGCGGGGTTCTAGGCTCACCACAGTCGTCAGGATTAGCCGCTTCCAGTAGACCAGCAGGTTTTCAGTACTTTGCCACATTTCTTCAGCTATCCTCCCATTTTTGCCATATCTTGGTCGCCTTCCCTGGACACCCCCTTGTGGTATACACTCTCCTTTCCATTGGTATGCACATGTCTACATCCATTACCCATTTTTCGTATTGTGGGGATGAGGCCGAGCCCACTGTTGGGCTATGTTCCTTTTTACAAGACCTGTGGATGTTGCGAACATAAGCTTTTCAAATCTGGATAACTCAATATCTTCATCTATCCCCAGTATTAGCAGTTTGGGGTCCATTGGTATCTCTCGGCCAATCACTATTGATAACCTTTCGCAGCATTTCTGCCAGAATATTTGGATTTGTGAGCATTCCCAGAGGATGTGGAAAAAGGTCCCTCTCGTTTGGCGACATCGTAAACAATTGGGATCCGTTGCTCTTCCCCATTGATGCAAGGTCTCTCTGGGATAGTATATCCTGTGCAGGATTTTCAGTTGGATCAACCTAATTCTAGCGGAGATTGCGGTTTCCCTGGGATACATGAGGGCTGTAGTCCATTCCTCCGGTTGGATTGGGGCCATGTCTCTTTCCCATTTCTCCTTCAGCCCCGTGAGTTCCGTTGTGGCAAACGAGCAGATTGCATTGTAGGTTATTTTATGGTCAATTCGCTCCATCACTATGTTCCTTTCAACCGGAGAGCACTCTGGCAAGTTGGGGAGGTCTATTTCACTTGTGGCGAGTGCATGTCTCATTTGCCTATAGTGAAAGTGTTCTGTAGCGGGAAGATCGAACTCGTCCCTTAGGGCCTGGAAATTCTTTAATTTCGCCGTTATTTATCATGTCTTCCAGCGTTCCTATTCCAGCTTCCTCCCAGGCCGCCCATTTGGGGAGCTCTCTAAGTTCAGGAAGATGCTTGTTACGCCACAGGGGTTGTTTCAGTGTAACCTTCCCTTCCCAATCCAGGTGTCTATGCACATCTATCCAGATCTGTATTCTCTGTGCAGCTATT
This sequence comes from Ambystoma mexicanum, assembly GCF_040938575.1. Lineage (NCBI taxonomy): Eukaryota > Metazoa > Chordata > Amphibia > Caudata > Ambystomatidae > Ambystoma > Ambystoma mexicanum. The sequence goes on from NC_090932.1 coordinate 1,299,363,984, forward strand.
GTAGCTGGGAATGGACGAGTTTCTTTTTGATAAAGCCTTTCTATCGGCGTGATCCCCTGCTCTACTTGAGTGTCTGCTCTATTGTGCGGTAGCGATGGGTCGTTATGTAGGATATCATTTATCACGGACACTTGGGCTGCCCAATGGTATGTTTGTAGGTGTGGGAGACTAATCCCTCCTTCCCATACTGAGCGTTGTAGAGTTTTAAGTGCGATTCGAGGGTGTCCTCCACTCCACAGGAGTTTCCCAAGCGTTTCATCTAGTTTATGAATTCTATTTTGGGAATATACACTGGTGCATTCTGCAGGATATATAGGAACCTGGGTAATGCCAGCATTTTGAACAGGGCAGCCCTACCTAGGAGAGTGAGCGGGAGGGACATCCAGTGTTTCACATCATTAACAAATCTATCTCTTATTGAATGCAGGTTTTTTTTCTACATATTGCGTTAGGTCTGTCGTGATCTGTATCCCAAGGTATCTAAACTGCTCTTGCACAATTTTATATGGGCAGTCGTCTAGCGCTGCTGTTTCGATTCCTTTGATCGGGAACAATAAGGATTTAGTATAATTAACTCTTAGTCCGCTAAAGGACCCATAGTTATGTAATATATTTGTGACAATGGGGCATGAAGCTACTGGATCTCTTAGATGGATCAAGAGGTCGTCCGCGTATAGGGACACTTTGTCAACCCAGTTCTGTGACCATTGAAATCCCCTCCAAGCCCGTGACACTCAGCATAATCGCTAGCGGTTCAATTGCCAGTGCGAATATCATCGCAGAAAGGGGGCATCCCTGTCTAGTTCCTTTCCCAAGCTTTATACTGCGTGAGGACCAGCCGTTTACCCCGATTTCTGCAGTCGTGGCATTGTACAGTAGTTTGACCCAATTTATGAAGTGGACCCCGAATCCCATCTTACCCATTATGTGCCATAGAGCCTCCAAGTGGGCCGAATCAAAAGCTTTCGCAAAGTCAATAGTGAGGAGTGCCAGTGAGTCCTGTAGGGATGGAGCTTTCTCAATGGCAGCTTGGAGTCTGTGAATGTTCATTCGCGTGGATCTCTGTGGCATAAAGCCGCATTGATCCGGATGGACCAGTGAGGTTATCACTGTCTGTAGCCTGTTGGCCAGTATTTTTGCCAGTATTTTCGCTTCAGTGTTTATGAGCGAGATTGGTCGGTAGGAGCAGCATGCGTCCGGCGGCTTGCCTTCCTTGTATATCACCACTATACTAGCCTTCCTTAAGGCTGCCGGAAGAATTCCTTTTTCCTTTACGAACAAGAACATTTTTAGCATGTGAGGTGCCACCTTTCCAGTGCCAATTTTCTTCCACACCTCCACTGGGAAGCCATTGGGGCCTGGGGTTTTCCCCATTTTGGAGCTGCGAAATGGCTGTCGTCAGCTCTTCAGTTAATTCGGCTTCGAGTTTCGTTCTCTGCGTTGCATTTAGCATTGGGATGGTTAGTGAGTCCAGTATGCTGGGATCCGTTGGTGTCGTAGGCGGGGCGTATAGTGTTTCATAGTAGGTTGCGAATGCCTCTGCGATGTCTGGGTCTGTTGAGGCCCACTCCGTGCCTGTGGTGCTTATGCGGCGCATTTGATGGTGTCCCTCCTCTCTTCTTTCCAACCAGGCCAGCATTCGACCAGCTTTATCTCCTGTCTCAAAGTCTGGCGCTCATGGTTCTATGCGCCTGTTTCACACATGTCAGCGCAACATTATGTAGTTTTTTTTGTGCAATTTGCAGAGACGTATTGTCTACCCCTGCTCCCGTATTTGTGTATTTCGTCTTGGCGCGTTTCATCTCTGCCTCGTCCACATCCTTATGCGCTTTTTTATCTGCATTCGTCCAGCTCAGTATTTCGCCTCTTAGAGTCGCCTTGCATGCTTCCCATTCTATCCCCTTGTCGGCCACTGATTCTTGGTTCAGATCGAAATAGTTTGTTGTTGCTTCCCTGATCTTTTCTGTTAGTTCCAGAAATCCTAGATAGTATGTGTTCAATCGCCACCTCAGCGGAGGCTGGGGTCTCTGTTTCGAGAAGCATCGTGAGTGGGGAATGATCTGAGATCCCGTGGGGATGTAGAGTTGCTTCCGTTACCTTGTGTATATTTTCGGCGGGGAGGAAGAAATAGTCTAATCTAGACATCGATGCGTGTGCGTCTGAATGGAACGAGAATTGTCTCTCCGTTGGGTGTAGGTCTCCCCACGCATCTTTTAGGGCTAGTGCTGACGTAAAGGTGGCAAGTTTGGTAGGAATCGACGGATTTCTCCCTCTTATACGTGTACGATGAACTGTAATGTCCATTACATCATTGAAGTCTCCGCCCACCACTAATGTATCTGCCGGATTATTGCCTATTAACGGAGTAATTTCTTCCAGCAAGGCTGTCATGAGTGCCGGAGCCATTATGGCTAAGGTTTGATTCCATAGTGTGCCTTGCATGAAGACAAATCTGCCGCCAGGATCTTGGGTTATGTTGGCTATGTCGATTGGGGTTCTTTTGTTTATGAAGATTAATACTCCTCTCGAACCCATGGAAAAGCCTGCGTGGACTGCAATCCTGTACTTAGTCCTCTTAAAGAAGTGGCATTCTGTGCCTGCCAAGTGTGTTTCGGTGAGCAGCACTATATCTGGATCATGCCGATTCATATACTGTACTACTAGCCTTCTCTTTATGCTGTTCCCTAGGCCATTTATGTTCCATGTCATGAAGGTGAGTTTCCTTGATTATTTCCATCTGTGGCCATTGGTCTTTGTAGTTAGTCTTATGTGAGGATAGACATCTCTTGCGATCTTGATGTGTACGGAGCTGGCTATACTCCCGCTGCGCCAAGAGTCAATTGAATACCTGTGTAACACCCAACTCCCCATACTCCATCCCCAACTGAAGCATCTGTCGCCCATTGAACAAAACCTTTAACTAGACAAACTAATACTAAGTGCTAAAGTCTCTTTGGTATTAGGAATACCTCAGTATGCACTTCGTGTTGTGGGGGATTGTACTATGCTGGATTGTGGGCCGCCAGCATTCATTTTACCAGTTGCTATAGTTGTATAGGTGATTGTCGCTTAATCTTATGCCTTGCACATATTCATCTTTCGTCCGCTCTTGCATTTAATCATCTTGTCCTTGTGGTATCGCTTGCATGGCTTCGTGTGGTAGTTCTCGTGGCGGCTCATTTAGCCTCGGTGTGTTTCCTCTCGCTTCTCGTCTTTTGCGAGGGCCCCAGTCTCCTTTCAGATTGGTCTCCGCCCAGGTCCATGCTTCCTTAGGATCTGTGAAATGAGTTGTCGTACCATTGTGGTATATTTTTAGCTGTGCTGGGAACAGGAGGCCATATTTCACGTTCAATGTCTGTACGCGCTTTTTAAGGGGGTCAAAGGATTGCCTCATTTTCTGCACTTCCCTAGTGAAGTCTGGGAAGAAGCCTATTCTGGAACCGTTATATGTTATTTCACCCTTTGTCCTGGCCATGTGCAGCACTGCATCTCGGTCTCTGTAATTTAGGATCTTTGCAACCACAGTTCGCGGCCGTCCGCCAGGCGTTGGCCTGCCGGTTGGGACTCAGTGTGCCCTTTCTATCGAGAAGAGTTTCGACAGGGTCTTGGGAGCAAATAGATCAGTAATCCATTGCTCCAGGAACAGTTCCATACTCTTCTCAGGCAGGCCAAGTATACGGATGTTGTTCCTCCTTGACCTGCCTCCTCCCTCCTCCACCCTGCTCTCCAATATCTTAATGCGTTCCAGTGCTCTGTTCATCTGCCGGCCCACATTTTTCAGTTCATCCTCTGCAACAGATATTCGGGTTTCAGCCTCTCCATTACGGGATGAGAGTTTCTGAAGGTCATGTCGCAGTAGGGAGACTTCTGTAGATATGCCATCCATTTTCACTTCCATAGATGTTCGCGAGTTGGAGATGGCGTTCATCACATCTCTTAGGGGAAGGTTATCTTTAGGAGTTTGTGAGTCTTCATGCCTTCCTGATTCCGCTGTCGGGGGTAGCGTGGCAGTTGTATATTGTTCCATTGTGCTTTGGTTGGTCACCTTTTTGGTCTCGTCTTTGCCGATTGTAACAGGTGTTTGTTGGCTTGGTATTGCTGCGATTGGTGTATAGTTCATTGATGGGGCTCGCCGTGCGAGGGTGGTTCGCTCCGTGCAGTTTGTGTCTAGAGGAGGGATTAGTATCCTGACTGTATCCCTCGTCTGCACGGCTCCCTGCTTAGCTAGCTCGTTTCTTCCCTTATTGTTTTTTGCGGATGTTGTTTTAGCGCGTTACACGCTATGTGGGATTCTATGTAAGTGGGCTAGCCGCTGGCGCTGTTCAGTTTTACTTTAGTGGTTGTGTGGGTTGTTGCAGTCAGTATTTTGAATGCTCCTTCGGAGTGTACTGTTCCTCCTTTATAGGTGGGTGAAGGATTCCCCTTGCCTCTCGCTTCCCTGTAGGTTGGCAGTTCGTTCAGAGTTTCTGCTGCCTGCGAGTTCAAAAGTGGGGGCACCTTCAGTAGTTTCACCACCACATGCGGGGACAGCAAGGAGGGGACGGTCAATGCCTTGTCTCTGACTCTAGTATTCCAGCACCCTCTACCCTCCACTCCTTACCGCTGTGTATCCTCGTCGACAGCAGAGCAACAGGAGCGCTACATCAGGATCTATGAGGCCGTAGCGTGCGCACCCCGCCTTCCGGAGCGCTGGGGATCTCGATGCAGGTCTTGGATATATGTTGGTCCACTTCTGGCGAAGCAGCACCACCACAGGAGCGGGCGACCGCAGCCCTGTCGCACCAACCAGTGCAGAAGGAGTTACGCTGATGGGGATCTGCACGTAGCACATTCGCCGGAGAACAGTTGTTGCTCAATTCTCTCCTCACTCTGGATGGCATCAGCGTCTCTCAGTCATTCTTTTCGATTGACGCATTTCTGTAGTGCCCATTTTGCGAGTTGGATGCAGGGTAGCATGACAGCAGCTTATCATTAGATCATATACTAGCCCATAGGATTTGCAAGCTGGATGCAGCACAATAACAGCTTAACGTTAGATTTCAGGCAGGCCCACAGGATTGGGCAGGAGATACTTTGTGGTTGTACACAGAGCCCTTTCCGGAGATGCAGTGCATGAGTTACCTCCCTTCCTGTTACTCGCAATTTGTTTTGGACCGTCGGATGACCTGCAGGGCAAACGGGATCCTTCATCGGGCCCTTGTCTTTGGGTAGGAGCGCGTCCACACCAGTTCCAATCCCGCCCCGGGACGCAGCGCCAGAGTGCGCCTCACGCTCCGCACACCCCGGGCGTCGCGGTTCCTCCGAGGTCAGGTCTCCCCCGGCAATCAGCTCGGCACCCCACCAGGAGGTCCCGCTGTGTGTGGGGAGGCCGGGCTTCGCCCTCGCCCTGCTCACCTCCAAGTCCGCCGGTGCCCTCAGGCTGGATCGTGCGCGCTGCAGCGGATCGGAGGTCACCAGCGGGCGTCCGTGTCCCTCCTCGCTCAGCACCATCTTCTCCCGGCTGCAGAGCCCAGCAATCAGGCCGAGCCACAGGCGACCACCGCTGTGGCGCGTCAGCCCACTCGCGTCGCTTCCCTCTTCTCCTCAGTCGCGGCGGCCATTTTGGGCTTGGGCAGCCCGTGCACGCCGTCTCCTTCAGCAGGGCTTTCCTCACTACTCGTGCTCCTGTTCAGTCTCCTAGCACAGCGCTTCGAACGGGCAAAGTTTCACCACCCAGGAGGTGTCGTTCTGGTTTGATAACTGCCCAATTACACAGGATTAATGCAGGATGTAGCTGGCGGCCCCGGGAGCTCAAAGGAGTCACGTCCTCATCGTATGCTCGCTCCACTAATAAGCATTGCATAGCATTCTTGAATGCACCACACAATTCAGCTTGCAAGGCTAGATTTAGTTATAGAACTCCTCTTGTCAGGCGCGTACTGAGCAGGGGGAAAGACGGAAATTTGACCCCCCGCCTTGCTGGGCCATCACTTTAAAAATGGGTTCTGCTGCTGCTGACAATGGAATTTGCACCCTTCTTAAGCATGTATTCTCCCAGTGTATAGGAAGCAGGCAGGCAGGCTGGGTGGCTGATTTAGCAGCAGGTGCTTTGCGCACCTGAATAGTTTAGTGCAACATTGTTGCCAATGAAGATGGGTTGGGGGCTGCCTTTCCTGTTGCAGACAGTGTGCATCCTAGGATGCTTTGTAGCGCGCCGGGTGAGGCTTCATTCATTCAGTAGGAGGACCGCATTTACAGGTCTGGGGTGGGCTTCAGTCAGGGATACAAATTGGGATTGGATCAGCAGCGGGTCCCGAGTACCCAGCATAAACCACTGACCTGGAGTTACCACTGGGGAACTAGGAGCTACTACATAGCGTTCTGCAATTCTAACTTCCACATAAGGTGTAAACATCTAATTTCGTCCATTATTTATGATCCCTTGTGTTTTAAATGTGATAGAGATGTGTACTAATGCTTACTTATAGATTGTCCCAAATACAGAGTTAAAATGTAAATAGGTGTGTTTTTTCAGCATAAGTTGTTTTGGGGAGCCAAAAGTAGCTCCTGGTAGCTGACTGTCAAGCTAAACAAGCTCTTCTAATTTAAAACATGGAGGTAAAAAGCTCCCAGCTCCTCCTCAATTTTTGAACCCTGGCAGGGTTGGATTTTTCAATATAAGAAGCTGCTTTTCGAATTTATGGCACCAGAAGCACCAAATGCCATCAGATAATCAGGGCTGTGTGTGGTCGCCACACGTGTTTCCAAACCATAGATAATGCATTTTATCACCAAATAGAGTCTGAGGAGAATAGCAGCAGAAAAGGGGCTGCTCGCTTAGCACCGTTATCACTGAGGTAATACGAGGGGGATAATGTGACATGCAAAAAAAAAGTAATGCTAGCGTGTGACACTGCATACGGACTAAGCAGCAAAAACACTGCCGACAAGGACGGAATACAGGGGGAACCTCGCAGGCAGAACCTCGCAGGCTGCAGTGTTTAAGGGTCACTCTGACGCTGGGCTGCCTAAGGTGTGAGGATTCTTGTAAGGGGGGGTGGGGGGTGGAGGAGGCAAGTTTATACTAATGTAATGAGTCGGACTCTGCTAGCTTTTACGGCGGGTGGCCTCTAGCTGCATATTTGGAGAAAATAAATCGCTGAAGTCGTAGCGTCCCCTTCCATTGCCAACTTTTGGTTCATTGTAAGATTGCAGTTAGTTAATGAACGTAAATATATGCCCATGAATCAAACACTGTGTAGCCGAAGCGGGACGAACATAGCAACAACAGTCTGGTGTGGTTTACATGGGGTAGTTAAGGTGAATACTCCGATCTGATAAACACCTTGCACTATGTGACTATTGAATTTTATAGTGATGACCTATTGACTGTATTAAGGGCTTTAGCAAGGCCCTGTGAAAAGCATTGGTGCGGCCCCTTTGCTATTTTTGCCACTGTGCCAGCAAGAAAGCGAAAATTCTCCCTTTAAGTTTGAGTGAAGCACAATGATATTTGTATGAGGTCCGCTGGGTGAAGCTAAGCTAAAATCTCACTGTTGGTCCATTGCAGAAAACATCAAAACAAGGTTTGGAGGGTAAATCTGGAGACCGAGTACACTGAAAATCTTGCCACGATCATATCATGACCGCCCAACATGTCACCTTCCACCAGTGTCTAGGATCATGAACTAGGAGCCTACCTTGTACACTCTAGTGAGATTAACTCTGTACACCTTGCTGCTAAAGTGAGGTGCAGCATGACATTCCCGCTACAATACCCCAGGAGTTTTGGCTTTCGCCAATGTGCTATAAAATGTGCTATTAAAACTTTGTGCTCCAGATCTCACTAGAGTTATGCTTGCACTGTGAATACAAAACCTTCCGGTTCTGGAAATTACTGGGGAATGGCTGTGCATCCCTCAAAGTAATAGAATATGCAGACTGTTATAAACATGTTGAATCTCCCGGCCACGTACTGACTCAATGTGAGATGCTTGATCGCTCCTACGAGGGAGCATACAGTACTTTTAGGTTTGACCACATCTGACCAACTGTGGCCACTAGGGATAGTATTACTGGCACGCCCTGTTGACGTCCCCTTTTGATTTTCAAAAACAAAAAATGTGATACTGTGCGGCTACCACTAGATGTCGGCCTAGCCATAGCATGTGATCGAAGCATATCCACAAGCCTCAGAAATGTATATATAGCTCAGACTTTGTTAATGTTATCAGCAACTGTAAGCCCCCGCACCGGTCCTCAAATATAACTCACGGACATACCACTGTTCTACTCCCCCAACCCAACTGGCGCCATAAAACATGAGAAATACCAACCAAATAATGACTCTGTGCAGGGGAGCCAACTTATGAATTTCCCGGGGGAGCCCAAATACAGGAAGTGACATCACTGGCAGTTATATGACCGCAAATTTGCATGTAGTCGCCAACCTGGTGCAACGGCGCGCGGGGAGGCGGGTGTTGGCGCGTGCAGCGCAGAACAGTGGAAACATTGGCTAGCATGCACTGCATATACTAAAGTCAAGAAAGAAGGAGATTTAAGCCTTCGAGTTGCATTCCAGTAAGACATCACTGCCCCTACTCCACCGCTCTATAATCGTCCAGCAACACAACTAGGATGGGAGAATGAAATGCTTGCTAAACAGAAACTACAGCTGCAAGGTGGAGTACCACCACCACCACCAAAAAAAAAGTTCCCAATTCAAGGGAACCGAGAAGTAAAGACGTTTCCCGATTAAAAAGTACCAAGCAAGACGTGTGTGGTGCCATAGTTCAGTAAAACATCAACAATTCAAACTTACAATAGTGCTGCTGTAGATTGGCCAGCCACAAGTGACATTTGCTAAAATGTTACCTCTGGGTAACCAGATAGAGTTAGCGATGTAGCTTAATCTTAAACATTTTAGTGGACACATCAGATGTGCTGCTGAAGTATAATGCAATCCTGGCGGAAGTATAATGCAATCCTGGCTGAAGTATAATGCAATCAAGTGTGGTTTCAGGCTTGTGGGGGAGGGGGGAGGAAGAGCGTTAACTGCTTTTAACATTGCAGTTTACAAGAAATTCTGGTAAAGCAGTGTACAATGTTAAAAAGCAGTTACCCAGGCTCACCCTGCACCCAGGTGATGTTTGGGACTGATGGAAGCACTCGCGTCTAAATGTTGTAGCCATGGTTGTCTCCATGTTTTAAAAACTCCCACTTTCCGGGTTTTCAACATTCATTTGAAACACCCCCTATTCAAAAAATGAAAGAGTCAGTAAAAAAGCCAATGCTGAAAAGCCTATTTCGCATAAGTAGTGACCCAAAGGGTAAGAGCGACTGTATAGCAGACCATGCCAATGTAGGATACTCCACGATTACATTCAGTCAAAATTCACCCACTGCAATGTTCCTAAATTCAGATTGCAGAGTAGTGTCCGACTGAACCTCAATCAGCTCTTCCTGGGCATCAAATGGATGATGCACCACCTCCTCTGCCAGAAAAGTCTGCATCACCCAGTCATTAATGCCAGCATTTACTTCAGGGAAGTATTCATCAAAGCTGGACCTTAATGTTGCTAGGTGGCTTGCCCAGCTCCAACTGTTCTTTTGCAAAGGTCTAGCTTCCTCTTGAAGGCAAATACTTTTGTATTCATTCTTTCCTCTGTGTTCCCATTTCCACAGGAATGCCCCCAAAGGTGGGATTGGGAGTTTCTGGGGTGGTGAGTTCTAGTGGTCTTAGTTTCCTTTATAAAATACACAAATCACATAGTATGTCAACCAGACAATGTATCATTGTGTACAGCTTAAAGGGGGCCACCTGACCCAAAGCAGCACACTAGGAGATGTATTCTGGAACAATCAACATTGTAAACACACCTCTAGTTTAGATTGTAAAGAGCGCTTGTGCTGCAATTACAAGCACCCAGTTAATAAAGTCCAGACTTAAAACACTTGATCAGCATTCAGTGAGTAAAATAACCTTATAAAAATAAAATGCAGCTTTGCATAAAATTACAGAGAATTTTGGGATTATCAGGCACTGGCAAGCAGGCTCTGCTGTTGCTGTGGGAGAAGTGAGACTTGCAATGGCGACATATTTAAGGTTAATAGCTGCCGTTTATCACAAGATGGCAGGCCAGCATAGATCTTAACCACTGAATGCCCACTGAACAGCTATAAACCCTTCTATGTCAGCAAGAGGCTGATGTAGAGGAACCAGCGTTAGAAAGCAATGAGGTAATTATACTGTACCATATCCCGTGGGAGGTGATGCCCCCCCCCCCCGTCCAAGACTCAGTGAAGGCCCCTTGTGTCAAAAGGTTGAAAAGTCCTGCCGTCTCAGTCCCCACAGTCCTAACATCTCCCCCGCTTAGAGTGGAAGCAGTCTGCGGCACACAGCTTGTAATGCAAATCGCACATTTTAAGCGTCAGGACAAAAAACAGAGAACTGAATACATTGCTGAGGTAAATGAGTTCTGACTGGCAACACTGGTAATACCGTATAGAGCCACATTATCGCACCGCCCAACAATGAGTTTGAGGGCAAAGGTGGAGGAAAATCCTCCAGCAAGAAGCTGGAGGTATTTCCTCCATCATACCGCCCAAAATAGAACTAATGTAAAGTGGATTACCAGGTTTCAGACCTGTAAGATACCCCTGTCTCCTCAGGTGACTCAGACCCCCATCATTACATCCTACATAAACTTGATGACCTCAGGCTGTTGATCTTCTAGTCTACTTTTATTCTACCCATGTAGATCCAGGAACGTCATACTCCTGTTACTTTCATGGATTATTTTACTTCCTGTTCCTTAAAGCCAGGGGTCTTAAACATATGGCTCTCCAGATGTTTTGGACTACGACTCCTATGATCATCACCATGGACTATGCTGGCTGGGGCTGATGAGCATTGTAGTCCAACACATCTGCAGAGCTAAAGGTTGCAGAACCCGGCGTCCAAGCAGAGGCCTGGAACTCCATACTGCCACAAGCACCTTATCATTTGACTCTGGCTCTGAAATAGAGACTTTATGCCGGCCCTTTACCCACAAACACTGGTTGTTGTTATACCTTGGAGCTGTACGCGTTAATAGCACTAGTGCAAGAAATAAACATTCAGGACGGGCGGTAAAAAGACTTCTGTGGGTTGTATGCGGCCTATGAGTTCACAGGGTTCGGTTGACCAGGGAATAGCACACGAGGCATGGAGTTGGGACAGGATGGCAGGTTAGCTGCTGGCAACCTTTCAGGTGGCCACCGTAAACCCATGAAGAGGGAGCGGAGATGTGCAGTGCTTCTTTGCCCCCCTGATTCTCTGATTTGTCAGAGCTACATTTTCAAAGCCTCTCTCTGAATGGAGCATGAGTGCATTCATCTCTCAGTTGACTCACACAGTTATTGTTCTGTCTGCGTCTTTCATTTGTTATAAAACAGCACCCAAGGTTGGTGGCTCTCAGGGGGTAGGGAGCCTGGGACGCTCCAAGGACAATGAACTGGCAGCCAGGGGGTTTTAGCAATGCGCTACTTTTGTAAACAAAATGAACCCCCCAAAAATCATTTTTTTGTGACTGCACCAGTAGTAAATCATCAAGAATCGATGACTGGGAGAGAGGCTGCAGGAGAGCGATTCACCCTTAATTTGTATGGTACAGTAGCACAGATAGGAGCAAGAGGTTGGTTGGCTCTCGACTTACATCTACCTGTTCAGTAGCACACCTGGGAGTGGGTAGTTGAACTGGCTTTGGGGTCCCCGTTTCTCTGTGATAGCATACTCTTGAGGGAATACTTTTTTAATGAACATTTAATTGCAACTGCATGTGTATACCAAGTGTTTAATTTGTAAAACAGTAGGTGTCTGTGCCCAAATATGTTCTAGCACTTCTGTGACACTTGGGCAGTTCCACACCACTGCTGTCACCCAAAAAAAAGTGGCCCACCCCTCGCCTCAAAAAAGTGGCCCACCCCTCGCCTCACGACACTTGGCCTCTAATGATATCACCGAAAGTGATGTAATTTGACCCCACACCAAAGTGACATCTCGGGATAGTGATGAAACACAACCTTTCACCCCTTGACAAAATAGGAAGTGGCATCAAATAGCATTGTTCCTAAGTAAACTACATTACGAAAAATATGGTTATGATTTCACTAAGGTGATATACATTTCATACAAGAATGGATCGCCATACGTATCATTAATATCTGTGTCTATCGATCCATATTGTCAAATTATTGTGACTCCAAGCAGACGTCCAAGGCCACATGATAATATGGTATTATATAGCACTTAGCCTTAAGCTCTTTTTTTACAGAACAAATATGCATACAATATCAACCAACCTGTGTTGGTACTCATATCGACCCAAGAAGGATGAAAGGTTTTTGAAGAATAAAAAATGAAAAAATAAATTTGAAAAAAAATAATTTTTCCCAAAAATGTTTTTCAAACCGGCCCTTACTCCCCAGGGACGATTTCAGCCCGGCCAGGGGCCAATCCGACCCTGCTGCCACCACCCATAGTGCGACAGAGGCCGGGCCTTTGTGGAGCCTCAGGCTCCATTAGGAGCCTATTCATGAAGACAAAAAAAAAAAGCACACATTCTTTTGCCGTGATGACCATCAAGGCAAAAGGTGTGTGCTTTTTCGTTTGTCTTCATAAATAGGCTCCTAATGGAGGAGCCTGAGACCTCACAAAGGCCCGGCCCCTGTCGCACTAAGCATGTGTGGGAGGGGCCGTGGATCGGGCTGCTGCTTGTTAATGAAGCAACAGCCCGACCCTTTGGTCATTTAACCTCTTTTTTCTTTTCAAACTGTGGATGCGCGCCCCCCTGGGCATGAGGCTGTGGCCCACCAGAAGGGCGCGCCCCACAGTTTGAATACGGCTGCGCCTAAGCCCTCCCCTCCAGGACCATACACCAATGAGTCAGAGGGGAGGGCTTAATCGGACATGTTCGCACTTTTACCCGGCCGGAGAGAAGTGATGCAGTATCGATGGAAAGGGCCATCGATGCTGCATCACTTTTCTCCGGCCCGGGGGGCTCAGCCCCGACTTGATTTTGCCAGGGGGTGGGGGGGCTCAGGCCCCGGAGCCCTCGTACTCGGCCCCCCTGCCTCTGTGCACGCAACCTTGTGGAAAATGGATAAGTTCTAGGGGGCTGGGGGTTCACAGACCGGAATAAGGACATAGACCATGCTGGATGCAGGCCACTCGGTCATTAATGTAAGCTGAAGAGAATCCAGGTTGCAAGGTGTTGATCTCTATGCACAACACAATGGAGAAAAGGGAACAAAGGGAGACCGTTCCGATGGTTTGGAAGCCAACCTGCACCCTTCTCTGCCCTGGATGGAGGGTGATGAGGGGCGTTGAAGCAGAGGGAGTGGACACTAACCTGATGACATCAGCCAGTTAACACCTATTCTTTGCATGTATCCAAGCGCCAGCACAAATACATTTTGAGGTAGGTATAAACGAATGCGCTCAACTGGCAAGAGGAGACAATAGAACCTGCCTGAAAGCACAGCCAGGAGTAGTTTGTTCCTCCTGCCCGCCCCCTGCCCCTCTCCATCGAGTAACCCAGTACCCAATTGCTTCCCCATTGCTAACATGTCAGTCTCAGGATGCTGTGCCATTAGTACATTTTAAATTTGTAGCCCTGATGCAGGTTAGTGAAAGGACTCTTGCAAGTCAGAAGGATCTTCCAGGCTCACTATGCAAAAGTGGACAAACTCTCTGAAAACAAACGCTACTGAGTTTTGCCTACTTGCCCGAAATCTTACAGAAGATGAGAGCAAGATAGAGTTACTATTGATATTGATGATAATGGGTTCCTATAAACAGGAGGATGTGCAGTAGCAGATTCATGTTCGTTTCATGCAGATTATTTGGTGGTTTGTTGTAGTCTTATTTTCCATTTAAAAACGCATTCCTATTTAACAGCACGACATTGTTGTTCCCCCATGTATTTATTCTCAAGTTTTCTTTTTTATATCAAATGTGCAGCTGAATTGTGGGTTGTGTCCGTCACACTGTGGTCCGTGACTGGGGGACCTTCTACTAGACTGCACCATGGGACCCCTGAAATGTTAAACCTCCCAACCCCCACAGCCAAAAGTTGACCGTTCTCTGCCTCTTGTCCTCCAGCAAAGTAAACAAAAAAAAACATAAACGTCTCTTGTATGTTTTTGGTTCTATCCATGCAGAACATAACAGCCCTGCAGCTAAAGTATGCAAAGACTTTTCTGCTCTTGTCTGTCTTTCGAAGAAATGTGGGTATTTCAATGGACTAGTTAATGTGGAACTTGAATATGCATTTCTGAGAGAACTGGGGGCAAGTTCTGAAATCCAGCTCATCGTCGTCAATAGTAACAAAAGGCTGGTCAACAGATACGACCTGTAACCCCACTTACTCTTCTAATTGAAGTAATTGCTACTTACATTTTTTCTTTTTTTAAAAGATTGTATGTTAGGGGTTTTAATGAACATTTATAAGCTAAAAATGTTGAAGCATGAACATGTGCAAAAGTGAGAGCTGGGTTAGCCACTCGAGGATAAATAACTTTGAACCAAAAAGAAACAGAAAAATAGTTAACCACGTCCGTAGCCATGGCTTCTATTCGGTTGATGTATTGGTTTGTACACTAAATGATAAAATGCTGTACCCACAAGGGAATCAGCTCTGTTTGTATACTCCCAATGGTTTTCTCAATGCCAGGTATGAATTACTTAAAACCTAAGCTGTTGAACCTGGCATACATAACCACAACTAGGCAAGCAAAATTTGATCCAGCAGCAAGTGCTCGATATCCTAAATTTGGTGCAGAGTGTTCCCATTTCATATGGGGTTTGTCTGATTCAATGCTACTGGGCTGACATCCTAGACAGAATTCTATTAAATATAGGGAGCACTATAATGCAGGATCCTTGCTCTATCTGGTGGCACTGAGGGTCTCTTGAGAATTTCCTACAGATTTAATCATACTTTTAGCTACAAGCATACTACCTTGGAACTGCCGTCATATTCCTTCAGTTTCAGCATTTATTTATTAAGCATTTGTTAGTTGCCTATACAACGGAATAGTGTTTCCAGGCGCCACAAGGCAAGTGGGGAAGGGAACAAGGAAAGAAATAACAGTGGTAAAACAGTAGAGTATACAATTCATACAATCATGGTCCTACAAGGCCTTGTGGATAAGGTGATCAATAGGTGCACACCAATTTAAAGGATACCTTTCGAATGTATAGATAAACAGCTTAAATATTCTGAGTGCTGGTGAGGACTCTGACTCAGAAAACACTAGTGAAGGTAGTATAGGCTATCCTATACCAGGTAAATCAGTATCAACACATCAATTATCTGTACCTTCTCAAAATTTGGAAACAGGTGGGTCAGCACCAAACACTTCAGGTATCTCTACAACTCTTCCTTTTTTAGAAAAAAAGACCTGACGTGGGCACAAGATCAAAAAAGAAAAACAAGTAATGGAATCGCTTGTTGTAAACATCTCTAGTAAAATTTTAATGGCTAGTCAATTGGATGTCTTGAATAAGGGAACTTTCATTTGTTCCAACCTCTAACTCATCTCAAATCAATAAGGTCCTAAGCGTATAGTTTAGTCAGGGCAACAGATTTAACACCAAGTTGAAAATCAGATGTACAGGGAAGTGTCAGCATTTCAACTGGGCAATAGATGTCAAACAGCCCTAGATCAGAACAACATAGTAGAGATACAACTTTGAATACAGCGTACAATTGAAAAACACCTGTAAAACAGGACCAGCAGTTTAAAAATACAGCTAGATTTGAATAGAGTTCCACAGAGAGCCAAAAGTGAGCTTTGTAAAAGAGTTTAAAAGTGTACACAGCCAGGGAGATGCTGGTGGATAAAGGGCACAGTAGATGGGAGGTTGTAGTTTATGATTGAGTTCGTAGCCAAGATGGGCAGAAGGATGTCTGCGTAGCCCCCTCAGTTCCCTTGAGAGGCAGAAGTCGCAAGATGAATGGGGATAGAAGGGTGAAGACTTACCTGTGTGGTGGTCCAGGAGCCGCCTCAGGGAGCAACATCACGGCAGGGGGTTGTGGGGGCATCCACGACCCACCCCGTCCAGGACCGGGCAGGCTCAGACAGGGTAAGACATTGACCTTAGCTGGTGGCCTTTTGGTGGGGACGACAATCTCCTGCCGGCTCCTGGGCCAATCGAGCCTTTCTTCTCCCCTGAATGCTGCAGGAGTCTGGTGATGCCTTAGAGTGCAGCTGCAGCCCAGGCAGCCATGTCTAAAGGCCCAGTTGAATTTATGAAACAAAAGATCCTCGCGGCCACAAGGCCTTCAAAGCGAGGTGCTCGCCAGCAGAGTGGAGCGGGGGGGGGGGGAGGTTGGTACAGGACTCACTTTGGTGCCACAAAAGACATTTCTGCAACTTGATATTGTCAAAGCAACACCCTTATGAAATATGGGTGCAATTTAGGCAATTCCTCCTTAACTTTGTATAGCCAAGTGCCGGACTTGGTATAGCTCAATGGTTCATCCATGTGAGCTCCACTGGTCTGTGCCACATTCATCATGCGTCTAGTTGATCCAAAGACACTTCGTTTACTGTGCAAGATCTTAATTATTGGATAATGCATCACTATGATGAAGGTCAAAAACTCTGATCCTGCTCTCTTACCATTATGTGAGGTGATCAATATTGTCAGGGGAAAACTGTATGCAAACATCCCAGACCACGTACCCCATGGGGCATTGCCCAATACTCCCTCTTCTGGGAACCTGGCGGCAAAGATTGGATGTTTGTACGTGTCAGATATCAGTCCATGTATAGCTTTAATTTAAGGTACTAAGATCAAAGTAAGTTTACTGTAAGATTTTAAATGATAATCAGATACCCTCATTATTAGACAGGGGTTTCGGATGAAAAAATAATTTTGGGTGGTCTAAGGGAAAGGAATTTTTCTCTCCCATTTGTTTCAATTGAAAAATGGTATCTCTAGATTTTACATGTACCACAAATTCTTCTTCTTTAGTATGCATTATTAACATGCACAAATCATATTCCCACACTAGTAAGTAGGCCCATAGTTTGTATCAAGCTAGTTGTATCCCACTTCTCACACCATATGTCAGTAATGCGTGGCTGACCACTGCTTGCTTTTTTCTCACCAAAACATTTTTAAAGAAAAAGGTTTCAAATACATCCTCTGTAATCCTACTCTATTAGGGAATTCCCTACTTAGTCTGAAGGTTAAGGGAATAACTCCTAATAAAAAACTGTCCCTCACACTAAAAAAAAATTCAAAGTAAATCAAACAACATAAAAGAGTAAACAACAATTAACCAGTATTTTGAATGACCTTCACCTGCCCTGGGTAAACCCCTTCCCCAAGATTATTCAAAGTCAACTTCCCCAAATGTTCAAAAGAAAAAGGAAAGTCATGTCAAACACAAATCCACTGTAACAGTTCTTTAGCTTTCAGTTGAAAAGATCCCCTTCCAATTCCAATGGTAATCCTGGACAGCCACTTTCCAGGATTGATTTATCACAGTTCAAAGAATAGAGTAACTTCTTCTCCTTCTACAACTTTACACATATGTATGACCTCTGCAGTGTATTTGGTATAATTGTCAGGATGATTCTTCTTGGGTTGCTGCTTTCCTCTTGATGACCACCCTTCTACTTACTGTGACCATGGGAACATACTCTGCTTGTATTCACAGAGATGCTTTCCAACTCCTGTGGGGAATCACAATTGGCCACACGCACCCTTTCCTTGATGCTGTAGGTATTTTTAACAATTGTGAAAGTCAACATTAGGGTTTTCGTAATTTTTTAGCAAGCGTTCCCTCTTCAATTAGAGACACATGCAACCACTCTGGCAACATTAAGAGTTGAACAATGGGAAATGAGATTCTTTTCTTCGTACGCGAGCATTATGACTTTTACTAAAAGTGCATGTGATACATTTCCATTGTTCGTAATACCCTTCACAACAAACAGTTTATACTCGCTTCTACGCTTACGCAAGTCACTTTAGAGCTGTTAGCATTCACCAGCAAGGGTTTCTTGGTGAACCTGAACGCCAAGCTTCACTCACTGGATCCAGGAACACTGCGGTTGTGGGCGGCTTCACCTTCCCGATTTCTTCCACTTCTACTACGGCTTGGGGCACACTTGGAACAGACGCCCCTCTGCAGCACATATGTCTCAGGTCTGGCCACGTCAACTGGGAGTTTGGCCCCCAGCTTTCTTTCTGCTACGAGCCTCCAGCTTTAGCACGGCCATGGCTCTGCAATTACAGCCACTATGCGCACCTGGGCAAGCCAAGATTTGTGAACAAAAACCCCTTTCAGAATTGCAGGTGAAATCTGCAGTCTCCATGTTCCGGCATTCTTTAAGTGATCACGCTTCCTCAGGAACTGCCATTTTCGTGCTTTTCTGATTCTGCTACTACTGCCAGTCCTCAGGCTCCTGCTCCTTCCCCCTGCTGCTTCAGCCTTTTATATGCCTCGTAGGTTGGGCAATTGGTTTCAGGTGCAGGCCATTAATGGCAATTGCCTGACCCTTGCAACGGCTGGTCGGCCTAATTGCCTGTCTTCTACATTTACATGCTTCTTCAGCCCTCTTCTTCATCTCAGTCCCTATGGGATTCTGGGACATGTAGTTTACTTCCTCAAAGTCAGGATTTTCTACTTATTGTGTATTTTTAAAGGGTAGATTTAATATTAACAGAAGGGGTGTATTTGTCAACTTTATTAGAGGAAGATGGTGTAGAGAAGACAACATTTCTGCCGTTACTTGTACGGAGCGGAAACAGATTATTTTGGTTTAATATGTTTGGGTGTTACAACCGCAGGTTTTGCCACCTTAGATTTTACAGGCGGTTGAGAGATATTAAAATGACAATTTATATTTATTTGTATTTTATTGAATTTATATAGCCTTTTAATCCGAAGTGCTTTACATGACAACAAGAAAAAAAATACAAGCTTAAGATGTCAATTGAATCACAACTCGAAAACAGTATAAGGAACAATTTATAATATTGGTGATGTGGGAGTGGAGAGGGACAGAGGTGTGAGAGGGAATGGGAGGGATTAGTGGAGGTAGAAGCGGATGTAAGAGGGAAGGCAAGAAGGTGCGAGGAAGAAGAGGAAAGAATAAGACTAGATAAGAGGTGGGGTAGAAGGGAGAAGACGATGGAGAGGGTAAGGAAGTACAGGAGTAAGAGGTAAGGCATGAGGTGGTGGGAGAAGTAGGAGGGGAAGCCAAAGGTGTTAGGGAGGGGAATGGAAAAGATAAGATTTTAGAGAAGCAAAAGGAAGGCTAGGAGGGAGAAGAGCGGAAGTGGAGGGGGAGCCAGTTCCAGTGGAAGTGAGCGAGGAGTTGGAAAGAGCGGAAGCGGGAGGGGGCAGAGGAGGAGAGAGTAGGAAAAGATTTGCAGAGCGGAGAGAACGAGAAGGGGTATAGAAAGTAAGAAGGGAGGAAAAGTAGGGGGGGCAAGACCATAGAGGGATTTGAAGATAAGACAGAGGAACTTGAATTTGAGCTGGGAGTGAAAAGAGCCAACCTAGAGAGGTGAGAGAAGGCAGAGGGAGCGGATGGCAGAGTGGTAGACAGATTCGAGTGGGGAGAGGCAAGAGGGGAGTCCAAAGAAAAGGGAGGAACAGTAGAAAAGTCTGGAGAAGAGGAGGGAGGTAATCAGTCTACTAGCGTGAAAGGTTAGGAGGGGTCAAATTTTATGTTATAAAGGCGAAAGCGACAGGACTTGGCAGTGAGAGAAATGTGGTGGGCTAGAGAGAGGTGAGGGTCAATATGAAGACCAAGGTTACAGGCATGGGGAGAGGAGGAGAGCTGGGGGGAGGGGAATGAAAGGGGGAGGGAGGAGGAAGAGTGTTGGCAGGGAAGAAAAGGAGTTCGGTTTTATCAGCATTAAGAGTAAGGAAGTTAGAGGACATCCAGGATTTAATAGCAGAAAGGCAAGAAGAGAGTTTATCATGAATGTCGGGAGTGAAGGAGGAGAAGGAGAGGAAAAGCTGGGTATCAGTAAAGAAATGGTGCGAGATACCAAAAGAGGAGATGATAGGAGCTAAGAAGGAAATTTAGAGTGAGAAAAGAAAGGGGCCAAGGACAGAACCTTGGGGGACTCCATGGTTGAGAGGATATGTGGCAGAGGTGGACCCACCCCAGGAAACAGAGAAGGTGCGGTTAGAGAGCTAAGAGGAAAACCAATTGAGGACATTGTCTTTGAGGCCAAATTAGGAGAGGGAGTTGAGGAGAAGAGGATGGTCAATAGTATCAAAAGCAGCAGAGAGATCAAGGAGAATAAGGTTGGAGGAGTGCTTAGAGTAGCAAGCCGAAAGGAGACCATAACCTCTTTTAGCATAATGGTAAGAATCTCCCCATCAGAGGAAAAATAGTTTCTCATCCCAGAGAACCTTCCCATTTCCCTGGGTCTTGTCTCCATAAAGGTGATCCTTCCGCAGTACACCACACCCAGGTTTGGGATCAGGAAGCGTCTGCCCTCCCATGGCCACCTAGGAGGAGACTGTAGGCATGGCTTTAGTGAGGGATTGGCAGGATTCTTCACAGTATGCAGACCACAATTTGCACTTGCCACTAGACTAACTGTAATGCTACACTTTTGGCAGTTAAGAAATTATCTGCTGCATGCATGTGGAGAACTGGCATTAATGCCAATGGGTGAAGGATGTATGCCTGTCAAACAGCTTGCAACTTGACATTTGTACCTCCAAATTAGGTACCTTTCATATCCACCATGCAAAGACTTCATGCAATGACGTCATGTGGAACTGTTGCAGTCAGACAAATCTGTTGAGTGGCAGCAGGTATTGCACTGCCATAAGGGTCTTCCCTTTCTTTGGCATGAGGGAATCTGTTGAACAAACACCCTTGTTTTGCTTTTCTTGTAGGACCTTCCCTGCAGTCCCCTTTTGAGGAAGCACCTCTACCTTATCTTAGTAGAAGCAGCTTCATATTACAATATTAGTTAATTACTAACCCTGCTGGCTTTGTTGGCAGGTGGTTTAGGGCATTTGGAAGGCCTAAAACACCTTTGCATAAGTGGATATTTGCTTGGCCCTTTACCCACTTCTAGGTTAGCTTGTACCTCTTTGAATAAAAGCAATGTTTGCATTAGCTCCCAATTATTTCATGGTTTCTTTCTCCTGACTGGATTTTTCCATGGCCCTCATCCACCTCTTGTGCAACCAGGTTTTCCCTAAAGGGAATGTTATAAGTGTTGCCTGTGTGTCCGGGCAAAATCCTAACCAAGCAAACCTCCATTGCTGTTGCATTGACAGCTTGTCTTCCAGATGTCTCTCCAACTACTTCTAAGTTCACTGGGGGCTAGCTGTCCCTCCTGCACCAGGGCTTGAGCCCACAAACCCTGGTAGCTGCTTCAACAAGGCCATCCTAGCTAGTGAACAAAGTATTTGACACTTCGTCTAGCCAAACTCGCGGAGGTTAATTTAGACTGAGCAACAAGACAGACTTCTGTGAATATGGGGGGTGGATGGGGTACAAGTACAGTGAACTACACCCAAGGCAATCAAATATTAGAGTACACACAGAAGTACAACATATACTCATTTATTAGCCCTTTAACCCATTAAAGCAAGTAAAATTGAAGAAAAGCATAGATCCTCAAACCGCACTTATATACACATATATGAACACAATTGATAGTCGAAAAGTGAGATTACTTCCACTTTAACAAAGTAAAGCAGTTCAAACCAATGAAACAAGAGGAACTGTAAAAAGCAAAATGAAAGCCATGCATTTAAAACAATAACCACAGCTCTTAATTATAAGGTACCTATAGCTTCAGCATCCCTCCCCGATCAGGTGAGAAGGCCCAATGCCTCAGCAGAATCAAAGTTCCAGGTACCTACCCAAAGAGAGGAATTCTTAAAAGTCCTCCTAGAACAAGTTTTGGCAAGGCATGGTTAAAGCACCTTTGAAGTTAACAGGTAAGTAGGAATTGTAGGGGTACTCTTTCAATGCCACCACGGGTTACCCTCTGTGGTAGATGGGGGACGGAGTGGGGAGGAATAGAATCCTTTATTGGACTGTACTGATCGCAGCCAGGCAATAGAGTTGGGGTGTGGACTATGCGCCCATACAAATGCATGGCAACACGAAAAAAAGTATATTCACATTTCTTACTATAATTTTCTGAGGGATCTATGCAAGGGTATTCAGAATCGATGGGGACACTACCTCCAATGGGCCCATTGTTTGAGGTCCCGGGGTCGCGTTTGCAGTGGCTGAAGTTGGCGTGGGGATTGGGTTTGGTTAAGAGGCAGTTCCGGCACCCTATGGAACAATCCCAACAGACTCCTACCTTAACAGGCCAGGAACATCAGGACAGTAGCTGCCAAAGGTCCCACAGCTTGAAGAGACTACCAGCAGCAGCAGCAAAGAAAATGCCAGTCAGTGAGTGGCAGGGACAGTTGGTGGCGAGGAGGCAGCACCATCTACAGGTAGTCCTCTCTTAATGTAGGATAACAGCAGCAACAGTAGGCGAGATAGACCACAAGTAGACTACCTGCAGAGTCCTGATCTCCAACTTAGAAAGGCGGTTAGTGAATCAAAAATGGCCTGAAGAGGCTGGTCAGCCCACGAAATTGTCTAGAGACACTTCTGACCACTTCTGGTGGTGGGCTTCTTCGTGCAGAGGTCAGGAAGGAATGCTTGGTCCCACCAGTCCAAGTGTTGAAGCACCACAGAGGGTCTTCCAGAATCATTGCAAAAAGAGCAGGACTTCACCAGAAGATGGCTTTGGCAATGCTGATTTTTCCTACCAGCAGTCTTACAACTCTTCAGCACAGGCTGCTCTTCTGGGTCTTGGCTGCAGTGGACGATCTGAGAAAAATCTGCAGGTCGTCTCTTATCCCAACGTTTCATTGGGGGCAGTCAAGTTTGTGAAGTGCCTTATCTCCACTTGTTCTCCATCTACTGTTTTACATGAAATGTAGGAATTAATTTAGGTGGAAAATGGGGGTGTGTTCTCAATACAATTGTGAGACTAGGTTAATCTACTGAGAGTACTTGAAGCTTGGTGCACAGTCCCATTGGTCTATGTAAGACTATTTAGATCCAAACCTTATGGTGGGTGCAGTACCAGAGAATATATGTGCTTTACTTCCTTCATGAAAGCGTTCACCACTGGTACTTAAAATCAAAACACCTTATGCAAGGTGGTGTATGATGCGAAGGCTGCTAAATGCACCATGAGCAAATGACGTAAGCAGCAATGTCTGCTGAGCAACAATAAACATGATTGATTGGTTTATTTTTGCACCATATTAAAACCCACTTCCATTTATAGAAAACGGATTGTCTTATACGTAGTTTCTGTGCTTCATGCAGAATGCCCAGGCATCTTTGAATCGGTTCAAATGACCAAACTATGTTCTTATGAGCCAAACTGTCAAGTTCATAGCTTGTGGATTGGAGTGTTTTATCTTTTGATTTTATGGGGTCAACAGGTTATGTACTGGATGAAGTTTGATTAAAGGTTGAAGCGACAAGTGGATGAGATTAAGATACCACACTGGTCATGCCCAGGTTGGAGCTATGAGGATTAGCATGAATCTCTCCTGGTGCAATTTTGGACTTACTTTGTAAGGGAGAAAAAACAAAAACCTATAACTGACTAATTAATTCATAGTATGTTGCAGAGGGACTCTGGGTCATCTGAACTTATGTATTTACGACAAGTACAAAAACAAAATGCCAAATCTTTATGTCCAGATAGACACAACCAACGGTGAGAAGATCTGTGAGTATGTTTGTCCCAAGTTCCCACACATGCTCCTGAACCAGCAATCTGCAGGACAATTATGTACTCTAGGCCAGTTTTGAGCTTGAATCAACACTTGCCGGTGTATGCATCTTTGCCATATTTGCAGAGAAAGTAGCAAAGGTGTCGACGTGCTCTGCCTAGTTTATGTAGAGGACGGCTGACATTTTGTCCATGTATATAAGGACGTTTTTGTTATGGATCAGTGTTTGAAAAACTGCCTAGAGCTTGACTAACCACCAGTAGGGCCAACACGTTTACGTGTATGATTGAGGTAGCCACGTAGCCAGAGAGCCTGCCAGTATGCTCCCCACCCAAATGTTGATGCAGTTATTGTTCCTTGCAGATTCACACAAGGTTTTCCTTTTAATATGGGAGAGTCCACCATTTCAAGGCCTTTACCACCCTTCAGGGAAACAACCGCTAGGTTGTCACAGCCACCAGTGACCGTTGGCTTGAAAGTAACACTTGCAAAAGGGTGCCTGTAAAGTCATGCAACCTGACTGAGGAATTTGCATGATGCAATCACTACCAGCAGCCCCATTACTGTATGCACGGTTATGGACTGTTTGGCTTGATAAAAGAGTTGCAGCAAAAGTGCCTAAATTCCATCCTAAAACTGTACACCATTTCCTTTTTTTGCAGCCCTAATAAGGAGCCTTTTTGAGCGACTTGGAACCAAGCTAGACTTTCGCACATTTACTGCTAAGCTCAGTTGATGGAGGATGATGGTCTTTTGAATGTTTTCATGGCATTTGCGTGTGTTGTCACTGAAGCTTTGGGCACAGAAATTGCATCCGGTTGACTGATTCAATCTGCTGGAAGGGTTCCCCCCCCCCACCCCCCCCCCCCCCCCCCGAGATCTGGCCAAGGGTTTCAAATGTCTCATGCTCCACACCCCCACCACTCTCTCAGGCACCTGGTCGATTGCTTGACTGAATAATAAAGATAAACCCTTATAGGATACTCTGAGTCAAATGTCTCAAGCGTGAACCCTGTCCCTCACAGCCAGGCATGCTCTTGAACACTGCTGGTTGGCGCCCCGCTGTCTCTGCAGCATCTACCGTTTGTTTTGGTTTAAATAAAAAAGAAAAAGCTTTATTTATATTTCCAGAAACAAAACATTCTTGTACATCATGTATTTTGTAGAATGCACTCGCCGACAAAATAGAAAAGCCCCAAGACAAAATCCTAGCCAAACAAAAACTATTAGCTTATAAATGCCCACCCCCTCCACCTCAGGACTTAGATCTTGACAAAACAGGGATGCAGTTTAGCTTCTCCCAGGTAAACCAAAACCAAGTCTAGCAGATTATTGCCAGGCTTAAACCCTCAAACTGCAAAGGAGACTGCTTCCAGCTCAACTTAAACTGTGTGCTCCCACGATCTTCCCAATTATTAGCAATTTTGTTAATGCTTCTTTCAGAGCTAATTTAGTCCTCATCAGCATTCAAAACATGGGTCACACCACTCCTGAAATGACCTTCCCTGGACTGTACCGTTCCCACAAACTACCACCCTATTACCACTGTCCCTTTCCTCCTGAAAATAATAGACAAAATAGCCTATACCCAAATACAAACTCACTTGGAATTGAACTACCTACTAGGAACAA
This sequence comes from Ambystoma mexicanum, assembly GCF_040938575.1. Classification (NCBI taxonomy): domain Eukaryota; kingdom Metazoa; phylum Chordata; class Amphibia; order Caudata; family Ambystomatidae; genus Ambystoma; species Ambystoma mexicanum. The sequence goes on from NC_090932.1 coordinate 1,299,389,399, forward strand.
GACAATCCGGATTTCGGCCCAGCCATAGCACGGAAACAGCTCTATTGGACCTAGAAATCCAAATGGACTATTAGAGACTCTGGCAACCTCTGTATCCTACTTCTCTTAGATTTGTCAGCAGTTTTTGACCTGGTCGACCATGACAAACTATGCACCACCCTGTCTGAAAACTTCCACTTCCCACACGAAACCACCTTCTGGGTTAAATCCATCTTAGCTGACCGAACCTCTAGAGTCGCCATAGGAAAGAAAGCTGCTGATCCCATTCCTGTACCTATAGGTGTACCGCAAGGCTCTTGCCTTTCGCCCACATTTTACAATGCCTACACTTAGCTTCTCTTTGCTGCCCTGGATGCCATGGCTGTCATCTACACTAATGTTGCCGATGATGCCCAGATCCTGATCCCTATTAAAGGGAACCATGAGCAAGACACAATCTTAATAAATTAAATCTATGCCATAATACAAAATTGGATGGCTGTAACAGTCTTTGCCTCAATGATGAAAAGACAGATCCTTCTCGTGGGTGCTCCTTCCAAAATCAAATCACTCCACCCAGACTATTCCTCTATCAACATTGATGGCACTCCCATCCCTATTCTCAACCATGTTAAAACACTGGGCGTTTACCTAGATTCTAACCTAACCTTGACCAAGCATATTAATACTCTTAGCAACTACATCTTACACTTCTAAGCTTATAGCGCTAAATCAGCAATTCTTGACCCCACAAAACTGTATTACGCTCACCCGTCCATTAATCCTGTCAAAATTAGTCTAGGTACCTCATATCCAAATCTCGTGAAACTCCAACTCCTACAAAATAAAGCGCTGAGAGCAGCACTTGGCATCGAAAGATATGATCATACCTTCAAGATTAGAAGGGAAGCACACTGGCTGCCTATTAAAGCAAGAATACTCTTCAAAACGCTCTGTATCACACACACATGCCTGGCTAAAATGGCTACAATGTACCTCAACAAGGGCCTGGAGATAAAACAACAACTCCCAACTCTGCGCCCCACGGTTCAAACTCATGAGGGCAGGGGGAAGTAGTTTTCAGGTCTTGGCTCCAAAAACCTGGAACTCCCTCCCAGCGACATTGACAAAGGAGCCTTCCCACCCTAGATTTAAAAAAATTCTAAAAACCTGGCTATTCAATAAATACTAGTCCAAGACAATATTCACTACCAGATTCAGCATTATACTGCCATTTCTTCCCTCCTTGCTGGTTAGACAATTATCCTGAAAATCATTTGTAACTGTCCGACCCACTAGCTCCTAAATGTCCTTGCTTGTGACCAATGAATGTCTCCTGCTTCTTCTGTCTATTATGTGTGTAACATTTCTCACTGTAACCAGAGATTCAAACCTTCTGTAACCTACGCCGTGATACCTCTGGGTTTGGGCGTATAATAAATGCAATAAATAAATGTAAAACTGAACTATAGAAAACGTAACTTTAGCCACATGCCTGTGGTTTCACAAGCTTCCACCGTTATGTTCTCCTATTCACTGTTAGGCAATCACTCCACTCCTCTTTCCCAAATGGTTAATTCCACCATCATACAGCAAGACTTCACAGAGATACGAGAGTCACAATATAAAAATTAATCTTCAGTAACCTTGGCCTATAAAAATGCTGCTCTCCGTCTTTCACAAGTTCATAATAAGTAAACCACACTAAGAAATATTTCATAGCTTCCATTGGTTAGAGCGCATACCTTCTCCATGGCCAAGACTTCCCAGATTTTCAACCACCACTGAGCAAGAATTGGGTCGCCTGCAGATTTCCAACACTAGGCCAGAACAAATCTGGTTGAGCACCACAGGCTGCATAGATCCCATCAGGTGCAACACCCAATACCAAAACCACTGGATCCAAAAGGCATATGTACCCCCATGTCCTAATATCGCCTTCCAAAACAATTGGGATTTCGTACAAAACCACTACATATGACCCAAATGGCCAACCACTCTTCATTCTCTCCAACAAAGAGGCAAGAGGAGTTAGCTACTCTATTGACGCATAGCAGGGAGAGATACCATTGAAAACATTTTATATGCCACCTACTTAATCGTGGTGCATTTTGAAGGATTATGCACACTTCCTCAAATCTGTCCCCACTCTTCCTCTGATGTTGTAATCTCCAATTTCCTCTCCTATCTTTCCATATAAGGTAATCCGTCCCCTGGAGAAGCGTTACCCAACAACTTGTAAAACCTTGAAACAACCTTATGCTACAACCCCCTCCTTCATAGTAGTCTCAATACCCCCACACCTCCCAGGGGCCTGGTACCAGCTGCTCTCACCTCTCCATGTGTAACCCAGTGCCTAATTTGCATATATCTGAAGCGTTTCTCACCCAATTTAAATTCCTCCTTACTTTCTTCAAACGAGAGGGGCATCCCCCTCTTTTTTATAAATCCAATATCATAGTTATATCCTTGGTCTTCACACCCAGCCCAATAACAGTCATTCATCTCTGGTCCAAACAGAGAATTATGGCTAACAGAAAATAGGGGTCCTTGGGTTCAACCCATTCTTTCTCAATGTCCTATTCCAATACACTAATGAGTACTTGGTGGATTCCAAAAGCAGACCCCCAACCTGTCTTGCAGTGTCCTTAAAAAAAGGGAGCAACTCCAGTGGAATGGAAGTCACCCCTTGTTCTGCATCTCCCCATCCTTTAGCCACAGGTTGTAACGTCCAATCCAACATGGGCGTAATCGGAGCAGCAATCTAATATCTCTGAACATCTGGCATACCCAGCCCACCCAACAATGGGGGGAGCGGTGGGAGTCAGTGGGGGTTTGAATAAGAACCTGTGTAGTAATCCTTGGCCTGTTCCAAACAAATGAGAATATTTCCCTCTGCAACCTTTTAATCATCAGTGTCGGGATACCAATAGGAAGGGGATGTAGAAAACCATGATTTTCCTGCAGATCCCACCTCTTTAGGTCTTCGATTGATCTATTCCAAAGAGGAGGAATATTCGCCTCCTATAATTATTTATTAAATGCCGTCCGCATCACCCCAAGATAGTCCATCCCCTCTCGTTACCATACAATAGGATATTCCCACTCCAATCCCTTACCCATTCCGGATCTTGAGTTATATTGAGCGCTTTAGATTTGGTATAATTATTCACGAAACCTGAGACCTTTCAGAATCCATTCAGGATCTCCATTGCCCTCTGTAACGACTCCCTTGCATTACGCAACAGCAAAATATCATCTGCATACTGCGCGATCTTATGATGCCTCCCCTTACTCAGAACCCCCTTAATTACATCATCTTTTCTTACCACACACTCCAACAGTACCATTGTCATTATCAGACGAGAGAGTGGGTAACACTGACGTGTGCCTCTCTTTATGCTAATCTGTTCTGCTAACATACCATTAATGTTAATTCTCATGGCCGGAATTTGAAAGGTTGCCAAAACCATTCAACTAAACATGGGCCCCAAGTGTATGCTAACAGCGTATGTTTTGGATTATGTGATGAATCAGGCTGAGTCCTCACAAAAACCCTGGGAGAAGAAAGGGTCCAGGGGGAAAAAGAGGACACTGTTGGATGACTGCATCTTCTACCAGGGAAAAGATTTCAATGATCCCAAAGTCTGTAATGGGTTGTTGCCAGAGAGCTTTTTACTTCCCAAGTTAATATCTTAATGTGGGTGAAAACATCCATACACCCTTAGGCAATGGAAGAAATTAAACGTTTTAAAAACACGGATATTCTTTAAAATCAAATGCTCGCCTACACCCCAACGGGATAGTAAAAAAAGGTCTGAAAACAATGCCAATTTAGACTGTAAAAATATGTATTTCTCTGTAAAGCCAAGCCTGTCCAATTATCCTTGTGATATTCTCTTAAGGAATATAATTAGGGAAAGGAATGAGCATGAAAATAACATTCCCATTAGCAAAGCACATTTTTGCATTATGGACGCCAAGTCCCATAATACCCAAGGTACTGGGACGACGAAGAGGGCTGCAGAGGAACACTGCAAATGGCAGCTTGTTAAGGGGAATGACCCACACCTCAGGGACACCGGGAGGCTTAAAAGGCCCTCCTCAGGTGCAGCACTTTAGCAAGAAAGAGCAGAGAAGTAGTCGTGGGTGGAGGAGTCGTGAACAATCCACGTTGCAGCAGAAACTGGAGGAGAGAGAAGACACCAGGACCACTGTTGAGAGGCGAGCAGTAGCCGGTCCAGAGAGGGTCTTCACCTCCAGAAGCCTTAATTGCAGAGGTCGCGCAGCGGGAAGTGTCAGGCAGAGAGGCTTGCTCCCTGAAGACCTGGACTGCAGAGGCTGCGTAGCAGGCAGTGAATTTTTAAGAAGCTTCACCTTTGAGGCTGTCTCCGGTGGCTGGCGAGCACCAGAGAGCCTCTGGAGCAGTAGAGGCTCTGCATGAGAGTGGCGCAGGCAGCGGCAGACTGAAGCAGCAGATTGCCTGACTGCAAAGAGCAACTGAGGCAGAAGACCTGGGAGCAGGGAGGGAAACTGACATGCACGCCATACCCGGTGAGTTCACCAAACTATTGTGACACCAGAGCCCTCCGTGACCACTCTGCGCTCAGAGAAGGTACTTTACATTAACATTAGAAAACAATTGCATAGAAACGAAAACACGAAAGGAGGCATTTCTGAATATCTAACTGGCAGAAATAATTCTTTTTTTTAGATCAATTAAATGTAACTTTAAGCATGCACGTTTATTTAAAACCCAGCAACAATTTCAGAACCTAATGCAAACCACCATTACCGAAGCCAAAAGAAAGTTAATTCAAGGCAATTTAAAACCAACAGAAATTGCCAAAGTCAGAAGGGGAGAGTGAACGTCCCAGAGTTTGTAAATCTTATTGCCCATGTTTGAAGAAGTGCATAACAAAAGCTGGTATAAACACACATTGCCAAAGCCAAGAAAGAATTAAAAAAATAAGGCAATGTTGTCAATGTTTTGTTGATGAACAAGTGAAGAACCCAAAATGGCAAGGAGGCTGCCCTTCTGGTCAAGCTTATTCAGAACGAGAGGAGAATAACTTGCACATGTTTTGGAAGTCACAAAAGTGTAATGAAGAACACCAAGAATTGTGAATTTCGTCTTCCCTGAAAATTGCTTAAACCCTGGTGTTGTGAAGCAATATAAATTGCAAATTTGTTGTAAGCTGATCTCAACTACAGAGTTGCCAGTTTGAAATGTACTAACCAGGAAGGGGAGTATTCCAGGTCAGAGGTTGTGATAACACATTATGCAGCTCGGGTAGGGGAGTATACCCGAACAGAAAACTTTGAAGTAGTAGGCCTGGCATGGGATTAAACCAGTTGTAACTGAAGTAGAAGGCCTGGCATGGAAGTAAACCAGGTAAAGTTGATGAAGTGCTATAAAGTGGTGTGTTAATATGGATTCCTGAACTCTGACCTGGTGGGCATAAGTACAGGAGGAGAGTGTAGTTTCTTGGAAACGGGTAACCTTCTGGACAAGTGAGACCAATCAAGGTAGCATTGGCGGCGGTCAAGACTAGATCTCAGGAGGGGTGACTGAAAGACCTCAATGAGCACACACAGTAAAGGACACTACAAATCACTCCGTCAGATGTATATATATTAAAAATACAAGTACATTTATTCAAGGCCTTTAGGTTTTAACACAGTCATTATAAACAGTAATACTTTTAAACCAATATAACACTACTATAACACATATATACAATACGAAGTGGCCTAAAGGGTTAATGCATAAAATGGGTCCAAAACCTAAAAAGGAAAGGGAGCACAGTGCAAATGCACTTTAGGCACTTCTGCACCGATTAAATCCTAACTGAGAGGCAGTCCAGCCCCTACGAAGAGCGGAGCCTAGTGCTCAAATGTACTTTCAAATGCAGGTGCACACGATAGTGCAGAAGGTCGAAAACAGGGTCTCTTGCAGGGGCTGTAGCAGCTCAGGAAGGTGGGTGAGGATGCAGAATTAAGTTCCCATTATTCGTGGAGGGTCTTCCCAAGAGGGCAAAATAGGTTCCAGGAGTTGGGAAAGGGATGGCAGCTCATGCTACCTGTGGAAGGGTGAGTGGCCCTCAGGAGACTCGTGTGTAAAAAATGGATGAATGCGCTAGTGGCCACTGGTGAGGGTTGCAAGTATACTCCCCAACCCCCGGCGCACTCTGGACCAAACTTTGACGTCGAGTCCACATCGGTTGCAGGTTCAAATGCTGCAATTGTGCGGCTCTGCAGCTTTCAGCGGCAAAGTTACAGTGATGATTCCCAAATGGGACAGTGGAGATTTCTCTGCTCTTGGTGGATGGATCAGGCCAGTTTCACTGTAACAGGCTTCAGGGCACAGCAGCAAGGCACCTGCGAAGTTCATCACCACAGCTGGGCGACACGGTAACCGGGTGTTCTCCGGTTCGGGCGCACTCTTTACTCCAGACCTGGGAATGCCAAGTGTACGAAATTCTGTGTCGGAGCGCCGTGAACACAGAGCTTACAATGTACCAAGTTTCAAGGGTCTCCTCGAAACAGCAGCAGTGTCAGAACAAAGGTCCTGCGCAAGCTGGACAGCCCACTCGTTTGCACAGGAACACTTCCGAAAAGGCTTACTTGCAGGGTTTAATGAAGGTGCCGAGAATAGTTGATCCCACTATTCCAATGTGTCGAAGCGTCTTTGCAGACCTTCTAGTTCGATCAGATGCAGAGGTGTCCAGCTGGACAACAGCAGGTTCAGGGTGCCAAACCTTGCAGCGGGTCACCAGCGGTTCCTCAACTCTGCTTCTTAGGTTCAGGATACTTGGATCCTATTTTAGGTTCAGTGAGAACTCAAGAGATCGACCTGGTATGGGTGTTTGGCGCCTTCTCTTATCCAGAATCTCCTTCGCGCCAAAACAAAGAAGACCCAATGGGAGATCTGCTCACATACAGGCACACCAGACGTGGACCAATCACAGACTACAGTGGTCCCAGTCATTCACAGCACACCAGACTCTCCGGCACCCAGGATATGTATTGGAACTAGACAGTCAAGCCCAGATCCTGGGGGCGGGCGGGCGGACACACACGCACGCACGAAAACGTGGCGATTCGTGGGAGAATGCATACCCAAATAAGGACTGACCCGGGTCGGCTTGACCTGGGGAAGGCAAAGGGGCAAGATGGCCAAAGGACAGGACAAAGAACCTCGTGGCATGGCCATTTTGGAGCCAGGCCTCCTTTCTGTGCCAACTGCGGTAAATGCAGTTTGCATGGCAAGAAAGGGTTAAAAATAAGCGAAAAGATAAGCTGCCATCAGCCCTGTCCAAGGTAAATCTGCACTTCTCCCAAAAAAAATCCTTTGAGTGAGTGAGTGACAAACTTTCAGTATATAAGTGTTTCTAAACAATATGTTGTTATAAAACATTCCTGACAAAGACCATTCATGTTGATGAACTAAGGAAGTGTTCTTGATGTATGCAAAGAAGGTTGTTTTCTTACTATTACAAGTGGAAGAGAAAATAACCTATGTTGAACAATTCTGAAGTGTTAGAACTTTTGTTATCAAGTTGGAACTACAAGGACTGTGTTGAACTTCGTTACAAGACAGGATATCCTTATTATTTTGGAACTTTTGAACAGAATCCTGCTTGAATATGGCGAAAGGGAATTCACCCAGTTAATAAGGAGAGACAGTTATCAAATTGTGAACTTTACTTAGCTGTTGTATTTGTTGCTTTTGAACTGCCATACATTACCTTGTTGAGTTATTGTATGTACAGGTGAGAGGGACAGAAACCTTTTGCTAGCGTTTCCTTTAGTTCATCTTAGGTAGGGAAATTCTTTTCAGGGTAGGGATAGTAAGGTGTTCATCCAATCTTGAGTTAATAAAATGGCATCCTTTGAAAAACCTTCAAAATTGTCTGTCTTACACTTCTGAACCCTCGCAATACCCCCAATGCATACTATCGAATGCTCGCCAAGCATCCAATGATGTTACTGAAATGTTCTGCTCGGTTTGTCTACCCTAATCAACTACATTAATCGCCCTCCTGATATTTTCCTGCATATTCCAGCCCATTATGAATCCTGCTTGTTGCAGAAGAATTATTTTAGGCAAGACCTGCATGAAATGTGCGCATTTAGGTTTGGCATATATTTTATCATCTCCATTAAGGAGCGATAAAGGGCAGTAACTCATTCTGCTGGATTTTTACCCGATTGAAGTAGTAGTGATGTGGTTCAAAGTCCCATATCCTGTGAAACCATCTCCTTAGCTGGAATCGCATTAAATAGCTTGGTCATGGGTCAGACAAACCATGGTTTAAACATCTTATAATAACCACTCATAGCCGCTCCTGGGGTTTTATTGCATGGCAAAGCTTCAATCGCATGTTCCACCTCAGTTGTGGTTATAAGGGCTTCCAATAATTCTTTATCTTCAATATCTGGTGTTAACCTACCCTCTGTATAAATTAATTTGGTCTCTTAGGATCCAACGCTTCCCCCTTCAATAACAGTTTGTAAAATGCCTCCATAATGCTGATTATATTAATCTCATTTCTCTGTATCATGCTTACCTCATCCTTTAATGCTGGCATGTAATTACTCATGTTTTGTTTATGAAATGTTGCCACTAGAAATAAGTTTGCTTAGTTTCCTTTTTCATATAATATTATTAAGAAGTGGGCTGATCGATCCGCTAAAAGTGCCTCCAGCAGAGTATGTGCTTTTGTCAGCACACGTAATGCTTTCCGCGACCCCTTACATTTATGTACTCGCTCAGCCTCCTCCACTGCCATTTGCATAGATTCCTGTGCCCTCAAAAATGCTGCCTTTTTCCCTATAAATTCCTCAATTACAACCTCATTTGCATTCAAAAATGATTCGCCAATCCATATCTCCCACTTCATTTTCTCCGAAATAATTCCGAATCACTTCCTCCATATGTGCTCCAATCAAGATATCACATAAAACCAACCAATTTAAGCACCACTGCTTCTTCTCCTGCCCCAAGGGCCCGTCAACTTGTATCCGCAACATAATCATTTAATGATCCAAAAGATAGCAAAGGCCTATTTCCACTGAGAGTACCATCGGATCCAGAGTCGCCCAAACCATTGCCATGTCTGTCCTGGAAATGCACCAGTGAACTGCTGAAAAATAAGTGTAATCCCTTTCAACCAGCTGAAAAAAGGCAACAATTATCGATGAATCCCAATTCCCTGAGAAGCTTTCGATGAATCCCAATTCCCTGATAAGCCTTGCCAGTTCCTGTAGATATCTTATCGGTCACAGTGGGAGTAAGCATTTTATCCATTACTGGATCCAACACACAATTGAAGTCTCTCCCAATTTAATCACAAGCCTCTCACAGAGCCTGCTCAACATCCCCACTAATACTTCCATATACTGATCCCGATGATCATTAGGTGCATAAAATGAGACCAACGTAAAGAGCTGCCCCCCTCTATGAGAACCTTAAGAATCAAAAAATCGCCCCTCTGGATCTCTATAGATTGGATGAAAATCCAATCCCTTTACCAAATAGGATCACCACTGCTTTTTTTGCAGCCACAAGATGCAAAATATTGACAAGGAAAGGAGTCCCATTCTCCCTTCATCGCCAAGTGAGTTTCCTGTAAAACGACAATCAAAGCCATCATCTCCTTTATCCTTTGAAAAATTGACCATCTTAGAAGGGGAGTTAAGACCCCGTACATTCAGGGTCACAAAGCCCAAATCAGCCATCGCCGTTCCCCATCCTTCTCGCCCTTAAGTGTTGCATCAGATCCATTGTGAGCAAATGCACTGCGTCTCTCCAGACATGTCCCCTTAAAGCCCAACCATATATTGTAATAACCATATAAACAACTCTAATATCCTGAAACTGAGTTATTTTCATCCAGTTTCTCCCACCCTAGCACCAGTCATCCAATAAGTCTAGGGGTCAGTTTCCTGAGCCCCTGCCCCCCCTTGCAATAACTGTACTTCGAATCCCCTTCCTTCACCACCACCCTAAACCATGTCCCCACAATACTCAGACATTTCAACTCCTGACCATCCCCAAACCCTTTGTTCTTACAAATGAGTTCCTACAGTATTATACTCCTTCCCCCTTTCGTATTCCTCCCAATAAGCAACCCAATAAGATCACACAGTCCCTTCAAGTGACATTTAGGAGACGTTCTCCTTTTCGTCGTCAGTATTGGCAACCCCTCTTCCATCCTTCCTTCTCCAACATTCTCTTCCCCCCGCTTCTCCCGCTCTCTATCCGGGGATGACTGACTGCAGCACCCACCCCCCTTTTTCAATTAGTTCAGCAACATCCTCCTCCTTGACTATGCTGTAGGACTTCCCCTCCAATTTAAACACAAGCTTGCATGGGTAGGCCGACCTATATCTCACATCCTTTTCTCTAAGCCGGGAGGATAGCTCGGGGGCAAAGCATTTGTCTTGGAAGCAAGACAACACACAGCAACACCGTTTTGAATCTCGGGCTCGCGCTTAGAAACTGGTTCGTGGTATTAAGCACGTTATAAAAGAATAATTCTAAGCCAATCCGCAAGTTTTTCATTTTCTGCAAAGTTGCTTCAGCCAGGTCAGTGGAGGCATCCCTAAATCGTACCTTCTGTTTCCTAAACGCTGCCATGATCCTGTCTAAGCTGAAATAGGTGGATCCACGTGAAGACATCAGGTAGTACATTTCTATTCTGCTGGTATGTCGAGTACACAAAATGCGTTCCATCCAGCACTATAGCCGCATCATCGGACATACTCAAAATGTGACGGAAAAGCGATGCGATATATTCCTCCAGATCCCCATCAATTTGTCTGGGAATATCCCTTAGCCCGATATTACTTCTCCTTGATCTATTTTCAGAATCCTCTTGCTACATTAGAATATACTCCAACTGTTGCTCGAAACCAGCCATCCTTACGGATAGCTCAGCTTGTTCATGACCCTGATCACAGAGGGTAGTTTTCACTTCCTCCAGTTTCTTTTCAGCTGCCCGCACGTTTGTCCAGTTCGGCTATTGATTTCATCAAGTTTACAGTATTCTCAGATTTCCTTCTTGACCTCAGACAGCAGAATTTGTAATCTGACCTTATCGTAGGTACATCCACTGACTTAGATTCCTGTGGGGAGTGAATCTGCACTGCTGTTTGGCAACCGATTCTGCTTGGAACCCTCTTACACCCTGTTAGGACAGTTTTTCTAAAATCCAACTAAGGGCTTCATAAAACAATACCTCTGAGACAGTGCACAGCTCCACTCTTAGTATAAGGATATACCACCTGAGAATGTTGGTAGCATCACCAGAGCAGCCAGGCTCATTTTAGGAGGGATAGAGGGCTGTAACTTGGTACAAAGAAATTGTAGCATTCATATGGCCAAAGAAACACAAGGACTATGTATTGTAACAATAAAGTGTTTATTTAAATACAAGTAGGCCAAGATAAATGTTGGCTAGGTAAGTACTGTACTATAACATACTAGTCAGAAAGGTCACTATATGAACTACATCCGTTGAAGCAGGATGCACATCCTTAGCAATACACCAGCTGTGCCAAGCTCTTTTAGGACATAGCTGTCTTGGGAGCCCAGGATTCTCTGATGGAAGTGCTTGGCTTCTCCCGATAGTCCGCGTTGTAGCCTGGGTGAAATCACCCAGGCTATTCACACAGGGTCCCTAACCCGACTAATGGGTGATGTAGCCCTGATGGATCTAACAGTATATCCGGAAAGTCCAGCTAGAACCATGCCTTGCTCTTCCAGGCTGGCGTAACTAATACAAGCCCTGCCCCGCTGCTGCCTTGCATATGCCAGCGTACTCGCAATTATGGTGAACGGAGGAAAGGCATAGTTCCTCTGCTGCCCCCACTGCTGCAGGAAAGCGCCAGTGGCTGCTGCCACTGGGTCTGGCCTCCATATGAAGAACCGTACCAGCTGGCAGTTTAGTCTGCACGCAAACAGATCTGTCTGACAAGGACCCGCTCTCTGCATGAGGGCTTGGAAAACACTACTGTTCAGTTTCCAGTCACGGGAATACTTGAGGTGCCTGGTGTTCCAGTCCGCTACTGGATTGGAAACTCCTGTGAGGTGCTCTGCTGTGACACCGAGACCCCTCTCCAAGCAGAAGTACAACACTTCCTTTGCCAGCTCTGCTAATCACCTGGACTTCGTCCACCCTAGGCGGTTGATGTTCCGGACTGCTGAAATGTTGTCCATCTTCAGCAGAATGCAGCACTGAACTCTACCCTGCACCTGATAGCAAATGATCCTGCTAGTAGTTCCAGGCAATTGATGTGAAGCCTGGACTCCTCCGAGGACCACAGTGCCCCAGCCATCAGCTCCCCGCAGCGAGCACCCCTTCACCTGCGGCTGGCATCAGACTCTGACAAGGTCCAGAGCGGAGCTGAAGACGGCCCTCCCACTGTAGCTGCTTTTGAGCATGCCAAATACCCCAGCTTGGGGTCGATCTTGACCAAAATTGACCATCTGCATTCTGCCGCAATGTCAGAGTTGGCGCTGCCGAAGAGAGACCACTCGTTGCGCCCATCCTGCCAGGGTGTGGGGGTTGATTGCCCCGCTTCCTTTGGCTTCCTCTGCCATTTGGAGGATCTTTGCTAGAGGGCCTACAGTATCCAGGAGCTTGTCCTGGCCAGCTCTCCATGAGCGATCAATGCCCTACTTGACATCTCTTGTATACTTTGCCAGGAAGGTCAGCATATGAGGATCCTGGGTGTCTCGGCTACTTTGTCTGGGCTAAAGGATCTACAACCTTGCCACCTTTGCCACGCTTTGCTCTTAGCGTGCTTGGTCTTGGGGTGCTTTTTGCGTGGCAAGGGCGTAGATAGTGTCAGTGACTTGTGTCCATCTGGTCACAACCCTCTTATGGAGCTTGGGCTTAACCGCCCTGGGTCCCCGTGAAAAGGCTACCCAGTATTGCAGGAAATCTAATCTGCTGGCTGTGGGTCGTAGGCCTGCCAATGCTGATTGCTCTATAAACTGTCCCACTGTGGGGTCATCCAAGAGATGCAAAGGCCCTCCCCCGCCAGACTCCCTCCCCGAGGATTCCCCCTGCAGAAAGGCCATTATTATCTAGAACACTGGTGGCTGATCTGTTTAGTTTATTTGCTTATATAGTGCACCTAACCTGTGGGTATCTGGGCACTTTTACTTCTATTATAAATACAACAAATGTTACATACATGTAGTACAGACCTCATTTTACAGTGCCAGAGGTAAAATGATAGACAAAGAGGTGGGCAGATAACTTGTGTTACAAATCAAGATAGCCTGCCTTGCCTGGCAAGAGAATAGAATTAAGGACATTGAAATTATTGCAAAAGCAAAAAACTTGGGATGGCAAAAGCCTAGTGATACATATCTAGGCACAGGCAATCAACTGAACGTGGGAGGTGGGCTGATGTAGTTGGTATTCCTTCATTTAACTGGGAGAAGAGCCACGTTATTACTTTGTTTCTGAATTAGGGATCGGCTCTTAATGCTGGGGGTAGGGAATTCCAAGTCTTGGCGGCTAGCACTGGGAAGCTGGACCTGCCAGCTTTTTGAAGTTTGTATTTAGGGACATTCAGGCAGTGAGAATAGTTGGATCTGGTAGGTCTGGAAGATTGTTTCCTAGAAGATGTATCAAGCAAGTATTTAGGGGCCGAATATGAGATGCATTTGTGGGTGACCATTAAAGTTCTAAATGTGATCCTATCTTGTATAGGGAGCCAGTTAGAGTTGCGTCTAATTTGCGAGATGTGGTTAGAATGAAGGAGGTTTAGAGCAGTTCTGAGAGCATTGTTTTGTAACTCTTGTAATTAGTTCAAGTTGCGTTTACTGACCTTGGCATCTTTGAGATTTGTTGGGACAGTGCATGACTCGAATCAGTGAGGTGATAAAAGGCGCGAAATCGTTCACCCCCTCCTTTATTATTGATGCTAGGCAGATGTCAGCTTGGCATCTAGATGGTTGTAGGCTAGCAATGATAGCTTCTACCTCTGTTGTGGTGACTGGGGTGAATTCGAATAGGGTGCAAGGTTTAGGGGGGGTGAGGTGTATATCACTATGTTTATTGTTTGGAGTGAGGCTGAGTCTTTTGGATTCCATTTTTGCTTGTAATAGTGTGATTTTGTTGGCACACCATAAAGGCATCTTTGGTACAGGTTTCGGGGGGGAGGGACGGGAGACTCCAGTTCTCTGAGAATGGTGAAGAGCTCTTTGGAGCTAGAATTGGCATTTAGAATTCTGCTGTTGAGTCACTTATTATTCAGAATGGCTTCTTTCTAAGTGTTGGAGGCAGTTGTAAATTTATCCTTGCTCTGGGCTGAGCTTTTTTTACCCCCCCCCCCCCACACGTCTTCAGCGCATCTTTTGGATTTACTCAGGGCTTTTAGGTCTGAAGAGAACCATTTATATAGATGTGAGGGAGGCTTGTTTTTTCTTAATTTGAGGGGAGCTATTGAGTCTACAGCTTCAAGTAGGTTTTGGTTGTATAGGTCCACCACACTAGATGGGTCTTTGTTCAAGTTCTCATGGGGTTCGGTGATGGATTGAAGTACAGGGAGAAGGTTCTGCAAAGTGATAAGGTGATTGTTTCAAGTTAAGGCAGGAGGTACTTGTGAATTACTAAGAGTAGGATGGATGGTATCCTGAATAGCAAAGGAAATTATGTGGTGGTCGGAACAGGCACAAGGAGCATTGGAAAGTAGCTTTGTGTTGCAGTTCACGTCAGCTAACCAATCCAAGGTTCTGCCTTTGCTATGCGTTGGTTTGGAAATATGGTGTGTGAAACCAAGCTTGGCGAGTGTGTTCTCCAAGTCTGTGCCATTAGTATCTTGGATGTCATCTAAGCCTAGGTTGAGGTCTCCCAATAGCATAATCTGGGAGCCTGGTTTAGTGTTGTGGCTAAGAAGGTGTGTGATGTCTTCCTAGAATGAGGAGGTAGGACCAGGAGGTCTGTGCAGAAGGCGGATGAATAGTGTCCGTGTAGCGGAGAGAGGAAGTTTGACGGAGAGAAGTTCTCCAGATGAGAATGGTTCATTAGGCGCATTCTCTGATGCGGAGTTGGTTTTTAGCAATGAATGCGACTCCACCACCTCTGCTACTTGTTCGTCGGATCTGATGATGGTGTAATTATCTGGCAATGCTAATGTAAGGGATGGTCCTGCCGCTGTTCGTAACCAGGTTTCTGTGACTGCTAAGAAGTGTAGGTCATTGGGTGGGATGAGATCAGCTATGTCTAATGCGTGGGCCACCAAGGATCTATCATTGATGAGGGCTCAGTTGATGTGGGGGGCCATGACAGGTGGAGGGCTGGTAAGGGGCAGATTAGATGCCTGGTGGGGCATGGCATTATTGGAGATCGTAAGATCACTGTTGCTTGATATGGGTTTGGTGAAAGGTGTCTTGTTTTGAAGGCAGGTCTTGCAGTGAGGGCTGATGGGCCAGGAATTGCTAGTGCGAGAACCTAGCCTAGCATTTCTAAGGCTAGTGGGGCAAGGAGTGTTGGTAGTAGGTCATGGAGTATGTCGTGGTAACCATTAGCTGGTTGAAGAGGGGCAGTTACTGTGCATGGAGTCTTCAGTGTAGGGTCTTGGCATGGGTCGATTAGTAGAGAGAGGAGGGAGGAATTTAGTGGGGGCTAAGGTGCTAAATAAAAGGTAGGAGGGTGGCCATGTGAGGGTAACGACCCGGAGGTTAGCCATGGGAGACCAAAGGAGTGGACGACCTGAGGCTGAGAGGCAGGAGTTTGAGCGTCAGTGCAGGTGGCTTCTAGAATGCTGATAGATCAAATGGTAAGGCTTGAAACAATGCACAGTTAAGGTAGGTAATATCGTGCCGAGGAATGGCCTAACAGTCCCAGAAATTACAGATTTGAGTAATATTTGCTTGACTGGGCTAGTAAGGACCAAAATATCACAGTAGTGAGAGGCAAACGTGGACTGGCTGGCAGAATGTGGAATAGGAAACATAACAAATCTGAGCACATTGGTGTTGGGTAATTTGGCAATTGTAGTGATTACAAAGTGGCCAGGCTAGCTGGCAGCATGCAGCAAGAAGCCACACAGAAATATAAATTATGGCAGTATGTTGCAAATGGTCACAAACATCTAGTGTGGCGCATAGTGTGGTAGCCCAGGCCGGAAGGGTACCAGGCTGCAAGGTAAATGCAGTAGTTTGCCATCTTTAGCGTGGTACATGAGGAAGGAAAGGGTGGAGCCAGTAAAGGTAATGAGAGGGTGGAAGGTTACCAATTCCGCACCTGGTGGTGCAATAAGTGGTGGACTAAAGCACACAGGTACGCTTGTTATGTGGGAGGCAGGTCGGGCCAATCAAAGGTGGAATAGGGGCGGAGGGTGAGAACGCATTAGGAAGTTTACTTTTGTGAAGGTATTACTGACAGTACTAACAGCTATGGCAGAAGGAGGGGCATTTAAACAATGAGAACATGAGAAAGATAATAGTCGGAAGGGAGCTTTTACCCTCTTACTGGTATTCAACGGATGATACAGCCTTACACACATGTGAGCCGGAGGTATGGAGACACTGTAGATTAAGGAACAGGCATACAAGGTAGGTCACATGCTTTCATGATAGTGAATTTAGCAATGTACGTTTGGAAAAGTTAGTATGTCCAGCAGTTATGATGGTCCTGTGGTCCTCCCAGCTCTGACAGGCTCGGGATAGGGCCTTATACTGGGGGCCTTTTGCATTGGGGTCGGCTTTCGCCTACCGGTGGAGTCTATTGGCTCAAATACACGTCACCACATCAGGTTGCTTAGCCACAGTGTAAACAAAATCGGATCGGCGTGTCGGCGGCCATCTTAAGGTCAGCTGGGAAATGCTGAGGCCCGCGGTCCGCGTGGCGCTCGCAGCCTAAACTCAAAACTGCACGCAATTCAGATGCTACAGCATGTAGATGCAGGTGAGGTTAGCCTATCTTGGGCAGGCTAATGTTCGTTATGAAGTAGATGTAGATCTCACAAAGAATGCATGAATGTAGCAGTCGATCGAACATAGCACGCAGGCTGAATGTTTCTCCTCACAAAGGACTGCAGCAGCGGTGCAGGGGCTCCTGCCCTGATGACGACTGTGGTGGCTTGCAGGCTATACTTGGGGCCTGTCCACGTCAGGTAGTTAACTTGGGCTTTCACACATGGTGGAGTGCTGGAAGCTCAGGGGTTTATCCATTTTGCCAGTTTGAGTATACGTATCTATTTATATACGTATCTATACAGAGTTCTTGGGTCTGCCCCCAGATAAAATGCAGCGTGTTGAATATAATCTGCTTAGTCAGAGCAGAAAAGGCTGACTGATTAAGTGTCGCTGTATGTGGTGCGGCAAGAGCAGCTGAGCTCTGAGGCTTGAACTGCAGCTGCAGTGATTACAGTGGCCGCTAGGTGGCGCATGAACGGAACGCCACTTCGGATCTCTCAGGTTCTTTGAATGAATCGCGGTGAACCGCATATAGATCAATTCAATGGCTTAAATAGATTTGCTGGCTCCTATTGAACTACTGGTATCTGCATGTGGGAAGCCGAAATGACAATGTCGTAAATGAGGGGGAAGGTCAGAGTGCGTCAGCGTTTCAGTTCCCCCTAGACAACGAGCTCTGCAGTTATGAGCTGCTAACCATATGAAATATAAAATAACCTACACTAGATCAAGTGCATGTCGCTAGGTGTACTACCTAGTGCCAACGCGCTACTCACAATGCTTACACTAACGCCCAACGTTGAAAGCAACTACAATGGTACTTATCTGTTTCCCGAGCAGCAATGAAAGAGGGAAGTTGTTAAGAGGAATACCTAATCCCCCGCAATATCGTGAGTGGGGGTTTAGATTCTATTAAAGACAAGGAGGCGAGTATTATGCATTCAATCTTTACTCTGAAACTACAGCAGCAAAGAAAAAACCTATACAAACAAAAAAGTTTAAAACAGAGCTAAATAGAGTTCATGTCAATGCAAGGGGAAACACCCCAATCCATCATGGAGGACAGGTCATGCCCTGGCAGGGACCCTCCTCTAGATAAGTCCCTTACTGCAATGCCAACTCCTCTTTCTGTAGCTGTCTTGAACCAGACTTCCACTGCACAGACCCGATGATGAAAAAGGAAGACAAAATCCAGCGAAGCTCCTAGATAACGCACTCTCCACCTCTTGTAACTGTGACCCCCGTCCCTGAACAGGACATCTCAGCCCGAAACTGTAAGAACAACAAACAAGAAGGGTGGGTGGATGGGAAAAACAACAAACCAAAGAATGTTCTTCACTTGAAACATCAATATATATAGGCGCTATCAATGCCATATCATACCATATCCAGGGTGGGTGAGTGGGATAATGCTCGCCTCCTTGTCTTTAATAGAATCTAAACCCCCACTCACGAGTGCGCGGGGGATTAGGTATTCTATGGCATGACAAGGAGGCTCATATTATGCAAGTTCAAAGCCCTTGCATCCCCATAATTACATCATGAACAACCCAATAGAGATAATACAATAATAATAATAGGAAAAGAAGTGTTTTAAATGTTTCTACTTTGACCAGTTCACTGATTGGAAACTAATTCCCCAGGCTAAGCCGCCCAATAACTGTCCTGTAAGGCAGAGCAGTCTTAATTGCAAGAACTAGGAAGCAGAACCACTTCCAGCGTTCCTCACAGGCCCCCAAAAAACAACTGGTTAAAAGCAGAGGGATGGAGGGGGGGGGGGGGGGGGGGGTGTTGAATCAGGCAAAATACTTCCTAAAGTAATAGGAAGCTAAAGCATAGGCGTAAAAAGCTCTACTGTGGTCAACATCAAACATTTAAAACACTTTAAGTCATACCATCCTATGGTAATGTGACATGCGTAATAGGATAAACACCTAGTTCTCCTGGAGAGAAAGAAATTTCCACCTAGGGGCGAAATATTTGTAGGCTCCATCTCATGTATTGGGGAAAAAATATTGTATTTAGAAACAGGACATATCACAATAGTATCCTGGGAACCAGAGTTGGAAAGACAAATCTTCATAGAAGGCCAAAGCAGAAGTCAAAAGGGCATTTTATCAACCCGATATAGAACAACCTAGCTTAGGAGGGGCTAACCTGCAATAGACTTGCGGGTCCTGTGCACCCAGAAGTGAGAACTCTAAGACTTGAACTGAATCGCACAATTGTCCCCGAATACCAGTAACCTTTCCCGAACCAAGAAAGAATTACTTCTGGTGGAAGCAGAAACGCGATGGAAGAGAAGGGCCACACCTGCAACCCTGCAGATAACTGCTAAATAAACTGCTGACTAAGAAGAGCCCGACCAGGGGACAGTGATGATAAAGATATATACACGAAAAAATCCTTGAAAAAACCCCCATGAACAGTTAAATCCACCAACAGTAAAGCCGAGAACCCCCAGACCTCCTGAGAACTTGAAGGACTCTACTATTATGACAATAGGAAATGGTTACAAAAAACCTGACCTTTAAGACAAAACTTGGCAAGGAGAAAGTTATCCTATACCCAATCGCTGCCCTCATAGCGATGCCTGAAGTCCCTGCTAGATGCGCCAGGTGCTAGGATCTATCCCCTCCTTCAAGGTTGGCAAATCTCACATGGGAACATAATCTAAACGAAAGAGAACCCCCTAAATACCATAGCCTTGAGAAAAGACCCTAAACTGCAAAGAAACTGATCACTGAAGAGCTAACATGAAGCGGTTTACGAGAGGGGAACTAACCCTCTTCTTAATAAACCTTAACTATCTTGACACCCCCAGCCCACTGAGCTGGTATTTTATTGCAGAACAATCTCCAGAGGGAACCAAAAGGACTACCAGCATACAGGTGACTAAGTGAACCCAATCACTACTAAATGTCTCCTTTTCCTTGAGCGATCACACTGACAGAGGCTTGCAGAATATCTAATACTGAGTTGCTGAAAAGCTCTGAGATAGAGAGGCCGAAATACTTAGATGGAAGTTGAGTCCCACTCCCAGACCACTCTATTTTACATGAGGGAATTTGTCCCTTCATATAAGAGGAGAATATCTCCTCTATTACCCAAGGAAAAACCTTGCTACCCCAAAGGAGAAGGGTACCAACCCTGAGATCTCCACTGAAGCCCAGAAGGTGATCCGTTTCCACCTCTTGAAAACATATATTCTTATAATTATATTGAATACCCTTGACTGAAGAAGGGGCCCCAACAAGAAACAAGTATATCATCCATACTCCTTATGACTGAAGAGAGCCCACATTGGCTCCACGTAACTCCGTGAAATACCAGGAAAAGGTGAAGGGTAAAGCAGACAGGCGGGAGGCAACAGCCCAGTGCGAGCCATGCACCGGCCATGAGCAAGAACGCCTGTCAAAGGAAAACGGGAACCAACAGGTGTTCCTCCCAGAGGTTTAACTTTATGATGTAGCCCCCCCCACCAATAAGGGTCTCGGGGAAAGAAAAGGGGGGCGGACAGAGGGGGGGGGAGGTTTTGTGGGAGGTAAGGCTGACTGGCCTCTCCGGAGATCATGGGAAAAGGAAAAAAAGGAACCCATTGTTCATAACAACATAAATAAAATGGCGCTTAAATAGTGCTACGAACCCTCAGGTATATGAGCGTTGCCTATCATTACCACCCATGGCGTGTGGTGTTCATTTATTGACCCCGGAAGGTTGAACGTTTATTTTGACCCTTCCAGAATTCGACACCTGCGACAGCAGACTCTGCACAGATATCCAAGCAAGGCAGACTACTACGCTGCGCTGAAGGAAAGTGAAAATAAACAACCACCTAAACTTGCAACAAGGAACAACACCCCCCCTAAGGGCAAAAGACCGGGCTTGTACTCCTCGAGCAGAGGAGAAATTGTGTACAACGCTAGACTCATCAGCGGGAACAGGCGAAGACTTGCCAGGAAAAGGGTGGGACGGGTTCCATACTGTTATGATTTGTTACAATTCCTTTCTGATACCAGCAAGCGTGTCCTAAACACTGCCCCAGGGTCATAACCTGGGAGCTCAACATTGTCTTGCTTAACAGTTACTTTTGACAAATAGTAAGGGAAATCACGCCATCCTTTTAAGGAGCGTAATTGGCGATGCCGAGCAGGCAAACCCGATCTGCACATCAAGCTCCGCAACTCATGCACTTCCATAGGGTTATTTCCCTTTTCAGCAAGAAGAGCATAGATCTCCAAATATTTGTATAAGGAAAAAGGGACTGAACTGTCTAAGAAAACGAAAGGACTGAGTTGTCTTGTACCGAACTAATGTATGGGCCGACATAATTAACTAAAAGCAAAGGATAGCGCCTGAGTGATGGTTAGAAAGGAAGGCAGGACACCCCTACAGACTGTCAATGAACTCCAAACACTCTTTTCTTTGAAGAATTAAATAAATAAATAATAAATAAATAAAAAAACTGACTAAAAGTAATCCTTGCCTGGGCAGTGGGGTTACATCTGAACAGGGGCCCAACCCCTGGGACCTTATATAAAGCAGACTGTTACTGAGCCCTCCGGGCTACTGCCAACACTCACACATCTTAAAATATTGCTTAGGGGGTACACTGAGCAAGTGCATCTCAAACTGCTCACCCTAGAAAGGTGTGGTAACTAGTAGTACACAAGGGTTGGGGGGGGGGGGGGGTGGAGGGTGGGGGATTGGGGAAACCCCGCACTAGAACCTAGGCACAACTTGCCACCGAGCAGGACTGGCACCTCCACCGTGAATGTAGTCACCCATGTCATATGCAGCACTAGTTACCAATTGGCAGCCCATCAGGCTCTTCAGCGGGGCATATCAAAAAAGAATATATATTGTAAATTATCATTATTAAAAATAGAGAATTAAAATATTAATATTAAAAATATATATATACAAAAATAAACAAATATGTACTAGCGATGACAGGAAGCGAACCCCGGTTCACCTGCATGGAAAACATGCAGCTATATCATTGAGCTATCATTCATCCGGACTGCTTCCGAGGAGCTTGCTACTTTAAAATATGTATAAATAAACATAGCCTTTTATATTAAAATATGGAAACAAAACCCCCAAAAATAACTAAAGGCAGCAAAAAGCAGGTCAAACGCCGCATTGGGAAAGGCACAGCCGAGCAGGCTAGAAACTACTGCACACCCTAGCAGGGTGAAGTGACGGCAGTAATGCAAGGATGGCTACCTTGCAAAGGGAACAGGACTTGCCTGAAGCCAAACTGGCAAATATACGCGAGCAGCATAACCATCCTTTATTTGGGACAGAAAACACAATTTTAATGTAAACTGGCAAATATACGCGAGCAGCGTAATCATTCTTGATTAGGAACATAAACCACACTTCTAATGAACAGCCGTGACACGCGGCAGGCCTGAAGCCAAAGCTGCTTCACAGGCCGCGTGCATCACCATTGAAAGAGAAAGTAACATCAAGGCACGCCGGACCACACGGACGCGCGTGCATCAGGCAAGTTCCTGACAGGCCCCCGCTCACGCGCCGGTTGCCTGAAGCAAGGCTTCACACACGCACGAGCAAGTCATAAAACTTTAAAATGAAAGAAAGGGAAAGCGCTGCTAACCGCAGGCCTTTCCTAGCCTTTATCTAAATTACCAAATTGAAAAAATAAAACGTAATGGGAATCTACATTTTTTCCTTTCACACACAAATTAAAGAGAAAATCCGGACGGCATCCGGACTACCGCCCAACTGTGGGCCATGTAGGTTACTACAATATTTAGAACAGGATTCTAAAAAAGCACAGGCACGTTTCAAACGAACATAAAACACAATAGAAAGCAAACTCTGAGGTAATCCCATTCGTGTTGAACACAACATCGGCAACAAAGATATACAACTGCCACACAGACAAGCATTTATAAAGGAACACAAAAAGGTGAGACTTAGCTGTGGCATCAGCAGCAAAGAAAGACGAGTTGGCATTGGAGTAAGGGACTATATAGAGGGTGGTCCCTGCCCATTGGTCCCCTGCAGGGCATGACCTGTCCTCCATGATGGAGTGGGGTGTTTCCCCTTGCATTGACATGAACTCTATTTAGTTCTGTGTTTTAAACTTTGTTTGTAAAAGTTTTTTCTTTGCTGCTGTGATTTCAGAGTAAAGATTGAATGCATAATATGAGCCTCCTCGTCGTGCCATAGAATCAGCAGTTTATGGTGCATAGATGCAGTGACTGGTCGACTGGTACATGTGACATGCCTCAGGGCATAGAGTTTTAAGTTCAAAGACTAAAATGTCACAACAAGCTGCAGTTCTTTTCTTTACATAGTGGTGTGTGTTCAATGTTATAAAGGCTGCTCGAGCTTTCAGTAAAGAAAGAAAGCCGAATACGAGCCTCCAGGTCTTGACAAAGAATCTATAAGTAGGAGAGTAACCAAGTTCCTTTCCATGCAGGGGGGCATCAATTTCAGAAACTCGACTCAGTCCAAGGCCATTTTTATTTTAGTTGGCTGGTATCCGAACATGCTACATCCACGTTTTTGGAGGGCTTTCAACCCTTGTTTACACCACTGTTATTGGCATGCTTGTAGGCAGCACATACCATCAATATGCTCCTTATCTGCTCTGGAACCCTGGCAAGTGAAATGCTGGTGCATGTATTTACCCAATGTTCCCCTATTGGTCAAGTGTTACATTAAATGTGTTTTCCTGCTTTCTACATTTTTGGGAAAATACATGTCAAAATAAAGATTGAAAAAATAAAGTCATCAAAAAATAAAGTATTGCTTTCGGTCCCCTCTCCACCCGGTTAAAACTGCATCAGCTGAGACATCTGTTGGAAAAATATGTCTAAACTTATTTTTTAAGCAAACACAACAAAATGAATAGAGTGGTCGCCATTGGTGCACAAGTGTGATGTATTTCATAGACAATATTTTGATTTTCGATATTATGAAATTAATGTTAGGATACATTGTGTTCCACATTATGCATGGCCTAAGTATACAATACAATTGGAATATAGATATGTTACGTTGTTGCACAGCTTCAAGGCAGTATTTTATTTATTTTATTTTTGCATTTATTTCAGCGCACCAAGCCCAAAGGCATCTGGGCGCTAGTTACAGAAAGTGTATGGTACATTAGTGAAGTGCAAGAATACGCATAAGGTTACAGACAGGATTGTCGAGTATACCAATTGGCAGAGCATCAGCTCATATGGTGTGGTGGGCTACATTAGGTATGCAGTTACAGGTAGGTAAAAAGCGACATTGGTACGGGTGCACAGTTTGAAAAGCATCATCTCATGGTACGGCGGGCTATTTCAAGTATGCAGTTACCGGTAGGTGGGTAGCAGGATATTTTCGAATGTGAGATTGCTAAACCTGAAGGAAGGAGGATGGTGGGGAGGGCTTCGGGGAGGGGGGCAGGGAGGAGGGTGTAACTAACAAGGTACAAAAAAGTAAGAGGACAGGTTTGGTATAAAGCATGAAGGGAGCCAGACATGCAATCGTACAGTCAGATAAAGGTGGCTGCAGGCTTGCAAAGCCGCACCTCTGGAAGGAGGCGCTACACCAGTCAACTAGACCAGCAAACACAGTCAGTTTGTGGAAGAAGGCTCAGTTCGGGAACAGGGTAGCGTTCAAGCGGCGGAGGCCAACAGTTTAGGAGAGTCAATTCATGAATACAGGAGTGCTGTAACGTGCCATGAGGAAGATACTTGCAGGCAGGGTTAAGGACCCTTCTTACCTTGCATGTGGAGTGACGCGATAGCATGGCGGCACATCAAGTGGATGCCAAGGGTGGTGTGGAGTACTGGATAGAAGACCAGTGGAGGGTCGAGGTGGAAAACACACCAATGCGCTGGACATAATATGATATGATATGGCATTTATAACGCGTCTATACACAAGTGTTTTAAGGCACGACGCGGCAACGGAGGGGGAACAGAGGGAAGACAAAGACAACGATCTTACTAGGCAGGTGACATTGAGATCACGCAAGTGCAGGGGAGCAGGGGACGGGGAACAGTGCGAAGGGTCAGGGGGAGGGGAAGTGCATTACACAGGATAACAGTAAATAAAAACAACAAATAAGGACAATATATAAGAAGTGCGGCCAGCTGCTGGCAGGTGCAAGGGTAAGTGCAGACATCAGGTGTCAAGTGCTGGAAGGGGGCTGTAGGGATACAGAAACAGCCCCAGAGTGCCAGGGTTGTTGGGGGACAGTGCAGGTGTGCAACTGGCGGGGAGGGGAACTGGGCCCAAGAACAGAGGGTAGCCAGGTGACCAGTGCAGTTTTCAGTTTCAGCCAGGAGTTCAGCAGGTGAGAGGAGTAGAGAAAACAGAAAAAGAGAAAGGTCTTGAGGTGCTTCCAGAACCGGAGGTGGTTTCTCCTCAATTTTCAGAGAGGCAGGGAGGATGTTCCAGAGGGAGGCCCCAGCCGAGGAAAGAGATCTACCACCAACTCGTTGCTTGGAGAAGCGACTGACCCTGAGAGTGTTGAGGTGGATAAGCGAAGAGCTTGAGAAGGAAGATATTTAGGAAGAGAGTTGAAGGTATTGAGGCCCCAAGGCCCAGAAGGCCTTGTGGACAATGCAGAGGGTTTTGAACTTGATCCTCACAGCCACCGGGAGCCATTGCAGAGAGTTCAGTCCTGGAGAGATACGATGCAAGGGCATGAGGCCAAGGACAAGACTCACAGTCCTGTTTTGGATGAGTCGCAGAGGGCGGAAAGTAGAGGCAGGCAGATTTAGAAAGAAGCTGTTGCAGTAATCCAGCCTAGAGAGAACCAAGGCAGTGAGCTTCTGGGCGAAGGAGAGGAAAGGAAGAATACCTCTGAGGAGGTGCAGCTGGTTGTGTGACTTTTTCGAGACGTCAGAGATGTGAGGAGAGAAGAAGAGTGTGGACATTTAGACAGATATATATCGTAAGTCCGCAAAGTAAATACAAAATGGAAAATTCACAGGTTGTGTATTCACACACAGTCTTTTGTTTTTTGTATGCCACTCTCTTTGTGACGAGACAAGAGGAAGCACATGTCTTTACATACTGTGTTAAAATTGTGACCATTGTTGCTAAATAGGTGTTTTACACATGTATGAAAATTTGTGGTGTGGGGGAATGGCCTAATCACTTGGACTTTTGGATAAAAAGACAAGGTTTTGTTCAGCATGAATTGTGTTATTAAATTTGTGTCAATCTCAGCTATATTTTTGTGTAATTATTATGACTATTAGCCATGATATCGGAGGTTGTAAAACAGGGGCCTACCTACCGGTGTGGTTATAGATAGATTTGTATACCTAACAAGATATTCTTGGAGTCCACTCCTCATACCCCTCGTGGTGGCCCTTCATGCCATTTATTTCCAGGTTTTTCATCCGGGTGAAATAGCTGCATGTCAAAAGTGCGAAAACAACTCTGGCTGCTCTGCATCAAAGCAGTGTAGCCCACTTCGTGCTCCATTATTTACAGGTATTCCAACGCACAACATGTTCACTTTTGCGGATGGCACCCGTCTTGATTTACCATTGCAGGTCCAGCACACCACACTCTAAACTCTGCCAACCCATTCACTAAGTAGTTTAACATTCTGAGGCAAACCGCTTGCTTTATTTAAACGGCATCCTCTGTTGAAATGCTTTTGTCAGCTGCAGCACTGCGAGCCTGTTAGCTCTTGCTGCCGTGTATCCCACTTCCTGGAAGAGGTGGGCCTGAGGCCGTCACGTGACCAATCACGTGGTTTTGGACATCTACTTAACGGCAAGCAAGCCACCCTTGCGGCGTTAAGCCCGCTGGTGTAAATGGCGCCGGCTGTTGTGCGCCTGTTTGGCACTGGAGGAGCGCAATAGAAAGGTAAATGATTGCCGGTCTGCATATAATTCCTGATTCCTAGGAACAGGGAGCTCTAATTTCAAGTCTAATAGTGGCCCCACGCCCTGTCTGGAAGAAAAGTGCTCCTATAGGGAGTTTTGAAAATCGGGAAACTTAGGAAGGCTGTTTTTCGCTTATACTATAAAAAAAAAAGAAAAAAAAAAGAATTCTCTTTTAAACCTTTTGTTTCTGTTCTTCTTAACTATTACCATCCAAACACCAAATGAGACTTCGTAGCTCACCTGACACAGAAATCGTGTCTGATCAGGATGGCTCATATTTGGGCGGAGGGGAGGAGACAGGGAATGTTGCCCATAATACCCCCATCCAAACCTCAAATCAGCCAGCCCTGGAAATTGTGCAAGCCCTCATTCACACGCATGGGCGGCAAATAGTGGAAGAAACTGGCCCTATCTCTCTTATCCAGAAAGGATTGAAGCGAGGAGTAGAATATACAATTACCACAAAGAGAGAGTAGAATAAACATTCACTTCCCCAGGAAAAGAAATAAAAGTGTGAATGACCCGACTGATCTTTCGACTTGCACATGGCAACCCTATGATTGTATCCAAGAGGTCGAAGAAAGGCTATCCCCTTCTGAAAGGTCTCAGAATACCCCTCTACTTTCAGACATTAACATACAAAATGTACCCGATACTTCTCATGCCCTTCCAGATGGTTCTGTTATCGCCCCTAGCAGAGATTCCCCTCAAACTGGTGAAGGTACATTGTCAGCTCTTAGTTGTTTTAAACTCCCTGGTTTCAGTTTTTGAACTTCTAAAATCAGAGGTGCAGACCCAGACTGGCTTACTCTTGGAATTAACCAATGAAATGTCCAAGAGTGATTCAGCCATGGTGTCTCCAAGTAATATTATGAACACGATTCTGGTTCCCACCTTAAAAGAAATGCAAGTCGAAGGTGTGAAACAGGAGTTGGACATTACTCAAATTTTCAGCTTATTGAAGGAGGGTGCCAAGGGAACTGCTGCTACACAGGAACTCTTAAAAGATCTCCTGAGGAAAGTCTAACCTTCAAACCTGCAGTCAGTCCATCTTGGAAGAGGCCCCTAAGGACATCACAATCTTTGATGATACCCCATTATCAGACTCAATCTTAGAAGAATTCAGGAGATTGGCAAATATGCATATTGATGCGTTGGAAGAGATCTGACAGTTCTCTAGAAGAGAATGTTAAGGCTTCAAAAAGCCTGTCACGTAAGAAAAATAACTGGATCCCAGAGGCTTCTCAAAACTTGAAAGGGAGAAAGAGGCAAAGAAGGAAAAGAGGGCGTAGCACAAAATCCAACAACCTCATTCCCATTGTCGAAAAGAGCCCAGAAAAAAATCAAAAGAATCCAGCTGTGAAAAATACAGGCACAAACTCCTTTTAAAAAAACCTGGCTCTGCCAATTGACGGGAAATCGTCAGAAACCATCGCATCCGTCATATTGACTCCTGATTTGTTACAGAGCTCCAGCTCAAACCAAAACAATCCTATCAAAATAGTGATCTCCAGAGTCCAAAGGTGAAAACCTCAAGTGTTGGTCTGCAAACGGACCCTATAATATTGCCAAAAAAGTCCTGAAAACACAATGTCAAAAACTAGGGGCTGGAAACATGAAGATCGCCCCGATATTTTAAAAAAGTAAGGCACAAAAGATCCATCAAGAAAACCCCTTTCAGGACTCTACTAATATGACTTCAAAAACTGCTGTGAAATTGGCCCCAATATTTCTGAAACCTGTGCCAAAACCAGTTTTACCAACAGCCCAGACTGTCCCTCATTATCCATCTTGTATTGAAGAGGAAGGGGTTTCAAGATCCTCACCAAATGAGACAGATTGCTGGAACGGCACGGGGAAATACAGAAATGTTGCTTTTCCCACCCAGGGGAATGACCATTCGCATACTACACCTGTAAAGATAAATGATGAACAGGATGTGGGTGACTTTAAAATACCAAAAGCGTGGCTGAGACTGGTCAAACAAAATAAGAACGATTCACTTTGCAGATCTGTGTTATTGTCTGAGATAAAAAAAATCAAAACATATTTCTCTTTTCATCGGAATTCATAGAGTATGTAAAATTTCCACTAAGGGAGGACAAGTTCTATGTGGAAATCGGACTGAATTCAAGCAGAGCCCAACAAGCCCTTTTTAATAATAAAAGTGATCTAGCTAGAGATGGTTTGATGGTCTACAAGACCAGTGAGGAGGGCTGATCTGAGATCGAACCCAGTTTAAAACAAACCGGGGTGGAGAAAGTCCCAAAGAATGAAGGTCTAGCTGGGAACACAAGAGAGTCAGGCAGGACAAAGGTAGTAGGAGTAAGCCTAAACAAGAACCTGATAGCTAAACTCCCAGAGATAATCTCTCAAATAATCCTGAAATTGGGGGCTGAGGAAAACTGCCTTTAGGCAAAGGGGTCTATGGTTAGTTTCCTGGAATACAAGAGGCCCAAGTTTCCTGAAAAGTAAGAAAGTGAAAGAGGAACTCATAGGTCTAAATGATATTTTGCTATTCGAGGAAACGTGGCTCTATTGAGATTGAGGGTTTCACAATTCTAAGCCTACGAGCATCGCAAAAATCGAAAGGGAGACCAGCAGGTGGGATGATAATCACACTCAAAAATTCCAGCATAAAAGAATTCACACCTATATGCAACAATGAAGTGGGGATCCAAGCATGTAAAGTAAAACTGGAAACGGCGCCCCCCCACTTCGTTATAGCAATCAACATTTATTGGAATCCCGCCAACTTAAAACTGCAGCATTTCTTAGAATCTCTGGACTCTGTACTCACAACGGTGAAGGTCGATTACGAGGGAGCTCACATTTTATTAGCAGGGGCTCTAAATGCAGATTACATTCACCCCAGGAGTAGCTCGCTAGTGAAACCAAAGATGAGCAATCTACGAAAAGGAAAACTGTGGAGAGACCTTTTGACCTCTTGGGACCTTGAAATGATCCACATAAAATTCAAGGGGGATGATAAAGTGGGTGTAACCTGGCATCAAGGGTCCCTCGAGTCTACTCTAGATTACATCTTCGTTTCTCCCGGCCTCTCAGTCCTCTGCCCAAATTTCTCCCTAAACTGGAAAGGGGGAAGCGATCACGCAAGTTTAGAACTTCTATTTCCTGACATTCAGAAGCCTTGGCACCCGAACAAAATGCAGGAAATCGAAGGCCCCAAAGGAAAACTGAGAGTAGCAAAATACAAACAGGGTGGGAAAGCATTGAACAAACTCCTCGAAGAAGTTCCTCCCTCACTATGGCAAAACAAATTCCACCCGGAGAAATTTGGGAATTTCGTGTGGTCTATCTGCCCACCAAGCGAACTAAAGGTTGCAGGCAAGCAAGAACACCTCCACCATTTTGATGAAGAAACGCAAAAGAAAAAAAGAAGCCTGCGACAAACACTGCACCGTATAAGAAATGGGCAGGGAGACCCAAGTTAACATAAAGAAGATCTAAGACTAGCCAAGCAGACTTACAGAAATTGGTCAAAAAACCACAAACATCGGAAAATACAAGACGGCGGAGAAAGAATGCTCCATCTACTCAATGCAAATAATTGCAGACATTTATGGGCGGCATTGAATCAACTAGAGAGTGGTCAGAATAGTTCTCTCTGCAATTTGGTCCCAGAGCAAGAGTGGTTGACATATCTGTCAAACAACTTTAAACAAAAGGGGGTCCACGGACTTTAGTTTGCCATCAGACTCTTACTGGTCTCTCACATTCAAGGAACAAGATATTGTGGAGCTTATACTATCATCATCCATTTCGAAAGCTGCAGGTCCCAATGGACTCACTTATCAGGTCCTTAAAGATAATCCAAAAATGTGGGCTAAGCTGCTAAATGGCCGGTTTAAGGAAATCTTGCGAAACAGGATTTTTCCACCATCATGGAAGAACGCATTGGTTATTCCATTTTTCAAAGGGGGGGGGGGGCGATTGGTTAAGCCCGGCAAACTATCGTCTAATCGCCCTCCTTGATATTGACAGCAAAATTTGTATGCGGTTGCTGCTAAAAGACCTTACACTTTGGGTGGACTCCAAGCAGATTCTCTCTAAACATCAAACAGGTTTCAGAAAAGGGCTTTCTACCAGCCTAAACGGGCTCATTCTGAACCTACTTAGTGAAAACACAAGTGAGACAGAGGGTGTTCTGCTCTATGGTGCTTGGGTCAACCTGTCCAAAGCATTTCATCTAGTAGATAGATCCCTTCTGTGGAGGAAACTACACAGTTGGGGGATTCCAGCTTCTCTACTAGCAATGCTTATTGAACTGCATAGGAACACCACTATAAGAGTGAGACTGGATGACCTGGGCCACCTGTCAGATAAAATGCAGGTATTTAAAGGGGTGAGGCAAGGCTGTCTCGGAGCCCCCTTGTTATTCAATTTATTCCCGTCAGATCTTTTTTTTTTGCCCCTTTTTCAATGGCTAGCTCGATGTTAAATGGGAGGAGAGTTCATTGGTTGGCATATGCAGACGACTTGGCCCTGCTGGACAACTCGGCGATTGGTCTGCAGCGGCTTTCGTCCAAATTAGGGGAATATGCTATACAAAATTAGCTAATAATCAATCCCTTGAAATCCAAGATCCTTATCTTCAAACATCCCAAAAAAAATCTAGGCTCCAGAAAACGGGCGTTGGACGGCAAAGCAGTTCCTCGGGTTGAAGAACTTACCTATCTAGGTTATGAAATGTTAGCTTCCCCTTCTCAGAACAAAGCATCTACAGTCATTCTGGACAAAGCCACAAAGATCATCTCTCAAATGAAGAAGTTGAATGGTAAATTTTGCAAATTCTCATTTCTTCCCCTCGTCAAATATTACCTGGCCAAGGCAGTCCCGGTACTTCTGTACGGACTGGAAGCTAAGCCTCTGCTTTGGCATTACAACTAGAACAAAGTCGAGGGGCAACTGAGGAGGAAAAAAAAAAAAAAAATCACTAAATCTCCCAATGTGTACTCCATTAGTGAGTCTCAGATTCAAGCTAGGTTTGACCTCATTGGGTTGCCGAGCCGATTGGAAACTCCTCTCCCTTTATCGTGAAATAATAACAGCTGGCCAGTCTACTTTGAAGTAAATGAACATCTCAAAAAATCAAAATCAAAGCAACTCAACGGTCTGAAAAAGAAAGTGGGTAACATTCTGATCAGGCTCGAAACATCACCAGAAATCCTTATTTGCAACCCAAAGAAAGTAAAAAAGCTTCTGGAAATAAAAGATTGGATCAACACCATCGACGGAGTAAGGAAGCTTAACCCCCCAAACCTTTTTTTGAAAGTGGATAGAAAACTGGGGTCTCTTCCTCGCTACCTCGAAAAATTTCCAGATAGAGCTATAAGAAATAATTTCTTGAGATTAAGATTTAACATAGCCCATTCGGGAGAGGTACTGGCCAGAAGAAACCAGGGCGACAAAGCCATCAAACTCTGCAAATTTTGGGATCCTCCGAGCCACCAATCCCTCAAACATCTGTTAATGGAGTGTGAGGGCACATGGGAAACAAGAGCTTCGTTGCTCGGAAGATTTGTGGCTAAAGAGGAGAGCTTAATGTGTGACCTGTTCTGGGACAGACTGATTGCAGGCCAAGAAATCATGCTCACAGCTACAATAGTAAAAGTTCTGGAAAAATTCTCTATACTTTTAAGTTCAAAAGTCATGAGCTAGTCATTCAAGCTAAAGGTTGGCCTCGCCAAGTCTCAGCTTGGTCGCCCCTGGTTATCCTCGGTGATCTTCGGATCTTATTCTTCGGGCTTCTGTTTTCGTTTCTTTGTTTTCTGTTTTGTTTTAAGGAGTAGTTTCTTCTTGTTTTTTTTGTAAATGTTTTTCATGTAAAACCAAAACAAATAAATTATAATAAAACATTTTAAAAAAGTAGTTTACACTCTGGAATGCATTACCATTACGGATCAAGACCTATCACGCTAAAACAAGCTATCGCATAGCTTAATCTATAGGCCAGTTCCTTAACTAAACCAGATGAAAGAAACAGAACATTGATCAGCATTTAATAAGAGCCATTGTGGTTATTCAAAACAGAAAATAGGAGTACAACCCAAATTACGAAATAATGTGAACATCTCTATTTTAACGTGTTTATAGAATATAAAAAACTAAATCTTTCCTGTCAATTTATTCTATGAAAACAGATCACTAAAAGTCCGCTGACCCTTTATCAAAAACACACATAAGCAAGACACAAAGGAATAACAACGATGAAAAGATTGATTACCTGGATGTGGTTGCTGTGTAGCTTCACCCTATAACTCTAAACAAATGTGTAGTGCCGCAAAATCCATGTATACACAACCTATCACTGCCAAACCTTCACGCTAGTGCCCGAGGAAACAACTCGCAACCATCACTACCAAATGAGATTGATGCTGTATTACACCCCCTCCAGTGGCAGAGGTGCAGTCTGACACTGCGCATCTTACCTCCGGCATTAGGAAAACTTCCTCCATGTACTTGCTGTCAATGCTCTTTAGCCTCTCCATTGTTTCATATTGTCCTTGGCATGACTTTAGCTTATCTGGTGAGCCAAGCATGCTTTTCAGCAGCACCAGACCAACCCGGAAGATCACTTTCACACCTGCAAGGAATAACAAAAACATTTAAGCGAAGCTAAAAAGACGGTCACTCAACAAAAAGGGACTCTCTCCAACATGCGTGAAACCCAGCGAGTAAAGCAAGCCCCATAAGGTCAAACTCACAGGAAAGAGGGAAACTGTTACTGACCAAATCAATAAAAACAAAAGATCGCAACATGCAAACACAGGAAGTAACTGGTTTGATGCTAATGTTCCACATTTTTAGAAAGAAGTGATATTACCTGAGCCAGCAGGCTGACCTGGCGGGTGACGGCCCAGTGGCCAAGTTAAAAGTTGAGCCAAGCAAGGGTCCCTCATCTGCAACAGTCCCACCATCAGCTAACCTCACCAGTAGCACCCACGTAGCTCATACATGGTTGCTAAGGGCTCTTTAGATTTAAAAAAGGCCTAATGCAATAGCTCCTGAAGCCCCTTCACTTCTAGAGTCACCTGCAGAGTCACTTATTGGACCTGGAAGCAATCAACGAAGAAAAGTGACTTTACAAATGCAGGGAGCTTCAGGAAACACTGCCTAAGGTCTTATTTAAAGAGCCCATAGAACCTGTGTGTGATCTACATGGGGGTTATAGGTAATGGGGTCTGCAGGCGACCTGCACAAAGGTTGCTCGAAACAGAGGCTTTTTACCAGAGACTACAACTTGGATACCAAGATTCCCGATTGACTAGCGCCCTCCCATCAGGGTGCTAAATGGGTTTTCTGAATATCACTGGTGGGTGTATCAGAGAGACTTAATAGTGTGTAGGACTATTTCCTCAAGTGAAGCCAAACTCGCAATGAAGCGTTTCTGAGCAGCAAGGACTCACTCTTTAGGTAAGCACTGTAAAGTACTGATAGCACAGAAATGATGCCAAGTCAAAGACCGTCCACACAGGTATACACTGAAAATCTGTATGTTGAATTTAATTATGTGAACACCCCACCACCCCCTGCCCAGGACTGGTATCCAAAGTGGACACAATGAACACATTAAACTAAACACAATATTCTACACAAGGATACTGTGGTAGTTTAAAATAGGGAAGTTAAAAAGTGGTTAGACACATCCATTTAAAACAATTATAAATCACATACTTTGTTGTCTGAATACTGTTTGAGAAGTCCAGCCCTATCCCCTGAACAAGTGTTCCCAACCAGAACCAGGCAATTAGGGCAGTTACTTAATGCCCCTTAGGAGTATGACAAATATCCACCCATAGGATTCAGGCGGGTTAAAGTCAACCGTCAAAGTGCAGTTATTGTGAAATAAATTGTGCAAAGAAATGTTTGACGCTGTATTAGTATAGTTTTAAACAAAACACACGCTTTGATACCTTTTATCAGACTAACGGCAAATATTAGGGAGAGATGGTACAATGCATGTGTTGTGCCATATCCGCCTAATATTTCCAGCTAGTTCAATCATTAATAGTGGTGTTTGGTTGTGTGCCTCCTTGAGGATTTCCATACACCTTTGAGGTAGTTTTAAACGGCCAAACTCTTCAGGCACCAATCTGCCAAGTTCATAGATTCAGGATGTGGGTGTAACGTTGTCGCCCCCCCGGCTCCCCCCCGTGTTGGGTGAGCATGTTAGAGGCAGCCAGTTTGCACAGCTGCAGAAAGACAGGTGTCTCGCCCACATAAGAGCAACCAGGATTAGTGTCACTTGTTCCTGGTGCATTCTGTTCACTATCCTGCTCAGTAGTGGTGTTGGGAGAAAGGTATAGGCAAATTTCCCCGACCAGCTCATCCACAGGGCGTTCCCCTTGGATCCAGGTTGGGAAAACCTGGATGTAAAGTCTCGGCATTGTGTGTTTTGGCTTGTGGCGAACAAGTCTAACAGAGGATAGCTTACTCATAGCAGATCACCACGAGGCCAGAGACCACACACACCCATCCGGGAAGAGGTAATATCCAGTACACGTTCTTACATTGACAATTACCTTCACCCATCCAGGACCACGCATCCAACTTACTTGCCTTGAGAAAAACCTTAAGGTTGAAACAGGTGTCTGGACTAGTGAAACCAAGGCAATTGCTTTTTTGGTACACTATGGAAGTCTGGACCAACTAGAATGTATGTCACAAGAATGACAACCATTGTATGAATCACATGACAAACAATAAATCAATATTTATTGCTAACACTTATCAAGTGTGGAAATTAAAACGTATTAAATATAAAGTACCACTTGGTCAGCGCCTGAGTATGAACTTTGGATCTCAGTTATCAAAACAAGTATCCAGAAACATTGGGACAGCAGGAGCTGTGTCCTTCTGAGATCCCCATACAGGCGGCAGAATAACAGAGGAAGTTCATACAAGCATCAGAGCAATAAACAATAGTGCAGAGATCCACAGTTCCCAAAAGCTCCAACCCTTTGCCACTAACGGAGGATAGCCCCAGAGGGTAAAAAATATTGTCTAATTTTTCTGCTGAGCTGCCACTCGTGCTCTTCGGGTAGAGGATCTCTGCTTAATGAGTCTGCTAGAGAATAGAGTTCCCATGGATCATGTTGTGGCACTAGGAACATGTTCCGCTTGAGTGCCCACTTCCAAATATTTTGTGCATCCTGGACAGACTATAATCATTGTCATAGTATTGATCTATATCGCCTATGTGCTATTGGTCTTCTGGGTCTGTAAATGAGCCAGGGTCTTGGGAGCCTTGAGTGCCGTAATAAGATGTGTCCTGAACTACGCCATGACATGACGAGTTATTTGTTTGTGTTGTGTCCAGGCAGACTCTTGGCATCAGGCTGTTAGCTGCTTCAGTCTCTTAGGGGGCCCTACAGTCTGGTAAGTTGATGAGGGGGTTGATCTAAGAAATTTCCCAAACTAGACAGTCCCCTCATGACCCTATCAAACTGTTCTGGAGTCCACTGGGATGAGTTTGGCAACAATGAGGGAACAGGTGTAGGCAGAGGCTCTGCGGCAGGGGGCCGTTTGTGATGCATTGCCCCCGACAGGGTGCCTTTAGGGGTAGAATAATCCCTAATCTTTGAACCTTGTGATTTTGAGGCTTATGGTGTCGAGGAGTTCGTGTTTTGCGACGTCTTTGCCTTGGCAGGGTGTCAGACGAGTTTCTTAATGAAAATTGCTCATTTCGAAATTTTTTGTAGGAGCCGTCGACTTGTCTTTCAACACCTGGTCGCTGGAACCCGAGGAATTCACTGATTTGGTCGCAATGTCAGAAACTGTCTTTGGCGTCTGTTTTGGGAGCCTGTTGTGTGGTGATCGTGACCGTGATGGCCCAGAGGGCAGGACGTTTTCAGACCTTCCCATTCAACACCGCGTGTGCCTTATCAGTCGACAACGTGATCAACTGTCAGCCATGGGTGATGTGCTTAGTGTGTCGTGGACGTGCTTGAGCAGCCAGGTGTCATCTCCGTAGCAGAACAGCTGGCCTGCCTGTTGGAGTCGGGGGCTCGCACGCGCAAATCCACTGGGTCCCGATTTGCCTCAGCGTCACTGAGGACGCTGACGCTGCCATCGTAGGAGGCTCACCAGACGTCCATGGTGGCCTTGGCCTGCATGGCATGATGGGCCCAGCCTTTAGTTTTTCGGTCCTTTCAAGTTTTTGGCTTAATCAGTCTGCAGGACTTGCACTGTTTTTCGGTGTGATCCCTAGGGAGGTCCTCGAAAGCCGTCGTCAGAGATCTTGCAGTGTACAGTCGAAAGGACAGAAAGAAAGTCTAACTTTAAACTTCTTATAATTAATGGCCTCAGCCAGAAGAAGGAACTCTGCGATATGCGTCCAACTATAATGGCGGAAAAAAACAATCTGAGGCACCGGGACACGTGAAGGACCATGGTCGTTGCCGACGTCCGTTTGAGTTTCGAAAACAAATCTTATAATACTATGAGACTAGCACTAGATGTCGGACTATGCAGAGCATGTGATTTAAGCAGATCCACAAGCCACAGAAGAACAGTTACTTATCTCTGGTAATGTTTTTTTCAACCGGATTGTGTCCTCATTTATTCATCATCTGTGATAGGCTCCCAAAGCAGTATTAGTTTTCACAGAGGGAGTAAGAATTGGGTAATCAAGTATTGTTATGAACCGAATGAAGGACTGCTTTCCTAGGTAGGAATGAAGGTTTGACCTTGAGGGCGACCTTGTCCTTATGAAAAAAACCATAAAAGGTGGTTTAGAGGTTTGTGCCTGCAACTCACTCACCCTACGAGCTGATGTTAACGCTACTAACAAGATGGTTTTGAATGTTAGTAGTCTTAAAGGACATGAATGGAGTGGTTCAAATAGTGCACACATGGTACATTTCATGTCATTTAGAAACTTTACTACCAAAGGTTTTAAAAAAAAATGACATTTCCTCAGACGAGAGCTTGAAGATGTAAAGCGCCGCCAGATAATCTTTAGTGGTTTCAACCTGGAGCCCCAGATTGGCCAAATGCCGCAGAAAAGAGAACACATCCGGGGTTTTGCGTAGAACAGGATGCACATTCTTGTCCCTGCACCAGCTGCAGAATTTGTTCCAACGGCAGCAGTACAAAGACTTTCGTTGCTGGCCTTCTAAGATCTCCGTTACATCATCCGATGGGCACCAATCCTTGTATCTCAAATTTTCAGAAGCAATGCGTAAAGGTTGAGCGTGTTGACCTCGGGATTAAGAACCTGACCCTCGTCTTGCGAGAGAAGGTCCTCTTTGTGGAAGACGTTATTTGAGGGCAGATGGACATGTCCAGAAGATCCGGGTGCCACGTCTTCTCCCAAACCTCCTGATCACGTGAGGGATGACTTGGACTGGAGGAAACTGGTACAGAAGTGGAAACTCCCAGTCTACTACGAACGTGTCGCATAGAGCACCTCTTGGGGGAAAATTCCCTGAAGCAGAACAGTTTGCACTTCTGGTTGACACTGGTTGGAAAAAGATCCACTTGAGGGGTTCCTCAAAGGGTGAAGATCTCTTGAAGGACTCCCTGAGCTAGTTCCCACTAGTGGGAGACTGCCTGCTCAGAGCGTCCGTTGCCATATTCTCCACTCTGGATAGGTGAACTGCTGATGAGATTCCTTCTTATATTTCCCAGAATCCGAGCTGCACTGCGCCTCTGCACAGTGGTAGTACATGGCAACTACGCCTCAGCTCTTGTTGAGGTAGTACATGGCCACTGTGTTGTCCGTCATTATCAGGACATTCCTTCCCTGTACTGAAGGCAGAAAAGCTATCAGTGCAAGTCTGATTGCTCTCAGCTCCATAAGGTTGATATGTAGTTTGGACTCCGATGGAGACTAACGACCATTGATTGTCAGATGGTTGGTGTGAGCTCCCCACCCCGCGAGTGAGGCATCCATAACTACTTTTATTTACGGCCATGGTTGCCAAAAAGGATCTCCCTTCAGAATTTTGCCCTTGCAGGCTCACCAAAGGAGATCCTGAACGACCCTGTTTGGAACCTAAAGTAGGCCTGACATGTTGCCGAGAATTGAGACCATTGTGTCCTGACAGCCCATTGAAGGGATCTCATTCTCAGGCGAGCCTCTGGCACCAGGTTAATGCAGTAGTCGAAGGCCGAGAGATGCTAGGCACTCTGAAATTTGGTGACCAGCTGCAGAATGTGTTGAGCCCTCACCTCGGGTGGCAAGGTTTTTCCAAAGGATGTATCCATTACATCCCTGATGAATTGGAGCTTTTGAGATGGTATCATATGGGACTTCCTGTAATTGACGAAGCCCAGTTTGTGGAGAGTGTCTCAGGTTATGCCGAGATGATCCAGGACTTGTCCGGGAGACATGCATTGATCAGCCAAACGTCCAGGTAGGGATAGATGTGAATCCCCCATCTCCTGAGACTTGCTGCCATTACCACCATCAGTTTGGGGAATACCCTTGGAGTCGGAGGTTAGCCCGAATAGCAGAACTCGAAACTGATCATGATAACTGCCAACGGTGAACCATAGGTACTTTGTGCTGGAGATGGATTGGCACATGAAAATAAGCACCCTGAAGGTCCAATGACAGCATCCAATCCTGGAGCTGGAGGGCCTGAAGGATCTGCAAATGTGTGACCATCTTGTCCTTCCTGAGGAACTTGTTCCAGTATCTCAAGTGCAAGATGGGTCTCAGTCCACCATCCATCCATCCATCTTGGGGATTGGGAAATATGGAGAATACCATCCTTTGTTGCTCTCCATAACAGGTGCTGCTCTACAGCACCTCTCTAGCAGGCTCACAATTTCCTGCAAAAGGAATGGATCTGGAACGTTTAATGGATGGTTTCCTGGTGGATGATTTTGAGATCTCTGAATGAAGGGGAGGCAGTATGGTTTCTAATGCCCAGGCATCTGAAGTAATGTCTCGCCACTCTTTCAAATGCCAAGACAGTCTGCCAACCACTGGGGTGCCCCGAGTCAAGACCTCAGAGGTTTTGAGGCAGCTGAAGCAGCGGCTGATGGTAAAGATGCCACTGCTTGAGCGGCTTTGCCCCTCTCCCTGGCCCTCCACGAGGGAATCTTCTTTGGCCTCTTGGACCAGCCATTCCTCTCGCTCTTCCAACTGAGCAGCAGAAGCCTCCACCCTGCAAGGACGTCCACTCGGGTGAAAAGGCAGAGTCTGCCTGATAGCACCTAGAGACTTGGCTGTCGCCTTTGAGGTCTTGCTTCCAAAAAGAGGAGACTTGTCAAAGGGCCTATTAAGGAGTCCGCTGCAAATACAGACTTCCTTAACCAAAAACTTGCGTATCACTGTGCTTGCCAGCATGGCTCTGCTGATACCTTCAGCAGAATTCAAACCTGACTGTAGAGACTCGCACATGGCCTCTTTCCCATCTTTTACAATGGCCAGGAAGCGGTCTCTTTCTTCCCCTTGGGGAATATGTTCAGCTGCCGGGGATACACAGTCCCACAGAGTGAAGGTAAATTTGGCAAGGGCACATGAAGAGTTTGCAGACATGAGAGCCATGCCCCTGGTAGAAAAAGACTCTTTGACCAGGTGTCTAAACGCTTCTCATCCCGATCTGGTGGAATGGTCGGATAGGCAGCTTGTTTGGAGGTAGAGGTTGCTGCTTGCACCACCAGGCTTTCTGGGGAAGGGTGTTTAGACAAATAGCAGGGGTCACTACTTGACGGTCTATATTTTTTGTCAAATTTGTATGGACTGCCTGACTGGATTCTGGTGCTTCCCAGTTTGCACTTACTCTTTTATAGAGCAACATGAAATGGTAGGGTTGGATCCCTTTGAGGACCTTTGTCCAGGATATCCAGAGGTCATCCTGTTCGAATGGGAGGGCAGGCCTCAGTGAAAATCAGTGACCTTGGTCATTAAATGCCTGAAAGAGGCCTCTGCGTGATCTGCTGGGTCAGGCTTGCCAAAATCCATTTCTTGAGAGCTGTCCACCCCACTGGCTGTTTGCAAATCACAAGTCCTGCAACCTTGACTCTTCCGATATAAAACTATCAGGAACATTAGGTGTGCCATATTGTAACCCGAAAGGAGGATTATGGTCGTCTGAATGCTCATGGTCTTCATAAATCGACGTGAGAGATTTTGTGATTATTTCAAGCCTCTTACTTACTACTGACTCTTTACTTACAACGCTGCACGTTAGCTCCACCTTATAGGCAGCCTTATACATATTTTTAAAGTCAGGTTGATTGTCTGAATTTTATTTTTTTAAATATATTTTTATTTGTATTTAGTTCACTTTTATCCACTCTGTATGATGTGTATGCCGTCCATCATGTTTTAAAATTTACGATTTGCTGCCGCATTGTGTAAAACCTTCCCCGTTGCTACCGGACTACAAGTCCCTATGGTATTGTAGTTCCAAGCGCTCATCTCTATAGTCCTGATGCGCGTTAGCGCCGGCGAGTTAGGGGCAAGCCGTTTAATGCCGGTTTGTCTGGTGACACTCTGGCCTTGCACAGATTAATAGATAGAAGCTTTTATTTCTCCGACTGTTTTAAAATGATGCAAGTACCAGCATATACTAGATTTCCTAACCCTTCACAGAAAATAGTTTCAACACGAGATGACACAAAAATGCATTTTTCTTTGCTCAATGCCTGTTCCTCATTAAAACATGGGTTGAAATATACAATTATCTCACCATAAGACCATGCAATATTATGGCTATCACTGAATCATAGCTAACGGACAACTCCAACAGCCACTACCCTTGCTATTCCCTTAAAATAATGCATTTTTAGAGCAGATCGCTCCGATGGTAGAGGGGTAGCTATTATTGCCAGTAAGTGTTTCGACATTCATGTTAACATTCACTCCTCCCCTCAAGGCTGTGAAAGAATGGTTGCCAAAATGAAGCTTGATGCCAATAGTTCCCTCATTATTGTGGTTATTTATCGTCCACCTTCTACTCCCTTCTTTGAGGAGCAATTTACCAATTTACTTACTAGCCCTTACTAGGGCAACCACCCCCGTTACTGTCCTCAGGGATTTTAAATCTTTGGGCTAATGATTCTCATGATAAATTGGCAGTCTTGCTGCTCCCAGCACTCCACACCATAGTTTTCCCCAGATGCTACTTGCTCCGACTCAGAAATGGACACACAATAGACTGGGTTCTTACCCACCAGTTAGCTACTAGTAACATTAATATTGAGCTGTCCCTGGTCAGACCATTTTATAGTGCATGGTACACTTAAAATGTCTGCATATCCCTGTACTCCGGGTCCCACCCTAAACACTTATTACCAGGAATTTAAAAAAGGTTACTGTATCTTAGCCTTCCATCTACTGGCCAAATTATCACCAGTCGATACCTTTATCTGCGCAGACAATCTTGCTATCCATATCACTAATACCATCAAGGATATTATAGATGTGTTACTCCACAAAAATCTAAACCTATTAATAATAAAGTTTATGACTTTTGGAGATCCGATCACTGTTCTGCGTCTTATCAGGCTAAAAGCTGAGAGAGGGTTGAGGTAAACCCCCACTCCTCCCCCCACTCCTTACTAGATCTTAATAAAAACTCAGTTAAAACCTTGAAATCAGCAGTTGTTGCAGCCAAATCACAAAGCTACAATGACAGGATTTCCTCAGCTCACTAACTAGCGTGAGCTATTTGCCATCCTTAAAGAGTTCGAGGGGAATATACCCAAGGTGACAACTTTATCTAAGGACTCGGCCTGGTGTCAATCCATCCACGATGAGTTTAATACCAAAATCTCAGCTCACCAACATTATTGGTCGGCC
Source organism: Ambystoma mexicanum (assembly GCF_040938575.1). Taxonomy (NCBI): domain Eukaryota; kingdom Metazoa; phylum Chordata; class Amphibia; order Caudata; family Ambystomatidae; genus Ambystoma; species Ambystoma mexicanum. The sequence goes on from NC_090932.1 coordinate 1,299,431,985, forward strand.
CAGCAAAAGAATCTCAGGGAAACTAGCCCCTCATGCTCTTTCGAGCCAAATGTTTCCCCCACCTGTAGTAATCACCCTCATGTGATTTTCCAGTTTCAGCCATGCAGAGAGGTCCAGATCTGTAAAATAGTAGCTGGCATGAAAACCACATCATGCTTAGGAGATAGTGGTCCTTCATCCATCTTTAAAGCATGTATTCATTCCCTTTCTCGCTGGGTAACCACACTAGTCAACTTGTCCTTTTCCAAATCTACTGCTCCTCTACCCTTAAAGGAGTTGTGGATTAACCCTCTCCCTAAGAAAAACAACCTGGATCCCAACGTAGCCAACCATCATCAGCCTATCACAAATGTTCCATTTCTCCTAAAAATTATGGATTCAAAATAACATCTTGAACCAACGACAATAAGGTTTTAGCCACATGCATGGGACAGAAACGTCATTGATTGATCTTAAATCCAACCTTGCAAGTTTGTAGATGAAAAGGCAAACCGGCTCTCCTTCTGCTGCTCGTTCTTTCTGCAGTCTTTTACCTGGTTGATCATTCACTGTTGATCACCAGGCTAAGTGAACAGGCATATTTCTCCGACATGGCTGCTCAATGGATTCTTTCCTTTCTCGGTCCAAAGAGCGCTAGAGTTGCAGTACAGAATGCCAGTTCAGCGCCCACGCTTGCTACTGGCGGCGTCCCGCAGGGTCATGTATTTCTCTGCTACTATTCAATGTTTATATCATGTCATGACATTGCTTGCTCTATTGGGTGGCCTGGGTGTTCAGTTTGCGAGTTATGCAGATGACACAGATCATCATAGAGCTAATTGGCTGTTATAGTACGGACTCAGATGCTATTATTCGCATCTACAATGCCATTCAGGATTGATGATCACAAACTCTCTTGCACTGAATCCTGAAAAGACAGCTCCTGATCTTAGCATCAGGACAGACTAAAAACCCAGTTTCCTGTCGATAATAGATTTCGCATAGCAGGAAATCAAATTCAAGTATCCAGGAAGGTGAAAACACTGGGTGTGGTGTTGGATGGAGAACTTTCCATGAAACCCCTTGTTGCCACTCTTCGGGCCTCTTGTGGAAATGTTTTGAAACTACTAAATCACATTTGTCCATATATTTCATTAAAAAAATAGATCTATTTTACCCACTGCCTTAATTCAAGCCTTGATTATTGCAACAGCTTGTTGGCTGGGACATCCAAGGCGAATCTTCAGGCCTTGCAAGTTGCTCAGAATAGAGTAGTCGGAGCCACCCATGGCCTCTTGCGGAGGGAACATGTCACAAGTGCCAGACGTAGTCTTCACTGGTTCCCTGTCAAACAACGTGTCATGCAAAAGCTACTTTCTTTGACCTACAAGTACAGTCATGACAAAGAATACCTAATTAATCACCTTACCACACTCCCATCAGGTCGCAACCGGCGGTCTTATGACCCCCCTAAAATTCATCCAGCCGAGGTAGAACCTCAAAACATTTGGTGGCTTCGCTTTTGATGTTCAGGCTCCATTATCCTGGAACAAACTCCTGTTGGAACTCAGGTAATCTAATTCCTGCCTGGAGTTAGAGAAAAGTCTTCAAACCCATCTGTTTAACCTTGACCCAGATTAGGCCACAGGACAATTAATGATATCGCCCAAGATAGGATCCTGTGTACCCCGTTCTTGATAATCGTTCTGTATGTTTTGTCTTGTTCTTTCGTAAACTTTAAGACCTACGGGCGAGTAGTGCTTTATAAAAACTATAAATAAATAATAAATAAAAAGAAATCCTTTTTTTGGCAATGGTTTAAAGAATCTTTCCAGTAAAGGCTTTGATGGTTTTGAGCCAGATGCTGATGGAGTAGTCGCCAAACTTGATTTTGGCATTGATGAAATCGGTGTCTTGGACGCCGATGGCATTGATGGTTTCGACATCAACTTGTCCGTGGATTTTGTCCATGACAGACTTTTTTTTTAAAACATATTTTTATTGAGAGAGTAGGTCAGCAGCAAGATATAGCACAAACATATCAAAACATAGCTTAATTACTTTACAGCCTTCATGTTAAGGGAGGAGGGGAAGAGGAAGACATCACAGTTTTCGGACATCAGAGCAGCCAGTACAAGAGTAGTAGACATTGCAAATCAAGGCGAGGACCCGGGTGTTGCATCAGAGTCCGAGTCCAGGCCGCACAGGTAAAAGCATAGCAATGATCAAATATCCTTGGGGCGACATGGTGACGGAACCGACAATACAAATAGTTCCTCATCGTCATTTACCATACAAAGGTCTTTTAAGAAAGTGGTTCTGGTTGGGGCGGTGGAGGACTTCCAACATTTAAGAATACATCGTTTGACAACAATGCAAGATGTTAAATAGTCGCCTTGTGGTTTCCTTTACCTTGCCTATATCGCCCAACAAGTATTTCAGGGGGGAGAGAGTCGCCGGGATGGCTGTGATATCTTCAAGGAGCCTCGCGACTTCCTTCCAGAACTCCACAATCAACGGACATGACCAGTACATATGATAAGGCCCCGCATTTGGGACAGGCACCTGTGCAATTTTCCACAAATTTAGCTAATCTGGCAGGGGAATAATGTAATTGGTTTAAAACTTTGAACTGAATCAGCCGGAGCCCAGCATTCATGGACACTGATAGAGTAAGCTGACAATACCGGGCCCAGCGGACCTCATCTGAGTGCCCACGTCTCGCTCCCAGATTTCGCTCATCGTGTTGCGCGATGGGGAATGGGTCTGCACCAATGAATATAGCATAGAGACCCCCTTGCCATGACCTTCCATAGACTCTATTGACCTAATGCATGCATGGGACTGGGGTTCCTGCGGAAATGTCGGCCACTTCGCCGAGAAAGCAGCCCTCATCCTGTAGTATTGAAGGCGTTTAAGCTGGCCCCTCCCCACTGCTTCAGTAAAGCCTGTGAGGTCACAGAACTCACCATCAAGGAACATTTCGCGTAGCGTGAAAAGCTTGTTAGGGTCCCAGGATTGCTGGAGGGCTCGATCAAATGTGGGGGAAATGCTGGAGAAGTCCCACAGGGGGACTTCCGGGTCATAGGGGGGATTCCAGTCCTAGCCTCTTGTAAATTCTGGCCCAAGCATGAGTGGTCGTGTATACCGGATCGAACGGGCATATGTCCCCATAGCTTGGGTTAAGAAGGACTGAGCGTATGTTGTTTGGGCGAACAGAGTGCTTTTCAATCAATATGTGGGGGGCAGTGTCCTCTGGGTCGAACCAATGCTTTGCAAATTGAGCTTGCGAGCATAAATAAAGCAGCTCGAAGTCTGGTGCCGCAATGCCTCCCTGCACGAAAGGCTCAACCATCTTATCCCAACCCATCCTGGCAGTTTTCCCATTCCAGATAAACAAGGAGGCGAGTGATTTAAGTTTCGAGAAGAAGGGTTTACCAGGCCAAAGTGGGATGTTATTGAAGTAATATAGGAGCTTGGGGAGGACCACCATTTTGAGTAGCGCAACTCTGCCATACAGGGATAGTGGAAGGCTAGCCCACATCTGAAATTTGGTCGCAAGGGCTGACAACAGTTCCCCATGATTGTGCGTATATAGCAGGGTTTTATCTCTGGCGACCATTATCCCTAGGTAGCGTACCTTGGTAGGGGCAGGTCTAAATCCCTCTATTTCAGCTAGGTCACCCGTGCCGTCAGTAAGGGGAAATATTTCTGACTTCGGTACATTAATTCTATATCCCGAGTATTCTGAGAATTCATGTATGTCAGACATGATGTGTTGCACATTTTCTTTGGGGTCGCGGACATATAGTAAAGTGTCGTCCGCATAAAGTGATATCTGAGGGGGGCCGGTCATCCTGAGACCTCTGTGTGAGTGGTTCTGACGTATGAATTCCGCCATTGGTTCAATGGTCAGAGCGAAAAGTATGGGCGAGAAGGGACATCCCTGCCTGGTCCCCCTGTGTAGGTGGAATGACGGGGAGAGAGTGCTGTTAGTCAGGACCTTAGCTGTCGGCTGTGTATATAATAATCGGACACAGTTAATATAGTACTGCCCAAGACCAAACCGCTCCAGCACCAGAAAGAGGTTTGCCCAGGAAACGAGTCAAAAGCCTTCTCGGCATCTAATGCGACCACGGGCGCCTTGCCATCTGGGTCTATCTGTGCCATAACATTAAATAGGCGTCTCAGGTTGAGAGCCGTGGATCGGGCTGGTATAAAGCCGGCCTGGTTAGGATGAACCAGGATCGGCATGTATGGCAGGAGTCTGGTGGCCAGCACTTTTGCAAAGATTTTTGCGTCAGTGTTGATTAAAGACAGGGGTCGATAGGACGCCATGTCTTCTGGCAGTCTGCGGGGTTTCAAAAGGACAGTGATGATTGCTTCTCGCATCGATTCCGGGAGAACCCGCAGGCTCATTGCCTCTTCCCACATTTTCAGCAGTATCGGGGTCAATTCACTAGAGAATTCTTTGTATAGTTCCGCTGGAAGGCCATCCGAGCCAGGGGAACGGCCGCTCGACAGAGCTTTTATGGCCTCTGCAATCTCCTCTGATGTGATTGGCCTGTCTAGTATATTACAGGTTTCGGCCGTTAATGTGGCAAGGTTGAGATTATCCAGATATTGAAACGTGTCCTCCCAGCCTTACTGCATTCCCCGTATCATCGGGCCTTGGCTGGTGCAACTTGTGGAATTCTTTTAGCGTGGTATGTATTTGTGACAGGGTTCCCTTATCCTGTGTGATGCTGTACTCAGTTTGTAACAAGCCAATTTTTGTCTCGGCCACCCCCAATTCCTCACGTACCGACTTCAACATACCAGTCGACTTGCCCAGGATGGCTCCCCGGACCCAGGCCTTTAATGCATCCCATAGTGTGGCATAAGTGGCAACCAAACCCTCGTTTAGTTCTAGGAACTCCGCAATCTCTGTATGTAGCGATTCGCATATGTTGGGGTCTCTTAGGATTGCAGGGGGCATACTCCATCTTCTCGCCGGGGGGAGACGTCCCTAAAGTTGTCAAGCGACACCGGCGAGTGATCCGAAAGGGTACGGGGATGTATATCGCATTGGAAGATCGCCCCAGATAGGGACTGACTAACGATCCAATAGTCAATGCGAGAATGAGAATTGTGCACCAACGAGTAAAAGGTGCATTTCTTCTCGCTTGGGTGTAAGGCGCCATACGTCTACCATACCCATCTGTTCCATTAATTGTGTTACTACCAGTGCGGCCTTGGAGGAGGTTCTGGGGATAGTCGATGAGCGATCCAGGGATTGGTCCAATATCATATTGAAGGTGCCACCCCAGAGTATTTGTGTCTCCCCAGATGATGATAGAATATCCAGTATTGTGCAATAAAACTGTGGGTCATCTAAATTGGGACCATAGGTATTAATCAGAAGCACTTGGTGCCCCGCCAATTCCCCCCACACCAGTAAGTATCTACCCTGTGGGTCTATTTTGCTGGACTGATATTTAAAACATAATTTGGGGTGTATGAGAGTCAACACTCCTCTGGATTGTGCTGAATATTCTGTATATTACCTGTGCGACCCCCACCTTGGTAAAAGTTTAGTATTGACCTGCCCAAGCGCGTGCGTCTCTTGCATAAAAAGAATCTGAGGGTTAAGGCATGTGATGTATGCTGTGATCTTCCTTGCCTTAATTGGGTTATTCAACCCTTGGATGTTCCAGGAAAGGAGCTTAACATTCAAGCCCTTATTGACCTGTGTCATGGCCGTACCTGAGATTAGGCATACATCCATACTCCCGCCCCTGTCGCAGGGAGAATGGGTATCCTGCTGCAAAACCTCTCTCTATTTTAACCGCAATAACAACCCGAAACATGGGTTCCCCCAACAAGCCCGGCATTCCGCACGGCAACACCTTGTCCCCATTCCACTCCCAACCCCCTCCCGCATCATCAACCCCAACTGGACGATGTACCTCTAAAACCATAACCTAGGAACACTCCTGGGGGTGTGAGCTGCACTCATATGACCGCCGACCCAGGAAGTCTGCACGGCTCCATTCCAACAACCATTTACATTCAGGGCCACCCTGCGGCCTTCAATTTAACACATTATAGCAGTGTGGCATCAGAAAAAACACATCACCCCGCGGGGTCGTCGGGCTCCACCGCTCCCCGGGGCAGCAGATTCTGGTTCCCGGCCCGCTCCCGGGTTGGTAGAGGGATGGAGGCTTCAACGTAGAGCATGGCTTCGGTTGGATTTTCAAAAAAGTGAGCCCTGCCTCCATGTTGGATTCTCCTTTTCGCTGGATAGACAAGGGAGTACGGGACCTGGCGAAGTCTCAGTTGTCTCTTGACGGGCTCATAAGATCTCCTAAGTGATTGCACATTGGTGGAAAAGTCCGGATATATGTGGATTCTATTGTTTTCATGGAATAGGGAGCCCTTATCGCTGGATATCCGCAGGATAGCGTCCCTGTTCCTATAATTGAGAAGGCGGGCAATTATTGTACGAGGTGGAGCTCCAGGCCTGGGCGGAGGCACCGATGTACGGTGTGCTCGCTCCACAAGGAAATGGTCCGAAAAGGAGTCGGAACTCAGGAGTTCCTTCAGAAGGGCCTCTACCTGGCGTTCCATAGACCCCTTGCCAAAGGTTTCAGCCATAACAACCAGACGGATATTGTTCCTCCTGGAACGGGATTCCAAATCCTCGTATTTGTGAAGGGTTTTCCGGAGGTCCCCTTTCAACTGGGCAATATCGCGGCCATGTTGTAGTATCGAGTCTTCATTGATAGCGATCCTGCCTTCGGCCTCAGTAATCCGTGTGCTTTCCTTGTCCACCCTCACCTTCAAGGAGCTGATTGTTGCCCCTATGTCATCCAATTTAGTGTTCACCGCTAGGAAGCCGTTCTGAACCATAGCCATCAATCGGTCCTCCCTCTCCTCCATTGGCAACTCGGGCTGACTGGGGCGCCATGGACCCGCTGGGCTGGGAATTTGCAAAGGAGTCCATTGGGCCTGTTTTCTTGGGGCGTGCTCCCTTCTGCTCGTACCGGCCCATGTGTAGATTCAAGTAGACCGCGTCTTCCAGCGCCTCCAGCCCCGTCCGCCCCAACGTATGGTACGGTCTCTATACAGGATTGGTAGTGAGCCCAGACCCAGTTATCGTGCAGGAGAGGTGTGTAAAGGTGATCGCCCAGGGAGGGCTGTAGTCGGATAAAATGTCCCCTCCTCGGCAGATCCTGTTCGGGGTGTCCACCCTCCTCATGCGTTGCCCCACCTGTTCTTACTTGTTTTTACGTCCGTCCACTTGTGGAGGGGCACTTCACCAGCGGGAGATATCAGGGGAGCCAAGGGCAGCTCCGCAGGCAGGGGAGTCGGATCAACAGTGGCCCGCGTAGCACAGCAGCTGCACACCACGTGGCCGTTGGCGGGGGACCACCGCGTTCGCCGTGACCAGTGTGCGGTGGCGATATATACCGACGTGGCACCCTCACATTAGCCGGCAGCGATGGTCCGATCACCTCCAGGTGTTTGGTCGAAGCGCCGCCTCTCCGACTTGATCCAGCCCCTACCCCCCACCCCCCGGCTCCAGGGGAAGTCGCCCGGAACTCGCGGGCAGCCAATGTCCCAGCCTCCGTCTGCAGGATCTTCAGGACGGTGTATCTTCAACGCAGTCCGGCGTAGCGGCCCAAAGTTTTCCCAGTATGTGCCCACAGTCTTGCGCCACAGATTGACGTGCTTCGTTTGTTCCGCGGGCGGCCCTGAGAGAGGATGCGTATCTTGAAGGATTTATAGAAGCCGGAGCTCTGGAACTAGGCGGCCATATTAGATGTGCGCAACAGCGCCCCCCGTCCAGGACAGACTTTGATGACTCAACAGAGTCTTCGATGATTTTTCATCGACTCTAGGCCTCGTCGGCTCTCAGTGAAAATCTGGCCTTCATCTCGGACACGAGAGCGTGCAAGATTTGGCTCTTACCAGCTTCAGAAGCGGCTGTACAAGCATGGCCTCCTTGCTTCGAGGGAGCGTGTCTCTTGAAAGTTTTAACCATTTCCTGCCTGAATGATTCCCAATCAGCCCGAATAGAGGCCTTAGTAGGGCAAGATACTCTTCTCTGGAGAGGAGTCGGGTGAGGAAGACGACTAGGAGTGGTGAGAGGCACTCCGTGACCTAGACCTTTTAGTTTTCTTCCATCGAGGAGAGTCGCCACTTGCTTGGGCGGAATGTTTTTCGATGTGGTAGTCAAAAGGAGATTTTTTGGGGAGTCTACCTACAGCCGATTTCCCTATACGCTCCTTCAGAGCTTTTCCTGTCATTTATTGACACGACTGACAGGCCGAGGTCTTGGGCTCCACACCAAGGCACCACAAACACACCCGATGTGGGTCCATCAGTGACATTTTAGCGCTGCAGTCTTGGCGTTTCTTAAACCCAGTCTTCGGTGTTGTCAGAGACGAAGATATTTTCACAACTACAAAGTAATAATATGAAGCGCGCTGTAGTTCACAAAGCGATAACTTACTCGGAAAAACAGAACTGAAGCCAACGGGCAGTGCGCGTTCCATAAATACCTTTGATTACGTCCTCTTCGAGACGGAGGCCCTCGGAGGACATCAAGTCAACCGCATCGATGCACAACACCGTCTGCTGACTTTTTCCCCCCACAGCTGAAGCTGAATATAGGAGATCTCATAGATGAGGAATATAGGCAAGGACACAATCCATTCGAATATATAATACATTACTCACCGTAATCAGATTTCTGGTACTTGTAGCTGCTTAGATTCACATACACTGCATAGTCCGACATCTGGTGGAAGTCGCAGAGTATTACAAGATTGGTTTTCGAAACTCGAAAACGGACGTCGACAGGGCGTTAGTAATATTCTCCCTAGTGTGACGTGTACTGTACCCATGGTCCTTCACGCTTCAAGGTTCCTCAGATTGTTTGTTTCTGACAAGAGGTTGCATGAAGTGTAGCGCAAGTACATATGTGCTAAAGCAGAAACCGTGATAACCCAGAAAACATCCATGCACCTTCCACTCCAGTAGGGGAGGAAGGGTGAGCACATGTGAATCTGAGCAGATACAAGCACCAGAAATAAGATTATGGTGAGTAATTTATCCCTTCTGGAGCATTTGGATCTGCTTAGATCACATGCTCTGCATAGATTAGCGAGCAGTATCTGGAGAAGGAAGTGGAAAGTGAGAAGGTACATCGGCAAAAAGTTGTTTTAGGGCCGCTTGTTCCGCCTGTGAATCTGCTTTAGAGTGTGTGTCAATGCAATAACGTTGTGTGGACGCATGGATTGAACTCCATGAAGCAGCTTTTGCAAATGGAGTCTAGAGAGATGTTTGCAATGAAAGCTAAGGTAGCTCCTTTACCTCTGGGAGAGTGAGCCCTGGGGTTGAAAGGTAAGACTTTCTTGGATAGGGAATAGCAGAGCTGTATGCACTTGACTATCCATCTGGAGATGGCGTTCTTTGATATAGGATTGCCTTCTCTTCCAGGTGCAATAGAAACAGAGTTTGTCCGTTTTCCTTAGAGGTTTAGTTTTGTTCACATAGTACAAGACCGCCCTCCGTATATCAAACATATGGAGGATTGTTTCTGCGGAGTTAGATGGATTTTGAAAGAAGGTAGTAAGTTCTATGGATTGATTTACATAGAACTTAGAAATGAGCTTAGGTGAGAACCTAGGATGCGTTCTGAGTACAACCTTGTCCTTGTGTATAATGAAAAAAGGGTATTGTACGGACAGCTTGTAGCTCACTGACTCATTTTTTGGAGGTGATAGCAACTAGGCATGCAGTTTAGTAAGACAGATGTTTTAGGCTGGCCTTGTGCATAGGCTCCAAGGGTGGACCCATGAGCTTGGAGAGCACAAGATTGAGATCCCAACCCGAGGGAGGGTTGGAAATTGGGGAATCTAGCCTCTTCACCCCTTCCATGAATGCCTTAATGACAGAAACCTTCCACCAAGACACCTTGTTCTGTGAAGTGGTGTAAGCTGACACGGCCGACAGATGCACTTTGAGTCTAGTAGGTAAAACATGTAGTGTAGAATGTTAGCTGGAGAACATTTTGTTGGGTTTAGTGTTTGTGGCGTGCACCATATCACCAATCTCTTCCACTTATTGAAATAGCATCTGGTATTGGATTTTCGTGCCTTTTAGGATATCCACACCTCAGTGGAAAATGTAAATGGCCAAACTCTGGCTTCAGGAGCCAAGCTGCCAAGTTCATAGAATGAGGGCGTGGATGGAGGGATGCTCCATTGTGTTGTGTTAGCATGTTTCACCGGCACAGGAGCTTGATTGGGTCGTACATCCCCAGTTTGAGGAGTTGTGGAAACCAAGGTTGTGTCGCCAACATAGGAGCAACCAGGATTAGAGTTACTTGTTCCTGGTGCATCTTGTGCACTATTTTGCTCAGGAGTGGTGTCAGCCGAAAGAGTAAATAGATTTCCCTGACCAGTTCATCCACTGGGCGGTCCCCTTAGACCATGGTTGGGGAAACCAGGAGGTGAAGTCTGGGCATTGTGAGTTTAGGCTTGTGGCGAACAAGTCTAATGGGGTGTGACCCCATTGTGAGAATATTTTGTTTAGGATATCTATTGATTTGCCACTCGTGATCTTCTGGTAGAGGGTTCCTGCTTAGAAAGTCTGCCAGAGAATTGAGTTCCACTGCAATATTTGAGATGTCAGGAACAGGTTCCGCTTGAGTGACCACTTTCATATTTTTTGGGATAGCTTGGCCAGACTTTGAGAAAGTGTGCCTCCTTGCTTGTTCAGGTAGAACATGGCAGTGGTGCCGTCTGTGAGGCCCTGCACTGTTTGACCTGTGGTATGTTGCTGAAAGGCTTGAATACCCTTGAGGACTGACAATGAATCCAGGAAGTTGCTATGTTTGTGTGTTGTGGTGCATGTCCACTGGCCGTAGGCTGTGTGGTGGAGGAAGTGAGCCCCCCCCCAACCGGCGTGCGAGGCGTCTGTAGTCAAGATTGCTTGTGCTGGTGGAACACAAAAGGGTTTTCCTTTTAGTAGGTTGTCCCTGGACCACCAGCGAAGACCCTGCACCAAGTTAAGCGAAATAACCACTAGATCATCCCACTGACTACTTGCCTGAAACAATTGTTTTGCTAACAATTTCTGCATTGCACGCAGGCACGCATGTAGAACCAAGTGAATGCATGAGACCGTCATCCTGAGCAAGAGCAGTGCTTTGCGTACCGTTAACTGGCGACCAACCTTGTAGTGAGGTACTTGCAACAGCATGTTTTGTACTCTCTCAGTTGAGGGGCAAACCAGTTCCTCTTGTTTTTATGATAGCCCCTAGAAATAGTTTTGTTTGGCTGGGGACTGGACTGGATTTCTTTTCGTTGAGAAGGCCAGATTGAAAAGAAGGTCTATTGTTTTTTGCCTATTTCGTTTGCAAATTTAAGGATATTCCCCAGTGATTAACCAGTCATCTAGAAAAGGGTATACTGGGATGGACCTTCTCCACAGGTGCCACTACTGCAAGCACCTTTGTGAATACTCTTGGTGCTGAGGCGATGCCAAAGGGGAGTAGTTTGAACTGGTAGTGCACTCCCGCTATGTTGAAACGCAGATATTTTGTGTGCAAAGGGAGCATTGAAATATGAAAGTATGCATCTTTCATATGCCATGTTGCCAAGTAGTCCCCACGTTTTAGGAGTGGGATTACCTCTTGGAGCGTAGTCATGCAAAACGTTGGGGTTTGATATTAGTTCGCAGGGCGCAGATCCAATAATGGGCGCATGGAAAAGTCTCTTTGGCACAAGGAAGTACGTTGAATAAATACACTTGTTTACCTGGTTTGCTGGGACGATCTCTGATGTCCTTCTCCAGCAGTGCCTTTACTTCTTCCAACAGAATGAGTCTTCTGTTGATATTTTCCTTTTTCTTGGCGGGCAGTAGGACGGTTTGTGTACCAACTCGATATAATACCCACCTGCCACGGTTGAGAACACTCACTTGTCCGAGGTTATCCCCTCCCATGCATGGGTGAAGTGTGAAATTTCAGCCTCCTGCTGGAGTGGCAAGGGAGGGAGCTTGAAGCTGTGTGTCATTGTTTGAGAGGGGCAGAGCCTCTCCCAGATGAGGTTCTGCCCCCTCCTCTGCCCCTTTCATTTCCTCTTTGAAAATTGGAAGAACCACCTTGACCTTGCGATTGGCCCGAAGACAAGGACTGTCCACCTTGAGTGTAGCCTGAGGAACATTGAGCAGCCTGACCGCGAAACCTCCTAGGGTTTGAGGAGCCCCTTTGAACATAAGGCTGGTTTGTCAACTGTCCAAGGAATTTGAGTGCATCGTATCCGTACTTAGCACTTTTAAGGGCGTCTTCGACGGCCTTCCCGAATAACACATTTGGCTCCAACGGCATGTTTAAGAGAGCAGCCCGAGTCTCCATCTTAAACCCAGATTGTCTGAGCCAGCATGGCGCTTGATGAGCATACCCTCTGCTATGATGCGTCCTGCAATATCTGCTGCATCAAGGTTATTTTTCAGGATGCAGTTTGAGATCTGCTTGCCTTCCGAGATGGTCGTTAGGGGTTGTGGGATGGCTTCAATTTGGCATTCCAGGTAATCCCATTTCTGGCAGCCACAACTAGCTAAAAGCGTACTGTTGTTGGGGATTCCGGTCTGGTATGCTGCAGAGGAGGTGACCTTTCGCCCGAAAGTATATATTGTTTTGCTTTCCTTGTCTGGCGGGGCCTCTGCCGACGCTAGGGGAATTCCTACCCTCTTTCTGGTGGTGGTGAACACTAAGGAATTTGATTTAAGCTGACCCCTAATATACAGGGGGTCAGTGGGCGTCTGTCTGAATAGTTTCTCTATTCTGGGGTTGACCACCCTTGTGAGACTAGGCACCACTAGGGATGGCTGGATGAGTCTTTGGACAGACTGCAGGAGTGGAATAAACTGGGTGGTGGACGTTTTGTCTGCCAGAATGTCTTCTACGAAGTTCTTGTCGACCTGTGCCTCCGGAGAGTCGATTTTAAAGTGTTGTGCCGCTTTTAGTAGCAATTCATTGTACTGTAGTTGATTGTCGACAGGCGAATCTGCTACTGTCTGGTCCTGGTGGTCTGGCGACTGGATCACGTAATTGTCGTCATAAAATTGGTCTTGTTCTTTACTTTAAAGGTTCAGTTGAGACCCTGTCATAATACAAGTCCTGAGAGGGGTCTTGGTAGGTCGGGGTGCGTAGAACAGAGGTTCTAGGCTGTGGCTCAAGACGAGACCCTTTGGCAGGGGGCTGCTGTGCTGAGGCCCCTGGCTGTGAGGCATCTTTAAGGGTCAACAGTTGGTCTGGGTGTCTGTCCATAAAGTCTACAAAACAGGACATCCTCAAGATTTTGAGCTGTTCAGGTGTATACTCATGAAGGTGGGAAGACTGACATGATAGGCGGGGCTTGGGAGGGAGTTTGATCTTTGTGGTGCATAGCAACTGAGAGAGAATCTAAAAGGGAGGAAAATGCAGTCTGTGTGCTTCGAGGCCAAGGGTGTGATTTTTTCGGTGACCTTGCTTTAAGCTGGGAAGCACCATTGTGTTTCTTAATTAGCTCCTGCATTTTTGACGTTTTCTTGTGGGATGCCGAAACCCCTTTCGCTGCATGTTCTTAGGCATACGAAAGGAGGGCATTTTTATATGCTGTGTCCGAACCGACCTGTAGTTTCGGAGGCGAAAGCATATGCGATGACCCAGAGGACAGTGAAGAACCCAAGGCTCTCTCCCTGGACACCGCATGGGCTTCAACGCTCAACGGTACTGTCGAGAGTCAACCGTGGGGTATGTTTTTAGTGCCCTTGTGTGTGCGCGCCCTGGCCACCGGGTGTCTTCATCACAGAGCCACCGGCCTGCTTCTTGGAGTCGGGGACCAGCACATGAGGTTCCGACAAACCCTGCTCACCTTCGGCGTCACTCATGACCCAGATAGTGCTCTCACTGGAGTCTTCTGCCACGTCGATGGGGGCCTCGGCCCCTGCACGGCGTGAGCCGCCCAGCGTTTGGTCTGCCGATCCTTTATGGTTTTCGGTTGAAAATGTTTACAGGATTTACCCATTTATTTGGGGTGATCCCTCAGGAGACAGTAATTGCACACTCTGTGCAAGTTCTTCCGTGGGAATTTTGGCAGCTAGGGCTAAATTTAAAGGGAGTCTTGTCCGTTATTTTTTTACAAGGGCAAATTTGAGAGAGAAAGGGGATGACAGAACATGCATTCTCTAAAGAGGTCAGTATGAAGAACCTCCCCCTCTCTCCCTATTGTAATGGGCCGAGGCCTGTGTAGGCAGCGTCTGGTCAATCAGTCAACGACAATGAGGTTGTTTGTCGAAAGCCGTCGAGCAGTCTGTTAGCCATGCAGCAAAGCAAACAATATAAGGAAAGAAAGCCTACAATTAAACTTTCAACTAATTAAAGGCATTTCCAACCGACTTTGATGGCGGGAAAAAACTATGAGGAACCTAGACGCATGAAGGACCATGGGTACAGTACACGTCACACATGGGATGTATTACCCACATGCCCTGTCGACGGCCGTTTGAGTTTCGAAAACAAATCTTGCAATACTCTGCGACTTCCACTAGAGGCCAGACTATACAGAGCACGTGATCTAAGAAGAGCCACAAGCTTCAGAAATATATACAGACTCTTAAAACAAGTTAAAGTAGTTTAACTTCGGTTGATGTGTGCAGGCGGGTGTGATGCTGGAAATGCATTGGAGGGACAGGGATGTCCTGTAGTCCTTTTTTTTTTTATTGTTTTCTGTATTATTTTCTGCCCAGGAGTCCATGTGGGACTCTGGGCAGTGCAGCTCTTCCTGTTTTTGGTTTGGTGTACAGACCCATGGGATACCCTTATGGCACCCATGGGTGGGGGTACAACCATGTGCCCCTAGTGTATGTTTTTGGGCCCCTGTGGGTGGCCGACAGAGCAGGGTATCGGCTGGTGGCAGCTCCATGCTGAATTTGACAGGTGTTTGGAGTATCCTCCATTTTGGGATACCCAGGCCCTGCCATTGGAATCTGTTGATTCCTGATAGAAAACAAGAAGGCCCCTGTGGCCTCTTGCTTTCTATTGCCCGTTACCTCGTTTCCCCAAAGTCCTGGGAAGCCCTAACTCTGTCCCTTCCCCCTTGACTGGCTGTTGGGAGGAATTTCTATATATGGTGTTGTTGTGAAGTCCAGTCCAGACTGGCTGGAGCCTTCCCAGTGACTATGTTGTGGGTACATCCTGTGGGTGGGACCTGGGTGAATGGAGTGTGTGACCAATATGCACTTCTTGTTGTGGCTGTCTGGTTTCTAGTATGAAAGACAAAGACTGAGACAGCCCTGCCCGAAACTGGCCTGAATGCAGTGTGTAGTGTTGAATGGCTGGGTACTTGTCCCAATTCACATTCCTTGTTGTGAGTGTCTGAGAGGGAGGAGGATGGCCTGAATACACTGTGTGCCTGATTGGCTGACTGACTGCATGAATGCCCTTCTGTATGATTAGCTGCTGAGTGTGACCCAGCAGTGTGGATGAGAGACAGGATCGTATATCTGGGGACCTCTCACCACTGGAAATTGTTCAGAAGCTGCATCTACACTTGAAAAGTAACTGGAACTGCTGATCCTCGACGCCCAGCTGGAAGAAGACGACTTGCTGTTAAATTTGCTTCGACCTGATCTGAAAGCTGCAGAATTTGTCGAAGACTGATCCGAGAAAGGACCTGGTAAGGCGCCCTCTTCCCGTGCTCCAAGGGACCATCGAGCCCCGCTGACCTTTGCCGAAGCTCCCTGGGAGTCAGACCCTCGAAAGGCTGCCGACCAGAGACGGGACCGCCCAGGAGATCAAAGTAAAGCACCCGGACTTCGCCGCCGAAGTCCATTGCCGTCGATTAGGGTTCGCAGGTTTGTGTAACCGCTGGAGGCCCGTCGAAGTTGTGTTGCCCAGACACGAGGACCGCTTGACGCCGTGCCGCCGACGACCGGAGCCGCCCGCTCCTTTGCCTAAGAACATTTGAATCAAAGGACTCCCTGGTCCGCACCGTCGACCGCTTTGTCCTGCCGGAGAAAGTCAAGGCCGCCGAGGAGAATCAGCCGGTGGGTTTCCCGCCACCCAGAGACCACAAAGACTCTGACGACTCGATGCCCTTCCTGGGCCACAGTTCTTCAGAAACTCTTTGCGGTCCTGAACAATCAATCGCCGAGCTGCCAGCACACCTCATCCTCGCAGGACGTCGCCGACGAGCACCGCCTGGATCGACGCCGTGGTCTCGGCATCCTCAAACTTCTCATCAACGCCGTTGACGCCAAGAAGGATCCGTCGACGCTTCTTCGAAGAACTCTACTCCACCAGGTACATTGGGGGGGTAAAAACATTATAGGAGAGAACAAGACTATTGAGCAATATATGGACTGGGCTTGTGCTATATCTTTATTTTACAGGTTGCACAGGCGGGGGGGGGGGGTGGGGATCTCCACAGAGAACTGTGTCCAGTGATAGGGGCCAGTATTCTGCCAATTGTGTCAACCATCTTGCTTTCCTTCCTATCTCTATTGCTGGTTTCCTCGTTATTGATCTGTGTGACATTCTAACAGTATAGTTGATGCTCTTTAATGAGATCTGATAATATTGGTGGTACCACTTTAGAATTGTATATATTTACCATTGTTGATTTCTGAGTACAAAGTGCGTTATTGTGATAGTGTACATACCTTTGAATATTAATTATATAAAGACTGTTTTCAGTAATACAGTGTGTGGACATTCCTTTGTGGGAGGTTCGGGGACTACACTGTACTTAAGAACCAGCCTGCATTATCTCCTGAGAAGCTAGACCTTGATTGCTCGTCCATTACTACCATAATAGAGAATCTTGGCTGGGGTCCTCTGTGCCTCTCCTCTACCATATAGAGAGCAGAAGTACAGAGACCCCCCTCCAGTCTTTACAGTGGGTAAACTCAAAACTGGTCAGAATAGCATAACAAATCAAATTAACATAGTCTCTCTGGGTCCCCCACGGCATCACTCAGCCTTTAGAAACTATGGTCACAGATGGCTCAAAGGATACTCCAACTCCCAGCGATGGTTCAAGCGTTTTTATTAAACCCTATTCAGCAGGGCATTAGGGCTGTTCTTTCTGTAGTCTAAGGACTGTGCTTTTTACTCTAACCCAGTTATTCCAAGTCCTCCGGTTAGTATATACCAACTATTTGCACCTTTCCCCAAACTAGGTTATATGGGCTAGCTATTCTGGATGACCTAAAGGCAATGACAGAAGTCTATCTAAACTTCTTTAGTGACTTCCTAGACTAGCCCTAGACTGAAAATGTGCCTTCAGACCCATTTGGTCGTCTTCCTCTTGCGTCCTGATGTTCCTCTCTGTCTCCAGTTACTCCAACTCCACCCACCTGCATTCTTTCCATGTCCCTCCTAAGTCTTTCATGCTACTACTGCCTCCACCCTTTGATATTACTAATCCATAGACTCCCTCTAACAATCTCACTCAATAGTCTTACACGCACAACCACTTGCTCTCACGTACCAATACCTCAAAAGTTTTAAAAATCGCCTCCACACTTCAATTCACTGTCCTAGCCTCCTGTTGGGTCTTCCACCATCACCACCTTCTCCTCTGCTGACTGTACCTGAACACACCTTCCTATGATCTTATTCCCATCTTCCGATTCCACACGGGGGGGGGGGTCGCAGTTATGACTTGCATTACTTACCGTAATAGCATTTGATGATTGTATCTGCTTAGATTCACATGCTGTGCATATAGTCCGACATCTAGTGGTAACCGCAGAGTACTGCATCTTGTCTTTCGAGTATCGAAAAGGGAAGTCGACATGGGTGTGCCTGTAACACTATCCCTAACGCGATGTGTAGTGTACCCAAAATCCCCCAAGCGTCGAGGTCCCTTCAATTGTATTTTCTCTGCCGTGAGAAAGCCTTAGGACTATCGTGAGTGAGTACAGAAAGACAGAAGAAGTAGTAAGATGTCCACGTTTCTTCCATCCGAGCAAGGAGGAAGGGTGGGCGCATGTGAATCTAAGCAGATACAACCATCAGAAATGCTACTACGGTAAATAATATATGTCTTCTGATGCTTCTGAATCTGCTTAGAATCACATGCTGTGCATAGACTAGCGAGCAGTACTCGGAGATGGAGGTGGGATGTGAGAAGGAACAGTAGTGAGAAGATGTCTTGGTACCGCTTGTCCCACCTGAGAATCAGACCTAGAGTGAGTGTCTAGGCAATAGTGTTTTGTAAAGGTGTGTACAGAACTCCTGGTTGCCGCTTTGTAAATGGACTCAAGAGGAACATTTGCAATGAATGCTATGGAAGCCCCAATGCCCCGAGTAGAGTGTGCTCTAGGCTTGAAGGGCAGATCTCTCTTGGCAAGAGTGTAGCAGAGTGTGATGCAATTGATAATCCACCTTGAGATGGCTGATTTAGAGACAGGGTCCCCTTTTCTCCCAGCTGCCACCAAAACAAAAAACTGGTTAGTTTCCTTTAGTAGTTTAGTTCTTTCCAGACAGTACATGACTACCTTCCGTACATCCAGTGTGTGTAGGCTTCTCTCTGCCACGTTAGTGGGGTTCTGGAAGAATGTGGGTAGTTCTATTGACTGGTTCACATGGAATTTCGAAATAAATTTGGGCGCAAACTGTGGGTGAGTGCGCAGAAGCACCTTATCTCTGAATTGTAACGAAAGGGACTAGAATTGAAAGGGCCTGTACGTCACTGAGTCTTCTTACTGAAGTGACTGCTACTAGGAAAGCAGTCTTGAAAGTGAGTGCTTTGAGGCTTGCTTTGTGCATAGGTTCAAAAGGAGACCCCAGAAGTCTGGTTAATACCACATTTAGGTCCCATCTGCGAGCCTGTTTAGAAATAGGGGGATTAATTCTTTTAACCCCTTCCACCACAACACCTTTCGCTGGGACGTGGTATAGGCTGAAAGTGCAGCTAACTGGGCCTTCAGGGAATTAAAAACTAGACCAGAGTGTAGTGAGTCAGGTATAATACATTATGAGTAGGAGAGCAGTCAATGGGATTGATGCTCTTGGAATTGCACCAGATGATGAAGCGTTTACATTTATAGGAGTAGCAATGTCTGGTGTTTGGATTTCTTGCTTCTCCAAGTATATCCATGCATCTCCAAGAAAGTTGGAGATGCCCGAACTCTCTGATCTCGGGAGCCAGGCCGCTAAATTGAGTCTCTGCGGCATGGATGAAGTGTTAACCCCTCCCCCCTTGTCCTTAGATAGCATGTTATATGGGCAAGGTAGTTTCATCGAAGGATAGATAGACCGCTCCATGAGATGGAAGAACCAGAGTTGGCATGCCCACATTGGGGCCACCAACATCATGGTGACTGGTTTCCTGGTGCATCCTGTGCACAATCTTGATGAGTAGGGGAGTCTGGGGGTGGGTTTGAGGAGCGTAAACAAATTTCCCTGACCATGTTATCCCGAGACCGTTCTCCTTGGATTGGCTCCGCGGGCACCTGGAGGCGTAATCTGGGCATTGTGAGTTCTTCAGAGTAGCGAACGAGTCGATCTCTGGGAATCCCCATTCTGCGAAAATGTTGGAGACAATATCTTCGTGTAGTCGCCATTCGTACTCCAAGGGCAATGGGAAGTCTCTGCTGAGCACGTCTGCCAGAAGATGAGTTCCCCTGCAGCGTGTTGAGACAATATAAACATCTTGTGTTTGAGAGCCCATTTCCAAATGTTCTGCAACAGTTTATACAGCCCTGGAGAGTGAGCGCCTCCTTGCTTGTTCGGGTAGTACATGGCTGCGGTGCTGTCCATGAGGATCAGTACTGTCTTTCCCTGCAACTGTCTGAAAGGCATTCAGTGCTTTGAATACAGCTTATAGCTCCAACAGGTTTATCTGGTTGGACGCTACTGCTGGGGACCAAACGCTGTGCGCCGTCTGTTGAAGGTGGTGCGTCCCCTTCCCTGTGAGAGATGCATCCGTCGTGAATGGCTTCTACTGCGGGTTGAAGGTTTTCCCCTTCAAGAGGTTTTCCCTTGATCACCACTGCATAGAGAGAACGAGGGCTGCTGAGACAACCACTAGATCGTCCCATTGTTCGCTAGCCTGACTCCACTGGCTGTTGAGCCACTCTTGCATGGGGGTCATGTGCAAACGTGCGTGAGGAACCAAGTAAATGCAGGATGCCATCATCCCTAACAGTCGCATGGCCTTGCGTACCGTCACCTCTCGACTGGCTACATACTGAGGGATCTGAAACAGCATGTTTTGAACCCTCTCGTTGGAGGGGGAAGACGAGGCAGTCTTCTGTCCGAATTAGAGCCCCAGAAACTGCTTGACTTGGCTGGGGGAGAGGCTGGATTTCTTCTCGTTTATGGAGAATCCCAGACTGAATAAGAGGTCTATCGTCTTTTGAGTGTTTCACAGGCATGTTCCCTAGGAGTCCCCTGTTATGTGTCGGTCGTCAAGGTAAGGATAAACTGGGATGGATTGACTGCGCAGGTGAGCTGCAGAAACTGCCAGTACCTGTTCAAATACCCTTGGGGCAAAGGCAATGCCAAAGGGAAGGACCTTGAACTCAGTGTTTGTCCTCTATCATGAACCTTAGGTATTACCTGTGTGCCAGCAAAATTGAAATATGAAAGTATGCATCTTTCATGCCCAATGTTCATTTCCCACAGTGTTATCCTCTGGGTGGGTATATATTGGAGGCAGCAAACCCCTGTCCTGAAGACCAATTGTTACCCGTGTCATATTGGTTATGTGGGGAACGAGAATAGGACTGTCCGCGAAAGGAGCAGCGACAACTTCCCCGCCCCCTCTGTTGAAAGGGCCTTTGAGTGATCCGATTCAAAGATTTCAATGTCTTGTGTCCTTTCTTGGCAGTTTCCAGCGCCTCATCAACAGCCTTGCCGAACAGGTTAGAGTCTTCCACCGGTTTGTTGATTAGCAACGCTTGCGTCTCCGGTTTGAACCCTCAGTTCTTTAACCAGGCGTGACGTTTCAAAAGGGTACCCTGGGCTAAGGTTCTTCCTGCTGTCTCAGCAGCATCTAAGGTATTTTTGAGGATGTTCTGGTTAACTTGCTTACCCACTGACACAATTGTAAGAAGGCGAGAACGCACTGGTTCGGGGACCTCCTGCAGCAAGTTCCATTGGACATCAGAATAGCTGGCCAACAGCGTGGTATTGTTGGCTATCCAGGTGGAATATGCTGCTGTAGTATTGATCCTCTTCTCAAGGGCATACACATTTTTACATTCCTTGTCCGGCGGTGCCTCGCCTGTGGACAAGGGGACCCCTGCCCTCTTCCTGGTCATCGTGACCACAAGAGAATCGGGAGTGGCATGAACCCTAATATAGAGGGGGTCAGAAGGGGAGGAGCAAAAAGGTTTTTCCACCGTGGGTTTACAGCCCTGGATTGTGAAGGTGTTAAGGTAGGAGCGATGCACCTTTTGATGGAGTTAAGGAAAGGGATAGCCTGGCTGGCAGGAGGCTTCTCCTTTAAAATGTTTTCCACGAAATCTGAATCTAGCACTGCCTCTTGCGTGGCTATCTGGAAGCGTTCGGCTGCTTTTTTCAGAACGGCGTTAAACGTCATCTGGTCATCTACAGGAGATGCCCGACGCAGAGGTGGGGAGGTTCATGCATATGGTATCAGGATCCGGGGTATGGTTAGGAGACAGCCATGGCGGGTTGTCCACCGGCTGTTCATCCTCCCCAATCCGGGGTCTGATCAGTGGGATCCCCAAAGGGATCATCCTCCTGTAAATAAGGGTCAAGAGGAACCTTAGTGAGACTCTCGCTGATGTTTGCCATCTCCGGGAGAGGTTTAGGCTGTTTAGACGGTTGCATAGTAGATTTTGACACAACCAGAGCTTTATGCGTCCGCACGCTCTTAGGAGACGCTGACGCAGCTGTGGGGAGGGATGCTGATCACGCAAATCAGTGGGTGCCGTGGAGGAATTCTACTTACCCGTTGGCGCCTTGGACCGCTTCGACTGATCCCTCGGGGCGGTACCAGGGGTTGTGTGCTTACTTTTATGAGTAGTGGGCTGTACATTCCCCATAGCAGACTATCGTCGGGCCTGGGGAGGGGCCGGGGACAGACGTCATGGAGCGCGAGCGCGCCAATGAGAGGTCAATGGCATCCGGATCGGAGCCACGGACGTCGCTTGGATCCTCATCACTTTCGGCAACTGAGGTGGAGCTACCCTCGGCCGGCGACATGACGTAGGGCGCCCACCGTTCCATTCGACGCTCCTTCATCGTTTTAGGACGCAGGAGCTGACAAGACCGACAGGACGCCTCGTGATTGAGAGGGAGACACTTATTGCAGCGCTGGTGCTAGTCTTTCCAGGGTTATTTGCCATAGCTTAGGTGTATTAAAGCGACGGCAAAACTAAAAGGACAAAGAGGGGAGAAGGAAAAACATTCTTGAAAGTAAATGAAACCCCCAGACCCCACTCTCCCCATCTATAGGCCAGCCAGAAGGCCCAGCCACGCGGTCAACCGGAGCACCAGCCGTCGAAGTCTGTTCTTTCGCTGTCTTCGACGGTGGTTAGGAAGTAATCGAAGAGGGGACAAATAATATATAAATGACCGGCGGTCGGGAAGTATAACAATTTCGGAATAAGAGCTCCGCATAAGGTGACCAGCTAGCTGGGCGGAAAAAAACAATCTGAGGGACCTCGACGCGCAAGGGATTTTAGGTACACGTCACATCACGTTAGGGATAGTGTTACAGGCACGCCCATGTCGACGTCCCTTTTCGATCCTCGAAAGACAAGATGCAATAATCTGCGGTTACCACTAGATGCCGAACAAAGTTTCAAAGAGCCGGTTAAGCCCGCCCCTTTTCTCCATGCAGGGCCGCCATGCTGCAAAGTGTCAAAGTTCATGTCAGTTAAGTGAAGTCCTAGTGAGCAGCAGACACTCTCCTGTAAGTCCCTGATGGTCTAGAGGGCACGCAACAGATTTGTCTCCACACGCACCCATGCTGTGGCATTCAATAAAGCCACTTATGAGCTCCAGCGCCTCAATCTGTTGGTTTTGCCCCTAGGAGCTCTGAGCAGGCCTCCAGAGTCTGGTTAGGGCTGTGCAGGGGCTCATGCTTTTCTTCCGTTGATGCTCCTTCTCCAGGTCAGATAGGCTGGGGTGCTGATGGGCCGTTGTCTTGTGAATGACTTTTGTAAATCAAATTATTTATTTAAGATTTTCAACATGAGAAAACATAACAAAAGCTTCACTCCACCACCTAAGCATATGGGAAGAAAACACAAAATGGACATAATCCAAGTGATTTTAGACCAGAGAGCAGGGTCATATACCAGAACACCTATTTGTTTCACTGTGGAGTGACCCCTATAACCCCCATAACTTACCTGAAACCGCTCCCAGGGAAAAAGGAAGAAAAAAGGTGTTGGGGGGGGGGGGTTACAGGGGACAGGACACAATAGGAATTGAACACAGGAAAATAGACCAGCACCTCCCAGAGAGACCTTGCAGTAAGCCACTCCCAAAGGACCGCCTGTGGAAACCCCACCCTCTAACCGTCCCCTATACACTGCACGGTCACAACCTTCAGTCCCTCTGCTCCTCTCCCTCTGCTCCAGCTTCATTCCCTGTACTCATCCCTTCGAACTCCCTCTCGGTTCCTCCCCCAATCATTTGGCAATAAACCCCACTCCTTGTTAAATGTGGTGATGTCATTGTGTGCCTTGTATGAGAGCTTCTCCATCAAAAAGACCTCCCAAACCATCCACAGCCAATCCTTTTTGTCAGGGACTCTAGGCGCCTTCCATTTTTTGCACCACCACCAAACGTCCTACCCTTAAGAGGGCTTCCCACATCCTCGGAAGCCTATACCAGTCATACCACTTTTGTGGTATCCCGAGAAGCACTGTGAGAGGTTAATCCTGGAGTGCACTGCCCGTGATAACTTTCAACCAGCTCAACAACAAATTTCAGAAAACCTAAATCCGGGACACCCCCACCGGATGTGTATTGATGTACCCCTCTCCCCACACCCCCTAGTACACAATGGTGAACTTACTGAGAACATTTTCACGATTTTCACTGGGTCTCTATGCCACCCATGAAGTATATTGAATTTGTGATCTATGGCATTTGTGGAGATATATCATGGAAAATGACTGAATCTCTTACCCCATAAACTCCCAAGCACGACATCCCCCAGAACCCCATCCCAAAGTTAAATAAATCTCCTATTCCCTACTTCAGCGGCCTGCACCAGGACCCTATACATTTGAGAGAAGGAACAAGTTACTTACCTGTAACTGTTGTTCTCCAGCATGGGTCTGGCATGGATTCACATGCTCATGAATATTCCCCATCGTAAGGCTGGGAATCCTCGGTAAAGAAAAAATCAGTATCAGTTTCGTTTCTAATCTGTCTCTCAGTAGTAACCAATCGCTGGTCTCTGGGTCATACTGCTCCCAGCCAATGACTGCCCTCTCCCTAAGCCCCGCCTCTGGCAGCCATCCTCAGATTTGGAAGCACGTAAAGTGGCAGTATGACCAAGTGAAGAGCCGCAGAGGGGTAGGAGGGAGGGTTTGCATGTGAATCCATGCCAGACCCATGCTGGAGAGGAGTTACAGGTAAGTAACTTGTTCCTTCTCCAGCATGGGGTCTGGCATGGATTCACATGCTCATGAATATAAGAATACATAGCAGTACACACATGCACAACCACGGGAGGTGGTAAGGCTCAACATTAAGCATTACATCAAAACTCAACATTAAGCATTTCTTACATCCTCACCAGGCTCACCTTAGGCGAACAGGTTGCGCAGCACTGCATGGCCGACCCTGGACTCCTCCCTGGAATCACGGTCGACGTAGTAGAATCTCGTGAAGGTGTGCGTCGACTTCCACGTAGCAGCGCTGCAGATGTCCAGCAGGGGCACACCAGACAAGAACGCCGTGTTAGCAGCGATAGCTCTGGTCAAATGGGCTCTCGGACAGCCGGGCAATGGTCAATTTGCCAACCGATGACAGTGCATGATGCAGCCGGAGAGCCATCTGGAAATGGAAGCCTTCGAGAGAACCTTCCCTTGGTTCACAGGTCCAAAGTTCACAAACAGCTGTTATGTCCTCCGAAAACTCTTCATTCGGTCCACGTAGAACTTCAGCGCTCTAGCTACATCCAGCGAGTGCAAAGTCCTCTCGGCCGGCGACGAAGGCGACGGGAAAAAGACTGGTAACACCAAGGGCTCGTTGAGATGGAAGTCCGACGGCACCTTGGGCATGAAGGAGGGGTGCATCCTCAGCACTACCCTCGTATCGTGAAAGGTCAGGTATGGAGGCTAGCAGGATAGCGCCTGGATCTCTCCCACATGTCGTGCTGAGGTGATGGCCACCAGGAACGCTGTTTTCCACGACAGAAACTTCAATGGGGCCGAATGCAACGGCTCTAATGGCAGACCCATGAGCCTGTTCAGCACCACGTTGAGCTCCCACGCCGGGGCGGTGCCTTCACCGGCAGGAATGATTGAAACAGTCCTTTCATAAATTCCTTAACCAGGCGATGAGACCACAGGGATGACCGCCCTGTAGTCCTGCTGTATCAGGAAATCGCTGCCAGGTGTATCTTGATTGAAGCGTGAGATAATCCAGCTTTGGCTAGCGACAGTAGGTACGGCAATACTTGAGGGGCCGTAATCCGTAGAGGGTTAATCTTCTGTGCCCGGCACCAGATAAAGAACCTCTTCCACTTATGTCCGTAGCACGAGAGTTGGATGCCCTGGCCTTCGCAAGAACCTCTCTGCAGTCGGCCGGGATATCGTACCCTCCAAGCTCTAATGCTGGAGGAGCCTGGCCTGCAAGTTCAGCGACTCTGGGTCGTGATGAAGAATGACGCCTCCTTCTCTGGAGAGAAGATCTGCGTCCGTCGACAGCTTGACTGGTGGGGACGCTGACAAGTCCAGAAGGTCCGGGAACCAGATCTGTCTCGGCCACGCCGGTGTGACGAGGATCATCCTGCACCGGGACTTCTTGAGCTGGTTCACGAGTTGGAGCAGCAACGACAACGGAGGGAACGCATATAGGAACAGGCCGTCCCAGGGGAAAGAGAAAGCAACGCCAATGCTCCTCGGTTGGGGAAACCTGCCGGCAAACCTCTGGCACTGGAGAACAGGTCGATCTGGGGTTTGCCCCATCGCTGAAAGAGTCGGTCCACTTGGTCCTGGCGTAGTTCCCACTCGTGGCACGAGCGCAGCTCTCTGCTGAGTGAGTCGGCGATGGTGTTTTTATCCCTGCCAGATGAAACGGCACCAGAAATATCCCTTGAGCAACGGCCCAATGCCACAGATCCTGGGCTTCCTTGGATAGAGCTGGGGACCTGGTTCCGCCCTGCTTCCAGATGTAAAACATTGTGGTGGTGTTGTCGGTGAAGATCCTCACAACCTTGCCCTTGAGGGATGGGAGAAAGGACCTGAGGGCCCAGAACACTGCCCGGAGCTCCAGGATGTTGATGTGGAGCGGCTTCTCCTCCGGGAGCCAAAGGCCTCTCGCGTGAAGATCTCCGGTGTGCGCTCCCCACCCCTCCAGGGAGGCATCAGTCGTCACCGTCACCTGGTGGGCGGGGGTCTGAAAATCTGTTCCTGCGGCCAGATGAGCGCGGGTGCCCCACCACCGGATCGCTCGACGGAAGGTCTCGTTGAGAGGGATCCTGTCTTCGAAGCTGCCCATTGCTTGTATCCAGCAGGCGTCGAGTAACTCCTGTAGAGGGCGCATCCGAAGCCTGCACAGGCGCACGAGATGTATGCAAGAGGACATCATCCCGAGGAAGGACTTGATGGACCTCACCTTGGCCACGTCCGTGGCCAGCAGACGCTGCACCTTGCCTAGGATGGCCTTTGTTCTTTCCTCCGACGGTGACGCCAGACACGCCACTGTGTCGAGCTTGGCTCCCAGAAATCGTGCGACTTATGAGGGGACCAGGTGGGACTTGTGGAAGTTGGAGAAGCCCAGGTCGTGAGTAGCTGGACGGTCTTCGCTGTGTGTTCCACGGCGAGCTCCCTTGTCCTTGCGCGGATGAGCCAATCGTCCAGGTAGGGGTAGACGTGGATCACCTGTAGGCGCAGCCACGCCGCCACTGGAGCGAGGCACTTGGTGAAAACCCTGGGTGCCGATTTCAGTCCGAATGGGAGGGCCTTGAACTGGTAGTGCCGCCCTTGGACCACGCACCTGAGGAACTTTCGGTGTCCTTTTAAAATGGGGAGGTGAAAGTATACATCCTCCAAATCCAACGACGACAGGAAATCGCCCTCCTCCAGCTGTCCCAGCACATGCTGGAGGGTGACCATCCGGAACTTCTGTGCCTTGATGCACTTGTTCAGTCGTTGCAGGTCCAGGACGGGTTGCCATCCTCCTGTCTTCTTTTTCACGAGGAAGTACCTTTCAGTATACTCCGGAGCCTCTACCGGACGAGCTGGATGGCACTTTTTTTGAGCATCGCCCTTACCTCCAGTAGCAGTTGAGGGACGTGATTTTTCCTTCCTGGCCACGGGTGGAATGCGGGGGCACTTTCTTAGAAATTTGAGGGCGTGCCCCTGGGCCAGGGCGTCCAGCACCCAACGGTCGGTGAAGATGGACTCCCACACGCTGATGAACTCCATCAGCCGGCCTCCCACCGGGGTGCTTCAGTGGGGACCCGACACCACGGTCGGTTCAATCTTGCTTGGAGGACGCCTTGCCGCCTTGGCCTCCCTGGCGATGACAGCGGAGTCCACCCGACTTGCCTCGTCCTCTATAGGCTTCCTGCGATGAGGAGCGGGCCGCTTGGCGGTACGTAGAGGAGCCACCGCCGAATCCGTTGGAGGCACCCTGCTTGCCTGCGGTGCTCCGAAAGGACGGCCTTTGTTGCCAGAGAACGCCTAGGGCCTTAGCTGTCTCCGTGTCCGCCTTGATGGCTTGGAGGGACTCATCCACTGTTTTCCCAAACAGATTGTTCCCGTCGAACGGCATGTCCAAAACCTTGGCTTGTACGTCCTGGCGGAAATCCGTCGCCTTGAGCCACCCTCGTCTAAGGCAAAAGCTGTTGCCTAGCTGGCAGAAACCGGTGTCGGCAATGTCCGTTGCCACAGTAATGGCGTGGTCCGACGCCACTTCGCCTTCTTGCAAGATCTCCAGGGCCTTGGCCCTCTTGTCGTCCGGTAGGAAGTCCAACAGGGGGGCGATCTTGTACCATAACTCCCTGTCGTAGCGGGCCACGATCGCGAGGGTGTTGGCCGCCTTAATCGTTGTTGCTGCCGACGAGATAACTCGTCCCATTGCGCCCAACTTCTTTCCTTCGCCGTCCGGCAGGGAAGTTCACGTTGAGGCCGATGCCCCCCCCCCGCTTTCTTCTTGGCCGCTGCTGAGACAACCGAGTCAGGGGTCGGTTGTTCGCCAAGGCAGAAAGGGGCCGCGTCGGGGACCCGGTACTTCTTCTCATACCGATCCCTCTCGGCAGGCGTCGTAGACGGGTTCTTGAGAAGAGTGAGACCCCTGTCCCAGATGTCATCCAGCAGAGGCACGGCGAGGACTGTTTTCCTCTTGGCCTCATGCCGTTGGTAAAGGAAACCTTCCTTCTCTTCGGGGCAGAGCTGAAAAAGCTTGGATGCCCTGGCGATCATTGCATGGAAAGATACGATCTCGTTGGGCGGGGAGGCCTGGGCTGGGGGCGATGGGAGCTCTGTCCCGTCGTCGGTACCCATCGTGGCCGTGTCCGTTCCCGTGTCATCCCCAGGGACGGGGGACGTGGGCAAAGGTTGAGTAGGCGGAGCTGGATGGATCCATCTTCTCTTGTTCGGGGGGCTTCCCGTCGGGCCTGGCTCTGGCTGCTCCATCGAGCCTGGTTCCGGTTCCTCCGTCGGTGGTAAGGGCAATCTTGTCCTTATCTCCGAACATAAGGATTGTATTGCCAACAAAATGACCACCGAGTTGTCCTGCGGCTCCGGAAGCGACGGGTGACTAGGACCCTCGCCGGTGCCGCCGTCGCTCTCGTCGGGATCCCTACCGTGGGAACGGGCCTCTTCGACGCCCTCGTCGAGGCCCTCTAAGACTTCTACCAGCTCCTCCTCGGATGCTGTGTCCGACAATGGCCACCACTCCCCACCCCCTCTTTTTCCGCCGGGGTCTACACAGGGATCTTTTCGATGGGTCTGAAAGAGGCTTCCCTCCGTGGAGGAAGGGAGACTCTGGGCCCCGAGGTCACCTCCACTGGTGTAGCCTCCACAGGCTGCGCCAGGGCCACCGCGACTTCCTCGATCGAGGCCTTGGCTGGGTGAATGAAGGCCTTTACCACCTTATGTGGGCCCGTTGCCTTCACCTTGGGGGGAGGGTCACCGCCTCGCTCCCCCTCGGCCGGATCCTTCGAGCTCGACCGGGGCCTCTCCAGAAGCTTCGCCGGGTTCTCGACCTTCCTCTTCCCTGAGCCAGAGCGTTGGGCTTGTGGTTGATGGCGCTGGAGGGGATGTGCCCTGCCTGGCAGCCGAGGAGCCCGACCGTTCGGTGCTCCTGGTGCCTGCCGACTCACAGTGCTTTGCCTTCTGTTGGGCCCCCGTCGCCGGGGCGCCCTCAGAGGATTTAGAAGACCGCTCGGACTTCTTCTCACCTGACGGGCTCTTTCCTTCCAGCCAGTTGGAGAGACGAAGGTGTCAGTCCCTGATGGTCCGTTCCGACATGTTTCTGCAAAACGCACAGTCCTTCTCCACGTGCGTTTTGTCCTCATGAAGGCAGTAGAGACATTTCGAGTGCTCGTCCTCCTTGAACACATTCTGCAGCTGGCATCCAGGGCAAACCCTGAACAGCTTTCCGGGAGTCGAGCTGCCTTTCTCCTTTGCCATGTTCGGGCAGGCCGCAGAAACTCCTGGACTCCTCCAAGAAGCGTAACTCGACAAATCTTCACCCTGGAGGGGCGTAGAAAAATCTGACACGGATCCCTGTTAATCGTATGTAGAGACGGTGGAGGTTGAGGCTCTATTTGACCGAAAAATGAGAAATTCTCTTTGAAAAAAGCGCAAAAACGCAGCAAAAGCTCGAGAGCTAAACACAAGGACTCCCAACACTTTAGCGTGCGGTAAAAATCTGAGGATGGATGCCAGAGGCGGGGCTTAGGGAGAGGGCAGTCATTGGCTGGGGGCAGTATGACCCAGAGACCAGTGATTGGTTACTACTGAGAAAGATCAGAAACGAAACTGATACTGATTTTTTCTTTACTGAGGATTCCCGGCCTGACGACGGGGAATATTCATGAGCATGTGAATCCATGCCGGAGAAGCTTGGTTAATAAATGCAGGTACTGTCCCAAAACATAGCAGTCCTGCTAAGAAATGTGGGCATGATGCAATCCCTCAGCCCTGCTGTGAATATTTTGCATGGTGCCATGACATGCGAATAGCAGTTCTGTTAACAAATGAGGCTACTTTGCCTGAATATATAGTAGTCCTGTTGAGAGGTACCGGTCAATCTGTGCCAATGAAAATATATACAGCACTGCTTCTATCTGTATCCATTAAACCTGCTTGCGGTAGGTTGTCAGAAAGGGAGCTACAGTTCAGACCACACGCCTAGCTATTTGTTGTTCTCTAAGAAAACAAACTATGTATAGTGCCCTGTCATGCACGCAAACCCATGCAATATTAGGACCAAACAAAAAAAACCTCCATAAAGAACACCCAAAAAGTTTTTCCTTCTCAGAAAAGCCAAACTGCTTGCTGGGAGGCGCTCCTAAAAACATCACGAGATCAAGAACCCCAAGCCACTAAATGCAATTGATGCGCTTCTGTGATGAAAAGAAAACAGTAAGAAATGCCCATGCTGCTGCAACTGTGCTGCCTCTATTAAAGCGGATTAAGACTGAGGAAAATTCTGCAGAAATGCAGCTCTTGTTTAAGACAATTTTCATTTTACACAATACTACCTGTGTCCGAAAGAAAAGTGAAAAGCATGTTCATGATTCAAGATGCTTTAATAACACTGTAACCTACAAAATGCAGGCAGTTGAACAAAGTGAACAAGACACAAATTCCCTTTTACACAACTCAGAAAGTATTACCTTGATACAATCCTTAACAGAGAGAGTTTAAAAAAAAAAAAAGTAAACAGACCAGGGATCATCCCAGTTGCTTCTTTCAAGTAATTGTCTCAATTGCTAAAGTAAAGAATGGATTTTCAAGCTGCTGCTGGCCAGGCTGTCACCAATGAGCTCCATGATTTATGGGTGTGCTGCCATAAATAGCCTGTGTAAGCAGTGGTTGCCAGGGCGCTTAGCCATTCGAACCCTAGAAAGGATGGGAATAGTCTGTAGAGGGAGGAGGAGACACATGGTGATGTCTTTTGGCGAGTAGTGATAGCAACTACTTTATAGGGGGAATGCATGATAGCGGGTCTGGCCCTTGACCCGACAAACAGGCAAGGTCCTTGCTTAGTCTCTACTTTGCTGGAGACGCCAGAGAAAAGGACGTCCAAGGAGGACTGGTGAAATAGGTGGTGGGCTGAGGACAGGGTCTGGTCATGTGACCAGCATCCTCCTCAATGGTATCTGCCTAGAGCTAGCCTGGAGAACTTAAGCAGCTACATAGAAGGCGTGGAATCTGGTGGTGGAGAGAGCAGCTGCGGGGCACAACCTGGTCACGTGACCAGCAACCTAATCAATGCCCTAATGCGACGATGTGCTGCATGTATGGAAGCTCTGCTGATAAGTGCTAATAATCTCCCATGGTTTGCTTCACGGGCGGACTGAAAGAATCCATTTCATCTCACTACACTTACGTATGTATTACATCTGCTCATGTGAGATCACACTGCATGCCCACTTCATTACTGCCCTCTACTGAATATCAGTAAGTGGACCCTTGAGAATAAAATAAAAAAAACTGTCCACAACATAGCTTCATACTCTTAGCTTTGACAATGCTTGTTCCATACCACACAATGCCAACACATCAAGCTTATCCTTCTGCCTTTTAGCCACTTGCTTTTCTCATTCTGTCTAAGCCTGTGTACCTCTGCTTCTTCAAATTCTCATTCTATCCAAGTCTTAGGCACCTACTCACACCACCTTTCACTCCGTTGTCTTTTACTTCTCTGTCCGCAGCCTGCTTTTGCCTTGTTTCTGTCTCTCCCTTTAACCTCCCACCCGTTTCTTACTCTCTCTACGGCAATCCCTTGCCATCTCCTCCAACTGTTCTCAGCTTCCTTCCCTCATTGTCTTCTCTCCCCATTTACCTCTATCTCCAGATCCGCAATGTTGGTTACCCTCTGTACACCTATCTTTGTACTCATTTCTTTCTCTGCCCATCTCACTTTGTGTGTCCCCATCTTAATCTGCATTTCATTTTTTTCTCAAAATGTCTCTTCCTGTCCATCTCTGATCTGCGGGTGGGTCTGTGCTTCTTGCTAAGTAAGAATCCAACTGGTGTGGGACTTTACAATACTTATCTCTTGGTTATTAGGTAACCCACCTTTTAATATGGACCTGCACTTCACAAGTTGGTAGAGTGACTGAGCAGCCATGTTTATCTTAAGAGGGGTAATGTGAGCTGTCAAGCAGTAAAATGAAATCAGTAAATACATGTATTCAAGTAAACTCTGACACACTTAAAGTTATAGTATACATATTTATTTATACACACGGATAATTATACAATCTTTAAAAAGGAGCAACTAATAGTAACAATAATATAAAAGTTAGGATTCAGTTCAACAAGAACAATAAAGTAGGTGAGTAAACTTTTCCTATGCTAAACATATTCCAGCACACCGAGTGACGTCGGTCAGTATTAGCACTTATTTGTGATCACCACTACAATATTGTGTTTCAAGGGGGGAAAGGTTAGTCACATCAGAACAAACTCTGTAAGTAATAAAACCGCTGGATTCTCCCAGAAGAATCCATGTAGTCTTTCATCCCAGCAATAAAAGTGTTCAACAATTAAAACCTGTAAGGGCACAAGCACTGCCAAAGCGAATAGGTTCAAGAAGGGGGCCTTTAGGGAGTCAGGCAGCCAAAGTCAATGGGCCAGTTCAAAGGTCTGATGCTCTCTTCTTAGAAAATGTTTTAAAATAGTCATTAGTTCAGTAGAAAAATCACAGAAGCTCAAGAGGAGCCACCTAGAAGAAGCACAAGCTAGGAGGCCAGTGCCGATGAGTTGAGGTCAATGCAATAAAGTTTAAAATAGTACTCCCCAAGCTAGAAAGCACCACAAATGGTAGATGTAGCCCAAGCCCCACCTGAGACTTGAAAAACTGGTTCCAGCTGGATGCCTTCCCGTTGCAGTGTAACGGGCCCTTGTTCAGGGTCATACGTCGTGGTGACTAAAGGAGGACGTTTGGCGGGCTACTGTGGTAGCACGCAAGAGAGGGACTCTGCAGCAATGGATCCTCTGCGATTCAGTGGCATTTTGTGGTTTTGGAGCCTTTTTCTCAGCACCAAAGAAGAAAGAACAGCTCCGATTGGAAGTTATTTTATCCCTCGGTCCTTGACTCTGGTGAGAGGAATCTTCCTGCTTCTGTAGGGTCCTCTGGATGCCCACGAAGTTTTAGCCGGATTCGCGCTTCCAAAGACAATGCACTCGTTGATGGTCAGGGGTCCACTGGCACTGGGATTCTGCAGCCTTGGAAAGTCACAGCAATTCAGTGGTTGCGCCAAAATAAAGCTGGTCTCAAGGCTAGTTGGCCTCACCAGCCCAAGAGAGGGAGACGTCCCTTGCAGGTCTTACCAGTCGAAACAAAAACTGGGTCAGCACAGCTGCAGTGCTTCAGCGGGCACTTCCTGGTACAAGAGGGTGCTGCTGTTGTCTCTTCACGTCTTCATCGGATGTTGTCCTCCAGTGGTCGACTCTGCCTCTAGTCCCAAAAACCTTGCCTTTTAAGGAAGTTCCCCTTCATTCACAGCCCTAGGGCTGTCAATCACCCAGCCGGGTAGCTGTCCTCCGTGACAGCCAGCCTGCCAATCAGAACTGATTTCACTCAGGCACACCTAGATACAAAGGAAGGGGAAGTGTCAAGGTCCTCACACAGAGGGATGGGTCGCAGTCTATAGAGCTGTCTGGAATTCCACCATGTCGGTGGAATATAAAATGCACAACGGCAGACTGCTCATGCAAGGCCACCTCACCCCCCCAAAGACTGTACCCAGGATAAGTCCATGTTGCTGGCGGGGATGCTCACAGATTAGCAACTATTGGCACCAATGGTGGGATTGTCCCAAAGCGCAAACCTATTGGAAGGAAATCCTGGGCTTGATTCATGACACAGGGAATCAAGAGGGTAGCATCCCCACTCCTGGCTTTGTTTGGAGTGGAGCTCGTAGGGGACCAATATTTTCTGCTGCCACACATGCCCAGAAACCTACTTCTAGGAGCCAGGGTGTGATTGACCATACGGTGGAAAGGCGCTATGCTCCCGACAAAAAAGGAATGGCTGCGCAAAGCAAAGGAGATATACGACATGGAAAGCCTACCAACAACAATGATGGAATCACACTCGCACAGACAAAATGTGGCTTCCATTTCTGGAGTATTGGGAACAGAACAAGCTAGCACCCTGTGACCCAAATTTTAATGTCCTTTTACCCATAAAAGTTGAAGTACCATATGGTGGCACAAGTAGCCGCTCAGATCGCTGTAGTACCAAAAAAGCTGTGTGTCAAGTGCCAGCCGTGTACTTAAGCATTGATGACCTCCTGGTGACGTTTTTCGTGTCGGGGGGTGGGAAAAGGGAGGGGGGAGAAAATGTAAATTAGATTCAAATTGCTCATTGAAATCAACGGGGCATTCTTTGCCAGGGTATGTGCTCAACCTTTGGAAGGGATCCTGGAAAGAGTATGCACACGGGAATGTGACAATGATACCGTTTGTTTGTTTTGTCATTGACACTGGCCGGCAACTGTGATGCAATGTACCTTCTGTTTACTTTCGACTTATCTTCAAGAAATTTTTTTTTTTTTTTTTTTTAAAGTTGATAAATCCACCCAAAACAATCCTTGGAACCTGAGGGTGGTTCATTTCCCTGGATGTCTCAGTTAGAACGGAACAAGTATCTTTTAAACAATAGCTACTTAAAGATGTCAAAAGTGTCTCTTTCAAGCAACCACTTCTTCAGTTTTTTATACCTAATTCAGGAAGTTTGTGTACCAATAATATGTCCCACACCATTCAGGCTGTTCTAGGTTTCTTGGAACTGAGTTCACAAATCGAAGGGCTCTTATTCACAATGAGATGTTCCATCTAGGGTTCTCCCAAAACCTCTGATATTCTAGCAGACTACCTAGTGTATTTGTCCATTAGAAATCCTCCTGTGAGCTCTTTAGTGCTCAGCTCATATCCTTCCACCAGGTATTTTCATTACAGTAAAAAGGGCGTTTGTTCAGTTTCACAGCTTGCATAGAGTCTTTGATT
Source organism: Ambystoma mexicanum (assembly GCF_040938575.1). Classification (NCBI taxonomy): domain Eukaryota; kingdom Metazoa; phylum Chordata; class Amphibia; order Caudata; family Ambystomatidae; genus Ambystoma; species Ambystoma mexicanum. The sequence continues at coordinate 1,299,467,361 of NC_090932.1, forward strand.
CACTTGTTTTGACATATGTTCTTCAAAAATAAGCAAGTGCATTCCTTTCTATGATTTCAATTGACTTCCTGGTATACCTCCCTGCCAGGAATTCATGGACAAAGGAAAAGAAACTGATGTTGGAGTACATTTCAATACATTTTCTTCCTCGAACAAATCAAATACCACTTATGGAATTGATCCCGGGGCCGCAAAATATGCACTCACTGCTAGCCATTTGCGAGTGATAATTCTTGCTGCGTGAGAAATATTCAGTGTGCATGTGGATAACTGCTATTAATTCCAGGGGCGAGTGAACTTAATGTCTGGCTAGTTGCTAGCAACTTCAGCATTTTTCCCAAATTGGTGGATCACACACATTACAATTTCTTAGTACTGAACATATGGCAGACTGTTCTTTCTCGGCTGTATGCTAAACCGCAGGTAGTAGGCTTGCTGACATGTACATTTATCATTTGCATGCACCACATGTGAACGAAGGCAGATCCTGCCATCTTAAACATCAGTTATCAAATGCAGGAATATACAGCTTTGCCCAGCATTCCACTGGTCAAAGCTCCAATGCATAAATCTGTACAGTAGCCTGCCCCCACCATGACCTCGTAATGCAATTAGCTTCTTTCCTCATTGACAGACTCACTAGACCATACCTTCACAGAAGAACATGTCCCAGACGCGCAGCACAGAGCTCCAGGGCAAGGTGCGTGAGAACGCACACATGAACCACTCAGTCATGTACAGGATTGGATCCACCTTCTGTTTGTTCAAGTGCTTGTATGCCGTAGGTGAGACACGACGCAACAAGGAGAACAGAATCTTACCATCAAGCTGTATCGCTTCCTGCAGATGAAAAGAAGAAACACAAAGGGTTAGACAGGACTCTTAATGCTAGGTGTAGAGCGAGGTGGCATTATGGTAATGTGAAATAATAAATGTTTGAATGGAGGGGAGCAGAAAAAAGGTTTCTTTCGCAGGTAGACTTTCTGATAATGAATATATTGAAATTTGCCCTTGGTCCCCATGACGTCATATGCCACTGAACCTTCGCTTACTTTTTCTTCCTTACAGCAGACTTTTTCAGGACTCCTATTCCTTATTGCTTTACCATCACTAGCAGGAACTTTGGACTTATTGAAGCAAACACAATGACATCTGAAATACAGGTTGTTGTCCGGCTGGGGGTAACTGGGCGAAAGACAGCAGTCCTAACCAGTTTGAATGAAAAGGACAATAAGGTGCCCATATGTGACCTGAGGTTGTCTTGGTGATGGAGGTATTAAAACCTGTGCCATGATCCAAGGCTGGATATCATCAGATTATATCACTACAGGAAGTGGAAAGGAACATAGGACTGCACAAGAATGAATGGATTAATTGTTTCAGTGGATTACAGGACAACATATACCATATAGCCTGGCAATAGTTCTCAGTCTCTCTCAGGCCAGATGACTGGTGTTCTATAAAGCTAAGGATTCAGGGGGCAGGTCAGCGAGGTTGGAACCAGTTAGGTGCAGGATGCTGTTCTCCTTGACTTGCAAGCCAATGAATTAAGGGTGCCTCTGTTTACATCATACAAAATGTATGCGTGAGCCTGGTTTCTCCTGCACACTATGCAATGACTTTACATAAGAGGGACAGTAGCGAGGGAATAAGACCACACAACATGCCTCTGAGCAAATGGAAAATGGGGGAGTAGTCTTGGCGAATACATCTACTGATGCAGCATGTTAGATAAGAGGCACAGGTACATGGGAGGGTTTCAGCAAAAGACAAGATATCCTGGAGTCACACAGTGCAAAGATGTCAAGAAATGTGCCACAGGGAAGAGGACTCAAATGCAGTGCACAGGTCAGTGTCACCACACAGGGGTCATCTGAGCTGAGCATCAGCCTGAAAATCAAAAAGATCCAGTAACTTTGTCATGGGACCAACATGCCAGGGCTTCGAATTACAGTGTTAAAAGCCCACCACTGCTTACCAATTTCTCACTGTAGTAACCTGGGAGGTACTTCTCGCAAATCTGGATCAGGCACCAGAAAGCTTGCTATAGTAGAAAACAGAGCAAAGTGAAAAACATGAAAATAATTACATGAAACTTGATTTATTCAAGGAAGAAAATAAAATAATGTCAATTAATGTTTCTATTACATCAGGTTTATACTTTGTGAAATTAAACAAAGGGAGCAAAAAAATAAAATGGAAGATAGGTTCATTTATTGGCAGTTAATGGAGCTTAAGATTGGAGGTGCATGACAAATCTGGCTTAAAGGACCTTGTAAAATGGTGAAGCTGAGTGAGAGGTTAGCAAAAGAGATAGTGCAAAGTCTGGATCAAATTAGGAGTGAAATTAAAAGTGAGGAAGAGGGGTCACCAAGATGATTACAGTGTCTGAAAATGCAAAAAGGCTGGAAAGATGGAAACAAACATTGTACAAGAGGGAGAATGACAAGTCTAGTCATGGGAAGTGACTGATTCACAGGGTGGCTAAGAGAGACAGTGCAAGAAATCAATTACTCCCTTCCCAACACGTAGCATCTTCTCAACAATGGGCAGTTTGCACACCAACAAAAAAGAAAAAGGAGATTAAGTGCATGCACACGCCACAAGTGGAAAGGGAGAGGCGGATGGTACACAGACGAGTGGAGCGTGCGAGGATGTGTCCTATGAAAGCGTCTTTGCATTTGTTTATGCTACAATGTGCTATAAAGTGCTCCAGTTCAATACTCCTTTAGGATTGCCGTCCCTGGGAAGGGGAAACTGGCATAATGCAGGAGTACTGCAAAGATTTCCCTCAGATTACTGTAGTTCTCTAGATCGGTCTACACCAAATGTTGTGAACAGTGACTAGAATGTGACAGTATTATTAGGATTACAAGGGACCCCTTTAAGGAGTATTACATACGAAGACGTTGCCCCATTCTTCCTTCAGACCTCTGTGGGCCCTTTTAGGTCCTGTGGACAATGAGGCAGCCTTGCATTTGGCAGCAATCTGCTTCTGATCATAACTATTAAAGTAATGCTACAGTCTTCTACCCTCTGAATGCCATTCTCCCACATCTCCCATGAAACATTTAGATGCTTGCCCCTCACATCCAGGACATGCGAGTGGGCAGTGGGGGGTCAGTGAAATGTGTGTCAAGCGCAGGACCCATTTAGATACACAAACCACGACAGTCTCATTCACAGTTAATAATGACACTGTTCGACCAGAATTCAATTTTTGTGATTCATTTTGCTAACTGAGTCCTAAATATTTTACTGGCTTTCTTGGTTTTTAGGCTTCATTTATCTGCCAGAGGGACTCTAATTTTAGTCCCTCGTTGCAGCTTCTTTTTGGTGGGCTGCCCTTAGTAGCTCATACGGCTACCAGGGCAAGGGTGATCTTTAAGCACCCCATTTGGCCCTGGGTGAAATATTGGATCAGAAGTGCTGGGAAGTAGGCTGATGTCAGTTATACGTTTGTCTACATCATCTTTCAGCCTTTTTACTACGTTAGTAGCCAAATTCCTGTTTTTCATGGTGCTTTCACAGACCTAGATCTCAGCCATTTTGTGTGAGGCCTTTCCTATGTTTTAATGGACCATATGCATAGAGAAAATAGCCTTTTGTCCTGGAGAAACTCTGGCCAGAGCCTAGCAAGTCACATTTCTTGTGACTGGTATCTGTCTCGGCCAGGTGCGGGTCTAGAAGACCACTACTGGCTGGCCAATCAGGAATGCATGGCCAGCAAAATCTTGAATGATTAACGGTAATGAATCAATGGACAGGGTTATCCCTGTCCCAATCTACAACTAAGTAGAGCCTGAGCTATTGGTTAGATTTCTGTGCAAAACACTTAACTGGAAGACTATTGAAGAAATAATCAGCTCCAAGAGATTACGGACTGTGCTGCACTTGCTGTGCCCTGTCCTTTTGTGCATGCCTATCTGTCTCTACATGATGGATGAATTTTTGTGCACGTTTTTCAGCTTCCCTTTGGCGTTAGCTTGCTGGACACATGCCTTCTTTGCCGATTGTCTCCTAGAAGCCTTTCTGTACTCTTGGCATTAGCTGGATCCAAAGCGTGAGCCTCTGACTGGCTGGATTCTGAAAAACCTTGCTCTGGGTGCAGTGTCTTTTGTGGGCCCCTGATGGCAAGTCTCTTTTGTGGGCTAGAGTCCCATTATGCAGCCATCCTTCTCCGTGCCTTTGATGGTGGTGGTACCTTAGTCCTGAACTCTTCCAGTGAGGGCCCTCTGACTAATCAGCTGGTTGACACCATCGCCATACAAAATGATCCACCCAGCATGGAAGCACAATAGGTGACTAAGGCAACAATCCTATGCTAAGAGCATTACAGTGGTAATAGGCACAGCAGAGTACATATTAACTTAACATAATAGCCTCTTCTCCCCTTACGGTCCTGTAGTTTGACAATCCTGATTAGCCCATTCCTGCGATTTTATGTAAGCTATTATTCGATGAATCCAATTCACTCCTATATAGCCTTTACACAAAGATTTTTTTATTGTGGTCGATTTGAATTAACCAATCTTTCACAAAACTATCATATTCTACATAAAAGAAATGCATCAAAATTAGACATACTAATACAAAATGTCATGAACAGTAAAAACATAATAAAGTTCATTTAATTCAAAGCACATTTAAAAACACCACATCTGAATAATGATGTATCAAATTTAATCGTGCAAAGTTTCAATAAAAAGGACATTTAAATATTTACACATTAACAACATTGACAACCAAATCTCTGGTGTCAAAATGCGATAACATTTTTAAAAAGAATCAAAGTGTATCTGTCTCTGTACTAATAGATTCAGAAAGCCAACCAACCATTAAATGTTCCAGGTTTTCTAGCATATTCACCTGATAGCAGAATTGACAATTTCTAAGTTCTCTAGGAACACCTAACCAAGCTCCAAGCACATCATATGTAGGAAATAGATTGAATCGAAATCTTAAAAATTGCATGCGAAGTTCCGGACATGGACATTTTAAATATATTTAGGTATCACATTAAATGATTTATCTTCATTAATAAAATTATAATGTATAACATTTTATATCTGTACAAGTCTCAATACAGTCACTATATAGCTTCTTCTTTACACGTAACCGATTGGATAATGTTTTTACACCTATATAAGCTAGGGTAATCATTGCATGCATCCAATCCACAGGGGGTTTTCTCACTTTTCTGCGGCATTGTTTTACCTAGGAATTAATATACAGAGCCTTCTACTGCTGTTAAACAATTATGCAAAAGCGAGATAACACGCCATAATATCATAGCCCGCATGGATATTAAACCAAGCTCATATCTAATTACTTTTATGGGCACCCCATCAGGAAGAACCAGAAGCCTCTTCCAAAACATACTTTCCAGGAGTAGCCAAAATTACTAATGTTTCCACCCCATAAATCAATATCGGAATGACTAATTTATAAAAGCATATAATGGGGATTAAGGAACATTTCCCAAATTTCCTATTTATAATGCTTGCCTGTGATGTCAGTTTTTTATTTCAATTTGTCAACAATTAACACATTAGCCCTCCCCACAGAAATACAAAATCCAAGATTTAAAAAAGTAATATACCCTCTCCAAATTATACCTTTTCTCTCTTACTTTTTTGGAGGGATTAATTCTTAAAATCTTCGTCTTACAGACATTTCTAGAGTGCATTTTCCTTTGCATATCTCTCTAGAGCAATGTGCGCTCTATCCCAATTGCAGTCTGTTCCATCAATACTATCAGCACATAAGATGTCCAATAGGTTGAGAACCAATTTGTGGGGGAAAACTTCTGGCTTTGTTAAATAAATAAAAAAGTGAAGGGGCCAATATACACCCCTGCTTTAACCTCAATATGTCAAAATTCTACCAGACAGTTGAAGTTTATTTAAACGTGCTAAAATAATTGTATCAGAATGGAAATATTCTATTATCTCCAATAAATATGGAGGACATGACCACCTCTTCATTTTAGACCAGAGTCATTTTCTGTTCATGGCAAATACATTTTTTCTTTCCTACAGATGGCTCCATGTTTAATCAAATTCATAATTAACCCATTTATCGAGGTGTCTGATCCCTTTACAAACCCTGCTTGAAACAGACCCATTCTACCAGACAATGTTACCCATTTACAAGGATGCACACATTTTTTCCAGGAATGTCTGGAAGAGCAATTGGTTTGTAATTGTTGGGGTCTAATCTATTGCCTTTTTAAACTATTCGCACAATAGAGAATCACCATGTCAACAGAATGGATTTGTCTAATAAGACTGGTCTGAAGATTCGGTATAAAATATACACACCAAAAAAAAAAATCATGAGCTCTTAAGAGTAACGTAGGACAGCCTATGATTTAATATTTCCTCGTTCAAATTCAAGCGGCAATGACCGTCTGCTTTTACGCTTCTAAAATCTGGACAGATCTTCTCTCCGTCATACAATTGACTGAAATGTCCAATCCATTCAGCTTCTGAAATAGGATTGAATTGTAAATCCATTTGGAAAACAATTGAATTCTTAGTCAATTTACAGAAGGATGCTGAATTATTTAAAGCCATGGCTGCTAACGTATGTATCCTTTTGTAACATTGCAGCTTTATGACGTTTTAGCCAGTTCCGAAACTTTGATTTGACCTTTTTCGATTCAGCCATTCTTTTTTCCCAGCCCTCATATTTAAGAGCCCTGATCGTGGTTCTTGTCTGCCTTTTCTGTCTCACCACCTCAATATCATGTACATGTTTATGTTGAAATATACAAAGATATTATTGTTCTTTACAGTACTATTGATTTTAGGGGAAGAGTTGTGTCTTTTATGGAGCCATGACTTTTTTAGCATACTGTACAAGTTTCTAAAGCAGTTACTTTGTTTGTGGGTGCTTAATACATTACAAAAATGCTTTCAGTAAACCTGGTTTAATATATATTTTATTGTGTGCTAGTGTGACACTAACTGTACCTTGATACCAGCCCTCTTCGCTACAGTGTAGCCAGGTTGCTCCATAACATTACCATTGAGTGTGTTTCAGATTAACATAGTGGACCGCCGGTGCACACACTACTGGATAGTCTTTGGAACTCCTCCTTAGAGGGCTTCAGAAAACCTCCATAGCTCTAACATTTTCTCTCATCTTCAATAGAATTGATTTTGTTTTCTGCAAATTCACCATTTACCAGAACAATCACGATGTATTTCTCAGTACACATAGGTCTCTGCCTTTATTTATTCTTGTCTACCTCACTTCTACCACCAACTTGCTTATAATGAAATCTCCCACCTAGGAGGAGTCAACCTAGGTCCGCCTTGATCACAGGCATGGATGTCTTCCACACGTTGCGCTAGACAGTGCGGCATGTTGTGTTAGGGCATTTTCAGTTGCTTACTCTCTGCGGCCTCCCTCCATTTGCCTCACCCTGTGCATAAGCCTTACGAAGATCAATCCACACCTTGGATGCAGGGGTCCACAGTAAGTGACCAGGTTCCAAAAGGGGCAAGCGTAGATAAGCAGCCATATTTATACTCCCAAGAAGAGCCGGGGTGAAGAAAAGGTGCAGGGTAGCATTTGACAGCACGCAATAAGAATATCCACACAGTGTACGCATTAAAATATACTCTATATAGCTTTAGCAGAAATTATAATTCAGTATGTAAGAAGGGAGATTTACACAGGATTTAGTATTCGAAGGCAGTGAATGTTGTAAAAGTCACAAAAAATGCAGAAAAGTACTTCAGAATTAAGTTTGCAGTTTAGGAAAATAAGCTTATTGCGTATTATGCACAGAGAGAAAACCACAAAGTTTGTCATCACGCTTAAATTCTGCCTTCATAGCCACACAGAAACTAGGGCCCTCTTAGGGTCCAGCCTGTTTAGCCTCTCCTCGTCCTGAGAGGGATGTGGAGGCTGAAATTGCAGGTGCAACTTGAGAAACCTTTTGGGTGAAGGAAGAAAATAATACTAAATACAATTAAATAAATCGCAGGAAGGGTGGCCTGCAAGACAGAGCCCGAATCTCACTCACATGTCTCGCTGACGTGATTACCACCAGGAAAGCGGTTTTCAGGGTAAGCAAACTGATAGAACATGAATGCATGGGCTCAAACAGAGCCGTGATCAAAACTGTTCAAAGCAAATCTAGGTCCCAGTCGTGAATCAAAAACAAAGTAGCAGGCGTAGACTGATCTCATAGAAGAGGTACTTGAGGTGCTACTGGGTGCACGCAGACATTCTGAGAGGTCTCGGTCATTATACCTCATCCTCTCAACAGCCACACAAGTAGGGGTGAGGGATTTCCGGGTCAGGTGGAGAACCCGACTTTCCAACTGGGATAGGAGATCTGACCGACGAGGCTACCGCAGAGGTGGGAAGATGGTCAAGTCCAGGAGTTCCGAGTTCCATGTTCTCCTCACCCAGTCCAGGGTGATCAAGGTGATTCAAAATCTCAACCTCGTGAGAACCCACGGCATGACTGGTATCAGAGGAAATGCATAGTTGAGGTCGAAGACCCCACTCCACCAGGAACGCATCCCCCAGTGCACCCAGCGCTGGGAATTCCCACAAGCAAAACTGTCTGCACTTCCCATTGGTCCGCATGGCAAACAGATTCACTGCCAGGGTACCCCAAAGGGCAAAGATCTCTGAGAACTTCCTGGCACACTTCCCACTCGTGCGAGACCATGTTATGCCTGCTCAAACCTTCCCCCAACCAGTTATCCACTTGCTAGATGGGCAGCTGAAGCGGAAATCCAGCAACCAGAACCATAGCTACAGCGCTTCCCTGCATAGGCCAAGGGATCGTAACCACCCCCTGCTTGTTGAGTTAGTGCACGGCCACCGCGATGTCCATCAGCACAACAACGTGTTTACGATTGAGGGAAGGCGCAAAGGCCATCAGGGTCAACCTGATCGCCCGCAACTCTAGCCTGTTGATATGCCTGCAGCATTCCATTGGCAACCAAAGGCTACCCAACTGCAGATCACTCTCTGCAGTGAGTGTCCAAACACTTCAGGGACGTATCCAGGACCACCTGGGCCTGAGACCACGGTGGCCAAAATGGTTTCCCTGCCAGCCCACCAAGTAAGGACGTTGGCCACAGACCTTGTCACCTTAAGAATGGCCTTCATGGTGTTCAAGTACTGAGACCACTGACTTCTTACTAGCCACTGCAGAGAATGCATCCGCAGTCTGACCTCTGGCACCAGAAAAATGAGGCAAGCCATGAGTCCTAAGAGGCGGAGGAAGGAAGCCGCAGGTAAACTGTCATGGCTCTGGAACAGCTGCACACTGGGGGCTCGCTGTTTGAGGAGGGGGGGGGCAGCCTTCACTGCCTATGTGTCCAGGACTGCTTAGATGAATTGAAGGTTCTGCTTTGGAGTGACATGGGACTTCTGGAAGTTCAGGGAGCAGCCCAAACTGAAGGAGAGCAGGTTTCCTCAAGCTGTGACGATACCTAATCTGGCAAACTCACTCTGATCAACCACTCCTCCAGATATGAGAATATGTGAACACTGGATCGCCTGAGGTGCGATGCACCACTGCCATCAGCTTGCTGAAAACCCTAGGTGTAGAGGTTAAGTCAAAGGGGAGCACCTTTTACTGACAGCGAGTGTACCCGATGATGAATCTCAATAAGTACCCGTGTTTCTGATGGATTGACACATGGAAATAAGCGTCCTGAAGGTCCAGCGACACCAACCAGTCCTGGAGTTAGAGTTTGGAGAATTCCTGAACTTGTCCTTCCCCAGGAACCTGTTCAAGGCCCTGAGGTCCAGAATGGGATAGAATCCTCCTATTTTTGGGTACCAGAAAATAGCACAACTACCAGCCCGATACGCTCTGCTCAGGTGGCACCTCTTCTACTGCACCCTTCAATAACAGGGTCCAGTGCTCAAGGTAAGACTTTGTAGTAGCAATATTTGCCAATTTCTAGGGAGTAAAAGGGCAGATTCACTCATCTGTGGGGCTGACCAGAGCCTCAGTTCCTCCTAGAGCATCTGTCCCGGTTGATGTGGCAGGGACGGTGGACGGTGGGAGGGGGGGGGGGGTCTGTCTGGTGTATGACAGTACCTCCATTTCATAGAACTGCCAAGCCTCAGGCGTCAGAGGTCATCTCCTTCCACCTGTCCCAGTGCTCCGAGATTCTTCCTCCAACCGGAGAAACATGTGGGGAGAACGCAAAGCATCGTGCCGATAGGGGTTTAGCTGGGGTGCCCAGACCCAAGAACTGAGCATTAGAGTGGCCATAGGGGGTGGCCTATTGCAGATCAAGGTTGGGAGACTAACCCGCTTGTGTCATGCAAACCCATCAGCCAGGGCAAGCAAATCTGCTTAGTCTATGAAGAAATCATCCCTTATGGCTTCCCCGCTCATTGCTTCAAAGCACCAAGCCACTTGGATCGTCGTCGTCACAATCACACTTAGCAAGGGAAGAGAGTTAGACACTCCCTCCCGAACCACAGAAGCCAAAAGAATCGACCCCTCCCACTGTGGTTGGCACAGGTACCTGATTTGAGTATAAAGGACACCACGTGGCAGCTAATGGAGAAGAGGGATTAGGGAGAGGTTGTGGATGAGGTGGAGGAAGGAGGAACACCGGAAAGAGGGTAAGGAAAATACCTAAACTGGATGGGACCGGGGAAGCACAGGGTAAAACCTACACTACCTGCGCCTATCATGTATCCCTAAAAACTCCAGACCTATAGAACTCCACACTTAGCATCCACATGCCTGATAAGAACAGAACTCTACATGCACCCAACTCCTGCCTTTTTTCGTAGTTATAACCACTTGATACTGGTCACCCTTTGTCAAGAACACATGAATCACATATTAGCATAAGCAGCATGAAACAAACAAAATGGGATGTGTCCCAACATGAATAAACGTACACATGGCCTGAAAGGCAAGCATAAGCAAGACAAACACAAAAAACATGTACTGTAGAGACATCTAGTTCACAGCACTAGATTAGGCTCTTCCTAACACAGGGCTTCCAGATACGAGAATTCCAGTCATCCTCGCAAAAGACCCACTTGAACTTTGTAAATAGCCTTCTTAGTTCATAGCATTTTTGCCAAAGTTCCCAACATAAATTTGTATGCAAAAGGAATTGCATAGACTTTTCCCCCTAGCCACTGCACACAAGCGGTTTGCCATCAAATCAAACCGGCGCACATGAGATCTTATCTTCAGCCCTTCCCGTACTTATCTTTAGTCCGGGAGCCCCACGGGACTACCCGGACGAAGAATGTGCTGCCCAATGGAGGATGCGGTAGAGTTTCGTGCCTTCTGCTCGTAAATCCGCTCAATCCTCAGTTTGTCAGCGATCCCGTGCATGAGACAAACTAGACGCTGCTTCTCCCACCGACCTTAGCACGCTGCAGCTCAACCGTTGCCGGCTAATAAACTGTCTTTGATTGCAGGCAGCTGTCAACGCGCACGTAGTAGGACTACCGATTGGTGCTCAGGCTGCTGGGAAGTGTAGTCTTACCGCCCGCAGCTCACCATAACATGTTTATCAGGCAAAACGCAACACCCCACATCTGCCCCAACCTCCATTACTGACAGTCGTAAATCGACCTCAGAGTCGAACAATGTTGATCGAAACTCAGGGTGAAAGGAACATTCGACTGACATCGATAACATAGCTACAAGGCCTCTCGGGGACCCTCTGCGCTGGAATCGGTTCTCGGTTGACATGGACGAGCATGAGGGCGTAGGATCAGACATGGTCATCTTGACGGCGGAACCTCTGGGAATTACTGGTGCCATATTTGCCTGTGGTGTCAAGACCAGAGTCGTACCTACTGCAGCTTTTTGAATTCTTCCCACTCTGCCGTGGGCGCACCCGGAGTCGTGCAGGTCTTACACACCAAGGACTTCAATGGAGGCCACCCAAGCGCTAATCTCGCTGATCGCTCCCTAATGGACTTGGAGTTCATTTGTTGACAGGAACCGCACTGCTCAATATCGAGGTGTATCCCCCCCGCCCCCCCCCCCCCCCCCGACACCACACGCAGATGCATTGTGGGACGGTGATCGACATCTTCAAGTTGCAGTCCTGACAACGTCAGAATACAATAGCCTTAGGGTCCGACATTCCGACACATTTATCGAATTGGACCTTTCCCTCACGAGAACGTTCCGAAAGCAGTGTGTGGAATAAAGGAACTCGGGTAAGGGCAAAGTGACGATATGTGTGGCCGACATCCACAGTTGATGAGTGGCACGCCTAATCAAGAGGAGGCGACGGTCGATATTGAGTCCCCGGTCAAAAACGTTTCTGCAGCGCACGCTGGAAGGATTTCTATCAGATGAGTAAGTATGGGAGAATGCAATCCATTGAAAGGAGATGTTGCGGTCCACAATGAACCAGAGTGATTTTGCAGACTGGGCAAATTGTGGGGGATGCGCATCAATTTACTTGCATCTCTTATTTGTAGTCCTGGCAGGGGAACGCACATTCGGTTTTGGTCAGGTTTGAGTTTTAGGTATGCGCTTGTCTCCACATTTTAATAGTGTCACAGCATTTCCTGAGGCAAGTGATGTCATTGAAGCAGTTTTCTTTAGGGTACAGCTGGGCGTTATCCGCGTATGGTGTAGCGAGAGGTCCGGGTCATGAATGAGTGACTCCAGCGGTTTCATGTGGACAATCAAATTAAATGTCACTGGTGAAAGGATTGAGCCCTGTAACGCTCCAGAGCTAACAGAGCAGCAGTCAGATCTGATGGTGCTCATCTGGACAGTCTGGTAGGTGTCCGGAAGATGGGAAGAGACCCACTCAAGAACTGTTTCTGCAAACCCCATTCTTTGTGCATGGAAGCCGATTAGAGTCTGGTCATCCAACATATCAAAGGTGGTGGATAAGTGCAAGTGGCAGGAATCTTTTGTCCATGATCTCGAAAATATTATCTATAACTTGGATGGCGGCTATTTCGGTTGCGCATTTGGAATGGAACCCTGATTGGTAGCCATGGAAAAATTCATTTGCTCATGAAGTAGATTTGCCACTACTTCCTAAATTATTTTACCAATGAATGGGAGGCTGGAGATAGTTCAGTAGTTGGAAATGTCTTCTGGGCCCAGTGTGGATTTAAGGAGCGGGCGTGTCAGCCCATTTTCTTTAAGAAGCTTGGGAAAATACCCTTATTGAGGGAGGCATTGAAGAACCATGAGAGCATGACTCGAGGGGTTATGATGCTAGGAAATATGTCATCTGTGTAGGATGGCTTTAGTGACACAAGCTTGTCTGAAATCCTTGGGGGTGACGTCAGGTGGGATAGATCATGGCTGTGCAGATAATTTGGGGGCATCGATGTGATGTCCAATTGTGTCAAGTTTGCTAATGAAGACATTGATGGCATTGCATTTTTCCAAGGACTCTGGTATATCTGGTTTCGCTAAAAGGGTTTGCTCATAGTAGAGGCTGCCCGGATTGTCAAGTTGGAGGCGGCTTTGGTTTCAATACGGGCCCAGCGTGTTGAGCGCAAGGCCTTAAGGGTGAGGAGGTCCTCAGGTACGCACAATTTTGCTCTAATCAGGCATTTGCAATCAGCTAATTCGTGGGTGTACCATGAGGCAAAAGGTGTGACATACAATATTTGTGTCCTTTGAGGTTTGGGTGAAGGTTTCTATGATGCTGGAAATGCATTGGAGGGACAGGGCCACCATGTCCTTGTCCTGTAGTTCTTATATCAGGTGTGTTCCGAATTATTTTCTGCAAGTGAGTCCATGTGGGACTCCTGGCAGTTCAGCTCTTCCTCTTTTTGGTCGTGGTGAACAGACCCCCTTTGGGATACACTTATGGCACCCATGGGTGGGGGGGGGGGGGGGTACCACCCTGTACCCCTAACTGTATGTTTTTGGGCACCTGTGTGTGGCCCAGAGCAGGGTATGGGCTGGTGGCAGCTCCATGCTGAAATTTACAGGTGCTCAGAGTATCCTCCATTTTGGGATACCCATGCCCTGCCATTGGAATAAGTGGATTCCTGATAGAAGACAAGATGGCCCATGTGGCCTCTTGCTTTCTATTGCCTGCAAGCTTATTTTCCAAAAGTCCTGGGAAGCCCCAACTCTGTCCCTTCCCCTAACTGGCTGTTGGGTGAAAGTTCCATGTATGATATTGTGGGGAAGTCCAGGTCTCTTCTTCGCAGGACGTCCACCAATGAGCGCCGCCAAGGCTGAAGCTGCCGACTCGACGCCGTTTACCAATTCTTCAAGGATCTCGATGACCTGTAGCGCTTGCCTTAAAGGAAGTTCACTCAAGAGGGATCCGACGACGACCCGTCGAAGAACTCCGCTAAACCAGGTACATTGGGGTAACAGAACCTTTTTTTAGAAGGAACAAACACTATATTAAACAATATATGGAATGGCCTTGTTTATACACTATGTACCGGTTGCCCAGGTGGGGGGGATCCTCACACAGAAATGTGTCTAGTGGTAGGGATTCAGTATTCTGCCATTTGTTTAATCCAACTTGGCTTTGTCAACTTGATTTGTATGCCATTGAGACTGTCAGCAGTTGGTGCATTTTAATGGAGTCAAAGAGTAATTGTGGTACAACATAGAAATTGTACATTTATCAATATAGTATTGCCTGAGCACAAAGTGTGTTATTTTATGTGTATATAACTTGAACCTCATTTATATAAAGAACTGTGTTATCACATAACAGTGTGTGGACATTACTTTGTTGGGGGCTTGAGGACTTAAGAACCAGCTTGCATCACCTCCTGAGAGCTTAAGCCTAGATTGGTCGTCCATAGCTACCAAATAGAGAATCTTGGCTGGGGTGCTCTGTTCTTCTACTCTGCTATATAGAGAACAGGAGTACAGAAACCACCCCTCCAGTCTTTACAGTTTCCATTAGGGAATTTGCCTCGGCAGGGAGGAGGATTTCCAGTGCTTCCACTGGGAAGTTTTTGAAGAAGTGATGTGCGGACATGGTAGATTTGCCCAGTCCCTTATGGGAACAGTGCGATAAGGAGAAACCGATTGTGGTCTGTCCTTCCAGTGCAGTGGGGTGGGGGGAGCAGGATAAAGCATTTGATGAAGGGGAAGATTAGAGAACAAAGTCAAGGATGCTTCCCCTGATGTGGCTTGGGATTTGCACATGTATTATTTGAAAGGGCTGTGTTAGGACATAACATTAACTTCCAAGTTCTATTGTGTTTCTCAGGCCTATGAGCCTCACTGAAAATTCTGTTTGAAATTCTGGACTTGTGTAAATATTCCATGGTTCTGTGAGACCACTTTCTATATCCATCATATTCTGAAAAGTTACTTTACTCTGTTTACAACACATTACTTAACATACCTGGATTTCTGATGCTTGTATCTGCTTAGATTCACATGCTCTGCATATGCCGCCTTCTAGTGGTATGTGCACAGTACTGCATAACTTGTTTTCGAAGCGCGAAAAGGGATATCGACTGGGCGTGTCTATAATACTATTCCTAATGTGACATCTGTTGTACCAATGAACTTTCACACGTTGAGGTCCCTTGGATTATTTTGTTTCTGACATGAGGGAACATGACGTGTATGCGTGATTGGAAATAATGATTGGAAATAATTAGGTATAAGATGTCTATGTACCTTCAACTCCAAGAGAGGAGGAAGGGGGGCACATGTGAACCCCAAGAAGATACAAGCATCAGAAATACAATTTAAGTAATGTATGCCTTCTGAGGCTTGGGGATCTGCTTAGAATCGCATGCTTTCCATAGACTAGCGAGCAGTACCTGAAGAAGGTGGTGGAATGTTTGAAAGTAAAGCAGTAAAAAGATGTCTTAGCACTGCTTGTCTCACTTGGGAATCTCCTTTCGAATGTGTATCCAGACAGTCATGTTGTGTGAAAGAATATATAGAACTCCAAGAAGCTGCTTTGCAAATGGCATCTAAAGGGACATTTGCAATAAAGGCTAAAGTAGCTCCTGTGCCACGTGTGGAATGTGCCCTGGGCGTGAAAGGCAGAGTTTTGTTTGAGAGAAAAGCAAATCTAAATGAATTTGACTATCCATCTTGAAACAGCTGGCTTTGAGACATGATCCAATTCTCTTCCAGTAGCTATGGACACAAAGAATTGATCAATGCTTTTTATTGGCTTTGTATTGTAAAGGCAATATACATTACAGCCCTTCTAACATCTAGTGTATGAAGGCTCTTTTCTGCTGAATTGGCAGGGTTTTGGAAAAAAGCTGGAAATTCTAAGGACTGATTGACATTGAACTTTGAAATACATTAAGGAGACCAACGTGGATCGCCAGATTGCTACCGCTAGTAAAGAGAAGCGCGGAGTCCTAGGACTCCCAATATGGTGCTGCTTGTTTTTAGGCTACAACGGTAGTCCAGGAAGATATTGCGAGCACACACTGCCCTTCTCTTTACTGGCGGTAGCAATCTGGCAACCACCGAGGGAGCGGGAGGGGTACCTTTTTGAAAACCCGGCTGAATTAGGAGTGGTGATTTCCTGAACAGATCGCAGTAGATGGAATACCTAACATAACGAGTCGGACTGACTTGGACTTTGTCCGTATGAAGCATTTTTTGAAATCAGAAACTTCGGTTCCTTCCGTCCTGGAATAAAATTGAAAGACTTTGGATATACTTTAAAGCCCAATGAGGGAGTAATTAGATTGCAGCAGCAGCCTCTTTGGGCATACCGCTTAAAATCCGGGTTCAGAAGGACGCTGACAAGTTTCTTTATAAGGTTCAACCAAGAATTTATATTTCTGATTAATGCCTCCTCCTGATTTATTGAGGCTACGGGCTTCCCGGAGGACTCTAGCCACATTCTGGAGAAGTAACGCCATTTAGAAAAATTAGGACTTCAATCACGAGAAGTGATCATTTCTATTGGAATTATCGACAATGTGACACACCTCTTGAAGAATGTCCCACAACAAGTTTTTGAGCACAGCAAAATGTTGAGCTTGAAGGGCTAGTGTTAGCAGACCTGTTTGTGTATAGATACAAATTAAATTTGTTTACAACTAGAATATCAAAAGACTGATGTTCTATAATTAACAGGGATTAGTTGATACTCAGTCCCCTATGAATGTAAGGGATTCTCTTTTGTCACGAAGACTTATGAATGTGTGTTTTAGTATAATTTCTTTCATTTTATTATTATTTTTTTTTAAATTGTTTTGCACGTTAACATTTGTTGTATTTTTATATTTGATTCTTAATAAATTGTTTATATTTTTTGTAATTTTCAATCTATGGTCTTACTGTTGAAAATGTATATCTACATCTCCCAGTAATTTTGAAGACTGATCTTCTGCATTGGCTCAAAGCAGCAACCCATGAGTTGTGTTAAGCGCAACATTTAAATCGCTTCCGGGAGTTGTATTAGAAATAGGCGACTGTCATCTTTTAAAACGCTCCATGAAAACCTTCACTACTGGCCCCTTTTACTAAGAAACTTTAGTTTGAGAGGTGGTGTATGCAGAGTGGACTTCGTTAAAGACCAAACCTGAATCGAACAGGTAAATTAAAGAACGATGTGTTAAAGAGAACAATCAATTCGGTTGATGTTTCGAGCTTCGCACCACATAACAAATCACATCCATTTATTGAAATAGCAATGTCTGGTATTAAGTTTGCAAGCTTCTTTAAGGATGTCCATACATCTTTGTGGTACGTTTAAATTACCAATCTCTATGCCATAAGGAGCCATGCTACCAAGTTCAGTGTTGGAGGGCACTGATGGGATCTATATGATCACTGCAACTGTCATAATTGAAAATGCCGACTTGTGTTTTTTTTAAACCCCCCTTTACACCACATATATATATATATATATATGTGGGTGGAGACCCCCCCCGCATTCCCACATTTTAATATATATATATATATATACACACACACACACACACATATATATATATATATATATATATATATATATATATATATATATATATATATATATATGGGATACATTGCTCACCGTAATCGTATTTCTGATGCTTGTATCTGCTTAGATTCACATGCTGTGCATAGGCCGACATCTAGTGGAAGCTGCGGAGTATTACAGTTTGTTTTTCGAAGTCGAAAAATGGGCGTCGACACAGGGCGTGCCAGTAATACTATCCCTAGTGTGACGTCCCCTGTACCCATGATCCCTCACGCGTCTAGGATCCCCAGATTGTGTTTTTCCTGACATGAGGTAGCATGAGGAGTAGCGTGAGTACAGATAGTCCAAGCAGATAGACAGAAAGGTAAGACTACAAGCAACCATGCGCCTTCTCTCGGAGGGGAGGAAGGGTGGGTCGCATGTGAATCTAAGCAGATACAAGCATCAGAAATACGATTACGGTGAGTAATGTATCCCTTCTGAGGCTTGTGGAATCTGCTTAGATCACATGCTGTGCATAGATTAGCGAGCAGTACCAGAAGAAGGAGGTGGGATGTGAGAAGGGTCATGAGCAAACAGGTGTCTTAGAACCGCTTGTCCCACTTGTGTATCTGCCTTGGAATGAGTGTCAATGCAGTAATGCTGAGTAAAAGTGTGAATAGAGCTCCAAGTAGCTGCTTTGCAAATGGTGTCAAGGGGAACATTTGCAATGAAAGCCAGAGTGGCCCCAATGCCTCTGGTAGAGTGGGCCCTTGGCGTAAAAGGCAGAGTTTTTTCAGAAAGAGAGTAACACAGCTGTATACAGTTGATAATCCACCTTGAGATAGCGCCCTTAGAGACGCGATCCCCCTCTCTGCCTGTAGCTACGGAGACAAACAGTTGATCTGTTTTCCTTAGCGGTCTGGTTTTATTTACATAGTATAAGACCGCCCTACGCACATCTAGGGTGTGTAGTTTCACCTCAGCTGAGCTTTGTGGGTTTTGGAAGAAAGCCGGAAGCTCGATGGACTGGTTTACATGGAACTTGGATATGAATTTTGGTGAGAATCTAGGGTGTGTGCGTAAAACCAGTTTGTCCTTGTGGATAGTAAAGAAAGGATCTTGCACTGACAGAGCCTGAATTTCACTGACCCTTCTTATGGAGGTAATGGCTACTAAGAAGGCCGTTTTATAAGTCAGGTGTTTGAGACTACTTTTATGCATGGGTTCGAAGGGGGGCCCCATGAGCTTAGATAGCACCACATTGAGATCCCATCCTGGCGGTGGGTTCGAGATAGGAGGGTGAAGTCTCTTTACTCCTTCCATGAAGGCTTTAACCACTGGTACTTTCCACCACGAAACCTTGTTATGGGATGTGGTGTAGGCTGAGAGGGCTGCCAGGTGTACCTTCAGAGAGTTAAAAACCAACCCTGCATCCAGCAGGTGGAGCATGTATGTTACAACGTTGGAAGGAGTGCAATCAACCGGGTTGATTTGTTTACACTGGCACCAGATAACGAATCTTTTCCACTTGTCAAAGTAACAGTGCCTTGTATTTGGTTTCCTAGACTCTTTTAGAATGTCCATACACCTCTGTGGTAATTTGAGATGTCCAAACTCTATGACTTCAGGAGCCATGCTGCTAGGTTCATAGAGTTGGGTTCCTGATGCACTGTTTGACCTTGTTGCTGGGACAGAAGGTTGTACCAGGCTGGGAGTCTGATGGGCTCGCATACCGCCATCCTGCGTAGGTGTGGAAACCATGGTTGTCTCGCCCACATGGGAGCAACTAGGATGAGCGTCATCGATTCCTTGTTCATCTTGTACACCACCTTCCTGATGAGAGGAGTTGGTGGGAAAGCGTATGCAAACATCCCTGACCAGTTCATCCACAGGGCATTCCCCTGGGAGTCCGGTTGTGGGAACCTGGATGCAAATCCTGGGCATTGTTTGTTTTCGCTTGTGGCGAATAGGTCTATAGTGGGGAAACCCCACTGAGAGAAGAGATCTTCTACTACGTCTCTGTGAAGGACCCATTCGTGTTCTTCTGGGAGGGAGTCTCTGCTTAGAGCATCCGCTAGGGAATTGAGCTCCCCTGGAACATGTTGCGATGACAGGAAGATGTTCCGTCTGAGTGCCCATCTCCATATTTTCTGGGCAAGCTTGGACAGATTTGGCGAACGAGTCCCTCCTTGCTTGTTCAGATAGAACATGGCTGTCGTGCTGTCCGTCCTGATCTGCACCGACAAGTTTAGTAGATGGGGCTCGAACGCCTGCAGCGCTCGGAATACTGCCAGAAGCTCTAGCAGATTGATGTGGTTCTTGGCTACTGAGTGAGACCAGAGACCCTGAGCTGTGTGGTGGAGATGGTGAGCTCCCCACCCCGTCAGGCATGCATCTGTAGTTACCACTGCCTGTACTTCGGGATCGTAAAAGGGTTTCCCCTTTGCGAGATTCTCTCTTGTCCACCAGTGTAGGTTCTGTACAAGTGTTGGCGAAACGACCACTAGATCGTCCCACTGACCACTTGCCTGAGACCACTGTTTCGCCAACCATTCCTGCATGGGACGCATGCGCAGACGCGCGTGGGGGACCAGGTAAATGCATGACGCCATCATGCCGAGTAACCGCATAGCTTTGCGTACTGTTATCTGTTGACCTGACTGATAATGCGGAATTTGCAGAAGTATGTTCCGAATTCTCTCTTCCGAAGGGAAGGTCAATCCTTTCTGAGTATCTAGGATAGCTCCTAGAAACTGTTTTGAGGTGCTTGGCACCAGACTTGACTTTTTCTCGTTGATGGAGAAGCCTAATTCGTGGAGGAGGTCGATGGTCCTCTGAATGTTTGACCTGCAGATTCCTGGGGTTTCCCCCGTTATGAGCCAGTCGTCCAGATAAGGGTACACTGGGATTGCCTCCCTGCGTAGGTGTGCAGCTGCCACCGCCAGTACCTTGGTGAATACCCTTGGTGCAGAAGCTATCCCGAAGGGCAGTACCTTGAATTGGTAGTGGTGACTGTCCACCTTGAAGCGCAAGTATTTTCTGTGCGCCGGGAGCATGGAAATATGAAAATAGGCATCTTTCATATCCAAGGTTGCCATGTAATCCCCCTTTTTTAGGAGTGGGATTACCTCTTGTAGTGTGGTCATACGGAATTTTTGTGGCTTGACATACTTGTTGGCAGGCCGTAAGTCTAAAACTGGGCGCATTGTTAAATCTTTCTTTGGCACAAGGAAGTAAGTTGAATAGATACCCTTGTTTACCTGGTGTCCCGGGACGAGTTCTATTGCGTCCTTTTCTAGCAGAATGGCGATCTCCTCGAGGAGGATCTTCTGATGTTGTAAAGAGTGGACTTTTTGTCTTGGAGGATGGTTTAGGGGACGTTGCAGTAGTTCTATGCAGTACCCATTGGATACTGTTGACAGCACCCATCTGTCGGAAGTTATCCCTTCCCATGCCTGGGTGAAACTTGATATTCGTCCCCCTACTGGGGTTGCATGGGAAGGGACCCTGAACTGAGCGTCACTGCTTTGGTGGAGGCGTGCCTCCTCCTTTACTGGGGCTGCCTCTGCCTCTACCACGTCCTCTTTTACTACCCCTACCATACGCCTGGGTAGACTGTTGTGAGCTGGTGTTCCACTGTGTACCCTGGGTGTGGGAGTAGCTATTTCCTCTATTGGAATTTTGGCCGCGGGGGCGACGAAAATTGCCATTCCCTCTTTGGTTAGGTGGTTTGGTAGTTAACTGGCCAAGGGATTTGAGGGTGTCGAATTCTTCCTTAGCGTTTTTTAGAGCGTCCTCGACTGCCTTCCCAAACAGGAGATCACTTTCCACTGGTTTGTCTAAGAGCGCAGCTTGTGTTTCTGCTTTGAATCCCGACTGCCTCAACCAAGCATGCCTTTTGATGACAGTCCCCTCTGCTATAAGTCTACCCGCATTGTCAGCGGCGTCCAGAGTTGCTTTTACAATGCAGCCTGACACGTTCCTTCCTTCCGCACAAATGCGAGCTAGCTGGCTTTTAAGGGGTTCGGGAGCAGAGTCTATTAGTGCTGCCACTTCTTCCCACTGGTGACAGTTGTAGCTAGCCAACAGTGTGGTGGAATTCGCGATTCTGGCTTGGTAGGCTGCCGTGGAAGCTACTTTCCTGCCAAAACCATAAAGTTTTTTACTTTCTTTGTCGTGGGGAAGCCTCAGAGGAAGATAATGGTGTACCAGCTCTTTTGCGGGTGTTGGTTACTACTAGAGAGTCTGGCTTAAGTTGACCTCTAATATATAGGGGGTCCGACTGGGCTGCTTTAAACAGCTTCTCCACTCTCGGATTTACAGGTCTTGTCAGGTTTGGGTTGACAAGGGATGGTGCTATTCTGCGTTGAACAGATTTTAGGATGGGAATGGTCTGGGCTACTGGCTTCCTTTCCCCTATTAGTTCTTCCGCAAAGTCCCTTTCTTCCTGGACACCTTGTGTGTCTATATGGAAGTGGTTAGCTGCCCGAAAGAGCAGTTCATTCAGGAGGGGCTGATTATCTATTGGGGAGTCAGACACTGGGGCTTCCCTTTCGACTGGTGAGTCCATTCTGAAAATATCTGGGCTATTTTCTGGCTCATCCTCGTCTTCGTCTTCGCCGTAATAATCTGATCCTGCAGGATCTTCTGGCGTGTCAATTTCCTGACCTTCTATAAGGGAAGAGTTTTCTTGGTCTGTAGGGAAGAGGTAAGAATAGGGTTGGACCTCGATGGGGTCTAAAGGCCTAAATGGTGTCTCGACCCGGGGTCTTTTATTTGAGGGGATAGGGTCCCTTGACCCTGAGGGAGAATGTTCCTGAGGGTTTAAAGCTAGGAGTTGTTCAGGGTGTCTTTCGAAAAAATTCGCCAAGGAAGACATCCTTGACATAACTCTGTCAATGTCCTCGCATGACCAGAGTTTTGAGCTTGGGGTGACCTTGCTGGGACTTTCTATGGATTGGCCCTGAGAAGACTTGGTCAGTTCTTTTGTAGTGGAGGACTGCAAGGGTTGTTTCCTTTGCTGTTTACCCCCTTCCCCGTGGGTGGAAGTGTGTTTCCCCTTTCCCTTATCTTTCGACGCCTGGCGTCGAGGATCGGAGGTGGAATCCCTGTCTTTCGAACTAGCCTTCGAAACTGGCCCCTCTTTACTCCCAAGTAATGTACCCTTTTCCTGGGGTGCAGTCTGGGGGTGGAAGTCGTGTTCGTCTCCGGACGATTGATCTTCCGGGATATTAATGGTCGAGGCACTCTGTGCAAGTGTGGAGGCTTGCCTGACGTCGTGCGGCGACCTCGACCGGGACCGCCCAGAGGACGTCCTTTCGGACCGCTCCTTCTGTGCCTCTTTCCGAGGTTTCGACGACGTCGAATCTCGGGTGGATTTTTTGTGTTTAGCGTGTGTATGTGTAACGCTTTTGTCGCCGGGGGACTTCCCCATAGTCGCCGGGACGGACGACCTTCCGAGGCCGGGGACGTGCGTTCGGCTGTCCTTCGACGCCTTGGTGCCCTCGCCGTCCGAAAGTTCGGCGTCGCTGCCGTCGCTGAAGGTACCCTCCGCCTCCATAGCTGCTAGCTTGGCGTGGTGGGCCCAACGCTTGGTGGAGCGGTCCTTAAGAGTTTTTGCCTTAAACCTGCTACAGGCCCTGCAACCCGTCTCGGGGTGGTCTCTGGGTAGGCAAAGGTTGCACGTAGCGTGCTTATCTACCCAAGGGTATTTCTTATTACACTTGGGGCAAAACTGAAAGGGCGTACCCTCCATACGCGCCTGTGGGCAGCGGGCAAGTGTATGTAGGTAATAAGGTGTCGAGTGTGGAAGTGTACCACCCCCACTCTCCCTACTTGTAGGGCCGAGGCCAGCGGCCCAGGCC
This sequence comes from Ambystoma mexicanum, assembly GCF_040938575.1. Taxonomy (NCBI): domain Eukaryota; kingdom Metazoa; phylum Chordata; class Amphibia; order Caudata; family Ambystomatidae; genus Ambystoma; species Ambystoma mexicanum. Next base: position 1,299,491,089 of record NC_090932.1, read on the forward strand.
CGAGCCGAGGCGGAAGCCTCAAGGCCCAATCCGTCGGGTATTCGACGTTGATCTCCTCCCCGGTTCGCGTCGAGATGTTGATCGACGAAAGTTTGGCCAAACGGGGCAAATTAGAATTAGTTTAGAGTGAAAATATGGCAAAGCCAGGGAACTCCGATGAAGTGCTTCCGACCAGAATGGCGGAAAAAAACAATCTGGGGATCCTAGACGCGTGAGGGATCATGGGTACAGGGGACGTCACACTAGGGATAGTATTACTGGCACGCCCTGTGTCGACGCCCATTTTTCGACTTCGAAAAACAAACTGTAATACTCCGCAGCTTCCACTAGATGTCGGCCTATGCACAGCATGTGATCTAAGCAGATTCCACAAGCCTCAGAAATATATATATATATAGTGTAGGGGGGTCCTAAAAAAAATGCATGTCAGCATTTTCGGCCGTCGTAATTGTGAGGGCGACATTTTGGGCCATTACCCACCGATATGCAGTCCCTTGATGTTGGGTCAGCATGTTTGGGCATGGAACTTTCACTGGTGAGCAAAAGGACATTTTGAGCAGGTGTGAGAACCATGGTGGACGTTCCCACATTAGAGCCATCAAACTGACTGACTTGTTCCTGGTGCATCTTATGGTTGATCTTGTTCATGGGCAGTTCTGGGGAGGGGAATGCATACAAAAATCTCCCTGACCAGCTCATCCACATGGCGTTCCCCCTTGACCCCTGTTTGGAGGGTACCTGGATGCGTAGTTTGGGCATTGTGCGTTGTTCTGGGTTGCAAACAGATCCATGTCTGGTTCTCCCCAGTTTGGAAATGGGTCATGTAGAATGTCTTTGTGGAACTGCCATTCGTGTTCTAACAGAAGTTGCAAGTCCCTGCTTAATACATCGGCTAGACAGTTGTAGGAATGTGTGTTGAGGTAGTAGGAATATGTGTTTCTGTGCCCAATTCCATATGTTCTTCGCTAGTTTGGACAGATCTGGAGAATGCGTTCCGCCTTGCTCGTTTATGTAAAACATGGCTGTAGCATTGACTGTTAGGACTAGGACTGTTTTGCCCTGAAGTTGATATTGAAAAGCTCAAAGCGCTTTGAACACTGCCAACATCTCTAAAAGGTTGATGTGCTTCTTTGCTAGTGACTGACCATTTGTTGTGGGCAGTGAGATGGAGAAGATGTGCTCCCCATCCTGACAGTGAAGTGTCTGTAGTCAGAGTGGCCTTTCCAGCAGGGTGAATGGTTTTCCCTGCAGAAGGTTCTCCATTGGCTCCCAGTGGCGGCAAGGATCCAGTTCAAGACCCTCTACATTGACCACAATGCCTTCTGGGACCGCAATACCTCCAACTCCCTCTCAGAAATATCTTCCTACTCAAGCTCTTTGCTCGTCCACCTCCAACTCCTTGAGGATCAGTTGCTTCTCCAAGCAATGAGTTGGGGGCAGATCTCTATCTTCAGCCGGCGCCTCCCTATGGAACAGGCTCTCTGCCACTCTGAAACTTGAGCAGAACCATCTACGGTTCCGGAAGCACCTCAAGACCTTACTCTTTGCTTCTGCCTTCTCTCTTCCTCTCCCCTGCTGACCTCCTGTCGGATACTGCACTGGTCACCTGGCTACCCTCTGAACTCTGGCCCAGGTCCCTGCCTGTCCAGTTGCACATGCGCACAGCCTCCTGGCATCCCCTGCACTGTGGTTGGTATCAGTAACTCTACAGTCCCCTTCCTGCACTTATTAGACACCTGTTGTCTGCACAACACATACACTTGCTACCTGTTGGCTGCACTACTTGTTGTATTGTTCCATGACCTGCACTTGCACATCCTCCCCCACCAAACCTCTGGCACTTCTCCCCTCCCCACTCCCCTGCCCGATCTCAATGTCACTAGGCCTAGTAAGATCGTTTTTTGTCCTCTCTCTCTTCCCCCTCCCTTGCCTCATTGCGCCTTGAAACACTTGTGTATAGGCGAGTTGTAAATGCCAGATCATATCCTTTGTCCACCACTGCAGAGTGTGAAAAAGTTCAGCAAAATTACCACTAGATCGTCCCACTGACTGTGCTTGCGACCATTGTTTCACCAGCCACTCTTGCACAAGATGTATGTGCAGCCGAGCGCGAGGCAATAGATAAATGCAGGAAGCCATCATTCCTATAAGGCACATGGCCTTTTGTACAGTTATCTGACAACCATTTACATAAAGTGGAATTTGAAAAAGCATATCTTGTACCCTCACGGAGGGGAAGACTAAGGTGTCTTGTTCAGATTTGAGCACCAAGCAACTGATTTTCTTGACCTGGCACAAGACTATTCTCGTTGATTGAGAAGCCTAGTTTGAAAAGTAGGTTGATTGTCTCTTGGGTATTTTAGGTTAACACACAAGGTGTCTCTCCTGCAATTTGCCAGTCGTCTAGATAAGGGTACACTGGAATGGACTGTCTTCGCAGGTGGGTAACTGCTACTGCGAAGACTTGTGAATAATCTTGGCGCTGAGGATATGCCAAAGGGAAGCAACATGAACTTTTAATGAGTCGTTCCGACTTTGAACCCGAGACATTTTCTGTGCGCTGGCAACATTTAGCTATGTATGTAGACAACCTTCATAACTAATGTTGCCATGTAACCCACCCATTTTAAGAGAGGGATTACTCCTGAAGCGTCATTCAAAACCTTTGCAGCTTCACATATGTGTTTGCTGGACGAAGGTCTAGCACAGGGCGCATAGTTAAATCCTTTTTTGGGGACAAGGAAGTATGTTGAATAAATACCCTTGTTTACCTCATGAGGAGGGACCAGTTCCATTGCTGCTTTTAGAAGAGTTTGAATCTTGTCTTGTAGATTTCACTGGTGTTCTTGTGACATTTACTGTTTCGGTGGACGGTAATGAGGTCTTGTGAGGAACTGTATACTGTGCCCCTCGGACACAGTGGAAAGTACCCACTTGTCTGTACCCACTTGTCTGAAGTGATTCCCTCCCATGCGTGGGTCAAGTGTGAGATACTACCCCCCTAATGGGGAAACATGGGGGTGGGGCGTTAGAATGTCACTGTTTTTGGGCAGTGGAGCCTTTAGCGGCTGTTGCCCAAGAGCGACCTCTACCTCATCTGAAGCCCCTTTTATAGGTGGATTGAAAGGGGGTTGGCTGTGCAGTGTTTGAATAGCATAGGGATGTAGAACCTTGGTTAAAGGCAGATTGAGCTGCATGTGGATACGGTTGTCTTCGAAAAAACCTGTGTGTTAACACCCAGATGAACATAGGGTTTGTTTGAAATTTGGCCCAAGGATTTTAGAGTTTCATCCTCTTTTTTAGCAGTTTCCAAGGCATCATCCACCACTTTCCAAACAGGTTGGCCTCATGGGCATATTAAGTAGCCTTTCCAAGCAGGTTGGCCTCATGGGCATATTAAGTAAGGCTGCTTGAGTCACCAGCCTCCCCGCCCCCCATTACCTGAGCCCACAGGCATCCCGCGCCACATGGGACACCCCAGCCCCCCCCCCCCCCCATCAGCCAAGCCCGCAGGCAGCCCCCGACATGTGGGACAATCCCAGCCCCCCCCCCAATCACCCAATCACCCAAGCCCACAGGTAGCCCTCGCCAGATGGGACACCCATCACCACAGCCGCAGGCATCCCCTGCCACATGGGACACCTCCAGCCCCCATCACCACAGCCCGCAGACATCCCCCGCCACTTGGGACACCCCAGGCCACATCACCCAAGCCTGCAGGCATCCCCCGCCACAAGAACAGCAGTAGAGTTGGAGTCTGGCTCTGGCTTTCTGGAGACGAGGCCGTTGGAGCTTTGTCAGAGTAACATGTTTGGCTCGAGCCTTCATTTGCATGCCCACCTCTGGGATCTAGTAGTGGGAATCACTGAAAAGCCAGAAACGGTCAATTGTTTCCCAGAACAGGAGCCCAACATTCATTTTACAACTATGGATGGTTTGGAAGACATTTGTATAGTTAGGCAAACAAATTCTTGCCTCACCGCACCAATGGGCTCCTTCTGCACACTAAATACATTTTTTAAAAACACAACACCAGCTGCTGCTGCTGCCCCTTACCTCTGCAGGCATATGCATCAACATCACTGCTGCAATAGGAGCCTGGGCCTGGCAATATCCTTCATCTGGACGATAAAGTGTGTAGGCTTTAAGCACCCGGAACAGATCCTGCTGCCTACAAAACCAACACAGAACAGATGAAGAAATTAAACATCCCAATGTGAATTAATCATAATCTGGCACCCTCCATTAAATGAATTACCAATTAACTCCCACTTTTAGGGTTTACCTCCCTCACAAAAGTTAATCTATCCACATATCCTTCAGGTATACCAAGACATTTTCCCCTTACCGCATAAGAAAACCAAAATATGAATTTCTCCTCCTTTGGAAAACACCAGATTCATCTCACCTCCCACCCATTACTTACACCCCAAAATGACCCTCTCTTTCCTCCATCATTTAGGGGCACTCCCAATGTTAAGACATCCATTTACCCTTTAGGAACATAACCCACTCCTCTCTCAAGCGATACCCGATGGAAATGGGTATTCCTTAATGGGGTGTGATATTGAACAAGTTCCTGTAACCCCTGGACACAATTTAGGGCTGTTAGGCGGGTATGGTGTGGCAATGTTTATTTGTAAAGCGCCTATACACAAGCAAGTGTTTCAAAGCGCTCAAGGAGGGAGGGCACAAGGGGAAAAAAAACACAATCATTCAGAGCCATTGAATTTCTGAACAATACAAATCTGCACAGGAAAAGTAAGTGCATATAGAACAATAAATAGTGTAGATAATAGCAAATAGGTCTACCAACAAATCTGCAGTTTTTCCAAGTGCATTGAGGCGCCACCATGCAAGGAGGGGGGACAATGTAAGTCAGCTAGACGAATCTTCAAGGCATGGTATGTTCAGATCATGCAAGTGCACGGACGGTACGGGAGGGCGGGAGGGGGAGGGGTGGCGGGGACAAGTGCAGGGGGCAGGGCCCAAGTATGCCCAGTCAGTAAGAAGCTGGGATAAGTGCTGTGAGGGACCATTCTCATGGGTCATTGAAAAAGTCAGTAGCGATGAGGCAAGTACAAAGCCCAGAGGCAAGTGTGAGAGGACTGGCGAGGGTGCCAGGGACCTGTGGGACTCTGAGGTACACCCGGCAGCCAGTCAGCATGCTCTGCGGAAAACGAGGGATACGGCAGAGAGAGAGGTTAGCAGGGTAGAGTGAGCGAGAAGGAGGCAGAGAAGAGGAATGTCTTAAGGAGTTTACAGAACCTAAGGAGATCAGGCTCAAGATCGAGGGCAGCAGGGAGGCTATTCCACAGTGAGGCTTCCTGCTGAGGATAACAATATCCCACCAAATCTCTGCTTGGAGAACCGGCTCACTCGCAGAAGGTTGGAGGTAGATGAGCAGAGGGCTCGGGAAGGACAGCATTTAGGTAGGCATTGTTGCAGATAGGTAGGTCCCAGACCCCAGAAAGCCTTGTGCAAAATGCAGAGCCATTGGAGGGAATTCAGCGCAGGAGAGATGCAGTCCATGGGCATGAGGCCAAGGATAAGTCTTGCGGTTCTGTTCTGGATGAGTTGCATAGGGCGCAAAGCAGAGGCAGGTAGGTTGAGAAAGAGGCTGTTGCAGTAGTCCAGCCTTGAGAGAACCAGTGCTCTGGAGACAGTGAGCAGCTGGGGGAAGGTGAGAAAAAGAGGAGTACCTCTGAGAAGGTGCAGCTGGTAGTTGCGATGTTATAGAGATGTCTTGGATGTGAGTGGAGAAGGAGAGAGGAGTCAAAGATGACCCCAAGGTTTTTGCCTTGCAGGTGGGTCCGGGTGCAGGGCCAAGGGAGGCCGGCCAGAGTGTGAGTGGGAAAGCGGGAGCAGGAGTCCCAATGCGAACAATCTGTTTTACTGGCGTTGAGGCAGAGGTTGTTTGCAGCACACCATTATTGAATTGCAGACAGTCAAATATGAGTGAGGTAGAGGAGGTGGCTGAGGGTAGCCTGAATAAATTTGCATAACACTAAGTTAGAGGTGAAAGTAGCAATCACACGTGCCAGGGCAGCCATGTAGAAGTTGGACAACCAGGGGGATAGGTTAGAACCCTGGGGAACGCCACAGGTTGAAAGAGTGATAGTAGAGTGAAAGGACACAAGTTCCACCTGGGATGGGTGGTCGGAAAGGAAGGACATTCGCCATGCCAGAGCCTGACCTGTGATTCCCAAAGTGTCACAGAGACATGCGATCAGGCCAGTTTGTCAGAGGGTCTGCCTGACAAATTCCATTTCCGCTCAGCTGCCCTACACTTGGGTTTAAGGGCAGCCAGATCAAAGTCGTAAGAGTTGCACTTTTTGGAAGGTTTCAGTCAGACCCTCAAGACAGGGGCAAGAGTTTCAAGGGTGTTAGAGATGGAGAGATTGAAGTTAGCAAGGGCTGTGTCATGGTGGGAGTCAGTCGTAGGAATGGGAGGCGGAGAGTAGAGGGAGGCAAAGGCAGCCACTGAAGCGGCCCCGACATAGCAGCTCTGCCCAGCTGCTAGCAGTCTCTGGAGGTGCTCCCCAGGCGACGCCCAGCGTCACTTGGATTCAGGCTACAGGGGGCCACTCGAGTCAGCAACCCCCGAGGTAAGTCACTCTCCTTTCTTTTCTAAGTGTCCTTTTCAACTGTCTCTTTTCAAACCCTTCAGGATTATTTCCCTCTTCACTGCCCAGCCCATTCTTGGGCAGGGGAGTTATTTTCGATTGTTCTTTTCTTTTTCGGCTCTTCTTAATATTTCATCCAGCCCCATGATGGGCTGGATGGTTTAGTACACAATAAAACATACAGATAAATAAACACAAACTATACAACACTTTCATAAAAAAGCCTTTTGTTACACTGGTGTCTGCATCCTTTCTGGGTGTGTCATGGTGCGTGCTCCGAAACCCCAGGAACTGTTGGGCCCACCCCAGTCCCTGTCACCCAGAAGGACTTGTCAGGCCCCAAGGGAATGCCCCAGAGCCTCATGGACTGAGTCCTGGCACCGTTGGCGCCAGGCTCATGAAATGGGCTGAATTTATGGAACTACTTAATCTGCCTAGTGAGGCAGAGACTTTCTGTATAACCAGGGTGTGGCAGAGGGACTACTCTTCCTGAGAGACGGGGTGTGGTAAAGGGACTACTTTACCTGGAACTACTTGCAAGGCTATTTAAACCACACCCTGCAGGCAGAACACGCTTCGCGCTATTCTGCACTCCTGCAGCGTAACGCTCACCGTGTCTGCTCTGTCCTCGAGTTTCTACAGTCACGCCCGTCTGAGATTTCCATCCATCGGTGCCTAGAAGGAGAAAAGGAGAAGAACGGGTGTTACTACAGCGACAAAGGCCTTACCTGCAATTCAGTCCATCGGTCTCGTCTCCAGCGGGTCTTCTGACCGCCGCCCCTGTTGGGAAAGGACTTCCGTGCAGGCATCCAATACTCACCCGGGATTCTGCATTCCTCCGGGTTACTTCGGATCGGTTCTTCCATTCTTCATCTTGGGGCCACGCCTGCAAAAAGGGAACAGAAAACAGCAGGTTAGTTGCGCACTATACAAAAAACAAACTATTTTTCAGCCATCCAGCGCCACTCATCCGCGCCAATACTCACCTGGAGGCAACCAGTTCAACATCCTAGGAGAGTCGATTCTTCTTCTAAACTTCCGTACGAAACCGCGTCTGCAAGAAAGACAAAACACGTTTAAACCTTGGGAAAATAAGACTTTGAGCACCTATGCCAAGCTGTCATTGGGATAGACACTTACCTGATTAAACCAAGCATTCCCAAAACACAGCAACAACCGCTCAGGAACAGTGAAGTAACTGTGCCCAGAGAAAGACTGAGCCTACTGCGTCCCTGCTGAAGGTCAAGCAGGACGGAGAGCCAACCTCACCAAACTCAAAGGTGAGCAGGAGAGGAGTCGGGCATCAGGAGGTTGCAGGAAGTGGGACCAATCCAACCCACTCATTAGCTAACATCTTGTTTCAACATTGCAGTCCAACGCCTCCAAGGGAGATAACAGGGGAGAGGAAACCATCATACCATCAAAACTAAGCCGGTACAGATATCTGTCATACGACTACGTGCTAGGCCCCCGTGGAGACCAGGTGAGCGTGACAGGGTGTTCCCTCAGAGCGCCAGCATGTAGCCTCACTAGCCAGGCTACCAGCAGGTCCAGTAACTGGACCAGTATCAGCCACCCGGCATGGATGGCTCGGTCATGCTGGCATGATGTTGGACTACAGAGCAAAATTCTGAGTGGAGCTTTTTCCAGTCTGCAGCAGGCAAAAGTGTGAGCAGCTGGGGTATCCTCATGTCATGAGCAGTGGAAGAAGGGAAACAATGTGTGCCAGGTGGCAAGCATATCCCCAAGATGAGTGTGCCCTCTCGCCCTCCCCTCCCCTCCCCGTGTCACTTACAAACTGGGTTGTGAATGAGCCACCATGACCAAAGGGCAGAGGACAAGAGTGGGCACAGCAAGGGGAAAACAAATCAAATCAAGCTAGCGGGCATCACCCTTAGTCATGGCTCATGCCTCAGGAAAGCCTCCTCGCATTAGTTTTTGATATTCAGCCCACTGCATGGCGCTCATGAGTTTGACCACAGTGGCTCTGCTCCAGGGTGCACATACGAGTAACTTGGCAGAGCTAAACTGAAAGACTTCATAGGGCACTTGACTACCATACACGGATCACTGATCCAATCCACACACAAACTAAGCCCCAAATAGCAATTAAACAGCCCTCCCAAAAAACACAAAAAACTGTAGAACTCTACACCTCTCCTGCGGTACCCGAGTGCAATGTGATAGGAGCCTAAAAGCCAGGAGGACTGGCTGAGCAAGTCACTGCCTTGGCAGCTCAAGATGTCTGGTCTCTCTTCTGGGTAATACATAGGACTGCTGTGCAATTGCATGATTATTTTATGTTATGCAATTGTTATTCTATCGTCCCAAAGAAGAGAACACAATCCATTCCCAAGACACCAAACGTACAATAAGCTATTGGAATTAACTGCTGGTTTTCAGTTTAGGAAACCAGTGTTACTTTGTAGCTAACATTTCTGAGCTCTTGAATTTTGAAACTTATTAGTTTACAAAGAAAAGCAAAAGAAATAGAGGATCATACATATGTTTTTGTATGCAGCTTGCCTGCTTAAGGACCATTCTGATACATCTGGCAGAAATTGTACTTTGCAATGGAAATGGCCCTACTGCTCATTGCTAATTTCTGGATAGTCTACTACAGGGCATACATCATTTTCCAGAGCAAACAAAATATTGATGCGTCTCCTGGAGAGCCCTGTCCTATTAAGGGCTCCGTTTAGTTTGGGCTAAGTGCCATCCACAAGCCAAAACTATTATATTGGAGTACAGCTGGGGGGGGGGGGAGATGACCTGTGAGGGACACAGACTGCGGGTGTTGGTTTCTTACTCACCCCATTGATGGCCCATGGCAATGCTAATGCCTATAGCCATTCCCACCTACTACCTGCCCCGTCCTAAACACATCCTCCTGGGATCTCTCTGAGCTCGCTCAGTCAAACAGTAATTTCAAATCTTAGCCTGCCAGTGTTTTTTCTAAGCAGTGTGAAAAACCTGAAGGTGTCTCTCTGACTAGTCCCCCGGGGTCTGTCATCCAGGTGGCCAGGAAACCCCCATTGCCATTGGATCCATTCCTGGGGCTGGACCAGGATGGTGGTCCTCGGGGAGTGGAAGTGGGACAACGACGGGTGAGACGCAGTATCCCCCTTCTCATGACAACTTTTCTCCAACCTTCCATGTAGGATACACACTTTACCCCCCCAACCCCTTTCTGACGCAAACAGTTTCGCAAATTACAAATGACGAAGGACTAACACTCGAGCTAGTTACCTGACATGTGCCAACACCAGGGTCAGGCAATTGACCAGAACCACACACACCTGACGGCCCTTTCCCTTCCCCACAGGGATAAAAGGTGTAGCACAAGAGCTCAAAACGAGCAAGGCAGACCGTACGACGAGGCAGCCAACTCATGGCACATCAAGAGGAGGAGAAAGACGGTGCTTACCAAGAGGGTGACAAGGAGAGAAGCAACCTTGCCCTTTCTGACCAAGGCCTGTGAAACCTCTGCAGAAGGAATTGTAAGACCACGCACAATAGCCAGCGTGTGTTGCAGCAGATGTCAACGGCACACAAGATCCTCCTCCGCTGATAACCAAGCCGGGGAAGGCCGCTTGTCTCTGTGGTACCAACCTTGACTCCAAAGAGAAAGAAAGCCAAGCGGTCCATCACAGCCAGTGAGTCGAGGGGAAGAGTCTATAAGAAACCAAATTATGTTGAAGTAGCAAATTTGGGGGGGGCGTGGCTAACCGCCATGTGAGAAGGACGCAACTTGAATGTGCTCCGCCGATCCGACCAACATAAGCTGCTTTATAATAATATCCAGAAGCCACTGAAGCCCGTATTTCACTGTATTGGCTGCAGATGTCACCTAGCAGCTCTACGCTTCTTCCCAAGAACTAGAGTGCCCTGCGTGGACCTGTCCACCCCGTGAGACCACATCACTAACTCGCGCCAAAAATGGCAGCTCCCTACTATAGCTGCACAGCAACCCGGGGGCCGACACTACGCGGCAGCTCCGGCCCAGCGCTTGCAGACCGGACCGGAGACCAGCAACATACACGGGAGCCTGGGACAGCGCGGCCCCCGCTCCATACTATGAGAGGCTGAGGAGCTCCCGTGACCCGAACCAGCTGGAAGACTACGCATCCCTGTACGCGGACGAGGAGGAGAGCGACGCTGTAACCGACCTGCGGAGCACAGAACCCACAGAGGTACGCGAGCACCTGGGAAGCCGCTGCCCCATATAACCCTTGCATATAACCCCATACCTGAGCAGACCCCTCCCCCCCGCCCGCGCCAAGCACCCCCTCTATTTTGCGGGGACAGGCGGGAGAAAAAAGAAAAGCGGATGGTCCCGAAATAAAGGCGCAAAGAGGCGCACACACCACCTAAAGAAAACGCCCAGTAGCGAGCGCTGGCAGGGTGACCCACATCCTGGCCCCTGAGCCCTAACGCCCTGAAGAGCCCCAACGCACCTCAGACCACCCAGTGGAGAACATCTCCCTCTCCTCCACAGACAGGGAGTGCAAGGCAAGGCAGAAAGAGAAGGGGGGACAAATCAAACACTGAAAGCCCACAAGATCTGCACCCCCGGACCCACAGAAAAAGACTCCTCCGCTGTCTATACAAGAATTACGCCCACTAGATGCAACACCAAGAGACCACAACAAACAGCAACGGCGCGTGCGGCGGACAGTGTCGCCTCGCACCCCTGCCACCCCCCAACCAAAGCAAGCTCACATCAGGGACGACGGAATCCCTGCGCCAAGACGTACTTGAAGCGTGCTAGGTCTAAGCAAGGCCAAACAACCTTGGACACTTTCACGGCCGGAGGGCCTGCTGAGCCTGAGAGCACAAATGAGACGTCCACAGGACCGCTGCCAGATCCCCTTGAAGCAGAGGTTGAACCCAGCAACACCCAGATCCTGGAGGCCATCAGAACGTTCCAATCAGCAATGGAAAACAAAATTGACGCAGTGGCCATTGACATGGGCCTACTGCGCCAAGATGTACGCTCCCTGGCCTGCAGGACTGACACACTGGAAGTCCAGGTCCGAGAAAAAACAGAGGCAAAAACTCAGCTGTCAAAAGAAGTCGATGAGCTGCAGCAAAGAGTAAAAAAACCTGGAGGAGAGAGCAGAGGAGGCAGAAGAGAGGGCACGCCTGAATAATATCCGACTTCTGGGCCTGCCGGAAGGTATTGAGGGATCCGACCCCACGACCTACGTGGAGAACCTCCTGCTACAAGAAATAGGGGCCGGAAAACTCTTGCAGGGCTTCACCATCGAAAGGGCCCACCGATCTCTTACTAAGAAACCCCCTCCTGGCACCCCGCCCAGACCAATGATAGCGAAAGTACTCAACTACAGGGACTGAGAGACCATACTAGCCTTCTCGCGATCAGGTGGGCAGATCCAGAGACTATGCAAAAATAGCCAAACAACCCGGATTACACCTTCCAGATTGAAATGAAGAGGGCACAATTCATACACTCCAAAGCCAGACTGAAAAAAGCCGGACTATGCTACATGCTTCTTCATCCCTCCAGACTAAAGGTAATACGCAATAACAAGGCCTACCTGTTCGACACCCCGGCAGAAGCCAGCGACTCGATGGACAGGGAGCAGATCCCAGCCATCGACATTGGGAAACGGAAGCCGTGCTGAGCCCCATACCATTGGAACAGCAAACAGGCCCACGGACCCTCATTGGCTGCTCAACGCAGTGGCCAAGCACGACACAGCTGGAAAGATTCCTCATAAGGAGATACCGAACATAACCACTCTTCTACCCCCAGAAGCTTTTTTTGGGTACAGATACCCGCCCGTAGGGCATCAGGAGACCTATGCACGGTCAAGTGGAGCGGAAATGGGATAGTCACAACGGGGGAGACCCCGCTGGACTGGTTTTATGTTTGGGGAGTTTAAACTTATCGGGGGAGGGGAATTGGGAGTTGGCACTAAATTTTTGAGCCGAAATGGGGAAACACCAAGACCACACCCAAGTACCACACACAGCCTACCTGAAGCTCGGCCTCAAGCGACGCTAAGCATGAACACTCGGAGACCCATCACCCATGGCTGAAAAAATAAAGATCATGACATGGAATGTCAGAGGCATGAACAGCTTTGTTAAACAGCACCGCATCCACGCTCATCTAAAAAGATGCAAGGTTGGCATAGCCTTGCTCCAAGAAACCAACCTAAACACAAATAATATGGAAGCAATAGCCAAGACCTGGCGCAAAACCCTAATAGGGTCCTCTTACTCCTCCTATGCCAGAGGGGTCCTGATCTGGATCGACCCGACCATTCCCCTCAAGCTAATAGGCACCAAGACAGAAAACGAGGGCAGAAAGGCACTAGCACATGGCACCATAGAAGGAAAAGAAATGTGCTTAATCAGTACCTACGCACCCAACCATGATGCAACAGTTTTTTTTCGCTCCCTATACTCCTGACTTGGCCCTCGCAGAGAAAGCACCATGATATGGGGAGGAGACCACAACTGCACCCTAGACCCCCTAATGGACAGGTCTGACAAAAGACACACCCTCCCATCCCCCCAGCCAAGATATTAGCCTCACTATCACAACAACTCTTACTTCGAGATGTGTGGAGAGAACATCGCGACCAACAGGATTTTTCCTTTTACTCCCCTCTGCACGCTGTCCACACCAGACTAGACTAGATATTTGTCAGTGAGGAACAACAGGCCGTGTTTGGTGATGCACAGTACCTGCCTAGAGTACTGTCGGACCACTCTCCGTTAGTAGTTTCCTGGGAGGTTTTCCCACCTAAGCCCCCGTTACCTACCTGGAGGCTAAGGGCTGAGGCCCTGCTCGATATATCCTTCCGGGAGCACATGAGATAGCACTGAGGAATACTGGCAGACGAACCTAAATAGTGTCAGGCACATAAGTACTACATGGGAGGCATATAAGGTGGTCATGAGGGGGGGGAAATGATCGCGGCGGCGGGAGGCGCACTGAGATCTATCACAACCTCATTAGAACGCGCCGAAAGAGAGCTGGGCGTACTGGAAGGAAGGGCTGATACATCCCCGGAACATCTGCTAAGGGTGACGCAGCTCAGACAAACCTGCCCAAAACATTGGGAGACCCTGGGGAAGCTTATCCATGCCAAATACGTCAAGAGAACCCATGGCCTGGGGGACAAACCCGGAAAACTCAACCTGGCTCTATAAGAGAGAAACCCCCTGGACGCCCATCTGTCATATAGGCAAACCAGACGGCACCACCGTACACACCCAAAACGAAATCAGCGGAGTTTTTTTCCAAGTTCTACCAAAACCTCTACTCTGACACCACGTCCCCAACTGATAATGATATAGATTATGTCCTTGACATCATTAGGCTACCCAAACTAGATAAACAGATGGCGGAAGCCCTTGATGATCCCATCACCCCTGACGAAGTATTAGTAACAATCAGATCCCTACCGTCCGGAAAATCCCCGGGCACCGACGGCCTCCCAGGTGAGTTCTACAAATCATACGAGGAGACCCCGGCCCCCTTACTGGCCCAATTGTTCAACGAGGCTTACAAAAGTGACACCCTCCCTGACACCATGAGGGAAGCAGTCATTATTCCCCTCCTAAAACCTGGGAAAGATGGCCTGGAATGCAGCTCATATAGGCCCCTCTCTATGTTACATGTGGACAACAAGATCTTATCAGCCCTATTAGCGAATAGACTGCGTAGAGTAGTTCCCCTACTGATCCACCGAGACCAAACGCGCTATGTACCGTGGCGCTCCATCACCGAGAATCTGCGCAGGCTCCACCATGTTATATATAGCACCGAAAACAGGGCACAGAAATACGGAGTGGCGTTCCTTGACGCAAGCAAGGCCTTCGATTCTGTGAACTGGAAATGGCTATATGCCACCATGGTGAAAATGGGGATCGGACCCGGGTTTTTGAAATGGACCCAACTAATATACACTAATCCAACCTCCAGGGTACGCACAAACAAAACATATTCCAACAAACGGGCCCTCCAGAGGGGCACCCGCCAGGGATGTCCACTGTCCCCCAGGTTATACATCATCGCCACTGAACCTGTAGAGGCCTACCTAAGACAAGAATACGGGGGCATTTAGATTGATGGCATCACCCACCTTATCTCCATGTACGCCGACGATACACTATTATACACTATATACGACCCAGAACACCTCCTGCCATACATTGTAGAAACCCTGGACGGATTCCACAGGTAGACCGGGATCCAGATTAACAGGGACAAGTCCTGCTTCTATCCTCTAGCCGCCCTACACAACATCGAGACCAGACCCCTCACCCCACTGGCCCTGCAATGGCAGACGACTTCCTTCAAATACCTGGGTGTTACCATACACCGTAACCCCAGTACCGAATACATCCTCAATACGGTAAGAGGCAAAGACGCCCTCGCAAAATCGATGGGCTTCTGGAGCAAACTGCCGCTTTCCGTAGCCCGAAGGGCCGGCCTCCTCAAGATGGTGGCACTCCCCCGCCTGCTACACAACTTCATTAATGTCCCTTTTAACATTCCTCCTTCATTCTTCAGAGAAATAAACTCTGCAGAGGGTTCTTTTGGCAGGGAGGCAGACATAGGGTGGCACTGGAGACATTACAGAGACCCTACGAAAAGGGAGGCATGAAAGTCCCCAACTTTGAACTATATTACTTGGTGAGCCAACTGAGGCATGTGGTGAAATGGATGGCTGACGAGCCCACAACAGACACCTTACTCTTGCAACCGGCCATGCCCCGACTGCTGCTCAGAGATTTACTATGGGTACAGGCGAGTGTGCTACATAACAGCCCATACCTAGTCAGACTAGGGACCCAGCTATGGAGGCGTGCAGCAGGACAGTGGGGATGGCAGATCCGTACTCTCCTCCAATCCCCATAGCAGCAATTATGGTGAACAGTCCCTGGGGCCAAAGAGAAACACGCACCCACTGGGAGCCCTGCAGCGTAGCCACACTGGGGGATCTGACACAGGATCAGGAGATCCTAACGTTCACGGTACTCAGCGAAGTCACAGGACTACCCCCAGGACAGTTCTTGCTCCATCGGGCAGTGATGCAGACAATGAAGAACAGATGGCCCGACACCACCAGCCAGATAACGGAGCACGAGACCATCGAAACAATGCTGGACACAGCCGAAGGGGGGCATGAATCCTCACGCCTGCACGAAGCACTAATGGAGGGAATGACCAGAAACTAACTCAAGTGTAGGGCAAAGTGGGAAAACGAATTGGGCCTAGAATTTGCAGGCAAAGAATGGGGGAAATTAACTCACTATCACAAAAAGTTTTTCAGGAACGCCCGCTTACAATTTATACAGCTTTACATCACGAATAGAGCATACCTCACGCCAGAAGCCATATCAAAGTTCAGGGGTGCTGGAACCCAGGCATGCCCTAAATGCAGCGAACTAAAGGCAGGTATGACCCACATGTTCTGGGGCTGCCCAATGATAAACAAGTTACTTTCTTACCTGGTAACGTTCTTTCGATGGGATGGTCCGACGACGTATTCCATATCTATGACATGTAATCAGCACAGCTGTGATGATTACATGTCATAGATATGGAATACGTCGGAGGACCCAATCCCCTCGAAACAAGGTTTTTGGGCACAGACTGCGGCAAGAGTGGCAGGTGTGGGCATAGAACTGGAAGTGCATACACCAGGGCCTGTATCTTGGGCAGATACAAACGCAGTAGTAAAAACAAACCACTGAACAAACTCAAAGACCCAATATACATTACAGTAAAAAGAAGCATTGCCATGGGTTGGAAGAGCCCCAGAAACCCAAGCGAAGCACAACGGTGGGGGGGCTCTCACGAGATGGATAACAGCTGAAACCGGAGCATGGGAAACCGCGATACAGGAACAGAGACCGACACCAGCACAGACCTGCACGAATGGATAGCGCCAACGGTGCCATTGCTACATCCGAATGAATCAGGCGCCACCTCGGAAGCAGAGAACATCCCAAGTTTGGATGCTGGCACAACGAGGACCGACGGGCACACAGTGGAGGGTTAGGAGGGAAATTAAGACATGTTAATTACGAATATTGCACTGAGAATGCTATAAGCTTGTTACTAAATGTTAAAACCAATAAAGAAATTTTAAAAAAATGTTGAAGTAGCAAATGGTTAATTGAACTGTGAAAGGTTAAAAAAGCTATTGATGCGAAATGGGGGAAACCAGCAAAAGAGTAGTCCAGCACCATGACACAAAGTCTTTACGTTTAGGAAGTCAGCAATACCATGGCAGATTCCTGCCACACTGTAATAAAACAGAACTTTCTGTCCCTCCTTTTGTTGCACCTGCATACCTTTATTATTAGAAATCCATCTGACAGAGGAGACCTGATAGGGATTGGCATGGACTCAGAGTGATGTAGCTTTAATATCCTGTTGCACCCCCTACATGTATTTTGGGTGTGATGTCGTTTGTAGGTGACCACTGGCACCAAACATGACAGTGCCCCTGTTGAGCTGAGTACGGGCATTGTAGAGTGTGGATTCTATTCACAAGGGAACAATCCATGGTGAATAAAATACTGATCCAAACGGTAGGGGCACGTTATAGACAGTGCCGAAATTAAGCTCCGTCTTTGAGCGATTATATACTACGCGTCAATCAACACTAACATGTTCTCGCGCTTTAGTAACATCGGCACTTGGTAATGCCTGACCTCCTAATACGGGTTGAGGCGAGACGCAAGTCACGTGCACTATATACAGCAAGAGTCACATGACCAATTACCGATCCTACAAGGAAAAGCAGCAATTTTCCCCATTTGAAAATGCTGCTCGGCTCTGTAGCAGTATGACACAATCTCTCCGACACAGGTAAGTGAAGTTACGTATCTTTATTAACGAGACCCCGCAGCCAGATGCTACAGCTCCCCTCACTCAACGGCCACTGTGGAATGTTGATTGCTGAACGTGCATCAACATTCCACCAGTGTGCCTATGCACGAGCCCTTGGTAAACTCCTCTGTAGTTACATTTTGCATATTACAACACAGTACAGTGTGATTAAAAACCGGGAGATCCATCAACACAAGTAAGAATGACCACGAACAGGGAAACTTTTTTATGAGACATGCTAATGGAAACTCATTACACTAAACGGGAAACTGACTTCACAGACACGGCAAAGAGACCCTCGGTCTTTTAGCGTCATCTATTGCCATTTTTAATGTAATATCCCTCGGTTCTCGTCTGTCTATTCAGAGAGCCTGAACTGCCAGAAGATCAACTTTGTGTTTAGTGCCAAGGTTCCATTGAAAATCGTCTCGATTACAAAATAAACTGGATTGACGCATGCGATTCAGGTTAGCAAACTGCATTTATCTCAGTAGATGAAAAGCATTGTGCCTTTTGCATGACATTGATGCACTACCTGGGAAGTTAAGGTGTTTTCCCACATTTTACCCAAATGTACACGAAGTTGGTCAGTCACTGTATGGTGTCTTTTGAAACACATTGTGCGATTAGGGAATGCAAACTGATGCGCATTGACCCCATCGAATTCATTTAGTGTTGCACACCAGCGCTATCTAGATTTAGTCATCAATTAGGCAGTAGTAGTTAGAAAATCATGCTATTCTTGCGTCTCTACTAGTGGATGTACTTCGTCCCTCTTCCTCTTCCATTATGACCACTGTTTGAATGTGAAGCCTGTTGCTTTGTACCACTGCACAGATGCATTTCGCCTTTGTTTTAAAACTTGATCTTTAGGGCAAACCCTGTCACTTGTCCACTTTCAACTCCACCTCCTCAAAAGGAATTCTTAATTTTCTCACTTTTCCCCAGAAGTTCAATGTCTCTAGAATTCTGGTTCTCTCGAGGCGGTTCCATGTATTAAAATTGTGGCAAAAAGGATGTGGTTTTGCTGCCCCAATCCATGTAATGGATGTGGGGGACACCCCTGCAACCCCCAGACCCATTATACCATTTAAGGGGAGCCAGGGACACCCCTGCAACCCCCGCTCACCTTAAATGGTATAATGGGGTGCACCTTTACCGGGTCAAACCACAGCATTTTTTCTGCAATTTTTTGTACAGACTACTTTTTTGCCGCAATCTTATTACTGCATACCCCCCAGGTTAGACTTCTGCAATAGCCTTTTCCTTAATCTACCCTCTTCTTCTCTACGACCCCTCCAGCTAATCCAGAATAGGGCTGTAAGACTTATCCTCAGTTGCTGCAAAGATCAAATTCAAATCCCTCTGCATCATCCACAAGTCTGTCTGGGACCGAGGACCACCCCATCTACAACTTGCACTCACTAAATACCCTCCCTCCGCTCCTTATGTTCCTCCGGCACCAACTCTGTGTTAAGAGCTTTGCTAAACAGTGAGCTAGTGGCCGATATCTTTCCTCAGCAGGCTCCACCCTATGGAATAGCCTCCCCCTTCGTCTTAAGCCGGATCTCTTCAAATTCCAGAAGCTCAAGACTTTCCTTTTCACCTCCTCCTTCCCTTCCTCCTTCCTCCGTTAAATCCCACAGTTGCGGAGATTGGTACCCAGGGCCCTTATGTGCCCTCTCGGGTCCTGGCCTCCCACACCCAATCACCTACAGCCTCCCCCCAGCAGTTTGCCTTGGCACCCACTGGCCAATTATTTATTTGTATATTTATAGAGCGCCGTAGCCCATTACCACAGGCCTGCACTTCCGATATTGGCAGCTGACCACTCCGCCTAGGCACTTACAGCTGCTCATTGGCTCTTGATACACCTAGCACTTAACCCCTCCCCCCCAAACTCCCTCATCCCCTTCCCCCTTCTCTCTGCACTTGCACATACTGAATGCTCACAAGACCTAGTAGGGCCGCCTCCATCTTTCATTGTTATATTTGTTCTTCACTCCCATGTCCCCTCCCTGTTGCCCTGTGGGCACTTTGAAACACAATTTACTTAATTACTTTAGAAGTGTCTTACAAATGCACAATAAATACAATTGTTATTTACAACGTGCCTATACACAAGTGTTTCAAGGCGCAGCCAGGCAAGGTGTTTGAGCACATATTCCATACTAGGCTCCAAGCAATCGGGCTTTCGGAGCCATCATAGTGCTGAATCCACACTACTGGATCTTAAGACCAGGATTCTACAGCACATTGATAAAGGCGAAGCTTCAGTATTGTTGCTCTGGACCCAACAGCTGCTTTCGATCTGGTTGATCATTCCATTTTAGCCAGCAGACTATGTGAAAGGGCTTATTTTTCCAGGGAAGCAGCTAGGGTTCTTTCCTTTCTGGCTGATCGTACATCTAAGGTCTTCCATGAGGAGGCCATGTCAGGGGGTTATGCTTTGGACTGTGGAGTGCGGCAAGGATCGTGTTTGTCACTCACCCTCGTTAAACAGTGTCAGCAAAAATATGTTACTCAACTAGATGCCGAAAACACTTGTTACGCCAACTATGCAGATGACATTCAGTGTCTCTTCCCACTCACTGGTAATTACAAAGACACTGAAGCCATCAATATCACCTACAATAGTATTCACTGTTGGATGTTGTACAATGGTCTTGCCTTGAACAATTCCAAAACAGAGCTTGTAATCTTAGGCACATCCTCCAAGCTGGGTCATTTAGACTAAGCATACCCTCCATTCAAATCACAGATTGTTTGCTGCCCACTCAAGAAAGGGAAGACTTGGAGATACCATTGATCAAGAACTTTCAATGAGGGCTCACATCAGCTGCTTAGTGTCCAACTCCTCTTACTATATCAAGCTACTGGCTAAACTCAGACCTGTTCTTGAAATGTCCAGCTGTGCTACCCTGGCTAGAGCTATTATAGGCAGTCGTCTGGACTACTGTGCAAGCATTCTACTGGGTGTGGTTAAGGGGGAGATCAATCGCCTGCAAGTTATACAGAACAGTGCAGTCAGGGCAGTAGCAGGTCTGTGTAAAACTGACCATATATCGGCGGCAAGGAGATCGCTTCACTGTCTTCCTATAGCCAAGAGGGTTATGTTTCGTACCCTGTGCATTGCGCACTCCCTTTCTCCATGGAAAAGGGTATGACCCATTTCACAACTCAACTGAAATGGCTACCAGACAGATGCAGCCGTAAGTCTAACAACACTGGTCTGATGGAATCACGAAAGCCTAAATGTCTCTTGTAGAAAGGGGATGCTTCCCTTTCTCGACCCCATGCCTTTGGAATACTCCATCACCTGATTTGAGACTATGTTCCAGCCTAGTCATTTTCAAACGTCTTCAGAAAACTGCTTTCTGAATAAACCTAACACACTTGTCTCATCACCCCTAAGAACTTTTCCGGCCTGCATTATGTTGATTGTTGTACGCCAGTCTTAGTGCTCTCATGCCGTAGGGCTCTTTGTTTCAACGTCTTACAAATAAATTTAATAAATAAAATGGGGAAACGAGAGAAAAAACAGGACCAACAATCTTACTAGGCCTAGTAACATTTGATCATGCAAGTGCACAGACAGGAAGGGGAAGGGTATTTTCCAAAGAGTACTAAGAAACTGGCTTCTCCTAGTTGTGGCTTGAAGTCCATGTCAATACCCATGTGTTTGTTTTCAGGTTGTGGGTACCAGAGTTCCTGAACCCACCTCTGTAGAACCCAGAGCATGAGCCTTTCGAGGCCCAGATTTGGCAAAACCTTACATTTTCCTCCTGGAATGTTTGATATTGGGTTAGGTTCAGCCACCTGAGCTAAGGTCCTGGTCCCCCAGATGCTCTTTAGTACACTGGTTGTAAACTCCCTAGCTCTTGGTGAGGTTGCGCAGTCTCATTCCTCCTCCCGACTCGAATCTGCCTTGGACCTAACCGATGCAAAGAAACCTCACTGATCTTGTTGGCTAGTAGAGGGGTGGGGGCATTGCAGGTCACCATCCCACCCAGCGGCGGCTCCTTCTCCTCACTAGTGGAGTCTCGCTCTACTTATAAACCTAAATCGCCATTTTAATGGGGATCTGCAGGGAACACGTCAGTTACCGGATCACAAAAATCCTGAAGCAGCTTGCATCCATCTAAACATGCAAAAGAACTGCCCTCAGCCAGCGTATCAACACAAGAAGTCTGGCAGGAGAACCAGCTCAGTGAAACAGACTACAGGGTACAGCATGGCACTCTTGACTTCAAAGGACACATACCGAGTTGTATCAATTAGGCCTTGATGGAGTCACAGAATCACAGAGCTGGGAACAAAATCTCTTACCAACATTCCTTCCTATGGCATCAGTTGAACCCCCAGCTATTCGCTAAGGCTTGATACGTTTGGCAGTAAAATCACACCGCTTTCCTTCCCTTGCTCAACTCACCCATTTTGGGGGCATTGGTCAGCCAAGATGGTCACCACTGCAAAGGGGGACTTATCCTCTGTGCAAGATAACCGTGTTAACTTTGCAAACATCACCTTACAGTGAAGTGCTGCAGGGGTACCGACTATGTTTCAGTAGTAACATTGTTACCTTTTCGAGGTGTCCGTGTTGGACTGGTGATAATAGATTAGGTTCTATGAATGCAGGATGTAGGTGGGCACCAGGTCGTTTGCTTAATTTCTTTATATCCACACTCTAAATATAATAGGTTTCAAATTTCTGTGATTGTTTTAGCCTGGAGCTACCAGTCAAGGAAGGTCTTATGGCATCAGGACCAAAAGATATACAGAGAAGAAAATAAGGTGACTCCACCCTATTAAAACTGGTGCTCTCAGTTGGTCCCCGTCAGGGCTGCACAAATATGTGGTCTAATACTTGTATGGTTTGAAAAATAATTTACTTGCAAAAAAACAGTTTGAATTTATCATAGGAATTGTTTATTCACATTCCTCTCTGTGTACTTCATTAAGTACTTCTATTTCAAATTTCATGAGGCCAGGCAAACATAATGGTTAGTTTTTCCATGTACATGTGCCAATGCATTTCGGTTAAAAAACATCTTAAAGGCTGTACATATTGTATAGATTCTAAATTTTGCTTTGCCCAACATTCACTTTCATTGCCAAACATAATTTCAAAAGAACAAGGTTAAGCAGAATTCAATTAAATTTGTGAGCAGAAGTAATATAAATCACATACCAATCGTATTCGTGTCCACAAATTTGTCCCAAAGTGTTTGTTTAGAAAAAAGAGGAAATTTAATGTCAGCAAGGTTATATTTAGGTGAATTCACATGGTATGCACACTAAATCAGATAGAAAGAAATGTACCTCTTATGTCATGTAAGTCTTCTTAAAACGTGTGATCGCTGCTCCTGCCAGAAAGATAGGAGCGAGTAAGTAAACAGTGGTATCTCCATTTGTTCGAGGATTCAATAAGCTCGAGCGCTTACCTCTCCTAGGTTGCCAAAACGGAGCACCCTTCATCAGATTTCCTTCGACGGCCTACCACAGAAGATCCTGTGCGACCGAGGGCAGAATCTAAACATGATCCGACATCCTGCCGGAGAAGTGCGACCACTGCATCTTGAGAGCCCACTGCAGAGATATCATCCGCAACCTGGCCTCTGGCACCAGGAAAATGCAGGATTCCATGAGGCCGAGCAACCTCAAGACCTCGAACGCCAGGAGACTCTGGGCACGTTGAAACTTGTCCACCATCTGCAGAATGTGATGAGCCCTCACCTGGGGAGGCGAATGCTGCCCCAGGGATGTATCGAGCACTGCTCCGATGTACTGGAGCCGCTGGGTAGGTGTCAAATGGTACTTATTTAAATTGAGGGAGAAGCCCAGCTTGTGAAGGGAGTGGCAGGTGACGGACAGATGATCCAGGGCTTGCTTGGGAGAATGCGTCCAGATCAACCAATTGTCCAGGTAGGGGCAGACGTGAATCCCCCCCTTTCCTGAAATACGCTGCCACCACCACCATCAGCTTGGTGAAGACCGTCGGGCGGAGGTCAATCCGAACAGCAGGACCCGAAACTGAAAATGCGAGTTGCCAACCGCGAACCTCAGGTACTTCCTGTGCTTTGGATGAATCGGCACATGAAAGTAAGCATCCTTGAGGTCTAGAGACACCAACCAATCTTGCAGTTGAAGGGCCTGGAGGACTTGAGAAAGAGTTACTATCTTGAACTTGTCCTTCCTGAGGAGTTTGTTCAGCCCCCGCAAGTCCATGTTGGGTCTCAATCCCCAGTCTTATTTCGGAATCAAAAAATAAGGAGAATACAATCCCTTGTTCTTCTCCGCTACAGGCACCAGTTCTATGGTGCCTTTCTCCAGCAGGGATAGGATTTCCTGCGCAAGGAGCAGATCTGGACGCTTCAAAGAGCTTCCCCGGTGGATTGTCGTGAGGCATCTGCCGAAAGGGGAGACAGTAGCCGTGGGTTATGATCTCCGGAACCCACACATCTGAAGTAATGGCACGCCATTCTCCAAGATGCTGTGCCAGTCTGCCCCTAACCGGCGAACCATGGGATATGGCCTCAAGACTGAGCGGACGTGGCAATGCCTGAGGGAAAAGAGGCAACTGCCTGAGCGGTCTTGGCACCTCGAGTACCTTGCTTTCCACCTCTGGTACTCCTACGGTGGCCCCTTTGACTGGCAGCTCCTCTCGATCTACCAAAGGAAGAGTAGTACTGAAAGGAACCTCCCCTCCATTGCTGTCCCCTAGGACGAAAAGTCAGAGGTTGACGTACTGCAGCGCTCAAAGACTTCGCTGCAGCTTTGGAGGTCTGCAACCTCTCAAGTCTCTCGTCAGCCTTGCTGCCAAAAAGATGGACACCATCAAAGTGCATGTTGAGAAGCTGGGATTGCACATCAGGAGCAAACCCAGACTTCTGCAACCACGCAAACCTGCGTATTACGGTGCTCGCCGCCATGTACCGGCTGACACAGTCTGCCATGTTCAGACCCGACTGAACGGATTCACACATTTGGCATCCTTGCCATCTTGCACGAAAGCTAGAAACCGTTCTTCCTCTTCGGGAATATGTTCAGCCGCCAAAGATGCACAATTCCGCAGAGTGAGAGTGAATCTTGCCAAGGCACAAACGGAGTTGGCTGCCTTTATAAAGCGATACCCCCAGAAGAAAATACCTTCTTCGCCCAACCATCATAGCGCTTGTCATCCCTATCAGGAGGGATGGTAGGGACCGTCGCCTGCTTCCCTGGGGCCGTAGCCACCTGCACCACCAAACTCTCCGGAGTGGGGTGCCTTGACAAGTAGCAGGGGTCACCACTGGCTGGACGGTACTTTTTCGGAAGTGACTCATTCACTGCCAGGAGACTCTCCGGAGCAGTCCAAGCCGCCGCCACCCTTCTTTGCAAAGCCATATGAAATGGCAACACCGGGTCAGTGGGTGGACTTTGGTCCAGGATATCCGTCAGATCATCCTGAAGAAAATCAACAGATGTAGCAGACCACCCCAAGTACTCAGTCACCCTCGACATGAGGCGCCTATACGAGGATTCGGCATGCGTGCCAGGCCACCTCCGGAGGTAACAAGAGCACTGGCGTCATGTAAGGACTGACTGAGGTCTTCCATTTGACTGCGGCCCGACAACAGGTCATGAGGAACCTCAGGAGGTACCACCACGCCCTCATCAGACCCTTCTTCCACCTCCGAAATGTAATCCAAAAGTTGGAATAAATCCATTCTGGGGGGGGTGGGAGGGGATGTCCAGAGAAGGCTCAAAAACAGGCCTCACTGACTTACTGAGAGCCTTCCTCGGAGTTTCCACAACCCTCCGGGGCACCTCCGGCAAATTCTCCTCAAAAGGCATTGAGTGCGCCAATGGAATCGGCGTCGGCGTCGATTACTTCGACGACTTCTTCAGAGCCAGAGCCTCGTGTGTCCCTCGACGGACACAGCGCCAATGGAGTCAATGCCTTCTTGGAAGGCCTCAGAGGTTCCGACGGTCTCGAGGGTGTCGAGGACCGGGACCCGTACCTGGCACGGCTATGGCGATCAACCTTGTCCAATTGGGACCTCAACGGCTCCCGATGATCGCGCCGACTGCCCGAGCCCGAAGGCGTGTGAGCGGTGGCTCTAGCTCGTTCCTTGCCGGTTTCCCTCAAAGGTGCGGACGGAACGGTGCCCTGCGATTCGAAAATCACCATCATCTGCTGGCGGAATGCATCCCATTCGGCCGGCGATGAAGACTTGGTGGGACAAGTCACCCGCCATCTGGCGGAGTCCTCCTACGAGGACGGGGAAGGCGACTGGTGACGGCGCTTCCGAGAATGCTGAGACGAGACAGAGGAATGGCGGGACCCACTCCGAGACCGAGACCCCCCCCCCCCCCCCGGACTAATGAAAATTTCCGAAGCAGCACAGCTGTGGTCATTACTGTCAGATGTGGAATACGTCGGAGGACACAATCCCCTTGAAGCATACATACGTCTGAAGTATCTAGGGACCCATCCTATATCTGTCTAGCTTTGCACAAGATCTATCCAGGTGCATCAGTCGCCATCCTGAGTTGGACTTGGACTCTACAGGTCAGGGACCTGTGACCTAATACATTCTTGCAGTAGCTTCTCTCCTGTATGAAGGGGTGAATCTTTCCTGGGGAAAAGTCTTCTTTGCCAGTGTCTCGCCCACTACCCCCCTGTATTGGGTTGAACTTTATTGCTGCCAATCTCTGCCCTGTCTTGGGGGTCTCCTCCCATCGTGGGAACATCTGTCCCAACGTTCCTGCACTGGCTTGCTGGAAGAACTTCGGAACCGTCCCATTGGAGCACATAACCAATGCCAACACAGACTTTAGCCACTACATCCACAGCCCATGGACACACTGCAATTGGACCAATGGCAGAAAAGATCCCAGCGATTCAGAGTACCCCATTGGGTGGTAATATAGAAAATTGCAGTTTGGAGCAAGAGTATGCACACTCGTTTTCTCACCCCCATGCCCACCATAGGGATTACACTGGCAAAAAAAAAAAAAACACCCGCCCCACCCCCGACTCATACCTGGTTGAGATGGGAAAGTATCCCTGTTTCCCTATAAACTCCCAAAATGCTTTGTATCTAGAACTGTACTCAGCAGTTGGTTTTAACTTGTTCTGGGAGTTTTTTTTAATGGCTATTTATTCTGGTTACAGCAGATTTATAGCAGTTACATGTATAAGACAAATAATTAGGTTATATGAAGTAGTTCAGGGTAAACCTCCCCCCCTCCACCCATGTTCTTTCACCCTGCCCTCCATTCCTTGCGCCATCCAATGTTCACGTTGCCTTCCCTTCTGGAAGATGAAGTGGGGATCCATATGGTCTAAGGAAGTGTTTCGCCATCTGTGGTTGGAAGGTTAACGCCGGGAATTGGCTGTTGTAGTCCAGGACAGGGGTCCAGCAGTCCGTAAAGCTGTGTAATGTTCCTTCCTTTGGCGCTGCGACTTTTTCAGCCACCAAGATCCTCCAGATTTTAATCCACCATAGGGGTATTGGGGGCCCTCCTGTGTCTTCCATTTCCGAGCCAAGGTTATCTTGGCGGCCAGAAGCAGCTGCACAAGTAGTTTCGCGGAGCGACCAGCCTTTGGGTAGCACTCCGGTCTTGATACTCCCAGCAGGATCACCTCTGGGTCCATGGACAACTTGCGCTGGGTTATAGCCTCGCATGACCTCCTCCCAGAAGGCCTGCGCTTTCTGGCTTTCCTACCACATATGAAAAAAGGTACCACGGGCGCCACATTGCCTCCAGCAGTTCGAGTCTATGGATTTCTGAAAGTGGTGTAAGCGCTCCGGCGGGAAGTACCAACGGTGATGGAGTTTTAGAGCACATTCTTATGTGTTATGCATTTAGAGGCGGAGTTGATTCTAGTCCAAATGTCTACCCATGTTTGCCCTAGGTCTGCCTCCCATCTGGCCATGTACGCTGGTTTGGTCATCAGCAAGTCCACCTGCAGTAGTTTGTATAGTTTGGTAATCAGCCCATGGTGGAGGCCCTCCCTCGTGGCGTGTTCAAGACAGTGAAGGTCCATCGTGGCCTAATCTAGACATAGGTGAACCTCTGTTTCTGCCAGGTGAAAGTGGCTCTTGCATTCTTCGAAAGAGGGAGGGGCACCGTTCTCAAAACAGCTGTGAGAGGGTTTGAAGTCTGCTGTGTCCATTCCCGGGAAGAAATCCGGGTTCCGGAGGACTGGGAGAGAGGGCCCAGCCCTTTGGGGTGTTTTTTCCTGCACAGAGCCCATGCCCATGGGTCCAGGGTAGCTCTGGTGGAAGAAAGGAAAGTCTGCCAACATCTGCATGCTGTGCCCGATACGTGCAGCAGAGAGCTCATAAGGGGGGCAGGAGGGAGGGTGCATTTAACCTGTTCAATTCGGGTCCATTTTGGGGGGGTTTGTCTGTTCCACCCAGGCCATAGTGTTTGCCAGTTGAGGCGCTATATAGTAATTTGCGAGACTGGGTAGACTAATGCCTCCCCACTTGGCCGCTCCAGTCATGACCTTCAATGGGATTCTCGCCTTACCCCCTTTCCAAACGAATTTTGATATATGCTTCTGAAGCTGCATCAGGGGTTGTTTTGGGAGATGGACCGGCAGGGTCGAGCATATGCACAGGAATCTAGACAAAAGATTCATTTTACATGCTGTAATTCTGCCTAACAGATATTTCTTGTCCTTCCCATCTCTTCAGATTGGCTTCTAGTTTCTTGAACAGGGGGCAGGGGGAAATGCCCGAAAGTGCAGGCCTTCTGGAGGAGGTCATGCAAATCGTATGCACTCATATGCACTCCCAGTACCTCTGATTTGGTGTAACTGAACGCAAACCCAGCTACCTGTCCAAAGGCTTCCAGTTCCGCTAAAGTGACGGGAGTGAGGTTTGACAGCTGGTAAGGGAGATCATCACGTCATCGGAGTATAATGAGATCTTGAATTGTTCTCGGTTTATGTCCAAACCTGCTATGTATCGTTCAATCGAATTATCTGTGCGAAAGGTTCCATCACGAGGGCGAAGATCAGCAGGGAGAGCAGGCAGCCTTGTCTCGTCCCACATGAGTGAGAGATCAGGGCAGAGAGCTTTTGGTTCATCCTTAGCGAGGTCTTCAGGGCTTGGTAGTTGGCCAGAATCATCTTGAGAAACATAGGGCCGAACTGAAAGGCTTCCAGCGTGAGACGCATGAAGGCCCAGTCCACCTTGTCAAAGGCTTTTGTGGTGTCCAAGGTTAAAACTGGTAATTCCTGCTGATCTTGAGCGGCTACTTCGATGAGATTGAGGGCTTGCCGGATGTTGTCCCCTGTGCTCCTTCCTTTGATTAAGCCCGTTTGATCCAGGTCTATGATGGATGGCAAGATCAGTGCCGGTCTATTTTCCAGCACCTTGGAGTAGATATCTGCATCCACGTTGAGCAAGGATATGGGCCTATACGACGTGGATTCACTCGGATCTTTTCCAGGTTTCAAAAGCATAATCGTGACGGATTCTTGCATAGAGAGAGTAATAGTTCCCGTGTCACTAAAAGAGTTGAGTTCCGTCATTGGGCCCAGAAGGAGGGTTTGGAAAAGTTTGAAAAATTTCGGTGGATAACCATTGGGGCCTGGGGCCCTCAGTGTCAGGGATTGGAGTACTTCCCAGACCTCCTAGGCTGTGATCAGGTGTTCCAGAGAGGATTTGTCTGCTTCTGATATGTGCAGAATATTGGAGCATGCTATGAATTGCTCCTGCTGCTATTGCGACCGGGCGGAGGCTGTCAGTGTGCTGGTAAGATCATGATGTTGCTACGGTTAGCTTCGCCTCTTGCCCCTTACAGGGTTGTGCCTTCTGGGTCTCTCAGGGATGCAATGAGGTTTCGTCGTTGGGTCTTCGCTAATTTGTTGACCAGAAATGTGTTGGCTTTATTGCCGTTGGCATAGTAGCTTTGTTTCGTTCTGATCAGCGTCTCGGCTGTGTCTTCCACATAGTGTGCCTCCAGTTTGGTGCGGGCCAGCCTCAAGAGCGTGGCTGCTTTAGGTGACCATTTCCCCTTGTGGAGCGTTCCCGCTATTGGAATTTCCTTTTCTAGCTGCTCCTTCCCCTCATTGCGCCTTTTCCTGTATGCTGCTGCTGGGTGATTAGTTCCCCACTGATCACCGATTTCAGGGCCTCCCAACTTGTCGCCGTAGAGGTGAGGTCCGGTGGGTTCTCTTTGAAATAGCTGTGAATCGCTTTAGTTATGACGTCTTGGACTGCCATGTCGTGTAACATTGGTTCGTAGAGAGCCCATTGGGGCTTCATCTGGGGGTTGGGGCCGAAAACTCTGGTGGTCGGCAGTATTGAGGGGGGGGTCCGAGAGAACCCTTGTGCCTATTTCTACCTCATCTGCGAATGACAGCAGTTGTGGGCTGGCCAGTATGTCAATCCGTGAAGAAGAGCGGTGGACGTGTGAAAAGAATGAAGTCCGAGGTGTCCGGGTGGAGAACCCTCCAAGTGTCTATGACACCAAAAGTCCTAAATAGATGACAAAGGTTCAGTCTGATTCTAATGTCTCTGGGCGAAGGGGGATTGGATTTGTTTTCTAAGGGTTTTGGGACTCCATTTAAATTGCCCCCTATAACCACTTGGCCCTAGAGAAAGTGGCGCAATGTTTCTAATTCTGCATAGAAGGCTTCCTGACCCTCGTTTGGGGCGTAGATGGCGATTAATGTGTGTAGTTGTTAAGGATACCAATCGGCCATCACACACCGGACCAGGATACTTGGTCTTATCCTGGGATGTGGCGCTCAAAAGGAATGCTTTTTCTTAATTTCAATGAATTCAAATTGAGCCAGTACCCGACCCGTTTCACACCCCGGGTCATAATGGACCATGAACCAGGCCGGTTGGTGAAAATACAATATTTATTGATTTAAAAATTCACATAAATCACATACATTTTAATATTGGGCAGCAATCATCAATGGGGTGATAATTACAATAGAAATTACTGGACTACACTTGGTTAACCTCCTAAATGAACATATCCAAAAGCACAATTGAATAGGAGCACTTTTTGATTTAGGATAGATAGCACCCAAGTTATGGTTTCCCCCTGCAATGTTCCCTCAACCCACAAATAATCGAATTAGAGTGGATAGAAAGAAGCACCAGGTAGTCAGGGATAAGAGGCAGCAAACAGAATCAAAATCCGACCTTACAGAATAAGAGGCAAAAGATTTTAAACCCTTTGAAAAAGCCTAAAATGACACTCTGATTTTGACAAATAATTATATGTGTGTTTAAATAATGATATACATATGTTTTATCACAGTATTAGGGATGTTATCCGACTACCAACCATAAAGTAAGGTATCACAAGAGCATACACTTCACAAAACAGATTGACATTGAAAACCTAGTGCAGCAGAATTCACATGTGGGAAAGTAGCATTTTTTTCTAGTTTAAAGGTAAAAACGTTTTGTTCAAAAAACGGGTGAAAAACACTGAATTGGAATGCAGTTTTTGGGCAGGGCGATAGATGCACAGCTCAGGGACAATACATAAGTGAAAGGAGGGCTATAGGTGAAGAATTGAGAGAGATTTGGAAGGTAGGATGAGGTTCGTTTTTAGGAAACTAGATCAGTTAAAAAGAGTCGGTTTTAAAAATTAAAGGCACATTTTACTTATACTAAATTATTTAGGCTATATTGTTGAAAGCCATGGTACGTTCAAAGATTGATTTGCAACGTCAACCTTTTCCTGCCATGTTCAGATCTATGTGGGAATTACTTTAAATTATTCCAAATATGACTAAGGAGTCATTAGATGAGATGATGAAAGAAGGGCGCCAACACTAGAAAACAAGAACAGGGTGCACAGAGAATTAGAACAGTGCAGACACATTATCACCGTATGCATAGGGTTGCTTAGAGAGTGGAACAAAGAAAAAATTCAGGATGGGGTAGACTATGTGTTATGGGATGTGGGATACTCGCAGTCCACTCTTAAATTTGGGATTAGGAACAGTCAACCAGGTTCTGGACTCCAGGTCTCAGGTCACCAGGTAGCGGAGGACTCTCCGAGCAGAACAGCAGCTGGGGCTGTCTCGTCACCAGATAACAAGGACAGCGGAGTCCAGGGATGCAGCGGGCATGCAGTTAGTGGGCAAAAAGCCAGTCTGGTTTCAGGATGCTTCCCAAAAGAATACCACAGCGTTTCCCTTTGGTTAGTGGAATTTTTGGATTGAGGCCTTGCTGTGGAAGGATCAGCAATGCTTTGGCCTTGCAGTGGAATCAGCTATGCTTTGGCTTTGCAGTGGGATCTGGAATCTGGCAAGATGAATGTAGAAAATCAGGAACGCAGGCGCAGGAAATTCAGTAAAGAGTGTCTTTAGAGTTCTGTCATCCACCCTTTTTATAGACCATGGTGACATCATAGAACTATACGGTGGGGCAGGCCTAGCTAAGCATGCCTCTAAACACTAGATTGGTCAGGGGTGATAGTTACCGCCTTCCTCTCAGCTAGGATTTCAAGGGCATGATGTCAGATTTATGATGTGAGTTTTACAATGTCCAGAACCTCCCACAGTTACTTTAGCTAAAATCCAGTTTTGCCATAAATGGCACATTTGTACAATTGTGGCATCTTAAATTACATAAGCAGGTTACATATTTTATGCAGCGCATGCCCGTCCAACTCTGCAGTCTGTAAGACATTGTTTCGCCCTTCTAATAATTTCTGTCCATTTTTAGTTTTAAATATCTGGCCTAAAATTCTATAACTTTATACAGGTGTATGGATTATCATTGGGCATGTCAGTATTGATTTTCACATTAGCATTATGTACACTTTCCTTGGAATACCCAATTCTCTGCCATTTCTGTTCCCTATATGGCAGTGAAAGCTATGTCTTAAATTACAACCCACAAAATTACATTAAAACTGTTAACTTTTTACATTCCTGCGAATTTCTGTCGCAAAAATAACTGTCTTCAAAGTTTCTTAATAAAATAGTCTTTTGAGACTAATGGGCTGGCCTTTGTCCTCCACTGGACCATTTTTTCTCTTCAGCTACCACCAACTGTCACTTCAGCCCAGTGGGGATGGGGGTTTCCCAGTTTGATTGAAGGTTTTATGGCCACTTCCACTTCACATGTTAGTGTCCCAGAACTTCCATTGTAAGAGGCCTCAGCCTAGACAAAAGTCTGCCAAGGTAGCAATTAGCACTTGTGTGTTCTAGCATCTACTGTGGGGGCCTTCTGTTGCTGGCACCCCCCCCCCCCCCCCAAGCAGAAAACTGTTTGGGTCTGACTACCCCCATGTAGCCAAAGCAAGTATATTCCTTATTTTAGTTATTTTAGTTATACATCAGAATAAAGCCTGTTGATTAGGATCTCTCATATGTATTTCACAGCACAAACCCCTTCACATTGCTAGATAATGGCAGGGCCTTATCCAACATACACTTTTAAACAAATATTTATTTATTTGCAAAAGTACATTTAAGCATGTGATACCTGCTGGCACGTCTCTTGCAAATTCGGTTTGTCTCTTCCCTCTGCATTTCCACATTGTTCCGCAGTAATAGTTAGTTTCTTGTAGGCAGCAATTTGTTTAAAACACAGATGCACTGAAATGGATATAGGCCCAGAAAGCCAGGGCCTTTTTGACGCATTGATCTTTGATATTTTGTAGCCCAAAAGTAAAGCTTTTCCCACGTAGCTGAAGTAAAGCTTTGTTTGATTTCTTCACACCTGAACAACAACCTGTCAATCAGGGATACTGCTCTTGTCTGCTGCTTTAACACAATGTGAATGTGGATGGGCATAGCAGGGTCTCATTAATAAAAGTAGTGTGATGAGGAAGAGAGGAAAAAGAGCATCAGAGCGACATCATTTTAAATGGAATTATTTCCCTTTTTCAATAGGAAACTTTGTGGTGTGCAGCAAAGCAGCGCTGCTTTTTCACTCCACTTTTTGATGCATGTCAGAACACACTGGCATGCTTTTTCAGTGTGCCCACCTTGTTCCATCCTGCCCAATATGCGCTTGGCAAGATGGTGCAGCAATCTTTTTGTTGCTGCAAAACGCAGTTTTGGTGTGAGGCAGTGGTGCTCACGGGAGGCAGCGGTGCTCACAGGAGCCAGCGCAGCCATTTTGCTACTTCTAGTTATACAAAGGTAGCGGGCGCCCCTCTCTCGCAAGAACAGACATGATAACCTGTTCAGTGGTTATTAACCACTTGAGAGTTCGCAGCCACTGCTTTTACTCACTGTGCCTTTCACAGATGGGAAATATCCATTTGCATATCAGTCTTTGTCCTGCCCAGGGGCAGTCCAGCACCGAAATACAATGGCAATTCCAATCTGAACGAGAGTACCACCAGCAACCCCATACACGTGTTTCACCCTTGTTGGGGATCATCAGTGAGGTGAAGCTGATGCCTCTCTAAGCACAGTGAGAGGGAGACCACGTCTGGTTGCCCCCAGGAGACCTAGGGTTACCAATCCCAGGTTCCTTAACAAATAGTTATACAAAGGTAGCGGGCGCCCCTCTCTCGCAAGAACAGACATGATAACCTGTTCAGTGGTTATTAACCACTTGAGAGTTCGCAGCCACTGCTTTTACTCACTGTGCCTTTCACAGATGGGAAATATCCATTTGCATATCAGTCTTTGTCCTGCCCAGGGGCAGTCCAGCACCGAAATACAATGGCAATTCCAATCTGAACGAGAGTACCACCAGCAACCCCATACACGTGTTTCACCCTTGTTGGGGATCATCAGTGAGGTGAAGCTGATGCCTCTCTAAGCACAGTGAGAGGGAGACCACGTCTGGTTGCCCCCAGGAGACCTAGGGTTACCAATCCCAGGTTCCTTAACAAATAGTTATACAAAGGTAGCGGGCGCCCCTCTCTCGCAAGAACAGACATGATAACCTGTTCAGTGGTTATTAACCACTTGAGAGTTCGCAGCCACTGCTTTTACTCACTGTGCCTTTCACAGATGGGAAATATCCATTTGCATATCAGTCTTTGTCCTGCCCAGGGGCAGTCCAGCACCGAAATACAATGGCAATTCCAATCTGAACGAGAGTACCACCAGCAACCCCATACACGTGTTTCACCCTTGTTGGGGATCATCAGTGAGGTGAAGCTGATGCCTCTCTAAGCACAGTGAGAGGGAGACCACGTCTGGTTGCCCCCAGGAGACCTAGGGTTACCAATCCCAGGTTCCTTAACAAATAGTTATACAAAGGTAGCGGGCGCCCCTCATAACCAAGCTGCACTTCTGCTGAAGTGCAGCTTGGTTATGGAAGGGAGTACTGCTGAGTGGGTAAATATATCCCACATAGTTGGTCAAAGAGGTCTCCTTTTATTGCAATATATCTACCCACTGGGCTTCACAAGACCTCCCTTCCCCTGAATGAAGTCCCTTTTGCTAGGAGAATCACTGTGGCACCCCTTTTGCTGTCTCCGGATGCCAGGTATTGCTTCGGGAATGCTCGATCTCACAGCCGTGGCAATTCCGCTGAGAGCAAATGTGTCTCTTGAAGGAACACCACCGACGTAAGGAAGATGTCATGATGCCTACCCCCGGACATCCAGACCAAGTCCATCAGTCCAGGGAGCAGTCATCCAGACACCTATTAAAAACCCAGCCACCCCGGGTAGGGGCTATCTGGGTTCAGTCCTGGCGCCGTAGGCGCCAGGTTCATTTGAAGAAACTTACCTCATGCAGACCATGCTGCAAAGAATCCAAGCCAACATGAGGCCTGGAAGGAACTACTTTGTTTCAGGGACTATTTTTTACTCGGGTTTGGTCTTGGGGAACTTCTTACCAGGGACTACTTTGGAGGCTATTTAAACCACGCCCGATGAGCAGCACACGCTTTGCGTTATTCTGCATCCTGCAGCGTAACGCTCACCATGCCCGTCAGTCCAGCATCCAGTCTTCTGCCACGCCCGCCTCGAATCTGGAGCTCCTAGAAAGAAGGGAAATAAGAAGAAAAGGTTAGAGCAAGAACATTACCTTCATTCTTCATCTGATCCTGGATCCTTCGCGCATCCGAACAAGGAAAAATACTATTTTGTGCGCGTTGCACCGCCAGCTGCAGCGTCGCGCTATACTTACCAGTCTTCACAGCAACTCCTCGACCCGGCGCTGCTCCATCATTCATCGCCGAACTCCCGGCACCTAAGGGGATGAAGAAAGACAATAAGGTGAGCCAAGAAAACCAACAAAGACAATTTCTATTAACACTATAGACTTACCGCCGGAGATATTATTCTACACGCCACATCGTCGTACGCTGCACCTGTAAGGAGAGAGAAAGCAACATGTTAAGCACTGGCATTTTCTACTGAACAGTGTTGGGTAACACAGACTCTTACCTAAACGCAATCAGCTGCTACAGGACAACCTCCTCTCGAATCAAGCTGCAAGACAAAGGAAGGAATCGGACAAGAGTGAATAACAGACATTTTGAACTCTTAAGAACCAAATACTTACGGCTCCTCGCCACTTACCTCGAGTCAATATTAGTCTGGAACTCACCCAATTCCTTCGGACCAGTGAAGTAACTGGTTATCTATGTGCCCCTGCACTCCATGCAGGATGGAGAGCTCATTTTCAAAACCATAAAGTGAGACTGGTGAAAGGGAATATCGGAGGTGATTAGTGGGAAAACGGTGGGGGTGTGATTGCTCAATCCACGGGTGGCTAATTCCTTTTCTCCACTTTCAGGAGAATACTCCTACGGGTCAAGCAGATGAAATTGAGTATGCCAGTCCAGTCAGTCATCTCTGCACTACAACTCATGTTGGTGAAGGCCGCAGCTATCCAGTTTCGACCGTCGCCCCCGTGGGAGCCAGGTGAGCGTAACAGAAGGCACCGGAAGGGGTGGATTTACGCTTCTCTGGGGAAGTTCAGGCCCCTAACGTTCAGTGAGACACAGCGCAGTTTCAAGTGGGGGTGGGAGGGGGCTTCCTCTCCCCTCTTCAGAGGTCAGGTGGGGGGAATGTGGGGGAGCTATTTGCGGAGGTTTGTCTTCTAGTGCAGAGCTTAGAGTTGTGTCCTGCTGCAACCAGATTTTAACCTTATCCAAACTGGGAGCCAATGTGGCCCTGGAACCAGACTGATCAACAGTAGGCCAGTCCAAAAAAAATTAAAAATCAAAAACCAAAACCAAACCAAACTGGGCCCAATGGGCCAGAGTGTGTGTCCATTCACTCGGCTGGGGCATATCGTGGGATGCCAGAGTGCGGAGAGTGTGTTCAAGCACGGAGACCAGGTTACTTCTTGTCCCCCTCCCTCCCCTGTGTGTAAGGGGGGGTTGTAATCTTGCTTTAGGTGGAAGGTGGCTTAACCCCCCTTGGGGACTTTCATCCAGCGGTTTTGTTGCGATTCCAGGGTCAAACCCTGCTCTTTGTCTGGGGGTGGGTTCATCAAGTCCTCTTCTGGGGTTGCCGGTCCCCCTGCCACGATTCCTCCTACCTCTCTGAGGGAGTGGAGTATACGTGTTTGGCCATCGATTGAAAATTAAAGTGCTGCCAGGAAGAGCCATCGGTATTTAACTTTTTGGTCCAGAAGAAAAATCGCTAGCAGTCTAAGAGCTCTACATCTTTGAACTGTGGTGGGCACCAGGTCCTGAAAGATTTGGAGAGGCGCCCCTTAAAATGTTAAGTCCCCTTGAGCATGGCTTGCAGACATGATTTCTTGTTTTGTAGAGAAGAAATGGACCCTGGTGATTACTTCAGGTGCGTCCATCGATGAAGAATTTCTACGGCCTCGTAATCTGTGGGTGCGATCCAGCAGGAGTAGTGACATGTCGCAGTTGGAGAGGCGGGTTTGGAAGAGGTCCCTGATGTAAGCCGGCAGGGCACTATCTGATATCGAGGCAGGCACCCCTCTGATGTGAATATTATTCCTGCAGCCCTATTTTCCAAGTCCTCCTGCTTATGTTGCATGCTCTCGCTGTTTTCTTCTAGGGTTTGGAGTTTCTGCTGCAATGTACGTCGAGTGCTCCAGCTACTGGTCCTCTGTTTCACTAACCCTATGTTCCACTTCCTCCACTCGATTGTCTAGTCCATCTATCTTAGCTCATACGAAGGTTACATACGGCAGGACCGTGGGAGGGCCTTCTGTAGGCGGACTGCCTGGTATTCAGCAGTCCTTTATGATGGGCCCGGCCCGCTAGATATGTTGCGGGTGCTGCATCCTACTGTGTGCTGGGGCGAGAGAAAGCTTTGTATGTAGGGCCTCCGTTCGCTCCTGCTGCGGCTATGACCTTTGCCCCACTGACAGGTCTGCTATTGGAGCTACTAGCTCCCTCTGGTATTGCCTAAGGGTTAGGGCGGGAAGGGACTCCTTACTGTCCTTGGGATCTTCTGGCCAGCACAGGGAAGCTGGGTGCTGCGGAAGAGCTGGCGTTCTCCCCTTCCTCTCTCGTCTCGTCTGCAGACAGTGGCTCAGTGCTGGAAGGTGCTGATAGGACGAGGACCCCTTCCAATGTGGGGGTCCCTGGCTGCTACTGGTATTGAGTAGGCCTTTGGCGTGTCATGGGGAGGGGGGCGCCGCTGCAAGCAGCCCAGGTTGTCTGCATGTGTTGAAGTTAGGCAGCTCTCTCCTCCCCGGGGTTTTGGGTGGTGTGCCTTATGTTCTCATGAGGCGGGAGATGCTGTTGTGGTCCTTCCGACTTCTGTGCCGTGGGGGTGGGGGGACCTACCGCTTCTGCCGCTGGTGGCTGCAGGTGTTGTCTGAGGGAGGGATCCCTCTTTCTCCCCCACGGTCAGGTCGGCCCAGGGTGCAGCAGTGTGGGGGTGGTGGAGGAGCCCCCTCCCAGTGAAGCTCGGGCCTCCTTTACCCTGGAGGTTGCACCGGCACCCGCTCTGGCTCCAGGCTGTGCTTTATAATGTGGGAGCCATCCGCATTCCCGAACAGGCACACTCCATGCTGCCAGCACCACCTTTGATCTTCTCGGTGCCGCCAAAGCTGGCCTGGGCACACCTCCTCCTCCACCCGGGCTACGGCAGCAGGGCTCCGCTCGCAGGGTCCAGTCTTCAAGCGCTAGCAGGGGGGGCTAAGACAGTTGCGGCACAGCTCTACTGCCTTCAAATGGCTGGGATGGCCCGGAGTAGGGGCTGCAGTGGTGGAGCGGACAGCTCCCTCCCACTCACTCCGACGCACACGGGCTGCCGCCATCTTGCATTCGGCGAGCCACGCCAATGCTTCTCTCGACTTCCAAAAATCTGCGGCTTTCCTTTTCCAATTTGCCCCGTAGATCTGGCCAGCTGCACCGGGAGTGGGGGTTAGGGGGTGTTCAGCGAGCCACAGGCAGTTCTGAGATGTTATATCGTGGGCATAGTGGCAAATTCTCGGGCGTCCCACGGAGCTCTTAAAGAGGCGACTGCATTGCCAGCGCCTCAAGCCACGCCCCTGTTCTGGGAGTCTTAAAGACTTTCTACTCCGGTACTTGCTTCACTTTTGAGGCACTAGGCTTACTAATATGGTAGGGAAGGGCTTTTTAAAAAATACAGGGACCTTAGATTTTTAAGGCCGATATAAGGGTGGAGAAGAAAGAAAGACTGACAGAG
This sequence comes from Ambystoma mexicanum, assembly GCF_040938575.1. Classification (NCBI taxonomy): domain Eukaryota; kingdom Metazoa; phylum Chordata; class Amphibia; order Caudata; family Ambystomatidae; genus Ambystoma; species Ambystoma mexicanum. Next base: position 1,299,530,143 of record NC_090932.1, read on the forward strand.
GGGTTATAGTGGTTGGCATACACTTATTTACGGGAGAAAATTAAAAGAAAACCCTATTTTACCCTAACTCTAATCAGGGTTTCCCCAACCTCAACCAAAATTACTAATGTTACAGTCAGGATGTCCAAAGCAAAATTCCCAACGTCCAATGTCAGAATCCTAGCTCTGTCGTAAACACTCCAAGTTTAAACTAAATAAAAAGTAGGTCTTCCCAGCTCAGAGGAACAACTCCCTTCCCCTGAACAAAAAGACAGTTCTGGATGTATCAGTTCCTCAAGTGTTGGGGGTGGCGGGGGATGTCTCCCTTCCCCAGCCTTCCTTAGTCTTGTAACACAGTTGAACAATTGGTGGGGAAATTGCTCAGTTCCCCAATTGGCCCTGCTGATGCTTATATTCTGTCTCTGGGGACCCCAACCCTGACTAGCAGACCGCTTTCCTTTGCCACCAGGCACTGTAATGAAGAGTGGATTGGAGGCTTCTCCAAGCTGTGGTGGATCCCTGACCCTGGTTGACGGACGTCGTTTCCTCCTACCAGGCACTGCGACAAAGAGGAGTTTGGATTTTTTCCCCCAAACTAAGGTGTGTTCTCAACCCTGGTTGGAAGACCCGATATCCTTCTCCATTATGTCTTTGTCCCAAACACAAACACAGACTTGGTTTGCTCGCCTACCAAGCTCTGTGTTCCTCTGCGTTATTCTCAGTTCTTTTTATGGTTTCTTTATGTGATATACAGATGTCATATACAGACTTGATTACTCCCCTGTCTTAATATGCATCACTTTCACAGTTCACTTCATGATTTCTCTTATGGGATAGTCCTGGGTCGCCTTCCCTCCAAGTACTGCATTGAAGAAGTTTAATTTGTCAGGGTGATTCGATATTCGTTCACAACACTACTTTAGTTAATTCTTTGATATTTTAACCATACCACAGTACTTCAATAACTTAGACCTGGTCCACTCGGTGACCAGGCCTAACGAAACAAAGTTCTCTGCTCTGGTGTACTCTGCCAGACCAGATCAAACTACTCCAACATTCTCTGACCTGGTGTAATCTCCTGTCAGGACAGAACAAACCACTACTTGTAAGTACTTCTCTGATAAAGGTCAAACTCAAACAGGTTAGAGATGTCTTTTGCTCCTCAACCACAAAATTAAGAAACTCTTCAAGGAAAACAAGAACCACACAGATGCTATTTGTTATACCTGCGTAGCCACATTTCCCCTGCAAGTTACGTTCCACTCCCTCAGAACCTCTTCCTTCAAAAGGGCAGACTTCTTGCCATTCTTGGTTTTCCCCTTTTAGTTCAATGAACTGCTGACAGGAATTTTGTTTCACTTCCACACTTCATTGGCTTTGGCAATGTACGTTTGAGCCCTTTTCTCTTAAGACCTTTTTTCCAAAAGAATCAGTTTTTAACATTGAGATTCTCAACTGCCTGGATTGGGCAAGTCAGGGTTTTTCTTAATTGTCCAATTACATTTCTTTATTTGGCGGTGGTGGTTTGTCCCCTTTCCCCGGAATATTGCCCTTTCTATGCCTCACAGTGACACAATCACATCTAGTAAGAGTATCAAGTTCTTACTATACCATCTGTGTGTCTTTAAGTCAGTTTGGTGTATAACATATGAATTGGGCAGCATTTGTTTGGTATGCAAAACGTTTTCTTTTTCTTTACCGTTACTTTGTTACAGTTCACAAAATTACAGTTTAGATTCCTGGTCTCGGCCAGCGGGTTATTACGGAGTGCTCTGGGGTCACAATGTAACAGTGAACTCACCAGGTCTGGTGTGCGCGTCCGTTAACCTTGCTGACTCCAGGTCTTCTGCTTCAGTTTCGCTCAGTTTCTCAACCACATCTTTCTTGTGGTTTGCTGTGGCCTGCGTCTGCCAACTCTAGAGCTCTCCCGGCTCCCACAGCGGTCTGGGGCTTATCTGCTCACAGTTCTGTGCTAGCAGCGGGAACATTCTCCACTCTCTTTCTCTTTCTCTTTTGCATTCCTATTTATGGCATTTAATGATTAGTGAAGGGAAGTCTTCCAACAGATAAGATTCTGGTTCTATGTTCTGGAACCCACTAAGGGTCCAACATTACTGATGTAAATGCTTTTCCTCTTTTACAGTTTTAGTCCACGTTGTTCAGTCTTTCATGTTTGGAACTGATTTTTATTGTTTTTTATTGTTCAACACACAAGCCATTGTTCGTAATAAAGTAACAATTAAGTACTGTTACTCATTATCAATATTGTCCGATTCTCTACTATTATTCTTATTTACAAATGTTCTTAATGGGATAAGTGAACAAAATGCACCAGTTGATTTTAACTATATAGGTAAACAAAGTGCAGATATTTTGGTAAACTGCGATTACTAAACTAGTAACCCACCCCTAGCCACAACATATCGAACTTAGGATCTGTGCTTCATTTTTATTTACCAGTGGTAACCCCATTTCTGTTGTGGCAGTGGGAGCATTTATAAAATGTGCTTTCTGTTGCATGACCTCTGCAAATGAACACGAGTGTCCAGGACACCCTCAGGACTAAACGTCTCATCCTGTTTATTGCTCTGCACTCCTAGCTGGTCCCCCTGCCTACCAAGTAGCCCCACCATGCTCAATTAATAACTATTTAACTTCTCTTCTGACTTTCTATTCTCGATTCTATTGATACTTCAATTGCACTGCTTTCCTGGCTCTCCTTTAAAACACATCTTTTGCCTTTCCTCTGTATTGTTTTTAAGTGTATCCATGATCTCCTCTCCCACCATCTTTCTTCTCTTGTCTAAGTTTATAGGTCATCACATTCTCTGCAGTCCCAATATTACTTTCTTCATGTAGTCCTTAAATCTTCCTGTGCCCAATCCCATGTTTTGCTCTCTCCCTTCAGGTTCCTAAGCACTGAAATAAGTAAACTCTCCTTATTTGCCTATTCTATTCTCTGTTCAAGTCTCAAGCAAAGCTTTCTCTTTCCTTGACATGATTACAATAAACTTGGAAAATGATCTATTATTGTATCGCTGATTACATACAGTGCTTTGGTACAGAAACACCAATACAAATGTCTAAATGTTCTTCTGTGAAGCAGGGCATCTGCCTCTTAGAACATTAATTCCCTACAGTGTACAAATCTGTGGCTCTTGAAACCTGTAAGGCAAGTGTGCACGATTGCCTATATTGGGTAACTTAACGTATAGGCGCTTCTAGTAAGAGCCACAAGAGACGAGACGTCATTTGATCTATGATAACATTTCATAATCAAACAAGTATCCTGGTGTCGATGTTAAACAACAAATGTTTGCTCAGTGCTGCCACTACATCTCAGAACAACCTTAAGTTGAAGCTCTGTTGAAGATCATAATGTGCCCAGTAAGAATTTCATAGTCGAATGTAAGCTTAAATATCCTTCAATCAGCAACTGGGAATCCGCCCTTTTGTTAAGGCACTCCCATACATTTATCAACATCTATCCAGTAATGCACACCAGGACTATTCTGAATCAGTGTCATCACAAAAATAACTGATTACTATTAATAAAAAGGCCAGTTGTCTCCAGCATCTTATTTTAGTTCCAGAACCAGCTTCACCAAAGATACTGTTACAATTAATCTATTGCTTACCCATGGCCTCCACGTGCCACAAACATTTCATGAAAGGGAAACTGTCGGTGAAGATCTCGTTCAATCACATCAACCCACTTCGGATCTCCTGCCATGATGTCCAGTTCCTGTAAAAGAGAAATTGTGTGAGAAAGGAAAAAGCAGGTGAAAAGATTCATCCGGGAACTTCATGTGAGGAAAAGAAACCAAATAAGAAGCTGGGGGGGGGGGAACTAGAATAAGTGAGACAACTTCAAAGAGGAAGGAATGGTGAAAGTGCACATATGAAAATGGACAAGTAAAAGTGAGCAGGAGCTAAAACACAGAAGGAAAGGAGAAAGAATGAAACACATTATTTCTCCATTGTCATAGCCGGTGTGCAAAATGCCACTTTAGTTAACTTTGGCAGATAAGTTTCATAACTGTGAGGGATAGCAATCAATTCTAAAGGTGTGCTTTGTAATAGCAGTTCTCACCCCCTACTGCCATGCCATGAGCACATGAGGGCAATACACTTCCAGTAAACAGTGGCTGTGTAGCTATCAAGAAGAGACCTGTGAGGGGTCACAAATGCAAGACAGCCACAAAGGTATAGTTTACTCAAAAGTTGCCATTTTTATTAAACAAAAAAGGGGCGAGATTAACAGCCATCTTTCCCTAACCTAACAAGGATGGCCCTGCCTAGCAAACAAAAACTAAAGAAAAATGACAGGGTCCAAAGGGTCTTTGACCCTCGCACTAATACACAAAGAAAGGAATGCTTGTCGGTCTTCAGTTCAACAAAACAAAAATACCAATTAGAACCCAAAGGTTTTAGAAAGTACTCCTTGTGATCAGAGTTAGGCTCCCCTGGATCGGTTCGGGAAAAGCTTGAGCAAAGTTCGGATTCAATAAAGTTCTGCGTAATAACAAACTTAGCACAAAAAGTATTTTCCATTCACTGGACCCTTCCACTTACCAAAGAAACTGTCTCTTTCACAAATGTTTGGTCAAAAATCAAAATAACTTATTTTTCAATGTCTCCTGCTTGCCAAAGGAAAGGTTTTCCCCTTGAAACACAAGTTCATAAACCAATGCAATTGTTTTCTTCAAAGAGTAATTACTACATCCCACTTCTTCAAAGGAAAAACCTTTGTCAGGCGAGCACATCAATTACGTTTGATAATGCAACAGTTCATCAAGAAAGGTGATACAATGATCAGGTTCCGTCCAACAAATGTTTTTGCCAGAGCCACAGTTCTGGTGCGCTCGCCTGCCATGAATATTGGTCCCTTTCCTGGCTTACTCGCCTGCCAGGATGAAAAACTACAAGTACAATTGTTTTCAGTGGTAATGTTTGTTCAAAGATCCTCCACACCAGTATCCTATGTGAGGAGGTTTGAACAATAACTTTCTCTATATAGTCTCTTGACAAGGTGGGTTACAGATATCCCCAGATTGGTATTCCATAAAAGGGAAGTTGTGCCATTGTTGTCTCTGTATTCCTCTTCAATAGCCTTTTGGCTGTTGGCAATGCAGCTAACCGGTTTCTCCCCATTGCTGTTTCTAATAAGGCGATTTGTGCTCCTGGGGCCTTTGTATTATTCTTATGCAGCCTCTTGGCTGCTGGCATTGTGGGTTACAATCATCCCCCAATTGATATCCTTTATTAGGAAAGTTGTACCCTGGCTGCCTTTGTATCACCCTTCTGCGGCTCTTGGCTTCAGGCAATGTGGGTTACAAATCTCCCCCAACTGGTATCCCATATAAGAGAAATTGCACTGGCTGCCTTATTTAATTTGTTCCGTATTAAAAATCATTTGTTCCAATTAAATGTCCAATTCCAGCGCCCCAGGGTCACCTGGCGTCTCAGGCCAACTCGCAGGTCTTTCCTTGCATCTCCTTACTCTCAGGTACTGCAGCGGATCTCCTCAGGTCTGTCTGCACAGCTACCAGCTCCAGTTTGAAAGTCGTGGCTAGCACAGTCCTTTGGTGGAGCTCTGACAGCTCTGCGAGGTCTCTGGTACTGCTTCCTCACCGGAGCGGTTCACGGCATGCTGGGAGCTAGTTTCCCACGCAGCATAGCTGTCCCTAAAACCACTTTCAACCGCGCTCTCTGCAAGGCCATGCATCTTCTCCCGTGTAGGCATTCGCTGGTGCTGCTACTGCTTCCACAGCGTATCCCACATTCAGCCCTGCTGCCGCCTCTGCTCCCCAATCAGCGTCTCCCTCCTTCACCGGCATCTCATCCCTGAATTTAAATCACCCGCTCAGGTGCTTCATACCATAACTAAACCGCTCATTATGCTTCATGGCACCTTTAATCTTCATAAACAGAGTCCCTCTTCCTCGTCTCAGTACCACAGGCATTATGGGTTTGAAGTCCATAATGTCTTTGGTCTATTTACATTTAAATAACTAACTAATTTGTGAACTGAGAGTTGTCAGGCTTATGGGAGGTTGTGAAAAAACGTGATTTACCCTTGTTTTGTAGGACCTTTTATTAGGCAGAATCATAACAATGTGGGGTTATCATATTTACTTCCAGAACCTCCAATGTAGCAACTTTATGTTGTTTAGCAGACACTCAGTCAATGAGTTAGGTAGTTATAGGAGAAGGAAGTTTATACTGACAGCATGCCACTATGTATTTGGGTAAAATGGGAATTTCTTCCTCAAAAGAGGATGAATACTGCGTCTCACCACTTGCTTCTTACCCACTTGCTCTTGACAGCAGTCTCCTCCCATGTGATACTACCTCATGATACCACCCCCCATGGTTGGGATCAAGTAGCAGCTGCCTTCCCCTGGCCACATGGGAGCAAACTCTAGGGTTTAGCGAGGACGCCACAGGATTCATCACACCCCAATCTCCTGACAAGATGGTGTTCCCTGGTAGACCAAATGTGAATGGCTGCAGGAATAAGGATCTCTGTCAGCACATGCAAGTAGCCAGCCTAAGCTAGGGGTAACAGAGAAAACCACCTTACCCTGATGACCAGGACCAAAAGAAATGCGAAGGGATTTAGGGGTCCTGTTAGAGGTTAACGTTGGACCCCACTTTAAGCACAAAGGTAGAAACAGCGAAAAGGTAGAAGCACAGCAAAAATCATTCAGGGGGAAAAGGAGGAAAGGGACCAAGGGAGAGGACACCCAGTTGGCCCAATTGCCTAGCAGACAGAATGGACACCAGAAAATTTTGGCTGACAAAACCTTTAGGTGGATGTCAATGGCTCAAAAGGGGCCCCTGAAGAGATTGAAGGATAAGCAGCAGATCACAAGTTGACACAGGAGACCGAGTGCGTTTGCAAGTCTGGGCAAAGCTGTGTAAAAACAGACTGTCATATCCCTCTAAGCAAGCAATGCCAGCTGTGGACAGAGAGCCTTTTAACAGAAGCTAAACAAACTCTTACCAGTCTATGAACAATGGCCCAACAAGAAGCCAAAGTTAGAGAGGTTACAGAAAAAAGGCATGGAATTCTTGGTACTACACTATGCCCAGAAGGTGTTTCTGCGATGGATACAAAATGTATGAGTAGTAGGTTTTTGTGATTGCAGGATATCTACGACATCCTCACAAAAGGGGCCTTTTTCCAAGAGACCAAAGTGCTCATTTTTGAAGCAGTGTAGCCAGTTCAAAGCAAAAGGTGGATTTGCCTGGAAGGAAAACATTGGTATAACTCCATCCTGGGGTAGCAACATTTTTCACAGAAGAAAAAAAACACTTCCTCCATGAAAAAGGAAAATCTGAATCCCTGTACGATCTCTCCCGATTTTCTCCATAACACGTAGGACGACAAAGCTATCAAGCCAGGTCAAGGACAGTTCACACTCCACAAGCCAGTTTGTCTTGGGTCCAGGAGCAGTAAACTGGGAGAATATGATCCATCCTGGATGAAAACGATTCCATCTGATGAAGGCTGAAAGTCTGGCAGATGGAGTTGAAGATTGAAGCATTGAGCAAGATGTCCAGGAAGAGGTTTTCCTATCCTTGGATGCATGCAACCAGTAGAGGTATAAACAGATTAATCTCGACACAAAGACCAAGCTTGCATGCAATCTCTGTCCAGCACATGACCACTTGAGCTCTTATCTGCTAACATAAGTGGAGCACATGGTTGCCCATGCATACCAAGCTAGCCTACTACTGTAGATGTAGGGAGAAGGCAAGGTGTGCTTGAAGGATGGATGTCTTCCAATGGCTGGATGATATGGTAGTCTCCAATGGAGACTAAATCCCCTTACCTTTTTGTCAACCCAGGGTCGACCCAAAGCCATTCAAATGGGCATCAGTGTCGAAGGCCAGTTGACTATGTTGATCCATTGCCTTTCCCTCCTGGAATCATCACTGATCCTGTCAGATCTGTAGAGAGACTGGCACATGGAATGCATAATTTCGCAAGTCTTGGACCCAGTGATCAAGGAAAAATCTAACAAGTAGTTTTAGGTGTCTTGCCCAAGGAAGGATGAAAACGCATGCAGCTATGCCCCACTGCACCAGGAGACACTGTCGAGCCAGGGCTGTAGACCAGTCGAAGAGTTCTTTTAGGTGAGGTTGAAGAGTCTTGGTCCCTATAAGAAGGAATCAAAATCTTTCTAGATGTTTTGAAAAAACCTCTTGCTCCAAGGTAAACTGGTATGGCAGAGTCAAGGCTTTACCCAATCAGTGGCAGGGAGATAGGGGGAAGGGTGGGGAGGCAGGGACCCCTGCCGATCTTGACAGCAGCCTACCAGGATGTTTGCCAGAGCAAGTCCTATCCCAGAAGCAGGGTGATGAGATGGGGGGGTCGGAGGGGTATAAGATGGTACCACCGTCAATTCCATAATGCCCGTCAGACGCTTTTCGAACCAGAGTTCTCTTGTCATTCAGAATCGCAACATGCACTGCCTGCCTAAAAGGGACAAGACACCAAACACCTGACCCAACAACACTAGAATGACCCCGGAGGAGAATGGTCGGGCAGCAAAAGAAAACAGAATGCGAAGGGACTACAAGGAGGAGGTTCGACAGCAATCCTCCCCAAAACACATGGGGGGTGAGGGTGAATCACTAGCACCTGAAGCAAACCAAAAAAACAACTAGCCTGAGCACCTGGATGCCACTCTGCAATTGGAGAATTCAAAAAGTGAGAGGGGGATAAAGCCTTCTTAGGCGGGAAAGCTTAGCTAGAGATAGGCCAAAGGGAGCCGTTACGCTCAACTGGTCTCTGCGGAGGCGTTGGGGCACGGTTGCAACCCTCCCGGGGGTGAGGTCGCTCGGGTCCGACGTCGCCCACTGCGCTTATGTGGTGACTGGTGGTAATAGGTGATGCTGCTCGGGACTGCTCCTGCATGGAGAATAGGGGGCGTGAGTATGCCAGCTTGTGCGCCTGATCTCCTTCCAGACCTTCTTCCAAACCGTGGTACCCATGGGATGCGCTGTCCCTGGAAAGCTCACCTGTTGATTAGTTTTGGCGAGCACTCCGTTCTGCTGATTCTGGCACGGGCGCTTGTATGATCTGGACAGAGGTCCTTCACTGGTCCCTTGCACGTGGTAGTCCAGCCCTGCTGCGACTAAGCAACTATACTTCAGGCAAGTGTTCCTGTTTGCCTTTGTCTTTCCTCGTCTGTTTTTGTTGTATTGTAAAATTTGTTGTCTTGTATTGCTGTCTGTTCCACTTTTGATGTTTGCTCTTTTGCTTTCTTCCCTTGCAGGTGATGTTGCCGGCCGGCAGAAGCTGTGGAGCTTGAGGCGACAGCTGGAGGGAATGAGGAACGTAGCTGCAGCGGTAGCTGGTACGTTAACTAGGGGATGCGCGGGGTTCAAATGCAGTGCGGCCCTAGGACGAATGTTCTAACCTGGTCTTTCTTCTTCACATGGTCCAAGTTCGTGGATGCGGAGTGCGGTGCTGCAGCGTCAGGATCAAGATCGCTGGATGTCAGGAGATGAGTCTGCAGATGAAGCAATGAAGCGCCGGTTTCCTGAAGGTGAGTATGCATGAGAACGCCTGGTTTCAAAAGGTAAGTAAACTGGTCCAAGAGGCGGTGAGCGTCACGTTGCACGCGAGTGCACAGTAACGCGAAGCAACGCCCTTAAGGATGGAGCAGCTTTTATAGCTGAGCTTCTGAAGCCACGCCCACTAGGTTCAGCCTACCTGCCACACCCAATGAGTCAGCACATGAGGATGTTCTCTGGAATAAAGGCTTTTTATTCCAGAGAATAGCTCTGGAAAGGTCTTGTAAAATAAAAGCACTCCTGCACTGAAATAAAGTGTTCCTGCTCACATCTCTATATGAGCCCGACGCCAAAGGCGCCAGGACCGAGTCCAACCAGGGCCCCCGTGTTTATAGGTCCCAAAAGGACATAAGTGAGTCAAGTGACCCATTGCCCCCCATCACTAGATGGTGTGGTTTTTGTGTTCTGGGGCCTGTGGCCATGACAGGAGCATGTGCCCAGGGGGACCAAAGAGTGGCATGAGGAGTGTTGGAAGAAGGAAAGTTGTGCTATAAAAGCACAGCCAGTACAGAAGTGTAAAGGTGTTTGACCGAGGTCAGGTGCAGGGGTGGTGAACCAAGAGGCCAGGCTGAGGATGGACAGTCAAGCAGAGTGCTGTGCGGAGGAGACTGACAGTGTTCTGAGAGAACGCAGCTAAGGTATGGTGTGCAGGAGCGCATGGTACTACTTGTATGCAGTGTAGTGATGGGGTGAAAGAAAAGGGAAGTGTAGGGGGAATGATGTAGGTGGTGAGTAGGTGACAGAGGGGGGCAGGGGAGTGGTGAGAAGGTGAAAGGGGTAGTAGAAAAAATAGGTGGGGAAGAGAAGATGGTTTTAGGTAGTTGGGGAGAGGCAGAGAGTGACTGTCAGGAGACAGATGACGAGACGGGTCATTGGAGGAGAGGGGTGCAGGTAGTGATATAGGAAGAGAGGAGAGGTGCATAAAGCAAGGGGGTAACTGAAGGGAAGTGACAAGAGGGAGAGGGGAGCATATCGAAAGGAGTGTGAGGGGAAAGAAAGAGGTATCGGTTAAGAGTGAGGGAGAATAAGAAGATCATTGTGGGAGAAGATAGAGAGATATTCGAGCGAGAGGAAGTGTGCAGAGGGGGGGGGGGAGAAGTGGAGACATCCCAGCTAAACCAGTCTGGTATCAAAAGGGGGGAGGATCATTTAGAAATTCCCTGGGGGAGCTAAATGGTGAGGACCAAAGCCTTTATGTTTCTCTTCCAGTTTAGCAAAGATCTAGACAGCAGGGGTTATTGTGCTTTAGAATGTGTCGAGGATAATCTGGTGGTTAGGGGCCTCTGTGTTACGGTGGAGGGAGCACATGGGGAGGTTGAGAGAGCCGTATGGACCCCCTTAATTTCAACCGTCCCAGCGGTCCCAACCCCTTTGTTTTAAATTGCAATATAGCATCCTAAATCCATCATCTGTAACTGAATTTCTGAGGCCATCTGTGACACTGGTTCCGTAGTGGAACTTTTGTATATTCATAATACAACCGAACACACTTGAGAAATGTGTAAACCCTCTGTGTCTGGCAATGTTTTTATAAGGGCAGGAGCGCAAGCCAGTGAATCATCCAGGTGGTATTGCACCACTATCCCTTGTTGTGCAGGAGACCCTCTAGAGGTGAATACTGGTGAATAGTCTCAAGGCTGACTAAGCCAAATAGAATCACTTGGAACAGAGGTCCAAAGCACAAATAAATCATTAAAAATCTCTCAACCCAATCAAAACGCCCCCGCAGAACTGTGTCCAATCAAAATAACAAAATCCAAAACCTAATAATGTAATGCATATCGTGGTCATTGCTAAAAAATGAAAAAGAAAACAAAATGAAACCAATGTCCAACAGTCAAGTGACCCCCAAAGTCCGAAGGGATTGAGACAAAGTAGATACTGCATCCCTTTGAGATCACATCCAAAACCAAGTGGATGATGTGCCCCATACAAACCCTCAAATAAATTGAACCAGGCTGAAAAGAGAAAGAACATTGCAGGACAGACAGCTACTCCTCCCACTCTGTCCTGGCATTCCTGAGTAGGCAGTGGCAGACTGTGCCTTAGAAGCGTTTGGTCCCATACCCCTAGTCTATGTCTCAATGTAACCAGAGTAAACAGAACATGGAGTAAGAGGGAGAAAATGAAGCAGATTTCATGTAAACCAAGGCACGATGTCTGGGATGAAAAGGAATGGACAAATTCTATGTTCCAAGCTGCCTATTTGACCAATTCACCAGGGTGAGTACAGAAACGTTTCTGTCCCAGGGTCAAAGTTTTGAGTATTGGGGCCTTTTGGGACAGCAGTTGATTCCATACTTCGCCGGAGCAGTCTCCTGGCTGATATGGCAGCAAGGCACTAATCGAGGACAAAGTGGGTGTTTGGGGCACTGTGCCCGTACTTATCATGGGGCTCCTCAGCCCACAACCGAACAAATGAGAAACATTTGTACTCATATAAGTCTGCCTATTGACAAGCTTATTTCTATTGCCTTATTTTGCAGTGCTATCATTTTTATTATTAACTATTTCACTCGACTATTAATTTGCCCAAACATGCATCTCTCAAACGACTTGAGTTACACGCCAGTCCACTAGCACAAAAGAGACACTCTGAACCACAAAGAGACTCTGAACCAATCAGATGTGTGTGTCTTCGTGGCCAATCAGACGGAACCACACAGTTACTTAAACCCCAAACAAAGATGGCGGCGGGCATCAAAAGATTGCTCCACAAAATTTCTACCACTAAAAATCAAACAGAAGAGGAAAAAGTCACCAGTTTTACACCAAGATATTAATTGATATCAAATAACTCCAAACAAAAATTAAATGTATGCTGGTAGATGCTTCTACACGACAAGCACAAATATTTAATAGGAAGTACTAGGCATGGTATGAACCCTAGTGAAGAATATTAATGTCCAGTCCTAGATGTATCTAAAGGCCTCCACTGGCCAACAACCAAACACTACAATACATAAAACACACACAGGCTTTCAAAGGTGGGCTCTCCAAATGTTCTTTCCAAACTCCAAAAAGCATTAGCTAACCCCTTATCTAGGGGACAAACGATAACAGAATTTGGCATACCTAATGATTGTTTCCTCCTAAGCACACTCCAAATTATGCAAGGCGTCTGTATCACATCTTCATAAGTTACAAAATTGAAAGATATCAAACACGTGCCTACAAAGGAAAAACTATTTATGGCCCACAGCCCATATCATATGAGTAAACATACTCTTCACTGTAACACTGTCTGTCCCCTTCACCATAGAGACCTGAACCAGTGCCCAAAAACTCCACAAGCCTCAGAAAAGTCTTACTCAGTGCTCGAAAATACCAAGGTACTACGAAGTCACACTCCGCTGTTAACAGAATACCAGGTTTCACTGGCACATGCATATAGCATCCCCATCATCACCTTGTGTCTGGTGTAATATGGCCCACACTACAACACCACTGTGCACAGAGACTGGGGCCAGTGTATCAAAAACAGTTCACCGAGACCAAATCACAAGATATTGCCTTCATTCCTCGGGGCAATATATTCACACGTTGTGGCACTGTGTAGCAGGATTCAATGTAATAAACACAGCCATTCAGCGCCTCTCTTTATATGTGTTTTCCGAACCGGCTTGAAAACAAATATTGAAATAGAAAATTGACTGATCGTGCCGAGTACGCTCGGGGAATGGAAGTCCCAAACTGGGCGCTACATTGGTCTGACCTCCGGGCAGCATATTACTACTATCAATAGCCCTTAAACATGTTGGAAACAAGGGCCTCTGAGAATCACTGCAGTCCAAGTATAAACAAATTGTGTGGCACCAGTCAGCCACACGCTTTGGAAACAAAATGGTCCTGAAACACATGCCATGTGACTCAAAATTAGTCACACCCTTACAAGCCTCAAACTCAATAGCGCATGCTCAGCAGTCCTACAAGCCTTCCATAAACCTAGCACAAATGGCAGTGAACCCCACCTAATGGTCCAATGATCAGTGTAGCTCTGAAAACATTCATATGTATCTGGATGTGAAACCAAACATGCTTAGTTCAACACATCTGTATATGAAACAAATTAAGCTCAACATTTTAAATTGTACCACATAAAAGATTACCCTACACCTCAGAAAACCATACATTTGTTAACAGTTATGGTGAACCCAATAGAAAGAGAAGAGTACATTTTCCTGACATTTTGTATTGTTCAAGTGAAGAGGGGTTGGGGGAAAAATAGGAATAACAATGCTGCTAGTACAAGTAGTACTTCAGGGGAACAAGATACGAGAATGACCAAGAGGGCATAGAGGTAGGAATCGCTCCAGACAGGGTTGTGCATCTTTTTTAGTTCAAGGTTCCCACAGAGGGAATTGAAACAGTAATCAAATGAGAACAGGAGTCAAAAACAGTGGTAGTGAATATTTCATCCTATTCACTAAGCAAGGAAGAGGAACTCACTTTGAATAAGGGACTCCATTTTGTCATGACTAAACAACATGATCCGTTCGAATTTAGAGCAGAGTGCCAACCTTGTATGCGTAAAATAGATATACATGTTTTTTCAAAATCAACCTGACTTCGCATCCAAGATGTAGCAGTTTATGAGATCCTTCCCGCTTCAATCTTCCAGTGCATAGCCACTCCACCGAGTTCCTTGTGTTTAAGAAAGTCATGTAGATCACCAGACTAGAATCCCTTGAAAGGGATACCCACTCTTATTTTAGTAATTAACAAAAGTACTTTATGCTAAAGTTAGCGAAAGATCATGAGGTCATTGTGGGTCAAGCTGACAGAGGAGCTAATGTTTTGTTGAATCAAAAGGATATCTTTGAATGCAATACCTTGCTGTATGACGGAAACAGCTACTGTGTGCTGGCAAGTGATCCTACCAATGTCATGTTTGCAGAAATAAAGTGTCAAGTGCTTTAGATCACCAGATGATTGTGAGGCAGGAAGCCAAATCTTTGATGAGAGAAGATAGGAGGAGGATACCTTTATTTTATATACTCCCTAAAATACATAAGAACCCTCTTCTACCTCCCGGTCGGCCCACTGAATCAGGGGTCAACTCTATCCTGGAGCCACTTTCTAAATTTGCAGACTATTACTTGAAACCATTTATGCTACAAATTAAAGTTACCCAAGGGACATCAAAGATGTGATCAGTAAAATCTAAGGTGTGTTTTTTTTAACCTGAATCACATCTGTTAATATGTCTGTATATACAGTCATTGTACACTGATACACCAAAGAGCAACATTGGAAGTGGTAGAGGAAACATTGCGTTGCAGAACCGACAACCACAGTCAGTGTTCATCTTATGGTGTACAGAATACGCTCTCCCCAAAAACGTCTTCCAATTCCAGAGAGGTTTCTTTTTAAAAGTCAAAGAGATGGCCTTGGGGGAAGCCATTGCCCCCAATTTGGCAAACCTATAGGTTGAGACTTTTCAGAAACTGGTAGCGTATGCATAGAATAATCCTTTCAAGATTCATTTAAAACAATGTAAGTAAGTAATACTGATGACATCTTTATAGTGTGGGAAGGCTTCCATGAAGATGCCGGCATTTTCATCACTTGGCTGAATGCGTAAAACAGGTTTTTTACGTTTACCAAGGAAATCAGCAAGGTTGAAATCTTTTTGTTTTCTTTTTCCATCATGAGGGTAAACTTCTTGTTAAACCTTTTAGTAAGGCTAAACATAGGAATGCTCCGGTGCATTTCTCCAACCATCATGCCAAAACATTTAAACCAATATACTGAGATTAAAGCAGAACATCAGCAATAAAGAGCATTATGAGAAAAGCGTGAATGTGCTTTACAACAAATTAATCACAAGGGGTTATCCTAGTAAATTGGTTAGCGAGTCTGCTAAAAGAGGCTCTAACAAGCAGGAAGCTCTTTTGGAAAAAGCTCCCATTAAAGCCAAAAAGTATACAGAACCAGTATTTGTTAACACTTACACCAATTTATCCTACAAAATGAAAATCTTTCATTATGAAAAATTGGAGGCAGATGTTCAACAAAACCGTCTCGTCTTTAGTTGTATAAGAGGAACATAAGAAACATGTTGATCAGAAATGATATAACAGACAGGAATTCAGAGATGACAAGACAGACAACCTTATGGGGCACGCCACCCATCACGGGTCATCCATGTGGACAATGTCATGTGTAAATGCACTGAGAAAACCACTGAAGTGGACATTGCAGGATAGATGGTCCATTAAAGATCAAAGCAATTGTAACAGCGAAAAAGTCGTGTAGATGATTACATGCCCATGTGGGCTCCGATATATAGGGAAGACAAATTGGAAATGCAAAACAAAACTGCCGCAGCTATATCACCAATAACATCATTCAGGCTCCATTGGTTAAACACTCTATGGAAAAGGGACACATCAGTTGGGTAATCGTAAAGAAAATCAAGGGATCCAATAGAGGATACCAGAGACTGATCACTTTTGAGCAAAAAATGATTTTAAAAACCATTAGTCATACAACCGAACTCCATGAAGAGCTGGAATGGCATAATGTTTATGTCATGTAAGAAGATCTCTTAAGCTGGGGCTGCTGTATGAGCTTTGTAGCATCTATTTTGTACTTTTCTGACAGTCTCGTGCGCCATCGTTTTTCTGGCATTACTTTGCATTGGCTGCATTTTTCTTCTAGGTTCCTGTTGTGTTCTGTGCCTTGTTGACTGTATGGACCGTTTGTTCTCTACAGTTCTTGATGTGTTGATATCCACAGTTTGTGGCATCACATTGCAATTGCCTGCATTCTTCACTTCTAGGTTCCCTGTTGCACTTTGTGCTTTGCCTTGGTTCTGTACTACATCTGCATTCTCTACTTCTAGGTTCCTTGTTGTGCTCTTTTCTTTCTGGTGGGTCTGTACATCCTGGTCACAAACCTGGGCTTCCCTATCACAGAGAACTATACCAGTGCTTCCTCCAGACAGACCTTTACCGACATACTCTTTGTCGTTCCCTCTCCAGGCCTATAGACCCCCCCCCCCCATATGGTCTCTGTTCTCTCTCATTTTTCACCTTCTCCCATTAATGATGCCACCCAGTGGGAGGCCCCTCCTGGCCCCCTTCAACTCCTCAAAGAACCTCATTAATGTCTACTTGGATGGCACCATCTTGGTCCAGGGACCTCAGGCCAATCTCCTCTTTGAGAGACGCTTCCCGTGCCTTATCAACTTCCTTTCCTCTCCGGCTAACCCTTCTTACCCCTCTGGATCCTCTGCCGCCCCCTTCCTCTGCCACCTCTTCAGCACCCCCTGCTGCTTCTCTGGCCACCCTGGTTGCTTCTGTCCTCCGCCACTGCTCTGGCACTCTTCTCCCTCTCCGACTACCCTGCCTTCTCTTCCTTCCTCCTCTGCGCATCCTCGGGCACCTCCAAAACTTCCACAGGGTGTACCTCTGGCCTGTAACCATCCCCGGAAGTCCTTTAAATGTGGCAACCTGCTCCACATCCCTACTCTCAACTCTCATTCAGCTGTCAAACACTCCTCTGACTTCTGCCGTCTCCTGGAAGAGCTTGATTTGGATGTACTCTGATTCACCAAGACTTGGTTTACAGCCAGCTCTGTCACAAGTTTCGACACTCTCCTTCCCGATTGCTACAAGAACCTCTCCGAACCCAGAACCAACCGTCCCGGTGGGAATATAAGCCTTGATTTTCCCATAGTGGATCCCTGCTTCTATCATTCCAATGCAGCACTACTCCTCCCTTGAACAGTCTCTCTCTTTCTCTCTCACTGTGGCCACTATATACAGGTTGCATGGCCAGGTCGCCCTCTTCCTATCTGAATGGGCTGACCTCTCCTCCTCACCTCTACCTCTCAGCTTCTCCTCCTCAGAGACTTGAACATTCACCTGGATGCTACCAGCCCTTCTTCAGGAGACTCTTTCGCAACCTCTGCGATTCGCTCTCACCCTCTATTCTTCCCTCTGGCCCGACTCACTCTGCAGTACACACCCTGGATGTTCTGATCTCCTCAGACCTCCCCTTCTCAACCCTCTCACCACTCCCTTCTCTTGGAGGTATCACCTTTTCCTTTTTTCCCACCTCTGTTCCCCGGAGGTGAAGCCGACTCCAGCACAGCCACCTACCTTCTCGGTCATCCGCCCCATGAAGCGTGTCTCATTTGAGGTTTTCACTGCTACTTTCTCTCCTCTTCCTGCACCTTTGGCCGACTCACACCCTGACACAGACCTCTCTAACCTTCACCTCTCCATTTTTAACACTCTGGATGTCCTTGCACCTGTCACGAGGATCCGTTTGAAGTCCAAATCCAAGTGCAACTCTTGGTACGATTCCAACCTCGCTGTCCTTAAACGTAAGTGTAGGGCGGCGGAGAGGAAGTGGAGGGCATCAGGGGCACCCCCTGACAAACTGGCATGCCGCCTGCTCCAAAGGCAGTAAAGACGCTGTCCTCTTTAAGAAGAGAGCCTACATACAAACATGCACCTCTGAGGCATCTAACAACTCTGCTGAACTTTTCAAAATCTACAAGGAGCTGGCCAATCCTGCTCCCTCCCAGACCCTCTGTACGGCCTTGGCCTCTCATTTCACTAATAAAACAGGAGAGGCTGTCCACCTTCTCTTCCTCTACTACCTCTTCCTCCTCCACTACCGCTCCTGGCCCATCTGAGGTCACCTCTCCTCCTCCTTCCCTCTGTTCATCCCCCCGCCCCCGCGATGATGTTTCTAGACAAGTCCAATCTATGAAAGTCTTGTCAAAGCAGGTTCTCCCCTGCTCATCCAGAATCTTCAACAACCACATCGGCACCATCGCTCCAATCTTGGCCGATTCATGCAATCACTTCTTTGCTGCTGGAACTTTCCCCTCCCTCTTAAGCACACTGTGCACCCCATTCTAGCCCTCAGCCGATCCTTCCTCTCCGGCTGACTATCACCCGATCTCCATCACTCCTTTCCTGGGCAAACCCTTGGAAAAGATGGCCATCTCCCAGCTTAATCTACATACTGAATCAGTCAGTTGCCTCCATGACCACCAGTCTAGCTTCAGAGCTGCCAGAAGCACAGAAACTGTTCTCCTACCCATGAAGACTTAGACTTGCTCTCCAATCTCGACTCTGATCTCCCTTCTGTCCTCATTCTCCTAGATCTATTTTGACAGACTCAACCAAGCCATCCTGCTCAATCGCCTCCAAGAAAACTTTGGTATTACTGATCAGGCCCTGACCTGGTTGACCTTTCTCACCGACCGACCCTCTCAGGTCCAACTGGGGTCTTTCCTCCATTCTATCTCTCTACTTGTGGTGTTGCCCAGGGGTCTAAACCTCTCTCCCTCGCTCTTCAACCACTTCCAGGCACCTCTTGCCCACCCATACTTTCAGCTCCAATTTTCAATGTTAAGCGGATGACGCTCTGCTCTCTTTCAGGCTCCCCTCAACCACCTATGCTTCTTCTCTCATACCAGACCGCCTGCCTGCAATTCAGGAATGGTGTGCTGCCAATGATCTCTGCCTTAATGCCAGTAAAACTGACATCCTCCTCACTGGGACACCCACTCCCTCCTTTCCTCTCTCTGGCCGCCCACTCTGGGCCCTCTTCCTGTTCCTTCAAGTGAGGCTAGGAACCTTGGTGTCTTCTTAGATTCCTCCCTCTCCTCTCCTCACATCTCTGACGTCTCTAAGAAGTCAAACTATCAGCTGCACCTCCGCAGAGGTATTTTTCCTTTTCTCACTTTCCCTCAGAAGCTCAGTGTCTCCAGGGGTCTGGTCCTCTCTAGGCTGGACTATTCCAACAGCCTCTTTCTAAATCTTCCTGTCTCTATTCTTCAATCATTACAAGATATCCAGAACAGATTGCGAGACCGGTCCTTGGCTTCAAGCCCAGGGATCGTATATCTCCAGCTGTGTAATCTCTTCACTGGCTTGCTGTGGCTGCAAGGATCAACTTCAAGAACCTCTGCATCGTCCACAAGACTTTCTGGGGCCTGGTACCGCTCTACCTCCAACTTTCTCTTCCAAAGCCTCTTCCTTCTCGAGCTCTCCACTTGTTGCTGCCACAACACTTGTATACAGGCGTGTGGTAAATGCCACATCATGCCATGTCTTATCATATCAAGCAGGTTCTTTTGTGTCATTGCGATGTGTAAATCTTTTGAGAGTTGGTCTGTTCTTACCATTGTGACATACATGTAGGCCCTCGTGTAGAAGGGAGGTTTAACAATATGTGAAGCCCGATCAAGAGGATATGCGAACAAAAGTGTTATTTATTGTTTTACCCATGAGGTTGTCGATACCTGCTGTGCTGTATGAATGTTCGTTTGATGCCTTCCTGCTCCTGTGCGAGACAGCGTTTCTGGATCAATTATATGACCATGAGCTCAACATATGGGCCAAGTACCATCTTCACAATACTAGTATACTTTGAGTCTTTGGAGGTCAGGTGTATCCTGGTTATGCTGCAGGATCTTTCACACGGGTCCATATGCCAATTGTGACCTTACTAGGTTTTATACTTTTGTAGATCTGGGCACCCTCTCTCCTAGGCAATGTACATCTGTGCCCTTGAGAAGTTGGGATGATTAGATTTATGTGGGGAATAAGACAAAGAGGACTTATTAATAAGAATCTTTGCATCTCCTTCTCTAGCTCTTTGCTCATCCGCCTCCACTCCCTCAGGGTCAGTCGCTTCGCCAAGCAGCAAGTTGGTAGTAGATCTCTTTCTTCGGCTGGTGCCTCCCTCTGGAACAGCCTCCCTGCCTCCCTTAAACTTAAGGAGAACCATCTTTGGAAGCACCTCAAAACCTTTCTATTTGCTTCTGCTTTTTCTCCGCCTCTCCTCTGCTGACCTCCTGGCTGTAACCAGAACTGCACAGACTACCTGGACACCCTCTGATCTTAGGCCCAGGTATCTTCACCACCAGCGTCACACCTGCACTGCCCACCTTGCAAGCCCTGCACTTGGGGACCGTTTCTGTATCCCTACAGTCCCCCTCCCAGCCCTTGACACCTGATGTCTGCACTTACCTACGCACTTACCCTTGCCACTCGTTACTTTACTTCTTGTTATTACCTATTCCCATGTACTGCACTGTCCCATCCCCCTTCCCTCGCACTTGCGATATTATGACACCTGGCCTAGTAGGATCGTTGTCCGTCCTCCCTATGTTCCCCTCCCTGGCATTGTAGCATCCTTGAAAGACTTGTGTATAGGCGCGTTAAAAATGCCATATCATGTATGAGGTTATGTACACCTGCTCTGTTGCATAAATGTTCACTTGATGACATTACATCTGAAGTGAGAAAGTGGTGCTGTATGTTTTAATATGTACCAACTAGCTTAACCAGGTGTCAGATGCCATTTGTATATTTCCAGTCTTTTGTTTGCTCTTCATGTGAGGAGATGAACAAGTTACTTTCTTACCTGGTAACGTTCTTTCGATGGTATGGTCCGACGACGTATTCCATATCTATGACATGTAATCACCACAGCTGTGCTGCTTCAGAAACTTTTTTCGGCGTCTGCGTCCTGCGTCGATGACTTCGATGCGCCGTCGTCGAGGACCTCCTCCGACGTCATCCGATGTGATAAGTAGGACGCACGACGCCCGTAGCCTCAGTTGTAGTTTTTTCCCCCAGAATGTGTGACACTAGTCAACTGCCAGTCAGACACAAAGCCTTGCGGAACGTAAGCTGCAATCGCAAAGAAATTCTGCAGCGGGGAAGGCAGGGCGGGAGCGATATGGAATACGTCGTCGGACCATCCCATCGAAATAACGTTACCAGGTAAGAAAGCAACTTGTTCTTCGAGGGGATTGGGTCCTCCGACGTATTCCATATCTATGACAGACTCCCAAAGCAGTACCAGAGCAAGGAGGAGGGAAAGAATTTAGAATCGAAATTTAGAATAGCCAATCAAATAGCAGAGCAAAGGACCACCTTGCCAAAGGCCAGATCCTGTGCTCGGATGGAATCGAGGGAATAGTGACGTACAAATGTATGTACTGAAGCCCAGGTGGCTGCATCACAGATGTTGTGAATAGGAACACCCGTCTGCAGGGCAGTAGATGCAGCCATACCCCTGGTAGAATGGGCCCGCAAGCCAGCCGGTGGGTCCTTACCCGCCAAGCGGTAGCACTCCGAGATGGCCAAAATAATCCAGCGAGACAAAGTCTGTTTCGTCACAGCTTGCCCTAAACGCTTTCCAGCATAACCAATAAAGAGTTGATCGTCCACTCTGACCCGGGACATGCGTAAAACATAAAAGCTTAAAGCTCTCCTAGGATCAAGCCTATGGAGCCTCTCCTCTTCCTTATCAGGATGTGGAGGAGGATAGAATGCCGGAAGAACAACCTTCTGGGCCAAATGAAATTCCGTCACTACCTTCGGAAGAAAAGAAGGACGAACTCTAAGGACAACCCTGTCCTTGTGAAATACAGTGAAGGGTGGCTTAACTGAAAGTGTCTGTAACTCACTCTGCGAGCGGAAGTAACTGCAACTAAAAACACAGTTTTCAGAGTTAACAGCTTCAAAGGGCAAGAATGTAAAGGCTCAAACGGAGCACCCATAAGAAACTTAAGAACAAGGTTTAAATCCCAACCGGGCACCAGGAAAGGTGATGGAGGGAACACATTAGTGAGCCCTTTCAGAAACTGTGAAATTAAAGGGATTTTAAAGTAAGAACACTCTTCAGACGAGCGCTTAAAGATGGACAGCGCCGCCAGGTAACCTTTAATGGTACCCACTTGCAAGCCCCTGTGGGCCAAAGAAAGTAAAAAGGACAGAACCATGGGGATGTCACATGCAAAAGGATCCACATTCTGAAATCGGCACCAGTCGCAGAACTTGCGCCAACGGCAACGGTACAGAGACTTTGTTGTTGGCCTTCGGGCCGAAAGCAACACCTCCATCACGTCTTCAGGGAGGTCCCAATCCTTATACCTCAACCTTTCAGAAGCCAAGCGTGAAGGTTGAGGGATCTGACCTCTGGATGGAGAACCTGACCTCCCCTCCCGTGAGAGCAGATCGTCTCGGTAGGGAAGACGACGTGGAGGGCAGATGGACAAGTCGAGAAGGTCTGGGTACCACGTCCTCCGAGCCCACGCCGGAGCAATGAGGATCATCTGGGAACCGAACTTCCGTAAACTCTGCAGCACTTGCGGGATGACGGGGACTGAAGGAAACGCGTACAGCAGCGGGAATGACCACTCCACCACGAACGCGTCTCCTAAGGCTCCTTTTGGCGGAAATTCCCGCGAGCAAAACCTTTCGCACTTCCGGTTGACACTGGAGGCGAAGAGATACACTTGAGGGGTCCCCCAAAAGGCGAAGATCTCCAGGAGAATCTCCTGAGCCAACTCCCACTCGTGAGAGATCGTGCTCTGCCTGCTCAGAGCGTCCGCCGTCACGTTTTCGTCTCCGGCCAGATGAACTGCCGAGATCGAAACTTCCTGCTGGATGGCCCAGAACTTGAGCTGCATCGCCTCCCTGCACAGAGGAAGTGACCCTGCCCCCCCCCTTTTTGTTGAGGTAGTGCATGGCCACTGTGTTGTCCAGTGGCCATGCATCAGGACACTCCTCGCACAGTCGGCAGAAAAGCCTTCAGGGCTAGCCTGACGGCCCTCAGCTCCAACAGATTGATATGGAGCCTGGACTCCGACGGAGACCAACGACCGCTGACTGTCAACCCGTTGGCATGAGCTCCCCATCCCGTGAGGGATGCATCCGTCACGATCGTCACCTCCGGCCAGGGAAGCAAAAATGGAGCCCCCTTCATCAAGTTGCCTTAGACGGCCCACCACAGAAGATCCCGGGCGACCGAGGGCGGCACCTGAACCGGGTCCGACATCCTGCCGGAGGACTGCGACCATTGCGTCTTGAGTGCCCACTGCAAAGATCTCATCCGCAGGCGAGCCTCTGGCACCAGAAGAATGCAGGATGCCATGAGGCCGAGCAACCTCAAGAACTCGAACGCTGGGAGCGTCTGGGCATGCTGAAACTTGTGCACCATCTGCTGAATGTGAAGAGCCCTCACCTGGGGAGGAAAACACTGCCCCAGGGAAGTGTCGAGCACTGCTCCGATGTACTGGAGCCGCTGTGTTGGCGTCAAATGGGACTTCTTTAAATTGAGGGAGAAGCCCAGCCTGTGAAGGGAGTGGGAGGTGACGGACAGATGATCCAGGACTTGCTCGGGAGAGCTCCCCCTGATCAACCAATCGTCCAGGTAGGGGTAGACGTGAATCCCCCCTTGCCTGAGATGCGCTGCCACCACCACCATGAGCTTGGTGAAAACCCTCGGGGCGGAGGTCAATCCGAACGGCAGGACCCGAAACTGAAAGTGCGAGTCGCCAACCGCGAACCTCAGGTACTTCTTGTGCTTGGGATGGATCGGCACATGGAAGTAAGCATCCTTGAGGTCGAGTGACACCAACCAGTCCTGAAGCTGAAGGGCCTGGAGGACTTGAGAGTAACCATCTTGAACTTGTCCTTCCTGAGGAGTTTGTTCAAACCGCGCAAGTCCATGATGGGTCTCAATCCCCCGTCTTTCTTCGAAATCAAAAAATAAGGGGATTACCATCCCTTGTTCCTCTCCGCTACAGGCACCAGTTCTATGGTGCCTTTCTCCAGCAGGGCTTCAATTTCCTGCGCAAGGAGCGGAACCGGACTCTGCAAAGAGAGGTTCCCCGGGGGATTGTCGCGAGGCCTGTACCGAAAGGGAAGACAGTAGCCGTGGGTTATGATCTCCAGAACCCACACATCTGAAGTAATGGCTTGCCACTCTACAAGATGCTGCGCCAGCCTTCCCCCAACCGGCGAACCATGGGACATGGCCTCATGACTGAGTGGGAGCGGCCGCAGCGTTACCTGAGGGCAAAGAGGCAACTGCCCGAGCGGCCTTGGCACCACGGGTACCCTGTCGTCCACCTCTGGTACCCCTGCATTGGCCTCTTTGACTGCCAGCTCCTCTCGCTTTACTGAAGGACGAGTAATAGCGAAAGGAACCACCCCTCCGCTGCTGTCCCCTAGGACGAAAAGGCAGAGGTTGGCGAACTGCAGCGCCCAACGACTTCGCTGCAGCTTTCGAGGTCTGCAACTTCTCAAGGCTCTCGTCAGCCTTGCTGCCAAAAAGGTGTTCACCGTCAAAGGGCATGTTGAGGAGCCGGGACTGCACATCGGGAGCAAACCCCGACTTCCGCAACCACGCAAACCTGCGTATCACGGTGCTCGCCGCCATGGACCTACTGACGCATTCAGCCAAGTCCAAACCCGACTGAACGGACTCACACATGGCATCCTTACCATCCTGGACCATAGCAAGGAAACCATCCCGTTCGTCCCCTTCGGGAATATGTTCAGCCGCTAACGCAACACAGTTCCACAGAGTGTGTGTGAAACGAGACAAGGCACAGATGGAGTTGGCCGCCTGAAGCGTCATACCACCAGAAGAAAACACTTTCTTCGCCCAGCCATCAAAACGTTTGTCGTCTCTATCAGGAGGGATGGTAGGGTACGACGCCTGCTTTGCCGGGGCCGTGGCCGCCTGCACCACCAAACTCTCCGGAGTGGGGTGCCTGGTCAAGTAGCAGGGGTTGCTACTGGATGGACGGTATTTTCGTGACAAGGATCTGCCCACCGCCGGGAGACTCTCCGGAGCAGTCCAAGCAGCCGCCACCCTTCTCTGTAAAGCCATATGGAACGGCAGTACCGGATCAGTTGGGGGACCAACATCAAGGATGTCCGTCAGATCATCCTGCACAAACTCCCCTGGGGGAGCAGACCATCACAGGTACTCAGAAACCCTAGCCATAAGGTGCCGGTACGAGGAATCGGCATGAGAGCCAGGCTCAGGCCTACAAAACTCCACCTCCGGAGAGGTGTCCAGTCCACTGGCATCATGCAGTGACTGTCTCAAATCGTCAAACTGACTATGGCCCGAGACAATTTCATCTGGAACCTGACTAGGAACCAGGCCATCAGAATCCTCATCCGTCTCTGAAATATAGTCCAGATGGCGAAAAGAAGGCACCCTAGAGTGCTTGCTCTTAACCAGAGCCTTCCTAGGGGGTTCACCCGTGCCACGGGGTACCTCCGACACGAAAGGCGTCGATGGCGTCGAGCGAATCGGCGCCAGCGTCGAGAGAACCGGCATCGGCGCCGAGAGGATCGGCGTCGAGGAAATCAGCATCGACGTCAGATGCAGCGCCTCCAGCATCGGCGGCGTCGACACAGCCCTCGAGGCCGGAGCCCCGAGCGTGTCCCTCGACGACCTGAGCGTCAACGGCTTAGACGACTTCCTCAGAGCCGGAGCCTCGAGAAAGCCTGTCGACGCCCTCGACGCCTCAGGCGTCGATGTCTTCCTCGAAGACCTCACAGGTGCACACGGTCTCGAACGCGTCGAGGACCGGGACCTGGAACGGGTACGTCGAGAACGAGTCTCCTTGTCCAAACGGGACCTCTCCCATGACTCGTGCCGACCACTCTTGCGAGCGGTGCCTCTCGACCTCTCACGACCGACCCCACTCGGGGGCGCGGACGGCTTAGTACCCTGCGACTCAAGAATCGCCAGCATTTTCTTCCCGAAGGAAGCCCATTCCTCCGGCGTCGCACGGCTGGTGGGGTAAGCGACGTGCCGGGCAGAGTCCTCCGAAGAGGACCTGGAAGACGACCGGTGTCGGCGCTTCCGAGATTGCCTCGAAGAGGCTGAGGAGTGGCGAGACCGACTCCTAGAAGGAGACCCACGAGACTTCCGACGATGACGCGGAGAGTCACCCCTCGAATCATCCGTCGAAAGCCCCGCAGATTTCGACTTCCGGGGCTTGGACACCCGACCTACCGACAACTTCTTCTTACGTTCTCGTAAGGCTTTGGACGTGAGCGACTGGCAGTCGATACAGTCATCCGTGTCGTGGGCCTCCCCGAGGCACCAGAGGCAGGCGTTGTGCGAGTCCGTCATCGACATCTTGGACCCACACTCCCCGCACTTCTTGAAACCCGGACGCGGGGTCGAAGACGAAGTAGAAGACGAAGTAGAAGACATCTTCACACGAAGGATTGTCACAAAACGAACAGGTTCGAAGGACCGAGAAGAACAGAACTCCAAAGAGTCGAGGCGTGAACCGCGAATCACGAAGCAACACGTTCGCGGAAAAAACGGAACTGAGGCTACGGGCGTCGTGCGTCCTACTTATCACATCGGATGACGTCGGAGGAGGTCCTCGACGACGGCGCATCGACGTCATCAACGCAGGACGCAGAAAAAAGTTTCCGAAGCAGCACAGCTGTGGTGATTACATGTCAGATATGGAATACGTCAGAGGACCCAATCCCCTCGAAACACCCTGTTGATCAAATAAGATCATTGACCCATAGTTATGTGTTTAATATACACATGTCCTATGCCATTCACTCACATGTAGTAATTTGGAAGCTTTTATCTGGTACAATATAAAATGTTGAGCTTCCTTTGTTTCATATAAAAATGTGTCGAACTAAGCATGTGTTTCCCATCCACATACATATCAATTTGTAACCACTACATTGATCGTTGGACCATTAGAGGGGGTTTACTGCCATTTGTGTACGTTTTTGGAGGGCCCGTAGGACTGCTGAGCATCAGCTATTGAGTTTGAGGCTTGTAAGGGTGTGACTAATTTTGAGTCACATAATAACATTTATTTCAAGACTGTTTCCAAAGCGTGTGGCTGACTTGTGCCACACTATGTGGTTATACTTGGGCTGTGGTCATTTCCTAACACCCTAGTTTCTGACATTTTTAAGGGCTATTGATAGTATCAATATGCTGCCCAGAGGTCAGACCAATATGGCACCCAGTTTGGGACTCATTCCCCGAGTGTACTCTGCACGATCAGACCATTTTCCATTTCCATTTTTTTTTCCAAGCCGGTTCAGAAAACGTGTATAGAGACACGCTGGACAGCGGTGTTTAGTACACTGAATCCTGCTACACCGCGCCACACACACCATGTGTATGTATTGCACAGAGGAATGAAGGTAATAACTTGCGATTTGGTCTCTGGACCGTTTCCGATACACTGGCCCCAGTCTCTGTGCACAGGGGCGGTGGAATGTGAGTCACATTACACCAGTCACAGTGTGACTGTGTAATGTGAAACCCAGTGAAACGTGGTACTCTGTTAACCGTGGAGTGTGGCTTCCCAGTACCATGGTAATTTGAAGCACTGAGTAAGACCTTTCTGAGGGCTGAGGAGTTTTTGGGCACTGTCCAGGTCACTATGATGATTCACTCATATGATATGGACTCAGGCCATATATGGTTTTTCCATTGTAGTGAAGCGTCTGGCATCTTTCCATTTATGAAGATGTGATACAGACTCCTACCATCATTTGGAGTTTGCTTACGAGGAAACAAGCATTAGGTATGGCATAATGTTGTTATTGTTTGCCCCAGATAAGAGGTTAGCTAATGCTTTTTGGAGTTTGGAAAGGACATTTGGAGAACCTACATTTGAAAGCCAGTTTGAGGTTTTATGTATTGCAGTGTTTGGGCGTTGGCCAATGGAGGCCTTTAGATACATCTAGAAGTTCTACTAATGAGGACCGGAAATTGATCATCACTAGAGTTGATAACATGCGTAGTGAGCAGGTACTTCCTATTGATCATTTGTGCTCGATATTGATATTTTATTTCTATCGCGCTCATACACAAGTGTTTCAGAGCGCGGCAAGGGAAGGGGAACAGGGGAGAACAAAAACAACGATCTTACTAGGCCCAGTGATATTGAGAACGCACAAGTGCATGGCAGAGGGGGAGAAGTGCATGGAAGGGGAAACAAAAAGGAGAGCGCGGAGCGAGGAGAAAAAAAAAGCAAATAATAAATAAATAAAAAGGCAGCGAACAGTGGGAGTGCAGCCAGCAAGTGTCAAGTGCTGGGTTTAAGGCAGCAGGCTTGGTAGGTCTGATAAGTGCAGGAAGAAAAAAATTGGTGGGCTGTATGGGTACAGATACAGACCACAGTGCAAGAGGTAGCCCGGAGACAGTGCGTGAGGGTGTCAAGAGGAGCAGGCACCTGGGCCCGGAGGAAAGAGGGTGGCCAGGTGCATGGTGCAGAGGGTGAGTAGAATTAGCAGGGGAGAGGGGGGCGAAAGCAGTAGCAAAGACTAAGGCCTTGAGATGCTTCCGGAACCAGAGCTGGTTCTCCTCAAGTTTTAGAGTGGCAGGGAGGCTGTTCCAGAGGGAGGCCCCAGCCGAAGACAGGTCTACCCCCAGCTCGTTTCTTTGAGAAACGACTGACCCTGGGGGAGTTAGAGGAGCAGAGTGCTCGAGATAGGAGTTATTTGCAGACGGATAGCTGAAGGTATGTTTGCATTGTCCACAAGGCTTTCTGGGGCCTGGGTCAGAGGGTTTTGAATGTAATCCTTGCATCCACTGGAAGCCAATGGAGAGATTTCAGAGCTGGAGAGATACGCTCCGAGGGCTTGAGGCCAAGGACAAATCTTGCAGTCCTGTTCTGGATAAGTTACAAAGGGCGGAGAGTAGAGGCAGGTAGATTAACCAAGAGGCTGTTGCAATTGTCCAACCTAGAGAGAACCAGAGTTTGGGAGACAGTGAGCTTCTGGGGGATTGAGAGGAAAGGAAGAGTACCTCTGAGGGGGAGCAGTAAGAAGTTTGACTTTTTTCATACATCAGAGATGTGGGCGGAGAAGGAGAGTGTGGAATCAAAGGCGACACCAAGGTTCTTGGCCTCGCAGGTGCGGATAGGAGGGCGGCTAAGGGAAATAACAAGGGGGGTCCTGGGAGACTCTCTGCCAGGCATGAGTGCTGGTTACAAGAGCCTTACCCAGAGTCTTTAGCTCACTATCTTTCACAGAGAAGAAATATCCCAAACATATCAGTCTTTGTCCTGCCCTGGGGCAATCCAGCACCGAAATGATAGGCAATTCTCCTCTGAACAAGAGTACCAACAGCAACCCCAGACACGTATTTCGGTCTGGTTGAGCCTCATCAGTAGGGTGTAGCTGTGCCTCTCTACAAATATTGAGCAAGGGGTCCACGTTTGGATTACCCTAGTAACTTAGGGACTGCCCCTTTTGGGGTGGGGCCAAGCCCGATTTGCATATGGTCTTTCCAGAGAGGAAAGAGGTCAGCCAGGCCAGAGCCTGATCGGTGATGCCCAGGTTATCATGGAGACGGTTGAGCAGGATGGTATGGTTGACCGTGTCGAAGGCAGAGGAGAGGTCGAGTAGGATGAGGACAGAGGGAATGCTAGAGTCAAGGTTGGAAAGCAGATCTTCACCAATGGTCAGGAGAGCAGTTTCCATGCTTCTGCCGGATATGAAGCCACACTGATGGTCATGGAGAGAGCACACAGAATCAGAATGAATAAATAGCTGAGAGATAGCCAGTTTTTCAAGGAGTTTGCCCAAGAAGGGAGTAATGGAAATTGGGCGGTAGGTGGCCGGACAAGAGGGATCAGCTGTGGGTTTCTTGAGGAGAGGATGCACAAGGGAGTGCTTAAGAGGGGAGGGGAAGGATCCTGAGGCAAAGGAGTGGTTGCAGAAGTCGGCAAGGGCCGGAGCGAGGGCATCAATGGGGTCCTGGATAGTTTTAGAGGAACAGGGATTAACCTATTTTGACGAGGCTTTCATAGATCGGACTTGTCTAGCGACCTCATCAGGGGAGAAAAGAGGAAAGGAAGAGAAGGAGGGTGGGGGTGGCTGGAGGAGGGTCAGTGAGTACAGACAGAGAGGGGAGAGGAGAGGGAGTGGAGGAGAGGGTGGACAAGATGTCCTGGGTTTTTGAGATAAAGGGAGAGGCAAGGGGAGGGGTAGAGACTGCAGCAGTTTTGGCCAGCTCCTTGCAGATTTCAAAGAGTTCGGCTGAGCTGTTAGATGCCAGAGACAAAGGCTTTAATGTGGACTCTTCTTGGTACGGACAGACGGACAGTATTGCCTTTGGAGTAGGCGACAGACCAATTTGTCAGAGGAATAAGAGGAATCCCTTCATTTTCTCTCAGCCGTCCTACACTTACGTTTAAGTGCAGCTAGGTTGGAGTCATACCAGGAATTGCACTTGGCTTTGGACTTCCTCATGACAGGGGCAAGAGCATCAAGAGTATCAAAAATCGAAGAATAGAGAAGACAGGGCTGTGTCAGGGTATGAGTCAGCCAGAGGATGGTTGGGGGGGGTGAGGGGGCGGGAGAAGAGAAGGTGGCAGCAAAAGCCTCGACTGACACACGCTTAATGGACTCGATGTCCAGGAAGGTAG
This sequence comes from Ambystoma mexicanum, assembly GCF_040938575.1. Classification (NCBI taxonomy): domain Eukaryota; kingdom Metazoa; phylum Chordata; class Amphibia; order Caudata; family Ambystomatidae; genus Ambystoma; species Ambystoma mexicanum. Next base: position 1,299,560,933 of record NC_090932.1, read on the forward strand.
GTGGCAGTGTTGGGGTAGGCTTGGCTTGGGGGGGAAGAGAGAGAGAAGAGGAGAGGTGGTAGTGGTCACTCGAAGAGAGGGGAGTGGATAGAGAGGGGGAGGCTAGAGGAGATAAAGACATCAAGTGTGGGCCCTGCGGAGTGCGTTGGGCCAGAGGGGATGATAGAGATGGAGAGGGAATCGCAGATGTCGCGAAAGAGCAAAGCTGAGGGACAGGGAGAATCAAGTTGAATGTTGAGGTCACCAAGGAGGAGGAGTAAAGTGGTTGAGGCCAGGAGAGAGGAGGAGAGGTCAACACACTCAGAGAAAAAGGTGATTTGACCAGGGGGGCGGGTGAGAGTGGCAACAGTAAGAGTGGCTAGCAGAGATTGAGAGCCTGCAGATGAGGCATTCAAAAGAGGAGTAGATCTGAGTGGGAATGATAGTGGCAGGGATCCACTCAGGAAAGATCAAGGCTACACCCCTCCAGGCCGAGTGGATATGTGTGCAGAGAGGATCTTGTAGCCAACAGGAAGGAGAGTCAAAGCTTGTGACCGAGCTGGCCGATAGCCATGTCTCTGTAAGAGCAAGGACATCAAGGTCAAGTTCTTCAAGGAGGTGGCAGATGTCAGAGGAGTGTGTGACAGCAGAGCGAGAGTTGAGAGTGGCAAGATGGAGAAGGTTGCCAGCCTTAAAGACCTTCCGGGGAGGGGTACAAATCAGAGGTACGCCCTGTGGAGTTGTGGAGGTAGCCAGAAGAGGGGCAGAGGAGGGAAGAGTGGGCAAGTTAGCCAAGGAATGAGAGGAGGGGACAGCCGGAGAAGAAAGGAAGTTGATGAGGCGAGAGAAACCACCTATCAAAGAGCAGGAGTTTGGCCTGGGGACCTTGGCCCATGACAGTGCCATTTAGGTAGACGTTAAGGATGACTCTGGAGGAGTCGAAAGAAGCCATGAGGACTTCCCAGTGAGTGCCACCATTTATAGGAGAGGAGGAGACAGGACAAAAGCACAGAGATCATATTGGGAGATGAGGGGGGGGAATCCATAGATCCGGCAAAAGAACAAAGAGGATGTCGGTGAGCATCCGTCTAGAAGAGGCGCTGGAGACCAGGGTTGGGGGCCAAGATATCCTTTTTGAACTTCTTTCCAGATTTAGTGAGAAGGGATAGATAGTTGATAGAGTAGCAGTTGGAATAGAGTGGAGAAACAGACAGCGCCATGAGTGTGAAGAGAGGAGGCAGAGGGAGGAGTAAGCAAGTACAGCAGTAATAGAACAGTCACTGGGCTAGCAAGTTACAATCAATGGCCAAAGTTAAATGCAAAATACACCCAGGTTTGACTTTCAAGTTAAATGCAAAATGCTTGCCGTGTAGAAGCATGTACCAGAATCAATTCCAATTGTGGTTGTTATTGGGTTATTTCAGATGAATCAAAATCTTGGTTTTACTGGATGTTCTACTTGTTTGTATGCTCTTGATTTGGAATAAAATATATTTATCATTTTATGAATATGCTTATTGGTCCATTTTCTCAGGACTTTGCATTTTGTTTGCTCACAGGAATCAGACAATTGTTTATTTGATCTGGTTTCTCTTCTTTTTATAATTTTAGAAATGTTTTGCAACACAGAGCTATTTATGGACAGAGGGCCACTGAGCCACTGCATCACAATTGTTAGATGAGTAATGTAATTAAGCGCCATTTGTTATGAATTATTTAGATTTGAAAATAAAGAAACAGCTGAATTAAGAAAAAAAACACCAAAGATTCAGAAAAAGTTTCCTTAAGAAGAATTAAGCTTATGAAATACTGACCGGAGGTGGTGAACCTAAGAGGTACAGAAACGTTTCCTTTGGTTTTTACTTGCTTTGTTACTTGGGATTATTTAGGCTCTATGAGTCTGATCAGCACCATTTTGCTCTTTTCCTTGACTTTTCTATACCTTGTCAAACTTGCGTACTTTCAGGTTTCTTACCACCTCCTAAGTTTTTAGGCACTTTTTGGATACTTCAATGGCTTAGTTAGATCCTAGGCACTTTTCAGGGTTCAGTACTCCCAAGATCTAAGTTCTAGGCTCTTCTGAGGAGGTTAGCTAGCATCAGTCATCTCTGCATGATAGCCAAGTACTGAAGTTAGATCTGGTCTCCATTAGCCTCTTTATTGAGATGTAGGCCTCCTCCTGCTCCAGATGGTAAGGGACTGTCTAGCTGGCATCCAGCAAACTTGCTCTTAATATGTCCTCCTGTTCAGCCCCGATTTGCCGGGACCATAAACTCCCTTTTCTTTTTAATTCTATTGGCTCTGGTAACTTTAGCTTTGCTTATTCCCTCCCTGCCCTACCCAAATCATTATCCTCCGCTTTCTGGCACTGTTCACAAAGGAAGGTGTGTGATATAAACTATATTGGATTTTGTCAGTTCCTCTGTTTGCAGAAGCCAAGTGGGCCTGCTGCAAGAATAGAGTAAATCTCGGTTTCTTGGGAATTTACAGTTTAATCTATAGTTTAGTTTGATCTATGTGTGCAACAGCTCCCAATTTCCTATTTATTCCCCATGGTCTGAACCAATAACATGTCCACCCTCGGCACGCGTTTGAGGGTGCTTGACTAGACAAAAATCAAACTGCCTGGGACTAGAAAGGCCATTCTTTAAAATACTTCTTTCTGTGCTTTACCCCCTTGTGTAGTTTCTGTTCTCTTGTAGCTCTCGGAAGCACAGGGTTTAGCAAGACAGTTCACATGCATTTATCATATGCATGTTGTGTGCTTGATGATCGAGTTAATCTGTGGTATTTTCCAAACCGTATAGCTCTCTGCGTGCCATGAGGTAGGAGTTTTAGTGCAGTGACTGCTAGCTATTCCGTGAGGCATTGAATCTGCATTCCAAGTACATGTTGCTCTCAAAAAGAGCAGGCAGTTCTTGGTGCGTGTATAGAAGCAGCCTCCAGGATACATACTGTGCAGTGCTGAAACTGGTCTTAATATCCTCCATAATTGTGCAAATGTTAATAATATGCTTTGAAGGGCTTTGTGGCTGGTCAGAACGAGGACACAGACACTGGATTGACATGTTCACTCATTTATTTAATGATAAAAAGAAACGCTCAACTTCCCTATTGCTACGTGGGTGTTCGCTGCCTATATAAATAACTAACTTGTTCATCCGTAGTGAGGAAGTAGTCAAAATGAAAAAGTATGCTGTCCAAAAAAACAAATTCTAAATGATCCTACCACTAGGAATTCAATGTTTTACTGCTTTCTAGTGCTGTCTGGCAAAATTCGAATTTAGGTGTGCTTCCAACTGTGCATCCGCCATGGTGTACTGCTTTTAGTGCTTTATGGCAAAATTCGAATTTGGGTGTGCTTTCCAATTTTTTAATGATCTGTAAATCTGGGCGTTTCCAGTGTGCTCACCGATTCTGTCTGCTTGGCCGCCTGGTGAGATTCTATTGTTGTGTAGTGCTTCTGACCCACTCCCCTGCTATTCTCTGATTCCGCACCCTCTTGTGTCTCTGCCCCTATGGTGCTCTCAGTCTCTCTTATCTATCCTAACTGCTTCTCCATTACCTTTCCTGCTTCCCGAAGTCTGGAAGAAACAATCTTAAAAAGGCACTCCCAAGTTCCATCCCTGGACTGCCCTTCGCAAACACCTTCATCAATGCTTCCTCCAGGCAGACCATCACTGACGTTCTCTTTGTTGTACATTCTTCTGACTTATGGACTCCCCATATGGTTTCTGTCCTCACCCCTTTCTCCTCCTCACCACCAATTACTGGTGGCACCAGATGGGAAGTGCTCTTGGTTCACTTTGCATCATCCAAATGCACCAATAATGTCTATCACAATGGCATGGGCCAGGGCTCTCAGCCCAAACTACTCCTTGACATCAGTCTTCCATCTCTCTTCAACTGCCCCCCCCTCTCCCGCCACCCCTCCCATCCCTCATCCCCCCTCTGTCCTTCCCACAGTGGTGGCACCCCACCTGTGTCCCCCTCGTCGCAAATCCTTTAAAGGGGATACCAGCTTCACTTGGCTACCCTCAATTCTCGCTCTGCTATCAAACACTCCTGACATTGTCACCTCCTTGAAGAACTTGATGTCCTTCCTCGCACCGAGATTTGATTCAATGCCAGCTGTCACTGCTTTTAAGACACTTCTCCCCGAGGGCTACAAGATCAAGTCCAATCCCAGGACCTCACGGCATGGTGGTGGAGTGGCTCTGATCTTCCCTGAGTGGGTTCCTGCCTCCATCATCCCCATTCAAACCTACTCATCCTTTGAAAGCCTCGTCTGCAGGCTTCGTCTCGCCTACCTTCTCTCTTACACTTGCTACCATCTACAGGCCCCCTGGACTTACCACCCTCTTCCTCTCAGAATGAGCTGACCTGTCTTCTCTTCTTGCCTCCCCTCCAAACCTATCTTCCTTGGGGACTAACATCCATCTCGACTCTCCAGATAAGGCTACTGTTCTCTTTCGTGACCTCTGCGACACTTTTGCTCACTATCCTTCCCTCTGGCCCAAACCACTCTGCCGGACACACCGTGGATGCTCTTATCTCAGACATCCCTCCCTCCAACCCTCTTACTACCTCTCTCTCCTGGTCTGACCATTCTTCCCTCTCTTCCCACCTTGACCTCCACTGCCCCTCTGATGATGCCTCTGCCAGTACTGTCAGTCTCCTTCTCGGTCATTCGACCGATGAAGCGTGTGTCAATCGCTGCATTTGCCTCTTCCTTCATCCCTCCTCCACCTCCATATCTCTATCATTAACACCCTGGACATTCTTGCCCCGTCATGAGGATCCGCATGAAGCCTGCCTCCAAATGCAACTCTCAGTATGACTGACTTGGCAGCTCTGAAACGCAAGTGCAAAGCTGCAGAGCGGAAGTGGCAGGTATCTAGCTCATCCTCTGACAAACTGGCCTGCCGCCTACTCTAAAGGCAATGTTGTCTATCCATCTGCTCCAAGAAGAGGGCTCCTGTCCAAGCCTGCATCTCTGGAGACACCAATAACATGGCTGAACTATTTCAAATCTGCTAAGAGCTTGCCAGTCTATTCCTCTCCTCGAGGCCCTCTGCTCTGCACTGGCCGCCCACTTCCCCTCCAAAACTCTGGACATCCTGTTCTCTGTCATCTGCTGGACCCCCACTCTCCTCCTCTTGCCTCCCTTGGCCCCTCCTCTCCCCACATACTCTCCTCCTTCTCTCACATTGCACCATATTAGATCTCTAGACATTATCCGCTCTATGAAAAATTCTCCTCTAAACCGGTGCTCCCCTGCTCCTCCAGAACCATCTAGGACAATATCGGCTCTCTTGCCGCAGCATTGGCTGACCTCTGCAACAACTCATGTGCCACTGGCTCCTTCCCACAACCCCTTAAGCACTCCCTTATGCACCCTTTCCTAAAAAAAGCCTTCTGCTGACCCATCTTGCCCGGTTAACTAACGCCCAATCTCCATCACCCCTTTTTTGGGCAACCTCATGGAGAAGCTGGTCATCCCCCAACTGGCCCTTCACACCAAGTGCTGGCTGCATCCATTATAACCTATCCGGTTTCAGGGCATCCAGAGGCATGGAAACTGCTCTCCTGAACACCCGTGAACACCTACTCTCTAATCAACTCTCCCTCTGTTCTGATTCTCCTAGATCTATCTTCTGGCTTTGACACAGTCAACCACTCCATCCTCATAAATCGTCTCCATGATATCCTAGGCATGACGGACAGGGCACTGGCATGGCTTAACTCCTTCCTTTCAACCAGACCATCCCAAGCGCAAATGGGCCTCTTCTCTCCTCCACTCCACTCTCTACTTGTGGCGTCCCTAGGGGCTCTATCTTATCGCCATGGTTCTTCAACACCAACCTGGCCCCTCTGATCTTCACCTCCCCCAACATCCCCCACTTCCAGTGTTATGCAGACAACCCACAGCATTCTTTAAAGCTGCCATCCTCTACCTCCTGCGCCTCCTCTCATATCCCGGACTGCCATTCAAGCATGGTGCTCTGCCAATGACCTCTACCTTAATGCCAGTAAAACAGAGATCCTTCTCATGGGGATGCCTACTCCTTGTCCCCCCCCCCACCCCACTCTCTGGCCAGACTCCTAGGGTCCCCTCCCCTCACCCACTTGTGAGGCATAAAACCGTGGGATCATCTTTGACTCCTCTCCCTCTTTCTCGCCACACATCAGACATTGCCAATAGGTCAAATTTCAGCTGCATCTCTTCAGGGGCATTCTACCTTTCCTCACCTTCCCCCAGAAGCTCAACGTCTCCAGAGCCCTGGTTCTCTCTAGGCTGGAATGCTGCAATAGCCTCTTCCTCCATCTGCTTCTTTCCTTCCTTCGCCCCCTTCAACTAATCAAGAATAGGACTGCATGAGGTATCCTTGAAAAACAAAATTGAGGTGTGCCGGTGTGGTGAGGCGCTGGGTTAGAACTAAATTTGAAAAGACAAACTAAAGTCAATGCGACCCTTACAAACCAAATAAGATTGGGTTGCTGCCCGAAAGAGGGACCAGCAGTCACCTCAAAAACTGCTAATAGATACAAACACTTGAAAAATGTCACCTCTAAATGATTGCGCAGCCCTAAGCGAATGGTAAATATCCTATTCAAATTGAATGTGTAACTGAACAACAAATACAGTGAAACAAAGAGTCCAAAGCAATAGATTCTTCAGTCATAAAAACGCTGTTGAAACAGATTTTATGAGTTGATGCAAAAACAAGACTGCCGACACGTGTTTCGACCCAAAAAAACAGGTCCTTTTCAAGGCAAGACGTATGTTATTCAAACTGAGTTGGAAAAGCCAAGCCCTCCTTAGGGGCAGATTAACAAGTTACTTTCTTACCTGGTAACGTTCTTTCGACGGATGTTCCTCCGACGTATTCCTTATCTCTGATATACGTTTCCAGCTTGCTGGCCTCGGAAATTTTTTCTCTGTAGAGGGTGCTGCGCGTCGACGTCCGCCGAGTCGATGTCCCTCGACGGCCACCGTATCGGCGCCGACATCACCATGCCCATAAATAGACACGCGCTGCGTCCGTTGCTCAGTTCCGTTTTTCCGCGCTTCGTGGGGCCTCGCAATGTAGTTGCTCAGTCAGGTTTATCTAAATCTATTTCGACGAATATTCCTTATCGTTCTCGATGGCTTCTTCATCAGAACCGACGACGCCGCGATCCGGCTTCAAGAAATGTCGAGACTGCGGTAAAAAAATGTCAATAACGGATCCACACAGGGTCTGTTTATGGTGCTTGGGATCTGAGCACCATTGTTCGGAGTGTGAGGATTGCATGTCCACGACGGTGAAAGCCCTTAAGGAGCGAAAGGGGAAGCTCGAGAGCTAAGTCAGCCAAAACCTCCTCGAAGGTTTCGTCGGCCGAGGCATTTGTCCCCTCGCCGTCAAACACTCCCATTCTAGATCTCGAAGCCGCTCCCACCATTCGTCGAGATCTAGACACTCAAAAAGACGTCGAAGGTCCCATTCCTAGTCGTCTTCGGTGTCCCCAGAAAGAGTTTCCTGTCCCACCAAACAGTTCTCAAACTGAGTGGGAGGAATTCAGAAAGAAAATATTAAGCGTCTTCGAGAACGTGGCCTCGACCCCCTCGAAGACAGCTGAGGGTGATACCCCGGGTGAAAAACCCAAAAAATCGAGTCGCAGTACCCGGCGAAACATTCCACCCGAGAGCGCCATGAGCCATCGGGTAATAAGGCACCGTCTTCAACGCAATCGTCGAGGGTTCCTTCGACGCACAGGTCGGCGCCTTAGACGCCGTTGTCGAAGGGTTCCTCGACGCATCGGTCGATCGACTCGACGCCATCGTCGACGCCGATGAAAGAGGACCAAGGCTCCACAGCCAAGGGTGTTTTCAAGGGCCTCCGGCACGACACCGAGACCGTCGTCGATGCCCTCGAGTAGGATCCCGATCCTCTCGAATTCTTCAAGGCACCTTCCAGTTTTTTCGACGCCATTTTCGGTGCCTTCAAGGCCGGTTACATCGGCGTCAACGACTTCTACATTTTCTCGTCCAATAACGACGAGTTTGGCTCCTTCAGTCCTAGAGATGGGCTTTACTCCATTTCAGAGATCAGAATACCCTGGTCTTTCTTCAATTTATGAAGAAAGAGAAGACTCCTACCAAGAAACTTTTGGTTTACAGAGATCCTCACTGCCTGCTGCAGAGGATTTCACCTCTGAAGAAAGGAGGCTGAAGGAACTACAGGACTCACTTCATGAGGCCAGTGGACTTGACACTTCCCCAGAAGTGGAATTTGTAAAGCCAGATCCAGGGGAACATGCCGAAACACCATATAGAACCCTGATGGCAAGAATAATTGAGTTTGTGTTGGTCTGCGCCTTCACCTGTTTTCCAACAGGATGATCTAACGAATATATTGGACAAAGGCCCACAGGAGGACCCGGTGGTCCCCTTCCATGCAGCCCTACAAAGAAAAATTGCATCCAATTGGGAGACTCCCGAAGTCATCCCAGCAGTCAATAAAAGACTGTCGACAAAGTATAGGGTAGCGGCTGCTGACCTTGAATACATGTCAAAACACCCGACCCCAGAGATCCTGGTGGTTCAAGCGGCAACTTCATCCAGCAACCTTTAATGGTACCCACTTGCAGGCCCTTGTGGGCTAACAAAAGCAAAAAAGACATAACCACAGGAATGTCACATGAAAGGATACACATTCTTAACCCTGCACCAGTCGCAGAACTTTTTCCAACGGCAACAGTACAGGAACTTGGTTGCAAGCCGTCTGGCCGAAAGCAACACCTCCATCACGTCTTCAGGGAGGTCCCAATCCTTATACCTCAACCTTTCAGAAGCCAAGCGTGAAGGTTGAGGGATCTGACCTCTGGATGGGGAACCTGACGCCTATCCCGTGAGAGCGGATAGTCTCGGTAGGGAAGACAACGTGGAGGGCAGATGGACAAGTCTACAAGGTCCGGGTACCACGTTCTCCGGGCCCATGCCGGGGCAATGAGGATCATCCGGGAACCAAACCTCCGTAACCTCCGCAGCACTTGCAGGATGACGGGGACTCGAGGAAACGCGTACAGCAGTGGGAAGGACCACTCCACTGCAAACACGTCTCCTAAGGCCCCTTTTGGAGGAAATTATCGCAAGCAGAACCTTTCACACTTCCGGTTGACACTGGAGGCGAAGAGATCTCCTTGAGGGGTCCCCCAAAGGGCGAAGATCTCCATGAGAATCTCCTGAGCCAGCTCCCACTCATGAGAGATTGCGCTCTGCCTGCTCAGAGTCCGCCGTCTTGTTTTCGTCTCCGGCCAGATGAACTGCCGAGATCGAAACTTCCTGCTGGATGGCCCAGAACCAGAGCTGCATCGCCTCCCTGCACAGAGGAAGTGACCCTGCCCCCACCTTTTTGTTGAGGTAGTGCATGGCCACTGTGTTGTCCGTCAGAATCAGGACATTCTTCCCTCGCACAGTTGGCAGAAAAGCCTACAGGGCAAGCCTTACGACCCTCGGCTCCAACAGATTGATATGGAGTCTGGACTCCGACAGACCAACGACCGCTGACTCAACTCGTTGGCATGAGCTCCCCATCGTGTGAGGGACGCGTCCGCCACGATAGTCACCTCCGGCCAGGGCAGCCAAAATGGAGCCCCCTTCAGATTGCCTTCGACGGCCCACCACAGGAGGTCCTGGGCGACCGAGGGCGGCACCTGAACGGGGTCCGACATCCTGCCGGAGGACTGTGACCACTGCATCTTGAGAGCCCATTGCAGAGATCTCATCCGCAACCTGGCCTCTGGCACCAGAAGAATGCAGGATGCCATGAGGCCGAGCAACCTCAAGAACTCGAACGCCGGGAGACTCTGGGCATGCTGAAACTTGTACACCATCTGCTAAATGTGATGAGCCCTCACCTGGGGAGGTAAACACTGCCCCAGGGACGTGTGGAGCACTGCTCCGATGTACTGGAGCCGCTGAGTTGGCGTCAAGTGGGATTTCTTTAAGTTGAAGGAGAAGCCCAGCTTCTGAAGGGAGTGGCAGGTGACGGAAAGATGATCCAGGACTTGCTCAGGAGAGCGCGCCCTGATCAACCAATCGTCCAGGTAGGGGTAGACGTGAATCCCCCTTTCCCGAGATACGCTGCCACCACCACCATGAGCTTGGTGAAGACCCCCGGGCGGAGGTCAATCCGAAAGGCAGGACGCGAAACTGAAAGTGCGAGTCGCCAACTGCAAACTCAGGTACTTCTTGTGCTTGGGAAGTATCGGCACATGAAAGTAAGCGTCCTTGAGATCGAGAGACACAAGCAGTCCTGGAGTTGAAAGGCCTGGAGGACTTAAGAGTAACCATCTTGAACTTGTCCATCCTGAGGAGCTTGTTCAAACCATGCAAGTCCATGATGGGTCTCAATCCACAGTCTTTCTTCGAAATCAAAAAATAAGGGGAATACCATCCCTTGTTCCTCTCCGCTACAGGCACCAGTTCTATGGCGCCTTTCTCCAGCAGGGATTGTATTTCATGCGCAAGGAGCGGATCCGGACTCTTCAAAGAGATTCCCTGGTGGATTGTCGTGAGGCCTCTGCCGGAAAGGAAGACAGTAGCCATGGGCTATGATCTCCAGAACCCACACATATGAAGTAATGGCACGCCACTCTACAAGATGCTGCGCCAGCCTCCCCCCCCCCCAACCGGAGAACCATGGGACATGACTGAGCTGAAGCAGCTACGGCAGTGCCTGAGGGCAAAGAGGCAACTGCCCAAGCGGCTTTGGCACATCAAGTACCCCGTTTTCCACCTCTGGTACTCCTACGGTGGCCCCTTTGACTTGCAGCTCCTCTCGATTTACCAAAGGATGAGTAATATCGAAAGGAACCTCCCCTCCATTGCTGTCCCCTAGGACGAAAAGGCGGAGGTTGGCGGACTGCAGCGCTCAACGACTTCGCTGCAGCTTTGGAGGTCTGCAACCTCTCAAGGCTCTCGTCAGCCTTGCTGCCAAAAAGATGTTCACCATCAAAGGGCATGTTGAGGAGCCGGGCTTGCACATCCGGAGCAAACCCCGACTTCCGCAACCACACAAAACTGCGCATTACGGTGCTCGCCGCCATGGACCGGCTGACACAATCTGCCATGTCCAGACCCGACTGAACGGACTCTCACATGGCATCCTTGCCATCCTGCACAATAGCAAGAAAACCATCCCGTTCCTCCCTTTCGGGAATATGTTCAGCCGCTAACGAAATATAGTTCCACAGAGTGTGCATGAAACGTGACAAGGCACACACCGAGTTGGCTGCCTGTAAAGCCATACCCCCTGAAGAAAACACTTTCTTCGCCCAGCCATCAAAACGCTTGTCCTCCCTATCAGGAGGGATGGTAGGGTATGACGCCTGGTTTGCTGGGGCCGTAGCCACCTGCACCACCAAACTCTCTGGAGTGGGGTGCGTGGTCAAGTAGCAGGGGTCGCTACTGGCTGGGCGGTATTTTCGCGGCAAAGACTTGCTCACTGCTGGGAAACTCTCCAGAGCAGTCCAAGCTGCTGCCACCCTTCTCTGCAAGGCCATATGGAATGGCAGAACCAGGTCAGTTGGTGGACCTTGGTCGAGGATATCCGTCAGGTCAACCTGCAGAAAATCCACTGGTGGCGCCGACCACCCCAAGTATTCCGTGACCCTCGACATAAGGCACCGGTACAAGGAGTCGGCATGAGTGCCAGGCTCAGGCCTACAGAACTCCACCTCCGGAGAGGTGTCCAGACCACTGGCATCGTAAAACGACTGCCGCAGGTCTTCAATCTGGCTATTACCAGACAAAATATCGTCGGGTACCTCCTCAGGAACCATACCTTCCTCAGACCCTTCATCCACCTCAGAAATATATATTAGAGGCTGGAATGAGGGCACAGAAAAAGGGACAGACATTTTTAGCCTTGGCCAGAGCCTTTCTAGGGGGTTCCACCATGCCACAGGGTACCTCCGACAAAGCAGCCTCGAAAGGCATCGAGGGCGTCGATGGAATAGGCGTCGAGCGTGGCACTGATGGCTTCGACACAGTCCTCGAAGGCGGAGCACCGAGCGTGTCCTTCGGCAGCCTGGGCACCGAAGGCTTCCTCGGAGGCGGAGCCTCGAGAGAGTCCTTCGACGACCTTGGCGCCGAAGGCGTCGATGTCTTCTTTGAAGACCTCACAGGCTCCGACAGTCTCGAGGGCGTCGAGGACCGGGACCTGGAACAGGCATGTCTAGAACGACCATCCTTGTCCGACCGGGACCTCGAAGGTGCCCGGTGATCGCGACGACCGCTCGAGCCCAAAGGCGTGCGAGTGGTGTCTCTAGCACGGTCACGGCCGGCGTCTTTCGATGGCACGGACAGAACGGAGCCCTGCGACTGAAAAATCGCCAACATCTCCTGCCGGAATGAATCCCATTCCGCAGGAGTGGAGTGCTTGTTGGGACAAGCCACCCGGCAACGGGCTGAGTCCACGGACAAGGACGGGAAAGGCGACCGATGTCGGTGCTTGCGTGAGTGCCTCAAAGAGGCAGAGGAATGGCGGGACCTACTCCTGGACCGAGACCCCCCCACCAGACTTACGCCGACTATGCGGAGAGTCGCCCCTCGAATAGTCAGTCGAAAGCCCAGTGGATCTCGACTTCCGGGGCTTGGCTACCTTACCTACAGAAAGCTTCTTCTTACGCTCCCGCAAGGCCTTCGATGTAAGCGACTGGCAGTATACACAGTTATCCGTGTCGTGGTCCTCACCGAGGCACCAGAGGCAGGCGTCGTGCAAATCAGTCAACGACATCTTGGACTCGCAGTCCTGACACTTCTTAAAACCCGGCCGCGGGGTGGAAGACGACTAAGACATCATGCAAATCTTCACAACGAACAGAACTCAGAAGAATCGAGGCGCGCCAAGATCTCCGAAAGCGAACACGTTCGCGGAAAAAACAAAACTGAGGCCACGGGCGTTGTGTGTCCTACTTATAACATTTCTCTTACAGGCTTCCCTTGCCCTTACTTCAAATAATGTATTCTAGTGTGTTACAGTCTCTGCATCTAAACAACTATTTGTACTCTGGTCTTAATGATCTCTTTCAAGTGTACTCTGGGTTCTCTTTCGCTTAAGATTGTTCTCTTTTGCTTAAGAGTATTCCCTCTCTCGGATTTACTCCACTCTTTACTTCGCTTCTTTGGTATTTTCCCCTCTTCCCGGCATATTTTTTCTTGGTAGTTAATGTCCCCCCCCAACCCCTCTCCTGGATGGGGTTGTCTTGTATATCTCTTCACTTATAGGCTTCACTTGTCACATCAGGAGTTCTTTCACTCAGGGTATTCACTTTCTGATTTGCTACCCTCTTCTCCAGGACGACTCCCACCCTGACGCAGCCCTCGCTAACCTCAATCTCTCTATCTCCAATACTCTTGACAATATTGCCCATGTCATGAGGGTCCGACTGAAGCCTTCCAAAAAGTGCAACTTTTGGTATGAATCCGACCTGGCTGCCCTTTAACACAAGTCTAGGGCAGCTGAGCGGAAATGGAATGCAGCGGGAGGACCATCTGACAAACTGGTCTGCCGCCTCCTTCAAAGGCATTATCGACTGTGCATCTGCACTAAGAAAAATGTCTTTATTCAAGTCTGCATCTCCGTGGCATCAAACAACACAGCCAACCTTTTCAAAGTCTGAAAGGAACTGGCCAATCCTGTAGCAGCCTTTTCTACTGTCACACCCACACAGGAACTTTGCTCGGCCCTGGCTGCACATTTCACCACAAAAACCAAAAACATTGTTTCCACCCTCTCTTCCCACACCACAGCATACACCAACATCGGAGATTCCCTTAACCACTCCTCCTCTGACCCACTCTTCTTTTTCGCCCGTCACACCGGATGAGGTCGCCAGACAAGTCTGATCTATGAAGGCTTAATCGAAACAGATGGGCCGCTACCCCTCCAAAACCCTTAAGGACAATATCGACTTTCTTGCCCCAGCCTTGGCTGATCTCTGCAATCTCACTTTTCCACTGGAGCTTTCCCAACTGCCCTAAAGCACTCCCTTGTGCACCCTCCGCTCAAAAAACACTCGTCTGACCCTACAAATCTGGCAAACTAGCACCCTATCTCCTTTGTTGCCCATCTCTCAGCTGACCCTCCACGCTGAATCTATTAGTTGCTTCCACGACCATCAATCTGGCTTTAGAGCATCCAGAGGCACGGAAACCCTGAACACCTGTGAAGACCTGCTCTCAAATCTTAACACAAACACCCCTTCAATCCTCATTCTCCTCGACCTCTCCTCTGCGTTCGACACAGTAAACCACGACATCCTGATCGCACATATCTGTGACACCCTGGGAATCACAGGTCAGGCTCTGGCGTGGTTGACCTCCTTCCTCTCTGACCGCTGATCGCAGGTGGGGAGAATTTCACTCAACTATCACTCTCTCATCCTGTGGCGTTTCCAGGGATCTAGCCTATTCCCCCTGGTTCTTCAACATCTATATGGCTGCCCTGGCACATGCGATTGCCACTCTCGCCTCCAAATTCCAGTGCTACGCAGATGACACACAACTATCTTTCAAGCTACCCTCAGCCGCATCCTCGTTTTAGGCCCATATGGTGTGCTGTAAACGGCCTACCGCCACCAAGACTGAGATCGTTCGCATTGGGACCCCTGCTCCCGCTTTCCCACTCTCGCTGGCCTCCCTTGGCCCTGCGCCTGCACCAACCTACGAAGCAAAGAACCTGGGGGTCATCTTGGACACCACTCTCTCCTCTCACATTTCAAACATCTCTAAAAAATCTAACCATCAGCATCACCTCCTCAGAGGTACTCTACCTTTACTCACTTTCCCCCAGATGCTCACTGTCTCCAGAGTCCTGGTTCTCTCCAGGCTGGACTATTGCAACAGCCTCTTCCTCAACCTCCCTTCTGCCCTGCGCCCTCTGCAACTCGCCCAGAACAGAACCGTAAGACTTGGCCTCAAGCCCAGGGACTGCATCTCACCGGCGCTGAAATACCTCCACTGGCTCCCTGTGGCTGCAAGGATCAAATTCAAGGCCCTTTGCATTGTTGAGGCATGGAATCTACCTACCTGCAACGCTGCATACCTAAATACTGTCCCTAACAAGCCTCCGCTCATCTACCTGTCCCCATAACTTGCTGTATGCACAACCTGGTAATAACACCTGTGCATGTACAATTCCTTTGATGTAGCCCCTGTGCACTATCAGGTGAGGCTTTCCAAACTGTTCTACTTGTTTACCGTAACCAAACCACTACCGTAACCAAACCGCTACCGTAACCAAACCGCTACCGTAACCAAACCGCTACCGTAACCAAACCATGCAATTACTTTAATCAACACAGCTTAGTACTGCGTCTTCCAACATCTGTGACTATCGTATATGACCAACTACACAATATATTGGACCCGATTAACCCCATGCTAGAATATATGTAAAAGTGACCAACCTGATACTGCACTGCATCGCATTGAACTTGTAATTACACATGTTTTGTCCATTTGCAATTTGTTGTGTTGTAAGCCTCTGGCTTTTCTCAAAACATCTTGCTGCCCTTGTTTTTGGCAGCAATCTTACATATTATGACCTTTCAGCTGCTGGCTGACATTATTACCATCTCTTCTATGTCCCCATAGCTTTCTGTATGTACAACCTTCTAATAACTCCTGTGCCTGTATTGTTTATTTCCCACTCGCTACTATACGTTTGATGCAGCCCCCTGCACTATCAGGCGAGGCTTTCCAAACTGTGCTACCTGCTTACCGTAACCAACTTTCAACAATATAACTCAAATATGTATCCTCTGTTCTATGCATTTTCTGTAACCACTTTAAGCAAAGCGCCCAGATGCATCCGGGTTTGGTGCGCTATACAAATGTTCAAATAAATAAATACCTCCAACCTACTGCAAGTGAGCCGGTTCTCCAAGCAGAGATTTGAAGGCAGATCCTTCTCCTCAGCAGGTGCCTCCCTTTGGAATAGCCTCCCTGCTGCCCTCAATCTGGAGCCAGATCTCCTTAAATTCTGGAAACTCCTCAAGACTTTCCTCTTCACCTCTTCCTTCTCTCGCCCTTTACACTGCTAACTCAGTTCTCTGTTTTTCCCTCTCTCCCTCTTTCTTACAGCACGCTGACTGGCCGTTGGGTGTACCTCAGAGTCTCAATAGTCCCTGGCACCCCCACCAGTCCTCTTGCCTCAGGGCCCTACACCCCACCCATACCCACACTCGATGCACTTGTGAAATTAACCCTAGAGAGTGGCTTTCTCTGCACTTACCCAAGTCTCAACCGTCCGGGTGCACTTGAATTCTCCCCCACACATGTACTTGCTTGATCCGTACACACCACGCCTGAAGATCTTATGTCTGTTCTCCCTTGTCTTCGCCCCTTAATTGCACTGTTAAAACTGCAGAATCGCTGCCAGGCCTATTTGCAGTCTCCCCAACTGTTACAAGCATCTTTTATTCATTTACTCTGCCTGTGCAGACTATTATCTCCGAATTTCATGGGAGCTGAGCGACTGTTTTTCCCCCCATGTTCCCACCCTCCTTCAGCGCTTTGAAACACTTGCCCGTGTATAGGCGCTATATAAACAAACAATACCATCCCATACCATACCATGTGTGCCCCACTTTAAATGCTCTCTCCCCCCACACATGATCATTGTTTCGTTTTATCAATTTTACTATATCGTCAATTTCACTGGGACACGTTTCTCTGGTTATGCAACCATTCCCTGGCATTCTCCCAAGTCTCCCATTCTCCCAGTTACCTTGGAATCTGGAGGGGAATGTCTCTGGGGCTTCGACTCGCTCAGATGCTCTTAGTCTTCCCCAGTCCTTGGCCTTCTCATTTTCTCCAACGTCCCGCTCCTCTCCCTCTGTGCGGAGAAGCAACAACGCAGGTAAGTAGGTGGTTCCCCCGATTTTTCAGTTTAGTGGTTTCAGCATCGTCAGACGGGCACGCTGCTCACCATGAAGTTGTGGTCACACAACCACTGGGTCTTAAAATTCCTTTCTCCTCTGCTTCTCTCTCCGTACCAGCGACAGGCTTCAGAGCATTTTGCTCTTGCTCTCCGAGCAAATCTGAAAGTCATGGGCCCCACGTCTCTTGTTGGCTCTGCCTCTCACATGTGATGCCGTCAGGGCCACCTTGTCTTGGCATGCACTCGACCTCTAGCCTCCTCGTCTCAGTTAAATGAAGGTCTCCTTTTAAAGAGACCGATCATTTAGTTTTGCCTTCAGCCAAGCCTCTGAATGTTATACTGCCCTTCACATCGGTTCATCCGATGTATGTCACCATGGGGAATTAATTTGGAACGCGAGTCCTTGTCCCCCCCCACCCCCCCAAGAGGGAGACTGTCGCCGTGAGGAATGAATCCCATCCTTGCACTAACTAGATTGGTCTCTTTTAGTGTTACAGCCTTTCTGGGAATGGTAGTTTCTTTTTACCAACTTGCACAAAAACATTGTTGGAATGGTTTTTACATGTTAAAAGGACAAGTCAATTTTTGAGAACTGTTCAGCACTCTCCTCTGGGGAAGCAGGGAAAGAACCACAATAGGCCATTAAGATTGTGTACGGGGGATTCATCCTGTTGGGGACAGGGCAATACCAGGTCTCATCCGTAAACACTCCAACTCCCTCCTGGAGGTTGTGCCCCATGCAATTCTCCCTCATAGCCACTCCCAGGGTCAGGATCAGGTAGCAGCTGCCTTCCCCTGGCCACATGGGGGGAGGTCACCGCCAGAAAAGGGAGTAATGAAGCCATTGTATTCATTACAGGTGGCACCCAGGCATTCCACCTACCCCATTGTTAACCCACAAAGTCAGGCAGGCTTTGCCTATTGAACTGTTTAAAGTGGATGTGGATTTACTACAGACCAGATCCAAATTGGAGAGAAGGGCTAGATGCATTTCCTATATCATACCGAGGTAAAATGTCAAGTTGCAAGCTACTGGCCCTCCATAAAAAGTCACTTGCCACCTCAATTCTTCACATACACAGCATACAGCACAGCATTCCTACACCACCATGGCATCATTGTGAGCCTGGGTGTGAAGTCATACACAAAGGAACAGGAGAGCAAATACCCATATACTTGCTCTGTAGGTCACGAACTGCCAGGTTCCATAGACTATGGGCACTTATAAATGAGAATGGGTAGTGAAGTGCGGTACCTCCTCTGGAATTAAAGCCCGTGATCAGGCTTTCCTGGGAGTTTGAGGCCTCATAGGAACTTCTTGTCCCCGACTGGTCACGAAGAAGTGACAACAGCGGTGGCAACTAGTGGAGTATGTTCACTAACAGTTTCTGCATCCGGCTGCGACATCTCGAACTGTGACCTTTGGAAGCCTTGATTGGCTCCGAACGTCAAACAGTCCGTTGCAGCCAAACAATGCTATTGCAACGTGAAACTCGCCTTACATGGACCTTTTTTTAATACATCAGGGAAAGCATCAAATTTACAATGTTATAAAAAGCATCTCCTCAAACTATTTCAACAACGAACAAAAAAATCCACATTAGATTAAACAATGTGAAATATAAACTTGCCTCTGCCGAACAGACTACAGTAAAAATAAACTGGACAGTTGCAAACTGAAAAATTACTTTGTGGCCTTACACAAACCGAGCACTGAAAAACGAACTATTTAGCCTTTAAAGCTTGGCATGAGAGACAAAATAAGTATTGTAGCAAAAATACCTGCAATGCGAAGCCCTGTGAGTATTGTCTGAATCCAGCCATACATGGTAGGTTAAACTAGTGCGACAGGGCGGCCAGCCACAAAGAACTATGCAGACTCTAATAGCAGGTCCACAGGTTTATTTTAGTTGTACCGACAGACTGGCCTGAATGAAAGGCACTCTCTGGGGTTCTTGGGCCTTCGGCACTAGCACCATCCCACTCTGGCTCTACTTCCCCAGCCATTTCCTTCTCCATACCCCAGGGGTCCATAACGGGGATGTTAGTTCTATGGAACGGTGCCACCTACCTGTATGAGCTTCTAACTGGGAACAAGGATGTTTTCCCTGAAATGATGGCTACCCGTCTACCTAGGGGACTTCTAGATGTCCCAGACATAGCCTGCCAGGGGTGTTATGGGAGGGTGCCTCCCTCCACCCAGGTCCACCGGCTCTTCTTGCACAAACCGTCTCGCCTGAGCCTTCCCTGCAATATGACCAAAGATATTCCTCGCGCTCTAGGACCGACTGACCCTCCGACCTCTCTCTGTCTTTCCATCTCCACCCTTTGATCAGACTCCTTAGTCCTGCTCTTACTATCACTCAGACCTCCAACCACCACTCCTGAGACCTGGGCAGTTTAACTCACCTCCCTCCTGGCACCTGACTTCCTATGCCACTAGTACTACCGCTTGCCCTTTCCTACCGCTACTCCTACTCCCCGTCACTACTACCATCATCCTGCTACTACTCCCATCTCTAACCTCCTACTCCAACTACCAGATCAATAAGACTTACCAGCGTCCACTACTACCAACCTACCACCTCCTACTCCGACCACCACTTTACTACTCCCATAACGAATACCAACTCCACCAGCACTAGTGCCCTGCTACTCCTACTCTACCTCTACTATGCCCACTCTCCACTCACAAATACACCACAGCCACCCTCTCACCAATATCTTCCGCAATCCGGTCACTCTCGCCTCCTCTGGTCTCTTGGACGTCCTCACCAACTAACCCACACAAATCATTCACACGCACCTACTAAATACCCCCACCCCCTCGCATGATTGGCCACTAACCTTAAGCAATAGTTACCTCGCTCTACAGGGTGTCATGAGCAGTGCTAAGGGAAGGATTCAAAGGGTGTGTAAGCCCTGCACCCTTTTCTTGTGCTCTGTAGCATTTCTGCCATGAAAGGACCAGGGACGTCTTTGGGGGGCATTGGGGGTTGTCTGGGGGGACCCAGCTGCAATCCCTGTCTCCTTTGCTAACCCTGGCCAAAACAATTAATAAAAATATATATTTCTTTTGTAAACTGGCTGCAACCAGTAGCCAGTGGGTATTTGTCAAGGTTTATACTGGCGGGTGTGGGGTGTGGGGGGTGGGCCGGACACTAGAACTGAAGGACGGCTGTGCTACCAAGTGAGTATGTCTGGTGCTCTGAAGCGTGTGACGTGGTCTCCTTGGGGGAGGCGCTGACTGTCCCTGGTTTGGGATATGACTAGCGGTTTCAAGGCCTGTCACATTCGCGCTAGACACTGTATTGCTGTCAAGAGACCGTTTTCTCAAAAAAGACTTATGGCATCTTAGTCATGGAACAAAGTTAAGTGTTTATTAGGATTTGCTGACATGTGTTTCAACCATACAGGTAATTTTCCAGACTAATCTTGACATTTGTTACAAGTAAATGGGCATCCTCCAATTGTGTCTCATCACAGTTGTGTGCATAAAGTGGTCATGTTGACACAAATTAAGAAACGGGAGAGTGGTGGCACGAGTGTGGGTGAAAGGGGCATGAAAAGTTCAGGTGTGTTTGATACTAACAAAACAACCAGGGTAAATGAGGAGGGTCTGAGGGTTGCGAGGGGGATTGGGGGGGGGGGACAGGGGAGCCTAGGAGGCAGTAAATTAGTAGGAATTGACATTTGATATGCACCTAGAGGAGGTTTGGTACATTAATACTACTGGAATGTTACAAATCTATTATCAGGGGCAGGTATACCGCCTTTGGATCAGGAAGGGGGAAGGCCCCTATATTAGTATTGTAGGTAATTGCACATCATAATCGAGGTTGCCTGTGTGGGACAGGGCAAAGTGCAACATTATCTGGATGAGGGTAGCGGCAGGTAATAGATATAGGGTTGCTAGATACTACTGAGGAAGTTTCCTTGATCCGAGTCCCAATATCCTTGTGTTGGGCGGTGTCCCCTGGTAGGGTGCCTGCATGTTTAAGTACCAGTGTAAAAGTGGAGGCCAGTCTTGCATACCGACTGCCCAGTGGGGTCCTGGAGGACCAGGCTTAAGTTATAGTAGCGATGCTAGAAGTGGGAGGGCGAGGATATTGTGGAAATTCCCAAGATTGCTAGAGTTGTTGATGGTATGTGGAGAACCTTGATGTGAGAAGCTTATGACCGTGTGAAGGAAGCCAGTCCCAGCGAGTGCGGAGGATGGCACAATGGGTACTTGGCCAGTAGCGAGAAGCTTGTGAGTTCCCAGGTGTGATGGCAGTCAGCCCAGTTAGGGCCAAATGAACTTCCGGTCGATCCCGCGTGACAGTTTAAATATGAACTTTAAAGTGAGAGAGTAAGAGGTACTTTGCATGAAAGGTACCAATATTATAATAGACATTTATTACATCAAGAACAACATGAGTAAGAGGATAAAATGGGAATAAGGGCTGATTTAATCAGGGCGAGCAAGCCCATTACCTGGTGGCTGATGCAGCGTTCCTCATCGGTCAATCGCAGTCTCTGCAGTGGCAGTTGCCATGGAGCGAGGCTGTATTAACCGGGCTATCATTTCCTGATGGGTGTGACGTGGCGCCTATCTATTGGTTGGAGCCAGTTTTAATTGGTGCTGCCACCTACGTGCAGGAAAGTGCTATTCGCCAGAATCCTCGGACTTGTAATGCCCAGAGTACTCTGACGTGACCCATTAGTGGAACAGAATTAGGGGTGTGCTTGGAACAGGAGAGGTCCCTCTATGGAAGTGATTCCCGGCAGTGGGGCACACTATTACAGCTGGCTCTAATTATATCAGTTTGTTCTGCAGAAGGCAAGCCGGGGCATGTATATAGAACCCTCATAATCACAAAGTAGGCGGGTACTAGCATATCGTAATATGTAAATAGCCAGAGTAACTGACAGGCCCTATTCGAGGAATGTAGTTCGCTAATAGGTGACGGGCATTGGTCAGTCACTCAAGGTTTTCAGTATAATATGAAACCAAGTATGAAAAAAGGGGGGAGGGACAAAGTGTGTCGGAGCAAGGTTTAAACGTGATGCTCAGGAAGGCAGTATGACAGGAATATGCATTGTACATTCTAAACGACGTCATAAAACAATAAAAAGGGCTAATACAGAGCATAATAAAAAGTGTAATACAAAGTAGTAAGCAAGATGTGTTTCATAATGGTCTCCAAATTCTAGTATGATAGGAGACAAAGTTGGGAAACCATTATGTCGATGTGCCAATTGATACTTGTTCAAGGACATACACCTAAAGCTCATGTTAGTGGTCAGATTAAGTGGTGCTCTTTCAACATGTGAAAAGCGGTGTTGGCATGATTATACATAATTACATAAGACAGTGACATATTCAAGAATAACAGGTACGTGTGTTCACGGTCCATGTGGATGGAATTCTACAGGAATATATAAAATTCATGCTCCTTTTTGAGGCTGGTGATCAATAGTTTGTGTTTGCATATCAGTCGTGCTTCTAGCTGTCGCAGTTGGAGTTCTGTGTCACCACCTCCGACGCTTGGGGGTACCATACTGATACCTGTCAAGCGATGTCCCTCTTGTCGTCCATCAGGTGTAGTGTCTGCCAAGCGGGTACTTGGTATTCTGTGATCCCAGCAGGTCGAGATGTTCTCCGATCCTAATGCGTAGCTCACGTATTGTACTGCCTACATATTTGAGCCCAATTACGTAGACCACAAATTTGGAACAACAGTTAATAAACTGTTTAACACTGATGGTTGGCGTCACCCAACTTCATCAAGTCAGTGGGGTGGGCATATGGACACATGGTGCAGGTCCCACATTTATGGAACCCAGCTCTGGTGGTTTGCAGCAAATTGGTTGGTGTTGTGGGCGTCAGTGTCATGAAGGATGGGCTTAGCATGTTTGCAAGCGTGGTTGATTTTTTTGAATGAAAACAATGGGGCTTCCGAGACCCATTCCCCAATTTCTGGATCCATCTGGAGGATGTGGCATATCGTTTGATTCCTGTAGTTTATGGCTGTCCTGACTGTATTGGGTGACAAATCTGGTTGTGTTAGCATCTGTAGTGGTTCTCACCCTGGCGGTCAGAAGAGATACTCTGTCCATCCCTTCGGTTTCATGTTCCTCCTTGGTTAGGTTATCTATTGGATAGCCCTTGGCCATGAAGGTTAGAGTAAATCAGATTCCTGTTTGAATGCAGGCTCATTCCTGCAGTTGCGTCATGCCCTTATGAAAACTCCTTTGGGTATATTCGAATCACACTCCTTTTATGTCAGCTTCCGAAATGTCTTAGTGTCAAGTTGCCCATCAATGACATCAATGCAAATGCCCAAAAAGTCTATCATGGCCAGACTACATTTGGAAGTGAAATGGATCCCAAATGTGCTGGTATTGAGATAGGTGTTGAAATTCCTTAATTATTCTTGCATGCCTGACCAGATCAAGGTGGCATAAATAAAGCAATACCATTTGACAATGTTTTGTTGTGTTCCACATTGGAATGTGCATGCACTTTTTCAAAGTTATTCATGAACGGGGTAAGCTATGGTTGTCGGGGTCCATGGTACCATCCCATTTGGTGGTCACACCACTAAAAGATCTTGGTAATATGAGCCTGTACACACTGATATGAACGCTAGATATGGTGATGAAATGCATGTCATATTACAGATATATCGTAACCATATTTTTCTTTGTGTAATGAGGAACAATGCTATGTGACTGCCTTTTTTGTCAATGGGTGAAATGTCATGTTCCATCACTTTCTGTGATGTCAAGGGTCGTGTTACGTGTTATGTCACTTCCATTACCCAGGCATTTTGGTGAAATGACATCGCTGGAAAGGCCCAACCATTTACAGGGAGCTGTTGACTCTTGTTTCTAGGCTTTTTTTTTTATCTTCCCACTCCCTGGTGGGCTAGTGGAATTCTCCACATCATGGACTTCGTGGAGGCCATTAATCATAGCCATCCCTGGTGGCGTAGTGGACTCCTCTTCACACGGGTTCCAGCTGGAGCCTCGTATTCGCTGCACCGGGGGGGGAGGGGGGGGTGAAGGAGGAGAAAGAAAGAAAGAAAGAGAAAGAGAGAAAGAGAGAAAGAGAGAAAGAGAGAAAGAGAGAAAGAGAGAGAGAGAGAGAGAGAGAGAGAGAGAGAGAGATTTTTTTTCAGCCTCCCTCCTTCACAGGTCCACAACACTGTCCCTGTTACACTAGCTCCAGGTTAAGATGACCAGTCTAAATTACCAAATGGCACAAAGCAAGGGTGGGCGCGCCTTGGAACACGTGTATAGGCGTGGTATAAATGCAATATCATATCTATGATAAGCTGGGATCTGCAGGCTATCAATAGAAATATCGTAAACCTCAAGTAGTCTATGTTAGTAGTGCATATGGTCACATGGTTTTTCCATGCCCCATACTAATTCTGTCTACAGTACAGAAGGGCATAGGAAATTCACTCGACCACTGGCAAAGTTGAATACTTTTTAGTATTATTGAATACCATTTTCAGTACACATCTTCCTCAGAACTGCTGCAGAACCCATTCACAGACGATCTCCACTGTCGGGCTTGAACAACAGACTGACACAGATTAATTTACAGGTACATGGGATTAACCTGCTGGACTGCTCCCACCTTAATGGCAGACGCGGACAGGGCAATTGGTGTATACACATTTCTTTTTTGTGTGTTGGATTTACAAAACCTTTACAAAATGAGCACCAGAAAAAGAAAACATCTAAACATAAAATTCTAATTGTCACAATAAAACTATTCATATCAAAAACAGTTTGTCTTCCTATGCACCCGCGGCAGCGCCAAACAGTCTGTAGTCAATGTTTCCATGAACACTTCTGTAGACAATCATACCTTACGCTGTTTAAGTATTAGGTGTCTTTCCAATATTTACACAGTTTTAGTTTTAAGGTTCTTAGCCGTGGATGTTAAAAGGCCTACTGTATGAATCCAAGATATTTTAGTAAATCAACTACAGAGAATGTCAAAAGAATCATGACCGGAAATAATTCTGTTCCAAAAGAAATTGGAGATCAGCCCTTCATCTTTTTCTATGTATTTCCGGAGAAGCTAATATCTCAGATTTCAGGTGCCTTCACATTCCATTACCAGGTGCCGCAGAGACTGGTTTGAGGGATTCTCACACACTTTAAATAGTTTTTAAAAAGTCTTCCCCTTCTCTTCTCTGTACTTGTCTTCTCAGTACTTCCCCACTTGGTAAAAGGGTTAGCCTTGCCCTAAGAAAATTATTTCTCACCTGCTTGTCTGGACTTTTAGGAGGTATCTCGCTAGGAACCCCAAGTTTTTGTCCACAGATTGGAAGACATTTGGTCTATTCGCATTTCTGATCTTTGCAATAGTTTTAATCCAATCACCTCTTTCACCAGCAACTTTCAATTTCTGGGGTATATTAATCAATATCGATCTATATACATATTTCAATATAGACAAGCAACCACAGGGTCAAGTACCATGAAAGGTCTATACCTTTCTGTTATTCAAGCCTGATGGTGGAGATGGTCTGGGAATGGGTTTTGCAACAGCCCCGTGGAGGATGTATACTGAGAACCCAGGAGTCCTGGGGATAGCCTACTTCTGCTTTCTCCAAGATCACAGAAGAGCAGTCACTGAGTAAGTAGTTAACACATAAAGATATCCACGCAGGCTACAACTGGTGTGGGACAGTAAAGGTCTTACATCACACCAGTCAGAGTTTCAAGTATCTGACTACCAAAAGGCCACACTGAAATGTGCTACAGGTTTTTTTGCATATGCGGTTCAAGCCTGCACTTGATTAATTTGATTTTGTAGATTTGCCTTTTTATAGTATTGTAAGGAAGTCAGAAAAAAGATTCTCCATTTGTCGATTGATGTACATTTAGCTTTTATAATCTTGCAACCAGGGGTGTGGCAGGTTTGGTAGCAAAAGTGGTTGAGGGAAGGAGACACTACACAGAGTTTAACAAATGAACATTGCCCGTAATAGAGTTGTTTAATGGCCTCAAATGGTGTAACATGGTGCTGGGATGGGCCAAAGCTGAAGATGTGGGATGGTCGGTGAGGCGGATGTGTCCATGGAGTGCAACAGCTTGCTGGATAGAACCCCCCCTTCAAGTAGTCTATGTGGCACCCACCAGCCCACCAGATTGCGAGTGAGGCAGAGTGATAATCATAGCTAGCTATAGTATTGGTATTGTTTATTTATAAAGTGCCTATACACAGGCAAGTGTTTCAAAGCACCAAGGAGGGTGGGAACAGGGGGGGGGGGGGGGGGGGGGGGAAACAGTCGCTCAGAGCCCTTGAAATTCTGAGACGATAATAGTCTGCACAGACAGAGTAGGTGCGTAAACTACATTTAACAGTTTGAGACACAGCAAATAGGCCTGATAGCGATTCTGCAGTTTTACCAGTGCAATGAAAGAGTGAAGACAAGGGACAACAGACGGACAATCTTCAGGCAAGGTGCGTATGGATCGTGCAAGTGTACATGGTCACAGGGAGGGGTGGGGGAGGTCCAAGTGCACGTGGTCGTTGGACACTGGGGTAAGTGCAGAGAGCCATTCTCTTGGGTTAATTCTCAAGCGCAGCAAGTGTGGGTGGGGTGTAGTTCCATGAGGCAACTAGGAAAGAGGACTGGCGTGGGTACCAGGGACCTGAGAGACTCTGAGGTACACCAGGCGGCAAGCTGTAAAGAAGAGGAAGGAGAGAGGGAAAGAGCAGGGAGCTAGGCTAGCAGGGTAGAGGGAGAGAAGGAAGGGGAGAAGAGGAATGTCGAGGAGTTTCCAAAACTTAAGAATATCAGGCTCAAGAAGGAGGGCGGCAGGGAGACTATTCCAAAGCAAGGCACCTACTGAGGATAGGGATCTCCCTCCAAATCTCTGCTTTGAGAGTCGGGTCACTCGCAGAAGTTTGGGAGGTAGTTCAGCGGCGTGCTCGTGAGGGGGCTCGAAGCAGTCTTGGGATGTCTCAAAGAGATGGTCCATAGGTCACTCGGCCCCATAGCATAAAATACCTCCTTTACACAAAATACCCAAGGGGTTGACCAGTGCTCTTCAAAGTTGTCCATTTTTGCACAAGGTACATTGGTACTCCTACACATAGGGTTTGGTCCAGCAGCAAACCAGATTAAAAAAACCTTCAGGGTTGCCTGACTGGAAAAGGAATGGACCCCCGGCACACATCTTATGAAGACCGGGGACTGAGTGGGGAGGCTGGGTGGGAGCAGGTGAGGATCATTAATGGGATCCCAATGAGCGGACAAAAAAAATGATTTTCAAGTGGCAACACATACTGCTGAGCTCCATCAAGTGGAGATGAACAGGCCTTTGCCTGGTACACCAGAAGTGCTTAATCAACCACTTGACCGACTAAAAGTAAAAATGCAGCTAGTGTAACTGCCGATTTCCTAAACTGGAGGGACAAAGTAAGTAAACCTGATTCATGGGTAATCAAAAACCCATTTCCTCTAGCAGATTGCTCTGAATCGTTTCCTCAGCCTGCCCCCTTCGCCAAACCATGCATGATCTTGAATCTAAAGAGATCACCCATCAAGCTTTTCTGATCATAACATGAACTTATGAGCCCATCAATAGAAAGCACCATGTGAGCTAAGAGAAAAATAGTTGTTTGCAAAGAGTTTCTAGTAATTAAACATAGAAATGAAAGTTGGCACAAAATATTGCTGGAAAGCTCTCCCTTACAGCATAAACCAATGCGTAGATCCCCGCCAGGGCCATGGTACATTCTTGCTTTATCACCCTCATGAAGAGCAGCTGGGAACTTAATCACAGACTCACCCATACAACTCATCCATACCAGTTTGAAAACGCTTCCCAGAAGAAGGAACAATTCAGAGTCAAAGGCTGTATTAAGATCAAGATAAGCTAAGGAAAAAGGAACTTTCTTCATTAACACATTTATAAAATTAACAGATAGCACAGGAGTCCCTACCCCTGTGTACAATTTTTTCCTGTGCATGTGAAATATTGTGCTCTTTTTTTCTCCCCCACAGCGGGACCTGTAACTTTTCAAACAACATTACAATATCACCCTAAAAAAAAAGGGCATCACAATAGTTCGCAGAATAAGCAGTAGGTCCCTTTGTGAAAATGGGAATAAGGGGCGTTTCCCAAGAAGTGGAAATAAAAACTGTGGAAAGCACTGCTTTGAGAAAGCAAGAGCACTGTAACCCATTGCAGGTATATGGTAAGTGTTTCCTAGAACTCCCAGAAAAGAGGCCACCCTGGAAATACTGCCCACAGAGGCCCACCAAAGAACGATGACAGAACAGAGCAGAGCAGGCCTGGAGAAGCAAATGGTTTGGGGAGGGGGCAAGGGTAATCTGGGTGAGCGAGGAACTGGGCCTTGTGGTGGTGTAGTACAAAACAGAAGGTTTGGGGCAGGGTGGGGGACACGACAAGGAGGACATTATGGGGCAGGGGAGGAGTGATGGTGGTGGTTGGCATGCAGGTTTGCATGCGGGTTTGGGGGTGGAAACCTTCCCTCAAATTAATGCCTATTCGCCACCCCTTTGGGGCTGCTCCGAGGCAGTGAAAAAAAGCAGTTTTTTAGGAGAAGCCTCCAAGGGGCTGGATATTCACATAGCACTCTGGCATCTAGATTGAGTGGTTGCTCACATAAATACAAGTATAAAACCAGTGCTTGGCGCCTTACTACCTTCCCTCGAGTCTAGGGGGGGGGGGGTCTCCACTTCAGAGCATAAGATGGCAAGAGAGAAAATGCGTATTCTCGGCCATGATCCTGTCACTTTGCTCCCCTGGACATCAAAGAGGAAGCCCATTTGCAAAGAAACTACTGGTAACTAGCTAAAGCTGTGTACTGCTGGAACGTAGCACATTCAAAATAAAGCCTGAAGGCCACAGGACAGGTGCCCTCAGCCCCACTGCAATACTGAGGATCCCGATTGGGCATCAGCAAATCACCTGTGCTGAACAAGAAGTGAACTGTACCTTTGTGGTTAATATGCCAAAAGTACTCCATGAGATTTTTCCAAGCACCCATTAGATTCTGCACTGTGACGAATCTGAGGATGTTGTCCCTTCTTCCCTATGCAAGACCTTTCCAATTGAGCCAGGGCGGTACATCCAGAGTACAATTGTCCTCCTGGGGGTGCTGCACCGAGGAATGATCAAATAGGGAAGGAATCCCCCTTATTGGGGAGGTGAAGAGGGGCAACCATCACCAGAGAATGCGGCATCACCCCGCTTTAATACCTCCAACCAGTTCTCCAACTCTATCATGCCCCCCCGAATCGTGGCCAGTAAGACTGCCAATATTACGCATCACTTTGAACCCATAAGGCCATCCAGGCAGAGCCACAGATGCTCTGCCCCATTTAACATCACGGCGCGCTCAGACAATCTCTGCACCGCCTCCATGTCCGTCTTACCTCTGCAAAATGTCCACAATGCCCCTGGACACTGCTGCGCTATCCCTACACCCATCAGTGGACAGTCCTCGTGGCCAACCTCCCTCTTGAGATTCGCCACGAACGATGCAGAATGCAACTTTGTCACACAGTCACACTCTCCCAGCACCCCAACCAAGCCTCACCCAAGAAGGCCCCAATGAGGAGTACAACTCAGCCCCCACACATCTCTATGGTTAGTGGCCTGCGGCCCCCCCTCTGCCTTACCGTCCCCATCCACCAGCACCATGCCCTTGCATGTGCCATTAGACACCAGCCCAACCTCAATTCTCTGAACGGCCCTTACAACCATCTTGCTGTACCTCCACTTCGTGCTACAGGTGCTCAGCCAAGCTCCTTATATACTAGCATGGTAGACACTAGCCAGCCTTCACACTGTGCTACATTACTGCCCCAAGTACCTACACACCACTCCGGCCCACATTCCCCTTCTACCAGTACCATTCATCAATGTCAGATTCATCCAAGCCCGCCCCACACTTGATATCCAGGACCTTATCGCCAATAACTTAGACATCCTAGCCATCACATAGACCTGGGCACATTCTATTTCAGGCCTAGCCTTGTCCATTGCTATCCCCTTGGGGCTCATCATATTACGCAGTGACAGATCAGACTCAAGGGGCGCAGGGGTTGCACTAATGGCATGAGACTCCCTCCCTGTCGGATAGCTTAGCACCACCACGATGGTAAACTGCAACATACTCACTGTCAAACTTACCCCTTTCTCACACAAACACCATATCCATGCATGACATTTACCATCCACCAGGCCCTCTTTTCTTTCGAAGAGGACCTCACATGTCCTGGGCACCAATATCAATCCCACATCAAAAGACATCCTCCTGTGTGACCTGAAGATGTAAAGGGGATGCCTGCCCAACTACCATTAACAAGGACTGCTCCAAACCCTTGGCCCCATTCATCAACGCTTCCTTCTCCACCTGTCTGGTCCCCTCCAGTCTCCAGGAAGCCTGGGTACTTCCATTATTCAAATAAACATCCCTAGACCCCTCCATCCCGACTACCATCCTATTTCCACATTCCCCTTCCTCCTCAAAATCCTAGATAGGGCTGCCAACCTCCAATTCCAGCAAAACTTAGAATCCAACCACATTCTGAGAATGCGTCAGTCAGGGTTCTGCCGGGGCATGAAATAGAATCAGCCCCGATTGACCTTAAAAATTGGCTCGAGATCAAGGACGCTCGAAAGCCTGCCCTACTCCTAATCTTAGAGCTTTCGCCAGCGTTGGACCATAAAATCCTATAACACCTCACTTCTGCTCCCAGCTTCTTGCCCGAAGCAAAGACCTGGATTTCCACCATCTTGTAGGCTAGATCCGTCAGAGTATTCATTAAGAATGCCAATGCCCTCCCCACACCCATCTCCTGCAGTGTTCCCCAAGGTTCACGCATCTCCCAACCCACTACAACAATTTTACCAAACCACTCTGACAATCTAGACTCAATCGGTATCTCATATACCAACTAGCCGATTACACTCCAATCCCTCACAGGTAACTAGTCCGAGGACTCTGACACCTTAAACACTGTCTTCCAGACCATCCAGGCCTGAATGGCAACACACCTACGCCTTAATGATAAAAAATCTAAAATCCACCCTGTGGGCCCCTCTGTGGTACTCAAAAAACTTAACCACCAATATGCATCCTTCACCATTGATGGGATTTCCATCCCAGTCTCCCAGACAGTGAAGACCTTGGGAGTCTACCTGGATACTTCACTCTCCCTTACTCGCCAAGTGAATGCAATTGCTTCCTCTGCGGCCCACACCATGAAAGTGATCAACGCCTGTAGACAGGTCTCATCTCCCGACAGCTGACTTACCACTGGCAAAGCCGTCGTAGGCTCCCGACTAGATTACTGCAATGCACATTTTGCAGGCAACTCTACGTGCAACATTCAAAAGTTGCAAGTCATACAGAACAACGCTGTTGTTGCAACCCTCAACATACCCAGGCGAGTGCACATCTCTGACGCAAGAAATGCACACTGACTCCCCACACGAGAATGTATCACCTTTAAAACACTGTCCATCACCCACAGATGCCTTGCAAACTCCGACCCCCCCCCCCCTTAACTCACAAAAAAATCTTGAAAGCCCACTCGAGACCAACACCAGATCTGCCTACACTCACTGCCTCATCAGTCCTCATCATGCGCTAACTTAATCAAGCAAAAGATGGCGTCTCAAGCTTCCCGGTCATTGCGGCCAATCTTTGGAACACTCTCCCACCTGCCTTGAGAGCCATGCTATCTTACTGGGCGTTCCGCAAGCTCCTGAAACTTGGCTCTTCAATTTAGACACTTCCCTCCACCCCCACACACATCTCTGACAATTTAAAACCTCAATCATGCAACTTGTAATGTAATTGCACACTATATAACTAACAATAAAAGCCTTGATGCCAATGGATTTAGTGCACTATATAAATGTAAAATAAAATAAATCTTTCCCCTTTCTGGATTGAACTGATATGTTTTATTGTTAACTCACTTCAACCAATTCACATGACAATATTAAAAATCCAAAAAATACAAAGTATTGGGGGTACAACTTTAAAGCTACTGGGAAGAAGAAAGTCACGAGTCCAGGATCATTTGTGAGAAGCAAAAGGAGCAATCTAGATTCTTGATGCCAGTGATTGGCCCAGAACAATACATCAATCCCCACGCAGAGGTTTCAAGGAAGTTCAAGCTCATCTGGGTTGAGACGGGAGAAGGAAAAAGAGTTCCTCTGAGGAGGGACAACGGGTGCCATGCAGGAACACAGCAGACGTGAGATGAAGGGAAACCGTGTTGGGAGGAACCAGAGAACCTGAAAAGTGGTCTGCCAGCAGCGGACTGCTTGGGTTGCCGCTGAGCAAGTGCTGCAGGTGTCCCAGGGCCCGGTGAGGGGTGCAAATGAAGAAACACACAGCGGAGAGTCATCTTAGTGCTGCTGAGCCACTCCAGACTCCATCCGAAGCCTGAATGCTAACAGAGCTTTGCAGAGGGACGCAGATGCCCATGAACCGTGGTAACCTGTAGGAAAGAAGGAAACTGGTATGCCGGATGTCCGGGAGGTACAGTAGGTCAGGGGAAGCAATGGGAGATACACAAACTTGAAAATAGAGGGTCTGGGACTGTGATTGAGTTGTATACCTGGCAGGAGAGTGAACCAAGGGCATACAACGAAGCTGTGAAAGTCTGGGACCCGGACACAAACCAGAAAACAAGAAGGTGGTCTGGGATCCCAAACAAGATTAATATTTGGCAGTAGAGTGAAACAAGCAGATACAACACTTTTGCGAGTCTGGGACCCGGACCCATGTGAGAAAAAGCCAAGAGGGTCTGGGACCCTGTGAAAGAAAAAAGAATTGAGAATCCATTGGCTTGGAAGGAGCACCCATATAAGATTGAGAACAAGAGGGTCAAGAACCCTGGAACTGCTAATAAAAGGTACCCTATGCTTGGCAGCAGACCATGCCAAGCCGGTAGGATACATGTGAACTATCCAGTGACATAAGAAAGAAATCTAGCAGAAAGGAGCACCACCCTAGCATTGGAATCCTGTATTTTGGAATATTATTTTGCAACACTTTTTTACCAGAGACACTGGGAATCTTGCTGTTATTTGAAATACACAAAGACCAAGCAGACGTAAGTACTTCAAAGCCAAGAAAAAGTTTATCATGAGTTCTCCAACAACTTGGGATAAGAGGAGATCTAGGTGAAAGGAGCAAAACCCTAGCTTTGAAATCTCACATTTTGGAACATTATTTTGCATCACTATTACCAGCAAAACTTGGAACCTTTCTATTGATTGAAAACATCAAGGACACTGGTTTACTTTGCGAAGAGACTATCCTTGCACAGTTCTCCTCGATGATTAGTGTTCGGGCAGAAGAAAGTTTTAGCGACACAACAGTGAGACATTTTAGTCAGACTTCCGGACATTTTCATTCGTTTCCTTCGAGGCAGTGAAACCCCTTGTAGCATTAGGGATAGAGAGGCCTTTTCCCCCCCTTTATTTTATTTAATACATTTCTTTATCCAAAAACGTGCCACCATTGTGTCCAAGCCTTGAATCTGCACCCACACATTTTCCTTCGCATTAGCCAAAAAAGTATTTTTAGATGCGAAAAAAAAAAAATTAAATTGAGCCCTACAACTGCCCCCAAGATAACTTTAGAAGTACGTACCTACCTCTGGATGTTTTTCCTGTGCCCTCCCATACCCCTTGGGTCTGGTGAGTTTTAGGCCAAAGACTAATTGTAGCATGCATACCTGATTATATCTGCATTTTTTAATTCTTGCATTACAATCCTGCCTGAGAAAATGTATTGATACAATAGGTTACTATAAAGTGTTACTGTACTTCTTACACTCCTAGAACAAAATGAGTTGGGAGTCATGAGTAAGTGTAGTTTAACTTTTTGTGACCTCTAGATTTGTATTCTCAAGTGTCTTCCCTGCCCCTCTTTTCCAGGGCTATATTTACTGTATATGGAACATTTGTATTATTTCTACCACTATGTCCTAGTGGTTTAGGATTACTTTAACTCTTTAGTATTTAGACATGTCGCTCTGAATAAGGGTTGACTGCATTATTCTGCTGCATCTAGGATCCCCTTTTCGCCTCCTTAGCCAAAATGTCCTGAGTTTATCATCAGATAGTAACTTGCATTTTAGTGTTAGAGGTTAGGGGGGACTTCACGGACCATTACTGTTTTTATGCATGCTCTGTGTGTTCACTGTATATTGTATTTAATCTATAGTATCTATTTGTAGACCTAATAGGGACCATTTATAATTTGATAACAAATTGTATACATATTTCACTGTTCCAGTTTGGGTGGAGAGGGGCGCCTGCTACCTTTTTTGAATAATGTTTGCAAGGAAATTTGGGTTGGTCAGCCTAAGTTACCTGGGGGAATCCAGACGTGGACTCAGAGGCACAGCTCCACCTCACTGATGAGGCCCAACAAGGCAGAAACACGTGTATGGGGATTGCTGTTGGTACTCTTGTTTAGAAGGGAATTGCCATAGCATTTCGATGCTGGACTGCCCATGTGGGCGGGACAAAGACGGATATGCAAATGGATATTTCCCATCTGTGAAAAGTACAGTGAGCAAAAGGCGATGGCTGCAAACTCATGCCATGTTCTTTCTGGAGAGGGGTGCCTGCTACCTTTTTTGAAAAATTGGTGTGGTCTTTGATTCTCTGTGTGGAATAAATGTACTTCTCTACCGGCCCTCGCCTTTTCTGGAGTTAGGTCTGACTGCTCTGCCAAAGCACCTTCTGTAGAGCGGTTTACTGTACCTTTTAGCTTGGACTTCCATCTCACATTCAGGTGAGATGGTCTCACCAGCGGATTGTGAACAAATCTACCAAACAACTTTATGAATTGTTTTACACCGAGGGGAAAACCTTTCACTGAGTAGGTTTAATCAAAGAGGTCTATGGGTTTAAATATTTTATGTTGTTCTTACTTGTGTGTATTTGTGATCGTTTACTACGGAATTACGTTTTATTGTGTATTCCGTTACATTGTAATGGCTCAATGCTAAACAATACATTTGACTTTGAAAAAAAAGAAGAAGAACAGTACTGTGCTCTGCTATATTTGTGACCGCTCCCTTTCCCTCCTAAGAGCCAACTGAAAGCCCCACCACAGATACCACTAGTTGAGCCAGGGAAAGCTGGGGGTGGGGGGAGGGACCTCTTTACCTTGGATCAGTACATTGTAATGGAGCAAAGCAGAGTCCATACTGATGCAACTCATGAGGCTTGGTTGAAAGGTTTTCTTACGGATTTTACACTAAGGCTGGGAAAGTAAAACGCAGGATCTGGATGATAGAAATGGAGAGCAGTCTTGCCTCAGAAAATGTGCTCCAAAAAAATTCATACAGGCGTCACTCAGTTTCTTGTATGGCACTTTGCATAATGGAAAATGTCCAGGTTTCTTGGAGGGTCTCCTCTGTCTGTGGTCAAACTTTGCAGCATTTTAAAGGTGCAACAGTTCACTCATTGAAGATCCCAGCACTTTCTATACAGGGTTTACAATAGCTCAGATGAGTGGTAGGACACTGCCCTTTCCAGGATGCAGGATCGGGGGCCGGTTGGCGGGGGGAGGGGGTGAGAGATGGGAAGTGGGTTGGGGGGGGTTAGTGGACTATGTGCCATGATAAAAACCCTTTTTTCCCCCAGGGGCCCCATTCCATTCCCCAAGCATGCCTCACTTTTCTTCTCACTGAATCGCCACAAATGTGTGTGGGGTACCTGCCTCTTGGACTTTAGTTTTACTCACTGCGCAGTCTATTGCTGGGTCGGGCCCTGCAATCTAGGTTTCACCTGTGGTGTGTGATTGCTCTGGGCTTAGTTGATTAGTGAAGCATCAGGTGTTTACTCTGTAGGACAATGCGTGCACCACTTCACGGACTGAGCCATAAGTAGGCCAGACTGCCATTATGGATCCTTCCTTCCGACGCACGTGTTCAGGCACACTCGCAGAGCCCGACCGGTGACGGGGCCATTCATACCACAGTGCGCGCACGGCCACAACGGCCAATGATATGATATATGATATGACCAAGCTACCGATTTGCATCAACTCTATTAACCTTGCATTTCTTTTCCTTCCTTCCTTCCTTTTCTGAGGCGTAGATACTGCAGCCTGTATATCTGGGGATGTTATTTCAAGAGTGAGCAGCAGGGGTTGCATCACTGGTCCAATGCCCTACCCCAGGCTCCCAGTGTTGTCGGTCCCTCACAGTGGATTCTCCCCATACTGCCTTTGGGACCCACATTATGACGGATTGTGCGGCCTGCTCGCTTGAGTTGCCCCCACACACTGCCATAGGGTCAAGCAGGACTTTGTCACAACGTGCACAAATACCCTGAAGTGAGGGCAACGTAAGATAAGATAGCACAGCGAGCTAAGCGCTCGCCGCTGACATCTGTGTGTAGCCTGCTGACACAGGATCGAATCCCGGGCAGGGCCAACTCAGCCTTTCATCCTTCAGAGGTCGATAAATTGAGGAACATGCTGTGGGATAATATCAACGGTTATCCAGCGCTCTGGTCCAGTTAGCACTACATAAAAACCTGATTATCCTAACGTTGATCATTTCTTTGATGTAAAAAAAAATATATATATCTTTTTTTAAAGGATGGGGTTTGCACATACACTTAATTCAGTAGCACCAGAGGACCCAACAGAAGTCTTCAAGATTTGAAGTTAATAGTATACATTGTGGTATAAGCCATTCAAGAGACCTCCGGGGAGGTAATGAGTAAGCCTAGTACAGAGTTTGAAGGTTCTCTGAAAATACCACATCAGAAGCATGTGGAACAATCCAGAGGATGGAAAGGGATAGTTTTAGCACTGGCGCCATAACGGCAGACCACTTTTGGAAGGTTGAATCCTAGGTCAGAGCAGAGCGATGTGCAAAACAACATTTACCCGGTCACAGAAAGAAATCGCTTCACTGCAAGGCGTATTTGCAACAAAAAACTGATAACCAGTGCTGGACATGTGCCAACCCTGGACAGCTTGATTTTCTGAAACCTTTAGACTACGAGAACTCTTTATCCCTGTGCTTTTTAAGTGCTCACTGTCACTCTATACATTTAGCCTTCTGTGGTTCTTGTTTCTACATGCCAAGTACAATTACTTTGCAAGTTTAAAAACATACTTCCGTAAAAAGCAAGTTGCAACAGAACAGTGTTGAGTCATCGAGAGGCGATTAGTTCATGAGCACACATGCTACAATTATCTCTCCCACTCATGTAGTGTAAGAAAAAACAGTCTGATGACAAGCACAAGTTGAAAATATTTACAGTGCTTCAGCTATCTAACCACAGATTTTGTTGATTGTGGTAATGTATATGCTTAGCAAAGGTTACAAGAGTGACCTTTTGGAGCAGGAGGATGTTAATGCAAGAGCAAGAGGCTCACCTCAGAGGCAATTGGCTTCTTCGAGCACAGAGTTTGGTTTCTCGGTTTGTTCAGGCATGATTTTTGCAGTAATACTGGCGGTGTAATATTAAATAACCTTGGTTAAATGGCGAATGTTAGTTTCCAGATTAAAATCTCACCATAAATTTAAATAGATTAATATGCATACTTTTTATGGTAAGACTTTGGACATTGAACGGCTCCAAATGGGCATAATCTAATTAACTGAAGGCATCCATTATGGGGGCAAATCAATGCAGACAGATACAGAAAAAGCACTCCAACGGCCGACTGTGTGCAATAGTCAGGCTGGGAATCCTCGGTTAGCTTTACATTTTCCTGGGCAAAGGCTCCTCCTCCCTCTCTACCTTATTGCTGCAGGACTGCCTTTCCCATCTGCACATCCTCAGCGTGCTGCCTCTCCAGGCAGTAGTGCCTTGTGAATGCAGGCAGCGCCAACCAGGTAGCTGCTTGGCAAATGTCAGCAATCGGGACTCCCAATGCCGCTGAGGTCGCTATAGCTCTTGCGGAGTGTACATGTGGGGGGAGCATGTAGAGGCTTCCCCGCCGATTTATGACAGAATGCAATGGAAGAGGACATCCATCTTTCGATGCCTTGCTTTGAAAGCGCTTTGCCTTTATTAGTAGGTCTGTATGCTAGAAAGAGCTATTTTGAGCTCCGGAAGGATCGAGTTCTATCAATATAGTAATTTATCAGCCTCTTGATGTCCAGCAAATGCAGGGCTACTTCAGCCGGGGGCGTCGGTTTGTGGAAGAAAACCTATAAGGCAATTACTGTGTTCTGGTGGTGACTTAGGGGATAAATCACAGGTTTGTCATTAATAACTCCTTATTCTTTTAGAAAATGTAGATATGGTTGGTTGACCGCAAGTGCTTGTAGTTTTGATACTCATCTGGCCGACATCACTGCCACCAAAACGGCCACCTCCCATAACAGGTATCTGAGCAATGTAGCAGCCATAGGTTCAAACTGCTTCATAAAGCCTGATAGGACGTTGTTAAGGCTCCACTCTGGTGAAATCCGTTTTGCTGGGGGGGGGGGGGGGGGGGGGGGGGGTGTTGGGGGGAGGTTCGGAACAAACCCTTCAAGAAGGGCTTGCCCACTCGGCTTCATTAAGGGGGAACCTTTACTCTTTGTGCATCTAGAGATGTCTGCTAGGTGTACCCTTATGTGTTGTGTGCGAGGCCCTGTTTAGCCAATGCAAGCAGATAGGGTAGTAGGTCTTCCTCTCCGGGTGACACCAGGTTAAACCTCTCTTGGTCGACACTGTTGGTTTTCACTCCATTTGCAAAACCGTCTCCACTTAAGACTATACGATTTGTTGGTGGAAGCAACAAAATGTCTCGGCATTCTTGAGAGATTGCTAAGCCTCCAAACTCACCAAAGTCAGGCGCTACGAAGTTAGGTGGAGCGACTGCAGATCGTGATGTAGCATCTTCCCCTGGCCCTGAGTGATGAGGTCTGGGTGACCGCCAAGCCAGATGGGTTTGACCATCGAGAGCTGAACAAGGTCAGAGTACCAGGTCTGGCGTGGCCAGTTCGAGCCAATGAGGATTATTTGGCACGGGTGCCTCTTGATCTGTACTCTTCTGCATAGGACTGGGAAGGGTGGAAAAGCATACATGAAAAGGCTATTCCATGGGAAGGCAAATGTGTCTCCCATTGAGCCCTGGCATTCTGTCGGCATATTTGGCACATTTCTTGTTGTGGATTGTGGCGAATAAGCCCACCGACGTGTGGCCCCAGTGCCAGAATAGTGACTGGACTGTTGTGAGGATGAGCTCCCATTTGTGGCTCTACAATATCTGCCTGCTGAGGCTGTCTGCAGTCTGGTTCTCTACTCCTGGAAGATGGAACGTTTGTATGGCGATGTCGTGTGAGGTAGCCCAATGCCAGAATAGTTGGGCTTCTCTGGATAGAGTCTTGGACCGGGTCACTTCCTGCTTTCGCAGGTAATACATCAGAGTATTGGAAGAAAAGACCGGTGTGCCCACTGAACCACTGAGCTCATAGCTCTCCTTGCAGGGAAGCGTCCGTGACAAGTGTTTTGCTGGGAGCGTCTCTTGGAACATCGCCTTTAGGACTTTTAATTTCTAATCTGGAGAGAGAGAGAGTTTTTTCCCTCATGTATTTTTCTGTGATTTGGAGTCTGACAAACTCCATAGGCATAATCTTTACATTGTGACACACAGCACCTTCGGTGCAGTGACACAGGGAAGTCTCTCAGATTTCCCAAAGGTTTAAATACCTTCTCTTGGTGAAACTACTGTTTCCAAGAGCAGTGAAGTGAAATTAACTGTACTTACATTGTGTAACTTTCTAGAACCAGCACACGCTATTTTACCATATGGTGGTGGAGGGGTTTCCTGTTACATTTTTCTGTTACCCTTTCTACAGTTAATGGCTGGTGGCAGTAGTTGACTTTTTACTATCATTGTCCGTTTTTACCGCG
Organism: Ambystoma mexicanum; assembly: GCF_040938575.1. Lineage (NCBI taxonomy): Eukaryota > Metazoa > Chordata > Amphibia > Caudata > Ambystomatidae > Ambystoma > Ambystoma mexicanum. The sequence continues at coordinate 1,299,600,745 of NC_090932.1, forward strand.
GGCTGCGTTCGCAGCTGCAGTAAGAGCTATAAGGCCTTTCATCAATAAGAAAATACAGCCAGTATCGCAAGAGCGATTATACTGTCGCGTTTAGACTACGGCAAGGCCTTATTACTTGGAGCCACCAAGAAAGAAATAGAGAGGTCCCAAGTAATGGAAAATGATGCAATTCGCATAGTTAAGGAATCAAAAACCGAGCATATAACGACAGGTAGGACACTGGCTTAGAGTGGAAGATAGAGTCAAATTTAAAGCTATGACGATTGTCCACAGGTGCCTATTCGGAGATGCACCGAGTTATTTCAAAAAACAATTCTCAATCTATATCCCTAGGAGATGCCCAAGATCAGCCGACGCTGGCCTATTGAATATACCTTGAGTAAATCGCCCATCAGGTCGCAGCAGATCTTTCCCGGTGAAGGCAGCACAACACTGGAATAAGCTGCCAGCTGCTCTTCGGCAAGAAGAACATTATCAGAGTTTCAGGAAATCATTGAAAACTCTTCTGTTTCAATACAACTTGCTATTAAAGGCTTGTCCCAATGATCACTTGTTAATGGTTAGCTGGGATTATGATGTGAATTTGCTTTTTTCTTTACCAGTTTCTGCGCGCCCTGATGCCCGCAGGCTTTCGGTGTGCGATAAGCTCACACATAAACATGGGTGCCCATTTTGTCAAAATGACCAGGTTTCTTTTTTCGCCATTTCTTGTCAGAAAAGGTCCTTCTTGAGATTTACTCTGCGTGCCAAACCAGGTTTGGTCCCTTTGTTCGTTTGGTCTTTGGCGGGTTCACGAGTGAAGCCCACCTCTGGCTCCAGTATGTCTGGCAGGGGCAGGAACTCAGGGAGGTGCCAGAAACTCCCTGTGCTTAATCCCCTTGGTTACAGAAATGCACCCAAAAGATGATTGGCCGACTGGCTGTCCTTGGAGGACAGCCACCCTGCTGTGTGACTGACAGATAGGCTAGAATGAATGGGAGAAACCTGCATAAAAAGGCGAGGCTTTTTGGCTTGGAAGGCAGAGTCGACCACTGGATGAAGGAATTAGAGGAAGAACTTGGAAGAGACACTTGCTGCAACTCCTGGATTGTTGGTTTGCCCTGTGAAGCCCTGCTGCTGTGCTGAAACTCTGAATTTGTTTCGAATAGAGAAGCCCTGCAAGGACTTCTCCCTTTGGGTTGGTGGGACCAATGAGCCCCAAAGTGAACTCGTTTGGACATCCTCTCGAAGATGGCTGTACTTCCACTGTTGCTGGAACCGAAGTGCCAGGGAGAGGAACACCAAATCGACCCAAGTCTCAGGAAGATCCTACAGACTCCCTTGAAGCAGGATTGACCAAGCCTGAGCCACCTCAACAGAGTGCTGGACCCCAGATGTGAGGAAAGTCTAGAGTGTTATCCGAGAGTCTGCCGTGGTGCAATTTGCTGAGATGCAACTAATTGAAACTGCGAAATGCTGCTGAATCGAAGTTTGACCTTTGCTGCCGCCGACCTTTCCATTGTGTTGCAGGAGTCCCCAGAAGTCCTCCTTCTTATCCCCACGACTGAGGAACAGGAACAACAAAATCTGCAGAGCCACACAGGAACAGAAGCCAGCTGGAACCATTTCTTCGAACCAAAGGTACTATAAACCTAAGAGGACTTAACTCTTGTTGTGTAGCCTTGCTTGTTCTCAGTTGAAACAGGTCTTTGTTGCCATTGCAAAGTTGCTTGCAGCTTTGCCCCTCACAAGCCTCACAGCTTGTGGCCCTTCAAGCGAATCATTTTTCTACAAACTTTTCTAAAAACATTGTGCAAGACTTACTTCCCTGCAAAGAAGATCTTCAGCTCCCCTAGACTTTGTTCAACTAACATGGACTGTCCTGGTTCCCTGAGAGACTGTTCTACCTCTGACTTTGTGCTTTTGCCTTTCCTCCAGGAAAGGGTTAATTTTACTTTGCATTGGAGGGTTTTAAAAGTACTTACCAGTTTATGAATTTTTCGTTAACCTTTGTTTTATTCCAATATCTAACCCTTTGCACCCAAACTCAGTATTGCTCTGCATGTTCCAGTGATAAATCAATGTCCACAGTGTCCAAGCTATTTAAGTAACCTGAGGGTGTAGGAAGTGTGTGTGCCATCGCCAAAGTGTATCATCTGATTCAGAGAAACTAAGTGTGTTTTGAAGTGTTTTATAATTGTTACATGTTTTGCTCCCTTCTGAAGAAGGATTATATAACTGAATAAATACATTTGAGTAACTATCACCGTGAATCTGTGTCACAACCCTACTGCTCACATTGACCCCTCTTGAGATAAGCCTGGGTGCTCAACCACACTACCAACCTGTGTAGTACAGACATATACCAAAGGTTGTGTTAGTATTGCCAGGAGGTCAAGATTGCTGTAGTCTTCCAAAGGATACTGCACACAATCTCGCCTAACATCCCCCCCATCCCCGTTGACCCGGATACCTGGGAACTGTTCACCGCCTGGAACTCCTGTAGCGGCCTCATGTGAAGCCTGCAATGCAAGATGAGAGGTATGCACAATGCCATTGTCCCGAGCAGTCGCATGCAGTGGCATACTGTCCGCCTCTTGTTCAGTGTGAACGTCCTAAGCAGGGTCGAGGGTGTCTACCTTTTCCTGCGAGGGGCGTCCCGGGCCAAGAGCTCCACTCCAAGTAACACTAGCTTTTTAGATGGCTGTAACAAGGGTTTACTGTAGTTGATGGCGAAGCCTAGGGTTTGAATGGTTCCACATCACCACTGCAATGGAATGCCTTACTCTTGGTTTGGATAGGGCGCATACTAACCAGTCATCTAAATAGGGATAAATGTGATGGTCCTGCTTGCGGAGAGTAGCTGCCGCTGGCGCAAGGCACTTTGTAAAGGTGCTGGGAGCGGACTTCAAGCCAAATGGAAGCACCACCCAAAATGTATAGTGGGAACCACGAACTGTAGGTACTTCCTGTGCCCTAGGGAGTTGTGGTACTGCTTCCATCACCTACTACAAGGTGGCCATGGTGAACTTCTGGCATATGATGTACTTGTTTAGTATTCACAAATCCAGTATGGGCGTTCACGTTTGAAGTAACTGGAGGACATCCCTTTGCCCCGAGGTTTCTGTGGACTTTTTCTATGGCCCTTTTCTGAAGCAAGAGCTGCACTTCTCTGCGGCGCACGCTTTTGTGCGCTTTAGGTCAGTGGTCTGGGGGTATAGGAGGAGGCATTTTTGTAAACTGATAGGCGCTGTAAGATACTTGTCCAGCACCCACTTGTCAGTTATTTGTCTCCAGTTTCAGGCAAACCAGAATATTCTCCCCCTATGGCGCTGTGCTGCGTAGTTACTGTTGGGCTTTGCCCTGCTGTCCTCAGAGTACCAGAGGGCTGCTTTCGACGATTGGGTCGGTCTGTAATCTTTAGAATTCTGGTATCTCTGGTACAATGTTTTGGAACCCTGGGAATATATGAGGACCCTCTGGAGTATTGCCTTCCTCTATTAGAGGACAATGTGGATGCTCTGCCTGCGGCTCCCCTAAACGGATGAAAAGGCCAGTGGTTCTGCCGGGACCCGGACCATGTCTGTGTCTGTCTTGATGGCTTAATCGATCTTTGGGCCAAAGAGCTTGTCTCCCTCGAATGGCATGCCAGTGCAGAGGTTTGTGCATTTAAGCCATGCTTGCCATCGCAGGACAGCTCCATTTCCCACTGGTTTGAGCCCCGTCTCCACGAGGTCCACTGCCATTTTGATACTAATGTTGGAGGCCTCCTCCTCCGCTGAGTATCGCCTTTGCATCCTTCCGTTGTTCCTCCCGAAGATGCTCCAAGATTTGGTCTAGTTTCTGCCACATTCCTCCATCATACCTGGAGATGATGACCAGGGAGTTGGCTGCTTTAACTATTGTGGCTCCTATCGCCAACACCTTCTTCCCAAATGCGTCTTGCTTGTCTGCTTCGTTGTCCGGAGAGACTGCATTTCTGCTAGTCAGACTTGGCCTTGCAGCTCGCCGCTACCAATACCACTGACTCTAGTGATGGCTGAGAAGTTAGGCACTTGGGTGCATTGTGCAGTGGGTTATACTTCTTGTCCAGCTGCCCTCTTACTGCTGGAGCCATGAACGGGTTCTTCATTATTTTGTGGCCCTCCTGCCAGACGCGATCACGAATAGGCATTGATACAATTGCCTTTTTCCCCATGTGGTCCAACAAGAAACATTCCTTCATCTTCCAAGGCGAGAAGGTTGAATTCCTTGCAAGCCCTCATGACCGTTGAATGAAAACCTGTGATGTCATCCAGACGGGATGGTTTTGCTGGGGCTCGCCTGCGTCAGTGTCCCATAGTCTTCCCCCCCCCCCCTCCTCTGGTGCCAGCCGTCCAAGAGGTGAGAGTGCGGCTTCTCATATGTGGGGGCGAGGTTAGCCCCAGTGATGTGCTTCTGCCCTGTAGCATGGTCGGGCCATGGAAGATGTCGAGTGAGATTGAGCGATTGATCTGGATCGTGAACGGTCCTTTGCAGACTTGCCCACTGACCTGGACTTGGGCAGTGAAGGTTGTGGTGTGATCAGCTGCTAGGGAGGCGGCTGTAAGGCGGGTAGTGCTGGCCTCCTCAGTGCCGCATACAGTTGGGTAATCACCCTTTGTAAGGAAGAAAGAACTTGTATCGAGAGCAAGGCTTGCGGGTTTGACAGCAACACCCGTACATCCCTCTGGTGGGCCTCTAGGTGGCTGGGCCCTAGGAGCGGTGTAGGCCCTGCCTCACCTTGCCGATTCTGTGGGCCACAACCTGATTGGGCCTCTTTGGGAATATGTTGGTCGACGGCTGGTCTTATGGTACTTCGTCTGCGGGCTGGTCGAATGGTGTTTGATCAGCGAGCTGGATTTGTGCTTTGCCGTTCTTAGGTGTTGCCCATTCTGATCCTGTCGCAGAGGCCCCTTTTTGTGGTACCCCTTCGGTCCAGACAAGGGTGTCGTCAACATAGAAAGGCCCGCAGCTACGGCCTTCATTGGCAGGGCTTTGTAGCTGGTGGGCTTTGCCTGTCCAAGGGATTTAGGATGCTCCTTGTATCCCTGCGACAAGGTGGATGTCGTCTTTGACAATGACCCTTTAGACCCTTCCACTGACCAGGTTTGTACTTCAGCTTCTCCGCCGACCTATCAGAGGGTGTGTCGCTGTTGACAACCGTCCTTCTCCAGGTGACAATATCCTTTCAGGGGCCCTGAAAGGCCTCTTCGCTCGCCAATGGCTCGTAGCCCTGGGCAGCCCGGTGCTTGATCTTCTTTGGCAGCCGTTCCTCTGACCAGGCTCTTTCTTTAGACCGTGGTCACTTCTCAGCGGGGGTGGCCATGCTCCACGTCGATTCGACGGAGGGGTACTCAGGGTAGTTCTCCTCATTCAGCCAACATACCAGACACTGGTTTCTATCTTTGAGTGTCTTAGAGCTATGACCTGTGCGGATGGTGGGGGTGGTCAATCATGTGGTGGGGGTATAAACAGTGTATGCAGTAGGAAGGCTTGTCCTCTTCATGTGTTTTCTTGGGCCACAAGTGCCACAGGCATTAAAAAGGAGTCAGTGTACCTTCCATCCCCACTTAACCATCACACGTTGTTTCAGCAATGTAGATTTGTTGATCCAACAATGTAGATCCGAATGAGGAGACGACAAAATGCCTTTTCTTTTGTTATAGCTTGTTGATTCTATGTGGAGAAAAACCAGAGGACTCCCTCAGCTTCACCGTGCAGTTAGAATCTGAAGGGACGAGGAAGAGGGACTAGGTTCTAGCTACTCTAGGTCCCACTGGTTGGCACCGAAAACAAGGGTGATAGGCTACAAATTAGAGTTTTTTTTTTGTGCTTTTAGCAAGGGAAATCTAAAGATAACCGAGGATTCCCAGCCCGACACTGAGGAATGCATGTGAATCTATGAAAGATCCAATGCCGGAGAAACAGTGAACCAAGACCTGCAGCCCCGTAAAGATATGGTAAAGAACTACCTGGAATCAGGTAGCAGGAGAGAGGGAAAGCCTGGATGGGGAACGGGTATGAGTTGTAATTAAGAAGTGCCTCAGGAGTCATCTTCCTCAGCACAGTGGTTGGCTGCAGACCACACCCGAAGTGAACAGTAAGTACATTGGAAGTTGTTTTCTTCATGGCCGTATCTGGCACGAGGGTGAATCAGGTCTGCCAAAAAACAAGCCACACCACAAGACATGCATTACTTACCGTAATAGCATTTCTGATGATTATATCTGCTTAGATTCACATGCTGTGCATATGGTCCGACATCCAGTGGTAACCGCGGAGTATTGCATCTTGTCTTTCGGGGACCGAAAGGGGATGTCAGCATGGCGTGTCTGTAGCACTATCCCTCTCGTGACGTGTGTAGTACCCAAAATCCCTCACGCGCCGAGGTCCCTCTGATTGTATTTTTTCTGCCATGAGGGAGCCCAAGGCTAATGCGAGTGAGTACATAAAGAGAGAAAGTAGTATGTGAATCTAAGCAGATACAATCATCATAAATGCTATTACGGTAAGTGATGCATGTCTTCTGATGCTTGTTAATCTGCTTAGAATTACATGCTGTGCATAGACTAGCGAGGAGTACCCGGAGTTGGAGGTGGGTTGTGAGAAGGAACAGTAGAGAAAAGATGTTTTAGTACTGCTTGTCCCATCTGAGAATCAGACCTAGAATGAGTGTCTAGGCAATAGTGTTTTGTAAAGGCTTCAGGTTGCCGCTTTGCAAATGGACTCAAGAGCACCATTTGCAATGAATGCTATGGACGCACCAGTGCCTCGAGTAGAATCTATGGCTTGAAGGGCAGTTCTCTCTTTGCAAGAGCGTAACATAGTGTGATGCATTTGACAATCCACCTTGAGATAGCTAATTTAGAGACAGGATCCCCTTCTCTACCAGCTGCCACTGAAACGAAGAATTGTTTATTCTTTCTTAGTGGTTTCGTTTTCTCCAGGTAAAACACGATTGCACTATGAACGTGTAGTGTGTGAAGGCTTCTTCCGGCCATGTTAGTAGGGTTCTGGAAGAAAGTGGGTAGTTCGATTGACTGGTTCACGTGCAACTTCGAAATAAATTTAGGCGCAAACCTTGGATGTGTGCGCTTAACTACCTTATCCTTGTGGATTGTAACAAAGGGGTCTGAAACAGAAAGAGCCTGTAGTTCGCGAACCCTTCTGATAGAAGTGATAGCCACTAGAAAGGCTGTTTTATAAGTCAGGTCTTTCAGGCTTGCTTTATGCATAGGCCCGAAGGGTGCTCCCATGAGCCTGGTAAAAACCACATTCAGATCCCATCCAGGGGCTGGGTGAGAGATGGGAGCATAAATCCTCTTAACTCCTTCCATAAAGGCTTTAATTACCGGTACCTTCCACCACGATACCTTTTGCTGTGATGTGGTGTAGGCTGACAAAGCAGCCAAATTAACCTTTAGGGCATTAAATACTAAGCCAGAGTCCAACAGGTGGGTTAGATACGGTGAGCAATCTATAGGATTGACACTTTTGGAATTGCACCAGATGACGAAACGTTTCCACTTGCTAGCATAGCAATAACGTGTATTAGGTTTCCTCGCTTCCCTGACTATAATCTCAGGAGCCAGGCCGCTAAATTCAGGGTTTGGGGGCACGGGTATAGGGTCTCCCCTCTGTCCTGAGACAACATGTTGTATGGGCAGGGCAGCTTGACTGGTGGGGAGAGGGACATTTCCATCAGGTGAGCGACCCAGGGTTGGTGGGCCAACATGGGGGCCACTAGTATGGTAACTGGTTCCTTGTGCACCATCTTGTTGAGAAGGGGAGACGGGGGGAAAAGCGTAGACAAATTTCTCCGACCAAGTTATCCAGAGACCGCTCCCCTTGGACCGGTTCTGGGGGTACATGGAGGCGTAGTCTAGGCATTGGGCGTTCTCCTGAATGGCGAACATGTCGATCTCTGGGAACCCCCATTCTGCAAAGACGCTGGATACAATGTCTTTGTGCAGCTGCCATTCGTACTCTTCTGGCAGAGGAAAATCTCTGCTGAGTACATCTGCTAGAAGATCGAGTTCCCCTAGAACATGTTGGGACAACAAAAACATCTTGTGTTTGAGAGCCCATAGCCAGATGTTTTGGGACAGCTTGGATAGCCCTGGTGAGTGCCCCCATGTTTGTTCAGGTAATACATTGCTGTAGTGCTGTTGGTTAAGATCAGCACCGTCTTCCCTTGCGGTTGTACCTGAAGGGCTTCCAATGCTTTGACCACTGCTAATAGCTCCAGTAAGTTTATATGATTGGACGCTACTTGAGGGGACCACACACAGTGCGCTGTCTGCTGAAGCAGGTGAGCTCCCACCCCGTGAGAGATGAGTCTGTCGTGAGAGTGGCTTCCACTGCAGGGGCGGTGAAGGTTTTCCCCTTCAGGAGGTTTTCCCTCGACCACCAATGCAGAGAGAACGAGGGCTGGCGAGACAACTACCAGATCTTCCCATTGTCCGCTGGCCCGACACCACTGGCTGTTGAGACTCTTGCATGGGAAGCATGCGCAGCCGCGCGTGGGGAAGTATATACATGACGCCATCATCCCTAGCAACCGCATGCCTTTGCAAACCATCACCTACCGACTGGCTACATATTGAGGAATCTGAGAGAGCATGTTCCGGACCCTCTCGCTGGTGGGGAAGACAAGACTGTCTTCCGTCCGAATGAGTGCCCCCAGAAAGTGTTTTACTTGGCTGGGGACTAGGCTGGACTTCTTTTCGTTGATTGAAAAGCCTAGGCAGAAGAGGAGATCTACTATTTTTTGGGTGTTCGAAAAACAAGCGTCAAACGAGTCCCCCGTAATGAGCCAGTCGTCGAGGTAAGGGTAAACTGGGACTGATAGTCTGCACAGGTGTGCTGCTGCCACTGCCAGGACTTTGGTAAACACCCTTGGCGCCGAGGCGATGCCGAAGGGGAGTACTTTGAACTGGTAGTGTTGGTCCTGGATCATGAACATTAGGTATTTTCTGTGCGCTGGCAACATTGAAATTTGAAAGTATGCATCTTTCATATCCAATGTTGCCATGAAGTGCCCCCCGTTTCAGCAATGGGATCACTTCTTGTAGTGTTACCATGCAAGGCTTCTGGGGCTTTATGAACTTGTTGGCTGGGCGCAGATCTAGAACAGGGCGCATGCTGAGATCCTTTTTGGGTACAAGGAAGTACACTGAATAAATACCCTTGTTTACCTGAAGAATAGGGACGGCTTCTATGGCGGCCTTTCCCAGCAGTGCTTCCACCTCTTGAATCAGGATCTTTAGATGGTCCTGTGAAAGGCACCGTGAGCGGGGCGGTCTGAACTGTGGAGGTCGGGAGAATTCCATGCAGTAACCGTGGGCGACCGTCTTTAAGACCCACTGGTTGGAAGTTATTCCCTCCCATGCCTTGAGGAAAGATGTTAATCGCCCCCCGACCGGGGAGGCATGGGAGGGGACCTGGACTTGGTGGTCATTTCTGACCCGAGGCTGTGGCTCCTCTGGGATTGGGGCCTCTGCCTCTACCTTTGCTGCGTTTCTGACCCCTTGAGGGATAGTAAGGGGGGCTTCCAGATGTTTGGTTATTGTTGAAGTTGCCCGTGCCATAATTGTTTTGACCGGCACGAGCTTGTCCTCGAAAGGAACGCCGAGCGTTATTACCCCTCTTGGAAGAGGGTTTTTGTGTAACTTGCTGCAGAGATTTCAAGGTCTCATGCTGCTTCTTGGCTGTTTCTAAAGCTTCATCAACGGCTTTCCCAAAGAGGTTTGACTCTTCGATGGGCATATTAATGAGGGAGGCCTGAGTTTCAGGTCTAAATCACGAAGTACGCAGCCATGCGTGTCTCTTCAGAAGAGTCCCTTGTGCAAGGGATCTGCCCGATGTTTCTGCAGTATCTAGAATGTTTTGACCACATTTTGGTTAACCAGTTTTCCTTCCGCAACAATGGCGAGAAGCTTGGTCCTGGCCGGTTCCGGGACCTCTTGAAGGCCTTCTTGGAGCAGGTTCCATTGGGCATTGGCATAGCTTGCCAATAATGTAGTTATTAGCAACCCGAATGATATACGCCGCTGCTGACGTGACACGTTTGCCTAGGGCATACAATCTTTTAGACTCCTTGTCCGGAGGTGAATCTCCAGGCACCCTCTTACGAATAGTGGTGACCACTAGTGAGTCCAGGATGGCATGCCCCTTGATATATAGAGGGTCGGAAGGAGAAGGCCGAAATCATTTTTCGACTCTCGGGTTCACGGCCATTGTCTGGGCAGGTGAGACTAAAGATGGAGCAATCCGCCTCTTAACAGAGTTAAGGAGGGGAATGGATTGACTTGCCGGAGGTTTTTCCTTAATAATGTCTTCGACAAAATCCTGCTCAGGCAAAGCCTCTTGAGTGGCAATTTTGAAGAACTCTGCTGCCTTTTTCAACATGGTGTTGAAAGCCATTTGGTCATCCACAGGGGAGGCCTGGAGAGCTGGGGTTGAAGGGGGGAGAATCGACGCACAAAATATCAGAGTCCTGATCTTGATGTGACCAAGGATCCTGTCCTTCCTGCTGGGTTTCCTCCCAGTTCTCCGTCGTCTCCTGTTGATCTTTGTAGTATAAATGAGGGGCAAGTGTTATAATTAATAAAATATTTATTGTTACACTTAGATATTAAGATATAGATATATAAAAGGGGATATGAGAGGAGTCTCTGAAGGAAGATGCTTCAGTCTCTCCAACCGTCTCTTCTCTGTGTTCTCCTCTCCACCTCCACATTCTCCTTCCAGAATCCCTCCAGATTCCACCCTCATGTAGCAGCAGATGTTACCATGCTACACATCCCTCTTCTTTCTAGACCAATCTTTGCTCTCCATAGTGTGTTAAGTACATCGGTCTCTGGTACTTCCTTCCAAACCTTGACACTGATGCTTTCATTCCAGTTGGTACATATATGGGAGTAACTGGTAAGGAAAGTTCCTGGTTCTCTGTACTTCCATCTCCATCACTTTTATCCACACACTCACCACCAACTATACCATCCACCACCATGACCCTTTCCATATTCCATACTCTACCATCACTTGTTCTTACAGCATGTTTGAATAATTCTATAACTTGGATCGGATCAGGCAACCTAATCCCTCTTACTCTAAGGGCTTCCGGAAGCTTCACTCACAAAACAACCCACTTCCAGTTCCTCATTAACCCTAAATCTTTTCTTGTCATGCCATACTTTATTTCTATTTTGTTTCGGTCTAATCATATCTACAGCATTATCAGTTACCACTCCCATATTGATCACTTCACCCATCCATCCAGGACATAACTTGGTAGTCGCTTTTCTTCCTCTACTCAATTCAAATGGTGAAACACCTGTGGAACTGTGTGGGGTAAACCTGTGTGCCATAATAACATTTCTGACTTGACTCTTTCCAGTTCACACCATTGGCCCATGCCCATCCTATGGCATTTTTTAGAATTCTGTTGTATCTTTCTACTACTCCATTAGTTTGTGGGTGATACACCGCACTGCTTATATGCTTAATAGATTTTTGTTTTAAATATTCTTCCATCTCTCTCGAAACAAATTGAGGACCATTGTCAGAAAGGATAACTCCATGATATCCTTCCCGACTACATAGCTCTTCCATGAAATTGATGATGTTTTTAGTTGTCACACTAGGCATCATTTTCACTTCTGCCCACCTTGTAAGAATATCAATTATAACTACACAAAACGTCTGACTGCCTTCACTCCATATAGGACCCATTATATCAATCCCCACTTTCATCCACGGTCTGCTCGGCACATCAGTCATAACCATCGGATACTCACTCCCCACACAGCCTTTATCGGACTTATTACAAAGGATACAGTTTCTTATGATCCTCTCGATTTCAGCATCACATCCCGGCCACCAGTACGTGTTTCTTATCCTGCACTTGGTTTTGGAAATGCCTTGGTGGCCTTCATGTCCTAGTTCAATAATTTTCTTCCTTACATTCACAGGTGGAATTAATCTGTCCCCTCTAAACAAATATCTACCTTGTACACTCAGCTCATCTCTGACACTCCACAGTCCTTGCACATCTGCTTCCTTGATCTTATTGAGAGGAACATGTCTGTTGTTTATATTTCTTATCAAACTGTAATTTTATGTCCTTATTCATGCCTTCCAACCATTCTTCTTTAGCAATAGCTGAATCTTGTAGCATACATATCATTTCTTGTTGGTTTTCTTCACTTTCATATTCATTTTCTTCTTGAGCATTCGTGAGCCTGGATAAACAATCTGCAGCATAATTCCTCACTCCTGGAATATACTTGACCACTACATTGAACTCCTGCATTCTATGAACCCATCTCCGTATCCTTGCAGATACTTTGTCCAGACCTTTGTTCGTGAATAATTCCACAAGCGGTTTGTGATCTGTGTTTATCTCAAATTGTGTTCCCCAGACAAAACTACGAAATGTGTCCACAGCCCATACAATGGCTAAAGCCTCCTTCTCGATAGTTGCGTACGACTTTTCTGCTCCTTTTAACAGCCGTGAAGCAAACGCAATTACCTTCTCCTCTCCATTATGTAGTTGCGCCAACACTGCACCCAGACACACATTACTGGCATCTGTAGTGATAACCGTTCGCTGTCCCCTTACAAAGTTCTTCAGCGCCGGTGCAGTTGTCAGAGCACTCTTTATGTAATTTAATTCCTTCTCGCAATTTTCATTCCATTCATATTTGACATTTATCCTAGTGAGATCCCTCAATACAGCCGTATGATCAGCAAGCCTTCTAACGTACTTAGAATAGTATTCAGCCATTCCCAAGAATGTTCTCAATTCTTCTTTGTTGCTAGGTGTCGCCATATTATTGATCGCAAACATTCAATCTGGCTTGGGTGTAGTCCCTTGCTCTGATATAACATGTCATTCCCATTTTATATAACTTCCTTAATGCTCCATCCAGAATTTTACCATGCTCTGCTTGATCTTTGGCAAATATGACAATATCATCTTGAAAGAAAATCATGCCCTCATCACCATCAAAAATGTGGTGCATGGTCTTCTGAAACACAGAAGCTGCTGATATAAGACCAAACGGCATTCTCTTGTACTGATACAAACCCTCCGGGGTTATAAACACTGTCAGATGCCTTGAGTCTTCGTGCAGCCGAATCTGGTGATATGCTGAAGTAAGGTCTAAGGTCGAAAACACTTTTGCTGACCCCATCGTTGATAACAGTTCTTGAATGTTGGGAAGTGGATGTCTTTCAGGGATGATGCACTTGTTCAGTTTTCTAAGGTGTATACACACTCTTACTTTCCCAGAGCTTTTCCTCACCACTACTAACCGTGATACCCACTCTGAAGCATCAATCTTTTCGATTATATCCTGTTCTTCCAGTTTCCTCAATTCCCTTTTGACCTCATCTCTCATTGCTAAAGGCACATTCCTCAGCTTCTGTGCGACTGGCTTACAATTTCTTTTGAGCTGTAGTCTGTGCATAATCCCTTTTGCACAGCCTATTTCATCCTTGAACACCTCCTTCACTTCTTCTGTAGACATCTCATTGGATTCAATCACATAGATGGACTGCTCAGCACTGGCATCCAATCTAACTTTTAGCCATGCTTGATGTGTCCAGCTAAGTAAAGGCGTTGTTCCTTTTCTTGATACATAGACTTTCCCTTTGGTAGTTCTATCCATGAAGGCTAATTTTGCTTCAAACCATCCAATAATATCTATTTTCACGCCACCGTAAGCACTTGGATTAATGTCTGATTCATTAAGCCATCTTGGACCAATTCTTCTCCATATGTTTTCAGGAAGCAACGTATATTTCGCTCCTGAATCCGTCATCATCCTCACTGGAGCATCATTGATCTTAATGATGGTTTTGGGGCTCTCCAGTTCCGTTCCATTCTCATTATCACTAACAGCAAAGACACATTCTTCCTCCTCACATTCCTCTGGACCTCCAATCCAATTCATGCTTCCTTTATCAACTCTACAACATTTGGCCATATGACCTCTTCCATTGCAGTTTTTGCATATAATGTGGATAGCCGGACACTCGGGACTGTTAGCCCAGTGCATGGGACTATCACACCTAAAGCATGTCCTAATTCTTCCTCTGCCTCTCTGGCTCATTTGAGGACGTCTATTACTCAAGAACGGTCCACTGTTGTATCCTCCATAACCACGTGTAACTCCTCTACTTTTTACATCATTACTGTATCTGTAAGTACTTTGCATCTTGGGTTCCTCCTTCCGTTTCATTCCAGCATTTTGGTTGTGCCCATTGTCAACTTTTGTCATCTGAATTGCATTAATCGGATTTTCTGGCTTCAGAGTGGTATTCTTCACTCTATCCTCAAGCGTTTTGACACAATTCTCCATATGTTCAACCTCTTTGGCTATACGCAGTACTACATCCAAATCAGGATCGTCTTCAGCCCAAAGTCTCTCTAATTTTAGCACTCTTACACTCCAGCATGAACTGATCTCTGAGTCTTTCATCTAATTGTGCCCCAAATTTGCAATTCTTTGCTAACTTTCTCAGGACAGTTATAAATTGTTCAACACTCTCTCCACTTTCTTGCGACCTCTTACCAAACTTATATCTTTCCAAGATTTTACTCAATTTCTTTTCATAGTGTTTATTCAATTTGGCAACACATTTTTCATATTCGTTCATATCCCCTTCATCATCAGGTAAGTTTGGTAAATCCTCATACTTTTCTTGTCCTGCTGGTCCCAAACAATGAAGTAACAGTGACTTTTTTCTCTCCACACTGTAGTTTGTTCCACAATCCACTGAAGCATAGTGCTCGAATGACTTCAACCATCTCTTCCATGGTAAATTAGGTTCTCCAGCTTCAAGCAGAAACATGGCTGGACAGTGTGCATTGTCATATTGCCAGCTGCGGACTGATCACCTGCTCCTCTGTTGCTAATGATTGCTGTAGGCCTTTAGGAGTGTATGTTAACTATTATTATATATTCACAATTATTGTATGTCCTTACTGCTCACTACTGCCTTCTGTGTTGATACTGAGACGAGTAGGAGCAGATCACTCGATCTTCATTTACAGAAATAAATGTTTTTTTTTTTTTTTTTACAGTCTAAATTAGCGCTGCCACCCACTTAGCAGTTATAAATTAAAATCGTTCCATTTAGTTCTTTCAAGCGCTCAAAATCTATCCATGAAGTTTTGGGCCTTGTTACTGCAATTACGATAGCTGCAACCATTTTGTTTATGCAACTTAAAATGGCTGCCCGCACGCAAGTACGTCACGACGTTGCGGGTCCTTTTCTTTAAAGCGGAAAGCTTTACAATGCGAGCTCGCGATCAGCTCAGCGAAGCGTTACACAGATGAGCTCGGGCAGTGTTTGTTTTCAATGCTACTAAAGACGCTTGCGCGCATCCCCAACTGCAATAGTGAGTTCAACTCAGTAATTATAAGAAACAGGGTGACTTGCTCCTTATGGATAGGCTTCCCCAATTCCCCAATTATGCATGGAGGGCTCGGGGCAGGGATTTTTCACGCTCACCTGCAGGCTTCAATTTCTTCTCTTCACTACAACAGTTACTGTATCCCATCCTGTTTCACTTCCTCGTCGCCACATGTAGTATAAATGAGGGGCAAGTGTTATAATTAATAAAATATTTATTGTTACACTTAGATATTAAGATATAGATATATAAAAGGGGATATGAGAGGAGTCTCTGAAGGAAGATGCTTCAGTCTCTCCAACCGTCTCTTCTCTGTGTTCTCCTCTCCACCTCCACATTCTCCTTCCAGAATCCCTCCAGATTCCACCCTCATGTAGCAGCAGATGTTACCATGCTACAATCTTCTTCATAATTTTCTGAGAAAAGAGGATTCCTCTTCTTCAGTATAGATGTCCCTTTATGTGTCCATGTGGGCCATGTCTTCCTGTTGGAAAACCTGAGGCTGAACATCTTGTATTTGAAGGTTAGGGTCTACCCGAGCCTTTTTCGGCAGAGGCTGGTCAGCAGATCTAATAATCTGCTCCAGCCGATCAATACATCCCTCGAACTTTTCGGTAGTCCATTTCGAGGACCTAAAAGGGCCTAGGTGGGGAGAAGTAACGTTTTCCGCCCTTTGGCATCGAGAGTAACTTCTCAGGGTATCAGAGAGGCTCTTGACTATCCACGTAAGAGTCATCGGAATCGCGGCCAAAGTCTGTCGAACATTTTTTCGCGGCTTGGCCCATAACTTTCTGCGGGACCGGGATAAGGCTCACCGCCGCTGCGATCCTACCGATGCTTTTCCGGATAGTAACCGAATCGTCGTGAGACAAAGCCTCCGATGATTTAACGGTAGCAGAAATGCCGTCCGTGGCGCCAGAAGGCCCAGCGGTCGGAGTGGCGGGTAGAGGCCTAGTCGTAACTTTCGGGCCTATTGAGGCCTTGGAAATCGTCGAAGTTTTCGGACTCCAAAACTTCGGCGCGTTTAGATTGGGGAGTAGCGCCCTTATCAATATTAGTTTGCCCAGTCATCATGCGCTGTTGCGGATGCAGGGAAGGCCTTGGATCCACACGATCCGAGAGAACCGTCGAAATTTGACGGACCCATTGGCGTTTTCGCCTTTTTCGACAAAGGCGTCGAAGACGGCGTAGGTGTTGTGTGTTTAGTGCGATGTTTATGTATGCCCTTGGTGCCGGGTGTAGTCCCTGTAGCAAGACCAGAGTCGAGTCGGGGATGGACGTGGCGGACCTAGAAGTGTCCACCTCAAGGTCTATAACATCCGCATTGGACGTTTGGTCATCCGAATTACCCCCCATCACCTTCGGCTGGTGTTGCGGTAGGGGAGGAAGGCTCCACGCGTGACATGCTGTATGCGGCCCACCGCTTTACACGGCGATCCTTCAGTGTTTTAGGCTTAAGGAGTTTGGACATCGAACACCGCTTTTCGTCATGCTTGAGGGGGAGACAGGCATTACACGTCCTGTGCTCGTCCTTCCAAGGATATCTGACCCTACACTTAGGGCAGAATCTAAAAGGAGTCCTTTCCATAGCAAAAGGTAAGGATGACCAGACCGAAAGGGAAAAAAGTGGAAAGGAGGAAAGACAATAACAATATGGCCAGCCCAAACCCACTCTCCCTACTGTATAGGTCAGCCAGAGGGCCCGACCACGTGGAAATCCGGCCACCGGATCTTATGCACCGAAACCACAGCCGTAGACTATTCCTTCGTAGTCTTCGATGAAGATGTTCTTATTAGGCAAAGTGACTTAACAGGGCATAAACCGAATCTTCGGTAAGATAAACAATGTCTCTAGTAAGAGCTCCGCTATAGGGCGACCAGTTATCTGGGCGGAAAAAAACAATCTGAGGGACCTCGGCGCGTGAGGGATTTTGGGTACTAAACACGTCACGATAGGGATAGTGATACAGAAAGACAATATGCAATACTCTGCGGTTACCACTGGATGTCGGACCATATGCACAGTATGTGATTCTAAGCAGATTAACAAGCATCAGAAGAGAAGATTACAAACCCCCTATTGCATCACAGTACGTGGCAGGAGAGTACACCAAATACTCCTGGGGAAAGAAATGAAATCAGGGTCTGAGACCCTCATCACAATTGAATCTTTGCTTGCTGAGAAAGGCCAGAGGAAGGTGGACATTCCCTGAGGCACTGTGAAAGCCTGAGAAAGGCCAGGTTACTGGAGATATTCCACCTGGTATTGTGAACTGTGAAAGGCCAGGGGAAAAAAAAAAACATTACCCCTGGTGTGAACTGTACAAGAAAGCCTGAGGAAGACCAGGAGAAGGGGGTCATTCTCCTTGTTATTGGCTTGATTTTCCTTGCTGGCTCAGTGATCCAGAGGAAGGGAATCATTCCCCTTGGTAAGGAACTTGTAATCAGAACTGTGCCATCCAGTCCAGTAGGAAGGAGTCATTCTCCTGGACCAAGAACATTAACACATCCTTTGAGTTCAGTTAAAAATGTAAGGGACGGAATTAGAGTTTTGACACAACAGTGACTCTTTAGTTTTCCAAGAGAACCCTGACAGACCCATTACAACTTTAGTTGAGGGAGGGAAACCCCTCTTAGGTATAGGGAGAGTTAGGTTTTCTCTATGTTCTTGACAAATAAAAGTCCATAACAATCACCATGCCACTTGTGTGTCAGTCTTCTCCTTCTGTACCCTTAAAACTGGATTCTTCTGCACCTTTTCAGACTCCTCAATCCCAATCGATACCAGTGGCTCACCTGCTAAATTTTCCAGAGAGGAGTTGGCCTCTTTTCTGGAGGTAGACGGGAACAGCAAACACCCATACTCCAGCTACCAGGGCTTGGGGCAGGAGAGGGCTAGGAAGGGCCTTGCAAACTAACGGTTTGTCAACACTTGCTCTCAATCCTTTTCTTTCAGGTCAGTGAGAGCACCTGCTGGCAAAACTTCAGCGACCCTTGCATGCCATTTCACAACCTAGAGTGTGCTCTGCTTTGACACAATTGTGCCGTCGTTCTGGACCAAGGGTATGTGGCAGGAATAAACATTCTGTGAAAACGCCACCTACACCACAAACTGGCAACTTGGTAACAACAGTGCACTGGAATATATATGTTTTTTTTAGAATATACCCTTCCTCATGGTAGTGCAGAAACTTAAGTAACTAATGCAAAGTGTCTACATTCAGGGGGCACAAGACTTCTCCATGCACCCCGAGGAAAAATAAACACGCAAGTGCCAGGAGAATGGCCCTTTAATCTGGACTACAGGTACGGCAAAAAATGTACATTTAAAAAAAGGTCCACGCTTCATGAATATAAACGTAATAAAAATATATCAGCCAGCAGGGAGGAAGACCAGCACACTACATGCATTTGGCCCACAATGGGGTACGAGCTATGTGACGTATATACGGCGTACGGATGGTACATGGTGCTAGCAGAGATCACTGGACACACTGTATAAACGAGTGGGGTTTGTGTGTGCAAGTGTATATTCATTCATTGTCGGTCCTAGAAATGATATTAAGCATACCATAATGTGAGTTTGTAACTGAACGGGAATATAGGATATGTACTTTGGGTTAAATCAACATGCCGCTAATCAGTAAACCAGTTTTGTTTGCAAAACGGGTAGCCAACTAGCCTGCAATGCTTTCACCACAAACAGATCCCCCTCCGTTCTTTCCCTTCAATGATAACTGTAGGGTTTTCCCCCAGTCTTTTTAGACAGACAAGACAAAGTGTCTTATGCTGCAATATTCTAGTCTATAGGGAGCAAGTCCTTTGCTTTGGCGTACTCTGAAGGGCAGAAAAGGAGTTTTCGCTCTCAATGACTTATGGACTCTGAGGTGCCCTGTGGTGTTTTTGGCTTCCCTAGAGTCCCATAGGACCCACCCTCTGAAGGTGGAAACTGCACTCTCACCAAGGATACTAAAGCGAAGATTTGGTCATGTTTGGGAAGGGCGCCTTTGAGAACAGCAACCAAGATTGCCATAAATACTGTATATGTGCTGATTGTTAACATCCATCATTTGGTATGAGCTCATGAGCCAGTGATATTTCTGAGAGGCATTTAAATATCACTAATGGGACTTGCTGTCCCCTGGAAGCAGTTTAAGGACTAAAGATATAGCCAGCTTCCTGTAAAGAGAACTTCTGAATCAAAGGGAATACTAGCGGGGGCGAGGGGTCTCGAAGTCTTCACCCTTGAACAGAGGGGTCATTTGTGCATGCTACAGCTGTTTCATGGGGCTTTTGCTTAGCCCTCTCGTATATATATGTCTACAACTCCCTTTGCTGGGAGACAGTCCAACCTTCGGTCTGGCACCACAGTCCGGAGCTTCCTATAAACAAATCATCTTTATGGCATCGCGACAGCGCAGAGCATGTGGATTTTTGATTTCACAAAAGCGGCTGCATTTCTAGACCTTGCTTTCAATTTAAAACCGACCAAACTTATTTGAACTCCTACTCCTGATAGTGACTGCTATACATTATTGGTCACAGGTACTGGACAATCGCACATTGGTTAGTTTTATTGCCTTTGAGATACGTTTTACTTATACCCGCTTCCAACTGTTCATTAAAAAATATATAATTTTTTTGAACTCTTCTTTTGAAGCTATTGGTTATCTGACATTAAGGCCAATACATGTCGTCCGCTATTTTATTGCGTTATGAAGGGACTGTGCGTTTCTGCTTTGTAACCCTTTTGGGTATTTTATTGTTAATCCCGTGATTAGATCTAGACTAATATGACTTCTAAATGGCCATTCACAGGTAGCATTTTATCAGAGTTGTGTAGTAATACATTGCAAGAGGTCTTAAAGAAACCTGTCTTGACCATCCTTCCTGTTTGCAAATGTTTCCAAGTTCAAAAACCGCTGTCCTCCTCACAACGCATAGAAAATGGGTGTCAAACAAAAGGCCCATTGAGCACCCTGCAGCTCCTTCCTCCAGCCCTTGACAAGGAGCGCCCATTTTAACGCAATGTGCCCCAACAGGGGAAAGAAAATACTTCCTCCTGCGCTGCAGTAGAATCAGTTACATAATGTGAAAACAGGCCAGCAGCTGAGTCTCTGAAAACCACCCAGAAGGTTCACAGAGCTAATCAAATGTGCACACAAAAAATGGACAAAACACAGATGAGATGAAAAGCAACCAAAAATGTAATAAAAACTATGCAGAAATAAAAAGCCACCATCCCATTAAACAGCCGTTTTCATTCAACCTAATGCTAAAGGTGTTGGTTCCAGCTGGCCCCCCTCAGAATTTTGCACGATTTATAAACCGAAAAGGCAGTAATTCTGAAGTCAACCAGACACAGAATCGCCATATAAAACGTCACCAGTGTGTGGGGCATACCTTTACGGTGCAGCCAAGTCGGACGCTAGTTAAATATCTGGGATAAACAAAAGAACCTGAGTTGTTGATTTCCTACCTTGCCCTAAATCTACGATGGGAGAGGTGTGAACCATCAACAAAAGGAAACTAGTCCATGTCAGTCTCTTTGTCAAATAAGTATTATAAACCTAGCCTTGCCCTCACACAAAATAATGTGTAGGGGGTATGAGCCAAAACAAAAATATAGTGTATCAAAAGGAAGGTCAGGTTGGTGGTTTATCTAGTACTTAACTCCCTTCCCCTCGTCTAAAGCACAGGGAGCAAGGGGTTGGAGAAGCTTTTCAAACAGGTGGCAGGTTTCTCAAAGTTCGACAGGCTGGTACTGCTTAGCGTATTCCCCAAAATTCAGACAATTCAGTTTCACCCGGTTCCTTCTGCCTGGGTGTCCTAACAATCCGTCTTGTCTCGTTATTCAAAACGCAATCTTCTTGAGGCTTAGCTCACCTCTATTCAACACAGATCTCACACCGTTTAGGCTTCGAGTCTGGGTCTTGTCTTTCTGGTTTTCAACTTTACGGGGTTCCCTTCCTCAATCTTCTTACATCACATCCTTTCAACATTAGGTCAGAGGTTTTCGAAACAGCACTACTTTTCCTTCCTTCATGCCCGACCACTCCGACACTGTTGCATTGTGACTCTTCACAGGTTTCTTGGGTATCGTAGTACTATAAGCAATCACAAAAGTTTCTGCCTTTTTCTTATACCCATATTTAAATTCAGAAACGCTGAAACAGTTAACGTATCACATTTGCTTTAACACAGGTGTTAAAGTTTTTCCTGATTACTTGCGCTTCAGATTACCTCAGTCGGGCTCAAACCGTTCCTGGCTTTCAGATTTCACTTTGTTAGGGGTTTTATTTGTTAAGTTCAAATAATCATTTGGACTTGTGCTTCATTCACAAGACTACTCTGCTACCAGTTTTACTTATTTTCCAACTGGACTACAAGTCCCATAAGGCTTTGCGTTTGCCTCATCTTTGGTGCCTTTCGCCAACCAGACTTATTTCATTCACTCACTTGTATCATGCAGGCTCTCCACTTCTTTCGGCTGGGTTGCGGTCAAGGCTTTCAGCATCAGCCTCTGCTCCTCTCCAACACTCTCGTTCACCCAAGGGAGAGGGGCCTACTTCCTAACACAAAAAGGCAAACGTTATGCAGCTCTTTGGCTCCACGTTACAAACCCTTCTGGCTTCTCACGAGCACGCTTCTCTTGCCAGGCTTTCTCTGGCTTTCGTTTGCAGCTGAATAGCCCCTTGGCTTTCCGTGCTTTGCTACCTGGTCCTTGTCAGCCCCTGCTGAGCTACTCCTTGTGTCCAGCCTTGCCTCTTGAATTTTGGGATTTGGGTAGGGATCCTCTGCCGGTCTCAGCCTTGCAGCCTCCCTCCTGGCTTCCCAAGAGCACCTTTCTGTTTTATACTGGGCTACTCCCGTTATACACTAGTGGTGTGGATTGGTTTCAGGTGTACATGATTGGGGTGGAGTGCCCGATTCTGCCTAGCCTCATTTGTGTGACAATATGGTGGATTCCCATAGGACACCATGATCTTGCTGTTCCTATGGGAAATCTTCATTCCTCTTTCTTTGTTCGTTTACGGAGACGGAATGTGTATGTGAATATCTCTTGACTAAGGAAGAGGGGCTAGATGGAAAATAGGAAAGGCGGGGGAATGCGGCGTTTATGCCAGAGGCATTCTCCCTCCAATCCCCTGAATAAATTACAAAATTCCACAGAAAGTGGCAGTGTATTTATTACCTTTGGGGTTTGAACAACACTAAAAGTGCTCATCAAGGCTACCTAGCAAGAACTCAAAACATGTATAAAGATATTTCAGCCAGCGTACTAGTGGCTACCGTGCTACACTGAGGCCATGGCACAAATATAGATTGACATAATATGCTAACAAGCTTGTTTACTCAAGAGGCTGATGGCAAATACGCAAGGAGGATCTGCTTCGGAAAACAGAGGCTGACAGGATTTGCATCATTTGAACCTGAACTTGGCAGCATCAACTGATAATCAGGGGTGAGAGCTGTGAACTGGATCGAAATAACCAGGGCCGACCTTAGCGGGCGCAACGCCCTGGGCAGCAAAACAAAAATGTGGTGCCCCCACCTCCCTTCAATTGCACCCCTGGTCATGCGGGGGTGGGAGGACAGCTCCCAGAGAGCGGAGCACATTTCATTTCAATAGGACACCTGCAACGCCTTCTCCCACCACGCCAGCTCGGACTCCCCTGAGCTGGCGTAGTGGGGGTCGGTGTCCAGTCATAATATCGAATACAAAATTTCGAATGTCAAAAATGTCGAAAAAAAAATGTCGAATTATTTTTTTGGGCTCTAGTTTATATAAAAGAAATGGGTAAAAACAAAAAAGAAAAAAGAAAAAAACGGGGGTTTGCTGGGGGAACCCCCCCATTTCGAAAAAAAAACGTCATAAAAAATAAATTCGACTTTTTTTCGACATTTTTTTTCCGACTTTCGAAATTTTTGATTTCGAAATTATGTCTATAAACCATGGGGGTCTAATGGCAGGTCGCCCCGGCGGCCCACAACCAAGACAGGCGTCACAATATCAAGAGAAGCATTGGCGAAGGGAGTGGCCGGCAGCACCCAAGATGGTTGCTAGTGTTTACAGTTCCTGCCACCCCTGGTGCGGCCTCTATGCACCTAGCTGAACGGAACGAGGGTTGGGAACGCAGGATGCACCCGAAGAGTCACTCAGGACCATTCAACATTTTTGTGATGGGAATACCTTTACGGGAGCGGCAGCATTTCAGACCTTGACAAGATGAGGCAACCTGTGCATTCCCTCCTCCTGGATGAGCAGAACTGCCAATCCCCGTAGAGAGATTACCAGCAGCAGTAGCGTCACTAGAAATTAGTATTAGGGGTTGGGGAGGGGCAAACAAGGGGGCACAAATGCAACAAGCGAGGGGCGGTGTGGTGCACATTAAATAAGGGTCAACAAGCCAAACTGGTTTAAATAGACCTATATTTTACCAAGCAGTTTGTTAAAAATTGTGACATTTAACATGTTAGTTGTAAGTATAAAGACAATTAAAGCTTTGCATCCATTTAATATACATCCTAAAACGTTAACATCCGTTCAACAGTCACAAAAATGCACTGTGCACTCAGCAAAGACTGTATTCTTTTAACTCAAGCAGACATCACTTCCAGTACAGCTTCAAATAATGTGTAGGGGTAGTAGTATTTAGCAGTGCTGTCTTTGGGCTAGATCCGGCAACATAAAACATTTCTCCAATGCTCCCCAATCCTGGGAAATCAATGTGCAATCCCTTGTGTCCTTTACATTTATTTTCGAATGCGAGGAGGGATTTGAACCGTGATGGCTGGGGTGAGAAGCAAGACACTTCCCCACAAGACTACTTGAGTGCTCTGAAATCCCAAGTCAATGTTGCAGTGTACAAGAAATACGGATTTATTGGGGTTTAAAAGGAGTGCACATTTTGTATTTTGCTGACATAAGAAATTCGGCTATTTTCCAGGTGTTCACGATTCATCTTCTGAGGGGCTCAGAGGCAAATGTTTATGAGGGTGACTAAAATAACTCCTCCCTCCCCCTGCCACCAGACCCCTTCTCTTTACTCCTGAGGCAGGTGGCATTCCCCAGTAAAATAAAAGTCGATTTCCACCACTGCTATTTAGCAGAAAAGACATACATCACTTCCAGCTCAGATTTAAATAGTCAAAAAGACCGTTTACCAGAAGAGTTATCAATTATACCTCAGTTTCAAACGATAGACGATGAGTCTGTTAACAGATTAAAAATGAGGAGTACAGGGCAAAGGAGGCCACTGCTTCCTTGGTTGTTTAGCATTGGGTTGTCGGAATCTCATGTTACCCCTACGGAATTGTTACATTTTTTTCAGTTTCTGGCAGACTATCCCATTTGGCGGCTGGTGAATTTTTGAATTGAGGGGGTGTAACAATTTCTCCGAAATATGCCAGAGTGACTGAGCATAGCGATGGAACCCAAACCAATAAAGAGGGTTTGGGCGATCTCCTCTGCCGGAACATTTCTTTTAAATAATGGCTTAAAATGGTGCATTTTACAGCACCCTTTTTGGCAAAAATTGGGTAAAATGCCAAACAGTTTGCAATTAGTTTTGCAGGGTAACTCGTGAAAAAAACCAATAGATGCAAGTCACCAACAGTGCACAGGAGCACTTCAAACACAAACACATTTGCATGATGCCTTTTGCCCACAATATGCCAATATAAAAATATGTTCATGCTTACTGTGCCCATACATTTCCGTGCTGGCTGCACCAATATATGGCAGTATTCCCAAAAAAGATGATACCTGTGTTTGGTTTGCACATAACGCTATTAATGATACTGTAAGAAAAAGTGTCCTTGCTTGTTCTGCCAATATATGGCAGTACCCCACACAAGAACATACTCCAGTTGGCTTGCCACAGTATGAAAACATGTCCAAACTGGCAGCATCAAAATGCCAGTCTAGCTACATAGTGACACTTATGCTGGCTTTTTCAAAGATGCCCAATACAGAATGTTATGCCACAGTAAAACATGGCTAGACTGCCTGCATCAAAATGCCAGTCTAGCTACATAGTGACACAATGCTTGCTTTATCATAGATGACCACTAAATAAAATGCCATGCCTGCCCCCTAACCCTCCAGCGCATCACACACACACAATGGGAGTGATGGTATTTATTCCTAGGAATCCATCCTAGATGGCGGGTAGAAAAATACTGTGTCTGGCCATTGGGCCCCCCCAGCGCATCAGATGCTCACATTATGATGTGTGAATGAAAGGCACTGGGAGGCCAAAGGGACAGGCATGTATTTCTTCATTAGGCATCCATCATATATGCCCAGTAAAAAAAATATACCAGCACCTCTCACTTGGAGCTGATTTTGGCACAACCCCCCTCTTATAATTTTTTTTCTTTTTTATAATGAACTCCGTGGCCCAGCACAAGCAAACAAAATGCTCACAAGCAGCATGCTCTTGCTCATTCACACGGGCACCCACCATCATGCAGCCATCATACACTGCCCATGGACAGACATGTTAGTCACATCTCCTCAGCAGCACTAGCAACTAAGATAATCAATGCAGTAAAGCCTCACCTATCCACTGCGAACTGCCTCAACATCACCAGAGCCACCATAGGTACCAAATTGGATTACTGCAACGTCCTCCTACTAGGCACTTCGGCCAAAAACATCATAAACTTCAAATCACTCAGAACAATGCCCTGAGAGCTGCCCTCAATATTCCTAGGAGGGAACACATCTCATTAGAAAGACAAAATGCTCACTGGCTCCCAGTCAAAGAGTGCATCCAATTGAAGACTTTTACCATCACCCACAGATGCATATCCCAATCCGCCCCTAGCTACCTCACCAAACGTATACAACCAGTCCAGACACTTAGACCCAAAAGAGACCGGTACGCAAACCAACTCTCAGTCCCCGAATTCAACAGAGCTAAAGCAGGCGGCTCCAGCTGGGAAGTTCCAGCTCCAAAATACTGGAACTCTCTACCCCCCCAAACAGAGCTGAACCATCCCTCATGGCCTTCAGAAAAGCACTGAAAACCATCTTAAGTGACTGCTACTTAAACACCACTACAATGAACAATGGCTATAACACACAACTGTACCTATGCTCACTGTTCCTATGTAACGACAGAACTTTGCCATGTTTGCAACCATGTTCCCACTGTTCTTGTAATATGCACCTATGTTAAGTCAACCTTCTTGTAACAGCGCCACAATGCCAGAGGGCAGCTGTGCGCTTTAAAAATGCAAATAAAATAAATAAATACACTCACTCATTACACACAGCGCAAGCATATACACATTTACGTTAACTTACCTTCTGCCCCAGTCTGCGACAAGGAACCAGGAAGCAAAGAGGACGCCTGGTTCCTGCACAGGCATGCAAGTTAATGAAACACCCCGCTCCATTTGTAGGTGTGGGGAGGTGCAGGAACGACCCCCGACCCCCAACACACAAACATGCAGATCCCCAGCCAGCATCCCCTAAAGGCCATGCAAGGCTGGGGAAACAAAACTGTTACGCTCACCTGGCTCCCACAGGGGCGTAGATCGAACCCGGACAGCTGCGGCCTCCACCAGCGTGAAGCGTAGGGCAAAGAGGACCGTCTGGACGGACCCCCCCAGTCTTGCAAGCCTGACTTGTAGAAATATTCTCCTGTAGATGGAGAAAGGTATTTAGCCCCGTGGGTGTGAATGCAGACCCCCCCTCCCTGCGCCCGTTCTCCCCACTTGCCACCTCCGATATTCCTAGTCAGTGTTCTCACCTTATATTTTTGTTTGGTGAGCTCTCCATCCTGCGTGGCATGCAGGGGCGCGTAGATACCAGTTACTTCACTGGTTTTAGGTGTTGGGGTTCTGGACGAGTATTGAGTCCTGAGTTTGCCAAGTCTTTAAAAAAGTTCAAAATGTCCAAAGTTCACTCTTGCACTCCCCTGTTGATTTGCGGCGACAAATTCTGTCTGGAGGTTGCTGGCGGCGTTCAGGTAAGAGTCTGTATTACCCAAACTGTCCTGTAAAGGTGCGTGAGAATTGCTCACCGTCTTTTCCTTTTTTCCTTGATGTGACGTATTGAAGAATAAAGCCTCCGGTGATAATCAGGTAAGTCTTGTAATTTAAGTGATTGTCTTTTTAGTCTCTTTAGGCTCACCTTGCTTTTTCTTGTCTTTTCCCCAGGTGTTGAAAATCACAGAAAAAGAGACGGAGGCAGCGCCGAGTCGGAGATGCTGTGGGCTGGTGAAAATGGAGCAGCGCTGTAGATGGGATGCGACGCGTGCCGGAAGAATGTCCCTTCAGGCTCGGAGTGATGCAGGATCCGAAATCAGGTGAGATATCATATTATAGTCTGTAATCTAACCTCTTCTTCCATCTTCCTTTTTCTCCTAGGGGCTCCGTGTTCGAGGCAGGCATGGCAGAAGGCTGGATGCAGGTTTGCTGACACAGTGAGCGTTACGCTACTAAATGCAGAATAACACGAAAAGTGTGTTGAAGATCGGGCGTGGTTTAAATAGCTTTGAAAGTAGTCCCAGGTAAGAAGTCCCTAGAACAACACCCGAGTGAAAAGTAGTCCTTGTGGAAGAAAATAGTCCTTCCAGGCCTCACGTTGGCCTGAATGCATGTGCAGCATGGTCTGCCTGAGGTAAGTGATGACTATGAGCCTTGTGCCTTAGGCACCAGGACTGATTTCTACTATGAGCCTGGCGCCCAAGGTGCCAGGACTGAACCCAGATAGCCCCTAGCCGGGGCTTCCTAGGTTTAAACAGATGTCCGGATGCCTGCTTCCGGGGCGAATGGGCTTGGTCCAGCTGCCCGGGGGTAGGCATCATGACAAAAACTCCCCGTGCTTGGCATGGCCCAATGGACATGCGTTGCTGGGGAACAGAACTGCCGGACAGAAACCCTGTCTCCCTTTGACATTTCAAGCAACCCAGGAATGCTCTGCCAGCTGCAAAAAGCATCTGAGGCGGTGCTCAATGTTTACACTGGGCTGGCTCCTCGGCTCCTGCATAATGGACGAGGGTACTGTTGGGTCAACGCTCCCTCGCCCATTATGGATGCCTAGGTATACCTAGGACCAGCAGAGGTAGACCACCAGCACCAGAGCCGTACGTAGCCAGGGTCTGGGCGGAGTACACCAACAAAGCGATGTTAGGAGGTGAAGGGTAGGCCCCATCCAGGGAGGGGGAGTAGCCACCACAGTTGACAACTTAAGCCGTGTCGGGATCTGATTAATTTACATGCATCAAATACTGATGTGCTAAAGGACCACGCAACAACGAAGATGTATGTCGAATACACATTTTGGCCGTAGGCTTTACTGTTTACAAGACAAACTCGAGGTGTGCGCGCTTTTAGGCTTCTCACGTTCCGGAGCAGCAATGCCTCTTCCTGACATCCACTTCCCTCTTCCAGAGCTCCTAGGTAGCCCCAACAAATTTCTTCCACTGTCCATGAGCTCTGGCGCCAGGTTCCATTTTGTAAGCAGGAAATTTGCAGATTCTTGGCTGGCGCCCTCAGTGGGCATCCTCCTTCCTGACCCGTGCCGCCACACCAGAGTGGGTCCACGGGCGCTCAGGTTCCCCCTAGAAGTACATTCATATGCAGTCTCTGTCAGACAGGGCCTAGAATATGTTAACTGCGAAGATCTCAATGCCCTTGGTTAATAAATGTACGCCATCTTGGTGGAACAAATCCGGGTTGCTTAAGGACAAACCATGCCTCACAAAGTCAAACCTAGGCTCTAGCAAAATCTTATTAGGGCCTTGTTAAGTTTTCTCCTTGACAATTCTACCACTTTCCGACAAAGGGACCCACGCCAGTGTCGCCTGAGCACTATCTCTGCCAACAGAATGTTGGTTTCTTTCGAACAGTGCGCTATGCCTCCCAGTGACTCACAAATGTCCGTTTGCAATTGCTTTTTCCCCAGTTGCGGCAAGTCGCGCCCCCCACCCTCCCAAGTGGATGAGCAGGCATCCAGCAAGACCGTGAAACCCACCAGGTCAGGGAGCCTATCATCGATGTCCTCCCATAGCATTCCTGGTGTCGCCCACCAGGCTTGTGATTGTTTTTGGGAAAAACAAGCCTTGGTCCACGTCTTCCAGCCATCTGCCTGCCAGGGTTACAAAAGAGTGACCCACGATCCATGCTGAACTGAAAGGGTCATCACCTGAGGGAGAGAGCATGCAGTGTCACACCATGCCTTTCCTAGTGTATTTTTTATAACTCCGATATCCAACCCCCTAACTTCTTTATTCCCATGGGGCCCAGGCCCACGCCATTTCTGCTGGGAGCCAGCCTGCTTCTCTCATTGCTTTCTTAACAACCGCCTGAAATGGAATCAGCTGGGTGACCTGCAGTCCTTGTAGATCAGTAGTTGTCCAACTAGCTGCAGCCACAGCTGAAGAAATACCTCCATGATGCAAATGGGGGCATGTTTGGATTCCTCCACACAGTAAAGCTCCATTATCGTCCCTTTCACTTGCTGGTCCGTTTTGGATTTCCTCAATAATATTTACACGCAACCTTTGCCAATGCCAGCATCCTCCAACGCCAGGCCGTCAGCTGCGTTAATGGCCACCAACTCACCTATTCTAAATGCCCCGAAGCAAGCCATGGCAAATGCTACCTTGAACAATGATGTTTCGTATCTCTGAGCACATGTTAGTCGGGGATGTCATTTAGGGGTCGCCAGGGGTCTTCCTTGCGACCCCTGAGGTCTCCCTTGCTACAAATTGAAGCTCATAGTCTGTGGCCAATGCCATGTGGCTCTTTGTTTCTAGAGTGGCTGGCTTTCTTCTTCAGGCTTCTTAAAAAAAAAAACACAAGGGGTTCCACAGGTTTGACACCGAGCAGTGACCCTAAATACCAAAGAATAGGAATAACAAATAATTTGTCTTTTTAGAATTCCATACAATAACTGCAGTTATAGCATGTTTTTTTCTGCAGATATATATGGTGATCCATTCTTGTATTAAATGTTTATCACGTTACAGTGATATTGTAACCATATTTGCCATAGCGTAATTAGGAACAATGCTATGTGATGCCACTTCCTGCTTTGTCAAAGGGTTATGTTTCATCACTTCCCGTGATGTCACTTCGGGGTGGGGTCAAATTACATAACTTCCTGTGATGTCAGAGGTCAAGGGTCATGTGATTCCACTTCCACTACCCCTGGCATTTTGGTGAAGTTACATCCCTGGTGTTAGCCAGCCTGTCTAGCAACTGCAGTAGTTTATTCAAATTCAGTGGTATCCTCATATCCGGCCTGTTACCTTCCAACTTGGCCCACCCTTTAAGTGCATATTTCACCAGTGGGTTACGTGTTGGGTCAGTTTCTGCTGCAAGCTTCACAAATATGCCATTGCCGTTATATGTGACGCCGCCCAATCCTTACTTTTCCCTTCTAAAAACGCCCATTCTATAAACGTAATAGCGCTGCTCTTTGGAATTTCCAGGACGCCCTCACATATAATCATCTCTTTAACATTTCTAAACAAATGAGAGACTTGTTGTACTGCTTAGCCATTTTTGGGGACAAAGCGTTGCCCGTCAGGCCCAATATTACACTCTTGGGTTCTTCGGTTTGACTTGTCCGTACTGCACCTCCCGTGTGGGTGGTGTGATCACTCATTGAAATGTTATGCCTCTTACCACATCCACTTTGGCGCTTCGTGCTTCCTCATCTGCTCCTCCAACAATGTTCATGCTTCTTCTGGTGCTGGCATCATCTCTTGATCAGCGTTCAGCCTTCTGCGTCTGAAGGTTTCCAACTGCGAGCAAGACAGGGCACCAGCAGCAACCTTCACTTTGCTGGCGATAATGCCTGGCTTTCAATATCTTATTGCTTTTCAATGCAGTTTTCATTATAGCCCCCAATATTTCTTACACCAGAGGGCATGACGTAGAACCTGTGTTAATTACTTGGACCACAGCCATGTTATCTGACCATAGTGACCACTTTGTCATGCAAATTCCTACACCATAGGCAAATGGGCATCCATATTGGGAAGTTCTCGAGCAGATAATGATCCTGGTCCAACCATGCCAGTGCCCCTGTGCGGGTCACATGCCTGAACACCATTTCCTACCCAGGATAAACTGCTGCTGCCTTCTGCATCAGTAAATACCCTTTTGCTCTCCTGGCCGTGCCATTGACATTATGCAAGAAACCTTCCCATACTTTCAGGCCTCGTATTCCTACCCAGCCTACTCTGAAACCTAGAGGCGTTTTAAGTAAAGACCAGAGTTCTATACTCCTTTGAAACACCCATCTCTGAGGTTATTACGCTTCCTGCATAATGAAGTTTCCCAGCTAGAGATACAAGTAACCCAATCTCTGCCTCTTCCTTTGCTCTAAGGACTCAATTGTTTAAGTCTTTCATTTCTCACTGGGGATGAGAAACTCCTATTGAATCAATCTCTATTCCCAGGAACTGGATTACCTGCGCTAGGGGAATGCCTCATTCTTTAGTCAGATCCTCAAACTTTTTTTTTTTTAATGTCCACCTGCAAAGGTTGGGCACCTGTGGTCCTACAAATAAAAAAATCATCAAAGTATCTCGGAATGGGCACTGGAATGGCTGACCTCCTTCCCAACTAACCACTCTTCCCAAGTCATACTGGGATCCTTCTCTCCACATGTGGTGTCCCCTAGGGCTCTATTACTCTCCCCCTGGCTCTTTAACATCTACCTTGCTCTCCTTGCATGCCACAGTTCCTCTTTCTCCTCCAACGTCAGGTGTTACGCACGCAGACACACAGATCTTTTTCAAACTCCCGCCTGACCCTCTGGCACCCTCCATCATCCCTGACTGATCTGGCATCCAGTCCTGGTGCGCCTCCAATGATCTCTGCCTCAATGCCTGTAAAACAGAGATCCTGCGCATACAGACCCCTGCTCCCTCTTTCTTCACCTTACACTGGCATTCCTCCTTGGGCTCACCCCTTGCGCCTTCAACTGAAGCCAGAAACCTTGGGAGTCATGTTCAACTCTTCTCTCCTTCCTCCCTCACACTTGGGACATTACCAAGAAGTCTCACTTTCAGCTCTTCCTTCTCAAAGGAATTTGACCTTTTCTCACTTTCCCTCAGAAGCTCAATGTGATCCAAGCCCTGGTTCTCTCTAGGCTGGACTACTGCAATATCTTTGATTGATTGATATTTTATTTCTATTGCGCTCTTACACAAGTGTTACAAGCGTTGCAAGGGAGGGGAACAGGGGAGACCAAAACAGCGATCCTACCTACCTTCCTCCTGAATCTACCATCCTCCACTCTGCAACCCATCCAGCTAATCCAGAATAGGGCAGCAAGACGTATCCTTGGCCTAAAGTCCAGGGACTGCATCTCTCCTGCATTAAAAAGTCTTCACTGGTTCCCGGTTGCTGCACAGGTTAAATTCAAATCCATCTGCATCATCCACAAGGCTGGATGGGTCTGGGGACCACACTATCTTCAACTTTATCACACCAAATATTCTGCCTCTAGACCACTACGTTCCTCTGGCAGCAACTCTGTGTGTAAAGCGTTTCGCTAAACAGGGGAGGGGTCATTCACTTTCCTCAGCTGGGTCCCTCCTATGAAATAGCCTCCCCGCTCCCCTGCGCACGATCTTCTCACATTCCGGAAGCTACTTAAGACTTTCCCACTCCTTCCCTTCTCTCCTCTGCTAATCCCACAGTTGCTGAAGCAGTGTGGGCCCCTTATGCTTTCTTGGGGCCTGTAAGGACATGTATAGCATTTTGCAAAAATATAATAGCATTTTATTGCCAGGCACAAATAATAGCATTTTGATAGTATGTAATATAGCATTTTCTATAACATAGCATTATTGGTAGCATGCAAAGTACAGGATTTACAACACAGCCAGGACCAACTTGAAATTGCAGATATTCAGAGCACACATAGAAAAACTTAATGTGCTGCCAGGTTCAAATGATGAAGTGCCCAATTTTTTTTGGATGCTTCATGTATGGAGACGGCATTATAATATATAAACGACTAACATTATTTAACGTTACTAAAATACTATTTTAACTTCTCTAACAAAATGCAGTCTCATATGCAAAATGAGGTAGAATCCATGTTTTGGTGGCACTGCTGAGATTCATTTTTAAATGCACACTGGCGTTTTCTTCAGTTTGTGGAGAGCAGAAAAAATGCAGGCAGCAGGAAACAGGCTGAAACAGTAACAGTAAGGCCTAAAGCTTTCATTGTTCTGAAAATGAGAGCTGATACAGAGCACATATTTTTTTACTCTGAATGGTGGAAATTATAGGCAGACAAGCCACGTCAATAAGGGGATGGATAGGAGTTTTTTTTAGTAACAAGAGATGAGGAAAGCAGCTAGTTCATGCTGGGCTGAGAAGACGGACAGAGGTTTTAAGGGGTAGAGCGCTAGCTGTGGGACATTGATAAACTGGCGCTCCCCACACAAGCATACTGAAGAATTTCGCACTGACACTGGGTCTGCAGTTCCGAACACAGCAAGGTCGTGTGGGGGACTTCAAAGAAATACCAAGATTGGTAAGGTAAGTGCTAAGGGAGGACCATGTAAAATTCCATATGTGTGACTAAGATTTATTGCAGTGTAGGGAAGTTAGGAAATCATTACGTTTATTTTTCTTCAATTTCAGAATGTGTTAACATTAATCCATGTTTCAAAAATACATGCTTGTTCTGTTTTATTCTCTTGTATTGCAGATGGCGCTGTTATTTAACTCATGGTAAGAATTGATGACTTGTAAATAAGATAAAATACAAGAAGTATTTATAAAAACACATGGGATTTTTGTGTCATTCATGCATCTGTTTATTTACATAAGTGATGTTTAAAGTGGAGGTTCATATCAGTGCAGTAGTGCATTTGCCAGTTTACCAATGCAAATAAAATAGCAAACAAGAAAAAGCTAGCAATAAACAGTTATAAAGCAGAGGTTAGTGTGCAGTGTGGTAAATGTTTCCTTCCTTGCATGCAGATGGAAGGTATCTATTCTGATACATAGATTACTGGATGTACATAAGCCAGTAATACCAGCCACAAACTGTAGGTGGCGCTCTGAATAAAATTATTGGGTTCTGCTAAAGTGCATAAGTCTGGGGCTCTGTACAGACAACTAGAATGTACTCTAATAGAAAGGAAAGGTTTGTTTTATAATGGGGTTATAGTATAAAAAAAGAAAACCATGCTCACCACTATACTACAGGTGTAAATACCGCAAAACAAGATACCACTAAAATTACCACCAATATAAGCTAACAAGGTATGGTCACTAAAATAGTGTGATACCAAGCACAATATAAATGCAAGACTAATTTACCGCCAAATTGCCGCCAATATTTTTACGGTAAAAAAAAATACTGTCAAATCCCGAATTGACCCCAATAAAACAAAATCTTACAGGCCCTGACCTACACCAATTCTGCCCAGCTCCAGTCTATGCACAGCCCTTGCATCTGCACACCCTCCGCTCTGGAGGTTCGCACTTACACCTCCCGCAGCCCTAGTCCATGTAGCACTCAACATTCATAGCACTTCATCTGTGGCTCACCCAACAGTATTTTCTTTTTGTATAAGCACCTAACAAGCAAACAATAAATAAAGCACCATTTGGGCATCTGACATGAACCTTTGCAGTGCCCATTGAAGAAAAGAATTTAGCTCCTCAAATAACGCACATGAGATTGGGCACTATCAGTAAACATTGATCAAAATAAAATGTGTCCTCTATAAGGAAGGCATGGTATCACAAGTATGGACACTGACACAATGGATACAATTTGTAAAACCTTTATTGAAAATGTTGTGGTTGGAGAAACTCCTACTCTGCCCTATAGGATGCGGAGTGTCTCAACCATCTAATAACGCAGTCCTAGTGGAATCGGCCAAATCAAAATGGCCTATGTTAACAAAACCTAATGCCTGCCCTATCTCTTGTACAAAAAATGTAAAAAGGAGAACTGTATGAAAAAGGAAAAATCAGTGTTCAAATGATAATGTGGCTGAACCAGCCCTCCTCCCCACGTTAGGCCTCACGAAATAAGGCGGTCCTTGTAGGCAGGATGACGCACACTAGCTTGGTTTCCAACACAAAACGCAGTTCAAAACCGTGGATCGAGGGCCGCCTGGCCTTCCGCGTTAAAGTCTCCTTCTCCGACTTCCAAAATAATGTCTCAACCAAAATGTTCACAAGTATCTCCCTCTGCCGGGCTCAGACCTTTCACCACACAGTTCCCATAGGCCCTCCCCCTTCTGCCCGGCTCAAACCTCTTCTAAAGTTAAACACAAAGTTGCAAGGGGGAAGGGGGGTTTACTTCCCCAAATTTATTATACTTCAAGTCTCCCTCAGTCAGGCTCTGACCACTTTCGGGTGTCGAAGTCTTTCAAATGTGCATGGCTTTGTGCACTTCTTGTTTTGCAATTTCCAATTTATGAGTCAAGGTTAGTACCACAGGCTTGGCCTCGCCTCCCCAACTCTGCCATTCAAACAATGCAATCTTCACTTGTGGGATATGGCCTTCTACAAGTGTCTTTCACTGGCTGTTGTAGGCAACAACCTTCAGTAGGGAAGCCTTTGGGTTTTCGACCCACTGCGCTCATCCCTTGGTCCGTTGCTCTGCTCCAGTAGGTGTGCCTTTGTCCCAGAAGTTCTGCTCGTACTCGTGTTCCGCCTTGCTCAGAGTGTGTCTTTAGGTGTTGCCTTGTGAGGAGAGCTAATTGGTATCAGGTGTATGCACTTGTAGTCAAGTGACTGACTTTGACTGACCCGATTAACGGGACATGTCCAGTACGATTTATGAGATTTAATCTGGTTACTCAGTCACTCTCTTCCTCGGCTCAGTGCTTGTGTTAGGGATGTGGGGGGCTGGGACCTCGGAGTAACCTAAAAAATAGGATGGGGCAGGTGAACAAAAAATGGGGGAATAACGTCACCATCAGCTGCCTCACCTCCAATCCCCGAAGACCCCTCCCCCAGGTGAACCTCATGCACTGGTCCACCCCCAGGAACTGAATCCAAAAGCGATAGCCGTGTCCTGGCCACCTGGATGCCAAGTCCCTAAGAACTAGCGTGTCAGACACCATTTTGTTTCTCACACCTCAAACTGGAAACCTAACCAGCGGTGTGATGCCTTCTGCACCTGGAGTAACCTGAAGGCTGATAGAATATCTGCCTTTGCCAGCCAGGCCCCCTTGGCTGCCTAACCACCTACCGTTCCTGAAATTCAGTGTATGGCACTTATGCTTGCAATGCCATGGTTTACCGATTTGCTGCAGGGTAGGATAATTGGTGTATCAACCTGAATTCACCTTCCTCCTTTTTAGGAACCAGCCCGAAAGGGAAGCAGATGTATTCCTGAAATGGGATTTTGCAAAGTGGACCCCCAATCCCCTGACTAGCTCAATTTCTTTGTGGATCATTCTCCTGACCAGTACCAGGTTTTCCCTGGCTGATTTGTGGTTGCAGGTAATGTCCTGAGAGATGTGACCTTTTAAAGGGACGACAACACCTTGTGTGTCTGGGAAGGCCTGAAACCATTTCTCGATTGCATCCACCCTTATTGGTGATCTCCCCAGTGAAAATGTTGCCTCCTGTGTCTTTATTCTTAAGAGTGTTAAAGTGCAGATGTTGGTGTGGCTTGTGGGCCCTTGGCACAACTCTGATCTGCGCTGTGGCTGCGATTGATCTTTTATGAAATTCTACTCTCAAGGTGGTTTTTGATATGGCATTTGTGCACTTGGTGCTACTGTGCTCCACGCCACACTTGCTGCACTGGTGCCTAAACCTGAACTCCTTCCCGCAATTGCAAAAACCCTGGTCAAATTGAGAAAATTGTGGGCTTCCTTGCACTGGCCCTCAAACTCCCCTTTCGGTGTGGCCGGTGGGTAGCTGGTGTTGCGCAGTTAACTCTGTTGGCTCCCATATAGCTTCCTCCAAAAGAACTGCCCTCTAGAGTTTTTATAACCGATGTCCACTACACTGTGGCTGCCACCCCAATACGGTTTCCCCGAGTGGTTGCTCGTGTTGTACCCAGGTGGTTGTGATGCTTTTGTTTTCAATACATTGAACATGTATAAAACGGTATCTTCCTCTTACCACCTGAGATCGGGCTAGCTATCGATCTGCATGTGAAACGATCGTAATCAAGCCAAGCTTCCCTTGCAAATGTTTCATGCACTTTCATCACCCTGTGCTTGTATGTTGTTAATACTGTGCCTTCCTCTGGGTACAGTATTATGGTGTGCAGAATTTGGAGTGCTAACAGGCAATTTTGGAAAGTCTGCTCTACTGATTTTCTCTTAATTACACTTTTTTCATCCTCTTTCCTGTCCTCCTTATTAATGTCAAAGCCTCTCCTTTGGTATTCCAGGAGTGAAAATATGTCTATGAACTCTTGAAGCCAAATCTTTTTCACCTTTCTCTCAATGTGCCAGACTAAGGTCTTATTTTCCTGTGA
This sequence comes from Ambystoma mexicanum, assembly GCF_040938575.1. Lineage (NCBI taxonomy): Eukaryota > Metazoa > Chordata > Amphibia > Caudata > Ambystomatidae > Ambystoma > Ambystoma mexicanum. The sequence goes on from NC_090932.1 coordinate 1,299,638,625, forward strand.
AAGTTTTTCCCTATTGTGCTTATCCCATACTTGGTTTTAAAGACTCTATGGCCTTCTTTACCTTCAAAAAGGTTCCTCTGTTTGCCCTCTATTTTAGCCTTGCTCTTAACCCATGACTTCAGGTGCCTCTGCTCCTCATCCTCCCTGCTATCTGTGGCGCCATCCCATTCACTCGCCTCCATATCTGACTAACTACTGCCACCCCCTTTTCCTTTTTTGTTTCCTCCCCTTTTGGTGCTCTTGCTTCTCCTTTCGGGGTGCTCTGTCCATCCCAAATCTGCAAGCGCAATCATTTTAGTATGGACTTTTTAATTTCGCCTAGTCGGTCCTGTATTGCGCTCCTCCTTGCTTCTTTTCCCTGTGGTCTCTTTCACTGCTTTGTCTGCTGACATGCCGGTTCCTGGTTCACCCTTCTTTTTCTGTCCTCTAGGGAACGCTGCTGCCTCCATGCCATCTGACTTCTGGTGACTTGCTACCACTGGGTTCCATGCTGTGGCGCAGTGGCTCGCGGACCCACTCAAGGCAAAACTCCTCCTCCGCAGCTCTGACCCAGACGAGAAGTGTGCTCTCCCTTTTTCCTTGTTCTGTCATCACTACGGCGCGGGCTTTGAAAATCCTGTGCTTTGCTACCAAACATCTCTTCGAGACACTCACTTGGTCCTAGGCGAATTACACAGCTACAGATTGCACGTACTTGTTGGCGCTGCCTGTGCTTTGGAGACCCTGTGATTATACTGCTGGAACCACAGCAGGATGCCTGATCCTTGCGGCCGATGTCGCTTTGAAACTCAGTCCTGGGTGAATTACGCTGCTGCGGTCAACAAGCCCAAGAGCCAGCACGGTCTGGCCTGGTATCCCCGCTCTGTGCAGCAACGATGCACCGTCCCTCGAAATGGATACAAGGGCCTGCTCCCTCCTCCTGAGGCACCCAGTGCAGAGCGTAGGGATAAGAAAAGCAAGCAAGAAACTCTCCAGCCACTGTAGCAAACAAGCTCCATGCACAGCGAGTTTCTCTGGATCCAACTATCTGGCCTTCAAGGATGACTTTTTTTTAAAGGAGTGAATTTCCCCAGGTGAATCTTCCGCCGGGCTGGTTTCAGCTCCAAAGCGTCCACCCAACTCAGTCTGTTACTTTAACTTCTCCCTAACACTGCAGCCATTACCTTCCCTTGTTGTCCACAGCCCCTCCCCCTGCCCCCCATTTACCACTGCACCTTAACAATTTCTAGGGTCTTTATGCCTTTTCTTTGTGTTGCCTGCCTGGATGAGTCGTCAGTTGGAGGGAGGGTGCCAACCTGGTGACCTTCACCCAGTGCAAACTGCCGATACCATGGCGATTAATGCCCATGCTCTCCTTCGTCCTGGCCTGGGGGCTAATGCGCTGCCAGTGCAGGTGGGCTCATTCGCAGGCGGCTCATTCATTGGCCACACACCCCTGGTCTCGGCTTGGAACGGAAGTGCCAGTTCTCCAACGACTCAGAAGGCAGCACATTGGAATACCCGGTTACTGACTGCCATCTGCTGCCCTCCAGCAGATTACCAAGTACTGTAGGTTTTAGTATGAAAAGCTCTTCACAGCCACACGTTGCTCATATGCCATTTTTAGTTTGGGCTATTAGGTGGCTAAGCCAAAACAATTGCATTAGAATACAAATAGGGAGAAATTGCATGACAAGAGACACAGCTTGTAGGTGTTTGGGAATGGCCATAGGGATTAGCATGGCCATGGGCAGCCAATGCGTGGGAAAATAGCCAAACAGTTCCTGATGCTCAATGCCCAAAACCACTCCTCATGGTAACTCTTTGAGCTTGCTTTCATCAAGCCTTCCCATCAAACTTAACACTCAAAGTGCCTGCCTGTCTTTTTTCAAAGCAGTCTTCGGAGAGTTAATGACTTAATTGAAGTGTATACACACAATAAACAAGCGAGATCATACATTTACAAAGATAAACAGATATGCCAATACATTGCATAGTTACATTTCAAAGGCAGAGTGAACTAGGGTTCCTGTGCAAAAAGACAGGTTTTAGTGTTTCTTCTGAATGGGTGGAAGGCAGGTTCGGATCTTGGTGTGAGGGGTAATGAGTTCCATAACTTGGCTGCAAGTACTGGGAAGCTGCTCCCTCCTGCCTTTTGCAGCTTGAAGCCAGTGACTTCAAGGCAGTGTCTAAGTATTGGTTGTCCTAGTGCACTCCTGTTCCAATTTCAGAAATTAGATAAATCTAACGTATTAGTAAAGGGGTGCCGGGGAGAACACCAACCCTGACACTGGGTTGTACAACTACATCATAAACAGATGTCCACAATCTTGTGGATCTCTCCCGTCCCCTGCACACCCAGTATATATTGTATAGACAATCAATTGGTGATTATTTCAAATGCTAAATTTCAAAATTCAATTAGATCATACGTCATACACAAATTGTTTTCTAAAAAGATTTTTCCTTGAAAATGTTTTGCAAATCTATGTCATATCAAACTTTCATATGTAAAGTTAATCTCTATGTTACCGTTTTTTTAAATACAACTTAATCATTTCACAATTGAATAGACAGTTACAAGTCTTGATTTGCTTGTATTTAAACATTCGGTAATAACTCTACTGAGCAATTTCTTATGGAATGTTCAATCCTTGACTTGTGTCTACACGTTTCAGGGTGTATTTGCCCCCTTCTTCAGGAGTTGTCTATTCTCTTCAACAAGTCTGGTATCCAATCTACAAAGGGTAATCAACATTTTTATTATTATACTTCTTATCTTGGAATATAGTCTGCCATCGTTAATGAACTTATTTCTGTCAGTCTGTCAGTCTGTTCTAAATCTCATAATTACCTGAATTCTATATATTCAGTTTGACTTAATCTTTATTGAATTAGAAAATGCTTCCTGTAAAAATCAAAAACATAAAAGGTCACTCAGCTAACTTCCAGTAGTATCCAGTTAAAACAACCCATTGGTGGGTGTTTAAAATCAATGTATATCTCAATATTCTCCCCTTGCCTGTTCAATATTCACCTGGGGTTCACTGTTCTTAGTCTCAGATTCATGGACCTTCCCTCGCCGATGTTCAGTTGGTATGCTATCCGTGGTCATTTAGGACAATATTAATTGTTCGTGGTTACTGTTAAAAGGACCTTATTCCTCAGCTTTCTGTCCCTTCAGCTTCCTGTGAAGTAAATATGGAAGACATTGCTGTATATTACTATATATTTTAATATTGTGATGCTTGCGGTTGCTTTTGCTAAATTCAAAAGTTTCTTACCCCAAAGTGTTACAGCTGATATCCTCTCCCCTCGGATTGTTGTGGTTAATACTAGTCCCTCCTCAGGTGCTTCCTGTGCCCTGTGTGCTGTAAGAAGGTGATTGCTATGTTAAGCATACCTTATTGTCATGGTTTGGGGAGCTGCTGTATAAACGTATCTAATACGTTTTTGCAATATCATGGTGCCCAGTCTGATGGGTAATTCTATGTCCCAGTGGTCTGGGGACTAGAGCTCTCAAGTCTCACCTGTATTTTCTAGTATTCCTCCTTCCCACAAACACTCCTGTGTTTAGAATCACGTCGCCGCAGTAAAATGCTGCAAAATGGCTGCCTTTTGTTTATTCGCGTCATTGCAATGATGTCATCACGCAATTGCGTGATGACGTCATCCATCCTATTGTGCCGCTCAGTTGAATGTGCCCGTGATTTTAGAGGCCCAATGATGTGAGCTACATTGAATCTTATGAAAATGTTCTCACTAACTCCTATTCTCAGTGTTTATCTGCTAATAGTCATGAATGTAGAATGTAGATTGCACCATAAGCACCTGGCATATCTCTATGAGTATAATGATAGTGGAGTATGTGCCCGGATGACAGGCAATTATGAGATTAAGAATATGCTCACAATCTAGTGTTTTTAGACAATTGTAAATAGTATGCCAATCGTACATGAATCACCCTTGTGCACAAAAATAAAACTTATTACACAAAAATTCAGGTTGATAAACAAGTTGTGTTATGTTTTCTCTACTTTCAAACGTCATCATCTCCTGAAGATAGATATGTTTTGGTTCATATTTTCTTTACTTTCAAATCACCACTTTATACAGTTCAAATATATTGCAATTCGAATGAATATTAACATCCATCTGCTCTCGATTACTATTGCACAAGTTATTCACAAAAACACTCCCAAGTTGTAGTCTTCATTCATGCCCCTAGGAGCCAAGCTGTTCAATTTTCAAGTCTAAGAGGGGCAGGAAGGTGATTCCAGAAGGAGGCACCTGCAGAGGAAATCTACACGTCTAACCCTTAGAGAGTTGGAGGTAGCCGAGCGAAGTGCTCGAGAAAGAAGGTATTTTGGAAGAGAGCCTTGGATGAGAGACACTGTGGTGCCTGAAGTGCTTGTACATTGTCTTGGGCCTGTATGCCCTCATTTGGCTGTGTTGGCAGGGTTCTGTTGCCCTCCCCAAAAAGGCTTTTCAGTGCCGAGATATAATTCTTGGTTTTTGCTTGTCCGAACCTTTTTCTTTTATCGTCGACTAGCTGCATACAGGCCCATTAAAGAACTTTTTTTCATCGTCAAGTGCTTTCCCGGCGACGAGCAGCTTTCAGTGGGTGTACATCTATCAGTCGACGAGCGCCCTCGCCTGTCAAGGAGATGGATTTGTCCGTCATCAAGCCCTTGCCTGTCAAATGATGCTCCTCTGTCAGAGAAGGTACGATTTTTGCTGCATATTCAGTCATGGACGAACATTATCGTCAACTGACCCTCTCGTTGACTGCTTTTCTTTCGGCTGCGGTTTGTCCTTTGCCGCCAGTGAGTGAGTAGTTGACGAATCCATACACGTAGTCAATGACTGTGGGAACAGTCGACGGCGGTGACACCAAATCTTTATCGATAACACTACCTGGGGCTCTGAAATGCTCCATTTAATGATCAGTGTTGCCACTCCAGGGGGGTCTTCCCTCCGATTAAGCTCTTTTTTGGGTTAGGCTCCCTCTTTTCTGAGCGCCTATGCTCACCAGACTCCTAGAAGACTGCTTGTGAAGGGGGTGGTGGCCTTCATTCAGCCAACAGACAAGGCGGCTGTGGCAGTCTGACTGATTTAGCGCTAGACCCTTCACAAAATTCACAATCCTCTGCAGAGTGACAAGGATTTAGGCAATAAATACATTCGGCATGTTTATCCCCCTCAAACATTCCTTAGGACACAAGTGGCACAGGCTTTAAATCAGGATTTACCCCCTCCATTCTTTTCCTCACGTATCTTTTGGATGATTAGAGTAAAACCTCTGGAAGTATTTTTGTTATAATTGAGTTGAAGCTGTGGATATTTTGTTTCGGAGAACCAACAAGAGGACTCCTTCCAGCATGCCATGCAGTTAGAATCTGAAGGGAGGCTGAAGGGGAGGAATTACATACTCAATGTCCCAATGATTGAAGGCCAAAAGGAGGGAAGGCCAAAAGGAGGGAAATTGGCTACAGAATAGACACCCATTTTCTTTTAATTACTAATGCAAAGGTTAACCGAGGATTCCCAGCCCAACGGGGGAATGTTCGTAGCAGGTGAATTTATCAAAGATCCAATGCTGGAGAAAGAACTATACATACTTGTAAATGAAATCAAACATAATAAATGTCACCTCCATGCAGTACCTTAAATGGCTGTCTCTGATGGAGCTGGGGCTGTATGGAACTGCTGAAGATGGGGCCTGGCCTCACTGCTGGTTTCTTCTTGGTAGCCCCCTCCACCACGTGGCAACACCCAGCCTGTGCTATTTTTAAGTTCTCAGGTGGCTTCCTGCGCATGTTGGGGCTCACCAGTTCTCACCGCCGCACCTGCAGTCCTCAGTCCATCTTCAGGGTGGCCCCCTAACGCTGCACCTGCGACCACCTCTACGTCCTATTGCCGTGGGGGCCAACTGCAGGTGGCGAACACCCATCATCATGCGGCCTCTGCCATGATCACTGCGCACCCACGGCCTTCCTGAGCTTCTTGGCCCACTCTGCGCATTGGATTGCAGATGCACAGGCTGCTGGAGCGTCACCCGGGCTTCCACACGGCAGTAGCCCGGGACTTCTCTGCGGCACTCCGCCCTACAGAGCAGACTTCGTCTCCTTCACCTCCCAGGCTGTCTGGCATGCGTGGCCCGGAAGGACCTCACAGATGGATCTACCTCACCAGCTGAGTTGGAGGAAACGTCAGTCTGCCTGGTTCGGGCCACCCCTCACCCAAACCCCCTTTCCCCCAACACCGTCACAGCCCGAATTGGGTACTTCTGCGGCCCGGGGCCCTGCGTTGCTGGGCCTGTCCGTTCTGCTCCCCAGGTGGGCGTAATGACCCAATGGCCCAGTGAGAGCCTTTGCTGCTCCCGAGATGCAGCCAGGCTCACCGTTATTAAGCAGGGTCGCCCCCACACGCAGCCCAGCATATTAAATATTCTTAGGCCCTGAAACTGTGGGGGCCGGCGGAGGGCGCACACATACTTTAATTAAAACTTTTTATTGAACCCTGGTGTCTATTTCAAGGTTTTCCATTGGGAGAAAAGCATGCAGCACTATATAGCTGGGCCTCTGATGGGCCACAGGCTACACAAACCTTTCACACGATTAACCGCAAGTCAGCCTACAGCTGCACGACGCAAGGCTGCAATATAAGCCAACCAGTAAGATATCATAACCTGCAAGGAGAGTTTGATGCATGATAAACAGAACACATACTTCCTGGTTACAACAATCAAACACTTAGAAAATAGGCACAGATGTGAAAATTGTACAATCCGAGATCTGGCTAGACAATCTGAGGCACAGACCAGAAGAATTGGATTTGAATATGCTCTAATCGGTCTTTCCTGAAATTGCCAAAACCGATCACCCCATATAGGGTTCACAGAGCCGACCAATTCAAATAGTGTCAAACACCAATTACTAAAAAAAACTCAGACGAAAAGAACAGATATTGATGGACTTTTTTACTTCAGGTTTGTCTTCTCCTGGGAGAAGCAGCCAGTTTTCTGTACTATACTAATAGAAGCCGCCAAGGTTTTGGATGTGGATCTTCGGGTTGAAGGATGCTACAACTACCATAGCATAGGTGTAATTGCCTTATCTGGACAGGGAAAGAAAAAGTACATTAACACTATAGAACGCAAATCTCCCGTACCAGACCAATGAGCATACTTGACATTCTTATCACTACTGTCTGAGGAGTGAATTAGCAAATCAGATTTTTATTAGATCATCTTGACCCCACTCATTTAACACTTTCAATATCGATGGCAACTCCATCAAAGTATCCAAATATACAATAAATCTGGGAATCTACCTCGATTCTACACTCTACCTTAATAGACAAATTAATGCGGTTGTCGCTGCCTCTGCTTACACATGTAAGTTGATCACAGCCTGCCGTCCATTCCTCTCCACTCAGAACTGCATTATTCTTGCTAGGACTGTGTTTATGTCCAAACTCGATTATTGTAATGCACTTTATCAAGGCACCAACCAACGCTACCTCAACAAACTTCAGTTCACTCAAAATAATGTGATTAGAGCGACCCTCAACATTCCTAGATCTGCACATATCACTGAAACCAGGAAGAGCCTACACTGGCTCTCAGGTGCCCAAAGGTATCACTGAAATCCCTGGCCATTACTCACAAATGTGTAAACAACCAGGCCCCCATCTACCTAGCCTCTCGGTTCTCTCAGTATATACCTTCACGGTCACTCAGATCTTCCCAAGCACATTGCCTCACGATCCGCAGATACAAACTACAGACAGCCGGAGGTGCTAGCTTCCCAGTCTTAGCTGCCAAACCCTGGAACACACTGCCACTCACCATTGGAACCTTGCCATCTCCTACCCCATTCAAAAACAAAGCCAAGCTCTTGCTATCCGCTACATTTGACCAATTGCCTTCACAGGCCATCTGATCTTCTCTACCTTTTTTTATTTTTTTGACAACTACCTCCTTGCCAATCTGCACTGCTATGCACTTCACTGCTCTTGTGAATGTAATTGATTGATTGTAACTTTATTCCATGCCATTCATGTACCTGTTGCTCTAAGATATGTGCCCGGTTGCCCTCGGGCCTGGTGCGCTATACAAATAAATAAAATACAAATAAGGAAGGTAATTACGCCCCTGGACTGGCATATTAGAACAAATGTATTAATTTAGAAGTTCTAAAGAATTGAGGTTACATATTCAATAACTGCTTTGGACTGTCTACAACAGATGTCATGACGTCCTAGCTTTGAGTGGAATATAAATGGCCAAGTGTCTAACTCTGATGAGGTTCATTAGAAAATTGAAAGATGGGAATAGTTTCTTACCTGTAACTCCATTTCTCCAGCATTGGTATCTTTCATGGATTCACATGCTTAGAATATTCCCCGTCGTCAGGCTGGGAATCCCCGGTACATTATATAGACCCTTTCCCGTAGGAAAGCTTTTTCGACGCTTATGCGTCCTATCCACCTCGTTTTGCATCATGCGTGCCCACGCCGTCGGGGCGTCATGACACAAATACAGGCCCCGCCCCCGCGCTCCCTCAGATTTCGGCCCCCAAAGTAGTGGGGGAACCGGTTTGCATGTTCAGGGGAGGCAGGAGGGCGCATGTGAATCCATGAAAGATACCAATGCTGGAGAAATGGAGTTACAGGTAAGAAACTATTCCCTTCTCCAGCATTGGATCTTTCATGGATTTACATGCTTAGAATAGATTACACAGCAGTACCACCCCCAAAGAGGAGGCGTGCATGCAAACCCATATACTTTGTTCGCAAGGCCTGTTCCCTATGATCATGTATACATCAGTAATCGTTAACACAGGAAAACGAACCACATACAGTCATAAATTCCATAGGATGCAACCCCTCAGCCGGGGCTTACCTTACTGGAATAGGTGTCGAAGCACCGCCTGTCCCATCCGGGTATCTTCGGCATGTTGCTGCGACAGGCAGTAATGGCGGGTAAAGGTGTGTGTAGCCGCCCAGGTAGCCACCATGCAAATGTCCCCCAGAGGGACTCCGGCCCACAGTGCCGTCGACGATGCCGCTGCTCTAGTTGAGTGAGCTCTTGGTCGTCGTAGAAGAGGCTTCCCTGCCCTAGAATGGCAGTACGAAATGGTAGATGACACCCATCTTGATAGTCCTTGCTTCGAAATGGCTTTTCCTTTAGCACCCAAACCATAGGCCACGAACAGCTGTCTCGTTTCTCTGAACGGTTGCGTACGATGGAGATAAAACTTAAGAGCCCTTTTTACATCCAATGTGTGTAGCATGCGCTCCGCTCCCGAGCATGGCTCCGGAAAAAACGTAGGCAACACAATAGAGGAGTGTTTATGGAACAACGACGGAGCTTTTGGTATAAACTGCGGGTTAGTGGCTAGGACTACCTTGTTCTTGAAAAATCGTAAGTATGGTGGGTCTACCATTAGAGCCTGAACTTCTGAAATGCGTCGTGCTGAAGTGATGGCCACCAGGAAGGCCAATTTCCACGACAGAAACTTTAGAGACGATGATGACATTGGCTCAAAAGGAGGCTTCATAAGAGATGTTAAGACCAGATTGAGGCTCCACTCCGGTGGAAATTTCTTCTCTGGAGGGAAAATCCGAAAGAGGCCTTTAAGAAAGTGCTTAATCAGGCGGTCGCTGAACAAAGGTGCCGAGTGCCGTCGACGAGTAAACCTGGAAATGGCTGCTAGGTGTACTTTTATTGAAGATACCGACAGGCCCTTTTGGGCTAAGAGCAGCAAGTATGGAAGGAGCTGTTCTGGCTTAATCGATTGCGGGGCCAAGCCTGGTTGATCCTCACACCATTGACAGAAATTTTTCCATTTGTACGCGTATGAGGCGTTTGTGGAAGGTGCTCTTGCCGCTTGTAGGATACGCCGACAGTCCTCTGGAATCGTTAGCCGACCAAATTCGGCGAAGTCAGGAGCCAGGCCGTCAACTGGAGGCTGTCCGGGTCGTGATGCCAAACAACACCGTCCTGTCGAGACAGAAGGTCGGGGGTCTTCTTGAATCTCATCGGTTCCGCAGCCGCTAAGTGTAGCAGGTCTGAAAACCACACCTGTCTGGCCCAGTATGGGGCCACCAGAATTACACGACATGGGTACCTGAGGATCCATTGCAATGTCCTCCGGACCAGGGGAAATGGAGGGAATGCGTACATGAATTTGTTCGTCCATGGGAAGGAGAACGCATCCCCCAGAGAGCCCTTCTGAGGCCATCTGCTGGCGTACTGATGGCATTTTTTGTTGTTCTTCGTTGCAAACAGGTCTATGGACGGATGTCCCCATTTCTTGAATATTTGTTGTAGTTGTTGGTCGTTCAGTACCCACTTGTGAACTTCGTTCATTTCTCTGCTGAGGGCATCGGCTTCCACGTTTCTCACGCCTGGTAGGTGGAACGCTAAGATTTGTATGTTGTGTTGTAGGGCCCAATGCCAGATTTTCTGTGCCTCCGTCGATAGGGACCTGGAACGTGTCCCTCCTTGTTTTCTCAAGTAGAACATCGTAGTGGTGTTGTCCGTCATGACACGCACCACCGAGTCCCTTAGTTGTGGAAGAAAAGATTTTAGAGCCCATCGCACTGCTCTCAGTTCTAGCAGGTTGATATGCAGGGAGGACTCCTGCAAGGACCACTGGCCTTGTACCTGTAACATATCCAGATGAGCTCCCCATCCGCTCAGCGATGCATCCGTCACCACCGTCTTTTGGAACTCTGGTTCCAGTAGAGGCATCCCTTTCGTTAGATGAGTAGACGCTCTCCACCAGCCGAGTGCTTGAACTAGTTGTTCGTCGACGACCAGTTTGTCGGACCAGCGACCTCGGCTCTGCGCCCAACGGTCCGCTAGAAATTCCTGGCAAGGTCTCATAAACAGGCGACAGTTGTTTATTAGCGGAATGCAGGACGACATGGTCCCTAGAAGGGACATGTACTTTCGCACCGAGACCTTGGTACCGCCTCTCCATTCCGACGCCTTGTTTTGAAGTTTTTGAATTCTTTCGCTGGATGGTCTCACTAGGCTTGTGTGTGTATGAAACTCCGCTCCTAGGAAGACCAAGGTCCTCGAAGGCTCTACGGAGGACTTGTTGAAGTTTATTGCGAAGCCCAGTTCCTGTAAGAGGGACATTGTGGCTCATAGACTGTCTCGTGTTAGTTCCTTGGATGAACCTCTGACCAGCCAGTCGTCTAGATATGGATAGACATGATGACCGTCCTTCCTCAAATGGGCCGCTATAGGGGCCAAGCACTTGGTGAACGTCCTGGGGGAGGACTTGAGCCCGAACGGGAGGACCTTGAACTGAAAATGCTTTCTCCCGACGACGAATCTTAAATATCTCCTGTGTCGTGGGCGTATTGGAATGTGAAAATAAGCATCTTGAAGGTCTAGTGATGATAGATAATCCATGGGTTGCACCGACCTGATAACCTCTTGGAGCTTTAGCATTTTGAATTTTAGGCTCTTTAGCCACTTGTTGAGTACCCTCAGGTCGAGAATGGGCCTCCATTTGCCGTTTGGCTTTTTTACAACAAAGAACCTGGAATAAATTCCTTGTCCTTCCTGTGCTACAGGAACTCTCTCTACCGCCCCTTTTTGCAACATAAGCGCCGCCTCTTGTCGTAGGATTCGGAGGTGGGGCTGTGTCGAGAATAAAGGAGGAAGACGCGGAGGCTTGTCTTTGAATTGCAGCGCATGACCCATGCGAATCGTGTCTAGGACCCATCGATCTGTGGTGATGCATTTCCATCGGTCGAAGTGATGAGAGACTCGACCCCCCAGGACGTTCCGAAGGCCGTCATTGGTTGCTGGTTTGCTTGGACTTCGTCGACGACGGACCTGAGCCTCGCCGTCTGGAGGCTTGATAATCCCTGCTTCTACGTGCCGACTGGGACGCTCGTCTGAACCCTTGTGAAGAGTAAGAGGGCCTGTTGAATCCACGGTCCCTCGAAGCTCCAAAGCGGGAGTTTCCAGAAGCACCCCTGAAGGGGCGAAAAGAACGAAAATTTCTACCCGTTTGAAGGGCGCCGAGGGACCTAGCAGTGTCCGTGTCTTCTTTCATCCCTTTCAGCGCTTCATCAACCTTTTCGCCAAACAGGTGTTCCCCTTCGCATGGCATGTCAAGGACTTTGTACTGTACTTCAGGACGGAAAGTAGTACATTTGAGCCACGCTTGCCGACGAAGCACTACTCCATGGTTGATTTGTTTGAACCCAGATTCTGCTAGGTCAACTGCGATATTGATAGCGTGGTTCGAGGCCTCTTCGCCGTCCCGCACCAGTAACATAGCTGCTTTCCGGTGTTCGTCTGGCAGGTGTTCTAGGATAGGGGCTAGTTTGTGCCACATTTCCCTATCATATCGTGACACGATCGCTAAGGAATTGGCTGCTCTTACTGTCGTCGCTCCGACCGAGAGCACCTTCTTTCCAAAGGCGTCCTGTCTCCTAGCTTCGCTTTCAGGTGGCGTTGAACATTTTTGCTGGACCCTGGCCTTCCTAGCCGCTGCCGCCGACACCACCGAGTCAGACAGAGGCTGCGATGTTAGACATTTTGGAGTGGACTCCGGAGCTTTAAACTTTTTCTCGATCCGACCCTTTATGGCTGGCTCCGAGAACGGATGTCGCATCGTCTTGAGACCTTCTTGCCACACGTGGTCCAGGATTGGGATGGCAAATACTGATTTTCTCCTTTGGCCCATATGGTCAAAAAGGAAACAGTCTTTCTTCTGCTCCTCCGGAATCAAGCCGAATTCAGAACAAGCTTTCCCCATCATTGCATGGAAGGCTCCCACATCATCCGGGGGAGATGGCTGTGACTGGCTCCTCGTAGACTCTAACTCTACATCCGAATTCCATGTTGGGTCCCTCGAAGGTGACATGGAGATGTCTGACCCTGAGTCCCCCAGTACAGAATCGGACTCCGACAACTCACCCTCCTCCTGTGCTCGAGGACGATCTTTCACTGCCTGGGGAGCCGACGGGTGTTTTGTCGTCGATCGAGCCGTACCAGTTTGCTCGTCGACGGAAGGTACAGACAAAAGTGACGATGAAGTCCCGGGCTGAGGGAACTGCGTATCCAGCCGCTGCAGGAGCTTCTGAAGAGTATTAAGCACATCCAGAGACAAAACCGTCTGGGGGGTCAATAACGTGGACGATATCGGTACCATACCCCCATTCGCGCTCGTCGCCGTTGACGTGGAAGGCCGTAAGCCTAAATCCGATGGCTGCAGAACCAGATCACCTTCTCCTTCCGCCGAGCCGGCCGTGTCTGGCTGCAGTAAGACTTCCGGGGGGATCGGGTCATAGACCTCGGGCAGCCAAGCCATGGACTGAGTCTCCGTCGACGGGGGAATCCCCACCGCTGCTGCTTGGACGGTAATAGGCATCGTCAATGACACCGAGGTCGACGAGCAAGTCGTCGTCGTCGTCGAGCCCTTAGACTTCGTCGTCGATTTGGATGCCGACTTCCCGGCTGAGGCTTCCCGACTCATGGAAGACCTGGGACGGTCCCCTGAGGAGGATTTTGACAGCGCTAGCCTCTCCGTCTTAGATGATGAGGAGGAGGAGGACTTTTTATGTGATGAGGAAGATCCATCCTGTTTCCTCTTATGCTTGTCCTCAGAGCGCATTTCAGCTGGCCGTACCTTCTTCGATGGAGGTTCCGACCTACTCCTGGAGGCCGTGGAGCCAACTTCCGAAGCCGGGTAGGCCCCTGCTCCGTCATTAAGCCAGTCGACCAGCCTTCTTTTTCGGTCCTTAAGGGTTTTTTGGGAGAAACCCTGACAAATTTCACATGTATCCGCCGAGTGGTGTGGGTGGAGACAGTAGATACAGTCCATGTGGCCATCTCCTTCATAAACCTTTTTGAGGCCACAGGTTGCACACGGGCGAAATAACGCTTTTCCAGACATAATTCTCCTAGAATTTGAACTTCGCCGAAGCGAAACAGACAAAACAACCTAGTTTTCACTAGTAGTAAAACACGAGGATCCCACTACTTTGAAAGACGGTTGAAATCTGAGGGAGCGCGGGGGCGGGGCCTGTATTTGTGTCATGACGCCCCGACGGCGTGGGCACGCATGATGCAAAACGAGGTGGATAGGACGCATAAGCGTCGAAAAAGCTTTCCTACGGGAAAGGGTCTATATAATGTACCGGGGATTCCCAGCCTGACGACGGGGAATATTCTAAGCATGTGAATCCATGAAAGATCCAATGCTGGAGAAATGTGCTCAACATGCACATTAGATCTAGGGTGGGTCAAACTGGGCCAGGTTGAATGTCTTTCACACAAACAGTGGAATGGGCTATATTTTGTTCATTGCGCAGTGCCTTTCCTTAGTTTTGACATACACAGCCTGCTCACGGTTTGTTGTAGGTAAGGTTTTCTTTAGAAAAGTGTACGTTGAAGTTACACTTTTAGGGGCTGTGACGAATGACAAATTCACCCCTTTTCAAACCCCAAGAAATCCTTTCTGCATGACGAAAGTAAAGGACAGGAATAAAAATCCTTTCCAAAATATCTATTCTTCGACTACGGCACTTCCCGGATGCAATGCAGAAGAGCCAGCAACATTCTAGTTGTTTCCCAGCTACTTTGACCATTCATCCAATAAAAACAGTTGAGAAGTTGTTGTAGTAGTAGCAGTGGTCCGGAGCAAGAAAGAGGTGGTGGCAAGCTCATGGAGAGAACGACTGGGATTTGTAATTCACTTAGTGGAAGTCATGGAAAGAATGTACAAAGGAAGAGGAAACCCATAGGACTGGTAGAGAAAGTTGGGCTAAACACTGAAGGAGACAGTCTGCAAACTGTTTGATTGGCGTTCCTAGAAGCAAGTCAAAGAAGAAACAGTGAAATGCGAAGTGCAACACAAGAAATTACAAACCGATACATTGTTGCTGAAAAACCACTGTGGAAGCTCAAGAGAAGGCAGAAACTAGGGCTTTAAGTGGTGCTTAACAAACCATCATGAACAAGTTACTTACCTGTAACTGTTGTTCTCCAGCATGGATCTGGCATGGATTCACATGCTCATGAATATTCTCAGTCAGGCTGGGAATCCTCGGTAAAGAAAAAATGAGTATCAGTTTCGTTTCTGATCTGTTTTTCTTAGTAGTAACCAATCACTGGTCTCTGGGTCATACTGCCCCCAGCCAATGACTGCCCTCTTCCTAAGCCCCTCCTCTGGCAGCCATCTTCAGATTTGGTAGCACCTACAGTGGCAGTAGGAGCAAGAGAAAAGCCGCAGAGGGGTAGGAGGGAGGGTTTGCATGTGAATCCATGCCAGGCCCATGCTGGAGAACAACAGTTACAGGTAAGTAACTTGTTCCTTCTCCAGCATGGGGTCTGGCATGGATTCACATGCTCATAAATATAAGAATACATAGCAGTACACACATGCACAACCACAGGAGGTGGCAAGGCTCAACATTAAGCATCTCTTACCCCTTCACCAGGCCCACCTTCAGGCGAACAGGTTGCTCAGCACTGCCTGGCCGACTCTGGACTCCTCCCTGGAATCCCAGTGGACACAGTAGAATCTCGTGAAGGTGTGCGTCGACCTCCACGTAGCAGCCCTGCAGATGTCCAGCAAGGGCACACCAGACAGGAACGCTGTGGTAGCAGCGATTGCTCTGGTTGAATGGGCTCTCGCACAGCCGGGCAACGGTCGGTTTGCCAAACGGTGACAGTGCATGATGCAGCCGGAGAACCATCTGGAAATGGAAGCCTTCGAGAGGACCGCCCCTTGGTTCACAGGTCCAAAGTTCACAAACAGTTGTGATGTCTTCCGAAAACTTTGTGCGGTCCATGTAGAACTTCAGCGCTGTAGCCACATCCAGCCAGTGCAAAGTCCTCTCGGCCGGCGACAAAGGCGACGGGAGGAAGACAGGTAACACCAAGAGCTGGTTGAGATGGAAGTACAACGGCACCTTGGGCATGAAAGAGGGGTGCGTCCTCAGCACCACCCTCATCTTGTGAAATGTCAGGTAGGGTGGTTTGCAGGAGAGGGCCTGGATCTCTCCCACTCGTCGTGCAGAGGTGATGGCCACAAGAAACGCTGTCTTCCACGAAAGGAACTTCAACGGTTCCGAATGCAGAGGCTCGAATGGCAGCCTCATGAGCCTGCTCATCACCACGTTGAGCTCCCACGCCGGGGCCGGAGCCTTCACCGGCAGGAATGATCCGAACAGTCCTTTCATGAACTCCTTCACCAAGCGATGAGACCACAGAGATGATCGTCCCGGAGTCCTGGTGTAGCGGGAAATCGCAGCTAGATGCATCTTGATGGAGGCATGAGCTAGTCCCGCCTTGGCCAGCGACAGCAGGTACGGCAGTACTTGATGGGCTGTAATCCACAGAGGGTTAATCTTCTGTGCAAGGCACCAGACAGAGAACCTCCTTCATTTGTGTCCATAGCACTTGAGAGCTGAGGACGCCCTGGCCTTTGCAAGCACCTCCTTGCAGTCCGCCGGGATATCGTACCCTCCAAACTCTAGTGCTGCAGGAGCCAGGCCTGCAAGTTCAGCGACCCCGGGTCGTGGTGGAGGATAGCGCCTCCTTCTCTGGCTAGGAGGTCTGCGTCCGTCGGTAGTTTGACAGGGTGGGCGGGGTGTGGGGGGGTGCTGACATATCCAGAAGGTCCGGGAACCAGATCTGTCTCGGCCACGCCGGTGCAACGAGGGTCATCCTGCACCAGGACCATCCGAGTTTGTTGATGAGTCACAACGGCAACACATACAGGAACAGGCTGTCCCAGGGGAATGAGAAGGCATCACCCATACTCCCTGGCTGGGGAATCCTGCTGGCAAACCAACGGCACTTGGTGTTAGTCGCTGTTACAAATAGGTCGATCTGGGGATTGCCCCATCGTCGGAAAAGTAGATCCACTTGATCCCGACGCAGTTCCTACTCATGGCACGAGCACAGGTCCCTGCTGAGCTAGTCAGCGATGGTGTTTTTTATTCCTGCCAGATGGAAGGGTACCAGAAACATCCCTTGGGCGACGGCCCAGTGCCACAGATCCTGGGCTTCCTTGGATAGGGCTGGGGATCTGGTGCCTCCCTGCTTTCGGATGTAGTACATTGTGGTGGTGTTGTCGGTGAAGATCCTTACCACCTTGCCCTTGAGGGACAGGAGGAACGACCCGAGGGTTCAGAACACGACTCGACGAAGGTCCAGGATGGGTCGCCAGCCGCCGGTCTTCTTTCTTACGAGGAAGTATCGTGAGTATACTCCGGAGCCCCGGGGCCTCTTTGGGACGAGCTCGATGGCTCCTTTCTTCAGCATCGCCCTTACTTCCAGCAGCAGTTGAGGGACGTGGTTTTCCTTCTTGGCCACGGGTGGAATGCGGGGACACCTCTTTAGAAACTCTAGAGTGTGCCCGTGGGCCAGGGCATCCAGCACCCATCGTTAGGTGGAGATGGACTCCCACACACTGACGAACTTCGCCAGCCGGCCTCCCACTGGGGTTCTCAGGTGGGGGCCCGACGCTACAGCCGGTTCAGTCCTGCTTGGCAGCGGCCTTGCCGACGATGAGATCCTCCTGACTTGCCACGTCTTCTGTAGGCCTCCTGCGACGAGGAGCGGGCCGCCGGGTGGTACGTCGAAGTGCCACCGTCGAATCCTTTGGAGGCACCTTCCTCGCCTCCGGAGTTCCGAAAGGGCGGCCGTCATCGTTGCAGAACACCTAAGGCCCGAGCCGTCTCTGTGTCGGCCTAGATGGCCTGCAGTGACTCATCCACTGTCTTGCCAAACAGGTTGTTCCCGTCGAAAGGCATGTCCAAAACTCTGCTCTTTAACAAGGGGGTCCTGGGAGTCCCTCTGCCAGACATTAGTCCTGGGTACGAGAGACTTACCCAGAGTCTTTAGCTCACTATCTTTCACAGAGAAGAAATATCCCAAACATATCAGTCTTTGTCCTGCCCTGGGGCAGTCCAGCACCAAAATGCTAGGCAATTCTCCTCTGAACAAGAGTACCAACAGAAACCCCAGACACGTGTTTCGGTCTGGTTGGACCTCATCAATAGGGTGGATCTGTGCCTCTCTAAGAATAGTGAGCAAGGGGTCCACGTCTGGATTCCCGTAGTAACTTAGGGTGAGACCCAAAGTTACCTAAATATGCAAATTAACAAGGGGTCCTGGGATATTTCTTCTGTGTGAAAGATAGTGAGCTAAAGACTCTGGGTAAGTCTCTCGTACCCAGGACTAATGTCTGGCAGAGAGACTCCTATGACCCCCCTTGTCAATTTGCATATTCAAGTAACTTTGGGTAGCATTAGCCAGGTGAATCAGGGCCTTTGTGACTTTGCCCTTGCCTGAGGCCTTCACCTTGGGGGGAGGGTCACTGCCACACTCCCCCTCGGCTGTCTGTCGGGATCGACCGGGGCTTCTCCCGAAGCTTACCCGGGTTAACGGATTTCCTCTTCCAGAGCCAGAGCGTTGGCTCGTGGTTGATGACGTCGGTGAAAGTGCGCCCTGCCTGGCAGCCGAGGAGCCTGACCAATCAGCGCTCCCGGTGCCCGCAGACTCACGGTGCTTTGCCTTTTGTTGGGCCCCCGTCACCAGAGCACCCTCAAAGGTCTTAGAAGACCGCTCAGGCGACTTCTTCTCACCTACTGCTAGGCTCTTCTCTTCTGGCCAGTTGGTGAGGTGGATACGCCGATCCTTCATAGTCCATTCCGACATACGCACAATCCTTCTCCACGTGCGTTATGTCTTCGTGAAGGCAGTAGAGGCATCTGGAATGCTCATCCTCCTTGAAGACATTCTGCAATCCGCATCCAGGGCAGCTCCTGAACAGCTTGGATCCGGGCGTTGTGTTTCCTTTATCCTGGGCCATGTCCATGCGGGTAGGCCTCAAAGATCTTCCGGAATCCTCCAAGAAGGTAAACGCGACAAAATCTTTGCCCTTGAGGGGCGTAGAAAATTCGGAGACAGGTCCCCGTTGATCAGAAGTAGAAGCGGTGGAGCTTGAGGCTCGATTGACCGTAAAAATTGGATTAAGCTCTTTGAAAAATCGCAAAACGCAGTAAAAGCTCGAGAGCTGTAGCACAAGGACTCCCAAAATTTGAACTTGCGGTAAAAATCTGAAGATGGCTACCAGAGGAGGGGCTTAGGTAGAGGGCAGTCATTGGCTGGGGGCAGTATGACCCAGAGACCAGTGATTGGTTATTAGGAGAAAGACAGTTCATAAACGAAACAAACTGATTTTTTTCTTTACCAAGTATTCCCAGCCTAACGACGGGGAATATTCATCAGCATGTGAATCCATGCCAGACCCCATGCTGGAGAACAGATGTACACAGATTATGTATCTGAACGGGGGTGGGAGTGTAGTCTGTGCAGGAAGCATCAGGAGCATTTTCTGAATGCTGGGGGCGTTCATAATCAGAGACAGTTACCATCTCCTGACAAAGTTTAGAGAAGCTGCCTGTGAGCCAAGAGCGAGATCAGCTGGAGAAACCGAAGACCCACAGAAGGCAGATCGCGTTCTCAACCCCTGTGGCTTCAGAGCCAGGCAGCGAGGAGGTGTAATGCACAGCGTAGGCGCCAGGGAGTTGATGCTCTGAAAACAGACTTTGGCTGACCATAGTTGTTGCTGCCACAAAGCAGAAGAACTGAACCATGCAATCCCAGAGAGCGCAGACCTCTGCTTGACCCATTGGTGTAACTGTCAGACCGCAAGAGGACATTACAGGCTGGAAGAGAGCACAGTCACGAATTCCAGTGAGAGCCCGACAGTCCTCCCAGGGAACACAAATTGCAGGTACCAATTGAGGGAGACAGGATTGGGGATGGGGTGGGGGGGCGGTGGATAACATTAACCAGATTAAAAGGAAACAAGCCCCAAGGCACCACTAACCCCAACAAGACCAGTATAACTAACTGGTGGGGTGGGCAAGCAAGCCAAACCACTCCATAACAACAAAGACCTAAAAAGAGGAGTCGTACTCTTCCTCGTCCCAGTGAATAGGAAAAAAGCAGATACATTTGTTAGGAAAGTTAATCAAGTGTCACTGGTGTGGTTATTAAGATAAACCGGTACTCTGGGCAGGAGAGAATACAGAGTGTATCACAAGGGATACAGTCAGTAAACCACTGAAACAAGTGAGAAAGGGGAGCTTAGAGGAGGGAGTTATCCTCTAAGCCCCAAGTGGAGAAGACCAGGGGAAATGGATTGTCCCGCCTAGCACTTGTAGACCCTGTCTCAGCAGGAAGGAAATCATCCCTCCCTGGGGTAAGGAACCCCCACTGACTTTGCAGGACTTTCTTTTTGGAACACCCGAGGTTTACTTTACACATAGGAAACTTGTATAACAGAATTGGAGATGGCTGTAGTAAAGCAGAAATGTTATTTTTCCCCTTGTAATATGTTATTGTAGTATTAAGAGTGTGAGGGTCAGAATAGGTGTTTACACAGGACAGAGAACTTTATTTTGGACATCTTGACAACAACTGGTCCATTAGTTAGTTTTGTCGAGGTAGGGAAATCCCTCATAGTGCTATGGCTAGTGAGGCATTTTTCCATCCCCTTTATTATTTATATAAAAGCATTTGGATAACCAAACAACACTGTCTGTCACTTATGTCTGACTCCTCACAGGGCATAACAAGAAATGAAGATAGCCACATATGAGGTACCTCAACCCATTTTATTACGGTTTTAAATCCAAGACCGGATTCATTGTAGGCTGTAAATGTATAATAAACAAATCAAACTCTTATCTATTTTATTAGAGGTGTTTAAAACATTTACATTAGGTCAGAAATCCTGAGGGACTAAATGGCTGATTTGGCGTGCTGCCTCCAAGAGACTCATCTCTTTCCAATTGATAATGTCAGAGGCTGTAAGTATTTTCCAGCACACATTTGTTTCCTCAGCAGATTACAAAACAGTGGGAATATTAGTTACAATGTACCATTTTCACTTTATAACAGAGGGACAAAGCAAATTATTTTGGTGCTCGCTCACCTAAATGTATCCTACAATTTATACTCCTACAGTAGAGCAAAAGGATTTCTTATGCACAGTTTTGAAAAAGACAGTTGTTTTTGCTAAAGGCTTTACAATTTTAATGTGGGTTGGTTTATATATCCTAGGGAGTGCATTGTTGATAAAAGGGAGCCAGATCGCCACATACAACAGATATTTCCCCAGTGACAATGATGTGATTTTCTCTACAGCAAGGATTTCCCAAACTTTGCCCCACCACATCGGTATATGCAGGGGGGGCGGGCGACAGGGAGATCTTTTCTGATGAGCGATGCTCCTTTACCTCGGAGTGGGTAGACCAGGTCCCCCAGCAATACACAATGCTTGGGATTAATTTAATATGCGAGGACCGCTTTCCAGAAGAAATGAGCTTTAGGACATAACCACCACATATGGTGGTAGGTTTCCCCTAGCCGTGCAACCTTTCCAGAAAGAAGCTGGGTACGAATGATTCATTTTATTATGTTTCTCAGGGGAAAGTAACCATCTATCGCATAATTTGAGCTGGCATTCCTCATCAGTGGTACATCATGAAGCCTGGTGGTGCTGTTCCCAAATATGTCTCCAGGACTGAATCTGGCAACCCGGATCTCGTTGCCAACTCAACATAGAAGGCAATTGCTTCTGGGGATCACAACGATCCAGTAGCTTATGAAGTGTTGAATCTTTCGCTTCTGTCAGTCCCGGAGAGGTATGCCAGTTCCAACACACAATGCTCGTCCCCATTTGTTTGACCTCCAGGGTTAGAGGCCCAATGACGTAGCTGTGTTTATCTAAATCACTTGTTTACCCTTAGTGAAAATATCCCTTTACATTCCTCAAACGAGTGAGTGATCCCGTATTACATAGTTGCCTCAATTCTTTCAAACCCCCCTCTTCCCTCCATTGGTGGTTAAAGCCTAGGTTCCGGAGCCCTGGCGTAAGATATGCTTTATTCCACCCTATTCAGAGTCAAGTGGAAGAAAAAAAAAGAAGCAGAGCTTGATGGACATTGGGCAGCAAGAAAGAAAGCTGCAAAATGGACACTATGGTCAAAGCCTGCTCTATTTGCAACCAACTGGGACCCCCAGGGCTGTTGTCCCCAACTGAATGTGTGTGATAACTGAGTCGCTGACAATAGTGGTATATGTCTGAACTCCCACACCCTCCAAACTGGGGCTTCTCAATACCACTTTCCTTGCTATTCTGGGACTTCTGTCGTTCCATAGGAATGTGAGGGTCTTTTGGATGATGTGCAACCTGTACATAGAGATATGGACCAGGAGTGCTAAGAACTGGTACAGCAATTTAGGCACTTTAGTCATTTTTATGGCTGTGACCAGTCACAGCCAAGAGATCTCTTGCATATTCCACCTATGCAGTGCATCTTTCAATTCAGTAAACAGGGGAGGAAGATTCACCTCATAAAAAGGGCTTTCATGTTTGAGGGGAGTTTGATACCTGGGTAATTGATCGACTCCCGTTTCCATATTATTGGGCATAAGTTGAATACCGCTATTAATGCTTCCGTAGAGAGTACTATTGCTAATCCTTGCGATTTTGAATAATTTACTGAGAATCCAGAAACACACCCAAAATTCTCTAGCTCCTCCATCAAGTCTGATCGATGTTCCCACCTCTGTTAATGTAACTAGAATGTCATTGGCATATAGGGAAATATTATATTCTGCATCCTTGTGTTATTCCCCTTATACTTTTATTATTCCGAACTCGGGAGGCAAATAGCAACGGGGATAGCAGACAGCCTTGCTTCGTCCCTCTAGCAATGGGGATTTGGGGGAGGAGGTGCTTTACCATTGACCCAGATTTTCATAGTAGAAGCAGCATAATTGGCTAGAAGATATTGTTGAAATATTGGGCCAAGACAACGTGGTTGGAGCGGCGACTTGAGGCAAGTCCAATCCAACTGATCATTAGATGCTTTAGGAGCATCTAATGCACACACCAGCCTTCACCCCCTGTTTCCCCCCCCAATTGCCACCATATTAAAGACCATTTTGACATTGTCCCGTGTGATTCTCGGAACAATAAAGTGAGTGCTCAGTAAGGCGATTCGGACAACAAGGTTTTTCACGGTTGGTCATTTTATTAAATAAGGGTGTGATAAACGCCTCACTTTACCTAACCGAACGAGGATTTCCCCAGAGTATAAAACAAAGACTAAAGGAAACATACTAACCAAAAGGGGATATAACAAAAGCATATAGAAATGTGTATATGGCTGTTCAAATTCAACAAAATAACAATTATACTCCTATACAAACTTTATAACCAAATATCCTTGTAACCAGGGTCGGATCTCCTTCCCCATGATTAATGCAGGATTTTCCAAATAAAAGTTCCAATTAGCAAACGTTATTTTCAAAAGCCAAATCCTGCTTCAAAGGCAACCCACAGTTTTTCAATAGCCAAGTTCTTGGATTATTTTAGGATCACACAAGGTTCATTAATCTGTAAAATAGTTTCCACAAGCTTTTGTTCATGAAACCAAAAAGTCCAATGAATATTGCAACATAACTTCTCCTCTTTGGAAAAAACAACTACTCACTAGACCGCTCACATTTCTTCTTCCAGTCTGACCTCTATGTTAATGATGGCCTCCTCGTCTCAGTACCTAATGGCTGTGTGTTGGAAGGTTTTCTGGAAAAATAGGGAATGGATTGGTAATACCCTACAAAGACCTGGGGGATATTTGACTCCTTACAAAAGGGGAAATGGGGGACTGCATCTCACCCAAAGGTGCTTCCTCCCCACTCCCCCAAGTCTCCACCACATAGATGATCCTCCCTTGCATATCCACATCCAGGGTCAAGATCCGAAAGCAACTGCCTTTCCCTGGCCACCTGGGAGGAGGATAGGTTGGGGAAAAAAGTGAGGACGCCCTCGGATTCCTCACATGACTCTGCAGGATTCATCACAGAAGCATGTTTGGTCTAGGCGAATCAAGGAAGCACAGTCATCAAATGGCTGGACAGAATTTTGGAGTAAATCTTGGCATTGTTATTCAAAAGAGAAATTGGGGATGAGGGGGGGGTACAAATTAAGTGAATTTGGGTCTTATTTGGCTTAAAAAGTAGGATGGTTAACTCCTCCTGCATTGCTGCAGTTCTCCCTGTTTTAGCAAAGATGTTGAACAGTTTTGTTAAGTAGGCAATTAATAAGGAACAAAATGTTTGGAAGAACTGAGATGTGAAACCATCCGGGCGGGAGAGGTGTTTAAGTGATTTGATGCCCCCACGCCCTCAGCCTCCAATTCTATGATCGACTGTTCAAGTTGTTTAAGTACTTCCTGAGGGAGGACCTAAAAAAGCAGATCTGAGGTATTCCCTCTGGGCCGATGGTCTAGGGCGAGTCAGCCATAGCCACTGAATAATTCTCATAAACAAGGTCACGCTTACTATCATTGTCATGACAACACCCCCAATCCATCCCTTAGTGCTAAAAAGTAACAGTACGTGTTCTGTGTTTGGCTACTTCTTGTGCCAAAATATTATAGCTTTATTCTCCCAAGTGTAATAATATTCTTTAGTTTTTAGGAGTGCCAGAGAGGTTCTCTCGGCTAGGTGAGCTTCCATTTGAGTTCTAGCTATTCTCAGCTGGTGTATAGCTTTCTGTGTACCCGGTGTACTTCCTCCCTTCTGAGGACCTCGTCCTCCAAGTCTAATCTAATTCTTCCCCTTGTTTTGGAGTACGTGCATTTGAATTATTTCAACGCTAATGACTGCTTTCATCACATTCCAGACCAAACCAAACCCAGCAGCAAATCATCTTTAAGGTTCATTTCAAAATATATTGCTATGGCTTGACTAAACTCCTGACAAATTAATCTGTCCGAGTATTGTGTCAAATAATCTCCACTGCTTCCTTATTAGAGGTTCCAGGCCAGTCAACAGAAGCGCAAAGGAGACCAGAGCATGATCGGAAAGGTCTTTGATGTTGGGCTTGTGGTATCGAGGGGACCAGCTGCGAGGATACTAAAAGCGTGTGAATTCGAAGGAAACCTCAGAACATGTGAAAAATGTGTGTCTAATCTCAGACTATCGTTCCTAAATCTCCAAATATCTATGAGGGCCATTTCCCTGAGTATTTTTAGCAAAAGGTCAATGAATTCCCGAAGAGCCCATGCCTGCAGTGTCTCATCTACAGTGGGGTTGGGAGCTAAGCTAAAGTCTTGCCCAATCACAAAAGTCCCCTGGGCAAACACCAGAGATCTTGTCTGTCATTGGAAGCATACAACGAGATTAATGTGAATTTATGACCCATGAAGATGCCCTTAACACAAATCTATTAGGGTCTCATAAAATTCCCAATTTCACAAATGAGGTACACCTCTAAAATAGTACTGAAACCCCCCTTTTCTTTACCCCGCTTGACGCAAAATAACATTGTGAAAAAGTTTTTTGAGATGGCCTTCCTTCATCCATTGCATAAAGTGGCTCTCCTGCTGGAAGATCAATGAAAGTGACATACCACTGAGTTTCGTTAAAACTGATCTCCTCTTGACCAGGGAATTTAAACCCTGCACGTTCCAGGTTAGCATTCGAAGGGAAACTAATCGCTCTCAATCAGGGGGGCCCATTAAAGTTTTCACTAAAAATGTGCAAAAGTAATAAATCCACCTGACAGAATGACCCATCCTGTAACTACTACTTGCAAACCACCTGTCGCAACATCTCCCACAAAAACCTTCCCTCCCACCACCCTACCAACATTACCCAACAAATAGATCGCCACAGATGCCATCAGTTTTTACAGTCAGGCAATCTCTGGGCTAATCGAGAGAAGAGAGCGGAAGGCCCCTTCACTTACAGCTCTTCTATCCCTGGCTCATCCCTGTGCTCAAGCCTAAACCAATGTCCATCCAACCTTCCATTTGAGGCTTTATGAATCTTGCCCAACAACTCTACTGCATATATATTACTGCATCACCATTGAAGCTGGGTTCCTGCGATCCTTTTTATTGCTTTACAGACTTTTCCTAATTTCGTCCACAAAACCACTCTTGCAGCGGTACGCCAGAATGGGGAGCAAGATGGATCTGTGAGCGCTGGTGTTTGAGGTCTCCGGTGATAATGGTTGTTTGGCCTCCTTCATTGATTTTATTACCTAGTAGTGATCAGTGTAGGTGAATAGTAACGCTGCAGGGAATACACATATAACAGATCTTTTTCTCTGAGAGGCATCAGCTTCAGCACCTAACGATTGGTCAGTGTTGCTGCCACCAAGTCTTGATATACCATGATCTTGGCCCCTCTGCAGTTGATCATCAAATTGTCTTGCTTTGGCCAGGATCTGCTCTTTGAGGGTATAGAAGTGGACTCTCGTGAGTATATCTGTGATAAAGCCTTGCCGAGGTGATCCCACCGGGAACCATCTAGCTCCAATTCTGAATTTACTGCTTCGGCTAGAAAGGCCTTTTATATACCCTCCCAGGTCTGAATCTGTTATATCTTTAGGGACGCCTCGTACTCGGAGATTGTTCTGGCGCAATCAATTTTCCATGACCTGCTGTCTAGATTCAAGCTGATCTGCCCTGGCCTCTTAAACTCCGATTCGTTGGGCCCATTCGCTCACCTCATAGGAATGTTCACAAAGGATTGTGTCTGCCTCTTCAATAGGCCTCTCCGAATCAACAATACACTTCTCTAGCGCAGTTAATTTCTACGACACCTCCGCCACGCTTCACTGAATCTCCGTTTTGATTTCCGCTAACCAATGCTGAGAGGTCCGATTTTGTGACCATTTGTGACTCTTCCACTGGGTTTTTTCCCTCATGGACCTGCACTACAGTGACCAATTCCTTTTTCCCCTCTTTGTCTCAAGATAAAGTCTGGTCTTGTGACCCTTTCCAGGCTTCGCCATCATGTATGTTATTAGGCCGTCTCACCTCTTGGTGTATTCCAGTATCAGGCAGTGACAACCCCTCACACCAAATCACAAAACTTGACCTAGATGAGGGAAGGGAGCACCTACATCACTCGGAGAGGGGACTGCATTTACTCACTACTTGATCACCAAACTCACATAGTTGACCTGGGCCCGCCTCATCCCCCACCTGGGCAAACCACCAGTGCAGGCTAAAACACCACCATCCACTCCATGACCAGGAGAAATTCTAGGGGAAGCACAGAGTCGCACCTCCAACGGGCCGCGGCTCCAATATCTCAATCTTCTCATGGATCGTGGGGATCCTCACCCCAGCTGGTCCTTCCCCTTCTGGCTCTCAGCCCCCATCTGCCGTAGTCAGTTGCTATTCAACGGCTGAAGCTCCATTACCATACGGGTACCGTTCTTATGTTGCAGTTAGGGACCACCATCACTCCAGCTCCTCAGCAGCAGACTATCGTGAGCCTCTATGGGAGGAGGGCACGTGCAACGGGACTCCACGGAGGGGCACAAACTGTCCCTGACAGCACTGGGCGCAGCCGCGGCCGTTGGCCAGCTCCAACAAGAAGCCGATCAGTTTGGTGAGCTGCATCCCTCTTCCGCTCATCATACCGACCAATAGTGGTCATCAAAAAACATGCTTAAAAAGTAAGTAAATGTTCTAGCCAAAAGACTCAAAAATCAGTTACCTGAATTGTACGTTTTGAACGGACGGTCTTGATAAAGGGAAGGCAGGCCTCAGATAATGCAAGGACGGTGATTTACATAGTGAATCTTTTTCATGATTTACATAGTGGATCTTTTTCAAAAGGGAAGGATGCTTACTTCTTTGCTTGCACTTGACACAGAGAAGACATTAGACCATATCAAGTGGCCCTTTTGAGATGGAATGTTGCATTCTGGTGTGGGACAACTGCTTTACACCTCTCCCACAGCCATAGTACCACCTGGTAGCTCCCTCTCGAAGAAGCTCAACCTCTTGCAGGAATGCGCTCGGGTGCCCACTATCCCTTTTATTAGCGTTGGAAGCCCTGGCAGCAAAGATTAGACTGGAGGAAAATATCCACTGGACTGAATTTGCTGGCGATTCGCATAAACTTATGTTTGCAGATCATGGGTACCATAAATGATCCTGTTCGCCTGCAAATTAATCCATTAAAAGGGTAAAGCCCATTAAAGGTTACCTTGCATTCTGGATATAGAGGAGAGTGATGGAAGGTTTAATAAAAAAAGAAATTAGGCTTCAGACGCTGATGACTTAAATCATGGCAGCTCATCTTTGAATTAAAACCCGATACTGTGATGAATATCACCCCCAACAGCACATACACAGTAGCACCAGCATTTCTTCATTTGGTAACCCCTCCTTTGCAAGTTACTTTTTCAAGGCAACATTTTCTTGGGGTCCTCTTTTGCAGTTAAAGAGGTGGAAGAGCACGAACTGACAGGTTAGAGAAATCGTAATTTCCTCAGGAACTCTTCCTGTTAACCCCTTGAACTGAAAGCTCTCACATCTAAGGTTAATGCCAGAATTGAAGTTATGTTGAGCACAACGAAATGGCACAGAAATGTGTTGTGCTTTAGCTCCTGTAAAAACCGCAGTGATTGTTTCCAACGGATCAGTAATGTTCACAGCATGACCCAGTCCCTCAAGGAAATCCTCCCAAGATAAGCAATCTTCGGGAGGGGGCCCGGTCTAGCAGCATCAACTGTCAAGAAACTGTGCTGTATATGCAGGAGTGCAACCAGCAAGGATGAGCGTTGGCTTTGAATTGCCATTCCTGGCCTTTCTGATGATCTGGATTAATTTGCCTGCTAAGTAGTTGACAGAGCACCATCAATGCAAGGCCAGATTCTCTTCAGCAACCGAGAGTCACTTACCTGGGTAAGGTAAACCTCCAGACAACCAACAAGATAAAAAACAATCCTCCAAGGAAAAAGGCTTAGTGCACCTCTTTGCAAGGAAAAAAAGATTTGGTATATAAAACGGAAAAAGGTGACAGAGGGTGCCGTATAACCCAACTGCCACGGAGCTCGCTCAGTGGGTTAGTTCACCGAATGCAAGTAGTTCAACAGCAAATCATCACTCGTGACACAAACAGTATACAATGTTATCCCAGCACCCTCATTGGCTACGATCTATATACATATTACCAGTCTCCTATAGTCTCTGGACCGATTGGCCACATCTTCCTCTAGCCCCGGCCTCTAACACGTGGTCTTCTACTCCATCACATCGGTTCCCCAATACCCGGTTGGCGGGTTATGCAATACATTACCCTGCCCATGGGTCCAGTCACAAGGCCTGCAATTGGTCGTTAACATAAGCTCAACTGATACTCGAGGTTAAATTGGCCCTTTAGAATAAATAAGGGTTTTTCTTGATCCTGTGTGCCCCCATCATGCTTCTCCATCGCAGGGCTTAATTTGTTGCCATCATCTCTCGCTCCTTGTAGTACAAATCACAGGATGTTTCACTCTTTGCTCCCCTCCCTTATCGGCCACCCCTCCTGGGACTTCCTCCTGGGCCTCTTTGAGACCATACTAATCAGCCACCTCCTGAAGGATTTAGGAGTCTTGTTTGTGGGCATATCTAGCAGTTCAAAAGGGACGGTCATTCTGGGGGGCAATCGTGCCCTAAATCTAGATCGGACTTGGCAGCTCGAAACCTCTGCCCGGCTCCCATGGGTTTGTCTTTCGGGGAAGGGCGCAGCACTGTCCGTGCTCATTATCATTCCTTTCAGGTTTCGCAAACTTGCAACACGAGACACCTGTCTGGCCTGACGGCCTCTACTTTCAGTTTCCCTGTTGGAGCGTTGGATGGAAACGTGATTCGGATCTCCTTGCCATGTCACGCTGCTACTTTCGCCATGGCCTGTGGAAAACTAGGGCTCGCTTTAAATATGGCGGTACATCAGTATTTCTCACGATGGAGACCAGGACCTACGTTTGCATTGGTATACACTACATTTCACTTATTATACTTTGATATTACTCATGCCCTATACCGGGGCCTAGATACGTTCCCGGGACTTAAACACCAAATGTGTTATTCCCACATTGCATGCTCCACCCCACTGCAGTCGTGCACATGCATTTCCTCGTGCCCTTTTGTATTTTCCTCAAACTAAATCGTTTGGGTGGGAATGGAACCTGAACATGCAGCCCAACACCTGTTTTGACTCGATTAATGCTTAGCCACCAAAGGCTGGGCACCAGCTTAAAATGCATGCTAGATTTGCACATGAGCAGCAGCCCCCTAAAATGGAAATGGTTCCAGGATCATACTGCACATATACAGCAACAGTGGGATTTGACCACACAAGATGCCGTGTGGTTTTCTCACCTGAGAGTTTCTTACCACAAATGGGACATTTTCAACAATCAGAAGAGCTTAGAGAGTCAGTTGGTCTCAGAATGCATTGTAACGGTAGGGTCGTCCAGGTGCCAACTTTTCTGAATAAAATCATCACATCCAAGAAGGTTACTGTCAGTGGCTACTCTAGTGTAACAAAAGAAAATGACGGAACTGTATACCCCAGCTGAGAAAGACATCCCGAAATCAGACCATAGGTCTGTAACGTTGCATGTTCATCACTTAGTCACATGTCAGGATGGCATGGGAGCCAACTGGGTCTCCGGTGCCACAGCATAAACATCACAGGATAACCTAAATGATCCTCCATTGCTTCTGGGGTTAGGAAGTGCACAATGATCCTCACACTGCTTCTGGGGTTAGAATGTATTTGCTCATTTTTGCTTGGGCCCTTGCTTCAATTCTTACTGAATTTAAATTACTTAAAATCAGTGTTGGTCTTAGCAGTGGCAGCACCCCGGGTGGCCAAACAAAAATCTGGCGTCCCTCCACATGCCCCAGGTCATGCAGAGGGGCATCACATTTTTCAATAGGCACTGATGCATAAGCATCAGCACCCTATTGATATTAAATGCGCTCCGCTCCCGAGAACGGGGCACATTTTATTTCAATTGGGCGCCTGCCACACCTTCTCCTACCACGTCAGCTCAGGGGAGACCTTGAAAGACCCACCCAAGCTTGCATGGGGCTTAATGCACCACGGGTGGTCGCCCAGGTGGCTCTGCCATAAGGCTAGCCCTGCTCACAATTTCTAGTCCTACAACTAAAGAGCCGGGCTACAACAGCACAAAGTGTACAGACAGGTCGAAAATCAAGATGTGGAACTCCTTGCATCGTCTGCAGATGATAATCGGTCACATGTACTAGGGCGGTTCCTGCATTATGCCAAGGCTTCAACTCCAAAAGGTTAACATTTTATAAACCCAAAGAAGTGTACAGCAGACGCATAAAAAATGATCTCCAAAAGCATAACCACAAGGGGTCCGAAACATGAAGACATCTAGAAATCAAATGTCGCCTTGTAGTTTGGGAAGGAGTCAAACTAGTGCTTAAGGCATTTTACCATCATACCAATGAAAGGGCAAAAGGTGTGCCACATGTCAACAAGTCACCATCAGCCTAAATAACTAATTTTGGAGGTAGGAAGGAAATAAAATGAATTTTGTGCAGGGCACAAAATGTGCACTCGCCACCACCTACTCAGAATTGTATCTTGGGGAGTATGAAACTGGTTAAATGTGTAGAAATTAGGTTGAAAGTGACTTCATGGCCGATAGCTTGCAACTTGAAATAGTTATCCCTGATAAGTGGTCCAAATAATTCCTGCAGTAATTTACCAGGTCTAGGTGAAGACTTTAAAAAAGGGCCTTTGTGGCCTATGAAAAGAGCTGCACAAAAATATCATGGACATCACTTCCGATTTGATGGATCTCAAAATAGAACTGTTGGACCAACAATCCTGCATTTCTCAATATGTGCACTTTTATATGGTTTGAAAATGAAGCACTTGGGTTGATAAAGTTTGATTAAATTAATACAAAAGGCACGAACGCATTACATTTAATAAACACACTTTTAGCAACAGCATTGGCACCATTAGAGTGTGAAGGACAGGAACTCCTACTCACTGTGACCAAGGTATACCAAATGGGCTTTGAAGATGTTATCACGACCCATGGCTAAATTATCATTGTACAGTGCATGCAGTGCCCCAGATAGGATTTTGAAGTGGTGGTAATCTTACTGCCTATTTTTTTTAAAGTTGGGAGTAAAAAGATGTTTAGCAAGCAAAAATGTAAGCCCAATTCCCAACGGGAGTATGTTATAAGTGAGTAAAGAAAAAACAAAAAAATGGAAAACGGAAACCTTTCTGTAATGATTATTCCTTTGCATCTAGTTGTTCATACACATTAAAATATCCTGGTTTACTTATTCTGATCAAGCACTAATAACTGTTCTTCCTCTGGTACACTACTGCGCCAAACAGATCCATGGAGCTTTGTGGGTGAAAGCCGGAGCATAAGGTCCTACGTGGCCGTGTCTTCTTTTTTGTTGGGAGAATTTGTACTCCCCATTTTTATTTTTGGGCAGAATTTGCCTATTTTTAGGGAGTAAAAGTGGTTGATACACCCCTTATCTGTGGGGCTGAGTGCATGTGCAGCATAAGCAGCCTCTTCCTGCAAGAACAGTAACACTAACATACAGACTAGATGCTAAACTCTGCTATGGACCAGAAACAATTCAGCAAGTTCCACTGCATTTTACTATAAAATCAGACGAATTCCGTATCTGATTAACATGCCAATGTTGTTAAAGTCCAAATCGTACCATCACTATGATCTCTCGCTCCCTCATGCTGAAGCTTAGACAGAAAAAGCTACCGATAAATGCACCTGCTGCTATTTCAACAGTGCATCCTATCGAACACCCAATTCACAGACTCAAAACATTTGGGCGCTAAATCAGACATGAGTAGCGGGGGTAAACATTGATGCCACCCCTCATGTCTGATTCATAAAACTGTCACCTACTAGAGGGTGGTTACCACATTGCCCGATGCTTAGGATGGACAAGATTTTAAAACATTTCTTAAACATAAATGGGGGGCTAAATAGGTGAACCAGGAGTCCGCAAAGTCAAGAGCTTCCCACGAAGCCAAGCAGGTTCACCCTTCACTGTTGCTGATCTACTCAGGGAAATTATTGATGTTTTGGCAGGCACATCCCTCTTAAAGCATTAGCCATTCTAAAACAAGTCCGACATGGCCCCTATTAAAACAGACCGAAGGCATAAAGCCATGCCATGGCACAGGGCAGCAATGATCTCTATAAACCATTCTGTAATATCCCTACCTCCACCATTGTGCATGCTTCCTCACCTGCGCACATCTGCCCCCACACCATCCGACACAATAACCTCATAGCTCAAGCCTTAAAAGGTACTCTAGCAGCAATGGTTCAATATGCATGTTCCCTCAACTTTTATGTGGACTGTTTCAGAATAAAGCAACTACAACCTGTTACAGTCAGCTGTGCATGGTGTGTGGGTTCCTCCTGACTTGCAAACCCCCACAGTAGAGAAGAGGTCATGGCAGACTATCCCTCACCATCTTTCTGCCTACTACTCGAAATTACTGCTCTGGTGTGCGCCGGCAAACAATGGACCACCCTATCAGCCATAAAGTGGAAGCTTCCCATCTACAGGTGAAGGGGGAAATTCTCTTCTCAGTAGCCCAGATAAGCAAAGCCTGCTGAAACAAACGGAATCATCTTCCCCTTTGAGGAACTAGTAGGCCAGAGTGTCGTGACCCATGCAGCGCAGCACAGCACAGCACAGCTCACCTCTGGCCCCTGGCCACATACAGACAATTTCTCCAACAAAACAAAAAACCACGATAATTCTACCAGATCATGAATCCTGTTATGGTTGATATGTAGACTGAGAAGAAGAAACTAGGAGAATGCCATAAAGCACACCAAAGAATGTCACCAACATGCAGCACAAAGGCAGGGGGATTAGATGGCAAAGATCCCCTCCTCCCCCTTGGGAGGCTGGTTTGCTCTCAGCTCAATGCCCTCTCTGTCCCCTGTGATATAATAGAATCAGGAGATGGACAAGGTGCCCTTATGGTTGAACGTTTCTATATTAAAGATCAAAGGAAGAAACCTATGCTATCCCTAAATCTAGTACCATGGCACTATTCTATAAAGAAAAAAGGGTGTTCGTCAGGATGTCCTTTACAAAGCAAGAAAACTCGTTCCAGAATCGTATGCTTCCCTAAATTCTGACCCTACCACTATTGTGCTCTAGCACCTTGAAGCGTCTCATGTCCTAGATGGAATTACCAATAACTATCTCAGACCCAAAGAATATGGCAAATACTACTTAATTAACAGCTTGCATAAAAGCAGGGCAATATGGCGATCATTCAGACACTCGCACATAAATTAAATCATACAGAGGTCTTACACCCAAATTTATGTCACCTATGACATCATCCTACGTGGAAAACCATAAAGCCTATTGAGGGGAGGTATTGGTTAGGGGAACATATCTACTTATACATAATGTAAATAA
Source organism: Ambystoma mexicanum (assembly GCF_040938575.1). Taxonomy (NCBI): domain Eukaryota; kingdom Metazoa; phylum Chordata; class Amphibia; order Caudata; family Ambystomatidae; genus Ambystoma; species Ambystoma mexicanum. Next base: position 1,299,672,960 of record NC_090932.1, read on the forward strand.
GACCATTGGCTGTCCCTTATCTATTAGTCACGCCTTGATCCACCTCTAAATACGTATAATACCGATTATAACGGAAAAATAGCAGCGGGTTGGCCCGTGCAACATTGTATGACATGCTGCTTCATAGACCCTCCGATTAGTTGGTATGCTACCCCAACCTTGGATTTTTGACTCGTTCACAGCACATAAGTAGAATGGACCTCAGGTGCTTGAGTAACGTCGGAATACTGCCCACCTTCCCAATTAATCCATTATCTCTCATTGGTCAGACCCCAAGCCAAAGCTTCTCATTTGCATTTGACCTTGTAGTCTGTTCTCTGTTCTGGGACTTTTCAGGGCGTAGAAGCACATCACTATCTTCATTCGAGGCTTAATGAGTACCTCTTGCTTTCGACTTCTGAATCACATGCGAGGAGACCGCAAATATGTCCATTTCAACCTCCCATTTACTGCTATTTGATTCAATTATACTGGGCGTCATTGCTTCTCTTGGCCTCTGGAGACTTGCTCACTCTATCTTGTATAGATTTTATACACGTTAAATTGCCCAATACTTGGCTCTTTCAGATGTTTCTTCTTTACTTAATCTAAGAGAAATAGGTCTTACGTGCATGACTTATCCTTTTGACTCCCTTCATGCCTTGCAATTATTCCTTGAAATGGCATCCTTGATCCTAAGCCAATAGACTACTCTTTGTTGTGCACACAAAGCAGTTATTCCAGCGTCTTTCAACACTGCAACCTTGGTCTGTCTCCGAGGTAGCTTGAATGATTCTAATACGAGTCCAGCGTCCATCTTTCCATTATGGCCGTCCTAGCCACATTATATTTTCCTATGTTTTCCTCTAAAGAAAGCTTCTATATGTCTCATCTACCTTTGTTTCCGCTTATGTACACTTATTGGTTAGCCATTTTATCTTCTTTGTATATATGAATCCTTCATTTTTGAGAATAAGTTTCTCTTGTTACTTCAGTTACATCTTTCGTCTTGCACATTTTCACATTTTGGCGAGTCTTCGTAGGTCTCCTTCATGACGTCACTCTGCCCTAGTGAGATTTCACTTATCGCTGTGCGATGTCCATAGCTGCGTGCGGAGATCCTCTCCCTCTCAGTGTGAGGGTACATTTGATACAGCTGAGTGCATAGCGGAGCTCAAACCCGATGCAGCATTGGAACAATAAATGGTGTCCCATACAGGGATTTTCTCCTGCTGTTCCAACAGGACGTAGGTGAGGGGGCAGGCGCTAAGTATAACATGTCCACCTGCTCCTGTACACTATAAAAGAAAAAAAAAAACTTAAAAAGGTATACTGGATAGTGGTTGGCTTCTGATCCCAACCCTGTGATCTTTCTAAACAGGAGCTCCCTGATACAGTCTTAGCCCAAAGGCTGAATGGCTTTTCAAAATCATCGTCTGTAGCATTCAATTCAGTCCAATTAATGTCTCTTGAAGGAGCTAGCGCCTTCCTTCACTCCCAAGTGCTCTAGAGTTAGGGAACACTTCTGTTGACTGCTTCTAGGCACTACAAGGGACCAGGGGGGAGGAGGGGTACTGAGAAAGCTTTTTCATGTAAATATAATTATATATACACACACAGACATGGGCAGGCGCTAAAAGAATGCAGTTATTTAAATATAAAAGGTGCAAATAACTTCGCTGAATACATTTGTGAATGTTAAATTCCATTTAGTTCTAAAATCTCAAAGCACAGTAGAAGCAGGCTCTCTGCCAAAAGGAATGACCTGCGCTAAAAATGGATCTCGGGGGTCATGCGGTATTGCGCTCACTGGGGCTAGCTCTGGCAGAGCAGCACATAACTCAGCAGCTGTCTGATTTCTGTCAAAAGCCCACGCATGCTAAAAGGAGATTTTAGCATACTCATGGACAACATACAGAATTATGAAAACTAGGTTTAAAAGCAATTACAAGACCAGATAAAAATATATGAGTATAATGAGGGAGGTATGGATAGAATGATTGGAAAATGTTTTTGTACATTAAATATTCATAAATAGCAAAATGAAGCTACAGTGCATTATTGCATGGGCTAGCAGTATGTTAAGTAGCATGTTCTAATACAGAAACCGCTGACCAGGAAGGAAGACTGGAGAATCCCTTGTATGGGAGCAGGACGGTGTGGGATGGAGCCATGCCCATATCCAATGACCAAGCTAAGAGTATATAAGCTCCTGTCTGGCTCCAGTTTGCAGGAGAATGGGATGGTTGAGGCACAGAAGAGACAGTTCAGGTAGCAGAGTTCTTTGCTCCTATCCTCATTTCTGTAAACAATAAATGTGCTATCCTTGCAAGATAGACTCTTGGCCTTACTTCACTAGAGGGGTATATTTACTCTGGTGTGAGCGTGATTAGGGGTACCCGTATTATTAAGGGGTATCCCTTAAATTGGGCTACCCTTACAGCTTCTGGAGGGGTCTGGGTGCTCACGTCTCAGTAAGTTATGGAGGGGACTTTATGGGACAAGAGAGACACCCAGAGTATTATATGCACTTAGAACCTTATGAAAATAACCTCTGCTCCATTCAGGCATGTCAATCTCAGGGGCCACTCATTGGGCCTGTTGCAAAAGACCCAGGACCATCATCAGGGCTGTATCAGTATCAACTGTCCCTGTATGCACGAGTCATCAAGGAAATACCAGTACCAACCGTGAGACTAGAAAACCTTCTAGTGTAGTTCTGGAAAAAACCATATCGGGCGATTTCAGGAAACAATACTGTCACAGCCTATACATGCAATCCCGCTCAGATGCCAGTGGATACGTAAATGGGTTCCTTTCGATACATATACAGCCCTGATAATGACTATCAGAAATGCATTGGATGTTTACATCCGTCATCCTCACTTTTTATGCACACTAATATTAAAGCATTGAATCCTCATTATGTTTAAAGTGTTAAAATCATTTGGTCTCTTCTACATTATCTGTAGAAATGATTCTGAAACATTTGTTGAACAAATGCAAACAAAAGTCATTTTTTGACCTCTAAGGTGAGCACGCAGTACTACGGAAGAATCTCTGGGTATCACATTGGGGCACCTGAGTGAGTACATGTTTGCAAAACCGCCATTTTAGGCTCGACTTGTGGTTTTTTCCTCCAAACAAAAAAAAATCACCAAAACAATATACCAAAGATTAAGACGTAAGGCACTGCAATGGTTTCCAAAAAAGGCACAGTGTGTGCAAGGAGGTTAAAATTGGCTGCACTCTTGGTAAAGTCAAAACTAAAACTACAACTACCACCAGCCTACTCCCCAAAGCTGGGGCAGGGTGAAACCCACGAGAAAGCAAAAACTGGGTGCTTAAAAAGCACTCCAAACCTATGAGCCTAATGGGCTACCAAAGGACCATATGCTATAAAAAGTGGTGCAATGGGAGGGTACTTCAGTTCAAATCTCCCTGACTGCAAAAAAGAAGTAAAAAATCCTAGAAACTAAAGTGGAAAAAAGCTAAATGTTAAGGGGGTCCCATAAAATGGGAAAGAATTTGCCACCAACACGTTCCCCAACAATAGGGCCTTGGACAGCACATACAATTCTTTATTCAAATCGTACAAAGAATGCATCCTGGCCAAATCTAAATTCACCAATACCCAATTTGCATTTATGGTATTCCAAACTAAGCACTTTAAAAAATACAAAATAAATAAATTTGGGGTTTTAAAGTGCTCACACAGCCCGCAGGCATCGAGGCGCTGTTACAGGAATAATTTATTTTTTAGTTGCATAATTGTTTTTATTGTCTTAGTTGCGTGTTTATAACGCGCTTAGATACCCAGAGGTTTCCAAGTGCGGACCCGGGGATCGAATCTGTGTTGCTTCGTGTCGTCTTGCTTCCAAGGCGAGCGTGCTGCCGCCGAGCTATCCTCCCGGGATAAATCAATGAAGGTACTAGAAATCAATGTACGTACTAGAGTGTCAAGCAGATTGGGCCAGATTTTCTTAAGGAAAAAAGGGGAGGAGATCACCCAGTCTAGAGCATACAAGAGTGGTAACATTGAACAGATTTAGCTACAATAAAAACCCCTGTCCACCAACTATGACTGGAGGTGGTGGCTCAATTGTCACGATGACAGAAATTCAGCTCAATACTGTGGTCGCTGACATTTTGGGCCTGTTATTAGGAGACGTCTGTTCAGGGCTAGAAACGAGCATCGATACCAGGGTTGACTGAAAATGTACTAATATCTGATACAAGGACTGTTATATTTTCTGGGCTTCAGGGATCATACACCCAACAATGTTTTTTTTTTTCTCTTCAGAACAGGCGCATCAGTTTGGGAGTAGGCTTTGCAATCTTCTCTATGGATCACATCTTGATAATTGCTCAGATGGCAAGTGGAAGAAAATTGAACTCTATGGATATTGTGTCCACATTTAAATATTTAGACTTTGTAAGAAAGTAACAACAAAACAGACACTTTGCTGCAGAAATTTCACTGCTCACGTTGAAAGTCGTTTATCCCACTATCTGGTCTACCAAACACCTCTCACTTCTCTACTTCCTAGCATTCTAGCAGTCTTTAGCTAAATCCAGACAGAACGTTGATAATTTTCTAGTTTTGGCCAATTGAATAGCCACTATTTTGCCATATATCATCATATACGTAGAAGAGGACGGAGTAGATCAATCAGGCTTCAGTACTGTATACCAAACATTGTACGCTGTGTGCATCTTTTTACATAAGGAGTATTTCAAAATAATGTGTGCGTCATTACAAGGCTGGGAGGATGGCTCAGGCAAAGTGCAGTGCTTGTCTTGGAAGCAAGACAACGCAGAGCAACGGGTTCGAATCTCAGTCTCATTCTTAAAGACTGGTCCCCGGTAATTAGCGCTTTACAAAAGATTAATTGCTGCATAAAACATGTGGGTGTGTTGCACGTGTGAACAGAATTGTCACTCCACACTTCACTTTAAAGCAATTGGCCTACAAGGGAAGTGGATGTCAAAAGCCGGCAAATGGTGGATGACTGGCAAACATCTATACAATATCTAGTAAAGCCAAAGCTACAAACAGCTACATTCGATTTAGTGACTCGAGAACGATCTAGGACGAGGCTCAAATTAAGCTAAAAAGTCTTCATCTTCTGGGATGTAACCATCAGGAAATTCTCGTCTTGACGAACTGAAACAGCCCTCAAGAATGTACTTTTGGTGAAGTTATATTTTCCACATTCTTTTGTAAACCTTTCGATATTCAATCGACTTCCATAAATCAGTCTAGTGATCTATAAAGTTGCCTTCTAAGTAAAATTAGTTTTTGTCAAAAAATGTAAAACGGGATACAGATCATGATAAAAGGAAAGACCGCTTTCCCTTTACTTTCCATCATTTTCAACCTCCAAATGGAGAGGTGTTCACTCATTTAAATGAACACAGTGAAGGGCCTACAAAGTCAAACAAGTAGCAACCCAAGTGCCACAGCCGTCACATTTCCCACATAACTCAATGCAGACAGACCGTCGGCACAAAAGAGCTTCCACTAGTTGTTGGGGAGAATTCTCAAATATTTGCTAATTCCTCTCTACCTTGGAGACCCTCAGCTCTCTTGCTGAACTTTGCTGGTGGCAGCGGTTTTGTTTTGAACTACTCTGGTTTACATGTACTGCAACCGTTCGCAGATCTGGTAAAGTAACCGCAGGTGCCATCTTTTTCAAAATGGCGCTCAGCCATCTTTGCTAAAATGGTGCCTGGTCATCTTTTTTTGCCAGGTCTTTGTAGAAAGGTCCTTCTAGAGTTTTTCTCTGCGCGCCAAACCAGGTTTGGTCTCTGATAATTTCGCCTTTGGCAGGGTTTGAGAGAAACCCGCCTCTAGCTCCAGAGTGTCTTGCATAGGCAGGAAGTGAGGGAGGTGCCCTAAACTCCCTGTACTTAGTCTCCTAGGAGACCCAAATGCACTCTGTAGTGATTGGCTAGCTGAATGTCCAGCAAGGACAGCCACCCTGCTGGGTGAGTGACAGCTAAGCTGGAATGAATGGGAAAGCACTGAATAAAAAAGGTCAGTATTTTGGCTTGGAAGGCAGAGTCGACCACTGAACAAAGGAACCGAAGAAGAGCTTGAAGAGGAACTCCTGGACCGTTGGTTTGCCCGGTGAAGCCCTGCTGCAGACTACTTGCCAAATTTGCATCGACAGAGAAGCCCCTTGAGTTGGTGGGACCAATCAACTCCAAAGTAAGCCACCTGGACACTCACCTCGGAGCTGGTTGAATTTGAGTTGCTGCAGGAACCGTATAGCCAGGGAGAGGGACACCAGATTGTGTGTTACACTTTTAAGCTGGCCTAAAAGCTTTTGGAAGACCCTCCGGACTCCCACGGAGCAGGACTGACCAAGCCTGAACCCCCTCAGCAGAGTGCGGGACCCCAGAAGTATGGACAGTCCACCTTGACAGCCAGCAACCACGCTCATTGCTATTTGCTGTACCACAAGGAGCTGAAACGCAAAACAGCCACTGAAAGTAAAGTTTGCCGGTTGCCAGTCCCCAGATGTCTTCCCTCTTGTCCCCACGACTGAGGCCCAGGAACAGTGAGATCTGTAGAGCTGGACAGGAACATCAGGTCATCAGGTGCAGCTTTTCTTCTTTACCAATTTACTGTAAAACAAGTCTAAGAGAACTTACCTCTTACTGTGGAAGTGCGTGTAACTTCTGCAAATCACAAGTCTAATCAGCTTGTGGCCCTACGTTTGATTCTTCTGGTTATCAAAGACTCCTAAGAACTTGTGCAAAGACTTTTCCATTTACTTAACTGAAGTGCTGCATCCTATACAAAGACTTTTGCCCATTGACTTTGTCTTAGCCTATTTGAATTGAATGACTCTTCTCAGAGCTATCTGAAAGTATTTATCCTGCTTAAGAATATTTGTAAGTTCTTGTGTTCTTTGCCTTTTACCCACTTTTCAAGAGTGTTCCGACTGCCAACAGTAAGATATTAATGTCCCCAGCACCCTTGTTACTGAAGTCACACGTGGGTGTAGGTTGTATCTGTGGGCCATCCCAAAAGGGTCTTGTCCGATTCAGAAACTCAGAGTGTACAGTACTGAAGTGTATTTGTATGTTACTAGTATATTGCTCCCTTCTAAAGAAAGCTTTATAACGGACTGATAAAAGAAATATATATATTTTATGCAAGAAACCTTGAGTGTAAGTTTATTTGAATACCTGTAATTGTGAATCTTTGTGTAACTCCACGACAGCTCACATTGACCCCTCTTGAGATAAGCCTGGCTGCTCAACACGCTACCAAAACTGTGTAGTACAAGCTTATACCAATGTTTGGGTTGCCTATACCTGTAGTCATAGCTGTTTGTAGTGTTCCCAGAAGGTACTGCATTCAAACTTTGCCTAACACACTAGCCCACCATATGCATGCTATTCAGAGATGGATTGAAAGTTTGTTTTTTGTTTACTCGGTCCTCCAACCCTCCCACCAACCACCCCCCAACCCCCTAAGTGATGCACAATTTCACTATGTGCTTGTTCAGATCTTCAGGTTTAGCACATAGTGACACGATTAAATACTTGGATAATGTATGGATCCCTTTATTCTTCGGATCAGCAGCATCTAGGCTCAAATTAAAATTATCCATTTTAAAAATTGCTCCTCATCCTCAATGTTAACGAAAGGGTGCCCTGGGAGCCACAACAGTTAAAACTAACACCGATATAGTGCCCTTTAATTCCCTTTTCTTAACTCAAGATCGTGAAGCATTCCCCCCACCAAACATACAGAATATTATTTCTATTAACCAAAAATATGTCTTAAAACAAATATACTTCTACATGCCAACATAATTTTCAAAACATACTTGGTGAAAGACGAACACTGGCATTAGTCTAGGCAGATGCACTGTGCCATTAAGAATTACAAACTTCAGACTTCCTTATTTCAACGGGAAAAGGAAAAAAATAAAAATAATTAGACAAGATGAATCTCTTATTCGCTCTTCCCTTTGGAAGGCAAACGTTCTAGAGGACATATCCCATTTGTTTCCAGAGTCTACCATGTGGATGGGGGTTAATCGTCACAAAGTGGCAATTACCATTAGATAACAAGCACAATGCTGAATGTGATAGGTCCCACTCACTCTAGGCCACTCCTGGGATTGTGCTACGTTCCCAAAATCCATTTCTTGGATCATCATTGGCTTGTTCCCTCCCCTGGTTAGGCCAATGCAGTGCTTTAAAAACCAGTACAATCAATCAGTGGAAACCGGTCACAAGAAAAACCTCACGCAAAATAAATTCCCAAAACGTGATACCATTGAAAAGGTTACTGTACCGGCATTAGAATAACAACCCCTTTCGCAAGGTTCCCTTTAGGAGGGGGATTCTGCAAGGGGACAGATGCACAACAACAAAGGCTCTGCAGAAAAAGCTAAAATTGTATCCACCCAAACTAATGTTAAGCAAACTTCAAAGATAAAGTGGTATGGGCATATGCACAGCAAAACAAAGAAGACTATAATACCTCATACTCTTATAAAAACATTAAACTATGGAGGCAACAGGAGTAACGAGACCCCTGGTCTGAAGAGAATTTAAAAAATGCAAATGCCAGAGACAACCGGCCCAAAACATGGACTACTCAATTCCCGTCATAAAACATTAAGTTACATTTTGTTAAAATACATTTTCTTTTTAATGTAGCCATAAGAAAAAAAATTAGACAAATGAAATAAAGCTATCTCCAAAAGGCCTATTGTATACATAAACAAATCAAACATAACACTAACAAGTTACTTAGTAGAAAGGACTTAACACCAATTGATTCATAGTTTTGTCAATTTACAAATAAAATGGCCATTCGAGACATGGGGTTAAAAAAACTAATTATGATGTACACCAGCGTTTCATTGCTTTAACCAATGATGTGAATTAACACCACTGAAAGTCCAACATTCACCCTAGTGGTCCTTTTATAGGAAACTACCCCTTGCAGGACGAAGCTCTACTTCATGAGATGACACTAAACTCTAAGCTAACTGAAACTAAAAATAGTGAGTGGGTGTGTTGGAGGAAGGAGTCCCACCAAATCTTTACGTCTAAGGTGCAAGAGCTCAACCCCTCAGTGCTTTTGTTGCAATGTTTTTAACATGAACACATTGTAGGACTGACTAAATCAGACATCAGAAAGAGGCAGTGATTACCAACTACCATATCATTAAGGTAATCATTATGGAATCGCTGAAAGGCTGCTGTAACTGACATTCAATGCTCGAACAAAAGGCAAACATACAGCGGAATAGGAAAAAAGGAAAGAAAGAGCTTACATCAAACTTTCCATGATTCTGCTCCATTTTGACTTTGCTTCCCGATAAGTACTGCCAGGCACGTCCACGCAAAGAAGGCGGAATGCCTTTCTGACACCTTAATCGAATCTGCAATCGAACACGGAGGTTAAAATGACTAATGAGCAAAACGCAGAGATAGGCAATACAAAATATAAAGTAGAGTTAAAAAATAAAACTTCAGTTGCAATGTAGAATCCACAGACTGCTTCCTGAACAGTAATCAATGGACTCGACTACCTACATAGTATTTACTGCACTGAACCTATTTTATGCTGTTAAGAGAAACTCGTGTAACAAGAATATAACATTTATACTCTATCCACACTCAAGAATGTTTTGTTATTTAATTGACAGAACTGAAATAATCCTCAGTTCCTTGCCACACAGTCATCTTCGATTTCTTTTTGAAGCACATATCAATTACGGACCCACAGAATATTTTGGAACAGGAAAGGCCATGCAAGTTGAAGCATAAGCTGTATGCTTCCCCCCCCTTTTGAGGACTGTGCATGTCTCAAACGTGGGCAAGTCTAGAAGGGATGAAATCTCAAATAGAGGGCAAGCTGTAAGAACCAACATGATGCTCGCATGCTGTATTGCCAACACAAACAATTCCCATCGAGCGAGAATTAATATTGGAGAGAAAAAATAAAAAAAAATAAAAAAAGGTATGGGCTATAAAAAGCACAGATTACTTACGTTTGTTAATGCGGTCTTCAAAAAAAACTACAACTAATTAAACATTTACAGGGGTTAACTGGTTCTGCATTTATTCAAAAATCCACCATATCGTGATGCCAGCCTCGCTCTGTTACAGGGACACTGAAAGTGCCACCTCATGTATGACTGGAGCCACCCAGTCTCCCTTGCATCAGTGCCACCCAAATGCCCCCACTCCAGAAGTGCCAACAGGAATGGCAGAGCCATCATGATTAAGACACAAAGTTAACATGTAATGGGTTAATTTGATTGATATTCTGTAGAAACGTACCCAATCGAACCGTAGCAGAGTTTAATGGTCAAATGTACATAACACGCAACTGATTTACTGCACTAGCTACCATAGGGAGCTCACAGCACAGGTGGTTATCTAGAATAGCCTATTGTGCCCACACCTAGGAGAACCAGAAGAGAGAGAGAGAGAGAGAGAGAGAGAGAGAGAGAGAGAGAGAGAGAGAGAGAGAGAGAGAGAGAGAGAGAGAGAGAGAGAGAGAGAGAGAGAGAGAGAGAGAGAGAGAGAGAGAGAGAGACAGGAAAAGGTGGTAGATGTGAGAAGAAAGGGAGGTAGACTAACAGCGGAAGCAGATAACCTAGGAAGTTAATATGGGAAGATCAGGAATATAGAACAAAGTACTGGTCCAAACCATTACAAAATGCCGCATGGGAGAGGTGTCTCACTTCAAAACGGAGCTTGTTCACAGCTTTTGATACCCATACAGAAAACCTCTTAGCTAAGTTAATACCTTTAAGCACCAATAAAGTGAAAACACCATGTGCTACTACTCGGTATAATGTGGCGCAAGAGTGAATTCTGTGAAGGCATCTTGGAGTAAGACACAGACAACAGATACTGAATTAGAAATACAACACTTTTAGTAACTTAAAAGTCAGGATGGAAAAATGCCCATCTTGCCCTATATTATAGTGGGATTTCCTTACCGAAATAAACTAAGGAAAGTCAGAGTCAAACACTTCAAATTAAGAATCTGTGTCCAAAACCTATACTTGCCCTCACAAGTAATCTATATAATATGTAGGGATGTCAGCAACTAAAGAAAACCGCGTGCAACACAAATTTCTGAGCTCCGTCCAGCTCATAGCTTCCTTTCAGCTCCCCTGCCCAAGTATAAAACAGTTCCAACAAAAGCCTAAATTAACCTCCTTAAATTCAGGATGATATAGTTTTAGCCAAGACTCTGGAGTTCCTTTCCCCAAGTTTCAAATAATTTGGTTCGAGAAACAAAAGAATCTTGGGATTCTGTCCTCAAGGTTCCCTTCCCCAAGACTATTTCAATGTCACAACAATATTTACAACCTTCTTAAAGTTCTGTACCACACTTCGCCCTCTTTGTTGGATTGGTCTTTGCCCATGCACATTCAGCCCCAAATGATATTGCAAGTATTACTTTGTTTAAATAGAATGTTAGTAGTGGTCGAAAGGAAAATTTTCCATATTCATTGTGTAATTTCAACCCTTGTAAAGCGTATGTTATTCTATTTCTCACGTCTTGATACCATGGCCATTCTCGGATTGAGGTGCTATAGATGACTCTGAGGTAACGTATTGACGTCATTGTTTCAATTTCCTCATTTGCAACATGCCATTTAAAGTTCTTAAGTTTCTGCCCTTTCATTGTCGTCATCTTAATTATTTTGGTCTTTACTGTGTTGATCTCAAGCATGTTCTTTGTTAGGTATATATTTAGTTTATTCAACAACCGCTGTAGACCTATTGCTGTTTGGTCAGCCAAGACTATGTCGTCTGCATATATGATGCAGTTTATTGCTTGGCCGTTTATTCTCGGCGTAAAGCATCTTACTTCTTTTAAATCAGCAGGTAAGTCAGAGATAAATAGCTTAAATAGCAGTGCAGCCAACGGGCATCCTTGTTTGACTCCTTTTGATGTAGGAATTGAGTTTAATAAATCACTGTTCTCATTGGTTCGAATACGAACCGATGTTTCTTCATGAAGAGCTCTAATCGGATCCAAAATGGGCAATGGCCATTTCCACTTTATTAGTTTTTGCTAGAGGAGATTTCGATTTATTTTGTCGAAGGCTTGCTTCATATCCACAAACGCTAGGAATAGAGTTTTGTGTCCTTTTAGCGAGGCTAATTTTAGAATATTTAAAAGTAATAAATTTACTTCAGTGCCTACACCTTTTGTAAAGCCTGTTTGGCGACAATCGCCAATCTCAACGTGTTTACCCCATGCTGCCAGTTGTTTTTGTAGAAATGAGGCAAATACCAATTGTATCCAACAAGGCTGTTAGGACGGTAGTTTGCTGGGTCCGCCCTCAAACCCTTTTTGTGAAGTGGCACTATCACAGCTGTTCGCCAAGATGAGGGTATTTTTTGTTTGATTGCTGTTTTTCCAAAAAGTATTGCAATAAACTGTGCCCACCCTTCTGCTTCCGTTTTGAGCATCACGTTTGAGATGTTATAAGGGCCTGTGCAGCTCTCGAATTTTTCAACTGCTTGATTGCGTTCAAGATGTCGGAACTAGATTCTATTACGTTCCATCGTTCAGTTGGTGTCCTTGTTTCTTGCTCATTTTCTTCATCGTTGAAGAACTTGAAAAAGTAAGCTTCCCATGAAAGGAGAGCTATTTCGTTGATCAATAGTTGGTTACTTTTCGTGTTGCCAGTATTTAAAATAGCCCAAATTTCTCGAGAATTGTGTTTTTGAAATAGATTTAGCATTGTTTCTGCTCGTTCTTGATCTCATTGAGTGGTGAATGCTTTAACCCAATTTCTATAACGTTGTCGGCGATGTCGTAACGGTTCATCTCGCGTGATGTTATTTAATTTCTGAATTTGCCTTATGTCTCGCAGAAAGTTTTTTTTCATTCACAAGCTGACTGCTAAATTTGTGTTGGTGACCAACTATCTTTTATGTTCGTCTTTACTAGAAATGTACTTAATAATGGCACGTAATTAGCATCTTGTGGTGCTGTGGGTTCTCCGAATGTGTCGGTCAACTGGCAAATCTGCTTCCGATTCATTCGGAGGCGAGTGCCGCTTGCATTTGAGCAGACCGCGTTGGCATATTTTATCGGAGTGCTCTGCTCGGTCTCCTGCCAGGTCAACTTCAGTGGAAAATGATCGCTACTAGCAACTGGTATCACGTTTAGATTTGTGACCTTTTTTAGTAAGTTATGTGAGATCCAGATGTAATCTAACGTTTTGTTGGTTTGTTTTTGGTACCAGGTTATATTGGCTGGAATGTCACCTAGAACCTGTCCGTTCAACATGATGCAATTTCGGTTACTCATTTCTGCGTGCCACATTTTGGCCTCCACTGACAATTTTTCCAAATGTGGTGGGCCTTTGTTTGGTCGTGATATTATCGATCTCAAACCAAGTGTTGTTTAAATCTCCACATATGATTTGGAGATTTATGCCAATGGTTAGGTAGGTGTCTATCATTGTCGTTACGGATTTAACAAATTTAGCAGGCTGATCATTGCAGAGTTCCAGTAAGTATTTATCAGCAACAACCAAGATTTTTCAGAGTTTGAAACACTTTGTTGTTCAATTAGCGCTCCTTGAACAAATAGGTTTGGGTTAAGTACTTCTTTCACCTGCCAGTGTATTGAATGTTTTATCATCGTCAATAAGCCTGAAAAGGGTCTTCCATTTCGATTTTTCCCAGCTGGATTTAGTAAGATCGTGTAACCATCTCGCAGCCATGTTTCTTGTAAACATAAGGCGAAATTATTGTCTAAGTTTACCGGAAAGTTATTTAGCAGGTGTACGAATCCTCTTGTGTTCCAAGAAATTAGGTTCTGAGCCTGGCCTTGGCATTCAATCCGTAGCGAGTTCCGGACGATGGTGTGCTGTCTCCGTCGTGTTTCTTGTTGCTGTGATGCCGTATTCGATTTCTCTTGCCTTGTCCTAGAAAAATGGTGCCTCAATTGTTCCCTTCTTTGTTCCATTCGTATCACTGGAGCAAACTTTTCTTTAGAGACGTAATCGACATTAGTTGTGTCCTGTGGTTCAAGGGAGAGATCGAATCTATATAATAGGAGGTCATCTTTTGCATCAATGAGCGTTCTCCTTACGTCCTGTTAGGAAAGATTTCTTAATTGTGGGTAATTTTCCTTCCATGTGGCAACCCCTAAACTTTTTGCTGTTGTTTTCACCATGATCTACACTTTGCCAGAGAAGTACAGCCTTCTGCCGCACTCCTCTGGGCTTTCGCTCCATTCTTACGGGGAAACCGACATGCCCTTAAGACAGTCAGTATCGGGAAATGTTTTCTGTAGTTTCTTTATCATGTTGCAGCTTTCGTGCAACATGACACAAGAGGGCACTGTAAGCTAAGTTACTGCTCTCTTGGGTCTCTAGTCTTCTACAGGCCCTAGATACTCTGTTTGGATTGTAAATGATCGGTGCAAGTGAATCACGGACGGGAATGGTGGCAGCGTTTGAGCTCCTTTTAGCGTTTCTCGCGCTTAGCCCAAAATGGTGGCCTGGCTCGCAAAATGGCCAGACCACGAGGCTCTTTGTCCTGTCCACTGACCGTCTTGCCCCCTTCACCTACCCCAGGTCGAGCCAGGTCCTTATTTGGGCATGTACTTTCCCGCGAAATAGATGCTTTTGCGGGCTTCTACAGGCCTTGTGTGTGCCTCCAGGATGTGGGCTGGGATGTCTGGTCCCAATACACATCCTGGGTGCCAGAGAGTCTAGTGTGGTGTGAATGCCTGGGACCACCGTGGTTCGTGATAGGTCCACGTATGGTGTGAGTGTTTGATGAGCGGATCTCCCATTGGGTCCCCTCCGTTTTGGCGCGAAGGGAACCGTGGATAAGGGGGGGCTGGAAACGCCACTACCATGTCGATCTCCTGAGTTCTCACGAACAAAGGAATACAGGAGCCAAGTATCCTGCAACCACGAGGCTGAACCGAGGAATCGCTGGTGACCCGCTGAAGGACTGCTCCTCTGCACTGCTGTCGCTTTGTGAAACCCTTTCTACCTCTGATCGAACCAGAAGGCCTGTACTGGTACTTCGACCCTTGGAATCCAGCAGACTGACCAGCCTACCCAGGAGTCTTGCTCTGTAACCGCCGTCAGGTTGTGTTGTATTTCGAGTCCTTGTCACCCTCACACGATTCGTACACTTGGCATTCCCAGGTCTGAAGTGAGTAGTGTACATTTGGCTGAGATACACACGGCTGCTCCGTTGCCCTGCTGTGGTACAAACTGTGCGGGTTCACTGCATTTGGGACGCTCTCAACTCTGCTGCTGCAGAATCTACACGACGACGAGACGTCCCCTGCTCCCCTGAACCTGCCAGCACTGAAACTGACGCGGAGAAGCCTGGGTCTGCTTGCATCGGGGACCAGTGAGTAGCATAGCTAGGAACTGGTCGCCCTCCTGCAGGAGCCCATAGCTTTTCCCCGCTGTGTCAAACAGCACGCCTTTCCGTACTCGCGCTCTGCTTCTGCCCACAGTGGAGGCTGCGCTTGAGTCGCGGAACTCTGTTCTTCTTTTGTGCACCGAACTGAACTGCCTGATTCCCTCGAAGAGACTACCCTTTTTGCCCGTTGGCACCAGCGTGTGCAGGTACTTTTGAGCACAAGGCTCCACTCTTCGTAGGGCTTGTACTTCCTTTTAGTTAGGTGGCTCTGAAGGCGGACTGGGTCTAATTATTATTTCGCACTGCCTGTTTTCCTCCCCTTCTAGGTGGACTACACATTTCGTGCGTCTAACTCTTTAGACTCGTTTGTATTTGTATATATATTGCATTGGTTCGGTATGTGTTGGTTTACTAGAGTTTTATTGTGATTTCTCGCTACGGCCATTGTTGCAAAGGCCTTGGAATAAATGTGTACATATTTTTAATAGAACACCTGTTTGGAGTAATTTGTAAGTGTCCTTGCTTTGTGTGCTCATTGCGGGCTTTCAGTCACCCTCACCCCTCTTGAGACCTAGTCTTGACCACCGCAATCGCTACCCTGATTGGTCTGGCTTGTCCAGAGGTTACCCTGTTCCAAATAATTAGGTTGGCCTTCTGAACCTCTGCGCCTCCAGGACAGAGTTCAGAAATCCGTCTTAACACCTGTGAATTGATATGTAGCAGCACTTTGTTGGAGGTTCTTTCAGTTGCATATTCTACAATCAGTTATTTCTTTATCCCAAGCTCTCAATTAGCCTCAGTGTCTTGGGGGTTCAGGGACCTACCCTGAACCTCTAATCTGGTCAACCGGTTTCAGCAGGAATTTACCAGATTACTCACCGTAGTGACCACCTTACTCCTAGTCCATAGTCCCCTTTCCTCCATACTTGTGGGACATCTCTCCATACTGTAGGACGGGACCGGAGCACTTTGTAAAAAGCATCTACATTTTTTTCAAAAAAAATGTGTCCTCTCCTGCGCAGGGCCCGGCATGCGGCCATAACCCTGCCCACCTTGGCTCTGCCTGGCGCATCGCCCATCAGTCCTTTTCTAGAGGGGACGGCGGGCGGGCATATGGAGGAAAGGGGACTATGGACTAGGAGTGCAGGCACTTATGCTCTTATTCTTCCATAGGAGAACGGATCTTCCTGACTAGACTACCTTCAGCAACCACTGCTCTCTTCGTGGACTTATATCCACTATCTTACCGGAAGAAGGTTGAGTTCTCCTTCTCCCCATCTCTTCCCTACTTTATATTCAGGCTCTATTTATTTATTTGAATTTTTTCTATGCATTATTATGTCTCAAGATAGCATATCCATGTAAATTAAAGGTTCTTAATGTGTAGAAATCTTGTTAAAACTACATTATTCTCAATCTTGGTCTCACATGACATAATATTTCGGTACCAAATGTACAACATGAATCAAATCATTGCACTCTTAACAATTGTACCCTAGCAAGGTCAGGTTCATTGAGGAACTTGTAAGGGGATGCCCCTCTTTAAGAATTGTCTGTTTTTTATAAAAAGTGATTTAACTTGGTTACTTATTCTTCTTTTGACCTTCTGTAAAAAGTAATTAATGCTGGATTAATTATTTGTAGATTAAAGTTAAAGAATTATTGAAGATTTATGCCCCTGATGAAGAGAATATGAATCTCGTAAAGTGTTGGGCCAACCTGAAAATAATAAAAAAGGAGAAGACATCTTTTCCTCCAAAAACTAACAGAATCATTGTATGTCATTCTTTGGATGTATTGAACTACATATCACTGTCATTCTAAAAATTGTATACACTGTGTGTGTGTAAAATATACAAAAAGTCTTCTTGAAACCAGTCAGACCTGTTTTTACATCTCCTTAGGCTTATTGCCTCATTGACAGTGTGCAGGGGGTGCAGCTTTCCAAGATTTGGATTTCTTCTGTTCTCTAGTATATTCCAGCCTAGATACCAAGGCTGAGTCTTTCTCCCCTGCACCTCACATTCTTGTCTGAAGTTATTTATCATTATCATTAAGCATTATAAAAGATCTGTCTTTAATTGTCATTAACAATTTAGTGTGGAAGTGCATTTCAGCATCTTGGTTATGTTTCTGCGACATATCAATTGCCAACTGAGCCTTCGAATGAAGGATCTTGGCACTGCCGGTAAAAGAAGAACCCTTCTTATTTGCCCCCTCAACAGATCGGTGTCACCACAAGAGCGGGAACGGTGAGCAACCGCTTTCACCGACAGGGCCTTGCCCGGCCCCTCAGAACTGTTGGTAGCCTTAGCCTCTGTACGAGGGACCTCGGACCTAGGCCCAGTAAAAAGCTTATCGGCACGGGCCTCGAACATCCGTTCGGTAACCACAAGCCCACCCAAGGCCTTGGGGCGCACCCCGGTTTTGTTTTTGAGGGAAGCCGAAAGAGAGGCCTCAGAGCAAGCTCCAGTACCCCACGACTCAGTAGAACTGGGCCTACAAACAGCCCCCACGGGAGGGCCCTCGGAGCGTACTCCGGTGTACACAGGCCCCTTACGGAGACCCTCGGAGAAAACTCTGGTAGAATTATTAGGCCCGACAGGCACCTCAGGGCAAACCCCGGTAAGAGTGATCAACGCCCCTCCCGGCCCGAGAGGAACCTGGGAAGGTATCCCCGGTCGGGGTGCTCTGAAAAGTAAAGAACTTACTGGGCGTTTCTTCTTCTCGTCGATGAACGCCTGAAAATGAGAAGGAGTTCGTCGGAACACCTCCTCCCACCGCTTCAACCGACATTGAAGTGCCTGGACCGAAAGGGAGTCACAGTAAAAACAGGAGTCCCAACGGTGTTCCGGACCCAAACACTCTAAACAAAGAGGATGGGGATCCGCCCTCGCGAAGCGACGGTGACACGATGAACAGTCTGGAAAATCTAGTTTAAAAGACATAGACAGACTAGTAAACGAACGCTAGCGAAAGCCAGAGGAAAACAGGGAAGAAAATCTTCCGAGGATGCAAGTGCATCCGGCCCCGATTGTGCGGAGAAAAGGACTGATGGGCGATGTGCGGGGTGGAGCCAAGGTGGGCGGGGTTACGGCCGCGTGCCGGCCACCGCGCAGCAAAGAGAGAAGGGACACATTTCTGAAAATAATTTGGATGCTTTTTACAAAGTGCTCCAGTCCCATCCCACAGGACGGAGAGATGTCCCACAAGTATGGAGGAAAGGGGACAGGATGCAGGAGTATGCCTTAGTCTGACCGCTTGATTCAGGGCAGTGTCCCAGCCCTGGGGTTAGGATCACTCAAAATTGTGGCGTCATTTTTCTTGTGGCCAAGGGCTCCATCATTTTCTTTGAGGAGTGTTTTTGTTCTCTTAATTCTCTTTCGTGTTTTAACCCTACATAGAGAACACAAATCAGAAATGGGGACCGTCACTGTCCGATGTGCTTATTGGAATACTCATATGGAATATTTTTCTCCATATCTATCATTTTAACTTTGATGTCAACGTGGTAGGATGTCTGTTAACCAGCTTGTGGCGGTCTGCCAGCACAGAAAAAAAACCAAAAAGGTACAATGTCTTCAGGGTTCTTAAAAGTACATGTCTCATGGTATTGAGAATGATTAAGCAGGTGCAAAGATGAGTATGTTTGAAACAGGGATGAGAAAGCTATTCCACGCATGCACCCTGTGAGACAATCTATGGGTGAAAAACAATTATAATAACGAAAAGGTGCATGTAAGAGTACCATCTAAGTGGGCACAAGTGAAAATGAATATACATCAACACTGGCATGAGCCGATAACATTACGGCATAGATATAAACCTAAAAATGGAAAAGGACAGACCGGATCGAAAGAGACCGTACACACAACGTGAATGCTGCTTGCATCAACGTGAGGTGGCCGCCTTGATGTCTAGATACATCATGTGATGCGTCCTCGCGTGCAGTAAATCAAATACTACGTGAACGGGAGGATGCACGGAGCATCGCTGCCCAGGGAGCAAACGGGAAAGGAAAAAAAGACCACAGTAAGAAGACACCTATTAAAGACTGAGAAATTAAGGGGCAGTGTACTCGTTGATTCCAATTGGTACCATGAATTGAGAAAATATAGTAACATCTGTGACTGGGCATAACGCAGAATAGGAGAGAGAAATAATAAAATATAATACACACACTTACTGGACCTTGTTATTTGCAGGTCCTGAAAAAAAAAGAAAAGAAAACCAAGAAAGAAAGCCTTGGCACAGATCAGAACAGACCAACCAGTAAGCAATGCAAGTGGCATGTGCATGTTGAAAAAGCAATACGACACCGAGCCACTGAAATGTAAATACCATGAGACATGTGCTTTTAAGAACAGTGAAGACGACATACCTATGGGTTATTTCTGTGCAGGTAGACCACGACAAGCTGGTTAACAGGCATCCTACCACGTTGACATCAAGGTTAAGATGATAGAGAAAAATATTCCATATCAGTATTCCAATAAGCGCATCAGACACAGTGATGGCCCCCATTTCTGATTTGTGTTCCCCATGTAGGGTTAAAACACGAAAAAATTAAAAGAGAACAAAAACCTCCTCAAAGAAAATGGAGCGCTTGGCCAAAACAAATGACACCACCATTTTATGAGTGATCCCAACCCTAGGGCTGGGACACTGTCCTGAAGAAAGCTGTCAGACTAAGGCAATTCCCGCTGAAACCGGTTGACCAGATTAGAGGTTCAGGGTGGGCCCCTCAACCCCCAAGACACTCAGACTAATTGAGAGGTTGGGATAAAGAAAACATTTAATAGCGGATTGATTCTGCTGGATAAATCATCGACACACAGATTTTAATTTTACGCTTTCACTCGAGAAGGAAGTAATAAATAATTGTAAACTTCTGAAAGGGTGTTTTAGAAACAGGAAAGTAGTGAGTTAGGCAAGGGATATTTTCTTCTCTATCCCCTCTCCTAGGGGCATCCCACTCTTAGTCTCTAAAGAATCTCCACCCATCTTATATTCAACACTTTTTGCTTTCTTCCTGGCCCATCTGGACTGAGAGGATCTCATACCAGTTTCTCTGTCAATGGGACCTGGATAACAATATCCAATAACTGCCCCTCGAAGAAAGGTTTCTTCTTGGAAGCGAAGTGGGGAGAATACTGCATCTCGCCTAATGGCACCTCACTCCCAATCCCCAAGGACCCTCCATTCAGGTGTTCCTTCACTGCTACTACACACGCCCCAGGGTCAGGATTCCAAGAGCAATGGCCTTTCCCTGGCCACCTGTGCAGAAGACCCCAAGGAAGTGGAAGTGAGAATACCCTCAGGTTTCTCACAATTCACAGCTACTAAAACAACTTAATAAGAAAATATTTTCAATAAAATCTTTTCAAGCAGCTTTGTCTCTTTGCCTACTCTGGTTTCTGCCAATATGGGTTTACGAAATGTCCTAAGAACCCAGCATTCTTCAGGGCAGATGAAATATATTCATAAAGTGGAATGATGCTTTTCAGAACATCTGTGGGAAAGCCACAATATTTTCCATTACTCTCATAGCTCATAAAATGTTGTGCATGGCTTTTCGTTTTACATATATTCACAAACTTGAATACTATTCCATTTTGCTGGAGAAACATTTGTTGTTAAAAACATAATTTTCAATTTGAGTGCTTGTTTTCGGGGCCCCTCCCCCTCTCAGTCAACCCACCGGACAACACTGAATGAAAAAAAACAAATGCACATCCAAGGAACCACAGGCTGCGGGTCACAAGTCATCCAAACGCACTACCCTCACAATCTACTCTACTGTTGGAGTCACAAGACCACATTTTTTATGTAAATGGCGAAAAGCCACAGATCATAAAAGGTAGGCTATCAAAATGAAAACCCATATAAATGGGCAAGCTAGATAAGCCTACCTGCATTGTTGACAAAACAGTACTTCATGAGACTGCAAAATCTCTGCCAAACAATTAAATCTTGTATGGTTAGGCACCCAGCACTCCTCGTAGCGCGCATTCAGAATATGGGGCAATGCATGCTGGTCTCCATGACCTACAAACCAGAAACCACTTTAAGTGAAGCAATGGCGTCCATTACCATACAGGCAAATACAAACTAACCAGGGTCGTACCTTCAAAACTGCACTAAGGGTTACCTAAAGGGCCCATTTTACTTAAGGCATCCGTGGAAGCGGCTGAAACTTAAGTTTAATGAGGTGTGCCTCACATCCATGGATTCAAAGAGAAGAAACAGAGCACCTAGAGTCTTGTAAAGTACAAGCGTGTCCGGGGGAAATGGACAAATAAGTATGTACATTGTCCATCCCCTCCTCTATGTGGCAATGTGAGGAATTACTCAACTCTACGCTCTACCCTGCCTGCCAGATCTTGAAATGCGGCAGACATCTTGGAACACCAAGTGGGTGAGGGGAGTGCCATGAAACAGGGATTACCACCCGTCCCTCCCGAAAAGAGTGTATTGGTCGTGCGCCCAGCTTGTGGGTGAGCAGACTTCAGAGGACGGTCTTCGTCAAAGACTCTTAGGTCAGCGGCCTTTAGACATTGATCCAATCTAAATAAGAAACATCCTCATCACCCAGTCTGAAGAAAAAAGCTACATGGTGGTCTCGTACAGCAAAAGCTATTGCAAAATAATATGAATCAGAAACTGGTGTGAAAGCGTTCACCAGATCAAACTGCCAGTCCACAACCAGATATCCCCTGTGGGTAAAAACGAGAGAGCAATCCCCATGTAAGAAAAATGTAGTCCGTTAGGCTCTGTGGCAGCTCACACTGCTTCAACATGGCCTCCCATCCGATGCGGACATTAATATGGGTAGTGTTTCTTTCCCATCAGAAGTGCTAGCGAGAATTACACCTCATTTTGGAGTGTCAAAAAGAACATTAACAGGGAGATGTTGCAGATACAAACCAAAAAATATGGTCCATTCTTGTACAATCACAATGCCATGCATTTAGTAAATCAGGATCTGCAAAAAACACTTTTTCAGAAAGGCAAGAGAAAGTAATCCAGCACCATGCAAATGTCAAACTCTCATCCTATGTTTGTCACGTGACTAAACGATTGGAAAGATGGGCCACCCACCGTAACAAGCAGGTGGCCGTCACCAATATCACTATGGGCCAAAGTGGGCATAAGGTCTTCTCACATAGCAGATCGAGCTACAACATCCACATCTCGCTCGAAGTAGGAAGTCTAGCCACACACCAGTTTAAACAAACATTATCCCACCCTCAAATTTTGTATTTCTTGCACTCTTTCTTCTCCAACTCCTCAACATAGCCCCTCTTCTTCTGACTCCAAATCTATGTTTGGAAACTGTGGCGTGGGTACAGTAAGCAATACCCACCCTGTCAGCAACACGTCCTTGTGTTGGCACCCGTATCTGATCTTTGAGATTTCATTCAGATGATCATTCTTTGCTCTTGTCTTCACTTTCCTCCCTTGAGTTTTCTGGTTCTGTTATTTGGTTTCAAACCCATCTTGAAAATCGTACTTATTCTGTCACCTGGGCTGGTATTATTCCTCTCCAGCATGGTGTGCCTCAAGGCTCGGTTTTGGGTCATTTTCTTCTTTATATACTGCTCCTCTCACATCCATTTCTTCATAGGGGTTTTCTCACCATTTTATGCTGACAAGACCCAACTACTTCCAATCTTTCACTTCTCTACCATTCAGGATACCTTTCCATCTCGTCTTTTGGCTATTCAATTATCAAATCCTGGATGTCTGATCATTATCTTGTTCTCAATTCCTCCAAGACAGTGGTTTTATTCTTTCCTGCTTCTACTATCCCTCCCCCTATTCCTTCTAGCTGCATTTCCTTTCCTCCTTCCTTGCTTTCCATTTAATCTTCTGCCTGTAATGTGTGTCTTTATCTGGATTCTTCAATTCCTTTTTCTTTTCATATTTATCTACTCTCACGTTCTTGTTGAGCCATTTATATCATACAGAAATCGACCTTTTTCTTCCTTTTAATGCAGGCAAGCTACTTATTTCTCCTCTTGTCTTTTTTACTGTTCTTCCGTTCTCGTTGGTCTATCTGTCTTCTTGCTGCTCTAAAATTGATTTTTCAAATCTTCTGTTCATCTGCTTTGTTTTCTTGCGATTCGATTTCATCTGCAGCTTGCTTAAGCGTTAAGAAACAACCGACATGTTTTGCAAACAAACCGGATTACAGAAACCATCCAAAATGACACTCATCAAGTTGACCTCCCTTGATTGGACGGGGTGCAGGGGAACACTATTTCATCAAGTTTACAGGGGGGAAACAAAGAAAACTGAGCAAGAAGATGCACTCACTTCTGAGGCACAATCATTTCTAACCCTGTAGTTCGAAAAGTAACTGCTAAAGCAAACAGGAATCTTTACACTTGTGAGTAAGCAGCCCACCACTGCCTCGACGTTTGTCCAGACTGGTTTATGACAAACTGCAGATATAGTTTGCATGTAAAATCGAAGTACGGTTTGTGGCACTATGTATTAGCACCTTATTTTGAGCTAGGTGGCAGCAAAGAAAAAGTGGTGGCAACAAAGTTAAAAATGTGGCAGCAAAGATCTAGCAACAGAGATAGGTGTAGTAACAGTTATAGTGCCACAGCAATGGATTTAGCAGCAAAGATAAGCAATGATTAAATAAGGAGGTAGCAGCAAGACGGAAGTACTCATAGGAAAAAGGGAAAACAAGGGAAAGCTATGTAAAGCTATGTAAAGTGGCAAAAATGTAAAGCAACATGGCAAGAGACTGAGCGTAATCAACCTATACCACAGTAGCATGAAAGACAGGGAAGTTTCCAAAGAAAGAGGGGTATAATGCAAGTGTTTTTTTAAATGCATGCCAGAGTTAACAAACAAGTATGACAATCTTTCAAGCGTTCCAGAGCTGCTATTCTGACATGTGCATCGCTGTGTTAAAATGTTCAAAAGTAGTATTTTCTCTGCATTGCGTTTAATCTTGTGTGCTATTTTTTTATCACCGATTAAACATACCTCAACCTGAGTAACAACGAGTAGCTCCAGGTTAAGAGGAAGAAACGGACACCGAGAGCTACCTTTAGCTCCTCCTCCATTTATTCCAATTTCGATCCATGGACAGGTAACAGAAAATAGGCACCCTGGAGGCCCTGGTTCACCAATCAATGTTTTTTTGAAAAAACCTCAAAAGGTTATGGTTCACAGCTGTCACCTTTAACATTCACAGAAATGTGTTGAAGCATAGGTCCACAATAAGCCTTGGAACACCTTTTCATCTGGCCAAGAATTCAAGCATCATCCCTTGCCAACCTCCCATTAAGATCCATTCTATGGCATCTTTGATCAGAAGTTCTCAAACCTCCACAATCAGTTTGTAGGCTTGGGGAGAAAGGGGTGTTTTGGGAGGGGGTGTTGGGTGCCCTGTGCCCTTTTATTCTATGCACCAATCACCAATATGTAGCACACAAAAGGCCAAG
This sequence comes from Ambystoma mexicanum, assembly GCF_040938575.1. NCBI lineage: Eukaryota > Metazoa > Chordata > Amphibia > Caudata > Ambystomatidae > Ambystoma > Ambystoma mexicanum. The sequence goes on from NC_090932.1 coordinate 1,299,697,820, forward strand.
CCTTAAAATGCAACATTAAGGGCATATCTGTAGGTCATGCCCAGTGTGACCCTTACCCCCAAAGTACAGCATCAACAGGGCATGGCATGCAGCCACTTATGGTTTTGAGGGGGAGCATATGCCTCTTGCTTTTAAACACCAATATTCCAGAATGCAATGTCTTGCATGCTAGCTGTATAGTATACTTTGGCACTGGATCCAAGTTTCCGACTATGGAGTCTCAGAAATGCTCTAAATATCTGAAACCTTCGTACTTTTACACTAGTTCTGAGAGTTCAGTGTTTAAACTCTCCTTTACCATTGCTGGGTGCTTTGATATATTTCTGCACATGCAGCATCAGGTCCAACCTGTGAAATCGTACTGCTAGACTCTCCTCCACTTGGCCTGGTCCTCAATCGTCTGCTTCCATCTCCGGTTTTTCAGCACACTTCCCAACATCCGAGGCTTGTCACAACACTCTAAGGATCAGTCACATCTCTCCAGCTTTTGTTTTATACCACTCATGGTAGAGTCTACGGCCTCTCATACTCCTCGGACAGCACTTTCTTTTGGATTCTCTGCCAGCTTTCTGATGCGGCATCCAGGTCTCGGAACCCCTCCACCCCACTTACCAAAGTAACAGTGCCTCCTCTTTCTCTTAGTCCTCCCATCCATCCATCCATCCCTCCTGCCTCTTACAGGTCCCCAAAGATGTTCCCCTTCTATTGTGCCTTTTCCCCTTCCCATACTTATTATGTTCTTACACCATGAGGGGGGAGTCCCTTGACCCATGAATTATGGAGCTCCTTGAGCTAACACGCCCAATCACAACCATCGCACCCTAAAATTCTGGGACTAGAAACAGACTGTATTTGATCGTTCTTATAGTTATATTAAATATATATAAAAAATCAAGGTTCCCTACCTTCATGCTGGGGCTGGTCACCAACAATATTACAGGGTTTGAAACTGCAAGGAGTTACTTAGCTCCTGGTTATAGCCCAGGAGAGCACGGGTGGCAGGACAACCACAGCTACATTTGGCTCCACAGGCCAACTAGTGCCATACAAGTATATCCATAGGACATTAACCACGAGCATCAGAACACATCCTGAAGCCATTAAGAGCATGGGGCGTCATAAAATAGACTAAAACTCATAGTTTGCATCTCAGATGGGAGCTAAATTTGCTAAATGCTATGCAATTGCTCCTAGTTTCCAGAATTAGCTCCTGCTTACTGGCTCAGGCCAGATACCCAGTAGGTGCTTTTAGCTCCTGCTAATTAAATCCTTATTTCGATCCCTGTATTATGTAGCCACATGCAGCCTATCTACAAAAGGAAAAAGCAACACCTGTCTTTTCTCGCTGATTGTCAATCCACACAAACATCCATTTACATTAATCAAATCTCTATAGCTTCTTCTAGGAACAATATACAATGTATATTTAAGTCATCGCTGTTTGGCTTCTATATTGTATCTTATTTTAATCAGACAATTTAATAAATGTATTTTCTCCAACATCGAGGACAAGTGTTGATTGAGAAATTATAGACAGTTTGCTGGCTCTTCTCACTTCATTCACATGTATTGGATTCAGAGAATCTACATCATATGCATCAAATATGTTTTTAATTCCCTTTATAATTCTACAATATGTGTATGCTTCTGTTGGTTTCTATTGAAGGCATGTATGTACAATGCGTAGTGTGATGTGTTGAACTTTTACTCTATAGCCTTGGATTAGGGAACTGTCCTTTCATTTTGGAGAGCACAGAAAATTGGTTTAAAAAAAAAAAACAATCACATGAAATTATAATCCTTTGGAAGGATATGAACTAACCTCCCAAACCTACTTGGCACCAAAAGTCAACTTAATGCAGAATTAATTTCTTTTCTGTGTAATGTTATTGGAAAGATGGCAATGGTTGTTTAAATAGTCATTTTCTTGGGAATTGAAGTGGACAAACTAATCTCCCCCTCTTCCCATTAGAATGGTGTGGCTTCACACAATGTGTTTTTACAGAAAAATAAGCTATGGCTTCCACAGATCAAAAGTGGACTAATCCTCTAAACTGTGCATAGATTGTATATCGGTTCACAGTTCGTCTTAAAAACACCTGTTGAAAAGGACAAATTGCACTGTGTGCTAAAAAAGAAAAAACTGGTATTGGATTTTAAACCACTTTCTTCCTTTCCATTACAGCCCAGCCCTGTTCAATGGCCTAGCTGGTAAAAGCAATACAGAGGATATAATTGCACAGGGCTTTTTTAGTTATACTCACTTTTCGGTTTACCTTTTAAAGGCCAAGAACTGGCATGACATCAGTTTCTAGCAGCTTCACCCAGTCAGCTATGCCTCCATGCTGCCTCTCCTTTCGAGGTCTTTCTCACGGAATCTGGTCCTATTTAGGCAAAGCTTCAGTATAGATTGTCCTGTAGACAAGTACCTACTTTGTGTGTTTGGGCTTAAACATGCTGTACAACTTTTCCATGCAGTGTCATTTGATGCATTGATTTCTCATTTGACACGTTCTCTTATTTGACCCCTTCAGATGTTGACAAACCCCATGATGCGCATCCCTGTATTATGATAGTTCCAACATAACTTGCAGTGTGAAATGTGGAGGTTCTGGTCAGATTTGGACGCAAATCCATTTTATTTTTATAGATTTTGTTAGGAACATATCTAGGTTTTGCTTTTTTTTTTTAAACCACAATAATCCTGCATCTGTAGACCTGTTGCAAGGACTAGTAGCACAAAATATGAAAAAGTTATAAAAAGAAGTAAATTGATAGCTCTTGTTTAGAGCTATGCAGTGGGCATGCCCCATTGAATCCAGCACAGCCTTTGCTTTCTCAAACAACCTAATTGTTATAAGGTTATGTCGTTTTTTTTCTGTAAATGTCATCTTTTGCAGCTTTTACATGATTCTTTGCTGTGCATTGGAGTCTCGTTTAAACCCAATTATTAACTTTAAATCAAACGTGAATAGATCGTACTTTAGTCATCTGCAAATAATTCCAAAACCTAGATGGAGTGAAATTATTTGATCCATTGGGTTATTACCAGGCCTAATTGCATGTGACCAGCTCTCAGCCATAAAACCGAAGAGAGACTGTTAAAACAAGGAATGCAATTCAAATGTATTTTTCACACTCTTTGTTTAAAGATGAGCATGTGTTCCGGTGGGCGAAGGCCAGCATAATATATTCATCTAATGATTGATAAGAGACCAGACTTTGTCAGATGGCTGCCCCATGGCTTCTTTTTTGCCCAGGCACCTGTGCTTCAAAGTCATGTATTCAGATAGCAGATCTGCACTCACCTTTAACCTGCACAGACAAAGCATAAGGCAGAGGTGTAGCTTTCATCTCAATTCAACAATCTGTAATGTGAAGTGTCAATTGAACACATTTTTTCTGAGCTGTCAGGTTTTAAAGAGCAACAGGAATAATTTCAATGAGATGGTAGATTACAGGGATGAAAGGCAAAGGACAATATACTTTGCTTAGTAAAAAGGTTTTTAAAAACCTATACTATACCGAGAACCACTGGTCCACAGTTCTTCCTCATTCCTAAACCGCCATTTTGGATTTAAATAAAATTCCTCTCTGGATCAGTTTGTTCAAGAGATCAGTATTTTCCCTTTCTTTATATCAAGGGGGACTCATTGTATTTCTGCTTCCAACTGCGCTTGAGTGTAACCGATTAATCCTTTTGTACGTCTATTCGTGATGCATGATGGAGGCACTTTGTTACACTCCACACACCTACTTGCACTTCCCATATGCCCTCACCCACACATCTTCACGGTGTCCCTCTACCCGGCACCCTGTCCACTAACCAACCAACACTCAGTCCTTTGTCAAATAGCTGCCCTCATTCCTGCACCATCCACTATTACCCACCCTCTCTCTCCTACCTACTCTACGAAAGCCAAATTCAACATGCAATAATTAGCCATGACAAGTGAGACGGTATTGACAAAGCAGTTGCATAAAGTGGAATATAACTGGCCATTTTTTGTACATTACAAAAGGCAACAGCCAGAAAAGGCAACATTAAATTGCTGAATGACTTCTTTGCTGGTGACGCGTAGAAGCACACTGCTGCCCTATGTTCATTCTCTAGCATTTGCCCCAAGAACGAGGTAGAGCTGTTCCTTGTCAGGTTTCTTCTGGATGGCTTCCCTTTCCTCACAGAAATGAGAAAGTAGTATCCTGTATGCCTTTATATGTGGAACAGTAAGAGAATGTGTCAACTTCTTTAATGCCACACTGTTGGCTGATTCTGCCTGTATCTGGTGAGCATTAGCTTGTGGTGCGAGTTGGACCTCAGCCTGTTACTTTGCAATATGAGGTCTTGTGCAACAGTTCTTTGGAATTCAAGTATGTTGCATTGCCCAAGCTGTGTTGCCCAGGAGACTTTGTAGAGGTACTCTATGATGTGTTGTGTTTCAGAGCAATACTGCTTTCTGTATCTGGTCTCTCAAATTATGTCTGGTGGTGGTGGTTCAGGAAGCTATCCTCCAAACATAGGACTCTAGCAAATGTCTGTACTGGCTATGTGGTCCTGTAGTGCAGTGTGTTTGCATTCGTTTGTTATGTGACAATCATATGAAAAGTGGAACTTCTAGATAGTCAGCTGCAGAAGTAATGTCCCCAACTGCAGTGTTTATCCAAGGTGTGGGCAGTATTTTCTTAAAGTTTCATGCATTCAAAAAAAAAAAAAGCGCAACACGATCTCCAAATTTAGATCATACAAAGCATTCGATTAAACAAAGCAACCTTCTTCTCTACAGTTATGTCTGCACTTGAAAGAAACTAGGAAAGGATAAGAAAAGCAGGGCAGGAGGAGGAGAGAAGACTGAAAAGATGAGGCCTCTGCAGATAAGGCCCACACCCATCCATAAAGCCAGGAAAGTACAATTATTCATGTAGCTCATTATAGGCATCCTAAATATCACCATATGCAGATTTATCAGCTGGAACTGAACCCTCTCATATTTAAGCATTGTCCACATTTTTTTTATTTTTTTTACAACTTACCTGACCTGATCAAGTTAAGGAAGAGCATTACATCAATACATGCTGGATATTTCTATATGCAGCCACGAAAAGAAAAGTGTGGTGCTCGGGGCATGAAGGAAAGTGGCAATGAGGCACCGATTGGTTTCCCGATCTCTGGCAACATAGGCTCTCTCCTTCGCATAGGATCAAGGGCCAGCTAAAGCGGTCTGATATGATACGTAAACCTGCCTTTAAAAAAAAATATGTTTGTTTCCACTTATTTATAACACTTAGCGAACAAAACTTTTAAGGTAAAAAATTAGGGGGATTTTTTTCTAAGCCCCATATAATGTATTGATTTTGATACTGTGATTGTCAGGAAAACCAAAACCATGGGTACACGAAAGAATGTAGCAAAGTGGAAAATTCTTAACTATTAACATTGCAAGTTAGCACTTAGCCATCTTTACGGCCCAAAGGGACTAATCGCATCAGGACATGTGACTTCCTGATGTTAAGGAATGCATTTAGGGAGGGAGATGTTCATTGGGCTTGGCTATTCTGCAGAGTTCCTGTTTGAGTGCAGGAGAAATTCTGTATTGGTAAGTAGAGGAGTGAGGGGGGGAGTGCTTGTAGATGGAACAGAAAGAATGGTTGAGGCTCCATATATGTGGAATAACATATGGATGTATGGGTTACTTTTGAATAGGGAGAAGTCTCAGAGTGCTGGGAGAAGACATTAAACTGAGTTCGCCCGTTGAGTTCCAGTGAGGCTGTAAAGGTGAGAGGAGTGGATTTATGTTGCAGCAAAAAAACCTTTGTCAAATGACCCAATTCATACTGGGGTGAATGGATATGGGATACATTACTCACCGTAATTGTATTTCTAATGCTTGTAGCTGCTTAGATTCACATGCTGTGTATAGGCCGACATCTAGTGGAAGCTGCGGAGTGTTACAGTTTGTTTTTCGAAACTCAAAAATGGGCGTCAACACAGGGCGTGCCAGTAATACTATCCCTAGTGTGACATCCACTGTACCCATGATCCCTCACGTGTCTAGGACCCTCAGATTGTATTTTTTCTGACATGAGGTAGCATGAGGAGTAGCGCGAGTACAGATAATCCAAGCAGATAGATAAGACTACAAGCATCCATGCGCCTTCTCTCAGAGGGGAGGAAGGGTGGGTCACATGTGAATCTAAGCAGATACAAGCATCAGAAATACGATTACGGTGAGTAATGTATCCCTTCTGAGGCTTGTGGAATCTGCTTAGATCACATGCTGTGCATAGATTAGCGAGCAGTGTTAGAAGGAGGTGGGATGTGAGAAGGGTCATGAGCAAATGTCTTAGAACCGCTTGTCCCACTTGAGTATCTGTCTTGGAATGGGTGTCAAAGCAGTAGTGCCGAGTAAATGTGTGAATAGAGCTCCAAGTAGCTGCTTTGCAAATGGTGTCAAGGGGTACATTTGCAATGAAAGCCAGTGACCCCATTGTCTCTTGTAGAGTGGGCTCTTGGCGTGAAAGGCAACGTTTTTTCAGAAAGGGAGTAACAGCTGGATACAGTTAACAATCCACTTAGAGATGGCACCTTTAGAGACGCGATCTCCCTCTTTGCCTGTAGCTACGGAGACAAACAGTTGGTCTGTTTTCCTAAGCGGTCTGGTTTTGTTTACATAGTATAGGACTGCCCTACGCACATCTAGAGTGTGTAGTTTCACCTCAGCTGAGCTTTGTGGGTCTTGGAAGAAAGCCGGAAGCTCGATGGACTGGTTCACGTGGAATTTTGAAATAAACTTAGGTGAGAACCTAGGATGTGTACATAAAACCAGTTTATCTTTATGAACTGTAAAGAAAGGATCCTGCACTGAGAGCCTGAATTTCACTGGCCCTTCTTATCGATGTAATTGCTACTAAGAAGGCTGTCTTATAAGTCAGGTGTTTGAGACTGCTTTTATGCATGGGCTCAAATGGGGGGCCCATGAGTTTAGCTAGAACCACGTTAAGGTCCCATCCTGGTGGTGGGTTTGAAATTGGAGGGTGAGGTCTCTTTACTCCTTCCATGAAGGCTTTAACCACTGGTACTTTCCACCACGACATCTTGGTATGGGAGGTGGTGTATGCTGACAGAGCTGCCAGGTGTACCTTTAGTGAGTTAAAAACCAACCCTGCGTCCAGCAGGAGGAGCATGTATGTGACAATTTTGGAAGGAGTGCAATCAACAGGGTTGATTTGCTTATTCTGGCACCAGATAACAAATCTTCTCCATTTGTCAAAGTAGCAGTGCCTCATGTTTGGCTTCCTAGACTCTTAAGATGTCCAAACTCTATGACCTCAGGAGCCATGCTGCCAGGTTCATTGAGTTGGGTTGAGGATGCACTTTCTGACCCTGGTGCTGGGACAGTAGGTTGTGCCAGCCCGGGAGTTTGATGGGTTCGCACACCGCTAGTCTGCGTAAGTGTGGGAACCACGGTTGTCTCGCCCACATGGGAGCAACCAGGACGAGCGTCGTCGATTCTCGGTTCATCTTGTTGACCACCTTCCTGATGAGCGGTGTTGGTGGAAAAGCGTACGCAAACATCCCTGACCAGTTCATCCACAGGGCGCTCCCCTGGGAGTCTGGTTGGGGGAACCTGGATGCGAATCCTGGGTACTGTCTGTTTTCGCTTGTGGTAAATAGGTCTATAGTGGGGAAACCCCACTGAGAGAAGACATCTTCTACGATTGCTCTGTGTAGACACCATTCGTGTTCCTCTGGGAGGGGATCTCTGCTCAAAGCATCCGCCAGAGAATTTTAATCCCCTGGAACATGTTGAGGTGACAGGAAGATGTTCCATCCGAGTGCCCATATCCACATTTTCTGGGCAAGCTTGGACAGATTTGGCAAACGAGTCCCTCCTTGCTTGTTCAGGTAAAACATGGTTGTAGTGCTGTCCGTCCGGATCTGCACTGACAGGATCAACAGGTAGGGCTTGAACACTTGAAGCACTCTGAATACCGCCAGAAGCTCTAGCAGGTTTATATGATTCTTGGCCACTGGTTGAGACCAGAGACCCTGAGCTGTGTGGTGGAGATGGTGAGCTCCCCACCCTGACAGGCATGTGTCCGTTGGGACTACTGCCTGTATTTCGGGATCGTAAAAGGGTTTCCCCTTGGACAGATTTTTTCTTGTCCACCAGTGAAGACTTTGTACAAGTGTTGGCGAAACGACCACTAGATCGTCCCACTGACCACTTGCCTGAGACCACTGTTTCGCCAACCATTCTTGCATGGGGCGCAGGCGCGCGTGTGGGGCCAGGTAAATACATGACGCCATCATGCCCAGCAAACGACCGGCCTGATACTGCGGATTTTGCAGCAGTATATTCCGAATTCCTTCCTCTGATGGAAAGGCCAACCCCTCTTGTGTGTTTAGGACAGCTCCTAAGAACTGTTTGGAGGTGCTTGGCACCAGACTTGTCTTTTTCTCATTTATGGAGAAACCTAATTCAAAGAGGAGGTTGATCGTTCTTTGAATGTTTGTTCTGCAAATTACTGGGGTCTCCCCCGTGATGAGCCAGTCGTCCAGACAAGGGTACACTGGGATTGCCTCCCTGTGTAGGTGTGCCGCCGCCACCGCCAGTACCTTGGTGAATAACCTTGGAGCCGAGGCTATCCCGAAGGGCAGTACCTTGAATTGGTAGTGCTGACAGTCCAGCTTGAAGCGCAAGTTTTTTTTTTGCGCTGGGAACATGGAAATATGAAAATAAGCATCTTTCATGTCCAATGTTGCCATGTAATCCCCCTTTTTTAGGAGGGGGATTACCTCTTGGAGAGTAGTCATGTGAAATTTTTGGGGCTTGACATACTTCTTTGCAGGCCTTAAGTCCAATACTGGGCGCACTGTCAAATCTTTTTTTGGCACAAGGAAGTAAGTTGAATAAATACCCTTGTTTACTTGGTGTCCCGGGACGAGTTCTATCGCGTCCTTTGCTAGAAGATTGCCGATCTCTTCGAGGAGGATCTTCTGATGGTCTAATCAGTGTACTTTTTGACGTGGTGGGTGGTTTCGGGGACGCTCTAACAGTGCTAGGCAGTATCCAGCGGACACTGTCGACAGCACCCATCTGTCTGATGTGATCCCTTCCCAAGCTTGGGTGAAGTTGGTAATGCGTCCCCCCTACTAGGGATGCGCGAGAAGGGTCCCTGAACGGAACGTCACTGTTTTGGTGGAGGCATGCCGCCGCCTCTACTGGGGCTGCCTCTACCCTTACCACGTCCTCTCTTATTACCCCTGCCATAACTCTGGGTAGACTGCTGGTTGTTGTTGTTCCATGGTGTACCCTGCCCCTGGGAATAGTTTGTTCCTCTCTGGGAATTTTGGCCGCGTGGGCGGCGAAAATTGCCATTCCCCTTTGATTTGGGGGTTTGTTGGTTAATTGGCCTAGGGATTTGAGAGTCTGGTATTCATCCTTGGCATTTTTCAGGGCGTCCTCTACCGCCTTCCCAAACAGTAGATCTGTCTCCACCGGTTTGTCTATTAATGATGCTTGTGTTTTGGGTTTGAACCCTGATTGGCGTAACGAAGCATGTCTTTTGATAACAGTGCTTTCTGCTATCAATCTGCCGGCGATATCCCCGGCATCAAAGGTTGCTTTTAAGATGCAACCGGACACGGCTCTTCCCTCCGACGCAACCCGTGCCAATTGGCCTTTAAAGTATTCTGGAGCAGTCTCTATGAGTGCCGTGACTTCCTCCCACTGGTGGCAGTTGTAACTTGCCAGTAGGGTGGTGGAGTTGGCGATCCTTGCCTGGTAGGCGGAAGTGGAGGCTACTTTCCTACCCAAGCCATAAATCTTCTTGCTCTCCTTGTCGGGAGGAGCTTCGGACGATGACAGGGGTGTTCCCGCCCTCTTTCGTGTGTTCGTAACTACCAGGGAGTATGGTTTCAGTTGCCCACTTATGTACAGCGGGTCTGATTGGGCTGCCCTGAAAAGTTTCTCTATCCTGGGGTTTACCGCCCTGGTGAGGTTGGGATTTACAAGGGAAGGGTCTGTCCTCCTTTGTATCGATTTAAGGATAGGGATGGCCTGGGCAACAGGTCTCCTTTCTCCCACTAATTCTTCGGCAAAGTCCCTCTCTTCCTGTTCTCCCTGGGTGTCAATGTGGAAGTGTTCTGCCGCTGTGGACAGAACTTCATTCAGGAGAGGTTGGTTGTCGACCGGGGAAGTCGGTAACCGGGGGATCTTTGTCTACTGGGGAATCTACCCTGTAGGTTTCTGGGTCGTCCTCTTCTTCCTCTTGGTCCTCATCATCCCCATAGTAACCCGTCCCAGATTGGTCTCCCAACATGCCCAAATCCGGATCCTCAATAAAGGGTGGATCCTCATTATATTGAGATTAGGGCTGTATACAGAAAGGGTCCGAAGACTGTGTTGGTGCTTCAACCCGGGACTTCTTACTTGGGGGAATCGGGTCCCTAGAACCTGAGGGTGAAGCCCTGTAGAGGAAGTGTTCAGGATTCTTGGCATAGAAGTCTGCCAAAGACGACATCCTAGACATAACTCTGTCTATGTCATCACTAGACCATTCCTTTGTGCAGGGAATGACTCTTTCCTGGGAGTTTCCCTGTCTTGTCCTGATTGGACCTATGTGTTTGTGCAGGGGTCTTTAAAATGACAGAAGACTGAGACTTGTCCGTCTGTTTTTGCCTGTCTGACTGCTTCTGAGGTGTGGAAGAAGGTAGAGAATGCTTCTTTTGTTGTTTCCCCCCCTCCCTGTGGGTGGAAGAGTGTTTTCCCTGTTTATTCACCCCTTCAGACCCTTTCGACGTCTGGCGTCGAGGTTCGGGGATAGTGTCCCTATCTCTAGAGTGTGGCGGTTGGGACTCAGGAACAGCCGTTCAGAGGTCTGCTGACACCGACTCCTTGAGTGCGGCCTGGGGATAGAGGTCGGCTTTGTCTTCCGACGATCGAACCTCTGTTACCTTAGGGAGCGAGGCACTCTTGGCAATAGTGGATGGCTGCCTGGAGTCATGCGGCGATCTAGATCGAGAACGCCCAGAGGACACCGATTCGGTGGACCGTTCTGTGTGCCTCTTTCCGAGAACTCGACGTGCGCGTCGAGTCTCGGTGGGACTTATGTTTGGTGGAAGTGGTGTGGGTAACGTTTGTGTCGCCGGGTGTTTTCCCCATAGCCGCCCTGCCCGACGACCTTCCGAGGTCGGGGACTTGCGGTTGGCTGTCTCTCGACGCCACGTTGCCCTCGCCGTCCGAAAGCACGGCGTCGCTGAAGGCGCCCTCTGCTGCCATGGCCTCTTGACACCTGACGTGGTGGGCCCAACGCTTCATCGAACGGTCCTTTATTGTTTTCGGTTTAAACCTACTACAAGCTCTGCAGTTCGCCTCGGGGTGGTCCCTCGGCAAGCAGAGGTTGCAAGTGGCGTGTCTGTCAACCCAAGGGTACTTGCGGTTGCACTTGGGGCAAAATTGGAAAGGGGTACCCTCCATACGCACCCTGTGGCAGCGGGCTAATGATTGTAGGAATATATAGAAGATGTACCTATATATTAAAGAGTGTAGAGTATGTGCCACCCCCCACTCTCCCTACTTGCAGGGCCGAGGCCAGAGGCCTTCCTAGGCCCGGGCCGAGGCCAGAGGCCTTCCGAGGCCCGGGCCGAGGCCAGAGGCCTTCCGAGGCCCAAGTCCGTCGTGCATCTGTCGACGGTTGATTCCTTCTCCGGGCTGACGTCGGTGGCTCGACATTGTGGTGGAGAAATGGGGAAATATTAAGATATTTTAGCAAAATTGTGGCTAAGGCCAGGAACTCCGCGGGATGCTTCCGACCAGTATGGTGGAAAAAAACAATCGGAGGGTCCTAGACGCGTGAGGGATCATGGGTATAGTGGACGTCACTAGAGATAGTATTACTGGCACACCCTGTGTCGACGCCCATTTTCGAGTTTCGAAAAACAAACTGTAATACTCCGCAGCTTCCACTAGATGTCGGCCTATGCACAGCATGTGATCTAAGCAGATTCCACAAGCCTCAGAAATATATATATTTTTTTAACTGCAATTATTTAATAAAGGTTGTGAAATTGCTGTTTTTTTGGCTGTTTCTTGTCTGCAGCGTCTTTTTGAAAATCAAAGGATCTGCGAACTGTTTGCCGGAATGGCGTTTTGTTCGTCGTTTAAATCTTGGATACATATAGATATATGATACATTACTCACCGTAATTGTATTTCTGATGCTTGTATTTGCTTAGATAGGCCGACATCTATTGGAAGCTGCAGAGTATTACAGTTGTTGTTTTCGAAACTCGAAAAGGGACGTTGACAGTGTATGCCAGTAATACTATCCCTAGTGTGACGTCCACTGTACCCATGGTCCTCCACGCGTCGTGGTCCCTCGGATTGTTTTGTTTCTGACTTGAGGTAGCATGAAGTGTATCGCGAGTAGAGGTGTATCCAAGCAGATAAGTGTCAGAGAAGCTCACATAACATCTATGTACCTTCTCTCCGGGTAGGAATGGTGGGCGCATGTGAATCTAAGCAGATACAAGCATCAGAAATACGATTACGGTGAGCAATGTATCCCTTATGAGACTTGTGCAATCTGCTTAGATCACATGCTATGTATAGATTAGCAAGCAGTGTTAGAAGGCGGTGGGTTGTGAGAAGGAGCAGCAGCAAAATAGATTTTTTTTTTAGAACCGCTTGTCCCACCTGTGTATCTGCTTTGGAATGGGTGTCAATGTAGTAGTGCTGAGTGAAAGTGTGTACTGAGTTCCATGTAGCTGCTTTGCAAATGCTGTCTAAGGGGACATTTGCGATAAAAGCCAGAGTAGCTCATGTGCTCCTTGTAGAGGGAGCCCTTGGTGTGAAAGGCAGCGCCTTATTTGATAATGAATAACATAGTTGTATGCATCTGACTGTCCATCTGGAGATGGCATTTCGGAAATGCGGTCTCCTTCTCTGCCTGGTGCTACGGAGACAAACAGTTGGTCCGTTTCCCTTAGCGGTCTGGTCTTGTTGACGTAGTAAAGGACCGCTGAGCTAATTGGATTTTGAAAGAAATCCGTAGCTCTATGGATTGGTTCACGTGGAATTTAGATATGAATTTAGGAGAGAACCTTGGATGTGTACGTAACACCAATTTGTCTTTATGTATGATATAGAAAGGGTCTTGTGAAAATCCATCCCCCTACTGGGGGAGGCATGGGAGGGCACCTGTAGTGTGCGGTCATTGCTCTAGATGTGGAGCCCTGGCCACGGATCTGCGCTGGCCTCTCTGGTAACCCTGCAACGCCTGACCCTGGTTGTTATTCCAGGAAGAATTTTGACTTTGTCTGTACCCGGATCCTCTTTGGGAATTTTGGCCACAAAACCAGCAAAAATTGTTCCTGCCACTCTGGCCAAGGGGTTTATTACTTAGTTGCCTGAGGGACTTGAGCGTGTTGTATTCCTCCTTGGCAGACTTCTGGGTGTCCTCTACCGCTTTGGCGAATAAGACTGTTGGTTCCACTGGCATGTTAAGTAATGTCACCGGGGTCTCCAGCTTAAAGCCAGACTGACGAAGCCAAGCGTGGCACTTGATTATGGTTCCTTCAGCGATTATTCGGCCTGCACTATCTGCAGCGTCGAGATTATTCTTGAAAATGCAGCTGGCAGTAGCTTTGCCTTCCGCTGCTACTAATGCAAGTTGAGACTTTAAAGGCTCAGGAACAGAAGCTATCAGGGTAGTTATTTCATCCCAGTTATGGCAATCATAACTTGCCAACAGTGTAGAATTGTCTACCTTCCTTCCCATGGAACTGCTACACTATCCTCCCTCTCTCACGAAGTCTAGACGAAAAAAAGCACAAAAAACACATAATGGGTGCAAGTCCTGGCCTTCCCATCGCAGGCACCCACTTCAGCGCATGTTCCAGAGATCTTAGTCCCCTCTACAGACCTATGGACTTCTCATCTCTACTCTCTCCCCTTTCACATCCTCTCTCATTAATTTTGGCACCAAGTGGCATGTCCTCTTGGCAGGCTTCTTCTTATCACGCTGAATCATTAATGTCTACCACACTGGCACTATGCTGGTTCAGGGTCCTCAAGCCAACTTCCTTCTCTTTGACTAGATCCTGCCGCCCCTCATTAACTTTCTTCCTTCGCCTGCCTCTCCCCCTACCACTCTCACTCCCCCCCCCTCTGACTAGAATACCACGCCCCTGTATTCCACCTCAGAAAACCTTAAAAAGGCAGAGTCTCTTCACCTGGCGACTTAACATCTGCTGAGCCAACAAACACTGCTGACGTCTGCCTCCTTCTCAAAGACACTGACTTCGACATTATTGCTCTCCGCAAGGCATGGTTCAATGCCAGCTCAGTCACTGCTTTTGACTCCCTCCCACCCGACGGCTTCAAGATCATTTCCAAGCCGTGTACTCACCGTGCTGACTGTGGGGTTGCCTTACTCTTCCTGGAGTAGGTTCCTTCTTCCATTTTACCCACCCAGCTCTACTCTTCCTTTGAGAGTCTGGTTTGCAAGTTGGTCCTCTCTCCCTCCTCCACCTTGACCATTACAACCATTACTACCATTTACTGACCTCCAGGCGCTACCTCCCCGTTACTCTCTGAATGGGCAGATTCTGCTCCTCACTTTCAAGCTCCTCCAATCTGTGCCTCTTGGGCAATTTCAACATCCAATTGGACTCTCCTGGAACAGCATCTACTCTTTTTTTTCATTGACCTCTTCACCTCTCCATCATTCTCCCTTCTGGTCCACGACACACACTGGACGCCCTCATCCACTGATCACCCATCTCTCTTGGTCAGACCACTCCTCTCCTCCCAACTAGGTCCCTTGGCCCTCTGACAGCATCCCCTAAAGTCCTACCAAATTCGTTCATGAACATCTGTCCGATTAAACGAGTCAGCTGCCGCCGCCTTCAATTCCACTTCTATTCCCCACTTTCCCCCACCTCAGACTACCACTGACCATGCTTTGAACAAATTCCACCTATCCATTGCCAACACTCTTGACATTCTTCCCACAGTCATGAGGATCCACCTGAAACCCACCTCAAAGCGTAACACCCGGTATGACTTTGAACTCGCATCCCTGAAACCAAAGTGCAGAGGGACAGAACGGAAGTGGCAAACTTCAGGCTCACCCTCTGACAAACAGGCCTGCTGCAAAGGTAATACAGACTCTCCATCCATGCCAAGAAAAGGGCCCACATTCAGGCACAGATATATGGTGCATTGAACAACATGGCTGAACTTGAATCTGCAGGGAAATAGCCAACCCTTCTGCAGTCGCCTCCTCCCCTCTTCCTTCCCAGGCCTTCTGCAACGGACTAGCCACTCACTTCGCCACCAAAACTCAGAATAACCCTTCCCACACCCACCTTGCCTCTGTTGGCCCCTCACCCCCCCCTTTGCCCCGTCACACCTGAAGAAGTCACCAGAGTTGTCCACTCCATGAAGGTCTCTTCGAAACAGGATTCCCCCTGCTCATCCAGAAACATCAAGGACAACATTGGCTCCCTTGTCCCCGCTGACCTCTGCAACCACCTGTCCGCCACTGGTTCTTTCCTCTCCTCCCTCAAGCCCTCCGGTGTGCCCCCCACCTTAAACCTTCAGCAGTCCCTACCTTTCCAGCCAACTACCACCCCATCTCCATCACCCCCATCCTGGGGACACGATGGAGAATTTGGCCTTGTCCCTAACCCAACTTTGACACTGAACTGGTTGATGGTCTTCACGCCCATCAATCTTGATTCCAAGCATCCAGAGGCACTGAAACTGCTCTTCTGAAAACCTGTGAAGAACTGCTTGCATCCCTCAATTCCAACTCCCCAGCTGTCCTCCTGCTACTTGAGCTCTCCTCTGCCTTTGACCCGGTCAACTACTCGATCCTCATACAAACTCTCTGTGACACCCTGGGCATCTTGGAACGGGCACTGGATAGGCTGACCTTCCTAACTGACCGCTCCTCCCAAGTCATCCTGGGCACCTTTTCTCCTACTTCCTTCTCCACATGTGTATCCCACAGGGCGGCTCCATCCTCTTCCCCCTGGCTTTTTAACATCTACCTTACTCACCTGGCCCTCCTCATTTCCTCCTTCTCCCTAAACTTCCAGTGTTATGCAGACAACTCTTTCAAACTTCCTGGTTACCCTCTTGCACCTTCCGTCATCCCTAACTGCCTAGCTGCCATCCAGGCCTGGTGCACTTCGAATGATCTCTGCCCCACTGCCAACAAACCTGAGCTCCTTCTGATTTGGACCCCCTGCTCTCGCCTTCTTCCGTTCTCTTTGGCCTTCCTCCATGGGCTCACCCGCTTCTCCTTCTGAAGCCAGAAGCCTTGGAGTCATCTTTGACCCCTCTCTCTCTCCTTCCTCCCTCCCTCCCACTTAGGGCATTTGTTAAGATTGATTTCTGAACTCTGCCCTGGTGGGCAGAGGTTCAGAAGGCCAGCCTAGTTTCCTGCAACAGTGTAACCTTCTGGACAAGGCAGACCAATCATGGTAGCATTGGCGGCGGTAAAGTCTAAGTCGTAGGAGGGGTGAGGGTGATCGAAAGCCCACAATGAGCACACACAGCAAGGACACTACAAATTACTCAGGTGTATATCAAAAATACATATACATTTATTAAAGGCCTTTTAAATGAAACAAGAATATTCAACAGTAATACTTAAACCAAAAACCACACTACCATAGACCATACATAGTTACAATGACCTAAAGGAATGGCACACAGTAAGGGTCCACAACCTGTAAAGGAAAAGAGCAAACACTGCAAATATACTTTAGGCAGTCCTTCACTTTATCAAACCTAACTGAAAGGCAGTCCAGTCCTTAAGAAGAGTGGAGCCTTATGCTCAAATGTACTTTCAGGTGCAGATGGATGCGATTGTGTGGTTGGGCAAAAAACAGGGCATCTTGCAGGGGCTGTAGCAGCTCAGGAACGCAGGTGAGGCAGTGAATAAGTTCCCACTAGTCGAGGAGGGTCTCCCCAAGAGGGCAGAATAGGTGCCAAGAATTGGGAATAACTCGGTAGCACAGGCTACCTCGATAAAGGAGAGTATTCCTCAGGGGACAGTTGTGCGTAAAAATGGATGGATGCGCCAAGGGCCACCAGCACCAAACTTCACCAGTGTAGTCCACTTCGATTGCGGCTTCAAATGCTGCAAAAGTGTGGCTCTGCGACTTTCAGCAGCTGAGTTCCAGGGATGATTCCATGGTGGGACAGTGGCGATTTCTCCTACTTCACTGCAGCTCGTTTCAGGGCAAAGGGGGGCATAGCAGCAGTTCACGGCGACTGTGTGTACTCTGGTTCAGGCATACTCTCCTAATTCCAGACCTAGAGCACCTAGGTGTATGAAACTCATCGGGAGAATGCCTTGGACCCCGTACTTACGTTCTCCAAAGTCTCAAGAGTTAACTTGAGACTGTGGTGGTTCCAGAGCAAAGGTCCTGCGCAAGTTGGTCAGTTCACTGGTTGGCCCAGGAATACTTCCAAAAAGGCTTAATAGCAGGTCAAGGTGGAGGTGCCGTGAATATTTGTTCCCACTATTCAAATGAGGCAAAGCACCTTTGCAGACCTAGTTCAATCAGATGCAGAGGGGTCATGTGGGACAACAGCGGGCTCAGGGTGCCAAACCTTCCAGAGGGTCACCAGCGGTTCCTCGACATGGCTTCTTAGATTCAGGATGCTTAGATCCCATCCTAGGTTCAGTGAGAATGCAAGCGATCGACCTGGCATGGGTGTTTGGGCCCTTCCCTTATCCAGAATCTCCTTCACGCCAAAACAAAGAGGACCCAATGAGACCGGCTAACAAATAGCCATGCCAGACTTGGACCAATCACGTACCAGTCATTCCCAGCACACCAGACTCTCTGGCACCCAGGATGTGTACTGAGCTAGACAGTCCAGCCCACATCCTGGAGGCACACACACAAGGACTGACCTGGGTCAGCTCGACCTGGGGAAAGCAAAGGGACAAGATGGCCAAAGAACAGAACAAAGGACCTTATGCTGTAGCCATTTTGGGGCCAAGCGACTGTCGGGGGCCAAACGCGCTAAACGTGATATAGAGCGAAAGAAAGGATTAACAATATATGAAAAATAACACCTGCCACCAGCTCTGTCCCAGGCACATTTGTACTTCAACCAAAAAAGCCTTAGAGGGTGTCTAGGCCCTTTGGAAACAAAAGGAAGACCCCAGCGCACTGTACTGTAAGGTACTGTGTGCACTGGTAACATGTGTGAAAAGGACTAAGGAAACAGTCTCCCAGTACGTACTGTCTTTAAGGGCATGTCAGTTTCCCCATAAAAAAGTGAGCGAAAACCCAGCGAAGTGCAGCAGAAGGCTGTGCTCCACTGGCAAACGTCAGGCTAGGCTTGTCGGACAACAGCAAAAAGTTGGGGGGGGGGGGGGTTCACAACTTGAGGGAAAATTACACAAATTGAATTCTTTCCGAACAGCACGGCCAAGAAGACCCACTTTCAGCTCTTCCTTCTCAAAGAATTCTACCTTTGCTCACCTTCCCCCAGAAGCTCAATGTTACCAGAACCTTGGTTGTCTAGGCTCGACTATTGCAATATCCTCCTCCTGAATCTACCTTCTTCCTCCCTGCGACCCCTCCAGCTAATACAGAATAGGGAGGCAGGACTTATCCTTGGACTCTAGCACAAGGACTGCATCTCTCCTGCCCAAAAAAGTCTTCACTGGCTCCCGGTTGCTTGATGGATTAAATTAAAATCCCTCTATCATCCACAAGCTTGTCTGGGGCTGGGGACCACCCTTTCTGCATCTCTCTCTCTAGACCTCTGCATTCCTCTGGCACCAACTCTGTGTGTAAAGCATTTTGCTAAACGGAGGGCAGGAGGTCGTATGCTTTCCACAGCTGGCTCCCCTTCTATGGAACAGCCTCACCCTCCCTCTTGAGCAGGATTTCCTTAAATTCCAGAAGCTCCTCAAGACTTTCCTCTTTACCTCCTCCTCCACCCCCCTTCTCTCCTCTGCTAATTTCACCATTGCTTTGATTGGTGTCCAGGGCACTTCCGCATCTTCGGGGCCCTGACCTCCGTCCTGGAGTCTCGCACTTACCATACCTTGCACTTAATCGGTTGCTCGAGCACAGGCACCCCAGCATTTACCCCCATTCCATTCTGCAATTGCACATTCTGAATACTCACAAGGCGTAGAAGGTTTGTCCTTTTTTCTCCTCCACTCTATTTAATATCTCTATGTATTTAATGTGTCTCATTCTCATGTCCCCTTCCTGTTGCCCTGTGGGTGCTTTGAAACGGAATGTACTTGCTGTGTAAGCACCCAACAAGCAAACAAATCCCATATAACAATTTGGGAACGATTTTCCCTTCATAATATTTAATCACAGACTGAATCCCAAATTTGCCATATCTCGAGTCAACCCTTGGTAATTGATTAGCCATGGCAATAGCTCTAGTTTTGTGCCATTGTTGTAACTTGGATAAGCTCGGTCTCGAGCATACAAAAAAAAAAAAAACACTAATAAATCAGGGTGTCTACTTTACCAATACACTCAGAGCCAATTCGCCAGGAGAATTTACTCTCCTTTTTAAACTTGGTTATTGCAAGGTTTTTGAGGAGTTAATCTTCGACAAATGTTTGTTAACAAAGAACAAGAACACCTCAATCAATCTTTGGAGACCCACATGGGGTACAGTCAAAGACAAGAAAATCATCTGCATAAGCCAGCCAGAACAGTCTCATGGGATGAAGTTTAGGGGAAATGAAAGCTGCGGGTTTCAGGTAGTGTCATGTAAGTCACATAGAAGTTGAAGAGGGAAGGAGCCAAAACACATCCTTGCCCAACACCCAGATATGTCGGAACATTATGGGATAATTGACCTACCCGATTGAACTGCACATGAATGTTTGAATCTGTATTTTGTCCCATAATGAGCTCAATAGTTCCTCTGGGATGTCCCACGTTTAGAACTTAGACCACAAGTTGCGGTCCACAGCATCAAAGGCTGCACTAAGGTCCATCGAAGATACATATATTGAGTCATTGCCATCCTCAAGCAATATGGCCTATGCAGTTCAAAAGGGGATCTTTTAATGACGTTCCCATGTTTGAAACCTATCTGCCATTTTCATAGTCTACTAGATGCATTAGTATAATCGATGTAAAAACGTTGCCGTCTGCATCTAATATAGCAATGGGTCTAAAGTTCAAGGGATCTGATTGTAGGCCATTTCGTATAGCAGAATAACAAGAATAACATTCTGTAGACTATGTTGCCGGAAAGGAGACAGAGTTCAGGATATTTTTAAATAGGTGTGCTAATGTCTGGGCCCATAACATAGGATCTAATTTAAATAAGAAATGTGATCATCCATTTGGGCCAGATGCACGAGAGTGGCTAATTTTATGGATTACTTCCATGACTTTCTCGTGCCCCACTTCAAAAGAAGGTCCTGAATTACTCTCCAAGCGTTTTGGTAGTTTGACTATTGACCCAGTTGGCTTCTTATATAAAGAAGCAAGAAGTGGCCCACCCAATCATGTTCCGCTACTGCGTTGATTTGTGTCCTCGAGGAGGAGTCCTAACTGATAAGCTGACAAAAACCATTAGCATTTTTACTGCCTAATGTATGTAACATGGCTTTGTCATCGTCCTGATATCTCCTACCTCTGCTATACCGTACCCAATTCCTATAGGACTGATTAATCAATTTGCACCTCTGAATCTTAATCAAACAGATGATATTCTGTCTCCTTAAAAGCTTTAATGCAGCTTACATCTTCCTTTCGATTTGACACTATTCTTAACAGGGAGATGCTTATTTTTTAATACAAACTCCCCATTCCTCGTGTTTATTTTACCAGACATCAAAAAAGCATCTAAGAAGCACCCAAAATTCTCTACAGAAAAGGTGTTAAATTTCCATTCCTCCGAATGGGAAGAGAAAATATCCCCCAGGATAAGATTTACTTTTAGAGATGTAACAGCATTTCAAATTATTCTGATGCCTGGTACACAAGTCCCCCAAAGCCGATAGACCGTACTCCTGAGACTCTTTATAGCCCAAACTGATGTTGAATAGGGCCTCAAGCATTGAATGGTCACTTAAACCTGTAGAGGTAACAGAATTAATGCACTTCTCAAACATCCAACCATCAACAAATATATAATCAATGGTTAAGTGAGAAGTGCTATTGGACCACGTTGCACAGTGTGGTACATCCCCGATAACTTGCAGCCCCACCAACCACTTTCTACCAAACTCCTACTTGTTGATATTCCAAGGTCAGGAGAAGTCGGGTTCCACTTCCAGGTCCAAGTTGGAAAACTCAGAATTCAAATCCCCCACAAGAATAATATGTACACCCATATACTAGTATGTCCACTCATTAACACAAGAAATAAGATGATCCAGAAATATCTACAAACCACCACAGCCTTTGTCCCAATTAACATTATAATAAACAATTCTATAGGCACTTCAATTAAAATTCTTGGGTGTGTTGCCAACACCCAAAAATAGACACCTATTTTCCTGATAACATTAGTGAAACCTTGTAAGGCTATTTCAGTTAATAAGTCAACCTAAGAGCAACCCATTTGACCTTGTTTGGCTGCCTGGTTAAGCCAGAGCGTGCGAAGGGCAAGTGTTTTCTTCCTGAGTGTTTGGCTGTTTGCTGCATTGCTGCTTGGCTGGAATCTGACACTGTTAATCCAGTTTTTCTTTGGAAATTTCCAGCCACTAACGAGAGCAAGGTAAGGAGCGGCATCTGTGGGCAATATATACATACTGCTATTAAAGCTGTGCTAATCTCATTCATTGACTGAACTTATATCTAAGAACCCTTGGGCTGAGGCTCCGCGAGGTGCAGGAATCTCCCCTTCAATTGACCCATTGGGCGCTACTTTGATTAGCTCATTAATACACTCTAAGCTTGTTGCAACCGCACCCTCGGGCCCGGGGACTGCGGTGTGTGACTGTTTCACCCTTTGACCCGGGAACTACCTTGTGTGCTGGAATTAGAGCAATCCCAATGAGATCAGGCTTACGGAGCGGGGCCGGCACACTTAAGCCTGCACAGGAGCACATGGTGGCATCCAGCGGAGCAAGGGGACCTCAGCTGGGTGATCCCAAAACATCAACATTGAATATGCGAAGCCCATCTTCCTGTTGAACATCTCTCCCCCCTGAAACAGGAGTTACATTTGCTGCAGACGATGAGGCAAAAGCATGTGGAGTAAAAAACCTGGGCATCAAATTGGCCCCTACGACAGGGAACCCACCTCCCCCCGCTAGAACCAGCAGGGACCATCTGCAATGGGGAGAAGGGGGCAGAGGTTAGGGTGGCAAGTATTTCAATCTCGACCAATACAACCCAAGTGAATCCACGGAAGAAGGGGAGCCAGGGGTCATCTACTAATTTATTAGCATCTCGGACACCCAAATTTACCCTGTCCTCGAGGGCCAATCTCTGGCCAAAGGGTTATGGATCATTATTTTGTCAAACCTGCTACGGCCAGCACAGAGATTAAATCCTTGCCAGCATTGAAGGGGACAGCAATACTTGATCATTCGGTGATGGTTTCACAGCCTAATTTTGGGGGGCTTAAAGATCTGACGGACATCAGTATAATTGAACTGGCTGACCAAGCGGAAGGTGAATTGGAGGCTCTGAACCTAGAACTCTCTAAACTTCAGCCATGTGATGCCCCCACTTGACTCTCCAACTCCTTTGGTTGACATGATAAATGAAGATACATCTTGACATTACCACGAAGACCTACAGTCACCCTCCCAAGCAGGAGACAACGCAGGAGGACAAGATGGTTCATCAGTGTTACATCATACCTTGAGGGAGGTGGACGAGAGTATTCGCCTGTCTCACCCCACTGTATGAGCCCTAAATATGATGTTTAGAGCGGAGTGTGGTCGTGAGTGTGACACAGTCTGGGCAGTCCACTCTTCTACAAGTGATCGGATACAAGTCTTTCTACGCTGTCTACTACTGCTGGAGGAGGAGCACAGCAATAGTTAACCACCTTCATACTGCGGAACAGGCCGCCGAGTGTGGTCATGAGTGACACACAGTCTGGGCAGTCCGGGCGAGGACGGGCCTATGGACTGATACCCCACAGACCTTCCCTAAACCGCAAAACAGCAAAGAGAACCAGGAGAATAGTGAACTGCTCATCGAAGCACAAGAAGAATTTCCCAGTGAGTTAAGACATAACCAAATCTCTCAATTTGAAAGTTCCAGTTGTAACACAGCCCCAAAGTTCCTTTGCTTGAACCACAAGAACCTACGTGGCCACTTATTGTAACTCCTAAAATCTGCAGAACGCAGGTGGAGACTGTGGGCTGCCAGCCTTTGATCCACATGCGCTCCGATTAGCCAGTCAAGACAGACACACTAACGCCGGCAGTCGGAGACATACAGCTAGTAGATCCCCTATTGGAACTATTAGAAACTACGCGATAACACATTCCTGCACGAAAAAGCTGCAGAATGCAGGTGGAGACTGTGGGCTGCCAGCCTTTGATCCACATGCGCTCCGATTAGCCAGTCAAGACAGACACACTAACACCGGCAGCCGGCGACATACATAGTAGATCCCCTATTGGAACTAATAGAAACCGCATGATAATACACTGTGGCACGAAAATGCTGCACAACGCAGGTGGAGACACAGCTTCCAGCCTTTGATCCACCAGCGTTCACAACGCTCCGTGAGGGACGTATTGGATAGGCACACTGATGCCGGCAGCAGACGACCTATTGAAAACCTGGAAAACCCTTAAACTCTTATGCCTCAAAATGAGTACTTGAAAGCACGAGACCAAAGAAAAGAAACGTATCTACCCGAGTCTTCGTGTCCTGAGATCCGGTGACTTAAAGCCAGGCCGGAACGCTGCTGCTGGGCTTGGCACGGCTGGTTCTGGGTGGAGCATCGGCCCTCCGGGCTGACATTGTTCCTGGAGGTGGAGCCGAGGAGAGCGGGGAGCTCTGCGTGAGACGTGGGACCCACTGCCTGGAGTGAAACCAAGGCAAAGAGTGACGACAAATGACCCCGGCCATCAACAAAGCCCCCGCAGCCACAAACAAGCAGGAGGGAAAGACACGATCAGTAAAGTGCGAGAGAAATACAGAGTTGAACCCGCCTCAGACGAGGAAAAAAAAAACTATGGAGATTCCCTTGATGAAATCAACAAGTATAATAAATTTACATGAAAATATTACAAAAGAGATTGCAGGCGTGCATACTACAAATGACAGAGTCAATACAAAAGAAAGAGAACTAACTAAACTAGAAATTTTGGATGCATCTACTCCATGTAATGGAGACACTGTAAAAGATAGTGAAAGAAGTCCAACGGTAGCACAAGTTCCACTCACCTCACACTACAACTATATAAATATAGATTGTGACCAGAAGCCACATATGCAGAGTACTCCCAAACAGGGGGGAAAACATTTTCCGGGAAGCAAAGCCGAGAATAAACCTACAGGTAATACAAGCCCAACATTTAAAGTTATACAACATCAAGGCTCTGGAAAAAAAGAGAATACTGTCCAAAAGGTAATCCCGACAATGAATAAACACGAAGAAAACAGTGTGACGGAAGAAGAAAAAGTCACGTATGACCAAAATGGAGGAAATGAAGAACATATGAAAACAAGATATAGCGCAAAGAAAATGCCCAACAAATTGGTGGATAAATGCACCGAAGATGAAGAAAGGAAAAGAGACAATTCAGAAAAGGTTGAAGCCAGTGCGGCGCAGAACCCGCCCAGTAGTAACTTAGAAAGGAACTTGTCGTACATGGGCAATTTTGACAAAAAAACAGATAACACTCAACAAGATTTGCCACCAAAGGAGAGAAAAGAACCAACCCAGCAAGAAAGGGCAATACAAGCCCAAAAGAAATGGCAAGCTCTTTAGGAGAGCGAAGACACTCGCAACAACCTGCGGAAAGAAAGAATGAGCAGATGAACCCTAAAGCAGCGAGATTGTGCTTAGATATAACAGAAATCGAAAATCTCATGAGAAATCATGAAGAAAAAAAAAAAATATTTGGGAACACACATCCCCCTACACAAAGAGAAGAAAGAGAAACATTGACTCCGGATCGACCGACAGGAAAAGAGCAAGCTCAGAACGAACAAAACAATAAAAGCAGCGACAGAAAACAGCCCCACTTGAACGCTCTGCATGCTGGCCACATAAGGCCTCATCAAGAAGAAGAGACCTCACACAATAAATGTAGATGCAACTTTTTCCATAATCATGAAATAGCATCTATACCAACGTCAATGCTAGATTTACAAAATGTGTTAACAACAACTACATCACAATCACTGATCCCTTATATGGAACTACAAGAAGCTCCAACAGAGCCGATAAAGGACCAAACGACTCTGCTCGCTTTAATACATTCGAAGCAAATCTTTCTAGAATCATGTATGAATAAAATACAAGAACGCTTGGAGGTGGAAGCTCACGGTAGCCACATGTGGCAAACTAGATTATTTGATATTGCCCAGAGCGACAGAGCTGAAAAAACAGACCCGACACATGCTTTGATAACAATGATGACAAATTTAATGTATATGTTTAATGTATATTTCTATATTATATATGGGATACATTACTCACCGTAATCGTATTTCTGATGCTTGTATCTGCTTAGATTCACATGCTGTGCATAGGCCGACATCTAGTGGAAGCTGCGGAGTATTACAGTTTGTTTTTCGAAAGTCGAAAATGGGCGTCGACACAGGCGTGCCAGTAATACTATCCCTAGTGTGACGTCCACTGTACCCAAGATCCCTCACGCGTCTAGGATCCTCAGATTGTATTTTTTTTCTGACATGAGGAAGCATGAGGAGTAGCGCGAGTACAGATAATCCAAGCAGATAGACAGAAAGGTAAGACTACAAGTAATCATGCGTCTTCTCTCGGAGGGGAGGAAGGGTGGGTCGCATGTGAATCTAAGCAGATACAAGCATCAGAAATACGATTACGGTGAGTAATGTATCCCTTCTGAGGCTTGTGGAATCTGCTTAGATCACATGCTGTGCATAGATTAGCGAGCAGTACCAGAAGAAGGAGGTGGGATGTGAGAAGGGTCATGAGCAAACAGGTGTCTTAGAACCGCTTGTCCCACTTGTGTATCTGTCTTGGAATGAGTGTCAATGCAGTAATGCTGAGTAAAAGTGTGAATAGAGCTCCAAGTAGCTGCTTTGCAAATGGTGTCGAGGGGAACATTTGCAATGAAAGCCAGAGTGGCACCAATGCCTCTAGTAGAGTGGGCCCTTGGCGTAAAAGGCAGAGTCTTTTCAGAAAGAGAGTAACACAGCTGTATACAGTTGATAATCCACTTCGAGATAGCGCCCTTAGAGACGCGATCCCCCTCTCTGCCTGTAGCTACGGAGACAAACAGTTGATCTGTTTTCCTTAGCGGTCTGGTTTTATTTACATAGTATAGGACCGCCCTACGCAAATCTAGGGTGTGTAGTTTCACCTCAGCCGAGCTTTGCGGGTTTTGGAAGAAAGCCGGAAGCTCGATGGACTGGTTTACATGGAACTTGGATATGAATTTAGGTGAGAACCTAGGGTGTGTGCGTAAAACCAGTTTGTCCTTGTGGATAGTAAAGAAAGGATCCTGCACTGACAGAGCCTGAATTTCACTGACCCTTCTTATGGAGGTAATGGCTACTAAGAAGGCCGTTTTATAAGTCAGGTGTTTGAGACTACTTTTATGCATGGGTTCGAATGGGGGTCCCATGAGCTTAGCTAGCACCACGTTGAGGTCCCATCCTGGCGGTGGGTTCGAAATAGGAGGGTGAAGTCTCTTTACTCCTTCCATGAAGGCTTTAACCACTGGTACTTTCCACCACGAGACCTTGTTATGGGATGTGGTGTAAGCCGAGAGGGCTGCCAGGTGTACTTTCAGCGAGTTAAAAACCAACCCTGCATCCAGCAGGTGGAGCATGTATGTCACAACGTTGGAAGGAGTGCAATCAACCGGGTTGATTTGTTTATTCTGGCACCAGATAACGAATCTTTTCCACTTATCAAAGTAACAGTGCCTTGTATTTGGTTTCCTGGACTCCTTTAGAATGTCCATACACCTCTGTGGTAATTTGAGATGTCCAAACTCTATGACTTCAGGAGCCATGCTGCTAGGTTCATAGAGTTGGGTTCCTGATGCACTGTTTGACCCTGTTGCTGGGACAGTAGGTTGTACCAGGCTGGGAGTCTGATGGGCTCGCACACCGCCATCCTGCGTAGGTGTGGAAACCATGGTTGTCTCGCCCACATGGGAGCAACTAGGATGAGCGTCATCGATTCCTTGTTCATCTTGTACACCACCTTCCTGATGAGGAGTTGGTGGAAAAGCGTACGCAAACATCCCTGACCAGTTCATCCACAGGGCATTCCCTTGGGAGTCCGGCTGGGGGAACCTGGATGCAAATCCTGGGCATTGTTTGTTTTCGCTTGTGGCGAATAGGTCTATAGTGGGGAAACCCCACTGAGAGAAGAGATCTTCTACTACGTCTCTGTGAAGGACCCATTCGTGTTCTTCTGGGAGGGAGTCTCTGCTTAGAGCATCCGCTAGGGAATTGAGCTCCCCTGGAAAATGTTGCGATGACAGGAAGATGTTCCGTCTGAGTGCCCATATCCATATTTTCTGGGCAAGCTTGGACAGATTTGGCGAACCCCCCTTGCTTGTTCAGATAGAACATGGCTGTCGTGCTGTCCGTCCTGATCTGCACCGACAAGTTCAGTAGATGGGGCTCGAACGCCTTTAGCGCTCGGAATACTGCCAGAAGCTCTAGCAGATTGATGTGGTTCTTGGCTGAGTGAGACCAGAGACCCTGAGCTGTGTGGTGGAGATGGTGAGCTCCCCACCCAGTCAGGCATGCATCTGTAGTCACCACGGCTTGTACTTCGGGATCGTAAAAGGGTTTCCCCTTTGCGAGATTCTCTCTTGTCCACCAGTGTAGGCTGTGTACGAGTGTTGGCGAAACGACCACTAGATCGTCCCACTGACCACTTGCCTGAGACCACTGTTTCGCCAACCATTCCTGCATGGGACGCATGCGCAGACGCGCGTGGGGGACCAGGTAAATGCATGACGCCATCATGCCCAGTAACCGCATAGCTTTGCGTACTGTTATCTGTTGACCTGACTGATAATGCGGAATTTGCAGAAGTATATTCCGAATTCTCTCTTCCGAAGGGAAGGTCAATCCTTTCTGAGTATCTAGGATAGCTCCTAGAAACTGTTTTGAGGTGCTTGGCACCAGACTTGACTTTTTCTCGTTGATAGAGAAGCCTAATTCGTGGAGGAGGTCGATAGTCCTCTGAATGTTTGACCTGCAAATTCCTGGGGTTTCCCCCGTTATGAGCCAGTCGTCCAGATAAGGGTACACCGGGATTGCCTCCCTGCGTAGGTGTGCAGCTGCCACCGCCAGTACCTTGGTGAATACCCTTGGTGCTGAAGCTATCCCGAAGGGCAGTACCTTGAATTGGTAGTGGCGACTGTCCACCTTGAAGCGCAAGTACTTTCTGTGCGCTGGGAGCATGGAAATATGAAAATAAGCATCTTTCATATCCAAGGTTGCCATGTAATCCCCCTTTTTTAGGAGGGGGATTACCTCTTGTAGCGTGGTCATACGGAATTTTTGGGGCTTGACATACTTGTTGGCAGGCCGTAAGTCCAATACTGGGCGCATTGTCAAATCTTTCTTTGGCACAAGGAAGTAAGTTGAATAGATACCCTTGTTTACCTGGTGTCCTGGGACGAGTTCTATCGCGTCCTTTTCTAGCAGAATGGCGATCTCCTCGAGAAGGATCCTTTGATGCTCTAGGGAGTGCACTCTTTGTCGTGGAGGATGGTTCCGGGGACGCTGCAGTAGTTCTATACAATATCCTGCGGATACTGTTGACAGCACCCATCTGTCTGAGGTGATCCCTTCCCAAGCCTGGGTGAAGGTGGAAATGCGTCCCCCTACTGGGGTTGCGTGACAAGGGACCCTGAACTGAGCGTCACTGTTTTGGTGGAGGCGTGCCACCTCCATTGTTGGGGCTGCCTCTGCCTCTTCCACGACCTCTCTTGTTACCCCTGCCGTAACTCTGGGTAGACTGCTGGTTGTTATTCCATTGTGTACCCTGTCCCTGGGCATAGTTGCCTCTTTGTGAATTTTGGCCGCGTGGGCGACGAAAATTACTGTTCCCCCTCTGGTTAGGGGGTTTGTTGGTAAGCTGGCCAAGGGATTTGAGAGTCTCATATTCATATTTGGCATTTTTAAGTGCGTCTTCGACCGCTTTCCCAAACAATAGGTCGGGTTCCACTGGCTTGTCTATTAAAGAAGCCTGGGTTTCTGTCTTGAATCCCGACTGCCGTAACCACGCATGTCTCTTGATAACAGTACCTTCTGCTATCAATCTCCCTGCGTTGTCAGCGGCGTCGAAAGTTGCTTTTAAAATGCAACCAGACACGGCTCTCCCCTCTGCCGAGATCCGAGCCAGCTGGCCCTTTAACGGTTCTGGAGCAGAGGCAATGAGCGCCGCGACTTCTTCCCATTGATGGCAGTTGTAACTAGCCAACAGGGTGGTGGAATTCGCAATCCTTGCTTGGTAGGCGGACGTTGAGGCTACCTTCCTGCCAAACCCGTAAAGTTTTTTGCTCTCCTTGTCGGGAGGAGCTTCTGATGAAGATAAGGGCGTGCCAGCCCTTTTTCTAGTGTTGGTAACCACTAGGGAATCTGGTTTAAGATGTCCCCTTATATACAGAGGGTCAGACTGGGCTGCCCGGAAAATCTTTTCAATTCTGGGGTTGACAGCTCTGGTGAGGTTAGGATTCACCAGGGAAGGATCTATTCTTCGTTGGATGGATTTGAGGATAGGGATGGTCTGAGCGACCGGTCTCCTCTCTCCTACAAACTCCTCCGCGAAGTCCCTTTCCTCCTGTACACCGTGGGTGTCGATGTGGAAATGTTCCGCTGCTCGAGCGAGAACCTCGTTAAGGAGGGGCTGGTTATCAACTGGAGAGTCGGTAACTGGGGCTTCGCTTTGTACTGGGGAATCTACTCTGTAGATTTCCTGCTCATCTTCTCCCTCCTCCAGGTCCTCATCATCTGCATAGTAATCTGTCCCGGTTTGTTCTTCCATAATTTCAAACTCCTGGTCCTCTTCAGGGAAAACTTGTCCCTGGTAACTGGGGAGTGGAGTAGAATATGGAGTGGAGTAAGGCTGAACCTCGAAGGGTTCAGGTCTTTCGAACCGGGGCTTTTTACTTAGCGGGATAGGATCGGAGGAGCCTGAGGGTGTGGCCCCTTGAGGGTTATATGAAAGAAAATGTTCTGGGTTCTTATCATAAAAATCAGCCAAGGAAGACATCCTAGACATAACCCTGTTTATGTCTTCACTGGACCATTCCCTGGAACAGGATATTACTTTAGTAGGTGATGATTTATGGGACTTTAAGGGTAGACTTGTGTTTGCTTGTCTGCCTAGGGTGAGAGGATGGCTTTACAGGAGTGGAAGGCTGTGCTTTCCGCTGTTTCCCCCCCTCCCCGTGCGTGGAAAAATGTTTTCCCTGTCCCTTGGAGGCCCCAGAGACTTTCGACGCCTGGCGCCGAGGGTCTGGAGAGGTATCTGTGTGCTTCGGGCGTGGGGCCTCACTGGTGTTAACCGCGGTCTCGGTATCTTGGAGCGCGGCCTGGGGGTGGAAGTCGTCTTCGTCTCCCGACGATCGAACTTCCGTTAATGTGTGTAGCGAGGCACTCTTGGCAAGAGTGGATGATTGCCTTGCGTCGTGAGGTGATCTCGATCGAGAGCGCCCAGAGGACACCGAGTCGGACCGTTCTTTTTGTGCCTCTTTCCGGGAAGTCGACGTCGTCGAGGTCCGGTTGGTCTTAGTGTGTTTAGTGTGTGTTAGGTGTGTAGCGCTTGCGTCGCCGGGGGTCTTCCCCATAGCCGCCCTGCCGGACGACCTTCCGAGGTCGGGGACCTGCGCTCGCCGGCTGTCTTTCGACGCCATAATGCCCTTGCCGTCCGAAAGTACGGCGTCGCTGCCATCGCTGAAGGCGCCCTCCGCTGCCATGGCCTCCTGCCTGGCGTGGTGGGCCCAACGCTTTGTCGAACGGTCCTTAAGTGTCTTAGGTTTAGACCTACTACACGCTCTGCAGTTCGCTTCGGGGTGATCCCTCGGCAAGCAGAGATTGCACGTGGCGTGCCTGTCGACCCAAGGGTATTTGCGATTGCACTTGGGGCAGAATTGAAAAGGGGTACCCTCCATACGCACCTTAAGGCAGCGGGCTGCTAAGTGTAGGAATATATAAAATGTAACTATATATCAAGAGTGAAGAGTATGTACCACCCCCCACTCTCCCTACTTGTAAGGGCCGAGGCCAGCGGCCTACTAGGCCCGGGCCGAGGCCAGCGGCCTTCCGAGGCCCAGATCCGTCGTGCAGCAGTCGACGGTCGATGACTTCTCCAGCCGTCGTCGAGGTCGAGGGTCGACGTTGGGGTGGGGAAGGGAATGAATAAGAATTATAATTATAATAACAGCAAAAGTATGGCTAAGGCCAGGGAACTCCGCAAGATGCTTCCGACCAGTATGGCGGAAAAAAACAATCTGAGGATCCTAGACGCGTGAGGGATCTTGGGTACAGTGGACGTCACACTAGGGATAGTATTACTGGCACGCCTGTGTCGACGCCCATTTTCGACTTTCGAAAAACAAACTGTAATACTCCGCAGCTTCCACTAGATGTCGGCCTATGCACAGCATGTGATCTAAGCAGATTCCACAAGCCTCAGAAATATATATATATATATAAAATTTGTATAATAATGTAGATTTTGTTGTTCATTATAAAGCGCCTTGTATTAAGGCGCTAAATAAAACAGATACAAATACAAAATCAAATAATAAACAGAAACCAATAATGGAAGACTTGCCAAACCACGAAACGAGCCAATGCAACAACAGGTATCAGAGAACAGTGGATTAATTAAGACAAACAAAAAGGGAGTAAGAAAGAAATAAGCACCACATTGTTGAAGAGAACCTGATTGATCTGAGAGAAGAAGTCGCTGCTGTAGCAAAGGTGGGGAAACCAACGATGAGGTCAAAAGAAGATCAGAGTAACAAAGGACAGCAATAAAATAAACATGAACTTGAAAGGTCCAGAAACTTACGGGATCTTTACAAAAGGAAATAAGACCAGTAACTAAAGAATCCACCAAAAAGGCAACACTCCTCAAAAACAAAAGATCACACGCTTTTCTGAGAAACTTGACAACCCCAACAAAGGAAAATTATCAAATTGAGAAAAAATAACTGCTAAAGCTAAAATCACCACAGCAGGAAAAAATGTATGCTATAATCCCAAAAGCGAATACAGACACCTGACTGTTATATCGAAGAGGGAACAATAGAAGAGCTGATGGAGCTCTCAATATACATGGTATAAACGATTGACCAATCAGAAAAAGCGCAAATCCAAAATGAGCGAAAATTCCATGATCATATTGGATCAATATGAAGAAGATAATACCCAAGAGAGCTCAAGGTTTGAGCTGACCTTTGAAGAGATATCGAAAGTAGATTTGGAAGACGTTTTATCACAAACACCAGACAAAAATGAAAAGTCCATGCAAGCACAAAACCTGAATGAGGAGCCACCGCTATTAGAGAGCCAGCAAACAATAGTATCAGAACGATATAACTAAGGGAGCACTGGAAAATACAATAAAACTACCGATTTTTGTTAAAGGAAAAAAAAAAGGAACTAATAATAAAACTACTAAGATTGGTAACGAAAAACCGATAACTTGACAATGAATCGCACAAATGTGCTGCGGTTGATACAGGCTGTCCCCAACATGTAAGCAACAACAACAAAAGACATACACACCATACAGTTTTGTGAGGATACAATAATGGACCAAGGATGGATAGAGTTCACTACGGAAAAGGTGCTCGACAGAATGATGGACAATAAACTGATATTCCAACAGCTAGGATTTGAAGTATCTACTCCTGAAGAAAAAAAATATAGAAATGAAAAAATGGACAACACCTAAGCAAAGGCAATTTAATCAAAGAAAATGTGAATAATGATGCTGCCGACCACCAGAACAAAGCACCGGAGCATGATAGAACGAGAAGAACGAGCGAGAATGAAGAAAGCGGGGAAAAACAATACCAAAACCGGCATGAAATATACATGAAGTACGGAATATGCAAACAACTGGATGACACAATCCCAGAAGATCAAGAAAGGTATAAACAACGGAGATAACAACCAAATAAAGAGAGGACTAACTACCTCACTATGTTCATGGAACACCCGGGGACATAGACATTTATTTGGTACAACATACCAGCACCTAGATACTCCGACCTAATTTGTATACAGGAATCTTGGCTAACAGAGCAACCGATATGCGACGGGTATATAGTGATGATGAACCCTGCTATCCAAAGGAAAATAGGCTGAGCATGTCTCTTAACTACGATTAAAAATGGATGAAACAGACATGATTGAAACTGAAAATGTTAACCCCTGGGCACAAATAACTGTAATCAAATGCAAGAGCGAAAACACAGACAGCGGGGTTCATGACACACCCCCTGAAAGAAGAAACATGGGGCTTAATGAATGTGTACTGAACCCAACTGGTGTTACAGAAGAACATTTCATAGATACCGTATTCTCGGCAATTGACCAAGCAAAAAAAATATATATAAAGAGATAGCGTTCATAATATGCGGGGATCTAAATATCCATCTTTTCGATAACAATGGAAGTGAGAAGTGGTGCACAAGTGGTGTTATCGGTGGAGGACCCTTGCTGCTGCTGCCGGTGCTGAGGAGCGCAACGTTTTTGTCACTGCAATTGACTTTTGCTTAGAATGCTGTTTAGCCCATGTGCTAGCAGTACTAGCAGTACTGGTGCCTTTAAGGGAAAAGAAGGCGGAGTCCAGCAAGCCGACAACATCCAAAAGCACCCACTCCCGCGTAAGCGGAGCGGAAGTGGTGCGCAAGTGGTTATCGGTGTTGCCGGTGAGGTCGGGGAAAGTCGGCTGTAATAACTATATTAATTACAACGGGGCGTTATAAAGAGGAGCTGCACTACGTGGTCAGTAATGCATGCGACGAGTGATTCAACTGATCCGGAGGTCGACTCAAGGAGAAAGACGCGCCAACAGGTAAGACAAGGCCTTATCTCGTGTCCAGCCCCTCAGTCTTTGGCACCAACTCCTGTTCGACAAAGACTAAAAAGCAGCCCCGTCGCTAACACAAACTCTTCTCATGTTTACTAGCGTGATCCCTGGGGCTGCGATACCACAGACCATACCAGGAGCCAACCTGGAAAGTAGGGAGGAGGATCAGCTGATAGTGGCGGAAATTGTACTACTGTCAAATAGGGCCCCAAAGAGAATATGGACAAGGTTGGGATCTCAGAGGTGGATCTCTCACTAAATAGATCAGAGGGGAACAACCGGATGGCAATAATAGCCATCAGAGTACACAGGACCATACTGAGCATGACCAACATCAGGAAATGTTAACGAATGAGAAAGACTGGACCCCAAACAGACAGGGTACTGCTCACCCACAAGTGGATAAGCCAGTGGAGGGTGATTCTTTATCCCCAAGTAAAGGGGGTCAGCTGTCTGCTCAGATTGATAATGCTGAAGAATTGGTAACACCAATGATAGAGGAAAACCAGGCTGAGGGTAACAGCTGTGCACCTGTGACACCAATAAGCCCCACTAAGGAATTATCCACTTCCGAACAACCATCAAGGAAAAAGCAACAGGTGAACAATCAGAATAATGAAAATGAACTGAAGGTGTATCATCGAGGAATAGAAATTACTTCAGGATCCGGCTCACCGAAGACCCAAATAGAGTCTGCAGCTCTAGCTCATGGACAAATAGGAAAGAGTCAGAAACAAATAAATCATGATCATTTGACCAAAGGGACTCAGTCTGCCAGAATTACGTCTATAGAAGGCAGGGAGATAATCCCTAGCCCCATGGACAACCAGGATTGGCAAGATCATCCTTGGGAGGAAGCGATACAGCAATTTAAAACTCCCCCACCTACAGACGTGACCAAAGTCCACGTTCAGATAACTTGGAAGCAACATACCGAGCTGACATGCGAGAAGGAGAGAATAGGGGGTGTGGATCAGCCAGTTAATGCTGACGAATTGGCCCGAAATCAGGAAAATACGATCCACTCAGCTCCAAATCTGCGATGAAGTAGTCCAGAAATACCCACTCAGAGGAATTCAACGCTGGCCAGTAAGCCGATTCAAGACATCTCAAATCTCACAGGAAAAATCATGAGTGAGAATAAGAGGAGTATATCATTTATTATGGAGAACATTGCTGCACTGGACAGGGAAGAAGTATAGAATCATGCCACCCCGGAGGAGAGAATCAAACATACACAGGGCCCAATCGCTTCTGGCATATCAGGTATGACATCTCCTAAAGTGAAACACGTCGCCCATCCCCTAATCGTTGATGAACTGTCCAAAAGACAAATCAGTGAACAATCCAATAAAGGAAGGACTTCATACACATTCAAAACGTGGTCATGGCAGCGTTTAATACAACGTTGTCTCCATTCTTGAAACTTTATGAAACGATAAATGACTCTGTTAATTCGACCTATGCGTTGAATCTGAATATGAGGGAGCAAAAGCATGAACTGGCAGGATTCACGAAAAGACTGGATGCAAGGCTTGAGAAGGAGTCAGATACCACGTGCCAATGGCAAAGCCGATTACGCGTCCTGGCTCGCCAAGATACAAATGACAAACATTTATTAATGGAAGCAATTTTAGTGGATCACAAATGGATCCGGAAGTCTTGCGAGTTAAGGGCCGTAGTAAGTGAAATCCCTAAAGACATACAAAGCAAGTGCCTAGCATCTAATACCTCAGGAGGAAAACCAGTCTTGAGGCTGGAAACAAAGGAACGCACAGGGGGGCAATGCTTTTGGGAAAGGAGCAATCAGGCCCAAAACAAAGGAAGATAGCTCTGGTCATATTTCCAGGCGACAAGATGTTACCATCAACCTATTCTATGTTTCAAGACCTAAAATCATTGCACATACCGGAGAAAATGGATAAGGAAAAAATCCCTGCACTATCGTCCGCAAACACTGCAATTAAGTGAACAAAAGAAACAAGCAACTAAATGGAAAGCGAATGTATCTCGTGCATTCTTAAGAAATATACAAACCCCGTCACGAGAAGATATACGACCACCCTCTAAGAAATCGAGGAGAGAAGTTACAATAAGCCAAATCCCACATAAACAGCCTCTGCGAGAACAGACCTCTCAAATAGAGGAGGATGAGGATACAAAGTCAATAGTGAATTTGGATGCCACTGATCGAAGTAACCAAAGACAACCAGGAGGATGAATTGTGGGCAAACATCTGTATGACAGATTGGCATTTGATTCGTAAATACTAAAGTCGGGAGGAAAAATATAAAGAAGGAAATCAAAAGGATAAGTATACATCAGAAAAGAATGAAAAAAGGAGAAAAGAAGGGAAGATTTACAATCAAGTCAGTAGACCCACAAGTAAGGCTGGAAAGAGGACAGATCTCCTCTGGGATCTGGAAGATCAAAGTACTTCACGGCCAAAAACCCAGTCGTCTAAGTGGATAGATACTGATGACAAAGATATACAAAGAATAAGGATCATCCGAAATACCGGGAAGAGAGAAGATCTGATAAACAGAAAATGGGAAAACCAAGATCTCTGCCGGTTAGAATGCAATCAAAACCCGTTGCTAGATTATCTGGAAGAGATTCCTTCAAGGTAAAGATCTCAAAATCCTATAAATTAAAACTAGAATGGACTACCAAAGATCATAAAAAGATCCTCCTGTACAGGAAAAATACATTCACTCTGCTAAACCGGCTTCTATCAACAGAGAAACTACGGTCAGATGATATTGTAATCATCGAATGTATAGATGAAATGAGGAAGGATCTGATTATCATGCATCTTAGAACACAGAGCAAGGTATATGGTGCTACGAACAAAGAACAATCTAAGAGAATTAGGCCTGAGGTTAAGCATAGTGGATGATAAGGCGTGTGGAGAAAGAATCAAGGAGCATCCTGAAGGGGGAACAAGACCGGTTCAACCGAAATACAAAGCAAGCTGATTCGCATGTAAGTAAGCATTGGCAAAGAAAATCCTCAAATGCCAAACCAGAGGAAACTAGCCAAATTGAAGAAAAACTGACTGAGACTCACCAAAGGTGACCAGAGGATGGTCAGCCAGAAAACAAATGATAGCTCGCTGAAAAAAATGTGGTATACAGTGGACAACTCAAGACCACAAGGGAAGCTACCTAAACGAGGGGATGCCAAACAAGTCCAAGGGGAGAAGAGATTGGGCACCCCGAAGCTTACAATGGAAAAAAGAAACAATAGGGCCTACAGGCCAGGCCAAGCGAGGATCCCTCTTGGCCTCATGGAACACCAGTGGTTTTGGACATCTTTACTCTGGTGAATGGGAGTTCCTGGCCAATTATGAGATCATATGCATACAGGAATCTTGGGTAAGAACTAGTCCACTATGTGAGGGCTACCAAGTATGCATTAATCCAGCCTTAAAAGGCTCAATGGGACGACCACGAGCCGGCCTCTTGATATTAATCAAAGAGGACTGACTTACAGATACTAGAACATCAAACTCCAAACCCTTAAGTCCAAATGGTCAAGCTGGTCAAAAACAGGAAAACAGGAATCTAGAATGCTCTTAATACATATTGGAGCACCCAAGACTGTGCAATTAAGTATGTTGCAGCAATTATGGGTCCAATCGACAGATCCATGTACAAAGATCCAAGTCAACTGATCGTAATATCGACCTGAATCTAAAGCTTTTGGACCCAAAGGGAAGGCTGAAACAGAAAACACACTTAGGAATATCCGGGAAAAAAAATGGATCAAGGAAATGAATATCCAGGATATGACCATGCTAAATGGGCAGACGCTGGGCGACATACCAGGTGTAATTACTTGGTTTTGTGGCATCGAGTGACTGCCTAGACTACTGCTTTGTGACTGAAAATACAGTTAGATGGATAAAATCACTGACTGCAAAGAAACAACCTACTAGCGACCATGCACTGTTGGAAGTGGAACTTTTATGGAACTTGAAGGACCAGATGAAAACTAACAGGCATCCAATGGAACTCGCATGGGGCAGGAACAGGCTATGACTTAAAGCCTCTAACATTCCTCAGCTAGTAGCCAAATTTGGCAACAATATAAGAAATAATAAAAATGTGATATAGATGGATCCTAAACGAGTTCGAGGTGAGGAGAGACAAATAATTCTACTACAATTATAACGAAACATGCAAATAACAGTGACGTGGTAAAGAGCAGAAGAGAACATCGAGCGGAACTTAGCATTTCTATTTTATCCGGCAGATTATTTAGATGGATTCTTCTAAGGCGAAGCAAACAAAGATAAAGAATTGTTTAAAATCGTCTAAGATCTGGAGAGCACAGAGCGATGTGGAACGGATGTTGGCAGCTGTCACAAATGCTAACGCCAGATCCCTTTGGGAAATCATAAATAAGGGAGATGATATACAGCCGCCTTTAATTACTAATCAAGTACCGAAGGGCAAATGGGTGAATCACTAAACAGCACTTTTTAAAGAAGAGATGACTTTTACCTCTCCTCAAAGGAAGCACAAAACATCGCCCTGGGCTATGGACGTCAATAGGGAGGATATATCACAGACTCAAACAACTAAGCTCATCTAGAGCAGCCGGCCTGGGCGGCATTTCGAACAGGATGCTCAAAGAAAATGGGAAGTGTGGTTGGATTTTATCCTGATCCTTTTTCCAACAGATTATAAGATCGAGAACTATACCATCAACATGGAAAGAAGCACTGATCGTCCCGATCTTTAAAAAGGGGGATCGCACCAACCCCAGGAACTACAGGCCAATATCTCTCCTGGATTCCATTGGCAAATTTTTTTTCATCTATCTTGCTAAGAGATCTAACAAATTGGGCGCTGAAGACGGGGATCTTGGTCTAACGCCAGATGGCCTTTATGACGGGGGTGGGCACCTCCTTGAACCTATTCCTACTAAACATGTTAAAATCAAGGGTTTTTGAATCAAAAGGGAACGTGTATCTAGGTTTCATAGACCTCGAGCAGGCATTTGATGCAGTGAATAGAGAGCGCCTGTGGGCAAAACTAAAAAAATTGGCACTGCCCGGAAGATCTACTAAAAGCGATACAAGAACTGTACAGTAATACATCAATTCAAATAATTGCATCAAAATGAGGGGATACAACGGAGAAGATCTCGACGTCAAAGGGTATCAAGCAGGGCTGTGCCTTAGCTCCCTTCTTATTTGTCCTGTATATGGCGGATATGCAAACTTCTCAAGAAAATATAAGAGCATTCCCACCAAAGTTGGAAGGAGCAAAACTATCTTGGGTCTTGTATGCGGACAATATCAAACGGCAATAGGGCTCCAGAGAAGAATTGTGGAATTTAAAAAAGGTCTATGAAAACAAGATGAAAATTAATATAGAAAAATCCATGATTCTAATAATGCAATCAGCCCTAGGTGCCAGGAAAAAGATCCCTTTCACCTGGACAATTGAAAATCAGGCACTAAAAGCAGTGGATAACAATATAAATGGGGGTCAAGATAAACAAAAACAGTAACGAACTAGCACAACTGAATTTTATCAAGGAAAGACAATTTAACAAATCAGGGGAGAGCTCTGCACCGAAGACATGGAGCCTATTCCATGATCCCAAACATAACTTTCTTCAAACAAAAGGTAACACCTATCCTGACACACGGAGCAGAGAGCCTCCTAAACTTACCATGGGAATTATGAGGAAAACTAGAGGCCTACTTTTGGCGGAAAATTTTCAAACTCCCAAATTGTCTGAAAATAGCAACAATAAGCCATGAATTGAGGTTACAATCTATGGCCTCGATAGTTCTCTGGAAAACAATCTCCCCGTTTCGTAAATGCCTTCTGGACAGCCCTACGATTCCGATTCCTTTTGAGATTCTGTTAACTCCGTCAAACGTCAAGGAAGATAAACATCTTGGAGTATGGAAGCAAAAATGTTTCAACTTACTCTTGCACAATATCAAAATAGAATTGCTCAAAGGAAATCCAGAGAAGGCCAAGAGACACCAAAGGAAAGGGACTGGTTTGAAAGACACACATAAGGCAGAGAATAGATATTGTCATAATTTCGTATAGGGAAGAAAGTCACTGAATTATCTAGCGCCATATATGAAAAGATTTCCGTCTCCCCACTACCGTGATCTTTTGATGCGGTGCAGACTCATCTGTTACCATCAAAGGAAGTGCAATTTCTAAGAAAACGGATCAATGCACAAGAAGCAATCTGCCGCTATTGTAAAAATGTGGAACCAATAGAATCAACAAGCCATCTAGCACTTTCCTGTCTGAAACTTCAAAGATTGATACATAAATACTTGAAAAACGCAGCTGAACCATCCAATAAAAACACAGAGGAGGAGAGCTGGGAACGACTAATGTCTGGGCAATTTTATCGACCGTCATTAGATGTACTCAGATTGGTGGAACGGATATACACAGAAATAAGGGAAGGCGATGAAGCTCACAACTCGGGCCGCAAATCAGAGGAAGAAGCAGGAATTTGAAGGAACTTTAGAAGGACTTTGTTGGAAAGGATTAACGCATTATTGGTTTGTTAAAGGTTGACATTTTTTGTTTAACCAATAAACAAAAAACAAAAAAAAAAATAACAATGGAAAGGAAATTGATAAACATAACCTACTGCCCCGTGCCAAAAGTTGGAACAAGGAAGTAGCAAACAAACATGAAAAGGTTGGATAGCTATGAGACAACTACAGGCCGGTGGATGGAAACCTGGGCAAGAGGGAATTCAACAGCTATAATTGATTTCACCTTCATGACGAAAAGCATATATGATCAAATCTGCTACAACCGAAACATCAAATCTGAAAACAGCGATCATTATATAATGGTAAGAGCATGGAACAGCGAGCAACAAACCAATGAAAAAAGGGCATTACCACAAATTGAGATAAACAGAGGGAACAGACTAAGGATTGGACAAATTATGATAGAAAAACTACTAAATAGAAGGATAAAAATCGACATTAGATGATGCACAAGAAAATCAACTATGAATGGTTGCTCTACCCATTCAAGCTTCAGAATAAAACAAACCAGGAGTAAACAAAAATCCACCCTCATGCCTACAATTCGAAAGTACCAACAAAAAAAGAAGGAACTGAGGCTAAAGATAAAAATCGATAAAACAAAATTTGAGGGATAAATTTAAACAAATCACATTGGCAAAACAACATTGACTAAAACTGGATGAGGAATAACAGAAATTTTATCATGCAAGAAGATGCAGAGAAAATGCTGCAAACCCTGAACAACAGGAACACGAGACAACTATGGTCTTTACAACATGGCCAAACTCGTGAGCAAGATGCGATGATTGCCGATATACCGGAGACGAGTTGGACGGTATATTTTACTGAGCTCTATGGGAAACGCCAATGCCAGAAGGAAAATAGACTGAAGAACACAACATGGGAATGGGAGCCTGATATACAGCAGGCAATACAGTCCCTAAATGTCTCCAGAGCGCCTGGACCAGACGGTCTGACAAACATGATAATTAAACAAAACTCAGGCCTGGGGATCAATTTGCGAAAGCAGATTTAAGTAAATACAGAAGACAGAGGATTCCAACTACACGGCGACAAGTCACTATAATAGCAATATTCAAGCACAGCTTAACAAAGGAACCGAGAAACTCCTGGCACTACTGGACCCTTTAGGGAAGATTTTTGCGAAGCTGCTACTAGATTATTTGAACATCTGGGCAACAAAAGAAAAGAAATATGCAATTAGACAAACAGGTTTCGTGAAAACAATAGGAACCAACAACCTATTTTTACTGAATCTGCTAAAGCACAAAGCTAAAAGAACAAGAACACAGATATACGCTGCATTCGTGGACTTAAAATTAGCCTTCGATTCTGTAAATAGGAACTGCCTATGGAAAAAATTAGAGACATGGACTTGCCCGATTAACATTGAACCTATCAAACTTTTGTATGGAAACACCACTATAAGAAACAGAATGTTCAAGGATTGAACACATCAAGACATGGAACGGCCTGAAACAAGGCTGCCCATTAGCTGCCACTCTTTTCCATCTATACATGGAAAATCTTGAAGCAAATATATACACGCTGCTAATGAATCCACCAAAAATAAACAACAATATCGTGCATCATCTATGCTGACGATATTGTAATATTGGCAAAAACCCCCAGAGGACTACAGATTGCGCTCCAAAAATTAGAATACATGAAGAAAAATCAGCTAGAAATAAACACAGAAAACAAAAATCATGCCACTAATGAAACAAACTAAAAAGAATGGACCATCGATCTCTTTCCACATTGGAAAGGAAAAAGTGGAGCAAGTGACGAAGATAAAATATCTAGGGGTATGGAGATCACAATCTCCAACACAGAAAGAATGGTCTCAACATCTTAAAGCCAAAGTCCTAACATTAGCACGCAGGGCCAAAACACTCCACCGGAAATGTGGAAAATTCTCCATGACCCCTGTTATAACATTCTACAAACAAAAAGTACCGGCAATTCTAACATATGGAGCAGAATCAATGATAAACCGATAAATCCATCTGGTCACAACTGGAGGAAAGTTTCTGGAGGGAAGTATTAAATCTACCTACATCACTTCCTATGCCTCGCATTCGAGCAGAACTTGCCCTCCAGTCGTTGGAGTCCATTGTTGATTGGAAACAATTCAATCTATATCGAAAATTATGAGCGAATCATACGTGCCACCACTTGAAATCCTAAGAAACTAAAAAGATGGAAGCAACAAACAAGCTCTGGAAAAGATCGACCGAACAAAAAGAGAAGCACAAGGCATCTCCTTGGAGATGCTGTTAGAAAAACCACAAAAGGCGAAGGAGAGTTACAGAGAATGATTGGATAAATATGAATAAGATCAAAGCCAAGTATCATCATGACATAGCATGCAAACTAGATGTCAAATCTATTAAACTGCCTACATATCTGAAGATCTTTCCTTTATCCAAGGTAAGAGATACGTTCATGAGACTACAGTTAAATATTTTACCAACGCGAGAAATGATGGCAGCAAGGAAACAAATTTCCGGATCCCAAAAACACTGCCGATTTTGTAAAGATAGAGCAGTAACAGAGTATCCACCACATCATTATGATATGTCCTGCAATAGCTGAAAAAAGAAACCCATCCAGTGGATGGTTTATGAACAATCAAACGTTGCTATCGCCCGAAGATCGATGGGCATATCTGGTTGCAGGAAACGAGAAAATAACGATATTTGCCATGATATATCTTTTTTGGAATAATATAATGGTGAACAGAAATTGGATGAGAAAGAACATGGATAACGAGACAAAAGAGAACCAGCGCAAAGTAACACTGAATGACAAATATGAGAGACCTTTGTGAAAATGAGTCCAAGTAGAAAGAGATATGTAAAATATGTTAATAAAATGAAAGGTTTGAATTGTAAACCAAAACATTTTAAAAGAATTTTTAAAAATTAAAAATAAAATGTTATGTTCTTTTGTTGCCCTATATAACACCATTTGGGCTGAATCTACTAATGCTACTTTGGCCGATGTTACTTTGAAACTTGAAGAGATTGGGTCTGAGGTTCGCTTCAGCCACTTTGGGATGAGGGAAGAGGAGGAGGTATTGAGGAATGAGCAGCAGTCGATGGCAAATTTGGATAATGACCTGGGGCCTGTAGTTGAAATTTCAGGTCTAGGTTTGAATAATCCGTTGTTTCCCCAGGAAGCGAGCACTGAATTGAGAGAAATTGACCCAAAAATTGTTCATCAGGCCCATGGTATCACTGGTATTGCTGCTACTACCATTGACTCATGAATAACCAACCTACTGTGGGGGGAAGCGGTAAAAGGGGACAAGGAAGGGGCAGTGGGGGGGGGGTCTACTCAAAGTGCAAGCTAGTTCCCCGCTTTCAAAAAAAAAACACCACAGCACTGAAAGGTAAAGTGTTGAAGCGGAGAACGGGGGCTAGGAAAAATAGAATTCTATCTCTCAGAACGGCTCACCGTACACTATTCCGCACTAGACTGTCTCCTGTACCGGAGCACAGGATTCTTAATTCATAACCAGTGTTAAATGCTCAGTTACGATCTGACACTGTACCAATTGTTTCTGATAGGCAGGATGACGCACCTACTCCCTCAATTCCTACTATTGATCTATTGGCAAAGAGTGTGGAATCCTCAGAGGGCAGGGCTGTTCCTGATATGAGTTTTGGTTTGAAGGTGAATGGTTTCCCTGCTACCCCTTTCTCTATCCCTTTTCCCTCTGATATGGGGTGAGCAGAGAGGCGGCATCCATAGATTTGGCCCATTGTCCAATCAACTCCAGTCCATTTGGGGTCCAACCTAAGGAGCGTCCACCTCTGTGCTGCCGCCTGTAAATAATGTGGCAGGAAAAATTGGATCTACAGGTGTAACAGAAAGTCCTTTGGTCTATTTGG
Organism: Ambystoma mexicanum; assembly: GCF_040938575.1. Classification (NCBI taxonomy): domain Eukaryota; kingdom Metazoa; phylum Chordata; class Amphibia; order Caudata; family Ambystomatidae; genus Ambystoma; species Ambystoma mexicanum. Next base: position 1,299,742,510 of record NC_090932.1, read on the forward strand.
ATAGGTCAAACATGGAGGTCTTACGAGGTGTAAATGGGTCCACTTCACCTTTACCCTCTTGTCTTAATCCTACATTGAATTTGGATCGGGTGGATGCCGAATGGGAAATGGAATGGGAAAATCAACATTCCTTAAAGAGGTGGCCAACCTCCCCCCTGAATCCAATTATCCCAGAGTATCAGCTGGGATGAATGATCTGCTGCAACGTTTCCACTATCCCACCAGTGCCGGTGCGACAGAACACACCAAGGCACTAGTTTTGAATAATGTCACACTGCGAGATCCTGTAAGTGCCTCATTGAGTAGACATCCCTATTCTGATGCCTTCAAGGGGAAAGCTGATACACGGCAAATTGAGAAGGGCGTCGGTCGCAAAATGCACCAAGTCAAGATTCTTTGTACTCTGGGCTCCGACTATCAGATTAGTATGAATCGGCCAAATATTCTAGCCATTTTTGCTGCCATTCCAAGTTTGGCTCTGGTGTCATCGGCAGATATTGGGAGGGTTTCCTTCCCAGTGAGAGGATTTGAGTACTAGTATTATATTTCTGTCCTTTCCCCTGGTAAGAGAACTTATACTTACCCAAAGTGAAGCGCTCGCAGGATTGGGTTTAGAAATCTCTCAGATCAATGAACAGAGAATTGGAATGCATCCGAATAGGGCGATTCACCCTATTATTGAACCTAAGGTTATTGCTATGCCCTACAAATCGGCCCAGAGTGGAGTGTGGAATGAAATGGGCTGGGCATCAATCATCTCTTCCCTATGGCAAAAATTGGTTCCATGAGAAGGATATTTCTCTAGGCGATCTTTGGAAGAGTGTACCATTATGTTTAAAATCTTGGAACACCCGAGGCAATGCCCATCTTTTCTCTAATACTGCTTGCATGAATGGGTTGAGAATGGCCAATTGTATTTGTCTGCAGGAGACATGGTTAACATCAGCACCCATTCCTGATGAATACAGTGTGTTCGTTCAGCCTGCAAGGGATGGGACGGGGGGGGCGGGCCCTCAGGTGGCCTCCTGACTGCAGTGGATATTTCTTTGGGCCTTCGTGGGGTTGTAATTGCGGGCCTGCCTTTCGTGCCTTAGGGGTTGACTGTAGGTCTGTGGATGGATCGATCAACCTCTTATTGCTCAATATTTATTGGCATAAGGGAATCTAACCAATTGATCCGTTTGTAGATGGGATCTGCCGGGTGGTGGATGAGTGGATGGGAATTCATCCAGAGGTAAGGGTTACTGTCATGGGTGATCTGAATGCAGATTGTGTTTATCCCCATCAATTGTGGGAACCGGCAGAGATCCACGTGGGTAAATCAGAGAAGTAACTCGTGGGACAGAAGGGAGTATAGGTCTGGGTGGTAGGGGGCTATTCCCTCTGGTGGGAAAAACCAATGATTTACGGAATATCAGTGAATGGCATACATGGCACAGAGGGGATAGTCCATCCTTGACGGATTATATTTTTGTTGACACTTTTCTAATGAACTCTTGCCAGGCATTTCACATTTATAAGAACGATTGGTGTGACCATTGAATCCTTACTGCACAATTTAATTGGGGTGTTAATATCAGGAAATGTCAGCAAAAGCTACAATTGACTGCTAAGGTAGGGTGCAATGCTGTCAGATGGACCAAACCGAATATTCGTCGGTTGAATTCCAACATACAGCATGCACTGAATTGTTCGATTTATGGATGGAAACTCAAAAACTTTAATGCACTTGTGTTCCAATCATTTGTTGGTCAGATCGATGACTGATGAGTTGTCCCCGAGAGTGGAGCCATAAGTCATCGTCAAGTTAGGCATGTTTACTGTTATAATGCGAATGTGGAACTAGCAAAAAGGAATCTACAGAGATCAGTGAAATAGATTCAGCATACTGACCACAATGAGGTCACCCGTAGGAAGATAATTGGGAAGCTCAAGCAATCGTATAAAAACTACTGCAAATCAATGAAGTTCGAAATGCTGCAGAGCGATGCAGAAAAGATGCTTGGGACCCCAATTGCTGCCGACGCAAGTGCATTCTGGTATTTGGTGAATGGGCAGGACCCCAATGTTACTACCTGCCAATCAAACTCAATATCCGAAATAGACTGGATTAAGTTCTTAGAGGAAATATTTGGGAAGCCTTCTGCAGACCGTCCACTGGTTTTGGATTTAACTAAAGAGGAAAGGTGGAATCCCATGTCTAATTAGAAACCATCCAAAAAATGATCTCCAGGTGCAAGCGATCAAGGGCCCCTAGACCGACGGCCTTACAAACAATACCTTTAAGGATAACCCAAATATATGGGCCTATCTCATGCACCTGGAGTTTAGTGACATTCTTTCCTCAGGTGTGACCCCAATGTCTTGGAATACAGCTCATGTTGTCCCGCTCTTCAAGTGTGGTAGCAGGACGGATCCGTCTAATTATCGACCAATTTCTTTAATTGATGTGGATTGTAAGATCTTTTCGTCCTTCCAGCTATCACATCTTGAGGAGTGGGCACACATGTACCACCCGCTGGATCAATTTCAGACAAGCTTCAGAAGGGGCCACTCGACCAACATGAACAGGCTTGCCCTTAAGTGTGTGCAAGAGGCGGTGTGGTTGACATCAGGGGGCTGCACGTATATGGCCTCAATTGACCTGACTGCTGCGTTCGACCGGGTAGATCAAGGCAGACTATGGCAAATACTGGCCAACTGGGGCCTGCTCTTGAGGCGAATCAGCAGGGTTTATGAAAATTGTGGGGTCTGGGTTCGTCTAAATCAAAGAGGTGATCTTTCGAGGAGAATTGGATCTTTTCAAGGGGTCAGACAGGGTTGTACATTGGCTCCCTGGCTATTCAACCAATCCTTTTCCAATGTAGCCATTCCGCTAACTAAGGAGGGACTCCTGGCTCCTAAGATCAGCAAGGATAAAGTGATTTGGCTTGCATATGCTGATGACCTACTAATATTTGATAATACTAGGGTGGGGCTGCAACGGTCTCTTACCAACTTTGAAGCATATACCAAAGCCAATGGGTTAATAATGAATACTACTAAAACAAAAGTCTTATCCTTTAGGAAAGTGAGGCTAAATACTTCAGGCTTTATTGGTAAGTTGGGCGAGACTCTCCTGAAATTGGCTAGTGGAGTGCGATACCTGAGGTTTAATTTTTCAGCCTACCCGTCTAAGGTAAGGCTAAGGTAATAATTGAGCCCATCTTACATAAGGTGATATTGCTGGAGGCTCAGGTGATCAGGATCGATCAAAAGTTTGTAAAGTTCTCCCTGAAACCGGCTTTAATTTTCTGTAAGAGCAAAAACATTCCTAAGTTTATCTATGGCCTGGAATTTTTATCAGAGAGTGAGTGAAAACTGAATCGAATTGAGGCTCGCATTCGGAGAAGAATTATGGATTTGCCAAATGCGATCCCGGTTACGCAATTTGGTTTGAATTGAGAATTGTTTCGATATGGGCACGGGTACAGTGGGCCTGTATATCCCTGTACTCCAAAATTAAAACTGGAACACCAAATACACTTTACCATCTGATGGGTAGAAACCTAGGTTTCTCTTGTACACGGATCTCTTTGAGGGATCGGTTGGAAGCCATCCTTGAGGAGATTGGAACGTCCACAGAGAATTTGATTTCTAACCCTATGTATGTAAAACGTGCCTTATTCGATTTTGATTGGTGTCAAACTGTCGACAAATTTCACTCCTACCCCCCCTCCTTATTCCATTTGTACCATGAACATAGAGCCCAGGGCTCTCCCACTAAGGTTATCCTACAATTTCCGGATAGATTTTTCCGAGGTACTATTCTTAGGCCAGATGGAATATCCTACTTACTTTGGATATCTTGGCTAGAAGATCGTGGATTCCGTTGGATCAAGCCAGATGCAGGTTTTGTTCGGCAAATTGGGAGTCTCTAAAACATCTGGTCATTGAGTGTGTGCTGCCATTACAGCCGATTGGGCTAAATTTCTGTAGCCCCTCAATGTAAATTCCATTTTACATGAAGAGTTGGCATGGAAACGGTGTCTGAACATTCAAGCTATCCATGAGGGCTTAGCATTATCTGGATTAATCAAAAGTCTAAACTTGTAGTATAGAGCCAAATGTCTTCTATTTTTTTTACCCCTAAAGATGTATTGTGTTAGGTTGACGGCTTTGGTCATAGTTTTTATTTGCTCCACATTAGTATTTTTTTTTTAGGCAGGATTTATTTCTTTCTTGGAGTGATTATTTGAAAAGCTTGGTTGTATTGATTACTACATATACTTTCTTTCCGTTTTAATTTATTATTAATGGTAATGATGTATTGGAATTTGTTTTTATATTTGTAAAGTTTTCAGATTTCACTTTTTTGATGTTTTGTAAAGGTTTGAATAAACCAAATAAAAAAGTAATTATAAAGTCAACCTAAGAGCAACACATTTGACCTGGTTTGGCTGCCTGAAATGATATGACGTATTCACCAAAAGACGGAATTTGTTTCAATCATGTTTCTTGTAGGGAAACAATGGCATATAAAACATATTGCAGGCCCACCTCTGGATTTGAAAACAAAATGTGTGTGCCCACATGTATTCCACTGAAGAATTGAGAAATGGGACTCTTGATCAGCAACTATGGCTGGCGGTTGGGCACTCTTAGTACATCGCACTCATCTTCATTTTTTGTTTCAACAGTTGGATTTCCTCTCCCATAGAAACTTCATTCTCCATCCCCACCAAATGGTTAACAGACTAATTGAGAGAGGCCAGACAGAAGCTCTTAAATTATCTTGTTCATGCAATACAATGTCAAAAATAAAACGTGAGTTAAAATAAACAGTTGAATGGTCGCTTCTAAACAAATCAATAAAATCAACTCTTTGCAGATCCCTGGAAACGATAACTGTGAAGCTCGAAATTTCAGAAAATAACTACAAAATAGTTGATCGATTTACCACTATATTTTCAGTGAGAACACTTTCAAATAATATTACATGTGAATACCCACCCATCAGTAGTCTACTCTCTCCCTGTAGCTCTACCCTGTGTGAGCATATTCAACCGGGCCGTAGGCTCATTTGCACAATTTGGTTTACAGAGGGCTTTGAGACCTACTGGGCCTTGATCTAAAAGCCTACCTTGCCCTTCCCCATGGACCATCACAACTTCAAACACTGAATCATTTCCATATCAATTGAAAATGTAAATTGAGGTGATCCGTCATCCACCTTCTTGGTATTAATGTTGTTCCCTGTGCTGGTCTCCCCCAATACATTCACCCACTCCCCCTAGGGAAGTATTAGGGGCCCTAGATCCCCGCACACAAGTCTGCACTAAGGTGTTACACCCCTCACCCTCTTCCCCCTACTCCATTTACTAAAGTTTTTCCTGTAAAAGTCATTCGCTCCAGAGTCCAAAGGCTGTGCAGAATTCTCCTCTTAAGGAAGACCATGGCCAATTGAGTCCAGCCCTTGGGGGAGCCGCTGAACCATAACGTGTGTATTGGTCTCAAAGGGAGAGTCAATGACTAACTTCTTGAGGCGTAGAAGAGGCCTCAATACGAGTTGATCTTGTTTACAGTGCTTTCATAATGGTTGCACTAATAAGGATCTGCAGAAATTGTAGTGAAGCTTCATTAGACTTCTTCAAAGCACAACGATTATTTGTTTTCTGATCTACTGCCACCCCCCCCCTATTTTGTTTTTCAGTCCCTGTTCCGGTCAAGTGATAGCCACAGGGACTCGCCAAATTTAAATGAGCCTCCACCACGAACTTCTGGGGCGGATGGAATCCTGGTCTGAGCCCTACCAGTCCCTCCATTATTAGGGGCAGACTTAGAGACAGTCTTTTGAAGGTCTGCGACTAGAATAGGGGCAGGTAGCAAATATTCTGCCTGAGAGATATCTGGATTAATCACTTCACACGAATGACTATTTGGGAAATCACTGGAATCCAAATCATCCAGTAGAATAGGTTGGTCTACCACTCCCTTAGTCGTGTTAATGGATGCAGGTATATTAATCCTTTCCGATTCAAGTTTACCCAAATCTTGGTTAAACAAAAACTGTGTGGCTGGCGTATGCAATTTAATGTTGTCAAATTTCCAGACAGAGTTTGATTTAGCTTCCAATTAGAGGCCTTCATAAAGTGACACAAGAATGCACAGCACCTGGTTAATTTCTACCAACGGCTGATTCGAGATTTTACCCCTAATGCCGTCAATATATGGTGCATGCGCCGGGAGCCTTCTGAAGGGCACAAAGGGTATGGAGGAAGCAATGCAGGACAATGAAGACTCAAAATCTGGCACACATCTTTCCCCCCAACCCCCACCCCCAAATCAGGTGGTGTCCGAAAAGCTCTGTGCATTTAAACCCGTTTTATTAGAGCTCAGTGAGGAACCTTTTTCTTCACTCCGCTCAAATCGGGGCCGGTAAAACGCAACAGCAGAATTTTTTTTATCCATTTAAGAAAAAAACATTTTTAAGGGTATGATATTCGTCAACAACAACCCTTTACACTTTCCAAGATAGTGGAAAGAAAAAAACCTAATTGCTTGACTTAGATTTGATCTCTGGGTTTGGCATTGGGGGAAAAACAGTTATATATTGTTAGCCACCTTCGGTTCACCGCTATCCGAAATTTCCAAACTGGGTTGAGTTAGACTGTCCCTCCCTCCATTTACAATGGATTGGATACACCATGTTCGTAGCCTCCATTGTAGGCTGAAATGAACAGTCCCCCTCCGGAGAGGATGGGAGCGGCAGGCTCACTGCTGCCAACATTTCTGCATCGTTGATATGTAGTGAATTCTGCTGTTGTGGCGCCATCCTCTTCCGGCTCCTTAGATCATACATCTAATTCACCCGAGTTCAACACACCTCCCTCAGCCTTTGCTAATTCAAGCCGCGGCAAACTAGTTCACGGACCTTATCAGCCAACACTCAAATTACTTAAGCTGGTCAGCCTGCTGCTCACCCGGTGTCCGAATAATTTTTTCCAGTGAGAAGACTTTAACAGCGCTTTCTCTTACGGCAATTATGCTTTTTAAAGTATCGAAATCTAACTCTGTACTGATAAGCGGCAAGCGAAAGGCAGTGTGGATAAAATTGCGCAGTGTCAGACATGGCAGAACGGTAAACAAAGTGGCCAAAATAAAGTTCTCATGAAACGGCAGGGTTTTCTTTGGGTCCGTTAGACCAACACTGATGAGCTGGAACAACCGTCAGCCCTTTTCCTCAAGGGCCTAGATTTAGGTTCCCAATGAATGAACAGAGCAACCACTCACCGATACGTGCCTCTGCGCCTGCACACCACAAAGCCACAGAAACAGTTACTCCCCCTCACACTCCGCCATGCTCCGGTGGGGGAGGGTATATGTAGGTAAAAGTCCTCTCTCCAGCAATAGTGATGGAAGAAAGACCGCTCTGCTCCAGGTCCGGCTGAATACACTGCAAGCCAAATTTGATGCACACAGTAACACTCCCTCACACTCCACTGTGATCTAACAAAATGCCATTAACGCTGATGTGTGAGGGTTTTTTAAATGTCACCTGCATTAACAATCCCTCTGCCTGCATGCTGGAAAATGCTCTCTTCTCCAGGAGTATTAAACAAAATATTATTAGGGGGCTGATTGTTGCATCGAGAGCACAGCGCACTGACTTTCAAACACGAAACTGCTTGGAAATCAACACTTGAATGGACATTTAACTAAAATGCCCATTGGAACTTTTTTTTTCTAAACAATGCCAATATATCGTTTTTTTTATTATGGCCAACATTTTTAAAGCCCAACATTTTTGAGTGAACTTCCCCCTTTAAAGAAGACAGAACAAATACATCCAATGAGTGAGGGATTGGTTAAAATATGGTTTCTTAATCTGGAGACATCAAAGAAGGATTTGGGCTCTAGCCTGCACACATTAAGAATGAAATCCCGAAATAGGTACTAAGTCCATGGAAGTGGGCTTTTTTTATTCTGCAGCCCAACTGGTTGAGGGAGCAAGAACTTAAGCCAATTTCTCCCCCATTATATCCACCTTTTATTGCTTTCCCTCGTTAAGGCAGAATTCAATTCAAGTTATGCTTCTTACAGGGTGCAAAATATGGACTCCCCACTTAGTGAGAATCGACTCTTGGAGAGCAAGACATTATGTGCCATCTGTATGTATAGTATTGAGGTGGGATGTGACTTTATGACTGGCTAGTAGCTTGCAACTTCAAACGTGTACCCCTGTGCTTAGTTTAGGAGAACAGTTTTCTTCAACAGCCTTTCTATTTAGCGGCTAAGCAGCAGGTGGTGCCGTGAAACAAGGAGAACATCTTTGGCTCCCAAACACACCCAGAGAGCCTAGCTTTGTAACTAAACCCATTTGTTTTGTGTAGACTTTGGAATTCTTATATGGTCCCTCTGACTTCCCCTTTCATTACTAAGCTTTTCAAGTTCTATTGAAAGGCAACAGCCCAAGGGCTAAATGTTCCTACGGTGGGTCTAAATTGGCTAAGGGAATTGATAAGAGTAAATGGTTTGTTTCCTTTTCTTGCCTTCCTTGGGGTTAGGTAAGGGATTGTTATTTCTGGTAATCTTTTCATTCATTCAATGAATTACATTAAAGCAGTATTTTCTTGCATGGTACAGTGCTCTGCATGCTTTTGGGACAGGTATCCACTTACATTTTCAAATAAAATAGGAACAAGTTTGAAAAGTAGGAAAAATTTGACCGTTTTTGGGAAAGGTCACTTTTAGGGTCGTTGGAGCAGACTGTCAAGAGTGCTTCATGGATTTTGAAGAGTTTGACAAAGGAGCCAGAACCTCTGTGGGAATTGTGTAATTAATTTTGCAGACATTTTTTTCTTCTAGGCCCATGTGTAGAAAAAGAGGAATTTGCAGTCATTGGATGGATCTTTTCTTCAGCTTTTTTCAAGTATCAGGGCTTCTCATTTCAGAGCTCAGAGGTGACAAAGGAATCAAAAATGAGAGCACTTTGATGACTGGTATCAGATTTCTTTAAACAGGGCAGCAATGTCCAAATTTGACTGAGGAGGGATTATTTAGAAAAGACAATCAACGCTAAGATGGGACGGACCATCGAGTGCCAGAGGAAATTCATCAATAGAAGCGAAAGGAATGATTTTAGTGTTTGCAGAGAAGAGAGGAATTATGGGAGTTAACAGAGGAAGTAGCCCACTGCGGATGAAGGGCCAAGATCTGTTAGGAGATTAAATGGTCAATACAAAAACGTTCCTGGATCAGACTCACTTGCATCTTGGGCAAAGAGAAGGTCTATTTTACTATGATTTGGACAAATGCCGATTGTTGGAAGACTACAAGCAACATGGAGTTCATAAAAAGGAGCTTGTAGGCAGAGGCAGTAATCAGACCACAGAGTGGCAACATGTGATGTTTCCGCTGCATCTTTTATAATCAACAAAGTGAAGTCAAAGTTGTAAAGGAGATACGAGCTGGTCTTGGGTAGGATCTGGACGGGGGTGGCGGGAGAAATACAACCACTTTAGAGACTGGAGGTGTTCTGGTTAATAATGACAGTTCATGTAACAGATTCAAAATGTTTTCCAAGGTGGATGGGTGAAAATATGGGGTTAGTGCAAATATATTTGGTACCTTCCATTTTTGAAAAACACTCACACAACCAGAAAGGTTACTCACCACACCTAGTCCAGAGTCCCTCTTCCTTCATACTTACTTTTGGAACATTTCGTCCCTCAGACCAGGATCAGAGCATGTTTTTGGAGTACACAAAAAGTTAGATTTTTTATTTTTATGAGAGAGCCAGCGCAGTTGTGACCTTAACAACGCCTTCCTGTGCCCCGCCCCAAACCTCACCCTTCAATCATTTTCCTATTGCCAAGGTGAGTGATCTAAGGAAATGTTAAGAGGGTAAGCCGGAGGAAATGGGGCACAACTAGTAGTATGCATCTAAATCTTCCTGCCTCCACTCTCCGCCCTCTGCAACTTATCCAGAACAGGACTGCGAGACTTGTCCTTGGCCTCAAGCCCAGGGATTGTATCTCTCCAGGACTGAAATCTCTGCACTAGCTCCCAGTGGCTGCGAGGATTAAATTCAAAACCCTCTGCATTGTACACAAGTCCTTCTGGGGTCTGGGGCTGAAATACCTTCAACTCCCTCTTCATAAATATCTTCCTTCGCAAGCTCTTCGCTCATCTGCCTCCAACTCCTTCAGGGTCAGTCGCTTCTCCAAGCAACGAGTTGGTGGCAGATCTCACTCTTTGGCAGGGGCCTCTCTCTGGAACAGCCTTCCTGCCTCCCTGAAACTCGAGGAGAACCATCTCTGGTTCCAGAAACACCTCAAAACCTTCCTCTTTGCTTCTGCTTTCTCTCCTCCCCTCCCTTGCTCAATTCCTGACTGAAGTTGCACTGGTTACCTGGCTACCCTCTGATCTCTGGCCCAGGCCCTGTCAACTGCCCACCTGCACTGCCTCCCTGGCAACCTCTGCACTTGTGGACCGTTTTCTTTATCCCTTCAGTCCCCTTTCCAGCACTTGTCTGCACTTCCTTGCACTTGCCACCAGCTGGCTGTTTTATGTGTTTTATTTATCTTATTTATTCCACTTCCCATGTACTGCACTTTCCCCTCTCCCTTCCCCCCCCTCGCACTTTTCCTTTCCCCCTTCCCATGCACTTGCACGATCTGAATGACACCTGGCCTAGTAGGATCGTTGTCTGTCCTCCCTTTGTTCCCCCCCCCTTGCCTCGTCGTCGCGCCTTGAAACACTTGTGTATAGGCGCGTTATAAATGCCATATCATATGTTAGTCACAACAGTGAGTAATGTGTTCTTACTCATACGTACCACCCCCCCCTCCCTGTTTCTCCATACTTAAGGGAGATTTGCAAGCACTGGAACAGGATTAATGGGTGAACGGTCATAATGCCAAATTACTGAAAGTGGTTATTGAGAACTGCCAGCCTAAACTGAGCATCAGCTCCTGAATTCCATTCAAGGCAATAGTGTTCACAGAAGGTCATCGGGGGTAGCCCAAGTAGCTGCGTTCGCGATGGACTCCCACAGGGTGCATTTCTGGAAGGCAACAGAGGCCAATTTGGCTCTCACTAAGTGGGAGACCTTGAAGAAAGTAAGCCTCCCAGATGCAGGAAGTATCCACCTGGAAATGGTGGCCTTAAATGTCAGTGTACCTGGGCTAATGAAGCCAAGAGATGTATCCTTTTTTAGGCTCCAGTTGCAAAAGCCAACAAAGCCATTCGCTTTTATGTTGAGCTCGCATGGAGGGCTTGCAAGCAGCTCTATTCTATAGAGTTTGTATATTGCGCCACATGCCCGAAGGCCTCAGCTTGGATGACAGAAAGGTGCTCTCCTGAAAGGCCAAGGTGAACTAATTACATAAATCGAGATAGTGGTGAGGGCGTTATTGGACCGTTCTGATGAAGTAGATTTATTGGCTCAGAAAAGAAAGGCTCATCAGATCTGAAAAACAATCTGGCTGGCCACCAAGGGACTATGAACAGTAGACAGCAGTTTGTTGCTTTTCTGAGTGCCAATAAAACTTGGTGGATTAAGGAGGAAATAGCATGCAGACATGGTTTCAGAAATCCCCAGAGCATCGCCCGCTGAATTTGGCGTAAACTCTCTCAAGGCATTTGTTGGAAGTCTCGGGTTGCCATTTGTTGCAAATGCATCAACTTGGGGAACTTCCTGCTCACTGAATCTAATTTAGGACATCAATGTTCAATTCCCATTTGTGGATCACTGCTATCGACCGGCTGATTTGAGTCTGCAGTCAAATTCTCCAATCCCGAAATGTGAACCGCTTGAAGCCATAGTTCCTCCATCACCCATTCCCAAATGTGTACTGCCAGCAGAATTAGGAGGGGGACTTGATTCCGCCTAATTTGTTCACATAAAACATTGATACTGTTTTGTCAGTTTGAATATGAACCGTTTTGTTCATAATATTTGCTGGAAGGCTTTGGGAGCCAAGATAATTGCCATAAACTCTAGAAAATGTATATGTTCTTTTGTCTCTAAAGGAGTCCAAAGGTCTAAAATCTTCAGATGGACTAGAGTTGGTCCTCAACCGATTGAGGAATCAAATATTGAAAGTCTCTCACTATTAAATATATCATGGACTATATTATGTACAATTTAATTTCTCAAAGCATGTATAATATCACATCTTATTGGATTGTAGAGACTTGATTTGCGCCTGATCGGGGTGATACCTGAAACGCGTTGTGCAGCATAGATTTGAATATAAAGGAAGATTTGAATCCAATTTTCGCACCATCATCGTCTGCAGCATTTCCAAGAATTTCAACACATGACTTGTACCTAAATGTACTTTACATGTATTTGAATTACTGTTGGCTGTTTTTTCAGCAAAAGGTGTGCAGGGGACGGAAGTGCCTGTCATTACGGACATCGTCCGTTTTGCTATAAAACATAGGTCAAGGCAGAAAGAGGATTTCGAGAAGTTAACTGAAAGGTCTAGGCAGTAAAGCAAGGTTTCGAAGTGGAGACCGTATAGTTGCAGAAAATGGGACCTTAGAAGCCCATCATCTAAATATGAATGTACGTGGACTCCCTATAGTCTGTGGCAGGGGCTGCAATGGCCAACATCTTGGCAAAAACTCTTGGTGCCACGCTCAAACCAAAAGGGAGAATTCTGTACTGAAAAGTGAGCTTCTCCGATTGAGAAACAAACATTTTCGATATTAGGAGCAGATACGAATGTGCATCTTTGAGACCTACTGCAGAGAGCCAATGTGATCTGCGAGGGGGTGGTCATCTTTAGACTCTCTTTGGAAAGATAATGGGATAAAAATCGGACAGGTCGAATATTGTGCATTGGCCAGCCTGGTTGTGTTTGGGTACTGCAAATAGAGTTGAATAAAATCACTCCCTTCTGACGGTGGGACGTTCTTCATTACTTTCATAGATGGAAGTTTCTCCACTTCCTTCAGTAGTGCTGGAGATCCATTCTGGGAAAGAGGAAGGCAAAAAGGAAAATCCAGGTGGTTGGAAATGTGCCCGACCCCTCCTTCCACTGGTGTTCCATGGGACCAGCCTGGACCATCACTGTTTTAACGGTGGTGGCAAAGTGCGCTCCTGCTCAGGAAGAGGGATGGGACAAGAAACCGGGACATGAGGTCCTTAGCCTTTTTTGCTGCGGAATACTGGGAGTACCATCTGGTGTCTGGGGTTTGCAGTCCTGAAAACCTTGAAATCCTGTGTAGGATCAAGAACGAAAATCAGGCCTTACTCTTGAAGGGGAGAGCTCGGACCTTATCCTGAATGTCCTCATCAAACTTTGCGGCATGCAACCATGCTTGCCAGCAGGCATCAATCTCAATTGCCAGTCCACTCGTAGAGGTAATGTGAGGAACCAGAGGTAGTCCTCACTTTTCTCCCCATCATCCTCTGCTCAGGTAGTCAGGGAAGGGCCATCGCTCTTGAATCCCAACCCTGGGGGTGGTAATGCGAGGGAGAATCACCTGGGTAGGGGAGACTTGGGGAATGGTAGGGGGGATGTCCTTGGGTGAGACGGCATTCCACCATTTCCGTTCCCGGATGAACCCTCTTTACCAGCCGGTTTTATAGGATACTGCTACCCCTTTTCCTCTTCCAGAAGACCATCAATAGAGGAACACTAGGAAGAGGGCGAAGGAGGTCCACAGGAAAGACATGATCCCCTTTTCTGGCGAGAACCAACCTTACCCAACCGCTGCCTTTATAGGCGGTTGTAAACTATCTTCTCCCATTTTCCCTCATTCAGACCATTATAGTACTGGGACCAGGAAGAGGTGACATAGTAATGCACAATGGCATGACATTTAACAACTCTGATATTGAGACAACGAAGAGGCCTGAGAACTGGCGTGAGGGTCAGGCCTGTCCCAGTAACTATGTACACAAGCAAAAGGGTGTTCCCGTTGGACTTTACTTAAATTTGACTCATGACGCATTCAGCATCGGAACATGCATAGGACGTAATCCTATTATTCATGGTGTGCATGATATGTTTAGTGGTTGTGATACAACAGATGGACCACAAGTAACGTGACGACTTGTTTAATTCTTGAAAAAGATATCTATACTTAGATACTTATAAGATCAAAGCTAACAAGTGTACAGAACATACAATCACAAGTACATGACACTATCAAACTGAATTGATACACAAAGGTGTGTCTACATAATAACAGAGGAGCAGAAACAAATGTATTAATACAAAAACCAAAAACACACAAAACACAATCGGGGGGGGGACAAATGTCAGCAAGCAAGTGCAAGTAGATGCGGTTCGTCACGCACAAAGACTCACTTGGTCTGACTGCAATAGGTACAGTTCACAATATTTGGAATGCAACGTGAATTTGCGAACACTTGATTTTTCAGTGAACAAACAAGAAACCAATATTATAGTTATTAGAAATAGGGTTGAAAAATAATCAGGATTAAGTCAATGCCATCCACCATTGCAGTAACCTGAATTAACAAATGGTTCAAACTAGGCGTAAACAGCAGAATTGGCGTTTTGGCAGAGTGTACAGTTGAGGACTGCCTTCTTCAGGACAGAATGTCACTTATCAGCCCCTAAAGGAATGAACAAAATACTTGCTAAGTGTCAGATAGACAGAAGAGACCTCCAACTGATAAAGGATAATTCCTAATTAAATATCATGCACAGTGCCTAAATGGGGGTGCACAATTCACCTTGTGACAGGGAGCATATCAAAAGTGTGAAAAGCCCTCATCTGCCACCAACCTTACTACTCAGAATAAGCCAGTGTACCATAACCAGAAAGTAATAAATGTGTAACTATGGTCAGGCAATGATAATGAGCAAGCGGGGACCAGAGAGCGAAAACAGAACCCCCCCCCCCCCTTCCCTCCCTCCCCCCCAAGGAACAGGGGTGCTCCAGGGGCATGGTGTGGGTCACGGCGAATGCTGGTCAAGCGAGAATAGAAGAGAAAGGTCTGGAGACAGAAAAGTGAACGATTTAACACTGAACAAGTTGACAAGCATGTAATAAGCCTTAAATGCTGAACAGAGGAAAGCTCTGAGAATATCGTACAAATAAAACGAAGTAATGTGCATTTGCGAATAAGAAGAATGTAAAGAGACAGTATTTACATACAAAGTGAAAAGAGCAAAAACCAAAACACCATTGGATAGTGTGGAAGCAAGGTGGTAACCAGGAGAAAGACAACGAAGGAAAGTGTATGAGAGTCACATATTGGTAAAGGCAGGAAGTCGGTAAAGTGAAAACAAGTGTACTTATAACACATATGCAGAAAGGACTTCCTTGACAACACAGGTTCCCTAAGAGAAAGAATAAACAGTGGTAAAGTACCAAGGGTTAAAGGTTGCGTGACTTGTGATGGGTGGACCGTGTGGTGCAACAACTGCGCCTAGACCGAGAAACCCTTCCTTGGAGTAAAACCAAGGGAGGCCCAGAGGCCAAGCTTTATCGGCCTAAAGTTGTTCAAGTGATACGAAGGAAAAGGCAAACTAAACAAGTTGATTGACTACATTTGAAACCTGAAGAATGGTGTTGAACTTGGGGAAGGGACCACCAATGCTATTTTGTGCAACTGTGTTGAACCTTGGGAAGGAAAGCCAAAGACAATTTTGTGGTACTGTGCTGAACCTGGGGAAGGGAAGCCAGAGACGTTTTGTGGAACTGTGTTGAACTTGGGGAAGGTGGCCAAGAACAGGCTTGGAGCTGGAAGAAGCTCAGAACTTTAGTCTGAACATGGTTTCTTTGGTTGTCGACATCCCTACACATTGTTAAGCTTTAGTTGTGAGGACAAGTATAGGTTTTGGACACAGAGACTTAAGTTGACCTTACTGACTTGGACTATCCTTAGTTATTTAGGAAAGGAAATCCCACCTTAGAATAGGGCAAGTTAGGCCTTTCACCATACTGACATTTGAGTTAAAGACTTTGTTTTAACTTTGAATCTGTTGTCTGTGTCTTGCTTCATGATGCCTTCGCAGTATCTACATGATGGGTCGCTGACCCTAATAAGTGTGCTAGTATCCTTGCATCAGATAGGCAACTTTTAAAATGCTCAAGCTTGTCGGGTAGAAGGTATTGCTCGAAATACAAGAACACAGTTTTAAATTAACCACAGTTCAAATCATCTCAGCATTTGCTTGCCTCAATTGAAGGGTCGAGTTAGGGTAAATATTTTCTCCACTCCTAAAATATAATCCTCCTTACTCAACAGCTGTGAGACTCAGGAAGAAGAGGAAGCCTTTGAGTAAAGGGTAGCCACAGCTACTGTTGAAGACTGTTAAACATTTAGTTAGCGGGACACTCTCTGGCGAAGGTAATCTATATCTTGAGCCAATCTTGCAATTCATGTGTTGCCAAATGTGGCTTTTCACAGTTATTTGGCCTACGAGAGGGCATTCTTTACTAGGATGAGGCAAACAATTAAAAACTTTTAGGGATAACATCTGGCAATACCCCTACCACAGCCTGAGCAGATTCTGGCCTAGGGATGGCAAGAGAAGTCATATGGTCTAGAACCCGGACATGAAATGCGCGCACTGAAGAGGAAGGTTTGTCTACATGCTCTGGAGCATCAGTGTCACCTTAATCCATGGGTGGATCCACTGGATCTCTTGGCTGTAGGATATGAGATTGTAATCTCTTGGCTGTCGGATACAAGATTATAATCTCTTGGCTGTCAGATATGATATTGCAATCTGGGCTCCTTCGGTTGTGGTGGACGTTCCTGTGGAGCTACAGGAGACAGTGAAGGAGGTATTTTCAGAGGTTTAGGTACCTCCTGTTGTGGAATAAAGGTTTGTAAAAAAGTCCCCGAAACGGTTAGTCATTGGCTCAGAGTGCACCAGCGTTTGGAATTTAGCAACAAAAAAAAAGCCTCCTTGGAGGAGAGACTGTTGTGGCTGAGGAATGGGAATAGGCCTGAAAAAGGGGTTTTGTTTTCATGAATCAGATGCCAAGATGGACCTCCCAAACACAGATCCACATATTGTAAAGGGAACAACGTAGGAGGAAGAGACATTGTAAATGGCAAAGACAGTCTTCTATGTATAGACTATACCACCTTCGTCACAAAAGGATCCCTTGTTCAAGGATGCGCCCGGAACCAATCTAGGTCTGGTATTGACTGGTATAGGTGCTGAATCCGGAGTGTCCTGAGAGGCAGCCATTTTGAGAGATGTCACAGATTTGCTTGAGGAATATGCCGATTAAACAGTTGGCATCAAGACTTTTCACTGAACCCTCCGAGGATCTGAAACATGTGTGAAATGTTAAGCCCTCTTAGCAGAATCCTCTGTAAATGCTTTTTTTGAGATCTTCGGGCAAACCTCTAACCTTTTAGCCCTTGGGGGGCCCTTGGCGTGGGCAGTAATTTGTTCTGCCCCTTTGTGGCGATGCTCTGAGATCACTTCGGTAAGTTTAGCCCCAAGGTAAGGGCGCCTCTGCTTTTTCTGTAGCAGGTTTACCTCCTGTAAGCAGAACCTTTGGGTCACTCCCGGTAAGTTTAACCAAGAAATCTCCAGTCTCCAACTTAGTCCCCTTGTGGTGTACCTCAAGAAGAGTCCCTAGTAAGAGTGTCTACACAAGGCTTCCCTGCACCAGAAGGCCCCCAGAGAGAGGTTACATGGCTGAGAGCCATGAATACCTGAACAGAAGAATACTTTACTGACAACGCTTCTCTTTGGGGAAGTCCCTCAGGTGATTTGAACGAATACGGAAAAAAACATTTGCTCACCGCTCCAGTCGGTCTTTGCTAAAGTGCACATAATGATGAAGTCACAATAAAAGACTAGATCCATTGATGGTCCAAACCTAGGCACACAAGGCAGAGGGTATAGGTATCTGCCACAGCGTACCAACGCCCCCACGGTACTGGAGGAAAGGACAGAAGGGCCATTACACCTTCAACACGTATACCCATATTTCACACACCTCGTACACTTCTGTTGTTTCAAAGCATCTTATGGGTGGAACCACTGTAATCTTCACATACATACTTGACAAAAATGCATTTGCGCTGCATTGCTGCCAATCCTACCCCTGAAAGTAAAACATCAGGGCGATTCAAAGATTAACAAAAATAGGAATGATTTCATTCCCTAACCGTGAGACACGTGACCAATTACCTCTTCATCCCAAATTAGTTTAATGCCTTGAGATTCTGGGACTTACTGAATCTGGTTTTGTTCCACCTATTGCTCATTTTTTATTTATTATTTTTCATTATTTTCTCTTAACTTCTCCCAGCACTGGCGATCATTTATATTTACATATATTTATACTGACATACTTTTGTAAATGTATTGGTTTGTCCCCTTGTTTATTAACTATTCTTTTTATTCTCTCTTTAGACATTTAGTTTAATTTTTGGATCACTCTTCCCACCCCCCCAACCACTCCCTTCCCGTCACCTCACCCGCCCCCTCGGCATTGTGCAGACTTCACTGGCTGCTGGTTGCATGACAGACACGACTCTGCCCCACCGCGATGTTTACAGTAGGCAGCCCCGCCCACTGCATTGCGTAACCAGGAAGTTCTTTCCATTTGGTTGACGCGCTCGCAGTGGATATTTGCGTCTCTCCCTTCCAACAGATGGCTGTGTCCATGCTCTCTTCTACTACTTACTAAGAGGTAAGCCTTACCAGTATGAGAACAGTTATGTGCGGACTCCGTGTTGCCATGGACAATATACCTTCAGTGTTGGCCAACCATCACCATTTCTATTAGCCATTGTTATTTTCCTTTTTCACTCATTGGGCTTCTTTGTTTTACAGTAGAACAGGCTAAGAAGCAAGCCGTTTCACTTGCTTGTGTGCAAAATCCTCTGATCTTGCTTATCAGTGTGACACAGGTGGGCCTTTCTATTTCATAGAGTCACCACTTGACAGCATGCATCACTAAAGGTTTAGAATACATGCCAGACAGCCAGACCCATTGATCCATTCCTGCAACTCCCTTCACTTCCTTCCCTTTCTTGGAGTGCCAGAACCCACGTACTGCCACACAACTAGTGGCCATGCATATTTGTTAAGTCCCCTTCCCCATTGATTTAATCCATGTACAAACATTGTGTCCTTTCTCATATGACTGACCTACTTGGCTGTTGTATTTTGAGAGAGCAACGGATTGATTCACATCCCGCTTTCTCACATTTGGTTTTGTCTCCGCTAAAGGAGACGGAGCAGCCAGTCCATCATTTGCCATTATATCCAGGCAAGTTTGGAAGACAGACTCACTACGCAACAGACTAGATGGTCCGAATCTCCCTATACCATCAAAACTGGTCAACTCTACTGGTATTGGGTGGTCCCAGAACCATCTTTAGATATTCCCAGTAATGAGGGGTGATATCCCATAAGAAATGCAATACTAGTCCATCACTCACATCACGTGAACCTTTTATAAAGTCCTAACAAAACGGGCATTTTTTTTACTTTTTCTAGATTTTAAGAAAAGCCACAACTCCAGCAGGAAGCCAAATTAAATTGCCTTAGGGTGAATAAAATACAGTTAGTAAGTCCCATGGTTATTTAAAAGCTCATACAAGCTAGTTAGCATTGTTTGACAGTGATCTAATAACCAGTCCTGCCACACTAGGAAGCACGGGAGTTGTGTGCTTTGCTGGTTGCTCTCTGAATTATTAAAAAAAAAAACACTAATGCAGTTTGGGTTTCCTACATATTTGTCAGATGGACAGTTTTCTCCTATTCTATCCCTATTAGATAGGCGTTGCACCACACGTTGCCTAGGGACAGGCACCCATGTTTAGGGACAGGGTGTTCTTCCAACAGGGTTAGAAAACAACACATTGTTTTTCCCACCTACATTTACCCAAGCCACTGGTTTATGATATGAGCTTGCAATATTGTTTCTCCTAAGAACCGTTTGTAGTGTGATATGAATCCTACTCCTGAATCATACAGAGTAGAACGATATGCCCAAACGTGGGTCCCGGGCCTGCTGGGCCTAGAGACTCAAGCTAGACCGCATAGACTATGTCAATTGAGCCCTAAACATGTCTGGGGTGGTTTGTGGTCTTGTGCAGAAGGGCTATCACCTAGCAGTTTGGGCTGGCATCTCACTTGAGGAGTGGTGCCATGCCTGATTTGCATATGGTCTTTCCCCATTCTGTAATGGCTAGGCAAGCTAACAAACTGGTCCAGAGGGTAGCCCTGGGCAATGCCCATGGCTATAATGGTTTTCTTACAATTCTATTATACATGTCCCCATTCTTTGTCAGTGTTTTTTATTTATTTATTTAGTAATTATTTATTTTCAGAAAATAACAAAAATAATATGTACATTACATTAAAAAGTAACAATGCAAACAAAATTATATATAGCTGAAGAGTCCCCACCTCCCCCAGGAGTCACAAACAATCATTGAATTAGTCTAATATAGTAGCAAACAATCATTGAATTAGTCTAATATAGTAGCAGAAATTTACCCCAAATCTTGTAAAATAAAGCAGTTTTTTTTTCTCTCAGATATAATATTTTCTCAATCTCCACTAGTGAATGCATCTCTAAAATCCATTCTTCAATAGTAATAGAATTAGACGTTTTCCAATGTCTCCAAATTAGCTTCTTCCCCACCATTGCCCCACGAAAGATCCATTTCTTCTGGGAAGTAGTCAGTTCGTCCAATAAATCCCCACAGCCTAGAACAATTGTCTTAAAGTCCATATGAACATTCTCTTCCAAATTCTTTTCACAAATCTGACCAAACTCGAACCACAAACCTCTCACCCTTGAACATCCCCCACAACATATGTTCCAAGGTGCCCTCCTCATGTGAACACGCCCAACATTCCGAGCTGTCACTCATCCCCCTTTTCATCATTCTCTCGGGTGTCCAGTATGTTCTATTCAATATCTGTATTTGACGCGACCTATCAGCAAGATTCAAAGAACACAATTTCACATTCTCACAAATATTTGTCCAATCCTCCTCAGTGATATCCTCACCAATTCTCCGATTCCAATCCAATCTCAAAACATCATTAGCCCGATAGGTTGACACAACCAGTCTATAGACATAACTAACCAGACCACATCCACTCACTCCAGGTATCCATCCAAGGATGTTTATGTTGATTCTCCTTTCCATGTCCACCTCCCCCACCGCCCTCCATATCTTCCGATAGTCCGCCAAACAAAAAGTTGGAATTTCAAACTTTAACTGTAATTCCCTAGCTGTCATCCAACGCAAACCATTGAACAGATCACTAATCCAATGCACCCCAGCTAGATACCAATCCTGCCAGAACAAAGTTTTCCCTTCAAGCTTAATACATGGATTCAGCCAAATTGAAGCACTCGGATCTCTCAAAGCATTGAAGCCCAGATAATCACACAAGGCCACCCAAGAGTTCCATAAACTCCTAGTTAACAGGCCTTCCTCATTCGTCCGCGATGGCTTACTGGTCAAAATGGCCCTAGGTGACAAAGGGCCGACGTGGCTAGATTCTGCACACATCCAGTCCTCATGTTCCGATTTTAGAAAATCAAAAATATTTCGCGACAAACGCCAAATGGTGTGCCTCAAAATTAGGGACCCCTAGCCCAGCCTTAGCTAAAGGCAATTGTAGTTTGCTAATCTTCAAGCAAGGAGGTTTATTATCCCACAAAAAATCCTGCATGAGTCCATTCAACTCACGCCAAAAATGCTTTTCAACATCTAAAGGGATCATACTTAGAACAAAGTTCACACGAGGTGTCAATACCATTTTCAAGGCGTTCACCTTCCCCCAAAGGGAAAGGTGCAACACTTTCCATCTCTTCAAATCTGATTTGAGGTTAGTACACACCATCATCATAGTTTCCCTCATAAACTCAGCAACATTAGGCAAAATCCATACCCCCAAGTATAGTAGTTTTTCGTCACACCACCTAAATCCCATCCGGGTTACAAATTGTTTGTCACACAGCGGCTCTAACGGTAAAACCTCCGATTTCGTCCAATTAATCTTATAGCCAGAACACTGGTGAAAGGCTTTGAGAATGTTCATAAGAACCGGCACTGACTCACCTAGATTCTTGAGGACCAATAACAAGTCATCCGCGTATAACCAAATTTTTTGCAACATCCCCCAACAACTTATACCTTGTAAACCCTCCTCATTTCTTAATGCTCTAGCCAAGGGTTCAATACTCAGCACAAATAGTAAAGGAGTCAATGGGCAACCTTGCCCTGTGCCACGTTCCAAATCAAAAGGCGTCGACCTCTGACCGTTTGTCTTGACATCAGCCGTCGGCCTGGTATACAATTGTCTAATCCAAGAACAAAACTGAATTCCAAAACCCATCTTTTCCAACACTTTAAACAAAAATCGCCAGTCAACTCTATCGAATGCCTTTTCTGCATCAAGTGATAGGACAGCCGAGTCCTCAGACAACTCTGACGCCTTCATGATCGTACACAACAATGTTCTAATGTTGCTGGACGTCATCCTACCTTTAACAAAACCAGACTGGTTGCGATCTATCAACCCTGGTAAAAGATTCTCCATTCGTAGAGCCAGAATCTTGGCCAAGATTTTATTGTCCACGTTGATCAGACTGATCGGTCTGTAGCTGGACGCCAGTGTTTCATCCCTGCCTTTTTTCAGAAAGACAGAGATAGATGCATGTCTAGTAGAGTCCGGAAGTATACCCCTAGCCTTTGAAGTCTTATACATTTCCGTCAAAAGTGTCAATGCCTAATTAGGCAACCATCTATAGAATTCAACCGGCAGACCATCAGGTCCAGGGGACCTACCAACATTCAATTTCGATATCGCAAACTTGACTTCGTCCACCGAGATATCTTCCTCTAATAAAGTAGAATCATCCCTTGAAATCACATGGACCGGAATCTCATCCAAGAAATCCCCATTATTCGCATCAATATGTGACTCCTTGTACAAATCCACATAAAACTTTCTGAATACTTCATTAATACCATCCGGAGTGAATGTGACTTGACCATCAGAATCAGCTACAGACAGAATCGAGCGCTCAGACTCTCTCAGCCTCAATCTATACGCCAACCAGCGATCACATTTCTCCCCATGTTTAAAATGAGAGCATTTTTGGTGGAAATACTTCTTATCCACTCTATTAGAAATTAAGTCCCTCATCTCTCTTTTTAGCTTATTCAACTCGGGAAGTAAATCCACTCTTGTAGGATCCACCATCAGAACCCTTGATAGTTCTCTGATCTTCAGTTCCAATGCATTCTGTGTATTGTCCCATTTTCTCTTCAAACCACTCGCTAGACTAATAAATATACCTCGAACAGTGCACTTAAATGCTTCCCAAACCATATCAGCTCCAACTTCCCCTGTACAATTCTCCTCCACAAAATAGTCTATCTCATTTGCAATTTTGTCCATCTCTTCCAGATTGTCCAACAATATAGCATTTAATCTCCAAGTTTTGTGTCTACACATAGTATAACTCCAAGCCAAATCTACCGAAACATGAGCATGGTCAGTCAAAACAATATCACCTATACTACTTGTTTTGTATTCCTGCAACAACTCTCCTGCCATCAGAACCATGTCAATTCGGGAATATGTAGCATGAGCACCGGAATAAAAAGTAAATTCCTTCAAGGGATTTTCTATTCTCCAACAATCTTTCAGGTTATGTTCCTCAAGTAGATCATGAAAAGCCTGAGACTGCATGTCCATCCTACGGCAATGTCTAGTACTGCTCCGATCCAAAGTTGAGTCAATAACTGTATTGAAATCACCACCCAAGATTATATTATTGGCCTTAAGATCTTGAAGTGTCTGAGCCACTTTTCTAAAAAAAGTACCATCATCCGATGTCGGTGCATAAATATTACAAAAGATCACATTCTTTCCTTGAATATTAGTCAAAACAGCAACCATTCTGCCTTCTTTGTCACAAATCTCCTTGACCACCTTAATTGGTGCATTTTTCCTTATAAGAATAGCCACACCCCTAGACCTAGACTCAAAGGACGAGCCATAAACCTGCCCAACCCTTTCTCAAACCATCCAGATCTGCTTTCAAAAGGCGAGTTTCTTGGAGAAAGTAGACATCTCCCTTCAACTCATTCATATAAGTCAACATTTTCTGTTTCTTCTGAGCATTGTTCATACCATTCACATTCCACGAGACAATACGCAATTGATCCCCCGTATTTGAGCACAGAAAATCCACCCCCCCCCCCCAATTCAAAAAGGACCCCTTCACCAAATCTTCAAAAGTATTTTTGACCCCAACCGAGACCCCCAAACCCCTCTCTCTGCAACAGGTGCAAAACACCAAGAACAGCAAATAGAAAAAAATCCTAATACACATTCCAAGAAGTCCAACATCCTGGACTCCTCTCCTAAAGAACTCGAACCCCCAACTAGTCCCCTGTAACCCTACAAATCATGAAAATCTTAAAACCACTGTATTATTAGAATCCTTAATAATGAAATGCCTACTGCATCTACATTGCATCAAGCCTAAAAATTTCAAAAATTGTCAGTTCGACCGCCTTAACCCAGCCTGCCCAAATACTCAGAGCGACCCCCCACCAGACCACTTAATCATATTTTATACACATTTTATCATAATACAGTTGTATAAATCGTAGAACCCAACACCGTGTACCTGAACTGTAAACATTTAAATATTCAATGTTCCTAATCATATAGCTCAAGGTGACTACAACTGGACAATAATGTATAAACTTTTACCTGCCTGCCCCATGTACCTACTTAAATCTCTCCCAGACCCACACATAACATATGATGCCGCTCAACACGTGAAACACAACCTATATGAATTAGTTGACCAAATCGCCCACCAAATTCGATTAATTTTGGCAGTCCTATGACAATGAAGAATAATCTCCAAAGCAATGCCAGGACCCCCCACTGCCACATATACAGATTACAGAATATCTCCGCATGAAATAAAACCTTCCCCTCAAAATCATTCACTTGCTACCCCAAAAAATGTCAATCCCAGTACATTCAGCAAAAAAAAAAAAAAAATATATATATATATATATATATATATATATATATATATATAAATTGAAGGCCGGCAGATGTGGCGCCCCATTCGTGTTATATTCCTGTCATCGTATCAGACATTTGCGGGCAGAGGGCGTAACAAAAAGCGTCCCCCTAGCCTCATAATAAAACATAAGTTCAAACACAAAAGCAGGCCAAAAAAAAAAAAAAAAAAACAATTCTCTCATGAATATTGCTGACTAGTGCAGAAAATGAATGCGGGCAAACACCCCTTGAAAGCCCGAAACAAAAAGTCCTGAAAAGTCGGGCTGTAAACAGAAGAGATCATTTAAACATCACCCTGACAGCCCCTGAAAGCACGAGACTGCAAGGTACTATATGGCAAGCCCACCAACTCCATTCCTCGCAGGTTAAATCAATCCAGAAGTCTGTGCATAGCTTCCATTGTCGGTGGGTAGAAATGCAGCAACCATACAACCTCTGGAGAAGTGCATGAATATGCATTGACACCCAGATCACACACTGGATCTGACATTTCTATCTGCATGTTTTCATACTGGTCGCGGGTCGTCCGCGAGAGACAGACATTAAGAATACAGCATTCCGACCCACAAATGAGAAAAAGGAATATTGGCATATGTGTGTAAATTGGATGGGGTGGAAAACTGATAAAGGGGATTCAATAAGGGGATTAGATACTTTAAGGTATGCCGGCAAAACAATTATCAAAGAAACAAAAGTTAAATGCAAGCAAATATAACCGAACTTCATTCAAAGTCAATTAAAATGCATGCCAGATAACTGTATAATTGCCAGTTTTTGGTTTCAAGCTTGGCTGTGGTATGACATATTTAGGTTGCAAATAATGAAGGGAAGGAACTTTAAAATAGATGTACCAAAACTATATATACTGATAGTATCATTCTAAATAAACAGTCGTGGTAACTGAACGTAGGTTAAAAGAAATCATGTTGTTCCATGCCTCGTTATATAACGTTTTCCAGTGCAAAATCCCTCTGCGAGCCCAGGGGTTTTTGTTAGAGTACTTGCCATGAAGAAAAGAAAACTTACAACAATGGAAATCGAAGATACGAAAATTCACGAACACGGGTCCCACTCCAAACTTCCTTTATCTAACATGACGCCTCCACAGTAGTCCCCAGGTAGCTGCAGGCTACAGGAAACAACTTGCATGTAGACCGTGTATCGTGGTACTTACTTCTATACTTCCATAGCAGCCGGAGAGACGGGTGTGAAGGCGGGTGTCTCACCATCCGATGAAGAAAGGCATCTGTTGCGCCGTACATCCGACCATGACCCGAAACTCACCGAGGTGCTGCAGCAATTATTTCGGTGCATGCAGCTTAGCCATGATGAGACCACTCCAACCGCATTCAGTTCCGGATTAGACCAGCTGACAGAACACATGACACACACAATTGTAGAGGGTCCTTTTTTCAAATTCACTCAACAATACGCAGCCAAGGCTGGAATACACGGATAATGACGGTGAGGAACGCTGGTATATTCAAAAATAAGCTTACAACTGAAAAAAGCAGCCGACTCCATTTTAGTTCAATATTAAAGCGTGAAATCCAACAGTGGCAACTAAATTTAAAACTGAAAAATCAAAAGTCAAATTAAAAAAAAAAACCAAGCACTACACGGACAGATAAAACCAATTGATTATCAATTATCCATCCTTGTAGAAGGAGCATCCCTTGATGCTTTTAACCATGAAAGAGCTTCTTTAGGATCCGTGGTGCTCTTTTCTCCCTCAGGGAACATTAATGTCAACCAGTTGGCTCTGTTCTGTTAAGGAAGGCCTTCACTCCCTTTGGCTCTTTAAAAGATTTCCTGATCTCCACGACCTCCTTGGGGTAATCAGGATAGCTGAAAATCCGCTTCTGTTTGTAGTAGATCCCTTCCATATTTCTTGCAGCTTTCAAAACATCTTCCTTAATCCTGGTGCACATGAAGGAGACCAGAACATGTCTAGCTTTACCTTGAGATCCCAGTCTTTTGCCAATCCTGAAGACATTATCAATGTCCATTGATGTAATTTGACCATATTTAACTGAGCACTTCAAGATGTCCAACATTTTTTGGTGTAAATCTTCGCTTTCCTCTTCCTCCAAACCAATGATCCTGATGTTTTTACATCTAATCCTCAAGTCCAGCTCCAATGTCCTGGTTCTCCCTTTATGCAAGTCCTCTTTCAAATTATTGTCAGTGGTTTTTAAAGCAGCACAGGCAAAGAACATTGTTTAAGAGCACTACTGACACTCGTACTGCTCAAGAAGTGTGTAGTGCATACATCCTCTACTGTATTGTGTATATGCCCTCAAAATGAACTTACTTCGTATATTATAGACATAAAATTGTTACCACCAATGTAATCTTTGAACACATTTTAGACTGTTAAGTGTTTTGACTACTTTGGTATTTAAAACACATCTTTAGACTTCTAGACCCTTTTCTTTCCATTTCGTCATCCCCACACTTTGAGCATGAAAACAATGTTGCCACCATTTTGGTCGTATTTGCAACTTTTTTTTTTTTTTTAAATAAAGTTCCACCAAAACTAAATGTTTAGAGGCCACCTCGCTAAGTAAACCAAAAGAAAAATTCTGTTCACTAGGTCTACCTTGTGAAGAAGTTGCAGAAAGGAAACCCTGTTCACTATTTCCCGCCTTGTTCGCACCCCTTCTCTCTCCCCCAGCTCCTTAGCAGATTCCTAATGGCTACTGAAGGGAAGGATCCCACGTACTGCGTCAAATTGACATTGTCATAGTTGATGTGGGAAAGGGAGACGCACTAGCCGTCAGCAAACCCTAGTCTCGTTCGGGACTGAAAAACACATTGTTGGTGGAGCACGTTCTTTGATTGGAATCCGCTGACCGGGAACGGACATTGAGGAGCATTTCATATTGCACTTGGCATTGAATCACAGCACCTGTGCTAAGGACTTTTACATACAGTGACCTTTCCATGCATACAAAGTTTGAAGACATGATCTGCGATTTACTGGCATCAGTGAGGGACAATGGGGCAGAGCTTTGCATATTGTTACAGGGAGATGGGCGCCAACCCTTCCAGGAGAGTGCAGGGACCGCTCTCAGCCTGGTGCAGGCGACCTACCACCAGTGTTACCAGAACCAGTCCTGTCCCAGCGGTGGGTTGAGTGAGGTGGGAGGACCCCAGTCTCTGCCCACACCGTTTGGGCCACATTGCATGTACCAGGTACCACCATCACCCAATGCCTGCTGTACCCCATTCTGGGCTGTATTCGGTGTCCATTCTTACAGCACTACCCGTCCGAGAAGGTCATGCAGCATATAGAGAACTCCCCTGCGCTCTACGGAAAGAAAACATAGGCTCTGCTAGTGCCTAAGAAAAATGCCAGTGCAGTGAAGCAGCTGCCCTTGAAAGCCAGACTCTCGGAATCTCTGCATTGACAGCATGAACCAGAGGACCCGCGAGAGAACGCGTGCATAACAGGCTATGCAGGCTACAGAGGGATTATGTCCCACAGCTGTGGCAGAACTCCAGGGTAAACCAGGAAAGAAGATCAGTAAGCAGCGGCAACAGGTGATCAAAGGAGCCAATGAAGATGGGAGTAGACAGACATGGGAAGGTAGGGGTATAAAAACGTGTGGAGAGGGAGAAAGACGGGGGGCGGGTCAGGGTGGCAGAGTCAGTGAGTAGAATAGGCAGGGGGGTGAGAAGGGCAGTATCAGGGAAAGGAACGAGGGGGAGTGAGAAATCAGAAAGGCCCTTACTTTAGTCAAACCATTAGATAGTTGTTGTTACGTCATTAGTGTCCAACCCGGGGTTTAGGTTTAGGCAGTGCCTTAAGTGGCACTACGAGCCGGGGCTCAGAGGGGCCGTGGCCTAACAGCGGGGGTCTTGATGGCTCGTTAGGCCACGCCCCCTTGACGAGCCACGGCTCAATGGGCTACTTGCACCCCTGCCAGGCAGCCTTTTGTAGAGATTAGCACCCTCTCCCCTATGGGGGAGAGGGTGCTGATCTCTGCATTTATTTTGTATAGGCTTGCCTGGCAGGGGACAGCACCTCGTATATTCAGCCTTCATGGCGGTGCTGCCCCTCGCCAGCTGGGGAGGGGCAGCGTCACCATTAAGGCTGAAAGGGTGAGGCCACTGGAAGCAGAGGCCTTTTTCCTAAAGACTGACACTCCCGCGAATCCGAGGGAGCTTCAGTATTTAGAAAGCAAGGCCTCTGCTTCCAGCGGGCTCACGTTTTCTCCATAATGGTGGCGCCGGCACACGTGCATCACTTGATTAAAGGGATGCCTCGCAGGTGCGGGGCCACCATTATGACTGAAAGGCATTTTTTTCTGAAGCCTGAATCTCTCACACACGAGCGAGAGCTTCAGGCTGTAGAGAAAAATGCCTTTTCGTGTAGTGGCCGGGGCTGCCAGGGGAGATTAGTGGGCCCCGCCTCAAAATGAAATTTCGAAGCGGCCCGGCAGGCCCCGGCCCACTTAAAGCCCTAGGTTTAGGAACACCCAAGTTAGATGGGGGGCGGAGGGCAAGACGCCCACGGGAGACGATAGGGACTGCTTAAAGGGCCACAGTTCAGCCTGCTGCCATCAAAGCATCCCATGGCTTGCGACGTTTAAATAAAAACACTATAACCCATCTGTAGTTTGGGTATTCTTAAGGTAATTTGTAACATGTAATGGCATTACTGAATGTCGTTTGAGGTTGCCGTTTACATTTCCAGCACATGCAATGCACGACGAGGAGGACATCGAATTCTGGGAACTATCGTGCATCTAGGGCATTAACTCAATGTATTCCACTTGAATGAGTAACAAGTTCAAGTCAAAAGTCTACCTTTCCATATGATTCCCTTGCAACATTAAGATAACATGAGCTCACCGTATGCTAGGATCCAACAAGTGAGGCTACCAAGAGTCACAAGGCTAGGCCTTCATGAAGTATCTGACTGCACATCAGAGAGACAATGTCAGGTATGTCTGGGAACAGGAGGCATACTTGGAAGAGAGGAGAAGGTCTGAAGTACGGATATGGTACACTGTGATGCTATGAAGATCAGAAGCACCTTTCAAACGCAAAATGTACTTTACTTTCAGGACTAGGATACGTGCATAAAATAAAACATTTTTACATTTTTTTAAAAAACCACCAGCATCTTCATACTCACCTTATTAAAAAAAATACATTACTCAGATAGCCTAAAACTGGGGGTTACGCATATAAAGAATGTGTGGGTGTTAGAACATTATTAGTGTGTGTCTGGGGGGCGGAGAGTGTGTTGAGAGTGAGGGACAAGCATAATGAGTGTGTGGAAAGAACGACCAAGTATGGATAAAGGGAGGGCCAATTAGCAGTTTGTATTTATATCTTACCGCCATTTAAAACGGACCAATTTTGTAGTGGAGCAGAAAGAGTGCCAGGTGTACATATGGCAGAGGTGAAGAGGTGCAATTGTTTGTGTGTTGTGTTTGGAACGTGTTGGGGGAGAGGGTAAGGAATCTGCAAGGAACCAATCGGGGAGGGCAGAGGATAAAAGCTTAACATGCTTTCACTGCACCATACCCAGTGGTTTAGCCGCAGTGGAAAGCAAAGTTTCCTTGACCTACCTACCTTTGGCACAGTTCATGGTGCACGGTGAGCTTAATTCTGACCAGGGGGTAAATATTGAGGGCATGGTGTGGTAAAAACTGCAGATAGTGACAAGATGTGCGAGTGTAGCCCAGGTTATTTCTGCCCTGGCCTGGCAGCACAGGGTCTGCCACCAGGTCAGGGAGGGGCCACGACCTACCACCAACACAGACCTGTTACAGACAGAAAGGCATCGTTTGACAACCATCAACAATAGGAGTTGCTAGGAGCACTTTAACAGGAAACCGGCTACTATGCAGAGTTCACATTACCTGAATGACCACACAAGAGCTAAAGTGCGTTTTGCCCCAAAGGGGAATTCTTTGAGGAAGTATTAAATAGACACCATGTGGGCAGTATGTGTGTGCTCTTACTCATATCAGGCCCGTGCAATTCCCACCAGTTGGGGCCTGCTATTCTCTCCTGCAAGGGAGCCATAAAGAGGACTCCCTGAAATGGGCATTCAGAGCAAAACCTTCATCCTGCACTCACTGGGGTTGTCCCTAAACCTTGAACTAGGAATTCGCTTGTACTGCCCCTAAGGAAGGTCCCTTCCATCACATAGCTTCATCCAACAGTCTGCACCAGTTACCCTTACAATGGTTGAAGTCTCTTACCATTATAACTGCAGGATGCTGCTCAGCCTCTTTCACTAGATCAACAAAGGTTCTAGTGAGTGTCCCCACAAATCCTATTTGTAAGAAGCAGCCTGCCTCAAACCTTCCTCAGGCCTGGACAGTCCATTGTCCTAAACCCCCACTATGTCGCGGGTGGCTGAAACAGGTGTCCATTGCCCAGATGGAGGGGACTGAATATGCTGCTTCTTTCATTTGTTCCGTAGCAGCGAATCAATCATCGGATGTACACACTACCAGGAGGCATCCATTTTTTGTTTATAATGTTGCTAGCTACGCCATACTGAAACAAGCTGCACCCCTCTGAGGAGACACAACAAGACCAAAACATGTCTGGGCTTGTTTGCGTTACCGTGCAAAAGGGACATCGCCTGGGCTGCTCCCATTGGGGTCAATGCCCGACTGATTAGCATATGGCTGGACCCCTTTTGCAATGGCACTGACAGGCTAAAAAACGGTGGTGTGGAAGGTTGCCAGTGGTTCAGATTTATTCAAAACCTTCCACCCACCACTTTATTGGTTATCGTTTGTCGAACTGCTTTCATCTCAACACCATGTGCCACACACGCAGTCCAAGTAATTGTAGAGCACTCACCACCTCTCCTGACGATCGCCAACTCTGCCTGTGTGCCCGCCTGTGCACCTAGGGTCCCTTCTCAGCTGGGACTTTGATAATCTCTATACAGCGTCACTGCCATGTCAATCTCCCTACAGGCCCACGTTCAGCCTCTCCCTGGACGGGGAGAGGCCACCTAGGGGGGGGGGTGTCTTAGTTTCTTGCATTCCACCCTGCCTCCACGGGGGCTGCCACTCTGCCAGATGCTGTCCTCTTGCACCTAAACAATGCTCTGCCACTCTGCCAGAGGGGCAGGCAGTTAGTTTACCACAAACTGCTCCAAAGGCCAGGTATCGCTAGGGTGTGGCCTGGGGGCTATAGCCCGGTCTTTTGGTTGTAACGCCAGATAGAAGCACAGGGGCTACAACCAAAAGGCTAGCTATCCCTATACCCGAGTACCGACATCAGCGTAGCCCCGGATCTTTTCCGGGACTAGCAACACCCCTGCATGGGGGGCTTTCATGGCGACTGACTCGGGCCAGGCCACCGAAGGGGTGACGTGCCTATTGTCCCTTGCTCCCGAACTTTCCATGCGACCTATTATAGGACAGTACACTGTCAAATCCAAAGTAAGTAGCATTTCAGTAAGCACTACACATGGTAACATTACAGTTAACGATGAATACAACAGGTTTATGACTGAAGGGGGGTATGTATGTGGCCGTACCTTGTCCTTCTCGTGTTAAACCCCCTCCTCCACAGTATTCCAGAAAATCCCTTCAAATACCAGGCTCTTTTTTTTTTTAATATCCTTCCTTACAGGTGTTCTATATGTAATCGCCTCCATATTAGCGTGCCCCTAATTGAGCCACGGCTTACAGGGAAAGCGACTGAGGCGGTCGGGTACAAATTATAACAAGATGCGGCATTGACTGGGGGAAAGGGGAGTGCCAAGTGCGCAGCAGCAATGATAAATGCGAAATGAACTCATCATACATAAGAAAAAAGAGACTTACAAATCAAACTACATTTAAAAAAAAACGTGGCAGGATGTCCCCGTTTCTAGGAGAGATCTGGGACATGTCAGCTTCGTGGATGGAAATCACATGACACGTTGAAGCGGACGGACAATGTGTGTATTCTCTAGCAGCTCGACAGAGCCGTCCATACACTATCTCATTCTCACACATGGCACGCTGGAAAATGTCAGCGACGGAACGGAAAACAAACATCCCGGGGAAGAAGGGTCGGAATCTGGGGCACAGGAGCAGTGAACTCGGCTTCTGGTCAGGATTAGAGCAGAGTGGGCGGGGAAGGCACAATGGTTAGCGAATGAGGTCAGTGGGAGGGAGAGGATTGACTCCGTCTGGGGGGGTTCATGCTTTGTTTGGCGCTGCCGAGGAAGTTGGGAGGTTGTGAAGAGGCCAGCTTTCCATTTCACTTCAAGAGGACATGCTCCGTGAAACGAACCTTAGGAAACGCATGCATACTAACAGGAGTGGTGGGAATGCCTTCGTTTGTACATTCACGTTGCGAACAGGGGCGGCTTCGGAGGGCTAAAGCGCCCCCCCCACACACACACACCTTGACGCAGCAGGCAACACTCTGCGGTTAAGCAGCCTGGGCGCAGACTGCTAGTACCCGTCACATTTCTCACCTCAGATAGAGGCGTGTTTACTTAAGCAAATACAACGCTCTCCCTAGGTGAGAAAACGGGAAATGAAGTGAAGCTAGAGGCAGAGGATGAAAGCCTGCCATCAGTAGATGCCCAGCACCCACCATGTTGCAGCTAAAGGCTTAACTGCTCACTGAGCTTTTACAAGGCCAATGCTTTCAATAATTACCATGTACTTAAATTAAAAAAAAATGTGTATGCAGGGATTGTATGGAAGCAGTGGTGTCACCAGGAATCAAATTTAGGAGGGGCAGAGGGGCCAAAGGAAAAAAAAAAGGGGTGTGTGCCTATGAAAGGGAATGTGTGATGTCACAAGCACTCCTGCAGAGGCTTTTGTGCACACCAACTACCCATACCCCACTGCACCTCCCTTCCCATCAGAATGCAGGCACGAAACCATTGTGACTAATGGCCCATCATTAGCAGTTTCATGTGCTACATTATGATATGGAGGGGCTGGTCTTGGCTGCAGGGGCAACTGAAATGTTTTGATTGTTGTGCAGCTCATTTGTTGTGTGTCATTGACAGTGCAGAGAGGAGCCCAGCTGAGGTAGGAGATGGGGGCATAAGTGAGGGCCCAGGATTTAAGAGGGGGGCCCTGAGCCCCCTCAGACCACCCTCTAGGGACGCCGCTGTACCATACCTGCCTAACCTCTGGAATTTTTCCGGAGACTCCGGAATTTCAAGCATTTCTCCAGAAAACTCCCTTGAATCTCAGGAATTTTGAGATTCTTTCCGGTCCGTCATATTCTCCACCTGATTGGCTACAGGTGGAGAATATGACGGGACCCGGAAACGGCGCGAAACGTTCGTGACCACTGCCTGCACCACTATAATAATGGTGCTTTCAATCCATGTCATTGGATTGAAAGCAGTATTATTACGGCGGCGGTGCCACGTTCATTTTGCTTACAATAGCACTGAAAATCATTCATTCAATGCTATAGTAAGCAAACTGAAGGTGCCACTGCAGCAATAGTAGTGCTTT
The DNA here is from genome assembly GCF_040938575.1 of Ambystoma mexicanum. NCBI lineage: Eukaryota > Metazoa > Chordata > Amphibia > Caudata > Ambystomatidae > Ambystoma > Ambystoma mexicanum. The sequence goes on from NC_090932.1 coordinate 1,299,777,008, forward strand.
CAATCCAATGACATGGATTGAAAGCACTATTATTTCGGCTTCTATAGCATTGAATTAATTATTTTCAATGCTATAGTAAGAAAACTGAAGGCTACAACAACCGAGTTTACCTTTTTGATAGGTGGGCGGGCCGTGTGCAAATGGGCGGAGTCTTGTGTGGCTGTAGGCGTGGCATACATCTCAGGAATTTTGATTTTCAAATGTAGGCAGGTATGCGCTGTACATAAGCATGCATGTATGCATGCATGTATGCGTGCATACATTTTAGGGAGTGTGTTTGTAGGCTAGGAGGGGTCTGCAAGTGCACACCTATGAATGAATACAGTGTGAATGGTGTACCTGGGTGTGACTGCGCATATTAATGAGCGCACAGTCTAAATGTTATGGGTGCTCCTGTGAATGACAGATCAGCTTTGTGGCGGCGTGACTGGTGGGTGAATGTGTCTGAATGTGTCCATCTCTGTGTGTAGCATTATATGGCATTTATAACGCGCCTATACACAAGTGTTTCAAGGCGCGACAGGGCCTGGGGAGGGGCATTGGAGCATGAACATTTTTTGACAAAAGCATGGCATTTTTCCTGCCATTTTTTGGGTAAAGCAAAGTCAACTTGAGTTGTTTTTATGTGATGGTGGGGTTGGAGTTCAGGAGAATACCACAGTTGGGCTGGCCTTGCTGGGTCTTACTGTCGCATGGAAGGTTGTACTCGCATTAAGGGGAAAGCCAAAAGGGCACATTTCCTTATTTTGACTTAGCTTTTTTATTTTACTGGTGTTAAGTTCAAAGGCAACAAATATTCATGCATGTCAATATTAAAAGGACATTTATACCATCCACTATCACCACCGGAGTGGTCCCCTGGCCCTGTGGTGGATCTGAAAAAGTAAGAGGGTAGGGAAGGGTCTGTAGGGTGTAGCAGGATAAAAGGTAGAGCGAGATTTGTAATATCCTGTTGGCAGCATCAGTTCGGTTAACACCGCTGAGTTGGGTACGTTTTACGGATCAGTAGGCTCCCACGTGTTGCTGTACAAGACTATGTGGGATTGGTTTTGTTGTTTTAGTGAAGTGTATGCGATTTGCTTTGCAAGAAAGTGGTTGTTTAGGATGCGAAGCGGTGTAAGCAGAGAGTTGAGGATTTTAGCAGGTGGGTTAGTGGGTTACCTCGTTGTTTTGGACAACTGAGTTAGGTGTCTCAGCCCTTGCTGTCTGCTGGAGCGTTCCAGGTGGTTCCTTAATCTGGCTCTGCACGAGGCAGTGGCATGTCTGACTGTCTAGTGATCTGTGGGCAGGAAGGTGGTGAGGGCATCCCCAGATTGAGATCACCAAGGTTGTGGGTTGCTTTTTGGTGGTCAGTGGGGCCTGCCTGCCATCACCTTCCTGAGCTCCTAGGGCACAGTCCCTTCCCTCTGAGTCCCAAGCGCTCCCTGTCCCGTTCGGTGCTGGTTAGTCCCTCCAGCTACAGTCCCTGTCCCTTGGGTGTTGCCTAGCATAGGGGATTGACTTGGGAGAGGGTTAATCCTGGGCCTCCTCCCTTCCCCAGCTACTTGTTGCCACGTACGTTTGTTTGTGGCGTGTTCCATTTCCATTGGTGTCCGTTAGTTGATTCCATCTGTTTCTGAGTTGAAGAGCCAGGTTTTGAGTAGTTCCCTGAATTTTAGGTGGTCCTTTGTATTACATATTTCTTTCGGAAGGGTGTTCCAAATTTTTGCTGTCAGGTGGGAGAATGAGGATCCCCCGCCCCCTCCCCCAAAGTTTATTTCTTGTATATGGTTTTGGTTCCAGGCAGATGTTGTTGCTTGATCTGAGTGTTCTTGTCGGTTGGCAGATGGTTATTTTCTTTTGTGGGAATTCTGCTCCTTGGCCATGGATTGCTCTGTGCATTATGCACATCATTTTGAATGTGATTCGTTGTATGAGTGGCAGCCAGCGTAGCATTTTTAGCGCTGGGGTCCATTCGTGATAGTTTAAGGAGGAGTCGGTCTGCTGCGTTTTGGATACGCTGCAGTTTGTTGAGCAGGTGTTCTTTTTATTGCGTGTACGAGGAAGCATTTCTTGATTATTGCGTTTACTTGTGGTTCTGACTTTTTCAGACGGTGTGGGTGCTGTTGCTAGTTCTGTGGGCCATGGACCATATTTACATAAAATGTATCACCCAACCAAAGTTTGCACTCATTTAATGAGCTTTATTTATTTGACAGCACCCAAACCCATATGATGGTGCTGGTACAACTTGGTGAGTAGGGAAAACACTGTACAGAGTAAGCGAGAGGTAACAAGGTGCAAAAGCAACATAATAGTACAAGATCTGCAGAGGAGGGTAGAGATCAGGGAGGTCCCTTTGAAGTATGAAAGACTGAGTTGGCCTTGCCGGGATGTGAACCTGCAAATCACACTTAGATTACAGCAGTATGCGCTGAGCCCGCTGAGCTATCTTACCTGCTAGCCAGCAAGAGCACGTTTTCTTACTGGGCATTGCAGTTTATTACTGGTGTTAAGGCCAAAGGCAACATACGTATTCTTACATTGGGGTGGGGGCATTCGTGCAGCCGGCAAGGCAATGTTTTTTTTACTGTTGCATGCCGTTTTTGACTGCCGTTAGGGAGCAAACACAACATGATGAGAGTTCTTCTATGGGGAGTGGGGAATTTGTGTAGCCAGCAAAGATACGTTTTCTTATTGTGGCATGGCTTTTTTTCCACTGGCATTAAGGCAAAGCTAAAAGTAGTATGTTCTTACATGGGGATACAGGCATGTATTGGCATAGCCAGCATAAACATGCTTTGTTATGGTATCGTTACTGGCATTCCGGACAAAGCAAACATGACTATTGTCCTATGTGGGAATAGTGGCATGTATTAGGTGCACCAGAATGGACATGTGTGAGCACAATCCATATGAAAATGCTTTTTTACACTTGCAGAGAGCTGGCATATAGTGGGCAAAGGCATTATGAAAACGTGTTTGAAAATGCTTCTGTGCATTGTTGGTGGTTTGGCATCTAATGGATGTCTTACCCTGCAAAACCGACTCTTAAATTTGTTAAAAAGCCTCACAGTTATCAGAGTGTACTGAAAAATGCACCATTTTAACCCATTTAAACACTTTTCTTAAGGGGACACTCTCCCCCCACCCCCTGATTTTTCCCCCTCCCTCACTACTGTAGTGTGGGACCTAGTACATTAGCTCCAGGCCCCACTTGTTACAGAATCATGGCTATGCCTCTGGCGAGTTGGAGTGAAAGATGGACCTAATGTTAATGTTATTGTTAAAGGATATTTCTACCACGCACTATCACCACCGGAATGGTCCCCTGGCGCTCTGGCGGCTCTGAAAAAAGTAAGGGGGTGGGGGGGTGAGTTAGTGGGAAGAAGCTGGAAAAGTGCAAGAGAGCAGTGATGTGCTGTTGGCAGCCTCAGCCCGGTGGGTCTGCTGGCTGGGCTTGGGGTGTTTTATGGTCGGTAGTTGTTGTGTACTGTTGTGCGAGTCTATGTGTGGTTTGTTTTGTTGTGATGCTTGCTATCATTCAATATTCTATCTAGATGTGAGGCAGGCTAGTGATCACGATTCCAGTGTGGCACTTGGCAACATTCACATTTCTATCTAGATTCAACACGGGCTGAAGTAAAGAATTCCATCTAAGTGTGGCACACGCTAACATTCATAATCCTATCTAGATGCTACACAGGCCAATTTTCACAGTTCTCTCTAGGCGTGGCACTAGTTAACATTGGCAAGTAAGTAAGTGTGTAATGCAATGCAATATTTACAATCCAGCCAGGAATAGATTTAGCTGGTGGTCACAAATCTCTCCAAGTATGCATGGTGCAAGTCTATGGCAGTCTACGTTATGGAAAGGTAAGGTAGAGTGGCGGGGGCTCTCTGGAGTAGAGTAATTGCTCTACACCCCACCCATGCCACACACAGTTTTTGTTGTTGTCTGTTGACTGCTGGCTTCATTGGTTTCCCCTGCCGACACGTCTTGGAGCTGCTAATGTAGGAGCTGCCCTTAGCCGCAGGGGCTGCCCCGGGAAGGTCAGTTATAACCAGGTGGACGTACCATTCAGGGGAGAAGGGCGGGACTGGGAAAAGGCGAAACACAAAGGACTAAACCCCATGGACTGCACCCTCTGTATACAGCCCAGCACAGAAAAAACAGGAGCAGAAGCCACAAAACACTAGACAAGCACACCAGATTAGCATACAATGCTCGTCAAAATAAATTTAAAACATTTGAAAAAAACTTACACCACTCCAATACAGTACATAAAGCAGGCCAAAAAAATGGATTACAATCATTGTGAAACTACTCACTCGGCAGAAACCAGCCCCTAAAGATGCTTCCAAACTGGTTTCCCTGCCACATCCATGGCAGTCCACAAAACAAGTCAAGGGAATGGGTCAAAGGAAAGCGTAATATCCATTCAGCCTCCTGGACTTGGCGAGGTGGTGGTATAATGGGGGTGGGAGTAATCAGTAGCGCAATAGGTTTAAAGTCCTGTGTCACTAACAGTTTTCAAAATTCAGCGCCCCTCCCAAAGTTGAAGCTGGCTCCGCCCCTGATAACAAATGTCTATAGTGTCTGACTAAGACCACGACCACCACCACCCGCAGCAAGCAATTCCTGTGTTCAGTACATTTTTTACGGTTCAGGAATTTTCTCCTAAATGACGGCTGATCCACCAATGTCCCTTACCTGGTTTTGTCAGTGCCACGCAGTGCAGGCTGCGTGCGCGCAAGGGTTGAAGGCAGCGTTTACATTCAGCAGACTATTGCTTATGCGAAGTAGGGTGCTGGCGAAGAAGGCACAAAATTACTGCCGAAATGCGTCAGTGGACATTTGTACAATCACTGCACCAACGCACCATTTATATTGTTTGCATTTATCTCAAAAGCCTCAAAAGCCTGTTTTGCACAACAAGTATAGCTATACAACAAGTATAGCTATCTGGGCATTCCCAACAGATGGTAGTTTAGTACCGAGAAGTTGGGTCAAATCCAATGAAGCTGCTGCCATACGAAGCCAATGCAACAGAAGGTGGCGTGGGGCAATCACAAATAAGACCTGATTAGAACATAACTGACAGCAATGATTGTCGTGAACAGTATATACACATTGATGAAAGGGAGAATAGGGTGCTTGGAGTGAGGGGTAGGAATACCAGCTGACAATTCAGGTGCTCCTTCAAGTGAGAGGAGATGGGCAATTTTAAAGCCCACTTTTGTCGCCACAATAAAGGCGCACCTGCCATGGATGATGCCTTCCTAACCAAAAATACCTTGTGCACGCTGCTCTGGTGTGAGCGTCAATGGTATGCGGGAAGCCCTGTTAAGGGCCACAGGGCAGCAATATGGCCAGCGAACACCCGTCACTGCACCAATGTGATTGCATGTCTGAGAGCTTGAGCTGGCAAACTGTAGTTCTCCAGATGTTTTGGACTCCAACCAACATTATCCCTTTCCACAGACTATGCTGGTTAGGGCTGAAGAGGTTTGTAGTCCAAAACATCTGCAGGGCCGCAGGATGTAGACCCATAAATGTGGCGGCTGGCCACTCTTGGTACATGAAACCATCACAACACAGGGTTCAATCCTATTAAGATGCCTTTCAATGGATGATTATTTGTTCACCCCCCCTCAACCTGCATCCCCAAGACAAAATCCATCCGTGTCATCAGTATCTTAGTTAGTGCCGCACTCTAACCTTGTATTTACAGGGATCAAAATTGATGGGAAGTGCATACCTCTCAATTCACCTGCATTTGGCAGGTGCCACCGACGGTGTACTCATTTCAAATGCCCAGCAGGCCCCCCGTACTGGTCCCCAGATCTCAATGGGCAATAACCTGCTCAAAACAAAATCAGCCTTCACCGGCCTGGTGACTGAAAAGGTTAGGAAGAACGCTCACCCTTTTAGCTGAGAAGAGACCGTTCAGCTTAAGAGCAGAAGCTACCAGGAGCTACCTTAGGCCAACAGAGCCATATAATCATACCTACATGACATTTACTAATGGTGTTTAGGAATCTAGAAGACATTTAAATAATGGGCCATTAATAATTGACAAAAAATTACATTTTGTTATGTGGAAGCGAGATTTGTGCCATGTAACGAACAAGTTCCTTGTTCCCCCAACGGCAGCTTCGATTTACATGGCGATATCCCAATAACCAGGAGCAGCATTTAGCTTCTGCTAATCAAATCTTTATTTTGATGCGTCCGTCAATGCAGCCCATCAGAAAAGTATCCGAAGAGTGGTTAAAAAGCAAATTAAGGTTAGAGTTGCTGGCAGTCCCTATGTCAACAGAACAATCTTTATCCAGTTCTGATTTTTTCAGCCAACACTTTACATGTTGGAACTTGTACGGGTACTAATGGAAAGCAGCTAATTGGGAACTCTGCATAGCTTTGTCCCCATTTGATGCTATATCCTAGAACACTTCTCCCTTATTCATCATTTTTGAATCTTCATCCAGTGTTAGAAAAATGGTCAATAGAGAAAGTTCCTTGCAGGCTACTTTCAAGCTTCCCCGGATCAGGTGCTCAATAGGATGCCCTTTTCTAATCCAGGGCTGGGACGTGTTTAAACTCCAAATACACTATGAAGAACCTATTTTGGGGTGGTTGACTTAAAAGACCAGGATTTATAGTACCCGACTAGAGGCAGTAGCGTTAACAGGACTGCACTGAAAAGACTCTTTCATGGAGGTTAGCCGAAGAAAATGGCTAAGAAAAAAAAAAAATACTAAAAAAAAAATAAAACACTTATGGTGGAATGGTTCAGATTTTAGCTGTACCAAAATTTGGTACAGTTGAACATTTCGAACAACTGTACCATACCTGGCCATTATAGCGAACAAGGGGGTGGGGGTTGCGGGGGTGCACCCTACACCCTTGTTTTCTATAATGGGATGTGGTAATAGGGGTGTCCCCCGCTTTCAACAAAATAAAAGGTTATAAAAAACTATTTACCAAAAAAAAAAAACAGCAAAGTCGGGGGGGGGGGGGGGCGGGGGGGAGAAGCAGGTACAGTGATGCAGGTAATCCAAAACAGGATTACACCGCAGCACACATTTCGAATTCGGAATTTCGTCCTGCAGTGTAATCACGCACATCCTTCAGAGAGTATAAGAATACACGCTGCATTGAACTGGTGAGTCAAGGAATGGCGATGGGCCAAGAAGATGCTTGTTCCAAGGTCCCCTTGTCCCAGGTCTTTTCCAAGCAGTAAACCAGTGCAACCACCCCTACAGATAAGGGCAGTACCGGCCACTTTTACTGCCTAAAAATAGGTAAATACACTAGGGAGTAAAAATAAAATATGTACAACAAAAATAGGAAACAGACACGTAGGACCTCGTGCTTCTGCCTTCACCCACACAGCTACATGGATACGTTTGGACCAGCAGTGCACATAGCACCACAGGAAGAAACTACAATTATTACTGCCCGATTGGAAAAAGTAAGGAACAAGTTACTTACCTGTAACTGTTGTTCTCCAGCATGGGTCTGGCATGGATTCACATGCTCATGAATATTCCCCGTCGTCAGGCCGGGAATCCTCGGTAAAGAAAAAATCAGTATCAGTTTCGTTTCTGATCTGTCTTTCGTAGTAGTAACCAATCACTGATCTCTGCGTCATACTGACCACAGCCAATGACTGCCCTCTACCTAAGCCCCGCCTCTGGCAGCCATTTTCAGATTTGGTAGCACGTGAAGTGGCTGTATGACCAAGTGAAGAGCCGCAGAGGCGTAGGCGGGAGGGTTCGCATGTGAATCCATGCCAGACCCATGCTGGAGAACAACAGTTACAGGTAAGTAACTTGTTCCTTCTCCAGCATGGGGTCTGGCATGGATTCACATGCTCATGAATATAAGAATAGATAGCAGTACACACATGCACAACCACGGGGGGTGGCAAAAGGCTCAACATTAAGCAAGACAAAAAAAACTCAACATTAAGCATCTCTTACCTCCTCACCAGGCTCACCTTAAGCGAACAGGTTGCGCAGCACTGTTTGGCTGACCCTGGACTCCCGATCGACGCAGTAGAATCTCGTGAAGGTGTGCGTCTACCTCCACGTAGCAGCCCTGCAGATGTCCAGCAGGGGCACACCAGATAAGAACGCCGTAGTAGCAGCGATCGCTCTGGTCGAATGGGCTCTCGGATGGCCTGGCAGCGGTCGGAAAGCCAAACGGTAACAGTGCATGATGCAGCCGGAGAGCCATCTGGAAATAGAAGACTTCGAGAGAGCCTTCCCTTGATTCACAGGTCCAAAGTTCACGAACAGCTGTGATGTCCTCCGGAAACTCTTCGTGCGGTCCACGTAGAACTTCAGCGCTCTAGCCACATCCACCGAGTGCAACGTCCTCTCGGCCGGCGACGAAGGAGACGGGAAGAAAACAGGTAACACCAAGGGCTCGTTAAGATGGAAGTCCGACGGCACCTTGGGCATAAAGGAGGGGTGCGTCCTAAGCACCACCCTCGAGGCATGGAAAGTCAAGTACGGTGCTTTGCAGGATAGGGCCTGGATCTCTCCCACTCGTTGTGCGGAGGTAATAGCCACCAGGAACGCAGTCTTCCATGACACAAACTTCATAGGTGCGGAGTGCATCGGCTCGAATGGGGGCCCCATGAGCCTGGTCAGCACCACGTTAAGTTCCCACGCCGGGGCCGGGGCCTTCACTGGCGGGAACGACCAGAACAGTCCTTTCATAAACTCTTTTACCAGTCGATGGGACCACAGGGACGTCCGTCCTGTGGTTCTGGTATATCTGGAGATCGCCGCCAGATGAATCTTAATGGAGGCATGGGCTAGCCCAGTCTTTGCCAGCGATAGCAGGTACGGCAGCACTTGAGGGGCCGTAATCCGTAGGGGGTTGATCTTCTGTGCTCGGCACCAGATAGAGAACCTCTTCCACTTACGACCGTAGCATTTGAGAGTCGAGGACGCCCTGGCCTTTGCAAGAACCTCTCTGCAATCGGCCGGTATATCGTAGCCTCCAAACTCTAGCGCTGCAGGAGCCAGGCCTGCAGGTTCAGCGACGCTGGGTCGTGGTGGAAGATGGCGCCTCCTTCTCTGGAGAGAAGGTCCGCGTCCGCCGACAGCTTGATGGGAGGGGACGTTGACAAGTCCAGAAGTTCCGGGAACCAGATCTGCCTCGGCCACGCCGGTGCGACGAGGATCATCCTGCACCGGGACCTCTTGAGCTGGCTGATGAGACGAAGCAGCAACGGCAACGGAGGGAACGCATACAGGTATAGGCCGTCCCAGGGGAACGGGAACGCATCGCCCATGCTTCTCGGCTGGGGAAACCTGCTGGCGAACCTCTTGCACTTCGAGTTCGTCGCTGTTGCGAACAGGTCGATTTGGGGTTTGCCCCATCGTCGGAAGAGTAGATCCACCTGATCCTGGCGCAGTTCCCACTCGTGACACGCGTGCAGCTCCCTGCTGAGCGAGTCGGCGATGGTGTTGCTTTCTCCTGCCAGGTGGAAGGGAACCAGGAACATCCCCAGGGCGACCGCCCAGTGCCACAGATCCTGTGCCTCCTTGGATAGGGCTGGGGATCTGGTGCCTCCCTACTTCCGTATGTAAAACATTGTTGTGGTGTTGTCCGTGAAGATCCGCACCACCTTCCCCTTGAGCGACGGGAGGAACGATTTGAGATCCCAGAACACGGCTCGGAGTTCCAGGACGTTGATGTGCAGGAGCCTCTCCTCCGGGAGCCAGAGGCCTCTTGCGTGGAGATCTCCAGTGTGGGCGCCCCAACCTTCCAGGGAGGCGTCCGTCGTCACCGTCTCCTGGTACGCCGGCGTCTGAAAGTCCTTGCCCGCCGTGAGGTGCGCTTGAACGCCCCACCACTGAATCGCCTGCCGGAACACCTCGTTGAGGGGGACCCTGTCTTCGAAGGTGCCCGTCACCTGCATCCAACGGGCGTCGAGAAATTCTTGAAGAGGGCGCATCCGTAGTCTGCAGAGGCGCACCAGGTAGATGCAAGAGGACATCATCCCCAGGAGGGACTTGATGGACCTCACCCTGGCCACGTCCGTGGCAAGCAGGCGCTGCACTTTGCCCAGAATGGCCTTCGTCTGTTCTTCCGACGGGGCCGCCAGGCGCCTCACTGTATCGAGCTTCGCTCCCAGAAACAGGACCACCTGCGACGGCACCAGGTGGTACTTTGGGTAGTTTATGGCGAATCCCAGGTCTGAGAGTAGCTGGACGGTCCTCGCAGTGTGTTCGACGGCGAGTTGCCTCGTCCTTGAGCGGATGAGCCAATCGTCCAGGTAGGGGTAGACGTGAATCCCCTGCAGGCGCAGGGGACTTGGTGAAGACCCTGGGGGCCGACTTCAATCCGAATGGCAGTGCTCTGAATTGGTAGTGGCGTCCCTGGACGACGAACCTGAGGAACTTTCGGTGACTTTTGAGGATGGGAACGTGGAAGTATGCATCCTCCAGGTCCAACGACGATAGAAAGTCGCCTTCCTCCAGCTGTCCCAGTACGTGCTGGAGGGTGACCATCCTGAACTTTTGTGATCTGATGTATTTGTTCAAACAACGAAGGACCAGGATGGGGCGCCAGCCGCCCGTCTTCTTCCTGACGAGGAAGTACCTTGAGCATACCCCGGAGCCTCTTCGGGACAAGCTCGATGGCACCTTTCCTGAGCATCGCCCATACTTCCAACAGCAGTTGCGAGACGTGATTTTCCTTCCTGGCCACAGGAGGAACGTGAGGGCACTTCTTCAGGAATTCGATAGTGTCCTCTTGCCAGGGTATCCAGCACCCAACGGTCGGTGGAGATGGACTTCCACGCGCCGACGAAGTTCGTCAGCCGGCCTCCCACCGGGGTGCTTCGGTGGGGGCCCGAGACCACAGCCGGTTCAGTCCTGCTTGGAGGTGGTGGCCTTGCCGCCCTGGCCACCTTGCCGACGGCGGCGAGGCGCTCCCTGCTTGCCGCGACCCCCGTAGACCTCCTGAGACGAGGAGCGTGCCGCCTGGCGGTAGGACGACGAGCCACCGCTGGATCCCTTGGAGGCACCCTGTCTGCCTCCGGAGCTCCGAAAGGGCTGTCGTTGCTGAAGGGCTCCTAGGGCGCGGGCCATCTCCGTGTCCGTTTTTATGGCTTGGAGGGATTCGTCCACCGCCTTCCCGAACAAGTTGCTGCCGTCGAACGGCATGTCCAATACCCTGGTCCGGACGTCCTGACGGAAGTCGGTCGCCCGGAGCCAACCCCGTCATCGTAGGCAAACACCGTTGCCCAGCTGGCGGAACCCGGTATCGGCAATATCGGTTGCCACAGTTATGGCGTGGTCCGACGCCACCTCGCCCTCTTGCAGTATTTCCAGAGCCTCGGACCTCTTGTCGTCCGGCAGGAAGTCCAATATGGGGGCCAGCTTAAACCAGAGCTCCCTGTCGTAACGGGCCACGATCGCCAGGGCGTTGGCCGCTTTGATCGTCGTCGCCGCCGACGAAATGACCCGCCGCCCCATGGCGTTCAACTTCTTTCCCTCGCCGTCCGGCGGGGAATTCGACATCAAGGCTCCTGACCCCACCGCGTTCTTCTTCGCCGCCGCCGAGACGACCGAGTCTGGCGTTGGCTGGGCCCTGAGGCACAGGGGAGCGGTTTCGGGGACCCGGTACTTCTTCTCGTACCGGTCCCGTTTGGCTGGTGCCGTGGAGGGGTTCTTGAGAACCGACAGGCCCTCCTCTCAGATGTCATCGATTAGGGGCACCGCGATGACAGTCTTCCTCTTGGCCTCCCGGCGCAGATAGAGGAAACCTTCCTTTTTCTGCTCCTCCGGGCAGAGCTGGAACAATTCGGACGCCCTGGCGATCATGGCGTGGAAGGAGCCAATCTCGTCGGGCGGCGAGGCCCGGGAGACGGGAGACCCGTTCCGTCGTCGTCACCCTCAGAACCCATCGTCGAGCCCAACGCACCGTCATCTCCTGACTCGTGGGAGGATGAGGAGGGAACTGTAGGCCTTACGGGGGCGAGCGGAGGAGAGGGTTGGGTCCTCTGTCGTTTGTTCTGAGGACTTCCCGACGGGCCATGTTGCGGGAATCTCGTCCTTATCTCAGACCATAAGTACTGGATGGCAGACAAAATGGCCGCCGAGCCATCCTGAGGCCTAGGATCCGGCTGCGCCGGAAGGGAAGGCCGCTCTTCCTCACCATCGTCGTCTTCCTCGGTTATCTCCTGAGGATCTTCCTGACAGGATCGAACCTTCTCGAATTGGACTTCGAGGTTCCCCACGGCCTCGGTCAGTTCCTCCTCCGAGGCTGACTCCGAGCTCGAGGAGGGCACCGTGCCCCCCCTCGCTTCTTCCATCATGGCGGCCACGACGATGGGCTGGAAAGAGGATTCCCTCCTTGGCGGCAGGGAAACTCTAGTCCCGGAGGCGGTCTCCGCTGGCGGTGTCTCTGCCGGCTTGGCCAGAGTCGCCGCGATAGCCTCGATAGAGGCCTTCGCCTGCTGGGTAGGGGCCTTGACCACCTTAGGTGCGTCCCGGGCCTTCTCCTTCGGGGGAGGGGCGACGCCTCGCTCCCCCTCTTCCGAGATCGGACGGGGCTTCTCCCGAAGCTTACCCGGGGTCTCGGACTTTCTCTTCCCCGAACCGGAGCGTTGGCTCGTGGTTGACGGTGCCGGGGAAGGTGCGCCCTGCCTGGCGACCAAAGAGCCCGACCTTTCGGCGCTCCCGGAGCCAGCGGACTCGCAGCGCTTAGCCTGGTGTTGGGCCCCCGTCGCCGTGGCGCCCGCACAGGACTTAGAAGCCCGCTCGGACCCTTTCTTCTTCTTCTCACCCGTCAAGCCCTTCGCCAACCAGCTTGCGAGACGGGATCGACGGTCCCTCATGGTCCGCTCCGACAAGTTCTTGCAGAACTGGCAGTCCTTCTCTACATGAGTCTTGTCCCCATGAAGACAGTAGAGGCATCGCGAATGTTCGTCTTCCTTAAACACATTCTGCAGCCCGCATCCAGGGCAGCTGCGAAACAGCTTGGGTCCGGGCGACAAACTCGCATCCTGGGCCATCTCGAAGTAGGCCGCGAATCTTCTGGAATCCTCCAAGAAGTTGATTCGACGAAATCTTCACCCTTGAGGGGCGTAGGAAAATCCTGCAATGGGTAGCCGTTAACGGGAGTAGAAACGGTGGAGCTTGAGGCTCGATTAACCGAAAAAAAGTGAAAATTCACCTGAAAAAGCGCGAAACACGCAGTAAAAGCTCGAGAGCTAAGCACGAGGACTCCCAACACTTGAACGTGCGGTAAAAATCTGAAGATGGTTGCCAGAGGCGGGGCTTAGGTAGAGGGCAGTCATTGGCTGTGGTCAGTATGACGCAGAAATCAGTGATTGGTTACTACTACAAAAGACAGATCAGAAACGAAACTGATACTGATTTTTTCTTTACCGAGGATTCCCGGCCTGACGACGGGGAATATTCATGAGCATGTGAATCCATGCCAGACCCCATGCTGGAGAAACCTGTATCTTGTGAGGCCACCAGGGGGCGCACAGGCTATGGCTGCCTGATTGGCGAGCTCCTGCTGAAGCTGGGCCAGAAAGGGGAGTGAGCCCCCCCGAATATCCCCCAGCGTGCACAGGCCTGCGGGACTAGGATGCGATCCCCCACCCCCCGGGAGCCACCCGACTGCAGGAGCGGCACTCCGGGACCCCTGGAAGCCGGAGCTTGAGGGCCGTCAAGCCTGGTGGGAAGAGGCGGAAGATTCGGCGGCCACGAGGCGCAGGAGGACCCGGTCGGGCCCGAGGTGATGGGCTCATACGGGCGTGCTAGTCTTCCCTCACTGGGAGGAGTGCTTCCAGGGCCAACTGGTGGAGTGGGAGCAGGAGCCTCCCCCCGTCTGGGGGAGAGCTGTTTTTGGGTGGGCCGGCCCTGAGGCGATAGGAGGCGCCCAGGCGGGGCGGGAGAGCGCGGACATGAAGAGCCTGGAGGTGGCAGTGTGGAGTGCCGGCCCGGCGTACATAAGGCCCGGCGGGGGCTGGAGGAGTGGGACCCCCCCCCCCCAGGTGGCTATCAAAACAGACAGGAGGGGCACCCGGAGGTGAGGTAGGAGGTGCATTGGAGGTGGAGCGGGAGACTGGTGGCCCTCTGGGCCCTCCCCCGGGTGTCCCTTGCCTGGTGATCCCCTTCCCACGAGAAGCCAATTTCAAGGACTGGGGACGTGGCAGTGGTGTGTGAAAGGGTGCGAGGCCCCCGCCTGTGGTTGGTGGGGCGTGTGGCCGCCCTGGGGTGGAGGTGAGAGGTTCTCCCCTCCCGGAGTACGAAGAGGACCTTGGAATATCACAGTGGTGTGTGCAGGGTGTGTAGCCCCCGCCCGTGGATGGTGGGGCGTGTGCCCGCCCGGGGGTGGTTGTGACCCCGGAGGACGGTACGATAACCCAATGGCCGGAGTGGCGAAGAGGTATGGTCGTGAGGCTTGGGGGTGTCCTGCGACACCCTAGACGGCGGCAGATCTGACAGTGGTGCACACGAGGATGACGGATGAGCTGGCGTAAAGCCCTTCAGGAGTATCTGTATTTGTATCGGAAGGGCAACAACGGCAGTGAAGACCTGGGTCGAGTTACCGGAATGGCCCAGTTAGAATCCACGTCCCAGTCGGCCTCTGCAATGGAAAGGTGTTTTGCGGCAGTCCTGCAGGAAATCAGGGACCCGATATCAGACATCGCCCAGAAAATGGAAAAAATGGACCAGAGGGTGAGCAAAGTGCAGGACAGACTGTTGCAATTGGGAACTGATCAGACTTCTTCGGTGACTCAGGAAGTGCAAATAGATCTAAGGCTGAAGGCCCTGGAGAAGAGGGACGAGGAAAGGGCTAGGCAACTGGACGATTTTGAAAACAGGGAGAGAAAAAATAACCTTAGAATTTTTGGGGTCCCGGAAACGGAGGGCGAAACGGAAAGAGAGCTGGGTCGAGTGGTGAGGGATATCATCAATCTCCTCTTTGCAGATGGCATGACAACGGAGCCGATGTTTGACCGGGTTCATAGGGCAGGGGGAAGAGCGGGAGGCCTCCGATCCATATTGGTCCGGTTCCATTACTATACGGAGAAGGTTAAGGTTATGGAGGTCAGGAAGGCCCGGGAGATCACTTATCACAATGCGCAAGTTTCAATTTTTCAGGATCTCTGAGCGTACACGTTGGCCAAGCGTAGAATGTGCCGCCCCTAACACAGTTGCTGAGGGAGAGGGGTGTGCGCTATAGATGGGGCTACTCCTTCTCCCTCTCCTTTCAATATATGGGGCAGCCTACGACTCTGGTCACAGAGGAAGATATAAAAGGAGCTATCCAGGACTATGTAACGGAACCAACCCCCCCCCCCCCGGAGGGGTCCCATGGAATTGATCGCAGAGGGGGCAAGCGGTTCCGGATCTCCGGGAAACAAGACAAAAAAGACAAGCTCAAGGAAATTTAAGACATTGAATACTCCTTCACCGACCAGGAATGGTTGCAGAGGAGGTGGGGTGGATCATCCCGACCAATAGTGGCAAAGAGGAGCGGATTCGGGGATCCATGCAAGATCGAGGTCCCCCCTGAACAGCAAGTATAAGAGGATATGGGGGGGGGAGGGGGGGGAGGCTGGGTTTGTTGGGAGGCTCACAGTGGTGAACATGTCAATGGCAGCCCAGCAGGGGTGGGTATACTGGTGGTACGGCCAAGCGCTTGTGGTTCTACTTGGCTGGACGCCGAGGTGGGGGGAGGGGGGATGGGAGGGAGTTGGGGTTGTTGAATTTGGGGTGGGGAATGGGGGGCAGTTAGGGGAAAACTTAAGGCCTACCCGGGGGGGAGGAAGAGGGGGGGGTGTTCGGGGGTATAGGGGAAAATATCAAGAGCTGTTAGACAAAGGTGCGGTGAGGGTGCGGATGGAGAGAAAGGGCAAATTTGGCAATGGCCGAGTGTCTGCCGGTCCTGGGAGTGGGCTCCCTAAAAATGCGGGGCTTGAACACCCCTACCAAGAGGTCCTTGGTTTGCAGAGAATTTAAAAGGGCCAACCTTGACCTTTTTTACAGGAAATGCAGGGGGGGGGAATTGGGGAGGTACTCTGTGCATCGCACAGGACCAAAAAGAGAGGGGTAGCTATTTTAATGGCGAAGGACATGGGCTTCGACAAGGAGGCCATAATGAGGGATCCGGAAGGTTGATACTTAATGGTCAGAGGGTCTCTACAAGGCTCCCCCACTGACCTTGGTCGCGGTGTATTGTCCAAATGAAGGCCAGGCACAATTTTGGGAGGAAATGGGGGCCCGACTAAAGTTATTTGTACATGGCTCAGTGGTGGTGGGGGGGGGATTTCAACATGGTTTTGGACCCCTCCACTGACAGGAAGCAGCTGGGATCTTGGGTCACTAGAGCGGCGGAAAAACCTATGGGCCGAACCTTCCAGAAGGTTAACACGGAAATGGGTTTGGTGGACACAATCCTGAGTCACAGGACGGGAAACCCCCCCTCCTTCACGCACTATTCTGCAACCCATGAATCGTACTCTAGAATAGACTACATCTTGGTGGATGAGCTCCTGTCTCCCTACGTGTGGGGCCATGGGGTCGACCCTGTCCCCTGGTCCG
Organism: Ambystoma mexicanum; assembly: GCF_040938575.1. Classification (NCBI taxonomy): domain Eukaryota; kingdom Metazoa; phylum Chordata; class Amphibia; order Caudata; family Ambystomatidae; genus Ambystoma; species Ambystoma mexicanum. The sequence goes on from NC_090932.1 coordinate 1,299,793,583, forward strand.
ACCATGATATGGTACGCGTGGCCATGGTGGGAGGATGGCAGGGTCCTCGTAAAGGGCACTGGACATGTAATGACTCACTGCTGAAGGATGAGGTTCTGGCTCAGGAGATCTTGGATGCCATAGTGGAATTTTTTGTGTTGAACGTTAATAGTGAGGTAGGCGTGCACACACTATGGGACGCCTTCAGGGCGACCTTGCAAGGTGTCCTTATTAAAATGGGAGCCCAGAAAAAAAAGGAACGGGAGGCTCTGGAGAGGTCTTTAAGGGAAAAGATAGTCCAGCTCCAGCTGGGGGGTCCCTCAGAGGTACCTTTAGACTGGGAGCGGGCAGCCAAACTGGCGGATTACAGGCTGCAGTTGAAGGATCTCCTCCTCCATAAAACAGAAAGAAGCCTTCAGCTGGTTAAGCAAAGATATTATGAGAAGGGGTATAGAACGGACAGTATATTAGCCTGGAAATTGAGAGGTCCAGAGAAGTAAAATGGTAAAAGCAGTGAAAAATGATAGGGGGTGCGGGGGTCGATGGTTTAGGACACCCCGAGTATAGGTGAGGCCTTCAGTCGACTATGAAAAGTTATACTTGTCTGAATATAAAGGGGGAAGACGCCCAGATTGAGGGGTTTCTAAATTCCATTAAGGTCCCGGCCCTAACGGAGGAGGTGGCGGAGGGTTTGGAGGGGCCTGTAACAGAGGAAGAGGTGAAGCAAGCGATTAGCGGAATGAGGGGGCGGGGGGGGACGTCACCGGCTGAGGATGGCTTCACTGTATACTTTTACAAAAGGTTCCGCTCCACCCTGGCTCCGTACTTGGCGAGAGTGTTTAATGCGGTGATAGAGGGGGGAATCCAGCCAGAATCCATGATGGGAGCTATAATAGTGGTGCTCCCTAAGGAAGGGAAGGACCCTATGGAATGTCCCTCTTACCGACCCATATCGCTTCTTAATATCGATGTAAAGATTCTAGCCAAGGTGGTGGGAAGCAAATGGAAGCGTTGATGCAAACTCTGGTCCACGGGGACCAGGTGGGTTTTATCAGGGGGAGGCATGGTTCGGACAATATCCGTAAGACGATAGATCTGATCCACTACGCCCAAGAGTCAGACCTGGAGGCTAGTTTGCTTTCTCTAGATTCGGAGAAAGCTTTCGACAGGGTGGAATGGAGATACTTGGAATTGCTCCTCCGAAGAATGGGCTTTGGGGTAAACATTAGGAGCTGGGTGGCCGCACTATTATAGGGCCCCAAGAGCGAGGGTTCAAGTGAATGGTGTGCTCCCTCACTCGTTCCCCCCTTTTTAGGGGGACGAGGCAGGGATGCCCGCTTTCCCAACCGTTATATGTCCTTACATTGGAACCCCTGGCCATAGCGGTGAGAGCCCATCCAGATGTCCAAGGGATTAGGAGAGGCGAGGTGGAGTTCAAACTATCTTTGTTTGCAGATGATATCCTGGTGTATCTGGTGCGGCCGGACTCCTCGCTCCCCCCCTTTCTTGTCACTGCTGACGACTTTTGGCCAATTTTCAGGGTTGAAAATTAACATGACAATGTCAGTGATACTCCCCATGAGGGTGCGGGACCCGAGGTTGGATTCTCTAGACAGGTACAAGGGAGTGGTGGTTGGGAGGGATTCCGTTCGCTACCTGGGCGTTTTCATTACCAAGGACCTTTCCAAGTTAGCTTCAACCAACTACTGCCCCGCAATGGCAGGGATTAGTTGCGATTTGAGGAAATGGGGAGGGATGATTTTGTCCTGGTATGGCCGCATGACCGCGGTAAAGATGAATATCTTGCCTAGGTTGCTGTATCTCTTCATAGCTCTCCCAACGATTGTCCCGGACCAAACTTTTAGGGACCGACAGAAAACGGTACAAGAGTTTATATGCCAGGGGAGGGCCCCGAGGGATGGGTGGGCTACTTTGACTCTCCCCAGGGAGGCGGGGGGGTTTTGGGTTACCAGATTTTCCCCTCCATTATCGTGCCGCCCAACTGCAAGTCATGATGGAACACATGAAAGAAGGGTTGAGAACTTATTGGTCTTACCTGGAGGATATGGATGTCCATCCCTTTAAGGTACGTGACCTCCTTTGGGTCCCCCGCAGGCTCCTCCCGGGTAGGTTCAGGGTCCACCCGACACTTGGAGTACTCTGGGCGGTCTGGAAGGAACAAGTTACTTACTTGTAACTGTTGTTCTCCAGCATGGGTCTGGCATGGATTCACATGCTCATGAATATTCCCCGTCGTCAGGCTGGGAATCCTCGGTAAAGAAAAAACCAGTATCAGTTTCGTTTCTGATCTGTCTTTCGTAGTAGTAACCAATCACTGATCTCTGCGTCATACTGACCACAGCCAATGACCGCCCTCCACCCAAGCCCCGCCTCTGGCAGCCATCTTCAGATTTGGTAGCACGTGAAGTGGCAGTATGACCAAGTGAAGAGCCGCAGAGGGGTAGGCGGGAGGGTTCGCATGTGAATCCATGCCAGACCCATGCTGGAGGACAACAGTTACAGGTAAGTAACTTGTTCCTTATCCAGCATGGGGTCTGGCATGGATTCACATGCTCATGAATAAAGAATACATAGCAGTACACACATGCACAACCACGGGAGGTGACAAAGGCTCAACATTAAGCATTACATCAAACTCAACATTAAGCAAATCTTACCTCCTCACCAGGCTCACCTTAGGCGAACAGGTTGCGCAGCACTGCTTGGCCGACCCTGGACTCCTCCCTGGAATCCCGATCGACGCAGTAGAATTTCGTGAAGGTGTGCGTCGACCTCCACGTAGCAGCCCTGCATATGTCCAGCAGGGGCACACCAGAAAGGAACGCCGTGGTAGCTGCGATCGCTCTGGTGGAATGGGCTCTCGGACGGCCAGGCAGCGGTCGGTTTGCCAACCGATGACAGTACATGATACAGCCGGAGAGCCATCTGGAAATGGAAGCCTTCGAGAGAGCCTTCCCCTGATTGACAGGTCCAAAGTTCACAAAGAGTTGTGACGTCTTCCGAAAACACTTCGTGCGGTCCACGTAGAACTTCAGCGCTCTAGCCACATCCAGCGAGTGCAAAGTCCTCTCAGCCGGCGACGAAGGCGACGGGAAGAACACAGGCAACACCAAGGGTTCGTTGAGATGGAAGTCCGACGGTACCTTGGGCATGAAGGGGGGTGCGTCCTGAGCACTACCCTCATGTCGTGAAAAGTCAAGTATGGGGCCTAGCAGGAAAGGGCCTGGATCTCTCCCACCCGTCGTGCGGAGGTGATGGCCACAAGAAACGCTGTTTTCCACGACAGAAACTTCAACGGGGCCGAGTGCAGAGGCTCGAACGGAGGTCCCATGAGCTTGGTCAGCACCACGTTGAGCTCCCACGCCGGGGCCGGCGCCTTCACCGGCGGGAACGATCTGAACAGTCCCTTCATGAACTCTTTCACCAGACGATGAGACCACAGGGACGACCGGCCCGTGGTTCTGGTGTATCGGGAGATCGCAGCAAGATGAATCTTGATGGACGCGTGTGCCAGTCCAGCTTTGGCCAGCGTCAGCAGGTACGGCAGTACCTGGGGAGCCGTAATCCGTAGAGGGTTAATCTTCTGTGCGTGGCACCAGACAGAGAACCTCTTCCATTTGTGTCCGTAGCATTTAAGAGTCGAGGACGCCCTGGCCTTTGCAAGAACCTCTCTGCAGTCGGCCGGTATGTCGTATCCTCCAAACTCTAGCGCTGCAGGAGCCAGGCCTGCAAGTTCAGCGATTTCGGGTCGCGGTGGAGGATGGCGCCTCCTTCCCTGGAGAGTAGATCCGCGTCCACCGGCAGCTTGATTGGCGGGGACGCTGACAAGTCCAGAAGGTCCGGGAACCATATCTGCCTCGGCCACGCAGGTGCGACGAGGATCATCCTGCACCGTGACCTCTTGAGCTGGTTGACGAGCCGGATTAGCAGTGGCAAAGGAGGGAACGCGTAGAGGAACAGGCCCTCCCAGGGGAACGAGAAAGCATCGCCCATGCTCCTCGCCTGGGGAAACCTGCTGGCGAACCTCCGGCACTTGGAGTTCGTCGCCGTCGCGAACAGGTCGATCTGGGGTGTGCCCCACCGTCGGAAGAGGCGATCCACTAGATCCTGCCGTAGTTCCCACTCGTGGCACGAGCGCAGCTCCCTGCTGAGTGAGTCGGCATGGTGTTTTTTATCCCTGCCAGATGAAACGGCACCAGAAACATCCTTTGGGCGACTGCCCAATGCCACAGGTCCTGCGCCTCCTTGGACAGTGCTGGGGACCTGGTTCCGCCCTGTTTCCTGATGTAAAACATGGTGGTGGTGTTGTCGGTGAAGATCCTCACCACCTTGCCCTTGAGGGACGGAAGGAAGGACCTGAGGGCCAAGAACACTGCACGGAGCTCCAGGACTTTGATATGGAGGGACTTCTCCGTCGGGAGCCAGAGGCCTCTCGCGTGCAGATTTCCGGAGTGCGCTCCCCACCCTTCCAGGGAGGCATCCGTGGTCACTGTCTCCTGGTGGTCTGGGGTCTGGAAGTCCATGCCCGCCGTCAGATGCGCGCGGGTGCCCCACCACCGGACCGCTCGGCGGAAACTCTCGTTGAGTGTGATCCTCTCCTCGAAGCCGCCCGTCGTTTGGATCCAGCGCGCGTCCAGAAACTCCTGCAACGGGCGCATCCGGAGCCTGCACATGGGAATGAGGTAGATGCAAGAAGACATCATTCCGAGGAGGGACTTGATGGACCTCACCTTGGCCGCGTCGGAAACCAACATCCGCTGTACCTTGCCCAGGATGGACCTGGTCCTTTCCTCCGACGGGGAGGCCAGAAGGGACACTGGCGGGTACCAGGTGGGACTTGGCGTAGTTCACGGAGAATCCCAGGTCCGTGAGAAGTTGGACGGTCCTTGCCGTGTGCTCCACGGCGAGCTCCCTCGTCTTGGCTCGGATGAGCCAGTCGTCCAGGTAGGGGGAGACGTGGATCCCCTCGCGGCGCAGCTGCGCCGCCACCGGTGCAAGGCACTTGGTGAATACCCTGGGTGCCGACCGTAGTCCGAAGGGGAGGGCTTTGAACTGGTAGGGACGCCCTTGGACCACAAACCTGAGGAATTTTCGGTGCCCCTTTAGGATGGGAATGTGGAAGTAGGCATCCTCCAAATCCAACGACGACAGGAAGTCTCCTTCCTCCAGCTGCCCCAGGACGTGCTGGAGGGTGACCATCCGAAACGTCTGCGTCTTGATGAACTTGTTCAGACGTCGCAGGTCTAGGATGGGGCGCCATCCTCCCGTCTTCTTCTTCACGAGGAAGTATCTCGAGTAAACTCGAGCCCCGAAGCCTCTTTGGGATGAGTTCGATGACGCCCTTCCTGAGCATCGCCTTTACCTCCAGGAGAAGCTGAGGGACGTGAAGCTCTTTCCTGGCCACGGGGGGGACGCGCGGGCACCTTCTTTGAAATTCGAGCGCGTGGCCCCGGGCTAAGGCGTCCAGCACCCAACGGTCGGTGGAGATGGACTCCCACACGCTGACGAAGCTCGCCAGCCGGCCTCCCACCGGGGTGCTTCGGTGGGGGCCCGACCCCACGGCCGGTTCAATCCTGTTTCGACGAGGCTTTGCCGCCTTGACCTCCTTGGCGACGACGGCGGGGTCTGCCAGACTTGCCTCGTCCTCTGTAGGCCGCCTGAGACGACGAGCGGGCCGCTTGACGGTAGGTGGAGAAACCGCCGCCGGAACCTTTGGAGGCGCCCTTGCCTCCGCTGCTCCGAAAGGGCGTCCGTCGTTGCTGCAGAACCCCAAGGGCCCGGGCCGTCTCAGTGTCCGTTTTAATGGCCTGAAGGGAATCGTCCACTGTTTTCCCAAACAGGTTGTTCCCATCGAACGGCATGTCCAGGACTCTGGTCTGTACGTCTTGACGGAAGTCCGTAGCCTTAAGCCATCCACGCCGCCTAAGGCACACGCCGTTGCCCAACTGGCGAAACCCAGTGTCGGCGATGTCCGTCGCAATAGTGATGGCGTGGTCCGACGCCACCTCGCCTTCCTGTAGGATCTCCAGGGCATACGCCCTCTTGTCGTCCGGTAGGAAGTCCAGCAGGGGAGCCAGTTTGTACCATAGCTCCCTGTCGTAGCGGGCCACGATAGCCAAGGCATTGGCCGCTTTAATCGTCGTCGCTGCAGACGAGATGACCCTGCGTCCCATAGCGTCCAATTTCTTTCCCTCGCCGTCCGGTGGGGAAGTCGATGTGAAGGCCGCACCCCCCCTGCGCTTTCTTCCTGGCCGCCGCGGAGACGACGGAGTCCGGGGTAGGCTGCGCCCGGAGGCACAGGGGGGCCGCGTCCGGGACCCGGTACTTCTTCTCGTACCGGTCTCTTCTAGCCGGCGTCGTGGAAGGGTTCTTGAGGAGGGCGAGGCCCTCATCCCAAATGTCGTCCAGTAGAGGCACCGCGAGGACCGTCTTCCTCTTGGCCTCGCGTCGTTGATAAAGGAATCCTTCCTTTTTCTTCTCCTCAGGGCAGAGTTGGAAAAGCTCGGATGCCCTGGCGATCATGGAGTGGAACGATCCAATCTCGTCGGGCGGAGAAACCCTGGTGGGAGGTGACGACGGTAGATCCTCGTCGTATACCTCGTCGTCCGTACCCATCGCTGCCGTGTCAGTCCCCGTATCATCCCCTCGGGTGGACGGGGAGGAGGGCTGGACGGGGCTAGACAGCTGAAAAGGAGGTAGAGGGTGAATCCTTTTCTTGGGCGGGGGAGCACCAGAAGGTCCCGGTTCAGGATCCCCCGACGGGAGAGGTTCCTCCGTCGGCAACGGTAGTCTCGTCCTTATCTCTGAACATAAGGACTGTATAGGCAACAAAATGGCCGCCGAGTTGTCTTGCGGCACTGGCAGAGGGGAATCCGACAGGCGATCAGGAGCCCCGTCGGCACCCTCGACGATGTCGTCGTCACCTGCGTCGGGATCCATCCCGACGGGCCGGTCTTCTTCCACGCCAAGGCCGTGGCTTAAGACCTCAATCAGCTCTTCCTCTGAGGTTGAGGCCGAATCTACGACGACGCCCTGCCCCCCCTTTTTCTTCCCCGCCGGGTGTTTCACGGGGGTCCTATCGATGGGCACAAAAGAGGACTCCCTCCGAGGTGGCAGGGAGACTCTGAGCCCCGAGGTCGCCACCACTGGTGTAGCCTCCACAGGCTGAGCCAGGGCCGCCGCGACAGTATCGATAGAGGGCTTGGCCGGATGGATTAAGGCCTTCACCACCTTAGGTGCGCTCACCGCCTTATCCTTGAGGGGGGGGGGGGACACTGCCTCGCTCCCCCTCCGATGGGGCCTTCGAGCTCGACCGGGGCCTCTCCAGGAGCTTTGCCGGGTGCTCGCCCTTCCTCTTACCCGACCCAGAGCGTTGGCTCGTGGCTGAAGGTGCCAGGGAGGGTGCGCCCTGCCTGGCGCCCGTAGAGCCCGACCGTTCGGCGCTCCCGGTGCCAGCGGACTCGCGGTGCTTGGCCTTGTGTTGGACCCCCGTCGCCGGGGCGTCCTCAAAGGTCTTAGAAGACCGCTCGGATTTCTTCCTCTTCTCGCCTGACGGGCTCTTCCCTTCCAGCCAGTTGGCGAGACGTTGATGGCGGTCCTTCATGGTCCGCTTCGACATATTGCCGCAAAACGCACAGTCCTTCTCCACGTGAGTCTTGTCCTCATGTAAGCAGTAGAGACAAAAGGAGTGTTCGTCCTCCTTAAAGACGTTCTGCAGCTGGCATCCAGGGCAGATCCTGAACAGCTTTCCGGGCGTCGAGCTTCCCTTCTCCTGGGCCATGTCCGGGCCTGAGAAACTTCTGGAGTCCTCCAAAAGCCTAGCTCGATGAGATCTTCACCCTTGAGGGGCGCAGACGAATCCGACACGGGTCCCCGTTGATCGGATGGAGAGTCGGTGGAGCTTGAGGCTCTTTTGACCGAAAAAACGAAGTTTTTTGAGAAAAAAATGTGAAAAAATAGCACTAACGCTCGAGAGCAATAGCACGAGGATCCCAACACATGAACGTGCGGTAAAAATCTGAAGATGGCTGCCAGAGGCGGTGCTTAGGTAGAGGGCAGTCATTGGCTGTGGTCAGTATGACGCAGAGACCAGTGATTGGTTATTACTACGAAAGACAGATCAGAAACGAAACTGATACTGGTTTTTTCTTTACCGAGGATTCCCAGCCTGACGGGGAATATTCATGAGCATGTGAATCCATGCCAGACCCCATGCTGGAGAAGGAGGGTCCCTCAACGGCTCACCTGACCTTGTGGCCCTCTCCGATGACTTCACTCTGGGGACATCCCTTCAAACTCAGGAGCAGGGGGTTTGTAATACCCAATCCTGGTCGGACATCGGATTAGAATGGGCTGGGCAAATGTTTAAGGAGGGTCAATTTCTCCCGTATGAGGAAATGAGGGAGGCTCTTGGGCAGGGATCACTTTCCATTTTTGAGTACCTCCGGCTGAAGGGCATCCTTTGCGATCAGTTATGGGGGGGAAGAATCTGAGCAGAAGCCTGACCCCTTTTGAAGCATTATTGGACAGGGCTACAACGAAGCAGGGGTCAGTGTCCAAGATGTATAAAATCCTGAACACCAACAACCTGGTGGAGAGGAGGGGATTCTGTAAATTCTGGAATGAGTTAATAGGGGAGACCCTTTCAGAGGACGAGTGAGTGAGGATATTCAAAATAGCGTTTCATGGGAACTTATTCACATCAGATATGGAACATAACTAAGATTTTGAAAGGGTGGCATAGGGACCCATTGAAACTGTCAAAGATGTTCACAGGGGTGTTTCCCAAATGTCTGAGGGGATGTGGACAGGTGGGTTCAAGGGACCACATATGGTGGCACTGTCCAGTAGCTCCGAATTTTTGGAAAGATGTGAGGGGTTGGATGGCGGAGGTGACGGAGGAACTATTACCACAGAATCCGCTGACGATGTTGCTAGGCCTCCCGCCAGAGGAGGCCAACCTCCACAGGTACCCAAGAATGTGGGAAACAATGTTCAGGGCGGGTAGAGTGGCCCTGGCGCAGAAATGGAAGAGCCCGGTGGCCCCCTCCAAAGACGATTGGTTGAATAAATTAAAGAACATGTTCATTATGGATAAACTGACGGCCATGGTTAACAATGACTTAAGTGCATTCCAATCAAACTGGTATGGGGCGCAACAGACGTGGGGATGGGACATTTAATGACACTGTGGGGATATCACTGTGCTGGGGGATGGGGGGGTGGTTGGAAAATGTGTTGTGCATGCTTTAGGAGGGGCGGCCCGCAGTCTGGGGCGTGACGGACTCTGTACAGCTGATGGAGAAGGCGATGAAAACTCAGCACCCTAGCACCGGGGAAAAGATGTCTATTAGTAGCTCTTTTTTGTTATTGGTTTGGAGGGACAATGCATTGGGGGGTGGAGGGAGTTGGGTTCTCAATTTTGTTAGGGTCCATCGTGGCCCATTTGTTGTCTTTAGAAAATGCTAATAAAACCAAAGTTTAAAAAAAAAACTTGTATCTTGTAATATGTATGAATAACTAGGTGCAAAGGAATAACTATTACAAAAACATTTCCTTTTTCCAGTTAAACAATTTTTACTCGCTTATAAAATACATACTCCCACTGGGAACTGGATTTACATTTTTACTCACTAAAAAAACAAAAAAATAAATAAATTTTAAAAAAAAATGTATTTTACTCCCATCTTTAAAGGGAGTACAATACTCACACTTCAAAATCTTATCTGGAGCACTGCGTGCAAGTTGCAACAGCTCCTTAAAGCAAGGATGCAAGAGCTATAAAGTAGAGTTGAGGCTACTGGTCTCCAGCAGTACCGTGGGCAGGAAGACATACAATGCTATTAAAACGGGTGACCTGTAGCCGTGAAGACAACCTAGAATTTGCTATGCTCTTGCAGAAGCGCAACGAAAATCAATCCCAAGAATTTCTGCCGGGGCAAAAGAAAAATGATTTTAGTTAAAAATGAACATGGTGCTGGTCTGTGAGGATTAAACAAGCTATGCTTTGGTGGCCAATCAGCCAGCGAGCACATCTCTTCCTAGACTCCTCTAGTGGCTTTACCAAAGTAGAATGCACTTGGCCAGTAATCAGAGTATATTTGAGACGTATGAAAACTGGGTATATGCTGCCATTGTGAATATATGGGAATTCACTGGAATTGCACATACTTTGATTCCGAGCAACAGGTACACACTAGGCTAGTCGAACTGGGAATATAATAGGGTTGAACACTATTCTGATGAAACGTTACCAGAACTGGGGCCTTATCGTAGTGAACAATACTTCATGTTACACATATTCAATAACATTCTCACTGGTAAGATATACAGAAAAAAAAAATCAGTGTGCACCTTTTTAATGATTTCAACATTGTGTTTTCACAACAGAGGCAGAAGAGGCAACAGCCAATGCGCATTTTCGGACCTACGAGTCCATCCTCAGGGCTGACTCCACAAAACACTCGATCCACCAGTCAGAAAATTATACTAGATTTACATTACAAGTACTGCAAGAAAAATATCACTAAACCCTACCTATCCTCCTGTGCCAAGTAATGCAATCTAGGATGCTGGCAAATATATACGCCTCTGTTGTGAAAACACAATCTTCAAATCCTTACTAAAAATCAAACTCATTTCTTTGTACATATCTTGACAGTGAAAATATTATTTAATATTTGTAACATGAAGTCGTGTTTACTACAATAAGACGTCCCCAGTTGTGGCGAGGTTTCAACAGAATAGTTGTCAGTGTTGTTGTTTCCCATAGGGTGCTGATCGGTCTTCTGGAGGACGCCTGCAATTTGATTTCACTTGTATTTACTTTTTCCTAACTGTTGCGACCACTCTTAGCCCCACTTTTGTCCTATATAATAGGGTTGGACAATCCAGGGGTTATAATCGAATATACTGTTCTTGTTCAAATTGGTATAAAGAGCCTGGAATCTACTAAGTCAAACAAGGAATATAGCGAGATTTGCAAATTGTGAACAATTTGGATTAGGGGAACTAATAATATACAGAAAATGTGTAATAGCACAATAGGAATGCAACCCCAAATTGTTCAACAATAAACTGGAAGTTTGCTGCAATAATGGAGACTTTGTACATACTGGCACTGAGAGTATGCTGGAATACCAACTAAATTGAAAATGCAGGATTGTAAAATTGGAAACATACCAGCATTATCATCACCTGGCATATACTGCAACATCAGAATATGCTGGAATTTGCAAACCGCATGTACTTTAAATCTGCAAAGTATTTTTTTCTTCAAATTGCTGAATTACTGGCAGTGTTAATAGAATTAAAAAGGATGTTCTTCTTGTGTAACCCCAGTTTCACCATATTATAAAACCTCCCCATTTCCATTGCTTTTTCTTTCAGCTGACTTAATTGCATTGTAAGGCAGTTTAATAGATTGGCACGGGGCAATGGTTGTTCACTGTCAGACTCTCGAACATGGCCAAAAAGTAGGCGCCATGGTATTTTAGGCCAATGTGATTGCATAAACTGGTTGTGTCCAGTACGGAAAAAGGATTGCTCAAAGTACGCAAGCAATGACACTATGGAGTGGTGCGTACACCCCTCTGCGGGATCTATTCAAGGGCCCATCAAGCAATATGGTAAACGGAAGTTGACATCAAAGAGGGACTAGGTGCCAATAAAAGGGATGTATGGTGTTTGCGGGAGGCAAGCTTTTTACTGACAAGCCCAGTGAGGGTTCCCAAAATATTCTTGGGTTTCTAATCGGTCAGCTGACTAGTGAGCTATAAGGGAGAGGGGACTGGAGGGCGGGTCAGGTTAGGGCAGTCAGTTCCTGACGCATGTAGGATTCTGTGTTCTTGTTTTCGAGGACGATGAAGCAGTCGGTTTGTCATCACTCAAAAATGGATGCAGGAGCTGTGACGAATCTAAAGAGGGGCAACAAGTGTTGCAATGCCCATGCAACTTGATCCTTACTTACAGCAGCGAATTGACCAATGACCAGTCAGATAATGGAGATGCAGAAGAGGCACCAAATATGTTGAAGAATAAATATATAGATCATTCTAGCTAACATTTCCGGATTTCATAATGCTTAGTGAGCCAGCACATGCTTACCAGTTTCCAAATCACTTACCACCATGCCCAGTTTTTATTTTTTGTATTATTAGACATTTGTTGGGCACCAATACAACAAATAGTGTTTCAAGGTGCCGTAAGACAAATTGGAGGGTGGTGAAGACAAGGGAGAAAGATACAATAACGGTCCTACTGGGCCTTGCGACATTCGGATCATGCAAGTGCAGAACAAGAAGTATGAGGGAATGGGTGGAGGAAGGGGAGTGCAGGTGTTACAGGGAGGCCAAAGGGCAAGTGCCATGGAGAGCAGGAAAGGGGGTTGGGGACCCTGTAATACTCGGAGGGAACCAGGGAGCCACTCACAAAGGGGGATGTGGAGAGGAAGGAGTAAGCAGGGGAGAGGGAGAGAGAAGGAGGAGGAGGAGAAAAGGAAAGTCTTGAGGAGCTTTCAGAACTTAAGGAGATCGGGCTCAAGCATTAGAGGAACAGTAAGACCATTCCGGAGAGAGGAAGTCTACTAGACACTCTTTGCTTAGGGAAGCGGCAGATTTAAAAGGGAGTTAGAGCTATCACCCCGAAGGGATCTAGCAGGAAGGTATTTAAAGGAGTGAGAAGGATGCCAATTTACATTATGCCCGCTTGGTACATCACTGAGCATTTGGTATGCCCTTGTGCACATCATGAGCTGTTAACCCATCATTACCCAGAGAAATCTCCTCCCCGAATAGCTCTCATGTTTTTGTTTTGGCTTTTAGGTGGCGCTTTAATGCCACCTTTAAGCCGAAACTAGAAATTGCATATGAGGGGCAACTTGTAGGTGTCGTTTTGTTATTTACCCACCCACTGACTGCCCAATGCCATGCTAATCCTTATGGCCATTCCCACTCACTTCCTGGCCATCCCTGTCCAAAACACATCTTCCTAGGATCTCTTAATGCTGGTTTAATCAAACCTTACCATCAACTTTGCGCTCCCTTCATCTCCACCACTTTCAAAAGATCCTTCCCATCCCTCGGCTCTCACTGGATAGCTGGATACTTTGGTAACTTAAAGGCATATTCGGAGGTACCCGTTTCCACACACCCATCCTCATTTTACTCTTCTACCATCCGCAACCATAACATTGTTCTTCACAGGATTAGTCTGGTGGTAAAGGGCTTTGCATTTGCTCCGAGTCGTCTCCATTTTCATTCCATCCTCCTCCGGATTCTCCATCTATCCTTTCCCTTTTTGTCACATTCTGCCATGCAGGATCTAAACTCGAATTTACCACGCGCCTCAGCAGTAGTTTAAAAGGGAGTATTATGGGTATCCCGTTGGAAGTTGTTCAAATTCTCCATAACACTCCCTTCAAGCATCTCTTAATTTCCAACAATTGGCCAAAAGCTTGTTGTGTGGCACCACGCATGAGCCTATATAGTAGTTCCAGCATACTATAACACTCCGGATGGTAAACTGAAGTACATTTATATGGTGGTATGGTGACAGGAAGATTCTACGAAGCCATGGTGAAGAAACAATCATGGATATGTCTGCGAAAATTGAACGACCTAGACTTGGAGAGTATCCGTGAAGAGAATAGGACGGCCAACTCACCCTGGATTATGACATCGCAACATAAGGTTGGTTATTCTGTGACCTGCGTGCTTTTGACATTTCAAGGCTTCACTCACTGACTGGCAAGAGCTTGAACTCAAAGCAGGCCGCTCATGTTCGAGGCACCCATGTCAAATGCACAGTAGGAGCCCTAATGCACGCACTAGGCAGAGGCTGGACTCATGAAAGCAGATGCAATGCTGTGCAGCTTGGGGAAAAAAAGGTGTCGGACAAATTGTAAAGTTTGCACTGTATCCCAAGGTATAATCTTGTGTCTTCCCTGCAGGCCAACACAGTAACGCTCCCAGTTCCTCTACCGCTCACTAACCGTACATGGTTCAGGCAGAGCCCCTTCGAGGATGTGACGTATGTGCAAAGTCCAAGTTGCACACTATCAATCCATTGCGGCACCTGCACTCCCAGACGTAGCTTCATTCAACTTATGCGTTACACTGTTCTTTCATCTAGAAGGACCTTCGTACCTTCAACACCAGTGGCAGAATGGTGGCGGGGGAAATAAAGCCAATCCGCACGCATCCTGAATTAAAATGTTTGCTATCCAGAGTTTAAAAAAAAAAAATTGCTATGCAAAATGAAACTCGTTCTCCCTCAGAAAGTTTGCTCTGCTAAAGAGGACTCACTTTCCAATGTGCCATGCTAAAAGGTAAATGACACCCATGTACCTTTGCTACGCTAGTCCACTGAAACATGAGCAGCTGCAATGTTCTCTGGAAACATATCTGTAACAAAGTAACCTGTGCGTTCCTGAAACAGCCTGCTGGAATCCCAATAATTCCAACAGCAATGGGCTGCCTTTAACAGTGGGCATTGATTAATCAAGCCATATATAACAGTAACACCATTGCCTTGCTAAAACTACAGCTTGATATATTGGGATACGAGGGTATGCAATTGTAATTGTCAAAACCGATCCAATGTCGTTTGATTGTCAACTGGTTTCATATGACGCTGGCAGCTGCCAGAGCTATTGTGTATTGCTATCTGGAGCTGAGCTTTCACGCTCAGATGTTGGGCCCAGCCCTGGCTGCCTCATTGTTCTCTGCTGGCTAGGCATACACCGTTCCAGTTGCATAGAGCATACCCACAAGGAGTAGGGTGGGAGCTTCAAAAGGGATATCTGCAACACAACGGGGAAGTCGCACCACAGGGCATAAAATAATTATCCTTACTTTGCAACTTGCAATGTAATTCAGTAGGTGTGCCAATTGCTTTGACACTTGTGTAGCAAAGCTGGCGATTTAAATGACCATGTTCAAAGAAAACGCAGCTCAGCCTGCAGTTTTCTCTTTCCCCTAGGGTTCTCCCCCAAAGTCCCCCCCGCCCTCCTTTGTTCACAGTAAGTTCAAACGGGCCTAATGGAGAGTATATGGTATGGGGCGACCAGCGCCTGGATTTTGCTGACTGTGAGCCGAGGTGAGGCCGACTAGTAAGACAGTCTTGATGGTGACCAGCCTGATGTCCGCGGACGGCATTGGCTAAAATGGTTTGTGTGCCATGGCTGGGTAGAGCCTTGCGGGCCCTGTCAAATGTTTGACAATCAGATTGGAGGAGGAGAAGACCCTCCTCAGAGTTCCTGTAAGCCCCGATGGCTGTGAGGTAAGTCCGGCAAGTGTCCACCTGTACGCCAGAGTGGGTGAGGTGCGCCAAGAAGGAGAGCACGTTGTACAGAGTACATGCCAGGGGGTCGATATTCTTGGAGTCTGCCCAGTGGCAGAACCTTGTCCATTTACTTTTATACTGGGCCCTGGTAGCCTTGCTCCTTGCTACTTGTATGATTTCCATATTAGCCTGGGAGAGGCTGAGGCGCCTTAGCATTACCTGCTCAAGAACCAAGCTGTGAGGGATAATTTCTGTGGCGCGGAGTGGATGACCCTGCCCCCCTGCTGCACCAGCAGATGTGCTGGGCCTGTCGGATGGTGAATCGGTGGTATCTCCGAGAGGCTGAGCAGCTCCGAGAACCATGGCCTGGCCGGCCACCATGAAGCTCTTAGAATGATGTTGAGTTGGCAAGACTCCTTGATCTTGCAAATCACTCTGTAAATCAGCGGAGTGGACGGGAAGGCGTAAGCCGTCATGCCATTCCACTGAAGCCAAAATGCATCGGGCAGGGAGCTGTGGTGCTGTCCCTGCCAGGTGGCAAACTGAGGGCACGTCTTGTTGTGCCAGGTGCCAAAGAGATCCACCTGGGGATGACCCCACCTGTTGAAGATCTCCTGAATAACGAGGGTGTTTAGCTGCCACTCATAATTGTCCGCTCCCAACCTGCTGAGCCTGTCCGCCTCCAGGTTGGATTCAACCGGGTGGTGGACTGCCGTGAGGTAGATGTCGTTTTCCAGGGCCCACTCCCACATGCTGATTGCCAGTCTGCACAGAGGAGGGGGATCTGGTTCCTCCCTGCTTGTTGATGTAGTACATGCTGGTCGAGTTGTCCGTTTGGATGAGGACAACCTTGCCCCTGAGAAGTGGTAGGAACACTGGGCGCTAGACCGATGGCATTCAGCTCTAACCAATTGATGTGGTATTCCTGCTCCTGTAGAATCCAGGTGCTGTGGACCGAGAGATCGTCCAGGGTGGCTCCACAGCCCTCAAGAGAGGAATCTGTGGTGATGGTGGCCTGCGGGATGGGCGGCTGATAGGCCTTGCCCGTCCATAGGTTGCAGTCCCTGGACCACCATGTTAGGTCCGGGTGGAGAGATGAAGGAACGTTGATCATCTCGGATTGGGAGCCCGCCCCTGGTTCCATGAGGCAGCGAAGTGCAGCTGAATCCTCCTCAATCTCGTGTGTGGAAATGCCAATAGGACCGCCGCCAAGAGACCCAGGAGATGCTGGTACCACCATGCTGAGGTCACCTCTCTGCTGAAGAAGTGGGTGGTGGCCCTCTTGATGGCTGAGATCTTGCCCTCCGACGGAAATACCTTCTCGGAGCACGTGTCCCAGATGAGGCCCAAGAATGTCAGTCTGCGTGGGCTGCAGCTGCAACTTCTTGAGATTGAGCAAGAAGCCCAGTTCGTGCAGTGTGTTCATAAGGGCATGGGAAGAGTGGTGCACCGCTTCCGGTTATGTAGCCCTGACGAGCCATTCATCGAGGGATGGGTAGATGTGGATGCCCTACGCTATAAGGAGGGCAGCCACCGTATTCATGAGCCTGGTAAAAACCCTGGGGCCGAGTTGAAGGAAAAAGGAAGGACCTTGTATTGAAAATGGTAGCCCATGATCCTGAACCATAGGAAAGAAGGATGGGGATGCCAAATCAGGACGTGTAGGTACACCTCCTTCAGATCCAGGGAGCACGTCCAGTCTCCCTTGCACAGTGTCTCCGCTATAAAAGCTGGCGTAACCATCTTTAACTATTTGTAGGGGTAAGGAGAGGTTGAGGGTGGAAAGGTCCAGCACAACTCTCAGGCACGCCTGGTTCTTCTTCTGAATGGCGAAAATCCTGGAGTAAAAGCCCAAGTCTCGCTGGGAGGCTAGGACTGCCTCCACTGCCTGGACTTTACGAGCGACCGGATCTCCGCCAGAAGAGTTGCTGTCCCAATTTGAGGGAGTGGAGGGGAGGAGTGAGGAGAGGCTGGGATGGGTAGGCGGTAACCTGTGGATACTACTGAGAGGATCCAGGGGTCCGCGAAATTCTGGCACCAGAAATTTGCGTGGAGAGCAAGCCTGCCACCCACTGGAGACACGTGGACCCAGAGGGGCATGTCATGCCTTCTTTCCCTCCGAGGCTGTCGCGGAGGAGGGAGACTGGAAAAAGCCATTACTCTACCCCCACCCCCCTTTTTGTTGCTTGTGCCGGTTTTGAGACAGCGAGCCGTCAGGCTGCGTGGATCTCCGTTACTGGAAGCCACAGAACCCTCCGTAGGTACGCCCCCTGTCAGAGTCACTGCTGTGACTGGGTGTATGACTTGGGCGTGGTCTTTGTCAAGATGGATAAAGACTTAGCCGTTTGGGAGTGGTTTTTCCTTTTGTCCAGATCCTCGTCCGTGGTTGAGTGGAAGAGTTCTCCCCGTCCCATCGGCCCCCATCGAATGGCAGATCTATTATACGTTCCTGGATGTCCGGGTTGAATTTCGTTGCCCGGAGCCAGGCTGTCATTCTCATGTCCATAGCAATACAGATGGCACGGCCGCAGGTGTCAATATGCGCCACAGTGGATTCCATGAGGTCCTGCGCCACCAGCTTGGCCTCAACCAGCCTCACCTTGAAATGTAATTGGCTATACGTAGGGAGTTCCAGGAGGAAGTCTGCAACTTCCCGCCATAACCTCCGGTTAGCGGCAGCCAGCATGGCATCGGCATTGGCCTGACGAAGATGAAAGGACGTGTTGGAATACAGCTTCTTCCCGTACGCCTCCAAGATCATATCCTCCTTGCCTAGCAGCGTCGTCAAGGAAGAGGCGGAGAATGAATCAGGCTTGGAGTATAGTGATGCCGCAGCAATCACTGAGGAGGGTAGCCGAGGATTGGCCGATAGCAAGAGTGTATCCCCCTTCCATCTGCCTGTACTTGGCATCCAGGCGTCGACTGACCGGCTGGACAGAGTGAGGCTGGAGCCAACCCTTTTTGGCCAGGGAGACATCGGTCTGCAGTGGCAGAGGGGCGTTGTGTGAAGACTTCAGCCAGAACCCCTTCTGCCAGCTGCTCAACCTCGGGTTGGGGTAGGCCCAGGTACTCCGCCAGCCCTGCAAGACATTCATGGAAGGCCCTGACTGAGGAGGGCTGGGGAGTTGGAGGCAAAGGCTGCGCCGGGGGTGCCGGAGGAGGAGCCTGTGGTGCCAGTAGCATCGTAGGGAGCACATCCCTGATGGCGTCTCTGAGGACAACCCCCATCCGAGGGGACTTCATGAGCCAGAGGAACCTCTCGAAGAGCCCCTCTTCACAGGCCGGAGAGGTGGAAGGGGGGTACCGACGGGCTAGCGGGAGGCTGCTGGAGCCGCTGCATACCCTGGCCGTATGGACGCAGTGGAAACCTGCCCTGCGCAAATGAAGGAGACTGTAGGCCACGTACCTGGTTGCTCGGCTCACTGGGCCCAGCCTCCACCAAGACTCGTGCGTGTGGACCGCGAGGCCTACCCTGCTCCTCTGGCCTTGGTCTGGTAGTGAGACACCCTCTGCCCGTGGGCCAGTAGAGCTGCGTTTAGACATCCCTTCTGTAGTATTGTCAATACTAGGGCGTGGCCCCTCTGACATTTATTTATTCACATTTGTTGAGAGCACAACAGTCCAAAGGCATTGTGGCGCTTGTTACAGACGATTTAAAACTTAGTTACTCATAGCAAGACAATTACATGAGGGAAAGAACAGTACATATTTAGTTGCAGAGAGAGGGGGAGGGGGAAACAGCCTAGAAGGGTGCAGGGGATTTGTTAAATAGGGTAGTTTTTAGCGCTTTCCTTAATGTGGCGAGGGAAGGTTCAGCTCGAGAGCGAGTTGGGGAGTGCATTCCAGAGTTTGGGAGCAATATAGGAAAATCCGATGCCTCCTGCCTTTGATTTTTTATGGTAGGGGTGCAGAGTTTGTTGGCATGACCGCTTCTTTTCAGTCGAGTGGATATATCTCTTGTGATGGTGTCAGAGAGGTAGGGTGGGGCATTTAATGCGAGGCACTTGTGTATAAATGTGAGTGTCTTGAACGTGATCCGATCCTTAACGGGAAGCCAGTGAGCATCACGCCTTGCTTGTGTAATATGGTCTCTTTTAGGTATGTTGAGAGCAGCTCTAAGAGCGTTGTTGTGGATGACCTGCAGGCGGTTCACATTTTTGGTTGACTTTCCAGCAAGGAGGACGTTACAGTAGTCTAGTTTAGCTCTGATCGTGGCTCTCGCAATGGAAAGGCAGTTTTGTTTAGATAGGTAGGGTTTAAATTTGTTAATGAGCTTGGTAGTGTGTGCTGATGCAGAGGCTATGGCGCTGACCTGGCGTGTCATGGACAGGGTAGCGTCCAGGCGGACGCCTAGTGTCTTATTGTCTTATAAATGGCAAGACAGACGATTGAGTGGTCTATGGTGAAATTGCAGTATTGTTTGTCAAGTTTTGCTAAGTTCTCTTTAGGTCTTATAATGATGATGATGATGATGATGATGATCTCGGTTTTGTCGCCGTTGAGGCATAGCCCGTTTGTGGCCATCCAAGCTTGGGTGGTGCTGTAAATTAAGTGGAGTGCAGCCGCTTCCTGGTCATAAGAACCGGAGAGGGGCAGGATAACCTGTGTATTGTCGGCATAGTTCATGTAGGCTATGCCGAGTGAGTCACGTTTGTCAAAAAGCGGTTTGGTGAATAAGTTGTAGAGGGTGGGGGCTGTACAGGAGCCCTGTTTGACTCTGCAGTGTATGGTTGTAGGGGCAGCATTAGCTTCATTGGAAAACACTTTCATGGCTCTTCTGTTAAGGAAAGATGTGATCCATGTTGAGGCCTCGATAGAGAATTGGGCTGAGTTGATGAGGCGAGAAGTGAGAGTCTTGTGGTCTACAAGGTCGAAGGCAGCCAACAGATCAAGGAGTAGGAGGAGCGCCGGCTTGCCTTTGTCCATAATTGAGGTGATTTGGTTTTTGAGGTCAAGGAGAGCAGTTTCGGTACCGTGCCCTTTGCGAAACCCAGATTGTCTTCTGCGGAGGATATTGGATTCCAAAAACATCTGGATTTGATTGGAGCGGCTTTATCCAAGATTTTTAAGAGGAAGGGGGACAGTGGTAATAGGACGGTAGTTAGGTGATAGTGGGTCTAGTGAGGGTGTTTTTTTAGTAGGTGGCGAACCCTAGCTTCTTTAAGGCTGGCTGGGACGGACATGGACGAGAATGATGCATTGATGAATGCTTTGAGGAGTGGTGCCAATTCCTTTGCACAGTCTTTGACTAGGTTGTGAGGGCAGATGTAGCCTTTACACAGAGGAATGACATTTTTGAGGAGAGTAAGGACTTCTTGTTCGGTAACTTCCTCAAAAGAAAAGAGCTGTTTGGGGGGCCTTGTCGTGCCTTTGAGCAAGTGGGGTGCTCGGGATGATCTTTGGCAGGTCTTTTGAGTGTGCTGTGATTTTGGTTTGACGCAGTTCTATTTTATCCAGCATGGCAGCTTGAATGCTAGAGCACCAAGCTGTATCTTTGACAATCTCGCCAGTGCTAGGTGTAGGAGAGAGAAGTTCTTTAAATATAGTGAATAGTTCCTTTGGTTGAGAACTGGCTTTAAGAATTCGAGCATTGAAGGAAGCAGATTTCGCCTCAGTGATGGCTTTTTTGTATTGTACAGCTATATTTGTTTGAAGTTTTCTTTGGTGGCTTGTTGTGGTTGGATTGCCATGATGCTAAGGCCTGGCGCTTGGTAGATCGTAGTATGGCTAGGTCATCCGCGAACCATGTGTTGGAGCGCATGGATTTTTTTTCTTTCTTATTTTCAAGTTGTGCAATAGCTTCAATGGCATTGGTCATGGTGAGGGCGTAGATGTTGGCAAGAGTGGCTGGGTCATTGGAAAAGGGCGTTTTGAGATCGGGCGAGTCTAGGAAGGGAAGGAGGTTTTCCTCGGTCAGTTTTTTAGAACTTCTTACTAGAGCTGGCGGGGCACTTGAGAGAATTCTCTTGGGTTGAGTTGCTGGGATGGAGAAGTTTATGCATGTGTTGTCTGTCCAAGGTAGGGCGGCAACAGATGTGATGGAGGTAAGGCAGTTATGGTCCACCACCCAGTCGACGGTACGGCCCTTCCAGTATGTAGGGGTGGTGGCATTCTGTTGGAATCCCATGTTTGTAAGTTCTGTGTTAAGTGCTACTGCAGCTTTGTCATTTGAATCATTGAGAGAAAGGTTTAGGTCCCCTAGTAGGTTGTCTCCTAGTAGGTGCAGGAGCTGGGCTTGGAACCCTGGGGTTGGGGTGGGTGGCAGGTAGATGGTATGGATATTGATGGTGTAGCTAGATGATAGTGACAATTTGGCAGAGATGAGGTCGGCCTGACCTTCCAGTGGGTGCTGCATTGCCTAGTGGATAGTGAGTCTTTGGTGATGAGGGTCACTCCTCCTCCTCTCGTATGTTGTCCATCTTTTCCGAGTATGGAGTATCCTGGGGGGAGAGGGCTAGGGAGATTGCTGGGCCTGAGGCATCGTGCAGCCAGGTTTCCGTTATGGCTAATAGTTCTAGGTCATGAACAGTAAGGATGTCATTGATTTCAAGAGCAAGTGCATGGCTAGAGCGTGCGTTAATGAGGGCAGGTTTGAGTGGGGTGGGTGTTGAGGAGATATTGGGCTTACTTAGTTTAGGGGCCTGGGCGATGGTTTTAAGGTTTGGCTGTTGCTGGCTGGCTCAACAGGGTGGGATAGATTGGTGTGTAAGTGAGGTGTGTGTGATGTTGGATTTGGGCAGTACAGAGGCGCAAACGTGAGACTTGGAGGCTATAGGGGGTTTAGGAGAGTAAGCATGCAGAGAGCGGGTGCTCAAGCTGTGGTTCCTGATGGCAGTGGGTTTGGTGCCGGTAACAGGGCAGAGCCCTGCGGGTGGAAACCCGGACAAAGAACCTTCCGGTCCCTCAGCACTGTCACCGGGAGGATCCGAGATTCTCTCGGTAGTGGGCCGGTAGCTGGAGCAGCCTTGGTGCGTGTGCTGGTACAAGGACCTGAGCGGTCCCTCCCGTGCGGGCGAGTCCTTGGGAAGGAGTCTCCCTTTCGGGGTGAGATGGAAAATAGAGACCCTACTTTGGGCCTGGCTCGATGTTTCACGATGGTCTTGAGGTCCTCTGGAGGAGACTTCTGGAAGAGCTCCCTCCACCTGGCTAGTCTGCTCTTCAGTGATTTCGATGACAGGGTGTTGCACGCTGTACAAGCTTGCAAACCGTGGTCTGGGCCAAGGCAACGTAAGCAGAGGACGTGGGGTTCTGAAGTAGGGAAGAGCCCGTTGCAGGATGGACACCTGCTGAACCCTGTTGAAGTCAACATGCGCCATGGAGGAGCGGGACGCCTGAAGACCGAGTACCTGAATGATAAAAGAGACAAAAAAAGACAAAGAAGTAGTATCTGTGCATGGAATTACATGGCCGAAGCCAAACCCAGGTGCGCTGGTGAATTCATCCCGCTCCCGTCGACGCAGAAAAGGGGATTGAGGTGTGGCGCCGGATGGTGGCGTCAGGGGAGCGCATGTCCCTTGGAAGGGAAGCCCATGCAGTATGGAGGAAAAGGGGACGGGACGTAAGAGTAAGGCACAGACAAAGGATATCTAATAAGTGCAGGAAGGGGACTGTAGGGTTGCAAATACAGTCCCCAAGCATTTCCAGGAGGCAGTGCAGGTATGTGGCTGGGTGAGCAGGGATCTGGGCCCGTAATCAGAAGGTAACCAGGTGCCCAATGCCAAAACAGACAAATCAGCAGGGGAGCAGAAGGTCTTGAGGTACTTCCGGAACCGAAGATGGTTCTCAAATTTCAGAGTGACAAGGAGGATGTTCCAGAGGGAAGCCCCAGCCAAAGAAAGATCCTTCACCCGTGTGCCCATCTCTACCCCATCTTTCTTAAAACACACCTTTCCTCCCCCAGTTTTCCCCCCTTCTCCCCCAGCTTGGGCTGGAGACCATGCTCCTGCCTTCGCACCCTTTAAATCCCCTCATGGCACGATGGGGATCTGTCCCTCTGGCCTAACATCTGAAATGCTCAGACTCCATCTACCCCCTTTCTTTATGGCTGCTCCTGGAATTCCCTCCTGAACCCATGCGAGGACCAACCACCCTGTGACATCCCACTTTATTTAATGCTGCTGCCAACACTCTGCGAAACCGAAACGGGCTCAATGGGGAGTCATCCCCATGTACTAGCAGGTACTCACCTCCTGATGGCCTCACCAACATGTAACATGAAAGCCATGAGGTGGGGCAACTCTCCTGGTTCGCCGCTGGGTATAAATCTATCCAGCTCCCTTTCCCTTGCTGATCTGTTTTTGACTTCCTTAATCTTTACCTCACGCCCATTTTTGTTAAAGTCACACCCCCGGTTCTCAGAGCCCTTCCTGATTTTTCATGCTTACCAGTTGTGACCAGTTCAGTCACTCCCAATTCCCCAGAAAATGCTACTGCAAAGGCCGCCCTAAAAACTGCCACTACAAAATAGTTTGAGCACACCACTTGTAATGCACCGAGCAGTCTTACCAGAACCTCAAAAATCAATGGGCTTGCGACCATCCTTCTGGGGTCCTTCCAACTTTCCCCAACCTTTTAGAGCACCCTGGACCGAGAAGCCCTTGGTGGGGTCGCCTGCTCCCCTAAGCTTAGTGTAAAAGGCTAATGCCACCAAGTGCCCCCACACCCAGCTCCTTGTTCCCCCTTCTTTGTGAGCCCACACAAGAAACTTCCCTACTTGTTCCTCTAGCCCCATCTCTGTGCATCCCAATTCCTGCGACACACTCACAAACATGCCGTAGCTTCTCTGGTATCTGGACCGCACTCCTGGTGCGAACGAGCACTCCCCACGTTCCCAGAGCGTCTGGTCTACAAGACCAGTTGCCACCATTCCGTTTTGATTTCCATCCCGTTGTGCCAGTGGATGGGCCTTCCGGAACCTCTCCCACAGAAAACTAGAGGGTGTCAGCTGCAATGTTAACCACCCCGGTACATGGCGTGCCGCAAACTCAATGTTTTGGTCCAAACTAACTTTCCCCAATTTTCTCAACAATGTCAGGACCATCAGGCATGAGGCAGATTGTAGGTTAATGGCCTGAACGACAGACATGCTGTCGGACCAAAAACAGACCCTCCTGTTGCACAACTCACTCTGCCACAGCAGGAGGGCTATAACAATTGGGAAAAGCTCTAGTGCCATTATATTCCCCAGTCCCCCATTTTTCCGCCACTGTGTAGGCCACTTTTGTGCACACCACTGCATACCCAAGATAACCCCAAAACCTTCCTTTGATGCAGCATCAGAATACAACTGTAACTCCTTGCTGGTCACCCACGAAGTTCACCATAATCCGATCCCGTTGAACCCCTGAAGGAAGCTGCGCCACATGCACAAATCCTCCTTCAGGAGGTGCACTCAAACTGACGTGGTGAAGCTTGCATATCACTCCTGCTGTGGCGCTTGCCAATCTCCTGGCAAACACCCTGCCTGGTGGGACTACTCTAGATGCGAAGTTGCTGTACCTTTTCCAGCGTTGTCTGTTAGGCTGTTGTCAATTTGTTCATTGAGACCATCCACTTTTTCCTTAGGTAACCTACATGCACCCCTCAATGTGTCAATTTCTATGCCTAGAAATGTCAAAACCTGCACCGGGGACTGCGTTTTATCTTGTACCAGAGGGATTCTCAATTCCCCCATCAGATCCTGGAAGGATGCCATAGCGGCACCGCATTCTTCGGACCCTTCCCTTCCTACAAATAAGAAATAGTCAAGATAGTGCATGATGGCACCTCTGTGCTCCTTCCTGCATGCTGCCCATTCCAGAAAGGAGATGAATAGTTCAATGAGCGCGCAAGATACTGGGCACCCCATTGGCATACAACTGCCAAAATATAACTGTCCCTGCCACTGAAAGACCAGTAGGTGGAAGCGTTGGGGGAAGCCCAACTGCTGACTCAATGTCTACCTTCACCAAAAGTACACCCTTCCATGCATCACGAGATCCATAGCCTGGTCAAAGGATAAATAGTAACCGAGCAGTAGTCAGGATCTAAACAATCATTCACCGACTCACCTTTCGGGTTGGACAAATGGTGGATAAGTCAGTATTTCCACGTTTCTTTTTTAGGGACCACGCTCAGTGGGGAAACTATAAAATTGGGGAGGGGTGGTGTTGTGAAAGGCCCATTACTCTCCCCAGTACTCCCACTTTCCTTATTCTATCAGTTACCACTTCGGGAAGTTCGTCAGCCGATGGCAAATTTTGTGCCAATCTTGTCGTGAGGAACCAAAAACCCATCCCTAAATCCCTTATACAGCAGGTCCCTTTCCTTGTCCCTGGGGTAATCATTTAACCATCCATGAAATTCCATCCTGTTCACTGGAGAGGGTGCCTTACACAGGCCTTCCTTACCATGCCCATCTGTTTTGCCCCGTACCTCGCTGTGCTCCTGGGACCCCCCTGTGGCATGTTTTGGCTGAGTGTGACCCTTCACATTTTTCACACGTGTGGGCAAACTTGCAGTCCTGTCCAAAGTGGCAGTAGCCCTCGTTAAACCTCCAGCGGGTGCTGCTGCCCACCCCCCACCCATGTACCCCCTACCAGTGCCCTGAGCCCCATTCTTACAAGTCCATTCCTTCCCCTGAGAAGTCGGCTTCCAACTATCTCGCCTCGCTTCGGCAAACTTACCCGAGAGTGTCCACCTGGGGATTTTCCCCTCCTCCCTGCTCAGCTGGCTGGACCTTTCTCTTCCTCCCATGTAAGCTACCCAACCCTCGATGTCCTTCTGATTCCAGGTCATATTGGGTACCTGTGCCATTTTGGACCTAAAGTCCCTGTCGTAGTCAATTCACGTAGTGGCCCTATAGCGCCTTCTGTTTCTCGACAATTGTGTGCCTGTATTTCCATAATGCTGGACCCTGCTCTGGGAACCTCTCCATTATTACTGCCGCCAACACGGAAAAGGCCTTGGCCCAGTTACCATTCGTCTCCTCAGCCTCTTTTCCTCCTCCTTTGTTACAGTAATATCGGGACCCACTGTTTCTAGTGATAATAGTGAAAACATATGAGAGTATTCTCTCGTCCAAATGCGCACCTTCACCTGCATATGGATGTTCCAAGCCAGTGATGAACTCCCTGACAATAATGGGGCAGTTGTCACCAAGTGACCTTCTCCCACCCGCCCAACTGCTGCTGGTAGTCATTCGGGCCTAAACTCCGTCTCTTTGACCACCTCGGCCTCTGCTGGCCCAGAAAGGGGGAACCCAGGGGTATTACTACCATATTTCCCTGTGGCAAAACACCTGCTTGCATCCCTGTCCCAGACAGGGTGTGTTACCCCACTCTACTCTGTGCAACAGCTGTGACTGTACTGTCCCTTCCCCAATGCCAATGCTGGGTGGTGGGGTCAGGGAAGTGGGTTGACCCCGACCTGCACCCCCACGAGAGCAGCCAGCTCAGAAGGTCTTTCCCCAATATCCCTCGGGCTTCCCATATTAACTCCCTGTTGTTCCTGCTGCCACCTCTCAACCTTTTCAGCATTTGCTCCATGAACATGGCCATTTCTCCATTACCCCATTCTGTGCCGCGCTGGGTACTGGCGCCTCCTCAGCTAAAGGGCGACATGGGCGCAATGGCCTCAGGATTTGCTACTGGTACTGCATTACTAACCAGCCCGTAGGGTGAGACAGGAGCAAAGGGCTCAGGCTGCGTGTTCATCTCAACCGCTATAACCTTACCCTTTGGCTGTCTGTGGACCCCTTTCCTTTTGGCCGGTGTGGCTACTTGCTCTGGCACCAGGAAGGGTCAGGGGTAGGGGTCGACTGCTATGCCTGTAGGGGTATCCCGGACATGTACCTCCTCTGTTTGCCCCAGTAACTTTTTGCCCAGCCCGTTTCCATGCTGCACACTTTTTCCTGGAACAGAGCCATCAGCTACACCGCTCTTCTGCTCTCCAAGGCCATTCCGCTGTCAGAGGCAGGGGTGGACTGGGAACTAAAAGAGGCCCTGGAAATAATTACTGGGGCCCAAAAGAGGCCCTGGAAAGAATGCTCAAAGTGGCCCCATATGACACATTTTCAGCAAGCCCAATGCTTTTCCTATGGGAAAATGTGGAAATAGCCCACAAAAGAGGCCCAGGGTGCAGAGGCCCACCGGGAAATCTCCAGAGTTCCCTATAGGCCAGTCCACCCCTGGTCAGAGGTGCCCTCTCTGCTGTCCAACAAACTCAGACCCTTGGGTGGACATGATCACCTGTATGTTAATAAATAAAGACAAATGTATTAGAAACCCATCCTATAGGCCAATGCACCGGCAAGGCAACCACTATTACCTATTGTTCACAAATCATCCCAGGAACTGTCCCCCAGTTTCTCTTAAAACAGTGCTTTGTTCCTCTGCCTGTTCTTCGAGGCTGTACCCTTTCCCCCCAGCCTGGAGTACCTGCTTGCCAACCCACTAGTTAAGCACTTCTTACCACTTGCTTTATTCCTTGAACAAACCTGCCGCGATTAATCCGTCACCACGATGTAGTGGATGAACCTGTGATGGCACATGGGTAATAATGATGTTATTCCCTGTCCTTTCCTTTGAATATATGCGTAGAGTCTAGCCCCTCAGTAAATTGAGGGGATGAGAAAATGCCACATCTTCTTAATCCAGTTTAAAATGTATTGCAAGTTTCCGTGCTAACTTCACACCCGATGTACCATGGGGGTGCATAGTTTTCCTTTGAACCCTAAATAAATGCTTCTGCTGCATTATAATTCCCTGGAACCACTAGGCCAATAAACCTTGTGGCCGCTATGTGGCCGACCGCCATTTAATTGGAGCGGAATGAAACACTATTTGCTGTATAGGTGCATCATAAATACACGGAACATAGTTATTTGTATCCCTCCCAAACTCGCTCCTAGTAACACACTGATCATTCAAGCCCCCATGCGGATCCCCCACCACCCCCAAGTCTCTGCCAGGCCATTGGTGCGGCCCATGATGTACTCTGCACTCCCACACCATAATGTCCTAGGACACCACATTTGCTAGTTGTAAAAAATCCTTAACCATCCCTCCCCACCCATTTGGGTGGGGAGGGGCGTTTCCTTGCCACCAGTGGGTCCTGGTAGACCCGCTCGACCCGTGATGCCCTTTATATTCAAGCAACACTGGTCAAAACTACTAGATACTCATGTTTAAATCCTACCTGCGCATGTAAAATCGGCCCTGAACTACGTGCCACTCATGCGTCTGCCATAAGGCCTAAACTGGTGCAATGCTCTTAACCCCACAAAAGAAGCCTAATGCATCATGCTTACGCCGCAAGCGGCCTAAACTGGTGCAATGTTACTGTCCCCACTAAAGAACCTACCACACAATTAATGTAATTGTTTATTTATACAGCTCCTATACACAGGTGAGTGCTTCAAAGCGCTTCAAGGCGGGAGGGAGCAAGGGAATACAATAATCATTCTTAGGCCTTGAAGTTTACGAATGACCCAATGGAAAAAACTTGCATACTAGGCCCAACGGCATTTTCCTAGTACAAGTGCATGAAGTACAACTGTCTCGACCAAGCTAGAGAGGAGAAAACAAAAACTTGTGGTGGGTTGGGGGGTGGGCGGGAGCGACAGGGCAAACAAGCCTACTCGTCCAAGCACATTCAGGTCATGCATGGAGCGTAAGCTTAAGTTCAGTAATGCTGAACATAGTACAGCAGCCCGGAGGCAAGTGCAAAAAGACTTGCGGGTGAGCCTGGGACCTGTAAGGCTCTGGAGGTGAACCAGGCAACCAGACAGCAAAAACTGAACTGAGTTAAGGAGGAGGAGGAGACAAAAAAAAGAAAGCAGGGGAGAGGGAGAGAGAAGGAGGAAGAGAAGAAGGTGGTCTCGAGGAGTTTCCGGAACTTAAGGTGTTCCGGCTCCGACAGAGGCAGGGAGGCTGTTCCAGAGGGAGGCACCTGCAGAGGATAAAGATCTAGCCCCAAATCTTGTTTTGGAAAAATGCCTCACACGCAGAGAGTTTTAGGACGAGCAGAGGATTCCAGAGGGAGAGTATTTAGGGAAAGAGCGTTTCAGATAGTGCGGGCCCAGCCCGCTGAAAGCCTTGTGGATTATGCAGAGGGTCTTGGACTTGATCCTTGTAGCCACAGTGAGCCGGTGGAGCGATTTCAGCACCGGAGAGATGCAGTCCCTGGGCTTCAGAGCAAGGATAAGTCTTGCGGTTCTGTTCTGTATGAGTTGAGGACGGAGAGTAGAACAAAGAAGATTAAGAAAGAGGCTGTTGCAGTAGTCCAGCCTAGAGAGGACCAGGGCGCTCGAGACGGAGAGTCTATGGGATGTGGGGGGGTTGAAACGGGGGAGTGAGAAAAGGTAGGAAACCTATGAGGAGCTGTAGCTGGTTGTGGGACTTTAAGAGAGATCTGAGATGCGGGAAGAGAAGGAGAGAGTCGAGTCGAAGAGGACCCGTAGGTTTTCTGCCTCATTGGTAGGTGAGGGTGCAGGGAGGCCGGCCAGTGTGAAAGCAGGCACAGGAGTCCAAATGAGGACAATCTCTGTCTTAGTGGCATTCAGGCAGAGATCGTTGGTAGCACACCAAGACTGAATTGCAGACAGTCAAGGATAAGCGAGGAGGAGGAGGAGGCCGAGGGTAGCCTGAAGAGCTGTGTGTCATCTGCAGAACACTGAAATTTACAGGTAAAGGTAAAGATCCTGTGGGCCAAGGGGACCATGTAGATATTGAAGAACCAGAGAGATAGGTAAGATCCCAGGGGGACACCACAAGTAGAGTGTTAGAGGAGAAAACGGGTCCATGTTCCACCTGGGAAGGTGGGTCAGAGAGAAAGGAGGCGAGCCACGCCAGGGCCTGATCTGTGATGCCCAGGGTATCACAGACCTGATCTTGGTATGGACAACAGAAAACTGGAGATCTTGAAAAGCTGCTGCATAAAATGGAACGCTGGAACTGCTGGTGCCTTGGCTGCAAAGAGGACTAGCTCCCTCAGCCCAGAAGGTTTGGTTGGCCCCAGTTGGCCTCTGGAGTCAAAAAGGTAGCTCCTGATCGCGTTTTATGTTAAGTTGAGCAGCCACTTCTAGGCTACAAGCAGGACAAAATTGCTCCTGACAATTTCGAACCCTGATCTTGGAAGAGCACTTTTGAAGAGGATTTTGCTGGAAACTTGTTGGGGTAAGGACTGCCCAAGTACTCATCCATTGGGGTGAAGATTGGCATTTCCAAGGAGGGTGCAAACTCTCTCCCCAACCACCACAGGGGGAACATTTGAACTGATCGGCTGTTGGAAAGCTAGACGTCTGCTTGCACACTGGTACCCAAGACTATGATTTGACGTGGCAAAACCTATACGTTTCCTTGGCAACCTTCCATGCTGGGAAGGACAGAAGACAGACTCCCCTTTCCTCAGACACAATGGAGGGTCTGACAGCACCACAGGTATCAAAAGGAAGCTTTGTTTAGCTCAAGTTGATATTTCAAAACATTTCAAGCCAGTTCGACCATCTTCGAACCCATACAAGTTGCTGCAAATACCCAACGATGTGCCTTTTATACTTCGAGCCAGCTGAACATCGCCGCCTGTTCCAAGCTTCTTGGTTTCCGCCCGTCTGGTGGAGCCAGCTCACTGCTTAAACGAATCCCTGCTTCTGGACCGCCAAAAAGACATTGATCCCAGAACTGCCACTTGCCCCACCTTGATTGGGCACATCTTTAATGATTTGCTCTACTATTTGGGAGCTTCCATGCTGGCTCAAAACCCTCCTGAAGAGCATAGCCCTCAGTCCATTCTACCCTAGTGTTTCCTGCAATTCCTGTTTTGCAACTCTCACCCGCTCAAACTGGTCATTATAAAATAAAAGCCTTTTTTAGCCACCTATCGAATCATTGCCGTTATTAAGGCCATCTGACAGTAAGCAATGAGGTGCTTTTTTATGCTGATATCCAGGTTTACTCCATGATAAATCCGCGAGATGGGAACTCTCACTTCCCAAATGGTGACGCAATTACAATTCCGGTCACCGTATTCCAATCCATAAACCCTACATATTTTCTGACAATGCTAGAACCACACTGCATTCTAATGAATGAGGCCTACATTTGATTGTTAATTCTTCCGTGTAAGAATCACTGAACAGCTAAGGAATATGAAGTATGTTTTTGCAACCAGATCAATAACAACCCGCAGCCACTATAGTGATTGAGAGACAATGGGGAGTAGTAGAGGCTCTCGTGGTGATCAGTCTAGTAAATCCTCCGCTCGACTTTTAAAAAGCATTACCTCTGTGGAACATTCCAGCATTTGTCTTTGTACCAACTTTATAAAATAAAGCAAAGCACATTTTGATAGTAAACAGAGCCCCTCGAACAATGAAAAAAAATGTATTCATCTTGGACAGTGAGAAGCTTATTAGCATACATTCATAGATTCCGATACAGGAAAACACAGGCCAACAAGAACACATGCTCGTGCTTCCACACCCTAGCACGGAAAGCAAAATAACTCATGCATGCAAAGCAGGCCCAGACAAGCACAGACCTTTCTAGACGGAGCTTCTAACCTGCTTAGTCACCACCGCAACACACCAGGTACCTCCATGAAATATGACTAGCTTAATCTGATGCTAAGAGAAGTCTCCACCATATCCACAGATCGAAAGGCAGTCCATCACAAACAACCAAGGATAACAAGCAGTCAACCTGCCAGTAAACGTACATAATAATATGTCAGCGGATGGAGATGAAATCGGGTGCCAACTGGAAATCAAAGTCAAAACACGCACTCGAACCGTAAAAAGAAAGCCGCAAGCCGCATCAAAAAAAAAAAAAAAAAAAAAAAAAAAAACACACAGAAGCAGGCTCACAGCCAGACAAGTGCAACTGAAGTAAACCGGTATTTGACACAAGCATATAGGTTAACCCCACAAAGCTGTGATCATGTCATTTGGGTAAATCAAAGCCAACAAGCAGTAAGTCGCAGTGAAATATTATTTGTCTATTTGAGTGCAGACCTGACTTCGTGAAATGTGCTTTAAAATCATGGGGTTGTGGGGGGGCAGGGGCGTGAGGAAAGCAGGGGAAAAAAAGGAGCAGAGATATAACGGGGGAGGGTGAGCAATTGACAGCAAGGGATCTACAAGAACCAGGTTGGGGAAGCAGATCACCAGGTCTCAGGTAGGGTGGGGAGTGCAGGGTGCATTGACCTAGACGTTAAGACTTTCCTGAACTGTAGAAGTGATGGGGCAAGTCTGATTTTGACATGGAGAAGGTTCCAGAACCTTGGAGCATAGACCAAGTATGCCGGTCTTCTGGTTCTTTCCTTTCTGCATCGTTGCAATTCAAATCTGCACATTTGCTTACTTGTGGTGGATTACAGGAGTCCAGCGATGAGGAGTTTGAGAGGGGTAGCTTGGGGACTTCAGGGTGACAGCACTGTAGAGGGAGCCAGTGCAGTTCGATGAGCGTCGAGTGCTGCGGTCGGTTGAATTTACAGAGTCCTTTGCTGCAGCATCGAGGACATATTTCAGTGGTTCCAAGGTAGTCGCCAAAAGACCTTTCAAAAAGGGCATGCCACCATCCAGGTGGAAGAGGACCAAGGCTTTGACAGCGGACCTGAAGTTTTCTGGGATGAAGGGCTTGATTTTCTGCAAGAGAAAGTTGGTACCAGGCCGTTTGCGTCTTCCTTGCTATGTGCTGTTTGAATGTGAAGCATCCGTCGATGAACCCAAGGGACTTGGCACAGGTTGCCAGCTGGGGAGTAAATCCTTTGAGGTTCATAGCATAGAGCCAGGTCTGGATGTCAGGGTGTTCAACGCTGTTGTCAGCAGTAGAAATTCAGACTGATCAGCATCACTTAGGCTGTGTGACAAATCTTTTTGATGGCGTGCCTTCTCCACTAGGGGGAGCCCCACTTTATGAGGCCAGGGAGGTGCAGCTACTAACCGATAGGTGGTGGTACGCAGCAGAACTATCTCATGGCGAGGGATCCCCCCCCTATGGGTCTGGGGACAACTATCTGAAGAGAACACGCTATACCCACCCAGCACATGACCCTGGTGCCCCTTTCCAGAATTACCCAACCTTTCCTTCCTTCCTCTTCACACTTACTGTTGCACCTTATCTACTTTGCTAAGTCAACTCAGTATGGACCAGGAGGAGTACTAGTGAGTAATCTCAATACTCATTTAGTACTAAGACGATGAAGGAATAATTTTATAATTGGTCATTATCATTTTTTTAAAATTTGTATTAATCAAGAGAAGTGTTTTTTTACAATGTGATCTTCAGATTCGTTCCATTCTCTGCGTTGGTCGTTGTCAGGGCTTAACAGGCTCCTAAAAGTGACTCGTAGAACTAAATAAAAGGTCTTGTGTTGCCCGTTTGGAAAGTGGGCAGACCGAGGTTCCAAATTGCATGTTCATGAATATTTGCCAGAGTTTCCATGATGTATCGCAAAATGTTGAACGTTGCCGTTATCCAAGTGGGCTTATCGCAACTCATCCTGGACCACCAGCGGTCTTCAACCACTATTAGAGGATTTGATGGCAAGTGTTTCATGCATTTCAACCAGAGTTTTGCCGTTCCGGAACATGATAGAAGAAAGTGGCAGATAGTCTCTTTTTCGTTGCCAATCTGGCAGCGTCTGCAATAGTTTGTAGTAGAAAGACTTCAGATTGCCTTAATTTCATTAGTGGCTAAAAGGTTGAGCCTTGCTCTTAGCAAAAGGTTTTGTGCTGGTCTGCTGGGAAGTTTTCTGATAAAACCCTGAAATGCATACAGTTTTCTTATGTTTGAACGTAGATGTGTTGTCAATTTATTTTCTGCAGCCTTAGCGAGTCTCTCCATCCAGTCCAGTACCTGGAGTTGTTTTAGTACCTTGACTGGGTTTTTGACCAGTTCCTCTCCACTTGCAATTGAGTTAAGGAGTGCTGTATTGACTTCCCTCCAAGTTTGTAGCATTTTACAGTTTGAGCCCTCCATCTCGGTGTCAACCAGTCGATATGGTAAAGCGGTGTTCAGCATCAAGCATTTCCTAAATAGCATAGGTGAGTTGCAGTTTAAAGACCCCAATAGGGAAAGGAGACTCAGTTCACATAGAATCGTTAACACCGGTGTAGATTTAGGCAGTCCTAGCACTGTCCTACAATAGTATGCCTGGAGTTTAGGCCACATGTCTCAGGGTATTGTTGGCATAGCTTCTGCTCCATAAGTGATAGAAGGAACAACTTTCATTTTATAAAAGTTTATGGTTGAAAAACAGCCACATTGTCAATGGCCTTTCCTTGGGTTGCCAGCTTCCTGATTTTTGTTGAGAGTCTTGCATTGCAGATTCCTGTTTTGAGCTATCAAGAGTGATACCAAGGTATTTAAAGTTTTTGACTGTCAATTTCAACGGATTGGAGACGCCATTATGTTGTTCCTTGCTTCTTGGACGATTTTTCTAGAACCATGATTTTAGTTTTTGCTCGGTTGATTTCTAGGTTATTTGCTGTTGTGTACTGCATTAGGTTGTCCAATTGGCGCAGTAGTCCGACTGGCGGCCGGTCAAATAAGATTAAGTCGTCGGCATAAAGTAATCTACTGATTCTTAACAGAGCTAATTTTTTATTAGGTCGGTAATTTCCACTTGATCATCAAGATTCGCCCAGTTTGTGTAAATCTTAGCTGGCCTGCCTGTCGTCAGGCCAGAAGGGAGCTGGAAGAGGGTCTTGAAATGGTTTATCCAAGCTAGTTCACCTATGTCATTTAGAATCGCATCACCCCTTTGTGGTAAAGTCGTGTTTGTGCATATAGCATAGATTCCGCGTCTTGCTGGTATAGCTTACATCAAAAAGATCTTACCCATAATTGATAGGTTCTAGTTGCTGCGTGGATTGCTGCTTTAGCTAGCTCTGCAAGTTTGGTAGTTTTCCTTTTAGTTTTGCAATATGCACATCACCTTTGTACGAGAAGGTTATCGTAGCTATGTTTCTTCTGAGTGGTCACAAGAGGTTCCTTAATGCCTGGTTTCTTGTATGCCGTTAGCAAAGGGACATAGTCGACCGGTCTGGGGAGGCCGATTTCGTCTTCCCTGTTGCATTTGCTGGTCAACTCTCTCTAAAGCAGTTTTCCAGCAATTTTAATCTGTTACCTTGAGTGTTTACCTCTAACTGGTGATTCATACTTTCTGCTGGAAG
Source organism: Ambystoma mexicanum (assembly GCF_040938575.1). Taxonomy (NCBI): domain Eukaryota; kingdom Metazoa; phylum Chordata; class Amphibia; order Caudata; family Ambystomatidae; genus Ambystoma; species Ambystoma mexicanum. The sequence continues at coordinate 1,299,829,020 of NC_090932.1, forward strand.
CTTAACACTCTTCCAAGTCGTAGATAAGAGATTATGATCACTGGCCTTAGTATGGACTACTTCAAAAGACGTCATCAATTCTAGCAGCGGCCTAGAAACAAAGATGTGATCAACGGTTGATTTTAATTTTTCATTTGTCGAGGGTTGGGAGGCGACCTTGTTTTGCAAAGATAGTATCTAGGCTTTGGAGATTTCTCGAATTGGTCATTTATAATGCGCTTAATATCCAGAGGTTTCTAACCGGGGATAAACCCTGTGTTTGCTTTCGCGTCATCTTGCTTCCAAGACAAGCGTGTTGCCCCTGAGCAATAAAGAGTAGGCATTGCAACCACTGTCAGCAGTCTAGTGATTCACCAACAGTGATTGGCAGAAGTAAGATGAAAACCCACAGTTGGTCAAGCCCTCCCAGGAGGAACTGCAAGAGGAGAGACTAGCTCACCGGGACACCGTGGAGAGAGAAACGAGAGAAACGAGAGAAAGAGAAACGAGAGAAAGAGAAACAGAGAGAAAGAGAAACAGAGAGAAAGAGAAACAGAGAGAAAGAGAAACAGAGAGAAAGAGAAACAGAGAGAAAGAGAAACAGAGAGAACGAGAGAGAACGAGAGAGAACGAGAGAGAACGAGAGAGAACGAGAGAGAACGAGAGAGAACGAGAGAGACAGGTCCAGGACTACAGGCAACCCAGAGACCCAGGGGACCATGAAAGCACGCCAACACGCCATCCCTGAGCAGAAGACACCTGCGCAGTCGCTGCAGGGGAAATGGAAGTTCTGGAAAGTTACTGGAGTACCGCGAGTGAGCCCAGCACTCGCGTAGGCCATAACACAAGGTACACGGGAAGCCACAGGGGCTTAGAAACTTCAGTGAGGTTGATGCAAAAGCTGGAAAGGCGAGTGTGAGACTCGCACCCAAAATCGTACATGGACTGGTACTAAAGCTTGGCAGGCGAGTGAACCAAGTCTAAAGCTTGGAGAGAGCATCCAGGCAAAGCTTTTTCAGTGCAACACTTTGTGAAAGGGAACAAGGTATGCACCCAAAGGTCAGGTACCCCTACAGCTTGGAAAGAGATCCATGCTATTCCTCTCCAGTGCTGGTGAGGGTAAGCTAAAGCTACAAACCAGGGTCTAGGACCCAAAGAAGCATGAGGAATGCTGGCCAAAGACATTCCTCCAACAGCCATGAGAAGTTCTTGTCTTGATCAGATTGTCTTTTATTTAACTACAGCCATTGAGTGGCTGTAGTTAAATAAAGGACAATCGGATCAAGACAAGAACTGCCTTTCATCCAGTGGAAAGGGTCCAGGGAAAGGGAGTCACCCCTCTGGATTAAGAAGACATCACCTTTGATTTAGTTAGCTTAGTGTGTAGGAGACAGAGTTAGGATTTTTACACTGGACAGTGGGACATTTACTTTGAACATTCTGACACTAGCTATTTCCATTGAGGCAGGGAACACCCTCTTAGAGTTAAGATTTTCTTTTCCTTTTGCACCTTTGAATAGATGTTTATAGCCAACACCATGACCCCTCCGTGTCAGAGTCTTACTCCTACAGGCAGCTAGTTTCACATGCCAAAGGACAACTGAAGTTGGTCTTTTTTTAAACCATTGGCCAACAAGAGACTATTGGAAACGGCCACGCTGTGTGCCATGCATGCAATAATAGGGTCAAAGACAGACTCTTGTATGTGCAACACAAGGTCTATAATAGGAACATGTTGGATATGAATTGAGAGCCAACATGCAATTAGCTACAAAGACAGACCAGAATATAATCCTACAACTAGAGGAAAACAGTTGCAAACTAGAGATAAACACGAAGGTGTCAAAGCAACCAGTAACCAAGAAGTCATGACAACCACCAACAACGTTGCCTTCCTTGGGTTACAGGTTTACTAGCTGTCTTCCCATTAAATGAGCAGAGGGTTTTCCAGCCAACTAAAAGACAGGTTGTTCTTGGCACCTGTAAGTGAAACATACCTGAAAACCTACAGCCTTCAGGGGGCACAATAAAAAATATACTTGTAATGTTCTCTAAAGCACAACATTGCCTACCACCAAAGGTAATCAATAGGGAGTCATCAAAATTACAATTGGATAAGCAGGAGCTAAAAAGTAGCTTCTGGGTATTCCGCGTTAGTGACCAGGAGCTACCACTAGTGAAAGAGGAGCCACTACATGGCGTTCTGCAAATCTAACTTTTCCCCAAGATGCAAACATATAATTTCATCTATCATGCTTTAAATGTCGTATAGATGTGTCCTAATGTTCATGTATAGATTGCCCCAAATGCAAATTCACATGGGTGTTTGTTCAGCATCATTTGGTCTGGGGATCTTAAAGGTAGTCGTTGGTAGACGTTCGTTGGTATCAACCCAGCTCTCCAGGTCCCCTCAATTAGAACCGTGAAAGGGCAGGGTGTCGCATATGCTCCACAAACCGGAAGTACAACTCTAGAAGTCAACAAGTAGCCTATCAAACTTCCCAATACAGGAAATGAGACATAGCCAGAGGTCAGTATAAATTGGTGTCAAATTCACAATAGTAATCCAGCAGGCAATCACCTAACATATATCTCAACAGGCAAGTGAAAACCGATCTCTTAGCAAACAACCTTGCCTGTACTCAGAAGTTGGGTCAACTAAAGGACTGATCGGACATGGGCTTCATTTGCACAGGCTTAAACAGATCAATCATCTCATTACCCAAACTGACACTAAATAACTTTGCTGTCCACATAGACAACAAAACAATGACAAGAGCCTACCAGCTTTCATAAAACCACAGACTGAAGAAAAAAAAAAGGCAGTAATCCTGTTATATGCTCAGCCAGGGGCAAAAGCAGACAAGCAGTAAAATACACAATCCAAATACAAAGGAAAGCGTATACAACCAAACACAAGCAATCAACAGACAGACACAAGATCATTAACTGAAGCCCAATGACAGACATTTGGTAGGTTACACCAACAAGTTAAGGCCACTACCAGTATAGCTAACTGGTACAACGTTTAACTGAGTAACGTCTGGCATTCTGATACCAATTAAAATCAAAGACAACTGCATGTATGGTATTTATAATATACAGACTTCTGCATGCTCTTCCCGGTTGCATATGGAACTATCATGGACTTGCCCTGGTAGGTTATTGTCTTTAGTTCCTGCTCTGCAATATTTTACAACCACAATTTCAATTTAATCCGCTCCAGTTGCATTCCTGTGAGTTAATTGTTCAATGCATGATGCATCAAATTATTTGATGGAACAAGTTACTTACCTGTAACTGTTGTTCTCCAGCATGGGTCTGGCATGGATTCACATGCTCATGAATATTCCCCGTCATCAGGCTGGGAATCCTCGGTAAAGAAAAAACCAGTATCAGTTTCGTTTCTGATCTGTCTTTCGTAGTAACAACCAATCACTGGTCTCTGCGTCATACTGACCACAGCCAATGACTGCCCTCCACCTAAGCACCACCTCTGGCAGCCATCTTCAGATTTGGAAGCACGTGAAGTGGCAGTATGACCAAGTGAAGAGCCGCAGAGGGGTAGGCGGGAGGGTTCGCATGTGAATCCATGCCAGACCCATGCTGGAGAACAACAGTTACAGGTAAGTAACTTGTTCCTTCTCCAGCATGGGGTCTGGCATGGATTCACATGCTCATGAATAAAGAATACATAGCAGTACACACATGCACAACCACGGGAGGTGGCAAAGGCTCAACATTAAGCATTACATCAAACTCAACATTAAGCATCTTACCTCCTCACCAGGCTCACCTCAGGCGAACAGGTTGCGCAGCACTGCTTGGCCGACCCTGGACTCCTCCCTGGAATCCCGATCGACGCAGTAGAATTTCGTGAAGGTGTGCGTCGACCTCCACGTAGCAGCCCTGCATATGTCCAGCAGGGGCACACCAGAAAGGAACGCCGTGGTAGCTGCGATCGCTCTGGTGGAATGGGCTCTCGGACGGCCAGGCAGCGGTCGGTTTGCCAACCGATGACAGTACATGATACAGCCGGAGAGCCATCTGGAAATGGAAGCCTTCGAGAGAGCCTTCCCCTGATTGACAGGTCCAAAGTTCACAAAGAGTTGTGACGTCTTCCGAAAACACTTTGTGCGGTCCACGTAGAACTTCAGCGCTCTAGCCACATCCAGCGAGTGCAAAGTCCTCTCAGCCGGCGACGAAGGCGACGGGAAGAACACAGGCAACACCAAGGGTTCGTTGAGATGGAAGTCCGACGGTACCTTGGGCATGAAGGAGGGGTGCGTCCTGAGCACTACCCTCGTGTCGTGAAAAGTCAAGTACGGGGCCTTGCAGGAAAGGGCCTGGATCTCTCCCACCCGTCGTGCGGAGGTGATGGCCACAAGAAACGCTGTTTTCCACGACAGAAACTTCAACGGGGCCGAGTGCAGAGGCTCGAACGGAGGTCCCATGAGCTTGGTCAGCACCACGTTGAGCTCCCACGCCGGGGCCGGCGCCTTCACCGGCGGGAACGATCTGAACAGTCCCTTCATGAACTCTTTCACCAGACGATGAGACCACAGGGACGTCCGGCCCGTGGTTCTGGTGTAACGGGAGATCGCAGCAAGATGAATCTTGATGGACGCGTGTGCCAGTCCAGCTTTGGCCAGCGTCAGCAGGTACGGCAGTACCTGGGGAGCCGTAATCCGTAGAGGGTTAATCTTCTGTGCGTGGCACCAGACAGAGAACCTCTTCCATTTGTGTCCGTAGCATTTAAGAGTCGAGGACGCCCTGGCCTTTGCAAGAACCTCTCTGCAGTCGGCCGGTATGTCGTATCCTCCAAACTCTAGCGCTGCAGGAGCCAGGCCTGCAAGTTCAGCGATTTCGGGTCGTGGTGGAGGATGGCGCCTCCTTCCCTGGAGAGTAGATCCGCGTCCACCGGCAGCTTGATTGGCGGGGATGCTGACAAGTCAGGAAGGTCCGGGAACCATATCTGCCTCGGCCACGCAGGTGCGACGAGGATCATCCTGCACCGTGACCTCTTGAGCTGGTTGACGAGCCGGATTAGCAGTGGCAAAGGAGGGAACGCGTAGAGGAACAGGCCCTCCCAGGGGAACGAGAAAGCATCGCCCATGCTCCTCGCCTGGGGAAACCTGCTGGCGAACCTCCGGCACTTGGAGTTCGTCGCCGTCGCGAACAGGTCGATCTGGGGTGTGCCCCACCGTCGGAAGAGGCGATCCACTAGATCCTGCCGTAGTTCCCACTCGTGGCACGAGCGCAGCTCCCTGCTGAGTGAGTCGGCGATGGTGTTTTTTATCCCTGCCAGATGAAACGGCACCAGAAACATCCTTTGGGCGACTGCCCAATGCCACAGGTCCTGCGCCTCCTTGGACAGTGCTGGGGACCTGGTTCCGCCCTGTTTCTTGATGTAAAACATGGTGGTGGTGTTGTCGGTGAAGATCCTCACCACCTTGCCCTTGAGGGACGGAAGGAAGGACCTGAGGGCCCAGAACACTGCACGGAGCTCCAGGACGTTGATATGGAGGGACTTCTCCGTCGGGAGCCAGAGGCCTCTCGCGTGCAGATTTTCGGTGTGCGCTCCCCACCCTTCCAGGGAGGCATCCGTGGTCACCGTCTCCTGGTGGTCTGGGGTCTGGAAGTCCATGCCCGCCGTCAGATGCGCGCGGGTGCCCCACCACCGGACCGCTCGGCGGAAACTCTCGTCGAGTGTGATCTTCTCCTCGAAGCCGCCCGTCGTTTGGATCCAGCGCGCGTCCAGGAACTCCTGCAACGGGCGCATCCGGAGCCTGCACATGGGAATGAGGTAGATGCAAGAAGACATCATTCCGAGGAGGGACTTGATGGACCTCACCTTGGCCGCGTCGGAAACTAACATCCGCTGTACCTTGCCCAGGATGGACCTGGTCCTTTCCTCCGACGGGGAGGCCAGAAGGGACACTGTCGAGCATCGCTCCCAGAAACAGTGCGTTTTGCGCGGGTACCAGGTGGGACTTGGCGTAGTTCACGGAGAATCCCAGGTCCGTGAGAAGTTGGACGGTCCTTGCCGTGTGCTCCACGGCGAGCTCCCTCGTCTTGGCTCGGATGAGCCAGTCGTCCAGGTAGGGGTAGACGTGGATCCCCTCGCGGCGCAGCTGTGCCGCCACCGGTGCAAGGCACTTGGTGAATACCCTGGGTGCCGACCGTAGTCCGAAGGGGAGGGCTTTGAACTGGTAGTGACGCCCTTGGACCACAAACCTGAGGAATTTTCGGTGCCCCTTTAGGATGGGAATGTGGAAGTAGGCATCCTCCAAATCCAACGACGACAGGAAGTCTCCTTCCTCCAGCTGCCCCAGGACGTGCTGGAGGGTGACCATCCGGAACTTTTGCGCCTTGATGAACTTGTTCAGACGTCGCAGGTCTAGGATGGGGCGCCATCCTCCAGTCTTCTTCTTCACGAGGAAGTATCTCGAGTAAACTCCGAAGCCCCGAAGCCTCTTTGGGACGAGTTCGATGACGCCCTTCCTGAGCATCGCCTTTACCTCCAGGAGAAGCTGAGGGACGTGAAGCTCTTTCCTGGCCACGGGGGGGGGGGACGCGCGGGCACCTCCTTTGAAACTCGAGCGCGTGGCCCCGGGCTAAGGCGTCCAGCACCCAACGGTCGGTGGAGATGGACTCCCACACGCTGACGAAGCTCGCCAGCCGGCCTCCCACCGGGGTGCTTCGGTGGGGGCCCGACCCCACGGCCGGTTCAATCCTGTTTCGACGAGGCTTTGCCGCCTTGACCTCCTTGGCGACGACGGCGGGGTCCGCCAGACTTGCCTCGTCCTCTGTAGGCCTCCTGAGACGACGAGCAGGCCGCTTGACGGTAGGTGGAGAAACCGCCGCCGGAACCTTTGGAGGCGCCCTTGCCTCCGCTGCTCCGAAAGGGCGTCCGTCGTTGCTGCAGAACCCCAAGGGCCCGGGCCGTCTCAGTGTCCGCTTTAATGGCCTGAAGGGAATCGTCCACTGTTTTCCCAAACAGGTTGTTCCCATCGAACGGCATGTCCAGGACTCTGGTCTGTACGTCTTGACGGAAGTCCGTAGCCTTGAGCCATCCACGCCGCCTAAGGCACACGCCGTTGCCCAACTGGCGAAATCCAGTGTCGGCGATGTCCGTTGCAATAGTGATGGCGTGGTCCGACGCCACCTCGCCTTCCTGTAGGATCTCCAGGGCATCCGCCCTCTTGTCGTCCGGTAGGAAGTCCAGCAGGGGAGAGACGACGGAGTCCGGGGTAGGCTGCGCCCGGAGGCACAGGGGGGCCGCGTCCGGGACCCGGTACTTCTTCTCGTACCGGTCTCTTCTAGCTGGCGTCGTGGAAGGGTTCTTGAGGAGGGCGAGGCCCTCATCCCAAATGTCGTCCAGTAGAGGCACCGCGAGGACCGTCTTCCTCTTGGCCTCGCGCCGTTGATAAAGGAATCTTTCCTTTTTCTTCTCCTCAGGGCAGAGTTGGAAAAGCTCGGATGCCCTGGCGATCATGGAGTGGAACAATCCAATCTCGTCGGGCGGAGAAATCCTGGTGGGAGGTGACGACGGTAGATCCTCGTCGTATACCTCGTCGTCCGTACCCGTCGCTGCCGTGTCAGTCCCCGTATCATCCCCTCGGGTGGACGGGGAGGAGGACTGGACGGGGCGCGACGGCTGAAAAGGAGGTGGAGGGTGAATCCTTTTCTTGGGCGGGGGAACACCAGAAGGTCCCGGTTCAGGATCCCCCGACGGGAGAGGGTCCTCCGTCGGCAACGGTAGTCTCGTCCTTATCTCTGAACATAAGGACTGTATAGCCAACAAAATGGCCGTAGAGTTGTCTTGCGGCACTGGCAGAGGGGAATCCGACGGGCGATCAGGAGCCCCGTCGGCACCCTCGACGATGTCGTCGTCACCTGCGTCGGAAACCATCCCGACGGGCCGGTCTTCTTCCACGCCAAGGCCGTGGCTTAAGACCTCAATCAGCTCTTCCTCTGAGGTTGAGGCCGAATCTACGACGCCCTGCCCCCCCTTTTTCTTCCCCGCCGGGGGTTTCACAGGGGTCCTATCGATGGGCACAAAAGAGGACTCCCTCCGAGGTGGCAGGGAGACTGAGCCCCGAGGTCGCCACCACTGGTGTAGCCTCCACAGGCTGAGCCAGGGCCGCCGCGACAGTATCGATAGAGGGCTTGGCCGGATGGATTAAGGCCTTCACCACCTTAGGTGCGCTCACCGCCTTATCCTTGAGGGGGGGGGGGGGACACTGCCTCGCTCCCCCTCCAATGGGGCCTTCGAGCTCGACCGGGGCCTCTCCAGGAGCTTCGCCGGGTGCTCGCCCTTCCTCTTACCCGACCCAGAGCGTTGGCTCGTGGCTGAAGGTGCCGGGGAGGGTGCGCCCTGCCTGGCGCCCGTAGAGCCCGACCGTTCGGTGCTCCCGGTGCCAGCGGACTCGCGGTGCTTGGCCTTATGTTGGACCCCCGTCGCCAGGGCGTCCTCAAAGGTCTTAGAAGACCGCTCGGATTTCTTCCTCTTCTTCTCGCCTGACGGGCTCTTCCCTTCCAGCCAGTTGGCGAGGCGTTGGTGGCGGTCCTTCATGGTCCGTTCCGACATATTGCCGCAAAACGCACAATCCTTCTCCACGTGCGTCTTGTCCTCATGTAAGCAGTAGAGACAACAGGAGTGTTCGTCCTCCTTAAAGACGTTCTGCAGCTGGCATCCAGGGCAGATCCTGAACAGCTTTCCGGGCGTCGAGCTTCCCTTCTCCTGGGCCATGTCCGGGCCTGAGAAACTTCTGGAGTCCTCCAAAAGCGTAGCTCGACGAAATCTTCACCCTTGAGGGGCGCAGACGAATCCGACACGGGTCCCCGTTGATCGGATGGAGAGTCGGTGGAGCTTGAGGCTCTTTTGACCGAAAAAACGAAGTTTTTTGAGAAAAAACGTGAAAAAATAGCACTAACGCTCGAGAGCAATAGTACGAGGATCCCAACACATGAACGTGCGGTAAAAATCTGAAGATGGCTGCCAGAGGCGGTGCTTAGGTAGAGGGCAGTCATTGGCTGTGGTCAGTATGACGCAGAGACCAGTGATTGGTTGTTACTACGAAAGACAGATCAGAAACGAAACTGATACTGTTTTTTTCTTTACCGAGGATTCCCAGCCTGACGGGGAATATTCATGAGCATGTGAATCCATGCCAGACCCCATGCTGGAGAAGTTTCATTATACCATTTGCATGTTTCATGTCCAAGTTCCTTGAAGAATCGGAATGGAACACCGCTAATTTTACCGAAGATGCGCTCACTGCCCACTGTATATAGGACAAGAAGCCTAAAAAAAGGGCTGGATTATGAAGAGATAAAGCGTCCCATATCATTAAGGAGACAGTCGAAACATAGAAAAACATACTTTCCCAGACTGTCCCTGCATACAGAAAGTCAGACATTTGACCCGTCTCCGCCTACCTATCCAGTTTGTTCCTGATCCACCACTGCATTTCACAATCTTATGAACTCAGCACACGGGTAAATCAGACTACATGTTCACTCTATAGATGGCTATGTATTGCTAATAATACTAAAAGATGTTTTTTCACTACGTTCAAAAGTACAACTATATGTATGCCAAATTATTATTATTATTATATGTGTACCCAATATAAAAAAAAAGATTTCTACTGCATTCAGATGTTCATCGGTGCAACACTATATGCAATATAAAACATTTTCAGATATCGAAATGAAGCTTGGATAAGCAGGAGCTAAAAGCCGCTTCTGGGTATCCAGCATTAACCAGTGACCAGGAGCTACCACTGGGGAATGAGGAGGAAGTGTAAAGCCTGCCGAAAAAAGGGGGCGGTATAGTCCTGTGGAACCGCAAAGATTATAGAGACTCCTGGCCAATAAAGACCACTACAAACGGCAAGAGATGAAAATGAGCGAGAGATTACTAGAAGAGATCACAAACCTCATGCAGCATGCATTTTTGGAAATCTGGATCGATGTTGCTCAGCTTCCATCTCAAACCTCACCCTGCTACCCCCGGCTTTCTACATTCTACCAAAAGATCCACTAAAACATCTCACGGCCACCTGGTAGACCTATTGTTTCGGCAATTGGTTCAGTGTTGGAACCAGTTTCACAATAATCAGATTTTTTCCTGAGACCAATTGTCATGAAAATGAAATCATATCCGCGACTCCACACAAATCATTCATGTGTTTTCCATCGGGATGACAATTTAAGCGCTGTATATTAGCATCCCACAAGGTGATGATCAAAGTAAATGAGCATCACTTATATACTAAGGAATCCAAACTAAAGAAAAAAATCCCTACAGATTTCATATTGGAGTGTAAAAAGCTGGCTCTCACACAACTTCTGCTGCTTTGAAGAAAAACTGTTTCAAAACAGATAAAACGAAAAAGTATGGGAGCGACTTCGCTCCAGATATAACAAAGAACTATGAAAACCTGTTCCTGGACCAAAATTCCAACCCACTGCTGGCACATATGAAAATATGGTGTCGCTAAATCGACGATGTCATCATGATTTGGAATGGCACCCTCACAGACCTTAACACCTTTATGAAATGGCTCAATTAACGCAAACCTTTTTTGAAATTTACAATTGACAAATGACCTCTACACAGTGCCTTTTTTAGACCTACTTGTAATGAAATCCGAACACAGTACTATTGAAACAACCTTATTCCACAAACCGACTGACTAAAACACCCTACTACACGAGCTACCACCCGCAGTCTCAAAATGAATCTCCCCTTCGGGCAGTTTCTAGGAATAAGAAGGAACTGCTCCCAAACGGAGGAATTCAGCAAGCATGCAGACATCCTGGAAAAAAAGATTGAAACAACAAGGGTACCCTCGAACAACGATAAGATAAGCAAGAAAGAGCCAGGAACACAAGAGAATCCTGTATGACAATACGACATTGTGAAAGAACACATGACTTGCTTCTCCAATTACAGCCTGATCAGCAATGCATTGAAGAAAGTTAAACATTATACACACTCCCGATTTTTCACCACAGAATCCACGCTTTGAAAAGAGATTGTCTCTGGAAAAAAAACAAATTACTGAAAGATACATGGTCGAGCACTTCCACGCTAAAAAAACGCAAGTACAACTAATTCATGTAGTTCATTATTCAGACAGTACCACCCTTGTCAAGAGGAGGTGACCGAGACGTACACTTAAAGCTTGAACAACAGTAGATACAGCGCCTGGATACAGTGGGAAAAGGCCTGGGCACAAGCATAAAATGGAAGGTAATAATTCAACAATAAACATGTGTCGACCTAGAGCTGTATCACGACATATTGAAATGTCCAAGTATATTACTACATACAGGCACACCAGTCAAATGAATGGGAATATCCCAGCGAACAATATATATAAGGACTATGTGTTCTAGCCTTCCTGCAATAGTGTTTGGCTTAGCTTAGAATACAAAACAGGAGCTGAAACAGTAAAGTGTTAAAAGATGTAATGTTGGTTAGAAACAAATTAACAATGAAACATAAAAAGATCTCAGATGTTTACTTGGTAGAACTGGAGTTAACCACTTGAATAGAATCCCTTGTTGCACTTGTGTGTAGGTAATACACCACACACGAAAAAATCTAGAGCAAAGGTGTGTGTGTGTGTGTGTGTGTGTGTGTGTGTGTGTGTGTGTGTGTGTGTGTGTGTGTGTGTGTGTGTGTGTGTGTGTGTGTGTGTGTGTGTGTGTGTGTGTGTGTGTGTGTGTGTGTGTGTGTGTGTGTGTGTGTGTGTGTGTGTGTGTGTGTGTGTGTGTGTGTGTGTGTGTGTGTGTGTGTGTGTGTGTGTGTGTGTGTGTGTGTGTGTGTGTGTGTGTGTGTGTGTGTGTGTGTGTGTGTGTGTGTGTGTGTGTGTGTGTGTGTGTGTGTGTGTGTGTGTGTGTGTGTGTGTGTGTGTGTGTGTGTGTGTGTGTGTGTGTGTGTGTGTGTGTGTGTGTGTGTGTGTGTGTGTGTGTGTGTGTGTGTGTGTGTGTGTGTGTGTGTGTGTGTGTGTGTGTGTCCCATTAGCAATCGATTGATGGGATGTACGCTATCTGCACTTCCCCTACCCACTGCAGCCTGATCAGGGACAATAGATACGCGCGCTGTACAGTGGGTCGTGCTGGTACAATATGAGCATGGAACACCAAGTAGCGCTTCTGTTTGTATCCCTCCGGTAGCAGCTGTAAGATTGACAATAGAACTGGGTATAATAAACGCGGTGCGGTTATTCACCTGACTGTAACTTTAGCATTTTGAGACTATCGAATGTATGGACTTCCTCTCGGCAAGTAAATATTTGCCATACACCATGAATGGATTGCTAGTGCAATGAGTGAAGCATTTGTTATTAGTATGTGCTGAACTGCAGTACAAGGCCAAGTTTAAACTAACCTTGGCTGTGGCATAATCCTTAATATTACTATTGAACAGATTAATACCTCACATGAAGTATTTACTCATTTGAACCCTTATTGTAGTTATCATGGACAGACTGCCAAACAGAAGAAAATAAATAAACCATCAGACATCTAAAGACCAACTGAATTGAAATGTCAGTAGCCATTTTCTAAAAGCATTAATTCATAATACATTAAAAGGCATAGTGAAGGTGCCAAAACAATAAACACTTGTCATCACTACAGGTCCAACCTGATGAAGTTAGGGTGAAACCACAGCGGGAGGAGGCCCACGCAATTTTAAAGACATATCTGCCACAAGCAATATCCTTTTTCCCCCAGTGTCTGAATAAGACTCAGGTCAGTAGTCCCATATAACTAAGCTGATCATAAACAGCTTACACGTATGTAGAAAGAGCCCCACTTGCACAGTTTGATAATATTTCAGTTTGAAGATATAATGAAAGGGTTAGATGAACGATTTGAATATCATGATAAAATTGTGTGGCTAAAGATGATCGTCGGGATGTGCGAATCCTCATAAAACGGCCGAAACATAATCAACTGACTTTAGCCACTGGGCAATGCTTGGAATACAAAAAACCACTGTGAAACAAAATGATTTTACCCAGATATATGAACGAATATGACTATGCATACACTAGTATTTGAGGAAATAAACTGGAATGGTTGTGCGTCGCATACCCACACAGACCAACCTTTTTTAATAGGTCGCTTGCATACAAAGCACACTACGAACCCCACATCCCACGTGTGCACTTTAATGAGCAGGGAGTATGGGACCGTAATAACCCTCCTCGATAAACAAAATGTTAACTTTTATATGTATGTGAAACTGTACAAGTTTTTGTTGAAGAATATCTATTTGTGATATGATATATTCAAAGAAGTCCTTTGGGGGAGTCCTTGTGTTTTGCTCCGAGCTTTTCTGCGTTCATGATTTTTTCGTAATGTCAAATTTTAGTTAAATGGAGCCAGTGTGCTCTTTCGTTCTTTTGACTGGCTAGCAGTGATCAGTTGGTCGGCTTCTTTCGTCACCCCTCAAAGGCACGAATCATCCAGTTTTCATTGAAGATTCCGGAAGGCCATCAGGCCTACACCGCATGCCAGACCATGTCTGAGGAGGACGGAGGTTCTCTTCAAACTCTGCTCCAGCTGCAGATTGAGGAACTGGTTTGTGGAAGACACCGCCAGTGCCTCTATTGTCGCCATCCGGATCATGGAAGAGGATTGCGAGATTTGCCTTGGATTCACGAAACGCACCATCAAGGATTGACGGAAGATTTGCGGCATGGCTCAACACCAAAGCCTCTACCCTGTGCGGCAAGCAGGATCATGCCTCACCCAGGACCGGCTGGTCCGAGAAGCAGGCTAAATTCTTGGTCACCCCGTCTGTGGGGGTCCCGCGACAAGCCTCCAACTCAATTGGCCTCCAGCTCCTCCTCGAAGAGGAAATCAGTAAACTCTGAAAAGCTGTGGGAGGAGCCGGAGAAGGCCAAGGCGCAGGTGTCCGACGTACCCCTGAAGTCCCAGGTGGACCAGAGTACATCATACTCTATGATGGAGCAGGTGGCGGCAGCCCTCTCGAAGGCTAAAGGGGCTGACCCACTCAGGGGGGGCCTGACTGCGCCCAGAGTGGGCCTTCTTCCCAGGCAGGAGGCTTCACCCAAGCCGGTGGAGAAGACACCGGAGAAGAGGATGCCATCCCTGAGTCCGGCTCCAAACCATCAGGCCTCAGAGGGGTTGGGGGTTCGAGAGGCAGTGGAGGCTTCTACCGTGCTCCAGGGCACATATATTTCTTCTTTGAATGAAGATATCGTGTCCATTCACACTGTCCAGGAGCATCTGGGGAACGACTACTACGGCGGAAACGCAGAGTAGGACGGGATTGTCTAGGGGGGACAACAGCAGAGACGCCGACTAATGTGGGCCCAGCAAGCCTACCTCCCCTACCCCCCCGCCCCCCCAAGACAACTCGCATGGAACATGTCACTGGACATCCTGTCAACTCTCCACATGCTGTTGTTGGAGGTACAGAAGAGGATGTTCCTAAGATCGTGAAGAGGATGGAAAGATGAATACAGGAGACGGATGAGTGCACAGACAGATGGCATGGAATGTAAGAGTGCATGGTATAAATGGAACAAACAGAATAGTCAATTAGTGTACATGAGATGGGTGTAGTGCAAGGGACAGATGGAGAGCACGGAACGGATCGAGTACATGTGACAAGTGACATGGGCTGGACCGATAATGCAGGATGAACGAAGTGAGTGGAGCGGACGAGTGCATAGAGTGTTGGTCGAAGTGTACGATAAGAAGTAGTGCAACTATGTTTCCTGCTGGCCTGCACCCACTCCCCACAAACCCATTGCCACAACCCCTCCCACACACAATACAAACCCCAAACACTTGCACCTGCTGTTTAAGGGAACGTTCAGTGCAGTGCACTGAAAGGGCAAGCTGCAACGTCTTTCTACACTTTTATTTTAAAACGAAACCAACCAGAACGGTTTCTTTTTAAAATAAAAAGTAGAGGAGCTGTAAAACGTAATTTAAAAAAGTAGAGGAGCACCGCTCCTGACCGCTTCCGCTCACTTCGACCACTGGTATTGAGCAGATTTAGGGTGTTGAGCAAATGTAGGGTGCGGTGGTGGTGAGCCGGTGTAGAGTGCGGAGCGGGTGAAGTGGTTGGAAGGAACGGGTGATGTATATGGACGAGACAGTTCAAGTATGCTGAATGCAACGGGTCAAGCATGCTGAATGCAACGGGTGAAGTATGGGGATGGAACATGTGGACGGAACGGGTGGATGAACGGGTGAAATGGTTGGAACCGGTGAAGTGGGTGGAACATGTGAAGATGACGTATGCGGATGGATGATGCATGGAGAAAGGGTAACGCGGGTAGAACGAATGAAAGGAGCAGACCGGATGATGAAGGGATGACATGTATAGATCAGGCGAAGTGCACTGATCAGAAGGAATACATAGAACTGATCGAACTGAGTGCGCATAGAACTGAGCAAGTTCATGCAACGGATTGAATGCACAGAACAGATAGAGGGCACGGAATGGACACTGTACAACGAGAGTGCATGGAACGATATGATGTGCATAAAATGGTTGGAGTGCATAAAATGGTTGGAGTGCATGGAACGGGTTGGAGTGGGCTCGATCTCAAGCAACAAAGGTAAGCCACCATATCACATCTCCATGCTTACTCTCTTCTTTAGACCACCACTCAACTAGAACACAGCGATACTATGACACCATTCGGTATAGCTGTTCTCATACCATCATTTGACTCATACTCCCCATCACCCTAACTAAACAAACACTGCTAGTTACACACCCTCCAGCCTAGGCGTTCTCCGGCCTAATGCAGCCAGAATCGGTCTGGAGAATGAACACATACTCCAGATCTCTCAACCACCACACCTACCGCTAAGAAGCAGCTATCACACGAATGCCACACCAGCTGCACACATATCCAGTGCTCACATGCACCTTTATGACTCTCTATTCCTTGAACTTCGGCTCCCGAGGGCGTTCAACATACCAGCGCCTTGAGACCATACCAATGGTATATAAGGCGCTATATAAATGCAAAGTAACATAACATAACAGACAAGTGGTCATGCACAACTGTCAGTTAAGTCAGTTACATTTTATGCATTACATTTTCATTCGATTTATTGCATGTCTTCTGCATGTAAAGTATAGCAAAGCCTCAACTGTAGACAGTTGCTCTTAGGATCGATACACTAATTATTAAAAGCATGTTGCCCAGTTAGTGCTGCAACACAGAATAAGTGTGAGTTGCATGAAAACCGTGGTCCAGCGGTCAGTCAGTGGCGTAGCAATCATCTATGCCAACAAACCCTCAACATTGAATGACTACCAGAAAGTCTTTACACTAGTCTTCTCGGCTAATACAAGGCAAACAATAAGAAGTGTCGAAAAGCAATTTGCTACGCAATTCTGTAGGTTTGCTAATTAAATTGAAGCTTGTGTAGAAATGTAATGTATCCTGTTCAATGAAAGCACAGCTCACCCTGTATACCTCACTTGCCCTCACGGATCTCACCACCCTCCTTTCTCTGTTCACTGCAAGTTCAAAGGGGAAAATGGAAAGGGAGCACAGCAGTAATGATCTCCTACACTAATGCGTGGAAAATAATTGCAAACCAGAAGTAATTGGGATGATAATTTTATTGAGCCAACTAAATCTGGCCTGGCAAGGAACGGGTCAACTTTACTTTTTTTTTTCATTCCTAAAATTTGAAGTTGCTACATAAGAACAGTATTGCTACTGTAACACTGCATTGTTTTGTCCAAGCTTTAAAGTAACGTTAGGTTAGTATATCTAAATCTTAGTGTCGACTATATTTAATTTTGTTTGAGAAGATGCATCGTATTGCAGAGCCAACAGTTTTCAAAATCTACATGATCACACGGCCAGATGCTTTTGATGGCAAACCTGGTTCTGTAATCTGCTGGTTGCATACATCTGTGCAACTGGAGCTCAATTTATGAGCTGACCCCATACTCCCTGACATTCTATCTTATCACCCTGCTGCTTTATATCAGCTACCGTGAAAGGGGGATGTCCACAAACTACAATATTCTACCTAGTTTGCCCAGTTCTCTGCCTGCTAGGCATCCACTATGTTTAGTCTCCGACTATTTCCTCTTGCATAATGAATACAGAAAGCTAACTAGATGTTAATGCAAAGTAGTGATCAATAGTTTAATCCAGTCTGCACATCTACAGACCTACTGCAACACCATACACTGTAGTTAGCCTCCAGAGTTTGTTTTGCTCTATGATCAGGAGTGCATTATATATTAGCACTTGTGGGAGAGCGCTGGCAAAACTGTTTTCAGAGCCCATATCTATGTGTGTCCACTGCAGATGACATTTCAAAAATATTTACATTGTTTGTAGTAAATGTCAAATAAACGTTTCACTATGCATGGCTGACCTATGTGTGGCCGTAGTATGCCAAACAAAGTGGGTTTGTAGCGATGTGCCATTTTATAGACAGTGCCTTTACATTTGATGTCAGTTGCCATGGGTCGAGCTGGCAAATCTATTGACCATCGGGACTAGCAGAATTTAAACAGATTTGCAAGTGCTGACTCATTTCACCAATGTCTTACTTCAGCTGCACACAAAAATGCTGTATTGTTGCTAAGTTTATATGTCTTTGGTACAAATAGTGTCTGGTAACATTAATATTAGAACAGCATTGCTAATCAAATGTGTTTGTTTGCTAATCAAGAACATTTTAATGAGCAAACTCTGATAATCAAATTTTGAAAACAAATATTTGCCTTGTAGTAATTGAACAGTTGACTTAATGCTAACTACTATTTGCATGCAATGTAATGCTCTTTATTTTCAAGTTTGTCCAGACTACGGTCTACCGAAGGGTAATTCACCACATAGCACTTCTGAGCCATTAAAGTGGCAGTGGATGCTACACAAATATCAAGTTAAAGTAACGTAGCACACGCCTAGTTAGGAAGCAGTAGAGTAGTACACAGTAAAAAGGTTAGGCATGCCAATTCTCCTTGTTGTAGCCAACTCCTAAAATGACAGACAAGCACATGTTTAGGCACTTTAAGATCCTTGCAGGTCTATAAAAAAAAAAAAAGCAGATGTCACATATCACAGGCCAACAGTAGGCACCATGTCAGATCTCTAAACAAACACCCCAAAAAAGTTATAACCATTTACAAAAACAAGTGAACTTTCACACAGAATACTTACCAGAGCTCGAACATTTAATGGAGCGTGCAAAGCAATGGCCAATATCAGCCCCATACAAGCCAGGGATAATCCATATCAAGCCTTTAAAAAAGCTCAGAGTAGAGAGAGCATCAGCTGAATCAGCTGATTTTTTTTTTATTGTGCATTTTAGTTATCAAACTTTTTGCACAGTATTAAATCATTAAACAAGAAAAGGAAAGAAGTATTTTTCAATGCATCATTTCTGTATCGACAATTGCTAAAAATCAATAGAAAAGTTCACGAATACAATAGAAACTATGACAACACCAGTAAACAAATGCTTAGAGTGATTTCTAATCCCTGTAATCTTTAAAACCTTCATATAAAACAAAAAAAGCCAATTTAGTCTAACTAGTCGATAGAAAAACGTTAACAATAGCATTGATCTAGATGTGGTTTCCCCAATGTACTCCCATGAACAACTTCAATGCTACTCTCACCTTTCCGGTACAACATTAACAATTAACGCAACACCTATCAATTTCTCAGATTCTATCTTATTCATTGCGTGGTTCCATAGATTGTAGGCATCCCGAAGCAAAAAGAATGTCGATATGTTATATCTTCCACAGTTGTGTTTTATTTCCATTGAGCCAATTACACCCATTACACCTTAGTATTTCTCCGATAGGTTGCTCAAAAGCAGACAGCAGGTTAGTAGATGTGCGGTTGTTTCCAGTTGGCCGTTACATAGCCTGCATAGCCTCTTGTCATTGAGCTCTATCCTAGAACCCAAGCTCATCAAAGGAGGCAACAAATTAAACCGCAGTTTCAGACCAAAATGTCTCATATGTGGGTTGTCCAATAACATCAAATGGGGAAATGGTAAAATGAATGGAAATGTCTGCTTAGTATGCTGAAATTTTACTTTTCCCCTGGACATATTCCAAGTTGGCGATTATATCCCATTCATGGGACTTTTTTGTGAGCGTATTCTTACATTTTGTTTGAGGTTCGGTGTAATCCAAAAATAAACAGATCTTTCTAAAGGAATAACTCTAGCATATCCTTCCACGCACTCATATGTAAACAGCCAACAAGCTGCTTGTCCCATAAGGAATTATACCAGCTATATTGTGTGCTTCCGGGGTCATTAAGTATTTTGTGTAGGAGCCTGCATCTCCTGATGTTTAGAGTCATCTCCAGCGAGACTAGGCCTAATTCCAAAGAGATTGCCTCTACTGGTGAACGTTGACACCCTCCCAATGCTTGTTGCCAGAGACTTCCTTCCAAAATCTTAAGCCATTCTGTTTTGCTGTCCCTTGTTAACTCTAAAGCATATTTAAATGGTGGGTACTATATATTGGTGCGGTAAACCATTATTAATCCTTGCACAGAGGATCCTGCTCTTGACGCAGTAAGTTTTCTTACCAACCCAAACTTGCAAAGTGCTTTGTTCGTTATATGTTCCCTAGTTGCTTGCACGGAGCAAGTCGAGGTGATAGAGTGCCAAAGTAAACAAACGCCAACTTCCCCCATATAGGCTTAACGTCCTGTTTCCACACAACATTTTTGGCCTTTCTCTTCTGTCCCATTTCCACAATCTTGGTCCTGTCTTAGTTTATCTCCAACCCATTCCTTTCAGAGAATGCATAAAGTTCGTTCAAAACCCTTTGTAGGCCTATTGTTGTCTGGTCTAATAATATGGTGTCATCAGCGTACATTTCCGCCTATATTCTATATTATATTATATCCTATTATATGGGCTTTTCCGCCCATATCCTATTTTTGGCAGGCATGACCGGCAACACTATGGCAGACTCAGTCTGCCACATACAGGTTAAATAAGGCCCGGGACAAGGACACAGCCTTGAGTTAGGCCATTTAGTGTCTCCATGTAATCACTAAGGCTGTCCCAGCTGAGTATTACTGCTGCTGTTTCCGTATGGACGATCCCCTCACCCCCATAGTCTTGCCCCTACTATACACAGTCAGAGACTTTTGAGAAGTCAACAAAGGCCACGTAAAGCTTTCTATCCTTGTATGCCATGGTCTGCCGAATTAGAAAGTTTAGTGGCCAGATATTTTGGTGTATACACATTGTTTTACAAAAAAAAAAAAAGGGGTTGTGTTGACAAAAAGGTTACACTGCTCTTCACAAGATTTTAAAAATCGGTCCAGAAGAAGGGTGCAGAATAGTTTTTCCGGGGAACTAACATAGCCAATATTCTATAGCTGCAGACTATGCCCCGATCCCCCTTTCTTGTGGACTGGGATTAACAAATATTTGTTTCCACGATGTGGGTATAAGACTACCTTTTGTGTGATTTGAAGGCCCTGGGTATGAGATCTGGAACAACTAAAGTGACGAGATGCCTCTGTGCTTCTAAGACTACTTATTTCCAGACCTAGGCTTTGCTACTGAAAAGGTACTATTTGGTACTTGCCCTCCAATGGATGTAGGACAAGACTTCCAAGTTCCAGAATGCATTTGTTTGTTAAATTAAAAGATCCAGGACTGGAAATGTGGAATTGGCTTGCCATCAAGTCCTTATTTTTTTGTTTTCTTGTTTATGTATTGGCTTTTTACAAACCTTTAACAAATCATTAACAGAGTTAATCCAAATTAAACATATCCTTTAAGCGAGAGCGAAAACAATCCATATAAACTTAAAACCAAATATTAAAGGAGGAAAAAGTGGGGGGAGTGGAGCAAAATAACGCAAAATACAATTATCAAATCCAATCCCTAATGATCTATATACTAATCTAATAGTCACAAGTTCCACACAGTTCCTACCTTTCTACACATCACTTACTCCACTCCCTTTACATCAGACACGGCAACAGGATTACAATCCCACAATCATCTCTTAAATCAACAATCTTACTCTCTATCAAGCCCTCAAGAAATGTTACCACAGCAAATGTCAGAGGCAAATAAGTTCCCTGCAGGAATCTCTGCCACCATTCATCCCTTGTCAGAGTAGGGGCCAATGGTATTTTATCACCCAGAAATTAGGTGCGCCTGTCGGTCAAGCCTGTACATGTGGTTAGTAAAGGTTTCAGAGAGACTGCTTCCTCAGACTATTTACAGAATCTACAGCTCTTTTCCCTCGGTGATAACAGCCTCCGGGCAAGCAGCACCTCTTTGGTGTGATAGAGGTTCAGGTACCTTTCAAGATATTTGGATATGACCCTTAGCGACTTGCGTTCAAACGCATAGTCTTTCATCAGCTCCAACCCATTTCGCTTTGTGTCGATATTCAATCCGGTCTATTTAGTTTCACTTGTACTGCTACAGGGTTGTTTATCAAAGCTTCCACAGAAGAGCCCAGGTCCCTCAGGGTATTTGCACAATTCTGTTTCCATAATTTCAAATGGTCCAGGCTCAAGAATAAAGGGTTATCACCCAAGATTTACAATTGGGGGGGTGAAAACGGGAGTACACTTTTACGAAACAGACAAAGATTTCCACAGGCATACTGCATATAAAGACGGCAGGCCCAATTAAAATCTTATACAGGAAGCAGGAAGACTTCTTGGCAAGCGCAATATACGCTTCCAAAACGCATTCTCCAAGATTCACCAAATTCACCACGTCAGGTTCAAGGTAGATTCAGATACATATGTTATTACCAGGATCACCTTTTGTGAATAGAAGATCATCGAAGAGGCCAGGGAGAATTTTCCAAATCTCCTATGCAGTATCAGACCCTGAGATGTAAGGTTTTAGATCTTTGACCTTAACAACTGAGCCCGGGGGCTTTCTGCTACACTTTAGTTTAGTCAGACTCCTAGATAACTAATGGTGTTGACACATTCCAAGAGATTGGTATTTCGGCGCCATTTAAAATATTGAATTCAACAAAGGTAGCAGGCGCCCCTCTCTCAGAAGAACAAGGCATGATAACCTGTTCAGTGGTTATTAACCACATTGAGAGTTCGCAGCCATCTGCTTTTTGCTCACTGTACCCGTTCACAGATGGGAAATATCCATTTGCATATCAGTCTTTGAACCACTGAATTGGTTATCATGCCTTGTTCTTCCGAGAGTGGGGCGCTTGCTACCTCTGTTGAATTAATTTAAAATATTGTGCATGGTTTCCAGCCACCTCTGTAACCCAATCAGGGTTCGATCAACCAGGAGGAGGTCATCCGCATAAATGATCCACGGGATCGATGTGCCATTGATTGTCAGAGAAAATCCCCGAACCACCTTTAGCCACTCCCGCCAGATCTGAAATATAAAGAGTGAGGATCTGCACGAGCGCACACCCTTGCTTCAATCCCTTATCCACCTTAATATCCTCTGATAGACTCCCCTCCTGATTCAGTCGCACCTGGATTGTAGTGTCCTGATACCGAGCCTCCATTTAGTCCTTATGTCCCTTTATGCAAAGCCAACTTTAGCTGTACTCCGATGCAATGCATAACATCAGTGCCACTGGGTAATACAATCTATAAGCAATACTTGTGGAATAGATTATTTGAATGGTCAACATTATCATTAGTATTTGTAGTCAGCAAGCAGAGGCAGGCACACCTGTGGAATCAAAAACCCGGCCACCTGCAATATCATTAAGAATGAAGCAGGCCGCATACCCTTCCAGCAGGCACCAAACAAGTTCCATGAAGACTTAAAACAAGAGGGCAACAATTAACTGTAGGTAACAGTTAACAGAGAGGTTTAAAAAACAACAGCAGCACAGATGAGCAATTAAGGCATGTGCCGGGCAGCCAACGTTCACCAAAACTCACAGGTCTGGCAAGGGAAGTTTAAGTCTACCTCCCCCACATGCAAGCGGTTAAATGAACAAGTGAAAATATTTAAAGAAAAAGAAAAGTTCTAAAAAGAATTTAATATGCAAATTGTCCAAATGTACAGATTCTCAAAAGTTTTAAATTAGTAAAAAACAATATTCCCTATGGTCAACTCCACACCACTTCTTTTGCACATGCATAATACAAATGGGGGCGACACCATTACTTCCCATTTGATCTAGGTTTTGCTTTTATTACAATTTAAAGTCCGTTCTTTTTGTTTCCTTTATTTTTTGGCTTTGTGGCATTCAATGTGTTATTTGAAACTTCGTTTTCATTTATGGTGCGCTTTTTGCGGTGTTAAATTTACAGTGTACCCAGGAGTCCAAAAGAGAATAAGTTGGCAGAAACAGGCTTTCAGTGAAATGGAAGTGAAATGGCAGTGCAGGCGATGGGAAAATATTACTCCCATTGCACATGGGTGGTGTGAAAGGAGGCAGGGCTAAGTGGCGCTGTGGCAGGCTTGTGGAGTTTAAAAAAAAAATAAAAAATAAAAATACTAAAAAACACTAGATTTTAGAAATGAGACTTAAAAATGTTAAATAACACGTACTAAACCAACCAGACATTACAGTTAAACAAAAAGGAAGATTCGAACTTTATTTTTCCCGACCAGAATGGAAGCCTACAATTTGCCAGCAGGTGCCTGAAAAGCCAAATCGCGAGTAAACCATAACATTCAAGCCAAATCAGAGGTTAGAAAATAGTCGGGTGTCCAAACAGGAGGACAAAAAACAACAGTCAGGAAACTAAACAGGAGATCCAAGTTCAACCAAATAAACCTTACCTGGCAGCCCTTCTCTCAGAAGTGCAAGGGTCCAACGTAAGACATGTTATGGATAAGGAAGTGCTTAAGAAGAAAATGATTTAGTAAGCACTTTATCAAGAACAGAACTGGTTAGACAAAGAAGAGCTACTCCAGAAATTGCTCTTGGCAGGGAGCGAGGAGGGGGATGTAGCCAGTGCAGCTACTTTTAAGGACAAAATCAAATTTGCATAACATGCCAAAAATTCAGGGTGCACTCGGACTTACTTTTTTGTGTTTTTTGGCCATCCACTTGTCCCAGTTGCTCAGCATTTCCAACCATTTTGACTCTCTATGGCGCAGTACTTCCACTGGAAGCTCAGCTAGCCTAGTGGAAAGAAGGGAGGAAAGAAAACAAGTCGGTTTCAAAACAATCCAACATTTTAGGCACGCATGACGCAGAGCTTCACGGAGAGGTAATGCTTGCGCTAGAGTTCTGGATGGGTCACACTAGTAGAATATGCCAGGAGCAAAACTATGCCCTACCAAATGCTATGCTGTCCAGGTCTGGAAAAAGGAGAATACGCTAATCAGGGGACTATGAACTAACACTATATGGAAAACCAGTCCAATCGGATTAGGTTAAAAAGGTGGCAAGACATCACAGAAAAGACAACTCCCCACACTCTACCTACTACACCCAAATCACGTCCCCCTAACAGAAGGACCATGGTATGCACATTATATGACCTAATCATGTGCCCGACCCACAACTGTCTGGGGTTACATTACTTGTGGCATACATGCAAGGAAGGAGGGGGTCGGTTTTGCCCCTCCCCATACATTCTACGCGAAAGGGACCACCTGCTCTTGCACTAGTGAAGGGACGCCTTCCTTGCCCTGCTGTGGCCTCAGAAGACAAGTCCCTGGCACATCCGGAGATGGGGCTATTGCAAGACACATTTGGACTCCATTTTGTGTACCCCCCCCCGACTTCATCTTTGGACTAGGCCGCATTCTGGTATCTGTGAAGCCTCCTCTCCCCCTCAGTAGCGCTGCAAACGCTGACATACCCCACCTTTTTCCTCCTGCGCCTCCCAAGTCCCTTTCTCACAGATGCTCTAGCACGAATTGTTGCGAGCAAACAGTGTATTCTTTTCATCCTTCCTCTGAGATCACAGCCCTATGTGTAACCAGGCCGAACCATGACTTGTGGCCCATCCATCTCAACAAACCCGCTCCTGCACCTCTCGCCCGCACTGTCGGAAAATTACTGCCTGTTCAACCCTGTGCCCCTTCAAAGCTATTCTTTTTAATGTAGCAGAAGTGTGACCCTACCTTGCTGACCACCCTAGAGTGCCCCCCAATAAACCAGACTCCTGTCACAGTATACTCTGTCCTAAACTAACACCCCCTCCCGCTCTGATGTGCCAGACCCGACAGCTATCAATCCAGCCCCCCACATGGTACCGGGAGGGCAAGACCCCCACACCCTTTACCTCGCCAATTATCTAAAGCAGGGTATGTACAATTTATAGGGCTCTTATAAAATATCAATGATGGAGTAATGGTCATTATTTACTGTATGTCTTGTGATAGTGTGTAGATTAATTAGCCAGAACCAGCCGCCTTTCCCAGACCTGACCCGACCAGACCTCCACAAAACACACGGACCGGCCCAGATGAACCACGTGATGTCTGACATCCGCCAAGCCACCAACCAATCTTGTGGAGCCGGCCGTTAAAGCCCTCTACTCGAACCCCTTCCCTCATAAATCAAAATATAACTTGTAGACTGTACAGAAATCATCACAGATGACGCTATAACCCTTTAAAATGTATTGTTTTTGTATTGTTTGCCAGAGCGCTCTCAAAGCAGCAGAGTTCTCTGGATGCTGAATCTTATATAAACGTTGTTGCCTCTCACAACCAATCTCTTGGTCTCATTCCCCAACGGGATGTGCCCATTATTCTGAGTTTTATTTGTGATGTGGGGAGTGAGCGCCTTCAAAGGTTTGCAATAAAGGTTCCACCCCTTCAGACTCCATCGGGGCGCCTTGTCTTATCCAGCCCATTGCCATACTTTACCACCACCCTCTGTTGAAGGTATGTTTCGAGGATGTGGGAATTGGATACACCGATTGGCTATTTCTGGCTCGTTAGTTAACCCGTCTCCTATTAATGTTCCTTTGGGGAACGAAAGAATGGGGCAGGATGAGGTGGGGAGGGTTCTCAAAACCTGCATAGGATGCCATAAGGATCTGTACACAAAACATACGGTTTCTGAATATCCATCTTCAGCCGAGGGGGGGCATTTACTACAATCTTTCAAGTAGCCTGCTAAGCTTATAGTATCGTACCCAATGTTTGGGTTTTGGACGTGTAGTTATATAAATTCAGGTTAATTAAACCTTACTGAAATGCTGGTTTCCTGCATTCCTTAAATATCTGGCATTTACTAACATACACTCAGTTTTATATAGCACAAGCCTAGGTATGAGAACACAGAGCATTGTACGCCAAGGGAATAATAATATACACACAGACTTAAGATACACTATTAAAATGCCCACTTGAAAGAACATGGACAGGGGTTACAGGCAGGGGATAGAAGGTCGACAGTGAACGGTATTTTTCAGGGGGCTATTAATTTGTCAGTTGCTCTGCTCCCGTTGAAGCTATAATGCTGCATGTTTCACACGATTGAGTCTCTGGGTCTCTATTAGGGCTGCCCTTCTGCTAAGGCAGAGGAAGCAAAGTGTGTTCCCTTTTAATCATGGCAGAAGATTCCAAAGGTGACATGTCATCAAGCAATACCCCACACCACAAATGTTCCCCCTAGACAATCTATGGCAAGATTTACCTTCTTTAGAAAGCAACTATTGATACTTTCCCTTATTTCTATCTAGGAAT
This sequence comes from Ambystoma mexicanum, assembly GCF_040938575.1. Taxonomy (NCBI): domain Eukaryota; kingdom Metazoa; phylum Chordata; class Amphibia; order Caudata; family Ambystomatidae; genus Ambystoma; species Ambystoma mexicanum. The sequence continues at coordinate 1,299,855,654 of NC_090932.1, forward strand.
CTACACTTCTTATTACAGGGACTATAAATGCTCATCGGAGTCTGCACCTCTAACACTATCCGTCTTTGGGAACAGGTTTTGGATATAAATCACACTTAATCAGATATGCATGCAGTGGTCGGCGGCAATATCGTGAGCAATATCCAGAGCCTCCAGAAAACAACCGTAGTTGCCCAACAAAGAGGAATTCAATCATGCATCATTGTGCAAGCGCATTAAAGACCCAAGACTAGCATCCTTCTGTGTCTAGACCAGCGGTAAATGATTGTGCGGAGTAAATATGTTTCCAATATACTCTTCCCCCATCATGGTGCAACATTATGCTTAGGAATTCAGGACTACTGGCATGATCTAAATAGGGAGATCAGTATTAAATGTAAGCCCCAACCCAACAGTAGAATTATTAGCATTTTGCAAGCTGCATTGGAGTTACAGGATTTAAAAAAAAAAAACAAGGGCAACAGCCACAAAACTCCTTAGGAAATGACACATCCAGAGTACTGTCTCTCTTGCTGGAGACAATAGACTATTTGTGTTCAGTCAAGCCAAAACAATTTTAGGGTAATTAAAGTGGCATCACAAGAACTTGTAGTCAAAAATGGTGCAATACAATAGGAAGTGGCGTCAATGACTGGCCCCAATGACTTCACCCTGGTAAAGAAAACAATTACGATTGTAACTTAAATGCCATATTGTTACTGTAGCAGACAAAATGCTATTCTGTTTACAAGCCATATATAAAAAAGCATGGATGCTGCATTTTAATACCATTGGTATATTCATGATATGTCTGGGGCAGAGCCAGCAGAGTCACGATAGGCCATGGGCACTTTTTCAAACGTCAATATAGCCTCTTATGGCAAGTTACTGTCACATGATGCTAGTAAAAGTAATAATGACATGCAAGTTATAAGCTCACGAGCCCAGGTGCTGGGATGTCTCTAGCCCAGTGGAATATTGCATCCAATGCAGGGATCTGTATTTGGCTAGTGCGCCCTGCTTCAAATTATAACTTGTGCACTCAGTCCTTCATCCTTCCAAGTTTGATACATTTACTGCCACTAAATTGGGGAACAAACCATATTACCTCTGGGTGAGCAAGTGCTCTACACATACACTAAATCCAGCCGTGTATGCTTGTGCTTTCTTACGCCAGGTACATCTTTGTATGTTGTGCAATATACAAACTATAATTGATCTAGGTGTGTAACGGTATACCGTTATAGATACCGTGAACAGCTGAATTGAACTATAATAACCGTCACGTTGTTTATACTGGTATACCGTTTTAGTGCCTGCAGCAATTAAGTGAGCTTTTCAATCTGATTTGAAAAGGCTGCAGTAAGCAAGTGTTGCTCATTCTGGATCTTGCACTGTGGGATGTGGCGTTTGGCAGACACAAGCATAGGGAAAGTGAGGCCTCATAAGTAAATGCAGCTTTGATGCTGTGACCGCTCTTTCTCTGATCAGTAGAGTCGGGTTAAAGATCAGCCGATTTGTAGTTTTCCCACCAATTTTAAAGATGGGGGAACTACACATCATAGAATTCAAAGGGTGGAATGAACTGGATGGCCTTCTGATACATGTCCATAAAAACAGTTAGTTGTGTAGACTGTATGAACACTGGGCCTATCAGTGCATTGTGTTATCCTCAGTGTAGAGTTACACATTGGCACTAGAGTTGTTGTTTTTGTTTGATCCTTCACCTGCCTTCTGCATATGGCACTAGACCCAATCAGGTAGGACAGATTCTACATTCAATTTGAAGTATCCAGAGCAATGGGGGTGAGCTATATTCCAGGTCTATCCTTGATTTGTGATACCACCCATGAAAGCATTCCTCTGTCTCAACTCACATGACAAGGGTCCTAATGCGCTCAGACCTGGGGAAAATGGTAATGATTGGCCTGTGGTGGTGGTGTGGTGGTCTAGGCATATTTGTGCCGATATGTATGTTAACTTTGTCATTTTCAAAATGTTTGTGCCACTATATTTAAGAAGGTAAATGAACATGTATTGCAAGAATCAAAAAAGAAATCAACAGCGCCAACTGAAAGCTGTCCTGTTGGGATTACATGGTCAGTGGTGACTCCAAAATCAGCCCTTTATAATACACGAGGAAGATGGTAAACAAGCTATGCTGATTTGATCAATATGCAACCTTTTGGCGAGTGTGTGTTGGCTATGACATTTTGCCAAAAGAAACAGAATGATATGGGCTTTCAGACCTCACATGAGTGACGTTTCTCCCTTTAATGGGAAAAGCGTTATCCCATTAAAGAGAGGGGCCATGATGCCCATGCCATGTGGTTCCAAAATAATGCAGGTCAAGGATGATTTTCAAAGTGATGACATGTTACTGAGCAGCAAGCTCATTGCTCAAAATGCCCATTTGATCACTTCCACTAGTTACTCTTTCATTCAAGGCGATCAACGAGTGAGCGCCATGAAAGACCAAATCTGCAGCCGCCTTAAATTCCTGGAGGATCAGCTAAAAATGTGCATTGACAAGTTTCAAAATGCTGACAATTTATGACTTTTAATAAAATATTTAAGATTAGTTAACACCACCTGCTATACCACGATAACCATGATATACCGTAATTTGGCAAGAAGGTTATATCACCATAAACCCAATACCGTGACACCCCTAAATTGATCATCTTAAATAGAGATTCATACCCGACGCATGCTGCTTTCAAGCGCTGTAAAAGCAGGTGTTGATGTCAAATTATTAAAACTGGCACTCTAACCAAGCTCGGAAGGATGAAAGGTTATCTGGCGTGATTTGAACCTGAAAAGTGCAGGCTGCCCTCATGTCAGACACCAGCCATTGACTCATCAACCTGGCAAAGATACAACCTCCAAAGCTAAAGCACAGCTATCAAATCTTGTAATAATCGAAAGGCAGGTAAAGCCCGTTTTGCCTGTTATGGTCAAGTTACGAGAATCACAGCCTCACTAGTGACCATCATATGAGGTGTGCAGTCTTACTTCCCAAAGGGCTGCCATTTTAATCTGGGGAAAGTTTAAATGTGCTAGGTCGAGTTATTATTTGCAAATTACAGCCTCACTATGCCAACTACAACCTCAAATGCCCAAGTACTGCTTTGTCATGGCAGGTAAAGCCTCGAGCTTCAGATACAGTTTTATATTTTAGAAAAGTACTGCATCACATGTACAGGGACTTCATAGGACCCCATCCTGTTCCTATTAAGTGGACTGTTGTCCAGGCGGTGGGGGACGCGGGCCGCTAGGGCACCCTACGACGCAACGTATAGATCACTTGTCTAAGAGCCAGAGCTGCTTTCTTCAGTGCCTCACCCATTTCCAAGAAGAAGTCTGGAGAGTAACATGGAAACTACCATGTGGTGAGGTCGGAGGTTTGGATGGCAGAGCACTGCGGCGACTCCTTTCCCCATCATCTATCCATCCACAAAATACCTAAAACTTTCTGGCAATATAGGAAGCATAGGCCGAAAAAAAAATGTATATATAAAAAATAAAATCACACCCTTGCCCCACTCTGGGACCTTCAGTAGCAGATAGGATGGAAGAACAAGGGGTGAAACCTCCAGAAAGCAAACACTAGTTCAGGAACAGTGGCAATGCCTCGGACCAGGGGGTGCGGATTGCAAAGAGTGCCATGGTACCAATGGACTTACCAGGAGGTAGGTAGCAGGTGCCATCTTGGCAATCAAATACTGGACTTGCTTCTAGGCTCCCTGTGCCAAATTGAATTTCCAGACGGATTAATGTCAAGGGCAGCACCATCCATTTTCTTGAAATATAGTGCATGTTGGTCCACAACAAACAATACATTATCATTTACAGAAGAATTTCTACTCCTGTTGTGTGTTGCCGCCTTTCAGGTGTCCCCATGTGCTTCAACAAATATTTTATCTGCCGGGAAGCTAATGGTGTGACTGAGCTTCATGAGGGAGAGATGACTGGGTATTGAAAATACAGAGGGATGGGACTCAGTTGCTGGTGGTGGTATTGGTCTTCGTAGTGTTGCCCTTTTTCACTTATTTAGAACACTGTGCTCCATTTTGCTCCCCCTGCCTTTCAGCTTTGTGGACCTCTCCGGCCACGAATGTGTGTACGTTTTTAGATGCAAAACTCCACACTTTGCGCTACAAACACGTCGCAATTAAAATGAACAGAAGTGGTCTACGAGGCGTTCAGAACCGATTAGGATTGACTATCGATCCTTGGATGTTGGTGCCAATAGTGTTTTTGGTCATGCCATTATGGACCATCGTGGAGTGAGGAAAGATACGGTTTGTCAAAACGAGCTACTTAAGTTTAGAGTCAATTCGGAAAACAAGATCTCAACACGAGACGCTTCTGGATAGACCATCAACACTAACCAACCTTTGCCACAGTAACGTCATATGTGCTCTAAATGTCAAACACTTGAAATCGTAATCGGCTACTAAGCTTTCATTATATAGTGTAAGCGTTAATTTCGAACCTTGTTTTGCGTTTGAAGACCACGTTTAACACCAGTGTTACGTGTAATACACTGCACTCTTTACCTCACGCTGCACTCCAGACTGCAATGCGAATCGCCCCAGACATTTGAACACATACTGGCATGCGAGTTTATACACGTACCCTCGGTGCCAGGCAGAGATTCCAAACTGCCTACAGGCTCAACACGTCGAACAAGAACATTCATTGGTCACTGCGAGAACCATACATTCATCTTTATCTTTTCCATGCGCACAGTGTCGGTTTACGGCTGCATGCCCCAAAATGTAGCTGACTAAACGGGCACCCACGTCCCGCGAGGCCTTTTACAGGATTTCCATATGTCTATTTTGTTACTAGGTTACATTACTTCCCTTTGTCAGCATCGAGACTGCTGACGTGAAAGCTAGGAGTAAAGCCACCAAACTGGATCCTCAAGGCATGGGCTTCCACCCAGGGCTCAGCACTGCGACACTTCTCTCGCACGGAACATGTTCCAACCCTCCCTGGATGCAAATAGGAGGCAAGCTGGGATCCGTAACAGTCCCAAGCAGGGCACCGTCCACAGAAATAGGGAAGGATGTTTACACCAATGGCAATGTCCTACCCCTCCAGCGGAAGGACTTCCATTTAAGATAGACTTTAGGGGAGACGCTTCAAATAGGCTGCCAAAGAAACCAGGCTCTCGGCAAAGGTGAAACCCTCGCCCTGCTCTGTGCCACAAGGGGCGGGGTGACTTCTGCGCAGGCCTTCCCTCAAACCTTTCAAGTCCAGTATTAAAGATGAAAACCTGCCCCCAAGTTGTTGTTGCTGAAATTGAATTTTCAAAAAAAAAAAAAAAAAAATGTATTTAACATAAAGCAAACCGTGGACAAATCCACCGACGACACATTGGAATGGGAGGAGAATACGCCTAGACTACAGAGATCCCCCTCTCGACCCCCAACACCTGCCAAAGGTTTGGGGCCTCTTTGACATTGTATGCTCTCCACATACTAGTAAGTCAGAGTCACCCAGCAGGTGTTGCGCTCCGATGATCCTAGACAAGCTGTCCTGCTTGCCACTGTTTATTCAACTAGTCTTCCTGGCAGAAGATCTGTGCCCCAGCACATGTTGGCATACCGGCAGCATCAGGTCATGATTAATGCAGGGCTCTGCTCCCTGCACCACAATCGTTTCATGTGATCCAACCTCTCTGAAATCTACGTACTCGCATTACATGCTGTAACAGCATGCGGATGGCGGGTGATTGGAAATTCATCACCACATTTCTGATGGCGGAGCCGCTGCCACTGGGTTCCTTTTGAAAGCAGTCCACCCAATATGCTTACCTTTCCTGAAACATCACCATGCCGAATATGCTCCATGGAGTCTGCATTGCCTACTACACTTACCGACTCTCACACAATGTTCGAGACAAAGCATAAATCAAAGAAGAACAGCTGGCAATTTTACCACACCACAGCCATGCTAAGACTGTGGCACACACCATGCTTTAAGTGGCCCGGGCTCACCGGGCAGAGCCCCGGCACTGTCTATGAACCAAGGTGTGGTAAGGCACCTCACACCAACGACACCATGAGCCACTTGTAGAAAAGGAAACTTGCTTTTTTAGTTGCAGGATAGATTAAGTACAGGTACACTGAAGGAAAGGACATCCACCGGCCACACACACTCACTGGTCTCAGGTAATATCCCCATAAATAATATCACCATATACATGTCACCGGGCAACAGCATATCATTTATGAGATAATTTATGGGGTAAATAGGAGCGGGGGTGTCACCGCTCGTTTAAAAAAAAAAAAAAAAAAAAAAAATGGGGGTTTCGGGGGGGGGGGGGGGGGGGGGGGGTCTCCCGCAGGTTCCATGGGTCAATATTGCTGCACGAAAACGGCGCTATTCTTGTATGGCGTTATTTTTGCAGGGATATTAACATAAGGAACCCTCTCACTATCGGTCACTCTGGAACATACAGCAGGGAACACTCATGCTACATTCTACCACAGAACACTCATACCACCACATTTATACAGTGCATAGCAGATAAGTAAAAGACAATAGTACACACCCCCTTAATGAAATAGGACATTTAGCACACAGAAAGACGTACACATAGCCCCAAGCATCACAACCACACGTCTCCCCGAGCAACTTCCCATTCCAATATTTACCTACCACTCCACTCTGCATCCCCAAAACAAGCAACCACCCTCACCGGTCAGCTAAGCGCATGCCCACCAGACAGCAGGACAAAACCGCTCAATCCCTGCCCTTCCTCAAATTACATGAACTAAAATGAAGGGTTACCACTTCAACTAAAGAAAGGATACCACACCTGACCCCCTCAACCCACTCAAGTGATTCAAACAAAAGGCATCGTTCAAACACCCTTAAGGACATCATACAATATGCGCTGAGAAACAAAACATAAATCCTTCACACACATCCCGCCAAAATACTCAAGGGCAACAGCGGGGACGCAAATCCTGCCTCCAAGACATTTAATGCAACAGATCTCCTGTGCAGCATAAAAACCAAGTGTGACCCAGTCACCTGGCACAACCCCCCCCCCACCCAACAGTGACACAAACAAGTCACTTCTGACACTGAAACCATATATGGCATCCCATACACTACAACAGATGGGTTCCACACCATAGTAAACCAATGGTCTGCAGTGTCTTCACTTCCTAACAGCTGCAGGCATCCAGTACCCACACTTGCACCAGTATCCAACACCCTGCACTTGACAATTGTCCGACACCTCCCACTGAACACTGAATCAACAAGTACCAATAGATCTCTAACCACTTTTTGACCGCTTGGTTGTCCAACACCACCAATAACATGTCCAACACTCTAATAACCACATGGGTGTCCAACCACCCCCGCCTTACTGAACAAATGGGTGTCTAACATCCCACTGAAAGCGTCCAACCTCTCACAACAACATGGGTGACCCACACCCCATATGCAACAAACAATTAGTCTCGACTACACTTAAGTGCACACCTACAAGACAATGCAAAGCTGCCCCCAAATAGACCTGGGGGTTGCTAGGCAAGGACCCCAGTACACCAACCCATAGCTATGACATACACCAACAAACATTGCCCATTACTTTGCATCGTCACTATGTTTCTCCAGCAATCCAACTAAAATAGGCAGGTATTCACAAATACATGATAAATGAAGGCAATCAACGAAGGTGGAGTGCACATGTGTTTTTATGTTTCAGTTTGACTGGTGATGTATATTTGTGACTGTGTTAAGTATATGTGGAAGGATGCATCTGTGATCATGTGGTTATATGTGATCTGGTTGAATTTATTTGGTTGAAAACGATTTAATCGAATGATTTGACTTTGCCTCAAATCTATGCGGGGGAGACCTCCCAGAAGCACCCCATTAGTTATGCACCTAAACCCACCACCACATATATTTGTGGCAAAAATAGTTTACAAAAACTCCAATCGGATTCTACCAATTCTAGCGCGGACAAACCTTCCGCTCCCATTCATGTTACCATGTGATTATGCTTTTTATTTGCAGGTAACTAAGATTGAGCAAAAGCTACCCCCCCCCCAAAAAAAAAGAAATTGGGGCCATGGTAAGGAAGTGATAAGGTGGCCATCGCTATGCCCTCCCTTCTCACCACCTTGCCCACGTAATGCAAAAAAAAGTCAGAAATTACAATTTTGTGCATACAGTAATGGTACGAATCGATATTGTACTAAATTCCATTAGTATCTCCGCCACTGATAAACTCCGATTTGCACGTTTTTACCGAAATACCACTGGCGTAGGAGTTTAACTTTCTCTGTTGGTATTGCATTCCAAAAGAAGTGTGTCTTTCAACTGTACCCGATCATGAGTACCACAATCAAACAGTCATGTCTGTATCCACAATACAGTAACATCTGCAGGTCCCACTCAGAGTGCTATTAAACTTTTAGTAATTAGTACCCTGCGCAGGTTACTATAAATCTAACAAATGCACAGATTGCTGCGTTTGCGATTCTTACCACACGGTAAACTGCACACGTTGTTGCGCGTCCCTTTCGCCGGTCTTACTTTTTTTTTCTCTTCAAGCCACCATGGAAGGGAGAAGGGACTACGTGTAGGTCCTTCTCCGCTTCCATGGTGACCATCTTGGTTTACTATGACCACCACAGAAAGGGAGAATGGACTACATTTCTCAGTCCGAAGTTGCCATTTTTTTCTTTGGCTGCTAAATGCAACGTGTCATGCAACAGAAAAAACGAAATACACCATTAGTACCACAGGGATCCTGCGTCTCCCCTACGCTCTACAAGGTTTTCACCAAGCCCCTTTTTCATATTCTTGACTATCTGGTTGTCACATACACTAATTATGCGGACGACGCCCAGCTACTCATCCCTATCACTGGTGACTAGATTGTAGATAGTAAATCCCGCAATGATATCTACAGTACCATACAAATCTGGATGGCCAAACATAGGCTTTGTCTCAATGACGAAAAGATACCCAACGGCTTCTCCTTGGCTCAATTTCCAAATTGATCAAACTAGGGTCACTATTTACACCATTTAACATTGATGGCAACATCAAAGTATCAAATGACGTGAAAACTTAGGTATCTATATTGACTCCACACTCGCCCTTGTGAGGCAAACCAACTCTCTAGCCTCCTTCACAGCTTATACATGTAAGCTCATCACTGCTTGCCAGCCTTACCCATCAACACCCAACTGTAACGCTCACCTGATTCTCGCAGAGGCGCCGGTCTTGACTGGGCGACTACCGTATCTTCAAAAGTGATGTGTAGCACCCGGTTGGCTCTTTGGGCTGGACCTCTGTGCACTGTATGCCTGACTCGAAGAGTAAGATGTCTTAGGTAAGTGAACGCCGAGCTCTCCATCTGCCTCGGGGCAGGGTGCTGTAACCAGTTTCTTCACTGGATAGGTAGCGCAGGCCTCTTGACTTCAGAGGACTGCTGTCCGTCGTTTACTTCACGAACGGTGAGTTCCGAGTATTTCAAATGTCTTTAAAAGTCTTTTGTAATGCTGTCTCTTATTTTGCAGGGTTCCGGCGATGGCGGTTGACTGGCTGAAGTGAGTTGAGGATGGACCCGTATGCGGAATAGAAGCGCCTGGAAGCGCGTAAGTAAGCGCTTGTTGCTTGCTTCACGATGCGCACTAACTGTCCTTTTATTTTGCAGGTACCAGTTCGGAGCTGCTGAAGGATGCCGGAATGCCCACTGAGTTCGGCGTGGATGGAGTAATGGCACGTGAGTATTTAACGTTACCCAATGTCTTTAAACGCACCTTCTTTTCTCTTACAGATGCGGGATGCAGCGCCGAAAGCCTCCGGAGCGTGTGAAGAGTTGGTAAGCTTTTGTCTTTCAGATGCCGGAATGCAGTGCGATGACCTCCGTAGCGCGTGAAGAGTAGGTAAGCCTTTGTCTTTCAGATGCAGGAATGCTGCGCGAGGCGTTGATGACAGCCGATGGACCAGGTAAGAGATGCGCTGTCACTGAAGACCGTAGTGCTAACCTGTTCTTTCTTGTCTTTATAGATGTTGCTGAAGACTGGATTCAGGATGGTAAGCCTTTTTCCTTTAGGCCCAGGATCAGATGCAGAAGACACGATGAGCGTTCTGCTGCAGAGGATGCAGAATAACGCAAAGCAAGATTCATCCATCGGGTGTGGTTTAAATAGCCTCCTGTAGTGCTTAGGTGTCTCCTTCCACAGCCACGCCTAGGTAAGAAAAGAGTTCCTGCTTTCCAGAAGAGTTCCAGTGTTCTGAACCTAGGGAGTGGCTCCTGCCCCACCCAACAGGAAAAGTAGTCCCAAACAGAAGAGGATCAGGGGTTCAACTGGCAGGTAAGTAAGCAGCATGGTCTGCTGCAGGTAAGTCCACCCAAGCATTATGAGCCCGGCGCTTGCAGCGCTGGGACTGGGCATATTTATGAGCCTGGCGCCACTGGCGCCAGGACAGGGTCCAAAAGGTCCCAATTGGGACTGGCTGGCACTCGGAACCTGGGTTATGGGTCTGCTTCCAAGGGAGTTGGGTAAGTCCTGGCCTTTTGGAAGCAGAGATCATGACACCAACTGCATATCAGTAGCAAGAGCCCTAGTGCTATCGAAACTCTACTACTGTGACACACTATCTGGGTACATCACAGCAAACATCAACCAAGTGCAAATCATGCAAAATAATGCCATTAGAGCGGCTTGTAACTTCCTAAGGAAACAACATATCACAGCAACCAGACAAAACATAAAATGGCTCAACATCAAGCAAAGAATAGACCTGAAATCACGCTCTCTTACCCATAAATGTATTCACAACCAAGCACCGACTTATCTAGTGAATACCTTCACTCGCCACACCTCAACAAGACCATCTCGGACTGCACAAGCGCACTGCATCACCATTCCTCGTTTTAATCAACAGCGTGCAGGTGGGGGTTAGCTTCCCAGTCCTTGCTGCTAAGAAATGGAATGCTCTCCCCACCTCACTAAGAGGAACCTTCCTTCTACCACTTCCGCACAATGGTAAAAAAACAGCTCAGAGCAGGATCTCACCGTAGTCATACCGTAAATTGAACAAGTATCCACAGCTGACCTTACCCCATAAGGTCACCACCCCCGTTGTAAATATTTCTATCCTCTCCGTTCACTGCATTTTACTGCTCGTATACTTGCACTGTTGTAATGGTGCCCTATTACGCCATTTTTCTGTGTTCTTGTGCATTGCCATTATTGTTGTAACATGCAAGACTGGTGCCCAGTTGCCTCAGGGCTTGGCTTGCGCTCTACAAATAAAATACAAATATCCTGGTCCAACGGGGCCAGGGTATTAATGGCAGTAAGCCTCTGGCCAGCGGGACATTGCTGCATAAGGTAATGCCCCCGTGGCTTTCGTTAGCAATGGGCCCTGTGGGCTTTACTTTACGTGGTAATGGCCCGCCATCTCACGGCTCATTGCCTTATTATTTCACCAGTGATCAAGAAATTCGGCAGAAGGGAAGCATTCTTACAGAATGAAGCTGAGAACAAACTAATAGGATATGGACCATTACTTCCATGGCAGGTAGGATTTGTTATAAGCGACTGAGATTTGTTACAGGCCAATGGTGTGTGGGCGACAGTGGTGCCAACATTACCACCCACTGTCACAAAATCTGCCATTTAAATGCATACACTAACACAAGGCAGTATGAAGCCTAGGCTCTTCCCTCTCACTGTAGAGGGCCATGTGTGGAGGCCACGTAGGCACATCTGCTACATGGCTGAGATCAAGAACAGTGCTTAATACCATCTACATAGAAGCGGAGCAGGCCTTGCAGTACCTGGCTCCTTCGAGGCAGGATGGATTCTCTTTTTCAAATTAAAAGAAAAACATTTTAATACATTTTTAAAAAAAACATTTTAACAGATCATAGCTTTGGCCTAGAGAGCAACAGCCCAGTCAACCGGGGATCGGGGTGGGGACAGGGGAGTGGAGCGGCAAATTCTCCCTTCCAAACCCTCCCTTGCCTCTCACTTTCTCATGAATAGTGATGTCGCCAATCGTATGCCTCTCCTCCTTACGTTGGATTGCCTCAGACCACAAGGCTCCTTACTAATCAGGAAGCAACAATCGCTGCACCACCTACGACGTGAAAGCCCAGGTACACATTTTCATGCACCGCAATATCGAATTAGCACAAATACTTTTTAACAGGCCCCAATTAGTGGAGATGAAGGAAACGAGAAATAAAAATCAGCGAGCTGGCAAAATGTATGCCCCTAGTGTTAGCAGCCGCCACGACAACCATACATTCTGTTCTGAATCCAACACACTTTCGCACTTCTCTGTAGCATTGATCCAACAAAAAGCAAAAGGCACCAAAGCCACAATGCTGGTTTATAATGAGGAAAGATATGTCAGGCTTAGACTTCAACATGATGAATAATAAAACACTAGTTCGGGGGGGGCGTGGCCAGCGCGCATGCTGTAAGGACGCACACTTGTGGAGCTCCTGCCCGAGATCCTGTAACGGGTGGAATCGCGCCATTAAAATACCATAAATTGCAACGAAAATAACATCTGCCAGAAGAGGAACCTCTCCTCTACGGTTCGACGCCACTCCGTAACAAAATCGGAGCTCGCAAAGCCCTGAACGAGACAGGGGAAGAAGCGCCCCTCGGGCATCCAAGATGGCGACGCCCACTCTACTCCCCAGAGCCGTTAGAACCTAGTGCTCCTGAGCGCCGAGACCCCAGCGCGACGAGAGAGAGCTGTCTTCACTTGCCCGCGCCCTACACGCCCGGCGAGCGGTGCACCAGCTCCGCTCCCACCACACAACAATTAACGGCGAAGCCCTGAGGTCCGGGAGGAGTCGAGACCGGGTGGCTGCCTGCAGCTGGAGAAGCGGCGAGCCCCTGGATCAGGCGGGAGAAGGATCGCGGACGGAGACTCCTGACGCCAGGAGTGCGAGAGGCCCTAGTCGAGGGAAGCAAACAGCGGAGTGCAGCCACCTACAAAGAATCGGAGACACAGCTGAGCGGGGCCGCTCAACGGGACCCGGGAGAAGATGGTGGCCGGCGCGCATGACGTGGGGAAGCAGTCCCGCTGAGCTCCCGCCTGTGATCCTGAATTGGATCCTCTTGCGACGGATTGAAACCAAATATCCCATGGACAGAAGCACCCATCAATAGCTCAACCCTTCCCCTACCTCCCGCTGTGCACCCCGGCAAAAATCGGACCGGGGGGGAACCACAGAGCAGCCGCTTGCGTGGGACACCCCTGTGCCCTGCAAAATGGCGCTGGCACTCCACAACGGACTCCCGAATGGAGGGAAAGCCTCTGAAGCGGCATAAAATTGCAGCCCACACAGAGACACACGTCAAGGGGACAAGCCTCTCCCCCTCCAACCTGCACAACCCGACCGCCCAGATATCGCCACACTCGCCTCATCAGGAGCCTACCAAGGACAGCGAGCGAAGGGGCCTCCTCTGACACCCACGGAGACATCTCGGCCTGCGCGGACGCAGAAGACCGGGATCCGACGCTGGACAGGCCGACCCATAAGAAGAGACTGAGGGCTGGATTGCCGTGAACTCGCCCATCAAGGACCATTGCAGAGGTACGGAGCGCTGCAGCCCCATTGATAACGGCGCACCGCGGTACAACTCCCAGTCAAGGCAGGGCCCCCTGCTCCTGAATCCACACGTGAGCTGCATTGCCAAGGCGGCACCCCGCTCTGGGTGCTCCACTACAGCGAGTACGGGGCCCTCTGGGGACGGCGGACCTCTGAGCTAAGACGCCTGACAGCAGAGGCAGGTGTTAGCCCCCCCAAGCAAGAGCTATGAGAGACGCAAAGCAGGTCACCACGGGAGGGCCACACCTAACAGAAAGCAGGCGCAACCCAAAGAGTTAAACCCACAAACCATAGCAGGGCAGCCCAATCAGCGAGGAACGTTCCCCCACTCAGCAGCAAAATCAACAAGCCCCACCAGCCTTAGGAGGAAGACACCTTGGGGGACCATCAGGCACACAGGCCACGGGAAGGTAGTTTGGCACCAGACATTGGGAACAGCACGAAGAGCCCTGCACTGGCACGCACTGATAGAACTATGGAGGCAAGACACGAAAACAGCCACCGTGCAACTGCATTTACAGTCCACTTGGAGCGCCCCAGAGACCGGGCGCCTTTCAGTGTCTCGGGGCAGGATCAACCACTGTATTGGAGGCTCCACCGGAACAAGACACGAAGGACACTAAGGCTGGACAAGCAAGGCCCACTGTCACCTCCAGGCGCCACTCGCGACCCCTGAAACACCCAGGTGCAATGATTATTCAGCACATAACATACAGGAGGGCGCCACTGTCGGCACCTGCTCCGCTCAACCCACTGACAACGTGACTCTGCACACCCAGAGGCCGTACGACTGAAAATGTCTTGGCCACAAGGCCCCTAAAATCCAAACGCAGCTAGAGAAAGCAAAAGGAGCAACTAGGCTACACCCAGCAATGGCAACTTGCACTGGGTAGAGGCACAAGTAGGCCTGCCTGCACCCTGCGGTCCACCCGCCCACAAACTCTGAAAGCTTGCATCTCCTCACACTCTCGGAGCCACTAACTGCAGAACGATACAAGACAACCTAACCCCACCCCTGTACCCCAAAGGTGAAAAGCGCAAGCCAGATATCCTGCCACACATCAAGTGGGGGGCCTGAACTTGCGCTCAGGTAATCTTCAAATCCCCCATAAGCCAACGACTTGTGCAATCTCAAAAACTTTGGCGACACCCCACTCCTCTAGCTGCACACTACTGAACCGCTCCCAGGTGCTACGCAGAAGCTACCACACAACGCAATAGGGACCAGGTCAATACTAAAAACATCCCCAACCCAACTCCCAAGAAACACGTGACCGAACACCGACCCTGCGAAGCCCCGGTTCCAGTATAGAGGTCCACAATCAAAGCAGACAAACAGAGGGTTGGGCCCCCGACCTCAGGGCGTGTGCCCTCCTCTGCAGACCATCGAAAAGTGTGCCGGAAGACTCCAATCCGGCACCCCAAAGACAAGGAAGTACAAGCTTGCCTCTGTGCTAAGAAATTTGTGGAAAGTCGGAACTCCTGCTCAAGTGTTCCTGGAATCACTCTGAAGCCATTGGCTAGATTTAGCTCCCACACCAAGTAACTACAGCACAGCTCCGATTGTGGGTACGCTACCCCACCAGTGACTCCACCACGCCCTGGGCCGCCATCCTCCTCGGACCACGTGGGACGGACAGCTGCGGCCTCGGTGGGGTAGAGGCGCAACATAGGAGTGGGGTTAGCACGGGCTACCAGACCACCGCAAAGACAACAGCACATGAGCGGCCAGGGAGGACAGGAGCGGCAGCATCCAAGTAAGGGGGAAGAGGGCCGGACCCCGGAGGGGGGGGGGGGAGCAACACCCAGACGACATCACCGGCACGAACAGGGCTGGGGGAGGTCGGGACCAATGGGGGAAGAAGTCCCGAATTGAGCGCGGGGCTCGATCACCTGGCCCCTGCAGCCCGCAATGTTCTCTATGGAGGTGGCTGCCTTGGGGGTAGCACTGAAGGGTCTGCGGGAAGCCGGCTGCACATAACGCTTCGTGTTGGTGGAAGCTCATGGACTAATATAGGGCTAGAACACAGAAGCCAAGGAAGAGCCCTGCATTGTAAACACCACGCTGGGCTGGACTTGCCCATGACACAACCCCGCAAGGGACACCTAAAACAGGGAAAAGCAACGACTGCAACACCGTAACTTTCTCTTCCCCAGACAAACAAACCGTCGACAACAGCTGCCCGACTCAGATGCCAGGTACCAAATCCAGAACGGGCCCATCAAGAGCTCGGACCCCGGCCAGGTCCCAGAAGGGACAGCTTGAGAAGTGCTGGCGACAAAGAAGCTGTACGCAAGCGGACTCGCCCTCTCCTCCCCCAGCGCCACTCACTGAAGCACTGGCCCTCCCAACTAGCAATATGGCAACCGACAAAGACGAACTGTTAAATTGCTTGAAAGGTATGGAGGCCAGAATGACAAAAGCCTTCCATACTCAAATGGAACAACTTAGGGAGGACCTGAAATCGTCCCTCCAGGAGGTTAATAAAGAAATGGCGGTGATGGGTGAAAGAGTAGAAATAGTGGAAAGAGGTCTCTCGAACATCACAGAGGAGACTAATCAAAATAGCCTGCTTCTAGACCAGTTGGCAACCGCAACGAACAATTTGGAACTCCAGGCCAAGGATCTAGAAAACCGCTCCAGAAGATACAATATCAGGATTAAGGGCCTGGCAGAATCAGTATTGGACAAGGACCCAAGAGACACTATGCAACTTTGCTTTAGCAGCCTACTAACCGATGTCCAACCTGAAACGATAGGTTTCGACAGGATTCATCGAGTAGGCCCGATACGCAATGAACCAGGGTCACGACCCAGAGATGTCTTAATAGCAATGACATTGTATGGTTTGAAGGAAGAGGTGCTACACGTGGCAAGGATGAACGGGGATCTCACGATCAACGGGTCTCGCATACAGTTATACCAAGACCTCGCCCGAATCACCCTTCATAAAAGGCGGCTAATGCAACCAGTCACGAAAGCCCTTCGGACACACCAAATCCGATATAGATGGTTGCATCCATTCGGCCTTTCATTTACATGGGAAGGCAAACAGAGGAACATTGGAAACTGTGCAGAGGGTCTAGCCCTCCTACACTTGAAGGATGATCAGCAGGAGGCACCCGAGCGCCCTCGGCCAAACGCATCTGGCCAGTCTAGCAAACCATGGGAATGGTCAATGGGCAGAAGGCAAAGACGAGGAAGAATGGGTAGAATTGGTAACACCCATCCGGTTCTGGTTTGTGAACCCAAAAGCCCACCAGATCCGAAGGCAGCCAGACACACAGACAATGAGTGAAGCCCCACCTACAAGTGCGAAGTCCGCAAATTGTCTCCGAAACACCTTCACGGAGGTAGGAGGTCAATCATCTTGGAACCGGGTCAGAGTAGTTCTACTCCTGACCATTGTGAACTGGGGGGACCCTAGAGGCCTTACATCCGTTGGTTCAGCGGAGGACCCTATGAAGGGCCCAGGCCTCATATTCCCCCAGGATGGGAGAGATGGGAAGGGGGGGGGAAGGGAGTGGTCAAAGATGGGAAATGCAAGGAACCAAAAACAAGGAGCAAAGATAAGCCTCCTCCACAACTGGGTTTAACAGAAAGACTTCAGATAGAGGGTAAATTCTGTAGCAAGACACAAGACCCAATAAGCCGAACCCCATCTCCTAGAGTGCAATGTCAGAAGTGAACATAATCTCCCTTAACGTCCAGGGACTGAATTCCCCTGCTAAAAGACGATCGATTCTGAGTAGGCTGGAAACCATGCAAATGAAAATAGCGATCCTGCAGGAGACACCTGCTCCAGCAAGATGAAAGAAGGATGCGTAGTAGATCATTCCCTCTCCAATTCTTTGCCTCAAGCCAGTCTAAAACGAAAGGGTGGCGATCCTTTGTAGCAGGGACCTAGACTTCCACAAACAGGTCATGGGGGATCGGGAAGGCAGATACTTGGGGGTGAAGGGTACCATCTATGACCAAATGTACACAATTATAGCAGTATATGTCCCCAATGAAAAACAGGACCAGTATAGCCCCAAATTACTCCAGAAGATAGGGAGCTGGTGCGAGGGCAGAGTGATAATAGGTGGAGATTTTAACTGCGTTATGGACCCAAAAATTGATAAAACACTCCCCCCGACAGCCGCAGGCCCTGGGAAAACTCTTTAGAGACTTGGAGGCGATAGAGACGTGGCGGTTCTTCCACCCAGAAAACAGAATATACACATTACTCGGCAGCACACAGAGGATATTCTAGAATTGACATGATCCTGGTGTCTTCCACCCTGATCCCCCTATGTCAAGGAAATAGAAATTGGGGTCCAATACCTTTCAGATCACGCCCCAGTGGTAGCCCGCATAGAAATGCAGAAAACATTGTACAGGCCCCGCCCACAATGGAGGTTGAATGAAACAATCCTGCGAGACGTAGCGCTCAGGGCACATATGGAGGAATTCATAAGTAATTACTTCCTGGAAAAGGACAATGGAGAGGTGGATTGGCGGGTTGTATGGGACGCAGGGAAAGCAGTTGTTAGGGGTGAATTCATAGCTCAAGCAACGCAATACTACAGGGAGAAAGCCCTTACAACACAGAAATTTGAAGAGGAGGTAAGAAATGCCGAAAAGCTCCATAAGACCCGTCAGACGCCCAGAGCCTGGCGAGACCTCAAAAAAGCTAGATCCAAACTCGAAAATCACATGGCGGACAGAACAGCGCAATTGCTTTTAAATACTAAGCAGTCCTACTACATACACGGGGGGAAGCGAGCAAATTCTTGGCAGCCAAATTACGCAAACAGAAAGCGCGCAACCACATTACCCGGCTAAGAAACAGTAGGGGGGGTATTACAAACGGGAGATAAGGAGAAATTAGAAACAATGGTCCACTTCCACAAAAACCTGATGATGTCTAATGGGAACCTAAATGCAGCGTATCAAGTGTCCTATTTGTCGGCCGTACAATTACCACAGATCTCCGAACAGCAGAAAGAACAATTAGGTGCCCCTTTCACAACACAGGAAGTGGGTGACGCAATAGCAGCACTGTCCAGGGGAAAGGCACCGACCCAGATTGTTTGGGGAACGGGTTCTACAAAGTTTTCCTCACCCAACTGACAACTCCCCTCACACGTCTCTTCAACCTAATTAGGGATAAGGGAGCTGTCTCAAAAAGACAGGGGACACTCGGTCACAATTCTTCCCCTAAAGCCGGGGAAAGACCGGTGGAATGCTCCAGCTACCGCCCCATTGCCCTCCTCAATACTGACGCGAAACTGTATGCAAAAATACTCGCAAATCGGTTAGCGACAGTATTGCCCGAGATAATTCATGCAGACCAGGTGGGTTTCGTACGGGGAAGACACTCAGGATAATGTCAGGCGGGTATTAGATATCATAGACTGGGGCACCAGAAGCGCACAGAAATTCGCTATCGCCGCACTTGATGCCACACGGGCATTCGATAGCATAGACTGGGAATACATTTGGCAGGTGCTAGAAGGTTTCGGCTGTGGCCCAACATTCACCAAGATGGTGCTGGCTAATTACCAGTTTCCATCCACACACCTAATAGTAAACGGCTATACATCAGAAAGACTCAATATCCAGAGAGATACTCGACAGGGGTGCCCCCTCTCCCTCCCCTTATATTTGCCATGGCAATGGAGCCATTCGCCCACAGGATTAGGGAGAACTCAGGTATTAGGGGAGTGCGAACAGGTGAGACCCAACATAAGATAGCCCGAGACGCAGACGATATTATGCTTTACATGGCAGACCCAATGCACACGTTAACCAATATAATTATAGAACTGCAGAGATTCAAAAAAATATCAGGGTTCACAATAAATTGCGCCAAATCCAAAGCACTGAATATAACTGAGGGTAGAGGAAACATAACATACCTAGAGGAACACTACCCCCTACAGTGGCAAAAACAGTCCCTGGAATACCTAGGGATCCGCATCACTAGATACACAAAAAACCTGCTTAAAGCGAATATCACTTCCCTTTGGAAGCGCCTGCAAGAGGACTTACAGAGATGGGACCTCCAGGAATTAGCTTGGTTTGCTAGGATAGCGGCGATAAAAATTACCCTGCTACCCAGGTTGCTGTACGTGGTCAGCTCCACCACGGTGGTGATCCCCCCCAAAACTGATTTAGCAACTCCAAAAAGCTGTGCTCAAATTTATCTGGGGGAATAAGAAGCCTAGAATCCAAAAAAAGATCATGACGCGCCCAACCCTTCGGGGGGGGGGGGGGGGGGGGGCTAGGAGTGCCGGACATAAAGAGATATGTCTTAGCAGCCCAATTGGCACCAGCATTGAAATGGGCAGGCAGTGACCCCCCCTCCCAGGGTGGGGGGAAATAGAACAGTTCGCTACCGACACCCCACTACGTGTGCTTCCATTCCTTAGACCAAAAGCAAGAGAGAGGGGTGGTATCCTACTGGAAGAGACAAAAACAACACTTCACAACTGGGACACGGCGATCCATGGCAGGGGGATCAAACTAGGTCTGGGTCCCATGTACCCTATTTTATACAATCTGGATTTCTCGCCTGGGCTCCAACTAAGATTCTGGGATGGCTGGCAGGGAGCAGACGCAATGTCCCTACGAGGCTTGTACCAAGACGATGCCCCACTATCCTTTGATCTATGCAAAGATTTGGCATCACTGAACAGCATAGATTTAAATATATACAAGTGCGTCACTGGATCTCGCACCCTGCAGTAAAAAGGCCCGGCCTACGCCCCCCAGTAGGCTTAGAACTCACGATATGGGAGGCGGCACAAGGAAAAGGGATTACCAGACTGTACAAGTTACTAGACAAATCGCAAGCAGATGATACCCTCCAATACATGAAGGATTGGGAGCGGGACATGGGGGAGGAGATTACTCAGGAAGAATGGAGTCAAATCTGGAGGAGGGCTCACAAACTATCCAAATCCACTGCAATCACAGAATCAGCATATAAATTATGCTACCGATGGCATCTGCCCCCAAACAGAATACATAAAATGAATCCCACTTACCCCTCAGACTGTTGGCGACAGTGTGGTGAAAGAGGTGACCTTTTCCAGATGTGGTGGTCGTGCCCAAAGATAAAGGTGTATTGGAAATAAATTCTGAGTTTAATCAAAGACATAACAGGTGCAGACCTACCACAATCCCCCAAGGTCATTCTGTTGGGGGCAGTGGCAGAAGGGACCTACGAAGCTTCAGGGAATAGAGCAGCTCTCATCACCCACCTACTAGCTGCAGCAAGGATGACAGTCGCCCAATGATGGAAAACAGTGGAAGGCCCTACAACCCCTTGGTGGTGGATGAAAGTGTGGGGAGTTATGGCGATGGAGAACATTTGCGCCACAAAGTCAGGGACATACCTGAAATTCCTAGCCATATGGGATCCACTTCAGGACTATGTGGGGGAAAGGGAGGTCCAATTCTTTAAACCCAAGATTTTAAGAAACATTCACATCAGATAATGACAGCAGAAGACATTGTGGAGGGAGAAGCTCCAAAAACTTTTTTGTGCTCTGGTTATCACCTTGATACAGTTTGGTTCAGATTTGCTCTAAGGACTAGAGGGTGGGTGAGGGTGGGGGGGTTCTCGGGAGGGAAAGTTGGAAGACAATAATAGTTTCAAGGCCAAAGTTCGGGTAGGCCAAAATAATATGTTTATACAGTCAATAATGGTTGTATTCCTGAAGTAATCGAAAGCTAATTGTTGTCTTACATGCTAAACGATTGAATATAAAGTTGGTTAAAAATAAGGGAAGAGGGTGAGAAGGGTGGGCAAGGGTGGGAGGGGTCGAGAAAAGTATGAAGACAATACTAGACCCAATGACAAAGTTTCAGAATGTTGAATAATGGGTTCAAATGGGTAACAATGTTTATAACATATGTTGGAACTAAAGGTCAATGTTTGTCTTAAGTAAAAATGAAAATAAAGTTGGTTAAAAAAAAAACACTGGTTCAGTGAGCGTGTTGGGGGGGGTGAGAAAAACCACATCAGTTTCCGGAAGCTGCTCTGCCTTTGGCTACCATCTGTAGGAGGCTTTAGCTCTTTGCTGCGCTCATTCGGGCTGTACTTCTATTGGCCCTCTACGTGACTGCTTGCTACTGCTGCATGTTCAAGTATGTTCCATATGTGCGCATTAGTAACTTGAATTACAGAATTGCATAGCTCAAGAGCAACGTGCTTGCATTGGCAGTAGGATGATGCCTGGGTCATTGCCTCTATCCCCAATTAAGCGTTTAGAAGCTGGTATGGTCTGGAATGAAGCGTTTTATATAGCCATCACTAATAACAATGACAAAATAACATTCAATCACTCATGCCAGTGTCCTACATGATGATTAATGGTCCAAAGCAAACGCACATCAGTGCCCAATACACCACATATGCAACAGACTGTCACCAGAAATACTTGACGTTTTAATTAGAACTGGGGATTGGGGGGCCCATGGGGATATCTGTTCACTACAGAAAATGTAAACAAAATTAGTCTAGGGTTCCACATTTTGAAACAAGGGAAGGCATCTGGCGGAGACCTAATAAAATTGTCTTCTAATAAAGCACTTCAATGCCAGACTTTCCTTCTAAGCAAGGTACTTGGTACCAGGGGCAAAAAAGAAGAAAAAAAAAAAAAAAAAAAAAAACAGCCGCTAGCCAGCCATAAATCACTTGCCACCTCAACTCTAAACATAGACACAGCACACAAGGTCTTACTGCCAAACGTCCAATATCACTAGCCAACGGCTAGTGTGAGTGCACATTTTGCACCCTGTATTTATTATCCATATTTTAATATAAAAAATGTTTTATCAACCTCAGACGGACGAAAGGCTACATTTTCTCTGCCACAGGATTCTACATGCAAAGTGCAAAGTGAATTAATATAGGAATGGGTTTAGTTATCCCACCTGGCCATAGGCAAGCAACAGTAAACATTGTAGAAATCACTGGGCCAAGATATTAGATCATGGACAAAATCGCATATTAAACAAACCTTGTGTTGCAGTGTGTCTCTGAGTGTGGGTCACATCACTGGTGGTGATGTCAGTGAGTGTGGAGTGCTGAGGGGTTATGTTCTGAAGTACTGTTCTAACAGTTACAGTTGGAGATCTAAGCTGGCATGAAGGGACGTGCTGTGTCTTCCTGGCATATACTTACCAATAAAACCTACAGATAACTTACCTGCTGGTCCGGGTGTTACTTCTGGTAACACGTTATTTCACTGGCGACGAGGATTGGATCCTGTCGAGGAGGAGACAGTGCAGAGCCAGGAACATCACCCTCCCAGTGTTCACGTCCCGAAGGTGTTCCAGTTGAATAAGCTCTTGGTCTCCTAAGAGGAAATGGTGTCTCAGCAGGCCGGGTGGTGCTGAGCCCAAGAGCCATTGATTGTGTGTAGGAGCGGGGCTGAATTGCACACCATTCCCTGTGCTGAGGAAGGGGAGACCGCGTGTAAGGTACCTCCTGTGTGCCTTGCTGTATGCAGGGTGTGAGTTTAACGTACCCCTAAGGCAGGAGGGGGGTGCACGGCACAGTGCAGAGGCGGAGCGTTTTGGGCTGAAGAGCTCTGGATGTGAGGATGTTGTCGCCTGGTCGTCCACGGCGTGTGGCGCGCCCTGCGGCGGTAGGTGAGCCGCAAGATTGCCCTCAGGCAACTGGAAGCTGGGCGGTCCAGTTGGCAAGAAGGTCGTTGGTGGCAGCGTAGGTGGTGAGGATCCCTGCCGTGGACCGGGGCCCAGTGGTGCCGTTAGGAAGTGCCCATGATCATGGCTGGTGCCGGTGTGACGCTTGGCAGGCGTTGCAGACCCCAAACTGTCTGCCTAGTGGATGGGCACTGGAGATGCGAGCTGCATGGCGCATTGGGGGAGAATGACGACGTGGCGGGTCATCGAAAGGCGTTCCAGCGCGAGCAGCTGGAACGCGCGAGACGTTTGAAGGGTGCTGCAAAGGAGGGGTTTTGCTTAATGTCCCATGCAAGGACTGGTTTCCGGGACAGCACTGGCGAGTGTGTGGACTGCGCAGCGGGGTCGGTGCCGGAAGGAAGTTGCACTGGACCGTATCCTGTTGGAGTTGTCGCGGACTGTAGTTCATCTGGGATGTGTTGATCCCAGCAACGTTGGTGTGCTTGTGTTGCACCAAACAGTCGCCAGGCAGCGATGGGGATTTCGGCTGGCTGGCGATTTGCAGCTGGCACTCACTACAAAGAGCCAGAGACTGAGCAGTCTCTCGGACTGGCCGTTCCATATGGCTGGTTATCTGGACACCTGTTGGTGTTGCAGAGTGAGGTTTGGAGCAGTGGAGGGGACTGTGTTCCTTTCTTGTTGGTTTCTCAATGAGAGGAGGACCTTTTAGAACTTATAATAGTGACTTGTGTGTGAGGCTGGTATGTGAAGAGTCTTGTCTTAGCGTTGTGGCCCGTTTGGTAGTGACCCTGTAAGTGAGAGTTGGGGCCAGTACGAATGTGTGTGTGCGTGACTTGGCCTCTGTGTGTGTGTCGCAGCTTGTTAATGTACGTTAACATTATTTTGATTTATTTTGCAGGATGGAGGAGGGCTAATGGACTCGTGGGTCTATCTCATTCATTGTGTATTACCAGGGATTTGTGATTTCTTTCTGGTTGAGTAACACGATTTCTTTACAGGTGGTGCCGAATGGGTCTTTGACCTAGACTCGCGGGTGGGGAGGACTAATGGGGTTGGTGGTCCACAAAAGATTGCGGGTGGGTTGGACTTTGGGGTGATGTTCAACTTTGCATAAAATTGTCTTCCAACATAGGAAATGGAACTTTCGTCGCCCCGCGATGACGTTTATTTACATCATCATTGTAATTATTTCTGCATTGTGTTCCCAGTCTTATGTGTGAGGCTGTGGCGGGTGAGTCCAGGAATTGGGCAATGATTTCAGGGGGGCAACGCGTTCCTGCGCTGTGGTGTGTGTATAGGGTGTGTTCCGTGAATTGGTGCGTTCCGGAATGGGTGTCCTAATGGTATCCTAGGTTGGTCTAGGGGTCCCATAGGTTAGTGATGTGGCTCTGCAAGTGCAGTTTGGATAGGCCTTAGGGTCCAGAGTTATAGTGTTGGTGTGCTGCGGTGGGGCAGTTGGCAAGGATTAGGGGTCTGGGTTGTAGTGATGGTGTGTTGCGTTGGTGTAGATGTCTTGGACTAGGGGTCCTGGAGTGTGGCGGTGGTGTGCTGCGTCAAGTGCATTTTGGCATAAATTAGGGGTCCTGGGTTGTAGTTATGGTGTGCTGCAGTGGTGCGGTTGGCTGGACTAGGGGTCCTAGGTGTGTGTTCGGTGTACTATCATGGGCAGTCGGCTGGGACTTAGGGTCTTGTAGCGTGGTGGCTTAAGGAGTGTGTTCTGGCACAGTTTAGTTGGACTGTGTTTTCTTATGATGTTCTTGTGGGTTAGGTGTGCTCTGTATGGGTGCTGTTGTGGACTGATGTTAGGATGGTATGCTTGTTGTTGCGCTCGGTGAGCTGGGATTGTGCCCGGGGGTGGCAGCCCTGGTGCCCTAGGGTGCAGACTAGGGTGGAAGGTTGTTGGTGCATGGAAGGTTCGGCGTGTTAGGTAATGTACTTTTGGGGAATGCTGGAGCGTCGCAGGCTCTAGGTTTCAAGGGGCAGTTGGAAACAGGTGGAGTAGTTTATTGTTTTTGTTCCTCGTGTGTCTTCCAGTTCAGGTTTTAACAGGAGGATTTAGCCCTTATTCTACTTCGGTGGGTTCCTCATTGTTTGCGTTTTGTGGGGATGGAGTGGAGTTGGAAGGATTCTTCAGTGTAGTTAGCCAAATGTATGGATTTTCTGGCACGTTTACGGTTCTTTCTTGTCCATTTGTTAGGCACAGTTAGGGTGCATATTCTTGGGGTGCCACGTAGGTTATGGTTGTGCCATGGTTTCAGTGCTACCTGAGGAGAGGAGCAGTTTTCTGTTAGTGTTGGTTTCAGTTTGGTTAGTTTCTTGTTAATGTACGATGTGGGGGGTTGAGAGAGCTCCTGGTGGTCAGCTTTTGTGGAGTTTGGTTCGTTGGTGCATTTACGTGCTGGCCACACGTAAATGTGCGGATTGTCTTGGTGAAAGTTTTCATTGAAAGATCCTTCTTGTTCAAGAAATGTAAGTAGGGAGAAGTGTTGTAGTGTGGCTCTGAGTGTGGGTGACATCACTGGTGTTGGAATGTGGTGATGTCAGTGAGTGTGGAGTGCTGAGGTGTTATGTTCTGAAGTACTGTTCTAACAGTTACAGTTGGAGATCTAAACTGGCATGAAGGGACGTACCCGTGTCTTCCTGGCATATACTTACCAATAAAACCTACTGATAACTTACCTGCTGGTCCGGGTGTTACTTCTGGTACCACGTTATTTCACCTTGCACTATAATAATCGTTATAGTAGCATGTTAAGCAAACATACTATAGCTGTATATCTCCCCCATCTTGAATGGAAGCCTACAATCACCAGGATGAAAAGTAACGATAGCGTGAAAAATAAAATTTAATCTGGGTTTTAAAAACAAAGAATGAAAGGCACAAACTGATGAAAAAGTAGGATACGATCACCTACTTGTAGTCATTGTGTCACATCAGGTGGCCTTATACATCCCTCCCATTTCTAATATGCCAAAATTCACACCTCTTGCTTCTCATCACACACTTGCCTGTGTCTCCAGTCATCTCAGATTAATCGCATTTCAGTGTGCTCAAATACAAAAAGACAAAGTAGCAAAGCTCTTATGAGTTCTGAAGTTTATCTAAGAGTTAAGGGCACCTTGCAGCAGGCTATAGTTCGTTGTCACAGGCTTTCCAACAAGCGAGGCGAGTGTCGCCTACAAGAGACTTGCCAAATGATAGAGCCATTGGTGAGCCAGAGTTATTTCTCAGTTTTAACAAAAACAGCCTTTACGGAGAGGTTGATGGAGAAAGCAAGCCAGGCTACATTGGTTTTTGCCATGTGAAGGAAGACACGAGGCACAGTGACTCACAAACGGGTTTGCAGGGGTGGAAAAAAACACTTTGTTGGCTGCAGGAACAAACTGCAGAGAGACTGGGCGGAGGCCGACTCGCCCCTACTACTCTTTTGTTATTATGGATGTGCTTTGCAAAATAAGAATATGACTTTCAAAATGCCAAAGGGGACAAGCTGAACACAGTGCTGCTGTAACCAGCGCGCTGGGTGGACAAGGAAGAGCATACAGAAAAGATGTTGCAGGTAACGTCAGTGGAACAAGCAGATGAGCATCCGTTTATTAAAAACAGAGCTGCAACCCCGGTGTGAGAAGTTAGAGAATACCCAGCAACCACACCAACAGGATGGAGTGAATTTCTGCAAGGTGTTGAAGGAAAGACATTTGCAGGACTTTTTTTTGGACGGCCTAGCTACAAGAACTGATTTACATGGAGATGGGCACCTTGCAGCAGGCTATAGTTCGTTGTCACAGGCTTTCAGACAAGCGAGGTGAGGGTGTCGCCTACAAAAGAGACTTGCCAAATGATAATTATCTAATGAGTACTGAATAAGAAAGGAGGCTGAACTTTGAGAAAATGAAGTCCCACCAAAGCAGACGAAAGGAGCGTTTGACGTTTCCAAATGAGAGTGTGGCAAAGAACCACAGTAGGACACATTAACCAGACAGGTGATCATATGTAAAAAGTGACTAAAGAATCGGATTGTTTCCACTACAATGAGAGTGTGCCAAAGTGAAGCACAACAAAGCTGG
Organism: Ambystoma mexicanum; assembly: GCF_040938575.1. Taxonomy (NCBI): domain Eukaryota; kingdom Metazoa; phylum Chordata; class Amphibia; order Caudata; family Ambystomatidae; genus Ambystoma; species Ambystoma mexicanum. The sequence continues at coordinate 1,299,882,998 of NC_090932.1, forward strand.
CAAAAGTCTGAGAAACTCCTTAGGAGGATTGTGGAGTGAGCAGCGCGATGTGGCAAAGAACAGGTCAACAAAGACCAAGGAATAACGCAGAGCGATACGATACATTTGACGGATACTGGCCACTGGAACATGGCAGATGCAGTTTGGAAAATTGCTTAGCGATGAAACATTGCACGTTGGACTACAGAGTCTAAAGTCCCATACCATGATTAAAACGCCATGCAACCTGGATCTTAGTGTCTGAAGGCCCACAGCAAACGGAGCACTGCTGAACAATGAAATGTGGGGAAACGGAGTGAACAGTCACAAAGCGAATTAAGAATTGTTGATACATTTCTCCAAGATCTGTGCAGTGGTGAAGTCAAACAGCAAACTGACAATGTGCTCCAATGAAGAAATGCTCTATGTTGGAGAACAGCATCTAAAGCCCCAGAGCGAGGTGAGGAAGGCAATGGCTAAATATGATATATGTTCTAAAAAATGAACATACGGTCCTACAATAGGCAGCGAAAACTACTGCTCACCAGACATTCATAAGATGAATTTCACTCTTTACCCACTAAAGACTGAAAAAATAAACTCCAAACTGACTTAATTAAATGCTATATGGTCTTATCAAAGAGTCAACTTGTGAGAGGAAAGCTGACCTACATATGAGAATTTCATGAGTAGGTCTTGCAAAATCTACTCGGCATCTTACATTGGCAAGGAGATTTTATGAAGGGCAGTGCCATTTGCACGGTACTCAAACTTGCTTGCGGGATTCGGGGGTAAGGGGGTATGTTGTTGGGAAAGATTTCAATTTATGTGTAATTTTCCCTCCTAGTCCTTGCCCATGTTGCAACATTTTCTGCAACATGTAACAAGTGTACAATGTACCTTACAGTACAGTGCACTTGGGTCTAATAGTAATTTCCAAAGGCCCTAGATACTCTGAAAGGATTTTTTAGGATAAGTGCAGATGTGCCTTGGACAGGGCTGGTGGCAGCTGATCATTTCATGTATTTTTAACCCTTTCTTGCCAGGTAAACCGCGATTACTGCGTTTGGCACGAATAAGTGGCCTGGCTCCAAAATGGCCATGCCACGAGGTTCTTTCCCCTGTCCTTTGGCCGTCTTGCCTCTTCACCATGTCGACCCGGATCAGTCCTTATTTGGCGCATGCATTCTCCCGCGAAACGCCAAGCTTTCGCAGGCTTCTGCATCCCTTGTGTGTGTGCCTCCAGGATGTGGGCTTTAACATCTGGTTCCAATACACATCCTGGGTGCCAGAGAGTCTGAGGTGCTGCGAATGCCTGGGACCACCGTGGTCCGTGACTGGTCCACATATGGTATATTCCTGTATGTGAACAGATCTCCCATTGGGTCCCCTTCATTTTGGCGCGAAGGAGATTTTGGATAAGAGCAGGCCTCAAACACCCATACCATGTTGATCTCTGGAGTTCTCACTGAACGAAGGATAGGATCCAAGTATCCTGAAACCAAGAACCTGAGTCGAGGAAGCGCTGGTAACCTGCTGGAAGGTTTGGCACCCTGAGCCCGCTGTCGTCCCGTGGGACCCCTCTGCATCTGGTCTTCCTAGAAGGTCTGCGAAGAAGCTTCGACCCAATGGAATAGTGAGACCAACTATTCTCGGCACCTTCATCACACCCTGCAAGTAAGCCTTCTCAGAAGTGTCCCTGGGCCAACCAGCTTACGCAGACTCTGCCCCGATACCGTTGCCGTTTCGAGGAGACACTCGTAACTTGGTACGTCGCTAGCTCTGTGTTTACGGCACTCTCACAATAAATTTCGTACACTTTGCGTTCCCAGGTCTGGAGGAAAGTGAGTGCACCCGAACCGGAGCATACGCAGTGACCGTGTCGTCCAGCCATGGTCACAAACTTTGCAGGTGCAGCTGCATTTGTGCCCCTCTTGCCACTGAAGCCTGCTGCAGTGAAACTGGCCTGATCCATCCACCAAGAGCAGTTTGGGAATCACTGCTGTATCTTCGTTGCTGAAAGCCGCCAAATTGCTGCACTTGAACCTGCAATCAAAGTGGACTAGACTGCAGAGGTTTGGTCCGGAGTGCGCCGGGGGTCGGTGAGTAATCGCAACCCCAACCGGTGGCCCCTAGCGCCTCCATCCATTTTTACGCACGAGTGGCCCCTGAAGGCCCCTCTCCTTTCCACTGCTAGTGGAAACTAGTGAACTTTTTTCAACTCTTGGAATCAACTCTGCCCTCAAGTGAAGGCCCTCCTCGAATAGTGCGAGCCTATTCTTAATCACCTCACCCACCTTCCTGAGCTGCTGCAGACCCTTGAAGAGACACAGTTTTGCCCATCTGCATTACTGCATGCGCCAGCATTGCAAGTACATTTGAGCAATAGGCTCCACTCTTCTTAGAGAGATTGGACTGCCTCTTAGTTAGGAGTGTATTGGATGTAGAAGGGACTAAAGACTATTTGCACTGCCCGTTTCCTTCCCCTTTCAGGTTATGGACCCATTTTCTGCATTAACCCTTTAGACCCCATTGGTCTTGTATATATGCATTTAGATAGGATTGTGTTGGCTTAAAAGTATTACTGTGATTTGGCCTTGAAATAAATGTATTTGTATTTTTAATATATATACACACACCTGACTGGGAGTGATTTGTAAGTGTCCTTTGCTCTGTGTGCTCATAGAGGTCTTTCGGTCACCCTCATCCCTCCCGAGACCTAGTCTTGACCGCCACCAAGCTACCTTGATTGGTCTGGCTTGTCCAGAAGGTTACCCTGTTCAAAGGAACTAAGCTGTCCTTCTGCACCTCTGCCCACCAGGTCGGAGTTCAGAAATCCATCTCAACAGATGTTTGAATCTTATTTGACATTTACTGCAAACAAACTGTTTGCAGTAAACAGCAAAGGTTTCACTGCATGGCTGGCAGCACTTTACCAAATATGATGTGTTCTTGGTAGTATGCACCATTTTACAAAAAACACAGGTATATATTGCGTCACCCATCACCATGGGGCGAATGCATAGGTCGAGTAGGTAAACGAAGGAACTTGCCCTGCAGGTCTAGTTGGATCTTTAAGAATCTGCAAGGCCGGATGGAGGTTACATTATGACAACAATGGCAAAGGCTAAACCTGACCTACAACGTTTTGTCACTTTAATCAAATCTATTTAACTGCATATATCCACCATCTAGCTTGGACTTCCCTCAATAACTATTAGGATGAAAGTCGTAAACTGACTCACAATAACCAACATCACTTTCCAAGAGAATACCCATGTAGGACCTTTACTGGCAATGCAACCAAGTAGGTATTCCTATGAGTAACTAAAGACTACGAGATCAGAGTTCCCCAAAAGGTACCCTCTAATGAGTTTCCCTCAACTTTTGTTAAGAGTTGAAAAGGCTGCAGCCATTTTAGGATTTAGGGAACAAAAGCTTGATCCCCTGTAGGTTTCTATTAAAATAGCAACCTGGAAATCCTAGCAAAATCAACTCCACCACAAGCATGATCAAAGACTTTAGTACCATATATATGGAAATAGATTTTGAAGGAGAGCGCCCATTATGGAATGTTTGCTCCAGGTCAGGGAGCAAAATTGAGGGGCATTGAGAGCTAATAAAGTCTCCCGCTAAGCTGGCTAGAGAACATTTGCAGGCACTTGTGATGCCTGCAATTTAAAGAGGGGTGTACAATGTGAACAACTGGTAGTTTCATAAAACAAGCATTGGCAATACCAACCGTTTGGGCTTTTGTGTAAGCATAGGAAAGGCACTTTAGCAGACTTCTACACAAGCCAAAACCTCTGGTTTTTAACAGGACTTCAGTAGAGGACACGCATTGTGCTTATAAACCGAGAGGCTGAAGGCAGACCTCGTAGACATTACACAAGTTGCATGTTTACAACTCCAATGAAGTCATGAACTCTCAGAAGACCACTCTGAAAAAACACTGGCAGGCACTTTGAGCGCAGTTTAATGGGAAGGATTGATAAAAAGCGAGCTTAAAGAGATCCCAGGAGGAAGTGTTTTAGGCGGGGAGAGGCAAGACTGGGTGGCAATGGCCATAGGGATTAGCATGGCCAAGGGCATTCAACAGGTGGGCAAATAACGAAACAAGCTGTGGGTCCCAACTCAAATGCAATTTCTCCCCATCTGTACGCTAATACAATAATTACGGCTTATAGATGGGACAAGTGCCACCTAATAGCCCAGCTAACAAAGTTGCAACGATGTAGGCTCTGAAATGCGGAGGTAGGCTGATTTTAACGGTTGTGCAGAAGGGCCCGCAAATCCGCCCCTGGACTGGCTTCTGTTATGTGAGGAGACCTTTATGAATGTCAAGGTCGTTTGTGTACCCGTCTGCAAAAACACAAAATGAGCCCTGGCAGCAGCAGGTCCATGATGCACCGCACCAGTCATGCCTCGTAGCAGCATTTTCTTGCAGTAGCTACTGTGGTGAACCCGAAGAAGGAGTCGGACTAGGACTTTGCATGTTTAACACGTTTTATTTAAATAAAAAGAAAAAAACGCCCATCTAAACCTATTGCCATCAGGGTATTTCACTATTACCTGACACACTAAACTAAGGGTGCTTGCCAAAGTAATATAGTCCTCTGTCCAAAAGCTTGCTATCTGGCCCTACCACTTAGAAAAAAACATGAACAAAAAAAATAGACCAGAGCGGTAGCCTCTCCATTCAGGCTTTGCTTGGTCAAACTACTTGGGTTTCTTCCCAAAGAAGCATTTTTTTCAAATGATCAAAGTTCACAATACAGTTCCCCAGCCTCTTTACAGGCCTTTCAGGGCAAGTGTCACACACATCCAATACTTTCAGTCTTTAAAAGGGAAAAATAATTTTCTTATGCGATTCCACCATTTTGCATCTTCTGTTTGATACTGTTCACGTTTAGGGTTTGTGCAATTAACCATTCAGGTTCTCTGTGTTCCCAGTCTTTTACCCCATTGTTTGTATTTCTAGGGCTCCCTAAACCTCTCTTACCCTTCGATGTGCTTACTTCAGCAGGGCCTTGGTTGGGCGTCTGTCTTTGTTCAATATTTCGGTTTCTCAGGCTACCATAACCCTTCTAGCTTCCCCAGCCTCGATGTCAATGTCACTTAAAACTCTATGGCCCCCCCCAAAGCCCTGCAATATATTTAATTCAGCAGGAACTCAGTTGGGCATCTGCCCGTTTTCAATGTTCAGGGTTTCCAACTGCAATAACCCTCTTGGTTTCTCCAGCACTCGGGGACAAAGAAGCTTGCCCCTCTCCCTGGCATTACCTTCTTGGGAGTGTTTGGTTCCCTTTTCCTGCCCGGCTTAGCATTTCGGCACAATTCTCATGTGGAGGTTGATGATCTGATCGTTCTGCGGCTGCCTGGTCATCAATTAACAGGCCCCAGGCCCACCACAGCTCTGGTGTGGTTGTGCCAGCAGGCAAGACTGTCTCTCTACCGCCTTTGTGCTGCTCGGTACGTCAGCCTTCTGGCATCTTGCCAGCGATCTGCTTGCTCTCCATCATACCGCGGCTCCACAGTCTAGCATGGCTTTGCCCCTCCAGGACGTCTTCCAGTCAGACGCTCATCTCTGCATAGGATTCTTTCTCCTCCATTCAAGCTTCCTCCTCTTTTTATGTTTGTTGCCAATGATGAAAGGCGTGTGTCGTTCCTCTTAGACTATTGAGTTCAGGGGGAATCCAGCATTATCTGAAGCCAAGAGATTGAAGCATTTCACAGTCATTTGAATCCAAGTAACAGCAAACCTTGGATTCCCAAATATGTAGACAATGTATTCTTGAGTTGCTCATAGGAATGGGAGTCATTGTCCCCTAGAGAGGAGTCAATCTCAACAAGGTCCCCTTTTCCCAAACCCTAGTGAAGGTATGGCTTAGTGGGCTCACTTCTCTAGCCTGGAAAGGGGTGGGGAGAAGGGATGAATATTCCAGATTCGTCACATTGCCCTATGCTGCATTTAACATTGAATATTCAAAACTACAATTCCTAAAACGCAAAGAAAGCATTAGACTGAATGCACTGCTCACACAATGCATGGCAAAGCATGTGAGCTCTAACGCACACCCCCCTCTCCCCCCCAACCCTCCCTCCACCCAGCATATTCCTAATGTGCTGCTGCATGTTGAAAGGTCTCACAGCAGCACTCCCTGGAATGCACGCTATGCAGACCATGCTGGACTGCGTCAAATGGTCCCCTGCAGCAGACTAAAACGTTTCCAGGTCTGGACATACATTTAGCAAGTTATTCCGAGGCAAGGATACATTTTTATGATACATATTATCCACATACAAAACAGCACACCATTTCTAACTCGTCAAGATTGAATTATACCTAGCTAGTGGCAAGGGCAAATCTATCTTATTTCACGAAGGCCAAAAGAGGAAGGCCTATGGACGCGGATCCTTGGTGCATGCAATACAGCAGACAAGGTGTTTGAAGAGCACAGTCTTGTGTATGAAGTACTTGGTGCTGTGAATATTCCAGTTGTCCTTGCTATTACTGAATCAAAACAGGCCCCACATATGCCAGATTCAGGAGATTCTTCCCGTTCTTGCCCCAGTGACTCCATGGGCTTCTGCGGAGAACAGGGATTTAACTTGTAGAATAAGGCATGGCTTTGACAGTAGGGATGGGAGGGAGGCAACGCCACCGAAGGAGGGGGCACTGATCTGGAAAGTAGGGCATCGCCACATCAGTGGCATGTATTTCTTTCAACTTTTAGTATAGCAATGATGTAGAAGCTCCTTCTTGTACTGCGTGCATGGTCATGTTCATATGCAATGTTTGCAGCAATGGTATTACCAGAATCCTTCATGCACATTTCCTTCAAGCGGGGTTGGCGGGTGAGTGAGTTATGTCAACTTCATAACTTCATTTAGCAAAATCAATTTTTTGAATTGTGCAGACACATTTCAGCATTTTTTCATTCATGTTAAATTGGGTGGGTTGGAACTTTGCTTGCATATTACTCTTCAAATGAGATGCACTGCAGAGCTTAATTCCATCACTGAATAAAAGATATCTTAAATAGTTTAAGCTCATCTGTGTTGATAGGCACACGCAGCTATTGCTGCTGTTTTTCAAATGCAATGTGCATGTCGTTGATGCTCATCGAGGAAGAGTGACCTCCACAAGGCATTGTCTTTGACCCTCAATTCATGGTTGTATAGTCCGCTCAACTAGGTAGGCCAGGCCAGCTCTCACACACTGCCAATCTATTGGGAGAATACTTTATTCTGGGAACATGTCTGCAGGGGCTAGGCTGGTAATGTTTCTGTGTGTGTCAACACATTGTTGTCAATTAAAAACAACAAAAAAGTAATCACATTCAATTGACGGGTTGAGTGCATTCCTCCAAGGAGAAGTACACTATACTAAAAGGCTGCAGTGTTAAAACAAGGACACTGCGCTCCCCTAAAAGGAAATCCATTTACCCATACACAAAATAGTTTCCTAAATGTGTCCCCCTGCAACAGCAATGGTCTGGCGTTGGAACACTACAACCAACTATAGTGTATGACAAGAAAAGTCCAGACACTTTGCGCTTAGGGATCAATATTGATAGTCAAAATAAACCATACTTGCATTGAACCACAAACAATCCAGAGAAATGTTTAGATTTGTGTTTTTAATATATTAGTAATCAAAGTCTAAATGATACAGTACTCAAATGGACATAGCCTATTGTAATCAGCAACAGTCCAATAACATTTGTATATCAACAAAGTTTATACAATACTTGATTGTCAAGCCTATTTGGATAAGTGAATCAAAAAACCAGTCTAAAAATTGTACAGTACTTTATTGTCAAGCCTATTTTACTAAGCAAAAATGTCAACAGAAACTCAGACAGCATGTGACCGTGTTCACAATCCTGGGCTTTGTCTAGGCATCATCCAAAATTATAGATGCATTCTACGCAACTCAAAAGTTAAAAAGGTGCATTCTATACAGGTACATTCAGCATATTTTTGTTGACTCAAATCCTTTACGTGTTTTTGAAGATAGTTATCTGGTATACCAAATATTGAGGCAAGCGGGAGGGGAAGAAAGGAGGAGGAAGAAAGGACAAGAAAAGAACATAAGAATCAAAATTGACACAGCCTTACACCTACATAAGCTCATCTTCCAAATTTACCAACTCATACCGAGAGACTCATACGTTGATGCATTAACATACGCATATACAATTCAGGAATATAGGATTTGTTGGAACCCCATAGACCACATCAGTTTTGCCACACCAAAAGCAAAGGGGCTATCTCAAAATTAACAATCCTCATTATTGAGAGCAGTTTGTTACTTGGTACTTGCATCAATGATATATTCACCAGCACTCTATTCCTGCATGGTATAGATATCAAATTATTGTCAGAGTAGCCTTCTATTGCTATGTTCAAATCAAAAGAGCAAAGTATTATTGTTTAACATTTCAAAGTTCAAACATGGTTCGGTCTATACCAGGTTAGAATAGGTTGTCTCTCAGAATAGGCACACTGAGAATGCTGCTGCAGTGAAACTGGATGAGACAAGTTGCATTTAATTATGAGCTCCCGCTTTATCCCTTTCTTTTGTCACCAGGGTGAGTGATCATGTGTCTGATTTAGACTTAAGTCTTTTTAGTTATTCTAAACATCAAATAAGGGTATTTAATCTTATTAGATCTACTAAAAAGCTTTTGAATCATCTCAAATTTTTATTTCGTTAAATTCAATCCTTTATATGCTCAAGTTTTACTACCTTCCCATGTGTTTTGCTTGTGCTTTGCTTTTGCCGTGTAATCAAATACTATTTTTAACATAGTGAATTGTATATGTTGCAGAACTATCTACAAAATTTTTTAAAAACATTGGTCTATTTTGAAGTTAGATGAAGTTTTGTCCAAATACATTGGTAATAAACCTGATTTTGTGTATACTAGAGCACCTATGCTCAAAACCATTTTAAGCCCGAGTTTTAGGGTTAGCAATGTTGATTGTGCACAAAGAGGTGCATTAAGTGGCAAACAAGTGAAAGGTTTCTATAAGTATGAACTGTACAATGTGCAGATATGCACTTCATGATGTTCAAACATGTGACGGCAGAACTACAGGCAATAGAAATCAAGGATCTAATTAATAGCAGAAGCAAATATGTGATCTACATTATTTGTGTCTGTAACAAACTGTACATTGGTTCAACTATCAGAGAGCTAAGGTTTTGCATCTGAGAACACATACAGCCAAACCAGAGACTGGAATACTCTGGCAAGAGGAGGCCAGATTAAATTGCCGATTACGGAGTACCACTATTGGATTGAATCAGGATACAGAAATGGAAATATTCCTAAACATAATGTTTCAATTATTGATCACTTCTTTTTGGTATGTGGACCAGTGGACAATTTGCATCATTGATTGTATAGTGAAAATATCTGGTTTTGAATTGGGCTGTGTCCGCTATGGTTGAAATGCACCATAACTAGGGGACTATAGTGAGTCCCAAAGGGGCAGAGTTAAGATTGCTATTAAAATACAAACTATTTAATGAAGGGACAATGTTCAATAAAATGATGGGATCCATGATTGTTGCTCACTTGAATAGACTTTTGATAATGAAGAACTGTACAATTTTGACTTTGCTTAGTGAGATTTGACCATTGCCTATTAGAATAGGCCATTTCCAGTGAGTACTGTGTAAGGCATAGGCATTATCATAGGATTGATTTAAGTAATCGAATGCATCAGGCTTCAAACCTTAAAATGAACTTCACTTTGTATTTTTGAAAATCGGCGTCCAAGCATTACAATTTATTGGGCTCCAATTTTCAAAATAAACTCCATTCTGCAAGAACCATGTTCAAAGTTGGACATATACAATTTCAGACTAAGAATATTTTTGGTCATAGCCTACTCACTCTAATTATATTTTCTATTCTTTACTACTTCAGTGGTTCATTTTTCCAACCAGGACAGGATGAGATTTGGAAAATGGCCGTCCCACGTTAAAACGTGGGATGATGTCATGACGCAGTTTGTGCCATGACATCACCATTTAGTGCGCTTAAATACAGATTCTAACTGGGCAATGGCGTGCAAGCATCGCCAGAGGTTACAGCAGGGAGAACCAGGATCCAGTCCTCATTCTCCGCTAATCCGGTAGTGACAGTTGAAACCCTTTTTCCCCCGATATGTGCACAACTAAGCGTTGGAATATACAAAAGTAGAATGATCTCTCCATTTTTTATATATCTTTTCTCTCAGCAAATTGAACTATGAATAGCTATGAAATACTTGCCCTCTGAAAATTAAGAGCTTCACCTTCGCTTTGAGAAATTTCAAATTAGGTATAAATAGAATGTGTCTGTATTTTGAAATACTGCATTCCAATATGCCTAATGTCATAGATGTTAATTACTCCTCATAACTCTTCCCGTTTAGGAGGGCATATGAAACAATTTTCACATTGAACACTAAGGAGCAAGTGAATCCTTGACATTTTTATCCTAAAAACTTTACCTTCAAGGGGCACTATTAGTGATGACAGGTAAAACCAATTCCAACAAGTTCTTGATAGAACCTATTCTAATCAGGTACAGACAGAACCATGTTTGCTCTTTGATTTGAACATAGCAATAGAAGGCTACTCTGACTATTTGGTATCACGTAATATTATCCCCAACAAAAATATCGCCGTATATATTGTCGTCAGGAACAGCCATAGGCGATATTTTTATTGGGGATAATATTTGGGGTTTTTGGGAGCAGGGATTGCAGGGGTGTCCTCCGCAGATTCCATGCCTTAATATCGCCGCAAAAATATGGCGATATTTTTGTATGCCGATATTTCTGCGGGGATATTAACACATGGAACCGACTATTTGATATCTATACCATGCAGGTATAGAGTGCTGTTGAATATCATTGATGCAAGTGCCAAGTCACAAACAGCTCTCAATAAGGATTACATTTTGAGATGGCCCCTTAGCTTTTGGTGCAGCAAAAATGATGTGGTCTATGGGGTTCCAACAAATCCTATAGTCCTAAATGTTATATGTATATGCTAATACATCAACGTAGGAGTCTCTCATTAGAAGTTGCTTAAATTTGGAAGATAAGCTTATGTGTATATATAAGGCTGTGTCCATTTTGATACTAAATGATGTTCTTTTCTTGTCCTTTTATCCTCCTTTCTTCCCCTCTCGCTTGCCTCACTATTTGGTATACCAGAAAACTATTTTCAAATACACGGAATGGGGTTTAGTCAACAAAAATATGTTGAATGTACCTGTGCAGAATACATCTATAATTTGGATGATACCTAGACAGAACCCAGGAGGGTGAAACACTGGAACGTGTTGTCTAATGAGTTACTGTTGGCTTTTTGCTCATCAAAATAGGCCCGACCATCAAGTACTGTATAATTTAGACCAGTGGTCTTCAAACTTTTTTGGCTCGGGACCCCCCTGAGCCAAGTTTGGGCAGGCCGGGCCCCCCTAGAAGTGTCGGATGGACAGTATGTAGAAATCGCTATGAACTTTTGCGTGCAGTCACCGCGCCCTACTCCCAGTACAGACCCTGGGCTCTCCCCACCATACTCCCACCACTATCCCAGTTCTGCCGCCCATCCTGCTCCCACCACAGTCCCATAACACAAGCATACACACATCCATACACATTTAAATGAAAAATAAATCGCCATGAACTTGCCTTCTGCAGGGGCCTGCGCATGGTTGCTAAAATTCCCCGCTCCAGGTTGCTCTGCCCATATGTGCGAGAAGGCGCAGGAGCACCCCCTCGCACATACGTAAATGCAGTGCCCCAGCCAGCATTTCCAATGAGCTATGCAAGGCTGGCGAAGCAAAACACCCCCAACGTTGCATGGCTCAGTGATCATGTGCGGCGGGGGAAATGAACTGTCAAAGGCAAACAGTGTTTCCCTTTAACAGTTCAGCCAGCCCAGGAGCACTCACTCAGCTGGAAAAAGCAGCTGAGGGAGTGCTCAGTCTTTCACTGGGCTGGCTCCTCGGTTCCTCCGTAATGGGTGAGGTGGCCAGTGGGTGAACGCCCCCTCACCCATTAGGGATGAGTCGGCAGGCTTGGACTGGCCTATAGGGCAATAGGGCGATGACTGTACCAAAAATGCAAAATGCTAGTGTAGGCCAATCAAAATAGGCCACTTTTTGGCCAATGTGGGCCAGTTTGAGGAGTTGCTTCACTATGCAGCTAGTAGTTTTGACCATTGTTGCTGAATAAATATTCTTTAAATATCACAATTTGTTTACATTTGAATAAAAAACAACCCCTTGTGTACTATTCAAACAGTCTGTGACTAAAGGACTGAATATCCATTTGCAACTGCTGGCCATGTTTTCATTGGTGCCTAAAACCGTTGTATGGTCCAGTCTGACCATGTGAGCTGCCCCCTCCAATTTCCCCCAATCTAAAAAAAAAAAAAAAAAAAAACACTTTTTTTTTACATTTCATGCTGGGCTCTGGCGCCCCCCCTAGGAGGCGGCCGCGCCCCACAGTTTGAAGACTGACTGTTTTTTTGATTATTACTTATCCAAATAGACCTGACAATCGGGTATTATATAAACTTTGAACTGTTGCCGATTACAACAGGCTGCGTCAATTTGAGTACTGTATCATTTAGACTTGGATTACTAATATATTGAAAACACAAATCTAAGGATTCCTTTTAATTATTTCTGGTGCATTTGAAGAATGTTTTATTTTGAAACTATCGATTTTGATCCCTAAGTGCAAAGGGTCTGGACTTTTCTTGTTATAAAGTAAACAAACTAAGTTACTACACCCACTGGTCTGGCATTATTTACATTTTTCTTTTAGGTCTGCATGGATTTAGAAGTCCGGTCGGATTCCAGAGTGAGTCAGTCAGTCATGTGGCAATTGCTTTTCCGATACCCTTGGTTGGGATTGCGGGGCAGCAATGATTCAACATCCTGTGCGTTTGTACAGGAAGTTTGCATGTAGCTACTAATCCCAATTTGGTAGTCACCAAATGTTTTAATGGTACAGTGTATATTATTGGAACTGTGACTTCTATCCAGCGACCAAGATCGGAATAAAAAAGTGGATATTTGCACCACAACGTTAATACGTAGGACGACTCCAAAAACGATGAAATCTCTAGTCTAACACTAATGACTGAGGGGACATGCCAGCTCCAGTTCTCTCCTGGACCAGAGGCAACCACATCAATGCTCCCGTCCCTTGACTTAGACACTGCCAACAGAACGTTAACTCTCCTCTGGAGTAACACTTGCAATAACTAAACTAGCCTTAGTCATGACCGGGATCCTCAACGCCCTGCAATGCAGCAGCTGTAGTTCAACACCAATAACTGATCAAACATTCTCCTGTTTGCTTATGAACCTCCGGGTCCCCACCAGAGTTTCCACAGATGCTGCATTCTAAACTTTGTGAGCTTTTGACCCATGCTCCAACCCAGGGCTCTTTATCCAGGAAGTGGTCAGCTGCATACCTGGCACCTCTTCAGCTAAACCACAATCGCAACAGCTCCATTTCTCCACAACTAGCGGTTCGGTGGCTTTGTCCCATATACTTCACATTGGGCCCATAGGAGAGTGCTGGTTGCAAGCTGGAAACAATGGTCTGTGTAGGCTGTGCCTACAGTCCGACAGCTCCTTTATTCTGTGTGCACTATTTTTATGGGTTTAGCCCATTGGTCAACAGTTGACCCATATCAGGTTCTAAGAATCTACTCTCGGAAACATTGCAAACTTGGTCGCCAAAAACGTTTGCAAACTCTGAGTGACTTTGTGGCGAGTGGAATGTTAAGTCATTCCCCCTAAAGGCACAGACCCTTAAAGTTACTTCCTGAAACATGCTGCATAATCATTTTTTTGCCAAAGCTATATTAATGATATATAAAGGAGTACATTAAAACACAATTCTACTGTGAGCCCATGCCCCCATTGTTTGAAGTTATTTGCTACCCCATACCTTCTTTTGATCACTTTCCAATTTTTAGATTATAGCGTGGGGCAACGACGGATAGCCTCCTAGTGCATCTCTACTCACAATATTTAGTCTGTATCCTACGCTTTACGCTTATGCCTGTATGTACCTTGCACGAATGCTTGTAGTTTATATTTTGAATACCTTTATGTATTCAGCACCCAGATGCCCTTGGGTTTGGAGCGCTTTAAAAATTCCAAATAAATAAATGACAAATAAATAGCCTTCACTGCTCTGCCATGCTTTCCACGTGCAGAGAGCCAGAAATTATACAGAGACGATATGACACTAAGATGTAAATATGCCTCCTGAATGCTCTGGTTAGGAAATCCTAACAGTGACAATAAAACCCCATGCATCATCTACAAAGCAGTCACAAGTAGCAAATCGACTGACCGGCTCTAATCAACTCACCCCCAAAGAGAGGACCCTCAAATAATCCTTCTGGTCACACACTCACCCTTTGAAACTCTATACCGGTATAGTCTCAGGATGCCCCCCCAATTCTCCAATTTCTCAAAAAGTTGCTTTTTCAACACTTGACCCAGGACATAACCAACAGTACTGCACTACTTTGAAGAGATGTCGGCCCATACACAGGCTGCCCATACAGAGGCTACCCACACCCTGCACAGTGCACTATTAGAGCTAGGTCCGCCCTACAACAACAAAAATAAAATGTTAGAATCCACTGCCAAGACATTATCAATTCAAACCAATGACTTGATTAAGTCATTGGGACTTTTAAACCATCTAGATGCAGAGTATGTCCTAATCTCTGTTCCCGACAATCAAGAAAACAGGCAGCTAGTGGTCACGCTCATCCTCTGCAATGCTGCAGACTATGGTGTGCACACAGTGCCAAATCTCTAGTGAGCTAATGCCCAATTGTCTTTTTCAGGCACAAAGTCATAACAAAATCAAATGGGATCTCTTGAGTAGAGTGGATCCCTGCGTAAAGCCAACAAAAAGTATCTCAAACTAGACCCATGGTAAACCCAGAAAACATACATTTCTTCCTTGCTGCACACCATTCTAGTGGCCCCCCTGATCTATGCCCATGTGGATTTCCCCACCACCCCACATATGCACCACCTCAAGCTAGCTAAAAAAATAATTTTACATTTTTTCTTTTTAAAATGCATACGCTAGTTGTCGACCTCTCACTGGGGCCAAAAATGAAACTTGGTCATGAACGTCTTACACAGCAGATGCATGAGGCACATGTTCTCATTCACAGGTTTCACTAAACGTACTAGTATTATGGTCATCTTGCCATGCCTACTGTTCTGCACAAATAGGCACTACCGGTATATCTGCAGCACAAAATTCAACATGTACAAAACGAAGCCACAAAACCTTACACAAAATGGCAAGAGAGAATATATTTTACCAGCACTTGATGCACGAACACTGTCTCGCAACTCATTCTTGGTCCAAAGCATTCAAAGATTTCTCCTCCACTAGTATAAAAGTCCAACTCTAACGATAGCCACTGAAAACAAATTAATTTAACATAAAGACAGGTGCAAGGAAATAACCTAATCAGGAACAGGACATACACATACTTCAATATAGTACTTGACATATGCAAGAGGGACCATTGCTTAAGTACCTCACCAGTAACTTCCTACACCTAAATATGAACTACACCAGTGACACATACAAACATGAGTAAGTTAAATAGTGTGGTGGTGCGCAGGATTGCCATATGGGAAGGGTGCAAAGCCTGGCATTTTTTTTTTAATTTGTATTGACAACCACACCCCCCCCCCTTTCCCGTCGACTGCATGCCAAAAGCATAGTGTACTTGTATCCTGCCGTATTAGTAGTCTGATCCGCAGCATCCACTCTACCCGTGGAACCGAGCAGGTTCAAAGGTTGAGATGCCCACTTGACAGCCGCAGAGACAACCAAGTCTCTGCGACACAGAGGCAGCATTTAAGATATGACCATCATAGTTTTTGATATGGGGCAGGAAACATAAGTGGCTCATACTGAAGCAGGGTTCAAAATGGAGGGAGTTGGAGCTACTTGTTGGTCAGGCATTTATCACGCACAAATGCCTGGCCAACAAGGCCCCGATCTATCTCTACAGTCGGCTATCGCGCCACTCTACCGCCCGACCACTAAGAACTGCCCAGACTCACTGTCTAACGATCCCCAGGTTTAAGCTTCAAAAAGCAGGAGGCACCAGCTTCCTGGTCCTAGCCTCCAAACTATGGAACACCCTCCCTGCTACGATCAGAGCCGAAGATTCTTTCAACACCTTTAAGACCAAAACCAAATCTTGGCTCTTTGACCAGCAATAAGATATGCTCGACATCTCTGTCCTACATACCCTGGTCCGCTTCCTTTGATACTATTTCTGGCCCACTACCTCCGTTACTATTTCAGCACACCCTAGGGTACACCCTCTGTTAATCCTAGTTGCACTGTAATCTATGTAATATATGTTATTAGAAAGACTGTTAATATGCTGTTACTGTAAATTTTGTAATGTAATCTCTGTCTCTGTATTTTTTTGCAACCTTGTACAAATTGGGCCCTGATGCCCCCGGGCCTGATGGACTGCGTGTTATAAATAAACAAATGCAAATACAAATACCTTTGGCTCCCCAGGCCTACTGATGCCGAACAAACACCTATGCGAATTTAACTCTGTGCATTTGGGACAATTGATTAAAAACAAAAAGATTCGGAAACATCTATGCAACCTTTAAAGCATAAGCGATCATAAATTTAAAACAAAAAATCTCAATTGGAAGCTGTTTTTGCAGAGCGCTGTACATTCTCTTCTTTCCCAAGTGGTAGCTCCTGTTCACTGTCTCCTCCATCTCTTTGCGAGGGCTGATAACACCCTCCACCTGAGACAACTGTACAGGAGGCAGCTGTCCTCTGCTCGGCATCAAGAGAGCACACCCATTGAAAAGTAGTAGACCTAGACCAGGGTGCTGCATCTCTAAAGCCCTCTGTTCTCAGTAGGAAGGGGCTGGGTTAAAGTCTCTCCCTCTCCTTTGGTTCAGTAGGACCGATGTAAAAGGGACATTCAATGGACAGGCAAGCCTCACGTTCCCACCTGTGCAAAAATCGTTGTTCCCTTTGAGGAGGGGGAAGAAAGTATTTTTCTCTTTAAATGGTGCAGGGAAGGGAGAAACTTGTGTTTTACAAGCAATGCGCTGGGGCGGAGAAGGGCGGCATAAGATTCACACCTGTGGACTACACGGTCTCTGTGTGTGTCAGTGTTCCCCCCCCCCCCCATAGCCTGAATCCCTGAAAGGCACTACAGAATCACCTCTGGGTTTTAGATCGCTCAACCTGGTGCAACTTGTGAGATGTAGTTCTGCATTCCCCATTTCTTTGGGACCTGGTAGTTTCAAATGAGTTCCCGTCTTTGGGCGGAAGGGAGCGGGGTGGGGGAGGGGGGGGGGGCTAGTTCGGAAATACTTCAGGGATGGTCCGCTCAGTTATCATAGTAGACAGATGCAAGATGTCCGAGTCCTGCACGGGGATGCCAAATTTCTCTCCCAAGTAGGGCAGCACTCCTGCCAGCACTCCCATTTCTGCCAGAGCACTCTCTGGAATGGGCATATTCAGAAATCCTGCAAACAGCAAACCTGCGACCTATTTGCTAAAAACTCTTACAGATGACAGCAATTCTTCCTCAATGTCATCGCCAGTGTCTTCTAAATCGACAGAGGTTCAGGTAGAGACGGAGGAGCCAGAGTCAGTGGAGACAAAGGAACTTACACTGGGGAAGATGCCACTGGCCCCTGTCCAGACACCAGTAAAGTCCCAGAGGAGGGGCCCACTAAAGGGGCCAGAGATCCCCACACTTGTCACAGACAGGAGAAATGACGAGTATAGCCAACTTTGGTGGCAACATCTGCAGTAGGATGTCCCTATAGTAGTCCAGCATTGCCGTAGACTGCATGAATTTTGTGAAGAACCGATCCTCAGAAGAGGGCTGGAGTGACTAAACTGGGAAACCGCAAGAAAGACTGGAACCCACGTGGGGCCCCTCCCCCATCAACAAAGATTGAAACCCAGGTGCAGTGTAGGCTTCCTAGGAATTGCCTACACTCGCACAAAAGCACAGGAAGGCCCAGGAGTCTACTGCGTCAGACACCACAGTGCAAGAGTCCAGGCTTCAAGCCTTTGGTGTCTTGAGGGGTTGGGGGGGAGTGCAGGGGGAGAGGGGTAACAGTGCTGTTGTGTTGGTGCATGCAGACCAGACGCAACTAGGCTCCGTATGCGGATCGGTTTCCAAGTGGTTTGTATGGCGTGCATGAATGTCTTTGTACCCAGAATGGAGCCTAGTTTGCCTATGGTGCTAGGATGCACTGGCCAGGGCGTTGGTAGGCAAGTTGTTGTAGAAGTGTAGAGTTCTGAATAGATGGAGGTCTGTAGGGTGTGTATCAGCATGGAAGAGGAGTATTAATGTTGAGTGGTTAGAAGGCAATGTAGAACATCCGTCTAATATATCTGCGCAAGACCAGAGTTACAAGTGGTTACTTTACAGCAAGAAACGAGTGGGGTCAAAATTACTTTTGACTATCAGGGTCCAAGATTCACGCTAAGACACAACGGAGCAACGTCAAATGAAGTAACAAGTTAAATTTCAATTAATTTTATTTCACAGGACGCCAACACACGAGAACATTGACCTATCGTGTGATAAACATACCAATTAAAAACTCAAGAGCAAAGCGTACGTCTTGTCAGTGAGATTACATTTTGTTGTCCTTTCTCCATTTGCCATACAGTTTCATATTATTCAGGTTTTTATTAGTTTAACAGGTTATACAAAAAATTAACACTTTTACCAACGTAAAAGCATGTTAAATCATCATACCAAGCCCTGCCCTTTCGGAGAAAAACACCAAAAAAAGGTTATTTCAATCTGTACAAGTGTCACCCTCTTATTCTTCTAAATTATCGAAAGCGTGGGCGGACCCACGCAGGCGCTTCCCCATCCTAAATCAACATATATGGAGGATCGGTAAACCACTCCCTTCTTTTTATTTAACTGCAAATGTGATATGCAAACTGTTTAGCAAACAACCATGAAACAATTCACAAACAAAAGGCACACAGAGGGAGGCAGAGCAAAAATACTAGCTTGAGGTCCCCCAACTTAGATATTTCTTATCAATATGGATTGACAAAAAAGATGCAATTGTGTTCCGAGTACACAGCACCAGATGAACAAGTTACTTACCAACTGGTAACGTTCATTCGACTGGATGTTCCTCCAACGTATTCCACATCTTTGACATGTAATGTCCACGGCTATGCACCGGAAACTTTTTCGGCAGAGGGCGTCCTGTGTCGATGACATTGGGTCAATGTCCCTTGAAGGCCTCCGTCGAGGGCGCTGATGTTATAAATAGGACGCACGGCGCCCGTCGCCTCAGTTTACGTTTTTCCCCCCCAGAACGTGTGGCGCCAGTCCAATGCCTGCTTGACTGCACATAGCCTTGAGGAAACGTAAGCTGCAATCGCATAGGAAATTCTCCAGAGGGGCAGGCTGGGAGGGCGATGTGGAATACGTTGGAGGAACATCCAGTCGAAAGAACATTACCAGTTGTTAAGTAACGTGTTCTTCGAATGGATTCTGTCCTCCAACGTATTCCACATCTTTGACATACTCCCAAAGCAGTACCAGTAAATGGAGGAGGGAAAAGAATTTAGAGTACCCAATCAGATTGCGGAAGAACTGCCTTCCCAAAGGCCATTTCCTGACAATTGATGGTACCCAGAGAGTAATGTTTAACAAAAGGTGTGGAGCGAAGCCCATGTAGCAGCATCACAAATATTCCTAATCGCAACTCCCAGTTAGAGGGCGGTGGAAGTAGCCACGCCCCTAGTGGAATGAGCTCGCAACCCTTCAGGAGGGTCCTTACCTGCCAATCAGTAACACTCCGTAATGGTGAGGATAATCCACCTGGACATGGTCCGTTTGGTAACAGCCTGGCCCAATCGGTGTCCAGAATATCCTACAAAGAGTTGATCGTCCACTCTGATCCTGGACAGCCTAGAAATGTAAAAGCTCAAAGCTCTCCTAAGATGCAACCTATGGAGCCATTCCTCTTCCTTACCAGGATGAGGAGGATTATAGAACGAGGGTAGAATCACCTTCTGACTCGGATGAAATTCAGAAACTACCTTAGGTAGAAAGGAAGGACGTACCCGCAGTACTACCCTGTCCTTGTGGAACACAGTAAAGGGCGGTTTAGATGAAAGTGCCTGCAATTCACTCACTCTGCGAGCGGAAGTAACCGCAACCAAGAACAGTCTTGAAGGGCAATAATCTCAAAGGACAACAGTGCAAAGGTTCAAACGGAGCACCCATGAGAAATTTCAAAACCAAATTCAAATCCCAAACCGGTACCTGGAAAGGGGACGGTGGGAACACATTAGTCAGTCCTTTTAAAGGAATCTTAAAAGTAAGAACTTTCTTCAGACAAGCGCTAAAAGATAGACAGCGCCGCCAGGTACCCCTTAATGGTACCTACTTGGAAGGACCTTGTGGGCCCAAGAAAGACAAAACCATAGGAATAGATCAACACTTTGTCCTCTGCACCAGTCGCAAAACTTACGCCAACGGTACAGGGATTTTGTTGCTAGCCGCCTGGCCGAAAGCAACACCTCCATCACGTCATCCGGGAGGTCCCAATCCTTATAACTCAACCTTTCAGATACCAAGCGTGAAGGTTGAGAGTCCCGACCTCTGGATGAGAGCCTGACCCCACCCTCTCGCGAGAGCAGATCCTCTCGATAGGGAAGACTGCATGGAGGGCAGATGGACATTTCTAGAAGGTCCGGGTACCACGCTCTCCTGGCCCAATCCGGAGCAATGAGGATCATGTGGGAACCGAACCTCCGCAACTCTTGAGGAATGATGGGTACTGGAGGAAACGCGTACAGCAGTGGGAATGACCAATCCACTACAAACACGTCTCCTAAGGCTCCTCTTGGAGGAAATTACCTTGAGCAGAATCTCTCGCACTTCCGGTTGGCACTGGTGCCGAAGAGATCCACTTGCGGGGTTCCCCAAAGGGCAAAGATCTCCTGAAGGACTTCCTGAACCAACTCCCACTCGTGAGAGATCGTGCTCTGCCTGCTCAGAGCGTCTGCTGCTGCATTTTCGTCTCCGGCTAGATGAACAGCTGAGACCGAAATTCCCTGCTGGATGGCCCAGAACCAGAGCTGCATTGCCTCTGCACAACGGGAGTGACCCCTAACCCTCTCCCCCTTTTTTTGTGGAGGTAATGCATGGCCACTGTGTGGTCCGTCATAATCAGGACACTCCTCCCACGCACAGCCGTCAAAAAAGCCTACAGGGCTACCCTGATGGCCCTCACCTCTAACAGGTTGATGTGGAGTTTGGATTCCGACGGAGACCAAAGACCGCTGGCTGTCAAGTCGTCGGCATGAGCACCCCATCCTGTGAGGGAAGCATCCGTCACTACAGTCTCCTCCGGCCCAGGTTGCCAAAACGGCTCCCTCTTCATTAGATTCCCTTAGTTGGCCCACCACAGAAGATCCTGGGAGACCGAGAGTAGAATCTGAACGTGTTCCGACAACTTGCCTGAGAACTGCGACCACTGCATCTTGAGGACCCATTGCTGGGATCTCATCCTCAGCCTGGCCTCTGGCACCAGAAAAAATGCGAGCACTTCCCCAAGGACGTGTCTATGTACTGGAGCTGTAGGGAAGGTGTCAGATGCGACTTCTTGAAATTAAGGGAGAATCCCAGCATGTGGAGGGAGCGGCAGGTGAGACTGAGGTGATCCAATGCTTGCTCGGGAGAGCGTCCCCGGATCAGCCAGTCGTCCAGGTAGGGGTAGACGTGAATCTCCCCTCCCACCCCCTCGCCTGAGCTACGCTGCCACCACCAACATGAGCTTGGTGAAGACCCTCGGGCGGAGGTCAATCCTAACAGCAGGACCCGAAACTGAAAGTGCGAGTCGCCAGCCGCAAACCTCAGGTAACTTCTGTGCTTGGGATGAATCAGCACATGAAAGTACACCAACCACTCCTGAAGTTGAGAGGACTTGAGAAAGAGTGACCATCTTTAACGTGTCCTTCCTGAGAAGTTTGTTCAACCAACGCAAGTCCATGATGGGTCTCAATCCCCAGTCTTTCTTGGGGATCAAAAAATAAGGGGAATACCATCCCTTGTTCCTCTCCGCTACAGGCACCAGTTCTATAGCGCCTTTCTGCAGCAGGGTTAAGATTTCCTGCACAAGGAGCGGATCTGGAAGCTTCAAAGAGTTTCCGCAGTGGATTGTCGTGAGGCCGCTGTAGGAAGGGAAGGCAGTAGGCATGGGCTAAGGTATTCAGAACCCACGCATCTGAAGTAATGACTCGCCATTCTTCGAGATGCAGAGACAGCCTGCCCCCAAACGGCAAACCATGGGACATGGCCTCATGACCGTTTTGGAGCGGCTGCAGCAGCGCCTGAAGGCAAAAAAGGCAGCTGCCCAAGCGGCTTGGGCACCTCTATTTCCCCAACCACCAAAGTACTTTTACAGTGACCCCTTTGACTGGCGGTTCCCCTCGTTCTACCAAAGGAGGAGTAGTAACGAAACGACCTCCCCTCCATTGCTGTCCCCTAGGACGAAAAGGCAGAGGTTGACGCACTGCTCCACCTAAAGATTTTGCTGCAGCTTTTGAGGTCTGTAACCTCTCAAGGCTCTCGTCAGCCTTGCTGCCAAACAAATGCGCGCCATCAAAGGGCATGTTCAAAAGACGGGCTTGCACATCCGGGGCAAAACCAGACTTCCGCAACCACGCAAACCTGCGTATCGCAGCCATGGACCAGATAACACTGTCAGCCGTATCCAAACCTAACTGAAGGGATTCACACATGGCATCCTTGCCAACCTGCACGAGAGCAAGGAACCCATCCCTTTCTTCCCCTTCGTGAATATGCTCAGCAGCTAGAGAAACAGTTCCAGTGTGTGTGAAAACCTTGCTAAAGCACAAGTGGAGTTGGCTGATTTCAATGCCATACTCCCCGCAGAAAATACCCTGCAAGCCCAGCCTTTGAAGCGTTGGTCGTCCCCATCGTCCCTATCCGGAGGGATGGTAGGGTACGCCGCCTGCCTCGAGGTGGCTGTAGCAGCATGAACCACCAAACTCTTGGGATTGGGGTAAGTGGATAAGTAGCTCGGGTCGCTAACGGAAGGGCAGTACTACATTGTCAAAGACTTGTTAACAGCCAGAAGAGATTTCGGTGACTGCCAAGCAGCCGCCACCCTTTTCTGTAAAGTAAGATGAAAAGGTAACCCCGGGACAGAGGACGGACCTTGATCTAAAATGTCCGTTAGATCATCCTGCACAAAATCTTCAGGAGGACTGGACCAGCCCAGAAACTCCGATACCCTAGCCATGAGCCATCTGTACAAAGACTCTGCATGGGCCCATGGCTCCGGCCTGCCAAATTACACTTCCGGAGAAGTGTCCAACCCACTGGCATCATGAAAGGTTTGCCTCAACTCCAATTGAATGTCTCCAGAAAAAACTGGAGCCTCATCATGCTCACCAGGGTCCTCAAATTTAGACCTTTCCTCCTCTTCATATATGTCATCCAGAGGGAGGTGAAAACCTGGCCTAGGGACAGAAGAGGGCCTGGAGTCCCATACTGGCCGCACAGACTTCGCAGTAGCCGTCCTCGGAGGATCCACCAGATCTTGATACTCCAATGGCAAAAATACCCGAAGGCTTCGACGCCGAAAGTGTCGACAACCTCGGCATCGACACTGGCGCTGACAGCTGATAAGACACAAAGCGTCGACGTCCGAGTCGGACAGACACAAAGCTGACCGAGTCGACGCCGGCTTTGAGTCCTTAGTAGGTTGCAGCGGTCTCGCTGGGGACGAGGCCCGAGACCTAGAAGCACGTCTCCGAAGCCTTGTCCGAACGGGGACTCTAAGGTTCCCGAAGCGAGTCGCGGACCTGAGCCCGAAGGTGTGTAAGCCACGGTACAAGACCGTTCCTGGCCGGCCTTGTTAAAAGGCGCCACCAGAACCGTGCCCTGCGACTGAAATATCGCCAACAACTCCTCCTTAAAGGCAGCCCATTCCTCCGGAGTCGAAGACTTCGTCAGGCATGCCACTTTCCACATGGCTCCATCCTCCAAGGGGGAAGGAGACTGGTGACAGCGCTTCCGAGAATGCCACGACGAGGAAGACGAGTGGCGGGAACCACTCCGGGACCAAGAACCCTGGGCCTCCTCCCGACGCGGAGTCACCCCTCGAGTCGTCGGTGGACACCCCTTTGGATTTAGATTTCGTAGATTTATAGGACTTAGAACCCCTACCTACCTGGAGCTTCCCCTTCCGCAAGGCATTGGCAGTCAGCGACTGGCATTATGAACAGTCATCAGTGTCGTGACTCTCGCCCAAGCACCACAAATGCGGTGCGGGTCGGTGATCGACATTTTCGACTTGCAGTCCCTGCAGGTCTTGAAGCCAGACCGCGGAGTCGGAGGGGTCGAAGAAAAAGACATCTCAATGAGGAGAACACACAAGGCGTGCCGAGTTTCACGAAGCAACACGTTCGCGGAAAAACGAAACAGGCTACGGGCACCGTGCGTCCCATTTCTAACATCCGGTGATGTCACCCTTCGAGGGACATCAACCCGACATCATCGACACAGGACGCCCTCTGCCAAAAAAGTTTCCGAAGTGCACAGCTGTGGACATTACATGTCAAAGACGTGGAATATCTTGGACAATCCATTTGAATTAACATTTATATCTTGATATAATGACAAAGATCAAATCATTCACTTTTGATAATTCTTACACCGCTAATGAATGGTTTGTTTCCTCAATATGAGTCATCAAGTTAAGGAGCAATAGAGATGAAAACTGTAGACCACCTATGTGGCAATAGCGTTATTGGGAACGAGGGCGTTTGAGACTTTGACGGCACAAGAGTTTTCGGTCTTAAAGCCAGTTCTTGTAATTATTTTAGACACTTGTACTTGCAAACAGTTTATGAAGCCTTTAGGCACTGAACAGCCGTTTGGTTCGGTTCGAAATTCGCCACATCCACTCACCACCTCATTCAAACTTCTTCCACATCCAACCTTGAATCATGTTCTCAAATCTTCCAAAAACAGGATTTAAAAAATAATTAATTCTGAAACCCTTTTTTTCGACTCACAGTGCCACTTTTGAAGTGTTACATTGCTTCTTCCCAGCTTGGTTCACTCTGAAAAGAAAGGAGTACATCCAGAGTGAATTTTTAAAAAACATTGCACACATTTGCGCGATCTCTCGCGCTGGCAACAGCACAGGGGCAACTCGTGTGTCTTGGAAACAAGACAATGCAGAGCAAAACAGGTTTGGATCCTGGTTCCGCGTTTAGAGACTGGTCTTTGATATTAAGCGTGAAATTATATGGCATTTATAACGGCCCTGTACACAAGTGTTTCTAGGCGCCATATATACAATTTATAGAAGGATGTTATAAAAGATTAATTAAAATAAACTCGCCAACGCACAGTCAGAAGACACATTTCCCTCAATTCCTACCCCCCACCACCCATCTCGTGCCCATTACTGCAACTGTGTTGGACACGCTTCACTTGTTCTTACTCGGACGAGCTCTTCTGCATTCAGAGCCGTTCGTGGTAAACGTTTTCTGAAGAAACTAAATGAATAATGCTGCTCCCCTTTGAGATTTTTCGAGGCACTCGAGTATCCCATTCATCCGTTAGGATCTGCTTTTAACTGTCTAAAGGAGCATGTTTAGTTGAGGCTTAGAGGTTTGGTTGATTTACTTGAGTGGGAGGAGGGACGGGTTAATCGGGAAACGTCTCCCTCACTGTGAAACGTATTAGCAGGGAGTTGCTAGCAGCCGAAAACAACGTGGCAACCCTGCACACAAAAAATGACGATCTCAGCATATGTGCTGGAGTTAGTGCAATTGGATTACATAAATCCCACCAGTGGAACGTGCTTCTGGATTTAGAGTAGTTAATTGACTTAGAACTATAAAAAGATTCTGATCCAACTTGGGTCGTCTCTCAGTGCTGAAAGCACATTTTCAGGTCTTGGAAACAAAGGAATCCTGCATCTTCTCCAGAATGCAGCAGCTATTCAATCTTGCATAGATTTTGAAATACACAAGCAAACAAGGGAAGGTGGCAAAGGACTAGTCGCACTTTCCAGCTCGACAGTGGCTACTTAATCTCCTAGTACAGGTACCGAGGGGCTAACAAAACGGATTTCTGAAAAGCAGTCACATGCGCGCAGCACTAACATTTTAGGGGACTAGGGTGGTCCTAGATTTTCTGGCACTAAGATATTGCCATCCCAGAATGACAGAGTAAAACGTGGGGAGGGTGCACGGCACTCATGAGTGAACTTGTAGTGCCCGGCTTTGTGTGTGGAAAAGACGTGACGTAGCATCAAGCACAATGTCCTGCTCATCCTGTAATTGAGAAATGGCTACTCCAGAGTCGTACGAAATGCCTTTGTGGGTCCTGCTCAGTGGTCCGCGATGTCACTAGTTTTAAACCGCTTTTGCCTTGGCCATCAATAACAAAAACCCAATACCGCCCAAAGGTATCACACAAAAGGTCTGTTATTTGTAACTACAGTGGTGTTGAAAAGCTTTTTCAGAAGAACTACACCATTGCCAGTGATGGCTGGTGCTGCCAGAACTTTGTCCCAGATTCGTGTGAAAATAAACAGATCAGAAGAACAGTCATCTGAAAAAGTGATCACTTAAGTGCAATGGTCGAGTACGATTCAGTAACCAGCTTGCAGGCCCACTTTATTAGAGCGGTTCACAATCGTACATATTTGCACCCAGGGAAGGGCACTCAGCCAATTAGGTGGCTGGAACAGCGGCAAAAACACACTGGGTACCGCCAGCTTCTTCCAGCCACCTGAGGAGCTTCACCGGCTGGCACCATCTTGCGTGTGAGGGGGCAACAAGGAGCCTCTCCCCGTTGCCTCTCCACTCCCCCAACCCCTCAAAAGAAGACACACCCTTTCCCCTCTTCCTCCCTATCCACTTTCCTGCCCCAGTCCCGGAGCTCCTCCCGTCCGAGGATGCTGCCAAATAAATGCAAAGGGAACCAAGTCCCTTTTCCAATGGCAGCAGTCATCTTGTTATTTTTCACAATGCACGTGCAGACCGCCTCCTGTCAAAAACAAAACAATTGAAACCCTGAGGTGCGAATGGCCACCGCCCCATGTCAAAACCTGTAAAAACCCCAGCCCTCCCTTCACTCGGGCCTTCCTAGACTAGGCCTGGCAACCAGTTACTGCCCATGTGCGCCCCTTGATGCGGGGTCGATTGCCCAATTAGTTCCTTTTCATGAAGTGCACTCAGTAGGGGGAGAAATGCAGGGACACATCGAGCAACACGAGTCAGTCCGAATAAAGACTCGCCCCTTTTCCAACATCTAAAAATCACTTGTCACATTAAGTTTCAGAATGCTCCAGAGACTGCAGCACAACATGGACATTCTGCTGTGTAGCCTCTGTTCTAAAGGTTTGTTAGAAGGTTGTAAAAAGGCCCTCAATATGCCACAAGTACGGGCTTCTGTGTGGAGCCAAGACACACAGGACAACCGGCTGGTGGAGGTCCGTTATTGTGCAAAAAAAAAAAAAAAAATATATATATATATATATAGTTAGCCTTTGAGCGACATGTGGTCCATAAATTGGATTTTGGGTGGCAGTGCGTTTGAGGGTTGAGCTTGTGTGACAGAAAAGGCTAGCCCACCCATGTAATTTGAGGCATCATTGGACCTGAAGAAGATTGGCACCAAAAGGAACAGAGACTGCATTCAGGCTTAGAGTGTTGTTTTGCATATTGTGACAATTCAAAGTTATTTGTTCCTTCTCCCTAAGAGGGAGCCTCCCCTTTGAGGCTAGGTGAGACCGCTCTGCAAGACCCTCCCTATGGGTCTGGGCAAGTGGAGCCTCACTGGTTGAGACTCTTCCCCCCCCTCCCCCACCCCCCACCCCGGGAATAGGGATTCCTGTGCCTCTGAGGAACTCCCCAAGCCACACAGCATAGTAGCATACATGGGACCATCTGCTACAAACACTAAACTAACATCTACATATTTGGCTAAAGGTAATGCTGTAACCAACCAGCCCAGAGAAGGAAAAAAGAATGTCTCTAAGAAGACGCATACTTGAGAATGTCTCTTTAAGAGAAGACGCATACAACTGGGACGAGAGAAGGAACATGGAGAAACAGAAGAGTATCATACGCCATGGATGTAGGGAAGTCTATGAAGACTCTGAACAAATACCTGATAAGGAGGGAAATTACCATATTATTATTTATTGTATTTATAGAGCGCTTTACTCCAAAGCGCTTTACATTACAACTAAGTACATTGAATAAATGAAAGCATAATGCAAAACATGAGACAAACCATCAAAACAATATAAGGGACAATTTACCAAGGGCCGTGAATGAAAGAAGGGAGCAGGGCGAATGGGAAAAAAGTGAGGAGGTTAACGGGACAGGGAATGAAGGAAATAGGATTTGAAGGAGGAACAAAAGGAGGGGTAGGAGGAAATGGAGCAGATAGAGAGAGGTAAAGAGTTCCAGTGTAGTGCGGCAAGGAGCTGAAAGGAACGAAAACGAGAAGGGGCACAAGGAGGCAGGGGAACAGTGAGTAGGAAGAGATCAGCAGATCGCAGGGGGCGAGAAGGGGAGTAGAATGAGAGAAGAGAGGAAAGGTAGGGAGGAGCGAGATCATGAAGATATTTAAAGATGAAACAAAGGAAGTTAAATTTAAGTTGATAGTGGAAGGGAAGCCAGCCAAGTTGAGAGAGGGAAGAAGAAATGGGGTCAAGAGGAGAGAGGAGGCAAAGGGTACGAATGGCAGATTTAAGAGGAGCAAGATGGGAGGTAGGAAGGCCAAAGAGGAAAGTGGATAGGAGCACCAAGATGAAAAGGGGAGAAACTGTAGCATAACATTTCGTAATAAAGAAGGACAGACAGGACTATCAAATGAACATGATAGTTACAAAGAGAGAACCCAGCAAAGGTGAAATTCAAGTGGTAAGAAACCACAGCCAAGCTGAGAAAGCCTGGATCAATAGATTATGACCGGTCTAAAACCTCCAACAAGAAGGTTAAAAAAAGAATCACGAGGAAATTACAAATCCATCACTAAAAATAGGGACCCAAACCAAAGACTGCAAAGCAGTACCATTTGCTGCTACTACGAATACCGATACTTTGCTGGAAGGCCCTTACTCCTAGTCAACTTTAAGGAACGCTCTTGCAAATCCTGTCTGATGCAATTATTGCTTCATACAGGGTAGGGATGTGGGTCTTATGAAATAATTCATTTTCGGGGATGTGCCTGACAAGTTGAAGGAGTAACACCCTTAAACTGCCTTAAAATTAAGCTGTGTTGCATGCTCAGTGACAGCATACTTTTAACAAAGCATGAAATAGTTCACAGGGTTACATGGCGTGTGGCCCATTCTACAGGGCTGCCCATAGACCACTAATATTCAACAATAACAGTTTCAAAAGACAAAAGAAATAATGAATGCACCAACAACCTGCATCAATTGTTCACATAACATGTTGCCATGTAGTTTGTCTGACAATTCAGGTTAAAAAATGTATCCCAGGTTTGATTTTCCTATGAAAATGCCAAAAACGTACTTCAAACCTGCCACACTGATGAGGCACCTAGACTCCATGCAGCATACTAGGCTGGCTTCAAGAGCTCAAATCAACAGAAGTAGGTTACATTTCCACTGCTCACCATTCCAGACAAAAACGTGTGTACCAATAGCCTCACAGAACACAGGGTGACCTACAAATCTAATAGGATGGATCTGGTTATTGCTGGTCGGGGCTATTTCACAGGTTCCCCAATGCTTTCTCTCGTTTGCAAATTCATTGCACAAATGTACTTGTGAACCATCTCCAAAATCTTTCAGGACTTTGACAATTTAAGATTCTAGTGGACTCCCAGTTCTAAAATTAATCTTCTAACTTGCCCGATAAGGAAGCACTGCAAGCTAATGCACCTCGCAGAGGCTGGTTTCTGTGAATACCAAAGTGATGAATGGAAAGCTTTGAATTCATCAGAACCACAATGATTCTACTGTAACAGAGGGGGGCAGCAATGTGCAAATGAAAGAGGGGGTGCTTAATGTGAATGGGCTATTTAGGCAGCTGGCTAGAAGTGATCATTAAAGCAACAAAATACATTGAGGGGGGGGCATCAAAAAAATAATCAGATAAGAGTGAAATCCATTTAAGACAATAGGACAAAACGTCGGGTGTGTCCACATTCAACCAGTCGGAAGATGGCTGTTGATCCGAGCACCAAATGAGGCATTTGTTTGTTTGCAGGAAACTACAGCAACTGGCAGGGGATCTCCATTCAGCAGAAAGGGATCTGGAGCCTCATCCAGCATCTACATTGCCTGTTGTGAAGCAACCTAGCTAAGAGAGCAGGCACTGTGTTTTGTGGTACATGAGTCACCCACCTCTCGTAGTGTGAAGGGCGGGTTAACTGACTATTTGCTGCCCACAGAGCGACTGAAAGTAGAATTCGACTACGTCTGATCACGCCAGCATGTCAAAGCGGAGGTTTGAGCAAAAAAGGTCCAGCAATTTGGACTGCAGGCGAGGGGAAATGTTGATCTATCAATACGTTGGTTAGGGAAAACGTCTCCCTATAAATGTGCCCACCCTCAATTGAGCCACTTGAAACTTTCCAAGTGTGTCTGTACGAGCAAGACGGATAGAGTGAGATAGCAAGCACACTAGTGGGCCCATTCAAATTCTACCACGGCATGGCTTTGAATAAAATTGCGAAGCCCGTTGCCCAAGTATTTAGTTATTGTGCATGCCAAGAGCGGCAAATAGTAACCAAGATCGTTAATAAACCCCTCCAGCCCTCGCAGAGAAGCTACTATTGAACACTTTTTGACGTAATCTGTTCTCAAACCACACATACAGGTTAACCTTTGCCCCTTTGCTTCACAGCCAGTTGAAAACATGGTGGGGGCAGGCAGCTGAAGTGCTTATTGTGAAAGTATAAACTTTTCCTACCGATCCGACTTCTCTTACGGCCAGTCTTCAGGTGGGAATCACGACAGACGCAGCCTGCACCGATCATTTTGTTCCAGACGGTTCTTGGATTCAGAATATTGGTTTTCCCCTTCACGGAAGCTGGGCAGTGCAGCAAACAGCGAAGGGGCAGTTTTTACTCAGCAAAGTGATGTCAAGTCATTGTAGTACACGCATTACTCTAGTTTTTAAATTAAGCAGGCAACGCTAGGTTCTTTAACCAGACCTAAAGGAGAATTAAACAACAGCCCTCTTTGGTTCTTTAATAAGCAAGAACTGCACAACCATGTAACTCCAATACGCACGCATAGGCCATGGCGAGAAAAAGCAGCTGGATATCAAGTATAGGGTTTAAAAAGAAACGTATTAAAACTTGATTACTACCGTTGAATTTAAACAGAAGATAACAAAAAAATGAAACGTACATCAAAAAGAAGGGTGGGGGGGCCAAAGCAGCAATTAAAAGATCTCTCAAAAGATAACTTTACCAAAGAGTGGCCGAGCAGCTTGTGACCAGTCAACTGACTTTCAGGGAACGTGTTTATTGTTGAACGGATGCGCCCAGCAGTTTACACAGTCCACTCCACAACTGGTATGTCCCAACCGTGCACTTTATTAATAAGGCGCTGTTCACGGTAGCATGAAGATTTCCAATTGTGACATGGGATAGCGCCAGAGGCCACCCCCATATGGCATATAAAAATGGCTCAAACTGCCCTCTAGCTCTCACTAATCCACTAAAGGAGTGGAGTGTGAATAATGTATCATGGCAAGGACGCAGTCAGTCCAAACATGCAAGAGCAGGACAGACCGTGCTCTGACCGGCCTTTATTTCAAGGTCTGCTATGGCAACGCAGCAGAAAGGTTACCAGAAAAAACAATGTTCTATTCGTTCTTAGGCGAAAACACGTCTAGAAATCATGAACTTGGATTTTTAAAAAAAGTTGGATGAGCAGCGATATACCACCATCTATCCAAGCAAATAGCGAGCATATGGCATGCGATAGCCCATTCCTTTGTCTCGTTACATAGTTTTGCATGTCCCCTCTTGTAAAGGACATGGAATGTGCTCTGATCTGTGCACTGAGAAAAGGCCAGTACAGTTGAAGCAGTTGTCCCTCAGAAAATGATGTGCATTCCTCAAATGCTGCCCCACAACGTCTATTTATTCTTGCATTTCCCCACCTTGTGGGTGTGCGAAGGCAGGTAGGTGGGCATTATGTGGCGTTTGTGAAGTAATCAACTGCCACTGGAATAGCCTTGATGTACTGAGGAGGAGTTGAATCTCTGTACCAATGGTTGGCACTTCGGGCCGAGGTGCTGGGCAAAGACAAAAATAATGGGACATCTACCAAAGGACCATCGCTTGCTGCTCCGTGGAGCGAAAAACTCAGTGTTCTACCGAACCAAGTCTGAATGGCAGGTCTGTGGCTCAGTGGACTAATGCAACCACTACAGGAGCCTGTGTTTGACCACATGGTCACAGGTTCCAATCCATGGCAGGTCCACTCAGCCCTTCATTCTTCCGAGGTAGATAAAAGGAGTACCATTAAGAAACATCTGTTAGCTGTCAATAGAGCCAAAATGCCACTCTGGGGGTTGACATTTGCCCTACAAATACACCTGTTATGTTCTACCTCACTCCATTCCGTCTCCTGTCATTCAGTGGAAGGAGGTCTTCACTGGCCACGTTTTATTGGCCTTCAAAGCAAAATGGACCCCCACTCGCAGACCAAAGGGATCAGCCATACTACACCAGCTTCTTTATATGCTCACCAGATGCCATGTCGCAACCCCTGCACTACGAACAGTATTCGTCTCTTTCAGGTTAGGATTCCCTCAAATATCTTTGCGCACCGTAACTTAGGGTAGGAGCAAGTTTCCTGCTTGAGCG
The DNA here is from genome assembly GCF_040938575.1 of Ambystoma mexicanum. Lineage (NCBI taxonomy): Eukaryota > Metazoa > Chordata > Amphibia > Caudata > Ambystomatidae > Ambystoma > Ambystoma mexicanum. The sequence continues at coordinate 1,299,915,966 of NC_090932.1, forward strand.
GGTTTAGAATTTTGACAATCTGGAGAAACATTAAATCAAGAACATCCCATGTAAATAGGCGAGAGACCATGCAGAACCCAGATTGGTCAGTGGAGTAGACTCTCCCAGGCCCCATTTGTGGCCAACAATGGGAGCACAGAAGCTATAAAATCCATAGATGCAGATCTCCGAAGATAAACAATTTTGCTGGGAGGTTATTAAAATATAATGGGTGTTAAGTCTGCATTATCTTTCAACAACCAGCAAATCAAGTTCCAGGAATTTTGAAACTTTGCCCCGAGGATTGCACACATCACTGCAAACCCCTCTAGGTCTGATCCGACCTTAGATTGTACTAGTGCAGAGAGCAGCCAGTAGGAGGTAACAAATGGAGGTCTATAATAGACTCATGCCGCTATAAGTGGAATACAACAAGGTACCTTGCTTGCACAGCCTCTGCCGCCATGGACACAATTAGGCAACTCAACAACGGTTGGGGCCTAGAACGGATCCCTCTGCCGGTGCAAAAGCGAGCAATTGAAGATTCAGTAATCAGCTTCTAGGGCTGCTGCTACGTGCTGGGGCAGTCTCTGCACAAAGCACAGGACCCTCTTTATAGGACTGTCATGGTGAGGGTTGGGGGGGGGGGTTGCAACAGCATCCATGTTTGCCAAGTAGCCGATAAAGCAGGCTGCTTTCTGTTCCCTGCCAGATGCAGTTACTACTCAACAGAAGACAGCAGAGCGGTGTCTGGATTTGTAGGTCATGCATTCTCACTGTTCACACTCCTGTTATCTTTCAGATGAGGTAATATTACACAGCATGTGGCGCCAACGCAGAGGGGTTTTTCTCGAGTAACCTTGTTCCTGCGTCTTGATTCCTTAAATTCACTTTTGGCATGCTGTAGTGTGTGCCCTAAGATTCAACCTGGTTAAGGAATATGCAGCAATAATCCTGTGCCAAGATCATCTATCAAGCATGGGTAGCGCATAAAGAATTTGATGCAAAATAAAATTAATTTCTACAGTAAAGTTTTATTACATAAAAACAATATAAATAAAAAAAGATTGAAAAACAAAAGATCACCAATATGGAATCAGCAGCTGTAAAAACCAAACCACAAAGACGCATTACACTGGAAGCACAGAGACTACTTGAAAAATTAATGAAGCGACTCAGCCATAATAAAAGAGGGAGCATAGATATAGCACCGGCAAGCAGTGTAATATTCTAGGAAAGAGTAAAGCGCTCCCTAGGGAAGACTATTGTGCTGCTGGTTCTGAAGAAACACCGGGGCCGTGGCATACACAAAGCGATGTGCACTTCGATACAAAACAACCAAACATAATGCGCACTGATGCAGAACGAGGCACTGCAATCCACTAGGACATGGGCAGAGGAGTACAATATAGAATGATCGCTGCCATACAAACAGAGGTGGGGGACGAGGAACGCACAAACAACTGAAGGCCGACGGTGGCGCGTTGGAGATTTTAAAACAAGGTACACAGCTGGAAATGTATGGGGAAGAAGTATGCTAAGACATTATTTTGCTTAGTACGAGTTGCATCTGTGAACCAGCAGAAAGATACTTTCAATAATTACAAAGCTATCTTTATACACTGGAGTGCCTAAGGCTTCAACTGGCATTGTAGCAGAAGTGATGCAGAGTAACTGCACTTAAACTGCGTTGCCTTTTGAACATCGACCCGAGCGCGTAGGCCGTGGCGGTCATGCTCGATATACAGTTTAATTCGGTTTCATGGCATTTCATGTACGGTGTATTGGAGAAATGTGGTTTTGGCCCTGGTTTCATCTCATATGTGCAATTGCTTTATTCCTCTCCAGTTGCTAAAGTTAGTGCTAATGGGACATTGTAGACTCCAATTCACATAGCAAGCGGTACTAGTCAGGGGTGCCCCCTGTCAACCCTGCCATAGCCATTGAACATTTGGCTGATCTTATTAGTCATAGGCGAGTACAGATAGCTGCAGAGCCCGAAATTAGATCTTTATATGCGGATGATGCAATAATGTATGTGAAGGAACCACAGACCCATTTGCACACCATTATGTGGGATATTGTTGACTTTGGGGAACTCTGGACTAGGAGTGAAGTAAGTCGCAGTTATTCCCCCTCACTGAGGCACGATTGAACCCAGTGATCTGCTTGGATTTACATGGACACAAATTACGGTGCAATATTTAGGGATTATGGTTGCACAATGTACTATACGACAATAACTATGCCAAATACCTAGCGCACCCCTCTCAAAATTCGATCCTGGGCATGTCTGCCATTGTCTATTGCGGGTAAGGTGGCGCTACTAAAAATGACGATTTTCCCCAAAATACTTTACTTTTTTCAAAATATTCCCCTATGGCTTGGTATGACTTTAAAAAAAAAAAAAAAACTGGCAACTGCCATTAGTGCTTTTGTATGGCACTTGGTGTGCCTCAGATGGGACACTTTGGTCATGCCGTATGCGCAGGGGGCTGGGGGGCGGGGGTGTCGATGTGCCCGATTTCCAGGTGTGCTGGCTGCGCAAGCACAATACGCAGCCTTTTGGTTTGCTGTGGATGCTGTGATCCTGCATGTAAAGCCACGGGACGTTTCATCTTTCTTTAGTGGTGCCCCCTGGGTTGGTCGATCCTTGCTCCTTTGATCCAGCAAGTGTCACTTGGCTGGCCTGGAGCAAAATATGGAAGCGATTGGGAGTCGCACATCCCTACCACTGCAACTTTCCATTGTTAAACTGTGATCCGGCAATCCCCAGAGTAAATGGGTTCAATGAACGGCACAGGGCTCAGAATGGGTTTTATGTGTTGGGCTACAGGTTTCAGAGTGGGAACTTTATATCTGCTGCTGACATTCCTGCACACTCATGCAGTGTAAATCCTCGCAGTGGCTTCAATATATTGGTGTCCATGGGGTCATCCGGGCCTGTTGGAAAGGTTTCCAGGTGTAGCCGTAGAGGAATTCCTTACTTGGGGGCCTATGGATCCCGGGGTACGGTCTCTTCTCTGTATCAGGCGATAGAGGACCATATATTGTAACCTATGCTAAATGTACGATCTAAGTTGGCAATCGATATGAATTCGAGATTACGGATGACACTTTGAGGGACATGTGTTTACAAAATCAAGCGGTCTCCTTGAATTCCCAATTCCGTTTGATACAATTCAAAGGTCCTACACAGGTATCCATTATACGGTGCCAAGGCTGAAGCTCTTCTCCCAATAAACTACAGGTTGTTGTCCTAAGTGCGGGGAGGTGGGATATGCTGGGTTCTTCCACATGGTGTAACTGTCCCAAACTTAACAACTACTGAAGGGATGTTTGCTCTATTTTTCACCGATATGACGGGTGTCAAGCTAGACGCTACCCCCATGCATTGTTTAATCTATGTCTTTGATGTCCTTTTTGCGGGGTGGGGGGGGGGGTAGGCTAGAGAATGAATGTTTGTTACTTGCTATGTGATATCTGCTTCTACGTTGGTCAAAACCCACTGTGCTGTCAACTGGTCAATGGTTGAAAGCGGTTTCATGGGCCAGTGATACTGAAGAGCGATGGGTCAGTCACCATGCAAGCAGCCGGAAACTGCCCGAGGGACATATGGACACCCTTCAAGTCCTATCTGACTAGATGCATTGGACAATCCCTCATCTGACTAGGTGCAACCTAGTGGTCCCCCGCATGGTGCTACTATTGCATTTTTCAGGACGGTTACTGCTTCAATTGTATAGGCTCCTAACGTAGACGATTTATGTGTCTTCCTCCAAAACATCGCCTGTGTAGTCCTACACCTGTATGCACAGTATTTGTTTATATATTTTCTTTTGCCAGTGAATGATGTCATGCTCTGAAACAAGTGCTTTAATAAAGCGTTATAAAAAAATTAAATGGAGGCAGTGAGCCCTGCATCTCAGGACATCCTTGCCTCTAAAAAACCCCCACCACTTCTCCTGCAGATCTTGATCGCCTCAGGGAAGGCAGAGTTAGACCTCCACACCCGCAAAGCACATCATCCCACTCACGTACCTGATCCAAATGAATAACATGTTATTGTCACCCAATTCATAAGGGGGCCCCTAACGTCCAAAGTCGATCTGCAAATGTAATCTGGTAAGAAAAATATACAGCCTTTGCTGATCCTAGACTCCCCCGCTGCCCTCTTAAGAGGACAAGGTAACTCATCCATCATTGAAAGGGTAGACCAGGCTAGATTATGCAGATTAACTACCAGACTAGCCCAACCTGAGCCCAAGAGGAAGCCAACGTCCCACCCCACAATTACCATCACAATAAAGTTCCTAGTAGCCCCACAAACATCCAGACAGCCCTGTTCCACAGGAGCCACAAATCAAATCCCACCCTCATTTTTGAGTGTCATATTTCCTCACAGCTTTCAAGTCTACAGAAGGTGGCCTTTCGTGGCGTAGGGAGCAAGAGCTTATATTCTCTTGTGCATTGGTCGAACACACCTAGGCAGTGAAGGAACAGGCTAGGCAGCCTCTGCACACAGGCTTTAACTGGATAGTTGCTCTCCTAGGAGTTGACAATGTGATTTTACCCCTTTGTCCTGCCATACATAATTTTGGAACCTCAACTCCAATTGAATTCTTACTAGAGGTGGGTGAGCCTAGCTAGGCCTGGGCCGGCCAGGGCTCAAAGGGGGGGCTCCAGTCCAACCCTCGTTTTGGGCCGGTACCTCCCGGACCTGCCACGGACCCCACCATGGCTGCCCAGACGATCGATCAAAAAAAAGCTGCTCAGCCTATGGTGCGTGTTGCAGGCCCGCCTGCCGGTCCACATCCACCTTCTGATCAATGGGTTCCTGACCTGCCCCCATATAACACGATTGTTATCCAACCTACCACTTTTTTGGGCATTTAGTTCTATTTTGCCGGCGCTGCGCAGGCAATATGGAAAGAAAATAATATTAAAAAAATAATAATTATCTGGCCCTGATGCCGAGAGAGGGCACCAGGGAGCTTTTATTTTCTCTTTCCATATTTGGGCATCTCTTTAAATTTTGAACGCACTGTCAAAATGGAAAGAAATGTCTAAATATGAAAAGAAAATGAACGCAGCCCTGGTGTTTTGTCGGCACCCGAACCGCCATCAGGGTCAAATTTGTTTTTTTTCCTCCTTCATGTTTGGGCATTTCTTTCCATTTTGCCTGCTCTGCGTGGACAAAATGGAAAGAAATGCCCGGATATGGAAAAAAAAAAACGTTTATTTAATTTTTCTGGGGGAGAGATGGATTTCAAGGGCTCATCCTGTGGTAGGCTCCTAGAACCAGGCCACACCCCCCCCCCGCAGGTGAAATCCCTGGCTCCCCCAGCTCTAATTCTTACACAGTGAAATATTAAACTGCACTATTCCACCACCAAACTGCCAGGATCCAACACGGGACCATGCAGAGATGGCACTCTGGGTGATCTACATTACCCATTTCTCTCCCCTTGTGTGCACTGCCTTTACATTAGACTAGTCCGTTACTTGCTTCCGACATGTGATGTTCACAGTCTATATGCCGCTCACGTCTATTCCGGATAAGCTTGGCAGTCCCAGTAGAACGATTCTGGAGTTTGTTTTCTAAGAGAAATTAAACATACTGCATGGCAAAGAAATAATACATGTTTCCAGGCCTTATTTGACAACATCTATAATCCATCGCTCTGCCATACCCTACGATTTGTAATATTCCAAACTTCGCTCAAGTAAATTCTCCCTGATCTACAGACACCTTTGCACTTAATCTGCTTGCTGCCCAAATCTTTCACGTTCCAGGCTTGTTGCAGCAGCATGCACCCAAACACTGCCCCTTTCCATTTTGCCTACTAGATTTGGTTTTACCCTGCGTGTCCTCAATTACCAATTTTTCATGTCCTCCACTCCACCCCCTTATCTGGTGGTTAGGCAGTGGAGCTGTACGACAAGATTAGGCACTACTACTACAGTGGGGATTTTGGTGCCATATGAAAGCTTTGTAACATTCAGGAGAGTAGGTCAGACCACGTATGTTACAGATCTCTTTAAATTCTGATCATTGAAAGAGAGCAATCATCCCAGTGGCTCTTTATGGTACGTTTACAGGTGTGGATTAAAAGTAGGCTTGGTCTTTTAAGTGTTGCCTTGGTGCCTCACTTGCACAGCATCAGCCAGAGTGATGTTGGAGCATTCCACACGATTTACAGGATATGTACACCGTTTAATGTTCTTCTTTTAAATTAGAAAAGTAGTTTTCAGGAAATGAGCATCCCACAGAATGTGGATAGTTGGGGAGTAAAATGGAAGCATTGAAGCTCTCGTATTGAAAGAAAACTAGCTTAGAGGGACATTGTGTTGCATCATGCAGGGTGTGTGTGTGTTTTTCCATAGGACAACCAGGAAACGCTACGCTAGACCACTGGATTGAGGCTACAGTAGGGGAGGAGGGGTCTTGTGATGCAGAAATTCCAGATATTAGCAGATATTAGCAAGGGGTCCATTGTGGCATCCTCAGAACCCCCCCTCCCTCCAGACACTAGGGCAGGAACGATAGCGGCAGCCACTGCGAACCAAGAGTACCATGGGCTAGATACCCAGAGTGTACATCAAGAACTACTAAAGCCCCATTCTCCAATAAAGCCACTGATTTACTAAATCAAACCTTTTTCTTTATTATGTATTCGCATGGATAATCAGACTTCTTGGTTACTGCATCTCCAAAGTTCAGAACACCAAGATCTGAGAGACAAGTCACACCACAGTCAGACTCCCGCTGGTTGCTACAATGGTCTCTCTCCTTTGTACGCCCGCAAGCATCCAGGTGGTCCTAGACTCTTCATTTGATGCAGAGAGTCCCCTGTTCCTGCTTTCATGTCACTGACTTAACAGACTTTGGGATCTTTGGACTAAATTTCCCTCTGGGAAGCTCAAAATATTCTTTAATATTTGTAGTCACCCTTAGGATTACAACAGCTCTTTAGAACACAAATCCCACTGCATGAGTTTCACCATTTCAGCCTTTCTTAAACGTTCCAATGGATTTTAGATGTATACCTCTCCATACAACTTGCATGACTCTTTCCTAGTTTATTTGATCTTCCCGGTTTAGTTGATCTTTGACTTAAGTTTGGGCCTTGTAGCAAATGTATTAACCTAGATAGCTTTACAGTAGCTGTATCATATTTACCAAGATGCCACTGAACGGACTAAACTTTTGCAAATTTGCTATGTCTTTAGGCAACTCTTCTCAATCTACAATTTAAAGATTGCACACATTGTTTAGATACTTAATTTCACTGAGTCTTTGGGTGGCACTAGCCAGCATACAACTAAAATGAACACGAAGGCCTTTGAAAACTGTTTAGACCGTTGGAATACTGTGCGGATGGGCCTCTAATCACTGTAACCCAAAATGGGCCCACCACAGAAGAAGCGAGTGCACGTTTGTCCGTAAAGCAAGTTTATTGTACAATCAGCCGGGAGGACCTGGATGACGCAGTAGAGTCATACTAACCAGAGTCTCCCTGAACCACACAAACACTATACATTTTGTAACAGTTAAAACACTCACACGTATTTTATTACAAATCATATCATCCCACCTAGTGGGAGTATTTTACTCCCTATTTTTTTTTAAGTTGGGATTAAAATGATTTAGGGAGACAAAATGCAAGTCCAATTCCCAATTAGAGTTTTTTATAAGCGAGTACAAATACGTTTAACTGAAAAACGGATTTTTTAAATAATTTCTATTCCTTTGCCCCTTGATATTCATATACATTAAAAAGATACTTTTACTTCTTCCAATTAGGCTGTTAAAATAGTAGTTTCTTCCTGTGGTACTATGTGCACTATTGGTTCAAACATATCCATGGAGTTGCAAGGGCTAGAGCAGGAGCACAAGATTCTAAATGTCTTTCTTATTTTTTTGTTGGAAGTATTTTTGCTCCCCCATTTTTTTATTTTTTTGGATTATTTGTCAATGTTTGCTGAGTAAAAGTGGCCGATACACACCTTATCTTTAGGGCTGATCCCACAACACATGATTGGATTTTTTTTGTATAGGTTTGACCAATCTTCTCCAATTCTCATGTTCTCATTTGCCTACCATCATCAGCTCATATTTGTAGCACACCCCTTTCCTGAAGTCTTCTGTGGTAGGTTGCGACATCATCACATACTTCCATATCCAAACAAACCTAATTCATACCAAGTTCATTTGGCCTGGGACCTTCTATACCCAGACGTAATAGCAGATGGTTTGCAAAGACACGTCAAACAATATACAGAGGGGGAAGAGTAAATATGTTTCCTTTTAACTGGTGATAACTATTGCACCCACCCAGACTTGCTGGCGTCCTTTTTTCACTATAATCTAAATGACTACCAAATCAACGTGCATGGCCGCGGGACACAAGCGGAAAAAAAAAAATCATCAAAACCCATAAAGTATTGGTCAAATCTGCTCTTAGGTGGCCCTTCACTCCAGGTTTATTGCTTGGTCAAATGCAGATGGCCGGGCTACCCTGAACAATAAGTAACAGACTCCCATGTGCTTAAAAAGATAACCATCTCCTTTGCGCAATAGTGCCAAGTCATAAAAAACCAGCCCAGCTGCAACTGACCATATGATAATGTCGCAGCTACTCCTTGCTTTTCCTCAGCCTCCAACCTTGCAAAACCAGTTTTCCCAGTCACCCAGAGTTCACCACGCAAATCCTGGCTGCAGGGCCTGGCCAAACTATGAAGGAGCACACAGATATGTACATTTCCCCAATGTATCCCAAACATATGTCCCTTAAGACCCTTAGTTCATGCATGTTTAAAACTACTACGTCCTCTTTACAGCGATTTCCTCATGACAAATCTCCTTTCTCGCATACGCATTATGAAGCTCCTCGTTGTCCAGTTTCTAAGAGCATTGTGGCATGCCATAGCTATATTGCATTCATATTTCACTGGCATTTTTGACATTTATCTTGCTGTGCACGTGCAATCTAAAACTTAGCAACCAACACAATAGTAACACTAAAATCAACACATTTCCCCATTAACTACACTAAATATATGAACAATTGCAACATTGCCCCGATTTTGCCATTTCCCCAGTCATCAATATGGCACATGCAACGTGAACACCTCCTTCTCATTGGGACCTTTATATCGACCACCCCAACAATAAACATTTCAGTGTGCCACACAAAAAGCACTTTCTTGTTCAATCCACCTTACACTGCTGTGGGACTTCTGGAACCCACATCCCAACATAGAACTTAACTGATGCTCAGTTTAGAACCACTTCACAGCATGCATGATCGCAGATATCCTGCTCTCCTCCTCCCGCCAATTATCTCCTCTCTGCAAGAATTGCCTCCCCTCCCCTAACCATCTCCTCCGTTTCCAGCATTACTGCTGTGCTCCTCACACGGTGCCATGGCACAGTGGCAAGGCACACAGTCAACCATGGCATGAAAAATTGTTAATGATTTTTCCTTTACAAAATGAAAGACTCAACCTACTTTAGAAACCATGCCCACCAGCAAACTATTGCAGGCCTAAAAATGTACACTTGCCACTAGCCATTGGCTAGCGATAACGACTTCTGGCAAGTAGAAAATTGTGTGATGTCTATATATGTGGAGAACTAAGGGGGCAAGTGACTTTATACCCGGCTAGTTGCAACTTGAAGTTTTTACCCCTGATCTTTTGTTGAATGGCGGCACATAAAGTAATGACATGTTTTAAGATATATATCAATTCATGTAAAAACCAAGGAATTTATATGGAAAAACTGCAACCACAAAAAAAAAGGGTACAAACTGGGACGGCTGTGATGACGAAGTAGCAAAGTTTTCATCCAAAACATTAAAAAAACGAAAATCCAACACCTTAAGTCTGTTTTATTCACCATGCAGTGCAGTGGTCGAAGTGGGCAGGAGCGGTGCTCCACTACTTTTTAAAAAACTTTTTTTTTTTAAAGCTGTACTGCTTCTATGCTTTTATTTAAAAAAGAAAATCGTCCTACACTTTTATTTGAATACAAAACCATTGCGTACTGTAGTTAAAACTTACTTCGTCCCTTAAGCAGCAAGTATGTTTGTTTTATTCCCCTTACTGGGGATTCGAACCTGGGAGCTGCTGGCTCATCATGCTGAGCCATCGTAGAACTGATGGGTTACAGTTATTTTTTCAGTGGCCTGCTTGGGAAGGCCCATTCTCAAACCCCATCATAGTCCTGCTCCCACAGTAATCAGAATTTTTCTGGACAGGGAACATAGTTCTAGTACTGCTTTTCGTACACTTCGACCACTGATGAAATAAGTGCTTAGTGCCATGAGTTTGCCAAAGAACTCTTCAAAGTTGTTACCTTAAACAAAAGCTCTGCATTCTCGTTTTAATTCTTTGTAAATAAATTGTAATTGTTTATTTGTAAAGTGCGTATACACAAGTGAAGGGCTTCAAAGTGCTTCAAGGCGGGAAGGGCAGCTGAACATCTCTTTGCGGAAAGATTTGACAGTATTCAAACCGAAATTTGAGAATGGTTGAGAATTTAAAATTAAGGAGATTATGTAAAACAGTTTTAAGACGATCTCTGCTCAGTTGAACTTGCTTCTATGGTGAATATTTCGGAAAATCAGTTAAATCAAATGCAAGAGGCTGCTTGGACAAACGAAATGGATAAAAAAAAGTCACAGTTCGGGCACAAGGAGGTAAAGCATGCACTCGTGATGCCTTGAGTGGATACAAAAAAGTGGAACAATGTGACAAACAAGTCGCTGGGAAAAAATCTGATCTTGATTCAAGAAAAAACGTGCACATTGTTTTGAGGAACCTGCTACTATTGTTAGCATTACATTCGTGATACCATTGCGGGATCGGGATCTGGTGAAGTCTCAAACTATTTTCTTCTAAGGTAAGAGGGGGTGGGGGGCAGAGGGGAGGAGGGGTTTGGCCGAATTCCGAGGGATACAACTGATGTTTTTTGTTGTTGCTTCCAGTAAAATAAAACCATTTAATATGTACTGATTTTGCCGTTACTATTTTCCAGAACACTGGGTCTGTGTGACCTCAGCTTTTCAACAACAACAAATTAAAAACAGAAAAGGGGCACATTTGTGTTGGACCAAGATTTACAAGTACCTTTTCCCCATTATGGAACCAAAACACGGCATTTGGTCTCTACGTAAGCACATGCATCATTAAATGAAACTATAACGTAACAATTCTCAATGTATGCAAGACTAAATACACATTGCACAATGTTCATACGAGTGCTATAAAATTATGAGCCTTCAAGTGTGCCCCAAGTCGAAAAGGTTTGCAGCTCGGCTGAGTCGGAGGCTCTCGCTGTGAAACATTGCCTCAGTTCAGTTGGCAGTTTCATGTTTACCTCAATTTCACAACCTCGTTTGCAAGGTATGTGGCATTCGGACTCCTCATCCACCTCTTTTGGTCTATGCATTAGGGTTTGTCTTTCCAGTGCAGCAGTGAACTTCAGTCCCCAATCCTGGAAACCAGACATGTTCCCCATCAGTTATTTTGGTAGCATTTCTTTCCTTCAACTGGTCCCAAACTATCAAGCACCTCAAACATCAGATCAAAGTCAGCGTGACTCACATCCCCCTCCCTCTCGCAGTCAGGTGCCACTTTTCAGGTATGTCAGATACTTTCCACCACCTTTCCTCCTCTTACATTGCCCGCAACTGTGAGCACACGACCATGGAAGTGCAGACTGGCATGTCAACTACTGTCTCCCTCTTTACAAAACGTCAGCACTTCCCCAAAGCAGATTCTTAATTTCTGAAGGAGATAGTAATGTGTTCCAGGGATGTGGACAAAGGTCTGGAGCAGTGAATGAGAAAGTCTACATGTTCTCAGCCACAGAGGGAACACGGGAAAGTTGGATGTTTTGAGAAACCGTCAGAAGGACTATACTCCTTGCCAGTTGTCGTAAAACATACTTGGCAGAGGGAAAGAGGTCATGCTCTCACAACAAAAAACATTCCTCTGTCAAAAACCCAATCTAGCCTAAGTTCTAGCCCTACCAACCCTGATCGTGGTGGCTGGTTTCTGACCTCCGCCAAAATGTTCTCCTGGTCTCTCCCAGGAGAAGTGCCTGTGTGCAGCACAAAGTGTTACTGTGTTCTTCCTCGTTTCCTGGTGGTGGCTGGTTACTGGCCCACAGCCAAATTTGACTTGCAGGCCATGAGCCCGATTGAACTGTACAATCAGGCGCAAGGCCTGAAAGACATTTGGGTAATGGCCGGGAACCAGCCACCACTATGAAGAATAAAGAGACTCTTTGAACTGTACAAAGTGTCTATTTTTTCCCTTTTTCCAAAAAGGTTATTCTCCGACTCTTGCAGTCGCACTGGGACCACTTTGCCCTAGAATATGGTTTCTCTCAGCCCACCTTGAGTTTGCAAGGCTTCCTCCCCATCTGCAGGGTTTGATCCTTTCACCCTGTCTTGCTGTGCTGTTCCCTTCTTCCCCTCCTGGGGAAAGACTGCTCACTTCCCACACCCCCCACCCTCACACCTCCCCAGGGGTACTGTTACTCTCGACCGCTCTAGGGTCTCATTTCCCTCACCCAACCATGGGATCCCCGATCCTCTACTCCTCCAAACCGCCTTTTACTCACTGTGTTCTGGGGTCTCATGCCTGTCTTTCAGCCCGTCTTGGGCTATGGCCGGTTCTCGTCGCCCTCCTCCCTGCTCCCTGGAACAACCGCGTACCTTTTGTGCCGCAGCGGTGTTCCTCCCTCTGGAAGGCCGGTCTCTTCCGCTGGCACAGCACCATGGACTGGCTTCTTACTCTGTACTCCGCATTGGGTTGGCAGTTCAGCATTTCTCCGTCAGTGCTGTCTCTCCAAATCTGGAGTGACTGAGGCTTCCCTCAGGCGGTCAGGTCTCCAGTTCAGGACTGCGCTGGAGAGAGCAGCATTTCACAGACCCCTTGGCTATTCCGCTGAAGATGTAGTCTGCTTTGGGCTGCTGCTCACCTACAAGGAGGACATCTCCTCACATGGCGGACTCCTATAGACTGCCTTCACCTACAGCTGATTCGTGATGAGTTTCTTCCCCCTCAGCTGTGCGTCTAGCCTCTATAGTTCAGCCTGAACCGGATTTGGCCTTCGGTTGATTCTGTGGTTCATGCAAAACTGGGATTATTACCGGGTCAGAAACCATACCGGTCATTTCAAGAGTCTCTCACAAAATTGTCTATCTCAATTCCCATAACCAACAAATGAATGGGCCTCTGTACCAGAGGGAGGATGAACAAAAACGTTTCCTGGGGATTCCTTGTCCTCTAAAGGGAGGGGAAAGGGGGGGGGGGGTATGGGAGAACACCCGGTAGAATCCTGCATGCCCTGTCCCCTAGGGTGTGTTCAGCACAGCAGACTCACCTCCTCAGTCCCAAAGGGGGAGGCTCCTCCTTGCGGAGAAGGGACGAACTCCCTTGATTTGTCACGCAGTCTTGTGAATGATCCTAAAACACTGGTCTTGCAGAAACTCCAATGTTGCAGACAAGGCTGCTTCTGGGCAAAGGAATTTCTATAGATGGCGAATAGTGCCGATGATTTTTAACAGTGAAAAGCTTTTCGATACTAGAACAGATGATACTCTATGGCTATACTTGCCTTTTCGTTCAGTGTTCATGAGGCTGGGCCAGGGCTACACCTATGCTAACCAGGCTGGTATTTATCAGTTCTCGCCACATACCAAATGTTTACAAATGTAACAAACACAGTGATGCAAGGCTTAAGTCAGTACAGTATCAACAGGAGCGCATTAACTTTGCCAGGATATGGCAGTAGGCCATCTTTCCAGAAGGTGTGACCATGTTAGCAAGGAATTGTTGAACTTGCCCTTGGTTTTGCCTAGTTTAAGCCATCAAGTGACTTCTGGCATTTGCCGAATTGAAGAAGCCCTTCCATTAGAGATTAAGAAACAAGCGCAGTTGCTTGTATCCAAAAATGTTTTTGTGAATTGCCTGTGGCGATATAATGGAATGCAACTTCCAGCTCCTGTTGAGAAAAGTGACGGTTCTGTTGAGCCTGCATCATTGATTTCAGGGACTCTAAGGCTTAAATTAGGTTTCTCCTTTTGTAAAACGTCGTTAGTCCTGTGCATTTCCACCGATGTGCCTAGTTGTGAGGATATGCGAATTTGTCACTTCACCATGGGGTATGGGAGATAGAGATAGGGTGAGACCACCAACATGCTCGATAACGTCACGATTAAGGGAAGATTAAAATTCTGTTTCCAGGTGCAGTCAACAGTGCTAAATGATAGGTTTTACAGCTTGTCAATGAGGAGCCTTAGGAGTTCAAACTATATGGGGCAAGGTTGCTGATGAAGATGTGACAAGTGCCCAGTTATGCCTTGCCTCCATGCAACAGTCAGGACAGAACAGCAGGATCCTCATACATCACAAACTGTGTCTCCGAGGTAGGGGTGGAGTCTAGGATTACATGCAGATTACCAATTCAGGAAATAGCCGCTTTTAGACCCTTTAACCTCATTTTCTTTCACAACATGCCACCTTTCAGTCAAGGCCAGGCGGCGTTAAGACCACTACTCTGGTGATGGGTGCAGTATAAACATTAGCTAACATGACAGTGGTATGGTGCTTTAAATTCTTTTATATCGTGCTTCATGCCGGAGGCCGGCCTCTAAGCACCAGACCGGGTATCAAACCCATGCCGCGCGGCGTGGTCTTCTAAGACAAACGCATTGCCCCAGAGCCATCCTCCCAGCCCCAAGCTCTGCTCGGTTTTTGTCTGGTCTAATGCCTAGATCAGAGGGTGGGATAAGAAAATGGCATGCCTCACTGATATTTGCCTATCCAGTTGTTATTTTATGTTATTGTTTAAAGCGCTGACCTAGCTCGAGAGCAGCGGAGCGCTGTACAGAGTGTGGGTAGCCAGAATTTTGGCTGCCATCTTTCAACAGTAGTGCAGTACTGTGAGGTCTCTGCGTCAGTATGTGTGTCCATTGGAATTAATCCATGGTCAGGTTTTAAGAGCCATGTTTTGAGAGGTTTTGAAAATTGGAGAATTGTGGGCATTATGAGCCAACACCGGGATCGAGTTCCAGAGGGTGGGTGTACGACAAGAGAAGGACTGTTTGCGGGTCCCGATTCAAGCCAGTTTGTCGATTTACCGCGCAGTGAACATGTGTCACCGGACATGTGGAGCTTAGCCACCAGGTACGCTGGTGTGCTACTCGTGACTGCTTAGTAGATGATGCATGCAATCGTGAACAGAATCCTGGTTTGGAATGGAAGCCAATGTAGTTTGCATAGGATGGGGCCAATGCGGTCACATTTCCGTGCTCCTGTAACAAGATGTCCTGCAGCATGGTGTACTGCTTTTAGGGCTACCAAATGAGCAGTTGGGAGCCTTCTTAGGAGAGCACTCCCATCTTTGCCCCACCAATCAATGTGAGAGACCACAAGGGCCTGCACTACGGTCCGGAAGTCCTGTAGCAGGATGATGGGTTCCATTTTTCGAAGGGTAGAGATTCTGAGACAAGCTATTTGGGCCTTCTTGGCTATGTATTTCTGGAGGACAGGCTGCCATCAACGGTGAAGCCTAACGTTTTGGCTTAGAGAATTGCGGATCAAATCCTTCTAGGCACATATCATTGGGCCGTTATTGGACAAGTTGCTTTTTAGCGGAGGAACAATGAGGACAAATTCAGTTTTGGATAGGTTTAGCTTGAGATAGGCAGTCGACATCCAGGACTAGATGATGGCTAGGTAATCGCGGAGACGAATGATGTCGTGCAAACTATTTACTCATGTACTACCGCGTATCGTCCACGTATTGGTGGATGTCTATAGTGGGATCTTTGAGAGGAGTGCCCAAAGACTTCATGTAAAGGTTAAAAAGGATTGGCGAGAGGATGGAGCTTTGGGGGGACTTCACGGGAGATCTGGAGTCGGTAGAACGCAACAAGTTAATATGAACAGCCTGGTGTTTGCCTGGGAGGTAGGAGGTTAATCTTGACAGTGCCAGGTTAACAGGGCACGGCAGCTTGCAATTGCACATGTAACAATGTGGAACAGATGAGCTCATGTACGGTTGGTGGTGGGGAGCGAGGTCGGAGATAAGTTGAATAAAACCTGAATAGACAAGACGATCCTTTGTGGTGTGACGCTTCCTAATGTCTAGGGCCTTTATAGAATACACACATCCAACCATTCTGCCCATCAAAAATCTAAGGATCTTCAGAAGCTGCTCTATGAGGACCTAAGAGGGATTGCAGGGGTTTTAATGGTCTGTTAAAAACTTGGGGCATGGCATATTTTTATCATAAAATACTCAAAATGACCCAAAAGCGAATTAATGAGATACTTAACTGTCAGCCAATGCAGCTAAGCATGGGCCATTGGTTATATACAGTCTTCGATTTAGGCCGATCAGTAGCACAGCACTTGCATTCTACATCTGCCTACTTGGTGGGTAAGGCGTAAAATAGCAAATCAGAGAAAACCCATTGCGATAATACATCCGGGCCGAAATTGCAGCAGAGGTTAGGATTCCACTGCTGATGGCAAGGTCAGATCTTGAGAATACACAGACCGAACAGACATTCAGATCGGTTTTCCAAAGGGCCTTGCCTTTCTGTATATTGGAGGTTCGCTTTGTAGTGTACAGTTGCTTTGCTGCGGATAAGCAGTCCATTAAAAAAAAAAGAAACAGAAGCCAGATGTGGAAATGGCAGGATTTGGGGAGTGAATCAACCTAGGAGGACAAATTACGAAATCCATCAACGCTCCCAGAGCCAGTCATAACAGAATATGTACATCCAGAGTATTTAGTGTCTCTTGCTGTAGCACAGCAGGGCACTGAAGTGATAGCTAGTGCTGCTGGTTTGCCATTGTTCCGATTCAGGGATTGGGGTTTAGTGAATGGCAAAGGCACAAACACATGTGTAATATTGAAAGAACAGGCCACACCATGAAAAAAAACGCATTTTTGGTGCAGCTGATGACGTTTAACCCGATAGTGGGCACAGGACAAATTAATGCAGGGATGAGTAATTGCCCAGTTTACTTCTCTGGGACCAAAATGGGAGTGACAGGCATTTCGTGTGTTAAGTATGTGCATGATCTCCAATTTCTATTTGGAATTTTGTAGGGCGCGGCAAATAGCATTGCTGAAAGATTTATATGAGAAGGAATTTGAAGAGGACGTGCAAGGGAACCCGACTAGTAGGAAACAGTTTCAGCGAGCATGAGAAAGATGAGGTATTAACCCCCTGGGCACAGGCACTAGCCAATCAGGGACCTCGGAAAAAGGGGTGTATTGTCTGGTGTAAGTCCATGTTCTGAGCCCAACCCTCACTGCTTCGTAGCCCTGAAACACTGTACCTTTCTTGCTCCCCCTCTCGCTGTTAGCACTCACAAGTAACAACTAAACAAAATAAAAAATGTAAACAAAAAGTTAAAAACATAACTTTCTTCAGACCGGAGACGCTGCGTCTGGTACACAAGTCAACTTTCTGTGCTGATTACACCATCATAATCGACACTGAAAATGGACTCCTATTCCAGGCTCAGCATTGCAGGACTGAAGAAAAGTACTACACTCCTTTTATTTAAATTTTTCCATAGCATTTAGCCACCCCACTGTGGGATGTTTTGACCCACTAGTCCATGCCCTGCAACATTACTGTGCACTGCTTGCATCAGAAACCTCAGAATGGCCGCCGAAAAGCATTATGCGTGCTAAAAATCACCCAGAAATGCGTAGGAAAACCTGAAAAATAGGCCACCAATCCAGTTTTGCCAATGTCAGTGGTAACACAGAAGAACACTGCCAAACCCCATCATTTGGCTGCCCACAGAGGAAAATGAAACTATTTGAAAAAGCAGTCATGCATTGCAAGAGAAACACAGAGCTGTTCATAAATCCGTTTTTCCTTGACTGTGGAAAGTGCAAAAATCATGGTTCCTAAACATCACAAGACACCCAACCTCCTTGTTGGGTGTGAAACATCAATGTATATAAAGAATTCACTGAAGCACAATGTCTGCAGAAAAATATTTGATCAGAAGAAAATCCACATTTAAAGATGCTGGCTTGGAAGAATATGTCAAAAATGGGCGCAGTACCGCTACTCGCCTGTGTCAGAAGCTGGCGATTACTTAATCTGTCAATTTAAACTTCTACATTAAGATCTAAGTATGGAAAAGAACTCCAATCAAAAGCAATAGAGGTGGATACAATTCAAAACTATATTTTAAAAAGGATGGAATTAAGAGATTTGTGGATATATTTGTAAAAATGTAATTTGTATTTTAGGACAAGACTATTTAAACACTGTTTTAAAAATGAGTAAAGTTAGCCACACTGAGCTTCAAAGACATTCCACCCAACAAAGGACTCTCTCCCCCCCCCCCCACACCCTGCTCTGCTGAGAAACTGGCAGGGGTGTGTGAAAGGAACTGGGAGGGGGACTTTGGCCTGTTGCTCTGAGTGGAGACAAAGGACTCCCTTGAACTGAAAGGAAATGCCAATTTGGGGTGTCAATAGAAGCCAGCCCTGGCAGGAAGAAGCTCAAGTTACTCTCTGGCTCAGCCAAGCCTTGGAGGCGGGCCCAGACTGAGATGTGGATTTTAAACTGGAGAAAATATATGTTTGAGAAAAAGACTTATAGAAAATTGTGCCGAACTGGCAAAAATATGGAATTTAGAGGTTATTAAAATGAAAGTTGCTCACAAGTAGAAACTACTCTGGAATTTCTGCGATGAGCAGAGACTGAACCACGAAAATGTTGATATGGTAGCAATTGATCATGCTAGGAATATGAAAATGTACAGGAATATGCCCAGATGGTATGTGCATGTATGTGAGAAAATTGGTACAGAACTGACACTGAGTAGCCGACCAAAAGCTCGAAAAACTGTCATTTGTGAACCGAATCCCTCCAGAAGATGGGACTTTGACAGACACGTGCCTTAATTAATCGTGAATATGTAATATTAGCAAGTGTGGGATATTGTGAATATGTTTATGAAAAATAGATTTTCTAGTTAGACACAAAGGGGAGTTTTATATCCCTGGACCATAAACATGACATCACAACACACCATGACACACAATTTCCTTCTCGAATCAGGCGAGAGGGAATACTTAGACCAGTCAATTTCCTAGAGGATGGGCTTAGTATAATCAACCTCCCCACCCCCTTGGGAAATACATAAATAGGGACTGTTGAGGGCACAGACAGGAGCACATTCAACCATCACTGATCTACTGGTGAAGCGCTCTGAAGGAGAATCCAGATCCAGAACTATTCAGACTCCAGAACCCTGAAGCAGAAGGCCCAACCCAAAAAGCTGAACCCTTCTCATCTGGCCTTTAGAATCTTGCAACCTGATTTTAACCCCAAACTTCCACAGGGCCCAACCAATTCAACAGCCTGGCTGTGCTGCTTTGGCTGCTCTTGCCAAGAACCCTTGCTAGAACCCAGAGATCCAAACCAGGAGAGCAGAGCTGTAACCCAGAAGCAACCCGTCAGATCCAGAACCAGAGGCCGTGCAGAGTGCCTTGCTGAGAGCAGAACCAAGCGCCCGAGACCTGTCCGGTGACGAGCGAATTCCAGTCCAAACCCTTCACCAGATCCTGACGGGCCTATACCATTCCAAAGCCATAGTTGTGAGCAGTTAGCATAGAACTGTCCATAGCCATCTCTTAGTTTTAAGTAATCCCATCCAACCCATTCCAACATATCCAAAACTGCATTATAGAATCTCTGGTCTATCCTGACTCCTTCTCTCATCCATATAATCCTGTGATAATTGTAGTGATAATAATCTTTGCGCTAATATTTTTGCTGAAGAAGGCAAGTGTTGTGGCGGACAAAGATCAGACAGAGGCGCTGCTTGTTCTGACCGTTGGGTATCTTGCATCTTCATAGCCCCTTAGTGTTAAGAAATCCTTGTTTATAATCTTCAAAAAGCGCATCTCTCATTTGAAATCTTGACTCTTTTCTGAAAAATCGACCTTTACTAAAACCTCTAACTTTTGAACCGTACATGCTAGGAACGAAATTTAAATGTCAGATTGAAGCTAACATACTCAGCTTTCAAACGAACTAAGAACCGCACTGAAACGCCTTAAGTTTTTCTGTATCGCATTTCGCGTGCGCTGAAAGGTTTGACGCGATTCTGCATTTGGCTCAATTTCATTCCATATAAAACAGCTATTTCCTGCATTCAATCTCTGAATTCAGCTTCCTATCTATTAGTCATTAAATCATTGCTAGTGTCTACCTGAACCTATCCAAAGCGACTCACTAGTTCTGAATCCCACTAGCGAATTAAGGTCATTTATACCATTTTTCCATTCATTACAAGCCACATTCAAAAGCATTTGGCATGTTTAAATCATTCCTGTTCTCTATAAGCTTACTGGGGAATTGGGATTGAGCTGTATTGTTGATTGCATTTTCCTGAAACCTGTGTGCCCTCATTCCATCTCTTCATCTTGCATAATAGGGTGGGATTGAGTAGTAACAGGGGGAAAGAGTGATTACAGTAATTGTCCCTGATTGAATTCGTATCAAGTTTTATTTCTGCGCTGCATTAATTTCATATCATTGCATTTCACTGAACCCACACAAGGTTATTTTCTGCTACATTATTCTTATCACCCGTACTCCTATTGATCAAAGAGATTGCGGATTGTTGTGATATCACCCATTGCTGATCAGTGTATAAATATTAATAAGTGTGAGATCTAGATATTGTTCATATTCATAAAAGTGCGATATATATATATATATTGTTCAATTCATCAAATAAATCTTTTAACTTTGCAAAACAAACCTACTTCTTGGTTCAGTGAGAATGGGGGGCAAGGGGGGATTCAAAGAGGGGCATTATATAAGGGTACATCACCCAGAAATAAAAGAACCTTTGACATAAAAAAATATATAAATTAAGGGTTCCAGCTGGGCATCTCACACTAGGCATTGACTTAGTTGGAGTGCTGGGTTGAAACCACTTACACCACGCGTATAGTTATTCGGCAGTGCAATGGCACTATGACCTTCAGTGGCGGGCCAGCCAGTAACAGCACCGCCACCCAGGGCTCAAGTCGAGGGACCACGCAAACAGCGTCCATCTGCTTTTTTGAAAGGACGGACGCTGCCTCCCCCCCCTCAGTGTGTTTAAGAAAGTACAACAATAAAGAATATTAATAGTCTGCAGTGCTGTGGCTGGGTTTAAAGCTACAAAATGCCTCATATTTGTGATGTCGCGCGTATTGCGGGAAACGGAGGTCACATGCCGTGGGCGGAAAAAAAGCAATCACCGGAACAGCGCGATTTGCGCCAGTCCGGGTTTATGCACCGTTGATACTGGTTGTGTCATCCTTTGCTGCGCATATCACCGTAGGCCCATGCAGGCCGACGCACATCAGTTGAGCTTGCCCTCCCACAGAACAATATTGACAGGTTCTCATATCTAAAAAGGTGCATGTATTTAATACTTAAGCAGCAAGGTAAAATGAAAATGTGTTCCCTTGGCAAATACTTTGTTGCGTTTGGATTTTTTCAATCGTGAAAAGACAAGCCCAAATTAAATGTGCATATTTCATGTTGACGTCCCGTGACGTCACTGCCCAATGCTCGCCAGAGTCCCCTATGTTTTTCTAGGACTTGCCCTAGTGACACATATTAAGAGACCCTCGAATCACATGCACACTATTTCTAACTTGCTCAGAGTGAATTTCACTCTCCAATGACTAGTAGAAAGTGCACATTTTGTAGCATTCAGTAGAGCAATACAGGTATTTACCAAGACAGCCATCAGCGTTACATTTGACCTAGACCTTCAACATGTACCTTCCCATACACACACCATCAAAAAACGGGTTCAGAGCCCCCAACATTTTTTTAAAAATAAAAAATCCTATGTTCTGTTAAACTCTCGGAATGATCACAGTAGTGGATAAAGGAGGGTACATTTTCTCCTTGAAACCTGGCACCACTGCACCAGACTTTTACATTCTTCCCAAACGAGGACACTCCAAAGAACTCTCCCCGTTTTACAGTAGTCACTAGACCACAGAAAGTGCTATGCTATAAATTCCCAAGAGTTCCAGTCCACAGGACACTCCTTTACCACATTGTAATACTAGTAGAAAAGAAATTTTAAAAGAGTCGTTGTGGCAGGTCAGCAACAATACTATTAAAAAGTAAAAGCCGATTTACAATCCTGTTGACTCCCACACATTAATACAATTCGGTTAAGTGGCCCATTTTGAAGAAGGTTCTTAACCAAAAACCGTGTGACATGCAATTGGGATTTCAAAAAGGGCCAGGGAAATAGTTGTTTCCTCAACATGTACCACGCATTTGAATCTACTAAATCAAAAGCGCCACGCAAGTCAACAACAGGTACATAAACAAATCAGTAGCGCTTCTTTGCTAGATGTCTCAAACATAGGTTCGATCCCTGGGTCTGCGCTTAGAAACCTCTGGGTAGTAAGCACGTTATAAATAATCCATTAGAATTACAAAAACATAGGCATTCGGGTGGTTGAAAAACGTGGGTTAATTGCCCTTCCGAATTACTGCTTTGCCCCCCTAATTGGAGACTTGCCCCCATGAAGGGCACTTTTCAGCATTCGTTAAGTAACTACTTTAACCCGATAGCTATCACGTTTTTACAGCCTGCGTGTGCTTAGCGGGGCCTTCCATCTGGCCTGAAGCTGACATCATAGGAATACATTGGTCATGAATAATACTGGTGTTGCAGCCATCCATGTTTAAAAGCAGTGATGAGACTTGGTTTTCTCCCATTAACCGCGCACACAACAACAATATTACAAGGCTCAGTTGAGCGTTTTTAATACAGAACAAGACAGCCGATACGTGTTTCGAGCAAAAATACTTCTTTCAAGGCTGCAGTATTATTTACATTGATGTTGGAACATTAACACAATTAAGTTAAACGAAAATGAAAGGGTCATCCAGACCAAAAACAAGGGGCATAGGAGTGGTATTACCAAACAATATCATAGTAGCTCAACACAATGTGTAAACGAAATTAATTGTGCAAAATAAAATAAAAAAAATCATAACATAATAAGTTCGAATTACATGAAAGGATATAAAGGGTGAATGGTCCGTGAAGATGTTCAGGATTATTTGCAATTGGCATCCAAGACGAGCTAGAAATAAAACAAAAAAAAACACCAAAAAAAAAAGAAAAACCCCGCAATTTTCAATGACAGGAACTGTCGTGCAATCACAAAACTGGTCACTTGTGTGTCATACCAATACCAGAAAAATTACAATGACTATAGTTTGTTTTACCTTAAGGATGCTTGAACTACAAGTCTGATACTGAAGGAGAGAGAGAAATTTAGCGAAAGCCAAAATCGGAGACATAAAAAAAATTACAAAAAAGTGTTAAGAATGATATATATATATACACCTCATTGTATATCCGAATAAATTTGGACAATGGATTGGCCTTACCTATATAGTTGTGCATTTAGCAGAAGTAATGAGTTCAATTAACGGCTCCACTCTAAATGTAAAAACAGGAGTGATGCGTTGTTACCTATGATAGGTAAACAATGCGCTAAGTTTGGAAAAGCAATGAAATTACATACCTATATGGTCACATAAGTGTGATGGTTCTATTCATATTCAAAGTTGGGTTTGGAAAACGAAGTCCAGCGTGGCGCGCGGCATAGGTATAGGGGCGAGACAAAGAAAAACGACCAATTAGTCTACTTAATTGAAGCTCGAGCAAGACGGTCACGTGCGCATGCCCCCAGGACTAGCCGAGTCCGCAGGGGTCTGCGCGAAAGACCTGCACTTACCAACGTTTACGCCCGTACGAAAAGAAACAGGAGCCTCGCGCAATGCTCCAAAACCCGCTTTAAAAGCAGGCTTTCCACATGCTGGGCAAGTAGTTTGATGTATGCACCATTTACAATTTAACATGAAAGAACCAAAAGACCACTTTCAAAGTGAATCACGTTGCTTAAACTAATCAACAGTTTATTTGAGGTCTGTATTTTTGTGTGAATTCGCTCACAAATAGCCTGCCATTTTTGTGCACCAGCTGTTTAGTATTTTATTGCATGTGTGACAACATTACTTATACTCTGCAGGAGCATATGGTTGAGTAGTGAATAAACCACCTACCCAGCCCTCACACTTCTACAAACCAACAGTAATCTCAATCACAGAAGGTAAAACAGACACAGTTAAGAGATATACCCCCCTTCGCGGTAACATGGGCAGAGGAGAGGGTCAGCTATACCCTCAAGAGAGGTGTGAATGTGATTCATTAGCAACCCAAACAGCACGTTATAACACTCAAAATAAAGGGAACGTCCAATAAAGATATATATATACATATACACACACACACATATACATACATACATACACACTTTAATTAAAACATCTGCATCAGAACAACTAAAACCCACCCCTGTGGAAGGGACAGAAAATATGCAAGAAAAGAACACAGTGAGGAAAGGCAGTTTCATTGATCACAATGTTCCTTTTAAAAGGACATGTCTTGTGGGGGAAGAGGCACACAAGTAACCAACCAGTCTCTAGGGCCCAAAATGGTCCTGTTTGCAGTTTTATGTCAATAGTACCTTCTCAGCAGTTGGACAGCATGAACTCTGCTGTTTGACGAAGTTAGAGTGCAGCACTTGTATTGGTCCAGTGGGGGGATTGAACAGGAGCTTGTTGCCGTTTGAAGGCCACGCTGGAAGAAAAGCAGATCGTGAGGCCCACCAGGGTCAGTTTTCTTCAGGATCCATTTGATGATACGCTCAAGGAACTGCTGATGGCGAGGTCATTCGACAGGTTTAAAACGGCAAAGATGCTGGAGACGGGATGCGCAGTTCGGCTCCAATGGTTCGATGCAGCGTGCGATGGTCGGTGCTCAATGGTCCACTGGGGTAATTCGACTGGCGAGTAAGGTGTAAGATCAGCAGCGAAGATACTGGCGGAGTAGATGAAATAGAGTTTGTAGTTCTAGCTGTGGCAACGAGAAGCTCAGCTGGCACCATGTGGTGGCAAACAGGTTCGAACATGCAAATCAGCAGTTCGGATAACGGATGAGTGTCAAAGGCAGCTCTGGATGGTTCGAGATGCAGTGAACCCAGCTTGAAAATAGTTTGCATGATTTGATGCAGTGAAAACATAGGGGTCCTGGATGTTTTGGCTTCTCAGGTGCGAAGAGTCCCTTTCTGGGGTCTCCAGGACAAGTCTAGTCCTTGTTCACAGGCTCCCAATACAAGAGAGGCTGGTGTACACTTCCAGGAGTCCTTCACCACTATGAGGGTCTGGGCAGCAGTGTAACTGACAGAGATTCAGGTCTTATTCCAGCAGCAGGTCCCCTCCAATGTGTCCAGGGTATTGGTAGGGAACAGAACTCGCCTCTGCCGTTGACCCTCTGTCTTCACCTCATCGGTGGAAGGCTTTGGAAAGCTAGCTTTCCGAAAAGAGGCCCCCCAAAATTCTTCCTTAGGTGTTTGTTCCAAAGTAAATTTGATAAGAAGGCCAGAGTCCACAGGTGGTTGTACTAACGTTAACCTGCTTTAGGGGGTCAATATCTGTTCTTGCAATAAGGGGACTTTGGGTGTGATGTCAGATGGCAAAGTGATTTGTGCTACAGGAAGTGGAGGGGACAGAAAAGAGACATGGAGAAACAAGACGGTGAAACCTCCAGCTGTAGAGAGCTCTCCCCCAGTCTACACTAACCCGACCACCTCCTCTTCTCAATAGGACCAAAGGTCCTTTTGGTATGCAGCACCCTGGTGCAAGTCTACTCCTGTTGTGAATGGGTGTCCCCTTGATTTTGTCCAGCTTCCTGTGGAGTGGCTCTCTCTCTGGGGAGTGCATTGCCTGCCCCCACAAAAGGAACAATGAGTGGCAAGCCCAAAGGCTACAGTCTTGCTAGCATTAGCAAGGACAGACTGTCTGGGGAGACTACACAATTTCACAGCTGGGCTGAAGCCCGATACATATGCAATATCCAATTGCTGTGGCTGTAATTATGAGAAATCTCATAACTGAGGTATGGTTTATATTTAAAGATGCATCTGCCATCAAGACAGTAAACTCATAATTATGGGGTCTTAAAACAGGGGTGCACATCTTAAATGCAGCCCCTGACCCACAGAGACTTGGCTGTCACAGAAGCTGTCAGATGGGCACCTCTGAACCAGCTCTGAATGGAGTGGAGGGGAGTGGAGGTGAGTGAAGGCAGTCGGAGCAGTCTGTCACTCTTTTTGGCAAGTCTTTCTACAGTGGTAATTACACCTGGAGCTGCTGCAGCTACACCTAAAACCCATTTTATCCGCAGAGTGGAGGCGAGTGAAGGCAGCCTGAGCAGTCCGAGCTGCCGTGCCATGGAGACGGGTAGGCTTTCCTTCATGGCTTTCCGTTAAAACAGACTGTTACAACCAGCAGGTAACAAGGATTTGTTTATAACAACTTCCAAACTCACCAGCCTACAGCTTATATAACTCAGGTGCTTGCTACATTTGCCTCCCACATCAATCTCTTTTGGCCTAACAAACTGAAGATAAAATCAGCTGACTTTGACTATACTCTTGCCACATTCTCGTGCAGTGTCTGCAGTTCACATGTTTTCAGCCGTTTGACTTAATTCCAGTGTTGCCACAGCATTAAAATATTGCAATATAGGCATAGTATTACTCACATACCTTATCTTGCGCGGCGTTTGCAGGCACCCTGCCCTGAATCGACCAACCTTCTTTTTGTGTGGTTTTCCTTGCAGCTGCACCGTTGGGTCGTTGGCTGAGTCTCTGGTTCCTGGCCCGCCTGGTCGGTTTTTGTGGCTTCCATTGCGCTAGATTTAGCCTGAGCGGGCTTGTGCAGTGACTGCAGGATTTTTGCCTTGAGCTGCCCGAGCCACTGCTCCTCAAACTCTAACACTCTATACATCAAACTGTTTTGCGGTCATTCGGGCGGCAACTGAGTTTTGCCTTTGAACCACCAGAGTGATAAACATGAACATTGCAGTCTAAAGCGGTGAACTGTCCCTCACACACTCGTGCGGCTACTGTGTGTATTCCCCTTTGAGCCGCTCGAGTCATCACGTAAACTCTGACAATCATTACAAAAACTCGAACTATTTACATGTATAGTGCATGATGTAATGGCACTTTGAAAATTGAACAACCTCTGATTAACAGGTATCGTACGTTGCTCACTCCCAAAACTGTCAACAATTGCAATCAGTTGAAGACGAAATTGTCAATTCTAAAAACATGAAGCTGTGTAGCAACCCCTTAGTGGATGATCCTATAGCCCCTGAATGGGTTGATGCTGACATTCCCCAAGGGACTTATGTTGGTGGTAGAGAGCACAATCACTAGTAATAAAGACACTAGTCCGTCACTCATTGTGATTTCTCATGAAACAGCCCAGGTGCCTGTGGAAACCACTCACTCAACACATGAGACTAATTGGCACATCTAAAGTTGAATCCATAATGGTGGATAATTGGAAAAAGGGACTTCAGTTCACCGCCACCACCTCAAAAACACAAGAAAATTGAGCAACATTTTGGTGAGAAAAAAATTTGACTTCAATCAGAATTGGACTCTAGTGACCAGGTGCTAGGCAAACTAAATCTATCTCGTCCGGAACTAATGCGGGATCTCTATAATCACTGATGGAGGAAATGTAATTTAAGCACAAACTGCCATTAATCACAATCAACCAATGGAACCACTGCAGGATGGAGTGCATCCTAATAATAATACTGAGTGCACTAAACTATGTCCTAAATTCCTTGCTCTCGGTTTTTGAAATGTTAAAGGGAGAAGTACAATCGCAATCTGGCTCCCTCCTTGAATTAATGAGATGTCAACACACTGGATGGAGCAGTGGTTTACTGCTGCCATGTTGTTAACACAGATCTCAGTCTCTGCAGAATCTGAATCTAGAAATTACAAAACAAGGTTTAGATCCCTCAGCAATCCAGCGATCACTAGTCACAAATGGTGCACTGGCAGAATCGGATAGGAAACGGAATCAAGAGATTTTGGCACAGTTGTGTCTTTTGAATCAGCGAAATTCAAATGCACCTCCAAATATGGAACAGACTGTGAACATGGACGATACTCCACTCTCAGAATCCACATTGGAAGAGTTCAGAAGACTAGCCAACGTGGAGGAAGATTTCCAAGATGGAGATACACAAATTATGTCACCCTCAATCTGCCCCTCTAGTCAAACACAAAAGTCAAGGAATCAACCAAAAGAAATGGACTCTTCAATCTGCTCCTCTGATCCGGTACAAAATGCAGGGGTAATTACACAATCAACCTCTACAACAAGGAAAAAAGAAAGTAAGCGGGAAGCAAGATGGCAACAAAGATTAAAAGATAAAGTCAACTTACAAAGAAAAGATAAGAAAAAACTGAAAAATAAGATGAAACATAAGCATGGGATCACAACCTCTCCAAAGCTCTCAAAGAAATCTAATACGGAACTGATTTTGCTGGACATCACTGTCAACAGCTGAATCAAATCCAACAAACAAATTGTGTGAGCAAGCAATTAGTGACACGGGCAAAAACAAACGACGGAAAGCTGGAAAAAAAAGGTCCCAGATGAGAGGGGAGAAAGAGACATTAATCAAAACAAACTTGTGTCCGTAACTAAATTAAAAAAGTTCCCAAACTGAAAATCTTATGACCTGCCATCATTGGCAAAGGTACCAGGAACTTTGAAGGCCGATCTCAAAATAGCTCCCATATTTTTGAACATCAAATTCAAGAAACAAACTAATTCATCGTCAGCCCTGGCAAATATCATTAAAGTAATAACACCAGCCCCGAAAATTGCCTCAATTTTTCTGAAAAAGCTACCTGTTTCACAACCTGATAATATAAATCGAAAAATAGAAGTAAAACTGGGAAAAGGAAAGTTTACCAGATTGGAAGAGAATGAAATTGAAGACATAATTTAACAAAATGGGGGAAGTCAATCATATTCGAAAACATTGAGCAGACCATGAATACAAGAGCGAACATTGAGCAGACCATGAATACTAGTAATGTTACATCCGTAAGCCTTGTTCACTCAACCTCTGATAATTGTCAGTCCAATAAAAAAGCACCTTCAAGGAAATCTGGATCATTACTTCAAAAGGCAATTTACAAAAAATATCAGTTGCAAGCACAAGCACGTAAAAATAATGCTAGTGCCAGAGACCAACTGATGAATTAGTAAAAGTCATAATTGAAAGGGATGATATCACATTTGTGCCTACTAAGACTACCCCAGATTTGACAAGCAAACATCAAGATGATCAACATGCCATCCCAGTTGGCTCGTCTCAACATATGTTAGATCTGCACAGAAAAGAGATTAGGCATGCTGTGGATGCCTATATGTCAGCACAACCATCACAGAAGTATCTCACCTGTTGTGAACCGAGACAAAAGCTTCAATACCACGATCCCCAACTACCATTGCTGGATCAAGAATCTTTAGCTATGCATGCACCCATCGGAGACACAATCCATCCCACAGCTGCACTATGTGTCAAGTCTCGGCAAACTTGTCCAATATATTGGGCAAACAATCGGACAGTGTCTAACTTATCTTTCACTGAACAAAATAAAACAAACTCACCCCTTGAATCCCAAGACTCTAATTTAATCTCCACACTAGCTCCAGAGATTTACTGTAGAATAGAAACTGCCATTGCGAACTCTACTAATATCAAAGCAAACGAAGCCATGGCGCCTAGTGCTACTCAATTGTTACCCAGCCAAGAAAGTCTAACTGTGAATGCCAAACGACCAGCTTTGCACTCAGTTTTATTGTGTCGTCCATCACCCTGTGTTCAGTACGATTTGAATCGTAAGTCTATCGTAACTATTTTCTCTGAAATACCCGAGTTGGAGGATATAAACTCTGTTGATATTCAGTAGAAGAATTTGAGAACGCACACTCACTCTCGTCAGTTAGATTGTGTTGAGAACAACTCTCGAATTTAACCACAATTTAGTTAGCAAAGAATCAATTGTGAGCTGGGTTTTATTCTAAATGTGAATAATGTAACATCTAAAACTTCAGCACCAATCCAGTCAGCAGATTCCTCATTGAGTATGTCCAGGTTACAGAAAATTGTTCAGAAAAATGTTAATTTCACTATCCAGGAATCCAATGAGAAGAAAGTTTGCAATTGTCAAGGTATGAATTAACTAAGCCAATTTTCAAATCGAGCCACAATCTCTCTTATTAGTTGGAATATGAGAGGATTCAGTCACCTTTTGAATGGTCAGAACCCAAACTTGGAAAATGTTGATATTGTAATGTTCCAGGAGACATGGCTTACTACAGTTCCGACTTGGGACAACTATGATGTACATCCGAATCCACCCCAAAAAAAGAATCATGGTAGGCCCACATCTGGACTCTTAATAGGTGTCAAGTAAAGCTCTTCATACACATCAGAGCACTGGATCTCTCCTAATCCATTTTTACAAATGATAAAGCTAAAAGTAGGCATCACAACATATGCTCTCATAAATATATATTGAAATCCTCTTGGCATCACAGATAATATTTTTTTGAGAGATGTGACTCATTTACTCGATTTGGTATGCCTTGGCATACTGTCTCCTTTGTTATTTTGGCGTGAGATTTAAATTTGCATCGTTTAGAGAAATCTGAACATACTGACAGACTTAAAGCCTGGAACAGATTTGTTAGCTCGCGCGGTCTGCAGATGTTAAATTGAACTTCCAGATGATATTCTTCCTTTCTCTACCTCAACCCCAACCGAGTCTAACAGCAATCATCGATTATATCTATGTGAACCAAGAGATGATTGCTGACGTTACTAAATTTTGTATTCTGACTACAACCTTGAGTGATCATAACTTCCTAGTTATAAACTGGCAGGTAAATTATCCATTAACTAATCTGAGAGATAGATGCAGTGCCAATCTGGTTACTGTGACCAATGGAGGGAATAGGCTACAGTGGAGCAAATCGTCTTTGAAAAGTATCAATCGTTTCTACGCCACAGAACTAACCAAAACAAGAAAAGATCAACAGGGGGAAATTGTTTATCATGACCTCATGCAATTATTCCGACCAAACATGACCAAATGTAGACCCAATAAAGTACAGACCTTACATGCATTTAACATGAATGTCCAATTAGCGAAAACCAACTTCTGCACTAACACGAGCGATGCAACTTCCGCTTAGTGTCAGAGGAACAGCACTGACCAACATCAAAACAAAGTACAAGAACTGGTTGCGACACTATAGAGCCTCCTTGTACCAGCAATGCTAAGTACTTTGGCTGGTAAAAATACAGCACAAATCTGGGCTATCATTAATCGATCTACAGTGGGACATCAAATTAGACAACAATCTAATAATGTCCCCGAACAAGCCTGGATCAAACATTACACATGTCTGACACGGAAACATCATGATAATGCTGAACAGCCCACTGATAAATTCTCCCTTCATTTTGATAGGGAAGATATCAAGTATTTAATTCACAGAGCAAGCCAATCGCGAGCCCCTGGGTCAGATGGCTTATCCAATTATACACTAAAACAGTATCCTAAATTGTGGTCAGAAATATTATACAGCATGTTCTCTAACATAATTCTGACACAGAAAATCCAGACATCATGGAAACACTCGATTATTCTCCCTATACATAAAAAGGGTGAACAATCCAATCCGGCGAATTATAGGCCTATTGCCCTTTTGGATGCCCCTGGAAAAATGTTCAATCGTATTGTTCTTATGGACCTAAATAAGTGTGCAACTGATCAAGGAAACGAGACCCATTCCACACAGGCTTCGTCTCGGGATTGGGAACAGCTCCAAATATAATGACACTCAACATGTTAAGATCTCAATTTGCCACCTGGAATCGGCCACTGTATCTTGCATTCGTTGCTTTCCGGGTGGCTTTTTATTCTGTTGATCGTGAGCTGTTAAAATGACTCAATATGGTTGTCCGTTCTCCTTAGTTTCTATCGTCAGACAATTACACACCAAGACAACACTACAAATTAGGCTTACGTTTGAAGGGTTGTTATCTGCATATATTTCAACTGAGCGAGGGCTCAAGCAGGGTTGCATTTTGGCGTCTTTTTTGTTCAATCTTTTCATTCTTGATATAGGTGAAAGTTTCTTAAATATCATTAGTGATGCGCCAAAGTTGGGTGGTCAACAGATCGCATGGATGTTATATGCAGTTGACCTTATTTTGTTATCCCAAACACCTAGTGTCCTACAGAATCTATTATCTATATATATATTCAATAGAAACTAATCTCGTCATTAATCTGGAAAAGACACAAGTCGTCACATGCCATCGAACAAAGAATGTAGTGCAAAAACGTTACAGCTGGCACCTGCAGAATGTGGTGTTGTCAAGTGTCAGTGAATATAAATACTTTGGGTCAATAGTGTATAACTGCTTGTCGGACGTCCCATATGTTGCAACACTGAACTTGAAATTACAAACCTTAAAATCTCAAGCAAATATTCTGGCATTCAAATATGGCAAATTTTCATGCAAACACGTCATGACGTTTTACCAAGCTAAAGTAGTGCCAATCTTGTTGTATGGAGCAGAAACTAAGCCGTTACTGAAATCTAACATCGGGGACCTATTTGAAGGGCGATTTTGGAAATCTGTGCTGAATTTAACACTGTGCACCCCTTTACCCATAATACGTTTCGAACTGGGGCTGATATCCCTACACTCGCAATTGTAATGGAAAATGTGCAACCTCTTTCGTAAATGTTTGTTGGGTCGTGCAGAAAACAACATTTTAAGTGGTCTTGCTCACTATCTTGTCAGCTTGGAGCAGGTATTTCAACTTAAATGGAGAAAGTATGTACTGGATGTGTTATCGGAGGCATGTATATCAATAGCACTTTTGCTAACTAATCCAACTCGTGCCAAATTAAAATTACTCCAACATGACTGGATTTGTAACAGAGCCAAATGCTGTACCTATAAAGATTTCAATGGCCAATTATTTGGGTAAAAAAAATTCCGGGTAATGGCAGATTACTTGTTAAAGTTCCCATCTCCATACATTAGGCAACTGCAGACTCAACTTACTAGCAACGGCGGAAATCTTGGCAAGAAGAGGAATTCTTCCAAATGAGTCGAGTTACTGCTGCGTTTGTCAAGATAAAGAATGTGTCAAAACACTGCAACATTTAATTGTCGTTTGTCCAGCATTGACATTGAAAAGGAAAACTCATTTTTTTAACCCATTATCCATGTACACCCATGTCTGAAGACGAAATTTGGTTTGCACTCTTCACTAGTCGAAATACGACAATTAGGATTGCCATAGTACAATATTTAGATTCTGTTCTGTCAATGGTAGATGTTCAATTGGATTAGTACATGGGCAAAAAAAAAATATAAGCACTATTACTTAGCTGATATATGTTTGCAAAAGATGCTTTATTTTATTTGTTACCATAAGAATGAAATTTCATGGATTATTAATCTTGATAAAGTATGTTGAGAAAGTTGTTGGGGCAGTCACAAAAATAACTTCTATTATGCCATATTTTGATATTTATGTAAATGTGTGTATTTTTATATGATTATGCGTGTAAATTCTGTAAAAAAAAATATTTGAAAAGGTTATCAGCCAAACAAAAAAAATAAATACAAAAAAAAAATGAACCAGCTCTGTGCCACTGTAGAGTGGGCATTGGAGATCAGGGTACTGATGCAGCAGGGTACAGCTGTACACTGCTTTTGATATGGAGCCTATGAAAGGGGAGAGAGATCAGCAGATTTCCCTTCCAAAGATGGAATTACCTGCATCACTGTATTAATTAATAAGAATCAAAAAAGCCAGAGCTCCTAGACCCTTGCCAGATGGCAATTGCTCACAGCCTGGTATACTTCTAAACTGGATATTGGCTTTTCAAACGCGTCAATCGAAATGAAAAGTGTCTATTATTCCGACAGCCGTTTGAGGAAACTGAACTGCAGGCTCTTGTCTGCCAATGTTTGATTTTTTTCACCATGGGGGCCGCACCCTCTCCCTGAACATGATATACCAACCAGCCCAATCACTGGCGTGGTTGAACGATGCACTTTAAAGCACATATAAACGAAAGGCAAAAAGCAATGGGACTTATAGGCTGCATTAAAAACATCTCAGCAACAGTCATTCAACCTCCTAAGATACCCAAGTAGCTTTGTGCTTTAGGACGTTATGAACATTGGGTGTGGATCCCTGATCATGCCCAGATTCACTGATTTACCAACAGTGCAGTTCACATACATGACTAAAGCCAATAGCAATTCCAGACTGTCCATTTCATTTCTTATGCATTTGTTTTTTAATTGATTTAGAGCTATAGCAACAAAAGATGTTCAAACATGATCGATCTAAAACAGTAAAACACTTTGACCAAATACCCCTAAAAGTTTTTGGGGGGCCCCATTTTGCAACCGCTGAACATGCGTTACCTTTTCAGGGTGCATATTGCCTTGATCCAAAACTTTCTTTTCATAAACGCAGTGAGAATAATGTCACATCTTTAATTACAACAAACAGCTTGGCAAAATATAGGTTTAAATTCAGTTTGGCCTGTTCACCCTCATTTGATTGCGTCTTCTCCCCTCCTATTCAGGGTTCAAAATTGAGGGGAGCCATTTACCTCCTCCGTGTGGCCTACATGAGCCTGGTTAACTTGATACAAACTACCAGGAGCTACTTTTATATGACAGCACTTGCATTCCAATGTATTACTTGACTTTTCATCCCCTACTTCACCCATTTTTCATCTTGTAAACTTGTTCCCACCCCAAGCACAGCTAAGAGCTGCCAGTTTTACGACCAGTGAATCACTTCTTCTTGAAGAACTCTTCTCCTCCCCGGGTTCTCCCTGCATGCATACCGAGCTGTCTCCATCCTGCGACCTCCTCCTCGACTTTCTGTCACATGGACTTTCCTGCCCCCCTGTGATGGTTGAGCTAAAACATGGCGCTGGTGCGCAGTGCATTCTGGGAGCACTCAGAGCCATGATGGATATTTATCCATGCCTCAGTGGAAAGCTACACTTGCTTTGTGAAACAACATGTTTTCAACGTTATTCGCTGATGGGCTTGGAATGCAGGCCTTCCCAGCCAAGGACACGGCGCTGGGAAAGCTAAGATCCGCAGGGGCCGGCTGGTACCTGATAGCAAAGTTTGTTTTGGGTTTGCTCGGCCTGTGCCAAGGTTTTGAGATGAGTTATGGAATTGTTTCCCGGGGCGTTTAGGAGAGAGAAATGCTTTGATCCTTGAGGTTACTGTCGGTTGACCCAGCTGGCAACCAACGGTCACCCATCAATGTGCAAGCGCATTGCCAGAAGGTTCGAGAAGTTGCCACCCCTTGTTGAGGAGGGCATATATGCGGAAGCCCTCAACAGTCAGACGGGATAAGCACAAAGACTTCAGTCGGAGGGGGGACGCTTCGGTCCGACACTCCTGTGGGTTGTTGTGCTCTTGGCCTGGCTGTTATCGGGGTCTTTCAGCCGCTGCTGGCGAGATGAAGTTCCATTAAGCTACGCCCACGGTGATGTATTTCTTTCTTTGACTTCTTTATGTTTTCTGTGATCTATGTACATGTGAGTTGTATGAGTTATTTCTATGTACCTGTAAGCTTTGAATAAATAGCCGTAAAGAGCTGATTATCTTCTAAAGTGTGCGTGGCTGTGAATTATTGTGTGTTTTTGGGTTGAAGTATTTGCTCTATAATTGCACTGGTGATTTATGGTAGTTCCGTGCACTTTTCAGAGGAGAGCAATACACCCCCCCCCCCAAAGGGACCTACCTATGCTACAGTCTGATTCCCGCCCCTTCCTCCCTGGACTCAAGAGTACAGCTATGGTCACCACAAGGGAGGGTAAGGGGAGCCCTTCCATCTCCTTCCTTTGCAGTTGTTCTAGGATGTTCGCCCATTTGTCATGTCCCTGCCCCCCTTCCACCTTGGTCCCACCATCCCCTCCATTGGACAGCTGTGGGGGCTCAGGGCTGTGCCTGCATGTGTCAGCCCCATGTGAATCTCCACCCTTTTTCCTGTCACTTGGACCCTCAGAAATATTTTGACCTCCTGAGAAACTCTTCTCCTCACCTATGGAGGTGGAAGTGACAGCTGTGGAGGGGGACCTGTGCCTGCATGTGTCATCCTGCACCCTGTCATAGTGCTGCCCCCTTCCTCCTTTGACCTGTGGGCGGATTCGGCAGCGGTAGAGCAACAGTCTTATAAGTGGACAGAGAACCAGGGCTCTCTTTCTTGGCCGTAGTGCTGGACGCGTGGGTGGGGGAGCTACAGAGACCCAAGCAGGTACACTTCTTCCAATCTGGCTCACGCCGTTTCCATCCACTTGTGCCCCCTCTTCCTGTCCTGTCTCTGCCCATCTCACTCTCTGTCTGTGCCCTTCACTCTCTGTTTGTGGCCCTCGCTCTGCCTCTGGGTGTGCCTAGCCAGTATTCTCCTCACCAATGTCCCTCATTGTGCCTGCAGAAACGTTCAGACCATCATCCACGTCTAGTGTACCTAACTTACTCCGATGGCAATGAGCCTACTTCCCTGTCTGTAATACATGTGTTTCCCTATTTCTACTAAGACGTTGGTGTTTTCTTGTATGTCATCACTTCCCTGGGTACTCTGCCTCTTATTGCCAGAGGGAGGGACCCAGTCCGCATACACAACGCACACATCACCCGGGTCTGTTAATTCCCCGACCCAAAATTGTCTCCCCCACACAGCCTTCCCCATTTTAGCCTGCCTTCCACAGGGTCATAAATAATAGTCAAAATGTTATGTTTGCATCTTATTTGGAAGTTAGATGTGTCACTCTGTGCCAAGGAGCTACTTTTAGCTCCTGCTTTTGCAATCTTAATTTCGACCCTTGCTTAATATATATGTCCCGGCTCTACCCCAGACTACCGATTTCTAGATATGCCATTTGTCACAACAAGAAACACAGGTCGACCTTACAGACAGTAGGTGCCAATCCTCCTAAAATGTAGCCAATAAATAACTCCTAGCATGCTAATCGCAAATTCGACTGGTCTGCATCTTGCACAGACGACAAATCATCCTTTTGGGGGGTTTGCAACTCATTCGTTTTAATTGTGTACTGTAGCCTTGCCAACATTATGGTGGTACCAAACCCTGTCTCAAAGAAAGTAAACAAGGCCCAGTACTTACGATACAGCTTAAAATCAGGGACATCGATAGTCGGGCCAAATCCAGTATCAACCAGCCTTATTAATTGAATTAATTATCAGTTACAATTACATTTCCTTTGGAAACTGTGCAGTGTTGCCCAATCGGTGAAAGCACACGAGGACTATGGTCTTACCAATACAAGTCTATTAACTGGTCCAGACAGACACCTTCGGCTAGTTACCACTGGTATTGCCATATGTTGTACACTTATTTATAAAACACTGAAAGAGAAAGATAAAAGGGGGACTAGATTGGACGACAGACTTCCGGGACCCGGCTCCAGCAGGCCATTTTACACGTATTCTGTTTTTAGCATGGAATACCAGTTTATAGTTCTTTGACTAGAGAAAGATATGGACCCGAAACGTATGCATTTGAAATGCTACATTCCTCCCCTGTTCACCATTCAAGCAAGCTTCACCTGAAGTCCATTAACCCCACATTCAACGCCCCCTCTTGCAGCCAGACCTGCCAAAGCTCCAGGATTAAGAGCCTGAGGGTTTTCGTGCTCTTCTTTGGGTAACCAGGCAAGACGTGAAACCACTGGGATTCTCAGGGCATGCAAGATATACGGCATTGAACTGCGGTGGCTGCAGCCTTCCTTCAGCAGTGATGAGAGGATACTTGTGAGGAGACAGGGTACAATACACAGCTCCAACAGCAAAGTCCACCGGGCTCCTCCTGGTCTATTTACGCTCAACACCTCAGGTGAATTGTTACCGTTGAGAACTGAGGGAACATTGGCTATTTTGCTTCAGACAGCCCAACTAAAGTTCCAGTTAAATAGACAATTATGCCCCTTATTTCAAGACAGAAAGTTACTGTCTCATTTGCATGTGACACGCACAAAGAGGGGTCTGCATTCATGCCGAATTTAACATGTTCTTCGCACTACACATAAATAAGCAGAATGTATGTGTGAACCAGAAAGCAGGAGATGTTATAGTATCTTCTGTTATGTAGGTTTAAATCTTGAAAGTATAATTGCAAAGACTACGAGTCATTTTTATAATCTTTCAGTGCTTTGTATTCTGGAACTTTTGTTCCCCCATTCAAAGGGGGTGGGGGAAGAGACTACTATTTTTGCTCCACATATTTTTATAATGATTTATGCATTTGTCAAGTTATTTATGTACTGTTCAAATCATAGTTACAAAACAGAGTATTCTTGAAAGCTAACCATAAATATATAGTCCCACCAACTAGAGTCCATAAGTTATGTGACCAAGTGCTTAAGTTTCCTACTGGTCTCTAATACGAGCTCCACCACTAAAGAGTGTGATCCTGACCAAATGCATCTCATCGTGCCTCATCTACCTAATTTTAATGAAAACTTGGTACTTTCTGCTTTTGCCCTGGATCGATGATGATCTAATAATTAAAAAGGACTAAGTGAGCAGTTTTTTTTAAATGATTCATAAAAACAGCAAAATTCATCCAGATGGAAATTAATTACGGATGCTGATACTAAGTTGTAGCGTTTTCATCAGATGTCCCTACACTGATTTGGCATGATAGCAAACATCTCTTAACATGCGCGGGGCTGGAAGGGGCAGAATATATAGTACTTACAGACGCTCCCCCAGCATACCATCCTACCTGTACCTCCTTGTGAGAAATTCAAATATTCCTAGACACCCTGCGGAACTGATACACCGTGATAACGCACCGGCCACTGCGCCTATGTACTCTGCAGGTGCTCTATCACGATATACTCAATCACCACAACACGTCTGCCCCATCTGCAGCCCCATGAATAATATGACTTGACCCTT
Source organism: Ambystoma mexicanum (assembly GCF_040938575.1). NCBI lineage: Eukaryota > Metazoa > Chordata > Amphibia > Caudata > Ambystomatidae > Ambystoma > Ambystoma mexicanum. Next base: position 1,299,954,999 of record NC_090932.1, read on the forward strand.
TGACCCTCCCGGCAGAATGAACCTAGCCACCTGCAGTACTCTCGCCAAGGCGCCAGTACATCTCTGTGGGCAGGACACTGTGGTTCCACGCCGATGAACGCTCCCCGCCAAACATCCATCAGTGTCACAGTGCTCTCCACCCCAAGAGACAGCCACCAACGCGGCACTCCCGCTGTACTCTTCCCACATGAACCACGAAAACAACAGCCACTACTCTGGGAACTGGGAAGTTGCTAACCAGGAAGTCCTTCTCTCCACTCTTCTCACCTCCTCTCTGGATCTTCGCTGGCCACGATGAACCCATAGCGGTCGGTGCGGCGTTCGCTGCTGAAGCCATTGAGCTCCGAGTCGGAGCCCAGGGAGCTGAGCTCGTCGTGCTCGCCCTCGTTCAGGTTCTCCTGGGTGCCGCGGAGACTGCTGCCCGCAGCGGTGCCCAGCGAGCCTTCGTCCCCCATGGCCACGTCCGGCCTCAGCAAGCAGGCTCCATCCTCCGAGCCTCGGCCTCTCCCAGCTTCGGGCCCCCACTTGGGTTCTAGGCAGGCCCCGCCCCGGTAATGTATCAGGTCCCGCCCCTAAACACACAACCAATCCTGCTTTTCCGGGTCTGTGTAAGGCACTGCCCCAAAGCTCGAAACAAACACTGCTTTCAGCCCTCTTAGGCGATAGCAACGCGCTTCTAGTTACTTATGGGAGATCCCGCCCTCGACTCTTTCGCGGCCTAACTCCAGTTGCTCAAGATTTACAGCATATCGTGCGAGCATCACGCCAGACCCCGCCCCTAGACGCTCTCATAGCTAATCCCACCATCCACTGCTCTGACTCTGGCCCGCCCTACGCGCCACACGCCGAGCCCTTGATCTGGGACTGTGTGCCTGGACCTGCCTCTGCTCACTCTTCCACACTGTGGTACCTGCCTCCTAATCGTACCATCCAATCACAATAACTAACACTGCACTCCCTCAGAACCAATCACAAAGCGGCCCTCCCAGTGACTGTCAAATATAAACCAATCACAAACGCGTGTACCCACACCTTTCTGGCTACGCTCAAGTCAGAAAGGTGAACTGGTTCCCAGGTACTATCATCTCAGATCTTTATGTAGGAGGATAGGTTTCTTATCAACGTGTCTCGTTGGGCGTTTTACCTCGTAGCCAAAACTATTCAATTTAAGAGAAAGAACATCGGGTTGGAGCCCTGGAGTAACAGAAGCAGTGAAACGAGGCCAATAGAGGATGCACTAGCTTTCATTGGTGGCTCTGAGTGAATCCTTCAATAAAGTTGGTAATCTCCATTGGTATGGTTGGAAGGCACGAGGAGAACATGGTGTCAAGATGTTTTCCACGTGTTCATTATCCGTGGTCCTAGCAGGGCCGGCCAAAGGATTTGCTGGGCCCTGGCAGCAAAAGGTGTGTGCCCCCCCCACCCTTATTTTCATAAATAGTGACATCAGTGAAATTACAGATATTATATTATATAATGCGTCATCAATACGCACCGATATCATGGGACATTAAATTAAAACAAACTGTAATGTCCATTATATTAATTATCACAGTTAATGTTCATCTATGTGGAAATAGCAGTGTATCTTTTTTGAAGTAGCAGACAGTGCGAACTGAATACCTTAAATAGAATATTAATTTTGGCAAAGAATAGCGAGATAAAAGGATTTGGCCTGGAGCACAAACTTTAAGTGGAGAAGCCATGATTTCATACCAGTCTGCAATTAATGAACTTGAGTACATCTCTTCTCAGTTCTAATTGGTAGAAATAGTGTTTGAAAAAGGTCTTTTTGAAACTTTTGTTTAAAAGCACCATCTGACCTGTGAAAGGCATTGCAAAAATATGGTAATTGTAGTTTGCTAACTGAAGTTAACGGCTGTTTTTGCTAGCGGTTCCCAATTGTTTTTATTTTTATTGTGTATACAATTTGACCATATTATCCAAACTAGCAATATGCTTTTATTTCAGAATCTACAGATAAGTATGATTTTGGCTGGCAAAATAAACAAACTCCAAGCAGATTCCACGGGTGTCATGTCAGTGCAGGGTTTGGGCCTGGGTCAGGCAGGGCAGGTTGCGCCTACAGCATGATTCGCTAATAATAAGATATAGCCTATGTACCTGGGAGGTCCTGAGGTAGGGAAGTAAGCAATTGTTCAGGTCTTCAAACGTTAACAAAATAAACAGGCTCCAGTCTTAAAAAAAACAAGGGGGGAGAGCTCAATAATATATGCACAGTCTTTGAGAACATTGGGGCAGATCTCTTAGTTGCACCCATTCTCCTTGCCATGCTCATCTAAATCACTGGTTGTGTCAGGGTTTCTTTCGCCTCTCCTGCTGGGTTCACACTTGATGACATGTTAGCATGCACCTTGCATAATTAGCAAGTGCTGCTCACTTCAAAATGCAAAGGGAGCCTCATTAATGGACCCCCTGAGCCTGCATTGGAGATGGTGGCCAGGCCAAATTAGTTTTGCAGGATAGAGGGGGGTGGTAAGAGAAGGAAAGAACTGGGAGAGTGGTAGTCGGTAATAGAGGGGTGAGCAGGGCACCATATCCCTTGAGGAGGACAGTCGTAGTAGAGAGGTGGTGGTAGTAGCAGAGTAGGAGAGCTAGAGCAGGAGGCACAACAGGAGGCAGTGGAGTAGAAAGAGAAGGAGGGACAGAGGTATAGAACAGTTGTGGATACAAGTGGTAATAGGAATAGAAGTGAGAAAGGAAGTAAGATTGAAGGGTGGAGGTATGAAGGTCGAGTGAGAGTTTGGAGGGACAGTGACGTGGTGGGAGGAGAACAGTGAAAAGGACCAATATAGCAAAGGGTCAGGCGCGAGAGGATCTGAAAGAAGTGAAAGTGCCACTGGGTGAGTGAAGGCACCATTCCCCATTTTCTGAGGCTACTAAGCAGGGATAGGAGAGGGAAAGCTAGAAGTTCCCAAGGGAGTCAGATAGTCAACATCTTAGGGTAAACACCTGAGGTGTAGAGAAGTGGAAGATAGATAAGTGTTACCAATCGCTGACTTACTAACAACCTGGTCGGCACATCTGGGGTTGGGAGGTGGGACCCAGACCCAGGGAAGACAACAGAGGAAAGGGCCAGCCATAGCGCCAACCCCAAAGCACCCAGAAAGCTCAATGAACTTGAGATCACCAGCCATTCTGACCATTTATTTTGTAATAAACACTCTTGGACTTTTCATTAATACTTGGCGTGTTTCTTTGGGATAAGACCCCCATCATATGTGGTGTCAGTAGTGGGATCATGCCTTCGATACAGGGGGCGGACCCAACTGCCAGCAGTATGAAGATAGCACATCTTACTTGGATGGCCCAGCTTCCCATGAAGGTTATGGGCCAGGCAGCCCGGTTGCAACAAATATGCTGATGAGCAAGTGACCATGCCAGTACAGGGGAGAGCTGGCCTCACAGTGAAGCATGCCCTAAATGTTGGTGCCAGGGTTGTAGATCAGGATTATCGAGGTGAACTGAAGGGGGTACTCCTTAATATGGAAACCCCTCCAACAACGATTCTCTATGGACATCCCATGGCACAACTCATATGTGAGAAATCTTTATTCCAGAAATCAAAGAAGTGGGAGTATTAGAGGAATCCAACAGAGATGATGCTGAATTTGACAAGATGACGGAGGCCGGAAGAGACATACAACCCAGAGTACCCGGTCCAGCATCTATCGAATTTGCTGAGTCCCAACAGACTGATCTTCTCCTCGAGCAAGCCTGCAGAAATCTAGTTTCAGAAGCCGACAGTAGAAACCAGCAGACCCTGCACTTTATCGAGCACAGAGGGCTGCTGTATCAAGTAGATGAAAACCTGAAGGGCGAAGGAACAACATATTACCAACTGTTGGTGCCTGAATTGTTCTGGAAGGCCAACATAGAACTTGCACATTCAAATCTGACAGCGGGACACTTAGGGCTGGAGAAAACCCTGAAGACCCTGCTTACGCGGTACTGTTAGCCTGGCATCTATGCAGAAGTGATGCAGAAGTGAAGCAGTGTGCGACCACAAAAGTGATGGATGGAAGGTTTTGAATGAATCTGTACCACTGGCGTTGCTCTGGGCAACCTTCCACACCACCGTTTTTAGCCGTCTGCGCCATTGCAAAAGGGGTCCAGCCATATGCAAATCAGTCTGGTACTGTCACCAATGGTAGCAGCCCAGCCCGAACTGCTAGGCCAGGTCCCCTCTGCCCCGAAACACAAGCAACCCCAGACATGTTTCGGCCATGTTGGGCCTCCTCAGTGAGGTGCAGCTTGGTTCCCTATGGCGCAGCGAGCAAGGGACCTACGTCTAGGCATACCCTCTCTCACATAGTGAGACAAACTGTGACCACAAAAGTGATGGATGGAAGGTTTTGAATGAATCTGTACCACTGGCGTTGCTCTGGGCAACCTTCCACACCACTGTTTTTAAGCCCGTCTGCGCCATTGCAAAAGGGGTCCAGTCATATGCAAATCAGTCTGGTACTGTCACCAATGGTAGCAGCCCAGCCAGAACTGCTAGGCCAGGTCCCCTCTGCACGGAAACACAAGCAACCCCAGACATGTTTCGGCCTTGTTGGGCCTCCTCAGTGAGGTGCAGCTTGGTTCCCTATGGCGCAGCGAGAAAGGGACCCACGTCTGGGCATACCCTCTCTCACATAGTGAGACAAACTGTGACCACAAAAGTGATGGGTGGAGGGTTTTGAATGAATCTGTACCACTGGCGTTGCTCTGGGCAACCTTCCACACCACAGTTTTTTAGCCCGTCTGCGCCATTGCAAAAAGGGTCCAGCCATGTCAGAGCGACCGGGGAGCCTGGACCGAGCAGACGTGTTTGTGTGCAGTCTGTGGCGGGTGGGGGCTCACAGACACCCGCGAGGGCTGAACCACAACAAGCAACACGGGTTTGAAAGCGGGCCTATGCTTGGAGGCTGGACTCCTGCAAAAAGCACGTAATCTCTGTACTGCAGCATGTCGACCGCGCCACATCAGTTTCTCCTGGACTGACCTGCGGCGTTCACAGCTTCTCTCCACCTAGCACTGATTGATACCGTGCTCCAAGTTGTTGGATTTCCAGCACAGCAAGCAGAAGTCTCGGCCCTGGCCCTGCCCAGCTGACCATTTTCCCAAGCAGTATAAGAGTCCTGGCCCCCGGGGATAGCAACCACGCGGCATTCCCCTGCCCTCCATATATTCATAGGGGATTAATCACCATATTACATCTATTCTGCCCTGAGGAAGGCTTTGACCACACTAGCCTGTATAGGCCAGTCCGAAACTTGTTTCTCCTTGTGCTTTGTTCCCCTCCCTTCTGGAAGCATTTTGGGAACAAATCTTTGATATTTCATACACATTGGCAGTTAATTATATGGCAAAATAACCATATGACATAAGTTGATTGTGAATAATTTCACTCTGTCTAAACCAGGGTAATTTTTTACACACCCTGGTGATATTCAGCCCACAGGTACAATTGCTTTCCTGTTGGGCTTCTGTTCTTTCATTCATTGTTTTTTTTGCATAATATCCTATTTAATTTCTCTGACGAAATTATAATGTACACATGATGAATGTTATGCTTTATGTTTGTTTCATTTTTTTTGCTGTCTTTTAAACCTGTGTAAAAAGCATTCTGAAATTCTTTGAAAAAAATATGTTTTTTTGTATAATAAATTTATTTTCATGTACTCCTAGGATTTTCCTTTGATTTTGTTGTTCCTGTGACTTTCTTTGAAAGCACACACCTTATAATAATATGGAGATTTAACCGAAATTATTGACAGAATTTAGGACTGTCATCGGCGTGGGTTCCTTTCTTAGGTTCTTTGTTTTTAATGTTTATACTGCCCCTGCCCACGCATGCACACTGGGGCACACCTATTGTTTGTATTTATGTGGTCACAGTGAAGCAGTGTGCACCAGGACCCCCAACCAGCCCATAGAGCTGGGGTTTACCCAATAGCACTTTAAGATGGAATAGCAGCACCCGTGAGATGGATGGGGATGCAGATTAATACTCAAGAATCAAATCAATAATGACAACTCACGGTTTGGCAAAGGGAGTCCATTTATTGACAAGTACAAAAAACAGGGAGTTTCATGAATATCAGCAGATGTGCGATCTTCCCTCTCGCTTCACAACTTCAACGAACTTCATAAGAAACACAACATTTATACTAAAAACTCGTCATCAGTGACTTTTAATGCTTAAAAGTTGGCATGCAACTCTATTGGTTCTAGGAAGGTAACTTTAATATAGATACTATATCTGTATATGGTAACGGAGTAAGGGGATTGGGTAAACACTGTCAGGTGGGGCATCTAAGCCCTTCCTTCAAAATGCCTATTGTAGATGTCACTAAAAGTACGACGTCCCATTGGTTCTACTAATTATAGGACCCTAGATAACTTGGTCCATTATGATTGGGTTGGCACCAACCCCACTCATACTTTTCCACTTTGCCTAGCAGCATGCAGAATGGTCGGCCAGGTACAGGGTGCCCACCAGTTCCACCGCCTTCCTCCAATTATTGTTGCAATGAATCATCACTTTGGTGGCCATGTGTCAATTATTTCACTGTGGTTGGCCTCGAGACTGCATCTCCTGTCTGGAAAAGGTCTGATATCTTCACATGGCCCTCTGCCATGCGTAGGTGTGAAAGTCTCACTTCTTCTTGCTCGGCTGGTCACGTGTTTCAGACACTGTGAAATTGCCTTCTTCTCCATGTAATTCGTGTATTTGATTTTCGTTTTGCCCACCACCGGCCTTTGGTTTCTTATCTTGACCTTTCTGAGCAGGATATTCAGTTCCTTGCTTCATTAATTGTAGCTACTGTTTGTCTATTTTAGCTGATACGACCTTGGCTTTTTTGGCCCGATTTGCCTCTTCTGATTTTCGTTTCTGCCTTTTATTCTTGATTTGTTAAATATGTAGCTCTCCTCATGTGGCCTTTAGTAACCTTTGGTTGATTCTGCGTCTTGTGCATAGTGGAAATATACTTATATAAAGTGCTTCTTTTGAGGTAGATATGTATAAGTGGCGCTTACCGCAATCTATCTTACTACTAAGCATAGCAAGCCACACTATTTTCTTAGCTTTCTTGCAGTTCCAAGCATATGTACATGCGTAAACTGGTTGAATATCTTCATAATGCTCATGGCATAAGCTTCTTACATTTGACATCGTCCTTTCATTTTAGGTTCACGACGTCCCTTGTACATGGTGTTTCGTCTCTTTAAGTCATTCTCAGGTCATCATAGCTTCTATATGTGAGTCAGTCCAGGTTCTTGTGACATCACCATTCGTCTTCCATTAAGACCTTTTTGGCTTCTTCAGGGACTGTACTCAGACTATCTTCATTTCGTTTCATTTGTTGATATGGTTTTCTCAATGGGTACCTTACTGTCCATGTTTTCTTTGGTGTCGGTACTTCAATAGGTGCTGTTTTTCTGATATATGCTGGACAGAGCCCCACTGCGTGACTCTGCTGGTTTATTTGCTCATCATACGTCACATATTTCGGCGTGAACGTTCCTGGTACTTTAAAATGGACGGTTGGAGTGCGGGCCGTACTTGGGACCTCCTCTACACTCTGGGCGATTCATCGACCACTTTCATCTCTTCTTTTGATCCTCTGCATTCACTTTCACTTCATTGCCTCGGTCCATTTCTTCTTCATCTTCTGGGTCTATACACGATAGTCTGACGCAATTTCTCTTTGGGGTCCATATTTTCATAACTCCTTTTAAACTTCCTGCTGTGCTTACGTGTTCATCTTTGCTCCACGTCATTAGTTGATATTGTCCATCTGGGCTGCAATAAATCCATCTTCCCACATAATGTCTATGCTTCCTGGGATATAGAAACTTTGTTCCTTCTGGTCCATAAATGCTGGCCTTCACAAAGTCTCTTATTTCTTCATCAGTCAGGTCTTTGGGCTTCCATCCTGGTTCGACATCAATCATGATCTTCATTCCTATGGCTTTTTTCGCAGTTTTCTGACACTGAGAGATTATTATCTCGATAACACAAAATCCGAGCAATATCATCACTAACAGGGCTCCTAGGAATTTTAATGCATCTGCCATCCATTGTGGAACCCATGAAAATAGAGATCCAAACCAACTGTCATCGTCCACTTCATCAGTTTCATCAATCATTTGATTCTGTAGTTTCATCAGCATACCTATGGCTTCTGTTAGAGTTCTGTTTTCTTCTTCGTGAGAAGGTATACATGTGCAACATGATTCTCTGATTTTTGCACAAACACCTCCATCCATAGCTGTGATCATGTCAAGGACATATCTGATCTGGAGAGTCATAAGTCGAATCGCCATTAACTCTTCTTTGATTGCATTGAATCCTTTAATGGTTTTGTTGATGGTCTGCAGTAACTCCCATCTGGTTATCTGCAACCATTTAGTATTTGCTCCAACCTGAATTCTTGGCATGAAGATTGTTGTGAACACTGATAAGGTCTGGTTGAAAACCTATGTTCATAAGGGATAGCATCAAAAGCTTCCATAGATTTGGCAGAAAAGTAATTCTCTCTCTTCATTGGAATCATCAGTTCCACAGATCTCTTCTTCCTCAGGTGAGCATCTGCTTTTGGGAAACTGTCATATTCAGGTCACTTTTTGGAATCACCAACGCCGGAACATGGACATTCACCATTGTGCATATACCTCCCCAGTTTCTCGACAGTCTGATATATGCTTTGGATCCACATGCCCAATAATAATCCATAATCACTGCTGTTCCATGTACCATTCCTGGAGCATCAAAAACTCGTCCACAGTTCAGATTCTCTCCCATCTTTCTAGTGCCATTATTCCTGAAGCAGAATTTTGGGCTTTCCAGTGGCACTATCTGCAAGGGTCCTCCTCTGTCCTCGACCCATGTTAGCAGTTTTGCAAGTTTTGGCCACAATGGCTTGCATCCTTTGTGCGTTTTGAATTGCTTCTTTGCAGGCTACAATGGCCGTCCATGCTCTGCAAATCACTACTCCTTTCTCCCATTCATCTGGTGAAAGCACTGTTCCCCAAATCTGCACTTGGGCTCTGTTCTTCCAACTTCGAGCCTCTTCTGGAGTTTTACCTTTGACATTTAGCTTCTGGTTTGCTTCTCTTTTGATTTCTGCTCCTTTAACTCCAGGCTTCTCATATCTGATCACATTGTGTTTCGTCTTGCCATTGTTTCTTGCCTTTATGTCCTGGACATAATCATCTTCATTTGGATCGGATGCTTCAGTTGCCCATTTCAAAGAGGCATCACATCCCATGAACTGGCCTCTGGTCTTGCACATTGCCACGTGTGATAGACAGTGTGCTGTCTGGAAATCAATTTCTACAGCTACAAAGATTTTTGACTTCCCTATGATGTAAGGTAGGAGTGCACAAACTAAGCATACCCCCTCTGAACTCCGTCTTCCAACTTCTTTCATGTGTTGGTACCAGATGTTGTTTCCCAAATGTGCTGTGCTGTCCAAGTAGTCGTTTAGTTCACTGTCAACTCCTTATATGCTTCTCTTGATTCTTAAGGTTTTCATGTAGTTTGATATAACTACATCCTTGAATGCATCCGTATGGCTTCTTCTTGCTGGAGGATTCTCAGGTATCCTGATCCATGGTGCAGGTACCTTCATCTGTGCCAGTTGAGTAGAGGAAAGTCTGGCAATTCTTGCTTTGTCCTCTTGTATTTTCTTGGCTCTGGTTATGAACAACCATATTGATTCTGCTATCATCTGTGCCTGTGAGATTATCTCTGGACTTGCCTTTGTCTCCATCAGTGCTGTATCAGGGGTGTTCATCAATGTTTCCGTTGGTTTCCTCTCCAACTCCTTTTGTCTGTTCAAGAGCTCAGCTTTCTTCTTGTGGCTCTTAACTTCACTTATCGTAGAGCTTCTCATTGTTGGTAATCCAACCTTCCTCTCTTCTTTGGCCTGTGGTTCTGTAGTTATTGACACTAGGCCTGGTGTGTGTGCATTCATCGTTTGCATGCGTGTGGTTGTCAGAAACCTTCATTCATACTCTGCCGACCCTGTCTCTGGCTTTTCAATTTGCTTGTTACCATAAATGTGTGTGTGTGTGTGTGTGTGTGTGTGTGTGTGATTGCTAATCACATCCGTCGCAAGTGCACTCATTCTGCTATCAGACCTCCTAGGGACTGGAATGACTATGTAAGGTCTGGGTGCCTTCGTAGGCTTCATGCGTGCATCATTAGGTGGGTGCACTGGAATTGGAACGCTTTGTGCACCAATAAAAAATCCAGTTCTAATCGTCAGTGACAGTAAAACAATGATGAATATAATACATAAATACATGATACCCCTATTGGTTAATCTACAGCATTTAGTTCCGGAAAAATACGAGCGTCTCTCCTCCTGAGGGAGGACAAGGTTGCTGCTTTGAATCCCCACCTCGATCATTGTTGAAAGACACTAACTTTTAATACACTCTTAGACAATATTATTTCTGGATTCTGCTGGTTCTGCTTGTGATGTCACAATCACACTAACTGGAAGGAAGAGAGATCGACACTCTCCCCCGAACCACGGAAGCTGAATGAACTCGACCCTCCCACCGTGGTTGGCACAGGCGCCTGAGTTAGTAAACAGGTCGCCACGTGGCAGCCAATGGGGGGAAGAGGGGTTAGGGAGAGGTTGTGGATAGGGAGGGGAAATTAGGAACACCGGAAAGAGGATAAGGAAACTCCTAAGGTGGATGGGACTGGGGAAACACAGGAAAAAACCCTACTCTAACTCACATAGAATGAACAGAACAATCACCTGCACAATTAACATATACCTGATTCCTGAATAGCACACCTTAATACGTGTACTGTATCCTACTCTGAAATATCATTCCCATACAACACATAAGCAAGCAATATGATCACACATAAGGAAAAGCTTCCCAAAATGATTAGACAATACACATGGCCCTTCGGGCAGCGTTAGCAACATACAACATAAATGCATTTCCTTTAGTTCCTGGCACTAGTGAAATGTCGTTGTCCATAAGCAGTACTTCTTGCATTAACCCATACGAGATTGGCAAAGTTCTTGAATTATAAGAGTAACAAACACACTTTCGTTTCTCAAACGGATTGAATTCAAAGTGATTAAGGCGTTACTTATCTCAGGTCTGGGGAGCCCGTGGGACTTCCCAGACAAATAATGAAACAGCGGTAAATCATTCCAAGCAGTTCAGGAAATATATATTGCCCTCACGAGTACTTATCTTGAGTCTGGGAGCCCCGTGGGACTTCCCAGACGAAGAACAGCAAGCGTTGTCTCTGCCGGCGATTCAGCGCCCCTTTTGCTCCTACCGCACTGTGAACGCATGCGATCAAGCGTTCCTCCTCTGCATCTCGTTTCGTCGCACGCGGACGCCTTCCTCCTGTTGCCGAACGCGGCAGCCTGACTCCTGCTCCCAATCAACAATAAGCCACACCTGCCCACCGCCGTTGCCTGCCTTTAAGCTGCCTTGATTCTTGAAGCAGTACAGCTGGCAAGGCGCGCACGGGCCAAACTACAAAATAACACAAAGGATGCTGGGAACTGAAGTTTCCTTATCCTTCCAGCACATAATGTCTCAATAGGCGTATTTTAGCACTCCACGCCTGTGCCAACCCTGATTCCTGACATGTGAGTTGCAGGTACTAAAACAGTTGTCTCTCTTTGACTGAACATTGGATTTTCTATTGCCTCTGGATACAGTTTCTTGTTCTGCGTATGAGGAAATGTCAAAATCGAGTAATACTTCAGTAAGTCTCTTTACTGTGCATGTTCAAAGTACACAAGTTCCCAATCGGTGCCTCTTATTTGCTTCACTCCAGAAGACATGTCGTTCCTGTCAGTATAACAAAAGTGAAGTCTCTGGCAATACCCTCTCGATCTGTCCCTCGGCGGAAAGTTTAAGATCTCCTCAAATAGTTCTGTTGATGGTTAGAAAGTTCGACTTACATCACAATACCATGCAGGAGCATGCTCATCTGTGTAGAATTAGCTGGGTCTCTGATGAGGACGTCAACACCGGCGGGTCTCCCTGTAAATTCTGGGAAATCCTCGATTAGGCGAAAAAAGACATTACTTGCCAATCTGCTATCTTTTGGTGACAGGGACATTTGTCCTGCCTTTGCTGAAGTTTGGAACTGTTTGGCCCTCACTCACTGTGAGCAGTTTCTACAATTTCCGTGTGTGTGGAGGGCAACTTGGATGACTATTCCGTTCAGGATTATACTTAAATGTTCTGTATTTGCTGGATTGCGCAGAAATGTCAAAACGTCTGTGGTTCTCCCGACAAGATCTGGACAGTCTTCAGTTAGGCGAAAGAACAGTAAGTTGATAAGCCTATTTGCTTCTTCCTTTGCTTGGGGCATTTGGTTTTTCCTCGCTGTACTCCGAAAGCAGGAGGAACTGCTCACCAATCATTGAGCAGCCTCCTTACTGTCTTTTCATTTTCATGATCTTGAAGAAATTCAGTGATGCTGGTGAGTCTCCCCACCAATGATGGGTATGATGTCAGTACTAGCTCGAAATTTATTAACACATCCTTAGTGATGTCACTACTGTAGGACACCATAAATGATTCCGAACAAAGTCTCTGTGTTGAAAGAATCTGGATACTGTATTTTCTTCTAATTTATGTGTCCTTGATCAGAATTTGGCATATTCTTTTCTTGCCAAGGCTTCAGTGTGCCTCAGTCCAAAGTTCAAAGTCAACAGACTATGTTGTGACTTATACGTGCACTTTTCTTCTTCACCCTACAACTAGGATGCACAGAGTGTCTGTTTTTATGTCCCTATCCTCTCTTTTGCTCAGAGGAATGTTCAAAAAGGAAGCCCCAACTTTGCACAAAAGTTTCTCGTCTTTGCTTTGCTGCTGGTCATGCGTCCTTCTTCCTCATCATGGATCTCGACTGCACGTGCTGTGGTTCTTCCCAGTCTGTAGTCTCTACGCGTTGGGGTGCGGGCAGGGGGCCTTCTCCGATGTATGGCTTGATGTCACCCAAAAAGATCCAAGCTCTTCTTCCTTGTAGCTTTACTGCAGAGGGAGTGACGTCTTCCACTGTAAAGGGACTGTTAAACCTTGGCTCGTCCCACTTCTTTCTTGTGTGTTTCTTCAACAGGACAATGTCTCCAGGGAAGATTGATGGAACACATAGACTCTGAGCTGTGTCTGCAGTAGTATCTCCTTCTGTGTTGCCCTGCACCCTTTTCATCGTCGCTGCAGCTGGCCTGAAATTACAGTAAGACAAGATGTCATGCAATTCAAGTAATTTTGCATTTCAGACCCTAAGATTTCTCTTGTCGGATGGGCATCACATCTAGCTCTGTCTCGGGGTCTCAGGGGAGTATGCATCCTTCTCCTTGTTGCTATTTCGTGCAGCGTAAAATGATGGTCAGAACCGGGTTGGTTTCTGAGTGCATACAGTGCCAAAGGAAGGCAGTGTAACCATCCCTTCCTTAGAGTAAGCTTCAACTTGGCTATCCTTTCCTTTAACAAGCCGTTGAGCTTCTCGCATATCCCAATACCTTGCGGGTGATACACTGACAAGACCTTGTGCTTTATACCAAGCAACAAGCTAATCTGTTCAAAAACTTTGTTGACAAAGTGAGCTCCATTATCTGATCTCATGACTTCACATACTCCCCACCTGGGAAATACGTTGCTTACTAGAAATGTGTCCGCACAGGTAGAGCCTGGGTGTGTACATGGGCCTGTTTCTATCCATCAAGAGAATGGACACACCACAACAATTAGATACCTGTACCCGTTACATACTTGAATCATATCGACGTAATCGACATGCAACTGCTGAAAAGGTCCATTTGGCCTTGGGATGACTCCTCTAATTACTTTTAGTGTGTGCCCAGCCGTGAACTGCTGGCAGATTATACAGTTCACCATAAAAAATACAATGAGCTCTGCTAAGTTCGGTATAAACCAGTCTTCTGAAGATTCTCTTTTGTCATGTGCGCTGGATAGTGAAACTGTTACAGTGCTATTTTTAACAGGGCTATAGGCAATACTGGTTTACCAGTGCTGTCTTGTCGCCACAAGTTTTTGGAGGTGTTTAAAAAACACCCTCGCTCCTTCCAAAGATTCTTCTCCTCCTGTGGTGCCTCCCCTTGGAGTTCCATTAACTGGGTTTGCCCCATGTTATTGTAGCTTTCAGGTTCACTTTGTGCAACTATCATTTTTTCATTCACATCAGTGATTTCCACATCCATGATGGTCTCGCCCTTGGATGCCATATGCTTGGCTTCTGCGTCTGCTGCTTGATTACCTTGTGAGATAAAATCTGTCCCCTTCGTGTGAGCAGCACATTTCATGACCGCTATGCCCATTGGGAGCTGTAGTGCCTTAATGTTACGCTTACCTGGTATCCACGGGGGTGCCACACCATACTGGATGGAGGTCTAAGCGCTATCCCGGACCCCCCTCTGCTTGGTTATGCGCCAGACGTTGGGTAGCGGCTATAACACAAGAATGGAGGGTTAAGATACTGGGTCTGTGATGGGTGGACTCCCACCTCCTTCTGGTCCAAATCCCATCCCTTGCGGTCATTGCTCACCTTATGTTTTTGTGCGTTGAACTCTCCGTCTTTATTTATTTACATTTATAAAGCGCTCACACAGCCCGCAGGCATCGAGGCGCTGTTACAGGAATTGTTTGTTTTTCTTAGTTGCGTTTTTTTTTTTTTTTTTTGTCTTAGTTACGTATTTATAACGCGCTTAAACACCCAGAGGTTTCTAAGCGTGGACCCGGGGATCGAACCTGTTGTTGCTTCATGTCGTCTTGCTTCCAAGATGCGCACGCTGCCGCTGAGCTATCCTCCCGCTATCCTCCCGTCTTCCGTCTCTGTGCAGGGGTGCGTGGTTGGTGCGGGCGTTCCATGGACCTAGTTGCTTCACTGGTCCGTGTGCCCTTATTTCGGGCCCAGACAGGCTGTAACTGACTCTGCTTGCTGTCTTCCAGGTGAGTTATAATGTCTTTTCTGTCTTTATTCAGTCTCTTTCTTTACCTCAGTTTTCTCTGTCTTCTCAGCGTCTTGCTCCACTACGCTGTTCCCTAACAATGTCTCTTTATGTTTTCACAGGGATGGTTGCGATCTCGGAGTTGCCGCGCCGATGGCAAAGACCACGGTGAGTTATTGATGCGCAGAGTGTTGCGCTCTTTATTGGTGTTAATTGCTAACCTGTGTTCTCTTCCCTTCTTTGTACAGGTTGCGTTGGTGTTCCGGAGTGATGAGCGATCGAAACGCTGCTTGCCCAGGAAAGTGCTTTGTTAATTCTGACCTTGTTCCTTCTCCCTTGCAGGTTGCAGTGAAACCTGGAGATTGGCGAGGTAAGAGAAGCGCAGGGTGCTGCCAGGACTCACTGCTTGCCCAGGTAAGAATTGTTATTAATGCTGTCCTTGTTTCTTTACCTTTGCAGGTTGCAGCGAACTCCGTAGATGGGAGAGATAAGCGAAGCGCAGTATGGATTCAAGACCGGTTACTTCACAGGTAAGCGTTCTTGCTCGCTAATGCTGTTCTTGTTCTTCCAGGTTATTAATGGAATCCAGATCTAGGGCTTCAGGATCGGGCCACCGGAGAAGCAGATGAGCAGGAGCTGGACACAGTGACCGTTACGCTGCAGGAGTGCAGAATAACGCGAAGCATGTTCTGCTGTTTGGGTGTGGTTTAATTAGCCCAGGTAAAGTAGTTTCAGGCCAAGTAGCTCCAGGCCAAGTAGTTCCAGGCCAAGTAGTTCCAGGCCAAGTAGTTCCAGGCCCAGCCACACCCAAAACACTAGACCGCATGGCTTGGTTCTAAAGAACTGAGCTGTGTAATATGCCTCCATGTTGGATTAAGGACCAAAACTGGTATTGCTTTATTCCTTTGGCGCCAGGACTGACTCCATGTATGTTTCTGATGGAGTTGTAAGGCCCTTGGGGCCAGCGTGAAGCGCTTTAGCCCCACTGCTGCCAGGGGGCTGTTATACCTGAAGGGGTCAGGAGCATGAATCGTGACACTTAATGAGCCTATCCAATAGGGCTGTGTGCTGCACTGGCGTGCCATCCGCTCGGAGGTAGCCCCTCTTTTTCCAGCGCGCTAAGCCTGCGTGTACTGTTGATGTCACATAGGCGGAATCACTTTACACTGTTACTTCCTGGTCTGCGTGATTCTCAATCGCGAGTATCAACGCTAATAATTCTGCAGCCTGTGCTGAATAGTGAGATGGTAATCGTGCACTAATGAGTACTCTAAATTCTCCATTTGCTGTGTGCTTCATCACAGCAGCGCCTGTATATCTTTGCCCATCGTTTTGATTGATTCTCGAGGAACCATCAACAGAGACAATTTCTCCTTCTGCCAATGCATTTGCTTTCACTCTGGGAATTTCATCATAGCATTCTTCATAATTTGCACATTCATGGATTGGTTCTCCTTCAGTGACTGGCTCTGCTATGAACATAGCTGGGTTCACTTTCTTGCATCGAACTATCTTAATCGATGGATTTGATATGATTACTTCATAGGCAGAAGCTCTCTGCAATGTCAATGTGCCCTTTGGTTTCTCTAGAATAGCTGTAACGCTCACCTGGTATCCACGGGGACGTCACTCAGCCTGTTCTGACCTCTTACAACCTTGAACCCTTCCTGGAGGCTATTCGACTGGAGACTGGGCCTGAAACACAGGATTGGTAGAGTTTAACTCCCTATTGTCTCTGTGTGCTTGAACCCCTCCTTCCCCGGGGTCCAACCCTTCCCTTTTATCCACAGCTCACCTTGTTTTCTTGGATAGTGTGCTCTCCATCCTGCTTTCAGTGCAGGGGCGCGTTGATTGATGCGGGCTCATTGCTGCCTAGTTACTTCACTGGCAGGAGTCCGACAGGTAAGTATAATGGGTCTTTTGAACAGTTTTCTAACTTCATTCCTTTCCTTCCTTAGATGATGGTCGACGTCCGGGGATGGCGGCGCGCTGCTGAGATGAGTAGCGATGAAGGCGAGTGAGAGCGCGATGCACCCCTTTCGTATTTTCATTGAACTGAATTCTTTTTCTGTGTCTTTTAGGTGCTGCGACATTTTCAGCGTGGATGCCGGTTATGAAGAACAAATGCGGTGGGTAAAGCAGTATGTGGCGCCTCTAGATGTTTCCACACTAACCTGGAGTGTCTTTTCCCTCTTGCAGATGGATGAGAAGTTCCGGAGACAGAGTTCCCCCACAGTGGCTGGAATTCAGGTAAGCGTTTGAAGCTCGTACAGTATTTAAAAATAAGCAAAGAGTTGCAGAATGCCTTTTTTCTGTTCTTTTCCTTTTTCTTTAGGAGGCGGCATGCCGGGATGGGAATGACACCGCCGAAGATGCCCGCAGAACAGAAGGGGCGATGAATGATGGGCAGAAGCGCCGCAAGGTAACGCTGTTCCTAACGGTGTTCTTGTTCTTGCAGGAGCTGAGCGCAGAAGAAAGATGCAGGCCTACTGGAGACCGATCCGAACACAGTGAGTGTCACGCTGCAGGTGCAGAAAACGCAAAGCTGAACCACACCCAAAAGACTAGACCACACATGCAGTTTTGGGAACCAAAATATGTGGGGGCATCCATCGTGTCTCCATCAATGCACTACAAGTCCAATCCCCAATGTTATCCTATGTGAGTGAGTGAGTCTGGTGCCACAAGCGCCAAGTCTGACTCCAATTGGATCTTTGGAGGGATGGAGAGGCCCTTGAGGGCCATGTAGGTGATCGTGGCCTGGCTCCAGCCTGACATCCTGGAGGGCTGGGGACATGAGGGGCAGGAATCATGACAGCAGTCCCCCCAAAGTCCCCTCTCAAGGTGGCTCTTCTGTTTGGTCCTGGTTTGGTTGGATGGTTTTGATGAAATCGTTTAAGCAAGCGAGGTGCATAGATGTACTCACAAGGCTCCCATGTCCTGTCTTGTGGACCATACCCCTTCCAGTCTACTAAGTAGTATAATTTGGATCAGACGTACTTTGAATCTAGGATATCCTTGACTTCGAATTCTGGCTCCCCGGCGACTACTACTGGCTGCGGTGGCATTGCTACCCGGGTCCCAGGTTGAACAGGTTTAAGGAGAGACACGTGGAACACAGGATGAATCTGCATGTTTGACGGCAAAGCTAGTCTGACCGCCACAGGATTTATCACGGAGGTGACGGTGAATGGACCCAGGTATCTTGGACGGAAAGTTCGGGCTCCTTTAATGGACACGTGTTTAGACGCCAGCCAGACTTTGTCTCCCACTTGGTAGTTGGGGGCCTTTGCTCGGTGTTGATCAGCAAACTTCTTTTGGCGATTCTTAGCTTGAAGTAGGTGTTCAGCTGCCCTTTTAAATGTTTGAGAAATGGTCTTGTGCAAGGTTTTGACTGCTGGCATTTCCAGGGTTGTAGGAACGTCTAACTCGTAGTACGTGGGGGCCTGTCATACATGGTATAAAAGGGTGTCTGCCCAGTGCTGGTGTGTAGGGAATTATTATAAGCATATTTAGCTATCCATAATAGGTCGAACCAGCTTCCTTCAGCTTAGTGTAACATGCAACGCAGATACTGCTCGAGCGTCTGATTTGTCCTCTCAGTTTGACCATCCGTTTGGGGATGGTGACTGGTGGATAGCCGGATGTCGATCTGGGGCATAGAGCAGCATTTTCTCCAGAAGTTAGATTCAAATTGAGTACCTCGGTCTGAGACCAAAACTGAAGGAAACCCATGGAGCCTTACGATGCCTTCAAGAAATACCTTTGCCAGAGTGGAAGCATTTGGGAGCCCCTTAAGAGGAACGAAATGTGCCATTTTTGAAAATAGGTCCACAATCACAAGAATAGTGTTAAACCCTTGACTGGGTGGTAAATCATTAATAAAATCGAGGGATAACGTGTGCCAGGGTGCTGGTGGGATTTCCAATGGTTGTAATAGCCCAGCTGATTTCTGCTTGGATGACTTGTTTTGAGCACACACTCCACAACATAGGATGAATTGGATAATGTCTTTACGCCACGTGGGCCACCAATAATTTCGTTTTACCTTGACTAGGGTTTTAGCGATTCCGGGGTGGCCCTCGATCAAGGAATCATGATAACCGGACATGACTTGTTCTCGTAGTTCTTGGTTTGGTAAGAATAAACGATTCCTGAAGTAGGGCAACTGATCTTTTATCATGTAATGTTCTCCTTGTGCACGCTTGTAATTGCTCTGGACTCATCAGGTTTAGGATTTCTTCATGTAATTCTTTCTGAGTTATGGTTGCTGCGATTCCTAGGAGCTTGTCACTCGGGTTGATTGCTATTGGGTCAGGGGTCCGATACCCTTGCTCTTCCACCCCCATACAGGAAAAGGGCATCGGCCTTCCCGTTTTTCACCCCTGGTCGAAATGTAATCACGTAGTCATATTCAGCAAAAAAAGAGCCCAACGTAGTTGTCGTGAGGATTGGGCCTTTGCCGTTTTTAGGTACTGGAGGTTCCGGTGGTCAGTTATTACGGTGATTGTGTGTCTGGTGCCCAAGAGGTAGTGCAACAATGGCTTAAAGACTGACTTAATGGCCAGGAGTTCTTTGTCTGTGATAGCGTAATTGAGTTCAGGGGGTGTGAATTTACACGACCAGAAGGCAACAGGGTGTAACTGGCCCGTTGCCAGGTCCTTTTGTGAGAGGACGGCTCCCATAGCCATGCTTGAGGCGTCTGTTTCCACCAGGTTTGGGAGATTAGGGCGAGGGTGGCATAAGATTGGGGCAGATGTGAATCTTGCTTTGAGTTCCTGGAAAGCCTCCTCAGCTTCTGTTGTCCACTGGAACGTTTTGTTGCTTTTCCATAGTAATGACGTGATGGGATGCACGATTTGCGAAAATCCTGGGATGAACCGGCGGTAGAAGTTTGCAAAACCCAGCATACTTTGAACCCCCTTGAATGAATTTGGGGATGGCCAGTTCAGGATAGCATCTACCTTGTGTACATCTATTCGGGCTGAGAACAAAGCCCAGGAATTCCACCTCGGAGACGTGGAATGAGCACTTTTCGAGCTTGGCGTAGAGCTGGTGTTGACAGAGTTTCTCCAATACGGGCCGGACGTGTTTAACGTGGTCCTGCTTTGATGCAGAATATACTAGGATATCGTCGATGTACACTAGATCACAGGCATCAATCAATTCCCGTAGGACATCGGTCATGAAGTATTGAAATGCAGCAAGCGCGTTGCAAAGACCAAAGGGCATTACCTGATATTCGTACAAGCCGTATTTGGTGCGAAAAGCGGTTTTGCATTTGTCCTCCGGTTTTACGCGAACAAGGTGATATGCCCCCCTCAGGTCTAGTTTTGTGTACATTTGGGCATCTTTGACTTGATCAAGCAATTCAGGGATCGGTGGCAGGGGGTAGCGATTTTTTATGCTAATCTGGTTCAGTGCACGATAGTCGATGCACGTTCTCAAGTCCCCCTCCTTTTTCAGTACGAAGACTAGAGGACTGGCTGCTGGAGACTTCGAGGGATGGATGAACCTGTTGGCCAGGTACTGGTCAAGATAGGCCTTCAGGTGCTGGTTTTCTGGTTCTGTGAGTGCGTAAAGTCGCCCACAAGGCATTTGTGTGCCGGGTATTCGGTCGATTTGGCAATTGTATGGTCTATGCAGTGGCAGGGTATTAGCCTGTTCTTTCTGAAAGACATCTTGAAAGTCCTGGTATTCACTTGGTAGGGTGCCGATTGCCACAGTCGCAAGCGTGGAGGTTCTGGTGTCTATTGGTTGTTTCTCTCGGCGATAACATGTGTGGGCGCAAGTCTCGGGAAAAGGTCAATTCTTTTGCTCGCCAATCGATTCGAGGATTGCGAGCTACCAACCATGGCTTTCCCAAAATCAACCGGAACTGTGGTGCCTTAATGAGGTTGAAAACGATGGATTCTTAGTGTCCAACCTGGCACAGAAGGGTTAAAGCTGCAGTGCATTGGGATACTGGACCAGAGGCCGTCGACAGTGGTAAACTGTGTCGGTGGTTGATTTAGGGCATAACGGAAGCCCCATCTTTGCCGCAAGATCCTGGTCGATGTAATTCCCAACGGCTCCACTGTCTATGTACGCTCTTACTGCGTGCATCCGAGATGATTGTTGGTTATTGATCAAAACCACAGATAGTGCAAAATGCGAGGTCTGTAGTTCACTTTCTTCGCTCGACAAGTGGACCCCTACACTTGCCGGGCTGGGGAGTTTTCCGATTCCTTGATGGTATCTTCCTTGTCTGTGGCTCCTACCATCCTCCTCGGTGGCTTCACAGGGCACTATTTAAGGAAATGACCTGACCTTCCACAGTACAGACATAACTGCTGCTGTCTCCTTTTATCCCTTCCCGCTTTAGTCAAGGGGAATCTGACCCCCCCCGATTTGCATTGGTTCTCCTGAACCTTCTGTTGTTCGGGCAGTATTGTCCTTTGAATGCACATACATAGGGTGAGGGTCCAGTCTGGTTCGATCTGCTCTTCGGTCCTGCAACCTATGATCCAGTTGAACAACAAGGTCAATGAATTCTGAGCAGTCTTTCGGGGGGTTCACTACTTGTGCGAGAACATCCTTGAGCTCCCCCCACTATCCCTGATGAAATAACGTGGTTCTCTTCTCCACTGGCCATTCTGCTTCAACTACGAGTCTATTGAACGTGGCTATGTATGTTAATAGGTCTTGATTCCCTTGGCGTAGGGACAGAAGTTCGTTGTCTAATGCCTGCCCATGAGTACCACGGGCGAACAGCTTTTCCATCTCCTGCTGAAAGCCCCTGAAGTCATGCAGCAAAGGATCGTCTTGGGCCACAAAGGGTACAGACCAGTCCGTGGCGCTACCACTCAGGTAGGATAGCACAAAAGCGACCCGTGATTGGCCATTCGGAATGGCCTCTGGCCTACAAAGGAAGTGCAGGCAGCACTGGTTCATGAACGTTGCAAACCTCTTGGGATCCCCCGTAAATCGTTCGGGCGGGGCCAAGGGAACTTCTCCAGGAAGAGTTATCTGAACGGGATTGGCTGATGGTGCTGGCATCGAGGGCACGCTTCCCGGCAATGGTGCATGCCCTGCTTGTGACTGGAGAAGTTGCCGGCTTAAATCATCAATGCGTTCTTTGGCTACTATCAGCTCTCTCCTCAGGGTGTTGGTCTCCTGCCTGGCTGCATGTACTTCAGAACGTAGCTGCCCCAACATGTGGGCTAACTGGTCGGTTTCTGATGTTTCCATGATGCCCAGGTGGATTTGGATGTGAGGCTTTGCGTTCTGTAACGCTGACCTGGTATCCATGGGGACGTCACTCAGCCTGTTCTGACCTCTTACGACCTCAAACCCTTCCCTGGAGGCTATTTGACTGAAGACTGGGCCTGAAACACAGGATTGGTAGAGTTTAACTCCCTATTGTCTGTGTGCTTGGACCCCTCCTTCCCCGGGGTCCAACCCTTCCCTTTGATCCACAGCTCACCTTGTTTTCTTGGATAGTGTGCTCTCCATCCTGCTTTCAGTGCAGGGGCGCGTTGATTGATGCAGGCTCATTGCTGCCTAGTTACTTCACTGGCAAGAGTCCGACAGGTAAGTATAATGAGTCTTTTGAACAGTTCTCTAACTTCATTCCTTTCCTTAGATGATGGCCGGCGTCTGGGGATGGCAGCGTGCTGCTGAGATGAGTAGCGCTGAAGGTGAGTGAGAGCACGATGCGCGTTGCACCCCTTTCGTATTTGCATTGAACTGAATTCTTTTTCTGTGTCTTTTAGGTGCCGCGACATTTTCAGCGTGGATGCCGGTTATGAAGAACAAATGCAGTGGGTAAGCACGGTATGCGGCGCCTCTAGATGTTTCCACGCTAACCTGGAGTGTCTTTTCCCTCTTGCAGATGGATGAGAAGTTCCGGAGACAGAGTTCCCCCACAGCGGCTGTGATTCAGTTAAACGTTTGAAGCTCGTACAGTATTTAAAAATAAGCAAAGATTTGCAGAATGCTTACTAATGCCTTTTTGCTGTTCTTTTCCCTTTTCCTTAGGAAGCGGTGTGCCGGGATGGGAATGACACCGCCGAAGTTGCCCGCAGAACAGAAGGGGCGATGAATGATGGGCAGAAGCGCTGCAAGGTAAGGCTGTTCCTAACGGTGTTCTTGTTCTTGCAGGAGCTCAGTGCAGAAGACAGATGCAGGCCTACTGGAGACCGATACGAACACGGTGAGTGTCACGCTGCAGGTGCAGAAAACGCAAAGCACGTTTCTCAGCCTGGGTGTGGCTTAAATAGTCTCTGGGTATCCCAGGTGTCTCTGGGCTGAACCACACCCAAAAGACTAGACCGCACATGCAGTTCTGGGAACTGAAATATGTGGGGGCATCCATCTTGTCCCCATCAATGCACTACAAGTCCAATCCCCAATGTTATCCTATGGGAGTGAGTGAGTCTGGTGCCACAAGCGCCAAGTCTGACTCCAAGTGGGTCTTTGGAGGGATGGAGAGGCCCTTGAGGGCCATGTAGGTGATTGTGGCCTGGCTCCAGCCTGACATCTTGGAGGGCTTGGGACATGAGGGGCAGGAATCATGACAATAGCAAATAGCGCGCGCTCGACGTACAACTTCATGGAGCATCCCATCACAATGGTTGTAGCCTTCTCTATGACGAAGGCTGCGGCAGCTAAACTTTGTTTGCAAGGGAAATGGCCTCTCATCACTGGGTCCAAATTTCCACTGTAATATGACAGGGGCTTGTACCCCAATGTGGTTCTCTGTGTGAGCACTCCCATCATAACGCTGCCATTCGTGTGTGAAAACAAGTAGAATTCCTCTGCATAGTTGGGAATCCCTAAAACTGGTGCCGTGCAAATGGCTCTCTTGAGTTCAGTAAACCCTTCTTCCATGGTCTCAGACCATTCAATTTTTCCTTTCGTCACCTGTGCCTTCTTCAGGGCCTGCAACACGGGCTTGTTATATGAGCTGTAGTCAAAGACCCGTTCCCTGACATAATTGCAAAGACCTAAAAAGCTCTGCATCTGTTTTTATCATGTGTGGCTTGGCTGTGTTCAGTATCGCTTCAGCCCTTCCTGGGGTAACCCTTTTCCCCTCATGTGAGATCAGCTGGCCTATGTACAGCACTTCTTGTTGACAATATTGTAACTTTTCTGTGTCAACTTTATATCCTTTTTCAGCCAATATAGTCAATAGCTGAATAGAATCGCGTCTGCATCTTTCCTCTGTTGTGCTGCAAATTAAGATGTCATCCACATATTGCAAGACAACACTTTCTAATGCAATATTGCTTAAGTCCATTTGCAGGACTCTATTGAAAATTGAAGGAGAGTCACAGTACCCCTGGGGTAGCCTTGTGCTTTTCAGGCGCATCTGTCTGAACGTAAATGACGTCAGATCTTGTGAGTCTCGATGCAATGGGATTGAGAAAAATGCATTTTTCAAGTCAATCATCGTGAAATATTTTGCCTCAACAGGTATGTTACATAGGATTGAAGCCGGGTTAGGGACTAAAGGGAACTTGGCCTCTACAATATAATATATGGTGTAAATCTTGAATTAGTCTCCAAGACCCTCCCTTTGATTTTTTTTATCGGATAAACGACAGTGTTGCATGATGACTCTGACGTCACTAAGAAGCCCTGTTCCATCATAGCCGAAATTGTCTTGAAAATTCATTCATCTGCCTCCCTGGACAGGGGATACTGTCGTGCTTTTGGTAAAATTGCTCCTGGCTTCAGTTTAATTTTTATTTCTACAACTCCTTTCAATAAGTCTATGTTATAGGGGCCTGTGGTCCATACTGAGACAGGCACCTGGGCCATGTCGTCCTCGAAATATTCAGGACGGTTCTGTGCCAACATAATTCTCTGGGGCACTTCTCCTTTGATCATTTTCACCCAGAAAGTGAGATTTACCTCAACTGTGTTTCTTCCCCATCTGCTTGTTCGACAAACAGCTAGTCATCAGTGATGTCAGTTAATCTGTACCTGTTACTCACCAACTAGGATGAGGATAGGTAGGTGACCAGGACTGGTATTCACAGTGTTTTGATTGAAGGAGCTCGGATGGGGCCTCCAACCGAGCCTCCTCTCTGTGAGGGTATAGATCTTTAAAAAGATATGACCCTCTACTGGGTAAAACAGTACAAAGAGCCTGATCACTCAAAAGAGCGGGAGAACACACCGCCACGAAATACCAGCTGTAAAAATAAAGAAGAAGAGAGGAGTTTTATGTGACAGTTATACAGATAGGAATCGTCAAACTGCTATGGGTTATACCTGATTTTTCTATCTTGCTACCGAGGAACAGATATTCCTACCTAAAAACAAATATCACTGTCAGGACGGTTCAGGGAACTATAAAAATTGATCGGAAGAGAAAAGAAACATTCCTTACCATTAGTATTATTGGGATTAAACCAAGGTGAACAAAAACGGCAGTATAAAATAATAAACGGGAAGGTTAGTGAGGGTTCTAACCTGAACGGCACGAGGAGCGCACTAGCTCCGGGTTGGTGCACACACTGCGCAGCGTCCACCTGTGCACTTGTTGAAGATGGGTAAAGGTAATCCCAATTTCCTATAGTTCAGAAGTGATAGTAATGTCAATGAATTCCCAGATGGTAATTTCCCAGATGGTAATTTCCACAAAGGTAGTTTGAGACACTGTTAGGTGTGCTGTTCGGGGCTAGGTGCAAAGGACCAGTGTAGTAACAAAATGCTGTTGTGATTGGATGGAAGGCCTGCAAGAAGCTGCAGTAATCGTGTGCAGGGATCAGAGACAAAGCTTGCAGAGGAGAGCAATCCGAAAATACACGGGCACTTTCCTTTTTACGGGCTGACAATAGCCGGGACAAAACATTCAAATCAATCAAAGAAGGCAGGATAGGGGTCCTGTTAACGGGCGGGCGGCAGAAGTACAAAATCGTGGAGCAAGGCAGTCTGTGAAGGCAAGATAAAGGTCCTGGTACACTAACCTGGCAGTAAGGTACAGGTCCGCAAACAAAACGGTCCGTTAGGCAGGCAAAGGTCAGGAAACCAAGAGATCCAAGAAATGACGAAGACGTAACTTCAAAGTTGAAAGCAACTTCAATCAGAAGCGGCGAGCTGAATGAAAATGCTGCTTTTACCAAAACCGAAAGCAATACCTCAGAGCACGGTGATTGGAGGAGCAGGGCACATGATAGTGCAGTGGAGCATCATGGGAGTCGTAGTTTGTTAGATTCCCTGCCGCAGTCTCCATCGTGAAAGGAACGGGGGAATGAAGCACTGCACACCATAAGGAAGGGAAACAGGTTTGCGTGTGTCTTTTGATAAACAAGCCCGTCTTCTGGAATGATGTGCACAGCGGGATGTAACAGTACCCTTCTTCAATGGCGATTACTGTGCACCATTGTCGGCCTTCGTCATCACAACCATCGATCAAAGCCATTTTCCCTCGTATTATGGCTGTATCACCAAGGGAAACACTTGTCCCTTTTCTTCGTGCATAGGTATTCTTGCCCTAAAGAGAAATTCATCTGGGGTCCTCATGGTTTTGTCTGCAAGGCCTGCCAGCCCTGCCATTAGCACACATACTCCATTCGCAAATATTTCTGGTTCTAATGGGATAGCTCTCATAGCTGTGTGTCCTGTGTATGCTCTAATCATCTTGCATACGTTCAAATAGTGCATTCCTGGAGTTGAACATACTATGCCCTTCTCTGTGAACGAGATTGTCATGTTTAACTTTGTCATTGGGTCTCGTCCCAAGATATTTACTGGGGTTTGTCTTAAATATAACAGTTGTACATTCATATCACATTCTCCTATAGAGATTGAAGTGTATCTGTAAAAGGAACACAACTTGTAGCTCCTGTGAAGCCCTGAGTATTTATAGCATCGCCGGACAAGGAAAACTTGCCTTCACATATACACAAACGTGTTGCATCCATGTCAACTAAGAAGGAATATTCTTTATCCCCTATAACGACATCCACCCTTGGTTCCTGGTGAGGGTCTGGTGTCACTGATAGGATAGAACACATCAGGTTTCCCAGTTAGCTCTCCGAGTCCATATACAACTTTGTCCCATTTTGCCTGAATGACTTCCCCCATCACCAGTGTCATCTCTCATTCCAGAGTTCACAGCCTGTCCTGCACTTACTGTCTTTGACAGTTGCATCAGCGACTGTTGAGATAGTCCTTGTGGAAAACACATCGAGTTCTGAGGTTGCAAGCTTTGTTGTGCTCCTGGTGTTTGCCGTTGCACCGTGTGATTCTGTGTAACTCCATTTCCTCCCTGTTGTAAAAACACAGGTAGATTCACCATACCTGCTCTTGTTCCTTGGTAGTTTTGCACCATGCTTTGACTTCTGCATGTGCATGCTAGATGCCCTGTCATCCCACACAACCAACATATTGGCGGTGATCTGATTATTTGCCCATTTGACATATTTTGATTGCCATTTTGAATGTTTTGAAAGCCTCCCTGATTACTCTGAAAACCTCCCTGATTACTCTGCCATCCTCTTCCTCCAAATCCTCTCCCTCTGGGGTAAAACCCAGTATTGCCCGATTACTCTGTTGTGGATTATTGACCTGCTGCATGCTTGATCCGTCTGTGCTGGTTATCATTGACCCTTTGATAGCATATTTTGACAATTTCTTCTGCACTAATTTTGCTTCTTCTGCTTTACGTGCAGTCTCCTTTTTGAGATTCTTTTCTTGCAGCAGTCTGCAATAGTGCACTATGGTCTACTGTATTTCAGACCACGGTTTGGCCTCGATTCCTACTAATTTCTTGAGCTGTTTCTGTACCTGATCTGGCAGCCCTTGGCATAATATATGGTAAAATACAGGTATAGATTTTGTCAGGAAACGCCCTGGTAATCGACCCGTTTCCATAAGGTCACAGAACTAGGCCCTGCTTTCGGATTAAACACCCCATCCACAGCTCCCGATTGGTTAGAAGTCTGTCTCGTACTTCACAAAACTCATTGGCACCTATGAACAGCCACCGTTTACTTCAGAAACGGCGTTGGTCATTACCTTGGAGAGAGCGTTCCTGCAGTCACGTGTTTTCACACGTTAGTCTTGTTCATGGTATCACGTGACTGCCTCCCTACTTATGCTCCACCTTTTCCTTGTTTCCCTGCTTTTGAATTTGTATTCTACAGCCTTGCTACCTTGCCTTGTTTTGCTCTCTGCTTTTTGAACCTGGTTACGTTTTACGGAACTGCTTCGTCTTGCCCCTTACCTGCTGCCTGGAAATCCTGCTGCCGACTCGGACCGTCCACAACCTTCTCTCTCCTGCTGGATCGTGCTTCTGCTGCCCGCAAGTTATCGACTTGGAACTGTTCATGGAACTACACCGTCTACCCTTACCTGCTGCTTGATTAACTTGTTGCCGACCCGGATCTCTCACGACTTGCTCTGCCTACTGAAATGGGACTTCTGCTGTCCGCACGGTAACCGACTCGGAATTCTTGACCATTCTAACCCTGCATACAAACTCACGCTCTCACGAACTTACCTGCTGCCTTCGGCTCTACTGATTTCTACGTTTACAAGAACTGCCAAACACCCCCATTCCGGTGGGCGCCACGTGCTTGCTGGGACTTGGAGTCATTTTCGGAACAACATTAGGCGTCCTTGTTCCGGCGGGTGGAAGTGGAACATGCTTGCTGGGACTTGGAGGTATTCCTGGAACAACATTAGGCGTCCTCGTTCCGGCGGGTGCTAGGTGGATCATTGCTTCATGTGAACTCAGACTTTCCACTGGTAACCATCTACCTCAGTTCCTCTTTCATCCTGCTTCTCCCTTCCCTGGTCCTATGGTGCAATGGTAAGACCTTTTGTTCATGTTGTCCTTTCTCATTTTCTATTAAGCACAGAATTATTGGTTACTCAACCCTTCTACCATTATATCTTGTCATAGGATCGTCCATACTCAAGTCAGGAACAGTGACCTTGTGTTGGGGGGGTGATTCTCTTAACAAGGTACTTATTTGCGATCTTGGCGATTAGCTACTTCTGTGTTAAACTTGGTACTAATCTTGACATTCCCTTGCAGGTCAGCGGTATCCAGTGACGTCCATCCATCTTTGGGTCAATTAACTCCTCAGGCGATTGTGTTCACATCCCTGAGGGGTGCATTGGCAGAAAGAACTCGTCGGCTACACAACGAGTTCAACTGCTGGAACAGAGCTCCCACCAGGGATTCTTCAGAGCTCTGACAGATTTCCCCCAAGATACACAAGTCTCGAGTACCCATGCGTCTTGGAAATTCTGAATGTAAAGCAAAGGATACTCCGACTCCTTCATCTTTCGTGTCATGATAGCTCCCATGTCGGAAGAATCTGGATATAGCAATCGTAATGCTTTCCATACCTCGGCTCTGCAATTGTTAAACGGTGCTCCATCACGCGTAGTATTAACTGTGGTCACACCAGGGTAACCTGCCTGTGTCCATACATCATCAGCTCTATCACCAATTATGGCGATTAAAAGACCCTTGATATCCCCTATAGCGAACGTGTTCCCTCCAGTCATTTTTTTCTAGCTTGTGTTTCCATTTTCCAGCTCCCGATGTCAGCATTGGAAGCTTATTTTTCAGGTTTTCCCGATCCATGTGTGGCCATGGAATATACTGTGGTCTCGTTCCACCTTTCTCGAGCAACTGAAATTGGGACACATAGCCCTCTCTTCTCTCATTGTTCTTCTGTCTATTGCAGGACTAATATTCCCACATCTCCGCCTACCTGGCAATGCCCTTAGCAGGCTCATATAGGGTGGTGGAGACACCCCCCCTCTGACCGTAAGATACTTCTCCGCAGCGGTCTGACTGGGTGGCTGACTCTGATGCCCTCGGTGAAGACCCACTAGAATGTTATCCCTTTCCCTCCTGAGAATTTCACACCGCCTCTCTTCCTCCTTTTGCTCATGTTGCTCTCTTTCATTGTCTGACATTGTCTGTGCCCAACTCATGCAACTTCTCGCATCCTCTTTGTTCTTACTGATTTCCAACCTCTTATACTTCGGGAGACGTCCCCAGCATCATAAAGCTGAGTGCTCTCCAGGCGCTCTCCCTCCACCTCCCTTTGAGGTACTTGTTCTAGCCTCATTTCATCATATATTCTATCCATCGTCTCTCTGATGCTTCTGGTGTCAAAGCCATCCTCGATATCAGCCCTAGACGTGCCTGGTA
Organism: Ambystoma mexicanum; assembly: GCF_040938575.1. Classification (NCBI taxonomy): domain Eukaryota; kingdom Metazoa; phylum Chordata; class Amphibia; order Caudata; family Ambystomatidae; genus Ambystoma; species Ambystoma mexicanum. The sequence goes on from NC_090932.1 coordinate 1,299,985,155, forward strand.
ATGAATCATACTCAGGAAAGAATTCTTCTATGTCTTCCCAATCTACTACTGGATTAGGTTTTTTACCTCCCTTTCCAGATATTCAAGATCACGTGCTCTCTGTCTTCGCTTACCTTCTACGTCGTCACAAATTCTCTGCGAGTCCTTGCTTCCTCTCGGACTATCTTCTTCCTCTTTCTTTGCATCTCTACGTTCATTTGCCCATCGAATTTCCTCATCCCTTCGTCTCTTTATTCTTTTCTCTCATATCCTTTGCTCTTCTTCTATTCTCCGCTGCTCCTGTCTGTCCTGATCGTTAGCTGCTCTCTGCTTATGATCGCGTTTCCTTTCTTGCTCTTCGCAATATAACTGCTCTCATCTCTGCCTGTCTTTTTTCTTGATTCTTTCATCTCTCAATCCTTTTTCCTTTTCCTTTCTCTGTAAATCATCTAGCTTCCCTTTTTGTTTCGCGTCATCAATGCCTTTACTATCGAGGTTCAATAAAATCGGACCTCCCATCCATTTGTTCTGCGTGAATGCTATCTCATCAGTTCTATCCTCCTTTCCTTTCCATCGTTGGCCCTCTCTCTCTGTAACGAGAGATGTACTTGCTTGTGCCTGGTCTTTTCTCTCGCTCTTGGGACTTTGGAGGTGATATCTCTATCTTTGTCCTTGTCTGGGTTTTCGTCACTACTTTGAGTAGGTGACTCATATGCCGGGTTGCTATACCCCGTAGCTGCTTTAAGTTCTCTTAGTGGGTATAACCCTTTGTCCTTACCAACTTCATTGTTCGTTTCAGATGTGGCGGGTGGCGCGGAAGGTGCCTCACCCCCCTTTGTGCATATGTTAAGTATCCAATCTAACGGCGGCTCCTCCTCCTTATCCTCTTGGTACATCTTCCAAAGTTCTAAACTAGCTCGGCGTTAGTCTAACATTTTGCCTGTGTATGTGGTGTGCAAATATGTCGTCATGTGCTGTAGGACCGTTGTAGATAGTGATCCACCCTGAGGCCATGGCATAAACATTTTGTGCGCGGTTCCTTTAACCCATTCTGCGCTGTACTTTTTGAGCTATGGTGCCTGTTTTGGCAGCTGTTTGCACAGATGTACTAATGGAGTCATGTCTTCCATGTTTAAATCTGTTCACTTTCTCTTAAATATAACACTTGTTATGTCTTTCGTTTTTTAAACAACTTCAACAATATGAGCGAGCACCAATCATCGCAAGCTCCAATCCCGTTTATTCACAAAAATGTATACCTCCTTTTTCAATCAACAAACATCAATTCTTATTCTACAATATCTCAATTACTCAATCGCGTAATTTTTAAGCTAGTGCCTTGAAGGAAAAATGTCATCCTATGACGACGCAACAAACAATACCTAAGACAGACGTTGACAGACTAGACAAACTCCAGATGGCTACACAGACCTCTGCCCCTAAGTTTTACCCCGACATGGGGTGCAAGTCCATCCCTTTCACAAGCGTTTTTAACTGCTGTGGTTTTCTATGTATTCCTATTTTATTCAGGACTATGGATGCAGGCTTCTTCTAACTGCTTTATTAAGTGCAGAAATTTGGGTGTATCCTCTCTTCTTGGGTGTCCCCCTGGTATCCTCTCTCTTCTCAGGTATCCTCCTGGTATCCTCCTCTTCTCGGGTGTCCTCCCCGGTATTCTTCTCTACTACTCAGTCACCCTTTGAGTCACTATTTCCTTCCCCTTATATATATTATGCTGCTTTTAAGCACTTGCACTTTACCAACAATATGCTGCTACTAAGCACTTGGCTTTTATTTTGCGCTGTTTATACTGTGATTGACACAATTAGTGGATGATTTTAGCTCATTTTAACAATTTTTTTTATGTCATAGTGAAGCTGTTGCATCCTGCCATTATTTAATTTCCATTCAGCACTTGTACTGTTTGGTTTGAGTTTGTACTGCGTGTTTTATAACTCATGCAACTGTTTGAAAAATGTGGACCTTATTACAAATTTTAGCTCAGGTAATTTTACTTATTCTGTTACCCCTGTGTTTTTGTGATTGGGTTGTGTCCTAATGTCATGCAATTGTGTTTAGGCACAAGCACTTTGCCATTACGTTACAAGATGTCTGCCATGATTTTACCTATACAGGTATCCATTTGCCGAGGTGTAGAAACCATGAAGGGACTTACCCTGCTATTTATAACAAGCGCTGTGTATAGCGCGAAATGCGTCCATACAGGACTGCTCTCTGTGTCCTGCCTCTGTTTTGGGGTCTATGGAGGTTTTTTAAACATGATGCACTTTTTGTATCTTCAATAAACTTGAAAGCAATTTATTTCGAGTTTCTGGCTTTTTTCATGCACGAACGGGACCTTGCTGCTTTCTTACATGACTTGGAGTGCAGGCTGAACTGTCCATTTTCATGGCCGGTTTTTTCCTCCTTTTTTTTTGCTTTGTTTGATACATATATATATATATATATATATATATATACATATTCAGTAAAAAAAACTTTATTAAAGGGACAATATGGTTACGTTGCGCTACTAAAAACCTATGAAATTCACTAAAAAAAACCTTTGTTAACGGGATGTTATGGTTCCAGGTAAAACCGAAAAACCCCTGAAATTCGCCAGTTATGGTAAGCTAAGCAACCATAACTCGCGCCACCACCGTGCACTGCTAAAACTAACACCCAGGACATCAAAGATGACATCACAAATGTCATTGATGACATCACTGATGACATCACATGTGCATTTACTTTTCATGAAAAGTCTGTACAAGGGATTCTTATAATGTAGACAAAAAAGTGTCAAGGGTCATTGGAATAAATATCATGAGCTAATTAGTGCATTAAGCAATGCATTGATATAAATACCATTCTATTATGAAGTTCTATCCAGTATACTAAGCTACTCATGCAGAAACATAGGTATTCTGTGTAGCATACCTGCTGAAGGTGCACTATGCATAATCTTGACATGTTGAATAATGAAATGATAACTGCTTTCTTATTAGAGTTTTGCGTACTGTGAAACATGTAATAAGTAGCTAATAAAACCCACTTAATACATAATTGCATTATTACAGACAAACCACAAAGAGACAACAACACATACAAACATGAGTATATACAGGGAAAGTGAACTCAGCAAAAAAAGCAGCAGGAGTACCAGAAAGTGTTCATAACGTGACTGATTATCTTTATGCAGAAACATTATTGCTCTGGTTCAAAGCTGCTACTTCCCCTATGTATATGTTTCACATGATGTGACTGGACCGTAAGGAAAGTAGTGTGAGTACAATGTATACAAATGTGAGCATATACAGGGAAAGTACAGTAATAAAAAAACAACAGAACTATCAGAAAGTGCTGATAACCCTACTGATTATCTTGATGCACAGAAAGGATTGCTGTCTTTCAAGTCTGTGTCTTCTCCTATTTATATGTTTCATATGATGTGCCTGTTACTGAAGAAAACCATGTAGCCTACATATGTCAGTAAAGGAAAAAAGGGGGACTCAAACATGTGATATCATCAGTGATGTCATCTTTGATGTCCTGGGTGTTAGTTTTAGCAGTGCACGGTGGTGGCACAAGTTATGGTTGCTTAGCTTACCATAACTGGCGAATTTCAGGGGTTTTTCGATTTTATTGCGAACCATAACGTCCCGATAAAGTTTTTTTAGTGAATTTCATAGGTTTTTAGTAGCGCAACTTAACCATAACGTCCCTTTAACAAAGGTCTTTCACTAAAGTGCATTGGTTTCTAGTAGTGGCACGTAACAATAATGTAAACTAACATCTGACTTCATTGCACACCTTGCAGAGAATGCCACATGACCATATCCTGGCGCACAGCACAGTGACGTGTCCGAGAATCCGTACACACTTAACAATAAGATCTATGCCTCGTGGACAGTGTGGAAATACATTTTTTACTGATGTAGGGACTTCCACTTTCAACATTTCCCTTGCACAGCTCCAACACCTATTCGTAGTCAGCCATTAACAATGTAGTACACAGTACATACCTTTAGCAAAAGTACTATTTATCTGGAAACGACATGAGCTAAGGCCATCCCTCCTCCCCAAGAAACAGCACCAATACTGTAATGAAGGAGCATGAGAAACACTGCCCCTACCTTACAAATAACACACGCACAACATTTTCCCCCGTCCACCTACCCCCCCTATTACTGTTTGGTGCCTCTTTGCTCATTTCTGTCCGCTGCTTTCCTTCTTAGCTGTCCTTCCAAAAAAAGCCATTCATAAACAAAGTAAATGTTCCTTTAAGAACCACCTTTCACAGTTTAAAAATATTTTTTTTTAAAGAAAAACAGCATATCTACTTTATATTTCTCAGTAAAGGACAGACGCAATAAGATTTTTCAACATTTCCATTTGCAGTTTGTGTTATGCTAATGGAAATAGTGTAGCATTCGTCCTCCGTTCCAGGGACTGGAACAGTGAATAAAGGGCCAGCAGGCCAAGGTATCAGGCCAATAGAAGCGAGAGTGCATAACGCGATTTGTGGATCATTTTGAAGCACTCAGACTTCAAAAATAAATAGTTTCTTTTTGTAGTCACTCTGCCTTCATAAAGAAATGTCTGTTACACCGTAACAGAAATAATTTATTTATGAAGGCATAGTGACTAAAAAACAACATTTTAAGCCCCCCTGCTCCCATGACATGTGGTGGTAGTGGGGGGGGGGCCCACACCACAGGAGGCTGGGGACCCCTGTTAGGCCAGTGTTCGCGTCTTCTGTCAGGGGTACGTCCATGTGGCTACGATGGCATCTGTTGCCCAGGAAAAGAGCTGCATTGCATACACGTGTTAGGACGCCCTTCGCCAGCATGTCCAAAAAGTACCTACTGCTACTGTCTAGTTGTTGGCCTACATCACTGCAGCTTTCTACAAACCTGTATTCACCTACAGCCTACACGTCACAACGCTGTAGGGTCCTTTTCCTGCTGCAGACGCTGTGCTTTCCATGATCTCTTCTGCCCACTTTTTCTACTGTGTTGTTCCTGGTCTCCCTCTCTGTAATGTAATGGGCATTTGTATAGTTCCTTTCATCATGGGTATGGTCACAACGAGCTGTAGATTGAATGCCCTTGAGGACCGAAGTCCAAGTATGGGAAATTCATTAGTGTGTTATAGAATGCATGTGTGTATGTTAGCCAATATGAAGGTAGGTAGGGGTGGCCAAGTCCCTGCTAGTCACCCATGTTGAGCAAGCATGTGGGTAGATACAGGGAGGTATTCTGGAGATTATTTGCAAGAGATATTGGAGGTCATTACGAGGTGGGTGTTAATGCGGCAGTGTTTCCGCCTCAGAGGAATTACCATTACCGCCGTGATGTCGGATGTTAACATTTCTAAACTCTGACCTGGTGGGCAGAAGTTTAGGAGGCCACCCTAGTTTAGTGGAACAGGGGAACCTTCTGGACAAACCAGACCAATCAAGGTAGCTTGGTGGGCGGTCAAGACTAGGTCTTGGGAGGGGTGAGAGCGATCAGGAGCCCACAATGAGCACACACATTAATGAGCCACAGAATACTCAGGCAGGTGTCGATCAAAAATACAGATACATTTATTATAGGCCTTATAATCAAACATGAATAACCACAGTAATAGAGAAACAGTTACCACACAAGCGTATCTCTATGTAACATATATACAATCACTTCAGTCTAATACAGTATAGGGGAAAACACATCCACAACCTGTAACAAAAGGGGGGGAATAACACAATTATCGCATTAGGCAGATGAAGTATCCACAAACGAGGTAAGAGGATAATGTATGTTTATTTACATAACATAAGAAGCCCGGCACCCCGCACTGCGACTCGTACACATCCTCTACAAAGCTCCGTCCCTTCACTCTCTCTAACCGTCAGATCGAACACTCGACTATTCCAAACACAACATTCTACATCACGCGCAGGCGGGGAGCCACAGCCATATAAGATAACTACTAGAATACTACATCATCCCCCTTCTAATATTGAATAACAAAAGAAAATAATATACAAAATATCACATTCTGATGCATAGCAATATCAACCAAAACCTTATTGAAACCTAAAAAAAAAATATTTAACTGTATGTTTCATCTTCTCCTTATTTCTCCATGACGTAGTCTCTGGACCAAATCGGTAGTTTTTTTTCTCTTGAACTACGCAACATCCTATGTTCAGAAATATAATTTCCTCTAACACCATGTTGCATATCTGCTTCCCCAACTTGTCTCACCATGTCACCATTCACATTCTCATTCAAATTTTGAATGTGATCATCACCAAATAAATCAATCACTCTTCCCTCATATCTAAATTTCCTATCTCTTTCATGTTTACCTTCCCACATCCATTTACTGACCCTATCCAAATTCCACACAGATCCATCACTACCTCTGACCGCTCTCCTGAACACTTGCATCACTTTAACTGGCCTGCTGTACATCGAGTCACCCTTTCTCACATTTCGACCAGACTTTATTCGCACAAATTCTCCTGGTGAAATTTTCATTCTAGGCTCTTCTGGAGACAACCTATACTTGTCTTGATATGTATCAGAACCTTTCTTTTTACCATTCAAACTTCCCCTTTGATTAACCCATTCTGGATTAAGTAATGTGTTGGGGGCTCTGCCCCTCATTAATTCAAAAGGAGAAACCTCCATTCCCCTCTTAACAGACATCCTAGTACTCCATATCCTCTCCTTGAGAGCCTCATCCACTGGCATATTATTGCTCAAAGCCAATTCCACAGTCTCCACAATCATACGGTTGCACCTCTCCACTAGCCCATTGGTTTGTGGATGATATAACGCTGAAAATCTCCATTCAAATTCCCGATTTTTTTGCAAATTCTCAACTCCATTGTCACTAAAGATTATTTTAGGAAATCCTGCCCTCCTACAAATCTGCATAATGAATTTAATTACTTCATCAGTATCAATTTTACTCACTGCCTTGACTTCAAGCCACCCTGAGTAATAATCAACCAAGACTATTAAAAACTTCTTTTCACCAACCAACCTCACATAAGGCCCAACAATATCAATCCCCACCATTTCCCATGGTGCTTCACCTTTACAAATATTAATCGGTTCTGACTTAATACTCCTGCAGCTCTTGTTGCTGTTCTGGCATGGCCAACAATTCCTAATGAATCTCTCGATCATCAGATCCATACCTGGCCACCAGTACTTTAACCTCACATTGCTCTTTGTGCCAGTGATACCAGGATGACCCTGGTGTGCCTTTTCAGCTCACCACATAACTTCCGTGGAGGAATCAATTTATTACCCCTCACTAAAAATCCATACCCCATAGACAGCTCATCCTTAACTTCCCAGAATCTCAAACATCCTTCACTAACTAATCTTTTTTCAGGCCACCCTGATTCAGTGTATTTCTTGATCTCTTGTTACTCTCCATCCTTACCAAATTCCTCAATCCAGGTATCCTTGGACATGACCTCAAAAACAACAGCCACCATTTCTTCATCCACATCCACCATTGTCTCACTATTCTTCAAAGGCAAACTTGACAAAAAATCAGCAACAACATTTCTCTTCCCCGGCACATATTTTACAGAAAAATTATAATCTTGCAGTTTAAGACTCAATCTTGCTAATCTCGGTGAAGCTTTGTACATTCCTTTCACCGTGAGAATTTCAATCAAGGGCTTATGATCCGTCTGAATTACAAACTTGCTTCCCCACAGATACTTCCTAAAGTAGTTCACCGCCCAGGAAAAAGCTAACAATTCCTTTTCAATCACCGAATACCTACTCTCTGTTTCAGAAATTGCTCTTGAAGCATGACTGATTATCTTCTCATTTACATCTTCATCTACCTGAGATAAAACCGCTCCTAATCCACTGGCATCCACCGTGATCTTTGTTAACCTCCCAAACTCAAATCCTCCCAATTCCAAAGAGTTACAAATTTCTCCTTTTATGCATTCAACCGCCTCATTACATTCATCATTCCATATAAACTTTGCATCCTTTTTCAACAACCTTCTCAAAGGTTCTGTCACACTTGCAAAATTTCTCACAAATCTGTTATAATATTCACATAACCCCAGAAATGATCTTAATTCATCTTTGTTATTAGGATTAGGTGACTCCTTAATCGCCTTCATGGCATCTCTTTTAGGCTTGTATCCGTTGCCATTCACCGTATGCCCTAAATATTCCACCTCTTCTACTCCAAACTTACACTTGCTTTTTTCAATTTTCAACCCAACCTCTTCCAATCTCTTCAACACTTCTTTCAATCTCCTATCATGCTCTTCAGATCCCTTTCCAAATACAATAATATCATCCTGATATACAAGCGTTCCACTTAATCCCTTAAGAACATGCATCATAACCCTTTGAAACACTGCTGCCGCAGACGCTAAACCAAACGGCATACGTTTGTATCTATATAGCCCATGTGGCGTGATAAATGCTGTAATGTCCCTACAATCCTCTGTCAGTGAAATCTGATTATAGGCGCTTGAAAGATCCAAAGTGGAAAACAGATCAGCATTACCAATACGATTTAACATTTCAGATATAATAGGAAGAGGGAACATATCGGTTATGATGTTCTTATTGACATCTCTCAGGTCCACACAAATTCTAAGTTTGCCATTTTTCTTCAACGCAACCACTATGGGGCTCACCCACTCAGATGATTCAATTTTTTCTAGAACTCCTTCAGATACCAATACTGTCAGTTCTTGCTCAACCTTGCCAGCAATAGCAAATGGAACTGGTCTGGACTTTGTGTGTTTAACAGGCACTGCTCCCTTCTTGAGACGAATCCTGTGTGCAACATTCTTTAGCAAACCCAATTTTAATTGACCTTCACTTTTTTTTTGTAGCTTCATTTTCTTGCACTTGACTACTTGTCATGATCTCTGCTTCCAAAAGATCAGGACTTGCCCGACTCCCTTGGAAGCAGACCCATAACCCCGGTTCCGAGTGCCAGCCAGTCCCAATTGGGACCTTTTGGACCCTGTCCTGGCGCCAGTGGCACCAGGCTCATAAAGATGCCCAGTCCCAGCGCTGGAAGCGCCGGGCTCATAATGCTTGGGTGGACTTACCTGCAGCAGACCATGCTGCTTACTTACCTGCCAGTTGAACCCCTGATCCTCTTCTGTTTGGGACTACTTTTCCTGTTGGGTGGGGCAGGAGCCACTCCCTAGGTTCACAACACTGGAACTCTTCTGGAAAGCAGGAACTCTTTTCTTACCTAGGCGTGGCTGTGGAAGGAGACACCTAAGCACTACAGGAGGCTATTTAAACACCCGATGGATGAATCTTGCTTTGCGTTATTCTGCATTCTCTGCAGCAGAACGCTCATCGTGTCTTCTGCTTCTGATCCTGGGCCTAAGGGAACAAAGGCTTACCATCCTGGAATCCAGTCTTCAGCAGCACCTGTAAAGACAAAGAAAGAACAGGTTAGCACTACGGTCTTCAGTGGCAGCGCATCTCTTACCTGGTCCATCGGCTGTCACCAACGCCTCGCACTGCATTCCGGCATCTGAAAGACAAAAGCTTACCAGCTCTTCGCACGCTCCGGAGGCCTTCGGCGCTGCATCCCGCATCTGAAAGACAAAAGAAGGTGCGTTTAAAGACATTGGGCAACTTTATTACTCACGTGCCATTACTCCTTCCCACGCCAAATCCAGTGGGTATTCCAGCACCCTTCAGCTTCTCTAAAGCTCCGAACTTGTACCTGCAAGATAAAAGGGACAGTTAGTGCGCATCGTGAAGCAGGCTACAAGCGCTTACTTACGTGCTTCCATGCGCTTCTATTCCTCACGCGGGTTCGATCCTCAACTCTCATCAGCCCGCCATCCGCCATCGCCGGAACCCTGCAAAACAAGAGATATCATTACAAAAGACTTTTAAGACATTTGAAGTGCCCAGAACTTACCGTTCGTGCAGTTAACGACGGACAGCAGTCCTCTGAGGTCAAGAGGCCTGCACCCTTATCCAGTGAAGAAACTGGTTACGGCACCCTGCCCCGAGGCAGATGGAGAGCTCGGCGTTCACTTACCTAAGGTGAGGGCGTTAACCTTTGGGGTTCTACAGGAGAAGAGAAAGGGAAGAGGAGAGAGGCACCCAATAACCCCAGTTCATTAATCCCATATTTTCTATCTGCAGACATCTTACTCTTCGAGTCAGACATACAGTGCACAGAGGTCCAGCCCAAAGAGCCAACCGTGTGTTACACATCACCTTTGAAGATACGGCATTCACCCAGTCAAGACCGGCGCCTCTGCGGGAATCAGGTGAGCGTTACACTACTGTTTACGACCAGAATTTGCTCTTCATCACATGGATCCAATCTGATTCTCAATCCAGCTTGATCTCTCCACCCTACTACATTCACGCCTTTTTCTGCAACATAAACTTTCACCTGGGCACGTCTGTCCTTAAATTGAATAATAGAAGAAAACCATCCAATCATTTTGATCTTAGATCCTTCGAACCCACCAGGATTTCATATGTCTGATGCATTCCTCTTAATCTTGAGACCACGTGCAACAAAATTCTGCCAAGTTCTTTTAGTAATAATTATCCATGGTGAACAACTATCCACCTTCACTTTCAGTTTCCAATTATCAACAATCACTTCACAGCTCGGGCATTTAAATTCTCCATCTGGTGGCTCATGTATCAGGAACACCCTTTCTTCTTCCGATTCTTCCTCTTCATCCAAAATGGTAGAGACTTTCTTCCTCCTTCTACATGTGACTGAAAAATGACCTCTTATACCACAATTTCCACATCTCTGCCCTAGTGCTGGGCACTGTTTTGCATACGCATAATGACCAACTCTGCCACAATTATAACATCTGTCTCCTTCTCTAGGTTGAACATTCTGAAATCTCTGATCATTTTGAGCTCTAGGTTCATTCCTCGCCCAATTCCTTCCTCTATAGGAACTTCCTCTTTGCTCAAAACTTTTTGCCTTATTGCTTTTCCCTGCAGTGACTTCACCTCTGTCTTTATTTCTAGCACTGGCTTCACCTCTGTCTTTAGGCCGCAGTGCTTTAACCTGACCTTGTTCCTCTATCTTTTTCCTGTACCACTTTAGTACATTGCCTCTGCATACTTTGCACAGCCTCTTCTTTCTTGCTCTTCATCTCCTTGGAGCACAACTGACTGTGTTCTACACGTTTTGCAATGGCTATAGCTTCTGGTAGGGATGGATTACCAACCATCCATAATCTGTCTTGCACCAAGTTGTTCTTTGAGTGAATAATGATCTGGTCTCTGATCAACTCATCAAGGGTGATACCATTGCCAAATTGACAAGTTTGTGATAATGGTCTCAATGCTGAAACATATTCCTCTATGCTTTCATGTTCCTTTTGCACTCGTGTGTAGAATTTGTATCTATTTATGGCTACATTTGTTTCTGAAGCATAGTACTTGGCCAATTGTCTTATGGCTCTGTCATGCTCATCAGCATCACCAGCTTCATCTATAGTCAATTCTGGTAGCTCTCTGAACTTTCTTTGACCTTCTAACCCAAGTGCATGTAGCAATAGTAACTACTTCTTCTGAGATGCAAGTTCCTCCTGCTCTACAGCTTGAATATAATTCAGCCAGAATTCTTTCCACTCCGACCACACAACTGCTGGTTGTCCTGGAGTCGGCAAAAAAACTTGCTGGTGGCTGGATACTGATGCCTTGCTTTTTAAACTTTCTGTGGCCAGTTGAGGATCTTATATGTGACTAACACAAAACTTTACTTCAATATAGTATAAATCCTGTTATCCGAATGTCATAACATTCAATGAACAACAGTGAAAAGAAAACATTTTATTTTTTTCTTATACTGAGACGAGGATGAAGGTGCTCCTTCTTCACCCTCCCCAGACTTCCTGGTTCAACAATACTCGCATCACGTGACCGCGAGCTGCTTGGCGGGTCCTTTACTCAAACGCGATGCTGCGCGTGTATGGAAGAAATCTATTCCGGCGTACCTGAACGTTATGCTTACTTCCTCCGCCTCCGATTACCCAGGAACAATCGGTTGTCCGCTCTCCCTCCAGCCACAGCCTCCACTTCGTTTAAGATCCTCACACAAGGCTCCTCACTCACAACAGCACAAGCAAACGCTGAAGGTTGCGTTCACTCGGAGCTCCTGCTCTTCATTACAGGTTCGCTCAATGCCGGGATCATCCTCGTCGCCAACTCTCTTCTACATCACGCGCAGGCAGGGAGCCACAGCCATATCAGATAACTACTAGAATACTACAGCAGACTTCAAGATCAAAACCCTAATTTAAGCAGTGCAGCCCTACGAAGTAGGGAGCCTTGTGCTCAACAGTAGCGCAGTGCGTTTACGAGGCGTGGTCGTGCATACAGAGCGAAAGCGGTACCTCTTCAAGGGGCTGTAGTAGTTTGGGAAGTGGCTTTAGGTGACCGAGAATAAAGCCCCAATATTCGAGGAGGGTCTGCCCTTACAGGCAGAGCGAAGTTTGAGGTTCAGGCGTAGCTAGGGAGCGCAGGCTATCACAGCCAAAGTGAGGATCTTCAAGGAATCCTTGTGCCTAAATGTACAATGGATGTGCCAAGGGCCACCGGTAAGTTAAGCAAATACTCAGCGCCCCTTGGCACACTCCAGACCATACTTGGCCAGTTCAGTCAAGATCACTGGTAGGTTCAAATCCTGCTGTTGCTAGTCGTTCCGGCTCTCAGGGGCTGTGGGACAGGACGGTCATTCGTGGCGGGACAGTAGCCTTTACTCTGCTCACGAAGGGAGGACGAAGAAAATTCCATTGCAGCAGGACTCAGGGCTCAGGTGAGCAGGCAGCCAAGACACCCACAGCGATCATCACCACAGCGTAGTGACACAGGGACAGCACAGGCTCACAGTGTGGCGAACTCTCTTAATTCCCGACCCGGAGGAGCTAGGCCGTTGAAATTTGATGGGAGAGGGCCGAGGACCACAGGCTAGCGATTCCCCAAGTTTTGAGTCGCAACTTTGAATGGCAGCGCTCCTATGCGATATCCCAGGGTAGAGCTGGTCAGTTCACTGGACGGGCCAATAACACTCCAGAGAAGGCTCTTTTGGCAGAAAAAGCAGGAGTTGCCTGTGATGCTGGAAATGCATTGGAGGGACAGGGCCTCCGTATCCTTGTCCTTTATTGCTTTATCATGCATGTTTTGACTGGTTTTCCGCACAGGAGTTCATGTGGGACTCCTGGCAGTGCAGCTCCTCCTCTTTTTGGTTTGGTGAACAGACCCTTGGGGTAACCTTATGGCACCCATGGGTGGGAGTACAACCCTGTACTCCTAGTGTATGTTTTTGGGCACCTGTGTGTGGCCCACAGAGCAGGGTATGGGCTGGTGGCAGCTCCATGCTGAATTTGACAGGTGCTCCGAGTATCCTCCATTTTGGGGTGCCCTGGCCCTGCCATTGGAATCAGTTGATTCCTGATAGGAAGCAAGATGGCCCCTCTGGCCTCTTGCTTTCTACTGCCAGTAACCTTACTTTTCCCAAAGTCCCGGGAAGCCCTGGCTCTGTCCATTCCCCCTGACTACCTGTTGGGTGGAAGTTCCATATATGTTGTTGTGGGGAAGTCCGGGCCAGACTGGCTGGAGCCTTCCCAATGACTATGTTGTGGGTACGCCCGTGGGGTGGGACCTGGGTAAATGGAGTGTGTGACGAATACGCATTTCATGTTGTGGGTGTCTAGTATCTGGTGGTTGACACAATGACTGAGACAGCCCTGCCCGAAACTGGCATGAATGCAGTGAGAGTGTTGAATGGCGTGATACTTGTCAGAATCCACATCCCGTGTTGTGAGTGTCTGGATGGAGAAGAATTGCCTGAATGCATTGTGAGTCCGATTGGCTGCCTGACTGCCTGAAGGCTCTTCTGAATGATTGGTTGCCTGAGTGTGACCCAGCAGAGTGAATGGGAGATCAACAGTATATCTGGGGGCCTCTCACTGCTAGAAATCGTTCAGAAGATGAAGTATATACTGAAATCGAAACTGACGCCATTCAGAAGCTGAAGTTGAAACTGATGCTTAACTTTGAAGCCCACTGGAAGAAGAACTGCTGGTGCTGTCCTTCGCTAATCTGAAAGCTGCTGTGCCTTCAAGGAACTGATCCAAGAGAGGACATGACTAGGAGACCTCTCCCCAAACTACGAGGGGCCATCATGCACCAGCTGATCTTTGCCAAAGCTCCCTGGATGTCTGACCCTCAAAAGGTTGCCGACTGGAGACGGGGACCGCTGCAGAATCACGAAGAGAAGCGCCCGGACATTGAAGTCCATCACCGCCGACGACCGCCATCGCCGACCAGAGCCGCAGTGCTCCTTTGCTTAATAGCATTGAAACAAGGACTCCCTTGTTCATCCTCGTCGACGGCTTTCATCCTGCCGGAGAAAGTCAAGCCTGCAGGCGACCGAGGAAACTCTGGCGGTGAGTTTCCCGCCACCCGAAGACTGCAGAGACGCCGGACGACTCGACGCCTTTGCTGGGCCAAAGTTCTTCGTTGACTCCTTGCGGCAACAACACTCATCGTCAAGGTGCATCTCACGCCTCCGCTTGCAGGACGTTTTCGACCCATCGTGAATGAGCACTGCAAGAACCGAAGCTGCTATTGCAACAACAGTGTTCACCCTTTTTCCTCATGGGATCTCGACGGTCCGTGGCTCCTGCCTTAGAGGAAGCCGCTCAAGAAGGATCCGTCGACGACCCGACGTCAAACTCTGCTATTCCAGGTACATTGGGGTTGTAGAACTATTTAGAAGGACATAAGACTCTTGTGGACAATATATGGACTGGGCTTGTATGATATATCTTTATTTACAGGTGTCCCAGGTGGGGGGATCCTCATACAGAACTATGCCTGGTGGTAGGGGCTCAGTATTCTGCCAATTGTTCTAACCAACTGCCCTTCCTCCTATATCTATTGTTGGTTCCCCGTATTACTTGATTTGTGTGGCATTTAAACGAAGTACAGGTGATGCCCTTTAATGAAATCTGATAGTAATTGTGGTAACACGTAGAACTGTGTATATATTTGCCATTGTAGATTAACTGAGCACAAAGTGAGTTATTGTGATTATATTATATATATATATATATATATAATCATATTGTGATTATTTATATAACCTTGAACCTTAATGATATAAAGACTGTTTTCACTAATACAGTGTGTGGACATCCCTTTGTGGGTGCTTGGGTACTACACTGTACTTAAGAACCAGCCTACATCACCTCCTGAGAGCTAAGCCTTGATTGCTCGACCATAGCTACTGAATAGAGAATCTTGGCTGGGGTCTTCTGTGCCTCTCCTCTGCCATATAGAGAGCAGGAGTACAGATACCCCCCTCCAGTCTTTACACTGGTGGCAGGGTGGGATGCATATGATTTTAAGAATCAATGTGTAACCTTGCCACTTACAAA
Source organism: Ambystoma mexicanum (assembly GCF_040938575.1). Lineage (NCBI taxonomy): Eukaryota > Metazoa > Chordata > Amphibia > Caudata > Ambystomatidae > Ambystoma > Ambystoma mexicanum. Next base: position 1,300,000,585 of record NC_090932.1, read on the forward strand.
ATATCTACGCTTTGTTGAATTGAGGTTTAGTTGTGTACAAGGCAATGGAATCTATTGCGAATAGTAAATTGACTCGGATGAGCTTAGCGGCTCTCCAGAGTGTTTGTGAAGCCAGGGAGTTAGACTTTGAGGATAAGTCAGGGGCTGAGCTGAGAGCTGCCCTGGTGGACTACCAGACGTATTGTGAATCTCTTGAAGGGAGGGGATGTTAAAAATGAGGACAATAAGAAACTTAATTTAGTATCAATTCAAACTTGATGGCGTGCAGCATCCGTTGAGCGGAACAGACACCGTTACTTTTCCACTTTAATTTAGCATGAAATCAAACTTGATGGCGAGCAGCATCCGTTGAGCGGAACGGATGCCGTTACTTTTCCACTTTAATTTAGCATGAACTCGAACTTGATGGCGGGCAGCCTCCGTTTGTGCGGAGCTGACACCGACAACTTTAACTTTTCCACTTATTAACTTGTTATCTTGTACTTTGAACACGCCCCCTTTCAAGACTGGCTTTATTTTGCAGCCGATTCCACTTCTACTACTTTCCCAGGTGCAAGATCGTTAAACCTTTTCACCCCATGTTGCCTGCCCTCCTCCCTTGCTCCCTGTTGGTCAGGTGTACATGCTCTAAACCTTCCCTTCACCCAAACCCTTCCTAACACCGGCCCCTGCTTCCAGGTCCCCATCTTATTCCTCGCCCCCGGGGTCCTGCCTCTCTCTCTCACCTCCTCACCCCTTCCTCTCTAGGTAACTGACCTCTGCCCCTTCCATATGGTTTCCAGGCCTACTTATCGCTGCCTGTTGCTTGTGCGACTCTCCCCTTGTTGTTCCCCCATTAGGTTTCTGTTCTCCTTCATTCCCCATTGCACTTGTCCCCTCCACTTGCCTCCTTCCCTTACCCCCGTTGGCTGTCCCTCATTTCGCCTGGGGGTTGTTCCCTCCCCCCACTCTTCCCCTTTTGCTCCACCCTGGTACCCGACCAGTTGGCCTCTGCCAACTCCCCAAGTAGCTGCGCCGCTTTCTGTACATGTGTCCCCTTCCACCTTTCCCGACTAACTGGATTCCCCTGTGCCCTGTTACCTTGTGCCTACCAGCCCCTACCGCCAGTTGCCTAGTCCACCGCCATGACTCTTGGGTGGCTTACGGCGCCAGCGAGTTCCCCCACCTGTCTCTTCGTAGGCCTAATTGACTGTCCGGTGTCCGTCTCCTTCCTTCTCAGCGCCCCCCTTCCCTCTGTCCATATTAATTTCCATTTTTTATTGTCCTGTACCACCTGCCTTGCCTCTGTACTTGTACCCCACATTTTCCAGCGCTTCCCAGATGTTTAGCCACATTATTTCCATTCCTACCCTGGAGAGGTGTACCCCATCTCCTGCGAAGTATCCTGGTGTCCTTAGGGTAATTAGCGTTTGTTTTATGGCACGTTTGCCCATCCCTGTTAAGAATTTTCTGAATTCCGAGTTTAGCTTCCTCCTTGACTCCTCTACCCTTCCCTGGTTGCGTGCCCCCCTCCAGCTCTGCCGTAGGATAATCTTCGACCACAATAGTTCAGTGGTATGCAACACCTTCCCCAGTCTCACCATTGTGCTTCTCATTTGTTGCAACAGTTCTTTCCTTCCCATTTCCACTAGATTGTTTCCCTGTATCTTATTCCCATATGCACCTCCCTTTCCAGTTGTCCCCATAACATCCCTCCCTTCCCCAACCAGTGCACTTCTGTATTCTCCAGGCCTAGGTTACGATTCAACTCTCCTTCACCGGTTCACCGGTTCCCTCTGGCTGCTCTTGGGACAAGAGTGGCCCGTCACCCATACCACGGTTGCCCCTGAGGAAAAATAAGAACTGCATTATTCAACTCGTTATGGCCTACACTTCATCGTACATTTTTTTCTTATGCTCCCCCCAAGGTAGCTCAATGGCTGCGGTGCTGCTCTGTCCCCCATTGATGTACATTTTTTGGGGCTTAATTCGTATTTTCAGTACTCCCCCTTTCTTCTGTTTCTTTAAAGATACTAATTATTATTATTTTTTTTTGCTCTTCATCTTACTCCATCATGCCTGGGCGGATATATCATTTAAACCTGCCAGATTCCCTCTTCAGCTAGCCCTTCTTTTTGTGTGGTAGTGGCCATCCCGATTCTGAAGGAGTGTGAAGTGTATTTTCCACTGTGTTCCCCTGTCTCGGGCATGGCCATCTGTAGTACTTTCTTAAACTGATATTGAGGCAAAGGCGTACCATCCTTGTGCAACAAGAAGTATCCACCCACCCCCGGTCACACCTCCCTGTACGCCTTGGTTAGTGCTACCGGACAGTACCTAACCTGTTTAACATCAGTTCCTTGCCTTTTCCTGCTTGCTCCTTCTTGGACTTCCTTATCCTTACTCTGACTGTTTCCCCTTCCATCGTGACGTCCTCCTCCATCAACGCCCTGTTGCCAAAATCGTTCTTGGATCTAGGTGCCAACTCACAAATTCTTAATGCTGCGAAAAATGCCAGCGAAAAACTAGCTTTGAATAATATTGTCTCGAAAACTGAATTGCAAATTCCTTCTAATTTGTCCATCAGTACTCATAATGTCCTGACGGTGATTGTTAGCCTATTGTCTATATTTCTAGTGCTCCCTGTATCCCAGCCTCTTACTGCTGCTCTGATATGAAAGCTCTTAGTTGGGTCCGCCCTCTCCTCCCACCCCCCAAGTTGTGCATGGAAAGCTATTGCTGCCAAATGGTTTTTTACCCAACTCCTGGTCTTTCCGTTGTCTTTGGCCCAAACAATGAAAACCTTCACACTGCTCTCCCACTCTTGTCCGCCTGATTCTGGTGATATTTCATCAAACTATTTGATGCAATTATTATATTTCCCTCTTGTTGCCCCCGCCAGAGCTTCTTCTGCCATCCTCCTCAATCTTGCTTCCACTTCACCAACTCCCATAGTCTTTCATCGAACTTCGTCATTTCCCTTTCTGCCTGAGACCAAGCCTGTCTGAACCTTCCCATCTGTAAACGAGAAAGAGTGTCAGCTGCTGTATTGTAGATGCCAGGTACATGTCTGGCCCTCAGGTCCATGTTGCAATGGAGTCCTACCTTGACCAAGTGTCTGATCAGTCCTAATGTAGTCTTGCACTGTGCGGATTGATTATTAATCGCTTGGACTACTGCCATGCTATCTGACCAAACCGTAAGACTTTTACCAGTTAACTTATTTGACCAAGTGAATAATGCTACCAGTACTGGAAACAAGTCCAAGACACATTTTTGTACCACCCTTTTTTCACCCATTTGTAAGGCCAATCTGCCCTACACCAAGCTTGCCCCAAGATAGCCCCAAACCCGTGTCTACCCGCTGCATCATTAAACCATTTTTCTTGTTCGCAGGGAACCCAGGAGACCTGCCATATCCGTGCCCCATTGAATTCTTTTAGAAAGTATTCCCACATCCTTAAATCTTCCTTCACGCCTGCGTTCAGACGAATCATGTGCCTCCCTTCCGTTACCCCGCCTGTGGCTGCCGCTAGATGGCGTGCACATGCCCTTCCTGCTGGTATTACTCTGGCTGCGAAGTTCAACCTCCCCAGAAATGTCTATCTCCTTCAGGCTTGCTTTCTCCTTTTTTATCACGGACATGATGCTCCCATAGAATACCACAACTTTTTCTGCTGGTAGTCTGGTTACCCCCCTCTACCGTATCTATTTCAACACCGAGATATGTCAGTCGTGTGCAAGGGCCCTCTGTTTTTTCCCTCGCCAGTGGGACTCCTAGTTCTGCGCACAATTCAGTGAAGCCCAGCAGGAGTATTTCACATGTGTCTGACCTTGCCTCCCCCACAAATAAGAAGTCGTCAATATAATGCGTTCTACCCCCTTCCTGTATTAGTTGGGAAAGTATCCATTCCAGGCAAGAGCTGAACGCTTCAAAGTAGGTGCATGATATTGCGCAGCCCATGGGCATGCATCTATCGATAAAGATTTCCCCCTTGTAGTGGAAACCCAATAAGTGAAAGCTTTCGGGATGCACCGTGATAAGTCGGAATGCTGAATCTATGTCCACCTTTGCCAGCAGTGACCCCTTCCCGGCCCTTTGTGCTAAATAGACTGCCTCATCGAATGACGCATAATGCACTGAACAACCCTCTCCTTTCACCCAGGCGTTCACAGAGTTCCCTTTAGGGAAGGATAGATTATGTATCATGCGTGCAGAACTTCCCCGTCTCTTTTTTTAGGAACGACCCCAAGGGGTGAGATGATTAGATTTTTTACTGGGGGTTCGCTGAATGGGCCCACTACCCTCCCCATTACCAGTTCCTTCTTGATCTTCCTGGTTACCACTGCTGGGTACTCGTATGCTGACTTTAGATTTTTTTACCGTAATTTTGCAGTGGCCCCCCATACGGAATTTTAAACCCTGTCAGGAAACCTATTGATAGTACGTCCCACTCGGCCACCCGGGGGTACCTAGCCAGCCAGCCTAATCGTTTTTTCACATTGATAGGAGACGGTCATTTTGACCCACAAGTTTGCTTGCGACAGACCGTCCATTTTTTTTTCATTCCCATCCTCCCCCATCACCTTGAATTTGCTACAAGTCAATTTACCATGCCCTGTGGCTTGCATTTCTGCCACTGGTCGTGCTGTGGATGACTCCGGCCAGCGGTCCGTTTGGCTAGGTATCCCCCCTGATGAAGGAAGACAATTTGTTAATAAACTGTTTATTTGTGGATACATGTGTAAACAAGCACATTTTCATTTATACCACTTGCAGCAAAACTACTCTACTCTGCCTATGTGTGCGTCCATTCTTATTTGTGTCATGCCCTGTACTTTACCATTGTCGGCCTCTGCTTATGCTTTGGGCGCACCCTTAGTTCCTAGGACCACCCAGCGCCGGTTCCTTTCCCTGGTTCCCAACTCCTCTGCTACATGTTTTCCTGTTGTGACCCTCAATCCCACAGTTGACACACAAGTGCAGGAAGCGACATGAATTCCTAATGTGCAATGGCCGTGATTGTAGTGTCTGCACCAATTTGTAGCCCCCCAAGTTCCTTGCACAACCCTCCCCTCTGCTCCCATCTTGCCCCCTCTTGAGTGCTACCTGCCCCCTGTATGCTGTATCCTTCCTGTCCTCCCGAAACCCAGCTGCCTTGCCTCATGTTACTCCCAGTGTTTGATGGATGGGGAGGCTGTTCAGCCAGACCATGCCTGTTATGCCCTCTGGCTCCTGACATGTTTCCAAACTTCTTGGTCGCCCTCTCTGTCTCCCCCCCCCGATGTGTTACATTTTTGTTTGCTCTATGCCCTCTCTCCCTACACTTGGGTCGAACCACTCCTCGACTAGCTTGTGTTCCCACTACAGGCTGGGATCAGTGGCCATGCGCAACCTGAATCTTTGGTCCCTCGATAACCATCCTGAACCCCCAAATACTCTGTACTCTTCTGATATATTAATTCCTGTACCCGTAGAGAGCTGCTCCTTATTTTGGGAATTTTTCAATAATGACATGCGCTAATATCTTGAACGCCTATAGCCAGTTCCCTATGTTCTCTGCCGGTCCGACCCTTGCTTTCACCAGCTCACTCCCTCTGCTGTTTTGCAAAGTGTTGTGCCCTTTTGTCTCATGCTCCAGTAGTGAGAATATGTCAATAAATGACCTGCTCCATATTTGGTCCTTCACCGCCAGGAATATGTGCCAACTAACAAAGTTAGTATTGGCCTGCGTTGGCGGCAATCCCTTCCCAGCTATTGGCCTGGTGGTTGTTGTTAGTCTGTTATGCGGTGCTGGTGCCCCCTCGTACTACATTGCGACTTTTCCTGTTTGCTGTCTTTGTGGCCTCAATGTGTCCCTAGACTGCTCCCGCTTTTAAGCACACTGTGCTGACAGCGCTGTCACCTGCTGGTGGTGAAGCTTTGCCCCCTTTACTTGCTTCCACGCCTTTGTTTCTATTACTTGCTTGTACCCAATCTAGTACTAAATCCAGCCTTTCTTTTAGGCCATGGACGCACTTAGCCAAAAACTCCTGGTTTGTTACCAACTTGTGGCCTGTGCCCTGGGGTGCAGCGCTGGCTGCCCCGTAGTTGTATTGATTTTATTTATATAGCGCACTGAGCCCTGAGGCAACTGGGCACATTTCTTGGGTACATATAAGGGTGTATATTTACAGTTACAGGCAAGGTAACTCAATCAATTTACAGGCAAAGTGAATAAGAAGCAATGAGTGTATACAGTATAGACAGTTAGATTCAAGAGTATTTCACACATGAAGCAGTGTGTAGTGTAGTCCGGCGATGAAGTAGTTTAGTTTTCTTTCAGACAGAGTCAGAATTTGGCCTTGCGGCAGAATTTGTGGATGGAGGGTTCTAACCTGGTGGTAGTACATTCCAGGTTCTGGCGGCAAGGACTGGGAACCTTTTGCCCCCTGCCTTTTGCAGTTTGAACTTTGGTATGATGAGGTAATTGGAGTTGGACGATCTCATTTGTCTTAATGATGGTTGGAGTTTGAATTTGTCGCAGAGGTATTTGGGTGCCCGATATGTATGCATTTGTGTGTGAGGGAGAGAGTCTTGAATTTAATTCTTTGGTTGATTTAGAGCCAGTGAACACTACGTCTCAGCTATGAGATGTGCAGTTTTCTAGGGAAGTTGGTGGCTGCTCTTAGTGCATTGTTTTGATAGATCTGTAGTTTATTTCGATTGTGCTGACTAGTGCCTAGGTAAAGTGTGTTGCAGTAGTTTAGCTTAGTTAGTACATGCGCCCTTGCCAGGGTGATGCAATTTGCAGTCATCAGGAAAGGTCTACAGGCGTTGATGAGCTTACAGGTGTAAGCAGTTGTGGATGTGGTGGCATTGATTTGCTTACCAAGCGAGATGGTGGAGTCAATGTACATGCCTAGTGTTTTGACGTCTTTAGAGACCTTGATGATGTTGCCGTCAATGTTGAAGGTGTCAAATCTGTTGTCAAGTTTATTGAGTCTGGCTTGGGTTCCCACAAGGAGAAGCTCAGTCTTGTCGTTGTTGAGGCAAGTGTGTGTTGCGCCATCCAGGTTTGGATGATAAGGTGTCGTTGAGTAGTTGAGTGTGTCATGGTTGCCTGTTATGTATATGAGAATTTGAGTGTCGTCAGCGTAATTGGTGTAAGATATGCACAGTCGGTCAAGTTTGTCAAAAGAGGTTTAGTGAATATGTTGTAGAGTGTGGGGGAGACAGAGGAACCTTGTGGGACCCTGCATGTGATGATGGGGGTGCAGAGGCAGAAGGTGCAAACACTCTGGTTGTTCTATTGTTCAGAAATGACTGGATCCAGGTGATAGCATCATTTGAAAAGTGGGCTGCTAAGGAGAGATGATTACAGAGGGTTTTGTGGTCCACCAAGTCAAACGCTGATGAAAGATCTAGTAAGAGAAGGATGGCGAGGTTGCCAGAGTCCTTGATGTTCTCGATTTGGGTTACTAGATCTATTAGAGCTGTTTCGGTTCTGTGTCTGGGTCAGAATCCAGATTGTCGTAGCCCTAACAAGTTATTGCTTTCAAGTTGGTGCTGGATCTTCAAATAAGCTACTCTGTCGATCTGCAGAACGAAGGGTACGGTGGTAATGGGTCTGTAGTTGGGTGATTCTAATTCTTTGAGAATGTTAAACAATTCTTTGGTGTTAGATTTGGCGTTTTGAATACGTTTGTTATAACAATTTGGCTAAGAAGATGGCAGATTTGTAGGTGGCCGAGGCTGATAGGCAGTTTTCTTTATTGAGAGCTGATGGGACATTTCTCCAGCTGGATTCAGCAGCTGTTTTGTTTGGCGTGTGTGGATTGTGCAAGTCTTTGAATGAGGCTTAAGTCGGTTATGCTATTGCTGATCTCTGAAGCATTCTTGTCATTGATGTCATAAAGCCCCAGGTTAAAGCCTCAGAGGAGGAGAGTTTGTGAACTTGGTTTAGCCTTGTTTGTTAGCAGCAGTGACAGTGTTAAGGATTTCAATCAGGCGACACACACCTTATTCTCGGCCTAGTATGCAGCGCACAACTGAAATGCTTATTTTTATGTTAGATTCAATATTGAGATGGTACACCACTCATATCACACCCCCTTTTCAAATACCCTGGGTCACAATGGGCCATGAACCAGGCTGGTTGATAAAATATAATATTTATTTATTTTAAAATTCAAAAGAAATATCATTTTTAATATGGGGCAGCAATCACCACTGGGGTGAGAATACCAATAGGAATGTAAGTAATGCACTTAGTTTAACCTATTGACCACATCTACAAAACACCAGGGGATAGGAGCACTTTTTGATTTTAGGAAAGATAGCACATACGTTAGAATTTCCCTCTGCAAGGTTCCCTCAACCCACCAATAATCAATTCTGAGTGGATAAACAGAAGCAGCAAGTAATGAGGAATGACAAATAGGAAACAGAATTGAAATCCGACCTTCCCTCCCCAAAATAAGAGAGAAAAACGGATTTCAAACCCCTTTGCAATGTTGTAAAATGACACTCGGAAATGGAAATTAAATAATGTGTGTGAAAAAACTTGAAGCAAATATTCCTCACTAAAACTACCATGCAAGTACACTAACAATCACAAAGAATGGATAACCAAGAGTATACAGTTCAGAAATGAGTGGCAGGGTTTAACACATGTTGCAGCAAATGACACATTGGTTAATTTCAGGCGGGAATTGCAAATTTTCCAAACGTTTTTTTATAAAAACGGGTGAAATACACTGATCTGAAGTACAGTATTTTTGGTTGGGGAATAGCTATAGATCACAGGCACAATATGGAAGTGAAATTAAGTCTCTAGCTGGTAAATTGACTGAGTTATGCAAGATCTAGAAAGGTGCGTTTTGAGTAAAATGGAGGGGTGAAAAAGGAAAGGAAATCACTTTTGACAAGAACAGTTTTACTCTACACTAGAGCATTCAGGCTAGGCTACCAAAGAGGGACACAGTAAGCTCCAGGGTTGATTCGACCCTAGCACCTCAGCGCCGTACTCTGGCAGAACCAGTCCGATCACTTGAAATAGGACTAAGGGCTAAGGATTTACACAAGGAAAAATTACTAAAGAGATGGCGCTAGCACTAGAAATCAAAGGCAGGGTTTCACAAATAATACCGACAATTTTAGCAGGATATCGGGGTCAGAAATAGGATGGCTTAGAGCGGGGAACTAAGGACTAGGCAAGGAAAGGTATACTATGGATTTCTATGGGTTCCTTTTGATACTCACAGTCCACTTTAGCCTAGGACTTTGGGACAGTCAACGTTCTGGTCACCACACGGATATGGTCTATCAAAGGACAGCAGGAGAAAATCAGCGGGACAGGATCGGCTGGGCAGTTCTGGTTACCGGGTAGCATTTCTGGACTGGCAATTCTGGTCACTGGATAATATAGGTCATCAGGGTAGCAGGATTGCAGCAGCATGCAGTGAGTGGCAGCAAGCCAAGCTGGATCAGGATGCCAAAGGTACCACGTTTTTCCCCTTGTTAATGGGAAATGTGTTTTTTTAAATATTGGAGGCCTTCCTGGTAATGGGATCAACACTGCTTGGGTTTTTCAGTGGGCCCTGGAGTAGGATCAGCAATGCTTGACCTTGTAGTTGTAGTCTGGATCAGGAAGATGACAGGTATAGGAACGCAGCACAGGAAATCAGGAAGAGATTGTAGAGTCTTGTCATGTACCCTTATTTATAGTGCATAATGACATCATCAAGGTGTAGGCTGGGCAGGGTTAACTACGCATGCACCTAAACTACTTGGATTGGGCAGGGGTGCTAGTCTCCGCGTTGATCTCAACTGGTTGGATTTCCAAGGGAATGATGTCAGGTTTATGAGGTGAGTTTTACAATGTCCAAAAACTCCCACATTTACTTTACTGAAAATCTGATTTTGCCAAAAACATACATTTACACCCTTGCAATCTCTTGGGAAATTATACACAGAGGTTACATATTATGTACAGCACATATCAGTCCAATACTCCAGTCTGAGGAACCTTGTTTCACCCTTCTTCACATTTTGGTAATTTTTAGCATTAAAGATTTGGCCTAAAATTCCCTAACTTTACACACAGATGCACATTCTCCCGATGGATGTATGTACAAAAATGTATGTTTGCAAATTAATACTTTTCTATGTATCCTCAATACTTTGCCCTTTCTGTCCCCAATGTGTCAGTGATTTCTATCATGTCTCAAGAGAAAGCACAAAATCTTTTTTTTTTAAAACTGTGACTTTTTTTAAACAATTTTTCAAAGTCTTGCTGCAAAGATAGAAGTCTTTAAAGGTTATTGCTGAAATAGTGTTGGGGAACAAAAGGCAGTCTCTTTGTTCCTGTGTCCATTTTGTTTTCTGTCCTTCAACTGCTGCCAACTGTCATTTCATTTAGAGCATGGTGGGGTTTCTCCCTTCATTGAAGTTATATTGCCCCCTTCACACCTCCGGCTTCCTTCCCTGGGAGCTTCCTTGTTTGGATCCCAGCAGAGACAAAAGTCTGTTCAATCCCATAATTATCAGGGGGTTGTCCGTATCTGCTGAGAGAAAGCCCTCCTTTTGGTGCCACCCCTCCAAGCAGAAACCTGTTTTTCAAGTTGCAGCTCCAGCCACCATCATTTTAATCTTTAATTTCTGATCTTAGATCCAGAATGAAAGCAAGCCGGTTGCATTAAATCCATGTTATACAGTCTCCCCAACAACAAACCCCTTCATATTGCTAAAGACTGTCAGGCTTCCATTCACCAGTGCACCGTTCAAAAACACAGGCATTTGTTTTTCTTTAATTTAGCAAAAGGGCAGTTCTTTTTTTTTTTTCTTTTTTTTTTTTTTTTTACACGTGGTGCAGCCGGCCTTTCCTTCTTAAATTCAACTTTTCATCTCCAGCAGATTCACACACTGCCTTGCAGCTATAGTTTGTCTGCAGCACAGATACATTGGCACAGATATGGCTCAACGAGTTAGAGTCTCTCTCTGAACAGCTGAGTTTCGGATACTTTCGCAAAGAAAATGAACGTGTTTCCCGTGGAAGTAAAAGTAAAGTTCCTGATTGATTTTTGTAGAGTTGGTTTGACTGGGCCGGTCACTCAGGAATTATGCCTGGTTTTGGTGAAGCACAGTGAAATATCCTGGACATGACAGGGCCTTTTTAATCACAGTGATTTCAAGGAACAGAGGGAATTGGCGTCAAAGCCGCATATTTTTTAAAGGTGAAAAAGGGTTTCTTTTCAATGGACATTTTGGCTTTTGCAGCAAAGCAATGCTGCTTTTTCCACTTTCTTCCTATTATTTATGCTGGAACACACTGGCAATCTCCTTCAATGTGCCCCCTGGTTCCATCCTGCCCAATGTGTGCTTGGCAGGACGGTGCAGCCATTTTTGTTGTTGCAAAATGCAATTTTGAGCCATGGCGCTCACAGGAACCAGCACAACCCTTTTGTGGTTGTTTATGCGCAAATGCAGCTTAGTGATGTGGGGCAATGCTATTGAGTGGGTCAATATATCCCACAACAGGTCTTCAAAAGAAAAAAGTGGGCCAGGGGGTCTGTAGAACAAGTGGGCTGGGATGGTTTGTGAGGGTGTTAGCGGCAGTTTGAATGCTAGGTGTTCAGCTGATAAAAGTTTGGCTTGGGACCTGTCTGATGCCTAGGGAGGACTTTGCAATGATAGCGACACCACCACCTTTGGATGATGTTCTCTCTTGCCTGTTAATGGTATATTAGTCTGGGATGGCCAGGGATAGGAGGGGACCTGATGCAGAGTGTAGCTAAGTCTCTGTGATGGCAAGGAAGTCTAGGTCGTTGATATCCAATGCGTGGGCTGTTAGTTACCTGGCATTGATGAGACATCGTTTCAGGGTTGAGGTACGATTTGTCAGTGATGAGAGCGGGTTGATATTTTTTGCTGGGTTATTATGGCTGTGATGTAGATCGCCTATGGTGTTGGCCTTATTCAGGTCTGTTTTAAGACGGATCGTTGGTGAGATATTGGGCATAGACTTGAGATGTCTTTTAATAAATCTGTAACCTAGTCTGGCGATTCTAGTGGTAGTCGGGCACGGTATATTAGGTGTGGGTTTCCGTGCGAAGGTGTGTATCCATTGTTCAGGTGTGAGGCTTTGTCCTTGACAGGGGGTGTTGGTTGTAGGTTTTGTGCCGGTTGGTTTGATAGCTGGTAGGAAGACAGTTTGATGTTAGTTGGGTGAGGCAGTGTGGTGGCCATGGTTAAGGTATGGCTACAATCTGGCTTCCTATGTAGGTGGTGGTCATTGGCATATTCCCTTGGCGTAGTTGTCCATAGTGTATGGGGGACACTTACAAGCACATAGGAGGGGTATTAAAGAGTAAATCATTAGACAGGCTAATAGCCTGACATGGTTGATGGGCAGTAAGGCCATACATAGTTGGGGCGGTGGGCAGTGGGTAGATGATTAATCTGGTGCCACTGGGGTGATCGGGTTGTGGGTAGTGGGGACTGCAGGAGTTATTTCGTGAGGTCGGTGAACATCAGGGTTGAAGCAACAGGTGCGATGAATCTGCAGTGAGGGCCAGGTATGAGTGGTGCTGTCCCAATTGAAGAGATGGGGTAGGCCGGTGGTCGGATAGGGCAGCTGGCGAGAGCTGACTGTTGTAGCGCAGTAGAAGAGGGTAGGTATACATACATTAGGCACACATGTGGTGGAGTAAGCTAAATGGCACACAATTTACAAAAATGTACAATGGCAGTAGTGACATAGGCTGAGCAATACAAGGTAGCAAGGCCTAGTTAAATTGGTGGAGGCATTGAAGCATTGGTGGCTAAAGGGAGTAGGATAGGGAGGCATGTGAGGGAAGAACTGAAATGCACCGTGGGCGGGTGCCACGAGCAGGGTGTGCAATGAGGTGATAGGTCAGCAGCGCTATACATGGGAGGGCATGATACAGTAATTAGCAGTCTAGTAGCTTAGAGGTAAATGAAACGCGGCAAATGCTTGTGGTACAATGAGTTCTTAAGAGTCTGGTACCTAGATGATACCTGTATGCACTTGTGGCAGCTAGTGGCAGTATGGTGCTTGAGCGTTTCAGTTAGTATGCGATTCCTTCCTGCTTGTCCTGGGAAGGCCCCCATTTCGGGTAGTGGCGTCGCTCAAAGTATCTGCCCAACCAATGATTGCTGTTGCAACCGCAAGTTCCTCCTCCAATTCTTTCTTGGCTTTTCGCCCCTTCTGTCCATTGTTCGTTTTGCACAGCCTTATCTCTGAACCTTGTGACTCCATGCTGCCTATTGACTCCTGTGATCCTGTGCTCAGACTCGATCTATCCCTTTTGAGATTGCCGAGCTGCCCCTCGCTTGTTGTGGCGGGCCGCCTTCCAACCCTTGATTTTTGCCAATGCCTGAAATGTCTGCCAAAATATCTTGTTCGGCCCCCATCGGTGATGCACTCGTCGATGGTTGTGTCACGCTCACCTTAACTCTGCGGGAGTACCAGGAATCTCAGCTTGGTGTTCTTTCTTGCTCACTTGGATGACTGCATCTGTGGGGGAACCAAGAAGACAGACGGTGGTGAATTGAAAGACCTTGTGGTAACTGTAACCCCCCACCCTGTTCCCCTTACCCTAAGGTGAGAGCCTTCCCCTCTATGTGTGCGTGCGCTCACCTTATGAGTTAAGAAGATTGGCTCTCCGTCCTGCTCTCTCTCTCTCTTTAGCAGGGGTGCAATAGTTTGATTCCACCAGTTCCTTCACTGATGAATAGTCCTGCCTAGTCCTGTTGTGGCTTGGAGTGATGCTGCGCTTTTGGAATGTTTTTGTAGCTTAATATCTTGGCTTGCTTCTGTATCCTGGTATTTGTCTTTGCTGGCAAGCTTTCTTATTGTCTTTGCTTGTGTCCGTTTTGTCTTGGTCTTTTTATGCATGCACAGTATAACGTTCCTCTTTGCTAATCTTCGTCTTTACACACTGTGCTCTTCTTCCTTTCTTTACTCACTGTGCTCTTCTTCCTTTGCAGGGTTCTGATGGAGTCGGGCTCCTGAGCGTGGCTAGAGAAGATGGCCGTAGCAGTTGTTGACTCGCGGAGGGGCCTTGCACCAGATAGCTGTAACAGCTGATGCACTGCAGAGGCCGCAGCCCGATGACTGTTGCTACGAAAGTGTTGCAGAGGGGCCGCGGCTCCGATGACTGCAACAGCTGATGGAAGGAGCCACGCCGACGTGGGACAAGAGAAATCAAGCGAGTGTAAATTCACGGAGGCTCTCTGGAGGCGTGAGAGGCTGCTCTCCCCAGTGTGAGTCCATGGCTGGAATTCTCTAAGCTGATGCCGGCTTCGGAGTATCACGGTGAACGTTTTGCTGCCTGCTGGCAGAGCAACGCAAAGCGTGGATGAAGGCCTGGGTGTGGCTTAGTCAGCCACATCCAGGGACTGGCCGAAAAAAACTAGACTGCTGCCTCTAATGCTGTGTTGAGCCATCTTCTCCCCATGTTGAGTTGTGATTGGATCCAAGAGCTCCATGCTCTGGTCCAACTGAGTTCCCTGGTGCTGGGGACATGTCCGGGAACCCTCATAGCCAAATGAGGGACTCTGGGATTGCTTGTGTTGGGCTGTATTCTCAAGTTGGTGAGAGCAAGGGCTGTAGAGGTTGTGACAGGTTGTATGTCAATTGATACATCCTCTATTTGGGTGTCCTAGATCATTTCCATACGTGGACTTCCTTCATCATACATATCGGCCATTACTTCCCCCTTGACCTTAATTCCGTCTCTGCTTTGGTATTCTGAAATAAAATGTGTACAGATTAAATATGTTATCCATCAGATGTCACCACCGGTCCTCCCTGTACTCCCCCTCTTCAGGTTCTCTATTCCCGTTTATTTCAAGCATTATGTTATTGTTACATAAATTCTTTCAATTTTGTGTGTTATACATGCCATATTATGTCATTTTCAACGCATTGCATGCGACTGTTACTGAATTGGCGCCGTCCGTCCATCTGACTGGACAGTACCGTTTCACTTCCTTACCCTGTACCGATCCTCTTATCAATGTTCGTCTCTTCTAGCTCTTTTATGCGACACAGCTCTCTCTTTTCTTCGACCTTCCAACTTGCTTGGACTGGGACACTGGACTCCCTGAACTGGGGCACCATCTTCCTGGATACACAGACACTTCCTTCTTCCTTCTGAGTCGTAGGAAAATGAGGCTGTTTCCCCCACCTCACCGTGCTTATAAGCCCGATGTAGAGGATGGTTTAGCTGCCCCCCCCGCCATGCCCCTTTTACACCTTGTTGTCCCCTCTCTGCTTCCTGGTGCCATCTAGTCTGAGGAGGCCCCCAACCCGACCCCAGCAGGATCCTGTTGTTGGAGGGGGATGGGGTACATAGGCCCCAAGGGTGGCCTGCTGCGGGAAGCGGCTACGGCAGCGTCTGCTACAGCCCTCCCTGCGCTCGGCGCATTCCCTGGCTTACATGTGCCCATGGGTCAGAGCAGCTCACACCCCATTTTTGCTGCTTCCAAACGATCCACAGGGAGCATAATTCAGATGGGCCTTCCGGTCATGATGGGAGCAGCGTTAGCCTGCGGCCATATTACTCAGGCTCTTGAGCACCTCCTTTGGTACTGTTTTACTATCCTTAACTGAATAAGTATAAAAGCTTACCAATGGGGTTTACCTACCTTCAATAACTGTTCTTTTTAAAAATGTATACTTTTATTGGCATTTTCAACAAAAGCATTCCTTCCCGACCTCCACCCCTGCACCAACACCCCCTCCCAAACACAAAGACAGCTGATCCCTCTCCCCCATTCTCTCCAGATCATCTTCAAGCCAATGACAGTATCCACAGTCCTTGTGGACAAAACACCACTCTAGAGTCTTTAAGGAGAAAAGATAAGACAACATCCCAGTCTGGGCCAAACTTTTGTGCATCTCCCTGCACCCAATAGGTCACTCGTTTCAGGGCAACAAAGTTCAAGATTTTAGCTAGCCACTCTTTGTCATGATGCCTACCCCCGGGGAACCAGACCCGGTCCAGCAACCCCAGAAGCAGGCATCAAGTTATTTTGAGCAAGCCCAAAAACCCCTTGGCTCATATGGAGAGTCAGTCCTGGCGCCATAGGCTCAGAGTAGAACGTACCTGATGCAGACCATGCTGCAAGCTTACCTGATGCAGACCATGCTGCAGAGCTCCAAGCCAAATGAGGCTTGGAAGGGACTATTTTACCTAGGGACTATTTTTTACTCGGGTGGGGCTGGGGAGGAATACTTACCTGGGACTACTTTGGAGGCTATTTAAACCACGCCCGAAGAGCAGCACACGCTTCGCGTTAATCTGCATCCAGCAGCGTAATGCTCACCGTGTCTGCAAGCCTGCATCCAGTCTTCTGCCACACCCGCCTCGAGTCTGCAGCTCCTAGAAATAGGGAGGAACAGAAGGAGAAGAGGTTAGAATAAGAGCAAAACCTTCGATCTTTACCTGAATTCCAGAACCACCGCGCCTTCGAGCTGGAAGAAAGAAGCATTTTATGTGCGCCGCCTCGCCTGCTGCAGCGCCGCGCTGAACTCACCGGCCTTCGCAGCATCCTCACGATCCACCGCATCCTTCTGCACGTTCCCGCCGCACTCTGGCACCTAAGGGGAACACAAGAACAGCAACGGTGAGCCAAGGGAATAAACATCGGCAATAGTAACTACCCCCATAGACTTACCCGATTACCGCCAGGGGTACTATTCCTCTTCACGGGTCGGCGCAGTCTCCATTGCATCCTCGCCGTACCCCGGCCCCTAAGGGGAACAAAAGGACAACAAGGTGAGACGAAGGGACAAACAAGGGGAACTCTTCTCACCACAATAGACTTACCTAATTTTACCGCCGGAGGCATTATTCCCTGAACTTCATATTTTCTCTCCACACCTGAATAAGGGAGCAAGCCACAGGTTACATTCTGGCCTTATTTTATTGAATTGTGTAGGATAAGCCAAATCCTTACCTGAACTTCGTCAGCTACCACGAGGAACTCGTTGCTGGGGTCAAGCTGCAAACTGCAAGGAATCGGACAAGAGTGAAAGTCAGACATGTGAACTCTTACGAACTACATACTTTTCGGAGTCAATATTGTTCTGGAACTCACCAATTCCTTCGAGCCAGTGAAGCAACTGGTTATCAACGCGCCCTTGCGCTCAATGCAGGATGGAGAGCTCATCTTTTCAAACCATCAGGTGAGACAATAAGAGGGGACATCAAAGGTGATCTGTGGGAAGAACAGCAAGGGTGGGGGGATTTACGCTCAACCCCACGGGTGGTTCATTCCCTTTCTCCATTTACAAAAGAATATTCCTACGGGCCAAGCAAACGAAGCTAGGGGGGCCAGTGCAGTCCGTCATCTCGGCCCTACGTGTCACACTGGTGGAGACCGCAGCTGTCCAGTTCAGATCGACCCCTCTTTGGGAGTCAGGTGAGCGTAACACTCTTGTTCTCTGGTATGGCCATATTTGTCCATGTCCGTGCCACAAGCAGCAGTGACGCTATGTTTAGGATCACATAAGCCTTCCTCTGGGCTTTAGTCGGCAAGCTCTCCAAGGCACCGCCCATCCCCAACAGGGCCTCCCCCAGGTCTCAGAGCCTGTATGCCAAAAATCGGATAGTGCTTTCTTTATATCATTCCAAAACGGCTGCAATTTACCACATGACCACCATTTATGATCCCAGGTGCCAATCTCATCACACTCTCAAGAAACCCACTAGGACCGCGGCATAAAAGTTGTGTAGTCGCTCGGGGTGAGCTGACCCTGCATCATGACCTTAATCCACACCTCTCTCACCTTCCACTACCCTTGTCAATTTGGCTATATACCCCCACAGGCATTCCATTGGCCCTCCTCTATTTCAAGGCCCAAAGTAGTTTCCCATCATAGCATATATGGCCACTTCACCACCCCCGGTGGAGTGGAAAATATCTTATGAAGCGCTATAATGTATGTGTCACCATATTTCTCGAAGTGGGTGAGATCTCTGGTCGCAGCTTTCAAAAATCTCTGTTTTTAGGTTAATTCTGAATTTGGAAGAACCTATACTCTCCCTCCCTCCCCCCCAGCTCAAAGTGTTGCTTGCACTGTAAGTCTCGACATCCTGGCCCTCCACCATATCCCTTAGCTGACAGCACCCTGCTGCCCCCCACTTGGAAAAAGCACCCACCTCCTTTCCTGGAGCAAATCGCGAGTTTCTAAACATTGGCATCATTGGTGAGAGAAAGGTTGTCAGCACCACCATCCGTACCCAAATACATATTCTTAGGCATGTCCCCTCTAGGGCACCAAAGTACTTCTTCCAGGGGCTTCCCTACCACTGCTCTAGACATCTGCCTTCATTTCCTGCCCTGACCTTCCTTAAACCAATCCCGAACTACCCCGGTCTGGGCCACCATATAACAGAGGCAGAAATTCAGTATCACTAGGCCTCCCTTATGAGTGGGCGCCATTAGCAGCTTCATGGAAGTCTGCGGCTTCTTATTACTCCAAATGAAGTTATTCACGTGTTTTTGGAGAGCCTTAAAGAATGTTTGAGGAACAAGCACTGGGAGAGCCTGAAAATAGTAGAGAACCTTGGGGAAAAAAAAAAATCAGCATCTTCAGTGTATTTATTCTTCCCAGCCACGATATCGACAAGGGCCCCCATTTTAGCAAAGTTGCCTCACCTTTTCCAGATGCATCGGATAATTGCCCCTGTAGAGTGCACCATTAGTTCCCGTAAGGTTTTGTTTGTTTTTATTATTCATATTGCGCACCAGATTCGTGGATATCAGGACGCAGAGCAAAAGACAGTTCACAGCTTAGTTACACAAAGGAATAATACACTACAATGCATGATATAAACAAGTCGAACAGCAATATACAGTTATGAGTACATAAGAATCGCATGAGAATCAAAGTAACAAAGTCGGCAGTTACATTAGGAAAAGGCGTTTACAATGGCTAGATAGTAAAAAAACTTAAGGATACAGGTAGGTAGAAACTTATCTACATTAAAATGTTTACATGGAGGCAGAGAAATCAAATATAGGTGTCCGGTAAGGCTTTATTTGTCTAAGTCTGTGAACCATCTGGTTATGTTTTGTCAGAAGTTCTGGAAAGATTGATCTATTCTCAATGAGGGAGGTACAACGTTCCACAGTTGGGCTGCCATGACTGGGAAGCTGCTGCCCCAAACTCTAGATAGCTTAAAACGTGGGACTAAAAGGCAGTTTGTATTGGATAATCTAGTGGTTCTCGCTGAGGATTTTCTGGTAAGTCTTTCAGTCAAGTAACAGGCAGCCGCGTTATTCAGGCATTTATAACTAAGCGAAGCCACTTTTAACTGGATTTTGTCACGAGTTGAGAGCCAATTGTTGGATGTTTTAATCTCGGAAATGTGTCCTCGCCTGGCTATTCCGAGTGCTGCTCTCACGGAATTGGATTCTCTTAATAGTTTGTTTGTTGGCCCCTATGTACAGTGCATTACAGTAGTCTAATTTAGACAAAATAAGCGCTCTGGCTAAGGTAATGCAGCTGTTAGACAAAGAAAGGTTTACCTGCTCTGATCAGCTTGCACGTATATGCTGTAGCCGAGTCTAGGTAGAACCCCAAAGTTTTCACCTCCTTAGCGACAGTGATAGTGTTGTTGTCAATATTGAAGGAAGTATAGTTGGGACTCAGTTTTTATAGGGTTGAAGTAGTGCCTAGGATAATGATCTCAGTCTCATTCAGGCATTGTCCATGGGAGGCCATCCATGCCTGGATGATACGATATACCCTATTCACCAAAGCCAAATCCTTGTCATAATCCCCAGTAAGTGGTAGGAGGATCCGAGTATCATCTGCATAATTCGTGTAGGTGATACCAAGATGATTCAGATCACTAGGCACTCCGCATGTGATGGGGATAGGGTCTGCGGCTGCAGAAGGGGGAAAAGACTCTCATAGTCCGATTACTTAAAAAGGATTGTATCCATGTTATGGCTTCTGCTGAGAAATGAGCAGCAGAGTCCAGATGGCTGCATAAGACTTCATGATCCACAAGGTCGAATGCAGCCGAGAGGTCCAGGAGGAGAAGGAGGGTGGATTTTCCTTTATCTCCGATTTCGTCTATCTGGGATTACATATCTATTAACGCTGTTTCGGTCCCATGTTTGGGCCGAAAGCCTGACTGGCGTGCTCCTAGTAAGAAGTTGGATTCCAAGTGTTTTTGTATTTGTGAGTAGGCCATCTTGTCTATGATTTTCAGAAGAATTGGAACTGTAGTAAACGGTCGGTAATTGGTGGGTATAGCTGGGTCTAGGGTCTGTTTTTTAAGTAGTGGTAGCACCCACAATTGTTTGAGATTGGAAGGAATGATGCCTGAAGAGAAAGAGGCATTAATGAGTTTTGTGATGAAGGGGGCCAGGTCTCTGGATGCGTCCTTTATAAGTTGGGCCAGGCATTGATCGCCCTGGCAGTTAGAGGGTTTGAGCAAAAGGGTGATTTTGTTTCTGTATCGAGTATAGTAACTTTTGAAAACTTAAAGAGCAGGGGGTCAGCAGTGTCATTGGAAGGTACAGGGGCGGGGGTCGGTGGAGTGGAGCAGGTTAGGGAAGCTTTTTTCATGGTAATTTTTGATTGTAGAGTCATGACTTTATTGGTAAGTGCTTGCTGTATGTTAGAGCACCAAAGTTTGTCTTTAACACAGTTGTCTGTCACTGGGATGGGCGCTTCTAGCTCTTTCAAGTTAACTAAGAGTTCTTTCATACTAGATTTGGCTTGTGATATTCTGGAATCGTAGGTGTATCCCCTAACACCTGATGCTGCCTTTCACCCCAACATACGGCCATATCTCCCTCAAGCCCTCAACCTGTTCTTCTGGCAAAGTCAAGTTGATTATTTTTGAATTTTGCCCATTAATCTTAAACCCACAACTGAGCCAAACTCCTTCAGTTCCTTAATGATCAGCGGCAATACTGTCTCTGGATTTGTGATCACCAACACCACGTCGTCCGCGAAAGCGATCACCTTATGCCCCCAACCCCAAAAAAACAAATCCCCCTCTAATCTGAGCAAGTAGTGAGCAGATTAAAGGCCTCTCTAATCTGAGCAACTAATGGTTATAGGTGAATCATCTACAGAAGTGGAGAGAGCGGGCACCCCGGTTTCGTACCCAGAAAGACCTTTATCCCGTAGGAGAGCAATTCATTGATCGCCAGGCAGAAGCTTAGGGCCTGACACCATCCTTCAGAATTTTGCCCCAAATCCCATAGCCTCCAACGTGTGGAATAGGAAGGACCATTTGACACGGTCGAAGGCCTTCTCTGTGTCCAAGACCACTATCGCAGCCGGCTTTTTGGTTAAATTGGCTTTCTCGATTAGATGACATACCCAACGCATATTGTCAAAGGTCTGCTTCTTTCGGATAAACTCTGACTGGCCCGGGCCAATCAGCCCCGGGAGTAACTTGTCCAGGAAGGACATCAGAATCTTAGTATAAATCGTTGCGTCTATGTTAATTGGAGCAATGGGGCGATATGACTCACACAACGGGACCTCCTTGTTGGGTTTAGGTAGCAGCACCACTTTAGCTTCCTCCATAGACTGGGCTGTGAGTCAGGTCCTCCCAAAGGCATTGAAAAGCAGGACCAACCCCAGGATCGATACCTACCTGAACACCTTAAAGAAACTCCTGACGTAGCCAATCCAGCCCTGGAGCCACGCCATTCCGCAGCACCATAATCGTGGAGTTCACCTCCTCTGGGCTGCCCCAACGCCTCTGCAGAGACCAGGTGAGCGTAACAGAATGCAAAGCCTCTTCAAATCTCTGCCTGGGCGTTATGGAAACTTCTGAAACGGACCAGTTGGCCCGATTACTGGGAGAGTAACGGGCTGAAGTTCATGCCACAAGACAGTAAACCAATGCCCTAAGGAGGGATCTAATTGTGAACCGGGAGCAGACAGATGAACTAGCAAGGCAAATGCTCCAGGCACAGGCAGGCCAGGTCCCACTGCCAGGGTATGCCCCCCCCCACCCCTGCCGCACCTCCACAGCCCATGCCAGTGCAGGTGGTTTTTCCAGGGGGGGGGGGTTCCCCTGGCCCCACCAGAACACTTCACAGGCGATCCAAATAAGTACACCATCTATATCAATCAATGTCGCCAACATTTCTTGTGCAGACCTGGGGCATTCCCCAACGATCAAGCGAGAGTGGCATTTGTACTCTCATATTTGGGAAGTAGTGCAGCGGACTGGTCAATACCCTTGGTAAACCAGGATGATCCTTTGCTTCGAGACTTTGGAGGTTTCCAGCGTGAAATGGAGAAACTATTTGCACGGCATACTCAAGGGCGGGCTCTGGACAATGAACTGTTATTACTACAGCATGCTAATCAAGACCTAGGAACATATATCGCTTCCTTTAATCGTCTGATAGCACAAACTAACTGGCCAGGGGAGAAAAGAACTACTCTGTTTTACCGAGGCTTGCGAGGGGAACTTAAGGACGTATTAGCCCAAGTAGTAAATCCCCCGGAAAGATGTGCTGAATACATCAACCTGACAGTGCTGCTCCATCAAAGATTGCAGGATCGGAAGATGGATCGGGCCAAGGCCGAGGGGCGGTCGTTCTACGTGCAACCCCGTGAGAATCAAACCAAATCACACAATCAGTCCGAGCCAATGCAAATCAGAGGCTTGCGGAGCCCACTCACCAAGGCAGAAAGGGAGAAAAGGAGACAGCAGCAGCTTTGTTTGTACTGTGGCAAGGCAGGTCACTAGCTCTGAGAATGCCCGGTGAAACCACCCAGGAAACCATTTGGAGCAACTGACAAGGGTGAAGAAGAACAGGACTTGGGAAACTCCAACGCCCAGCAATAGTAGGGGTCCACTTGTCGAGCGGTGAAAAGGAACCTATACAGACCTCAACTCTAGTAATCCCTGTGCTCCTGGTAAACCACAAGCAACCGTCGAAAATACATGCCTTAGAGGCATGCATTGACAGTGGGGCTGTGGGAAATTACATGGACCAAGATCTGGCTACCCGGATAGGACATCCTCTCCGACAGAAGCAGGTTTCGGAAAAAGTCACAGCAGTTGATGGATCTCAGTTATCATCCGGCCCAGTGACGCATTACACCGAGAAGGTCACGCTTCTGTATCAGGACGGTCACCAAGAGGACATCACCTTCGATCTCATTGTTGCTCCTCAGTTCCAGATATTGGGAATGCCCGGGCTGGAGACCCACAATCCCAGGATTGACCGACGTAAACAAGTTCTGACCTTTTCCCAAGACTGCACCGACCCCTGTTATAGCAAGGGATTCTCATTAAAAGGTCTTACCAACCCAGGTTTGCTGAAATTAGAAACCATGCTGGGCTTCACCAGTTCACTACCACCTGCATACCTGTATTACCAAGATGTCTTTCAAAAAGAGCAAGCCAACACCCTATCTCCGCACAGACCGTATGACTGCCAAATTGATCTGGTACCTGGAGCTCAAGTTCCCTGCAGCCGGATTTACGTCAGAACAGGAAAACCAGCATCTAAAAACCTACCTTGATCAGTATCTGGCAAATGCCTTCATTCGTCTGTCCAAGTCCCCATGCATCCTCGCCCCTCTTTTTTGTGCCTAAAAAGGAGGGAGAACCGAGAACTATTATACAAAACTAGACTTATGAGGGGCCTACCATCTAGTAAGAGTAAAAAAAAGGAGATGAGTAGAAGACAGCCTTTTGCATGAAATATGGCCTTTATGAATATCATTTTATGCCCTTTGGACGATGTAATGCCGGGGCAGCATTCCAATTTTTCATGAATGACGTGCTCCAAACTGTTGGACGTCTGCGCTCTTGTCTATATTGATGACATTCTTATCTATTCGACCACCAAGGAGGACCACGTCAACCATGTCCGGGCAGTTTGAGAAACTGCGGCAACACCGGCTATATGCCAAATTGGAGAAATGCTTCTTTCATGTGACAGAGGTAGAATTCCTCTGCTTTATTTGCATACCATGGGCATACGCATCGACACGCGCAAGGTAGATGCTATGCTTAACTGGCCCTCACAGACATCCATAAAGGGAATACAGGGTGTACTCGGGTTCCCCAACTTTATCGCCGGTTCATTCCCGGGTTCTCCCAGATCCTCCTCCCAATCACCTCTTTACTATGGAAAAAAAAACAATTTAATTGGTCCACAGAGGCAGAGAAAGCCCTCCATGAGCTAAAGCAAACATTTACCACAGCACCAATTCTACGGCATCCTCGACCAGAACTACCATACGTGGTTGAAACTGATGCTTCCAACATAGCAGTGGGAGCAGTCCTGTCACAACGAGACCCCGAAACAGGTCTTTTGCACCCCTTGGCATTCTGGTCTTGCAAGTTTTTAGCCCCTGAATTGAATTATGCAATCACTGATAAAGAACTGCTAGCAATTAAGGCAGCGTTCAAAGCCTGGAGACTGTTACAATCACCTGAAATCCACAGGGGCGCCACACGACACCGGATGAGAGGCTGTGCACTCTCCTGGACCCCTTCTGCTTGTTTGTATGTTGGCTGGTGGACAGATCCTATGACAGGAGAAGAACAAGTTACTTTCTTACCTGGTAACGTTCTTTCGATGGGATGGTCCGACGACGTATTCCATATCTATGACAGGTAATGTCCACAGCTGTGCTGCTTCGGAAAATCTTTGGCGTCTGCATCCTGCGTCGATGACGTCGATGCACCGTCCCCGAGGACCTCCTCCGACGGCCGACGTCACCCGATGTGATAAGTAGGACGCACGACGCCGATAGCCTCAGTTATAGTTTTTTCCCAGAACGTGTGCCACGAGTTTTCTGCCACTCAGAAACACAAGGCCTTGCGGAACGCAGGCTGCAATCGCAAAAGAAAGTCTGCAGCGGGGAAGGCAGGGAGGGAGCGATATGGAGTACGTTGTCGGACCATCCCATCGAAAGAACGTTACCAGGTAAGAAAGTAACTTGTTCTTCGAGGGGATTGGGTCCTCCGACGTATTCCATATCTATGACAGACTCCCAAAGCAGTACCAAGCAAGGAGGTGGGAAAGAATTTAGAATACAAATTTAGCATGCCCAATCAAATTGCGGAATAGAGAACTGCCTTGCCAAAGGCCAGATCTTGCCCTCTGATGGAATCAAGGGAATAGTGACGTACAAAAGTATATACTGAAGCCCAGGTGGCTGCATCACAGATGTGACGAATAGGAACTCCCCTCTGCAGGGCAGTAGACGCAGCCACTCCTCTGGTAGAATGGGCCCGCAAGCCAGCCGGAGGGACCTACCCGCCAAGCGGTAACACTCGGAGATAGCTAAAATAATCCAACAAGACAAAGTCTGTTTCGTCACAGTTTGTCCCAAACGCTTCTCAGCGTAACCAATGAAAAGTTGATCGTCCACTCTGACCCGGGACATGCGCGAAATATAAAAGCTCAACGCTCTCCGAGGATCAAGCCTATGGAGCCTCTCCTCTTCCTTACCAGGATGTGGAGGAGGATAGAACGCCGTAAGAACAACCTTCTGGCTCAAATGAAAATCCGAAACCACCTTCGGAAGAAAAGAAGGACGAACTCTAAGGACAACCCTGTCCTTGTGAAACACAGTGAAGGGTGGCTTAACTGAAAGTGCCTGTAACTCACTCACTCTGCGAGCGGAAGTAACCACAACCAAAAACATAATTTTCAGAGTCAAACGGAGTCAAACGGAGCACCCATAAGAAACTTAAGAACAAGGTTCAGTCCCAACCTGGCACCAAAAAAGGTGACAGAGGGAACACATTAGTGAGCCCTTTCAAAAACTGCGAAATTAAAGGAATCTTAAAATAGGAACACTCTTCAGACGAGCGCTTAAATATGGACAGCGGCGCCAGGTAACCTTTAATGGTCCCCACTTGCAAGCCCCTGTGGGCCAAAGAAAGCAAAAAAGACAATACCATGGGAATGTCGCATTCAAAAGGATCCACATTCTGAACTCTGCACCAGTCCCAGAACTTTCTCCAACGGCAACGGTACAGAGACTTTGTTGCCGGCCACCTGGCTGAGAGCAACACCTCCATCACTTCTTCAGGGAGGTCCCAATTCTTATACCTCAACCTTTCAGAAGCCAAGCGTGAAGATTGAGGGATCTGACCTCTGGATGGAGAACCTGACCCCCCTCCCGTGAGAGCAGATCGTCTCGGTAGGGAAGACGACATGGAGGGCAGATGGACAAGTCTAGAAGGTCTGGGTACCACGTCCTCCGGGCCCACGCCGGAGCAATGAGGATCATCCGGGAACCGAACCTCCATAACCTCCGCAACACTTGCGGGATGACGGGGACTGGAGGAAACGCGTACAGCAGTGGGAATGACCACTCCACCACGAACGCGTCTCCTAAGGCTCCTTTTGGAGGAAATTCCCGCGAGCAAATCCTTTCGCACTTCCGGTTGACACTGGAGGCGAAGAGATCCACTTGAGGGTTCCCCCAAAGGGCGAAGATCTCCAGGAGAATCTCCTGAGCCAGCTCCCACTCGTGAGAGACCGTGCTCTGCCTGCTCAGAGCGTCCGCCGTCTCGTTGTCGTCTCCGGCCAGATGAACTGTCGAGATCGAAACTTCCTGCTGGATGGCCCAGAACTCGAGCTGCATCGCCTTCCTGCACAGCGGAAGTGACCCTGCCCCCCCCCCTTTTTGTTGAGGTAGTGCATGGCCACTGTGTTGTCCGTCAGAATCAGGACGCTCTTCCCGCGCACAGTCGGCAGAAAAGCCTTCAGGGCTAGCCTGATGGCCCTCAGCTCCAACAGATTGATATGGAGTCTGGACTCTGATGGAGACCAACGACCGCTGACTGTCAACTCGTTGGCATGAGCTCCCCATCCCATGAGGGATGCGTCCGTCACGATCGTCACCTCCGGCCAGGGCAGCCAAAATGGGGCCCCCCCTTCATCAGATTGCCCTCGACGGCCCACCACAGAAGGTCCCGGGCTACCGAGGGCGGCACCTGAACAGGGTCCGACAGCCTGCCGGAGGACTGAGATCACTGAAGCTTGAGTGCCCTCTGCAAAGACCTCATCCGCAGACGAGCCTCTGGCACCAGAAGAATGCAGGATGCCATGAGGCCGAGCAGTCTCAAGAACTCGGACGCTGGGAGATTCCAGGCAAACTGAAACTTGTGCACCATCTGCTGAATGTGAAGAGCCCTCACCTGAGGAGGAAAACACTGCCCCAGGGACGTGTCGAGCACTGCTCCGATGTACTGGAGCCGCTGCGTTGGTGTCAAATGGGACTTCTTTAAATTGAGGGAGAAGCCCAGCCTGTGAAGGGAGTGGCAGGTGACGGACAGATGATCCAGGACTTGCTCGGGGGAGCTCCCCCTGATCAACCAATCGTCCAGGTAGGGGTAGACGTGAATCCCCACTTTCCTGAGATGCGCTGCCACCACCACCATGAGCTTGGTGAAAACCCTCGGGGCGGAGGTCAATCCGAACGGCAGGACCCGAAACTGAAAGTGCGAGTCGCCAACCGCGAACCTCAGGTACTTCTTGTGCTTGGGATGGATCGGCACATGGAAGTAAGCATCCTTGAGGTTGAGAGACACCAACCAGTCCTGAAGTTGAAGGGCCTGGAGGACTTGAGAAAGAGTCACTATCTTGCACTTGTCCTTGTCCTTCCTGAGGAGTTTGTTCAAATCGCGCAAGTCCATGATGGGTCTCAATCCCCCGTCTTTCTTTGAAATCAAAAAAATAAGGGGAATACCATCCCTTGTTCCTCTCCGCTACAGGCACCAGTTCTATGGCGCCTTTCTCCAGCAGGGCTTCAATTTCTTGCGCAAGGAGCGGATCCGGACTCTTCAAAGAGAGGTTCCCTGGTGGATTGTCGTGAGGCCTCTGCCTAAAAGGAAGACCGTAGCCATGGGTTATGATCTCCAGAACCCACACATCCGAAGTAATGGCTTGCCACTCTACAAGATGCTGCACCAGCCTTCCCCCAACCGGCGAACCATGGGACCTGGCCTCATGACTGAGTGGTAGCGGCTGCGGCGTTGCCTGAGGGCAAAGAGGCAACTGCCCAAGCGGCCTTGGCACCTCGAGTACCTTTGTTTCCACCTCTGGCACTCTTACGATGGCCTCTTTGACTGCTAGCTCCTCTCGCTTTACTGAAGGACGAGTAATAGCGAAAGGAACCTCCCCTCCATTGCTGTTCCCTAGGACGAAAAGGCGAAGGTTGGCGAACTGCAGCACCCAACGATTTCACTGCAGCTTTGGAGGTCTGCAACCTCTCAAGGCTCTCGTCAGCCTTGCTGCCAAAAAGGTGTTCACTGTCAAAAGGCATGTTGAGGAGCCGGGACTGCACATCAGGAGCGAACCCAGACTTCAGCAACCACGCAAACCTGCGCATTACGGTGCTCGCCGCCATGGACCGGCTGACACAATCCGCCAAGTCCAAACCCGACTGAACGGCCTCACACATAGCATCCTTGCCATCCTGAACCATAGCAAGGAAACCAACCCGTTCGTCCCCTTCGGGAATATGATCAGCTGCTAATGCAACACAGTTCCACAGAGTGTGCGTGAAACGAGACAAAGCACATATGGAGTTGGCCGCCTGAAGCGCCATACCCCCCGAAGAAAACACTTTCTTCGCCCAGCCGTCAAAACGTTTGTCGTCCCTATCCGGAGGGATGGTAGGATACGACGCCTGCTTTGCCGGGGCCGTAGCCGCCTGCACCACCAAACTCTCCGGGGTGGGGTGCCTAGACAAGTAGCAGGGGGTCGCTACTGGCTGGACGGTATTTTTGCGACAAAGACTTGCCCAATGCCGGGAGACTCTCCGGAGCAGTCCAAGCCGCCGCCACCCTTCTCTGCAGAGCCATATGAAAAGGCAAAACCGGGTCAGTGGGTGGACCGAGATCAAGGATGTCCGTGAGATCATCCTGAATGAACTCCCCTGGGGGAGCTGACCAACCCAAGTACTCGGTAACCCGAGACATAAGGCGCCGATATGAAGAATCGGCATGAGTGCCAGGCTCCGGCCGACAAAACTCCACCTCCGGAGAGGTGCCCAGTCCACTGGCATCATGCAGCGACTGCCTCAGGTCATCAAACTGGCTATGGCCCGAGATAAAGTCATCTGGAACCGCAACCGGAACCAGGCCGCCATCAGAGCCTTCATCACCCTCTGAAATGTACTCCAGGCGGGGAGAGGAAGACCTCTGCGGACCAAAGCAGTGCCGGACCTTAGCCATAGCCTTTCTAGAGGCAAACCCCGTGCCACGGGGCCCCTCTGACACCACCGCCTCGAAAGGCGCCGGCGTCGACAGAAAAGGCGTTGAGGGCGAACGAGTCGGCGTCGACAGAAAAGGCGTCGACGTCGAGCGAATCAGCGTCGACGACAGCTGCAGCGCCGTCAGCATCGGCGGCGTCAACACAGTCCTCGAAGCCGGAGCTCCGAGCGTGTCTCTCGACAACCTGGGCGCCGCCGAAGACGGAACCTCGAGAGAAATCGGCGACGGCCTCGGCGCCACAGGCGTCGACGTCTTCTTCAAAGACGGCACAGGATCACACGGTCTCGAGCGCGTCGAGGACCGGGACCTGGAACGGGCATGGCGAGAACGGCTACCCTTGTCCGAGCGGGACCTCTCCCGCAAGCCGTGCCGACCACCCGAGCCCGAAGGCGTACGGGCAGTGTCTCTCGACCGGTGCCGACCGACCCCACTCGGAGGCGCAGACGGACCAGTGCCCTGCGATTCCAGAATCGCTAGCATCTGCTTCCCGAAGGAAGCCCATTCCTCCGGTGTCGCTTGCATGGAGGGATAAGCGACCCGCTGACGGGCGGAGTCCTCGGAAGAGGACGGGGAAGGCGACCTATGCCGGCGCTTCCTGGAATGCCTAGAAGAGGCGGAGGAGTGGCGAGACCGACTCCTGGAAGGAGACCCACCGGACTTCTGACGATGACACGGAGAGTCACCCCTCGAGTCATCGGTCGAAAGCCCCGCAGACCTCGACTTTCGGGGCTTAGACACCCGGCCTACCGACAGCTTCTTCTTGCGTTCCCGCAAGGCCTTTGCAGTGAGCGACTGGCAGTCGACAGTCGTCCGTATCGTGGGCCTCCCCGAGGCACCAGAGGCAGGTGTCGTGCGAGTCCGTGACCAACATCCTGGACCCACAGTCCCTGCAGTTCTTGAAGCCCGGACGCGGGGTCGAAGATGAGAAAGACATCGCCATGAACAGGTCTTCACAACCAACCGAACAGGTTCAACGAACCGAGAATAGAAAACAGCAACTCCAATGAGTTGAGGCGTACCGAGATTCACGAAGCGAACACGTTAGCGGAAAAAACAGAACTGAGGCTATTGGCGTCGTGCGTCCTACTTATCACATCGGGTGATGTCGGCCGTCGGAGGAGGTCCTCGGGGAGGGCGCATCGACGCAGGACGTAGACGCCAAAGATTTTCCAAAGCAGCACAGCTGTGGACATTACCGGTCATAGATATGGAATACGTCGGAGGACCCAATCCCCTCGAATGGAGGTTTGGTACTGAGTCTGTGATGAAGACCCCCACCTCCCACTGATCAAACCCCTTCCCTTGGAGGTTCTGCCTCACCTTGGTTTCTTGTATGTTGAGCTCTCTGTCCTGCGTCTCTGCACAGGGGCGCATGGTAGTTGGGGGCTTTCAGAGGGCCTATTTACTTCACTGGTCCTGTGCCCCTTGTGGCGGGTCCAGTCCGGCTGTGAAACCGACTCTGCTTATAGAGTTCAGGTAAGTCTTTTAGTTCAGTTCCTTCTCCTGTCTTTTCTTCGTTCCCTGTCTTTTCGATGTTGCTCAAAGTCTCTTTATGTCTTCCACAGGAGTTATTGCATGCGGAGCTGCTGCACCGGATGAATAATGCTGAGGTAAGCAGTTTAGCGCGAAGCGCCGCGCTGCTCACTGTGACTTAGTTGCTAACCTGCCTTTCTTTCTTTCTTGCCTTTTGTTTCAGGATGCAGTGCGCCGATGATCCGGAGTGAAGTAACCAACGACCGGTTATTCAGGTGAGTGAATTTTGGTATTTTCAGCTGGTCACCTTTGCAGGAAGCGTTGCGCGATGTAGAACTCGTTGCTCGCCGAGTGCGGTTATTAATCTGCTGTCCTTTTGTTTTGCAGGTTGCGGAGCACTGCGGGGATGGCAAAACCGTTCAGTGCTGATGTAAGTGCAGATGTTCGTAGGAACTGCTACTCATAGGTAAGCTCCCTTTGGTAATGATGTTCGTGTTCTTGCAGGCTGTGAACACTCCGGAGGTGGCAAGACCACCGAGCGCTGATGGACGTGCGGATGGAAGTATCACAGGTAAGCTTCCTTTAATGCTGTTCTTGCAGGTTCCCGATGGGATCAAGGTTGATGACTCCAGATGTAGCCGCCAGAAGAAGCTGATGAGCTAGACCTGGACACAGTGAGCGTTACGCTGCAGGAGTGCAGAACAACATGAAGCGCGAATCCCAGTTCGAGCATGGCTTATATAGCCGGCCACACCTGAAGATCGATCACACCCAAAACACTAGACTGCCAAGTTCAGTTCTTGGGGCTGAGTTGAAATAAGGACCTCCATGTTGGATTAAGGTCCCAAGTGGTGCTTGCTTCATTATGGATAATGAGCCTGGTGCCAAAGGTGCCAGGACTAACTCATTGTCGTCTACTGATGGGTCTTTAAGGCCCTTTGAGTCTTTTTGGGGGGGCAGGTGGGTGTAGCCTCACTGCTGTCAGGGGGCTGTTGCCTCTGAGGTGGTCATGGATAGAGATCGTGACAGAGACCTTATCTTCTTGGAGCTAGACATACAATCACCATTGTCACAGATCATTGCAATCTGCAATATCTGAAGACCGCTTAAGTGCAATCATCACGCCAACTCCGCTGGGCTCTCTTCTTTGTGGAATACGACTGTCATCACCTAAAGACCAAGAGTACGCCATGGAAAAGTGGACGCCCTGTCTCGCATGAGTGAGGGAGAAGAGGTATTCACTACCAGACCCTGTGGCCATCATCCCTGAAGGACGAATCCAAGGCATGATTGCTGCAACCACCACTCTAGACAACTTAAAATCTGACCTGCAACACTTGAGTCCACCAGCGCAACAGGAATGGCGACCGGTATACGATTGTGGACAACCTACCATACTACCAAGGACGATTGTACATCCCGGATAAGAAATTACAGAATCAAATCATGGGAAATGATCACGATTCATTAGTAGAAGGGCATCCGGTAATAGCCAAAACCCTAACTAAAATAAAGAAAAATTATTGGTGGGCAACTTGGCGAAAGGACATTGTCCAGTTCATTGCAACCTGTGGCACCTGTGCACAACACAAGTCCCAAAAACAAAGTCCTGCAGATCTGCTACGTCCTTTAGAAGTACCCCCAGCACCTTGGCATACACTATCAATGGATTTTATTACAGACCTTCCCTCCTGTAATGGATACAATACCATCTTAGTCATCATAGATCTGTTTCCCAAAATGGCCCACTTTATTCCCCTGAAAGGTCTCCCAACTGCTTCTACTCTGGCTACCGTGTTTTTGGAACAGATTGTCCAGCTACACGGGTTCCCATCCATATTGATATCAGACCAAGGAACCCAGTTTGTCTCTGCATTCTCGAAAAAGTGTTGTAAGATTGCCAAAATCAACCTCCGGTTATCTACAAGCCATCATCCCCAAACCGGCGGCCAGAACGGACTAACCAGACCCTCGAGCAATACATAAGGTGTATGCTGCACCAAATCGAGGATACCTGGAAGGACATACTTTGGTTAGCAGAATACGCATATAACAACTCCATTCACACCATTACCGGACAAAGCCTGTACGGTCGACATCCACAGACATCCATTTTCGACCCACTTGAATCATTAGAAATGCCGCTGTAACGACCTTACACAAAACCATCACCCAGGTTTTTAAGGAAGCAGCAGAGCATCTTGCCAGAGCCAAAGAGAAACAGAAGCAGTTTGCGGATCGACACAGACGGGAAGCTCCCAACTACCAAGTCGGAGACAAGGTTTGGTTAGCATCCAAAAACATCCCCCTAAAAGGACCCCGGTCGTTCCGTCCCAGATATCTGGGACCCTACACTATCAAGGCTGTGATCAACCCTGCGGCCATGAAATTAGAATTACCGGCCCACATACGGATCCACCCGGTGTTTGATGTCTCCTTCCTAAAACCATTGAGACCAGACACGCGGATTGATACTCCACCGGATCCCGAAATAGTTGAAGGGGAAACAGAATACAAAGTTAAAAGGATCCTAGACTCTAAGATGGTCCGGTCCAAGTTATACTACCTTATAGACTGGAAAGGTTATGGACCCCAAGATCAGACCTGGGAACCCAATGAGCATGTCCACGCTCCACGATTAATCAGGCAGTTCCACAACAATAACCCCACTAAACCAGGGCCGGGGGGCAAACCACCCATGAGAGGGGCCTTAAGGGGGAGTGCTGTCATGGCCACAGGACACAAAAGCCACACCATCTAGTGATGTGAGCAGGAACATTTTATTTCAGTGCAGGAGTGATTTTATTTTAAAAGAACATTCCAGGAGCTGAAAGCCTGGATTCCAGAGAACATCCTCATGTGCTGACTCATCAGGTGTGGCAGGCAGGCTGTACCTGGTGGGCGTGGCTTCAGAAGCTCAGCTACATAAACTGCTCCATCCTTAAGGCCGGTGGTTCGCGTTACTGTGCACTCGTGTGCAACGTGACGCTCAGCGCCGCTTGGACCAGTTTACTTACCTTTGAAACCAGGCGTTCTCCTGCATACTCACCTCCAGGAAACCGGTGCTTCATCTCTTCCTCTGCAGACTCATCTGACATCCAGTGATCTTGATCCCGACGCTGCAGCACCGCACTCCGCATCCACGAACTCGGACCCTGTGAAGAAGAAATTCAAGGTTAGAACTTCAGTCCTAGGGCCGCGCCACATTTGAACCCTGCGCACCCCCTAGTTAACAACTTACCAGCTACTGCACCGGTGCAGCTTCGTTCCACATTCTCTCCGGCTGTCGCCTCAAGCTTCGCAGCTTCTGCCGGGCCAGCAACATCACCTGCAAGGGAAGAAAGCAAAAGAGCAAACAAGACAACAAACTTTACAATACAACAAAAACAGACTAGGAAAGGCAAACAGGAACACTTACCTGAAGTATAGTGGCTTATTCGCAGCAGGACTGGACTACCACGTTCAAGGGACCAGTGAAGGAACTTGGTCCAGATCATACAAGCACCCCAGCCAGAAGCAGCAGGACGGAGTTCTCGCCAAAACTAATCAACAGGTGAGCTTTCCAGGGACAGCGCATCCCACGGGTACCACGGTTTGGGAGAAGGGGTCTGGAAGGGGATCAGGCGCACAAGCTGGCATACTCACGCCCCCTATTCTCCACGCAGGAGCAGTCCCAAGCAGCATCACCTATTACCACCAGTCACCACATAAGCGCAAAGGGCGAAGTCCGACCCTAGGGACCTCACCCCCGGGAGGGCTGCAACCGTGGCTCAATGCCTCCGCAAAGACCAGGTGAGTGTAACATTAACAAGCCTAATGGATACAAAAGGGCAGACTGTGCAGCAACAGAGGGGAGAAACAGCAGGCTGGAGCTTGGAGCCAGCCTGAGTGAAGCAGGCTGGAGAACATCGGACTGGAGAGACAGGAGCGGGAGACACAGGTGCTGGAAATGTGTCTGGCAGGGGGAAAAAGGACACCAGGGCCGAAGTTGGCCACAAGAGGGTCTGAGAGTCCTGCAAACTCTCCCTGTCAGGCGCAAGCAGCAGGAGCTGAGAGGTGCCCAAGCACTCCAGTTACTGCAAACCTACAGGAGAGCGAGTGGTGCTCTATCCGACTTCCACAAGGGAAGAGCAATGATGCCGGAAGCAGAACGCAGAGCTGAAAGAAGTCAAAAGGGAGCTGCTGAATAAAGCTGGCGAGTGGAAACAGGGAACACTCATGCTGGGGCACACTGGGGACTTGAACGATATGCATATTGAATATTTAATGAACCAAAAATTGTTATGAGCACTTTTGAATGCCGAAGGAAGCACCTACGAAAACCGAATGTACCAAAAGCTGTTACAAACACTTGTGAATGCTAAATCAGGGGCTTTTGAATGGCAAACAAAATGAAAGACATTGTGAACACTTTTGAATGTCGCCCAGAGCAAAACCAAGTTTAGTACTTATGAATAGAAGGAAAGCACTGAATGAATTGCTTGAAACACAAGTGTTGGCAAAGCTTAGAGAATACTGAGAAGGGTATGGGAGGAGAAAACCAAATATTGAATAAAGCTAAAAGAGTTCAAGGAACTGCAGGTTACGAGGACGTGAGATTTGGCAAGAGCCAGAAAAACACAAAGTGTAACATGTGGGCCAACTAAGCCACGGGAAAGTGTTGGAAGCGTGATAAAAGAAGCAAGTTACACTGGCAAAAGGAAAGTAGCGGACAATTGTTGCTGGAAAGCAAGTCAGAAGGGGTATCTGTTGTGTGACCAGTAATGGGTGGACTGTGTGGTCCGACAACTGCGCCTAGACAGAGGGCCCTCCTTTGTGGGAAAATGCAATGTAAATATCCATAACAGATGCTTATGTGATACTGAAGCCAAGAAACAGAACTATTGATATGAACCATTGAAAAGTACTAAAGTGTCCCATGGAGTCGTGGTGTTTTTGTAAATCTGGAAGATTTGAACTCTCAGGGAACAGAACCCTGATATTCTGTGAACTGTTTTGAACTTGGGAAAGCAGATTACAAGCCAAGAGCTGGAAGAAGTTTGGAACTTTACTTTGAACACTATTAATGTCGATGCCGGCATCCCTACACATTATATACAGTTTGTTGTGAGGGCAAGTATAGGTTTTGGACACAGACTTGATTAGGACTTCCTGACACAAACTATCCTTAGTTTCTTTAGGTAGGGATATCCCACCTTAGCATAGGGCAAGTTAGGCCTTACTCCAGCGTGACTTGTACTTCTACTTCCTGATGCCGTCACACCACCAACAGGTTATACTGACATTGAATAGCTTCTGCTCTTCTTAAACTGTAATGTTGGGTTGCACTTTCCCCGTCTTGCTTTAGTGCACGTCTAAAGGTTTCTCTAGGTTCTTACTTGTCCATGAGTAGCTTAAGGTCCTGCTAGAAAGTATACAAATGAAGTTACTCCATCTGAACTGTGTTCTAAAAAGTAACATTGGCGTGTAACTGTATCCCTTAATAATAGAAGAACATTACATATGTTGCAAGATATAGTCGTAACAGTGTTGGTCTAATTAAGCGATTCTATAACTGAATGACACTGTATATTCTGACCAATAGAGTCCGCTTCGCTTGAACTACTTATGGTACTCTAAAAGTCTAACTACTGTG
Source organism: Ambystoma mexicanum (assembly GCF_040938575.1). Lineage (NCBI taxonomy): Eukaryota > Metazoa > Chordata > Amphibia > Caudata > Ambystomatidae > Ambystoma > Ambystoma mexicanum. The sequence continues at coordinate 1,300,036,928 of NC_090932.1, forward strand.
GTCTTATTCCCCAAAAATAGCCTCGTGCCATTCTGAATGTATAACTTTAGGTTTAACGTACCTTGAACTGCATATTGCTTTTCTTAACAAGGTTATACTTTGATTGGTATACCATAAGTAATAAGTTAGTTTTTAATGATTGTGCTTATATAATATATAATAGTACTTATCTTTGCCAAGATTTATCTTGTACTACATATATTTATAATAAATCACTTTTACAATACATAATGTTTCTTTGAACCATATGTATGCTATAATTTCTTTGTACCAACCTACAGCCCTCTCTCCCTCCTAAAATAAGCCTAGCTGCTCTGTCTAAGCTACCAAATGTTCTCAGGTGGTACAGCCTTATATCAAGAGTGGAGTTTTGTACTACCTCATATGAAGCACTTAGATGGACTTCAGAAAAACTGTCCAATCAGGCGCATATTTAGTCTGGCATTTGGAACGATGAAGATACAGGATGCCACCATGCTGAGGAGACACAGGACCCTCCTGTTATCTGCCAATCGCCACGTAAAAGGGAGTCTGGTTTACCAGGTTTTGAACCCTCTCTTTGGAGGGGAACATTACTGCAGATTTTCTGTTGATAATGGCCCCTAGAAACTGTTTTTGTGGCTTTTCGTTGATTTAAGACCCCATTCGATGAAAAAGATTGTTATTTGAGCATTTTAGCAGCATACATTTGGATTTTCCTGTTATAAACCAGTCACCTAGATAATGCCCTGCATGCGGCGCTGCGCCACTACAACTGTCAGTACTTTCATGAACACTAGAGGAGCTCACAAAATTCCGAAAGGATATGATTTGATAATAAACAGGACCTAGCTTAAATCTTAGGTACGTTCGATGTGCTGGAAGCTTTGACATATTAAAAGTAGCCATCTTTCATACCTATTTTTGCTAGGAAAACATCCTTCTTAAGTAGGGGAAGGACCTCTTGTAATATTGTTACTCTAAATCTCAGAGGTTTTAGATGCATTTGCTGATCTTAGTTCCAGCAGTGATATTTTTGTTTTGTCTTTCTTTGGAACAAGCAAGTACACAGAATAAATATGCTTTTTTACCTGCGATAGTGGGGCTGGCTTTATTGCTTCTTTTCTGAGTAATGGCAGTATTTCCCATTGCACAATCTGAACATGTCCTGGCAGCATTCTTGTTTCTTGGACGTAGATTGCATGCTCTCTCGAACTCAATAACCCCTCTTGACAGTGGACAAAACTTACTGGTCTGAAGTTATTCCCTCCCATGCATGGATGTATGTTATACAGCCACCTACCAGGGTAATCCGGAAGAGGCACATGAACCAGAGCATGATTATTTTCGGGCAGAGGACGATCCTCTGGATAATTGCCCTCTTCCACGGCATCCTCCCCATCTAAACGGCCTTTGGAAGCCTGAAGGCGCTGTGTTCCATTGACTTTGGTTTGTAAACCAAGTATTTGAGCCTGGTGAAAGGCATTGTGACAAATCATGGAATGACGCCAAAGGGGAGCCCGTCCCTTTAAGTCTAGGTTTGTGCAGCTGCTAACCAATATTTCCCCCTTGGGGTGGTAATATGCAGGAGAGCCTTTCAGGGGAGAAATCCCCTCTTGGGGAGGACGTCGTACATTCTAGGCCACACAACCCCGATTCCATCCTCTCTCCCCCCAATCACACAGCCCATACCTCCATCACTGGGGACTATTTCCCACACCCACATGTTGTATTACAATGATGCAACCAATGGTAGTGCTGGCACAAGGAGGCATGAAGATAACACCACTGAACCAGAAGAAGCAGTACAGTTTCCGCAGCGGCGGGCCCAACAATGGATGAAAAAAAGCAAAGAAACAACAGGAAGTCAAACTGGCCAGTCCAGGCCCAGAGCAAAAGTGAAGGTGGAAGCTGTTGTAGTTGGGGAAACCAAAAGACAGGAGGTTGGCGAGCAGCTGTGAGAGGCCCCAAAAAACACTACAGCCAACAGAACAAACATTGCGAGGAGAGAAAAATCCCTACATCTTACACCGTACCTCGCAACAACCATAACACATCGACACTCCAATGCCACAGGTCTAGACATGCTGACAACCAACTGGAACTCTGGGAAAAAAAGGAGCCCAGAAGAGAAGGGTACAAATCCAAAGTCCTCACTCCGTACATCACAAAAACACAAGGGCACCGTCAGCAACCCTATCAAAACATAGAAGACTATGTAGCAGAAGAATTAATCAACCCAACTATGAACCTAACAGAGCGCCTCAACGACTAAGCAAGCTCCACGGATCACCAACCAAATAAAAACACCACAGAAGCACACCAACTACACAGCAAGACAAAACAAGGATAAAACACCAATCCTAACCCCGTCAAAAAGATCCATTGCAACCTAATCAACGTTATATCAATGTCCAAGCATGCCACAGAGATTTAAGACCTATGCAACTGAGGTATCGACATGTTATTCATAGTAGAGACATAGCTAGACGACACCTACATTACACTCCATAACTGCCTCCCCAACAACTTCAAGTGCACACACAAGCAAATAGGAAAAACAAAAGGAGGACTGAGATACAATACAAGGAACACCTGAAAATTGAATCTGAAGAGCCACTAACCATGGAAAACTGCGCATAACAGCAAACAATGAAAAACAAACCTCAAATTCACCTGGTATACAGACCACCGACATACGATGCAACCTTCATAGACGTCTTCACTGAAGCCATCACCAACCTTGACATAGACCAGGAACACCTGATAATCCTTGGAGATTTCAACATCTGCTTTGATGAAGAATCCACTAACTCACAAAAACCACTAGCCAAACAACTCAAGACAATGAAACTACATCAGCTAGTCAAAGGAGCAACTCATGTGGCGGGGCATACACTAGACGCAATATTTGCCAACAAAAACCTCATCACCACGCCAGCACAAATACAGATCCTCTGGAGCGACCACCTCCTCCCTTTCGTAATCACGCTAGCCACATCAATAACCAAACTCAACAAACTGCCTATCATGAAAAGAAACTGGAGGACCATCAAAAAATAGCAACCTACTAGAACTACTTGAAAATAACAAACCACTGGCAACGACTCTGGATGAAGCGGACCTTGACAGAAAACTACTACATAAATGGATCACCAGAACAATAGACACGATATTCATGGAAAAACCTTTCACCCCATCGTGCAAAAGAGCAACAGCAAAATGGTTTAGCCCGCTACTCAGCGCCATGAAAAGACAAAACAGGAATCTTGAACTAGAATGGAGGAAAACAACGACCTGGTGAAGAAATTACAATTCCAACAACAAATGCACTCATACAAAAATCCATAAGGCCAAAAAGAAATACTAGAACAACAGAATCACCAAAGCCGCTCCACAAGGACGCAGCAGGAACTCTCCAACTACAGGCCCATCTCAAACATCCCATACCCCACAAAACTACTCTAAACATACGTCTATAGAATAACATAAGAATTCATAGAAGTACACCTACTGCTGGATCAAGCACAAGTACGCAAATGTCACTGCTTTCAATCTGGGACGATCTAAAGGCTAATGCAGACTCAGACAAAAGCACACATCTAATACTTCTGAATCTATCTGCAGCATTTGACAGTCAACCATGACATCCTTATCGGGAGATTGGAAGAAATACAAATCACCGACCAAGCCCCGCTTTTTATTAAATCCTTCCTAACAAAGAACAGAAACTGTATGGATCAAACCATTGAAATCAACTCCAAGAGAATCGACCTCTGGAGTACCACAAGGATCCTCCCTATCCCCATTGCTCTTCAACATATACCTGGCGACACTTATTAAGCTCATTAAAAAACATGGCCTCACATGCTACAACTATGCTGACGACACACATCGTCTACAAAATACAAGATACACAGGAAGGAAAGACAACGCTGAAAGACTGCCTCCAAGAACTCTACGGCTGGATGAACCCTAACACCCTCAAACTTAACCCAGGCAAAACAGATATAATGATCATATCCAAAAGCAGGGAAAACAATCACAAAATCCCATGGCCGACGGAACTAGGAAAAGCACCGACTCCAATGATCGTAAAAAACCTGGGAGTCTTGATGGACAACAAACTAACACTTGAACCACAAGAAAACACCATAATCAAGAAATGTTTCTTCGTCCTGCAGGTGGTAAAAAGGATCCTACCATTCCTATCTTTCACCCATAACACACTCACCATCATCACCCTCGTCATGTCCAGAGTAGACTAAGCCAACAGCCTATACCTAGGAATGCCAGACCGACTATTAAAGAATCTTCAGCGCTCCCAAACCGCTGCGGCCAGACTCCTGCTCAAACTACCACGAAGAGAACACATTGCTGCAGCGCTGAAATTGCTACACTGGCTACCAATAAAACAGCAAATAAAGTTAAAAACAATGTGCATTACGCACAGAATAATCCATGGACAGGGAGCAGATTTCCTAAAGGAGAAAATAACCATCTACCATCTGACAAGACCACTCCGATCAAGCAACAACATTCGCTTAGAACCAAAACCATACAATAAAAGAATATTCAGAGGATCATCATTCTCTCACCTAGCAGCAATAACATGGAATAAACTACCAAAACACATATGCAATGTTAAGTAAGAATTGGTGCAGTCCAAATGGTGTGGGGCTACACAAGACCTATCTATAGGTATTAGGTAACCCACCATTTAATATAAGTCTGTACACAAGTTGGTAGCGTGGCTGAGCAGCCAGGCTCATTTTAAGAGGGGTAATGTGAGCTGTAGAGCTGTGCAATATAACCAGTAAATACAAGCATCCAAATAAACACTTACACACCTAAAGTTATAAAATAAATTATTTATACACAGATATTCAAAGCATTCTTTAAAAAGCAGTAATTAGCTGTAACATTAATCCCAAGTTAGTATTCAATTCAAAAGTGAACAATAAAGCAGGTGAGTAATTCATATGTTACACATGTTCCAGCACCCGAAGGTGACGTCATTTGAGGTCAGTATAGCATTTTCTTTTCTTTTTTTTTTAAACAATTTTTATTATTTTTAAAAGAACACTCCAAACATTACAACTTTTAGGACATACATAATCAATATCAAATAAACACATTATTCGTTTCCTGTCCTCCCCCCTCCCTCCCCACAAACTCGAGTCGTTTCATCAGTGTCATCTGAATGAGTATTTTCGGGAAACTCAGTGTTTGTTGACTCATCTGAGTCCTCAGTTTCATGACTGACCTGGTGAGGGGTAGCCATTGAGGTCACCAGTTGCCTCCAGGCTATCAGGGGACCTACCTCCTCTTCTCCCCCCCTGGTGACAGCCTCAAACCAGACCAGTTTCCGCTTCTGCCCATCTCACGAGGTCTGCCCACCATATCTCGACTCTAGGCCTATGGGCCGCCTTCCAACACATTGCAATCCTGCGCTTGGCCAGGATATATGCTAGGTCCTTCATTTTGCTGATATGCCTTAAATTGCGTGGCCTGGGGAAATGCCCAAGCATGCATGCCCCAGCAGACCCCACATCTAGCACCACACCCCCATCGGCCATTTTCATCTTTATTTCTTCCCAAAATGTGCGCACCTCTGGGGAAGCCCAAAACATGTGCAGCAACCCTGCCTCCTCTACCCCGCACCGGGGGTATTTCTGTATGGCTGAACCTCCAAACCTGGCTATTCTCCCAGGGGTCAGATAGGCTCTGTGGGTGACATACAGCTGAATCTGCTGGAGTCTTGCGTTCCGGGACACCTTTTTATGATACCTCTGGGCTCTCTCCCATTGACTATCTGTCATGGATTCTCCCATCTCCTCCTCCCAATCATGCCTCAGCTGGAGTAACTCCCTCTCGGTCTTCGCTCTTAAGAGCTCATATAACCTAGATATTTCATGCCCACCCTCTGAGACATCATACATGATTTCCAGGGTGGTGTTAGGTTCTGCCTCCAATGCCGACCCAGGCCACCTCCTCCTTACCCATTTCAAGAGTCTAATATATAATGTATTGGCCACCATGCACCCCCGTCTCCTCCTGCAACCTCTGAAACTCCAATACCTCCCCGTCCTGCCATATATCTCCAAGGGTGGCGAACAATTGGGGGTCATCCCCACATAGAACCACCAGTGGGACCTGCTGAGAGGGCGGGTCCGGGTCGCCCACCATTTTCCACACTCTGCGCCAGACTTCCCATCCCAACTCCAATAGCCTCCCCCTTCCCACCATCTGAGTTTTGTGCATCCACACTGTCTCTTTTAAAAAAGTATGGGGCAGAGTCGCCCCGCAGAAGCCTGGCCTTTGCCGAGTCCTCCACAGTCAACCACCTGGCCTTATACATCAGCTGCCCCGCCAAGTAATACAGTTCATAGTTTGGCAGGTTTATGCCCCCTTATCATAAGTGTTTTGTAGTTTCCACAGGCAACCCTATTCCTGGAGTTGCCCCATATGAAGCCCCTGCACATGCCATGGAGTTTCACAAAGAAGCGTCTGGGGATCGGATATGGGACATTCACAAAAAAGTGCAAAAGTCTAGGCAGAACGACCATTTTGAGCAGAGCCGCTCTTCCCATCAGGGCCAGGGGTAGCCTAGCCCAAAACACCATACTATTCCTAATGCTTTAAATCGCTTTCTCTGTATTAGGTTTGTGCTCCATCTCTATTTTATGGTAAATATTCACACCCAGATATTTGAATGTAGTGGTCTGCCAGGGTATTTGTAGAACGGGTAACTTCGCCGATGGGGTGCTTCTATATCTTCCCAAGGGGAACAAGCTAGACTTCCCGGGGTTCACCGATATGCCCGAGAGGGTGGCATAACGGTCCATCACCTCTACATACTGCAGATTTTCTTCCGGGTAGCGCAAGTAAAGAAGCATATCATCTGCATAAAGTGATATCAGGTGTGTGCCACCTGTCGTGCGAATCCCCACCTCCCCATATTGTTGCCGCAGGCATATTGCTAGCGGCTCTAATGCCAGGATGTATAACATGGGTGACCAGGGGCAACCCTGCCTGGTCCCTCTGCTGAGTTCCCATTTGTCTGAGATTGTAGGTCCAGTTTTGACTCTCGCAATTGGGGAGCTGTATAACAATTGGACCCATCTAGTGTATCCTGATCCCATTGCGTATCCTTTCAGGGTCTCTTTCAACCACGGCCACCGCACTGAATCAAAGGCTTTGACCGCGTCCAACGACACGATAGCCATCTCGCTCAGGTCATCCTTGGTTTGGTCAATGATATGGTGCAGCTTCCTATGGTTATCTGTCATATTTCTACCGGAGACATAACCCGTTTGGTCTGGTGTATCAACTTGCCGATGACCCTCTTTAGCCTGTGGTCAGCACTGCCGTGAGTATTTTACTATCCTGATTAAGCATGGACAAGGGCCTGTAAGACCCACAGTCCATGTTCGGCTTACCTGGTTTCAGGAGCGGAATGATTACTGCCTCGCGGAGGAACACCGGTAGTACCCCCCTCTCATAGGCTTCATTAAACATGGCCAGCAGCGGCTGGATTAATTCCTGCTTGTATGTTTTGTAAAATTTGCTGGGTAACCCATCCGACCCGGGCGCTTTACATGTAGGGAGGTGCTGGATCACCGCCTCCAATTCGTCCGCGGTGATGGGGGCGTCTAAGTCTGCGCGTTCTAGGTCATCCAAGGTGGGCAATCCCACATCCTCTATTGTTTCCGCTATTTCCTGGCTCATGTTCTCTCCTGGGTCTTCATATAATCGTCTATAATACTTGAGGAACTCCCCATTTACCCCTTCCTGGGTGTTGTAAATTCGGCCATCTGCATCTCTGATCTCTCTGATCACCGGACGGGGGGTCTCATTTTTGTATAACCACGCCAGTAGTCTACCCGGCTTATCCCCCCTGCATGCAACCTCTCCGTGTATTTCTTATAATTTAACTTACATAATCTGTCCCAGAGTTCACTACAAGCTAACTGTAAGACTTATCTTGGCGCTGTTTTCTCGGGCGGTCTCATCGCTGCGGGTAAGGCCCTCCAGCACTCTTTCTGTTTCCAGCAGTTCCCGTTCAATCCCCCCTTGGAGCCCTCTAGATTTTGATATAGCTACCCCCCGCACCACCACCTTGAAGGCCTCCCATACTGTTGCCACAGAGCGTACACTGCCCGTATTAATTTCAAAGTATTCCTCGATGGCCACCCTCAGGTCCTCTCGAAAATCTGCATCCTATAGAGCCTCAGTTCTGAGCCTCCATGTCGGGATACGCGCTCGGGGGGGTTGGTGTTGCCACTCTACGATCAAAGGCGAATGGTTGGACAACACCCTGGCTTTGTATTCGGCCCCCACCATTTCCCCCGCTATCTCCGCCGCCACGAACACGTAATCCAATCTTGTATGCAGGTCATGTGGCGCTGAGTAGTGCGAATACTGCCTATCTGTAGGGTGTAGCCTTCTCCACACATCCTCCAAATCAAGGTCTATCAATAGTGTCCTCAGTGCTTTCGCTGCTGGCGCAGGCTTCCTAGTTTTATCATCTGACCTATCAATCCTGGGGTCTAGGGTGCAATTGAAGTCCCCTCCCCACACTATCACGCCACCCACCATGGGGCTAATTTTACTATATAGGGACCTAAAATAAGCCGCTGTATCATGGTTAGGGGCATATAGATTTATAATGTTCACCTCCCTGTTTTCCAGGATCCCCTTCACCAGCACCATTCTACCCTCTGGATCTCTTGTCGAGCTAAGCAACTGAAGCGGCACGTGCGGTGCCACCCAGGTGATCACCCCTCTTGCATATGCCGAATATGTGGCACCTATTACACTACCTTTCCATTTCCTACTGACCACCTCCAACGTCTCCTTAGTGAGGTGGGTCTCTTGTAGCAAGGCTATGTCAATGCGCATTCTTTTTAAATACATCATCACTCTGTTGCGTTTTAGATAACTATTCAGACCCCGCACATTCCAGGTCACTACTCTGAGATTACCCGATGCCATCTACTCTATGTACTCCCCCACCACCCTCCTCTCCGATGTCTTCCCAGATGACCCGTTGTCCGACTCTGAACCCTGCCACCCTCAAAAACCCCTCCCCTCCTCCCCCTCCACCCCACTGCACACAACCCCTCCCCTGCCCCTACCCTACCCAACCCCAACAAATGACCAGCTTCATCCCTGGATCTCAGGCTCACCCGCGCCTGGTCCTCTCTCAGAACCGAGGATAAGGACCCCGCGGGGTGTCACCAATCTAACAGTGACCTACCTAAGTGTACTTTTAAGGGGTTTGAGGACTGCCTGCCAGGAGCTCCCGCCCATCCGAATAGGATAATCGTGTTCAACGGATCCCACCAGTGCATATTCGCTGCAACATATACCCCACAACTTAATTTAACCCTATATTCAAGTGTCTCGCCAGCCTGTGTTTGCTGCAACACACCCCCCGCAAGATTTATTCAATTCTGTATTCTAGTCCCAATGTCCTGTATCAGATCACCAGAGATGACCCCGCTGCGCGCTACTTATCCTCAGCAGCTCCCGTCTGGACGTCCGGTTCTTGAGGGCGACCCTGCGCGTCCAGCCAATCCATAGCCTCTTCCGGCGTCTCGAAGAACAGTTTTGCACGTCTTGTCTCAATAGGTTGACCTCCTCCTGGACCGCTCCGATTTTGAGATCCAGACCCACTTTCAATTCGTCCATTGCCAGGCCCAGTTTGGTCTCCCAAGCAATTTTCAGATCTGCAATCGCTGCCAACACTTCCTGGATCGTGCCTGGAGTCTCCGCCACTGCAGCGGTAGAGTCCTTGCTTCTACCGCCTTCTGCTCCTGTGGGCGTCTTGGTGTAGGCCTCCAGTGTGGGCTGTTTGCTTTTGGGTCCAACAGTCTTGTTAGACATCTTACACTGCTATTCGGGCGTGTGGCAGCAGCACGCCTCCTTGAGCGAAAGTCTGAGAGGCACCAAGCCACCCTTGGCGCGTCCGGGGTCGTTTCAACCGTGTTCAGGTATGTCCTTGTCACTCGCCCCACACCTAGAATGGATGGTGTCCTCCCGCGTACCTGTGCTCCCTCAGTGCCACTATTTCACAGGTCGGGAATCCCGGTTCAGATGTCTGTGCTTTGTGTCGAGCAGCTCTCCTGAGCCATGCGCTCTTCTGCACTGTAGTGGCAGTGTTTCCAAGTGCCAGTTCTGTTAGTTCTTCCAATCAACAGCTGATCTGCTGCATTAACAACCAGTCTCTGTTATCTTGGCATGTTCATTAATGCACGTGGCGCCCAGTGTACATGTCTGCAGCCACCAGGGCACTGATGGTCATCACTATGCCCGGTCTCGTTGTACATGGCTGTGCACCATTTTGACATCACTCTTAATTACTTATGGGCTCAGCATCCGTTCTGTGCTGCCCCAAATTTGTAATATTGCATTAACTTTCGGGGCACTCTTGTCATATAACGTCCTTTTCACCGAACCTCTTGTTATGAGGTTCCGAAGCACTTCATGGGTCACTTCCTCTAGTGTTAGAGGTGCGGTAGGCTTCTTGATCGTAGGTGCCAGAACGGAGTGAACCTCATTTAAGGATGCAGAGATCCTCCTCCTCTCTCAATGGCATCCGGGGTTCAGTGTGTCAATACATGTGCCTTCCACATTGGCTTTGTCTGTCTCGTCATATTTACTTGGGCAGCCCACAGTCCATCACATATGCTGCGCGGCAGGATTCGTCCTTCTCAAGCGACGCCAATGCGCCAATGCGGCAGCACATCCATTTAAGGTGTTTCAGCCGCCGAATCAACGCTCACTCTCGGGTCGGGGCCGTGGTGTTTCCAGCGTTGCCTGCGGCTCCCAATCATCCCCTGCAGGGGCACAGGCAACACGCACGCTCGGATATTATGGGCTCAGCATGGGCATCTCCCTGTTCTGGGGAAGCGGCTCAGTCACACGGGCACTTCACTGGCCCCCTTCAGAGCCGTTCCTCGGGACTCGGCAACAGAATTCACCTGAGGTCGCAACACTGTTGCAGCAACTTGTGTGTTTGGGTATCCCAGGCACAATATTGATACTTTATTGGCAGACTCAGTGCGTACGCGGCCCGCGGGCATCCGACAGCGTTGCAGGGTCTCAGGCGGGGCGCATCCAGAAGCATAATAGGGACCCAGTGAGCATTTCTGCTCGGTACCTTGCAGTGTCGCTTTCCGGAGGGGCAGTTTCGCGGCACAGGGAAAGCGGCAGTATCATATCGGCATACTAGTGATCACGTCGCTAGTTTCTCTTGGAACCCGTCCTCGAGTCCCTTTGTCAGTTGGCATCCGCCATCTTGAATTTCGCCGGTCCGATCGTCCGCCACCCCAGGAAACTCCAAGCCGTCCGAACCAACCAATTTCCATGGGGTCTGCCACTCTCACAACGGGCCTCACGAGTTCATAGTCATGCGCCTGCCTTTTTGTCCGCCGCAAATGCGTAAAAGTGCACTTTATCATCGGATCAGCATACGGATGTGCAGTAGCCCCTACTCCTCCACGTCCTTTCACATGGCGCCCAAGCCACGCCCCCCAGTATAGCATTTATATAGTGTCAGCTTTGCAATATTGATTGAGTTTTTCAAGAAAGGAAAGGTTAGGGTTAGATCACAACCGGTTATAAAAACAGATTCTGCCAAAGGGATGCAGGCAGTCTATTATCCCAGCATTAAAGTGTTCAACATTTAAAACCTGTACGGGAACAAGCCCTGCCAAAGCCAATAGGTTCAGAAGGAGGCCTTTAGGGAGCCAGGGCAGCTAAAGTCAATGGACAAAGTCAACGTTTTGATGCTCTTCTTAGAAATATGTTCTTAAATAGTCAGTGTTCAAAAGAGAAATCACAGCAACTCAAGAGGAGTCACCTTTAGAAAGCACAAGCTGTAAGTCCAATGCAGTTAAGTTTAGGTCAACTTAGTCTAGGATTAAATCGCACTCCCATAGATAGGAAGCACCCCAAATGGCAAAAGGATTAAATGCCCCAAGCCCCACAGTATCTTTGAAATGAAGGAAGTGTTCCAGTTGGTTGCCTTCACGATGCACTGCAACCCTTGTTCCTGGTCGTGGGGACGAAAGGGAGGACCTCTGGCGGGCTCCTGCGGCAGCACTCGAGAGAGGGACTCGGCAGCAAAGGATTTCCACTGATTCAGCGGTGATTGTGCCAAAATAGAGGTTGTCTCGAGGCTAGTTGGTCCCACCAGCCTAAGGGAGGAAGACGTCCTTTACGGGTCTTCCCTGTCGATTCAAAAATGGAGTCAGCACAGCTGCAGGGCTTCACTAGGTACTTCACGGTCCAGGAGGGTGCTGCTGGCGTCTTCTCTAGTCTTCTGCTTCAGATTCCCTCCAGTGGTCGACTCTGCTCACAGTCCCAAAAACCTTGTTTTTTATGCAAGTTCCCATTCATTCACAGCCCTAGGCTGTCAATCACACAGCAGGGTGACTTTCCTCCAGGTCAGTCAGCCAGCCAATTGGAACTGGTTTCACTAAGGCACACTTCGAGACAAAGGACAGGGAAGTTTCGGGACTCTCCCTCACTTCTTGTCTTTCCAGACACAATGGAGCCTGGGCCGGCTTCAGGTGTGAAGCCCGCCAAAAAAGGCAAACTACTCAAAGGGCAAACAACAGAGTAAAAGCCCAGAAGAAACTAATAAGAAATGGCAGAAAAAAAAGACAGGGGCCATTTTGGGAAAATGGTCACACTTGTGTGCAGCACTGCAGCTGAGGTATCAGCCTGCAGATACAAGTCACTAGGTAGTAAAAGAGAAACCACCGCCACAAGCCATTCAAGTGAGTTAGTGTAACAAAATGTTACATGAGGAATGGGTTAAAGGAATTACTATGTAACCCCCCCCAGCACTCCACATAGGGTGGTGTGTGCTGGACCCATAAAGTAAAGGTAAGTAAGACAGGGGTCGTCTTACTAGTTTTAGGAACAGTAGTTCACCCAAGAAAATGTAGTTAAACATTAAGAGAAGTCCAACAACTTCTCAGTGGCACTACACAAAAGGTGCTGTGTGTCACAATGCAAAAGCAGATACCTATAGAGTTAACCAGACTCCATAAACAGTAAAGAACACAGAAAATCATAGACAGAAAAACACATGGGTGAGTAAGAAAAAGGTCCCACTCAGGAGTAAGAATTAAAAAGCCCAGAGTCCAGCAAAAGAGGTAAGGGTCTCTAAGGTTAAAAGGGAATTGGCAAAGAAGAACAAGTTTCTTACCATCTGGTAACGTTCTTTCGACTGGATGTTCCTCCAAAGTATTCCACATCTTTGACATGTCAGCTGTGTACTTCGGAAACTTTTTCGGGTCGATGTCCCGCGAAGGCCCGTGTCAATCCACAACTGGCACCTGGAAAGGTGAACAGTGGAAAAAAAATTAATGAGCCCTTTAAGAAATTGGGAAATCAAAGTAATCTTCTTCAGACGAGTGCTTGAAGATAGACAGCGCCACCAGGTGACCCTTAATGGTACCTACTTGAAGGCCCCTCTGGGCCAAAGAAAGCAAGAAAGACAAAACCACGGGAATGGAACACTGAAAAGGATCAACATTTTGCCCTCTGCACCAGTCACAAATCTTAAGGCAACAGCACAGGGATTTTGTTGCTGGCTTCCTGGCTGAACGCAACACCTCCATCACTTCATCCGGGAGGTCCCAATCCTTAAACCTCAACCTTTCAGATACCAAGCATGAAGATTGAGAGTCCTGACCTCTGGAGAGAGAACCCGACCCCTGTAGACCGAGCCCCCCCGCCCCTCCAAACGCGCGCGCACGCGAGAGAGAGAGAGCAGATCCTCTGGGTAGGGAAGACGGCGTGGAGGGCATATGGAAATTTCTAGAAGGTCTGGGTACCACGCTCTCCTGGCCCAATCCGGAGCAATGAGGATCATGTGGGATCCAAACCTGCGTAACCTCCTTAACACTTGAGGAATGACAGGGAGGAAACGCATACAGAAATGACCAATCCACTACGAATGCATCTCCTAAGGCTTCTCTCAAAGGAAATTCCCTTGAGCATAATCTCTCGCACTTCCGGTTGGCACTGGTGGCAAAGAGATCCACTTGTGGGGTTCCCCTAAGGGCAAGGATCTCCAGAAGGACTTCCCGAGCCAACTCCCACTCGTGAGAGATCATGCTCTGCCTTCTCAGAGCATCTGCCGCTGCATTGTCCTCTCCGGTCAGATGAACAGCCGAGAGCGAAATTCCCAGCGGGATTGCCCAGAACCAGAGCTGCATTGCCTCTCTGCACAACAGGAGTGACCCTACCTCCCCTTTTTTGTTGAGGTAATGCATGGCCACTGTGTTGTCCGTCATGATCAGGACACTTTTCCCCCGTACAGATGGCAGAAAAGCCTTCAGGGCCAGCCTGATGGCCCTCTGCTCTAACAGGTTGATGTAGAGTTTAGAATCAGACTGAGACCAACGACCGCTGGCGGTCAAGTCTTTGGCAGGAGCTCCCCATCCTGTGAGGGAAGCGTCCGTCACTAGAGTCACCTCCGGCCACGGTTGCCAAAACGGCTCCACCTTCATCAGGTTCCCTTCGTTGGCCCACCATAGAAAATCCTGAGAAACCGAGAGTGGAATCTGAACGGGATCCAACATCTTGCCTGAGAACTACAACCACTGCCTCTTGAGGACCCATTGCAGAGATCTCATCCTCAGCCTGGCCTCTGGCACCAGGAAAAATGCAGGATGCCATGAGGCCGAGCAACCTTAAGAATTAAAAAGCCGGGAGACTCTGGGCATGTAGAAACTTGTCCACCATATGTACAATGTGATGAGCCCTTACCTTGGGAGGCGAGCACTTCCCAAAGGACGTGTACAACACAGCCCCGATGTACGGAGCTGTTGGGAAGGTGTCAAATGCAACTTTTTGAAATTGAGGGAGAAGCCCAGCTTGTGGAGGGAGCGGCAGGTGAGACCGAGATGATCCAACGCTTGTTCGGGAGAATGTGCACGGATCAGCCAGTCATCCAGGTAGGGGTAAACGTGCATCCCCCCTCGCCTGAGGTATGCTGCCAACACTACCATTAACTTGGTGAAGAGTCTCAGGGCGGAGGTCAATCCGAATGGCAAGAACCAAAACAGCTGCAAACCTCAGGTACTTCCTGTGCTTGGGATGAATCGGCACATGACAGTAAGCATCTTGAAGGTCCAGAAACACCAAACAATCTGAAGTTGAAGGCCCTGGAGGACTTGAGAAAGAAAGAGTGACCATCTTGAACTTGTCCTTCCTGACAAGTTTGGTTCAACCAAAGCAAATCCAGGATGGGTCTCAATCCCCAGTCTTTCTTTAGAATCCAAAAATATGGGTAATACCATCTCTTGTTCCTCTCCGCTACAGGCACCAGTTCTATAGCACCTTTCTCTAGCAGGATCAACATTTTCTGCACAAGGAGCGGATCTGGAAGCTTCAAAGAGAGATTCCCTGATGGATTGTTGTGAGGCCGCTGTAGGAAGGGAAGGCAGTAGCCGTGGGCTATTGTATCCAGAACCCACGCATCCAAAGTAATAGCTTGCCTTTCTTCGAGATGCTGAGACAGTCTACCCCCAACCGGCGAACCATGGGACATGGCCTCATGACTGTTGTGGAGCGCCTGAAGGCGAAGAGGAAGCTGCCTGAGCGGCTTTGGACCCTCCATTTCTCCGACCACCACAGGTACTTTTACACTGACCCCTTTGACAGGCGGCTCCTCTTATTCTACCAAAGGATGAGTAGTAACAAAAAGAACCTCCCCTCCACTTCTGTCCCCTAGGAAGAAAAGGTAGAGGTTGACGCACAGCTGCGCTTAAAGATTTCACCACAGCTTTTGTGGTCTGCAAGCTCTCAAGGCTCTCGTCAGCCTTGCTGCCAAACAAATGCCCGCCATCAAAGGGCATGTTCAAAAGACAGGCTTGCACATCCGGAGCAAAACCCAACTTCCATAACCACGCAAATCTGCGTATAACGGTGCTCGCAGCCATGGACGGCTAACACTGTCGGCAGTGTCCAAACCCGACTGAAGGGATACACACATGGCATCCTTGCCATCTTGCACGAGAGAAAGGAAACCATCCCTTTCTTCCCCCTCAGGAATATGCTCAGCCGCAAGAGAAACACAATTTCACAGAGTGTGTGAAAATCTTGCCAAGGCACAAGTGGAGTTGGCCGATTTAAGCGCCATACTCCCGGCAGAAAACACTTTGCGTGCCCAACTGTCGAAGCATTTGTCATCCATATCAGGAGCGATGGTAGGGTACGCCGCCTGCCTCGAGGTGGCCGTAGCCGCCGGAACCACCAAACTCTCGGGAGTGGGGTGAGATGAAAGGTAGCTGGGGTCTCTACCCAAAGGGCGGTATTTTTTAGTTAACGATTTGTTAACTGCCGGAAGAGATTACGGGGTCTGCAAAGCAGCTGCCACCATTTTCTGCAAGGTCAAATGAAAAGGTAACACCGGGTCAGAGGACGGACCTTGATCCAGAATATCCATCAAGTCATCCTGAACAAAAGCCTCAGCAGGAGTTGACCAACCAAGATATTCCGTGACTCTAGCCATCAGTCTGCTGTAGGACGACTCAGCATGCACCCCAGGCTCAGGCCTGCCAAATTCAACCTCAGGAGAAGTGTCTAGGCCACTAGCATCATCAAGAGGTTGTCTTAACTCTTCCAATTGACTATCACCTAAAAAGACAGGAGCCACATCAGGCTCCACAGGGTCATAATCTAAATCTGACCTCTCCTCCTCCTCATAGATGTCATCCAGGGGAGGTAAACGTCCTGTCTTGGGACAGCTGAGGGTCTGGAGTCCTTAACAGGCCTTACCGACTTGGAAGTAGCCTTCCTTTGAGGATCCATCGTACCAGTAACCTCCGATGGCTTCGGCAACGGTGCCGACGGCTGGTACAAAGGCAAAGCTTCGACGTCCATTTCGTACGGACACAGTGCCGACTGAGTCGATGCCGACCACGAGCCCTTAGCAGGATTCTGCGGTCTCGCTGGGGACGAGGACCGAGACCTGGAAGCACGTCTCTTGCGACCATCCTGAGCCTTGTCCGAACAGGACCTTGAAGTTTCCCGATGGGGATCACGCCGAGGACCCGAGCCCAATAGCGCACGAGCCACGGATTGAGACCGTTCCTTGCCGGCTTCATCAGAAGGCGTGGATGGAACTGTGCCCTGCGATTGGAAAATTGCCAACATCTGCTCCCTGAAGGCAGCCCATTCCTCCGGAGTCTAGGACTTTATTGGACAAGCCACTTTCTTTGCGGCTCCATCCTCCGAGGACGACGGGGAAGGGGACTGGTGACGGTGCTTCCGAGAATGCCAAGACGGGTAGGACGAATGTCGGGAACCACTCCGGGACCGAGACCCCCGGGACTCCTTCTGACGCGGAGAGTCGCCCCTCGAATCGTCCGTGAACATCCCCTTGGACTTAGATTTACGGGACTTACTGGGTTTAGAACCCCTACCTACCTGAATCTTTCCCTTACGCTGCCGCAAGGCCTTAGCAGTCAGCGACTGTCATTTGGAACAGTGTTGTGACTCTCACCAAGCACCATAAACAAATGCGATGCAGGTCGGTGATCGACATCTTAGACTTGCAGTCCCGGCAAGTCTTGAAGCCAGACCGCGGAGTCGGAGGGGTTGAAGAAGAAGACATATTCACGAGGAATACACAAGGCGTGCCGAGTCTCTGAAGCAAATGCAGAACTGAGGATACAGGCGCCGTGCATCCTATTTATAACATCTGGTGACGTCGCCCTCGACAGAGGCTTTCAAGGGACATCGACCAGACGCCATCGATACAGGACGCCCTCTGCCGAAAATGTTTCCGAAGTACACAGCTGGAAGACACAATCCATTCAATCCATTCGAAATGAAATATCTCCCTAACACAAGGGATAATTTGGAATTCAGGAAACGACTCAAAACCTGGCTCTTTGCCCCAGAACCAGAAGGAAACGACTAGGAAATATCCACCCAACGAAAACAAGAATCCTAAGGAATAGCCCATGACCCTGGCTTAATCTCACCTAAATGGAGGGCGTGGCGAGGACAACCCAACAACCCATGTCCAGATACAGCTAGCCCATAGAGGAAACTTGGGTAAGAACCCCCACCAAGGAACGGCCAGGGAGTGACCACAAATCCCTAACGCAAACATCGCCAACCCAGGGCGGGGAACACACCTGCATCAGTCAGGTAGACAGACCACTAGAGTAACACAGAGTAAAACTGCCACTCCTAAACATGCCTGCCAACTAGGCGGACAAACAACAATACCAAACGGACAAGACATTCATAGATGCAGAGCACAGAAATGCAAAGTCTCGGGGGGATAGCTTAGGGGCAACATGCTCGCCTTGGAAGCATGACGACCTGGGGCCAACACAGGTTCGATCCCCGGGTCCGCGCTAAGAAACCTCTGGGTATTAAGCGTGTTATAAATACCCAATCATGTCATTTCAAAGACAAAGGTAAGGAAAACCTGCTAACGCAACTCTAAAACCTCAACCTTCTGCATGCACTTCCTGGAAACTAACAGAAAGAGAAACAGAAACATACAGAAACTAACACAACCACATCTCTGCACAGCAATCCGCACGCACTTCAGCACACTGCAACAACAGCCGAACACATACCCAATGCACAACAGCAAATGGGAAGTCACACCAACCCGGAAACTGCACCCAAGATCAGCGAATGGTGCAACCGAACTGAAGCCGCCAACAGGACACCACAACTCTCACTTTCCTATTCCAACTACACCCTACTAAACCCCCCAGTTCCCTACTCTTTTCACACCCTCGTTTTAAGATCCGCCAGGGCGCCTGGGGACCACTGAGTTGATGAAGGTGCACGATACAAATACCTTTAACATTAACATAGAGTGTGGCCGGTACAGCCCAGAGGAGGTCTATACTTTATCCTGGGTTTAAGGTGTGTATCCAATGAGAACTTCCTTGTCGCAGTGGCAGTCACAAACCACTGACCCAAGAGTGTTTGTGCATCGGAAGAGAGCTTCCCCGTTGCAGTGGCAACAATAAACCCACTGACTACCAGAGACGGGTCGGAGAATCTAACTGGTATAAACCAAGTACCTGAGGAGAACTTCCTCTTCGCAGTGGCGCCAATAAGTCCACTGGCCACCAGAGACAGGTCAGAGACCCAAACCATTGGAAACCAAGCATCCGAGGAGAGTTACTCATCGCAGTGGCAGTAATAGGCCAACTGATCACCAGAGAAGGGTATGGGACTCCAACAAAAGGGAACTGAGCAAGTAAAGACAACTACCTCGTCGCTGGCACTTAAGCCCAGTGATCAACAAAGAAGGATTTAGAACTTTGAATACCAAAACAGAGTGCCAAAGTGTACAACAAGCTGAAGATTGTGAGAAAGAGCTTTTTAGACACAAGAAGGGAGTCATTCTCCTGGAGAAGGGGATAAAGCTCTTGAAACATACTTTACAGATGACAGGGGAAGGGAGACATTCCCTCCTGGCCCTGTTAACTGTGCCAAGCAATACCAGGAGTAGGGAGTCCTTCTCCTGGTCCCAAACTCAAAGTTGTACAAGAGACACCAGGTGAAGGGAGTCATTCCCCCTGGTTTTATTGGATACTGTATAGATCTACACCAGGATGAGGCGGCCATTCTCCTGGATGTGGAATTGTATGAAGACTATGTGAAACCCGCAAGCCAGGGGAAGGGAGTCATTCCCCCTGGCATTCTTGTTGCAAGAGAACATAAAACCCTATCTGAGCATCAGGAGAAAGGAGATATTCCGCCGCAGAAGGAACAGTTAGATTATCCTTTAGTTGTAGTGTGAAGGATAGAAGTAGGTAGTGACACACAACAGTGGAGTTTGAGTTGACAGACCCTTTAGTATTAGTTTTGAGGCTATTCTGAAGATGCTGGTGTCCCTGCGCTCTTGAGTTATAGACACTACCAGCGAATCTGGCGTAAGGGGTATGCTAATGTAAAGAGGGTCTCCTGCTGGAGGTTTAAAGAGCTTTTCTATGTGGCGGTTGCCTAGCTTAGTGAGTGCCAGAGTGACCAGTGATGGAGTTATCCTTCGCTTTACTGTCGTAAGAGAATGTACTCTCCTAGTCGCTTATCATTCAATAATTCTTCAATGAGATCAATGTCCTCCTCTGACTCGCATGTCTATTTTTTAAAATATTCAGCTGCCTTTTTTAAAAGATAATATACAAATATGATCTGTGGGGGCTGATAAAACAGGACTGTCGATACCCGGGGAAGACATAGGGTAGGCGTCAGGTTTAGTAACGAGATCTTCCTCAAGTGTGCCTTCCTCATCAGTATAATCCTCAACTTCGATGGGGTCCTCATATTCTGGTGTTGTCTGTTTTGACTTTTTAGGTGGTAACACGTCTTCTGTAATGATGGGTGTATTCTTAATGGTGTATTTTTCTAGGCAATCCATAAGAGAGGACATCTTGTCCATAGTTTTTTCTAATCTTTTGTCGAGGAAGCAGAAGGAGTTTCTAGTGGAAAAATAATCTTCCTACTCTTGCTGAGATTCCGATACCCGAGGGACACCCATCCTTTTTCTTTAAAGGCATCAACCAGAGAGGCACTTACCTCTGTGTGGCTAGACTTATGTTGATGTATTGATTTTTGTTTGACTTTTGCAGTCCGCACTGAAACAGATGTTTTTGAGACGACTTGAAAACCTGGGACAAGTATGAGCCACTCGAGGCTGAGCACTTTGTTTCCAATTTTAGTTTCGGCGTAGGTGCTGAAACGAGCGTGAAGTGTCTGAGCGTGTCACTAAGTTTTCTTTCATTCTGTGTGGGCAATACTGGCGCCGATCCCAAACAAACCTCATGTGGGTACTTTAAGCGTTTAGCCCTTTTGTCGCTAGTGGTAGTCTCACAGAGCTGGACTGTACATATGCTTTACGGAGCTGGGGACTGGCTTATGAGACTCCTGGTCCCCTGCTTCGACACAACAACTAGCATAACATTGAAGGTAAGGCCATCCTGACCCAGTGAACCATACCCTGCACGCACATCAACTTGAACTGCAAAATGCTAAGTTTGGAAGAGAAGCGCAGTAATTATTTACTTTGCGTAAATTGGGGCAGCTGCAAAATTAATGATCCGTGAATGCGACACGGCCTGAAATTGGTGGGCATTGCAGAAATTAAAATCTGCAGTATAACGTGTGCTGCCCTATTTGCTGCAAAGCAGATGTAAATCTTTGTTTTTGGGACTTCGTGCGTCTTTCCCACTGCCTGCTACCTTTCAAACACTGACCAAACACTCAAGCTGGGATCCTTCTTTTGTTTGGGAACAGGCCGACTGATTGGTTTCTCCTCCCTATAACAGCCAATCCTGGCCACCGGGAAGCGGTGCCACGAACCAAAGGCCCACAACCTAAGGCCCTGTAGATTTCCTGGCCAGGTCTAGGGGTCCCATCCAACTAACATGAACATATGGAGGCTGAGCAGCACAATCATGCCTTCCGAGTCCACTGAAAACCATGGAACAATCTCTCTACTTCTCTGAAGGTCAGCTCCACAACTATAAGCGCACATCCTCTTCCTCCACTCCTTTGACTCTTCCAGCCTCAACTCCATCCCACCTGTACTTCCGCCCACAATTCCTCTTGAAAAATTTAACTTGGCTGTGTGCACATGCTGCATTGTGTTTATTCTGCTCTAGCTAAAATCGAATTTAGCAGTGTGCACATTTATTTGTTGCCTGGCATTCACTTGCCCTTTGTTCTAGTCTGTCATCCCCCATCATCTGCATCCCACATTGTCTGCAGCCCATCCCCTTGTGTACGTGTGTGCCTGCTCCATTCCTGCCACATTCCTCAGGTTCCTGCCGGGCTAAGTGCACCACCTGTGCCCTCCATGGCACTTTCTATCTCCACTATCTTCTCCAACTACTTCTCCATCGACTATCCTTCACCTCCCACTAAATCTGGCAGGAAGAAATTCAAAAAGAACACCTTGGCCTCAAACCCAGGCCTACCTATTGCTGACACCTAGGCCAGTGCTTCCACCAGAGAAACTCTTAGCGACATCCTCTTCGTCGTCCCTTCACCCGACCTATGGACCCTTCATATGGTCGCTCTGCTCTTTCACTACTCCTCCTCACACATCAATGTTGGGAGATCCTTCTTGCCGCCTCCTCCTCCAGGGTCATCATTAATGTCCATCTAAATGGTACTGTCCTCGTACAGGGTCCCCAAATCCACCTACTCCTTTTTGATAGGTGTAAAATAGTGGACTGTAGTCTGATGCAGGGTTAACAATTCAAGTTTTATTGCAGTGATAAACTTTCCAACAGCCCCTCAATTTAAACAGCAACACTTGCTTTGTTTTACTTGGCTCGGGTTTCCGTGAAAGGGTTAAGCAAATTCAGAGTTCCAAAAGAAGTCTCCTCTCAGCTTCTCGCCTTGTTTAAATGAGTAAATAATAATGTCCAATTTATTCTTTTCACGGACGCTTAGCTTTCAGTCCGTCCGTCCGCCTTTCAACTGGGTTGCAAATAAACCAAAAAGAAATGAACACACGGAATGCCCTGTCCTGCGTTATCGGCTTACGGCCAGCGTTGTTCCTCAGTGAATCCGCCTCTGATAAGGATCTTTGCTGTGCCTCTCCGTGAGCCTTTTAATACGCCCAGTGTAAATCACTTGTGGATTCTTCCCAGTCCACTCTGGTCTCAGTCTTGGCTCCAGGCTGTAATCAGAAACACCTGGTGAGACCTCGGCTGCCGCCTTTAACCCATACCCTGCTCCTTCCTTCCATTCAGCTTCCACACATCTTTCCCGCCCACTTCCCACACCTGCGGTGTGTTTTCTTTCCCCCTGCCATCTAGTTTCATGCACTGTTTGACCTTCCCACCCTGTACGTTTCTGTGTACCTATCTTTGTATGGCGCTACTGGACTGTACCTATACCATTTCCCCTTGTTATTCCAGTGCCTGCCCCCTCCTGGGTTCCGTTTCTCGTGGTGGTTTATGGGACATGTAGTTTTACTTAGAACTGCTGTTTTAACCTTTTGTTGGCTGGGTCTACATAGTAACATAGGGTTCTCCTTTGGCTCTGCAGCCTCTTTGAACACCTCACAATAGGATACTCCAACCCCTTACCAACTTTCCACCCTCTTCTTCAAGGGCACCCTTGTCTCCTTCTGCTCACCTCTACATGCACTAAGGCCCAAATACCATCCTTACCTCCTGGATATCTACCTTCTCATGTTTCCAACTCTCAGGCACTCCCACCACTTGAAGGTGGGACCCCTGTCCCATGTACCCCCCGCCCCCGTAAGCCTCCCAAACCTGATCCATGTTGCTACTCTTAACTCTCGTTCTGCTGTCAAGCACTCCTCTGACATCTGCCATCTCCTTGAACTCATGGACCTTGATGTTCTTGCTCTCACTCAGACATGGTTTAAGGACAGCTCTGTCACGCGTTTTGGGACTTCTCCCCGAAGGCTACAAGATTCTCTTCGAGGCCAGGAATAAAAGACCCAGAGTGGATCCCTGTCTCCATCATTCCCACACAGGCCTACTCCATTGAATGCCTGGTCTTCAGGCTCCCTCTCTCCAACCTCCTCCTCTCTTACTTTGGCCACCTTCTATAGGCCTCCAGGTCAGACCACCCTCTTCCTCTCAGAATCGGCTGACCTGACCGCCTTTCTCCTTGCCACAACTCCTCCAGCTAGGGGATCTAAACATCCATCTGGACTCCCCCGACTCCTCTTGACCTTTCTCTCTCTATCCTTTCTACCTTCTGGGCTGAATCACACTGCAGGCCACACCCTGGATGCTCTCATCTCCAACAACATCCTTTTCTCTACCCCTCTTACCATGGCACTCTCCCGGACCGATCACACCCGTCTCTCTTCCCACCCTCACACTCTCATCCCCTCTAGCATTGGCACCCCCCTCACTGCCTCATGTCTTCAAGGACACCCATCCCATGAAAAGTGTGACCGTGGCTGCCTTTGCATCTTCCTACTCTCCGCCCCCTACTCTTGCGGCTGGCTCCCCCCCCCAGACACAGCCCTCTCTAACTTTCAACTATCCATTTCCAAAACCCTTGACATCTTTGCCCCCCGTCATAAGGTTACGCATGAAGCCCTCAAAATCAGTGCAATTCATGATACAACTGATCTGGCTGCCCTCCATTATCCTCAGTCTGGCTTCAGAGCACCCAGAGGCACAGAAACTGCTCTCCTGTACACCCATGAAGACCTGCTCTAAAACTTTGACTCCAACTCTCCTTCTGTCCTTATTCTCCTTGACCTCTCCTCAGCATTCGACACAGTAAACCATAACACCCTGATCAATCGTCTCTGCGATACCCCGGGCAGCACTGATCAGGCCCTGGCATGGCTTACCTCCTTTCTCTCCGACCGTCCATCCCAGGTGGAGCTCGGGCCTTTTTTCTGCGCTATCCCCCTCTCTACTTGGTATGGTATGGTATGGTATTGTTTATTTATAAAGCGTCCATACACAGGCAAGTGTTTCAAAACGCTCAAGGAGGGTGGGATCAAGGGGAAAAAAAGAACAATCGCTCAGAGCCCTTAAAATTCTGAGGTGATAAATTATAAGTTACTTACCGTAGTGACTAACGTAGTCCCCTTTCCTCCATACTGCATGGGCGTCCCTCGCGAGGGACGAGAGACAGAACTGTTCACCAGAAAAAACCTTCTTCCCCTTTAAATTTAGAGGAGCACGGGGGTGCAGCCCTGGGAGCATGCGCTGCCCTGACTCCACCTTGCGGCTCCACATCTCAGTCCGCATAGACGCGTCGACAATAGATTTAATATTGCCTAATGACACCAGTTTTGTGAGGGGGAGGTTCGTGGGATGTATGGAGGAAACGAGACTAAAAGTACGTTAGTCGCTACGGTGAGTAACTTACTTACATCCCGTCCCCTTTCCTCCATACTGCATGGGTGATTACAACTGAGTGTAGCCCCAGGGTTGAGAGGAGACACTCCTTAAGCAAACAGGTTTCTAAGAACCGCCTGTCCGAAAGCCGCGTCTGATCAAGAGCCGGCATCCAAACAGTAGTTCTTGCAGACAGCCGAAGGGGTGGCCCATGTGGCTGCACTGCTTATGACTTTCCAGGGGACATGCCGCTGGAAAGCGATTGCCGTTGCTGTGGGCTCTGACCGCGTGGGTGTATATGTTGGCCGGCAGTGGCTCTTGCTGTCCCTCGTAGGATTCTTTGATGGCCGAGACAATCCAACGGGCTATGGAGGCCTGATACCCCGGTCTTGATCCTCCGAAGGTGACAAAAAGAGCGTCCGACTTGTGGAAGCCCTTGGTCCTGTCCAGGTAGAATTTCAGGGCACGCATGACACCAAGGCAGTGCAGAACTCTGTGCCTCGTCTTTGGGCTCAGCAAAAAATGTGGGCAACACAAACTCTTCATTCCGATGGAATGTGGACAGCACCCTAGGTAGGAATGCTGGGTGTGCCCGTAGGACTACCTTATCCTTGTGAAACTTAGTGTATGGCTGTAACGCTCACCTGGTATCCACGGGGACGTCACTCAGCCTGTTCTGACCTCTTACGACCTCGAACCCTTCCCTGGAGGCTATTCGACAGGAGACTGGGCCTGAAACACAGGATTGGTAGAGTTTAACTCCCTATTGTCTCTGTGTGCTTGAACCCCCTTCTTCCCCGGGGTCCAACCCTTCCCTTTGATCCACAGCTCACCTTGTTTTCTTGGATAGTGTGCTCTCCGTCCTGCTTTCAGCGCAGGGGCACATCGATTGATGCGGGCTCGTTGCTGCCTAGTTACTTCACTGGCAAGAGTCCGACAGGTAAGTATAATGAGTCTTTTGAACAGTTCTCTAACTTCGTTCCTTTCCTTTCTTAGATGATGGCCGGCGTCCGGGGATGGCGGCGTGCTGCTGAGACGAGTAGCGCTGAAGGTGAGTGAGAGCGTGATGCGCGATGCACCCCTTTCGTATTTGCATTGAACGGAGTTCTTTTTCTGTGTCTTTTAGGTGCCGCAATGTTTTCAGCGTGGATGCCGGTTATGAAGAACAAATGCGCTGGGAAGCGCGGTATGCAGCCCCTCTAGATTTTTCTACGCTAACCTGGAGTGTCTTTTCCCTCTTGCAGATGGATGAGAAGTGCCGGAGACAGAGTTCCCCCAGAGCGGCTGGGATTCAGGTAAGCGTTTGAAGCTCGTACAGTATTTAAAAATAAGCAAAGATTTGCAGAATGCTTACTAATGCCTTTTTTCTGTTCTTTTCCCTTTTCCTTAGGAAGTGGCGTGCCGGGATGGGAATGACACCGCCGAAGATGCCCGCAGAACAGAAGGAGCGATGAATGATGGGCAGAAGGACCACAAGGTAAGGCTTTTCCTAACGGTGTTCTTGTTCTTGCAGGAGCTGAGCGCAGAAGAAAGATGCAGGCCTACTGGAGACCGATCCGAACACCGAGTGTCACGCTGCAGGTGCAGAAAACGCAAAGCATGTTTCTCAGCCTGGGCGTGGCTTAAACAGTCTCTGGGTATCCCAGGTGTCTCTGGGCTGAACCACACCCAAAAGACTAGACCGCACATGCAGTTCTGGGAACCAAAATATGCGGGGGCATCCATCTTGTCCCCATCAATGCACTACAAGTCCAATCCCCAATGTTATCCTATGGGAGTGAGTGAGTCGGGTGCCACAAGCGCCAAGTCTGACTCCAAGTGGGTCTTTGGAGGGATGGAGAGGCCCTTGAGGGCCATGTAGGTGATCGTGGCCTGGCTCCAGCCTGACATCTTGGAGGGCTGGGAACATGAGGGGCAGGCATCGGGACAATGGCTCAGAGGCGACCAGCAGCTGGATTTCGCAGATTCTGGGAGCCTAGGTGAGGACGGCTAACAAGGCCGTCTTAATGGTGACCAGCCTGATGTCTGCGGACGCCATTGGTTTGAATGGTTTGTGCGCCAGGGCACCCAAGACTATGTTGAGGTCTCACACGGAATGCAGCCTCTTGATGGGCGGGTAGAGCCTGGCGAGACCAGTCAAATGTATCTTGACTAGTGGTTTGGAAGAGGAAAAACTCTCCTCAGAGTTTCTGTATGCCTCAATGGCTGCCAGGTGGTTGCAGCAAGTGTCCACCTGCACACCTGAATGGGCGAGATGCGCCGAAAATGAGAGCACCTCATCCAGGGAACATGTCAGAGGGTCGAAGCCCTTCAAGTCTGCCCAGTGACAGAACCTGGTCCACTTGCTTTTATATTGGGCCCTGGTAGATTTGCTCCTGGCGCCCTGTATGATCTCTAGATTAGCCTGAGAGAGGCTGAGATGTCCTAGCGTGATCTGTTCAGGAACCACACTGAGGGCTAATTTCTCTGGTGCGGGTGGATGTCCATGCCCCCCTGCTGTGCCAGAAGATGTGCTGGGCTTGTCGGCAGGCGAATGGGAGGCCTCTCCTAGAGGCTGAGCAACTCCGAAAACCATGGCCTGGCTGGCCACCATGGAGCTATTAGGATGCTGCTGAGGAAGCGAGACTCCTTGATCTTGCATATCGCCCTGTGAATCAGGGGAGTGGGCGGAAAGGCGTATGCTGTCATTCCATTCCACCTGATCTGAAAGGCATTGCCCAGGGAGCCCGGGCCCTGACCCAGCCAGGATGCGAACAGTTGGCACTTCTTGTTGCCCTGGAAGGCAAAGAGGTCCACCTGGGGATGACCCCATTTGTGAAAGATCTCCTGCAGCACTAGGTCGTTCAACTGCCACTCTTAGTTGTCCGCTCCTAGTTTGCTGAGCCTGTCTGCCTCCAGGTTGGATTCCCCCGGCAGGTGGACCGCTGTGAGTTAGAGGTTGTTCTCCAGGGCCCACTCCCACATGCTGACTGCCAGCCTGCACAGTGGGAGCTCCTTGCTTGTTGACGTAGAACATGTTGGTCGAGTTGTCTGTCTGAATGAGGACGACTGACCTTGCCCTCGATAACCGGAAGGAAGGGCCTGAGCGCCAGCCAGATGGCCTTCAATTCCAACCAATTGATGTGGTACTCCTGCTCCTGCCGGATCCAGGTCCCATGGACGCAATGGTTGTCCACAGTTGCCCCCCAACCCTCGACCGAGGAGTCCGTGGTGATGGTGACCTGATGTGTAGGTTGCTGGAACGGCTTGCCCGTCCGCAGGTTGCAGTCCCTGGACCACCATGTGAGGTCTGGGTGAAGCGACGGAGGAACATTGATCATCTCTGACTCATGGGCCCCGTTCCTGGGTCCAAGATGCTGCAAAGTGCAGCTCCATCATCCTCATCCTGAGTCTCGTATGGGGGACGGCCAAGAGGACTGCTGCCATAAGACCCAGTAGGTGTTGGTATCACCAAGCCGAGGTCACTTCTCTGCTGACGAAGTGCGCCATGGCCCTCTTGGTGGCCATGATCTTGTCCTCCGAGGGAAAAATGTTCTCGGAGCACGTGTCCCAATTTAGGCCCAAGAAGGTCTGTCTCTGCGTGGGCTGCAGATGCGCTTCTTGAGGTTGAGTGAAAAACCCAGCTCGTGCAGTGTGTTCATAAGAGTGTGGAAAGTGTGGTGCACTGCCTCCGGAGATGTAGCCCTGACGAGCCAGTCGTCGAGGTACAGGTAGATGTGGAGGCCCTGCAACCTGAGGAGGGCCGCCACAGAGTTCATCAGCCTGGTAAAAACCCTGGGGGTCGAGTTGAGGCCGGAAGGAAGCACCTTGTATTGGAAGTGGTAGCCCATGATCCTGAAGCGTAGAAAGGAAAGATGAGGCTGCCAGATCGGGACGTGTAGGTAGGCATCCTTCAGATCCAGGGAGTACATCCAGTCTCCCCTGCACAATGTCTGCTATCAAAGCTGGCATAACCATCTTGAATTTCTGTAGAGGTTGAGGGTGGAAAGGTCCAGCACAACTCTCAGGCCCGCCTGGTTCTTCTTCTGAATGGTGAAAATCCTGGAGTAAAAGCCCAAGCCTCGCTGGGATCTGGGACTTCCTCCACTGCCTGGTTCTCGACGAGCGACCGGATCTCTGCCAAAAGAGTTGCTGTCCCAACCTGTGGGAGGGGAGGGGAGGAGAGGCTGGGATAGGGAGGCGTTATCCCGTGGAGACTACAGAGAGGATCCAGAGGTCCGAGAAATTGTGGCGCCAGAGATGTGCGTGGAGGGCAAGCCTGCCTCCCACTGGAGACACGTGGTCATGGAGAAGTGTCATGCCTTCGTTCCCTATGAGGCTGTTGCGGAGGAGGAGGACTGGAAAAAAACCTTACTCCCCCCACCCCCTTTTTCTTTGCGCCGATGCTGGGACTGCGAACGGTCAGGCTACCTGGACCTCCGCTCTTGGAAGTAACGGAACCCTCCATACATACGCCCCTTCTCAGAGCGCTGCTGTGACTGGGTGTACGGTTTGGGCGTGGTCTTTGTAAGGATGGATAAAGACCTGGCCGTTTGAGAGCTGTTTTTCTTTTTATCCAGCTCCTCGTCCGTTGTGGAGTGGAAGAGGTCACTCCCACCTCCCCCCCTCGAACGGAAGACCTAGTATGCATTCCAGGACATCTGGGTGGAATTTATTTTTTCTTTGCACGGAACCAGGCCGTTCTTATCATGTCTGTGGCAATACAGATGGCACGGCCAGAGATGTCAATGTGGGTCACGGAGGACTCCATGATGTCCTGCACCACAATTTTGGCCTCTGCCAATCCCACCTTGAATCGCAATTGGCTCTGCGCCGGAAGCTCTGGGAGGAAATCCACAATTTCCCGCCAGAGCCTCTGGTTAATGGCTGCCAGCATGGCATCCATGTTGGCTTGACGCAGGTGCAAGGACGCGTTGGAATACATCTTCCTGTACGCCTCCAAGATCATCTCCTCCTTGCCCAGCAGCGCCGCAGAGGCGGCGGCTGAGGACAAATGAGGCTTGGCGTACAGTGATGCCGCAGCGATCACCGAGGAGTGTGGTTGAGGATGGGCCGATAGCAAGGGTGTATCCCCCTCCATCTGCCTGTACATGGCATCCAGGCGTTTATTTACCGGCTTGGATGAGTGGGGCTTCAGACAAACCTTCTTGGCCAAGGCAACTACGTCCTTCTGCATCAGGATCCCCGTTCTGGCCACGGGACATAGCGTGAGGACTTCCGCGAGGATCCCCTTTGCTGGTTGCTAGACCTCAGGTTGAGGAAGGCCCAAGTACTCCGCCAGACCAGCCAAACGTTTGTGGAAGGCCTTGGCTGAAGATGGCGTGTCGGGTTCCTCCTCCTCATCTGTGTCCACCTTTGGGTCCGGAGGGTCCAGCACCGGATGGGGGATGCTAGGGGCTGAGGTGCAGGGACTGGAGCCAGAGTCTGCAGCAGAGGCTGTTACAGAACCTCCTGTACAATCGGTCAGGGGGGTGGAGCGGGCTGCTGAGGCTGAACAGGAACTGGAGGGGCCTGTGGCGCCAGAGCCATTGGAGGGAGCAAGGTCCCTGAAGGTGTCCCTGAGGGTGACCGCCATCTGTGGAGACTTCATGAGTCCACGGAACTTTTCAAAGAACCTGTCCTCGCAGGCTGGATTGGTGGTAGAGGGTACTGACGAGGTAGCGGGCGGCTGCTGGAGCTGTTGCGTACCCTGCCCGTATGGACGCAGCGGGAACCTGCCTTGCGCAAAGGAAGGGTAAGCTGTAGGCCACATACCTGGTTTACACCAGTCCCACCTCGACACACAGTCCTCCACCTGCCTTCCCTGAAGGGGCGTTGGCCGAATGTCTGGATTTTCTGGCGCTGCAGCCATTTTGTCGAGCTGCCTTCCGTGTGCCTGCATCGTGTTGCTTGGCTCACTGGGACCAACCCCGTCCAGGACTCTTTAGTGTGGATCATGGGGCCTACCCTGTTTCTCAGGCTGAGGGCCAGAAGGCGTTATGCCCTCAGCGGATCTGCCGCTAGAACTGTGTAAAGGCACTCCCTCAGACATGATGCCGGTACTAGGGCGTAGCCTTTCGGGTGAAGGCCCGGTAAAAGAACCTTCCAGTCCCTCAGCACCATCACCGGGAGGATCTACTGATCCCGTGACCTGTCGGCCGGTAGCTAATGCAGCCTCGGTACTTGTGCTGGTACCAGGACCAAAGCGGTCCCTCCCGCGCAAGCGAGTCCTTGGGAAGGAGTCTCCCTTATGGGGTGCACTGGAAAAGAGCAGCCCTACCTTGGGCTAGGATCGATAGACAAAGTCCTTTAGGTCCTCTGGAGGCGATCTGTGGAAGAGCTTCCTCCACCTGGCCAGTCTGTTCTTTAGAGACCTTGAGGAAAGCACGTTACAGGCGGTACAAGCTTGCCAGCCGTGGTCAGGACCAAGACACCGTAGGCAGAGGGCGTGGGGGTCTTATGTCAGGAAGAGCCCCGTCACAGAATGAACACCTGCTGAACCCTGTAGAAGTTGACATGCGCCGGGGAACAGCATAACGCCCGAGGACAGAGTACCTGAATGATAAAAAGACAAAAGACAAAGAAGACGTATCCGCACGTGGAATTACATGGCCGAAGCTAAACCCAGGAGCGCTGTAAGGAAGAGGAGGGAGAGAGGGAAAACAGAACTGGGATAGGTTAGAGGGAGAGAGAAGGGAGAGAGAAGGAAGAGAAGAGGCAAGTCTTGAGGAGTTTATGGAATTTAAGGAGATCCAGCTCCAGATGGAGGGCGGCTAGGAGGCTATTCCAGAGGGAGGCACCTGCGGAGGATAAGGATCTCCCTCCAAATCTCTGCATGGAGAACCGGCTCACTTGCAGAAGGTTGGAGGTAGATGAGCGGAGGGCTCATGAGGGACAGTATTTAGGTAGGCAGCGATGCAGGTAGGTAGGTCCCAGGCCCCAGAAAGCCTTGTGAAAAAGGGTCTTCAATTTGATCCTTGCAGCCACGGGGAACCAGTGGAGGGATTTCAGCGCCAGAGAGATGCAGTCCCTGGGCTTGAGGCCAAGGATAATTCTTGCGGTTCTGTTCTGGACGAGTTGCAGAGGGCGCAGGGCAGAATAAGCGAAGTCAAGGAAGAGGCTGTTGCAATAGTCCAGTCTGGAAAGAACCAGGGCTCTTGAGACAGTGAGCCTTGGGAGGGGCGGAGGGGGGGGGAGTGAGAAAAGGTAGAGTACCCCTGAGGAGGTGAAGCTGATAGTTTTTAAGAGATGTCTGAAATGTGAGAGGAGAAGAAGAGTGTGGAGTCAAAGTCTAACCTATCCCCCTGGTTCTTCAATATCTAAATGGCAGCCTTGGTCCACATGATCTCTTCCTTCACTTCCAACTTTCAGTGCTATGCAGAGGACACTCTGCTCTCCTTCAAGCTACCCCCAGCTTCTTCTATGACCGTCTGTCTGCAATTCAGTCCTGGTGTGCAGCCAACGACCTCTTCCTTAATGGCAGTAAGACAGATTGTTCTCATTGGGACCCCTGCTCTAGTTTTCCCACTTTCACTCTGGCCAGCCTCCCTTGGCCCTGCACCCACACCCTCCAGTGAGGTAATAAATCTGGGGGTCATCTTCATTTCCACTCTGTCCATCTCCTCACACATCTCAGATATTTCCCAAAAATCTCACTACCAGCTGCACCTCCTCCGAGGTATCCTACCTTTTCTCACTTTTCCCCCAGAGACGCACAGTCTCTAGAGCTCTGGTTCTCTCTAAACTCAACTACTGCAACAGTCTCTTTCTCAATCTCCCTACTTCAAAACTCAGACCTTTAGAACTCATCCAAAAAAGAACTGCAAGACTTATCCTTGGCCTCAATCCCAGGAACCGCATCTCTCCAGCACTGAAATCCCTCCACTGGCTTCCCGTGGCAGCAAGGATCAAGCACAAGACCCTCTGCATAGTCCACAGGGCTTTCTGGGGTCGGGGCCCGCACTACTTACAACACACTCTTCCCAAATACACTCTGCTCATCCTCCTCCAACTCAGAGTGAGCCACTTTTCCAAACAGAGACTTAGGGGTAGATCCTTATCTTCTGCAGGGGCCACCCTCTTGAACAGCCTCCATGCCCCTCTCAGTCTCGAGCCAGATCTCTTGAAATTCCAGAAACTCCTCAAGACCTTCCTGTCCTCCTCTGCCTTCTCTCAACCTCTCCCCTGCTAACATCTGCTTCGACCTGCTACCACCTCCGGCTGCTCAGCTAGCTGACTGGTCGTCTGGCTCACACGCGAATGTGGATCGATCGATTCACACTGCAGCGTTAAGCAGGAGCGAATGAATATTCTTTAATTCGATGAGCAGTGAAAGGAGCATAGCAACATAACTCACTCAGCAAATTTTTTACATTCGTTTCTTTCACAGAATATCGCAACTTATTCTGTGTTTACATTACCTGGCACGCCAGTACATCCGAGCAGGACGATGGCTAAACCCTTTCCTCCCTCCAGATCTTCTGACCTGTGAGGTAAGCCATTTTACTTGCCATGTTCTATTCATTTCAACCAAAAGTATATTTTGGCTTTGTACCCTTTTTTTCTCCTGACATTTGTACATGTTCATTGATGCCTTATGCAATTACATAGGACAAGCTTCTAATTCAATAGGCATTTTTGTAAGTTGCTAATATGTACTATACCCAAGGGATCATGACCATGCTGGTCACTGCTACATTTTTTACTTTGCATTTTAGGCGCTCCGCATTCAGGAGAGGAGCATTTAGCCGCACTGGTGTGTGAAGAAATGAAACACACCCTTTTTTCAGGGGAAGACACCAACTTCACCCACTTCACATTTAAGGTATTCCTATTCGAAATAATAAAATGGATTGTTTTATTATTGTAAAACAACTTGAAACTGGAATTAATCACCCTTTGAGCATTTAATGAGCACACTGGCTACAGTACAGGCTTCTATAATCAGGGGATACTTGATTAGCATTCCAATATGTCCTTGGAATTTTGCATTAGAATGTAAGATTGATACATTTTTATCGATTTGTTGATGCTATGTATAAATTCAACACACCTTGGTAGAGACATCATGTGTATGTGAAGTCCACAGAATTGAAGTTTATAGGACTGAAACAGTTTTCATTTATGTTTTCCAGTTTAACCCGCTTGGCTCAAGAAGAAGGGATGTTTATCCCGAAACGCGTCAGCCACCATTAATTGCATACATGGACTATCATTGCTCAACATTTTGTTGACAGCTATCCTTGCTTTTTCAGTTCAAAATCTAATTGTGAACTAATTGGGATTACAAATTAAAACCTCTTTGGTTTTTCTTACGAGTCAAATGATCTTTCTCATTATTTATATAATCTATATACTATTGAATAATAATAACCAACATATCTGACCTTGATGAACCATCAGTTGATGGATTTAGAATAGAGTGCAGGGGACGGGAGGGCTCCTACCTTTGGATCCTCATTTCTTTTCCTACATACATGTTATCGTGATTCTGTGCCAGGATCACTTTTCCTCCCCCGCACCTGAAAAGAATATCTAAATTATCATACATGAATAAAGTTGCCTCTACATTTAAAACACTAGGTAATGCGCCTACTAATCCCTTTCTTCTGCTCGCCTGGCTCACCTCAGAACCGTACAGGTCCCAGGCACCCACACCAGTCCCTGCATTGCCTTCGGGCACACACTACTGGCAGCACTATGCTCTTCCCTAGAGATAACCCTCTGCACAACCCGGCCCTCCTGGACCAGGCGCACTTCCCTTCGCCCTTCCCTCGCACTTCCTGTCTGGCACTTACATGATCTGAATCCACCTTACCCAGTAAGTTTGTTGTCTGTTCCTTGGCCTCCCCTTGCCCACCACCCCCCTAGCATTGTGCAACTGAATCACTTGTAGTGGCACATTATAAATGCACATTGTCAGTTTGTCATGCCTGTACCCCCCTGCTCCCCCTACTACCGGTTACGCACTTGAATTAGCAGACATTTCGTCAGGCCTAGTATTTTTTTTAAAAAATAATTTTTATTGATTTTAACATATACAACCAAAACAATAACTTAAAAATACAAAAACAATAACCCACTTACAACATTATCCATTCCCTCCCCCCACACCACCCAGCTTACTCTACACCGTTCCCAGGCTTGTCATCTGAGAGTGTACTTATCTTGTCGTCAATGGAGAAGCATTCTTCCACAGCATCACTCTGCGCTGACTCAAACAGTGTGGCCACTAGGTGTCTCCAAGCCATTAAGGACTCCCCCAGGTCATCTCCCCCTCTATTAACTGCTTCCCCCCACACCACTGTCTCCATTTATTTCAGGACATGCCCAAAACATGTGTATCATGCCCACGTTTACCTCTCCACATTTAGGGCATTTCTGCATCCCTGCATTCTTGAATCGCGCAATCCTTTGAGGAGTCATATACGCCTTATGGGTGATGTACAACTGGATTTGCTGCAGTCTCGCATTTCTAGACACTTTATTATGGTATCCCTGGGCTCTCGCCCACAAACCATCACTCATAGGTTCTCCAGCTTCCTCTTCCCAGTCCCGCCTCAGCTGAATCACCCCTTTCCCAACCCTGGACATTAACCATTCATAAATACGGGAGACCTCATGGCACCCTTCCAACATGTCGCAGATCGTTTCTATGGCCGTGTCAGGCTGACCTGCCAAAACTGTATACTCCCACGTGTCTTCCACCATCCGAACCAGCCTAGTGTAAGCGATATATTGCCCCAAACTCAGGCCTGTGTCTGCCACTAACGTATCAAATTCCAGCACCCTCCCGTCTTGCCATATATCTCCTAATGTTGCTACCCCATTCAGTTCCCAGTATCTGCAGATCACCATCCTTAGTTGCTAATCTACCCCGGCTAATGCAACCAGCGGTATTTGTATTTACTTTGTTTATATAGCGCTTTACTCCAAAACCCTGTACAATTTTAACAACTGGATACATATAACATTATAACAGTAGAAGCAATTTACAATTTAGAATCAAACCAACAAAACAGTAAGTAGAGCAATTAAACAGAGAGAAGAGGGAGAGTAGAGCAATTGAACAGAGGGAAGAGGGAGGGGTGAGGAGGGGACGGGGGAGGGAAAACAGATGGTGGGTATGAGGGCGAGAATGGGGAGGGTGGGGGAAAGGGGAGGGAGAGGATCATGGGGAAGAGACAAAGGAAGGAAGGAGGGGGAGCAAGAAGCGGGGAGGGTGAGGATCATGGGGAAGAGACAAAGGAAGGAAGGAGGGG
Source organism: Ambystoma mexicanum (assembly GCF_040938575.1). Lineage (NCBI taxonomy): Eukaryota > Metazoa > Chordata > Amphibia > Caudata > Ambystomatidae > Ambystoma > Ambystoma mexicanum. Next base: position 1,300,073,004 of record NC_090932.1, read on the forward strand.
GAGCAAGAAGCGGGGAGGGTGAGGATCATGGGGAAGAGACAAAGGAAGGAGGGGGAGCAAGAAGCGGGAAGGGTTTCATGGCGGGGGCTGGAGGAGGAGAGATTTTAGGGACGTGCGGAAGGAGGAGAAGGTAGGTATAGAGCAGACAGAGAGGTAAGGAGTTCCAGTGCAGGAGGGCTAGGAGCTGGAAGGAGCAGAAACGGGAGAGGGCACACAGGGATGGAGGAACAGTAGGAAGGAAGTGGTCAGCTGAACGAAGGGAGTGGGAGGGAGTGTAGAAAGAGGAGGGAGGAGAGATAAGGGGGAGCAAGAGATTTAAAGACTAAACAGTTGAAATGAAATTTAAGTTGGGAGTGAAAGGGAAGCCAGCCAAGGGATGAGAGGGAAGCAGAAATTGAGTCTCGTGAGGTAAGGAGACAGAGGGTACGGACGGCAGAATGGTAGATAGATTTGAGGGGGGTGAGATGAGAAGTAGGTAGTCCAAAGAGTAAGGAGGAGCAGTAGAAGAGGCGAGAGAAGATAAAGGGAGGAGATTAAAAGTTTAGTAGCATGGAAAGTGAGAGAGGGGCAGACTTTGCGAATGTTAAAGAGGTGGTAGCGACAGGCACGAGGGGTGAGAGAAATATGATGGGGGAACATGGAGCGGGGACCCCGGTGGCCTGGCAAGCCCTCTGCTAAACTCTCCTCCCCAATTCCAACATTCGTTTACATTCTCTGTTTTGGTTTAGGCAGCCAGATCTATTCCTTCAGGAAAAACAGGGTGCATGCCGCCTTCAATAATCTAGACTCCGGTGTTAGGTCATCAGATAACCACTATTCTGCAATTTCCACAATGCTATCCTGTTCCTTGTGTTGTGCCATATAAACCCCCTACACAAGCCCTGGACCTTTACAACAATTTATTTTTTGGGTATCAAATAAGGTATGTTCCCAAAGAAGTGTAATAACCTGGGCAATACTACCATTTTAAGCAGCGCCACCCTCCCCATCATAGCAAAGGGGAGCTTGGCCCAAAAGCTCATGCTACGTTCAATATTCATCACCGTTTTTACCGTGTTATGTTTATGTTCGGCCTCGGTCGTATGATAGACATCTATCCCCAGGTACCTGAAGGTCTCAGTCTCCCATGGTATTTGGAGTATCGGTAGCTTCTCACTTGGTATTCCTCTATACCCTCCTAGTGGAAATATACAACACTTCTTGGGGTTCACCGTTATCCCGGAAAAAACGGCATCTTTGTCCATCACTTCCATTACATATTCTAGATTCTCCTCTGGATACTTTAGGTACAATAGAATATCATCAGCGTACATTGATACCAAGTGCCGCCCTCCCCTTGTGGGGATACCCACCTCACCAAAATGCTGTATACCGCCAGGGGCTCCAGGGAAAGAATAAACAGCAGCTGAGACCACGGGCATCCCTGTCTGGTGCCCCTACCGAGTAGCCACTGATCAGAAATAATCGCACCCGTCTTGACCCGAGCCAGTGGCGCACTGTATAACAGGTGCACCCACCTCACGTACACTGGCCCCATCCCGTAGCTCTTCAGGGCCGCCATTAGCCAAGGCCACTTGACTGAGTCAAAGGCCTTCACCGCATCTAGTGATATGACTGCAACCTCATGTGGGTCTTTATCTACTTGTTCCATAATGTAATGGAGCCTCCTGTGGTTATCGGTTATGTTCCTATGCAGGACATGGTTTATAGTCATAATGTTGAAAAAAAAATGGCGAGTTACAAAAATGTAGAAAAAAAACGTAGAAAACAATAATGTAGAAAACCTATACATATAATGAAAAGAGTCAATTTTTAGAAAAAAAAATGTCGAAAAAAATGAATTAGCACCATCAATAAATAAACAAGAAGAGTATCATTTACTTGCGGGGTCCCCCTCCAACTCCCCACCCAACACCCCCCCATACTCAACACATTTTAATTATATATATATTTATTTATTTTTCGAAAAAATTCTAAAAAATATAGAAAAAATTTGACATTTTGACTTTCTACATTATTGCATTCTACATTATGACTGACCACCGCAGGACATACCCAGTCTGGTTGGGATGTATTAGTCTAGTTATGATTGGCTTCAGCCTATTCGCCAACACTGCAGTGAGTATTTTGCTCTCTTGGTTAAGCATGGACAGAGGTCTGTACGAGCCGCAATCTATGCTTGGTTTGCCAGCTTTTAGGAGCGGGATAATGATCGCCTCTCTCAGGGATTCCGGTAACACCCCATTCTCTAGTTCCTCGCTGAAAATTGCCTATAGACCGGGAAAGCAATTCCGCCCTGTATGCTTTATAAAATTCACTAGGGAGACCATTTCCCCATCTTCCCCCGGTGTCTTATTGGTAGGTAGGAACTTTATCACAGCCTCCAATTCTTCCAAGGTAATTGGGGTCTCTAGAGTCTCCCTTTCCGACACCTCTATTTGGGGGTAGTCCAATGTCCTCCAGTGTGTCATACATGTCTGTTTCTGTCTCCCCATCAACATCTGCATACAACTGCTGATAAAACTCTGCAAAGCAATCATTCACTTCTCTCTGGGTATCTAACGTGTGCCCATTTTTATCCCATATCGCTCTAATTGTTTGCCTGGGCGTTTCACATTTGTACAACCAGGCCAGCAGCCTGCCCGGCTTGTCTCCCCCCCGCATGCGGTCTCTCCACATATTTTTTTTATAATTTAGGTTTCATAGTCTCCCCCAGTGCATCTCGCAGTCTTTCTGCAAGTGCCTGATAGTCTCAACCCATTCCGGGGAACGCCCGCTGTTATGCATAATCCCCTCTAATTTTGCCTCTGCCTCTTGTAGCCCTCTAGTGATCTCGCCCTGCAACCCCTTGGATTTCGATATTGCTGCTCCTCTCACTACCACCTTAAATGCCTCCGACAGTGTACCAGCTGACTCCACACTCCCAGCGTTGTGTTAGAAATATTCCACTATCTCTTTTGTCAAGTCTTCTTTAAATATCCCATCTTTCAAGGCCTGCGCTCTAAGTTTCTGTGTCAGAATCCTCGCTCTTGGCGGAGAATATTGCCATTCCACAATCAATGCGAGTGGTCCGACAGGACTCTAGCCCTATATTCCGAATGCACCAGTTCCCCCAACAGGTCCATCGAGGCAAACATAGTTCAGCCGCGTATATAAATCCTGTGGCGCTGCATAGTGAGAGTACTGCCTGTCCTGCGGGTGGTGCATCCTGCAAGTGAAAGTCCGACAATAGGGTCCGGAGGACCTTAGCTGCCGGGCCTGGGTTCATGACCTTCTGATCCAACCTATCCATCCGGGGATCTAACGTGCAATTAAAATCTCCCCCCACCCCCATAACTGCCCCACCTATATACGGGCTAAATTTGCTGTACAAGGTCCTGAAATAGCCCACTCTGTCCTGGTCGGAGAATACGTGTTTACCAGACTCTTCTCTACCAGACTCTTTATCAATACCGTCCTCCCATCCGTTTCTATGGTAGACTGTAATAACAAAAAGGGAGAATGTGGTGCTATCCAGGTAATAACTACTCTAGCATACGCCGAGTATGTGGCTCCTATGGTAGTGCCACCCCACTTTTTCACCATTGTTTCTTGCTTCTCTTTCGTTAAGTTGGTTTCCTGCAACAAGGCTATATCAATCCTTTGACGTTTCAAATACATCATGACATTATTCCTTTTCAAATAACTATTGAGCCCCCTACCGTTCCAGGTAACTATCTTAAGGCCTCCCATCTCAACCATACCCCATCCCCCCCTTTGCCTCCCCTCCTCCCCTGTCGCATTGACATAGATATAAGCTTGTTCCCTGCCTAAAATCACCCCACTCAACTCCCTAACCCCCCCACCCTAACCAACCCAAACTCAACCATCTCTGCTCTCTCCCACCCCCGTCCCAACTGATGCTCAGCTCCATCCCTGGATCTCAGGCTACCCCAAATCTAGCCCTTATGCTGGTAGTTGCCAGTACTCGGGACACAGCAGGGAGACACCGCCCTACTGGCGATTCAACTATAACTACTGGGGATAGGTTGCTACCGTCTTGTGTCTCCTATATTAAGCTATTCATTGCTGTGCACTCCCAGCACATGTCTGACTTGTGCCATTCTATATTCCAGTCCAACATGTCCACATGATGAGTGTGTCAATTGATTAGTTTCCGCACCATACCGACGTGGCCCTTGCACCAACCTCAGTTATGGCTGCCACATTAACACCACTCCTAGCAATAAAATAGCATGGCATCAGGTCACTTATCCGGTCTGCCTCGCTCCAGTCCATCTTCAGTCTCTGGGCAGCCTTGGGCATCCAACCAGTGCGTCGCCACCTCCTATGCTTCGGAGAAATGTGCCTTGCTTTTGTGTAGGACCTTGAGTTTCGCAGGATACAAAAGCATATACTTGAAACCGGCCTCTCTCAGTCTTGTCTTCACTGCCACATAGCTGAAACGTTGCCTCTGTACCAGCATGGTATAATCAGGGTACGCAGTGACAGTTGCCAACGCTCGAGTTACTGTACCACCTTTCCGAAAAAATTCCAGGATCTTCTCCCTGTCTCTGTAGTTCAAGATTTTTGCTATAATTGCGCGGGGAGGAGCACCAGGTTGAGGCCTCCTCGTCTGGGCCCTGTGTGCCTGTTAAATCGCAAACCCTTCGGACAGCTTGCCAGCCCCCATGATCAACATTCTCCACATGGTCCGTAGGGTCTGAGCCTTCTTCCCCTAGGCCAACCACACGTATGTTGTTGCGTCTTGCTCGCCCTTCCGTCTCCTCTGCTCGATCCTCCAAGTAACACACTTGCTGCTTCAATATATGAACATCCTTGGCGTTGGCAGTGCTGACCTCTGTTAGTTTTCACAGCACTCTCTAGGCCACTCGTGCGTTCCGCCAATGCTCTCACATCCTGTCTCAAGAGGTTGACATCCACCCCTACCGCGTCAATCTTAAATTCCAGTGCTGCTTTCAGTTCTGCCATTGTGGCCACCCCACGAGGATTTCAGCTCTGTTATGGCATCCAGGATCAGGTGGTCTTCCCTTGGCGAGGCCTTCCCTTTCTGTGTGGTAACTCTGGCTTGTGCAGGCATGGTCGGGGACTGCTGTGGTTTAGTAAATATGTCCATTGTTGGCTCTTTGACTTTGCCACTCTCGAGCGCCATTGCACTTGGTGTTGCTAGCACGGCCAGCTTATTGCTCGAGGCCACGTCGCGCCAATATTGTAGTTCTTATGCCGGTCCGCGGTCCACAGTTCGCAGGTGCAGGTATTCCGGTGGTGCTGCCTCTCACTTGCTCCTTCTCAGTGGCCGGGTCCACCGTGTGTCCGATCCGCTTCTCTCATCCAGTGGCCCTCAGGGTCTGCGTGATCATGATGCACCAATGGGTCCTTCGGCACCTCTTTAGCCCAAATTTCAATCACTGGCTCATTGCCTATAAGACACCGCTCCCATGTGCTTCCATATGCACCAGTGCTGGCCGCTAGTTATGTGCCCAGTCACTCTTCCTCGGGTTCAAATCTTTGATTAGGGTCGCAGCTGGGCTGGACGAAAGCTCAGCCAACACAATGGCGCTGCGTGGGGCTACCCGTGCCACACGGTAGTCCGGCGATCGTCCCGGGCGGTTCAGTAACCTCTGCGCACTCCGATTAGGATGTCTAGCTCACATCCTTCTGGACTTTATTTGCCACAGTCTCTCGGTTCTCATATGTCCTTATGCACACCTTATCAGACACTCACACTACATGGCGTAGCACGCCCTCGCTCTCTCCATCCCTCAACGAATATAGATTATATTCAGCTTCCAGGCCTTCTACAGGCAGGGGGGTATTTGAACAGGGCTCAGTCACGCCTCTCAAAGGACACAACAGCGTCTGCCTCTCACCTCATCTCTGAGCGTCCTCCGCCGACGTTCCTTCTTTGTCTGCTGTTCGCCGCCTCGAGGCTGTGGCCACGTTCCCCTGCTCCTTAGTGCAATCCAACAGAGACCCTATCTTCCATTCCACCAGTGTTGCTCCTGTATTGAGACGTTCAGGACCTGCGTCCTAACAATGTGCAGAGGCACAGCCCATCAGTCATCTCATGCTCACATGCTTGCTATGAGAGGCAGCTTTTATGAATCCTGGACCGCCCCACATGCCTCATGTACTGTCCAGCCTTCGTGCAGTACACCACTCCTATTGTTGCAGATAAGCTCACAATGTGCCTGTGTCCGAGGTTTCGGCCGTGCTGGATGCGGCCACCCGTCGTACCAAAGCTGCGGGGGCACCCACCAACCTCATGTGGTGCAGCTATTGTCGTCCAAGCTCACGGACGTTGCGTGCACCTATTTTCGGGTCTCCTGGCCCCAGCGTCGTCGTTGTCCCCACACTTCTCCCAACCGCAGGGGTCGTCTGCAGTGCAACCGCAGTCGCACCCAGGACCGTCTCTCACATCGCAGTTCCGTGGGCGCTCCGGTGCGAGCATCTCTGTCCCTCCGAGTAGCTCAACGTTCCAGTTTTGTAGATCTTATGCAGGTCGGCTGGAGGCAGTGTCTGCAAGGGGACTGATTCCTCCGTGTTCCTGGTGCTCGTCCTTCTCGTCACGGTCCTCACCCCAAAGAGGTCCTTTGTCCGAGGACAGCCGCCATTTTTCTGCCAGCTCCGCGATGCCAGGTCACATCTTTAAATCTCCATAACTCTGGTTCCTCACATCCAATCTGCCCGAAACGACATGTGCTAGAGTCCCCTCATGTTCCCACTGCTTGGAATGTATTCTCATGTTGGTGCTGTAGCTCGAAATCCATGCGTGTGTCAGGATCAGTTTTCGGATAGAAAGAGCTCACAAGAAGAGCAGCCTAGTCCATGGCTGCCAAGCCACACCCCCAAGGCCTAGTATGCTTATTATTGTATATCATTCTGAAATTACCAAGGCCGTATGAATGATTGTATCCCATGTACCCCTCCTGTCTTGGAGCACTTTGAAGCACTCATTTTGTGTATAAGCACTTTACAAATAAACAATACAATCCATGGGTTCCCCAACTACGGAAGGTGCAACAGATGCCTCACGTAGCCCGCCCAGCACTTCAAAGAGCTTGTAAGCTCGATACCCTGCTCACTGATTCAGAGGAGACAGTATTTACACAGTGTGTGCATCTCTGCAAGGGAATTTTGTTTTATAGGAGGGGCCAAACTTAAATGGAGTATTTTTCATTGTCGAAGATGGAGGACAGGGCGATATTAAATAGTGGGAAATTATATGGAAACATTCAAAAATAGTGAAACTAGTGTAATGAATTTCTCCTGCTCTCCTTACTGTGATACCTTGGAGATGTCATCGAAAGACGACTGCTGAGCTTGCAAAATCTCGAGGCCTGCTTGCAAAGGAATCGTAGCTGGCGTGTAGACTCTGCCAAATGATCTTCGGTGCTGAAGAACACCAAGGGTCTGCAACCTGTGGCTCTCCAGATGTTTTGGAATAAGACTCCCACGGTCCCTCACCACTGACTTTGCTGGCTAGCACTGCTGGGATTTGTAGTACAAAAAATCTGCAGAGCCAAAGGCTGCATACACCTGATGTAGACTAACATTATTAATAATAGTCTAAATATTGCTCAATCTCGAGCATACCAAAATAACTTTACAGACTGCATATATCGACCAACCCGACGGCGAAAAAACCCAATCCCAAGACCTCAATGCGTGAAGGATCATGGGTACTGTACATGTCACAGTAGGGATAGTATTATGGGAACCCCCGCTGACTTTATGTTTGACTTCAAAAAGAAATCTGGGTTTGGCTAGACGTCAGTTACTTCCTGTTCACAATAATAGGTTTGCCTCACAAAATCCACCACAGAGTTGATTTTGGAAATCAGTCTCAACATTATTGACCAACTGAAATGATGCAGGTTTGTAGGCGGAGCAAAGAGGAATGTCTTGGTGGGCATAGGACAGGCAAAAGGAAAAAGTACCGGCCTTATTCTTTAGCAGTTAAACACGCGTGCACCGGACTTTGCAATCATTTTCGGCATGGAAAGGAATGAGTCATTGCAAAAAGCGTCCTACAAGGCACAGTCTTTATTAAATTAAAAACACATTCTACCCAATCCGAAACGCATTTGCAGCTGCAAACCTCCCTGATCACCTCTTCAAAAGGGAGTATGTTATTAAAAGATGAGAACATACATACATACCTGCAACCCTAGCAAAATAGATTGTACTGGATTAAACCAGTATATTGGATTCTATTGCAGATCAGGAAGTAATACAACATGTATAAAGGTCTAAACAAAATCAAAGGAACAAAAAGCAGTCACGATTCACTAGAAGACTGCTACTGATCTGTAATCTGGTTTACTTCCATAGTATTATGGACAATTAGCAACTGAGATGGAAAAGCATGCACATGACTGCAGTCTTCATAAGAATCTTTCAAGTCATGCACAGGCCAGTCAATGAAATCGATCTGCACTATTGGAATGGAGAAAGAATGTCAGGATGCAAGCTACAGGTACGATTATAATCGTCCATATTTCAACCAGAGTGGGAAACGGATGGCTTTAATGTTGACAAACAACGACGTAAATCTGGTTCATGTCTTAAACTGGGTGGGTTTGTCCAAGTCCAACTCTGGAACTTCAAAGAGCAGTCAGAATAGGAGTTCTACTTCTTCCTGCCTCCTCTCTCCTTCAGGGCCAGGTGAATGACAGAGCCGTTCACCATGTTGTAGAAAGCCAAAGAATTTGAATCCTTAATGAAAATACCCTGAAAAACAAAAGGAGAAGGTGTTGGGCACAAAAGAACACACACATTGTGGTACAGTCAAGCTTCAAACAAGCACAAAAGTAGTGGAGTACTAAGCAAATGGCATCATGCTAATGAGAATCCCAATGTGGGAGGATTTCTTAGCACATTTTGGCAGTAACCTCGCCATAAACATTTGCCACCCTCAACATAGGATTACCCCTGCTTTTCCGGTTCCCTCCAACCCAGTCCTTTTTTCACTGTAGAGTGGACGCTACAGTCTCGTCTACGACTAGAAGAGGCTGCTAGAGTTGTTAGTTTAAAGACATATTTTGGATTTGTTCCATTTTGCCAATGGCATCTTAAATGATACTCTCATTTGCCTCCTTCATAAACTGTCTTTCTGCACACTTGTATTATTCAGTACCTCCATACTAAGTAAATACTCTAGTGCGCATATGCAACCCACATTTCATGAGTGTTCGGCCAAAAGTCTGGAGCAGCGGCTCATTGCCCCAGCCCCCGGATGATTTTGCCAATTCTAAAATCCCTCACTGATTGTTCGGTAGATGTTCAGGACCACTACTAGTGTGGGGCTCTCGGAAGCCAACCTGTGTGGACCTGCAAAGGTTTAACACAAATGTCTAACCAAACTTACTTGGTAAAGAGGTTGAAAAGGCATAGACTAAGAAAATCAGGAATTGGGTGTAAAGAACAGTTGACATATGTGTATACATGGGTTTGTCAAGCAACAGACAAATATTTAACACAGATGCATTTAATAGAATGCTAGAGGTAAAAACCAAATATGAATACAATCACAATTAGGTTTCCAATTTTATCACCCACCAGACTTTATAATTAATTCAGTTAAAGGAAAACTGTTACAATGATCTAAAGAGAGGGACGCAAGTTATCTCAGGCTCCACAAAATTGTAAGGCCACACCAGCACAAGGTTACTAAACTTAATGAGTTCAGCCATAACCTAGGAGCAAGTGTTCAACCATTCCAGTGAAGAACCCAAGTTCTGGGTACGTTGGGGGTAGTTTTAGCAAGATGCAAAGTTCTCCCATGGAGAAAAACAGAGGTCTAGTCAATTGTGGTTGATAGTGAAACCATTTGTCATATCAGAAATATAGGTTTCCTGTGTATGGAGGGGGCAAACACCAAGCATGGATGCCCAGTGATCCATGACAGGATTCCTATATCTAGGTTGCACGACCAAAGGTAAGGCACAGCGAGCTGCAGGACAGGACTTTATTCCCAACATTAATAAATAGGAAAAGGGAGACATATACAGGTATGCTCACAAGTCCCTCAAACTCAGATCAGGAAGAGCAATTACCCTAGGCAAGTCTTGGCCAAGGGTCTGCAAACTTTGTCCCTCCGTATGTTTTGAACTACAACTCCTTCCAGTGCCAGCCAATACCGTCAATGGTGGGTACTAGAGTTAAAGTCAAAACTATCTTTAGGGTCAAAGGTTGCAGACACCTGGTCAAGGCCATTGGGGATGTCTGCGCTCACCATAGGTTGGTGGTTTTGGGAGTCCAGATATCGTGGCTGGAGGAGCATCTTTTGACAAGTAGATCAGCTGGGTAGTGGTTAGGCAGTTACGATCTCTGCCACAGACCTAATAGTAAAAAGATCACCATGCTGGACGCAGACTGAATATGAAATGGAACAGAGGACGACCAGGATTCCACCAATGACGTAACAGATAAAGTAAAACCCCCACTGTCCTCCCCCAAAGGGTTGACCGACACGAAACCAAATGTCTGAAGGACTCTGCCTCCAGCAAATTCCTCTTCACGGTAGAGGGAATCAGAGCTAAGGGGCCCGAGGACCAGACACGAGGGTGCACTTCAAATCTCAACAAAAGGTAGCATAAGATCCAAGCAACAGAGGGGGTCCCCAATTTGGATGAGGCAAGCAAATTAGAGGCCCACAACTCTTCCAACCTTGAACACCGACGTTCTCGGTGATGGACTCGGAAATGGTTAGGTCCACTAGTTCAAGGGTGAGGCGACATGGAAGGTCTCCCCAGCTGATGAATGAGCACAGCTTTGCCTTGTGCTAGATGGCTCGGGCAATAGTAGCCCCAGCAGCAGTCTTCCACCATCCCCTCTGAAGCCTCTGAAGCCTCTATTGCTTCACATCCTTAGCTCCACTAGTTAATTTAAGGAATGGTTCCAGATTCTCTAGTGCAGGATTGCCAGTTGACCCATCGGAGACCTGCAACACTCTGGACAAACCATCACAGACAAGCAGCTCAGGTACAGCCTTGACTTCACACGAGGTTTGCAGTCCTTTCCCAAACCGGTTGAACAATCCGCCCGCACCACCTCCCTTAGAAAGACTACTTCAAAGGTTTGGGTCAGGGCTTGCAAAGAAAACAAACATAAATGGAGAAAAAAAAAAAAAGAAGAGTGCACAGCTGTTAGGACAGTTTTTCTAAAGTCCAACTAAGGGCCTCATAAAACTATATCCGCGGCAGTACAAAAACTCCACTCTTGGTATAAGGCTGTACCACCTGAAGACATTTTGTAGCGTAGACAGAGGAGCCAGGCTTATTTTAGGAGGGAGAGAGGGTTGTATATAGGTACAAAGAAATGGTAGCATACATATGGTCCAAAAGAAACACAAATACACTATGCATTGTAAAAATAAGGAACAAGTTACTTACCTGTAACTATTGTTTTCCAGCATGGGTCTGGCATGGATTCACATGCTCACTTTTGCTTACAAACTGTATTTCTAAACCAATCTCTGAACTCTGGGTCATACTGCCCCCAGCCAATGATTGCCGTCTCCCCAAGCCCCTCCTTTGGCAGCCACCTTCAGATTTGGTAAGCACGTAAAGTGGCAGTATGACCAAGAAGAGCCGCTGAGAGGATGGCGGGAGGGTTCGCATGCAAATCCAGGCCAGACCCATGCCTGACAACAATAGTTACAGAGAAGTAACTTGTTCCTTCTCCAGCATGGGGCCTGGCATGGATTGACATGCTCATGAATAAAGAATACATAGCAGTACAACATTACACAACCACCGGAGTTGGCAAGGCTCAACAGGAGCAATTACTCTTAACTCTGGAACAGGCTTACCTTCAAGAGAACAGGTTGGTAGCACTGCTTGGCCGACCCTGCACTCCTCTAAAATCCCTGTCGACGCAGTACAATCTTGTGACGGTGTACGTAGACCTCCATGTAGCAGCCCTGCACATGTCCAGCAGAACCACATCAGACAGGAACGAAGTCGTCGCAGCAATCGCTCTGGTGGAATGGGCACTCAGACGGCCAGGCAGTGGTCAGTTTGCCAACCAATGAATGATACAGCTGGAGAGCCACCTCGAGATGGAAGCCTTGGACAAGGCCTTCCCATGATTCACAGGACCAAAGTTAACGAACAGTTGAGACCTCCTTCCGAAACTTATGTGTGTGTGCCACATAGAACTTCAGAGCACGAGCCACATCCAGCGAGTGTAAAGTCCTTTCAGCTGGCGACGAAGGTTTTCGGAAAGAACACAGCCAACACAAAAGGCTTGAGGTGGAATTCCGACAGAACCTTTGGCATGAAGGAGGGGTGCGTCCACAGCACCACCCTCGTGTCATGAAACGTCAGATAAGGCTGTCTGCAGGATAGTGCCTAGATTTCACCCGCCCTCCTGGCAGAGGTGATGACCAAGAAGAAAGCAGTTTTCCATGAGAGTAACTTACGAGGGGCCTGATGCATAGTGTCAAAGGGACGCCCTCCCCATGAGCCTCGTCTGCACCACGTTGCGTTCCCACGCCGGGGGAAGGAGCCTTCATCGGCAGAAAAGATTGAAACAGTCATTTGAGGAACTCCTTGACGAGACAGTGGGTTCAAAGAGAAGCTTGTCCTGGAGACCTGGTGTAGCGGGAGATAGCCGCCAGATGCACCTTGATAGAGCCGTGCACCAACCCTGCTTTGGTCAAGGACAAGTAAGGAAGAATCTGCGGGGCCGTGACCCCCAGAGGGCTTCTGATCTGCGACCGGCACCACATAGCGAAACGCTCCACTTGTGCCCGTAGCACTTAAGAGTCGACAACGCTCTGGCATTGGCAAGGACCTCCCTGCAGTCCGCTGGCAACTTGTATCCTCCGAACTCTAGGGCTACAGGAGCCAAGCCCTTGGATTCACTGATCCTGGATTGTGATGCAGGATTGCAGCACCTCCTTTGGTAAGCAGAACTGCGACCACTGGCAGCTTGACCGGAGGCGACGAGGACATGCTGAGAAGGTCCGGGTACCAAATCTGCATCAGCCACGCCGGGTCAACAAGTATCATCCTGCATCGGCACTGTGAGTTGATGACTCACATCAGGAGCGACAGCAGAGGGAACGCGTATAGCCCACGGGAAGGAGAACACTCCCGGAACCCTCCTCACCCCCATGCTCCTCGGCTGTTGGAACCTGCAGGCAAATTTCTGGCATTTGGAGTTCGCCGCCGTCATATAGATGATTTGGGGTCTTCCACACTTGAGAAAGATACGGTACACCCGATCCTGCCAGACCTCCCACTCATGGCAGGAGCGCAATGGTGTTCTTGACGGCCCAGTGCCACAAGTTCTGCCCCCCTCTGGAGAGCGCTGGGGATCGGGTGCCCCCCTTGCTTACTGATGTAGAACATTGTGGTGGTGTTGTCCGTGAAGATCCTCACCAGTATGCCCTGCAGGAACGGAAGGAATGACTTGAGAGCCCAGAACACTGCCCGCAGCTCCAGGATATTAATGTGGAGATCCAATTGTTCCAGCAGCTACAGGCCTCTGGCGTGCAGACGTCTGGTGTGGGCTCCCCAGCCCTCCAGGAAAGCATCCATGGTGACAGTCGGCTGGTATTGGGGGGGTTCTGAAACCCTGTGCGACGTTGGAGTGGACGCCCCACCACCTTATCGCCTGACGGAATGCCTCGTCGAGAAGGATCTTGTCTGCGATGCTTCCGGACACTTGTATCCAGCGAGCGTCCAGGAACTCCTGAAGAGGTTGCATTTGTAACCTGCAGAGCCAGATAAGGTAGCTGCACATTGACATGCCGAGCAGCAACTTGATGGTCCGCACCATGGCGGTCTTCAATGACAACAGCCGTTGTACCCTCCCCAGAATGGCCGCTACCCTCTCCCCCGAGGGTGATGCCAGGCAGGAGCCCGTGTTGAGGCTGGCTCCCAGGAACAGTGCATTCTGTGATGGAATCAAGCAGGACTTCGGATAATTCAAAGAGAACCGAGATCCGTCAGCAGGTGGACAGTCCTTCCCGTGTGTCCGACAGCTTCTTCCTTTGACTTGGCGTGGATGAGCCAGTTGTCTAGGTACAGGTACACTGGTATCCCATGTAGACATAGATGGGCCGCCACTGGTGTCAGGCACTTGGAAAACACCCTGGGCGCCGACTTCAGGCCGAAAGGGACGGCCTTGAATTGGTAGAGTCTTCCCTTGCACCATGCAGCGCAAGTGTTACGCTCACCTGGCTCCCACAGGGGTGTCGGTGGGACCCGGACTGCTGCGGGCTCCACCCACATGATGCGTAGTGCAGCGATGACTGACTAGATCTGCCCTCCTAATCTTGTCTGCTTTGCCCGTAGAAATATTCTCCTACAAGTGGAGAGATAGATTTAGCCACTTGTGGATTCAAATGATAGCACCCCCACAGTCCTCCCCACTAATCACCTCTGAAGCGCCCTCTCAGCAATCTCACCTTATATTCTTGAAGGATGAGCTCTCCATCCTGCGAAGCATGCAGGGGCGCGTTGATGACCAGTTACTTCACTGGCCTGAAGATATTGGAAGAGTTGTAGACGAATCATGACTCCAAAAAGGTCCTGGCGAAGAGCCGCAAGTATATAGTTCGTAAGAGTTCAAAATGTCTGGAATTCACTCCTGTCCAATTCCTCTTTTATCTTGCAGCTTTGACCCAATAAGATTGACAGTTGAAAGCACTCTGGTAAAAGTCTGTGTTACCCAAAACTGTCCGGTAAATAATGCCAAGGGTTAAACTTGCTGCTTTCTCCTTATCTTACAGATGCGGCATTAGAAGATGTGGCGTGCTGAAGAATTATACCTCCGGCGGTAAATCCAGGTAAGCATATGGTGGCTAAAGAGACTGTCTCTGTCTGTTCTCTCTGCTCACCTTGTTGTCTCTTGTCCCCCTTAGGTGCCGGGATTCGGCGATGTTAAGATGGAGACATCGCCGGATCGAAGAGATGTTGCGTGGAACGGCGAGTATGGTGCGGCGCTGCTGCTGGCGATGCGACACGTTTAAAACAAAGTCTTTCCTCTGGTTTGAAGATGCGATGAATCCGGAATCAGGTAAGAAATCAGCTAATACTCTTGTTCCAACCTTTGCTTCTTTCCTCCTTTCTAGGTGCTCCAGGTTCGAGGCAGGCGTGGCAGAAGGCTGGATGCTGCTGCTGGCACGGTGAGCGTTACACTGCTGGATGCAGAATAACACGAAGCGTGTGCTGCTCTTCGGGCACGGTTTAAATAGCCTCCAAAGTAGTCCCAGGTAGGTATTTCTCCCGACCACACCGGAGTAACAAAATAGTCCCTAAGGTAAAGTAGTCCCTTCCAGGCCTCACATGAGCTTGGATCTTCTTGCAGCATGGTCTGCATCAGGTAAGTGTGCACCTATGAGCCTGGCGCCTATTGCGCCAGGACGGATGTCCCATATGAGCCTGGTGCCATAGGCACCAGGACTGAACCCAGACAGCCCCTACCAGGGGTTGCTGGGTTTTCTCAAGGCGACACGATGCCTGCTCCCGGGGCTATGCATCAAGATAGCAAGAACTTCCGGTGCTTCCTGTGGATGGGGACGTGGAAGTATGCATCCTCCAGATCCAGCAACGTGAAGAAGTCTCCTTCCTCCAGTTGGTCGAGCAACTGCTGCAACGTGACCATCCTGAATGTTTGGGACTTGAGGTATTTGTTGAGACGCTGCATGTCTAGAATGGGTCTCCAGCCTTCTTTACTAAGAAGTATATGGAGTAGACGCCGGAGCCGTCTTGGAACTAGCTCGATCGCCCCCCCCCCCCGGCCCTTTCGTAGCATGGCCCGTACCTCCTGCAGGAGCTGAGGGATGTCCTGTTCCTGCTGGGCCACCGGAGCGATCCGCAGATAACTTTGCTGAAACTCTAGGGTATGTCCGTGGACGAGACCACCCAGCACCCATTTGTCAGTGGAGATCTTCTTCCACTCGCCAACGAAACTCGCCAGCCGGCCGCCCACCTGGGTGCATGGGTGGGGATCAGATGCCCTGGCCGGTTCAGTCCTGCTTCGGCACCTGCGTCCCGCCTTGGGAGTAATGATGGCACTGGTCACCTCCACCAAAAGCCTTGGAACGGCCTCTGTTGGCCTGCTGGGTCTTGGACCGGGAGGGTTGATGGTACAACGAGGAAACTCCAACTAAACCATTTGTCGATCTGCTGGACTTTCCGCCTGAGGCACGAAAGGAAGGGTGGTGCAGCTGAAGAGCCCAGGGCACCAGCCGTCTCCGTATCAGTTTTGATGGCCTGCAAAGACTCCTGTCTTCCCAAAGAGGTTGTCCCCCATCGAAGGGCATGTCCAGTACTCTCGTCAGGACCTCCTGGCGGAAACTGATGGCCTTCAGCCAGCCTCGACGACTGAGACAGACACCGTTCCCCCCCCCCCCACCCATCTGTCGGAAACCTGTGTCAGCGATGTCCAGGGCCACCGTAATGGCATGGTCTGACCCCACCTCCCCTTCCTGGAGGATGGCCATCGCCTCTACTCGTTTGTCGTCAGGCAGAAAGTCCAGAGGCTTTGAGGGGCGCCGAAATTCACCGACAACGGATCCCCGTTTGTCAGCCGATGTAGAGAAAGAGCACAAGTCCTCGGGTTGACACAAATAGGACTTTTTCTCAAAAAAGCGTGAAAAACGTAGAATAGCTCATGGATCAAATCTCGAGGACTCCCAACACTTGAACATGCAGTAAAAATCTGAAGACGGCTGCCAGAGGAGGGGCCTACGGAGGGGACAGTCATTGGCTGGGGGCAGTATGACCCAGAGTTCAGTGATTGGTTTAGAGGAGAAATACAGTTTTAAGTAAAAGTGAAACTGTTTTCTTTTTTTACAGAGGATTCCCGGTCTGACCATGGGGAATATTCATGAGCAAGTGAATCCATGCCAGACCCCATGCTGCAGAATGCTTTATTTTATATACAAGTAGGTCAAGATAAATCTTGGGAAAGTTGAGTACTATTTTATGAATCAAACAATTATAAAAACCAACACAATACCTATGGTATATAAACCCAAATATAACCTTAAGAATAGCACTATGCAGTTCAAGGTGAGTCAAACCTAAAGCAACACATCCAGAATGGCATTCTGCTATTCTTGGGGAGTAAAACCAAAGTAGTTAGACTTTTGGAATACAGTATGTAATACAAGGGGGGCAGACTCGAATGATAATATCCTACAGTGTGGTTCAGTTACAAGAATAACCGAGTTATACCACACTGTTACAAGTATGCACCTTGCAACATACGTTATCTTTTTTTCAGTTAGGAATACATACTGTTACACCACTACTTTTTAGTAGTTCAAAGCTAGTAAAATAACTTACTTTTCAGAGGAGCTACTCCAGGACAAGTAAGAACAGAGTACACTATTTGAGATGTGCCCTAAAGCGATTCAAGGTAAGCGCAACCCAATGTTACACTTTTAGAAGAGCAGCAACTATTCAAGGTAAGTAACCCTATTGGTATATAAACCTCCATTTCTAAAACAGCAATAGATAGTTTACCAATGATACTTTCAGAAATGTGAAATACAATTCTAAGTGAAGTAAGAACTCTAGTACTCTATACTTTCTTTTTAGAGGGGCAGTATGCTTCCTGCCCCTGCCAGACACCCTGGAACCAGAGCGAACAAAGGGACCAAACCTGGTTTGGCGCGCAGAGTAAATCTCAAGAAGGACCTTTCCACAATGAAATGGTGCAAAAAAAGACCGGGGCCATTTTGACAAAAATGGCATCCATGGGTGCGTTACTGCAGCTGCGAACGCAGCCCGCGGTAAATGCACACCACGGTAGTTAAAAGTAAACCACTGCCATCAGCCATTCATTGAGGAAAGGGTAACAAAAATGTTACACGAGAAGCTAGACAAAGGGGATACTAAGCAACCCCTCCAACACCCTGCTGGGTCTAGAAAGTTACAATGTACGTAAAGTCAATTTCACTTCACTGCTCTTGTAAACAGTTCATCCAAGAGAAGGTATTTAAACTTTGGGGAAATCTGAAAGACTTCCTTGTGTCACTGCACTGAAAGTGCTTTGTGACACAATGTAAAAGATGATGCTATGGAGTTTGTCAGACTCCACAACCAAATGAAACAGAGTTCAAATCACATTATAAAAACATGAGAGTGGGAAAAAAGTGTCTCATTCTCTCCAGATTAAAAATTAAAAGTTCTAAAATCCAGCAAAGTTGCTGGGGGTCTCTAAGGTAGAAAAGAATTGGCACATTTCTGAGAATTCGCCTTAACAGCTGCAATACCCCAATACCTTGGGGACCATGAGCCAGGGTGCGGTGCACAGTTTTCGGAATCGAGCTGAAACTTTAGTGGTATCCTGCATGACCTGCACAGACATGAATTGAGTCTGAAAAGTCCCCTCAGTGCGGGAACTTGCAAGTGACGAGAATCTAAGGAACGATATTCAGTCTTCTTCTGGCTCCTGAAAAGGGCACCAAACACACAGTGCCACATTCAGCCACAAAGAAACTCTTGCCTGGAGCCTTCTCCGTTGATCCCTGCTGCAAAATCCCTTCCAAGGTCCTGTCTTCCGTCTTCATGACAAAGGAATCCATCGGCCAGGTTTTTAGCTGCAGATCCTGAAGTCTTCCTGCTGCAACTATTCTTCTGTGCAGAGGTACTGTGTTGGCTGGGGTATTTACTTACCTTAAGCCTGTGTGATTTCTGTAAAGCATTTTGGGTGTTCTGTGATTGGGAGTCCTCTCATCCAGTTCACCCAGGCACATTGCTGGAATCCTCCAAGGGTGTCTTCTCAATGTCCCTGGACGCTAACTGAAAGTTAGGGAGAATGTTCATTTATGTGCCAATTCCCTTTAACCTTAGAGACCCCCAGCTCTTTTGCTGGACTCAGGGCATTTTAAATTTTACTCCTGAGTGAGTGGGACTTTTCCCCCCACTCCCTCCTGTGTTTTCCTGACTATGATTTTGTGTTTCTTACTGTTTAATGGAGTCTTGTAAATTCCATAAGCATCTGTTTTTTCCATGGCGAGACAGCACCTTTTCTGCAGAGCCAATGTTTAAATAGATTTTCTTGGGTGAACTACTGTTCCCAAGAATACTAAAATGACTTTCGTCTTACCTTTTCCTTTGTGGGTCCAGCACACACCACCCTATATGGAGTGCTGGGGGTGGGGGGGGTTACAAAGTAACTCCTTAGCCCACTTCTCATGTAAAATTCTTTTACAGTAACTAACTTGAATGGCTGACGGCAGTGGTTTCTTTTTTACTACCTTTAGCCGGATTTCTTTTTCGAGGAGGAGCTCGATTGCCAGCTGGCAATGGAGGCGGAGGGTGATGTCGATTGCGTCCTGTCCACCTTGGGACCCCGTTTCTGCAGCAGACCTGGTGAACTCAGACTTGCAGTTCTTGGCATTGTCTTGGCCCCCACGCATGAGGCGCCCTCAAAGTACTTAGAAGACCGCTCATCCGACTGTCCAGTCCTGGGTGAGGCATGACCCTGCTCGGAGCACGGGGCAGAGGCCTTAGCGTTAAGCCACGCCGCCAGTCTGCTGTGCCTGTCCCTCGTCTTTTTGGATAACCCAAGGCATATCTCGCACTCCACCTCCTTATGGTCTGGGTGCAAGCAGTAGAGGCATTGCAGGTGTTTGTCTTCAACAAACACATTCCGTATCCTGCACTTGGTGCAGGGTTGGAAAGGGGACCTTCCCTCCTCCTCCGTCATGGTCGGAGTCCGCGAAGTAGGGCGAGTGGCCTTCTGGAATTTTTTATGGTTTTTGCATTTGAGGGGCGCTGAAATTCACCGACAACGGATCCCAGCTGTCGGCAAAAAGAGAAAAGAGCACACAGGCTCTTTTGGAACAAAAATATAACCTTTTTACATCAAAAACACGAAGCAGCTCGCAGAGCAAACTCCAGGACTCCCAACATTGAAGCGTGCAGTAAAAATCTGAAGATGGCTGCGAGAGAAGGGGCTTAGGGAGAGAGCGGTCATTGGATGGGGGCAGTATGACCCAGAGGACAGTGATTGGTTTAAAGGAGAAATACAGTTGGTAAGGGAAAGTGAAACTCATTTTTCTTTTACCGAGGATTCCCAGCATGACGACGGGAATATTCTGAGCATGTGAATCCATGCCAGACCCCATGCTGGAGAACAATCAGTTACTTTAATATATATTCAGATCAGTGCAACACATACTAAGGTAAGCAATAACTTTCTACACTAATTTAGCATTCCACCATACAGACCAAGGTCAGCTACACATACAGGAAACTTTTTAAGAATGGCACACAGCTATTCAAGGCAGGTAAAACCCAAGGCAGACTTATTTTAGACCGGCTAAACAGCAGGTCAGGGGAAACAAAACCCAGTTGCTATACTTTTACATTTATATCCTTAAAAAAAAAAAAAAGTAAAGTGAAGCCAACAGCATTACTTTTGGGAAAGCGGCACAACCAAGTCACATGTAAGTAAAATAACCTTATATATACCATCAGAATGGCGAAACACATTCAAGGTAAGCAAGAACCTTTTTAACTGCTCAATCTCAGAGTGACAGTTACCAACCAACTCTTACACAAGTAAGTAACTTTCAAACACTTGTTATACTTTTGAAGACAGAATCCTTTTCTTACCCAGCTGTAGGCAGGGTGAGATAGGGTTCAATTGCAGGCAAAGTCAGAGTTCTTGAGTACATTTCTTTAAACAAGTACTTCACTTTAGAGGTTATTAAGGTCCAGGGACTTCAGAGAAGACACCTTAGGAGGATTTCATTAGTGGGCCTGGGTGAACTGGACGAGAGGACAGAAATCACCCCAAAGATACACAGAAATCACACAGGCTTCAGGTAATTAAATACCCCAACCAACAAAGTATCTCAGCGCAGAAGAAGTGTTTGCAGAAGGGGAGATTTCAGGTTTTGCCGCCAACAACCTGGTCTATGAATTCCTTGTCATGAAGACTCGATAGGACACTGGAAAGGATTCTGCAGCAGGGAACAACTGGGGAAGGGTCCAAGCAAGAGTTTCTTCATGGCTCTATGGTTCTGGCACCCTTTCCAGGAGCCAGGAGAAGACTGAATATCGCCGGTCGGATTCTCGTCACTTACAAGGTCTAGCACTCTGATGAGAGGACTTCATACCCGATTCACGTCTCTGGAGAGCCAGCAGGATTCCACCAAAGTTTCAGCTCGATTGAGAATTCGGAAGACCGCACAATAGCTCGAAGTCCCAGGGTACTGGGGTATTGCAGCCCAGCAAGGTAACAGCGCGTCATGGGATGGCTCAAAATACAGGTCTTCTTCAGACTAGTGGCTCTCACCAGCCTTTGGGTAAGAGCCATCGCGTTCGGGACCCCCAGGTCGATTGGAAGGGTTGCAGCAGGCTCCGGTTACACAGCAGGCTGCAGGCTCTCGGGTCGCTGGCAAGAGCTACGGGCGTTGTTTCTTCATCTTCCTCTTGTTTCTGCTCCAGTGTTCGACTTGTC
This sequence comes from Ambystoma mexicanum, assembly GCF_040938575.1. Lineage (NCBI taxonomy): Eukaryota > Metazoa > Chordata > Amphibia > Caudata > Ambystomatidae > Ambystoma > Ambystoma mexicanum. The sequence goes on from NC_090932.1 coordinate 1,300,094,445, forward strand.
AGCAGGTTCTGAGTTTTTATAAGGAACTACAGCAAAATTTCTACATTCTCTCCCTGCATTTCCCCGCCCCCCCCCCCCACACTGGGAGTTTGTTCCTTTCAGGCAAGGTGAAAGACTAAGGGCTGTTTTGGACTCCATCGCTTCCTGCCTTCTCTGACACTCTGGAACCTGGGACAAATCAGCCACTGAGTTCCTTCCCACTTAGAATGGAAGGGGACCTCAGAAACAGCAAGCACACAAGAAATGGTGAAAAAAGAAGGAGCCCATCATTTCAGAAAAATGGTGGCCCTTCTTTGCATTACTGAGGCTGAACGAACAGCCTGCGAGTAATGGAGACTAAAAAGTAATTAAGGTAGTTACACTGCCATCAACCATTCAAAGAAACTTGTAATTATAATAAAATGTTACCAGGTAAGTAAGACCCAGCTTTCATGCACACATTCTCACAAGCCTATTCGAGTGCTTCCCCCAGCTCCCTTGAGAAACAAACACTTTCACCCAGGACCTGTTCCCTCGGTTCGCAAGAAGCATGTGGACAAATCCTTACTGGAAAGCACATAGCCTGTATTGCAGGTGGCAACTCCCCTGGCGTACATACCCACGCTTGAACAGAGGCGCTGTCTTGGTAACGTGATGCGCGGGAAGCAAACACTAACCTCACCGATGCGATCACGTGACACGGTGTCTCAAATATTGTCACGCCCACAACCATGTTCAATGGCATCGGACCTGCACGTATCAAAGGAAGGCACCCCCTCACGTTACGCACGCCACGGGCTCACGTGATACGAGAATCACCGCCTCGGCATAAATCAGCTGTGAATCCGCTGGACCACGCTCAGCTGCGTTTATACAGCGTTTGGCTTCTCCTACTCTTATGGTTCTTCTGGTGATTACGACTACGATTTCTGGACTTCTTTTGCTGCATCCCTTGTACCACGCATTTTTGTTTATATTTGGCTAGCTAGAACTCGGACTGAATAACGGACTGCTTCAGATTTCCCTTGGTTACTTCAGTTACTCGGATTGTGCTCACAGAATCTTCTCTGGATGACAGACCATCACGCTGAACTTTGTTCAGATTTCACCAGGTGCTTCCAGTGCTTTCGTTCCACCAGCTTGGCTCACTGAGGGAACAGGTATCTACTGATACTACCCCAGAATTCCTCCTATCCCCGCCCATCATCTTGCTCTGGTAGGTGCTTAAGTGTCCTGCTACATAATCGCCCATACTCTGTTCTGTACTCACCGAACCTGCCACATTCCTTTTCAGCAGCCACCCAGAGGATCTGGCGTTCGTGTTCCTGTCACCTGTGGCCCCAATCCTCAAGCAGTGAGTAAATTGGTATTTCGCTGCTAGTGGCTTGGGGATGGAGGTATTCATACTCCTCGCGATCCAGGATTCCTGACACCAGCACTACAGATAAGGTGGGGTGTGCTGGGTCACTTACATAAAATGTAAAGAGGATGAAAATCCCTCTTTACTATTGGGGAACTGTAGTCCACCCTAGTATATGAAAGAAATTAGCAGGCGAGCCCAACGGGGCACCCCAGGCTAAGCTCAAGAGTTGTAGAAAACTACAACTTCAACCTTACACTATGGAGAGATTTAAAAAGGTCATCCATAACAAGATTAAGACTAGGTGAGGGGGGATAAAAAGATTCCCCTTCAGCTAGGGATAAGGTAAAATAGTTACCTAGTCAAAGCAAAAAGTTCTGTGGGTCAGGAAGATGCATCATTGATATGAAATTCTTACCAAACAAACACACCTATGGGAATCTAATTAATTCTGTGTGTTTGGGACAATCTATAAATAAACATGAGGACACATCCATATGACATTTAAAGCATAAGGGGTCATAAATAATGGACACAATGATATGTTTCCAATTTATGTGGAAGTTAGATTTGTGGAACGCTATATACTAGCTCCTAGTTCCCTCGTGTTAACTCCAGGTCAATGGTTAATGCTGGATACCTAGGATCCGCTTTTAGCTCCTCCTTATCCAATCTTAATTTCGATACCTGCAAGGCCTAAATAAATAACTGCATTTTAATTCATTCTGCCTAACTTTTACCAACAGTGCTTTGTGTGTGCTTAACTTAACCCTTCACCAATATCGGACCTCCTAATTCTATGCCTTGCTACTCAGTCACACAACCCAGATAAGAGTTTTGCTAGACTCTTTTTTATACCGGTTCACCGAAATAGGATGGCCTCTCAGAAACGTCCACAGGTCTTAACAAGGACTTTAAAGCAGAACAAAGAACCACGTAAAGAAAACTTGAATGGAATTTGACCATGAATTCCACATTGAAAGTGCAAGATACAGACCCAAAGGTCATCCTGGAAAATAACAGCAACACCGTCGCAGGGAAGAGGTAGAGTTCACATGGACTACTCATCAGGAATAATATTAACTAAAAGAGCAGAGTCAGAGGTAGATCAAGGAAATGATTGAAAAAAACAGTACTTGTGCAATCTTAAATAAGACTGAATTAAAATGCAGGAAAAAGGATGGAAGGGGAGTTGCAAGGCTGGAAAAGAAAATATATCCAAAGACTTCAATGGCTACCATGCTCGATGAATGCTGCTACTAAGAGCTGTAAATAGCTGTTATTGACCGACCAATTAAATGATATTCAATGCATCTACCTCAGAAGGTTGAAGAGTTAGCCCTTCCAGGATTAATAATTGTGCAGTGCCGGCTTTCCAGATTCCTGAGGCAAGCGCTTAACTTGCAGAGTTACCCTTCCAGCTTAAGTGGAGTATTGCTGGCAAACACTATGTTCCTAACAAAAGAACCTTTAGATATTATTTTCAAGAAAAATGCCAAGATCAATCAAAATGAAATGGTGAAAACAGCCCAATTGAAAAATTAAACAAAACAGTGGGCCTCATTACGAGGTAGGTGGTAAGGGATTACCGGCACCAGTAAGGACACCGGTGCCGGTAATCCCTTACCACCCTATTCTGAGGTCCCTTAGCGGGTCTTTTCCTTAACGCCTGGCTGACCAGGTGTTAAGGATGGGACCCGTTAAGGGACTTCAGAGCTAATAACGGTACCGCAAATTGCGGTACCGTTATTTGCTCCATTCCCATTGAGCCCTATGGGGGCTCGAATGGGGAATGGCTCCCGGAATGGGGACTTACCGGGTCCTCCAAGGTTGGAATGACCCAGTAAATCCCTATTTCGGGAACCCGGACCCGGATTGCAGTAAGGGGGTAGCCATGGTGCTAATTCCTACCTCATAATGAGGCCCATGGTCTACAAATTACAATGGAAATGCTGAAGCCAAATATCACAAAATATTGTCCATGTATGCCTAAATTTCTTCACTTGTCCAAAATAAAAAGCACAATACCCAATGATCCTGCAAGACAGATGAAAAACAGAAAACACTAGTTAATGGGCTTCACAGGTTTATTGACATGGGCTTCAAACTCTGCTTTGAAAAGAACATTTAGTGGCATGTGCCTCACTGGATCATATTCGGGGGCCGGGGAGACTGGTTTGGCAAACAAATTTACAAACGCTACAAATGTAATTTTTCTGGCATGTAGGCACGAAATCAGGAAAGAGGAACACCATGAATGTACAGATCTGCTACTACCAAGTTTCAGAAAAAAAAGCAAAATACATGAGAATCTAACATTCAATAATCTGACACAATTTTTACTAGGTTGTGTTCAAGACAAGCTTAGAAGAACGAAAAGATTTACAAACAAAAGTGTTAAGAGGGATTTCCGAAATCAACCTTTGGGGTGTATTTTGTGAGACCAATGCATTATGGTGAACAGGAAAGACCCTGAAGTCTAGCTAAGCACAATAAAGGTAGGTATGCAAGGCTTTCATTCAGGATGGGTATGAGAGTGGTCTAGGGCTACAAAGAAACGCAAACCGCGCACTCCAATAATTCCAGTTAGACAGAGAAGTACACCAACAATACAAAGTATCTCTCTATCCTTAAGAAGAACAAGTTACTTACCAACTGTAACGTTCTTTCGATTGGATGTTCCTGCCACGTATTCCTCATTTTAGATATATCCTTACCTTCAGCTTGCTGCTTCTGAAAAAAAATAATTTCTCTCCACCAGAGGCCAAGCCTCTTGAGGCCGCGGCATTGATGTCCCTCGGCGGCATCCGACGAGCACCGACGTCATCCACTGTATAAGAGCCTCGAGCGCGCCCGTTGGCTTCAGTTCTGTTTTTTCGTATGTTGTAGCCCATGGATTTTAATTAATTAATGGCGTGCCTCTTTTGACCCAAGCCTTAAAAGAATGTAGAGTGTAATTCACGTAAACTGCACTGTGGGGTTGGTTTGGAGGGTCGATGAGGAATACCTGGGAGGAATATCCAATCGAAAGAACGTTACAGTTGTAAGTAACTTGTTCTTCGAATGGATTGTGTCCTCTCACGTATTCCTCATCTTAGATAGACTCCCAAAGCAGTTTTGTCTCGGAGGTGGGAGTACAGAATTTTTCTAATCGAGTCCAGAGTGGAGTACAGATTTAGCAAATAGACTTCCTTGAGAAGAAGTCGAGTCCAGAGCATAATGTTTTATAAAGGCCTGCATGGATGACCATGTGGCTGCTGCACAAATATCTTGTACAGGGACACCCCTTTTTAGTGCTGTTGAAGTTGCCATGCCCCTGGTTGAATGAGCTCTCAGTCCATCCGGTGGTTCTTTTCCAGTCAATCTATAGCATTCTGTTATGGCCAAAATTATCCATCTAGATAATGTTTGTTTAGTTACCGCAAGTCCTAGTTTATGGCCAGTGTACCCCACAAAAATGTGATTACACTGACACACTTTCGCTATTCTTAAAATGTAGAAAGTAAGAGCTCTTCTGGGGTCTAGTCTTTGTAGCTGCTCCTCTTCCTTGCTTGCATGAGGAGAAAGGTAGAAAGTAGGTAAAAGTATTTTCTGTGACATGAAAATCCAAAACAATTTTTGGCAAAACAAGATCGTTCAACTAAGAACTACTTTATCCTTATAAAAGATAGTGTGAGGAGGACCGCTAGAAAGCGCCTGCAACTCACTTACCCTGCGGGTTGATGTCAATGCTACAAGAAGTATAGTTTTAAAAGTAAGGAGCCTTAACGGACAAGAGTGGAAAGGCTCAAATGGAATGCATGTGAGGAATATCAGAACCAAGTTCAAATGCCCACACTGGAACCTGAAAAGGTATTGGTGGAAATACGTTATTGAAACCTTTCAAGAATTGAATTATTAAAAAGGTATCTTGAAGTACGATTCTTCCTCTGAAGAGCGCTTAAAAATGAATAGCGCTGCTAAGTATTCCTTTATCGTACCAACCTGGAGCCCCAGATTAGCTAAATGTAATAGGAAAGATAAAATTGTGGGGATATTACATTGAAATGGGTCACATTCTTTTCCCTGCACCAGTTACTGAACTTGTTCCAACGACACCGGTAAAGAGATTTGGTTGCTGGCCTCCTGGCCGAAAGCAAAATTTCCATCACGTCATCTGGGAGGATCCCAAGTCTTCTATCTCAACCTCTCACAAGCCAAGCTTGAAGGCTGAGTGTGTTGACCTCCGGATGGAGAACATGACCTTCCTCTTGCGAGAGAAGATCCTCTCTTCTTGGAAGACGTATTGGAGGGCAGATGGACATATCCAGAAGGTCCCAGTACCACGTTCTCCTGGCCCAATCTGCGGCAATTAGGATCATGGTTTTCCTGAACTTTCTCAACCTCCTGATTACTTGAGAGATCACAGGGACTGGAAGGAATACATGGAGGAGTGGAAACTCCCAGTCCACCAAACACGCGTCCCCTAGAGCTCCCCTCGGGGGAAATTCCCTTGAGCAGTACAGCTCGCACTTCCGGTTGATACCGGTCGCAAACAGATCTACTTGAGGAGTTCCCCAAAGGTCGATGATCTCTTGAATGACTTCCTGAGGTATCTCCCACTCGTGGGAGACTGCTCTGCCTGCTCAGAGCGTCCGCTGCTGTGTTTTGTTCTCCGGCTAGATGAATTGCTGATAGATCCCTTTTTGAATTGCCCAGAAACAGTTGCATCGCTTCTCTGCACAGTGGTAGTGACCCCACTCCTCTTGTTGAGGTAGTACATGGCCACTGTGTTCTCCGTCATTATCAGGACATTCTTTCCCCGTACAGAGGGCAGGAAGGTCTTCAGCGCTAGTCTGATTGCCCTCAACTCCAAAAGGTTGATGTGTAGTTTGGACTCCGATGGAGACCAGTGACCGCTTATTGTCAGATCGTTGGTATGGGCTCCTCACCCCATGAGTGAGGCGTCCGTTACTACTGTTATCTCCAGCCATGGTTGCCAAAAAGATTCCCCTCTGAGGATATGATGCCTGCAAGCCCACCACTTTGGCCGGAACCTGCAACAGATCTGACATTTCCCCTGAGAATTGGGACCATTGAGTTCTGAGAGCCCATTGAAGGGATCTCATTCTCAAACTGGCTTCTGGTATAAGAAAAATGCAGGATGCCATCAGGCTGAGCAACCTGAGAAAAATCGAAGGCTGGTAGATACTGGGCATTTTGGAATTTTGTTACCATCTGCAGAATGTGGTAAGCTCTCTATTCAGGAGGCGAGGTTTTGCCCGAGCAAGTATCCAGGACTGCTCCAATAAACTGTGATGGTATCATGTTTGACTTCTTAAAATTCAGAGAAAACCCTAGTTTATGAAGGAAGTGACAAGTCTTGGACAGATGATCCTGGGTTTGTTCTGGAGAACGTGTCCTGATCATTCAATCGTCCAGATAGGGGTAGACGTGAATCCCCCCTCTCCTGAGACTCGCTGCCACCACCTCCATCAACTTGGTGAAAACTCTTGGGGCGGAGGTCAGCCCAAATGGCAGAACTCGAAACTGATAGAGAGAATTGCCAATCGCGAACATCAGGTACTTTCTGTGCTTGAGATGGATTGGCACATGAAAGTAAGCATCCAGAAGGTCCAATGATGGAGTTGGAGAGCCTGAAGGATCTCAGAAAGTGTGACCATCTTGAACTTGTCCTTCCTTAGGAACTTGTTCAAGTTTCTCAAGTCCAAGATGGGTCTCAGTCCTCCGTCCTTCTTTGGGATGAGGAAATATGGGGAATACCAACCCTTGTTCCTATCCGCTAGAAGTACATGTTCTATTGCACCTTTCTGTAGCAGGGTTAAGACTTCCTGCAACAGGAGCGGATCCGGATGTTTGGCAGAGTTGTATCCCGGGGGGTGATTCTGAGGTTTCTTTAGAAAAGGAAGGCAGTAACCTTGGGATACTGTTCCTAGTGCCCAAGCATCTGAAGTAATGCCCCGCCATTCTTCTAGATGCTGTGAGATCCTGCTTCCCACTGGGGTCTTGTGGGTCAAAACCTCAGTGGTTTTGCGGCGGCGGCTGAAGGGACAGATGCCACTGCTGGGGCAGATCTAGCACCTTTTCCTCGCCCCCGAGGAAATCTTCTTTGGCCTCTTTGACTGGCCTGTTCTCTTACTTTTCCAACTGAGGAATAATAACGAAAAGGACGACCCCTCCAGGAAGATGAGCCCCTGTAGGGGCGTTGCTGAGGTGGTTTTATAGCGGCACTGAGATTTAGCCGTCGCTTTGGAGGTCTGCAGCTTCTCCAAACTTTCATCCGCCTTGCTGCCAAACGACCTCGAGCCATCAAAAGGCATATTAAGAAGTCTGGATTGCACATCCGGTGCGAAACCAGACTTTCTTAGCCACGCAAATCTACGTAGCACCGTCCTAGTTGCCATGGACCAGCTGACACTGTCAGCTGTGTCCAAACCTGATTGAAGGCATTCTCCCGAAGCCTCCTTTCCATCCCTTATTATGGCTAGAAAGCCATCATGCTCTTCACCTTCTGGGATGTGTTCAGCTGCCGCTGACATGCAGTCCCACAGGGTATATGAACCTTGCCAAGGTACAGGTTACATTAGTAGACTTCAAAGCCATACACCCCGATGTAAAATCTTCCTAGACCATGCATCCACCTTTTTACATCCCTATCTGGAGGGATTGAAGGGTATGCAGCATTTCTTGTGGAAGTGGCTGCCTGTACTACCAGACTTTCTGGAGTTGGGTGTTTGCTCAGGTATTTTGGATCAGAATTGCAGGGTCTATATTTAGACACACATTTTTTATTTACTGCCGGGATGGCTTCAGGGTGTTCCCAAGCAGAATTAACCCTTCTTTGCAAGGCAATGTGAAATGGGAGAATTGGTTCTTGCTGAGGTGTTCCCAATTGAATTTCAGTCATGTCATCATCCTGACAGATTGGTGAATTTCTACCCCACCCCATAAATTCTGTAACTCTATTCATGAGTTTACTGTAACCCGCATCAGCTTGCTCTGATGGGTCTGGCTTATCAAATTCGTATTCTGGGGAAGTGTCCAGACCACTTGCTGTTTGCAGACATTCTTGTAAATCTTGAATTTTTGACTGAGGATTAATTAATTCCTCTGGAACAGATCTTGTGCCAAATTTAACACCAGCAGAGGTGACTTCTTCGTCTTCTGATGATTCTCCCTCAGATAGATGACATGGTCCTAAAAAACTCATGTCTAATCTCAGGTTGAAAAACCTTTTCTGGTAATGTAGGTTTTTCCCTTATTAAAAGGCTTGGGCGTCGACGAAAACATCAATGGCGTCTATGCCGTTACCACAGCCTTCGGTGTCCTCCATGTAATCGTCGAGGGAGTTGTAATTGTCGAAGGAGCTTTTGAAGTCATCGATCGTGAACTCGACGTAACTTCCTTCGAAAGGGTTGTCGACTCGAGAACCTTCGAAGTCTTCGATGGCGTCAATGTTTACTTCGATGGCGTATGATGTTTCAACGCCATTTTGTTTTCCTCTACCTTCGATTTATGCACCGGAAGGTCTTTTTCACGAGGTGATCGGGACAAGTCCATAGATGACACCCTTGATGACTTTTTGTCAGCTTTCCTTGTTTTGGACCTTCCTCCGTCACGTTTTTCGTGAGTAGGGGCATGGTCTTCTTTAGCCTTTTTTTAGGGGGTCTGGGCCGCATTCTCAAAAATCTTTAGCATGGAAACTCGAAAGGCTGCCCATTTACTCGGGGAGTCATGCTTTGATGGGCATGCTATCACCTCCTCCGAAGATGTCGAGGAAGAAGAGGGAGATCAATGTCTTTTCTTTGTCTTCTTGGATGACGAAGACTTTCTCGATCTACTCCTCGACCTATGTTTTTTACGATAATTTTTTGAAGACTCGCTTTCCCTTTCGAAGTAGACTTCGATGAACCCTCCCCTATAGCTACTTTACCTCTGCGTTCTTTTAAGGCCTTATGGGTCATCGACTGGCACGAATCACAGTCTTCAATTCGGTGGTTGGAACCGAGGCACCAAAGACAATTCTTGTGTGGATCGGTCAAAGACATTTACTTTACACATTTCAGACATTTTTTAAATCACGTCTTCGGTGTGGAAGGGTTCGATGAAGACAACATTGCTATTTTTTTTTCTAAACTTAGAACTTTAAAGACAAAAACACAAAAGAAACAAAAAGTGCATAAAACCCGAACCCCCCCACCCCCCCCCCCCCCCCCCCCAAGTCCAATTCAAACATAACTGCAAGGTAACCAGACTTTCATCTCGTACCCTCTGTCTTTGAAGCAACGCGACAAGTGACCCGCATTATAGCTGGCTTGAGGCCGATGTCGCCCCGGATCGTGGGAACCCGCCACTGGGTGTATACCTGTTCAGAGACGATCGCGCCCCGGCCATCCGGGGGTGCCGTCCCGACACTAATGGACGTCCCATCCCCATGTCTGCTGGACCCCATACCAGCCTGCGAGAAACAAACAAGAGTCATTGTTCACCAAGGCAGTCAATTTGTCCATCAGAAACATATTCTTGAGTTTTTTGAACCATTCGTCTTTGGAAGGCGTTTCGGGCTCTTCCATTTCTGGGCCAGGACCACTCTGCCAGCTCTCAACATAGTTTCTACCATCCTTGGGTACCAGTACAGTTCCGCCTCCTCCGGAGGGAGGCCCAGCAGCATGGTCAGCGGATTGAGAGGAAGAGAGTCCTCCGTTACCTCCGCTATCCAATCCTTCACGGATTCCCAGTAGGACTGCACTTTCGGGCATAGCCACCACATGTGGCCTGCTATTTTACACAAAAAACTGAAGCGCGGTATGAAACGATCCGAAGCGAAGCTAACGGAAAAACAGAACTGAAGCCAACAGGCGTGCTTGAGGCTCTTATACAGTGGATGACGTTGGTGCTCGACGGATGCCGCTGAGGACAGATGCAGCGGCCTCGAGAGGAGCCCCATCTGGTGGAGAGAAGAAAAAAAATATCCAAAGCAGCAAGCTGAAGGTATGGATATATCTAAAATGAGGAATACGTGGGAGGACATAATCCATTCCAACTGTAGTTACTGTGGGATATATAAAATAATCCCTAAGGAGGACCCCAAGGGTCCCCAGCAACACTGCCTATAAGGAGCTGTGTGCTGCAATAGTAAAATAAATATGCCTTATAGAGTTATGGAGCAAAATAGGCTCCACAGTACAGGTAAGATACAAAGATCATAGTTCCAAAAGACAGAGCCCATAAAAATGAGTGGAAAAAGGTTGCATTCATTCAGGATTAAAGAAAAAGGCCCAGAAGTCCATCAAAAAGTGCTGGTGGTCTCACTAGGAGAGGGGATGAAGCATAACGATTTAAAATCTCACCAACACAATCTAATCGAGCAGTCTAGCTTTTGGGTTCCGTGGAAGTTAAAAAAGGAAGCAGGACTGACCATATTGTCAGTCCCTCCCCGGAGGCATTGCGACCACAGCGCAGACTGAAGAGCTGAACCTGTAGCTACTGACCGGAACGTGGCGGAAGGAGAGAGCGTCCCTACCTGCTTGGAAGAGGACCCAACACCAGAAGAGGCTAAGGATCCAGAAATGGAAGAGCGCTGAGAAGAGGGTCCAGCAGGTATGCGCAGCCAGGCACCCAGGAAGTGCTGGGGAGCTGCATACGGCAATGCGCAAACAGGAAACAAGACCGAAGAACCGTCGGGAGACATGAGGAGGCCCAAGACCGAGGTGAGAGACGATACAGAAGTTACAGGAGCAGCCCAGGGTCCTCAAGGGCACTTGGGAAGCCAATGTGAAAGGTTTTCGGACCCAGGAAGCCAATACAAAGGGGTCTTGGACCGAAGAAAGAGAAACCGATACACAGGTCTGGGACCCGAGAAGCCTATATAAGAAGGTCTGGGACCCAAGAAAGAGAAACACAGACAGGTGGGCTTTCCATGGATTAAAATCTAGACCCGAGAAAGCAAAAAGAAAGCCAACGAATAATATGGCCAAATGACAGGCAAAAATCTTGTGGCATGGCCATTTAAGAGTATATGGTACTCTTAAAGGCACTATGAAGATAAACACAGAGGTGTATGAGTAAGAAGTCTAAAACACAGTAGGAAAACATCCGGCATCACCAGGATATACTGGGCACACTATTTGTAACCACAAAATTACAAAAAGAACCAAAGATACAAAGTATACTAACCACACTTTAAGGTAATGTGTGCAGCTTTAAAAAAATACAGGAAATTCCCTAAGGGAGAGTCTCCCAGTACGAATAGTCTCATGGACTGATCATTTTCACCATAAAAATTAGCACAAAGCAAGGAAAGTAAAGAAGGCGGCTTTACTTGCCTCTAAGAAGTCAGGTCAGCAGTCAAAACAAAGCAAAGGGAGTCAAGTAGACTTATGTGGGAGGAAAGCAGCAAAAAGAAAATCTTTCCCAAATGAAAGTCACTTGGATGTTCCCGCCAAGCCAACATGGCACTCTAAGGAGTGCAAAGCCATAATATTACTCAAAAGTCTTGTTTTGTAGGTTTTCGGACACCCTGATGTAATCACATCTGGGTGTCCAAAAACCTACAAAACAAAACAAAAGACTTTTGAGTAATGGCCATGGCCAGTAGTGACCACGATGCAGTCAACGTGAGATGGGAGACAAAGTGTCTCGGAAAAGTGGAGAGGCACTGTGGCAACCTCAAAATAAACCCAGGGGGGGAAAAAAAATAAAATAATATGCCTTCGGTTAAACCTGAGAGGAACTGAAGACATAACAAAGGAACTAACTAACCTAAACATGCCAGAACCGAATTATGTGCCACTACTGGCAATATACCAATCAATAAATACAGGATTTAAGCATTGTTATCAAAAACCTAAGCATATGTATAGCCAGGAAGTAGTGGTGCAGATGAGGATCTTGCAAAGAGACATCAGGAGGTTGATGAAGGACAAATGCCAAAAATTGGAAAGACGATATTAACAAACGAAGGCAAAGATATCGTAATTGGCATATCTCGTTTAAAACTATACGGGACCAAGAGCAAGCAGAGAAAAATGTTAAACTCCATTTACCATCAGAATTCAAGAGAAACTTGGGCAATAATAAATGAAGGCACTGTCATAGAAAGCAACATTAAGTAACAGCATAAATGCAGAAATAATTTCAAAGAGGTTTTCGCAAGGCCAATTAAGGAAGAGATGGAAGACACTACAGTAATCTGGGACTTTAAGAAAGATGCAATTGTGGAGGCGATAAAATTAAGGAATTCAGGCGCAGCAGGACCAGATGGGGTGACTAACATCATGCTAAAGGAAAACAAGGAGGCCTGGGCACAGTTTATTGAAGTCCTGTTTCAGCAAATCTCGAAGGCAAGGACATTTTCGCCATGCTGTAAATTGGCAATAATGGTCCCCATTTTTAAGAAAGGTGACAGATTAAATCCAAACTATTGGCTAATTGTCTTGTCAGATGTAATCGTAAAGTTATTTGCTTCACTCCTACACAAAAAGTTATCCAAATGGGCAGACGAAGAAAACAATTGATGTAAGACACACTGGATTCACCAAGGGAGTGGGGGACAGATCTAAATCTTATGCTATTGAACATCATAAGCTTGAAACATTACAATTACACCAAACGCTGGTTCTAGCATTCATTGACCTTCAAGCGTTTGACAGTGTCAATAGATCAATACTATGGGGACAACTTAAGTTGTGGCAGTGCCCAGAGGACGTCTTACAAGCCATAATTACTCTCCACACGGACACAAAAATACACATCTGATTAAGTGCTGAAGGAGACCTAACGGAAGAGAGAACCACAGAGAAAGGAGTAAAAGTGGGCTGTCCGCTGGCTTCATTGATCTTCAAGCTATATCTAGCTGATTCACCTGACATATTCAATAACGTCAACATATTTCCCCCTAAAGTAAATGGAATGCCAATTTCTTGTGTCATACGTCAACGAACGTGTGTTATTGGACAGGACCCAAGTGGGAGTGCAGAGACAGATAAATCTTCTTCACAACTATCTTACAAAGAATGAGCTTGAACTAAATGCAAGCAAATAAAAAATGATGTCATTCGGGAGTATAGTGTGGAAAACAAGACAGAAGTTTCATTGGAGAGCAGGCAACGAAATAATTGGAACTACCACGGTTATTAGATATCTGGGCATCCTGTTTAATACATCTGTAAGAGAATAGGAATGGTTTCAAGATTTGAAATTAAAGATCTAAAATGTCTGCGCAAGCAACTATTCTACATGCCAAATATGGCAAATTCACCATGAAACCGCTCATGTTTTATACACAGAAGGTAACAGCAACAATAACCTTCGGTAGTGAACCAGGTCTGACTCCAAGCTGGACAATATGGAACACTCTGGTAGATTACTTCGGGAGGAAGGTCCTATGCTTACCCACATGTATATCCATTGCAGCAATTCAGTACAAAATGGGGCTGCAGTCACTGCAATTCACAGTATTATGGAAATCTTCGTCATTTCTATGGAAAGTGTCCTCCATGTCATCCTAAGCCAAACCGTATCATATACTGGGCTTAATCCTCAAACGGGACTTTTCCGGGCCTTTTAAAGAGATGGTATGAAAAATGCCTAGACCATCACTTTAATGTCTCATTAGACCGACTCAGAGAATCCCTGCGCCGTTAAACGGAAAGTAATACAAAATGACTGGATAGAGACTGTTAGGGAGAATTCTCAGAAATATGCTAATTCCTTTTAATTTTTAACCTGGAGAGAGTGAGATCTTTTACCCACTCTCTCATGTATTATTCTGTGATTTGGACTGTTTCTCTTTCGATTTTGGAGTCTGACAAACTGCATAGGCATCATCTTTACATTGTGTCAGACAGTGCAGTGACACAGAGAAGTCTTTTTCAGATTCCCCAAAGGTTTAAATAAGAGCAGTGAAGTGAAATTGACTTTGCTTACAAATTATAACTTTCTAGACCCAGCACACACTATCTTACCATAGAGTGCTGGAGGGGTTACTTAGTATCCCCTTTGTCTAGTTTCTCATGTAACAATTTTATGTTACCCTTTCTACAATTAATGGCTGGTGGCAGTGGTTTACATTTTACTACTATTGTGTGATTTTACCGCGGGCTGCAATTGCAGCCTTGGCAAAGCACCCATGGGTGCCCATTTTGTCAAAATGGCCCCAGTATTCTCTTTTCGCCATTTCTTGATGGAAAGGTCCTTCTTGAGATTTACTCTGTGTGCCAAACCAGATTTGTTCGTTTTGTCTTTGGCAGGATTCACAAGTGAAGACCACCTCTGGCTCCAGAGTGTCTGGCAGGGGCAGGAATTGAGGGAGGTGCCCGAAACTCCCTGTGCTTAATCCCCTTGGTTACAGGAATGCACGCAAAGGTGATTGGCCGGCTGGCCGGCAAGGACAGACACCCTGCTGTGTGAATGACAGCTAGGCTGGAATGAATGGGAGAAACCTGCATAAAAAAGGCAAGGCTTTTTGCCTTGTTTGTTTGTTTATTTATTTGTAGCGCGCGCCAGACCCGGGTGGGGGGGGGGCGGGCGGGGGCTTGGAAGGCAGAGTCGACCACTGGCCGAAGGAATCCGAAGAAGAACTTGGAAGGGACGCCTGCTGCAACTCCTGGACCGTTGGTTTGCCTGGTGAAGCCCTGCTGCTGTGCTGAAGCTCCGAATTCACCTCGACTAGAGAAGTCCTGCAAGGACGACTTCTCCCCTTGAGTTGGTGGGACCAATCAACTTCAAAGTGAACTCGTTTGGATATCCTCTCAGAGCTGGCTGTACTTCCACTGCTGCTGGAAACAAAGTGCCAGGGAGAGGAACACCAAACGGAGTGCATCACTTTTAAGTCAGACCCGAGTGCTAGAAAGATTCTACGGACTTCCGTGATGCAGGACTAACGAAGCCTGAGCCACCTCAACAGAGTGCTGGACCCCAAAAGCAAGCAAAGTCTGAAGTGGTATTCGAGAACCGCAGTGTTGCTATTTGCTGTCAGATGCGAGGAGCTGAAACGTCGAAGTGCCACTGAATTGAAGTTTGCCCTTTGCTGTCACCAACCCTCCTGTCGTGTTGCAGGAGTCCCCAAAAGTCCTCATTCTTGTCCCCACGACTGAGGCACAGGAACAAACGGATCTGCAGAGCCACACAGGAACAGAAGCCAGCTAGAACCATTTCTTCTAACTAAAGGTACTGTACAGTCTAAGAGAACTTAACTCTTCTTGTTATAGCCTTACTTGATCTCAGTTGACACGTGTCTTGGTTGCTTCTGTAGAGTTGCATGCATCTTCTACTTCTCACACGCCTCCCGGCTTGTGGCCCTACATGGATTCTACTTTTACTACTAAGACTTCTAAAACATTGTGCAAGACTTATTCACCACAAGAAGTGATTCAGCTCATCTAGACTTTTGCCCAGTTGACATTGCTGGCCTGGCCCACTGAATAACTCTTCTTTCCTCTGATATTGTGTTTTACCTTTGCTTCCAGAAAGGGGTTAACTTACTTTGCATTGGTGGTTCAAAAGTACTTACCTGCTTCAGAATAACTGATCTCTTGTTTTGTTCTATAACCCTTTTCTTTGACATGCTCTTAAGTATTGCTCTAAATGCAACAGTGATATATTAATGTCCACAGTGTCCTAGCTATTTAAGTCACCTGAGGGTGTAGGAAGTGTATTTGTGCATCCCCAATGGGTGTTTGCTGATTTAGAGAAACTAAGAGTATGTATTTTGGAGTGTATTTGTGCGTTACCATTATATTGCCCCATCTGAAGAAGGTTTAATCAAACTGACTGCTAAATTAATAATTGTTTAATTAAGAAACCTTGAGTGTGAGTGTTTATTTGGATCATTGTCACTGTGAATCTCTGTGTAACCACCCGCTGCTCACATTGACCCCTCTTGAGATAAGCCTGGCTGCTTAGCCACACTACCAACCTGTGTATTTCAGACTTGTACCAAAGGTTGGGCTCCTATTGCCAGGAGGTCAAGGTTGTTGTGCACCCAAAGGGTACTGTTCCAAATCTTGCCTAACAGAGACCATCAACAAAAGGTAGTCTCTCAGCTCCTCATTAAATGTAATGGGTGAAGCTCGTGCAATAAAACGGCCTATGAAAAATCTAGCAAGGTTGCCAAGCCGATATCATCGGGACCAATTTCTTCGCCTCATATTGAACTTCTACACAACAACAAAAAATACTACTTAGGAGACATTCAAAGAAGGTCAAAGATAATCAATGCAGACTTTGCAAAAAAAGAGGTGGAATCAGTAGGTCACCTAATAACAAAGTGTCTGAAATAAAATTTTGCAAGATGCTTCTACTTGGGAAAAATTGCACCAGTGACCCTTGAGATGCATGAATGGTGGCAGCAAATCCTGTAGGGAGAAAATCATATGTGAACATGTGCGGCAGTCGACTTTTTGGATGAAGTCCTAAAACAGGATGTGCAATTGTTTGAAACATAACGCCAGACAGACTGAATGATACTGTGCTATGGTGCTACCGGACTACCGGGCTGTGATGCTTTTTGCTGTCCTCTATGCCCTCAATGGACAATTATTTGCGGTAAGATGGGATTGAGGCTGTATTTTATTTGATAAAGTAAGGAACTTGGACTTTTTATACTAATGTAGTAACGGATACGTAATGTAATAAAGTTTGTAATAGAATAATGTTACCAAAAAAAAATATTTCCCAACAAAAAAAGTAGTATGCATTAACTGAAGCTGCACACTTACCTTCATGGCATAGCCCCGAAGCAGTCAAAGGAAGTAGGGAATTTAATGAAATAGCAATTCCATTCTAAAACAAGCTCCAGCTGCTTACCTCATACTGAAGCTTCTGTTTTCCAGCAGGCATTCCCGTTGCTTCATGTATCTTGACTTTAATAACAGACACCTACATAGAAAACACAAATTAACTTAAGAAACTAGGTTAGTGGGAAACCTCACACAATTGGTGAAGGCGTCCCCAGAATAACTGAGCAGAAGGCAACAATCCCCGTCCCCTGGGCAGAAGGGAAGTAACTCACAAACCCTTTTCCAATGGGACTAAAACAAATCCGGTCCCCAGGCAGAAGGGAGCACCATGTGATTGACAACACTTGGGCAGAAGAAAACTGAACTCCAGGCCCATGAGAATAAACCCCAGGCAAAAGGGAACATAACACACGAGGGCAGTATGGAACAACTAAGTGCTCTAAAGTAGAAAGGAACAATTTCTATACACCCTCCACCCCCACAGCAGTAGACCATAAATCCTTCCCCCATGAATGGAAAGTGGCAGAAGAAAATGGTATTGGGGGAACAATTTAGATGCCACACCAATGGTAGCAGATGGGATCCTCAAACTCCGTAGTGATAACTTTAGACCAGTCAGTCAAGGAACATCATACATAAAGCATATCATTACGATAAAGGAGTGAGGAAAGTCTGGGTGAAACCCAAGCGTTGGCATTGAATTGGAACTTCAGAGCAATCAATGTGAAGATTGCTAAACTTCAGGCCAAGCTGCAGAAACATCTAAATAAAAGCCAAGTGGTGGATTTTGTTCCAAACATTATGCAACAGACATTTTTAAATGCAAAATGTTCCAAGTCACTGCACAAGCTAAATTTAAAAACTATAATTTCCATCATTAACTTTAATTGAATATGCTCAACTCTGAACAAAAATATCCATAGCCATGGAGAGATCAGGATCTTGCCTGCCATTCTGCTAAGTGTGCAAGAAACGAGATTAACAATTAATTGCTAGCACACAGGATGGAATTACATACCTGGTCTGTGAGTGGAAGAGAAAACAGCAGACCCTGACCACTTAGTTTCCATTCAGTCTTGTCCTGCATGTTGGGGACCTGGACCTTGACCGTAACTGGACTCTGTAAAGCAATAGAATATTTTCATGAGGAACAATAAAGTAAACAAGCTCCAAACAACCAAAACAGTGAGCCAGCCTTAGTGGTTAGCAAGACCAACCTCTGGTCTTAAAAGTCCTGTGGCTCATTGCCAAATTCTACATAAAAATTAACCCAGGCCTCAGAGCCTCTTCGCAGAACATCCTGAACTAGAAGGGGTTTCATTTAAGCGTATTAGGCCAACTATAGAATACACCTCCTGTACCAGTAAGTTCCAGAGTTCACATGTCAAACAAGATTAACACACGGAGGGGGATCAAGAGCAGATCATCCTACGCGCAGTGATAAGACCAAGAGTGGTTTAGAGTGACCAACTGTTAAGACAGTTTTTGTGTGTCACCCTATGTGCAGGATACAACCACTAACCTTAGAGGAAAGGCAAAAACAGCTAACAAGAAAGGGACGCAAAACCTCTTAGTGTCTAACATGGTCAGAGCGACAAGGCTCATCTCTAAGGTAGGCGTAGTAGGTTGACACAAAGGTGCAAGTAGTCCACAGACATCTAGAAAATACACCAAAAAGATATACTGAACAATAAATTATTTAATACAGTAACACATAACACTATCAGTTGAAATAACTACTTTGGGGATTATTACACAATATTAAAAAGATACCAGCGTACTAAAAAAACAGGAATCTCCCAAGGGCTCTCCCACCCCAAAGGTCTTTATGTGGGCACTCTGTTAGGCGAGATCCTACTGATAGCAAGACTTTAGTAAGCTATCCCAGAGGTTTGTATACCGCCAACTCTTAGTATCAGCCTGTACTAACTAAGGACCTTGCTAGAGTGGCAGAGCAGTCAGGCTGATCTTAAGAGGAAGATGCGAGCTGTAGGTAAGCACACTGAACCCAGTAAATAAATTACATCAAAGTAACACTTAAGTGTATATTAAAATATACATTCATCATATCTACACACAAGTCGCTATTAAATACTTAAAACATTAAACAATCACACATAGGTAAACCTTTCAATACTTTCAAATAGGCACTTCATAGTTGGTAGTTGCTGAACGAATACAATTGCTACAGGAGTTTTACAGTTATATCGGTAATACCGCACACCCACCAAATAATACAGTAATTGTGTTTATTCAGCATACACATTTAACAGTGAGTTTTGGGGAGGGAAGCAGTTGATTAGTGTTATTCTTGTAGAGCTTTGGGTTCTAGATGCAGTTTTGCAGCACAGCAAGTACTTGAAAGTCAAAAACGCAACCCTACCTAAAAGGTAGTTCGTATTGGGTTTAACGTCTTGCAAAGCAGAAGAAATCAAAGGTTCCTGCGGATACTTTCTAGTCTCTAGGGAAGTAGATACAGGAAGGCTTAATCAATGATGGAGACCCTGAGAAAGGACTCTAAAAAGGGACACAAGCAGCGGCTTGAGTCAGAGTTAAGAGGGTGTACTCCAACGCTCTGGAGCAACTATTTGGAATCAGGTAAGCAATACTCCCCCCCCCCCCACCTCCTCCACAGTACCTTTTAGAAGAAAATGTTTGTGCTGGATGCTCCACGATGTTGTAGCTCTGGACCAGACCTCCAGATTTCTTGGTCTGATGACTGAAGGAAACACTGGATGGGATGACTCAGCAGCAGCCCCGAGGGAGGACCTGGGGCACGACTTTCAACAACTTCTTGTTTTACTCTGCGGTTTGGCACCTAACAAAGAACAATCTTCTTCGCTTCCTGCAGTCCCACGCTCTGATGAGGGGGTCTGGGTTAGTTGGATTGGATCTCTAGAGTGTCCTTGAGGGCTCAGCAAAGATTTAGACGGATTCAGCCATTCTACAACGATGCACTCGAAATGGGCAGCGGGTCTCCTGGCATCGGGGATTCGCAGCTCTGGAGACTCATTGGACCTCGGGAAATGGCTCAATTCAAAGTTTGTCTTGAGACTGGTTGTTCCCACCAGCCAAAATGGAAGTAGTCCTCTTTGGAGCTCCTCATTCGCACAGAAAACAGGATCATGGCAGCAGTAGCCAACTTCACAGTGTTGCAAAGGGTCTGCAGGAGTTTCTGGTCGTATTCTTCACTTACTTCAACTTCCAGTGGTCGACTTGCTTTTCACTTCAGAAGCCTCACCTTTTATACAGTTAAAGCACACACTCCTTTGCAATCTTTCTCAGCATTTTACAGAAAGGGGTGTTTGGCTGTCCCATTCAGGTACTCTGGCACTCTGGTACTCTGGCAGACAGGACAGGGGGATGGAAAACTCATCCCCCACTTCCTGCCTGCACAAACACTTTGGAGCCTAGGCAGGGACACCCGAGGGTTCCCACCAAAAGCAAAACACACTGACCTCCCCCTCCCAGAAGGGTAGAAGGGCTAACAAACCACGCTAGTAATGGCAAAAAAAGAAGGGAGGCCCAAAGTTGGTAGTTGGTATTTGGGTGCCCCTATTGTGCACTACCGAGGGTATGGATATAGCCTGTGGTACAAAAATCACACAATAGTTGATAGAGCATGTCCACTGCCATCAGCCATAACTAGGAGATTGTCTGTGTAACTAAAAAGTCACAGGAGCAGAGATAAGGGAGATAAGGGGGAATAGTAGGTATCCCTATGACACTCTGCATGTGGTGGTGTGTGCTAATCTCTCGGACTATAGCATTTTGGGAGAGATAAAGAAGGACCCTTAGGGTCCCCAGCAACGCTGCCCATAAGGAGCTGTGTGCTGTACTAGTAAAATACAGATGCCTTTAAGGGCTATGGAGTAGACAGACTCCATAGTACAGCTAGAATACAAAAACTCGAGTTCCAAAAGACAGTCCACAGAGTGAAAAAGGCTCCACTCATTCAGCAGTAAAGAAAAAGGTCCAGAAGTTCAGCAAAAAGTGCTAGGGGTCTCACTAGGAGAGGGCATGAAGCATAAAAATGAAATCTCCCAAAACCCTCCACCGGAGGTCAGCACTCAATATAAAACAGGCGAGTGGGGAGAACCAGGAAACCATAGAACCAGGCAGGTAAGTACCCTAGTTGCCTACACAATTAAGTACAGACACACCCTAACCTTAATATACATGGAAGGCTGTAGACCAGATAGTCGGCAGCCGACACATATGGAGGCTATGGGATTAAAGAGGGAAATGCACAATTTAACCATCAGGAAAAAATGAAAAGAAATCCCTACGGTCTATAACATTAATCCACAATCATTTGGACTCCTCGGGTATCATAGAAGTATTACTGCAAAGTCACATAATAAAACTTATCCAAATATACAAAAGTGAAACTGCTATAAACCACAGCTAAAGGCTTCCAAGAATCAATAAAAAATGTTTAACAAAAGTTACCTTCCACAAACATGTCATGGAAAAATATACACATTGTTACCAGATTCAGTCAGTGTTTGGTGTAAATTCAGCAAACTAGAAAAGCAGTGTATGACATTGCTTTGAAGTTAACTGAACCCCTAGTGGATCAGGGAAAGAAGCGGGTAGGTACTGTAGAGTCAATTTTAGGAGAGTTCCAGTATAGGTTCACAGTTCCATTGGAATGAATGACAAAAGTTAAAGGGCCATCTACTTTAATGGAAGCAAGTCTGATCTACCGCACAGATGTGAATGCTGTGACGATCATCGCGGCGGAAGGCCAGAGGAGACCGCAAGGAAGATGGCCCATGGACCTCAGAAGTAGTAGAAGAAAATTAGGCCCCCAATAGATGCTGATGGGAAATACAGAAAAGGCTTACCTTCAAGGAATCTACCACGGACCAGGGGGACACTGGAGGGCAAATGTTTAAATGGATTTCTAAAATCGGCCCATGAGGGTTACGGGATTTTAGGAGGCAACCTTATTTGTGGTAAACAGGGAAGACGGTAGTTACACAAAACCAAATCAAGTTAGGTGGATGAGCAGTCAAGACTTCCTCTCAGTAAACCATCACAAATAAAAATACTATTTATCAGGCTTTCAAGAACACACCAAGCATATAAAAAACACAGGAAAGAAATGCAAATTAAAAAACCATATAACATTTTCACCCTTAGAAATAGAATTGCATATGAATTGTGTACCAGGGCCCTACAGGTAAGCAATCAGATGCAGGAAGAAAAGTTAGAGGGAACTGGGCTGTGCTTATTCTATCTCATGCAGTCCAGCCCAAAGTTGTATGGGCCCTTGTGCCCAAACGTCACAAGTTCCAAACTACGGTTTCTTCAGTGAAGGTATTTCAGAAATGATGCAGTGGGCTGTGGTGGTGCTTTGAAAGTTCTTTAAAGTAAAGGTATTTACCCAGGTAAGTTATTTACCTGTTAGGACAGTTTTTCTGAAGTCCAAATAAGGGCTTAGTAAAAACAGTGAACAGAGACAGTACAAGACTCCACTCTTAGTATAAGGCTGTACCACCAGAGTTCATGGTAGCGTAGACCGAGCAGCCAGGCTTATCTTAGGAGGGAGAGAGGGCTGTGGAATGAGTACAAAGAAATTGCAATACAAATGGTCGCCACCTCCCTCCCAGCTCCCCTTCCTGCATCCCAGCCCTCCCGCCTCCCATCCCCGCCCCGAGCCCTGATTGGAGCCTAGCTCTGTGTGTTTCTCTAGTTCCAGAGACCTACGTGAGCCACTCGCCCACACCTCGCCTGCAAGCACAGGTAAGGCCCCCACAGCCCCTTGGCCCCAGGCACCCAACAAGGAAAGAAACACCCGCGGCCAGGCCCGACCATTCCCGCTCTGATTGGGCCTTGAGCCCTTCATCACTGGTCTTGCCAGGGCGGCCCTCTGCCTGTGCAGCACAAGGCCAAGTGCGGCTCCAACAGAGGCGGCTCCAGGAAGTGTCGGCAGGGGAAGCAAGTGGCCAGCCGTCAACCAGAAACTACAAGGACCAGTAAGGTAGGATGACTTGGTTTGGGGTGAGCTACAGATCTACCCTAGATACCTGGCCACTTGGCAAAACAAATATTTATCAATGTGATCACCCCCCCCCTTACCCCAAACTGCATTGATAGGCCTCTCTCCCACTATACAGGTGTCTCAAACTTAGCTGGACCTCTGTGCCCAAAATGCATTGTGTGATCTCCAACTGCATTGATAGGCCTCTCTCACACTATACAGGTGTATCAAACTTAGCTGGACCTCTGTGCCCAAAATGCATTGTGTGATCTCCAACTGCATTGATAGCAGGGCCTCTGTGTCCAAGTTGCATTGTGTGATCTCCAGACTGCATTGATGGGCCTCTCTCGCACTGTACAGATGTCTCAAGCTTAGCAGGGCCCCTCTGCCCAAATTGCATAGTGGGATCTCCGAACTTCATTGATAGGCCTCTCTCCCACCATACAGGTGTCTCGAACTTAGCGGGGCCTCTGTGCCCAAGTTGCATTGTCTGATCTCCAAATTGCATTGATAGGCCTCTCTCTCACTATACAGGTGTGTCAAACTTAGCAGGGCCTCTGGGCCCAAACTGCATTTGTATTATTTAGATCACATTGATAGGCCTCTCTCCCACTATACAGGTGTCTAAAATTTAGCTCACTCTCAAATCTAGCTCACTCGCAAATTTAGCTAACTCTCAAGTGAGACAGAAGCCACCAGTGAATTACAGTGGAGGGTCACTCTGACTAGGGCCTCTCGCATCACACAAGGCAAAAGTCACTCTTCGACAGCAGATACCCTCCCAAACCCACATAGCCTGCTCACCATAGTGAACCGCGCACAGGGAGACGGACAGTAAAGAGAGCCACCGATAACACCCAACTAAAAAACCGTTACCACCCCCTCTTTCCCACCTAGGACAGCGACTGAACGAGTCACCAACTTTATCCGGAATACCACCTACAGACAGAGCCCAAACTAGCAGCGGGCACCCCCTCACCCGCCAGTACACAACAAGACAACCAGACCAAAGCAGGACCAACTAGACGTCAAACAAAGACTAAACAACTCTCAATCTTACAATGCCGCGCAAACAACCCATTCCAAGCCAAGGAAAAGACGAAGAGAAGAAAGAACAAACACTCCAGAACAACAAATAAGAACAACAACTATAGAATGGACCCCCACAGACAGGAACACAAACCGAACAAACACTGAGAGAAGAGACAAATCCCTCTACCTAACTCCATACCTCGCTGACAACTGGCCACCACAACAATCCAACCGAACTTTAGAAGCAGCAACATCAAACAACCTAACACAAGCAAGTAGAAGAAGGATGCACAACACAAACAACAAACAGACGACCGACGCAATAACCCCCTACATCACCAAAGCAAGAGGCACTTCCAATCAACAACCACAATTCCCAGAAGACGAAACCGATGAAAACACAAAAAACCCAAGACAGAAGATAGAAGAACTCTTTGAAGACGCCGACACCCTGAATCCCACAGCCCAACAAGTGATCGACCAGGAAGGAAATCTCAACACCGAGCAGAAGATGACCTCAACAAAGCCCAAACCAAACACCTCCAAACTTCACTGCAATCTAATAAACGCAAGATCCGTGTCAAAACACTCAACAGAGACCTTCGACCTACTCGACGAAAACGGCATTGACATCCTGTTCATCACAGAATCATGGCTGGATGACAACTACAAAATCACACTACAAAGCTGCCTTCCGACCGACTTCAAATGCCTACAAAAAAACTGAAAAAACAAAAAAGGAGGCGGCATCGCTATAGCATTCAAAGAACACCTGAAAATAAAAACTGAAGAATCGCTCAACATCCTCAACTGCGAAACCATAGTAATACACCTAACAGCGAGCCCAAAAACCAACATCACATTCATCCTGGTATACAGACCGCCGACATATGATGCAACATTCGTCGATAACTTCATAGAAGCCATCACCAACTTAGCCATCAACCACGAACACCCAATCATCCTGGGGGACTTCAACATCTGGTTTGAAGACAGCCACGCCAACTCCAAAAACTCACTGACTAGTTGCCGTAGTTTCATGGTACTGAGTTGTTCAAAGGAGCAACTCACTCGGCAGGACACACCCTAGACGCAATTTTCGCCAAAGAAAAACTCATCACCACGGCACCTCCAATACAAATACTGTGGAGCAACCATCTCATTATCCCACTTGTGATCACTCTGCCTACCCAAGCCTACATCCAACATCAGAAACTCACAACCACCACCAAAAGAAACTGGAAAAACGTTAAAGAAAGCAACCTATTTGAACAACTGAAATTAACGAAACCCTCAACTACAGAACTAGAGCTAGCTGACCTAGACGGGAAAGCAGAGATACTACACAAATGGATCGCAGATACAATAGACAAGATCGCCCCAGAAAAAAACATTCACCCCATAAAAAAAAGAGCAATGGCAAAATGGTTCACCCCACTATTAAACACCATGAAAAAGGAGAACAAAAAGATGGAATTGGAATGGAGGAAAGAATACAACCCAGGGGAAAAAACACTACCAAAAACAAATCTGCACATACAAGAAGGAAATTCAAAAGGCAAAGAGAAGACATTACGATGACAGAATCAACAATGCCACCAACACACAAAAAGAAATGTTTAGCATCATTGAAGAAATGAGAAATCCACCGGGCTACGATAACACCCCAACCCCATCAGAAAAACTATGCAACGACCTGGCAGACCACTTAAAAAAAAAACAACAAAAAAAAAAAATCAATGACATCCGACAGACCATACAAAAGGGACCAACCAACCACAACATGCAACCAAACAAACCTAACTCGGAACCACAGCACAAACTCCAAAGCCTTCCTGAAATATCAGCAGAGGCATTCGCAATGCTGCTAAAACAAAGCAAGAAAGCGGGATCACCCATGGACCCCTGTCCCCCAGACATCTACAAATCAATCCTCGCGCAAGGATCGCCAGCAGAACACTACAGAAACCTTCTAAATCTATCACTAGCAACAGGGACTGTACTGAGGATCTTCAAATCAGCATACATCAAGCCACTCCTGAAAAACACAAGTGGTGACGTAGAGGACCTTCCCAACTACAGGCCGATCTCTAACATCCCCTACTCAGCAAAACTTCTGGAAACCTACGTATATAAACTAACCCAAGAAGACGTAAAAAAATACCACCTGCTGGACCAAGCTCAAATCGGTTTCAGACCAGCGAGAGGAACGGAAACAGCACTACTATCCATCTGGGACGACCTCAAAACTAACGCAGACTCAAACACTACCTCAGCCCTTATTCTGCTCGACCTCTCCGCAGCCTTTGACACAGTTAGCCACGACACCCTGATCAAAAGACTAGAAGACATAGGCATAACAGACAGCACTACGCTGGACCAAATTATTCCTAGCAGACAGAACAGAAACCGTATGGATCAAACCTTTCAAATCCACTCCACAAGTCAACGACTGGAGTGCCACAAGGATCCTCACTATCTCTGCTATATTTCAACATCTATCAGACTCCGGTCATCAGAATCTTCAAAAAACGACTATGCAAACCGCCTCTACCTCGGAATACCAGAATACCTCCTGAAGAAACTGCAACGGATCCAAAATGCAGCAGCAAGACTACTCCTCAAACTATCCAGAAGAGACCACATCACTCCAGACCTAAAAACACTACACTGGCTCCCAGTAAAACATTGCATCACCTTCAAAACAATGTGCATAACGCATATGGCAATCAGTGGACAAGGAGCAGAATTCCTACAAAAGAAAATAGTCTACAAACCAACGAGACCCCTTCGATCAAGCAACGAAATATGCCTGGAACTCAAACCATACCTTAAGAAAACACTTGGAGTGTTTTCTTGCTTGCGTAGTCTCCCACTTAGCCGCAAAAACCTGGAACAACATCCCAACAGAAATAAACACTGAAGATCACCTAAAATTCAGGAAATCACTAAAAACTTGGCTCTTCAACACCACAGACTAAATCTGAAAACCAAAACAGGAAAAAGTATGACTAAACTGGAAAGGACACAGACAACCCCTAATAGACAGGGAAGCTCCCACGGCACCTGGACGGGTGACACCGGATAGACTAGAACACAGGTGACACGCACGGAGACAGTCAACCACCCCAGACAATTCCACCAATACTTCCCCCCGCCCCTTAGTTACTGCCAGCTACCACAGTGTTGTGGAATTGTCAAGATATTGGCAATCGCCACACTACCTGAGATGTTGGCATTGGCAGGTGCACTGGCCACAGGAGTATGAAGGGAGGATAAGGGGAGCTATGAGAGAACATGTTAGAGGTGGGGACCATAGAAGTAAGGAACCTTGTACGCCAGTCGGACCCAGATCAGGGGAGACTACGCAAGCAGAGCGCCTCAATTCAGGATAGAGACGCAAACTAGCCAACTCTAACAATTTCCTCTTCTGCATACACCCCTCAAACTCCAAACCAAACAACCAAAACCTACAGCACAACAAACCGCAAAAACTTCACTACATTGCAACAACAAAACAAAAACACACAGACTCGCACAACAGTACACGACTACCGTCCGCAAACACCCCAGGCCCAGCCAACGGACCCACCGGGCTGAGGCCGCCAACAGCACATCACTGCTCTCTTGCACTTTTCCTGCTTCCTCCCACTAACTCAACCTCCCCTCCTCTTTCAGAGCCTCCAGAGCGCCAGGGGACCACTCCGGTGGTGATAGTGCGCGGTACAAATGTACTTCAACATTAACAAAGAAACACTGAAACACTATGCATTGTAAAAGATAAATGGTTTATTTAAATACAAGTAGGCCCAGATAAATCTTGGGGGAAATAAGTACCAACACAGATCATATAAATACATTTTAGAAAAACACAACACTGTTTATTTGTTTATACAGTGCTCCAAACCTGAAGGTATCTGGGCGCATTACAGGAATTTTCAGATTCTTAGGTACATTACATACATTTCAGGTTACAATAGACACAAGGTTGCATATGAGGCCTGTCCCAGGTAATGACTCAGTATATCGGCAAAGTATATACAAAAGTTATTTATATAAATACAGATGCAGCACAGGTGCCGTTTACAAGGTTCTAGATTAGGGCAGCTAAGCTTGCGGTACGTCTTTGGAGCCGAGCCAATGTTTGGTATTTTTTCTAAAATTGTAAAACGATTGGTCTGCTCTTAAGGTAGTAGGTAAGGAGTTCCAAAGTTGAGCAGCCATGATGGGAAAGCTGCTACTGCCTGCTTTTTTCAGTTTGAACCTGGGGACTCTAAGGCAGAAGGAATTAGAGGTCCTCGTAGGTCGTGCTGAGTTATTTCTGATGACATTTTCTGTTGGGTATTGCAGGGCTGAGTTGTTAAGGCATTTGTAAGTTAGGGAGACTGTTTTAAGTTGAAATTTGTCCTTGATGGAGAGCCAGTTATTATTCCGTCTGGTCACTGAAATATGTTGCCTTCAGGAGACGCTATTCTGAAGTATTTGAAGTTTATTGACAATTTATGTATTGGCACCTAGAGTATTAGGGCTCTAGCCAACGTAATGCAGCTTTCTGTAGAGAGAAAAGATTTACAGGCGTGGATCAGCTTGCAAGTGTAGGCTGTCGCCGATGCTGTAGCACCGACTTGTTTACGTAAGCTCAAGGCAGAGTCTGGTTAGAAAACTAAGGTTTTTACCTCCTTGGCTACCTTGATGTCATTGCCGTCGATGTTAAAGGAGAGGTAGTGGTTTCCAAGTTTCTTCAGATTGGCTGGCATACCTAAGAGCAGTAACTCTGGTCTTCTCATCATTCAGACAGAGACCATGTGTGAGGCCATTCAGGCGGGAATGATGAGATGGATTGTTAACAAGTGCCAGATCTTTGTCGTAGTCACCTGTCAGAGGTACGAGGATCTGGGTGTCATCTGCATAGTTAGTTTAGGTGACACCCAGAGAGTCATCAAACAATGGTTTGGTAAACACATTATACATTGTGGGTGATACACAAGATCCTTGCAGGACTCTGCATGCAATAGGGATAGGATCAGGTGCTACCGTGAGAAAACCCATGGATCTGTCGTTTAAGAAAGATTGGATCCATGCCGTTGCTTCTGTAGAGACGTGAGCTGCGATCGATAGATGTTTAAAAAGCACTTTATGATCAACCAGATCAAAAGCAGCTGACAGATCCAAAAGGAGCAAGAGGGCAGGTTTCCCCATTGTCTTTCAGGTTGTCGATCTGGTTCTTCAGGTCAATCAAGGCTGTTTCAGTGCCATGTTGGCGTCTGAAGCACGACTGTCGGAGTCCCAGTAGATTGTGGTCTCTAAATACGATTGTATCTGGATATAGGCCGTGAAATCAATAATCTTCAATAAGAAGGGCACTGTCGTGATAGGACTATAGTTCGTTGGGATGCTAGGGTCCAGGGAAGGTTTCTTTAGTACAGAGTACCCACAAGTTCTTTAGGTTAGTGGACAGTGCATCTGCGGAAAGAGGAGTTGATTAAGGTGGTGATAAAGGGGGCTAGGTCACCAGCCGCTTCTTTGATTGTAGATGCTGGGCAGGAATCTCCCTGGCACCTGGAAGGTATGAGTGAAGCTATAATATTTTCTACTTCTAGAGTGGACACTTAGGCGAATTTAAATTGCTGTAGAGGTTTTGGAGGATTAGGACAGGATTTCACGTTGTTGACTTGAGTAGAGAGGTTCAATTTTTTTTAAGCTATTTTGTTTTAAAGAAGAGCAATCTTATTAACTAATGCATCTTGGATCTTAGTGCACCAGGTTTTGTCCTTATTGCAGTTGTCTGGTGGTGGTGTGGGAGATTCCATTTCTCTTAAGATAACAAAGAGTTCTCTAGTGCTAGAGCTAGCTTTGTTAATCCTATCGTAAGTGTCATGTTTGGCTAGAAGAATTTCTTTGTAGTTAGCTGAGATTTTGAGTAGGTTGTCTTTATTGGCTGAGGAAGGGTTCTTTTGCCAAGTGGTTTCACATTTTCTTTTTTCATTTCGCAAGGCTTTAAGTTTAGGTGTAAACCAAGCGTTGAAGTGTGTTTTTGGTTTGCCTTCGCTCAGTTTTAGAGGTGTGATTTTGTCTAGGGCTGAGGTAATAGTATTGTTATAAAGTTCCACTGATGCTGTCGGATCAGAGGAGGCAGGCAGGGGATTTAGTATAAATCGGAGAAAAGGCCTAGGTTTGTCCACTGTGATGTTTTGTTCGTTTCTAGTAAGAGTAGGTGGAGCTATAAGACTTATTAGGTAGTGCGCGGTCTTGGATGGTAAAGGTGAGTCGAAGATGGTCAGTCCAAGGGTACGGATCAATCGAGGTTATAGTAGTCTCACAGTTGCAGTTGGCCACCCAGTCTAGTATTCTTCCCTTTTTTTTTAAATATATCTTTTTATTATAATTTTATTGCATACAAAACCAACTTCGAACATTCCCCCCTCCTAAGCACCGGAGTTCCCATTAGTCCGCCTCCATCCCGAGAAAGTAATCAACCAAAAAGGTCCAACAGTTTCAATCTTTGTGGACAGCACTGTTCTCTAAATTCCGCTTTCAGGTAAGTCAGCGTTGCACCCCATTCCGCTGCAAAGTTCTCCAATTTATTATTGACTGCGAAAGTGGACCATTCCATGGCTACCAGTTCCCACATTTTTCTCAGCCAATCCTGCTCGGTTGGTATCGGGGGCCCGTTCCACCTCTATGCGATGAAGGACATAGCCGCTAGCGTAAACATAGTCCTCGCCTTAACTAGGCCTCTCCCCCTCCGCCATCTCCTGTCTCCTGCCTCCCCATCAGTACCAACTGGGGGTCCCGGCCCTCCCCCACACCGAATGCCTGTTCCTGTGCCTCCAAAATGCTGCTCCAGAAAGGCTTATTTTGGAGCAGTCCCACCATATATGGACCGCACCCTCTCCAGCATTCCCCAGGTGCCGTTGGTTAGATCTTATGCAACCGGGCAGGTGTGTAATGCCAGCCAAAGATGTACTTGTACCATGCCTCCTGTAATTGCGCCAACCTTGCGCACTTCGGTAGCCCCCTCGACAACCACTCCCACTCTTCTCTCTCCAGTCTCATTCCCATCTATTCATGTATACCCAACAGTCTTAAGGGGGGCACCCCCTAGAAGTCTACAGAGATCTGAGATTAACCCCCTACCCCCCTCATGCGTAAGGAGTAACCTTTTAAACTGGGTAGGAGCCCGTGTAGCCGCGTTTCTTATCTCCTCCATCATCACCCAGTGTCGGATCTGAAAATACCGGAGCCATTCCCCTTCTCCCAAGGCGAAATCCTGCTTGCACTCTAGGTATGTTTTCACCTGCCGTTCCCAGAACATGTCCCCGATAACCCTACACCTGCCCTCCTCCCACTTCCTGAAGTCCCCTCTATCCACCCCGGGGGTAAAATCTATTGCCAAATATCAGTGTAAAAGGGGAGGGGTACGTTGTAATCCCTAATTTCCTCACAGCCCCATCCCAGATATCTGCCAGACCCTTCGTAATACAGCTGAGATACATGTGTGGCGGCCGAAGGCGACGCAGCAGCCAGAGGACCTCCCCCAGATGGTGCCAGGTGAGTGCCCTGTCCATTTGAACCCATTGTTTCCTGTACTCACCCCAAAAAGAAAAAACACTCCCTGACCACCCTTCGTTGTGCCGTCTGATAGTATCTGCGATAATCCGGGAGCCCCAATTCCCCCCGTCCCTCCTCGACTCGGTCAGTAGGTGTCGTGCTAGCCACGGCCTCTTTCCCTCCCATTCAAATTCCTTGCCCTGTCCAAATCTCTAAAAAAGCTTGAGGGGAGCCGGAGCGGGACGGCCTGAAAAAGAAAGTAGTCGGGGAAGGATCACCATTTTCAGCACCTCTCCTCCCCCAAGCCACTTTATCTTGAGGGAACTCCACTTCCGTAGATCCCTTTTTACTGCCTTCAGCATGGGGGCGTAATTTGCCGCATACCACCCCTCCAGCGCTGGGGTGATTTTTACCCCCAGGTACCTTAATCCCTCGGGGCACCACTAAAAAGGGGATCCCTCCTTTAGCTCTGCGGCCTCCCTCGGTTGTAGAGACAGGTTCATGAGCTCGGACTTCTGCCAGTTGACCCGCAGACCCGATACCTCTGCAAACCTGGTCAAGAGATCCATGCTCGCCTCAATAGAACTCTTCGAACTTGTGAGGGAGAGGAGCATGTCGTCCGCAAAGGCTGCCACTTTATGCTGAACCCCTCCAAAAGGTATGCCCTGTATGAGCTCTGCCTCCCGAATCGCCTGCAATAGAGGCTCAAGGTAAATTGTGTATAGCAAGGGGGAAAGCGGGCACACCGGTTTGGTTCCCCTCCCTAGGCTAAATGGGTTTGATGTTGCCCAGTTGAGCGAGATATGGGCGGAGGGACTATGGTAGTTAGCCCGGACCATCTTAATATAGTCTTCCCCCAATCCCATCTTCTCCATGACTTGTAACAAGAACGACCACTCCACCCGGTCAAATGCCTTTTCCGCGCCTAAAGCCAGGAGCACTGCCGGAGTGGCCGTCTTTTGGATTTTTTCTACCAAGTGGGCTACGCGCCTGATATAATCCGAGGTCTGCCTCCCCATTACAAACCCTGTCCGATCCGAGTGGATCAGTACCGGGAGATGCCCCTCAAGATGCTTCGCCAATATCTTAGTGTACAGTTTTGCGTTGGTATTAATAAGCGCAATAGGCCTGTAAGCCATGCACTCTTCGGGATTCTTCCTGGGCTTATAAATAAGGATAATTTTAGCTTCCTCCATGGACGGAGTGATTCTGCCAGTTACCTTGAAGGAGTTAAACAGTTGCGTGAGATGGGGGTGAGGATCTGGGAGAAAGTTTTATAAAAGGACGCAGGGAAGCCATCTGGCCCTGGGGCCTTATTCTGTGGCAGTGCCGCTGTTGTGAGCCTCACTTTGTCCTCTGCTATTTGGCGGCCCATTTCTTCCTCTGCTGTGCTGGTCAAACTAGATAGTGGCAGGGCCACCAGGAAGTCCCTCTGTGGTTGGGCCAGGGGAGCCTGTGAAGAGTATAAATTGCTGTAAAACCCGGCTAATCAGGCCACTATATCCTCTGTTCGAGTGAGTCTGTTCCCCCCTCATCCCTCACAGCTGAGATCACCTTCTGCTCCTGGACTCCCCTAAGGAGGCGCGCCAGCAAAGAGTCAGCCTTATTAGACTTCGCGTAATACTTTTGCCTGACCATAAGCATGGCTCTTTCCGCTTTCTTAGCGCTCAGCATCCCCAGTTGGCCTTCGGCTAATCTGTATGCCCTAAATGCTTTCCTAGATGGTGCTTCCCCCAACCCAAGCCTTGCTGACTCTACCTCCCTCTCCAACTGTGCATCCAGCTGCCGCAATTACCTATTCCTGTGCGCCTTCAGGGCGATAAGCTCCCCCCTTAGCGGCGCTTTGAAGGCATCCCACCTCGTGCCCAGGCTTGTGTCGGTACTGTTGTTCAGCTCAAAGAAGTTCCTTATTTCCCCCCCGATCTCTTCCCGAATCACCGGATCCCTCAGGAGTTCTTCGGGAATCTCCACTTCCACACGCCCCCCGGACGCCGGACGCCCTCCGAGGCCCAACTTGATCTGCAATATTTTATGATCTGCTATAGCCAGGGGGCCCGCCTCCACCATCTCCACCCTCCCGACCAGACTTGCTGAAACCCATATGTAATTAATTCTGGATTGGGACCCATAGACCCCGGAGACAAAGGTATGACCCTCCTCCCCACCTCGCAGGGCCCTCCAGACATCCCGCAGCCCCGCCTCTTCAAACCGATCCCAGAGTTGGGGTGAGGCTACCACTTGCCCCCTGGCTACCCGTGTACCGTCCTGTCTAAGCATCTATTCCAGGCCAGATTTAGATCCCCCATTAGAATGATTTGTCCCCTGGCAAAGTTCTCCAGGACTCCCAAAATTTCCTGCAGAAATGCGCCTGACCCGAATTCGGAGCATACACCGAGGCTATAGTGAAGGGCCTACCCGCATATTCCCCTTTAACCAAGACATATCTCCCGCTCCTATCACTAAGAACCTTCTGAGTTCTAAAATCGAATCCCGCTCCGAGGGCCAGCGCGCCCCCCCCCCCAGCCTTCGTGGGACTAGAGGCGAAAAATATCTGAGGGAAGCCCCTCAACCGAAACCGTCCCTGGTCCTTTCTCTGAAGATGGGTCTCTTGGAGGGCAAGTATGTCCGGGGTGTGCAATTTGACGAACCTTTCCAATTTAGCCCGCTTAAGAGGGGTGTTGAGCCCCCTAACATTGTGTGTCATCAATCGGGACGCGCCAAAAAGAAAAAAAAACTGACGCATCCCATATTTGCCCTTCAGCACCCCTCTGGGGGACTTTTCCCAGGCGGAGACCACTCTCCAAGCTCCCCCTGTGCCCCACCTCCGGCCTCCCTGTTGGAGAATTCTACCTCCAGTGGACTCTAGATGTTGAGACACTGGTACCTCCCTTCCCCCCCACACACCCCTATCCCCAACTTGGAGTGCATCCGACTCCCCCCACTCCCAGCCCCCTCCGGACTTAACGGTCTTTACTTGATCCAACATGTTTTTTACTCCACCCTCCTTGGCTCCCTTATATGCCCATTTCCCACCACCCCCCACTATTCCACTGCCTGGGCCCTCGCCCGCGGACTCAACCAGAACCTTTTCCTGGTTCCTCTAGTCCCCCTGCCCGTTCCCTTTCTCCGGGGGACCCCTCAAAGAGACTCTTCTCCTACTCCTTTCCCCCCACCGTTGACCATGCCCATGGTCTGGGCCTCTCTCTATGCCCTGCTGCGGCCGAGGGACCGCCACCGGGGGTCTCCCCTTCCACCTCCAATTCCAAGTGCAGTATACTTGCTGCTTTCTGGGGCGTGGTCACTCGTTTCTGGGCCCCCTCCCATTCAAACAATAAACCAAAGGGGAATGTCCACTTATACTTTATTCCTCTCCCCGATAGCTCCCTTAGAACTGGACCCATATTCCTCCTCTTCACCAGCGTGCTATTTGCCAAGTCCTGGAACAAGGAGATCTCTTGCCCCTTATAATGGCTCTTACTGCCTGGCCGCCCGCAGCACTGCTTCCTTCTGCCCATATCTAGCAAATGCGGCCAATACGTTGCGAGGCCTGGCATTGGTGCCCCAGGGAGGACGGCCCTCCCTGTGCACTCTGTCCAGTTCTATCGAATCCGGCCCCCCCCCTTCCCCCAAGTGGTCCGCGAAGACCCTCTGAACCTCCCCCTTCAGGTCCCGGTCCGACACCGGGAGAAGTTTTATCCTTATGTTGACCCTTCTCGATCTGTTTTCCAGATCCTCCACTTGGGCCTCAGGTTTTCTTGTAGCAGTGTCCAGTCTTTCAATTGCTTCGCTGTTAGCCGTAGCGTCCTTTACAGTTTCCTGGAGCCCTCTTTCCAGCATGTCCGTTCTCTACCCCAACTGGGCCATTTCTTGTTTCAGCTCCCCGAGCGCCACATTCAGATCCACCCTCATCAGCTGGAATTGATCTTGGAAGGTTTTAGCTAGGGTCTCCCTCAAAGCGAGCATTTCCCCTCGAAGGTCCTGCCTCGTTAGTTGTGCCGAATCCGCCACTTCCTCTCGCTCCGGCCATTCCTGCGCCTGCCCATTACCCCCTCTGTTCGGGTCCCTGGCTTCCATTGCTGGCCAGAGTGTTGGGAGGGTCCCTTGGGAGTTGCCTGGACGCTGGGCGGAATCGCCAGTCTCCCCTTGACCCTAGAGGGCATCAAGTTATGAAACAGGGACTTGCCAAATTGTAGGCGCGCCAGAAACCCCCAACAAGGGCGACCCAGTTCCTGCGTACCTGTCCACCAGCAAGTGAGTGAGCCCCCCGCAGGCCACCCCCCCTCCTATCACCCCGGAGGGGGACCCTGCTGGTGCCCATACGTGGGCCTGTGCCTTGGAGGCCCAACTGGAGCGGATGCGCCTTATCAAGTTATTTGTGTGTGGACCCAGGCCCCGTCTCAGCCGCCTGCAGAGATGATGGCAATTGCCTCTGCTGCCATCCTCCCTAATGTTGGGGCACTAAAGATTACTGCTCCTCGGACTCCTGGAGCCACCTGCTTCCTACAGGACTACCCTCCAAGTCTGCCTCGCTAGCCCCCAGCTCCAGGGATCTAGAGCACTCTGCCCTTGCAGTCAGTTCACAGTCAAGCCGGGGGGCACCACGCCTGCTCCAGAAGGTGACCTTACTGCAGGTGTCGCTGCCCACTCCGGAGGGGTCCTCGCCAGATGCTGCCCGATTTTCTGTCCCCTGATCTCCACTCCACCTGGGCCCGCTCCGGACAGTGTAAGAGTTTTGGCCCACCCGCTCCTTGTACCGGCCCTCGGGGAGTATTCGCCTCCTACCTTCATTCCCTGGAGGCGAGGCCCCACCGCCGCAGCTGTCCGGGGACTGCCCCCTGCCTCCTTGCAGACAGGGTCTCGTCCCCCTCACTCTGGGGCCGCCCAGCCACCCCAACAACAGAGCCCACCGAGGCCGGGAGGGGCCTCGCCGATGCCGGAATGGAGCGCAGCCGTGTCCGCTTCAATGCACTCCTCCTCCCCCCACCGTCTCGGCCCACCGATGATATGCCGGCAATGCAGTGGCGCTAGCCACAGAGTCAGGGTTTCCCGCGCTTCCTTCCCTCCGGGGGTGGCATGTCCCCCGCGCTCCCTCCTCCAAAGTACCACAGCGTGGCGGCCGCGCCTCCTGGGATGCGAGGATCAGCAACAGCACTTCTCTGCAGGGAAAGACACCCCTGTGTCTCCGCTATCTGTCTGGGGGCACCTCTGCCCCGCTCCGGACCGCTGCACCGGGGGGGGGGGGGGGGTGTCGGGGGGTCTCCAGGGAAAATCCCTCAGGGCCCGGAGCAGCCGGCGGCCATCTTGGAATCATATTCTTCCCTTTTCATGCGTGGGGTGAAGAACTCTTTGTGCGAGGCCTAGTGCAGTTAAGGAGTTCGCCAGAGCCAAGGCAGGTTGATCATTAGGGTCCTTCAAACCGAGATTAAAGTCTCCTAATATTAGGATTTGCGAGGATGGCTTAAGTATTGGTGGATAGTAGGGTGATATCTTCCTCAAAGGAAACAATGGGTCCAGGAGGTCTATAAATCAAATGCACCGTTCTACTGCACGAGTTGGTATGGGGCAGTTTAACCGTCAGCAGTTCGCAGGATGTGACTGAGGAGTGTGTGGAAATTCTGAGTCCCAAGGAAGACTTGGCGATCAAGGCAATCCCGCGGCCTCTAGAGGTTTCTCCGTCAGACCGTAGGATCGTATAATTATCTGGAGTAGCAATTGAGAGGGATGGGCCTGCAGCTGCATGTAGCCAGGTCAGTTATTGCTAGGAAATCCAATTTTTTTTAATCAATAATCAAGTCAGCAATGTTAGCTGCATGAACGACCAGAGATCTGGCATTGATCAATGCCCCTTTAATTCGGGAGTTGGTATTGGGTGTAATGGATGTCATTAGTTTTGTTGAGAGCTTTGTGGAATTTGGGTGCTATTTTCTTCCGACCAAGTAGTTGGCTATTTGTGTGAGGTAGGTCAGAGGGTATTGTGTGCGATTTACCTAATCTGGAGCCAAGTCTGGCATTTCAGGCAGATGTAGGACATGGGAGGTTAGGCACTAGTGTGAGGGAGACAGGGCGGTGGCTAGCCTACAGAGTATTTCTCCTGGTTGTTTAACAACATGGGCATTGAGGTTGTTAAAGGCATTAGATTCTGGTAGGGGTTTGGTAGCTCTGATGGGTATGAGTATGGTCATAGGCCTCAAGAGGGGAGGAATAAGGTAGGCTTGACCTTTTCTGGGTTGAGCAAAGGTTGCAGAAATTTAGTGGGCTTAATCGATCTAACGCTATTGGCCTGGGTTGACATGATAAGGAGTCCTTTGTTAGTTTGGGTCAGAGTCTTGGAAATTGAGTGCTGGGTCTTTTACAGACCGGGTGGCATCAACTGGTGAGGCAACAATAGCATTTAGGCTCATGATTAGGAAGCTAAAATGGATGCCAAAGATAGTGGTGTACATAGTTAACAAAGAGGTGACCTAAGGCAGTCCACAGACTTTCAGTGTAAGGGGTCACACCAGGCTTCCCAGAGGTAGGCAACAATCAAAGAATACTAAGGTGCATATTAAGGCAATAAGTATAAGAATTGTCTGTTAGAAATTGGTAAATGTTACAACATATTCTAGCGGATGCTATAGTAGTAAACTGAGGTGATTGGAGCTAAGACAGTTGCTAACATGCATACATATGTGTCAGATGCGAGTAGGTCCAATATAAACCTAGCAATTAATATCTAAAGCCCACCAAAGAACTGTGAAATAGCAAACAATGATTGCAGCTGTAAACAAGTTAAGAATCACTGTAATCGGGAATCGTTAGTTAAGGCTACGGAAGTTCGACAACTGGCAAGTCCCAAGCAACATAAAGCATACTAAGCAAGCTATAATAGGGCATTATAAATTGCTAACTTAGAAGGCAGGCAATCCGGCACGGTACAGCATTGAAGAAGACAATGAGAGCAACTTGCAGGATGTTACGAGATCTGCACGTTGGTTGTATGAATGGAAGTCAACTGTTAATGTGGGTTCCCGGCACAGGCACCCAGTGTAGTAGACTAGAATGTGGCCATGGTTCCCCGTAAGGGAGGTAAGGGCCAGGCGTGCTCGTACCTGAGGCGCTGATGATAAACAGCGCTGCTAAGCCAGTGCTAAAGTGCAATGGCACTCACCTGATAAGGATTGAGGGGGCCAAACAGGGCCTTTTTGTTGGGCCTTCCTCTGTGGGCCAGCTTCTGTATGCTGGCAGAGTGGATTGGTGGAAAAAAAGGGCTCAGTTGTCTAGCAACAGAGCAACAGCCTTGCTATGGGGCGGCATTGCACCGGCCATTTCGGAATCATGCACCAATTCGGGCAACGAGCACGTCGCAGACGAAAATGGCTGGAATATGCTATAGCAACAGGCTTTAGGGGTATATTATGCCGCAGTGTGGCCTCACCATTTCATCAAGGTTGCAGGCAAGATGTCAATCAGGTAACAAGATCATCACAATGATATTGGTAGATGCAGCGGATGCATGACAGTCAGCAGGCAGCTTTGATTAGTTGCTCCTGCAGCGGAGGGAGAAGGGCTCCTGCCCGCTTCACCTCAAGGGAACGCTTGAAGGTACATAGACTAAAGTATATAACCTAATTTGGAACACCTAACAGTAGTTCTAGTGAAGTCAAAACCAATAGTTACTTTTGGATTACTTACAGTAATCTAGGGTAGTAGACCCCAACAGCTGCACTGTGACGCTTAACAAGAAATCACATAGTAAGTCAACTGGAAAAGGTCCCTTTCAGAATAGTGGAACACTTACTCTAGGAACAGTAAAACACCTAAAACTCGTAATCCGGATAACAGTTATTCTAGGGGAGTTGGATCTTGGGGTGTAATATTCAATTACAGTTGCTTTTCAGTTCACAGCCTAAGGGAAGCAATAACTAACTTATTTTAGTATAACCAAGTTATACTAAAGGTAAGTAAAACCTAAATATTTTTGTATGGAGCTACCAGAAACCTAAAAGGAAAGTATGACCTAGGCAGACATTCTGGAAAGGCTAACAGCAAGTCAGGGAAAGCAAGACCCAACTGGGGACACTCATACAATTATCCTAACAGAAATAAAGTGAAACCAACAGCATTACTTTTGGTAAGAGGGTAACCCAATTCACAGGTGACTAAGTTAATCCTTTACCTACTTTCTGTTAGAATGGCGAAACAGTTTCCAAGGAAAGTAAGAATTTGAGAATACTTATTTAAGGCGGCACACAGCTTATTCAAGCTAAGTACAGTCTATGTATACTTTTCAGAATGGCAACACATCTCCATGATAAGTAATAACTTTGTGTAACTATTCACTCTCATAGCTACAGTTATCAACTTATTCATTTACAAGTAAGTAACTTTCCAACACTTGGTTTTCTTTTCAAGGCAGACCCCGTAAAGTATCCAGGCATTCCCAATCCTAGTACATGAGTTCTCTCAGAGGAAGAAGAGGGGCCCTAGTGTTCTAGGAGCCAGCTGTAGGCAGGGTGAGATAGGGCTCAGTTGCAGGCAAAGTTCAGAGTTCCAGAGGAAGACTGTTCAACCAAGTAAGTATTTTACTTTAGAGTTAGTTGAGGGTCCAGGTACTTCGGAGAAGTCAGCCTAGGAGGATTCCATCAGGAGCCATGGTGCACTGGACGAGAGGACTAACCACCTCAAAACTACACTCGGAATCACATGAGACTTAAGGTAAGTAAATACCCAAGCCAGCACAGTACCTCAGCACAGAAGATTTTGCAGCAGGACTACTTCAGGATCTGCAGGCAAAAACCCAGTCGTTGAATTCCTTAATCAAGAAGAGAGAAGACAGGACACTGGAAGGACTTTCAGCATGGATCACGGGGAAGATTCTAGACAAGGTGTTCCTCACGGTTGGATGCAGCTCTGTGGATTTGGTGACATTCAGGATCAGAGAAGAGGGCACAATACTGCTGGTCGGATTCTTGTAGTTTTCAAGGTCTAGCACTCTAGTGAGGGGACTTTTCAAACTGGAATGGTGCCTCTGGAGATCCAGCAGGATGCCCACGAAGTTTCAACAAGATTCAGAAGACTGCACCGCACAATGGCTCGAGGTACCAGGGTATTGGAGCCTCGCAAGGTCGCAGCACGGCGTGGGATGGCTCAGAATGCAGGTATTCTTTAATCTAGTGGGTCTCACCAGGCTCTGGGTTGGGGTCGTCCTTTTCGGAGTCCCCAGGTCGATTGGAAGGAAGGGCTACAGTAGGCTCAGGTTACACAGCAGGCTCTCCAGTTGCTGGAAATCGTCTCAGCGACTGGAGAGCCTGCTGTGTAACCTGAGCCTACTGTAAATTATTAATCTTCCTCTTCGGTTTTGGTTCCAGTGGTCGACTACCTCTTCAGCTTCCAGGATCAGACTTTCATGCAGAAACCCAGCCAATCTAACATCCTTGCAACATTCAAACTTGGGGGGTTGGCAATCCTTTCAGGAAAGTCAGCCTTCTAGCTTGAACTGGATTCTCACACTCAGACTGGAAGACAAAGGACTGCAGCGTTGGACTCCTCCCTCGCTGCCTGTCAGGGTACAGGCCCTAGGATTATGCATAAAGAGGCCTGCTGTGGGCCCCAGACAAAGACCAACAACAAGAAAGAGAAACCTGCAAAGAAAAGAATCCAGCCTTATAAAAGGCTTCTGTGTCCTTTCTGCAGGAAAAGGAGCCTACAGACTACCTTTTCCAGCAACCACCGGGCCAAGAACTACAAAACTTCACCCACGCTGGGTTGGGCACATGCGCGCGAGAGCAAAGCACAAGGCTTGTGCTCAGATGTCCATCCGAAGCAGATGTGTTCTCCGGAGCTCCGAGCAAGGGGAGCAGCACGAGGGGCCAAGCCCCAGTCAATCTACTTTAAGGGCCCTCGCCTACCTAAGCTAAGTAGCGCCAGCGCTGTGGAACCTCAAGCAAGCGCAGGGAAACCATGTGCCACGCAGCAAAGCAGCGCTAAAGAGCGAAAGCTCCGGAGGCTGACAACGCGGCCAGGGGCACACGCAGGGGGCATCGCCCACAGTCTCAAGTTCCCCCTGCTCCAGAGAAGCGAAGTTGCCTACATCTCAGCGTTCATAGCAACCAGCCCATATTGCGCGAAGGGGCGTTTCAGGACGCAAAAACTCTTAGAGCAGCGCATGTCCTTTGCATGTATAATTAGCCACACAGGCTGCTCTTAGAAGCCGCGATCGGCATTTGGCGACTTGTAAGGAAGTCGCAACTCGGCACATGTGGCATACAACCCACAAATATTTTGTCTGACCACCTGTGACTGTTAACACAGGGGTCACCCATTGTAGCGGAGCCACGTGCGGCCACATTTCCGCAATAATAGTGTTTAGCTACCCACGGCTGCATGCAAACTAATACGCAGACAGCCAAAAGGAAGTGGGCTTGCATGGGGAGGTGTCACTAATCGGCTGCATGAGCATTGCTATGTGTGTGTGTGAAGAAACACGCCCAGGATAATAACTTACGCTCTCTTTGCAGCATTGAACTGCTCCCGACACCGGACCTGAGAGTGCACAGGCAGGAGGCCAGCACTAACCCCAGAGAGAATTCTCTATTTGGCTTGCTTTTGGAGCCTGGCTGTATGATGTGCATGCAGTGCATGGTTTTCAGGTTGAGTATGTAATAATTGTTAATTGTCATGCTTATCCTGGGTCCCCTTGCCTATCCACCTCCCTTTTCATGACCCTCTTTCCGGTTACCCTCAACTCCAGTTCCTGTCCAAACAACGATTCCCTAACCCTCTTTCCCCGCCGGGGTCTCAGAGGCCTGTGTAAGCTTTGCCTTGCAGGCGCCCAGACCGCAGAGGGGGTGGTTGGTTCGTGCCACTCCTGCGCCTGAAGACTGGAGCTGTGACACTGCCTTCAGACACTGGAGCCTCGGAGCCACAGAACTCCCGCCGACAATAAAAATCACACAAATGAATTTCCCGCCCTGGAGGTCAGGGAACAGAACAGGAAAGGACAAGCAACGCTAAAATGGAC
Organism: Ambystoma mexicanum; assembly: GCF_040938575.1. Taxonomy (NCBI): domain Eukaryota; kingdom Metazoa; phylum Chordata; class Amphibia; order Caudata; family Ambystomatidae; genus Ambystoma; species Ambystoma mexicanum. The sequence goes on from NC_090932.1 coordinate 1,300,137,098, forward strand.
AAAAAAGAAGACAGGGCCATTTTGGTAAAATGAGCACCCATGGGTACCTTTGCCGGGGCTGTGAAAACAGCCTGCGGTAAACATGCACTGAATGGGTGAAAAGGTTCACTGCCACCAGTCATTAAAAGGTAAGTTTGTCCTTGTAACATTGTTACATTTAAAATGAGAAAGGGGATACCCAGTATCCCCCCAGCATTCCACATAAGTTGAGAAGTGCTCGTCTTACCTAATAAAATGTAAAAGGGATTCAAAGATCCTTTGTACCTTTGGGAACTTTAATTCTCAGAAGGTTAACCAGAGAAAGGTAAAAGGGGAGCCCGTATGGCAACCCAGCAACAATAGGCATTTAATGCCAAAAAGTTGTCAAAGAGGATAACTTTTAAAATACACTATGGAGAACCTTAAATATGACACACATAATAAGGAACAAGTTACTTACCTGTGACTGTTGTTCTCCAGCATGGGTCTGGCATGGATTCACATGCTCATGAATATTCCCCGTCGTCAGGCTGGGAATCCTCGGTAAAGAAAAAAAAAATCAGTTTCACTATCTTTCTCCTAATAACCAATCACTGGACTCTGGGTCATACTGCCCCCAGCCAATGACTGCCCTCTACCTAAGCCCCTACCCTGGCAGCCATCTTCAGATTTGGTAGCATGTAAAGTGGCACTAGGACCAAGAGAAGAGCCGCAGAGGGGTAGGCGGGAGTTTCGCATGTGAATCCATGCCAGACCCATGCTGAGGAACAGTTAGAGGTAAGTAACTTGTTCCTTCTCCAGCATGGGGTCTGGCATGGATTCACATGCTCATGAATAAATACATAGCAGTACACACATGCACAACCACAGGAGGTGGCAAGGCTCAACATTAAGCATCTCTTACCTCCTCACCAGGCTCGCCTTCAATCGTACAGGTTGCGCAGCACTGCTTGGTCGACTCTGGACTCCTCCCTGTAATCCCGGTCGACAGAGAAGAATATCGTGAAGGTGTGTGTCGACCTCCTCGTAGCAGCCCTGCAGATGTCCAGCAGGGGCACACCAGACAGGAACGCCGTAGTTGCAGCAATTGCTCTGGTCGAATGGGCTCTCGGACGGCCAGGCTTCGGTCGGTTTGCTATCCGGTGACAATGGGTGATGCAGCTGGAAAGCCACCTGGAAATGGAAGCCTTGGAGGGGGCCTTCCCTTTGTTAACATGGCCAAAGTTCATGAACAGTTGTGACGTCTTGCGAAAACTCTTTGTGCGGTCCACGTAGAACTTCAGCGCTAGCCACATCCAACGAGTGCAAAGTCCTCTCAGCCGGCAACAAAGGCGTCGGGAAGAAAACAGGTAACAAGGGCTCGTTAAGATGAGTCCAACAGCGTTCTTGAGCGCAATAACACTGGGTTCCGCCTCTGCCAGCCTGGGAACCCTACATGCATCCTGGGTGTTCCAACGGGAGGGCTGATGATGGTGCAAGATGAACCCTTTTGAGGACCTCGAGACATTCCCTTTAGAGGAGAGAAAGGACCGGCACCTCTGATGGTGCAACAAGCATGCTATCTCAGTGTCCGTCTAAATGGATTGCAGGGTATCGTCTACCTTTCTGAAAAGGTTATGTCCATCGAATGGCATGTCCACCTTTGTCTGTACATCCGGGCAGAAGTTTGTGGCTTTGAGACAACCTTGGTAGCGGAGGGCCACTCCATTGCTTATTTGTCAAAAACCTGAACCTGTGATGTTCAGGGCGACTTAACACATGGTCAGAGGCTCTCTCTCCCTCAAGCTAAGGTTTCAGCCTTCTTGTTGTCCAAGAGGAAGTCAAGGATGGGGCCAAGCTTATAAAAATCTCTCGGTCATATCTCGAGAGAATTGCTAACGCGCTGGCAGCTTTGATGGTAGACACTGCAGTTGTGATGATTCGCTGCCCAGTTGCATCCAGATTCTTACCCTACTGATCGGGAGGAACCATAGAAGAGGAAGATGGGTTAGAGGACCCTTTTCTCGCTGCAGCAGAGACCACAGAGTCTGGTGAAGGTTGGGACCCGAGGCACTTCGGGACTGTGTCGGGGCCCTGGGACTTTTTCTCTAAGTGCTCCTTCTTTGCAGGGGCCATGCTAGGGGTCTTTACAAGCAACAAACCATCTTCCCAAACGTCACCCAGAAGGGGAACCGAAACCAGCGTTTCCAGGATAACTTCAGCCGTTCAAAAAGAAAGCCTTCCTGCTCTTCAGGAATGAAGTTGAACAGCTTAGCTGCCGGTGAGATCATAGGAGGAAGTGCAACTGGCAATTGTCGAGGGGTAGCCGGGCCTGGGTGAGAAGGAGCCAGCCATGCCCGGGAAGGCATTGGGAGGACTCTCTGCTGGCGCAGGTATGGGTGCTGCCAGAGACACTGCTGGATTTCTGACAGCAACGTGTGGAAAGTGGTTAAAATGTCCATTGACAGATCTCCAAGCGCTGTAGGAGCCTGCGCCGGGTCATGAGGCCAAGTGCTAGTGGGCCGAGATGGCTGAGCCGCTAGCCGAGGTACTGGCAGAATGTGATCAGGCTCTCCCTGACCACCTTAGTGGTTAAAGTAGAACCCCTCTGGTAGGTCTTCTTTCGAAGGACTGGAAGAATGAATCACTGGGACTGGAGAGGACACTCTGGGAGGACCAAGCGGAGACAGCGTGAAGAGCAGTGCAGCCTTGGGAGGAATGCTAGAGCCAGAGACATCTCTCTCTTTCTCTAAACTAGTGCCGCTAGGAAGAGGGGGAATCACAGAGCCTGTGGCACAGCTACTAGCACTGCCGCTGACTGGGCCGGCGCAGCCGATGGAGGCCTAGGTAGCAGGGCCAATCTGAGTCATAGTCGTGGAAGCGGTGACTGTAGTGGACAAGTCCGTCGATGAGGTAGCAATCTTCGTGGACGAAGTCGACAGGATCGACATCGATGGAAGACAAGTCTTCATGGACGAAGAAGAAGAGGGGTAGCCGCAGACTGATCACTTGATGAGTTCTGTGATGACAGAGAGGTAGTAAAGCCGTCGAATGGTCCCTCGACAGGGTACGTGATTAAGATTTATGCTTCAGAACTGGGCTCAATGATTCTATAGTCGACGGGACCTGGCCGCTCACCGACAGACTATCCGTCGACTGGGAGGGCGACTATAACCAGTGTTTTCCAGACAGGGCCTCCGCAGCCACGGTGCTCATCGATTGAGAAGTCAAAGCGTGAGCCGAATAAAGAGCTTTGTGTTATCTTGTTAGGGAGAATTATCAGATATGTGCTACTTCCCCTACACCTTAGAGACCCCCCCCAGCAACTTTGCTGAATTTTGAGGACTTGATTTTTTACCTGGAGAGAGTGAGTCCCTTTTTTCCCTCCACGCTCATGTATTTTAATGTAATTTGTGAACTCTGTTTCTTTTGGTTATGGAGTATGACAAACTCCATAGGCAGCTTGTACATTGTGTGACACAGCACCTTCAGTGCAGTGACACAGGGAATTTTCCCACATTTCCCAAAGGTTTAAATGCCTCCTCTGGCATAAACTACTGTTTTCAAGAGCAGTAAAGTGAAATTGACTTTACTTACATTTGTAACTTCCTAGACCCAGCTCACACTTTCTTACAATAGGATGCTAGAGGGGTTACTTAGTATCCCCTTTGTCTAGCTTCTCATAACAATGTTAGGTTACCCTTTCCTCACTGAATGGCTGGTGGCAGTGGTTTTCATTTAACTACTGTGGTGAGCATTTACCGCGGGCTGCGGTCGCAGCAGCAGTAAAGCATTGCAGGGTGCCATTTTTGTCAAAATGGCTGCGGTCGTCTTTCTATGCCATTTCTCTGTGGAAAGTTTCTTCTTGAGATTTACTCTGCACGCCAAACCAGGTTTGGTTCCTTTGTTAGCTTTGCCTTTGGCAGGATTCAGTGAAGCCCGCCTCTGGCTCCAGGGTGTCTGGTGGGGGCAGGAAATGAGGGAGGTGCCCGAAACTCCCTTTGCTTCGTCTCCTAGGAGACCCAAATGCACTTTGTGCCGGACAGTCAGCCGGCCACTCACCACAGACAGCCACCCTTCTGGGTCACCGACAGCTAGGCTGGAATGAATGGGAGAAAACTGAATAAAAGGCGAGACTTTTGGCTTGGAAGGCAGAGTCGACCACTGGACGAAGGAACCGAAGAAGAACTTGAAGAGGACGCCTGTTGCAACTCCTGGACCGTTGGTTTGCCTGATGAAACCCTGCTGCAGTGCTGAAACTCCAAAATCCTACCGACAGAGAAGCCCCTGCAAGGACAACTTCTCCTTTTGAGTTGGTCAGACCAATCAACTCCAAAGTAAGCCACCTGGACATGCTCTCGGAGCTGGTTGTATTTCCACAGAGTTGCTGCTGGAAGCCGAAACGCCAGGGAGAGGAAAACCAGATTGTGTGCGTTGCTTTTAAGTTGGCCAAGAGCTCCAGGAATATCCTCCGGACTCCCAGGAAGCAGGACTGACCGAGCCTGAGCCACCTCAACAGAGTGCTGGACCCTAGATGCAAATCTATTTGAGTGTTACTGTTATAATGCTCCCTTCTGAAGAAGGCTTACTCTGACTGATTATTTATTCAAGAAACCTTGTTCGTAAGTGTTTATTTGAATACTTGTCACTGCGAATCTGTGTAACTCTCCTACAGCTCACATTGACACCTCTTGAGATAAGCCTGGCTGCTCAACACGCTACCAACCTGTGTAGTACAAGCTTATACCAAAGGTTGGGTTCCTATGGCCAGGAGGTCAGGGTTGTTGTAGTGCACCCAAAGGGTACTGCATACAATCTTGCCTAACATATCTTCCACAGGGAAGTGTCCTCAAACGATCTCGACCTATTGCCAGAGGGAGCACACTCTTTGGGCCTACTGACCCTGGAAGAGGCATGACTGCGCACAGAGGGCGAGTGAGAGGCCCTTCCCTATTCAATCCACGCCACTAACCTTTTACGGCGGTCTTTCCGCATCTTGGAAGAGGAGGCCTGGTACATGGAACATCTGACTGCGTCGTGGTCGGGCTACAAGCAGTAGATGCATTGAAGATGCCGATTTGCAACAAAGATGTTTTCCAGGCTGCATTTCGAGCAGGCACTGAAGAGGCTTTTTATTGTGGCCGCCGACCATAGGGGTGTGTAGAAAAGCTCCAAGCTTGGGTCCGCAGCCTCACATGGTGTGGAGTTCTGACGATGGAATGGGTCCCCGCCACCGGTAGACAAACAGTGACTGAGGAATGAAGAATTTTAGAAGATTTCTCACATAAATAGGAAAAGTTGAGATTGATGAGAGAAACAGGAGGACTCCCAGCAAGAAACACGCAGTAGACATCTGAAGATGGCCTTTGGGGGTTGAGCTTAGGAGGACAAATGTCATTGGCTGGGACAGAAGTGACAGAAATAGGCTATACAAGCGACAATCCGTTTTTAGTTTTAAAACGAAACGGCTTTAATAGTACTGAGGATTCCCAGCCTAACATGGAATATTCATAAGCATGTGAATCCATGTAAGACCCCATGCTGGAGAAGTTCACTTGTCCCGGTTAGGCAGAGTTTGTATGCAGTACCCTTGTGGACCACTACACACGGCTAAGACTACAGGTGTAAGCAAAACCAACCTTTGGTATAAGTCTGTACTACACAGTTTTTGATAGCAGAGCTGAGCAGCCAGGCTGATCGCAAGAGGGAATGTGAGCTGTAATGATGTTACACAGAGGTCTACAATCACAGGTGTTCAAATAAACTCTTACACTCAAGGTTTCTTGCTAAAATGCTCATTAGTTTATTTCACAGTCAGTTATAAAACGTTCACTAGAAAGAGGCAGTTATATCACACACAAATATACTTCAGTACTGTACATTCTAAGTTTCTGAGGCATTCAGAATACTTTGAAGGAGGAGCAAAAAGGCATAGTTTATTTAGAACATGAAAGGTTACTCTTAGACAGTGCAAATATTTAGAGTTCACCATTAGAGCCAATTCAATTCAATAGGTTAGGCCAAAGTCAATGGGCTAAAGTCTTGGATAGGATAAAGCAGTTCTGGTAGTTAAACGGAAAAGTCTCTGCACAAGTTCTTAGGAGTAGTTTAGCGAGAGGAATTATATGCTGGGTGACAAGCCGATTAGGCCTGTGAGTTGGGAAAGTTCCAAGCACTTTCACTGCGAGAGGTAAGTACTCTCAGTCGGGTTTTACAGTACCTTACAAATGAAGAAAAAGATGCAGCAGATGACTTCTGTTCCTGGCAGTTCCTGCAGATCTCGCTGTTCCTGGGCCTCAGCCGTGGGGACAAGAGGGAGGACGTCTGGGGACTCCTGCACTGCACTTGAACAGTCGAAAAAGCTTGGCAAATCTTCAATTCCGGTAGCTGTAAGTCAAGCACACAAACTGGTGTCTCCCTTCCTGGTTCTACGGTTTCCTGCATCACGCTGAGGAAAGTCAACCAGCTCCGAGGCGAGTATCTAGCTTACTGTTGAGTTGATTGGTCCCACCAACTCAAAAGGGAGAAGTCGTCCTTGCAGGGGCTTCTCTGTCGAGGTGTACTTGGCGATTCGAACCTGCAGCAGGGCTTCACCGAGCAAACCAACGGTCCAGGAGTTGCAACAGCCGTCCTCTTTAAGTTCGTCTTCGGTTCTTTCGTTCCAGTGGTCGACTCTGCCTTCCAAACCAAGAGACTCGCCTTTTATCCAGTTCTCTCCCATTAATTCCAGCCTAGCTGCCACTCACCCAGCAGGGTGGCTGTCCTTGCCGGACAGTCAGCCAGCCAATCACGCCAGAGTGCATTCGGGTCTCCTAGGAGACTAAGCACAGAGTTTCGGGCACCTCCCACACTTCCTGCCCACCCCATACACTCGGGCGCCAGAGGCGGTCTTCACTCCTGAAGCCCGCCAAAGGCGAAGGAACAAAGGGACCAAACCTGGTTTGGCGCGCAGAGACAACCTCTAGAAGGACGTTTCCAAAAAGAAATAGCAAAAAATGAAGAAGACCAGGACCTGTTTAAACAAAGGGGGCTCAGACGCCATCTTGAAAAACATGCTCCCGCGATTTATCGCTACCGGAGCTACAAATAGTTCACAGTCGGGAAAAATCATGGTAGTTCATTGTAAAACCACTGCCACCTGCCATTCTAAGATGAAATGGTCGCATTTGACTGCAACATGAGTATCTAGACACAGGGGATACTAACTAACCTCTCCAGCACTATTGTAAGATAGGGTGGGCTGGGTCTATGAATTTAAAAGACTAGTAAAGTCAACTTAACTTTACTTACTCTGGGAAACAGTAGTTTATCCCAGAGAAGGTATTTAAACCTTGGGAAAGCCTGGAAAGGCTTCGCTGTGCCACTGCACTGAAGGTGCAGTGTGACACAAATGAAAAGATGCCTATGGAGCTGTCTAAAACTCCATAACCAAATGAAATACAATAGCGAAATACACATCAAAATAGATGAGAAAGTGGGAAAAAAGGGTCACACTCTCCAGTAAAAAAGAAAATCAAGTCCTCAAAATCCAGCAAAGTTGCCGGGGGTCTAAGGTGAAGGGAACTAGCACATTTTTGAGAATTCTCCCTAACAGTCCCTCCCACCCCACCTGACTCAGATTTTTAAAGGTGACACTGCAGGTCTTCATGAATTTGTAGGGGACACCATCTTCTGTCCTTGGTTCGGGTGAGGGAAGCCAAGGGGTTGCGGATGCAGAGGCCACATTTCATGCTGGGAACTGGTCGTGATTCTAAGACTATCCCACCAGACGGTTCCAGTCAGCTTCAAGAACACCCTAAATGAAGAAAAGATACAGACTTTGGCACTGCAGAACCTTCAGGACAGCACACGGAGTGCAGAAATTGCTCCAGCGGAGGTCACGACAGTCAGGCAATCATCCAGCATTCACAACACAGAAGCAGCCCTAGCACAGCTTCCCTTGTGGTGAGATGGCTGAAATTGCCAGGAAAGGTGACTTATGTCATAAACTGAAGATCTTGCAAGTCCCAAGGCTTTGTCCAGAATCGTGGCTGCAGCGAAGTAGCCCAAAAGGGAGCTGGTCAGTGCAGGGACCCTTCTGAAGGCTTCCAAGGCACAGATCCTCGAGCAGGGGTCGAGACTGGTTGTTCCCAACAGTCCAAGGGATAAAGCACCAACAAGCGTCTTCTGAGATCAGGCCGACGAGCAGGGCATAACTTGGGCAATCACTGGAGTTGATAATGGTCATTTGCAGGAGTCGTCCTCTGTCGTCAGGGGGCTACTCTTCCTCTGAGAAGTCTTGATTCCAATGATGATCTGACTAATAGCTGCAAGAGCCCTCCTCTTATCCATGATTCAGACTGGGATCAAGTCCAAGCCCATTAACGGTAAGGATCTGCAACATTCAAACCACCCAGGGTTGTCCCATCCTGGACAAACACGGTCATCACATCTGTCCAGTGTTAGGTAAGATTTTCATATTTATGATCAATCTTCCTGACCTGTGTCAACCCCAGACCTTTTTGCTTGGACTTGGGGATTATTTCTTGTTGTCCCTTGGTGAGTGGGAATCTTTTTCCTTTCTGACCTAGTCTTTTACTCTTTTTATGACTAAGTCATAAAGAAAACCACTGCCACCAGCCATTCAAGTAAACTCACAATTGTGACAAAAAAAGTAAGAAAGGGCATACACTGCATCTTCCCAGTACTTCACATAAGGTGGGGGGTGCTGGCTTATTTATACAAAATGTAAAGGGGAGGAAAGAACAAGTTACTTACCAACTGTTAACTTTCTTTCGATTGGATGTTCCTCCAACGTATTCCTCATCTTAGATGTATTCCATCCAGCTTTAGCTGCTTCGGAAAACAATTTCGGCAGAGGGCGCGTGCGTCGATGTCGAGTCGATGGTCCCTCGAAGGCCTCCGTCAAGGGTGACGTCATCGGGTGTATAAGTAGCTCGCGCGGTGCCCATTGGCCTCAGTTCTGTTTTTCCCTTTTCATCATTGATTTTTCACTGTGTAGACTGTGCCGGCAGACAGGTATTTGCCTTGCGAGAGTTGGAGTGGCAATAGCCCGGAAAAATCTACAGAGGGGTAGGATGGGAGGGCGATGAGGAATACATTGGAGGAACATCCAATCGAAAGAACGTTACCAGTTAGTAACGTGTTCTTCTAGTGGATTGTGTCCTCTAATGTATTCCTCATCTTAGATAGACTCCCAAAGCAGTATGGACAATTCCTCTGGAGGAGGGGTTAGATTTTTCGATACCCTTAGATGGCAGAGTATAGCACTGCTTTTCCAAAATTAAGCTCCTTAGACTGGAAAGCATCCAGGCTATAGAATTTTGAAAAAGTATGCAGCGAGGACCAAGTTGTTGCTTCACAAATGGACCTTATAGGAACACCTCTTTGTAGTGCTGTTGAAGAGGCGATTTCTCGGGTGGAATGAGCCCTTTGACCTTCTGGTTGGTCTTTTTGTGCTAATCTGTAGCATTCTGAAATACAAAGCACAATCCAGCGTGATATTGTTTGCTTTGTCATTGACTGACCCAATTTCTATCCTGTGTAGCCAATAAACATTTGATTGTCCACTCGAAGCTTAGAAAGCCTCGAGATGTGGGGGGCGCTGTTGCGCGGCAACCAAGATGGCCGCTTGAACGTCGAGCTCCGGAGCAGCAGAGCGATCGATCCTGTCCCGCTCTGCCCGACGCTGTCAGAGATCCTGCTGGACTTCACCCGATCCTTCGGGAGTCCTGCCACTGCGGCTGGGTGCAGCCTGGAGCCGCTGCGAGTCCCGAGGACGGGGCTGCGCCTTCCCGTTCCATCAGCATATGCGACCTCCCGCTCTCCCCGCCCCGCGGCTCCGGTGGTGTCGGCTCTCCTTCGACTTGAGGTCGCGGCGCTGCGGGCCGCTCTGGGGGAGGGGCGCCCGCCCGGCGAGGCGCTCCGGATCATCGCGGCCGGCCGGGCCTCTCCTCACTCCACTACATCTCCCGACCGGGATCGTCGGCGACTGCCGGCCCCTCCTCCATTTCGGCTTGGCCCGCAGGCGCTGTCCGGCCTCGGACCCTCGGGCCGGGCCCCGAGGGGCCCCATCGATACCGGAGCGCCCGAGAGGTAGGGGGTGTGTGGGGGGGGGGGGCTGCGCCTGGCTGCCGCGGCCCCGGATTGGTCACTCGCTCCTGCTGTACCCTGCGAGTGGTCCCCCTGCACCTGGGCCGGCGCGGCTGCTTGACCCTTGGCGGCGCGGACCCCCCTGCCCCTGCCTCTCTCCAGACTCTTGCCTGGGGCCTATTGGGTCGCCCTGGACACCGTGACCCGCCGGGCCGCGGCGCACTCTCCACGTCCAATCTACCCTGGTGCTGCCGATGTTTTGGGGCTGCAGAGCCGGGGAACAATCTACGCTGTTGCCCCCAAGGGCTTCTCTGGAGTTCTGCACCTGTCATTGTGTCCTACACCGCCTGGGCGCGCTCGGGACTGCTGCATCCTCTTAGTCACCAATCTCGGCGACACCCGCCCACCAGCCTCAGAGGGGTCATAGCCTCTCCTTCTCTTCACCCCCTGGATTCCGGGTGTGCTCACTGGTTGCTCCCCGCCTACATTGATCCGGTATTCGCATCGGTCCCGGCGACCTGGAGGACTTGCCTCGACACTTGCATTTGGTTCTCACTTCTCCCCCTTCCTTGTCCTCGATCTACGGAACGGCCAGGATGACCAAAGGGGGTGCGAGGAAGCAGAGCTCCATCAATATGTTTGCGAAGGCTGCGGGGAGACCACCTGGGGAGGCTGCTGAGCAGGCTTCTACCGCCCCGCCTGACGCAGCCCCGGAGTCCCAGAATATGATGGATTTTATGCGAGAGGGTTTCACTGCCCTGCACTCAAAGCTAGATGATATGTACGGCACCATATCTTCGATTAAGGCCCACATTGAGAGGACTGACAGCCGTGTATTGGAGGTCGAGACGCGGGTCGGTTCCGCTGAGGACGTGCTGGGTGCCCTGCGCACCGAGGTTGTCGCTCTTTCCAACCGGGTCCTCGAGGTGGAAAAGAAAAATGAAGATTTGGAATCTCGCTCGAGGCGCAATAATCTCCGCATTATCGGGGTCCCTGAGGATGAAATCCACGAGCCAATGGAGGACTTTGTTCAGCGCACACTTCTGTCGCTCCTTGATGAGCCCGAGCTTTCTCCACACTTCGCAATTGAGCGGGCACACCGCGCTCTGGTGGCCAAACCTAGGCCCGGTGCCCCACCTCGGCCCATCATAGCTCGTGTATTGAACTACCGTGACCGTGACGCCCTCCTCAGGGCCGCAAGACTCAAAGGTGAGCTATTACTGGGCGGTGCAAGGATCCATCTTTACCCTGACTTCTCAACGGCTGTCCAGCGGGAGCGTAAGACCTTCCAGGCGGTGAAACGCAGGCTACGAGACCACTCAATCAAATATGCTATGCTCTATCCCGCCAAGCTCCGCATAGAGCACGCCAACCAGGTGTTCTTCACGATCCCAGAAGAGGCCTCCAAATTCATTGATGAACACTTCCCTGGCTGATCCCTCTCCCCTGACCTCGGTTCAGCAGTTATCCTAGGTCCCCGACGGGGGGTGCATGGGTCTCCCCGCCCTCCTGTACCGGGGCCACGTTGATCCTTCATCCCGTAGCCTGTTTGCTCAGTCCAATTGCAGGGCCCACCCGGATCGCTATGTGCGAGAACTTTGTCCAATCTACATTTCACCTCCATTGTGGGCATCTCATGATTTACTTGCTCTGCTGCAACCCGGAGCGATACGGCCAGTCAGGCCTTCAGACCCCCAGGCGCTGATGCCTTTGTTTTGGTTTTGTTTGCAAGGGGATGGGCGTATCATCCCTCTGTTTGGGGGGGTGGGTTATGTTGGGGTTTTTGTTATTGGAAAATTAGCGCTGGCAGTGAAGGCGGACTGTGCTGAGGCACTCTGGAACTGGCGTCGTAGGACCGTGGACCCGACCCTTAGGTCACTGACATTCTACTTAATCCCAAACACCGTCACACTGTGATTGAGAGTGCCCTGACCTTTATGAGCTGGAACGTACGGGGACTAGGGAATTATAGAAAGATGAGATAACTTCAGTTGCAGGCCGAGCGCCATGGATCAAAGATTCTCTTTCTTCAAGAGACTCATGCCCGCTCTGTACACTGCATGCGTTTTGCCAAGTCCTGGGGTCCCCATAGGTTTTTCACCGATTACTCCTCTCAAAGCCGGGGAGTCATGACCCTCATTCACAGGAGCCTCCATTTTACCCTCATCTCCTCAACAATTGACCCCCAGGGTAGATATGTATTGCTCCACGCCATGCTGCACCACAAGGAAGTGATTCTTCTGAACATCTATGGCCCAAACATCGATGACCCGGATTTTTATGTGCAGGTCACCTCCCTTCTCAATGGCTTCCCCCTTGTTCCAATCCTTTGGGGTGGGGACTTCAACACAATCTTTGACATAGCTCTGGATAGATCAGGCTCCAGGCCCCGTCACCTCTGCAGGGCGGCCTACGCTGCACTGTCTTCCCTTCCCCGTCTGGCCATGGTGGATGCATGGAGGTTCTTCTACCCGGATTCTCGCATCTACTCTTTCTACTCCTCTGTTCACGACTCCTACTCTCGCATTGATAGGTGGGTGATCTCCAACGTATTGGTTAGGAGCGTAACACAACTAATGATCCTTCCGAGAACCCTATCTGACCACTCTCCTGTCACCATTACCGTAGATTGGGGCCCCCATCCCACCCGCTTCCGACACTGGAAATTGAAACCCCTTTCCCTACTTGACCCAGAGTTCTGCTCGGAGCTTGAGTTGTCGATCGAAGAGTTCTTCGAGACCAACACGGGCTCGGTAACGTCCCAGGCCACCTTATGGGAGTCATTCAAGGTTTATATTAGAGGGATAGCGCTGTCCAAGGAGAATTGGGCCCTTAAGTCTATCCGTAGAGACCTTGCCACCAGTGAATCTAGACTTTCGTCTCTGGAGGCTACATGCTCGCTTCACTCCACCCCGGGTAACCTGGCTGACGGCGAGGAACTGGACAAGTTCCGTTCTCTTGCGGACCGTGAGCAGAGGTTCCTTGATAACCCTGGCATGGCAAGGAGGTATGGGGAGGGAGAGCGCCCCGGCCGCTTTCTGGCTCGGTTGATCCGACACGAGACGGGGTCCCCGCACATCCTCGGGGTTGAGAGAGCTGATGGCTCTATGGCAGTCTCCTCACAGGAGGTTAACAGGGAATTTTTCACCTTCTACGAATCCCTGTACTCCAATGCCGATGAGGTATCGCTGGCGGAGATCGACTCCTTTCTCGACACCCTCCCTCTGTCAACTCTGTCTCCGGAGACCGCGGGCTCCCTTGACTCCCCTCTCACGCGGGAGGAGCTGTCGGTTGCTATCGATTCCCTATCGTCGGGTCGCACCCCTGGCTCGGACGGTATCCCGGTCGAGTTCTATAAACGTTTCAAGCCACAACTGCTCCCTCATTTGCTGGCTCTCTGGGAGGAGTCTGTGGAGGCCGGGGTGCTCCCCCCATCTCTCCGTGAGGCCACAATTACAGTACTTCTTAAGTCCGGTAAACCCCCTTCGCAGTGCGGTTCGTATCGCCCACTCTCTCTCATAAACTGCGATGTCAAGATATTTGCCAAGGCTCTGGCTCTGGCTCTCCGGCTGGCTCCCTTCTTGCCATCTATTATCCACCCGGACCAGGCCGGACCCGGGTCGCTCCACCTCCCTGAACCTGAGGCGCCTATTCAACATTATTGACAGAATCAGCCCCGAGACACATGCCGTGGCTGCTGCCCTTGACATGCAAAAGGCATTCGATTCGGTTTCATGGAGGTACCTGTGGCGGGTCCTCGAGTGCTGTAAATTCGGCCCCTCTTTTCTTTCCTGGGTCAGATTGCTTTATTCCGAGCCGGTTGCAAGGGTCAGCACTGGCGACCGTTATTCCCCCCTCTTCAAGATCGCCAGGGGGACGAGACAGGGGTGTCCCTTCTCTCCCCTGGTCTTTGCGATAGCAATCGAGCCTTTCGCCGACATGCTCCGCCAACTCCATGCTCACAGAGGCCTTCGCTCCGCGGGGCAGACGGACATAGTGTCCCTCTATGCGGATGACGCGTTGCTGTTTGTGCGCTCTCCTTCCACCAACCTACCCCCTATACTTGCGGACATTATCCGTTTCGGTCGGGTCTCGGGCCTTAAAGTGAATTGCTCGAAATCCATTCTTTTTCCGCTCACGGAATGTACCTCTCCCCCCCTCGACACCCTCGGTTTCACATGGGCACAATCCACATTTACCTACCTGGGGACGGTGGTGACTCGCCAGCGTGAGCTGACTTTCCATGAAAATTACCAGGCGTATCTCACACACTTGACAGCTAAGATCCAGGTCTGGGACAAACTCCCGATTTCTCTGGCTGGCAGGATAGGTCTGCTGAAAATGGTGGTGTTGCCCCAGCTGCTCTACAGGTTCGCTAACATTCCCTTGTGGCCGGGGGTGGGCTTTTTTCGCGACTTGACTCGCACCGTGAACTCCTTTCTTTGGCACTCGGGTGCGGTCCGCCTTAAAATCGGGACCCTTTCCACTCCCATGTCTAACGGGGGCTTTGGAGCCCCTAACTTTCTTAAATACTGGCTGGCGTCACAAATCCAATAACCTCCTATTGGTTTAATACTACAGATCCTCCCCCGCACGTCCGACTTGAGAAGCTTGCGGTGATCGACCGGGACATCCGCTCCCTGGTGTTGCAACCCGCCCCCTTGACACGGGACTCACAGAATCCGGTTGCCTGCACAGCCGTTGCACTGGCAAAGATGTGGAAGCTGACGGGGACTGCCTATGCCTTCCATGGCAATCTCCCTCTTTGGAATTTTTTCCCTGGGGTCCCACGGGTTCCACCGGGTACGGTTCGCCGGTGGGCGGACGCGGGCTTCGAGCTGTTGCGCGATGTGTTTGTCCAGGGTATATTCGTCGAGTGGTCCGACCTTCCCCTGCCCCTGAGAGGAGACCGGAGTGTATGGCTTCAGTACGCATCCCTTCGCAGGACTCTTAAGCGACATTACCAAACATTCCCTGCAATGCCACCTGACGACCCTGCCATTGAGGAGCTCACTTCCCCCGGCCCTACGAGGGGTAAGATCTCTAGGTTATATACCATGCTACAATCCAGATCGCTCCCAGACTTTGCCAAACTGAGATGTGCTTGGGAGGCGGACCTCAGTGTTGAGATGTCTGATGATCGCTGGGCCCACCTATGCGAACGCACGCAACGGGTTTCCTTCAACTCCCGGTTTAAACTTATCCAATTCAAAGTGCTTCACAGGTTTCATCACACACCGATCAGACTACACCGTATGTCCGTCGACCACCCTGCCAGCTGCCCCAGATGCGGCCAGGATGATGCCGACTACATCCATATGATCTGGTCCTGCCCCCGCCTCGCACAATTCTGGGAGGCTGTTTGTTCGACAGTGTCCGCTGTAACTGACCACCCCATTGTTCTCTCTCCGCTGGTATGCCTCTTTCATGATCTCCCAGGCCTCACTCGGGACTCCAAGAAACTAGCCGGTCTCTGCCTGCTTCTCGCGGTGCGCTCCATCCTGCTCTGTTGGTTTCGCCCCTGGCCTCCCACACATGCCCAATGGCTGAGAGCGGTCACGTGGGCCTCTGACTCTGAGGAAGCCTGGTCCCACCTACAACCCACTCACTCCAGACCTAGAAACATCTGGCTCAGGTTCCGCTCCTATATGTCTGACCTAGTCGAGACTCGGGACACCTCCTCCCCCCCCGCTTCCTCCCACCAGCTCGGGGTCTCACCCCTGACATAGTTTCCTGATGTCCTTTTCTACGATGTGACTGTATTTTGTTCTTTGAATGTTTCATCATGTGTAGTAACCGCTGCATACCTACGCTATGTACGCTGCTTTTTCACATTGCTACTGCCTGACACTGTTCGCCTGTGTTTTGCTGCCTCGCTTATAATAAAAAGAAGTTTAAAAAAAAAAAAGAAAGCCTCGAGATGTAAAAGCTTAAAGCTCTTTTCGGATCCAACCTGTGTAATCTTTCCTCCTCCTTACTAGGATGAGGTGGAGGATGTGGGTAAAATAATTCTCCGACTTAAATGAAAATCAGATATCACTTTTGGTAAAAATGAGGGTTTAACCCTCAACACACATCTGTCCTTATGGAACAGAGTATAGGGTGGCCCAGAAGACAGTGCCTGCAATTCGCACACTCTTCTTGCAGATGTTAAAGCAACTAGGAAAGCAGTTTTCAATGTCAATAATCTTAATGGACAAGTGTGCAAAGGCTCAAAAGGAGCACACATTAAGAATTTTAGGACCAAATTGAGATCCCAAATTGGCACTTGAAATGGGTAAGGAGGAAACACATTAGTGAGTCCTTTCAAGAATTGTACTATCAAAGGAATTTTGAAGTAAGAGCATTCTTCCGACGAGCGCTTGAAGATGGAAAGCGCCGCAAGATAACCTTTAATGGTTCCAACATTTAGACCTCTATGTGCTGGGGTCAGAAGGAAGGACAGTACTTCCGGAATAGAACATAGAAAAGGATCAACATTCTTTTCTCTGCACCAGTTGCAAAACTTTTTCCAACGGCAACGGTATAGAGACTTTGTTGCTGGCCTTCTTGCCGAAAGCAACACCTCCATGACGTCACCTGGAAGGTTCCAATCCTTGTATCTCAGCCGTTCAGATACCAAGCGTGAAGGTTGAGCGTTTTGGCCTCTGGATGGAGAACCTGACCTTCCATTTGAGAGAGAAGGTTCTCTATCTGAGGAAGACGCACTGGGGGACAGATGGACATGTCTAGAAGGTCCGGGTACCACGTCTCCTGGCCCAATCTGGGGCAATTAGGATCATGTGGCTCCTGAAGCGTCTGTCTCCTAATGACCTGAGGAATGACGGGAATCGGAGGGAACGTGTACAATAGTGGGAAATTCCACTCCACCACAAACGCGTCCCCCAGGGCTCCTCTTGGGGGAAATTCCCTTGAGCAATATCTTTAGCACTTCCGGTTGATTCCGGTCGCAAATAGGTCCACTTGAGGAGTTACCCAAAGGGCGAAGATCTCTTGAATGACTTCCTGAGCCAGTTCCCATTCGTGAGACACTGTGCTCTGCCTGCTCAGAGCATCTGCCGTCATATTCTCTTCCCCAGCTAGGTGAACTGCCGTTAGAGATTCCTTCTTGAATTGCCCAATACCAGAGTTGCATTGCCTCTCTGCACAGAGGTAGTGACCCTACACCTGCTCTTTTGTTTAGATAATGCATGGCCACTATGTTGTCCGTCATTATCAGGACATTTTTTCCTCGGACAGATGGCAGGAAAGCTTTCAGCGCTAGTTTGATTGCTCTCAGCTCCAGAAGGTTGATGTGTAGTTTGGACTCCGATGGAGACCAACGACCGCTGATTGTCAGATCGTTGGCATGAGCTCCCCACCCCTTAAGTGAGGCACCCGTCACTACTGTGATCTCCGGCCATGGATATTCTCTGAACAAGTCCACCATAGAAGATCTTGACGAACCTTGCTCGGAATCTGGAGAAGATCCATCATTCGACCTGAGAACTGGGACCATTGAGTCTTTAGAGCCCATTGAAGGGATCTCATTCTCAGACGTGCCTCTGGCACCAGAAAGATGCAGGTTGCCATGAGGCCGAGTAACCTTACAAAGTCGTAGGCCTGAAGATTTTGGGTATTTTGGAATTTGGAAACCATCTGAAGAACGTCTTGAGCCCTCGACCGGGGAGGCGAGCTCTTTCCCAGGGATGTGTTTAATACAGCTCCTATATATTGGAGCCGTTGAGACGGTGTCATTTGTGACTTCTTGAAATTTAGGGAGAAGCCCAGTCTGTGGAGGAAGTGGCAGGTGATCTAGTGCCTGTTCGGCAGAACGTGCTCTGATCAGCCAATCGTCCAGGTAGGGGTAGACGTGAATCCCCCCTCTCCTGAGGTGCGCTGCCACCACTACCATCAGTTTGGTGAAGACTCTAGGGGCGGAGGTCAATCCAAATGGCAGGACTCGAAACTGATAGTGTGAGTCGTCAACTACGAATCTCAGGTATTTTCTGTGCTCGAGATGAATCGGCACATGAAAAGAAGCATCCTGGAGGTCCAATGACACCAACCAATCCTGAAGTTGAAGGGCCTGAAGGATCTGAGAAAGGGTAACCATCTTGAACGTGTCCTTCCTGAGGAACTTGTTCAAGTTTCTTAAGTCCAAGATGGGTCTCAGTACTCCGTCCTCATTGGAGATCAAAAAATACGGGGAGTACCATCCCTTGTTCTTCTCCACTGCAGGTACCGGTTCTATAGCACCTTTCTACAGCAGGGTTAAAACTTCCTGTTGTAGGAGCGGGTCTGAAAACTTCAAAGGGTGTCTCCTTGGTGGATTGCTTTGAGGTTGCGTTAGAAAAGGAAGGCAGTAACATTGGGCTATTATTTCTAGAGCCCAAACATCTGAAGTAATGGCTCGCCATTCTTGCAGATGCTGCAACAGCCTCCCTCCTATAGGTGTCCTGTGATGCAAGTCCTCAAAGTGGTTTTGTGGCGATTGCTGCAGCCGCTGATGGCAAAGAGGCTGTAGCTGGAGCTGGCTTTGCACGTTTTGCTCATCCACCGCGAGTGGCCTTCTCTGGCCCCTTTGACTGCCCATTCCTCTCGCCTTTCCATATGAGAAGTAGTAACGATAGGATCGTCCCCTCCAAGATTGACCTAGCGCATGAAAAGGCTGAGGTTACCTGATGGCAGCTCCCAAAGACTTGGCAGCTGCCTTTGAGGTCTGCAACCTCTCAAGGCTCTCGTCAGCCTTGCTGCCAAAAAGGTGAGACCCGTCAAAGGACATATTCAGGAGACAGTTCTGCACGTCTGGTGCGAAACCAGACTTCCGCAACCATGCAAATCTGTATATTACCGTGCTAGTGCCCATGGACCTGCTCACACCATCTACAGTGTCCAATGCAGATTCAAGGGATTCTTGCATGGCCTCCTTTCCATCTCCAACGATGGCTAGGAATCCTTCCCTTTCGTCCCCTTTTGTTATGTGCTCCGCTGCCATCGAAATGCACTCCCACAGAGCGCACAAAAACTTTGCCAAGGCACATGTGGAGTTGGCTGATTTAAATGCCATACTCCCAGCTGAAAATACCTTCCGTGCCCAGCCATCCACACGCTTATCGTCCCTGTCCGGTGGGTTAGAAGGGTACGCCAGTTTGTTAGAAGCTGTGGCTGCTTGTATGACCAAACTCTCGGAGTGGGATGCTTAGACAGATAGCCGGGGTCGTTACTGGCAGGGCGGTATTTTGAAGTAAGGGATTTATTCACTGGCGGAGTAGAATCCGGAGTCTCTAAATTTTTGGCCACCTTATTTTGAAAGGCTATGTGAAAAGGTAGAATTGGGTCTTCAGTAGGACCATGATCCAATATGTCTGTTAGATCATCTTGGATGAATTGGGCTGGAGGTCTGGCCCATCCTAAATAATCCATTACCTTTGTCATTAGCTGATAGTATGATGGACTGGCATGTTCTCTTGGTTCTGGTCTACAAAGTCATTTTCAGGAGATGTATCAATACCACTTGCATTGTGCAGTGATTCAACCAAATCCCTCATCCTGCTTTCTTCTGAAATCAGGCATTCCGGGACATTTGGGGTGCCATATTATAGCCCAAAAGGTACATTCTCCTCATCAGATTTCTCCTGCTCCTCAAAAATTGAGGTCAGAGACTTGAAGAACTCTTTCCTTGGAAGAGGTTTGAAAACCTTTTCTGGGAGAGGTGGAGGCGGAGTATTAATGGGCCCTGAAGTGATTTTACAGGTCTTGTAGCCTTCTCTTTCCCTTTTTGTGGCTGATTTTGCCGAACTGGGGGTTTCGGCGTTGAGGCTTCGGGGTCGATGTCGATGTAATACCCGTCTTCGACGGCGCTAGCTTGGATGGCGTTGAGGCGCTCTTCGAAGACTTGCCCTTCGAGGTGTGTTCGTTCTCGGACGGTGTCTGTGACCTCGAGTGGTCGACTCTTCGAGTGGCTTTTCTCGCTCGGCGTCCTAGAAGGTTCTCTTATCCTCCCTCTTTCGATCATCCGGGCTCAAGGGCGCACGAGTGTCGGAGCGATGACGCTCCCGGCCGGCTTCCGAGGAAGGCGCGGACCGAGGCTTCGCTTTCTCGAACTCCTCCATCATTTTTACCCTGAATGCTTCCCATTCTTCGGATGAATGTTTAGTGGGACATTTCATCCTTTTTGGGGATTCGTCTGAGGACGAGGTGGAGGGGGACCTGTGGCGTTGTTTTTGATTTTTTTCGTCGACGACGACGAGCGATGGGAATCGCTTCGGGACCTGGACCAATGCCTTTCGCGTCGAGGAGATTTCTCCTCACGGGACCTTGACGCGACGCTAGAGGCTTTCCGGTCGGATTTGCAACCTACCTGTAGTTTTCCCCTCCTTTCTCGCAAGGCCTTCCCTGTCATCGCCTGACACTTCGTACAGGCCTCCATGTCGTGGCCTTCTCCGAGGCACTACAAACACTCTCGGTGCGGGTCTGTGATCGACATTTTTGAACCGCCCGACTTGCACTTTTTGAAACCCGATCTCGGGGTCGTATTCAATATTATTTGCTATTCTCACAGAACGCGAAGGCGCAGCGATTATCCGAAGCAACGTATACTGCAGAAAAACGGAACTGAGGCCAACGGGCACCGCGCGTGCTACTTATACAGCCGATGACGTCACCCAACGGAGGCCTTCGAGGGACCATTGACTCGACATCGACGCACGGCGCCATCTGCCAAAATTTATTTACAAAGCAGCTAAAGCTGGATGGAATACATCTAAGATGAGAAATACGTTGGAGGACACAATCCACTCGAAGTTCCTCTACTACTCGGGAACAGTAGTTAACCCAAGTAAATGAAAAACAAATTAACAGAGGATCCCAAAGGGGCAACCCAGCCTAAGCCCAAAAGTTATAGGAAACATACTCCAACCATACACTATGGGTCCTGTGCTGCTGCATCCTGAAGGCATCCACTTAGGTCTTCTTTTCTCCTACGGTAATCTGTGGGCTTGGGTAATACTTACAGTCTAGTGTGCATCCTGTGAGGCGAATCCACATGATCCGACCGCGGTTCAATTTACTGCGGCCGGAATGTTCGCATGAGAAAGGTGCAAATTACCAAACGTTTGGCATCTTTCTCATGCGAACATATGTACATACCCACCCACCCACAACAAACCCACGACACACCCCCCACCCACACCCTCTACACACCCCCACCCACACCCCCAACATAAACCCACTTAACTTCTCTTCACGTGGGTCCCTGCGGCGCCAGTTCCCTTTCACTTCCGTGACCGGGGACTGACGCTGCAGGGTCTTTTTTTTTTCCTTTCTTTTACGGGGGGGCTGCAGGGGTTTCCCACGCAACCCCCGCTCATCATACTGTTACACACAGTATAGTGAGCGGGGTGTTGCAGGGGACACCCCCGCTTTTTATTTTTTTTAAACTTACCTGCAATGCTAGCACCAAAAGTTCAAATTCTTGGTGTTCGAACTTTTGGTGTTCGCATTTGTAGAACTTTTTGTACATGCAACCGTTTAGATACAGTCTTTTTGTACAAAACCTGTGAGGCTGAGTGGGTGATTAATGTGGTTGGGAGTTTGCCCATACAACTTGCCCAGGCCTATTGCTGGAACACAGAGAACCTTCTCAAGTCCCTGAACACTAACTTTGAAAGTGAATACTTGCTTGTTTAAAGAAGATCTCCTACGGAACTTTGACTTTCCTTGAACTGAACCCTATCTCAACCTGCGTACAGATGGTAACTAGACCACTAGGGTCCCTCTCTCTCAGAGAGAACTCATGCAATAGACTAGGTAAGGACTGGATAGGAAAAAGATTCTGTCTTGAAAGTATAACAAGTGTAAAAGTACTTACTTGCTGAAAGAATTAGTGTAGTAACTATCTCTGTGAAAGAAGTTACAAAGTGTCCTTATACTTGAGTTACAGTGTGTCATCAAAACAAATATGCATTGCTTTACTTACTTTAAATGGTGTTCCCCCTTCTGAAAAGTAATAACTGGATACTGTTTTCATCATTGCTTAACTGAATGAGTGTAAAATGTTATCAATAGGGTTTACCTACCTTGAATAACAGTGTTCTTCTCAAAGTGTACCATAGGGTGTTGCTTTCCCTGATCTGCTTTATATAGACCTAAAACCGTACTTGAGTTAATACTTGCCTCTGAGTTGCTTAAAGCCCCTCTTAAAAGTATATGGTTACTTACCTTGAATAGCTGCTGCTCTTCAAAATGCCTAACACTGGGTTGTGCCTCCCCTGGACCTGCTTAAAGCAGTTCCAAAATAGTCAAAGGGTATATTACTTAACCTTGAAAGACCTTGGGTCCGTCTTAAAGTGTAATTGGGTTTTAGAGCTCCTAAAACTAGAGCTCCTCTCGGGGGAAATTCCCTTGAACAAAACTGATCGCACTTCCTGTTGATGCTGGTGGCGAACAGATCCACTTGAGGGGTTCCCCAAAGGATGAAGATCTGTTGAAGGACTTCCTGAGCTAGTTCCCACTCGTGGGAGACTGTACTCTGCCTGCTCAGAGTGTCCGCTGTCAAGTTTTTCTCTCCGGCTAAGTGAACTGCCGATAGAGAGATTCCTTCTTGGATTGCCCAAAACCAGAGCTGCATCGCCTCTCTGCACAGAGGCAGTGATCCTACGCCTCCTCTTTTGTTGAGGTAGTGCATGGCCACTGTGTTGTCCGTCATTATCAGTAAATTTTTCCCCTGTACAGATGGCAAAAAAGCCTTCAGCGCTAGTCTGATTGCTCTCAGCTCTAACAGGTCGATATGTAGTCTGGACTCTGATGGAGACCAACGACCGCTGATGGTCAAGTCGTTGGTATGGGCTCCCCACCCCGTGAGTGAGGCATCTGCGACTACTGTTATCTCCGGCCATGGTTGCCAAAACAGTTCTTTCAAGAAGTTCTCCTGGCAGGCCGACCACTGAAGGTCTCGAGCCACCTTGTCCGGAACCTGAAGGAGATCTGTCATTCTCCCTGAGGATTGCGACCACTGAGTTCTTAGTGCCCACTGAAGAGATCTCATTCTCAGGCGAGCCTCTGGCACAAGGAAGTTGCAGGATGCCATGAGGCCTAGCAACCTCAAAAAGTCGAAGGCTGGGAGATGTTGGGCATTTTGAAACTTGGTGACCATCTGCAGAATATCTTGAGCCTTCACCTCTGGTGGCGAGGCTTTTCCCAGGGAAGTGTCCAGGACCGCTCCAATGAACTGGAGTCTCTGTGATGGAATCATCTGTGGCTTCTTTAAATTGAGGGAGAAGCCCAGTTTGTGAAGGAAGTGGCAGACATAATCTAGCTGGATCTGAGCTTGTTCCGGAGATACAGCTCTGATCAGCCAATCGTCAAGGTAGGGGTAGACGTGAATCCCTTCCCTCCTTAGACTTGCAGCCACTACCAACATTAGCTTGGTGAAGATCCTCGGGGCGGAGGTCAGCCCAAATGGCAGAACTCGAAATTGATAATGAGAGCCGCAAATTGCGAACCTCAGGTATTTCCTGCGTTTGAGATGGATTGGCACATGGAAATAAGCATCCTGAAGGTCCAGAGATACCAGCCAGTCCTGGAGCTGGAGGGGCTGAAGGATCTGAGAAAGTTACCATCTTGAATTTGTCCTTCCTGAGGAACTTGTTCAATTCTCGTAAATCCAAGATAGGTCTCAGTCCTCCGTCCTTCGGTATTAGGAAGTAGGAAGTAGGGGGGGGGATTGAGTACCAGCCCTTGTTCCTCTCCGCTACAGGTACCGGTCCTATGGCTCCTATGTTCTCCAGCAGGTCTACAATTTCCTGAAGAGGAGCGGATCTGGAACTTTCCGAGTGCTGTTCCCCGGTGGATGACTGAGGAATGCGTAGAAAAAGCAGGCAGTAACCTTGGGCAACTGTCTCCAATGCCCAAGCATCTGATGTAATAGCCTGCCATTCCGTCAGATGTTGAGTTAGCCTGCCCCCTACTGGTGTCTTGTGAGGAGAGTCCTCAGAGTTATTTAGAGGCGGCTGATGCAGGTGCCGAGGGAAAAGAGGTACCTGCTGCTGCGGCTTTTGTATTTTTACCCCGTCCACCTCGGGTGAATCTTTTTTTACCTCTTTGAACCGACTGTCCTCTGCCTTTTCCGAATGCGGAATAAAAGCGAAAGGACTTACCTCTCCAAGAGGTTCCTGAGGGGCGATATGGCGTTTGACGGATTGCAGCACCCAGGGATTTTGCTGCTGCTTTGGATGTCTAACTTTTCTAGGCTGTCATCCGCCTTCTTACCAAACAAAGAAGAGCCGTCAAAGGGCATATTTAAAAGTCTGGCTTGTACATCTGGAGCAAACCCAGACTTTCGCAACCACGCAAATCTGCGGGTTGTAGTATTTGCAGCCATGGCCCTACTGATGCTGTCAGCAGAATCAATGCCAGTTTGAAGGGATTCGCACATTGCGTCTTTACCATCCTTAATGATGTTTAGAAATGCTTCCCTTTCTTCTCCCTCTGGGAGGCAGTCAGCCGCTGATGAAGCACACTCCCAAAGTGTATGGCTGAACCTTGCGAGCGTACAAGTAGCGTTAGATTTCAACGCCATGCTACATGCAGAAAAAACTTTTAGCCATAGAGTCGTATCTTTTGTCATCCCTGTCCTGTGGAACAGTAGGGTATGCCGATCTACTGCCTGATGCAGTTGCTGCTTGAACAACCAGACTTTCTGGAGTTGGATGTTTAGACAAATATTCAGGGTCAGTAGTAGATAACAAAAAGTTATCATCCAAATATAGGGTAACAGCCGGGATAACCTCAGGGGTTTGCAAGTTAGCCAATACGTTTCTTTGTAATGCAGCTTGAAATGGAACCACAGGATCCTCCTGTGGGCCTTTAACTAAAATGTCTGTAAGGTCATCCTGTTGGAATGCAGGTGAAGGTGTAGACCAACCCATGAATTCTATAATTCTTGCCATTAAAATTCTGTAAGGGGTCTCAGCATGTTCCCCTGGGTCTGGTTTGGCAAATTCTATTTCTGGGGAAGTATCTAACCCACTTGCCTCATGTAAGGATTCTCGAAGGTCCTTCAACCTATTTTCCTCAGAGGTAAATTCCTCTGGTTCTGGTGTTGCAGATCTCTGCAACCCAAAGGGTCTTTCTTGATCCAAATCCTCCCCTTCCTCATAAATTGAAGACAAAGGTCTGAAATGATCAGACCTTGGAAATGGCTTAAATCCCATTTCCAGAGCAGAAGGGGCTAATTTTGTCATAATTGGTTGGGAAAACGATGACGCGGACGTTAAAGGCTTCAAAAACACCGAAAAAGGCGTAGAGAAGTTTGGAAGTGGCCTCTAAGAATTCGAGAGGATCGGGATCCTACTCGAGGTTGTCGATGACCTCGAAGTCATGTTAGAGGCTCTGCGTATGACCACTGGCGGTGAGGTAGCAACGGCCGTGTGTTTGCTCTTTTTCGGCGTCGAAGACGGCGTCGATTCGCTCGACCTATGCGTCGATGAGCCCTTCGATAATGGCGTCGATGACGCAGATTTATGCGTCAAAGGGACCTTCAACGATGGCGTCGATGGCACAGTGCCTTTGCACGAGGGTTCTTGACGCTCTCGAGTAGTTTCTTTCACCGTGAGCAACGACTTGCGGCGTTTAGATTTTCCGGGTTTTTCACCCAGGGGTATCACCCTCAGCGGTCTTCGAGGGGGTCGAGGCCGCTTTCTCGAAGACGCTAAGCATCCTTTTTTCGGAATTCCTCCCACTCAGCCTGAGAGCTATGTTTTGTGGGGCAGGTGACTCTTTCCGGAGAAACAGAAGAAGGGGATCTTCGCCGTCTCTTACTTGAATGCTTGGATCTCGAAGAGTGGTGGGAACTGCTTCGAGACCTAGACCGAGAATGTTTCCTCTGTCGGCGAGGAGACGAATGTCTCGACTCTGCCGAGGAAACTTTCGAAGGAGTTTTAACTGTCTTACCTCTATCAAGCTTCCCCTTACGCTCCTTCAAGGCTTTCGCCGTCATGGACATGCAGTCCTCGCACTCTGAACATTGGTGCTCCGATCCCAGGCACCACAAACAGATCCTGTGAGGATCTGACAACGACATTTTCTTTCCACAGTCTCGACATTTTTTGAAGCCGGACCTTGGAGTCGTCGGTTCGGATGAGGAAGCCATCGAGTAAGAGTTGGTATTCGAATAATGAAGAATATATTCTCTGACTAACGAACCGAGCAACGCGATTCCGAGGCCCATGAAGCGCGGAAAAATGGAACTGAGCAACGGACGCTGCGCGAGTCTATTTATACACATGATGACGTCGGCGCAGATACGGAGGCTGTCGAGGGACATCGGCTCGAGGGACATCGAGGGACATGTTTCCGAGGCCAGCGAGCTGGAGATGATCTATCAAGATAAGGAATACGTCGGAGGACACAATCCCTTCGAAATAGTGGATTTGGAGAATGAGTCTCCCTCTCTTCCTGTGGCCACTGGAATGAAAAACTGATTAGTTTTCCTTAGTGGTCAGGTTCTTTCCATATAGAACATGACAGCTCTGCGTACATCCAGTGTGTGCAGGGTTCTTTCTCCCAGGCTTGAAGGATTTTGAAAGAACGTCGGTAGTTCAATTGACTGGTTCACATGGCTTTAATGGTAAGCGTGGATGCCCCCCGTTCAACCCTGCAAAAATTGCACGAAAATCCTTTATTTTATGCCTAATGGGCACGCATTGATTCCGGAGGCTGCAAATTGAAATTTGCGCGTTTATTTATCCTGAAACGCCTTTCTGAGCATACTGCCGCCATCAAGGTTCACGAGGTACCCAGCGTTCTAAGATGGCCGACAGCTTATTGCCTACAATACCTGCCATTGAATCCAGGCCCCTGCTGTGAGCTGATTGGTCTACGGGCCCATATCCCCTCCCATTGGTCACTGGCAGGCAAAGCCGGCCCACTACCTCCAAGGCCCACGGGAGGCAAGGCCAGCACCTGTTTTGTGCCTGTTCGGTGCCGTGACTGCCGTCTGCCAGACCCCCTGGCCCTCCGCATACAAGGTACTCTTCCATCCCTTTTCGGACACTGCACTGCCACAGTAGCCCAAACTTGCCTCAGTGTACATACATGTGACCACTCTTAACATGAACTGCCTATGCCTATGCAGCCTGACCATGCCCTAACCTGAATCACCTACTCCCACTGCCAAATGTGTCTTGTGGGTGATGTCTCTGCATGTCTTGTTATAATGGTTTTCTCACCCTACTGTGTCATTTAGCGCCTACTGCTCAGCAGTACTATTATACTATGTACTTTATCTAGGGTGTACTACGACATTCAATGGCTGAATCGCACCCAAATGTATCTATATTTAGCATCAACTAGCCTAGAGGTGCCCTGCGCCCTGAATTGCATTTAGCCCTTTTGTATCTGCATTGACTAGCCTAGAGGTGCCCTGCGCCCTGAATTGCATTTAGCCCTACTGTGGTGTGCTACTGCCCCTCCATTCATACTGTTGCCTTTCATACCCAGGTGCCTCACATCTGTATGCTACCTGCCAACAACCACCCTGCACCTATCCTATCTACGTACAAAATGTATCTCCATACGCTCTATACTGTGATACTTAGATCACTTCTTTATACGAATATCCAATACCAGACCATGATACCAAACTCACCCATACAAGAGCCCCCACCGAATTTTCACAAACCAACTGATATGATCTCTGCACCCTGCACTGTCCTCCAGAGGAACCTCAAACTACGTGCAAGGCTCCCAAGGCTTTATGACCCCTTAACCAAATCCGCCCACAGCAAGGCGTTTACTAGCCCCCACAGACCCTCCCAGCACCCTCTTCAACTAAACAGTAGACTCTATAGTGAACCTATCCACACCCAGAAAGAGAGACATAAATCCTCATTACCACTCTTAAAACCAGTACAACCCGAGACCAAGGGAGCACTGATAAACGCCCGCTCCATGGTAGCTCATGCTACAGACATTGCTGACCTACTCAATGAAGACTTGGACTTCTTAGCCGTAACCGAATCCTGGCTACATCCTACAGCAGGCCCCGCAATTATGTTAGCCATACCAGATGACTATACTCTACCAAGACTTGATCGTACCGCCTCTCGAGGCGGAGGTCTTGCCATTATAGCTAAAACTAAACTCCCTCTGACCATTAAGTCACCAGCCAACATAGGATCTTGTGAATCCTTAACTGCAAAGTTAACCTTATCTAATACACAATCCATCTCTATTCACCTTATTTACCGTCCACCTGGCCCCTTAGGGTCATTTGAAGAAGACCTCACAAATATCCTATCAAATAAATTTAAGAACTCCTCACAAAGTATCGTATTAGGAGACTTTAACCTTGGTTTTAGTGACCCCGCAGATGCCAACGCCACAATAATTAATAATACCTTAGAGGAACTGGGCTTCACCCAGAGGATCACTGTGCCCACTCATACCAAAGGTAGAACCCTGGACTGGCTAGCTGTGCACAATTGCCCAGTCCTGATCTCTTCTATACTTCCACAGCCCTGGACAGACCATCACCTGATCTCGTTCACCTTAGAGCCGACACCAGCGCAAATTGACAGTATAGCTGCAGCTGTTCAGACCAGAAATAAAAAGAACATCACCGCCGAAAATTTGATCCCATTAATCGCACCAACCTTGAATGCCATTCTGGACCACTTAGATCCCTTAATGATGGTAGACATATACAACAGAGTCATGCTCTCATCTCTTGATGCCATAGCCCCACTGAAGTTAAAAAAAGAGCAAACCAAGAAAACACATCAACGCCTGGTTTTCTCCTCATCTTAAAGCCCTCAGACAGGAAAAGCGACGCTGTGAAAAATATTTGGAGAGCATTTCCCTCAGAAACAAACAAGAAAAACTTGAGTAGACTAGCCCCTCATTATAAAAAAGAAATCACCCTGGCCAAACATACGTCCTACAGCACTCGAATCTCACAAGCCAAATCCAACACCAGACAGCTCTTTTCAATACTAAAAGAGGTTGAATCTCCCATCCAAGCTCCTGACTCGTGCCTCAAGGACAAAAACTGGTGCACGGGTATACAAAATGCCTTAGCTAACAAAATCTCCTCTCTCAAGACAAAGATAAACATTAAAAAGGACTCCCTTCTCTCTTCCACTAAACCTAGCATCCCCACCCCTAAAAAGATACACCCAATTCAGACACACCCCCCTGTGCACATTCCCCATTTCAACTTCCACAGAGTATCCACCAAAGAGGTAGAAAAGGTCATTCTCACCCTCAAACCTTCGAACTGCCACGGGGACCTATGCCCTGCACAATTGATAAAGGATGCGGCTCGTGATCTTGCACCATTTATTACCAAACTAATAAATGCGTCATTCACATCAGGCAGCGTACCTTACAATCTGAAACAATCATGGGTCCTCCCCCTGCTCAAAAAACCGAATTTAGACCCATCTACTCCCACTAATTACTGCCCCATCACCACAGTACCGTTCCTTCTTAAAATCCTCGACAAAATAGCATACCAACAAATCCAACATTACCTTGAGCACTTCCACCGCTTAGGAGTCGGACAATCGGGTTTCAGGCCTCAAAACGGCACTGAAACCGCACTCATAGATCTTAAGGCACAGATAGATGAGCCGAGAGATCAGGGAAAGGTGGCACTACTGCTACTTCTTGATCTCTTTGCTGCCTTCGACCTGGTCGACCACGAGAACCTATGTGACCACCTTCAAAAAGCCGCCCACTTCTCTCAAGTGGCAACTGACTGGATCCAATCCTTTCTAAATAACTGCACGATGAGAGTCTTTTCCCTACTAGCAGCAGCCGACCCAACACCCATCACCTGTGGCGTGCCTCAGGGATCTTGCGTCTCCCCGACCCTGTACAACATCTTCACAAAGACCCTTTTTGATGATCTAGATGGTCTGGGTATCACCTACACCAACTATGCCGATGATACCCAGATCCTCATCCCGTGACGGGGGATTATGACAAGGATTTGGCCTTCGTCAACAAAGTATACCTCATCATCCAGGCATGGATGGCCTCACACGGTCTATGCCTGAATGACGACAGAACTCCTCATTCTATGGTCCTCACATAACTTAACAAACTTGACCAAAACTACTCCTCCTTCGTAATTGACTACAATAAGATCACGGTAGCCAAGGAGGTTAAAACCCTTGGTTTCTACCTAGACTCCACTCTCACCTTTAAAAAACCAAGTTAATGCTATGGCATCCACCACATCTTATACATGCAAACTCATCAGAGCAGCCAAACCTTTTCTCTCCCCGTCTAACTATCACCCTAGCCAGGGCTTTGATCCTGTCCAAGCTGGACTATTGCAACGCACTTTATGTAGGATGCAACAAATATATAACGAACAAAATTCAGATCCTCCAAAATAACGCCCTAAGAGCGGCCCTTAGTATCCCAAAGAAAGTCCACATCTCTGATTCTAGAAGGTCTGTCAACTGGCTTTCTACCAAAGACAAAATATTCCTCAAATCAGTTTCCCTGACCCACAAATGCCTCCACCAAGCAGCCCCTCAATTCCTTATCACTAGATTCACCAGAACTACCTCCTCACGTCCCTCTAGAATGGCCAACTCCAATCTCCTCCTGGTGCCCAGGTTTAAACGTTCTAAGTCGGGTGGGAACAGCTTTCCTGTTAAAGCAGCACAATACTGGAACTCCCTTCCACCACCTTGCAGGGAGGACCTCCCCTACCGCCTATTCAGAACTAAGACCATCCATTGGCTCAAGACTCACGACACATAACGACATCTTGCTCTCTTGCTACCCTAATGCTCCACTACTGTGATTGTAAATATGTACATTTAGGTTGTCAACTGCTCAGTGTAGTCGAGACAACAGCTTTCATGAGACAACCGATTTATTGTATGAGAATGCATTACTTACCGTAAAAGCATTTCTGATGGTTGTATCTGCTTAGATTCACATGCTGTGCATAGGTCCGACATCCAGTGGTCACTGCGGAGTATTGCATTTTGTTTTTCGTAGTCGAAAAGGGGACGTCGACAAGGCGTGTCTGAAACACTATCCCTATAGTGACGTGCGTTGTACCCACAATCCCTCACGCGTCGAGGTCCCTCTGTTTGTATTTTTCTGCCCTGAGGGAGCCTTCTAGACGTGAGCGAGTACAGAAAAGAGAGAGATATATAAAGGAAGTCTATGTTCCTTCCATCCGAGCGGGGAGGAAGGGTGGGCGCATGTGAATCTAAGCAGATACAACCATCAGAAATGCTTTTACGGTAAGTAATGCATTCTCTTCTGATGTTTGTTAATCTGCTTAGAATCACATGGTGTGCATAGACTAGCGAGCAGTACCCGGAGTTGGCGGTGGGTTATGAGAAGGAACAGTAGAGAAAAGGTGTCGTAATACTGCCTGTCCTACCTGGGAGTCAGATCTAGAGTGTGTATCTAGACAGTAGTGTTTTGTAAAGGTGTGCACAGAACTCCAGGTAGCCGCTTTGCAGATGGACTCAAGGGGAACATTTGCAATGAATGCTATGGATGCCCCCGTGCCTCGAGTAGAGTGTGCTCTTGGCCTAAAGGGCAGTTCTCTCTTAGCAAGAGTATAGCAGAGAGTGATGCATTGAACAATCCATCTAGAAATAGTGGATTTTGAAACCGCATCTCCTTCTCTTCCTGCTGCCACCGAGACGAAGAACTGATTAGTCTTCCTCAGTGGTCTGGTTCTTTCCATGTAGAACATGACCGCTCTGCGTACATCTAGTGTGTGCAGAGTCCTTTCTCCTAAATTGGAAGGATTTTGAAAGAACGTTGGTAGTTCTATAGATTGGTTTACGTGGAATTTAGAAATAAATTTCAGAGCAAAACTAGGGTGAGTGCGTAGAACCACTTTATCTTTGTGAACTGTAACGAAGGAGTCTAGAATAGAAAGAGCCTGAAGTTCACTTACTCTCCTGATGGAGGTGATAGCTATTAAAAAAGCAGTCTTAAGCGTGAGGTGTTTAAGAGATGCTTTGTGCATGGGTTCGAATGGAGAGCCCATGAGTCTGGTAAGTACCACATTAAGGTCCCATCCGGGAGCTGGGTCAGCTATCGGGGGGTGTATTCTCTTTACTCCCTCCATGAAGGCCTTTATAACAGGGATCCTCCACCACGACACTTTGAGTTGGGAAGTGGTGTATGCAGAAAGTGCAGTTAGGTGGACTTTAATGGAGTTAAACACTAGACCTGAATCCAATAGGTGGGTCAGGTATAGGACCACATGTGTGGGAGAGCAGTCAATAGGGTTGATGCTTTTACTCCTGCACCAGATGACAAATCTTTGCCACTTGCTAGAATAGCAGTGGCGAGTGTTCGGTTTTCTGGCTTCCCTGAGGATGTCCATGCATCTTTGCGGGAGTTGTAGATGTCCGAACTCTATGATCTCAGGAGCCAAGCTGCTAAGTTCATGTTCTGGGGGCATGGATGCAGAGTCCTGCCCTTGTCCTGAGACAGCATGTTGTACGGGCAGGGGAGTTTTACTGGGGGGGATAGAGACATCTCCATCAAGTGAGCGAACCATGGTTGTCGTGCCCACATTGGGGCCACTAGTATCATGGTCACTTGTTCCTGGTGCATCTTGTGCACCACTCTGTTGAGAAGGGGAGTCGGGGGAAAAGCGTAAACAAATTTCCCTGACCATTGCATCGACAGACCGTTCCCCTTGGATTGGTTCTGGGGGTACCTGGAGGCGTAACTTAGGCATTGTGAGTTTTCCAGGGTTGCGAACAGGTCTATTTCTGGGAATCCCCATTGTGTGAAGACGTCGAAGACAATGTCTTTGTGCAGGCGCCATTCGTACTCTTCGGGCAGGGGGAAATCTCTGCTGAGACTGTCTGCCAGCAGATTGAGTTCCCCGGGTACATGTAGTGATAGTAGGAACATGTCCTGTTTGAGAGCCCACTTCCATATATTCTGGGCCAGCTTGGACAGGCCTGGAGAGTGGGTGCCCCCTTGCTTGTTGATGTAGTACATGGCTGTGGTGCTGTCTGTAAGGACCATTACTGTTTTGCCTTGTAGGTGTTCCTGGAAGGCTCTTAGCGCCTTGAACACAGCTAGTAGCTCCAGTAGATTTATGTGTTTGGATGCTACGTTCGGAGTCCACACTCCGTGAGCAGTCTGATGGGATAGGTGCGCCCCTCATCCTGTGACGGATGCGTCTGTGGTTAAAGTGGCTTCCGCCGCGGGTGTGGCAAAGGGTTTCCCTTTTTCCATGTTTTCCTTTGTCCACCACCGTAGCGAGAGAACCAAGGCTTGCGAGACCACAACTAGATCCTCCCATAGTCCGCTGGCCTGACACCACTGGCTGTTGAGCCACTCTTGCATTGGGCGCATGCGCAGGCGCGCGTGAGGTACCAAATAAATACACGACGCCATCATTCCTAGCAAGCGCATTGCTTTGCGTACCGTCACCTCTCGACCGGTCACATATTGAGGGATTTGAAACAGCATGTTTTGGACCCTCTCTTTGGAGGGGAAGACGAGGCCGTCCTTTGTTTGAATTAGAGCCCCTAGGAATTGCTTGATTTGACTGGGGTCTAAACTAGACTTCTTTTCGTTGATGGAGAAGCCCAACTGGAACAAAAGGTCTACTGTCTTTTGGGTATTGGAGAAGCATGTTTCGTAAGAATCCCCTGTTATGAGCCAGTCGTCGAGGTAAGGGTAAACTGGGATGGACAACCTGCGCAGGTGGGCCGCTGCCACTGCCAGCACCTTCGTGAATACCCTTGGTGCTGATGCTATGCCGAAGGGTAGCACTTTGAACTGGTAGTGTTTGCCCTCTATCATGAACCTGAGGTATTTTCTGTGCGCTGGCAACATTAAAATATGAAAGTATGCATCTTTCATGTCCATGTTGTCATGTAATCTCCCTGAGAAAGCAGTGGGAGCACTTCCTATAAGGTTACCATACGAAACTTTTGGGGTTTGATAAACTTGTTCGCTGGGCGCAGATCTAATACAGGGCGCATGGTTATATCCTTTTTGGGTACAAGGAAGTACACTGAATAAATACCTTCCGTTACCTGAGATAGAGGCACGACCTCTATGGCTCCTTTTTCCAGCAGTAGTTGTACTTCTTGGAGAAGGATGGCAAGATGTTCCGGTGTCATGCGACGTCCCCTCGGGGGTCTGTAGGATGGGGAACTGTTGAATTCGATACAGTATCCGTGGGCTACGGTGGAAAGTACCCAACGGTCTGACGTTATCTCCTCCCATGCAGGAAGAAAGGATGTTATCCGGCCCCCGACCGGTGTTGCATGGGAGGGGACGCAAATCTTCGCGTCACTTGGAGTTGTTGGGGGCTTGGGAGCCTCTGGGGGTGGATCCCCGACCTCTCCCTTTAACCCGGCGTTGGCCTCTTTGGCTGTACTGCCCACTATTGGTCTGGTAATTGGTGGCAGGGTATTGTTGATGCTGACTTTGTTGTTGTTGGCGTTGGCCACGAAAAAAGCGTTTGTTGCCATAGCCGCGTCTGGTAGTGGGCTTAGAGATTTGGTCAAGAGTCTTGATAGTATCGAACTCTTTTTTAGCCATCTCTAGAGCTTCATCCACCGCTTTTCCAAAGAGGTTAGAGTCTTCCACAGGTTTATTTATTAAAGACGCCTGTGTCTCCGGTTTAAACCCTGAGTTGCGCAGCCATACATGGCGTTTTAGGAGTATTCCCTGCACCAGGGAACGTCCCGCTGTTTCTGCCGCGTCCAGAGAGTTTTTTACAATGCTCTGGTTCACTTGGGTTCCTTCGCCAATAGTTGAAAGTAGGCGTGTACGTAAAGGCTCCGGTGCTTCCTCGGCGTCCTTGCGCAGTTTGGCCCACTGCGCGTCTGCATAGCTAGCAAGCAAAGAATTGTTGTTCGCAATTCTTGCTGAGAAGGTAGCCGAGGAAGTTACTCTTTTAGCAAGGGCATATAGCCTTTTGCCCTCCTTGTCAGGGGGTGCCTCACTGGTGGAAAGTGGTACCCCTGCCCTCTTTCTAGTATTAGATACTACTAGGGAATCCGGAATGAAATGTCCCCTAATGTAGAGCGGGTCTGAGGGAGAAGGAGTGAAAAGTTTTTCAATTCTCGGATTGACCCCTCTGATCAATGCGGGAGTGGCCAGCGAAGGGATGATTCTTCTCTTCACTGAAGCTAGGAGGGGAATGGTTTGGCTGACCGGGGGTTTCTCTTTAATTACTTTTTCCACAAAGTCTAATTCTGGAGTGAGCTCCCCAGTGTCCAGTTCGAAATGTGCTGCTGCTCTGCGCAACAGTGCATTGAAAGTGGGCTGATCGTCAATTGGAGACGTGTTCCTAACCGGTGAATTGTCAGGAGGATTTAGGTTTAGGACATCAGTGTCGGAATATACTGATGGGGATTGCCAGGGGTGCGAAGGTCCTTCTTCAGTGTCTTCTCGGAAGCCTTCTTCTATAATGTCTGGCCTGTCTTCCAGACATTCCTCCTGGTTCTGTCCTTCTTCATCGTCCATGAAATCATCCTCCTCCTCCAAGTATTCTTCCTCCCCAGTGAGGTCGTATACGTTATGGAAGTCTGAGGCTGTGTCCACCTGGGGATCGACTAGCCTCGAATTTTTGGCCCTGGGGTCCTCCTGAGGCCCTTCTCTAGTCCTCTTGGGAGTTTGAGAGGTCTGGGTATTCATAAACCTTTCCATCCTCTCCATACAGAGGTGGAGTCTTTCCATGGTTTCATGGGGTACCCCAGAGCGGTCTGGCGGGGGAAAAATAGAGTCATCTAGCTGGAAACGGCTCGACCTCTCCCAAAGCGTCGAGGAAAGTGTCCCGTCGCCCTCCGAAAAACCTTCAGGTGTGCTGGGTGACCCCCCGACTGAAGGGGGTAGTCCCTGCCTTTCTTCGGGCTTTTTCGGCGTGTCTTTCGACTTATGCGTAGCGCTCGACGTGTTCTTCGGCGTACGCTTCTGGGCGTCGGCTACAGCGATCCTCGCCAAGCTTTCGGCGACTCGTTTGTCGGCGACTCGTTTGTGACGCTATGGGTGTCGAACGCTCTACGGCGGTATGCGCCTTCTGTTGATGCGCGCCGGCCGATGGTTTAGGGGCGGCGCCCTTATTTGCCGAAAGCCCAGTCGCTGGTCGCGGCTGCGGTTGCGAGAGGGGCTTCGAACCCGAACGGTCCGAGGAGGCCGCCGGTGGAACCTGCGTCTCCTTGGGCGCCGAAGCTCTTTTCGTCTTAGACGAAGAAGAGCCGTGGGTTGTGTGCTTATGCGAGTCTTTGTGTGCGTCAGTGTCGCCGGGGTGTTCATCCCCATAAGCAGGGCGTGAGCCGAGCCCGTCGGGGCCGGGGACAGACGACGAAGCGCGCAAGCGCTCCTTAGAGGGGGTTTCGACTTCCGTAGCGGAGGTCGTGTTATCGCGTTCCTCGTCACTGTCGGTGGTAGCAGCGGCGGGTGAACCTTCGGCCTTCGACATCGCGTAGGCCGCCCACCTTTTAACCCTACGGTCTTTTAGAGTTTTAGGCTTAAGAAGCCGACAAGCCGCGCAACCTTCCTCCTTGTGATCGAGGGGCAAGCAGCGGTTACACCGTGAATGCTTGTCCTTCCAAGTAAATTTGCCTTTGCAAAGCGGGCAAAACCTAAAGGGTGTCCTCTCCATAGCCGAGGCAATAAATCGCGATAAGCACCCCAAGGGAAAGGAAGGGGAAAGGGAAAGGCATTCTCAGAAAAGACCCAGAGATGTCCCACGACCCCACTCTCCCTACTGTATATGGCCTGCGAGGCCAGGCCACTTGTTCGGCAGCGCCGAAGGATTTCCTCCGCT
Organism: Ambystoma mexicanum; assembly: GCF_040938575.1. Classification (NCBI taxonomy): domain Eukaryota; kingdom Metazoa; phylum Chordata; class Amphibia; order Caudata; family Ambystomatidae; genus Ambystoma; species Ambystoma mexicanum. Next base: position 1,300,173,930 of record NC_090932.1, read on the forward strand.
CGACCCTCCGTCGAAGATTTTGCTCGGCGGAGAACAGCTTACAACTGCGTCGAGGGAGGGATTATTAATATTATGAGAAAAAACGACCAAAGGTCGAGGAGTTGCAATGTCTCTCGAGGAGCTCCGCGTGAAGGCGACCAGAAGCTGGGCGGAAAAAAACAATCTGAGGGACCTCGACGCGTGAGGGATTGTGGGTACAACGCACGTCACTATAGGGATAGTGTTTCAGACACGCCTTGTCGACGTCCCCTTTTCGACTACGAAAAACAAAATGCAATACTCCGCAGTGACCACTGGATGTCGGACCTATGCACAGCATGTGATTCTAAGCAGATTAACAAACATCAGAAATAGTATTACTTCTATTGTATATTTCTGTAACCCATGCCTCATCGGCGTGCATGGTTTCTTTCTACGCGTCCAGCACTGTAACCACGGCTGGACTTTATTCCTTGTATGTAACCAAGCTTTGCATTCCTCTTGTTGCCTCTGCGCCTTGCTACCCCTCTAGGGGTTAGGTGCGCAATATAAATAAATACTAAAAATACATGGAACTTTGAAATTAATTTAGGTGCAAATCTAGGGTGAGTGCGCAAAACCAACTTATCTTTGTGAACTGTTACAAAGGTATCTAGAATAGAGAGTGCCTGTAGTTCGCTTAGCCTCCCGATGGAGGTAATAGCTATTTAAAAAAGCAGTCTTGAGGGTGAGGTCTTTCAGACTTGCCTTGTGCATGGGCTCGAAAGGAGCTCCCATAAGCCTAGTTAACACCACATTTAGGTCCCATCCGGGAGCCGGGTTAGAATGGGAGGGTGAATTATTTTCACTACTTCCATGAAAGCCTTAATAACCAGTATTTTCCACCATGACACCTTCTGTTGTGAGGTCGTCCAAGCTGAAAGTGCAGCTAGGTTTACCTTTATTGAGTTGAAGACTAGGCCCGAGTCAAGTGAGTGAGTTGGGTATAAAACAATGTGAGTGGCAGAGCAGTCGATCGGGTTAATGTCCATACATCTCTGAGGGAGTTGCAGGTGTCCAAACTCTATGACATCACGAGCCAGGCCGCTAAATTCAACGTCTGCGTGCATGGGTGGAGCGTCTCCCCTCTGTCTTGCGACAGGGCAAGGCAGTTTGACTGGAGGAGATAGGGACATCATCAAATGAGCGAACCAGGGTTGGCAGGCCCACATGGGGGCCACCAGTATCATCGTGTTGAGAAGGGGTCGGGGGGAGGGGGGGAGTGGGGGCTGAAGGGAGGGAAGCATAGACAAATTTCCCTGATCATGTTATCCAGAGTCCGTTCCCTTTGGAGCGGTTCTGGGGATACCTGGAGGCATAATCTTGGCATTGAGTGTTTTCCAGAGTTGCGAACAAATCTATCTCTGGAAAGCCCCATTGTGCGAAAACGTTTGAGACAATGTCTCTGTGTAATTACCATTCGTACTCCCTGGGCAATGGAAATTTTCTGCTGAGTACGTCTGCCAGAAGATTGAGTTCCCCTGGAACATGTTGTGATTGAGAGCCCACTTCCAAATGTTCTGGACAGTTTGGACAGCCCTGGAGAATGAGTGCCCTCTTGTTTGTTCAGATAGTACATGGCTGTGGTGCTGTCTGTGTGGATAAGGATCGTCTTTTCCTGCAGTTGTGTTTCGAAAGCTTTTAGTGCTTTGAACACTGCCAGCAGTTCCAGCAGGTTTATGTGGTTGGACGCTATGTCTGATGACCAAACTCCGTTTGCTGAAGCAGGTGGGCACCCCACCCTGTGAGGGAGGCGTCTGTAGTTAGAGTGGCTTCAACTGCGGGGGTGGTGAAAGATTTCCCTTTCAAGAGGTTTTCCCTCAACCACGACCGCAGCGAGAGAACAGGGGCCGGCGAGACCACTACTAAATCCTCCCACTGTCCGTTGGCCTGACACCACTGGCTGCTTAGCCACTCTTGCATTGGGCGCATGCGCAGGCACGCGTGAGGAACTAAGTAGATACATGACACCACCATTCCGAACAGACGCATAGCCTTGCGTACTGTTACCCCTCGACTGGCTACATAGTGAGGTATTTGAATTAACATGTTTTGAATACTCTCGATGGAGGGGAAGACTAGGCCGTCCTTTGTTCGAATTAGAGCCCCTAGGAATTGTTTGACTTGACTGGGGTCTAAGCTGGATTTTTTCTCGTTGATTAGAGAATCCCATACTAAATAAAATATCTATCGTCTTCTGGGTATTTGACAGACACGTCTCGTAAGAGTCCCCTGTTATGAGCCAGTCATCGAGGTAAGGATATACTGGAATGGATTGCCTGCGCAGGTGTGCTGCCGCTACTGCTAGTACCTTTGTAACTGCCCTTGGTGCAGATGCTATGCCGAAGGGTAATACCTTGAACTGATAGTGTTTGTTCTGTATCATAAATCTGGAGGTATTTTCTGTGCACTGGCAACATCGAAATATGAAAGTATGCATCTTTCATGTCCAGAGTTGCCATGTAATCCCCCTGTGTGAGCAGGGGAATTACTTCCTGCAGGGTGACCATGCAGAACTTTTGTGGTTTTACAAATTTATTCCCTGGGTGCAGTTCTAGAACAGGGTGCATAGTTGGATCCTTTTTTGGGTACAAGGAAGTACACTGAATAAATACCTTCTTTTACCTGTGATAGAGGTACGATTTGTATGGCTCCTTTTTGTTCCAGTATTCCGACTTCATGAAGTATGCAAAGATGTTCTGGTGTTAGTCTTCATTGTTGTGGAGGTCTGAATTTTGGGGACCGGTTGAACTCTACACACTACCCATGGGCTATGGTTTTTAGCACCCACTGGTCCGTAGTTATTCCCTCCCATGCCTGAAGCAACGATGTAAGCCAGCCCCCATCTGGGGAGGCATGGGAGGGGACCCGAATCCTCTGGTCATTTGGAACCTGAGGCTGGAGAACCTCTGGGGGTAGGGTTCCTGCCCCTTCCTTTACCACAGCGCTGTCCCCTTTCGGGGCACGGGGTGGTGTAAGTGTTGGTTCCCTGTGGAGAGTTCCAGTTGGTTCCTGAAGAGTATTGTTGTTGAGTGCAGCTTTGGCAACGAAAAAAACCTGGCATTTTCGAATCCTCATTTTATGGAGGGTCTCAGAGTAATTTGGTCTAGACTCTTTAGGGTGTCATGTTCCTTTTTTGCGGTCTCTAGCGCCTCGTCGACCGCTTTCCCAAACAAGTTGGATTCCTCCACAAGTTTGTTTATAAGTGACGCTTGCGTCTCAGGTTTAAATTCTGAGTTCCACAGCCATGCATGTCTTTTCAGGAGTATGCCCTGAGCCAGGGCTCGACTGGCCGTCTCAGCAGAATCTAAAGTGTTCTTTAAAATGCTCTGTTTAACTGGCCTACCTTCAGAGACTGTAGTGAGGAGACAGGTTCGTAGAGGTTCTGGAGCCTCTTGTAGGCATTCTTGTATTAAAGACCATTGCGCATCGGCGTAACTGGCCAATAAAGTGGTGTTATTGGCAATACGCGTAGAGTACGCTGCTGCTGTTGTAACCCTTTTCCCAAGAGCGTAAATTCTTTTCCCTTCTTTTTCAGTGGTGCCTCGCTGGTTGGCTAAGGGACCCCTGCTCTTTTTCTTGTGGTAGTCACTACCAAAGAATCTGGGGTGGAATGACCTAATATATAGAGGATCTGAGGGAGAAGGCCAAAAGAGTTTTTCAATTCTTGGGTTTACACCTCTTGTGAGAGCAGGTGTTGCTAAAGAGGGAGCCAGGCTTTTTTTATCGAATTGATGAGAGGGATAGCCTGGCTGGCTGGCGGCTTCTCTTTGAGTATATCTTCAACAAAGTCAGCTTCAGGGGCTGCCTCTTCAGTGGCAATCTTAAAGTGTTCAGCTGCCTTACGTAACATTACATTAAATTTCAACTGATCATCAATTGGAGATAGGTTTCTTGTAGGGGTGGTTTGAGGGGAGTCCAAAGCCAGAATATCTGGATCTTGTGGATCTGGGGACTGCCATGGTCGAGGTTCACCCATATCTGGGTCCTCCCCCCAGCCCTCAATGGTCTCATGTTCCTCTTTGTTAGATAACTTATCCTCATCTACAGTAACTGGTGGAATGTCTTCTTTAGTAAGGTCATAATTATATATATATCCTCTTCTAAAGAGGGGTCAAAAAGCCTTGGGAATTTAGCTTTAGGGTTAAAAGAGCTTTCATCATGTGGCCCTTCTTGGTGTAGGTTGTTCTGAACGTGAATCAAACCTCTCCAGCCTTTCCATGCAGTCCTCAAACTTTTCTCTAGTCCAGACTAATGACCTAGAATGGTCTAGAGGTGGAAAAGTGTCTCTAGCACTCTCTTCCGTCGAAAACGGTAGAGATTTTTGCCTTAACGTCGAAGAAAGTCCTTCTTCGCTTTTATAGAATTCTTCTGGCGGGACCAAAGAAGGTGGGGCATCCCTGTGTGTTTCTTTCGACCTATGAACGCTCTCCTTAAATCTCGGCGGATCCTCAGGCCTTTCGGAAACTTTCAAAGAGTCCCTCGACTGCCATTTTTGAGAATCGGCGGACAATTCTTGCCAGGCTGTCTTTGATCTCCTCCTCAGGAGGGAGGTGCGTAGTTACAGCCGACGAATGTAAGGGAGCCTTTTTCGGCGCAGCCAGGGCCTTGCTTTCATCGGCCACCTTTTTCTGTGGTGTCGTAATCAGCGGTGCTAAGGCCTTGTCTTCAGTTATCGCGGCCCTCGGAACCTTATTGTCACTGTATGCTTTCTTTTAATGCGTGTCGACAGAACTATGTATTTTTGGGGTAGCGCCCTTTGTCTTGGATTGCCCAGTCGCTAGGCGCATAAGCGGCTGCAAGGAGGGCTGCCGACCCTGACGGTCAGCGGGTATCGCCGGAGTTACCGGTGTACCCATTAGCACCAAAGCCTTCTTCGACATAGTCGAAGTAAGGCTTGGGGTTGTGTGCTTAGTGCCGTGCACATGTCCATCTTTGTCGCCGGGGTGTGACTTCCCCATAGCAGAGCTTACGCTGTGCTTATTGGGGCTGGGGACAGAATGCTGAACACGAGCATTCCGTCGAAAGGTCAACAACCTCCGGTTCGGAGGTCTGTTAGTCACTCTCGCTGTCGTCACATTCGGTGGTTGCAGCAGTGGGAGAAACTTCGGCCTTGGACATACTGTAGGCTGCCCACCGTTTTACCCTATGCTCCTTTAAGGTATTGGAGCGGAGGAGCTTAGAAGCTGCACACCCTTCCTCTTTGTGATTGCGGGGCCAGCACTGGTTACACCGTCTGTGCTTATCCTTCCATGGGAATTTGCTCTTACAAATAGGGCAAAATCTAAATTGAGTCCTCTCCATAGCTGAGGGTACACAGAGTGACTAAGACCAAACAGGAAAGAGGAAGGAAAGGGAAATGCATTTTCAGTTTGAAAAGAAATGTACACCCCAACCCCACTCTCCCTACTTTATAGGCCGGTGGAAGGCCCCGGCCACATGGTCGGCAACGCCGACAGATCACCGTCCGTCGAAGTTTTCGCAGGTTTTCAGCGGAGAACGGAACAGCCGTCGAGATGAGGGACGAAAAGGGTGATCTTAACTATTTTATACAATTATTCAACCAAAGGTAGGTTGGACAATAACAGAGCAAGTTCTTAGCATATCTGGTAACGTTCTTTCGATGGGATGTTCCTCCAACGTATTCCGCATCTATGACAGGTAATGTCCTCAAGCTGTGCTGTTTGGAAAATATTTGGCAGAGGGCGTCCTGCGTCAATCAGTTGTCCCTCGAGGGCCTCCGTCGAGGGTCGACGTCACTGGATGTTATATATAGGACGCACAGCGCCCGTAGCCTCAGTTGTAGTTTGTTCCCAGAACGTGTGGCACCAATCTCCTGCCAGTATGACCGCACACAGCCTTGCGGAAACTTAAGCTGCAAACGCATAGGAAATTCAGTAGAGGGGCAGGCTGGGTGGGCGATGTGGAATACATCGGAGGAACTTCCCATCGAAAGACTGTTACCAGAAATGGTAAGTAACTTGTTCAAGGGGATTGTGTCCTCTGACGTATTCCACATCTATGAAAGACTCCCAAAGCAGTACCAACTTATGGAGGTGGGAAAACAATTTACAAATTTAGAATTTTAGAATGCCCAATCAAATGGCTGAATAAAGGACTGCCTTACCAAAGGCCAAATCCTGCCCATGGATGGAGTCCAAGGAATAGTGTCTCACAAAAGCATTGACAGAGGCCCATGTGGCTGCTTCGCAAATATTGCGAATAGGAACACCCCTCTGTCGAGCATTGGAGGCAGCCACACCCCTAGTAAGAGTGAGCCCGTAGGCCTACTGGAGGGTCCTTTCCCGCCAAACGGTAACACTTGGAGGTAGTCAAAATGATCCACCTGGACAAGGTCTGCTTGGAAACAGCCTGACCCAAGCGCCTTCCAGCATAACCAGACAAAGAGCTGATCGTCCACTCTGAACTGGGACATCCGTGAGAGATAGAAACTCAAAGCTCTCCTAGGATCCAACCTATGGAGCCTCTCCTCTTCCTTATCAGGATGTGGAGGAGGATAAAACGCATCACCTTCTGGCTCAAATGGAATTCTGACACAACCTTCGGAAGAAAAGGCCGCACCCGCAGGACAACCCTGTCCTTCTGGAAAACAGTAAAGGGTGGCTTGGTGGAAAGTGCCTGCAACTCACTCACTCTGCGTGCGGAAGTAACCGCAACTAAAAACACAGTTTTAAAAGGAAAACCGTTGCAATGGACAAGAATGTAAAGGCTCAAACGGAGCTCCCATTAGGAACTTTAAAACCAAATTCAAATTCCATCCCGGCACCTGGAAAGGCGACGGTGGAAACACATTAGTTAGCCCTTTTAGAAACTGGGAAATCAAAGGAATCTTAAAATAAGAACATTCCTCAGACGAGCGCTTAAATATGGACAGCACCGCCAAGTAACCCTTAATGGTACCCACTGCAGGCCCTTGTGGGCTAAAGAAAGCAAAAAGGACTAAACCAAAAGAATGGAACATTGGAAAGGATCCACATTCTGTACCCTGCACCAGTCAGAACTTTCTCCAACGGCAACGGTACAGGGATTTCGTTGCAGGCCTTCTGGCCGAAAGTAACCCCTCCATCACGTCTTCGGGGAGGTCCAAATCCTTATATCTCAACCTTTCAGATACCAAGCATGAAGGCTGAGAGACTTGACCTCTGGATGGAGAACCTGACCCCCCCGACCATGAGAGCAGATCGCCCTGGTAGGGAAGACGGCGTGGAGCGCAGATGGACATGTCTAAAAGGTCTGGGTACCACGCTCTCCTGGCCCATGTCAGAGCAATGACGATCATTCGGGAACCAAACCTCTGTAACCTCCTCAACACTTGCAGAATGACGGGGACTGGAGGAAACTCGTACAGTAGTGGGAAGAACGACTCCACTACGAACGCATCCTCTAAGGCTCCTCTTGGGGGAAATTCCCGCGAGCAGAATATCTCGCACTTCCAGTTGACACTGGTGGCGAAGAGATCCACTTGTGGGGTTCCCCAAAGGGCGAAGATCTCCAAAAGAACTTCCTGAGCCAGCTCCTACTCGTGAGAGACCGTGCTCAGCCTGCTCAGAGCGTCTGCTGCCGCGTTTTCGTCTCTGGCCAGATGAACTGCCGAGATCGAAATTTCCTGCTGGATGGCCCAGAACCAGAGCTGCATCGCCTCCCTACACAACGGGAGTGAACCTGCCCCCCTCTTTTTTTTTTGAGGTAGTGCATAGCCACTGTATTGTCCGTCATAATCAGGACATTCTTCCCCCGCACAGATGGCAGAAAAGCCTTCAGGGCTAGCCTGACGGCCCTCACCTCTAACAGAATGATGTGGAGTCTTGACTCCGATGGAGACCAACATCCGCTGGCTGTCAACTCGTTGGCATGAGCGCCCCAACCTGTGAGGGATGCATCCGTCACAATCGTCACCTCCAGCCATGGTTGCCAAAATGGTGCTCCCTTCATCAAATTGCCTTCATCGGCCCACCATAGAAGATCCTGGGCGACCGAGGTCGGAATCTGAACGGGATCCGACATCCTGCCGGAGAACTGCGACCACTGCATCTTGAGAGCCCACTGCAAGGATCCCATCCGCAGCCTTGCCTCTGGCACCAGGAAAATGCAGGATGCCATGAGGCCGAGCAACCTCAAGAATTCGAATGCCGGGAGACTCTGGGCACGTTGAAACTTGTCCACCATCTGCAGAATGTGATGAGCCCTCACCTGGGGAGGCAAACACTTCCCCAGGGATGTGTCGAGCACTGCCCTGATGTATTGGAGCCGCTGGGTAGGTGTCAAATGTGACTTCTTTAAATTGAGGGAGAAGCCCAGCTTGTGAAGGGAGTGGCAGGTGGCAAACAGATCCAGAGCTTGCTCGGGAGAGCGTGCCCTGATCAACCAATCGTCCAGGTAGGGGTAGACGTGGATCCCCCCCTTTTCCAGAGATACGCTGCCGCCACCACCACCATCAGCTTGGTGAAGACCCTCGGGGCGGAGGTCAACCCGAACGGCAGGACCCGAAACTGAAAATGAGTCGCCAACCGCGAACCTCAGGTACTTCCTGTGCTTTGGATGAATCGGCACATGAAAGTAAGCATCCTTGAGGTCCAGAGACACCAACCAATCCTGAAGTTGAAGGGCCTGCAGGACCTGAGAAAGAGTTACCATCTTGAGCTTGTCCTTCCTGAGGAGCTTGTTCAACCAACACAAGTCCATGATGGGTTTCAATCCCTCGTCTTTTTTCGGGATCAAAAAAATAAGGGGAATACCATCCCTTGTTCCTCTCTGCTACAGGCACCAGTTCTATGGCGCCTTTCTCCAGCAGGGATAGGATTTCATGTGCAAGGAGCGGATCCGGACGCTTCAAAAAGAGAGCTTTCCCGGTGGATTGTCGTGAGGCCTCTGCCAGAAGGGAAGACAGTAGCCATGGGCTATGATCTCCAGAACCCACACATTTGAAGTAATGGCCCGCCATTCTCCAAGATGCTGCGCAAGTCTGCCCCAACCGGCGAACCATGGGACACGGCCTCATGACTGAGCGGACGCGGCAGTGCCTGAGGGCAAAGAGGCATCTGCCCGAGCGGCTTTGGCACCCCGAGTAACTTGCTTTCCACCCCGGGTACTCCTACGGTGGCCCCGTTGACTGGTAGCTCCTCTTGATCTACCAAAAGAAGAGTAGTAGCGAAAGGAACCTCCCCTCCATTGCTGTCCCCTAGGACGAAAAGGCAGAGGTTGACGTACTGCAGCGCTCAAAGACTTTGCTGCAGCTTTTGAGGTCCGCAAACTCTCAAGGCTCTTGTCAGCCTTGCTGCCAAACAGATGAACACCATCAAAAGGCATGTTCAGAAGACGGGATTGCACATCTGGAGCAAACCCCAACTTCTGCAACCATGCAAACCTGCGTAACACGGTGTTCGCAGCCATGGACCGGCTGACACTATCTGCCGTGTCCAAACCTAATTGAAGGGATTCGCACATAGCATCCTTGCAGTCTTGCACGATGGCTAGAAAACCATCCTTTTCTTCCTCTTTGGGAATATGCTCAGCCGCCAGACGCACAGTTCCAAAGAGCGTGTGTAAATCTCGCTAAGGAGAAAGTAAAGTTGGCAGACTTCAACGCCATACCCCTAGCCGGAAATACCTTCTTTGCCCGACCATCAAAGTGCTGATCGTCCCTATCAGGAGGGATGGTAGGGTACGCAGCATGCTTCGAGGTGGCCATAGCCGCCTGCACCGCTAAACTCTCCGGAGTAGGGTGCGTCGATAAGTAGCAGGGGTTACTACTGGATGGGGGGTATTTCTTTGGAAGAGACTTATTAACTGCCAGTAGACTCTCCAGAGCAGTCAAAGCCACCACCACCCTCCTTTGCAAAGAAATGTTAAACGGCAACACCGGGTCAGTGGGCGGACCTTGATTCAGGATGTCCATCAAATCATCTTGAGCAAACTCAACAGGTGGAGCAGACCACCCCAAGTATTCTGTCACCCTTGACATGAGACGCCGATAGGAGAAATCCGCATGCGCCCCAGGCACAGGTCGGCCAAACTGCACCTCCGGAGAGGTGTCAAGGTCACTAGCGTCATGCAATGACAGAGTTCCTCCATCTGACTATGCCCAGACAAAAAGGTCATAAGGGACATCAGGAGGCACAGGCAATGCCATCTCCTCATCAGACAGTTCCTCAACCTCTGAAATATCCTGTAAAGGTTGGAAAAACCCCAATCTAGAAGGAGCAACAGAATAGGGCTCAAAAAGAGGCCTCATAGACTTACTGGCAGCCTTCCTCGGAGGTTCCACAGCCCTCAGAGGCACCTCCGTCAAATCCTCCACAAACGGCGGTGAGGGCGCCAAAGGAATCGGCGTCAACCGAGGTGGCGATGGCATCGAAGACTTCGATGACAGAGCCCCGAGTGTGTCCCTCGACGGACACGGCGTCAATGCGGCTATGGTGATCTCCCTTGTCCGAGCGGGACCTCGACGGCTCCCAATGATGGCGCTGCCCGCCCGGGCCTAAAAGGCGTGCGAGTGGTGGACCGAGCCCATTCCCTGCCAGCTCCTTTCGAAGGCGCGGCTGGAACTGTGCCTTGCGACTCGAAAAGTGCTAGCATCTGCTGGCGGAATGCATCCCATTCGGCCGCCGACGACGACTTGGTGGGACAGGTCAACCGTCTGGCGGAGTTGTCCTCTGACGGGGAAGGTGACTGGTGACAGTGCTTCCTAGAATGCCTCAACGAGGCAGAGGAATGGCAGGAACTACTCCTAGACCGAGACCCCCTGGATTTTCACCGACGCAGAGAGTCGCCCCTCAAGTCAACGGTCGAAAGCCCAGCGGACTTCGATTTATGGGGCTTAGACACCCTACCTACCTTCAATTTCCCCTTATGTTCCCGCAAGGCCTTAGACGTCAGGGACTGGCAATCCTTGCAGTCAGTGGCATGGCATTCGCCGAGGCACCAGAGGCAGATGTCATACGGGTCCGTGATGGACATCTTCAAACCGCAGTCCCGACATTTTTTAAAGCCTGACTTTGGGGTAGTAGAAGATGAAGACATCGTACACGAAGAAATAATCGAGCGTGCCGAGATTCTGAAGTAAACACGTTTGCAGAAAAAATGGAACTGAGGCTATGGGTGCCGTCCGTCCTATATATAACATCCGGTGACGTCGACCCCCGAGGGACAAACGATCGACGCAGGATGCCCTCTGTCGAAAATTTTCCGAAGCAGCACAGCTGTGGACATTACCTGTCATAGATGTGGAATACGTCGGTGGAAACAATCCCCTCGAAATGTTCTTTATGAAATCTGCATGAAGCTGACCAGTACAATGGGTGGAAAAAAAACACAATCTGAGGGACCTCGATGCGCGAGTCATCTTGGGGATACTACACATCACATTAGGGATAGTGTTACAAGCAAGCCCATGTCGACATCCTCTTTCGATTCTCGAAAGACAACATGCAATATTCTGCGGTTATCACTAGATGTCGGACTATGCACAGCATGCGATTCTAAGCAGATTAACAAACATCAGAAAGTTATTTACATTTTTGTGCTATATTTCGCAAGATCAAAAAAAAAAAAAAGAAAAAAAAAAGCAGAATTCCTGGCAGTCTAGTCAAACAGGGGTTTGAGGGCTCTGTGGAATACCCAGTATGACTGCTCTGCTCCTATTCCTATGGGGAGAGAGTTCAACTGCATTGCTGCTATGTAAGGAACGCTTCAGCCACCTGCTTTGGCTCACCTAACTTTGGGTAAGAGAAGATGGTGGGCATAGGATGACGTAGTAGGTCTGGAGGATTGGGTTTTAGATATTTTCTTGGAGAGGTAGGGGGCCGTATTTGAAAGTAATTCATGTGTGATAGACAAGGTTTTAAAAATAATGCGTTCTCCGATAGGTAGCCAATGAGCTGCTATTCTGGCTGCAGTGATCTGTGCTTTTTATTTATTTATTTATTTATTTTTGGGAATTTCAAGGGCTTCTCCAAGGACGTTATTTTGAGTAACTTGCAGTTTCTGCATGTTTCTGGCTGAGGTACCTATGAAGAGGACGTTACAATAGTCTAGCCTCGATCCAATGACAGCTCGGGCGATAGGCAGCTGTCTGTTAGGAAAGTTCTGGAGGCGTTTAGAAGTTTGGTGGTATAAGCTGCTGAGGAGGTGATTGCGCTAACTTGGCGAGTCATGGAGAGGGTAGCGTCAAGGTAGACTCCTAAGGTCTTTACTGACAGCGAGACAGGGATTAGGATGTTGTCCACCCGGAAGGCAGAATATTGTTAATTGAGGTTTTTTTAGTACTGCTAGGGGTCCAACCAGTGGGTTTTCGGTCTTGTCCCCATTGAGGTACAAACATTTTGCTGCCATCCAAGTTTGAATCGTAGAATGCATCATTGCGGGTGTGGAGTCCACCATATAATTTCCTGTGAGAGGAAAGCAAATTTGGGTGTCATGGCATAGTGTAGGCTGGCAAATGGGGGCTTGGTGAAGATGTTGTATAGCATGGGGGATATGCAAGAGCCTTGAGGTACACCGCATAGGATGGGGGCTGGCAGCACACTGTCGTTCTCAGAGAATACTCTCATTACTCTTCCTGCAAGAAAGGAGGCAATTCAAGACTTGGCAGGGGTTTGGGGGGGGGGGGGGGGAAATTGGCAGAGGTAGTGAGATGTTGCCACAAATTGTTATGGTCTTGACCGGTTCACATGAAACGTTGCTATGAATCTTTAAGAGAGTCGTGGGGTGTTCTAAAAAACCACCTTACACTATTGCTAGTAAAGGCTGGTCGACCAACAGAGCCTGTAGCTCCCTCACCCTTCATATTGAGGCAATTGCACAATGCCTTTGCAAGCAATTTTTTAGCAGCTTGAAAGGTGGCAACATTAGCCTTTGTAATAGAGTGCTGAAATCTGAGCTGGATAAGCCACTGGTGAATGTATCCTGTTAACTCCTTCCATTAACGTTTTTACCACCAGCATCTTGCACCACAAAACATTGTGCTGTGATGTTGTGCAAGCAGCTATTGCTGCAATGTCCACGTTTGGGGAGCTGACAACTAGGGTGGAGGCAAACCGCTGAAGCAAGAATGGCACCAAGCTCAATGATGTGCATCCGATTGGTTTAAAGCATGCATTTCGGATCAAATAATCATCTTTCATTTGTTGAAGTAACAGGTCAGCGTGTTTGGTTTGCCTTCCTCTCAGTGGTAGTACATACATCTGAGTGAGCTGCATCTGTCCAAATTCTAGACTTCAGGAGCCAGGCTGCCACATTCATGGACTGTGGATTCGTAAAGGATTATATACTGTTGTTGCTGTGTTAGCAGATTGTGCATTGGGTTGGGGTGCAGAAAATATTGGACACACGCACGCATACATATACTAACAAACAAAAACAGACAGGAAAAAATAAATAAGTATGTATGCTGAACATTTAATGTCAAATGATAATTGCATGTTTGTCATGATAAAGCCTTGCTTTTGAAACACATCAGTGGATGTTCATGTCATTGTTCCCTATAGTAAAAAGGGACTTCGAAAATGAATAGGCAGACCCTGGAGAGCCACCTGTGAACATTATTTAACTGTCACTGTGGTAATCTCCAGACTGCAGAGGAGAGATTTTTAGGGAGAATTTTCATTTCTGTGCTAATTCCGTTCAACCTTAGAGACCTCCAGCTCGTTTGCTGGCCCTTACGACTTTTTATTTTTAACTCTGGAGTGAGTGAGCCCTTTTTCTCAATCTCACCTGTGTTTTGACCTGATTTGGATTATGCGTTTCCTTTGTTTTTGGAGTCTGGCAAACTCCATAGGCATCTACTTTTTGTATGGTGACACACAGCACCTTCAATGCAGTGTCACAGAGAAATCCTTCAGATTCATAAGGTGTAAATACCTTTTCTTGGGTGAACTACTGTTGCCAAGACTAGTGAAGTGAAATTGTCTTTACTTACCTTTTCTGTTTGTAGGTCCAGCACATACCATCCTATGTGGAGTGCTGGGGGGTCACTTAGTATGTCCTTGGTCCACCTTTTCATGTAACATTTTTTGTTACCCTTACTACAGTTAATGACTGGTGGCAGTGGTTTAATTTTCCTACCATTGTGTGTTTTTACCACAGGCTGAATCCTCAGCTGCAGTATTGCACCCCTGGGTGCCCATTTTGTCAAAATGGCCACGGTTTTCTTTTTTTCGCCATTTCCTGTTTGCAACATCCTTCGAGATTTACTCTGCGTGCCAAACCCGGTTTGGTCCCTTTGTCAATTTTGTCTTTGGTGTGATTTATGGGTGAAGCCCGCCTCTGGCTCCAGTGTGTCTGGCAGGGCAGAAAGCGAGGGAGGTTCCCGAAACTCCCTTTGCTTAGTCTCCTTGGTTACAGGAATGCACCCAAAGATGATTGGCTAGCTGGCTGTCCTTGAGGACAGCCACCCTGCTATGTGAGTGACAGCTAGGCTGCAAATGAATGGGAGAAACTTGCATAAAAGGCGAGGTCTTTTGCAAAGAAGACAGTCTACCACTGGACGAAGGAACCAAAGAAGAAACAGGAAGAGAAGCTTGCTGCACCCTCCTGGACCATTAGTTTGCCCGGTGAAGCCCTGCTTCGGTGCTGAAGGTCCAATTTTCGTATCGACTAGAGAAGCCCGGAACGGACGATTTCTTCCCTTGGGTTGGTGAGACCAATTGACCACAAGGCGCACTTGACTGGAACTCCTCTCCCTACTGACTGTACCTCTTCGCTGCTGCTGGAACTGAGTACAAGGGGATGGGAACACCAGGAATGAGTGCATCATCTTTAAGCCGGACCCGAGCTCCAGGAAGCTCCTAAGGACTCCCGTGAAGCAGGACGACCCAAGCCTGAGCCGCCTCAACAGAGTTCTGCACCCCAGAAGCAAGGGGAGCCCACAAGGTGTCCAAGAACCGCAGTGGTGCTATTTGCCAGTAGCTGAAACTGTGAAGTGCCGCTGATCTGGAGTCCATTGCTGCTGCCGACCTTAAAACCTGTAGTGCAGGAGTTCCCAGACGTCCTCACTCTTGTCCCCACAACTGAGGCCCAGGAACAAGAGGATCTGCAGGATTACAACAGGAACAGAAGCCAGCTGGACCCTTTTCTTTAGACTCAAGGTACTGTGTAACTAGGGGTACTAACCTCTTGTGGTATGTAGCTTGCTTGCTCTCACTGGAGACTTGCATTGGCTGCCCTTTGCAGAGTTTCTTGCATCTTTGCTTTTCACAAACCTTCCAGCTTGTTGCCCAACAGTGATTATTTTCTACAAACTCTCTTTATAACATTGTGCAAGACTTTTGTGCTATATTCAAGAAGTGCCTCAGCTTCCCTAGACTTTGCTCAATTGATATTGGCTGTCCTAGCTCCCTGAAGACTCTTCTTACCCTCTGACTTTGTGTTCATCTGTCCCTCAAAAGGTCATACATAAATTACTTGTATAGCTGGGAAAGTGTTAACCTATATTTCATCGGGGGATTGTAAAGTGCTTACCTGTTTGGAGAAACTTGTTAACCTTTGTTTCCTTTCCTAACCTATTCCTTTTTCCACAACCTCAGTATTGCATTAAGTGTTAAAGTGATATATCAATGTCCACAGTGTCCTAGCAATTGAAGTCACCTCAGTGTGTAGGAGGTGCCTGTGTGTGACATCCCAAAGGGATATCTACTTAACTGAAAGAGTGTATTTTAGAAGTGTATTTTATTGTTGCATATTGCCCTTTCTAAAGAAGGCTTATTTTAAAACTGTTTAATAAATAATTATTTTAATAAGAAACCTTGAGTATAAGTGTTACTTGAATACCTGCAACTATGAGTCTATATGTTACACCTCTATAGCTCACATTGACCCCTCGAGCTAAGTCTGCCTGCACAGTTACTCTACCAACTTGTGTAGTACAGACTATACCAAAGGTTGGGTTCCCTATTGCCAAGAGGACAAGGCTGGTGTAGTCTTCCACAGGGTTACTACATACATTCTTGCCTAACACCCCAGAATCTACAAAGTGTACTAGTGATCTATAAATGCCATTACTGTCCTAGTTAGTGACGTCTCTGCATGGTGTAGGAAGTGTGCAAAAAGCATATCTACTAGCTCTGTGCTGATTCTGTAAAAGTATTTTAAAGTATATATGATTGTTACATACATAGCCCTTTTTAAAGAATGCTTATTTAAAAACTACTGTTAAATAAATAATTATTTACAACTACAAACCTTGAGTGCAAGTATTACTTGGCTACGTGTATTTGTGGATTTCATTGCTACCGCTCTACAGTTCACATTGGCCCTTCTTGAGATAAGCTTTGCTGCTCAGTCGCACTACCAACGTTTGCAGTACAGGCCTATACCAAAAGGTGGGTTACCAAATACCAAGAGTACAAGTGTTGTGTAGTCTCCCACAGGGTTACTACATCAATTATTGCCTAACACTGATGTTATGGAAACCCATATGCATCTCTTTCCATGAAATGTAACATTTTGATGCTATATATGGGATACATTACTCACCGTAATCGTATTTCTGATGCTTGTATCTGCTTAGATTCACATGCTGTGCATAGGCCGACATCTAGTGGAAGCTGCGGAGTATTACAGTTTGTTTTTCGAAAGTCGAAAATGGGCGTCGACACAGGCGTGCCAGTAATACTATCCCTAGGTGTGACGTCCACTGTACCCAAGATCCCTCACGCGTGTAGGATCCTCAGATTGTATTTTTTCTGACATGAGGAAGCATGAGGAGTAGCGTGAGTACAGATAATCCAAGCAGATAGACAGAAAGGTAAGACTACAAGCAATCATGCGCCTTCTCTCGGAGGGGAGGAAGGGTGGGTCGCATGTGAATCTAAGCAGATACAAGCATCAGAAATACGATTACGGTGAGTAATGTATCCCTTCTGAGGCTTGTGGAATCTGCTTAGATCACATGCTGTGCATAGATTAGCGAGCAGTACCAGAAGAAGGAGGTGGGATGTGAGAAGGGTCATGAGCAAACAGGTGTCTTAGAACCGCTTGTCCCACTTGTGTATCTGTCTTGGAATGAGTGTCAATGCAGTAATGCTGAGTAAATGTGTGAATAGAGCTCCAAGTAGCCGCTTTGCAAATGGTGTCGAGGGGAACATTTGCAATGAAAGCCAGAGTGGCACCAATGCCTCTAGTAGAGTGGGCCCTTGGCGTAAAAGGCAGAGTCTTTTCAGAAAGAGAGTAACACAGCTGTATACAGTTGATAATCCACTTCGAGATAGCGCCCTTAGAGACGCGATCCCCCTCTCTGCCTGTAGCTACGGAGACAAACAGTTGATCTGTTTTCCTTAGCGGTCTGGTCTTATTTACATAGTATAGGACCGCCCTACGCACATCTAGGGTGTGTAGTTTCACCTCAGCCGAGCTTTGCGGGTTCTGGAAGAAAGTCGGAAGCTCGATGGACTGGTTTACATGGAACTTGGATATGAATTTAGGTGAGAACCTAGGGTGTGTGCGTAAAACCAGTTTGTCCTTGTGGATAGTAAAGAAAGGATCCTGCACTGACAGAGCCTGAATTTCACTGACCCTTCTTATGGAGGTAATGGCTACTAAGAAGGCCGTTTTATAAGTCAGGTGTTTGAGACTACTTTTATGCATGGGTTCGAATGGGGGTCCCATGAGCTTAGCTAGCACCACGTTGAGGTCCCATCCTGGCGGTGGGTTCGAAATAGGAGGGTGAAGTCTCTTTACTCCTTCCATGAAGGCTTTAACCACTGGTACTTTCCACCACGAGACCTTGTTATGGGATGTGGTGTAAGCCGAGAGGGCTGCCAGGTGTACTTTCAGCGAGTTAAAAACCAACCCTGCATCCAGCAGGTGGAGCATGTATGTCACAACGTTGGAAGGAGTGCAATCAACCGGGTTGATTTGTTTATTCTGGCACCAGATAACAAATCTTTTCCACTTATCAAAGTAACAGTGCCTTGTATTTGGTTTCCTGGACTCCTTTAGAATGTCCATACACCTCTGTGGTAATTTGAGATGTCCAAACTCTATGACTTCAGGAGCCATGCTGCTAGGTTCATAGAGTTGGGTTCCTGATGCACTGTTTGACCCTGTTGCTGGGACAGTAGGTTGTACCAGGCTGGGAGTCTGATGGGTTCGCACACCGCCATCCTGCGTAGGTGTGGAAACCATGGTTGTCTCGCCCACATGGGAGCAACTAGGATGAGCGTCATCGATTCCCTGTTCATCTTGTACACCACCTTCCTGATGAGAGGAGTTGGTGGAAAAGCGTACGCAAACATCCCTGACCAGTTCATCCACAGGGCATTCCCTTGGGAGTCCGGCTGGGGGAACCTGGATGCAAATCCTGGGCATTGTTTGTTTTCGCTTGTGGCGAATAGGTCTATAGTGGGGAAACCCCACTGAGAGAAGAGATCTTCTACTACGTCTCTGTGAAGGACCCATTCGTGTTCTTCTGGGAGGGAGTCTCTGCTTAGAGCATCCGCTAGGGAATTGAGCTCCCCTGGAACATGTTGCGATGACAGGAAGATGTTCCGTCTGAGTGCCCATATCCATATTTTCTGGGCAAGCTTGGACAGATTTGGCGAACGAGTCCCCCCTTGCTTGTTCAGGTAGAACATGGCTGTCGTGCTGTCCGTCCTGATCTGCACCGACAAGTTCAGTAGATGGGGCTCGAACGCCCTTAGCGCTCGGAATACTGCCAGAAGCTCTAGCATATTGATGTGGTTCTTGGCTACTGAGTGAGACCAGAGACCCTGAGCTGTGTGGTGGAGATGGTGAGCTCCCCACCCAGTCAGGCATGCATCTGTAGTCACCACGGCTTGTACTTCGGGATCGTAAAAGGGTTTCCCCCTTGCGAGATTCTCTCTTGTCCACCAGTGTAGGCTCTGTACGAGTGTTGGCGAAACGACCACTAGATCGTCCCAATGACCACTTGCCTGAGACCACTGTTTCGCCAACCATTCCTGCATGGGACGCATGCGCAGACGCGCGTGGGGGACCAGGTAAATGCATGACGCCATCATGCCCAGTAACCGCATAGCTTTGCGTACTGTTATCTGTTGACCTGACTGATAATGCGGAATTTGCAGAAGTATATTCCGAATTCTCTCTTCCGAAGGGAAGGTCAATCCTTTCTGAGTATCTAGGATAGCTCCTAGAAACTGTTTTGAGGTGCTTGGCACCAGACTTGACTTTTTCTCGTTGATGGAGAAGCCTAATTTGTGGAGGAGGTCGATAGTCCTTTGAATGTTTGACCTGCAAATTCCTGGGGTTTCCCCCGTTATGAGCCAGTCGTCCAGATAAGGGTACACCGGGATTGCTTCCCTGCGTAGGTGTGCAGCCGCCACCGCCAGTACCTTGGTGAATACCCTTGGTGCTGAAGCTATCCCGAAGGGCAGTACCTTGAATTGGTAGTGGCGACTGTCCACCTTGAAGCGCAAGTACTTTCTGTGCGCTGGGAGCATGGAAATATGAAAATAAGCATCTTTCATATCCAAGGTTGCCATGTAATCCCCCTTTTTTAGGAGGGGGATTACCTCTTGTAGCGTGGTCATACGGAATTTTTGGGGCTTGACATACTTGTTGGCAGGCCGTAAGTCCAATACTGGGCGCATTGTCAAATCTTTCTTTGGCACAAGGAAGTAAGTTGAATAGATACCCTTGTTTACCTGGTGTCCTGGGACGAGTTCTATCGCGTCCTTTTCTAGCAGAATGGCGATCTCCTCGAGAAGGATCTTTTGATGCTCTAGGGAGTGCACTCTTTGTCGTGGAGGATGATTCCGGGGACGCTGCAGTAGTTCTATACAATATCCTGCGGATACTGTTGACAGCACCCATCTGTCTGAGGTGATCCCTTCCCAAGCCTGGGTGAAGGTGGAAATGCGTCCCCCTACTGGGGTTGCGTGGCAAGGGACCCTGAACTGAGCGTCACTGTTTTGGTGGAGGCGTGCCACCTCCCTTGTTGGGGCTGCCTCTGCCTCTTCCACGACCTCTTTTGTTACCCCTGCCGTAACTCTGGGTAGACTGCTGGTTGTTATTCCATTGTGTACCTTGTCCCTGGGCATAGTTGCCTCTTTGTGAATTTTGGCCGCGTGGGCGACGAAAATTATTGTTCCCCCTCTGGTTAGGGGGTTTGTTGGTAAGCTGGCCAAGGGATTTGAGAGTCTCATATTCATCTTTGGCATTTTTAAGTGCGTCTTCGACCGCTTTCCCAAACAATAGGTCGGGTTCCACTGGCTTGTCTATTAAAGAAGCCTGGGTTTCTGTCTTGAATCCCGACTGCCGTAACCACGCATGTCTCTTGATAACAGTACCTTCTGCTATCAATCTCCCTGCGTTGTCAGCGGCGTCGAAAGTTGCTTTTAAAATGCAACCAGACACGGCTCTCCCCTCTGCTGAGATCCGAGCCAGCTGGCCCTTAAACGGTTCTGGAGCAGAGGCAATGAGCGCCGCGACTTCTTCCCATTGATGGCAATTGTAACTAGCCAACAGGGTGGTGGAATTCGCAATCCTTGCTTGGTAGGCGGACGTTGAGGCTACCTTTCTGCCAAACCCGTAAAGTTTTTTGCTCTCCTTATCGGGAGGAGCTTCTGATGAAGATAAGGGCGTGCCAGCCCTTTTTCTAGTGTTGGTCACCACTAGGGAATCTGGTTTAAGATGTCCCCTTATATACAGAGGGTCAGACTGGGCTGCCCGGAAAATCTTTTCAATTCTGGGGTTGACAGCTCTGGTGAGGTTAGGATTCACCAGGGAAGGATCTATTCTTCGTTGGATGGATTTGAGGATAGGGATGGTCTGAGCGACCGGTCTTCTCTCTCCTACAAACTCCTCCGCGAAGTCCCTTTCCTCCTGTACACCGTGGGTGTCGATGTGGAAGTGTTCCGCTGCTCGAGCGAGAACCTCGTTGAGGAGGGGCTGGTTATCAACTGGAGAGTCAGTAACTGGGGTTTCGCTTTGTACTGGGGAATCTACTCTGTAAATTTCCTGCTCATCTTCTCCCTCCTCCAGGTCCTCATCCTCTGCATAGTAATCTGTCCCGGTTAGTTCTTCCATAATTTCAAACTCCTGGTCCTCTTCAGGGAAAGCTTGTCCCTGGTAACTGGGGAGTGGAGTAGAATATGGAGTGGAGTAAGGCTGAACCTCGAAGGGTTCAGGTCTTTCGACCCGGGGCTTTTTACTTAGCGGGATAGGATCGGAGGAGCCTGAGGGTGTGGCCCCTTGAGGGTTATATGAAAGAAAGTGTTCTGGGTTCTTATCATAAAAATCAGCCAAGGAAGACATCCTAGACATAACCCTGTCTATGTCTTCACTGGACCATTCCCTGGAACAGGGTATTACTTTAGCAGGAGATGATTTATGGGACTTTTCAAGGGTAGACTTGTGTTTACTTGTCTGCCTAGGGTGAGAGGATGGCTTTACAGGGGTGGAAGGCTGTGCTTTCCGCTGTTTCCCCCCCTCCCCGTGCGTGGAAAAATGTTTTCCCTGTCCCTTGGAGGCACCAGAGATTTTCGACGCCTGGCGCCGAGGGTCTGGAGAGGTATCTGTGTGCTTCGGGCGTGGGGCCTCACTGGTGTTAACCGCGGTCTCGGTATCTTGGAGCGCGGCCTGGGGGTGGAAGTCGTCCTCGTCTCCCGACGATCGAACTTCCGTTAATGTGTGTAGCGAGGCACTCTTGGCAAGAGTGGATGATTGCCTTGCGTCGTGAGGTGATCTCGATCGAGAGCGCCCAGAGGACACCGAGTCGGACCGTTCTTTTTGTGCCTCTTTCCGGGAAGTCGACGTCGTCGAGGTCCGGTTGGTCTTAGTGTGTTTAGTGTGTGTTAGGTGTGTAGCGCTTGCGTCGCCGGGGGTCTTCCCCATAGCCGCCCTGCCGGACGACCTTCCGAGGTCGGGGACCTGCGCTTGCCGGCTGTCTTTCGACGCCATAATGCCCTCGCCGTCCGAAAGTACAGCGTCGCTGCCATCGCTGAAGGCGCCCTCCGCTGCCATGGCCTCCTGCCTGGCGTGGTGGGCCCAATGCCTTGTCGAACGGTCCTTAAGTGTCTTAGGTTTAAACCTACTACACGCTCTGCAGTTCGCTTCGGGGTGATCCCTCGGCAAGCAGAGATTGCACGTGGCCTGCCTGTCGACCCAAGGGTACTTGCGATTGCACTTGGGGCAGAATTGAAAAGGGGTACCCTCCATACGCACCTTAAGGCAGCGGGCTGCTAAGTGTAGGAATATATACTATATATCAAGAGTGAAGAGTATGTACCACCCCCCACTCTCCCTACTTGTAAGGGCCGAGGCCAGCGGCCTACTAGGCCCGGGCCGAGGCCAGCGGCCTTCCGAGGCCCAGATCCGTCGTGCAGCAGTCGACGGTCGATGACTTCTCCAGCCGTCGTCGAGGTTGGGGGTCGACGTTGGGGTGGGGAAGGGAATGAATAAGAATTATAATTATAATAACAGCAAAGTATGGCTAAGGCCAGGGAACTCCGCAAGATACTTCCGACCAGTATGGCGGAAAAAAACAATCTGAGGATCCTACACGCGTGAGGGATCTTGGGTACAGTGGACGTCACACTAGGGATAGTATTACTGGCACGCCTGTGTCGACGCCCATTTTCGACTTTCGAAAAACAAACTGTAATACTCCGCAGCTTCCACTAGATGTCGGCCTATGCACAGCATGTGATCTAAGCAGATTCCACAAGCCTCAGAAATATATATATATATATACACATATATGAATACACACAAGCAATGGTGAGTGTGAATGTAAGGAGTGAGAAAGGTTGAATCTAGTTTTTAAGCAAAGGATGAATTCCTAAACCACTTTTTGTGTGTGAAATTGTATTAACTGATATAGTTAACTTTCCATAACTAATACATTTAAAACTTAAAGAAAGGATGAAAACAGATGTGCAACTTTAAACACCCCAAAATATGCGCTACAGTTTCCTTCCAGAAGCTTCCCCCACACACCTTATTTCTACGTAGGAACTCTTCCTCTGGCATCAGGTTGTCCTCGGTCTTCATTTTTTTAGATGAAGGCTCTTCTTCCATAGGAGGCGGTGGGTGTACCTGCTGCATTTGTGGACTGGGAACAGGAGCAGGGGGGGCAGGAACAAACGCTGGGTGGAAAAACAGACAATTTTGACAATGGAGCACCGTCCAATGAAAAGAAAAGTTCATCCTACTTAACACAAGAGACCAGCCATCCATCATAATCTGAAAACCACCTAAACTGTTTCATAGAATTTTTGACAAGATGAGCCAGAAACTTTCCAGGTCAATTTTTGGATCCCTAGGCCTTTGGGCTTTTACAGCGAGTAAGCTATCTGGCAGAACTGAAAGTCTGAAGTGGCACCTTTGCTTGTTTGGCTGGGATAATAGGCAAGGAAAAAGTCTGCACCTCTTGTGCTGCTATGCCATCAAAGACAATGCAAATTGGAGGACCTGCTGTTCCATGGCCCAAAGCCCTGTACATCTTCCCGCACAAAGGAAGGCACTATGTAGCTGTTAGGGAGTGTTCATTTCTGTGCAAATTCCCTTCAACCTTCGAGACCACCCCCAGCTCGTTTGCTGGACTTCGAGCTTGTGATTTTCTACTCCTGAGTGGGACCTTTTGCACACTCCTGTATTTTTCCTGACTAGGATTTTTGTGCTTTACTGCTTTTTACATTGTAACACACAGCACCTTAAGTGCAATGGCACTAAGAAGTCCCTTGGACTTCTCAATGTTTAATTACATTTTCTTGGGTGAACTACCGTTCCCAAGAATAGTAAGATGGTCCC
Organism: Ambystoma mexicanum; assembly: GCF_040938575.1. Lineage (NCBI taxonomy): Eukaryota > Metazoa > Chordata > Amphibia > Caudata > Ambystomatidae > Ambystoma > Ambystoma mexicanum. Next base: position 1,300,197,696 of record NC_090932.1, read on the forward strand.
AGTCTTACTTACCTTTTTCTTTGTGGGACCAGCACACACCACCCTATGTGGGGGGTTACTTAGTAATTTCCTATCCGACTTCTCATGTGACATTTTTTGTCACACTAACTTACTTTAAATGGCTGGTGGCCGTGGTTTAGTTTTACTACCAGTGTGCATTTTTACCGCAGGCTGAACCCTTAGCTGCAGTACAGCACCCATGGGTGACCATTTTCCCAAAATGCTCCTCTCCACCCCCATCTTCTTTTTTTGCCATTTTCTGTTTCTTCGTTCCTTCTCGGCTTTGACTTAGTTGAAACAGGTTTGAGTCCTTTGTGCGTTTTTGCCTTTAGCGCGCTTAAGCACTGAAGCCTGCCTAGGCTCCAGTGTGTCTGGAAAGGCAGGAAGTGAGGGAGGGTCCCGAAACATCCCTGTCCTTTGTCTCTAGGTGTGCCTGAGTGAAACCAGTCCCGATTGGCTGCCTGCCTGTCAGCCACCCTGCTGTGTGTTTGACAGCACAGGCTGTGAATGAAAAAAAAGAAAAAATTATAATCGCAAAAAAAGTGAGCTTTTTGGGACTAGAGGCAGTCAACCACTGGAGAATAACATGCCAAGAAGACGACATGACGAGACGCCAGCAGCACCTCCTGGACCACGAAGTGCCCGATGAACCCGTGCTGACCCCGATGTTCAAATCGACTGGGATGACACGTACGGGGCGACTTGCTCCCTTAGGCTGGTGGGACCAACTAGCCGCAAGACAAGCTTCCATTTGGCGCAACCCCCGAATTGCTGTGTCTCCCTAGAGCTGCAGAAGCCCAATGCCAGGGGTCCTGTAACCATTGACGAGTGCATCGTCTTATGAAGTCCGAATCCGCCCAAATCTTCCCGGGCTCCGAATCCGTCCAAATCTTCCTGGGCATCCAGAGGAACCTATTGAAGCAGGAAATCTTGATCCAGAGTCCTCTCACCATAGTCCAGGACCAAGGGAGCAAGTGTCTTCCAACCAGAGTTTTTCGTTCTTCATTGATGCTGAGATAAAGGGGCAAAAACACCAAAGAGACTCTGAAACAAAGGAAATCTATTGCCGGAGTCCCTCTCCCGAGTACTGCCGCAGGAGCCCATCAGACGTCCTCCCTTTTGTCACCACGACCAAGGTCCAGGAACAAGGGTCTGCCCAGCTGTAGCAGGGAGGAATGCAGCTGGAAATAATTTCTTCTAATCACAGGTACTGTGGGGCTCGGGGGTATTCACCTTTTCACTATAAGTTGTTGTGCTTCCTATCTTGCGAAGTGCTTTTTGCAGTTGATCTCAACTCACCTGCACTGGCCTTGTGCGCTCTACAATATAGCTCACTTGAGTTACGGTGATTTCTTCTGAACTTACTAACTTTGTCAAGACTTTATCTAAGAAGAAGTGCATTAGAACTATTAACTTTGTTCATTGACTTTGGCTGTCCTGGCTCGCTAAAGGCACTCCTCTCAATCTATTGGCTTTGGCAGCACTTGTTCCCTCGTAGGTTATAATTGTTGACACTATTATTGCTGGGATAAAAGCCTATCCGACTCCCTTTGGGAGATTGTAATTGTTTTACAAACTGTTGAAAGTATGTTCTAAATTTTATTCTAATCTTCCTTCTGTTAGGGAGAATTCTAATTTATGTGGCAATTCCCTTCAACCTTAGAGACCCCCAGCTCTTTTGCTGGATTTAGGACTTTGAGTGAGCAAGACCTTTTTCTTGCTCTCTGTGTTTATACCAGATTTGCATGTTGTGTTGTCACTGTTTTTGGAGTCTGACAAATTCCATAGGCATCTGCTTTTTTATGGTGACAAAGCACCTTCCGTGCAGTGTAGCAGAGAAATCCTTTTAGATTTATCATAAGGTTTAACTACCTTTTCTTATGTGAACTACAGTTCCCAAGAATAGTAAAGTGAAAGTGACTTTACTTACTGTTTCTCTTTGTAAGTCCAGCACACCCAATCTTAAGTTGGAGTGCTGGTGGGCAGGGGGGGGGGGTAACGGGTTTACTAGTAGCCACTTATCCTACTGTCTCATGTAACCTTTTTATGTTACCCTGACTACTTTAAAATGGCGGCTGCAGTGGTTTACTTTTTCCTACCATTTTGCTTTTCTACCGCAGGCTGAACCCTCAGCTGCAGTACAGCACCCATGGGTGACCATTTTTGTCAAAACGGCCCAGTCTTAATTTTTCGCCATTTTCCGTTTGTGATGCCTTTCTTGGATTTTTCTCTGTGCGTTGACAGATTTGAGCCCTGTTTATCTTGCCATTGGCGGGCTTAAGTCCTGAATCCCACCCCTAGCTCCAGTGTGTTTGGAAGGACAGTATGTGAGGGAGGGTCCCGAAACTCCCCTGTCCTTTGTCTCTATGAATGCCTGAATGAAACTAGTCCCGATTAGCTGGCTGGCTGTCCTTGCAGGGCAGCCACCCTGCTGTGCGATTAACAGCCTAGTATGTGCATAAATGGAAGAAACCTGCTTACAAGGCGATGGTTTTGGGACTACAGGCAGAGTCGACCACTGGGAAACACCCGAAGAAACCGTGAACAAAGTTTGCTGCAACCTCCTGGGCCTTGGAATTGCCCGGTGAAGCTATGCTGCTGTGCTGAACTCCTTTTTCACCCCGACAGAGAAGTACCGGACGGAAACAACTTCTCCCCTTAGGTTAGTGGGACCAACTAACCACGAGACAAACTCCACTGGACCACCATCCCAGACTTGTGACTCTCCATTGCCTCGGAATCCCAATGCCAGGGGTCGAGTGTCTGTAGTAGAGTGCAACAACTTCTGCGGAACAAATGTGTCTAGAAGCTCCAGGAGACTCCTAAAAAACACTCCAGAAGCAGGACCTCCAGATCCAGAGTCCCCTCACCAGAGTGCAGGACCGAGGGAGCCAAGAGTCCAACCGGTGTCCAAGATCCGTAACAGTGCCATTTGCTAAGCGCTGAAACCACAAAGTGCAGCTGAACCGAAAAGAGCCAGTAGCTGCCAACGACCTTCCAAGTACCGCCGCAAGAGCCCTCCAGACGTCCTCCCTCTTGTCCCCATGGCTGAGGCCCAGGAACAAGGGTCTGCACTGCTGTAGCAAGACCAAATCCAGCTGGACCACTCTTCTTATTGCCTTTTAGCCACAACCTTCTCAGTTGAGAATTGCACCTTTTAGAGTGGATTTCAACTCTCTTTTCAAAGGCTTACCAGCTTGTGACCCTACAAATGATTTTTCAAGAGACTAGTTTTGTGCAACATTTTGATCTAAGAAATCCAACAGATCCACAGACTGTGTCCCAAATTACTTGGCTATCCTGGCTCCCTGAAGACGCTTCTAGTCCATTGATTTTGAAACTGTTTCTCCCTCGTAGGCGGTAGATTGTTGTATAGTGTTACTGCTGGGAAAGTCTTATCTAGATTTCATTGGAAGATTTAGTTGTCTGCACATATACTGCAAAACTGTCTAACCATATTCCTTTCTTAACCTTTCCTTTCTGCAACCTCAGATCCTGCAAAGTTTACTAGTGTGATATATAAATGCCATTACTGTCCTTGTGATTGAAGTCACCTCAGGATGTAGGAATTGTGTAAGAAGCATATGCAAAGATTTCTCGCTAACTTGTTTTGACTCTGTAAAGTCATTTTAAAGTATATTTACCTTGTTACAACAAATTGCCTTTTTAAAGAACGCTTATTTAAAAATTGGTGTTAATTAAATAAATCATTATTTATAACTGAAACCTTGAGTGCAAGTGTTACTTGGCTACTTGTATTTACAGATTTCATTTGTACAGCTCACAAATACCCCTCTTGAGATAGGCCTGGCTGCTCAGTCACACTACCAACTTGTGTAGTATGGACTGATACCAAAAGGTGGGTTACCTAATACCAAGCAGATAAGTGTTGTGTAGTCTCACACAGTGTGACTGCACTGATTCATACCCAACGCCTTCCTTAAACAACTCAATAACAGAATCGGTAACAAAAACGTGCAATACTGACCTTTACTGAAGTCACTCCATGTGCTGGAACATGTGATAGCATAAGAAAAGTCTTAACTAGCTTGTATTCTCCTTTAAAAACTGAATCCTAACTTTGAATGTTACTAGTAGATAACGCTTTTTAAAGCATGCTTATGTAAACCTTGTGTATATTATAAATAAATATTTATATTTAACTTCAAGTGTGTAAGTGTTACTTGGATACTTGAACTACAGCTCACATTACCCCTCTTAAACTAAGCGTGGCTGCTCAGTCAAACTACCAACGTGTGTAGTACAGGCCTATATTAAAAGGTGGGTTACCTAATACCATGCCAATAAATCTTGTGTAGTCCCACACCAGTTGGACTGCGCTAATTCTTACCCAACAGTAATGAACTCCTCAGAATGTTAAAATGCTTCCTGTATATTACAACCGATTACTACTTTACAACTAAAAATCCACCCAGACAAGTAAGGGGATTGCCACTCAAACTTCACACCACCCAACAGGAGAGGCTCGATTACAAATGTAAGTAACATATTTATGTTTACTACTTCACAATATATCTAGCCATGACAAGAAGTGCATGGCCCACAAAGCGAGTAACACAGTGTGGCACCTCTGTGCAAGGGCTCTCATATTTTGTTATTAATCCCAGTCTGCTCTCCCCAACTTCTTCACTTGTGAGGCCTAATATGGTATGTGTCTGGTTAGTAGCAGGTTTACTGAAATTATGGTTTAGGATACAGGCTGAAGCCTGTATCCTACCAAGTGGCTCACTAAAGTGTAGTGTACTTTCAGCAGTCCTTTGATACATGATATGGCATTTATAACGCGCCTATACACAAGTGTTTCAAGGCGTGACGAGACAGTGTAGGTGGAACAGAGAGAAGACGGAGACAATGATTTTACTAGGCCCGGTGACATGAGATCGCGCAAGTGCAGGAGGAAAGGGGGGAAATTGTGGGGGGGGGGGCGAGAGGGCAGTGCAGTACATAGGATAGACAGTAAAATAAATAAAACTAACTAAAAAGAGCAGCCAGCTGGTGGCAAGTGCAAGGGTAAGTGCAGACATTAGTTGTCAAGTTCTGGTAGGGGGCTGTAGGGATACAGAAACAGCCCCCGAGTGCAAGGGTTGCCAGGGAGGGGCAGTGCAGGTGTGCAACTGGCGGGGAGGGGACCTGGGCCCGAGATCAGAGGGTAGCCTGGTAACCATTGCAGTACAGTTTCAGTTTCAGCCAGGCGATCAGCAGGGGAGAGGAGGAGAGAAAGCCGTTATAAATGCCATATCATATATCAAAGCAAAAGCAAAGAGGAAGGTCTTGAGGCGCTTACGGAACCGGAGAGGGTTCTCCTCAAATTTCAGAGAGGCAGGGAGGCTGTTCCAGAGGGAAGCCCCAGCCAAAGACAGATATACCACCAACTCGTTGCTTGGAGAAGCGACTGACTGTTGGAGGTGGATGAGCAAAGAGCTTGAGAAGGAAGATATTTAGGAACAGAGAATTGAAGGTATTGAGGCCCCAGAAGGCCTTGTGGACAGACAATGCAGAGGGTTTTGAACTTAATCCTCGCCACCACTGGGAGCCAGTGCAGAGATTTCAGTCCTCGAGAGATGCGATCCCTGGGCTTGATGCCACGGATAAGTCTTGCAGTCGTGTTTTGGATGAGTTGCAGAGGGCAGGCAGATTTAGAAAGAGGCTGTTGCAGTAGTCCAGCCCATAGAGAACGAGAGCTCTGGAGACAGTGAGCTTCTGGGGAAAAGAAGTGGAAATTAAGAATACCTCTGAGGAGGTGCAGCTGGTAATGTGACTTCTTAGAGATGTCCGAGATGTGAGGGGAGAAGGAGAGTGTGGAGTCGAAGATGATCCTGAGGTTTTTAGCCTCACAGGTGGGAGCAGGAAGATGGCCAAGAGAGGCCGGCCAGAGTGACAGGAAAGGAAGGAGCCAAGAGTGTGTCAGTGCAAGCTGTTAGGGAGATATTTCAGTTTATGTGCCAATTCCCTTTAACCTGAGACACCCCTACCACATTTGCTTGACTCCTGACTTTTTGGATTTTAATCTCCTGAGTGGAACTGTTACTGGGATTTTGGATTCTTACTGTTTAATGGAGTTTGTTAAACTCCATAGGCATCTGCTTTTTGCTTAGTGACACACAGCACCCTCTGTGCACTGTCACAGAGGAGTTCCTTTGGACTTCTCAATATTTAAATACATTTTCTTGTGAGAACTACAGTTCCCAATAATAGTAAGATAAAAGTTATCTTACTTATCTTTTGATGGTTCAGCACACACCACCTTATGTGGGGTGCTGGGGGGTTGCATAGCAACTCCTTATCCCACTTCTCATGTAACTCTTTGCTACACTGACGAACTTAAATGGCTGGTGGCAGTGATTACTTGTTACTACCTTTTGTGCAGGTTACTGGCAGGCTGAATTCTCAGCTGCATTACAGCACCCATGGGTGACCGGTTTCTCAGAATGGCCCGTCTTTCTTTTTTCACCATTTTCCGTTTCTCAGTTCCTTCTGGGCTTTTAGTCTATCCTTTATAATACATTTGAGTCCTTTGTGAGTTTTTCCTTTGGCATGCTTCAGTCCTGAAGCCCGCCCAGGTCCAGTGTTTCTGGGAAGGCAGGAAGTGAGGGAGGAGACCGAAACTTCACTGGCCTTTGAAGTTGAAACCAGTTCTAACTCGGCAGCTGGCTGTCCTTGAGGACAGCCACCCCGCAGGTGATAGACAGCTCCATGACTGTGAATGAATGGGATCCTGCATAAAAGGCAAGGGTTTTGGGACTACAGAGGCGACCACGGGCACAAGGAATCCAAAGCAGAAGACTAGCAGAGACGCCAGCAGCACCTTCCAGAACCGCAAAAGCACCAGTGAATCTTTGAAGCTCTGCTGACCCCATTTTCACATCGACAGAAGACCCACTAAGGACTGACTTCCTTCCTTCCTTCGGCTGGTGGGACCAACTAGCCTTAAGACCTTCGTTTTGAGCCATCCCGCGAGTTGCTGTGACTTTCCTGAGCTGCAGAATCCCAGATACACAAGGTACCTTGACCATTATCGAGTGCATCGTCTTCAAAGATCGAACTCGGCTGAAACTTTGCAGGCATCTGTATGGACCTCCAGAGGCAGGATTTCACCAAACGTCGCCTTACCAGAGTTCAGGACTGAGTAATCGAGGAGAATCAGACTGGCAATATTCCTTTCTTCTTGGCACTAAGAAAAAGGCACCAAAACCACTGGAGTGAGCTGAATCCATTGCTGCCGACACCCTCTCCAGCGTGCTGCTGCAGAAGCCCGCCAGTGGGCCCCCGTTGCGTCACCACGACCAAGGAGCAGGAATCAGGGTCTGCAACGCTCCACCTAGAAAGAAGCCAGCTACAATTTCTTCTTCACCCTTCAAGGTACTGTGAGGCTTGGGTTGTAATTACCTTGTGCCATTTTCGGTGCTTCCTAGCTTGGGAAGTGCGGTTTTCTTCAACTGAGATTTGACTTCAACTCCTTTGTGCAGGCCTTGCAGCTTGTGCAGCATCAGGTAGGCTCCCCTTGAGCTCCTGTGTTTCTTCAAGAACCACTGACTGGTTAACTAACTTGCCCTCTGAAGATCATCAGAAATGGAACTGTCCATCTGACTTTGGCTGTCCTTTTTTCCCCAAAGGTCCATCTTCTTGATCCTACTGGCTTTGTCAGTGCTGGTTCCTCCATAGGATTTATTTGTGAACATTTTTATTGCTAGGAAACATAATGCCTATACCACTATGGGACAGTATACTAACAGTTGCTAAAGGGTGTTCTGCCTAACTCTGAAACTTTCCCTCCCATCTCAATTTTGTAAAGGTGATATATATATTAGAGTTGATACTGACCTTAATTGACGTCACTCTGTGTGCTGGATATGTAAAGCACAGAAAAAGGTACTCACCTGCATTATTGTTTCTTATATAATTTGATTCCATTTCACGGTTCCTAGGGATATCATTGGCATCCAAAGCATCGAATGCAAATGCCTAAAAAAAAATAAATGCATCAAATAAATGCATTTCTCTCCCCAACCCCTGTTTTTTACCCTTAAAACCCATTTTAATTTTAAAAAAAACCTTTACATACAAAAATAATGCATTTTTTCGATGCATTTATTTGAGGCTTTTGCATTCGATGCCATGTATTCGGGGGAATCACTGTATACCCATTCCACATTGAATATTGTCAGTTGCTCATTTTAGATTGCTGGTGTGCCTCGTGTATATATAAATAAATATGACAATGCATTACTTTCCGTAAAAGCATTTCTGATGGTTGTATCTGCTTAGATTCACAGGTCCGACATCCAGTGGTCACTGCGGAGTATTGCATTTTGTTTTTCATAGTCGAAAAGGGGACGTCGACAAGGTGTGTCTGTAACACTACCCCTATAGTGACGTGCGTTGTACCCACAATCCCTCACATGTCGAGGTCCCTCTGTTTGTATTTGTTCTGCCCTGAGGGAGCCTTCTATACGTGAGTGAGTACAGAAAAGAGAGAGAGATGTAGAAAGATGTATATGTTCCTTCCATCCGAGCGGGGAGGAAGGGTGGGCGCATGTGAATCTAAGCAGATGCAACCATCAGAAATGCTTTTACGGTAAGTAATGCATTGTCTTCTGATGTTTGTTAATCTGCTTAGAATCACATGCTGTGCATAGACTAGCGAGCAGTACCCGGAGTTGGCGGTGGGTTATGAGAAGGAACAGTAGAGAAAAGATGTCTTAATACTGCCTGTCCCACCTGGGAGTCAGATCTAGAGTGTGCATCTAGACAGTAGTGTTTTGTAAAGGTGTGCACAGAACTCCAGGTAGCCGCTTTGCAGATGGACTCAAGGGGAACATTTGCAATGAATGCTATGGATGTCCCAGTGCCTCGAGTAGAATGTGCTCTTGGCTTGAAGGGTAGTTCTCTCTTAGCAAGAGAGAAACAGAGAGTGATGCATTGAACAATTCATCTAGATATAGTGGACTTTGAGACTGCATCTCCTTCTCTTCCTGCTGCCACCGAGACAAAGAACTGATTAGTCTTTCTCAGTGGCCTGGTTCTTTCCATGTAGAACATGACAGCTCTGAAGTACATCCAGTGTATACAGACTTTTTTCTCCCAAGTTGGAAGGGTTTTGAAAGAACGTTGGTAGTTCTATTGACTGGTTTACGTGGAATTTCGAGATGAATTTCGGTGCAAACCTTGGGTGTGTGCGTAGAACCACCTTATCCTTGTGAACTGTTACGAAGGGGTCTAGAACAGAAAGAGCCTGTAGTTCACTTACTCTCCTAATGGAGGTGATAGCTATTAGAAAAGCAGTCTTAAGAGTGAGGTCCTTAAGAGTTGCCTTGTGCATGGGTTCAAATGGCGAGCCCATGAGTTTGGTAAGTACCACATTTAAGTCCCATCCGGGAGCTGGGTTAGCTATCGGAGGGTGTATTCTCTTTATCCCTTCCATGAAGGCCTTGATAACTGGGATCTTCCACCACGACACTAAGTTGGGAAGTGGTGTATGCAGAAAGTGCCGCCAGGTGGACTTTAATGGAATTGAACACTAGACCTGAATCCAATAAATGGGTCAGGTACAGAACAATTTGTGTGGGAGAGCACAACCGGGTTGATGCTCTTTCCTCTACACCAGATGACAAATCTTCTCCACTTGCTAGAATAGCAGTGGCGAGTATTAGGTTTTCTGGCTTCCCTGAGGATGTCCATACATCTCTGTGGGAGTTGTAGATGTCCAAATTCTATGATCTCAGGAGCCAGGCTGCTAAATTCATGTTCTGAGGGCATGGATGCAGTGTCCTGCCCTTGTCCTGTGACAGCATGTTGTGTGGGCAGGGAAGTTTCACTGGGGGAGATGGAGACATCTCCATCAAGTGAGCGAACCATGGCTGCCGGGCCCACAACGGGGCCACTAGTATCATGGTGACTTGTTCCTGGTGCATCTTGTGCACAACTCTGTTGAGAAGGGGACTGGGGGAAAAGTGTAAACAAATTTCCCTGACCATTGAATCGACAGACCGTTGGACTGGTTCTGGGGGTACCTGGAGGCGTAACTTTGGCATTGTGAGTTCTCCAGAGTTGCGAACAGGTCTATTTCGGGGAATCCCCATTGCGTGAAGACGTCTAAGACGATGTGTTCGTGCAATCGCCATTCGTACTCTTCGGGCAGGGGGCAGTCTCTGCTGAGTTTGTCTGCTAGCAGATTGAGTTCCCCTGGTACGTGTTGTGACAGTAGGAACATGTTGTGTCTGAGAGCCCACTTCCATATATTCTGGGACAGCTTGGACAGTCCTGGAGTGTGTGCCCCCCTGCTTGTTGATGTAGTACATGGCTGTGGTGCTGTCTGTAAGGACCATCACTGTCTTCCCTTGTAGGTGTTCTTGGAAGGCTTTTAGTGCTTTGAACACCACCAGTAGCTCCAGTAGGTTTATGTGCTTGGATGCTACGCTCGGAGTCCACACTCCGTGAGCAGTCTGATGGGATAGGTGAGCCACCCATCCTGTGAGGGATGCGTCTGTGGTTAGAGTGGCCTCCACCGCGGGTGTGGCAAAGGGTTTCCCTATTATCAGGTTTTCCTTTGTCCACCACCGTAGCGAGAGAACCAAGGCCTGCGAGACCACCAGGCGCGCGTGAGGTACCAAATAAATACACAACGCCATAATTCCTAGCAAGCGCATCGCTTTTAGCACCGTCACCTCTCGACCTGCCACATATTGGGGGATCTGAAACAGCATGTTTTGGACCCTCTCGTTGGAGGGGAGACAAGGCCGTCCTTTGTTCGAATTAGAGCCCCTAGGAATTGTTTGACTTGGCTGGGGTCTAAGCTGGACTTCTTCTCGTTGATGGAGAAGCCCAGTTGAAACAAAAGGTCTACAGTCTTTTGGGTGTTTGAGAAGCATGTCTCGTTAGAATCCCCTGTTATGAGCCAGTCGTCGAGGTAAGGGTATACTGGGATGGATAACCTGCGCAGGTGGGCCGCTGCCACTGCCAGTACTTTCGTGAATACCCTTGGTGCAGATGCTATGCCGAAGGGTAGCACTCTGAACTGGTAGTGTTTGCCTTCTATCATGAACATGAGGTATTTTCTGTGCGCTGGCAACATTAAAATATGAAGGTATGCATCTTTCGTGTCCAGTGTTGTCATGTAATCTCCCTGTGATAGCAGTGGGATCACTTCCTGTAAGGTCACCATACAAAACTTTTGGTGTTTGACAGACTTGTTCGCTGGGCGCAGATCTAATACTGGGCGCATGGTTAGATCCTTTTTGGGTACAAGGAAGTACACTGAATAAGGAACAAGTTACTTACCTGTAACTGTTGTTCTCCAGCATGGGTCTGGCATGGATTCACATGCTCATGAATATTCCCCGTCGTCAGGCTGGGAATCCTCGGTAAAGAAAAAACCAGTATCAGTTTCGTTTCTGATCTGTCTTTCGTAGTAGTAACCAATCACTGATCTCTGCGTCATACTGACCACAGCCAATGACCGCCCTCCACCCAAGCCCCGCCTCTGGCAGCCATCTTCAGATTTGGTAGCACGTGAAGTGGCAGTATGACCAAGTGAAGAGCCGCAGAGGAGTAGGCGGGAGGGTTCGCATGTGAATCCATGCCAGACCCATGCTGGAGAACAACAGTTACAGGTAAGTAACTTGTTCCTTCTCCAGCATGGGGTCTGGCATGGATTCACATGCTCATGAATAAAGAATACATAGCAGTACACACATGCACAACCACGGGAGGTGGCAAAGGCTCAACATTAAGCATTACATCAAACTCAACATTAAGCAAATCTTACCTCCTCACCAGGCTCACCTTAGGCGAACAGGTTGCGCAGCACTGCTTGGCCGACCCTGGACTCCTCCCTGGAATCCCGATCGACGCAGTAGAATTTCGTGAAGGTGTGCGTCGACCTCCACGTAGCAGCCCTGCAGATGTCCAGCAAGGGCACACCAGATAGGAACGCCGTCGTAGCTGCGATCGCTCTGGTGGAATGGGCTCTCGGACGGCCAGGCAGGGGTCGGTTTGCCAACCGATGACAGTACATGATATAGCCAGAGAGCCATCTGGAAATGGAAGCCTTCGAGAGAGCCTTCCCCTGATTGACAGGTCCAAAGTTCACAAAGGGTTGTGACGTCTTCCGAAAACCCTTTGTGCGGTCCATGTAGAACTTCAGCGCTCTAGCCACATCCAGCGAGTGCAGAGTCCTCTCAGTCGGCGACGAAGGCGACGGGAAGAAAACGGGCAACACCAAGGGTTCGTTGAGGTGGAAGTCCGACGGCACCTTGGGCATGAAGGAGGGGTGTGTCCTAAGCACTACCCTTGTGTCGTGAAAAGTCAAGTACGGGGCCTTGCAGGAAAGGGCCTGGATCTCTCCCACCCGTCGTGCGGAGGTGATGGCCAGAAGAAACGCTGTTTTCCACGACAAGAACTTCAACGGGGCCGAGTGCAGAGGCTCGAACGGAGGTCCCATGAGCTTGGTCAGCACCACGTTGAGCTCCCACGCCGGGGCCAGAGCCTTTACCGGCGGGAATGATCTGAACAGTCCCTTCATGAACTCTTTCACCAGACGATGAGACCACAAGGACGTCCGCCCCGTGGTTCTAGTGTATCGGGAGATCGTAGCAAGATGAATCTTGATGGACGCGTGTGCCAGTCCAGCTTTGGCCAGCGTCAACAGGTACGGCAGTACTTGGGGAGCCGTAATCCTTAGAGGGTTAATCTTCTGTGCGTGGCACCAGACAGAGAACCTCTTCCATTTGTGTCCGTAGCATTTAAGAGTCGAGGACGCCCTGGCCTTTGCAAGAACCTCTCTGCAGTCGGCCGGTATGTCGTATCCTCCAAACTCTAGCGCTGCAGGAGCCAGGCCTGCAAGTTCAGCGACTTCGGGTCGTGATGGAGGATGGCGCCTCCTTCCCTGGAGAGCAGATCCGTTTCCACTGGCAGCTTGATTGACGGGGACGCTGACAAATCCAGAAGGTCCGGGAACCATATCTGCCTCGGCCACGCAGGTGCGACGAGGATCATCCTGCACCGGGACCTCTTGAGCTGGTTGATGAGCCGGATCAGCAATGGCAATGGAGGGAACGCGTATAGGAACAGGCCCTCCCAGGGGAACGAGAAAGCATTGCCCATGCTCCTCGGCTGGGGAAACATGCTGGCGAACCTCCGGCACTTGGAGCTCGTCGCCGTCGCGAACAGATCGATCTGGGGTGTGCCCCACCGTCGGAAGAGGCGGTCCACTAGATCCTGTCGTAGTTCCCACTCGTGGCACGAGCGCAGCTCCCTGCTGAGTGAGTCGGCAATGGTGTTTTTTATCCCTGCCAGATGAAACGGCACCAGAAACATCCTTTGGGCGAAGGCCCAATGCCACAGATCCTGCGCCTCCCTGGACAGGGCTGGGGACCTGGTTCCGCCCTGTTTCCTGATGTAGAACATGGTGGTGGTGTTGTTGGTGGTGAAGATCCTCACCACCTTGCCCTTGAGGGACGGAAGGAAGGACCTGTGGGCCTAAAACACTGCACGGAGCTCCAGGACGTTGATATGGAGGGCCTTCTCCGTCGGGAGCCAAAGGCCTCTCGCGTGCAGATTCTCGGTGTGCGCTCCCCACCCTTCCAGGGAGGCATCCGTGGTCACTGTCTCCTGGTGGCCGGGGGTCTGGAAGTCCATGCCCGCCGTCAGATGTGCGCGGGTGCCCCACCACCGGATCGCTCGTCGGAAACTCTCGTCGAGTGTGATCCTCTCCTCGGAGCTGCCCGTCGTCTGGATCCAGCGCGTCCAGGAACTCCTGCAACGGGCGCATCCGGAACCTGCACAGGGGGATGAGGTAAATGCAAGAAGACATCATTCCGAGGAGGGACTTGATGGCCCCGACTCTGGCCGCGTCCGCAACCAGCATCCGTTGTACCTTGCCCAGAATGGACCTCGTCCTTTCCTCTGACGGGGAGGCCAGAAGCGACACGGTGTCGAGCTTCGCTCCCAGAAACAGTGCGTCTTGTGCGGGCACCAGGTGGGACTTGGCGTAGTTTACGGAGAATCCCTGGTCCGTGAGAAGTTGGACGGTCCTTGCCGTGTGCTCCACGGCGAGCTCCCTCGTCTTGGCTCGGATGAGCCAGTCGTCCAGGTAGGGGTAGACGTGGATCCCCTCTCGGCGCAGCTGCGCCGCCACCGGTGCGAGGCACTTGGTGAACACCCTGGGTGCCGACCTTAGTCCGAAGGGAAGGGCTCTGAACTGGTAGTGACGCCCTTGGACCACGAACCTGAGAAACTTTCGGTGTCCCTTTAGGATGGGAATATGGAAGTAGGCATCCTCCAAATCCAACGACGACAGGAAATCGCCCTCCTCCAGCTGACCCAGGACGTGTTGGAGGGTGACCATCCGGAACTTCTGTGCCTTGATGAATTTGTTCAGTCGTCGTAGGTCCAGGATGGGACGCCATCCTCCCGTCTTCTTCTTCACGAGGAAGTACCTTGAGTAAACTCCGGAGCCCCGAAGCCTCTTTGGGACGAGCTCGATGGCGCCCTTCCTGAGCATCGCCTTTACCTCCAAGAGAAGTTGAGGGACGTGATGTTCTTTCCTGGCCACAGGGGGGACGCGCGGGCACCTTCTTTGAAACTCGAGCGCGTGACCCTGGGCTAGGGCGTCCAGCACCCAACGGTCGGTGGAGATGGACTCCCACACGCTGACGAAGCTCGCCAGCCGGCCTCCCACCGGGGTGCTTCGGTGGGGGCCCGACCCCACGGCCGGTTCAGTCCTGCTTCGACGAGGCTTTGCCGCCTTGACCTCCTTGGCGACGACGGCGGGGTCCGTCTGACTTGCTTCGTCCCCTGTAAGCTTCTTGCGACGACGAATGGGCCGCTTGACGGTAGGTGGAAAATCCGCCGCCGGAACCTTTGGAGGCACCCTTGCCTCCGCCGCTCCGAAAGGGCGGCCGCCGTTGCTGGAGAACCCCAAGAGCCCGGGCCGTCTCCGTGTCTGCTTTGATGGCTTGAAGGGAATCGTCCACTGTTTTCCCAAACAGGTTGTTTCCATCGAACGGCATGTCCAAGACTCTTCGTCTTGACGGAAGTCAGTAGTCTTGAGCCATCCACGCCGCCTAAGGCACACGCCGTTGCCCAACTGGCGAAATCCAGTGTCTGCGATGTCCGTCGCAATCGTAATGGCGTGGTCCGACGCCACCTCACCTTCCTGCAAGATCTCTAGGGCATCCGCCCTCTTGTCGTCCGGTAGGAAGTCCAGCAGGGGGGCCAGTTTGTACCATAGCTCCCTGTTGTAGCGGGCTACGATAGCCAAGGCGTTGGCCGCCTTAATCGTCGTTGCTGCAGACGAGATGACCCTGCATCCCATCGTATCCAATTTCTTTCCCTCGCCGTCCGGCGGGGAAGTCGACGTAGAGGCCGCACCCCCCCCCCCGCTTTCTTCCTGGCCGCCGCGGAGACGACGGAGTCCGGGGTCGGCTGTGCCCGGAGGCACAAGGGGGCCGCGTCCGGGACCCGGTACTTCTTCTCGTACCGATCCCTTCTAGCCGGCGTCGTGGATGGGTTCTTGAGGAGGGCGAGACCGTCATCCCAAATATCATCTAGTAGAGGCACGGAGAGGACCGTCTTCCTCTTGGCCTCGCGCCGTTGATAAATGAAACCTTCCTTCTTCTCCTCCGGGCAGAGCTGGAAGAGCTCGGATGCCCTGGCGATCATGGAGTGAAACGATCCAATCTCGTCGGGCGGGGAAGCCCGGGTGGGAGGTGACGACGGCAGATCCTCGTCGTAAACCTCGTCGTCCGTACCCGTCGCGGCCGTGTCAGTCCCCGTATCATCCCCACGAGTCGTGGACGGGGAGGAGGGCTGAACAGGGCGCGATGGCTGAAAAGAAGGTGGAGGGTGAATCATCCTTCTCTTAGGGGGAGGGCTCCCAGAAGGGCCTGGCTCCGGGTCCCCCGTCGGGAGCGGTTCCTCCGCTGGTGGTAACGGCAGTCTCGTCCTTATCTCCGAGCATAAGGACTGTATAACCAACAAAATGGCCGCCGAGTTGTCTTGCGGCACTGGTTGAGGGGAGTCCGACGGGCGGTCAGGGGCCCCGTCGGCACCCTCGACGATATCGTCGTCTCCTACGTCGGGATCCCTCCCGACGGGCTGGTCTTCTTCCACGCCAACGCCGTGGCTTAAGACCTCGATCAGCTCTTCCTCAGAGGTTGAGGCCGAATCCACGACGACCTCCTGCCCCCCCCTTTTTCTTCTCCGTCGGAGGTTTCACGGGGGTCCTGTCGATGGGCATAAAAAGAGGACTCCCTCCGCGGTGGCAGGGAGACTCTGAGCCCCGAGGTCGCCACCACTGGTGTAGCCTCCACAGGCTGAGCCAGGGCCACCGCGACTGTCTCGATAGAGGCCTTGGCCGGATGGATTAAGGCTTTCACCACCTTAGGTGCGCTCGCCGCCTTCTCCTTGGGGGGTGGGGGGGGAAACACTGCCTCGCTCTCCCTCCGATGGGGCCTTCGAGCTCGACCGGGGCCTCTCCAGGAGCTTCGCCGGGTGCTCGGCCTTCCTCTTACCCGAACCAGAGCGTTGGCTCGTGGTTGATGGTGCCGGGGAGGATGCGCCCTGCCTGGCGCCCGTAGAGCCCGACCTTTCGGCGCTCCCGGTGCCAGCGGACTTGCGGTGCTTGGCCTTGTGTTGGACCCCCGTCGCCGGGGCGTCCTCAAAGGTCTTAGAAGACTGCTTGGATTTCTTCTTCTTCTCGCCCGACGGGCTCTTCCATTCCAGCCAGTTGGCGAGACGTTGATGGCGGTCCTTCATGGTCCGCTCCGACATATTGCCGCAAAACGCACAGTCCTTCTCCACGTGCGTCTTGTCCTCATGTAGGCAGTAAAGACAAAAGGAGTGTTCGTCCTCCTTAAAGACATTCTGAAGCTGGCATCCAGGGCAGACCCTGAACAGCTTTCCGGGCGTCGAGCTTCCCTTCTCCTGGGCCATGTCCGAGATGGGCCTGAGAAACTTCTGGAGTCCTCCAAAAGCGTAGCTCGACGAAATCTTCACCCTTGAGGGGCGTAGACGAATCCGACATGGGTCCCCGTTGATCCGATGAAGAATCGGTGGAGCTTGAGGCTCTTTTTGACCGAACAATCTAAGTTTTTGAGAAAAAAACGTGAAAAAATAGCACTAACGCTCGAGAGCAATAGCACGAGGATCCCAACGCTTGAACGTGCGGTAAAAATCTGAAGATGGCTGCCAGAGGCGGGGCTTGGGTGGAGGGCGGTCATTGGCTGTGGTCAGTATGACGCAGAGATCAGTGATTGGTTACTACTACGAAAGACAGATCAGAAACGAAACTGATACTGGTTTTTTCTTTACCGAGGATTCCCAGCCGGACGACGGGGAATATTCATGAGCATGTGAATCCATGCCAGACCCCATGCTGGAGAAATACCTTCTGTTACCTGAGATAGAGGCACGACCTCTATGGCTCCTTTTTCCAGCAGTTGGTCCACTTCTTGGAGAAGGATGGCGAGGTGTTCTGGTGTCATGCGGCGTCCCCTCAGGGGTCTGTATGTTGGGGAACTGTTGAACACTCTACAGTAGCCGCGGGCTACGGTGGAAAGTACCCAGCGGTCTGATGTTATTCCCTCCCATGCTGGAAGAAAGGATGTTATCCGGCCCCCGACCGGCGTTGCATGGGAGGGGACGCGAATCTTCGCGTCACTTGGTGGTGTTGGTGGCTTGGGAGCCTCTGGGGGTGGAACCCCGGCCTCTCCCTTTGCCATGGAGTTGACCCCTCTGATTGTACTGGCCACTATTCCCTTGGTAGTTGCTGGCAGAATACTGTTGGTTTTGTTGCTGGCGTTGGCCACGAAAAAAGTGCTTATTACCAAATCCGCGCCTGTTAGGGGGTTTAGAAATTTGGTCTAAGTTCTTTATTGTGTCAAATTCTTTCTTTGCGTTCTCCAGCGCGTCATCCACTGCTTTCCCAAAGAGGTTGGACTCCTCTATGGGCTTATTAATAAGGGACGCTTGTGTTTCTGCCTTAAACCCGGAATTGCGAAGCCAGACGTGACGCTTCAGCAAAATTCCTTGTACCAAAGTGCGGCCAGCCCTCTCTGCTGCATCGAGGGTATTCTTGACGATGCTTTGGTTGACCAGAGAGCCCTCGTTAACTGTAGCCAGCAAACAAGTTCTTAGGGGTTCGGGAGCTTCTTCAATGTCCTGTTTAAGCTTTCCCCATTGAGCATCAGCGTAGCTTGCCAATAGTGTGTTATTATTGGCAATTCTGGTAGAGAATGCTGCAGAGGTGGTGATTCTCTTGGCTAGGGCATAAAGCTTCTTCCCCTCTTTATCTGGGGGTGCCTCGCTGGTAGATCGTGGGACTGTGGCCCTTTTCCTGGTGTTGGGAGTCCGGGATTGAGTGACCCTTAATATATAATGGGTCTGATTGAGCGGGAGAAAACAGTTTCTCAATCCTCGGATTGACCCCTCTCACCAGTGCAGGAGTGGAAAGAGAAGGGGTAATACGTCTCTTAACTGAGGCGAGGATGGGGATAATTTGGCTAGTGGGGGGGTTTTCCTTGATAATCCTCTCCACAAAATCGGTGTCTGCGGTGACCTCCCCAGTTTCAATTTCAAAATGTGCTGCTGCCTTCTTCAGCAGTGCATTGAAGGTGGGTTGATCATCAACAGGCGAAGGGTTCCTGACTGGTGTAGTTTCAGTAGACCTGATGACTATACTGCTACTGCCTGTGTCTGTAGACCAAGCTGGTGACTGCCAGGGATTTGGGTCACCCTCGCCTGTGTCCTCCTGGAATCCCTCCTCACCTAGGTTAGTGTCCTCGTGAAAGCCTTCCTCTTCTTGTTGGTCTTCAACATAGGTGAACTCATCTTCCTCCTGGAAGAAGGTGTCTTCCTCAGTGAGATTGTAAGAGTATATGTCCTCCTGTATGGGGCTATAAAACTTCTGGCTGGTATTCAGCCCTTGGACTCTCCAGGGGTGCCTCCCTTGGTCTCTTGGGTGCCCTGTCTTCTGGGATGGACATGAACCGGTCTAGTTTATCCATACAGGTCTGGAACCTTTCAAAGGTCCACTGAGGTCGGCCAGGACGATCTGGGAATGAAAAAGGAGTTTCTTTCTCCTGTAGTTGTCTGGTTCTGTGCCATAACGTCGAAGAAAGTGAGCCTTCGCCTTCTGAGTAGCCTTCTCGCTGGCTAGGGCCTTCCGTCGGCGTCGGGAACTGCCCTGATCTGTTCTCCGGCGCTTTTAGCGTATCTTTGGCCTTGTGCGCGGTTTTCGGCGTCTCACACGCCGTACGTCTCTGGCCGTCCTTAGATGCTATGCGCGCAAGGCTTTCCGCAATTATTCTCTCTTCCGAGGGATCGGTCGCCGTCGCGCTATGTAACGTCGAGTCTTTGCTCGTCGAGTCTTTGCTCGTCGAGTCCCTGCTGACAACGTGAGCGCTCTTACGATGCGCGTCGCCGGAGGTTTTGGCGTTAGCGCCCTTATTTTTAGAATGCCCAGTCGCCTGTCACGGAGGCGGTGGCGGGGAGGGCTGATGACCCTTACGGTCGGCGGAAGACGCTGGTGGGCCCGGCGCCCCCGTTGGCGCTATGGCTGCCTTCGTCTTTGACGAATGCGTCCCGGGTGGTATGTGCTTTTGTGTTTTTCCATGTGTGCCCTTGTCGCTGGGGTGTTCATCCCCATAAACTGGGCGTGAGCCGGGCTTGTCGGGGCCGGGGACAGACGAGGAGCGTGAACGCTCCTTTGAGAGGTCACTGTCCTCGTCACATTCGGCGGCGGTGGCAGCGGACGAGGAATCAGGCCTAGACACGGCGTAGGCCGCCCACCTTTTGACCCTGCGGTCTTTTAGAGTTTTGGGCTTTAGTAATTTACAGGCCGCACAGCCGTCGTCCTGGTGATCAAGGGGTAAGCAACGGTTGCACCGTTTGTGCTTATCCTTCCAGGTATATTTACCCTTGCAAAGCGGGCAAAACCTAAATGGCGTCCTCTCCATAGCTGAGGGCAAGAAGTGTGACTACGACCTCGAAAGAGAGGGAGGGGAAAGAGAAAGGCATTCTTAAAGAGAAAGAAAAACCACACAACCCCACTCTCCCTACTGTGTATGGCCGGCGAGGCCAGGCCACGTGCTCGGCAGCGCCGAAGGATCCCCTCCGCTCGTCTTTCCGTTGAAGATCTTGCTCGGCGGAGAAACAGCTCTGCGTCAAGGGAGGGATGTACGTTATTGATATTAATAAAAAAAGACCAAAGGTCGAAGAAACTATTTGGCAATGTCTCTCGAGGAGCTCCGCATAAAGGCGACCAGTAGCTGGGCGGAAAAAAACAATCTGAGGGACCTCGACGCGTGAGGGATTGTGGGTACAACGCACGTCACTATAGGGATAGTGTTACAGACACGCCTCATCGACGTCCCCTTTTCGACTACGAAAAACAAAATGCAATACTCCGCAGTGACCACTGGATGTCGGACTTATGCACAGCATGTGATTCTAAGCAGATTAACAAACATCAGAAATTTTAATACAACTTTAAGTGAGTGTTTTCTTGGATGCCTGTGTTTACTGATTTCAGTGTACTGCTCTACAGCTCACATTACTCCCTCCTAAAATAAGCATGGCTGCTCACCACTCTACCGACTTCTGTAGTACAGGCCTATATTAAGAGTTGGGTCCCTAATACCAAGAGATAAGTCTTATGAAGTCCAAACACCAGTTGGACTTTAGAAAAACGAACCTAACACAATTGAATGGCTGGTAACAGACTGCGTTTCATCGGGTCATCTGTTTGTTGGCATGGAGACCAGCCCTATTAAGACAATAGTGGACATGGATGTGACACTTATATGTGGTTATTTCCTGGTTGAGAAAGGACCAATGTGTCTGAGACAGATGACTGAATATATCCCTAAGCATGGAGGGAACCCTGCAACTCAGGAAAGACAGACTACCAGGGTCTTGCTGCTAGAGCTGTGCGCAACCTGGATACAGACCAGCATGGGTTTTTGCCAAGTCTCCCTCAGAACCCCTACCGCCTTCCTGAACCACAAGACAGTTTCTGAAGCTCTAGACCAGGGTGATGAATATTTCCCCTGCTCCCAAAAAACCTAGGGCACACTTTTATGTGAGGTCAGTGTAAAGCAAGTCGACCACAAGAAACAGAAGTAACCAAAGAAGACGACCACCAGAGACTCCTGCAGACCCTTTGTAAGACCGTGAAGCGACCACTGCTGTCCTGACCCCGTTTTCTATGCAACAGAGGAGCTCCGCAGAGACAGACTCCTTCCCTTTGGCTGGTGGGAACAACCATTCCCAAGACGAACTTTGAAACGAGCCATCTCCCGAGGTCCTAGAAGCTTCCAGAGCTTTCGGAACCCCAATACCAGGACACCTGCTGCCCACTGAGTGTATCGTCGGGGAAATGCCAAATCCGTCCAAATCTTTGCTCAACCCGTAAGGACACTCCAAAGATCAGATTAAACTCACCCAGACCCCCTCACCGGAGTGTGGGACTGCAGGAAGCAAAGAAGATTGACTGGGTGATCTGTATATCTTTGTTGGTGCTGCTGAAAAGGCACCAGAACCGCAGAGTGTACCAACAAGTTGCTGAAAGTCGTGCTACAGGTCCTCCCTCGAGACTGTTGCTGGGAGATACCATCCATTGCCCTGCCTTGTCACCAGACCAAGGAATCCGGAGGTTGGCTCCAGAACTGCCACATCGCGGAGAAGCCAAAACAAACCCTTTCTTCAAACCAAAAGTTACTGTGGGGAAAAAGCTATTGCTAACCTGATTCTGAGAGGTCACTCCAGAGCGTTGGAGTGCACGTAGAGGTGTCCAGGGCAACCCCTTCTTACCTATGGACCCAAGCTGCTGCTTGTGTCCTCTTCTCGAGTCAGTTTTAAGGTCTCCTTTGTTAGTTGCTAACTTGCTGCTTCAATAACTTTAGACACTGGAAGAAACCCGCACGTACTCTTCATTATTCGCTGTCTGCCAAGACTTTAAGCCTTCTCCAAACTGCCTCTAGCTAGGGTTGTGTTTTTTGGACTTAAAAAGACTTGCCAGATAAAAAAACGTCTCTAGAACCTTGAACTAAGCTCATGTTGCACTAACCACTTATCCCCCCCCCTTTAAGTGACTTTTCTATATGTGTGTGCAGAGTAATTGCATTACCGTATAACCTGCTGAAAGCCGCATGAATGCGGAATTGCCGATAATACGATAACCCTTTCTAACATTGCTACAAATGTAACCGCGAATAAACACAGTGGTAGTCTTTCTACCTTGCTCATTGCGGAGGCGTTGCTGCTGCTGGAACTCTGTTGCCATAACCTTTATGGCAACAGAATGGAAGGTGGGCGTAGGGTGGTCTGCGGTGGTCCGCGGCTTTGCCATGGGAGTTGTGGGAACCCCATGGACAGTAAGGATTCACCCACCCAGGATGGTGTTTTATCATGTGACTGTTCATAAATAGAGCATTCTTTTTGATCCTGCCATCGTGCCTCTGCCTTCCTGTTTATAACAAGACCTACAGTGATCCCGAAGCATACCCTAATGTGGAACTTTAACAACTGCTCCACCACCTTTACATTGTGAACAAAGAGGCGACCGCAGGGTGTATAAACCTTGGAGCATTTATCCATTATAGTCACGTGCATTCCAGCTTGAAGAAGGTGACCATGGGGTGACATACCATGGAGACTTCTATTAAATCATTATTTAGGCTGCTTTTGACAGGAAACTGCGAACGTGGGGTACTGGGTACTGTAAGGAATTCATGGTGGCAACAGTAAAGACACACAAATGATCATAGTTTAAGGGTGTCTATTAAACTGTATGCAGGTTGGAAAAACACCTAATCTAAATCTAAGATGGGAGCAAGAGTCGACCATCAAATGAAAATGAGGCATTCCTAGTGGCGGCGTGTCAAATAAAAAGAGCCTATACTAAGAAACCTATTGCCAGACCTTACAACTTATTCAAAAAGGGTGTGGGATGGTTTTCAAAAAGAGAAAGAAGGGTTCACAAATAATATGTCAGGAAGCGGTAGCTTGGTTCTCCCTTCCCCACATTTTGAGCACGGGATAAAGTTGGAGCACAGCACACACTTGAGCTTCCCCAGCATGAGTTGACAGTTCCACTTGCAGCTATCAGGACCGTCGATGGCCAAGTCTTGCTTCCTTGAAAGTCTCTTGCCTTCGAGGGCCTGATGTGTTCAAATAACAAAACAAAAAGATCTCAACAAAATGAAAGTTTGTTTCCTGGTTTTGCTTTGAGTGAGGATTCTTCACCCCTGGGTCCCCCTCTTCTGGGCGCTGACCCTTGTTCCTTGGTGTCTTGGGTGATCAGTTTTTACCCCTTGGATCTCCCTCTTCTGAGCTTGGATCCTAAAACAGTTCCTTTCGATATCAAGGCTTTTGGGGTTGTGGTTTCCTGGTCCCGCTGGTCTGTTAGGATTATCAAGAAAAGCAACAAACGCACACAAAGTTCTGGTCTCAGGGACTGTATTCACCCTTGGTCCCCCTCTTCCAGGCGCTGACCGTTCACAAATTGTATTCCACAAATCAAATAATAGTTCCTTCTCTTAATGGACTTTGGGTGATGGCTTCACCCCTGGATCTCCCTAGTTCGGGCTTGGACCCATCTCGATCGCTAGCCTCCCTCCACCGGGTTCACTAAGGCTCTTCCAGCATTCGCTAGTCGCAATGTCTTTTTAAACAGATCAAGTGGACATCCCTCGGCCGGGTTCACTTTTGTCAACACACAGTTTCTTGGGACTTTGCCCCCTTCTCGTCAGCTTCCCTATTACGGGCTTACACTTGCCAACTTCACCTTCACATTTACTTATACTTTCAATGTTTACAGGATTCACTTCCCTTGCTTTCTCAGGTTAGGGGATTCATGACCCTTGCTTTCTTTAAAGGTCGTAGGTCAAAGGCTTTCGAATGTACGGGGATCCTGTATGATCACTTTGACCTATCTTGGTGGCTCTCCTATAGTCTTCTGGTACCTGTAGTTTTCATTCAAACGGGGATCGACCAGAGTCTCTCGAGTTAGCACCCACGTGGTGTCCGTTTCCTCTGCAACTGGTCTCCGTTTATCACTTTTACAGTTTTTTGAACTTAGTTCAACTTGCCACTTTGCGTCTTTCATTTCTTATCGGCTCTCCCCTGGACTCACCGGCTGTGATGAACCTTTTGGCTTTCATCGTAACTGGAGTCAAGGCCGGTACCACGGTATCAGGAGTTTCGCTCTCTCCCGCTTATCGGCATGCTTCGTGTACCGTTGACATCTGTTGCAGCACACTTGGGCTATTGTCCTCGGTCTTACGATTCTCCCTGCAGAGATTTCACGGGTCTGCATCAAAAAGGGCAAGGTCTTGTCTCTCCTTGTCAACCTCTTGATATTCGCTGCCTTTCCCCTCTTGAACTGCCGGACCTGGATAGCTGTCTCATCGTGCGGTCTGCCTGGTTCGTTCTGTGCTCTTGCTCCTCCTTTTATCCCTGTGGCGAAAGGAAAAGGCTGTCAGGTGTGTGTGTGTGAGAGACTCAGGTTAATTGCCTGACGCTGGGGTTAGTCTGTTGTCTTTCATAATGTGTGAAAGTGTTCATGTCGGAAAAGGGGGTGAAGTAGAATGTCTGATTGTCCTACGGAATAGGATGGGGAAACAATACTATATGGTATTACAACCCTGGTATTGGTGATCTCGGAAGGGTGGGTTTTGGAGGAATTTTGAAATGGAGTATAAGGGTTTGTGAGGCAAACAGGAATGATGGGAATTATTAGTATTAAGTGAAGAGGGGGAATTGTGAGATTGGTAGTGTTTAATCTGAGTAGGTTGGGAAAGCAGAACGTAATCAGAGGGACGGGAAGAAGAATGATTGGGAGTAGTCTGTTAGAAAACAGGACACCTGGGATCCTGAGAGAGATGGTTTCTGAATGCGATAGGGTTTGGTTAGATACAGAAGGGGTCTGTGGATTTGGCAAAGGAGGTTCAACGGGAGAAAGGGTGGCAGATGTGGTACAGCCCACAAAGGTCTCAGGGATCTCATCCTCTTCCCAGGTCTCACCTGGGGTTTTCCTCCTAGCATAACCCCCGGGTTCCCCTAACCAGGTGATGCTCCCTCGCTCGTCCACCCCCAGGGTTGGGATCTGACAGCATCAGCCCTTCCCTGGACACCTGAATAAGGGATTCCTGAGGTCTTGCTGGGAGAATACCCTCAGGTTTCTCACAGTACCTTGGAGCCTGTAACCAAACTGCTTACAAGTGCATTCTCGTTTTGAGAGTTCCAGCAAAAAAAGTCCAGACTACACAGCCATCTTTCCTAATATGCCTGCTGTTACGAGGAGTCGCCCACTACGTTCTGGCGACTGTGCAGTGTGTTTGGGAACACTAAATGCTGCACGTAACTTAAAAAAGCAGGCAACTAAGGGGCTTCTAAAGCAGACAAAAAGTACTATGGCAGGAATTACTAATACCATGTGTGACTTGAATGGCTTTGTGAGTGTCAACGAGAGAAAATTACACCTTTCCTAAAACCAAATTGTAATTCTAACAGCAAATTGAATTCTCCCCCTAAGGCATCTGCAGTTATGGATCTTACCACAAATCAAGTTAACACATCCCTCCAAGAAAACATGGTGATGGCCATAGCCATGAGCTTAGAGGCGGAGTCAAACATGGACCTTGCCATGCCTCCTGATTCATATCAAGATATGGCTACAAACCATTCTAGTCTGGATTTGACATGCTCCCCCAACCTAACAGCAATTGCCATGAACGCATATGCAACACCGATGGACAACCATGAGAGTCCTTCTCCAGACTCTCCTGGTCCTGAATCTTTTAGCATGGAGACAGAATTTGCTTGATTTATACAGAAATATACATAGGGAACAACCATTTATAAAATCTCAACTTGCAAAAATAGTAAAAACACCTGTGAGCACAAAGAATCTGGGAAGCAAAATCTGGATGGGAGAAGATGGCCGCGCCTATTGCAACTATACAGGATACTCAGGAACTAATAAGGTCCAATATTTATACCAGTGGTATAGCAACACAGCTCCGGATAGAGGCAAAGCAGTTGGGGAATGCAGTATCCACTAAAGGTGGCAAGACTGTTCCTGCCCTAGGCAGGAAGCATACCAAGTAGTCCAAGCATAATGCACTAACTGCCAATATCGGCACTGGTAATAACACTCATAACAGGATGGTATCACAGGCCCTGTCCCCTGCCTTTTCCAAGAACATGTCTTGTATTGGAACCTCGGAGGGGTTTGAAATTGTGGAAAAGGCTAAACCAAAAAAAAGACTAGGGCTATATACCTGGCCTAAAACTAGTTTCTGATTAACTATTTAATAAACATCGAACGACTAATTACAGAAATACGAGAAAAACTTCCCGGTCAGTACAAAATATTAGATTGGGAAATGCTGACATACTGCTGTAGTGGCATTGGACAACGGGACAAACACACAACTAGAATACAAGCTAGGAAAAGATTTTTTTGCAGATGGGAGTTGGAAACACGACACAGATTGGGGAAAGGTCTATCTCCAAAATGTTCTATGGTGCACCATGATGTTCTAAAGAACATGAGCACTGATTCAATCTTGTCACATATCTATATGCTACTACTGCAAGCCCATTTTTAAAATCGTTCTAATATGCTAGAACTGCTACATCAGCTCCTGTCACTTAGTAAGGTTTCATCCTATGAGCTAGAGAGAGTTGAGATGCCGCAATCATTTTGGGGACCCAATTGGGCTGTTCTACTTTGGGGACATAATTGGGCTGTTCTACATTGGGGACATAATTGGGCTGTTCTACTTTGGGGACATAATTGGGCTGTTCTACATTGGGGACATAATTGGGCTGTTCTACATTGGGTATCTCCTATTTTTTTTTACCTAATTATGACACATGCCTCCTTCCATGAACTTGGCTATGAATTTGTGCCGCATCACAGGGTGCCTACAGAAAATAAACACATATTAGAGGGGTCGAGTGCAAGTCAAATGGATAATATGATAAATGATATAGTAACCAGGAGTCTTGAGCTCCAATCTAAAGACAACTCCCAAATGAGACAGGATAACTATCTCCCAAAGGCTAGGAACTGGGAAGAAGTGGATTGATCCGCGGCGTCAAATACTAAATAGTATAAAGATCAGGCCCTGGAACACTAGGGGACACTGCTCTTTATATCTACCCTGAAGGCACTATTATTACTAGCAGCCGACATTATTTTACAGCAAGAGACTTGGTTGGGGGGATTATCTTTAAATAGATGGATACACAAACTATCAAATCCCTGCATGGAAAAATAAGTTAGGTAGGCCGTTTGGGAGTCTTATCACAGCTGTCAAATTATCTGAAAGCATCAACACAGAAACTAGAGTGCAGCTCTGATCATATTCTAGCCACGATAGGCATCCTGGGGGTGGAGTGGAAAATGGAAATCTTACTGATCAATGTATATAATCCACCAGGACATTCCCATACAGAAACCATTATAAATCAGATAGAAGCTCTGGTATAGGCATGGAAAATGAGATACCCTAAAGGGCAATATTATGCCATAGGTGACCTGAACTTCAAACGCCCCCACTTTCCACATAATGTGGTCAGTGTTTTGGAATCTACTTCAGTAATGAGTAGGAGGTGGGGGCCATCGATACCGAAGATGAGAGATCTATTAGTCAAAATCCTTGGATGACACCGATTAGCAAATACCAATTACACCAACTGATTAAGTGGGGCACGATCATTTGTTCTACACCTGGTCAAATGGCTATCTTTTTGGATTGACTTTGTATTATTTGAATCAGCAGGGTTTGCACCTCTAACTGATTTTAAACTCATAGCCAATACTCTTGGCGATCACGTCATAGAATTCTCTCTGGAAATAGCTTACAAGTATGACCAGGGGAAATTGAAAGGAGACCATTTTATTAATAACAGTATTAATAACAAGGGTAATCGTATACAATGGAACAGAAGAACAAGTTACTTACCAACGGTAACGTTCTTTCGACTGGATGTTCCTCCCACGTATTCCTCATCTTTGATAAATCCACTTCCAGCTTGCTGGCCTAGGACATTTTTTTTCACAGTAGAGGGCGCTGCGCGTCGACTTCCCTCGAGTCGGTGTCCCTCGAAGGCCTCCCTATCGGCGCCAACGTCACCATAGGTATAAATAGTCTTGCACAGCATCCGTTGCTCAGTTTCGTTTTGAGGTGCTGTTTTGCTTTGCATGAAATGGTTAATAACCTTGAAGGGGCATAGGCTGCAACTACAAGGGAAGATCTACTGTGGGGAAGGATGGGAGGGGCGCTAAGGAATACGTGGGAGGAACATCCAGTCAAAAGAACTTTACAGTTGGTAAGTAACTTGTTCTTCAAATGGATTGTGTCCTCCCACGTATTCCTTATCTCTGATAGACTCCCATAGCAGTAGTATATAGAGGAGGCGGGAGTAAAGTGAAAGGTTTGCCTTTAAAGATGCAAAGAGTGCAACACAGCTTTCCCAAATTTTGTCTCCTGGCTAGAGGAGGAATCAAGACTGTAGAATTTAGTGAAAGTGTGAGCGGACGACCATGTGGCAGCCGCACATATGTCCTTAATTGGAACTCCTCTTTGGAGAGCTGAAGAGGCTGCGATACCCCTGGTTGAATGAGCCCTGAGATGTTGGGGGCGGTGGGGCTCTTTTCCTGCCAATTTATAGCACTCTATAATGGTTAAAATAATCCATCTTGAGATGGTTTGTTTTGTAATAGGTAAACCTAATTTGTGGCCTGCATACCCCACAAACAATTGGTCTGCTTGCCTAATTCTCACAGGTCTGCTAATGTAAAAACCAAGGCACGCCTTGGATCCAGCCTGTGCAATCTCTCTTCCTCTTTCCCCGGATGGGGAGAAGGATTAAACAAGTGTAAGGTTATCTTTTGTGTGATGTAGAATTCGGAGACAACCTTTGGGAGAAAATTCGGCTTCACTCGGAGCACAACCTTATCTTTATGAAAGATTGTATGTGGAGGTTTGCAAGATACAGAGCTTGTAATTCTCTCACTCTTCTGGTCGAAGTTAAAGCCACTAAAGAGACTGTTTTAAGAGTGAGAAACCTTAATGAACTGGAATGAAGGGGTTCTAATGGAGTACCCATTAGACATTTCAAGACTAGGTTTAGGTCCCACATTGGAACTTGAAAAGGAGTTGGGGGCGGGGGGGGGGAACATTAGTTAACCCTTTCAGAAATCGAATCACTATGGGCAATTTGAAGTATGAAGGCTCCTCCACAGAGCGCTTGAAGATTGACAGTGCTGCGAGGTAGCCCTTGATTGTGCCAACTTTTGCCAAATATAGCAAAAAAGATAACACCATCGGTGTACTACATGAAAAGGGTTCAATATTCTTCTCTACACCAGCTGCAAAATTTGTTCCAACGGCAGCGGTATAAAGATTTTTTTGCTGGCCTTCTGGCTGAAAGCAACACCTCCATTACATCATCTGGGAGATCCCAATCCTTGTATCTCAGCCTTTCAGAAACCAGGCGTGAAGGTTGAGGGTCCTGATATCCAGATGGAGAACCCAACCTCCCTTCTGCGAGAGAAGATCCTCTCTTGGCGGAAGACGAATCGGAGGACAGATGGACATGTCTAGAAGATCCGGGTACCACGTTCTCCTCGCCGAATCCGGGGCAATTAGGATCATGGGTTTCCGGAATCTTCTCAACCTCCTGATCATTTGAGGAATGACGGGGCCTGGAGGAAACTCGTACAGAAGTGCAAACTCCCAATCCCCTACGAATGCGTCCGCTAGAGCTCCTCTCGGGGGAAATTCCCTTGAGCAATACTGATCGCACTTGCGGTTGATACTGGTGGCGAAGAGATCCATTTGAGGGGTTCCCCAAAGGGCGAAGATCTCGCAAAGGCCTTCCTGAGCTAGTTCCCACTCATGGGAGACTGTTCTGCCTGCTCAGAGCATCCACCGTCAAGTTCTTCTCTCCGGCTAGGTGAACTGCCGATAGAGAGATTCCTTCTTGAATTGCCCAAAACCAGAGCTGCATTGCCTCTCTGCACAGCGGCAGTGACCCTACGCCTCCTCTTTTGTTGAGGTGTGTTGTCCGTCATTATCAGGACATTCTTTCCCTGTACTGATGGCAGGAAAGCCTTTAGCGCTAGTCTGATCGCTCTCAGCTCTAGGCTGATGTCTAGTTTGGACTCCGATGGAGACCAACGACTGCTTATGGTCAAGTCGTTGGCATGGGCTTCCCACCCCGTGAGTGAGGCATCCGTGACTACTGTCATCTCTGGCCACGGTTGCCTAAACTGTTCTATCAAGATGTTCTCCCGACAGGCCGACCACTGAAGGTCTTGAACTACTCTGTCTGGGATTAGTAGGAGATCTGACATCTTTCCTGACAATTGTGACCACTGGGTCCTTAACGCCCACTGGAGAGATCTCATCCTCAGGCGGGCCTCTGGCACTAGGAAAATGCAGAATGCCATGAGACCGAGCAACCTCAAAGTCGAAGACTGGTAGACGTTGGTGACTATCTGTATAATATCTTGAGCCCTCACCTCTGGTGGCGAGGCTTTTCCCAGGGATGTGTCTAGGACTGTTCCAATGAACTGGAGTCTATGTGATGGTCTCATCTTTGACTTCCTTAAGTTTAAGGGAGAAGCCCAGCTTGTGGAGGAAATGGCAAACAATCTAGATGAAGCTGAGCTTGTTCCAGGGACACTGCTCTGATCAACCAGTCGTCTACATAGGGGTAGACGTGAATCACTTCCCTCCTTAAACTTGCAGCCACAACCGCCATTAGCTTGGTAAAGACCCTCGGGGCGGAGGTCAGCCCAAATGGCAGAGCTTGAAATTCATAATGAGAGTTGCCAATTGCGAACCTCAGGTACTTCCTGTGCTTGAGATGGATTGGCACATGGAAGTAAGCATCCTGAAGGTCTAGAGATACCAACCAGCCCTGAAGCTGGAGGGCCTGAAGGATCCGAGAAAAGAGGTTACCATCTTGAACTGGTCTTTCCTGAGGAATTTGTTCAATTCTCGCAAGTCCAAGATGGGTCTCAATCCTCCGTCCTCCTTCGGTATTAGAAAATAGGGGGAATACCAATGCTTGTTCCCCTCTGCTACAGGTACCGGTTCTATGGCACCGTTCTCTAGCAGGTCTGAAATCTCCTGCATAAGGAGAAGGTCTGGAAACTTCAAAGAGTTGTTCCCTGGTGGATGACTGAGGAGTTTGTAGGAAGGGCAGGCAGTAACCTTGGGCAATGCCCAAACATCTGATGTAATAGCCTGCCATTCTGTCAGATGTTGAGTTAACCTGTCTCCTACTGGGGTCTTGTGAGGGGAGACCTCAGAGGGGTTTAGAAGCAGCTGACGCAGATGCTGAGGGTAAAGTAGCAGCTGCTGATGCGGGTTTGGTCCCTTTGACCCGTCCACCACGGGTGAATCGTCTCTGGCCCCTTTGAGCTGGCTGTCCTCTGCCGAATGCGGAGTAAAAACAAAAGGACTGCCCCCCACCCCCCTAGGATGTGCCTGTGGGGCGATTTGGAGTTTGACGGATCGCAGCCCCAAGCGATTTCGCTGCTGCTTTAGATGTCTGCAATTTATCCAGGCCGCCATCAGCCTTTTTGCTAAATAGAGAAGTGCCGTCAAAGGGCATATTCAGAAGTCTGGCTTGCACATCAGGAGCAAAACCAGACTTCCGCAACCACGCAATGGCTCTGCTGATGCTGTCAGCAGAGTCGATGCCTGTTTGGAGGGACTCTCACAATGCATCCTTCCCATCATTGATGATGTTCAAGAATGCTTCTCATTCCTCCCCTTCCGGGAGACAGTCAGCCGCTGATGAAGCACACTCACAAAGGGTATGGCTGAATCTCGCTAGCGTGCAAGTGGCGTTGATAGACTTAAGCGCCATACTGCATGCTGAAAAGACTTTTTTTGACCTGGCACCAAATCTTTTGTCATCTCTGTCTTGTGGTATAGTGGGGTATGCCAACTTACTACTTGACGACGTCACTGCCTGCACTACTAAATTCTCTGGAGGTAGGCGCTTGCTTAGATATTCAGGGTCTGAAGCAGACACTGTATTTAGCAGAGTTTTTTAGTTACTGCAGGGATAACTTCAGGTGTCTCCCAATTTGCAGATATTTTTCTCTGCAATGCAGCATGAAAAGAACGATAGGGTCATCTAGGGGCCCTTTATCCAAGATATCAGTAAGATCATCTTACTGCAAAGAGGGTGCAGGTGTAGTCCACCCCATAAATTGCATAATTCTAGCCATAAGGGCTCTGCAAGGTATTTCTACATGTTCTCCAGGTTCCGGTCTAGCAAATTCTGCCTTCAGAGAGGTATCTATGCCACTGGCATCTTGTAAAGACTCTTCTAGATCTTTCAATCTATTTTCATCTGAAATTAGTTCCTCTGAAATGGGTACTGTTCTTTGTAGTCCAAAAGGTCTCTCATTGTCAGAGTCCTCCCCTTCCTCATATATAGAGGATAAGGCTCTGAAATAATCAGATCTTGGATAAGGGGCAAAACGCATTTCCAGAGAAGAAGCCAAATTGGTGGTTACTGCTTGTGAAAACGTGGCTGTCGACGTAGACGTTGTAGGTCTCGACAAAACCGTACAAGGCGTCAAAAACGTTGAAAAGGGCCTCTATGTACTTGAGAGGACCGGAATCCTACTTGGTGTCGTTGAAGTTGTCGACGCCACTCTCTACGCCTTGGTCGGAACCTCCGACACCTCTGGTGCCCATGGCGTAGTTGGGGTTTGAGGCCTCGAGGACGTGTCCTTCATCAGGGTCGACGAATGCGTCGAAGACGGCGTTGATGACACAGATTAGTACATCAAAGGTACTTTCGACAATGGCGTCGATGACGCAGCCTTATCCGATGATGTTTTACCTTTACTCAAGGGTTCATGACACCCTCAAGGATTTTTGGTCGCCGGGTTCAACCACTCGCAGCATTTTTGTTTTGTCTTGCACCCAGGTTATCACCTCTAGGCATCTCTGAGGGGGTCAAGGCCGCTTTCTCGAAGACCCTAATTCTTCCCACTTAGTCTGAGAGCTGTGTTTAGTGGGGCAGGTGACCCTTTCTGGGGAATTTGAGCATGCCTCTTCTTAGAGTGTCTCGATCTCGAAGAGTGATCGGGACTGCTTCGAGATCTCGATCGGGAATGTTTCTTTTGACAGTGAGGAGACGAATGTCTCGACTCAGCCGAGGACAATTTTGAAGGGGTAGAAGATTTAACAGCCTTCCCTCTTTCTAACTTCCCCTTGCGCTCCTTCAAGGCTTTCGCCGTCATAGACATGCAGTCCTCACATTCTGAACACTGGTGCTCTGATCCCAGGCACCACAAACAGATCCTGTGAGGATCCGTTAGTGACCATCTTTACACAATCTAGACATTTTTTTAAGCCGTATCGTGGCGTTGATGGTTTGGACGAATATGCCATCGTAGATATTTTTGATTTTCGAGTCATTTTGAAGATTTTTCGAAAAATAGTTTAGAACTGAGCGTTACGTCTCTGGCTCACGAAGAGTGGAAAAACGGAACTGAGCAACGGATGCTGCGTGAGACTATTTATACCTATGGTGATGTTGGCGCCGATACGGAGGCCTTCGACGTGCAGCGCCCTCTACTGTGAAATACATTTCTGAGGCCAGCAAGCTGGAAGTGGATTTATCAAAGATAAGGAATACGTGGGAGGACACAATCCATTCGAAAAAAACTTTGCAAAACCAATGAATTGCTAATAGCTGCACTAACTGAGGATACTCTCCCTATATTTGAGAATATGGAGGCTTTCCATTTTATAGTACAGAAATCCTTACAAGAGATTTTGAATCATCAACACAAAATCACCTCTAGTAGCTGTACTTCTAAGAATACATATGATTTGCCTGCAGCAAATAAGAAAAAACTCCATAGCAAGATATGTTGGTCAAAAAGAAATATTGAGGACCCCGAGATAAAATCATTGACAGTTAAGAAACTGAAAATGCAATATAAAAATTGGTACAAGATGCACAAGGACTCTATAGCCTCTGCACAATGGAACCCAATGTGTGTGGTGTTAAAAGATATGATATGCAGAGGTTTTGGCACATCTACAAAAAACAATTCTGAAATGTTAGGAATTAGAGAGATTAAACCCATCTCTATTGACTGTTGGAGAACTTGTATACTATCGCTCTTCTACTGAGAACCAATCTCCGAAATCAGTAATTAATATGGGAGCATAGGGGACAAGGAACACTTCAAGTTATCTGAGGGTGAAATTGAAAATCTAATAGGGGACATTAAGTCATCAAGAGCACCTGGCCCTGGTGGCTTACCTAATCTATTATATAAGAAAAATGTGAAAGTATGGGCCTCAATCTTGTATATCATCTTCAGTGAAATATTGTATAAGGGCCATATTCCGATTTCCTGGAGATGTTCAGTCTTAATATCCATCTATAAAAAAAAAGGCCCTAGAGACAGTCCCGTCTCATTACAGAATACTGGTTATGATTGACTCCAGTGCCAAAATCTTTAGCAAATTGTTATTAAACTATATAAATGTGTGGATAGCCGAAAACAAGATTGTCTGTAACCAACAATCTGGCTTGCACAAGGGTTATAGTACCCTGTCTAACATCTGGGTACTAACACACCTTATTCGTACTACTTTGCTATCAAAAACCAAAGTATTGCATATCTGTTTATAGCAAGGCCTTCGGCACGGTTGATCGCCAGATACTCTGGGAAAAGATGGAGAAAGGTGGTTTACATTCTCATATTTTATACTTTGTTAAAACACTGTACACTGACAATACGGTACAGCTTAGAGTTGACCAAGAGGGTGGTTGAGTGAACAAATGCCCGTTGTTAGGGAGAATTCTCATTTTTGTGCCAATTCCCTTCAACCTTGGAGGACCCACCCTTCCCCCCATTCCCCCATCTCTTTTGATGGATTTTTATCCTGGAGTGAGTGAGATCTTTTTTGCACTCATGTATTTTTGATCTAATTTCGACTCTGTTTTTCTGTGATTTTGGAGTCTGACAAACTCCATAGGCATCACATTTTGTATTGTGAGACACAGCACCTTCAGTGCAGTGTCACAGAGAAGTCCTTTGGATTTCTCATAAGGTTTAAATACCTTCTCTTGGGTGAAATACTGTTCCCAATCGTAGTAAAGTTAAATTGACTGTTTTTCCTATGTAAGTCCAGTACATCCCATCTTATGTGGAAGTACTGAGGGTTACTCAGTAGCCCCTTTTCCTACTTACTCATGCAACATTTGTTATGTTACCCTCACTACATTTAATGGCTGTGGCAGTGGTTTAATTTTCCCACCATTGTGCATTTTTACCGCAGGCTGAATCTTCAGCTGCAGTATTGCACCCATGGGTGCACATTTTGTCAAAATAGCCCCCGTCTTTTTTTCGCCATTTCTTGCTTGTGAGGTCTTTCTTGGGTTTTACTCTGCATGCCAAACCATTTAACCTTTGTTTTGCCTTCGGCGGGATTCAATGCTGAAGCCATCCTCTGGCTCCAGTGTGTCTGGCAGGGTAGGAAGTGAGGGAGGTGCCCGAAACTCACTGTCCTTAGTCTCCTTGGTTACCTGAATGCACCCAGAGCTGGCTGACTGGCTGGACAGTCACCCTGCTGTGTGACAGCTAGGCTGCAAATGAATAGAAGAAACCTGCATAAAAGGAGAGGTCTCTTGAACAGAAGGCAGAGTCGACCATTGGAAGAAACATCTGGAAGAGAAGCTTGCTGTACCCTCCTGGACCCTTGAAGTGCCCGATGAAGTCCTGCTGCAATGCTGAAGCTCCAATTTCGTATCGACTAGAGAAGCCAAGAACAGATGACTTCTTCCCTTGGGTTGGTGGGACCAACTGACCCAAAGACGAACTTCGCTGCAACCCCTCTCGCTGCTGGCTGTACTTCCTCTGCTGCTGGAACCGAGCGCCAGGGGTCAGGAACACCAGAAACAAATGCATCGTCTTTAAGCCGGACCCTAGCTCCAGGAAGATCCTGAGGACCCTCCCGAAGCAGGACTGTTAGGACAGTTCTTCTGAAGTTCTACAATACTTCATCAAAATCATTCCACTGAGACAGTACAAGAGTCCACTCTTAGTATTGAGTTCGTTGGTAGCGTAGACAGTGCAGCCAGGCTCATCTTATGAGGGAGAGAGGGCTGTAGAATCAGTACAGATGAAAATGTAATACAAATTGTCCAAAGACACACTGAAACACTATGTATCTTAAAAATAAAGGACTTAAATACAGGTAGGCCTAGATAAATCTAGGGGAAAATAAATACTATCACACATTATATGTAATCACAACACTATGCTTGAAGGTGAACAGACCAAAGCATAAACCTTATTTGGAATACCCAACAGTAGTTCTAGGGAAGTCAAAACCTTTTCATACACATTCAGTATAGGTCACACCTATTCTTGGGGAGTAAAACTTAATGGTTACTTTCACAATTACATTCAGTAATGCCAAAGCAGTAGGCCCAATCAGTTGTACAATGACTCTCAGTAACAAATCACAATCAGTCAACTGGACAGTATACGTTTTGTGAATAGTGGAACACTTATTCCAGGTACAGTAAAAACATATAACTACTTTTGTGATAACACACTGTTATACTAGGTGAGTAAAACCCAAGGATGTAATATTCAATTACAGGTGCTTTTGAGATCAGTGAAACACAGATAGAGATAAGCAATAACTCTTGTAACTTATGTTTGGGATGGCGCACAGCTAACTCAAGGTAAGTAAAGCCCTTATACTTTAATCTCACAAGGAATCCAGGTTAGATCTTTCCCAGCTATGCAAGTTACTTATGTATGATTTATAAGGGACAGTTAGAACGAGGCTCAATGGGTTAGATAGCACAGGGAAAGTAAACCCTAATGCTACACTTTACTGAATGACTCAGTTATTCTAGGTAGGCAACAACCTACTACAGACTGATTCTGGACAGGCTAACAGCAAGTCAGTGCAAGCACTACCTAGTTGGGGTACACTCATCCAATTATACTAACAGGCATAATCTGGCGAAACCAACACGCTACTTGTGGGAAGAGGCGCAACCTAATCACAGGTGAGTAATATACCTTCAAATCTACTTTCTATTAGAATGGCAACACTGTTCCTAAGGAAAGAAAGATGTTAACCATACTTTTAAGTATAGTGCATCACAAATCCAAGGTAATCAAAAACCTTCGTAACTGTTCACTCAGAGTTACAGTTAACAACCAACTCTTTTACAAGTAAGTCACTTTTAAACATGTATATTCTTTTCTAGACAAAAGGCCCAATCCCTTAAAAGTATTTCCCTTATTCTTGGAGCATGAGTGCTCTCAGTGGCAGAAGGGGGGGGTCACTAGGATCTAGTGTCCAACAGACAGTGTCAGACTAGGTTCTAAAATAGCAAAAGTCAGAGTTCCTTAGGAAGACTGGGCAAACAGGTGAGTACTTTACTTCTAGAGTCAGAAGAGGGTTCAGGGGTTTCACAGAAGACACCCTAGCAGGATTCTAGCAGTGGGACTGGGTGCACTGGATGAGAGGCCTCCCCATCATGGAAGACACCCCACAGCTACACAGAAATCCTAACCGACTTAAGGCAAGTATACGCAAGCCAACACAGTACCTGAGCATTGAAGAAGATTTTGCAGCAGGAGGACTTCAGGATCTGCAGCCAAATACCCAGCGAGTGGATTCCTTGTCATGGTGACTGAAAACAAGACCTCAGAGGGAACGTTGAAGCAGGGATCAATAGAGAAGGCTCTGGGCAAGGTTTTCCTTGCAGCTGAATGTGGTTCTGCAGATTTGGTGCCTTTTCAAGGAGCACATAAAACAGAAATCGTGGTTGAATTCTCGCAATTACGAAGGTCC
Organism: Ambystoma mexicanum; assembly: GCF_040938575.1. Lineage (NCBI taxonomy): Eukaryota > Metazoa > Chordata > Amphibia > Caudata > Ambystomatidae > Ambystoma > Ambystoma mexicanum. Next base: position 1,300,235,606 of record NC_090932.1, read on the forward strand.
AGCACTCTGTTGAGGGGACTTTTCCGACTCGATTCGTGACTCTGGAGATACACCAGGATGCCCACGAAGTTTCCGCGAGATTTGCAATTCGGAAGACCGTGCACTGCACAGGTGCTCGAGGTCCCAGGGTATTGGAGCCCCCCCAAGGTCGCAGCAACGCGTGCGATGGCTCAAAATGCAGGTCTTCTTGATTCTAGTGGGTCTCGCCATGCTCTGGGTTGTCGTCCCCAGGTCGATTAGAAGGAAGGGCTACAGCAGGCTCCGGTTACACAGCAGGCTCTCCAGGTGCTGGAAATCGTCTCAGCCGCTTTTCCTTCATCATCCTCTTCGGTTCCAGTGGCTGACTCGTCTTCAGCTTCCAGGTTGGCAGTATCTAACAGGAACTACAGCACAACTTCTGCATTCTCTCCCTGCATTTTACAACAAGGGGCGGTCTGGTTGTCCAATCAGGACAGCCAGCACCCCTTTTTCGATTTGTTCCCATTCAGGCAAGGAGAAAGACAAAGGTCTACAGAATTTTGGACTTCTCCCTTGCTTCCTGCCTCCACAGACTGAAGCCTGGGCGGGGAGTCCAGGGTACTCCCGCCGAAGATAAAAATCACACAAAGGAATTTCCCGCCCTGGATGTCAGATGAAGGAACCAGAAAGGACAAGAAACACTAAAATGGCAAAAATAGAAGACCGGGCCATTTTGGTAAAATTAGCACCCTTAGGTGAATTTACTGCAGCTGTGCACACAGCCTGCGGTAAAGGTGCACCAAATTAACACAAGGTATATCTGCCACCAGCCGCTGAAGTTAAGCTTGTTCCTGTAACAGAATTGTTACAGTTTTAGTGTGAAAGCGGATATATCTCCCCAGCACTCCCCATAAGGTGGGGTGTGCTGGTTTCACCCAACAAAATGTAAAAGGGATCCAAAGATCCTTTCTACCCTTGGGAACTGTAGTTCTCACAAGGTTAGCCAGAGAAAGTTAAAAGGGGAGCCCCTAAGGCAAACCAGCAACAATAGGCACTTATTGCCAAAAAGGTGTCACAGAGATTAACTTTTAAAAATTAGAGTCTTAAAAATGACGCCCATAAAAAGAATAAAAGATTTTGTGTGTGTGGAAAAGGGGTTCCCATTCACAGTGGTGTAAGGAAAAATAATCCACCAGTAAAAGCAAAAAGTTCTGGTGTTGACACGTCAGGAAGCTTTATCACTACTATGGAAATCTTATCTAACACCGATTACATCAGCTTCCCTGGCCAGTCTGCGGTTTTGGCACCTTTTCTACAGCACCAAAAAAGGACACGATTCGCCCGGGCAATCTTCTTCAATTCCTGAAGTCCTCCACTCTGGTGATGGGACTTGGATGAGTTGGATTGGGTCTCTGGAGGGTCTACTAAAGCTCAGCAAAGATTTGGACGGATTCAGCCTTGGCAAGACGATGCACTACGATTGGGTCGAAGATCTCCTGCTATCCGCGGTCTGCAGCTCTGGAAAGTCGCAGGACTTGGGAGATGGCTCAGATTCTAGTTAGTCTTGGGACTGGTTGTTCCCACCAGTCAAAGGGAAGGAGTCATCCTCTTCAGAGTTCCTCTCTCGCATAGAAAACGGGGTCAGGACATTAGTGGTCGCTTCACAGTATTGCTAAGGGTCTGCAGGCATCTCTGTTCGTCTTCTTCAGTTTCCAGTGGTCGACTTGCCTTTCACATCAGGAACCTCACCTTTTATTCAGTTTCAGCACACACTCCTCTGCAATATATCAGCAGTATACAGAAAGGGCGTATGGCTGTCCAATCAAGACAGCCAGACCTCCAATGGGAGCTAGTTCCATTCAGGCACTCAGGCAGACAAAGGTCAGGGGTGTGAACAACTCATCCCCCACTTCCTGCCTGCCCAGACACACTAGAGCCTAGGCACCCCAAAAGGTAAAACACTCACACGGACGACCTCCACCCAGAATGGTAAGAGAAGGGCTAACAAAGAACAACCATGCTAGAAATGGTGAAAAGAGAAAGTAGCCCCCAAGTTAGTACTAAGGTGGCCCTATTGTGCACAACCAGGATTGTGAATACAGTCTGCAAGAAAAGAAAATAGCACAATAGTGGGTAGAACACGTCCACTGCCACCAGCCATAACTAGAAGGTTGTCTATGTGACTAGAAAGTCACACAAGCAGAGAGAAGAGGGAAAAGGAACACATTACTTACCTGTAACTGTTCTCCAGCATGGGTCTGGCATGGATTCACATGCTCATGAATATTCCCAGTCGTCGGGCTGGGAATCCTCAGTAAAGAAAAAATCTGTTTCAATTTCATTTCTGAACGGTCTTTCTCCCAACAACCAATCACTGGTCTCTGGGTCATACTGCCACCAGCCAATGACTGCCCTCTACCTAAGCCCCTCCTCTGGCAGCCATCTTCAGATTTGGTAGCGCGTAAAGTGGCAGTAGGAGCAAGAGAACAGCTGCAGAGGGTTAGGCGGGAGGATTTGCATATGAATCGATGACAGACCGATGCTGGAGAAGAACAAGTTACTTACCAACTGGTAACGTTCTTTCGATTGGATGTTCCTCCAACGTATTCCATATCTTTGACATGTAATGTCCACAGCGGTGTACTTCGGAAACTTTTTCGGCAGAGGGCGTTCTCCGTCGGTGGCGTCGGGTCGATGTCCCTTGAAGGCCTCCGTCGAGGGCGACAACACCGGATGTTATCAATAGGATGCACGGCACCCGTAGCCTCAGTTTATGTTTTTTCCTCCATAACGTGTGGCACCAATCCAATGCCAGATGGACTGCACATAGCCTTGCGGAAACGTAAGCTGCAAGCACAAAGGAAATTCCCCAGAGGGGCAGACGATGCGGAATACGTTGGAGGAAGATCCAATCGAAAGAACGTTACCAGTTGGTAAGTAACTTGTTCTTCGAATGGATTGTGTCCTCCAACGTATTCCACATCTTTGACAGACTCCCAAAGCAGTACCAGAAAATGGAGGGTGGGAAAAGAATTTAGAGTACCCAATCAGATGGCAGAATAAAGAACCGCCTTACCAAAGGCCATATCTCGACCATGGATTGTATCCAGGGAATAATGTTTAACAAAGGTGTGGATAAAAGCCCATGTGGCTGCATCACAAATATTCCTAATAGGAACTCACGTTGGAGGGCTGTGGAAGCAGCCACGCCCCTAGTGGAATAAGCTTGCAACCCTTCAGGAGGGTCCTTACCCGCCAATCGGTAACATTCAGTAATAGTGAGGACAATCCACCTGGACAAGGTCTGTTTGGTAACAGCCTGGCCAAATCGGTGTCCCGCATATTCCACAAAGAGTTGATTGTCCACTCTGATCTTAGAAATATAAAAGCTCATAGCCCTCCTAGGATCCAGGATCCAACCTAGGATAGAAAGAAGCAAGAACCACTCTGACTCAGATGAAATTCAGAAACTACCTTAGGTAGAAAGGAAGGACGTACCTTCAGTACAACCCAGTACTTGTGGAACACAGTAAAGGGTGGCTTAGATGAAAGTGCCTGCAATTCACTCACTCTGCGAGCGGAGGTAACTGCAACCAAGACCACTGTCTTGGAGGACAATAATCTCAAAGGATAAGAGTGCAAAGGTTCAAAGGGAGCACCCATTAGAAATTTCAAAACCAAATTCAAATCCCAAAGCGGCACCTGGAAAGGGGACGGCGGAAACAGATTAGTCAGTCCTTTAAGAAATTGAGACATCAACGGAATCTTAAAGTAAGAGCATTCTTCAGACGAGCGCTTAAATATAGACAGCATCGCCAGGTAACCTTTAAATGGTACCTACTTGAAGGTGCCTGTGGGCTAAAGAAAGCAAGAAAGACAAAACCATAGGAATCGAACACTGAAAAGGATCAACATTTTATCCTCTAGACCAGTCGCAAAATTTACGCCAACGGTACAGCAATTTTGTATCCGGGAGGTCCCAATCTTTATATCTCAAACTTTCAGATACCAAGCATGAAGGTTGAGCGTTCTGACCTCTGGATGGAGAACATGACCCCCCTCTCGCAAGAGGAGATCCTCTCGATAGGGAAGACGGCGTGGAGGGCAGATGGACATCCGGGTACCATGCTCTCCTGGCCCAATCCGGAGCAATGAGGATCATGTGGGATCCAAACTTCTGCAATACTTGAGGAATGACGGGGACTGGAGGAAATGCATACAGCAGTGGGAATTACCAATCCACTACAAATGAGTCTCCTAAGGCTCCTCTCGGAGGAAATTCCCGTGAGCAGAACCTCTCGTACTTCCGGTTGGCGAAGAGATCCACTTGTGGGGTTCCCCAAAAGGCAAAGATTTCCAGAAGGACTTCCTGAGCCAACTCCCACTCATGAGAGATTGTGCTCTGCCTGCTCAGAGCATCCGCCGCCGCATTTTCATCTCCAGCCAGATGAACTGCTGAGAGCGAAATTCCCTGTTGGATGGGCCAGAACCAGAGCTGCATTGCCTCACTGTACAACGGGAGTGATCCTACCCCCCCTTTTTGTTGAGGTAATGCATGGCCACTGTGTTGTCCGTCATGATCAGGACACTCCTCCCTCGCACAGACGACAGAAAAGCCTTCAGGGCTAGCCTGATGGCCTTCAGCTCCAACAGGTTAATGTGGAGTCTGGATTCGGACGGAGACCAACGACCGTTGGTGATCAATTCGTCTGCATGAGCGCCCCATCCTATGAGGGAAGCATCAGTCACTACAGTCACCTCCGGCCAAGGTTGCCAAACTGGCTCCCCCTTCATCAGGTTCCCTTCTTTGGCGCACCACAGAAAATCCTAGGAAAACCAAGAGTGGAATCTGAACGGGATCCGACATCTTGCCTGAGAACTGCGACCACTGCAGTTCTCAGGACCCATTGCAGGGATCTCATCCTCAACCTGGCTTCTGGCACCAGAAAAATGCAGGAAGCCAGGGGAGGATCCCACCCAATCTGGATGCCAAGACCTTAGAGTAGATCGTCCCATCCGTGTTCATGAGTGTTATCGGTCTGTACGAGGCCGCTTGTTCGGGGTCTTTCCCTTGTTTGTGGACCAATATTCCGCCATGGACTAAGTAACCCTCCCAGAACCCAGGAAAGAGTTAAACAGGAGCGTTAGTTGCGGGGCCAAGATATGTGCAAATGTTTTGTAAAATTTGACGTCAGCCCGTCTGGGCCTGGGCCAGTGTTCTTCAGGGATTTAATGGCATCAAACTTCTTCTAGTGTGATTAGTTAGTGACTCTCCCACTTCTGCTTTAATTATGTCATCTAATATAAGGGATTCATTCAACTTCCAGTGCCTTGGTGGGGAAGCCGGGGCGCCGGTTATTGAGAGGTCAGCGGACACAGGGTCATGATCAGAGATCATGCATGTGTGGATTTCTACTTTTCGAATGCAGGGAAACGATTTGAGAGTGGCCACCATGTACATTGGAGTAGAAAGTGTAATCCCTGTCCTCTGGGTTTGCCAATCTCCATACTCCTACCGTTTCCATCTCCCTCAATAGCTTGACCAAGGCCAGGGTAGTCTGGGTTCGACGGAGGAAGGGTTTTATCTTTCAAAGGGTTGGGGATCATGTTAATGTCTTCCCTGATAATGAGGTGCCCTGTTGCAAAGGTTAGCAATGTCAGTAGTAACTCCACTAGGAACTTGTCCTGGCCTGTATTAGGGGCATAGATCCCAGCTATAGTGATCAGCTGCTCTACAATCTGCCCTTTCATTAGGGTGTACCTGCCTGCAGGATCCTTTTTTACTGAGAGGTTGGTTAAGGGAAATTTGTCGCTGAATAGAATAGCCAGCTGTCACGACCCGTGACCCAAAACCCCACTGGCATGGTCACATGCAAGATAGGGTTAGGACTCAGGGTTCACTTGGGGCCCCTAAGGCCTTGCATTATCATCATAGACTCTCCTGGAGTCAGTCCTGGCACCTTTGGCACCAAGCTCATCTTCAGATTGGGTCATTGTCTTGAAGGGACTACTTTTTCTGTGAAGGCCTGCAGCCAACATGGAGGCACCCACACAGTCTAGTTCCTAAGAACCAGACTGTGCGGTACAGTATTTTAGGGTGTGGTAGCCCAGACTACTGTACCTGGACTACTTTACAGAGGGCTATATAAACCACACCCAAAGCTACAGAACGTGCTTCGCGTTATTCTGCAGCCAGCAGCGTGACGCTTATCGTGTTCAGAGACCAGCACCCAGCGATCCTCGAATAGCGGACCTGCAGAGGAGACAAAAAACATCATTAGCAGTCTCTGCTTACCTGCAACTTTCCATCCGTCGATTCCTGCTGCTCGGGGTCTTCCATCCAGTTGGCAGCATCATCAGGCCACCACGCACGGACCGGAACAAAGCACCTGGAAGGAGAAAGAAAGAAGGACAACGTTAAAACAGGTTACTCACGGCAGTAATCACAAAATCCTCACCTGACTGGGCATTTCTTCACCGGTTCCGCTCCGGAAATCTTCACACGACCAGAAAGACCATTGCGATCTGAAAAGGAATAAAGAATACAGGTTAGCAATAAAAGACATTACTGCGCCCCACTTCGCGCTTAACCTACCATCCATCCATCCATCATACGCTCCTGCGTCCATCAACCTGGCAGGAGCCTGATCCAAGTAGCGTACCCACCGAACCTCTGTGCACCTAAGGGGAAACAAACAAAGAAAAGACATTAATAGCAAGAAAGGAAAGCAAGGACATTTTATGACTGCTATATCCAGACTTACCTCTTAAAAGACACTTGAATGGGTTAGCACCAGTGAAGTTAACTCGGTCGCTTCAACCCACAGAAAACTACGCGCCCCTGCACAGAAGGCAGGACGGAGAGCACGCCAGACATAAGGTGAGGAGTGGGCCAACAGGTCGAGTCCAGGGGGCTGGTGGGAGGAAACAAAATCTGTTCCTATGTCCAGTCCTTCTGTGTTTTCAGGCCCGACCGCCATAGAAGGCATCGCCCAGAATCAGGACGGTCGAGGGTGAATCCGGCAACCAGGGCATAAGGGCGTCCCCGTGGATACCATGGTGAGCGTAACACCACTCCCCTTTTTTTCTCCCCTGAGGTGGCAAAGTAGGCCTTTTTAAACCGCTTGAATCTAATGCAGTGCTCGCCCTCAGCTAATAGGTGTGTCTCCTGGAGAATTACTATATCTCCGCCTAAGGCGTGGAGTTTACTCTCTACCGACTTGCGCTTCCTGGGGGAATTAAGGCTCTGGCCGTTACATGTAACAATGCAAACATCTCTACCTTCATCCGACCCCATGGGATTCTAGAGTAGTTACAGCTAAGGGTGCCTGTACATTGGGCCTACTGTTGGACCTCTGGGGTGCCTCTTCAAGTGAGCGTGCAGGAGTTTTGCCTGAGGATGTCCGAGTTACAAAATATTTTATTAACTGGGAGAATAGGGGTGCTAAACTGTTCCCGTCTCCCTTACCCTCAACTGCTCCTCTCTTACCCTCCCCTAAATTCTAGGTATGAGCACAGCCTCATCCATGGGGTTACTAACCAGCCCCATCATCGGTTAACTGTGGCCAATGGGCCGAGTCAGCAACAACGGTGTAGCAATAACTGGTGAGTTGATCAGCGTGCTGAACCTAAGCATTTCTGAGCTGGTCATGCTTTATATTCTACTTGGAATTTGTAAGAGTGCCCCGACGGGTGTTGGCAGTCTGCTGTGCAGGCCAGCTCGCGCCCCCCGCCCGATAGAACGGGTGTAGAGAGATGCCAGGAGTTTCTTCATGTGGGTTATGCGGGGCACCAAGACACTAACCTTCATGAGATAGCAGCCGTGAGGCCATTTAGCTTGGGTTGAGCATTTTCCGGGGGCCTCAGAGTCTACGGCGCCTACTGGCCTGGGACCAGGAGCCGGAGGAGGACTATTTTGCTTGAGCCGGAGATTGTGTGTCGGACTCAGAGCCCCCATTGTAAGCTCTTTTCCCCAGGAAATGTTCCGCACACCAAAGGAAGCAGATTTGCCTACGCGTTCCTTCCCACATGAAGTTCAAGGTGGTAGGAAAACTCCAGCGGTATTGCACCTTCTGTTCTTGCAGCCATTCTGTGAGGCCTCGGAGCGCCTTGCGCTTCTGCAGGGTTGCATTAGCTAAATCCTGGAACAGCACCCCTGAAAAAAAATGTTGCTTAGAAGATCTCGCCTCCCTCATTATTTTTTCTTTTACTTTGAAGAAGTGAATTCGCGCGAGGACACCTGGCGGGGACGCTGATGTTTGTCTCGGGGCTGTGCGGTGGACACGGTCCACCTCCAGAGGAGAGCTGTCTGGGAGAGTTAAGATGAACCTGAAAAGGTCTTTTGCAAAGTTTTTCCAGCTTACCGTCAGCTATCGTTGCGGGAATTCCCCGAAGGCGTATTTTCCACCTAGAGCGGTTCTCCGCACCCTCCTGCTTAGCCTCAAGCACTTCACATCTTGCTTGAAGGGATGTGATGCTGTCCAGGCCACGTTATAGCTCGAAGGCGTGATCACAGACTGCTTTCCACGCCTTCAGTGCGCTTTTCCACCTCTTCCACCCTTCTGTCTAGTGAGGAGATTTCCATGTGACTTAGTCTGTTCCTTTCTGAATTTCCTTTGTTAGGGCGGCTAGGAGATCTCCAAGGTCAGATTTGGTGGCGCACTGCATTGAATCCGACGCCTCGGATGCATGGGCTCCTTCAGTAGTGGAACCTCCTGTCTGTTCGTCGTTCGACTTTTCTTGGGCGGAATTGCACATCAGTGTCGCGATATCCGTCTGTTTCACTGCTTTTCGCCATGATGTCTGAGATGGGCACGGTCGTTATCTGTGGTAAGGGGGAATCCCTAGCTCCAGGGAGGCTCTGCTGATGGTCCGACTCACTATAAGCGCAGAGCAGAGTTACCTCGGCTGGCCCCTGCAAGTGTACACACTTGGATCTCCCCAGTCCGTCTCCCCCCGGGTTGTGGCTCGCTATGCTGTTGCTGGAGCTGGGCTGGGCTACCCCTGCCTGCTCACTGTTTAGCAGGGAAGCGTGCAGATAGTTTGCAGGTTCTTTTCTGAGCTCTTGTTTGCTTAGCTTGATTTTCTTGATCCACTGCTGCTGCAGTTGCCCAGTGCTGGCAGGGAGATTGGGCAGTTCAGGTGGGGGTCTAGGGGCCTTGTGTGGGCAGGGTGTTGTGATTCCAGGTGGCCCAGCCTTCAGTCCCCTTGTGAGTGCTACGATTCATGCAGGGGCAGTTGGACATGTTTATGCTCCTTTCCGCTGGGTAGTTGAGGTTTGTGGGTTGCTTCAGTGCCAGGTAAGGGTCGCGTTAGACTCCTGCACGTCCCGGTGAGCGCAATCCTGTAGTGGGAGCCGAATCACCTTGAGCTTGCATCCCGAGTCGGGGGAGCCCCCCTGCCCATGGCCGTGTCTGGCGCACCTCGCACCCCCTTTGGGGCAGCTCAGGGGGGGGGGAAATGGGAAGGTTGTATGGAGAGCGCGCATGAGGTGGAGTTAGAATGGCTCCCAGACAGTCCTCGGGCAGAGGAAGCGACGCGCCCACAGCGCAACCTGGGCAGACCCTCAAACGCTCTGTCAAGCGACTCACCAGGTTGAGGGAATCTTCAGGCTGTAGCTCTGGTGCGACAGGCCCCCACGGAACGGCAGATCGGGTTCGTTTACTAACTCATTGAGAGTCCGCCTGAGTCCAGTAGCTCTTGACACGGCTGCAGTGGGCGGGTCAGAAACTCTGAGGTCCGGGCAAATCCTAGGGTGAGAGAACCCCTCCTGAGGTACTTGCTTAGGGGGACGAGGCTAGCAGCAGGTCCAGTCGCTATCTTGCCATTACACCTGTTGATGCCTTTACTTTAGCAGGAGCTCGGGCTGCCAGTGGGGACACTGCTCCTCCGCGTCCGCGGAGCTCCAAGAGCGGTCGCCCGCCATTTTGGTTTCTTCACTTCTGGCCAAGACGGGGCTATTAGCCGCGGATAGTGATGCAGGAAGGGTGCTTAGGCTTTCCAGTCTTGGCGGTTTAGAGGCGGCAGGTCTTCATACACCCCCCCCCCCAGGGGAGGTTTACAGGGTAGACTGCAGACTCCAGCCTGAAATTCACTGACGGCGATGCTGGTCAGGAGCTTTCACAGAGCCATGCTATCCAGTCGGCTACCAGCTACGCCCCTTGATATAGTGTATATTTTAATATAACACTTTATGTTTAAGTGTTTCTTTGGACTATTGTTCTTATTGGGTTCAGTGTATTTACCTAGAGCTCACATCGTCCTCCTATGATAAGCCTGACGGCCCTGCCACTCCATCAAGGTTCTTTGATTAGTACAGACTTATACTAAGAGTTCGGGACCTGTATGCTAAGGGACAGTTTTACCTCAAGTGGAGTTTAGGAATACTCCCTTAACACAGATAAGTGCTGGGCGACTCACACCTCATCTGTTCTAGGCAACAGCAGCAACACAGAGCCAAGTGGAAGATCACAGCAGTAAACAGCAGGATGCTGCGATAAATGGCCCAGAAAACTGTTCCAGCATGGAAGGCTCAACCCAGCAGGTGTGTGTAGGCAGCAGGAGCATTTAGGAATCCTGGACCAGCCCTTCCAGAGTCAAAATATCCAAACTGGTATCTCTCCAAACCACAATACCCAGCCGGTATGGTCATGTAAGGGTTAAAAAATGAAAATGAACGGTGGGGAAATACTCCTTCAGCAGGTCTGTAGCCATGATTCTTCCAAGCAGCAGAACAAAGCAGCAAAAGAACAAAGTTGGGACCAGCCAGTGCCTTCAGTACCATTGCAAACGGGTTGGCCAAAGGCCAGCTTACAATCACTAGAGGGGCTAAGGGCAAAGAGTTCAAATGAACAAAAATACTGGTTGGTCAGTAGGACTGCCACTCAGCCTAAACAACCCTCGACAGGAAGAGGGAGATCCCAGAGACCAACACACGTCAAACCCAGTTTAAACCAATATGGAGGCTGGCATGTGGGCTCACAAAGAGCAAATGGAATAAGAATGCAAATTTTGTGCCTTTCTCGCGTTTGCTTGCCCTGAACAAAGAAAGCCCTTAAACACAGTAGGGTGATTGAATTTCCCTACAGTGAAAATGGGGTACCCTAGAGGTGCAGGGAGCCTTAGGGGTGACCCAATGCATTATACCTCAAGGTAGAAAGGGTTGCAATGGGTTTGGGACTTTAGGAGGAGTTCCTCTGGCCATCAAAAAGATGTCAAAAGATCCTAAAAAATAAAGGTGAATTAAGCAAAAAGTTGTGAGACCCCTAAAAAAAAAAAAAAGAGGCCCCAAGCTCCCGCAGAAATAAAAAGAAATCGGTCTTAACAGGAAGTTTAAAGCCTGAAAGTGCAGGGATACTGTCAAAATGCAAGATGGCGAAATTCTGTCATGCAGGGCAGCCATTTCGGCTGAATGGTACGCAAAAAACCAAACTACGCAGTAAAAAAATGGTGCATGGTAGTGCAAAGTTGTAAAACATGGCTCACTGCCACCAGCCTGTACTAGGCACATCCCAAAGGCATACACAATGGTGCCAGACAAAATGAAAAGGGGACAAAGTTTCTCTGAAACACTAAAGGTGCTCTGTATACAAAATTAAACCAAGGAAGCATGAGAGAAACAGTCTCCCTACACTGGCAACCTTAGGGAATTACCAATGCCCCAAAAATTAATGCAGAGCAGATAAGTAAAGCTAAAAAGGTTGTACCTTACTTCAAATGTCACCCAGAATTCTAAAACAGACAAATGCTAGGTAGGGTTACATTTCCCAACACGAACCCTAAAGTCCAACTGTTAAGGATCGTTTTCCAAAGCCCTCTGTTGAGGCATGTAAAACCTTCTGACCTAAAGGCAAAACAAGGTTTTCACCAAAAAGGTACACCAAACTCTAAGGAGGCAGTCCGGCATAACTCAAGGCAAGAGTTAGTCCCAAAGGTTATCCTCAGAGAATACTAAATGCCATGTTGGATTTTCTGGCAAGACACTCTGGAACACTGTGGTTCATGTTAAAAGCTTTCTGAGTCTGCACATGCAGCGATCTCTAAGAATGAAGAGTATGTTGGGAAGGCATCCATTACAATTCAGTTTCCCAGTAAGACTTCTATCTGGTGGTTTAAAAGCAAACGATTCCAATTCCCATGATTAAAGAAGGGTTTAGAGCTTAATACTGCAGTCAACCTACTATACCAGGTGTCTGCAACCTTTGGGTCTCCAGATGTTTTAGACTACAACTCCATATCGTCAATGGTAGGTGATCATGGGAGCTGCATCCCAAAACATCAGAAGCGCCACATGTTGCAGACCCCTGTACTATACAGTTTAAAGCCTGTCATGGTTACTCACATTCATTGAAGCATACCTTTGCCTACTGCTGCAGATTAAGCACAGGTCACAGGAAATTATTGATGCATATGTTCGCTAAAGGCCCCAGTCAATCTAACGATTTACTCTTCAGAAAATAATAGATTGGGAGTAGAGACAAACTGCCTTTAGGCAAAGCAATCTGAAGCTAGTCTGTTGGAACAAACGAGGGCCAGGTTTTTTTAAAAAGAAACCACTCAAAGAAGATCTGTGGGGGCAAAATGATATCGTACACCGGCTTCAGATTGAGGGCTTTACAACCCAAAATTTGTATGCATCTCAAAAAGCCAAAGGCAGACTGTCGGGGGGGGGGGGGGGGTCTTCTACTTGCCTTTAAAAACTCCACCTTCAAACTGATTACGCCAGTGTGTAATAATCCTTTGGGAATACAAGCATGCAACGTTGTGTTGAAAAATACTGGAATCCTATTTGAAATGGTGACCATCAATATCTACTGGAATCCGGCTATCTCCAAACTACAACATTTTCTAGTGGATCTTGATGAGGTATTAACTAAGGTGAAGTCTGAACAGGAAGGTATTCTTATCCTTTTAGCCGGGGATCTCAATTCTGACTGTTCCACTAAAGGCTGTGGTGAGTACCAAGGGAGTAAAATCTCAAGAAGAGGTAAAATGTTGTCAGACTTTCTGGCATCTTGGGACTTGGAGCAGATCCAGGCGAAACCTAGTGTGGGTGGAAGGGCAGAAACAACCTGGCGCAGGGGGAACCTTGCATCTACCTTGGACTTTGTCTTTGTCTTCTCCGAATTGTCCTGCCTCCAGCCAAGCTTGATCATAAATCATGAAGGTGGGAGTGATCACTCCAGATTGGAACTTACCTTTTTGCATTTGCTAAACCCTAAAGATATGTGATTGGTGCAAGAAGTAGAGGGCCTCAAGGGAAAGTTGAGAGTTGTTAAATATAAACAAGAAGGGAAGACCCTTAACGAAAAACTTGGGGAAACCTCAAAAATAGATTGGCAAGAAGAACTCCACCCGCAGAAATGTGGGACATTTATATGGGCAATTCATCCACCTAGTAAAATTGGTGCAACCTTGAAACAAGATCACATCAATCTTTAATGAAGAGACTCCGAAAAAAAAGGGAATACAGAAGTATTTTGCATAAATTAAAAAAGGAGCTTAGTGACAAGACTACCCATTTTCAGGAGGTAAAAAAAGCAAAGCAGACATACAGAAGTTGGTCAAGCAACCAGAGATCCCAAAGGCTCCAAAAGGACGGCTAACAAATGCTGCATCTTTTAAGCTCAAATAACTCTAGGAATTTCTGGGCGGTGGTGGGAAAACTGGTATCAGGTGTCAACAGCTCCCTGTTCAACCTAGTCTCAGAGAAAAAGTGGGTGGACTATCTCTCAGAGAACTTTAGATCTCGCGGGTCTCTTGAATTTTTTCCCGTAATAGACTCCCCCTGGTCCCTTTCATTTGAGGAAGATGATATTTTCGATCCAATATCCAAGTCCTCTAGTTCTAAAGCGGCAGGACCAAATGGATTAACCTATCAGGTTCTTAGAAATAAACCAAAACTTTGGGCAGAGATCTTAAACCTTCTATTTCGAGAAATATTAAAGACCTGTTTGTTTCTACCATCATGGAAGAATGCTTTAGTTATACCATTCTTCAAGGGGGGTGGGGGGATGATCGGCTTAAACCGGAAAACTACCGCCCGATCGCCCTCCTTGATATCGATAGCAAACTTTTCATGCAATTACTCTTAAGGGATCTCACATGCTGGGTAGAGGCACAGCAAATCCTGTCATGCCATCAGAGAGGTTTCAGGAAGGGACTGTCCACCGGCCTGAATGGCTTAATCCTAAACCTGGTTAGTGAAAAGGCAAAGGGGAAATCTGACCTACCCCTATATGGGGCCTCGGTAGATCTCTCTAAGGCATTTGACCATGTGGACAGATGTTTGCTTTGGAGAAAACGTTATGATTGGGGTATACCACATCATCTACTAGCAATGCGAATCAAGCTCCATAGAAATACAACATTAAGAGTACGGTTAGATGAGCAAGGCCACCTCTCCGATTTAGTCAGGTTTTGAGAGGGGTTAGGCAAGGTTGTATGGGGGCACCATTGTTTTATAAGCTTTTTCTCTCAGACCTAGAAACTTTGTTTTCAGCAGCGTTGGCCAGTCCGATGATAAATGGTAGAAGGATTCACTGGCTGGCCTACGCGGATGACATTGTCCTGTTAGATAGGTCTGCAGTGGGCCTTCCACGTCTCCTGAATAGGTTGGGGGAATACGCCAGTTCAAGCAGGCTTACAATCAACCCAGCGAAATCTAAAATGCTGATCTTTAAACATCCAAAAAAGAAAGTTAGTTATGGCAATTGGTTTCTGGACGGGATGGCTATTCTCTGCGTGGATGAACTGACTTACTTCGGCTATAAAATCTTCCCGTACCCCGCAAAAAACAGTAAATTCATCAATGATTGAGAAAGTTGCCCAATCAATTCCTCAAATGAAAAATCTTAATGCAAAATAATGTAAATTCTCAATTCTACCACTGATCAGATTTTACACGGCTAAAGTAGTCTCAGTATTACTCTATGGTTTACATAAATTGGAATAAAATCTAGGGTTTATCTGGAAAGAATCCTTGGCACTCCTGTTATGTGCATCAATGGAGTGTCTAAGATTTGAGCTTGATTTGGTCTCATTAGGGTGTTGTGCAGACTGGAAACAAATCTCTTTATTTCGGGAAATCATTACTGGCAAACTAGATTCCCTTTATTATGAGGTAAATGAGCACCTCAAAAATTCAAAATCACAGATTTTGTGTGAATTGGAGAAAAAAATAAAGGGAATTTTGACCAGAATAGAGATGAACCTGGAAACTCTGGTTTCAAACCCTTGTTAAGTGAAAAGATCATTGGAAACCTGGGATTGGATTGATACAATTGCCAACGCAAGGTCTAGTAAGCCCCCGAATCCTTGCTCAAAGATGGAAAAAAAAGCTGGGTTTTTTGCCCCGCTATCTACAAAGGTTCCCTGACAGAGCAATAAGAAACAACTTTTTGAGGCTCCGACTTAATGTGGCACGTACTGGAGAAATATTGGCAAGAAGAAACCAAGGGGATAAAACAAAAAAACTCTGAACATTGTGTACCCCCGGGTAGACCAACAACAAGACACTTACTATTGGAGTGTGAAGGTACCTGGGAAATCAGACTGTTACTTCTCAGAAGATTTGTGGCCAAGGAGGAAAGTCTTTTTTCAGAGTTTTTTTGGAGAGAATGATTGCTGGTCAAGAGGTCATGTTAACAGCAGCCATTATACAAGTACTCACAATAAGTGCCATTATAATTTAAGGAACATTTTTTTGGCTCTTTGAAATGTTAATGGCTGGTCATTTCTTCTTTTTTTCACAGCGATACCCTTGGTTTGCTTGTTATTGGTTTTTATTATTTTATTCTTTTTCTGGTTATGTATGTAATTTATCATTCAAGCGGTTGTGATTTTGTAAAGGTTTTTTTTTTATAAAGCCAAAACAAATAAACAAAAAATAAATAAATAATTATCCTGTGTAACTCACCAGTTGGCACCATCATGGGAGGTGGACGTGGACCCATCATGGCCTGGGCGTTGTGCTGCATTTGCATAACATTGATCCGCGGTGCATGTAATATGGGTGGCATTTGGGCCAGAACAGAACCAGGTGGCAGGCGAACTACAGAAGTGAGGGGTGGCCTAGGCATGACTGGAACAGCAGACATAACTGTAGTTCGGATAGGAGGTGGCATCTGGAGAGAAGCAAAATTACAGTTAGGAGGAGTAATTGCAGTGCAACTCCAAGCAGGAGGCTTGGAAGTTAAAGCTAATCAAATAAAGCTTCATTTTGGATTTTTCCCATACTTTCAAATAAGAAAAACATTTCAATTGAACACACATTTGATATAGTAAAACGTTTAATATTAAAAAGGTTACGTTACATGGGAGGAGGGAAAAACAGTCCCTTTAACCAACTTGCCAATTGAACTGTAGTTTGGTTGAAGGAGCATCCTCACCAGTAAAGAAAATGTCTTTATCTGCTATACGCATGCCACTAGATTGTAGTAGTGGCTTCAATCCGCATGGTCTCTGCTTCAGATTATGCTTGCACACAACCAGAAAGATGACGGTCTAGTTTTGAGAGTGAACACCTCATCTGAAACATCAGTCTCAGGTTTTTAGCTGCTTTATAAATGATTTTGCCAATAGACCCATCTTTGGGTTTATTACCTCCATATTCTTCTACCCTCATGGCTTCAGAATTTGATAATGTGATCCTGGGTAATCTATCCGAAAGAAATACTATGTACTACTGTGGGAGTACTGTGTAACTGTACAATTTGACATTACTAATCACACAGCAAAATATTCTTACCACCCTGCCTGATTGCACTGAAGCTGAACACTCCGACTCAACTGTTTAGAAATATTTAAGAAGCAAACATAATAAAAACCATACCAACTCTGGTGTCAATCTCCTCTAGTTTAACAATGCAACGAAAACACATACAAACCAACATCAAAATCTGATCTGTGGGTGATAGTTCGTGAGTCTACTGTCTCACTACCAGTTTTACAAAGACAACGGGGTATCTCCATTTTTATATAGCATTGTAAATGTGTGTAGTCTACCACAGCTATTGCTACTCAATTTTCATATACAACTGCAACACCTTGGTTATACATTTGTAATGCTGTGTTTGCATCGGAAGAGTCTTCAAGCTTATACTGCTCTTGCCTACACCTACACACTTCTGATATCATTAAATGCCATCATGTACAATGTTTGCATCAAAACCGTCAGAATTGTCTGGATTATTTCGCATTGCATCTCTGAATCTGGTGCTCACTTCCTTCCTTTGTAATATTTGGGAAACGTCTAAGATCATGGAATCATCATAACGTGTTAGGGAGATTTTCCACAGCCCTATGTGAGGCTTGCTAAACTATTTATTTCAAAGGCAAGACTGGGCTTCAACTGAAAAGGACACTAATTCTGAGTTGCAATGGTAAAGCAGTCAAGCTGCACTTAAGGGAGGGGAGAAGGCTAGTGAACAGGTACAGTTAATCCCAATAGAGAACTAAAAAGTTGGCAATACCCAAAGGATATTTTTTCAGGATACCCATTGTATTTTACAAATAAATAAAAGTTCAAATAAGTAATTCAGTTCGATACAATAGAATATAGAAGTAGAATAATCCATTCGAGCCAAGTCACATGCCACTTAGTAACTATTGCTGGAGTTCACCTCCAGTTCAGAGCCACAACATCAGCCAGGTATTTTGTATATGCAAATTAGCCCAAATGCAAGCCTTTTGCTCCTGAAAATTGGCTGTGTTACAGTGCAGTGCTACTTTCGATCTGAGTCAGATCACAAAGCAGGTATGTCAACAAGCCCTCCCCCGCCCCCATTACTCAGATTTTCCAGAGAACATTTCAGGGGTTGTTAGGGTAGATTTTCATTTATATGCCAAACAACCTTTACGTGCGAGACTCGCACCACTTTTTGCTGGACTTGTGGATGTTTTTTCCATGTTCCCGAGTGAGTGGGAACCTTTTTCCCACTCAACCTTTCTTTTACTCTTTATGGGTGTCATTTTCCGGACTCTCCATAGTTTATTTTGTAATCTATCCTTTCCTATAACATTTTGGGCATCTAAATTTTATGATTGCAGTAGCACACACAACACTTGCTGGGTTGCCCCTTGGGCTCCCCTGATTTTCTCTTGACTTTCCTTGCAGAACTACTGTTCAGGGGAAGAGAGGAATTTTCATCCCCTTAACAATTTATATTGCGAGACCAGCACACCCCACCTTATGTGGAGGGCTGCTGGCAGTGGACATACTTTACTTTTGTGCGATGTTTGCTTGCAGGCTGTCAAACCAGCCGTGGTAATGCACAGAAGGGTCACCATTCTGCTAGAAGAACAAATTACTTACCCCTGGTAATGTTTCGACTGGATGTCCCTCCCACGTATTCCTCATCTTATATTTCCTTCCAGTGTCAGCTGCTTTGGAATTTTATTTACATTAGAGGATGCTGTCCATTGTCGTAGACTCCATGTCCCTCGAAGGCCTCCGTCTGCTCTTGAGATTGAGGTCATAGACAGTATAACTAGCACGCACTGCACCAGTTACTTCAGTTCCCAGTTTTTAGTTGCCTTCTTACAGAATCACCTGCATTTGTGAGGTCAAAGAGACTAGGCGCTCAAGAAACAAAGGTGTAATGAACGGAAATTCTGAGGGGAAGGATAGAAGGGGCGAGGAGGAATACGTGGGAGGAACATCCAGTCGTAAGAACATTACCAGGGGGTATGTAACTTGTTCTTCGAATGGATCGTGTCCTCCCACGTATTCCTCATCTTATGATAGCCTCCCAAAGCAGTATTGTATTGAAGGAGGGATTAAGAACTATCAAGGTCTGTCATTAACATTGTGAAGCACATCTTTTTCAAATCCAGTCCCCTGCTCTGACACAGAGTCTAGACAATAGTATTTTGTAAAGGCTGCTGCACAGTTGTCCTGAATCGGCCCCACCCCTCCCCATTGTAAGGCAGGTGAAGTGGCCACGCACCTTGTGGAATGAGCCCGCAAGCCGACAGTGGACTCTTTAGCAGCTAGTCTTACATTCAGTAATGCATAAAATGATCCAACAGGATAAAGTCTGCTTTGTAACTGCAGGGCCCAGTTTGTGCCCGGTGTATCAAATAAAAAGGTGATCATCTTGTCTCAGTTTGGCCAAGAAATATAAAAATATAAAAGATTAAAGCTCTTTTGGGGTAAAGCCTGTGAAGCCTTTTTTCTTCCTTACCAGTGTGAGGTGGGGGGCAAAAGGTTGGCAATACAATTTGTTGGGATACATACAATTCCATCATCACCTTCTGCAGAAGAGTAGGTCTGACTCTTAATACCACCTTTTCTTTGTAGAAAGTTGTAAACGTTGGCTTACATAAGGACTGCAATTGCGGCCCTGTATGCAGATGTTATATCTGTTAAAAAGATAGTTTTTAATGACAGCAATCTCAATGGACAAGAGTGAAGTGGCTCAAATGGGGCACATGAGGAATTTTAGCACCAGAGGGTGGAGGGAACACATTGTGAGCCCTTTTAAGAATTTAATTACAATTGGCATCTTAAAGTACGATGTTTGCTCAGAGGTTCGTTTATAAATAGAACGCACAGCCAGGCATACCTTGACAGTGCCAATCTGGAGCCCTAGATTAGGCAGAATTAACAGGAAAGATAACACCATAGGTGTGTCACATAGAAAAGGATCCACACTCTTGTCTGCACAAGCTGCAGAACTTGTTCCAACGGCAGCAATGGAGATTTTGTTGCTGGCCTTCTGGGCGAAAGTAAAATCTCCATCACGTCTTCTGGGAGGGACCAAAACCTGTATCTCAACTTCTCAGAAACCGTGCGCGAAGGTTTAGAGTTTTGACCTCTGTTACGTAAGAATTGGTGCAGTCACACTGTGTGAGACTACACAACACGTATCTGCTTGGTATTAGGTAACCCACCTTTTGGTATAGGTCTGTACTACACAAGTTGGTAGTGTGACTGAGCAGCCAAAACTATCTCAAGAGGGCTAAATGTGAGCTGTAGAGCGATAGCAATGAAATCCGTAAATACAAGTAGACAAATAACACTTAGACTCAAGGTTTCGGTTATACATAGTTAAACATACATTTTAAATAAGCATTCTTTAAAAAGGCAATTCATGTAACAATGTAAATATACATTAAAAATACTTCAGGATTCCAAGATGGCTGCCATGATCCAACCACAGCAAGGAGCGCGCTCCTCCCGGCGGTCCCACTAAAAGGGGCAATAAGCGGGTCTAAGACCCCCCCAACCCAGAGCGCAGAAGAAATGGCAGACATTCCCAATGAGTGCCCCGCCTCCGACAATCGAAGACGGAGCGATTCGGGGAAGAAAACTCAGGCGGTGAGCGGTGCATAAAACGAATGCCCATAGGTGCTGGAGTGAGGGACAGGACCTTGCAGCGAGCTCCGCAGCCCATGAGGGGCGAGCCAACACGTTTTTACAGAGCTGAAGGTGGGCGAGGGAGTTCCCTCCCCTCCCGGCCGACATCTCAGTGCGGGCTGGGGGCCTCGGGAGGGAAAGATCCCCAGCAGCTGCCTCAACCCCAAGGGGATTAACGATTCGGCGCACACCGGCAGTGGCCAACACAGCCCGCAAGGCGCAGGATGCAAGACCAGCCATCTAGCCCATGAAAAGCGGGACACAGAACCGGCCCACTCAGACGCAGCCGGGGACCCTCGGGCAGGAGGAGGAGCGGGCCGCATTAATCCCCAGCACCGAGACACAAGTGACAGCGGGACCCGAAAGGGATTGGCCGCATCGCACCTGCCCCTCAACTCAGGGGTCGGCTGCCCAGAGGCCGGCCCACCAGATAAGGGGACACCAGCAACACACCACCAAAAGATCGGCTCCCGGTCATGGCAGGGTCGCAGGACCGGCCATATCAACAGCCTGGAAGCCCCCCGGGGCCACAGTGAGGGGGGGTGGGGGGGATGTGCGTTGCAGGGCAACCAGGCCCGGGGCATTCACAAGAAAAGCACCCTCAAGGACTACCAACCTACTGAGGGGCCCAGAGCGACCCCAAGCAACAGGGCCCGGGAAGACACCTACAAGGGGGGAGGCAGCAGTGCACGAGTAGCACAAGACACAGTCCCCCAGGGGCGGGCGAAACCCTCCACACCACCCAAGAGCATGAACAGCCAAGGGTCATAGCCGGTGCCAGAAGACAGACTGGTAATTGCAAAGGATTGCCCTAGCGCCACCCCCAAGACGACTGGGGAGGGGCCCTACGGGGCTCACCAACGAACCCAGCAGCCCTCCCTAACCTTCAGCTGAGTCGGGACTCAACAGCAATCCGCACAGGGGACTGGAGAGGCAGCCCCATTAATATAAATCTTCCCCAGCCCCCTATGATTGGGGGCTGGGGCCCCGAGAGTAGGGGCAATAAGGAGCCAACTAACATGGAAGAGAGACCGGCCATAGCAGCCTAAGCGCACCCACGGCGTGCCGCGCAGAGAAATCCAGACGCATAGGTGTAACCAGGCAAGAGTAAAGCAAAAGAAATACTGTAGCCTCGAAAAAGAGGAGGCCCCTAGTAATGCAGAAAAACAACAGCACGCCCCCCGCGACCTCCAGATAGACTGTCACTAAGGATACCTCAGTCCAGGCAGTATGGACAAGAAACCGGGTGGGGGCAACAGCGGACACCTCTCCCCCACCCCCCCCCCCCCCGAAGCCAGCAGACACCCCCTCCAGGGGAAGGCCATCCCAACACTGGAGGGCAGCGGACCATAGGCTGGGGACCTACCAACCCCACCAAGACAAAGAATGGCACTAAACAAACCCGAAGAGTACAAAGAGGGGACCCCCAGCGGCCAGGCCCTCTACGAAGCAAGAAGGTAAGCTGCAAAAGCTGTGGCGGAATGAAGCAGAGACCACGATGGGTGAGGGCCGGGTGAGGGCCAGACACTCCAACTATCCAGGTCTGGAAGAACCACCAGGACTCACTCAAGGGCAAGAAGTCACGAGCGACCTACTGCAACACTGCTTTAAGGCCTTTAGCGACAGAATGACAGACGCCATACAAACCCAATTGAGCCTAATCGGGCGGACCTGGCACAATCCCTCCAGGAGATCAAAGGTGAAATAGCAGAACTGGGAGGCAGAGTAGACATCAATGAAAATGCCATTCAAGAACTAACAGAAGATACCCGCAAGATAGACACCCTAGCTGAACAGCTCGCAGTCACCACGCACAACTGCGAGCTCCAAACCGAAGACCTCGAAAATCACTACAGAAAGTCTAACATCAGGGTCAAGGGGCTACTGGAAAGCGTGAGTGACCACGACCTAAGCGAGACCATGCAGCAAGTGACCATGAAACACACTGTGTATAGGCGTTATATAAATAAGTGTTCAAGGACTTACTGGACATCTGAGCCGGTGGGGAGATCCTTTTTGAAAGAATCTATTGCGTGGCCCGGTTAGGTCAGAACCAGGTGCGAGGCCCAGGGAAGTAGTAATGGCCCTGCAAAGGTATGACCAAAAAGAAGCTATACTGCTAGCAGCAAGGACGGCAACTCCAGTGAAAATCTACGGCATTGAAATCCAGCTCTTCCAGGACCTGCAAAAACCACCCTGATAAAAAGGAGGCAAATGGGCCCGGTAACAAAGGCCCAGGCACAGATATGCTACAGATGGACCTTCCTGTTTGGCATGGCAACCACACTGGAGGAGGGGCTCAAGATCCTGAACATTGAAAAGGAAGGGGTAGAAGAGCAAGAAGCCTGGGCCAGTAGGCTGCCACACGAAAGGCCCCAGGAGAAGCCCTGGGAATGGAGGAAAGTAGGAGAACCAAAGCCGAGGCGCAAACCCCCGCGGGATCCAGAGGGTTGCCAGTCTGAGTCCCCAGACTGATTGAAAAGGCCCACACTATGACAGCGCAGGTCCTTGAGGCACAGAGAGCGACCTAGGAGGTGAGGCCGATATGCTACAGGGGGGATACCCGCTCAAGGGGGACCACATGGGAGGTGGAAGGGTAAGTAAGGCAGTAATGTTCTCCGGGTGTTAAACAAGACTCGGCTACCATGGCGGAGTCCATGGGGGACGGAGGAGGGAGGAGCAGAGTTTAGCCAGAGGGGACGAGGGAGGGATAAGGTTAGGGGGATCACAGCGAAGGAAAAATTCACCTGTCACAAAGAGAATGGGTAACAATGAAGGGCTACAGCTACTCTCCCTGAACGTTAGGGGACTGAATACTCCAGCCAAGAGACGGAAACTAGAGAATCTCTTGGCAGAGGCAAAACCTAAAATAGTGACCCTGCAAGAGACGCACATCAGCCAGAAAGAGAAGGGTAAATTGAGACCAAGGGGCTACCCCCACCTTCTTCAAGTAAACGATAAGGGAAAGACGCAAGGGATTCTGATAGCGAATAGACAAATACCAGATCTAACGAGAGAAGGGTCGTAGATAAAGGGAGATTCCCATTTGTTCAGATTCAATGGGGAGGAAAACCACTCACGATAGCAACAGTGTATGCCCCCAATTCAGGCCAGGATTGGTTCCTACGGGGGGCCATAGACGATTTAGACCGATTTGCTAAGGGGCAGCTCATTTAACAGGGGACTTCAATATGGCCTGGCGGCACCCCCGCAATGATAGAAGCGCGGGCAACACCCCCACGTCAAAGAGCCTGTCCCGGTAACTCCAGGCTAGTATGGATCAGTTAACCCTGGTGGATAGCTGGCACAAACTACATGGGGGAACAAAGGAATACAGATTATTTTCCCATGTCCATAGAACATTTTCCAGGATCGACTACATCTGGTTGTCCGCCACCGTGCTAGGCCAAGTCAGGAGCTTGGAACTCGGTCCCACAGCCCTCTCGGACCATCCTCCCTTGTTGATGGAGCTACAATGGGAAGGGAGTGGGTCAGGGCTGTGGCGTTGGCAATTCCCCCGCCATCTACTGAGAGACGGGCTGATTAGTAATGATATCCGTCTTTCATTAGCACATTTTTTTAAAGGAACAAATCCCCGGCACAACAGGAGCAGGTTACATGGGATGCCTTTAAGTTGACCCTACAGGGGGAGCTAATCGCAAAAACAGCCCTGTGAACTGAACAGGGGAGGGCCTTACAAACCAACCCAGAAAGACAACTAACTGAGGTGATTACAAGACTGGAAACAGACCAGGGGGTGACCATTAGGAGGGAATATAGACACCTTAAAGGCAGAAAAATCACTGCTGTACTTGAGACGGTGCTACTATGTGCAGGCGAGCAAGGCCGATCGCCTCCTGGCTAGACAGTTGAAGAAAGAGGCTGCAGGAACAATCTGTCGAATCCTGCTGCAGGGGGGCAACAAAACCACATTGTCGGGGGAAATCCTCCAGGCCTTTACCAAATTTTACTCGACCCTGTACTCCTTGAAGACCCCAGACGGGGACCAACAGGATTCCGTCCTAAGATCATGTTCGCTGCAAAGATTGAATCAAAGCCAGAGAGACGCCCAAGAGAACGAGATCACAGAGGACCAAGTTCAGCCGGCAATAAGATCTCTACCCCCTGAACAAGGCCCCTGGCCCCTTTCACGATGCCCCAGTCGCCATGCTGCCTTCCCTCTACAACTTGTCCTTTTTCCCCAAGCCCAATAAAGACAAATCCCAATGTAGCTCGTACCGCCCTATCACGCTGATAAATTTGGACGCTAAAATCTTCACAAAAATGTTGACCACTAGAATAGACAAAATAATCCCAGAGCGGATCCATCCCGACCAGTCAGGCTTCATCAGGGGGAGACAAACATTAGATAATGTACGGCGGCTATGCCACCTAATCGAAAAAACAAATAAGGCAGGCCACACGGCTGGTCTACTGGCCCTGGATGCGTAGAAGGCCTTCGACTGTGTTGTATCATTCTTGTTCCAGATTATGCAGGCAATGGGGTTCGGTCTGGGCTTTCTCCGCCTGGTCAGGGTCAACTACAGGACACAGCACATCAGGCTGGCCATCAATGGGCACATATCTCAGACTATCCCCGGTAACCAGGGGCACCAAACAGGGATGCCCAATGTCCCCAATATTATATGCAATATATCTCAAACCTCTCCTTGCAAGGATCAAAAGCGAGGCGAGCATAAAAGGTTGTGTTCGGGGGGAGCACAAAGCAATGGCCTTCGCTGATGACTTTACAGTGGCAATGACGGATATGGACTCCTCGCTCCGAGACTGATCTCACTTCAGGGGGACTTCGGCAGAGTAGCAGGGCTGAAGATTAATAAACAAAAATCAGAACTATTGGTGTTACAGGGAGACGCCATCCCCAAACCCCCATCAGACCCATCCCTCTTGGGGCAATTTGCACAGGCAAGGGGAAGCCTCCGTTACCTGGGGGTCACGATTACGAATACCATAGGCAATATGTATCAAGCCAACTACCCCCCTCTATTATAAACAATAAAGGCCTGCCTGGGAGATAGGGGCCCCCTTAATATCTCCTGGATGGGTTGAATTAACACAGTAAAAATTGTGGTATTTCCCAGAGTGGCTCTACTACTTTCAAGCACTCCCCCGCCCCCTGCCCCCTTGGCAGTCCCCCAAAAATTATTTAAAACCCTGAACAGACTGGTTCGTAACTTCATCTGGCAAGGGAAAAGGCCTCGGGTGTCAGGGAAAACTGACAGCGCCCATGGGGGCAGGGGGAATGGGTGCACCAAACTTCTTGATGTATTACAGAGTAGCCCAAATGAAAATAACCCGCGAGTGGCTCGATGGGAACCCCGACAAGATTTGCCGGAGGATGGACAGGGCAGTGGTGGGCAGGCCCCTAGAGTAGGTTTTCTGGAGCCCCAGGGAGGACAGACCCCTCAACATGTATAGGAGCCAGATAACAGCCCTGGTGGGCGACACCGGGGACACTATGGTTACAAAAGCAGGTATCACATCCTACCCGTCCCCATTTACAACCCTACTAAGAAATTCGTAATTCACTCCGGGGCTGGAAAAGGGGGCATTTATCAGATGAGAGAAGACAGGCTGCTGTAAAGCAGTGGATATGTTGGAGAATCGGGAGGTAAAATCCTTTCACCTATGCAAACAACCCATGGGGCTTAAAGAGGAGGATAGATTTCGATACGCCCAGCTGGGACACTGGCTTCTTTCCCCGGGTATGAAACCCTCCATATCCAGGGACCTCACCACCTTGGAAAAACTCTTGCTGACAAATTCAGGGGACCATCAGATGATAGGCAAGCTGTACAAACTGTTCTCCCCACAAGCAGGTCAGACCCAGTGGACCTACAGGAGACAATGGGCAGACGCACCACCCCTCCCGAACTTGGAGGAACAGTGGTGGGAAGTGTGGCAAAGGATGCCCAAGTTAATGAGAGGGATGCAGATCAGAGAAATGAGGACAAGAATGCTTGTACAGTGGCATCTAACCCCTACATTAAATGCACCCGGTGACGTCCCGGCTTTGCTGGCGTGGATGCACCGAGATAGGATCATGGCTCTACATATGGTGGACATGCCCTGTGCTGAAACCCCTCTGGTAGCCTGTAAATAACGCAATGAAAGCGATATTCGGCCCACAAATACGGAGGGGGGGCTGCAAAGCCCTGGTGGGTCTAGGCGACGTCTTGGACAAACTCCCAACGAAACCCCAGAGGAAGGCGTACATGGTCCAGATTATGGCAGCCCTCTAATAGCGCAGAAGTGGAAGCAAACCAAGATCCCCACTGAGCACGAATGTATAGCTAAAATATGGCACTACACCTCTCTCGAATGGATAACCTACTCCATACAAGCAGATGGCGCCAAATTCCAGGACTAGGGCACGGTCCTGGAGTTTCTCCACAAAGACTTACGTGAACAATGGTGCCCCCAAAACAGACTATTGGACATCCTATAGACCAGAAAATGTTCCCTCTTTATGTGACCTAAGGAGCAACAAACCTAGCAGCGATCCAGTGAAAGGGAGGGGGGTGGGTTGGGTAGGCAGGGTCGGGAGGACAAGTTGGGAAGGGGATGGTGTCATGGTGCATGCTCCGAAACCTCTGGAACTGTTGGGCCCACCCCAGTCCCTGTCACCCAGGAGGACTTGTCAGACCCCAATGGAGTGCCCCAGAGCCTCATGGACTCAGTCCTGGCGCCGTTGGTGCCAGGCTCATGAAATTGGCTGAACTTATAGAACTACTTAATCTGCCTAGTGAGGCTGAGCCTTCTGTATATCCAGGGTGTGGCAGAGGGACTACCTTACCTGGAACTACTTGCAAGCCTATTTAAGCCACACCCTGCAGGCAGAACTTGCTTCGCGTTATTCTGCACTCCTGCACCGTGTCTGCTCTGTCCTCGAGTTTCTACAGCCACGCCCGTCTGAGATTTCTATCCATCAGTGCCCGGATGACCGCTGCCCCGGTTAGGAAAGGACTTTGCGCAGGCATCCAATACTCACCCGGGATTCTGCATTCCTCCGGGTTACTTCGGAGCGGTTCTTCCATTCTTCATCTTGGGGCCGCGCCGCGCCTGCAAAAAGGAAACAGAAAACAGCAGGTTACTTGCGCACAATACAAAAACAAACAATTGTTCAGCCATCCAGCGCCATTCATCCGTGCTAATACTCACCTGGAGGCAACCAGTTCAGCATCCTAGGAGAGTCAATTCTTTTTCTAAACTTCTGTACGAAACCACGTCTGCAAGAAAGACAAAACACGTTTAAACCTTGGGACAATAAGACTTTGAGCATCTATACCAAGCTGTCATTGGGATAGAGACTTACCCGATTAAATCCAACCATTCCCGAAACACAGCAACAGCAACTCAGGAACAATGAAGTAACTGTGCCCAGAGAAAGAATGAGCTTACTGCGCCCCTGCTGAAGGTCAAGCAGGTCAGAGAGCCAACCTCACCAAACTCAAAGGTGAGCAGGAGAGGAGTCGGGCATCAGGAGGTTGCAGGAAGTGGGGCCATCCCAACCCACTCATTAGCGAACATCTTGTTTCAACAGTGCAGGCTAACGCCTCCTGGGGAGATAACAGGGGAGAGGACACCATCATACCATCAAAACTACGCCAGTACAGATATCGGTCATACGACTACGTGCTACACCCCCGTGGAGACCAGGGAGCGTAACAGAAGGTAAAAATTCAAATTGTAAAAAAGCCAATAAAAACAGGTTTAAAAAAGAAAAATACTTTTCAGAATCAAAACAAGTTAGTGGATAATCTTTGGATACGCTTGTTACACATTTCCTACACCCTGAGGTGACTTCAATCACAAGGAGAGTAATGGCATTTATATATCACATCAGTTATACTTTGCAGACTTTGAGGTTGCAGAAAGGAAAGGTTTAAGGAAGGAAAAGGTTAAACAGGTTCTCAGTATATGTGAGGACACTTAAATCTTCCAATGAAATCTAGACAAGCCTTTCCCAGCACTAACAGTCTAAAACAAGTTACCACCTATGAGGGACAAGCAATATCAAAGTCAATGGGCTAGAAGAGTCTGCAGGGAGCCAGGACAGCCCATGTCAATTTGAAACAGTCAATGGAGCGGAGGCACTTCTTAGAATCAAAGTCTTGCACAAGGTTAGAGAGTTTGTTAGAAAATCACTTGTAGGGTCACAAGCAGTAACGCCTGTGAAAAAGAGTTGGAATCAACTCTAAAGGTTAGCCACTGCAATTGCCAACTGAGAAAGGCACAGCTAAAAGACAATTAGGTAAGTACCCAAAGTCTAAACAGCACCTCTGGTTGGAAGAAGAGTGGTCCAGCTGGATTCTGTCCTGTTACAGTGGTGCAGACCCTGTGTTCCTGAGCCTCAGTTGTGGAGACAAGAGGGAGGATGTCTGGAGAGCTCCAGTGGCAGTACTTGGGAGGCCATCGGCAGCTACAAGCTCTTTTTGGTTCTGCAGCACTTTGTGGTTTCAGTGCTTAGTAAACAGCAATGTTGCGGCTCTCGGATACCGGTAGGGCTTCCTTCACTCCTTGGGTCCTGCACTATGGTGAAGGGACTGGAACACTGATGGTCCTGCTTCTGGAGGGTCCTTAGGAGACTCCTGGAGCTTCTGGCCTGGATTTCAGATGTTGCACTCGGCTATGGATTTCTCGACCCCTAGCACTCGGTTCTTGCAGCAGCTAGGTGAGCTGCCGATAGGGAGAGAGGAAAGTTATACAGAGATGTTCTAGGGCTTGTTCGTGAGGGCAGGCCCTGATCATCCAATCATCCAGGTAGGGGCAGACGTGAAGCCCCCTCTCCCGAGACTCGCTGCCAACACCACCATCAACTTGGTGAAAACCCTTGGGGCGAAGATCAGCCCGAATGGCCGAACTCACTGATAGTGAGAACCGCCAATGGTGAACCTAGGGTACTTTCTGTGCTTGTGATGAATAAGCACATGGAAGTAAGCACCCTGAAGGTCCAATGATGCCATCAAATCCTGAAGCTGGAGGGCCTGAAGGATCTGAGAAAGGGTAACCATTTTGAACTGATCCGTCTTGAGGAACTTGTTCAAGTATCTCAAGTCGAAAGCCAAACTTCCTTTTTCGGTATCAAAAAGGGAAGTAGCACCCCCTCTTCCTCTCCATCACAGGCACTGGTTCTATAGCACCTTTCGCTAGCAGACTGACTGGAAATCTCCTGCAAGAGGAACAGATCTGGACATTTGCCGGAGGGGCTCCCTGGCGGATGATCCGGAGGGGAGGCAGCAACCCTGGGCTACTGTTTACAAGGCACAATTTTCGGAAGTAATGCGCTGCCATTCTTACAGATGCCGATAAAGCCTGCCTCCCACTGCGGTTCTGTGGTTTGAGGCCTCAGAGTGGTTTTGTGGCAGCTGAAACAGCGGCTGAGGGTAAAACCGTATGCTTGGGCGGATTTATCCCCTCTTCCTCGTCCATCACAAGGACATTTCCTCCAACCTCTTTGACTGGCCACCCCTCTCACTCTTCCAAATGAGGAATAACAAAAGGACCTACCACTCCAAGCCTGTGTAGTGGGGTCCGAAGTTTGAGGCTGTCTGATAGCCACAGTGAGTGACTTGACCACAGCTTTTGAGGTCTAATTACTCAAGGCTCTCATCAGCCTTGCTGCCAAACAACTGAGTGCCATCGAAGGGCATGTTGAGTAGTCTGTACTGCACATCTGGGGCAAAGCCAGAATTCCTCAACCACGCATATCTGCGCATCACTGTGGTCGCCGCCATGGCTCTGCTAACACTATCGGCAGATTCCAAACCTGACTGGGGAGATTCACACATAGCGTCTTCTCCATCCTTCAAAGTTCATGAATCCATCTCTCTCCTCTCATTCAGGGATATGCTCAGCTGCCAAAGAAATGCAATCCCAAAAGATGTGGGTGCATTTTGCTAGAGCGCAAGTGGCATTGATACTTCAGCCATACTACTGGCATGAAAAACATTTTTAGCAAGTGCGTTGAAACGCTTGTCGTCCCTGTCTGGAGGTATGGCAGGGTAAACTGCCTGCCCTGATGTAGACACTGCAGCCTGTACCACAAGGCTTGCCGGGGTAGGGTGCCTCGAAAGATATTCTGGATCAAGACAAGGGCCAACATTCAGGCACATCCAACAACACGGCTGAACCTGAAAATCTGCAGGGAACTAGCCCCACACCCCAGTTGCTGGTTGGGTGTTCATGGCCCTTATGCATCCTGGGAACCTCGCCTCGCACACCGAATCGCTCCAACTTCTGTCCATCCTCAGCACTTTGCCTCGGCTCAGCCACCCTGGAGGCTCCCACTTACCTTACACTTCCACCTGTTGCTCAACCATCAGCACCCCAGCACCTATCCCATTCACCCTCCCTTCTGCACTTGGCACGTTATGAACACTCACAAGGCATAGTTGGTTTGTGCACCCCCCCCACTGTATTTATTATTTGTTATGTATTTAATTGTTTCTCATTCCCTCTGTCTCCTCCTGTTGCTCTGTGGGTGATTTGAAACTGTATTTACTTCCTGTATAAGCACCTAACAAGCGAACAATAAATGATTGAGGGTCTGTATTTTTTTTGTCAGATTCTTACTGATGGCTGGGTTTGTATCACGGGACTCAGTTAGCCTTGACCCATTTTTGTAGAGCTGAATGCAATGGTAAAACAGGGTCTTTTTGTGGACCCTTATCTGGAATGTCCATCAGGTCATCCTGTTCAAAGGCTACAGGTGGTCTCTCCCTACACAGGTATTCAGTTATCATATTCATGAGTTGTCTGTAAGAAGCCTCAGCATGCTCAGACGGGTCAGACTTACCAAACCCAATTTCAGGGGAAGTGTCTAGGCCACTTGCACACTGAAGATTTTCATACAAGTATCGCATCCTTGATTCCTTAGGTATTAAAGCCTTAGGAACATTGGATGTTCCATGTATAGGCCAAAAGATGAATTTCCTGGTCTGAGGGTTCATGTTCCTCGTATACAGAAGAAAGGGACTTGAAAAGTTCCTTGTTTGGAAGATTTCTCGACTTCCTTTGAGGGCAGTTGAAAGTTTTGATAACTACAGAACTGGCTTCGACCCACGACTCAAAGGAGTCTTCGAGGGTTGAGGACTGGGCCTCGCCTCTCCTCGAGGGGTTGGTGGCTTTTCACCAGGGCGTGCAAGTTTGAGCATCTATCCGCTTTGGTAGGTGCAACAGGGCAGTGGTTTTTCATCATTTCTTTCGAGGGGGGTCGGGCCACCACCTCGAAGATCATTTGAAGCCTAAAGGCCATTCAGCTTCGAAGCCGACTTACCTGAGCAGGCTACTCTGCGTTCAGGTGTGGAGTCGGGCGATCAGGACAGAGACCAGTGATGACGTTTTTTCAATTTTTTCGAAGAGGAATGGTGAGAACAGCTTCTAGAACGTGAATGTTTTTTGGAACATTTCTCAGCTGCGACTCACCCTCGATTCGTCTGAAGAACATCTCAAGGTAGGTGTCGTGGAAGGAGATTTCTGATGGGGCCTACCCGCAGCGAGCATCCCCTTTTGTTCCTTGAGCGCCTTCCCCGTTGTGGATTGATAGGATCCACAGTCAGCGGTCCTGTGGTCGGTGCTAAGGCACCACAACCAAACACGACGAGGGCGGGTAATGGACATTTTCAATCCACAGTCGACATTTTATTAACCTGGTCTTTGGGGTAGAGGAAGTAGACATTTTTGACAAACATCACAGTTTCGACAGAAACATCGGCACCATATCTGAAGAGATAGCATTAGTGGAAAAATGAAACTGAACAGGCGCAGTGCATGCTATTTATACTGTCGATGACGTTAACCTAAAGAGGGGATGAGGCCTTTGAGGGACATAGAGTCAACGATGTACGGTGCCCTTTACCACAAAAATAATTTTGAAGCAGCTGACGCTGGAAGGAGATATAAGATGAGGAATACGTGAGGACACAATCCATTCGAATGGTGGCTTCTTTTTTTCGCCATTTTTAGTGTTCTTGTCCTTTCTTGGTCCACCTGCCGTCCTGGGCAGGGGAGGTCCTGGTGGTTGCTTCGTCTTCGCCGGGAACCCTTTGAGTAGCCTGCCAAGACTACAGCATGTCTGTGTGCTAGAGCAGTTTTTCTAAAGTCCAACTAAGGGCTTCATTAATCCATATCTGAGGCAATACAGAAACTTCACTCTTAGCATAAGGCTGAACCACTTGAGAACATTTGGTAGCACAGATGGAGCAGCCAGGCTCATCTTAAGAAGGAGACAGGTACCAAGCAATTGTAGCATACATATGGTCCAAAGAAACACTGAAACACTATGTATTGCAAAAATAATTATAAATACATGTAGGCGAAGACCAAACTTGGGAAAGGTAAGTACCATTACACATCATATACAACACAATAATTAAAAACCAGCTCAATCCTTCTAGTATACAAACCAAAGTATAACCTTATTTAAAGCAGTAAACAAGTCAAGGTGAGTCAAACCTATCATTACACATACAGAATAGCAGGTTAGTTATACTTTCTGAATACAGTAAATATTTCAAGGGCAGCAGACCCTAATGGTCCGAATATAAAGTTCTCTTTCAGAATCGCTAAGTTATACCAACACTTGTTACAAGTATACATCTTGCAACATATGCAACTTTCCTCTATTATGAATTGATACAGTAAGACCACCAACATTACTTTTAAGAACAGTTCAGCGCTAGTAAAGTAACTCATACTTTCTAGAGGGGCCTTAAGCTACTCAAGGATAGGTATGAACACATCAAACTATTTTAGAAGTGCCCTAAAGCACTTCAGGGAAAGCATAACCCAATTACAGTTTCAGAAGAGCAACAGCTATTCGAGGTCAGTATAACTTATTTTTATTTAAACTATTAAGCTATTTCTATTACAGGAATAGACAGTTTAACCAAGGATACTTTTTAGAAATGTAAAATACAATTCTAGGGTAAGTAAGAACTCTTAGCAGACTTGAGAAAAAAATAAGCAGTTCAGTACTCCCGCTTTCCCACCAAGTAGGGATAGTATCAGTGAAAACTGGTCTACTAGAGGGGACATCCAACACTTGAAAGCTAATCTGTGCACTAATCAGTCTCAGGGGCCTCAGAAGTCACACCCCAGCATGCAGGAGGGTGACAGAAGAGCAAATTATGATTGGGTCAGGATTGTGAACATACTAAACGGGGAAGTAGCTAGTCCCAATCCCCATGCATGATTACCTATAACATCTATGGTGTCCTGGAACTCGAGGGGTTTTGACAATATTTCTAGTAATAAAGATGCTTTAAGTGCTTGCCTGCAGGAAACCCTAATGTGCGACGCCCTTATTATCACACTCTCAGTTTCAATAAATCAGTAGATACCCTTTTTGGGATAGCGCACATACACTTCCTACACCCTGAGGCGATTTCAATAACTAGGACACTGGGCATTGATATATCACTGGTACATTTAAAGCAATACGGAGTTTGGTGTCAAAAGGAAAAGGTTACGGAAGGAAACCATAGTTAACAAGTTTCTCAAACAGGTAAGCACTTTTGAACCCCACCAATGCAATGTAGATTAACCCTTTCCCAGCTATACAAGTAAGGTATGTATGACTTTTTGGAGGGATAGTTAAAACACAAAGTTAGAGGTTAGAAGAGTCTTCAGGGAGCTAGGACAGCCAATGTCCCTTGAGCAAAGTCTAGGGGAGCTGAGGCACTTCTTGAAGGTAAGTAAAAGTCTTGCACAATGTTAAGAGTTTTGTTGGAAATGAAATCACTGTTGGGCCACAAGCTGGGAGGCCTGTGATGGGCAAAGCTGCAAGCAACTTTGCAAGAGGCAGCAAATGCATGTCTCAACTGAAAGCAAGCAAGCTATACAAGAAGAGGTAGTTCACAGTACCTTAGGTCTGAAGAAATTGGTTCCAGCTGACTTCTGTTCCTGTTGTAGTATGGCAGATCCTGTTGTTCCTGGGCCTCAGTTGTAGAGAAAAGAGGGAGGACATCTGGGGACTCCTGCACCACGATTTGAAGGTCGGCAGCAGCAATGGGCAAAGTTCAGATCAGCAGCACTACGCGGTTTCAGCGTCTCGCGAATAGCACCACCGCAATTCTTGGACACCTAGTAGGCCTTTCATTGCTTCTGGGGTATAGCACTCTTGAGGTGGCTCAGGCTTGGTCAGCCCTGCTTCGAGGGAGTCCGGAGGATCTTCCTGGAGCTCTGGTCTGGTTTAAAAAACGATGCACTAGATTCTGGTGTTCCTGTCCTCTGGCACTCGGTTCCTGCAGCAGCAATGCAGCCAGCAAAGAGCATTTCCAGTCGAGTTCATCTTGGGGGGGTTGATTGGTCTCACCAGCCCAAGAGGAGAAGTCGTCCTTTGCAGGGCTTCTCTAGTCGAGGCAAATTCAGAGCTTCGGCACTGCAGCAGGGCTTCACCGGGCAAACCAACGGTCCAGAAGTTGCAGCAAGCTTCTCTTCCAAGTTATTCTTCCGGATTCCTTTGTCCGTTGGTCTACTGCATTCCTTGCAAAAGACCTCGCCTTTTATGCAAGTTTCTCCCATTCATTCGCAGCCTAGCTGTCACTCACACAGCAGGGTGGCGGTCCTCCAAAGACAGACAGCCAGCCAGCCAATCACCTTTGGGTGCATTCCTGTAACTAAGGAGACGAAGCGAAGCACAGAGTTTCGGGAACCTCCCTCGCTTCATGCCCTACCAGACACGCTGGAGCCAGAGGCGGGCTTCACCAGTGAACCCTGCCGAAGACAAAACGAACAAAGGGACCAAACCTGGTTTGGCGCGCAGAGTAAATCTCAAGAAGGACCTTCCCAACAAGAAATGGCAAAAAAAGAAGACTGGGGTCATTTTGACAAAATGGGCACCCATGGGTGCTGTACTGCAGCTGCAATTGCAGCCCACAGTAAAAACACACAATGGTAGTAAAAAGCAAACCACTGCCACCAGCCAATAATTGTAGAAAGGGTAACAAAAATGTTACATGAGAAAGTAAACAAAGGGAATACTAAGTAATCCCTCCAGTACTCTTTGGAAGATAGTGTGTGCTGGGTCTACAAAGTTACAAAAGTTCAGTAAAGTCAATTTCACTTTACTGCTCTTGGAAACAGTAGTTTAACCAAGAGAAGGTATTTAAACCTTTGGGAAATCTGAAAGACTTCTCTGTGCCACTGCACTGAAGGTGCTGTGTCACAATGTAAAAATATGATGCCTATGGAGTTTGGCAGGCTCCAAAATCAAAAGAAACTGTGTTCAAATTAACGAAAAATACATGAGAGAGTGGGAAAAAGGTCTCACTCTCTCCAGGATAAAAATGAAAAGTCCTGAAGTCCAGTAAAAGAACTGGGGGTCTCTAAGGTAGAAGGGAATTAGCACATTTCTGAGAATTCTCCCTAACAAAGGACACTTAGATCCAGCAGCGACATCCTTTTGGAACTAAAACCTTACAACAAAAACTACAGAGGATCCTCCTTTTCCCCACTGCTATGCAAGATTGTAAGTAGTAACTCTGTGGGAGACTACACCAGCCTTGTCCTCTTGGCGTTAGGTAACCCAGCCTTTGGTATAGGCCTGTACTACACAAGTTGGTAGTGTGACTGAGCAGTTGGGCTTATCGTAAGAGGGGTCATGTGATCTGTAGAGCTGTGCAATTTATCCAGTAAACATAAGTATCCAATTAAACACTTATCCACTTAAAATGATATGACAATGCATTACTCTGATGGTTGTATCTGCTTAGATTCACATGCTGTGCATAGGTCCGACATCCAGTGGTCACTGCGGAGTATTGCATTTTGTTTTTCGTAGTCGAAAAGGGGACGTCGACAAGGCGTGTCTGTAACACTATCCCTATAGTGACGTGCGTTGTACCCACAATCCCTCACGCGTCGAGGTCCCTCAGATTGTTTTTTTCCGCCCAGCTTATGGTCGCCTTACGCGGAGCTCCTAGAGAGACATTGCTAAACAAGTACTACGGACCTCGGTCCTTAATATATATACTTACTGTTAAAAGATCCCTCCCCTCGACGTTAGCTGTGAAGCTGTTTCTCCGCCGAGCAAGTTTTCGACGGAGAGGAAGAGACGGAGGAGATCCTTCGGCGCTGCCGAACACGTGGCCAGGCCTCGCCGGCCAACATACAGTAGGGAGAGTGGGGGTTCGAACTTTTCTCTTCTCGTCGAGAATGTCTTTCTTTCTCCCCTATCTTTCCCTTGGGGTTATCACCAGTTTTTATTGCCTCAGCTATGGAGAGGACACCTTTTAAGTTTCGCCCACGCTGTAGGGGCAAATACACTTGGAAGGATAAACACAAGCTCTGTAATCGTTGCTTGCCCCTCGATCATAAAGAGGACAGCTGCGCGGCCTGTAAGCTCTTGAAACCAAGAACACTTAAAGAACGGAAAGTTAAGAGGTGGGCGGACTACGCTATGTCGAAGTCAGTTTCCTCACCCGCCGCCGCTGTTACAGAAAGTGACGAGGAGGGTGATAACTCGACGTCCGTTACGGAAGTCATTAACCCCCAGAAGGAGCGCTCGCGCTCCTCGACGTCCGTCCCCGGCCCCGACGGGCTCGGCTCACGCCCTGCTTATGGGGATGAACACCCCGGCGACAAGGACGCACACAGACCCCATAGGCCTAAGCACACAACCCACGGCTCTTCTTCGTCGAGGACGAAGGATCCACCAGCACCGAAGGGGACGCAGGGCACTCCGGCGTCGACCTTAGACCGTAAGGGTCTCAAGCCCCACCCGCAAACGCAGCCGCGACCAGCGATTGGGCTTTCATCTAACACGGGCGCTACCTCAAAGACACCCGACGTAACGCTCCATAGAGCGGCCATCGAGAAACAGCGCGTAACGCAGACAACGCCGACTCCAGAACCCTCTACCGACGAACTAGTCGTCGAGAGCCTGGCGAGAATTGTTTCCGAGGACAAACGCAAGCGGACGACGAAACAGACGTCGAATACCGCACCCAAGGAAATAGAAACGCCGAAAAAGCACAAGAGTAGCCAGGAACTGCCCCATTCATCTAAAGGCACTTCTGAACTACCGGAGGGCTTTTCTGAGGGTGACGGAAACCTTTCGTCGACGTTGTGGGAGCGTTCGAAGCGTTTTGAAGGTGACAACACTGATTTCCCCCCTCTAGACTATTCAGGGGTTCCCCATGAGACCATGGAAAGACTCCATTCTTGTATGGAAAAGATGGAGGTTTTTGGGTAGCCAAAACCCACCCACACCCAAAAGACCAAGAGAATGGACCCAGTATGACCCTAGGGTCAAGATTCCTAGGCTGTTTCCCCCTTCTACAGATGCATATGACCTCACTGAAGAGGAGCAATACCTCCAGGAAGATGAGGAGTGTTTAGGTGGAGAGGAAGAACATGAGGAGGAGAGGTTTGAGGAAGACCCTTACACTAGCACAGGAGCTTTTGAGGAAGATACAGCTACCTCACAGCCCTGGCACTCCCCATCAGTGCAGCCTTGGCAATCCCCATCAGTGCACTCAGACCCTGATGTCTTTCACCCTTCTCCTCCCAAGGACTCACCTATTGGCAACACCTCCCCCATAGATGACCAGCCCTCACTTAATGCACTATTGCGCAAGGCAGCAGCGCATTTTGAAATAGACACAGGGGAGACTCTTCCGGACATAGACTTTGTAGAAAAAGTTATTAAAGAAAAAGCCCCGGTCAGTCAGTCCATTCCGCTCCTGGCTTCTATAAAGAGTAGAATAACTCCTTCCCTTTCCAATCCGGCCTTATTCAGAGGGGTCAACCCTCGTATAGAAAAGCTCTTCAGCCCTTCGTCTTCTGACCCTTAGTACATCAGGGGACATTCTATTCCGGACTCTCTGGTAGTTAGTAACGCAAGGAAGAGAGCGGGAGTACCACTATCTACTAGTGAGGCACCACCTGACAAAGAGGGCAAGAAGCTCTATGCACTTGGGAAGAGAATCACAACCTCCGCCGCCTTCTCAACTAGGATTGCGAATAACAATTCCCTATTAGCTAGCTACGCAGATGCACAGTGGAGCAAGCTGCGCAGCGAAGCAGA
Source organism: Ambystoma mexicanum (assembly GCF_040938575.1). Taxonomy (NCBI): domain Eukaryota; kingdom Metazoa; phylum Chordata; class Amphibia; order Caudata; family Ambystomatidae; genus Ambystoma; species Ambystoma mexicanum. The sequence continues at coordinate 1,300,273,975 of NC_090932.1, forward strand.
GGACGCACCAGAACCCCTGCGTTCACGCCTGTTGGCTTCTATATCAGAGGGAACTCTTGTAAACCAGGGCATCGTAAAGAACTCCCTGGATGCCGCAGAGACAGCTGGACGTTCCCTGGTTCAGGGAATACTTCTCAAACGCCATGTCTGGCTGCGCAATTCGGGATTTAAGCCAGAAACCCAGGCTTCCCTAATAAATAAGCCTATAGAGCAAACACATCTGTTTGGAAAAGCAGTTGATGAGGCCCTAGAACATGCGAAGAAGGAGTTTGATACCATCAAAACTCTTGACCAAATTTCTAGGCCACCTAACAGACGCAGCTATGGCAATAGACGCTCCTTTCGTGGCCAACGCCAGCAGCAAAGCCAATAACAATTTTACTCTGCTACCAACTGGCCCTCTAACCAAAGCACCCAGTTCAGTCAAAGAGGCCAACGTCGTGGCAACGGAAGAGGGCGCGGCTCCAGTCCAAAAGGCCCCACGCCCAATACCAACAAATGACCCAAAGATTCGGGTCCCCTCCCATGCATCACCGGTCGGGGGCCGGCTAACATCGTTCCTTTCAGCATGGGAGGGAATAACGTCAGACCGCTGGGTATTATCCACCATAGCCGACGGATACTGCATCGAATTCAACGGTTCCCCAAAATACAGACCCCCACGGAACCGGCGCATGACACCGGAACACCTCACTATTCTTCTTCAAGAAGTAGAAGAACTACTGAAAAAAGAAGCTACAGAGGCTGTCCCCCTATCGCAGGTAACAGAAGGTATTTATTCAGTGTACTTCCTTGTACCCAAAAAGGATTTAACCATGCGCCCTGTATTAGATTCTTTAAAAAGCAGTAATTTGCTGTAACATTAATTCTCAGTTAGGATTCAATTAAAAAAAAGTGAACAATGAAACAGGTGAGTAATTCATTCATATGTTCACATGTTCCAGCAGCCCGAGTGGATGTCATTTGAGATCAGTATAGCATTAATATAGTATCACCTTTGCATTATTGAGTTTGTCCAGGAAGGAAAGGTTAGGGTTAGATCAGAACAGACTGATAAGAACAGTTCTTCCAGAGGGATGCAGGCAGTCTATTGTCCCAGCATTCAAGTTTTCCAACATTTAAAACCTGTAAGGGAACATGCAATGCCAATAGGTTCAGGAGGCCATTAGGGAGCCAGGACAGTCAATGTCAATGGACAAAGTCAAAGTTCTGATGCTTCTCTTAGAAAAATGTTCTCAAATAGTCAGTGTTCAAAAGAGAAATCACAGTAACTCAAGAGGAGTCACCTTTAGAAAGCACAAGCTGTAGGGCCAATGAAGGTAAGTTCAGGTCAACTTAGTGTAGGGTTAAATCGCACTCCCAAAGATAGGACGCACCCCAAATGGCAAAAGGATAAAATACCCCAAGCCCCACAGTACCTTGAAAATGAAGCAAGTGCAATGCAGTAGACCCTTGTTCCTGTTCCTTGGTCATGGCGACGAAAGGGATGATGTCTGGCAGGCTCCTGCGGCACCCCTCTCGATAGAAGGACTCACCAGCAATGGTTTTCTATTGATTCAGCGGCTCTCTGTGGTTTTAGCAACATTTTCGTGCGCCAACGACGAACGAAAACGTCTGGTTAGAATTTATTTGATCCTTCGGTCCTGGACTCTGGTGAGGGGGGACACTGGATGGAGATTTCTTGCTTATGTAGGGTCCTCTGGATTCCCACGAAGATGTGGTCGGATTCGAACTTCGGAAAACAATGCACTGACAAGTGGTCGAAGCACACCGGGTATTAGGTTACTGCAGCCTTGCAAAGTCGCAGCAAGTCGGGGGTTGCGCCAAAATAGTGTTTCTCAAGGCTAGTTGGTCCCACCCGCCTAAGGGAGGAAGTCGCCCTTTTACGGGTCTTCCTGTCGATTCGACAACATGGTCAGCACAGCTGCAGGGCTTCACCGGGCACTTTGCGGTCCAAGAGTGTGCTGCAGGTGTCTTCTCTAGTCTTCTGCTTTGGATTTTTGTCCTTTAGTGGTCGATTCTCTTTCTAGTACCAAAAACCTCACTTTCTATGCAAGTTCCCATTCATTCACAGCCCTAGGCTGCAAAATCACACAGCAGGGAGGCTTTCCTCCAGGACAGCCAGCCAGCCAATTGGAACTGGTTTCACTCAGGCACACCTAGAGACAAAGGACAGGGAAGTTTCAGGGCCCTCTCTCACTTCCTGCTTTCTAGACACACTGCAGCCTTGGCAGCCTTCAGGGCTGAAGCCCGCCAAAGGAAAACTACACAAAGGACTCAAACCTGATGCAAACAACAGAAGAAACTAACAAGAATGGTGAAAAAAGTAGACAGGGGCCATTTTGGGTAAATTATCACCCTTGTGTACAGCACTGCAGCTGAGGTATCAGCCTGCAGATGCAGGTTACTAGGTAGTTAAAAAAAAAAATAAAAAAAAAAAAAATACAAAAAAAAAAAGACACCACTGCCACCAGCCATTCAAGTGAGTTAGTGTAACAAAATGTTACATGAGGAATGGGTTAAAGGAATGACTAGGTAACCCCCCCCCCTTCCCTCAGCACTCCACATAGGATGGTGTGTGCTGGACCCATAAAGTAAAAGTAAGTAAGACAGGGGTCATCTTACGATTCTTGGGAACAGTAGTTCACCCATGAAAATGTAGTTAAACATTAAGGGAAGTCCAAGGTACTTTTCAGTGGCAATGCACAAAAGGTGCTGTGTGTCACAATGCTAAAGCAGATGCCTATGGAGTTCACCAAACTCCATAAAACAGTAACGAACATAGACAAACGGTCAGAAAGACACATGAGTGAGAAAAAAGGTCCCACTCACTCAAGAGTAAACATTTAAAAGCCCCGAGTTCAGCAAAAGAGCTGGAGGTAAGGCTAAAGGGAGTGGCGATTAAGACCTACAGGATACTTGGCAATTGGGGTTCGTAAAAGGCACCAGACCTGGTTGTAACATCTTCCTAATCAATTTGTTCAAAGCTAAAGCTCTAATGAACAAGGGAGGCAAGGTCTATATGGTCTTTATTGACATCTCGAAAGCTTTCGACTCAATATGTAGGGAGAAACTTTGGACAAAGTTACAAAATTGGCGCTGCCCAAGCTTTTTATTGGAACATCTTAAAGATCTGCACCAGGGAACACCCATCTGAGTGAAATTGGATCAGAAGGAGCACCTTACAGACGCCATAACCACTAACGTAAGATTAAAACAAGGATGCCCACTTGCCCCGGAGCTCTTCATCCTATTCCTATCAGATATTGATGATGCATTCGAGGAGGTACGCTTTTTTCCAAAGATAGTTAACACTGACGTGGGCAGACTCTTATATGCTAACAATATTGTGATAATCGACAAAACACCCATCGGGTTACAACATCAAATTTCTGCTTTGGAAAAATATCTTGAAGCAAATGACCTAATAATAAACCCAGCAAAATCTAGGGTAATGGGGTTTGGTGAGGATGATCGACGCAGAAGAGCCAAAAACTTTGTATGGTTCTCCAAGGGAGAATCTATTAAAGTGGTAAAAGAGCTCATATACTTGGGAGTAAACAACACCACCAGTAGAAGCAAAATATCCCGTATAGCTGCATTGCATAAAAAAGCCACAAACCTTGCAGAATAAGCGAAATCCTACTAAAGAAGTTTTGTAACTTTTCACTTCTGCCACTAATTTAATTCTACAGAGCCAAAGTGGTGCCTATTTTGACTTTTGGAGCTGAAACCTCGCTCATGTTGACCAAAGACACCTGGCCACTTTTGGAGGATCTGTTTTGGAAAAATGTATTGGGTCTACCAAAAAGTATTCCAATTCAGATTGTCAGACGGGAATTGGCGTTGACATCTGTAAAATCTATTGCTAGATGGAACTTAATTTGCTTCTACAGAAAATGCCTGGAAGATGATCCTAAAGGAGGTTTTAAAATCCTAAAAAAGGCTATGATAGATCCTAAAGAATTGATCCTCAATTGAGCGGAGGCATATCCGTCAGAAATTAATTGAAGATCCAAACGAATCGGAGAAATCATTGCTCCAAATTTCTGACAACTTCAAGAGGAAGCTTTATCGTAAAGATTGGACTTCGACATAAAAATCAAGATTAATTTTGGTCTACCCCGAGAAAACTTAATGATCCACCACGATATCTCCAAATCTTTCATAACTGGTTCCTGCGTCAGCAATACTTGAGATTTCGTTTAAATATATGTGGTCCAAGATTTTCTAAATCTTCCATACAGGGTGCTGAATCAAATTTCATTTGTACTCTGTAAAGAACAACTTCTCATTCCTCCAATCAAACATCTAATTATGAATTGTTCGCTCCTGAAAAGCCCCACTATGGGAGACATTACTAAATATGGGGCTGCCTCAGAAAATGCTCTGCTGGACGATTTTGGTTGAAGGAGAGGAATCAAAAATAATTGCTCTGACGAAATTTTTGCTATTGATTTTTATGAAACTCGAAATTTCAGAGTAGAATTGTAACTTGGAAGAGCTCTGTTGATAGCAACGAACTAGAAGGAACTTTGAAAAGAAGACCTGTATTACACTTATGACTTCAGGAAGCCAGTGTAGTCAATACAAACTATTCTTTGTTCTTGTTTTTCTCTGGCACATTTTCTTTTTCTCCTTCTTTTCTTCTTTTGTAGATTTGCATTTCATTTTATTCTTGGTAAACAGCTGTATGGATATTTATATTTATATTTTGGATGGGTTAAAGGTTTTCAAAGGTTAAAGGTTTTCAAAGAGCAAACCAAATAAGCCAGTAAAAATAAAAAATAGGGAATTGGCACAGAAATGAAAATTCTTCTTAACAAATGAAAATTCTCCCTAAGACTTGCAAGACACACTGGAGCCTAGGCAGGCTTCACGGGAGAAGTCCGCCAAAGACAAAACTCACAGGACCCATCCCACCAGGAATGATAAGAAGAGAGCCAAGAAAGAACTTCTAACTGGAAAATGCAGAAAAAGGAAGACAGGGGCCATTTTGAGAAAATGGTCACCCATGGGTGCTATACTTCAGCTGAGAAAACAGCCCGATAGTAACCTGCACAAAAAGGTAGAAAAGGTATCCACTGCCACCAGCCATTTAGGTGAGTTAGTTACTGTAACAAAAAGTTACAGGAGAAGTGGGAGAAGATTTACAATGCAACCCCCCCCAGAAGGTGGTATGTGCTGGTCGCACAAAAGAAAAGGCAAGATAGATAAAAGTTTTTACTACTCTTGGGAACTGTAGTTCACACAAGAGAATTGAAATAAAATAAAGAGAAGTCCATGCGAGTCCTCAGTGACACTCACAGAGAGTGCTGGGTGACACAAAAGTCAACAGATTACTCTATTAAAAACACATGGAGGAAAGCATACTCCACAAAAGCAGTAAAATAAATATCCCAGTCAGAGAAAAAGAATGAATGAGTGGTAATAAATTCCACCCACTCGCAGAATAAATCATAACATCTCAGAGTCCAGCAAAAAATGCTGGGGTCTTAGGTTAAAGGGAATTAGCACAGAAACTGCAAATTCTCCCCAACAGGTACTATGTAAATGAAGGAGGCCACACCCCCAGTAGGAAAAATTAAAAATGAAATGTTGCACCCTCTCGTTGGAGCAGAAAAGCGTCTTGTCTGGATTTGGGCCCCAAGAAGCTGTTTGTTGGACTTAAACGCAACTTGGTTTTTTCTCGTTGACTGCGAAGACTACATTGAAGAGTAGGTTGAGTGTCACCAGTGTTTTGATGACACTCTTGAGGGGTCTTTCCCGTATTAGCCAGTCATCGAGGTAAGGGTACACTGGAATCGACAGCCTGCGCAGGTGGGCATCTGCCACTGCTAGTTGGTGAATATCCTTGGCACTGAGGAAATGATGAAGGGAAGCACTTTGTATTGGTATACATTCACCATTGGTTCTTCAAATGCATTCAAAGACTTAAAGAAGGTAAGTGATGCAGTAAAGTGGAACCCAGTCACAAGATATATACCCTAGCTTCAGAAGTCCATTTCCTATGAAGAATGGATCCATGTGCCCAAAGCCACAATGATTCTCCCCAGAATGTATCTGATGCAGGTAAAGTACTTGTGGTGGTGATTGTTCAAAAGAAGAGATGCAACAAAGTTACTAGTGAGAAAAAATGTGTCTCGCAGGTTTCTCTGCTCAGGTGAAAAGACCAAAAAGCAGTGGAATGGAAGGATACAAGATACTTTTTCTCAATGCTATCCTGTTGAGGACAGGGAGAGACAAATGTTTTGCATTTACTTACCCCGCCCGACTCAGTTTCCTACAGGACTGGATGGGTTGATTGGGTGGGGTGGGGGTTGGGGGGGGGTGTCGTTGGAGGTTCTTTTGCCATTGTGGGAGCCATTGAGAGATGCCCAGCAGCTGTGGGTGCAATAATTCTTCTGGTCGGGTCCAGGAGCAGAGGTCAACCCTTAGCAATGGAGAAATGCAGAACCCACTGGTGCAGAGCTCTTCAGTTCCAGCAATACCCACAGACGTCAGACGTCATTCCAGTTGCGGTAAAAGACCTTCCACAGCAGGATCCCTTGAAGCAGGGAGGCTGGAATTCGATAAGAAGTTGACAAACACCAGAAGCTGGGAACCACTGAAGTTCCAGCTGTAAACACAGAACACTGACTGTTCTAGCGAGGTATCCCACTGGAGAGCTGATCAGTCCCCTGGGTGGTCTAGGGACCCTTCCGAAGTCTCAAGATGGCTGGATCCTAGAGAACACGTCTGGACTGGTTGATCCCACCAGTCCACTGCACAGAGCCTTCGCAGATTAGGTAGTCGAACAGGGCTTCACTGGGCCAGACACAGGAAAGGATGTTGGGCCTCTTCTGGAGTCCTCTTCGGATCTTCTGTCGGCTTTTCTTCAGCACAGGATTCTTGGCTGATCTGCAGAAATGGCTGCATAGGCTTTCTCTTTCTTCTTATCCAAAACCCAGCCTGGTACCAAGCCCATCAATGTTAAGGGTCTGCATCATTCAAGCAGGCACTAGTTGTCCAATCAGGAACAACTATTTCTTTCACTCATGTCCCACACCTACACTCACTGGCACCACAGATGTGGAGTGGGACCAGATAGTCTCAACCACCACAGATGAAGAGCAGGACAGTCCCAACCACTTCTTCAGGAATGCACACACGAAGGCATCAATAGCCCACGAAAGCAACAATTTACCTGGGCAAGTGCATGACCTTGTATGGGATTTCCTGACCTGGCAAGGCAGGAAGAAGGCTAAACAACAATATGGCCAAAGAACAAGTGAAACTCATGGCATGCCCATGTAAGGGCACTAGCCACGTTTAGTAGCCATACTCTGTAAATGCGAATGTGCACACTAGAAATAACAAAAATTGTAAAAATAGATCAGCTGCCACAAGCTTGTCTTTAGGCACATATACAAGTATTCAAAAATCCCAAGTGTAAAAAGCTAGGGACATATAAAGGTATTCCAATTACACTCCATTGTAAGATGCTGTGTGCATGGTTTAAAAAGTTACACAAAGTAAAAAAAGACAAAAACGGAAACAGTAGAAAGGCTCAGACAAGTTAGCAAGTTGCACTATGCTTTTTCAGCATGGATCATTATGAAAAGGGGAGGGGGGCAGTGGGCACCTGTTTGGCAAACATCACTTTCAAAAACAGATCTACCTGCATTATTTGATTACTGAAAATCCATAACCCGCAGGATATTATGCCCTCACAGATGGCTTATTCCCGATATCCTATTCTGTTGGCTTTCAAATATCTTGTGAATAAGCTGGAATTACTTTTTATCTACCCAAAAAAGCCGCATTTTTAGTAACGCAATCTAGAAATCTAGTTTCATTATAAAATTTGGAAGAGCACAAGTAATAATCTGTTTACACAAGAGAAGGCACCAAAAATCAGTGTTTGGAGAAATTATCAACCACAAGAATATAGGATCCAACTATACCAATCAAAACAGTTAACTTCTCCACATTTCAAAACAACATCAAAAACAGATTTGATAGAAATCAACAGTGAATTTGCTTACTGAAGGTGGTCGCGGCTGCATTGGTGAATTTAGCGGCGATGGCAATGGTGGGTGACGCACAGGGGGCGGTCGAGGCATGGGCGTGATGGATGAAGAAGATGTGGGTGGTGTTGGCGCTGCAGAGAGGGGAGGCTGTGAGGGAGGCTGTGGATTCTCATTGGGTTTGCTGGGTCCAATTTTATCCTTGCTGTCGTCCTCTGGCACCAGACCCTTGGCCTTGTGGATGGCCTCGATCTGCTCCTGCAGTGTAATATTGGCCTGGGCAGCCTGCTGTGTACGGGCCATACTACCAGAGTGACCATCCCAAGTGACCTGCAAATAAAAAACGGGCGACAGTAAGCATGCACTGCTTCACACAAGACCAAAAAAAAACACTAAAAAAACCCAACAAAAATAAAATAAAGGTTTTGCAGGTGAACTTCAGTGGATTCATTTAAAGACGTTCCCAAGCGAATCCCACTTGTGACCAGACCAATGAAGTGTTGCTTACCTTCTCCTCAGGCTTCTGGATCTCCTCCTCACCAATCTTCTTACCAATGGCCGTTTCTTCTACACCGAAAATATCAGTACGGCGCTCAGCCAGCTGTTTCAAACTGCTTTCAATGTCCAATCCTGCAAGTGTTACACAGATATGGATTACATTCAGTATTTTAATTCAGGCTAACAAACATGTCAAGTAGCAGATTCTAGGTGCATTCCACATTTGACAAATCTACACCTGATCAGGTCACACAACACTTCTGGTGATTCTTTAACTGGCCACTTACTCCAAGGAGCAGAAAACTGCAGAATAAGGACACATCGGCCCGCACCACCTACACTTGGAAACTGATTAATACTTTAAAATTGTGACATAGCACCAGTAGAGCAGAGTGGTTCACAGGTACAATTACACACTTTGTCCATAACAAGTAAGAGAATGCCCACACACTATATTTTGTATTAAAATATAGTGCCGGTAGGAAATGGCAAAGAGATAAAGCAATGCAGTTACAGGTAAGTAACTCAGAAGATGACACAATGTCCCATGTAAGTTCCTTCTAGAAAGAAAAAGGAGGCAACAGGGATGTAAAGGCTTTTCTATCTAGGCTGGCAAGTTCAAGTACAGAACAAGAAAGCTCAGTAGTGAGGATTGAGTAGTCTTTGGCAAGACAGAGTTTCCTTTTTCCAAGAGTGCTACAAGGAAGGAGCAGTTACTGAAGTGGTGGAGGGAAGCCCCCAGAAGTCCCATGAAGATTAGAACAGATCCAGGGATGACGAAACATAAATAAAACACTTGCCAGCAGCGAAAGTGTCAGGAGAGAAGCACTCTGGGACCAAAAAAGAAGTTTGACGTCTGCTTCCTGCGCACATTGTTTAGCTATCACTAAGGGCTCCAACATTGACACCAGTGCACCCTGGTCCCCATAACGCTTGGGAAGAGTGATTATTCTCAATTAAGTGATTCCAAAGCCAGGAGTGGGAATCATAGGGGCAGAAATGAGAGTGAGCTGCAGTTGGCGGCAATCGTAGTTGCAGGGTTTCCACTACATGCTCTAGTACAGGATTCAGCTTCTGAGGATAGGGGTAGCTTTGAGAGACCCATAGGAAAGTTACAACTGAGAGGACCCAGTGACAGCATGAGCACCCGGAAAGAGTCTGGAGTTGTGGTTGCAGGGATAAAGCGATTGTCTGATGTCCTGAGTCCTGGCAGCAAAGGAGCACCCACTTCTAGGACAGACTATGCAGGCACGGTCAGGAAGTCATTACCACTTTATCAGTGGAAAGAAGCGCCACTGTGGGTTACTTCTGGTAGCCGTGGCGAGGCAGAGCTTCCCCACCGACTTCTTATGAGCATAAAAGGATGTTGGTGCGGAGCTTCTGCCCTTTCTTAAGCAGCAGATCTTCTAGAGTACCAGTTCAGAGTTCCAGCTGTTGAGAAATTTTAGGAGGAGGCCATCCAAGTCATGAACAGGGAGCTCTGAGAAATTAGCCAAAACCTAATCAATGTACCTGGATGTGCAGCCAAGACTTATTCACAGCCGGGTGTGTGAGGTCAGGGTACCTCAATGAGACTGTTAGGGGAGTTTTCCTATAGTCCCACTTGGAGGTAAGAGTTTAGGAAGCTATCCCAGTGGTTTGTAGATCTCTTGGTCGGATGACGGACGGCAGGACTATGGACAGGATCTCTCAGCAGCAGTCTCGAGCGAGGCTCCCTGGCATGACTTTAAGCAACTTTTCTGGTCACTTTGTAGTTTTGGCACCTTTTCTGCAGCACCAAAGAACATGATTCACCCGGTCAATCTTCGCCTCCTGCAGTCCCACACTCATGAGGGGGCCTGGGCAAGTTGGATTGGATCTCTGGAGTGTCCTTTATGGATCAGCAAAGATCTGGACGGATTCCACCTTTCCACGACGATGCACTTGGCAGCAGGTCTCCTCCTGGTATTGGGGTTTCGCAGCTCTGGAAAATCAAAAGGACCTCAGGAGATGGCTCAATTCAAAGTATTGGGACTGGTTGTTCCCACCAGCCAAAGGGGAAGGAGTCAGTCTTCGGAACTCCTGTTGCACAGAAAACTGGGTCAGGACAGCAGTGGTCGCTTCATGGTGTTGCAAAGGGTCAGCAGGTGTCTCTAGTCTTCTTTGGTTACTTCAGCTTCCAGTGGTGGACTGGCTTTTCACTCCAGGAGCCTCACCTTTCATGCAGTTCCAGCACACACACCTCTGCAATCTCTGAGCAATTTACAGAAGGGGGTGTTTGGCTGTCCAATCAGGACAGCAAGGCCCCCAATGGTAGCTGGTCCTATTCAGGCACTCTGGCAGACAAAGGACAGGGTGGTGGAAAACTCATCCTCCACTTCCTGCCTGTCCAGACACTCTGCAGCGTAGGCAGGGACACTGCATGTTTTGCCTTTGGGGGGAACCCTTGACACAGGCCTCCACCTCCCAGAATGGTAGAAGAAGGGCTAACCAAGAACAGCCATGCTAGTAATGGTGCAAAAAAGAAGGGAGGTCCCGAGTTGGTACTTGGGTGCCCCTATTGTGCACAATAGAGGCTATGGACATAGCCTGCGGTATAAAAATTAAACAATAGTTGGTAGAACACATACAGTGCCACCAACCATAACTGAGAGATTGTCTATGTGACTAAAAAGTCACAGTAGCAGATAGAAGAATAAGTTACTTACCAACTGGTAACATTCTTTCGACTGGATGCTCCAACGTATTCCACATCTTTGACATGTGGACGTAATGTCCACAGCTGTGTACGGAAACTTTTTCAGCAGAGGGCGTCCTGCGTCGATGACGTCGGCCCGATGTCCCTCAAAGGCCTCTGTCGAGGGCGACGTCACTGGATGTTATAAATAGGACACACGGCGTCCGTAGCCTCAGTTTATGTTTTTTCCTCCATAACATGTGACATGCACATATCCAATGCCTGCTTGACTGCACATAGCCTTGTGGAAACGTAAACTGCAATAGCATAGGAAATTCTGCAGAAGGGCAGGCTGGGAGGGCGATGTGGAATACGTTAGAGGAACATCCAGTCGAAAGAACGTTACCAGTTGGTAAGTAACTTGTTCTTCGAATGGATTGTGTCCTCCAACGTATTGCACATCTTTGAAAGACTCCCAAAGCAGTACCAGAAAATGGAGGAGGGAAAATAATTTAGAATACCCAATCAGATGGCAGAATAAAGAACCACCTTACCAAAGGCCATATCTTGACCATGGAGCGTATCCAGGGAGCAATGTTTGACAAAGGTGTGGATAGAAGCCCATGTGGCTGAGTCACAAATATTCCTAATAGGAACTCCCCGCTGCAGGGATGTGCAAGTAGACACTACCCTCTGGCATGAGCACTCAACCCTTCCGGAAGGGTCCTTGCCCACCAATCGGTAACATTCAGCAATGGTGAGGATAATCCAACTGGACAAGGTCTGTTTGGTAACAGCCTGGCCCAATCGGTGTTCAGTATACCCTACAAACAGTTGATCGTCCACTCCGACCCTGGACATCCTAGAAATATAAAAGCTCAGAGCTCTCCTAGGGTCCACCTATGGAGTTGCTCCTCTTCCTTACCAGGATGAGGAGGAGGAGGAGGAGGATAGAAAGACGGAAGAACCACTTTCTGGCTCAAATGAAATTCAGATACTACCTTAGGTAGAAAGGAAGGACGTACACTCAGTACAAACCTATCCTTGTGGAACACAGTAAAGGGCGGCTTAGATGAAAGTGCCTGCAATTCACTCACTCTGCGAGCAGATGTAACTGCAACCAAGAACACTGTCTTGAAAGACAATAGTCTCAAAGGACAAGAGTGTAAAGGTTCAAATGAAGCACCCATCAAGAATTTCAAGACCAAATTCAGATCCCAAACCGGCACCTGGAACGGGGACGGCGGGAACACATTAAGGAGCCCTTTGGGAAAATCAAAGGAATCTTAAAATAAGCGCATTCTTCAGATGAGCGCTTGAAGATAGACAACACCGCCAGGTAACCTTTAAGGGTACCTACTTGAAGGTCCCTGCGGGCCAAAGAAAGCAAGAAAGATAGAACCGTGGGAATGGAACACTGAAAAGGATCAACATTTTGTCCCCTGCACCAGTCGCAAAACCTACGCCAACAGTACAGGGATTTGGTTGCTGGCCGCCTGGCCGAAAGCAACACCTCCATCACGTCATCCGGGAGGTCCCAATCCTTATACCTCAACCTTTCAGATACAAAAGCGTGAAGATTGAGAGTCCTGACCTCTGGATGGAGAACCCGACCATCTCCCCTCGCGAGCGAGCAGATCCTCTCAGTAGGGAATACAGCATGGAGGGCAGATGGACATTTCTAGAAGGTCCGGGTACCACGCTCTCCTGGCCCAATCCGAAGCAATGAGGATTATGTGGGATCCAAACCTCCACAACCTCCTTAACACTTGAGGAATGACTGGGACCGGGGAAACGCGTACAGAAGTGGGAATGACCAACCCACTAAGAGGGTGTCTCCTAAGGCTCCACTCTGAGGAAATTCCCTTAAGGAGAATCTCTTGCACTTCCGGTTGGCACTGGTTGCGAAGAGATCCACTTGTGGGGTTCCCCAAAGGGCGAATATCTCCAGAAGGACTTCCTGAGCCAACTCCTCTCACTCGTGAGAGACTCTGCTCTGCCTGCTCAGAGCTTCTGCTGCCGCATTCTCCTCACCGGCCAGATGAACTGCCAAGAGTGATATTCCTTGCTGAATTGCTCAGAGCTGCATCACATCTCTGAACAACGGGAGTGACCCTACCCTCCCACCCCCTTTTTGTTGAGGTAATGCATGGCCACTGTATTGTCGATTATGATCAGGACACACTTCCCCCGCATAGACGGCAGATAAGCCTTCAGGGCCAGCCTGATGGCCCTCAGCTCTAACAGGCTGATGTGAAGTTTGGACTCCGACAGAGACCAATGACTGCTGGAGGTCAAATCTTCAGCATGAGCTCCTCATCCGGTGAGGGAAGCATCCGTCACTACTGTCACCTCCGGCCACAGTTGTCAAAACGGCTCCCCCACCATCAGGTTCTCCTCATTGGCCCACCACAGCAGATCCTGTGAGACAGAGTGGAATCTGAATGGGATCCGACATCGTGCCCGAGAATTGTGACCACTGCATCTTGAGGACCCATTGCAGGGATCTTATCCTCAGTCTGGCCTCTGGCACCAGAAAAATGAGGGATGCCATGAGGCCGAGCAACCTTAAGAATTCGAAAGCCGGGAGACTTTGGGAATGTTGAAACTTGTCCACCATCTACACAATGTGATGAGCCCTCACCTTGGGAGGCGAGCACTTCCCCAAGGACATGTCCAAAACAGCCCTGATGTACTGGAGCTGTTGGGAAGGTGTCAGATGCGACTTCTTGAAATTTGAGAGAGAAGCCCAGCTTGTGGAGGGAGCAGCAGGTGAGACCGAGATGGTCCAACGCTTGCTCGGGAGAACGCGTGCGGATCAGTCAGTCGTCCAGGTAGGGATAGACTTGAATCCCCCCCTCGCCTGAGATATGCTGCCACCCCTACCACCATTAACTTGGTGAAGACCCTCGGGGCGGAGGTCAATCCGAATTGCAGGACCCGAACAGGAAAGTGCGAGTCGCCAGCCGCAAACCTCAGGTACTTCCTGTGCTTTGGATGAATCGGCACATGAAAGTAAGCATCATGTAGGTCCACAGACACCAACCAATCCTGAAGTCGAAGGGCCTGGCGGACCTGAGAAAGAGGGACCATCTTGAACTTGTCCTTCCTGGGAAATTTGTTCAACCAACGCAAGTCCAAGATGGGTCTCAATCCCCTGTCTTTCGATGGAATCAAAAAATATGGGGGATACCATCCCTTCGCTGCAGGCACCACTTCGATAGCGCCTTTCTCCAGCAGGGTCAAGATTTCCTGCACAAGGAGCGGATCTGGAAGCCTCAAAGAGAGATTTCCCGGTGGATTGTCGTGAGGTCGCTTTAGGAAGGGAAGGCAGTAGCCGTGGGCTATTGTATCCAGAACCCACGCATCCGAAGTAATAGCTCGCCATTCTTAGAGATGCTGAAACATTCTGCCCCCAAACGGCGAACAATGGGACCTGGCCTCATGATTGCCTTCAGGCACTGCCTCAGCCGCTCCAAGACAGAGGCAGCTGAATCAGCAGCTTTGGCATCCCTATTTCCCCGACCACCACGGGTACTTTTACGCTGACCCCTTTGACTGGCGGCTCCTCTAGTTCTACCAAAGGAGGAGTAGTATCCAAAATAACCTCCCCTCCACTGCTGTCCCCTAGATCAAAAAGCCAGAAGTTGACGCACAGCTGTGCTCAAAGATTTCGCCGCAGTTTATGAGGTCTGCATTCTCTCAAGGCTCTAGTCAGCCTTGCTGCCAAACAAATGCGCACCATCAAAGGGCATGTTCAAAAGACGGGCTTGAACATTCAGAGCAAACCCAGACTCCTGCAACCACGCAAATCTGTGTAGAACGGTGCTCGCAGCCATGGACCGGCTAACACTGTCAGCCGTGTCCAAACCCGACTGAAGGGATTCACACATGGCATCCTTGCCATCTTGCACAAGAGCAAGACACCAATCCCTTTCTTCCCCTTCCAAAATATGCTCAGCCGCCAGAGAAACAATTCACAGTGTGTGAAAATCTTGCCACCATACTCCCTGCAGAAAACACCTTGCATGCCAGACTGTCGAAGCGTTTGTCGTTCTTATCAGGTGGGGATGGTAGGGTACGCCGCCTGCCTCGAGGTGGCCGTAGCCGCCTGAACCACCAAACTCTCGGGAGTGGGTGAGATGAAAGGTAGCTGGGGTCGCTACCGGAAGGGTGGTATTTTTTAGTTAACGATTTGTTAACTGCTGGAAGAGATTCCGGTGTCTGGCAAGCAGCAGTCACCCTTTTCTGCAACGTCAAATGAAAAGGTAACACCGGGTCAGAGGATGGACTTTGACCCAAAATATTGTCAAGTCATCCTGAACAAATGGTTCCGGAGGACTAGACCAACCAAGATACTCACTGACCCTAGCCATCAGTCTCCTGTAGGACGACTCAGCATGAGCCCCAGGCTCAGGCCTGCAAACTTCTACCTCAGTAGAAGTGTCCAAGCCACTGGCATCATGAAGTGATTGCCTTAACTCTTCCAACTGACTGCCCCAGAAAAGACAGGAGCCACATCAGGCTCAACAGGGTCAAAATCTAAATCCAACCACTCCTCATCCTCAGATGTCATCCAGAGGGAGGTAAAAGTCCTGCCTCGGGACAGAAGAGGGTCTGGAGTCCTTAACAGGTCTCACAGACTTGGAGGTAGCCTTCCTTGGAGTATCCACAGTACCAGGGATCTCCATCAGTAAATTTCAGCCAAAAATCCCTGAAGGGTCGAGGGCGCCGAAGGCTTCGGCGTCGCGAGTGGCACCGAGGGCTGGTGCAAAGTCAAAGCTTCAATGTCCGTATCCGACGGACACTGCGCCGACTGAGTCGACGCCGACTTTGAGTTTACCAGGTTTCTGCGGTCTTGCTGGGGACCAGAACTGAGACCTGGGAGCACGTCTCTTGAGACCACTGAGCCTGGTCTGAAAGGGACCTTGAAGGTTCCCGATGAGAATCGCGCCGAGGACCTGAGCCCAAAGGCGTACGAGCCACGAATCAATACCGTTCCTTGCCGGTTTCTTCCCGAAGGCGCGGACGGAACTCTGCCCGGCGATTGGAAAAAGTCACCAGCATCTGCTCCCTGAAGGCAGCCCATTCCTCCGGAGTCGAGGACTTAGTTGGATAAGCCACTTTCCTCACGGCTCCATCCTCCGAGGAAGACGGGGAAGGTGACCAGTGACAGCGCTTCCTGGAATGCCAAGACGAGGAGGGCGAATGGCGGGAACCACTTCTGGACCGTGATCCCGGTACTCCTTGCGACGTGGAGAGTTGCCCCTCGAATCATCGGTGGACATCCCCTTAGAAGTTTTACGGGACTTACTGGGTTTAGAACCCCTACCTACCTGGAGCTTGCCCTTACGCTCCCGCAAGGCCTTAGCAGTCAGCGACTGGCATTTGGAGTTGTCTGTGTCATGACTCTAGGCCAAGACTATAAAAACTAGAAGAGTACCCTCGTTGTTGTAACTATAACCAGAGAGATTCAAGAAAAGCAGGACAAAACAATTCTTTGGCCTGATATCTCGGGCTATTTAGAACAGAAGTGAGTTGCTTAATTTTAGCAATCCCAAAATGAATCAGCAGCTCAATCAATCTTTACCACCCACTCAGGAGGGTGGTTCTAAACAGTTCAACAAAACAATACAATATTTGAACCAAAAGTTGATCAGAAATGTATTTTAAGAATAAAAGTAAAAGACATCAGCAGATTTTTAGACACATTAAACAGGTAATACAGACAAGTCATCTATTTACAACATAAACAGCTCAAAACGAATAATACTTCAAATTGAGTTCAATAACAAAAAATACATGCATGTGCAATTTAGTGAAAAAAATTAATTGCATCATGAAACCCCCTTCTTTGGTACATTAGTTCCTCATTAGTGGGGCTAGAGTTTTTTGATAAAAGAGTCAAGTTATGCAGGTTCTTTCGATGCAAGATATCTGATCAGTTGCCAACGTGAACGTGATTAAATGCTAGTTGGTAGTGAAGGTTCCAACCGGCTGTAGTACAGGTAGATCACTGTTCCCTGTAATCGTCACGTTTCGGCGGTCAAAGGTGGATGTACAGGCCGCCTTCATCAGGGCTCCGAGTCAGGGACCCTGTATAAGATAACATTGGTGTAATATGAGTGAGTTTTGAGCCACGAATACCCTAGTTAATGGGGCAAAAAGTAAAACTGAGTTGGTTCTCATGGCTACCGGCTGAGAAACTTACTTGCCGGTGCGCATTATCTCAAGCGCATTGGTGCGCCCACGCATTGGATAGGGGGAAAGTCGCCAGACGCCAGGACCAGTAGTGCAGGGGCTGGGTCAAGTGAATAGACTTCACAGTGAATGCAGAGGTTTCACAGGTAATCTCGAGGCTGTAAAAAGGGGAGAAGTCATGGAGGACAGCCATTGGTGACGGTAAGCCATCGTGACAATTATGGCATCAAGATCAAAAGGTAACTGGTGCACGGGTACCGCAGCCACATTTGAGTTCAGGTGGCGGAAAGTGCATAGAAGAAGTAAATTCTGGAAAAGGGAAAGGGCGAGGGAGAAAGATTGCTGTAGGGGCAGGATCGAACATTCTAAACTTTTTTGTTGGGACTTTGTGTGAGATTTACAGTCGCTCCGCTGGGGGCTGGTGCATGAAGTGGTAGTGAACAAACCCAAGGTGAGTGGCCCATATACGGGACTATCATAGCGTTCAAGAAGTCAGGGCTACTGGTATCAGGTGCTAGAAATGGAGTTAGCTACATGGTGAGGGAGTAAGCACCCAATGTTGTGTTTTGAAAGATGTGAATTATGGGTCTCAAGCTTATCCGTTTGCGGATGATTCTCATGTTGCATGCGAGCTGGAATTAGGTGCCGTGAGAATGGTATATCAGCAGATTGAAAGAAGGGGGAAGCGCGGACCAGCGCGCACACGTGAACTGATCAAGAAGGCCAGAATAACACGTGTGCGTGCACGGTCAGGCGACCCACGGCTCACCTTGTTTCAGTGCGGCACGAGAGACTGCAGCCGCTTGAGTCTGCTCTGCCTGAGTGCGACTGGATCGCACTGACGAGCCTCCGGGAATGCAGAAGTGTTGGGGCTGCGCGCCGCGTTGGTCTAGCGTTATGCTAGTTGCTGAGGAAGCCACGCGTGCGCGCTATCCCGAGTGATTGTGCATTCACTCGGTGGGTGGTCATAATTTCGAAAAAAAAATGTCGACTTTCGTTTTTTTTAATTATATATTTATTTTAGGGGTTCGGGAGTTAATAAAAAGGGAAAAAGTAAAAAAAATTAAAAAGGGGGGGTTGGGGGGAGCCCCCCCATTTAAAAAAAAAATGCATTGAAAAAAAAAGTCGACATTTTTTTTTTCGACATTTTTTTTTCGAAATTTTGACTGTCGACATTTTTGTTGTTGACATTATGACTATAAACCCATTCACTCATTCTCATGGTAACCGCGCATGCTCCCTGCCGACTTCTTGCGAATTGTCAAGTGTACAGTAGGCAGTGAGTGCGATCGAACGGTACAATTTAAGAACGCACATGGATGTCTGACAAGCGCTGTAGGCAGAATGCGGCGAGTTATGAATTGGGGACCAAACACAAAATAAATGTTTGAATTAGGTGCTTGTCAGCACATTTGTCTTAATCTGAAATATGTCAATAAATAATGAAGGGCTGGGAGGTCTGTGGCCCCGGAGTGTGGGTGAGATAAGTGATAATGTGAGTTTGCTTACTACATTCTAACGTTTGTTGGAGATAATGAGATGATTCAGAGGTTGTTGCAATTAGCAAATAGTTGAGGAGAGAGTGTCCTTGGAGCCAGCATTGTGAACCTTTATATCAAAGGTTGAACAATCTCATTTAGACCACCATGATATGTGTCCAGTCTATGGATCCATCGTGCTTCTTTCTTCAAGAGGCTGTGATGGATATCAGGTCCTCCCTTGACTTTCTCTACCACCCACCACAAAATGTTAGGAGTGTGGTTGGCAGACAGGAAATGTTCAACCAAGGGCGCTGATAGGTTTTTACAGCGAATTTTGGACCTGTGTTCCGAAATTCTGGTATGGACTACTTGTGTAGTTTGACCAATATATCTTAGACTGCAGGGACACTATGCAGTAGATAACATTTTGACTTTTACAGTTTGTGAGGTCCTGAAGTGTCCATTTTCGTGTGCCAATTAAGAAGAAACTAATTTTCTTAGTAAATTGGCAGGCAACGCAATGTCCACAGGGATGATGTCCATATAGAGGTTGAAGAGTACGGGTAACATTTGGAACTGGTTGAAATAATGAGTGGACAAGATGTTCCTTTAAGTTTTTGCCTCGTTTGTAGGCAAATCTGGGCGCAGGATCCTCAGGTAATTTCAGTCGGGCTATGTGCCAGTGCTTATTGATGATCCGTTTGATTCTCGAGGTGTGGGCTTCCAAAGGTAACTACACAGGTTAATCGTTCGTCTTGAGGGCCTGTGTTCTCTTGGTGTAGTTGGAGAAGTGTATCGCGATTTGAGCTCCGGGCACGCTTCTTAGCTTGATCTAGCCGTTTTTTCGGATAGCCTTGTGCTGTTAGGCGCGTGGTCAGTTGTTGTGCGTGTTTGTAGTCCTCAGGGGAGGAGCAGTTCCGACATACGTAAAAATTGTCCATATGGTAAGTTGTTTTTGGTACGGGCCGGGTGGTTGCTGGTGTAGTGTAATAGAGTGTTGCGAGCTGTAGTTTTTCGATATAGGTCACATGTTAGTCTTGCATCTTTGGAGCGAATTGTTAGGTCCAGGAATTTTATTTCAGAGTTGCTTTGTTCCATGGTGAACTGGATATCCGGGTTGCAGGTATTGAGCCAGATCCAAAAGTTGTTGAGTTCAGGTAGGCTACCGGTCCAGATGAAAATAACATCGATGTAACAATGCCAGTGGCTAATGTGAGTTTGCCAATTGTTGGTGTCAGAAAATACAAATTCCCTCTCGAATTTAGCCATGAACAAAATGGCCAAACTAGGCGCAAAGACCGCACCCATTGCAGTGCCTTTTGTTTGTAGGTAGGTAGTATTGTCGAAGGTAAAGAAGTTTCGACGGAGTGCAATGCTCATGAGTTCCACTATGAAGTTCGCAGGGGTCCTTGTGTTAGGAGGATCAGTAGTTAACCACTCCCTTATGCACTCAATGGCGTCTTCCTGGGGGATACTGGTGTATAATGATTTTTTGTCCATGCTGACCAAAAGTTGTTCGGTTGGGTTAAATTCCAGGTCTTCAAATATTGTTATTGTGTACGTAGTATCCCGAAGGTAGGTTGGAGTATTGATGCCCGCTACCCTCCTTCAGACGACCTTCGAGGGTAGCGGGCAGGAGCCCCCCCCCTACCCTGCAGCCACGGACACCAGGCTGCTCCATCGCAGACCAGGCCAGCGCAGACCAGCATCTCACTAGCAGCACACGGCCTGCCTGACCGTGTCCCAGTCATCCGCCTGACCCGCCGATGCCGGGCGCGACGCGGCACCATAGCGAGGCTGAGCCTCGATCTGCCTCATATTTTGTTTATTTTGCTTGCAGTATCCGCCGGCTGGCGGATGCGCCGGCGGCCTGCATGAAGGCCGTATAAAGGCCCTGTTTGTGCCCAGGCCCCCCTCCTTCAGACGACCTTCGAGGGTAGCGGGCAGGAGCCCCCCCTCCTACCCTGCAGCCACGGACACCAGGCTGCTCCATCGCAGACCAGGCCAGCGCAGACCAGCATCTCACTAGCAGCACACGGCCTGCCTGACCGTGTCCCAGTCATCCGCCTGACCCGCCGATGCCGGGCACGACGCGGCACCATAGCGAGGCTGAGCCTCGATCTGCCTCATATTTTGTTTGTTTTGCTTGCAGTATCCGCCGGCTGGCGGATGCGCCGGCGGCCTGCATGAAGGCCGTATAAAGGCCCTGTTTGTGCCTGTCTGGCGACTGGAAGGCGAGGAAGCGTCCATCCCTTCACCCCTGTTTACCAAAGGCTGCTCGGAGTGAGCCTCGTCCTCCACCACGACGGGCCCCCATTACGGTAAGCCTCGGTCCCTTAATTCGCACCTCTAATAGGGAAACGAAAAACATTGACATCAAGACCCAGTATCCACGCTCCACCCAATGGCACAGTGCCACTCTGTATTACCTCCTGCGCAGCTGCGAGCTGTGCTCATATAACTCTGATGTCTGCCCACTGTACCCATGAGTACTAAATACACCTTATGTCCCATCTGAGACCCTCCTGGTCGCTTGCCAATTGCATGGCCGCGTAGAGACCACTGTGATCCTGTGTTGTGCCTTATGGTCGTTTAGTGACCACTGTGATCCTGTATTGTGCCTTATGGTCGTTTAGTGACCACTGTGATCCTGTGTTGTGCCTTATGGTCGTTTAGTGACCACTGTGATCCTGTGTTGTGCCTTATGGTCGTTTAGTGACCACTGTGATCCTGTGTTGTGCCTTATGGTCGATTAGTGACCACTGTGATCCTGTGTTGTGCCTTCTTGGTCGCTTAGTGACCTCTGTGATTTTGTGTTGTGCCCTATGGTCGTTCAGTGACTACTATGACATAGTGTTGTGCCCTATGGTCGCACCTGACCACTCACAAGCCCTCCTAGGACTTTTCTTGCTGTTAGCCTAACCAGTATTTCACTGTTGACCACTATATCTAGCCCAATTGGCGTAATTAAGGCGAGCCTCACCTCACCTCACCCCACCCCCCTATATCCCTAGCCATGCTAAGTTGGATATTGTGCATCATGTTCCCTTTCTGCCTTGTCCGAGCGGACACCCCGTGCACTGGCTCTCACTTCCTCGCCCTCAGCAGTGGGCTCACCAAACTAGCTTGCCCAAGACACCATCCCATCCCCTGTCCTACCCCCTTCCTCTCTACCACACCTCCCTTCCCATCCTCCTCCATTCTCATATCCAGTCTCAAGGACACCCATGAATCCAGCAAGGAACACCACCCCGCATCAACCATCACTGAAGGTCCACATGTACACCCCAACCCCTTAAGCAATCGCAAAACACACCCTATCCTAGGATATGACAGAACATCCCGTTTAAGAGCTCGCACAAGGCTCCCACACCACAACCCCACTACCAAGACCCAGCCTCCCAGATCACCTAAACCCATGGTACACAAAACTAACGACAAACACCCCCAGCCTAAAGCAACCAGAACTACTCCACTAAGTGGCCCACCAACTATAAATACTCCCACTAAGGAACCCAACCCTCCCATTAGTTTCAAAAATGCACTCATCAATGCCCGCTCCCTCGGAGCCCACGCCATTGATATTCACGACCTCATTATCGAACTTGACCTTGACATGCTAGCAATCACAGAAACCTGGTTACATCAAGCATCAGGCCCTCTGCTAGCACTGGCTATTCCGCCAGACTACACCATTCTCAGATCTGATAGAACCACCACTCCAGGAGGCGGTGTAGCCATCATTGCTAAAAACTCTATCAAACTTAGATCAAGCTCCATTGAAATAATATCAGGGTACGAATTACTACTCGCCAAACTCTCATTGAATGAAAACACCACAATCAACATAGTGGTCATCTATAGAACCCCTAGCACAAACAGCCACCCAGAAACAGACATCCCTCTAATACTGACGCCCCTCATCAAACCCAAAACGAAATGTATCATCATTGGTGATTTGAATTTAGGTTTCAATGATAACCAAGACCCCAAAGCAACCGCCCTCATCCTGGCACTAAATGACATGAATTTCCACCAACACATCAATGTCCCCACCCACACCAAGGGCAGAACCCTCGATTGGATCCTCACCCTCAACATCACCTTAGGCCCGATCACCGCACTGAATTGGACAGACCATTACTGCATAGAAATTACTATCACCAACGACGATCCCTGCACACCCAAGAACGTAGCTATGGACTTCATCGAAAGCAGAAACTCTAAAAAGCTCACAGCTGAGAACCTCGACCCCACCTTGAACAAACTGCTAGACACCCACTCAATCCCCAGCAATGACCCCACAATTATCGCTGAGCACTACCACAAATGCCTCTCCACAGCGATTAACACCATAGCACCTGTAACCTCCAAACTAAGGCGCCTCAACAAAAAATCCAACTTCTGGTTCAACGAGGAATTAATCGTCCTTGGAAGGAAAAAACGCTCTCTCGAGCATGCCTATAATAAACATCCCTCCCCGGACTCAGCTAAAGCATTCAAAGACGCTAATACCCTCTACAAATCAGCTATCATTTCGCACAAAGCCAACGCATACAATGCTCGCATCAACAATGCAGCATCCGACTCCAAAGAGCTTTTCACTATTCTTAGAGAACTTGAAAATCCACTTCCTACCGACACACCCATAAACACAAGCAAAGAATGGTGTACCACCATACAAGATGCTCTTGCCTCCAAAATCTCTATGTTACAAAACAAAATCAACTCCAAAAAATCACTCCTAGCTACAAAAAACCCCTGCCTCCCTAATCACTGTATCCCTTCCAGCGACAACTCCAACCCCCCCTTCCAATTCACACCAGTCACCCACAATCTCGTGCTCGACACTATCTCCAAACTAAAAGCATCCAACTGTAAAGGAGATACTGTCCCAGCCAAACTAGTCAAAGCCTGCGCACCTACACTGACCCCCCTCATTACGAAATTTGTCAATGCCTCATTCAACTCCAATACAGTTCCGACTTGCATTAAAGAAGCCTGGGTCACACCACTTCTTAAAAAACCAAATCTAGACACCACCATTCCAACTAATTATCGCCCCATAACCACGGTCCCATTCTTACTCAAAATCATCGACAAACTAGCCTATAACCAAATTCAAACCCATCTAGAATCTAACCAGCTCCTCGGCACCAGACAATCAGGCTTCAGGCCTAACCACAGCACTGAAACAGCTCTCTTGGACCTTAAAATCCAGATGGATGCCATTAGAGACTCAGGGAAACTTTGCATTCTCCTGCTTTTGGACCTCTCAGCCGCGTTCGATTTGGTGGACCACGACAAACTCTGCAACTCACTTGCCCGTGAATTTAACTTCTCTGGGGCAGCCACTGCCTGGGTGAAATCATTCTTAACCGACCGCACCTCCAGAGTGTCCATAGGCAAAGAAGCAGCCAACCCCATCCCAGTCCCCATAGGAGTGCCCCAAGGCTCTTGCCTTTCTCCTACGCTGTATAACGCATATACCAAGCTCCTGTTCTCAGCACTTGACAACATGGGTGTCACATACACAAACTTTGCGGATGACACCCAAATCCTTATTCCCCTTACAGGCAACTATGACCAGGACACCTTAACAATCAACAAAATTTACGCCATCATACAAAACTGGATGGCATTAAACAGCCTATGTCTCAACGATGAGAAGACGGAAGTCCTCATCGTAGGAGCTCCAGCCAAATTAGCTACCCTGCAGCCAGAATATTCAACCATCAACATCGACGGCACCAATATTCCAGTGTCTAAACAAGTAAAAACACTGGGCGTGTACTTCGATGCCAGCCTAACCATGACTAAACAGATCAATGCACTTTCCTCTTCCACGGCCTACACTTCTAAATTAATTGCACTCAGCCGACAATTTCTGACCCCAGCAAACTGCCTCACCCTGGCCAGAGCACTGGTACTATCGAAATTGGACTACTGTAATGTTTTACTACTGGGCACCTCCAACACTAACCTAGCTAAAATGCAACTCTTGCAAAACAAAGTCCTGAGGGCAGCGCTAGGCATAAAAAAATCAGATCACATCTCCAAGACCAGGAAAGATGTACACTGGCTCCCCATCAAAGCCCGCATCATTTTCAAAACACTATGCATCACCTACAAATGCATTACAAAAAAAGGACCTATCTATCTCAATAACACTCTGCACCCTAAAACTAACATAAGACTACTGAGATCCAACGACAAATTCCTCCTGGACCCCCCCGATTCAAAACCACAAGAGCAGGGGGCAGTAGCTTCACCACCTTAGCCCCCAAACATTGGAACTCCCTACCTATCATCATCAAAAAAGCATCCTCCTTCACGATCTTTAAAAAACAGCTTAAAACCTGGTTATTCAACCAATATTAGCACCCAAGGATAGGACACCTTCCACCGGATACTGTTGTAAATACTTAGGCCACTGTTTAGTGTTGTTAATATATTGTAACCTATATCATGTAATGTAACCAATGTAATGTTTGAACATGACTATTTTCTAAGCTGTTTTATAACCTCGCCGTGACACCTGAGGGTCTGGGCGTGTAACAAATAAAATAAATAAATAAATAAGATGCTTATTGGTTGCAAAAAAGTGTCTTTAAATTTGCATAGTGTTCAATGATTGAACCGCATCCTGAGACTATGGGGCGTCCCGGTGGGTTTAGAGAGTCTTTATGTATTTTAGGAAGAGAGTAGAAACAAGGGGTCCTACCCTTAGGTCTTATAAGGAATTCTGCTTCTTTTTTCGATATCCAATCACGCTGTAATGCAAAATTTACAGATTCTGAAATGTCTTGGGATATTTCCCGAGTTGGATCTTTTCGAAGTGTTGTGTAACTTTCTGGGTCATTGAGTAGTGCTAGGGCCATATTTTTACATTGGTTCGTAGTCATGATCACTAGGCCTCCGCCTTTGTCTGCTGGTTTGATGATGATATTTTCGTTATTTTGTAGCGATGTCTAGGCCAGGCACCACAAACAAATGCGATGTAGGTCGGTAATCGACATCTTAGACTTGCAGTCCCGGCAAGTCTTGAAGCCAGACCGTGGAGTGGGTCGAAGAAGAAGACATATTCACGAGGAATACACAAGGCGCGCCGAGTCTTTGTGAAGCAAACATGTTTGCGGAAAAAACAGAACTGAGGCTACGCGCGCTGTGCGTCCTATAACATCCGGTGCGTCGCCCTCGACGGAGGCCTTTGAGGGACAACGCCATTGACGCAGGACGCCCTCTGCCGAAAAAGTTTCCAGAGTACACAGCTGTGGACATTACATGTCAAAGATGTGGAGTACGCTGGAGGACACAATCCATTCGATGAACAAGTTACTTACTCCTGGTAATGTTCTTTTGACTGGATGCTCCTCCCACGTAATCCTCATCTTTGATATTCAATATCCAGCTTCAGCTGATTTGGAAAAAGTCGGCAGAGGGTTCTGTGCGTCGATGCAGCCGACTATGTCCCTCGATGGACTCTGTTTCGAGGATGTGGTCATCAAAGGCATATATAGCATGCCAGCGCCCTTTGTCTTCAGTTCTGTTTTTTCGTGTCATTTCGTGCCCGATCGACACTGGTTTGACCGTACTAAGCTCTGAAGGAGCGAAAGCTGCAATAGCATGGGAAATTCTACTGAGGGGTAGGCGATGAGGAATACGTGGGAGGAACATCCAGTCAAAATAACGTTACCAGGGCTAAGTAACTTGTTTTTTTAATGGATTGTGTCCTCCCACATATTCCTCATCTTTTGATATACTCCCAAAGCAGTGTTAGTTTTGGTCGAGGGAGTAAGAATTTTGTCATGAATGGTTTCCATGAACAGAACGAAGGACAGCTTTTCCAAGTTTCCATGCTGACTTAGGGTAGAATCAAGGCAGTAATGCATAGTGACGGTGGGCCTCATTATGAGAACGGCAGTAGCCATGGAGCTATTAGCTCCATGGCTGCCACCGTTCCGGGCTCCTTTACAGAGTTCCTGCAATGGGGACTTACAGGGTTACTCTGAGATAGGAGGACCCTGTAAGTCCTCCATGCAGGAACCCTTCCCCATTCCCATTGAGCCACCATAGGGCTCAATGGGAATGGGGAGGGACGTAATAACGGGCAGATTACATCTGGCCCATTATTGCCTCCCTCTTCCCCACACGGGACCCAGAAAGCACGCCTGGTTTACCAGGCGTGCGATCCGGGTCCCGCGATGGGAAGCTTGTAATCGGCGCTCCCGGAATGAAGGGGGCCGGTGCTGTACCGGCCCCCTTCAATCCGGGAGCGGCAGGGTCGTAATGAGGTCCAGTGTGTATTGCGGACCATGTAGCTGCCTCAAATATTTTTTATAGGAAAAACTCTTTGCAAAGTAGAGGACGTAGCTATGCCTCTAGTGGAATGGGCTCTCACGCCTTCTGGAAGATCCTTGCCCGCCAGCCTATGGCATTCAGGAATAATTGGTCATCCAGATGAAGTTTTGACAACCTTGAAATTTAGAAGGTCAGAGCCCTACGTGTATCAAACCTGTGCAACCTCCCTCCTCCTTGCCAGGATGAGGCGGAGGATAGAAAATGGGCAACACAATCTTTTGACCTAAATGAAAGTCTGAAATGACCTTAGGTAAAAATGAAGGCTTAACCCTCAGAATGACCTTGTCCCTGCGAAACTGTAAATGGAGGTTTAGAGGATAGTGCCTGCAACTCACTCATTCACTCTACGGGCTGAAGTTAGTGCTGCCAACAAGATGGTCTTGAAAGTTAGTAACCCTAAGGGACATGAATGGAGAGGTTCAAATGGTGCACACAAGACATTTTAACACCAGATTGTGGTCCCACACGGGAACCTGAAAGGGAGATGGAGGGAACACATTGGTGAGTCCCTTCAGAAATTGTATCACCAAAGGTATCTTAAAATATGAAATTTACTCAGACAAGCGCTTTTAGATGGATAGCACTGCCAAATAACCTTTAATGGTCCCAACCTGGAGTACCAGATTGGCTAGGTACAGTAGAAAGGAGAACACCTCTGATGTTTTGCATAGCAAAGGGTCAACATTAGGGGGGAGGATGGTGGGACGTATGGAGGAAAGGGGACCAAGGACTATGTTAGTCACTACAGTGAGTAACTATTAATTACTCTTACGTCCCGTCGCCTCTCCTCCATACTGCTTGGGAGATTACAACTGAATGTAGCCCCAGGGTGGAGAGGAGACCCTCCTTAAGAAAACAGATTCCTTAGAACTGATTGTCCGAAAGCTGCATCTGACCTAAAGCCGGCGTCCAAACAGTAGTGCTAACAGAAAGCCGTAGGGGTGGCCCAGGTGGCCGCCCTGCTGATGACCTGCCACGGGACCTGCTGTTGGAAAGAGACGGCTGTGGCATTGGCTCTGAAAGTGTGGGCGTGCATGTTAGCTGGAGGTGATCTCTGCTGCCCCTCATAGGCGTCCGTGAAGGTCCAAACCATCCAACTTGCTATAGAGGCCTTGGATGCCTGATAACCGGACCTTGACCCCCCCCCCCCACCACCGAAGGTGACAAACAGAGCCTCTGGCTCGCGGAAGCCCTTAGTCCTGTCCAGATAGAAAATCAGCATGCGTGTGATTTCCAGACCGTGCAAAACCCTCTGAGCATCGTACTTAGGGTCGTCAATAAACGTAGGTAGGACCATCTCCTCGTTCAGATGGAAAGCAGAGGCTACCTTGGGTAGGAACGCAGGGTGTGTGCTCAGGACCACCTTATCCTTGCGCAAAACAGTATAGGGTTCTGAAGCCACCAACGCCTGGATCTTGCCGACTCTGCGAGTAGAGGTGATACCCAACAGAGCTGTTTTAATGGTGACCAGCCTGATGTCCGCGGACACCATTGGCTCGAATGGTTTGTGCGCCAGAATGGTTTGTGTGCCAAGGTGCCCAACACTACATTCAGGTCCCACATGGGGTGCGATTTCTTGATCGGAGGGAAGAGCCTGGCGAGGCCCTTCAAATGTAGCTTCACCACTGAGTTGGAAGAGGAGAAGCCTCCCTCCTCCCATTTACTGTAGGCCCCTTATGGCTGCCAGATAGGTGAGGCATGCCACCTGCACGCCCGAGTAGGCAAGGTGTGCAGAAAAGGAGAGTACGTCCATCCAACGTGCACATGGAGGGCTGGGGGGGGGGGGGTGTTGATCTCCTTAGTGTCGGCACAGTGACAGAACCTAGACCATTTACTCTTGTACTGGCTCCTAGTGCCCTGAATGATTTCAAAGTTGGCCTGTAATAGGCCCAGGTCTTTCAGCGTGAATTGCTTAGGAGCCACGCTGCAAGGGCGAAATTCTGTGGGCGGGGTGGATGACCTTGCCCCTCCCCCATCCCCCCTGTTGCGACAGGAGAGGAGCTGGGCCCAGGTGAATTGGAGCCCTGTCCGAGAGGCTGAGAAGCTCCGAGAACCACTGTCTCGCGGGCCACCAGGAAGCTAGCAGAATGATGCTGAGGTGACACGATTCCTTTATCTTGCACAGAACCCAGTGGATCAGGGGTGTAGGAGGGAAGGCATACGCTGTCATGCCGCTCCACTGAATCTGAAAAGTGTTGCCCATGGAGCTGGGGCAGTGCCCCTGCCAGGACGCAAACTGCTGGCACTTCTTGTTGTCCCAGCAGGCAAAGAGATCCACCCGAGAATGCTCCCCCATCTGCTGAAGATCTCCAGCAGCACCCGATTGTTCAATTGCCACTCGTAATTGTCTGCTCCCAGTCTGCGGAGCCTGTCTACTTCCAGGTTGGACTCCCCCGGAAGGTGGAGGGCGCTCAGGAAGATGTTGTTCTCCAGGGCCCAGTCCCATATGCTGACTGCTAGGTTGCACAGTGGAGGGGACCTGGTACCACCCTGCTTGTTGACATAGTACATGCTGGTGGAGTTGTCCGTCTGGATGAGGACGACCTTGCCCACAATGAGCGGAAGGAAAGCTTTGAGAGCTAGCCAGATGGCTTTCAGCTCCAGCCAGTTGATACGAGACTCCTGCTCCTGCAGGGTCCAGACTCCGTGGACACTGTGGATGTCCAAAGTTGCCCCCCAGTCTTCCAGGGAGGAATCTGTAGTAATAGTGACTTGCGGGACTGGCTGCCCGGAAAGGCCTGCCCATCCGCAGGTTGCAGTCCCTGGACCACCATGTGAGGTCCGGGTGTAGAGATGGCGGAATGCTGACCAGCTCTGTTTAGGAGCCCCGCTCCCGATTCCATGAGGCTGCGAAGTGCAGATGCAATCTCCTCATCTTGAGTCATGTAGGGTATGGCCAGTACAACCGCTGCCATGATGCCTAATAAGTGTTCGTACCACCAGGCCGAGGTCACTTCTCGGGTAAGGAACAGAGTAGTGGCCCTCTTGATGGCCGTGACCTTGTCCTCCGAGGGGAAAACGCTCTCTGAGCTTGTGTCCCATATGAGGCCCAGAAAGGTCAGGCTCTGCGTGGGCTAGAGCAGAGACCTCTTGAGGTTGACTGAAAACCCCAGCTCGAAGGGTGGAGGAAGTGTGATGAACTGCCTCCGGATATCTCGCCCTGACGAGCCAGTCGCCCAGGTATGGGTAGACGTGGTGGCCCATAGCCCTGAGGAGGGCTGCCACCGCATTCATGAGCCTGGTGAATACACCCTGGGGGCTGAATTGAGGCCGATGGGTAGCACCTTGTGTGTCAGTGGCAGCCCATCCTGTCTCCCCTGCACAATGTCTCCTCAATCAGTGCTGGCGTAACAGTCTTGAATTTTTGAAGAGGGAGGAGAGGTTGAGGGTGGAAAGGTCCAACACAACCCTCAGGCAAGCCTGGTTCTTCTTTTGTATTGCGAAAATCCTGGAGTAGAAGCCCAATCCTCGCTGGGAGGCTGGGACTTTTTCCACGCCCTGGTTCTCGACGAGCGACCAAACCTCAGCCAACAGAGGTGCGGTCCCAATCTGTAGGGGAGGAGAGGAAGGGATCGGTAGGCAGTACCTCTTGGATACTACTGAGCGGATCCAAGGGTCCGTGAACTTCTGATGCCAAAACTGTGCGTGAAGGGCAAGCCTGCCCCCCACTGGAGACACGTGGAACCGAAGGGACACGTCATGCCTTCTTTCCCTCAGACTTTTGCGGAGGAGGGGGACTGAAAAAAGCCCTTGCTCCCCGCCTTTTGTTGTCTGCGCTGGTGTTGACTTGGCGACTGGTCGGGCTGTCTGGATCTCCGTTGTTGGAAGCCGTGGAACCCTCCGAACGTCTGCCCCTTGTTGGAATGATTCGTAAGAATAAAGACTTCACAGTTTGCAAACAGTTTTTCTTTTTATATAACTCATCAGTGGTGGAGTGATAGAGGACTCCCCTCCTCCCCCCCTCGAATGGGAGGTCCAATATGCGTTCCTGGACGTCTGGGTTAAACTTGGTAGCCCGAAGTCATGCAGTCCTTCTCATGTCCGTGGCAATGCATATGGCCCGGCCAGAGGTGTCAATGTGGGCCACGGTGGACTCCATGTCTTACGCCACCATTTTCGTCTCTGCCAGTCCTGCTTTGAAACGTGACTGGCTCTGCACAGGATTTTCTGGAAGGAAGTCAACAATTTCCCGCCAAAGCCTCTGGTTAACGGCTACCACCATGGCATCCGCGTTGGATTGACGAAGATGCAGCGAAGCGTTGGAATAAATCTTCCCGTACGCCTCCAAGATCTTCTCTGCCTTGCCTAGCAGCGCTGAGGTGGCCGATGACTGAGGCTTTGAGTAGAGTGATGCAGCAGCGATCACCGAAGAGTGCGGTTGAGGGTGTGCCGACGGCAAGAGTGGATCCCCCTCAGTTAGCCTATACTTGGCGTCCAGGTGCCGACTGACAGGCTAGGCCGAATGGGGCTTGAGCCAACACTTTTTGGCAAAGGCGACAACGTCCATCTGCTTCGGGATCCCCGTTCTAGCGGCGGGGCATAGAGTGAGAATCTCTGCCAATTACCCCGCCTCCGGTTGTTCGACTTCAGTTTGAGGAAGGCCCAAGTACTCCGCCAGACCTGCAAGTCGTTCGTGGAAGGCCTTGGCCGACGAGGGTGTGTCGGGGTATTCTTCCTCGTCCGTGTCCAGCCGGGCGTCAGGCTGGTCTGGAGCAAGTGGAGGAGTGCTGGGCGCCAAGGGCTGAGGTGTGGAGACCGGAGCTGGAGGCTGCAGCAGATGCTGGTATTGAACCGCCTGAACTGTGGGAGGCAGGGGAGCCAGAATCTAAGGAGCCGGCGTGGGCTTCACCGGGGAATGCGGCACTGGAGCCATAGAAGGAATGACTATATGCGCAGGCAACAGAGGGAGCATGTCCCAGATTACATCCCTGAGGATGGCCCCCATCTGAAGAGATCTCATATGCGCGAGGAACGTATAAAAGAACCTGTTTTTGCAGGCCGGTGGGTGGTAGGTGATACCGACTAGGTAGCAGGCGGCTGCGGAGGCCGGTGCATACTATGTTTAGCTGGTTGCGGGGTAAACCTGCCCTGCGATGCTGATGGATAAACTGTAAGCCATGTACCTGGTTGACACCAGTTCCACCTTGTGACTCGTTCACCCATCCGCTCCGTTCCTCAGCAAGGTATCGGCCAAGCGGCCAGTTTGTCTGGTACAGTGGCCATCTTGTTGGGCTGCATCCCATGTGCCGAAGTCGTGGTGCTTTCTCACTGGGCCCAGCTTCCTCCAGGACTCTTGGCGATGCAGTGTGAGGCCTACCTTGCACCTCAGGCCGAGGCCTGGTAGGCGTGTCGCCCTCGCCAGAGTTACCGGTAGTGCTGCGTGCAGGCGCCCCCCTCAGACATTTTGCCGGTACAAGGACGTAGCCCCTCAGGTGTACACCCGGTAAAAGAACCTTGCAGTCCCTCAGCCCTGTCCCTGGAAGGATCTAGAGACCCGTCGGTCTGGCGGCCAGTAGCTGAATTAGCCTCGGTATTTGTGCTGGTAAGAGGACCCGAGATGCTCCTCCCGACTGGGCGTTCGAGGAAAGGAGTCGCCCTTGCGGAGTGCACTGGAAAAGAGCGGCCCTCCCTTGGGCGTTGACTTTTGTCTGACGAAGTCCTTTAAGTCCCCTGGAGGAGACTTCTCGAAGAGCTCCCTCCACCTGGCTAGTCTGTTTTTCAAAGAGCGTGAAGAAAGTGTTGCAAGCAGTGCAACCCTCCCATTCGTGGTCAGGGCCAAGACAGCAGAGGCAAAGAGTGTGGGGATCCGATGTCAGGAAAAGCCCCTCGCAGGTTGGACACCTGCTGAAGTCGACATGCGCCGGGGAGGAGCGTGGCGCCAGAGGACAGAGTATCTGATTGATAAAAGAAGACAAAAAGACAGAAGTACGTATCCGGGGAAGAGCATGTGGTATAACATGGCCATAGCCAAACCCAGTAGCGCTGGTGAAATCGGCCCATTCCCGTTGACGCGGAAAAGGGGACTGAGGAGTGGCGCTGGTGTGTGGAGTCAGGGGAGCGCATGCTCCCAGGGCCGCGTGACTTTAAAATTTAAAGGTGAAGGTTTTTTCTGACGAAAAAGGTTCTGTCGCCCGTCCCTAGCGAGGAACACCCATGCAGTATGGAGGCAAGGGGATGGGAGGTAAGAGTATGGCACACCATTTCTAAGGTTAGTAATAACAACTTGTTTAACTGTTCACTCTTGAAATTACAATTACCAACTAACTTCTTTTGCAAGCAAGTAACACGTATTCTCTTTTCTAGCCAAAAGGCCCCATCCTTTAAAAGTCCTTCCCTTATTCCTGGAGCAAGAGTGTTCTTAGTGGCTGAAGGGGGGTCACTAGGGTCTAGTGTCCAACACGCAGTGTCAGGATGGGTTTAGTAGCAAAAGTTCAAACAGGTGAGTATTTTACTTTAGAGTTAGTCTAGGGTCCAGGGGCTTCATAGAAGACACCCTAGGGGGATTCCAGCAGGGGGCCTGGGTGTACTGGACAAGAGGACTTCCAATCACAGAAAACACCCCAAAACTACACAGGAATCACAAGAGAGTAGTACTTCAGCACACAAGATTTTGCAACAGGACGACTTCAGGACCTGCAGGCAAAAACCCAGTCCGTGAATTCCTTGTCGTGGTGACTGAAAACAGGACCTTGTAAGGGACTTTGCAGCAGGGATAAACGGGGAAGGCTCTAGGCAAGGTTTTCCTCGTGGCTAGATGCGGCTCTGGATTTGGCACCCCTTATAGGAGCACAGAAGACGACAGAATATCGGTGGTCGGATTCTCGCTGTTACTAAGGTTGAGCACTCTGGGGACTTGATTTGTGTCTCCGGAGATCCAGCAGGATGCCCACAAAGTTGTGTTAGGCAAAGTTTGCATGCAGTACCCTGTGGGAGCACTACACACAACTATAACTACAGGTGTATGCAAAACCAACCTTTGGAATAAGTCTGTACCACACTTTTTGGTAGCGTGCCGAGCAGCCAGGTTCATCTCAAGAGGGAATGTGAGCTTGTAATGAGGTTACCCAGAGGTCTACAATTACAAGTATTCAAATAGACTTATACTCAAGGTTTCTTGGTAAAACACTTATTCATTTATTACACAGTTAGAAAACATTCACTAAAAGAAGGCAATCAATATCACACAAAATATACTACAGTACTTCACACGATCAGGTTCGGATGCGTTTAAACTACTTTGAAGGAGGAGAAAAATGTCAGAGCATTTGAAGTAGGAGCAAAAAGGCATAAGTTAATAAAACGAATAGTAGAATTATTCTTAAACAGTGCAAATAGTTTGAGTTCACCAGAGGAGTTGTTCCAATGCAATAGGTAGGCCAAAGTCAATCGGCTAGAGTCTTGTAGAAGTAAAAACGGTTCTGGTAGTTAAATGGAAAGGTCTTTGCCATGGTTCTCAGAAGTAGTTCATAATTGAAAGATTCATATGTCGGGTCACAAGTTGACTGGGCCTGCAAGTTGCCAAAGTCCCAAGCACTTTTGCAGTGAGAGGTAAGTTCTCTCGGTCAGGTTTTCACAGTACCTTACTATGGAGAAAAAGATGCAGCTGAGGATTTCAGTTCCTGCAGATCTTGCTATTCCCGAGCCTCAGTCGTGGGGACAAGAGGGAAGTCATCGGGGGAACTCTTGCACAGCACGGGGATTGGTCATAAAGCTGGCAAATCTTCGATACCGGTAGCTGTAGTCAAGCACACAAACTAGTGTCCTTCTCCCTGGCTATTCGGTTTGCTGCAGCACTCCGAGAAAAATACAACCAGCTAGTACTAGTATGTGAGCCCCTAAACTCTATAAGAAATAATCTCCTGGGGAGATTCATAGAGGAATCATCAACAAAATCGCAGGACGACTGGTGGGCTTTCATAAGATGGGGTGGACGGATTTCTTTGTCTTTAGCTGTACTAGAGCTGGTCAGAAGAATCTTCACTCTTATGGAAGTTACTACAAGCCTGGCTGTGGATTGAAAGCAGACCTAGACTGATTTACTTTTCTCCTTTTTTGGTATGGGCCTTTGAGGATGATGATGATTTTTATTTGTTTTGAGGATGATGATTTTTATCTTTTTTACATTGTTATGTTTTGTACATGCTTGCATCTAAGGTTTAATTAAAACCAAGTGATGTGTAAATGAATTAAAAAAAAAATAATACAACCAAGTACGAGAATGGTATCCAGGTGGCTTACAAGTGGATTGGTCCCACCAACTAAAAGCGAGATGTCGTCCTTGAAGGGCTTCTCTGTTGAGATGAACTTGGCGATTCAGGCCTGCAGCAGGGCTTCACTGGGCAAACCAACGGTCCAGGAGTTGCAGCAGACGTCCTCTTCCAGCTCTTCTTAGGTTCCTTCGTTCCAGTGGTCAACTCTGCCTTCCAAGCCAAGAGACTTGCCTTTTAAACAGTTTTCTCCCTTTCATTCCAGCCTAGCTGCCACTCACACATCAGGGTGGCTGTCCTTGCTGGACAGTCAGCCAGCCAATCATGCCAGAATGCATTTGGGTCTCCTAGGACCAACAATACTAAGCACAGGGATTTTCAGGCACCTCCCTCACTTCCTGCCCACCCCAGACACTCGGGAGCCAGAGGCGGTCTTCAGTCCTGAAGCCCACCAAAGGTGTAGGCACAAAGGGGCCAAACATAGTTTGGCACGCAGAGACAAACTCTAGAAGGACCTTTCCAAAATGAAATGGCGAAAAAATAAGACCGGGACCATTTAAATAAAAGAGGCTCAGACGCCATCTTGAAAAACATGGCAACGCTAATGGTGTTACGGTCGTGAAAAATCATGGTAATTCGTTGTAAAACCACTGCCACCAGCCATTTCGAGAGGAAAGGGTAGCATTGGACTGCTATATGAGTTTCTAGACATAGGGGATACTAGGTAACCCCGTCAGCACTATATTACAAGATAGGGTGTGCTGGGTTTAGGAGTTTAAAAAGACTAGTAAAGTCAATTTAACTTTACTTTGTCTGACAAACAGTAGTTTATCCCAGAGAAGGTATTTAAAACCTTGGGACAGCCTAAAAGGCTTCCCTGTGTCACTGCACTAAGGGTGCTGTGTGACACATGAAAAGATGATGCCTATGGAGTTATCTAAAACTCCATAATCAAAAGAAACAAAGACAGAAAACAAACAGAATTAAAAGTACCAAGTCCCAAAGGTCAGCAAAAGAGCTGGGGGTCTCCGAGGTAGAGAGGAATTAGCACATTTATGAGAATTTTTCCTAACAAGTTGTAGCGAGATTCGGAGTACCGTGCACCGCACAATGGCTTGAGGTCCCAGGATATTGAGGTATTACAGCCCTGCAAGATCGCAGCACGGCATGCGATGGCTCAAAATGCCTGTCTTCTTGTGTCTAGTGTGTCTCGCCAGGCTCTGGGTCAGGGTCGTAGTTTTCAGAGTACCCAAGTCGATTGGAAGGAAGGGCTACAGCAGGCTCAAGTTACACAGCAGGCTATCTGGTCGCTGGAAATCGGGTCTGCTGCGTTTACGTCATCATCCTCTTCGGTTTTGGTTCCAGTGGTCGACTTGTCTTCAGCTTCCAGATTCAGAGTATTTAACAGGAATTGCAGCACAACCTCTGCATTCTGTCCCTGCATTTTACAACAAGGGGCGGTCTGGTTGTCAAATCAGGACAGCCAACCCCCCTTTCCCCCCAAACTGGGATTTGTCCCTATTCAGGCAAGGAGGAAGACAAAGTGCTAGGAGGTTTGGACTCCTCCCTCTCTTCCTGCCTTCACTGACAGACTGGAGCCTGGGCGGGGAGTCCAGGGGACTCCCGCCGAAGATAAAAATCACGCATATGAATTTTCCGCCCTGGATGTCAGGGGAAGGAAGGACAAGAAACACTAAATGGTGAAAAACAAGACAGGGGCCATTTTGGTAAAATGAGCACCCTTGGGTGTCTTTACTGCAGCTGTGAACACAGCCTGCGGTAAAGGTGCACCGAATTAGTAAAGGTATCACTGCCACCAGCCATTAAAGGTAAGCTTGTTGCTGTAACAGAACTGTTACAGTTTTAGTGTGAAAGGGGATACATTGCATCCCCCCAGAACTCTACTTAAGGTGGGGTGTGCTAGTTTCACCAAATAAAATGTAAAAGGGATCCAAAGATCCATTCTACCCTTAGGAACTGTAGTTCTCTCAAGGTTAGCCAGAAAAAGTTGAAGGGGGAGCCCCTCAGCCAACCCAGCAACAAAAGGCACTTATTGCCAAAACGTTGTCTAAGAGGATACGTTTTTTTTTAACTTTATTTTTATTTTGAAGTGTACAAAAATAACAGCCAAGATATTCGTGCATATGGTACAACTCAAACAATGAGAATCGTTTGGTGCCCATTTTTCTCTCCCCCAGACTCCTGGACGACCCCTAAATAACCACCCCTCGTCCCCCAACACCCTTCCCTTACTCCCTTTCCCCAACAAACTTTAACTCAGGGGGTAATGTCAAGCAATTAAACATCTCTTTGCACTCTAGGTATCAGGCTTCGTCCCGCGCCTTTCTTACTATGGTTTCCCTTTCATGTGTCCAGTCCGGCCTCAACTCACAGCACAGAAAATTCCTGATTATGGCGGGTTTGTGGAACTGCTGGTCTCTTTCTGCTACTTTTCTTTATTAGTTGGTATAGCTGAATTAATCATCTTTACAACATACAAATATAAAAAAAAGAAAAAGAATAGAAAACCAAAATTCACTTTACAATCGCAATTCATATAAACCAGTTCATACTTGCACTTTGTTTCAACATAATTTGATGAAGATTGCATCTAAAAATCTCATAATAGCAATATATACTGACAGCCTATTTGTTGAGAAAAATACACTGCATTTTTCCATCAGGCCAAGAGTTTGGCTTTGGCAATGTTTATGTAAAAATAGTTCACGTTCTTCAGCAACACCTGGGCAAGTCAAACAAATGCCATAAGGATTCTTTTATTTGCTTGTTCTTACATAATCGACAAAGGTTTAATGATTTATCGAGGACTTTTCCAGTGACCAATATTTCACCTGTATTCCACAGATTGAAACGAATATGGCAGCACGAAACACTGGATTTGGATATCGGACAAATATGGTTCACAATGGCCAAGTTTCTTCTCAACAAAGGGATTATTTCTGAACACTTTATATGTCAAACATGATTGTCGGGTTTGAATCCAATCGTATAGGTACAACTTTATTTTTGCTCCGTCTGGATTTTCCACAAGGGTTTGCACAGATATATCTGCAGCTACCAAGGTGTCTAGTACTAAACCACTGAACTGCAAATGGATGTTTAGATTTTAACATATACTCTACAAGTACCGATAGCAAGTTTTCAGATTGATCTGCCATCAAGTATTTTCTAAACAACGCACATTGACGCCACTGAAATCTGACAAAAAGGGATAACTGTCCAGTTTCATACCGAATCAGTGCACTAGGCGTACACCGAGGGAGGTTTAAAACCCTGCTCCAAAATGTACCTTCAAGTTTCTCGAGAATAGATCTTTCCATGACTCCACGTTTCTAGACCATATAAGATTACTGGGACGGTCTTCTGGTTATAATAGGTAATTATCGGTTTTATTGAAAATTTCACATGTTGTACAATATGATTTTCGATTGTGAGATAGCGGTTAATATTCTCTGATTAAGAAGCGCCAAATGTGCTTGGTTAGATTGCAGAGTACTGATTTACATCCCAAGCTAAGTATACTGATGAACTATTTCTAAATTAGTCTCTTGCAATGACCAACAAAATTTGACTGTCTTGGTTGGACATTATAAAACCATTTTTCTTTTGTTAATATTGATCATAAGATGGTTGTGCAAAATATAACCTTCGAGGGCATGTAATGCTTTTTGTAGGCCACTCAGTTTTTGATATTAAAATCAAATCATCTGCGTATATTAAAGCTGGAATCTTCACTAAGCCCAGTGCAGGAGGATCACAGGTCAGATTTTGGAAAATGTCAGGAATATCATAAATAACAAAATTAAACAGAGCGGATGCTGGAATGCATCCCTGTCGCAGCCCCTTTTTGGTAGAAACAGAGGCTGATAGCAAACCTTCCACATTCAATCTGACTTGGATCGAAGAATCGGAATGTAATTTGTTGATTATGTCAATGATAATCGCTGGACACTTGGCTCTTTGCAATTTCTGCAGCAGGATCTCCCAGGAGACTGAATCAAAGGCTGCATGAAATCAATGTAGGCGAGGTACAGGGGTTGCTTATTAGTTTGGGCCTAA
This sequence comes from Ambystoma mexicanum, assembly GCF_040938575.1. NCBI lineage: Eukaryota > Metazoa > Chordata > Amphibia > Caudata > Ambystomatidae > Ambystoma > Ambystoma mexicanum. The sequence continues at coordinate 1,300,313,468 of NC_090932.1, forward strand.
TGCTGAATTGCATATAGCGAAGTCAAGTTGACACTAGTGCTCATCCCTCGTACAAAGCCTGTTTGACATGGGTCTCTCTTGTGATATGTTGTAGTCCAAGAGTTAAAATCACGCAACACACATCGAGAAAAAGTTTTCCCAATGACGTCCAGGAGTGATATAGGCCTATAATTCTGCGGCAATGAACGATTTCCCTTTTTGTATATTGGGATAACCACTGCTTTACGCCATAAATCGGGAATTTCGTATTTTTTTGACAACATTCAAAAAGATGGTGTGTGAGATCCTAGCCCATTCATCATGTGGGTGTGCTTGCAAGATGGCATTGGTGAGTCCATCAGGCCCCGGAGCTCGTGAACTTGAAGACTTTGTAACAAACTCCTCAATATCTTCTATTTCAATTTTTAACTGCCACTTGTCGCATTTAATTACTGGTGGTGTTTGAACTGATGTTATTCAAAAGTAACCACGTTTCAGCTGAATTTTTTGAGGACCATGTTCTCAACATAGTCTCGCCATCTCTCTGGTATTTAGTGACTCTTCTTGCCCGGGTCCACTTTCGATAGCGACATTTTATAGACTGCAGAGCCAACTTTCTGTTCTCCATAGGCAAAAACATCAGTGCATTCATTTCTTGTCGTTTTTGTATCTTTCTTTCCTTTTGTTCCTGATCAAAACAATGGGTTTTGAATTTATTGTTGAAGTTTTGCCCATTACCGTTCTTAAATTCCAATAGTGCAGTTGTATAAAGCGAATCTTTATAATATTCTACATTCCGCTTCAGTTTGGTCTCAAAGTGAGCTAATTTATCTTTATTCCATCAGAATCTCGTTTTGTTGTTATTGATTTCCAAATTATGGGTATAATCTCTTTGATGCAATGGACACTCTGTTTCCCAGGACATTGTCAAAATATTATGGTCACTGAAACATTGCCTGATCACTTCAAATTGGGCAATTTTGTTGAATAGAGACCTATCAGTAAATATGTAATCAATAATACTTTCACTTAGGCCTCTTGTCCAAGTTGCCTGCGGAGGTATATCACCCTTGTTCACTCCATTAAGCATTTTTAATTGCCGTTCCTCCATTAGATTATTACATTTGACAGTTATTGGTTTCATCAGTTCGCTTTCATCTAAACATGCATGTTCAGATCACTGGCCACAATGATATTTGTGACCTCATTATCCACGGCTATCAAATCGAAAATATCGGTAATGTCCCTGAAAAAGAGGTTGTCACAAATGGCTGATGGATGCCGGTAAATATTAACCAAGGCAATAACCTGCTCCCTGGTTGAGATCTTAACTAATTGAATACATTGGTTAAAAGTAGCCCAAGGGTGCAATATGCATGAAGAACGCCACCATCAGACCCGAAGTGGGTCTATCCTGAGAGGCCCACAATGCTGGAACCAATAAAAAGTCAATCATTCCAGACCGGCGGGTTCCTCAACCAAATTTCTTGAAACACTAATTTGTCAAAATCTCTAAGGTGTTTTGCGAAGGAGATCATTAGATGTGTATGGCCTCTAGTGTTCCAACTTGCAAGTTTAATACTAAGTGTTTTTTCGGACCCCTTACCTCTTGGATATTTTGGTTATGAGTGATGTACAGCACAGGGTGAACCAGTGGTGGTTTGCTGGAGACCACTGATATATTTATTCATTACAGTTTTAGTATACTCCGGGGTCTTAGATGTTACTTGGTCTTGCGTAATGATGAAGCATAACTCAAACAGCTCCTCCTTCGCTTCCCAGATTGTTCTCGCCACCAATGCGGAGGAGATCCAATATCTCACTGTCTCCGGTTGGAACAGGTTCGGAAATTCCACCTGCGCCAAATCGACTGGACAGGTCAGTAAGCAGCGACGTGTCTTTGAAGATGTTGAAAATATTTGCTCAACACAATGTGTATTGCTGGAAAGGTGCAGGCCGACACTTTACAATAAAAGTGAACTAGTCCTTTTTTGGTGTTAAGTTTGCTTGTTTGTGTCTATTTGTTCACAACCAGAGGGGCTGGTATTCTGATATGCTGTGAAGTTGTTGTCGCAGTTGCGTAGGAGTCCCTTCTTCATTGTATCGTTGGAGTCTCTACATTCTGTGTCAATTGGCATGAACAAGTCATGGAGTGTGTCGGGACCTCTCCTGTGTGATCCTCTGGCTGGATGCTGAATCTTCCTTTATAATTTTTAGAGATAGGCGGATTCTGCCGAGAGTTACATGGTGCTTGTGATTCTAGGTAAGCATCAACTGCTTCACAAATCTATTTCCTGCCTAGTGCTTGACTCAGACTTTCTTGTTCACCCAATGTCTTCCCTCGGGGTTGATCGAGGTTTGTTTTAGATGTTGAAAGTGTAATTGCCACCCCATTATTGCCTTTCAGTGGAGAAGGCTGAGATTTAGATATTTCGTCAACCAACTCATCTAAAGGTTGATGTGATAGACAGCCTCCAGCTTCATTGTGCTGGACAGGTGAGCTCCTGTTCTTTAGCATTGATTTATATTTATTTATAACCGCAGCACTTGAGGGTCGAGTCATCCGTAATCTCTTAATGAATTGTTTAGAGGAAGAATTAGAGGCGATTTCTGAATTCTTAATGTTGTTTTCTTTTTTCATTAGTGTCAGATGGAATGATCATCTTTTTTGAATACGTCTTCAAAGGTTTTTTAGTTCCTTTCTTAGATTGAAATATATCGAACATTTCCTGAGATGGAACTTTCAGTCCCATGTTTGCTGAAGCTTGACTCACTCTGGATTCCAGTCTCACCTAAGGAGCTGGGAGAACAAATCACTTTCGAGAATATTGGAAGAACTGGAGTAGGGACTATGGAGGTATTTTCCTGAGAATTCAGTAGTACAGGTACAATGTCATTAGATGGCGGCTGTTTGCCTCCTTCCCGGAAAGAGTTCTTATGGATTGTTTCTTTTTCCATCCATTCAGCAATACGGTTAATTTGGGTCGCTTGATGCAAGATCTTTTGATCAAGCGTCTCAAATAGCCGTCCTAAGGTGACAATTGCCGTATTAATGGCGGCTAGTGTAATTTCAAGTAAGGGGGGGTTGAGGTGTCAACTCAGGAGCCAGGGGCAGGAGCTTGGGGCGCCATGGAGTTGGGGCTATAAAGGAAACAGAGGGACAAGTAGAGATCGACTGCTTCTCATTATATGACCGCGGGGAGCTTGCTAAATTTTCTTCATATAATCCATTTGAAAAGCTGGCATCGAGGGACAAATCAGAGATGGAAGTTTGGGCCAAATCGAGCGGAGGGGCCCCACTGTTCATCATTGGGGTAGAGAAGGTATTATACTCTAACTCTGACGATTCAGAAATTGATACATGTGTGACGTTACATGAACCTCGGTTGGATTTATAGCATGCAGCACTTGCCGATGCAAAGTTCTCTCGTTTACTAATACTTCGCAGGCTCTGTTCTTCGCCTGAATCATGCTCACCACCAGATTTAGATCTACTATGATCAATGCAGGGCACATCTGTGGATCTTGCAACTCGAGACCTCTTTTGCCCCCTTTCCCTGCCGGCTCCTAGATTTGAGCTACGTAGCACACAGTAATTCCTAATATCATTCATAACAACATCTTTTTTAACTGACGGGGACAAAACAATATGTGTTTGGGCGATTTTCTGTGGTAAGGAGGCACAAGGGCCACCCACTGCCATTTTAGAACCAGTTAGCGTGTATGGCATATTAGATTTTAAAGTATACATGCTATGAAAGACACTAACCCGGTGACTTTGCTTAAAAACTTTTAGACACTACGAATACACAATCAAAAAAAGCAAACAAACTTAAAAATAACTAATCAATTAAAACAAATAGAGATTCACAATTAAGACAAAATTAGGTAAATAAAAGCACCGTGCCCTTTCAACACCCTCAACACCCGTGGACAGCCGTAGAAAGCCCTTGTCAAACAGTGCTTCACAAAAAGCACGGGCGCATAAAGCGCGAGATTTCCGGGTTAAATGGATTGTGGGATGGAGGGGCGGGATCAACAGTGCACCAAAAACTGTCCTTTGTTTCTCTTTTCTACGGAAAGAGAAGAACAAGTTACTCTCTTACCTGGTAATGTTCTTTCGATGGGATGGTCCGACGACGTATTCCATATCTATGACAGTAATCACCACAGCTGTGCTGCTTCGGAAAATCTTTCGGCGTCTGCGTCCTGCGTCGATGATGTCGATACGCTGCCCTCGAGGACCTCCTCAGACGGCCGACGTCACCGACTGTTATAAGTAGGACGCACAACGCCCGTATCCTCAGTTGTAGTTTTTTCACAGAACGTGTGGCACCAGTCTTCTGCCAGTCTGACCACACAAAGCCTTGCGGAAACGTAAGCTGCAATCGCATAAGAAATTCTGTAGCGGGGAAGGCAGGGAGGGAGCGATATGGAATAAGTCGTCGGACCATCCCATCGAAAGAACGTTACCAGGTAAGAGAGTAACTTGTTCTTCGAGGGGATTGGGTCCTCCGACGTATTCCATATCTATGACAGACTCCCAAAGCAGTACCAACGCAAGGAGGTGGGAAAAGAATTTAGAATAGAGAAATTTAGAATGCCCAATCAAATTGCAGAGTAAAGGACCGCCTTGCCAAAGGCCAGATCCTGCCCCCGGATAGAATCGAGGGAGTAGTGACGTACAAAAGTATGGACCGAACCCCAGGCGGCTGCATCACAGATGTTACGAATAGGTACACCCCTCTGTAGGGCAGTAGAGGCAGCCATACCCCTGGTAGAATGGGCCCGTAAACCAACCGGTGGGTCCTTACCCGCCAAGCGGTAACATTCAGAAATTGCCAGAATAATCCAGCGAGACAAAGTCTGCCTAGTCACAGCTTGTCCCAAATGCTTTCCAGCGTAACCAATAGAGTTGATCGTCCACTCTGACCTGGGACATGCATGAAATATAAAAGCTTAAAGCTCTCCTAGGATCGAGCCTATGGAGCCTCTCCTCTTCCTTACCAGGATGCGGAGGAGGATAACATGCCGGAAGAATAACCTTCTGGCCTAAATGAAATTCCAACACCACCTTCGGAAGAGAGGACGGACAAACTCTAAGGACAACCCTGTCCTCATGAAACACAGTGAAGGGTGGCTTAACTGAAAGTGCCTGCAACTCACTCTGCGAGTGGAAGTGACCGCAACTAAAAACACAGTTTTAAGGGGTAACAGTCTCAAAGGACAAGAATGCAAAGGCTCAAAGGGAGCACCCATTAGAAACTTGAGAACAAGGTTCAGACCCCAACCGGGCACCTGAAAAGGTGACGGAGGAAACACATTAGTGAGCCCTTTCAAAAACTGAGAAATTAAAAGGGATTTTAAAATAATAATACTCCTCAGACGATCGCTTAAATCTAGAGAGCGCCGCCAGGTAACCTTTGATGGGACCCACTTGCAGGCCCCTGTGGGCCAAAGAAAGCAAAAAAGACAGAACCATAGGAATGTCACATGAAAAACATTCTTAACCCTGCACCAGTCGCAGAACTTTCTCCAATGGCAACGGTACAGGGACTTTGTTGCGGGCCTTCTGGCCGAAAGCAACACCTCCATCAAGTCTTCAGGGAGGTCCCAATCCTTATACCTCAACCTTTCAGAAACCAAGCGTGAAGGTTGAGGGATCTGACCTGTGGATGGAGAACCTGACCCCCCTCCCGTGAGAGCAGATCGTCTCGGTAGGGAAGACGACGTGGAAGGCAGATGGACGAGTCCAGAAGGTCCGGGTACCACGTCCTCCGGGCCCATGCCGGAGCAATGAGGATCATCCGGGATCTGAACCTCTAACCTCCGCAGCACTTGCGGAATGACGGGGACTGGAGGAAACGCGTCCAGCAGTGGGAATGACCACTCCACCACGAACGCGTCTCCTAAGGCTCCTCTTGGAGGAAATTCCCGCGAGCAGAACCTTTCGCATTTACGGTTGACACTGGAGGCAAAGAGATCCACTTGAGGGGTCCCCCAAAGGGCGAAGATCTCCAGGAGAATCTCCTGAGCCAGCTCCCACTTGTGAGACATCGTGATCTGCCTGCTCAGAGCGTCCGCCGTCTCGTTTTCATCTCCGGGCAGATGAACTGGCGAGATCGAAATTTCCTGCTGGATGACCCAGAACCAGAGCTGCATCGCCTCCCTGCACAGAGGAAGAGACCCTGCCCCCCCCCCCCCTTTTTGTTGAGATAGTGCATAGCCACTGTGTTGTCTATCAGAATCAGGACATTCTTTCCTCGCACAGTCGGCAGAAAAGCCTTCAAGGCAAGCCTGACGGCCCTCAGCTCCAACAGATTGATATGGAGTCTGGACTCCGACGGAGACCAACGACTGCTGACTGTCAACTAGTTGGCATGAGCTCCCCAACCCGTGAGGGATGCGTTCGTCACGATCGTCACCTCTGGCCAGGGTAGCCGAAATGGAGCCCCCTTCATCAGATTGCCTTCAACGGCCCACCACAGAAGGTCCTGGGCGACCGAGGGCGGCACCTGAACGGGGTCCGACATCCTGCCGGAGGACTGAGACCACTGGAGCTTGCCCATTGCAAAGATCTCATCCGCAACCTGGCCTCTGGCACCAGAAGAATGCAGGATGCCATGAGGCCGAGCAATCTCAAGAACTCGAACGCAGGGAGACTCTGGGCATGTTGGAACTTGTGCACCATCTGCTCAATGTGAGGAGCCCTCACCTGGGGAGGAAAACACTGCCCCAGGGACGTGTCAAGCACTGCTCCGATGTACTGGAGCCTCTGAGTTGGCGTCAAGTGGGACTTCTTCAAGTTGAGGGAGAAGCCCAGCCTGTGGAGGGAGTGGCAAGTGACGGACAGATGATCCAGGACTTGCTTGGGAGAGCGCGCCCTGATCAACCAATCGTCCAGGTAGGGGTAGACGTGAATCCCCCCTTTGCTGAGATACGCTGCCACCACCACCATGAGCTTTGTGAAAACCCTCGGGGCGGAGGTCAATCCGAACGGCAGGATCCGAAACTGAAAGTGCGAGTCGCCAACCGCGCACCTCAGGTACTTCTTGTGCTTGGGATGGATCGGCACATGAAAATAAGCATCCTTGAGGTCGAGACACACCAACCAGTCCTCAAGTTGAAGGGCCTGGAGGACTTGAGAGAGAGTAACCATCTTGAACTTGTCCTTCTTGAGGGGTTTGTTCAAACCGCGCAAGTCCATGATGGGTCTCAATACCCCGTCTTTCTTGGAAATAAAAAAATAAGGGGAATACCATCCCTTGTTCCTCTCCGCTACAGGCACCAGTTCTATGGCGCCTTTCTCCAGCAGGGATTGAATTTCCTGCGCAAGGAGCGGATCCGGACTCTTCAAAGAGATTCCCTGGTGGATTGTCGCGAGGCCTCTGCCGGAAAGGAAGACAGTGGCCGTGGGCTAGGATCACCAGAACCCACACATCTGAAGTAATGGCACGCCACTTTACAAGATGCTGCGCTAGCCTTCCCCCAACCGGCGAACCATGGGACATGGCCTCATGACTGAGCTGAAGCGGCTGCGACATTGCCTGAGGGCAAAGAGGCAACTGCCCGAGCGGCTTTGGCACCTTGAGTACCTTGTTTTCCACCTCTGGCACTTCTACGGTGGCCCCTTTGCTGGCAGCTCCTCTTGCTTTACCAAAGGATGAGTAATAACGAAAGGAACCTCCCCTCCACTGCGGTCCCCTAGGACGAAAAAACAGAGGTTGTCTAACTGCAGCACCCAACGACTTTGCTGCAGCTTTGGAGGTCTGCAACTTCTCAAGGCTCTCAGCCTTGCTGCCAAAAAGATGTTCACCGTCAAAGGGCATGTTGAGGAGCCGGGCCTGCACATCAGGGGCAAACCCCGACTTCCGCAACCACGCAAACCTGCGCATTACGGTGCTCGCCACCATGGACCGGCTGACGCAATCTGCCATGTCCAAACCCGACTGAACGGCCTCACACATGGCATCCTTGCCATCCTGGACCATAGCAAGGAAACCATCCCGTTCGTCCCCTTCGGGAATATGTTCAGCCGCCAAGGAAACAGTTCCACAGAGTGTGTGTGAAACGAGACAAGGCACATACGGAGTTGGCCGCCTGAAGCGCCATACCCCCTGAAGAAAACACTTTCTTCGCCCAACCATCAAAACGCTTGTCGTCACTATCAGGAGGGATGGTAGGGTACGACGCCTGCTTCGCTGGGGCTGTAGCAGCCTGCACCACCAAACTCTCTGGAGTGCGGTGCTTGGTCCAGTAGCAGGGGTCGCTACTGGGTGGGTGGTATTTTCGTGGCAAAGACTTGCCCACTGCCGGGCGACTCTCCGGAGCAGTCCAAGCCGCCGCCACCCTCCTCTGTAGAGCCATATGGAACGGCAGTACGGGGTCAGTTGGTGGACCTTGGTCGAGGATATCCGTAAGATCATCCTGAAGAAAATCCCCTGGGGGAGCAGACCACCCCAAGTACTCGGTAACCCTAGACATAAGGCGCCGGTACGAGGAGTCGGCATGAGTGCCAGGCTCTGCTCTACAAAACTCCACCTGCGGAGAGGTGTCCAGGCCACTGGCGTCGTGCAGGGACGGACGCAGGTCCTCAATTTGGCTATGGCCTGAGAGAATCTCATCTGGCACCGAATCAGGAACCATGCCATCATCAGAGCCCTCATCCACCTCTGAAATGTACTCAAGATGGCGGTAAGAGGGCACAGAATGGGGAACAAAGCCATGCTTGACCTTGGCCAGAGCCTTTATAGGGGGTTCCACCATGCCCCCATCGAAACAGACTCGAAAGGCGTTGAGTGAATCGGCGTCGACGCCGAATGTGGCGCCGCCAGCATCTTCGGTGTCGACACAGGCCTCGAGGCCGGAGCCCCGAGCATGTTCCTCGACAGCCTGGGTGCCGATGGCGTCGATGACTTCTTCGGAGGCCGAGCCTCGAAAGAGTCAGTCGACGACCTCGGCGCCACAGGCGTCGACGTCTTCCTCGAAGACATCACAGGTGCACACGGTCTCGAGTGCGTCGAGGACCGGGACCTGGAACGGGCATGACGAGAACGCTTCCCATTGTCCGAGCAGGACCTTTCCCGCGAATCGTGCCGACCACCCGAGCCCGAAGGTGTACGAGTGGTGTCTCTCGACCGATCACGACCGACCCCACTCTGAGGCGCGGACAGACCAGTGCCCTGCGATTCAAGAATCGCTAGCATTTTCTTACCGAAGGAAGCCCATTCCTCCGGCGTCGCATGCTTGGTGGGATAAGCGACCCGCCGACGGGCAGAGACCTCGGATGAGGACGGGGAAGGCGACCGATGACGGCGATTCCGGGAGTGCCTCGAAGAGGCAGAGGAGTGGCAGGACCTACTCCGGGAACGAGACCCACTAGACATCCGACGACGATGCGGAGAGTCACCCCTCGAATCGTCCGTCGAAAGCCCCGCAGACCTCGACTTCCGTGGCTTGGACACCTTACCTACCGACAGTTTCTTCTTGCGCTCCCGCAAGGCTTTGGACCTAAGCGACTGGCAGTCGACACAATCATCCGTGTCATGGGCCTCCCCGAGGCACCAGAGGCAGGCGTTGTGCGAGTCCGTCACCGACATCTTGGACCCACAGTCCCCGCACTTCTTAAAGCCCGGACGCGGGGTGGAAGACGAGGTAGACATCATGAAGGATAACTTCACAAACAAACAGGTTCGAAGAACTGAGAAAGAACAAACTCCAAAGTCGAGGCGCGCCGAGATCTCCGAAGTGAACACGTACGCGGAAAAAACGGAACTGAGGCTACGGGCATCGTGCGTCCTACTTATAACATTCAGTGACGTCAGCCGTCGGAGGAGGTCCTCGAAGGCGGCGTATCGACGTCATCGGCACAGACGCCGTAAGATTTTCCAAAGCAGCACAGCTGTGGTGATTACTGTCGGATATGGAATACGTCGGAGGACCCAATCCCCTCGAAATAATAGTATCAATAGATCAGTCACTCAAACCGGCTGGCACAGTTCATTTCTGCTACAAAGTCCATACCCTTTAAAGTAGCAGGAACAGAAAAGCCAGTCGAACAGCAATCCTCAGCGCAGGGAGCAGCAAATCCAGCCGTAGACAGCCCTTGTCAAACAGCGCTTCACAAAAGCTTTCCTCTACAAACTCATGAAGTGGGAGCCATGTATTCACAAAATAATGGTATTTGCCCCCTGCCAAAGCACATACTTTTTCCATGGCCATGATGATCAACAGCCTGACTGTTAGGGAGAATTCTCATTTCTGTGCAGAACTCTAATTTCTGTGCCAATTACCTTCTACCTTAGAGAGACCCAGCTCTTTTGCTGGACTTTAGGACTTTACATGTTTATCCTGAGTAAGACCTTTTTCTCAATCCCTCAGTATTTTTCTCTGATTTGGACGCTTTCTTTTGGTTTTGGAGTCTGAAACTATATAGGCATCTTTTTGTATTGTGACACACAGCACCCTCAGCGCAGTGTCACAGAGAAGTCCTTTGGATTTCTGTTAAGGTTTTAATACCTTCTCTTGGATAAACTACTGTTTCCAAGAGTAGTAAAGTGAAATTGACTTTACTTCCCCTTTTCTCTTTGTAGGCCCAGCACACACCATCTTACGTGGAGTGCTGGGGTGTTACTTAGCATCCCCTTTGTCTACCGTCTCATGTAACTCTTTTTTGTGTTACCCTCACCACATTTAATGGCTGGTGACAGTGATTTAAATGTCCTACCATTGTGAATTTTAACCGCAGCCTGAATCCTCAGCTGCAGTATTGCACCCATGGGTGCCCATTTTGTCAAAATGGCCTTGGACTTCTTTTTTGCCATTTGTTTGCGAGGTTCTTCTTGAGATTTACTCTGCACGCGAAACCAGGTTTGGCCCCTTTGTTCATTTTGTCTTTGGCGTGATTCATGGGTGAAGTCTGCCTCTGGCTCCAGCGTGTCTGGCAGGGCACGAAGCGAGAGGGTCCCAAAACTCCCTATGCTTAGTCTCCTTTGTTACAGGAATGCACCCAAAGGGGATTGGCTGGCTGGCTGGCTGGCCTTAGAGGACAGCCACCCTGCTGTGTGAGTGACAGTTAAGCTGCAAATGAATGGGAGAAACCTGCATAAAAGGCGAGGTCTTTTGCAAGGAAGGCATAGTCTACCACTGGACGAAGGAACCGAAGAAGAAACTGGAAGAGAAGCTTGCTGCACCCTTCTGGACCGTTGGTTTGCCAGGTGAAGCCCTGCTGCAGTGCTGAAGCTCCAATTTTAGTATCGACTAGAGAAGCCCGGAACAGACTACTTCTTCCTTTGGATTGGTGGGACCAACTGACCCCCAAGACTAACTTCACTGGAACCCCTCTCCCTGCTGGCTGTACTTCTTTGCTGCTGCTGGAACTGAGTGCCCGGGGACACCACCACCAGGAACGAGTGCATTGTCTTTAAGCCAGACCCGAACTCCAAGAAGATCCTAAGGACTCCCTTGAAGCAGGACGACCCAAGCCTGAGCCACCTCAGAGTGCTGGACCCCAGAAACACAAGGTGCCCAAGAATCGCAGTGGTGCTATTAACAGTAGCTGAAACCGCAAAGTGTCGTTGATCTGGAGTAAGCCCATTGCTGCCGCCGACCTTCAAACTTTATTTAACATTTATAAGCAGGCATTGAGGCGCTGTTACAGGAATGGATTGTTTTTCTTAGTTGCGTAATTGTGTTTTTTTACGTATTTATAACTCACTTAAACACCCAGAGGTGCGGACCCGGGGATCGAACCTGTTGTTGCTTTGTGTCGTCTTGCTTCCAAGACACGCACGCTGCCGCTGAGCTATCCTCTCGGGACAAACTTTAGTGCAGGAGTCCCTAGATGTCCTCCCTCTTGTCCCCATGACTGAGGACCAGGAACACAGGCTCTGTAGGACTACAACAGGAACTGATTTCATCAATTAATCATAGGAAAAATATGGCAAATGATTTGCTGAGGAATAAACCAGAATGATGTCAACTGCTTATGGGGCAGGAGTACAATGTACGTACCTACATGAATTTTATGCAAATGGAAATTGGGCATATTGCGGCATGGGAAAGACTGAAAGCTACATGGTCGGTAGATGTAAATATAAACTTTACGGATAAGGATTGGAAAGAAATACTTAGGGTGAGGGCCAATTTGGGAGCAGATCTGAATTTGCATTTGATCAGACAGAAAAGAGTTGGCAGAGTATATTGGACACCAGTCAGGATGTACAAGTTAAAGTTGCGAACAGACGAACTATGTTGGAGCTGTGGAAAGGACAGGGGGTACCCTTTTACATCTACTTTGGGACTGTCCAGGGGTTCTAGACTTCTGGAAAGAGGTAAGTGAAAGAGTTTAAATGATTTTAAATATTGTCTTACAAAGATCAGTGGTGAATATAATTTTGCTTCAGCATAGGGGAAGCTGTAAAAATACTAATAAACATAATAACTGGATAGATAAACCCATGCTGGTAGCAATGAAACAGATTCTCAGGGTCTGGAAGACAAGGAAGAAACCTTCTGTTGAGGACTTGTTAGTGGAATTGCAGATTTTATCTAAGTATGAAAAAAATCTCATTAAAGGCTAAAGATGAGGAAGAATACCTTTCGTTATGGCGACCATGTAATGCCTTGTATGATTGAGTATCTAAGGTGAGAATAAAATTAAGGAGCGAGATATCCCCCCCCTCCCTTTTTTTTGTGTTTGTTTGTCCTTTGTGTGGTTCAGTACGTGGCTGTGTGTCTTACAGAAATTCTATTGTATTTTTGTTACTTGTAAAAGGAGATAATAGCTTGATATGTTTAAAGGGGGTAGACTTGATTATATTTGTATGTATATTGATTGAGGTAGTAATACAATGTTGTTAATGTGTTTCTCTTACGACTTTATTGGGCACCCCCTGTTACCTCCTGTGTGATGGAATATGCTTGTTGATCATTAAAAAAACAAAAACAGGAACAGAAGCCAGCTGGACCCTTTTCTTCAGACCCAAGGTACAGTAACTAGGGGTAGTTAACTCTTGTGTGTAGCTTGCATGCTCTCACTGGAGAGTTGCTTGCATCTTTGCTTTTCACAAGCCTCCAAGCTTGTTGCCCAACAGTGATTCTTTTCTACAACTCTCTTTATAACATTGTGCAAGACTTTTGTGCAATATTCAAGAAGTGCCTCAGCTCCCCAAGACTTTGCTCCATTGATATTGGCTGTCCTGGCTCCCAGCACACTCTTCTTACCCTCTGACCTTGTGTTTATCTGTCCCTCAAAAAGTTATACATAAGTTACTTGTATAGCTGGAAAGGGGTTAGCCTATATTTCATTGGGGGATTGAAAAGTGCGTGCGTGCGTGCGTGTGTGCGTGCGTGTGTGTTATCCCAAAAGGGTATCTACTTACCTAACTGAAGGAGTGTATTTTTGAAGTGTAATTTATTGTTGCATATTGCCCTTTCTAAAGAAGGCTTATTTTAAAACGGGCTATTAAATTAATAAATAATTATTATAATAAGAAACCTGGAGTAAAAGTTGAGTACTTATCACTGTGAATCTCTATGTTGTACCTCTACAGCTCACATTGACCCCTCGAGATAATTCTGGCTGCTCAGTCACTACCAACTTGAGTAGTACAGACCCATACCAAAGGTGGTGTTCCCTATTGCCAAGAGGACAAGGCTGGTGTACAATCTTGCCTAACACAACTTTACGGGTCCTGCACACACCACCCTAAGGTCCAGCACACACCACCCTAAATGGAGTGCTGTAGAGTTATAGTAATTCCTTTAACCCATTCCTCATGTAACATTGTGTTGCACTAACGCACTTGAATGGCTGGTGGCAGAGGTTTCTCTTTTACTGCCTAGGGACATATATCTGCAGGCTGAAACCTAAGCTGCAGTGCTGCACGCAAGGGTCACCATTTTCCCAAAATGGCCCCCTGCCCCCACCCCCGCCCCCTGCCCCCACCCCCGCCCCCGCCCCCCCCACCCCGCCATCTTTTTTCACCATTTCTTGTTAGTTTCTTCTGGGCTTTTACTCTTGTTTGCATCAGGTTTGAGTCCTTTGTGTAGTTTGCCCAGTCTGTCTCGGAAGGCAGGAAGTGAGAGAGGGTCGCGAAAACGTCCCTGTCCTTTGTCTTTAGGTATGCCTGAGTGAAACCAGTTCCAATTGGCCGGCTGGCTGTCCTCCAGGGCAGCCACCCTGCTGTGTGATTGACAGCCTAGGGCTGTGAAGGAATGGGAACTTGCGTAAAAAGCGAGGTTTTTGGGAACAAGAGCAGAGTCGACCACTGGAGGACAACATCCGAAGCAGAAGACGAGAGAAGACTCCATCAGCACCCTCCGGGATTGCGAAGTGCCAGTTGAAGCCCTGCAGCTATGCGGACTCCATTTATTTTTGAATTGACAGGGAAGACCTGTAACGTACAACTTACTCCCTTATGCTGGCGTGACCAACTAGCCTCAAGACAAACTATTTTGGCGCAACCCCCGACTTGCTGTGACTTTCCAAGGCTGCAGAAGCCCAATACCCGGGGGTACCTCGACCAATAGTCCAAATCCAGCCAGATCTTCGTGGGCATGCAGAGGACAGCGTCCAGAGTCCCCTCACCAGATTCCAGGACAGAGATAAAGGAAATCCTAACCAGAGCTTTTCGTTCTTCGTTGATGCTGAGAAAAAAGCCCCAAAACGACAAAGCCACTGAATCAACGGAAATCCATTGCTGCCGAGTCACTCTCTCTCCCGAGTGGTATCGCAGGAGCCGCCAGACGTCACCACAACAAAGGACCAGGAACGAGGGTCTACTGCATTGCATCGTGAAGGCAACCAGCTGGAACACTTCCTTCATTTCAGAAGGTACTATGGGGCTTGGGGTATTTAATCCTTTTGACATTGGGGTTGCTTCCTATGTTTGGGAGTGCGAATTTAACCCTACACAAAGTTGACCTCAATTTACCTGCATTGGCCTTACAGCTTGTGCTTTCTAAAAGTGACTTCTCTTGAGTTGCTGTGATTTCTCTTTTGAACACTGACTATTTGAGAACATATTTCCAAGAAGAGCATCAGAACTTTGACTTTGTCCATTGACTTTTGGTGTCCTGGCTCCCTAAAGGCCTCATTCTGAACCTATTGGCTTTGGCAGTGTTTGTTCCATTACAGGTCTTGAATGTTGAACACTTAAATGATGTGATAATAGACTGGCTGCACCCCTTTGGGAGTATCTAACTGTTCTCATAACCTATCGTTCTGTTTTGATCTAACCCAAACCTTTGATTCCTTGAAGAACTCAACATTGCAAAGGTCATACTATATAAAGGCTACACTGACCTCAAATGACATCACCTCCGGGGGCTGGAACATCTGTAACATATGAATGAATTACTCACCTGCTTTATTGTTCACTTATTTCATTGAATCCTAGCTTGGAAATAGTGTTACAGCTAATTACTGCTTTTTAAAGAATGCTTTAAATGACATGCATTACTTACCATAAAAGCATTTCTGATGATTGTATCTGCTTAGATTCACATGCTGTGCATATGGCCCGACATCCAGTGGTAACCGCAGAGTATTGCATCTTGTCTTTCGGGGACCGAAAGGGGACATCGGCATAGGTGTGTCTGAAACACTATCCCTATCGTGATGTGTGTAGTACCCAAAATCCCTCACGCGCCGAGGTCCCTCCGATTGTATTTTTTCTGCCATGAGGGAGCCCAAGGCTATAGTGAGTGAGTACATGAAGAGAGAAAGTAGTAAGAAGTCTATGTTCCCTCCACCCCGAGCGGGGAGGCAGGGAGGGTGCATGTGAATCTAAGCAGATACAATCATCAGAAATGCTTTTACGGTAAGTAATGCATGCCTTCTGATGCTTGTTAATCTGCTTAGAATCACATGCTGTGCATAGACTAGCGAGCAGTACCCGGAGTTGAAGGTGGGTTGTTAGAAGGAACAGTAGAAAAAAGATGTCTTAGTACTGCTTGTCCCACCTGAGAATCAGACCTAGAATGAGTGTCTTGGCAATAGTGTTTTTGTAAAGGTGTGTACAGAACTCCAGGTTGCCGCTTTGCAAATGGACTCTAGGGGAACATTTGCAATGAATGCTATGGATGCCCCAGTGCCTCGAGTAGAATGTGCTCTAGGCTTGAAGGGCAGTTCTCTCTTTGCAAGAGAAACATAGTGTGATGCATTTGACAATCCACATTGATATTGCTGATTTAGAGACAGGATCCCCTTCTCTACCAGCTGCCACTGAAACAAAGAAGTGTTTAGTTTTCCTCAGTGGTTTAGTTCTATCCATGTAGAACATGACTGCCCTGCGCACATCTAGTGTGTGATGGCTTCTTTCGGCCATGTTAGAAGGTTCGATTGACTGGTTCACATGGAACTTCGAAATAAATTTCAGCGCAAATCTGGGATGTGTGCGCAGAACTACCTTATCTTTGTGGACTGTAACAAAGGGGTCCAAAACCGAGAGGGCCTGTAGTTCGCTAACTCTTCTGATAGAAGTGATAGCTACTAGAAAGGCTGTCTTGTAAGTCAGGTCTTTCAGACTAGCTTTATGCATAGGCTCAAAAGGGGGTCCCATGAGCCTAGTTAAAACCACATTTAGATCCCACCCAGGGGCTGGGTGGGTGATGGGGGGGGATACATTCTTTTAACCCCTTCCATAAAGGCTTTAATCACAGGTATTTTCCACCACAACACCTTCTGCTGTGAAGTGGTGTGGGCTGACAACGCCGCTAGGTGAACCTTTAAGGAATTGAAGACTACCCCAGAGTCCAACAGATGGGTTAGATATAACAAAATGTGTGAAGGCGAGCAATCGGTGGGATTGACGCCTTTGGAACTGCACCAGATGACAAAACGTTTCCATTTTGCTGGCATAGCAATAACGTGTGTTAGGCTTTCTTGCCTCCCTCAGTATGTCTATGCATCTTTGAGGGAGTTGCAGATGTCCAGACTCTATGACCTCAGGAGCCAGGTTGCTAAATTCAGAGTTTGTGGGCATGGGTGCAGAGTCTCCCCCCTGTCCTGAGACAACATGTTGTACGGGTAGGGCAGCCTGACTGGTGGGGAGAGGGACATTTCCATCAGGTGCGCGAACCAAGGTTGGCGGGCCCACATGGGAGCCACCAGAATCATGGCAACTGGTTCCTGGTGCATCTTTTGTACTATCTTGTTCAGAAGGGGAGTCGGGGGGTGGGGGGGGAAAGCGTAGACAAATTTCCCCGACCAAGTTATCCAGAGACCGTTCCCCTTGGATCGGTTCTGTGGGTACCTGGAGGCGTAATCTTGGCATTGGGCGTTCTCCTGAGTAGCGAACAGGTCGATCTCTGGAAACCCCCATTCTGCGAAGACGTTGGACACAATGTCTTCGTGCAGTCGCAATTCGTACTCTTCTGGCAGAGGAAAATCTCTGCTGAGTACGTCTGCCAGAAGATTGAGTTCCCCTGGAACATGTTGGGATATCAGGAACATCTTGTGTTTGAGAGCCCATATCCAGATGTTTTGGGACAGCTTGGATAGCCCTGGAGAGTGAGTGCCCCCCTGTTTGTTCAGGTAATACATTGCTGTTGTGCTGTTGGTTAGGACCAGCACTGTCTTCCCTTGCAGTTGTTCCTGAAAGGCTTTCAATGCTTTGAACACTGCTAGTAGCTCCAGTAGGTTTATATGGTTGGACGCTACCTGAGGGGACCACACTCCGTGGCTGTCTGTTGAAGCAGGTGAGCCCCCCCCCCCCACCCCGTGAGAGATGCGTCTGTCATGAGAGTGGCTTCCACTGCAGGGGTGGTGAAGGTTTTCCCCTTCAAGAGGTTCTCCCTCGACCACCACTGCAGAGAGAGAACGAGGGCTGGCGAGACAACTAACAGATCTTCCCATTGTCTGCTGGCCTGACACCACTGGCTGTTGAGCCACTTTTGCATGTGACGCATGCGCAGCCGCGCGTGGGGAACCAAGTATATGCATGACACCATCATCCCTAGCAAACGCATAGCTTTGTGTACCGTCACCTCTCGACTGGCTACATACTGAGGAACCTGAGAGAGCATGTTCTGAACCCTCTCGCTGGAAGGGAAGTCTAGACCGTCTTCCGTACGAATTAGAGCCCCCAGGAACTGTTTTACTTGGCTGGGGACTAAGCTGGATTTCTTTTTATCGATAGAAATTCCCAGGCTGAACAGTAGGTCTACTGTTTTTTGGGTGTTCGAAAAACAAACATCGAACAAGTCCCCTGTGATGAGCCAATCGTCGAGGTAAGGGTAAACTGGAACTGAAAGTCTGCGCAGGTGTGCCGCTGCCACTGCCAGGTCCTTGGTAAACACCCTTGGTGCCGAGGCTATGACGAAGGGGAGTACCTTGAACTGGTAGTGTTTGTCCTGAATCACGAACCTTAGGAATTTTCTGTGCGCTGGCAGCATTGAAATATGAAAGTATGCATCTTTCATATCCAATATTGTCATGAAGTCCCCCTGTTTTAGCAATGGGATTACCTCTTGCAGTGTTACCATGCAAAACTTCTGGGGCTTTATGAACTTGTTCGCTGGGCGCAGGTCTAGAACAGGACGCATGGTGAGATCCTTTTTGGGCACAAGGAAGTACACTGAATAGATACCCTTGTTTACCTGAAGAATCGGGACGGCTTCTATGGCGTCCTTTCCCAGCAGCGCTTCCACCTCTTGGATCAGGATCTGCAGATGTTCCGGTGAAAGGCGTTGATGTTTCGACGGTCTGAACTGTGGAGGTCGGGCAAATTCCACGCAGTAACCGTGGCGACCGTCTTTAAGACACACTGGTCTGAAGTTATCCCATCCCATCCCTTGAGGAAAGAGGTTAATCGCCCCCCGACCGGGGAGCCATGGGAGGGGACCTGGACTTGGTGGTCATTTCTGACCCGAAGCTGACGCTCCTCTGGAATTGGAGCCTCTGGCTCTATTCTTTCCGTGCTTCTGACCCCTCTGGGGGTAGTAAGTGGGGCTTGCAGCAGGTTGACTTGAGTTGAAGTTGCCCGTGCCGAAATTGTTTTAAACGGTGCGGGATGTTCCTCGAAAGGACCGCTGAGAATTACTGCCCCTCTGTGAAGAGGGTTTCTGGGAAATTTGGTGCAGCGACTTAATAGTCTCATGCTCCTTCGTCTACCGCCTTCCCGAAGAGGTTGGTCTCTTCGATGGGTTTGTTGATAATGGATGCCTGGGTCTCAGGCCTGAAGCCAGATGTGCGCAGCCACGCGTGCCTCTTTAGGAGAGTACCCTGTGCGAGAGACCTGCCTGCTGTCTCTGCGGTGTCCAGGGTTTTCTTTACCACATTATGATTGGCAAGTTTACCCTCCGAGATGAAGACTGGTTAGTTCCGGAACCTCTTGAAGGCCTTCCTGGAGTAGGTTCCATTGGGCGTCGACGTAGCTTGCCAGTAACGTCGTGTTATTGGCAATCCGGACGGTATAGGCCGCCGCCGACGTAACCCGTTTGCCTAAGGCATACAACCTTTTGGACTCCTTGACTGGGGGTGACTCTCCCGTGGCAAGGGGAACCCCTGCTCTCTTGCGAGTGTTGGTCACCACCAGAGAGTTTGGAATTGTGTGTCCTTTGATATAAAGCGGATTGGTGGGGGAGGGTCGGAAAAGTTTCGACCCTTGGGTTCACAGCCCTAGTCTGAGCGGGTGTAAGTAAGGAAGGGGCCAGCCGTCTCTTTACAGAGCTCAAGAGAGAGATAGACTGGCTTGCTCGAGGCTTTTCATTAATAATGTCCTCCGCGAAATCTTGTTCGGGCAAGGCTTCAAGCGTGGCAATTTTAAAGAATTCTGCTGCTTTTTTCAACATGTTGTTGAAAGCCATTTGATCATCCACTGGGGAAGCTTGTCGAATCGGGGTGGATGGGGGAGAGTCGAGGCAGATGATATCGGAGTTGTGATCGTCCTGCTGGGTGTCCCATTTGTCCGTTGCTCCTTGATCTTCCCCATAGTTGTCCAGAAAAGAAGACTCTTCTTCTGGATAGATGTCTCTATACGTGTCCATCTGGACATCTTCTTGATAGTCAATTTGGTGTTGGACATCTAGGTGTTGGACATCTTGTGTTTGAGGATTAGGGTCTACCCAAGCTTTTTTCAGCGGAGGTTGATCAGAAGCCCTGAAAAACTGCTCCAGCCGATCCATACACCCCTCAAATTGCTCCGTGGTCCACTTGGATGACCCAAATGGACCTAGTCGAGTAGGAACCGTGTTCTCCACCCTAAGGCGTTGAGAGGATCTCCTCAGGGTGCTTGAGAGGGGCACCTGGCTTTCTTCGTAAGAGTCTTCGGGATCGTCTTCCAAATCCGTGGAGAACTTTTCGGCGGATTGGCCCATAACTGTGGGCGGAACCGGTACTAGGCCCACCGCCGTAGCAATCCTATTGATGCTCTTATGGATAGTCACTGAATCTTCGGGAGACAACGCCTCCGATGTTGTGTCAGCAGTGAAAATGTCTTCCACGGCTCCAGAAGGGCCAGCGGATGGCTTCTCAGGTACAGGCCTACTCGTAGTTTTCGGGCCTGTACGGGCCTTGGAAACCTTGGAATCCGTCGAAGTTTCTTGTTCTGAAACTTCGGCGCGTGTAGTTTGGGGAGTAGCGCCCTTGTTATGCGCAGTCATGCGCTGCTGCATATGCGGGGAAGGCTTCGGATCAGACCGATCCGTGGGCGCCGCCGAAGTTTCCGGTGGACCCGTTGGCGCTTTCGCCTTCTTCGACGAAGTCGTCGAGGAGGGCGCTTGGGTTGTGTGCTTTGTGCAGTGCGATTGTATGCCCCGGTCACCGGGTGTGGTCCCTGTAGCAAGACTGGAGTCGAGCCTGGAAGGGTCGGGGACGGGCGTGGCAGCCCTAGAATAGTCCGCCTCAAGGTCTATAACGTCCGCGTTGGACGTTTGGTCATCCGATGTACCCCCGTCACTTTCGGCTGGTGTCATGGGAGGGGAGGGAGGCTCCACGCGTGACAATCCATACGCGGCCCACTGCTTCAACCGGCGCTCTTTAAGGGTTTTAGGTCTAAGGAGTTTACACGCCGAACACCGCTTTTCGTTGTGCTCTAGGGGGAGACAAGCGTTCCACAACGTGTGCTCGTCTTTCCACGGATATCTGACCCTACACACAGGGCAGAATCTAAATGGAGTCCTTTCCATACCAGAAGGGAAGGGTGACCAGACCAAAAAGGAAAACAGTGGAAAAGAGGAAAGACATAACAGTATGGCAAACCCCGAGCCCACTCTCCCTACTGTGTAGGCCGGCCAGAAGGCCAGACCATGTGGAAGTCCGAACGCCGGATCTTAGGTGCCGGAACCCACAGCCGTAGACGATTCTCCCATAGTCGTCGAAGATGTTCTTGATGGGCGAAGTGACTTAACGGGGATTAAACCGACAATTCGGTAAGATAAACAATGTCTCATGAAGAGCTCCGCTATAGGGCGACCAGTTATCTGGGCGGAAAAAAACAATCTGAGGGACCTCGGCGCGTGAGGGATTTTGGGTACTACACACATCACGATAGGGATAGTGTTTCAGACACGCCTATGCCGACGTCCCTTTCGGTCCCCGAAAGACAAGATGCAATACTCTGCGGTTACCACTGGATGTCGGACCATATGCACAGCATGTGATTCTAAGCAGATTAACAAGCATCAGAAATCTGTTTATATAAAACATGTATTAACTTTAAGTGTGTAAGTGTTTAATTGGATGCTTTTATTTACTGGTTTCATTGCACAGCTCTACAGCTCACATTACCCCTCTTAAGATAAACCTGTGTGCTCAGTCACACTACCAACTTGTGTAGTAAAGACCTATATTAAAAGATGGGTTACTTAATACCAAGAGATCAGTCTTGTGTAGTCCCACGCCAGTTCGACTGCACTAATTCGAATATAATACAGGGTCTCAATCGGGTCCTGTAATGGCCCAGTGCAGCCTTGCCAGTATCTGTTGAAGCCTCAAGGAACTGCAAGGTAGTGGATGTTTAATGAGATCTTCTCTCCTTGGATGTCGTTTCGCATGAGTTCAAGTGCCGATCACATTGCACACACCTGATCACACTGTAGGGAATAAACCACTGGACCTTTCATTTGTTTTATAATACTTCTGTTCCAAGTACATACCTGAATCCAGGAATTTATAACTAGCTGCACCCTCTACCAGTCATCTTCCCTCCTAAGACTTAAGTAGACTGCTCTGGTATTTGACTGTTAAAGTTTGGAATAACTCGGTAGAAAATACTGCCTCACTAACCCAAGGCTGGTTTTCTTGAGCCCCTCTCCCGAGAACATCAGAACACCCTTCTTAACAACGAGCTAGGGGAAGATTGCCCAAACCCGGTTGCCAAACTGTAGGTCTCCTCGCCTGAATGCTGCAACGAGAAACCACTATTGTGAAAACAGAATCATATGTTTGTTTACCAGCCATTGAAGAGCTTGTACACCAAAACTACGAGATAAGACATTTAGAACAATCAACGCAATTGCTTTCAGTAAGTTTGCATTCGTTTTTTCATACAGTCATTTTGTTTCAATATATTGACTTGGAACTGTCTTGTCTGACCTGGGGCATACACCTCATCATCTCCTTGCTTCTCTCGTATTGAGCGGTCTCTCTGCTCAAGCCAGCGTGGATCTAGAAGTCCAATACGCATATGTTCCTGCATCTTACTGGCAGGGATCTTCTCTCCGGTGATGGGTGACACAAGGTATTCATCTGTGGCAGGGGCAGCTGGTTGTTGTTTAGAAGCTGGAAGAACAAAAGCACAAATTAGATGTAATTAGTACCGCTACAGAATGTGAAGGCCAACGATCAGAGGGACTTTCTATAATAACAAGACACCTTTGTTGATTACTGTTAGGGCTGTTTTTCAAAAGACCACCCAAAGGGACTTTCTAAAACTAAATCTTGGGCAAGGCAGAAACTCCATCCCCCAGTACAGGCCTGTACCACCTAGTATAATGGTATTAATGAGAGAGCAGCCAAGCGCATTTTAGGAGGGAGTGAGCTATAGGAAGGTACAAAGAATGTGTAGCATACATATGGTCAAAAGAAACACAAACCATTATTTTGACAAGAGATCAGTGTATTTTATATATACACAGGCAAAGATAATCATTTAGAAAGTATTATAACAAACAATATAAAAACCAATGCTATATTTACAATATAAACCACATTAAGAATAGCAGTATGCTATTCAAGACGAGTAAAACCACAGACCTTTAGAATGGCAGTATGCAATGCAAGGTAAGCAGACCCTATTAGCAGTAAAGTGTTACACTTATTCTGTTTCAAGCAATGATACACTTATACTACTAACCCTGCAAGTATGTACATTACAAGACTAAGTAATGTATTCATTTCAGGCATAATACCCTACCACAGTAGCTTGTAACTTATTTCAGGAATATATAGATACAGCATGTTAGGGAGAATTCTCAGAAATCTGCTAATTCCCTTCTATCTTAGAGACCCCCAGCTCTTTTGCTGGACTTTAGGACTTTTAATTTCAAACCTGGAGAGAGCAAGACCTTTTTCACCACTCTCACATGTATTTTTCTGTGATTTGGACTTGGTTTCTTTTGACTTTGGAGTTTGACAAACTTCATAGTCATCTTTACATTGTGACACACAGCACCTTCAGTGCAGTGGCACAAGTAAGTCTTAGATTTCCCAAAATAAACTAAAACAAAAGGTTTAAATACCTTCTCTTGGTAAAACTACGTTTTCCAAGAACAGTGGAGTGAAATTGACTTTACAAACATTTTGTAACTTTCTAGACCCAGCACACACTACCTTACAATAGGGTGCTGGAGGGGTTACTTACTATCCCCTTTGTCAAGTTTCTCATGTAACATTAGGTTACCCTTTCTACAATTAATGGCTGGTGGCAGTGGTTTACTTTTACTACTATTGTGTGTTTTTTACCGCTGGCTGCGTTCCCAGCTGCAGTAAGGCACTCATGGGTGCCCATTTTGTCAAAATGGGCCTGTTTTTTATTTGCCATTTCTTGTTGGAAAGGTCCTTCTTGAGATTTACTTTGCGCCAAACAGGTTTGGTCCCTTTGATCGTTTTTGCCTTTGGCGGAATTCATGAGTGAAGCCCACCTCTGGCTCCAGTAGGTCTGGCAGGGGCAGGAAGTGAGGGAGGTGCCCGAAACTCCCTGTGCTTAATCCCCTTGGTTGCAGGAAAGCACCCAAAGGTGCTAGCCGCTGTGTGATTGACAGCTAGGCTGGAATGAATGTGAGAAATATGCATAAAAGGCGAGGCATTTTGGCTTGGAATGCAGGGTTGACCACTGGACAAAGGAATCCGAACAACTTGGAAGCGACGCCTGCTGCAACTCCTGGACCTTTGGTTTGCCCGGTTAAGCCCTGCTGCTGTGCTGAAGCGCCGAATTTGTTTCGACTAGAGAAGCCCTGCAAGGATGACTTCTCCCCTTGAGTTGGTGGGACCAATCAACCCCAAAGTGAACTTGTTTGGACATCCACTCGGAGCTGGCTGTACTTCCACTGCTGCTGCAACTGGTGTGCCAGGGAGAGGAACACGAAACCGAGTGGATTGCTTTTAAGTCGGACCCGAGCACGAGGAAGATCCCCCGGACTTCGCTGAAGCAAGACTGACCAAGCGTGAGCCACCTCAACAGAGTGCTCGACCCAAGATGCAAGGAAAGTCTGAAGTGGTATCTGAGAAACGCAGTGTTGCTATTTGCTGCAGGCGTGAGGAGCTGAAACTGAAGTGCTGCTGAATTGAAGTTTGCCCATTGCTGCCGCTGACCTTCCCATTGCAGTGCATGAGACCCCAGACGTCCTCCCTCTTGTCCCCAAAACTGAGGCCCAGGAACACCATGATCTGCAGAGCTGTACAGGCACAAAGGCCAGCTGGAACCATTTATTCTAACCAAAGGTACTGTAAACCTAAGAGGACTTACCTCTTGTTGTGTAGCCTTACTTGCTCTCAGTTGAGACTGGTCTTGGTTACCATTTTAGAGTTGCTTGCAGCTTTGCCCCTGACAAGCCTCCCGGCTTGTGGCCCTTCAAGTGAATCTTATTTCTACAAAACCTTTCTAAAACATTGTGCAAGACTTTTACTTACCTGCAAAGAAGATCTTCAGCTCCCCTAGACTTTGCTCAACTAACATTGGCTGTCCTGGTTCCCTGGAGGACTCTTCCTACCTCTGACTCTGTGCTTTTACTTTTCCCCCAAGAAAGGGTAACATTTACTTGACATTGGAAGGTTTAAAAAGTATTTACCAGTTTATGAATTATTTGTTAACCTTGGTTTTATTCCCCAATCAAACCTTTGCACCAAACTCAGTATTGCTCTAAAGGTACCCGTGATAAATCGATGTCCACAGTGTCCTAGATATTTAAGTCACCTGAGGGTGTAGGAAGTGTCTGTGTGTCATCCCCAATGGGTAGCATCAGATTTGGAGAAACAGTGTTTTGAATTATATTTTAATTGTTACATGTTTTGCACCCTTCTGAAGAAAACTTATATATATGACTGTAAAATAAATTAATAATTGTTTAATGAAGAAACCTTGAGTGTGAGTTTATTTGAATAACTGTCACTGTGAAACTCTGTTACAACTCTACTGCTCACATTGACCACTCTCGAAATAAGCCTGGTTGCTCAAGGTTGGGTTCCTATTGCCAGGAGAACAAGGTTGCTGTAGTCTTCCAAAGGATACTGCACACAATCTTGCCTAACACATCACCAACACATAGCAAGTAAGTTCTTTGCAATACTGGTTCTACTTTCCTTACCAAGGCCTTATGCCCTAGGTTAGGGAAGGACTGCTAAAGTAAGAGTGTTCTCCGAGGCAGAAGGGGGATCCTGGTTGTCCAGAGGCCAGTTGTAGGCAGAACAGGAATAGGCACAAACTGTAAGAAAGTCAAAGTGCCAGAGGATTTCTCAGCTAACAAGTAACAGACTTTAGAGTTGGTGGAAGTGTTCAGGGACTTCGTAGAAGGCCTACTGAATGCATTCTAGTGTATGGCCCTGGCGAACGGTATGGGTGAACTCCCAACTACACGAATCACCACCCTAGCCCCACAGGAGTGACACAAAGACTTTAGGTAAGTATTACCTCATGCCACACAATACATTACCAATGAAGAGCTTGCAGACGGATGCATTTACTATGCAGCAGCTCAGGACCCGGGCTCTGGATGGGAAATTGCAGCGGCAGTCAAGTGTAAAGGCTCCCAACAAAGGATTCTTCTGCACTTCTCGTGGCTTTGTGGATTTGGTGCTCTTTTCAGTTGTGTCTGATCGATTTGCCTCACCTCACCTCACTGTCTTGGTATGGAATCTTGCTTCTGGAGGTCCAGCAGGAGTCCAACGTTTCAGCAGATTTGTTCACTGGAAGACATTGCACAGCACTCAGCCTTGGGGTTCCAGGGTAGTGGCTTTTTAAGCCCATGAAGTTCAAGTTCGTCATGGAATGGCTAGAAAAGCAGGTGGTCTTAAGACTGATTGGTCCCACCAGTCTAAGGGCTGCGGTAGTCTTTGGGACTCATGTCGTATGGAAGAAGGGTTCAGCACAGGCAGCGGTTACACAGCAGGCATATCCGGTCACTGGAATCAGCTACAGCATCTTCTCTTCCCCATCGGATTCAGCTCCAGTGGTGGACTTATCTTCAGCTTCCAGATCCAGGCCCTTTATACAGGAACACAGCCATCAGTAAACATTAGACATTCATATTTTGGGGGGTGGCTGTCCTTTCCGGACAGCCAACCTCCCAGTTAGGACTGGTTCCAGGCACGCATGCCAGAAGACAAAGGTCTGAGAAGTTACTCCTCCCTCGGTTTCCATCTTCACAGACACTCTGGAGCCTTGGCAGGCTTCACAAAGGGTTCCCACCAAAGACAAAAATCAAAGCAGTACCACCCATGAGGGCAGAAGTACCAAGAAAGGACAAGCACACTAAAAATGGCAACAAAAAAATATAGCCACCATTCTAGGAATGGTGACCCTTCTGTGCATTACCGCAACTGGGTTGACAGCCTGCGAGTAAAAATAACACAAGTCGGTAGAGCACACCCACTGCCACCAGCCATAAAGGTATGCAAGTCACTAACAGAAATGTTACAGGAGCAGTGAGAAAGGGGATACAGTGGATCCCCTCAGCACTCAACACAAGTTGGGGTGTTTGTTAGGCAGAGTTTGAATGCAGTACCTTTTGGGACCACTACACACAACTATGACTACAGGTGTAAGCAAAACCAGCCTTCGGTACAAGCCTGTACTACACAGTTTTTGGCAGCGGAGCTGAGCAACCAGGCTTATCCCAGGAGGGAATGTGAGCTGTAAGGATGTTACAGAGAGGCCTACAATCACAAGTATTCAAATAGACTCTTACACTCAAGGCTTCTTGGTTACACATTTATTCGTCAGTTATAAAACATTCACTAGAAGGAGGCAATCTATATCACACAAAAATATACTTCACTACTTTATACTGTACGTTTCTGAGGCATTTAAACTACTTTTAAGGAGGAGCAAAATGGCATTCAGGGTACTTTGAAGTAGGAGTAAAAAAGGCATTGGTTAATAAAAAGAAGATTACAGTTACTCTTAGACAGTGCAAATTGTTTGAGTTTACCAGAGAAGTCAATTCAATGCAATAGGTTAGGCCAAAGTCAATGGGCTAAAGTCTTGTATAGGATAAAGCAGTTCTGGTAGTTAAACGGAAAAGTCTTTGCCAAAGTTCCCAGAAGTAGTTTGTAAAAGAAAGATTCATATGTTGGGTCACAAGCGGACTGGGACTGCAAGTTGCTAAAGTTCCAAGCACTTTCACAGTCGGAGGCAAGTTCTCTCGGTCAGGTTCTCACAGTACCTTACAATGAAGAAAAAGATGCAGCTGAAGATTTCTGTTCCCGGCAGTTCCTGCAGATATCGCTGTTCCTGAGCCTCAGTCGTGGGGACAAGAGGGAGGACGTCGGGGGACTCCTGCACTGCACTGGGACTGGTCAAAAAGCTGCCACTTGGCAAATCTTCAATTCCGGTAGCTGTAAACAAGCACACAAACTGGTCTCCCTCTCCCTGGTTATTTGGTTTCCCGCAGCACTGCGAGGAAAATACAACCAGCTCCGAGAATGGTATCTAGATGGCTTACGAGTTGATTGGTCCCACCAACTCAAAGGCAGAAGTCGCCCTTGCAGGGCTTCTCTGTTGAGATGAACTTGGCGATTCGGACCTGCAGCAGGGCTTCACTGGGCAAACCAACGGTCCAGGAGTTGAAGCAGCCGTCCTCTTCCAGCTCATCTTCGGTTCTTTCGTTCCAGTGGTCGACTCTGCCTTCCAAGCAAAGTGACTCGCCTTTTATCCAGTTTCCCCCCATTCATTCCAGCCTAGCTGCCACTCACCCAGCACGGGTGGCTGTCCCTGCCGGACAGTCAGCCAGCCAATCACCACAGAGTGCATTTGGGTCTCCTAGGAGACTAAGCACAGGGAGTTTCGGGCACCTCCCTCACTTCCTGCCCACCCCAGACACTCGGGCGTCAGAGGCGGTGAAATAAAGGGACCAAACCTGGTTTGACGTGCAGAGACAAACTCTAGAAGGACATTTCCAAAAAGACATGGCGAAAAAAGACGGGGACCCGTTTAAACAAAGGGGGCTCAGACGACATCTTGAAAAACATGGCTCCCACGATTTAACGCTACCGGTGATCGCGGTCGGGAAGAATCATGGTAGTTTGTTGTAAAACCACTGCCACCAGCCATTTCGATTGGAAAGGGTAGCGTTTCACTGCTACATGAGTTTCTAGACACAGGGGATACTGGGTAACCCCTCCAGCACTCTATTGTAAGATAGGGTGTGTTGGGTCTAGGAATTTAAAAAGACTAGTAAAGTCAATTTCACTGTACTTTCTCTGGGAAACTAGTTTATCCCAGAGAAGGCATTTAAACCTTTGGACAGCCTGAAAGGCTTCCCTGTGTCATTGCACTGAGGGTGCTGTGTGACACATGAAAATATGATGCCTATGGAGTCGTCCAAAACTCCATAATCAAAGAACACAAGACTAAAGCACACATCAAAATACATGAGAGAGTGAGAAAAAAAGCGTCACACTCTCTCCGGGTAAAAAAATCAAGTCCTCAAAATCCAGCAAAGTTGCTAGGGGTCTCTAAGGTGAAGGATAAAAAAGAATAAGTTACTTATCTGTAATTATTGTTCTCCAGCATGGGTCTGGCATGAATTCACATGCTCATGAATAAAGAATACACAGCAGTACAAATTTACACAACCACAGGAGGTGGCAAGGCTCAACAGAAACAATGTGCGCAGCACTGCTTGGCCAACTCTGGTCTCCTCCCTGGAATCCCTGTCGATGCAGTAGAATCTTGTGAAGGTGTGCGTGGACCTCCACGTAGCAGCCCCGCAAATGTCCAGCAGGGGCACACCAGAAAGGAACGCAGTCGCTGCAGCGATCGTTCAGGTGTAGTGAGCTCTCGGACAGCTGGGCAGCGGTCGGTTCGCCAACCGATTAGTGCATGATGCAGCCATAGAGCCACCTGGAGAGGCAAGCCTTGGACAATGCCTTCCCATGGTTCTCAGGACCAAAGTTCACAAACAGTTGAGACTACCTCCGAAAACTATTCAAGTGTGCCACAGAGAATTTCAGGGAACGCGCAACGTCCAGCAAGTGCAAGGCCCCTTCAGCCGGTGACGAATGCTTCGGAAATCACACTGATAACACCAAAGGTTCGTTGGGGTGGAATCATGACGGAACCTTCGGCATAAACAAGGGGTGTGTCCGCAGCACCACCCTCGACTCATGGAAAGTCAGATAAGACTGTTTGCAGGACAGGGCCTGGATCTCACCTACCGTCCTGCCAGAGGTGATGGCCACAAGGAAAGCAGTCTTCCACGAGAACAACTTGAGAGGGGCCTGATGCATAAGCTCGAAGGGAGTCCCCCCATGAGCCTTGTCAGCACCACATTCAGTTCCCACGAGGGGGCAGGTGCCTTCACCCGCGGGAAAGATCGAAACAGTCCTTTGAGGAACTATTTGACGAGACAGTGGGACCAAAGATTAGACATTCAAGGAGACTGTGTAGCAGGAGATCGCCGCCAGATGCACTTTGATAGTGGCGTGCGCTAGTCCTGCATTGGCCAAGGACAACAGGTATGGAAGAATTTTCAGGGCTGTGACCCTCAGAGGAGTGATCTTCTGCAATCGGCACCACGCAGCGAAACGCTTCCACTTGGGAGTTTAGCACTTAAAAGTAGACGGCGCTCTGGTCTTGGCAAGGACCTCTCTGTCGTCCACTGGCAACTAGTGTCCTCCAAACTCTAGTGCTGCAGAAGCCAAGCCCTCAGGTTCAGCAATCCTGTGTCGTGATGCAGGATTGCGCCTCCTTCTCTGGAGGGCAGATCCACGACCACCAGCAGCTTGACCAGAGGCGATGCGGACAGGCTGAGAAAGTCTGGGTACAGATCTGCCTCGGACACGCCGACAAGTATCATCCTGCATAGGCACTGTTTGAGTTAATTGATGACTCGCAGTAAGAGAGGCAACGGAGGAAATGTGTACAGAAACAGGCCTTTCCATGGGAAGGAGAATGCATCCCCCATGCTCCCAGGTTGGTGGCATCTGCTGGCAAACTTCTGGCATTTGGAGTTTGCCCCTGTCGCAGAAATCTTGATCTAGGGCTTGCCCCACTGGATGAAGATGCAATCCACCTGATCCTGCCGAAGTTCGCACTTGTTGCAGGAGAGCAACTCCCTGTTGAGGGAGTCATGATGGTGTTCTCGTCTTCCACCAGGTGAAAGGGGATGAGGAACATCTCTTGCCTGACGGCCCAGTGCCTCAAGTCCTGCGCCTCTTTGGAGAAAGCTGGGGATCGAGTGCCCCCCTGCTTCCTGGTGTAGAACATCGTGGTGGTGTGGTCCGTGAAGATCCTCACCACTTTGCCCTTCAGAGACAGAAGGAATGACGTGAGGGCCAAGAACACTGCCCGCAGCTCCAGGATATTGATGTAAAGGACCTTCTCCTCCACCTGCCATAGGCCTCTGGCAAGTAGATATCCGATGTGGGCTCCTCAGCCTTCCAGGGAAGCATCCGTGGTGACTGTCTCCTGGTGTTAGGCAAGATTGTACGCAGTACCCTGTGGGAGACTGCACCAGCCTTGATCTCTTGGCAATGGTTAACCCAACCTTTGGTATAGCATGTATTACACAAGTTGGTAGAGTGACTGAGCAGCCAGACGTATCTCAAGAGGGGTCAATGTGAGCATGGCAGGGAGAATATTCATTTTAGTGTTCAATTTATCCCACCTTGGAGACCCCCATCTCTTTTTCTGAACTTTGGGACTTTTGTAATTTTAATTCTGTATTTTCTGGGTTTCTTTTGACTTTGGAGTCTGAACCTCCATAGGCATCATCTTTGCATTGTGACACACAGCATCTTCAGTGCAGTGACACAGGGACGTCTCTCAGATTTCCCAAAGGATTAAATACCTGCTCTTGTTGAAACTACTGTATCCAAGATCAGTGAAGTGAATTTGACTTGTTACTTAGTATCCCCTTCATCTAGTTTCTCATGTAGCATTCAGGAATAGTTTCTTACCTGTAACTCCATTTCTCCAGCATTGGTATCTTTCAAGGATTCACATGCTTAGAATATTCCCCGTCGTCAGACTGGGAACTCTCGGTACATTTATAAAGCCGGTTATCCATAGGAAAAATGTCGACACTTTTGTGTCCCATCTATGTCGTTTTGGGCTGCTTCCGCATGCCCCAATAGGATGTAGCAGTATAAATGCCCCGCCCCCTTCAGATTTTAACCCCTCCAAAGTAGAATGGGGTATATATCGAGCTAGTCCTTGTTTTGAGATTGCCTTTCCTCTCGTCGACGGACCATAAACCACAAACAGTTGTTGCGTAGTCCTGAATTGCCGAGTCCGATGAAGATAAAACTTTAGAGCTCTTTTCACGTCCAAAGTATGGAGGGCTTTTTCCACAACCGATGAAGGAGTCGCGAAAAAGGTAAGTAGTACAATTGACAAATGCTTATGAAAAAGAGTAGGAACTTTTGGAATAAAATGAGGGTTGGTTGCCAGCACCACTTTGTCCTTAAAGAACCTCAAGTACGGAGGATCTATGAGCAATGCTCGTAGCTCCGAGAGTCGTCGTGCTGAAGTGATAGCTACCAGAAAAGCTAACTTCCACGATAAGAACTTCATAGAAGAGGAAGCCATAGGTTCAAAGGGCGCTTTCATTAGCTCCGCCATCACCAAGTTAAGACTCCAGGTCGGAGGAAAGTGTTTAATCGGTGGAAATGTACGAAATAAACCTTTCATGAAGTGCTTGATCAGGCAATCACTAAACAACTGCGACGAATGTCTTCTCCGTGTGAACCTTGAAATGGCAGCTAGGTGTACTTCTATCGATGAAAAAGATAACCCACTCTCCGCTAAATGCAGCAAATATGGTAGAAGCTGTACCGGAGTTATATTCAGGGGCTGCAACCCCGGCTGATTTTGACACCACACGCAGAATCTCCTCCACTTGCATGCATACGAAGTGTTCGTGGACGGAGCTCCCGCGGCTTCCAGAATTCGACGGCAATCCGATGAAATATTCAGGGTACCAAATTCCGAGAAGTCCGGAGCCAAGCTGTCAGATTGAGACTGTCCGGGTCGTGGTGCCACACTGTTCCCTTGTCCCGGGACAGGAGGTTTGGGACTTTCTGAAACGTTACCGGCCACGCTATTGAAAGCTTTAGCAGGTCGGAGAACCACGTCTGTCTCGGCCAATAAGGAGCCACCAAGATCACTCGACATCGGTATCTGTGAATCCACTGCAGGGTCCGCCGTATGAGTGGAAACGGGGGAAAGGCGTACAGAAACTTGTCCGTCCACGGGAAGGAGAACGTTTCCCCCAGCGAATCGATCTGCGGCCATCTGCTGGCGTACTGTTCGCATTTCTTGTTCTCCCTTGTTGCAAAGCGATCCAGAGAAGGCTGCCCCCACTTTCTGAAAATCTTCGACAACTGAAGATCGTCCAGTTCCCATTTGTGTATCTGGTCCATTTCCCTGCTGAGGGAATCCGCTTGCACGTTCTTTACTCCCGGAAGATGGTGGGCTACAATGGTCATATTTTGTTGCAGAGCCCACTGCCATACCTCCTGAGCCTCGGTGGAAAGAGTTCTGGAGCGAGTACCTCCTTGTTTTCTTAAGTAAAACATTGTTGTTGTATTGTCTGTCAATATTCTCACCACTGACCCTTTTATGTGCGGTAGAAAAGCTTTCAGGGCCCAACGCACCGCCCTCAACTCTAGCACATTGATATGAAGGAGCGACTCCTCCGACGACCACAGGCCTTGCGTTTGGAGAGTGCCCAGATGTGCCCCCCATCCAGTCAGCGACGCGTCTGTCACTATGGTCATGCGAAACTCCGGCTCTTGCAGGGGAACCCCTATGGACAGGTTTTTGAAGACTTGCCACCATTGAAGTGCCCGCAGGAGCTTGTCGTTGATGGTCAGTTTGTCCGACCAAAGTCCCTGGCTCTGGGTCCATCGGTCTGCCAGGATTTGTTGAATTGGCCTCATGTAAAGGCGGCAGTTCACCAAAGTGATGCACGAGGCCATGGCGCCTAGTATCGACATATATTTTCTTACTGACACTTTGGTATTGACTTTCCATTGCCTTGCCAGCTGATTGAGTCTGTGGATCCTCTCCACGGATGGTCTCACCAGTCCTGACTGAGTTTCGAACTGTGCACCCAAGAACACCAAGCTTCTTGACGGAGTCAATGAGGACTTTTCGAAGTTTACCGCACATCCTAGTCGTCGCAGAAGCTGCATGGTAGCTTCTAGACTTGCCAGAGATGACATAGGGTATGATCCCCTCACTAACCAGTCGTCCAGGTACGGGTAAACATGATGTTCCTGTTTTCTCAACCATGCTGCAATTGGGGCTGGGCATTTCGTGAACGTCCTGGGAGACGATTTTAGTCCAAAAGGGAGCACTGAACTGGTAGTGGGTCCCCCCGACTACAAACCTTAGGAACTTTGTGTCGTCGATGCATTGGAATGTGAAAGTACGCGTCCTGGAGATCCAACAACGCCAGAAAATCCTCCTGTTGAATCGACCGGATCACTTCCTGAAGTGTGGGCATTTTGAATTTTAGATTTTTTAACGTTTTGTTGAGGTCCCGAAGGTCGAGAATGGGACGCCATTTTCTGTTGGGCTTCTTCACCACGAAGTATCGGGAATACACTCCTTGACCCCTATGTGATGCAGGTACCAATTCTATAGCCCCTTTTTGTAGCTTAAGTACTACCTCTTGTCTTAAAACGTTCAGGTGGGGTTGAGCCGAAAACACTGGTGGAATGTGTTACGGCTTGCTTTTGAATTGTAAGGAATGACCCACCGTTCCGAGGTGATCTTCTCCTATTCGTCGACACAGTGAGACACCCTGCCTCCCAGGACGTTCTGAAACCCGTCATTGCTGGTCTTTAGACGACAAGGAGTAACCTCCCCTCTTCTTAGAGGCTTGATAGTCCCGATGTCTTTTTGCGGTCTGAGAAGCCCGCCTGTAGCCCTGCGAAGAGTACGACGATCTATTGAAGGCACGGTCCCTTGATGACGAGAACCGCGAGTTTCCCGACGCTCGTCTAAAGGGGCGAAATGAACGAAAATTCTTACCCCTCTGGAGGGCTCCCAGAGAGCGCGCCATGTCAGAGTCCTCCTTCATGCCTTTCAAGGCCTCGTCCACCTTTTCACCAAAAAGAAGGTTGCCCTCAAAAGGCATATCCAACACCTTATATTGCACTTCAGGTCGAAAGTTGGTGAACTTTAGCCATGCTTGTCTCCTCAGAACCACCCCGTTGTTAACCTGCTTAAATCCCGATTCTGCCAGGTCCACAGCAACATTTATAGAGTGATTAGAGGCCTCTTCCCCTTCTCGGACGAGTAACATCGCCGCCTTTCTGTGTTCGTCTGGGAGATGTTCTAGTATGGGTGCCAAACGATGCCACATCTCTCTATCATACCTGGCCATAATAGCTAGAGAAGTGGCCGCCTTCACTGTTGTTGCACCCACCGACAATACCTTCTTGCCAAAGGCATCTTGCCTCCTGCCTTTGTTCTCCGGAGGAGTTGTGCATTTGTGCTGAGACCTTGCTTTACTCGCCGCAGCCGCTGATACCACCGACTCTGGGGTTGGTTGAGAGGACAAACATTTGGGGGTGGACTCGGGAGCCTTAAATTTCTTCTCCAGTCTACCTTTTAATGCCGGCTCCGAGAACGGATGATGCATCGTCTGAAGTCCTTCTTGCCACACATGATCTAATATGGGGACTGAAAACACTGACTTCCTCCTTTTCCCCATATGATCGAACAGAAAACAGTCTTTTTTCTCCTCCTCCAGGGCTAGTCCAAATTCGGTACAAGCCTTACTCATCATAGCGTGGAAAGAACCGATGTCATCCGGGGGTGACGGCTGGGCTGGGCTCCTTGGAGCTTCCATTTCCGCTTCCGACTCCCAGGTCGGGTCTCTAGAGGGGGCTAAAAAGATATACAATATGGACTGTCTGATTTGGAATCCAGCAGCTCTCCTTCCTCCGGGCATGCACCTGGAAGGCCTTCACGGGGCGGCACCGCCGCCATCGGAGTTGGTCGAGGGGAAGGACCTGGCTCGTCGACGCCTGGTCTCGTCGGAGCCGTCACCTAAGGTAACTTCTCATCCAATTTCTTCAACAAAGTCTGCAATGTAGATAGAACTTACAGAGACAACACAGTTTAACCGGGATACTTGTCCCGCTTGAAAGAGTCAGCCTGCTAACCCCTTGCAACCCAAGTTCTGCAGGTCCAGCCACCTGCTCACGCTCGTCATCCACAGAGGATATGGACAAGGCTGCCTCCTGTTGCAACAAGGTTTCTGGCAAAATTGGGTTGTATACCTCGTCGCCAGGCTTCCTGTGGAGTCTCCGCCGACGAGGTTAAATTTTGCCCTGTCATGGTCGTCGTCAACGGAACACCTGACGAGACGATCTGCGTCACTGGCAGTGAGGGCGTCAACGATCGCCCCCCGTCGACGACGCTGGTAGCTGCGCAGATCCCAGAGGCGTTCCAGTTTTTTTTTTTAACTTGATCTGTGTTTTGCAGACTCTTGACTCGAGGATGATCTATGATGATCACCTGAGGAGGATTTTGACTGATCATTCCTCTCCTTCTTAGACGGGGAGGACGACAACAAGGTTTTCGCTTTTAGCGAAGATTCTCTCGTGGAATGTGTTAGGCAGAAACCGGTGCAGTTCCCTCTGGGACCACTGCAAAAGATTTAGGACTACAGGCGTTTGGCAGTAAACCCAGTTGGTAGCAGTCTGTACCACACAGATTCACTTGGTAGCTGTGGCTGAGCAGTCAGACTTCCCTCAAGAAGAGTTAGGCAGTATACAGAGTATTCACAATAGGTCAAGAGCACACAATAGAACAAGTAAACACTGACCAGGGCTTGGTGTAAAAGAGATATAATTATTTATTTAAAACCACATCTAGAAAAACACACAGGCACTAATAATAAGCAATTCAAAAACACGGTCACTAAAAGATATACACTCCCTTAAAAGAATATTAGACAAGTCTTAGGTAAAGCCCCACTTATTTTCAGACAGCGGTGAGCGCTTAACGTAGATGGCATTCTAATAGTTCGTTTTAAAAAGGGAGAGAAAAGCAGAGAACAAATTTAAACAGATCCCAACACTTTTTCAAAAACACAACAAGGAAGGAAGGCAAAGTAAAACCGTGAAGTTAGAGTTCAAGAGGCCGGATCCACCTTCAGAGGATCCAAACGAAATGTGTCCAAGGTCACACGGTTGCAGTGCACAAAGGTCTTGTAAGGTTCAAAAAGAGGTTGGACCACAGAAAGGGACCAGTTAGAGGGTCAAAGCGGCCAGCCCAGTCCAGAAGGTTAAGGAGTTATTATTACCTTGTAGCAATCTTTAGAAAGGGAGGCCTGGCGGACACGGTACCTTAAAGTGGTGAGAACGCTCCAGTGGGGGCAAGTGTTCCTGGCAGCGGGTGCAAGTCGGTGCTTCGTCCGGGGGAAGAGAGGATCTCGTCATGGAGGAAGACAGGAGTCTGTTGCACTGCCAGGGAAGAAACCAGCCGCAGAGTTTTTCAGGTACAAGGAGCGGTCCAGTGATTCGCGGTTCAGTGGCGAGTGGCTATCCGGCTGCCGGGGTGCGTGGCACGGGCAGTTCGACCACAAACCGGGCTGGGGTGCGAAGAAAGAAAGGAAAACTGGTTGTGCCCACCAGTCAGGGGAAGAAGCCTCTCCAGCCGGAAGATCTTCTCTGTCGTCGGGAAGTGGTGAGTCGGTTCTGCAGGGCTCCACCGGTGGTGTCGTCGTGGTAGGTCGGCTCAGCTTCTCCCTCGTCAGATTCTCAGGTCCTGTGGCGACTTCTGAAGTTCCAGTCCCCAAAGCCCTGCTTTTATGCAGAAAACCCCCATTCACTCAGCCTAGCTGTCACTCAAACATGCTAAGTGGTGAGCTGGCAGGCTCACCACTTGGGCCAATCACACAAGAGTGCGACCTGAGTTACCTAGGTAACTCGGTCCAGGGTGCCTAATCCCCCTCCCACACCCCCTGTGGTACCCAGACAGAGTGGCACCACTTTTGGGGGCTTCTGTGGAGAAGCCCGCCAAAAAGTGGAACAAAGGGCTCGTCTTGGGTTGGAGTCACAGAAGAGAACTCAAACGCCATTTTAGAATCGAGTCTTGGTAAAAAATACCAACCGGAGAATTAATATTAATTGAATAAACTGGCGGTATGTTCGAGGCTATGAGAATTAAATAATTAAAGTTGGTAGCCTCGAACAACGGGAAAATCCCATAGGAAAATATTCGCGGTCGAATATAAAAAGTAGTTTCCACTGCCACAAGCCAAAACTCGATCAGGGGGGACGGAGACGTGCCCCCTCGACTAACAGACACCGGGGCAATCGAATTGCCCCGACCAGTATGTCCACAATATGATGGTTTGTACTGGTTTCTGTTAATAATTTGGGACTAGTAAAGCCAATGGTGACTTTACATGCCCTGGGAGACAGTAGTCAGTCCCAGGGTATGGAGTCTATGGTGGGGTGTCACTATGACACCCCTGTGTTACTGCACGGAGGGTGATGTGTAACACACATAGGAAAAACACATGAGACCCTATGGAGTAAAGGACCCCATAGCCCATAAAACACATTTCCAATCAAAGGAATACCATGAATCATGTCCAAGAGTGGGAGGAAAAAGAGTCTTACTCTTGGCAGGATGAAAAAAACAAACTCCAGAAATCCAGCAAAGCTGCTGGGGGACTCACTAGGTTAGGAAATTCAGCCTAAAGAGAGAATTCTCCCTAACAGAATGTTTTTCCGAAGAGCCTTTCTAACGGACGAGCCTTCTTCACCGGAGGTTCAGCCAATGCTGAACGGCGGGGAGCCCCTAAAGATTTTGTTGTCGAGACCAAGCTATGCCTGGAGCCTACCTCCGAAGGGGGGTACGCACCCGCTCCATCGTTCAACCAAGCCACCAACCGCCGACTGCGGTCTTTGAGAGTCTTCTGGGAGAAGCTCTTATAGATGTCACAATTGTCTGCCGAATGGTGAGGGTGGAGACAATATATACAGTCCGTATGGCCATCTCCTTCATACACTTTCTTTAACCCGCATGTAGCACACAGGCGAAAAAGAGCTTTCCCAGACATTAGGAAAACGACGAAAACAACGTAGCAAAAATAGATGAAGCGAGGTGATCCCACTACTTTGGAAGACTGTTGAAATCTGAAGGGAGTCGCGGGGGCGGGGCATTTATACTGCTAAGTCTTATTGGGGCATGCGTAAGCAGCCCAAAACGACGTAGATAGGACACAAAAGTGTTGAAATTTTCCCAATGGAAAACGGCTTTATAAATGTACAGAGGGTTCCCAGTCTGACGACGGGGAATATTCTAAGCATGTGAATCCATGAAAGATCCAATGCTGGAGAATTTGTGTTACCCTTTCTACAATTAATGGCTGGTGGCAGTGGTTTACTTTTTCCTGCAATTTTGTGTTTTTACTGCATGCTGCAATAGCAGCTACAGTAAGACACCCACGGGTGCCCATTTTGTCAAAATGGCTCGGTCTTTTTTCGCCATTTCTTGTTGGAAAGGTCCTTCTTGAGATTTAATCTGCACGCCAAACCAGGTTTGGTGTCTTTATTTGTTTGGTCTTTGGCAGGCTTCAGTGCTGAAACCCGCCTCTGGCTCCAACATGTCAGGCAGGGGCAGGAAGTGAAGGAGGTGCCCGAAACTCCCTGTGCTTAATTCCCTTGGTTACAGGAATGCACCCAAAGGTGATTGGCTGGCTGACTGTCCTCAGAGGACAGCCACCCTGCTGTGCGAGTGGCAGCTAGTCTGTGAATGAATGTGAGAAACCTGCATAAAGGGTGAGGCTTTTTGCTTGGAAGGCAAAGTCGACCACTGGACGAAGGAATCCGAAGAAGAACTTGGAAGAGACGCTTGCTGCAACTCCTGGACCGTTGGTTTGCTCGCTGAAGCCCTGCTGCACTGTTGAAGCCCTGAATTTACCTCAACTAGAGAAGTCCTGCAACAGACAACTTCTCCCCTTGGGTTGGCGGGACCAATGAACCCCAAAGTGAACTTGTCTTGACATCCTCTTGGAGCTGGCTGCACTTCCATTGCTGCTGCAGGAACCGAAGTGCCAGGGAGAGGAACACCAGTATCGAGTGAGTGTCTAAGTCAGACCCGAGCTCCAGGAAGTTCCTCAGGACTCCCACGAAGCAGGACTGACCAAGCCTGAGCCACCTAAACAGAGTGCTGGACACCAGATGTGAGGAAAGTCCATTAAGGTTTCCGAGAACCGCGGTGGTGAGGTTTGCTAGAGACGCGAGGAGCTGAAACCGCAAAGTGCTGCTGATCTGAAGTTTGCCCATTGCTGCCGCCGACCTTCCATTCATAGTATTGGAGTCC
Source organism: Ambystoma mexicanum (assembly GCF_040938575.1). Classification (NCBI taxonomy): domain Eukaryota; kingdom Metazoa; phylum Chordata; class Amphibia; order Caudata; family Ambystomatidae; genus Ambystoma; species Ambystoma mexicanum. Next base: position 1,300,353,406 of record NC_090932.1, read on the forward strand.
CCATACATCCACCCTCTCGTCTCCATGACTGAGGCCCAGGAACACAGGATCTGCAGACGTACACAGGAACAGAAGCCATCCGAAAGCAATTTCTTCTAACCAAAGATACTGCAAAAGTAAGGGGATTTACCTCTTGTCGTGTAGCCTTGCTTGTTCTCAGTCGAGACTTGTCTTGGATGCCCTTGCAGAGTTGCTCGGAGCTTTGTCCCTCACAAAACTCCCAGCTTGTGGCCCTACTGCGACTTAATTTTCTACAAACATATCTAAAACATTGTGCAAGACTTTTTACCTACCTGCAAGAAGTGCTTCAGCTAACCTAGACTTTTGCTCAACTAACACTGGGTGTGCTGGCTCCCTGAAAGGCTTGTCTTACCTCAGACTTTGTTCTTTGTCTTTCACCCAGGAAAGGGTTCATTTACTTTGCATTGGAGGGTTTTAAAAGTACTTATCTGCTTAAGAATATTTGTTAACCATTGTTTTCTCCCTCTGAAACGTTCCCTTTGGATCTCCCACTCAGCATTGCTCTAAACATGCCATTGATAAATCAATGTCCACAGTGTCCTAGTTATTTAAGTCACCTGAGGTGTAGGAAGTGTCTGTGTGCCCTCCCCAATGGGTATCACTGATTTAGTGAAACTGATGGGGTGTATTTATTGAAGTATATTTTGTGTTATATGATTGCTCCTGTTAGGCAAGATTGAATGCAGTACTGTTTGGGTGCACTACAACAACCGTGACCACCTGGCAATAGAAACCCAACCTGTGGTATAAGTCTGCACTACACAGGTTGGTAGCCTGTGGAGTAACCAGGGTTAGCTGAAGACAGGTCAATGTGAGCTGTAGGGGAGTTACACAGAGATTCACAGTGACAAGTATTCAAATAAACTCTTACACACAAGGTTTCTTGATAAAACAATTATTAATTTTATTTATCAGTCCGTTAGAATAAGCCTTCAGAAGGGGGCAATATAAAACCCCACACAAATATACTTCAAAAGAACAAGTTACTTACCAACTGGTAACGTTTTTTCGACTGGATGTTCCTCTGACGTATTCCACATCTTTGACATGTAATGTCCAAAGCTGTGCACTTCGGAAACTTTTCCGGCAGAGGGTGCCCTGCGTCGTCGGGTCGATGTCCCTCGAAGGCCTCCGTCGAGGGCAACATCACCAGATGTTATATGACGACTGGCGCCCGCAGTCTCAGTTTATGTTTTTCCCCCAGAACGTGTGGCACCAAGCCAATGTTTGCTTGACTGCACATAGCCTTGCGGAAACGTAATCTGCTATATCATAGGAAATTCTCCAGAGGGACAGGCTGAGAGGGCGATGTGGAATACGTTGGAGGAACATCCAGTCGAAAGAATGTTACCAGTTGGTAAGTAACTTGTTCTTCGAATGGATTGTGTCCTCCAACGTATTCCACATCTTTGACAGACTCCCAAAGCATACCAGAAAATGGAGGAGGGAAAAGAATTTAGAGTATCCAATCTGATGGTGGAAGAAAGAACCGCCTTACCAAAGGCCATATTCTGACCATGGATCGTATCGAGAGAGTAATGTTTAACAAAGGTGTGGATAGAAGCCCATGTGGCTGCATCACAAATATTCCTAATAGGAACTCACGTTGGAGGGCCGTGGAAGCAGCCACGCCCCTAGTGGAATGAGCTCTCAACCCTTCAGGAGGGTCCTTACCCACCAATCGGTAACACTCGGTAATGGTAAGGATAATCCACCTAGACACAGTCTGTTTGGTAACAACCTAGCCCAATCAGTGTCCAGTATATCCCACAATGAGTTGATCGTCCACTCTGACCCTGGACATCCTATAAATATAAAAGCTCAGAGCTCTCCTAGGATCCAACCTATGGAGTTGCTGCTCTTCCTTACCAGGATGAGGAGGATAGAAAGAAGGAAGAACCACTTTCTGGCTCAAATGAAATTCAGACTACCTTAGCTAGAAAGGAAGGACGTACCCGTAGTACAACCCTGTCCTTGTGGAACACAGTAAAGGGTGGCTTAGATGAAAGTGCCTGCAATTCACTCACTCTGGAGCGGAAGTAACCGCAACCAAGAACACTGTCTTGAAGGACAATCTCAAAGGACAAGAGTGCAACGTTTAAAATGGAGCCCCCATTAGAAATTTCAAAACCAAATTCAAATCCCAAACCGGCACCTGGAAAGGGGACAGTGGGAACACAGTCCTTTAAGAAATTGAGACATCAAAATGAATCTTAAAGTAAGAGCATTCTTCAGATGACCGCTTAAAGATAGACCGCCGCCAGGTAACCTGTAATGGTACATATTTGAAGGCCCCTGTGGACCAAAGAAAGTAAGAAAGATAAAACCATAGGAATAGAACACTGAAAAGGATCAACATTTTGTCCTCTGCAGCAGTCGCAAAACTTGCGCCAACGGGACTTTGTTGCTGGCTTCCTGGCCGAAAGCAACACCTCCATCACGTCATCCGGGAGGTCCCAATCCTTATATCTCAACCTTTCAGATACCAAGCGTGAAGGTTGAGAGTCCTGACCTCTGGATGGAGAACCTGACCCCCCCCTCTCGCAAGAGCAGATCCTCTCGGTAGGGAAGACGGCGTGGAGGGCAGATGGACATTTCTTCACACTCTCCTGGCCCAATCCAGAGCAATGAGGATCATGTGGGAACTGAACATCCTTAACACTTGAGGAATGATGGGGACTGGAGGAAACAAGTACAGCAGTGGGAATGACAAATCCACTACGAATGTGTCTCCTAAGGCTCCTCTCGGAAGAAATTCCCTTGAGCAGAATCTCTCACACTTCTGGTTGGCACTGGTGGCGAAGAAATCCACTTGTGGGGTTCCACAAAGGGCAAAGATCTCCAGAAGGACTTCCTGAGCCAACTCCGACTCGTGAGAGATCGTGCTCTGCCTGCATTTTCGTCTCCGGCCAGATGAACTGCCGAGATTGAAATTTCCTGCTGGATGGCCCAGAACCAGAGCTGCATTGCCTCTCTGCACAACGGGAGTGACCCTACCCCTCCATCCCCCCTTTTTGTTGAGGGCATGCATGGCCACTGTGTTGTCCATCATGACCAGGACACTCTTCCCCCGTACAGATAGCAGAAAAGCCTTCAGGGCCGGCCTGATGGCCCAACGACCGCTGGCGGTCAAGTCGTTGGGCCGGCCTGATCATTGGCATGAGCGCCCCATTCTGTGAGGGAGGCATCCCTCACTACAGTCACCTCCGGCCACGGTTGCCAAACGGCTCCCCCTTCATCAGGTTCCCTTCGCTTTCCCACCACAGAAGATCCTGGGCGACGGAGATTGGAATCTGAATGGGATCCGACATCTTGCCCGAGAACTACGACCACTGCATCTTGGAGGACCCATTGAAGGGCTCTCATCCTCAGCCTGACCTCTGGCACCAGAAAAATGCAGGATGCCATGAGGCCGAGCAACCTTAAGAATTCGAAAGCCGGGAGACTCTGGGCATATTGAAACTTGTCCACCATCTGCACAATCTGATGAGCCCTCACCTTGTGAGACTAGCACTTCACCAAGGGCATGTCCAACACAGCCCCGATGTACTGGAGCTGTTGAGGTGTCAAAAGCAACTTCTTGAAATTGAGGTAGAAGCCCAACCTGTGGAGGGAGCAGCCGGTGAGACAGAGGTGATCAAATGCTTGCTCGGGAGAATGTGCACGGATCAGCCAGTTGTCCAGGTAGGGGTAGATTTGAATCCACCCCCCCCCCCCTCGCCTGAGATACGCTGCCACCACAACCATTAGCTTGGTGAAGACCCTCAGGGCGGAGGTCAATCCGAAGGGCAGGACCCGAAACAAAGTGCAAGACGCCAGCCGCAAACCTCATAGGACATGGCCTCATGACTGGTTTGGAGTGGCTGCGGCAGCGCCTGAAGGCAATGAGGCAGCTACCTGAGCGGCTTTGGCACCTCGACCTTTATTTCCCCAACCACCACAGGATACTTTTTCGCTGACCCCTTTGACTGGCGGCTCCTCTTGTTCTACCAAAGGAGGAGTAGTAACGAAAAGAACCTCCCCTCCACTGCTGTCCCATAGGACGAAAAGGCGGAGGTTGACGCACAGCTGCGCTTAAAGATTTCGCAGCAGCTTTTGAGGTCTGCAACCTCTCAAGACGCTCGCCAGCCTTGTTGCCAAACAATTGTGACCATCAAAGGCCATGTTCAAAAGACAGGCTTGCACATCCGGGGCAAAATCCGACTTCCGCAACCACGCAAATCTGTCTATAACGCTGCTCGCAGCCATGGACCGGCTAACACTGTCGGCAGTGTCCAAACCCGACTGAAGGGATTCACACATGGCATCCTTGCCAACTTGCATGACAGCAAGGTACCCATCCCTTTCTTCCCCCTCAGGAATATGCTCAGCCGCTAGAGAAACAGTTCCACAGAGTGTGTGAAAACCTTGCTAAGGCATAAGAGGAGTTGGCTGATTTCAACGCCATACTCCCTGCAGAAAATACCTTGTGAGCCCAACTGTCTAAGCGTTTGATGTCTTTATCAGGAGGGATGGTAGGGTACGCTACCTCCCTCGAGGTGGCCGTAGCCGCCTGAACCACCAAACTCTCGGGAGTGGGGTGAGTGGATAAGTAGCTGGGGTCGCTAACGGAAGGGTGGTACTTCTTTGTCAACGATTTGTTAACAGTCGGAAAAGATTTCGGTGACTGCCAAGCAGCTGCCACCCTTTTCTGTAAAGTGAGACGAAACAGGTAACACTGGATCAGAGGACGGACCTTGATCTAAAATGTCAGTTCGATCATCTTGTACAAAATCTTCATGAGGACTGGACCAACCCAGATACTCTGTGACCCTAGCCATGAGCCTCCTGTATGATGACTCAGCATGAGCCCCAGGTCAGGCCTGCCAAATCCCACTTCCGGAGAAGTGTCCAACCCACTGGCATCATGAAGGGTTTGCCTCAACTCCTCCAATTGGCTGTCTCCAGAAAAGACAGGAGCCACATCAGGCTCAACAGGGTCCTCGAAGTCAGACCTTTCCTCCTCCTCCTATGTCGTCCGGAGGGAGGTTAAAAACCTTGCCTCGGGACAGAAGAGGGCCCGGAGTCCACCACTGGCCTCACAGCCTTAGCAGTAGCCTTCCTTGGAGGTCCCTGATATGGTGGATCCTCCAACGGTAAATTTCGGGCAAAATAATTGAAGGCGTCAAGGGCACCGAAGGCTTCGATGCCGAGAGCGTCGACAGCTTCGGTGTCGAGAGCACCAAAGGTATTGGCGAGGGCTGATAAGAAGGCAAAGCCTCAAAGTCCGAATCCGATGGACACAGCGCCAACTTAGTCGACGCAGGCTTCGAGCCCTTAGCAGGTTTCTGCTGTCTCGCTGGGGACGAGGACTGAGCAAGAGCCTTGTCCGAACGAGGCCTCGAAGGTACCCGATGCGAGTCGCGTCGAGGACCTGAGACCGAAGGCATGCAAGCCCCATTACGAGACCGTTCCTTGCCGGCTTCAACAGAATGCGCAGCCGGAACCGTGCCTTGCGATTGAAAAATAGCCAACATCTGCTCCTTAAAGGCAGCCCATTCCTGCAGAGCCGAAGCCTTCGTCGGGCATGCCATTTTGCTCGCGGCTCCATTCTCCGAGGAGGACGGGGAAGGCGACCGGTGACTGCGCTTCCTAAAATGCCGGGACGAAGAAGAAGAATGGCGGGAACCACTCGGGATGAAGATCCCCAGGCCTCCACCCGACGCAGAGAATCACCTCGAGTCGTCAGTGGAAACCCCCCCTTGGACGATTTAGATTTTCGGGACTTACTGGGTTTGGAACCCCTACCTACCTGAAGCTTCCCCTTACGCTCCCGCAAGGCCTTGGCAAACAGCGACTGGCATTTTGAACAGTCGTCGGTGTCGTGACTCTCGCCAAAGCACCACAAACTCGGTGATCGACATTTTAGACTTGCAGTCCCGGCAAGTCTTGAAGCCAGACAGCAGAGTCAGAGGGGTCGAAGAAGACGACATCACTATGATGAAACACACCAGGTGCGCAGAGTTCTCGAAGCAAACACGTTTCCGAAAAAAACGCAACTGAGGCTACGGGTTGCCGTGCATCCTATTTTAACATCCGGTGACATCGCCCTCGACGAGGCCTTCGAGGGACATCAACCCTACGTCATCGACGCAGTACGCCCTCTGCCAAAAAAGTTTCTGAAGTGCACAGCTGTGGACATTACATGCCAACGATGTGGAATACATTGGAGGACACAATCCATTCGATATACACACTCTTACTTTTCTAAATCAGCAAATACCCACTTGGGATGGCACACAGGCACTACCTACACCCTCAGGTGATTTCAATAGCTAGGGTGCTGTTGACATTAATATATTATTGTTGCATTTAGAATATTCTTAGGAGTAGTGTTAAAGAGAAGACAGTTCAGAATAAAACAAGTATTCATACAGTTATTCTTAATTAGGTAAGTACTTTCAACCCCCCAATGCAAAGTCAGTTAACCCTTTCCTGGAAGGAAGGCAAAACACATAAGCAGTAGAGAGTAGAGTCATTCAGGGAGCCGAGGCCAGCCAATGTTAAGTTAGCAAGAGTCAAGGTGAACTGAAGCACTCCTTGCAGATAAGTAGTAAAGTATTTTCCAATATTCAAAAAGTTTTGGTAAAACAAAAAAAAATCAAAGTAGGGCCACAGACTGATTAGGCTTGTGAAGTAAAGAAGCTGGCAGCAACTGTACACATGCAACCAAGCCAGTCTCCAAAGAGGACCAGTGGCTACACAACAAGAGGCAAGTTCTCTTAAACTTTACAGTACCTTTAGGTTTAAAGAAAAAGTGCAGCAGATGACTTCTGTTCCTGTGCAGCTCTGCAGATTTCACTGTTCCTAGACCTCAGTCGTGGGGACAAGAGGGAGGACTTCTGGGGACTCCTGTACTGCAATGGGACGGCCACTGCTAGCAACCGGCAAACTTCAAACAAGTGGCTGTTCGGTGTTTCAGCTCCTCGTGTCTACCGCAAATAGCAACACCGTAGTTCCTGGCTGCGTCTGGGGTCCCGCACTCTGTTGAGGGGGCTCAGGTTTGGTCGGTCCTGCTTCCTGGGAGTCCGGAGGATCTTCTTGGAGCTCTTGGCCAGCTTAAAAGCAATGCACACAAACTGGTGTTCCTCTCCCTGGCTATCCGGTTCCAGCAGCTACTGCAGTAGATACTTGACCAGCTTTGAGAGGATGTCCAGGTGGCTTACTTTGGAGTTGATTGGTCCCACCAACTGAAAGGGAGAAGTCGTCCTTGCAGGAGCTTCTCTGTCGATACATAATTGGAGTTTCAGCACAGCAGCAGGGCTTCACCGGGTAAACCAACGGTCCAGGAGTTGCAGCAGGCATCCTCTTCAAGTTCTTCTTTGGTTCCTTCGTTCAGTGGTCGACTGCCTTCCAAGCCAAAAGCCTCACCTTTTATGCAGCTTGCTCCCATTCATTCCAGAATAGCTGTTAGTCATCCAGCAGGGTGGCTGTCCTTGCCGGACAGCCAGCCGGCCAATCACCCAAGAGTGCATTCCTGTCTCCTAGGAGACTAAGCACAGGGAGTTTCGGGCACCTTCTCACTTCCTGCCCCCGCCAGACACCCTGGAGCCAGAGGCGAGTTTCACTTGTGAAGCCGGCCAAAGACAATACAAACAAAGGGACCAAACCTGGTTTGGCGCACATAGTAAATCTCAAGGAGGACCTTTACACGACGAAATGGTGAAAAAAAGACGCCTGGGGCATTTTGACAAAAATGGCACTCATGGGTGCTTTACCGTGGCTGCGAACGCAGCCCACGGTAAAATCCCATAATGGTAGTAAAAGGTAAACCACTGCCACCAGCCATTCAGTGAGGAAAGGGTAACACAAAAATGTTACATGTGACAAAGGGGATACTAAGTAACCCCTCCAGCACCCTATTGTAAAATAGTGTGTGCTGGGTCTAGAAAGTTACAAATGTAATTAAAGTCCATTGCACTTTACTGCTCTGAGAAACGGTAGTTTATCCCAGAGAAGGTACTTAAACCTTTGGGAAATCTGAAAGACTTCGCTGTGTCACTGCACTGAAGGTGCAGTGTGACAATGTAAATGATGCACAGTACAAAATCACATTAAAATAGGCAAGAGTGGGAAAAAGGGTCTCACTCTCTCCAGGTTTAAAAATTCCAGGTCCTCAAATTCCAGCAAAGTTGCTGGGGGTCTCTAAGGTAGAGGGAATTAGCACATTTCTGAGAATTCTCCCCAACAGCTACCTTCTAAAGAAGGCTTATTCAGCTGACTGTTAAATTAATAATAGTTTAATCAAGAGAACTTTGAGTGTAAGAGTTTATTTGAATACTTATCACTGTGAATCTCTGTGTAACAACCTTACTGCTCACATTGACCCCTCTTGAGAAAAGCCTGGCTGCTCAGCCACACTACCAACCTGAGTAGTATAGACTTCTACCAAAGGCTGGGTTACCTATTGCGAGGAGGACAGGGCTAGTGCAGTCTCCCACAGGGTACTGCATACAATTTAGCTTAACAGAGCAGTAAGGTTGTTACACAGAGATTCACAGTGACAAGTATCCAAATAAACACTTAAACTCAAGGTTTCTGGTTTAAACAATTATTAATTTATTTAACAGTCAGTTGAATAAGCCTTCAGAAGGGAGAATCATATAAGTAACAAAAATACACTTCAAAATGACACTCTTTCTTTAAATCAGAAAATACCCATTTGGGATGGCACACAGATTCTGGCTACACCCTGAGGCGACTTAACTAGGACACTGTGGACATTAATATATCACTGGTAAATTTAGAGTAATACTGAAGTTGTGTTAAATAAGGAGGAGATAAGGGAATGAAACAAAGGTTAAGAAATATTCTTAACAGGTAAGTACTTTTTTGAACCCGCCAATGCAAAGTAAATTAACCCTTTCCTGGGGGAAAGGCAAAGCACAAAGTCAGAGGCAAGAAGAGCCTTTCAGGGAGCCAGGACAGCCAATGTTATTTGAGCAAAAGCCTAGGTGAGCCGAGGCACTTCTTACAGGTAGGTAAAAAGTCTTACACAATGTTTTAGAAGTTTTTGTATAAAATGAAAATCACTGTAGGGCGACAAGCTGGGAGGTTTGTGAGGGGCAAAGCTGCAAGCAACTCTGCAAATGTAACCAAGACAAGTCTCAACTGAGAGCTAGTACTGCTACATGACCAGAGGAAAGTCCACTTAGTTTTACAGTACCTTTGGTTATAAGAAAAATTGCTTCCAGCTTCCAATTCTGTTCCTGGGCCTCAGTCGTGGGGTCAAGAGTGAGGACATCCGGGGACTCCTGCACTACGAATGAAAGGTCGGCGGCAGCAACGGGCAAACTTCAATTCAGTGGCACTTCGTGGTTTCAGCTCCTTGTAACTCTCGAAAATAGCACCACTGCGGTTGTCGGATATCACTATGGCATTTCCTCGCATGTGGGGGCCAGCACCCTGTTGAGGTGGCTCAGGTTGGGTCAGTCCTGCTTTGAGGGAGTCCGGAGGATCTTCCTGGAGCTTGGGTCCGACTTAAAGACACACTCGATTCTGGTGTTCCTCTCCCTGGCAATCGGTTCCTGCAGCAGCAGTGGAAGTACAGCCAGCTCCGAGAGGATTTCCAGATGAGCTCGCCTTGGGGTCGATTGGTCCCACCAACCAAAGGGGAAAAGTCGTCCTTTGCAGGTCTTCTCTAGTCGAGGCGAATTCGGAGCTTCAACACTGCAGCAGGGCTTCACCAGGCAAACCAACGGTCCAGGGGTTGCAGCAGGCGTCTCTTCCAAGTTCTTGTATTTGTATTTATTTTATTTATAGCGCACAGCCTTGCCCTGGGGCATCTGGGTGCGTGGTTACAAGAAGGTGGTTACAGGCAGGCAGAGTAAGTTACAACAGTGACGTAGTCTTAGTCAAGGTAATACAAAGGCAAAGCATAGCTTAACAATCATGCAGGGAACCAGGAATGAAGCAGGAGCTGAAATCGGAAAGAGAGGGGTGGTGCGCAAGGCGGGAGTGGTTAGGGCTTCGATAATTCGTGCTCAGTGCCTATGTAGAGGTGTTGTGGGCTCATCAAGCTTGTGGAGCCAGAGTTTGTTTTTGAAGGAGGCGAACGTAGCTTCTGTTCAGAGTGTGGCGGGTGTAGTGTTCTAAATTTTAGAAGCGAGAACTGGGAAACTTGAGCCCCCAGCAGACTAACTTAAATCTGGGTATGGTGAGAGTGTTAATATAGGCTGATCTCAGTGGTCTGCTTGAGGCATGCTGCGTGAAGCGGCTGGACATGTAAGCTGGCGCCAGGTTGTTCTGAGCCTTGTAGGTTAAGGATAAGGTTTTGAGAAAGATTTGTTGCCCGACGGGGAGCCAGTGGAGGCTACGTCTAATGTCTGCGATGTGAGATCTTCTGGGGATGTTGAGGGCCGCCCTTATGGCGTTGTTTTGAGCAACTTGTAGTTTGTCAATATTTTTTTGGCTAGTCCCTAGGTAGAGGGCGTTACAGTAGTCTATTTTAGCCAATATTAATGTTCTGGCTAGGATTATGCAGTTATCTGAGTTCAGGAAGGGTCTGCAGGCTGTGATAAGTTTGCAGGTATATGCAGATGCTGACGCTACAGCATTCGTTTGTCTAGTTAGGGAGACAGTTATGTCCAGAAAGATGCCCAGGGTTTTTGCTGCGTTTGACACGTTGATGATGTTACCATCTATGGTGAATGCTTTGTACATGGGATTAAGTTTGGCTAATCTGGTGGGCGAACCGATAAGTAACTCCGTTTTCTCATCATTACGGCAGAGCCCATGATGGGCCATCCAAGCCTGGATGATAGAGTAGATGTCATTAAGAGCCTTAGTGTCAAGAGTAAAGTCACCAGAGATGGGGATAAATATCTGGGTGTCGTCGGCGTAGTTGGTGTACGAGACACCCAGATAGTGAAGTATGTCAAAGAGAGGCTTGGTAAACACATTGTATAATGTGGGAGATACGCAAGATCCTTGAGGGACTCCGCATGGGACATGGGCAGGATCTGCAGAGGATAGAGGAGAGAAGAACCTCATGGTCCTATTTGCTAAAAATGAGCTGATCCAGGATGACGCTAAGTCCGATAAGTGCGCAGCTATTTTGAGGTGGTGACAAAGGATTTTGTGGTCGACCAAGTGGAATGCCGCTGAACGATCGAGCAGGAGGAGGAGTGCCATCTTGCCCTTATCTTTCAGGTCCTCAATTTGGGGTTTTAAATCTAGCAGAGCGGTTTCCGCGCCATGTTTCGGGCAATAGCCCGATTGACGGAGACCCAGTAGTTGGTTTGATTCAAGATATGCCTGAATTTGCAGGTATGCTGCACGGTCCAGGATTTTTAGTAGGAATGGTACTGTGATGATGGGCCGGTAGTTGGCAGGGTTGGTTGGGTCAAGGGTGGGTTTTTTCATTAAAGGGATGACTCGGGCATCTTTTAGGTTGTCAGGGACGATGCCTGATCTGAAGGAGATCTTCGGATTCCTTTGTCCAGTGGTCGACTCTGCCTTCCAAGCAAAAAGCCTTGCCTTTTATGCAGGTTTCTTCCATTCATCATTAGCCTAGCTGTCAATCACACAGCAGGGTGGCTGTCCTCCAAGGACAGCCCTCTTGCCAATCACCCTTGGGTGCATTCCTGTAACCAAGGAGACTAAGCACAGGGAGTTTCGGGCACCTCCCTCTCTTCCTACCCTGCCAGACACGCTGGAGCCAGATGCAGGCTTCACCAGTGAATCCAGCCAAAGGCAAACACATATAGGGACCAAATCTGGTTTGGCGCGCACAGTAAATCTAAAGACCAGGCCATTTTGACAAAATGGGCAGCTGCAATTGCAGCCCGCGCTAGAAACACAATGGAAGGAAAAAGTAAAACACTGCAACCAACCATTAATTGTAGAAAGGGTAACATAAAAATGTTACATGAGAAACTAGACAAAGGGGATACTTAATTAACCCCTACAGCACCCTATTGGAAGATAGTGTGTGCTGGGTCTAGAAAGTTACAATGTAAGTAAAGTCAATTTCACTTCACTGCTCTTGGAAACAGTAGTTTAACCAAGAGAAGATATTTAAAGCTTTGGGAAATCTGGCAGACTTGTGTCACTGGACTGAAGGTGCTGCGTGACACAATGTAAAAGATGCCGCCTATGGAGTTTGCCAGACTCCAAAAACAAACACAGAAAACACATAGAATTAAAAGTACAAAGTCCCACAGTTCAGCAGAAAGATCAGGGGGTCTCGAAGGTGGGAGAAATTAAACACTAAAATGAAAGTTTCCCTAACCCCTGCTATGGGGGGGGATTTGGAACCCTGCACCACGAGCGATGTTGGCGTGAACGGGCCACAACCAAATCGCCCGATGGAACTCGTCGAGTGGGATCTTGTCTGCAAAGCTTCCGGACACCTCAACACAGCGAGCGTCCCGGAACTCCTGAAGAGGTCACATCCGTAACCTGTAGAGCCGGATAAGGTAGATGCAAGGCGACATGCCAAGAAGAGACTTGATGGTCCATGCCGTGGTGGTATTTAGTGACAACAGTCGCCACTTTACCCAGAATAGCCACTACCTTCTCCTTCGAGGGCGACGCTAGGCAGGAAACTGTATCGAGCCCGGCTCCTAGGAACAGTGCGTTTTGCGATGGCGTCAAGTAGGACTTTGGATAATTGATGGAGAATCCCAGATCCGTCAGCAGCCCGACTGTCATCTCTGTGTCCCCCGACGGCCAGTGTTAGGGAGAATTCCCCTCACCTTAGAGACCCCCAGCAACTTTGCTGGATTTTGAGGACTTGATTTTTTTTTACCTGGAGATAGTGTGACCCTTTTTACCCACTCTCTCATGTATTTTGAAATGTGTTTTACCTTTGTGTTTCCTTTGGTTATGGAGTCTAACCAACTCCATAGGCATCATCTTTTTCAATTGTGTCACACACCACCCTCAGTGCAGTGACACAAGGAAGCCTTTCAGGCTTTCCTAACGTTTAAATACCTTCTCTGGGATAAACTACTGTTTCCCAGTGTAAGTAAAGTGAAGTGAAATGGACTTTACTAGTCTTAAATTCCTAGACCCAGCACACCCCATCTTACAATAGAGTGCTGGAGGGGTTACTTGGTATCACCTGTGTCTAGATACTCATCTAGCATTCAAATGCTACCCTTTCCTCTCAGAATGGCTGGTGGCAGTGGTTTTACAACGAACTACCATGATTTTTCCCGACCACGTACTATGCGTAGCTCCGGTACCGTTAAATCGGGGGAGCCATGTTTTTCAAGATGTCGCCCAGCCATTGTTGCTAAAATGCTTCCCGGTCTTTTTTCACCATGTCTTTGTGGAAAGGTCCTTCTAGAGTGTTTCTCTGCGCGCCAAACCAGGTTTGGTCTCTTTGTTCATTCGCCTTTGGCGGGCTTCAGGAGTGAAACCCGTCTCTGGCTCCAGAGTGTCTGGGTTAGGCAGGAAGTGTGGGAGGTGCCGAAACTCACTGTGCTTATTCTCCTAGGAGACCCAAATGCACTCTGTGCCGATTGGCTGGCTGACTGTCTGGCAAGGACAGCCACCCTGCTGGGTGAGTGGCAGCTAGGCTGGAATGAATAGGAGAGAACTGAATAAAAGGAGAATATCTTGGCTTGGAAGGCAGAGTCGACCACTGGAACGAAGGAACCAAAGAAGAGCTTGAAGAGGACAGCTGCTGCAACTCCTGGACCGTTGGTTTTTCCAGTGAAGCCGTGCTGCAGTGCTGAATCGCCAAGTTCGCTTCGACATAGAAGCCCTGCAAGGACGACTTCTCCCTTTGAGTTGGTAGTACCAATCAACTCCCAAGTAAACCACCTGGACACCCATCTCAAAGCTGGTTGCATTTCCTCAGAGTGCTGCAGGAAACCGTATAGCCAGGGAGAGGGACACCAGATTGTGTGGGTTACTTGTAAGCTGGCCTAAAGCGTTTGGAAGATACTCCAGACTCCCACAACGTCGGAACGGCCAAGCCTGACCACCCTCAGCGGAGTGTGGGACCTCAGAAGCAAGCACAGTCCACCTTGAAAGACAGAACCAGCGTTGTTACCAGTGCGGTAGCTGAAACGCGAAACAGCCACTCAAATTGAAGTTTGCCAGTTGCAAGCTTTTGACTGTCCCAGTGCAGGAGTCCCCCAGATGTCCTCCCTCTTGTCCCCCACGACTGGTGCCCAGGAACAGCGAGATCTGCAGGAACAGAAGTCATCGGCTGCATCTTTTTCTTCATTGAAAGGTACTGTAAAACAAGACAGAGAACTTACCTCTCACAGTGAAAGTGCTTGAAACTTTTGCAACTCACAGGCCTAATCAGCTTGTGATCCAACATATGATTCTTCTTTTTACAAACTACTCCTAAGAACTTGTGCAGAGACTTTTCCGTTTACTTACCAGAGCTGCTTTATCATATCCAAGACTTTAGCCGATTGACGTTGGCCTAGCCTATTGAATTGAATTGACTCTTCTGGTGAACTCATATTTGCACTGTTTAAGAATCATTGTAACCTTTTATGTTCTGATAACCTTTGGCTTTTACTCCTCTTGAAAAGTATTCTGAATGCCAACAATAAGATATTAATGTCCCCAGCACCATTGTTACTTAAGTTAACTGTAGGTGTAGGTTATGTCTGTGGGCCATCCCAAAAGGGTCCTGTCTGATTCAGAAACTTAGAGTGTACAGTATTGAAGTACATTTGTGTGTTATTATAGGATTGCCTCCTTCTAATGAATGTTTTATAACTGACTGATAAATAAAATAAATGAATAAGTATTGATCCAAGAAACCTTAAGTGTAAAAGTTTATTTGATCACCTGTGATTGTAGACCTCTGTGTAACATTACTGCTCACATTCCCCGCTTGAGATAAGACTGGTGGCTCAACACGCTAACAAAACTGTGTAGTACAGATTTCTACCAAAGGTTGGTTTGCTTACACCATAGTTGTGTGTAGTGTTCCCAGAGGGTACTGCATACAAACTGACTAACAGCCAGCTCTTGTGAACTGGCCCGAATGAGCCAGTCGTCTAGGTAGGGGTATACATGTACCCCCTGTAGACGCAGATGGGACATCACCGGTGGCAGGCACTTCGTGAATATCCTGGGGGCTGACTTCAGGCCAAAGGGGAGGGCAATGAACTGGCAATGCCGTCCTTGCACCACAAAGCATAGGAATCTTTGGCGCTTCTTGTGAATGGGGACGTGAAGTAGGTGTCCTACCGTTACAGCGACGTCAAGAAGTCCCCTTCCTCCAGTTGGTCAAGTACGCTCCAAGAGTTGAGTGATTTGCTGCACCTGCCAGGCCACCGGAGGGATCCGCGGACACTTGTGTTGTAACTCCAGGGTATGTCCGTGAGCGAGAGCGTCCAGCACCCATCTGTCGGGGGAGATATTCTCCCACTCGCTGACAAAATCCAGTCAGTCAGTCTCCCACCGGGGGTGCATGGGTGGGAGCCTGAAGTCTTGGCCAGTTCAGTCCTGCTTCGGGGGTTGGTGTCCCAGCTTGAGGTCGACGACAACACTGACCACCTCCACTGTAGGCTTTGGAAAGGCCTCTGCAGGCCTCCTGGGTCGTGGAACTGGAGGGCTGGCGGTACGAGGAGAAACCTTTCATCGACCTGCCCGACTTTCCTATGGAGGCGTGAAAGGAAGAGCAGTGTTACTGGAGAGTGCCTAGGCACGGGCCGTCTCTGTATCCGTACCTGCATTGATGGCCTGCAAGGACTCGTCGACAGCCCTCCCAAAGAGGTCATCACCAGCTAAGTACACTTGCCTGGACCTTTGTGGCCTTCAGCCAGCTTTAACGACGGAGGCAGACACTGTTCCCCATCTGCCGGAACCCTGTGTCAGCGATGTCCAGCGCCACTGTGATGGCATGGTCTGAAGCCACCTCTCCCTCCTGGCCAGGATCGCTAGTGCGTTGGCCGCCTTAATGGTTGACGCTGCAGTGCAAATTACCTTCCTCCATATGGCGTCCAACTTCTTCCTCTCTCTGCCTGGAGGAACAGAGGATGACAAGGAAGGGTTCAACAACCTCTTCCTCATGGTTGCTCGAAACCACCGAGTCCGGCGATGGTTGACACCGTAGAAAAGTGGGCGCAAACCAGTTTATCCTGCTTGGTCAGGGGCGTGCAAGGATACTTCTAGCGGGCCAGGACCCGCTCCCACACGTCATCCAGGAGGTGTACTGCCATGATGGTCTTTCTCTTGGCCTGGAGAGAGTGTGACCCTTTTTCCCCACTCTCTCATGTATTTTGAAATTTGTTTTACCTTTGTGTTTTCTTTGGCATGGGTGAAGCGTCTCCCCTCTATCTTGCGACAACATGTTGTACGGGCAGGGCAGTTTGATTGGAGGGGATAGGATATCTCCATCATGTGAGCGCACCAGGGTTGGCGGGCCCACATGGGGGCCACCAGTATCATTGTGACTGGTTCCTGGTCATCTTGTGCACAGTCTTGTTGAGAAGTGGTGTCAGGGGGGGGAGGAGGGGGATGGGGTGGGCGGGTCGGGGAAGCGTAGGCAAATTTCCCGGACCATGTTATCCAGAGTCCGTTCCCCTTGGAACGGTTCTGGGGGTACCTGGCGGTTTAATCTTGGCATTGAGCATTTTCCAGAGCTGCAAACAAATATCGATCTCTGGGAAGCCCCATTCTACGAAAATGGAGACGATCTCTCTGTGTAATCGCCATTCGTACTCCCTGGGCAAGGGGAAGTCTCTGCGGAGTACATCTTCCAGAAGATTGAGTTCCCCTGGAACATGTTGTGATAACAGGAACATGTTGCGTTTGAGAGCCCACTTCCAAATGTTCAGGGACAGTTTGGACAGCCCTGGAGAGTGAGTGCCCGCTTGTTTGTTCAGATAGTACATGGCTGTGGTGTGGTCTGTGAGGATCAGGATCGTCTTCCCTTGCAGTTGTCTGGCAAGCTTTTAGTGCTTTGAACACTGCCAACAGCTCAAACAGGTTTATGTGGTTGGATGCTATGTCCGACGACCAAACTCTGTGCGCTGTTAGTTGAAGCAGGTGAACTCCACACCCTGTAAGAGACACGTCTGTAGTTAGCGTGGCTTCGACTGCGGGGGTGGTGAAGGATTTCACCTTTAAGAGGTTTTCCCCTCGACCACCACCGCAGCGAAAGAACGAGGGCCAGCGAGAAAACCACTAGATCGTCCCACTGTCAGCTGGCCCGACACCACTGGCTGTTGAGCCACTCTTGCATTGGGCGCAAGCGCGCGTGAGAAACCAAGTAGATTAATGACGCCATCATTCCTAGCAGTCGCATACCGTCACCTCTCCACTGGCTACATACTGAGGGATTTGAAACATGATTTGAACCCTCTCGTTGGAGGGAAGACGAGGCCGTCCTTTTTTCGAATTAGAGCCCCTAGGAACTGTTGACCTGACTGGGGTCCAAGCTGGATTTTTTCTCGTTGATAGAGAATCCCAGACTGAATAAAAGATCTATCGTCTTTTGGGTATTTGAGAGACATGTTTGGTAAGAGTCCCCTGTTATGAGCCAGTCGTCGAGGTAAGGATAGACCGGGATGGATTGCCTGTCCAGATGTGCTGCTGCCACCGCTAGTACCTTTGTAAATACCCTTGGTGCAGATGCTATGCCGAAGGGTAGTACCTTGAACTGATAATGCTGGTCTTGTATCATAAATCTGAGGTATTTTCTGTGTGCTGGCAACATTGAAATATGAAAGTATGCATCTTTCATGTTCAGTGTTGCCATGTAATCCCCTCTGTGATAGCAGGGGAATTACTTCCTGCAGAGTGACCATGCAGAACTTTTGTGGCTTTACAAATTGGTTCGTTGGGCGCAGATCTAAAACAGGGCGCATGGTTAGATCCTTTTTGGGTACAAGGAAGTACAATGAATAAATACCTTCTTTTACCTGCGACAGAGGTACGATTTCTATGGCTCCTTTCTCTTGTAGTGTCTCGACTTCCTTAAGAAGTATGCAAAGATGGTCTGGTGTCAGTCGTCTTGCTCGTGGAGGTCCAAATGTTGGGGACCGGTTGAACTTTATACAGTACCCGTGGGCCACGGTCTTTAGCACCCACTGGTCTGTAGTTATCACCTCCCATGCCTGAAAGAACGATGTTAGCCGGCCCCTGGCAGGGGAGGCATGGAAGGGGACCCAAATCTTCGGGTCATTTTGAACCTGAGGCCGGGGAGCCTCTAGGGGTAGAGACCCGGCCCCTTCCTTTCCCACAACGCTGACCCGGGGTGGTGCATCTACTGGTTCCCTGTGGAGAGTTCCAATTGTTGCCCCCGAGGAGTATTGTTGTTGAGGAAAGCGTTGGCCACGAAAAAGCAGTTTGGACCCAGATCCTCTTCTCGTAGAGGGTCTTTGTGTAATTTGGTCCAGTGTTTTCAGGGTGTCATGCTCGTTTTTTGCGGTCTCAAGAGCCTCATTGACTGCCTTCCCAAACAGGTTGGATTCTTCCACGGGTTTATTTATAAGTGACACTTGCATCTCTGGCTTGAATCCAGAGTTCCGTAGCCACACATGTCACTTCAGGAGTGTGCCCTGAGCTATGGATCGACCAGCCGTCTCGGCAGAATCCAAAGTGTTCTCAAGAATGCTTTGGTTCACTTGTCTGCCCTCAGCGATTGTCGTCAAGAGACGAGTTCGTAGAGGTTCGGGAACCACCTGTAGGCCTTCTTGTAGTATGGCCCATTGAGCATCCGCGTAGCTGGCCAATAAACTTGTGTTGTTGGCCATACGTGTTGAAAACGCTGCTGCGGTCGTGACCCTATTCCCAAGGGCGCAAATTCTTTTACCTTCCATATCAGGGGGTGCCTCGCCGGTTGACAGAGGAACCTCTGCCCTTTTTCACGTAGTAGTCCTCACCAGAGAGTCTGGGATGGAGTGACCTCTGATATACAGAGGGTCCGAGGGAGAAAGACGAAAGAGTTTCTCTATTCTTGGGTTAACATTTCTCGTGAGAGCAGGTGTTGATAAGGAGGGAGCCAGACGTTTCTTAATTGAATTGAGGAGAGGAATAGCCAGGCTGGCTGGCGGCCTCTCCTTGAGGATGCCCTCCAGAAAGTCAGCTTCAGGGACCGCTTCATCTGTGGCAATCTTAAAATGTTCAGCTGCTTTACGCAACATGACGTTAAACGTCAATTGATCATCCACTGGTGATGGTTGTCTAGTGGGGGTGGTCTGGGGGAATCCAAAGATAGGGCATCCGGATCGTGAGGATCTGGAGACTGTCATGGTTGAGGGTCACCCATATTCGGGTTCTCCTCCCAGTCCTCTATGGGATCCTGCATGAATTGATCTTCATCCCGAGTGTCTGCAGGAATGTCTTATTCAGTTAGGTCATAGTTGTATATATCCTCTTCCAAAAGGGGTCAAAATGCCTTGGGAATTTTGCTTTGGGGTCCACAGGGCTCTCATCCCGTGGCCTCCTTGGTGTGGGTTGTTCTGAACGGGAAACAAACCTGTCCAGCCTTTCCATGCAGTTCTCAAATTTCTCTCTACTCCAAACCAAAGACCTAGAATGGTCTAGAGGTGGAAAAGGGTCCTGAACACACTCATCCGAGATTTTTGTCTGAACATCGAAGACAGCCCTTTTTTCGCCCACTCAGAGAACTCCTCCTGAGGGACCGACAGAGGTGGGACGTCCCTGTGCCTCTCTTTCGGCTTATGGATGGGTTCCGGTTCTCCCCGTAGGCCATCCTTGGACCTCGGCAGATCCTTGGCCTTTCCAACCATCCTTGCTAAGCTGTCGGCGACGTCCTCCGCATACGGGAGGCGCGTAGCTTCAGCCTGCGATTGCGAGGGAGTCTTTTTCGGTGGAGCCGGGGCCTTGTCTTCAACAGCAGCCTTTTTCTGCGGTTCCGTCTTCGGAGGAACCGGAACCCTGTCGTCGCCGGATGCCTTCTTATGAGGAGTCTTGGCAGAACCTGGTATATTAGGGGTAGCGCCCTTTGTCTTTCATGGCCCGGTCGCTAGACGCATATGCGGCTGCGGGTAGGGCTGTCGATCTTGACGGTAGACAGGTGCTGCCGGAACTTCCGGTGTACTCGTTGGCACTGAAGTCTTCTTCGGCTTGGCCGAATATTGACTTGGGGTTGTGCGTTTAGTGCTATGTACATGTTTGTCTTTGTCGCCGGGGTGTGACTTCCCCATACCAGTGCCTAGCGGGGCTGGGGACAGACGATGCGGAACGCAAGCGTTCCGTTGAAAGGTCAACAACCTCCGGGTCGGAGGTCTGATCCTCACTCTCGCCATCGTCACATTCGGTGGATGCGGCAGCAGGAGAAAACTCGGCCTTCGACATACCGTAGGCTGCCCACCGCTTGACTCTATGCTTCTTTAATGTCTTAGGACGGAGGAGCTTACAAGCCGCACATCCTTATTTCTTGTGATCAAGGGCAAGCACCGGTTACACGTTCTGTGCTCATCTTTCCAAGGAAATTTGCTCTTACAATTGGGGCAAAACCTAAATTGATTCCTCTCCATAGCCGAGGATGGGTAGATTGACGAAGAACAAAAGATAAAGGGGAAGGAAAGGGAAAGGCATTCTCGAATTGTACAGAAATGTCCACCCAGACCCTACTCTCCCTACTGTATAGGCCGGTGGAAGGCCCGGCCACGTGATTGGCAGCGCCGACTGGATTACCGTCTGAAGTTCTGAAGGTCTTTGGCAGAAATCTGGAACAGCCGTCGAAATAAGGGACGGATGGGGTGATCTGAATTAATTTTATACAACTATTCGACCAAAGGTCGAGGGGACAAAAAGCAATGTCTTTGACGAGCTCCGCATAAGGTGACCAGTATGACGAGCAGAAAAAAACAATCTGAGGGACCTCGACGTGTGAGGGATCTTAGAGGATGTAGAGATAGTGTTACAGGCATGCCCGTGTCGACATCCCCTTTTGATTCTCGAAAGACAAGATGCAATACTCTGCGGTTACCACTGGATGTCGGACCATATGCACAGCATGTGATTCTAAGTAGATTAACAAACATCAGAAACTATCGTTTCCCAGGGCAGTAACGTGAAATTGACTTTACTTTCATTTGTAACTTTCTAGATCCAGCACACACTATTTGACAATAGGGTGCTGGGGGTTACTTAGTATCCCCTTTGTCTAGCTTCTCGTGTAGCATTTTTATGTTATCCTTTCCTCACAGAATGGCTGGTGGCAGTGGTTTACTTTTAACTACTGCCGTGGTGTGCATTTACCGCAGGCTGCGTTCGCGAAGCACCCAAGGGTGTCATTTTTGTCAAAAGGACCCCAGTCTTCTTTTTTCGCCATTTCTTTGTGGAAAGGTCCTTCTTGAGATTTACTCTGCGCGCCTAACCAGGTTTGGTCCCATTGTTCGCTTTGCCTTTGGCGGGATTCATGAGTGAAGCCTGCCTCTGGCTTATGGGTGTCTGGGGTTGGCAGGAAGTGAGGGAGGTGCCTGAAACACTGTGCTTAGTCTCCTAGGATACCCAACACTCTGATGATTAGCTGGCTGACTGTCCGGCAAGAACAACCACCCTGCTGGGTGATGGACAGCTAAGCTGGAATGAATGGGAGAGAACTGAATAAAAGGCAAGGCTTTTGGCTTGGAAGGCATGACCACTGGATGAAGGAGCCGAATAAGAACTTTAAGAGGATGCCTGCTGCAACTCCTGGACAATTGGTTTGCCCGGTGAAGCCCTGCTGCTGTGCTGAAACTCCAAATTCGTATCGACAGAGAAGCCCTTTCAAGGAAGATGCTCTCCTTGAGTTGGTGGGACCAATCAACTCCAAAGTAAGCCACCTGGACATTCTCTCAGAGCCGGTTGCATATCCACAGAGTTGCTGCTGGAAACCGAATAGCCAGGGAGAGGAACACCAGATTGTGTGTGTTGCTTTTAAGTTGGACAAGAGCTCCAGGAAGATCCTCCGGACTCCCAGGAAGCAGGACTGACCGAGACTGAGCCCCCTCAACAGAATGCAGGACCCCAGAAGCAAGGAAGGTCTATCATGACAGCCAGAAACCGCAGTGTTGCTATTTGCAGTAGTTGCGAGGAGCTGAAACACCGAAGTGCCACTCGTCGGAAAGATTGCCGGTCGTGACCGGTGACCGTCCCATTGCAGTGCACGAGTCCCCAGAAGTCCTCCCTCTTGTCCCCACGACTGAGGCCCAGGATCAGTGAGATCTGCAGAGTTGCACAGGAACAGAAGTCATCTGCTGCACTTTTTTTTCTACAAAAGGTACTGTGAAGTCTGAGAGAACTTACCTCTTACTGTAGAGTTGCTTGCATCTTCTACTACTCAGAAAGTTTCATCAGCTTGAGGTCCTACATTTGATTCTTCTATTCTTCAAAGACTTCTAAAACATTTTCCAAAGCTTTTCTACTTACCTACCAGAAGTGCTTCAGTCCATATAAGACTTTTGCCCATTGACTTTGGCTTAACCCGTTATACTGAATGACTCTGTTTAGGGGATCCAAAAGTATTTGCCTGCTTAAGAATATCTGTGGTCTCTTGTTTGTTCTAATAACCTTTTCCTTTTATCAACTTCTAATAGTATTCTAAATGCAAACAGTAAGATATTGATGTCCTAAGCACCCTAGCTACTGAAGTCACCTGAGGGTGTAGGTTGTGACTGTGGGCTATACCAAAAGGGTCTTTACTGATTTAGAAACGCACAGCCTGATTCATGGAATTATTTGCATGTAAACGCACATTTGCGCGCCTTTCTGCCCGAAAATCCCTGTTTGAGGTAAGGTATTATGAAATATTCGGGAAGAATGGCGCGCAAATGTGCGTTTTACACGCAAATAATTCCATGAATCAGGGCATAAGAGTGTACAGTTTTGAAGTGTATTTGTGCGTTGCTTTTATATTGCTCCCTTCTGAAGGCGGCTTATTCTAACTGACAAATGAATAATTGTTTATTCAAAAAACCTTGTGTGTAAGTGTTTATTTGAATACTTGTCACTGTGAATCTCTGTGTAACTCCTACAGCTCGCATTGACCCCTCTTGAGGTAAACCTTTGCGTTTAGCCACGCCGCCAGTCTACTGTGTCGATCCTTCATCGTTTTCTTGGAGAAGCCGAGGCAGATCTCGCACTCTCCTTTGTGGTCCAGATGAAGACAGTAGAAGCACTGAACCACAAACATCCGTAATCCGCATCTGGTGCAGAATTTGAAGAGGATCTTCCTTCCTTCTCCTAAACCACTGCTGGAGGTGCAGAGTAGGCTGATGGCCTTCTGGAAACTTTGAATAAACCTCTGACGATCCTTGCCCTTGAGGGGCACTGATTTTCACCGACAAACGGATCCCCACTGTCAGCAAATGGAGAGAAGAGCACACAGCCTCTTTTTTGACAAAAATAGAAATACAGTTTGTATGTGAAAGTGACACTGATTTTCTTTTACTGAGGATTCCCGGCCTGACGGGGAATATTCATGAGCATGTGAATCCATGCCAGACCCCATGCTGGAGAAGTGTACTATCATTGGGAACAGTAGTGATGCAAAGACTGAGTTGGCTCTGCTGTGTATGAAAACAAGGGAGATATATGCAGGAACCTAAAACGAGGACAGGTTTGGAACCGGGGGAAGAAAGACATTATAAAATGGGGTAGAGGGAAGAGGCACAATGCATGACGAAATAGGATGAGGCAGTACCTGGTGTGTTAGAAAAAGAACAGAATCAATTAAAAGGATGATGATGCGGGACGATTGATTTAGGACACAAGACAAACTTTTACCTTTGGGATCATAGTCCTTCCGAATGATGACTTGATCTGGAGTAGGTGGCAGTGGGGGTGGCATCGGTGTTTCAGGAGGCGGTGGAGCTTTTGGACCTTCCTCCTCATCATCATCATCTGACCCCTGAAGGAAAAAAAAAAAAAGGGTAAAAGCAAATACTTGAGAATCAGTTCGCTGCATCATGATGCACTCAAACATTTAAACATTTTTAATTCAACATCTGCAATTAGTGGACGAAATGTGAACTAAAGTAGAAGTATCTGCTGCAGAGTATTTTATCCACAAACTAAGTTTCCTATGTTAGGTAGGGTTTACCACAGTCAGAGTGACGGGTATAGGAAGACCTATTTTTTCATGAAATCGGGGGCTGTCCAAGTGTAACAGCATAATTTCTTTTTTGGTTGGGGAGTTGATTCTGCTGCGCCACTTTTATGGGACCCCTAGTCTGTTTTCACCCCCGCACCCCCAAACCCTGCTCTCTCCCCCGTTGGTCTGTCCTTATTTTTCTGGCCAGCCGGCTTTCTACTGAGGTCGCCCTACCACTGCCTGCAACGGTTTTCATGTCCTGTCCTATAGGTAGCTTTTACTACAGTTTTTCTAAAGTCCTACCCAGACTTCAAAAAACCCATATCTGAGGCAGAAGAACATAAGCTCCACTGTTAATATAAGGCTGTAAGACCCAAGAATGTGGTAGCATGGACAGAGCAGCCAGGCTTATCTTAGGAGGGAGAAAGGCTGTAGCTTGCTACAAAGAAATTGTAGCATACATATGGTTTGAAGAAACATTGCAACACTATGTACTGAAAAATAAAGGATTTATTTAAAAACAAGCAGACCAAGACACATCTTGGGGAAAGGTAAGTACTATCAGCATCATATAAACACAATTATAAAAACAAATCAATACTTATGGGATCCAACCTTATAACCTTATTAATAATACACTAAGTAGTGTAGGTGAGTTAAACCATTCCCATATCCGAGGATATGGAGCACAGGGAGTTTCGGGCACCTCCCTCGCTTCCTGCCCCCGCCAGACACCCTGGAGCCAGAGGCGGGCTTCACTCGTGAATCCCACCAAGGCAAAATGAACAATGGGACCAAAACTGGTTTGGCGCGCAGAATAAATCTTGAGAAGGACCTTTCCACAAAGAAATGCCGAGAAAAGAAGACCGGGGCCATTTTGAAAAAAATTGTACCCTTGGGTGCTTTAGTACACTGCGAACGCAACCCGCTGTAAAAACTCCCAATGGCAGTAAAGAGTAAACCACTGCCACCAGCCATTAATTGTAGCAAGGGTAATTGTAGCAAGGGTAGCAAACATGTTACATGAGAAACTAGATGAAGGGGATGCTAAGTAACCCCTCCAGCACCCTCCTGGCTGTCCTGGCTCCCTGAGTGACTCTCCTTTATCTCTGACTTTGTGCTCCCCCCCCCCCCCAATAAAGGGTTAATTTTACTCTGCATTGGAAGGTTTCAACAGTACTTACCAGTTTGTGAATTGTTAACCTTGGTTTTATTCCTCTCTTCTATCTTTCACACCAAACTCAGTATTGCTCTAAATGTAACAGTGATTAAATCAATGTCCACAGTGCTCTAGCTATTTAAGTCACCTGAGGGTGTAGGAAGTGTGTGTGTGCCATTCCCAATGGGTATCATCTGATTTAGAGAAACAGTGTGTTTTGAAGTGTATTGCAAGTGTTATATATATTGCTCCCTTCTGAAGAAGGATTATACAACTGACTGAAATAAATTAATAATTGTTTTATCTAAAAACCTTGAGTTTAAGTTTATTTGAATAACTGTCACTGTGCAACTCCGTCACAACATTACTGCTCACATGAGATATGCCTGGCTGCTCAGCCATACTACCAACCTGTGTAGTTCAGACTTATACCAAAGGTTGGGTCCCTATTGCCAGGAGGTCAGGGTTATTATAATGCACCCAAAGGTTCCTCCATACAATTTTGCCTAACACTTAACGACTTTGCCTAAGTTTCATAAGAAATGGAATGTCTTTAATGATTTAACAAATTACTACATTTTTCCTCTCCCTATTCTCCGATCAATGTGCCGTGCCCGTCCTCCACTGTTTGTCCTGAACCATGCAATGATTTTATTTAATATTATGACGCGTCTTATATATATTGTATGAAGTTAACTTGAACATCGATTACAATAACTATGATGTACTTCACTATTCATGCAACTAGTTGTAATGTTCACTTCTATATTCCTAACTTTCAATACAAATCAATTAACATAAGAATACAATCAGTAATTCAAGGGTAGTAGAGCCTTTCAGTCAAGCAGTGACACTCATTTATAGAAATCACATAAACCAATGTTGTTACTAGTATAGACCTTGCAACATTACTTTTTAGAACGCAATTCAGAGCTAGTAAAACAATTACTTTATAGAGGGGCTTCAAGCTACTCAATGAAACATATGAACACAACTTTTAGAATGCATCAAACAAATCAGCAACAGTAAAACCCAATTATGCTTTAAGACAGACACAACGTATTTCAAGGTAAGTAATTGACCTATTGTTACATAACTATCAGCCATCTAATAGCTAGTTATACCCAGCATACTTTTAAGAAGTGTATAATACAGTTTCAAAGGTAAGCAAGAACTTTATGAAACTATTTTAGAATAGCACCAAAGCAATTCAGGGAAGCACAACCCAGCGTTATAAGTTTAGAAGAGCAGCAGCTAATCAAAGTGAGTAAAACCTATACACTTTTAAGAGGGGCTACAAGCAACTCAAAGACAAGTATTAACTGAAAGACCGTTTTAGATCTCTATAAAGCAGATCAGGGAAAGCAAAACCCAAGTATACACTAAGAATGACAAGGTTATTCAAAGCAGGGAACCCCTATTGGGGAGCTTTTACACTCATTCAGCTAAGAATACTAAAACAGTACCAATACTTAAGGGGAAAACACCATTCAAAGTTAGTAAAGCAACATACTTTTTAGAGGGGCAGAAGGCAAATCAAAGGTAAGCATAAACTTAATGACACTTTGTAACGTCTTTCACAGAAACAGTTACCCCACTAATGATGAGGGAGCAGGTGCAAGTGGATCTAGGTCACCTGGCCTAAGCCCTGCCCACTTGGTGCCTTCCTGGTTGCCTCTCTTTTTCCCCACGTAGCAAGCCCCGCCCACCTGGTGCCTTCCCGGTTGCCGCTCTTTTCCCCCACTTAGCAAGCCCCGCCCATCTGGTGCCTTCCTGGATGCCGCTCTTTTTTGCTACTTAAGGAGCCCTCCATCCGCTTTTCCTATGCAGATGGGGAGCAGGTGCAAGTGGATCTAGGTCACCTAGCCTAAGCACCACCCAAGTTCTTAGCTCTTCCTTCCAGCTCTCAACTCTTAGATCAAGGGCAGGCGAAGAAAAGGGCTATTCCTGTTTGGACCTATTCGGACCAGGACCCCAACTCCTGCCCAGACAGTAGGTAAGTATGCACCAACATGTGTTTACTACCTCTGTCCCCACAGGCCATCGTTACCATCATCAGGCAACACCAACTTCTCCGGTGCAGGGGTGAGGACAGGTGCTCCGTGGGCACAGTAAGTTGTGCAAGTCGTTAACACTGCCTGCCTCTTGTATTTTGCTGCCCCTAGCCCCTGTTGTATGCATGTGATGCCTGTATGCTTAAACCCTTCATCCTGCTGTGTTGCCCCCTTCCCCCCCACAAGGCAGCCCTCTCCTGCTATCCCCGCCTGCATCAACAATCCCTCCCTGCCCATTGTGGGAGTTTGTATTGACACATTCTGGTGACACCATGACTGCCTTCTTGCTGATGCTTCGATTTGATTTTTGGACTCCCATCTCGAACCTAGTCCTTCTCATGCTGGACTTCCTTAAGCATCACGTAATCTTTGTGACCATGAGTCATGTTGTGCCCATCTACCACTTGAATCCTGGCTTGCACTTGCTGATCTCTTGCAACATTATGTTTTCATTTCTGACCTCTGCTACTTGATGTGCTCTCTCCACTTGCTTATGTGCTCTATAACACAGTATTTCGCTGGCTTTGCTCCTTCCTCTCTTTCAGCACACTCACTGCTTCTCAGTTTTCTCTTCCTTTCCCTGTCATTTCCCCCTCATCCCTCCCCTCACTATATTCTATGCACTTAACCTATTAGAATTGTCGCCAGACCAACTATGATAGGCTTGTTTGTTCCTCTCCCTCCCCTGCTCCCTCCCTTAGCTTTTGTCAATTTCCAGCACTACCAGAAATGTAGTCAGGCCTAGTACGATAGTTATTTTCACCTTCTTAATGTCTCAAGGCCTTTTAAGAATGTCACTGTATTTTCCCTTGCCTTGAAGCGCTTTGAAACAAGTGTGTATAGGTGCTATACAAATAAACTATCAATATCAACTTCATTAGCAAGCAAGTACTTTTACACAGGTTATACTTTCAAGACAGAATCCTTATCGGTCCTTCACTAGTCTATAGCATGCTTTTTCTCAGAGGCAGAAAGGGACCCTAGCAGTCTAGGTGCCAGCTGTACGTAGGTCAGGATAGGTTTCAGTTGCAGGAAATTCAAAGTTCCAGAGGATATCTTCTTAAAAACTATCAGCTTTAGAGTTAGTTAAAGGTGTTCAGGGACTTCACAGAAGGCTCCCTATGTCCATTCCAGCATTAGCAAACTAACAAGGGGGGTCCTGGGAGTCCCTCTGCCAGACATTAGTCCTGGTTACGAGAGACTTATGCAGAGTCTTTAGCTCACTATCTTTCACAGAGAAGAAATATCCCAAACATATCAGTATTTGTCCTGCCCTCGGGCAGTCCAGCACCGAAATGCTAGGCAATTCTCCTCTGAACACAAATACCTGTATTCTTGGTCTGGAGAATGAAGAACTGGACACTGGATGTGAACTTGCAGCAGTAGTTGGACGAGGTTTTCACAGATTCACGCGGCTGTATGGATTTGCCACCTTTTTACAGCAGACAGACAAACAAATATCGCCGGTAGGATTCTCTTCTCTCTCGGTCGATGAGGGGACTTCAGGGATTCCAATCGTGGCTCTGGAGATCCAGCAGGAGTCCACCAAAGGTTCGGACGGATTCAGGCTTCGGAAGACCATGCACCGCTCTCAGGCTTGAGATCCAAGGGTATTGCTGAACTGCATTCCAGCAAGGTCGCAGCACATCGTGGGATGGCTGAAATGCAGGTCTTGAGAATCGTGGATCTCGCGAGACTCTGGGTAGGAGTCATCACATTTGTGGTCCCCAGGTCGATTGGAAGGAAGGTTTGCATCAGGCTCCAGTTACACAGCAGACTCTCTGGTTGCTGGAAATTGTTAGAGAAGTATTTTCTTCATCTTTCTCTTCAGATTCAGCTCCACATGGTGGGTGTGCTTGCTCACGTAAATCAATGTAAAGGGGATGGAAATCCCACTTGGCTTGTTGGGAACATTAGTTGGGTATTTCTTCACCCAAGAAGAAATAGGAATTAAAAAGGAAGCCACTGCATTTAAAATGCCCTGTGCTTCCATAGTACATTACAGTCAGTCCGAAGTTACAGGAAACTATAATTTCAATTACCCACTATGGAGAGACATAAAAGGTCACCCATTAAAGAGTAAAGTACTTGGGGTGAGGAGGAAGGGGGGGGAGGGGTGGAAAGATTCTCACTCACCTAGGGACAAGGTAAAATAATTACCAAATCCAAGCAAAATGTTGTGGGGGTGACAGGTTAGGAAGATTTATCATAATTATGAAAATCTTACCCAACCGTAGCCGTTATGGCTCATGATATGATATGGCATTTATAACGCACCTATACACAAATGTTTCAAGGCACGATGAGGCAAGGGAGGGGGAACAGAGGGAAGACAGACAACGATCCTACTAGGCCAGGTGTCATTCAGATCGTGCAAGTGCATGGGGAGGGGTGAAGTGCAGTACATGGGATAAACAAAAAGTTCAGCCAGCTGGTGGTAAGTGCAGACATCAGGTGTCAAGTGCTGGTAGTGGAACTGTAGGGATACAGAACACAGTCCCCAAGTGCAGGGGTTGGCAGGAAGGCAGTGCAGGTGTGCAACTGGTGGGGGAGGGGACCTGGGCCCGAGATCAGAGAGTGGGCAGGTAACCAGTGCAGTTTCAGATTCAGCCAGGAAGTCAGCAGGGGAGAGGAGGAGAAAAAGTAGAAGCAAAGAGGTTTTGCGGTGCTTCCGGAACTGGAGATGATTCTCCTCAAGTTTCAGGGAGGCTGTTCCAGAGGGAGGCCCCAGCCGAGGAAAGGTCTCTATCACCAACTCGTTGCTTGGAGAAGCGACTGACCCTGAGGGAGCAGCAGGAGGATGAGCGAAGAGCTCGAGAAGGAAAATATTTAGGAAGAGAGCTGAAGGTATTGAGGTCCCAGTCACCAGAAGGCCTTGTGGACAATGCAGAGGGTTTTGAACTCAATCCTCGCAGCCACTGGGAGCCAGTGAAGAGATTTCAGTCCTGGAGAGATACGATCCCTGGGCTTGAGGCCAAGGACAAGTCTCGCAGTCCTGTTCTGGATGTGTTGTAGAGGGCGGAGAGTAGAAGCAGGCAGATTTAGAAAGAGGCTGTTGCAATAGTTCAGCCTAGAGAGAACCAGAGCTCTTCAGACAGTGATCTTATGTGGGAAGGAGAGGAAAGGAAGAATACCCCTGAGGAGGTGCAGCTGGTAGTGTGACTTCTTGGAGACAGAGATGTGAGGAGAGAAGGAGTGTGGAGTCGAAGATGACCCTGAGTTTTTTGCCTCATAGGACGGGGTTGCTTTTTAAGCACCCCATCTTGGTCCTAGGGTGAGGATATACCCTCTAATAACATATAGTAGGCTGGTGGCAGCTATAACTTAGTTTCGGCTTCACCAGAGTGTAATATGTTTTGCAATATTAGTAGGCCAATGCAACTTTATGGTAACCATTGGGGTACCAATGAGGCAGGCCTAAAATGGCCATTGTGCTCACATGGGCTTACTAAGCCTAGCCCTGCGCACTGAAGTTGCTTGGGTTGGTTCAGACATGTCCCTAGCCATGTGATAAACCAAATGTCCTATTTTCGGCATTGTATGGTAACCTTTTAGGGCCCCTTAACCTTTTGCCTCACTTCTTATTTTGTGGTTCCTTGATCTCTTTTTGGTGGCCAGTGTGAGGGGTACAGCAGTGAGAGATCGACAAGTGGCATTTCTGTTGCTACAGACTTATTTAAAGGAAAATAGCGTTGAGGGAAGGCCTCACTAGCCCCAATGCCAAAAGTGGTTTCCCTGCCTCAACATAAATGTTAATGGGTCGGTCAGGAGGTCCAAAATAAAGATAAGTCCACCAGTGTGTCAAAACCCTAACTCTAGCCCTCACACTAACAACTCAATAAAAAGGTGGCCTGGGAAGTGGCCCTTTACACCTGGGAAGAATCTTGTATCCAGTGCCTGACCGGACCAGTGATTGCAGGAATACGTGCTACAATATTTTTTTTTTCCCAACATCTTAAACGCCGACTGTACGTGGATTACGTTCTACTCATCTTTGTACTTTTGTTTTTGGACTATTAACCACGTAATACACTGATATTTTTTTTTTTCTATACTTCTCTAGTGGCCACGCCTCCAAACAACATAGCCCACAAAGTGGCCTGGGAAGTGGCCCGTTACGCCTGTTGCAACGGCTTGCAGGCACTAATTGATGGAACTATTTTCTATTTTCTTGTTTTTTTCTATTTTGTCTTTTTGGCTTTGTTTGGAATGATTGGTTTTCTTATGAGTCTAATATGCTGTGGACATTACTAATGGCATATTGACATTAATTAATCTTGTTCTTGTAGTACTGTATGAAAGAGCTTGCTCCTGTGGAACTTTTCACCGTTGTTGACAATGCAGTCGGGACCCCGCACACGGAGTGTGAAGTTGCAGAGGGCGCGGATGTACGATATACTATCCACACCCCTTGTCTTCACTCCAGTAAGGGGTACAATGAGGATGGCTCAAACAATGCCATTACCACTGTCACCTCCAGAAATCAGCGATTCGCTGATGTAAGAACAAGAGGTAATGGCCCATTCTTATAGAATCTGGCGAAATGGTGACTGCAGAAAAAGATGATACGAACAGGGGGGCGCCTATCAGGGTTGGAAGAGAAATTGGGGTGCTAATTGATCACTCCTTCAGGAAATGGGGTCACAGGAGGCTGTACCCTTAAAACAGTCTAACTTTGGTCATTTGGGGTCAGAAACCCAGGGCAGGATTCAGAAGGTCTCGCCTCTATATTGCCTTCAGCAAAAGGATTAAATCAGATACCCCCTGTTAGGCAGAGTTCGTATGCAGTACCCCTTGGGACCACTACACACAACTAGGACTACAGGTGTAAGCAAAACCAACCTTTGGTATAAGTCTGTCCTACACAGTTTTTGGTAGCAGAGCTAAGCAGTCAGGCGTATCTCAAGAGGGAATGGGAGCCTGTAATGAGGTTACACAGAGGTCTACAATTACAAGTATTCAAAGACTCTTACACTCAAGGTGTCTTGATAAAACACGTATACATTTATTTCACAGTCAGTTAGAAAACATTCAATAGAAGGAGGCAACATAGATCGCACAAAGATACTTCAGTGCTAGATACTATAAGATTTTGAGGCATTTAACTACTTTGAAGGAGGAGCAAAATGCCATTCCGAGTACTTTGAAGTAGGAGCGAAAAGGCATAGGTTAATAAAAGAACGGTTACAAGTATTCCTAGACAGCGCAAATGTTTTGAGTTCACCAGAGGAGGTGATTCAATGCAATAGGTTAGGCCAAAGTCAATGGGCTAAAGTCTTGAATAGGATAAAGCAGTTCTGGTCGTTAACAGAAAAGTATTTGCCAAAGTTCTCAGAAGTAGTTTGTAAAAGAAAGAATCATATGTTGGGTCACAAGATGACTAAGCCTGCAAGTTGCTATAGTTCCAAGCCCTTTCGCAGTGAGAGGTAAGTTCTCTCCATCGGGTTTTCACAGTACCTTACAATGAAGAAAAAGATGCAGCTGAAGACTTCTGTTCCTGGCAGTTCCTGTAGATCTCGCTGTTCCTGAGCCTCAGTCATGGTGACAAGGGGGAGGACGTCAGGGGACTCCTGCACTGCACAGCGACTGGTCCAAAAGCTGGCAAATGTCAATTCTTCGGTTCTGGTAGCTGTAGAAAAGCACACAAACTGGTGTCCCTCTCCCTGGTTATTCGGTTTCCTGCAGCACTCTGAGGAAAATACAACCAGCTCCGAGCATGGTATACAGGTGGCTTACGAGTTGATTGGTCCCACCAACTCAAAGGGAGAAGTCGCCCTGGCAGGGCTTCTCTGTTGAGATGAACTTGGCAATTCGGACCTGCAGCAGGGCTTCACCGGGCAAACCAACGGTCCAGGAGTTGCAGCAGCCGTCCTCTTCCAGCTCATCTTCGGTTCTTTTGTTCCAGTGGTCGACTCTGCCTTCCAAGCAAAGTGACTCGCCTTTTATCCAGTTTCCCCCCATTCATTCCAGCCTGGCTGCCACTCACCCAGCAGGGTGGCTGTCCCTGCCGGACAGTCAGCCAGCCAATCACCACAGAGTGCATTTGGGTCTCCTAGGAGACTAAACACAGGGAGTTTAGGGCACCTCCCTCACTTCCTGCCCACCCCAGACACTCTGGCACCAGAGGCGGTTTTCAGTCCTGAAGCCCGCCAAAGGCGTAGGAAGAAAGGTACCAAACCTGGTTTGGCGCGCAGAGACAAACTTTAGAAGGACCTTTCCAAAAAGAAATGGCGAAAAAAGAAGACTCGGACCTGTTAAAACAAAGGGGGGCTCAGACGCAATCTTGAAAAACATGGCTCCCGCGATTTAATGCTACCGGTGTTCGCGGTCAAGATAAATCATAGTAGTTCGTTATAAAACCACTGCCACCAGCCATTTCGAGAGGAAAGGGTAGCATTTGACTGCTATGCGAGTTTCTAGACATAGGGGATACTAAGTAACCCCTCCATCACTTTATTGTAAGATAGGGTGTGCTGGGTCTAGGATTTTGGAAAAGACTAGTAATGTCAATTTCACTTTACATTCTCTGGGAAACCGTTTATCCCAGAGAAGGTATTTAAACCTTGGGAGAGCCTAAAAGGCTTCCCTGTGCCACTGCACTGAGGGTGCTGTGTGACACATGAAAAGATGCCGCCTACGGAGTGGTCTAAAAACTGCATAATCAAAGAACACAAGTAAAAAACACACATCAAAATACATGAGAGTGTGGGAAAAAAGGCTCACACTCTCTCCAGGTAAATAAAATCAAGTCCTCAAAATCCTGAAAAGTTGCTGGGGGTCTCTTAAGGTGAAAGGAAGAATTCTCAAGAATGTGCTAATTCCCAACACCACCTAAACTGGATTCCCCAAAACATTTGAAAGCAACTGAAATATCAAATAAGATGGTGAAAGACAAGATCCCAATCACAACTGCTGTGTAACAAAATATTTCTTCTTCCTCTACCTTAAAGGAATAGTGCGCTCAAAAATATTATTGTCCCAACAGATGGGCAATAATGAAAAACATGCATTAAACATAATTTTAATGAAAGTTCCTATGTAAACATTTGAGGAAACGAGGCTCAAAGAGTTTACATGGGAGCATCCATTTTGCCATTTCAGGCAGCCTGCTCAGCTCATGTTAAGGTCTGCCCAGGCAACACTAAACAAGCAGCAAAAGCCCCCTACTGGGAGCTTTTGCTTACTGCAGCCAGAGCAGAGCTGCATGAGCTGAGGGGGCTGCCTTCACTTTCATTTTACGTTTTCGCTGCTCCCCAAGCCTAGGGAAGCACAGAAAATATAAAATGAATGTGAAAAAAGAAAAGGCGTAGCGATTATAAATACAACGTTGTTGTATTTCTGATTGCCGTGGTTGCTGCGGCGGCTTTTGCTTCGAGTCTCCTGGGCTCCCCCAGGTCGGGGGAGTCCAGGAGACTCCAAGCGAAAGTCGCCGCAGTCAGAAATACAACGTTGTATTTCTAAATGCTGCGGTTTACTTTCTACGTTTCTCGGGCTCCGAGAAACATAGAAAGAAAACCGCTGCATTTTCAAATAAAACAACATTGTATTTTGGTTTGCTGTGGCTTCAGCTTTGAGTCTCCCTTGGCTTCCTTGGGTCGTGGGAGCCCAGGAGACTCAAAGCTGAAGCCACAACAAACAAATACAACATTATAAATGCTGCGGTTTTCTTTCTAAGTTAGAAAGAAAACCGCAGCATTTATTTTGCAGTGCTTTAAAAAAAAAATTAAATGTAAAGCACTTACCAGCAGCACGTTGTGTTAATCTTTGCTCTCTGGCAATAATGAAGCAAAAGCCACCTGCTGGTAGCTTGTGTATTACAGCTGGCTGGTTTCTTGCTTCATTAGTGCCGAATGGGCAGAAATTAACAAGCACAGGAGGCTCATCCTTTTCACAAAACGGATGCCTCCTAGTGCTTGAAATTTTTGAGTTTGAGCCTCATTTGCTCAAAACTCTACATAGGATTTTGTTTAAAAATATTTTGTATATACATTTTTGATAATGGACCATCTTTTTAACCAATAACATTTTTGCTAACACTATCCATTTAAACACAGCTTAGTAAAAAAAAAAAACTGGGGACAAAAAACATTCAGGCAAACAATACTTTTCAATGAAAAAAAAAAAAAAGGGGTAAATAAAATGTCCCGGAGGAACTAGAGATTCCTAGTAAGAGAAGAACAAGGGGGATACAGATACGTTTGGGGGAGGGTTGGATTGCCGAGTCGGAATCTGAATCCCTGATTGATAAGGGGGAATGTGAACTGGCCAAAAACACGTTAACGGAGGAAATGACCGATAAAAGTACAACAATGAAAAAAACAAGAAAAGAGAAACTGACAAAAAAGAATGTGACCGCAACAAGCATGGTGGATAGACATAGCTTTCAGCAAAATGAGATGGCGAGTGACATATAGAGGGGTGATGAAGCTGTGTACCAGCTCTTTAGATGTATACATCTAATCAGACTACTTCCCCAATGTTCATAGAGACAAACAGCAAGGGACCGAGTGTTTCAAATATCGGTCCAACCACCTTTCAGGAGGTTTTGTAATGAACAGATGGGACTAATACCTTTGCCTAAGGTTATCCAGTAATCCGACTCAACGGCTAAAGAAGTTGTGGTAAAGATACTGGCAGTTCTGCCGGATAATGCCATAGTGGATAAGATTGGGGTAGATCCATCACGGCCTACTGGAGAAAATCCGAACTTGTAGGCCATCATTAAATCCACGATAGAGAGGATGATGGTACAACACGATACACACAGGGCTCGCCCCCTCTCACCTAAGTTCGACCAGCCTCATATGCCAGCTGAAGGGGAGAAGGGGGGGGCAGGCGGGTGAAGGAAATGTGGGAATTCCAGTCCGGCCTAAAAGTAATGCCTTGACACTAGGGCAGGAGGGGTTAATAAATACTTAAACGATGGAGAAGAAACCTCCCGACATGGGTCTGAATGAGACACTACAAGACATAGCAAACCTTGAGCCACAAGGTACAAAAAGGTACCCCAAAGTAACACCACAGGGACAGACCATCCACAGGGGGAAGTCATGTACGGGAGAACACAAGAGAAAGTAAACTCTGAGGCCTTTACATACCAGCCTCCCATTTCAATATTTCAAAGACTTAAAATCAGTTTGATGGCGAACATCCACCTTTCCAGACAACCCGAGCATTATGCTAGATTACTTATTTGATCATGGGGGACCTCCTTCCTTTAACAGACTAAAGGGTTCTTTCATTACTAAATAAATACCGGCACTCAGGCTTTTGTCCTCGGCAGACATAAAATTGATTCATTTCATACATCCTGAGCGTTATGATCACGTGAGATTAGTATTTCACTCACTAGAAGTGTATGAAGCGGTCTTGCTGGAAATTTCTCAATTCAACCATCTAGGATATGATATCCTCATATTTAGTCCGGGTGCACTAATAATTAACCAGGCAGATAAAGCTCAAGAGGTCAGGAGAGACACTTATGAACAGAGGTGTTAGCAGGGATCAGGTGGGAACATTAACAGTGAAGAAAAACATAGCTGGAGATGGTTGGCTCTATCTTTAAGAGACTCATCTCCCAGCTAAAATCTCTCCAAAGAAATCTTTAACAGGGGGACACAAATTAAGGATATTGTTTAGATCACATGGAATTTGAGAGGCAGGTCTTATTTATCCTCCTCTACCAATTTGTGTTCATATTTAAAAGAAATGTAACATTCTTTGTATTCAGGAAACTAGGACGGTAAAAGAACATTACTTTGACAGCTTTGACTGTTTCCAGCTGGCAGTAAGGGACAAAAGAGGCCGCCCATTAGGTGGTCTCCTGATAGCATTGAGGATCGAAGAGGGTTGGAAAATTGTAGAGGCCATTTCCCCAATTAGGGATGTCTTAGCATCATTGGTGATTGAAATAAAAGTAGGACAACCACTATATAGTCTTGTCCTGAACATATACTGGAATCCTCTGTATGATTTTCTGATGACTATTGAAATGATAAATGAATACTTAACAGAAATATCAATGAAATATAATGGTATTCATATGGTCGTTGGTGGCGACTTTAATGCCGAGATTCCAAGAGGTTGTAGTATGGCTCAAGGCCTAGAAGCGGAATTAGGAGTACTCACTATCCCTTGGGGTACTACCAGGAAGAACTCAGAGGGCCACATTTGGGAAAACTTGTTATTGAACTGGGGTTTATACCATGTGAGCTCTATTCTAAGTCGGGATATTAACCCACATACTTGGACAGATGGACATAGGACATCCATCATTGACCACGTCTTTCTGTCACAATGATTATTTGATGCATGTTCCAAATTCACGATTAAAGAGGCATTTGGGAGTGACCACTGTCTATTGGAGGTGGTGATGAAAGTAGAAATGGATATGTCCTCTCAACTATACATCTCCCTATTCCCCGAAGTAAATATCTCAAAAAATAGAATTTCTTGGCACAAAGGGAACGTTGGCAAGATAAATATGGTATTAGTGGCAGACTTCCATACATGCTCGATGGCACAGAGGACTCTTAAATTCACCCACACTAGTTTCTCTGATTACATAAGGAATTTCATTAACAGATCAACTAAAGCGAGACTCCCTATATTGGTCAAACCAAACCATCGACCTACATTTGACCCGTTGGTCAAATCACGTAAGAATATCTGTAAAAAGGAGATCCGAACCTTATTGCGTAGTTCCTTTGATTGGGAATTGAAGAATTTAGGCATTCGTCGTCTTAAAGAAGTTGAAAAACTGGTTGAAAAATCATAAGAAACATATGTTACAATCTGATAATGAGGCTATGTTAATGGCCCTGAAAGATGGGACCGCAAGACGATTTTGGTACTTAATAAATAATCTTGAATCTTGTCACGTCTCGGCACTAACTAATTGCCTCTCCCCACAATATATATTCTAGTCTTCTGGGCACTTAATATGCAGAAAGACATATCACTCGCCCCAGTATTGCCATTTTAAGAAATGAAAATTGGGGGAGAGGGGGGGCACCTTCTCAGTAGCAGAAATAACCCCGCAAATACAAAAATCAAGCTGTTCGAGCTACAGGCCCCATTGACCTAGGGAACATCATCTTTAAAGCCAATCCTGAGCTATGGACAAAATCTTTATCAATGCGGTTTTCAGATATTATTCACACGAGGCAAATTCCAGACTCATGGCATCTATCATATACTATATCAGTTTACAAGAAAGGGGATGGGGACTTACCGTCAAATTATAGACCAATTGCAGTAATGGACCCGGACTCAGATATTTGCGGGTTTAATTCTGGCACAGGTGGTGAATTGGTTAGATTCTAATTCTATATTATCCAACCAACAGTTTGGTTTTCGTAAAAATATGGGGACAGAGATTGGTGGTTTGGTAGTTACGTTAATGCAAGAAATGGCCTGGCAAAGACAAGGAATACCTATATACATGGCAGCAAAGGACCTTTCCCTTGCATTTGATTTAGTGGACCGAGTTCTTCTATGGTCCAAACTTCTTCGATTAGGAATGCCTCATCGACTATTAGCCATACTTTCACATCTGCATGTGGGATCTCTAGGCCAGGTCTGATTGAATAGAGACGGCCTTCTTTCTGACCCGATTAAATCTGGGAATGGTCTAGGCAAGGTTGTATATTTGCCCCAACCCTTTTTATTTTATATGTTTCAGATGTTGGAATAGTTTTAGATACTGTATTTTTGATCTCTCCAAAGATGGAGGGCCTGAACATCAATTGGTGTGCGTATGCAGATGATTTTCTTTTAATAGACAGCACACCAATAGGCCTACAACAGAAAATAAAAGCTTTCGCCAATTCCTTGAATCAGAATGCCTTAATAGTAAATGAAAAGAAATCTATCATTCAATTGACTACCAGAAAGAAACCACTGGCGGTGAGTTGCTTTTCTGAATAATAAAAAATTGGCAATTCATAGATCATTGCAGTATCTGGATTTTCCAATATTTGATCGGCCAGGGAAAAATGCATACTGGTATTTCTTGCTAGCAAAGACATGTCTTATTTCTCAAATGTAAAAAGTACAACAAAATTGTGTAAATTCTCACTGTTACCACTCATTCATTTTTAAAGATTAAAGGCAATTCCTAAACGATGTTACGGCTTACAATCGTCCCCTGCTGGGGTGCAGAAGGCTCTTCATAAGTTAGAAGCAAAAATGTAGAGATCATTACTCTTCTGGTTGCCTAAATGCATCCCTACGGATGCCTTACGATATGAATTGGGTCTGCAATCCCTTGCCAGTTAGTAGAATGGAAGAGAATATCTTTATTCAGGAAGTTGACGCTGGGAAGAGGGCATAGTTTATATGTGGAATTCGGTACCAAATTGAGAACTGGTAATCCTGATTCCAAGTGGTTATTATCCCGGCAGGCTGCATGTGTAAGTTCCCTGGATAAAGTGGATCAATCAATAGACGCTTTACGTGATAAACCTGTACGTGTTAAGCGTCTACTTCAGAATTTTGACTGGACATATACAATGGGCAGGGTAAAAAAAAGACAATGCTATACCATCACGTGGTCTCTAATTGGAAGCTGTTGGGGTCAGCAGAATTACATCTAAAGCGATTTCCAGGCACAAGTTAATAGAATAGATCACAAATACTTTCTTAAGCAGTAGAAATAGTTTCAGTTCACTAGAGGACTCGATTCGGTTCAATAGGCCTAGGCCAAAGTGAATGGACTAGTGTCTTGGATAGGAAAGAGCAGTTCTTGTAGTAAACGGTAAAGTCTTTGCTAAAGTTCTCAGAAGTAGTTTGTACGAAAAAGAATCATATGTTGGGTCACAAGCTGATAGGCCTGCAAGTTGGGAAAGTTTCATAAACTTTCACTGTCAGAGGTAAGTTCTCTCAATTGGGTTGGCACAGTACCTTAATATGAAGAAAAGATGCAGCTGAAGACGTTGGTTCCTGGCAGTTCCTGCAGATCTCGCTGTTCCTGAGCCTCAGTCGTGGGGACAAGAGGGAGGACGTCGGGGGAATCCTGCACTGCATGGGGACTAGTCAAACAAGGTGGCAAAATGGAAGATCTTCGGTTCGAGTAGCTGTCATCAAGCATACAAGCTAGTGTCCTTCCCCCCTGGTTAATCCTAACCAGCTCTGAGAATGGTATCCAGGTGATTTATGAGTTTATTGGTCCCACCAACTCAAAAATAAGTCGTCGTCCTTGAAGGGGCTTCTCTGTCGAGATGAACTTGGCAATTTGGACCTGTAGCAGGGCTTCACCGGGCAAACCAACAGCTCGTCTTCGGTTCTTTCTTTCCAGTGGTCGACTGCTTTCCATTCCAACAGACTTGCCTTTTAAACAGTTTTCTCCCTTTCATTCCAGCCTAGCTGTCACTCACCCAGCAGGGTGGCTGTCGTTGCCGGACAGTCAGCCAGCCAATCATACCAGACTGCATTTGTGTCTCCTAGGAGACTAAGCACAGGGAGTTTTGGGCACCTCCCTCACTTCCTGTCCACCCCAGACACGCAGGCGCTAGAGGCGGTCTCCAGTCCTGAAGCCCACCAAAGGCATACGAAAAAAGGGACCAAACCTGGTTTGGCGTGCACAGACCTCTAGAAGGACTTTTCCAAAAAGAAATGCGGAAAAAAGAAGACTGGGACCTGTTTAAACAAAGGGGCTTAAGGCGCCATCTTAAAAAACATGGTTCCCGCAATTGTTAGCTACCGGTGTTCGTGGTCGGGAAAAATCATGGTAGTTCGTTGTAAAACCACTGCCACCAGCCATTTCGAAAGAAGGGTAGCATTTGAATGCTACATGTGTTTCTAGACACAGGGGATACTAGGTAACCCCTCCAGCACTCTATAGGAAGATAGTGGGGACCTGCATTTAACCGTTTGGGAAGTCTAAAAAGACATCCCTGTGTCACTGCACTGAGGGTGCTGTGTAACACGCATGAGAAGATGATGCTTATGGAGTTATCTAAAACTCCATAATCAAACACCACAAGAGTAAAACGCACATCAAAATACCTGAGAGTGGGGGAAAAAAGGCTCACTCTTTCCAGACAAAAAAAATCAAGTCCTCAAAATCCAGCAGAGTTGCTGGGGGTCTCGAAGGTGAAGGGAATTAGCACATTTATGAGTATTCTCCCTAACAGCAACTCCTGGTCCCAAATGTCATCCAAGAGCGGGATCGAAAGTACGGTGGCAAGGAGGAGGGGGGGGGGTGAACTCTCCTCTTCTTGGATGGTGGTTCCTCCGATGTTACCGGTGCTGTGGGTGGGGCCGTCGCCGCAAGAGGCTTCTTCGTCCAGATCTCCGAGCATAGGGTAAGTAGAGTAGTGAGAATGTCCACCAAGATATCCCCAGGTGGCTGTGGTGACGGAGGCGAGGGCATTTGCGGATCAGGCAGGTCCTCC
Organism: Ambystoma mexicanum; assembly: GCF_040938575.1. NCBI lineage: Eukaryota > Metazoa > Chordata > Amphibia > Caudata > Ambystomatidae > Ambystoma > Ambystoma mexicanum. The sequence goes on from NC_090932.1 coordinate 1,300,395,046, forward strand.
AAGCCCTCAACGCCCTGTTGCTCCTCATCGGTCTCCTCATCGTCACCTTCGTCGTCGCCCTCGTCAGGATACTTCTTGTAGGGCCTGCTCTCGACGCATCATTCCTCCTGGGAGGTCTGGAGGTTGATAAGCTCCTCCTCTGACGAGTTATCCGTGCCCTGGAGTGCTACTGTGCCCCCCCCTTCTCTGCAACCAAGGGAGACTTTTGGTGAAATGATAGGCATCACCTTCTCCGGTGAGGGGCTGAACAGAGGACTCCCTCCTGGCAGGCAGGGATACTCTTGCCATCGGGGTCGTGCCCTGCGGATCAGCCTCAGCAGCCTTTGCGAGGGACACCACCACTCCTTCGATGGAAGGTTGGGCCTTCGTCAGATGTACCTGGGCCGTCACGGCCTTGGTTGAGCCCGAGCCCTTCACCTTAGGGGGAGGATCTGAGTCCCGCTCCCCCTTGGCCTTCTCTGTAGGGCCTGTCTGGGTCTTCTCCAAGAGCTTGCCTGGATGGTTCGACTTCCACTTCTTTGAAGATCCTGAGCGTTGGCTTGTGGTCGAAGGCGCTGGATACGCTGTACCCGCCATGGAGCCCATCGCAGCGGTGCTCCCGGTGGCAGTGGACTTGCGGTGCTCAGCCTTATGTTGGGCCCCCACGTGAGGGGCGCCTCAAAAGGTCTTAGAAGACCGCTCAGCTTTCTTTTTCTGGGCAGGGGAGGCATGCTGCCGGGTCTCACCCAGAGCAGGGGCCTTGGCCTGCAGCCTCTCGTTGAGACGCCTGCGCCGATCGTTCAGCGTGCGGGGTACCATCTCCTTTCCGAGGCTCCAAAAGAGTGACCACTTTGTAAGGAACCCAAGGATTTAGCGGTTTCTGTATCCTCTTTCATCCCTTCAGAGCCTCACCTGTTTTTTCGCCGAACAAGTGTTCACCTTCACAGGGCATGTCGATGACTTTATATTGGATCGCCGGGCAAGAGACTGTGCACTTCAACCAGGTCTGCCGCCAGAGCCCCACTCAATTATTAATCCGTTTAAAACCAGACTTCGCCAGGTCCACAACAATATTGATGCTGGGGTTAAGAGGCCTCCTCCCCCACTCGTACAAACAGCATTGTTTCCTTTCAGTGTTGCTCCGGCAGATGTTCCAGAATCAGGGCCAGCCGACGCCACATTTCATTATCAGATCTGGCCATAAACGCCAAGGAATTTGCAGCCTTCAAAGTACCGTGAAGACCTTTTTACTAAAAGCGTCCTGCTTCCTGGCCTCACTTTCCGGAGGCATCACACATGTTGGGTCCTGGCTTTACGACTGCCCGCCGCCGACACCACGGACTCTGGCGTGGGCTGTGACACCAGGCATCTAGCGGTAGACTCCGGAGCCTTGAACTTCTTTTCAAGGCGACCTTTCACCGCCAGCTCTGAAAACAGGTGGCGCATCGTGCGCAGACCCTCCTGCCACAAGTGGTCATGTATCAGCACAGAGAAGACTGCCTTCCTCCGCTTGCCCATATGGTCGAAGAGGAAGCAGTCCTTACGTTCCTCTTCAGGTGGCAGCCCAAACTCCAGACAGGCTTTCGACTTAATAGCGTGGAACGCCCCAATATCATCCAGAGGCGATGGCTGAGCCGGATTACGGGGCTGCTCCACCGCCACATCCGTGTCCCACGCGTCATCCCTCGTCGGCGACGACACAGTAGACAGGGTGTCTCCTGGCACACTCAAGGTCCGAATCAGGTAGCTAGCCGTCTTAGGATGAGACCGTAACGACCCAACCCCACCAGCAACGGCAAGGGCACCCGTGCTGGAGGAGACTTCATAGGCGCCTCACCAGGCAACCCCTCGACCACCAGCACCGCCGGCTTGGGGAAGGCAACCTTGCATACAGCTGCTCCAACAAAGATTGAAGCGTAGACAGTACTTGCAGCGACAGCAGAGACTGCGGGTTAACCAAAGGATAAAGGGGCAGCCGCGCCCTTACACCCCCTCAATGTCAAAGGCCTCACACTCTGCAGACCCAAGGCTGACGGGTCAAACACCGGCTCCTGTTCCTCCTCCATTCCCGAAGAAACAGAAAACTTGGCAGGATCTTGCTGCAATGTGTTCTCAGGAAGGACTCACTCAAAGGTGGTGGACTGCCACGCCCCACCCATCGTCAACAACCCTTCCGATTCCTTAAGTGAAGACAAAAGCAGCGGACCACTATCCGTCAAAGTCGTGGACGGCAACGATGACACCACCGTCGATGACAGAACCGTAGGCTGCAGCACTGCCATCAACGACGGAACAACCGTTGACAAGCTTGTTGTCGGAACCATATCCCCTGGTCTCGATTTTACCAAAGACCCGGAGTTCTTGGAAGAACTGGAACAATGCTTCGAAGAGTCCCGGCTGGATGAAGACTTGTGATGGTCCCTGGATGACTAGTGCTTCAACGAAGACTCCCTCGGCTTTGCTAGGTCTTTCTCCGACACCGTAGACTTCTCGGGCCTACGACCAGACCCCTTGACCTTATCCGGCCGACCATGCTTGGACCACAAAGAGCCTCTCGCCCCCTTCGACTGATGCGGCCTCGACGAAGACTTGCTGCCATTCCCCACCACCGACGCACTGCGGCCCGATGCTTCTTAGCACAGGGTTCTGTCGACGCAGCTCGGGGATGCTCCGCGGATTTCTCCACCCTTTCGGAAGATTAGCTCCCCCGGCCCGAACCCACCCAAGAAGACCGATACGTGCCCTCATTAAGCCAACATATGAATCGTCCATTACGGTCCTTCAAGGTCTTCTGTGAAAACCCCTAACATATCTCACAGGTATCCGCCGAGTGATGAGGATAAAGACAGTAAAGACCGAAAAAGACTTCTTCTGGGCTACAGACTACATCCTAGCACATGAACACAAGGCATGTGCAAAAACACGAAGCAACACAAGGTGATCCCAACAGTTTGGAGACGGTTGAAATCTGAAGGGAAGCCCCGCGGGCGGGGCTATTTATACCAGGCGTCCTATTGGTGGGCCCTAAAGCAACCAGAAAGGACGTTGATACGACACTAAAATGTCGAAGTTTTCCATAGGAAAACGCCAAGTTAAAGTTACTGAGGTTTCCCAGCCTGACGATAGGGAAATATTCACAGTATGTGACTCCATACAAGATCCAATGCTGGAGAAGGGGGTGTTTTGGTGTTATTTGTGCAGAGGTGTGTGTGTCTCTCGGAAAGCCCAGTTGGACTTTCAAGACTTGTGGGAACATTCTATGGTACTGTGAGATCACTTTCTGTATTGTTAATCAAACTCAAGTTATTTCACTGTGTATTTAACTGTATATTTTGTAGTTATCTCCTATGCACTTTACAAAAAAGATAAAACGTATTTACTGTACCAATAAAATCCATTCACATCTTCTAAAGAGTTGCCTCGTCCGATCAGTCCATACCCCTTGGAGAATCACCAAAGGCAAGTGCATGCCAAAATAAGGGGATAGATGTGTGGGCCCCAGAAATGGAGCCGAAGTAAAATCTCCCTAGCAGATTGATAAGGATTGAGTGGTTACATAATTACATGAAAACGGAGCCAAGAGGTGCTTGCCTAATACCTGGGTCATGGTTGTTCTTGTCCTTGATTCAGTTTAAAAAAGGCAGTTCGGTGCAGGATGAATTTGTATCGATAGGAGGGACTGGAGAAGGACATGCTGAAAAATGTTGCCTTGCTCACCTTTCCCCGCCTCCTTTGTTGATTGGTGTTTAATAAGAGACCACCAAGTATTATTTAAGGATAATTTCCTGTCACACTTTTCAAGAGGAATGGACTGGGTTTGTCTACTTTTGTTGTAATTGTGAACTTGTCCAACGCTATTCAATGGCCCTGACCCACAGCCCAGTTGTCCTACCTCATCCATATCTTGCACTTGTGTGTCCTGGTCAGGCTGAGGGGTTGACTCGGATTTTGTTCCTGCAGGCGCTGCTTTCTCCTCCTTTGGCTCGTCTTCATCATCAGATTCTACCTCCATCTCCACATCCTCACTCTCTCCAAACTTGTCATATCGTTCTTGGATCAATATGCGTGCTCCCAACTCTTCAGGAGTAGTTGGAGGAGGGAAGTTTCCTACAAGGGAAAGAAGAAGCAACATTGTCATTGTAATCTCTTCTTGCTCAAAGAACTCCATTACCTTGCAACACCAGGGACATTGCAAAACAATTTACCCTAAAGACAAAACTAGAGGCACCATACATGCAACAACATATGCCCTACCAATAGTTCACACTTAACATGGAAGAACATTTACAGAATCCAGAGGCACGGCAACTGCTCTTCTGAACACCCATGAAGAACTGCTCGCATCTCTTGACTCCAACGCTCCAGCTGTTCTTATTCTACTTGATCTCTCCTCTGCATGAGACACAGTCAACCACTCCATTCTCATAAAATGGCTTCAAAATACCCTAGGTATCTCGGAGCAGACACTGGAATGGCTGACCTCCTTCAATGACCGTTTATCCTGCAGCCCTCCCCTCCCCCAAGGTCATTCTGGCCTCTTTTTCCTCCCCATTTCTATCTGGACCAGCGCCGTCCCCCAGGGCTTCAACCTTTCTCCCTAGCTCTAACATCCATCTTGCTCCGCTCGCAGACCTAATTTCCTCCTCCCCCCGCCCCCAACTTCCAGTGTTATGCAGATGACACACAACTCTTCTTCAAACTTCCCTCTGATCCTCTCCCTACTTCCTCCATCATTCCTGACTGCCTGTCTGCCATCCAGTTCTGGCGTGCCTCCAAGGATCTCTGCCTCAATGCCAACAAGACTGAGATCCTTCCCATTGGTACTCCTGCTCCCTCCTTCTCCTCACTCTGGCCACCCTCTATGGGGTCTCCCCTTCTCCATCTGAAGCCAGAAACCTTGGAGCCCTCTTTGACTCCTCTCTTTCCTTCTTTCCTTCTTCCCTCACATTCAGAACCTTGCCAAGAAGGGCCACGTCCAACTCCACCTCCTCAAAGGAATCCTTCCTTTCCTCACATTCCCCCAGTACCTCAATGTTTCTAGAGCGCAGTAGCTCAATGTCTCTAGAGCTCTGGTTCTCTCTAGGCTAGACTACTGCAATAGCCTTTTCCTTAATCTACCCTCTTCTTGCATGACCTTGCATGACCATTGGGACATGCCAAGTACACAGCTCTGGTGTTAAGTCCTTTGTCGCTCAAGGTGAGCAATCTGTGAGAAAGTGTTTGTGTCGGAAAGGGGGCTCGGGGTGTATGGAGTTCCTAGGTATCCTACCTGGTAGAAAAAGGTGTTACAGGGAAGGGGATACCGCAGATCACCATCCAGTGTCCCACTTTCACTCCCCGATGACCCCTCATCCAGGTGATCCTCCACACTGGCCCACCCCCAGCAACTGGAGCCAAAAGCGATGGCCTTGTCCTGGCCAACTGGATCACAGATCCCTGCGGACTGTTAGGGAGAATTCTCAGAAATGTGCTAATTTCCTCCACCTTAGAGACCCCCAGCAACTTTGCTGTTTTGAGGACTTGATTTTTTTTTACCTGGAGGGAGGGAGACCCCTTTTCCCACTCTCTCATGTATTTTAATGTGATTTTGTACACTGTGTTTCTTTTGGCTGTGGAGTCTGAAAAACTCCATAGGCATCATCTTTTACATTGTGTCACACAGCAACTTGAGTGCAGTGGCACAGGGAAGTATTGTAGATTACCCAAAGGTTTAAATACCTTCTCTGGGATAAACTACTGTTTCCCAGACCAGTAAAGTGAAATTGACTTTACTTCCATTTGTACATTTCTAGACCCAGCCAACACTATTTTACAATAGGGTCCTGGAGGGGTTAACAGGCATCCCCTTTGTCTAGCTTCTCATGTAACATTTTTATGTTACCCTTTTCTCACTGAATGGCTGGTGGCAGTGATTTCATACTGCGGACTGTGTTCGCAGCCGCAGTAAAGCACCCAAGGGTATCATTTTTGGCAAAATGGCCCTGGTTGTCTTTTTTTGCCATTTCTTTGTAGAAAGGTCCTTCGAGATTTACTCTGCGTGCCAAACCAGGCTTGGTCCCACGAGTGAAGACCGCCTCTGGCTCCAGGGTGTCTGGGCTTAGGTAGGAAGTGAGGGAGGTGCCTGAAACTCCCTATGCTTAGTCTCCTAGGAGACCCAAATGCACTCTGTGGTGATTGGCCGACTGACTGTCCGGCAAAGCTGCTGGGTCACCGACAGCTAGGCTGGAATGAATGGGAGAGGACTGAATAAAAAGTGAGTATTTTGGCTTGGAAGGCAGAGTCAACCACTGGACGAAGGAACCGAAGAAGAACTTGAAGAGGGCGCCTGCTGCAACTCCTGGATCGTTGGTTTGCCCAGTGAAGCCCTGCTGCTGTGCTGAAACTCCAAATTGTTTGTCCCTTTGAGTTGGTGCGATTAATAAACTCCAAAGTAAGCCACCTGGACATTCATCTTGGAGCTGGTTGAATGTCGACAGAGTTGCTGCTGGAAACCGTATATCCAGGGAGAGAAACACCAGATTGCGTGCGTTGCTTTTAAGCTGGCCTAGAGCTCCAGGAAGATCCTCTGGATTCCCAGGAATCAGGACTGACCGAGCCCAAGCCCCCTCAGAGTGCGGGACCCCAGAAGCAAGGAAAGTCCATCTCGACAGCCAGGAACTGCAGTGTTGCTATTTGCAGTAGACGCGAGGAGCTGAAACACTGAACAGCCACCGATTTGAAGATTGCTGGTTGCGAGCGGTGACCGGATGATTGCAATGGAGGAGTCCCCAGAAGTCCTCCCTCTTGTCCCCACGACTGAGGCCCAGGATCAGTGAGATCTGCAGAGCTGCACAGAAACAGAAGTCATCTGCTGCACTTTTCTTTATTGTAAAGTTACTGTAAAGTCTAAGAGAACTTACCTCTTACTGTAGAGTTGCTTGCAACTTCTACTACTCACAAGTTTAATCAGTTTGTGGCCCTACATTTGATTCTACTTTTCTTCAAAAACTTCTAAAACATTATGCAAAGACTTTCTACTTACCTACAAAGAAGGGCTTCAGCTCATGTAGACTTTTGCCCATTGACTTTGGCTTAACCTCTTTTCACTGAATGACTCTTATTGGGGGATCTGAAAGTATTTTCCTGCTTAAGAATATTAGTGGTCTCTTGTATGTTGTAAATAATATTTTCCTTTGACTTAATGTAAGATTTTAAATGCACAGTGATATATTAATGTCCCCAGCACCCTAGCAATTGAAGTCACCTGAGGGTGTAGGTAATGTCTGTGGGCCATCCCAAAAGGGTATCTACTGATTTAGAGATATTAAGATTGTGTATTTCATGAAGTATATTTGAGTGTTACTGTTATATTGCTCCCTTCTGAAGAAGGCTTATTCTAACTGACGGATCAATTAATAATTGTTTATTCAAGAAACCTTGCGTAAGAGTTTATTTGAATACTTTTAACTGTAAATCTCTGTATAACTCCATTACAGCTCACATTAACCCCTCTTGAGATAAGCCTGGCTGCTCAACACACTACCAAAACTGTAGTGCAAGCTTAGACCAAAGGTTGGGTTTCCTATTGTTAGGCGGAGTTTGTATGCAGTACCCTTGGAGACCACTACACACAACTAAGACTACAGGCGTTAGCAAACCAACCTTTGGTAGAAGTCTGTACTACACAGTTTTTGGTAGTGGAGTTGAGCGTCCAGGCTTATCTCAAGTGGGGAATGTGAGCTGTAATGATGTTACACAAACGTCTACAATCGCAGGTGTTCAAATAAACTTTTACACTCAAGGTTTCTTGTTAAAATACTTATTAATTTATTTCACAGTCAGTTATAAAACATTAATAAGGAGGCAATATATATCACACACAAATATACTTCAGTACTGTACACTCTAAATTTCTGAGGCATTCCGAATACTCTGAAGGAGGAGCAAAAAGGCATAGTTTATTTAGAACATGAAAGGTAACAAGTTATTCTTAGACAGTGCAAATATTTAGAGTTCACCAGAAGAGTCAATTCAATTCAATAGGCTAAAGTATTGGATAGGATAAAGCAGTTCTGGTATTTAAACGGAAAAGTCTCTGCACAAGTTCTTAGGAGTAGTTTGTAACGAGAAGAATGATATGCTGGATCACAAGCTGATTAGGCCTGCGAGTTGGGAAAGTTTCAAGCACTTTCACCGCGAGAGACAAGTACTCTCAGTCAGGTTTTACAGTACCTTACAAATGAAGAAAGAGTCAGCTGATTACTTCTGTTCCTGGCAGTTCCTGCAGATCTCGCGGTCCTTGGGCCTCAGTCGTGGGGACAAGAGGGAGGACGTCGGGGGACTCCTGCACTGTGCTTGAACAGTCAACAAATCTTGGCGAATCTTCAATTCCAGTAGCTGTACGTCAAGCACACAAACTGTTGTCTCCCTCCATTGTTCTACAGTTTCCTGCAGCATGCTGAGGAAAGTCAACCAGCTGCGAGGTGAGCACCTAGGTGGCTTACGGTTGAGTTGATTGGTCCTACCAACTCAAAAAGGGAGAAGTCGTCCTTGCAGGGGCTTCTCTGTCAAGGTGAACTTGGTGATTCGGACATGCAGCGGGGCTTCACCGGGCAAAACAACGGTCCAGGAGTTGCAGCAGCCATCCTCTTCAAGCTCGTCTTCGGTTCTTTCATTCCAGTGGTCGATTGTCTTCCAAGCCAAGAGGCTCGCCTTTTATTCAGTTCTCTCCCAGTCATTCCAGCCTAGCTGTCACTCAGCCAGCAGGGTGGCTGTCCTTGCCAGACACTCGGCCAGCCAGCCAATCACACCAGAGTGCTTTTCGGGTCTCCTAGGAGACTAAGCACAGGGAGTTTCGGGCACCTCCCTCACTTTCTGCCCACCCCAGACACTCGGGCGCCAGAGGCGGCCTTCACTCCTGAAGCCAGCCAAAGGGACAAAGGGACAAAGGGACAAAACCTGGTTTGGTGCGCAGAGACAAACTCTATAAGGACCTTTCCAAAAAGAAAAGGCGAAAAAAGAAGACCGGGACCTGTATGAACAAAGGGGGCTCAGACGCCATCTTGAAAACCATGGCTCCCGCGATTTAATGCTACCGGAGCTATTGAAAGTTCGCGGTCGGGGAAAAATCATGGTAGTTTGTTGTAAAACCACTGCCATCAGCCATTCTGAGAGGAAAGGGTAGCATTTGACTGCTACAGGAGTATCTAGACACAGGGGATACTAGGTAACCCCTCCAGCACTCTATTGTAAAATAGGGTGTGCTGGGTCTAGGAATTTAAAAAAGACTAGTAAAGTCAATTTCACTTTACTTACTCTGGGAAACAGTAATTTATCCCAGAGAAGGTATTTAAACCTTGGTAAAGCCTGGATAGGCTTCCCTGTGCCACTGCACTGAAGGTGCAGTGTGACACAAATGAAAAGATGATGCCTATGGAGTTGTCCAAAACTCCATTACCAAATGAAACACAAAAGTAAAACACATCAAAATACATGAGAGGGTGGGAAAAAGGGTCACACTCTCTCCAGGTAAAAAAATCAAGTCCTCAAAATCCAGCAAAGTTGCTGGGGATCTCTAAGGTGAAGCGTATTGGCACATTTCTGAGAATTCTCCTTAACACCTAAACCTGTAGTCAGAGTTGTTTGTAGTGTACCCAGAGGGTACTGCATACAAACTTTGCCTAACAGGGACTAGCGGGGGAGACCCCTTCATGTTTCACAGAGCCCACCATTTTAGCAAAATGGTGACCCTTCTGTGCATTACTGAGGCTGAATTAACAGCCTGCGAGTAATAAAGACAAAGTCATAAAGGTAAAACCACCATCACCAGCCATTCATGTAAACTCTCAATTGCAACAGAAAATGTTACCAGGTAGGTAACAAAGGTGATTCATTGTCTCCCCCAGCACTCCACATAAGGTGGGGGGAGGGGTGCAGGCTCACTTATACAAAATGTAAATTGGATGAAAATCCCCCTTTACTACTTGGGAACATTAGTTAACCCAAGTAAATGAAAGAGAAATTAATAGGGGAGCCCAAACAGGCAACTCAGCCAAAGCCCAAAAGTTGTAGGAAAATATAACTCCAACCATACACTATAGAGAGACATAAAAAGGTCACCCATAAAAAGAGTAAATTACTTAGTGTGTTTGTGTGTGTGTGGGGGGGGTGGGGGGGGGGGAGTATGTGGGTGGTAGATTCCCAGTCAACTAGGAAGAAGGAAAAATAATTATCAAGTCCAAGCAAAGGTGGGGTTGACACAGGTCAGGAAGATTTATCACCAATATGAAAATCATACCCAACTGTTGGTCATCAATAAGTGATGGATAACCACTATCTGCCGCTGTAACATCTGGGGAGTCAACGATAGTGACATCTGGGTCATCCTGACCATCTAAGTATAAATCATCAGTCAAGACTGGGGTTGTCCTGGTCAGCATTCTAAATGTCCATCTGCTGGTCAGGCTGAATGTCCCCGTGTTGAGAGCCATGGGAGGCATTCATGGATGCAAGGGTGGGCGTAGGAGTGGGTGACGAAAGACGCTGTGGTTGACCTGACCCAACGTGTTGAGATTTTCGAGGTCTTTTGGCAAATGGGGTACTTATTCATCAAGTCGACAAAAGGAGGAAACTTTTCCAGGTGACCGTTTTTGGTGCGTCAGCCAAAGGGAACACAAATGCTTTGTGTGGCTCCCCTTGGTCTAGCTTCAGCATCTTTGTAAGGAAGATGTATCCTTTTTACGATTCATCTCCTAGCACTTTTTGCTGGCCTTCTGGATCTTTTTCTTTGCATCCTGAATGATTGGGGCCTTTTTCAACTCATTCATTCTTATGGGCTCTACCTTTTCAAACTCTATGTTTACATTTTCTATGGAGTCTACTTTCCTCCATATCTCTTTTAAGGGATCTGTATTTTACTTTTGCAGCACGCAGCTCCTTATGGGCTTACGCTATCCTTACTTTCTACTGTTCTTAAGGATAGAGGGATACTTAGTATCCCTCCTAAAAGGTTATATTCGGAGAGATTGCTGCGCACACCCCCCCCTTTATGTGGAGTGCCAAGGGGATATTTGGTATCCCCCTTCTCTCTACTCATGTGACTTTTTAGTCACATAGACCACTCTTGTTATGACTGGTGGCAGTGGACGTATTCCATCAACTATTGTGCCATTTTTACTGCAGACTGCGTTCACAGTCCCTGTTGCGCACAATAGGGTCACCCAAGTACTAACTTGGTGGCTCCTTTCTTTTTTTGCCATTTCTAGCTTGGTCGTTCCTTGTTAGCCCTTCTTCCACCATTCTGGGAGGGGGAGGTGTGTGTGTGTTTTGCCTTTGGCAGGAACCCTTGGGTGGCCCCCACCTAAGGTTGGCAGGATCCACTAGTCCCAAGAATACCTGCATTTTGAGCCAATCCACAACATGCTGCGACCTTGCTGGGTTGCAAAGCTCCAATAGTCCGAATCCATCAGAAACTTGGTGACGACCTCCTGGCCCTCCAGAGACACTATTTGAATCCCTGAATGCCCCTCAGCAGAGTGCAGGACCAAGAGAGTAAAGAGAATCGGACCAGCAATATTAGTTCTTCATCTGGCTGCTGTAAAAAAGGTGCCAAATACACAGAGCCACGGGAATCCATAAAGAGTCCTTTGTTGGAAGCCTACTCTCACTACTACTGTAAATTTCCAGCCATTGTCTAGTTCTTCCGTCTCAAGACCAAGAATACAGGGAACGGGTCCGTGCTGCTGCATCCTGAAGGCATTGACCCAGAAGCTCTTTTCTGCGAAGGTACTGTGTGGGCTTGGGTAATACTTACCTTGTAAGTCTGATGTGCATGTACTGAGGCTGAGTGGGTGAAAGTTTGTGCATACCGCTTTACCAGGCCTAGGGTTGGAACGCACATAGGGAGCCTTCTTTGAAGTCGCTGAACACACCAACTAACTCTGAAGCTAATACTTGTTTAAGAAGATATCCTCTGGAACTTTGACTTTCCTGCAATTAAACCCATCTCAACCGGACTACAGCTGGCACCTAGACCACAAGGTCCCTCTTCTACCTGTGAGAGAACTAATTCAATAGACTAGGGAAGGATTTTGACAGGAAAATGATTCTGCCTTGAAAGTATTACACGTGTAAAAGTACTTACTTGCTAAAGAGTTTAGTGTGGTAACTAACTGAAAGAAGAAGTTACAAAAAGTCAATACGTTTTTGATTACCTTTGAGTTGCATTCTGCCCCTCCAAAAAGTGTATACGTTTTGGTACTGTTTTATCATTGCTTAATTGAATGAGTGTAAAAGTTTATCAATAGGGTTTACAATATGTCTTTCTTAAAGTGTAACATTGGGTTTTGCTATTCCTGGTCTGCGTCATACAGTTCTAAAATACGGTTTTAGGGTTTATACACACCTCCAAGTAGCTAGAGGCTCCTTTAAAAAAGTATATAGGTTTTACTCACCTTGATTAGCTGATGCTCGTCTAAACGTATAACCCTGGGTTGTGCTTCCCTGAATAGCTTTGGTGCTATTCTAAAATAGTTTCATAAAGTTCTTACTTACATTACAAACTGTATTATACACTTCTTAAAAGTATACTGGGTATAACTAGCTATTAGATAATAGTTATGTACCAAAAGGTCAATTATGTACCTTGAAATAGATTGTGTCCTTCTTAAAATGTAATTGGGTTCAGCTTTTTTCCCTGCTTTGCTTAGTGCATTCTAAAATAGTTAAGTGTTTAGTAGCTTGAAACCCCTCCAGAAAGTATACAAGTTATTTTACTAGCTCTGAACGGAGTTCTAAAAAGTAATGTTGTAAGGTGTATACTTGTAACAGGGTTAGTTTATTATGTGATTTCATAACTGAGTGTCAGTGTATGACTGACCGGGTCTACAACCCTTGAAATACTGATTGTTTTCTAAAAGTATATCTAAGCTGTCCCCCCCCACCACCCCCCAAGAATAGTATAGTACTATCCTGAATGTATACCCTTAGGCTTGACTCGCCTTGACTTGCTGCCTGCTCCTCAAAATAAGGTTATACCTTGGTTTGCATACCATAGGTATTGAGTTAGCTTTTATGATTGCGTTTATATGATGATATAGTACTTACTTACCCAAGAATTATCTTGGTTTACTTGTATTGAAATAAACCTTTTATTTTTACAATACATAGTATTTAAGTGTTTCATTTGGGCCATATACATGCTGCAATATCTTTGTACCAAGCTACAGCCCTCTCTGTCTCCTAAAATAAGCCTGGGTGCTCTGTCTATGCTACCAAATGTTTCAGGTGGTACAGCCTTAAACTAAGAGTGGATTTATGTACTGCCTCGGATGTATGGTTTTATGAAATCCTTAGTTGGACTAAGAAAACTGTCCTAACACTCTGCAAGTAAGCTAGTTGAAAATCCAGGTCCAGTCAAATGTTTATTATATGAATTTGACTGGATTAACACTGTAGAGGAAATGCATACATACGCATCACTTAAACAGGGTTCGTAATTGAGGGGAGCTTGGAGCTATTTAGCTCCTGCTTCTAGCCTAGGAAAGCCTGGTTAGCTAGAAACCAACAGCTACCAGAGCTACCTTTGGCTCCCCATGCAATCTGTGCCTTACAAACATGTATACATGACAATAACTAAGAATTAGGGCACATTGTTAGGACAGTTTTTCTGAAGTCCAAAGCAAAAACATTAAACTGAGGCAGTACAAGACTCCACCTGAGCTCAGGGTAGCGCAGACAGAGCAGCCAGGTTCATTTTAGGAGGGAGGGAGGGCTGTAGAATCAGTACAAGGAAAATGTAATACAAATGGTCCAAACAAACACAGAAACACTATGTATAGTAAAATTAAATGGTTTATTTAAATACAAGTAGGCCCAGATAAAACTTGGGGGAAATAAGTACGATCACAGATCATATAAACACATTATAGAAAAAAAACACTTTGCTTGAAGGTACACAGACCAAAGCATATAACCTAATTTGGAACAGTTGTTCTAGGGAAGTCAAACCAACTGTTACTTTTTAGATTACTTTCAGTAATATAAGGGAAGTAGACCCTAGCAGTTGTACCGTGACCCGCAGCAAGAGATCACTTGGTAAACCAACTGGACAATATACCTTTTGTGAATAGTGGAATAATGTTTCTAGGCACAATAAAAACTATTAACTTCTTTTGTGATAACCCACAGTTCTACTAGATGAGTAAAGCCTAAGGATGTATTATTCTATTACAGGTGCTTTTGAGATCAGTAAAACAGATTGAGATGAGATATAACTCTTGTAACTTATTTTAGGATGGCAAACAGCTACCTCAAGGGAAGTAAAACGTATACACTTTTTCAAGGAGCCATCAGCAATTCAAAGGCAGGTATAAACCTCAGACTGTTTTTGTGTCTGTCTAAACCAGACTAGGGAAGCAAAATCCAGTGTTACACTTTATGAAAAACTCAAGGTTATTCTAGTTGGTAAAATTTAATGCAAACTTATTCTGGACAGGCTAACAGCAAGTCAGGGGAAGCAAGTTGGGAAACGCACACTAATTTCTGAAAGAAATTAGTAAGTGTAGCCAACAGCATTACTTTTGGCTGAGACACAACCAATTCACAGTTGAGCAAAATAACGGTATATATACTTTTCAGAATGGCTGAACATTTCTAAGATAAGTAATAACTTTTGGAACTGTTACAGTTACCAACCAACTTTTTTTGCAAGTAAGTAACAATTAAACACTTATTCTCTTGTCTAGGCAAAAGGCCCAATCCTTAGAAGTCTTTCCTTTATTCTTGGAACAGGAGTCTTCTCAGTGGCAGAAGGGGGGTCACTAGGCTCTAGTGTCCAACAGGCAGGTGAGGATAGGTTCTTAAGAGGCAAAAGTCAGAGTTCCTAAGGAAGACGGTTAGAACACGTACTTTACTTTGGAGTTAGAAGAGGGTCCAGGGGCTTCAGAGTAAAACCCCTAGCAGGATTCCAGCAGGGGCCTTGGTGCACTAGACAAGAGTACTCAATCACAGAAAACAATCCACAACTACACAGGAATCACAAGAGACTTAAGGTAAGTAAATACCCAAGTCAGCACAGATGATGATGATTTTGCAGCAGGAGGACTTCAGGGACTGCAGCCAAAAATAAGGTTGTTGAATTCCTTCATTAAGAACAGAAGATTTGCAGCAATGATCACAGGGAAGGCCCTAAGCGAGATTTCCTCGTGGCTGGATGCGGCTCTGTGTAAGTGGTGCCTTTTTCAGGAGCACAAAAGACTGAGTATCGCTGGTCGGATTTTCGTTGTTTGCAAGGTTCAGCACTCTGGTGAAGGGACTTTACGGACTGGAATTGTGCCACTGGAGATCCAGCAGGATGCCCATGACATTTCACCAAGATTCGGAAGACTGTGCACTGCACAATGGCTTGAGGTCCCAGGGTATTTGGTATTGCAGCCCTGCAAGGTCACAGCACGAAGTGGGATTGCTCAAAATGCAGGTGGTCTTGAGTCTAGTGGGTCCCACCAGGCTCTGGGTCAGGGACGTCGTTTTCGGAGTCCGCAGGTCGATTGGAAGGAAGGCCTACAGTAGGCTCCGGTTACACAGCAGACTCTCTGGTCACTGGAAATCATTTCAGCAGCAAATTCTTCCTCTTTGGTTTTGGTTCCAGTGGTCGACTACCTCTTCAGCTTCCAGGATTGGGCTGTTATGCCGGAACCCAGCCAAACATCCATGCAATATTCAAACTTGGGGGGTTGCCAATCATTTCAGGACAGCAAGCCTTCCAGTTTGAACTGGATTCTCGCAGTCAGGCTGGAAGACAAGGGCTGTGTAGTTTTGGACTCCTCCCTCGCTTCCTGCCTTCACAGACACTCCGGAGCCTTTGCGGAGAGTCCACAGGAATTTCCTGCTCTAAAGGCCAGGGGAAGGAACAAGAAAGGACAAGGTACACTAAAAGGGCGAAAAAGAGGACGGGGCCATTTTGGTAAAATGAGCACCCATAGGTGCCTTTACTGGGCTGTGCAAACAGCCCACAGTAAAGGTGCACTGAATTAATAAAAAGGTTCACTGCCCCCAGACATTAAAGTTAAGTTTGTCCTTGTAACATAAATGTAACATTTAAAATGAGAAAGGGGATACTCAGTATCTCCCCAGCACTCCAGAAAGTGGGGGGTACTGGTCTCACCTAATAAAAGGTAAAAGGGATCCAAAGATCATTTCTACCCTTGGGAACTGTAGTTCTCACAAGGTTAGCCAGAGAAAATTAAAAAGGGAACACCTAGAGCAACCCGGCAACAACAGGCACCGATTGCCAAAAAGTTGTCAAAGAGGACAATGAGACCCATAAAGAGAGTAAAAGGTAGAGGTACAAGGAAAAATAATCCACCAGTAAAAGCAAAAGGTTCTGGGGTTGACCCAGGTCAGGAAGATACATCATTACTATGAAAATCTTACCCAACGCATATCACGGTGGACTATCCATCCCATTTGCAGCCTGTCCATAAACTAGCTCGCATTAGATGCAATGGGGTTTGCACTCCCTTCCCATGCCCATTTGCGCTGAATCATCGTGCTGACAAGACATCATACTGCTAGCTGGAAAGCTTCCATAGATTTCGTCATGGAGCCCCTGGATCAATTCATTCGCTCAGACGGTATTAAGTCAGTCAAAAATTCTTAATTCGGCAGATAGCCTTAAAGAGTTACAGCAGCAAAACGATGCAGAGTTGAATTCATGAAAGATTAACAATGCAAAACATTTTAAAAACATGTTATACACTATGTAGAACACTCAGGTTTAATAATCTTCCCATAATCATGCTCCATGATAAATATCACAATCAATCTAAAACAGTGCATCAACAGACTTCAGTAAAAGAAGGAAGTAAAGGACTGTTATGGGAGTTTTCATGAAGTCCCCCTGTGGGTTTAGACTTTATAAAACTATCCCTTGGTATACAGGCCACAACTCTTAGTATAGGTCTGTACTACCCAAAGGGTTGGTAGAATGGTAGAGCAGCAGGGCTGATCTTAGGAGGGAGATGCGAGCTGTAGGCAAGTATAATGATCTCAGTCAATACATAGGCCCAGAGAAACTCTTACACACTTGCTATAGTAAAATAGATATTTATTTTATATACACAAGGTTAAGTTATTCAGGTAAATACTATTCAAACTAATCAACAAAGTAGAAAACATAAGCAATACTTCAGGCGAGTACGCTAATAGAATATTACACAGATCATGAACAGTTCAATGGTAAGTAAAATCACTTATAGCAACTCAGAGAATTTTCTACTGTAGGAATTAAAAGGGTTATTCAGCACTAGCAATAGCAGTTCAGTACTTTCAAAGACTTATAATACTCTTCAATGGCTTAAAGGCTTTAGCAGTTTGTTAGGTAAGATTTTCATAGAAATGGTAAATCTTCCTGACCTGGGTCAACCCTAGAACGTTTTGTTTTACTAATGGGATATTTTTCCTTAATACCTCTGTGGGTGGTAACCTTTTTTCACACTCACAGAATATTTTACTCTTTTCATGGGTATCATTTTTTAGACTCCCCATGGTGTCTTTTTAAAGTTATCCTCTTTAACACCTTTTTGGCAATAAGTGCCCGTTGTGGCTGGGTTGGGATATGCGTGATATTTCCGTCACGGAAAAATCTGCAACGGAAACGTTCGCATGGGAATTGTACGCACTACAAATGTTCGTAGATTTCCCATATGAACATCCAATAGAAAACCATACATACACCCCCACTCAACACACCGCCAACATACCCCCACCATCCTACTTACCTTTCCTTCCTTCACGCTGTGTCCCTGCAGCGCTGGTTCCCTTTCACTTCCGTGATCGGGAACCAGCGCCGGAGGGTCTTTTTTTGGGCAGCTGCAGGGGTTTCCCCGCAACCCCCCACTCACTATACTGTATAGTATAACGAGTGGGATGTTGCGGGGGACACCCTCGAACCACCTGGCATTATTTTTCTTCTGGGAGGGGGTGGGGGAGACTCGCCCCATCCCACCCAACCCCATACTGACCCCAACGAAACACCTAAACACATACCATGAAAAGTTAGAACTTTTGGTAGTTAGAACTTTTCGTGGTGTGTGTTTTAGGTCATTTGGTGGGGTCAGTAATTTTTATTCTGACATTTTGTCCGAAACCCTGGGTTGCCCTAGGGGCTTCCCTTTTTAAACTTTCTCTGGCTAACCTTGAGAACTACAGTTCCCAAGTGTAGACAGGCTCTTTGGATCCTTTTTGCATTTTATTCTGTGAAGCCAGCAAACCCCACGTTATGTGGAGTTCTGGGCAGATACAATGTATCCCCTTTGATATGATATCTTATTTATAAGGCGCTTAAATACCTAGAGGTTTCACATTAAAATGGTAACAATTCTATTACAAGGACAAGCTTACCTTCAATGGGTGGTGGCAGTGATGCCTTGTATTCATTTGGTGCACCTTTACCATGGGCTGTGTTTACAGCTGCAGTAAAGGTACCGAAGGGTGCTCATTTTACCAAAATGGTCCCAGTCTTCTTTTTTCGTCATTTTAGTCTTTGTCTGTTCTTGTTCCTTCCGCCGACATCCAGGGTGGGAAATTTCTTCGCTGGATTTTATTCTTTGGCGGCATTCCCCTGGACTCCCCGCCCAGGTTCCAGTCTGTCTGTGAAGGCAGGAAGCGAGGGAGATTGCAAAACTGTACAGCCCTTTGTCTTCCACCTTGCCCGAACGGGAACAAATCCCAGTGGGGGGGCTGGCTGTCCCGATTGGACAACCAGACTGCCGCTTGCTGTAAAATGCAGGCAGAGAATGCAGAAGTTGTGCTGTACTTCTTGTTAAATACTGCGAACCTGGAGGCTGAAGAAAAGTCGACCACTGGAACCGAGATGAAGGAAAAGCGGCTCAGACGTTTTTCAGCGACCAGAGAGTGTGCTGTGTAAAGGAAGACTGCTGTAGCTCTTCCTTCCAATCGACCTGGGGACTCCCGACCATGACCCAGAACCTGGTGAGACCCACTAGACTCAAGGAGACCTGCATTTTGAGCCATCCCACGCGTTGCTGCGACCTTGTGTTGCTCCAATACCCCAATCCCCTCGAGCCATCGTGCAGTGCACAGCCTTCCGAATTCCAAATGCCGCAGAAACTTCGTGGGCATCCTGGTGGCTCTCCAGAGACACAAATAGAGTCCGAAAAGTGCCCTCAACAGAGTGCTGAACCTTGGTAACAACGAGAATACAACTGCAATTCTCTGTCTTCTTCTGTGCTCCTCGACAAGGCGCCAAACCCGCAGCCGCAAGGAAAACCGAGACTTCTCCATTGATCCCTGCTGCAAAGTTCCTTCTGAGGTCTTGTTTTCAGACACCACAACAAGGAATCCACTGACTGGCTATTTGGCTGCAGATCCTGAAGTAGTCCTGCTGCACAATCTTCAATGCTGAGGTACTGTGTTGGCTTGGGTATGTACTTACCTGAAGTCTCTTAGGATTTCTGTGTAGCTGTGGGGTGTTTAATGTGATGGGGAGGCCTCTCATCCAGTGCACCCAGTCCCACTGCTAGAATCCTGCTACGGTGTCTTCTGTAAAGCCCCTGGACCATTTTCTAACTCTAAAGTAATATACTCACCCGTTTGCCCAGTCTTCCTAAGAACTCTAACCTTTGCTACTGAAGAATCTATCCTGACACTGCCTGTTGGACACTAGATCCTATTGACCCCCCCTTCTGCCACTAAGGACACCTATGCTCCCAGAATAAGGGAAAGACTTTTAAGGGATTGGAATTTTGCTTAGAAAAGAAAATAAGTGTTTACAAGTTACTTACTTTTAAAAGAGTTGCTTGGTAACTGTAATTCTAAGAGAGAACAGTTGTAAAAGTTCTTACTTAACCTTGGATGTGTGATGCACTATTCTTAAAAATATGGTGAACATCTTTCTTTCCTTAGAAACCGTTTTGCCATTCTAATAGAAAGGAGATGTGAAGGTATATTACCCACCTATGATTAGGTTGTGCCTCTTTCCAAAAGTAATGTATTGGTTTCACCAGATTATTCCCGTTAGGGTAATTGAAGGAGTGTCCCCGAACTGGGCCTTTCTTCCCCTGACTTGCTGTTAGCCTGTCCAGAATAAGTCTATTAGGTTGTTGCCTACCTAGAATAACAGAGTCATTCAGTAAATTGTAACATTGGGCTGTGCTTTCCAAGGTACTTGCATAGCTGGGAAAGATCTAACCTGGATTTCATTTTACTTACCTTTAATTAGCTGTGTGCCATCCAAAAATAAGTAAAGAGTTACTGCTTATCTCAATCTGTGTTGCACCTGTAATTGAATATTACATCCTTAGGTTTTACTCACCTAGAATAACTGTTTTATCACAAAAGTAGATATAGGTTTTTACTGTACCTGGAATAAGTGTTCCACTATTCACCAAACGGATACTATCCAGTTGACTGATTATGTGATTTGTTACTGAGAGTCATTGTACAACTGGTAGGGTCTACTGCCCTGGCATTACTGAATGTAAATGTGAAAGTAACCATTGGTTTTTACTCCCCAACAGTAGGTGTGTCCTATACTGAATGTGTATGAAAAGGTTTTGGCTTCCCTAGAACTACTGTTAGGTGTTCCAAATGAGGTTTATACTTTGAACTGTGTGCCTTCTCGTATAGCGTTGTGTTTTTATCATTGTGATTACATATAAATGTGTGATCGTACTTATTTACCACTAGATTTACCTAGGCCTAGCTGTATTTAAATAAATCCTGTATTTTTACATGCATAGTGTTCAGTGTTTCTTTGGACCATTTGTATTACAATTTCATTTGTACTGATTCTACAGCCCTCTCTCACTCCTAAAATAAGTTTGTCTGCTCTACCCTGAACTCAGGTAATACAGCCTCATACTAGGAGTGGAGTCTTGTACTGCCTCAGTTGAATGGTTTTACTAAGCCCCAAGTTGGACTTCAGAAAAACTGTCCTAACAAAGTCCATCACTATCTAAGTAGGAGTTCTCCTAGTCAGAATGGAGGGACAGCAGATAAGGCGCAGCAGCAGAAAAGGCAAAGTCCCACATAATTTTTCAGTTACAAATAAGTAGGATGCTTTTGAGGGTCACAAAGGTTTCAGGGACCTTGGGAACGGCTACCTATAGGTGCACACGTATTCGTCCTCGGCGAACGGTATGGGTGAACACCCAAACATCGGAATCAGCACTCCAGCAACGCAAAAGCGAAAAATGTTGCTTGAGGTAGTACTATCCAGAGTCCCACAGTACCTGAGGAGTGAGTGAAGAAGATGAGGCTGGATTCTTTCACGGT
This sequence comes from Ambystoma mexicanum, assembly GCF_040938575.1. Lineage (NCBI taxonomy): Eukaryota > Metazoa > Chordata > Amphibia > Caudata > Ambystomatidae > Ambystoma > Ambystoma mexicanum. Next base: position 1,300,416,298 of record NC_090932.1, read on the forward strand.
GCAGCAGCAGACCCAATCTCCTGTTCCTTGATCATGGTGACGAAAAGGAGGGACTCTGGAACGGATGTCGCTGCAGCAGTCGAGAGAAAAGTACTCGTCAAGGGATTCTTCATGCTCCCACGTTGGTCTGCAGTTTTGGCGCCTTTTCAAAGGTACCAAAGATGAATCCGCCACGATTCTTCAGTCCTGCACTCTGGTGAGGGGAATTTGAGAAGGTGGATATTGTCTCTGGAGGTCCAACTGGAGCTCACCAAAGTTCTGAGAGGATTTGTTCACTGGAAGACTATGCTCTGCAATATGTTCCAAGGTCCCCTGGTATTGGTGGTTTGCAGCCCAGGAAGTTCACAGCACGTTCAGAGATTGCTCATTTTGCAGGTCGTCATATGGCTAGTTGGTCCCACCAGCCAAAGGGAAGGAGTGGTCCTCTTTGGAGCTTCTCTGTCAAACAGGGTCAGGACAGCCGCAGTCTCTTTGCGGTTGCTGGAAAGGGCTGCAGGCATCTCTGGTCGTCTTCTTCTGAACTTCTGTTACAGAGGTTGATTTGCCTTCTGCCTCAGGAACCTCACCTTTTATTAGGATTTCACACTCGTCCTCTGCAAACTCTCCCTGCAGTTTACAGCAAGGTGTGGGTGGTTTCCAATCAGGACAGCCATCCCACACCACTGCCCAGTGGGAACGGTTTCCTTTCAGGTAGACCAGAAGAGAAAGGATAGAGTTTTAGGATCCTCCCAGGCTTACTGTCCTTGCAGACACAATGGAGCCTCAGCTGGCTACACAAAGGGTTCCCACCAAAGCCAAAACTCGCATCAGGCCCTCCCCGACCCAGAATGGTAAAAAGTACCAAGAAAGGAAAACCGCACAAGAAATGGCGAAAATAAAATAAAGGAGCTACCTTCTTGGAACAAAGGTGACCCTCCTGTTCATAGCCGCAAGCTGTGAAGACAGCCTCCTAGCAAATATAGCACAAAAGTCGGCAGAACATGTCCACTGCCACCAGCCAAAACTGTAGGGTTGTTACTGTTACAGGAGCAGAGAAGGGGAAACAAGGTAGCCCCTCAGCACTCCACACAGGGTGGTGTGTGATGACCTGTCAAGGAAAAGCCGAGTAGGATTAAAAGTATCCCACTATCCTTGAGAGTAGTAGGTCTTAAGGAAAATAAAGGAATATAAAAAGGGAGAACCCACAGGGCTCCCAGCAACACTGCACAAAAGGTGCTGTGTGCTGCAAAAGTGAAACATAGATGCCTTAAAATGGTATGGAGGAAAGCAAAGCTCCACAAAGTAAAAACAGGGTTCCCTTGGTCAGTGCGAAAGAGATGAATGAGGGGCAAGGATTCCCTCATTCAGGAGAGCAAGAAAAATGTCCCTTAGTCCAGAAAAAAGGGGGGTCTGGATTTGGCATAAACTGCTCCCTAACAAAGTCCATTAAAACGAATCATGAACTGGTGTTAGATAAGAATTGATGCAGTCACACTTTGTGAGACTGCACAACACGTAACTGCTTGGTATTCGGTAACCCACCTTTTGGTATAGGTCTATACTCCACAAGTTCGTAGTGTGACTGAGCAGCCAGGCCTATCTCAAGAGGGGTAATTGTGTGCTGTAGCAATGAAATTCATAAATACAAGTGTCCAAGTAACACACGCTGAAGGTGTAGGTTATAAATAAATTATCCATTTAACATCCAGTTTTAAATAATGATTCTTTAAAAAGGTAATTCATACAACAATGTAAATATACTTTAAAATTACTTTTCAGATTCTGAACAAGTTAGTGGATACTCTTTGGATATGCTTCTTACACAATTCCTACACCCTAAGGTGACTTCATTCACAAAGACAGTAATGGCATTTATTTATCGCACTAGTTACTTTGCAGATTCTGAGGTTGCAGAAAGGAAAGGTTTGAGGAAGGAAAAGGTTAAGCAGGTTCTCAGTATATGTGAGGACACTTAATTCTTCCAAGGAAATCTAGACAAGCCTTTCCAAGCAGTAACAGTCTAAAACAGGTTACCACCTATGAGGGAAAAACAATATCAAAGTCAATGGGCTAGAAGAGTCTGCACGGAGCCAGGACAGCCAAAGTCATTCGGAACACAGTATATGGAGCTGAGGCACTTCTTAGAATCAAAGTCTTGCACAAAGTTAGAGAGTTTGTAGAAAATAACTTCTAGGTTCACAAGCTGTTAAGCCTGTGAAAAGAGTTGGAATCAACTCTAAAAAGGTAAGTCACTGCAATTCCCAAAACAGAAAAGCACAGATAAAAGACAATGTGGCAAGTACCCCAAGCCAAAACAGTACCTCTGGTTTGAAGAAGAGTGGTCCAGCTGGATTCTGTCTTGTTACAGCGGTGCAGACCTCGTGTTCCTGAGCCTCAGGCGTGGGGACAAGAGAGGATGTCTGGAGGGCTCTTGTGGCGGTAGTTTGGAGGTCGGCAGCTACAGGCTCTTTTCGGTTCAGCACCACTTTGCAGTTTTAGCGCTTAGTAAATAGCACCATTGCAGATCTCGCATACCGGTTGGGCTTCCTCAACACTCCTTAGGTCCTGCACTCTGGTGAAGGTAGTCGAGCTTTGCTCGTCCTGCTTCTGGAGGGTCCCGGCCATAATCTCCAGATTTCAGACGTTGCACTAGACTACGGATTTCGCGACCTCTGCCACTCGGTTCTTGCAGCAGTGAAGTAATACAGCCAATCAGGGAAAATGGTCCAGTGGAGTTAGTCTCCGGGTTAGTTGGTCCCACTAACCCAAGGGAAGACGTCGTCCCTTCCGGAGCTTCTCTGTCAAATTGAAAAAGGCGTTTCAGCACAGCAGCAGGGCTTTACCAGGCAATGCAAAGGTCCAGGAGGATGCAGCAAGCTTCGTTCACGGTTTCTTCATTGGGTATTTCTCCTAGTGGTCGGCTTTCAAGCAGGCTTCTCCCATTCATGCACAGCCTAGGCAGTCAATTACACAAGGTGGCTGTCCTGAATGGACAGTCAGCCAATCAGGACTGGTTGCTTTCAGGCACTCCTAGAGACAAAGGACAGGGACGTTTCGGGAACCTCCTTCACATCCTTTCCAGACACACTGGAGCCAGAGGTGGGCTTCAGGGCTAAAGCCCGCCAAAGGCAAAACGCACAAAGGGCTCAAACCTGGCTCAAAGCACAGAGTAAAACCCAAGAAAGACCTCACAAACAGAAAATGGTGAAAAAAGAAAACCGGGGCCAGTTTGACGAAATGGTCCGCCATGGGTGCTGTACTGCAGCCGAGGATTCAGCCTGCGGTAGAAAAAAAAAACAAATGGTAGGAAAATTAAACCACTGCTACCAGCCATTTAAAGTAGGGTGGGTAACATAAAAAATGTTACATGAGAATGTAGGATAAGGGCCTACTAGGTAACCTCCACCCCAAGACTCCACATAAGATGGGGTGTGCTGGACCTACAAAGAGAAAACGGTAAGGTAGGGTAATTTTCACTTAAATATTATTGGGAACAGTACTTCACAAAAAAAAAGGTATTTAAACCTTATGAGAAATCGTAAGGGATTTCTGTGTGTCACCATACAAAAAGTAGATGCATATCTAGTTTGTCAGACTCCAAAAACAGAGGAAGCACATAATCCAAATCGGGTCAAAACACATGAGGGAGTGAGAAAGAGGTCTCACTCATTCCAGGGTTAAAATTAAAAAGTCCGGAAGTCCAGCAAAAGAGTTGGGGGTCGCTAAGGTTGAAGGGTATTAGCACAGAAATGAGAATTCTCCCTAACAACTGCCACTATACACGGACGAGGTGACTGGTATTTCTGAAAGAGATCAAGACCACCATTCCAAACCTGATCGAGACGCTCACACGTTTTGGGGAACAGATGTATTCCAGGCCTTAGAAATTTCTCCTCGAGTTAAAAGAGCAGTCACAAAACTGACAACGTGGTGGACACCTTTGATGAGTTGGAGAAGACTACCATCTGTTGACACAGGCAGATGGCTTTTGGAAGCGCATGTGCTGGTCCTTCCTTCCCCGACACACAGGTCAAAAATCCTGATTTTGTAGGGGTTATTTGGATAATTTATTTTATTATGTACACTTGAGCATCTTATGTTTTATGATTAGTTTAAGATGTGTGTCGGATTCATTGAGGTTATGGTTTCGAAAATGTAAAACTGAAAATTAAAGCTCGATTAAAAAAAATAAAAGCTGTAGTGACAGAGGAACTTCAGCCCAAGTTCATTTGACCACAAAATACATTAAATGCCCCAAAAATAAAGACAAGAAAAGGGAAAAATAGTAGACTGCAAAACCCCCCAAAATTAAATTCGGCACTAACGACTGTATGCAAGATGGGGCCAGGAGCTAGGTACTGACATCAGTGACCAGTTCCTAGCTAAATTCATTGGCACAAACTCACAGTGAACCAATTAAAAATCTAATCTCGTCGCTGGAAACTGATAGCAACAAGTAAATATCTGAGCCATGCAACCTCCAACCACACAGGTCACAGAAACAAGTACATGTGTTCAATTTGTCCGATAATTTTGATTTTTAAAAAATGGGTTGCAACCCGGTGTGTTTATTCGTATATGGGCGTGTCTTAAACTAAGTTTTGCTTCAGCAGAAAATGCGGCAATCTCAACTGTCCACCTTCCTCCATTGCAAAGTGAGTGATCAACCAGCCAAAAAGCCGAGAAATATTGCCCTTCACAGAAGAACCTGCCTGCAAACCAAAAGACTACTCTTAGAACAGGGGCTCAAATGAGTCTGAATCTAGGATTGTAAAGTCTGAAACACTGACGCAGTCCCTTACACACACTCACAAGGCGAAGAGGTTTACGGCACACAAAATATGTGAACTTCTAGATAGGATGTACATCAACATTTAGAGAAAATCATACAAGTAACACTATGTACCGACTCCTGTATGCGAGTCTCATTGTCCTGGCCTAGAAGAGATTGATTGAATGTGCACACTTGTGGAGCGCACTAATAATCAGGTGAATCTAGGTGCTGTAGATAGTGAACCACCTAAGTGAAGTAAGTTTTCAATTGTGTCCCAAACATTGGAGACATTTGCAGATGAAAGCAGTTTGAACTGCTAATTGTCACCCTCCCTTGGAGCTTAACCGAAACAAGGGGATGCGCAAAAGAGGTTTTGAATTTCGACAGCTCTTCTAATGTAAATATTGATGGACTTTGACCAAGAGATGGGCAGTTATTGAAGGAATACATTTGAAAGCAAAACAAGAGACATGGGAGGTGTCTTTAGGTGGTAAATAGCCCCATCATCAATTAACCCCTTTAGAGCTCTTAGGAAGTGTGTGTATAAAACGTCTAAAAAAGAAATGTGGTCCCATTTTGGCTCCAGTCACGGAAATAGGTCATTATGTAAATAAGGAACCATTAAATACTTTGCACTCTGGGCAGTCTCTGTGGGGGATATTAAGAGGGACAGTGCCCAAAGGGTTATTCCACAAAAAGTAGATCCAGCCCAAAACCACCTTCACCATAGCAGTCTGCCCAAACGCATCCTCGTGGAAGTCTGGATTGGTCTCATTTTCTACTTTACCAAACATAAAATGCTGTAATATCCAAGTTAGAGCTTACTTTTGTACACTTGTTCTTTGGATACTCCCTCAGTATTCAGAACCACCTCCTTCATTTCCCCTAGGTTCCGATCTAATAGAGGTATAATCATCTGTAGTGGATTGTTTTCTTACCTTGTTCATTGGGTTGATAATCCACAGTCTCCACCACCACAAAGTCATGCCAATCAATCTGAGCATATGAAACTCGCTCCTTCTCCTTTTCCTCCTCCTCTTTTTTCCGTTCCCGCTCTTGAAACTTCGCCCACTCGACCCTATAACGCACCTAAGAGAAACACAGTATATTCGATCAGCGCGAGAATGCCCGCTTGTGAGACCAGAATAAGGGTCAAAACCAATATTGACAGTGGGAGAAAAGCAGCGAGAAACCCAGGAAGCCCTCTTTACCAAGCAAAAGAGGGAGGAAAAAATAAAATGTTTTCCATCATTCCCAAGCAAGACAAAAACTGTTACAAAACCAGACCAACTCTTGGATACAAATGTACTCATGAACAGGGAGAGGCCGGGCAACACGGGGTGGGGGCAGTGGGGCCGGGCAACAAAGGGACCGGGGGGGATGGGAAATGAGGGAGAGGGGGCAGGTGTGTTTGGCGGCTGGACAACAAAGGGACCTGGGGGTCCAGCTGGGAAACAAAAGGAACATTGAATGGGGAAAACAAAAAAGGGGGGGGAGAAGGGGTTGTGATACTCACTATCGGTAGATTCAAAAAATAAATACATAGAGACTAAAAGTAGGTGTTAACTTGTTTCCGAAACAACTTTTATTAACAATTTAACTTTCTTTTCAGTAAAAAGGATACATGTTGACTCTTGAAGATGGTTCTTGGTGTGACGGAGATCCTCAATCAACTCAAAGAAGGTCTTTTCAGTTAAATCTTTGTTTAAGTCTGTTTCATCAATACTGTACAATATTTTGAGGTTGTACTCCTTGAAACTAATCAATTCGAGTTCAAGTGTCCGTTCTTTCTATTATTTCTAAACTGTTCCTTTCTCATTTCAGAAATCTTACAGTCTTTTCACTCTTCTTGTTCCCTCTGAAAATAATATATTTATGCAGTCTTCGCCTCTCTTATTTCTCACTGTCTTTATGGATATTCGGTTGTCAATTTCCTCTAGTAAGAACAAGGTTGTTTTGTTGCGAATTTACTTTAACAGAACCCTCTTCGGTTCCCTGAGGCGTTACTTGTCTTTCTGATCCTTCTTATTCACTCAGACATTGTCCATAAACATCCTCATTTAACCGTGCCATTGTTTTGTTACTACTCGTAGTTGACTCACTATGTTTTGCCATGCCCTTTTTGTCTATCCTTTCAGATCCTCTTCACTCTCTCACACACACGCGTACCTTCACTTTCTTTGAAGCTGTTATTCACTAGCCGGAGCTTTGCTTTGTACTGCCTCGGCACTCGGGACCCGTGATCAGCTGTTCCTTCAGAGACAGCTTCCCCGTCTCCTCCCCTTTCTAACAGTTTGCTTCGTCGTAGCTGCCGGGACAAACTCCGCCCGTCGAAATCCAACTTCTGGGCAGTGGACAGTTATGCTGGCATCGTGTTACCTCTCCAAGACGATTCGGACGTCTGTGCAGCGTGAATCAGCTGTTCTTCCCGACGTTCGTAATAGTGTTTACTTTTACGTTCAGCGGGACTCCTCTCACTCGTATGAGACCTTGATTTCGGTCCGCCGTAGGAGACGTTCCCCACAGACCATCAAACTGAGTAGCGATTTTAAACGATCGCTCGTAGAAATCACTTATAACTTAACGCAACGGCGTAACTCTTAATCTTCCTCATTTAATAAGCCCACTCGTAACTGTCATTCCTCCGGCTCTATCTCCTGGCAACACAGTACAAAATAAACAAGACAATCGTTTGTTGACATAAGCTATTCTCCGATTGGTTCAGTGGTTTGTCACACTCATTTACTTCTGACAGCCTGATTAACCCTTTATATGCTCTTGATGCCTGGTATTGTCAAAGCCTAAGCCAGCAGGTATCCTCTTTATACATTTTGTCTCATTTTTATCACACGGTAGTTCAGCCAGACCAGGTTACAGTACAGAGTCAGCCATGCTGCAACTAAAATCTAATATGACTAAAATCAATGAAGGTTCCACAATGCTCCTGATGTCCTTAGACCTCTCAGTGGCTTTCGATTTGGTGGACCACCAACTTCTTGTGAACAGATTGGAGGAAAGAGCCAATTTAAGTTCCAATGCTAAGAACTGGATGCTATCCTTCCTAGGCTCAAGAACTATCAGAGTCTGTAGTAAACAAGCACAAGCCACAAGCAGACCCAGTTAGCATGAATTATGGTATACCTCAGGGGGGAGCCCGGTCACCTATTTTAAATAATCTGTTTACAGTCCCCTTCTTTGATGATCTGGAAAATAGGAACATATGCTTTTCGAATTACGCTGATGATTCACAGTGTCTTATTACTTTACCCGGAAACTATGACCAGGACATAGCGACCGTAGTAGAAATATATGATTTCATCCGCAAATGGATGGACGCGAACGGCATGGCCCTGAATCCAGGGAAAACAGAGATGATGCTGTTTGGTTCGAAACGAAGGTTGGATAAATAGACATCAGACATCGAACTTTTAGTATCGATAACCATGTCATCCAAGTTAGGGAGAAAATAAAAATCCCTGGAGTTACATTTGAGCAATCGCCAAGTATGTCAGCCCATGTAAATAACAATTTCCTCGTCGGCATACGATATTCGACTCCTGGCACAAGTAGGATGTGAAACTATCGCGAGAGCCATTATATCTGTTAAACTGGATTATTGTAACTCTTTACTTATTGGTATAAACAAAACTTAATTGAACAAACTCCAGGTAGTCCAGAACAATAAGAGCACTTATGGGTCTTAGAAAATATGCCCATGTTTCAGAGATAAGAAAACTGCATTGGCTGCCCATAGAGCAGAGGGTGATTTTTAGACTCCTAACCATCACATTTAAGGCTCTGTCCGGTGATGCACCTTTCTACATAACTAAAAGGCTAAAACCCAAGTAAATAAAACGATCACCCCATTCAAACTGAGATCGAAACATTGAAGTTCCTAAAACCTCCTTAGAACTTGTGAGAAAGTGTGCGTTCTGGTCTAGCGCCCCCGCTATATGGAACGCCTTACCATCCAATATAAAAAACTGGGGCTCAATTGGAGAATTTTAAAATAAACTCAAGACACACCTCTTTAGATAATTAGCCTCTTAAACTATCTGCTTGAAATTTCCTCTAATGACCTGCGCCCGTATGCCTTCGGGCCACTTTGGTTGCACATAACAAATAACAGAACATAACGAAGGGACCAGGGCTGGGGGTGGGGAGCTTGGGGCTAGATACCAAATGGACTGGGGGATGGTGGTTTGCAGCCAAACATCAAAGTGACCGGAAGGGGGTGGGGGGAGCTTGGGGTCAGGCAGGGCAACAAAGGGACCGGGCAACAAAGGGACCGGGGCAGGGTGGACAGCCAGGCAACAAGGGGAGCAGCTGGGCTGCAAAGCGACCATGGGAGGAGGTAAGTGGGCAGCCGGGCAACAAAGACCATTGGGTGGGACGGGGGCAGCCAGACATCAAAGGGACGGGGGCAGCAAAGGGACTGGGTAGCTAGGACCAGGGGTAGGGGGGCAACAAAGGGACCGGTGGCTCATGGGGGGGGGGCTTACCCCGGCAATAAATGGGTCGGATGGGGTGGGAGGTACGGGTGCCCGGCAACAAATGGACCGGGGGTGGGAGGAGAAGTCTGGGAAGCCCCGCAACAAAGGGACCAGGGAGTCCTGGGGGAGCAGGACAATAAAAGGCTTGGGGAGGGGGGGGCAACAAAGGGCTGAGGGGCCAGTGGAGCAACAGAGTGCCTAAGGGAGGCAGAGGGAGGGGGGACACAGACAGCACACGTGCAGGAGATTAGAAATCATTCCCACTCTTCTTTGAGCCTCCCAGCACTAATCCTGGACTATATGGTTCAGTGACCCAGAGGGTAAGACGTCTCACTTCTCCCCTGCAATTATATTTGTTTTGGGAAAATTAGAACCTCTTGGGATACCAGTGTGGGTAGACTACTCCCCTTTGTTCCAACATCCATGGTTTCCCATGCCAGCACCCCCACCCTATGTGGTGTGCAGCCAAGGCTGCCTGGAGTCCCTTTTACAATGTTGTTTTGGGTGCATTGGGTAATCCATGTGTACAATGCAGGAGTAGCCTGCTCCTTTTTTATGAAATGAGTTTTTACCTTTGCAGCTAAAGCAATCTTGACTCATTTTCTTTGTCCAAGTAATACTTTGGTTATTTTCAGGAATCCTGTAAACCGACTGGTGGCACTCATGTTTATCCTTTTTGTGGCTGCATTATCGCTCTCGGTCTTTTTAGCCAGGATAATGCACCTAATATGTCCATAGAGCCAAATGCGCTTAAGATGGATTTCTAGTATCTGGCCAGATTTCATGAGGCCACCTTTTTATTTGCATTTCTTTATTCGTTTTTTCCATGAAACAAACATTATAAAAATACTTCCTGCAGTCCCACACTCTGATGAGGGGGTCTGGACGAGTTGGATTGTGTCTCTGCAGTGTCCTTGAGGGCTCAGCGAAGACTTGGACGGATTCGGCTTTTCCCCCAATGATGCACTCGAAATAGGCAGCAGGTCGCCTGGTATTGGGGTTCTGCAGCTCTGGAAGTGATTTTTCCCTCGATATACTGATTTATATAGCGCCTTAAGCCAAAGCACTTTACAGAGAACATATTTACATACATTCATCGTCCCAACCGAAGTTGGTACTCATTTATCGACCTCGGAAGGATGAAAGGCTGAGTTAGCCTTGCCGGGATTCGAACCTACAGATCGCACAGATCGCAACAGCAGAGAGCAATCAACCCGCAGAGCTATTTTACCGGCATATGTGCTGTAAGTAGGTTGCCCTCTAATGGGGAACACCTTCGGGATTCCACTCAAACCGTGAATTGTGCCCGACTGCATTTGACAATTGCATGCATCTAAAGTTCTCCCCTCTACCCAGGGCATATTTTTCCAGCAAAGTCTCGAACGGAAGGAGACCGCCTCCCGGAATCACATCAGCCAAATTCAAAATTCCCTGACTCTGCCAATGCCGAAAGTGGTCCATTTTAATGAGTTCCGGGAGGAGCGCATTGGCCCATAAAGACTGGTTTAGGGTCGGTCTCCCCCTCCAACCAATGTTTGTATGCGCCTCGTCCCAGACCCGCTGTACATACCGCGACATATGTGGAAGCGCTCCTCCCCATCCCATTTAGTGTTGGTTAACATTGTACCAAGTGCTGTTGGTTTTTGGTGCCCTGCAATTGTCCAGCCTCAGAGGCAGGTGGGAAAAGGATATAGGCCCCATAGAACCCGAGGAATAGGTGGAGGTGCTATTGTCCCCAAGAGAGATTTGTATGTCCGCTAGGCTCCGCCTTATACAGTATAAGATAGCACATTGTGTGTATTATTCACGGGTCAAACTGTAGGTGGGGTTGGGCTGATTGTTGCTTACGATGTGGGGGGCACGGGAGCTCGTTCTATCACATCCTTTGGGAGTGACCCTCGATCCAGATACTGTGGGGGAAATGTATATACAGATTGTCTGATGTGTTGAAGGTGGATGTCCCCATCAGGCCCGCAATGTGGCCCTAGTACTGGTCAAGAGAGTCATTGCATCGCATAGGGGTTCTTCAGATCGCTCCCGGGTGGCCAGTTGGATAGCCGAAATGAACAGGTGTATGGCCTTGGAAAGAAGAGTATACAATGCTAGGGGATGCCCTGCAAAAGGTCTGGAAGGTATGAGGTAAATGGGCGGAGACTGGTAGGGAAGATAATGGGGGGTTGGGCGGAGGGTGGTAGTGCTAGATAGGGTTGTAATGATGTATTTGTCGGACTTCCATGGGGTGCCCAGGGATTTTATACCACACAATGTCTATATGTCCGTGCTGCTACGTTAAGCAATGACGAGGTTACTGTTCTTTTTTACTTTTATGTTTTGTTAAGGAAACAAATAAAAAATGTCTTATAAAAAAAGTGTATTTTAAATGGTATCAACAAAAGCGCGCAAGGAACGGTCCTATTATGAAATAGCCGGTTGCATGCCTATTTTACTGAAATTAATACAGGAACCAGTTAGAAACATGAACAGCCCCAGACTATCACTGCTGCACTCTACTTTCAGGTGTATTTTTAACATAAGGTTTCAACATTTACACGCTAACTTTTGTCATACAGATTAATTAAATTCATATGAATTCTTGTTGAGGAATACCCATTATGCAACCCTTCAAAAAAATGGCTTGCTCGCTGTAGAAAAAAAAAGGCCACATACCTGTTCCAAAACATCTTTTGGGCTCTCTGCCTCCTTTTTCAGTTTAGCAATTAACCCTTTCGGTGGGATCAGTATCTGAAAGAGGAAACAAATCACAAATGAGCCAAAATTCTTCAGAAGCCACCTTGACGTCAACCCAAATCTCAAACAATTTAACGCAGCTGTAGCTAATTTCATCATCAAGTACTGACACGCCAATTAAACTCCAATTTAAAGAATCCAATGCCAAAGCAAGATTTAGAGTTCTCCTTACTCAGTTACCTACCAGTAGGATAACAAGCATTGGTAATCCCAACAGTTTTAGCTCTTGTGTAGGCATGACAAAGGTATTTGTCTGGTACTGCTGAACTGGTGCCAAATGGCTATGAATGGTAGCAGCTGCAAGATAATGCAGGTAATGGAGCATATAATAGCAGTGCCTGGTAAATTACCTATAAAGATCTATACACAAGCCAAAGTGTTATCTTTGCCAATTATTTTTTTTTTTAACAATGCTGTTTTTTTAACAGGACTTCAGTGAAGCACAGGCCTACTGCTCATTAATCAAGTGGCTGAAGGCACACTTGGGTAAGACATTATTATGACACCAGTAGGATATTTACAGCTCTAATTAAGCCATTAACTCTCAGAAGACTGCTTTGAAATACCACTCACAGGAACTTCAAGCACAGTTTGATGTTACGGCTAAAAGAAGCAGTCTCAAGGATCCCAGGATGTATTTTAGGAGGGCTGGGGAAGGAATTGGGTAAGAATAACCATAGGAATTAGCATGGACATGGGCAGTCAATGGGTAAGCAAATAAGCAACTGCAAGCTTTGTGTTCATCATATGACATCTCCATACTAGCTGCACTCCAATGCAATAGTTTCACCTTATAGGTGCCGCTAAAGTACCACCCAATATCCAAACAACAAATCCACACATATAAAGAGTGTTTCTCCAATATATTGAAGAATCACATGGCGGCCCTTCTGCAGTGCACGCCATTCCATAACACCACACCACACAGACTGAACAGAAGAAAGAAGCACTAAATGCAAGACTTTTTCCACATTGCTTCCCCTGTGGCCCATTGTTGGGGCAACCTCCATCTGCAGAAGGGATGTTCCTCTGTCTAATGTGCCCAGAGTACCGGGTCAGGAAACCCTGTAACTCACTGGCTGATGACAGCTTTTTGTATTCTATTCTTTTGGAAGAATGCAAAGTGCTGCAGCCATTTTGTGACCAGGGTTTGGCAGAGTGCACGAGCAAATACTTTGTCTTCCTTGGGCATGTCCTTCTAGTTGCTTCAGGGATGTGTCCTAGCAGTTAATAAAGGTGTTAAGGAGATTTTTCCACAGCACCCTGGTGAGGGGTGGTGCACTAGGTCCCAACCACAAAATCATTATGGGGTATAAATGACTGCAGTCTTGGTTTCACTCATGGGAGGACAGAAGGCCGCTGGGTATGTACAGATTGTCCCAATAGATGACCAAAGAAATGACACTACACATGTATACTGAAAATATACCCTTTTATAGAGCTGCACATTAAATATCTAGTTCAAATAAGTACTTTTAGAGTGGAACAAAACAAAGGGCCTCAAGGTAGATCCTTTAAATTCCTAAGGTATACCTGGCGGGGAACTTTCCACACAATGCTAAGGGGTGGGAGAAAAGGGACCCCTAAACGGACAGGTAAATACATACACTTGTCCAGGAATCACCATGTCAGTACATTGGTTAAAAATAATTGTTCGGCACAACCTCCAATGCATTATAGGACGCATACACTTGAAAGGGAAAATGTTTGACACATATATAGTGCAAAAGAGAGTGATTGAAGGGGTTGAATCAGTTAGCAACCAGATCCAGAGGGACAGCCAAAGATCCAGTAAAATTAGACACAATGTATCAAGCCTATTTAGGACAGAGCTTGCCTCTACATACACTTCGAAAAACTAAGGGCTTCAGAAAACCATATCTGAGGCAGTACAGAAACGTCACTCTTAGTATAAGGCTGTACCACAAAATAACATTTTTTAGCATAGAGTTGCAAGGCTTACCTTAGGAGGGAGAGTAGGCTGTAGCTTGGTACAAAGAATTCCTAATGTATGTATGGTCAAAAGAAACACTGAAACACTTCGGGAAGTAAGTACTATAAAAAGGGACAATATAAAAAACAACTCAATACCTATGGTATAAAAATCAAAGTAAAACCTTATTTAGATTTCAATAAGCAGTCAAGGTGAGTCAAACCTATAACACATTCAGAACGGCCTTAATCTATTCTTGGTGAGTAAAACCGGGTTAGGTATACTTTTAGAATACAATAAGTAATTCAAGGGTAGTAGACCCTATTGGTCCCAATATACAGTGTTATTCAGTTTAGACACACTTAATTAGGCCAACACTATTACAAGTCCATCTTGCAACATGTATAACTTTCTTCTATCAGGAATGGCTACAGCTACACAACAATGTTACTTTTTACAACACAGTTCAGAGGGGGTACAAACCTAGTGAAACTATTTTAGAAGTGCCAGGAGCAATTCAGGGAAAGCAAAACCCAACAGGCGAGTAATTTACCATGTACTCTAACCACACACCGAGTGATTTCAGTCAGGCAAGTAGGAGAACCTATTTGAATTAACTCAGCAATATTACAGTTTAAGAAGAGCAGAAGCTATTCAAGGTCAGTAAGTAACCCAATATTCATTTCAGCAGTGTATTATGCAGTTCCAAGATAATTAGGAACTTTATTACTATTTTAGGACTGCTCTAAAACAGTTCAGGGAAAGCATAACCCAATGATACACATTAGGAAAGAATGCATTTCAAGGTAAGCAACCTCATATACTTTTAAGAGGGGCTACAAACAACTCAGACACAAATTACACTAAAGCAGATCAGGGAAAGCAAAACCGATAAACATTTAGAAGAGCACACACCTAATCAAGGTAGGTAACTCCTATTGTGCAGCGTTTACACGCATTCACTTTAGAGATGATAAAACACTGCCAACTCTTTTTAGAAGTGGGAACCACAATTCAAAGCTAGTAAAATAACATCTATACTTTTAAAAGAGCAACAAAAGGTATGCATTAACTTTTAGACAATTTGTAACTTATTCTATGGCAGAGATACAGTTACAACACTAACTCATTTACAAGTACGCACTTTTACACTTGTTACAATTTACAAACAGAAGCCTATCAACGTCATTCCCTAGTCTATAGCAGGATTTCTCATAGGCAGAACGGGGACCCTAGTGGTCCAGGAACCTGCTGTAGGCAGGTCAGTATAGGGTTCAGGTAGAGGAAAGTCAGAGTTCCAGAGGATATCTTCTTCAACAAGTGAGTATTAGCTTCAGAGTTAGTGAAATTCAGGGACTTCACAGGTGGCTCCCTATATGCATTCCAGCATTATACCCGAGCGAATGGTATGGTAGGGTAGAATGGTATGGGAAAACTCCCAAACACTCAAATCACCCACTCAGCTTCACAGGATTCACACAAGACTTAAGGTAAATATTACCCAAGCCAACACAGTACCTCAGCAGAAAAGTAGAGCTCCTGAGTGGATGCCTTCAGGATGCAGCAGCACAGGATCAGGTTCTTGGTCTGAAGAATGAACCCTGAAGGAAAACTGGTGGCAGTCTTCAACGGGGGAGGCTTCCAAAAAAGGATTTACAGCTTCTCGCAGCTCTGTGGATTTGGCACCCGTTTACAGGTACCTGATTAAGAGCAAATATCGCTAGTCAGATTATCTTCGCTCTCTTGGTGCTGCATTCTGGTGAGGGGACGGAAGACCATGCACCGCACACAGGCTCGAGGTCTCTGGGTATTGGCATTTTGGAGCCCAGTAAGGTCACAGGACGTCGAGGGATGGCTCATTTTGCATGCCTTCTCAAGACTAGTGGATCTCATCAGCCTCCGGGTCGGAGTAGTCGCTTACGGGACCACCAGGTCGTTTTGACGGAAAGGTTACATCAGGCTCTGGTTACATAGCAGGCTCTCCAGTCGCTGGACATCGCCACAGCCGTCTTTTCTTCATCTTCTTCCTCTATGAATTTGGTTCCAATGGTCGACTTGTCATCAGCTTCCAGGATCGGGGTATTTAGCAATAACTACAGCACAATAACTGAGTATAAGTGTTATTTGAATACCCGTCACTGTGAATCTCTAGGTTACAACCCTACAGCTCACACTGACCCCTCTTGAGATAAGTCTGGCTTCTCAGTCACTCTACCAACTTGTGTAGTACAGACCTATACCAAAAGGTTGGTTTACCTATTGCCAAGAGGACAAGGCTGGTGTAGTCTCCCACAGGGTTACTACATACAATCTTGACTCACAGCAGCACTGGTCCAATACCCCACTGGGATAGGACATAGGAGGAAACCCAGTCAACCATCTAAATGAAAAGTGAGCCAGAACAGGAGCCATACTACTGATCACTAACCATCACAAAGCCATATAAAAAAGGTGCTGCTTCCCTCGACCAACAGCCCATTGACTGCTGGTGTCAACCCAACTCAGTCACCCCCTCGGAAAAGAGACTACTGGACCCCAACACGAAATTCACCGTGCAGGCGTTTCATCATTACCAGCAACATGGAGAAGATACCCCAACCAACCAAAGCAGCAATACCAGGCAGGGACCAAGATGCCTCGAAGGCAGATGTTCGATTACTCCTTGATGAAATTAGAGCTATGAAGCCCAGCATCTCTGCATCAATAGACAGTCCAAACAAGAGTCAGCATTCTGGAAGACAGGATTGCGGCAGTTAAACATTACCAGTAATCCTCTGCCGTCGAAGAAATGAAAGTCGAAAGCCGCTTCCTGAACCTAGATCAGAGGGAGGCGGATCTTGCATCGCAGATCAACGATCTTCAAAACCGAGACAGATGCACAAACATAAGCATAATTGGGTTAAAAGAGACTCCTGGGGAGATCCCCACAATCATTGGAAAAGCAGGTCAAGAAGCTTGTTGAATCCCTCTTCGAGGTACCGCCTACCATAGCATGAGAGTTTGACAGGATTCCCAGGGGAGGAGGCCCACCTAACGGCTCAAGATCAGTAATTGCAAAATGCCATCACTATGAACAAAAAGCGGCCATTGTTGACAAAGCGGGGAGCCAAGAGACAATCGGATTTGAATGATCTAACATACAGATCTACCAAGACCTATCCTTAATCATTCAACAAAAGGAGAGATTGCGCTCAACTGACAACATGGCTAAGAGACTAAGGCATTACATATCGTTGGGGTTTTCCATCTTCATTGAATTTCAAAGCAGAGGAGAAGATTATAGAATCACGAGCGGCGAGGAAGCAGCAGGGTTCTTGCAAAGGCTCCAGGGAGAAGACGGAAGTCCATCTTTGGGCGAAAACAGAGGTCCCACAGATCCAAAGAGTCAAGCACCTACCCAGATGGGGCAGAGGAAGGAAATATCCTAGGTAAGAATCTTAGCTCCAACATCGCAAGACTGAACAGCGATCCGCTCACGCTTAAAACCGCAATTAAGGATGAAACCATTTTTATTAAAACCAACGCATAAGACTCTCCCAGTTAGGATCTAGAGATCGACTTATGGAAAAGCCCACACACACAACGCAACTAACTAAGGTATTAATGCTCCCGGGACGGCAAGGATACACCAAAAAGCGGCCTTCGTTTTTCTATAGGGCGCCTTTCTTTGTTCTTATATCCATGTTATTGTTGAATTTTTTCTTTAATGGTTTAAATGGGGAGTTAAAGGGGGTACAAAGGATGGGCAACATGCAATAAAACCGTCCTTAATCAGGCTTAATTTCTGGAATGGGCAACTTGCGAAGATAAAATGTACAACATTAACCAACAGCTCAACATGGAATGGCATACTTTTGACGCCCGTAGGGTTCAGAAGCAAAAATTGGCCCAGAGATGGGGCAAGCAAAACAATTGTGCCTCGCTGAATGCAAAAGGACTCATCACCCCCAAATACGCTCAATGCACCATTTCTGTCCAAATGATCCCAGTCTTCTTTTTTCAACACTCTGTTTGTGAGATCTTTCTTGGGTTTTACTCTGTGCGTTGAGCCAGGTTTGAGCCCTTTGTTAGTTTTGCCTTTGGCCGGCTTCAGTCCTGAAGCCCACCTCTGGCTCCAGTGTGTCTGGAAAGGCAGGTTCCCGAACCTCCCGTGTAATTAGTCTCTAGGAGTGCATGAATGCAACCAGTCCCGATTGGCTGGCTAGCTGTCCTTTTACGACAGCCACCCCTGCTGTGTGATTGACAGCCTAGGCTGTGCATAAATGGGAGAAACCTGCTTAAAAGGCAAGGGTTTTGGGACTAGAGGCAGAGTCGACCACTGGGAGAAACACCAGACAAAGAAGCCATGAACGAAGCTTGCTCCATCCTCCTGGACCTTTGAATTGCCCGGTGAAGCCCTACTGCTGTGTTGAAACCTTTTTTCAATTTGACAGAGAAGCTCTGGAAGGGACGACTTCTTCCCTTGATTTAGTGGCACCAACTAATCCCGAGACAAACTCTACTGGACCATCATCCCAGATAGGCTGTACTTCTTCGCTGCTGCAAGAACCGTGTGAGAGGTGTCGGGGGGGGGGGGGAGGAAAGGGGTGGGCGAGTCGAGAAATCTGTAGTCTAGTGCAACGTCTGAAATCCAGCCAGAAGCCCCAGGAGTCTCCCACGGACCCTCCAGAAGCAGGACGCCCAGAGCTCGAGTCCCCTCACCAGAGTGCAGGACCCAAGGAGTGAAGGATGCCCAACCGGTATCCGAGATCCGTGACGGTGCTGCTTACAGAACGCTGAAACCGCGAAGTGCTGCTGAACCAAAAAGAGCCTGCAGCTGCAGACAACCTCCAAATTGCTGCCGCAGGAGCCCTCAAGACGTCCTCCCTCTTGTCCCCACGACTGAGGCTCAGGAACCCAGGGTCTGCACTGCTGCAACATGACAGAACTCCAACTGGACAACTCGTCTTGTAACCAGAGGTACTGTTTAGACTTGGGGTACTTACTTTACTGTCTTTTTAGCTGTGCTCTTCTTAGTTGGGACTTGCATTAACTCACCTTTAGAGTTGATTTCAACTCTGCTTTTCATAGGCTTCACAGCTTGTGACCCTACAAGTGATTTCTACAAACTCTAGAACTTTGTGCAAGACTTTTTATCTAAGAAATGCCTCAGCTCCATAGACTGCTCCAATTGACTTTGGCTGCCTTGGCTCCCTCCAGACTCTTCGAGTCCATTCACTTTGATATTTATGTCCCTCATAGGTGGTAACTTGTTTTAGACGGTTATTGCTGGGAAAGGTTTGTCTAGATCTCATTGGAAGATTTTAGTGTCCTCACCTATACTGAGAACCTATTTAACCTTTTTCCTTCCTTAAACCTTTCCTTTCTGCAACATCAGAATCTGCAAAGTGTATTCAGTTTGATCTCTAAAAGCCATTACTGTCCTTGTGAATGAAGTCACCTTAGGGCGTAGAAGTGTGCAAGAAGAAGTGTTTAAGAAGCGTATCTAAAGAGTATCCACTAACTTGTGCTGATCTTGAAATGTATTTTAGAATATATAGTTAACGTGTTACCTAAATTGCCCTTTTATCAAATGCTTATTTAAAAATTGATGTAAATAAATATTTATAACTGAAACTGTTACTTGTATCTACGAACTTCATTGCTACATTTACCCCTCTTAAAATAGGTCTGCTGCTCAGTCACACTACCAACGTGTGTAGTACAGACCTATACCAAAAGGTGGGTTGGTTAATACCAAGCAGATACGTGTTGTGCAGTCTCACACAGTGTTACTACACCAATTCCTACCCAACAATTGAAAGTAGTTAATCCAGAAGAAACCGAATTACTCAATGCACCAATCAGTAACACAGGGATTCAGCAGGCATTATCTAAACTCAAAGCCGGGTCAGCCCCTGGCCAGGACGATATACTCTGGCCTTTTACAAAACATTTGGGCATTCGAACCCCCCCCCCCCCTTTTTTTTTTTGGAAAACTATTAAATTTTGCAACAAGTGAAACAGAAAAGCAAGAACCATTTGCCCCTGCCTTCCATCCCCTCGCACCTCCCGGCCCCCAGACAACGAGCCTCCGCTTCCCAAATCACCATTCCACTGGATAAACATATCATGATCATTGTAGGTCCAACAGTCTCAGGCGCTGCGGGCACCATATCACACTAAAGACATCTTTACGAAATTCCAAAATTTCGCCCCAGTCCGCCGCAAAGTTCTGTAGTTTGTTGAAAATGGTATAAGTCGCCCATTCCACAGCCACTATTTCCCACATCTTCCGGAGCCAGTCTTGGCACACAGGGACCTCAACGCTCCTCCACCTCTGTGCTATTAACATCATAGCTGCCAACGTCAGTATCACCTTTGCTTTCTCCATCCCTCTAGGTTCACCCGCCACCTCTTTTGTCCGGATGCCCAAGAGGATGTGCACCAGTGTTCCATCATCCCCCAGGCCAAAGACCAGATCTTGTGCTTTCCGTATCTCCCCCCCCAAAATGGTGCAATCTTTGGGCATGACCACCAAATATGCTCCGCTGTGCCTACCAGGCCACATCCCCTCCAACATTTCTCAGAAACCGCGGGGTACATCCTATGAAGCCAAGCGGGGGTATAATGCCACCCATACAATATCTTAGTTTGTTGTAATTTAGACGCCTTGGCCAATTTAGGGACCTTTCTCCATAGACTCTCCCAATCTGATCTGTCAATCTCTTTCCCCAATACCCGTTCCCATTCCCATTCCTGCATAAAGGGCCACTGGGTGCCCGCATTCACACTGCTCAAAATCTTGTAAAATGTTAGAGATTAGGCCTTTCGATCCATCATTAGTGAGGAGAAACCTCTCAAATAGCGTTGGGTCTCGGGTGGCTGCCTTTTTAACCCCTGGATGCATAACCCAATGCCGAATTTGTGCATACCTCAATCTCTCGCTTTCATGGATGACGAATCCCATCTTACAGTCTTGAAAAGACAACAATTTCCCCTCCCTGAACATATCCGCCGGTTTCCTGCAACCACCTTCCTGCCACTGAATAAATGCCCCTTTCTCCAATCCCGGTGTGAAGACCCCATTACCAAAGATAGGAGTGAAGGGAGATGGAAATGTAGTTATGCCCCCCCCCCCCCGAGCCCGTCAGTTTATCCCAGGTATACGCCATAAGCTTAGTAATAGCGCTCTCGTAGAGATGCCGGGGCCTGAGCGATTAGGGAAGCCATAGAATTTCTGCTAGGTTGCGATGCGCCACCGCCTGTCCATCCTCACCCACAGTTTATCTGTCAACCCCTCGTCGCCCAACGGCCATTCCCTCATGACATGAAGTTGTGCAGCCTCATAATATCGCAGAAAATTCGGCAGCGCCAGCCCCCCTCACCCTTGGCCGCCGTCAGGAGTCTAAAGGCCACCCTAGCCCTTTTCCCTTCCCAGATGAACCCTTTGGTGAGCGAATCTAACTCTTTAAAGAAGGTTGACGGGATAGGCAGTGGGACAGCCTGAAAAGATAAAAGGAGCCTTGGCAACGTGACCATCTTCACCACGGCAATCCGCCCCACCCAAGACACCTGGAGCTCTCTCCACTTTTGGAAGTCCTTTTTTACCGCTTTGAGGAGCAGGGGGGGGGGGCGAGTTAGACGCATACCACCCTGTTAAAGCTGCCGTGATTTTCACCCCCAGGTATCTGATCCCTCCCTGGCTCCACATAAACTGCAAACCCTCCTTTAACCTGTCCCGTTCCTCAGCCCTTAATGTCAGATTCAGCACTTCTGACTTGTTGGTGTTAATCTTCAAACCTGATGCCTCCCCAAAAGCCTCCAACAAGGTCACACTCGCTCTAAGCGATTCCCTTGGTGCGGTCAACATCAACATATCGTCCGCGAAAGCCGCGACCTTCTGCTGCTCTCCCCCGAAAGGGATGCCCTGAATCTCTCTGGTCTCCCTGATTGCTTGGAGGAGAGGTTCCAAGTAAATTGCGTAGAGTATTGGGGAGAGTAGACAGCCTTGCTTAGTTCCTCGCCGCAGACTTATTCGCCTAGAGGCCTTCCCATTAACCATCCCCCTGATGTTGGGAGCCTGATAATTAGCTCGAACCATCTTCATAAAGTCCCCCCCAAAGCCCATCCTTTCCATTACTCGAAACAGAAAAGACCACTTCACGCGGTCAAAAGCCTTTTCCGCATCTAGTGCCACCAAGACCGCAGGAGTGTTCGTCTTTTGGACTTTTTCGCCTATATGGGCCACAAGCCTGATGTTGTCTGATGTTGGTCTACCTTTAATGAACCCGGCCTGGTCGGGGTGGATCAAGCTCGGGAGGATGGACTCGAGACGGCTCGCCAGAATCTTAGTGTATATCTTCGCGTCGATATTAATCAAGGCTATCGGGCGATAGGAGGATCTTTCCTCTGGGTTTTTATTAGGTTTGAGGAGGAGGGGGACCTTTGCCTCCTCCATGGAAGGGGTAACCCTACCCGTTTGCCTAAAAGAGTTAAACAAGGAAGTCAAATGCGGGGCTAGCTGCGTAGTAAACAATTTATAAAACGCAGCGGTATAACCGTCTGGGCCGGGAGCTTTGTGTGCCGGATGAGCCCTGATCACCTTTCTCACCTCCTCTTCCGAGATTTCTTGATTGAGGGCTTCCTGCGTATTCCTACTAATTTCCCCCAATTTCACCTTTTGTAGGAATGCCTCCTGAGTTTCGCTCCGGGGGGTCCTCGGAGGCGTACAGGGAGTCATAGTATTCCGCAAAAGCCTCCTGTAAATCCTCTTGCCTTGTAACTCGAGCACCAGACTCTGATTGCATTTCTTGCCCTATTACCCCTTAATAAGTAAGCTAACAGTGCATCCGGCTTATTGGCTTTCATGTAGTATTTTTGCCTCACAGCCAGGAGGGCACCCTCAGCCTTCTTAATGCGCAAGAGTTCCAACTGACCCACCGCTTTTCTGTACACCAGCATTGCTGCCCGGGAGGGGGTATCTCCCGCCGCTTGCCTAGCGGCCTCCACCTCGTTTTCTAGCTGGGCCTCTAGTAATTTCAAAAGCTTCGCTCGGTGAGCCGCCGCTGCAATCAGTTCCCCTCTAAGAGTGGCTTTAAAAGCATCCCACCTAATCCCCCTCCTCGGTGTCCTCCTTCCTATTAGTATTGAAGAATAATTTGATCTTCTCTTTGATATCCCCCTAACCTCCGGATCCCTCACTACGGCCTCTGAAAATTTCCAACCCCACAGACCCTTCGCCCTCTGGCCTATGTCTAAGACCATAGAAACCTTTTTGTGGTCCGCTATTCCTATCGGCCCAGTATGTACCTCACGAATACTACCCACCAGGCCTACCGAGACCCAAATGTAATCAATTCTGGACTGCGAGCCGTGAACCCCCGATAGAAAAGTGTGGCCTTCCTCATCCCCCTTGCATTCCCTCCAAACATCGCGTAGCCCCACCCTACTAATCCTGTCCTTTATCTCCGCGGACATTACTGTTCCTCCCCAGTATGCGCGCCGTCCCCTCCTGTCCCTCTCCCTGTCCCATGCAATATTGAGGTCGCCCATAAGGACGATCTGACCCTATGCTTCCTCCTCTAGCACCTTCAGGACTCGATACAATAATTGCTCCTGACCCGAGTTAGGGGCATACACTACAGCAACTGTGTATTGGGCCTCTTGGTACTTCCCCCTGGCTATTATATACCTCCCTTCTTTATCCCCAATCACTTCGCAGACTCTGAAATCCACTGTGTTCCGAATGGCTAGGGCCACCCCCCTTGCCTTGCTAGGGCCTGAGGCGTGGAGGATCCGGTCGAAGCCGCGTAACTAATCTGTGGTCCCTGTGAATCAAGTGTGTTTCCTGAAGTCCCATAATGTCCGGCCCCTCCTCCTGCGTAAAATGCTCCAGCTTCATCATTTTAAGAGGGGTATTCAACCCCCTCACGTTATGCGTTAGCCACTTAAGCGAATACCTAACAATGTTTGGTCACCACACTTGGTAACCTCCTATTTCCCCTCCGCCCAGTTGGTTGCTCGCTGCCCATCCCCCCCAAAGACTCCCTTGTCCACCCCCCACTCCAACCCCACCTCTGAAGTATAACACCTTCCCGCACTCTCTCCACTCCTAACTCGGGCATCTCGCCCTTTCCTTTCTCAAAATGGCTGCTCCGCCAGTAGCCCCAACGCTTTCATCCACCTTCTAGAGGCCCACCACCCCTATCTGACCATTTTACATAGGGATTCGTTCACTTTTGTGCCTTCCCTTCGCAAGGTTTTCCTGGATGCTGCAGATCTTTATCCTTTGGTTCTTTCCTTCGTTTATCCCCCACAGTCGTCCACTCCCAAGACCTCGATCTAGATCGGCCAGTTGTGTTTCTTGGCTTCGAGCTCGAAGGGGCATCCTCCAGGTCCACGCGCAACAGGTCGGCTTCTTCTTGAAGTGATGTAATCTGCCTCTGGGCACCCTCCCATTCAAAGAGCAGACCAAATGGAAAAGTCCATTTGTATCGTATAGCTTTATCGTTCAATATCTTCAGTAGCGGGCCCATCTGCCTCCTCTTCAGGAGTGTACTGCTCGCCAGATCCTGAAATAGTGCGATCTGTTGACCCTCGAACATAATGGGTTCCTTTAATCTTGCCGCCCTGAGAACCGCCTCCTTCTGAGCATACCTTGCGAAAGCTGCCAGGACGTCCATCGGCCTCGCTGATTGGCCCTTGGACAACCGCCCCGTTCTATGCACCCGATCTAGCTCGAGCTTTCCCGGCTCGCTCTCGCCCAGGATATCGGCAAAAATGCCTTGAAGTACAGCTTAAGTTCTTGGCCTGTACCGTTTCTGGCAACATTTTCACTCCGATGTTAATTCTGCGGGATCGGTTTTCCAAATCCTCCATCTAGGTTTCTGGTGGCGGTGTCCAGCCTTTCAATCGCTTCGCTTTTGGCAGTGGTGTCCTTATCTACTTCTTGGAGGCCTCGCTCTAGGGTATCTGTTCTTTCGCCCAGTTGATGCATTTCTTGTTTCATTTCTCCTAGGGCTTCATTAAGGTCTGCTCGCATCAACTAGAATTGCTCCTGAAAGGTCTTCGCTAGATTATTTTGTAAGGCTTGTAACGCCCCTAGGAATTCTTGCCTATGCATTATTGCCATTTCCTCTGCATTCCCCTGGGAGGTGCCCTCTCCCACCATCTCTCTGGGAGGACCGCTTCCTTCCTTCGAGGCCTGCGCCGGCCACAGTTCGTGGAGGGTGCCATGGTTATCTCCTGGGGCCTGAGGCGCCCTGCCACCCCCCCCCTTGATCTTTGTGGTCATTCTGCCCGCCTCACCTCTCCCTGAGGCCGTGTTGCTGTACCTGCAGAGGGCCGCGGGCCAACTGCGTACCGCCGTGGACTCTCTGTGACCAAGCGAACACGGTTCTCTGTAGCACTGTTCCGCCCCCTCTGTACAGTAGGCCCGGGTGGTTGTGCCTCTCCAGGGGCTCCCTTAGATGCTCAGTCAGAGACCGTCACTTAATCACTGGCCCCACTCAAACAGGGGTGGCCCCACATTCTCCTCAGCTCTGGGGCAAGTGTCGTTCTGGCTATGCTCCTCTGGCCACTCTCAATGTCCCCTCCAGGCCTGGGCCAGTTGCACGCTGTGACTGCAGTCCTCTCACACGGTGGCCCGGTGTCGCACACTCCTCTCCACCCCCGAGTGCAGACCAAGTCCGATCTGCGCTCAGAGAGGTCAGGGGGAGCTAGGGCCCACACGCCCACCCAGGTTTCGCCGCTCGGTAGACGGGTAGGGGGTCCACCCCCCTCCAAGATGGCCTCCTACCTTCTCCTGGGCTTCCAACCAGCCAGAACGCCACTACCGGCCGTGCTTCCTCATCCGCGGTCTCCCGCGGGCCGCCTCTCATTCACCAGCTCACAGGCTCTCCCAGTATCGCAGCAGTCACTCGCCTCCTCACCCCTCCGTAGCTCAATAACAGCTGCATGCGGGTGAGGCTCCGTGGGCTCGCCGTTCTCGGGCATCCGCTGCCGGCAGCTTTTCCTCGTTCTGGGGCTCCGGCGCTCACTCGGCCCCTGGTCTCAATCTGGGCTCCATCCACAAGGACGGGCCGCCCCCCAGCGAGTCCCTGTCGCCGCGGCCGCCTCCGGTCTTGATGGCCTCGAGACCTCCGCGGGACCACTGGTGGGCTGAGTCCCGCTCCTGCCAGCCGCTCCGCACACCGGGCCCCTCCTGCCGATCCTCCGCTCCACGCCTCTTCAGCAGCCACACACGCCACGGCACCCCGGCAAACCGTTCAAGTGGGCTGCACGGCTCACAGGTTCTCCCGGCGTCGCAGCAGATAGTCGCCTCCTCACCCCTCCGTATCTCAATACCTGCTGCATGCGAGTGAGGCTCCGCAGGCTCGCCGATCTCGGGCAGCCGCTGCCGGCAGCTTTTCCTCGTACTGGGGCTCCGGCGCTCCCTCGGCCCCTGGGTCCAATCCGGGCTACGTCCACCAGGTCGAGCCGCCTCCTGGTGAGTCCTTGCGGCCGCCTTCGCTCTTGCCAATCGCGACACCTCTGCGGGACTCCTGGTGGGTTACGTCCCGCTCCCGCCAGCTGCGCCACACACCAGGCCTCTCCCTCCGATCCTCCGCTCCATACCTTCTCCGTGGCCTCACACGCCGCGGACCTCAGCAAACTGTTTGAGGGGACTGCCCAGCTTTGCCACTCTTTGGTTCGCTGTCTCGCAGGTCCAGAAGGTCCCGGGCCACCGGAATCTCAGTTGCTGCTGGAGTGGTGGGCACCTTTAGCAGATGGGTCCGGGGAGCGCCGTCGGCACGTCTACACAGTGCCGGCGGCCATCTTGGAATCGGACCCCTTTTATTTAGCAAAATTGTACAATAACATTCTAGCAACAGGGATAGCACCACCCTCGTTTACCCAAGTCAGAATTGTTGTTCTCCCTAAAGAAGGGAAAGGCAAAAAAGTGAATGCGCTTCATACCACTCAATTTCACTTATAAACGTGGATGCAAATGTTTACGCAAGCATTTTAGCATTCTGCCTTGGGAATATTTTACTAAGGCTCATACAGAGAAACCAGAACAGGCATGTCCAGGGAAGATAAGGTTCCGATAATGTCTGCAAATCTCTAGACCTCATAGCTAGTCTGAACAAAGATGACCTAGATCCGAGCTGCTGTCCATCAATGCCCAAAAAAGGCGTTCAACACAGTTAAATGGCCTTTGAGCGCAGTACTCATTAAAATATACTTAGCTGGTCAATGGGCCACAGGAGCACTAGCACTATATACAAACACGTCAGCGCAAGCAGTAGTAGTAGTAGTAGTAGTAAACGGGGTCGCATCATTCAGTTGATCAGAGGCACACGCAAGGGATGCCCCTTGTCACCCTTGCTATAGTCATCGAACCCCTAGCACAAGCGATTCACTAAAACACGGATATTAAAGGCCTACTACAACACGGCAAAGAATACAAACTGGGCAGGTTTGCCGATGATATCCTTGCATACATAACCACCCCGACATCCCAGTCCCAGCATTATTACAAACAATTACCGATTATGGCCAAAACTCTGGGTTTCACATCAACATACACAAGACCACAGCCATGCCATTATCACTAAATAGTTCCCCGAGTCCAACACAACATGCAATAGTACGTGGTAGGCAGAGTTTGTATGCAGTACCCTTTGGGACCACTACACACAACTAGGAATACAAGTTTAAGCAAAACCAACCTCTGGAATAAGTCTGTACCACACAGTTTTGGTAGTGAGCTGAGCATCCAGGCTTATCTCAAGAGGGAATGTGAGCTTGTAATGAGGTTACACAGAGGTCTACAATTACAAGTATTCAAATAGACACTTACACTCAAGGTTTCTTGGTAAAACATGTATTCATGTATTACACAGTCATTTAGAAAACATTCACTAAAAGGAGGCAATCAATATCACACAAAAATATCCTACAATACTTCACACTAACCGGTTCTGAAACATTTAGACTACTTTGAAGTAGGAGCAAAATGGCATTCAGAGCAATTGAAGTAGGAGCAAAAAGGCACAAGTTAATAAAACTAATAGCGGAGTTACTTTAAAACAGTGCAAATCGTTTGGTCCAATGCAATAGGTAGGCGAAAGGCAATGGGCTAGTGCCTTGTATAGGTAAAAACGGTTCTGCTAGGTAAACGGAAAAGTCTTTGCCATGGTTCCCGGAAGTAGTTCTCAGAAGAAAGAGTTCTATATGTCGGGTCACAAGCCGACTAGGCCTGCAAGTTGCCAAAGTTTCACAAACTTTTGCAGTGAGAGGTAAGTTCTCTCGGTTGGGTTTTCACAGTACCTTATATTGAAGAAAAGGATGCAGCTGACGACCTCTGCTCCTGGCAGTTCCTGCTGCTCCCGACCCTTAGTCGTGGGGATAAGAGGGAGGATGTCAGGGGACTCCTGCACTGCACGGCGACTGGTCACAAAGCTGGCAATTCTTCGATTCCGGTAGCTGTCATCACACAAACTGTTGTCCTTCTCCCTGGCTATTTGGTGTCCTACAGCACTCAGAGGAAAATACAACCAGCTGCGAGAATGGTGTTCAGGTGGCTTACGAGTTGATTGGTCCTACCAACTCAAAAGGAAGAAGTCGTCTTTGAAGGGCTTCTCTGTCGAGATGAGCTTGGCGATTCAGACCTGCAGCAGGGCTCCACCGGGCAAACCAACCGTCCAGTAGTTGCAGCAGCCGTCCTCTTCCAGCTCGTCTTCGGTTCTTTCGTTCCAGTGGTCGACTGCCTTCCAAGCCAAGAGACTCGCCTTTTAGACAGTTTTCTCCCATTCATTCCAGCATAGCTGCCACTCACCCACCAGGGTGGCTGTCCTTGCCGGACAGTCAGCCAGCCAATCACGCTAAAGTGCATTTGGGTCTCATATGAGACTAAGCACAGGGAGTTTTGAGCACCTCCCTCACTTGCTGCCCACCCCAGACACTCAGGCGCCAGAGGCAGTCTTCAGTCCTGAAGCCCGCCAAAGGCATAGAAACAAAGGGACCAGACCTAGTTTGGCCCGCAGAGACAAATTCTAGAAGGACCTTTCCAAAAAGAAATGGCGAAAAAAAAGAAGACCGGGACCCGTTTAAACAAAGGAGGCTCAGACGCTATCTTGAAAAACATTGCTCCCGCGATTTAATGCTACCGGTGTTCGCTGTCGGGAAAAATCATGGTAGTTTGTTGTAAAACTACTGCTACCAGCCATTTCGACAGGAAAATGTAGCATTTTACTGCTACATGAGTTTCTAGACACAGGGGATACCAGATAACCCCTCCGGCACTCTATTGTAAGATAGTTTGTGCTGGGTCTAGGAATTTAAAAAGACTAGTAAAGTCAATTTAACTTTACATTCTCTGGGAAACAGTAGTTTATCCCAGAGAAGGTATTTAAAGCTTGGGATAGCCTAGAAAGGCTTTCCTGTGTTTCTGCACAGAGGGTGCTGTGCAACACACATGAAAAGATGATGCCTGTGTAGTTGTCTAAAACTCCATAATCAAAGAACACAAGAGTAAAACACACATCAAAATACACGAGAGAGTGGGGAAAAAGGCTGACACTCTCCAGGTAAAGAAATCAAGTCCTCAAAATCCAGAAAAGTTGCTGAGGGTCTCTAAGGTGAAGGGAATTAGCACATTTATGAGTATTCTCCCTAACACTGCCCCCTCCCCCGACTAAGGGACACAAGGATTTAATCCACCCCTGGATGAATCACCTTACTCCAGTCGGTCATACATTGTGGAGAGACCATCAGCATTTTGGTGATTACACCCCGACCTGTGTTCAATGGTAAAAATCAAACTGTAGGCTGATTGACCATTTTAACAATTTAGGATTTGCCCCTTTCATCTGCATTAACCACCTCAAAGGTTGGTGGTCTGTCTGAATCACAAAAGTAGATCCATACAAGTATGGTCTAAACTTCTTCAGAGACCACACAATGGCAAAACACTCTCGTTCTATGGTTGCCCACCTTTTCTCAGGTTCCTTCAGCTTCCTGCTGATGAAGCAGATTGGGTGTTCCCTACCTTTCTCATCCAGCTGACTCAGAACTGCACCTATACCTGTATTGGAAGCACCTGTTTGCACAACAAAGGGACCAGATCACGACAGAATCACTACTAAAGGTGCCACGGTGCACAGCATAAGCAAAAGTACTGCATTTCACGGTCAACAAAATTACTGTCAATACCCATGGTTATGTTGCCCTACTGAATATGCTTTTAGTCCTGAATCCGGATAATATCCTTCTACATGTATGCCATAGTGGTAGTGCTTGGGGGGGGTTTGTGGGGGGAGGGAAGAGGCCAACTGTTTGTTCCTTTTTTTAGAGCTTATCCAGACTTGCATGGACTGCACAGAAGAACCAGGAAGAATCTAATGCTTCACGATTCAACAACAAAGTTGCATCTCCTTTCTATAAGATGGTGTAGTGCTTATGCGCAAAAAAGAGCCATTTTATACATTCACTTGTTTATTAATTTATATAGCGCATCAAACTCAGGGGAATCTGGGCGCTTTTTCGACAAGTGTTGCAAGTATGCATTAGCTTAGTTACAGTAAATATATGCATGATAAACGAAATATGATACATTAGGGGTACAAGGTTACAGTAAGTATATACCTGATAATACAAAGAGCAGAACATTATTATGTACAGAGAACACATTTGGCAGTCAGTGGCCTTAAGTTAAATTATGTAGCAGCAAACAAACAGGTTAGGCCTATTTAGGTATGTCACTGGGCTCTTGCTGTGAGCCAACTTATGGTGTTAGGTCTAAATGAGGGGAAAGGCATTCCAGTATTGCACAGCTGTAACAGGAAAATTGCTCCTGCCAGCTTTATTTAGCTTGCATCTAGGTACTGCCAGACAAAAAGAGTTAGCTGTTCTGGTGGGACGCATGGAGGATTTTCTGTTGATTCTATCAGAGAGGCATGGAGGGGCCACTTGATTGAGACATTTATGCGTGAATGAGACCGTTTTGAGGAGAATTTTGTCTTTAGTGGACAGTCATTTATTCTGTCTCCTAGTCTCTGAGATATGCTCTCTCCTAGATATGCCTAGTGCTGTTCTCAGAGCATTATTCTGTTAGAATTTGGATTTTGTTGATGTACTTGCTCGTGCCCAAGTATAAGGCAATTCAGTAGTCCAGGTTTGATAGGATTAGGGCTCTGGCTAGAATGATGCAGCTTTCTTTGCAGAGAGGGTTTGCATGCCCAAATCAACTTACAAGCGTAAGCTGTTGAGGAGGCTAAGGCATTGACTTGTTTACTTAGATTGAGAGCAAAGTGGAAGCCTAGGGTTTTAACTTCGTTCAACACTTTGATGTTATTCCCCGTCAACGTTGAATGAGGTGTATTTGGTACTGAGTTTGTTAAGGTTCGTTGTCGTTCCTAGTATCAGAATCCCAGTTTTATCATCATTCAGGCAAAGGCCATGGGCGGCCATCCATGCCTGAATGATTAGATACATTTTGTTCACTAGGGCCATGTCCGTATCAGTCTCCAGTTAGCAGTACGAGTATATGGCCATCATCTGCATAGTTAGTGTAGGTGACACCCAGATGGTCCAAATCGTCAAACGGAGGCGTCGTTAATATATTGTACATTATTGGGGAAACACAGGAGCCTTGGGGGGACTCTGCATGTTATTTGTATAGGATCTGCAGCTGCTGATGGAGAGAGACTCTCAGTCCTATTGTTCAGAAAAGATTGGATCCATGCTATGGCGTCCTGGGAGAAGTGGGCTGCTGAGGCCTGGTGATTGCCGAGTACTTTGTGGTCCAACAGATCAAAAGCGGCGGACAAATCCAGTAGTAGTAGTAATAGGGCCTACTTCCCTTGGCCTTTGATTTCGTCAATCTGGGTCTTCAGGTCAATCAGTGCTGTTTCTGTGCCACGTTGTGGCCTAAAGCCAGACTCAGATACTCCTGTATTTGGATGTATGCTACTTTGTCTAGAATCTTAAGTAGGAACGGGACCATTGTGATGGGCCTGTAGTTGGTGGGAATGGTAGGGTACAGTGTTTTTTTAAAAATATATATATTTTTTTTTAGGAAGGGTAAGACGCATGACTCCTTTAGATTACTCGGGACAGTACTGGATGAGAAAGACATTGATTAGCTTGGAGATAAAGGCCGCCAAGTCGCTGGCAGTATATTTAATAATCTGCGCAGGGCAACTATCTACCTGGCACCTTGAAGGTTTGAGAGATGAAATTATGTTTTCTACCTCACGGGTAGAGACTTGGGAACATTTGAATGGTTGATTAGGTTTAGAGGTGTGAACTGGTGGTGTCTCGCGTGTGTCCACGTTAGGTAGGTTTGCTCTTTTGATTCGATTTTATTCTGGAGCAAGACAATTTTATTGGTTAAAGCAGTCTGAATATTGGTGCACCAAAGTTTATCCTTCAAACATGTGTCTGTCGGGAGAAAAGGGGCTTCCAATTCCCTTAAGATACAAAATAGTTCCTTAGTGCT
Organism: Ambystoma mexicanum; assembly: GCF_040938575.1. Lineage (NCBI taxonomy): Eukaryota > Metazoa > Chordata > Amphibia > Caudata > Ambystomatidae > Ambystoma > Ambystoma mexicanum. Next base: position 1,300,448,691 of record NC_090932.1, read on the forward strand.
GGAGCTAGCTTTGTTGATCCTTTCGTTGTAAGTTTCCTGTTTAGTACGTATTATATTTTTTGTATTTGGATGAGCTATTCAGCAGGTTGGTTTTATTCTCCTTAGTGGGTAGATTTCTCCAAAGGACTTCCAATTTCCTTTTTTCTGCGCTCAGGAATTTTAGTTCAGGAGTAAACCATGAGTTCAAATGGGCTCTCAGTTGACTTTTCCTCATTTTAAGTGGGGCGATAATGTCTCATTGTGGTATTGTATACATCTACTAAAGTGTCTAGATCAGTAATATCCGACAGTAGGTTAAAGGTGGGGATTACGTGAGGTAAAATCTTGTCAGCAGTGATATTCCTATTGTTCCTAGTGAGGAAGGGAGGGGCTATTGAGTTAACTTTGGAGGTGGAGTTGTTAGCATCAATGGTGAAGGACAGAAGGAAGTGATCTGTCCAGGGTCGAGGTCTGATGGCAGTGATTGACACTTCACAATTAAGATCGGCAACCCAATCTAATGTTCTACCTTTAACGTTGGTAGGTTGGAACACTCTTTGTTAGGAAGAATTCTCATAAATGTGCCAATTCCTCTCTACCTTTGTGACCCCTAGCTCTTTTGCGGACCTTTGGGACTTTGTACTTTTAATTCTGTTCGTTTTGAGTTTCTTTTGATTATGGAGTTTTTAAAACTCCATTAGGCATCTTCTTTTCATGTGCGTTACAAAACAGCCTCAGTGCAGTAACACAGGGATGTCTTTTAGACTTCCAAAAGGTTTAAATACCTTCTCTGGGATAAACTACTGGTTCCCAGAGAATGCAAAGTTAAATTGACTGTACTAGTCTTTTCAAATCCGTAGACCCAGCACACACTATCTTCCTATAGGGTGCTGGAGGGGTTAACTAGTATCCCCTGTGTCTAGAAACGCGGGCAGCAGTCAAATGCTATCCTTTCCTATCGAAATGGTTAGTGGCAGTGGTTTTACAATGAACTACCATGATTTTTCCCGACCGCGAACACCGGTAGCTAGAAATCGCAGGAGCCATGTTTTTCCAAGATGGCACCTTAAGCCCCTTTGTTTAAACAGGTCCCGGTCTTTTTTCGCCATTTCTTTTTGGAAAGGTCCTTCTAGTGTTTATCTCTGTGCGCCAAACCAGGTTTGGTCTCTTTGTTTCTATGCCTTTGGCGGGATTCAGGACTGTAGACCGCCTCTGGCCTCTGAGTCTGTCTGGGGTGGGCAGGAAGTGAGGGAGGTGCCCGAAACTCCCTGTGCTTAGTCTCCTAGGAGATCCAAATGCACTCTGGCGTGATTGGCTGGCTGACTGTCCGGCAAGGACAGCCACCCTGCTGGGAGAGCGACAGCTAGGCTGGAATGAAAGGGAGAAAACTGTTTGAAAGGCAAGTCTCTTGGACTGGAAAGCAGAGTCGACCACTGGAAAGAAAGCAGGTCCGAATTGTCAAGTTCATCTTAACAGAGAAGCCCCTTCAAGGACGACTTCTTCCTTTGAATTGGTGGGACCAATCAACTCGTAAGCCACCTGGATACCATTCTCGGAGCTGGTTAGGGTTAACCAGGTGGAAGGATATCAGCGTGCTTGACGACAGCTACTCGCATCGAAGATCTTCCATTTTGCCAGCTTGTTTGACCAGTCCCTGTGCAGTGCAGGAGTCCCCCAACGTCCTCCCTCTTGTCCCCACGACTGAGGCTCAACAGCACGATCTGCAGGAACCAAAGTCTTCAGCTGCATCTTTTCTTCATATTAAGGTACTGTGCCATCCCGATTGAGGCCTAATCAGCTTGTGACCCAAAAAATATGATTCTTTTTCGTACAAACTACTGAGAACTTTGGCAAAGACTTTACCGTTTACTACAAGAACTGCTCTTCCCTATCCAAGACACTAGCCCATTGACTTTGGCCTATGCCTATTGAACTGAATCGAGTCCTCTAGTGAACTGAAACTATTTGCACTGCCTAAGAAAGTATTTGTTGTCTATTTTATTAACTTGTGCCTTTTTACTCACATTGAAAGTAACTGAAATGCCATTTTGCTCCTATTTCAGGGGAGCCTAATTTACCCAGAAACGTATTTGTTTGGTATTGAAGTATATTTGTGTATGATATTAAGTTGCCTCCTTCTAGTGAAGGTTTTCTAAATGACTGTGTAATAAATGAATAAGTGTTTTACCAAGAAACCTTGAGTGCAATTGTCTACTTGAACCACTGTGATTGTAAGACCTCTGTGTAACATCCTTGTAATGCTCACATTCCCTCTTGAAAAACTGTAGTAGAGACTTATACCAAAGGTTGGTTTTGCTTACACCTGTAGTCCCAATTGTATGTGGTGGTCCCAGAGGGTACTACATGCAATTCTGCCTAACACTCTTTGGATGACTCCAAGTTCGGTAAGCGCGTTGGATACTGCTAGTGCTCGTTGGTCATTGGGATCGTTGAGAACGAGGTCGAGATTTCCCCAGCAGCAGTATTTCGGATGTATTTTTAGTATTTAGTATTTTATTTATTTCTATAGCGCACCAGGCCCAGGGGCAACCGGGCGCTTAACTTAGTTACAACAAGATGAAAGCATGACAAGGCAATGTGACAGAGTATTACAGGATTATTACAGGAAGATTTACAAAATTTACAAAGTATACATTCAAATGAATATCGATAAGGCAGTGATTTACAGGATAGTTAATAAGGGATGCAGAGTAGGTCAAAGTGCAAGTAGGGCAGTAAGCTGGTGTTAGCAGTCTTGGGCGGATAACCATGCTTTGGTAAGGTATTTGAATTTCAGGAAGGAAGGTTCTGCTCTAAGGTCATTGGGGAGTGAGTTCCAAAGTTTGGCTGCCAGGATGGGGAAGCTGGTTCCACCAGATCTTTGGAGATTAAAACGCGGGATGTCAAGGCAGTTGGCTTGGGCCGCTCTGCGAGGTCTGGTGGAATTGTGGAGAGAGAATCTGTTTGCCAGGTAGCGAGGGGCTTGGTTGTGGAGGCATTTGTGTGTGAGAGCCAAGGACTTCAAGGAGATGCGCTGTGGGATAGAGAGCCAGTGCAGGTTGCGCCTGGTGTCAGATATATGCTGGCGCCTAGGAATGTTAAGGGCCGCTCTGATCGCATTGTTTTGGACAGTTTGTAGCTTGTTTAAGTTGCGGAGATTAGTACCTAGATAGAGGGCATTACAGTAGTCAACCTTGGATAGTACAAGGGTCCTGGCCAAGGTTACGCTGTTGGCAGTGGTTAGGAACGGGCGACAGGCGGTGATGAGCTTGCAAGTATGCGCTGCTGCAGATGAGACTGCGTTGGATTGTCTAGTCAAGGATAGGGTTGAGTCGATGTAAATCCCTAGGGTTTTCGTGTCCTTAGCAATCGGGATGGTGTTCCCATCAATGGTGAAAGACTTGAAGGCAGGGTCAAGTTTAGTGAGTTTTTGTGGTGAACCAAGAATGAGGAGCTCTGTCTTTTCATCATTTAGGCAGAGGCCGTGCTGGGCCATCCACGCTTGGATGACCTGGTAGATGGCGTTGATGGCAAGGGAGTCAGTTGTGTAGTCTCCTGTGATGGGGATTAGTATCTGTGTGTCGTCAGCGTAATTGGTATACGTGACGCCCAAATGGTCCAAAATATCAAAAAGGGGTTTGGTAAACACGTTATATAACGTGGGTGAGACACAGGACCCTTGAGGCACACCACAAGAGACCAGAGCGGGTGGTGCGGCCGCAAGTGGGGAGAACACACGCATAGATCTATTATCCAGGAAGGATCTGATCCAAGTGGCGGCATTTTCTGAGAAGTGTGCGGCTGATTTGAGGTGATGACAGAGAATTTTGTGATTGACAAGATCAAAAGCAGCAGAGAGGTCCAGGAGAAGTAATAACGCCAGTTTGCCTTTGTCTTTGAGATCTTCGATCTGCGTTTTTAAGTCAATAAGGGCGGTCTCAGTGCCATGGCGAGGCCGGAAGCCTGATTGCCCGAGTCCCAGAAGTTTATTTGATTCAAGGTATTCCTGAATTTGTAGGTAGGCCGCGCGGTCAAGGATTTTTAGTAAAAAAGGTACAGTGGTAATTGGTCTGTAGTTTGTGGGTATACTGGGATCGAGGGTAGGTTTTTTCAGAAGCGGGATGACCCATGCATCCTTAAGATTGTCCGGTACAATCCCAGAGCTAAAGGAGGAGTTGATGAGCGTAGTGATGAAAGGTGCTAGGTCGTGAGCAGCTTCCTTAATAATAGGTGCAGGACAAAGGTCACCCTGACAATTGGACGGTTTAAGGCTAGTGATAATCTTTTCCACTTCGAGAATGGAGAGTGGAGAGAAGCTAAAAGGAGTCAAAGAGTCTGTGATAGAGGGGTTTATGGTAGGTATAGGGATCTGTAGAGGGTTGGATTGAAGGCTAGATTGTTTGTTGTTGATTTTAATTTGGAGAGTGGCAATCTTACCTAGGAGAGCTTCTTGGATTTTGGAGCACCAGGTGCTATCTTTGGTACATGTGTCAGGTGGGGTAACAGGAGTTTCAAGTTCTTTTAGGATTTTAAACAATTCTTTGGTGTTAGATTTGGCTTGCTCGATGCGTTTGTTATATGTGTCTTTTTTTGCCTGGAATATAGCTTCCTTGTAGTTAAGGGTGGCCAGGAGTACGCGTGATTTGTTAGCTAGAGAGTGATTGCTTCTCCAGTGGGATTCTGCAATTCGTTTTTCTTTGCGTAGTGCTCTGAGATGGGGTGTAAACCAGGAGTTTAGGTGGGCTCGAGGTTTAGATTTTCTCAGTTTCGATGGTGCAATGGTGTCTAAGGCTGTAAGCATGGCCCGGTTGAAAGTGTCGACCAGGGCCGTAGGGTCAGAGCATGATGGATCCCGAACATTAAGAGCTGGAAGGAGGAGGGGGAGGAGTCTATCGCAGGTAATGTTGCGTTTGTTACGGGTGGCCATAGCCGGGGCAATGTTGTGAGGGAGGCTGATAGGTTTGGACTCAATATTGAATGTAATTAAGTTGTGGTCTGTCCAGGCGCACTGTTGGTTAGAGGTGATGTTGATGGGACAGTTGAGGGCGGCTAGCCAGTCAAGGGTTCTGCCCTTGTTGTGGGTAGGTTGGTTTAGGAACTGAGTGAATCCAGCATTAGTGAGGATGTTGTCAATAGACGAAGCAGCGGTGTCCTTGGGGTCGTGGAGGCCTAAATTGAAATCCCCCAGTATCATGACCTGGGAGGTAGCTTTGGTGTTGTATGTGAAGATGTTGGAGAGGTCCTCCGCGAAGGTAGATAGTGGGCCGGGTGGCCGGTAGAGTAGATGAAAGGTGATAGAATGGTTGGGTGTGAGAGCTAGTTTAGCTGTCAGTGCTTCCAGAGTGGAGGAGTGATGTGTGGCTGAGAGGTGGAAGTTCAGAGCGTTTTTGTGGATGATGGCGATGCCACCTCCTTTAGATTGGATGGAATTACGGTCATGTCTGATAATGTTGTAGTCAGGAGGGATAGCGAGGGAGAGAAGAGGACCTGAAGCTGGGTGGAGCCAGGTTTCAGTGATTGCTATAAAGTCGAGGTCAAGGTTGAGGATCAAGTCAGCTACTTCTAGGGCGTGAGCCGGGAGTGATCTGGCGTTGATTAGCGCGCCTTTGATGTTGTTTAAGTTAGGGGAGTTGGAAGATGGTGGTAGATTAGGTGAAAGTGTAGGTGGTGACAGAGGGAGAGGCAGTTTGATGCGGTGAGCTAAATGATGGGAAGCGTGGGTGAGACGCGAGCCAAGTCTAGCATTTCTCAAGGAGATAGAGCAGGGTAGGTTAGGTAAAGGTCTGGTGGCGAAGTGCTGGATCCAGAGGGCTGGGTTGTTAAGATAAGGGTTGGTGTGGTGAGTGTGGGATGGCATAGTTGAGGTATGATGCAAGTAAGAGTGGTAGATAGAGGTGGTGGTATGGTATAGTGCAGTGCAGCCAGGGTGCAGTATAAGGATGAGAAGGGTAGGCAGCAGTCTGGTCAGTAGGGTACTGAAAGAGTACAGTGGTGAGTTTGCAGTAGTTAGACTGTTGGTAGGGGGCATGTTGACCTGGTAGGGTCTAAGCGCGCGTAGTCTGGTAAGGAATGCGAGGGCGACCATATGACATTTACACAGTAGCACTAGTCTGTTAGTGACCGGGGCACAACACAGTTGCAGTGGTCAGTTAACGACCATAAGGCACAACAATTGCAGTGGTCAGTTAGCGACCATAAGGGACAACACAATTGCAGAGGTCAGTTAGTGACCATAAGGCACAGCACAATTGCAGTGGTCAGTTAACGACCATAAGGCACAACACAATTGCAGTGGTCAGTTAACGACCATAAGGCACAACACTGATGTGGCTTCGGTATTCTCTGATAATATAGTGGAGATATCCTCTTTGAAATGAACCAATGGGTCTGGGTGGCCTATTGATTAGGTGTGCTGTTAAAGTGCAGGAGTTAGATATCGGTAATTTGACTGAGTAAAGGGGCTATTCTCATGTCTAGGTTGGATTTGGCAATGAAGGCAATGCCTCTGCCTCTAGCGTCTGCTCTGTCAGCTCTTATAATATTGTAGTTGATTGGTACTGCAAGTGAAAGGGCAGAGCCTGCCGCTGCATGTAACCAAGACTCTTGTTACTAGGAAATCAAGGTTTTCCTCCCTGATCAGGTCTGCTATTTCGGTAGCATGCGCAACCAGTGATCTAGCATTGATAGTGCACTTAATAGTTGGGGAATTAGTATTAATCAGAGTGGCAGTTGATTTGCATAGACTCCCTCTTGTAAGTCTTGTATTTGTGATGTCACTGAGTTTGGGTCTGGGGTGGTTTCCTGGGGCTATATTTTTATTTGTGACCTTATTGTTGCCCCTCTGGTTGTTCCCCCTGGAAAGGCAAAGTACTTTATCTTGGGTTCTAATTAGTGGCTTGTAGAGTCTAGTTAGTCTAGCGTGCAGTCTATAGTTTCTATCTCTGATAGCGCATGGTAGATTCGGAATGAAGGTAGAACAGTTTACCACAGGGCTTTTGGTCAGTGGTTGGTCACGGCTCAGGCCGCTGAGATAATCGGAGTCATAGGATTTGGTATCTACTTCCAATGTTGGCAGGAATTTGGTAGGTTTGGTAGGCACGTGCTGATGATCATACTTAAGCAATGGCCGGAGCATTGTAGGCTTGGTCCATAGTAACGGTAGGGTATTGTTAGCCATAATTTGATACTGGTAGTCTATGTAGGTTTGAGTAGCAACATAAGCCTGTGGGTATACTGTCAGTAAGGCGTATAGTAGTTTTATCAGCGAGTAGGTGGAGGCAAACATTGTACTGGTAGTATGCCACAGTAAAAAGAGGTAGTCCCACTTGGAGCTAGCATTTAGGTAGGGTGAGCAGAGAAAGGATGCAATCCCACTTGGCACTACAATTTAGATTCAAAACAGATGCAATCCCACTTGGCGCTACGATTTAGGTAAGGTGAGCACAGAACAGAAGTAATCAATTCCAGTTAGCAGAGAGAAATGGGGCACATAGCATTCGTAGGGTGTGCACAGTGTTCTGTTTGATCACCTGCACAAACTTGCAAGGAATGAGGTAGCAAAGGGAACAGAAGGTTGATGTGCTAAGAATTCAGCGACAGTTCACCAAGATCTGTGAGCAGGCAGGGTTTGAATGGAGACAGTAGTTATAGGCACACTAGGTAATATACTAAGAGTCAATAAACAGAAGACAGATCGGGTAACAGACATGTAGCTGATTTGAACGGAGGTGCAACTCTATTAGAGGCGCGGCATATTGTCGAATAATAGTTACTGTATAGTTAAGGGGCGACAGTGCACATATGCAGTGGTGGTGTGCGGACGCTTCATACATTTTGGAACATGTAATTTTGACTGGTAACAGTAATAAGCATGCATTGGGTACTTTGATTACATAGTTGTATATGGGCCTTCATAGCAGAGCATTGCTTACCCGTGGGTAATGTTTATTTGTCCATGCAACGGTCAAGGGACCATGGGGCAGCATGTTGTAGTCGTCACAGTGGTAGGTATAACGTCCAGAATTGGACAGAGTGGCTAGCTCCAGCGACTCTGGACAGGCTCGGTCCATTCCCTTCCATTACCGCAATGAAATCCTACATTTACGTGGGCCCAGTAAACGTGCATTTCTACAGTAGAAGCAAGGTCACATAATGATGTCAAATAAACTAACAGTGGAGACTGCGGAGAATGGTTGTTGTACTGTCCGCTGAAGGACGAGCCAGAAAGGGAGTCGGAGCGCTCTGCAGGTACAGGTATAAGGGGTACTGGGAACGAAGGAAAGCAAGGGAAGCTGGGTTTTTCCACTTCTAGCTGGATTTTTCCACTCTGTGCTCCTTATGCTTGTGATCTGCCCTTCAGCCAAGTGCAGTCATAACCAAGAGGGGCGGGGACTCCCCCATAAAGAGAAGAGGTATTCCTCTTGGAAAGGCAGTTAGAAAATGGACCCCCGGGTGATGCAGTCTCGCTGAGAGGGAGAACGCTCCGTTCCAGAACCAGTTAGCACGAGTTAACTCTCTGCCTATCTGCTCTGGGAGTAAGCAGTGTGGAGGTAGCCGAGATGATGGTGTCTTCTGCAACTATTATAATGGTGATGCATTTTCTATGTGTTATGTGTGTAGGCATAAGGTGTGAATAAAAGGCCTTTAACAAGCCATTTGTTTTTCTTATAACTATTGGTCTAAGTGTGCTTTCTTGCTTATCGCAGTCCAATAACTTGTTTTTTTAGGGTCTAGGGGGGGTGGGAGGTGTAGGTTTGAGGTCCCTCCACATGGCCGAGCAAAACATTTTGGTGCTGTGAGCAGGGTCTTTGTGTTGGTATTGATGCCAACGAGCCCTGCCAATTTGAGACTACATAGTTTTGGACTCAGAAAAGCAACCGTTTGAGAAAAGAAAGGTGGGTTTTGAGGTATTGACGATAGGGGCGTGAAATATCCCTTTGCTAAAATGAGTTCCCTGTTTAGGAAAAAAGGAATCTCTGCAAGCGGAAACTGTCCTGAAGTGACTATTCCAGGGTGGACCAAGAGTCGGTATGACAAAGTCGCACAGACATGGGCATGTGGTGCAGGTCTGAGCGAGACCCGAGATACAGGTATAGGAGAGACGCGTCCGGCCGAAGTGGTGGGCTGCCTGCAACATGTGCCGGTGGAAAAAGGAAAATGTTCAGCTTTAGGTAGGAGAGGCTGGATTTTGTTGCATGCTTTTCGAAAGATGCACCAACAGAAAGTGGAATTGCAGACGAGTGTCCTAAAAATTGGAAAAGGAGCTGGCTGCTGAGAAACAGATTTCGTTAATGCAGCAGCTCCAAATGAAGTTATATCATAAGGCGGACAAATATCAAGCAGTAGTCGAGCGAGGTGCTGTGAGGGTTACCGGTTACAAATATACAAAGAGAAGAGGGAGGGTGAATTTGCATAAGGTGGCAACTGTGATTTCTTCCGCAGGGTGGAGTGGGACCCCGACACTTGGGACAGAGATGCATTTGACAGCACGAGTGCAGAGAGTGGTTCACAGCCAGAGGTTTTGCCCAGGCCGGAATCTGGCCATAAGGAGGCAACTACTAAACCAGTGATACGCAGGAAAATGGGTCCTAACTAGAACATATGGATATGACAGTGCTTGAGGATTCTCAGCAGGAGAATGGGGAACTCATTAGCCGATTGAACTTGGGGTTGGTGAATGCTTGTTAACTTGGATGGTCAGGTTATTTGATGGAGGGGCTGCGGGTCTCTGTATAGATGCAACAGACTCTGCCAGGTTTTTGCCCCTGACATCTTTGTTACATTTAGCAGCCCAAGGGTGTAATCTTAAGTATCCGCTCGCCACAGATTGGCCTGGCGAGGAAAAGAAGTGGTATACTTTGAGAGAGGTCATATAACGGGTGAGGGAATATAGGCAAATCATTTGAATACTCCTCAACACAGAATTGTGCCATTATCTGTTTGTTTTCAAAAAAAGGTAGCAGGTGTCCCTCTCCAGAACTAACATGGTATGATAACCTGTTCTGTGTTTTTTTCCCCACATTGAGAGTTCGCAGCCATCGCTTTTTGCTCACTGTACCTGTTACAGAGGGGAAATGCCCATTTGCATATCAGTCTTTGTCCCGCCCACATGGGCAGTCCAGCACCGGAATGCTATGGCAATTCCCTTCTGAACAAGAGTACCAACAGCAACCCCATACATGTGTTTCAGCCTTGTTGGGCCTCATCAGTGAGGTGGGGCTGTGCCCCTCTTGCGCACAGCGACAGGGAGTCCACGTCTGGGTTCTCCCAGGTTACTCACAGTGACCAACCCCAAGATCTTTGCAAATAGCATTTCGATGCTGGACTGAGACTGATATGCAAATGGATATTTCCCATCTGGAAAGGTACAGTGAGCCAAACGCGATGGCTGCAAACTCTGGGAGAAAAAAAAAACAGAACAGGTTATCATGCCATGTTCTTTCTGGAGAGGGGTGCCTGCTACCTTTTGAAAAATGATCAGTTTCTGCTAGGAATACCATTATTCAAACTGCTCCACCCGCGTAGAGAATGTCATTATGACTTTATTGGTGGGAATGACAGGCAGAACCACTGATAAAGTGGTGGATGTGATTAGACAATTGGCTGATTTAGGAGAATGGGAAAAGGCAGAGGAACGACCCAGATAAAGGGAAAGAGTGGGGCAAAGCGAAAGACATACCCCCTGGGAGGAGATGTGATAGTCGAGATTCTCACATATGTAGAAAGGATATGTTTTTAGCACTGCTAAAAGATGGAGTGCCGCGGGAAGATATTGATGGATTGAGACAATGGAAATGTATCAAATTGTATAAGAAGGGAGAGTTAGATGGGAAAGAACATTACAAACAGTGAAACGACAAGAGGTACACAAGTCTAGGAGGGAGGTGGGTCCTTCTGCACCACCTCCTGAGGAAGGAGACGATGAGTCCGTAGGAATAACCCCACAAAATCCGCCAACTTATGCGGACTTGAGGAAAATGGTGAGTGCGATGGTGGAAATGGAGTCTAAAAACACACACTCCGAATAGGATAGTGGTCAAACTCTGGTACCAACTTCCCACGTTAAGGTGGACGGACTGCCTCATGTAAAGGTGAAATTATTTTGGCAATCGGGAAACGTACAGGAGGTCCGGGCCTTAATTGATTCCAGAGCAGAGCCCTCATTGATGCATGGAAATTCTTCAAGGGACGACATTTTACAATCACAGGTTTAGGGGGAAAAGAGACCCCTGCCGTCCAGACTAAATTATACATGAAAATTAGAAGTTTAAAAAGAGACAACCATCAGGTTTTCGTTGTCCCATTCCCAAACATTATTGGTTTTCACATTTTGGAGGGGTTAACCCTTGGATTGGAAGGTATACTTTACCAGTTTGCGGTGAGTGCTTTCATCTGTAGCCCTTGATCGTAGGACGATTAAAAAGGCCCCCGGTGCAGGTGCCGATAGCTACAAAAGGAGTGTCCATGAAACAATGTCAAATTCCCAGGGGGCAGAAGGAGATTTTGGAAACCATTAAAGGGTATGTGGAAGCCGGTGTGTTGCGCCCCGTAACCACGGCTTGGAAAAATCTGATCAGGCCCATTTGACAAAAATAAAAAAAGACGGAAGCTACCGCATGAATGTTGATTATTGCTGTTAATACCAACAATGACTGACGCAGTAACTTTGATTGAAAAAGTACAAACATTTGAGGGAACTTGGTATGCAGAGTTACATTTGGCTAATGCCTTCTTCACCGTACCAATTGCAGATGAATGTCGGGAGCAGTTTGCATTTTCCTAGAATGGAGGCAGCATACATTCCAACATTTACCAATGGGTTACATTCATAGCCCGTGGAATCTGTCACTGGCTGGTGGCAGAGCATTTGGATAAAATCCCTTGTAAACCGGATGTGCAGATTGTACATTGTATTGATGATATATTGATCCAAGGTAAAGATGACCATAGCGTACAAGTACACCTACATCTTATCCGGGAAGGACTAAGGAAGAAGGGGTGGGAGATTAATGACACTAAAACCCAGGGTTCAGCTTTTTCTGGGTATACAGTGGCACAATGGACATCGAGAAATGGTGCCAAAAGCTAAGCAAAAGATCCTTGCGTTTCCTACTCTGAGGACTAAGAAACAAGCTCAGCAGTTTATTGGGCTGTTTGGATTTTGGAGACAACATATACCACGTTTTGGGTAGATTCTTGCACCTCTTTACAAAATGACTCGCAAGAAATTCAATTTCGAGTTGGAGGCGAAGAGCAAGATGGAGCGTACCAATTGGCCAAAGACACCATTGAGAAAGTACTTACTTTATGGCGTTGAGGGAAGGAGAGGTGGAACTCAAAGTGTCCGTACAGGATGTTTACGCCAACTGGAGTGTGTGGCAAAAACAGGACAGGAAGCGCGTGCCCCTAGGATTCTGGAGTCGAAAGTTGCCTAAGGCTGGTGACAGATATACTCCATTTGAGAAACAATTGATAGCATGTTATTGGGCACTTGTGGATAGGGAACAAATGACGGTGGATCATGATGTATTGATCCGACCGGAAATACTGATTATGCAGTGGGTTCTGAGCTCTAAGACACAGAGTGGGGCATGCACAAGAGGCCAGTATCATTAAATGGAAATGGCACATTCAAGATCGTGCCAAGACAGCAAAGGGTGGAGTGGCAAAATTACACAAGCAGGTGGCGGGTGTTCCGATAGCAGATTTGGAGCCGGAGGAAGGAATGACTATGGGAGAATCTCTGATTAAATGGGGATTCCCCTATGGAGAATTATCGAACGAGCAAGTGGAGCATGCCTGGTTTACTGATGGTTCAGCAAAATATGTGGGAATTGAGCGACACTGGAAAGCAGTGGCATACAATCCCAAATCAAAAAAGTTGTTAACCACTTCTGGAAAGGGAAAAGTAGTCAATTCGCTGAAACGTATGTTGTGTATCAGGCTTTGAAACAAGAGACGCCTGGCTGTTGTCACATTTATACAGACTCATGGTAAGTGGCAAATGGATTGGGTGGTATGGTTGCCTACATGGCAAAATAATGGATGGAAGATTCATGGTAAGTAAGTATGGCGCAAGGAACTATGGCAAGACATTGCTGAGAGGAGGAAGGAGGAATACTTAAAGATCCGGAATTGGACAACCCTGGTGGAAATCAAGCTTATATGAATACTAGCCCTCATTAGCAAAAGGGGCACCACAAGTGGCACATCCGATAGTATGATTGAACTGAACCGATGGAATGTGCCAAGGGACATTCAGGAAGACAAAGGTAAACAACCTACATGTACACTCAAAACTATGTTACTAAATACTAGATCTCTCAAACACAGGATAGACGTTGCAGCACATATTCAGGAATTAAACCTGGACATAGGCGCTCTAACACAAACATGGACTCATGCCGCAGCCGGCCCCTCTTTAGGACTGGATATTCCCGGAGGCTACTCCATTTTGTGTAAAGATAGGAAAGAGGGCAGAGGAGGAGGTGTGGCATTTATATTTAAATCAGAGCTAAAAATCTGGGAAGTAAAGATAGGACATACCAGAAACTGACATTTTGCTAGTAAAAATAGCAATGTCCACAGAAATTACCCTCAACATTATACTGCAATATAGAGCTCCAACAACAGCACACAACTTTCCTGACCAATTATGCAATCGCATCCTTCCACTGCTCAATCCTAATACCAAACTGTTAAACATGTGTTCACCTAGTGCGAATGCAGGCATTAAAGAATTAAAAATTTTAAAAAACAAATACTTTCATGACTGGAGAAAGAGAAGATGCTCCAAGCTTGGAATCATAAAGAAGCGGCCACGATAAGTGCAATTATACAGGCTAAAAAAGATACATTCAATGATAGAATAATAAAGGCTACCTCGGCCAGCAGAGAATTGTTTAAGATTCTAAAAGAGCAGGAATGCCCTAATAGACCCAACAAAGCACCACTCGTAAAAAACAAGGCATGGTGCTCACTAATTCAGGAAGCCATGACAAACGAAAAAATATTTTTTTAAAGTATTGATGCAAGAAAAAAAACACGCTTAACACCTTATCTGAAACAAATACTAAAGGCGGTCACTAGTCGATATAATACACAACAGGAATTACATTTTTTACCAATCACAGAGTTAGAACTAGCAGGAGTTATCAGACAATCAAAAACGACCAGCTGTAAAGGGGATCCCCGTTTGGCACCGATTATTAGAGAATGTGCACCCACCTTATTACCAGTGTTAACCAAATTTGAAAAGACCTCGCTCAAAACCATGTGCCAAAAGATCTAAAAGGAGCATGGAGAACACAGCTCCTGAAAAAAACAACTCCGCTATGCCCACTCTCCCAAACTAATTACAGACCAATCAAATCTACACCATTTCCCCTAAAGATCCTAGACAGGGTTGCCTACAACCAGATTTCAACATACCTCAATAACCATCAGATACTAAATAAATATCAGTCGGGCTTCAGACAATACAATGGTACAGAGACAGCCCTTCTCAACCTGAAATTCAAATTACTGGAAGAAATGGACTAGGACAAACTTCACTGCTGATTCTTGATCTCTCTGCAGCGTTTGGCCTGGTGGACCACTCCAACTTGGCCACCAGGTTGAGGGACCCAGTACATTTTTCTGAGCAAGCAGCTCAGTGGATTGTATCATTTCTAAGTGACAGGCAAGGCAGGGTAGCCAGTGGGGAGGCAGAGTCAGAACCAGTAAATTTAGTCTATGGAGTACCTCAAGGCGCATGTTAATCTCCAGGAATGTACAACATTTTTCTGGTACCATTCTTCGATATGTTGGAACACAAGGGCATCATGTTTTCTAACTATGCTGATGATACACAATGTGTCATTCCACTTACAGGGGCACACAATATAGATGAATCGGAAATTAATAAGATGTACGACATCATCCAGATATGGATGGTAAATAACGGCTTAGCTTTAAACAATAACATGGAGTTCATGGTGGTGGGAACAAAAACTGGCCAAACTAGGAACATCGTTCAACAACTTTAAAAACGCAGATTGTCATAGCGAGACTCTAAGGAAGGTTAAAACCTTGGGCATAATCCTGGATCAAAATCCATCTATGAAACCCCAAGTAAGCAATCTCATCGTCATCTACCAATTACCTAAAGCTTTGACAAGCACCGCCGGCCTCTAATATCACGAAAAAAATTCAGAAGCAATTGCCAGAGCTATAATCGCTGCTAAGATCGATTATTGCTGCTGCCTACTTATAGGGGCCACACAAGCAGAAATGAATCAGCTACAAGTAATCCAAAATAGCGCAGTGAGGATAGTGAAATGTCTTAAATGGCGAGACTATGTATCTGACGATAGGAGAAGCCTGCATTGGCTACCTGTTAAGGCAAGAATCCAATTCAGACTGATTCTGATAGCGACACCCACCTACTGAAAATGCAGCGATGCAAATGTAGTAAAACACTCAAGGGAGCCTTTAGCTTGGCAGCACCCATAGCATGGAATTCTATGCCACGAGATTTAAGAGAAACAGAGTCCACAGACACCTTTAAAAAGAAACAAAAAACTTATTCTATTAGTCTCCAGAATAATGAAGAGGCCTTGGCTTCAAGTGATAGTTTAGGACCATCTTGGCTAATAAAGTGCTGTAACGGTCATGTCTTTTGTTATATGTACACCCATAAGCCCTAGGGTACCCCGGTGCGCGTTAGAAATAAAATAAAGGAAAGTAAAGATGCTAATGCATACTACAGTAACTATCATGTAGACGCACATTGTGCAACCAACTCACAAGAGTGGAGAAAATATGTTACCTATCCATAAGGGAGATCAGGTGGCACAATTGATACAGCTACCCGTGAAATTGTCCCCGGTAAAGAAAGGGAAGCCACCAACAGTGGCAACAACCCATGGAGACAGAGGGTTTGGATCAACAGATACAATGGTTCCAGGTACTAAGGTGTGGGTAGAAAAACCTAATGGTCCGCCCGTACCAGCGGATGTAATGGCATCAGGAGATAATCAAGTTGTTCTTGTGATGGAACCTGGGAAAAGAAAAATGACGCATGTTCCTGCTGACAAATGTTATTGCGCAAATAACGTACTCCGCTGATATCTTGTTTTTTAATTCTGATTTTCTAGATCCTGAGCATGCTAGTTGTCTTTGTGCAGGACAATGGTGTATTCGGGAGGGTCTGGGGACATGCTGGGAGGTGTGGCAAATGTCTCCATTAAACAGATGGAATCGGGGATATGCATGAAGACTGACACACCTGCTACCACCTTTGCGCCGGATGATGCGTCAATTACAGCATATTGCAGTGCCTTGAGAAAACGGCAAGGGCAGAAGAGCAATGTTTTGCTCCTGCCCCCCTCTGCAGTTTCTATGTCCTTTGTGCAACACAGCTATTAAGCCATTGTCAGGCAACCCGAGAATATATGGGTTTACCCTGCTCGACAAGCATTGAATATTTCGCATTTCTGTTCGGCGGATGTGCACGCTTCTGCAAATCTGATTTCCACCTGCCTTGTGGCTATACCAACGCCCGCCCCGATTGAGAAATGTATTCAGGGTCTTGCATGAACATTCTTTGGTTGAGGATTCTGATGTCAGGAATTCTCTTTCCGTTTACGAGTATTGCAAGTTCTGTGCGGACCCAGAGCGCAGATGGAAAAACATGACTCGCATCATCACTTACAATATTGCTCCTGCTGATGCCCGTTATCGAATGACTTGTGATTCGAACTATATTGGTAAATGTCAACAATTAGATTTGAACAAGGATGAGGGAAGAACGGGTTTTGAGCAGCGTTTATGTGCGCGACCAAGTGTTTGTGTTGATGTTAGGGAGAATTCTATTATAAGGCTAATTTCCTAAACCTAGTGAGTGCCCCAGCAGCTTTGCTGGATTTTTGGGGTTTGTTTTTTTCTCCTGCTAAGAGTGAGACTCCTTTCCTCCTACTCTTAGGCATGATTTGAGGTAGGTCTTTGACTTTTTGTGTGCTTATGGGCTATCGGTTTTTTTACTCCATAGGTTATCATCTGTTTTTGTGTATGTGTTACACAGCACCCTCAGTGCAGTAACAAAGGGGTGTCATAGTGACCCCCAAACATAGACTGCATACCCTGGGACTGACTACTGTCTCCCAGGGCATGTAAAGTCACCATTGACTTTACTAGTCCAAAATTGTGAACAGAACCAGTACAAACCATCATATTGTGGAAGTACTGGAAGGGTTTAATTTGATCGCCCCTGGGTCTGTTTCCAAGGGGGCACTGTCCAGTCCCCCCTTGTCGAGTTTCTGGCTGGTGGCAGTGGTTACCACGCAAAATATTCCACTGGAATATTTCCTATGGGATTTTCCCATTGATTTTAAACGCACCACCTTTTGGTGCAATGTTAAAGATACTGCCGGTTTATTTAATATAAAATCACCGGTTGGGTCTTTTCGCCAGAACTCTTTTCTAAAATGGCGTTCATGTCCATCTCTGTAACTCCAACCAAGGTCGGGCCCTTTGTTCCATTTTTTGGCAGGCTTCTCCACGGAAGTCCTCCAACTGGTGCCACTCTGTCTGGTTTCCACAGGCTGTGTGGGTGGGGGAATGGGCACCCTGGACTGCGCTGCCTTAGCAACTCAAGTTGCACTCTGTTCTGTTTGGCCCAGTGGTGAGCCGCCCGGCTCACCACTACACGTATGAGTGACAGCTAGGTTGTTGAATGGGGGGTTTTCTGCAAAAAAGCAGGGCTAAGTCGCCACAGGACCTAAGAAATCCGAAGAGGGGAGAAGCTGAGCCATCAGCAACGACACCACCCGTGGAGCCCTGCTGCAACGACCTCACCAGTTTCCAGACGACAAGAGAAGATCTTCTGCTGAAAGTCTTCTTCCTCTGAGCTAGTGGGATCAACTAGTATGCCATTTCGCCTTCCAGGATGTCTCTTGGTCGAATCGCCCGTGCCAAGCAACCTGGCGGCCGGATAGCCAAGCTTCACCACTGTGACCGCAAATAAAAGGAACGCACCTTTTAACCGACAAACTCCGTGGCTGGTCTCTTCCCTGGGCAGTGCAACAACTCCAAGTTTTCTCCTCGACGAGATCCTCTCTTCCCCTGAACTGCACGCGCTGCCAGGAACAACTGCCACCGCTGGAGCTTCCTCAACTTTAAAAGGTACTGTGTTCCACCTGGCCTCCCTTTCTACGGTTTGCTAAAGGTGACCCTTAAATCCTTGGCTTTCCAACTGGGCTGGCCCCCAGACCTCCTAACTTTACCTTCTGAATCAACCCAACCTCTTTTGAACCTTTTTACAAAGACTTGAATGCATTTCTAAACTGTGTGATCTTGGGCACATTTCACCTTGCTCCATTTAAAGTGGACCTGGCCTATGAACTTTGGCTCTACAGTAGACTCTGCCTTCACTAACTTGTTTTGGTCTTATAAAAGTGTTGGGAACTGTTTTAATTTCATGACCTGCCTCTTTCTCTCCCTTTAACTTAATTATTGGAGTGCCATTTAAGTTACGCGCTCACATCTGTTTTGACAAATAGTGGCGTTTTGACTTAGACTTGCCTAATAATTCTTAAGGGAGGTGTGTATACTTTTCTGACTGTGTTTGAACTTGCTTTGATTTATAGTGCTAGTGTATTTCTTTAAGTGTGTGTTAAATATAGTGCTAGTGTATTTCTTTAAGTGTGTTAAATAAATAATTATATACTTTTGATACAAATCTCTGGTCAGTGTTTGCTTGCTCTACTGTATTTTTAGCCCTATTGTGTATCCTCTGTATACTGCCCTACTCTTCTTGAGAGAAGTCTGACTGCTCAGCCACAGCTAACAGATAAATCTGGGTGGTGCAGATTGCTACCAATTGGGTTTACTGCTTACTCCTGTAGTCTTAATCTTCTTGCAGTGGTCCCCCAGGGAACTGCACAGGATTCTGCCTAACAGTTGATATATGTTGTGTAATTTTACGGTTTTAACCGCCAGTCACCTGAACCATCAGAAACTTCCCACAGGCTGGTTATTCTCTTGAGGGAACTATACCTATTCCTGCGAATATTTCAGGTGTCCCCTGTGCTTTTAATGAGGTTTCCTTTACAGCCTGCTATTCTGCGGTCTATGCGATTTATACATTACACCGCCCTGTCATCTGAATGTAATTCTGATGTGCATTTGTTGTCTGAGACCGATGTATTGGCGTTAGCCATTTTGCTGATAGGGATTTGGGGTCTGGCAGTTGGGGTTTATACAACCATGATTAAGTTAACTTGCTTGGCAGTGAAAGGGCTTAATGAGACCTTGCAGCTTTAACAGAGTTATTTTTCGACAATAGATTTTTTAGAAAAGCCATTTGCAGAATAGGGCTGCTATTGATTATTTGTTTTTGAAACACAATTTGGGGTGTGATGCCGTAGAAAGGATGTGCGGTTTTAATTTGGAGGACAATCCCTGTTCCATTGAAAAACATTAAGGGATTAAAGGATCTAGTTGCCTGGGTCAAGCAGGATCAGGACGGCATGGATTCCCGAGGCATTACGCTCGGTTTTAATTTTGGATTTTTGGTGCTTTTGGAATGGTGATTATTTGTTGTTGTGTTTGCTGTATTCCAAATTTGTGGAAAATGTGCAGAGATTTTGGGAGCCATCTTTTCGCCTTTTGGGTTATGGTAGTTGATTGCTCAAAAGGTGGAGTCTAGTGCTTATGTGCAAAAAAAAGAGCAAAAAACCATTTTGGACATTAACTTCCATTACCGCAATGAAAGCCTACATTTTCGTGGGCCCAGTAAACGTGCATTTCTGCAGCAGAAGCAAGGTCACATAATGATGTCAAATAAACTAACTGTGGAGAATAGTTCTACTGTCCGCTGAAGGACGAGCCAGAAAGGGAGTCGGAGCGCTCTGCAGGTGCAGTGATAAGGGGTACTGGGAATGAAGGAAGGGAAGGGAAGCTGGGTTTTTCCACTTCTAGCTGGATTCCACACTGTGCTCCTTATACTTTTGATCTGCTCTTCAGCCAAGGGCAATCATAACCAAGAGGGGCGGGGACTCCACCATAAAGAGAAGAGGAAAGGCAGTTAGAATTTGGACCCCAGAGTGATGCTGTGTCACAGAGGGAGGACGCTCCTCTCCAGACCCTGTTAGCACAAGTGATCTCTCTGCCTACCTGCTCGGGGACTAAGCAGTGTTGAGGTGGCCGAGATGAAGCGTCTTCTACAACTATTATAACAGTGATGCATTTTCTTTATGCATATGTATAAATGATTATAGGTTAAGTGTTAGTTATGTGTGTAGGCATAAGGTGTGAATAAAAGGCCTGTAACGAGCCATTTGTTTTTCTGATAACTATTGGTCCAAGGGTGATTTCTTGCTTATCCACGTACAATAACTCGTTTTGCTAGGGCCTAAGGGCACGGCGGTTCGAGGTCTTCCATGTGGCAAGCAAAAGCAAAACAGATGGGGTATAGTCGGATAAGTGCATAAGTAATGTGAAGTTGTTTATTGAAGTTTACACCGTTGTAAAACTAATAAAATTCTATTTTTTAAAAATAAAAGAAAAAAATAGCTCCTGCCAGCGTATCGTTTAAGCTAACCATGCTCTCCTAGGCTAGAAGCAGGAGCTAAATAGCTGCTAGCTCCACTCAAACCCTGGGCCGATCGCCAAATGTACCGAGCAATGCCCCAAATAAAGAACTAAGCAAGGTAAGTAAAGCAAAAATGCTTTACTTAACTCGAAAAGTCAGGCCAGGTTAAGAACAGAAAAAGTTGTTCCATCAAGGTCTGAGGAGGGAAAGCCAGGTAAACCAGGCAGGGAAAAAACATTTCAATACTCATGGCCTCATAGTAGGATTGGACTTGCAAGTTCCTTGGTTCGAAATTGCCAAGAGCTGGGGCTTTAGCTCCTGCTTGAAATCAGAAGAACTTGAAAACTGCTACTTTTAACTCCCAGGACCAACTGGTGCAATACAATCATACCAATTTGTCATGCAATCTTCAAATTTGGGAATGTGTCCAAATTTAAAGCATTAGAAGACATTTACATGACAACGGGTCACATAATGAACCAAAGGTTGCAGTTTACCTCATATGGAAGTTAGATTTTCAACTCCGTATGCACTAGGACCTTGCTTGCCAGAGGTAGCTCCTGCTAACTTCATGGGTCGAAATGAGAATTCAAGGATCGAGAGCTGCAAGTAGTTCCTCCGTGTTGGGAATCTTCTATGAACAGAAATTACTTATCTTGGCATAGGAGATGTCAAAATCGCAAAGTTCTCAGGATGGTGAAAAAGTCCACCTGAAGATTTTTAGAAAAATGTTCAGACTGTCCTAGAGAGCTGGCCTGCCCCACAGGTACAGGAAGAAGAAGACTTGACTGCGGGGTGAACTCTGGGAGGGGGGAGGAAATAATATTCTCGTGTAATAATGCATACTAAAATGTTGATTTCAAGTGATTGTTATGCTTCCCTGCCTTGTTCAAAAATGAACATTTAAAAAAAAAAAATGTTCGGACTGATAAAATGCTACTTTTGTTTAGTGATCTAACAATCAGATGCACATGTCAAAATAACCACGCTGGAGTGCCTGAAAGATTGAGGAATTTGCTTTTGCTTCCACACTGTGGCATGCACCCAAAAATGGCCATGCCGTAAACCTGTTGTACCGTCTTTGGCGCCATTGCTGACTATTTGTTGCTCTCACTCTCATGCTTTACATTGCATTTCCTCCATCTTGCTCCCACCTCTCACTGAGTCATTAACTATCTTTGCTGCTATTGCCATAACACGCCCATCTCCGTTTCTGTAACTGCATCAATCACTACTGCCGTTTATTGGCAGAGCATTTTTATCTCTGCTGCCTCCATTTCTGGGATGAAAACCCACTCAGGCTCTCTATAACTGCTGATGCACTAAAATAAGGCACAAATACATAGCGTGCAACAAATCTAACTTCCACATGAGATTCAAAGTGTACCTGTGTACAGATATTCAACGGTTTGGGAGCTCCTCTACCGAGTACGAACAATGAGAAAAAACCTGTTTTATGGGTAGGTTCCCACTCTGGAGGGTCTACAACCATGTTTAAGCTCACTGTACCTTTCACAGAGGAGAAATATCACGCGGCTGGTGTTGCTAATGGTACCCTTGTTCAGAGGAGAATTGCCTAGCATTTCAGAGCTGGACTGCCCTTGTGGGTGGGACCAGACTGACAGGCAAATGGATTTCTCTCCTCTGTGAAGGGTGCAGTGAGCTAAAACATGGTTGTAGACCCTCCAGAGTATAAATCCCACAGAACATGGTATTTGACCCATGTTCGTTCTCAGTAGAGGGGCACCCAAACTGTGGTTTAATATATCTGTGCACAGTACATATGACCTCCTCATGCTTCAAATGACTTCTAGAGGTTTCCCGATGCACCTTTTTATACAAATTCCCCAATACAGGGTGAATGCCAGATAGGTAGATTTGCATTGCACGTGTTGGTTATGGGAACCAAAAGTAGGTCTTGGCCAGGCTCTTGTAGCCTATATCCAGAAGCTAAATAACTTCTAGCTCCCAGCAATGTCAAACCCAGTTACTGGCTGATGCTGGAACTTAGAAGCTGCATTTAGCTTGTGCTCAACAAATCCTTATTTCAAACAGGAATCTCACACCATACAGTTCCACAAGCAGCCCCTGCCCCCCCAACTCCCATCTCCCTCCTACGTAAATGAAAGTCTCAGCAATGTGGGTTCTGATCTACATGGTGTGTTGTGAAAATGCCAATGTCTAAAGGGATGAAAGCACAGATTATTCAGCATTAGTTGCTGTGCCCGTCTGTTATGTAGGAGTACACTGTTTTGTATTGTTTAAATAAATACAGTTTGTTTGGAGTTTGTGGGGGAGAAGAGGGAGGTAGTTTATTGTCCTTGCACTTTCCCACTCAGTTTTCAACAGGAAGGGATGCACAGGACTTCAAAATAAATAAAATAAGCATAAAAATAGAGCCCGTTTAAAAAACATAAAAGAAGTTGCTCTGCAGAGTGCATAATAAGGTAACTGGGCTGAAATTTAAACAGGTTTATCAGCCAGTAATTTGAATCAACAGTGGAAAGGCAGTAGTTAACAGACAGCCAAGCCAAGGCCATACAGAGTGCATGAGGTTACAGTATTTCCACTGTATTGCAAAGGATGTATCAAAACGCAAACTCTTGGTTCTTACCTTGGTATACTGCTCCACTAGCTTAGTGAAGTAGTTGAAAAGGCTGTGCTGTGGCCTGAGGAAATCAAACTGAAAGTTCCTCTGTTCTTTCTGCATTAGCTGAGTCAGGAACTGGCGGCCATTGCGTCCAACAAATTGCGCAGTCAGTTTCACGACATCCAAGTCAAAGGAAGAGATTGAAGGGGGATCTGCAACAAACTCAAAATCTGGAGGTGGTTCTTTGGGAATGATGGTCTCCTGAATAACCTGAGCTTGCACCTGCAAGGGGTGATGATCAAACATTATAGCAAGTATGTGCTGTAATAAAAGCTACAATATCAGCTACAAGAAAGAAAGACAGCTAAACTAATGGCTTAGTGGCCAAATAATGGCTCTGCATCAGAAGAGGGGCCCCATTTTCTTCAATATAACCAGTGACAAACTACGCACAAGGCCTTGAAAGGAGGGGGGTTACAACACAAAGCTCAATACAATCAAATAATGTGTATCCCACAGCTGCGGTATACAAAAGGGCATTAAGGAACAAAGCCTAAATGTCTTCTGCATGTGAAGGTGGCAGGGCAGGGAGTGAGGACAAATCAAAAGGAGGAAGTCAGGTATTCAGTCAACTTAATTTATTGGACATTTGAATGGCACTTTTAAACAAATGTTTAGTTCCGTTTGTGGTCTTTTTCACCTGCGCTTGACTGTGATGTAAGGGTACCTGGTTTTAACAGCGCCTCAATGCCTTTGAGTTTTGCGTGCTTAATAAATGCAAAAAGAAAAAGAAAAGTGTTTCCAGGAGCTAGAAGGCAAAGAAAAAAGGGTGGGGACATAGGGAGAAAACCAACAGGAACGGTCATACTAGGCCTTGTGACATTCTTACTGTGCAAGTGCAGAGATAAAAGGAGCAAGGGTGGGAGGGAGTAACGGGGGCTCAGGGGGCTGTGGGAGGGAGTAACGGGGACCCAGGAGGCTGAGCAAGTGCTGAGGGGAGCCACTGCGGGCCAGTTCAGGGGAGGTGGGAAAGGGAGAAGTGGGAGGGAGGGGTAGACCAGATTCAGGCTGGTCCAGGAGGGGTGCCCGAAGGAAAGTGCTGGAAGGGATGCTGGGAGGGGACTGTGGACGGAGGAGAAAAAAAGTAAAGTCTTGAGAAGTTTCTGGAACTTAAGGCGATCCAGCTCAAGTCTGAGGGGGGCAGGGAGGACATTCCAGCAGGAGGCTCCCGACTAGGCAAGAGATCTACATTCCACTCTGCTTGGAGAAGCGTCTGAGGTGAAGCCAGAGGACCGAAGAACTTTAGAAGGGGGTTATTTAGGGAGTGAGAGCTGGATGTAGAGAGGTCCTAGGCCCCAGACAGCCTTGTGGATAATGCAAAGGGTCTTCAAGTTGATCCGTGGTCACCGGGAGCCAGTGGAGGCATTTTAGGCCTGAAGAGATGCGGTCCCTGGGAGGATTGAGGCCAAGAATAAGTCTTGCAGCCCGGTTCTGGATTAGTTGGCGAGGGCGAAGGGAAGAAAGAGACAGATTGAGGAAGATATTGTTGCAGTAGTCCAGCCTACAGATAATCAGAGGTCTGGAGCCATCGAGCTTCTGGGGTAAGGCAAGGAGCGGGAGGATACGTCTAAGGAGGTGTAGCTGAAAGTTGGACTTCATAGCAAGGTCTGTGATGTGTGGAGAAAAGGAGAGAGAGGGGGGGGTTGTCAAAGATGACCCCCCCAAGGTTTTTAGCCTCACAAGAGAGGGGGGCCCAAGGAGGGTGGCCAAAAAGTGGGGACGGAGGGTAACAAGGAGTAGGTGTCCCAATGGAAGTATCTCCGTCTTACTGGCATGAAGGCAGAGATAGAGACGCTGGATAGATGGAAGCTTAAAGGAAAGCAGAGTGTCGTTGACGTAACATTGAAAGTGGGGAGAGAAGGTGGAGATCAGGTGGGCAAGGTAGATGTTGAAGAGCCATGGTGATAGGATAGAGCCCTGAGGGACGCCACAGGTAGAGAGGTGGAGGAGTGGAAAGGGCACAATTGCACTAGGACAGTCAGTTACAAAGGAAGGAGGTTGGCCACACCAGTACCCGG
This sequence comes from Ambystoma mexicanum, assembly GCF_040938575.1. NCBI lineage: Eukaryota > Metazoa > Chordata > Amphibia > Caudata > Ambystomatidae > Ambystoma > Ambystoma mexicanum. The sequence goes on from NC_090932.1 coordinate 1,300,473,910, forward strand.
TCCCGGATGCCTAGGATATCACGGGGACGTTTTATGAGGATGGCATGACAGTGTCGAAGGCTCAGAACAGAAGGAGTTAGAGTCCAGGTTTGAGAGTAGGTCTTCAAGGGTGTTCAGGAGAGCAGTTTCTATGCCACTGGATGCTCTGAAGCCAGAATGGTGGTTGTGGAGGTAGCCAGCCAATTCAGTGTGGTGGGTTAGTTCTGGAGGAGCAGGGGAGCACTTGATTGGAGGAGAATTTCATAGAGAAGACTACTCTAGAAACCTCATTCAGTGTAATGAGGGAAAAGGAGGAGAGAATGGTGGATATGGGCGCAGGTAGGCAAGAGAAGAAGGGGGGGTGAGGGGAGTAGATGATAGTGAGGACAGGATGTCCAGAGTTTTGGTGGAGAAGAGGGAGGCAAGGAGACTGCAGTAGGATTGGCAAGTGCCTTGCAGATTTTGAAAAGTTCAGCCGTGTTGTTGTTGCCACAGAGATGCGGGCTTGGACATGAGCCCTCTTCTTGGTGCAGATGGCGAGACAATATTACCTTTGGAGCAGGAGGCAGGGCAGTTTGTCAGAGGATCTACCCGAGGCCTGCCACTTCCACTCGGCAGCTTGGCACTTGCGTTTCAAGGCTGCCAAATTGAAGTCATACCAAGAGTTGCATTTGGAGGCAGGCTTCATGCAGATCCTATTGGCAGGGGCAAAGATGTCCAGAGTATTAGAGATGGAGAGATGGAGGTTAGCAAGTGCAGAGTCAGAAGTAAGGGTGGGAGGAGGGATGAAGGTGGCAGCAAATGCAGCAACTGGCACACGCTTAATCGGTCGAATGACGGAGAAGACTGGCAGTGCAGGTAGAGGCATCATTTGGGGCGCAGGCAGCTCAAGATGGGAGGAGAGAAAGGTCAGACCAGGAGAGTGGAGTAGTTGAGGGTTGGAGTGTCCGGCAGTAGACCAGACGGACGAATTGTGAGGGAAAGAGTGACAGAGGTCATGAAAGAGTACAGTGGCCAAATCAGGTGAATCAAGATGGATGTTAAAATCCCCAAGGAAGAGATGTTTGGGGGAGGAGGCCAGGAGAGAGGAGGAGCGGTCTGCCCGTTCTCAGAGAAGAGTGGCACGCCCATTCTGAGAGGAAGAGTGGGGTAAGTCCAGGAGGCCTATAGACAGTGGCGCGAGTGAGGAAGAGGGTAGGAGAGAGACAGTCTGCAGACGAGGCATTCAAAGGAGGAGTAGGATTGAGTGGGAATGATGGTAGATGGAACCCACTCAGGGTCAATCAGGGCCACTCCTCTCCCGACTGGGCGGGCGTGGGATTGGATAGCATCTTGTAGCCTTCAGGGATAAGAGTGTCAAAAGCAGTAATGGAGCTGGCCTTCCACCATGTCCCGGTGAGCGCAAGGACGTCAAGGTCCAGGACTTGAAGCAGGTGACAGATGTCTGAAGAGTGTTTAACACTGGAGTAACAGTTCAGGGTAGCTAGCTGGTTGCTCCCTTTAAAAAAAAATTCCGAGGAGGGGTACCACCATCGGATGGGGGAGGACGGAGTTGAAAAGGGATGGTAAACGCCCATCAAGAAAAAGAAGGCTGGGCTGAGAGAAGTGTGCCATGATAGTGCCATTATGGTGGACATTGATGATGCACCTGGATGATGGCAAGTGCTCTTGGCTCACTTCTCATCTGGTACCACCATTAATATGTGAAGAAAGGAAAGGGGAGGGGACAGAGACCATATGGAGAATCCATAGATTACGACAAGAATGGCAAAGAGAATTTCAGTGACAGTCTGCCTGGAGGAAGCATTGATGTAGGTGTCTGCTATGGGCAGACCTGGGTAGGAGACCAGGAGAGCTTTCTTACATTTCTTCCTTCCAGACGTAAAGAGATGGAGGGAGGATAAGTGATGGAGAAGCAATTAGAATAGATGGGAGAGATGGAGCACCATAGGGATGCCCCCCCCTCCCCCCCAACAAGGGTGTGCAATGGAGTGAGAGGGACAGAACTGTACAGTGCACAATAGAACTCACCAGGTGGCCTAGCAGCAAAAAGAGCAGGAAAACCAGCACTGGAGCAGGATCCCAGTGGAGGAGCAGAGTTAAGAGGTTCAGGCATACATGGGGACGGTCAAAGCACAGAATGTTGTACAGAAAAAATGCCCAAGTTGAAAGTTGTTTAGCACAGGAAAATGGCAAGATGACATTCTAGTACAGCACTTAAAAATGCTGCAAAAAACAATTTGGCAGTAAGATGGGAAGAGGCAACATGATGCATATGAGAGTAGTGGGGGAAAGGGAGACGCAATGTGAATGCAGTGTTAAAACAGAAAAAGGAACAACATGATGCAAAGTTCAATAAAAAACGTGTAGAGGAGTGCAGGCTTCTGAATGCAACAATTTAACACAAGAGTTCCGGACTCTACCGCTATACAATCGAACCGCAAAGGATATCTGCAATATACACTGTGCATAGCTCCTCTACACAAGAGCGATAGGACCTACAAATCACACTCTTTTTGTGGGAAAGTCATGATGTAACTAACTCCAAGTAGTTTGGAATCCACATTGCCCAGAAGAAGGAAACGCACTTGTGTGACTTTCTGCTACAGGAGAGGTTAGCAGTATACAGAGAATTATGTTTTGCTATACAAACTGATAAGGATTTATTCTCTAACGGTGCGAGTAAGCAGCAGTCTGGTATGAGGGGATCTAGGGTTGACAGATCAAAATATTCTATGTGATCCAACACTATAATGAGTTTCATGTGGAGTCTGAAGGAGTTTGCGGTAGATTAACAGTCACAACCTCAAATCAGATGGGCTCTCATTGTAGTTGCTGGTAGTGGTATTATTGGCAGTGGTGTAATGATCATATTCTACATAATAATTAGCACAAAGCTCTCACAGAACCTTACCTTCTGGGGTAGTTGCTGGGCAGACTGTTGTGCCTGCATAACCTTGGGGATAGCAGCAGAAGGTTCCTGCCCCTTGCCTTCCTTGAACTCATTGACTTTGTGTCTGTAGTAAGCATGATAAGGATCATTTGGGTTCAAAAAGTTGAATTTGGGATTATTTATCTCGTTCTGACGGATTCGAGCTTCAAATTCTGGACCATTCCTGGAATCGAAATATAGAAATCAAACCATTAGGGATACCATCTGAGGATTAGGAGGTAGATATCGGAGACAAACAAAAAACAAATCATATACACAAATCACTTAAGAGCGGCACAGCTTTCAACTATTCATAGGACAAGGCCAAAGCTGGCTACATACCTGGCTACGAAGCTGGCTGTTTTGTCAACAATATTTCTGACTTCAGGTGGAGGGTAAATAATTCCAACTATGGGCTTTGGTGCCGGTACTTCTTCCTTAGGCTCCTCTTCAGGCTATTTAGATCAATGGAGGCAAAAACAATTACAAACAAAATGGTAAGAGCAGAGCACAATATGGGGACCTACATCAGAGACCCCCTGGGACATTTCTCTTCAGTGAAGAGGCATGGTTTATATCCAGGAAATATTCCTCATTATCCCACGTACTGCCCCTGTGCTCCCCACCAAGTTTTGGAGAAAGAAATTAATCTAAAAAGTTCCAAGAGAATCATGGCAAAGAAGATCAGCAAAAATGCCTACAATTCCAAGGTTTGGCTCGTCCTGGCGCAAAACATTTTTCATTTTCTGAGGAAATGCAGTATCTGGTTCCATAGATCTAATCAATCTTTACGTTTACTATTCAAATAGAGTCTTGTGATGATTTAGCAAGCCCGTTTTATAAAAAGGATAATATAACTTGTAGAATAGAGTAAGATGTAAATGATGTTGGAATAACACATAGCGTAATCAAACTCAGCAAAACAAAAATTAGCCAACAATACAGCCCTCCCACAGGACCAAATAAATGTAAACTACCACCCCACTTTCTACTCACTCTCCTGTCTCAAATGCTATCCAATATTGGCACACTCAGACTAAAAGCAGAAAAGTGAAAACATATCAAAACACACCACACATTCTTCCCAAAATACATTTACAAAGAAAATAAACCCATACATGAAAATAAAAACGATTTACATTATTTTAATGAAACCATAAACTGAAGAAAATAATAGCTACTGGGACAAGTAAAAAGGTCTTATAAGAGACAGCTACAGCTCAAATGTAAGGGTCAAGGATTTCACCAATTAGGTTTCCTTACATTTTGTAAATTACAGTTATTAGGAGGTGCATGCACAATCAAACACAACATGCAAACCACTCTCTTAGAGCACTACTAGTTTTTTCAGACTAACAGGAATGCTGAAAATCATGTGGCTTTCCTTATACGCCAGTCTATGCCCATCTAAGCAATAGGGCTGGATATTGATCCTGTTGAATTTGCCTGCAGCCTTTGATACCATTGACCACTCCATTCTGTGTCAGGGTCTACAGGAGAGCGGGATCTCAAGTACGGTACTTAACTAGTTTGGCTTTTCTTTTAGACTTTCTCAAACAAGTTCTCTTCCTCCTAATAGGTCAGCGACATTGGCCCTTATCTGTGGGTTTGCAAAGAGCTCCGTTATCCCCCCCTTTGCTTTTTAATATTTAGGTTCGCCCTCTGGCTAGCCTTGTTCATTCACAGGAGAGTGGATGAACAACAACTGGCTGAATTTGAATGGTGACAAGAACGTTTTGGTGCTTGGCCCACTAGATACTTGCACTTCTTGGTCCTCAGACTTTTGGCCCTCTTCCCTTGGCACACTTCCTGTCTCAGTGGAATCAGTTATAAAATGTGGAAGCTAAAATATCTAGCTCTCCATCACCAGGTGATGGTAGTGCAGGTTATCTCAAACTAATAATGATTATTAAAATGGGTGGTTCCTTTTATACCACCTTCATTAAAAGGGACCAGTAGTAGCCTCTGCAGCGCTATGTATTCGAGACTACTGCAATGCGACACTGGTGTTTCAGCCTAAATAGGCTTCAAATTCTTCAAATCTCAGCACTCTGATAGTCGCTGGTTTATCAAAGTTTGCCCACCTCTCTCCTGTATGACACCAACTTCACTGGCTTCCAGTTGAAAGCAGGTTACATTTAAAGCACTTTTCTTAATGCATAGAGCCCTTCATGGGCAAGGTGCCTCATATCTTCAGGAGAAGATAGCTCTTCCATTGGCCAACCTCTGTCTTCTTGTGGTTCCCCAGGTCAAGAAGGTTTCTGTGGGTGGTAGAGCGATTTCAGTTGCGGTTCCTCTCTGGAATACCCTTCCACCAAACCGGAGGCTAATGCATGACCATGTTAAAGGAGTGTGCTCAAAAATGTTATTGTCACAAGCGTTCAGGCATCTGGTTTTAAGCAAACTGTGATTGATCGTAAAAACATTTCCTATGCACCTTACCTTAGTTTTCCGTACTTTTACACATGCGAAATCGAGCGGGCCGCGGCCATCTTGTGCTAATCTTATCCGTGGATCGATTGCCCTAAGCTCAAGTGCCCCTGCGGCACTAAATCATTTCACTCGCCCCTGAAGCTGACATCACTAGACGTGTGCGGCTCATTTCACAACCTGAATGAACGTCTCTCGTCAATGATCTCTGTGCGCCAGCTAATGAAGTGTCTCCATGGAAATGGCAGGACACCTCTTAAACTATAAACAGACAGCTTCTCATCAGACAATATCAAAGTTGCTTTATCAATCATTTCACAGGTTTTTTTTTTTTAATAGCCTGTGACTCGTTTGTGCTCTGTTCAGCTATCTTCGTTGCTCAGAGCCCGTGCGAACTGATACTTGTACTAGCATTACTATCGATTTTTATTTCGTCATATAATGGCAACCATACAGCCCTACCAGTATGAGCTGGAGTATTCCGGGGCGGAATTAGTTGATAAAGATGCAGAAACGATGGTGCATTGGATGACAGTTGGGGAGACGAATCACTGGAGCCAGAGCCTAGTCGCATGGAAGACGTTTCCACCTGGTGTACCTGCGTTCGGTGCGAGGTCATGCCAACCGAGGAGTAGTACTGCTGCTGCAGAGAAAACTCTGGCTGCTTGGCCTACATATCGGAAGAAGAGACACCGCTGCAATGCGTTACCAAGCTGCATGACTTCAGGGCAGCCTCCCTCACAAGGTCTGTGTTGAGGATTATGATGGTACTTATGCACGAACTTCGCACAACAGTTCGCCCTCGCAATCCAAATAACGAGTAAGTGTACTCTAGATTTGATGTCACTTTGACCACTGAGGCCACTAACATTTCTTTTTTGTCTCCTATATTGTTGCAACTTCCATCTATCACTGCCAAATTAATGTAGACTGGCAATTCAAAACATCTTTCGCGCTTTGGGGAAATAATAGTGGTCATCATGTGTCTTTCAATTTAAACTAAGAAAATATTTCTCTGTGCCCCAAACGTTATGGTTTGCATGGGTGTTCACCTTTGTAATGTGTCTTCACTTTAAAGGCCAAGTTGATTGATCCAGAAGTAACATTTGTACGGGCAACTGTGCCATAGGATACAGAGTGCATTTTCAACTAAGGTTTGTACACTTATCAGGATCATTTAAATACAGTATGTAGGTTTCTCTTCCACAGGTGGTACAGGCTGGTGGCCTATCATTTGTTTACATAGTGGCTTCATGGAGGCTTTGATACCGTGTTCGACGAGTAATACCCGCCTGTGTCGTTGGAGCCATTCACGCCAAATTCCCCAGTGACAGCTGACAGTACATAGGATTTTCCCACACTGTGCTGCAACCAATAGTGTACAATGTGTAGTATATTTGTGCCATCAACATGACCAACAAAATAAAATACGAAAGCTTATATGAATAATTGTTTCAATTTTTCAGTGAATCAAGGACACGCCCACTTGTCTGTGAGGGACTTGAAATAATGGTTGGTGCACTTTTACGCTCACCTCCTCTGCAACAATTCATCACCGCTCCATTATAAACGTCCAAGGTGCCAAACACCAGGTACACTTCAAAAGGTATCTTCCGCAAAGGGGCCCTTGTACACACGGCCTCCCCAGACCCAGTGTCTCCAGGCTCCCCTGAAGCAGACCGCAACAAAAACATGTCACATTCACATACACCCACTTTTATAATCCTTTATAAACCCCTTCATATTTATCCGCAGAACATCTCTGAGCACTGGAAGTCAACCCTTGGTCGCGCTACCTGTTCTCCTGCTACCAACTCCCCTGCTTGCTGAATCTAATTGTTTGTTAGTCAAGGTAAGGATAGGTCACCTTTTAACTTCACTATATTCATCTCTTTTTGATCTCAAAATGTCTATCTATTTCGACCGAATGTACCCAGTAGTGTTATGTTCATTCATCTCAATTACTTTACCATTGTCTAATGTTTCAAGTGTTCTTATCTCAATATATAGTAAATGTTATCATTGTCGGGGGCGTGGCCAGGCAGCCATGAGATAGGACGTGTTGTGTTCGGTGATCCTGTGGCATATCTATGCCTGAAACTGACGCACAAGCTGTATGAAGACTCCTGGTGTGGTGCGAAACTGCATGGAACAGCTGGACGACGTTTTTTGCAAAGACTGAATCGTGGCAACAAAGTTACAACACAAAAGGCGATAAGCGTGGACTGCACGACCTCAGATGAAAATGGCGGCTGTCTTCACACTGAGAACTAAGGACAGCGTGGATTTATTCAGGGATCGGTTCGCTGCTTGACTGAGGCAAATGACTCATACAGCTAAGAGGAGCATTGTGTGAGGCCAGTGAAGTCATACACCCTGGTGGACATTGTGCAGACACAAAGCACAAAAGAATAAAGGCAGAGCCGAGTTCGGAGCCCCGGCTGTGGAACGTATACACTGTGGCAGCGTAATGCGCTCCTGTAACAAGATGTCCGGGAAGAAGCTTGTGGGTCATAATCACACGGACCTTGGTGGAGTGAATGCCCATAAGTAGTGATAAAGAGAAATACCTAGATGCGCTGAGCGAAACCTACCTGACAGTATAACGGAAACGCAACGGGAAGCCGAGGAGCAGAGGAAAGTACATTGCTCGCTTAGTATAAACCAAGCGTTCTTCACAGCAACACGTGGAATAACTGGGTGGCTCATTTGCATACGACTTATGAATACACTGGCGATTTTGCCCGGGGTACGGGATCAAGCACACTGGAGTGTGCAGTCCCAAGCAAACGGATGTAGGAGACTTGGAGCTCCGCGGGGGCACACAAGCAGACAATAGGGTCACTGATGGCTTGAGTGACCCAACGCTACCAGCTGCGAACACGAGACCCAACACAATAAAACCTGGGGCCCAAGATCTGGACGTTGGTGCAAGGAAGGACTTTGGTACTCAATAGCAGTCACAACAGAGCAGAATAGCCCCCTCACCACGGTCAAGAATGAGAGGATAAAGCACTGGAAAATGGGCTCACATGCACAGGGGGAGAGCTGGCATATGATATGACACAGGCTGATTCCCAACATGGCTGCACCACCACTAGAGCTAGGTAATAACATTAAGCTTGCTGAGAGTCACGGTTGTTGGAACAATGGTACAGCAGAGGGGCATGGTGTCATAAACAAGAGCAGCAGAGGAGGCTGTGAAGAATTGCAGACTGCCTAATCAATCACAGGGCAACTCACACAATGCAGAGCTGGGAAGGCATACTGGAAGACCCAGATAAAACTGTCAGCACAGTGGCGAAGTGAAAGTAACTCTAAGCTGGCCCATCTGCCTCTGGTGACACACAAATACAAGAGGAAAGAGGGACCTTATATAGTGGAGCTAGGACGAGCCGGCCGGTGAACCGAGCCTGAAAGAGGTTTTGTGCAACATCAGAGCACCCACAATACGGAGGAGCATATCCTAACCCTTCCTGGCTGTGCCTTGAGTTCACGAGACCATCCGGGTTCCGTTGTGCAATTGACAGAAACCGTACCCCAGCCATTTTGAACTGAAACAAACGGCAACATTGTGATGGCATCCAAGCTTCCCAAGACAAAAGGGAAACGATCCACACTGGAGGAATTCACAAGGACTCCACAGCCAATGGAGGGGACCAGGAATAAAGACAGGAACCCACAAACAGACAACCCCAACACGCAACGAACAGAAGATTGCGGACTTGAAAGCAACGTGGAAAACTGAACAAGAGGCAGCCATGACCGAACTCAAGGCAATGCTGGAGCTTAAAGTGGGCGCAGTACAAGAAGACGTCAACCTACTTAGACAAGACGCACAAACAATATCAGAACGCACAGGCGAGCTGGGGAAAGAAGTGGCCACAAATACAGCTGCACGTGCATCTCACGCCTCAGAGATTCACGTACTGAAGCAACAAGTAAGCAACCTGGAAAATAGAGCAGAGGAAGCCAAAGGGCGCACCTGGAGGAATAACATACGCATAGTGAGGCTTCCAGAGGGAGAGGAAAGACCTAACCCAACGGACTAAGTTGAGACCATGTTGCTGCAGGAAATAGGAGGAGGGGAGCTTACTCAAGGGTTTGCGGTGGAAAGAGAACACAGAGCCCTTACAAAGAAACCTCCCTCTGCCCGCCCTTACCCCCCCAAGCCAATAATTGCCAAGATACTGAATTACTGAGAAGGGGAGAAGATCCTGGAACACTTTCGGAAAGGAGGTACAATACAAAGAGCATCCGTGTCTATCACGGCGTACCCAGATTATACACTTCTGGTGCAGGGACGGCGACTGAACTATGGGACAGTGAAGAGACTGCGTGAAGCAGGATACAGATATATGCCGATGTACCCGGCGAAATTGAAAGTGTTTCACAAGAACAGGGCCCTGTTCTTTGAGACCCCTGAGGATGCAACAGAGTGGTTGGATGCCCAGAACTGCCTGTCGGGAACAGACAGCCAGAAGGAGGGTGAAACGGACAAGTGAAGCAGCAATCCCAGAAGCAGAGGTGCTGTATAAACTGTGACATTGGGACTTGAATATAAGATAGGGAAATGCAGGCCTGGAAGTAATAAGCTGTGGATGGAGCACGTATAATTGAATGGGCATAGCATAATTGCAGGAGACATGATGGACTCACTCTTATACCCCTATAGATAGTTTAGTTGGGTTGCCGATAGTGTGGTAACCCCCTGCTGTGTCCCTAGTACCGGCACTGCCGAATAGGGACTAAATGTGGGAAGGCCTGAGATCCAGGGATGGAGCTGGGCAACAGTTGGGAACGGGTAGGGTGGGGGCGGCACAAGATACAGAAGATGAAAGGGGACAGTGGCGGGACTAGGTATGGATGAATGATGGGAGACCTCAAGATAGTTACCTGGAACATCAGGGGGCTAAATAGTTACCTGAAGAGAAATAAAATCATGATGTACCTGGAGGAGGCAGAAAATAGATATTGCTCTACTACAAGAAACCCATCTCATAAAAGAAAAACAAGGCGATAGGAAAGAAATGGAAAGGATCCACCGTGGGGGCAACATACCCTGCATACGCTAGAGGGGTAATCACCTGGGTGGCACTGCATGTCCCTTTTCAGCTGTTACTATCTTCGGTAGTGTTGGATGGGAGGATGGTTGCGGTACGGGGACTAATAGAAAACAGAGAAGTGTGTATTATTAATACATATGCCCCAAACGTAGCCTACTTTAAGACTCTATACAGTAACATAAGCCCATAACTGGGGGGTGCGGTCGTATGGGGAGGCAATTTCAACTGTACGCTAGATCCCTGGGTGAACAGGTCAGATGGGAAATTGGTCAAACCCACCCCTGAAGCCAGAACCTTGCAGACCCTGTTGAGAGACTTTAATCTACAAGACATGTGGAGGCTACAACAACCATATGATAGACATTACTTGCATTACCCTGCCCCACATAATTTGTATACACCGGTTAGATTATATGTTTGCCTCCCCGGAAATGATGGGAGATTGCAGACTGAATACAAAGCGAGAATCCTTTCAGACCACTCACCACTGATCTCAACATGGCAGTATCAAGCACCTAGAGCTAGAATTCCAACGTGGCGGCTGAGAGCCGAAGCATTAAAAGACACAGTGTTTAGAGGGGACCTGAGGAGGGAGATTGTTGAATATTTTGAAAACAATACCAGAAGCGTAAAGTCAGCCGGCACCTTATGGGAGGCATTCAAAGTGGTGGGGGATGGGGGGAATCAGCGATAGCAAAATCCAAAGGACTGTAAGGAGGCATATTGCAAGAGCTGCAGAAGGCAGAGGAGGAACTAGAGACAGCCACGCGCAGAGGAGTGGACTCCCTAGAAAAGGCAGATACTATAAAACCATTTACAGCAAGTATGCGAAGGACACTGGGAGAGGCTATGTAACCTAAATTATAAGAAATACATAGAGGCAGCACGCTGGCGAGGACAAACCGGGAGGTTGTTAGCAAGGTTGTACAAAAACGAAACACCCAGACCGACTATTAGAGCAATACAAGGGGAAGGAGGACAGATACTTGATACCCAGGAGGGAGTGAACAAAGGGTTCCTCGAGTTTTATAAATTATTGTATGAAGATACAGATGGAGGAAAAGGCAGCAAGATAGTGGAAACACTAAGATATTGGCCTACCCAAATTGACTGCTGAAGAGAGAGAACTTTGATGCCAATATCACACTGGAGGAACTAGAAGCAGTGATCGCGGAATTGCCCACTTGCAAAGCCCCGGGGGCTGACGGACTCCCCAGCGAGTTCTATAAAACATATAAAACAGAAGTGCTTCACTCACTGCTGGCTATGCTAAACGAAGCTCTCGAAATAGGAACATTGCCAGAATTCCTGAGGGAGGCGATAATCATCCCGATTCTTAAACCTAATAAGCCGAACATGGATCGAGGATCGTATAGACCGCTATCCATGCTGAACCAGGACAGCAAAATACTCACAGCTGTGTTGGCGGGGAGATTGAGACAGGTCATAATCAAACTTATACATCCTGATCAAACTGGATACGTCCCGCACAGAAGCAGATCAGATAATCTTAGGAGGCTTCACCGGGTAATAGACAGTAGACAGAAAGGGAGGCGCAAGAAGTCGCAATAGTTTAATTGGATGCAGTGAAGGCCTTCGACTCTGTTAAATGGCTGTGGCTGATAGCAGCTTTACAGGAATATGGTATAGGGCCCGAGTATCTAAAATGGGTTAAACTGTTGTATAGCTCACCACTAGCCAGAGTTAGGACAGGAGCGGTTATTTCAGAAAGGTGGCAACTTAGCAGAGGTACCAGACAGGGGTGCCCTTGGTCCCCGATGCTATGTATTCTTGCATTGGAACCCCTAGCGATATACCTCAGACAACAGTACGGAGAGGTGGGGATTTTCACGAAAGGAGGGCCACACCTATTATTGTATGCGGATGATATGTTGCTATACTTAAGATACCCGGAAAAAAACCTGCAATACATCCTAGAAGAAAATCTGAAATACATCCTAGAAGAAATGGAGCGATTTGCGTCGCTCTAGGGCATTGCAGTCAACCCCAAAAAAATCGTGCATATCCCCCCTGGAAAGATATAAAGGGATCCCGTGGGAGCACTTACCCATACTACAAATACCCTGGGAGACCAAAACCTTACCTAGGGATAGATATCTATCATGCAGTGGAGAATGAACACAAACATAACACAACAGAAGGCAACAGCAAATATTGAGAACAGTATGAGATTCTGGTCTAAGCTCCTTCTGGCCATGGTAGGGAGAGCGGCCCTGTTGAAAATGGTTGTATTACCGAGGCTGATGCACTTTTTTGGAAATATACCATACATGATAGCTAAGCGATTCTTTGTCAAACTCCAGAGCATATGCAGAGGCTTCATCTGGCACAACACTAGGAATAGAATAGCCCTGTGGAAACTACAGAATACATATGACAAAAGGAGGCATAAACTTCCAAATTTTGAGATCGATCACAGGGCCAGCCAGCTATAATATGTGGCCAGGTGGCTATCGGAAGACCCAACAGCGGAGTCCAGACTGCTGAGGTCAGAGTGTACTCCATTCTTCTTGAAAGAATGGATATGGTTGCCTAAATCGGAGCTAAAAGGGTGTCCGAGAATGCTGGAATTGGGATGGCAAATGTGGCGAAAGGCTTGTCAGGCCATGGAGAACCCGACCCCGTGCTCCCCGCAGGTACTAGTAGCACAGACCAAAGGGGACGAGCAATTGAGGAAAACACGCATGCACTCGGAATCAGTGGGTATTACAACAAGAGGAGACATATGGCAAGATGGGAAAATACTGGAATTTAACGCATTGGTAGAGGAAACGGGCCTACATCAAGGGCAATATATCACATACACCAGACTGGTGCGACGGGTGAAAGAAACATGGTCTTAAATAGTGCTGGAAGACCAATCAGATACAGTCATTGAAACAATCCATGACATCGCAGGGGGAGGGCACAAGGTTTCCCGAATCTACGAACTGCTGATGAGTAGGGTGGGGAAAGAAGTGACCCAGCTAAACGGGATTGGGAAGAGGAAGTGGGGGAATGCATAAATGATGGGCTGTGGGAGAGGGCTCAGAGGTACCATAAAAAGGTGTCTAGAAATGCAAGGTTGCAACAAATCCAGCTATATGTAACTCAGAGCGTACATGACCCCACCCCCCCAGAGGATAGCCAGATTTAAAAACGCAGAAACACAAACATGTCCCGAATGTGGAGAAGTGAATGCGGGGATTACCCATATGTTCTCGGCATGCCCGGAAATTGGTAAATTCTGGGAAGAAGTGGCCCATCGCCTGACAGAGAAGGGGATCGCACTAGATGTGGAATCGGTGTGGGCATGTATGATGGGGGATTACCTAGAACACGCAAGCTAAAGCATGTGGGCAAACTTAAAGACCTGGTTTACACACTGGCCAAGCGCAGAAATGCCATGGGCTGGAAAGCATGCAACAGACCAAAAGGTAGAGGTTTGGTAGAATGACCTCAAGAAGTGGGCTGAAACCAAAACGGCGGTATGGACTGAAGCAGCCAACAGAGAGGGAAGGAGAGGGGGGGGGAGGGGAAGAGGCCGATACATTGATGGCCTGTAGGCACTTAGTGGCCACATTGTTTGGGTCCACCCAGGTATGCCCAAGCGGGGATGTTACCTCCCAAAGCATGGAAGAGCGAGCACCCCAAGAGGATATAACGGCGGAAGGCAAAATGGAGTAGGCTCAACTTAAGGGGGAGGGTAAAGGATAAGCAGCGGCTGTGGTTTAATTTGATACGAGATATTCAAAAATGTATAACATGCACCGCTAAGTTTGCTTTTTGTGTGTTGATTAATTGTTGTAAATGTTAATAAAAATTGTTTAAAAAAAAAAGTTATTGTCAATTGTAATAGAATCGCATCTTTCCTTTTGATGCATGAAAGTACATTCAACGGAAGAGTAACATGTTACGATTAGCGTCATATCAATCAATTATGTATGCATGTCAATTCTGTATGTATGTAGTATTCGACTATGCTACACAGGTTTTGCTTCTTTGAACAAAACAAACGTGGAATAAAAAACTGATCTAAATCCACCAATCTCATGCATTCAGTAAAACAAAAAATATATTTTGTTTTTAATTATAATTGTTTATACTTTTTTTTTATACAGATCTCATCGATTTTTCAAGAATGCCTGCTTGTATGGTTTTGGGTTGCAGTTCTAGGAGCCATGTCACAAGTCAAGGCACAATCCTGCATACATTCCTGAAGGATATTAATTTAATAAGAAGATGGGTTCGACATTGTGGTTTTGAGGTGGACGAGATTGAAAGTACAGCCCAGGCTGTCTTTGGAGACTTGAGGCCAAATTGATTCCGCATCTGCGCCTGCACTTTAGCCAGGATATGTACGACCAATCGTCGAACACAAAAAAGGGTCGACCCAGAATGTTTTGTAAACTGCTTCCAAATGCAATTCGAACTCTATTGATGCACACGTTGCCTCTGGCGAGTCCCGGATGATGAATTAGCTGTAGGCGGTGGGGTACTAACGGGTAACTCCATGAACAGATTGGTGCTTTAGTTGTAAATGGGTCTTACTAAAGTTTGCCTATTTACCAGATTGTATTACATTTTAACTATACCACATTTTACTACACATCTGTCCCTGGTTTATGGAGGCTCAAATGAAGTAGTTATGAGCATGGAAAACAATGCCATAGTGTGCTTCAAAAGAAGCATAAGGTTGTCGTAATCGGTTGCTTGACATGTCAATTTTTTTTTAGGAAAGCATACCGACTGAAGGACAGACCCTCGAAAGTGACAAAACCACTCACACGTCCAGTATACCAATGGTGAGCCCTACAGACTTGCATAAGTTTATATTCGACAGTTGCATTTTACCTACAAATCTAATGAAAATCTAAATTTTCCCTTTTACCACTTCATGACAATGCACTGAAAATGAAGGAGGAAGCTTCTGCATCCATTTATTTTCACGAGTCAACTACAACTTCAAGCGCTTATCAGGTCATTTTATTTCACTTTTCCTTTACGAGAATGTATTAGGCTTGGAATTTACAATAATATGAAAACTTTTATATATCCCGTTGGTTGTTATTTATGGGTTTCTCTTTATATGTACCATTGTCTGCATCCCATTGTCTCTGTTCCATTTCGCTGTTTTAATCTGTACTAAAACAAGTACTGTGTTACAGTGGGATGATGGTACTTCGACTAAAATTACATCGTCCTTTGAAGCTGGTACAGAGTATGAGGCATGCGTACTAACAGTTAAATTGAATGAATGAAATTAAATCCTACATAGGATACCATTAGACAGTGACATGCATATAAACGGGCAGTGTTTCAAACTTTTCTCATTTCAGTTCTAACGTTACACTTCCTCCCTAATGCAGAATACATTGCAAAGGGCAACATTACAATAAGTATGTTTTGCACAGCGATTTCTGATCAAGTACACTTCCCATCAATCAGGTGAAATTCGAAATGTATATATTTTGACGTGCACGGTTTGCGAGGTTGTGTGTAAGCGATGAGTCCGATGAAAGATTTTAATTTCCAATACGATTGTCATTTTTTTTTTAATGAATATTCTATTCAAGAGGCACATGGATCAGAGGAGGTGGATCAGCTTCCTGGTGTGGTCGTTACAGAGAAGACCACGGTTTTACAGAAAAATCAAGAAAACGAGGGTAACTAGCAAACAATTTTGTTTTATAGAAGGGTTTTAGGCTGGTGTTTTCTTCATAACCTGTTTTTGCATGTAAGTGCTATCTACTGTATGTGTGCTATATGTTTTTACAACCCATCTCCTAGAGGCCCAGAAGGAAAAGTATAAAGACAGACAACAAATGAAACCAAAGATGTCGCTTGCCAAACAGATTTCACAATGGAGCAACTACTATTTGAGGAGCAGCGTGGTCCAACAGACTTGTGATGCTTATGCCCAATGGCCTGAAACTGAATGCAATGTGACCAGCTAAGCCAGCAAAGTGTTCTTGGACCATTGGTACAATGTGAGAACTCTACAGGATAAAACGGAATAAAGTGAAGATGCTTTGCAATTCCTCGCAGCCCACTTGACACAATCTACACCCGCAAAAAAAGGGCCACCCAATAAACAATCGGGGTTGATGGTTTCTCCAATTTGTGTGCAAATAACACAAGCTGACCTAACAGAGACTGAAGCTTCAATGTAAATGACCGAGGAACTTGCCAAAGATCTCGACTACAGTTTGTCTAGTTTGGCCGATTTGTCCACCACAGTTGAGTCAGAAACTACAATCATGCATGATGATTGGCTAATAAAAGGAGCAGAAATACATTGTATTCGACAACTGCCTGGTAGAGATTATACTGATGCTAAAATGTGTAAATACATTGAGGGGAAAAATATGCAGACAGCCATTGGTGAATGTGACTCGTGTATTACAAATGGCTTAGGCCGATTAGACGGACAAAAAAATGGTTGCAACGACCAAAAGTTCTAAAAATGCTACCACCAAAGGTTCGAACACCAAAAGTTCGAACCTTTGGTAGTAGCATTGTAAAAAAAGAAACAGGGGCTGCTGCGGGGGTGTCCCTCGCATCGCCCCGCTCACTATACTTTACAGTATAGTGAGCAGGGGACACCCCTGCAGCCTTCTGTTTAAAAAAAAAGAAAAAGAAAAGGACCCTGTGGCGCCGGTTCCCGATCACAGAAGTGAAAGGGAACTGGCGCTACAGGAACCCAGCATGAAGTTGAAGGTAAGTGGGGTTTGTTTATGTTGGGGATGGGGGTGCGCTCAGGGTGTGGGTGGGGGGGGGGTTATGGGTGTTGTGTGTGTGTGAGTATGTATGTGTGTTCGCATGAGAAAGGTGCAAACATTTGGTAGTTCGCACCTTTCTCATGCGAACGTTCGGCCGCAGTAGTTTCTACCATGGCCTCATCACTAAGATTCTTACAAGGCACTAACCTAGAGGGCGCTAGAGAGCCAACCAAGATGGTAGCTCCCTTGTGAGCTCCCGTGAGACTCCATATGAATCCTGAGAAATCGCTGCTTCTCTGCTGAGGAACCCAACAATTATCTCGACAGAACTTGGATCCATGCGAAGACACAAACGTTGTGCCTAAAATTGTTCCTTCCACTTGTGTGTATTAAACTGGAGCGCAGCAGGGCCTGGAATGCATGCACGCACCCAGCGTGCCCAGCCAGATGCGGCCAGCGTGGAAGGAAACTACACATTTGCAGCGCCCTCGAGCGAGAGACCAAAAGTGCCGCCACAGCGCCGCTGCCCCCATAAATTACTACACGGATGCCAGCAAGCATCAGTGAGGACCTAAGTGGCAGCCCGGCCCAGCGACCGGGCCCCCCGACGGCAGCGCTGGTCCGACCACCCAAGGAGGAGTCCAGCGGTGGTGAGCCGGGGGCGAATCCAGCAGCAGCACCACCGTTGAAGGTGCAGAGGCACCAACCGCTGCAGACGCTGCAGCCCCAGTGAGCCCGGACCGCCAGAGCAGACATCAAGGCGGATATCAGTAGGGGGACAGGAGTGAAGGCGGTAAGCAGGACAGCCGGTAAGGGCTACCAAAGATACATGGCACCCAGTACTGGCACCCCTACGCCTCCCGCCCCCCTCTCTGAGCCCGACTGGTGGGGGGCTGTTGAGATCGATGGCCCGCGCCCCCCACCCAATAACATTTTACAAGCAGCGGTGAGTGACTCACCTGCCGTGGAGAGAGTGCCTGCCATTAAGACGCACAAGGCGAGCAACTAGCCAGAGCCTCACGCATGCCAGAAGGAGAGGGGACGGGGTGAGGAGTGGGGATCACGAACTTCAACCGTGCTCGCCGTAGACCAGGCTCACAATTTGACTACCCCCACATCTTGATCTTCGATCGCCTACCCACAGTTGAGAAGTAGCAACATCTTCGCCAGACAACAGCGCTGGCGATGACCAACAACAGCACCACACATAAGAACACATAACCACAGTGACTCGCTCCTCGCCCTGAAGCGCACCAACCTTTTTTTTGCAATCCCGCAGTAAATCTGGAGGATGGTCTCCTTGTGTGGTCAATGACATTTGCAAAGACGACTAATCCTACAAGCCCTCCATAAAGTGTGACGCCCAGCCCTACATAGCCTTTGGCGGTTACAGTGGGCAACACAAAGTGTGCAAGGTCTCCAATCGAACGACACAGTCTGTCACGGACGAGGCACCCAAGTCCCAGAAACCTGGATAACAAGGGCGGCGTCCACCAGCATTTGCGCGAAGAGGACTCACTCGGGATCCTGCAAAAAATCAAATATCTCACTCCTAGACTACACAGAGAGGTGACTCGGAACCCAGTTGGGAACCTGAAGCGGCACCCGGTCATACGCGCGTTGCCGCAGGTGGGGAATACAGCGACCATTCCTGTAACACTGTCCCAGCACGGACATATCAGTGCTGCCCTCGTAGATCCTTAAAGCAGCATGAAGGGGGACCGCATCGAAGGCAACTCACCAACCCACTGCCTTAAAGACACCTGGCTGCTGCTCTAAGCCCCTGAAGAATAAGCACTTGCATACAAATCTAATCCTTCAGGAAGGCAATCAACTAATCCGTACTGCCAAACGCCCTACTGGAGACCCTGCATCAATTAACTCTGACCAACCAGTTAATCTACGTTGCTAGCAAGGAGCTGTGACCCCCACCCAGCCCCAACTAGAACACACCTCAGTCGCTTTCCAGGGCCCAGATCTACAGGCTTCATCATGGGAAAATCTGATGAATCCCAACGCAAACTAAACTTTGAACCCAGAGCCGTGGCTAAAACACCTAGGCCTGCCAGCAGACCAGGGTCACCAACGCAGGAAGAAACTCAAGAAGGCGAGCTCCCCCAAGCACTAGACATCAAAGAGATCCTTCTTGATCTGAAAGCCGGAATCCGACGCCTTCACTGCAAAATGGATGCACTGTCCTCCAAAGTTTACCAATTACAGCATTGTCTCGACAAGAATGCAGACAGGCTTGAACTGTGGAACAGAGTTTCTGACTTAGACGATACTACGGCATCGTTGGTGCCCAGGGTGTCAACCCTGGAGGGTCAAATGAAAACCACAATTGCTAAGAATGAAGACCTGGAAGGACGCTCCCGGAGAAACATAAGGCTGGTTGGGATAAGAGAACAACAATTACAGACCCGGATGGAAGACCATGTTGAGAAGATATGCATAGAACATTTTGGAGCTGAGGCATTGTCCTGTCTCTTTGTTGTACAGAGAGCTCACAGGATCCCGACCACCCGACCAATCCCGGGGGAAACCCCCACACCCCATCATAGCCAAATTGCTCAACTACAAAGACAGGGACACCATCCTGAGGCTTGCCAGAGACAAGGGGGAGCTTCAGTTCGACGGAGATTCCATACCATTTTACCCAGATTTCTCACCAGCCGTCCAGGCACAGAGGAGGTCATTTGCAGGTGTCAAACACCGCTTGCAAGATAACCAGATAACCTATTCGATGCCATTTCCCGCTAAACTATGAATCCAGCACGATGGGAGGGTTCAATTCTTCGAGTCCCCTGAGGAAGCAAATTTCTTCCTCGACAGAATTGGCTGCAAGCTCCCCAACAACCACCACCTAAGGCCACCACAGGGAGACCGGGCGAGGCGGAATCCACCATGAGTCAACATATAAACACGCAACCTGGCAAAACAAAGGCCAATGAAATCGTCAGAGAATCACTCTCCTGTATTGAAAAATGGAACCTCTCACCATGGGAGGCTACTAGCGCCCCAAGCGCAGCACTGCTAATGGTTTCACAAATGGGGTGGGATACTAATTTTGGGCAAGTTGGGGGTTGCCCATGCAAGGGTGGGAATTCAGAGACTGTTTGGGAATCGCGCCTACGAGGACCTCGACCACCGCCACTCTACCCCCCAATCCTATTAAATCTGATCTTCTCGTCACACTGCGGGAAAAATAACAATGGGTAATTGTCATTCCATCGTGGCACCATCACTGTCCTCTGGAAACTGTCACCAGCAAACATCTTTCACAACCAAGAGCCCACAGGTCAAATTCAAGGTAATCACCTGGAACATTAGAGGGGACAACATCCCAGCAAAGTCTCGAAAAATCCTGCACTATCTCAGGAGACATGAGGTCGATGCTACAAGAGACACATCTCCTCCCGGACTCCGAACACCGCTGGGCCTGCGAACGGGGCTGCCACAGGTACTTTTCACCTACTCGTTGTACGTCAGAGGGGTAGCCATACTTATTGACAAGAGTCAATTTCAGCCTAGTAAAATCCGAAAACTACACTGAAGGCAGAGCACTCTTGGTAAAAGGGTTCCTTGCGGGAAGGGAGGTGGTTTTCATGAACTCCTATGACGGAGCGAACAATTTCGACTGGGTCCCGTCCCAACTTGAGGACTGTGGCTCTGCAACAATCATCTGGGCGGGGACATGAACATACCGCTGGACCCCCTAAAGAGCAAATCACACAATACAGCCGCCCGTCCGACCAAAGCGAGCCTTCAGATCCAAGAAATCTGCCGTGCATTTGATCTGGTAGACACGTGGAGACACGCCAACTAGGAGGACTACCTCCTAGTATCATCTCAAGAGTCTGTTTCAGTGGGGAACCTGCCAAATCCTACCCAAGAGCTTCTCTGACCATTCCATGGGGGTTCTTGAATGCGGGCTCCCCAACACAAAAATGGGAACACCCCACTGGAGGTTTAAACAAGGCTCATTGTCGGACCAGGTGTTTGCTGCAGAACTACACAAGGAAATCGAGGCCTTCGTAGAAGTCAACCAAAACTCGGTCTCATCAGCAGCCACGCTCTGGGAGACTTTAAAATGCTACATCAGGGGAGTGTGCATAACAAAGGACAACGGAATTCTGAAACTGATCAGACGCGAACTGGTTGCGAGCAAGGACCGACTAAAAAACCTAGAGCTTGCATGCTCCAGCTCCGATAATCCAAACATCCAAGCAGAACTTAAAGAAGAACTTCTCCAGTTCAGAAACCTGGCGGAGTGCGAGATAAAATTCCTAGGCCGGAGACACCAAATGCGACAATACGGTGAGGGCCAGAAACCCGGAGCTCTGCTGGCGCGGCCGATAGCCACTGACAGGAGACGCATCCGGGTTGAAAGAGTCCGTAATGCCCAAGGCACACTGAGGAAGAAATAGTTCGCGCATTCCGCTCCTTCTACCAGGAACTGTACGGCTCCAAACATACTGCTGGTCCCGAAACCCTACAAAGCTACCTAAATGATACTGAACTCTATTGGGTGGAGAGAGAGCTTTGTGAACCGCTAAACCAGCCTATCTCCCTGGAAGAAATCCTGTTAGCCATCAAAACCCTGCCCAACACCAAAGCCACAGGCCCAGATGGCCCAACTGGCGAATTCTATAAGTATTTTGCAACTACAGTGGCCCCACTGCTCCTGCGGGTATACGAGGAGGCGCTCGAACGCAGGATCCTACCGCCGACCCTTCATGAAGCCAACATTATTCTGCTACACAAGGCAGGTAAACACCCGCAAGAGCCCCCCCAACCCAGAGGACTGTGCCTCCTATAGGCCAATCTCAATAATCAATTTAGATAACAAGATACTAGCAAAAATACTAACGGCCAGATTACTCCCTCTAATGCCGGGACTGGTACCGGGGGACCAGGCCGGCTTTGTCCCTTGGCGAAGCACGACATTTGGTATTAGGAGACTGTTTGGGGTTATTGAAGCACTCACAGCCTCACACCAAACAATTGCGGTACAACTTGACGCGGAGAAGGCCTTCGACTCCGTCGAATGGCCCTACTTCTTTGCGGTAATCAAACAGATGGGCCTGGAGAAATACTTTATCAGACTAATCTCCCTCTTATACAATAGCCCTCGATCATCCATTATCCTAGGCAACACGAAGTCTGCAAATCTAGACCTGCAGCGGGGGACCAGGCAGGGATGTCCGCTTTCAGCGCTAATATTTGCTTTAATAATGGAACCTTTGGCATCAGGGCTTCGCTCCCGTCAACTCGAGAGAAGCCTCGCGCTCGGACCACAAACTAATAATATCTCTCTATGCAGACGATGTGGTCCTCTTCATCCAAGAACCCAATCGTAAACCTAAATCCCATTATGCGCGAAGTCCTTAAATTTGGCAGCGTATCCGGCCTAAAAATGAACCATTCTAAATCAATAATATTCCCTCTGACACCGGGTACTCGAAAATTCACAGATGACCACGGGTTCATGTGGGAAGATGCACACGTCCGATACTTGGGGATTTCAATGTCTCTTAGCCATCTTGACGTATTTAATCATAATTACGAGAAGGCACTAGGGTCCCTCCAGTCACAAATACAAAGGTGGAAAGCGCTCCCACTGACACTATGGGGTAGAGCCTTGCTAGTTAAAATGGTGGTGCTTCCTAAATTTCTATACCTGTTTGCCAACATACCCCTATTGCTACCTCAATCCTATTTGCTGAGAGTAAGGAGTTTGGTCCTCGAGTTGCAGTCGGCGGGCAAACCAGCAAGGGTGGCCTACACAACGCTCATTTTACCAACGTCCCGTGGAGGATTAGCACTCCCGGATCTCGAGAGATACTACTGGGCGGCCCAGGCACAGTTCCTCGGCTATTGGTATGCCACTCGTTTTATTAGACCACACGTACAAGTAGAACAGGCGCTGGTGTCGCCCTACTTGCTTAGAATGGGCATCATAGGTCATCTCCCAGTAGCCCAGACCACGATGAACGTGGCCCTCTCCACATACGTGATCTGGAAAAAGTTGGCGCAGAAATATGCCGTCCACACCAGATTCTCTCCCCTGTTGCCAATTAAGTTCATGCCCGGGGTTCCCCTGACAACAGAGACTGCCTTCCACCAGTTGGCGAACAAACTACAATTGCGGACCATGGGCGACCTGTTCACTGAAGGGTCATTTATATCACTCAAGGAAGCCAAAGAGAGAGGTAGCAACATATCCCTTGACACATTTGTATTTTTTAGGCTCCGGCACACCATACAAACACTCTTTCCGACCTTCCCGCAACAACCTCCTACATGGCAGCTTTAAAAAAAAAACGCAATTCAAGCTCAGGGCAAAGGCAGACTGGTCTCAACAATCTATAGATCCCTCTTAATGGAGACGATACCCCAAAATACTTGCGCAAGGTGGGAGAAAGCTCTTCAGGCCCCGATACCAGATGAAGACAGGGTTTACGTCCTCCGACAAACCCAAAAGGTGGCTCTGAATACACGTTTTAAACAGATCCACTTTAACTATCTCCATCAAACGTACTACACCCCAGCTAAAAAACGTTTCGAACGCCCCGAATCAGAGGCCTCATGCGAGAGTTGCTGCACCCCAGCAGCGAATTTCCTTCATCTAGCCTAGGACTGCCCTGCCGTGTCTCGCTTCTGGGCTGAGGTCTTAGAGACAACAGCCGCAATTATCGGGGAAGACCCTACACCTATCCCTACTGTAGCCCTCCTAAGGCTAACAAGACACTTATCTCCCGCAACGAGGAAACTCGCAGGTGTCCTGTTGGTGCTTGCACGCAGGAGAGTGGCCCTGTCATGAGGAAGAGGACCAGCCCCCACTCTGGCGAACTGGTTAAAAGACATCCCATACTGCCAAGACGTGGAAACAGAATTCATCAGAACTCTACCTTTACATGCACGCTCACCCGATATTTTGCGACCATACATCCTTTATTTATTATCCTTGTCTAACGACGACACTTCATCAACCCAATCCCAACAAACTCCCTGAATAGACTCGCCAAGTTATCATTGCAGAAGAGCCCGGCTTTGAGTGACTACCCGAAGAGACAATACCCTTTACAAGCAATTAATATGGTGAGGGAGGAGATGGGGATGTGGGGACTCTGAGGCGCAACTGTTGATACACCCATTTGGGTGCCATTTTGCTGTTACTTGTTGAAAATCCAAAAAAGAAAGTTTAAAAAAAAAAAAACAAGGCACTAACCTGAAAATCCAAGCCACCCGTGTCCACCTCCATGATACAATTTCATGGTCCGCTCAACCGATGTTGGGCAAAGTGCCAGCTGGAAATCTACTGTGTTCAGCAGCTTTACTTTTTAGCGCCTCGACTTTTAGTAAGTTGTCCAGTTTGTCAATTTGTGGGGGTTTAGTTCCTTGCTAAAACGCAGTACTACAGATATCAAAGGGAAGTCTTATTCCACTCTATTAGTTAAGCCTGGAAAATTGAACAAATGTCAATTGAAAGCACATTCTCAGGCAAACGGTTCTGGCTAGCTGGCAACGGACAGTGTGACAGCCCTGGACTTTCAGCAAAGTACTGCTCATACCACTTTCAAGACATGGAAACAAAAAAATGGCGAGTTTGGAGATAGTGCAGGTGTCCCAATGTAAATCCTCTGTGGCCATGAAGAAACATGGTTTCATAAAATCCGGGGAACATCTTCAATCGAGAGGAATGCAAATAGACCTCATAGCCACTGACATGTTTCAATAGCCAAGGCCACGCAAGAGCAGTTTCCAAACATTCTTCATCAATTTGATGTATGGCACGTTGTCAAATCAGTCAATAAATAAATTGACAACTGCTGGTTAAAAGAAGGGTTTGGAAAATATTTTACAGTTGTCTCAGACTTTCAGCAACCATCTTTGGTGGAGCTCCATAACTTGTGAGGAGTCTGTGGAAATTCTACTTGAACAATGGCGCTCATTAATACACCACTGCTCCAACGTTCACTCATGGATAGAAAACCAACATTTTTACCAATGTGCACATGGACCTTTATCGGAAGAGCAGCAACGCAAGAAGTGGTTGCTTCCATCTCCATATAAAGCACTTGAGAAGATCGCGTTTGATAAAACTCTTTCAAGAGACCTAAAGGGACTCACAGAATTCTGTCACACCAGAGATTTGGAGGTGTTCCACAATATGTGCTTAAGTACAGCCCCCCCCCCCCGGGCTGCATTGATACCTGCTGCGGTCCTCCTCAAGTGGCGCCACGCGAGGGCCTCCATTACGTGCTGCCCATTCCTCCGTGCTGCCCATTCCTCCAGGAGCTCGGGGCTTCGTGGGGGCGCCCTAGGCCTGTGCTGAGGACCTGGCCTGTATGCGCCTCCTCTGTGCACCTCCATCACCAGGACAATAAGCTACTTGCCCCCTGGATGCCGCCATTGGCAAATCACAGTGAACTGGGTCTCCCCTGAAAGGCCCCCCGCTGCCACCAACCCAACAGAAATTGATGTAGCAGCGAATATAGGATCCAGGGAGTTATCCGTGGCCATACTAAGCTGGGGACTGGACTACGCTGGGTCAGCCGTATAAACTGCGTCAAACTCTCTGGTCAATCCACATGGCCCCGGCCGTGGACATGGGGCAACCCTGATCATCTGAACCTACCCTGCACACTACCGGCCCCGGTGCTCACACCGCCGGCAATCAGACTCTCACCAGAACTATCCTAGGAGATCCCCGCCGCTGCCGATGTGGACGTAGGTCGACCCCACTGGTGACACCCCCACCTGCGCTGATTCCGTAGAGGGTCAGACCTGAAGGCCACTACTGCGGTACACACCTACAGGCTTAAAAAGAACTCTGGGAGCATAGCTTAGCCAAGGGCAGCTATATTGATGCAGCGAACAGAAGAACCGCATAACCACCTGCCTGGATACCCCCATTCTAACAATTGCTACCAAGGAACTCTAATACCTCTGATCACTCACACTCTCCCTGGTTCCTGGAACCCTTCTCCTGTCCTCACAATGACCAAAGGGGCTGGTGCAGGGAAAAAAACAGTTTGCTGAATATGTTTACTAAAACACCATCCAGACCGGCGGCTGAGGCCCCGGAGGAAGCACCCACCACCTCGACACCTTCAACCTCAGATGACTCGCAGAAGATGCTGGAGTATATGCGTGAGGAATTCACTACATTGCATACTAAACTTGATGATATGAATGGCACCATCTCTTCTATAAAAGCCCATATCGAAAAGACAGATGGCCGGGTGGCCGAAATTGAAACAAGGGTTGGGGCTGCTGAGGATGACCTGGGCTCCCTTCGCGCTGCGGTTTCCACACTCTCCAGTCGGGTATCGGCAGTTGAAAAGAAAAATGACGACCTTGAATCTCGCTCTAGACGAAATAACCTGTGCATTGTCGGAATACCCGAGGACATTATCAAGGAACCCATGGAGGACTACGTGGAACGCATTCTTCCAACACTCCTGATACACCGAAATCCTCCCTGCAGTTCGCGGTTGAAAGGGCCCACTGCTCCCTAACCGCAAAACCCAGACCGGGCGCACCTCCATGTCCCATTATAGCCAGAATCTTAAATTTACGGGACCGTGATGCCCTCCTGCGGGCAGCCAGAATTAAGGGGGAGTTGCTTCTTGGGTCGGCGAGGATCCATCTTTACCCGGATTTCTCTGTTGCTGTGCAGCAGGAACGCAAAACCTTTCTGGCTGTGAAAGAGAGACTCCGAGATTTAGGGTTAAATACTCCATGCTATTCCCCGCAAAGCTAAGGGTCGAATATTCTAACCAAACATTCTTTTTCACGATTCCGGAAGAGGCTTCAAAATGTATTGACAAACATTTCCCTGGCTGATCCCCTGCGGCGATCTCTACGTTGATTTGTTGTTACCAATTGTGCCTATACCAATAATAGGCCTATATACTGCAGTGCTCTTGGTGGCGACAACACCTTGCAAGAGTTCATTAGTTGTTACTTTTGTGTTTTTTGTTCCATTGATCCTCCATTATGTGGTCCTCGCTTGCCACACAGACTCATTGTGTTTAGAAATAACCGATATCCTAATATTTCCCCGGTCCGAAATAATCCTATACCGATTTACAGGCCCCCCCGATTGTAGATGTCGGGGACCTGATTACGTCTACAGTTATACTGGGTTGTCATTATGTCCCACGGGAATGCATTAACAGTTTGTTCTTGGGCCGCCCCCTTTTTGTATCATCTTCTTTGAACCACTGACCCACCGCACTTGTGGCCTAAACTAAACACACTGGTTAATCCTACTGTATTGAAAAGCTCCTCATACTCTCCCCAGTCCGATGCGCCTTCGCCAGGCCAGCTAACAGGCCCTGAGGCGCTGATGCCGAGAAGTTTGCTGTTGTTATGGCTTTGTTGGGTTACCATCCCTCTGTTTGGGGGAGGGATGTGGGTGAGGGGAGGATGGGATGTTATGTTAAAAAAGTCTTGACAACCACCAGAGATGCCACACATACCACAGTAGTACATCACAAACACACAGAAGGGGTGACACATTCGTCCAAGCCGATTTGGTATTTGCTACTGCTAACCCATAGACAAAAACTAAATTAACACCCCTACACGAATGGTGGATAGCAGCTTAACCTTCATGAGCTGGAATGTTAGGGGTCTGGGTAATCACAAAAAGATGCAGCAGATACAACTCTATGCTGAACGCCACAGTGGTAAAATCTTATGCATACAAGAGACCCATGCCCGCTCTGAACAATGCGAAAGATTTGCTGAACAGTGGGGAACCCAGAGGTATTACACTAATTATTCCACCCAAAGACAAGATGCCCTTACTCTAATACAGAGGAATCTTAAGTTCTCATGTTGCCACTCGCGAATAGACCCGCTTGGGAGATATGTATTAGTCATTGGCAAACTGCAAAACCAGGAGGTGGCCATCTTGAATATATATATGGGCCGAATATTGATGACCCCGACTTTTACCTGCACCTGGCCTCGGTCCTGGAGAGTTACCCCCTGGTCCCACTCATATGGGGAGGCGATTTCAATATGATACTAGACGTCAGCCTAGACCGATCGACCCTAGACCTCGCCACCTCTCCAGAGCAGCCCACACTATTCTTACAACTCTCCCTCGACTAGCAGTGGTGGATGCCTGGCGGCTAATGTACCCAGATTCTCGCACATACGCCTACTATTCCTCAGTTCACGACTCATATTCTAGGATAGACAGATGGCTCATATCAGACATACTGGTCAGGTGCCTGTCCCATCTAGCTATCCTCCCCAGAACATTATCAGACCATTCACCAGTGATCATCTCATTGAACTGGGGCCAAGAATATGATAAAACGAGACAGTGGAGGATGAGGCCCCATGCCCTTCTTGATCAGGTCTTCGACTCTGAACTCGAATCTTCCATCGAAGAATTTTTTGAGATCAACACGAACTCTGTGACAACACAAGCCACCCTCTGGGAATCCTTTAAAGCATAAACATGGGGCATCGCCATTTCCAAAGGGTGTGGTATTCTGAAGGGAATCAGAGCAGATATCGCTGGTAGCGAATCGACTGTGGCTAACCTTGAGACTCAATATGCCCAGGATCACTCCCCTGCCACACTAGCATCGCTAGGGTCGGAGCTGGACAAGTTCCACAGCCTAGCAGAACGAGAAGTCAAATTCCTGGACAGCCCCCAGTCGGTAAGGAAATACGGTGAGGGCGAGCGGCCAGGCCGCATGCTAGCCAGGTTGCTACGCCGAGAATTTGGAGCCCCCAACATACCAGCAATAGAGAGGCCCGATGGTACACTGGCTACCTCACCACAAGACATTAACTCTGAATTTATATCATTTTATACCTCCCTGTATTCGAAAGTGGATAGTCCCCATATATCGGAAATCAACTCCTATCTAGGAAACCTCTCTCTTTCGGTCCTGTCCACTGACGCCAGCATTTCCCTGGAGAGACCTTTTACTCCTGAAGAACTCACTGAAGCCATTGAGTCGTTGGCATCGGGAAAGGCCCCTGGACTTTTATAAGTAATACAAATCTCACCTGGTTCCACATCTACTGGCCCTATGGGAGGAGGCATGCGAAAAGGGCATACTCCCTCCCCCCTCCCCCCCTCTCTCCGAGAGGCAATGATAACAGTCCTTCTCAAAACTGGCAAACCCCCCCCCCACCCAATGCGGCTCATACCGCCCCCTTTCGCTAATTAACTGCAACGTTAAAATATACGCTAAACTACTGGCCAATCGACCAGCTTCATACATGCCCCACATCATCCACCCTGACCAGGCGGGATTTGTCCCAGAGAGGTCCACATCCCTGAACCTAAGAAGGCTCTTCAAAGTGATCAGTAGGATTAACCCGAAAGCACAGACGGTGGCAGCCACCTTAGATATGCAGAAGGCATTGACTCAGTGTCATGGGAATATTTGTGGCGAGTTCTTGAGAAATGTAAGTTTGGCCCTAATTTCCGGACCTGGGTAAAGCCGCTCTATACCGCCCCATCAGCCAGAGTTCGCACTGAGGACAGGTGCTCCACCCCCTTCCAGATAGCCAGAGGGACATGACAGGGATGTCAGTTCTCCCCGCTAATATTCGCCATAGCCATGGAACCCTTTGCTGACATGATGCGCCAGTTAAACTCTCACAGAGGCTTGCGCACAGCGGGCCAATCCGATATTGTTTCCTTATATGCCGACGACGCTCTCCTGTACATCCGTTCCCCAGAAACCAATCTTGCCCTGATTTTGAGTGATATAGCCCGATTTGGACACATATCTGGGTTGAAAGTAAATTGTTCTAAATCTGCCCTATTCCCACTTACAGACTCCACGCAACCCCCCTCTGATCTAAGGGGATTCACTTTGTCTCAATCCAGCATCACTTACCTTGGCGTGGCAGTTTCCCGGCATAAGGCGAAGTTGCGCGAGGACAACTACCGGAATTACCTCACAAACCTGCCTACTAAAACTACTGGACTAGACTCCCCATTTCCCTAGCAGGTAGGATGGGTATACTTAAAATGGTAGTGTTACCTCAACTCCTCTACCGATTCACCAATCTTCCTTTATGGCCGGGCGATGAATTCTTCAAGTCGCTAGGCCACATAATCAACACCTTTCTCTGACATTCCGGCGCAGTCCGCCTCAAACTAATAACACTGACCACCCCTAAGGAATTGGGCAGATTTGGCGCCCCCGACTTCATTAGGTACTGGGTGGTAGCCCAATCTCAATTTGCTTTCCATTGGTTTAACACCATAGATCCCCACCGCCCCCATGTCCGGTTAGAGAAACTTTTGTCGGACATACTAGATCACACTATTGACCCCTCCCCAATGCGCTGTCTCTTACACAACTTTCCCCAGTTGGGGCGTGATTCTAAGAGCGTTGCGGGACTCTGCATGGTATTGGCTGTACACTGCACATTGATGCGTTGGCTTCGCCCTAGGGCGCCCACGTACGCACAGTGGCTCAGGACAGTCACTTGGGCGCATGATACCAAAGAGGCCTGGAGTGTGCTGCAACATCCACATTCGAGACCAAGGGATATCTGGCGTAAGTTCCGCGATTACATGTCCGCCTTGACCTCAACCTCAGATTCTGAATCCTCTTCCCCCCCCCCGTCCCCTCAACAATGCCGCCCTGTGAACTGTGTCTCCTTTAATCCAGATTTCAATACATCACCTAGAACCTAACCCTTGTGATCTGTACAGAATCCTAACATTGTAAAGTATGTATTGTATAAAGTGTATATTGATGTCGCTCTGTGACCATCTCTGTCTGCTTGTGTGTTGTCAAGTCAAATAAACTTTCGTCCGAACAACCTGCCTCCAGCACAGCCATTCTGCAAACTTAAGTGGCAATGGACACAGCACGGCGATGGCATTTCAGGAGAAACACACAGCTTGTGAGGGTTCCTCCTATTTGAAATGCTGCAGTTTGTACCCACCTATTTACTGGCCGTGGCCATGCTAATCCCTAAGGTCATTCCCACGTGTTACCCGACCCTCACATCCAAAATGTATTTCCCGAAATCTCTTTGCAGTAGCTCTATCAAGCATTAACATCAAATGTTGGCCTTAAGTGTTATTTTTAAGCAGTGTGCTCAAAGTGAATGGCTAAATTGCATCTGAAAAAGTGATACTGGTATAATAAAATGTCTTATGCAGATGTCTTGTGCCTTCAACCAATTTATTTATACCTGTTCCTTGCACTGAAGTCCAGTTTCAAATCTGCAATGGCGAAGCCCACAGCTTTGACTTGTTTATTGGATTTGATGTGCATTTTTCCAGGCACTGCTATCGTATGCCTAGTTTTTTGTCCTCTTTGATCTTGTGCACTTGAGACTAGTTACTGACATAGCTTCACCCGTATTGTGCGTGACGTGCTAGTCATACCGTTGTTGGTTAAAATGCTGGCCGAATATTTTACATTAACTTTAACACCAACCAACACTTGACACAAAACTTATATTTTCTCAAACCTGCTTTGTGGGACGAATCCCTTACGTTTTGCCCTGATGGACTCATAAGCAAACCATCCCCAGATTACGCACACAGGTCCAGCCCACCAGAGAAGGTGCATATCAGGCCTTTCTACGAACAGAAATCTTGTCAATACGGCCCTTTTAATTCTTCCTTGTGTACCACTTACACAGGCTATTTATGGCAGCACCTCCATAAATCATGGAGTTCACTGGAGACAGCCTGGCTAGCAGCAGCTTGCAAACCCACTCTTTACTTTAGCAATCCACACAGTTGCTTGGAAGAGTCCTGGTATGTTCAATGTTTTTAACACTCTCTTCCGAGTAATGTAAAAGTAAATATAAAGTAAAATATAAAATATTGTTTTTTGCTAACTTTGTTTAACTGCCTGCATTTTGTAAGTTACAGTGTTATTAAAGCATCTTGAATCATGAACATGCTTGTGACCCTACTTTTGGACACAGTATTGTGTAAAATGAAATTTGTCTTAAACAAGGGCTGCATTTCTGCTTCATTTTCCTCAATCTTAAACTGCTTTAATGGAGGCAGCGCAGTTGCAGCAGCATGGGTTTTAAAGACTGTTTTTTTTCATCGCAGAAAACATCAATTGCATTCAATGGCTTGGGGTTCTTGATCTCTTGACATTTTTAGGAGAGCCTCCCAGCAAGCAGTGAGAAGGAAAATCTTTGTTGGTGTTCTATATGAAGGTGTTTTGTTTTGTCTCAACATTGCATGTGTTTGTGTGCATTGAAGGGCACTATACAGTTTGTTTTCATAGTGAGCAACAAATAGCTGAGCATGTGGTTTGAACGTTAACTCCCTTTCTGACCACCCACTGCAAGCAGGTATACGGATACAGGTAGAAACAGTGTTGCATATATTTTCAGTGGTACACTTTGTACCGGTACCGCAACAGGACTGCAATATATTCAGGTAAAGTAGACTAATTTATCAACGTAGCTGCTATACACATGTCATGGCACAATGCTGAATATTCACAGCAGGGCTGATAGCATCATGCCAACATTTCTTAGCAGGACTATGTTTTGGGACAGTACCTGAATTTCTTAACAGAGCTGCTGTTAAAGCACAAACATGTGTTGGCTTTTTCTGCGGCAAGCTAAAGTACTGAGCAAGAACAGTGTCCGAGTTCTTCCCACCAACATCTGACAGTAGGAGAAGATGGCATGGCTGTCATATACTTCAATCCCTTCTACGCTGTCTTGTGGTTTTCAAAACATCTGCTTCTCCCATGTCTGATTACTGAGTCCCACTGCCAAAGATCTATCACATTTCAAAACCTCATTATGAATCTCCCGACTATTGTAGGATCGTCCAAACAGGCTTAGAGCTTTAAACAAGCCATTTATGTCAGCCAAGCCTCACATGGAACTGCCAGTGTCCTAACCGTATGTGCCTTGGGAAAGGCAGCTCAGTGGGTCAATAACCCTGCTGCAGAGATTATTGTGTAACGTGTTAGTTCAAATCCTGTTGATAGGCGAGTTAATGAGTCTGCATCAGAGATATGCATTTAAGATGCAGGTAACATTCAATTGTAACAGAGTTGGCTTAACATTTGACTCATCAAAAGGACTATTAAAT
This sequence comes from Ambystoma mexicanum, assembly GCF_040938575.1. Taxonomy (NCBI): domain Eukaryota; kingdom Metazoa; phylum Chordata; class Amphibia; order Caudata; family Ambystomatidae; genus Ambystoma; species Ambystoma mexicanum. Next base: position 1,300,507,126 of record NC_090932.1, read on the forward strand.
ATTCAGTGATTCAGAACACACACATTCATCCAGGATGCTCTACTTGTATTGTAATGTAATTGGTTATTTATAACACGCTTTATACCCAGAGGTTTCTAAGCGTGGACCCAGAGATAGAGCCTTTGTTGCTGTGCGTCCCCTTGCTTCCAAGGCATGCGCGTTGCCCCCACCCGAGCTATCCGTCTGGCTCAGAACACCCAACTCTTCAGGGCTGCTATGCTTGTAATGGCTCAGAACACACACCTCATTGGATCTGCTATACCTGTGATGGCTCAGAAGAGACATCTCATTTGGGCTGCTATATTTGTAATGGCTCAGAAGAAGCACATTCCACGAGGACTGTTATATGTGTAATGGCTCGGAATAGACACCTAATCATGGCTGCTATACCTGCAATGGCTCAGGAGTAGAACACGCGCATCCCATGAGGACCACAATACTTGTAATGGCTCAAACCGACATCTCGTCTGGGCTGCTATACTTGTAACGGCTCAGAACACACTGCTCATATGGGCTCTAATACTTGCAATGGCATATAGTGTTGGTAAAGCATCTGATTCAAGCAAGTGCTGCATCTGGTCAGACAAACCGCAAACTCTATAATTGTCAGCCTAATGGCCAAAAGAAAGTTTGCACACATCTAAAAAGAGTCACCCAATGGCAAAGGTGCACTAGATTTTTAAATAAAAAAGGCATTTTCAGCTTTTGGGATATTTGTTGGTGCTATGTGAAAAGAAACAGAAAAACAGGAGAGGAAGGGCAACTCTGAACCTAAGCAATACAGGAGAACAAAGGAGTGGCAGGTGTGGGGTGAAGGGACTGAACATACAAAACAGGAATTCAAGAAACAGTAAGGAAGAGAGAGCAATGAGCTAGATAGGGCAACAAAGAAAGAGAGAAGGGAAACAGAGTTAATAATAGGACAAACACACAATAGGAGCGAGGGCTAGAAGCAGCAAAATAGACATTTGGAGACAGTAAAATAAAAACAGATCAACAGCAGATGGGGAGAGATGGAAATAGAGCAGCAATACTAGAGAAGGGCAGGCCAATAACAATCAAAAGGAGTAGCAACCACAACCGAGAAAATGAAAAAAAACAACAAAAAAAACAGATATAGCCAGAGTAATGACATGAGAGAGGCAGAGGAGTTATATCAACTGATACAGCGAGAAATAGGAGGGCAACAGCAACAATTGAATGCAGAGATGAAAGAGGCAGAGTGACAGAGAAACAGACTGTAAAATGTGGCATCGCAACACTTAAGGATGGGAGGCAAAGCATCAGAAGTGAGAGACGGGAAACAGAGTTGCAAAGGGAAGGAGAGATGGAGAAAAACCATGGAGTGGCTGTCAAGCAGGTAGTGCGTGATGATATGATAATGGCATTTATAACGCGCCTATACACAAGTGTTTCAAGGCGCAATGCGTGGCAGCAACAGTAGGCCCAAGAGACAATTGATGCTGGTAGAGTGAGGGACTCGATTTATAAATCACCCGATGTAACTAGCTAGCATCTGTAGTAGCTCTTAACAGAGTTTGTACCCAAGTATCATGGAGATGAAGCTGGGTAGTATGCATCTACAAAGTTCTTGTGTGGGGAAAACGTTTTCCACAGGTGCAATAAATTATTCAGAACCACTTTGAAATTCAGCTGTGTTATCTTATGTTTTCGAACAAAGTTTTAATTTTAGGCACATTGGTTTTACTTTCCAATTCTAAAAATTGGGAGTAAACACTGTCACTCCAAAATCCTATATGGAGCACTGCACGGGTCAGTGATTTATCATGCTTGTGATGAGTAAAGCCTGCGGGTTTTGAGTCAGTTTTATTTCATTATAGTTTGTTTTAAATGTACACACTTTAACTGTGTTCTCTCATTCTCCATGGGATATCACTCTCTAAGCTATTATTCTCTCCATGAACACTCTCTCTCTTTCTCCCTCTCTCCCTTGTCCATGAGCGCTGTATGAGCCCCCTCTCTCTCCATTACCTGTATCCCTCTCCCTCCATGCATTGTCTCTCACCCCATGCGCGCGCTCTCTCTCTAATCACTGTCCCTCTCCATGCGCTGTCACTCTCTTTCTGTGTTCTTTCTCTGTATGATGTCTCGCTCTCTCCCTCCGTGCCGTCTCTCAGTGCACTGTCTATGCGTGTCTCTCTCTCTCTGTACACTGTCTCTCTCTGTGTTGACTCTCTGGGTACGCTGTCTCGGTCCATGTACTGTCTTTCTCAATACACATGCTCTCTGTGCGCTCTCTCTCTCTTTATGCACACTCCCTCCACGCGCTGTCATTCTCTAGCGATGCACCTCTCTCTCTGTATCCCTCTGCTGTCACTCACTCCTCTCTCTCTCTGTGCTGTCACTCTTGATCCTCTCTGTGCATTGTATTTGTATCTCTACATGTGCTATCTCTGTGCGTGCTCTCGTTCACTCTCTTCTTTCTCTGTGGGCCATCTCTTTCTCTGTGCGCTCTCTCTTAACCTGAAGAAATTACATCTCGCTTGCACAGTCATTCCATCTTCGCCAAACTCTCCTTTCATTGCAGCCCTTACTTTTTTCTCATTCGACCTCTCACATCCTCACTTTTCATCTTACCCTCGCACTCTCATCATCAATGGCACCCTTTCTCAATAAGTTCCTCCCTTTCTCCAATCCCCCTCTCATTTTAATGCACATCTGCAGCATCCCTTCTCACATCCTCCCTTAACTCCATATACTCTTTTCCTTGCACCCTGGTGCATATAAATGCAAAGAAGAGCAGTAAACGCCAATGCTGTTGGCTTTGCCGATGCTTGTTTAACAGTATGTCTGGTATGTGTATTTGTCAACGAACGGACTGGCGGCCAAACCAGGCTATTCGATGCTTCAAGCAGAAGCAAAATTGCCCTCAGAAATGTCGAACCCCGAATAACTTTAAGGGTAACTTTAGTTGTAGGATGATTAATATCATGTTGTTCCGCGAGCAGAAGGTGGTACACACATTTTTGGAATTGAAAATGCTTGGAGCCCTGCACTTAAGAGCCTGCACATTGAGGTACACAACACATAAGCCACCCCAGGTTTCATGCCACACGTCATGAACATACTCCAACCCTTGTATGACATATCCCACCCGATTTCCACTGCTTCCTTAGCTGCCCCCGTACCGGCTTGCTCTCTGCCCCAGGAAGGGCTGTTATGGGTCCGGCAGGCATCCTGGAGCAGGCACTGCAGATCACAAATCCAGCTCACAGTCCTCAGAATTAGCGGCGCAGGATAAGCCGCACAAGATGGCTTTGGGAGACTGACTGAGACCAACGTGTAGACATCGAAGAAAGATACACAAACTAGTCACTTCCAACGTTAGCGCTTAAACATAGAAGAAGGACAACTACACAGCTAACCCAGCAGTACCAACTCTGTTTGAGAAATCGTCCTTGTCTATGACAGGAGGCACAGGAAGCCGTATAAACAATAGACATGGTAGAAGGACACGGAGACACTAATACTTTGGAGGAAAGGGAAGATAGACATAGAAAAGGGATGCAAAAAAAAAAAACAAATGTACATGCTGCTCCTACTCAACTCAACTTCGAGTTCTAGTCGGCCGAAAACACGTCACTCTAGAGAGGGAGCGCGGTTCCCATAGCAGCAGATACACGATGCAAGACGGCAGGAAGGTGCAGGTGGGTGTTCCTTCCTCGCTCTCAGGGCTGACTTATAGTTAAATCTGCTATTTGTTTACTAGACAGATCTGCAATATCCTGATTCTGCATGCTGTGGTATAGATCCGCGAAGAAGGTCCGAGCACTTCAAAGCGGATTGTGGGAGAGGGATGTTACACCGAACGTTACTTTTTACACAGGCCACCAATATGCATTTTAAGTTAATTGATTTTTATTGAAAGTTAAGAATAATTAAGTAGACATTACAGCCAGTTGTATGAAAAGTGAAATACATCATAGTAAATATGATAATTGATGATGCTGTAGTTAACTAAATACAATATTAAATATTATAAACCTTATAAAAATATGAAGTAAAATCATAGCATGGTTTGGGACAAACAGGGGAGGACGGACACCACACGTTAAGGGAAGAGTAGGGAGAGGGAAGAGCAATACATGCAACAAAAGGAGCATTTTATGTTAAGTAATAATTAAAGGCAATCCATTTGTTATGAAACTTAGGTAGAGTTTTTGTTGATAAGACATGCATTTTTTCAATTCTGTGAAAAGAGCACACAGAGTTCCACCATGAATCATAAGTAATGGAAGGCAACATATACCAAAAAATGTAATAAATCAGACAAAGTAATATGTGACATATAGGGATTTGCTACAGCTCCAATCATGACATTACATAATGTGAGAGGTTCCTGAAACGAAAGCATTTCCATATATGAGTCAAAAATGTAAAAACAAAATTACAGTTAAAGATTGAATGAATAAAATCTGCAGGAGAAGATTGGCAGGACCAGCATGCACTTTGACTGGAGTTAGACATTTTGGCAATCCTTGTGGTGTAAGATCTGCTCTATGTAGTATGAAATGAGTGAGATTTGCAGCAACAGAAGTGGAAAAGCATTGCAACCATATCTTAGTCCACATTTCTTCAGTGATTTGTAAGTTCCAATCAGATTCCCACAGGGTATAGAGTTTAGCAGTAGTATCAGTGGGCTGATTGAGAATGCAATAGAATTTGGATGCTTTGGTGGAGTGAGAGTACAAAATTAGTTCTAAATATTTTGAGGGAATTTTATGTGTATAATGAGGAGTAGCTTTAGCAATAAGTTTAGTGAAAATGGAATAGGTTTTAAAATCTGATTAATCTAAATTGAATTAAGTACAGAGGTCTTGGAACGGTATAGGAGCATTATTCTTAAATAAATGTGAGACTAGGAACATTCCGGCTGAGTACCATTTATGTAGATTGCCAAGTTTGGGTTTATGAGTAAAAGCTTTGTAAAACCACAAGAAGGTGCTGGAGATATCTTGGATATTATCACATGTTGTAATTAAGGAATTCCATACTTGTTTAAAGGAGTATAAAAGGGGAATTTTTTTGATTCCAGGCCATGGGGATTTTTTGAGAAAGGCAGTAAAGGACAAAGGAGTAATGAGTTTTGATTCCAAAAGAATCCATGAGGGGGTGTTAATAAATTGGGGTTCAGAAGTTAAACATAAGATAATTTGTCTTTCTTAATAAAAAGGATTTCTGGTATTTAAGGAAGTCTGGAAAATTCACTCCCCCGGAAGGTTTACTGGATTTCAACTTATTGAGAGCAATTTTGGCAGATTTATCTTTCCACAGGAATTGAACTAAAATGTTGTCAATTTTTTTAAAGAAAGAATTTGGGAGTAGTACTGGTATCATAGAGAGATAATAGAGAATAATGGGCCCAAGAGTCATTTTAATAGTCTAGTCTGCCCCACCAAGAGAGGAACAAAGGAGACCAGTGATTAATGGATGAGTTAATTTTATCAATAATCATATTCTGGGTTAGGTTCAAGGTTGACTTGAGGTTATTAGCGATAGGGATCCCTAGGTATTTAACAGATGAAGTACACCATTTCATTCCAAAAAGAGGTGTGTTTGCTAATGTACCTGAATTTGTAAGGGGCAAGATTTCAGATTTGTCATAGTTCAATTTATATCCAGAGACACATGCAAATTGATCTATGGTAGACATAAGTGCTTGGAGGGAAGAGTTGGGATCTGATAAGTAAAGTAGAATATTGTCCGCATAAGCAGTGAACTTAAAAGTAAAATCTTTAAGCGTGATACCTTTAATGCCATCATTGATGGTAATACCTTGGAGTAAAGGTTCTAAGGCTAAAACAAAAAGGAGTGGGGACAGTGGACAGCCCTGTCTAGTGCCTCGTGAGATGGGAAAAGCTTTAGTGAAGGTGTTATTAATAAAAATCCTGGTTGAGGGAGATGAGTATAGAAATGACACTAATTTGATAAAGATAGGGCTGAACCCGTGCCATAAGAGAGATTGAAAAAGAAAAGGCCAAGAGACTCTATCAAAAGCTTTTTCGGCATTTAGAGCAAGGAGGAAAAGAGGATCAGTAGAATCTTGCGCATGTATAGGAGTATTGAAAAGAATTCTTGTATTGGATGAGGCAAGCCTTCCTTTAATGAAGCCTGTTTGATTAATGTTAATTAGTTTATGCATAATACTGTCCAGACGGCAGGCAATTATTTTGGCATCTGAATTAATTAGTGAGATGGGACGGTAATTTTTAACCAAAGAGGGGTCTTTGTCCGGTTTGGGAAATAAAATAAGAAGTGCTTGTCTAAAAGAGCCTGTGCTAGAGCCTGAGGCAAGAAAATGATTGTAGAGGTCGAGAAGTTTAGGAGATAGCAGGGATGAAAAGGAACGATAAAATTCTATAGGAAAACCACCTGGTCCAGGTGCTTTACCGATTTAAAGATCTAAAATAGCTTTATGTATTTCTTGCAATGAAATTGGGTTATCAAGGAATGAAAGGTCTATTGGATGTTCGTTGATCTTTTTATTAGAGCTTAGATATTTAAGAATATTGTCATTGAGAATTGTTTGATCTGCCGAGTAAAGTTGAGAGTAAAACTCAAAAAAAGCGTCATTAATTTGTTGCGAATTAGAAACTCTGATATTTTGTTGGTTAACTACTGAAGTTATGACATTTTTTTCCTTTTCCTTTTTTAGATAAGCGGCTAATAATTTACCCAATTTATTGGATCCGCCATAAAATTTAGCTTTGGATCTTAATAAAGAGGAGCAGGCTTTATTTGTACTATATTTGTTGAATTCTATACGTTTTGCAAGAAGGCATTTGAAGGAGTCCTCTGTGGGATTATTGAAGTTTGCCTGTTCTAATGACTTGATGGAGCAAATAAGGCCTTGGGAGAACTTTTCATTTTGCTTTTTCTTAAAGGATGTATAGCGTATAATGAATCCACGCAATGTGACCTTAAAGGCATCCCAGTTGGTATGTATAGATGTATCAAGGGGATTATTAAGGGTAAAGAATTCAGTAATAAAGATATTCATTTGTTGGATAACATCAGGGTCATTCAGTAAAAAGGAGTTACATCTCCATCTGGATGAATGGAAAGGCAAGGGATCCCATTCCAGGACAGTAAACACAGGGGCATGATCAGAAATAATAATGGGGCCAATTTCAGAATGAAGAATTTTGGGTACAAGAGGGGAGTTTATAAATATATGATCTATTCTTGAAAGTGATTTGTGTGGAGGGGAGAAAAAGGTATATTCTTTCGCCTCTGGATGGCAGAAGCGACAAGTATCAACAAGGGCAAGATCTTCTATAAAATTGAGGAATTGTTTGTGTGATTTTGTATTGATAAATTTGGATTGGGATTTACGGTCAAGGGTAAAATCACCAATTTGGTTGCAATCTCCCCAAATAATGAGACGATCAGAATTTTTGCTGAAAATAGTGTGTTTTAAATGGCTCCAAAATGATGGGTCAGGAGTATTGGGCCCGTAGATATTAGGAATTGTGACCGCTACTTTGTTGATAATGGAGTCAATAATAGACCATCGTCCAAAGGAATCATGTTGCTGGTCAATTAACGTAAAGGACATTTTTTTATGTATGAAAATACTAACTCTACCCTTCTTATCAACTGCAGGTGCAAAAAAGGCATGCTTGACCCAAGATTTAATCAATTTATTATTTTCTTCTATCGAATCTAGGTGCGTTTCCTGAATACATGCAATGTCAGGGTTACTTTTCCCTAGATGGCTAAGGATTCTTTGTCTTTTAATAGGGATGTTAAGCCCTTTAACATTCCAAGATAAGACTTTAATACTCATAGCTCTAAGGCGTTATGCAAGTGATATTAAAAAAATCAAAATAAAGAAAAAGGACATATAGAGAGCAATGACAAAATGAAATAGAAAGAATAAGGTTGTAATGATTGGAAGATCAGGCAAGTGGAAAGCAGTATACTGGAAGCCATAGGGGCGTTAAAGACGTCGATAGAAGGAAAGCTAGATGCAGTGATGGTAGATGTGGGACTTCTTAGACAAGACACGAGAAATCTGGCGGAAAGGATGACAACAGTGGAACAACAAGCACAGAGTAACTCAGTGGAAGTGTCCGCCTCGCGAACACAAATGTCGGAAGCACTGGAAAGAATTAATATACTAGAACGCAGAGTGGAAGACGCAGAAGGTAGGGCCCGACGCAATAACGTACGAATAGTGGGGCTGCCAGAAGGAGAGGAAGGAAGGGACCCCACGGACTACATAGAGAACCTCCTGATCCAAGAAGTAGGGGCAGGGACCCTATCCCAGGGCTTTGTAGTAGAAAGGGCACACCGAGCGCTGACTAGAAGACCGCGCCCAGGAGCACCACCAAGACCAATGATAGCAAAAATTATGAACTTTAAGGATAGGGAGAAAATCCTGACTTTCTCGAGAGAAGGAGGGAACATCACAAGGAACGGGGCCAAGATAACAATATATCCAGACTATACGGTACTGGTGCAAAAGCAGAGGGCCCAGTTCTGGCAGACTAAAGAGCGCCTCCGAGCAGCAGGGGTGAAATTCATGCTGCTGTATCCAGCCAAACTAAAAATACTCCATGACGGAAAAACACAGATCTTCGAGACAACGACCGATGCCCAGGAGTGGATGGACCAGCGTGGGATTCCGCAGTCGGCAGAGAGGAACGAGCGAAACAGAAACCACCCCCAGCAAAACAGAGATTAGAACCGAGCACGACAAGCATACTCAACGCTACAGGAGCAAGAACAAGACGGTAGAAATGCCCTACCGGGAAGTAACAAAAAAGAGCAACCGACAACCATCAAGTTGAAAAGCCCATAGTAAAGAGACTTACAATGGGAGCACGAGACTTGGAGAAGGGGAACCGCCAAGACCCACAGAGAAGCCCCAGCAAAAACAATGTTTATAGTGTCAGTTTCAAGACACTACGCCGCGACAGGGAAGGCCGAGGAGGAGAAAGCGGCACCTGGAAAGCGACGGAGCCCGAGCAGAGGAGGGGAGGCTGGGCGTTTGTTGACGTTATTTAGGTTAACAGTTATAACAGTTGGGAAGTTAAGGCAAAGCCCACAAAGAGAGGAGGAGAGCAGAATAAGAAATAACAGTTGTCACACACAAAGAATCAGCAAGGAAAACAAATCCAGGGGACAGCACCCACAAACAAAAAGCTGGCGGGAGGCACGAGGCAAAAAACTCAACTGCCAGAAGAAGGGACACAGATCCCCAGCAGGAACGCATCGTGAGAATGAGACACCGAGCGAGCCCATGGGAATGAGCAGGCCGCAAGCGCTAGTCCCCACAAAGACCAAGATGTCCTAAGAATTGTCACGTGGAATGTCAGGGGGATGAACGCATACGTCAAGAGGCTAAGGATCTATACCTGGCTAAACAAAACAAGGACTCACATTGCACTGTTGCAGGAAACGCACCTGACGGCGGAAAAACAGGCCAAAATAAAGGAAAAATGGGGAGGCCAGATGTATAGTGCGACGTATTCCAACTACGCCAGAGGAGTCATAACCTGGGTCGCCCCGGGCGTCCCATTCCAGCTCATCAACCAGGAGAAAGACACGGAAGGGAGAATCCTGGTAGTCCATGGGATGCTAGAAAACCGGGAGATATGCCTCGTGAACACCTATGCCCCTAATCACGACGCTACAGCCTTCTTCAGAATGCTCCCGCCCCGGCTGGCCCCGTACAGGAATGCAACGATGATTTGGGCAGGTGACCATAATTGCACTCTGGATCCCCGGCTGGACAGGTCGGACGATAAGCACAAGAGAGCGGCGCCGCCAGCGAGAGCACTACAACAGATACTAGACCAGCTCGGACTCGAAGACGTCTGGAGGAAGGTACATGGGGAAGAGAGAGGATACACGCATTACAGTGCCCCACATAGAACATTCACACGGATTGACTACCTGTTCACGGGCAGGGAAACACTGGGAGAATTCACTGAGGCATACATACACGCGCGAACCCTATCTGACCACGCCCCCCAGACGATCACATGGGCGCACACACACAGGAGAGCCCCTATACCAACATGGAGATTGAGGGCAGAGGCATTACTGGACACGGGCTTCCAGGAATACATCCAAAGCGTGATAGAAGACTATTTTGAACATAATGAGGGTAGTGTGGAGAGCACAGGAACGGTCTGGGAAGCCTTTAAAGTGGTAGTCAGAGGAGAGGCGATGGGGAAAATGGGAGGTCTCCGACGAGAAACCCTAGCACAACTAGATAAGATAGAAAGGAAAATCGAGAAGGCAGAGAGACAAGCGGGGGAAGAGGGGGCGGAACAAGGAAACCTCACCACCCTGCGACAACAGTGCGTGGAGACCTGGGAAAGATTGGGACGACTAGATTACGGGAAATACATACAGAAACTACATGCTGAAGGGGATAAGCCTAGCAGACTCCTAGCCTGGCTAACCAAGCAGGAGACTAAGCGGGAGCCAATTAACGAAATTCAGAACAGGGAAGGAGAGGTGATAAGGTCCCAAGAGGGAATAAACAAGGTGTTCTCGCAGTTCTACGAGGACTTATACTCCAGGGTCCAGGAGGCAGAGGAGGGGGACCTGAGGGAAGCCCTCGCGGAAATCAAACTCCCACAATTGACGGAGGAGCAGGCCCAAATATTAGATGCCCCCCTCACCGTAGAGGAACTAACGGAGGTTATTGCCCAGCTCCCGACAGGGAAATCTCCGGGGCCAGATGGGCTCCCGGGGGAATTTTACAAGCAATACAAAAATGATATAGCCCCGAGACTACTAGAAACATTAGAAGAAGCATACGAGAGGGGAAGACTCCCGAGCAGTATGTCGGAATCCATAATAGTCCCGATCCTTAAACCGGGCAAGCCCCCCCTCGAGTGCGGTTCCTATAGACCGATTTCCCTAATAAACCAGGACTCCAAGATCCTGACGGCGGCACTAGCCAACCGCCTGAAAAGAGTGCTACCCACCCTGATCCATACGGATCAGACAGGGTACGTGCCAGAAAGGAACACGTCCTGGAACCTGCGTAGACTCCACTACGTTATAGAAAAGACAAACCAAGAAGGTGGGGAGTGTGCTGTAGCCTCACTGGATGCAATTAAAGCATTCGATTCGGTGGGATGGGACTGGCTCCTGAGAACGCTCACCCACTATGGGATAGGCCAAGGGTTCACAAGATGGATAGAACTACTTTACAAAGACCCGAGAGCGAGAGTCAAGACGGGTAGACAAATCTCTAGGGAATGGGGCATAGAGCGAGGCACAAAGCAGGGATGCCCCCTGTCCCCAATGTTATATATCCTGGCCCTGGAGCCGTTCGCAGTATTCCTAAGAACGGATTATAAAGACACAGGCATAGAGATAGACGGGGAAACACACCAGATATCCATATACGCAGACGATATACTCCTTTACATACAGAACCCACGCACCCACCTGCAAGACCTACTGGAGGCGCTGCGCGCATTCGGTAGGTTATCTGGAATAGTGGTCAACAGGGAAAAATCCGTGCTGTTTCCCCTGGCAGACCTACGAGCAGTGCCGTCAGATCAATTACCACCTCTGGGCATCACGTGGGCCCCGAACACCTTCAAATACCTGGGAGTGGAGATCTATCACAACACCATGGAAACACACGCAGGTAACACACAAATAGCTTTAGACAAAATTGAAAAGGCTATGAAATTTTGGCAGACGCTGCCGTTGGGCATGATAGGCCGGGCGGCACTACTAAAAATGACAGTCCTACCCCGACTCCTATATTACTTCGCGAACATCCCATACAACATACCAAAGCCCTTTTTCAAGCGCCTACACACCATAGCGAGAACCTTCCTATGGGGAGGGGGACGAAACAGGGTGGCACTAAGCACACTACAAAGAAGCTATGAGTGGGGAGGCATCAAACTCCCAGATTTTGAGCATTACTATTTGGCAGCACAACTCCAATTTGTGGTGCGATGGCTGGGCGAGGAGACCTCAATAGACGCAATAATTATGGGGCCAGCACTCCGGAAGTATCACCTGAGAGAATTACTATGGGTCAATGCCGCCCAAGCAAAAGAACTGCCCAAAATAGCCCAACTAGGCCGAATACTATGGAAAAGAGCCTGGAAGACACAGGGCATACGAGACCCCTGCTCAAGACACATCCCACTGGCGGGGCTGGTGGACACCCGAGTGGCCAGCCTGACCACGTACAGGGCACAATGGGAAGACAAGGGTGTGGCCCAAATTGGGGACCTGTGGCGTGACGGACAGTGGGTTGAATTCCAGACCCTGATGGATGAACAAGATGTACACAGGGGCCAATTCATCCTACACAATAGCCTAGTCCAGACAATAAAGAAGAGGTGGAGCACTTTGCCAGAACCCGAGGACACCGAAGGAGAACTAGAGGCATGGTACGATATATCCGAAGGAGGCCATACGGTGTCCAGACTCTATGAGCGAATACTGGGACACACCAACAAAAAGACACTAACGGCACGGACGAAATGGGAAGAGGAACTGCAACAACCCTTCGAAGACGAGGAATGGAACAAAGTCCTCATGTACACAAAAAAGGTGTCCAGAAACGCCAGGTTCAGACAACTGCAGATATACATAGTACATAGAGCATATCTAACCCCCAAGAGAATGTCAAAGATAGGAGAAGGACAATCCCGGAGCTGTCCGCGGTGCGGAGACGAACAGGCCGACATGGTGCACATGTTCTGGTCGTGCCCGCAAATAGCAGACTTCTGGAACACGGTGAGAGAAAAAGCGTCGACAGCAGACATACAGATGCCAGCAAGAACACCAGCAGCATACCTATTGCGCCTGTTCCCAAGAGGGCACCGGCAGATGACGCACGTGGCAAAAATGAAAGATTTAATGATGATACTAGCGAAACGCCGCATAGCGATGGCATGGAACAAGAGTGAAGGCCCTTCGAAGGAAGGATGGTGGGCCGACCTACAAAAATGGGCAATAGCGGAGACGGCAGTCTGGACGAGAGCCACACAAAGGGGAGAGAGCAACAGCGGAGCCAGATTACAAGCATGGAACTCCCTGGTGCAAGACCTGCTTGGCAGCAGAAGCGATGACGATACGACTGACATTAGCGATCCAGGGGACACAGGAAACGACGAAATTGAACCGCCCACGTCAGGAGGCACTACATAACTCACAACGGAGAGAACTAAGGAGAAGGAAGAGAAGAGGTCGTGACCTGCGCAGACTCTGAACAGTGCAACTCCAACTGGGAAAGACCAACAACTACACGTAAAGACAAGACCAAGGGAAATTTCCAAGGAAAGGAGAAAAGCCACTGGGAGACTGGCCCCTCCGCCACGAACTTGACAACGACCGGCGCCGGCCCGAAGCGGCAAAGGACCATGAACATACTGCGGCTGCCTTTGGGGAGAGGGAGGGGGGGAGGGAGGGGGAAAAGACAATGGGAGGGGGACTTTTGTTTTTGGTTCTGTTTGTTCTCTCCCATCCCTTTTATGTTGTAAAACCAATAAAAAGAAGTTAAAAAAAAAAAAAAAGGTTGTAATGATTGGAGTCCGTTTGTATACATTGATAGTGAGCCCCTCTGATCTAACGATATATTTGATATAATACAGATGAGAGCAGGGTAAGGAAAACACACGAGGAGAGGTGACAACCAGAACAAACAAATATTTGATTCTAAAAATGGTAGCAATTGTAAAAGAGAACATAAAGAAATGAGTGATCCTGAATTTGAAACGCAAACCAAAAAGGAATCTGTTAGGAGCTGCCATAGAAGATAGCAAGACGGCACACATTGCAATCTATATGTCTGATAAGATGGGGCTAAATATTGATAAGTAGATAAGAACAACATCTGAGCAAAAATAAACCAGGAGTAGTGAAGGGAGGAATTAAACCTTCATGAAGTTGGAGCGACTTCTAACCCAGTATGTTTAATCAGAGACCTGGATTTATCCCTTTGTTTTTCGGGGTTGTCAAACACCTTGGCAGATGGGTTGAGTTTAGATCTACTCCTGGAGTGGTAGAGTTTACCGGATTTGATTTTTTTCCCGGACCTGTAGATTGTGGGCCAACTGAGGAGGTTGATTGGAATAATTATGATCTTTGGAAGTCGATGCACAGGGCATGGTGTCCATTTCGGAAGTTTGAAGGGATTGCACAAAATCATATAAATCTTCAGGGTTCAAATATTCTTAAGTAATGCCTCCTGGAGGAGTAATCAGCATTCTTGCCGGTTCAAGCAAACCATATTTAATAGCCAGGTTTTTCAGTGCTGGTCTTAGGTCCAAGAATCGTCTTCTTTTATCTTGTGTGGATTTGGAAAAATCAGGGGAGATAAATATCTTGTTTCCTTTAAAACTGAGAGGTGAAATTTTCTTTGCCCGTCAGGAGAATTAGTCGAGCTTGTTGATGTCGTAATAAACAAGCAATTAAGGGCCTTGGTGAGTTATTATGTGAGGTGAATCAAGGTTTAATTCTGTGAGCGCGTTGAAATTCGAGGGGAGGCGTGAAGGTGAGATTTAAAATTTGTGGAAGCCAATCAGTGAGGAATTTAATGGGGTCATTTAGTTTGATATTTTCTGGCACTTGTATATTCTTATATTATCCCTCCTGTTTCTGTCTTCGAGGTTCGCTACTTCCACTTCAAAGTACCGAATTTTGCTGTGTATTTGTTCTAGACCTTCCATTCTGTCTTCAGTAAAAGGAACACGCTCTTCCATCTCTGTTAATCTGGAGTTGATAGTTTTCATATCGCTTTTAAATGCATTCAAATCATCCTGAATACCCAAGGTTCTTGTGTCCAAAACAGAGATGGATGTTTGGATGGACGAGAGTTCTTGAAGTATCTTTGCCATACAGTTGTTGATGGAAGATAAATCTGTAGAAGCATTTTGGGCAGCCATTATAGCAATTAAGGTATCAAACACAGTGGAGAAATTGAGCTGGTGGATGATTATATATTGAATTATCATCTTTCGCTACACGGTGTCAGGCAAGAGTGGCCTGAAGAGAAAACTGAAACTGTGTAGTCTCGTAAAGTGAGTTGTGAGTTAATAACCTCAGAGGAGGCGACGTTCCTGTATTATTTGATTGAAGACCACCTATCCTTTCACCAGGCATTCGTAGGCAAGTCACGCTCACCTCAGCCTGCTGCCAATGCTGTGTTCTCCTCTACCCTCTGGCAATATGTAGTAGGAAATGATTATGCAGCTGAGAAAGTGACAATAAAGAGACTTTGTTTGATAGCAGTTAATCTCTGGAGACTGCCTCTTCCAGCAATAGCTTAGTCAATCATCAAAGCTGTGTAATCGAGTAACCAGTAGTTCTACACAGAGTTATTAGCCATATGCATTGAAGCTGGCTTTCAGAACAGTTGGATATTAAATAAGTTACTGTACTGTATAAGGGGGGGTAGAAAGTACCTTTTTCTTTGGTATTTAGACCTTCCTAGGGTTTATTTATACACATTACCTGTGTTGTGAAGAAAACTATTTTCCCTGCAAAAGATACTATTTTCGATGTGCTTTGTCAGTCAGCTGTTATCTTAATCAGGAAAGTTCCCGGCTTCAGGCCCAGCCCACCTATACTTATGAGGGCTTTCCAGGTAAAAATTTAACTTCATGGACATTCCGCCAGGGACCACCAGGGTTGTTAAGCAATGAAATGTTTCATTCTTTCTTCATTGGAATTCATATTACCGCTCCGTCAGCGAGCTCATCAATCATGCGGCCATCTTGTCTCGTCGCCGGCCACGCCCCACCAATATGCATTTTAAATAATATGTCCACGTTTTAGAGCTCTCTTCGGCGTGTGGCAGGTTCTTTCAAATGTTTCAATATTTCTAACCTCATCAGCTCTAAATCCATTTTTTAATACAAGGCAGCTGCAAGGTAGTTTACATATTCAAGAGAAACTTGAGCAAGTGAGACATCATAAACAAGCATTCACAAAACTAACTGATTTGTTTTTTGTGTAGACATGCGACAGGCACTGCCAAAATGGTACTACTTGTCCATAAAATGGCAACAGCAGGAAAATGTTTAAATCCCCGATCAGTGTCAATGCCTAGCAGTGCAGTACCGATGATTGCGTTGCCTAGCAAAAGGTCTAGCTACATACCACAACTGTTGGCTTTGCCAATGCTTGTTTTAAACAGGACTTAAACATAAGGAACAGCTCTAAGGCAACACATTGTCAACACGTGGCAGAAGGCACATACAGCACAGTGTTATATTGTAGCATTGTCTTGTCACTGGCCTGGAGTACTTGCTATCAGAATGTTGAAGTATGAATGAGCAGCTCAGTAGAATGTTGTGTGGATCTGTGAGTGAATGTTGTAGGAGTGTCAGTTGGGGCCTGAGCTGGGATTAGTAGGATGGCCGGTGGGTCTACTCCTCTGTATGTACTATTATTACCCATCCATGTTCCCGTCCTGTTCCTTATGTGACTGTATATACTCGAGTAACTGGATTATGTACATACTGTATAATATAGCTCTACCTGGACCAACCTGAGACTCCACAGCAGGTTTGTGTATGAGTGCTGAACTGAGTAACTACAGGGAGGCTTTACTACAAATGGCTACGAGGATGCTCAATATGAGCTAAAAGAACCCAGAGTAGAAGAGATACAGGACACAGGACAAACCAGAATGAAACTACAGCAACCCAAGTACAGAAAGGAGAGCTGTGGGAGGGGGATGCAGCTAAACAACTATTGTGTGACCCACCGCTCCCCCGATCGTAAAAGCAACCATCCCGCCCAGCTAAATGGTTTAAAGAATCAATAAGGGCACTGGACTCTGGGAAGGAGGTCCCCAACAACTAATAATTCCCTGGAGATCTCTGCAAAAAGGATTAACAATAAGGCATAGTTAAAGTGCCACATGCTTTCTGTACTGCTGAGCATTATAAAAAGGGCGCTGCTTGCATCATGACAAGATCATATCGTTACTGGGATTGAGTGGGGTTTCCAGAGTGAGCGCACACGTTTTGTTTTGGAACTATTCTGTTATGAAAGTGAAATTAAAGTGAACTGAAGAATTAGAGAACATAAGAGCCAGTGCAGTCGAGCAGCTGTCCCTTCCATATGTTTGAGCTCTTCATTTCGAGTTTCAATGGATAATCCATAATGAAAGGAAAGGCAGCGTTAACGTTTCTTTCTTTTAATCATCTGTGTCGGACTGTTGTGCAGTGATGGTTGGGAGCAGGAGATGTGCTGTGCTCTGGCCCGCAGTATGACTGGTGACGCCATACAGCCATACAAATTACAGCCATACTACGATGAATTGAAGTTGTGGAAGAATGGGAAGTGAACAGAATCGACAAAGCTGATCCTGCAAAGCAATATTATTTTGAGCACCTGTCACTTCAGGTGTTAAAGATAAACTACATTTCAATCTTAAAATATAATTCTGAAAAGACAGCGAATGATGTTTCATCAAATATAATGGGATCGAAAAAAAAAGCTTTGATTTCCATCCTTGAGATATAAAACAAGGTATAACTCATTATCGAAGTTCTATTCGCTATGCAATCTACTTCCAGGATTCTCACTTTCAGAGGCTGAGTCTGAAAAATTATTGAGTAATATAGCATCACATTTCGCACTCCAAACCTGGAGCACATGACATTTATTCAATAGCAACTCATTATTTAATTTTACAAACCAACTCCCCAACGGAGGCAATAGCAGTTGC
Source organism: Ambystoma mexicanum (assembly GCF_040938575.1). Taxonomy (NCBI): domain Eukaryota; kingdom Metazoa; phylum Chordata; class Amphibia; order Caudata; family Ambystomatidae; genus Ambystoma; species Ambystoma mexicanum. The sequence goes on from NC_090932.1 coordinate 1,300,524,827, forward strand.
AATATTTTCCTGTTGATTCATGCTTTTAAGGCCCAAAATCCTGAAAGTAGATTGGATAGCGAATAGAACTTCGATAATGAGTTATACCTTGTTTTATATCCATCATTTCTGCCCCATATATATTTTTTGTGACTATTTTCTGTGGTAGTACCGTAATATTGGGAAAATTGAAAAATTACCAACAAGTTTAAAGCCAAACGATATTTGCTTTACTCACTTATCATAAAAAGTCACTCCTAAATATTTGAAATGATCAACCATCTCTATTTTAGTACAATTAGGAAACCAACTAAATCTAACATTTTGTTTGGTTACCTTAGCGATTTCATTGTTAAAATGTTGGCTTGAGCAACATTTACATTGACGTTAAGATCTACTAAAATTGTTTTCAAGGCTACTAAGGTTATTTGAAACCCTAGAGGTGTCTGGTCACACAAAATTATATCATAAGCGTATGCTAAATACTGAAGTCGTACATCTCCTAAATGGGGAGGATACAACTGTACCCGATCAAAAGCCCTACCTAGATCACATATATAGGCATTACATAGAAACAGGGCCAGAACAGACCCCTGGTGCAGGACCCAGTGTGTTCTGATCCTTTTAGAATAGGTACCAAGTTGATCTAGCCTAACATTTAATTTGGTGTGTGGGATAGAGAGAGTGGGGCAGGGAGGATGTAGGGTGGGTGGGGGTAGAGAGGGTAGGGGTAGAGAGGGTGGTTTAGGAAGGAGAGGGAGGGGATAGGGGGGTGGGGGCAGTGGGGCTTGCAGGGGTAGGGTCATGGGGGTAGAGAGTGAGGTTAGGATGGGCAGGTAGAGAGTCGGGCTATGGTGGGTGGATGGGGTAAAGAGAGTGGGGGTAGGGTGGTTGGGGTAGAGAGGCAGTGGGTATGGTAAGTAGGGGTGGGTGAGTGGTTGGAGTTAGTGGGGGTGGGGTGGGTGTTTGATGGTAGTTGGTGGGGGCACAAAGCATGAAGAACAAAGCCTTGGAAGGACTTGTCAAAGTAGGCCAAACAAAACCCACCAGCACATGTAATGGGGTTGTGGGGTGGGTTGGTGTGGGTGTGGAGAATGGGGTAGAGAGTGTGGGCATGGGGTGGTTAGGTGTAGAATAGCAGCCACAGGAAGACCAACAAATCTGCAGTCAAAGTAGCCAAATGGGCTGTGGAAAAATAGCCCAATATGAAATAACTGTGCTTCTGGGAACTGGAAAGCCCAGGACCTGACTTCCTTCTTACAAAGCTGCTGATTGTAGCAAATATTGTTGGGGAACTTCTAATTGGGTAGTACAGCGCAGGAGTTTGGAATAGGAGATTTTAGTGATTTGCCAGTTTCATGCCATGGCATGGCTCGTTGATATGCCAAGATAGTTTTTCTACAGGGGTAACCCCCACGTTCTGGTGATATTCCCTCTTACTAAGTGAGGATAAATAATGTGTATTTAAACAAAAGGAAGGAACATATAACAAACTGCATCAACACAGTATATATCCTCAGACAGCAATTTCTTGTAGCAACCATGAAACAAATATAGGCTGCATTATGTGTTCTCAATAATCATCAAAAAGCAGTATTACCAAAAAATATCATTTTTAATATATTAATCGCTCTTTAGCTCAAGAAATACACTCATTTGTTTTAAAAAACATATACACATAACATAGTCATATACATCTTAAAATCATGCCACCTCACAGTGTACAGAATTAAATGCCAAAAATTTCATTAGCACAACACAACAATGGCAACTCAATTGTTCACATTTCCCATTGTGTGAACCAGCCCAACTTATATAAGTTTCAGTCCTCTGTGTTTCAAAGTAACAGGACATTCATCAGGGGCAGAAGTAATCCTGTGCTCCAGGTCGATTCTTCCTACATATACACCAGGTTGCTATCTCTATTACAGCGATTTTCAATTCTCCGAAAAACACTACAGTACAAGTCTGTATAGATAGGGCCTCTTCCTTCTACAATTCCTCTAGCTCTGGGGCAGCAGGTGACTTTTGGTTCTTCTCTGGCTTGCTCGGTTGGAACCAGTCGGCTTCTCTATGATTGCCAGCGAAGGAGCTCAAGTATCTTCTGATCAAAAGCACCCAATATCAACGCTCTGTTCCACTGGTGTCTTGGGGCCGCTGGTTTCTGAATTCTCATAAACAGAGTTAACCATGAACCAGTCAGGAGCGCCCGGGAAAGCTGCAGCGTCCGTCTCGCCTCTTCCCGCCCGCTTAGGACTTCGCGCTCCCTTTCAGCCTTTAAAATCCAAAGCAAAGCGGGGACGGGCCGCTCATGCTAAGAGCGCGCAGTGTGCAGGAGCGGCCGGCTCTATGAGCAGCCCGGCTGCTGTGGAGAGCTCCCATGACATCACTCCGCCTGTGCCAAACACATATTCTCAGTTCAGAACCCCCATTCCCTCTCGCTCTCTTCTGTAGCAATGGTTTTGGCAATGTTGTGCCGCAAGCACCACATAAATTCGCCACAACCAAAAACAGGTCTGGATAAGGACCTCCCAAAATGGAATGGAGCATGTTGGCATGAATGCTCTGTCAGATGGGTGCAGCCATTATCATTCTGGGACATGTAGACCTGAGTTTATAAAAGAAATAAAAGGCAAAACCACAACTACCAAAAATCCTAGGCTAAAAACTGGACAGGATTCAAGATGTGTAATGAGGACAGGGTTTGAGCCATGTAGCTGTCTCTAGTTTGACTTGAGTTTTGAGCCACTAGGCGGCCAAACTGATCATGAGCCCCGCCTCATTGCACTACTGCAGGAGGAAAACAGAAATGGCCTAGCTGTGAAAAGCAGTATCTGTCTGACTTCTCTTCCTGCCCTGCACAACTCTGCATTGGCTTGAGGCTTTGGGGATGGAACGGGAAAAGTTCTTGAAGTTTGAAGCGAGTTAAGTGGCAGAGATGTGCCCCTTTGTCCTCCTCTATTTAAATACTGGATGGGGCAGCTGGCTTCCATTACCACCTGCCCCACCATAAAGTATTCTAAACTTTGCTGTTATGGCAGTGCCAGCCCCTCCTCTCTTTCTGCCTCACTCGTTCAATGGTTGGGGCGTGCAGGCAACTCCATTTCTGCCTCCTGTTGATGAAGTCTGGTATGCCAGAGGTCTGAGGGTTACTACGAGCTTATCCATTCAGCTCCCAATGGCCCAACAACCCTTCCCCCAGAACAAACGGAGGTCTCAGCCAAGGTCAAGTTAGACAAGAAACCGACAGTGATCATACAGGACATTCAAAAATCTCCAGTCACCGCTCCCAAACCTGTGTCAACCCTTTTTGTTGCAGAGTGTCATCGCAACATGGACCCTTCCCCGAAAAACGTATCCCACTTTCTGGTTGGATGATTGTAGTGGTATACAGTATAGATTGCCCCTATGGATCTGGGTTGATTGGCCCTCTCATGTCAGGTGGCTGGCCTGCCCCTTCCCCAAGAAACTATCTATTACATTGTTTTAGGGTCACAGGATTACCATTGGCCCTTGCGCTCTGCCATCCACCCCTGGATTTCTGTCCCCTGATTGGCTGGAACTGGTCTCCCCAGGCCTGGGACCCAGCTCTGTTCTCAGCGCTCTGTGCACTCCTTCAAGGTGATGAGAATGACTACGTGTTCCCAATGTATCTGTTAGCAATACCACTTTTGGCTGTGAAGGTGCTCTACGTGTTGCAACGTTGTTAACATGTTTCACCTCATGTCTGTGCTGCTGAGAACTGTTCGTCTGCCCATCGCGGGTGAATAACCATTGTCTAGCTCGGCCGCATCACGTGGTTGAGCACCACAAAATTTGAGCTCTAATAGTCTGCAATTTATGAGGATTTATTCTGTTTTTCTGCAGATGGCCCCTTGTCATTTTAGATTTGTAATGTGCTGCTTGTCTCTGACTTTGTGTCATGGCCATGGGGCAAGGGTCCAGGTCTTCATCACCCCCAAGGGCCACTTGGACCCAGTCCTGGCACCTTTGGCGTCAGGCTCACAGAAATATGTGCTTGGATCACTCTGTGCCTAAGGCACGTGCATTCGGGCCGGGCGTGGCCATAGAACCGCATTGGGAGGCACGTGCTGGAATCCCTCGGGCGGGGCAAGGTGGAGCCACAAGACGTGGCTAAAGGGAGGGGCCGGAGCCAGCCTATATAAGGCCAGCCCAGCCGCGTGCCCTTGCTTCACGTTACTCTGCTTTGCAGCGTGACGCTTACCACCGTACCTCACCTTGATTCTGGTACTCCAGCTCTGAAGATCATCTCGCTTACCTGACTCCAGCTGCTCCATCGCTGAAGGCGTGCTTACCTGACTCCAGCCTCTCCATTGCTTTGCATGCACCTTACCTGCATTCTTCCGGAGTCGGGGCCTCTTCTCTTCCAATTCGGACTTCTAACGATGCAGGAGCATCTCGCTTCTTCTCTGCTTCACTGTGCAACCTTCCTCCGGAGCCATCGAACTGTCTTCTAGTCTCCGGACTCTGCTCCATACTGTAGAACCGCTCCTACAAGGGAAAAGAACAAAACGGGTGAGAAATCTCACACTCACGAACTCTGGGCTGCATCTTACCTGAGTCTCCACTTCCATCATATCAACCAGTGTACCTGTTGTCCTTGGGAGTCCATCATCCTCAGGGGAATCCCAGGAGCCGCTCCACGCTTCCGATCTTCATCTTCACACCTATTGGGGAAGAGCAGAGACATAGCAAGTTATCATTATTGCTTATCACTACTTCAATACTCATAGCTAAAGACATTATTACAAAACCAAAGACTTACCTTCAAGTGGATTGGTCACAGCCGGTCTGGATCACCACTTCGCGGGCCAGTGAAGCAACTAGGCCCACTCTACGTGCCTCTGCTGGAGAAAGCAGGACAGAGAGCCCAGCATCGCAAAGAACAGGTGCAACACCAGTATCCCGAACCCTATTCACCGCAGCAGCTGGGGAAGACAACCGGCACCAGGGAGCCAAGACGAGGGAGGGCTCCAACCGTGCCCCAATGCCCCCGCAGAGACCAGGTGAGCGTAACACTTTGGCTGTGAGCCCTGGCCTTCCTGTTCTGTGCAGCCTGGTTCTGCTTTCTCTTGTCCTGCGGCTCGTGGCCTTATGTGATCCTCGTTATACTTTTACTATGATTTCTACACATCTATATCATGCTATATTTCCTATAGGTTAGTCGTATTTGGTCCTGCCAGGTTCCTTATGTGATCCTGTCATTCCATCTGGTTACTTGCCATAAGCACCTGCAAGTTTGCTCTGTATCTCTTCATTGACTTGCATTCAGCGTTTCTGCTTTTGGCTAATGAGAAAAATAATAAAAGATGTTGACAGTATGTTTTATATATCTGTCCTCTAACTACAGAACCGTGTAAGCATGTTCTTCATGTATAACACTGTGCATGGATGCAAGTGTACTTCATGACTAACGTGGCTATGTTGTGGTGTCACTAATGATGTCAGCACAGTGGTATCTCTTCATTAGTCAACCTCACGCATCGAGGCATTTGGGTCCATGACCACTGTTGAAGCATCTGTATCCAAAAAGGCATTCAATGGATAAGGTTTAAATGGTTGTCTGAGAGAATATCTTTCTGCATATGTGTCAGTCACTGGTCCTCCTGTGGCCTGTCCGAATAGTGAGTGACTTTGGGCGCTTTTGACTCTTCGGGCCGTCATGTTCATGGGGGCGAGGAGGGGCATTCCAGGGACCCTCTCTTCAGTCCCCCCTCTGGTCGACATGTTAACCAAACCTCCAAACTTTGTCACGCTTGCTTTTGGTAGCCATATCTTCGTTACTCCTCCAAGATGTCCATAGTAATTTGCATGGTCATCGAAACTCCAGGTCATATAGCTACAGTCTCCCTCTGGTTTGCACCATACCCATTTCTCCCAGTATCTGTTATTGTCGAATGGATTATCGAATGTTATCATCTCAATCGGAAATCGTAGGCATTCCTTAATCCTTGCTCTCAGGTTGTTTCTGTCTTCTACTATCTTGTCTTTTTCTTGCATGTTCGCATCTACTAACACCTTCATCCCTATTGTCTCCTCAGTGGTTTTGTGACATTGTGTGATGCAGATCTTCACCACACACAGTCCCACTAGTACTAATATCAGTGCTCCTAGCAATACTTCCATTCTGTTTGCTAGCCATGATGGCATCCAGGACCATCTGTATGACAACCAGCTCTGATCTTTTCCTGTCCCTTTGGCTTCCTTCTCCATCTTGGCATGCATCTCCGATAATCTTGTCACTGCTTCTGTCAGTGTGCCATTCTCTCTGTCACTTGCAGGCACACACGTGCAACAGGAACTCCGATCTTGGCACAAACTTCTTCCATTGCTGTGAGAAGGTCTAGAACATCTGTTTTGGAGTGCCATTAACCTTACTGCTCGGAGCTCTTCTTTTATCACATTATGTCCACCCCACCCATGTCTGTAACAACACTGCGCTTACCTCTCCTTGTGCTTACTGTGCTCCCCTGTCCATCTGACCTGCTTGTTCCACCTGATGGAATTGGGGTAATGTTAGTAGAGGATACAGCAGCAGCACTAGATACAAGGGATATTCGCTCAAAGGAATGCAAAAACGACTCTTGGAAATGGTTCCATGTGATAACATCCCTGTAAATATACAAGAGATATTTGCTAATAGAGGAATGCAAAAACACCACTTGGAAATGGTTGCATGTGATAATATCCCTGCAAAAATCTCGACATACAAGAATTGCGCCTTTTATTTTATTTATTTTTTTGCAGCAATATTACCCCATGGAACCTTCGGGGGACACCCCAATGAGCCCCATATTTTTTAAGGGGAATGGCGGACACCCCCGCAATCCCCCTCCCATTTACCTCATACACTATCCCCATAAATAATGTCACCTGTGCCGTTTCCCGGCGACCATATATATATGGCAACATTATTTATGGGGATAATATTACCTGGTACCTTGGAAATAAGGGACAAGATGAGCATTGTTTTGATAACCCCTTTAATTACCTGTGCTGCTTGGATCCTGGTGCAGCTTGAAGATATTAGTTGCTTGCCTGAAATGCGCAAAAACGAGCATTAACGTGTTAGTGTTATATTAGTTCAAGCTCCGTAGACTTTTTAGTCTGTCATGGCAAAAATGAATAACTGTTCCCATACAGCTTTAATTGTAGGGTCTCTGAGGACTCGAGGACGGCTGGGTTGCCTCTTTCTAGTTGTGGTAAACTTGAGCTAGGTACGCTATGCAGACATGGAAATACACATTAGGATGGCGTGCTCGAGACCTGTTGGATCTTCTAATAAATTGGACAAATTGGCCTATCTGGTTGGCGATTAGTGGGAAGCATGGAAGAAATGCAATAAAAGAGTCACACTTTCAGGATGAATGTGTGCAGAAAGATAAATAACAAACACAGTGTACCCTTATGTTGGATTTGTAGGAAGTCCTTGCCCTAACTCTGCTGCCCGTGAGCGAGTAACCATTGTGTGTCCTCGGCAGTGCTGATTCCACATTGTTCCTTTGTTCTTCTTGTTAAGGATCGTTGGCCCTGTTGATGTCGATGCCAGGTGAGGCCACTGCTTTGTAGGGCTTGATGTCACCAAGATGATTCCAAACGTTCTTCCCAATCAGTTTAATGGCTCTCTCAGTTATCAGTTCAACTGTATGGGGGCCTGTGAACCTTGGCGCATCCCACCGGTGGGAAAAATTCCTTAAGAGAACCTGGTCTCCTGGGTATAGGGTGGCTGTTTAAGTAAGTCCCTGTGGTTGCAGCTGGCGAAAAATAAGAGGCACTAACAATCAAGGAAGTCGTATACATTTCCTGACCCAATACATTAGCCAAATTCTCAGCATCCTTCACAGCTCTAGTGGGAGGAGCCAGAGGAAGTTGCATGCGCCGTCCTATCATCACCTCGTATGTGGCTAAATGGTGGTCAGACCCGGGCTTGTTCCGCAGTGCGAACAAGGCTAGAGGAAGGCAATGACGCCAACTTTTGTTCAAACTCTTTTTAGTCTTGGCTATAACTTCTTTAAGCAAGCAGTTGAGGCGTTCACACACCCTGTTCGCATGTGGGTGATCAGCACAGGAGAATTTTTATTGGATTCCTAGCAAGGTTGTAATATGTTGGAACATCTCATTTGGCGAAGTGAGGGCCAAATTTCAGACCGCTGCAACTCACACACGCCCCATCGTGGGAATATCTCCCGGACCAGGAATTTTGCTGCTCTAAGGACGTCAGGATGAGAACAAGGACCGGCCTCGATCCAACAGGAAAATGGACACACAACCACTATCATGTAGCGGTACCCTTGGCAGACTTGGATCATGTCGACATAGTCGACGTGTAGGTGTTGGAATGGACCAACTGGGTGAGGTATGGCTCCTCTCACTACCCTTAATGTATGACCTGCAGTATGCAGTACACACCAAACGATCATCAATTCAGCAACGTGTTTCGCCAAGTTAAGATCCATGTTTCTCCAATATGAGCAGCAAGCATCTCCTTCCCTATATGGGTTGGATAGTGTCATTGTGTTAGTGCTGTTTGCAATAATGCAAGTGGCATGACCACCTTCCCTGTGTTGTTTTGCCGCCATAGGTCATCTGTTGGAGATACTGTACATCCCCTCCTTAGCCACAGCTCCTTTTGCTTCCTGGGCACAGGTCCATAATTTGTGTCATTGGTAATGTGTTGTACCCCTCTTTTAGTATCATGTATCATAGTTCTTGCATAATCGCACACAAATCCTCAATTTCTAAAATGTCCCCAAAGAAGGCGGCGCGTTTTGCCTCCACGTCTACTGCTTCATTACCCCTGGAGATAGTATCCTCCCCTTTTGGGTGTGCTTGGCATTTCACACTTGCTATTCGCTCTGGGAGATCGATGACATCTACCAATCTGCCCAATAGCAGTGTGTGCTGTACCAGTGACCCATCAGCACATATGAAGCCCCTCCTCATCCAACGTGACAGCCCAGCAATCACTGTGGATGTCATGTAGGCTGAATCTGCATAAATAATCACGTCCTTCCTTTTCCCTTCTACATTCCAACGCCAATATTCAAGCCACTCATTCTGCTGCTTGTGCTTAGTAATATGATGGCAAGCGTGCGCTTGTCACTACCTCGCTTGTCCCGTCCTCTCTCAGTCTCACAACTGCTGTCCCATTATGTCTTTCCCCAGTCGTTTGGTCAATTGTTGACGACCCGTCAATATAAAGCACGCGCCCCCCTCAACCTTCTTCATCTTGCCACTCTCAACTCTCGCTCTGCTGTCAAACACGCCTCTGACATTTGCCACCTCCTTGAAGAACTGGACCTTGATGTCCTCGGTCTTACGGAGACATGGTTCACGGCTAGCTCTGTCACAAGCTTTGACACTCTACTCCCTGAGGGCTACAAGATCCTCTCCGCACCCAGATCCACTCGACCTGGAGGGGCATAGCCCTGATCTTTCCTAAGTGGATTCCTGCCACTATCATTCCCATTCAGATGTACTCCTCTTTTGAATGCATTGTCTGCAGGCTCTCGCTCTCTCCTAGCCACTCTCTTACTGTTGCTACTCTCTACCGGCCCCTGGGCAAATCACCTCTTTTCTCTCTGAGTGGGCCGACCTCTCCTCCTCCCTCCTGGCCTCAATCACTCGACTCCTCCTCCTTGGTGACCTCAACATTCACCTCGATTCTCACTGTCCCTCATCGCTGCTCTTTCGCAACCTCTGCGATACCCTCTCCCTCTCTATCCTCCCCTCTGGCCCGACGCACTCTGCAGGACACACACTTGATGTCTTGATCTCCCCTGGCCTCCCCTTCTCTATTCCTTTGACCACTCCTCTCTCCTGGAGTGACCACTGCCTCCTCTCCTCCCATCTCTCACTCTCTTCTCCCCAAGCCAACCACACCCCAACACTTCCACTTACCTTCTCAGACATCCAACCTATGAAGCGTGTGTCAGCTGAGGCTTTCACTGCCACCTTCTATCCCCCTCCTCCTCCCCTGGCTGACTCACACCCCGACACAACCCTGTCCCTTCTCTACTCTTGCATCTCTGATACTCTTGATGCTCTTGCCCCTGTCATGAGGATCTGCTTGAAGTCCAAAGCCAAGTGCAATTCCTGGTATGATTCTGCCCTAGCTACACTTGAACGTAAGTGTAGGGCAGCTGAGAGGAAATGGAGGTCTTCTTGTTCATCCTCTGACAAACTGGCCTGTCTCCTGCTCCAAAGGCAATACCGACCCTCTGTCCGCACTAAGAAGAGAGCCCACATTCAAGCCCGTGTCTCTGCGGCATCCAACAACTCGGCCGAACTCTTTAAAATCTGCAAGGAGCTTGCCAACCCTGCAGCAGTCTCCTCACCTCCTCTTGCCTCCCAGGCTCTCTGCAATGTCCTTGCCTTGCACTTTACCTCTAAAACCCAGGACATTCTGTCCACCCTCGCCTCCCCTCCCCCTCCTATTCCCTGTCAGTCTGTGCTTGGAGATCCCCCTTTAAGCACCCCCCACCATCCTTCTCTTCCTTTCCTATTTTCTCCCCTGACGAGGTCGCTAGACAAGTCCGATCTATGAAAGCCTCGTCAAAACCGGTTCATCCCTGTTCCTCCAAAACAATCAAGGACCACATTGACACCCTCGCTCCTGCCCTTGCTGATTTTTGCAACCACTCGTTTGCCTCAGGACCCTTCCCCTCCCCTCTGAAGCACTCCCTTGTGCATCCTCTTCTCAAGAAACCCGCAGCTGATCCTTCCTGTCCGGCAAACTATCGCCCAATTTCCATTACCCCCTTTCTGGGCAAACTCCTGGAAAAGCTGGCCATCTCTCAGCTTAACCTTCATTCAGATTCTGTTGGTTGTCTCCATGACCACCAGTCTGGCTTCAGAGCGGCCAGAAGCACAGAAACTGCTCTCCTCAATATCGGTCAAGATCTGCTCTCCAACCTTGATTCTAACATTCCCTCTGTCCTCATCCTTCTTGATCTCTCTTCTGCCTTCAACACTGTCAACCACACCATCCTGCTCAACCGTCTCTGTGATAATCTGGGTATCACTGATCAGGCTCTGGCCTGGCTGACCTATTTCCTCTCTGATCGACCCTCCCAGGTCCAACTGGGGTCTTTCCTATCATCCATCTTCCTCTCCACCTGTGGGGTTGCCCAGGGGTCTAACCTCTCACCCTGGCTTTTCAACCAATACCTGGCAAATCTCGCTCACTGCATTGCCATTTTCTGCTCAAATTTCCAGTGCTACGCCGATGACACTGAACTCATTTTCCGGCTGCCCTCGGCCACCTACTCTCCCTCTCTCTTGGTGTGCCGCCAATGATCTTTGTCTGAATGCCAGCAAGACGGAGATCCTCCTCATCGGCACACCATCTCCATCCTTTTCCCTCACTCTCTGGCCGGCCTCCCTTGGCCCTCCTCCTACCCCTACCTGCGAGGCTAAGAACCTTGGCGTCATCTTTGACTCCACACTTTCCTTCTCGGCCCATATCTCTGAGGTCTCTAAAAAGTCAAACTTCCGACTGCACCTCCTCAGAGGTATTCTGCCTTTCCTCTCCTTCCCCCAGAAGCTCATGGTATCCCAAGCTCTGGTTCTCTCTAGCTTGGACTATTGTAACAGCCTCTTTCTAAATCTACCTGCCTCTACTCTCCGCCCTCTACAACTTATCCAGAACAGGACTGCGAGACTTGTCCTTGGCCTCAAGCCCTGGGATCGTATCTCTCCAGCTTTGTAATCTCTCCATTGGCTCCCAGTGGATGCAATGATTAAATTCAAAACCCTCTGCATTGTCCACAAGGCTTTCTGGGGCCTGGGTCCAAAATACCTTCAGCTATCCCTCCGCAAATACCTCCCCTCTCGAGCTCTTCGCTCCTTTACCTCTAACTTCCTCAGGGTCAGTCGTTTTTCAAAGAAACGAGCTGGGGGTAGATCTCTATCTTCGGCTGGGGAATCCCTCTGGAACAGCCTCCCAACCACTCTAAAACTTGAGGAGAACCATCTCTGGTTCCGGAAGCACCTCAAAACCTTCCTCTTTGCTTCTGCCTTTGCTCCCCTTCTCCCCTGCTGATCTGCTCTCTTGGCACTGTGCACCTGGCCACCCTCTGTCCCCTGGGCCCAGGTACCTGCTCACCCTGCCACCTTCCTGCACTGCCTCCTGGCCACCCCTTGCACTGGGTACTGTATCTGTACCCATACAGCCCCCCCACATTTTTTCTTCTTTTTCTGCACTTATTCAGACTTACCCAGTCTGCTGCCTTAAACACAGCACTTGCCACTTGCTGGCTGCACTACCATAGTTTGCCTCAATTTTCTATTTATTTTATTTATCTGCGCTCCTCTGCTTCTGCACTTTCCACTCTCCCCTTTCCATGCACTTTTTCCCTTTTCCCTTTGCCATGCACTTGCGCGTTCTCAATGTCACTGGGCCTAGTAAGATCGTTTTTATGTTGTGCTGTGTTCTCCCTTGTTCCCCTCCCTTGCCTAGTCGCGCTCTGAAACACTTGTGTACAAGCGCGATACAAATAAAATATCATATCTTATCATAAGTTCGTCGTCCTTTACTTTGCGATTGTCACTGAATTCGTCTGCATTCGCTGTATAGTCGTGTGAATAGTCACCCTTCTGTAAAGCATTGGCAAGAAAGGTCGCCGGGTTGACAAGTCTAGATCTCACTATCTTGAGAGCTGGGTTAGATAGTAACACCTCATGCCAGTGTGCTCTTCGGTCTTTCCAGTATTGCAAAGAGAGCATGCTTCATGTAGAGAGTGGTGCTGCATCCGATGGTAATAGTTGCTGATTTGTCCACGGCGAATGCGGCTGCAGCCAATGCTTGTTCGTATCGATAGTGGCCTCGCATTACTGGGTCTAATTTTCTGCTGTAATAAGCTAGTGGCTTGTGCCCCAAGCTGGTCTTTTGTGTCAATACTGCAGTCATCACTACTCCGTTAGAGTGTGAGAACAGAAAGAATTCCTTTTGATAGTCTGGTATCCCTAACACTGGACCAGTGCATGTTGCTTCCTTAAGCTCGTTAAATACCTCAGTCGTTTCTGTTGTCCATTGTATAGTCTTCTCCCCTCTCTGTGCTTCCTTCAGTGCACTTAATAAGAGCCTAGTTTAGGTGCTGCAGTCGAATATCCATGCCCTGCAGTAGTTACATATCCCCAGGAACTGCTGCATCTCTCTGACTGTTGTGGGTTTTGCTGTCCTGCGTATTGCGTCTTGCTGCAGATCAGTATGTCATCTACGCACTGTATAACCGTTCTTTCCATCTGTACGTTGCATCCATTTGGAGGACCCTATTGAATATCGAAGGTGATTCACAGTACCCTTGCGGAAGTCTTGTATGTTTCCACTTCCTATTTCTATATAGAAATGAAGTTAAGTCTTGTGAGTCTGGGTGTAATGGCATAGAGAACAATGCATTCTTCAAATCTATGAACGTGAAGTAGGCAGTTTCCGGAGGATGATGCACAAAATTGTCGCCTGGTTCACAACTAAGGGTTACTCTGTTTCTCCAATATGGTTAAGAGGGCGCAAGTCCTGTATAAAACGCTATGACCACCCGTCACCTTTTTGACAGAGTACACAGCCAAGTTGCATGGTGATTCTAATGGCACCAGGATGCCTTGCTTCACTAGTGCTGCAATGGTCTCATAGATACCCTTTTTCTGCTTTTCTTGAAAGTGGGTATTGTTTAACTCTTGACAGAACTGCGCCTATCCCCTTCAGAAGCCCCATGTTTTAGGGACTTGTGGTCCATAAAATGCTGGGGAACTTTACCAAATCCTCCTCGAGAAAGGTTGGCAGTGCTTTCAAACACATCGCCATTCACTGTGGTACTTCTCTGTAATATATTCTCACCCAATATGTGATGCTCATTTCGAACACCATCTCATGGTCTAATCTGTTGTCTTTTGAATAGTTCTTCGTCTGTAACTGTAGTCAACCTGTAACCTTCACCTACAGCGATCACTGCTTGCCATGGTCGCCCTGTGTCATCTGTTCCTTGTACTGCTACCCAGTCGTCTCCCACTAATTCTAGTGGCACTATCGTCCCTTCTTTCTCATCTAGTGGTATCTCTGGCCTGAATAAGCACTAGTTTGGAAGGCGCCACATTTTCCCCTGAATCCCTTTGAGCCATGCTATCATGCTTTCAGTCCCATATTGGAACAGCTCCTCGTCCACTGGCACGCCCTCTGTAATCTTCGTCCACAATAAGCTTGAATGATTTCCCTCACATTTAGAAGGTGTATCCTCGGTGTGAAGCACACTATCCCATTGTCAGTGAATGAAATGGTCATGTTAAGTCTGCTCATGATGTCTCTCCCCAGTATATTTATGTATTGCCCAAATTGACCTTTTACAATGGACCTTTTGTCCTAATTGACCTAATTATAGTGGTCCTAATTGACCTTCTGCACAATTGGCCTTTATATTATTTTAGTTATTTTATATATGTATTGGGTTGGCTTTGGATTATAAATAATATAAGAGGATTGTGTGAGGAGTTGTGGGGGGTGTTTGGATTGTGTGGGGAGTTGCAGGGGGTTTCCCCCAGCACTAATGTCCTAATTGACCTTTTAAATTAGGTCCCTTCTCCCGAGGTCAATTGTGAAATGATAAATTAGTATACATCCATATTTACAGGTGTCTGTTGGAAATGGAGAAGGGGTAAGGATAGATCGTGCTCCCTATAGAAAGTGCAATATCCTCTGTAAAAGGAACCACTTCTATCACCCCAGAGAACCCTTGAGCATTCATGGCATCGTCCTGACATACTATATTTCCCTTCCCTGATGCAAGATTTGGTCGTCCCTGTGTCTAAAAGAAATGAAGAAGTCTTCTCTTCTATCATCACCCCTATAAGTGGTTCGTCCGCAGGGTTGGGTGTAATCGATAGGATGGAACACATCAAGTCTGTCTGTGGGCTGTCCTATTGAGGATCTAATGGCATCCCGTTCCCTAAGAATGGGTTGCCTACCACTACAGTGACCCCTCCCCCCCGTTTCCTAATGGGAGACGTTGTCACGGAGTCTTTGCGTGCCATTGTCCCATCGTTTGGTTGTGTGCTATTCTGCATTTGCGGTATTTGCTGTGCTGTGTATGCGTGTTGTGTGTTATCCTGCATCTGTGGTGCTTGTGAATACTGTTGCATAGGCACTTGCATTTGTGGTGCCTGTGTCATGGACTAGTGTGTTTGTGGGTATGCGTCTGGTGCCTGTCCTTGTTGTGGTGTCTGGTCCTGCATGTAATATTCGATCTGTTCCCACTGGTATGCTGGCTGGTATTGCATTCCCCTAATCTGTTGCGCCCCTCCCCTGCTTCTGCACATCCTTGAGATATGCCCTATCTGTCCACACACCCATCATTGGGGTGGCTCTCTGACCTGTCTCTGGAACCCCCCAGAAAACACCCCTGGGCCCTGTTGCACTTGTTGCCAAAATCCTCAACCCCCCCTGTTATTTTGCTGCATCTGATGCCCATACCTTCATCCTCTAGGTGGCTCCCCTCTTCCTTGGAACCCATGCTGCACATCCCCGCCCCAGGAATTGGCCTCCTGTGGGCAGTGGTGCATACTGTGTCTGTGGTGCCCCTTGTCCTCCCGTGCTTGTTAATACTGCCCCTTCCATGGCATATTTAAATAGTTTCTTCCGTACTAATTTTGCTTCCTCTGTTTTCTTTCCTCACACTTTTGCCTTGCATTCTCTTGCATTAGCCTACACTAGTGTACTATTGTGAATTGTATTTCTGACCAAGGCTTTGTCTCCTTCCTCACCAATTTCTTTAGTTGCCTTTGCACCTGCTCTGACAACCCTTGGCATAATATGTGGTAAAGTAATGCTACTGTTTTGTCCCACGGTTCTCGCGTTTCGAGGCGCCAAAGCTCTTGAATCGTCTCAATGTAGTGTAAGGGGTCTCCGTCTTCCCCATTTTGCATGCCATAATCGCACTAATGTCTGGCATGTCTGGGTACTGTGTCCGTAGAGCTTGCCATACGGCCACTCAGCAATTAGCAAATGCTGTGCCAACATGCACCGTGTCCTGGGTGGTTACTCCTAGGTATCCTGCCCTTTTCCATACATCATCAGCGGCTTCCCGAGGATTGTCATAAGAAGCCCCTTTATGTCCCCCACTGCAAATTTTTGTCCCGCTGTCATCCTTTCCATTTCATATATCCATTTCCCCACACCCGCGGTTAACGAGGGTAGCCTACACCTTAAGTTTACCTTTCTATGTGCTTCCATAGTATGTATTGAGGTCCCCCCTCCCTTTTCCAGTAATGACAACTGTGTGAACCCGATCTGCCCATATGCCCCTTGTGTCAGCCTGATCTGCCTATTTGGTCTCCCAGCATCTTTAATGTCAGTACATGCCTTTTCTGGCTCCCCCTTCTTTCGTCCTGGAAGATCTCTAAGCCTCTGCACGTATGGGTTCAGGTTATCCATACAGCATGATGTGTCTCTGTACGGTTGTGAACAATCGGTCTTGTCACCCCTAAATCATCCTGTGTCTTTTCCTATTTTCCATGTCACGCTACTGTCTGCGCTTTTCCCCGTCGACTGATGCTTGGGTCGCCCTCTTCCCTCGTCCTCACTTCCCTCTGCGTCCCCGTCCGAGTCGGTGTCCATATCACTCCCAAAATCACCTGCGAAGCTCAGCCTCCTAGGGGTCGTGTTATCGCTGAGCTTCCCTTCAAAGTCAATCAAGTCACTGCTACCCCTTCTCCCGTAGGACCCCACATCTGTCCTATCTGATACAGTGGAAGTCCTGTCTTGTGTGGTACTGCTGTCTGGCTCTGTTCGCCTACCTCCTCCTGCTTTGTCATCTCCCGTGCCCATTCCCCACTTTGTCCTAATGTCTCTTATTGTGCGCTGCTCCTCCTCCTTCCGTTTGCGCTCTCTTACAAGTCGTTCCATTTTCCACTTTCTCTGTTCCCTTCTTGCTAAAACCTGCTATTCCTTCTCGTCTTCGCTTCGCCTCTCTAATTCTTTGAGCTCCCTCCATCTCCTCATCTCTCACTGCTCCCGCTCTTTCTCATCCTCCATTTGTTTCTTCACGCTCTCTCGCATCCCTCCTTTTCTTCCTTCTCCTTTCTTTCTACTTCTTCCATTACTCTGCCCAGTCTCGTACTTCGCTGCTCCCCTTATGACCCTCCATTTCTTTAATCGCCCCTGCTGATTCTCCCATTGTCTTCCCATCCAATTTCAGAAGTATCTGCCCTCCTACCCATTAATTCGATGCTATGCCTTCTAGCCCCTCCTTGGTGCTCGTCTGAGCCTCGCTGCATGCTCCCTTTCCACCCTCGGTCTGTCCATCCCCTTTCTGACCCTCCTCCTTGGTATATGGTGGAGGTTGGAATATTGGATTTGTGTACATTTTATACCTATGTAATCAAAGTTGTTACATGCTAATATTATATCCCTTCCGACACTAAATGTTGGAACATTTGGACGAACAACTTCTAGGCATACACACACTCACTTACTGAGACCCACTGTGATCACTAAGCAATGCTGGATGTCCAGATGATTTCTTTTGGCCTAATTGTCTGCAACATGTCCTGGGTTTCTTATGTTCTCTCATATCCTTGCTATTTGGAATTGATTGCTCTATTTGGTTTAATGCCCTGCTGATTTGCATATGATTGATCCCCTTCTTTAAAGCGCACAGTCAGGCTTAAACACAAGGAAAAGGAAGTGTACCTGCTCAAGCCCTCATTTAGAGTGATTCAAAACAATTATATGTTATGGTTTCCCTCAATTTCCTATTATACTCCTTAAGCTTAGATTTCATTCTTATGGAATAAATTGTGATATTAGCTATTGAAATATATTTCGTCTAGTTAAATGTCTGTGTTGGGAACTATGCAAGCAGACCCTTGTGCCATACTGTCTCATGAGTTTATTTGCATCCTCTTTTTGGTTGATTGCGAAAGCTGTTTTCCAGAACATACTATTTACTGCACAGTATACAGTCCGATTGCTTGCTCTTTTGTTTCTTCTCAGACCTGCACTATTGATCCTGTTATTGTTGTTCTCAGTTTTCTCCATGGTTCCAGTTGTTGGAGACCTGTGTTAGAGGATCCATTCTGGAACACTGCCTTGCCCCTCTTGGATGGTTGGAAGCGGAGGACATCTGATCATGGCTTATCTGTTGGGAAACATCACCGTCATGGAGAGCCTGAGGAAGGACATCACTGACGTGCAGGGGGCCATTATTGATGTCTTCTCAAGGGTGGGTGCCCTGCGGTATCCCTCGTGGAAGTTCCCTGATAAGGTCTCCTGTGATCTTGACCTTGTGACATTGCTGGAGCGCTACGACCATGTGGAGGGGGATCCCGAGTTCACCCAGCACTCCCATGTGGTTTTGCTGGAGCTGGTGATAGACAGGTAAGATTCAGCAAATAGTTCTTTTTAGAGAAATCCTATTAAAATGCTGGGAAGTGTCAATTATTTTCTGAAGCACAAAGGGCAACTGTGATTCGAGTCTGTTTTTAGTCATGTTGAAGCAACAATATCTATTTTTATATATAAATGTTGAACTTCCATTCCAAGAAGTCAGCATCTCTGAAAAATGCTTAAGGGTCCACAATAGTAAGCGCAGCTGGAACCATTCCTTTTCTTATTTGGCAGCATGCATTTTTTGACAAGTTGTAAAACTACTTTGCATCAAACAAATGTTCTGTAGCAGCCTGTTACTGTGTGTATGTGGGAATGGAAACATTACTGCTTTTCTGCTATCTTGTAACCTCAAACTGAAGTGGCTCCTGGGCAACAAAGCTCAGACTTACTATATGGTTGGTTTCTACTTTCCTTACAGGGATCTATGATTAAATGGCCAAGGGATCGGAACTATACTGCAGGTGTGACCATTGAAAACCTGTTTCAAAAGACTACTTCTTGCACGTTAGATGGAAGGGCTGGGCATGAAAGGGTTTAGGTTTTGACCAACTTTTAGATTCATCTACAGCGCAGTACCTCAAACGATTTGTGTTTCTCTTACATCCTTATTTTGACAACTTTTGTTAAAAAATGTACAATATCATCTCAAATTTCCCGAAAATAGTTGCAAGCGACACCTAATAGCCCAGACTAAAAATATGCACCGTAAGAAAGCAAAAGTTACAGTAAAATCAAACTCTGAATTGAAAAGAGAGTCATAGAAGGCATTCTCCAAAAGATTAACACTGAGAAGTACATAAAAAAAAAAGAAAATTCATAGATTATTTGTATTGATTTTATAAGGGCAAGCTACAACCATATCATCAGACATCGGTTAAAATGCACAATGATTAGTTGTAAAATCAAAAAACAAATGAAACAATCAATCAACCATAACAGTAAAAGTCCTTGGGTTGGAGGGGGGGGAGCAAGGAGACAGCTGTCTTCACATAGTGCTATAAGAGGGAGGGCTGTTATGTCTTCTGGTTCAGTTGCAGCGCCCCTGTGGTAGGGGTTAGTACGGCCCTTGGGTCCGGAGTACGGTTCTTCTTAGGGCCCTGGCTCACCGCACGGCCCCTCTGCGAATCCCTGCTGTCCTCCTCCTGGCTCTTTAGTCCAACTTTGCCATCCAACGATGGGTTGGGGGTTTACTCGCCACCCCAGGGAATTGCTGCGAGTAGTCCAGAAAGGGTGCCCAGATATTGAAGAACTTGCTCCTGTTGCCGAGACAGAATGCTGTAACTTTTTCTGCTGCCACTATGGCCCAACACTTGGACCACCACATGGGGATTGCCGGGCCTTTGGGATACTTGCATAGCCTTGCAATTGAGATTTTCGCTGCCGTGAGTAGGTGCGAGCAAAGGTCTGCTGTGCGACCAGTTGGTGGAAGTTGGCCGTCGCCCATAGCTCCCAGCAGGACTATCCCTGGGTTCCATGGGATCGTGAGACCAGTGATTAATGTAATTTGTTGCAGGACTTCTTTCCAGAACTGTGTGGCTTTAGGACATGACCACAGAAGGTGGAACAGCTTGCCCGTGTCTAGGCATCCTCTCCAGCATCTTGGGGGGATTGTTGGGTTGCATTTATTTAGGATTTCCGGTGTTAAGTACCACCTGTAGCAAACTTTAATAGCGCCTCCTTTATTGGTGACACACTTTGAAATTCTGTGTGCTCGGATACAGCCCCTTTCCTCAGGCTCAATGGATCTGCTGATGTAATTTTCCCATTTCAGCATGTAAGCCTCTTTTTTTACTGGGGTCTGATCTGTCTAGCAGCCTGTACAGGGCTGATATTTTGCCTAAGGGGGGGGTTTGCTGTGAGCGTTCGCTCTAGGGCTGTTGGGTCTCTGCTTCCGTTTTTCCTTATCATGTCCTGGGAAGCCAGTGTCTGAGTTGCATGTACTGGAATCTTTCAGTTTCTGGGATTTGGAATTTGGTCTTGCAGGCTTAAAAAGTTAGTGGGGCGCCATTCTCGAGGTAAGCCCCTACGTTCTTCAGTCCGCCTTCCTTCCACTTATTGAAATGGTTTGGGGTGATTCCCGGTGTGAAGACTGGGTTGTCCCAGATCAGGGAGAGGGGGCCCAACACGCTTCTGCAGTTCCATTGGCAGACTGCCCTCTTCCAGCACTCGACTGTGTTTGTCGCTGTTAGGGGGCCTGAGTTGGGAGGGTTCCGGGCTCTTGCCATGTGCGGAAGCGATTCCAGAGGGTTCCAACACCAGCCTTCCTCCAGTTTTATCCATCAGGCTTGGTTGGCGTTCAACTTCCATGTGAAGGCCTGTGAGAGTTGCGCTGCGAGCCAGTACCTGTCCATGTCCGGGACCCTAGACCGCCCCCTGCGGAGCCCCGAAGCATGACTCGGTTAGCTATCTACAGCTTTTTTCCTTCCCAGAAGGACTTCAAGACGTTTGTTTGTAGTTTCTGGATGGATTTCTTCGGGATGGGAACAGGGAGGGCCAAGCAGTAGAAAATCAGTCTCGGAACTAGGTTCAACAAGAGCGCAGCAACCCTTCCGAGCCACGACACTTCTTGCTTCTTCCTGCATGCTAGGTCTTTCTGTAACTCTTAAACAGTGGGAGGAAGTTTACTTTGTATGTTCTTTCGGTTTTGCTTGGTATCTGGACTCCCAGGTAGCTAATTTGTGACTTCGCCCATGGAATTGGGTAGTTGCTTGCTAGAGATTCCTTGAGCTTTCTCGGCATGTTGATGCCCAGTGCTGAAGAATTTGCAAAATTTACCCTGAATCCGGAAGCTTCCCCGAATGCTTCTACTTCTTACAACAGCGCCTTCATGGAAGCTTCGGTTCGGGTAATAGTCAACAGGACATCGTCTGCATATAGGGGCTGCTTTGTAGGATTCCTCTTGTGTACCATTGCATGTATGGACAGGTTTTGGCGGATCCTGCTGGCAAAGGATTCCATAGTGTGCGTGAAGATGAGCAGTGATCGGGGACACCCGTGTCGAGTGCCCCTGGTTATGGCTATTTTGGCTGATCTGCCGCCGTTCACTCTGAGCGCCATGAAGAGGCGTTGATAATTGGCTAGCAACCATTTAATGTAATTCGGGCCGAATCCATAGTGGTGTAGGGTCTCCCTGATGTAGCCCCAGTCCAGCATGTAAAATGCTTTGTGTGCATCGAGTAATATGACTGCCAGTTCCAACCCGGCCCGGTCAGCTGATTCTGTTATTTATCGTTCGCCTGGTGTTGTCCTGTATGTTACGGCCCGGGATGAACACCCGTCTGATCCGGGTGTATTATGTCTGGGAGGAATCATGCCAGTCTCTGCGCCAGAACACTTTGGCGTCGTTCATTAATGTGATGGGTCTGTAAAATGAGCATTGGTCAGGGTTTTTCTCCGGCTTCGGTATTAGAACTGTCGGAGATTCCTCCATAGATGGGGTAGTAGATCCAGTTGTGAGAAATTAATTGTATAGGTTTGCCAGGTGGGGGGCTAAAATGTGTGCAAATTTCTTGTAAAATTGGGTTATCAGCTCATCCGGGCCTGGAGCTGTGTTTTTCAGGGAGCGGATGGTGCTACTTCTTCGGCTGTGATCGGGAGTTCCAGGGATTCAAGCTGGGGATGCATTGTTCTTTTTTTTGAGTGGTAGATAGATATTGGAGCTGTGCTGTCTTGATCGTTGGGGCGCCCGCCATGATGTTCTTGTGGTATTCCGTCATTATTTCCAGTTTCTCTGGGTCTCCATAACAGAGTTTGCCTTTCGGGTCTAGCAAGCACTGGATGTTTTGCAAGTGCAGTTTTTTGAGCTTGTGCGCCAGCAGGCGGTTTGCTTTGTTACTATTTAAGTAGTAGTACTGTCTGGTGCACGCTAGTGCTCTGGCTGATCGGTTTTGTGGTTTGTCGTTTCTTGAAGTTGACTTCCAGTTCTGCGACCTTTTCCTCCAACTTGGCTGCTGTAGTTGGTGCCGTCGACTGTGTCCTACTGTGCAGTTGATCACTGCTCCTCTAAATACTGGCTTAATTTCAACCCAGACGATAGCTTCTGAGGTTTCGCTTGTAGTGTTTTCCTTGTAATAGTTAGTGAGGGTCTCACTAGCTCCGTACTGATTGCAATGGTGTCCAGTCATATTTTCGAATGCTATATTTTCGAAAGTCAAAATGTCGAAAATATTTATTCGAAAATAATAATGTCGAATTACAAAAAAGTTGAATTTCTTTCGATTTTTTTTAAATTTTTTTTATTAATGTTAATACAAGGTAAGTGTTTATATATGTTTTATTAAGCATTTTTGAACATTGATATTATTATCCATGTTTTATTAAGTATTTTTCAACATTAATAGTATTTACCATGAAATAGGTAGCTTGAATATATATATATATATATATATATATATATATATATATATATATATATATATATATATATATATATTTTAAATATGAAATTTAAATAAATAAATAACAAATTGCAAACTGGTAACGTTGAACATTTAGTATACTTTTTCTTCAATAGATGACGCTATTGTATAAGAAATGAGATTGTTCATTTTGTTGATATATGGTAATTGAATTCTACGTAAGGTTGCGTAACTCTACGTATGCATAGGCGCCATTTTTAAAGTTCATTCTTCCAGCGTTTCCATCGCGTTCGGGTCTCCGTGCTTTCGTGTGGTTTTCTTTTTGGATTTTCAAGGATTTTCACCGTTTTCCATGGATGTAATTTTTTTTTTTACTGGATTCGATGGATGTATTGGTTTTTCCGAGCTATGGATTTTTTTTCGGGTTGGATTGTGGATTTATTTTCCTGGGCTTTCTTGGATTTTCAACTTTTTTTCCTTTCCGGATTTCACTGTTATGGATCGCAGATGTGGATTTTTTTTTTTGCATGGTATTTTTCCCTAGATTGCTTTTTGGATTTTGGGTTCCTTGGATTTTGCTGCTTGGTGTTTTTTACGGTTACTGCTTGGATTTGTCATGGTGGATTGGTGATTCTTCAAAAACATGAGTATTGTTAACATTTTAAATTATACGCTATTGAATCTAGGTAGTTGTCTTTGTCATCTTGATTACAATTACGTACTATTTGCTCAAGGTGTTGTTCATAGTCTCTGTATTTTTTCTTTTTTAACTCTGTGTTTGCGAGTGAAATCGCTTGTGAGACTCAAAATTCCTGATGCGATTATTCATTGTGTAATTCTTTCAAAAAATGCCACAAATTGGTGTTACTTGTGTTGAAAGTTTTATTAATACGGCTGTGCCATCCCTCAAGTGAATTGTTTGTTCTAGGTCGCCCTTCCAAGGTTGCTTTGTAGCAATTCCATAAGTTTATATTGTATTTTGGCCTTCTTCTGGTGCCATTCCTAGTTAATTGTCCAATCCATGTATTTTCCATGTAATCTAACATGTCCGAATTTTCTTCCTCATGATTTTTAAAATAGTCGGTGTCAATTAAATGTTCATAGAAATTTATAGCCTGATCTTCTTTCACAAATGCTAATCCGAATAGTTTTTTTATGTGATGTTGGAAAGTGCTGTCGTCTGTGTATTTACTACCAAGTCCAAGTTTTTGCAGTTTTTTCCATATCGACTGAGTAAAATGAAAAAAGCAGCCTTGTATGCTAGAATCAGGGTATATTGAAGAAAATGCCTTAATCTGTGCTAATTCAAAATCCATGATTATGTTTGGGTTTCGAATCTGGTACAGTGTCCTTGATTTTGTTCAACATGATTCTGTACGTTTCTTCATTTTTTTTGGGCATTAAAACTTAAACAAGTGGAATTAGTTTGTTATTTATTGTTCCATGTATTGAATAAAATTGTTGGAAGGGGTGTGGGCATGCTTTGAAAGTTGCGTCACCTTGCCACTGGGCACTTTCACTTAGATGCTTGAAATTGGTCGCAGTTGAAAATATCAATATGTTTTCGTCTCTTACTTCAACGGTAGAATGGTGGAAATTTTCTCCATTAGCTGTCACTCTAAACACTTCTGGTATGGTGATGTCATTGTATGTTGTAGGTGCTGGTGGCAGATTTTCCTTTTGGTGTTTCTTGCGGTTTACTGTTCGTTGCATATGTTTTTCACTAGGCATCTGCGGAGATATGTGTGAAGGTAACGTGTCACATACCGTTGATATTACCAAACCGCTTGCCTGACCGGGGTTTTCTATTGCCTTTCTTTTTAGTTCTTGGAGAGTTTGTTTTATTACTATATTTGTCTTGTCCGGTAGATGGTTGTGTTCTCCCTTTATTTTTGTATTGGAACATTCAACTATAACTCGTGCGGCACATTTTGATCGTCCATATTCAATGCATTTCCAGTACTAGCGTTAATTTTTTTCCAATTCCTTATTATAAATGTATCCTTTCAAAACCAGCTGTTTTCCTCCTTTTTGCGAGGTTATGTATTCAACCCTTTCTGTCATTTTCAATCTAAAATAACGGAAAAAAATGTTTTACTATGTTTGCCATACACTAATAATAATATATTTTTCGATTTAAATATCTAGTTACATATTTTTTATGTTATATTACCTGATTGTTTGCCTGACGTAGCTGAATCGAATCCACTGTAGTTCACACTGACTCTGGTTCTGTCAGGTAATGACAGTTGTCCACAACCGTCATCTGTTCCTTTTGTGTTTAGGCAAGGTTCTTTACTTGTGGGTGTCACCCATTGGCTTAACCCTTACTACTCTTGATTCTATGGGGTTTTCGTTAGTCATAATGTATTTTATTTACAGATTGGCAAAAGGTTATGTGTTGGTGGTCTCGAGGGGGGTGGGTGAGTTTCGGCGTAGAGGTAAGGAGGGGTTAGGGGGGTAACCCCCCCCATAAAAACGGACGATTACCAATACTTCACATCGGTATGTTAGTACTATTGTTCGACTTTTTTTTCGACATTTTTGTTTCGACTAATTGTCTTTTCCTATTAAATGTATATATTTTCGACATATTTGTTTTCAACATTTTTTTTTCGACATTTTTGTATTTCGGCATTAGGTTTTCGACATTATGACTATAAACCGATTGCAATATCTGCCAGGATATGGTCCTGCAGCTTCCAGAGTCTCTGCGGGGGGTCTAGCAACCTCTGCACCCCAGGCGTATGGTCACAGGCGCGTGGTCTGATATAATCCTGTGCCCAATTTGGATGTCTTCTATGCATGGCAAGAGAGCACTGGATGCTAATAGGTCGATCCTTGAGTATCCTCTGTGTACGTGTGAGAAAAACGTGTAGTCCCGGACCCCCTTATTGTTTAGCCTCTAGATGTCGACAGTTTCTGTTTCCCTTAGGAATTCTGCCATTCCCAGTGCTTACGCGAAGTCTTCCATGGTTGGGAGTATGAGGAGTACCTTTTAATAACCAATGGAACATTTTTTTCCGGTGTCGAGTAATAAAAAAAGGCGTCAGGTTGGCGACTTTAAAAAAAATAAAAAATGCATTAATGACACACCCTCCAGGCTATCAAACACTTCCCCCAAATATTCTAGGACAGGAGATAATAATATATAATTGTACCCCTCCTAGAATATTTGGGAAAATAATTTTGGTAGCCAGGAAAAACAGAACCTGACTTTTTCAGAGCGACATTATTACATGGAACATTTTTTACTTGGACAAAGGTGTCTGAATACACTAAGCACTTAATGTCAAACACTGTATGAATTGTTTGACCTCCTAGATTAATCGTGTATACCAATGAAAGGAGGTGACTGCAGGAAAACTGCAAAAACGGAGACACTATATATAATCTTTAAATAAAACATCCCTCGGCGTTAACAGTCCTACATTTTTACACAAGGCTAATGATAGCAAGCTACTGTTTGCACTGAAGGGTATACTAGTCGAAAAAAAGTACTTGCCGTGTATGGAGACACACCTGGGCTCGGCGTCTAAAGTGCCAGCAGGTGCTAGAAGCCGATCTTTTGAAAAGCAGCAAGCAGCAACTTCCCCGTAAATCGTCCTCATTGCTAATGTGCATAGAAAGCGGCCAATTGTCTACACAATGCAGTTAAAATGTTGCCCTAAACTCGGACATGCAGCAGTACATCTCCGATACTACAGTACTCCTCCCCCCCACCCCCTTAACCCCGCAGGCAATTTAGTTTGTGGACAAACCAGCTCACTCCCCGTCACTTACTCTCTTACTCTCTGTATAGCGCCCTTGCTCTAAAATGTGCTCCACGTCACAGGAATGTGTGCAAAACAAAGAGAAAATAAGGCAGATGCCAGCAGAGTCCTCCAGGGTAGATCACTCACAGTGGCATTGAATGGCAGCACCAAATATTAGGAGAGTTGAGCTCTACAATGCATTGTTTTTCTGTTTAAAAGCCAGCAGCTATTGTCACGTACATGGCTGCTCGAAAAAGAGGCGTGTTATTGTGCAAGCGCCTGCATGGCTTATTTATCAGCCTTTGAGGGTTAACACAAACCGATTTCAAAGGAATACATCTATGTGAAGTTTATTATATGTCCCATATACAAATGCAGGCCTTTCCTTTAGCCACTATTACTGCTATACTGTTTCTTTTTTCACGCACTGCTATTAAATATTGAATGCAATCGATGTGACCGGGAGCATAGGCTGTCACGCTGTTAGACAGAAACCTGTGCAGTTCCCTCTGGGACCACTGCAAAAGATTTAAGGCTACAGGTGTTTGGCAGTAAACCCACTTGGTAGCAGTCTGTACCACCCAGATTTACCTGGTAGCTGTGGCTGAGCAGTCAGACTTCCCTCAAGAAGAGTTAGGCAGTATACAGAGCATACATAATAGGTACAGAGGCACAGTAGTACAAGCAAACACTGACCAGAGCTAGGTGTAAAAGTATATAATTATTTATTTAAAAGACACACTCATAAATTACACTAGCACAGAAAAGGTAAGTAAGTCAAAACACAGTCACTATTACTTATATGTACATCCCTAGTTATTTGTTGGACAAGTCTAAGTTAACACCACTTATTTCCAAACAGAGCTGAGCGCTTAACGTTAGATGGCACTCCAACAAGTTAGTTAAAAAGGGAGGGAAAAGGCAAAAGAAGTGAAAACAGCAAGGCAAAACACTTTTCAGAGAGTCACAGTGAGTTTAGAAAGGCAGTCTATTGAGGAGCAAGGAAGTTCGGTTGCCAGGCCCACTCTAGGGAAAGCCAGGCAAAAAGATGCCCAAGATCACACAATGTCACAAGTCTTTACAGGTGAGTAGAAAAGTTTTTTCGCAGTTAAGAAAAGTTTAGTTAGGGTGTCCCAGGCTTACCCAGGGTCGAGAGCCGAGGGCTAAATCTACCCCGTACAATCGGTGGCAAGGGAAGCCGGGCGGAACACGGTACCTTTAAAATGGAAAGGATCCTCCAGCGGGGGCAGTTGTTCCTGGTAGTGGGTGCAAGTCGCAGCGTCGTCCAGAGGAGGAGAAGATCTCGTCGTGGAGGAAAGCTGGAGGTCGTTGCCCTACCAGGGAAGAAACCAGCCGTGGAGTTTTTCCGGTTAAAAGGATGTTACCCCTCTTTCGCGGTTGAGGTAAAAAGTGGTATCCCGGTTGCCGGGTGCTTGGCACAGGCAAGGCAGCCACGAGATGCTTCAGGGCGGCGAAAAGAAGGCAGAAACTGGTTGTCCCCACCAGTCAAGGGAAGAAGACTCTCCGGCGGGAGATCTTCTCTGTCGTCGGGAAAAGTGGTGAGACGGTTCCGCAGGGCTCCACCGGTGGTGTCGTCTTGGCAGGTCGGCTCGGCTTCTCCCTCTTCGGCTTCTTAGGTCCTGTGGCGACTTCCGAAGAACCAGTCCCAAAAACCCTGCTTTTATGCAGCAAACCCCCATTCATACAGCCTAGCTGTCACTCAAACATGCTAAGTGGTGAGCGGGGTGGCTCACCACTTGGGCCAATCACACCAGAGTGCGACATGAGTTGGCAAGGCAACTCAGTCCAGGGTGCCTAAACCCCCTCCCACACCCCCTGTGGTACCCAGACAGAATGGCACCACTTTGGAGGGCTTCTGTGCAGAAGCCCGCCAAAAGTGGAACAAAGGCTCGACTCGGGTTCAGGGTTACTGAAGTGAACCTAGACGCCATTTTGACGGCGAGTTCTGGCAAAAAATCCCAACCGGTGAATTTATATTAAATAAATAAACCGGCGGTATCTTTAACATTGCACCAAGAAGTGGTGCATTAAAATCAATGGGAAATCCCATTGGGAAATATTCCGGTGGAATATTTCCGTGGTATCCACTGCCATCAGCCAGAAACTCGGCGAGGGGGGACGGGACAGTACCCCCTCGACAACAGACCCAGGGGCAATCTAATTGCCCCTACCAGTACTTCCACAGTATGATGGTTTGTACTGGTTAAGTTCCTAAGTTAAGACTAGTAAAGTCAATGGTGACTTTACAGACCAAGGGAGACAGTAGTCAGTCCCAGGGTTGGAGTCTATGTTTGGGGGTCTCTGTGACACCCCTGTGTTACTGCACTGAGGGTGCTGTGTAACACACATTTAAAAACCAATGATAGCCTATGGGAAAAAATACCCCATAGCCCATAAGCACATAGCAAGTCACAGAAACACTCTCAAGTCATGCCCAGGAGTGAGGGTAAAAGAGTCTCACTCTTGGCAGGAGAAAAAAAAATAAACCCCAAAAATCCAGCAAAGCTGCTGGTGGACTCACTAGGTTAGGAAATTCAGCCTAAACAGAGAATTCTCCCTTACACACGCCACCCCCAGACTAAGGGACAGGAGGATTTAATCCACTCCTGGATGAACCTCATACCTCTAGTCGATGACATACATCCTAGAGAGTCCATCAGCATTTTGATGGTGACACCCTGACCTGTGCTCAATGGTGAAATCAAACCCCTGGAGGCAGATTGACCATCTCAATAGTTTTGGATTTTCCCCTTTCATTTGCATTAACCATATCAAGGGTTGGTGGTCAGTCTGAATGGCAAAAGTAGAACCATACAAGTATGGCCTAAACTTCTTCAGTGCCCACACAATAGCAAAGCATTCTCTTTCTATTGTTGCCCACCTTGTTTCAGGATCCTTCAGTTTTCTACTGATGAAGCAAATGGGGTGTTCCCTACCCTTCTCATCCAGTTGGCTAAGAACTGCACCTATACCTACATTGGAAGCATCAGTTTGTACAATGAAAGTTTGGTGGTAGTCAGGAGCTCGGAGTACTGGAGCTTGGCAAAGAGCTTTCTTCAGGCTTTCAAAGGCCTGATTGCATTCCTCATTCCATTTGACCTTCTTAGGGAATTTTGGAGAGGATATCACATTCAGAGGAGAAGCTATGGTCCCATAGTTCTCAATGAAATTCCTGTAGTACCCAGTGAGGCCTAAGAAGGCTCTCACCTGGGTCTGAGTAGTAGGTGTTGTCCAATTTTGCACAGCTTCAATCTTGCTGAGCAAAGGCCTTATCTCACCACCTCCTACCTCATGTCCAAGGTAGACCACTTTACTCTGTCCAATTTGGCATTTGCTTGCCTTTATGGTCAGATTGGCCTGCTCAAGAGCATGCAAAACATGTCCTAAGTGGTTCACATGGTCCTCCCAGGAGTGGCTGAAGACTGCAATGTCATCCAAGTATGCCATGCAGAAGTCCTCCATCCCAGCTAGAACTTGGTTCACCATCCTTTGGAATGTTGCAGGTGCATTTTCTAGTCCAAAAGGCATAACCTTGAATTGGTATAGGCCAACTGGGGTAGAAAATGCAGTTTTCTCATTGGCATGGTCTGTCAGGGCTATTTGCCAATAGCCTGACGTAAGGTCCAGTGTGCTGAGGTACTTGGCTGCACCAAGGTTATCCACCAACTCATCTGTCCTTGGCAAAGGGTGGGCATCAGTCTTGGTGACTGCATTAAGAGCTCTATAGTCCACACAGAATCTCAACTCTTTGGATCCTGCTTTTGGTACTAACACCACTGGGCTAGACCATGGACTAGTAGAGGGCTCTATTACCCCGAGATCAAGCATCTTCTTGACCTCACCTTTGATGTGGGTTCTGACATGTTCTGACATCCTATATCCTCTGCTTTTGACTGGCAGACAGTCACCATTGAGTATATCATGCTGTCCCCAAGGGGTCAAGCCTGGTGAAAGTGAGAACAGGGGGGCAAACTGATTTAACATAGTTTTGCACTCCTCCTGTTGCTCAGGGGTCAGATCTGAAGAGAGATTAACTCTTTCAACCTTTTCATCCAAAGGTAAGCCTCTCAGGAGGTCAGGTAGAGCTTCACTCTCCTCCTCCTCTTCTGATGAAGCTAGAAGCAAGGCTCCTACTTCTGGTCTAGAGACATAGGCTTTGAGGCGGTTGGTGTGGAAGACTCTGGGAGCTTCCCTGGGTTTGCCCAGATCCACCAGATAGTTGACCTCTCCAAGTTTTCCCACAACCTTGAAGGGTCCCATCCATTTGTCTTGCAAGGCCCTCTGCCTTGTTGGAAGCATAACTAGAACTAGCTGGTCTTGAGTAAACTCAACCATGTTAGCCTTCTGATCATGCCAATGTTTGATCAGAGCTTGTCCAGCTTTCAAGTTGTCACTTGCTTCTGCCATCATGTGTGACATTCTCCTTCGGAGACCTATCACATAGTCAGTCACTCTGACTGGCTTGGGGGAAGGAGCACTCTCCAACCCCTCCTTAATCAGGGCCAAGGGGCCTCTGACTGGATGGCCATAGAGAAGTTCAAAGGGAGAGTAACCTACTCCCTCCAGAGGGACTTCCCTATAAGCAAAGAGAAGGCATGGCAGTAGAAGGTCCCACTTCTTTTTAAGGGGTTCTTCTAAAGCACCTATCATGCTCTTCATGGTTCTGTTAAACCTTTCTACCAACCCGTTTGTCTGAGGGTGGTATGCGGTTGAGAACTTGTAGGTGACTCCGCAGGTTTTCCACATGGCTTTCATGTAGTGGGACATAAAATTTGACCCCCTGTCAGAGATCACCTCCTTAGGAAACCCAACCCTGGTAAAAATACCAAGGAGGGCCTTAGCTACAGCCGGAGCTGTAACAGTCCTCATAGGAATTGCCTCAGGGTACCTAGTAGCATGGTCTACTACAACAAGGATAAACCTGTTGCCTGAGGAGGTTGGGGGATCAAGGGGACCAACAATGTCAATCCCTACCCTCTCAAATGGGACTCCCACAACTGGGAGAGGCACTAAAGGTGCCACATTCTTGGAACCAACCTTACCAGAAGTCTGGCAGGTGTGGCAGCTCCTGCAATATCTATCTACTTCAGCCCCCATCTTTGGCCAATAAAAGTAGAGAGAGAGCCTTTCCTTGGTCTTCTTGAAACTCAAGTGACCGGCCAAAGGAATCTCGTGGGCTAGTTGCAAGAACTGTTGTCTGTTCTCTTGGGGCACTACCAGGCGTTGGTAGGCTCCAGGTTCAGATTCAGTTGGTTCACTGTAGAAGAGGCCATCTTCCCAGTGTAACCTATACTTCCCAGGCTCTTGCCCATCAGCCTGAGAAGCTGCCTGTTGGCGAAGGCCCTCCAGAGTTGGACATTCTCTTTGTCCCTTACGAAAAGCTGACCTGCTGGGTCCACCTTCTGCCAGTAAAGACTGCAGCCCAGGATGGTCAGCCGGGTCCAGGTCTCCAATAAGTTCTGGGCCTCCTACTAGCTCTTCTTCAGAGTCTAGTTCAACCAGACAGGGTTGTACCTCCCTCTCAGCCTCAGCTGGAGGTGGGGTTACAGGTGTAACCTTGGACAACCTCGGGGAAGTCCTTGTTGGAAGCACTGGAGTGCTTGCTGTAGGTTATTTTCTAGGAGTCTTGGGTTGCCCCTTTGCTCCTGATCTGGTAGTTACTGCAGTAAGTTGCTCCAGTGGAAGAGGAGTGATTTCTGTCATCATCTCCTGAGATAAACCTGGCAGGGTTTTCTCTCTTGCAGGTTTGGTGAGCTCCTGTAACCTTTTACTAGGGGGTCTGGGGGTATGTGACACAACTCCAAGAGCATTCAGGTCATTACCAAACAGAACCCTTCCTGGTACTTCACATTGTATACTGACAGGTATCTTCACAGCCATATCATTACACTGGATGAGAACTGGTAACTGGGGACACATCTGCACAGGCCCTCCAGCTAACTTGGTGAGGCATTTGGGTGCCTTAGCAACATCCTCTGCCTTGAAAAATGATTCATCCACCACAGTTATGCTGGCCCCAGTGTCCCTGATGGCAGGAGTCTCCTGACCATTCACGTGGACTCTGTCCTTATAATACTCTTTAGTATTATCTGGGATAGAATTATAGACATCTAAATTCTGTTGTTCCCACAACCCCAGAGAGACTAAAGAAACACTGGCTGAGACTCCAGTGGGTTCATCAGCCTGTAGTAGAAAGTTTCCACTTGCCATAGGGACTTCCTCCTCTGGAGCGAAGGCTAAGGAGACAAGCTGGACCCCTGAAGGTTTACCCTTACATCTGGTATCTCCTTTCACATGGTCAGTAGCCTTACAAACATAACAGGACCCAAAGGCCCTTTGGAATGGAGGCTTGTTCTGACCTCCTTCTGGTTTGGCACCAGAAGGTATACTACTCTGCTGTGGTTTCCCAGGTGGCTTACCCTTATGGTGTGGTTTGGGGCCCTCTTTGGAATTGGAATTATTTGAATTCTCTTTGGAGTCTTTCTTAGGCTGCCTCCCCTCATCCTTCTTCTGAGTTACCCCAGAATCCTTCTGAGTAGCCCTGTTGGCAACCCACAAGTCAGCAGCCTTAGCTAGCGTTCTAGGATCTAATTCCCATGAATCAGCCAAGTGCTGTCTGAGCTCAGGAGAGCAGGCATCATAAATTGACTCCATCATTACAAGATTTCTCATTCCTTCATAAGTGTTCACTTTGTAACCCTTAATCCATCCCTCTAAGTTTTTCAACCCTTCACACACCCAGGTAGCCCAAGGGGTACCATCATGCTTTTTGAGGCTTCTAAACCTCTTAAAATACTGGGAAGGGGTCTTCCCAAACCTAGCTAACAAAGCTAGTTTCACACATTCATACTCTTTCCTATCCTCCTCCCCCAACTCCATTACTGCATCAGTCGCAACAGGGGGAAGCCTAGAGAACAACCAGGTGAGTAACTCATTACATGTGATGTTCTGGAGCCCATGATTATACTCAAACATAGTCAACCAATCCAACGCATCCAACTTAGGCTCATACATACCAATCAATTCTTTAGGCATCCGGGGTCTTTTAGGACTGGAACTTCTAGAGGAGCCAGAGAGAGAAGCATTCTCAACAGACAATTTCTTCATTTCTAGCTCATACTTGAGCTCCATTTCTCTTAGCCTTAGTTCTTTGTCAGTTTGAGCATTAAGTTTCTTGTACTCTAATTCAAGTTTCATTTTCTCCAGTTCATAGTACTGAGGACCAAATGTGGGACCTGGCAAAGGCCCAGTAGGTACAGCTGGTAGAGCAGACAGAGGCCTAGAGGGAACATCTACAATAGTTTCATCTTCCTCTTCTGGTTCTGATCCAAGATCATCAATACTTTGTTCAATATCAATATCATTGCTGTTCTCTACATTTGCTGGAGTGTTAGGTTCCTCTGAACCATCATCCAGACTTTGGTTTTCTAACAACCTTTCTATTAGCTCCATTTTCTTTCCTTTAGTCATGAGATTCTTATGCTTACAGAGAAGTCTTAGACAATTAGCAGTTTTGTAGCAAGGGACTCTTGACTATAATTTTCCATAGTAGACAGGTTAGAATATGACTTTTTCTTTTTGTGCTTAAGCTTTGTGGTTAGTTGCACTAAGGTATCTCAAAAGTACACTAAAGTGTATGCTCAATACAAATCCCACCGCTGCCACCAGTGTTAGACAGAAACCTGTGCAGTTCCCTCTGGGACCACTGCAAAAGATTTAAGGCTACAGGTGTTTGGCAGTAAGCCCACTTGGTAGCAGTCTGTACCACCCAGATTTACCTGGTAGCAGTGGCTGAGCAGTCAGACTTCCCTTAAGAAGAGTTAGGCAGTATACAGAGCATACATAATAGGTACAGAGGCACAGTAGTACAAGCAAACACTGACCAGAGCTAGGTGTAAAAGTATATAATTATTTATTTAAAAGACACACTCATAAATTACACTAGCACAGAAAAGGTAAGTAAGTCAAAACACAGTCACTATTACTTATATGTACATCCCTAGTTATTTGTTGGACAAGTCTAAGTTAACACCACTTATTTCCAAACAAAGGTGAGCGCTTAACGTTAGATGGCACTCCAACAAGTTAGTTAAAAAGGGAGGGAAAAGGCAAAAGAAGTGAAAACAGCAAGGCAAAACACTTTTCAGAGAGTCACAGTGAGTTTAGAAAGGCAGTCTATTGAGGAGCAAGGAAGTTCGGTTGCCAGGCCCACTCTAGGGAAAGCCAGGCAAAAAGATGCCCAAGATCACACAATGTCACAAGTCTTTACAGGTGAGTAGAAAAGGTTTTTCCCAGTTAAGAAAAGTTTAGTTAGGGTGTCCCAGGCTTACCCAGGGTCGAGAGCCGAGGGCTAAATCTACCCCGTACAATCGGTGGCAAGGGAAGCCGGGCGGAACACGGTACCTTTAAAATGGAAAGGATCCTCCAGCGGGGGCAGTTGTTCCTGGTAGTGGGTGCAAGTCGCGGCGTCGTCCAGAGGAGGAGAAGATCTCATCGTGGAGGAAAGCTGGAGGTCGTTGCACTACCAGGGAAGAAACCAGCCGTGGAGTTTTTCCGGTTAAAAGGATGTTACCCCTCTTTCGCGGTTGAGGTAAAAAGTGGTATCCCGGTTGCCGGGGTGCTTGGCACACGCAAGGTGGCCATGAGATGCTTCAGGGTGGCGAAAAGAAGGCAGAAACTGGTTGTCCCCACCAGTCAAGGGAAGAAGACTCTCCGGCGGGAGATCTTCTCTGTCGTCGGGAAAAGTGGTGAGACGGTTCTGCAGGGCTCCACCGGTGGTGTCGTCTTGGCAGGTCGGCTCGGCTTCTCCCTCTTTGGCTTCTTAGGTCCTGTGGCGACTTCCGAAGAACCAGTCCCAAAAACCCTGCTTTTATGCAGCAAACCCCCATTCATACAGCCTAGCTGTCACTCAAACATGCTAAGTGGTGAGCGGGGTGGCTCACCACTTGGGCCAATCAAACCAGAGTGCGACATGAGTTGGCAAGGCAACTCAGTCCAGGGTGCCTAAACCCCCTCCCACACCCCCTGTGGTACCCAGACAGAATGGCACCACTTTGGAGGGCTTCTGTGCAGAAGCCCGCCAAAAGTGGAACAAAGGCTCGACTCGGGTTCAGGGTTACTGAAGTGAACCTAGACACCATTTTGGCGGTGAGTTCTGGCAAAAAATCCCAACCGGTGAATTTATATTAAATAAATAAACCGGCGGTATCTTTAACATTGCACCAAAAAGTGGTGCATTAAAATCAATGGGAAATCCCATTGGGAAATATTCCGGTGGAATATTTCCGTGGTATCCACTGCCACCAGCCAGAAACTCGGCGAGGGGGGACGGGACAGTACCCCCTCGACAACAGACCCAGGGGCAATCTAATTGCCCCTACCAGTACTTCCACAGTATGATGGTTTGTACTGGTTAAGTTCCTAAGTTAAGACTAGTAAAGTCAATGGTGACTTTACAGACCCAGGGAGACAGTAGTCAGTCCCAGGGTGTGGAGTCTATGTTTGGGGGTCTCTGTGACACCCCTGTGTTACTGCACTGAGGGTGCTGTGTAACACACATTTAAAAACCAATGATAGCCTATGGGAAAAAATACCCCATAGCCCATAAGCACATAGCAAGTCACAGAAACACTCTCAAGTCATGCCCAGGAGTGAGGGTAAAAGAGTCTCACTCTTGGCAGGAGAAAAAAAATAAACCCCAAAAATCCAGCAAAGCTGCTGGGGGACTCACTAGGTTAGGAAATTCAGCCTAAACAGAGAATTCTCCCTAACACACGCGCCTAGAGATCGCGTTTAGTGCTAAACACGTCTGCATGCTCTATGAACATTGATTAAAGCGAGCTCAAAGAGCTCCCATGAAGAGGAGTTTCGGAGGTGCAAGGAGCTTCACACGGCGACCGCTTCAACCTTATCCATGAGCAGTGGGTGTGAGGGGATGAGGGAGCCTGCCAACTCGGCAGTTTATCCAAGCCCTAGTTTCACAGCATTCAAGAACATCTGCACAGAAAGGAAAACTTGCCAACACCCAAATACCAAAATTCATCTTTGCAGTTTTTTCAATGTACCCATATTTTTTCCCCCAAAAAGCAATTTGCAATATTAAAATAAAACAAGCTCCCAAAATTTAATTTACTTTAGCTATTTGAAAAAAAAAGATTATACTCGCATAACTATGCTCTGCTCCTCTCTCTGTAACTAAGTACCTTATGTTTTCTATGTTTACATAATCTTGCTGCTTACGCCTTCTTGTAATAGCGCCTCGATGTCTAAGGGCTGCAGTGCGCTCTACAAATGTAAAAAATAAAATAAATAAATGAATAAAATAAAATAATTCAGTGATTCATTTTATTTGGAAGAGGCATAGAGGGTCATTACGAGCCTGGCGTTAAGGGTTTAACGGCGCCGTAAAAGGTGTTGGCGCCGTTCAACCCTTAACGCATGATAAGAGGTCCCTTTGCGGGACCCGACCTTAACGGCTGGTTTTACCAGCCGTTAAAGTAGGGTGCCGCAAAGGGACCTCGGTGCTAATTACGGTACCGCAATTTGCGGTACCGTACTTGGCGCCTTCCCCAGTCCCATTGAGCCCTATGGGGCGAAAATGGGGAAGGGCCATGGTGAAATGGGGAAATACCGCCCCGCCAACCTTGGAATGGGGCAGTATTTCCCCATTCCACCATGGCAGACTCGTTACAACACAGGCACCAACCATGGTGCTAATAGCGCCATGGTTTAGCCCCGGGGTTGTAATGAGGGCCATAGTATCTTTGCCATTCTAATATAGCCACTAGTTTTTAGTTTTGACTTGTTTCCAGAGAGCTTCCTTAGAGACAGTCATCCAAGATGGCTGCCTCCATGGAAGAGCTCACAAAAACTCAGAGTTCCGAGATGAGCAAGACCCGAGTACACACCAAAAGAGGGAAGTGAGGTGAGCTGTGCAGTGAGACACCACGCTGCCGATCCTGCTATTCTAGGCTGGAGGTTTGCTTGCCTCTATTAGTGTCCTAGCGCCAAGATACCCTTTGGAGTGAACATACGCTATACATATTCTGAAGTTTTTTTTTTTTTTTCTTTTTTTTAAACGTCCGAAGAGCCGGCATAGCCAATCCAGGTCCCAGGAAGACCCTGTGATGTACCAAAGCCTCAGAAAATGTAAGGGGAGTAGAGACACTTGAACAGCTTTCCCTCAGACCAGTGGGAGTGTGAATCAACTATTGGGCCTAGTCAGTGTCAGTCGTGCTTCCAACATTATCTTTGTCATGTCAGTGGCAGACCACCAGGGAAGGGTTGGGGACCCTACCACAAACACGAGAGGTGGTGGGGACCCTAACAAGAGAACCAAGAAGAGGCAGGGACCCTAACAAGAGCCAGAGAAGGGTCTGGACCCAAAAGCAGATGTCGAGAGAATAAGAGGAAATCTTCCTAGTCACTGTAGGAAAGAGAGAACAGCTGACCACCAGAGAAGGGGCTGTGACCCCAACAAGATTCAGGACAAAGAACTGTGCCAAGCAATATCAGGAGAAGGGAGTCATTCTCCTGGTACTGAACGAGTTGTGATAAAGATGCCAGAGGAAGGGAGTC
This sequence comes from Ambystoma mexicanum, assembly GCF_040938575.1. Lineage (NCBI taxonomy): Eukaryota > Metazoa > Chordata > Amphibia > Caudata > Ambystomatidae > Ambystoma > Ambystoma mexicanum. The sequence goes on from NC_090932.1 coordinate 1,300,562,917, forward strand.
ATTCACCCTGACCTTGTTGTGAACTGTACCAATTAATACCAGGAGAAGGGAGGCATTCTCTTGGTCCCAGGCCAAGATTTGTGCTGGAGACACAAGGGAAGGGAGACATTACTCCTGGTTTTATTGGAAATGGTATAGATCTACAGCAGGACAAGCAAGCCATTCTCCTGGATGAGAAATTGCATAAAGACTGTGTGAAAGCTGCAAGACAGGGGAATCGAGTCATTCCCCCTGGCGTTTCTGTTGTAAGAGAACATTCTTTTGGACTCTGTTCAAGAAGCAGGGAACCATTCTCCTGAAAAAGGAACTTTCTGTTTGTTTATCTTTTAGTTGTCGTGTGAGGGATAGAAGTAGGTTGTGAAACAGGATGGTGGAGATTCATTTGACAGACATTCTGACCCACCCTTTAGTATTAGTTTTGAGGCAGGAAAACCCCTCTTAGAAAATATGGATAGTGAGGACCTTTTCTAAACAGTAATCAAAATCTATAATCAAAATCATGCCACCTTTGTGTCCGCTTCATTCTTCAACACACTTACAAATGTGAACAGTGATATATCTGTTTACTACAGAAGTCGTGGAGTGAATCACAATTAAAAACGTGCAATATATCCAATTCCACACATTTGCAAATAATCACAATATAATGCTTAATCACTTTAGATGGAGATTTTAGAGTCTCTGCTAAGCTTACCTGGATGAAGTACACCAGTCCATCAAATCAATAATTGGGAATACTGTCACTACCGTCCTATTGCACCAAGAACTTGCTTGACCCAGGGATATTGTAACAGCATTGACTTCATACAATCGGAAGGAAGCCATCTTAAGGGGGGCCCACCCGGCGCAAACTATTGTGCACAATGCAGCGGAAATCCAACGCTATTAGGACCTTGCTCATTCGACATTGCAGAAGTGCAGAGAGGTAGAGCCGGTGCTGAGGGCTCTAACAGCTAAAAAAATTAAATACAAGTGGACCTTCCCCTTTGTCTGCTGTTCTCCTGGGAAGGGCGTCCATATCGGATTACCACCTGCAACAAAGGAATACACACCCTGCACCTTGATGACGATTTCCACAGAGCTAGGCGACAAGGGACAATGATATGCAGACGAAGAGGAAATCATGGGAATGGGGTCAGGTGGTCAGAACTTGATGAAGAGGACAGTGCCCTAACAGCAGCTCCAGGGGTAAAAGCCATACAGAGGAGCATTAACACAATGGGATTTATCAGCTTTGAGTCCATGAAGATGTTTGTGGTGTGTGCCACAACAGGGGGCTGCCCGGACATGAGTAAATTCTTGGAATCGTGATGGGGATATTAGGATTCCCCGCCAGTTATCCCTGGGACCAGTGGCGAGTCAAGGCCGAGGGTGATGGCCTCAAGGACTCTATAGGAGTTTTGGGCCGCACCAGGGAGATGGCAAGTTGTTTGGGGTGGGGGCTTTCGGTTCGGGGGAGGCACGATGGTGGGTAAGAGATGTGGAGCGATGCTCACGCGACATGTTTGTGAGGCATAAATGACAGGATGCGGGGGATGAGCAATCAGTGTAGCGCTCTCAGGCGTTGGTCACCCATCTTCAAGTGTCTAACGCTAAACATCAAGGGGTTGAACTCCCCCTCCAAAATGAATAAAGTTGACTGGTTCCTCCACTACGCACAGCCGGACATTGTTGGCCTGCAAGAGACCCACATCAGGAAAAAAGATAGACACAAGTACAAATTGAGACACTACCCCCACGTATTGCAGGCGAATCCCCAGGGGAAAGTGGCCGGGGCCTTATTACATTACGGTCGGGCTTGCCTATCCGGGTCCTAGATTCATGAGTGGACAAAGAGGAGAGATGCCTGTTTCTCGCCATCCAAATGGGAGCGCCCACGCTAAAACTAGCTGCCATATATGCCCCAAACCCAGGACAGGATGGTTTTCTAAGGCCAATCCTAATAGACTTGGAGACATTTGGAAAAGAGGACATCCTCTTCATGGGGGATTTCAACTTAGCATGGGACCTGTGGAGGGATAGAAGCATCACTACCTATCACAGGCAGTCCCTCCCCTCCACAAACTCTTATTGCCAAGATAGATCACCTGCCCTGAAAGACACGTGGACTTTGCTCCGGTGGACGAAGAAGGGCTACTATTCGCATGTGCATAAATACTTTCCCCTCATTGACTACATCTGGTTTTCAGTGACCTTGTTGGGCAAAATCAGGAAAGTAGATATTGGCACTATATCACTTTCAGATCATGCCCCACTCCATAACGATCGACCTAACGCTAGAGAGGCGGGGGCTCTGGAACTTGGCATTCCCCCATGAATTGCTGACCGACGCGGTACTCCACTCCGGCATGAAAGCTAAAATCTGGGACTTTTTCACACCCAATTCTTCTCCAGAGGTATCAGAGAACTGCCTATGTGATGCCTTTAAGGTGACCTTCAGGGGGAATTATTAGCGATGCACGCATTGAGGAAGAAGTGGACAAAAGGCTTAGAGGCCGATCTAGAGCAGGAACTTCGCAATGTCATGCAGAAGATGGAAACTGATTCAGGGGCACAGATGCGCATGGCTTACAGCAACATTAGGGGTAAGCTAGATTTGCTCCAAGTGGAAAAAAGCTGAGAAATGGTGGCTGTACATGCTATAGAAGTATTTTGTTAAGGCAAATAAGGCCGGCCGGCTGCTAGCGCGGCAGCTCAAACAGTAGGCGGCATCAGGGACCACAACCCCAGATATCGCCAAACGGTTTGTGGCCTTTTATTCCTCTTTCTATGCGCCAGACAACCATGACTGCTCCCTCCAAGAGTCATACTTCCACTCAGTCCCACTCAATAAGATACCCTCAATGGAACGGGAACAACTCTAGGCCTATGTTACCATTGAAGAAGTACAGGGGGCGATAAGAGATCTCCCACTAAATAAGTCCCCCCGCAAGAGTTGGCTTCCCGGGCATCTTTTATAAGACTTTTCAGGCACTGCTAGCCCCTAAGTTTACCAACTTAAACAACTGATTCAGCAACATAGGTCCCATTACGCCTACATTGCTCTCATAAATACAGATGCCAAAATGTATACGAAAATCCTAGCAAACAGACTGGAAGATGTACTTCCAAAATTAATACTCCCAGATCAATCAAGGTTCATAAAACATTTGGAGGGCATGCCACCTGATCGAAAAACATCTCTGAAGGGCGCCCCAGCAGTACTTCTCTCGTTGGACGCACAGAAAGCGTTCAGTCGATTTGAGTGGTCCTTATTCTGCGCTATGGAAATGATAAGGTTTGGAGCATCGTTTTTGCAAATGGTCTGAGCCAACTATAACAATCCAACAGTCAGGCTCCTAATAAATGGGCAACTCTCCCAGGTAATCCTGCTAAGAAGAGCCACCAAACAGGGCTGCCCACTATCCCCACTCCTATACGCACTTTAGCTCGAACCTTTTCTCAACAAGATCCGATCTACAGGGTCTATCAGGTATCTCTTTTGGGGCGGTGGACCATAAAGTGATGGCATACGCAGATGACCTGCTCCTTTCGCTAACGGAGCCCGAGCATTCTATGCTGTTTGGGGCTGTCGCAGGGCTGAAAGTCAATATTGCCAAGTCAGAAATCCTAAACCTATCAGTCGAGCGGGTGCCGGCAAGACGGGGCACCCTGTTTCGGTGGGTAACTGGGTCATAAGATTGCTGGGGGTGATGATCACAAGTATATTAGGGGGGCTATATGCTGCAAACTATCTGCCCCTGCTGGAGGCCATTAAATTGCAACTGCGCAAGTAGGGCCCACTGGGTATCTCGTAGCTCGGGCGAATCAACACAATCAAGATGGTGATCCTACCTAGAGTACTTTATTATTTTCAGGCGCTCCTAATCCCCATCCCCCAGTAATTTTTCTTCAGGACACTCAATAAAATGTTCTTCGCCTTTTATACTGAACAACAAAGCCTGTGGGTTGCGCTAAAAACATGAATGGCACCTACATAGCTATTACTACAGAGGGGCCCAGCTGAGGACCATTAAGGACTGCTTCACAGGGACGACCAAGAAAAGCTGGGCACAAATGGATAAGGCAGTGACGGGCTCTCCCATGGGAGATATTTTCTGACTAAGTAGGGCGGATATGCCTCAAAACATACATAAGAGCGCTATAACGAGACTGTTAGAAGATACAGGGGACAAGTAAGTGGACCTACATGGAATTACCTCCTTCCCCTTTCCCTTTACCCCACTGTTTCACAATCCACAGTTCTCCCTAGGCCTGGTCGGTAGCACTTTTCCTCACTGGAAGGCCGCAGGGTGTGCTAAAATGAGGGATATGTTTCAGAGTGTAGAGATGAAATCGTTCGACCATTGAAAGACAGAGCACAGATTGGGAGAAGAGGACAGATTAAAGTATCTCCAACTGAGACAATGGCTGATGGCAGCCACTAGACTGGCGTATATAAATTGCTAATGGAAAGCGCTCCCAATAGACAGTAATATGCGTGGATGGGAAGAGACCATGGGGGAGGCCATGGAGGTGGGAGAGTGGGAACAGCTCTGGAGGGACATTACTAAACTCGCCCACGCCATTCAGATAAGGGAATTTTGGTATAAGGTCATGACTCAATGGTACTACACTCCCGGGCGCCTAAACTTGATTAGTGCACATACACCTCAAAGCTGCTGGCAGGAATGCCAAAGGAGGGAACACTGGGCCCACATCCGGTGGAGCTGCCTGAAACTGCTGGGATTTGGGGGGTCAGTCAGCGACAATCTGCTTAAAATCTTTGGCACTCTGGCCAAGAGGGGTGTCAGGGAATGCCTGTTGGGTCTATGCGACCTGGACATCAAGCTGTGGCCAAAACATAGGGGAAAAAGCCTACATCATCTTAAGCTTGGCTGCACTGCTCGTTATCGCGCAGAAATGGAGATCTAAAGAGCTCCCAAGTGAGCAAGACTGAATTGCCAAGGTTTGGAACTTTGTTTTCCTACAGTGGATCACATACTCGCTCCAGGGAGATCAATCCAAGTTTTCAATGGAGTGGGAACTGGAACTGCAACTACAACGACTTCAGGGAACCATATTGCCCTCAAAGACTACACATTCTGGGAATTAACTGAACTGGGTACTGCAAATAACTGGGAAAGCAGGCACCACCTATAACTATATTATCTTTTTGATATCAAGTAGAGAATCTCTTCAATTGATGTAAGAATGTGAGTGGGGTGCAACCCACTGTGTCACGTCTCTGTGCTGGGCATACAAAATAATGATAGTAAATAAATGACCTAGGCTGATTAGTCTTCGGTGTGGGCTGCACACCCTTAATACCACTTTGGTGGTTATGTAAACTTTGATCGGTCAGTAACTTAAATGTTTAGAACTACTTAAATTATTAGTTACTACTTTGTAAATGAACTAAAAAGAACGTGTTCAAGGTGATTCAGAGTTTTCTTTGCGGATGCAAATAGCTGCCAATGCATTTCACATTTCTTAGTCCTTCATCAGGGCATTTCTTACTGTAATGCAGTCACTTGAACTGCTTGAATGATTTAGTGCCAGCAATCCTGTATCCTGCCTGCGACGCCAGTAACAAGTGATTCCTAGCACCACGGCCATCGAGCAGCATAGATTAGAACTTGCATCACTAACAGCACAACGCAAATTCGTCTGTGCATAATTGAGAGCACGTCTCGTTGCTTGGAGAAGCGACTGACCCTGAGGGAGTTGGAGGCGGATGAGCGAAGAGCTCGAGAAGGAAGATATTTATGAAGAGAGTGTTGAAGGAATTGAGGCTCCAGGCGCTAGAAGGCCTTGTGGAAAATGCAGAGCGGGGGAGAGGAAGAGAGAGAGAGAGGACAGGATGTCCTGAGTTTTAGAGATGAAAAGAGAAGCCTGGGCTGTGCAGAGGGCTTGGAAGGGGGATAGGAGAGGTAGAGGCTGCAGCAGGATTGGCCAGCTTCTTGCAGATTTTAAAGAGTTCGGCCAGTTGTTGGATGCCGCAGAGATGTGGACTTGGATGTGGGCTCTCTTCTTGGTGCGGACAGAGAGCCGGTATTGCCTTTGGAGCAGGCCAGTTTGTCAGAGTATGCACTGGAAGCACGCCATTTTCTCTCAGCCACGCTGCACTTGCGTTTAAGGGTGACGAGGTCTGAGTCGTACCAGGAGTTGCACTTGGCTTTGGGCTTAAAGCGGAACCTCATGACGGGGGCAAAAACATCAAGAATATCTGATATAGCAGAGTGGAGCATGGAAAGGGCTGTGTCAGGGTGTGAGTCAGCCGAAGGGGAAGGGTGAGAAAGTGGCAGCGAAAGCCTCAACTGACACACGCTCAACTGAGAAGGTAGGTGGCAGTGCTGGAGTTGGCTTAGCCTAAGGGGTAGAGAGGGTGGGATGGGAGGAAAGGAGAAAGTGATTGCTCCAGGAGAGAGGAGTGGTGAGAGGGATGGAAAGGGGAAGGTCTGAAGAGATCAGAACATCCAAAGTGTGCCCTGCAGAGTGCATCGGGCCAGAGGGGAGGATAGAGGGTGAGAGAGAGTCACAGAGGTCACGAAAAAGTCCAGAGGAAGGACAGGAAGCATCCAGGTGGATGTTGAAGTCTCCAAGAAGGAGGTGCCCGGGCACCATTGACATCTGTTGACATCTGCTGCAACACACGCTGGCTATTGTCCATGGTCTTACGATTCCTTCTCTTGAGGCTACACTGATCTGTCAATAAGGACAAGGTCACTTCTCCCCTTGGTGTCCTCTCGACTTGCACCGTCTTTTGCCTTCTCTTGAACTGCCGTGCTGAGTTAGCTCTCACGATGTGCGTCCTGCCTTGCTCATCCTGTGCTCTCGTGCTCCACCTTTTATCCCTGTGTGTAAGGGAAAGGGCCGTTAGGTGTGTGTGATTCCGGTCAATTGCCTGACTTTGCCTGACCCGTCTATTGGGACATGTCAGTTAAACTGCTCTGGTGTTAGTCCGTTGTCTTTCGCGTTGTGAAAAAGTGTTCGTGTTTGTGATGCTGGAAATGCATCGGAGGGACAGGGCCTCTGTATCCTTGTCCTGTACTGCTTTTTATCGTGTGTTCTGTCATGTTTTCCACGTAGGAGTTCATGTGGGACTCCTGGCGGTGCAGCTCTCTCTTTTGGTTTGGTGAACAGACCCATGGGATACCCTTATGGCACCGATTGGTACGGGTACAACCCTGTGCCCCTATTGTATGTTTTTGGGCACCTGTGTGTGACCCACAGAGCAGGGTACGGGCTGGTGGCAGCTCGGTGCTGAAATGACTGGTGCCCTGAGCGTCCTCCATTTTGGGATGCCCAGGCCCTGTCATTGGAACTGGTAGATTCCCGATGGAGACAAAATGGCCCCCTGGCCTCTTGCCTTCCATCACCTGTTACCTTGATCTTCCCGAAGTCCCGGGAAGCCCTGCCTCTGTCCCTTCCCCCTGACTGACTGTTGAGTGGAAGTTCCGTATATGGTAGTGTGGGGAAGTGCTGACCAGACTGGCTGGAGCCTTCTCAATGACCATATGTTGTGGGTACGCCTGTGGGTGGGACCTGGGTGAATGGAGTGCGTGACGAATACGCATTCTGTGTTGTGACTGTCTAGTATCTGGTGTTTGACACAATGGTTGAGACAGCCCTGCCCGAAACCGGTATGAATGCAGCTTGGAGTGTTGAATGGCTCGGTACTTGTCCCAATACACATAACTTGTTGTGAGTGTCTGGAGAGAAGTGAATGGCCTGAATACCTTGTGTACCTGATTGGCTGTCTGCCTGCCTGAATGCCCGTAGTCGTGATTGGATGCTTGAGTATGACCCAGCGGAATGAATGGGAGATCAACAGTATATCTGGGGACCTCTCACTGCTAGGAATCGTGTTCGGAAGCTGAAGTCCACTACGACGAGTAACTGGAGTAACTGAAGCTTAACCTTGAGCCCTGCTGGACGAGAAGCATTGCTGTTGCTCTCCTTCGCAATCTGAAAGCTGTTGTGCCTCAAGAACTGACCCAGAGAGGACCTGGTAAGGCGCCCTCTTCCGAGCTACGAGGGACCATCGTGCACAGCTGATCTTGCCCACGCTCCCTGGTAGACAGACTTTCGACAGGCTGCCGACCCGATACAGGGATTGCTGCGGAACTCCAAGGAGAAGCGCCCGTACTGTTGTCCACCACTGTCGCCGACCGCCGTCGCCGACTGGAGCCGCCGTGCTCCCGTTGCCTAAGAACTTAATTGATCCAAGGACGCTCTTGTCCGCATCGTCGCTGCTGTATCCTGCCGGAGAATGCCTGACCGTCGACGCGCCGAGGAGCATCCACCAGTGGGTTTCCCGCCACCCAAAGACCACAGACGCTGACGACTCGACGCCCTTGCTGGGCCACAGTTCTTCAACTCTTTGCGGTCCAGAACTATTGACATCAAGGTGCCCCGCATGCCTCTTCCTTGCAGGATGTTTACGCTTCCCCGTCAACGGGCACCGCTAGGAATGACACGGCCACTTCACCGTCATAGCCCGACCAGTATTCCGTCGGACGTTCGACGACCCGTGACTCCTGCCTTAAAGGGAGGGCACTCAAGAAGGGTTGTCGATTTCCCCGACGAGGAACGCTACAACGCCAAGGTACTTTGGGGTTGCAGAACTATTGGAAAGTCTAGTGGGAACAATATATGGACTGGGCTTGTATCTTTCTTCTACAGGTTGCCCAGGTGGGGGGGATCTCCACACAGAACTGTGGTTAACTGTAGTTACCAGTATTCTGCCAATTGCTCAACCATCTTGCCTTCTTTCCTTCCTCTCTCTACTGCTGGTTTCCTCTTTATTTTGATCTGTGTGTCATTCTGACCGTATGCATTTTAATACGATTTAATAACGTTAGTGGTACCACTTTAGAATTGTACCTATTTGCCATTGTGGATTTTCGGAGTACAAAGTGAAGTTATCGTGATCGTGTATATGACTTTGAATATTAATTATATAAAGACTGTGTTTTAACCGATAGTGTGTGGACATTCCTTTGTGGGTGCTCGGGGACTACACTGTACTTAAGAACCAGCTCGCATCACCTCCTGAGAAGCTAGGCCTTGATTGCTCGACCACATCTACCAATAGTAGAGAATCTTGGCAGGGGTCTCTGTGTCTCTCCTCTACCATATAGAGAGCGGAAGTACAGACCCCCCCTCCGGTCTTTACAATGTTGGAAAAGGGTGGGCAGTGTTTTGGAATATCCTACGTGGTAGGATGGGGGGAAAGGTGTTGAAAGAAGGGGGATACTGCATCTCACCCGTCAGTGTCCCACTCCCGCTCCCCAAGGACCCCCCATCCAGGTGATCCTCCTGCATTGGTCCACCCCCAGGAACTGGATCCAAAATCAATGGTTGTGTCCTGCCACCTGGATGACAGATCCCCGGGGACTAGACAGGGAGACACCTTCAGGTTTTTCACAGCACATAGGTCTGCAAAATAGCAGCATACCTGCATCCTAATGACTACAAGGGTGATTTCAGAGATGATATGATCCATATCCATAAGTGTTATTTCATCCAAGTCAATTCCTTCAGCAGGCCAAATTGTCCCCAAACATGAAAATAGATAATTGTCCTTCCTGCTAATATTCAATTTGCAGGAGAAAGGTTATAGAATATTGTGCACTTAACCTCTCCCAAAAGGTCTTCTTTCAGTTCAGAAAATGATTTATTCAAATTGCATTGTGTTGCTTCTTTTGTAAATGGCACAAAGTCCAAATGTCTGTCTTTCTCAAAACATTCCTGCCCATAGGCATCCTAAAACCATTAATCAGTTTTTAAGATAGCAGTTTTTTCTCGCACGTGCTATTAAAGAACTAAATACTACTACATCCCGTCCCCTTTCCTCCATATTTGTGAGACATTCAGTCCTTCGGAGACAGGACCGGAGACATAGCTTTTAGTATCATTTTTGACAACAAAATCACCTGTCTCTTGTTTGTATGTGGGAACAGTGCATGCACGGCCACAGGCTGCGCCTCCCCAATCACCACCTTCAGGTCATGCTCATCAGTCCTTTTATCTGCATGGTCAGAGTTTTGTTCATGCTCCTTTTCAGTCTGGAAAGTTTCTTTTTTCCCATGTCTTTCCTGTTGCAGTCTTTTTTTTAATCTGCCTATGCCAGGATAAAAAGGCTTTGCCGCTTGTTGGCCGTGTAGTAGAAACTACAAAGCTTCAGATCCTCACATGCTCTGTTTGGAGTGACTCTGGTCGGATCACAGGTAGGATGCGTGCTTTGCCTGTGACACACTTTTGCTGTGACGCACTTTTGCTTCAGGCCCTCGTTCAACATCTTCGGTGTTGGGAAGACGTTTTCCATCATTCAGCACATGAATGCCTTTGAGAGTTTGTGTTGAGCAAGAAGCGTCGTCCTGTAAATGATTTTCTTTTCAGGGTACCCTGGACGGAGGTTTTTTGCGTAAAGCCCCGGTCACAGGAGTGGCTGGTCAGACTCTAGAATTACCTGAAGGACCTGTCCCAAGGCCCTCTGGGCTATTTTGGATACTGGAGCAAGCTCTGAGGTTCCCCAGTCAGGGGCTAAAAGTTTAACTGGAGAGGTCTTTGAGGTTCCACTTCTTTGGGCTCATACTCGTACCGGTAACGCAGAAGTTCCCCCTTTGGGAGATTTCTCGGAGGATCCCTCTAGAAGGGGCTAAATTCTCTGGGTCCAAACCCGAGGATACTTCACAGAGGGCTAATTCTGGTACCGGCCTAGCTGAGGTTGCCTGCATGTGGGCTGATTACGGAAAGGTCCAGTCACAATTTAAACTGGTTCCTTCATTCGTAGCTGTCTCCCACATCGCACATTTTATAGTACCTGGGCCGTTCAATAGAAAAGGAGCCCGTACCCCTACCAGGACAGACATCTTCATTAGCAAAATGGAGTTGACTTCGTCAGCTATTACACCATCTTCCTCTGTGGTGACTGCGGGTCCATCCATGGCCATCAATCAGCCAAAGTCCACTCTCAGTGAATCTTTGGCCCGAGAACCACCTGCACCTCCACCCAGAGTCCCTCTGCACTGTGACCCATTTACCCCCAGAGTAGAGTGGTCCCCTCCTACATACATGTCCTTACCACCTCTCATGTCTCTGCCAGTTGCTTCCTCTCCACTGTATTATGTGGATACTTGGATGTCTAGACAATGTTGGCAGCCTGTCTCCAGAGATTCCAAAGACCGGTGCTTTAGCAATAGCAAAGAACGCATCAATCGGAATATGTCTTCTTTCATAGATTCTATGCTTTAATGCACTTGGCTACTATGAAACAGTATTTCAGAAATCTGTTTACAGAACTCATTCCTAAGTCTCCAGTCCATTCCGGACCAGGGCCAAAGACACCACTTCCAATGCAGCCACCAGTGTTACCAGAGGCCTCCCAACCACTGCTGCAAGCTCCAGAAGCGCTTCTGGTTCTACCGCCTCTAGTCCAGGATGCCCTTCTGCTCTCAGTGCCAGAGCCTGACGATTTAGGCAATCAGACGAATGAGTAGGAAGAAGTCCCCTCTTCTGCAAAGGCTTTTTATGACAGGCTAATGGACTTAATGGATTTCCTTTAAATTCCTGTTCCAGAACCTCCCCCATTAGAAGGAGGTGGGTTAGCGGGAGCTGAATCCATTAGGACTTCTTAAAAATCAGGAGTGGGGCTTCAAAAGGATGTCCCTGCGGAAGCAAGGAATTTGTGGGCAAAACCCCACATGGTAACCCCCACCAATAAAAAGATTGATGTAAGACACAGACTGCTTCAAATCGAAGTGGTGTCCTTATTTTCTTGTCCTCAACCGTCTTCGTCTGTGGTAGCAGCAGCCACAATGTTTTCTAGACCTGCCTCTTTGTCTTCCACTTCTTAAATTTTTAGCAATGAAGATCGGGTTCTAGAGGCTCTCAGCAAGAAGGTCTTTCGCAAACTCCGCCCTTGAGCTAAAGAAAGCCAATGCTACTGCACTCTTAGCAGACTGTGGAAAGATTTGGTGGTGTTCTAGAAATTAATCCCCCCTGAAAATGCAGAACACTTCAAAAGCAGCCTGGCGGATGTCAGAATGCTTGCTCAGGACTTACTGCAGCACTCAGCAAGAGGTTTAGCTATTAACCAACCAAGCCTAGGAATGCCCTTAGAGCTCGCTTGGTCTTGGGTGTGGGGGCATCTAGGACGGCTTTCACTTTTTCTTGCTGGGGCTGAACACTGCCATTCTCTACAAAGACGCCTAGGTAGTTCACAGCCTATTGAGCCAGCTTACATTTGGATGGATTAGCAGTTAAGCCGGCTTCTCTGAGGGTCCTCATAATAGTAGAAAAATGGAAAAAGATGGTCTTCTTAAGTTTTACTATAAATAACTAGGTCTTCAATATAGGCCCCACAATCAGAGTGCGGCTGTGATATCCTGTCCATATGTCATTGGAACGTGGCCGGGGCCTGTGAGAAACCTGAAGATGTCTTACCCGCTAGTCCCTGGGGATCTGTCATCCAGGTGGCCAGGACACGGCCATCACTTTTGGATCCAGTTCCTGGGTGTGGACCAGTGTGGCAGGATCACCTAGATGAGGGTATTTCGGGGAGTGGGAATGGGACAGTAGATGGTGAGACGCGGTATTCCGTTCCCTGAAACACCTTTTCCCCATCCTACCAGGTAGTATACTTAGGAACTCAATCCCCCGGCCCGTTTCCTGACACAAACTCTTTCTCATGACAAGCTCACTGTGAGAGAAAATGGACTAACACCTGAGCCATATACCTCACATGTCCCTACACAATGGTCAGGCAGAGTCAGGCAATCACTGATCAATACACACACCTGACTTCCATCACATTTCCCCACACAGATCAAAGATGGTATTTTAATACAAGGAGAAAGACGGAGAGACCACAGAGGGTTGCAAGAAGGGAAGTGCCCTTGACCTTTTCAGAGAAAGAAAACCTGTTACTTTCACGAGCCTTCGAGAATAAGAAACATAAGACCTGGAATTAAAGCTTAAGAAACCTGCATTGTGTGTCGGAGGTACACAGGGCTCTCCTGCGTCGATAGCCAATGCGGGGAGGAGCGTTTACCTCTGTGGTGCTGCTATTGGCTCCTACGACAAAGCACAACCAGTAAAGTCAGCACAGCCGGTGAGTCAGGGAGATTGATAGCAGACCGGTCTGTGTTAGAACCAAGGTTGCAAGCGGCAACATTGTATGGAGAAATCTGAGGAGAACAATGTGTGAAGCGTATGTGATGAGCGATGCGAATATAATTGAACAGCAAAGGGGTGACTGAACTTTTGAAGCCAAGATAGATACTGTATACGGAGTGGTATGGCTCTACGTGGGTGGTCATTTTGAAGGTCTCTGTTAGGTATCCAACGGAGAGATGGCAAGTGTAAAAAGAAATTGTAAAATCGAAGTGGTCTTGCAATGGGTCAAGCTAAACCTTGTGCACATTCGAAAGTCTTCAATAGTTAATATGAGCCCGGCTGAGGGAGACTAATTGTGTAAAAGGAAGGACCTGAGCCCGACTGAGGGAGATCCGGTTGAACCGTGAGTCACCCGAGAGAGAACATTCTCTGAACATTGGAAAAGGGGATCTCAGCCCGGATGAGGGGGATCCAGGGTGAAGAGTGACTCACATGAATTGAGCACTTTATAAGAGGAAATGAACATTTTGTTTGTTTTGGTACATCAGGCCCTCTGAATCAAGAGACTTTGATAAGTAAAGAGACATGGGCACAGAAGGCCCTGACGCTGGTAATTGAACTGTATCCTCATGCTAAAGAAGCAAGAGAGTGTGCTATGCTTGAGGGAATCATCTTGTTTCATGCTGAAAATGTGGGGAAGGGAGGCCAACGGCCTGAACATCCTGACATATCATTTTGTGAACACTTCTTTCTTTTTCATAAACACTACCCCACACTATTTGTATTTAGGGGTAAGGATTGGCAATCGTTTTTTTGTATAGGCCCTTTTATTTTGACGAGCCTCCACTAGGACTGCATTATTATTATTTGATGTTCGTACCTTGCTCCCATCTGTAGATTTAGGATTAGATAGGCGTTTATCACACCCTTGTTAAAGTTCAATAAACACCCTTGAACTGTGGTCACTTGTGTCTGTCTTACTGTTGATACCATGCCTTCCTTACAGGCCCCATGCAGGCCAAAAGGGAGGACTTTGGCACAGGGGAGTCCAAAGGGTGTTGAGAAAGCTGTCTTTTCCTTATCAGGTTCATACACTGGGACCTGCCAATATCCCTTGGTTAAAGGAATGGTTCGCCCAAAACTTTTTATTTCAAAAATAGATAGGCAATATAAAAAAAAAATGATTGCCATTTTTTTTTCGAAGTCCCTATGTAAAATTTTGAGCAATTCAAGCTCAAAGATAGCACATGGGGGCATCCATATTGTGAAATGGATGCCCGCCGCTGTGCTCGCTTTGGCTTTTGCAGCACTAATGAAGGAAAAGCCAGCCAGCTGTAGTAAACAAAAGCTACCACTGGGTGGCTTTTCCTTCATTTGTGCTGTACGCGGAGGACGGGGACCGGAGACTACAGGCAGAAAAGCTGCAGCTGCATCTCGGTAAGTGCTATTTTTTTAATAAAAATAAATACTAGCTGCGGTTTTTTTGGAGGAGCCCGGAAAACTTAGAAATAAAACTGCAGCTTTAAAAACATTGTATTTATGTTTGCGGTAGCTTTTGAAGCGACCGCAAACATAAATACAACGTTATTGTGTTTTAAAACGCTGCAGTTTTTCTTTCTGTGTTTCTCAGGCTCCTCCGAGCCTGGGGGAGCACCGGAGACCCAAAGTGATAGCCACGGCAGGCAGAAACACAACGCGGTTGTGTTTACATGCCGCAGTGTTTCTGCCTAAATCTGATTTCCCATTTGGGGCTCTCGGGCTCCCCACGGGGGGCCCGAGAGCCCCAAATGGGAAATGCTAAATGCTGCAGTGTTTCTGCCTAAATCTGCTTTCCCATTTGGGGCTCTAGGGCTCCCCACGGGGGGCCCGAGAGCCCCAAATGGGAAATGCTAAATGCTGCAGTGTTTCTGCCTAAATCTGCTTTCCCATTTGGGGCTCTAGGGCTCCCCGTGGGGAGTCCTAAAGCCCCAAATGGGAAAGCAGATTTAGGCAGAAACACAATGCGGTTGTGTTTGAAAACGCTGCAGTTTTTCTTTCTAGGTTTCTCAGGCTCAGAGGAGCCTGAGAAACTCAGAAAGAAAAACTGCAGCGTTTTCAAACACAACCGCATTGTGTTTCTGCCTGCCATGGCTATCACTTTGGGTCTCCGGTGCTCCCCAGGAGAGCACCGGAGACGCAAAGTGAAAGCAAAGGCAGGCAGAAACACAACAGGGTTGTGTTTACAAGCCGCTGTGTTTCTGCTTTCCCATTTGGGGCTCTAGGGCTCCCCGTGGGCCCTAGAGCCCCAAATGGGAAAGCAGATTTAGGCAGAAACACTACGCGGTTGTTTTCCGCAATGCTAAATGCTGCAGTGTTTCTGCCTAAATCTGCTTTCCCATTTGGGGCTTTAGGGCTCACCTTGGGGAGCCCTAAAGCCCCAAATGGGAAAGCAGATTTAGGCAGAAACACAACGCGGTTGTGTTTGAAAACGCTGCAGTTTTTCTTTCTAAGTTTCTCAGGCAGCGTTTTCAAACACAATAACATTGTATTTATGTTTGCGGTCGCTTCAAAAGCGACCGCAAACATAAATACAACATTTTTAAAGCTGCGGTTTCATTTCTAAGTTTTCCGGGCTCCTCCAGCCCGGAAAACGTAGAAAAAAAACCGCAGCTAGTGCTTATTTAAAAAAAAAAAAAATAGCACTTACCGAGATGCAGCTGCAGCTTTTCTGCCTGTAGTCTCCGGTCCGCGTCCTCCGAGTCCTGGCACCAATTAAGGAAAAGCCACCCAGTGGTAGCTTTTGTTTACTACAGCTGGCTGGCTTTTCCTTCATTAGTGCCGCAAAAGCCAGCACAGGCGGCAGTCATTTCACAAAATGGATGCGCCCATGTGCTTGCTTTTTCAATTTTTGAGCTTGAATTGCTCAAAATTTTACATAGGGACTTCGAAAGAAAAAAAAACGCCAATCGTTTTTTTTTTTTTATGTTGCCTATCTATTTTTGAAATAAACATTTTTGGGCGAACCATTCCTTTAAATCTAGGGTTGATAAGAATGTGGCATTTCCAAATATATCTATGAACTCATCGATGCGTGGCATAGGATAGGCATCGAAGACGGGTATGGTGTTAACCTGCCGGAAGTCTATGCAAAACCTCAAATAATTATCAGGTTTAGTTACCACCACAATAGGAGAGGACCAAGGACTTGAAGAGGGCTTGATCATTTTTGCCTTCAGCAGTTTTTTTCCCTTTCTCAACCACTATTCGTTTTCATGCTTCTGGGAGTCTACATGGTTTCAAATGGACCACTTTTCCCTTTTGATATAAGTACCAAGTACTGTTCATGGTTTCTCGCAGAATACTCTGGAGAATGCCATAATAAGCTTGTTCAAATCTTCTTGTTTGCCTCTAGATAGATAACGTTGAACTTATTCCCCAAGAACTATCTCTTCCGGTACCAATGAAGACAATATTGAGGAAGAGGTAGCAGAAAGATTTTCTTTCCACTCCTTTAGAAGGTTTATGTGGGTAAAGGTGAATCTTTTCTTTTCTATCTGGTTGGGTTATCTTATAGGTACAGGTTCCTGTTTGCTCTAGCACCTCATATAGCTCATGCCACTTTAAGAAATGTTTATTTTCGAAGATAGTTAAGAAGACTAATACCTTCTGTACTACTGAAAAAGATCTTAAATACACCTTCTTGTCATAGGTGGACTTTGTTGGGCTTGAGCTTTCTCCATATGAGTATGGACTAGAGTCCGGACGAGTTTCATTTGTTCTCATAATCGGGTAGGTGTTTGTGAGAGGGGAATAGATATCTCTTCTATCTCTTCCCCGGTCTCCTGGAGTGTGTCTAAGACATCTCTTGGTTTCCTACATTAAAGTAGTTAAAAAGGAGAGAATCCAGTAGATGCCTGAGGGGTCTTTCTTACTGCAAATGGGGCCCATGAGATCATGCGATCCCAGTCCTTCCCATCCTCATATACCAATTCTCACAAAATAATTTTAAGGGTCTTGTTAAATATCTCTACCAATCTATCCATTTGGGGGTGGTAAACTGAGGTTTTTAAGATGATAATGTGTAGTAATTCCTTGACTTCACCATACGTTTACTCATGAAATTGATCTCTGATCCATTAGAATTTCCTTGGTAAAACCGACACTAGAAAATAATGGTCGTAGGCGTTTTAAAATTTCCTGGGTTATGTTGTTTTTCTGCATGGGGGGAAAGCCTCTTGGTACCGATTAGCGTAATCAGCAATTACTCGAACACATGTATTACCCAGTCTCGAGGTTTCCAGCAGTCATATGATATCCTTCCCAATTTGGGAGAAAGTTGCTTCTATTATCGGTAAGGGGTTTAGAAGAGCAGGTAAGGGAATATGTGCGCTGGGTTTCTGGCATATTGTGAATCTTGGCATGCACCACACTTAGATGGCATTATTAACCTTAGCCTGCGTTGCATCTACATAGAAATGTGAAGGTTAGCATGTGCCACACTTAGATGGAATCGTGATCACTAGCCTGCCTCACATCTAGACAGGATATTGAAGATTAGCTAGTGCCACACCCAGATGGAATAGTGTATGATAGCAAGCATCACACCTAGACACAATTGCAAGGACAGCAACACCAACTAACCAATCCACTAACAGTTTCATCCCTCTGCATACACCTCTCAAACTCTAACCAAACACAACCACAAACCTAAACACAGCAATCCGCACAAACTTCACTACACTGCAACAACAAAACAAACCACACATAGACTTGCACAACAGCACACGACGCCTACCGACCGTAAAACACCCCAAGTCCAGGCAACGGACCCACCGGGCTGAGGCTGCCAACGGCACATCACTGCTCTCTTGCACCTTTCCAGCTTTTTCCCACTAACTCACCCTCCCCCCCTTCTTCCCTTTTCAGAACCGCCAGAGTGCCAGGGGACCACTCTGGTGGTGATAGTGCGCGGTAAAAATATCCTTTAACATTAACATATCTCACATGTCTGAATGAAGTTCTTCATGTCAGCATGGATACCTGGCAAGTAGAATTTCCCACTGATGTGAACTTGGGGTTTAGATTGTCCTAAATGTCCTCCTGTCAAATGAGAAAGTGCTAGAGATTGCGAGATTGCACAATCCTGCTATGAGCTTTGGGTATTACTAACTGAGTTTTACTTGGGTCTTCTCTAGATGTTTCCTTTCTATATAATAAACCCTGTTTCAGGAAGAAAAAGGGGCTCCCTTTTTCTTGCCCTTCTCCCTCAGGAATCACTTGTAAGAAGGCCTCTGCAAGTGCTGGATCATTTCGCTCAGCGAAGGCTAAATTGGGAAGGATGGTAGGTTCTTCTTCCCTCTTTGCCTCAGTGATCGTTTTTTCACCAGCTTCTCCAAAGCCTAAGCTACCTCTCTGTTTCCTTTTGGTTCACTTTCTTCCTTAAAACGGGGCAATAGAGCCTTCTCCAGAATTCCCTGTGCAATTCTGTCCCCACAGTGTATTTCAAATGGAGTTTCGCCATGGTTCTGGAAAAGTCTGAATCTATGATGCCTGCCAGGACATCTAGACCAAACTTCCAGGCCTGGCCAGATTTTGGGCCCAATCCTATATAACAACCCAGAGGGGGTATTAGGACTAAGTCTGTGGGAATCATCCTTCTTTTCCCTGGAGGGATAGTGGCTTCTCTGCTGCTCCAAATGTCAAAGACTATGGACTCTTTTGTGGTGGTATGGGGGTCTGAGGCTCTGTGACTATGTTTCTGGGATTTTAGGTTCCCCAATTTGTCTCAATTGAGTCGCATCACACTACTACTGACACCATATGTAGGGAAGGCATGGTATCACAAGTACTGACAATGACACAATGGATACAATTTATAAAACCTGTATTGAAAATGTTGGGGTGGAGAAACAGTCCTAGTGGAGTCCGTCAAATCAAAATCGCCTATGTTAACAAAAGCTAATGCCTGCCCTATCTCCTGTACAAATGTGTAAAAAGGGGAAATGTATGCAAAAGGAAAAATCGGTGTTCAAATGATAATGTAGCTGGACCAGCACTCCTCCCCACATTAGGCCTCACGTGGTAAGATGATCCTTGTAGGCAGGATGACACACTCTGGCTCGGTTTCCTACACAGTTCAAAACTGTGGATCGAGGCCCGCCTGGCCTTCCACGTTGCTCTCTTTTTCTGTCTTCCAAAATAACATTTCAACCAAAACTTTCACAAAGATCCTCTTTGTCAGACTCAGACTGCTCACGATAAAGTTCAACACAAAGTTGCAAGGGGGGTTCGCTTCTCCAAGGTTATTATACTCTGGGTCTCCCTCAGCCGGGCTTGGACCACTTTCGGATGTCAGGCTTGGGAATGTGCAAGGCTTTCTGTACAGACCACTGCAGGACCACTTTGACTCAACATTCACTATTTTCCTTTCACTCTTGCGGTTTGTTCACCTTTTTGCTTGAAACAATGTACCTTTCACTGAGACTTTTGAATGGGCTTCTTCCTTCGACCGGACTACTCCGTTGCTCAGTATCGCTTGTCTTACAGCTGCATTGTACTTTAAAGTTCATTCACAGGTCTGCCTTTCTTCGCGTCTCATCCACAC
Organism: Ambystoma mexicanum; assembly: GCF_040938575.1. Taxonomy (NCBI): domain Eukaryota; kingdom Metazoa; phylum Chordata; class Amphibia; order Caudata; family Ambystomatidae; genus Ambystoma; species Ambystoma mexicanum. The sequence goes on from NC_090932.1 coordinate 1,300,582,604, forward strand.
GAGTGCAGCTTTGACTTCCTATATATTGTTGCTACTTCATTTGTTTTAAGACACACCAGTCTCTCGGGTTGCTTGCCAACTCACCGGCTGTGTGTGCTTCTTTGTGGTTTTGCGATTTCCAATTTTTGAGTCAAGGTTAGTATCACAGGCTTGGCCTCGCCTCCCCAACTCTGCTGTTCACCCGGCAGGGTTGCTGCATCCTTGAAACACAATGCAATCTTCACTTGTGAGATCTGGCCTTCTCCACATTTCTTTCGCGGTCTGTCGGGAGGCAACGGCCTGCAGTAGGTAAGCCTTGGGATTTTCGGCACGCTGCTCTTGTCCCTTGGTCCATTGCTCTGCTCCAGTAGGTGTGCCTTTGTCCCGGAGGTTCTGCTAGTACTCGTGTACCGCCTTGCTCTGAGCGTGTCTTTAGGTGTTGCTGTTTATTCGTGGGAGGAGAGCTAACTGGTCAGGTGTATGCACTTAACGAGACATGTCCAGTACAATGTGAGAGAGTTGGTCCGGTTACTCTGTCACCCTCTTCCTCGGCCCTGCGTTTGTGTAAAAAGGGGGTGGGGGAGTTGGGACTTCGGAAAATCCTAAACAATAGGATTGGGGTAGATGCATAAAAAAGGGGGGAATACCGCGTCTCACCATCGGCTATCTCCCCCCCACCCCCAGAAGACCCCTCACCCAGGTGACCCTCCCACACTGGTCCACCCCCTGAGTCTGGATCCAAAGGCGATGGCCGTGCCCTGGCCACCTGAAAGAGGGATGCCTGGGGACTAGCAGGTGAGGCACCCTTTGGTTTCTCACATACTTCGATCTGGTCTTCAATGGTTGTGGGGCCAAGGTGCACGTGTATTAGGGCATCCTGGATTTAATTCCAGAGTCTGTGTTCAAAGCCCATCATTCTTCCAAAACTTGAGTGTCCACACTATTTACAAGCATAGCTAGCGACTCTGCTGTATGGGCATGAATAATATTGTTACAGCTTTTCTGACGGAAGTACCAGAAAATAAAGAAGACAGTTACAGTGTGATGAGAATCTGTCAATTTAAACATCTGGATTGCATGGCATATTATATCCATCACTGTTCAAAGAGTCACTGTTGATGTGCTAATTTAAAGGCCTTATTTTCGTTTTCATATTTTATCTGCAACACATCGAGTTCACTTTTTAGATCTTCTTTTCTCTGTATTTTCTACGTCGGTTCTAATAGATTTTCCAAACGGTAAGGTAGTGGTACTATGGTTGACCTGGTACATTTGATCTACTATTTTAAATGCACTCACAATTTCAGTCCTGCAGGCCAATAAATATAATGTCCCTCATTTTCTGTAATCAGTACAAAGTTCACATTAGCCAATCTTTCCATAATCGGACAAATACAGCTGTTGTTGGCATCAAATATTTTAGTTCCATTTAGCATCAAGCCTTTGCCTGCACCTTCCCGCCATATCCATCCTTCGACATTCAACACCTGGCTGGGTCTTATTTTACTCACATATTGGAGTTGTGGCAGTTCTTTTGGCCATAGATTAAAGTAATTTCCGATTCCAACCTAAACATCTTGTGAGGCAGCGGTGCACCTCGGGAACATTCACGCCATAGAGACTGGGTTGCTGGATACTTGGATTTCCTAGACAATTGAATGAATCATCCATTTCCATCTGCAGCCTGATCGTATGCCTGGTATTATCCTATATGTTGCAGGCCATGTTCCTTTGACAGGTCCATAGGCATTGAAAGAACACTGCATTGTCGCAAAGTAGCACTTCCAGTTGGAAAATGTGGACATTTTCCACCACGACTATAGTATAGCTAGTGTTCCAGAATCCTTGTCTAATGTCTCTGGCCATGACCGGTGCTTGATGTCAACTTGGGTCGTTCTCAAATGGTCGTTCATTAGTGAGTACATTCTGTGTGATGCTGCTCAGAGGCCCTATCACACATAGCTCTCCTATGCGTTCATCTACGTTTGATAACTATTCTCTTCTCATCAGCACTCTGGCATTTTTCAATTGTCACAACCTTTACTCATGCACTTGCCTGGGGCAGACATTGAAGGCTGAGGCCACCAAGTTTACCCCATTACTTATACGTCCTTTTAAAGTCCCTCTGAACTCTGATTTTGATCATCAGGATGCCCTTTTACTGTACCAGGCATATTGCTGACCGGGTAGAACAATTCAGGAAGTGAGAAGTTCGTTATTGGTAAAAAACAGTTGCATTGATCCTAACATGGCGCTAACTGCCATCAACCTTTCTGGTGCTGTTTCATTAACCAGACATTTGTATCATGGCTTTTGTTCTTTAATCCCAATTGAATTTTCCAATTGTCCATCTTTTGTGGGGGCAATAAAGGAAACATTGACTAAGGGTGCAATGAGTTGTTTTGTCCCGCAAGCTGATGGCACATGGCCAAATGTCCCTTCACTGGCTCCAGGGAAAACTCCCAACTAATAAATATGACCACATTCCCATGATGCAGTCCCACAGTTTCCAACCACACAGCAATAGTCTGTTTTTTCCAGCTGGGCGGTTCCTGACTCTTTAGTCACTGTATCAGTGTCTCTAATCTTTCTCTAAACTGTTCTAGATTATCCATTATTGGAATTGTCAAGAAAAGGCACCTCACCTGTGTTCCATTTAAACAGCAAAAATATCATCCCGCTAACCAGAATTCGGAGATAACATTTTAGCTAATAGTGGCGTTGCTGACCGACAGTAACTTGTGTGCGCACAGGCAGATCGATTCTGCAGCATATTGCAGTCTTAGTTATCAGCAATACTGCAAAGGGTCCTTGCCATCTCGCTTCCAGACGATTCTTATGGGTCCTGATAAAGACCAAGCTGCCGGACTTGAAATGGTGACAAGGCGTCTCAGGTTCTTTTTTATAGTGCTTGCTCAACCTGTGAGTAGTCACGCCTTACAACCGTTGCCAATTTTTGACAACACCGTAGTTCAGCATCATCAATCAGATTCACGTTTCCCTGATACTTCACCACAGCTTGTGCATAGGCTTTGCGGACGGGGTAGACTTTTGTCAAATTTAAAAACATGTCACTTATAGCTAATATGTACTGCCACCCGACTCCCCCAGACCCCACCTCCCACTGTTTTGTAGTTGCGTAAAATTGTACCCAACACTGTGGATGGCATCCAGGAGGCAGCACGCTTACGCTTTCCAACATGCTAGCTTTTGCCAGAATTCTGCTGCTGGCATCCCAAATATTGCCAACGGAGATGCTCCACCAATGTTAAACCTGGGGCATACCATTCTTCCCATAACTGACTCACCATTCCTTCTTTGCCTATATGTGCATGCAATTCCATGTAGCAAATGTGCAAAATAATGCAAGAGGGATTTGGCCACCACTAAAAGACTATCTTTGGGTTTTGTGATGAATCCTGCAGAGTCCTTACTGATCCCAGGCCTAAAGTCTCCTCCCATGTGGCCAGGGGAAGGCAGCCGCTACCTAAACCTGACTCTGGGGGTGGTATTTTGAGGGTGGAACACATGGAGGGATATGATTGTCAGGGGAGAGTGGTGACTCCAACAGGAGAGAGGCAATATACTTATCTTTCTTGTGAGGAAGATCCCTTAATTTCAGAGTTTTTAATGGCCTGTTGTTATTATTCAAAACCATCTAATTGTAAAACTCAGAAAGCCACTTTTGTTAAACAACACCCTATTCAGTCTTCATGGTAAACCTAAAACATATGAAACATCTGATGTTTATGATGATTGTATTTTAAATGCAACTGTTCGATACTGGGACTTAAAATCAGTTGAAACTTCCTGGGACTCGAAGTCCCAGAAAGCCTCAGGTACTGTGACGAGGAGCAAGGAGGAAATGTGATTCGAAGAGTAATGCACAGTTTAGTTGTCACAAACCTAGTCAGCTTTGCAGGACCTTTTAAATCCCCAGATCACTTGCAGCAATGAGAAGGAAGAAGGAGAGGGAAGGAAGGCTGCAGAGTGCGCTGAATGGGAAGCGAGACCAGTGGCTGAGGAAATCCTATAAAGAGTCATGGGGAGAACGTGAGACGTCTGCCAGAAACCAATTGGTGTCATTCGGGACTAGAAAATAGGAACTCTGGGGAAGAGAAAGCAGCTGTCGGAGGAGACGTGGTCCTGCAGAGCTGTGCGGGTCTTGGCAGCAAAGGTCACGAGAGCCGAGGCGGGGACCTAATGAGACTCTGTCCAGAGGTAGAACCTGGCCCCTCATAAGCACAATACAGCAGCCGCACGGTGAACCGATGAGTCCGCCTAGAAGTGTAGGGGCCTCTGGGACGTGCAAACACATTAAAGAATGTTTGGAAAGCATTTTCGAAATCCAACCAAATATTACTGAAAAGAAAAGGTGAACATGGTTCAATTTTCCTGACATGATATGTCAGTTGGGGGAAACCTGGAACCAGCATTACCATAAGCCAAGAGAGGTTGTGAGAGAGACAAAGAAGTAAAAGTTTGTACAATGCTCCTGACATCGGATGTCAGTTGGGGGAAACTTGGAACAAGCATTGCCAAGAACCAAGAAAGATTGAGAGAAAGGTTGACAGAGCTTGAACAAACACTCATATACTAACTGTGTAACCCTGGCCAGAGAGCATTAATAATGTTCAAGTTGGACTACTGTAACATACTCCTATTAGGTACATCCAATTCCAACCTAGGGAAACTACAATTAATGCAAAACAAAACGTTATGAGTAGCATTTGGAATCAAGAAGTCCGACCGCATCTCCATTATCGGGAGAGAGACTCATTGGCTACCCATCAAGGCTAGAATCATCTTTAAATCACTGTGCATTACCCACAAATGTCTAGCAAATAAAGCTCCCATCTACTTGCACAATTCAATGTGTAAAAAAGACTCCAAGAGAATGCTCAGATCCAACAATAAGTCACTCCTTGCGGTCCCCCGATTCAAAAGTTCCAGAGCGGGAGGCAGCAGCTTCCTGGTCATGGCACTGAAACTCTGGAACAAGCTCCCACTTGACATAAAAAGCGAAGAATCCTTCCTTTGTTTAAAAAAAATGATTGAAAACCTGGCTTTTCAACCAATACTAACAAATCACACATAATCTGAAATACCCATCCAGAGGCCTAATCGCATGCCTCCCCAGGGTTGTCTGTTACCAGAATCTGTAACTAATTTAAGTGACTAAGAAATGTATTAACTTATGTAACTTCTTGTATTAATGCGTTAGTTGATGTAATTGGATTACTGTGAATTTGCATTATAAGATGTCTGTAACAACGCTGTGATACCCAAGGGTTTGGGCGTTTAACAAATACAATAAATAAAAAATTAAAAAGAATATGGGATGTCAGTATGGGAGGACTTGGAACAAGTAACAACTGAAGTCAACAAAGTGGGGCAATTAAAAAGTACAATTCTGTGATACGTAAGAGAAATGTGAATGTTGCAGAGAGACCTGATAATATAGGTGGTGAACATTTTTGGAAAGAGATACCTGGCAGGAGAGTACACCAGGGCATCTGTGTGAGCCAAAAGGGAGATATTCTTGGCAGGAGAGTAAACCAGGACATCCAGAGTTTTCAGTTGAGAGATTTCCTGGCAGGAGACTGTACCGGGAAACTCACTGTGAACTGGTGTGTTAAAGAGAGACTTGGTCAAATTAAGTTGTTGTTTACATTGAACCTTTGTCAACCCGAAACTTTGAAAAGTCTTGCCTTTTGCCATACTTGAATCACTGTTGGAGAAAAGATATTTGTTTAGCCATCCTGAAAAGTAGGAGAGACTTTCCTTTGCCATATTCTAGCCAGTGTTGTGGAAGGAACATTTGTTTTGCCATCCTGAGGAAAATATTAGGTAAAAGAGACATTTGTGTTGCCTTCAAGGGACTGGTCTTGACACAGACCATTGTGAGCCGTTTTCCTGAAACAATTGAGGGGAAGGGAACCAACCCCTGGATACAAGGATTGTTTTGGTTGCAGTTTTATGTTTGAGGTTTTGCACATTTCTGTTAAGTTGAACTTTGAAACATTTACTGTGCACTTTTTGCTTGTATATGTTAGTATGTTAGTCTTAGGGTCGGATTTAGTTTGAACACAAGGTCAACCTGCTTTAGTCTTACTTTCATAGGAAGGGACATTCACGTTAGGATAGGGAAAGTTAGGACTTTATCCAAACCCCGTTCTGTTAATAAAATGGCTAATGTTGAAAATAATGTCTGCCTCTCATTTCGGACGCCTCATAGTTGGAAGAACCTGCTGGTATGAAGGACACATGCTGCTTTCCTCCAAGTATTTTTCTCAATGTCGGGAGCAAACATTTGCTTTAAACAAGATCATCAAGGGTAGAATAGGGAGGGGTAAGCAACTGCACCTTGACTTGGAGAAGTAGCCTTTTAGCCAAGCTAACGGGGACAGGGCAGCCTCCCTTGCCGCTTTGTCAGCAAAGATGTTTCCTTGTGTGATGTTATTTCTAGGGGTCTGGTGTACGGCATATTTAACCACCAACAGTTCTTTAGGCAAAATTAATGAATGGAGGAAAGGATCTACAAATGGGGCATTGTTGATTGGTGTGCTTGCAGTCTCTTTCCCACCAGTGCAGCCCAGAATCATACATACAGCATGCCAAAGATATGGTGTGAGTCAGTTAATGTAATGGTCCTTTTCCCCTTGCAGAGAATAGGTCAGGAAGCTGAGCACTTTCAATGACCTCCTGTACGGTACACACAGCGTATCATGACTTCAACCATTTTCATTTCTCAGAAATGTAATATGGAATTTGTAGAGCATCTATTGTCATTGGTATGGCCTCAAAGCGCTGTAGGTGAACACCCTTGGAGGACCAATGTTTGAGGTATGAGAGGTTGGCCCAAGGGGTTCAGACTGTGTGTGTGTGCATTTTAGCCAGTACAAGGTAGGTAGGGGTGGTTAAGTCTCTGCTAGCGTCCCAAGTAGAACTAGATTGTGGTTGGGTGCTGTGGAGGTTGTCGGGAGTGTATGTGAGTCAAGGAGACTGATTATGTGTCCAGCTAGACCGAATTTTATCATGTGACTTAGCTGCATTTTAGTGGCAGAGGTGATATGCGATATGAGATTGAGTAACAGGTGATTGCAGATGTTTGCGGGTGAGTGGCCATGCCTTGGGAGGGGTTTGGCTATCTTCCAACAAGATGGAATGCGATACATACAGTGAATCATGGCTGATTACTTGTTTCGTTGACGGAGTGGCAATTCTGTAATGCGGATGTGAGAAACCAGAAGGTGTCTCACCCACTAGTCCCCGGGACTGTCATCCAGGTGGCCAGGACACAGCCATCGCTTTTGGATCCAGTTCCTGGGGGTGGACCAGTGCTGGAGGTTCACCTACCTTAGGGGACTTTCGGGAGTGGGAGTGGAGTTTGACACTGGATGGTGAGATGCGGTATCCCCTTCCCTGTAGCACTTTTACCCCATCCTACCTGGCAGGATATTTAGGAACTCTATCCCCCCCCTTTTTACAACACAAACACTTTGACACAGACAGCCCGCTATGGTAGAAACAGATTGACACCTGAGCAGTATACCTGACTTGTCCCAATACAATGGTCAGGCGAGGTCAGGCAATTACTGACCATCACACACGCACCTGACTTCCATTAAGCTTCACCACACAGATAAAAGGCTGAGCACGAGAGAAAACTCGGAGGGAGGCAAATCACAGGAGGGAATAGCAGCTTTGAGATGGCAGCTGAATGAGAGAAAAAAGACGGCAAAACAGAAGGGGATTGCAAAGAGGGAATTTCCCTTGACCTTTTTGACAAGAACCATTGATTTCAGAAGCTTTGAGAATAGAAAGCATAGGACCAGGAAACCAGGCTGAAGAATCCTGCATTGTGTGTCGGCGATACCCAGGGCCCTCCCGCGTCAATAATCAAGGTGGGAATAAGCAGCCGCCGCTGTGGTACCATCCTTGGCTCCAAGAACAAAGCAGCGTCAGTGAAATCAACACAGATGGTTCAAAAGTCAATTAATGCCACTTGCACTCTGGCCACACATTGTGGGACTGTATTGCAATGGCAGCTGAGCATATACCTGAAGGAGAGGAAAGGGAAAGTTTCATGACTATCGTGAAAGATGGAAAGGATACAATGTGCAAATCCCTCCACTCTGGTTTGGACTCTGCCAATAGTGGTAGCAGAGCCATGGTGGTGAGCACTGTAATGTGCAGGTTTGCATGGTTGAGAAAGTTTGGCTTTGCCCCAGATGTGCAGTCGAGGCTACTTAACATGCCCTTTGATGGCACAAAAGTGTTTGGCAGCAATACTGGTGAAAGCCTTGAGAAATTACAGTCCTTGAAAGCAGCGGCCAAATCACTCCGTGTTGCTATAAGACAGCCCCAACCTTCTCACCCCACTGCTCAGGCTTGGAGGGGTTGGTCCTTTCGCTGTTATTCCTCATTTGGAAGAATGAGAGCCAAGGAGAGTAAAAGACGCCAGAGAAAATTCCCTTGTGGTGGACAAGGAATAGGTGCTGAGTCCGCCCAAGTAACTGCTGCTTTACCCTCAGCTGCTGCTTTAAAACAACTCTTTTGCCTTAGCCCACAGGACTGCAGTGCGAGGCAGGCTCAGTTAGCATCTGGAAGCATGGCAGGGCATTACTTCCGATGCTTGGGCCTTACAAACAATAGCACAGGGTTACTGCCTCCCCTTCTTAAGAAGGCCACCGGATCATCCACCGGGGCACCAGACGTGCAACAGACCATATCCGCTCTTCTTTCAGGAAATGTCCAATCAGCTAGAAGGGTCCTATAGAACTAGTACCTGTGATGGAGAGGAACAGGGGGTGGTACTCCCCTTAGTTTTTGATCCCCAAAAAACAAAAAAGATGGAGGATTGAGACCCATTTTGTACTTGAAATACTTGAACAAGTTCCTCGGGAAGGACAAGTTCAAAATGGTTACCTTTCTCATATCCTTCAGGCCCTCCAGCTCCAGGATTGGATGATATCATTGGACCTTCAGGATGCTTACTTTCATGTGCCTATTTGTTAGGGTTGTAGACTCGTCATGGTTTTCACACAGCTGCGGGCCGGCAGGGCAGATTCAATGCGGCTCCCTTTTACAATTAGAAGCGTTCCTCCGAAGCCACTCTCTCCAGCAACCGGCCCTGCCACGTCTTACAATCAGCTGACTGCAACAGCGAATCAACGCCTGCAGCCGATATGTCCTCCCCCCATAAAACGCCGCTCTGTACACCAAATGCTGCTTCTTAATAAAGTTGGTTGCCCAGTGTGTATGGTTCAGACTTTGATATTGTCGTGACTTGCCGCGTAGTGAAGAGTAATGGACCTCTGTCCACAAATCACCCACAGGGATGAGTGAATAAACTCCCTGTGCGAGCTTTGAGGCCACAGGTGGTTTGTTGGTTCGCCGGATCTGATGACGCCCAGGACCCCGGAGGCTGTTAAATGGAAGGTAAGGTTAGCACAGGCAAACACAGTACTGTGATATGAAGAAGTGTGTAAGTATCTCTTACCTAAACCCAACAGGGATGATACTGGGGTGTCGTGGATCTGGTGCGAGGGAGCGCCGTAGATCCGGACAGCCGTGTCAGCCGTGTCCCAGATGGTAGTAGCCGGTTAACCACGTAGCGCCAGGGGCCGAAATTCGTAGAGTCAAGAAAGGGCAATCCGAAAACAATCCGTTAAGCAAAGCCGAGTGTCCAATGTACCAATATCCGAGCGACAAGATCTGAGGAGTAAGCAAGCCAGTCCGTGATTCATAAGCCAAGGTCCAAATCCGAAGTATCAAGGTAACGTGAATGCTGCAATTTGCCGAACAGAGTCGTGAAACAGCTGTGAAGCGGTGAGTAAACTCGAACTTCCCGGTTTTATGTGCGCCGGCTCCCGATCACGTGAGCGGAACTCTGGGCACGTGATCGGGAGAGCACGCGGAACCAGGAAGTAACCGCAATCGGGTGTTCCAACCCGAACGCAGTCTCCATGGGAGTTGCCAATGGAAACGAGGCAACAGACCGGGTCGGACTTTCCGCACTGCCCGCCCTCGTTGACGATGGCGACTCCCTCGCACCCTAGGTAAGGAGATGTCTCGGGAGGTGGGCTGCAACCCGGGGACAGTAACCGTGTGTGCTGGTGTATCTGAAAAGGTGCATGGTGGCGGGACTGGTTTGTTGTGTATGACAGAGCCCCCCCTCAATGGCCCACGACCACGTGGGTAGGAAGGGTGATCCCGGTGGAAACATGAAACAAGTCTCGGGGCATGGACGTCCCCAGCAGGAACCCAACAACGCTCCTCGGGGCCAAAACCCACCCAGTCAACAAGATACTGGAGCCCACCTCTGATAAAGCGAGAACCCAAGATAGCAGAAACCTCATATTCCACGGAGTCACCCACCGCCACAGGGCCAGGCGTAGACCGGAGACGAGTAGGGGACGGACAAGGTTTCAACAAAGAGGTGTGGAAGACGGGGTGTATGCGCCAGGAAGCAGGGACTGAGAGGCGATAGGCTACAGGGTTGATCACAGCAGTGATTCCATACGGGCCCACAAAACGGGGTAAAAGCTTGCGACAACCAGGTAGCCTAAGGTGACGAGAAGAGAGCCAAACCCTGTCCCCCACAACATAGGAAGGTGCCACCGCCCTCCTTCGGTCCGCTGCGGCCTTCATGGATTCCCGGGCCTCCTGAAGATGAGTAAGGGTCCGAGCCTGAACAGCCGTCAAGTCGCGGGCACAGGCGACAGCAGCTGGGTTGTCAGAGGGTGCCAGGTCCGGGATAGGTAAGGTGCGGGGGTGCTGACCATACAAAACATAAAAGGGAGAAGAGCCAGTGGAGGAATGTGTGGAGTTATTGTACGAAAACTCAGCAAGATGCAGCAAGCCCAGCCAGGACTGCTGGTGTTGCAAAATCAAACAACGTAAATATTGTTCCATGGCCTGGTTCACCCTCTCAGTCTGGCCGTCCGTCTCCGGGTGGTAAGCGGAGGAAAAGCGAGAATCTATACCCAGGAGAGCCGTGAGAGCACGCCAGAACCGAGATGTGAATTGGGGCCCCCTATCCGAAACAATAATCGTGGGCAACCCAAAGAAACAAAAGACCGATTTAAAGAAGAGATCGGCCAAAGCTGGGGCAGAAGGGATGCCAGAACAAGGTATGAAGCGAGCCATTTTGGAAAATGAATCGACCACCACCCATATGGTGTCGAATCCCTGTGTCCGGGGTAGGTCAGTTACAAAATCCATGGAAACCGTGTGCCAGGGTCTGGGGGGTACAGGTAACGGAAGCAGGAGCCCCACCGGACGCCCCCTACGGTGCTTACACTGGGCACATATAGCACAGGTGTTAACATACCCTTCTACGTCGCGTTTCATGGAGGGCCACCAACACCAACGTCTGAGAATGTCCAACGTGCGTTTCTGTCCCGGATGGCCATTGATGGCGCTATCGTGGGACCATTCCAGAGCAAGATTGCGAGTGTCGGTCGAAGGTAACCACAACCTGTTTTGGATATAGGGCAACCCTTCATGAAACACCGGATCCCACTCGGTGACCTGATCGGGATGTAGCGAAACCCATGTGCGAATTGAGTCTAACAGAGACAAAGGAGGGGTGCAAAGGCAAATAACATGTTGGTTTAACAGGTTTTCTGGGAACACAGGTAAGGATACCCCACCCGGAGAACGAGATAAAGCGTCCGCCTTCCCGTGGGACAGACCGGAACGATGTTTGATCAGGAAGTCAAAAGCCGTGAAAAATAAATGCCACCGCACCTGCCGACTGTTAATACATTTGAGCGAGGCCAGATCCTGGAGGTTGCGGTGGTCGGTGAACACCGTGACCGTGTGCCTTGCCCCCAACAGATGATGCCGCCAGACTAAGAAAGCATCTTTGATGGCGAGCAGTTCTTTCTCCGTGACGGTGTAATGTATTTCTGTAACAGAGAATTTCCGGGAGTGAAATGCCACCGGATGCAACTGACCTGAATGAGGGCAACGTTGGGACAAGACCGCCCCGAGAGCGAAAGAGGACGCATCGGCCTCCACAATAAATGGGAGTTCTGGGTCGGGATGTTTCAGGACAGGAGCAGTAGTGAATGCAGACTTCAGGGCGTCAAAAGCCGCCTGGTGTTCTTCCATCCAGACAAAAGGCGATTTGGGGCTGGTTAGAGCGGTAAGGGGAGCTACCAGAGATGAGAAGTCCTGGATGAAGCGCCTATAGAAATTCGAGAACCCAAGGAATGATTGCAAGGACTTGAGATTGCTCGGTTTTGGCCAGTCCAAAACCGCACGGACCTTGGACTGGTTCATGGCCAAACATCCAGGTGTAATGTGGAATCCCAGGAAATCAACGCTTTCAGTGTGAAACTGGCACTTCTCGGGTTTGGCGTAGAGTGAGTGTTGGCGGAGGCGGGACAGTACTTTGCGGACGTGCACTATATGTTCTTTTATATCCTGCGAGTATATGAGGATGTCGTCAAGGTATACTGCCACGCATACGTCCAACAAATCATGAAATACTTCGTTCATGAAACGTTGGAAGGTAGCAGGGGCATTACAAAGCCCGAAGGGCATGACCACGTATTCGAATAATCCGTAACGTGTACAGAAAGCCGTCTTCCACTCGTCTCCGGAGCGGATTCTGACCAGGTTATAGGCCCCGCGGAGATCGAGTTTTGTGAAAACGGTAGCATGGCTTAACCTGTCTAGTAAGGGGGTGATCAATGGTATTGGGTATCTATTCTTGATGGTGATGGAATTAAGTCGGCGGTAGTCCACACAAGGACGCAGATCGCCCTCCTTTTTCGGGACAAAGAATATGGGGCTAGCAGCCGGAGAGGTGGAGGGACGTATATGACCGACCTTCAATGCTACCTGGATATAATCCTTTAATGCCTGTTCTTCTGATGGAGATAAGGAGTAGATGCGGCCCGAGGGAATCACGGAATCAGGAATTAGGTCAATGGGGCAATCATAGGATCGGTGTGGTGGGAGCACCTCCGAGGAACCCTTGTCAAATACCTCATGGAAATCACTGTAATCAGTAGGAAAACCAACGGCAATAGCCTCCACTACATGAGGCTCGAGAGCCATAGGGATATCCTCGTGCAGTGTGAGCTGCGCTATGCCCCCTAGGGCCCGTGGGGGTGATTCTGCATCGTCAGGTGCGGTGAGACAAAAATTCTGGCACGTCTCAGATTCAAAATGGACCTGCCCTGACTTCCAGTCAATCAAGGGGTTATGTAGATGTAACCAAGGAAGACCCAGGATGATTCCGAACTGTGGCATCGTAATCAGGTCGAATGTGATGATTTCTTGATGCGTGTTTTGTATAGTGAGGGTGATGGGGGCGGTTTGTTGCTTGATAGGGCCTGATATCAGTGCTGTACCATCCACTGCTTGTACTGGCTCAGGATGTTGCTTGGTGATCAGAGGTAGGTTTAAGGATCTGGCCAAAGTTATATCGATATAGTTGCCTGTGGCGCCTGAATCGATGTAAATCGAGACAACATGGGACATGTCGGGTGTAGGGTTAAGTGTGGCCTGTACCAACACTGGCCTGATCCTGCCAAAAGCGGGGTTCCTATCCGGGGAAATGGAAGTATTGCTCGATCCAGTCCCCGGATCTAGGGTCGAGCATTCGGAAAAACCGGATTCTTGAGCTTAGGGCGTCTGGGACATGTTTTTACAAAATGACCATTTAGACCACAGTAAAAACAGGCATGGTCAGTTCTTCTGCGTTCCCTTTCTGATTGCGTGATGGGGCTGCGAATGCCACCTATTTGCATGGGTTCGATGCCTGTACCAGAGGAAGAGGAGGATGAAGTGGCAATGGGGATTCCTGTTTCAAACCGACGTTCGGAACGTCTTGCGTCGATTTGTAATGCGAGGTCCACTAACTCAGTGTGGGTCGTGGGCAAAGATGGAACCACAGCCATAGCATCCTTCATGGTGTTATTAAGCCCCCTATAGAAAACGACCGCCCTCTTTGGTTCAGGCCAGGATGTCTCAGCGGCTAGCTGATTAAAATGAGCAATGTATTCAAGGAGAGAACTCTTCCCTTGAGTCAGATCTAACAGCTCGAGGTCCCGAGATTGGGCTTTGTGACGCGTGTCGAACACACGGGACAATTCTGTGACTAGTAGTTCAAAGTCGTACAGGACGGGGTTGTCGTTCTCCAATAAAGGGTTGGCCCATTCTGCCGCGGTGCCGGCCAGGTGGGACAAGGTGAACGCCGCTTTAGTGGTGGCGTCAGGAAAAGCCTGAGGTCTACAGAGGAAATGCAGTTTACACTGGTTTACAAATGTGCGAAACTTTCTAGGGTCACCGTGGAACCTTTCTGGAGCAGCCAAGGGAAAAGGCGTGGGCATGAGTATTGGAACCTGAGGTGCTGCAGGGGCAGGAGGAGGCTGGGGTATAATCGGCTGAGCAGTTGGGGGTTGCGCTGCGGCAGCAGCCTCCCCGAACTCAGCATCAGCGGGCAAGGGATGTTGTGTGCTCTGAATCAAGTCTAACCTCTGGTGTATTGTAGCAGTAGCGGCAACCATATCTGCTCTTAGCAATGTGAGTGCCTGTACCAAGGCAGCCACGGGGTCCTCAGGTTCCATACTCTCCATGACGCAGCGGCTTCACAGTCTGTCGTGACTTGCCGCGTAGTGAAGAGTAATGGACCTCTGTCCACAAATCACCCACAGGGATGAGTGAATAAACTCCCTGTGCGAGCTTTGAGGCCACAGGTGGTTTGTTGGTTCGCCGGATCTGATGACGCCCAGGACCCCGGAGGCTGTTAAATGGAAGGTAAGGTTAGCACAGGCAAACACAGTACTGTGATATGAAGAAGTGTGTAAGTATCTCTTACCTAAACCCAACAGGGATGATACTGGGGTGTCGTGGATCTGGTGCGAGGGAGCGCCCTAGATCCGGACAGCCGTGTCAGCCGTGTCCCAGATGGTAGTAGCCGGTTAACCACGTAGCGCCAGTGGCCGAAATTCGTAGAGTCAAGAAAGGGCAATCCGAAAACAATCCGTTAAGCAAAGCCGAGTGTCCAATGTACCAATATCCGAGCGACAAGATCCGAGGAGTAAGCAAGCCAGTCCGTGATTCATAAGCCAAGGTCCAAATCCGAAGTATCAAGGTAACGTGAATGCTGCAATTTGCCGAACAGAGTCGTGAAACAGCTGTGAAGCGGTGAGTAAACTCGAACTTCCCGGTTTTATGTGCGCCGGCTCCCGATCACGTGAGCGGAACTCTGGGCACGTGATCGGGAGAGCACCGCGGAACCAGGAAGTAACCGCAATCGGGTGTTCCAACCCGAACGCAGTCTCCATGGGAGTTGCCAATGGAAACGAGGCAACAGACCGGGTCGGACTTTCCGCACTGCCCGCCCTCGTTGACGATGGCGACTCCCTCGCACCCTAGGTAAGGAGATGTCTCGGGAGGTGGGCTGCAACCCGGGGACAGTAACCGTGTGTGCTGGTGTATCTGAAAAGGTGCATGGTGGCGGGACTGGTTTGTTGTGTATGACAGATATTGCTTCCTGAAACCCTGACTCTTGGCTCGTTATCAGGGCTTCTCGCCTGCAATCCGTTTTGTACCGTTGTTTCCTGGCTGGGCTATTTTGACCCCACTTCCGTTTCTGGACTGCCTTTGCCTTTTGTTTGTCAGTACCTTGCTTTGGACATTTTATCCTGCTTCCCTTCCTGTCTCCTGCCTTCCAATTGCCCCCCCCCCTGCCATTCCAATCCTGCTACTTGCCCCAGAAAACGGTTCCGCTACATTTTCTCTGCTGCGGAATCCCTCTGCATTCCATATCCAATGCGAGTACTGCCAACCACCTTGCAGATTGCTCACTCATTTTGGATAGCACCCTGCTGCGGAACCCCTGAGCATTTTGTTTTCAACGCGAGTCCTGCCAACCACCTCGCAGACTGCTCACTCGCTCTGGGTAGCACAATAGTATGGATTCCTTACACCTACAGTACAGTACTATTCAGACAATATCGGCCTCCTACTCCATCTACCGTCTTCACCAAAACGACAATTGTATAGCGGGATGCTCTCCTGAGAATTCCAGCACGTCTTCCAGGACACCTGTTTGTATCCTCACATGCAGACTACAGGGCGCTCTGCTGCAGTCTCTGTTGCACCATGCTGACCACAAAAGTGATGGGTGGAAGGTTTCGAATGAATCTAAACCACTGGCAATTGCTCTGGGCAACCTTCCACACCACCGTTTTTTAGCCCGTCTGCGCCATTGCAAAAGGGGACCAGCCATGTGCAAATCAGTCAGCAGCTGCCGTCACCGAAGGTAACAGCCCAGCCCGAACTGCTAGGCCAGGTCCCCTCTGCACAGAAATCCAAGCAACCCCAGACATGTTTCGGCCTTGTTGGACCTCCTCAGTGAGGTGCAGCTTGGTTCCCTGTGGCGCAGCGAGCAAGGGACCCATGTCTGGGCTTACCCTCTCTCACAAGGAGAAACAAACTGACCACGAAAGTGATGGCTGGAAGGTTTCGAATGAATCTAAATCACTGGCAATTGCTCTGGGCAACCTTCCACACCACCGTTTTTTAGCCTGTCTGCGCCATTGCAAAAGGGGACCAGCCATGTGCAAATCAGTCAGCAGCTGCCGCCACCGAAGGTAGCAGCCCAGCCCGAACTGCTAGGCCAGGTCCCCTCTGCACAGAAACTCTCTGTTGCACCAACCCGGCCCTAGGGCGCCCCTCTTGCCGTACGGGACTAGACCCCTACTAACCTTCCCCCATTCTCCTCCGTTATGTGACTTCCTTTGGATAAAGTCGGACATGTGGACCTTCCATCTGGTCACCGGTAAGGGCACTCATAATTCTTGTGTTTAATGAAGCTCCTCCCTACATGCTCCTCCTGATCTTGTTCCTGTCTTCCCTTTAGATACTGGTCCGTTCCAATTGCCACTACTGATACCCAGCTTTCTACCTGTCTGACCCATCACAGGTAGCATTGATCCTTTCGCCATCTGGGTTATTTGTCAGTTTGTAAAGGACTCCAATCGGGCGTCACTCACTGGACCAGGACTCTTGGCCTTAGCATAGGCTTTAGCGCTCAATTAGAATACTTTTTCTTTATTTTCTATGAATTCGGATTAAGCTGCCACCCAACCCGTCTCACACCCCCTTTTACAAATACCCCGGGTCACAATGGACCATGAACCAGGCCGGTAGGTGGGAATACAATATTTATTTATTTTAAAATTAAAATGAGATCACACATTTTTAATATTGGGCAGCAATCACCAATGGGGTGATAATTACAGAATAAATGATGACATACACCTAGTTTGACTTTCTGTTATAACATATCCAAGGCACAGATGAATAGGAGCAATTTTACGGTTTGGTTAGATAGCACCAGAGTTAAGAGCACCCTCTCCAATGCTCCCTCAAACCCCTATTAATCGAATTTTGAGTGGATAGAAAGGAGCAGCAAGGGATACTAGGCAGCAAACAGAATTAAAATCCGACCTTCCCTCACAAAATAAGAGGCATTAAATTAAAACCCTTTGCAATTGCATAAAATGACACTCGGAATCGGTAAATAATTAACTTAAACGTGCGTTTGAATAAATGAGGTAAATATGATTTATCACAGTATCAGGAATGTAATATCAGTAGCAACTACAAGGCAAGGTATCAACAAAGGGCATACAATTCAGAAAGCAACTTGAAAGTAAGAAAAGAGTGCAGCCAAAATCACACATTGAAAAGTTGCATTTTCTACTTTTTGCAGTATTAAATGTCAAAACCCGTTTTTAAAAAAACGGGTGAATTAGACAGAATCAGAATGCGGTTTTTAGGCTGGTTGATAGATGCACATCACAGGGATAATATAGAAGTGAAAGAGTGACTCTAGCTGTAAACCTGGATGAGATTTTCAATGTGGAAGGAGATTCGGTTTTGGGAAAATAAACACAGTTAACAGAGAAAGTCGGTTTGGAAAGAAAGGAAAAGTTTTACTTAAACTAGATTATGAAGACTAGATTGTTAAAGAAAGACACGGTACGTTCCAAGGTTAATTTGCAACATTAACCTTTTCACCCCGCATTTAGCTCTATGTGGGAATTACTTAAATTATTCAAAATATGACGAAGGAACTATGCAAGACAGTCACGACTCGCTCCCTTCGCTCCCGTTCCCGCCACTTGGGGGCATGTTTTGGGGTTTATTCCCTACTGGACATTTCCTCCGTACCTAATGCTACAGTGCTGTGATGAATTGGGAGCGCTAAAACCTTATTTTCCAAGTTACTTCCCTTCCGGATCCATTCCAGGTTTTTGGCAGCCAGCATGCTTCTTTAATCTAATGACTATGCTTCCCAGAATGCCTGGCTCACTGCTTCATCTCCTCCCTTGTAGGACAAGGTTGGGTGGAGGATAGGCAACACCTGTGGCTGCAGGTGCAGCAAGCGGCACACCTGAGGGGTGTGCTCGTTAAGCAGCTTTAAAAGCCTCAGTTTGCTTCAGTCCAGCGCTGGTCATTGTTGCAGTGTTCCTGTTGTGACTGGTCCCTTGTTCCTGGTTCTTAGCTTTGCGCCTAGTTCCTAGTTTCTGTTTCTTGTTCCTCTACCCAGGATTTCTAATTTATGTGCTTAATTGATTTCTGCTTTCTAGATTTCCCTTTCTGTCTTCCTCGGTCTGCAGGCAGCCTTTCTCAGTGCTTTCCCCCTTTGATGCAGCCCAATTTGCCTGTGCTCTCTTTTTCTTTGATGTTGTCCTTAGCTACGGAAAAACTTGATGCTTTAGTCTTTCCCTTTATAGATTTAGCTTCCTGCCTTTATTCCTTGGAGGGGTGGGAGAAGTTTGCCTTTTGTAATATCGTTTTCCCTGCTCCTTACTTTCTATTGGAATCCATTCCATGTTTTCCCTTGCACTTCTGCATTTATTTCCATTGATATTGGTGTTGGTGTGCCTCAGTAGGTATCTTTTACCTCATGTGCTGATTCAATTCACATCAGCCCAGGAGGGGTTGTAACACTGGATGACAGTCGGTGCTCCAGATAAAGTTTTGAGGTGGGAGTATTTTACTCCTTATTTTTAAACTTTGAGAATAAATGTGATTTCAAGAGTAAAAATGACTTTTCTCCTTTGCAAGAGAGTAAAATGTATGTGTCATCCAGCCGACGTGTGCAAAAACTGTATGGAAATCATTACCATGCTGCAGCTTTCTGCATTGTGGCAAAATACACCTTGCATTATTTCTGTTAGGTTTGGCCATATGATCTCTCCTGTATTCATTTAAATGTTGAAAACACAAAAAACCTTGCCAATTACATAGTAAAGCAAACATGAATTGTATTGTGTGTTTTGAGGTTTGATAGCAGAATCGTCTTGATGTTTAATGAAAGTCCTCATTACCTAATAGTATGCCATTATGCCAATGTTATGATACAACAGTGCAGAGAGGCAAGGACTCCATGCTAAATTATATACCTAATATCATGGTCAAATGGTTATTTATATAGCGCTTTTGGCAAAGCGCTGTACAAAGAACATATTTATCACGATTATCACCAAACCGAAGTCGGTACTCCTTTATCGACTTCGACAGGATGAAAAGCTGGGTTGGCCTTGCCAGGATTCGAACCTGCAACCTACAGATCACGCACAGATTGCAGCAACGATCGCTCAACCGGCTGAGCTATCTTATTGGCGAAGATCCTTCAGAGGTTGGTAAACTGAGTATCGGCTGAGGTATAGTAATCACAGTGCCTAAATGTTGGACAAACTACTTAACGTTAAATACCTATCTGGATTATCACAGGGACAGGTTTTGCTGAATTTCTATTTCAATTACAAATGTAATTTTCATTTATTTGTTTTTGAACAGCGCTTGCACTTCCTGGAGTGGTTTTGGATTTTTTTATTGTAGTCTTGAAGATTTGAGAGGCTATAACGCATGTGATTGTCGTAATGACAATCACTCACCCTTGAGCAAAGACTCTGCTGCCACTGACCATTTATAGTAATGTACACCATTGACTGCGAGGTTGAATGGATGTAAACTAAACCGTGTATACTCCTCATTTTACACACTGTTTTTATAATTAGAGTGTACATTAAATCATAAGTGTACAAGTGATCTGCCTCTGCATGATTATGAACACAGCACAGGAACTCTGAAAAATACAATTGTGCAATACTGGTTTGCTTTCATTGGAAAAAAGCATAATTTGTTACAAAAGATTAATTCTCAATAGCAATTTAGTTTTCCATTTTATTAATTATACTCTCCTGAAATGCTAGGAAATTAAATATGCACAGTGCTTCTGTTCGCTTGATTTAGCATCTACACCCAATACAGCAGAAGCTGAATGGAAAGAAACCGTTGTTTTTATCACAGTGTGCAGTTTCTTTTTTCAAAAGGCTCCAGAGAAATACATTCTGTTTCAGAGTTTTTCTCCATGGCTTTCGATTGCATCCATGTAGATAAAAATCAAAAGAAGCATTCTGGTTTCTTTCAAGTAACCTGACCTTTGCACTACCATCTGCTTTAAAGTTGTGTGTAAATGTACACAGGAAAATAACAAAGCTGTTGTATTTTACAGGATTTCATCCGTAAAAAGACCTGGTACAAACCTTATCTGGAGGCCTCATGACAGTACTGAACTCATAAATAAACTCCTTAGGTATTTCCCTAATATTTGTAAAATCTGTAGAGATCCCCAGTAGTCCAAGGGGCATGTACAGTTACCAATTAATTACGTTATCTGAGCAGGCCCGTGGCAGTTCCTGCAACAGAGCCTGCAGTTGCACACCTGTTGCACTGTACACAGCACCTGCGAGAGTGTGTTTGTGGCTTATGGTAGATGTGGAAGTGCTGTTCGATTGCCCGGCTTCGGTGCACCCTGGTCTAGATTGGGTTGTCTCTGCACACCTGCTGTGGGGTTTGGGGCTGCATTTGTAATGCGCTGTGGCTTGAGGGTGCATAACTGCTACTGTGAAAGTGCGTGCAGCATTGAGGTTTGCTTTTGAAGTGCCTAGAATTTCAGTAATGTCACCCTCTTCTTCCTCCTCTTCCTCCTGCTCCTCTGTTTTTACCCTCTGACCTTTGCTGAAGATGCAATGAAGTAATGAGGCGAGCTTGGCTCGACTCTCTGCTTTTGTTCTAATCCTATTCCATTTTTATGTCTATTTTTCATTTTCTGTAGTTCGTCCCTCAATTAATCATTCGTTTTTTCTAAACCTTTAATTCTTAATCCTCAACCCGTTTTAGATCCTCCTCAAACCAATCTAGAAATATTTCCCATTGTCCACTCCCTTCATTTGTGCAAGCACTCTTTGTAAATTTAGGAGTTTGTCAAAATCAAAGGTATCTTCCACAGGGAATTGCTTATCATACTATGTTGTGGAGCTTCATTTGTTTAAGGTATTTGTATGCACTCGGCTAATGATGGGTGTACCTGTGATGCACCGGAGTACCCCTTTCCATAAACACATTCTTCTGTTTGTTCTTTTCTCATTTTTATTGATTGTTTTACTTTTTTCTTCAAAAAATGTCCCACCAGAGATTTTCCTATTTTCAGTTAAATTCTTGAATTTTGTTAGTTTTCCCTGTAACCCAGTCAAATTTCTCCTTTTTGTATCATCACCAGTTTATATGAACTTTAACACAAACATAACAAACCATTCCTTCATAGTTCATCCCTATTGTCAAAGAATTGTAAATACATAAAATATTAACAAACATTCAAATGTCTCCTTTTTTAACGTCAGCCCTCAGCTCCCTTCTAGCTTTTCCATCTCCTGTTATTATTTTTTCTCTTGCATTGTCTAATTTATATTTTGATCTCCTTCCCAACCAGATAATCTCCAATTTTCCTCTACTGAGTTTACCTCACTACCTTTAGATTAAATAAAAGGGCCCAAGGAGAGACACCAACCTTTGTAGACGGCCCTCCCTTAAAACACCTTTAGAGAATTAATCTAGGGCTAGTATCTGTCCTTTCTGCCTGCACAAGGGATTGAGGGGATGGGGTCACTACTCCTGTTACCATCTCAGATGAGGCTTGATGGCACTAAATGTAGAACCCCCCTATAAATCCACTAATGGGAAACCAGTCAACGAAAACAGAGGCATGTTTACTTCCACGCCCCAGAAAAGAGGTTCCTTGGTACAGAGTTCTTGAGGTTTTTATAATGTTTTACACAATAAGGTTCATACAGAAAATCAGCATGGTACATTTATGTTACTACCAATTGTGAAAAGATTGCCATGTGACAACATCAGTACATTTTCAGTTGTTATTAAGATTAAACATACAGCTAAAGGCAGCTATGGCTCCAGGTATAGGGTTGGTACCTGTACCACTTGCCCTCAAAGTTGAATGGGGCTTCCATCTACCTAACCTAAAAGGTCTTCTGTAGCATCAGTTCACTATAGCCTATGATCTGCTACTGTCTAAGCTTGTCCTGCTCTGTAGAGGTCTAAGATCCAGAGCCTTATCTATCTCTCTTCCATAGCTACTCTCTAGGTGACCTTTACAGGGGTAACCTGATTGCCACACCCTACCCTTCCTCACTGTCAATGGCCTTACAACTATTATTCTTACTCTTTCCTCCACTCCTCTCTACTCTTTCTCTGGTCCTTACTCCTTCTCTTCACCTCTCACTCTCCCTGTCTTTACTCTTCTCCTCCTGCCTGATCTTACTCTGCCTCCCATTCATTCTGTCTCTATGCTCCTGCTCCCTCCTGATCGTTCTCCCACTCTCCTACCTCTACTCTCTTCCCTTTCAATCTTCCTCTCATGTTTTCTCACCTTCACTCACACAGAGACATACAACACAATTTGTACCACTCTCTCAATCCCAGCACCTTACCATCACTCTCTCCAAACAAGTCAGTACTCTCCTCCACACCCCTCACTGGTTCTTTGGTCCTCATGTACCTCCTTCTAGCCTCACCCAAACACCTTTCCTTGACAGATTCTCCTGTCTAGAAAGTTCTCTAAGCTCCCATTGGGTACTCTGCTCAGCTGTCTTCCTAAGACAATCTCTGCCTTCTCTACCCCCCCCACTCCTGATATCTCCTCCCATTGTGGGCTGGAATTATTCCTGGGAGTCTTCATAAGGACCCGTAACTCCACCAATGTTTTAGACTCCACTTCCTTCCATCTGGCCATGCGGTCTCCAGTGTGGGTTGCTCTTTGTTCTCCTCCTGCATCATGTAAGTCACTGTCCATATTCACTGGTCTCCTCCACTGTTGTACCACACCCTGCTGGCTTCAGCTGCCCATTCAGCTCTGGGAAAGGTGAGGAAAGTCAATTTTCCACAAGGCAACCATTTCTTTCCTTCTGATCTGGGCAGTGTTTTGGACATTAGACCCAGGTGTATTGTGACACTTGTAGTCCGTGTTGGTCTCAGATATTTTGCCCCTTGGTGTCCATCAGCCATTGCAGCAATCTGAAGAGGGTGGTGCATGCTGGTAGCTGTAGTCTGTGTCTTGTGATAAATCCAGGGAATTTGTCCCTTCTCCCCAAGTGGAAGCCACCCCCTTTGGGACTAGAGGGGTGAGTTTGCTAATATTAACTCCCCCTAGGGGACAGGGCAAGCGGGACCCCACTGGGGGTGACTGTCTCCTGTTGGACAAGGAATTCCACGACTGGGATTTTGTTCCTCTCCCCTCATGTGAAAGGCCCTATGTGTTTGTTGGCTATATGGGGATCGAACAGTATAATTGTACTTGTCGCTCTGTAGAAGTGACTGGTGTGGTTTCAGACCCATATGCACGACACCCGTTACTAGAAACACAGAATCAATGGACCGTCCAATTTCGTTGCAGCCTGAACTACAAAAGTGACATAGAAACTTTAGTACGCAAAACCATACTGGGAGAGGCAGACTGGGAGAGGAAGTCCTGCGGAGCAAGCTGCAAGAATGTACCTCCTCCAAGAGGGCAGAGCCGAGCAACAGGCCAACGTGAAGGGTGCCTGGCGTGGAGCAGGAGACTCGGCTGAACTGAGGGAAACTAACCGCCCAAGCGAGCAACGGGTAACAGGCACCCGCAGTCCACAACGCCAGTGGACCCGACAACCTAGACAGAAGAAGAGGTCGACTTGGAGACCCGATGCCGAGAGCAGCCGAGGCAAACCCACAGTCCTGCGACAGCCAAAGAGGCTGTCTCCTTCAGGGAACGCTGCTATGACACAGAAGATACGCAGCTATTCCCGGGAGCAGTGAAGACAGCGGGAAGAACTGGCAATACCCGACAACATGGTGAGAAACCTAAAAGTCCTTGGCAGGGTAACAGTTAGACTACCACAAGTGTGGGTGAGCAACACAGTACCATTCGGTGGGGTAAGAAACTTGAAAACCCTTGACCGGTAAAGATCCAGATGATCCCAAGAAGGGGTGTGAAACCCAATACTACACAGTGGGGTGAGAAACCCAAATACCCCTGGCAGGGTGAAAGCTAAATGCCCCCAAGACTGGGTAAGGGACACAAGAATCCCTGTTTGAAGGAAAAAACAATATTACAGTTTTATGAATTCACTGTTGCGGTGTAAAATAATGTTGTATCCAAAACAAATTATTCTCAGATTTTTAATTTATCTAGGCTAACAGATGGACAATCGGGTGGTGGTCAGAGGCCAACAACCATTTCAGCCATTGAAGAAACGAAACCGTAGAAGACGTGTTTGGTCCACCTTATGCTAGCCTTTTTGTGTAATAGGGTCAGTACTTTGATAAAATAAGGCCTTTGGAACAGAGGATAATATTACATTTGTTTGTAAGACCTACTGACAAGCACTGGTTATTCTTCTCTTTCTGTTATTAGATAGGGCCAAGCTGCACTGTAGAGATAGGGAAAGATTAGACTTTTTTTCTTTTGATTTAAATAAACCACATTGAAACTATGTTCTTGGTCTGCCTCCTAAATCTGACTTTCCTTAGTATTATGTCGGTAGACCTGGCTGCTCTGAAGGGTGTCCAGTCAAAGTATCGAAATAAAAGGATCGAATGACCTTTTTTTCGAATCCAAAAGGATCGGAAAAAAAAGGGTTGAATGCTTTTTTATTTATTGATTTATATTTTTTTTTGTTTTGTATGTAAAAAAAGTTTTTTTTAAAACAGAAAAAAGGGGGTTTGGGGGGGAACCCCCCCCATAAAAAAAAAATTCCACCCTTTTTTTGATCCTTTTGGCGTGGAAAAAAAGCCATTCGATCCTTTTGTTTTTGAATATGTGTCCTAGAACCGCTCTGAAGGCCATGACCTGAAATTTTGAAATAGGGGCCTAGCCAGGACAGAGGCTGATAGGCACTGTGAATGGAAAAGAGGTACCGCTATACATACATGACTCCATGCATACCGGGCACCATGTACAGGGGTCCCTCTCAGCTCCCTCGCACCGCCTCTGGGGTAGCTCTGGCTCTGGTAGTGCGCTGGTAGGCCGCCTATGCCAGGTTGAGAAGGGCCCTTGCCCCTCGCCACGTTGCCAGTGTCCTACCCATGGCTCTTTCATACAACACACTTTCTAACCGAATATCCTCAGGCCTTAAGCGGTATGGCTTAACAAAACTATGTTAGATCTGTACAATTTCGCTTGACCTACCCACGTGTCATTCTCAGCCATCTCATAGCCCCAGTCATGGCTGCAGTGCTGCTCTGATCTTTATACGTGCACAGCCATTGTTCATAGGAAAACATAAAATAATGTTGGTTTCGACATCATGTTTTTGTGCTTTTTTAGGGTTATATCTTTGCATACAACTAATGGCAGCCCTAAAAAAAAAGTCTTCTTTATTCTCTTTCTCAAATGTATGTGTCAAAAAGGCAACAAATTGTGAATCTATCTAGACAATGCACAGAAAATGTATTACCAAACCAGAGTTGATATACCATGCAGCTGTATGGGCACTACCTGAAGGATTCATTAACCCTCTGTAAGAAGGAGTGAAAGTTCACTAACTTTCTGAATCAATATCCAGTGCAAATATCTAAATCTGGACCAGAGGTTTCTGTCATGTTGGGTACTTTATAATTCGCTTTTGTATGAATTCTGTTCAAAAACCATTTCGAAAAGCGGTTTCTAGTAACTTAAATGGCTGACCTATCGAACATTTTTAAAATAAAGGCAGAATTCAATTCGCTCCCTTTTTTTAATTACATTGCCCAAACCTGTTAATCAAAGGCCGATCAGATTAATCCCTGTTCCTAATGCCCTCACAGGAACATGTTCTGCGTTTGGTGAGCTTTTCTCCATCCCTTTGAAGAGATCACATCTGTGTATGAGTTTTCCTTTACTTTGAAACTTTATGAGAAATAAACACTCGGATTCCCCCGATCAGTAGATTTAACTTCCACACAATTAACCACAATTATATTTACATGTTATGTTATATTTCATTTGTATAGCACCTCCTGCCATAGTTCATGGAGTCGAAGCACTTTTGTCTTTAGAGAGGCAATACTCTTGTATGACAGAACATTCAGTAGTGATAGGGAGGAGCAAAGTCTGGTAGATAGTTGGAATGAGGGCAAGGGATGGATACGGTGCTCAAGAAGGCATTAGAAGGAAAAGGTTGAATAGGTATGTATACAATTGCACCAAACCGTGGAACTCAACTGAAACACTTGTGTATGAGTGCAATACAAATAGAACATCATATCATATTCTATGGGGCGCAGCACAGAAAGAAGTGGTAGCTGGAGAAGAGGTGTTCGCTGCGCCAGGCGGTTTGTCTGGAATTTACTGGGGCTTGTTGAAGCCATGACCAAGAACACACAGGAAGCAAACCCCTTTTACTTATTTCACTATGGCCCCCAACATCATTTGGGAGAGATTGTATGTCAGAAATCTGAATTTGCCCATTTCGCAACAACTCGTGAAAAGCGAGCAAAACAACTTCAATTTTTTGGTTTCCTCATTTATTCATGTCATGGTCACCAAAGCCATAGGTTTGTGCGCAAGGTGCTTATGAACACCAAGCCTGTCCATAGCTCACCTGTGGTCTGCTTCTGAGCCTTCCGCAGTGTCATGGGTGATCCACGGCATGTAGAAACCATGCCCATGAAAACACAGCATGCAGAGCCCCTCTGTTAGCTCCGTCGAGATTGTATAGATGGGAAAGCTGGAAGGAAATATGTGCACATTGAACTGAGTGTGGGATTCCAACCAAGGCTTCCTTGGGAGCAGTGGCATAGTCTGGTTTTTCTGGAGGTTCCTGAGTCCTGCTATGGCCTTTAAGGTAATGGTTATATTGGTGTGTGAGGCAGGCCTCCTCTTTGGCTGAGGCTGGATAGTTATCAAGGTTAATTTATTGAATCATGTCTTTCACTTAACTTCTCACCCTGGGCTGCAGTTACTATGTCCTGTTAATAGAGGGCATCATGTGAACGTTAGCTCAAAACAGGGGTGTACGGTCCAGTTAACAGACTAGAGTCTACTTTCCTGTTTCCAGCTTCAAAGGCGCTTGAAAATCAGAAATTTAAAGCAAATCATTATAATGAAACCTCAACATAATATAACATGACCGATCCAGCTAGTATAAAAGAAACCCAACATTATATTCTCCCCCTCTCCCTAAAGAGTGAATAAGAGCATACAGTAGCACTCATGTAATTTCTGGTCAACATGTATTTAGCTTTGAGAAAAGAACACATTGATCCCACCAGAACAAGACATTACACAACATGTTTTTACAGCTTATAATATGACATGACATGGCAATAGCATACCAAATCTAACTTGGTGTAGCAATTCACAGCCAGGAAAAAAAAAACACACACGAGCACGCGCACACACACACAAGCACACACACACGAGCACACACACACGAGCACACCCTTCACACCATTCCTTCACTCTGCCCAGGGTGCATTGCTGTTTTCTTTTATTGAGAAGATTCCATTCCTCCATTAATTAAGAGGTTATCACAGTTGGCCTTAGGAAGGCACATTTGGGTCCTTTTTGGTGGCAAAGTAATGGTTTCTCCTTTGCAACAACTGATGCCTTCCACAAATGGACTTTCTTTTTTTAAATGTATGTATTTAT
This sequence comes from Ambystoma mexicanum, assembly GCF_040938575.1. Classification (NCBI taxonomy): domain Eukaryota; kingdom Metazoa; phylum Chordata; class Amphibia; order Caudata; family Ambystomatidae; genus Ambystoma; species Ambystoma mexicanum. The sequence goes on from NC_090932.1 coordinate 1,300,610,589, forward strand.
TTTACTTGACCAAACACTAGGCTTGTGCTTCAGTGCAAATTGCATAAGGCCACAAAGCATGTCCTTGGCTCAGCAGCGGTCAGACTTTATCCATCCACAGTGCCACAGTGAACCTGACCATGTTGTAGCCCTACCAAGTAAATGCAGGCACCAAATCCCTTCTGTTTGCTGCCTGAGGGCCCTCATTAAAATTTGGGAGGGGTTGTACGTCAGAAATCCGTCATTTCCCAATTGTGCAAAAGCTTCCTGAAAAGTGAGCGCAGGAACTCTGATTTATTTGGGGGGTTTCTTCGGTAAAATCAAGGCTACGGAAAGGATTTTTTTTAACCCAACTCCTAGGCTTGTTTTCTAGAAAAACGTTAATAGGGTTGTAATGTTTTCTCAGATCAAACCAATCCTGTTCCATTAAACTCCACTAGAAAAGATAATACAGTGTTCTATATTTAAATATCATTTTTGAGGATTCTGACAAAAAACGTTGGTTGCTTTTTTTTCTGCACTTGGTATAGTCACTGTTAAACATTTTCCCACATTGTATTCAAGTTCTCTATTAACTTCTGTGTTGCCACATTGTCGATCTTGTTCTAAAGACCTACAGCACAGGTGATAATTCAACCAAAACAGGTAACGTTAATTTTGAAGACGTTGCTCACATTTCACAAGCACATCTCAGCATTCTAACTTTTTCTGTCTATAGTCTGTAGTCTTGAAAGTTGCACCATTGCATTCTGATGTGTCTTCAATGAATAATGAAACCTTGCACACTGTGATTCAGACTTTTGGATTGTGTTTTGACCACTTGAATAACTTCTTCTATCGACATACGATGAAAAAATAACTAACATTTCTTGGACATTCTGTTCTGTGAAATTTTCTATTGTCACACTTTTTAAAATGTTGTTTTAATCACCTCATTTACTGCAACATTGACTTTGTATGGTTAAACCGCTGAAATTAATGATGTAAAAAAGTTCCCCAAAAGACATCTTCAAGGTATGCCTGTTTCGGAACACAGTTCACTAATAAGGATTAACTGCTGAATGTACAGCCAATATTTTTGTATCATTTCTTTGGACACTATTAATGCGAAATCATAGAAATGTGAGGTGGACGTTCACCACTATAGTATTATGCCCTTACAACATCCTACAGGTTCAGGATTGTATGTTAAAGTACAACCATCATTGCAGGTTCATTCAGACGGGCCAATTTCTACTCACTTGGTCATTTTGAATGATTTACTGTTTACAACATGTGTGGGTTCCTGGGCTCTTAGAGCGTGGCTCTGTTAGAACAGTTATCAAAAGGCTTTGATGAACAGTTCAGGTTAAAGCAAAGTGACATATTGAAAAGCAAAGGAGAGAAATAGGCGAGAAATAGGCACCCTACACCAATGAACCGTAACAGCGTTAACAAAAATCAGGATATATTCCTCAGGCCCTCCAGTAATATTAGAAGCAAGCAGAGAACATAGAATTGCTGCAGTCTCATTAATTACTAATAACTGCCCCTCCTCGTAACTCTCTTGTGATGCCACACTCACTCATGACTTCTAGGGATCAGAATGTCATCCTCTGCTCCCTACCATGAAGCTGTCCTCATCCCGAACTAAATGTATTGCCTCGCCCCTGCCCTGCCTTATGTCTTATGTGAGGCAGTGTGTATACATGGCTAAAGTTTATTTTATTTATTTATTTATTTATTTATTACATCTGTATAGCGCACACAAACCCTGAGGCATCAGGGCGCTGTAGAGCATAGACCTACAGGAACCTTCTCAAATCCAGGGACCCGAAAGGCAGGTACCAAGGTGGTCAAGGTACAGGTGGGTTACAGGAGTAGAAATGTGACATTTAGATACACAACCACGTTTTGAGTGCCTTCCAGAATGCCCACTAGGACTGTTCTGCTCTTAAGGACTGAGGGAGAGCATTCCACATCTTGACTGCAATGACTGGGAAGTGGGATCCTCCTGCTTTTACACGTTTGTACTAAGGTTGGGATAGTCTGTCGGTGTAAGGAGTCCTGGTTGGCCTGGATGGGTGAATCATGGTGATTTTTTGTGATCGGTAAGGCGGGCAGTTTTGGAGATACACCTTTGAGTAATGGTCAGAGTCTTGACTGCAATTCTTTCTCTGATCAGGAGCCAGTGCACTGCTTTACAGGCAGCAGTGATGTTTTCTGTTTTGGGGATGTTTAGGGCAACTCGAAGGGCGTTATTTTGGATAACCTGGAGTTTTTTTAGATTGTGGGCCGACGTTCCATTAAAGAGAATGTTGCAGTGATCCAGTCTTGCGCTGATTACTGCTCAGGCGATGGTCAGGCAGCTTTCAGTGGAAATCAGAGGTCTAGCCGCGTTCAGCAGTTTAGTTGAGTAGGCTGCTGAGGAGGCTCTGGCATTAACCTGCCCGGTTAGTGATAGTGTTAAGTCCAGGTAGACACCTAGAGTCTTGTCCGCAGGGGAGACTTTGACCATGGAGCCGTCAATGTTGAAGGCAGCGAAGTCAGGATCTAGATTTTTTTTTTTTAGCACAGACACGGGCCCCACAAGGAGAAGTTATGTCTTCTCATTGTTAGACAGAGACCATGGGTCACCATCCAGGCCTGGATGGTAGCATAGGTGGTGTTCAAGGCAGCGTCATCGATGGTGTAGGTGCCAGAAAGGGGGAGGAGGAGCTGGGTGTCATTGGCATAATTGGTATATGTTATGCCGAGAGAGTCCAGAAGGTCAAAGAGTGGCTTTGTAAAGATATTGTGAAGCGTTGGTGGGAAGCAGGAATCTTGAGGTACACCACAGCTGCTGGGGCTGTTCAGCACTGGCCGTTTCTGAGAAGACTTTCATGGTCCTACCTTCTAGGAAGGAGGCAATGCATGAGGCTGCTTCTGGGGAGAAGGAGGCTGCTAATATATTAGGTTTTGGCAGAGTATATTATTATCAACTAGATCGAATCCGGCAGAGAGGTCTAAGAGGAGCAGGAGTACCTGTTTTCCCACGTCCCTGATCTCATCTATCTGATTTTTCAGGTCCAGGAGTGCTGATTCAGTGCCATGACGAGGGCAGAAGCCTGATTGGCGGGCTCCTAGGATGTGGTTATTTTCCAGGTGGTGTTGGATTTGTATGTATGCAGCTCTGTTAAGAATCTTCAATAAGAAGGGGACTTTGGTGATGGGTCGGTAGTTGTTCGGAATTGTGTCAAGGAATGGTTTTTAAACGTGTTTTTGAGTACTCTCCCATTTTCTATTGCCAGTTAGCCATTGTCTAGAATAGGAATGTCTCCCTTTTTTTCTATTATGAGGCAGCTCTCACTAAATAATGGTTTTCCCCTTTTCTCTGTCATGACACCCAACACTCTTAAGGAATTGTGTTTATTTCCCCTTCTCTTTCCCATAAAGCGGCACTCACACATGGTTGCTTTCTCACCTATCTGTCATGAGGCAGCACACTCTTTGGGGTATGTTTCTCACCATGTCTTTCTGTTTCAAGTCAGCACTCGCACAGCATTGTGTTTCTCACCTAGATAAGAAGCAGCCTGTAACAAATGTTGGCAAATTATTTGAATTGTTGTTGTAATATTTTATGCAAGGTGAAACTGGAGCTGCACAGATTGGGACTTGTCATATTTATACTGCCCAATGCTTGAACAAAATGGACTCCAGTCATTTAGATCTTGCGCTCCAGATACATTTGTAATTTTTGATTTTTCTAAATTCAGTTTGTTGTTTTTCAACTTTCAGCAATTTTTCATCCATTCTCAGCATTCATTTTGGTATCATATTCATAATTGCCTGTGGCTTTCTTTCTTTTAAACAATCCCCCGACACGTGTTTCCCCATTTTTGCATGGTTCCTCAGGAGGGTTTTGAACGTATTTTCATATGATTTTCAGGTGAATTGGAAAAAACAAGAAACAATGTTTGTCAATATTGTGCTAAACGTGTATTATGTGAATATGTTGCTCAACTGTCCGATCGTGCAGTCTGCACGATTGCGACAATTGAGTAATTGCAAGTTAACATAACTGATTAGTTGATTTGATTACTCCAACTTACTTGGAAAGTTTTGCTTTCTTAGATACTAGCACTTTGTTTTCTTGATCATAATGTCTTTCTCAAGTTTCCTCGAATTCATCAAATTGATGTTCTTGGTGATTGGCATCTGCTTTTGAATAAATCAAAAACTGTTTTAATTACCAACCAAATTTAAATAATAAATACCTTTTTAAAAAAGATCAAAATCAATGTGCAGAAATGCATTCTGTTCTCACCTTGATATTCAAACAGCTAAGGTTAAGCAGTTCCTTTCGGCAACATGCTTTGTTTTCGTCGTGGAGAATGCTGATGATTCAAAATGGCCGAATTTTAAAGAAGCGTAATGCCGTTCGCACGTAATCGTCGTGCGTATGACATCATTGTGCTCGTGCTCCATTTTGAGTTGGGATTTCTCCATTTGCTGCAATTGTTTTGTGAATTATTTAGCTAAGGATCTACTGGGAATCTGACTTCAGATTGGTACATTTGATGTCACCTCATTATATACTAGTATATTACACATAAAAGGAATAGAGACAGCGCAACAATTCTTATAAACCAGATCAATCTTGTATATACAACAAAATTTTACCCTAACCAATAACATATTCATGTTCAACAAAGACCTGTACAGGCAGAGGCAGAGAACTGCGGTAGGTGCCAAATTTGCCCCTGCATATGCCAACCTCTATATGGGAGCTTACGAACTTCAACATGCATGGCAACATAGTGCCTTCACAGAAATAAATCCGGTCAACTACTGGGGCAGATCCATAGATGACATTTTGGTAATATGTTAAGGGAGCAAGGAATCACTAAAGGAATACCACAACTATCTTAATCAGAATTCATTGAATTTAAAACTAACCATGGTGGAAAATGAGAAAATAATTCATTTCTTTGACTTGGAGCTATTCATACATAATAATCAAATTCAATCCACTCTTTAAGCAAGGCCGACATCCGAAAACAGTATCTTACATGCCAAAAGTAGTCGTCCTCAACATATAATAAATGATATACCTTATGGAGAGTTCCTGAGAATTAAACGCAACTGCACACAAACAGAAGAATTCGAGAAACATCTTTCAGTAGCTACATCCAAGTTCAAACAAAGAGGCTATGCAAATAAACTTTTCAAAAAATCACAAGAAAAGACTAAACAAAGAACAAGGATTGAATTCCTACAAAATAAACCCAAGGTTGAAACAAACAAAGGTTATCAAAAATTAAGGTTCATCACAACATACAGCTTGGAAGTGCAGCAATTAAAACAAATACTCCAAAAACACTGGCCTCTTTTAAGAATGGATGCAGACCTTACATCATATTTGGAAGACTCTCCCAGCATAACATACCGTAGTTCTAAGAACTTGAAACAAATCATATGTCTGTCACATTTTGAGAAAAACAAAAGGACAAGAAGTAAAATGAGATTGTGGGAAACCACAAAACTAATGGCCAATTACAAATGTGGAAATTGTACAATGTGCCATTTGTTTCAGAAAACGGCAAAATGAAGGTATTGATGACAAACGGCTGCATACACATGCTCAAGGATTTCATGAATTGTAACACAAAATTTGTTGTGTATGCAATAACGTGCCAATGTTCAAAACTATACATTGGCAGCACGATACATCCGCTCAAAGTTAGAATTGCAGAACACGTACGCACAATGAGAAACAAAGACTACAGATATCCGTTAGGACAACACTGTCTCGAAGAACACACAGCAGCACACATTGATGAAATCAGGTTTTTTGGATTGGAACATATAGAAACAATGGCTAGAGGAGGAAATAAAGAAGCAAATTGGATATGCAATATGAATTGCTGTAATTCGGGATTGAACTCAGACACAGAAATGAGTCATTTTTTATAATCATCAATGAAAACGCCAAGATAGGTTTTGAACAACAAAAGAACAGCACTGAATCATGATATTGAACATTGGAAACTGAATAGATCAATCAAGGGACAGCTGCTATTCCACATTAAGGTGGGCGTAATTATGATTTATTTTCAAAATGTATTATCTAAGTTAAGCTTTTGTATCAATATCAGTATTAAGTGATCATAAGCCTGTCACTTCACATTATACTTGGTTGCTTTCTATATATACAACATTTTCATGTATAATAATTTTTTGATTTCACCAACATACAACTTATTTTGTAAATTTAAATTCATTTTCGAAAGAAATGAGTAAACCATTTCCTACATAATTCACAAAACTAAGCGTAATTGCGGCAAATAGAGAAATCCCAACTCAAACTGGAACACGAGCGTAATGACGTCATACACACGACGATTACATGCGGACAGCATGGCGCTTCTTTTAAATTCGGCCACTTTGAATCATCTGCGTTCTCTGTGTCGAAAACAATGCATGTTGCCGAAAGGAACTGCTTAACCTGAACTGTTTGAATATCAAGGTGAGAACAGAATGCATTTCTGCACATTGATTTTGATCTTTTTTAAAGGTATTTAATATTTAAATTTGATTGGTTATTAAAATTATTTTTGATTTATTCAAAAATAGATAGCAATGTCCAAGAACATCAATTTGATGAATTCGAGGAAACTTGAGAAAGACATTATGATCAAGAAAACTCAGTGCTACTATCTAAGAAAGTGAAACTTTCCAAGTCAGTTGGTGTAATCAAATCAACTAATCAGTGATGTTAACTTACAATTACTCAATTGTCTCATCATGCAGACTGCATGATGGGACAATTGAGCAACATATTCACATAATATGCGTTTAGCACAAAATTGACAAACATTGTCTCTTGTTTTTTCTAATTCACTAGAAAATCATATGAAAATACGTTAAAAACCCTTCTGATGAACCATGCAAAAATTGGCAAACAAGTGTCGGGGGATTGTTTAAAAGAAAGAAAGCCACAGGCAATTACGAATATGATACAAAAATGAATGCTGATAATTGATGAAAAATTGCTGAAAGTTGTGTTTCTCACCAGTTCCCCCATCTGTTTAGCAGAATTCACCCAGCATAGTGCTTCTGACCCCTACTCCCTCCAGTAAGTTGCACTCCGAGGTTTTCTACCTATCGCTATTGCGCATGGCAGTGATCATACAGGATTTGTTTGTCTGCCCTTTTTTCTCCTGTGAGGCAGGTCTCTCATAAGGTTGATGTCCCTACATTTCTCTTTCATGTGAAGCAGCAGTCTCCCTGATTGGTTTCACTGCTTTCTCCGCCTGTGAGGAAGTACTTGCACAGAGTTGGTATTGGAATGCACACCACCATTTTTCTATAGAGTTGCCCTCCCCATGGCTGGTTTCTATTCCTTTGTCTTTCCTTCTGTGAGGCAACCCTCATCCGGGTTTAGATTCCCTCTCATTATTCTTTCATTATTTATGTGTCACATCCAGCAACATTCCCCCTCCATGGATCCACCAATAGGATGACACACCTCTGCTTTACTAAAGCTTTAGCAAGAGATCTAGAAGCATATTGGGGTGATTAGTATTACTGTCGACGTCATGAGGTTATATTCCATTAATTCTGTGGCACACAACCATGTAACCGTGGGGAAGGAGAAGTGTGATGGAGCGATGCAATTCCTGAAGTGATCTGAGAGCCACCAAAATCACTACTCTGGTCATCGGCAGATGTCATTATGGTTGCCTCCTCCTTCTTCCTGGGCCTTCCTCGCTGCTCCTTTAAATGCAGAGCTTTACAACTCAAACTCCCTTTGACCTTCATGTCCCTCCACAACTGTGCCCACTCTGCCCATGCACCACCAATCCCTCTTTATATATTGTCCTAGTCTTTAAATATATCCATGGGCTTGCTCTGCACTATCTGGCTACCTCTGTTTTCCATTACCACCTAGACACCTTTGCTCTAATGCCCTACTTAATATCACTGTCACTTGCCCTGCACTACCTCTCACTTCTGCTCCTTCACCGATCTTGCCCCTATGACTTCAACTCCCTTTCTTGGGGCATAAAGAACATCACACTCCTGCTAGCTTTCAAACCTGCCCACAAACTGCACCTCCTCACCTTTGACAGTACACCTGTTTTGACCCTCCTCATTATCCCTCTCCCTAAAGTCCCTCCACTGTCATTGTCCCTGCTCCAAACTGTACATAAGTGTAGACATTGTATGTTATAAATCTGTTATTGAATCATAGTACATGCAGTACATATCCATACTGTTAGTAACTCTTGTCCCCTTTTCAAGTTTCAACTTACTCCTCCGAAACCTATTGATGTCTCATCTTTATCCCACTACTTTTCTAAAGAACGTCAAAACAAGGCAAGCATAGTTCCTTTTCTACATTGTTTATGCTTAAAGAGCTATGTGACCCGAGGCAAATGCAAAGCAAACTTTAAGACTGTGAAGTCTCCCTAAAGGTGGTATGGGGAGTGAAAAAGGTCGAAAGAGGAGGCAGGTGGATGGTGAGTGAGGATGAACATGTTTTGAGCAGACTGGCAAAGTGGAAAATGATACCTGGAAATAGCTCTTCACATATGTTTTAGTTGAGCTGGGCCTCCAGTTTGGGTCACCCCCCGAACTCCTGCCCATGCTCTCCCAGTCGTCCAGTCCGGTTTCTTTGGGTCCTACTTCCACATACCACTTCTCTTTCTCAGCCATGATTTCATGTTCTCTTTTTCTCTCCTGCAGGCTATTGCTGCTCCTTCAGAGCTTTGCTGGATATACAGAGACCCTGACCACTGAGCAAGCAGTTCCCCCATCACGAGTGCTAGGGCCTAGCATGTCTATTGGCCTGGCAGCCAGGAAGTACTGGAGCAGCATACTGAAACTGGGGACACTCTACCAGCAGGCCACAAGTGAGGTACATTCTAAGAGCTCCTGGGGCTTTACCGGTGGGATTAACTTTGTTGTTAGTGTGTTATAGCCCTGCCACCTGGTACCAGAAAGCTTTCTCTACGCTCCATCTTTTACCGGAATGCCTCCTCCACACCCCACTTACAACCAGATTTGATTTCTTAATGTCTTGTTTGGATGTCCAACTACTTTTGCTCTGCTGTACCCCACATCCACTTGTCTGTCAGTTTGATTTTGTTTCCACCCATGCCCCTCCACCCTGGGCTGTCTGAAAATTGTATATCTACCCATTCTTATGTGATACTACCTTCTTCACACTCCACCGTATTCCACATCTGGAGTTCGACCACTTTCTTTTCACATCATGTGGCGTTAGACAGCTCACCTCCTCCTCCATCTGGTGTCACACTGCTTACTTCCTGTCCCATCTGGTGTCCTACCACTTTATTCCCTCCACCCCTGATCTCAAACTGCTTTCTCCCTGCCTCAGCTGGTGTAAGACTGCTTTCTAATTGCCCCCTTTGCTATCAGCACATATTCCTTCAGTGCTGAAATGTCACCTCTCAATTGGAATGACAACTGGTACCTTATTATGATGATTGTATGAACCTGATATTCATGTTGTTTATGTGAAGCGATTTGGTTTAAAGCGCTATATAAAATTTAATAAATACAAATTAGAACTCAATATTACTCTGAGTCATGGACTCGCACGTCTCCAACCTTCTTTTACGACCCTGGGGCTGATGTAGTTGTTTCTATCAATGCACTTATTCTCCTGATTGTCTCATCCCCACTGTTGTTTGTTCATTGAGTTATCTAGTTTTTTAAAATTGTAATGAACGCTGTAACTTTAAAAATCAATGAAAATAATATTAAAAAGAGAATATATTCCAAATATATGCCAAATGCTTTTGTCCTGTATCTTCTGGAGTCAGACTAGTTTCCCTGTTCCCCAACTGAGTTATAACCCACCCCTTATCTTGGTGAAAACTGTTTTCTTCACACAGTACCCAATGCCCCAAATCATCTGTGTGTTAGACGGTTTTCTCATCTCACCTATGTGAGAAACCAGAACGTGTCTCACCCACTAGTCCTGGGGGATATGTCATTCAGGTGGCCAGGACACAGCCATCGCTTTTGGATCCACTTCCAGGTGGTGGACCAGTGCAGCAGGATCACCTGGGTGAGGGGTCTTCATGGATTGGGAGTTGGATACCGAATGGCAAGACGTGGTATCACCTTCCCTGTAACACATTTACCCCATCCTACCAGGTAGGATACATAGGAACTCGACCCCCCCCCCTTCCCCTTTCCAACACAAATACTTTCACATGGACAGCCCGCAATGGGAGAAAACAGACTAACACCCGACCAGTATACCTGACGTGTCCCAACACAATGGTCAGATGAGGTCAGGCAATAACTGACCATCACACACACCTGACTTCCATTAAACTTCCCCACACAGATAAAAGGCGGAGCACGAACACACACTCTGAGTGAGGCAAAGCACATGAGGAAACAGCAGGTTCGAGACGGCAGCTGAACGAGAGAAGAAATACGGCAAAACTGGAAGGGATCGCAAGGAGGGAAATTCCCTTGACCTTTCCGACAAGAAACCGTTGCTCTCAAGAACCCTCGAGATTAGAAAGCGTAAGACTAGGAAACCAGGCTGAAGAATTATGCATTGTGTGTCAGAGATACCGGGGCCCTCCCATGTCATTAACCAAGGCGGGAGAAGCAGCAGTCGCCGTGGTACTGTCCTTGGCTCCAAGAACAAAGCAGCGTCAGTGAAATCAACAAAGCCAGTGAGTTGGGGAGACCAATAGAAGACCGGTCTGTGTTGAAATCAAGGATGCAAGCAGCAACATTGTAGGGCGAGCGCTGGAACGCACATTGATAAAACGCGTGTAAAAAGACACAAGTAGGGAGACCAATTGAAGATTTTGTGTTAAATAATATAATAATAATACTTTATTGTATTTAGTCATTTGAACTTTACACAAATTTCAAGAAATCAATTAAAACAGTTAAAACTATTTACAATGAACACAACAAACACAGCAATCAATCAAACATCCCTTCGAATTAATGCAACTCAGGTCGTCCAAAACAAGGTCAACATAACCTCAATTAAACCAAATCGAACCATAAAACACAGCAAAGATCAATCAAAATCAAAAGGCAAAACTGTTCAGTGACCCACACATAAAAGACACTTAACACTTACCGATACTTAAATTAAATCGAGTCAAATCGATCAATCAAATTAATTAATTGAATCATTCATTCCATCTTTCAGTTGGGATCAGCATGGCTTTGCGATTGTCAGATTTATCAGGCTATGCCGCTATCTTCATATAAACCATAACTACAGGAAACTGTAAGGTCTATAAAACCCTACATCTAAAGACGTACAACACACATGCAGGCCCATTCATGGAATAATTAGCGCGGCGCAAGTGGCCAAAAACGTGCGACTCGCAGTGGAATAGCGAAAATCGCAGTGCAAGTGTGAAAATCGCACGAAAAAAAAGTGCGCGGCGCACGTTGGCGCACAGGCCATCTAACGGCGTGCGCCAGGTCACAGCGAAAATCGCACAGGCCACAGCGAAAATCGCACATAGCGCGGCGCACACAACAAAAGTAGGCGGAACACGGGGCGTAACACTCGGAATGGGGAACAACTTGCCAAAATGTGGGCGTCACGGGGGAAGTACAGGGTGCAAGTGCGCGGAACGCCCACACGCTCGCCTACAACACGTATTCATGGAATCGAATAGGGCAAAAAAGCGCTCGGTCAAACCAGCGCACAGGCACAAACACGACCGCCACAAGAAAGCAGGCGGTAGCGTCTCTGCGCCTGTAATGAATGTGCGCCAAAAGGTGCGCCAACAAATAGCACCTATATACAGCTATGATGAATGTCCTATACTGTGGCCCTCCAGGACAAATGACGTGCGAAGGGGTACCCACAAACACGGACACCCGCTGACTGAAAAATAACGTGTGCGTATATTGCGGGGTGCGCGGGAACTTTCACACGCGATTTGGCAGGGTACGTGGATTTCAGGGGTGCGCGGGAAGTTCCACACGCGATTTGGCCGGGTACGTGCGCGGGAATTTCCACACGCGACTTGGCTCGGTACGTGGATCTCAGGGGTGCGCGGGAAGTCTCACACGCGATTTGGCAGGGTACGTGGATTTCAGGGGTGCGCGGGAAGTTCCACACGCGATTTGGCCGGGTACATGCGCGGGAATTTCCACACGCGACTTGGCTGGGTACGTGGATCTCAGGGGTGCGCAGGAAGTCTCACACGCGATTTGGCAGGGTACGTGGATTTCAGGGGTGCGCGGGAAGTTCCACACGCGATTTGGCCGGGTACGTGTGCGGGAATTTCCACATGCAATTTGGCTGGGTACGTGGATCTCAGGGGTGCGCGGGAAGTCCCACATGCGATTTGGCAGGGTACGTGGATTTCAGGGGTGAGCGGGAAGTTCCACACGCGATTTGGCCGGGTACGTGTGCGGGAATTTCCACACGCGATTTGGCTGGGTACGTGTATTTCAGGGGTACGTGGGAAATTCTACACGCGATTTGGCTGTGTGCTCCTTAGGTATTCCCTGTACACCCTCCACGGCCCCTGCAGGCAGCCGACACCACAGGGGACTACCCTGCACACCTGCTCATGCTCATGTCACCCAGCACCCCCACCCCCCAGCAGTGTGGGGCACCCTCCACCAAGCCCCCACTCATGTCCCCTATGACCCCCACCCCCCAGCCACCATGGGCATCCCCCACCAGGCCCCCACTCATGTCCCCTATCACCCCCACCCCCCAGCAGTGCAGGAGCAGCCTCCACCAGGCCCCCACTCATGTCTCCCACCACCCCCACCCCCCAGCCACCATGGGCAGCCCCCACCAGGCCCCCACTCATGTCCCCCTGCACCCCCACCCCCCAGCAGTGCAGGGCACCCTCCACCAGGCCCCCACTCATGTCCAACTCATGTCCCCCTGCACCCCTACCCCCCAGCAGTGCAGAGCACCCTCCACCAAGCCCCCACTCATGTCCCCTATCACCCCCACCCCCCAGCATCCAGGGGCACCCTCCACCAGGCCCCCACTCATGTCCAACTCATGTCCCCTATCACCCCCACCCCCCAGCATCCAGGGGCACCCTCCACCAGGCCCCCACTCATGTCTCCCACCACCCCCACCCCCGAGCAGTGCAGGGCACCCTCCACCAGGCCCCCACTCATGTCCAACTCATGTCTCCCACCCCTCAGCAGTGCAGGGGCACCCTCCACCAGGCCCCCACTCATGTCCAACTCATGTCCCCCTGCACCCCCAGCATCCAGGGGCACCCTCCACCAGGCCCCCACTCATGTCCCCTATCACCCCCACCCCCCAGCATCCAGGGGCACCCTCCACCAGGCCCCCACTCATGTCTCCCACCACCCCCACCCCCCAGCAGTGCAGGGCACCCTCCACCAGGCCCCCACTCATGTCCAACTCATGTCTCCCACCACCCTCACCCCTCAGCAGTGCAGGGGCACCCTCCACCAGGCCCCCACTCATGTCCCCCTGCACCCCCACCCCCCAGCATCCAGGGGCACCCTCCACCAGGCCCCCACTCATGTCCCCCTGCACCCCCACCCCTCAGCATCCAGGGGCACCCTCCACCAGGCCCCCACTCATGTCTCCCACCACCCCCACCCCCCAGCAGTGCAGGGCACCCTCCACCAGGCCCCCACTCATGTCCAACTCATGTCTCCCACCACCCCCACCCCTCAGCAGTGCAGGGGCACCCTCCACCAGGCCCCCACTCATGTCCCCCTGCACCCCCACCCCCCAGCATCCAGGGGCACCCTCCACCAGGCCCCCACTCATGTCCCCCTGCACCCCCACCCCCCAGCATCCAGGGGCACCCTCCACCAGGCCCCCACTCATGTCCCCCTGCACCCCCACCCCCCAGCAGTGCAGGGCACCCTCCACCAGGCCCCCACTCATGTCCAACTCATGTCTCCCACCACCCCCACCCCTCAGCAGTGCAGGGGCACCCTCCACCAGGCCCCCACTCATGTCCAACTCATGTCCCCCTGCACCCCCACCTCCCAGCATCCAGGGCACCCTCCACCAGGCCCCCAATCATGTCCCCTATAACCCCCACCCCCCAGCATCCAGGGGCACCCTCCACCAGGCCCCCACTCATGTCCCCCTGCACCCCCACCCCCCAGCCACCATGGGCATCCCCCACCAGGCCCCCACTCATGTCCCCTATCACCCCCACCCCCCAGCAGTGCAGGGGCAGCCTCCACCAGGCCCCCACTCATGTCTCCCACCACCCCCCGCCCCCATGGGCAGCTCCCACCAGGCCCCCACTCATGTCCCCCTGCACCCCCACCCCCCAGCAGTGCAGGGCACCCTCCACCAGGCCCCCACTCATGTCCAACTCATGTCCCCCTGCACCCCCACCCCCCAGCAGTGCAGGGCACCCTCCACCAGGCCCCCACTCATGTCCCCTATCACCCCCACCCCCCAGCATCCAGGGGCACCCTCCACCAGGCCCCCACTCATGTCTCCCACCACCCCCACCCCCCAGCAGTGCAGGGCACCCTCCACCAGGCCCCCACTCATGTCCAACTCATGTCTCCCACCACCCCCACCCCTCAGCAATGCAGGGGCACCCTCCACCAGGCCCCCACTCATGGCCCCCTGCACCCTCACCCCCCAGCATCCAGGGGCACCCTCCACCAGGCCCCCACTCATGTCCCCCTGCACCCCCACCCCCCAGCAGTGCAGGGCACCCTCCACCAGGCCCCCACTCATGTCCCCCTGCACCCCCACCCCCCAGCATCCAGGGGCACCTTCCACCAGGCCCCCACTCATGTCCAACTCATGTCCCCCTGCACCCCTACCCCCCAGCATCCAGGGGCACCCTCCACCAGGCCCCCACTCATGTCCCCTATCACCCCCACCCCCCAGCATCCAGGGGCACCCTCCACCAGGCCCCCACTCATGTCTCCCACCACCCCCACCCCCCAGCAGTGCAGGGCACCCTCCACCAGGCCCCCACTCATGTCCAACTCATGTCTCCCACCACCCCCACCCCTCAGCAGTGCAGGGGCACCCTCCACCAGGCCCCCACTCATGTCCCCCTGCACCCCCACCCCCCAGCATCCAGGGGCACCCCCCACCAGGCCCCCACTCATGTCCCCCTGCACCCCCACCCCCCAGCACCAGGGGCACCCTCCACCAGGCCCCCACTCATGTCCCCCTGCACCCCCACCCCCCAGCATCCAGGGGCACCCTCCACCAGGCCTCCACTCATGTCCAACTCATGTCCACCTGCACCCCCACCACCCAGCATCCAGGGGCACCCTCCACCAGGCCCCCACTCATGTCTCCCACCACCCCCACCCCCCAGCAGTGCAGGGGCACCCGCCACCAGGCCCCCACTCATGTCCCCCTGCACCCCCACCCCCCAGCATCCAGGGGCACCCTCCACCAGGCCCCCACTCATGTCTCCCACCACCCCCACCCCCCAGCAGTGCAGGGCACCCTCCACCAGGCCCCCACTCATGTCCAACTCATGTCTCCCACCACCCCCACCCCTCAGCAGTGCAGGGGCACCCTCCACCAGGCCCCCACTCATGTCCCCCTGCACCCCCACCCCCCAGCATCCAGGGGCACCCTCCACCAGGCCCCCACTCATGTCCCCCTGCACCCCCACCCCCCAGCATCCAGGGGCACCCTCCACCAGGCCCCCACTCATGTCCCCCTGCACCCCCACCCCCCAGCAGTGCAGGGGACCCTCCACCAGGCCCCCACTCATGTCCAACACATGTCTCCTACCACCCGCACCCCTCAGCAGTGCAGGGGCACCCTCCACCAGGCCCCCACTCATGTCTCCCACCACCCCCACCCCTCAGCAGTGCAGGGCACCCTCCACCAGGCCCCCACTCATGTCCAACTCATGTCTCCACCCACCCCCACCCCCCAGCATCCAGGGCACCCTCCACCAGGCCCCCACTCATGTCCCCTATCACCCCCACCCCCCAGCATCCAGGGGCACCCTCCACCAGGCCCCCACTCATGTCCCCCTGCACCCCCACCCCCCAGCCACCATGGGCATCCCCCACCAGGCCCCCACTCATGTCCCCTATCACCCCCACCCCCCAGCAGTGCAGGGGCAGCCTCCACCAGGCCCCCACTCATGTCTCCCACCACCCCCACCCCCCCAGCCACCATGGGCAGCCCCCACCAGGCCCCCACTCATGTCCCCCTGCACCCCCACCCCCCAGCTGTGCAGGGCACCTTCCACCAGGCCCCCACTCATGTCTCCTACCACCCCCACCCCCCAGCATCCAGGGGCACCCTCCACCAGGCCCCCACTCATGTCCAACTCATGTCCCCCTGCACCCCCACCCCCCAGCATCCAGGGGCACCCTCCACCAGGCCCCCACTCATGTCCCCTATCACCCCCACCCCCCAGCATCCAGGGGCACCCTCCACCAGGCCCCCACTCATGTCTCCCACCACCCCCACCCCCCAGCAGTGCAGGGCACCCTCCACCAGGCCCCCACTCATGTCCAACTCATGTCTCCCACCACCCCCACCCCTCAGCAGTGCAGGGGCACCCTCCACCAGGCCCCCACTCATGTCCAACTCATGTCCCCCTGCACCCCCACCCCCCAGCATCCAGGGCACCCTCCACCAGGCCCCCACTCATGTCCCCTATCACCCCCATCCCCCAGCATCCAGGGGCACCCTCCACCAGGCCCCCACTCATGTCCCCCTGCACCCCCACCCCCCAGCCACCATGGGCATCCACCACCAGGCCCCCACTCATGTTCCCTATCACCCCCACCCCCCAGCAGTGCAGGGGCAGCCTCCACCAGGCCCCCACTCATGTCTCCCACCACCCCCACCCCCCAGCCACCATGGGCAGCCCCCACCAGGCCCCCACTCATGTCCCCCTGCACCCCCACCCCCCAGCTGTGCAGGGCACCCTCCACCAGGCCCCCACTCATGTCTCCTACCACCCCCACCCCCCAGCATCCAGGGGCACCCTCCACCAGGCCCCCACTCATGTCTCCTACCACCCCCACCCCCCCAGCATCCAGGGGCACCCTCCACCAGGCCCCCACTCATGTCCAACTCATGTCTCCCCCCACCCCTCAGCAGTGCAGGGGCACCCTCCACCAGGCCCCCACTCATGTCCCCCTGCACCCCCACCCCCCAGCATCCAGGGCCACCCTCCACCAGGCCCCCACTCATGTCCCCCTGCACCCCCACCCCCCAGCATCCAGGGGCACCCTCCACCAGGCCCCCACTCATGTCCCCCTGCACCCAGGTCCTCACAATCCCCAATCATGTGCGTTATGGTCAGCCTCCACAGCCAAAAGGCCCTACCAAGTAACCCATTCACCCACATGGAAATGGAATGGAAATTACATGTTACACCCCCAATGTTCATAAAGCAAATGAACCCATGTCCGTCACACACAATGGTTGCAATTGAATGGGAAAACACCCAACATGACATGCATGAAACCAATGAGATGATACCACACAGTGAAGTATGAAAACAAAATTGTATTAAAAAAAATTGAATGCAAATGAAATGAAACAAACTACAATGGCAATGAAAAAAAGATAAGCTGCATGTCCGTCCAAAAAAATCAAAACTACAAATCCAAATCCAAAAAAATGTTGTCCAAAGTCACATTAAAAATAAAATCAATCCGAGAGAGAAAAATAAATGCAAAGACCATTGCTCCATGGTGAATAAATAAAAAAAAGAAAAATAAAACAATCCAATGAAGAACTATGTACAAAACATCCAAGGGTCCATGAGCCCAACTGAACAAAGGAAACCTACAAAAAACCCTAACTAAAATGCAACTATATACAAAAAGTGGAGCAGTGTCCGTCGACTCCAAATCATAAGAAGAAACAAAGGAAACCTAAAACTAAAGAACTATATACAAAGGCGGCGGGCAAGTCCAGCGGCTCACTCCGTGGTGTTCCGGGCCAGGGCATCATCAAACTCCTCGTCTATGTCCCGGAGGCGGTCCTGTTCCATGGCCCCGAGGGTCCGCAGGGACGACGCCATCTGCTCCTCCAACCCCCTGCGGATTGCCTCGAGGCACTCGGCCCGCCTCAGGGCCCTCCGCATGGAGTTCTCCGCCCTGACCATCGTGAGCCGCGCCTCTTCCGCCCGCCGCCGCTCCGCACCTATCTGCTGGCCCACCCGCAGCCACACGGAAGACACTTCCTGTCCTGGGTCCTCCTGCCCTCCGGCCGATGCCTGCCCCTCCGATGTTGATGGCACCGAGCCATGATGCCTCCCACGTTGACTCTGCTGCTGCCTCCGACGCAACTGCCTCTGCCAGTACGACGGCATCCAGGCTGATGGAATCCACCGACGCCGTCGTGCACGTGCCCTGCCTGATGATGCCGGCACATCCTTCATCTGCTGGGGTACAGTTGCTGTGGTGTCCACCCCTGTTGGACCTCCGACTCCCGACTGTGGCAGGGATGGGATCCCCACCGAGCTGGCTGCATTGGTCAGGGCAGGTCCACAGGGGGCCCTGGTGGCATCTGGGCCGGAAGACGGCAAGGAGAACGACCGGCGTATAGCCTCCACAGAGGAGGAGAGGGCCGCCAGATTGGCCGACACATGCAGGAAACCCCCGAACATGAAAGATCCCAATTGGGCCACGTCGGCACGGTGCTCTTCGTGATGACGTGTGTGCTCCTCCCGGGAAGCACGCACGTCATCACGAATTGCACCCGCGCGCATCGCGACCCCAATCAGGACCTTCTCCATGCGGCCACGGGTCCCCTCGTCCACAGGTGGAGGGGAGTCAGGTGACATGGACATCCCCTCTACCTGCGGACGGGCCTGGGACGGGGCATCCCTGCTGGTGCATGGTGGTGCACTCACAGGGTCAGGGACAGCGACATGCACAGGCCCCTCCACGGTGACCTGTGCTGCCTCCTGCCCCTGCCCCTGGACTGCACCACTTGCACCAGCAGGGATGCCCCCACCAGGCCCCATGTGCGCCTCAGTGGCGGCCTCCTCCTCCTCTGTGGAAACCACCAACCTGGATGGCTCCTCACCGTCTTCCGCCGTAGCAGGCCCCTGTGGGGGCTCACCCACCCCTTCCGCTGCAGCCGTGGGGGCATCCCCGCCGCCTTGCTCCACAGCGCAGTCTCTGCCCTCTTCTTCACTAGCCGCTGCGTAGAGGGAGACATAGAACACACGCATCAGGGTACTGTACAATGGTCCCCTAGACAGGAAGCAATAGCAGATGAGTACCACTGTCAAAGTACACTTCCATGATGTCCCTCCACAGCACATGGGTCAGTCCAGGCAAAACACACACAGTAACAGGCATGGTGCATGCCATGGACATTTCCATACATGTCCAATGGACTCTTGAAACATACAATGATATGGAACTCACATGCATCATGGGTCATGCCTATCACATGCACACACTTCACCTCAGTCACATCCATCTGGCCTCATACACCCCAAACACAGCGGATACAAGGATAACTAGTCTGCATCAGTGAATCTGTGCATTGTCACACACATGTGTCATGCATCCATGGCATTCACAAGTCACAGACACGCAGGTCAGGCACACAGACATGGCTACCATATATGTACCTGGCATCAGCACCCATCCCTCACCCCCACCCATGTCTAGGAACAGAGACTGGCATGCTCTCATGTGTAAAATCTGCATAGGGCTCCCCATGTCGCATTTAAACACATGCAACAACCATGTGGTTCACACATCACTGGTCGCACATGCATTACCATGATGTCCCTGCACACATACATGCATACATGGCCTATGTCACACATACAGGCAAGTATCAGACAACCAGCACACCGCAACATGCCCTGTCTCACACAGCAATGCTTGGCCACTTACCGCTCAACTCCAGACGGGTCTCCCTCTCAAGGATCTGGGCGTGGAGCGCTGGGCGTACGCGTTCCAGGACCCTCATCTGTATGGAACTCATGCGGCCCCGGCCCCCCTCCACGAGGCGCCGGGCCTTCACGAGGGTCCTGGACCTCAAGTCCTCCCAGCGCTTCTTGATCTTCTGGACGTCGCGGGTTGCCACCCCCTCCGCGTTGATGGCAACCACACAGTCGGCCCAGATCCTCTCCCGTCCTTCCTTGCTGGCGCGGGACGATCCAAAGAGGGCATCATACTGCCCCAGGACATGCTCCACCAGGACACCAACTTCGGTGGCAGTGAAGCTGGTGCCCCTCTGCCCCTCTGGCCTGGGGTTGCCACTGGTGCCAGATGTTGAAGTGCCCGACATGGCAACCCCAGAGGCAGGAGTGGGTGGGCAACTGGGTCCTGGGGCTGGGCTGTGGAGCGATGTTATCCCAGTCGGGAGTCTTCTGTTCCAGCAGGGGTGGACACAGCAACTGGACCCCTGCAGATGGCTGATGTGCAGGCACCAAATGGCAGGCAGGCAGGCAGCAGCAGATGGCACGTGGGAGGCTGCTCGGGGGACTGGGGGGCAGTAATTCGGCCTTCTGGGCAGGAGCGTGGTCTTCCGTGTGTTTTCGCGTGGCCAGCTTGATACAGAGTGATTTGGCACGTGAAAATCCTGCACGTCAGCGTGAAATTCGAGGAAAGGCCCTTAGCGCGTAAGCGCGTCAGCATGCATACGCGATTCTATTGGACCAAAGGCCCTCAGCGCGTAAGCGCGTCAGCACGCATACGTGATTCTATTGGACCAAAGGCCCTCAGCGCGTAAGCGCGTCTGTGACGTGACCCGCACGGGTGTTTCCCTCATAGCACGTGATGCTGGAGCACACGTGGAAAGACTGCACGTCAGAGTGTCATTGCGTGTAATTGGACAAAAGTGCGCGTACACGCGATTGGCCTATGTACGTGTATTTCAGGGGTGCGCGGGCTCTTACACACGCGAGTACATCAGCGCACGTGTATTCCGGGGTGCGCGGAAATTTCCACACGCTATTGGCCTGGGTACTGGATTTCAGGGGTGCGCGGGAAGTTTCACACGCGAGTACATCAGCGCACGTGTATTCCGGGGTGCGCGGAAATTTCCACACGCTATTGGCCTGGGTACTGGATTTCAGGGGTGCACGGGAAGTTTCACACGCTCGCCTACAACACGCGCAAAGAAACACGTACGCCAGTAGGAAGCAGGCAT
Organism: Ambystoma mexicanum; assembly: GCF_040938575.1. NCBI lineage: Eukaryota > Metazoa > Chordata > Amphibia > Caudata > Ambystomatidae > Ambystoma > Ambystoma mexicanum. The sequence goes on from NC_090932.1 coordinate 1,300,631,662, forward strand.
ACGTCGACCCGCGACGCATAAATTTGCGCGCAAAAAACTAACAAGCTCAGACGCCAGGATGAATATACCGTTCCTAGCAGCAGTGGCCGTGGGCTACCAAAGGAGGAGGAGGAGGATAGTCGGGGCCAGAATTTTCACACCCAGAACCAGCCTTTTCGGGATGCCTGATGACCAGGTGTATAGGAGGTACAGGTTTCCACCACACATAATACTGGACCTGGTGAGTGAGTGGGAGGATGACCTCACATCACCCACCCTGTGCTCCCAAGCACTCAGCCCCCTGGAGAAGGTCCTCAATGTACTGCACTTCTTAGCCACTGGATCATTTCAGCGGACAAGTGCCATAGTGGGTGGGGTGTCACAGGCCACGCAGTCACGCTGCCTACACCAGGTCTTGAACATGATCACTGCACACCCATCAGTCCGCAGGCACATATACCTGCCCAGAACACCTCAGAAAGGCATGCTGCCGCCCTGGATTTTTACGGTGTAGCACGATTCCCCAAAGTGCTAGGTGCCATCGACTGCACCCATGTGGCTCTACGTCCCCCCAGGGCATCTGAGCACATCTATAGGAACTGCAAGCACTGGCATTCCATCAACGTGCAGGTAGTATGTAATGCCAAGGGAATCATCACCTCAGTATATGCCAACTATCCCGGGTCCACCCACGACAGCTTCATTTACCGACTGTCCACCCTAAGCCGGGACCTAGAAGCTGGGCGGCATGGCGATACATGGCTGCTTGGTGAGTATGAATGCCACTGCACATGCATGCATGTCAGATACTGAGCAAGGTCACAACCCCACCAATGATACCCATCACCACCTCCACAGGGGACAGTGCCTACCCTCTCAGCCCCCACATGATGACGCCAATTCGGAACCCCACCACGCCACCCGAGGTAAGATATAACACAGCCCACATTGCAACCTGGGGCATAGTGGAGCGCACATTCGGAGTGCTTAAGTCACGCTTTCGCTCCCTTGACCATTCTGGCGGGCAGCTGTTATATGCTCCCCCAGTAGTGTGCAGGATCATAGTGGCAGCATGTGTCCTGCACAACGTTGCGACACGCCGGGGCCTGGCCGTGGACATGGTGGTGCCCCCACATCCCCAACCACATGCACGCCCGCTGCGCATGGGAGGGGAAAGGGCCCGGGGGGAGGCAGCCCACGCAAGGCCCTAGTCTGTTCCTCCATGGCTGCAAGCATGCGGGTGTGGTAGGTCTCGTTCTGGAGGATGAGTGTGCGGAGGTCCCCATGCAACAACTCACGGGATGCCCGGACCTCCGCCCTAGTTGCCTGCATCTCAGCTGAGAGCGTACGGGTGAGACGCTCCAGCTGCTGTTCTGTCCTTCGGTTTGTTGAAGCCTCAAGCTCAACAAGAGTCGTCCTGAGGTGAAGGAGTTCCAGCCTCAGGGCTTCCCTGTGGCCCTGGGACTCTATGGAGATGGCTTCCTGCAGAGTCGCCAGTGCCGCCCGCCTGTCCCTGTTGGACGCCAACATGTCCTCCCTGTGTGACTGGCAGATGGAGTCGGTTGCCTGCTGTAGTCGCTCCATCAGCCTTTCGGGGGGGACAATGAAAGTGGCCACCCTATCCATGGCCTGAGCCATCATCTCTGATGATGCTGCCTGTTGGGTTGCCATACCGTAAATGGATTGCTCCCATGCGGTATTGCCAGGTGGCGTACGGCCACCACGTCGGCGGGCACCACACCTGTCTGGGGCAAGGCGAACTGCGCCTTGCTGTGCCGGCACTGCCTGAGGCTGCAGGACTGCATTCCCCCTCTGATCTGCTGGCCCAGGAACAGGATCAGATGTCGCGGAGTGTGACTCTGCATCCGTAACCACCAAAGGCGTAGCTGCCAACACTGACATCCCCATTGAGGGTTCTGACCCTGGTGTAGGTGGGTGGGACAGAACAGAATCCCTCCCAGGAACACTCACCTGCGACGGCACGTAGGTCTCATTATCCGAATCAACACCTGAGTACAGCTCGGGGGAGGTGCAGCCAGAGACACCCCTTGAGAGCACGACCTGCAGCAGTTGTGGGTTCTCACCCACCACCACACCACGTCCCTCACTGGTGGTCGGTCGGCCCTCAGACCCCTCCTGGGTCTGCACCATCTCCACAACCCCAGCAGTATCAGGTGCGTCTTCCCCTGCAAAGACATAAAAGCAAACAAATGGAAGCAGGCATTAGCACCATGACACACAATGAGGGCTGAGAAGCAACAGAACCAGTACTTGATTGACACATGTCCCACATGACTAAAACCCTCCCATGCATGCACCCTCACTGCGTATGAAGGGTAGGCAAATGGCACACACTGATGACACCAAGATGGAAGATGAACACATTTTCTGCATGCTGCCTGGCAGTGGCATCGCACATTGCCCTGTGATTGCCAGGTGAAATACACATGCCATCACACAGATTGCATGTACCATTGCTATTGAGTGAAGATGGAGAGGAGGGCAGCACTTATTCATTCAGTCCAGTTCCCTCATGTAATAGCTTTTCTAATTCAAACAGGTCTGATTTTTCACCTGGAGCTGCCAGTCCAAAATGGTCCGATTGCACAGGGACATGTCTAAACAAATGATATCCAGGTAACAAAGTCACTCCACTTTACCATAGCCATGTCAGACATGTGACTAGAGGACTGAGAAATGCCTAGTAAAAGTGGTGGAATGCAAACAATCTGCCTGAATGAACAGAGAAAAATAAGCAACCATGTTGTGGCAAGGTGACACTTCAAGGGCAACTGGCGTGCTGTTGGGCTAGATGTCTACTGTTGGCAGAAGGGATACTGCTATGGCCAAATGCTGCTGCGCAGAATGTATTGCATGAAGCACATGGGTGACCCAAAAGACTCACCCGCACACACCCTCACCTGGCACACAAACAGAAGCCCTCACACACACACACCATGCACATGGATGACACACACATGCATGTGCACTCACCGGACAATGCCTCATAATCAGGCAGATCTCCCACGCCTTGGATCTGTTCCTCCGTGACGTAGGTCCCAGCGACTGACTCATGTGGAGTGAGTTCCATGTCTTCTACTGGAGACCCACCTCCAGTCACTAGAGTTGCGGCATGACTTGAGGCCATCTTATTCTTTGCCCTGCGCTTTAGGTCATTCCAGCGCTTATAGCAATCATTGGCTGTGCGCCTCACGATTCCAAGGGCACTTACGATGTCCGCAACGGTCTGCCAGTGTGCCTGGCGTTGTGCAGGTGTGGTTTTGGATCCTGCAACAATGACCATTTCGTTATCATGTGCGGACACATACTCGACAAGTGCATTCAGTTCGGCATCCGTGAAGCTGGGCTTCCTCGACGGGCCGGACTGTGTAGCCGTGTCTGGGGCATCAGCCTGTGCCGGACGAGCACTCTTCCTCTTCCGCTTGGAAGGTGGTGCTGATCCTGAGTGTCCTACGCCGCTCTGGACACTAGGGGCAGGAGCCCTGGTGGACTCTGTATCAGGAGTGTGGGATTGCACACTCAGCATGGGAGTTGGTGCAGGCATTGGCTCAAGTGTAATGGTGTCAGGGGGAATGTCAGCAGGATGGACTAGGACCGACACTGTCCTGGCTGGGTGTGTGAGAGCTGGGCTGGATGGAGCCGCAGCTGCCCCTGCAGCCTCTCCACCCTGCCTACTTGGGGCAGCAGATGACCTTGCTGCCCCTGATCCACGTGGCCTGATGACATCAACGTGCACCAGCGCACGTGTCATAGGCCTGCTGACCTGGAAGTCAGCCATGGAGTCAGCCAGGTCTGGTGCCACAATGGGCTGGTCCAACAAGGGCTGAGCATGGATGGTGTCAGCCACATCAGCCTCAACCAGGGGGGGTGGGGGGGATTATGGGTGCCCTTGACTGGTCCTCCACACATGGGGGGACAGGGTCACCCTGCAAGTAACGACCACATCCCCTACCGGATCCACCACGGCCACCACTTGTGGCTCGTCCACCTTTGCCACCCTTACGGATTCCTCGCCTCCCAACCATGGCACTGATGTTAATGTGCGTATGGGAGTGGCTGTAAACTATTGTCCTGGGCAATTGGGGGTCAAAGGGGTTGGGTACCAGATGGTAATTGTACCCTAGTGCTCTAGTAAGGCTGAATGTGACCCCTGGGGAAAGATGACGGGTCACGCAACGCACAGGAAGCCCAAAAAAGGGAGATGACGTGCACGCAACCCCTCCTAGACCACGTGTGCGTAAAAAAAAAACCTGCACTACACTGTGGCACCCAGTAACACAAGAATGAACGTATGCGTGTCACACGCAGCCTAGATTGACCTCTGAAGGGGTAGGCTACACACGGGGCAAGCACAGATGTTAGATACGTGCGTGACTCACCGTCTGCCAGGAAAAAGAGCGTGAAAAAGAAGCGCGTGTGCGCGTTGGCAACACCCCCGCCAAAAGAAGACTTGTACTCTGTCTGAGGAGACAGGACAACAGTAGAAGGGAACGCTGTTTGAGGGAACAGGGCCAGGGAAACCAGAAAAAGAGAAAAAGCTGTCAGAGGTAACAGGGAGTACGAACTTGAAACGCTGTGAAGTAAATCGCGTGTGAAACGACAAGAAGTACAGATTTCACCCACTCGCTCTCCACGAAAAGAACGTACAAGGAAATGGTGTTCTACACGTACCTTTTATGCAGGCCCACACGTCCAGCGTCACTTCCGCGTGTACGCGCTAGAGCCATTTCCACCAATTACACGCTTTGACAGTCGGACGTTTCTTTCATTTTTTTAACACGCAACATTTCAAACGTGTGCCATATTCAACGTGCACGTGACTTCATAGACGCGCATACGATGGTGGCCTTTTGGCCAATTAATGTACAGACGTGTGCTGACGCGCTTATGCGCTAAGGGCCTTTACTCGAATTATACGCAGACGTGCTGGATTTTCACGTGCAAAATCACTCCGTATCAAGCTGGCCACGCGTTCACACACGGAAGACCACGCTCCTGCCCAGAAGGCCGAATTACTGCCCCCCAGAGCCCTGAGCACGCTCCCACCTTCCATCTGCTGCTGCCTGACTGCCTGCTGCCCACGTGCCCTGCCATTTGCTGCCTGCACATCAGCCAGGGGTGCTGTTGCTGTGACCACCCCTGCTGGAACCGAAGACTCCCGACTGATTTTCCATCGCCTCACAGCCCAGCCCCAGGACCCAGTTGCCCACCCACTCCTGCCTCTGGGGTTGCCATGTCGGGCACTGCAACATCTGGCACCAGTGGCAACCCCCGGCCAAGGAGGCAGAGGGGCACTAGCTTCACTGCCACCAAAGTTGGTGTCCTGGTGGAGCATGTCCTGGGGCAGTATGATGCCCTCTTCGGAAGGTTGCGCGCCGACAAGGAAGGACGGACTCGGATCTGGATGGACATCGTGACTGCCATCAACGCGGAGGAGGTGGCAGTCCGTGACTACGAACGTGTCAGGAAGCGCTGGGAGGACTTCAGGTCCAGGACCCTCAACAAGGCCCGGCGCCTCCTGAAGGCAGCGGATGCTAAGGGGCGCCGGGGCCACTTGTCGGAAGATCAGATGAGGGTCCTGGAACGCATATCCCCAGCGCTCCACGTCCAGGTCCTTGAGAGGCAGACCCGTCTGGAGTCGAGCGGTAAGTGTACATGCATACTGATTGTAAGCTGTGCGTGTGGTGTGCCAGGAGTGTGCAGGTTGAACATGTATTTTTATGTGGGCAAGTAGGGGGGGGTGTACAGGGCCGTGAGGGTGACACATGCAAGGGGTCTCGTGTGACACATGGATGGTGCTTGTGTGTGTGGGCTTGCATGGCACAGGATGTGGAGGAATGATTGTCAGGTGTGACATGGATGTCGATCGGAACACTGCGACAGTTGGCGGAGGTGTACACATGCATGCAAGTTTGGTGGTGTGTCTGCATGTGTAGTGTACTCCCTATGTTGCATGTGATATGTGGATGACCTTTGGCTGCTCATGCTGTTGTATGTGAATGGATGGTGCTGGCTGTTGCAATATGGCTGTGGTATGGCTCATGTGTGCAAGTTGAAATGACATGTGTGTTGGGGATTGTGATGCCATGTCTGAGGTTTACCAATGCCACTCATGTATGACTGTCATGTGTGTATGAGTCCATTGGACAGTGCCCTGATGCCTGTGTTTTCTTTCTCCCTGTCTGCAGCGTCAACTGATGAAGAGGGCGGAGAAGGTGCTGTGGAGCACAGCGGCAGGGGTCGCACCACCAGCCGGAGACGCAAGGCCCGGATCCCCTCCCAGGTTCTGATCTCGTCGGGGAGTGACGAGTCCGGTGCCGTGTCCCAGGCCGCAGCTGCCGAGGGGAGGTCCAAGAGGCGGAGGTTGGAGTTGGACTCCTCGGCAGCAGAAGGGGCAGCTGGGACCCCACAGGGCCCAACGGAGGAAGATGGCACGGAGTCATCCAGGTTGGTGGGGGGTTTGGAGGAGGAGGAGGCCGTGCAAGCGACAGAGGCGGGGTCTGGAGGTGGGGATTCCACTGGTGCTAGTCGTGCAGTGCAGGATCTGGGACAGGAGGCAGCACAGGCCGCCGCAGAGGTGCCTGTGTGCAATCCTGTCCCTGCTCCTGTCACTGCATCATCTTGCACCAGCGGGGATGCCTACCTCCAGACCCGTTCTCAGGGAGGGGATTGGCTTACAACACCTGGCCTTCCTCTCCCTGCGGATGTGGCTATCCTGCACCAGGTTGAGCATGTCCAGGGTGGGGTGGCGTTGCGTCAACGGGCCATGCGAGCTGACCTGCAGTCTTTTCATGATGAGTCTGCACGTCTTCTCGCATGGCTCGTTGACTGCGTTGACCCACTGGGACAGCTCACCAGGGCTGGATTCCTCTGTTTCCTGGACCTTGTTCCGACCCCCTCCTCCACGGAACCCCCTATGCCCCAGTCGTCCTCCATGCCATCTTCCCACCCATGTGTCACCTGGGTGCCCTGTGGAGCTGCCTCCGACCGTGCGGCCAGGCTGGTGGACAACAGATCCCTGCCACAGTCGGGAGTCGGACGTCCAGCAGGGGTGGCCACATCAACGACTGCACCCCAGCTGGAGGAGGATGTGCAGGCACCATCGGACAGGGCACATGGACAGCAGCAGCTGCAGCAGCAGGAGGCTGTAGGTGGGAGCCACGATAGCTCGGGGCCTTCAACATCGGAGGGGCAGGCATCGGCCGGAGGGCAGGAGGACCCCGGACGGGAAGTGTCTTCCGTGTGGCAGCGGTTGGGCCACGCCATAGATGCGGAGCGGCGGCGGGCGGAAGAGGCGCGGCTCACGATGGTCAGGGCGGAGAACTCCATGCGGAGGGCCCTGAGGCGGGCCGAGTGCCTCGAGGCAATCCGCAGGGAGTTGGAGGTGAACATGTCGGCGTCCCTGCGGACCCTCGGGGCCATGGAACAGGACCGCCTCCAGGACATAGACGAGGAGTTCGATGATGCCCTGGCCCGGAACACCACTAAGTGAGCCGCTGGACTGGCCCGCCACCATTGTATATAGTTATTTAGTGATAGGTTTCCTTTATAGTTTATTTTTATTTGGAGTCGACGGACACTGCTCCACCTTTTGTATATAGTCCCATTTTAGATAGGTTTTTTGGTAGGTTTCATTTCTTCTGTTGGGATGATGGACCCTGAATACTTTGTACATAGTTGGACTTTGGATTTGGACATTTTTTTACTATGAATATTTTTTCCCATGGAGCAATGGTTTTCTATTTCTTTTTTCCCTTCATTTCCTTTTTATGGAGTTGAACTTTGGAAGACATTTTTTGGGATTATCATTTATTGATTTTAATTTGAAAAGGGACAGCCAGCTTAATTTTGTTTTTTTTACTTGTGTATTTTGTTTGCCATTACTGTTGTTATTAATACATTATTTGGATTTTTTCATTCTTCAATGTGTGGTTTTATCTCATTGTTTTCATGCATGTCATGATATGGGTTTTCAGGTTCACTTGCAACCATTGTGTGTGTGTGTGTGAGACACGTGTTGATTTACATTGTTTCCATTGGAGTAGTATCATGGGCGCATGTAATACTAGGTTGTGTCTTTGGGCTGTGGTGGCTGGCCATGAGGCCCATGCTTGAGGATTGTCAGGGCCTGTGGGCAGGGGGACATGAGTGGGGGCCTGGTGGAGGCTGCCCATGGTGGCTGGGGGGTGAGGGTGATAGGGGACATGAGTGGGGGCCTGGTGGGGGCTGCCCATGGTGGCTGGGGGCTGGGGGTGGGTGGCAGACATGAGTGGGGGCCTGGTGGGGGCTGCCCATGGTGGCTGGGGGGTGGGGGTGATAGGGGACATGAGTGGGGGCCTGGTGGAGGGTGCCCCTGCACTGCTGGGGGGTGGGGGTGGTGGGAGACATGAGTGGGGGCCTGGTGGAGGGTGCCCCTGGATGCTGGGTGGTGGGGGTGCTGGGGGACATGAGTTGGACATGAGTGGGGGCCTGGTGGAGGGTCCCCCTGGATGCTGGGGCTTGGGGGTGCAGGGGGACATGAGTGGGGGCCTGGTGGGGGCTGCCCATGGTGGCTGGGGGGTGGGGGTGATTGGGAGACATGAGTGGGGGCCTGGTGGGGGCTGCCCATGGTGGCGTGGGGGTGGGAGACATGAGTGGGGGCCTGGTGGGGGCTGCCCATGGGGGGTGGGGGTGATAGGGGACATGGGTGGGAGCCTGGTGGGGGCTGCCCATGGTGGCTGGGGGGGGGGTGGGAGACATGAGTGGGGGCCTGGTGGGGGCTGCCCATGGTGGCTGGGGGGTGGGGATGATAGGGGACATGAGTGAGGGCCTGGTGGGGCTGCCCATGGTTGTTGGGGGGTGGGGGTGGGTGGGAGACATGAGTGGGGGCCTGGTGGGGGCTGCCCATGGTGGCTGGGAGGTGGGGGTGGTGGGAGACATGGGTGGGGGCCTGGTGGAGGGTGCCCCACACTGCTGGGGGGGGGCTGGTGGGGGCTGCCCATGGTGGATGGGGGTGATAGGTGACATGAGTGGGGGCCTGGTGGGGGCTGCCCATGGTGGCTGGGGGGTGGGGGTGATAGGGGACATGAGTGGGGGCCTGGTGGGGGCTGCCCATGGTGGCTGGTGGGTGGGGGTGGTGGGAGACATGAGTGGGGGCCTGGTGGAGGCTGCCCATGGTGGCTGGGGGGTGGGGGTGGTGGGAGACATGGGTGGGGGCCTGGTGGAGGGTGCCCCTGGATGCTGGGTGGTGGGGGTGCAGGGGGACATGAGTTGGACATGAGTGGGGGCCTGGTGGAGGGTGCCCCTGGATGCTGGGGGGTGGGGGTGCAGGGGGACATGAGTGGGGGCCTGGTGGGGGCTGCCCATGGTGGCTGGGGGGTGGGGGTGGGTGGGAGACATAAGTGGGGGCCTGGTGGGGGCTGCCCATGGTGGCTGGGGGGTGGGGGTGCAGGGGGAGACATGAGTGGGGGCCTGCCCATGGTGGCTGGGGGGTGAGGGTGGGTGGGAGACATGAGTGGGAGCCTGGTGGGGGCTGCCCATGGTGGCTGGGGGGGGTGGGAGAAATGGGTGGGGGCCTGGTGGGGGCTGCCCATGGTGGCTGGGGGTGGGGGTGATAGGGGACATGAGTGGGGGCCTGGTGGGGGCTGCCCATGGTGGCTGGGGGGTGGGGGTGGTGGGAGACATGGGTGGGGGCCTGGTGGAGGGTGCCGCACACTGCTGGGGGGGGTGGGGTGGTGGGAGACATGAGTGGGGGCCTGGTGGGGGCTGCCCATGGTGGCTGGGGGGTGGGGGTGATAGGGGACATGAGTGGGGGCCTGGTGGAGGCTGCCCATGGTGGCTGGGGTGTGGGGGTGGTGGGAGACATGGGTGGGGGCCTGGTGGAGGGTGCCCCACACTGCTGGGGGGGTGGGGGTGGTGGGAGACATGAGCGGGGGCCTGGTGGAGGCTGCCCATGGTGGCTGGGGGGTGGAGGTGGGTGGGAGACATGAGTGGGGGCCTGGTGGGGGCTGCCCATGGTGGCTGGGGGGTGGGGGTGATGGGAGACATGGGTGGGGGCCTGGTGGGGGCTGCCCATGGTGGCCGAGGGGTGGGGGTGATGGGAGACATGGGTGGGGGCCTGGTGGGGGCTGCCCATGGTGGCTGGGGGGTGGGGGTGGTGGGAGACATGGGTGGGGGCCTGGTGGAGGGTGCCCCTGGATGATGGGTGGTGGGGGTGCAGGGGGACATGAGTTGGACATGAGTGGGGGCCTGGTGGAGGGTGCCCCTGGATGCTGGGTGGTGGGGGTGCTGGGGGACATGAGTTGGACATGAGTGGGGGCCTGGTGGAGGGTCCCCCTGGATGATGGGTGGTGGGGGTGCAGGGGGACATGAGTTGGACATGAGTGGGGGCCTGGTGGAGGGTGCCCCTGGATGCTGGGTGGTGGGGGTGCTGGGGGACATGAGTTGGACATGAGTGGGGGCCTGGTGGAGGGTCCCCCTGGATGCTGGGGCTTGGGGGTGCAGGGGGACATGAGTGGGGGCCTGGTGGGGGCTGCCCATGGTGGCTGGGGGGTGAGGGTGGGTGGGAGACATGAGTGGGGGCCTGGTGGGGGCTGCCCATGGTGGGTGGGGGTGGGTGGGAGACATGAGTGGGGGCCTGGTGGGGGCTGCCCATGGTGGCTGGGGGGTGGGGGTGATAGGGGACATGGGTGGGAGCGTGGTGGGGGCTGCCCATGGTGGCTGGGGGGGGTGGGAGACATGGGTGGGGGCCTGGTGGAGGGTGCCCCACACTGCTGGGGGGGGGTGGGAGACATGAGCAGGTGTGCAGGGTAGTCCCCTGTTTTGTGGGCTGCCTGCAGGGGCCGTGGAGGGTGTACAGGGAACACCTGTGAGGACCCACCCAGCCTAATCGCGTGTGATAATTCCCGCGCACCCCTGTAATACACGTACCCAGCCAAATCGCGTGTGATAATTCCCGCGCACCCCTGTAATACACGTACCCAGCCAAATCGCGTGTGATAATTTCCGCGCACCCCTGTAATACACGTACCCAGCCAAATCGCGTGTGATTATTCCGCGCACCCCTGTAATACACGTACCCTGGCTAATCGCGTGTAAAACTTCACGCGTACCCCTGTCATACACATACCCAGCCAAATCGCGTGTGAAAATTCCCGCGTACCCCTGTCATACACGTACCCTGGCTAATCGCATGTAAAACTTCCCGCGTACCCCTGATATGAAAGTTACCCGCTTTGCGTTCCTTGTTTGGCAGCCCTGTAAACTGGTCCAGGGTTAGCGCAGCCCTTTGCGATGATTTAGCGATTTTGATGGCTTTTCCTTGCGCGTTGGCGTTCTTGGGGGCGTTACTGGCGCTGCTGCAGGGTCGCTGCGATACTCTGCGCCACGGCTGGTTTGAGAGCCTGAAATCCATGAATACGCTGTGCGCGGAAATCGGTTTTGGCGTACGCCCCTGGCGCAGACAATCGCACGCGGACACTCTGCGCCAGCCGCTTGCGACACTTTTCTGCGAAATTCTATGAATTACCCTGATGATCTTTCCATTGCCTAAGTATTGTACAGTATGTATAGTATATTATAGCATAGGCCCTCGTTTCGTTTCATTCACTGCCTTCTGTCAGAGTATTTCATGGATTTCCAGAGAACTTTCTTTCAATCAATTAATTACATAATTAATTCTGTCTTTCATTCGTTCTACCCCTCCTATCATACCATGCTTCTACAGCTTAGTGATAGTTTAGCAGAAAAGCATACGCCATCAAACAGTCAACAAAGATTTAATGTGCAGCCATACACGATACAGGGCTATCTGAGCCGAAGTTGTATCAGCGTTTAGGCAATAATCCCCAAAAGAATCAGATAGGATTCCCTCATAACTATGCACAAGACCACCGTGATTGCACATATAGAGGGACCCCAGTTTAGTACACTGAGTAAGCACATGCCTGGCAGTCTCAACGTTCCCTTTGAGACCACAAATAAAACAATGCCTGATTTCTGCAGCTAAACCTCACCGAGATCCTATCACAGAAAGTACTGGCAGTTGGTTTGTGCGAAGCGTCAACATGAACATTCTTAATGCAGGGTCGGGACACAATAACAGATGGGGATGAAATCTCCTGTGGTGGTGTACCACATGGGAGGCTGCTTCATAACCTTTTAACTTCGAGAGGTGGGTGTAAGTCTCGCACTAATCCCACTTGTTAAACTTTTGCTCGAACAATTATTTTAGATGGATATAAGGAGTTTTTCTACTGAAATCTGGAGTCCAGTTTATCTCCGCAAAAAGTTTCTCATTTAGCGTCTTATAAATGAAGCCCTTAAAAACCTTTTCCATGACACAATTCTGCCCTAATGCTGTTAAAAGTTTACATGCCGCCCCAGATCGAGACTTTATGTATAGGCATCCTCTGGCCCGAGTTGCCATTCCTTACAATGAGGTTAAGCCCAGTTCAAGGTGCAAGAATTACATAGAGCATGAGGGGCCAGGGTAGGTTGCCAGTAGAAGCCCTCCAGTTTATTTAGCAAGGACAAATTCTGCATAGCAAGAGCCTCAAGGCCGTACAGTATAGCGGGAACAAAGCATTGAATATACAGCATGATGATCCCTTTAATGGAGAATCCGGCTCGACCTTTGGCAAACTTATACTCCTGGAGAGTCAGTTGTTTAGCTCTTCTAGTCGTGTTAATTATTATATGGCTATAGGCGGCCAAGGTGTTTATCTCCAAACCCAGATAGGGATAGGACAGGACGTTTTCTATGCTGCCGATTAAAGTGTCCATCCTAACCCTGTTGACCTTTTTCCTCGGGACTAGCATTATGCTGTTTTTCTCTAGGTTGATGGTCAGGCCTTTTTAATGGGCGTAAGCCGATAACTCAATAAGCATTTTCTTCAGGCCCATATAGGTCTGATCGAACAGGACCAAGTCATCAGCGTACAACATGCCCACCATAGGTAGGTCTCCAATCTTGGGGGAACAATTTGCTTTTGTGAGCAGGCGATGGAGGGGGTCAGCTATATATAAGTTAAACAACATTGGGGCCACTATGCACCCTTGTTTAACTCCCAAATTTGTGGGAATGGAGTCGGAGACCCCCCCCCCCCCCCCGTTATCCAACCTAACTCTGATAATGTTATTGCTATGCAAGAGTATCAATATGTGCACAATCCATTCAGGACATTTTTAGTCCCTAAGCCTAGACCAGAATGTGCAATGTGATATCCTTATTACTCCGAGTGGACTGAATGAGCTGATCCAAAGCTCAGATATAATGGGAAGTATCAGACAGACCCGGGGCGAAAGCCGGTTTGAGCAAAATTAAGTTCTTCATAAGGCTCATTGGAAGACTTGAACTTTAGGATGGCATCTAACAAAATCTTACGACTCATTGGTAAAGGTCACAGACCTTCGGAGCACACAGACCAAACAGATGTCTGTCTTGAAGAATTTTGCAGTGACATGCTTTACCCAGTCGGCCCCAGATATGGGATTTAAAATCTTGGTCAGCCTCTCGCCCCTAGAGGAGGCCAAGATTTTCCCTATATCACCACTCTCTTGAGTTGTCAATATTTGTACAAAATTCTGCCAATCAGACCTTTGTTTGGACAGGCGGTGATGTTTTAACCAAACTCGGTATTTACCCTTTATTATTTTAATAGCATGATGTACATGGGGCCTGAGGCCCTGGTGCTGACCGGGCGCCACAAGATCTCTAATTTCCCTACGCATCCTGGGTTTGTGGTCTCGGATGTTTATATCGAATCGTTTATCTGCCTTTGTTCTACCCGCTTGTGTGGGGTTTCTATTACAAATCGCGTGAAATTGCTTATGGAGCCAGGATTCAATAGCCTCCACATTTTTACCTCTGAGACTCCTCCAATCCACAAACTCCAGTGGAAAGGCAGAGGCACATAGCTTAGTGATCTTGTTCTAGGTCCACCTAATTCTATTCCCAGCATGATTAGGCATCAAATTCCCACACATAAGGGGCTCCACAATATCAGCTGATGTCTTAATAGCCAGAGAAAGAGTGGCATGATCACTGGAGACGTTAAAGTCACTTTTAAGGAAACTACTCGCTTCAGTAGACAATCGTTAACAGCAAGTCCAGTGTGGACTTTTTTGTCCCTACTGACTAAGTTGAGCCAGCAGGCAGATCCCCCGTAGCTCGGCCATTCAGCAGGGTCAAGTTCCACTCCTTTAGCAAGCCCAGCCACTGCATTCCCCTTGCATTTGATATTTGACAAGACAGAGATTTTGGCACAGAAGGCCCTGCTACTGAGATTTTGAACTACTTCCTCGAGCTAGAAAAGTCAGATTGTGCTAAGCTTGAGTGTGCCGCCTTGTCCCGTGGTGAAAACGTGGGGAAGGGAAGCCAACGGCTCTAATATCCTGACATATCATTTCTTGAACACTTTTCTTTAGCATAACATTGTTTCCCACACTATTTGTATTGAGAAGTAAGGTTTGGCAATAGGTTTATTAGTATAGGCCCTTTTATTTTGACAAGACACCACTAGGGCTGTGTTATTATTATTTGATGTTCGTAGCTTGCTCCCATCTTTAGACTTAGGATTAGAACTTCAATAAACACCATTGAATTGTGGTCACTTGTGTCTGTCATACTGTTCTGTTTGAAAACATGCCTTCCTTACACCTAGTACCAAATGCTTTCCATTTTCCCACCTGGCACCAGGCTTTGTTCCGCCCGCTACTCCTATGTGTTAGATTGTTTTCTACCTAGCCCACCATAAATATGATATCGGGTGGCTTTGTCCATATACCATGCAGTGTTAGACAGCTTTTTTCCCGCTACAGCTTCTGGAGTCAGTCTGCTATTTACCCATCCACTTCACATGGTGTCAGACTCCATTCTCCCTGTACGCGCTCCCACCCCTAGTGTTGTACTGCTTTATCTTTACTGCACCTTTTGTCGGATTCCTTTTTCTATACGCCAAGTGGTATCAAGCTGCTTTTCCTCACCACAGATGGTGTCACACTACTTTATCTCTACCAGACGTGGTACTACACTGCGTTCCCTCTTCCCACTCTATCCCCACCTCATCTGATATCAGACTGCCTTCCACCTGCATCACCTTACCCTTGACTGCATTTCTCTGGTCAGACCTGTGGGTAAGACTGTCGGAGTGATCGCTCGCCATCCAACCAGCTAGTGAATGTCGGTTTCTAAACCATCAATCAGCCCCACACCTCGATTACACCAGAAGGGATCTGAACAGATTGGAATAACAAGCAAATTATAAACCTCCTTGTCCAATTGTGGTAACGTGGACAGAAAGGTGGTGGATTGTTGGTTAGTTGCAACACAGCGAGAATACAATTATTACTCAATTGTAAAAGGGACTGTACAGTCAAGGTTGTGTCAATTAAATCACAACAGACAGTTCTAGCAACACTACAAAATACAACACACCCTGTAAAGGAATGCAGAGGACAGACAGTTTCAAAGAAGGAAAAGGGATGCTCTCTGGATACTGACAGGAGGGTAGTCGGTATGGTTAATAACCACAACAGTTTAAGGTTACTTGAATTCAGTAGAAAGGGAGCAATGGGTCTTAAAATGTCTCTAGGGGCCTTTGTGGAAGGACTAGGGGTACAGAACCACAATGTGCCTTGTTCTTGGTGCTCGACAGGGTCTAGTCTGCCTCAGTGTGCTTTGCAGGCTTCTGGGACACAGTTAAAAACGGGAGCCAGCTGCGGGTATCTGGCGGCAAGACGGTTTGGCGAGCGAAGCTGGACGAACGGCTGCAGGCTGGCCTACACAGCGGCTCAGGGTCAGGAATCATTGTCTCAGTGCTGATTGGTGTATCTGAAGCACTGATGGAGACATCTCGGATGTCGTTAAGCGACTGTGGCTTGACAATGGTCAGCGTTGCAGCTTGGGGAACTCGACTTGCCCGAACATGCCCTTTAAGGCGGACGTCAGTAGATGCTCGTCGAGGCACTTCTCCCAGTGTCTGCAATGGGCTTGTGTTGTCCTTTACGGCGGACGGCCCAAAGCTGAGGAGTGTGTTGCAGGCAGCTGTCTTGTCCTTGGTTGTAGGTTCAGAGACCTTCTGGCACGTCCCGCCTAGGAAGCTTGCTGCAGAGCCTAGCAAGTCACGCGGTGTGCTGGCTGAGTACCAGTTCTAGAGTGGCTAGAGGGTCCTCTGGATTCGGTATCTCCCTTTGTTCCCTGGGAGATGTTTAGGGCAGGGATCTTGCTTCCTTCTTTGGAGGTCCTGGCCTTCCTTCACTGGCGGAAGAATTAAGGCAGATTATACCTTCAGGTAGGGTCCAATGATGAGTTCTTCTTGCAACTCCTTGCAAAGCCTTAAGATGATCTGCCAAAAGAGGGGCTCAGCTCCCTTTTAAAGCCAAGGTGGCCACAGCGATTGATGTAGGCTAAGCCTACCCTAATGAACCAATCCTGGGGTCCCTACTAACAATCTCCTGTATGCATTGAGGTCATAACCAGAATGCTTTGCAACAGGAAAGGTAAAAGGGTGAAAACTTGTGATACTATGTCCCACCCAGTCTCCTGTCTGCTGTTGATCAAAGAGTCTTAGATCCCTTAGAGAGGTTAATGGATTGCTCTGTGGTTCCTGATTAAAGCAACAGGTCTCCCTTGAAGCTGCAGCGAAACCAGATTCTGCTCCTGCAAACCACATTCTCGTACCTTTATGAATGGGGTCCCCCTGCGGGATGACCCACTGTAAACATGCAGTCGCATACATGAAAGTTAACTGTCATACATACTGAGCATGGGAGCTGGCTTCAGGTTGACACAGTTGCATATGAAGGTTGTTGTGGTGTCCTGTCTCCCTTGTTAACCTCTGCAGCCATGCCTGTGGGCCTGTTTGAAGTACACTCTGTTTGTATTATATTTGCTGCCACATGCTGCAGGGCCCAACAAAAGAGCAGGACGGATCCATGGTGCGTTTGTTAGTTAATCATGCCGGCCATGACAGGGGGAAGCTTGGTCCTCCCCCTTTCTGGAGATGACATGGTGTACTCTTGGCTGTCATATCCCAAATAAATATGACCGGGCGGAATGTGCCTGTTGGCTATGTCCACCCAGAGTTCACGGGTCTATGTATTTGTTGTGGTGTGAGCATAGGAACATGTGTGTGAATTATCCCCACCCATTTTCCTGAGGTTGGTCTACCATTAATTAAAAATTGCAAAAAAGTCAAGGCGAGCGCACACCTACCGTGCAGATGGTTGAATTCCTTACTCTAACTGTGGTATAGCACTGCTTTCTACTGGCCCACATGGTGTCAGGTTAGTTACCCTCACACAACCTGGTGTCCCACTTTTTTTTTATCTGTTCCACCTAATAGTAGACTTTGTTGCCCCTGCCCAATATGTGGTCAGACTGGTTTGGTCTCATCCTACCTGGTGTCAGGCTGATTTCCACCTTACACCAGATGCTGTTCCTACTTCTATGCAGCCGGCTCTCTCTATTCAACTTCAGACACTGTCGGAGTACTTTCTCCCCACCCACTTCATGCCATACTGTTTTCACCCTATCGCGCCTAATGACACACTGCCTCCCCACGTAACACGGTATCATTCTGCTTTACCCTAGCCTACTTGCTGTCAGACTGATTTTCCATCATGCAACCTGGTGATGGAATACTTCCTCTGTGTGCCACCTGATTCATGACTGTTATTCCTTCCCTACCCTGGTTCAGACTGGTTTATTGCCGTTCTACCTGGTGCCAGACTGATTTCTCTCTGCCTCAACTGAGGACAGACTTGCATTCTCGATGCCACACTTGGGGTTTTACACATTTTGGCTGTTCCAGAAAAACAACAATAATAGTACAAAAGAATGGATATGGGGCAGGCTAACCCCTAATCCTGGAATGTATATGGTTATTAAGATCTGTAGACCCCAAATATTACAAGAGTCCTCAGCATGGCCAGCTTCCCATTTCCTCAATAAAAGAACAAAAACACGTGAAGGCAAAATAAGGGCTTTTCTGTTCCTTCATCCTCTCAATTTGACCCTATTTCTTTTGGATTTTAAGAGATCTCCATTTACATAGCTGCCCCAGTACAACATGCTAGCAGGTGAAGTTGGTGTCAAGGGGGTGGTGCCTGTGCCTCTTCAGAAATATCATAAAATATGGAGGGCGCTGTTGCGCGCATCGAAGATGGCTGCCTGAAAGGAGTGCTCCGGCTCATAAAAAAAATCCTGTGCAAAATATCCTTCCTATGCCGTTCTGCACACGTTTGAAGTGAAGATTCCTGTGTCGGAGGGTTTCCTACATATACCCTCAAGAAATCGAGCGAATCCGTGTCTGGACAGCCGAGATATCCCACCCGGAAGAAGTGCCGGCGGGGAGTAAGCAGAGGCTCCGCGAAACATTCACTGGAGGCCGGAGGCGGAGCGCGGAAGACCAAGCCGCAGCAGGGGGAAGGGTGCAGCTGTGTGCACAGTGGTGCGGAGCCTCCTAGAGGAGCCACGGTGACCCGCTTTCTTTGGGCCAACACACGGAGACAGCCGCGCTGCTGAAACGTGCGGGGGGCGGGCCCGTGGGCGTGCTGTGGGTGAGCCGGAGTGCGCATCCACCCGAGCCCCAGCGAGGGCCGTGGCAGCGTCGCCTCCCTCGGGGGACAGGACCTGCTCCTACGAGGGCGCCTGGTAAGGCGCGGAAAGACACCGCCAGCCCAGCGGAACAAGTGAGTGGAACCCCTGCCGCCCCCCCCCCCCCAGGGCAGACTGCGAGGCCGGGCAAACACGGCGGAGGGACGCCTGGGGCTGTACACCCAGGCCAGAGGTAAAACACTGCCTCCTGCTCCATAATTACCCCTACAGTGACACGGGAGACCCATTAATACCCTGAGTGGTCACATCAATATCAGGCCTGGGCTGGCCCCCCGTGGTGGACCAACGAGATGCCCTGCTAAGGGCTATAGTGCACTGGACATCCTGAGTGAGTAGGGTGGGTCAGCCTGGTGGCAATATCCGTTCAGATGGGGGAACAAGTGGAGGTGAGCAGATACCCGAGCCCGGTGGTGGGTGTGGAAGAAACAGAGCCCCCATACTGTTTGGTCCTTGTTAACGACTCGTTACGTGGGAGGACACAACCCACTCCAAGGACATCCACCAACCTACATGGGCCGCACTGAAAAGAAGGGTGCGGGAGGCAAAAAGATTGGCCCAATGGACTCCTTCGCCAACTCCCAGCCATGCGGGGGAGCCTGGTGGGTCGCATCAACCTCTGAACAAGCAAGATGATGACCCCTTAGAACGCCTGGTGACACTGGTCCAGAACGGGTTTATGGCTGTCAACATCAAGCTAGACGACATAGTGGCGACCATCGGATCCTTGAAGGCCAGAGTGGAGAAGGAGAGCTCACGAATAACGGAAATGGAGAATAGAATCAGTGCGAGCGAGGACATAATATCGCAACGCATCCGAGACATAGCCCAACTCAAAACAGATCTTCGTAAAACTCAGAGTAAATGCGAGGATTTGGAATTCAGATCTCGTAGAAACAACATCCGGATTGTTGGGGTTGCGGAGACCTTTGGCAAGGGTGACATGGAGCGGCAGGTAGAACACCTTTTAAAAGATATCCTGGGGCCTGAGTCTTTCTCAGAGCATTTTCTGGTTGAGAGGGCTCACCGCACCCTGGCGCCTCCGCCAAAGCCTGGGGCACCACCTCGCACCATAATAGCACGTATCCTTAATTATAGAGACAGGGATGCTATCCTCCGACTCTCCAGGGAGAAGGGCACGTTGCACTTCGAACACAATAGAATTCATATATACCCGGACTTCTCTGCTTGGGTGCAAGCACAACGTCGATCCTATGAACCGGTGAAAAGGCAACTACGGATGCGAAATGTACCTTATGCCCTGATCTTTCCCGCGAAGATTAGAATCCAGCATGGAGGTAGAGCCCATTTTATTTGAAAACCCTACAGAAGCCATGTCTTACGTGGAGGCTTCTATCCCTCTGCCTCCCAGGGACAGGGCACACAACCAAAACGCCGGAATCCAGCCGGGAGCGGAGAGAATTGACGCAGCAGACTGAAGGGCTCCCATCATCTAATCCTTGTCACAGGAAATCGGGAACAATTACAGAGAACGGCCTAGACACAAATTTAATGTAGCTCGAGCCGTGAGCCCCCGTTAAGGTGGCCAGAAGGCGGCAGAAGGCTACCCTTAGGAAAGTTCCAAAGTTTTATTCTTGGGGGAATGCCCATCGGGGAAGTCCCGAGCGTTATTGGGAAACATCATCATGTTGGGGAAGATGATGTGGGTGGGGGGCCAATATGTTACGATAGAATTCATTTTGTTGGGATCTATGGGATTCATGATGGGGGGGAGGGGTTTCGGGAACCCAGTTGGAAGGGTTTTACAAGTTAAAAGTGGTGGTCGCATTGCTGCACATGACATTCGTCCCGGGAAAACCAGAACAAGGAAAATGATATTAACACACAGTCATGGTATACGCCGGAGCGAGAGCTAAGGGACTGAAGTTAAAGCTCCTCACGTGGAACGTCCGGGGATTGAACAATCACGCTAAGTCAAGAAAGGTGGGAGCCTACATCACTAGGCACCATCCGCAGGTGATCATGCTGCAAGAGACCCATGCACTCCGAAAGGTAAACATGGACTTCTTGAAGAACTGGGGACAAAATAGATATTATACTGATTACTCCACACAGGCGAGAGGGGTTCTCACCCTTATACATCCCTCTGTTGGTTTTCGGTTTGAAAAAAGCAAAGTGGACACTCATGGACGCTACGTCATAGTATGGGGCAGTATAGCTGGAAGGGAGGTGGTGTTGGTAAATACTTATGGGCCAAACTTAGATGACCCCGATTTTTATGTGGATGTGGTACATGAAATAGGAAATACGGGGCTTGAACAGATCCTGTGGGTGGGGATTTCAACACAATCCTTGATGTCATATTGGATCGTTCCAGTGCAAAGCATTGAGCCCCCTCCAAGGCGGCAGTGATGCTGCTACAAATCATGTCACAATTGACAATGGTTGACTCTTGTAGAACACTACATCCATATAAGAGACAATACACATTTTATTCATCGGTGCATGACACGGAGTTCAGAATAGATTACTGGTTGGCCTCCACAAGGCTTATGCATCAGATAGAAGGCTGTGAAATACTCCCCCGTACCCTTTCAGACCATTCTCCTGTTATAATGACAGTAATATTAGGGAACACAAACCCCTCAGCCAGGAGATGGAGGATGCCACCAGATATCCTCAAAGATCCAGCAGTAGCGGAGGCATTACATATAGAGGTGGAGCACTTCCTTGAAATCAACAGGGGCTCGGTGGATAGTCCTCATACCCTCTGGGAGGCCTTTAAGGTATCGGTGAGAGGAATACTGCTTTCTAAATCCACAGGCATGTTGAAGGTTGTTCGGATAGAGCTAGAGGAGGTGGAAAAACGCCTGGGAAACCTGGAAGCGAGATACACAGATAAACATGACAATGAAACCCTCTCAGACATCAATCGTAACCTTTTGGAATTCAATAAACTAGCTACCAGGGAACTGCTATATATGTCAACCCTTCATAGAGCGCGTAGGTATGGTGAGGGCAACAGAGCAGGGCGCACCTTGGCCAACCTACTGAAAGCCGAAAGGCAGCACACACTGATCTCCAGTATACTAACGGAAGACGGTTCAGTGGTCACTAGTGAAGACGGGATAAATAGAGAATTCACCCGTTTTTATTCAAACCTTTACTCTAACCACGACTCGAAATCGGCCGAGGACGTGGAAACATACCTCGACAACATCACTCTCCCAACGCTGCCCACGGAGTACAGGCTTGCATTGGACCAACCCCTGACCACTGAGGAAGTCGTTGAGGCGATCAAATCTTTGGCCAGCGGCAAGGCACTGGGCTCAGACGGGCTTGGAGCAGAATTTTATAAGGAGCTCAGCGAGGAACTGACCCCGGTGCTATTGTCGGTTTGGGAGGAGGCTGTGAGGTGGGTACCCTGCCAGCATCAATGAGAGAGGCCATAATAACAGTATTGCTGAAGCCTAGACGACCACCCAATGAGATGTCTTCTTATCGACCCCTGCCCTGTCCTTAATTAACTGTGATGCTAAGATATTTGCCAAAATCCTGGCCAGAAGACTTCTTCCACACATGCCCACACTGGTACACCCAGATCAGTGCGGCTTCATCCCTACTAGATCGACAGCCCTCAACCTTAGGAGGCTGGTCGGAATAATGGCCCAGATAAAACCAGAAGCCCAGGCAGTTGCTGTTTCACTTGACGCTGAAAAAGCGTTTGATTCAGTATCATGGCTTTATTTGTTCAAAGTGCTGGAGAAATTCGGTATAGGCCCATACTTTTTGAGATGCGTCGGTCTGTTGTACTCTGACCCCGGAGCCAGGGTGCTGACCAACCGCATGTTGTCCGACTGGTTTCGGCTGGGCAGGGGTACGCGACAGGGATGCCCATTTTCCCCCATATTATTCGTCCTTACAATGGAACCAGCTGCGGCAGCTATCAGGGAACGGCAGGGCCAAGGGGGCATCATAATGGCAGGCTTAGCCCAATCAATATCCCTATACGCAGATGATACATTGTTATATATCCGAGAACCAGATATACACTTGGGCCCGGCGATCGAGACAATTCATGAGTTCGCCGAATACTCGGGCTATAAAACTAATAGGTCCAAATCCAAGATATCCCCCCTGACCCCCGCCACGAGGTGCCCGGCCAACACATATGGTCTGCAATGGTCCCCCACCAAAATAAGATATCTGGGAATTGTTGTGTCTGGTGGTGCGGCCTCTCTCTATGCCGACAATCATGAACATCTATTGAGTAGTATATCCACCAAACTCCGGTTATGGACAAAACTCCCTATTTCACTTATTGGTCGAGTGGCCATATTAAAAATGGTAATACTCCCGAAATTGCTATATATATTCACTAACATCCCGTTGTGGCCGGGGGCACAGTTTTCGCAACCCTTCGATTCTTGGCGGTGGAGTTTGTATGGGGAAGAGGTGCAACCAGAATGAAGTGGGGAAAAAATGGTGGAACCCTATGGCAAGGGGGGAATAGCGGCCCCAGACTTTGAGCTGTACTACCTGGTGGCACAAGCCCAATTTATCAGATACTGGTATAATGAACTGAACACCTCTCCACATGTTGTTATCGAAAAGCACGCTGCTCACCCGACTGATATACGGTCCATAATCTTTAACAAGAAATATAAAGATGATTGTCCTTTCCACCCGGTTAGCATAACTGTACATGCATGGTCTAGGCTCTTCCGTAGGCTTGAATTGCTAGCTCCTTATTATTCTGAAGCACCCTTTTGGAACTTCCCCGGTATAGCACCATCGTATGATCCAGATGTCCGTACAAATTGGGATCCGGATGGGGAATTTAAGCTCAAAGACATCTACCTCAATGGCAAATTTATAACTTTGGAGGAATTTAAAGTTGGGATGGGGAGGGATCAACTGAAAATACTACAATATCATCGAATGCGGATGTCTTTTAAAGCCAGATGGCCTCTATTCCCTGATGAGCCACCCACTCACCCATGCCTTGCTGCGCTGTCCACCCGGGTGGGAGTTGGTGTCTCGGGGCACTATACAGTCATGCAGGCAAACACACCCACAACAAATGAAATCAAATTATCATGGGAAGTCGACCTGGGAATTACGATTTCAGACGAGAAATGGGGAAAATACTTTGAGTTAACTAAAAAGGTGTCCATTAATGCAGGCCTCCGCCAGATCCAATTTAAGTTATTAAACAAGTTGCACTACACCCCTCAGAAGGTAGCTAAATTTACACGAGATGGTTCAGTCAGGTGCCTGAAATGTGGGAGAGAGCATGCTGATTCATTCCATATGTATTGGAGCTGCCCACCCATACACAGGTTCTGGGGTGAAGTAGCATCCATTCTAGAAGATATCACTCAGATCCCGGCGGACCTAACGCCTCCAAAATATTTGTTCGGAGACATTGGTAAGACCTCGGAGGTGACCAGACGATTATTTAATGTAGCATGCATAGTGGCCAAAAAATGTATATTGCAACAATGGAAGAGTACAAACGCCCCACGTGCAAATCACTTCCTCAAGGAACTGGCTTATGTCAATGAGTGTGAGGAACAATACGTAATGTCGCTACCAAGACCATGCAAACCCAAAGATATCTGGGAGCAGCCCGGCTCGACTCGATACTGTACCGACTGTGTAGACTATATAAGCTGTGACCATGTTTCAATATTGGATAAGTAAATTGTTGAAAGTTATGGAATGTCATGTCCGAAGTGAAGTGTACCACCACAATTGATAAATAAAGTTTTTTAAAAAAAGAAATATCATAAAATATAC
This sequence comes from Ambystoma mexicanum, assembly GCF_040938575.1. Classification (NCBI taxonomy): domain Eukaryota; kingdom Metazoa; phylum Chordata; class Amphibia; order Caudata; family Ambystomatidae; genus Ambystoma; species Ambystoma mexicanum. The sequence continues at coordinate 1,300,656,020 of NC_090932.1, forward strand.
TTTCAAAGGTGCAAGGGGCGTTCGGGGTATCCCCAACCCAAGCACCTGGGTCAAAGGGTTTCTGATGTCCAAGAAGGCATTAGCTTTCTAACATATAAAACAGTGATGGGTGCCTGTGTACCCTTAGAGAGTGATGCCAAGAGCCCCTTGGTGGAGACTGGTATCAAACACCTTATGTAAAAAAAATGCTTTGCCGTGACACCATTCAATTCAGTGCTTCCACGATTAGCTGATGATGGCCTTTCCCCTATAACCTTCTTAGAAAGCTGCAAAATCCAGAAAGTGTGTGGGAGCATTAAAGGCCTCCATTTGAAGAGTTGTGTTTACTGAAATGTATCCTCTATCGGCATACTGGCGTTTTGCTGCTCTAATAAAAGTACCTAAGACCTGGTCCACTACTTCAATGTAAATTCATATGAACACAACCTGGGTGTTTGGCCCTCCCTTCAACAAAAATATTGTTTTGACTTTACTAATAGAGCTGGTACCATGGTTGCTGGATCTGTGCTTCATGGTGTTTTTCTGAGTACTTTCTTAAATGCAGCCTTATTGTGACTCTACTCGTCTTCCATTATGCACAATAACCCTCTGTATATTCTATAGTCATTTGGATATGTTACCCTTCCCTTGGGCATTTGTAATGAATCTCTGAAAGATGGCCAACACACAGAGCTTTAAATGGTGGCGTGAACACGTTTTTTCCTCGTTTTTTGTGGCCTTCTAGACATTGGGGAATGGTTTCAACATGCTAATGCTTCTTACTCTGCACATTCTGTTGGTATTAAGCATTAGGGCTTTCTCGTGTAAGTGTACCTTTTGTCTTTCTTAACATGCATGACAGTTTACTGCTGTGTGATATATATATAGAACTGCATCTCTTTTCTCATTTCGTGTTTATGAACCTAATTCGCTAAAACATGTCTACTTCTGTACATGTTTTTTTTAGAAACGTTCAGCCCACGAAACAACTCTTGCACTTCAAGCAACAGTCCAGGCAGCGACTCTGGAGAATGAAAAGCAGAAACGTTCACAATCACAGATGTCTTCTGCAAAAGCCAACTCTGCTAGGTCCATCTGCTCTCAGAGCAGATCATTTGCAACTTCTGGCACACTGGGGACACAGGACTCTTGCCCAGTGAATACTTATATTGCCAAGGATTCACGTACTATTGGTTGTCAGACCTTTGAAGCTTCTCTGGTTCCCTGTGATGCCTGTGCTTCTGCTCAGGCTAGCCTTCATGAGGTCAACAACACAATTATTGGTGTCTGCAATAGCCAAAACCTGCCTTCCTCCCTATGCAAGTTCCAAGAAGTCATCCATGACACTGTGGGTAACAAACTACTATCTGCTATGGAGATGAGATACTGGGCTTCTGAACAGAGCAAAGACCTTTCCCGCATTAACAAGCACATCTCAGAGCTCATGCAACTGGTCAACCCACTGAAAATTCAACTGGAAGCTTCTGAGAAGGAAAAACAAGAGATGAAAGAGCGCATTGATGGGTTTGACAGAGTACTTCAGAGGGAGAAAGAAGAGCAGCAATGGCAGATGAAAGTGTCTGTGCAGCGTATGGAGGAAAATACTAAAGAGAACCTCAAAATCGTCAACAAACTTGAGAAGGACAAAGATGAGCTGAGGAAAGGTCAGATGCCATTCCCAAAGCATGTTTGCTAGGAGACTAGACAGGGTGAAAATTGTAGTCCCTTATGACAGAGGGATAGACCACGGGTTGCATCAGAATGAAACGTGCCATTTTCATTATGGGTGAGGGTGTAAGTTTTCAGTCTTTGGGTTATTCATTCAAGTAGTGTGTCATGGAAGCGTCCTGTTTTCTGTTATGTGGGTAGAATCATTGGTTTGACCGCCAGAATGCAATTGTTGGATTAGTTAAGGGGAAGGTAGAGGGTATACAACCTCTAAAATGGATGATGCTTTCATTGTTGGATTTGGTCAAAAGGTCCCTTAGAATAGAAACTTTAAATGGCAATGTCATAAAGAAATCACCAGAGATGTTTGGGTGTGGTCTGTGACATGGGTACTGCTAAGGGAAAGGCATTGGTCAATCTTAGGATATGTCATTAAGTAAAATCATGGGGAGGACCATACCTTCTTCTATTTGTTAGACTATTGGGCTACTTCAGTAGGAATTGCATTAGATCCATCCCGTATAGAGCCATGGGTTTAATCATGGGGAAAGGCCATGGTTTTCCTCTGAGGCGTTATCCTGAGAGACACATCAGTTGGATGTTATTTATTGTTTTTTCTTGGTAGCGAGTCATTCGTTTTATCATACAAGAGTGATATTATTTTATCATTAGATAGGACCTTAGGCTTTATCATGAGGAAGAGCTATGGCTTTATCCTGAGACAGAGTCATGTGTTGTAGTATGAGAAATGGGAATTGTGTTATCCTTCATGAAAGCTATTTTTGTGCCTTTTCCCTCCTTAGAGTTAATACAAACCACATTTATGTTGTCACATATGTATTTACATAGCGTTATCCAATGGATATGATAATCATACCCAAAATAGCGCAATTGCATGCATTAATAAAAACAATAATTTCTCAACCAGGGATTAAACGATTATATATGAATTTTGAAAAAGATGTATTTTCTTTATTTGAAATTTGACGTCAACAACGTTTTCTGCATAATATGGGACAGGTAGCACAATAGAAAAGTCCTTAACCACAAAATGTCATCTCTTCAAAATTACATAGTCAACAATTTTAGCATAGAAGAAAGACAACATTCAAGGACCAAAACCAATTGTAATCGTTGTCAAAAAGTATATTATGTCGTTTGTTTACACACAATTAATAATACAAAAAAATACGGTCAACAGAACCAATTTATTCTGCATATCACCGATATCTAACCCCCCACACAACATAATCTCAAGGCCTACATCTGCACTTAAATCACACAATCAAGCACAAGACACTCTCTCCTCATATACATAAAAAATCACTTTACAACAGACCATCAAAAAACATAAAGGGTGATAAGCTAGTTATCACCTGGCACCGCTTTAACTAATATTGTGTGCCACTACTTTACACTGCGTAGAAACAGTATTGTAACACCTATGTAAACTGAGTTGTGAAACACACAAACTTATTTCAATTGTTTTTTTTCAAAATAGCAAATATTGCACTTGACATCTGCCAACTATAGTTTCGGCTCTGTGGGTCAATTGATGCTTTTTAACGACCCAGCCTTCCTCGGGCACAGCACCTTCCGATGGGTAAGATGTTGCACTTTCCTCTGCCACCCAGTGGTCCGAAACAACACGGTAGGGGCTCAGTGGTTATGGTAACAATACCAAACAATTACACCCTGTATCACTGCTTGGGTCACAGTTAGTGAGGGACCAATGCTCCCTTCTCCCACCACCCTATATCCAACCACTGGGAACATATCACAACATTGAGGGAGACCTCTATGAAGGGGGATGAATCGCGTAATATCTTTCATGCACAGCATGCATATTACGCAGTCCAAACGCCAGTGTATATAGAGCGGTTTTATCACGTGGGAATAGATGCACACTATCATCAACACCAGTGTGACCCATTCCAGGTGCTCATCTAGGACTTTGGGTTGACTATTCTTACCTGTCCTTCCAAGGCGGCCAATTACATTGATACCTCCCCCACTCTTGAATCGGGTAACTCTCAAACTCTCCATCTTGGCCTAGTACAGAGAGCGGGTCTCCATAATGGGAAAGGATCATATCCCAATCGGACCCTGTAGCCTGATTAGCGGGACAGTTCCACTCACCATAGTTCGTCACTGACGGATACCAGTGGGAGAGCATGACTGCTGCCCCACAGCGATCCTTGTGCCCACAGACGACTTTGGGCAACCAAGATAATATCGGACAGGTAAACAGAACTTAGTATAACTTCTGTTTCTGTCATAGCAAAATTAAATCGTGTTTTTCCCTTGGATAGCTCCATAGTTTTTTTGTGGGAGAGGGTCATTGGTTTTGTCATGGTGAGGAGACCTGGTTTTATCGAGTTGTGTTACAAGTAATTTATAGAACACTCACTGCCATTGGTATTGTCATATATTTGTGGGCTATCTGGATGTGCAGGGCTGTACAGTTCTGGGTTTCCGGTAAACCATAACTACACATTTTGGCCCAAATGGAAAACTTGACTGTGGCATGTTTCATTTACATTCTTTGATTTAAACGAACCAATGACCCACATAATATTTTCACAGCATTAACATTTTACATATAGAAGCGATTTCACGTTAAATATTTTCCTCAAAATTCCTATTTAAAAGTAATTTTTTTATAAGACCCATGTCAGAAAAGTAAATCAGTAAATGTACACTTCCAGTTATCTTTGACGACCTATGATTTAATAGTGCATTATGTCATATCAAGTTGAGGACAAGACAGAACCATCAACTCCTGTTTTGACAAAGTAGGGCACTACTCATGTCTTCATCATGACAAACCAAATGTCGAATAATGTTCCCAGACAAGGAAAATCCTTGTGTCAGAAAAGATGTGGAGCACATATTATGCAGCCTACTCTCCTAAAGTCCACAGTAACATAGCAGAGTTAACAGAGCGAAAATGGCCTGATCTGATTAAATGGTAAATCATAGTCTTGCATTGCATAGTAATTAATAGTGCATGTGATACATGAATTTGCAATGGTCTCAGATCATTGTTTTTTCAAGGAACCGAAAGCTTGATTTTATTTTGAGAGAAAGCTATAGATTTATTCGGAGATATAGCACTTTGCTGTATCATGTGAGAGAGATATTAACAACAGTGCTTCCAAACAATCTATGAACTAATCTAATTTGATTTTTGAAGAAACAGTAAGTAAATCAATACTGTTAAAAAAAACAGTTGACTAGAGTTCCTCTCTTTATTTTATAAACATCAAAACGAGCAATAGCAAAGGGCGCAAACCAAGGGTTTCCAAACTTTCTGTTTACAAAAGAAAAACGACTAGCTTCTGTTAGATGGTGTAGGAGTGGTGAGAACACGGAGCAATTTGATGTCCAGCGTGCGTTTGGGCAGGGCTGTTTGCCCGCCCCTCTTCTTTTCTGTATCGGCATAAATAGGTTGATAGTGGCCCTGGTAATTAATGCTATGGACCCACCAAGATTTGGTACTCTATATGGTCATTTCTCCACAGACGACGCAGTTCTGCTATCAACATCGCCCATGGGCATAAGGAATACTGCGTCAATATTTGAGAAGACCTGCATAAATCTTGGCCTGAAAATTAACAAAAGAAGGTGGTACGAGTTTTCAGAAGTAGAATGGTCAGGCATGTGAAAGCACATGTAGAAATAGAAGGGGTTGTGCTGGAGCAGGTCGAAACGTATAACTACTTTGGCCTGTGCTTCGCAAAGAATTCCATCCGGAAAGCTCAAGTCTCAAAAGCCACCACAATTAAATATAGTGGTGAGATCAAGAGGTTTTATTACATGTATGACAGCTGCCTTGACGTCAGTCCTGGAATTGTACCAGAGTAAGGCCTCATCTGCAGCATTATACGGTGCAGAGATTTGGGGACATGAAAAGTCCTCAAGTTTGGGGGTTGCAGAAAACAAATTCTGAAAGCCAATTATGTCACAACCAAGTAGTGCCCCAAATACTACATTGCACCTAAAATGTGAAATACGACCTATAGAGCACGTAATAGCTTCCAGACCTGTATTCCTATAGGTCCGCATATGGGCAGTACCCGGGCTGCACATGTTCGAAGAGTTATTGGACAACTCTCTGGCTCTAGAAGGCAGCTGTATAACTCCCTGGCTTAGGCATGTTAAAAGCATGTGCAGGACCTTGGTAAGCCCGAGAGCAAAGATGTGATTAAAGCTGCTTGCAGAGAACATTATAGACCTATTTTGGTGTCATCTTGTGCAAGGCTCTCTAGTGACCAGCTTTACTTGCAGCTAAAGGCCACATTTGGTTTGGAACGTTATTTGGACGTTATCACTCCATGCTTGGCACGCTCATTATTTTTCGATCTGAGAGTAGGTACTTTGCGTCTAGCCTCCTTCACGAAAAGATGGAATGATGTAAGCTGTCCTGTTTGTCAGTGCTGTGGCACCGAGAATGAATCTGTCCTTCACTTTATGCTGTTTTGTCCTGGGTATAAAGATCTTAGGGCAATGTACTTATTGCCACTATGCACAACAAAAGCTTTAGGAGGGCGACAGAGGTTTTGGAGTTTAGGATGCGAAGACCCTAATATGTTATGTTACATTGCCAAATACATTCATAGGGCATGGCTTAGAAGAAGGACTGTTGTGTAGCAGCAGGCAACCTATATAATAAGCATCTAAAATGTTCTACATGCTGCAATTACCGCAAGGCCCAGGATTCTAGTGATTTTTCTAAATATTATTTGCTGTCTTTTATGGAATTCCCAAAAATAATGGTTATTTTAAACAGGGGCTGATTGTAATTTTCAGATTTTAGGAACTGTTTTTCTGTTTAATCTATGCATGCAGTGTTTTGTAACCAAATTGATCCTTTGCACTGATTGATAATGTATGTTGTTGATTTTATGGTTTTATACTGAAATAAAGCTGAGAAGGAAAGATATTGTGGTCTCATTGGACAAACCCCTTTTTGTACCATAGTAGAGAGAAATGAGTTGATGTTATTGGTCACATATATTATTTTATCGTGGGAGCTAGTAATTGGCTTCATCATGGTAGAGTGTTATTCTGTAATCTTGGAGGTGATCCATTAGGTTTATTGAATACGACGTTTTGGGTTGAATCATAAAGTGGACTTTGAATTCCAACTGCGGATGATCGTGATAGTTGGACAGGATTTCATTGTGTATGTTGTGATTTGTACATGGCTTCCATCATGGGAGAGTACTGTTGTGGGAACTGAATATTGGTTAAATTGCTAAGGGGTCAGCCCTTCCACAATGGATGAGACCCCCAATTGAGTAGTCCAAAAAGTTCCGTCCAAGAGGAAACTCTTACTTTACATAATGTTGGTAGCCAGTTTACACTAGAATGGTGTTTACCCAATTATTTCATGGATTCACCCTGCGGAAATGGAATAAGCTTTTGAGAAAACTTTACTCCATCACAGAATAAGATAGAAAGTGGATATGGTTTCTTTACTGGCTTTCAGATTGCAGAGTGCCTTGCAACTCATTCGGCACATATTCAGCCTCATTTTAAAATGCGGCAGGTTGTTAAATGGAGGTCTACATTGAACACCCGCCTCATTTACCAGCACTGTTGAGACGGAGGAGGTCAAAGAGCGGAGATAAGATCTCCACTGTGTATTCCTCCTCCGTCTCCTTAGCGCGTTTCGTTGTGCACCTACATACGATTTTCATGCAGGACTACAATTCCTCTAGGAACTGCCTCAGTTTTGCTTCTGGTCAAGACCAGTCAGATCCCATTGGGAAATGTTGTAATCACTGCCTGCAAAGCGTATGTGCAGCAGTGTTTACATTTCCAACAGAGTGGAAAATGTAAGGGTAAAAGCGAGTTTGTCTTGCTTTTACTCTTTCCTTATCCGCTCTCCCTTTTGGACATTTAAAATAGCCTGCAGAGAACCGCACAGCACGTATGTGCTAGCGTTGGTGCATTTAATGTTTTTTTTTTTTGTTTTTTTTGTTTTAAATAAGGCTGATTGTGTCTTTAGTATTGTGTACATCATAATGCCACATGCATGACTTGTTCATCTCAAAATGAATGTAATCATGACTTGCATGACGAGGTTACGTTGCACTGAACATTTATAGACAATGACACATTATAGACATTCTCCTAAGATAAGTAAAGAGCCATTGAGTCCACATTTCTAGTAAAGGTGATTTGATTCTCAGGATTAGGCCCATGTTAATGAAACCTTTGGAAAAACGGAATGATAGCTTAGCTTTTGGGGAAATTGGCTTTACTATATATGTGATTTCATGTAAAATATTTGGCCAAATTAACTCTTTTGTTTTTCTAATTTATCCGAGGCAAACTGTTTATATTTACAAACGTGTACCTTTTTTCTTCTTCTTCGTGCTTGATATGAGAGGTGTCCGTGTTTAGTTGCAAACAGCGCTTTTTGTGTCCGAGAACATTTTTCTCCAAATGGGGAGGAATCCCTTTATGCTCCACTATGGATGACAGTGGGCAATACATTGGAAGATGGAACGCCGTTTGGGCTCATTTGTGAAGAGAGAATGGTTTGTGGTAAACTGGGGAACACTGTCTGTTCTAGGTTGGGAAAAGTGGCTCATGATAATGTGGTGGGGCCACATCTGTTTTTGGGTATAAAGAGATGTTAGATGCTGCATTGATGCAAACGCCCCCTCTGTTCTAGAAAAGAGATCCCTCTGTGCTTTGTTGGGAGTAAACAAAGTAATGAGATTACAACCATCATCAGCTTGAATGAATGAAAGATGCTTTGGCAACTTCCCACACTTACTACTAAAACATCCCTTGTTTTTTTTGTTTATTTAGGGGCTGCTGTACTGGAAGAGAGGGTGTCCATCCTAAAAGAAGAACTGAAGTCCCAGCACAGCACCATTCGAGACCTGGGTATGCATGACTATCATTTCAATGTGGAAGTCCCTGCATCAGGCCTTAAGAAGGGGCTGTGCGATGACCTTTTAAAACTGAATCTGTGTCTTTACTTGGCTATCTATTAACCCTCACATATCGTGGATCCCCCAAACCGTTTTTGTATCTAGTTCTCTCCTTGCTGTGTTAACAATTTTGCTCAATTGACTAAGTGCAACACATGGCATTGGGCTGTCAGACAAGACAGAGATGCCGACTGCAAGGACGGCAATTCTCATTTGTAGAATCTGCTGCATAGTTAAAACCTGTTTCAAATTGTGAGGCGCATTATGATGCTATACACCATTTATCTTAGGCGGGTATATTTTCTATGAATCCTTCTCCAAATGAAGGCAACACTGCCTCACATTTCCTGTGGATGGTAATGTTAGCCATAAATACCCCTTAGTGCGTGCCTGCCTCGTTCCCTCCCGTACACCTATACCAACTGATCATGTACACCAGAAACAGTCTTTAAATTCTCTCCCTTAATGCAAATTTTCCTTTGACACCCAGTCAAAGGAAAATACATATTTGATTATTGTAAAAGGCAAAATGCACAAGTTATCTGCCTCCCAAAGACACATTTAGACATAGATGGCATGACCAGACTGAAATCCAACCTGGCTTCTGCAGGCATTGATATGAAGAGAAGTACCACTATACATTTTGCCAAATCAGCAATCGCAAAATGTATTCATTTCACACATGACAAAAAAAGGCAGAGTAGCACATGCCAAGGGAGATATAATGGGATCCAAAACAAACTTTCTACCCATCTATGACCCCACTACTGAGGCCATCACTTTCTGGGAAGAACTCACGAGTAGAGTCCTGGTGATAGAGAAAAAACCTATAATTGTTGGTAAAAACGGAAACATGAAAGTTGACCCTCTCTTGGATAGGTTATGTAGCTTCCGATTTGAATCCCCAGGTTCAGGGGCACTTTCCAATTTTAATTTTTTTTTTACTAATCTATGTAATTCATGGAGAATGATCAACCAACTAGCCAAAGAGTCCACTTTCTTCTCTCTCTCGCACAGCTCAGACTCCGGGCTTGACTACATTTTTGTCTCCAGGCTAGATCAACGTTTAAGTTCGCCCATGATTGACCATAGATGCATCCGACTATTTGGTAATTACGCTAAACTTCACAATCCCTAATACAGCTAGTATATCAGGGCACTGGCATGTGGATGCTGAGCTTGCTCTTGTAAAAAATAAATCCTGCCAAGACATTGCTTAAAAATGATTGGGATGCGTTTAAACCCTGTCGCATTAGTCAACAAAAACGCCAATTCCAAATTGGAACTCCTCGCAAAACATATTGAGGCTAGAGAGTGCCACTTTGTAAACTAAAAAGAAATTACAAACCAAAACTCTGGAAACTAAGATACAAATATAATTGTCTGTCAGGTAAAAGAGCATATATTCAAATTAGAGTGGACGGAGCCCAATTAATCATGGGTTCAATAAAGCGGCCAAAACTCTGGCTGACTACCTCAAAATGAAGATCAATATAGTTGAAATGTCCACATATATAAAGACCTCAGGAGGCAATACTGTCTCCAAAGAAAATATTGCTAATGGGTTCCCTACCTCCTATGATAATCTCTATGAAAAGCTTTCTAAGCCAGACAAGAATAACATTGAATTTTTCCTCCACCTAACTGAAATCAAGTTGGTCATCCATAAAATGAAATATTGCAAGGCTCCAGGGTCCGACAGCGTACCAGCAGAGTTCTTCACATCCAATTACGAATCATTAGCACCTCAAATTCTCAAATATCTTCAGCACATCTTTCAAACAATTGAGATATCTGACTTTCTCAAAGATGCTATGATCACAGTGCTCACAAATGCTAGTTAAGATCATACTGTACTAACAAATGATTGCCCCATTTCCCTAATTAATCAGGGCTGCAAAATATGTGTGAATTCTTGCTGATCGCCTATCCACCTACATCTCTGCTCTACCTAAAACCAACCAATCTGGCTTACTGAATGATATTGTATTTGTCAGGACCCAATCAACAACTCCAGCATAAGTATCCCACAAGACCTCATAACACTCAATGACAAGAAGGCTTTCAATCACGTTTACTGGCCTTATGTCTTCAAAAAATTGTAAACTTCCAATTTTGGTCCACTTTGTCTGAAGATGGTTAGTGTTTTATAACAGTCCTAGAAACCCCCTACTCATTAATGGCAATGTCCTGTCCTATTTTGACCGCCCTCGAGGTGCTAGAGAAAAGTGCCCCTTGTTTGTCCTCCATTTGATCCTTGCTCTTGAACCTCTACTAGCCATTTCTGTAACAATCTGTTTTCTCTGTATTGTTGTCAATGGAGTAGAGCTAAAACACTCAGCCTGCTCTTACAACATTCTTCTATATGTCTCACACTTAGAACGCTCTATCCCTCAGCTCCTTAAACCATTCAAGACTATCATTTCGGGAAACTCTGTATCAGGCTGGTCTGTATCAATTCCTGCAGTCTGCCAGTCGACCACAGAGTATAAAGACAGCCCAGCATAGGTTCTTTGGTGAACGAGTGTACAAGGATTAACAAATGATGCAAGAAATCGCTCCAAACCCAGAGCATTCCCATTTCCTTTTATTATTTAATACAAGCCTTGAACATGAACTGCACGTTAAAAAATAAGCAGGTACATTCTGTGATGGAAAATAAGGCTAAAATGGTGTCGTAATAAAATAAAGGTAGATAACAATTACACTCTTACGTCCCTTGCTGTGCCTGTGCTTTCTGGTCTTTAGCTCAATCTTTGCTCTGTAGTTTCTTTGGATGGTCCGTCTCCCTCATCAACCCCTGTGTACCGGGCGACCCTCCGTGCTTGCTCGATATGGCAACCCACAACCACTTGTCATCCGCTTAGGAAGGACTGCGAAATGGGGGTGCCCAACGCCTGGCAGAACCTCCTCGATGGGGCAACGAGATGGGCCAAGTCTGCCATGGGTGTAGAAAGGCGACAATAAGGGTAGAGATCAGAGGTAGAGCCCTACCAGGTTTCCCTTGAGTGTTGGGGTAGATTGCTTACTTGTAGCAGATCCTGAGCATTGCTGAATAATTCCAACTCTACCAACTTCTGGTGAATCCAACCCAGTGATGGCCGACAAAGATGGTGAGGAGAAGAGGAGTGGAAAGCTAAATCAACATCCCACTAAAGAGAAGCTTTAACCTGAATTTACTGAATAATGGCCACTCTACACAAATGTTTGTGTAACAGTGTCTCTGCGAAGGCCCCTTGGCTAAATGACACATGTTTATTAAGACCTTGTTCTCCTAGAGTAAGCTTCTGAAGTTTGAGACGTGGGTAACATCCACAGTAGAGATAGCACAGACAATGCAAACAGAGATGTTTATGGAGAAGTACTTGTACGTTTCAGCGCAGGTTGATGCATGTTAACATGGCATTGTCTACTTTGTAATAGTTAGATGCTGTAACAGTCAGATCAAACATAACCGTGTGTCCTCACTGTACCTAGGAATTGGCCATTTTGCATTGCTACTCGAATGTTGCATTTATTCTGAATTGCGCTAAGTATGTTTGGCGTGACCAGGTTTAAGGGCGCTGTGGCTTAAGTGTGTCAAATCCGTGGACAGCTGCAGACTATGGAACTCTAGGCTATCCCTGCCTAGTGTGACAAAACGGATATTTAGATTTGTTCCATGTACATCCGCTGGCATTAGCAAGATTACTGTAATTGCATAACACAACTGATCAACATGTGTAGGCTGAAATGACAATATTTATTCCATGGTCAATACTAATTTTGGATAATTCGTATTGACCATGGAAAAAATATAATGCCAGCGCATGTACATGGGACACATCTAAATATCTGTTTATTCTGAATTGGCGTTGCAACAACAAACAATACTATCTACCTTAGTTCACCGCAGTAAAACATAAGGAACTAACCACCACCCATGTACACCTTTGACATTTAAGATACGCCCCCTTAACTAAGCATTAACACAAACACCACAACATTTCAATGAGGGTCCATGAATAGTACGTTGCAAAGTTGTTTGCAGTGCGCTTGTCGGTGGCTTGTCAATTGTACCGTAATTAACGTCTAGGCTTAAATTGCCAACATGGCCACAAGGTGTCAACAGAGGGTCCCACAACCCTTAACTTCTTGCGTTTCCAAACGGGATTCGTAAATTAGTATCGAGTGTACATTAAGGCTTGCATTAAATGGTAGCCGTGAAATACAAGTTAACGCATGTCTCGTGTTAAGTTAAAATGAGGCATATTATATCCTTTTGGAATCCATGTACCTGGAAGGATGCAAGGTTCTAATGTAACTGAGGCAGCAGCTCTGTAGAGACAGAAAAGGGTTTGTGGTCGCAATTGGAATATACAGCCTTCATCAGCTAGGTGGCCTTCAACCCCCCACCCCCGTGTATTTTATCTTTGTAATCGTTTGAATTAAATTACACATATAGGGCTTGGAATCGAAGACATGTTCTGGGGCATGGTCTATAATGGCTCTTTTCACGTCCACTATAAAATTCGTGTTTTAAAGATGTACAATGTAATGTACCTTTTGACAAGTTGATGGCGTCCTGATGCATACTTGTAGTTGATATTTTATTATTTAGGTACTGGTGTACAGGCCCGTGTAGGTTTTCATTGACAAAGTCGTACCACTATCAATCCTAAATCTACAGCTCCCTCTAGCGGTGACGCGAAGTTATGCGAATTGGTCCACTGTAATATGCAAAGCTATGCGAATTGACATTGGCCCTCGTTACGACCCAGGAGGTGGACCATGGTGCTAGTAGCACCATGGTCCATGCCAGCAACTTACCGACTCCGCCATGGCAGAATGGGGAATTACCACCCCATTCCGAGGTTGGCGGGGCGGTAATTCCCCATGCCGCCATGGCCCTTCCCCATTCCCATTTTTGCCCCATAGGGCTCAATGGGAATAGGGAAGGCGCTAAGTACGGTGCCGCAAATTGCGGCACCGTACTTAGCACCAAGGTCCCTTTGCGGGTCGGTTTTTTAACGCCTGCTAAAAGCAGGCGTTAAAGTGCCACCCGCAAAGGGACCTCGTAATCAGGCGTTAAGGGTTTAACGGCGCCGCCACCTTTTACGGCGCCATTAACCCCTTAACACCTGGGTTGTAATGAGGGCCATTGTCTTTATGTATCCTAAGGCAACCGCTCCTTCTAGCATTGACAACAGGTGAAGCTACTGCATCAGACAAACATACAGGGACAAACATACATTTGGCCTTTTGTGATATTGTTAGATTGATTTATTCTCTTGTGTGTACATCTGTATATATACATTCGTAAAATGATTCAGTGAACTATTTAATACAGATTGGCCCCAATTTATGTCCCCACTTAATAGCCCTTTCAGGTAGTGCAGATTGTAAGTTATCATTCCGCCTCACAGGCAAATCTAGAAACGGTATCAGGGTGTGCAACACTTAATTTCGTGTGTTTGGTGATCTTGGCAGAGCTGACCAAAGAAAAGCTACTGATGGAAATGAAAAACAACATGGTGGATAAGAGAGACGCGACTGCATTAGAGGAGCGGGGAAGGCTTCTCACGAACCACCTGGAGAGTACAGGTCAAGAACTGCGCAGTGTTACCACAGAACTGGAGAAGGAGAGAGCCCGTGGAGAAAGCCTGCTCAAGCATGAGGAGGTAAGAGCAATGACTGCACTACAGGAACAAGGCATGCACACTGTAAAGTTCAAAAGAAACGGGGAGCCGAGACATGAGGAGGTTACAGTCCAAAAGGAGAGCTTTCTTAGGCATTAGGGGTCATGAGGTGTGACGGCTCTATTTTTATTATATTTATTGGACATTTGTATGGCACCTATACAAAAAAAACGGTTATATTGGCCATGTGACAATCCCACCTTGCAAGTGCATGAAAAGGTGGTAAGTGCAAGGGAGAGGTGGAAGTGCAGGAGTGGGATAACCCCAAGGGTGTGGGCCGGCCAAGGCGGCAAGAGCCCGGGGAAGAGGGGGGGGGAGGATGAGTGAGGTGGACATCGCAGACCCAGTTGGGCTAGTCTGGGAAAGGGAGCCCAACCAAGGGCAAGTGCTGTGAAAGGATGCTGAGAGGAATGATAGGGGGTGGTCTGGCCCCTGTATGACTCTGACGGGACCAGGCCCCAGTCGCAGCGGCAGATGGGGAGTTGGCACAGGAGGGGGAGAGGGAAGGAAGAGGAGAAAAGGAAAGTCTTGAGAAGTTTCTGGTACTTAAGAAGAGCCGGCTCAAGTCTGAAGGCAGAGGGAGGCCATTCCAGGGGGAAGAGCCAGCTGAGGAAAGGGATCTACCTCCCACTCTCTGTTTGGAGAAACCTTTGACCTGTAGAGAGTTGGAGCCAGAAGACTGAAGGAGTCTGGCCGGGAGGTATTTAGGGACAGAGCTGGATGTAAAGAGGTCTCAGGCCCCAGACAGCCTTGTGGATGATGCAAAGGGTCTTGAATTTGACCCTTGAGGTCGCCGGGAGCCAGTGGAGAGATTACAGGGCTGGAGAGGTGCGGTCTCTGGGCTTGAGGCCAAGGATAAAGCTTGCAGTCATATTCTGGATTAGTTGAAGGGGGCAAAGGGAGTAAAGAGGCAGATTGAGGAAGAGGTTGTTGCGGTACCATAGAGAGAACCAGGACTCTGGCAATGTTGAGCTTCTGGGGGAAGGTGAGAAAAGGTTGAATGCCCCTGAGGAGATGCAACTGAAAATGGGACTTCTTGGCAAGGTCCATGATGTGTGGAGAGAGAGAGAGAGGGGTCAAAGATGGTTTTAAGGTTTTTCGCCTCGCAAGGGGGTGAGCCCAGGGAGTGGGGGTGGGGGGGACAAGGAGCAGGCGTCCCAATGAGAAGGATTGCTGTCTTACTGACATTAAGGCAGAGATCATTGGCAGAGCACCATGCCTGAATAGCGGTCAGGCAGTCGGGTATGAGGATGAGGAGGAGGAGGATGTAGGGGAAGGCAGCTTTAAAGAGAGTGGTATGTCGTCTGCGTAACACTGGAAATGAGAGGAGAAAGTGGAGATTAGGTGGGCCAGAGGGGCCGGGTAGATGTTGAAGAGCCATGGCGATAGAAGAGGGCCCTGAGGGATGCCACAGGTAGAGAGTTAGGTGGAGGAGAGAAAAGGACCATTTGTACTTGGGAAGGTCTGTTTGAAAGGAAGGAGGTCAACCACGCCAGTGTCCTGTCCATGATGCCTAGGGTATCATGGAGATGGTATATGAGGATGGAGTGGTTGACTGTGTCGAAAGCAGAGGAAAGATCGAGGAGGATCAGAACAGAGGGAGTGTTAGGGTCCAGGTTAGAGAGTAGGTCTTCGTGGGTGTTCATGAGAGCAGTTTACATGCCTCTGGCTGCCCTGAAGCTGGACTGATCATGGAGCCACCTCCCCCATTTCGGTGTGGAGGGTCTGTTGGGCGATGACCAGCTTCTCCATGAGCTTGCCCAAAAAAGGGGTGATCGAGTTAGTTATCTGGGCAGGAAGGGTCAGTAGGTGGCTTTTTTAGGAGAGGGTGCACAAGAAAGTGCTTAAGGGGTTGAGGGAAGGAGCCAGTGGCAAATGAGTGGTTGCAGAGGTCAGCCAACGCTGGAGCGAGAGAGACGATGTTGTACTGGATGGTTCTGGAGGAACAGGGGGGCACCTGTTTAGAGGAGACTTTCATAGAGCAGACAACTCTAGAGATCTAATCTGGTGCAATGGGAGAGAAAGCGGAAAGTATGGGGGGAGCCAAGGGAGGTAAGAGAAGGGGGTGGGGGAGTTGGGGTGGAGAGCAGATGAAAGAGAGGACAGGATGTCCAAAGTTTTGTAGGAAGAGTGGGAGGCCAGTGCAGAGCAGAGGTCTTTGGAGAGAGGAGGAGACTGCAGTGGGATTGAAAATTCCTTGTAGATTTTAAAGAGTTCAGTCGTGTTATTGGTGGCACCAGAGATACAGGCTTGAACATGAGCCCACTTCTTGGAGCAGATGGAGAGACGGTATTGCCTTTGGAGTAGGTAGCAGGCCAGTTTGTCAGAGAATGAGCTAGATGCCTGCCATTTCCGCTCTGCAACTTTGCACTTGTGTTTCAAAGCGGGCAAGTAGGAGTCATACCAAGAGTTGCATTTGAAGGCAGGCGTCAT
This sequence comes from Ambystoma mexicanum, assembly GCF_040938575.1. Classification (NCBI taxonomy): domain Eukaryota; kingdom Metazoa; phylum Chordata; class Amphibia; order Caudata; family Ambystomatidae; genus Ambystoma; species Ambystoma mexicanum. The sequence continues at coordinate 1,300,672,731 of NC_090932.1, forward strand.
GCGGATCCTCATTAAGGAGGGCCAGGATATCCAAGGTGTTGGAGATAGAGAGATGGAGGTTAGCTAGACCAGAGTCGGAAGGAGAGTCCAGCGAAGGCGGCGGAGGAGGGATGAAGGAAGAGGTAAATGCAGTGACTGACACACGCTTCATCGGCCGAATGACGGAGAAGGAGACTGGCAGTGTGGGTGGGGGCATTAGGGGAGGTCAAGGTGGGAAGAGAGGAGAGAGTGGTCAGACCAGGAGAGAGAGGTAGTGAGAGGGTTTGAGAGAGGGATGTCTGTTGAGATGAGAGCATCCAGGGTTTGTCTGGCAGTGTGTGTTGGGCCAGAGGGAAGGATAGTGAGGGAAAGAGTGTTGCAGAGGTCGCGGAAGAGAACAGTTGCCACATCAGGCGAGTCGAGATGAATATTGAAGTCCCCAAGGAAGATGGGTTTGGGGGAGGAAGCATGCAGAGAGGAGGGCAAGTCGGCCTATTCTGAGAGGAAGATGAACGTCGGACTGGGGGGGGGGTCTGTAGATGGTAGCGAGAGTAAGAGGGAAAGTAGGTGGGACAAACAGCCTGCAGACTACGCTTTCAAAGGATGAGTAGGTTTGAGTGGGGATGATCTAGGCAGGAACTCACTCGGGGAAGATCAGAGCCACTCCGCCACCACGTCGGTAGGGCCTGGCATTGGACAGGATCTTGTAGCCCTCAGGGAGGAGTGTCAAAAGCAGTGAGGGAGCGGACCTTGACCCACGTCTGTGAGAGCAAGGGCGTCAAGGTCAAGGTCTTCAAGAAGGTGACAGATGACAGAGGAGTGTTTGATAGCAGAGCGAGAGTTGAGCGTAGCTAAGTGAAGCTGGTTGCCCCCTTTAAAATATTTGTGAGGGGTGCCACCGCTGGCGGGGTGGGCAGAGCGGGGATGAGGGAAGGTGGGGTGGAAGGAGAGGGGGGGGAAGTTGAAGAGAGAAGGAAGACACCTATCTATAAGGAGGAGGTTGGGTTTGGAAGATGCAAAGTGAGCCAAGAGCACTTCCCATCTAGTGCCACCAGTAATGGGTGAATAGGAGAAAGGGGAGAGGACAGAGACCATATGGGGGGTCCATAGGTAGAAGAAGGAACAGCAAAGATAATGTCAGTCATAGGCTGTCTAGAGGAAGCATTGATGTAGGCGTCCACAATGGGCAGTCCAGGGTTGGAATTCAGGAGCGCCTTTTTTAGTTTGCTCCTTCCAGACTTTGTGAGAGAGGGAGGATAGGAGATGGAGAAGCAGTTAGAAAAAATAGGGGAGACGGAGAGCTCCATGGGGGAGGAGTCAGAGGATAGCAGAGGATAGCAGCCGAGAGGGTCAGAAACACTATGCAATAATAGGATCACACCAGGCGGCCAAGCAGACAGAAAATCAGTGAGCATGCTGGAAAAGCCCAGATTTACAGATTATTAACAAATTGGTAAGCACACCTGAATTCGATTTTAGCCAGAAAGCACTCAAAAGTACAAAATGGTGGATGCACCCCAGAGACTAGAAAAGAGTTATACATTATATGTTTTCTTTTTCATTTGAATCAGGGCATTAAAAGAACAGTAGAGAAGCAATCAGTATGAGGAACATCACAATGCATAGTAATGTTGGTGCAGAGATTAGAGGTTACAGTTTAGGCAGGCAGCAATTTGGGCAGTCATAGTGTCAAGGAAGGTGGGTGGACCAATGTAATCCATAATTGCTAACAGGGCAATTGAAGACCAGATTTCAATCGTGGTCAGGATGAGTAGGGGAACAAGTCTGTAAGAAACCGTTGGGAGGGATGCTGAGTAGCTGCAGGGAGAGGTGCTTCCTACAGCTCCAGACAGGCTCAGACAGGGGCCTTAGACGAGGCCCTTTGTGAGGGGGCCAGCTCTCGCCTAACGGCTCCCTGGATTGTGCCTTTTGATGTAGGTTGGGACAAACGGAGTGGTGGCTATGGTAGCAGGACAGTCACTCCGGTGCCTGTTAATGCGGCAGCCATGATGGAAATTAAAGCAGGCCCAGGTTTCAATGCAGCCCAAATGAACCTTGTGGTGCAATGGGCATGCAATTTCTTAAATTAGCAAAGTAACGCTGCCACAGTAAAATCGAATCTAGGCAGGCAAAATCGGTTCATGAGGTGCGCTTGATGCTCAGATTCAGTACAAATAGCGCAGACCCCATGCAATGCCCTTCTGGGTTTACCTCGCAGGGTAGTGCTTAAGCTGCTCCTGCAGCCTCGTGGGCAAGGGATCAGGTTGCAGGTGTATCCTCGGTGCTGGTTGTAGAAGAATGGTGCAACCCTTGGATGGCCCACAACTGTAGAAATGGAAAACCCGGCGAGAAAGCCTGCATGTTGTGAGTGTGCAAGAGTGAGTGCTGCCACAATAGTCTTTCATTTTCCACAACTGGTGAGGTGTGAGGAGGAATAACTATCTGGATGCCAACCATGTTGAGGGAGACTGCTCCGGCACAAAGGACTGAAGATGGACGCTGCCACAAGCACTTTCCTATGCCACCCACCGCTGTAGAAAAAGACAATGTTAGTGGGAAGGATTGCCATCTGGAAAGGGTGTAGAAGCCCTGCCTTTTTTATTTTTATTAATATTAAAATGATACAGGTAATTCTATCTCCGGAAGGTTGACCTGCTAACTAGCAAGCTGACTCTCAAAAGCATAGTGTACACCTGTGCCCTATTGAATCAGTATCCTAATCTGCCGTGCCTGCTCTTCAGTGGTACAGAGCAGGTTCAGAGGTCACTGTTGCCACCTCGACAGCTGCAGTGATAACCAAGTCACCGTATGTTAGGGAGAATTCTCAAAAATGTGTTAATTCCCTCCACCTTAGAGACCCCCAGAAACTTTGCTGGATTTTGAGGACTTGATTTGTTTTACCTGGAGAGAGTGAGACCCTTTTCCCCCACTCTCTCATAAATTTTAAATGAGATTTTAGGCACTGTTTCTTTTAGTTATGGAGTCTAACCAACTCCATAGGCACCATCTTTTACAACTGTGTCACAAAGCACCTTCAGTGCAGTGCCACAGGGAAGTCTTCCAGATTTCCCAAGGTTTAAATACCTTCTCTGGGATCAACTACTGTTTCCCAGAGCAGTAAAGTGAAATTGACTTTACTTAGCATGGTAATTTTCTAGACCCATCACGCACTATCTTAAAATAGAGTGCTGAAGGGGTTACTTAGTATCCCCTTTGTCTAGCTTCTTATGTAGCATATTATGTTACCCTTTCCTCAATTGACTGGCTGGTGGCAGTGGTTTCGTTTTGAACTACCTTGGTTTGCATTTACCGCGACCGTTCGCGGCTCCAGTAAATTAACCACAAGAGCCATCTTTTTCAAAATGGCATACAGCCCGGTCTTCTTTTTTCGCCAGGTCTTTGTGGGAAGGTCCTTCTAGGGAGTTTCTCTGTGCACCAAACCAGGTTTGGTCCTTTTGTTCATTTCGCCTTTGGCAGGGTTTCTGAGAGAAACCCGCTTCTGGCACCCGAGTGTCTGGGGTAGGCAGGAAGTGAGGGAGGTGCCCGAAACTCCCTGTGGTTAGTCTCCTAGCAGACCCAAATGCACTCAGTGGTGATTGGCTGGCTGACTGTCTGGCAAGAACAGCCACCCTGCTGGGTGAGTGACAGCTAGGCTGGAATGAATGGGAGAGAACGGAATAAAAGGCGAGTCTTTTGGCTTGGAAAGCAGAGTCGACCACTGGACGAAGTAACCGAAGAAGAGCTTGAAGAGGACGCCTGCTGCAACTCCTGGTCCGTTGGTTTGCCCGGTGAAGCCCTGCTGCAGTGACTACTTGCCAAGTTCGCATCGACAGAGAAGCCCCTGCAAGGACGACTTCTCCCTTTGAGTTGATGGGACCAATCAACTCCAAAGTAAGCCACCTGGATACCCATCTCGGAGCTGGTTGAATTTCCTCAGAGTTGCTGCAGGAAACCGTATAGCCAAGGAGAGGGACATCAGATTGTGTTCGTTACTTTTAAGCTGGCCTAAACCTTTTGGAAGATCCTCCAGACTCCCACGAAGCAGAACTGACGAAGCCTGAGCCCCCGCAGCAGAGTGCCGGACCCCAGAAGCAAGGAAAGACCACCTTGACAGCTATGAACCACGCTTATTGCTATTTGCTGTACTGCAAGGAGCTGAAACGCAAAACAGCCACTGAAAGTGAAGTTTGCCGGTTGCCAGTTTTGACAGTCCCAGTGCAGTGCAGGAGTCCCCCGACGTCCTCCCTCTTGTCTCCACGACTGAGGCCCAGGAACAGTGAGATCTGCAGAGCTGCCCAAGAACAGAAGTTATCAGCTTCATCTTTTCCTTCTTTACCAAGGAACTGAAAAATAAGTCTGAGAACTTACCTCTTACTGTAGAAGTGCTTGTAACTTCTACACATCAGAAGTCTAATCAGCTTGTGGCCCTACATTTGATTCTTCTTTTCATCAAAGACTCCTAAGAACTTGTGCAAAGACTTTTCCATTTACTTACCTGAAGTGCTGCATCCTATACAAAGACTTTTGCCTATTGGCTTTGGCTTAGCCTATTGAATTGAATGACTATTCTTATTGCTATCTTAAAGTATTTGCCCTACTTATGAATATTTGTAATTTCTTGTGTTCTAATAACCTTTGCCTTTTAACCACTTTTTAAGAGTGTTCTTAATACCAACAATACGATATTAATGTCCCCAGCACCCTTGTCATTGAAGTCACCTGTGAGTGTAGGTTGTGTCTGTGGGCCATGCCAAAAAGGTCTTGTCTGATTCAGAAACTCAGAGTGTACAGTATTGAAGTGTATTTGTATTTTACTAGTATATTGCTCCCTTCTAAAGAAGGCTTTATAACTGCCTGATGAATAAATTAATAATTGTTTATGTAAGAAACCTTGAGTGTAAGAGTTTATTTGAATACCTGTAACTGTGAATCTTTGTGTAACTCCACTACAGCTCACATTTCCCCTCTTGTGATAAGCCTTGCTGCTCAACACGCTACCAAAACTGTGTAGTACAGCTTGAATCAACGGTTGGGTTGCCTATACTCGTACTCCTAGTTGTTTGTAGTGTTCCCAGAAGTTACTGCATTCAAACTTTGCCTAACACCGTAGCTTACGGTCTGCACTGAAGTCATGTACCTCTGTTAGAAAACCACACAACTGTGATAGTCACTATCGTGGCTAGACTTGTAAACTTTACATTTATGCCATACCGGAGTTTAAGGTATGGTGGATAATATCTCTCATAATTATTAAAGCCACATCAAATTGACATCATACATGTGTCGGCCATGTGTTTGCATTGTGAACCCAGCTCAGCTGTGGAAGAGTTGTGTATTCTGGTCAAACAGTCTGGCCGTTCCAGGCTGCAGGTCAGGAGAATTAATGGCTGGGCCTCTCCCTTGATCCTTTGTGGGGTCCGGTAGAACCTCTATCCAGCAGGATAGCCTCTCAGCAGGAGTTATCTTGGGAAATAGGAATCAAATGACACATCCATCCTAAAAGGACTAGCCTCAACCAGATCACTGCATACCAAAAGGGCCTTTTCGTGTTATGGGAAACGGGGTAAGTGTAGACAAAGGGAGCTCAGCATAGTTGCAGGAAAATTCCACCATCTTGTTTTTTCTTGATATCTCTTTTTCTTTCCTATCCGATACTCTTCCTTTAGCACAAAACATTTTGGTATCCCTTAAAATAGGCTTGCTGTAGTTCAATCACCTGTAGACTTATGCCTATAAAAGAAGGAGTTACCCACTTCATTTTGTATTCACCTTTGGCCAAACACTTATGGAAGAATTCATTTGAACCTCTTTTGGCATAATTGACCTTTACAAGCCCTCATCCATTGAGGTGAGGAAGGAGCAGTTCAAAGCAAAGGTGCGCTCTACTCCCTACCCACACACAGGGTACATTGGTGGTGACGCATGCTGAGGACCAGGACTTGCCACCCTGCACCAAACCTCTGCAGGCCTTAAGAGCAGAACCTGGACAGACTTATCCTGTCCAAGAGCCTCTAGTGTGGGTCTTGCAGCATCTGGAGGACCAAATCAGCCAAAGCTTGCTGTTCTACTTCATCAAACCAGTTGAACTGCACTCAAACCATGTTCACTGCACTCAAACCAAAGTTGCCGGTGCTGCTTTTGCCACTCCATCAAACTCAAACTGCTGCTGCATTATACCTGTCGAATCGGCTCACCGCTGCATTGTGTCAAACAGGGCACGTCGCCTGTTTGGCTCAAACAATCTGCTCACAGCTGTGGACCAAACTTTAACAGCTGCATCTACGAACCCTGCATTAGAGCACCAAGGTAATTGCATCGAACCGACGGACCTGGACTCAAACTGCTGGAGCATCACTTCACTCGCCGACTCGAACCAGTAGTTACCAAAGACTTAATCAGCCTTGACTCCCAATCTGACCTTCACACACCATCCGAACTGCACGACTTGAACATCACACTCGACTGGTTTGAGCTCCCGATTCAACCTGATTCGATGCCAGCTTTTCACTTTATCCAGCACGACTCACTGCACCCGGGCCTGTTTCGACCTGCACCGCAGCACTCCAAAGAACATGGTTCTGAAGAACATAGCGCATCATGACCACAATAGTACAATAGGTAGTGAAAGGAAGAGGCTAATTCTGAAGGGGGCCATAAGGATATTTATTTTATTTATTTATTTGTATTTGTATAGCGCACATCTGCCCGGAGGCATCGTGGTGCTGGTCAAGTAGGCTCACTTAGTACATTTCATTTGAAGATGCATACTTTACAGCAGGTAGGTGGTTTGAGAGGGTTACATATAAAAGTTACAAGTGTAATTGATACATACTGTTGTCACAAAAACCAATATGGACAATGTATACACAGGTGTCACATATAATCAATATGGAGAGAGCAGAAAGGAGTTAGTTGAAAAGGGTGGTTTTTCGCAGTTTGCGGAAGGCTTGGTATGATTTTTCATTCCTGAGTGTTGTAGGAAGGGCGTTGCAGTTTTTTGGAGCTAGGTGCTGGAAGCTGGAACCCCCAGCTTTACTTCTTTTGAAAGTGGGTACATGGGTCTGGTTGGACAAGTGTGATTTGGTGGGTCTGGAGAACGCGATGTGGGTGATCCTTTCGGATTGATATGGTGGGTATCAGCAGATAGGCATCTATGGTTAATAGCCATAGATTTGAAGAGGATACGTTCTTTTATAGGTAACCAGTGGGCTTCTTCTCTGGCATGGGAGATGTGTTCCCTTTTCGGAATACTCAGGGCTGCTCTTAAGAGGTTGTTCTGAGTGACTTGCATTTTTTAAATGTTTTTTGTCGAAGTGCCCAGGGTGAGGGCATTGCAATAGTCCAACTTGGTGCCTACTGTGGCTCTGGCTATTGACAGGCAGTTTTTTGTTGAGAGGAAAGCTTTCACCGCATTATTTACCTTGGTGGTAAGTGCAGCGCAGGACGCTATGGCATTTACCTGCCGTGACATGGATAGTGTTGAATCAAGGTATACTCCTAGGGTTTTTACAGCCGATGAGACTGTGATGGTGAATTTGTCGATTTGGAAGGATTTGTATTGTGGTGGGAGTTGGTTTAGGGTTTCTTTGGTGCCAACTTTAAGGATCTCTGTTTTGTCTCCGTTTAGGCATAGGCCATTGGCTGCCATCCAAGTTTGGATGGCTGTATCGATCCTGGTTAGTGCCGCGGCGTCTTGTTCATAGATGCCTGTAAGGGGGAGCAGAACTTGAGTATCGTCAGCATCGTCAGCATAGTTGGTGTAGGCTATGTCTCGAAGATGTAAGTCATTGAAAAGTGGGAGGGTAAAGATATTGTAGAGTGTGGGGGCAGTGCAGGAGCCTTGTGGGACTCCACAGTGGATGGTGGTCGGGGTGGCGCAGGCAAAGTCTGAGAAGACTTTCATGAGTCTACCTTCGAGGAAGGATGTGACCCATGAGATGGCTTGCGGAGAGAAGTAGGCTTTGTTTTTAAGTTGCGTGCCTAAGATGTCATGGTTGACCAGGTCAAAGGCAGCGGACAGGTCCAGGTCAGGAATAGGAGTGCTGGTTTACCTTTGTCCATGATGTCATTGAGTTGTATTTTAAGATCGAGTAGGGCTGACTCTGTCCTGTGTCCTGGGCGGAAGCCCGATTGTCTATTTCCTAGGAAATGGTTTTCTTCCAGGTGTTGTTGAATTTGTGTGTAGGCCACCTTGTCCGGGATCTTGAGCAGGAAGGGGACGGTGGTGATGGGTGTGGATGTTGTGTGGGATAACTATAGGATTTCCTTTAAATTATTTGTATTTTGTATTTAATCTGCATAAACTGCTGTGACGACCTTGGAGTCCATCAGCGCTGGACCAAATTAATTGAGAACAGGATGTCTAATTATGACAAACAACGATAAATCAGAGTCTGAACAATACGTTTTTCAATCTCTTTCTGAATTCTTAAAGAACAATTACTTCCCATATATCCACTGGGAGGCTATTCCATGATGTAATGGTAATGATAGTATAAATTGTCCATATGCCCTAGATCTTTTGCACTTCAGAACATCAAGAGACAGGCGATGTGACTGTCTTAGTGGCCCATTGGAGTGATACCAGACAAATCTCAGTTTCATCGACTTGTGTGAGTTGTCGTAAAGCATTTTATGGATTAAGATCAAAAGTGTAAACTTAATCCTGGCTTTAATCAGAAGACAATGTAGTCTTCGCAAAACTAGGGACAAATGTGCCATTTTTTTGGCATTAGTAGCCACACGGGCACAGTGTTTTGTAACGTTTGTAACCGTCAAATAGACTGCTTAGTTAAACCCACATAGACGCTGTTACAATAGTCCAGTTTTGCCCCTGTGGTTGCTCGTGTTAAGGTGGCACAATCCTCTTCCGATAGCAGAGGTCTGATTTGTCTCCAAAGAGACTAACTTAAGTAAGAAGGTGTTTCAGTTCTTGCTACATGTATGATTTATCTGAATGCGCTGGTTTACTGCGAACTGCAGCAAATGTGATTCATAAACAGAAGGGGCCCAAAAACATTTATTTTTCTTGAAACATGAGCCTCTTCACTCCCCTGTTTTTCACGTGTCCTTCCTGAAACTTATGGTAGCTTGCCATGGCAGTCGTCTCCTTAACCCCTTAACTGCTGAGGGTTTTCCCTCCCAGTGCTGAGCCCTTTTTTGGAGATTTTGGTATGCCAGCATTGAATCCCTTGTCATTTTTCTGTTACATGAGATATCTCTGCCAAATTTGACCCCTTTTCTTCCCACATGTAGGCGGTCATAACGCCCCCAAGGAATCCTAGTTTGCTGTATGGGGGAGGGCGAAAATAACAAAAAGAGCAAAGTTTGTGTTTTTTCAGAAAATGCCAATACAATCATGTACAAAGACGACTGTGGTTTTTTTCTTGTAAGAACTAGAAACAAATGGTTTGCAGTTCTGAATTCATCACTTTCCAAGCTTTCAGGAACAGGGTTAGTGGAAACCAATCAGTTTTGTGCGAGTTAGGCGATTTTATTTTTGAAAAAAAGTATGTGCTGGACATGTTTGGACTGGCGAGGTAATGGCTTCTGTCAATATTGAGAAAAGCAATGAATGGCTACATTCCCCCGACTCATCTAGTTAGGAAATCACATATTTTTTGTAATGTTTCACAAAACAAGCAATACCAAGAGTCAAAAACAGAGCCATGGAACACAGGATTTTTATGCTGACAGACTAAACTGACGTACTTAGCATTGGAAAATAAGGAAAACGAATGTGGTGAAGAATGGCAAGCATACATTTTTTGAAAGAGCACAGGCAGACCTTTTTAAGGATAGGTGAATTGTGCAGGTTACAAATGGGCAGTGTTCCTAAAGCAGCGACTAAATGTAGGTCATATTTGGGAAATGAAAGGGCTGTGTAACAAAGTGCTGTAGGAAATGTGTGAAAACGTTCTGAAAACCAAGAGAAAACAACAAACGTCCTACCTTCCCACGTTCCCACAGGTGTCCCGACGAAAACGGTATGTCACATGTGTCTGTGCACGGACCGGGGCGCAAAGGGAATAGGCTAAACCACTGGTACATCAGACACCCTGGGGAATACTGGTTTTGGGCGTCTGGACAGCCCACAGATTTGGGCATGGGGCGTGCAGCCACCAAGGAAAACGAGGATCCCCATACATTTCGGAAAAGAAGACACCTGGGGGAATCCAAAGAGGTCCGACTTTCTCCAATTGCCCTAGAATGCATTACCCACAAGGCCCGGAAAACTCCAAAAAGTGGTGGAAAAAAACTACATTTTCAGACTTTTGTCACCAGGAAAATACTGAACATGCTGGCAATAAAACATGTCCTACCTTTCCTGCATTCCCACAGGTGTCCCCGAAAACTGGTGGGGCCAAGCCTGATTTGCATATGGTCTTTCCCCTTCTGTAATGGCTTGGCAGGCGAAGAATGGTGGTCTGGAGGGTTGCCCAGAGCAATGCCAGTGGTTAAGATTCATTCTAAACCTTCCAGCCATCACCTCTTTGTTTTTGCTTTGTCACCCCGAGTGGGACGGGTATGCCCAGACGTGGGTCCCGTGCCTGCTGGGCCTAGAGACCCAAGCTACTCCTCACTGATGAGCCCCAACAAGGGCGAAACATGTTTGGGGATGCTTGTGGTCTCGTGCAGAAGGGATGTGACCTAGCAGTTCGGGCTGGACTGCCCCTTTTGGGGTGGGGCCAAGCCTGATTTGCATATGGTCTTTCCCCTTCTGTAATGGCTTGGCAGGCGAAGAACGGTGGTCTGGAGGGTTGTCCAGAGCAATGCCAGTGGTTAAGATTCATTCTAAACCTTCCAGCCATCACCTCTTTGTTTTTGCTTCGTCCCCGAAAACTGTACCTCACATGTGTGGGTGCGCTTAACTGGGCGCAAAGGGAAAAGGCTGAAACACTGGTATACCAAAGGGTCTGGGAAGAGGACATTTTTAGGATTTTGGTCCTGTGGACAACGCACAGATTTGGGCCAGGGGTGTCGCAGCCACCAAGGAAAGCAGTGACCCCATACATTTCTGAAAAGAAACACCCAGGGGAATCCAAAGAGGTGTGACTTGAGCCAATTGCCCTAGAATGTATTACCCACAAGGCCCAGCAAAGTCCAAAATATAGGGATAGAAGAACATTTTCAGACATTTGTCACCAGGAAAATACCAAAACACGCCGGCAACAAAACATGTCCTACCGTCCCACATTGCCACAGGTGTCCCCCGAAAACTGTACGTCACATGTGTGGGTGCAAATACCTGGGCGCAAAGGGAAAAGGCTAAACCACTGGTACACCAAAAGCCTAGGAAGATGAAATTCGGGACCAGATTGGAGCACATGTTTCCTTGACCCATTAAACGTTTTCTTCAGTTAGTCCTCTTGAGTGCTTCAGCTTTGCACTCGATTGTTTCGTCATGCCACTCGTTTTCTGTAAATCTTGTTCCTCTTTTGCTCATGCATGTTTTCTCGTTCTGCAGCATTTCTATTGTAACTGTGTGTGCCTGGAAGGTGCTCAGAATCCTACATAATACGAGATGAATCAAACACTGGGCGTCTGTCAAGGGCACTTCTTGTGGTACAAGTATTTTAGGTGTGCCTGATGCATGCAGTATGAGAGAGCAGACATAGCACCTCTCGTTCGTGGCTTGTTTTGCTGTAGCACTCATGTCTGAGTACCATTTATTTGACTGGCCTGTGTGGTGGGAGTCTTCTATCTCATCTAATCCCAGGCCATGGTAGATATCATATCTTTTCCCTCCCGCCCCCCTTTTCCGTCTCCTTCTACCCCCTTCCCTGTCATTCATCGTTTTTACTTTTCGATAATTTATGGGAAAAACACCTGCCCATGTTGTGTCATTGTGTTCATATGCAGTGTACCAGGCCTGTGGTTCTGGGGTCTCTTGGGTAGCAGCAAGATTAAAGTGCATTATAGTGCCCAATGAGGTAGGTTCTGTGGTTGCTTATACATCAATATTTATCAGTTTAGGCTCAGTCTCCCAAATGTAATCCCCATCATACTGATTGGTCTAGTTTTCGTTACTTGGCCTGATAGCAACAAGTGGAAAAAAGGGGGCTGTTGCTGTGCGATTCTTGTACAGCGTAGTGAGGGTTGTATTAACAGAGTGATCATGTTTCCATATAGTATTCACACCTGCCCATATCAGTGTTGAGCTCTCTCGTATTAGGTTTACCCCTCTCCCCCTTCTTTCATATCCTCAATAATGAATTTCACAGTATAGTACCATGCCATAAAAAATAACATTGTAGAAAACAGTATTGCAGAATATTTTATACCACACTCTAAATTGTAATATTTATTAACTTTACTAACTGCCCTATCACTAACTAAGATTGTGTCGTCATCAGTGAGTGCACTCCTTTCTGCCATTGTGTCACCTGGAGGGGTGATATAAAATTGTTAAGTGACATGCATACATTTCATTATTTATTTCAACAAGTTATTATTTTACTGTCATCATATCAATTTTTATTCCACTGATCTATTACTAGATTAATACTTTCTATGGTGTGCACACTTTAATGCTATTCTTCCATATTTTTATTGTAACTATATTTCATTAACATTACCTTATTTTGTAATTAATATTATTTTCTTTCAGTAATGGTAATCATTTTCCTATACAACTGTCAATCACATTTCTTGTAACTGATATAGAGAGAGAGAAAGTCATACTTAATTTTTAATCATTGCTCTCAATTTTCTTTTCTTCATACCGTCTTTTACCCATTAGCAACTTCATTGCTGTCAGTTTGTTCACATTGAGGGATTTCACTATCACGTGCTCTTCTCACATCTGACAGATGCACCCAATATTTCAATCCCTTATTTTTTACTGCAGTAGGTGTGCAGTAGACAACTTCATATGGGCCATGAAATCTTGGAGAGTTCCATCTCCGAACAAAACTTCGCAGATATACATTCTGTCCTGGCATTAACTGACCCTTTGGGCTGTCATGGGCTGGCATTGCAGTGTCTGTCGCAGCGTTTTCTGTGAATGGTGGCGCAATTTTGTTTCACTATGCTACGCACTGCGCGTGTTAAGTGGGTAAGGTATTCCTTGAATTCATCCCCCAGCACACTGGCAGCTCTGTGAGCATCTGAGGCTCCTCTCACCGGGGAGAGTGGCGTATGAATTTGCCTTCCCGTCACTATTTCGTGCAGGCTCAAATGATGGTCTTTACTTGGCTGTGTTCTGAAGTGGAACAGTGCTAGGTGCAAGCAATACACCCAATTTTTCTTAAGCGTGTTACACAGCTTTGATAACTTGCTTTTGAGCAGGCCGTTGATTTTTTCCACCAGTCCGTTAGCTATCGGGTGATAAATCGAACACAATTTGTACTTAACCCCCCAGTAACAATGTTACTTCCTTGAAGAGATCAGTCACAAAGTGTGTGGCATTATCTGATCTTATTATGTCACATATGCCCCACCTTGAGAACACCTCCCGCACCAGGAATTTCGCTGCACATTTCGCGTCTGGGTGGGGTTATGGTCCAGTTTCCACCCACCTTGAGAAGGGACACACTATTACAATTAGGTATCTTGCTCCATTACATCTTTCTCCCATATCCGCTTAGTCAATGTGGAGCTTTCTAAACGGGCCCACAAAACGCGGTAATGTTCCTCGCAGTGTCCTCAGTGTCATTCCTGAACTGTATGTCTAACATGTTGTACATTCTATAGTAAATTTTGACAGATGCTCCTGCAGATTTGGAACAAACCAATGCTCCTGTATTTCTGCTGCAATGTGTTGTTTAGTTACATGTGTTGGAAAGTGTAGTTGTTGGAATGCTATTTCTAATAGCTCCACTGGCATCACCACCTTTCCTGTTAGTTCCTGTCTCCATATTAAATCTGTAGATGATTGTTTGCAACCTCTTTTGGCCCATAACTCTTGCTCTTCTACAGGTGCACGTCTTTGAAGCTCTATTACTTGAGATATTGGTGTATGGTTTTATCCCTCCTCTGATGTATCTGTGCTCGGCGTTTTGTGAATGCATTCTATTGCTTGTGGGACATTGAAATATGTGGCGTCTTTCGCTGCTGCGTCTGCTGCCGCGTTTCCCAATGAAATTGCATCCGTGTTATTGGTATGGGCTTGGCATTTTACCAATACCACTGCTGATGGTTCTGCTAATGCTTCTATCAGTTCATTTAGTAATGCGGCATGTTGCACTGGAGAACCATCTGCCCTTCTGAACCCTCTTTGTCGCCATCGTGTGTAACGCTCACCTGACTCACACGGGGGCGCTGGCCTGGTTCGCGCTGCTGTGACCTCGTCTAAGGTGATGCGCAGGATTCGGAAGACGGACTGGACCGGGCCCCAGATCTGGCTTGTCTGACTCGCAGAAGTATCCTTCTGTAGTTGAGAATAGGGGGTTAACTGTCTGCGGGGTAATGCAATCGGCCTCCCACTTACCCCTCTCACCCTCCTCAAAACCCTTCTGTGCTTCCCCGTAGCGTCTCACCTTAGGGTCTGGAAGGACGAGCTCTCCATCCTGCTTCTGATGCAGGGGCGCGTTGGTATCCAGTTACATCACTGGATTTTCGGATGGGTGAGAACCAAACTTGCTTGGCTTCCAGGTAAGTTTTTCTATAAGTGGTTCCCCTTGTGTCCATGCATTAATGTTCTAATGCTAGTGTCTTTTTCCCCATAGGGGCCGGGGCACGGAATGCCGGGGAACAGGCACCGACCCGAGGTGAGCGGTGAAATCCTTGTGGAAATCAGGTAAGTCTTTAATGAGTGTTTTGGTAATGTCTTTTCATTCACTCATTAACGCTGATGTCTTTTTCCCCTTAGGGGCCGGGGTCCGAAAATGCCTGGATGCGGCGCGGACCCGAAATGAAAAGGGAATGACCCAACAGATAAGTCTTGACATGGAGTTTTAGCTTCCCTTTTCCCTTCTTTCTCTCACCTTTGTTCTTGTCTTTTTCTCCCTAGGCGCGGGGGCGCGACTGCGAATCTGGATGGTCGCTGCTGAACATGGAGGCGCCCTGTAAAGGTGAGTAGAATGCGGCGCTGCAGCGATCGATGCGATGTGCTTTTAAAAATAAATGTCTTCCTTTTCAGGATTGTCGGCGAAATGTCTCTGGGATGCAGATTTAGCAGGTGAGGCCTTTTCCTTCTTCTGTTCTCTTGTTCCCTTCCTTTGCAGGTGATTCAGGATGTTGGCAGGTGTGGCAGAAGTCAAGATGCAGGAGCAGACACGGTGAGCGTCCAGCTGCTAGATGCAGAACAACGCGAAGCACGTGTGGCTGATCGGGTGTGGTTTAAATAGCCTTGGAAGAAGTTCCTAGAATGTGTCCTTCCTCCAATCAGGTATGTATCCTTCCCCGACCACGCCCGGGTGGTAAATGAGTCCCACAGGTAAAGTAGTTACTTTCAGGCCTCAAGGAGGCTGGGGTTCTGCAGCATGTGAATGTTCAGGTCTGCATCAGGTAAGTGCACCCAAACACTTTCATAATGAGCCTGGCGCCTATGGCGCCAGGACTGACGTTTTCTATGAGCCTGGCGCCATAGGCGCCAGGACGCTGTCCAAAGGGCCCCTATAAGGGGTTGCTGGGACCTTCCCCGGGGACTAGATGTCCGCTTTCGGGGACGCAGGGCCTAAGCCGGCTCCCCGGGAACGGGCATCGTGACAGCACTCCCCCAAGGCCCCTCCCAAGGTTGTTCCCTCTGGGGGTTTTGCTTTGTTTGGGAAGAGTCGGTGGAATTTCCTGACTAATCGAGGTGCATGCACATGGTCACTGGGTTCCCACGACCTCTCCTGAGGTCCGTACCCCTTCCAATCAATTAGGTAGAAAAGCTTTGAGCTAAACATTTTTTAATCTAAAATGTTCTTCACTTCGAATTCGGGTTCCCCATCTATTTGAATAGGTTCTGGAGGTTTGAGTAGTCGGGTTCCAGGGACCACTGGTTTCAGAAGTGACACATGAAAAACAGGGTGAATTCGCATATTAGCTGGTAAATCAAGTTTAACCGCTACTGGGTTAATTATTGCTGTAATAGAATAAGGTCCCAGATATTTTGGGTTAAAAGTTCGAGGCCCTTTGAGCGGTAAATGTCTGGTAGCTAACCACACTTGATCCCCAATCTGATACGGCGGTGTTTCACTCCGATGTAGGTCAGCATTCTCCTTGTATTTTCTCTTAGCTTGTTGTAAATGCGTGGTTGCCTCTTTGAAGGCTCGGTAATGGTAGAATGCAGATGTTCTACTGCGGGCACTCCGAGGTTCTGAGGTGAGTCGAGGTTTGAGGTTCGAGGGTGATGTCCAAACAAGGGATAAAAAGGACTATGGCCAGTTCCAGAGTGTACCGAATTATTATATGCGTATTCGGCTATCCAAAGAATGTCTTTCCAGTTGCTTTCAGATTGCTGTAACATACACCGTAAGTACTGCTCAAGGGTCTGATTTGTCCTCTCGGTCTGACCATCGGTCTGAGGGTGGTGACTGGTCGATAATCTTACGTCGATTTGTGCCATTTGACAACATTTGCGCCAGAAGTGGGAAATGAATTAGCTTCCCCGGTCAGAGATTAGTATAGATGGGAATCCATGTAGCCGAACAATATTTTCGAGGAATTCTTTGGCTAGGACAGAAGCTGAAGGTAAACCTTTCAAAGGAATGAAGTGGGCCATTTTGGAAAACAAATCCACAATTACCAGAATGGTATTGTATCCCGAACAAGGAGGCAAGTCCATAATAAAATCCATTGATAGGGTGTGCCAGGGTGCTGGCGGTATGTCTAGAGGTTGAAGGAGACCGGCTGGTCTTTTCTTTTGACCTTTATTTTGGGCGCAAACACCACAGGACATCACAAAAGATTTAACATCTTTTCGCCAAGAGGGCCACCAGAATTGTCGTTTCACCTTTTCCATTGTCTTGGCAATACCGGGGTGTCCCTCTATTAATGTATCATGATAACCTGAAATAACTAGTTTGTGTAAATCCTTGTGCGGCAGGAATAAGCGTCCTTGGTAATAAGGTAAACCATTATCTATGGTAAAGTCTGATCCCTTTTGTATCCAATCCTGTAGGACTGTAGGGTCCAGGAGTTGTTTCACTCTGACTTGAATGTCTTCAAGCGTCTGTAACAAAGTCATGCCTAGAATTCTCTGTTCGGGAATTATTGGTACTGGTTCTGAGTTTGTATCAGATTCTCCCATTCCAATTCGGGATAAGGCGTCTGCTTTGCCGTTCTTGCAGCCAGGTCGATAGGTAATCACGAAATCAAATTGAGCGAAAAACAAAGCCCATCGGAGCTGCCGTGATGACTGAGGGCCTCATTACACGGAAGGCGGTAATCCAGGGTGCTATTAGCACCCTGGACCATGCCGGTAAATTACCGGCACCGCCTTGGCGGAAAGGGGATTTACCGCCCCATTCCAAGGTTGGAGGGGCGGTAAATCCCCCTTCCGCCATTGCCCTTCCCCATTCCCATTTCTGCCCCATAGGGCTCTATGGGAATGGGGAAGGCGCTAATTACGGCACCGCAATTTTGCGGTGCCGTAATTAGCTCCGAGGTCCCTTAGCGGGTTGGTTTTTAACGCCTGCAAGAAGCAGGCGTTAATTCCTCCAACCCGCAAAGGGACCTCGTAGTACGGCGGTAAGGGTTAACGGTCACCGTTGCCATTAACGGTGACCGTTAACCCTTACCGCCGTCCGTGTAATGAGGCCCTGAGCCTTGGCGGTTTTCAAATACTGTAAATTCCGGTGATCAGTGATCACCGTGATGGTATGTCGAGCGCCAAGCAGGTAATGCCGCCAGGCTTTAAAAGCATACTTTATGGCTAACATTTCTTTGTCAGTGATTGCGTAATTAATCTTCGGTGCCGAGAATTTTCTGGACCAAAATGCTACGGGATGCAGTTGGTTGGTTTCAGGATCTCTTTGAGACACAACTGCTCCCATGGCTAGGCTGGATGCGTCAGTTTCGACGACATACGGGAGATCTGGACGTGGGTGTTTCTATATAGGTGCGGAGGTAAATTTAGCTTTTAAATCCTGGAAGGCCTGCTCGGCTTCTTCAGACCATTCAAAACGTTTATTTTTCCTCAAGAGTGCAGTAATTGGTTGTACTATGCGTGAAAATTCCGGGATAAACCTGCGATAGAAATTGGCAAAGCCGAGCATGCTTTGAACCCCTTTTACAGAGCTAGGTGATGGCCATTTGAGGATGGCATCCACTTTTCTTGAGTCCATTCGGACTCCTTTGGGTGTCAGGATGAAACCGAGAAACTCAACTTCTGTGGTATGGAAAACACATTTCTCCAGTTTAGCAAATAGTTTGTGTTGGCGCAGTTTTTCCAGAACTGCCCTAACGTGTTTTCTGTGATCAGATTCCGAAGAGGAGTACACTAGAATGTCATCGATATAGACGACAACACAAACATCGATAAGTTCCCGAAGGACATCATTCATGAAGAATTGGAAGGCAGCAGGCGCATTGTACAACCCGAAAGGCATTACCTGGTATTCGAATAATCCATATTTTGTACGGAAGGCTGTTTTCCATTCGTCGCCTTCTTTTACTCGCACCAGATGATATGCCCCCCGGAGATCTAACTTGGTGTGTATGCAAGCGTCCTTCACCTGGTCAAGGAGTTCAGGAATCAGAGGCAGAGGATAACGGTTTTTAACCGTTATCTGGTTCAATGCGCGGTAATCGATACAAGTTCTAAGGTCACCTTCTTTTTTAGGCACGAAGAACAAAGCCGAGGATGCCGGGGACTTTGACGGGCGAATAAAACCATTGGCGAGGTATTGATCCAAATATTGTCTCAAATGCAGGTTCTCAGGTTCGGTAAGGGCATAAATCCTGCTACAAGGGGGTTGTGCACCGGGCACCAGATCGATTTGGCAATCGTACGATCGGTGGGGAGGTAACGTGTTGGCCTGTTCCTTTTGGAAGACGTCCTGAAAGTCCTGGTATTCCGGAGGTAATTGCATGGAGGCAGAGGTTACAGATGCTAGATTAATCTTCAGGTTTTCTGGGTAGCATGTTTGTGCACAATCCGGGAAGGTTATTCTCTTAGCTCGCCAATCAATTCGAGGATTATGTGTCTCTAACCAAGGAATTCCAAGAATAACCTGAAACTGTGGAGCCTTGATTACATCAAACACAACTGCCTCCCGATGGCCATCAAGACCAATAAGAGTCACCCCAGTAGTGGAATGTGTTACCGGTCCAGAGGCAATTTCAGTTCCATCGACTGTGGTGATGACATCTTTGCTGGTTTTAGGACGGAGAGAGAGGTTAATCCTAGAGGCCAATTCACGATCCACATAGTTTCCAATAGCCCCACTATCGATGTATGCCTTTATTGCATGCAACCGCTTAGGCTTTTCTGGATCTACGAGAACCATTGGCACAATGAAATGCGAGGTCTGAGAGTTAGTTTTCAAGCTCGGCAAGCGGACCCCTACGCTTGTCGGGCTGAGTCGTTTCCCGAAACAGAGTCTTCATGGTTTTTATCAGCGGCTCCTACCGCTTTTCGGGGCGGTTTTGCCGGGCAATCTCGTAGAAAGTGTCCAGAGTTCCCACAATAAAGACATAATTTTAACTGCCGCCTCCTTTCACGTTCCTTTTGAGTTAAGGGTTCTTTAACCCCTCCAATTTGCATAGGCTCAGAGACATCAACTCCCTTGGGGTTAGTGTGGGTCTTGACCAACACCCGGGTCGCAAACCTGGACCGATCTTTTTTTCTGTTTTGAAGTCTGTGATCCATTTGGACCACTAAGTCTATATATTCTGTGCATTCTTGGGGCGGATTTACAACTTGGGCCAAGACATCTTTAAGTTCTCTGCGTAGACCTCGATAAAATAACGTGACTCTTTTATCCTCTGGCCATCCCGTTTCCACAATTAGTCTATTAAAGGTTGCAATATAGGATAGGAGGTCCTGATTGCCCTGTCGCAGGGATAGAAGTTCGTCATCCAGAGCCTGCCCCTGAGAGTGTCGAGCAAATAACCTTTCCATGCTTGCTTGAAATCCTTGAAAATCACGGAGAATCGGGTCACCTTCAGTAACCAGTGGAACTGACCAATCGGCAGCGCAGCCGCTGAGATATGACAATACAAAGGCTACTTTGGTCTGATCATTAGGGAAGGCCCCAGGTCTGCATAGGAAGTGCAAACGATACTGATTCATGAATACGGCGAATCGTTTGGGGTCCCCAGCAAAGCGTTCAGGTGGGGCCAGCGGCATGTTACCAGGTAGATTAATCTGCACAGGGTTACTGGGAACCACAGGAGCGGGGTTCCCTCCGGAACAGGGTAGAGGAGTTTGTCCAGCTTGACCTTGCAAAAGCTGTCTGGCCAGGTCATCAGTTCTTTCCTTTGATATTATTAATTCCCTCTTGAGGGCATTAGTCTCTTGACGAGCGGCATGTACTTCGGCCCGTAATTCCCCCAGTAATTGGGCCAACTGATCAGTCTCAGAAGTTTCCATAGCGCCTGGGTGGGAATTTGTAGGAAGGCTTCGCGTTCTGTAACGCTCACCTGACTCCCACAGGGGCGCTGGCCTGGTTCGCGCTGCTGTGACCTCGTCTAAGGTGATGCGCAGGATTCGAAAGACGGACTGGACCGGGCCCCAGATCTGGCTTGTCTGACTCGCAGAAGTATCCTTCTGTAGGTGAGAATAGGGGGTTAACTGTCTGCGGGGTAATGCAATCGGCCTCCCACTTACCCCTCTCACCCTCCTCAAAACCCTTCTGTGCTTCCCCGTAGCGTCTCACCTTAGGGTCTGGAAGGACGAGCTCTCCATCCTGCTTCTGATGCAGGGACGCGTTGGTATCCAGTTACGTCACTGGATTTTCGGATGGGTGAGAACCAAACTTGCTTGGCTTCCAGGTAAGTTTTTCTATAAGTGGTTCCCCTTGTGTCCATGCATTAATGTTCTAATGCTAGTGTCTTTTTCCCCATAGGGGTCGGGGTACAGAATGCCGGGGAACAGGCACCGACCCGAGGTGAGCGGTGAAATCCTTGTGGAAATCAGGTAAGTCTTTAATGAGTGTTTTGGTAATGTCTTTTCATTCACTCATTAACGCTGATGTCTTTTTCCCCTTAGGGGCTGGGATCGAAAATGCCTGGATGCGGCGCGGACCCGAAATGAAAAGGGAATGACCCAACAGGTAAGTCTTGACATGGAGTTTTAGCTTCCCTTTTCCCTTCTTTCTCTCACCTTTGTTCTTGTCTTTTTCTCCCTACACGCGGGGGCGCGACTGCGAATCCGGATGGTCGCTGCTGAACATGGAGGCGCCCTGTAAAGGTGAGTGGAATGCGGCGCTGCAGCGATCGATGCGATGTGCTTTTAAAAATAAATGTCTTCCTTTTCAGGATTGTCGGCGAAATGTCTCTGGGATGCAGATTTAGCAGGTGAGGCCTTTTCCTTCTTCTGTTCTCTTGTTCCCTTCCTTTGCAGGTGATTCAGGATGTTGGCAGGTGTGGCGGAAGTCAAGATGCAGGAGCAGACACGGTGAGCGTCCAGCTGCTAGATGCAGAACAACGCGAAGCACGTGTGGCTGATCGGGTGTGGTTTAAATAGCCTTGGAAGAAGTTCCTAGAATGTGTCCTCCAATCAGGTATGTATCCTTCCCCGACCACGCCCGGGTGGTAAATAAGTCCCACAGGTAAAGTAGTTCCTTTCAGGCCTCAAGGAGGCTGGGGTTCTGCAGCATGGTCTGCATCAGGTAAGTGCACCCAAACACTTTCATAATGAGCCTGGCGCCTATGGCGCCAGGACTGACGTTTTCTATGAGCCTGGTGCCATAGGCGCCAGGACGCTGTCCAAAGGGCCCCTATAAGGGGTTGCTGGGACCTTCCCCGGGGACTAGATGTCCGCTTTCGGGGACGCAGGGCCTGAGCCGGCTCCCCGGGAGCGGGCATCGTGACATCGTGACAGTCCTGAGTGTACTGTTGTTGTAGCATATGCTGAGTCAGAGTATATTGTTACCGCACATCCTTTAGCAGTACGTAGTGCCTCAATTAGCGCTGACGATTCTGCTGCTTGAGCGGAGTAATTTCATATTCTTCTTCCTCCATACTTACAACTGCTGCTCCCACTTGTTTTTCTCCTGTTTCACTGTCTATTGATGCTGACCCATCCACAAAGTATATCTCTCCCTCCTGTAGTGCATTTTCACTTGCTTTGGGAATATCATCCTCTTCTCCCTCATATGTAGCACAATCCTGTGTCTGGATATCTTCTACTGTGCAGGGCTCTGTAATGAATGTGGCTGGGTTCACTGTCTTAGATCTGACCACATGGACATGTGGGCTTGATATTATTATTTCGTTTGCTGTTGCCCTTTGTGTTGTTAATGTTCATTTTGACCTTTCTAAAAATGCAAAGACTGAGTGTTCTGCGTATATGGTCACTAAGCATCCCATTACGATGGTGGCGCTATTTTCTATTGCGAAGGCCGCTGCAGCGAGAGCTTGTTCGCATGCGAAGTGGCCCTGCATTACTGAGTCTAATGTAACACTGTAATAAACAAATGTCTTGTGACCTAGCAATGTTTTCTGTGTCAGCACTGCAGTCATTAAAGTACCATTGGAGTGTGAAAATAGGTAAAATTCCCGATCGTAATCTGGGTTCGCCAAAACTGGTGTGTGTGCAATGAGATCTTGCAGTTTGAAATACTGTGTCATGATTTCGTCTGTCCATTTTAATGGGACATTATTCTTTTGTGCTTCCTTCAGAGCCTGCAGTAAGGGGCGTGTGTATGCTGCTTGATCAAGTATCCATGCACAGCAGTAATTACAGATGCCGAGAAACATTTGCATGTCCTTTACTGTTTTTGGCATGATCATGTTGCATATGGCCGCTGCTCTGTTGGGTAATATCCTCTTGCCATCTTTTGAAATTAGCTGTCCTAAGTAGAGTAATTCTGCTAGGCAATATTGCAGTTTGCCTTTGTCCACCTTGTATCCTTTTGCGGCCAACAAATTTAATAATATTATGGAATCGGCCCTGCACTGTTCTTCACTTTTACTGCAGACAAGTAAATCATCTACGTATTGTTTTATCGTGCTTTCTACATCAATGTTTCCAAGGTCTTCGTGCAAAATTCTATTGAAAATGCTTGGGCTTTCACAATATCCCTGCAGTAGTCTACAATGTTCATATCTGTTCCCCCTCCACCCCCCAGCGTGAACGCTGTGAGGTACTGAGAGCTTGGGTCAAGTGGTATTGAGAAGAAAGCGTTCTTCAAATCCACTACTGTGAAACACGTGGTATCTTTAGGTATGCTACACAATATTGATGCTGGATTGGGCACTAATGGGAATTCTTTCTGTATGACGTCATTAAGTGGGCACAGGTCCTGGATCATCCTCCAAGCCCCGCCCTTTGCTTTTTGATCGGAAAAATCGCAGTGTTACATGGTGAATTGGATGGCACTATTATATTTGGGTCTATGCACAGCACTGTTCTCCACTCGCATCCATGTGTGTCCAGTCCTATTACTGCAATACGTTTACTCGAAACCTGTACCCCTTCTAGATCAATAGACAAAATCATTCCTGGTACAATATCCGTATTCACAATTTGACGGAAGACAAAATCTGAAGGTACCTTTCATTCTTTACTTGTTATCTCTGGCACCACCCGTGCTAACACTCTGATACCATAAATGAACATATCTATGTCAATTGGCACCCCTCTTACCGCAACTTCGTTTGTCATTGTGCTAATCATCAACATTGCCCGCACGGGGCACACTCCTGGGGTGGAGCAAACTATTTCCCGCTCAGTAAAGGTGATTGTCATGTTTAATTTACTCAGGAGGTCTCTTCCCAACAAATGTATTGGCACGTCTTCATGATACAGTAGAGGTGCACGCACTGTTTTTCCCCCCACCGTTATGTCAAGATCTTTTGTGTAAGGAACTTTTAAAATAGCCCCAGAGAACCCTTGTGTTTCCAAATTTCTTCCCGAGAGCGGAAACCAGCCTTCCATGAGGCACGATTTATCAGCTCCTGAGTCCGCAATAAAGATGAACTGTTTATTGCCTATCTCTGCCCCACTAGTGGTTCCTCTTCTGCACATAGGGTAGTGGATAGGACTGGACATGCAAGTGCTTTCTGTGGGCTGTCCTAATCTGCAAATGTTTCTTTCCTGGAACAGAGAATACGTTCTCTCCCACCACTGCTACACTGCGAAAAGGTGCATGTGAGCCATTAGCGGATGCTGCAAAGATATTATTATTCGCATTTCCTATAGTATTTTGCCTTGCCATTTGCTGTGGCATACCTCTCTGCTGCTGCTGTTGGTGCTGCTGTCTCTGTTGCATTTGGGGCTCATTATAACATTACTCGTTCTGCCCATTCCCTCCCATTGGTAATCCATAGGGACTGCCTGGGTGTGGGTGACCATACTGCTGTTCATTTCCCATGGATGGCTGTCCTTGATAATAACCCATAGGTCGCATTCTGCATTCTCTTGAATAGTGCCCCCACCTTCCGCAATTCCAACACGACCCTTGCGGTCCTCCCCTCATCCCAGGCCCTCCAAATCCTCTGTTTCGCATTCCGTTGAATCCCCCTCTTGGTCCTCTGTACCCACCTCGTCCTCTTACTGGTCTCCCTTGCCATTGGGGCCCTCCGTACTGTTCCTCTCCATCCCACTGCTCCTGTCCATTTGCAGCCCATGTTGCAGCCAATCTGGCTGGTGTGTTTCCCACTCCCTCTTCTCCTTCGCCTTGCCTGTCAGTTGATGTTGCGGCATTCAGCGCTGCGACCTTCACTAATTCATTTTGCACTAGCTTCGCCTTGTTTGCCAACCTTCGCTGTGCTATCTCTCTTTCTCTTTCTTTGATCCTCCTACAACGGTGCACAATTATGCTCTGAATCTCGGTCCAGCCCTTGTCTTCTATCGCCGCTATTTTATCCAAGGCCTTCTGTACCTCCTTTGGAAGCCCTTTTTTATGGTTTATAGTCATAATCTCGAATACAAATATGTCGAAAGTCAAAAAGTCGAAAAAAAATGTCGAAAACAAAAATGTCGAATGTATTTTTTATGACGTTTTTTTTTCGAAATGGGGGGGTTCCCCCCCAACCCCTGTTTTCCTTTTTTTTTTTTGTTTTTACCTATTTTTTTTATATAAACTAGAGCCCAAAAAAAATTATCGAAAAAAAAAATAATTCGACATTTATTTTTTCGACATTTTTGATTCGACTTTTTTGCCATTCGAAATTTTGTATTCGATATTATGACTGGACACCCTTTTTTATTATAAAGAAGAACAAGGCGGTAGATTGGTCCCATGCCGTATCCGTTTCACTTCTCCACAGGCCTTGCACCCAGAGGGTGAATTGCGTAGGCTCCTCCTCATCTCCCATAGTGCACTGCATCACTAAGTGTAAGTCTGGAAACGTTCTCCGCAATGCATCCCATACTTGCCCTGTAACGTTGTTAAATGAGGACCCATTATGGCAGTCACAGTTCATTGTTACTCCCGGGAACCCTGCCTTCACCCACACTGCGTCTGCTTGATCACTGACAGCAGACACCAGCACATTTTTCACATCTCCTATAGTCAACAGTACCACTGCTGTTTTTTTTCAAATGCATGTTTCCATTTCCCCGCCCCACCCGAAAGTGGAGGGAGTAGTTATTCTTATCCATCTCTGCCCACGGTGTGTAGTGGGGTCTCCCTGCTCCTTTATGGATCAGATGCATTTGTAGCTTTGCTTTTCCTCCTCTCCTACTTACCGTTCCCTTCTTTGTTTTACTCACAATCCTGCTCCCTACTTTTTGCCTTAACCTCCCTTGCCATTTTGGCGCAGCCCTTTCATCTTCCTGGTCAAATGGGAATGGCAGTGGAGATCCCGCCGCTGCTGCTCCCTCTTTGTATTCATCTAAATCACTCCATACTTCCTCTACCTCCTCCCCTGGCTCCCTTCCTTCTTGCCCCTCCCCTCTCTGGCTGTCTGGGGTTGCAGGTCATATTATTCTTATGGGTTTGCCATTCAAATGGAACAGGAACTCAACTGATTGCCACTCTTGCTCCTGCCCTTTTGGTATCGGTGCCAGCGTTGGCGGGGATGGGGTGGATCCCCCTGCACCACTTGGTGGAGGCGTGAGATCAACCGTTGTCAATGGTGGTACTTCCCCCTCCCCCTGGCAACATCTGGCCCCTGTCGCACAAGGCTCTTAATCACGTTATCTCTAGTCGTGCATGTGCAAGCTGTCTGTCTAATTCTCCTGTTAACCGCACTAAATTCACTGGAGGGGCACTGGTTGGGCCGTACAGCCCTCTGCTTTCATACGGGGCGGGGTGGTGGCTGATGCTATTGCCGGGGTGGTTTGAGTGGTGCACACTGGCACATACAGGGGCTCACTGTATCCTACTGCAGGCCTTGTCAATAATGGATATATTCTAGTGGGCTCATTCTCCGTTGTTGTTGTGCATTCTCCCCCTGC
Organism: Ambystoma mexicanum; assembly: GCF_040938575.1. Classification (NCBI taxonomy): domain Eukaryota; kingdom Metazoa; phylum Chordata; class Amphibia; order Caudata; family Ambystomatidae; genus Ambystoma; species Ambystoma mexicanum. Next base: position 1,300,699,150 of record NC_090932.1, read on the forward strand.
AGTCCCGTCTCCTCCCTCTTCTCTTTCTCAATTGCTGTGTCTTTACTTACCTCTCCACTAGGTGTTACTTCTTCAAACATCTGCCACAAATCTACCACGTCCCGTTGGTTCTGCAACTGCTTTCCCCTGTATTTCGCAAGCAGGTGTGTGGATACTAGATCCAATACCCTCTTATCAAATGACCCTCCCTCTGGCCATATGGCCACTGCACTGTTTCCTTTTATTTCCACCACCCACTGATCATGGTATTTCTGTATTTTCTCACTATACAAAGGGAGATGCTGAGAAATATGTGCTAATGGTGTTGTCCCTCCACATAATGGCGTATTTGTTGCTCTTATTTGTGTGCACTTCCTTTTCTTGGTTATAAATACACACTGTCAATCAGTCAATAATCTCCCTTCTGTAACACGTCTATTCAACCTTGTTTAACCTTTGACACCAACAAATTTCGACAACCTTTTTGCTTACACCCCTTTGCTGGAACCACAAATTATTTCAACTGGAAATATTAATTATTTACCAATATTCAAAATGTTTCTCATATGAATCGCACATTTCATTACCAATTTTTCTGATCAACCTTAATGCTTCTCCATTCACAGATACATAGGTACTTACTGACAGAACACCATATAACACTTTAGCACAAAGAACACATAAAACATATAACATGAACTACCTTTCCTTTATTCCCCTTTTTAGTTATTTCCCCTTTTAGTTATTTCAGTTTATTGCCCCTCGCTCTTTCTTTCACATGCAATCCTCACCTCTGAGCCCCCTCAAGCTACCTTACCAGGAATTCTGCTCACAGAGAAAAAGAATTTTCTAAATTACTACTCCGAGTCTACTAAATATATGAGACTCCTACTGTTTTCTCTTTATCTTCACTTGTTCCCTGCACTGGACGAGACAATGCTACGCGGCGCCGCTTTCTACCCCCTTCAGGCTAGGATCCCTTATTCCTCTTTACCACTTTTTTTTTCTCCACAAAACGTAATGGCCATATAAAGGATAGATAAGAAAAAGCCTTGGTGACATTCACACAGACCCTGAATTTTCCATAGCTTTTATTTTTGCCTGCTCCTTTATATGTTCCCCTTCTCCTCAACCCTCTTTTCTCCCTTGAAAGTCTCGCAAACGGTACTCACATGTTCAGTCGGGTGGTCCGAAAGCCACCGCTCACGGTCTATCCACAATCTGTCCGCACCCCAACCAAGCCGTGACCCGCCTCGACGAGCAGTTTTAGTTGGGTATTCGGAAAACAGGAACCCTTGGACCCTCTTGTTTGTGTGCACGAATTGGTCAACCGCGGAGATGATGCTTTTGCTGGGGGGCTTCCCGGATCGGCTTTCCTGGCTGCATGTAAATTTGTTGCGTGTAAAACCACACGCAGTTTCCTGAACTGAGTGTTGTGCTAATTGCTAATGCTGTGCTATTAGTGACAGTTAATGTTGGGACACTTCCTCATTATATCTTATTGTTACCTAGGCTGACTTCCAATGGTTTTCCCTCGCCCTACCTGTTCTATTAGTCAGAGAGTGGTATCATTTGGAAGGTCTATTTTGACTTCACTACTTTAAAGCCGTTTGCCTCAACAAGGATCCGGAAGAACCCTACCAATTGTATCCTTTTACATAGGATACTTGGGTGATTTATGACATGCAGGCCTTGCCTCAGGAATCCTTAATACCCTTTACTTTAGTGCATACCCTTCGAATGGATTATGTCTTCCCATGTATTCCTTATCTTAGATATTCATATTGTTAGCTTTGCTGCTTCGGAAATAAATGTCCACACCACAGAGCGCTGTGCTCGATGTCGTGGCGTCGATGTCCCTCGAGGTCTGCCATAGAGTTCGACATTATCCGTAGTATAAATGGCTCGAGCTGCGCCCATTGGCTTCAGTTCTGTTTTTCCGAAAGCTTTTGCTTCGTGTGTATGAAAACGGCGCTTCAGTCTTTCGAGATATCTTCATCTAATCCTTCTAGCCTTAAAACTGGCTTAAAAAATGTCAGAATTGCAGGAAGAAAATGTCCATAACTGATCCCCATCGAGTTTGCCTCTGGTGTCTGCGTCCCGACCATCGAGTGGATGACTGCGGTTCCTGTCAAGCTATGACAGGTAAAGCTCTCAAGGAACGACAAGGTAAATTGGCAGTGGGGGAGGAATTTTCAATAGCCACTTCAAAGAAAAATAAAGGCTCCACAGAGTCTAGGGAAGAGTCCCGACGTAAATCGAAGAAGTCTAGATTGAGGAGTCGGTCAAAAAAATCTTTGTCTTCTTCGAAGAAGGTGAAGAAGAGGCATCACCGATCTCCCTCTTCTTCTATATCTTCTGATACAGCGGTTATCACTTGTCCATCTAAGCATGATTCCCCTAGAAAATGGGAGGCTTTTAGAGCCTCAATGATCCGAATCTTCGAGAACGCGGCCCCGGCCCCCTCGACAAAATCGTTTGCAGACCATGCCCCAGATCATTCTAAGGATACAGAGGAAGGTCAGAGACTAGACACTCAAAATCTGACGAGAAATCGTCGAGGCTGTCATCGAGAGAAACCTCATAAAAAGAGCAAGGCAGGCCTATCGGTGCATAAACTGAAGGCGACACCAGACAAAATGGCATCCGGTTTCAAACCGTCATCCGGTTCCAAACCGTCATCGAAACCTGCGTCGAAGGTTTCCTCGACACCTCTGTCGAAGAGTTAGTCGACACCAGTGTCGAAGGCTCTGTCGACATCTTCCTCGACGGCGCCTCTAACTAAAGCTCCTTCAACCGTATCAAAGCCAGCGGTGACGGCATCAACACCATCTACACCTTTGTCGAAGACAACATTGATTATGGCACCATTACTGACAACCATTGGTAAAACCAAGGTCGATGCCATCACAAACCACGGGTAAAATGTTTCACCCTGTACCAAGAAAAATCTTTTTCAAGTCTATGGCCTCTATTTATGAGGAATAACAATCCTCGTAGGAGGAGACTTCCCCTTTTGGGGTGAGATATGGTACAAAGAAGGTTACTGAGGAACTAATTAACCCTCAGTCCAAAATGTCTGACATCTATGACTGTCTGCAAACAGCTCGTGGTATAGACACGTCACCTGAATTTGAATTCGACAAACCTGACCCAGCTGATCATGCTGACTCGGCATATAGAAATATTATGAATAGGGTGGTGGAGGTCATGGGATGGAACAGAAATTCACCCATCTACCAACAGGATGACATGATGGACATTCTCAGTCAAGGTCCTCAAAAGAATTCTATTCTTCCTTTTCACACAGCACTTCAGAGGAATGTTATGACTGCATGGGAAACCCCAGATTCTGGAGCAGCTGTAAACAAAAATGTTGCTAGGAAATATAGACCCTCATTCTCTGACCCTACCTATTTAACTAAGCATCCTACTCCTGAAAGCTTAGTGGTCCAAGCAGCTACATCCACCAGGCAATCTGCATACCCCTCTATTCCCCCAAACAGGGATGATAAGAGAATTGATGCCTGGTCTTGCAAGATTTTTCGTCGAGTAGTATGTCTTTAAAGTCAACAAATGTGACTTGCACCCTGGCAAGGTTCACATACACCCTGTGGGATTGTATTAGTTTGGCGGCTGAACACATTCCTGAGGCTGAGGAACGAGACGGCTTCCTTGAGATTGTGAAAGATGGAAAGGAGGCTATGGGGGAATGCCTCCTGTAAGGACTGGGCAATGCTGACAGCATCAGCAGGTCTATGGCTTCTAGCAAAGTGCTACGCAGGTTTGGTGGCTGAGAAAGTCAGGCTTTGCACCGGATGTGCAGGCCAGATTTCTCAATATGCCATTTAACGGCTTTAGGTTGTTCGGCAGCAAGGCAAAGGGAAGTTTGGAGAAGCTGCAGACCTCTAAGGCGGCGGCTACGTCACTTAGCGCCTTCATACATCAACCTCAGCAACACTCCTACTCAGGCTCATCTTTCTGGAGGGGTCGTCCTTTTCTTTTTTATTCCTCATTTGGAAGGAGAAGAGGACAGGCTAGTCAAAGAGGACAAAGAAAAATTCCTCGTCGTGGACGAGGCAAGGGTGCTAGATCAGCCCCAGCAGCAGCAACTGTCCCCTCAGCCGCCTCTAAGCCGCTCTGAGGCCTTGTCCCATGTCAGGTCTGCTATTTCTTCCTGCGGGAGTGACGTTGGCCCACCAGACACCCTAAGTCTGCCGGCCCAACAATCCCTCTTAAAACAATTATCAAGCTGGCAAACCCAAGGGGGAAGGGGATGTGGAGAAAATAACAAATGCAGAAATCTTCTACTGCTTGTCTCTCTTGCTCTCTTAATCGACTGGAATCTTCAGGAGAAGACCTATGAACAATGGCAACAGATTACTCACTTTGTTGCTGCTACTACCTCTTGAATCCATCTTTTACCCAGTACCCCTCAGTACCTGCTGCCTAAGCTGATATAGCTGTTAGGCTTGTATAAATGTCCCAGACTGCTACACCTCTGGAAAAGCGTGTGATGCTGAGACTGCTCTGATCAACTGCTTCTCCGCTGCTCCTTGCGGAAGTAATTATGCTTGACTTTTCTCTTGAATAAACAACAATATCTTTTATAAACTGCTTCTCTTCTTTTACTTGGTAGAAAGGTTTTCTTAGCTGTTGGCACGTAGTTTAGCACATTGGCAATCTTAAAACATACTTGCGTCACGTGAAGATATGCTGGGGATTTGTCTGCGGCTGTCACTTCAAACAAACAAAAATAAAGTCTTTCTGGCGGGCTGCCGGGGAAAAATGCGTAACACAGAATGCTACCGTTGAATGCCAGTACGAGCGTGTGTTGCCTACAGGAGATGCGCATGCGACATCTGCGGGTGCCTTCCTCTAGTGTGCACGGACGCTGCACACTAAACAAGCAAGACCGAACCGAAAAATCACTGGGCGCCCAAAATAACAGCCGACATTAGTTATATTAGTAACTGCCTCAACGCTACCGCCCGCGCATTAATGTTAATTAAATTACACGTGCAAACAAGCTTGAAAACTTTTTCTAAAAAATTACTACAAATATCCATAGGCTTCAAAACATGCACATTAGTACTGTAGTACTTAACTAAGTTTTTCCTTAGCACTTTTCTACATTCTTTCTGCTCAATCTCTGGGAATCTTGGTTTTATTTCAGATTTAAAAAATACTAAAGCACTTAGCTCAGTCTTTTGTTCAGCTTCTTTTCACTGCTGACTGGACTTTTCTTCTCTCCGTTTCAGTTCACGGAAAAGCCACACTCTGAACTCACTTCTCTTTGGAGTGGAAAAACTCTTCATCAAATAATTATTTCCTACAAGTATGGGGATTTTTAACTCTGAAATCACAGGAACTACAAAGGATATGACCTACTCAGTAACAAACTGTATTGAAAGGCAGTTTAGAACGCTACTAAGAATTCCAAGTTACATCATAAACAGCCTTAACCAATCACTGCTGTAGATTCGCCCCTCCATCTTGGCTTGGGGAAACAAAGGCTTCCTGAGAAAGGAACATTAAGGAAAAGTTTCTTCAAACCAACTCAACCACCCAAGTCCTACCTAAACTGTAGACCATTCCCCCTTCCTAAACCTCCAGAGAGAATACTTAAAGCGCTGACTTTAACAAGGACCCCTGACAGCCCTGAAATTATGGCAAAGGAAATTACAAATCGTGATAACCCACAAGACCCCGGTGGGAGGCAGAATCTCTCAGCATCTAAACGAATGGCTGGGCATTACTTCAGATGCTTGGGCACTGGAAACAGTGGCTAAAGGTTACTGCCTTCCCTTTCAGAAAAGGCCTCGGGACCTTCCACCGGGATACAACTCTGTCAAAATTCCAGATCCACTCCTGTTGCAGGAAATGTTAACTCTGCTAGAGAAAGGTGCAATAGAACATGTACCTGCAGCAGAGAGGAACAAGGGTTGGTATTCCCCATACTTTCTCATCCCAACGAAGGATGGAGGATTGAGGCCCATCTTGGATTTAAGAAACTTGAACAAGTTCCTCAGGAAGGACAAATTCAAGATGGTAACCCTTTCTCAGATCCTTCAGGGTCTCCAACTCCAAGACTGGTTGGTATCATTGGACCTTCAGGATGCTTACTTTCATGTGCCAATCCATCTCAAGCACAGAAAGTACCTGAGGTTCGCGGTTGGTAGTTCTCACTATCAGTTTTGAGTGCTCCCATTCGGGCTGACCTCCGCCCGAGGGTTTTCACCAAGCTGATGGCGGTAGTGGCAGTGAGTCTCAGGAGAGGGGGGGATTCACGTCTACCCTTACTTTGACGATTGGTTAATCAGCTCACTTCTTACAGACTGGGCTTCTCCCTCAATTACAAGAAGTCAAATATGATACCATTCCAAAGACTCCAATTCATCGGAGCAGTCCTGGATATTTCCTCAGGGAAAACCTTGCCCCCGAGGTGAGAGCTCATCACATTCTGCAGATGGTAACAAAGTTCCAGAATGCCCAGCATCTGCCGGCCTTCGATTTTCTGAGTTTGCTCGGCCTTATGGCATCCTGCATTTTTCTGGTGCCAGAGGCCAGATTGTGAATGAGATCCCTTCACTGGGCCCTCAGGACTCAATGGTGCCAATATGCGGGGAATATGTCAGATCTTTTGCAAGTCCAGAACAGGGTGGCTCAAGATCTTCTATGGTGGGCTTGCAAGGACAATATTCTCAAGGGAGAATCTTTTTGGCAACCATATCCGGAGATCACAGTAGTGATGGACGCCTCACTTACAGGGTGGGGAGCTCATACCAACGATCTGACAATCAGCGGTCGTTGGTCTCCATCGGAGTCCAAACTACACATCAATCTTTTGGAGCTGAGGGAAATCAGACTAGCGCTGGAGGCCTTTCTGCTCTCTTTACAGGGAAAGAATGTCCTGATAATGATGGACAACACAGTGGCCATGTACTGCCTCAACACGAGAGGAGACGTAGGGTCACTACCACTGTGCAGAGAGGCAATACAGCTCTGGTTCTGGACAATACAAGAAGGAATCTGTCAGCAGTTCACCTAGCCAGAAAGCAGAACATGGCGACGGAAGCTCTGAGCAGGCAGAGCACAGTCTCCCACGAGTGGGAACATGCTCAGGAAGTCATTCAGGAGATTGTCACCCTTTGGGGAACCCCTCAAGTGGATCTGTTTTGTGACCGGTACCAACCGGAAGTGCAAACTGTATTGCTCAAGGGAATTTCCCCCAAGAGGAGCTCTAGGGGACGCGTTCGTAGTGGACTGGGAATTTCCACTCTTATACACGTTTCCTCCAGTCCCCGTGATTTCTCGCGTAATCAGGAGGTTGAGAAAGTTCAGGAAAACCATGATCCTAATTGCCCCAGATTGGGCCAGGAGGACATGGTACATGGACCTTCTGGACATGTCCATCTGCCCTCCAATACGTCTTCCACTAAGAGATGATCTTCTCTCGCAAAAGGAGGGTCGGGTTCTCCATCCAGAGGTCAAGATGCTCAGCCTTCAGGCATGGTTTCTGAGAGGCTGAGGTACAAGGATTGGGACCTCCTGGATGACGTAATGGAGATTTTGCTTTCGGCCAGAAGGCCAGCAACCAAATCCTTGTATCAGTGTCGTTGGAACAAGTTCAGTAATTGGTGCAAGGATAAGAATGTGGATCCATTCCTATGTGGTAGACCTATGGTACGTTCTTTCCTAATACATTTGGCCAATCGGGGGCTCCAGATTTGTACAATAAAAGGATACCTAGCTGCGCTTTCTATTTTTAAGCGCTTCTCTGAAAAGGTGTCTTACTTCAAAATTCCATTGATTGTTTAGTTTTTAAAGAGCCTCACTAACGTGTACCCTCCAGTCCCACTTCAAGTCCCTGTTTGGGATCTAAATTTAGTTTTAAAAATCCTTACATGCATTCCTTTCGAGCCTTTGCATTCTTGTCCGCTAAGGCTTCTCACTTTGAAGACAATCCTAATAGTGGCTATTACATCAGCCCGCAGGGTCAGTGAATTACAGGATCTCTCTTGTAAACCTCCTCCCACCATCTTCCATAAAGACAAAGTTATACTTAAAGTCAAACTTTCATTTCTACCAAAAATAGTCTCTGACTTGCACTTGTCTCAAAAAATCACATTGCCATTTTTCTATCCTCCCCCTCATGCAAGTAAGGAGGAAAAAAGGCTCCACAGGCTAGACCCAAAAAGGACTCTCAGCTTTTACATTTCTAGACTAGTGAAATTTCGGCAAAGTGGCCAACTTTTCATTTGGATATACCAGCCACAAATTGGGCCTGGCAGTAACAAAACAGACCTTATCCAGATGGATAATCTTAGCAATTGGAGAATGTTACAGGCTGGCAGGTAAAGAACCTCCAGATGGGCTAAGGGCTCATTCTACTAGGGGCATGGCAACTTAGACGGCTCTTCAGAGGGGTGTCCCAGTACAAGATATTTGTGCAGCAGCCACCTGGTCGTCAATGCACACTTTAGTGAAACACTATTGTTTAGATTCCACCTCATCCCAAAGAGGTCTTTTTGCAAAGGCCGTTCTACATACAGTCCATTAGTAGAATTAACTAGTACTCCCTTGTCCACATTTTTCACTGCTTTGGGAGTCCATCTAAGATGAGGAATACGTGAGAGGACACAATCCATTCGAAGCACAAGTTACTTACCAACTGTAACATTCTTTTGATTGGATGTTCCCCCCACATATTCCTCATCGACCCTCCCAACCTACCCCACCGTACAGTTTACATACTTTACATTCCATGTTCCTTGAGAGCTTACGGTCTAAGGGTACGCCTTATCAACTCCTCATTTGAAGATATTGAAAAAACAGAACAGAAGCCAACGGGTGCAGGCATTTATTCTACGGATGACGTCGACACTCTGCGGCAGCCCTCAAGGGACATCAATGCCACAACATCGAGCACAGCAGCCTCTGGTGTAGAATTTATTTTTTCCGAAGCAGCAAAGCTAACGATACGAATATCTAAAATGAGGAATACGTGGGAGGAAAATCCATTCGAAAGAACGTTACAGTTGGTAAGTAACTTGTTCTTCTGTCCCCTTGGAACCAGGAATCAAGGTATCTATTTCTCTTTATAATTTCCCCCAAAAATCCTGTAACTTTTTACACTTACTATTTACAGCACAATCTCTCCCCCTGGTTTTGGCACCTTTGTTATTCTACTTACATCCGTGACTCAGCTCGAGTGTCCCGGCATCGACTCTCCCTCAACCAACCTATTCGCCTTCTGTCCACTGGGCACCTGTGGAGACCGGACAGGAATTTAGTGAAAGGGGAACCTACCAACCAAATCTTCACACGTGACTCTGCGTGGCGATCTCCACAGGAAGCTCTGCAGTCTTCTGGCTAATGGCGGGAGTAGCCAAGCGTCCAGGTTGACTAGACAGTAACCATCCACACCGCTACCAAATGTGCTCTAGCACCATAAAGCATCTTTTGTGCTAGATAGAATTACAAATAATGATCTCGGACCAAATAATCAGACAGACTCAAAGAATATGGCACAGTACTACTTTATTATCAATTTAATAAAGCAGGGTAACTGGCAGACGTGAGACTGATGCACGCACTCTCACAAACAAACTTGATTGCATGGAGGTCTTATACCCCATTATGCATCATCTTTGACGTCATTCTATGTGGAAAAATACAAAACCTATCAAGGGAAGGGATTGGTGAAGGGAACACATCTGCTTATAGAACATATAAGGACTAGGGCATCATTGGCTGCCCCTTATCTGTAGGGCACGCCTTGAACTACCTCTAAATATCTAAATACATATAGTACTGATTATAGTGGACATAACAGTGGATTGGCTTCTGCAACATTGTGTGTTAAGTTGTCTCTCAAGCCCACTGATTGGTTGGCATACTATCCCAACCTTTGAATTTTGGCTCCTTTGCAGCACGTATGTGAAACCAAACCTAGGGGTTTGAATCCCATCAGACTACTCCCCATTTTCCCAATTAGTCCATTATCTCTCATTGGTAAGCCAAAGTCTTCCGTTTGTAGTTGACCTTTTTGCTTGCTCACTGTCCTGGAACATTCAAGGGAGTGTGAGCACACCACTATCTTAGCTCAAGGCTCTAATGAATAGCTTTGGTTTTCGACTTCTGAGTCACATGCGAAGAGACTACGAATGTGTTCATTTCAGCCTTCCATTTACTGCTATTTGATTTACTGATACAGGGTGCTGTTGCTTCTCTTGGCCTCTAGAGACTTGGTCACTTTATCTCATATGAACTTTGGATGCTTTTAATTGACATCAGTTTGGCTCTCACAGATATTTGCGTCTTCTTCCATCTATAAGGAATGTCCCACATTCAGAGCTTAGCCATGTACTCCCTTTGTGATATGTGCTTATCCTTTGAAAATAGCATTGTTAACTCTGGGCCAAACTTGGCTCACCGTTGGCTCTGCACACAAAGCTGTTTTTTCGGAGTCTCCTAAAGTCTCGGCCTGTCTCTGAGGTAGCTTGGTGAAGCACAACGCGAGCCAGCATCCATTTTCCTACTGTTGCCGTCCTGGCACGTTATATATTACTCTATAGCAGGCTTCTATATGTTTTCTTTCTACCTTGCATTACTGCGTATTTACAGCTATTGGTCTGTAAGTTACTTTGGGCCTCATTACTAGTTTGGTGGTAAGCAGTAAAATTGGAGGTATTCCGTTACCGCCAACTTTACCACAACACCAAATTCTGGGTCACAGAAAATTGGCGTTAATTCCACCGGCAGATACTCCTCCCGCGGAATTAGCTGCAGTGGTAAAGCCTCTGCCAATTGGCGGAATTAGCCCCGGGGCCAAGCGTGTCGGTGGAATTACCTCCCAAAGAAATTCAACCTATTTCTGCCGAATTACAAGTTCAGAATCGCCAGAATTTGTATCTGAAAATTGTAGGAATTACAGGCTAAAACACAGCACATATACCTCCACCAAAATGGTGGAGGTAAATGCAGACAGGTCATTGAAATCAGGGCGCAGGTGCACCAGATCACCTCAGGAAAAGTATATAAGGGCCACACCCTCCCCAAAACACATCCAGTGAACATTCAGCCACAAGCAGACGTTCATTATGGGCTCCACTACCCCCTACTCCACAAACAGCAACAGCAGCATGGAAGACCCCAACAGGGAAGGAGACGGGCACCATAAAGGTGCAGGAGACGCATGATGTGGGGGGCACCCATACCACGTATCCCCCCGCCCCCATGGTCTCCCGACAGTTAGCCAATCAGGGACCCTCTACCGTTTGGACTGCCCGACCATCACAGACCTGCTCACCCTGATCCAGGCTGATCTGCAGAGTGCCATTGGAATCAGACCTGCCAGCCCCCCCCTCCCCCCCTGCTGAAGTTGGCATAGGTTCTACATATCTGTGCCATGGGTGAATCTCAGCACACCGTGTGTACACTTCATGGGATGTCACAGCCCGCATTTCCTAAGATGCTGGGCCAAGTCATGGATGCGCTAATGAGGCATGCACATCACCCAGGCGCAGGTGCATGCAGCAAAGTCACATTGCAACAACATTGCCCATTTCACCAATACCATAGCAGCATTGGATTGCACACATATGGCATTGTAACCCCCCCCCCCTCCCCCCCTAGGCAACTGAGCAGGCATACAGGAACAGGAAACCATACCAATCAATTTAAGTGCAAATGCCATGTGACACAGACCTCACAATCACCCACTGCTGCGCACGATACCCTGGGGCCGCACATGATGCCATGATACTGAGGAAAAGCACCCTGCCAGCGTTCATGCAGAGACACAGAGGACAGCTCACCTGGCTCATGGGTAAGAAATAGGCATACCTGACGCACAGGATCACCGTCACACCATGGGTACATAAAGTTCAGCAAAGTGTAACAACTAACAGTCCCATGATGCAACGACAGAAGTGCACAAAACAGACCCAATACACTGACTGGCCCACCCCGGTACACAGAAAAGTACTCATGTGATGACACAGGCATGCAAGGCAGCACAACAGATTCAGGCCACCCGCCACAACTAGAGTAAAAATGCACTGCAAAACCATCACTGAAATGTGACCTTTGACTATGCACGTATGCAACACTGAGGGCAACGATGAGTCACTGAATGCACAAATTACTCAACCATAGAATAAACACCTTACACAGACACTAACTTCAAACAGTGATTTATTCAGAACCTGACATACCCTGATCCCCAACTCCACCTCCCACCCCACACCCTGATCCCCAACTCCACCTCCCACCCCACACCTTGATCCCCAACTCCACCTTCCACCGCACAACCTAGCCACTGGACATGAACCCACTACAACAACCTCATGTCCCCCTTGTCAGCAGCCGTTGCAGCATTTTCAGCGCGGCGCTGTGAGTGCCTGGGTGGGCTGCTCGCAAATTAACCCTCAGTAGGGGAAGTGGATTGTGAACTCCCCTGTGTGGCTCCACAGACATGGTCCATGGTGAGGTGGATGGCCCTGGCCCTGGCCATGGCCTCATGGGTGGATGACATCTGATCGGCCAGTTCAGGCACCCTCTGTCTCATCGGACACTGTCTTGCGTTGCTGCGCTCTGAGCTCCTGCACAGCTTGTTGATAAATTTGGACAACCGCCTGGATGCCTCCTTTATACAGTCCTGCATGGTCTGAGAATTAGCCATATGTTCCTGGGCCATGGAGTGCATCTCAGCCGCCTCTGCTCCATCCTGTCAAGACAGTCCCAGATGGCCTGTATTGTGGGGCCAGGCAATGGCTGCGGTGGATGTCTGCTGCCATGGTTGACCTGCTCTAGTGGACGGGGTGAATGGTGACTTGCCTCAGCCTGGCCATCGGAGGAGGACTCATGACGGTACTGGAGTGCACTGCGTGATTCCCAATGGGAAGGCTACGCAAGGGAGAGGTCTCACAGTGTCAACCCTGGTATCGGTTGACCAACAGGTTGTCCTGTCCAGATGTACGTCAGGACTGTTGACGCTTTGGTTGTGGTACAGCAGTAAGGTGATTGCACTGCATTGAGTTGTGTGTGAGTCCGGTGGACTTAATGACGGGCATGGAGTTGTCCCCTTGTGGCATTGCTGCTGATGGGCTGTATGTCTAGCATCCATGCACATACTATGGTCAAATGTTTGCATGTTATATGTGTTGCATGTGCATGGGTGGTCACCATGTGCCAAGGGGGGGTTGTGTTGTGAGCTGTGGGTGTGCATTGAGCCTTCGGGCTTTCATGGCGATGCTGATAGTCCACTTCCTGCCTGGCTTCCTTGTATGGGGGTCATTGCTTTGCTGACTGGAATCACTGTGGATTTGGACCTTGCCTGGATTGGGTATTCTGGCTGAGGCTCATGTCACTTTGATGGATTTATATTTTTTGTGGCATGCATGCAGGGTTGTCCTTGTATGGACGCATATTTCACACAGGTACTCGCCAGATTCTGCCTGGCCGCTGGCTCCAAACTCTGCAGTGCCCATGCCCTTGATGCCAACCATGTGGATGATGCTGGCGACCATCTCCTCCTAGGGTGTGAGCAGGAGTGGTTCTACAGTGCCGCCTCCTGTGGCAGCTGTCTCCCTGCGTTGTATAGCAGTCAGGCTCTGTACCCTGATCTTGAGGTCGTTCCATAGCTTTTTCATGTCATTCTCATCGTGTTGGATGTTTTCTTAGGCCACCACCATATCCCTATGTCTGCCCATAATGTGTTTTTGCACTTCTGGGGGGTCTGCCGTTGTTGATCTCCATACAACTCATCCAAGTGAGCCACCACCTGCTCAGCCAATACAGTGAGCTCTGTAAATGTAGGTTTCCGAAATTCTCCTGTCCGGCACCCTTGATTTCCCCTTTCCCCCTGACATGATTCCACTTGTCAGTAGTCATGGAGGGCACTCCGTTTTACCGATTTTTGAAGGATTGTGATTTCCAAAATGCCCGCAACAGTGCTTCCTTTATAGGCCGTGACGTACTTCCACCGAATGGAATTTCCATTGGCAGTACTTCCAACGACGGAAATTCTGACGATGGAAATTCTGAGGAAGGACATGACGGAACGGTAATTCCGCTGAATATCAATGGAATTCACAAAATTGGGTTAGGCGGAATTAACATTACTGCCACTGGGGTGTGCATGCGCCCGCCAAGTTGTAATTCAGTGGTAACTCTGCTTATCAACAAAGCGATAACGCTAATTCCATCTTGGCAGAGTTACCATCAAACTCGTAATGAGGGCCTTTATCTTCTTTAGATCCATGATTACTTGAGCTTTAGGGCTCTTCAGTTACATTGTTACTTCTAAGTATTTTCTTATCGTTTCAGCATAGGTTCATATATCCCCTTCATGACATGTCTTCATCAAATTTCACTTTCGTCCGTCCTTAATATTCAGTGATGCATTCTAACAACTTGGCAGGCGACCTCCTTCTATGTATCATTCTTCCATGTGACATCCTTCCACACTTTCAGTGCAAGGGTACATTCTGTATGGCTGTTTGAGTGCATAACGTCTCTCATACACTCAATGCAGTATGGGAACTATACAGGGGGTCCCATTTATGGCTTTTCTCCAACTGGTCCAATATGATGATGGCGGTGACGGGGCGGGAACTGACAAGATAGCGTCTACCTGCTCCTCTACATGATCTTCCTTTCTACCTCCTCTAACGTAAGGGAACCTTTCCAAGGCGGTAAAAGCATGTCACTAATGAGTATCTTTGTAGGTGGTGCTTTAGAGAAATATGTTCTTATACTGATTTACCCACATGCAATCTGCAATGGGAGTGATGTGGTCTATCCTACGCTTTACTTCCAAATTGTTCACCCAATCCCAGAAGGTTTTTGTGTTTTTTGCACCAATAATCGCTAATATGGTAATATGACCTTATGGTACTTGAACCAATTCTTAAATTGTTGTCTGAGCTTCCTAATAATCTCTCTGGCCACGTCTAACGATGCTGCCTTATCGTTCTTGACGACTCTGACATCTATCATCAGTTGGCATGTCTTCCTTGCCACTTCACTATCTAAACGGTGAGCTTTCTTTCTCACAAAATGTATACAGTGCTCTTTTAGACGCCAATTCAGAGTTCTATTATAATTGGTGATCGAAAACTTATCTAGTAACTCTCCCTTCTTCTCTTTTCTATTGATCACGTAACACATCCTTTCTGTCCTTACCACACTGGTTCACTAGTTTGTTGTCAACCTATTTCCTTGAGAATTTACTTTAGGATTTTTAAGAGTGGCTGCTTGGGAAGCTGTATCTAAGGGTACTGTCATACTCTGTACTAGGCAAGCGTGATCCCTTTTTGTATGTTCATATTTTGGTGTACATAATTACAAGTAACCTAATAGTTTACATAAAATGTATGGTATGAAAGTCCTAACATCATATGGTAGGTGCTAAGTGATCCTACCCTGACTGACCAAACTAAAATCAATATCTGTAATACAAATCAATATTGTTCCAGCGTTGTTTTCTTTAGCCAATTCATCACTTCTTTAGTGCATGTCCTTTTAACGCTTTAGAATTAAAATCATTTGATTGATTTAGTAATGATAATTAGTTTAGTCCTTTCTCAGAAAGAGTACATCTTTCAATGATCCAATACTGGAGGACGGTAGGCTATTGGCCCACAGAAGTGTCACTCCAGCATTTGATCTACCACCCATTAATATGCAACCCTCTCTGTCCCATATTTGCCCTCAATATTTGCCATTAGTTATTTCTCCAGCATGGGGTCTGGCATGGATTCACATGCTCATGAATATTCCCCGTCGTCAGGCTGGGAATGCTTGGTAAAGAAAAAAACAGTATCAGTTTCGTTTCTGATCTGTCTTTCGTAGTAGTAACCAATCACTGGTCTCTGCGTCATACTGACCACAGCCAATGACTGCCCTCTACCTAAGCCCCGCCTCTGGCAGCCATCTTCAGATTTTTACCGCACGTTCATGTGTTGGGATCCTCGTGCTATTGCTCTCGAGCGTTAGTGCTATTTTTTTCACGTTTTTTCTCAAAAACTTTGTTTTTTTCGGTCAAAAGAGCCTCAAGCTCCACCGACTCTCCATCCGATCAACGGGGACCCGTGTCGGATTGGTCTACGCCCCTCAAGGGTGAAGATTCGTCGAGCTACGCTTTTGGAGGACTCCAGAAGTTTCTCAGGCCCATCTCGGTCATGGCCCAGGAGAAGGGAAGCTCGACGCCCGGAAAGCTGTTCAGGGTCTGCCCTGGATGCCAGCTGCAGAATGTCTTTAAGGAAGACGAACACTCCTTTTGTCTTTACTGCCTACATGAAGACAAGACGCACGTGGAGAAGGACTGTGCGTTTTGCAGCAACATGTCGGAGCGGACCATGAAGGACTGCCATCAACGTCTCGCCAACTGGCTGGAAGGGAAGAGCCCGTCCGGCGAGAAGAAGAAGAAGAAATCCGAGCGGTCTTCTAAGACCTTTGAGGACGCCCCGGCGACGGGGGTCCAACATAAGGCCAAGCACCGCGAGTCCGCTGGCACCGGGAGCGCCGAACGGTCGGGCTCCACGGGCACCAGGCAGGGCGCACCCTCCCCGGCACCATCAACCATGAGCCAACGCTCTGGGTCGGGTAAGAGGAAGGCCGAGCACCCGGCGAAGCTCCTGGAGAGGCCCCGGTCGAGCTCGAAGGCGGAGGGGGAGCGAGGCAGTGTCCCCCCCCCTCAAGGAGAAGGCGGTGAGCGCACCAAGGGTGGTGAAAGCCTTAATCCATCCGGCCAAGGCCTCTATCGAGACAGTCGCGGCGGCCCTGGCTTAGCCTGTGGAGGCCACGCCGGTGGTTGCGACCTCGGGGCTCAGAGTCTCCCTGCCACCGCGGAGGGAGTCCTCTTTTATGCCCATCGACAGGACCCCCCGTGAAACCTCCGACGGAGAAGAAAAAGGGGGGGCTGGAGGTCGCCGTGGATTCGGCCTCAACCTCTGAGGAAGAACTGATCGAGGTCTTAAGCCACGGCGTTGGCGTGGAAGAAGACCAGCCCGTCGGGAGGGATCCCGACGCAGGAGACGACGACATCGTCGAGGGTACCGACGGGGCCCCTGACCGCCCGTCGGATTCCCCTCTGCCAGTGCCGCAAGACAACTCGGCGGCCATTTTGTTGGCTATACAGTCCTTATGCTCAGAGATAAGGACGAGACTGCCGTTACCAGTGGAGGAACCACTCCCGTCGGGGGACCCGGAACCAGGCCCTTCGGTCAGCCCCCCTCCTAAGAAAAGAAGGATTCACCCTCCACCTCCTTTTCAGCCGTCGCGCCCCGTTCAGCCCTCCTCCCCGTCCACGACTCGAGGGGATGATACGGGGACTGACACGGCCGCAACGGGTACGGACGACGAGGTGTACGACGAGGACCTGCGGTCGTCTCCTCCCACCCGGGCTTCCCCGCCCGACGAGATTGGATCTTTTCACTCCATGATCGCCAGGGCATCCGAGCTCTTCCAGCTCTGCCCTGACGAGAAGAAGAAGGAAGGTTTCCTTTATCAGCGGCGCGAGGCCAAGAGGAAGACGGTCCTCGCGGTACCTCTACTGGACGATATTTGGGATGAGGGCCTCGCCCTCCTCAAGAACCCATCCACGACGCCGGCTAGAAGAGACCGGTACGAGAAGAAGTACCGGGTCCCGGACGCGGCCCCCTTGTGCCTCCGGGCGCAGCCTACCCCGGACTCCGTCGTCTCCGCGGCGGCCAGGAAGAAAGCGGGGGGGGGGGTTGCGGCCTCCACGTCGACTTCCCCGCCGGACGGCGAGGGAAAGAAATTGGACACGATGGGGCGCAGGGTCATCTCGTCTGCAGCGACGACGATTAAGGCGGCTAACGCCTTGGCTATCGTAGCCCGGTACGACAGGGAGCTGTGGTACAAGCTGGCTCCCCTGCTGGACTTCCTACCGGACGACAAGAGGGCAGATGCCCTGGAGATCTTGCAGGAAGGTGAGGTGGCGTCGGACCACGCCATCACTATTGCGACGGACATCGCCGACACTGGATTTCGCCAGTTGGGCAACGGCGTGTGCCTTAGGCGGCGTGGATGGCTCAAGGCTACTGACTTCCGTCAAGACGTACAGACCAGAGTCCTGGACATGCCGTTCGATGGGAACAACCTGTTTGGGAAAACAGTGGACGATTCCCTTCAAGCCATTAAAGCGGACACGGAGACAGCCCGGGCTCTCGGGGTTCTCCAGCAACGGCGGCCGCCCTTTCGGAGCGGCGGAGGCAAGGGCGCCTCCAAAGGTTCCGGCGGCGGATTTTCCACCTACCGTCAAGCGGCCCGTTCGTCGTCTCAAGAAGCTTACAGGGGACGAGGCAAGTCAGGCGGACCCCGCCGTCGTTGCCAAGGAGGTCAAGGCGGCAAAGCCTCGTCTAAGCAGGATTGAACCGGCCGTGGGGTCGGGCCCCACCGAAGCACCCCGGTGGGAGGCCGGCTGGCGAGCTTCGTCAGCGTGTGGGAGTCCATTACCACCGACCGTTGGGTGCTGGACGCCCTAGCCCAGGGCCACGCGCTCGAGTTTCAAAAAAGGTGCCCGCGCGTCCCCCCTGTGGCCAGGAAAGAGCTTCACGTCCCTCAGCTTCTCCGGGAGGTAAGGGCGATGCTAAGGAAGGGCGCTATTGAACTCGTCCCAAGGAGGCTTCGGGGCTCCAGAGTTTACTCAAGATACTTCCTCGTGAAGAAGAAGACGGGAGGATGGCGCCCCATCCTAGACCTACGACGGCTGAACAAGTTCATCAAGGCTCAGAAGTTCCGGATGGTCACCCTCCAGCACGTCCTGGGTCAGCTGGAGGAGGGCGACTTCCTGTCGTCGTTGGATTTGGAGGATGCCTACTTCCATATTCCCATCCTAAAGGGGCACCGAAAATTCCTCAGGTTCGTGGTCCAAGGGCGTCACTACCAGTTCAGAGCCCTTCCCTTCGGTCTACGGTCGGCACCCAGGGTATTCACCAAGTGCCTTGCACCAGTGGCGGCGCAGCTGCGCCGAGAGGGGATCCACGTCTACCCCTACCTGGACGACTGGCTCATCCGAGCCAAGACGAGGGAGCTCGCCGTGGAGCACACGGCAAGGACCGTCCAACTTCTCACGGACCTGGGATTCTCCGTGAACTACGCCAAGTCCCACCTGGTAAGCGCGCAAAACGCACTGTTTCTGGGAGCGAAGCTCGACACAGTGTCCCTTCTGGCCTCCCCGTCGGAGGAAAGGACCAGGTCCATCCTGGGCAAGGTACAGCGGATGTTGGTTTCCGACGCGGCCAAGGTGAGGTCCATCAAGTCCCTCCTCGGAATGATGTCTTCTTGCATCTACCTCATTCCCATGTGCAGGCTCCGGATGCGCCCGTTGCAGAAGTTCCTGGACGCGCGCTGGATCCAAACGACGGGCGGCTTCGAGGAGAGGATCACACTCGACGAGAGTTTCCGCCGAGCGATCCGGTGGTGGGGCAACCGCGCGCATCTGACGGCGGGCATGGACTTCCAGACCCCAGACCACCAGGAGACAGTGACCACGGATGCCTCCCTGGAAGGGTGGGGAGCGCACACCGAAAATCTGCACGCAAGAGGCCTTTGGCTCCCGACGGAGAAGTCCCTCCATATCAACGTCCTGGAGCTCCGTGCAGTGTTCTGGGCCCTCCGGTCCTTCCTTCCGTCCCTCAAGGGCAAGGTGGTGAGGATCTTCACCGACAACACCACCACCATGTTTTACATCAGGAAACAGGGCGGAACCAGGTCCCCAGCACTGTCCAAGGAGGCACAGGACCTGTGGCATTGGGCCGTCGCCCAAAGGATGTTTCTGGTGCCGTTTCATCTGGCAGGGATAAAAAACACCATCGCCGACTCACTCAGCAGGGAGCTGCGCTCGTACCACGAGTGGGAACTACGGCAGGATCTAGTGGATCGCCTCTTCCGACGGTGGGGCACACCTCAGATCGACCTGTTCGCGACGGCGACGAACTCCAAGTGCCAGAGGTTCGCCAGCAGGTTTCCCCAGCCGAGGAGCATGGGCGATGCTTTCTCGTTCCCCTGGGCGGGCCTGTTCCTATACGCGTTCCCTCCATTGCCACTACTGATCCGGCTCATCAACCAGCTCAAGAGGTCACGATGCAGGATGATCCTCGTCGCACCTGCGTGGCCGAGGCAGATATGGTTCCCGGACCTTCTGGACTTATCAGCGTCCCCGTCAATCAAGCTGCCAGTGGACGCGGATCTGCTCTCCAGGGAAGGAGGCGCCATCCTCCACCACGACCCGAAGTCGCTGAACTTGCAGGCCTGGCTCCTGCAGCGCTAGAGTTTGGAGGATACGACATACCGGCCGACTGCAGAGAGGTTCTTGCAAAGGCCAGGGTGTCCTCGACTCTTAAATGCTACGGAGACAAATGGAAGAGGTTCTCTGTCTGGTGCCACGCACAGAAGATTAACCCTCTAAGGATTACCGCTCCCCAAGTACTGCCGTACCTGTTGACGCTGGCCAAAGCTGGACTGGCACACGCGTCCATCAAGATTCATCTTGCTGCGATCTCCCGATACACTAGAACCAGGGGGCGGACGTCCTTGTGGTCTCATCGTCTGGTGAAAGAGTTCATGAAGGGACTGTTCAGATCGTTCCCGCCGGTGAAGGCTCCGGCCCCGGCGTAGGAGCTCAACGTGGTGCTGACCAAGCTCATGGGACCTCCGTTCGAGCCTCTGCACTCGGCCCCGTTGAAGTTCCTGTCGTGGAAAACAGCGTTTCTTGTGGCCATCACCTCCGCACGACGGGTGGGAGAGATCCAGGCCCTTTCCTGCAAGGCCCCGTACTTGACTTTTCACGACACGAGGGTGGTGCTCAGGACGCACCCCTCCTTCATGCCAAGGTGCCGTCGGACTTCCATCTCAACGAACCCTTGGTGTTGCCTGTGTTTTTCCCGTCGCCTTCGTCGTCGGCTGAGAGGACTTTGCACTCGCTGGATGTGGCTAGAGCGCTGAAGTTCTACGTGGATCGCACGAAGTGTTTTCGGAAGACGTCACAACTCTTTGTGAACTTTGGACCTGTCAATCAGGGGAAGGCTCTCTCGAAGGCTTCCATTTCCAGATGGCTCTCCGGCTGTATCATGTACTGTCACCGGTTGGCAAACCGACCGCTGCCTGGCCGTCCGAGAGCACATTCCACCAGAGCGATCGCAGCTACCACGGCGTTCCTATCTGGTGTGCCCCTGCTGGACATTTGCAGGGCTGCTACGTGGAGGTCGACGCACACCTTCAAGAAATTCTACTGCGTCGATCGGGATTCCAGGGAGGAGTCCAGGGTCGGCCAAGCAGTGCTGCGCAACCTGTTCGCCTGAGGTGAGCCTGGTGAGGAGGTAAGATTGCTTAATGTTGAGTTTGATGTGATGCTTAATGTTGAGCCTTTGCCACCTCCCGTGGTTGTGCATGTGGGTACTGCTATGTATTCTTTATTCATGAGCATGTGAATCCATGCCAGACCCCATGCTGGAGAAGGAACAAGTTACTTACCTGTAACTGTTGTTCTCCAGCATGGGTCTGGCATGGATTCACATGCGAACCCTCCCGCCTACCCCTCTGCGGCTCTTCACTTGGTCATACTGCCACTTCACGTGCTTCCAAATCTGAAGATGGCTGCCAGAGGCGGGGCTTAGGTAGAGGGCAGTCATTGGCTGTGGTCAGTATGACGCAGAGACCAGTGATTGGTTACTACTACGAAAGACAGATCAGAAACGAAACTGATACTGGTTTTTTCTTTACCGAGGATTCCCAGCCTGACGACGGGGAATATTCATGAGCATGTGAATCCATGCCAGACCCATGCTGGAGAACAACAGTTACAGGTAAGTAACTTGTTCCTTCTCTTTTTTGTTTGGTTAGCCAAGAAGAATGGAATATGCAATTGAGCTTTGCAGCTTGCCTTTTTATAGGCTGTGGTGATGTCATGCAGAAAGCTCAAGGGGTCAATTTTCTGAAAAGTTTAAATTGCACACAGGGGACTGACTGCAATTGTGCTTCTGTGCATTTTGGTCCACTTAAGGCAATTTTTGTCATTTGCACCAGGAAGTACACAAAAGTGTTACATCTGGCAAAAATAGGTTAATACAGTTTTTTGCACTTCATAGTTCAGAAAGTGTAAATGCTGTACCAGATAATGCTTGAAGGAGGAATTTACAATGGATTCATATGGAATCTGCTTGCTTTTAGTAGGTGCTAAAAAATCAGATGGCAGGAATGTAAGAAAATGGGAAATTACATGTTGCCAACAATTTCGCATTTCCTCACATTTCCTATTCCTTCAATTTTTGCAGGCGGAGAGGGTCAGGCTGGCAGACATGATACATGCCACCAGTCCACCTGCAAAACATTGAAAATCCCCTTGAGGGGTAAAACAGATATAATAGGTGCAAACCCTTTACATCTGCCTTTCGCCATTTTACCTTTTTTCTTCTCTCCAAAAGCTTGAAAGGTACCCTCAAATAAACTATTACATTTTCAATGTTCAATGGTTTTGTAAGCATTGCAATATGGAAGAAAACATTGCTGGAGATGCATTCTCTGTAATATTTCCTTCATCTGCTACTCCGTCTGTTTTTTTAAACAAATATTTGTATTATTAGATGACAATGAACACCTCCTTATAACTAATATTTTGAACATCACAGGGTGCTGGAAAAAACAAGGGGAAAATAGGGAAGGGACTAGAGATCAGATGGAAAATAAAGATGTGTGGGAAAGGCAACAAAAAGGGGAAGTGGTTCAAAGAGCTGGTGACAGCAAATATCATATTTAGGAAACTATAGAGATCCAAAGTCCACTCATTCCATCAAAGCACTGTAAAACCCTTCTTCCTCAAAACTGCATAATTGCCATCAGGACACCGCATCACTGTGCCCAGGATTACTGCTGTTGGTATGCAGGAGTCGGGCAATAGGTGAACACAAACCCCTACACATCATGTAGCAACTGCACAACTTTGTTCTGATTTCTCCTATTTGGAGAAAAGCTTCAGCAACGTTAAGTTCTAGAATAGACAAACACTTGACTATATTTATTGCCGGGAACCAAACTTAAGCTGCCACCTGTAATTACACCAGCAATTTTTGAATTTATAGCATCTGCCGCCTCTTTTGCATGGAAGACCGCCTCAGCCCTGGAAACATTAATTTAGGCCATCACTCCATTTTCAGATCCTTTCCCCCCTGCTGATTTATGCTAACGTTCTTCCTGACGTTCGTCCTTTGCTGCAGAGTTCTTTAGAACAAGCACCATATGTCCCCCACCTCGCTTAATGATTTAACTGTCTGTAGAGCCAGAAAACCTGCAGTATACGGAAAGTCCCACCTTAATTTTTCATAACCATTTCATTGTCCAGAAAGGATTGCAGAATCGTCGTCCAATCACCAAAGTCCTTTACCACAGAGACCCACGAGACTTGGTCATCAGGCATGCAGCAACAATTTTGCACTGCTTCCAGCTTTCTGTCTAGAAGGCATATTGCATCAACCATATTTTCCTTGATAGTTTGTAATGGTACCTTGTTAGACCTGAACATGGAAGTCCCAATTATTGTATTGTTTGGTGTGTTGTTAAAAAAAAAATTTAAAAAAAGAAAAACATATTTTCCTTGATCCCCAAGGTTTCATGCAAGTGATTTGCATGGTGGAAACCTTCTCCTCTAAACAATCAAGATGTCTATTTGTTATAATATGATAGTGTTGTTTATCTTCTGTATGTTATAAAAATTTCAATAAAGAAATTTGCTAGCAGGGAGGCAGCTTCACTGTTTAAGTCCCTTTCAGTCTCCTTCAAATGCCTTTTCGTAGCCGCTAACGTGTCTCATCTTCGGTTACCACTCTATACACTTTGTCAACAGTTTTTTATAAAGTCGTTATTGCTTTCATGACACCCCTTAATGATATCTGTTTTCAAGCATGTCGCTCCGTCTTCTCCTGTGGTTTGCTTCTTAGGTCGTGTTTAGGGCAAAGAACCCCCCCATGCTTTTCTTGTTCAACATAGTGTCTCCCTCCGGGTCAAACATCATAGGAAAACTAGCCCCAAGCTCACAACATGGCCATGGTCCTCTCCTGTGATGAGGTCTCTCCTTCGCAGATGGTGACAGCAATCCCCATGCAGCCCAGCCGTTTGAACGCCACTGGCCCCGGTTTAGTCGACGCCTCCACTTCCTGACACTGAGGTAGTCTGGCAGGCACAGCACACCTGAGGGACATACTACACAAAAGGGTCCTCTTGTCGAGTTCCACACCCACATCAACCCCTCTGAGGTCCAAGGAGCGGTATATCACTCCTCTCCCTGCTGCACTTCAACAATACTTTTTAAAAGAGCATGACATTTTCGCGACTTCCCTGCCAGACCGGATGCGTATTCCAGACGGAACAAGAGTGTCCCAAACACTAGGGCAAAATCCTCTGTATATTCATGCTGTCTTGGCCAGGTTAGTGGATCTGCCTAGCCACTAGGAGCTGCACAAGCTGCAGAGATTATGCTGCAGAGCTCAGAGCTGATGGAAGGAGTAGCCTCGCCTTTTATTCTCTCAGAATAACCGTTTGCACCTTAGACTAGTGCATGTCTTATGTCTGTATGTGTGTCCCTCCCTTTATCTCTCTGTGGTTCTGTGACCTTACTACTCGGGAGTGTTTTTCTCACATGTTTTCTCGCTCTCTCGCATTCTCTCTCTCTCTCTCTCTCTCTCTCTCTCTCTCTCTCTCTCTCTCTCTCTCTCTCTCTCTCTCTCTCTCTCTCTCTCTGTGTGTCTCTCGCTCTCATTAGATAACTACATATTTGATGGGTGTGCATTTAGCATACTCTATTGCTGAATATAATTACATTAGCTGTCGGGATTATGTTGCAAGTTCTCCAGCAACATGTATGTTACTATGAAAGATTTTTCTATTTGCTGCTTTCCTCCCTTAGAGTTCAATGGGACACCCTTTCTTTTTGCTATTGTCTGCATCCTGACCTGACGTTTTGGTGGTTAATAAAGCCCTGAGCTTTACTTCTCTTGCTTTTGTTCACTATTTATGGGGAAGCTGATCAGTCCCCAAGGCTATCCGTACTCGGAAAGCCTGTCTCTCTTAGTGGAATTCTTGTTATTTGTAAACTGCACACATCACCTTACCAGAAGCGAGGCTGGGATACTTTGTGTTTCTGTTACACAAGACAAAAGTGTACAAGATTAGCTAGTGGCAGTGGATATTCTTCTACCATGTTTTTGACTAGTCTCTCGTTCACCACAAAGTGCCATTTAGAGTAATATACTCTTAGAGGCCCATGCTATCAGATTTGTGCCTGTACTTTGGCCATTTGTGCCTTAGCCTTCTTTGGTCTGGATGTGCCTTATATGGAAAGCCCTTTCCTGGCAGAGCTACTGCTTTCCCAGGCAAAGTGTTGGTCTGTTTGTGTTGCTGGATGTGGGGGCTAGTTCTATCTGGAAACAGTCCATATCCAAGCCTGACTGTGTCTGTTGCTTGGCAGATGTGTTGGCCAGACCCAGAGGCTGTTCATGATGATTGGACTGCCCCAGCCAGTTTGAATGGTGCAGATCCTTACTTTGGTGGTCTTGGGTATGGCTCCAGTCTGAGTCCTAGATAAAAAGAGGCATCCTGCAGCAATTCAACAGATCGTCATTTTAGTCAGGACCCCTTCGAAGAAGTGCAGCCTGCGGACGACCCAAGGACAACTGTTGCAGCTGACCAGCATTGCTTCCAGCTTATTAAGGGTGATGCCATGCTCCTCTCTACAGATCTCCAGAAGGCCATTGTCGGGGCCATGCCCCATGGACTGGGTGGAACAATCTGTCGTGACCCCTGCTCCAGGACCCATGCTTACTGAGCCTTTGGGAGTGTCCCTGAAACACCAAGTGGACTGAGATCGCTCTCTTCTGGGCTACCTCGCTGCACTGGTTGCCATTCTGAGTTCAGCCTTGGAACTCTTCAGATCTTCAACTTGTGAGACTAGACACTGTCCCCTGCAGTTACTTCCTTCCTGAGCAAAGAGGAACCTTGCCGGGCCTGTTCCTGTATTCTCGCCACGAGGTTCGCCTGTCGCCGCCTCATCGTGGTGACCACCACTGCAACCCACCTTCTTCACATCCTGGAGATACCCTAGAGTTGCCTAACCTTTGAGGTCTTCCCCTGTCGTGCCGAGGGTGTCCAGCTATTCAGTCTTGAGTACTGGAGTACTGTCTCGCCAGAGCCTGGAACCACCATCTAGACGGACCTAATCCTGGCAAAGTGACATCTGCACCTGCAGGCCCTGACCCTCCTTGACCTGACAAAGGCTAGACATAAGTGGTCCCAGCATATTCAGGAAGCCCTGAAGTCGCTGAAGAAATCGGACTAAGAGGCGAGTTTGCACACCTATGTTTAGCCCCTTCCTGCCATAGGGTTTTATGGGTGTAAACATACCTCTTACTTGTCTGGCTTACGTCAGTGGTGTTCTGGTTAATGGACCCCCTTGGTCTTCCCCCAAAGTGATGGGATTGAGAGAGGAACCTGCAAGAATTGTACTTGCCCTGTTTTCCTGTCTCTGAAACACTTGCCTGCAACTGTTGGCTTTGCCAAAACTTGTTAATGAATCACATTGTAAACCCTCCTGACTCTGCAAAGTGAATCTTATGGAGCTTGTCACATTTGGGCACTAGGAACCCTTCTTCTAGCAGGGCAGGACTGATTAAGAACCAGCTACCTGAAACTAGGTTTATTTTTTAGTGTTCTGTTTCCTAACAATTGACTTGCCTGTCTTCACCTGGTTCTAGATTTCTATTTATTCTCTTCTGACTTACCATACACAGTTGCTTAAAGTGTTGTTTTCAATATTGCCTACACTTGATTAACTGATTCAAAGGTAAAGTGCTGGTGTACTGCAAGAACCACCCCAATAATTGCATATTTTCTCCTGTCCAACTTGAAATATTGGAGTACTCTGTGTGTCTCATTGTTGCCCTAGACCACTCGCACAGATTCCAGCTTACTGCTCTGCTACCCTACCTTAATTGAGTTTGGCTAGACATCAGCGTCTTGTCCCCGTTCGCTATAATAGGTATGGCCTCTCGAATCCACCACAGGGTTGATTCTGAAAACCCATGTTAACACATGTCCTTCTCCCTAACTTCTTTTTCCTCTCTCTCACATATATGCCCTCTTTTGATCTGTGGAAATGGTTACAGTTCTGATCAGTCTTGGTCTCTCAAGTTTTTTCATTCAATTTTGTTCTCACGTGTGGCCATAGCGCTGTGAACAATGTGGCTCTCATGCCAGCCTTAATTAAGTAATCTTTTATAACGTGCTTCAAACCGGAGACCATCTCTAAACCTGGGACCGGGACTTTAACCTGTGTTGCTCTGCGTTGTCTCATTTTCAAGACAAACAAGTTGCCCCTGAGCTATCCCCCCGGCCCGGTCCATCTCTGAAGCACTTACTTTTGCTCTGAGATGTGTACTTCATACCTGGATTATTTCTTTCAAGAAGTGAATGCAGCTCTCATTGAGTGAGTGAGTGAGTGAGGGAGAGAGTGAGAGGGCTACACCAGCCTAGCACAAAGTTAAGGAAAAGGAAGGTCGGATCACCAAACGTGCGCTGACATGTATCAATAAAAAATAATAGGAAAATGCAAAGTGTGATACAAAAACCAATTTAATGGTGATATATTGAGTTTGTGCAACAGTGGTGACACGCGTTTGGACCCAGGGGGTCTTTTTCAAGGCGCAAAACAAAATTCTGGTGATGATGTCTTCCATAATCGCCAGGACACCTTGCTCATTACAAAAACATATTAATAGGTTTGTACATTTCATGGACACTTTAGATTTAAAAGTTAACATGGCTAAATCGGTTGTAGTTCGTTTTTTACCAAATCAAAAATGTAGGAATAGGAATATTCTCTACTCTACCGGCCCTGATGAAAGGATCCCAGAAAACGACTCCTTTTCTAATTTAGGGGTTATGTTTGCGAAAAACATGAGTTTTTCTTTCACATCCCCCGATACATCCAGAAAGATGGCACAATGTATTGGGGGTATTAATCAATTTGGCTCTGTGTACAGACGACAGTCAGTACTGGTTATTATGGATATTTACACAGCTCCTGTCAGCAATCATGTTTACAATGTTAAACCGCTATGAGTACGCATGACTTGTGGTCCTTCAACTTCGCTTTGACCAAAGTGCAAATTAAATAATTGAGGCTAGGTCTAGTTAGAAGGGGCAATTGTCCAGATGGTGCGACGTCAGAGGAAAATATTTTGGAGTATCAATCTGTCATCTTCTGGATTACAGCCATACCCAAACAGCTCAATACATCTCCATGAATGTTAGACTGTTACTCGGTTTCAACTTAATCTATTGCCGTGACATTCTTGGTTTACTTTATTAAATAATCAAGCCCAAGCATTAAACGGTTGTTGTGCCTTCTTTCCTGATAAGGCACCCACAAGCCTTCATATCGTCTTACTGTGGCCAGAAAATGCTATTATACCTGTACAATACCTGATTTCTATATTGAAACATATTAATTTAAGGAAGTGTTCATTGGCTTTTAACTATTTGATTTTACGTAAGAACTGTGGGTGTCAACACTGCTGAATATGTATTTAGGAAAAGCTATTCGTCTGAGATACTACTTTAGAGCTCTGGTTTAATGGTCATAAGGTATATGCGATTGTTGTTTTATGCGTACTTCCTGTTTATTAATTGTTTAATATGTAAAAGATACATTATGCACTTTTATGAATTGTAATGTCCAATTTGATTGAAGTTGTAACGAACAAACAAAGAAATTCAACTCTAACCCTTACATCTCAGCCTCTCTCAGGAGGCAAAGACCGATGCACCACGCAATATGGATCCCTCATCCTTTCTGTCTGTCACTGAGAAAGTTATTCTGTTTCCAAGAAGCACAAATATCCCTGGTTTATGCATCTCTGAGGAGCTTGGATGTCCGATGCTCTTTTCCTCTTTCGCAGTAAATCACAGCTGCTCATATCTATAGGTCTCACATACTTTTTCCATATCTCACTGCAGTCCCTACAAGCCAAGCAAAAGGCTCTGCTGCAACAACTGGACAGCCTCGATCAGGATTGTGAGGAGCTGAGAACTAGTCTGGGCGAGGTGGAGGATGAAAAGACAAGGCTGGAGGAACAGCTCAGCTTGGCAGAAAAGGATAAGCACGAAGCTCGGAGCAAGCTAGAGGAGCAACGGGTGAGTGTGTGCAGTCAGCTGTTTTAACAATATGTGACTAGCCACAGTTAGCAAGGGCAGCAACAATCAGTTGTTTGCAACAAGGTGGCAGAGCAACAGTAACACATTAGCTAATGAATGATTCCCAGTATCTGGTCAATCCATCGGATACTAATGCATCTAACACCATACCATCGAATTATAAGCAACGAAATGCCATTCATCGAATGTCCATTTCGTTGAATATAATTCGATGGATCCATCAAAATGAGAAATATAAAACTGTGGGTTAGATTAGGGTTAGTGTTAGGGGTTGGGTTATGGTTATGGTTATGGTTAGGGTAAGGGGGGGTGGGCTCCAGTTAGATTTAGGGTTGGGTTGGGGTTGGGGGTTGGGGTTTGAGGTTTGGGGTTAGATTAAGGGTTACATTGGGTTAGGGTTAGGTTTAGGGTTAGGGATTAGGGTTGGGGCTAGGGTTAGATTAAGGTTTACATTAGGGTTAGGGTTAGATTGGGGTTTGGGTAAGGGTGGGGTGGGCGTGGGGTTTGGGCGGTTGGGGGGGAAACTCCCCTCCCCCCAATATTACAAAAAAAACATTAAAACGTTACACGGAGCTGGCCAGTGCCGAAATTTCAGCACTGAACAGCTCAATGTAACGTTTTAATGTTGCAAAAAAATGCTATCTTTTACATGTAAAAGTGCCTTTCCATTGAAATTAGTCCATTTATATTTTTGATGGACTGGTTTCGATGGAAAGACACTTTTACTTGTAAAAGATGGCCTGTCGACGCTTTTATAGTCAATGCATAGTTTTCGATGCGTTGGTACGTCGATGCAACGATTTCGATGCATTGACTATAAACCTTGATTCTGTAGTCTGAGATCTGTAACAGATGAGGGATCGACAGACAACATCAAGCCAAAATAAGAGGTCAATATTTCTTTATTAGAGATGTAATCGGGGGAATTAGGTTTACCTGTGTCCAAGGGGAGGAGTTCTGCAGTGAGAACAAGTTGGTGAAAAATTCCCTTCGTTCTGTGGTCCACAGTCCTTGCCTCTCTTCCCCACTAAACAGGTCTACTCTTTTGCCTGTAAACACAGTCTCCAAATGTATTGTGCCCTGTAAGTTTTTCTTGGATCATCTTGGCCTTTGTCAGGTTGACCCCTTAGATCTTCTGAACGTATTGATTACATTGCACCACAACCTTGGTGCCCTGCATCATCTTTAAGGGGGTTGACCATCAGTCTCTTTTGCAGTAGTTTGATCCCAACAACCCTACAGATAAGTAACATACCAGCCCCATGTACTCGCTAAAAATGGCCAACTGCTCTCAACTAAGAATAATAGAGTAAAAACATATTTAAAAAAAATAGAAAAAACATAGGAGTCTGCATGTTAGTTCTACTACTGCCTGGGCCGAAGGGGGACTTTTGAGTTGCATACATCACTAGGTGTAAAGAAATACAGATTACAAAAAATGTTGCACAAGTTAAAATATATTTGTACTTGCCTTAAAGAAAATATCCCCATTGGAAATGGAAATTGCGTTTTTACTCCTTTAGAAAAATATGTTGCTCCTACCATCAGAAAATAGGCAGTAAATTACTTCTGCTTCAAAATATTATCTGAAGCACTGAACCCGGGAGATGTCCGGCTTTAGCCCCTCCACCTTTTCAGTGGTGGCCTACTCTTATAGTAGGTCTCGGGTGCCCCTCAGGGTTGTTCTGAGGCTTTTCTACCACTGCTTTACTGCAATCAGGAGCAAAGTTCCCACTCACAACCCCCATTTCTGTTCTTCACCTCCCTTCTTCCTGCATCTCGATTCCTTATTTTCTCCTGTCCTTTTACGCTGTACCTCTCTCCTGCTCCTCTCATTGGCTCGGTTTCTTTATTTTTGCCTCCTTGCCGTTCCACCACATTGTCTTTTTCTCTCCCTCCTCCCCCTTTAATTCTCTCTTTTGCTATCGCCTGTACATTTCTCTGTATCCTGTGCTTCCTGGTTTCTCCTTTTCCTCTCTCTCTGTCTTCTTTCCTCTTTTCCCTGTGTGTTCCTATTGTTCGCCTTGGTGCCTCCTCTAACCCTTTCTGTCCCTTTTCTAGCACCTTGAAGCTCCTCCGTCCACTCTGTTTTTCTTCCTCCTTTAACTCCACTCTCAATTCCCCCTTATTCACCTCCACTCTCCTTTCTCCACCCTTAGCTCCACTCTCCAATCTTCTTCCTAAACCTGTGCTTCGCTCTCGCTTCTCTTTGAAGCACTGCCACACTCTAAACGGTACCTCATTATTATTGTTATATCAGGGTGCACATTTTGAACTTGCCACTGGCCATTGGCTAGTGACATTTGACTGATGGTGAATAGGAAATGGTGTGCTGTATGATTAGAACTGAGGGCGTGAGTGACTTTATTTTATGTCTGTCTAGTAGCTTGCAACTTACATTTATGCCCCCCGCATGAGCCTAGCACAGGAGCAACGGAATCCTGTACAGGTCATAGAGAAAAGTATCTAGAACTTAACAGGTCATCAATTAAAAAATAGTCATAATTATCACAGTACAATATGAGGATGGGGGGAGTGCAACAGATAGCCAGAATATAGGTTGGCCCCGGGATGATGGACCTCCAAAGGACTGAGGCGTAGCATGAGGAGGACTATGTCCTAGTTTACTTCTCGCAAGTCTGTCTTGTTTCCGGTATGGCAATGGCCTTACTGTGAGATGACCATGTGCCGCTCGATGTGTTTATTTTGGCTTTCATGTAGGTCATCTTGTCGTTACTGGTTGCCTTGAGGTGAGTCATCCAGCTTTGAACCAGATTGATCGGAGCGGGATGGGGAGCCAGTGTAATTTACGCAAGGGGGGGGGGTAATGTGGTAATATTTTCTAGAGCCAGTGAGGAGAAGAGCTGCGGTGTGGTGGGCCACTTTGAAGAGGGCCAGGTGAGCAGCCAGAAGCTCTGCGAGGAGGGCATTCTGTAAAAACAAATTAAGAGACAAAGAGACAGCCCTCATTTCAATTGAAGAGGCACTGAAGAAATGCATTGCATCATTCATTAATGTTTTTCGTCAACTAGCATGAAAACGGTAAACCTGCAGGATGTAGGTAGTTACTTGTTTCCCTGAGAGACGGCACTCGACAAATGGTGCAGTTTGCCACACATCCACCAAATTATAAAGCAAAAAGGTCCTCAAAGCACAAAAACTGGATTTTGAGTAACTGTACGTTTCTGCTTCTTGGTACACACGAAGAAAACAAAAGGCAGGTCAGAACATTAACGTGAAAATAAATATGTGAGAAATGTTAATGAGCACCAAAGAGAACTTACTTTGAATTATTTAAAGAGATTACAAATGTAACTGCAAATGTAAATGCACTTTTTAAAAGCAAATCCTCTTGTCATTTTATAAACCAAAATGTTGGCATGTCTTTTCAAATGAAGCAACACCATGCTCTTTCATGCAATTTAAAAAAGTGATCCCTCTATAAATGCATGCTGAAACCAATAATGATTATACAAGGATTCTTATGAGCAATGTGCATTGTTGTTTAAATGCATAAGAAATCAATGGTTTCTATTGTGGGCTTTAGAAAATACTTGTTACCTTGCCAGTAAAAAATCTTTGACAAGCATTCCTTCTGTTTTAGCTGTCATGCATGCATAATCAAATGGCAGGACTTTCACCATGGCAATTTGGAATTAACAGGTGTTGTTTATCGCATAAACACATTAAGGCTCCAGAACAATTGGTCACCTGAAACAGGCCTCTGAGTTAATGAGATGCCCCTGCCCTTTCTGAGGCAATTTCAAGAGAATATTTGTAATACAAACATCTTAAAAGTCCACCAAGGTTGAATCAAAGAAGAAACCTTGGTTGCACATTGACATCAATTAAGGCAATAAAGCTAACCAGATGGCCAGTAATGGAAAACAGACAACGGGGCCTTTCACAGCTGTTTAAATGACTCATTGCTGCATGTTGCAACGTTCATGAGTGATGGTGGAGTCCTCCATACTTCATCGATGTGGCATGTTGCTGCGATGGAAATGTGATTTTTCATTCAAAGTTTTTAAGAGCATATTGGCCCCCACCTTTCATATCAGAATTATGATCAGCCTATGAAGATTGGGATTGCATATTCTCTGGGGGTGTCTTATTAGTAAGCAGGCCAATGGAAAATGTAACCAATCAAAAAGTGAGATAAAACCATGACAGAGCATGAGAACATTACCCAAGAAAAAAAAACAGAAATGCACACAGAGAGTGGGATAAACTGGAAGACTCTGAAATCAAAATCTGCTTTGAAGAGATAACAACTGTTCCAAATGGATGTGAACTGAGCCTGAATATTACCTGGAGTATTGGGCTCTATCCACGAGGAAACATTTGCCTGGAGCAGACCTGCTTTCCAAGTTGGAGCAGAGGCTGATTGGGATTTTCTTAAAAATGTATGATGGTTCATTCAGGATTAGCAGCTTATCGAATTATTCCAAAGTGCGTTTAAGAATTCCCCCAAATGTAATTGAATAAGTCCCCTAAGTTCATTGCCTTGCTATGTCCCTCAGGTCGGAGGGAACTGTAAAGTGATGTCACTAGATGAAGCCCATTTTATCCAGTGTGGTAAGCGGGAACGGCAGAGGAAGAGCACTCATTTGAGCGGTAGCCGTGGCGGAGGTCAGCGGAGGGCGAATCCCCCACCAGGGGAAAGAGGCCCAAGCAAAACCCCAGATTGGGACCGGGGGAGATTCCTTAAGGCTGTAACATCTCGGGTGTGGAGAGAGGCCCAGCTACAAGTAAAGGACAAATAACCCTGAAGTGAGGGACAGCAGGAGGTGAACCAGCCATACAGGCCCCCAGCCCCCTAGCCAAGTCACACGACCAGGTGAAAGGTGGGCCAAACTTAGGGATACAACATATTAGGAGGGGAGGACCTCATAAACACTCTCCCCCGAAGGGGAAAGAGGGCTACAGGCACCAAGAAGCTCCCAGGACATTTTGATAATTGCTCACCAGAAACAAGCCCTAACCACAGCTAATGTGTGTAGCCTAAATAGGAACCCACCTCCCCCCAGCACAAGGGAAAACAGAAGAAATACAGTGGTAATCAGCCTACCTGGATTGGAAACAGAAATCAGGGAGGAATCCGCAGTTGAAAGAGCACCTTGAGCCGGAGGCATACACAGGAGGAAGAAAGGTAGGGGAAAAAGTCTACGGGAAAGGATCCCCCACCAGCATCGAAGGGACCCAGGAAACCTCTGAGAGCAACCTTCAGAGGATATGGAGCAAAGACGCTCTCCTCAGGGAACGCCGCTGGGCCAGGAGCAATCTGAACAGGGGGTACTCCATACAGAAGAAGACCAAGACCAAAACGTGACGCAGTCACTGCTCAAGCAATACTTCAGTGACTTCAGGGATAGAATCGCAGACACAGTCCAGAAGCAAATGATGATAATGAGAGAGGACCTGGCGTCGGCGCTCCAGGAGATAAAGCGGGACGTGAATAAGATGGAGGAAAGAATGGACACCAACAAGAAGGCTATTCAAGAGTTGAAAGAGGACTCAAAGATGGAAGTCTCGGTCGAGCAATTGGCAAACGCAACCCACAATCTCGAGCTTCAGTCCGAAGACCTAGAAAATAGGTCAAGAAGAGCAAACAATCAAATTAAACTTGTCTGAGGACAAAGACCTCGAAACCGTTGTAAATGGTATCTTTGTAGACCTACTAGATGCAGAGGAAAAGACGGAAGTGAGGATTGATAGAATTCACAGAGTGGGCCCCTGATGAGCGGAACCAGGGGCACGGCCCAGAGATGTACTGGCAGCCTTGCAAGACTATAAAATGAAGGAACAGATCCTGCAAATGTCAAAGGCAAAAACAAATTACTTATAGTTATAATGGGTCAGATTGGCTGCTTTTTCCAAGACCTATCCCAGATAACTTTGAGCAAAAGGTGAAGGATGGCCCTGGTCCTGGGGGATACTACGAGACAAGGACATCTGGCACCGTTAGACGTTCCCATTCGGCTCAGTGTTCAAGTGGCAGGTGAAGCAACACTGGATCGCGTCCTTTGTAGAGGGAGCGGGAATCTTGGGGATTGAGGATGAAGACCAGGAGTCAAGGGTCCCGCAGGCAAACCCCCAAAGCTCGCTCAAAACAGGGTGTTGGGGAGAATTCTCAGAAATGTGCTAATTCCCTCCACCTTAGAGACCCTCAGCAACTTTGCTGGATTTTGAGGACTTGATTTTTTTTACCTGGAGACAGTGAGACCCTCTTTCCAACTCTCTCATGTATGTTAATGTGATTTTTGAACACTGTGTTTCCTTTGGTTGTGGAGTCTGACAAACCCCATAGGCATCATCCTTTACATTGTGTCACACAGCACCTTCGGTACAGTGGCACAGGGAAGTCATTCAGATTTCCCAAAGGTTTAAATACCTTCTCTTGGCTAAACTACTGTTTCCAAGAGCAGTAAAGTGAAAGTGACTACTTACATTTGTAACTTTCTAGATCCAGCACACACTATCTTACAAAAGGGTGTTGGAGGGGTTACCTAGTGTCCCCTTTGTCTAGCTTCTCATGTAACATCGTTGTTAACCTTTTCTCACTGAATGGCTGGTGGCAGTGGTATCTTTTTAACTACCGTGGTTTGTGTTTACCGTGGGCTGCATTCGCAGCTGCTGTAAAGCACCCAAAGGTGCCATTTTTGTCAAAATGGCCCCAGTCTTCTTTTTTCGCCTTTTCTTTGTGGAAAGGTCCTTTTTGAAATTGACTCTGTGTGCCAAACCAGGTTTGGACCCATTGTTCACTTTGCCTTTGGCGGGATTCACGAGTGAAGCCTGCCTCTGGCTCCAGGGTGTCTGGGGTGGGCAGGAAGTGAGGGAGGTGCCTGAAACTCCCTGTGCTTAGTCTCCTAGGAGACCTAAATGCACTCAGTGATGATTGGCCGGCTGACTCTCCGGCAAGGACAGCCACCCTGCTGGGTGACTGACAGCTAGGCTGGAAGGAATGGGAGAGAACTGAATAAAAGGCGAGGCTTTTGGCTTGGAAGGCAGAGTTGACCACTGGACGAAGTGACCGAAGAAGAACTTGAAGAGGCGCCTGCGCAACTCTTGGACTGTTGGTTTGCTTGGTGAAGCCCTGCTGCTGTGCTGAAACTCCAAATTTGTATATTGACAGAGAAGCCCCTGCAAGGACGACTTCTCCTCTTGAGTTGATGGGACCAATCAACTTCAAAGTAAGCGACCTGGACATTTTCTCGGAGTTGGTTCCATTTCCACAGAGTTGCTGCTGGAAACCCGAACGCCAGGGAGAGGAACACCAGATTGTGTGTGTTGCTTTTAAGTTGGCCAAGAGCTCCAGGAAGATCCTCCGGACTCCCAGGAAGCAGGACTGACCGAGCCTGAGCCCCCTCAACAGAATGCGGGACCCCAGAAGCAAGGAAATTCCATCTCAACAGCCAGAAACCGCTATGTTGCTATTTACGGTAGTCGCGAGGACCTGAAACACTGAAGTGCCACTTGTTTGAAAGATTGCTGGTTGTGAGCGATGACCATCCCATTGCAGAGCAGGAGTCCCCAGAAGTCCTCCCTCTTGTCCCCACGACTGAGGCCCAGGAACGGTGAGATCTGCAGAGCTGCACAAGAACAGAAGTCATCTGCTGCACTTTTTCTTCAATACAAAGGTACTGTAAAGTCTGAGAGAACTTACCTCTCATTGTAGTGTTGTTTGCATCTTCTACTACTCAAAAGTCTAATCAGCTTGTGGCCCTACATTTCATTCTTCTTTTCTTCAAATACTTTTCTACTTACCTACCCAAGATAGGGAACGATTGAGACTGCAAGGCTTTTGCCAAATTTACCATGCCACAGAAAAGAATAAGAAAGGGGGAGTATTGATAGCCCTTCGGAATAATCTGGATCTGATAGTAACTGACATGGATAGGGACGCCTAAGGAAGATATCTAGCCCTGAATCTGAAAGGGGGGGGGCTACATGGTAGCAACCATCTACACTCCAGACACGGGACAGACAGGATGACTTCATTCAGCACACCATGGTCAAACTTGAGAAATTTGCAAAAGGACCCATACTTTTGACAGGGGACTTTAATTTGGCCTGGGACCCAGGAAAGGTCAGATCCACAAAAACCAAGGGAGCACACGGGAAACCCTCGATAGACTTGGTAGAGAAAGTCGAGAGGCTATCACTAGTGGATATATGGAGGTAAAAGGAAGGGGGCAAGCAGGGGTACACAAGTTCTACTTGGAAGGGTAAAGGCTATATAAAGGTGGGGGCAAAAGTCCTGTCAGATCACGTACCCCGGACACTGAAAATAGGGAGGAGGTCGGGCCCCTCTTCCCCCCGGTCTCTAGAAATGGAGGTACCCTGTTTTCCTGTTCAAGGATGAAACCCTGAGGAAAGAGTTGAAGGAAGCGATTGTGAGCTTCTTTAAGGATGATAATACAGAGGACACAACCATGCAAATGAGGTAGGATGCATTTAAGGCTACAACTACGGGGAAAATCATTGCGATCAAGGACCACAGGGATAGGGTATTAATAAGACTCATAGAAAAAGACCTAGAAGAAAAAATCAAGAAAGTAATGGTCAGGATGGGAGTGGGAGCGAGTGGGGAAACAAGAAAGGAATATAGAGCTATAAAAGTCCAATTAGATATGTTACAAGCTAAGGCGGCAGAAAGATGCCTGCTGTTCTTAAAACAAAAAATATTACATTAATGCAAACAAATCAGGCAGACTTCTGGCGAGGATGTTGATAAGGAAAGAGAAGGCTAAACTATTTTAAAATTAAGGGTGGAAGGGGGGGAACCAGTATGGACATTACCTAGCTCTGGAATTTTGGAGGTTCTATGCGGAACTATACAGTTCGGCAAACCCATCTGAATGGAACCAAGGAGACTATTTAGAAAAAAGGGAATTGACAGAAATATCAAAACAGGAGAGAGAAGCACTTGAGCTAGATATCACATTGGACGAGGTGCGGAGGGTCATAATGTCATTACCTAGCAATAAATCTCCTGGCCAAGATGGCTTCACTGCAGAATTTTATAAATCCTTTAGGGAAACATTGTTACTATATCTGGTCCCTCTCCTTCATGAAATTGGGAGTAGGGGACAAATTACAGCTACTATGGAAGAAGCGAAAGTAGACCTCCTTCCCAAGGAAGACAAGGACCTTGCGGGTTTTATAGGCCGATAGCCTTAATCAACGTGGATGCTAAGATCTACACGATGTTGCTGGCAAATTGCCTAGACAAAATTCTCCCAGGCATAATTAGCCCAGATCAATCAGGTTTCGTCAGGAGAAGGCAGACGAGTGACAACACAAGAAGGATAACACATTTTATAGAAAAGATCAACAAAAAGAAAATTCCAGCCATACTGGTAGCACTAGATGCCGAAAAAGGCCTTCGATAGAGTAGAGTGGCGGTTCATGTTCCTCGCAATGAAGCAAATGGGCCTTGGCAATAGGTTTCTAACAAGGGTCCAGGCCAATTACCAGAACCCATCCCTAAGGCTAGCAATTAATGGTCAGCTCTCCGAGCCCATCATGGTCCAGAGGGGTACTAAGCAGGGTTGCCCTCTCTCTCCCTTGCTTTATGCAATTTACCTGGAGCCACTTTTGGCAGCAATAAGAACTAATGGGGAGATAGAAGGGATATCATTTGGGGGTAGGATCCACAAAATTGACGCCTTCGCAGACATGTCGATGACCTTGATGGACCCAGAACGCTCCCTTAGGGCAATGGAGAGAGAGATGCAATTGTTCGGTTCAGTAGCTGGCTAAAAATAAACGTCCACAAAACAGAGATCCTGAACTTGACGCTACTGAGAGACACTGAGGAGGGACATGGGGCCATGCTTACATACAGATAGGTCTAGAAGTCCATAACCTACTTAGGAATTAAACTAACCAAATCAGTGGGCAAGCCTTTTTCGGCCAATTACTCGCCCATGATGGAAACAATAAAGAACAAACGGATCGACTGGGGACCCCTAATGATAACTTGGATGGGCAGAATCAATGTTTTAAAGATGGTTATCTTTCTCCAGCTGCTGTACTACTTTGACTCTCCCAGTACAGGTCCCAGTCTCCTTTTTCAGAGCCATCCAAAAACACATGAGGAGATTTGTTAGGAACAACAAAAGACAGAGCATAGATAGAAGGATAATGAAAACGCTTAGAAGCAGAGGTGCACTGGGGGTACCAGACTTCAAAGTATACTTTATGGCGGCACAAATAAACGTGATGATGTACTGGCTGAAAGATGACGGTGAAAAGATATGGAGGGCGATGGATAAGGCAGAGGTAGGGGAAAACTGAGAGGAAGTACTATGGAAGCAGAAGGGAGATAGACCAAATAATATGTACTGCAGTGAGATACTGTCGTTGGTAGGGGACTCCTGGGACAAGCTCATAAGGTGGTCCCAAATCACCACATTCCCATCTCCACTTAGACCAGTTTTTGGCAACCCAAAGTTCACGCAAGGGAATGGGGATAGGGGTTTCAAGGCATGGCGGGAAGGAGGTTGCCAAAAAATGTGGGACATTTTTGAGGGGTTAGAAATAAAATCACTCTTACAATGTAAGGCAGACTTTGGGGTGGAAGAAGCCGAGAGGATCTGTTACTTTCAAAGACCGCATATTGTTAATGCAGCCTTCCATGAGGGATGCAGCGACCCGAA
Source organism: Ambystoma mexicanum (assembly GCF_040938575.1). Lineage (NCBI taxonomy): Eukaryota > Metazoa > Chordata > Amphibia > Caudata > Ambystomatidae > Ambystoma > Ambystoma mexicanum. The sequence continues at coordinate 1,300,739,028 of NC_090932.1, forward strand.
GCTTAACCCCCTTTGAGAAACCTTTAATGATAGATCCAGAGGACAAACATTTAGTGGGGGCAATCTACTCCTATATCAAGCAGGGAGAGGAGATTGGGGAAAGGAAATACATGACAGCATGGGAAGGGGTAATAGGCCAAGAGATAGAGGAAACTGAATGGAAGCAATTGGGAGCTAACATACCAAAAATAACAAGATCGCTGCAAATCGAGGAAATGTGGGTTAAATTCATTGGTATTTTACCCCAGACAAAATCCATAAAAGTTACCCCCTCAGTCCCCAACGTATGCTGCAGTCAATGTGCAATGGTGGGTGACGTGAAATCATGTGGTGGGATTGCCCCTTTATTCAAGAATATTGAAAGGTAATATGGGAGGCACTAGCAGAGACACTGGGCCTGAAGGGAAGGGACAACAGAGGCATATCTATCCTGGGGCTACGGGGACCTTTTGAGGAAATGTCTACCAGATCAGAACGCAGAGTATATGTGATCCTAATGATGGCAGGGGCGCTAGAGGTGGCGCAAAAATAGAATCAAAGGACCCTCCAACAGAACATGAATGGGTGGAAAAAGCTTCGAACTTTGCAGCCCTGGAATGGGTAACCTACTCTCTACAAGGAGACCATCAAGGTTTTTTGGCGGATTGGTCTCAGGTGTTGGGGTTTCTTCAGAGAGGGGCAAGGCGGACCTGGTGCCTGAGGAGAATGAGACTGTTGGGACTGGTGTGAATAACCTGGACATTCGATTGGAGGAGTTTGGGCTTCGGGATACTTCAAAAGGAAGACCTCTTATCTGTGATCGGACTACAGGGGGGAGGGGGGAAGGGTTTACAAGCTGTTTGTAAATTGTAAAATGCTAATACAATGTAACATGGAGAAGAACAAGCTGCATAGTCCCCCTGGACCCTATATGTGACCCACTCCAAAGGCAAAACATACTAAACTTTCTGTAGCCAATCGTACTCGGTCGGAGAATCTCTCTGCCTCCACCTCTGGGCAATGATCAGCCAAGTTGCTATAAGGAGAATCATAAATGTCTTCTTATGGGCCTTTGAGGACAGTTTTACCTCTGGATCGGCGCGACCCAATAACCACTCCTGAACTCCCAACCTCTTGGTAGCTGAGAAGAGATCCTGCATATAGGCTGTAATACGTTCTCAAAAGGGTGTTGGGACCGGACAACTCCACCAGACATGCACCCCCTGCGCGAACATCCTCTCCAACAAAGTGGTGGTGAATTGGAATAAATCTTATGAAATACGGCAGGGGTATAGTGCCACTGAAACATAGTTTTTATACCAAGCTTCCCTGATCTGTATCGACCAAGTCCGCTTGGGAATATTACCCCACAAAAGCTCTGAGAGCTCATTAAGTATTTCGCACTCAAGCGACCAATCCCATTTCTTCATATATGCCCATTTCGGGAATGAAACGTCACCCACAAGAATTTTGTATATTGAAGATTTTCATTTGTTCTCCCCAGAGTGGGTGGTTATAAACTTCTTGAATACTGTTAGCTCTTTGGAAGCAGCCTCCCTCACTGCTGGATTCGAAATCCAATGCCTAAATTGCCTGTACCACAGCCTTTCTCCTTCCCCCACCCCAAACAACCGTTTGCAGTCCTCAAACGATCGAAGCACCACCCCTCCATCATGTTCCTCACCTTAAGACATCCTGCCCTCTGCCACTCCCCAACTGCTCCGCGTTCCATTCCCAGAGAAAACTGAGGATTCCCAAACAATGGGGTGAAGAGAGCGAGATGAGTGGAGAGATGACCCTGAGAGACCATCCTACCACACACATCTAGACACTGTGAAACGATGCTGCTAAATGTAATATTCTACGGTCAATCGCCCCTGCTCCACCACAATATCCCCCCGAGAGGGGTCTGTGCCACAGCCCTGTCCATTTCCACCCAAAGTTTGGACCGACCTCCTGACAGCCACTCCCGAATGACCCGAAGCGGAGCCGCTTCGTAGTATTTTATAAAGTTAGGGAGTCTCGATCCTCCTCTATTGCAAGGGACCATAAGAGTCTTCAAAGCCACGCGAGGTATCCTATTGCACCATACAAACCAAGTACTTTCTCTGTTCAGAGCCTGAAAGAAGGACTTGGGAACCAGCAAAAGGAGAGCCTGAAAATAATAGAGAACTCTTGGTAAAATCACCATTTTGGCCATAGCTATGCAGCCCAACCACGTGATGCAGAGTGGGTTCTATTTTTGTAGCACTGCCATTACAGATGTCAGTATGTCAGTAATGCAGCGAAATTAGCTTCATACAGTGGGGTAGGAGAATGAGTGATCAGAACCTTCTAATAGACCCTCAGCCCTAATAAAAAGGCTGGTCTGTCCAGCCATAGGACCCACTCTTCGCATCCCAGCCAACTCTTAAGATTTCTGATTTCTGCATATTTATTGTTAACCCTGCAATGGCCCCAAAGTCCCCTAATACTTTGTTCATTGCCACCAAAGATGAGTCAGTATTTGTGAGCGCCACCAACTTATCAGCAAACGCAATGACTTTGTGCAGGACTAAACAAATGTCTACTCCCTTTACAGCCTCTGACATCCAGATGTTAGATAAGAGTGGTTCTAAATGTAACGCATAAAGTACGGGAGGGAGTAGGCATCCTTGTTTGGGCCCCAGCGTAAGGGGAATGCGCCTGGACTTCTGTCCATTAATGGACAATCTCATGGAAGGAGATTTGTTCTGACCATTTTGATAAAATTTGTCCCAAATCCCATACATTCAAGCGTGTGAAAAAGAAAAGACAGTTCAACTTGGTCAAACGCTTTTTCAGCATCAAGTGATAATAAAATGTCTGGTGTCTCCGTGACCACAACCTTTTCTATCAGATGGCAAACTCGCCTAACATTATCAAACGTTTGTCGAGCAGGAATGAAGCCAGATTGATCAGGTACGACCAACTTGGAGAGAAATGGGGACAGATGAGTCGGCAAAACCTTTGCGAATAACTTTGCGTCGATATTAATAAACACGAAGGGTCTATAAGACCCACAGCTTGTCTGATTTTCTGGGGTTTCTGAAATATCACCACCTTGGCCTCCCTCATCCTTGAAATTATTAAATAGTGGGGGGTCAAGACTGGGAGCAATTTAGACTTATATTTCTTATAGAACAGGGCAGGAAACATGTCAGGGCCAGGTGCCTTATTGAGTGAAACTGAGTTAATCGCCCTTGCAATTTCCTCCTCGGAGATGTCTGCTTCTAGTGTTTCTCTCTGCTACCATCAGTTTTGACAAATCCAGGCCTTCTAAGAAATCTGTCTGCAAGGGGGAAGCATTGACCTCTGAAGTATATAGATCCTCAAAAAAATTCTGCAAACAAACTCACTATGGACTCATGAGTGACCATGGGCCACCACTACTTTTAACCTTAAGAATTTCCTGAGCTGTCATGCGTACTCGCAACTGCCTTTCCAATAACCGGTAGGCCTTATGTGCACTGACATAGTACCTGTGATTTGGTATCTGGTATTTCCATTGAAATGGTTTACATCGAAAAGATATGCAACGAAAAAATATGCATCGAATGCATATATGGGTTGGGTAAAGGGTTCATTTTCGTTGGGGGTGGGTTTTTAAGGCTAAAAAATGGGGGGATCAGTGGAGGGAGCTGCCCTAAAAAAAAAATGTAAAATGCATTCGATGCAAACATTTTCGATGCATAATTTTCATTGGCAAAGGTTTCGGTGGAAACCTTTTCGATGGAAAGACCATAAACCCTCCAATTTCCATATAGCAAAGAAGACTCTGCACGACGTGTGCAAGTTAGATCGAATTGAACCTGGATAGACCGAATCGCCTTTTTCAGCGGCTTCGATTTGTTCTTCATTAACACCGTTACCCTCAACTGCTCTTCCAGCTCCTTTTCCATTGCACTCCACTGCTTATCCCTCCTCACTTTCACTGCTATATGTTCTCCCCGACTTACTACTTTGAAGGTATCTCAAAGGACTTACCTCCGAATCCCTGGCGTCTCATTCTCTGAAAAGAAAAAATCTATCTTGCCAAAACTGAATCTTTCACTAGTTCTGCCGTCCATCCCCAGAGACCAATCCCCCTGCCCGGAGTTGCAATTGTCTGGATGATTGGCGCATGTTCTGAAAGGGGAAATGGTCCCGAGATCTACATTACCCACCCTGCCCATGAGAGTAGCAGAAACCCAAATATAATTGATTCTACAGGCACCCCCCTGTCACTACCTTTAAGAACCCTCCACGTATCCCATAGGGACAGAGGTTCATTCTTCTGCAGCAGGCGGCCCAAAGGACCTGGCACTCCCGTCAACTCTCCTGCACTCCTATCTACACATGAGTCCCAGGCCAAATTAAAATCCCCAGCTAACACGAGCTCCCCACCACAATGTTTTCTAACATTGCCAACACCTGTCTTAAAACAAATCCATCCTGACCTGTATTGGGCACATAAATAGACACCTTCTATAAGAGATGGTACCAACACATACCGACCCTCTGGGCCACCAATGTTTTCTGCACTTGCGCGTTCAATGTGTTCCGGAAGGCTATCATAGCCCCAAATCTTTTATGAAGGGCATGAGCTTGAGTCATTAGGGATAAGGATTTCAACCTTGTTAAATGCCTATCCTTCTTTTTTAATATGCGTTTCCTGTAGCAGTAGCATATCTGTGTTTTCCCGCTTAAGAAACGCCTCCATTTCTTCCTCTTGATGGGGGAATGTATACCCTGTTCATTAAATGTCAAACACTTGAATGTTGCGCGCACTGAGCTTGCCATTTCTCATGACCATGAAAAATAACTGGGGCATCCACCCAAAACTGCTTCAGAATAAACCCAACCCCACCCAACCCTCACGTCACCCCATTTGCCCAAAGCCCCAACAGCCCGGTTTGGGTCATGGTTCCTAGTGATTCTGAAGACATACCATCACCAGCCATAACCCTCTTACCACCCTCGTATGTGATCCCAGATGATAACCCGGACAGCAACATGCCTCCACCAACCCCCACATGCCTAGGGCCTAGCATATAGTTTCTTAATCCTCCCAGTTGGGTGACGTTCTGAGGTCGAGCCATCCACCTCTTACTCAATCTGCAATAACGTCAGGCCTTTTTTCGACAGTTGTGATACGTCTCTGCTTTTCTTCCCACGTAAACCGCAGACCGATCAGGAATCTCCATTTATACCTACTCTTATTCTGAGATAAAAACTGAGTAACCAGACCCATCAGTCATCTCTTGAGGAGCGTAGATTGTCCAAGATCCTGAATAAGGAGGGCCTCCCCCCTTGATGGTGACATGTCCCGCCGACCGCAAGATTTGTTACTTCTTCCCGTATACTGTGAGTGCCGCCAAGACGTCCCTTGGACGCGACTCAGGGTCTGATCTTTTGGGACCAACTCAGTGGATGCAGTCAGGAGCTCCCCGAAACAACTTTGAACATTCTACTTCAAGTCTTTATCCTGTATCGTTTCTGGGACCCCTTAAAGACGAAGGTTGGATCTGCTGGCCGTGTTCCCCGACCCCCAAATCGTCACATTGTATCTAAAGTTATGTTCTAGGTTTGATAGCTGCTCCAAACTTCATCAGTTGGAGTGGTGTCATCCACCACCTCCTTCAGTGATAACTCAGTAGTATCTATGCGCTCCTCGAGCTTCCCATTTTCCAGCTTCAGCTTCCTCTTGGATTGCTTAATCTCCTCCTTGAGTTTGGTGAATTGATTCTGGAAAGAAGACGTTAGTGCAGTGCTTACAGGACAAGCAGGAGAAACTAAGTAATCTTTGCTGATTGCCATGATGTTGGCCGGTGGATTCAAGGGTTGTGCCCCAGGTTTCTGCTTCTGTTGACTACTCACCTTCTCCCGTGGGGCCTTCCCCCAACACTGCACCAATTCCGCATCATTAGGCAAAGTTACCTGAGCTTCAGTTGTGTGCCGGTGGGTCTCCTTCGTTTTCAGCCGCAACATCAACCAGGCACGTCCCCCACCAAACTAAGCCTCCCTGGCTCTCAGAACTCAAGACAGCACTGCACAACAGAGTGGGTTCACTGTAACGCTTACCTGGTATCCACGGGGATGCCACCCAGCCGTATGGACACTGGTATCCTTCTCTGCAGTTCCCAGATGTGGCCAGTGGGGGAGGTTCTGCCTGTAATACAGGAGGGCTATGTTCAAGACTGGCCAACTAGGGTAATTAGCTTCCCACCACCCAGTATGCCTTCAGCGCCTCTGGGGCCTCTCCTCACCTTATTGTTGATTCAGGTGTGCTCTCCGTCCTGCCTTCTTGGCAGGGGTGCGTTGTCCTTTGTGGGCGGATGCAATCTAGTTACTTCACTGATGCTGGCACGTTTGAAGTCTTTCAGGTAGATCTTATTGCTGTTCTATATTGTTGTTATTCCTGCATGCCTTTCTTGGTTTATTAATGTCTCTTTCTCTTCCTTAGATGTGCGGAAGTCCAGTGTGGTGCATTGGCTGAATTGGGTCTCGCCGGTAAATGATGGTGTGTAATGAGCGCTATGATGCGGTAAGTAGGCGCTATGCAAAGCGCAGTGATGCCTTGCCTTTGCTGACCTGTTTTCTTTTCTTTTCCCATAGATCGCGGTGTTCACCCAGGGTGTGGAATTCCGAGGCGATGCTGGTCGAGGGGGCGACCTGCTAGGTAAGCTTTTCGGCACAGTTTGTTATGTTGTAATGTCTCTAATCCCTTGTTTCTTCCCTTTTTACAGATCCGTCGGTCCGGGAGACGCGCTGATCCTAGGAAACTGTTTGCAGTAGCTGTGGGCAGCTAAAGATGAAAATTGCAGGTAAGATGCTGCTGCTAACAATGTTCCTTTTTTCTCCTTACAGGTGCTGTATCTCCGAGGTTCGCGGGTATAGCTGGACACGATGAACGTCACGTTGCAAGATTGCAAAGTAACGCGAAGCGTGTAATCCAATTTGGGTGTGGTTTAAATAGTTTCAAGAAAGTAGTCCAGGTAAAGTAGTCCCTAGGCTACCACACCCAAAACACTATACCGCATAGCTTGGTTCCAAGGAGCCAAGCTATGTGGATGCCTCCATGTTGGTTGGCAGTTTCAAAATAAAGTAGTTCCCCAAGCACATGTCATCACTGTGTATGAGTCTGGCGCTATAGGTGCCAGGACCGACTCCAAGAGGGCTTAAGAAGTGGATGCCAAGGCTTATTGGAGACCCGAGCCAAGACCTCTCCTGGCCCATGGGCTTGCCAGAGGGGTTTTCGGATGTGGGTCGTGACAGTCACCCCAGATAGACTCGCACAGAATCCGGCAGCCAACTAGACATACAGATCAATCCATTCAATTCCCCCTGTGAGGTGCTCATGAAGTCAACAGTACAGATAGACACAAGTGATCACAGTTCAAGGGTGTTTATTGAACAATTCATTTTGTATGCTTGTTGGAAAAACGCCTCATCTAAACCTAAATCTAAGATGGGAACAAGCGTCGACCATCAAATGAAAAATAAGGCAGTCCTAGTGGCTTTGTGTCAAAACAAAAAGGCATATACTAAGAAACCTATTGCCAAACCTCACAACTAATACAAAAAAGGGTGTGGGATAGTTTTCATGGAACGAAAGAAGTGTTCGTAAATATGTCAGAATGCAGTAAACTGGGCCTCCCATCCCCACGTTTTCTGCATGGGTTAAGATGGGAGTCTGGAGCACAGCACACACTCGAGCTTTCCCAGCACGAGCTAACAGTTCCAATGGCAGCAATCAGAACCATCGATGGACAAGTCTTGTTTCTCTTGAAAGTCTCTTCCTTCGAGGGCCTGATGTATCCACTAACAAAACAAACACAAAGTTCTCTTTCACAGTTCACTTTGGGTGACTACTTCACCCTTGGATCCCCCTCTTCTGTGAGCCGACCCTTCGCTCACAAATATCAATGTCTTTTCAAACAGTTCTGGTGCATATCCCTTTTTTCAGGTTTACCTTTGTCAACACCCTGTTTTTCCGGTCTTTGAGTTTGTCCTCTTTTTGCTAGCAACCCTCTTCTGGGTTCAGTCTCTCCAATTTCACATTCACTTTGACTCTCAATGTTCATGGGAGTCACTTCCCTTTTACTTTCACCATTCAGGATTCACGTCCCTTACTTTCTCAAATGTGTAGATCAAAGTCTTTCGATTGTACAAGGATTTTACTAGACCTCCAGTATGACCACTTTGACCTCTTCTGGCGGCTCTCCTACGGCCTTCTGATTTTTGCAGTTTAATTCAAACAGGGATCTATCAGAGTCTCTCGCAGCGACACCCACGTGGTACCGGTTACCTCTGCAGCTGATCTACCCTCAACACTTTTACAGTTCTTTCCCAGTTCATTAAGTTCAAACTTGCCACTTTGCGTTCCTCATTCAACACAGGCCGGCTCTTATCGGTTCTCCCCTTGACTCGCCGGCTTTGATGAACCGCTTGGCTTTCTGCTTTATTGGAGTCAAGGCCAGTACCACGGTAGCAGGAGTTTCCCTCGCTCCTGCTTATCAGCGTCGACACACTCCGTGTACCGTTGACATCTGCTGCAAGACACTTGTGCTATGGTCCACGGTTTTAGGCTCTTCTCCACAAGGGTTCCGCAGGTATGGGCCAAAAACGGCAAGGTCACTTCTCTCCTCGCCACCCTCTTGCTTTCCGCCACCTTTCTCCTTCTCTTGAACTGCTGCACCAGATTAGCCATCTCATTGTGCTGTCTGCCGTGCTCGTAGTGTGCTTTCTCGCTCCACCCTTTATCCCTGTGGGGAAGGAAAGGGCCATCAGGTGTGTGTGATTTTAGTTAATTGCCTGACCCTTGTATCGGGACATGTCAGGTAACCAACATTAACATTATTATGTTTTCTATCACAGTAACAAAAAGTATTTGTATTGGAAAAAAACAGGTGTTAGAGGTTTGGAGTGTCCTACGGTTTAGGGTGGGGAAAAGGTTTCACAAGAAAGAAAATGGTTGGTAGACTGAAAAAGACGAGATAGGTAGGATTTGTGGGGCAAACAACCTACGTGGTAGGATGGGGAAAAGGTGTTAAAAGAAGGGGGATGCCGAATCTCACCCGTCGGTGTCCCACCCCCACTCCCAGAGGACCTCTGATCCAGATGATCCTCCCCCACTGGTCCACCCCAGGAATTGGATCCAATAGTGATGTCCGTGTCTTGGCCAGCTGGATGACAGATCCCCGGGGACTAGCTAGGGAGACACCTTCAGGTTTCTCGCCTCCAAACCCAACCAGAGACACCAATCGAAGAATACAGGATGTCGGACAATGCCACTGAGTCACTGAATCATTTGACTAAAACAGGCTCATCCAGAGACCCCACTCCATCACGGGCTCCCCAGACAAAAGGGGAAAGTCCACAGCTCCAGGCTTAGCCCCGCGGCCCAACCACACATCAGCTTCCTAGCACCTCACTCCTACTGCAAAGGTCAGACCTCCAATCCACAAATCTTCCAGAGGGTAGCGGCTGTAAAAGATTGGCAAATTGCTGCACACCAACAATAGCACTGGCCTATCACTGCCTGCCCTTCTTGCTCAGAGCCAGATATTTTACATCCAAAACGGGGAGGGTGTCGCTTCTCCCTGATCCAACCGCAGCTGCACTTTTCTATCCTTGATGGGAGATTGAAGCCCCAGTAGACAGTTCCAATCCCCACTCGGGGAGCCCCACCTTTATCCGCCATGGCCTCCCGCAGTCCGCTCCTGTGTGCGCCGACCGCCGCTCTACCTGCCACCATCAGCCGATCTAAAGACCTCGCCACGTCATCCAGTGAAAACTCAAAAAGATGTGGGTCGTGCTCCGGAGTGCTGACACCCGCTGTTTCCACAGCGTGCTCCAAGACATGACCTGGCCTGCCACAGTGAGCGTGTACAGCATCCTTTCTCTGCCATGTGTGAGAAACCAGAGGGTATCCTCACAGCTACTCCCCCTGGAGCCTCTTCTCAGGTGGCCTGGGAAAAGGCCTTGCTATTGGATTCTGGCCCTGGGGGTGGAGAAGCGAGGGAGGATCACCTGGGTGGAGGGTCCATGGGGATTGGGAAGAGGGTATCCACAGGTGAGACATGGTATCCCCTTTTCCTTTATGAAAACCAACCTAACCCTCCTCTGGCCTTTATGGGCTATTGTAAAACATCTCCCCTCATTTTCCCTCATTCAACCTACTACAGTACTGAGACGAGGAAGAGGCGACTAGGAGTAGTGAACAATAGTAAGTAATTTCACCACTGTAGTACTGAGACGAGGAAGAGGCCTGCAGAGTATTGTAAAGGTCAGGCATGTCTCAAGTTCTACTTTAATTGCAGTCAGACAATTACAATTGGGAACTCACACCTGCAAACTGTCAAGTGGTTGCAGGTGTATAAGAAAGGAGGAGACCAGCAGCATCGGACCAGCAGGGAATCCTGTTTGCGCAGAGGGAGACGTTGTGGATCCTGCAGGAGAGCAGAGATGCTGGCAGACGATCCAGAGGAACTGTGGAGCCCAGGAGCAGGCGGGCCGTAAGAAATCCACAAGTGTGGGAGCCTCTGTGATCAAAGTTGGCATAACAACAGTAGTTATATACCATTTGCATGTTACATTCATTGTCAATTCCTGGGGCATTTGAGACTGCACATCACCCCTGGTAAATATACCATACATATAAGGAACTATGTGGTGTTTATGGATCAGTTGAAGCTGACCTTGATGCATGGTGCAACCAATTTACATATGAGGCGCACATATGGTACGGAGTGACTGCCGACTGCCAGTCTGCGATCGTTGGTTTTCTGTGCTTCTTGGAGTTGGCGGAACAGTTCTGCTTCCACTGTTTATTTTTTGTTTTTTTTTGTAATGCGCACCAGACCCAAGGGTATTGGGGTGCAGAGGAAGGAAAAGAGGATTGTTCAGCTTAGGTTACATTGCTGTGCGTTACAATACAGAAAGATAATAAACAATGCTGGTCTATGTCATACAAATGAGCAAATAGTAGCAGAGAACATCAAGCAACTGTTATAAACAATATATGCAATTATGTGCAGAAGAGGGCAGTAGTAAGGCAGTGAGGTAGAGGGTCAAGTGTCATGCTCCTTAATCCATTGGATAAGGTTGTATCTGAAGCGTGGGTAGGGCATTCTTCTCTTAGAGAAGGTGGGAGTGAGTTCCAGTTTTGGGGAGCTTTGACCGCGAAGCTACTGCCACCATATGTTTGAATCTGGGCACTTGGTATATTTGATAGTAAATTGGTATTGGCCGTTCTGGAGGGGTGATTGGTGGATTGTCTCCGGAATTTGGATGTGAGGTATTCGGGGGCAGCCATATGTAAACATTTATGGGTTAAGGAAGCTGATTTGAGGAGAATTTTATCTTTAGTGGAGAGCCAGTTATTGGCTCTTCTAAAGTCAGATATGTGGGCTTTCTTGGGAATGTTGAGGGCTGCTCTCAAGGCATTGTTTTGTAGGATCTGGATCTTGTTGGTAATGTATTTATTGCAGCCTATGTAAAGGGCATTGCAATAATCCAGTTTGGATAAGACCAAGGCCCTTGCTAAGGTAATGCAGTTGTTGGGAGTGAGGAATGGCTTAGCTGCTCTAATTAGCTTACAAGTGTAGGTGGTGGCCGAGGACATGGAGTTTACTTGTTTTTTGAATGTGAGAGTGGAGTCTAGGTAAAAACCAAGAGTTTTCACTTCCTTGGCTACTGGGATGTTGTTGTTGTCTATAGTGAAGTTGGAGTAGAGGTGGCCTAATTTATTGAGGTTCGCTGTGGTGCCCAAGATGATGAGTTCCGTTTTGTCATCATTCAGGCATAGTCCATGCAAGGCCATCCATGCCTGGATGATGAGATATACTCTGTTCACAAAGGCCAAATCCTTGTCATAATCTCCCGTCAACAGTGAGATTGAGAAAACAGTGTTTCCGGGGAGGACCCTTTTCACAGACACACCGTTGCCTACAAAATCCGCCTCCAGTAGAGCAGCACCGTGCATAGTGACTGTGATTGTCAGTCTGTGTTAGACCGCCGAAGAACGGCCATTCTATTTGGACAGTGGGCGCCGGCAACCAAATATATGTAAGTATGCGTCTTGATGTGGGGAATCGCAGCGCAAAGTGCGCTGCAGCATGGCAGTCTGACAGCTTTGGAGGCAGCATATCAGACTTGAAGATCTCTGCGATATTAAAGGTACTTTGTGTACCAATGCTGGAGTGCTGTATCAGCGTTTGCCAGCTCTAATCGGTATGGTACGATCGGACCGAAAAGAAAGGTCCGACCGTACAATACGACCAAAAAATGCTACCACCAAAGGTTCGAACACCAAAAGTTTGAACCTTTAGTGGTAGCATTGCAGGTAAGTAAAAAATAAGACTGCGGGGGGTACAGGGCTGTCCCCCTCAACACCGTGATCACTATACTGTGTGGTAATGTGAGCAGGGTGTTGCGGGGGACAAAAAGAACAAAAAAAGAAATGGAGGGGTGTCCCCCGCAACACCCCATAGTATGTAAGTGTGTTTGCATGAGAAAGGGGCAAACATTTGGTAGTTCGCACCTTTCTCATGCAAACTTTCCAGCCGTGGCAAAATCAGCAGCGGTCAGAACACTTGAATCCTCTAATCTGCCTTGTCCCCATAATGTACTAATTACTGGAGACACTGTAACAGATGGGTCTTTAAGAATGGCAAGTAAGATGGCATACTCTCTCTGCAGTCAATCCATTTCAGCTGCCCCGAATAAGTAAATTCAAGCTGACTCTCTCATGAGGAGGTTTACGCCAACAACTCTCCCAGGTGTCCCTTGCCTTTCTCTTAATAATTCTCCCAACAATCACAATCAGAATATTGTTGGGGAAAGTCGACCTGGGTTACAAATAGTAGAAGATACAGCCCCTTTCAGAAGAAGACCTGGTAACTGAAATGTGCATCAATTTAGGTGATAGAGTCTAAGGGCCTCATTCCGACTCAGGCGTTAAGGGGTTTACGGCGCCGTAAATGGCGCCGACCCTTAACGCCTGATTACAAGGTTCCCTTTGCGGGATGGCTGTTTAACGCCTGCTTTTTGCAGGCGTTAAAAGCCATGCCGCAAAGGGACCTTGGCGATAATTACGGCACCGTAATTTACGGTGCCGTAATTATCGCCTTTCCCCATTCCCATTATGCCCTATGGGGCAAAAATGGGAATGGGGCAGGGGCCATTGGTGAATGGGGAATTACCGCCCCACTCACCTTGGAATGGGGCGCTAATTCCGCCATCCACCATGGCGGAATTGCAACCTTAGCGGCATGGACCATGGTGCTAATAGCACCATGGTCCTCCGCCAAGGTTGTAATGAGGGCCTAAATCTCAAGAAGGGAAAAGGTGAGGGGAAAAAACAGAAAAATCTAGAGCCTACTCAAATGACCCCTAGTAGCTGGTCAGGAAATAACTGACTTCTTCCCGAGCACGGGACCAAGTACTGAAATTAAACCTCTAGTACGAAGCTGTGCTACAGTAATGGCTGATCATTCCAACATCAACGACCAAAGTCTCCTGGAAGCCACGGTGGCTAGGGAATCTATATAGGCATCTATAGAAATTGAAGGACTACAGGTTGCTAATGGCAGGCTTTTGGAAAGCTCCCTTTCTCTAATTCACTGCCCAATACGCTCTGGCACTCCCACTTTTCTAACTGAACTGTTGTATACTAGTAGTATTGCAGCTAGATCTAGGTTGAACTCGTCCACAAGGCTAAGTGCACCTCTCCATCATACTTTATGGGAAATGGATGACAGAATTAAGCTTACGTCCCGAACGGTTTCTGCACTGAATTTTGTACTGAGTGCTTTCGTAAAACTCTACATTATCATCAAAGATGAAGTTAAAGTTGAGTGATATAAATCCTAAATTGAAAATCTTAAGTGAAGTGTGTCAGAGATTGCATACTAAAGTTTCTAATCCAACTACCTCGTCTGGGCAAAATCAATCGTTCAAATTGGCTAACACCACGGCCGAAGTAGGCTATTCCAACTAGCCTTCTTTAACATCTAATTGTATTCAGCCCCAGCCAATGTTTAATAATGCCAAGGCTACAACTGATATGCAGATCTTGCGTCCTGTTGCTGAAGATAGATCTGGATGCAGATCGGCAGGACAGACGTAATTCATGGCAATGATAAGCCAATGATAGCTGAAGATACTGCAAAATCCTCTGGGTTGGTAAATACAGGTAATCCCAAAATACAACCCATGTACTGCAAAAAATAAACATAATTAGTGAGGCTAGAAGATTCCTGCGCCTTCTTCATACTACAGAGATGGCAGCGGCTTGAGCCATGAGAGAAAAGACTGCATACCCATCAATATTTAATAACAAAGGGCGTGACAGGAGGCGTGGCTTGGCGGCCGATATAGTGAGACGCGCTACCGAGGAGCTCCGGAGCGATCCTGACAAAATCAGAGAAAATCTAGCATAAATTGATTCCAGAAGACCGCCAAAGTCTCCCCGCAGAGACAGGAACACCTGCTGCCCACTCGGCGAAGCCCCCGGAGGAAACCGGGCGGTGGAAAAGGAGTTAGACCGCCGGAGGGGAATCGCCCAGCGAAATCAAAATGGCGGGCGCGCGAGCTGTGGGAGGACCCCGGCCGCGAAATACAGAATGAACTGGTGAATCCACAGGAGAGGGACACATCACGCGCATACCAAAAAGTGCGGAGCGGACCCGAGCCTGAATCGACCCCGTGACGGAGATCGGCGCAGCCGGTGGAAGTGAAACGTGAAGGCGGGAAGGCCCCTGACACGGTGAGGCGACATACGCAGCAGGCACGAGAAGGCCCGAAGCGACACCCGCGAGAGCCTAACGAATACAGCCGCCGGAAGATCTGTAAAACACCGGGAGCAGGGCGACGGACAAGCAAAGGCTACGGCACGTGTAGTGTAGCCAAGACCGGTACCGGTGACACAGGCAGAGGGTGGCTCCTCCGCGGTGCCGAACAAGAAAGCGGGGGGGGAAAACCAAGCAAGTAAGCATGGAGACTTTTACGACGGCGTCCAGACATAAACTGTCGCCACCGGCGGATGACACGTCGCGCCCTGTGGAATCCGCCAACGAAGGCACGATACTGGAAGCAATCGCCTCCATGAAAGAATCGCTTGAAAACAAAATGGACACAGCAATCGGGGCCCTGAAAGCATCTCCAGAAAATAAACTGGATACAGTAATGGTAGATGTGGGCCTTCTCCGCCAAGATGCGAGGAACCTAACAGAGAGAGTGACGGCGACGGAACAGCAGGTGCAACAAAATACGGCAGGGGTTGCGGTAACGCAGACACAGATGTCGGAGGTACTACAGAGAATTAAGGTTCTAGAAAGGAGAGCAGAAGACGCAGAGGGGAGAGCGCGGAGGAACAACATCCACATAATTGGTATTCCGGAAGGTGAGGAGGGCAAAGACCCCACTGAATACGTCGAGACCATGCTCCTCCAGGAGGTCTGAGTAGGAGCACTATCCCAGGGCTTTGTGGTAGAGAGAGCCCTGACTGGAAGACCCCAACCGGGTGCCCCCTCGAGAGCGATGATTGCCAGGATCATGAATTACATGGACAGGGAGAAAATACTAGCGTTCTCAAGGAAGGGGGCGGGGAAATCATCAGGAACTCTTCCAAGATCACAATGTATCCGGACTATACGGCCATCGTACAGAGGCAACGAGCACAGTTTGGCCCGACAAAAGAACGCCTCAGGACCGCAGAGGTGAGATACATGCTCCTGTTCCCCGCTAAACTCAAGGTGATACACCAAGGCAAAACATGTTTTTTCGACTCCACTGAAGAAGCCCACAGCTGGATGGACTCACAAGGCTTTCCCCAGTTGAGGCAGAGAAACGCTAATAATCCTGGAAATAGACCCCGATGAGAAGCAACAAAGGCAATCTGGAACAAGAAAAAAAGCATTATATAAGTTAAATGGAGCTAGCAGTAAGCATGGAGGAGCAACCGACCCCACTTTAGCTGCATTGGCTGAGAAAGGCGGTGCCCCCGAGAAGAATGAACTATCGGTTTGGATGTCAGTTTTAAGGCATAACGCTGAGGCGAGTCTGCGCCCATTACAGGAGCATGGCGAGAGAAGCGGCGGAGCCCAAGCAGGGGGAGGGTGGCTGGGCGTTAGTTTTTCAGTTCTTGTTAAAGTTATGGACGTTGGATGGAGTGAATGGGTAGTACAAGGCACAAACTATGAAAGGACCATTGTAGAGAACACTGAAATAACACAGACAATTAGCAACCGGAACAACATGGGACAGGACCCATGTGGCAGCAGCAGTCGCTGCATCGAGAGGCATAGAGCCGCGACCAGGACACCGAGGGAGATGGGCACGAGAGGAATAAAGCGTAGGGTGCAAGGACATGGCAGTGGGACACGGAAGCCAAGCAAACAAAGGAGATCATGGAAGCAGATGAACTGACGATAGCCACCTGGAATGTGAGAGGACTCAATGCGTATGTCAAGAGACTTAGAGTTTATTCCTGGCTAAACCGGATGAAAATCAAGATAGCGATGTTGCAGGAGACGCACCTCACAAGGGACAGGCAGGTCAAGGTGGACAAGAAATGGGGAGGACAGATTTACAGCGCCACATATTCAAGCTACGCACGAGGTGTACTAATATGGATCGCATCGGGGGTCCCATTTCAGCTACTCAAGCAAGAGACCGACACAGAGGGACGGCTGGTATTGGTGCATGGCATACTAGAAAACAAGGAGGTGTGCCTGATCAACACCTACGCACCGAATACTGATGCAAGGGACTTCTTCAGGAAACTAGCGCCCAAGTTAGCGCAATATAGTGAGGTGACGTTCATCTGGGCCGGCGACTTCAACTGCACCTTGAATCCCCTCCTCGACAGATCTGATAATAAACACAAGAAGCCGGCACCTCCAGCCAAAGAACTGTGTGGGATCCTGGACCAGCTACAGCTAGAAGACGTATGGAGGCAGGTACACGGGGAAGGGAGCGGTTATACACACTACAGCGCACCACATGGAACATTTACACGTATAGACTACATATTTGCGGGCAGGGAATCACTACAAGATATCACGGGAATCACCATTAAAGCATGCACACTCTCTGATCATGCCCCAATAGTGGCGACATGGGCGCACACCAATAGGAAAGCCCCTATCCCAAAGTGGCGACTTCGAGCAGAGGCCCTGAGGGAGGGCGAGTTTGAGGAACACCTCCGCGAGGTGATCGATGATTATTTTGAGCAAAAAGAGGGCAGTGTTGCGAGTGGTGCCGTACTATGGGACGCATTCAAGGTGGTAATTAGGGGAGCGGCAATAGGCAAGACAGGAGGATTGACGGGGGCGGCCATGAGGGAGTTGAATGAACTCGAGAGGGTGATTGAATTGAGAGAACACCGAGCGGGACTAGAGGGGGAGGAACCTGGAGAGCTCATAGAGCTGCGGACCAAATGTATGTTACTCTGGGAAAAACTAGGGAGGCTAAACTACGGGAGGTACCTACAGCGGTTACACGCGGAAGGGGACAAACCTAGCAGGCTCCTGCCCTGGCTTACCAGACAAGAGAATAAAAAAGATCCCATAACGGTGTTAGAAGATCACACCGGGGCAGAGGTCAGGGACCAAGGGCACATTAACGCAATGTTTGCGCGTTTTCATGAGCAACTGTACGCCCCGAATCCGGAAATAGACCCGGAGGACATAGCAGATGCACTGCTAGAAATAGGGTTGCCGAAGCTGGAGGAGGAACAGGCCCAGCTGCTGGACGCACCCCTCACGGTGGAAGAAATAGAGATGGTGATCGCAGAGCTTCCCACCGGTAAAACCCCGGGCCCGGATGGGCTTCTGGGGGAATTCTACAAGACGTACAAGAGCGCCATTGCCCCGAAATTGCTTGAGACATTCCAAGACGCATATGAGACCATGCGCCTCCCGACGAGTCTGTCGGAATCGATAATTGTCCTGATTCTCAAACCAGGGAAGCCCCCAGGAGATGCGCCTCTTATAGGCCAATATCCCTTATTAATCAGGATGCCAAAATATTAACGGCGGTCCTAGCCAACCGCTTAAAACAGGTAATATCCACGCTGATCCACCCGGACCAAACGGGCTACGTTCCGGGAAGGAACACGTCCTGGAACCTCCGCAGACTTCACCATGTGATAGATGAGACGAATCGACTGCCAGACGACAGTGTAATAGTGTCCTTGGATGCTGTCAAAGCTTTCAATTCTGTGCGCTGGGAATGGCTGATGGGTGTACTCGCCCACTTTGGTATCGGGGAGGGGTATCTCCGGTGGATCAAGTTACTATACAGGGAACCCAGAGCAAGGGTGAAAACGGGGCGATTAATCTCCGAGGAGTGGAAGATAAACAGGGGAACCAAGCAGAGGTGTTCGCTATCGCCAATGTTATATATCCTGGTTCTAGAGCCATTTGCGGTATTCCTTAGAGCAGAGTACAGAGATATCGGACTGGACATAGATGGGGTGCTCCACCAAATCTCGCTATACGCGGACGATATGCTCCTATTCGTACACGAACCAACCACTAACCTACCCTGCCTCCTAGAGGCGATCGGGGCGTACACTAGGCTCTCGGGCATAGCGATCAATAAGGAGAAGTCTCTCCTCTTCCCTTTGGCAGGACTGAAACACGCCCCCCCCCATTGTTTGCCAGACCTGGGTCTGACGTGGGCGCCCCACACCTTTAAATATTTGGGTATAGGGATACATCATAATACCGTTGATACCCATGCATTCAACACGCTCGCCGCTCTAGATAGAACGCAGCGGTCAATGACCTTCTGGGGGACACTACCACTGGGAATGATGGGAAGAGCAGCCCTCCTGAAAATGGTGGTGCTGCCCTGCCTACTATACTTCCTCACGAACATTCCATACAACATACCCAGGGCCTTTTTCACCCAACTAAATACAATAGCGCGTTCATTCCTATGGGAGAAATAGAATCGCAATAAGGACCCTGCAGAAGGACTATGGAGAAGGGGGTATCAGACTACCGGACTTTGAGAGGTACTATTTAGCGGGGCAGCTGCAATTTGCAGTAAAATAGCTGGGGGAAGACGAAACAATAGACACTCGCATTTTCCAACCTGCGTTGAAACAGTATTACCTAAGGGAAATACTATGGCTCGATAAGACCCCGGCTCAGAGCCCTGCCGAATATGCTTAACATCGCAGTGGACCTATGGAAAAGAGTGTGGAAACTTCAAGGGGTAAAGGATCTGCAGTCAACGGATATCCCACTAGCGGGTCTCCTGGGGGGGAATACGAATACATTAGCAACATACCAAGCACACTGGGAAGCTAAAGGGGTAGCACAAATTGGAGACCTGAGAAGGGAGGGAAGGTGGGCGGACTTCCACGAAATGGTAGATGAATATGAAGTACATACGGGTCAATTCATCCTATATACCGGCATGCTGAGAAACATCACAGGAAGATGGCCAGATTGGGAAGACCAGGACGAGGAAACACCATTAGATGTATGGTATGACATTGCAGAGGGAACACATACAACCTCTCGGTTGTACGAACAACTATTGAAGGTCAAGGACCCACAGGAACAACACACGAGGCAGCATTGGGAGGAGGAGTTGGGGAGGCCCTTCAGTGATCAAGAATGAACTAGGGCCTTACGATACCCAAAAAAGGTATCCAGAAATGCGAGGTTTAGGCAGGCGCAGCTATACGTCACGCATAGAGCGTATCTCACACCCAAGAGGATGAATAAAGTCCATACAGGGGCTCAGAGCGGGTGCCCCCGCTGCTCGGCAGAAGAAGCGGACATGGTACACATGTTCTGGTCCTGCCCAGTGATACAGGAGTTCTGGGACGGGATAAGGCTCAAGATAGCAGGAAGTGGACTTCGAATCCAGGCGGAACACCCTGAAAAGTACCTGCTGGGCCTCTTCTCGAGAGGGGGTAAGCATGATTCACATTTGGCAAAGATGAAAGATTTGATAAGTATACTGGCCAAGAGACGGATAGCGATGACATGGAAGTCAAAGGAGGGCACGCGTGTGGAGGCATGGTGGTCAGACCTTCAGAAGTGGGCGCAGGCAGAGACAGTGGTTTGTGCAAGAGCAGTGATAAGAGGGGAAGGGGAAACTGCACACAAGCTGTCTGCATGGAACACACTAATGCAAGACCTTTTTGGCCACCCGGAGGAGGGAAGCTCTGAAGACCCCTTGGAAACAGAGGACCTGTTGGTGAAATAGTAAGGCCAGCACCAAGCCCAAGAATAGAACATTGTGCATACCAGACCTGGTGCTCGACTACACGGAGGTCCAGACCGAACTCACATGGTCGCTGGGGAAACTATGAAACCACAATGGAAAGACAAGTTCCGCATGGAGTGCCAATAAGCCATCAAGTTAAAGTTGTTTGTATGTTATGTGCTTGTTGTTGTTCAAAAAACCAATAAAGAAATTAGAGTTCTAATTTATTGAAAATGTGTCTTGAGTGGTGTGACTTTGGAATTCAAACTGTCACCCAGGACCACCTAAAAGGTCATCTTGCCAAATTTACGTCACTACCAACGAGTTCAGAAATAGCAATAAAATGTGATGGGACTTTCATGAGTAGATTTAAATCTAATCATATTAATGGGGACACTGGAGGGGAGAAGCAGAGGTAAAGCCGGGACAATAGAAGTTAGTGAGGGCAAGTTTAAACATCAAAAAACACTGTGTGATGTGATGGGGAAAAAGACACAATCGAGGAACAATGTTTGTCGGCCGCACATGCGGATCAAATGCAACCCAGTTCTTCTCATATTTTTCAGGGTAAATCTTGTCATGTGCCCCATAACAGTTTCTATCCAAACTGACACATATCTAGATTGTCCACCCAACTGCTCTCATACTTCTTTGGGTACAGTCCTTCCATCTTCTTATACCACTGTGTCTATGCAAACTGGCACATATATACAACCAGTGAGTGTTTCTAGTAACTGCCAGACCCAAATAAGTAATCTCCTCCCCCCCTTCCCTTAACACTGTGATACAAAATGACACATTTGCATAACCTGGTAGTGTATTGAATGTTCAAAATGGTAGGATGTGTACTAATTGTATTTGTTGTACAAAGGTGAAGAGGAACATTTTAAGTTTACCTCCTTCTAAAAACAGTTATGTTATGTTAATGGGCATTTGTATAGCGCTTTTCACCATTGGTATGGCCTCAACGCGCTGTAGGTTGAACACCCTCTGGGACTGAGTCCAAGTCAGTGGAGATAGTCTGAGCAGTAAATAGTGCATGTGTGCACTCGGTATGTGTGCAGCTAGACTGTTTTTCATGGTGGATAGCTGCATTCTAATGCTGGAGGTAGTTTGCAGGGAATGTGAGGCAAGTAGTATGTGTGCAGCTAGGCCAAATTGTTGTTGGGGAAGCTGCATTCTAGTGGAGGTGGTGCTAGTATGTGAGATTGTGTGCAGCTAGGTCCAATTTATTGTGGAGGGTAGCTGCACTCTAAAGGTTGCTGCAGTGATCAAGGTGCTATATAATTATGCGCACAGCTAGACTGAATCGACCGTGGGAGATAGCTGCATTCTAGTATTGTAGGTGCTGAGCAGTGTCAAGGTAGTGGGAGGTATGTGCGAGTATCCGTGGGGTTGGAAGAGACCTCCCTCTCCCTGATTCCCTTCCTGTACTTACCGAATTAACTATGCTCCCATGTATACGTGTCTGGTGCAACAGGGATCTCTAAATCTAGTATGAACGCGGCTCTATCTGCAATCCACTCACTCGGGCGAAATGCAGTTTTAGGCTGACTTGTAGAGTCAGGCCAGATGCAAGAATTAGGCCAACCTACTCAATCGGGCAAAATGCAGTTCTAGGCCAACTAGCATGATCAGGCGAAATGCAATAATAGGCTAACTAACACGATCATGCAAGATACAAGCAATCAGAGAGACACAGCAGTGGGATGACCACCAAGATTTGGAACACACAGTAGTGGAAATGCACCTTGATTTGGGAACACACAGCAGTGGAAAAATTTACCTATATTTGAAACAGCAGTGGAAAAATGCACCTAGATTTGAACACACAGCAGTGGAATAAATGCACCTAGATTTGAAACATGTAGTAGTGGAAATGCACCTAGATTTGAGAAATGCCGCAGTGGAAAAAACACCTAGATTTGAGACACACAGCAGTGGAAAATGCAACTAGACACAGCAGTGGGAGAATGCACCTAGATTTGAAACTCACATATCAACAGTGTAATGAAACCCACTTAGATTCAAACTTTGGCAGTGTAGTGAAATACCAGTTACATAGTTAGGCTAGATACAAGTAGGTCTAAGGTAATTAGGTGATAAGAGTGGTGGGGTTTTACTGGAGTGCAGTAATGGCTGTACTCCCCGCCCACACCACACTTACCTTATCAGTCACTGTAGGTTGTCTACATCAGGCGAACACAGGCAAACACGAAGTGGAGCTGCTTGATGGCAGAGCTGCATGGCCAGAGGCAACAACAGTTGTGAAAATGTTAAAGATCTTGTGGGTGTTCTAAAAGCAAATCATTATGCATCTGATGTGCATGCTAGTTCTTTAAGTAGTCCTAATAGGAAAGGAAGAGGGCTTCTGGATCCAGGGAGTACTTGTAATGAAAGGGTGCCTTAAAGAGGCTTAGTGGATCCCTCCCCCTTTTTGATTTTGGAGTATATTTACGACCCAAAATATAGTATTGGGTTAACTTTAAATCGTTTGAATATACTGGCGTTACTCAGTGAAGTCCCTAGACCAAAACTGATTTCCACAAAATATATTGAATTTATTGAGCTATTCAATGAAGGAAGACATGATCTAGTGGTTATAAAGGTGCCATCTCGGGTTCTACATCGAAATACCGAATAAAATAAGTTTGGTATTTTCAGTAATTTTTTAATCAAATTTCAAAAATGCCTTTTTTTTGCACTTTTTTGTATTTTAAATGTCGGGGTAGACCCCACGCCTCCTTTCACATTACTCCTGCCTTAATGTATTCCCTTACTGAATCCCCCCGTCTATTCTATGCTGACAAAAGGGCAAAAAAGTCGAAATATTCTATTAAAAAAATCTTCAGTGTTTTCGGCCTCGTTATTTTCTAATTCATTCTTCTGAGGGAATAGTCCATCTCGAGCAGTTTACACTATGTTAATGAAGGAGGTGGAATCCCTATGGTTATTAGGCTTCGATCTGCGTCCTCGCACTATCAAATCAGTAGTTAAGAATGTAAACGGAAGACCTTTTGACTAAAAACCCACTGAACAAGGGATGGACTTCCTCTCTAGCTGAAAATCTAAGAATTTCCCACTCCATGGAAGATATAAATAGAAAGGTGTGTTTCTCAGATACTCTGGGGGCAGTGCCAAAAGTCCAGAAAGATTGGAATTGGCTTCTTACTCTGTTGTCATCCAGGAATACCCCTTCCTTGGGATCTGTGTAGGGACTTTTATAAACAACAAAACTGTCCTAGGGTTGATGCTGGTTTTACCATCCTGTCCTGGCATATAAGGAGATTTGGGAAGTTGTAAGTGGATCTCAAAATTAACCAAATGTTAAGAATAGATACTATTGTTGTTTTTTTACAGAAAACCTGTGCCATGGGCAATTCGGTATGGGATGGTTATTGTATAGTGATCATCCCCTGTGGTGGCAGCCCTTCAGGTGGCCTTCTTACAGCTATTAGAAATGATTCAGGATTTTGGGTAAATATTTTTCCACTGAAACTAGGGGTATTTTGACAGTGGATATTCAATTTGAGAGGTAGGATAGACCCCTGGAAACATTACTGGTTAATTTACATTGGCATCCCTCCCACCATGTGTTGAGGGATTTTATCAGTTCAATGGGTAACGTCTTAGAAGCTTACAAGGCCTTGGCCCCGGAAGGTGAAGTAATGTTGGTGGGAGATTGGAATTCCCATTGCTTATCTCCATATGTGTGCTGGGAGACTGGACAAAATTATTTATTTCATTTGTATAGTGCACAAACAGCCTGGAGGCATCGTGGCATTGTTAGAGGTACATGTCATTTTATGATACATACAAGAAAATTGGTATCATTAGGTTACCGGTATAGTCTATAAGGGTGCACGGGCCCTTCTGGATATTGACAGTGGTTTGTGATTAGGAGAACAATTGTGTTTTGAGTGCTTTTCTGAATACCCAGTAAGATATTTCTGCTCTGAGTGTGGGAGGAAGTGTGTTCCATTGTTTGCCTGCTAGGTAGAGGAAGCTAGCTCTGCATGCTTTGGTGCGTTTAGCCTTGGGTAGGACTAGACTGTGTAAGGAACTCATGGTGGCAACAGTAAAGACAGACACAGTTCAAGGGTGTTTATTAAACTGTAAATGCAGGGTGGAAAAACAATTAAACTAAACCTAAATCTAAGATGAGAGCAAGCTTTGACCATCAAATGAAGAATAAGGCAGTCCTTGTGTCATTGTGGCAAAATAAAAAAGGCCTATACTAAAAAAACGATTGCCAAATCCTTACAACTAATTACAGAAAGAGTGTGGGATAGGGTTTTTAATAAAGAAAGAAGTGTTCACAAATAATAAGTCAGGATGTAATTGCCGGGGGTCTCCCTTCCCCATGTTTGAGCACGGGACAGAGTGATCTCCTGAGCACAGCACACGTTCGAGCTTTCCCAGCACAAGCCGACAGTTCCGTATGAGCTATCAGGTTCTTCGAATGGTTAAGTCTCTTTTCAATAAAAAGTCTCTTGCCTTCGAGGCCTGATATATCCAACAAACAAACACCAAGTTCGGTTACACGTATACTTTGGGTGATGGCTTCACCCCTGGTTCCCCCCCTTCCAGGCGTAGACCCTTCACAAAATCGTATTCATCAAAATCGACTAAACAGTTCCCTTTTCAATGAACTTTGGGTGATAACTTTCCACCCCGGATCTCCCTCTTTCGGGCTTGGACCCCTTTCAGACGTTAGCCTCCCTTCTTCGGGCTCACTATGGCTTTTCTTACTTTCACAAATCTTAATGGGCCTGATCATGACTTTGGCGGTAACGCCGGCGGTATTAGCCCTACCGCCAAACTCCCCGGCGCTAATAGCGCCGGATCACGAGTTCGGCGGTAATGTAATTCCCCATTGAGCCCATTCGGGAATGCCCCATTCCCCATTGGGCTCAATGGGGAAATTCGCGCTCTTACCGCCGGCGGTAAGAGTGCGAATTTTCGGCGGATTTCCCCCCAGCTCAGAGCTGGGGCGAAATCCACCGAAGTCCTGATTTGGCGGACCCTTAAATCCGGCGGTAATAGCGCTACTGCCGGATTTAAGGGTTACCGCCAAAGTCTTGATCAGGCCCAATGTCTTTTTAAACAGTTCTTTGGGCTTCACCCCTTTTGTCTGCTTCCGTCTGCCGGGTTCACTCCCGCCAACTTTTACAACACACTGTTCATACGCTCATTTCACCAAGCGGGACTCATTTCCCTTAGCTTCGCAATCATCTGTCGGTCAAGGACTTTCGACGGTACAGAGGATTTACAAGACCCCTGTATGGCCACTTTGACTTCTTCTCGCCTCTTCCCAAGGGCTTCTTGTTACGGTAGTTTCTACCATCGGGTAATTGCCCAGAGTTTCCTGCCTGATCAAACACTTGGTGCCGGACTCCTCTGTTGCTGGTGTCCCCCCTCTTTCATCAATAGTATCTTTAAGCTTCTTAAAAGTTTAAATTAGCTGTTGGCTATTTATCATTCAACACAGTTCTGTTTCTTATCTCCACTCGACTGTGATGAAACACTTGGTTTTCTTTCTACTTGGATTCCAGGTTGGTACCACAGAGACAAGCGTCTCTCCCTCACTTGGTAATCAGCGGAGGAGGGTCGCGTACCGTTGGCATCTTCTGCAACACACGCTGGCTATTGTTCGCAGACTTAAGATTCCTTCTGCTGAGATTTCACAGGCCTTGGTCGGGAAAGGGCAAGGTTGTTTCTCTCCTTGTCACCCTCTCGGTCTGCGCCGTCTTTCTCCTCCTCTTGAACTGCCTTGCTGAGTTATCGCTCACCTCGTGCGGTCTGCCTTGCTCGTCTTGTGCTCCACCTTTTATCCCTGCGGGGAATGGAAAGGGCCGTCAGGTGTGTGTGATTCTGCTCAATTGCCTGACTTTGCCTGACCCTTGTATTGGGACAAAGTCTCTGGTGTTTGTCCATTGTCTTCCATGTTGTGGGGAAAGTGTTTGTGTTGGGAAGGCGGGGGCAGTGTTTTGGAATATCGTACGTTGTAGGATGGGGTGAAGGTGTTGAAAGAAGATGGATACCACGTCTCACCCGTCGGTGTCCCGCTCCCACTTCCCAAGGACCCCCCCATCCAGGTGATCCTCCCTCACTGGTCCACTTCCAGGAACTGGATCCAATAGCAATGGCCGTGTCCTGGCCACCTGGATGGCAGATACCCGGGGACTAGCTAGGGAGACACCTTCAGGTTTCTCACAACTGTCAGTGTAAGGTGTTCTAGTAGTTCTTGTTGAGTGCTTTGACTAGTTTCTGGGAGAGATAGATGGGGGCTCTGGAGGAGAGGCATTTGTGGGTGATTGAGAGTTTTGAAGGCGATACATACTTGGATGGGAAGCCAGTGGGCCTCCTTTCTTGCTTCAGAGACGTACTCTCTTCTAGGGATGTTCAGGGCTGCTCGTACAGCATTGTTTTCAATGGTTCAGAGTTTCTTAATGTTACTAGAGGAGGTGCCAGCAAAGAGTACATTGCAGTAGTCCAGCTTTGAGCCTATGATGGCTCGGGCCACTGTCAAGCAGATGTTCTGGATAGGAAATGTCTGGCAGCATTTAGGCCTTTGGTTGAGTAGGCTGCTGATGAAGCGATAGCATTCACATCACGGGACATGGTGAGGGAGGCATCGAGGTGCACTCCTAGGGTTTTAACAGAGAATGAGACAGGAATGGAAATGTTATCTATCAGGAATGCAGCGTAGTGTGTGGAGGGATTATTTAGGGCTTTGGGGATCCGACTAGTAGGATTTCTGATTTGTCGCTGTTTAAACAGATGTGGTTCTCTGCCGTCCAAGACTGAATCAGCGAGTAAATATTGTTGAGGGTGTTTGAGTCTTCTGCATAGTTGCCTATGAGAGGGATCATGATTTGGGTATCGTCAGCATAGTTAGTGTAGGCTATGCCACATGCGTCCAGGATGTCGAAAAGGGTCCTAGTGAAAATGTAGAGGGTGGGGGAGATGCATGACTCTTGTGGAACTCCATGGGGGACGAGGGGCATTTGCGTTTTCTGCGAAAACCTTCATGACTCTTCCTTCCAGAAAGGAGGCAATCCAGGCAGTAGCCTTGGGGGAGAAGTGAGGTGGTGGCATAGGATTTTATAGTCAACCATATCGAAAGCAGCAGATGGATTGTGGAGGGGGAGGAGTGCTGTCTTGCCCTTGTCTCTGATCTCGTCCAGTTGATTTTTCAAGTCTAGGAGAGCTGACTTGGCCAAGGCGGAAGCCGGATAGGTGCATTCCTAGAATGTGGTTTGATTCAATAAAATTCTGTACTTGCAAGTAGGCTGCACGATCAAGGATTTTTAGCAGGAAGGGGACAGTGGTGATCAGTCTGTTATTGGTGTGAATAGCGGGGTGCAGGGATGCTTTTTTTTTAAGAGGGTGAGGAACCAGGCTTCTTTGAGGGTGGCTGGCACTAAACTTGTGGAGAAGTAGGCATTTATGAGGGCGGTGATGATGGAGGCTAGCGCTTCAGCACAGTTTTTGATGAGGGTGGATGGGCAGATGTCCCTTTTGCATTTAGAGGGTTTGAGGATTGTTGATGATTGTTAACATTTCGGTTTCTGATAGGTCTTTGAAGCAGAACTGTGGGTGAGAGGGGTTCGGTGAATTGGGGTTATGCTAATGGCAGAGGCAGGAATGGCCTTGGTGTGTTTAGCTTGGTGACTGAGAACTTTCTTGTTCAGCGTGTCGATTTTATTTAGCCTAGCCTTTTCGATATCTGCGCACCAGTTTTCATCTTTAGTGAGAGTGGGGGAGGTGCGGAGTGGGTTTCCAATTCCCTAAGATTGAGGAAATCTTTCTGGTGTCTCCGATTTGGCGTTGCAGATTCTAGAGTCGAATTAATTGGCTTTGGCAGATATAATGGTTGATTTGGATTGTTTGGCATGTTTGGCTAAGTCCTCTTTCAAAGGGACGGTGAGGTTTTTCTGCCAATGTAGTTGTGCCTGACGTTCAAGGTTCCGCAATTCTAGAAGGTCATGGGTAAATCAAGCATTTGAGTGCCTCACAGGTTTAGCTTTGCGAGGGAGTAGGGGGCTATGGAATTGACTGCCTTGGATAGGGTTAACGTTTATAATTTTAAAGTGGTTCATAATGAGGCAAGATTACCAGAGGCAGCGGGCTGACCCTGTCGGAAATGGCCCACCACCCAAGTTAAGGGCCCAAGCGAAAAGAGGGTCCCTTAATGCAAGGCGGCGATGGTGCTGTTACCGACAGGGTCAGCCCCCACCCTCCCCCTGCTGAGGGTAATATCGCCATTAATCACCCATGTAGTTAACTATGCAAGTGCTAATGGTGTTTTTTTAATTTTAAAAAAACATACCTTTTATTTTTATTTGTGAGGTGATTGGTTTATAAAATTAAACCTTGCACAATGTTAAAAATCACACAAGCAATTGATACAAAAGTTCAGATATCCATAATTGAAAATCAATTAAGATCTAGCATATACACAGATTTAAATTCATTGAGGATATAAAAGTGTGTATTGCAATACATAATGATTCCGATCTAAAAATCGTCACATTATGTTGTTGGTCTTAATCATATCTACTCAATCACAAAAGAACAGAGGACAATTTGTGATTAATCTCAGCAATAAATCCTTTAAGTAACAGTATGCAACATTCAAACTCCTAGTTCTTAAAACGTTGTAACAATTAAACATCATCTAATTATATTTGTATCCACATCAAATCAAAAAGAGCTGTTAAAAATATATAGAATGCCAACAGAAGGGAGACGCTACTACCGTCCATTAATCTAGACCATAACGATTTGCTTGCTAGTTCGAAGTGATAGTAAACAAAGTGACTAAAATGCAAATGTCTAATATTCTGTTTCTTCACAAAAGAGAACTGAGTGTTTAATGGTCTCCAAAAAGTCAGATTTCTTGCATAATCAACATATTCGGTGGGATTTTACTAGTCCGAGTCTAGGACTGACACACTCTAGAGTGGGAAGATGGTTCAACTTGAACCTGATGAAGATATTGCTGACCATGTTGCATGGGAACAATCGAACATATTTGGCCAGACTCATTCTCTTTCTTACAAACCTAGAGTACTCATAGTACAACGAGTCGTTCCCTAGTTGCTGCACTGTAGTACTCCAGTCTAAATCATAATGTTTTTTCTTTACTTCAGACAGGTTATTAATCGGTTCTTGATCAGACCCTATCTTGCCCAAAAGTACATTCATACTCACACTAAAACTGTTACGAGAGGCAATAGATCCTCCTAATAAGACTAAATTAAGATCTACAAACAGCTGTGGGGGGACAAAAATGAAGACCCAATTTCTTCCAAATTACAACATATTCAAAGGAAATCTGCCCGAATTCATGCCTAATAAAATACTTTGGAACTGAAGAAGCAAGACCTAAAGCACTCTTTCATATAGTACCTTGCAGAGAATTCACGTAAGAACCTACATCTGCAAAGACAATGTCCAAGCCTTAGGTTAGGACTGGTACTAGTTTAGTCAAGTAAAATCTCAAGAGTGGAATCAGTGAAAACTTTCTTAATCGTGTGTAAACTCTCTTCAGTTGGGCTATGAGAGAGGCTGCGTCTTGGCTCTCATACACACCCTAATAATAGACAATGAGTCATGATTGGAGATGTTAAAGCCCAAATACTTGATAGAATGGACCCTTTTCAAATGTGAATTCCCTTATCCTCAATTCATGATTTTTGACTTCCTTCTAGTTGTAAATATGGTGATCTTAGACTTGCTCCCATGTGCCGCCAAGATGTTCTCTTCAGCGTAGCTTGAAAACCTATTTGGTTTCCTTTAAAGACAGATGGGTGTCAAGTCAAAGAACATCAGATCATCCGCAAAGGCGAGCTAGTGTATTCTCGTGCCAGCTAGTTTAGTCAGGTGGGCATTTACAGAATCCAAAAGATGGTTAATGTCCGATTATATATAAATTGAAAAGTAAGGGAGCAGGGAGCTGCCTTCCCTAAGCCCAATTAGTGTTTTATAGATCTTGATAGGCATCCATCCCTTTACATATGTGTTATGATGTATTAGAGATATAAGATAAACCAGGGGTCCTTGCACACCCCACGCTAATAATTTGCACCAAAGCCTCTGTCGGTTTACACGGTCGAAGGCATTGGACATATCCATTGATGCTATGTACATAGTTCAATTTAAGCGTTTAACGACTGAGGCTTGGATGTGTGCCAAGATGGTACCATTGAGGGAAGTGCCTAACTTTTTCCTAAAGCCCACCTGGAACCTACTCAAGATGTTTAATCTAGCTACCCCTTCTTCTAGCTCTTTCAAAAGTACAGAGGCAAAGATCTTGCTTGTAGCATCTAAAATTGCTATTGGGCACTAATTGGAGGGATTTGTACAGTCACCCGTTTTTGAAAATGGGAATAATATAAGAGAGGCGCCAGGTGGGAGGTGGTGGGAACTTTTTAGTTCTTAGAATTTCCCTAAATATGATGTGAAGAATTTCCGACCAAAGGTCTGGATCACTCTTAATAGTGCTGGGCGCCAAGTCGTCATAGCCAGCAGTCCTCAAGGACTTACTCTTACAAATAATATCACAAATGGCTTCAATAGTCAGAGGGTGAAGTACAAGCGACGTAGAGGCTACACTAGGAATGTTTACAATCAATTTCTCATTCCAATTAGCATAGCATTTTTCATAGAATTTCACTCATGTATTTTCATCAATAATACGCAGATCAACCGAAGAGTTGACCTTTGTCACTGCATTTCTCAAATCCCAGAATCGAGAACATTTCGAATTACCCAATTAGGATACGGTCTTCTGGCTACCTCTTATACAAAACCGTATCTTTAGCCTTTTGGTGTAGTTCCTATAATGTTGACACATCTTTTTCTTATCTACAACTTAGTTGCTAAGATCTAAGGATTGGCATCAGATTTCTAATTGCAGCCCTCTTATCTCGCTTTGCATTACCTATCCTAGTATCAACAAGTGCATCAAGATTATAGGTATGTGACAAGTACCTTTCTC
The DNA here is from genome assembly GCF_040938575.1 of Ambystoma mexicanum. Taxonomy (NCBI): domain Eukaryota; kingdom Metazoa; phylum Chordata; class Amphibia; order Caudata; family Ambystomatidae; genus Ambystoma; species Ambystoma mexicanum. The sequence continues at coordinate 1,300,770,250 of NC_090932.1, forward strand.
ATTAATCTATTGCAGACAATTAGCAATGGTTTTGTTAATAGCGTCAGCCTCAAAAAGCATAAAGTGATTATTACAATAGCTTGGATAGAATAGATCGTTCATTACCCTGCTGAATTTCTTCAGTGAAGAATGATTCCACCTAACTGCTGTACCCCCGCTGGCGGGGTACCACCAATGCTAAAATCAGAGAATATCTGTGTTTTTGGATTTTAAGATTAGCTCCAAATGTAAGCAGATAGCGGTCACTCAGATCTACCTTCTCAATCATCAACAATCATAGCAACGTGGCATGAAGTTATGGGATACAAATACGTGGTCTATCCATGACTGATGTCATCAGCATTGAAAATGGACTTTGGGGACATCGCTGCATAGCACCGGGCTGCACAGCAAAGGTACGTTTCTTTTTGAGAAAAAAATCACACTTGTAGCACCCGCGTTGCAAACTACACAGTGCTAAGAGGTGAGGGGGAAGGGAAGGGAAGCGAAGGGAAGAGGGCACGCCAGCACCCCCTTCCAGGGTGCTAATGGTTCTTTATACTGGGAAGAATTGAAAAAGTTATAGATTCAAGGAACATACCTATTATAATAAATACATTTTTGTATCATGGTATTTACATATTTACAACATTTGTATTTACACACTATGTTCTCAATTGTGTCGTGGTGTGCTATTAGGGAAAGAGTTCCTCTGATTTCACCCGCCCCCAACATATCCAATGTCATAGGAAGGTGATACATTTTGTCAAATTTACTAGTTAACTCATTGTTGTATTGTAGGAGGCGATTGAGCACCTTCAGCAGGAGAAGAAAAACCTAGAGAAGTCAGCATTGGAACTAAACAAGAACATCTCCAGGCTGGAGAGAATGATTCAGGAGGGAAAAGATAGGGAGAAACTGCTGGTGGCGTTTCCAGACCTCCATATTCCCACTGAGGCTCACATTGAGAGTAAGACATTTGATAGTTTTATCTTGTGTGACATTAGTTATCTATTGTAATTAGACTTTGTTTTAAAATGAAGTATGGCCGTGAGAGGGCAGGGAAGATTCTGTGTCAAAGTAAATGGTCCTAAAACAGGAATTAGAACGTCATTCACTGAGATATGGAAGTTCAAAGTGGGATGCGTTGCCAAAGTGTTTGCATAATTCACCAGAATGAATGATGATGTTCCATATGGGTGAAAATAAACATTATTCGGTTTTCATGCTGTTGGTTCGTGTTGTGGGTGCATCTAGCTATTGTGAGCATCACATTGGCGCTACACTTTGTTTACATTACTACTGGCATTTGTGTATACATACATCCCTTCAACTGTTTTCCTAAATACTCTTATGTGCTATCCCCTTTCTGCCATACTCATGGGAGCAGAATGTAGAACTTTCCTGCACTTCCATAGTGTAAGCTTGCACAAGGCCACATCCCCCCACCACCCGTTTGGGTCCTTCTCCATATGATTAACCCAGCTGTCAGTCCCTTTCTCTGCATCAGACTGGAATGGACCATTGCCTTGCAGCTGCTCCTCATTGAGCCTAAATTGATTAATTTCATCCATAGTCCCCTTTCTCCATATGCTCCCAGCTGCTTCATGTAAAAACATACCAAGTCTGACTGGATAAGTGCACTGGGTTAGGTGCGTGGGCGAAGACCCAAGTGGATTTTTGGCTGTGTGTATGGCCGCAATGGGGAAGTGCTGGACAGTTCTTATTAGTCAGCAAGGCCTCAATTTAGCACATGTAACTCCCTGTACTTATTGCTGTCTTTTCTGGGGTTTGGACTTTGTTTTTCTCTCATCCAGGCTTGAACCAAAGTCTAACTGAGACTGTGGCTATTTTTTATGTGCTCTGCCTTAAAAGTCCTTATTACCCCTAAGGTACTCCATAGCCTCGAATAGAGAGTGCCCTCTCTGTTAGTCATGCTTTTTCGCCTGTGTAAAATAGCTCTACACAGTGAAATCAATTTTACCTGGAGCGGTCCTTTTTTACCCTCCTGTGCAAACCTGGATCCTTTGCATTCCATGCCTCTGCTTGTTTGCCATGAATTTTGTTGCCGGTCTTCGTTAGTTGTGAGCAGGCTTATTAACCTGCATGAGTTCTTCAGGATTGTAGGAGATTCTGCTCTTGCTGCGGCTGAACCCTTGCACAAGCTTTTGAACTTGGTGAGCGGACTGGAAGATTTGCTTGGCTCCACAAGTGTAGTGCACAAATGCATGGCTCAGATTGGGGTTGTTCTGGGAAAAATGGGATGTGCTTTGTGAAGGGGTAATTGGTCTGGGGAAGAAGCTCAACTCCTGACATCTCACAGGCTGCGTGCAGTAACAAGTTTTGTATTGAATAAAGACTTTTGTTATCAAAATAAAAAGGGGGGTTGGGGAAATCCTACCTATCGCTAACTCTGAGGGGTTTCCCCGCCTCAACAAAACTAAGGAACGTCTGTGTCAGGATGTCTAAAGCAAAAAGAGTTCTCTGTCCAAAATCCTAAACTGACCCTCGCACACTAAACTCAATATAATGTGAAATGGGAAAGTCTCTTGTCTGAGCACCTGCAGCTTCCTTCTGAAGTTTCAAACACAAAGTCTCTAAGGTGAAGAAAAAAAAAATAAAGTTCCACCAGAGAAGGGTCCTTCCCTTCCCCTAGAGTCTTTCTGTTTATTCAAAGTGTCACTTGTCAGATATTCCACAATCCCAAAGGGATTACCTTCCCTTACCTTGAGTTTTCACCGACTCCACAACACTTAACAGTTCTTTCTCTGGACCCCTGATGCCCTTTTCAGAAAGGGGTATGGTTCTTCCCTTTTTGTCCACAATTCAAAAAGGAGGGGTTTCTTCCCGTTTTCTCAGCACTTCCTGGGCTTCTCTGTCCCATTTCTCCAGGCCCTGGTTTACCCTCCTGCCAGGGTTTTATTTTGCTGCTTGGGTGCAGGTTCCAGACTCGCTGTATGCCGGGTTTACTCCCCTGCCAGAGCTGGTGACCAGTAAACAACAGAGATTCTTTATCCACCCTACAATATGCCATACAAGAACGGGGAGATGGAGTGGTGTTCGGTCTTAATGAAACAGCGGATACCATGTTTGACCTAGCAAGTCTATCCCACTCCCATGAGGGATGTCTCCCCTCCTGTGGACCTCCCTCATATAGCCTCCCCCAGGGTCAGGATGAGGTAGCTTCTGCCTTTTCCTGGCCACATGAGGAGAGACTTTCCCTGGGAAAGGAGTGATGACATTGCTATATTTGTCACATTACCTAAACACCACATTCATAATAGAACTGAGTCTGAGATAATGGGGCTCATTACGAGAATGCCGATAAAACGGCGGCAATACCGTGCCAGTATAACCATTACCGACAGGCTGATTGATGGAATTACCGGTGTATCACGAGTCCGTGGGCGTGCGCACATCTCCCCGCCGGTAATGGTAATACTGGCATGCCGGTATTACCGGCAACTACAGCAGTTTGCTGGTATTACCGGCAGATATGCTGGGAAAAACTGATACGGCACAAACTGCCGGAATTACCAGTGCCAAAGTTACCACCTCCAGTTACCGCCGCCAGTAATAGCCTCACTGATGGAACGGGAAGCTCACCAAGGGTCATCTTGAACAACACAATCCACTCTGTCTCCCATTTCCTGTTGCCATCCAGTGCAAGAGGAGGCATAAACCATGTCATAGGAAAGGAAGGCACGTGTCCTTGACGTCCACATCACGTCCGCATCAGGAAACCAAAGTTCTCTGAGGCAGAACTCACATCATTGGTGGACACACTTGTCCAGCACGCTGATGAACCTTTTGGGGCTGGACACTGCAAAACAAGCCAGAAGCGGAAGACTGCCATGGCGTGAGGTTACAGACAGTGTGACATCCATGGAGACTGATCCCCGCACAACCAGGGACTGCCACAAGCGCTGGGATGACCTACATCGGAGGGTGCCCAAAATTATCGCCACCCACAGGAGGGAATCCTCAGCCACAGGAGAAGGAACCTTGTCACCCCTCACCCTCATGCCCTGGGAGGAAAGGTGCAGCTCCATCCTACACTTAGAGGGCATTGTGGGTTTTGGGATGGCAGAGGCTGGAGCTGGGACCCAAGATGATGGTAGTAAGTTCAAAAACCCCCATGTAAATGCCGTTCCTGCGTCCATATACATGCATCCCCAGACAGAGATTACAACACATGTCAGACACAGCAAATAGCCTGATCCTAAAACGCATGTAAGGAGATTTGGGTAGAAGTAGTCATGCACAAGCACTGTGGCCAATATGTACAGTCCCGCACATGTGTGCCAAGGGAGGACATGACATGAGTCATAGGCCCACTGCACATATAACAGGCCACCTTGGCAGTCCAACATGCAATGTGCACTCCCACCACCCACATGTAGATGCACACTTCGGAGACAACCGACCAGAGAAGCCTCATGACAAAAGCAGGACACACACAATGTGTTATGAATTAAATGCAAAGCCGCAGTTGGGACACCCAGAACACTTAACAGCATGCTCATCTCTTCCCAACAGGCACTTAGTCCTCCAACAGTGATGGCCCAGGGCTGTCAACAGGCCGACCAGCTGCAGGCAGACCCACAAAGGGAGGCAGGCCCAGACAGCAGGGCAGTACAACTGCCACGTCGCAGACACCATCAGCCCCAGCCCCACCTCTGGCACCATTGCCAGCCACTGCTGCATGTGGCACAGCTGCAACCACCACACCTATGTTCAGTGGCCCCACTGCCCCCCCCCTGTGTCCTCCACTCCACCACAGGCACCGCAGCCACCAGGCCATCATGGCTGGTTTGCCACAGAGGAGGAGGATGACGATGACGACGACGATTGAACAACCTACCCCTCTGCCGGTTACATCCCCTCATCACCCCATAGACCCCCACCATTACCACTGCCCAGCCTCCGTACAATTGATGCACACTTGCATGCAATAGAGGCCCAGAAGGGGGAATTACTGCCATTGCACATGTACAGCTCAATGAGATGAGACTGATGAGGGAGTATATGCAGGCCTTCCAGTCGCAGGAGGGCCAAGTCCCGAGGCCATGCAACCACAGCCCTCCCCATCCTTGCACAAAGAGTGAGGGATGGGAATGAGATTGCTTCCTCTGTGGAAGAGATCATGGAACATGCCGTCCAACTATGCCTGGAGAACATGGAGGCCAAGGGCTCAGACCTACCCACATCGGTGACCACCACTGAGGGCTTCCAGCTTCCAGCAAGGCAGCCCAAGGCACTGGTCACCGAGCCTATGGCCACACAGGAGTCTGGCAAGAGCCCCATGCCCAAGAGGGCCCGCAAGTGACAATGACACTTACTGGGTGTTCTATTGGGTGTGTTTGGGTAGAGGCTGGAGGGGTATGTTTGGGGATGGGTTGGAGGGGGGTGTTTGGGGAGGGGTGAAGGGTATAGGTGCATTCATGTAACTGTTTAATACATCCTTTTCACTTAAAGCAATGATTGGACATTCCATTCCATTTCTTCAAACAGGTGTTTACTGTGATTGTGCATGATATAAAGGGAGGTGCAAGGGAAGTGCTGGGTGGAGGGGGAACTCAGAAAAGGTTATCAATGAGTTCTTGCCGGGACATGCGTCCATCCCTGGTCTCTATGCGCTCAGTGCACAGGTCTGGGGCAGGAATGTCCAGATCTGGGGCCAGGGGTATATTGCACCTGATGCAGATATTGTGCAACATTTCACAGGCCAATACAATCTGTCCCACCTTCTCTGGCCTGTACATGAGCGCACCCCCATACCTGCGCAGGCACCTGAATCGGGCCTCCAGGAGAACAAAGGTCCGCTCAATCACCACCCTGTTCCGCACATGGGCCCAGTTGTACGCCACTTCCTGCGGTATCTGGGGATTCCTCAGAGGGGTTGCATTGTGCTACAGTGTTTCACATTCCAGTCCTTTCATGTGTATCGTATTGCATGGCTCAGAGTGTTGTCCGAGGACATGCATTTGGTGACTAGGTGGCCATGTCTGATCATACACTGCCTTTGCAATATGGGGGGAGTGGGGGAGGGTGTTGCCTCCTGGTAACTGGAGTGCATTAAGTGTGGATGTCCCGTTGGGGTTGCAATGACCAGCTCAGTGACTGTTATATTACAAGTCATGTGCTACCCCTGTGTGTTGTGGCCTGTCAATTTAGGGGTGCGCTGGTGGGTCCTGCGTGTGCAGTGCACATTCCAGACATGCATTCATTACATTTTGCACCCTCACCCCCTTGGCTGTCATTCAAGCTGCAAGGTTGATGGAATTGTACATGTACTCATCCAACATCTAGGTCATTTACTTAACTTTATAAATTTATATTGCGCAGTCCATTAACCCTTGGGTTTAAGGGCGCAACAACAAGAAAGATAAACAACAAATCAGGATCCTAAATAGCCACACAACCAAGTGGGGATCAGATCCGAAGATTAAGCAAATAAGAGTTTTGAGTTTCTTTTTTAAATTGTTGGTGTACCGTATGCTCCTGAATTCCTGAGGCAGGCTATTCCATGCTCTAGAAGCTGCATTCTAGAAAGCACCCTATGTGGCTTTAATAGTCCTAAATCAACTGGTCTGTATTACTGGATCTCAGATTTCTCGTATATATTTGTTCCTTAAGTAGAACTTAAAGGTAAACCAGCATTTTACCCTGTCGACATTTCTGTACAATTACCAATAGGCGAAATAGCAGCCTCGACTCCACTGGGAGCCAGTGCAAGCCACGTATAGCCTCCGAGACGTGTTCTCTCCAGGAAATTCCCAACACCACGCACACTGCACTGTTCTGTATTACCTGCAGCTGGCCAATCTCCGCTTTGTGGATGCTGTACAATAAGCTACTGCAATAATCAACTTTGGCCCTTGCGATGGTCTCTGCATTCTCCTGGGAAATAAATGGGTGGAGATGGGCCAGAAGTTTAATATAATAAGCTGAGGAGGACACCAGGCTACCCACATGTCCCTTGATATTTAGATATTGGTCAAGATAGACACCCAGCCTCTTAACCTTCTTTTGGGCCATTATTCTTGTATCCTGAATTAGAAAACTCTCCTATGCTGGACCCAGTTTCCTAATCAGGTCAGGAGTGCCATCGACCAATAGCTCTGTCTTCTCTCTGTTCAGAGCGAGAGCATTTTGCACCATCCAACCCTCAATAAGGGAGTATATTTTATTCAACTGCTCTTCATCAACATCATGTGTACCAGTCATTCGAATAACACACTGCGTATCATCAGCGTAATTCGTAAAAGTGACCCCACTTTTCTCTAAAAGCGCAAAGAAGGGCACTGTGAAAATATTGTACATGTAGGGTGAAATACATGATCCCTGCGGGACACCAAATTTCAGTGTCATAGGTAAAGCCTCTGCTTCCTCATAGAAGACCTCAAAATGATAAGACCCATTGAGAAGCTGCACTCGAAAAATTTGTGACGTCCCTCAACCTGGTGACCATAATAGAAAGATTTATCGGCGGCCTTCGACCTGGTGGATCAAACAACATCAAAACAGCAACAGCAGCTGCTCCATTATCCACATGTTGCAGTAATCTGGCTTTAAATTCAGGCAGCACAGATTTCTGTCCCAAACCCCGGCCTGAACCCAGATTGATAGTTATCTAGAATGGAGTACTTGTTAAGATATGCCGAGATTTGGCCTCTGTGACGTGCCATGTACGCAGGCATGGTGCTGTTTCCACAGGATCATGTCATCGTGGGTTGATCCTGGGAACAGCAGTGCGTGATGGTCAGGTTGGTGTCACAGGTCACCTGGACATTGAGGGAATGGAACTGCTTCCGGTTCCTCTAGACCTCCTCTGAGGCGTGGGGGGACACCAGCTCCACTTGCGTGCAATCCAATGCTGCTACCAGATTGGGCATGCCTGCAATGGCATGGAACTGGGCCTTGGTGGCGTTGAGCTGTGCCAGGCTGGTGGGGAAGGCAATGTGTTAGCCCACATGGTGCAGGATGGCCTCCAGCACATGCACCAGCATTCTGGAGAATGCAGGCTGCGATTTGCCATGCAGCTGGCTCACAGTGCTAGAACGTGCCAGAGGCTAAGAAGTGCAGAACTGGCATCGGTGGTATCCTGCTCCCTATGCCGTCCTGGATTTGGGTGTGGAACTCCGATGATCTCCCTGTCAAGGCGATACAGGGTGAGGATTTGTGTGTCCGTGAAGGTCCATGGTGTGTGGGATCACTGTACGCCTGCCCCTCCTCCTTCTCGCCACCTGCATCCCCATCTGCCACATCCTACTCCTCCTCTCCCGGGCCTCCTGTCGCCACTGCTGTTACTCCATCCCCAGCAGCTATAAATCAGCATGTAGCCCCTTCAGGTCCATCTTAACAGCAATGAGTGGCAGCACGGTTGTGTTGGTAAGTGTTTTGGGGAAGGTGGGGCCCTTTAGTACTCTTCCTGTGTGCAGTGGGTGCACCTGGGTGGATTGGCTGCATCTGTGGCCTGTTTGGCATCACTTGTGTCCATTTACTGGCTGCTTTGTGGTGTTGGTATCTCCGCCTGAGATTTGGAGGTAACACCTGCAAATTGTTGCCAGTATTACCGGCAAATCCATTCTCGTATTTTGCCGGTATCACAGTTGTGCCGGTAACACCGGCGCAGGGGTCTTGGATATCTGTTATCCATTGCCAGTTTTACCGGCGATGGTAATCCAGAAGGGCCATTATTACTGGCAACTGTGTTTCCGCCTACTTGTAATTTGCCGGAATGTTAAAAGTGCTGTTAAATGGAATAACCAGCACTTTTAAAATTTACTGGCAAACATGTAATGAGGCCCAATATGTGCCGGGGCCCAGAAATAAGTCTCAGGGCTCAGCTCTGGCAAACACCCACACAAATCGAGCACTTCTGACCCCGACCTGGAACCATTAGATCTAGAAATGTGCTCCTTCCAAGATGCGTGGCATTCCATCTACACCAGTGTGCCGATGCTGAAATCTATATTGTTCGGCAAGTAACCACAACTGTAAACCACCAACCTCATCCAGCATAACTGCTTTTTTGGTTAGAGGGTATTGCTTTCTGATCCTTTTAGCGCTGCTTGCTGGTCGTTTCTTCATTATTTTCTTCATCCCTAGACGACTTCTTCATTTTTAAGTGACTCTTGAGGGCTTCCATCCAACAAAACTGCAAAAACTGCTCCTTGGGGCACTTTTGCACAACATTAACTCTTTCTCGCCAAGGCATGTCCATGTTCACGCTATTGGCTCCTCTTGATCTCTCTTGAAATTGCCAGCCTGGAAAGAAAAGCATTTGACGTACCTATTACTGCTGTTTCTTTTTCAGGAAGGACTCTTTATTGGCTCTGAGAGTACACTTCTCTAAAATCGATACTTACCGAATACATTTTGGCATATTTTGTTTACAAAGTTTTACTTACCTGTGAGTGTATTGTTTTTCTCTTTGCATTTTCTAAATATAAAGATTCTACTTGTATACAAGAAAAGTGTGTGGACTTTCTCTTACTTGGTCTTAATGAAAGGTGTATACTGTATCTTTGAACTACCCCACTCCAATGCCTGAGAGTTAGGCCCAGGCTGCTCTGTCATGACCACCACTTACAGTGGCTGGTGAGCTTGAAAGAGAGTCACTAATAATACCCAAGTCCGGAATATCCCTGAGGACCCTGACAACAGGGCCTCAACGATAATCTCTACAACTGTTCTACATTCTGCTGCTTGGCAACAGGCTCAGTCCAGTCCCTGTTCCACTGAACTTCCGATGAGAATGAAGGAAAGGGGAGTATGGACTGAGAGTAGAGTAGTCACCACAGTGCGCTACTTTTTCGTTTTCACCCATTATAGCAATCCTGTCCCAACCAATGATTTCCATAGGGGCTATTGTCCCACGGGAATGTGGGAATGATAGATGATAGCTGCTAAAAGTTCTGGCTTTGTTCCTCACGCTCCCCAGAGAAAGGGGAATTTGACAAAATAACAAAAAATCAGGTTCATACTGGACACTGGCGTAGAACGTGTTAGGAGATGGAGAGAGTGAAAGAATAAGCATTCAAGATTTTCTCTTATCTTCTCCCTCCAGACCTGCACCATAGCTGCCTGCCACAATGCCTCTGCTAAACGTTCTTAGGCAATGGGTGCCATTTTCTCTTCAGAGCTTTCCTTCAACTTATCCTGTTGCGCTGGTATCTGAATTTACCTGAATGATTTTTACTAGTTGAAGTCTACTACGTCTACTCACTGACTACTTAACATTTGTACATACTTGCACTCTTTTGTGTTTCAGATAAGATTGTTGGATTAGGTTCCCAGTATCTTTTATCGATTTTTCAACACTACTTGCTTACACGTTTCGATGCTGTTGACCTGACACCCTTTTGTGCACGCCCATGTACAAAAGGTCGCTGTGTTGATCATACCTGTCGATGCTGCCGGAAGACGCACACTCACAGATGCTATTCTGGCGTTAGACGCTCATGCAAGCTGATGGGCGATGGCACTCCCACGTGGCCTCCAAGCAATGCTAAAAACTAAAGGATAGCTTGTGCACTAAGCCGGATGCTGCTGCTTCACGCGGTCTCCTGGCGAAGCTGAAACTGCTGTGCCGGAACCGCACCAGTTACTATGGGACTTAGATAACCTTGGCGAGACGCTGGCACCTTAACAATGGTCTGCACTATTCACGTAAGGATATCATTTCAGATGTACCTTATTCTCAAATGCACGAGTTAACAGGGCATATTATCTGAAGACACCGCCAAATGTTCAGGTGACCTTATTCTCAAAGGTAATTACTATTAGATCATTGTAGGAAGGGCGGACAATAGCATAAAAACTGCTGCTCAGCCAGGGCCAGCCTTAACCCTTAACAAAAGCTGGCAACCCCATCACCCCTGACCCCTGTGGGGGGGAGGGGGTCGAATGTTGTTGACTCGGCTTGGGAGCTTCAAAATGTTTTGTTGCTGTATTTAAGTGCTTAACTCCCCACTCGCATGCAGGAGCGGGGAGTTAAGCGCTTCAATACAGCGTGGCTGTCACACCAGCATGGGGCTCCTGCCCCATGCTCATGTGAAAGCTGAGCTGTATTGTAATAAAAAAGTACCCCGCTCTCCTGCTGCCGCGCCCAGCTCAAGCATTTCATTAAAATAGGGCACCTCCTGCGCCTTCACCCAACACGCCAGCACGGGGAGGCCTTGAAAGACTCTCCCCTCCCCCCCACCCCCCTCAGCTGGCGTGGCAGGGTTTGGTGCCCCGGCGATCGCCCAGGCCGCCCTTCCTTAAGGCAGTCCCTGTGTCCAGCCCCATTGCATATATTATTGTAGAATTTATGACTGGCTCCCAGCAAGCGTATTTCACTGAGACGAGCCCTTAAAGTTGCAGCTGTCGCACAAAAATAAAAATCATGTCATGCTCAGAAATGACCTGTCATGTTTTACGCTTCCCTCTGTGCCTGTTGTCGCAGATTCATGGGGATGACTCTAATTTCTGGGTATTGAAAAGCTCATCCCGTTTGTGAAATCACGTGTGCTTTTAAATGCGTAAAGGGGGCGGGGGGGGGCATCTGAATGAGCGCATCTCACCACTTGCACCAAAAACCTTTTGAGAATCGGGCGCACAGTCTTTTCTTCCGGTTCTTTGCTCAACCCCTCACTTTCTGCACCCCTCTCCCTCACCTTTTGTTTTTCTCCGGCTCTACCAGAAATGTCGTCAGGTCTAGTATGGTAGTCGCCTGTCTGTTTCCATTTCCTTCCCACTCTCCCCCACCCTTCCTTATCTATGTCTTAGCTCTTGCACTATCTGAAATGTCGTCAGGCCGAGTACGATAGTTAATTTCACATCCTTGCTGTTCATGGCCTGTAAGAATGTGGTTGTATTTTCCCTTGTTCCCTCCCTTGCCTTGAAGTGCTTTGAAACACATTGTGTATAGGTGCTATATAAATAAACAATCATATCATAACCAGTTCTCTCAATATCCCATAACGAATCTTGGTTCTCATTATTTTTTTCTCTCAGCAAAACATTAGCTTAATGGTATTAGGTAGGGTGTTGCAGTGAATCTAAGCAATAGATATGCTTCCCTGACATCTCTCCGATAATCATAGAGGTTTTCTTGGTTTTAAAATTCACCTTCCCATAAATGTATTTGATATACTCTCTGTCCCGGGAGGATAGCTCAGTGGCATCGTGCTCGCCTTGGAAACAAGACCACACGAAGCAACACAGGTTCGATCCCTGGGTCCGCGCTTAGAAACCAGGTCCGCGCTTAAAAACCTTTGGGTATTCAGTCCGTTATAAATACGCAACTAAGAGACATATTCCTGTAACAGCGCCTCGATGGCTCCGGGCTGTGTGAGCGCTTTAAAAATGCAAATAAATAAAATAAAGTATTGGTTTCTCAAGTTTATGACCATTTCATCTATTGTGAATCAATAATTGATAGTCAATTCAGGCCAAATGAGCCTTACGATTTTCGGGAGCGTGATTTATTTCACTATACATTTCGTGGGTGCAGATGTATTGTACCACAAAGAGCCTGTACAGTTTTCAAACAACACTCTTCTTCAGGGCTCTTCTAACATTATATATTTAACTGCAACTTTCATATTGTATACTGGGTATACACTGGTTGCTTAAAGGCGATGCATAGTGCGGAGAGTGCCAATCATATTCATTGGTAAATTGCATACATTCAAATGTGTGAGTATAACAAAAAGTGAAAAGATGACTGGTACTTTATTCTCTAATCCATGCATGAAATTGAACATTTACCTATTTTCTGTTTGCGCATATAATTGCCAGTGTTAGTCTTTTTGTTTGGATAGTAGTTCTAGAATCCTTGTCAACATTCTAATTACCTAGCCAGTGGCAAGTAGTCAATCATGGATGCTGAATTAACCTCCATCTTTGTTTGGGATGGAAGAGCCCATCTGGATTTTAAGCACTAATGAAGATCTAGTGTAATCAATTCCACTCTCATTTCACTCACGTACCATCCAGACAACATACACTAGACCTGCTCACCCTTCCTAATATTTCAAATGCGTGAAACATTTTCCAACTGTGTGCACTACTATTTTGCCCCTAAGGGACCTGTCACTACCACAAAGCATTTCTCCCCGACTGCACCACCCCTCCCTTCCCTCATTCTCTAATCTTCCTTTGATTATTATTTTCCTTCAGCAGAGTAAGTCCTGCATTCCCCAGGTGGGGTTAACTATTGGAACTATTGAAACTACTATTATGGTGATTGTCACAGCATAAAAGCATAGTTGCTCTGCCAGTTGTTTCAATCATCTACCCTCAGAGAGCTCAGTTGCCTTATTCCAATGGAAGAGCATTTATTGACTGGAATGGGCTACAGGAATGTGAATCCACTATGTCTTATGAGCATATTTTTCTCATGACAGTGTGTTTGATTTTAGGCTCAGGAAACATTGCAGAGGACATGGAGAGGCAGCTGCAAGCTAACTGTATTCGAATCAGTGTGTTAGAGGAGGAGAATGCCCGGCTGCGCGCCATGCTGTGCAAACTTAGAGAGACAGCCCAGCAGGGGGCTCTGAAGGTGAGTATTTGTAAACCATAGTGCAATATGGTAATTTAAGAGCTGCTGGTGGGGGATATTTACTTAACCAGGCTTTAAATGCTCAAGAGAATCTGCACACCTGGGAGTCTTGACTAGCGCTGACATAGAGTAAATTTCCAAGAAGTTAGGCCCTAGTTGTATGTAGTCCGTTCGCATCCGGCACCAAAGAAGAACTTTTGCCCAAACAGTAGGTGTTCGTGATCGTTCTGTGCCAAACAGTGTGCGTTGATGCAAATTCGTCCTAACGCATTGTCACTGATAGTTAATCTTTAGGATTTTGCTGTCACAGATTATGCATTGAGTTCTGAACAGGGAGGCAACAGGTCTCTTATTTCGGTAAAACATTGTTTTTCATAATAGCAAAACCATTCATAAAACTATATAGAGTACCATTAAAATACAGTTCTACTTTCATCAGTACAGTGTTCAAAAGAAGTGCATCAAGCTAAAAACCTTTCCCAAATGCACAAGGGTAATGGAAGATAATTTGCAGTAGCATAACAAATAGGTACATATGTTAATAGCATATGTAACAAAACTGGCTGACATCGTGTAAAACCCTTACTTTTCAATGGCGGGATTAAGTTGACCTTTTTTATTATCCTATTTAATGTGCAAAATAGAAGAAGTTTTTAATTATCGTCTGACAGACCTAAAGCATCTTTTGTCTCGATTCATATGTTGCGACCATCAGCTTTATATCTTGAGTTGTCATTTTCCATGACACCACTTAATTAGCAATATTAAATGAGTATGATTTGAAAACCACTTTAAGGATGAATATTATTGGTTAAAAGTAAGGGTTAGTAAGTTCTTACAGATGCTTTTATTTCCTGAACATGTGCTCTTCTGTTCCCTGCAATCAATGTCGAATGTTGCTTTATAATCGTCTTTGAATCTTATGGAATTACTCTCAGGTCAGTGTACCAAGTTGATGAATCTCAATATTTTAGTTCATAACTGTAATTTTTTATTTTATTTAAATTTTGTATATTTGGTTTATTTCAAACCTTATACAAAAACATGCACACTCAAAATGAATTGCATCACAATTCAAAATTATAAATTCAAAAAAAGAAGAAAACCCTAAAAGAACGATTGATAAAATCACAACCATTAGCCTTAAAATCACTAATTTCATTACATATCAAAATCTCTAAAAACACTTTCATTACAAATCAAAAGTCTCTAATCACCCTAGTTTTAAGATTATCAATTTATACATTTTCAAATAATTTGAAATTGGGTAAAAAAGTTATTAATTTAATTAGTAGTGAGGTGGGTTGGCCGCATACAATATATTCCCAAAATGTCAATGTGTTCCTCCTCCTCCTCATGAACCTACTCTGAGAAAAAGAGAGATCTTATTTCCCGTAATGAGCAACATTCGATAAAAAAGATGCTTCAGAGGTTCCGCCTCTAAATTGCAGGACCTGCAAATAGCAGCATTACTTTGTCCTCGGATATGCAAGATCTCTCTAGTATGTATTAAGTTTAATTTTATCCGTAGAAAGGTTTTCTTACATCTCCCATTTGGACAGCGTATTAAATACTTTGCGAGACTGTCTCTCTTTTTTTTGCTCTGTACAGAAATCGCTGAGTAGGCCACATGAGGAGCGCTTCTCATATGTTTTAATCCAGTCCATTTCCAGGAGTTTCCTCTTTACTAAAATATAGTCAATACTTTCAACTTCCTCATTTATTCCAATTTTATTTAGGATCATTTTACTGTTGCTCATGAAGAAGTTTGTGTTGCTAATTTCCAACTTCATCAGGTGTCTATGAATTAGGTGATACAAAGATGGAGGATGGGCTGCCTTTAGTTTAAAAAATAGCCGGAGAATGCTCTCGTCTCTCAAACACGTCAGTGAAGCTAAGCCCAACTCGAAGCGCACGAATGAGACTGGGATGCAATTAGGCAGCCCCAAAACCCTCCTCCACAGAATACCCCCCAGCTTTGCAAAATCATACGCTTCTGCCACCATGGTTATTTTGCTACCATATAATAAGGTGGGCACTACCTTTTGTTTATAGAAAGCAAAATGAGGTTGAAGAGTAAATCGGCAGTATTCTTTTATATATGTAGGATATTTGTGCCCTCAGCTGTGTCACCTTATTTTGTATGTACGTAATCCAAGGAGTGCCCAGCATATTCCTTGCTAGGATAAATCCCAGATATTTCATGGAGCTTTCCACAGCTAATGGTGTTCCTTCCGTCAACCAACTAAATCTACCTGGCTTACTCCTGGGTCCTCCAAAGAACATAACACTGGTCTTTGCAGGATTCACCTTCAACCTATTCATTGACATATATTCAGACAGTTTCTATAGTAATCCCTGCAGGCCCTGTTGGGTCCATCCAATAGCAGAATATTATCTGTACAACCCAACCAGTGGCACCCCTCATCATCCAGTCTTGGGGCAACAAACCATGCAGGAGCCAGAAACCCACCCAAATCCGATATATAGAGGTTAAAAAGGCAAGGGACTAAAACGCACCCCTGCCTTAAACCTCTGGCCGTGAAAATGGGGCGAGTAACGTGGCCCTATCTATTCGAATGGATTGTGTCCTCTAACGTATTCCTCATCTTTGATATTCGATATCCAGCTTCAGCTGCTTCAGAATTTTTTTTTCGGTGCATAGATGTCGTCGACTCGATGTCCCTCGAAGGCCTCCGTCTCGAGGATGATGTCATTGAAGGCATATACAGCACACGCAGCGTCCATTGGCTTCAGTTCAGTTTTTCCACGAATGCTATCGCTTTGAGAAATGCAGCATGCTTCATCACTTTGTGACGACCTCCTTACTTCGAGAAATCTTGAAAATATCTTCTTCGTCGACACCGACAACCCTGAAGACCGGGTTCAAAAAGTGTCATGATTGTGGGTCGAAAATGTCATTGACCGATCCTCATCTTATATGTTTGTGGTGCCTTGGAGTAGACCATAACACCTCAGACTGCTCCAAGTGTCAGTCGATGACCGGAAAGGCCTTGAAGGAACGAAAGGGGAAATTGACGGTAGGTCGAAACCCCAAATCATCTACCCTGACCAAGAAACCTTCGACCAACGAATCGAGAGGAGGCTCTCCTTGGAGGAAGAAGGTTAAGAGGTCGAGATCGAGAAGTGGCTCCTACCACTCATCATCGTCGAAGTCCAAGAGGCACCATAGGTCACCTTATTCGACTTAATTGTTGTACGCTTCCCCTAACAGGGTATCGTGTCCCACTAAAAAATCCACTTCAGCCGAGTGTGAGGCTTTCGGAAGAGATGGTAAAGATATTTGAAAAACAAAAGCCTCCAAGCCATGCTCCTATCGCACCTTCGAAAGAAGCCGGGAAGGAAAGGGCTCAACCTAAATCCTGCACGCCTTTTGAGCCCGGGGACAAAGACCTGATCCTCATCGGGAGCCGTTGTGGCCTCGATCCGATGATGTCATCGAAGGATCCATCGAGTCAAAAGCACAAGCAGAAGTCAATGTAATCGGCAGCCTCGACGCTGGCGGCACCTTCAACGCCAGCTAAACCCTCGATGCCGAAGACATCGACTCGCGCTGCACCATAAACGTCGAGCGCACCATCAAAGTCTATGGCGCCAGTAAAAGATGTTTCGATGGCTCCTTCAGCCTCGAATCCATTGTTCATTAAACCTTTCTAAAGATCCCGGATTTCAGTCAGAGGTTTATCATACAGACAGATGCTTGTGAATTTGGCATTGGTGCAGTGTTATCACAACTGAACTCGGAATGGGTAGAACAAACTTGTGCATACCTGAGTCGGCGCTTGATCAAACAAGAGCGTTACTGGGGCACCATTGAAAAGGAAGCATTTGCAGTGGTCTGGCCATTATGCATGCTGAAACCCTACATTTTCCGGTCTCATTTTACTGTCCAAATTGACCACAGATCCCAAGTTACTGCGTTGGGGCATATCCCTACAGAGCTTGGACATGAACATCCAAACCAAACCGGAGATGCAGCACTCTAATGCAGAAGGCCTCAGTAGGTACTTTCACCAGGAGGATGAGCCAAACCCTGAGGTACCCCCCATCCTTTTTGGATGGGGGCATGTAAGGAATTGCCATCTGGCAAGAATGCAAAGCTCTGGCTTTTTACATTTTTATTACATAACATGATGCAGGAGATTCCTTCTCAAATGGAGTAATCTGCTAACGAGATACCTCCTTGCAGCAATTCCATGACAAAAGCACATTGCACTTGTCCCGTGCTGCATCAGTAACCTGATCCACAGCCCCCACTCTGCTCGTGGCGCAGAGCAGGTTCAAAGGTCACAAGATGCCCACTTAATCGCCTCAGCAAAGACTGCAGCAGAGGGTTGACATTAAGGATTTGCCTCTGTACCCAAACTATCATGATCATGTGTATCCCATGCTGGTGGAAGGCTAAACTGTAAGAATAAGCTATGCCTGAGTTTAGGCATAGTGCATGGCGATACTTATGATTAAGGGGAGGAAGGATAGCTCATGGGCAATACATTTGCCTTGGAAGCAAGACAATGCGGTGCAACAAATGTTCAAATCCCGATCCTGTGCTAGGAAACCACTCGTTGACTTTAAGCACATTATAAATGAACAATAAAATCAAATAAAAAATAAGGCCGCCACATCCCAATTGATTTTGCACGTGTCGGCTCCTGTGAGTCAGCTCTGCTGTGGAAGGGATAATGTATTTGGTTCAGATGGGCCGATACTGCCACATGGCAGTAGAGAAACCCAGAGGACCCAGCTTCTCTTTGATTCTCTTTGTGAGGGCCGGTAACCCCTACCCCAGAGACAGACGCACAGTAGGCAGCTGTCTTTGGCCCAGGTATCAAAAGGAGAACACTTATTCAGGAGGAGCAGCCGCACCCCAGGGTACCTGAAAAAACCTATGTGCCTTTACCAAGAAAGGACTATTTTAAGTCTCTTAATTCTATAAATGAGGTGAATGAGCCCTCAGATAATGAGGCACCATTTGGCCTCCAATTTGGCACGCCAAAAGTACCGTAGAGTTTTATCTCCGAGGAGTCAAGCTTGAGAGACCTTTATGACAACCTGCAGACGGGCAGTGGAGCAGACCCCTCACCTGAGTTGGAGTTTGGGAGGCCAGAGGCCGGAGACCATGCTGATGCATCATACAGACAGCTCATGTCCAAGGTAGTGGACTACATGGGGTGCAGTAGGCCTCCACTGCCTTTCGAACAGGATGATCTGACAAACATCCTGGACAAGGGTCCTCAGTCACATCCTATATTAGCATTTCACATTGCTCTGCAAAAAAGGGTGGCGACAAATTGGGAAACGCCAGAAACCAATCTGGCTGTAAATAAAAACACTTAACCAAGAAGTACTGCCCTTGCAGTAGTGACCCTGACTACCTTTTAAAACACTCCACTCCAGAGAGTCTGGTTGTACAGGCAGCTACTGCAACTTCTAAAGAGGCTTACCCTACCATCCCTCCAGATAGGGAAGATAAAAGAGTAGATGAACGGGCAAGGAAGGTATTTTCTGCAAGGAGTATGGTGCTCAAATCAGCCAACTCCACATGTGCCCTTGCAAAATTTATATTCACACTATGGGACTGCAATTCCATGGCGGCAGAGCACATTCCCGAAGGGGATGAAAGAGACCGGTTCAAACAAGGTGACAAAAAATGAGACCAGGAAGAGGCAGGGAGCAATGATGATTACTCCCAATGAGAACCAACACCAGCCGTCTAGTAGCCGGTAGAATCCGATTGGCCGCCCGACATGGTTTAAAACCATGCCGGGAGAGAAGTATGGAGTTCGCCTTCTTCTATATCCTGCTGCAGTTGGAGAACAGTGCAGAAGACGGGTCGGCAAGACAGCGCTTAATTATGAGATCTTCAATAATACGTGACCGTTATCAGAAGAGCTAAATGGACAGACTCTTCAATCTGTCTTCCCTATACTTTGTCAGCTGACTGGGCCGCAGCACTAAAAAAAGGGGAGGAGCTCAACTGTGTGACGAACGCTGAGCAGACTATGATATGAGCATCTATATTTTGGGGAGGAATGTATAGCATAGTGAAGCTGAGCATTGCATGAATCATGCAGTGTGGGAAGGAACACTGACCAGAGCAAAGCCAATGTGCGAAATGTTGTGCTGTCGGAGGAAAAACTGAGCAGAGAACTATTGGTCCTGACAGGAGAGATCGCTGCAAGGAGGAGTTGCTGATTCTTGGAAACGCTGTCCCACTGAAGTTCTGCACAGGAGCAATCTGTAAGAACCGAAAAGTACAGTGAGAGTAACTCTGAAGCGGATGTAAACACAAATGCTGAGGGGTCAGAGAGATGATTGAACTGCATATAGGTAGTTGTGCTTCCAGTACTTGGCACACGAGTCTGAGATTAAGGAAGAGAGCCAAAACAGTGAAAGAGGCACTAAAGGAGAACGAGAAGTATAGCAGCACAGGAGGCACTAAAAGGGAAAACACATTGATGCAAGTGTCCAAGAAGAGAAGCAAAGAAGCCCAAGAGGTGCTTAGTGAAAGAAAATCAAAGCGGCACAAGAGGCATTGAAAGATTAGCAAAGTGGTGCAAGAAGGAGTAAAGATAATCACAGGAAGGCAGGTGGTGCTGAAGCAGAGAGAGAGAAGTAAAGGGGGGCCAAGATGCGCTGAGAGAAACAGACGCAAGAAGTGAAGTTTGTTAAACATTGTTCTAGAAGAGTTATTGAAAGTTGCAGTTCTAACACTTCACAAAACAAAGAGTGGGGCGCTGAGAGGCTCTAAGAGAACAAGGTGAACCGTAGACTGGGAGTGCAAGCCCAGTCACTCCCTAACATGACCCAAGTAGAGCAGTGAGTGAGTGTTCAGTTGAAAAGGTCAGACTCGATTAATCATTTGAAGATTTGACATCAAGGAATGCAGAATTACATAACGTGTGAATGACAATAGTTGCAAGACACCTAGATTGCCAGATGAGGGAAGAAAGGAAAATGCTGAATTTAATGAGAGTTTGCCCAACATTTCCAACTGTGACATCTTCATTTGCAGATACAAATATTAATAAACACTGACTGTTTCCAACCAATTGTGGGATTTCAGGTCTCCTGCACATAGGCTGTGATATCCATGATGGAGTGCCAGGATTACAAGTTAGCAGCTATTCCTTCTTTCTCCTTCCATCGTGACATCTTCATTAATATCCTTTATTTAAAAAAAATCTATCCTATGTGGTCTCCAGGGCGTCAGGTAAGCTGGGTGTCAAATGTTCTATTGTATTAATTTAAACCTGGTGTAACAGGACAATGCGTTTACTTGTTGATATAATCTTGGTCCTGGGGTGTCATCTTTGGGTTCCCCCTGTCATGCTCCCTTCCTGATCTAATTTTTAACGTAGGAGGGGTCAGAGAGGCACTGGATATTGGTTTCCTTCCTTTGCTCAATATTAAAATCATTTGTAACGCTGACAGTACAGGGTTTCTTCTGTTAGCATTGTTCACTGACCCTAAGCCAAGAGTAGGTACCTGGTTGGGTCTTATCCTGCTTGCCTCTAATTCTGCCATATTTGGCCACCTATTGCAACTGAGATGTCCAAACAGTGCAATTCATAATCTGCACTGAAAGGCCTCATTCATCATATCCTTTCTTGAGGGTGTCCAGTGCAACTTGTTCTCTTGGTTTCCCCCACAGCAAGGAGTTCTGTACAGTTACACAAAAAGGGGTCTTATATATGGTACATTTCTAAAAAAAAAAAAAAAAAAAGTACAGTAATTTCTATGATTATGATGGAGCTTCATTAATATTCTTAAAATGTGAACTTGTCTGCCTTATGCTAAAATGTCCAAGTTCTGTAACAAACGTTAGACATGACATAACATGTTAGGTGTGTTTCAGATTGTTTTTTGTCTTTGCCAGAATCATGGTAGAGTTGAATGTCCTCATCAACACTGCACAGGATGGCTTTGCCTTGGGTTCAAATTCGTAGTCTCTGGGGGTCAAACAAGATTCTCTGGGTTTCATACTTTGTAATACAGGGATCCCTTTGTCATGATCACTGCTTCCAAGGAGTCAGGAACAGCCCAACATCCTTGGAAGCAGGCCCCTTACCGTTATCTTAGGCACCAGCCGATCCCCACTGGGACCTTTTGGGCCTTGTCCTGGCGCCGGTGGCACCAGGCTCATCAAAGTCATCGGTCCCGGCACTGGAAGCGCCGGGCTCATATTATGTATGAAGATGCTTGGGCGGACTTACCTGCAGCAGACCATGCTGCTTACTTACCAGCCACTTAGAAGTCCTCTGTGAACAAGAACTACTTTCTTACCTGGGTGGGGCAAGCTCCACTCCCTGGATACAGCACTGGAACACTTCTGGAACTGCAACTCTTTTCTTACCTAGGCGGGGCCGTGGAGGAAGACGCCTCATCACTCCAAGGCTATTTAAACCACACCCGATAGATGAAACGTGCTTCGCGTTATTCTGCATCTGCAGCAGAACGCTCACCGAGTCTGTTCCGGCCTTTCTTCTTTCGATCCTGAACCTGCAAGAATTATACTTACCATTCCTGTATCCAGTCGACAACAGCACCTGCAAGGACAAGAAACAACAAGTTAGCAAGGCAACCTTTACACGCAGTGCTTACTCACCTGATCCATCGGCTGCGGCCATTTCTTCACGCTGCACCTCCGCCTGTGAAGACAAAAGCATTGTTATTACTTACCGGCACTCCGCGAATTCCGGATTTCTTCACGCTGCACCTCCGCCTGTGAAGACAAAAGCATTGTTATTACTCACCGGCACTCCGCGAATTCCGGATTTCTTCACGCTGCATCGCCGCCTGTGAAAACAAAAGAAGAGACATTAGACAGGTATTTACTTACGCCCATCGCGCTCGTCAATAGAACGCCGGCAAATACTCCGGCGTCTCTTCAGCACGGACTAAGCAGCAAGGGAAAAAGACAGTTTGAGCGCTTGCATTTACTTACTCATTTCCAGGCGCTTCACTCCATCTTCCATCTCCAGAGTCCTGCAAGACAAAAAGGGAAAAGCATTATACAGAGTCCTGTACAATATTAACGCGCCACGCACCTAAAGACTATAAAGACTAAAAAGGTGCCCGGAAACTCACCGCTCGTGCAGTTAACGACGGTAACGATCCTCTGAGTTCAAGAGGCCTATGTTTCACCAGTGAAGGAACTGGCAACGGCACCCTGCACCAGACGCAGATGGAGAGTCCAGCATTCACCTATCTAAGGTGAGCACGTGACCTGGGGGGGGCTCTACGGAGAAGCTAGGAAGACAGGGAGAGGGAGAGGAACATTCAACAGCCCAGACCCTTAACCCCCATATTCTTTCACCTACAGAAACCTCACCCTTCGGGTTCGACACACAGTGAGAAGAGGTTCGACCCCAGAAGCCAATCGAGTCCTGCACATCACTTTTCGAGTCACAGACACCTTCCTGCCAAGTCCAGCGCCTCTGTGGGAATCAGGTGAGCGTTACACCCTTGTTGGGATATATTATCCCATCTCCGTCGCTCAGTCTTGCGGGGGCTTCAGTGCCCCCACACTTCCCTTCTGGCTGTTCAGTCTGTTCATCTCCACCCCCTTAGACTGGGTACCAGGACATTGTGTGGCTGTATGTTAAGCTTTGGTGAAGGTGGCAACTAGGTCTGTGCAAGGTGGAAGCGAGCCCCAAAGCTCCTTAGAAGTTGGCCGCCTTGGCTTCTCCACAGGTTAGCTCAGGGTACACTCTTCACCTCCTTGTTTTGAGGTCCTGAATCCATCCCCTTCTACCTCCTCATTGAGTAGAAATTATCTTGTGCCGAAGGGGAGCTTACAGCACCTCTTGTACTCTCCTTGTCTGTCTATCTTAACTTATAGCTCCTTGATACCTCCACCCCTCCTCCACTCAAGCCATTCAGACTTAGAGCATGTCTGCTCCTCTCCCACCTCCTTCTAGTCTTCTCCAATACTCACTGTTTTCTAAGTTCTGCTGAGCAGTTGGATTACTGGATGTAGCGATCCGGGAATGCTACAGTGGGATAAAACCATATGCAAGGCCGAACCACAGTACTTGATTGGAGGAAGCACCCCCAAATCCAGATCAAATAGCCTTAAATACATGAAGAACATGTCTCTGGGATAATCGGTGTTTGCCGAAACCTCAAAACCAAGTTCATCAATATTCCATTAGGATTCCTACGTCCCTTCCCCTTTCCTCCATACTTTTGGGATGGACCAAGGTCCCAGTAGGGACTCTTGCAACACCTCAATTCGCATTTCTGGAGAAAATAACCAGTCAGACGATCAGATTGGGGAGGAAGTCTGTCAGCTACATCAGAACCAGCAAGGAGTACCACAGCCAGCTCTGGAGCTATCGCAGCAGGGGCCTGCTGATGGTGGACAACCACAAATTGCTCACAGCCAGAAAATCAAGATGGATGGCGAGTCCTAAGATCCACAGAAAAAATTGAAAGTCCTAAATCCTCACCCAATGGGCAAGAAACATTGTCTGCAGTAACCACCTGAGCAGAAGATGGCAGAAGAGACTGACACCCAGAGAGCTGGATGCCACTTGTGACTTCCTATGAGAACACATGTCCAGTGAAATGTGCCAGGAAGCTTTGGAGGAAAGGTTACAGGGGCATTGGCCCACCTGCAAACTAGGTGATGATCATGGAACCTGGAAGCAGACCCTACCCATCCAGCCTGCCCCATCTGGTCAGATTATTCCCAGGAAGGCTAGTCCTCTAGAGAGTCTGCATAAAGGTACACCCACCTACGCCAGTGGTTCAGAGGGTGTTGTAGATTATGGGTTTGGTGGCTGGCTAATAGATTCCTGGGAGAAGGCACTAAACCAAGCACCACAAACCCCAAAGAGAATTGTATCCGGATTTCTCCACGCAGGATGATAGTCTCAGCTAACGGGACCTACATTCCACGTTTCCAACCCAGACAACCCCCGGAAGACCCGACTGGGAAACAAAAGAAAGAGAGGGAAATATGTGATGACTTCACCTGCCTGTGCCATGGTTTTCAGGGGCACTGTCCCTGTGGCCTGGGTTATTCCCAGTTGTCTGGTCGGAGACAATAGCATGCAAACCCCAGAGGTCAGTCGATGCTATATGGATTGGCCCCCCCCATCAGCCAGCAGTGCCTCGGCCCACAGCAGTGGAGAGACTCTAGACAGTCTGCACCCTTTCCAGGGTCCCCAAATTCCAAGAGGAACACTGACCCTCTCCAATTGAAAGAGCCTGAAGCTCCATCCAGGAAAGCCAAAAGGGCCTTGAAACAGATAAACACCCATGTCCCTTTAAACCTTGTCAGGTTTGTGTATTCAACATTAGTAGATTGTATTGCAACATTGTTACTACTCACCAGAACCATTAAGGAAGTCAGTATCCCACTTTAAATTGACAAGCTGTGAACCACGCGGTCTTGCGATTTGGGTGTTGCATGTTTGTTTTCTGACCGTGGCTTGTATTACGATAGCAAATAAATGTGCCAAAGACTTGTTTCCTGATGAAACCTACCCTCAATGGGAATACAATGTTTCAATTTCCTCACAGATGCACAGTATCTAGTAAACCAAAGTAGACCACTAACCAAGTGTACTTCCAGCTTTTAGGCTACATGCAGGCAATACAAGAGACTTCAGCCAACACAAGGGAGGGTTTGGAAGGTAAGAGTGATTTCCAAGATGGTGGATGAGACTGGTCTAAGTCTATCCCCCAATACAACAAATCCCCAAGTGCACTAAGGAACAGCACGAATTATAGCCCTATCCCACTTGTAGAGCACAGATGCAGACCCTCAACCAGAGAACCACCCTGGCATAATCACTTCCTGGACCAGGAGGTTGGTGTTTTCGAAAAACGTGTTGAGTGGAGCAGTTGGGAGAGAGCTGGAGCTAGATAGACTGAGGAAGTTGGGAAGAAAGAGGAGTAGAGAGGGAGAAGTGCCTGGTAAAATGGAAGTAGGAGGTGGTTGTTATGTCCAAATTTGAGATCATTCAAGCAGGAACGATTGAGGAACTGCTTCTAAAGTCTGCAACCGGACAGGACCAGAAATGGTTTGTAACCTGCTAAAGCTTGTAACGAGGCAAGGCAAGGCTGGGAAGGCCCAAAGACCTTGGGATAACCTGGAAGGACATTGTCGAGTCTCTGAGGGTCAGAGAGCTTCCCTCTGGAAACTTCAATTGCTAAAACGGTTATTTGAGTTTCCCCAATGTTCTTTTATTTAGCCCACTTCTGCATAAATATCCATACAAAACTCTTGCTATTGTACTGTATATCTGGTCTTGGTGTACATTTTGGTCCCAGTCACTGTTTGACACGTTTCCCTAATGCTTGTGTTTTAATGCAATGTAATTATGGTTTCTCCATTGTCAAGGTCTAGCCCCCTTTTGGTCCCCAGGCATCTGATTGAACCCTCTTGCCCATAACCCCACCTCCCACCCTTCTGCCAGACTTAAAAAAACACTAGGAAACCACTCTGACACAGGACTAAAATCAGTTCAACTGATCTAATGAATATAGGCTTCCCCCTACCAGGTTACCCCAGTTCCAGGCCTTCAGGGATATGTTACAAAAACCTTTTCCAAATGTGAGATCATTCAGTTAATTTATGTAAAGCGTTTAGGGTTACTAATTATGTTCCTGATTTGTCTGGAGCAAAAGTGAACGAACCACTGGTTCAGATTTATCAGCCGCTATTTGCAACGTTGCCAGTTTTCCTGTTCTTTGATTAGCAGGTCCAGTCTGTACTTGTTTTCTTCAATGGCTGTCGGACCTATAATATGCAGCGGGTTGGATCCTGTTGGGGTGCTTGACTTTCTGGTTCCAAGCCTGTTGCTCAGGACCTGGAAAAATATGCCAGTCCTGCTGGCTGGACCCAAACCCTGCCAGTGCTCTTTAGGTGCACAGTAGTCCATCAAGGGATTTCCTGCTGTTGGTCAAATACCTCCTGTGTCTGCTGGGAAACCGTGGACTTCACAAGCTTGACTGCGCCAGCAATAACATCTTGGCAGGGGTGTTGCTTGTTCTGGAAAAGATCTGAGGCTCCACTAATGTCGGGACTCGGGGCTAGCTAGCCTTTTGTTTGTAGACCCTGAGATTCTATCCGGGGCTACAACCAAAAGACCTGGGGCTATAGCCCCCTAAGCCCCCCACCCCTAGCAATGCCTCTGCTTCTTGGGAAGTGCCATTAGAGAGGTAAGCTAAATCCTGCTATTGCTAAAGCAAAACAGTGAGCTGCCCACAAGCAAGATTGCCGCGTAGGCCAGCTAAAGGCTTGAATCACAGCCTGTGCAGTGCCACCCAGCTGGGAAAAGGAAAGATGTCTCTTGCATGTTTGATAAGTGGTCAGTGTCTTCAGGGGGCTGGGCAATGTAAAACAGGTCATAGGGGTGATGACACCAAGGAGTCAAATAACGATTTGGGAGCAGGATGGGTGGGTTAGTGCTCTGGATGGATTTATTTTGGGTGCCTTAAACTACCAAAAAACAGTGAGTGAAACCCACCACAAAATAATGCAATATGGCAAGAACCACTTGAGATCTTTTGAACCTTTGTTTTTTTTTCCTTGATTTTCTTTCCTGTAAAATAGCCTGTATAGTTGTGGCACCATTTGTCAAATCTTAATTTCTGGATACCGTTTGTCATTCATTGTGATGTTTTGCCTAGGCACTAGGCAGCTGAGGCCAGAATTGCTAGAATTGTGCCCTGCATTCCCATGGCAAACATTTTGCACGGGGTACTGGTTTAAGAGAAATGTGCTCATTCCACCAAATCAAAGGTACGATTCATAGCTGTTTGGTGTTATGTGTCATTACTTTGTCAAATTGAAGGAGCTAACAGATAGAATTTGGTGGATACTGACTCTGGAGGCCCTGTACAGTGGATCCACCTTGTTCCACATGCCATCTTTAGCCTCCTATTTCATATACCCCATAGTCCATGACATGATGTATGTGAAGGGGGAGAAGAGAAACATGTGGGACATGCAAGCAGGCATTTGTGAGCCTGCTGGCGTGTATCCCCCTGAGCCAGATATTCATATCAGTGAATGCTGGTTGACGGCAAGAGGAATGTCTGGAAGGGAAGGTGGAACAGAAACACTAACATAAAGGGGAGAAGGAGAAATTCTGTAGAAAAGGGAGATTGAAGGGAAAGAAACAAGTGGGACAGGGAGAGCCAGCAAAGAACAGCTTAATAGATAACTGGTGAAGAAAACGAGAAGATTGAGGGGAGGGGCACACGTCCTGTGAGAATTGGAATGAGAGTAGAGCTTTGTTATGACAGAATACCATTTTGATGTTCTTTTTACCTTAGTCTGCGGGACCCCAAAACATTTTGCTGGCTTCCATTGGTTTCTGATTTTCTTTTCATGACTCATGGTACTTCTATTGAGGTCCCCTTCAGCCCTTTTTCTGATGTTCTGAACGTAGACCAATTAAAAAACAATGTGTCCTCCCATTTGTCGCCCTGCTAGCATATGCTGTGTCCTTCCCCCAAGTATTTGCATTCTGTGTGCTTTGTCCCAGCAAATCGAAACTATGGTTGGAGAATAGAGAAGCTAGGAGTAATCATGTGTTATCTTCATGGCCGTTCAGGTACTCTTTGTCAGTAGCTCTTGATATTTCACATATTCTTCCTTTCACTGGCACATGGGCCTTTCTGACCCTGACTGATTTTATCTACTGTTTATTGTTTCTGTAGGCCTGTTTCCTACTTGTTGAAAGCATTTTCCCACCTCCTTTGTATGAGCCATATAGGTATAGTACTCCATGTAATTTTTGGAGTAAGGTGGAATCATTGTGTAACACTTACTGTATTTTTCTTTTGTACATACTTTGCTGCTTATTTTCTAAGTACATATTTGACTGTGTTTAAACTTCAGTACATTACTATATTACTATATTACTATATTAATGTATGTATATCTTTACAGTGTTTATGTGTGGTGTATTTTATTGTGTCTGTATCTGGGCCTAATTCTGCTTTGGTGCCATCCTATTGCCTTCAAAAAAGGAATGACTGACTGCTTGACCATAGCACCAACTGTGAGAGTAAGGAATAATGTAAAGGACACCTTGCTATTTTACTGTGGTTACATCTTCCTACACCCCTCACCATCGGACTCTGGAAAAACTTTCAAGCTCTTTAAAACCGGGCCAGGGACCTCCTCCTAACCTGGTGGAGGAGGACCAGAGCAAGGGCCCCCAAAAGAAGAGAACCAAGACTATGAGAGATGATTTCTATTTCAACACATAGTGCAGGGCATCAGCAGGGAGTGCCACCCTACGATCGGTTTGGATTGTTGGCATGCTGATGTGCTTTGAGACCTATTCCAGACACTACATCTCCCAGAGATTCCACATAGATGCTTAACAACATGGGTGATAGGATCAAGTGAGGAACCCCATGTTGCACTGGCAAATGGCCACACCTGGCCTATCCAACCTGAACAAATTGAATGATTTTTTACAAAGGAGAACTAGTCCAGAACAGAACTCAGCCGCCCAGGTCAAGAGAAAACAATGTTAATCAAAACCTCATGATCTGTATCAAACTCTGCTGCGAGATCCAGCAGAATGAGTAAACGGACCCATCCGGAATCCAGCACACACATGGCATTGTGCACCAGCTGAAGAATGGCTGTCCTGGTCCTACAATATGGACAGAAACCATATTGATAGACCCACAATAGGGAGATGGTGGATAGGTGACATGAAGGTTAAACCTACTGCACACTTCTCCAAACATTTGCTGAAAAATGTCAAGAACGTAATGAGGCAGTAGATAGCATTTTCGAGGGGGTCAAGACCAGGTTTTTTAAATTAAATTTATTAGCTGACCAGACTTTAATGGGCCAGGAAAGATCCATTGATTGAAAGAGGCATTTACTAAAGGGTGCCAAAAAGTAGAAACAGAATGTAGTAAGACGAGTGTTACACAAGAGGTTGCTTTCATAGAAGATGGAAGACTTAACAAAACCAGAATCTGAAAAAGAGAACGTATTCATAATTGGGACAGAACAAGAAATGACAGCAGTGGCAGGAGTAGTAGAGTTCAAACTCTTCACAGCAGTGTGGTTTTAGTTGTTCTTAATCTTATCAATAAAATAGGATTATAACAATTTTGTTGTTTAGTAGAAATAGAAAAACTCGGAATGGTGATAAAATTGACAACGCGGTATGGCCTGAAATAGCTGTCAGTTTACAGCATTTACAATGTGAATATAAAAGTGTGCAGAATCTGCCTAAAAAACACGTGCTTAGTAAGAAAAATGAAGATGTTGAAGTTACAAATGAAGTTCTGTATTCAGTGTTTTGCACCACCAGTTTTCCAATCGTCTGATATGTTGTTTTTCTAATGTCAATTGTGAAGAATCCTAAAGGCCAATGGGATGGGATTTGATTTTCGCTAAACGTTTGGGTGCAATCTGAAGAGCCAAACGAGGGGCAAAGGAGAATAGTATTCCATAGCTAAAGTGTTAACATCAGTTGAAAAACCAAGCGCAAGTTCATTGCACGCAGAGGACAAGGATTCAGGTAAGGAGGCCCAAATAGCCTTTTTAAAAGAGAGAACCAATAGACACTGAATAGAAGTCCGAGCAGGAGAAAATAGATGAAAGAAGAGAAAAATGGATAGCCCAATGTACTGTCCAATCAGTAATAAGTGGGTAATCCCAGAAAAGTATGGATTTCTCTGAAATTACTGAATCCTAGATATTGCTTTGATGATGTGCCGCATCTAGAATATGTTGATGAAAATTGAGATTAGTTAAAGTGTTAGGAGGAAGTAGCCATGTTGAATTGTCACTAGAGTACCAAAGAAGGTAACAATCTCCCAGAAGGTATTTCTAGTGTGAACCACGGATTTGTCGGCCAAAAATTCAGAAATAGTCTCAACGCCAATTTCGGATAGATATGAGGGAATATAGAACATATAAAGAAGAGGTTGGAAATAGCTGGAAAGAAAAATGGAGACATTACATCGAAGAGAAAAAAATGGAATCTAAAGAGCAAATTTGTAAGTGATTCTTCGAATACCTAAGCCACTTCAAACAACCCATGGAATAGTTATAAGGAGTAAATAGGTCTAAAATAGGAGCAGATCTGGTATTAAGCCAACTTTCTGAAATACAGAGTATATTGTATTGGTCATTTAAAATAAGATTTTGTATTGAAGCATTAGCAACATCGGAACGCTCATTGACCAGCATAAATTTACGGTCCAGAAAAACTATATGGGGCACATTTGTAGGATTGGATTTACAATTAGTATTTGACTGAAAGGGTTTCCATAAATAACACCATTTCTAATGATCAATGAGAGATCTGCACAGTAGTTGGTGAAGCTACCGATAAATATTTGAAAATAAAACCAGTTCTAATTAGAAAATGTAGCAAGACATAATGACTACCAAAGTTTTCCACACTTTTAACAGGTTCAAAACAGGCAAATAACGTTAGCAAAATTCCATTTCCTTCACAAGATAATTCTATGTTAAGGTGAGCAAGGGCCAACCAAAGGCAAAATGAAACACTCTATTTCCCAAAGCAAAATGGTACACATCCCAGGGAAACAGTGGGGCATGCATATAGAAAGTCAGTCTATCAGTATATCGTTGGCATGTGTGGTTCTGAATTCAGAGTTGTCTGGTTGTTTTTTGGTAAGGCTAGATGGTTAGAATTATTTGTTGCCAGCTTTTATCATGTTTGTGTACTTGGCTGTCATGGGTTTAGCTCTGTTCTTTAGTGGGTATGTTTTTGCTAATTGTGAGGCATGGGTACTTGGGTATTTGTAGGACCATGGCTATGTTCAGAGCTACTCATAGTCCCCTAAATCAGGAGTGTGTTTCCCTTTGATGTAACGTGTTTTTGGCCATGGTTACAGCCTCATGTTATATAGCGCTAACAGCAGATGGCTAGATTCACTCTGGTTCGAGGGACTGTAAGGCGTGATTCTCCATGTGTCAACATAATGATAGGTTGACCTGGGATAGGTATCATACTCCCTACAATGGCAGCTGTGTTTCAGTGCTCCTGTTTACCTCGAGTGCTATCTTTTGTTTTGGGCCTTGTTTTTCCTCGTTCTATTGTTAATGTTTTTAATCTAGGATGGAAGCATCTTCAAAGCTCTTCATATTTTTGCCACTCGGCTATATCCTGATGGTGTCATTAATGAAAATGAACGAATGCTAATTGAAAATATAAGTAACTGAATTCTAGGTAATTATATTGAAGAAACTTATAATTTTAGGGGGTTATAGAGAACAACAACCAGTTCACCCTAATTCGAGGCCAATTTGATTCAGTAATATGAAAAGTGTATGCAATACTATGCCGTAGTGGGAAGAGATAGCGGCGTAACAGCTTCCCTTTCTAGAGTATTGATAAGTTAACCTTTCAATACCTTGCCAAGTGTTGCTCACCACAACATAGGCAAGATATTAACAAACTTAAGAAATCGGAGGTTCACACAACTAATTCAAGCTTTTAATGTTTTAGCACATGAGGTTTGATGATTAATCTTCAGAAGGAAGGTTGAGAAGGGCACAAGCTAGTGCCATACCAGTTTTAAGGGGAGTTATTTTAACATCAAGTGAATGTTATATTATATGTACTAAATAGAAAGTCAAGAGGTAGTCATTTTAAAGGGCAGATAAAGAAAGTGTAGTTGGATGTTAGGACACATTTTCGTAATCATTAGATCAGCTATGGGTGAAATAGATTGGCTTGCAAGGAGATTAGATCATCACTCATTATCTCTGTAAACTCCTGCACCCTATGTGAAGGTCTGATATGATGATCCTTGTGGTCCCTCTCAACTCTGAATGCCTATCATTCTGTTTATCAATCCCATATGCATGTTCAATATTTTATTGTAATACTGCTATATTCTGGCGCGTCTGGGGATAGTAAATGTTAATGTGTACATATTATCATCCAGTGCTTAATTGGAAGCTAATAAGACTGTCCAAATGCCAAATCATTGTTAAATAAGTGGTATGCTGGCAAAATATTTAGAAGTGTAAATCTAGTTATATCAGAAACACTTTATGTGCACACTCCTCGGCAGGAACTATTTTGCATACCATATATTTAGATCATATTATTATTATTAATTTCCAAGCAACTTGTTTTCATGCTTGTTCCTGCAGAGAAAATGTTTGGTTTTAGACACTGTAAATTACCGTTCCAGAAATCTAACAACCAATATTTGCACTGGATAATTTACAACAAATACTTTAAATGTGTTGTGAAGACATACATTCTTATGAGCACTTTATTTTGATGAAGTCCTAGATTTGTACAAGTAATGCCTCATTTGTGATACCTTACAGTCCAGTATAGGCCCTTTATAATAATTAACAGATTGTGCATGTGTTGTTCCTCTTCATCTCTTTGACCTTGTCCCTGTAGCTGATACCACAAACCCAACTATGGGGTCGGGCTGGCACTTCTTCAGACAGAACTGGATCAGATGGTCGCAGAAGTGAAACTCATATAGATGAAACTCGGTGAGTGCTGTTTTTGCTCTGTGGCTCCCTGAGCTAGAGTTGATAAATGTCTTCTGCCTTGCTTTATATCCTCTTAATCTATGTATACTCACCATTTCCTCATCCCAAAAATGTTAGTTAATTTAATACGCAACTCTATCCACTGTGACAAAGTCCCCTGCCACTGCCCGATGATTTTGGATGTGAGGGCCATCAGGGGCAAGTGCCGCCCC
The DNA here is from genome assembly GCF_040938575.1 of Ambystoma mexicanum. Classification (NCBI taxonomy): domain Eukaryota; kingdom Metazoa; phylum Chordata; class Amphibia; order Caudata; family Ambystomatidae; genus Ambystoma; species Ambystoma mexicanum. The sequence goes on from NC_090932.1 coordinate 1,300,803,509, forward strand.
TTGCTGTGTGATACTGGGCCTAGAGGAGGTACAATGGGGGATCCAACTGAGTTCTCCTGACCCAGGCTTAGGGCAGAGGACAGTTACAGGAGTTACTGCAGGTAGTGGGATCTCAGAACGTGCTTAGAGGCTAGGACTCTAATGGTCACTCAAGTTGGAATTTGGATGCGTACTTTTTATTGAAATTGGCATTTTTCTAAAAATCCTTCCAAAATCAGCAAGAAGCTATCTGACTTTAAAGCCTGCATCAAATGCTCCAGGATGATGTCCCTTGCCTACACGCATCACAGTTGCATGTGGCGCTTGGGGACGTCTAATAAAAGCAAGAGCTGTGATACCTGCCAGGGCTTATGCTAAAGGACCAGGCAGTCAATTGAGCACAGACTTTTTTTACGTGTTGCAGGAGAAGATCGTGGTCGAACTTGAAGAACTTGTTGGGGAGGGACTCTTGCTGGTGCCCTTCTGCTGATTACAAAGGGGGGAGAGGAAGAGATCCAATCCCACGAGTGCCTCACGGTCATCCAAGCACTGGCACTCTGAGACAAAGAAGAAGGGAGACCCATCGGCCAAACACTCCCCCCTGTCATGTCAGTGGTAATGGCTGTCATGACACCGTATGGTAGTATGATGTTGGCAGTGAGTAGTCTAGGCTCCTTCCACTGCAAAATATGTCCCGTGTTTGCAGAAATTGACCAACCGCTAACGGTGCATCCCACCCTGCCTTCTTATCAGTGTGGACCTGGAGAACCGGCACCGTAGCAGTGTTGGGTGCTCCCAATACTGTGGCTACCACTGTAGACCTGAATGATGGGGGCACCTTCGGGGAGTCCATTGAGTCAGCACAGCCCAGAGTAAAATGCCAGAGGTGTTGTAGAGGCTGGTTGGTATCCAAGTTTAGACCCCATAGCCAGAGCCATGTAGGGTGTCAAGCGTTGCTGGGGAGGCGCAGTGATAGATATTCTAGGTCTCAAGAAACATTTGGCGAGTACCTATAGGATGATGTGGACGAAGACGTCCCTAGGGATCACCAAGATGTGAATGGTATGGACATGATATCATTTTATTTTTATTTAGATTTCTATAGCGCGCAAACAGCCCTTGGGCATCGAGGCGCTGTTACATGTGATGAGCTTAGTTACATGAGGCATCTCAGTGGCCTTCGGGTACATGCATACATTATAAATTTCAAGCAGACGGTATTGAAAGTGTTGTATACAAGTAGAGTGTGGTAGTGTTTAGGTGAAGAGTAACATCTTGACTGCTCTGCGGAAGGCAATGTGTGAGTTTTCGGGTCTTAGGGATGGTGGGAGGGTATTCCATTGAAGGGCCACTAGGTAAGGGAAGCTGGCTCCTCCTGCTCTGGCTAGCTTGATTTTAGGAACTGTGAGCAAGTTCGAATAGTGAGTTCTGGTTTCTCTAGTGGAAGCCGAAATGTGTCTTCTTTTGGACAGGTAGAAGGGTGCAGTTTGGTAGACACATTTGTGGGTTAGAGCGAGGGTTTTGAATAGGACGTGCTCGTTAATGGGTAAACAGTGCACCTGTTTCCTAGCAGTTATGTGTTCCCTGTTGGGGATGCCTGCACGGAGAATGCTGTTTTGGATAATCTGCAGTTTTTCCATATTTTTTACTGATGTGCCCAGAAAGAGGACATTACAGTAGTCGAGTCTTGAGCCAAGGCAATTCTCCTTGGAGAGGAATTGTGTAGCTGCGTTTAAGAGTTTGGCGTGGTATGCCGCGGCAGAGGCAATGGCATTGACTTACATAGTCATGGAGAGGTTTGAGTCTAGGTATACTCCAAGAGTTTTCACTGATTCAGAGACTGGGATTTTAACGTTGTCAATGGTGAAGTGGCTGAATTGTGTGAGTTTCTTTAGGGCCTCAGTGGACCCGGTCAGGAGAAGTTCAGTCTTGTTGAACGGGTGCCTTTGAGCCCCAGTGCAGAGTTTTTATCCAATCTGGGCCAAATGTTAGGGGCAATCTAAAAGTGAGACTGGATGTTGTCCTTGGGCGTGTATTTTCACATCCCAATCTTTCCGCCTCACCGAACTAACTTGGTTTGTGGCAGCAGGCCGCAATTGACAGTTCAAAGTGCTGCCCTTTTGCTTAATATCAATGCTGTGTGTCTTCTCTTGTTATGGTAGTAGTTGCCACCTGTTTGCATCGGGTAAGACAGTGCAGGCTTCCCCACCACCAAAAAGGTTTAAGGCAATCAGGAACATGATGGCCATCTTCAAGTTGATGTACACGATCGAGGCCCTGATATTCCTGAGCCTCTATCATGTTAACCTACTGATCCAACACTGCCACCTGTTCACTTAAAGAAATATTCTCATTTCTCATAACTCGTAATTCCTGCCAAACTTGCCCAATTGCACCTAAAGAAAAATCATATCGTTCTGTTATAGGTGCATATTTGAATTTCAGTCAGAGTATGTCTTCCTTCACAATTCGGTAGTTAAGAAATTTTTTGACAGAAAGCAAAATGGGAAGTGGATGTAGGGACCATTGAACCATAGGACTTGCTATTGGCACTGATGTATCCACGTGGGACTGCAATCTCCTCTAGACTCCGTCTGATACAACTTAAGATCTTGCATAGAGTGTACTATCATAGGGTCGCGTTGTATCGATGGAACCGAGCCACGAGCCCAAACTGTCTATGCTGTTACAGGGCTGAGCGCACTTTCATCCATATCCTATGGGAATGCCCCCAGGTCCTGGTCCTGGGCTTCTGGCATCAATGCTGTAATAAACTGGCGGGAGTGTTGAGACGAGAGGTGCCAATGGACCCCAAAGTGCTATTGTTAGGAATTGGTGAGGAAGGACTTACCACTCTCTATGAGAAGCTCTTTCTATGCACGACAGGACTAATTAAGAGTAACATTACAAAGCTGTAGGGGTCCCATGAGCGCCCTCTTTTCGAGCAATGGGTTGCTGATGTAGACATCTGCAGGGCAATGGAACAGCGTATATACACCGAAAAAAGCAAGAAAGATTTGGTGCAAATGGGAAGAGGGGAATTGAGAACCATTTTATGTTCGATGTCTGAATGATGGGTTGGGAATGTGAATGGTGAATGTGGCTCTGAGATACAAAAGTGATATAAGCATCGATATTGTTAAGGATTTCAATCAGGTGACACACACCTTGGTCTCAGCCTAGTATGCAGCGCACAACTGAAATGCTTATTTTTATGTTCGATTCAATATTGAGATGGTACACCACTCATATCACACCCCCTTTTCAAATATCTCAGGTCACAATGGACCATGAACCAGGCCTGCTTTGGTAAAATACAATATTTATTTATTTTAAAATTCAAAAGAAATCATACCATTTTTAATATGGGGCATCAATCGCCAATGGGGTGATAATAACAATAGGAATGTAAGCAATGCACTTAAGTTAACCTTCTATTGACATCTCTACAAAACACCAGGAAATAGGAGCACTTTTTGATTTTAGGAAAGATAGCACTCAAGTTAGAATTTCCCCCTGCAAGGTTCCCTCAACCCACAAATGATCAATTCTGAGTGGATAAACGGAAGCATCAGGAATGACAAATAGGAAACAGAATTGAAATCTGACCTTCCCTCCCCAAATAAGAGAGGAAAACAGATTCAAACCCCTTTGCAATGCTAAAAATGACACTCGAAAATGTATGAATCAAATAATGAATGTGTGCAAAAACCTTGAAGCAGATACAATTCTTCACTAAAACAACAATGCAAATATACTAACACTCCCTAAGAATGGCTAACCAAGAGCATATAGTTCGAAAATGAGTGGCAGGGTTTGTTTAAAACATGTTGCAGCAAATGACACGTTGGAATCTTTGCAAACTTTGCAATTCCCGCCTGAAATTACCCCAAACGGTTTTTAATAAAAATGGGTGAAATACACTGATTTGAAGTGCGGTTTATGTTGGGGGATATCTATAGATCACAGGTCCAATATGGAAGTGAAATTAAGTCACTAGCTGGTAAATGGAATGAGTTATGCAAGATCTAGAAAGGTGCGTTTTGAGTAAAATGGAGCGGTGAAAAAGGAAAGGAAATCAGTTTTGACAAGAACAGTTTTACTCTACACTAGAGCAATCAGGCTAGGCTACCAAAGAGGGACACAGTAAGCTCCAGGGTTGATTTGGGAGTTCAACCCTAGCACCTCAGCGCCCACCCTGGCGGAACCAGTCCAATCACTCGAAATGGGACTAAGGGCTTAGGATTTACACAAGGCAGAATTACTAAAGAGATGGAGTGAGCACTAGAAATCAAAGGCAGGGTGGCAAGAATGATTCTGACAGTATTACAAGTTGTCAGGGTAAGGATAGGATGACTTAGAGAGGGGAACTAAGGACAAGGCAAGGCAAGGTATACTACGGTTTTCTATGGTTCCTATTGATGCTCACAGTCCACTTTAGTTCATGATATTGGGACAGTCAGCGTTCTGGTCACCACACGGATCTGGTCTAACAAAGGACAGCCAGACAAAATCAGCGGGACAGGATCAGCTGGGCATGGACTGGATACCAAAGGATAGTTCTGGTCACCGGATGGCACAGGTACCTCTGGATGCAGTTATTGGGCAGCAATTGGTGGGCCGCAAGTCAAGCTGGTATCAGGAGGCTTCCCACGAAAATACCACCGCTTTTCCCTTTGCGTATTGGGATTTTAGAATTGAGGCCTTGCTGGAAGGGTCAGCAATGCTTGGCCTGGTAGTTGGATCTGTAATCTGGATCAGTGCAAGATGAAGGAAACAGGAACAGGACCCTTTATATAGAGCATAGTGACATCATTGACTATATTGCTGGGCTGGCTTAGCTAAGCACGCCTGTAAACAGCTGGATTAGACAATCAATGTTGGTTGCCTCCCCTGGGTTGTACCCAGTTTATGAGGTTGTATTTTATGATGGAAAAAGACTTCCCACAGACCTTTTTGCCAAAAAATATGTCATATCAGTATTTACACTTTTGTACAATGGTGGCCCCTTAATAATTTGCATAATCAGGTCACATATTTTATGTAAAGGACAGCCGTCCAATCCTGTGATCTATGAGACATTATTTTGGACGGTTACTACTTTTTGATCATTTTAAGCATGAAAAGTTTGGCTAAAATTCCATAACTTTATACATATGTGGGGTTGATCATAAGGTATGTAAGTATAAAAATTTACATTTGGGACATGTATACTTTTCTGGTAATCTGCAATATTTTCTTACTTCTGTTCAAGCAATGAAACTTATGACGACTTAAAAGAAAGGCCATAAATTACTTCCAAACAGTGAACTATTTACATTTTTCCAAAGTCCTGCTGCAGAGATAAGTCTTTAAAGTTTTATTCATGAAATAGTCTTTAGGAGCAAATGGCAGTTCCTTTGTTGGGTCATTTTTTTTCTTTAACTTCAACTGCTGCCAACTGTCATTGCCTTTAGAGCAGGGTGGGGGTTTCTCCCTTCATTGAAGGAATATTGCCCCCTTCACACCTCCGGCTTCCTTCTCTTGGAGCTTCATTGTTTGGGTCTCAGCAGAGACAAAAGTCTGTTCAACCCTGTAATTATCAGGAGGTTGACGGCCCTCCTTTTGGTGCCACCCCTGCAAGCAGAACCTGTTTTTCAACTTGCAGCTCCAGCCACCATATTTTTTTTAACCTTTAATTTCTGATCTTAGATCCAGAATTAAAGCAAGCCTGTTGCATAAAATAACCCACGTTATATAATCTCACCAGCAACAACCCCCTTCATATTGCCAAAGACTGGCAGGCTTACATTCACCTGTGTACTGTTTAAATAGGCAATTTTTTTTCTTCAGTCAGCAAAGCCCATTTTTACACGTGTTCTTCCTTTAAATTTGGTTTGGCATCTGTCTTTCCAATAGGGTTTACACAATGGTCTGGACAAGGAAAATGTCTCCATAAAATTGACATGTGTACATACAGCTCTGATTCCTTTTCATACAGTGATTTTGATGCTTTGTAGCCGAAGTTAAGCGCTTTTCCGTGTTTGATGCAGTACAGCTTTTGTTGGTTTTCAGGTTTTGCTGAGGGCCAGTGGGGATATGCATGGGCATGGCAGGGCCTTATTAATCACAGTGGTTTTAAGGAACAGAGGGAATTAGTGTCAAGGCCACATTTTTTTTAAAGGTGAAAAAGGGTTTCTTTTCAATGGATATTTTGGATTTTGCAGCAAAGCAACGCTGCTTTTTCCACTTTCTTCCTTTTTAGTTATGTGGGAACCCACTGGCACTCTCCTTTAATGTGCCCCCTGGTTCCATCCTTCCCGATGTGTGCTTGGAAGGACGGTGCAGCCATTTTTGTTGTTGTTGCAAAACAGTTTTGAGCCATGGCACTCACAGGAGCCAGCGCAGCCCTTTTGTGGTTCTTTCTGCGCAATTGCAGCTTAATGATGTGGGGCAATGCCGTTGAGTGGGTCAATATATACCACCACCCCCCCCCCCCGACTTCTCCTGGGCTTCCAAGCCGGTGGAGAGTCGGGCAAGTGGGATTTCTTCTTTGGACAAAGCAGGATCAGGCAGGTATGAGTCCTTCTTTCATCAGAGAATGGTGCGTCCTGCTCCTCTTGTTGTCTCTGGTCAGAACGTGGCACGACACCCAAGCTTCCTCTTGGATATTCTTCTCATGGTGTGGAGCGACACTCCCGGATCTCCTTTGGTTTCTCCCTTCCAGGTGCCGGGGAGGTCCTCCTTGGTCTTTAGATATGCGCAACCAGTACGAATCTATGAAAGAGAACACAAACCGGTTACGACAATTTCCCACTAACTGCCCACCAATTGGGTTGATAGCAATGGGATACGCAGACATTCAATGATAGCAATTAATGATGAAGAAAAATAATCTGTTACAGAATCATATTTATAAATCCTATCGGCTCCCTTCTGGTTCTTCTTTTCCTTATTCTCATGTTTCCGATGTCTCCTCTGTTTGATTCTCTCAGAGCTCCTCAATTTGTTGCAAAGTGTACCTAGGGTGAAAACTCTTTAGCTGATTAATATGAACCCATTTCTCTTCTGTCAATTCGCCTTTGGGGATGCGGATTCTGTAGGCGACAGGTGAGATTTTGTCTACAATTTCAAAAGGTCCTTGCCAGCTAGGCAAAAATGTGTGCTCTTTGGTCTGATTCCTTTGGAAATTGTACAAGTAGACCCTGTCTCCTACTTGGTATTCGTTTTTGGTTGTTTTTAGATCATACTGAGTCTTCATCCCCTCTGCAGATCTTTCTAGATTCCGCTGAGCGTACGCAAAAGCATGTTGAAGGTGTTTTCTTAGGTCCTCAACATACTCATGAGTTGTGGAGGCGTTAATCAGTGTCTGCTCCTGTGTTCTATAGAGCAGATGCTGAGGTAGCACCATCCTTCGTCCAGTCATCAGCTCAAATGGAGACATCTTAGTTGCAGAAGAAGGTGTAGATCTGATGGCCATCAGGACAAGCAGTAATCGGATGTCCCAACTTAGCCTAGAGTCTGCCACAAACTTTTTTAGAATGCTCACAATGGTTTTATTGTACCTCTCATCTCCACCACTAGAGGACCGGCGGTATGCAATGTGAAGTTTCCTTTTCAGCCCAAGTATCTATCAGGTACCAGCGCCAAAATCCTGCAGGAGCAGACGAATTGCCCACCAGATCCCCCTAACCAGTACACCCAACAGTTAATGGAACAACTATTGAGTTGACCAGCCCGGGGGAAAAGGGGATGTGGAGAAAATAACAAACTGGCAGGATTCTTCTGGTTCCTTTCAACTCCTGACGACTCAAAACACTGGAACCTCTGCAATTAATACAATGATGATTACATTGTCATAAGAACTCTTGCCTTAAACATGTATAAATGTATTCCTCTCCCTAGAACCACCTTTACCTGTCTGCCTCTGCTAACTGCCTAGAGGCAATCTTTAATGTAGAAAATCTTCATACTTGACTTGCTTGGCAAACTTACACAGTGATGCCCACTGTGAATTCTGTTGCTATGTTTGTCTTTGTTTTGCTTTTTTATTTGTATTTGCATCTTTCCTTATAACTATATACATCTTGCTTCACTTGACTAAATTCCTATTAGTTATTTCTGGCACAAAGTCTCCAAACTTTAAACTGCTTCAGATTATTGTGTGTTGTGCAGCTTTAAAACTTTCCTTTTTCAAACTTCCACTCAGACTCTTGAACATACAATATATGTTACCTTTTGCTTACATATTCTTTTCTGAATTTCTTTGTGTCTTTGTCTTTCTTTTTATTTAGCTTAAAGAGTGTCTATAACTATTAATGACTCACTTCTTTACACTGTTTCAGAGTCATTGAAGAAATGAGCTCTCTCCTACTGTTGCTCGCAGCGTCTGTTAACTGGATCATTTTAAATCTATCTGGTCTGGAATTGTAGAACGTGCGCTGACTTACTTACGGCTGCCTCGCCGGATCCCCTTCGCTTCAATCTTCCATATGCTAATCTGCTTCCTCATATGAACCGCGCACCTGATGGCTGTACGCACTCACCTCACCAGCTGTAATATTGTACTACGCCACAGCTGACCACTTCAGGGGAATGAACGAACGCGATTTAATTCCTGTAAACGTCACACACTGACCCACGCTGCTAGATCCTTTTCTTTAATGTTGAAGCGACACGGCTTTCAATACGATGCGCTTGCTCTCACAAGCATTGCAATGCTTAACAAACGCCACACGCTTTCCGAGTTCGATTTCTTTTCAAATGAATTCTTAAGCGCACATGCAATTTACCAACTTAAATATTAACATTGTATTTACAGTTCCAAGAAAATGAATTTAACTTTAAATGTTCAAAAGATTCTAAAATTCCTCCAAGGCTTATGTGTTAATGAAATCTTCAGCACATTCAATTAAAGCTTTTTTTAACTTGTTTAAAATTGGATCAGAGATTTCTTTTACTGTCACTTATCTGAACAAGGTCTCAAACACTTCATGATATCTTTCCTTCTTGTAGTAAGTTTTTCTTTTCTCTGGTTTCTGTAGTCTTCGAAGGAGCTCCTATGCGCTGTGACCTCTTCACATCAGATCTTGAATGAAAGGCATTTTAGAACCTCTTCAGAGGTTCCAAACTGCATCACAGTTACATCACAATAGCCTGTAGCCAATTATGGTTGAACAAGAAGTTGACCATCTTGAGTTGAGAGAACAGCAGCTGACTTAACATAAGGTCAAGGAAATTACACTGTGAACTCAACCCATACTCCAGAAAAATTGAATCCTTGTTTAAAAACCTCGTAACCCTGAAACCCCTGAAACGTGACAGTATCTCCCACATCTTTGTCATCACTTCGCTGGTGAAATGACTACCTCGGTCTGACTCAATCCTTTGCGGTAGGCCAAAACGCGAGAAGATGTGATTGATCATCAGGGTAGCTGCTGTTTCTGCCTTGCAATTTGGGACCGGGAGACAACCCACCCATTTGGTAAACAAGCATGTTACGGTTAACATGTACTTGTTCCCCCCTAGAGGAGCGAATCAAGGGCCCGATGAAATCTACTTGTAAATCTGACCAAGGCAGTGTCATCCCCCTCTTCTGGAGGGGAGCTCGGTGTGTCAGTGAAGTTAGCTGAAATTGTGCACACACAAGACACCCCTTCAAGTATTGGTCGAGGTCCTGCCCCATGTGTGGCCAGTATGCAACCTCTCGCAAGATTTCTAAAGTAGTGTGAAACCCCTGATGACCAGCTGTGGCGCATGGGCGTGACTTAGCATCAGGCTTCGGAATGAGGTAGGGACCACCCACAGCCAGATATGGATCTCCTTACCAACAAACCGTCTTGGATTCGAAACATTTTTGGTCATTTCATCAACACTCTGAGGTCCTCTTTCCCAATGTAATCCGTATCCGTCAGGGGAAAGTTCTCAGGGTCCTCAATGTGTTGATAAAACTTACCAATAATCGGATCCCCTTTTTGTGCCATGATTAAATCAGCATCTGGGGTCTCCTTACTCCATTGGGCAGTTGAGAGGTCATTGTGAGCATTTGTCTGGGACCTAATGATAGGAGTGACCTGGATTTACCCCAACAGGGACTCGATCTCGAGGAAATCCCCCTGTTTGGCTACGGTTTTGGCCAGCTGATTAGCTAGGTCATTTCCAGTTTTGTCTGGCCCCTCTATTCTAGAATGACCCTTGATCTTCTTCCAATAGATGGTCATCCCACTGGAGGTGACCAGATCATCAATATTTTGGATGAGTCTGCCATGTTTAAGCGGTTTATTGTTAGCACATAGCATGCCTCTGGTTTTCCAATTAACCAGGTGTTCCGCGAACCTGTACCGGACATAGTTCGTGGAGTTGGTGTTGGACAGCAGTGAGGAGGTCTTAATGAACTGCCATCAACTCTGCCACCTGACTACTGCATGGACCGATTTTGTACCCAGCGGAGGGTTGCAGGGCATCATTCACCCAGGCATTCCCAACGCCAGCACCAGTTCCTTTTCCCCGTTGTTGTCAACATGGTAGGAACACCCGTCCACATAAACTGTGGGAATTCCCTCGCATTTGTCTTCTTCATAGATTTTGTGGGGAGAATTCAGGTACGCCTCCAAGTTGTCCTGGATTTTAAGACTTTCGTCCACGAGACAATTTTCTCTGGCACAATCATGCAAGTCAGCCAGACCTTGGGCAAGGGGACTCTTCTTATTTTGGCCATATCTGACCTCCACAGGAAAGCCTTGCATTGGCAGAATCCAGGAAGTAATTCTGGAATTACTCACATTTCCGGCCCGGATTCTGTTACTTTGGAGATATTGCAAATGCTGGTGTTGAGTCTCCACTATGATGTGTTACCCCTGGATGAACTGCAGTAATTTTTCAATGCCCACACCGTTGCCAGGAGTGCCTTCTCACAATCGTTGACTTTTTCCTCCACAGAGGATAAAGTCTTGCTTGCATAGGAGATTACTTTATTGACCTTGTCATTCTTTTGATCTAATACTGCTGTCAAGCATGTATTCGAGAACCCTGTTTCCAAGAAGAGCTCCTTGTTTTTGACAGGGTAAGCTAGACAAGGCCTTTGTGAGAGGCTTCTTTTGAGTTGCTTTACTGCCTCGGCTTGTTCTGGACCCCACTCCCACTTGACCCCCCTTCAACAGATGGATCAGGGGTCTTGTGATCTCTACGTAATCCTCAATGAACTTCCTACTGTAATTAGTCAGTCCAAGGAGGCTTCTTAGCGCACGCAGAGTTGTGGGGTCTTTAAGTTTTAGGAGTGCTTCCACTTTCTTCTCCTGGGGACAGAGACCCTCAGGAGTTATTTCATGTCCCAGGAAGTTGACATGGGTTCTGCACCACTGTGCCTTTTGGATGGATAGTTTTGCTCCGGCAACCCTCAACTGTGTCAGAACATAACAGATTTCTGCTATGTGTTCCTCCAGAGTTGAGCTTTTTATCAAGACATCATCCACATAGGCAAGGTTACTCCTTTCACCCGAGTCGGGCATGGCCTTATGTAGGAAGATGTTGAATTTGTTGCTGGAGTTGATGTATCCAAAGGTAGTCCGGATCCAGGTGTATTGCTGCCCCCCGAAGGTAAAGGCCAGCTTGTATTGGTCATCCCTACTGACAGGCACGGTCCAGTACCCATTGGTCAGGTCAATGGCGGTATATACCTTTGAGCCCTGGATCTGTGCCAGCCCCCGGTCAATGTAGGGAGAGGCCATCGGGACGTAGGGACCGTTTATTCAGCTTCCTAAGGTCAGCACAGAGTCTCCACTGGCTGGTCGGTTTTAAAATCCCAAGCACCAGATTATTAAAGGTGCTGTGGACTGGATGAATTATCCCACAGGACTCAAGGTTTTTGATTATTTCCGTCAGGGACTCCATGGATGTGAGAGGTAAGCGGTATTGCTTCAGAAACACTGGAATCATTCCAGGGTCTGTGGGAATTGTTGTTGCATGGATTTTGGTATGACCACAGTCATACGAGTCCACCGCAAAGAGATCTTGAAAATCTAAGAAAACTTGTTTCAACTTTTGCTTTTGCTCCAGAGTCTCACAGGCATCAGCTAGGTTGACTCGCTCTTCAACCATTTGCCTGAAGTCTAGAAAGACTTCTGGTTTTGCTATCTAAGCGGCCTCCTCCAGCTGGGTGGAAAGGTCCCTGTTTATGGTATTGACCTGGACAGAGGGTTTCAGGCAGGCTTGGCTGTCCTTGTGGACCTGGAAGATCACCTCATCCTGCCTGTCACAGGTCACCTTTTCCTCACCGTAAGGGCAGGAAGAGTACACCAGGAAATTCCCCCCTAGCCGGGTGAAGACCCTGTCTGGTGGTACGTCATTGTCACTATTACTGTCAAAACAGTCATTGGGGATTGGACCTATCAGTTCATTACCTAGATCCATGGAAAAATGTCGGTCATCAACTGCCATTCCAATAATGGTGCCTGCGCCCAGAGTGATACTCCTAAGGTCGCTGTTATCCATCAATATTGGAGTGGTGTTGTGTTCTACCTTGACTAATGGTGTTGGGTTTAAGCCCAACCCCTGCTGTTGGAGATGGACATTGAGGTGTACATATGCGTCAGGATTTTGCAGTTTCTGTCCTCTTTTAATTTTTTATTCAAGTGGGAATAGTCATGTCTGTCCTGGGATGGTGACCTCCCCTCCAATTTGAACTTCAACTGCATACGGCAGCAATTGGGCTGACCTAAATGCTTTTTCTGAATCATCAAAGTCCATGGGATTACCCCCTAGTCAGGACCAGGCTTTGTAGTTTATCAGGTCCAAGTTAATGGCAAAACGATTGAGGATGTCACTGCCTAAATAGAATGCAGCAGAGACATCTCGCACGACCTAACAATTATGTACTATGCTTTTGTTTCTGATAGAAATTTTGAGCATACACCTGCTAGGCAGGAGATGTCTGGAATTGGGAGTTTCCAGGCCCATTTCCCACTTATCGATCAATTTTAATGTGGGAATGGCTGGATCTTTTGGGAGCTGTCAGAATGTGGTTTCGCTGATGAAGCCCTTACCGTTATTCACGCACACTCGTGCGAGAACCGATTCCTTCCCCTCATTTAACTGAATAGGGATGAATAACTTTTCTCTAATTTTCTGAATGTCAGCTAAACTTTGAGCTGGTTTCTCATCACTTTTGGCTATGGAATTGGGATTTTCAGATTGTGAATTGGTATAAAATGTCAAAGTATTTCATTTGAGACTGGAAGGAAAGTTGATTTTCAGGAATGGAGAGTAGTTCCCATCACCAGTTTGTTGTCCTACAGCAATTACTGTCACGTCGGGTATTTGGTTATTCTGGAAATGAAACTAGCATGGTTGACACTCTGTTTCAATTTTATTGGCCCAGTCTATTAGGGGTGACAACCTTCGCAGGAAGTCATTCCCTAGTAGACACGGTGTGCCCTCTGGAGTCACGACTATGACAGGGTGTTTTACCTTATGTCGTCCAATTTTAATTTCTAGATCCGCAGTCCCCTCCACAGGAATTCCATTCCCATCGAAGTTCTGAAGTTGTCCAGGAAGACGGGTGAGAGGGATCTGGTATCTCTCCCACCTTCCTGAATTTAGCTGCTCAAAGGCCCTTTTTGCCAGAAGAGTGGCTTGGGATCCAGTGTCCACCAGTGCTAGAATTGCACATTGCCCCTGCACTTGGACGGAGGTGTAAAATCTACCTTCTTTCTCCTCTAATGTGCAAAGGTAATGGGCATTCTGGGCAAGCTGGGTAGTCAATTTCCATATTTTTGACTACGACACAGGGGTAGTTTGGGCATAATTTGTGTTGTAGTTTGGGAATCTGAAAGAAAAATGTTGCATTCAGAGATTCGAGGCGTTTCGGGCACCTCCTTTTCTGATTCCGGGCTGCCCCCCGCCTTTTTGGAGACAGTCGCCAGAATTGTTTTGGGAAGCGTGGGAATCCTCTTTTAATATTATGTCTTCTTGATGGTCATTCTGGGGTTCTAGGATGGGTGATTCAGAGTCAGCCCCCACTCCCACCCAGTCTTCATCTAGATCTCTTGGGACCCATTTTTCTTTTAGAGGAGTCCCCCCGTCCCTGAAGCAGAAGATCTTTTTCTCAGGATCCTCTAAGGATTCTTCCCCTTCAAAGTGGAGGACACTAACCTCCTCCACAAACCCTCCTCCTCTGGAACCGGTGAGTTGTCCGGGTTCTCGCCCCGTCACTGTTCTGGGGTGCCAGATCCTTGGTTTGTGGGGTTCTGAGCCGCCATGTTTGTCTGAGGTTTTCTGTTGAGCCCTCAACATGCAACAAGTTTTGGGGGTCTCTGGTCAAGCCTAGGTGGATCACGGAAAGGGGAAAGAGGAACTATCCCTTCTCTCATAGTACCCTGGATATGGCGAATTTTGGTAACCCTCCACCCTTGGCCTCCCCTCTCCCGGATTGGGTTGTCTGGGTTCCTGAAAGCGGGGAATGAAAGGAGGGTTATCCTGCAGGTTGGGGTTTGTGGGTATCGGGGGAAGAAGCTTAACCCAGCATTTGAAGAATTCCTGCCATCCTGAGGGAAGTTAGGAGGGACGTTTCCCGGGGCAGCACTTACCTGGTTGGATCCCCCCGTTGGCCGGGGGAGTCCATACATACCCCAGGATTGGTCTGTTGCCCTTCTATCGGGGGCTGATATAATCAGGGGAGTTGGAGATCCCATTAGTGGGATTACCTCCCTGACTGCCACCTGTTTGTGACTGGCCAGAAGGCCTCCCGGGTTCTTTGATTCTGCTGACTCTGTGGCGGTGTATTTTTAGGCTCCCCCATCTCTAGGTCTAAAATGGGGGCATCCTTCACCTCCATCACCTTAGCTGCAGCAGGGGTGTTGGCTGGTTTGGGGATTTTGTTCATATTTTTATTTTCTGCAGGTTTTTGGACCTCATAAATGCAGGTCACTGGCTCCATGACCCAGTCCAGAGTTCGTTTCTTGTGGAAGTGCCTCACCAGCTGGGTCATAATATACTTGGGGAGGGCATGAAAGAAGGTGGTTACAAACTCCCTGCTATCTGTGCGCACCCTCCTAGTTGTCTGTGCAAAGGCGCGTTTGAGCTCCTGCGCAAACTCTCGTGGGGCCTGATCTTCCCCGCACTGCAGATTGTAGGCTGCTTTGCGAGCCTCCTGGGGGTTTCTGTGGGCAGAAAAGTGTTTCAAGATGGCCGCCCTATAGGTGGACCATCTTGGAATGGTTTTGGTCCTCCAGTCCATCAAAGAAACTGGAGTATTCATGGGAGAATGTCCATTTTACATACTCAATACAGTTTTGGTTGTCTTTCATATGAAAAGTGTCCATCATCTGCTCATAGAGCTCTAGGTGTTCCCAAACAGAATATTTCGCATTTCTATGGTAGGGGGTTATGACACTCCTAACGGCCTTAATCTGCCTAATGGGGTCTTTGGTCATAACTCGCTTGAGTTTGTTTCCCTTCTTTGGCTTAGTCACCCGAGTCCACTCGCTCTCAGAGGCGCTACTAGCTGAGATCCCCTCATGATCATCTAAGCCCTCCTGGATTCTGTGAGCTTGCGAGGGGCTCGCAGAATGGTGGGGCCTAGTTTCTCCACTCCTGTGGGACACAGGAAAGTAGTCTTCTGATTCCTCCTTACTCCCAGGGTTGGCAGAGTATTCCCCCCACTGCCCTAATTGGGTAGAGGTCTTCAGGATACTCTTTTTGGGCCTCATTCCATCAGGTTGTTCATGAAATTGGACCAACTGGTCCCTCGGAAAGTAATATTTCGCTGGATCTAATTCCCTGACCCTCCCCTCATAGGAGCCTTCCTTGTCGGAGACATCCCCATTAATGTTTGGGTATCTATACAGGGACACCCTTCCATCACTTTCTGTGGGGCGCTGACCTGTCAGTTCCATCATGCTGGGTCTATTGAATTCTGACGGCCTCATGGTTTCTGGCTCATGTGAACCGGTAGACATTAAGCTGGGAGTGTTCACAGTATTAAATGGATTGGAGTCCCTTTGCATAGAGGTCCTTAAACTATGATCCGGGGTTACCCTGTCCCTCTATACCTGTTCGGGGTCCCTCCAGTTAAGATTAAATCTAGCACCCCTTTTCTCAAACCTTGCTAGTTTCTCCTTTTCAGCCCCTGCTTCTAGATAAGAAGCAAAGATCTGAGCTTTTTGTTCAGCTATCAAGGCTTTGCTGGCCTCTATGACCCTCTCTTGCGCTTGCACTTGTTTGTTGAGCACATCGTCCTTTTCACAGAGAGCCTCATTGTCTCTCTGCGCTTCCTGTATGGTCTGGGAATACTGAGACAATTTCTGCTGCAGGAGACTCACCTCCTGAGTTTTAGCATCTTTGGTCGGGGTGTTCTCCAGTAGATCCCCATACTCTGTTTTCAGTTCATTGAGTTTCTGGAGGGCTGACTCACTCCCCTGTAACTCTATTTTTAATTGTCTTACTTCCTGGCCTAGGGCTCTCTCTCCTGACGTAGGGTGCCTCTCTGTTCAGCCAGGTCATCCCTTTGTTGCCTGATGATATTGAATTTCTGGCGCTTCTCATCAAATTCTGTTTGAGAGTGGAGGTCTCTCATAATTAACTTATTGTTTTCCTCTTTCAATTTATATATCTGATTTTGTAGAGTAACTATCTGCTCTGTGCAGACCCTGTTATAGGTTAATTGTTAAGTCATCTTCTGTTGACTCTCTTGTAGAGAGTCCACCTTTTCCTGACACTCTATTTTTGCTGCTTCTAGTTGGGGCTCTTGATGTGCATTATTTTGCTGTTGGCGAGCCAAAGCCTCTTTTAATTTTATGATGTAGTTCGCAGATTCTACCTCCAACTCTTTGCTCTTTTGTAATGTTTGTTCTGCTAAACTTAAATCACTCTGGATTTTATTTAACAGTTCAGATTGATTCTGCAATAAAATTTCATTTTCCTCCTGCTTTTCCCGCATCACTCCCGTGTGGAGATACTGGTAGGCTGTGATTCTGGCAATTTTGCTTTGCTCCTCTTTAATTCTTGGGATCATATATAGCTCGCTCAGAGCTTGGTGTAATAGGCCACCGTCCTGCCACGTATCCAGGTCCATGGCAGTGACCTGTTGGGTTATTTCTTGTAGCCAGATTTTCTCATCCTGTTCTGGCCACTCACCTCTGACAAATAGCTTGTGCAGAAGGTGTTCCCTAGCCATATTGATCTCTACTGGAACAGCCATTTTTTAAATGTTCTTTCTTTATTAATTATTTCGGGGTTGATTTGATTTTACTTTTATAGACAGGACTGGTACTTAGGGTATTTGTTTTGGGGAGGCGCTTGTACAGTGTAACCCAGTATTCACACCACACAAAGTATTACTACCCTGCAGGTTAGTCTGCTGTGTTGGACTGTCACGGGTGGCAACCAAACTCAATGCCGGATTCGAGCCCCCTCATTTGTCAAGGATTTCAATCAGGCGACACATGCCTTGGTCTCAGCCTAGTATGCAGTTCACAACTGAAATGCTTATTTTTATGTTAGATTCAATATTGAGTTGGTACACCACTCATATCACACCCCCTTTTCAAATACTCCGGGTCACAATGGACCATGAACCAGGCTGGTTGGTAAAATACAATATTTATTTATTTTAAAATCTAAAAGAAATCATACAATTTTTAATATGGGGCAGCAATCACAAATGGGGTGATAATAACAATAGGAATGTAAGCAATGCACTTAAGTTAACCTTCTATTGACACATCTACAAAACAGCAGGAAATAGGAGCACTTTTTGATTTTAGGAAAGATAGCCCTCAAGTTAGAATTTCCCCCTGCAAGGGTCCCTCAACCCACAAGTAATCGATTCTGAGTGGATGAACAGAAGCAGCAGGTAATCAGGAATGACACATAGGAAACAAAATTGACATCTGACCTTCCCTCCCCAAATAAGAGAGAAAAACAGATTTCAAACCCCTTTGCAATGCTAAAAATGACACTCGGAAATGGATGAATAAAATAATGAATGTGTGTAAAACCTTGAAGCAGATACTATTCTTCACTAAAGCAACAATGCAAATATACTAATAATCCCCAAGAATGGATAACCAAGAGCATACAGTTCGAAAATGAGTGTCAGGGTTTAAAACATGTTGCAGCAAATGACACGTTGGAAACTTTGCGAATTTTGCAATTCCTGCCTGAAATTACCCCCAAACGGTTTTTAATAAAAACGGGTCAAATGCACTGATTTGAAGTGCAGTTTTTATGTTTATGGGGGATAGCTATAGATCACAGGTACAACATGGAAGTGAAATTAAGTCTTTAGCTGGTAAATTGAATGAGGTTTGAAAGATCTAGAAAGGTGTGTTTTGAGTAAAATGGAGCGGTGAAAAAGGAAAGAAAATCAGTTTTGACAAGAACAGTTTTACTCTACACTAGAGCATTCAGGCTAGGCTACCAAAGAGTGACACAGTAAGCTCCAGGGTTGATTCGCGAGTTCAACCCTAGCACCTCAGCGCCCACCCTGGCGGAACCAGTCCGATCACTCGAAATAGGACTAAGGCAGGGGTAAACAACTGATTTTGCCAGGGGGCCAAATGTACCTTACATGTTGCCTGTAGTGGGCCGTAAAGTAAATGTGGGAGGGGCGGATCGCGGGGCTGAAGGCGGGCAGGAGGCTTTTTCAACACCCAATTTTTATTACGCACATGGAAAAAGAATACCTTTTTGGAGGTGCACCAGTCTTTATTTGTATTTCAAACTTAGATTTTGTAGTACACATTTTCCATTCCACTTTTGGCAGCAGACTCCGCTCAAAGGAAATGTTCAAAATAATAGTACGGTTGGTAATGCAGGGATTTTTAGTACATTAAGGGATCCATAGACCCGCTCTAAAGTAGAAGGCTACCAGGGTAGCTCAGCAGGTTGACAAACTGTTGCTAAAATGAAGTTCCTGTTAATCGTATGACTTTTTGCAATTCCTTATGAATAGTGCTATAAAATATGTTTTGCCAGGGCATGGGTTGTGCTGCTCGCTTGCTTATAATCAGGCAGAGGTGGGGGGTATCTCTGCCCCTGTAGTGCAAAATCAAATGTTGGCACCCATACACCCACAGTTACATTTCCTAATAACAGCTGTCAGCACAGCCAAAGCATTTACTTGTGATTAAGCGGTGTGATAAGAATATAACTTCTTTACAAATATACCCTGAGATAAAACACAAAGAAATAGGTACGCAAAGAAAACGAGTAAATGCAAACAGCATTCGTGAGTTTGGAAACACCTCCAAGTTACCCAATCTCCACTCAGCCAAGTACAGCATTCTCTGCAGCAATAGAGGTATTTGATCCCAACGTCCCCCTTGTTTCTGCACCCAGTAGCTTCATGGTCCATTACCCCACCCTCAGCTGGTGATGACTCCACGGAAGACCTGTGCATAGCAGCCTTCCTGGAGTTCACCCCCACCTTCAGGACTTAACTAACCAAGATCATCAAGTGACCAAAAGCCTCATCACCCACAGGCATCTAGATTACTGATATCTTCCAGGTCATGCACCCCAAACACGACATTGGTAAATATATCACTCTGTACAGGTGAAGTTCCTCAAACACATGAGCATGTCACAATAAATTCCTTAAAGATTACATTTGTGCATATAGTCTCTTCTACTTCTAAGTGCTGTAACAGTGAACGTTCTTTTTAACAGTTTAATGTTACTGAATGTATCCATCTCAGAAGGATAAATGGCTGGGTCTGCCCTGCTGGGATTTGATCTGGGAATGCTGGTTTCACACAGCCATCAGAGGCAAGGGCTCATCTCACTAAGCAAGCCAAAAGGAAGGCTGCACACCGATGCCAGAGACAGGCCCTTAACTCACTGAGCTATCATACTGACTGAGGGAATCCAATGACAACCAAGCGTTTATTGTTATTTATAGCCCAGTCTTAGTGTGCCTCAGTGAAGCTGGGGGCTCAGTAAAGCCTGGCAGGACGGGATCCAGCACTGGATGAATCGTGGGGTGGGGGGCGAGCTGCCATGCTGCTGCACGCCACCCGGCTGTCGTCCACAAAGCATTTTTTTATGAACTCACCGGGCGGGCGGGCGGGCGAGCTACAGGGCAGAGGGAAGACGTGCAGGCAGGGGGGATTACTTCTTGTGCGGCTGGCGTGGCAAGGCTGAAATGTCTTCTGGCATCAAGCCTTATTGGCCACGTCAGCCGCACTGCTGGCCCCCCATTGGTGCAGCATACACACACACACATTACGTGACTCACAGGAGTCATGTAGTGTGTGCTGACTGAGCCAATGAGGGGCAGTCTTTTCTTTTTCAAGGCCCGGCAAGGAACACAAAGACTTTCTTAATGGAGGGCGACCGTTGTTGGTTGCGGGCCACCTTCCATTTGGAAAGTCTTCAACCCTACCGGGCCGCATCCAGCAGCATCACAGGCTGACCTTGGCCCGCTGGTCGTTTGTTGTGCACCCATGGACAAAGGGCTTAGGATTTACTCAAGGCAGAATTACTAAAGAGATGGCGCAAGCACTAGAAATCAAAGGCAGGGTGGCAAGAATGGTTCTGACGTTATTACAAGTTGTCAGGGTAAGGATAGGATGACTTAGAGAGGGGAACTAAGGACAAGGCAAGGCAATGTGTACTATGGTTTTCTATGGTTCCTATTGATACTCACAGTCCACTTTAGTTTACGATTTTGGGACAGTCCGCGTTCTGGTCACCAGACAGATCTGGTCTAACAAAGGACAGCTGGACAAAATCAGCGGGACAGGATCAGCTGGGCAGGGACTGGATACCAAAAGATAGTTCTGGTCACCGGATGGCACAGGTACCTCTGGATGCAGTTATTGGGCAGCAATTGGTGGGACGCAAGCCAGGCTGGTGTCAGGAGGCTTCCCACAAAAATACCACTGCTTCTCCCTTTTGGGTATTGGGATTTTAGAATTGAGGCCTTGCTGGAAGGGTCAGCAATGCGTGGCCTGGTAGTTGGATCTGGAATCTGGATCAGTGCAAGATGAAGGAAACAGGAACAGGACGCCGTGCAGGAAATCAGGAAGAGATCTGTCTGGAGTCCTGTCAGGGACCCTTTATATAGAGCATAGTGACATCATTGACTATATTGCTGGGCTGGCTTAGCTAAGCACGCCTGTAAACAGCTGGATTGGACAATCAATGTTGGTTGCCTCCCCTGGTTTGTACCCAGTTTATGAGGTTGTATTTTATGATGGAAAAAGACTTCCCACAGACCTTTTTGCCAAAAATCTGTCATTTCAGTATTTACACTTTTGTACAATGGTGCCACCTTAATAAATTGCATATTCAGGTCACATATTTTATGTAAAGGACAGCCATTCAATCCTGCAATCTGTGAGACATTATTTTGGACGGTTACTACTTTTTGATCATTTTTAGCGTGAAACGTTCGGCCTAAAATTTCACAACTTTATACATATGTGGGGTTGATCATAAGGTATGTAAGTATAAAAATGTACATTTGGGACATGTATACTTTTCTGGTAATCGGCAATATTTTGTTACTTCTGTTCCCTATGCAGCAATGAAACCTATGACGTCTTAAAAGAAAGGCCATAAATTACTTCTAAACAGTGAAATATTTACATTTACAGTCCTGCTGCAGAGATAAAAGTCTTGAAAGTTTTATTCATGAAATAGTGTTTAGAAGCAAATGGCAGTTCCTTTGTTGGGTTATTTTTTTTTCTTTAATGTTAACTGCTTGCAACTGTAATTTCCTTTAGAGCAGGGTGGGGGTTTCTCCATTCATTGAATTTATATTGCCCCCTTCACACCTCTGGCTTCCTTCCCTTGAAGCTTCATTGTTTGGGTCCCAGCAGAGACAAAAGTCTGTTCAACCCCATAATTATCAGGGGGTTGTCAGTATCTGCTGAGAGAGAGCCCTCCTTTTGGTGCCACCCCTCCAAGCAGAACCTGTTTTTCAACTTGCAGCTCCAGCCACCATATTTTTTTTACCCTTTAATTTCTGATCTTAGATCCAGAATTTAAGCAAGCGTGTTGCATAAAATAACCCAAGTTATATAATCTCACCAGTAACAAACCCCTTCATATCGCCTAATATAAGACTGGCAGGCTTTCATACACCCGTGTACTGTTTAACTAGGCCATTTTCCTTTCTTCAGTCAGCAAAGCCAATTTTTACACTTGTTGAAAACTGCTAGCATTTCTTCCTTTAAATTCGGTTTGGCATCTGTCGTTCCAATATGGTTTACACAAGGGTCTGGACAAGGCAAATGTCTCCATAAAATTGACATGTGTACATACATCTCTGATTCCTTTTCAAACAGTGATTTTGACGCTTTTTAGCCAAAGTTAAGCACTTTTCCGTGTTTGATGCAGTACAGCTTTTGTTGGTTTTCAGGTTTTGGCTGGCACAGCTTGTCATTCTGGAATAAGGCTTGGTTTTGCTGAGGGACAGTGGGGATATGCATGGGCATGGCAGGGCCTTATTAATCAGAATGGTTTTAAGGAACAGAGGTTATTAGCGTCAAGGCCACAATTTTTTTTAAAGGTGAAAAAGTGTTTCTTTTCAGTGTATATTTTGGCTTTTGCAGCAAAGCAACACTGCTTTTTTGACTTTCTTCCTTTTGTTTATGTGGGAATCCACTGGCACTCTCCTTTAATGTGCCCCCTGGTTCCATCCTGCCCGATGTGTGTTTGGCAGGATGGTGCAGCCATTTTTGTTGTTGCAAAACAGTTTTGAGCCATGGCACTCACAGGAGCCAGCGCAGCCCTTTTGTGGTTGTTTATGCGCAATTGCAGCTTAATGATGTGGGGCAATGCCGTTGAGTGGGTCAATATATCCCACAATATGTGATGTCAATGTGAATGCGTGTTATGGTTTATGACTATAAAAGCAATACATTGTTTTATTTTTTAAAAAAGACATCTTTTGACAGGCGTATGCACCTGTTCCCATCTGTAAAACCACCTTTTCTCGATTCGAACCTCAAAATATGTTTGTCTGCTCTGGCCCACAAGCCTTTTGACCTGAATTTGTGTGTTTCTGGTTGTGGTTTCTTTTGCCCCTGCATGAGTGATATTGAGGAACCCAAAATTTAATTTGAAAGAATAAGTTACTGTTCAGACCAAAAAATCCTTTTGGCCATAGGTGTCTTTTGCATAAGGTTGTGTCCGAATTTCATATCAACTGCGAGATTAACTTCGTGTTTCTTCTACCCACCTTGCTCTGATTCAAATAGAGTACTGATTTTGTTTTTCAAAAGGACAAAAGCGATTTTTTCCTCATCCCAACGTTTTGTAAGTTATAGTAGAAACTCATCTTGACCCCAGGAATCAACATTCATAAGGTGCCTAGTCGCCTACTTCTCAGCTCGCTAATTGATACTTGGCTCTGCATCCCCTAGGGTTGTCCTTGCACATTTCTTGAAGGCAAAAGCTGCACCTGTGACTTTCCAAAGACAATAGTCTCTTGAGAATATTTGCAAAGCAGCCACACACTCCACTTGTCGTGCTTTCTGTAGGCACTATTCTTTAGACGCTAATTCAAGATCTGGCGCTGCATTTGGTTACACAGTTTAAGACCCCTTTGACAGAATGCTTTAATGTATTTCTTTGTTTCTGCATTATAATGGCGGAAAGCTGATTGGACTTGGGAGTAAGGAAAAGTTACTTGCAATAGCGACTAAAACGTTGCTGGTGGTACGGCGCAGGGCATAAATATGGGTGATAATCGTGGCCACATGTGTCCCTGCTGCTGTTTAGAGGTTTCTGTCTTATCCTCTTGCCAGGGATGACAGCCCTCAGTATAGTGTAATGGGTGCTTTGAACTAGATCAGAAGTCACTAAGGTCAGTTACATTTTCTTAATATTGGGACAGAAGTACAGTTTGAAAGTTGGATCCCAATTTACATAGCATATATTTCTAGTTTCTCAGAAATGTTTAATGATCATTTGTTATTATCATCCTATATCATATATTGTAGTAGTGAATTGTTGGTGCACCTGTTGTCATCCAAAGAGGTTTTCAGAAATCTACCATGAGATTGCAATCTAACTGCAAATTCTAAATTCAGTCACCAACGCTTAAGTCAGCTACTGTCTTGTGTCTCAGGTAGTTTCAGGTCATGCAATGCTTCATCTGAAACAAAGGCAACCTAAAGCTCTAGGTTCTCAGCATCAAATATTAGTTTACCTTGAGTCATGCTTTGTCTGGTTATGTCTATATTATGGGGTTTGTGTCTTTTAGTTGCCTGTTTAAGATCGCTCCAAAAAAGGCTGCATTTTTCTGCTGTATAGGAGCTGCTCTAAAGAGGACGTGGATAGGCATCTGCGCTTTTCAAACGTAGGGTTTCACCCCCTGCTGGCTTCATACAAGGTGACCCCCACCTCTCCCACAGCACCTTGTGTACTTTATACCCAGGTTGCCTGCATCGCCCACCCAAACCCTCCATGTAACTTTATCCACTTTCCAGTGCCCCTCATCCTTCTCCCTGATCCCCACCGAACCACTTACTGCTCACCATCCTCCACTCCCATCTTCCAGGCCTGTTTGCCCCTGCCTGCTCCAGGAAACTCGACCTAGAGAGCTGAAATACCTGTTGTGTGGGGTGACCTACAATGTCCAAACTTTGTTAAGATAGCTAAGCATTCTGCAAGACCTCTTTACTGCTCTGGATTCCAGTCCAACTTAGTAGGTCAGAAAGTCCTTAACACTTCTCTGTTTGAACCCCCCCCGCTTACTCCTTTGAGTCAGCTGTTGTGTGCCCCGCTGTTTCTCCTGGCTGTTTGCAGCACTGTCCCAGAAGTGCGAGCACAGTTTTCCTGCTAGAGATCCAGCAGCATCATTTCTGCTGTCACAAAGTGCTACTCCATCCCTGGGCTCTTCAGGCCAGACATGGCTTGTGTCCTTCCTTCAAGGAGCCTTCGCTGTCGCATCCTACAGCTTAAAGTGCAGACTGAAGCACCTGCTGAATTGAACCAAAGGTCAGCATTCTGCATACTTTGCATTGCTGCTGGGGGTGTCCACCATCTCAAGAGTCCCCTCTTGGTTGTTCACTGATCTTACGTGCACCACTGGCCCCATTCTTCCATTGCGAGGGTATCTGCCTGCAAACCCTGTACCTTAGAACTGCAACCTCTGCTGACCCTGGGACTTCCCTCTGCAGCCATGTAGTATGGACGTATGCACACTCGCCAGCAGCCTTTTGTTTAACTCGGGGCTACTCTGAATCCTGATCGGCCATTGGCCCTGTTCTTTTGTGCCTTTGGGCAAACCTTGCAGACCTCTTTCCTATGCACTGGACCACATAATGGCCTGCCTCTGAATCTCTAGTCTACCGCTGCAAACTTCCTTCATGGGCATCTTTATTAACGAATCCTCATTTGTATCTACCCTGGTGAGGGTTTCTTATTGACTTCTGCCTGAAAATTGCTTTCTCCACAGAACCCATAACCATGAGCTGCATATTGTCTTTGTCCCATTGTTTCCCGTGGGCAAAACTTTAAAACTATTCTTAACTTTTCTAAAGTACTGAAACTTTTATGTACCTGAAAAGAGTTGTTCATTACTTGCTTGAATGGACACTCGTGTCACTTGGGAGCCACCCCACTGTGTTATCACTCTATTTCCAAAATGTACTTTTTAGTATTCATTCATGCACAACCTTTGCAGTAGTGTAGTGTTATTAGTATATTGTGTGGCCATTCCTTTTATTGTTTCCTTATTCATGTATGTACATTATTGGCACCCCTCTACCCTCCTAAGAAGTCTTGACTTCTCTACCTAGCTACCCCTTAGAGAGACGGGAAAAACTGAGGGTAAACCTCCTTACCCCCGACTGAATGATCTTCCCAAACCCTCATCAAAGGACTTTTGGAAATCTCCCTAACACGTCTGTTACACAAACCTTGTCTCCTCTTTTGTCTCTCATCCTTGTAAGCTATCCCCCGATGGCCACTGAGTGCTTGCCTCATCTTGATGCTGCTCTTTCTCCTCCTCACGCTTGGCTGGGGATTTTGCGAGACACTTTGTATCTTCACTCTTCCCCTCACTATCACACTTTCCACCAACCACCGTAGCTGAACTCGCACCTATCCTCCAGGCAGCCATCCCTTCCTCTGTTCCTGCTGTCCATTCAATGCACCCTTCACCTGCTCCTACTTCACACTTCTTTTCAACCATCCACTTTAATCTGCAGTGTTCCTGGCATTTTTCAAGGTTGCCACCATGGCTACCTGGAAGTTAATGGACTCTGTGACCCCCTCCAATTTGGTTTCTGCAGCCGACACCCCACGAGGACAGTGCTTATCCATGTCTCTAACTGCCTCACTGCGACTTACTGCTGCCACCTGTCATCCTCTTCCAGCTTCCTTTGACACAGTTGACTAGCCCTCCCTTCTACAGGCTCTCTCATGTCTAGTCATTCACGGCACTTTCCTTGCTTGGTTGGCCTGCTGCCAGACTGATAGCCCCTTTTGCATTTTCGGGAAAACTTGGATCTGCTCCACCACCCCTTCCCTGTTGGGGCTTCTGCAAGGGCCTGTCCTTGGTCCCCTCTTCAGACTCTTCACCTCCTCTCTCTGTAAACATCTCTTCTTTGGATTTGTACCTCAAATATTTGCTGATGATTTTCAAATTTGATCTATGTCTTTATCTCCAACATGTGTATGGTGCTTTCTAGATGTTGCAAATGCTAGTTAACCCCTGACATCCAGCAAGCAAATTGAAACAGGAGGCACTCCCACTCTTTCCATGCCCCCTAAATTCCATCTTTCCACCACCCGGCGGTGGAAGAAATGCAATTTGGGACACAGCAATTTTTGCGTGCACATATTTTCAGCTATCGCAAGTAATGCCTTAAGTATTACTTTAGGGCTATCTAAATTACTCCACCTCTGCCCCACTGCGACCAATGCAGTCGTTATTTAGTGATGGTGACCTTTTTCTTACTGTTGCCCAAGTGCTTTTAATAACCTTTACCATGGTGGATGACATACTTAGTGACCCTTCATCTACCACACCTCTAGTTATGCAGGGGTGCCTGTACATTTTCACACCAGTTTTGAGTTACCGCTTGTATTCTGAATACAGTTGCCGACTCTGACATAAACAGCACACGTTCACAGGGTTTCCTGATTCATTAAAGTTTATGCGAAATTGCAATGTGTGCACACTTAAAGTGTTTGCGATATTGCGGTGTCAGCGCTTCAAAATACGAGACTGCTATGTGTGCACTTGATATTTTAAGATGATTGGATGTGGCTCAAATATTTTTATTCTTCCCCCTTCATCACTAGCTCCTTCTCAGCTGTCTGTGCCTGGATGGTGCTGCATTGCTTTATGTTCAACTTCTCTATAACAGAAGTGATGTTATTCCCATCCTCCAGTGCTATTTCCTAAACCCTCCCTATATCCTTTTGCCACAGGTTCCATGCCCCATCCCATAAGTCTCACAATCTGGGAGTTCTCTTTGACAAAGATTTGAAACTTCATCACATCCACTGTTAAGTCTGCTAGTCTTAACCTCCTGAGTGACCCAAAATCCATCCCCGTTTTAACTTTCAATCTACCAAAATTATGGAATCTGAAAGCTAGATTACTTCTCCAGCATCATCGTTCCTCCTCTACTTCTTTCATGTGAGGTGGCTAGGCATTCAAAATTGCTCCCTGGTAAAAGTGCTCATTCTTGTGTTCCAAACCACCCATGGGCTAGTGTCCTGTACCCCGACCACCAGGTTGACTCTCATTTACCAATGCTCACCCCTTTTACTATATGCTCCCAATCTGCCTTTAACCTAACGCTTCTTTCACCCCTATGTATTGTCTCAAGCTTTCCCTCTTTCACCCTTGTCTATTGCCATCACTGAAACTCTATCTTTTGAAATGCAGACACGAAGTGGCTGTCTTCAACATCACCCGTTAGAACCTTTTTCTCTCGTAAAAGGGACCCCCAAAGTCTTGGGGCCTCATTAGAAGTTTAGCAGTACTGGTAAAGCAGGTGGTATGTGGAAATACTGCCTGTTTTATTGCTACACCTGATTTAGGGTTTAAGAACCCAAACCCAGTAAAATCGTCTGCTTTTAACTGGAGATAAAGTAGTCATTATGATCGTGTTACTACAACCTTTTCCCAATGGAGCCAAATGGGACTTAAAAAATGAGGAGCATTCCTAACTCAAAAATAAGTGATAATCGGTATTTACCACCTGCAATATGGTAATACAGCCAACCCATTCTGAGGTCTTATAGTGTTATATTCCCCCCTGGTCCCAACCACTGGATTGTATATCTGAATATAGTTATTCTGTCTTGTGTTGTCCCCATTTCCTGTTTTAAGCTTCTTCCCCACCACCAGCCGGTTTTATGTATTTACTACTAGGTAATGTTAATGTAAAACAACCAGCAATTGGACATTACCAGCCATCAATATTCCCTTTGTACAGACAGTTTCTTGGCAAGGCACTTTTCACTTTTTGTGAAAAATATACGAATACATACAGAAAATAACTCATGCCAGAAGTCTTTGTGCAACAGGCCGAAGGTTTGAATCCCGGGATGGCCTACTCAGGTTTTCATCCTTCAGAAGTCAATGCATACATTTTGTACTTCTAAGTTGGCTAATAGTGACACATACTACAATTGGATAGCAACACCTATTACTGCTGCCATTTGAAGCAGGGAAAAGTTGGCATAAATTGCCCTAAAAAAGTGAAATTTGTATGATTCTTGTTCTTGTGGTTCGCGTTATTGACTTTTCCTGCCTGCTTTAGCTCACCCGTGTGGGCTGTCAATTAGTGGAGCTCTCTACTCCTGTGTGCTTGCATCCACAGTGAGACATGTGTGCCTCATCTTGTTCCTGTGTGCTTGCACTCAAAAAAGTGACCTGCCAATCTGTACATGTACTTATTACTGTGTACTTGCACTCCCAATGTGACCTGTCAATCTGTGCATCTCCTTATTTCTGTTATTGCACTCCCAATCTGACATGTTAGTTTGTGCATTTACTTATTTCTGTGCTCTCCCACTTCCAATGTGACCTGTCAATCTGTGCATGTACTTATTCCTATTCCCTTGCACTCCCAATGTGACCTGTCAATCTGTGTATCTCCTTATTTCTGTGTTAGTGCATGCACAATGTGACTTGCCTGTATCTCTTTATTTCTTGGTGTCACTCTTACATGTATCCTTTTAACCAATGATCTCTAAGTTTCTCAATTTAAATTCTCCTTCAGGTATAGCAGTACATCTGAACAGCGGAGTAAAGATGGCGGCCCCGTAGAGAGAGTCAGTATGCAGTCTAGACCAAGCTCTCAGCTGGAGAAGGCACCATCATCGGGTTCCCTTCGCACAGCTTTAAGTTTCCTCTCCCTTCCGGGTGAGAACTCACCCATTGGAACCTACGCACGGATGAAACGCGGAAGCAGTGGGAGCAGATTTCACAAGCCACCATCCAGCAAGGATAATCCTCGGAAATAAAGCGGTATTGGAAAAACAAGGACTGTACCTGGGACTCCAGCTTTGACCCTTTGTTGTGCCCTGGCTTTGAAGGTCCTGCAAAACTATGACTCTGCTGGTGATCGAGTGTGACCAAGCTGAATTGGCAGCAATTGTCAAGTATAAGAGTGGCATACCGACAAAAACTCCATTTGTTTGCCGTTGTTGGGATCAACAAAGTGATATGTGATTGAGAACTGCAGCCTTGGGCTATCTATTGAATCTGTCAAGGGGATGTAGAATGAGGGCTTCCTTCCTTTGACACTGGCGACATCCGTGCAAGGGATCTTTTGAGAGGAATTAGATACACTAAAATGTACTGGGGTGGGGGTATATGCAGCGGATACATTACAAGGCATTCCATCATTGCCCATCCGTGATATCTCTAATGAAGGACCAATGCACAGGACTGGAGCCCCCGACCATTGGGGCCCTGGTTTAGGAATACACTAACATCTGAATTCCGTGCATTGGTTTCCACTCATGTCCCATCAGAGGTGCATTGCGTAGGAGATATTATGGGCCATATGTGTTGTCAGTATAGCCGGCGGTCTCAAGATGTGGGCTTTCAGTGAGAACTATGCCAAGGGCACTAGAATGTGACAACTCTTTTTGTACAATGCTTTTTCAAAATATGTTTTACTATATACAGTAATTTATTAATGTACACACATGTTAACACCATTACATTCTTCAAATAAAGTAATTAATACCTTTTAGAGGCTAATGTTATCCTTGCATTACAATTCTAAGTCAAATAATTCTAAGATTGCTTTATATTCCTAAGGATAATTATATCCATTTATTTCGGCTCTAAATCAAAACAATGTATCACTGGCCTACAAATCTTTTGCTCTCCCTATGTCTGAAATATTGACCATAGATGTGAACTTATTCAGGTACATGTATCAACTATTCTTATGCTAGGGTAAATAAAAAAATTAGAAGAAGAAATATATGAAAATATATGAGAACAACAGATGTATGTGATATCTCCCAAATTAGAACCTAATACTCTTGACTTTTACTTCAGAAAACATAATATAGTATAATTCTCTCACATTTATATGTTCGTGATACCAATAAACCAGCATCGTCTCGTACCAACTACTTGAACTTTTCTGGGTTTTCATTAACTGTTCACTAGGTCTATATTTTAACCTAAAAAAAAGATCCACATTACTTGAGCCACACAACGACAGAAATAGAACAGATTTAATGTATGTGTCTACCTATTCATTTCAGGGTTCATCTCTGAGGAGATCAATAATGGACCATTGGAAAATCATCACTAAAGATCAGGCGAAACAGCATTTATTCACTATAGCACCTACTATGTTTTAGAGACACAATAACAGCTTACTCCAAAACTTTTTGATTGCAGAACGCAGCAATCTTGAACAACAAAGTGTTCTTGCTCCCAAGAAGAAAGACGCATTTCCCTGATTGAACTGTACCAATTGTAACTCTGTCATCAGAGGCCCCTACATACATCACCCTCACAAGGGCCATACGATATACCATTACCTATGCCGTTTTGCCACTTGTGAGTCCCAAGCGATTGCGTATGTCCCAAGGGAGTGTAAATGTCCTTGAGGTAAATTCTTCTTTTAAAAAAAAAAATATATATTATTATTTATTGAAATGTTCAAGTTGATACAATCTACAACTAAGTAAGAACAAGGAAGTAAACAAAGGTATATCAATTACATAAGTCTAACAACAGTAACCATTATCTATAAGCAAAGAAGGGAAGTGGGAGAGGAAAGAAGGAATAAAAAAGAGAAAGAAGAGAAGGAAAAAAATGAAAGGGCGGGGGAAGTTGGAACTCGAGTGTAAAACTCATTGACAATATCCCAAATGTCAGAGTATATAGCTTTTTTTTTCCTGACCTGGTAAGTCACTCTTTCTCTACATGAAAGAATTGATAAATCATGTAGCCAGTATTCTACAGAGTCGCTCTTCCAGCACTTTAAAATCTACTTTTTGGCCACGATTAGAGCTCTGTAGGCCGAAAAGCACAGGCCAACACACAAATGAAGCCCATTCAGAAACAACCCCAGCACACACCATAAAGGATCACAGGGAAGCGTAAGACCCAGAATGAGGTCTATACGCTGGAAGACATCTTCCCAAAATGATTTAATATTAGAACACAACCAAAACATATGTAGGAAGGTCCCCACATCAGATTTACAATTACAGCAGTGTCATTCTCAGCCAATTTACACTTTTTCATTCTCCAGGGGGATCAATAAATACAGTGCAAAATCCGTTGCTGAGAATATCTCAGATCCAGATCTAATTTAAATGGGTACGGACTAGAACACATACGTTTCCATTCAGCTTCTGAGATCTCGTACCACAATTCAAAGCACCAAACAGCCCTCCCATGATCTGAAGCGTTATTTACTTCTGTAGCAGCAAGAAGTTTACACTGGAACGAGGCAGAATGAGGAGCTATCCTAGCCAAATGTAAAACAAGGGGGACATCATGTAGAGAGGCATTCATGGGTGAAAACAAAGTTTCAAAAAGTCAATTCAATTCAAAGATGAGCATAGAAACACCATCATAAACTTTCCTCATTCTCCAAATACCAGCAGCTTGCCACGAGGATCAAGAAAGGGTGCGATTGTCAAGGCGTATAGCTGGGCTTTTCCACAGAGAGGACTCCAGACTCAGAAGATACTTTACACCACCAGTCTCACAACTATTCCTCCAGTCCTTCAAGACATGCCTTACAAAATGGGGTATCTGATCAACAACCAGCCTCTTATCCATACTGAGCAGACAGTCCAGGGGAACGGGGTGAACAGATTTTTTCTCTATAGCAACCCAGTTTGGACAATCAACCTCCTCACCTTTTAGCCAAAAATGTAAAGTAAGAAACGTGAAGGCTCTCTGATACAGTGCGACATTCAGGAATCCAATACCGCCTTGTCTCATTGGCTGCATGAAAAGATCTTTAGGGATCCTTGATCGCCCACCATCTCCCCAAAGAAAATCATGGAAAACTTTATCAATTTCCCGAAGTATGTCTCCTGACGGAGGAAGAGGGAGCATGAACCTTTCCCCATAATGTTAGATTTAACCTCCCCCATTTTAGAGATATGTTAATCTCAGCAGGTTTGAATCAGACATTAGACGCCAACAAGGTATTAACTTGTCTGGTAATATGTATACCCAAGTATTTGAAACCACCCTGCACCCACATTTCTCACCCCACACCTAATAACCCATTTATAACATGAAGTCGAGATTGGAAAGACCAGTGATTTCAAGACATTTATCTTATATCCAGAAACTTGGCCAAATGATTACAGAGCCAACAACAATTCTCCATAGGAAGGACCGGGATCAGAAAATAAAACCAAAAGATGATCAGCATATAAGAGTATCTTAGATACTCTGCCTCCCGTTGACATACCTGTAATAGCTGCATTTTCTCTGATCGCAGTTGCCAACAGCTCAATGAATAGATCGAAGAGTAGTGGTGATAGAGGACATCCCTGTCATGTGCCTCTACAAATAGGAAAGCTAGTCGAAATGCAGCCATTAACCACAACCATAGCCTCAGCATCCTTATACAAGTCATTGAAGAGTTTCAAGAACTGCGGTCCACAATTCACCCTAACCAGCACTCGGAGGAACATTCAGTTAACCCTCTCAAATGCCTTCTCTCCGTCAATACTAACTGCAGCGAAGGCTTCTGGGGAGCTACCCATATGGTGTATCACATCCAGGAGCTCTCTTAGATTGTCATAACTATTCCTGCCAAAGACAACACCGGTCTGATTCTGGTGGTCTAGCTTAGGCAATAGGGGATTCATCCTTTCAGCATAGATCTTGGCTAGGAGCTTAATATTGGCATTCAATAGGGAAATGGGTCTATAGTTTCCACAAATGGAGTGGTCTTTCCCTGGATTGGGAATCAGTGATTACAGCGGTCCTCATGAAATTAGCCATTCCTTCATTGGCAACAATCTCCTTAAATAATTCCATCATGAACGGAGCAACGGAAGAACTAAAAGCCATATAAAACTCAATGGCAAAGCCATCTAGACCAGGACACTTACCAGGTGACATTAATTCCATAGAAACTACGATCTCCTGAGTCATAATATCCTTTTCTATACCAGCCTTATCGCAGTCATCCAACTTTGGGAAATGAATTTGGTCTAAGAAAGCAGTCACCCTCTCATCCTCAATGAGCTCACCATTACAATACAGTGACTCATAAAACCTACGGAAAGCATTGCAAATGTCTTCATTTCTCCTGATCAGAGGCCCAGTGTCATCTGCAATGAATACAACCTGCTTCCCCTTCTCTCTCTCTCTCTCTCCTTCCCTTTGAGCCTGCTAGCCAATAATGTGCTAGACTTTTCCCCCACATTCCCAATACGCTTGCCTGGTATAAAACAAATCTTTCTCTGCTTCCTTGTGTAATACATTGTCTAATAAACACTTGGCAGTCAGCATTGAGGAAGCAGAGGGCAGGGAAGTATTAACTTCCACATATTGTTTATAGTTGGACTCTAGGCATACAGTTTCTGTTTCAGCTTTTTTCTTTTTATAAGACGCAAAACGGATTATCTGTCCGCGCAGAAAGGTTTTCAGAGCATCCCAGACGGTGCAGAGCCTGTCAACAGATTTTGTATTCTCATTGAGAAATATTAAAATCTAAGCGTCAATGTGTTTCAAGAAGTCCTGATCCAACAGCAGATCAGTATTGAACCTCCACCGCCTGCTATTCCTCTCTCCTCCCACTGATCTATCTTTTGCCAGGTGCACACAAGCATGATCAGACATCACCAATTTTTGCTGCACTGATATCCCTGCAGAGGTCCCTACTTATTAAGAAATAATCAATACGTGATGAGGTTCCGTGAGGGACCGAGTGAAATCTGTAATGCTGTTTATGTGGATTAAGTTCACGCCAAACATCATGCAAAACCCATGCCTGCATAAGCCGTAGGAGCCCCTTCCTGGCCCCGGCCTCAGCATAAGAATGGGAGATTTCCAACGTATCCAGTGTATCATTCACAGTAGCATTTAAATCACCCCCTATTATTATAGCCCCGTCACCCATGCTTGCTAGCACATCCTCTCACTTCTTGAAAAAAAAATAGCCTGCTCCGGATTGGGGGCAAAAACATTGAGGAGTATCAAGCGTCTGTTCTCCACCAGCAACTTAACTGCCACATACCTGCCCCCAGAATCTAGGTCCACTCTGTCGACAGTAAATCTTAAACCTTTCCTAAACAAGATAGCTACTCCTCAGGAATTGCTAGCAAATGGGCTGAAAAACTCCTTTATATGTGTGTGTTGCGTGCTGTTTTACATTTGAAATTGGCATAATCATATGTTCCCTTCTATACCAATATGTTCTTCTGCCCAATTACGCCCAGGCTGACAAAAGTGTTTTGTTATGTGTTAACAATTAAAACGGTCTCCAGTAGGCATCACAAGGATTGCCAACTCTGTTTGTAAATCCAGCAGGGAATATTTCTTAAATTCGGTCATAATTCCTCTTCATCATCACATGGTGTCTTACAACCGAGTGAAGGCCTCGTCTCAACCCAGTAAACCGAGGGTCTGACTAAGGGCCTCATCACCAGTTGGACGCTGCTATTAACCCTAACGCCAAATCCCCCAGCGCTATTAGCGCCGGATCACGGGTTTGGCGGAACAGTAAGTCCCCATTACCCATTGGGCCCATTGGGCCCAATGGGGAATGTTCGACGCTATTGCTGCCGGCGCTGTTACCGCCGGTAGTAATAGCGCAGAGAATTGGCAAAATCGCAGCGGATTTGCCCCCAGCTCAGAGCTGGGGATAAATCCACCAAGCCCGTGATTTGGCAGACCCTTAAATGCAGCGGTAATAGCGTTACAGCTGCATTTAAGGGTTACCGCCAAACTCGTGATGAGGCTGCAAGTGTAATAGGACACCAACCAGGGAGGTTTCACTGCCTGAGGTTTCCAGAGCATGTGTTATCAATTCAGCCCCACTGCCATCACAATGCCCTCTAGCATATGTGTAACGCACTCAACCCCAGAAATGCTGCTCAAAGACAAACCCAACTAAATAAAAACTGCTCTCACTACCAAAACGACTGTTCACAATGCCAATAGCTTGTCCAGAACAGCAATCCCCAGTTACAACCAGGTACACTGATCACAAAAACATTAACTGTTGAGAACAGCATTACCAGTAAAGCTGCTCATAAACGCAACCACCACTCTAAACACGCATCACCAATCACTACCATGCAGGCTGATTGCACACATTAACTGGCCCAGGACCGCTTGTACCAGTTACAACCAGGCAAGTAACGAACCATCCTACTGCATTATTGTTGTTGACCTCCGTAACACTGTCTGTTTTTAATCTGTTTAAGCTGTATCTAAGTAAATATACTGTAACAGCGCCACGATGCCTCAGGGCCGCTGTGCGCTTTATACATTAAAATAAATAAATAATGCACAAGCACATTTCCTGTCTAGAACAGCACCGCCAATTACGGCAAGCCAAGATGATCAGAAACGCCATGAGGCTCACAAATAAATTCATCGACCCACGACAACTAGTTCCTGTTCCTACCAGGCATGTCTCTAGAAAAATATATTAGGTGGTCCAGAGCCACCAGTACTAGTGACTACCAGTCATGGTTTCTCACAAATGAGTGCCGCCTCTCCAAAAACAGCACAGTCGTGGGACACTACCAGGCTAGCTACACAAAATGAAATCCAGCCAGCTTGAAACCGTGCTTGCTATCAAACCAGATCATAAAACAATATTACCTAGCTTGCAAAAAAAATACTTCTATGCGGTCTGCTCTCCCTTCTAGATTAGCTATTGAAAAACACGGGGAAATGAGCAATAAGGTTGGTAAATTGGCAAATGTATCTACTTCAGATGTCTGTGCACACTGAGAATCACAGCTACGCTCCAAGGGGGATTAGAACAAGCACATTTTTATAATAAAAACTTGAATTTTAGATTCCAAAAGTGCAGGCACTTGGCAGTAAGCAATATGTCCAAACATAGTATAGACTACCACAGATTTTCCAATCTAACCTACCATCCTGTAGCCTGAAAAGCAATAGAATCAGGGTGTGCTCCCAAGACTGCCTTTGAAGCTTCCAGAATCAGTATCAGCACTAAGATTCCAGCTGCTGTAAACACATTTGCTCTTTAAAAAAAAAGCCAATACTAATAAAGCACATAAGTGTTAGTATCGGAGCAGTCTAGAACTATTTCTACACACGCTCACAGACGGGATATTCACGACCTGTTAAAACACATTCATAGCTGCATAGGCTATTCAGGAAATGCCAACTTGATCACACTCAAAAAATAAATTACTCACTATGACTCATCGATTCTGCATAACAGTTGGCAGACAGACCCTATATGTGGATTTGGAGAAGAGAATTGAATTGAATCCGTTTGCAAGGAATTCATTTGGAACAGATGGTGGTCTGGCCAGTCGCCTGTATAAAGTGTTTGTGTCATGTTTTCAAGGAAATTATTCTTTAAGGGAGGAGTGAGGCGGGAGGATCGGAATGGATGTCGCAGAGGAATTGTGGCAAAATATGTGTATGAATGTGAAATTGTGCTCACTGGCACTCACAGAGAGGTCAAGACAGATACAAATTCTAATTCGAATTTATTGGACACCTGAGAGAATGTGTAAAAGAGGGATGTTGGAGAGTGCAGAATGTTGGAGATGTTGATGTGAGATTGGTACGCTGGAACATCTGCTATGGGATTGTAGACTGGTGAGACTATTCTGGGGTGAGATCGGACGGGTATGTGCTGAGGTGATTGTTGGTCTCCCTGTATTGGAATTTAGTGTGGTCATATTGGGGAGTGATGAGTCTTTGGATGATCTCAGAGTGAGAAGAAGTGGTTGTTCCGAGGGGCGATGACTGGTAAGAAAATTATCTTGAGGAACTGGAAGAATTCTTTGACATTGAATATTGAGACGTGGTTTTCTGAGATGCATGAATTGGCAAATATGGAGAGAGTGATATATAGGAGACTTGGTAAACTAGGTCTGTTTGAGAAAGTATTGGGTACATTTTTACAGTTATTTTGACTTGATATAGTAGTTGTTGGGTGGGAGGGTAATTGGGAGATATATCTGATTTATTGGGGTTTAGTGTATTGTATATCTCGCTACATAGTGTTGTGAAAAATGTTATGGTTTTCTTTTGTAATTTGCAATGTTTTATATGTTATACATTGATTGTCTTGAGATTTATGATGGATGGTGTGTAAATAAAGATAAAAAAAAGAGAACTTCAAATTTGCAACGTCACCAAAGATTTGTTTTTTGCCAACACTTTATGAACACACACATGTATCCAGAGGGGCTGATGGGTTATTAGATGGCCTGCAAGTGATGCTACACTGTCCTGCTTGGCCTCCCACAGTGGAGGGAAGACTGAGCACGGAGCACATTGCCAAAGGTCTTGTTTCTCCAGTGTGTGTGCAGAAGCCAGCTTTCTTCAGGGTTGGTCAGAAATCTGTTCAGACTAGAGTCGTCCAGAGAGCAGAAGGCACTTCCATTCCAGTCACCCCTCAGCAACATTCCTCTGGAATCCAAGGTAATGGACGAGAATCCTCTTCCCACTCTCAGTTAGGATGTAGAAGGCATGTTGCAATGGGACACATGGTTCTGGACATATTTGTTTTAAATTGTTTATTGTGAATAATATTCATAAAATAATGTTTTTTCACAGTAAAAAACACATAAAGGAAATACAAAATATCAAACAATATCTAAGATCCATTAAAAAAGAGCCATTGTTACAATTAATTTAGTATCTTAATCAGTACAATAGTAAAAGATACAACATTAATAATTAAAAGCATACTAAATCAAGTTAATAAAGCAAGTCTTTTAAGAAACAGAGTGCTGCTAATGCCCAACAGTTAGTCCCAGATGTAATTATTAGTTGCTATACATATCCAACAGATGGAGTTTTACAATCACGGAGAGGAGATTAAAAGTGCTAAGTACAGCGATCTTTCAGGAACTCGCACTCCAATAGCACATGCACAATGGTTTCAACAGTGGTTACAGAATTACAAAACCTACAGATTCTATGCCTGCGGACCACTCCCTCTCGGGCTCCTAAAACTTCTCTTGTAGGGAGTAAATTTAATCGCAAGAGCAGAAGTTGATATCTCCATGGAAAACTCAGAAACTTATACAGATAGGATGGCAAGACCCCAAACGGTCTAACAACAAGGTGTATTCATGAAAATAACTTGAAGCTGGTCATCTCGTCTAAGGTATAGATCCAATCCCACTCCCACAGTTTATTTTTTGCGGGATAATGAATTAGCTGCAGCAGAGGGAGGTCTACATCATATTTTGCCATAATATTGATACAATCAGCAACCCATTTATTGAATGAGGAACACATTTTCCCCTCCATCAACTGTCTCAGTTCCTACCGCAAGGAGGGTTCAACCCCTGACATTATTTTCGAAAATAAACAAATTTGCTTCCATGCCACATGTGCAGCAATTGACAGAAGACCCAACTCCTAGTGCAAAACAGCAGCAGGGACCCCTGGTGGCAGTTTCAACACCCTCTGCCAAAACCTTCCTTCAAGTTTGGCCCAATTCTCGCTCGGGTAAAATAACAATGTTTCAGCCCCATAGCCCACTACTGGGAGCACCTTTTTATTATAGAACTCAACTGGATACATTGAGAAATAACCAAAGTTTTTGTTAATTAAGGAAGCCTTAGCAGCCAGAGTTGTGATCTTGCTCTTCTGATAAATAAGGGTTTCGGTACAGCTGAGTCCCTCAGTTAAATGGAAACCCAGGTAAGTAATGTTAGCGACTTGCTCCAGCATTGACATCTCCAAAAACCACCTATAATTGGAATCATGTCATCTATTCCCGGATCTTAACCGGAGAACCTTCGATTTACCAATATTACTCACACTTTTATTATGTCTTGTATACTCTGACATGTCCGCAAGTTGTCTTTGCAGACCAACCAGAGTATAATCCAGAAGAGCAAGATTGTCTGCGTACAAAAGATAATTAACTCTGTTAGCTGCAGAAAAAAGCATTGTGTAACTTTAAAAGCATCAAAAATGTCAGAGATAAAAAGATTAAAAAGAAGGGGCGCTAGCATGCATCCTTGTTTAAGGCCATGTGAACTCTGAATCTCACTTGAGAGTGTACCCATAGTGTTCAATCTGACCTGAACTGATGTTCTGGTGTGCAGAGCAATGATCATACTTAACAGGGCCACCGGACAATGCCACCGGAATTTACCCGCAAATCCAGCGGAAAACAACTTGTAGAGAGGTAAATGGTGGCTCATAGTAGTAGAGTCTATATTAAGAGAGACAACTGATGTAAATAGGTACTGAGAGACAAAAAAATAGTTATTCTGCTGCTGTTCTCTTTCCCAGGTGTGATGTGGAATATCATCTCCTAATACGGTCCCATATGTCCATCAAGGACGAAAATTCCACCCCTCTGATGCTCACAGCGGAATTTGGCCTAGACTCTGTCACCAGTCAACCCATCGATACACAAGGCATTCAGGTCCCCACTTATAATAATTGAATTCAAATTCCTGGATGCCTGCCAGCTAAACAAAATCTCTTCTATCGTATCAAAGAGTTCTTCCATAGTAATTTTAGCCGTATTCCAGTTCATGTTTATTAACAAAGTATATGTAAGGTCCAGGTAGACCAGGCGATCCCACTCCAGATCCAACGCCTGCATAAAAGCATTTGGTTTGGAGAATAAGATGGGAAATACAGAAATGTCTGTCCTTATTCCACATAGCAGGCCAGAAGCTTGACGGCCCTTTGCTGCTTTGTAGGCAGGATTTAGCAAGAGAGTGAAGCCATCCAATAGAGGTGATTCCTGTAGCCACGTTTCCTGAAGAAAAAAAATATCTGCCCCGTCATATCGACACTGCAACTTTGAAATAAATAAGCAAAGCCCCTCGTGTTCCAACAGATCACTTTAAGCTCTATCGGGGGTCCTGAATCTGCTACCCCTGAGAAGTTGTTCTCAACACCAATGATGCTGCCAACCAACTCCAGTCCAGGTTGTCGTTTCCACCATTTAAACCTGCCTCAGAACTAAACACTTCCCTCCTCCTGTTATTCCCCAAGAAACATGTAACTTGAAAAGCCAGTTTGGTGGCCAAAAAAAGGGCCACTCTTTCTACTCTTTACAGCCGGAATTTCTACAGGCGGTAGGGGCTTTGATTCAAAAGGGCTAATATCATATGCCCAAGTTTTAAAATAATCAGAGGCAGCAGAGATCTGGTTAAGGACCAAACTTGAGTGCAGATGCAGAATAACCTTATCCAACATTGGTCATTCCAGAGCTCCACCTGGATAATATCTCCTGAACTAATGTGAGAGAGCAGTGGAACACTCCCCAGCATACTAAGGACATTAGCGCTATTCAAAAATCATGGGTTCCTGGCCAGGGATGATCTTTTCTAATAGGAATTGGTCTAAGCAGGGGCGCGCCCCCGAACCACCACCTCCACCACTTCATTAGTGGTACGTACTGAGCCAATCATGGGCTGCCACTCCTCCAGGGTACAGAAGATAGGGCCTACAGGCCCACGTCCAGACCCAGCCCGAACACTCGTGGCCACCAATTGTCAGGAAAATAAAACTTCTCCCATATCTTCCAGAATAGCCCCAAGAGTAGTAGTCCTTGAAAAAATACCCCAACCTTAATGAAAACAATGATCTACATTCAGCAGCTAAAGGGTCAAAACCTACCATGCCCCTAATAGATGGTATCAATGGGCAGGCAGAGAGAGGCGTTTAACCACTCCTTCCCCTGCCAATCCAGAACTCCACCCTTCCCTGGCCTCCATCGTAGATGTTGATACTGTCAACTCAGTCACACTACAATCAATGGGACCAGACCCTTTTTGGTGAGTCTGGGCCACATCCACCACGGTTTCTGCCAATTGAACAGTATTGGAATGCTGTTCCGAAGTATCCCCATGCTCCGAGGAAGGACCCAGAGGAAGAAACTGCTTTCTCAAAAAGGCACAGGAACACCTAGAATGTTTAATTTTTTACAGCTTTCAACTACCGCCTCCTATTTTTTTTTTTCCCCTGCTGAAAAATAAGGAACTCATCTCTTACGGTACTACCGCTGGCTCCTTCCTCTCCAATTACATCTGTGTCAACATTGACCCCGTCCGCCACCCCCTGCGAGCAAGCCCTCTGCCACCTACGATCCATTGGCCATGAAAAAAAATGTGGTCAGCCAGCGGCAAAGCGCAGAGGATAGAGGAGTCCCCAATAACAATAGCCTCCGGCATTTCACAACATATTAGTACAATTCATGTTCACTGAGTGAGCTACTGACACGCCCACATTACAATGCCGTCCCGTCAGTAAACCCAGAACAATGATGGTTACACTGGTTTGTGTCCCCCTATCCGCATTTATGTAACGTTCGATGTAAGCAAATCTGTCATTTAAACAGTTTAAGGTAAGCACCTGCTGCCCAAGCACCCCGCCAACTCTTTCATTAGAATCAATTAGGGCTCTTAAAGCCAAATTTAAATTTGTATGCAGGGCAGCACGCAAATCAGCCTCGGAGGCAACTTTGGCTTTTGAAAAACACTCCTTCATCTGCAGGGGGATGGGGGGGGGGTCAGAGTCACCATAAAAAAACAGGCGACCCATCTCCAAAGTTTAAAGCCAACGGGACAAAAGGACCCATACCCTCTGTCCTGTCCCGACTTCTTTAAACCAAATGCTTTGATACCTATAAAAATACCTTTGTTACAACTGTCTAGCAGGACAGATGACAACAGCCCACTTCTAGCTGTATGGGTAAGGGTAGGGGGATGGGCAACTCTATTAGGAAGGCTCACCGAAATCATCGCCTTCGATACTGATTGAGAAGCAAAAGTGTCAGAGGCAACCTCAAAAGCAGAGACCCCCAAACCCCCCTCCCTAATGTTGGAGCAATCAACACAAAAACTATGTAGCTGCCGCCCGATTGCACCTTCCTGAGCATTGCTGCTGCTGCTTCACATAAAGATCTTTTGGTGACGCAGCAGCAGCAATGCTGAATAGTATGCTCTGCATGTCAAGTCTGTAGTGACAACAATCCGCTCTCAACAAAAACAGATTTCAAGTATTCTCTAGTCTACACATGAATCGGGATGCTTGAGGGACAGTCTACAATCCTGACGGCACCAACATTCCAGTTCATTTCAATGGAACTTCCCATTAAGTGTGCAGTCTCAAGCAAAAGGTAACATTCATCTACAACATTGATCCCCAACGTGTAGCTCGGGAGCAATATGTTGCTCGCGGCACCCTAAATTGTTGCTTGCCAGTTCCTCTGTACCATGGTGTGGAGGCCTAGAAGGTGGTGCTGAAGGGGTGAGACCTTAGAAGTATAGCCCGGACCAAGTCCTGGACTGTGCGAGAATGTTGGCGAGGAGCCGGCTGTGGTTCTAGCTGGCTTATTTATATACATGCAAGATTTGTGTTTGTTGCTACCATGCAAATTATTTTTCCATAAATGCCCTTACTTTTAGCAGTGTAAATGTTAAAACCCTGTCTTCTTCAAAAGCTTTGCCCAACTGACAAATGTGTTAAAAATGTATTAATGAGCTAAATAATTGATCCATGTTTGTGTCCTGGAGAAAATTGTCTTATTCTGCTCCTTTGTACAGCTAGTAGGAGCATACTGGACAAATAAGTGGCATGCATAGCCAACTTTCCTTCTTTAAATGATTTGCACTCACTGCTTCTTGTACAAGTTAGGTTTGTGCTTGATGTCACCATGCATTATATTTATCGGAGCTAAAAGATATTTTGGCCCAGGTAGTGGTTCCACCCCGGGATTGTGCCGAGTTCATCAGTTTGGTAGTACAGTTGGATCGCAGACTGCAAGATAGAAAGAACGACTGTGGGAAGCCGGATTCACGCCCCTTATTCCTGCGATCCAAAGATCAAACCCCGCGGGGACCAGGCGGAACCAGTGAACCCATGCAGATAGGAGGAGTAAGGCCTCCTCTAACCCAAACCGAACGAGATAAAAGGAGGGAACTGCAGTTATGCCTGTATTGTGGAAGAGCCGGTCACTTCCTAAAGGAGTGTCTGGTCAAGCCACCCAGAAGAACAGTGGGAACCACAGATAAAGAAACCCCTGATGAGGAGTCGAGAAACGACCAAGCCTGGCAATTGTAGGGATCCAATTGTCGAGCGAAGAAACCCAGTTACAGGCCTCCCATTTTGGGCTACCTGTGATCTTAATCACCCATCAGCAGCCATCTAACATGCACTCATTGGAGGCCTATATCGACAGCGGAGTGGTGGGAAATTACATAGATCAAGACCTTGCAGCAAAGATGGGGCTAGTGCTCTGCCCTAAACCAACCGCTGAGACTGTAACCACTGTTGATGGTACTGAGATTGCCTCGGGCTCTGTGTCTGAATGCACCACCAAACTCACTCTCCTGTGCGAAGATGGACATCGCGAAATCATCGCCTTCGATCTGATTAAAGCGCCCCAATTTTGGCTGATCCTGGGAATGCCATGGTTGGTCGCACATAATCCACGGATCAATTGGCGAGCTCGCAAATTGGTTTTTGCCCACAGTTGCACGCACACCTGTTACCCGAAAGGTCGGAAGGCAAAGCACGCTAGCTCTCGTGTTTGGGAAGCAGTCACCCGTGTTCTCGGAGGGGTCGCTACTCTGCCGGCTCATTACCAAGACTTCCAAGACGTTTTCCAAAAGGAGCAAGCCAATATGTTGCCCCCCCACAGACCCTAGGATTGCCAAATCGATCTGCTACCTGGACCCCGAATTCCATGTGGGTGCATTTATGCGCTC
This sequence comes from Ambystoma mexicanum, assembly GCF_040938575.1. Classification (NCBI taxonomy): domain Eukaryota; kingdom Metazoa; phylum Chordata; class Amphibia; order Caudata; family Ambystomatidae; genus Ambystoma; species Ambystoma mexicanum. Next base: position 1,300,847,807 of record NC_090932.1, read on the forward strand.
ACTGAACCTGAGAATCAATACCTGAAGACGTACCTGAAGCAGTACCTGGCCAATGGTTTCATCCGCCCGTCCAAGTCATCGGCCGCAGCACCGTTATTCTTTGTACCGAAGAAAGAAGGCAATTTGAGAACCTGTATTGACTATTGTGCATTGAACCAAGTAACCATCAAGAACCGCTACCCTCTGCCTTTGATCCCGGAGTTACTGGACCAAGTCAAGGAGGCCCAGATTTATACTAAGCTGGATCTGAGAGGGGCCTATCACCTGGTGCGCATCAAAGAAGGGGACGAGTGGAAGACGGCATTCTGTACCAAGTATGGCCTGTTCGAATACCAAGTAATGCCGTTCGGCCTATGCAATGCCCCCGCGGCCTTCCAGTATTCCATGAACGATGTCCTTCGAGAACTCATTGATGTTTGCGCACTAGTATACATCGACGACATCCTGGTGTATTCAACATCTGAGCAAGAACACATTGGGCATGTACGGGCAGTCCTGGCCAAACTCTGAGAGCACCGTCTTTACGCCAAGATGGAAAAGTGTTTGTTCCATGTTACGGAGGTGGAGTTCCTGGGCTTTATCCTCTCCCCTAAGGGCATACGAATGGACGCTCACAAGGTGGACGCCGTCCTCAATTGGCCAGCACCCAATTCAATCAAGGGGGTTCAGAGTATGTTGGGTTTCGCGAACTTCTACCGTCGGTTTATTCCCGGATTTTTCCAAATAGTACACCCGATTACTTCATTGCTAAGAAAATGCAACAAGACATTTAATTCGACAGAGGAAGCTGAGAAGGCCTTCCAAGAACTCAAGACAAAGTTTAACACCGCTCCCATCTTGCGGCACCCGCGTCCAGACCTTCCTTATGTTGTAGAAACAGATGCATCCAGTCTGGCAATGGGGGCGGTTCTGTCCCAAAGAGACCCACAAACGAACCAACTACATCCAGTGGCCTTTTGGTCATGAAAATTCACACCAGCAGAACTCAATTACGCCATTACAGACAAAGAGTTATTGGCTATTAAAGCCGCCTTCAAGGCCTGGTGACACTATCTGCTGGGGGCCAGGCACACCATCACCGTAATAACGGACCATCAAAATCTCCAGTACCTAAAGGGAGCGAAGTCTCAATCGTCACGTCAGCTGCGCTGGGCCCTTCTCTTTGCAGAGTATGACTTTGTAATTACGTACCGACCCGGAGTTAAAAACAGCAAGGCGGACGCCCTCTCCCGCATGGGCACTGACGAAATGGCGCACACGCCTCCGAATCCGGTGGCCATCATTCCAGAGAACAGAATCCTAGGGATCACAACCACCATGACCCATGACAAGCGCTCTTGTACGAGATTCGGCAGGTTTTGACCCAGCAGCAATTACAAGAGTGGGATTCCAGAGCGGAGCACTATTGTATTATGAACCAACTGCCGTACTACATAAACCGGCTGTTTGTGCCGGTGAAGGAGCTACAAGAACAGGTCATCTCCGAATACCATGACTCCCTGATTGAAGGCCACCCGGGAATTGTCAAAACTTTGGCCAAGGTAAAAAGAAACTACTGGTGGCCAACTTCGCGCAAGGTTGTCATTGAGTTTGTTTCTTCTTGTGGTATCTGTGCCCAAAATAAGTCCACCAAACAAAGACCAGCCGGACTCGTACAGCCTTTGGACATTCCGCCAGCGCCATGATCACACGTTATCGTTAGACTTCATCACCGATCTTCCTCCGTGTCAAGGATATAATACCATCCTGGTAATCGTGGACCTATTTTCTAAAATGGCCCATTTCTTCCCATTCAAGGGCCTACCAACTGCATCCGGACTCGCCAAAACCTTCTTAGAACACGTAGTGCGCTTGCATGGATTCTCTTCAGTCTTAATATCATACGGAGGAATCCAATTTGTATCCAGCTTCTGGAAGAAGTGCTGCTCATTGGCCCAGATAGACATCCGCCTGTCCACTAGTCACCACCCTCAGACCCACGGTCAAACGGAAAGAACGAATCAGACCCTCGAGCAGTACCTGCACTGCATGCTCCACCAGGTAGAAGGGGATTGGAAAGAACTTTTATGGATCGTTGAGTACACCTATAATAATTTGCTGCACAGTAGTACGGGGCAAATGCCGTTCTTTACAGTGTATGGAATACACCCCAGCACTTCTGAATTAGATGCCCCTGCAGCCCTGGAAATGCTGGCTGTTAAAACCCTGCATACAACCATCGCTCAGGCTTTCACAAAAGCTCAAGAACACCTGCAACAGGCTAAGGCATGCCAGAAACGGTGCGCTGACTAGTGTCGCACCGAGGCCCCTGTCTACCAGGTGGGAAATATGGTATGGTTGGTCTCCAAGCATATACCAATAAAAGGAACGCAAACGTTTCGCCCGCGGTTCTTAGGACCATACCCAGTGGAGGCCATAATTAACCCAGCAGCTGTAAAGCTGACACTACCAGCCCACATGCGAATACACCCAGTGTTCCATGTATCTCTCCTGAAACCAGTCAAGCCAGTTACCAGAATAACTACCCCACCTGAGCCTGTCATCGTTCGGTGGGAACCTGAATAAGAGGTAAAGGACATCCTGGATCTAAGTATGTGAGGACTAAACTCTACTACCTAGTGGATTGGAAAGGGTATGGACCGCAGGACAGGACATGGGAACCCAGCGAGCACATCCATGCCCCACGTTTGCTTCAGCGCTTCCATCGAACATTTCCCTCCAAACCAGGACGGGGCCGGAGAGCCACTTTGAGAGGGGTCTTGGGGGGAGTGCTGTCACGACTCTATCCCCACCGTGGGTTAACAAGGCCCTAAAGACCCTATTTGGCCCCCCTTGGAGCCCTTAGAGCCAGTCCTGGTGCTGTTGGCATCGGAGGCACATACTAGGACGGAGTTTCAATGGACAATGGGCAAGCATGGCTGCCCCCATGAGGACTAATGGGGAACGGCACTCTGCGGTCTAGCATCCAGGGCGGGCTGCCTCGAAGGCATCTGGGATACCTGCTGGCTATTTAAACCACGCCCGAATCGAGGCACGCGATTTGCGTTATTCTGCTCTTGCAGCGTGACGTTCACCGAGTCCTGCTCAGCATCCTGGCCTACACGGGCGAGAAAAGGCAAGAACCATTGTCATCCTTACCTGATCAGCGACACCCTCCGTCAACCGAAGTAATCCAACGATCCTCGTCCTCCAGCATCTTCTCTGGAAAAGGCAGCGTGAACAAACATCGAATAAGCTACTTACCAGTTCTTCAGGAAGGCCATCGTCTCCAGTACATTTTCCGCCTGCTTGGGTTCCAGCGAACCTTTCCTCCTGGATTCTTCTCGACCTACAAGACAAACAATATCACAGGTTAGCCACTGGCAAGGACGCTAGCAGAGCCGCTTGGCACATCCATTTTACCTTCTCGAACACAGCCTCAACATCCATCCACAGCTTTCAACATCTGCAAGAAAAAGGGGAGAAGGTTATTGGGTGTTTAAACTAATATAGACTTGTTCTCATCTTAAAGACTTACCTGGAAGTGGAGTTGCAGCCGGTCTGGACTCCGGCCCTCGCCAGTGAAGAAACTCGGCGGTACGGTGCCACCGACAACGCGCCCCTGCTCAGCGCGGCAGGATGGGGAGTGCATCTTAACAAGCATCAAGGTGAGAGACGACCCTAGGGGAACCGCGAGGGGAACCCGGGAGGTGGGTCGCAAGGGGAGAAACAGAAATTAAACTTTGCCTCCTGTCTCCTAGAACCGATCCTCGACCGCACGAATTCCAGAGAAAGTGAGGGGTCCCGGAGAGCATCCCGACCAGCCGAGGGGCGTCCCCGTGGATACAAGGTGAGCGTTACACCAGCCTCAAAGAAGCTTGAATCCTCCCTCTTCTCAAGAAACTCTCACTGGATCCCACCATACCAACCAACTACCGCCCTATCACCAACGTCCTCTTCCTATTAAAAATCCTAGACTAAGCTTCCTACCTTCAAATTCAAAACTACCTAAAGAGCAATCAGATCCTAGGTCTTCGCCAATCCGGCTTCTGCTGAAGACACGGCACGAAACCCCCCCTTCTCGACCTCAAACACCAACTTGATGACATCAGAGACAAGGGCAAAGTGGTCATCCTGCTAGACCTCTCCATGGCTTTCGACCTCGTCGACCATCAAGCCCTCTGCCAACACCTATCCACGACAGCCAACTTCTCCCAATCGGCCACCAAATGGATCTCATCCTTCCTCACCAAAAGAACCACCTGTGCCTTTGCAGGAAAAATTACAGCCTAACCCACCCCAGTCACCTGCGGCTTCCCGCAAGAAACCTGCATCTTCCCAATACTCTACAAAACCTCTCTTCGACCACTGTGATTAATCTGCCGATGTCATAACTCCTCTCCCAGGTAACGTCTCTCCTGGCCGGAAAAAAGCAGAAGCTATCTGACCCTGGTGGTGGCTATCTGAGGGAGGAAGACATGTGGGGAGACGACCCTTGTCGGATTGGAAAGACATCGCCAGATGAGACATGGTATTCCCTCTTTCCCTTGGTACCTAATGACCCTCCCTCAATATCACAGACCTTTATGGCATACCGTAATGTTGCATTAGAATGTCCCATGATGACTAATATCAAAACTCTGGGACATCCTCAGTCAAAGGTACTAGGTAGTAATGAGATGGGTAAGAAGCTCTGAGTAAGGAAGAGTGCTTATGAGAATCAAAATGCTCAGTCCAGCTCATTAAGAACTGAGACGAGGAAAAGGACCAGAATAATAGCGAGCACTTGTGAGAATCAAAGTGCTCGGTCTAGTCGTTTTCCTCATCTGATTGGTCAAACCCTATTAAAAAAGCAGGAAGAAAAACAAGATGAAAAGATTCATCCTGGCGCTGACTGGGATTTCGGAAAGGGGCGTGTGGAACAAGGCAGTAGAAAGAGGCGGGTAGAAGACGGTGTCTGGTCCGAAGGTCTGTCCCTGAGAGTGCCGGAGTTGTTAGGACGTGATGTGAGGCCAGAGCAAGTGCTTCATACATGCGTGGGGAGGTGAAGCACCAAACAGCTAACTCTCTGCTGTGAGGTTGAGCCGCTTTCGTGACACAGATGCAAGAGCTACTGGAAGACCGGAAGGAGAACGGGCAAAGCATGAAGCAAGACACAAAACCAGTGAGCCCACTGTGTAGGGTTTGGACACTGCGATGTTGTTTGGGAGACCCAATGAGGTATTCCCTTTTGAGTCTGGGAAGAGAAATATTCACTACGTGCATCCACAGTAATCTTCGTAGTCCCACTACTTGGGAACCTGGGAAAGAAGTTCATGTGAAAGTTAATAAGATGGTGACAAGTTGAAAGGAACCAGGGGAAGAAACATACCCCCCCTTTGGTATTGATGAACATTGTAAAATGGCCCTGGCAGGAGAGGATGCCAGGCAAGGTGAAAGTTTGAAGGCTCAAAGAAATGTTTGTACCCCTTGAAGCTGTACATGAAAGCCCTGACAGGAGAGTATACCAGGCAAGATGCGAGTCTTAGAAGATCCATACCCCATGAGGCCATACAAGAAAGTCTGGGAAGGAGAGTATACCCGGCCAAGTGTGAATCTGGGATCAGCACCTAATTGTGTTGAATCAGTGAAAACGTTAATAAGAACAGTGTTTCTGTCTGATGGAAGGAGGACTGGGAGGCACTCCGTACTTTGCTGTACTTTGTGTTTGGAAGCTATGTAAAACTCAGGGAAGGGAGCTGAGACCCCCTGAGACTGTGAACAGTTATGAAAACTCAAGGGAAGGTCCATGGCCCTTGAGACTGTGAACCTTAAGAAAGTGAAGGAAACTCAAGGGAAGAGATGTCTCCCTTGAGAGTTTTGGAACAGGTTGGTTAAAGTGACACTTGAAAACCTTGAAGAACTTTATTGGTTTTCTTTTCTTTTGCTTTTTGAACTTCGTTTGGAACTTTAAAAGGAAGTTGCAGGTGTACAGCTTACAGACATCCCGATCGTCACGTAATGTTGAGTTTAGTGTGTGAGGGCCAGCTTTGGATTTTGGACACAGGACTGACAACTCTTTTTGATTTAGACATCCTGACACAGATGCTCCTTAGTTTTGTTGAGGCAGGGAAAACCCTCCTAGAGTTAGGGATAGATAGGATTTCACCAAACCTTTTGTTTTTGTGTGAGAATAGAAGTCTGTACCCAGAACCAAAATGCCACTGTGTCAGAGTCTTACTCTTGATCCTTCACACCACCGAGACGCTTTCTGCATCTCTTACACAAATTTTGCGGATGACCCACAAATCCTTCTCCACCTCTCCGGAAACTACTCTCAAGACTTCTCAAATCCATCTATGAAATCCCCCAAGACTGGATGGTCTCCCATCTTCTCTGCCTAAATGATGAAAAGACAGTAATACTACTGATTGGCACTCGAGTTACCATCAACAAACAGAACACGGCCTATAGCTCCTTCATCATAGACGAAAACACAATCCTGGTCTCCCCAGCTGTAAAAACCCTGGGAATCTACTTAGATGCCACCCTGGATATGACCCGACAAGTAAACACAGTCGCCTTGTCAGCTGCATACACTGCAAAACTACTGAACGCTAGCCATCCCTTTCTCTCCACTAAGAACTGTCTCACCATCGCCAGAGCCATCATTGGGGCTCGACTTGACTACTGTAAAGCACTTCTAGCGTGCACTTCCGTACGTAACCTATGCAAACAACAAACAATCCAAAACAACGCCTTCCACTCCACTATCGGCCTCTCAAAACATGACCACATTTCAGAAACCAGAAGAAACGTGCACTGGCTCCCAATACGTGAATGTATCAAATTCAAAACCCTTTCCATTCCCCACCTCTGCCTCTCCAATACAGCCCCAGCATACCTGACTCAGAGACTTGAGAAACCCAACCCGCAATGCCCCACTTGCTCCATCAATGCCCACCGCCTCAGTGTCCCTAAATTCATACGCTCAAGAGCAGTAGGGTCTAGCTTCCCAGTTACCACTGCCAAACAATGTAATGCCTCTCCCCCTCCCCTTGAAGCTTCTGAAAATATCTAAAAACCTGGCTTTTCATCTAATGCACTCTCTGAACTTGACAGTGTCTCACTGTATTAGTCCAGGTACTTACCTGTGCTATTAGTGCCTAGATGGCTGAGGGCTAAGTGTGCTATCTACAAATGCAAAAATAAATAAAGAAATAATGGTATTCAATGGACGTAGGTCCTGTATCATTCTCCAACGTGGACTCTTTGCTTTTTTCGACAGGGTTTATTGAGGGGACACTGAGGGCAGTATAATACCCTGCTTCCACAACGCCATAATTGTCTCATGTATTCCCTTGTCTGCTTCCCTTGACAGTGGATACTGTCGCACTCTAGGCAACACTGCGCCTGGCTTCAGCTTGATGTGTACTGTTTCTATGCTCTTCAAAAGCCCTAGATCATGGGGTTGCCCATCCATAAAGTGCTTAGGACCTGTAACAAATCCTCCTGTAAGTGTGCAGGTATGCATTTAGCAACACCTATAGGACAAGGGGCATTCATATACGGAATCATTATTTGACATGGGATACAAATCTCTGATATCATCTCACCATCATTATCAGCTCCATTAAACAACTGCCTATCCGACATCACATTCAGTGGTTGAGCCGAGTCGATACGCAAAACTGTGTGCCACTCATCTTCTTTGTCAGTCCCTATCAATACTCTGCATATCTGGAATCAGCACCCCCTCCAAATCTAACATAATGATGATACCCATAGCATCATCTTGGGGCACTGCTGGCCTAAACAGAAATTCTGAGGGCACTCTCCATGCTTTTCCCCCTCATGCCTGGCACCCAATTCAGCAGCACAGTTACTCTATACGTGAACAAATCCAGGTGCAAAGGTACTCCCTCTAGTGGCACCATCACTGTACAGTGCTTGTGTTATCACCAGTACTGTAGCATAACACGTTCCTGGTATAGAGCACACTAACTCTTTTTCTGAGAATGTGATTGTCATATTCAACTTGCTGAACAGATCCCCGCCTAACACTTTCACTGGTGTTTCAGTTGAAAACATTAATGGGGCTAACACCTCTTGGTTACCTACCTTGATAGGTAAGTCTTCTGTAAATGGAACCAAATGTATTTCCCCAGAGAATCCTTGCATGTCCATTACCCTTCCTGATAAGAGGAAGTGTCCTTCCTTTATACATGATTTCGCCACACCTGTGCCAACCATAAAAACAAATGATTTGTTCCTTATCTCCACACCTACCAGGGATGCCTGTTCCAGGTTAGCAGTGACTGACAGGACTGGGCACGCCAAGGCTTTCTGTCGGCTGTCCTAGTATGGGTAGGTGTTCAACCCGGGAAACACAAAGGAATTATTGCCTACCACACTTGCACCGGTATACAGTGTCACTGTGCCATTTGGCTTAGCATTTTTGTCCCACGACTGTGGTGCTGACTGTTGTTGGGTGGGCTGTTGTAACTGTTGCTGCGCATACACTGGCATGCTGCTGGGTGCTGGGAACTGCGTCTGCAGTGTCACTGGCGCCTTCTATTGATATTAGGGCTGTTGGACCTGCTCGGGCACTTGCGCTGGCACCTCACCATATAGAGCACTTGGAGACATCATCCCATACTGTTGTGGATATGGGACTGAGGCTCCCAGTCCACTAGGAAATGCTCAGGATCATGTGCTGCTGCTTGCCTACTCCTACATTCTCGTGCAAAATGGCCCATTCTCCCACAGGAGCAACACAGTCCTGCTCCACCAAATCCTTCTCTACCTCCGCGGAGTCCTTGTCTCCCCAGTTTATAACCTCCTTTATAGCCCCCTTGCCCTTTGTTATCTGTTTAGCTTTCATGCCCTCCTGCCCACTCTGGCACCATTCTCTGTTCCATTGGTGCTGTTCGCAGGTCTACCTGTCCTACCGGAGTGCCTGTAATCTTTGTTCCTTCAATGCTTAACTTTGTTCATTTATTTTGTACTAACTTCACTTCAGACTTCTGCGCATCATCCACCACGTCCTTCTCTCATCTGCCTTTATCTGCAAGGTGTACTATAATTGCATAAATCTCTGCCCATCCCTTAACCTCGATCCCCACTGCCTTATCCAAATCCTTCTGTACTTTCTTTAGAAGATCCTCCTTCAACATCTGATAAAATATTGCTATAGTCTTATCCCATGGTTCACCTCTCTCAGCCTTCTACATCTCTTGAATCTGTAATATGTATTGTGCCGGGTCTTCATCCTCTTTCATAGTTCACACCTTAATCGAGTGTCTGGTGTGTCGGGATATGCTGCTCTTAGGGTAGCCCACACTTTAGCTTGACAATCATTAAAATGTGTCCCATCATGGTTGTCATCAACCACCTGTATCCATGGATACAATGCTCTTTTCAAATTCCATCCGCTTGGTCTCCAAATAATGTGCAAATAAACTTTTCATGTATTCTATTGCTAGTGTGATACCTGCAGTTATTTTTTCAAGTGCATATATTCATTTGCCTGCTCCTGCTGCGAGCGATGGCAGTGCTTTCATCCAATTATTTCTATCCATATGTGTCCAGGGCAGATACTGAGCTCTGCTGCGACCCTTATTTAACAATGGTAACTGTGCTCCCACCTGCTTAGCCGGTGCCTTTTCACCCCTCGCTTCCCCTTCACCCCTGCCATGCGACATGGTAGTACTCTCAACCAAGGACCCCACAATCTGTCTAACCTCAGTGTCACTCTATGCAGCATCTTGTCTTCCGGCTCATCATCTGTGCCCCACTGCTGCTCTGCTGCTCCTACATCAATGTCTGATCTAACTGACTCATAACCAGGATGCCTGCCCTTGGAAATCCCTCTCCATACCCTTCAATGTTATAGCACCCATCCGCTTTTTCAACATGCACATTCATAATTGCGGTGCTATCAATCCTAAATAAAATATCCCCTGCTCTCCATTCATCAGTGCCTAATGGCACTCTGTGCCCCGCCTCCCTTCCTAGCTTTACTTGTGCGAGCTCTGCCTCTGTCCTTCGCAGCGCTGCTTCTAAGTCTCTTCATGCTCTGTGCTCCATATTCATACCTAATGAGATGCACGTGATATCTGCTTCTGGAGGTTGTGGGACATTTTTATAGTTTGCGGGTGCCCTCTGTTGTGAGGCTGTCTACAGCACATACTCTGGGTTGATGTAACCTGCAACTGCTTGCATAGGATAACACCCCTGTGGGGGTCGTGGGCTGTGGGGGTTTCACTGGACTCTGTGGGCTACTTTAGGTGCCAGGGTGATACAGGGTGCTTGACACTGCTTGTATAACAATTTCTCCCCTTCTAGGGTCCCCAGGGACATCGTCCAAATCCTCAACCATCCTCCAAAGCTCCAGAATGCCCTTTCTATTCTTTAGCTTCTGCGCCTTATATTTCGCAGCTAAATAGGTGTACATGTGGCCCAGAACATCTTTGTTATCCATTCCTTCTTCTCGTATCAGCGACCCTTTTCCTGTGATATTTCATAATCATTTCTTGGTACAGTGGAAGCACTGTACACATCTATATATTCAAGTGTGGTAAGAGAACTCATAGTTACATCAAATCTACACTTATAATACTACTTCGTTTACTATAAACCGATCCAGCGGCGCTGATCTACCCGCCCCTCCCAATATCGCCCACACTCGCTGTTACCTGCCCCTTTCCTGTTCTCTTCACCCCACACACCACCCACTTATAACATCACACCCTCTTCACACACCTCTATTTTACTTTTGCAGTGCTGCCTTTCCTGCACAATGGAGAAGATCCCGTTTCCTTTCTCTTCTTGTTTCCTCACAATATATACTGCAACGTCACCTTTCCTTTCAGCGAAGGAGATCCTTGTGACCACTTATATTTATAACCACCATATAATGCCACGTGGTCTTTCACACCCCATGCACTCACCATCACCTCACTCCACACATACCCACTCTCCCCTGTTTGTTTCTCCTACAAAGTTGCACTTACATCGATGGGTTCTCCCGAGCACCTTTGATTTGGGGTGAGATCAACGGCCTGCACAATCTGGGAGCAGCGCCCCACTCCAAGGAGCATGTAGGCTTTCTCCAAAACGGCACCCGTGAACCTCTTCAGATTGTGCAGGGGAACTGGATGTCGCACCCCAGATGCACGGCTGGGACACTCCCAACCTCACAGAGTCTGCCATCATGTTGGGGTCAACAAATTGTAATGAAATGGCAATGGGGGCACTGAAGCACTGGCACCTGCTGTGAGAGCCATTGTATGTTGCTACCGGCACCCTTATTACCGGACCACCAAACTTATAATGAAGCCCAATGTCCCAGTTGTAGGGAGTTCCCTACTGGAATAGATGTCCCTGTCCACTGGTTGTGAGCCACTCCCAGTGAAGTCCCACTTTCCCAAATCCTAGGGAGGGTTTTGCTTAGCGGTGTAAGGAAGGCATGGTATCAACAATAAGACAGACTTAAGTGACCACAGTTCAAGGGTGTTTATTGAACTTCAAAAATATGGGAGCAAGCTACGACCATCAAATAATAATAGCACAATCCTAGTGGTGTCTTATCAGAGTAAAAGGGCCTATACTAATAAACCTATTGCCAATCCTTACCTCTAAATACCAATAGTGTGGGAAACAATGTTATGTAAAGGAAAGAAGTGTTCAAGAAATGATATATCAGGATATTCAGGCTGCTGGCCTTCCCCACGTTTTCAACACGGGATAAGGCGGCACACTCGAGCTTGGCACAGTCTCTGGCTTCTTCAGCACGAGGGTGCAGTTCAAAATTTAGCATCAGGGCCTTCTGTGCCCAAGTCTCTTTGCCTTTCAAAGTCCCTTCTCTCAGAGGGCCTGATGCAACAAACAAATAAGTTCCTTTCCTCTTAGGATTTCACATGTACTCACATTCTCGGATGGTTCACTATTCACTCTCGGATCCCCCTCAGTAGGGCTCAGATCCATTTTAACAGAATGCTCATGGAATTTCGATTTATCCAATTTATCAAGTGATTCATGGTTCACCCCAGATCCCCCTCAGGCAGGCTTAGATCAACACAATGTTCAATCAGTCTCCCTCCGCCGGGCTCGGCCCAATTTTAATTTACTTTAACACAAACTTGCTTTAACCCAATCCTTTTGTAACGCTCACCTGATTCCCACAGAGGCGCTGGTCTTGGCAGGAAGGTGTCTGTGACTCGAAAAGTGATGTGCAGGACTCGATTGGCTTCTGGGGTCGAACCTCTTCTCACTGTGTGTCGAACCCGAAGGGTGAGGTTTCTGTAGGTGAAAGAATATGGGGGTTAAGGGTCTGGGCTGTTGAATGTTCCTCTCCCTCTCCCTCTCTTCCTAGCTTCTCTGTAGAGCCCCCCCCAGGTCACGTGCTCACCTTAGATAGGTGAATGCTGGACTCTCCATCTGCGTCTGGTGCAGGGTGCCGTTGCCAGTTCCTTCACTGGTGAAACATAGGCCTCTTGAACTCCGAGGATCGTTACCGTCGTTAACTGCACGAGCAGTGAGTTTCCGGGCACCTTTTTAGTCTTTATAGTCTTTAGGTGCGTGGCGCGTTAATATTGTACAGGACTCTGTATAATGCTTTTCCCTTTTTGTCTTGCAGGACTCTGGAGATGGAAGATGGAGTGAAGCGCCTGGAAATGAGTAAGTAAATGCAAGCGCTCAAACTGTCTTTTTCCCTTGCTGCTTAGTCCGTGCTGAAGAGACGCCGGAGTATTTGCAGGCGTTCTATTGACGAGCGCGATGGGCGTAAGTAAATACCTGTCTAATGTCTCTTCTTTTGTTTTCACAGGCGGCGATGCAGCGTGAAGAAATCCGGAATTCGCGGAGTGCCGGTGAGTAATAACAATGCTTTTGTCTTCACAGGCGGAGGTGCAGCATGAAGAAATCCGGAATTCGCGGAGTGCCGGTAAGTAATAACAATGCTTTTGTCTTCACAGGCGGAGGTGCAGCGTGAAGAAATGGCCGCAGCTGATGGATCAGGTGAGTAAGCACTGTGTGTAAAGGTTGCCTTGCTAACCTGTTGTTTCTTGTCCTTGCAGGTGCTGTTGTCGACTGGATACAGGAATGGTAAGTATAATTCTTGCAGGTTCAGGATCGAAAGAAGAAAGGCCGGAACAGACTCGGTGAGCGTTCTGCTGCAGATGCAGAATAACGCGAAGCACGTTTCATCTATCGGGTGTGGTTTAAATAGCCTTGGAGTGATGAGGCGTCTTCCTCCACGGCCCCGCCTAGGTAAGAAAAGAGTTCCAGTTCCAGAAGTGTTCCAGTGCTGTATCCAGGGAGTGGAGCTTGCCCCACCCAGGTAAGAAAGTAGTTCCTGTTCACAGAGGACTTCTAAGTGGCTGGTAAGTAAGCAGCATGGTCTGCTGCAGGTCAGTCCACCCAAGCATCTTCATACATAATATCAGCCCGGCGCTTCCAGTGCCGGGACCGATGACTTTGATGAGCCTGGTGCCACCGGCGCCAGGACAAGGCCCAAAAGGTCCCAGTGGGGACCGGCTGGTGCCTAAGATAACGGTTAGGGGCCTGCTTCCAAGGATGTTGGGCTGTTCCTGACTCCTTGGAAGCAGTGATCATCACAGCACCCCCCCTCAAGGCCCCTCCCAAGCGTGTCTTCCCCGGGGGTTTTGGCTTGTCGGGGTGATTCAAATGGAATTTCTTGACCAGACGAGGTGCGTGGACATGTTCTGAGGGTTCCCAAGACCTTTCCTGGGGGCCGTATCCTTTCCAATCAACCAGATAATATAATTTAGATTTGGAGATTTTGGAGTCTAGGATGTTCTTTACTTCAAACTCAATTTCTCCATCTACTAAAACAGGTTCTGGGAGTTCGGTCAATCGGGTTCCTGGTTGTACTGGTTTTAGTAAGGAAACATGGAATACTGGATGTATTTTCATATGCGAAGGCAATTCCAATTTAACAGCCACTGGATTAATTATGGCAGAGATAAGATAGGGTCCAAGGTATCTCGGGATAAAAGTGCGGGGTCCTTTTAGAGGTAGGTGCTTAGTGGATAACCAGACCTGCTCTCCCACTGCGTAGTGAGGGGCCTCTTTACGGTGCTGATCTGCTCCTTTCTTGAATTGAGCTTTAGCTCTTTGCAGATGGTCAGTGGCTTCCTTAAAAGCACGAGTGATCTCCGAGTGCAAGTGATCCACAGCAGGTGCCTCGAATTCTTGGGGAGGATCCAGGTTAGAGGTTCTAGGATGGTGTCCGTATAATAAGAAGAAGGGAGTCTTTCCGGTTCCAGAATGAGTCGAATTGTTATAAGCGTATTCAGCAATCCAAAGAATGTCCTTCCAAGGGTTTTCAGTTTGTTGGAGCATGCAACGTAGATATTGCTCTAGAGTTTGATTTGTCCTCTCGGTTTGTCCGTCAGTCTGGGGATGATGACTGGTAGAAAGTCTCACATCTATTTGGGCTAAACGACAGCAACTTCGCCAAAAGTGGGAGATGAATTGACTTCCCCTATCGGAAACCAAAACCGAGGGAAAACCGTGTAACCGAACGATGTTTTCTAAGAATTCTCGGGCCAATACTGAAGCTGAAGGTAGGCCCTTCAGGGGAATGAAGTGAGCCATCTTGGAGAATAGATCCACGACTAATAATATGGTATTATACCCTGAGCATGGAGGTAAGTCCGTGATGAAATCCATGGACAGGGTATGCCATGGACAGGGAGGGATGTCTAGTGGGTGTAAGAGGCCGGCTGGTTTCTCCTTCAGACTTTTATTTTGGGCGCATACACCGCAAGAGATTACAAAGTCTCTAATATCCTTTTTCCATGATGGCCACCAGAAATGTCTTTTGACCTTTTCCATGGTTTTGGTTATGCCAGGGTGACCCTCCATTAGTGAATCGTGATAACAGGAGATTACCTGTCTTTGTATCTTCTCACTGGGCAAGTACAATCGTCCTTGGAAAAAAGGTAGATCTTGATCCACTGAAAATTCTTTTCCCCTTAATTGCCAGTTCTGTAAGTCAACCGGAGTTAGAAGTGATTTGACTGTGGTCTTGATGTCTTCAAAGGATTGAGCGCTGACCAAACCCAAAATCCTTTGTTCAGGGATTATGGGTATTGGTTCTGGATTGGTGAAATGTTCATCTATTCCCATCCGGGAAAGGGCATCTGCTTTTCCATTTTTACTGCCAGGTCGATAAGTAATTATAAAGTCAAATTCCGCCAAAAACAGAGCCCAGCGAAGCTGCCTGGAAGACTGAGCTTTGGCCGTCTTCAGATACTGTAAGTTGCGGTGATCAGTCATTACGGTGACTGTGTGTCTGGCTCCCAAAAGATAATGCCGCCAGGCTTTAAAGGCCGATCTGATAGCTAAAAGTTCCTTGTCTGTAATTGAATAGTTGATCTCGGGAGCTGAGAATTTGCGGGACCAAAAGGCTATAGGATGTAACTGATGTGTGACCGGATCTCTTTGTGATAAAACTGCCCCCATAGCAAGGCTTGAAGCATCTGTTTCTACGATGTAGGGGAGTTCTGGACGAGGATGTTTTAGAACAGGTGCCGAAATGAATTTAGTTTTTAAGTCCCGAAAAGCTTGTTCCGCCTCAGTAGACCACTCAAAACGTTTGTTTTTCTTTAACAGAGCAGTGATGGGCTGGACTATTCGAGAGAATTCAGGAATGAATCTGCGGTAAAAATTAGCGAAGCCTAGCATGCTTTGGACTCCCTTTAAAGAGGTTGGTGAAGGCCACTTGATAATTGCATCGACTTTCTTTGAATCCATATGGACTCCATTGGGTGACAATATGAATCCCAGGAACTCAACTTTAGTTACGTTAAAAACGCATTTTTCGAGTTTAGCAAAAAGGTTATGTTGACGTAGTCTTTTGAGGACCTCTCTAACATGTTTCCGATGTTCTTCTTTAGATGATGAATAGACGAGGATGTCATCAATTTAGACAACAACACACACATCTATGAGTTCTCTAAGGACATCATTCATTAAATACTGGAAGGCGGCAGGAGCGTTGCAAAGTCCAAAGGGCATAACTTGATATTCAAACAGCCCATACTTGGTGCGGAAGGCCGTCTTCCATTCATCGCCCTCTTTTATTCGTACCAAGTGGTAGGCTCCTCTGAGATCCAACTTTGTATATACACATGCGTCTTTGACTTGATCCAGGAGTTCAGGGATCAAAGGTAACGGGTATCTGTTTTTAACGGTGATTTGATTCAGGGCGCGGTAATCTATACAAGTCCTAAGGTCTCCTTCCTTTTTCGGAACGAAGAACAAAGCCGAGGAAGCTGGAGATTTTGAAGGACGGATAAACCCGTTGGCTAGGTATTGGTCCAGATATTGTCTGAGGTGAAGATTCTCTGGCTCGGTGAGGGCATAAATCCTACTGCAAGGAGGAGTTGTTCCGGGTATCAGATCTATTTGACAGTCGTACGACCTATGAGGAGGCAGGGTGTTAGCTTGATCCTTCCGAAAGACGTCTTGGAATTCCTGGTATTCGGGAGGTAATTTGGGAACCTCAGAAGAGATTGCCGCCAGTGAAACATCAGGCTGAGGATAACAAGTGTTAAAACATTCTGGAAACTGAACCGTCTTTGCTCGCCAATCGATCTGAGGATTGTGCTTCTCTAACCAAGGAATTCCCAGAATGATCTGGAACTGAGGGGCCTTGATCACATCGAACACGATTTTCTCCCGGTGTCCATCTTGGCTCACTAGCGTCACTTCTTGGGTGGCGTGCGTTACTGGTCCGGAGGCTATCTCCGTGCCATCCACTGTAGTAATGACGTCTTTTACTGCCTTAGGGACAAGGGGTAGGTTCATCCTTGATACCATTTCACGGTCCACATAATTACCGATTGCACCGCTGTCGATGTAAGCTTCAATTGCATGCAAACGATCCGGACGATCAGGACTAATGAGGACCATGGGCACCACGAAATGCGAGGTCACGGGACAGATCTTAACGCTCGGCAAGAGGACCTCTACACTTGTCGGGCTAGGTCGTTTCCCTGCTCAGAATTTGTGGTACAGGTATCTGCGGCTCCTACAGCCTTCTTAGCTGGTTTCACTGGACAGTCTCGAAGAAAGTGCCCTGAGTTTCCGCAATAGAGGCATAATTGCAGCTGTCTTCTTCTTTCCCGCTCCTTTTGGGTTAAAGGTCCTTTCATGCCCCCTATTTGCATGGGTTCCACAGTGTCGGCTCCCCTAGTAGAGGTCTGTGGTTTAGAAAACACTCGGGTATCAAATTTGGAACGATCAGCCGTCCTGTTCTGTAATCTGTGGTCCAATTGGACAACTAAGTCAATATAGTCTGAGCATTCTTGTGGAGGATTCACAACTTGAGCTAACACATCCTTGAGCTCTCCACGCAAGCCTCGGTAGAAAAGCGTTATTTTCTTATCCTCGGGCCATTGAGTTTCCACTATAAGTCTGTTAAATGAGGCTATATAAGTCAAGAGGTCTTGATTACCCTGTCGTAATGAAAGAAGTTCATTGTCCAAGGCCTGCCCTTGCGTATGTCTTGCGAACAGTTTCTCCATGCTGGACTGGAAGGCCTGGAAATCATGTAAAACCTGATCATCCTGGGTGACTAAAGGGATCGACCAATCTGCTGCGCTGCCACTGAGATAAGAAAGCACGAAAGCCACCTTGGTCTGATCTGTTGGGAATGCAGCTGGTCGACATAAGAAGTGTAGGCGGCACTGGTTGATGAACACTGCAAATTTCTTTGGGTCACCAGAAAAGCGCTCGGGCGGAGCCAATGGCACATTACCGGGTAGATTGATTTGCACTGGATTTAAAGATGATGCAGAAGGATAACTACCTCCTGGAGCGGGCAAAGGTGTCTGTCTTGCCTGTGTTTGTAGCAATTGGCTAGCGAGGTCCTCTGTTCGCTCCTTGGAAATTATCAGCTCTCTTCTTAGAGAGTTTGTTTCTTGACGAGCAGCATGTACTTCTGCTCTTAATTCCCCGAGCAACTGGGCTAATTGATCAGTGTCTGAGGTTTCCATTGCGCCTGGGTAGGAGTTTTGCGGTGGGCTTCGCGTTCGGTAACGCTCACCTGATTCCCACAGAGGGGCTGGTCTTGGCAGGAAGGTGTCTGTGACTCGAAAAGTGATGTGCAGGACTCTATTGGCTTCTGGGGTCGAACCTCTTCTCACTGTGTGTCGAACCCGAAGGGTGAGGTTTCTGTAGGTGAAAGAATATGGGGGTTAAGGGTCTGGGCTGTTGAATGTTCCTCTCCCTCTCCTCCTAGCTTCTCCGTGGAGCCCCCCCCCAGGTCACGTGCTCACCTTAGATAGGTGAATGCTGGACTCTCCATCTGCGTCTGGTGCAGGGTGCCGTTGCCAGTTCCTTCACTGGTGAAACATAGGCCTCTTGAACTCAGAGGATCGTTATCGTCGTTAACTGCACGAGCGGTGAGTTTCCGGGCACCTTTTTAGTCTTTATAGTCTTTAGGTGCGTGGCGCGTTAATATTGTACAGGACTCTGTATAATGCTTTTCCCTTTTTGTCTTGCAGGACTCTGGAGATGGAAGATGGAGTGAAGCGCCTGGAAATGAGTAAGTAAATGCAAGCGCTCAAACTGTCTTTTTCCCTTGCTGCTTAGTCCGTGCTGAAGAGACGCCGGAGTATTTGCAGGCGTTCTATTGACGAGCGCGATGGGCGTAAGTAAATACCTGTCTAATGTCTCTTCTTTTGTTTTCACAGGCGGCGATGCGGCGTGAAGAAATCCGGAATTCGCGGAGTGCCGGTGAGTAATAACAATGCTTTTGTCTTCACAGGCGGAGGTGCAGCGTGAAGAAATGGCCGCAGCTGATGGATCAGGTGAGTAAGCACTGCGTGTAAAGGTTGCCTTGCTAACCTGTTGTTTCTTGTCCTTGCAGGTGCTGTTGGCGACTGGATACAGGAATGGTAAGTATAATTCTTGCAGGTTCAGGATCGAAAGAAGAAAGGCCGGAACAGACTCGGTGAGCGTTCTGCTGCAGATGCAGAATAACGCGAAGCACGTTTCATCTATCGGGTGTGGTTTAAATAGCCTTGGAGTGATGAGGCGTCTTCCTCCACGGCCCCGCCTAGGTAAGAAAAGAGTTCCAGTTCCAGAAGTGTTCCAGTGCTGTATCCAGGGAGTGGAGCTTACTCCACCCAGGTAAGAAAGTAGTTCCTGTTCACAGAGGACTTCTAAGTGGCTGGTAAGTAAGCAGCATGGTCTGCTGCAGGTAAGTCCACCCAAGCATCTTCATACATAATATGAGCCCGGCGCTTCCAGTGCCGGGACCGATGACTTTGATGAGCCTGGTGCCACCGGCGCCAGGACAAGGCCCAAAAGGTCCCAGTGGGGACCGGCTGGTGCCTAAGATAACAGTTAGGGGCCTGCTTCCAAGGATGTTGGGCTGTTCCTGACTCCTTGGAAGCAGTGATCATGACACCTTTCAATTTGTCAAACTTGTTTGTGCTCGGACCAATTTTATCTACTTCATCATCAACTTTATTTACTGTATCAACATCGAATACTTTCGATTGTGCACAGGATTTTGCTTCACCCATTGCAGGACCACTTGGATTCACAATCCGTTTCTACTCTTTCGCTTTTGACACCTCCCAGTTGGATACCTTACAAAAACCTGCGAAAGAGCATGCACGCAGTGCTGTAACACTGTCAAAGGTATCGTATTTTGGTTTCAATCATGCATCTGTTGTTCAATTTCACTCACATTGGAAATCACATGTGTTTCATACACTGTTCACTTCTGCGCTCACTATACAATGGTGCCACTTGCAACCTTGGCTTCAACACAGATCGGTCTGGTATCGGCCATGCCAACACACTGGCTGTGTTGATTTCATAGAAGCTGCTTTGTTTTGGGAGCCAAGGACAGTACCACGGCAGCAGGCAAATCTCGCCGCCTTGACTATCGACGCGGGAGGGCCTCGGGTACCTCCGAAACACAATGCAGGATTCAGCTGGGTTTCTTGGTCTTATGCTTTCTATTCTTGAGGTTTTGTGAAAGTAGCATTCCATTGTCGAAAAGGTCAAGGGCACTTCCCTCCTCGTAATCCCCTTCTGTTTCACCATCTTTCTCCTCATGTTAAACTGCGATCTTGGAACTGCTGTTTTGCGTCACTCAAAGTTTGTTCTCATGCTCCACCTTTTATCCGTGTGGGGAAGTCTAATGGAAATCAGGTGTGCGTTATGGTCATTAAATGCCTGGCCCGGCTTGACCATTGTATTGGGACATGTCAGCTATACAGCTGAGCTATTAGTCCGTTTTCTCTCATAGTGAGCTGTCTGTGAGAAAGTGTTTTTGTTGTGAAAGGGGGAGGGGAGTTTGAGTTCTTAAGTATCCTACCATGTAGGATGGGGTAGAGGTGTTACAGGGAAGGGGATACCATGTCTCATCATCTGGAATCCCACTCCCTCTCCCCGAAGACCCCTCGCCCAGGTGTTCCTCCTGCACTGGTCCACCCCCAGGAGCTGGATCCAAAAGCGATGGCCATGTCCTGGCCACCTGGATGACAGATCTCCAGGGACTAGTGGGTGAGACACCTTCCGGTTTTCACAGCGGGCTCACATCCCTAGCTTCAAAGGGGGTGACTCCCCCCAAGGAAGAAGAGACAAAACCTCCAGATTCATTCTAGTTCTTTTGTAATGCTTCTAGATGGCACAAACACAGAGGCATTCTAGCCCTTCGTAGAGGACTGTACCATGTGTTATCAGGCTACACCCTAGTTATGGGCCTCAGGCAAAGCTGATGCTACATAACAAAGGTGGGGGGACGACCCCGGTTGTAGCTCTCTCCCTGAGGGCTGTAATGCCATTATAAAATGGCTAAATTACACTGTCTGTTTAAAAGCAAGTTAGAAACAAAAGAAAACAGTTGAAATTGCTTGGAATCTTGCACTGAGCATTGTCCTGATGGAATATTGGCTTAATGAGGTGGAATGTTGAGAGAAGAACATCAAACTATGTAACAGTTGTTCAGGACCACTGTTGACCCATTGTTCCCAATGGCCACACCAACATTCCAATGTTATAGTTAAGCGATGACACAGTGTGATAACGGCCCGGGGGCCTTACTGATGGGCAGTGCCATTATCACCCGATCCAGCGGGTCGGATCAGTGTTATTGCTATTAGCACTCCGGGTTTTAAATCTGTAAACCCGGGGTGCTAAGAGAATCAGTCTGTGATACAAGCAACCTGACTGGTTCGCTCCCCAAGCCCCGGGTGCTAATGTTAAGGGTAATTTGTTTGCAACAAGTGTTCAGGTTAGTTTGTTTGCAAGTATATTTTATATCAAGTCTGTGAAGGTGAGGTTGGCTTTCGTTTTACTGATATCATTTTTTTTGCTATCTTCAGTCCATCCAGCATGCATTTCTAATTGTGGTAGTTCCTAGTCCTCTTACTATAACCGCAAAAACCTGATGTTCTAAAGGCTTTGCATTTTTACCTTTAAAAGGACAAAGCCAATGAGGTCCGCAAGTCAATAATACAGTGATTACTGTTGACAAATTAATAATGAAACCAACTGTAAATAAGGAAAAGGTTTAACTTTTTGGCTAAGCAAATTATATACGAAACAGACAGGACAAATCTTGTTTGGATGTTATATACACACACATTAGAAAAAATTAAAAAATCTGCCATCTGTAAAGGATGAAGGCAAATGGGGCTGGTTGATGTAGGCAGTGCACTAATCTCAAGATACAAATGAGAGACAGCACAAGTATGTTTGATCTACTTCCAGCTTCACAAATTAGGTAGTATCTGCAATAGATTCTTTCTGTAGTACAATCACGACTCTGAAGGAATCATCAAGCTTGTCTGCAGGAATGCTATCTGAATGTGGGGGCAGAGGACCCCATAGAGTCAAGGGGACCAACAGTTCTACATCATCACACAACAAAGCATAAACCATTTCTTGGGGAGGTCGCACAAATGATTACCTTACCTGTCATTGAGCTCGTCAGTGGAAGATCAAGTTTCCTTTAAGGAGGCCAGTCAAATCTGTGACTCCATTTTGTGCCTTTAAATTGTATTTTGCTCCCTCGGACACTGCAAGTTTTACCCCAGCCCCCCTGTGATTTCCTAGGTATAACCCCACTCCCTGGCCCTGATTGGTCAAACGTTCTCTTAAGACAAGAGTGCTAGGGCAGCCCTCTGCCTGTTGTAGCCCCCGCGGCTAAGGGCCCTGAGGCAAAAGGCAGCCCCTAAGAGGCAGCACCAGGAGGTGTCTGTGGATGTCAGAAGGGGAGGCAGGTAGCCACCCACTAATAACATCAACTAACACTGCCACCTAACCCCCAACCCACTCTCACATATTCTACCGAACAACCTTTGTGCTCCCTGTCACCTACCCCATCTGCCCAAAATCCACCACACGCTGAGCTCAAGCAACAGGTAAGCTGTGCTCAGCACCTTGTACCCGACTGCATCAGCAAGCCCCTCCCACTCCCCAATCGGATGCCATCGAGCTCCCACCTCAACTCATCTAGGTGGTTGTGAAGACATAATCCCACCTGCGAACAGCAGAAGCAGATTCAGACAGTCTCCACACTTGCCAAGAAGAGGACCAGACTGCCATCAACCAGCATCAACAGACAAGGTAGGGACAACCACTGGTTGTAATAGCTACGTTAACGCTCACCACATCCTAATCCACAAACTCCTACAATAATTACTGCAACCACTAAATGCACACCTCCAGGAAATCCAGAGTTACCCCAACTTGCATTGTTTCATTGAACTGTCTATTGTATGTTGAAGTCTAGGCCTTTCTCCCACTATCTAGGAACCTCACATATAGGTGTGTGTTCTCATTGGCTGCCATTCTGTGAAACCTAAGCCTCCCTTGAATCTCAAATCTAGGTAGAGTTACCCCAACTTGCATTGTTTCATTGAACTGTCTATTGTATGTTGAAGTCTAGGCCTTTCTCCCACTATCTAGGAACCTCACATATAGGTGTGTGTTCTCATTGGCTGCCATTCTGTGAAACCTAAGCCTCCCTTGAATCTCAAATCTAGGTGTTTTTATCTCATTGTCTGCCAGTCTGTGAAACCTGGGCCTCTTTCCCACCATCTAGGAACCTCAGATCTAGGTTTGTTTTCTCATTGTCTACTATTCTGTGAAACCTAGGCCTTTCTCCCACTATCTAGGAACCTCAAATATAGGTGTGTTTTCTCATTGTCTGCCATTCTGTGAGACCTAGCCCTCTCTCCTACTATCTAGGAATCTCAAATCTAGTTTTGTTTTGTTTTGTATTGTCGACCTGTGTGTGAAACCTAGACCTTCCCTTTTCCCAGGAACACCAAGATAACCGCTGAAAGCCAATAACTGTAGCCAGGTCACTGCCCCAAGTTAACTAGGAACCTGTTCACCACTACCCATAACCAACAGACTTACCAACTGTGCTACTCTCTTCCAAAGCTTGGCATCCCATCAGCGCCCAGCTTAGACCCTCCACCCACAGAAAGAGGAACACCAGAACCCTAACCCGCTATCACAGCGCAAGAGGATAATACTCATCATCCAAACGAAAAAAAGGCCCTGCAGGTGGGCTACTGCCCCTGTCATTCCCGAGAAGAGAAAAATACCTACATCTAACACTGTATCTTGCAACCACTGCAGAACCTCGACATGTCCAGGCACGCCGAGAACTCATTGGAACACTGCAAAGAAGAGAGGATCTTGGGAGACAAAGGAATGAAACCAATGCCCTCACTCCTTATATCACAAAAACACAAGGGCACAGCCGGCAACCACCTCAAAATATAGAAGATGAAGAAGCAGAAGAATTCATCAACCATCAATCAATTTGCAATAACAACTCCGAAGCACTCGAACTGAACAACCGCAAAACAAGGATTAAAAAACAAACCTATCCACATTGAAAAGATCCATTGCAACCTAATCAATGCCAGATCAATGGCCGAACATGCCACCGAGATGTATGACCTCCTGTGCGTCGAAGAGATCAGCATCCTATTCAAAACTGAAACGCAAGACAACAACTACAAAATCACACTCCATAACTGCCTCCCTGACCACTTCAAGCGCTCACAAGCAAACAGGAAAAATAAAAGAGGAGGAGGACTGGCAATAGCATACAAAGAACCCCCTAAAATTAAAATGGATGAACCACTATCATCGAACACTGCAAATCCCTAATCCTTTGCCTAACAACAAACCCAAAAACAAACCTCAGATTCGTTCTGGTATACAGACCACCGACTTAAGATGCAACCTTAGTGGATGCCTTCTCTGAAGCCATCACCAACCTAGCCATCAAGCAGGAACACCTGACAATCCTGGGAGACTTCAAGATCTGGTTTGATGAAGAAACCGCTAACGCACAAAAATCACTAGCCAAACAACTGAAGACTATGAAACTACATCAGCTAGTCAAAGGAGCAAATCACACGGCGGGACACACTAGATGCAATCTTCATCAACAAAAACCTCATTACCACGGAGCCACCAATACAGATCCTCTAGAGCAACCACCTCATCATCCCTTTCGTGATCACATTAACCACAACAGCAGCCAAACAAACCGACAAATTGCCAACTATCATGAAAAGAAACTGGAGGACCATCAAAACTAGCTACTTAGTAGAACAACTGGAAATCAACAAACCACCGGAAAGGACCATGGATGAAGTGGACCTCGACAAAAAAACAGAACTACTTCACAAATGGATCGCTAGAACAATCGCCAAGATCTTCAAGGAAACACCTTTAACCCCATCGCGCAAAAGAGCGACAGCAAAATGGTTTACCCCTCAACTCAGCGCCATGAAAAGGAAAAACAGGAAGCTTGAACTAGAATGGAGGGAAAGAAACAACCAGATAAAGAAATTACAATTCCAATGACAAATCCGCTCATACAAAAACGAAATCCATAAGGCCAAAAAGAAATACTATGACAATAAATATCCCCAAAACCGGCAACACCCAAAAATAACTCTTTAACATCATAAACAAAATGAGAAACCCCCTGGATGCAACAGCACACCGATACCCTCACTGAAACTATGGAACGACCTGTCAGACCACTTCAAAAAAAAAATCAGCACCATCAACCAGATCATACAAAGCAGACTTATCAACCGCAACATGCGATCCCACCCTGCCGTCCAAGGATCGTCAGCAAACTCTGAAGCTTCCCCCAAATATCAGCAGAGACATTTATCAAGCTGGTAAGAAATAGCAACAAAGCAGGCTCCCGCATGCAGCCTTGCCCCCAAGACATACACAAATCAATCCTCACACAAGGAACAGTCATGAAATACTACAGAAACCTTTTCAACCAATCACTTTCAACAGGGAAAGTACCACGATCATTCAAATCGGCATACATCAAGCTGCCCCTGAAGGACACAGCAGGCAACATAGAGGACCTCTCCAACTGCAGACCCATCTCCAACTTCTACTCAGCAAAACTACTCGAAACCTATGTCTATAGAATAACACAAGAATTCATAGAACACCTACTGCTGGACCAGGCACAAGTATCCTTCAGACCGATGAGAGGAACAGAAACAGCACTGTTTTCAATCTGAGATGATCTAATGGCTAATGCAGACTCAAACAAAAGCACAGCTCTAATACTTCTGGATCTCTTCACAGCATTTGATACAGTCAACCATGACATCCTCATCGGGTGATTGGAAGAAATAGGAATCATCGACTTAGCCTTACTATGGATTAAATGCGTCCTAACAAATAGAACAGAAACCATCTGGATCAAACCTTTCAAATCCACTCCAAGGGAATCCACCTGTGGAGTACCACAAGGATCCTCTCTATCTTCACTGCTTTTCAACATATATCTGACTCCACTCATCAAGCTCATTAAAAAACACGGCCTTACATGCTACAGCGATGCTGACAACACACACATCGTCTACAAAGTACAAGATACACGTGAAGAAAACCACGCTGAAAGGCTGCCTACAAGAAATCTAAAGCTGGATGAACACTAACAGCTGCAAACTCAACCCGGGCAAAACAGAAATAATAATCAAATCTAAAAACAGGTAAAACAATCACTACACCCCATGGCCGATGGAACTAGGAACAGCACTGAATCCATCAATGATACTAAAGAACCTCAGAGTCTTGATGGACAATGAACTAAAACCTGAGCCACAAGTAAGCGCTACAATCAAGAAATGTTTCTTCCTCCTGCTCATGGTAAAAAGGATCCTACCATTCCTCTCTTTCACCCACAAAACACAATCATCCTCACTCATCCTGTCCAGAGTAGACTACGCCAACAGCCTATACCTAGGAATGCCAGAACGACTATTAAAGAAACTTCAGCGCATCCGAAACACTGCGGCCAGACTCCTGCTCCATGTAGAGAACACATTACCCCAGTGCTGAAAATGCTACACTGGCTACCAATAAAACAGCAAATAAAGTTCAAAACAATGTGCATAACACACAGAGCAATCCACAGCCGGAGAGCAGAGTTCCGAAAGGAGAAAAACATCCACCATCCGACAAGACCACTCAGATCAAGCAATTGCCTAGAACCAAAACCATACAATAAAAGAACATTTAGAGGATCATTTTTCTCTCACCTAGCAGCAAAAACATGGAATGGCCTACCAAAATACATATGCAATACAAGGGATCACCTGGAATTCAGATAACTACTCAAAACTTGGCTCTTCACACCAGAACAAGAAGGAAGCGACTAGGAAGCATAGACCCAGCTGGAAACAAGAAGCCCAGGGATTAACATAACCATCTCAACACCCCAGGGAGGCGGGAACAGGCCACCATCGACCATGTACACATACCTCTAGAGTACTACAGAGGAAAAGTGCCACTCTGCAACATGCCTGCCAAATAGGCGGCCAAACAACAATCACACAAGATAATCATAGATGTTGAGTGTAGAAACGCAAACCTAAAAGGTAAGAGAAAAAAAACCTGCTATCCCAACTCTAATACCTCAATCTTCTGCATACATCTTCATACAGCCACTTCTCTGCACAGTAACCCGCACGTACTTCACCACACTGCAACAACAAACAACCAACACATAATTCAACACAACAGCACATGGGAGTTCGCACCAACCCCAAAAACTGCACTTAAGCTTAGCGAACGGTACAAACTGAACTGAAGCTGCCGACTGGACATCACAACCCTTACGTTCCTATTGGCACTAGACCCTATTAATCACCCCACCACACACTCCCCTCCCCCCCCCCCCCCCAACCTTTTCTCACACCCTCCTGTTCAGATCCGCCAGAGCTCCAGGGACCATTCCGGTGGTCACAGTGCATGGTACAAGTACCTTTAACTTTAAACATTAACAATAAGCATGAATGGCTAAACTAATATGGCCACAGGAGCATCTATTGTTCATTCGAAATATTTATCTGGTGTAAATCTGTAAAGCAAACACATGTGTAACAATATATTTTCATGTGTAGACTGTGACATTCTGGCTAGCATTGCTGAATGTATTTACTTGGACACTATATTTTCTTAGCCCTTCCATGCCCTGCTGGTACTCCTTGGGTATTCGATAGAAGCTGTTTGTCTAGAGATGATGGAGTGACATTTAACCTGGAAACCTAAATAATAAAACTTCCAAATGAGGCAGCCAGAGACACTTCCCCTGACCTACCCTTTCCTCGGGTTAGTGCCTCTCTCTCTCACACTTTCTCTCTCCCTGGCTCTTTATTGCAGCTGTTCAGCTGAGTTAATTATTCTAGAAAAAAGAAAGTACGATGACAATGTTTTAATTAGTGTATATATGGTGTATATTGCATTGGGGGTATATATTGCATTGAGAAGAAATGAAATCGGCCATTGCTTGTGGGTGTATAGGAGAGTGATAGCGGGGTCATCTACAGGAAGCAGGCAAGGCATTCAACTATGTAAACCAGCCAGTTAAAACACTCTTGTACCCTGTTGAACTATTTTGTGATTTCAGGCACTCATTCAATTGATAGAACATGGGCAAAGGGAGAGGGAGGCGGCCACTGGTAAGCAAGGACCCCTCATTTCCATGCACGTGATTCCTGCAAGGTGTAGCAAGCTTTCTGGACTTGTAGAGTGATGTGTGAATTTGGCAGGACATTGGCCATCTTCGGAGCTGATGTTAAGTCTTTGGCCCTGATTCATGGATTATTTGCGCTGAAAAAAAACGGGATTTGTGCGTTATTCTGCCCGCAAATCCCCATTTGTTAAACAGGGATTTGCGGGCAGAATGGCGCACAAATCCTGTTTTTTTCGGCGCAAATAATACATGAATCAGGGCCATTATCTCATGATAGAAGACCACGTTAGATTACATAAATGGGATTCAAGCAGGATAACCTGCCCTGGACTGATCCCTTCTAGGTTTAGGAGCAGTGGGTGAAATTCATGTTGTTCGGGTGAAAATGCACTCTATGCAGAGGTAGAAGTGTAACAAAAAGCAAAATAAACGGTGACCCTGGTGAGGGTAGGACCAGAGAGTATAGACAGTCCAGTGGGTGGGATGGGCAACATAGGGAAAGGTGTGACCTCTTACCGTAGAACAGTGCCTTCGTGGAATGTGCCACTTTTCCCCTGCACAGGCTGATGCTGATAACCTGAGGGGTGTGTGCTATGCTCCCTTCCCACGTGTGCAGCACACTTCTCTCTTTGCCGTCCACGCCACCGCTAGAAAGTAAAGCTAAACACGTTCTTCCACACACTGTTTTTATTGATTACCACAGCAGCAGGAGCCACCTTGAAGTGATTATCTTCCAAGAGCATTTCTAGTATAGTATAGTGAAGAGGTATGCTTGTACTGCAACAACGAACACTGGCAGGAGTTTGAAAACGGTTCCATTCCCATTCAGCCTCCCCCACCTTCGAACTCGGACTACGTGTACAAGTTGTGGGAATCAGAGAAGCAGAATAATGCATTTTCTAAACGAAAAATAACCAGTGGAGTGAGATTGAGGGTTGGCGAAACACTAAGGATGGTCCCCAGCAGCTGCGCGGGAGAGGGGGTGGTGGTGGTGTTGGGGTTGGGGGGGGGGGTTTGGAAGACTAGATTGGCTTGATGGACCATGTTAAATAACCGCATTGGAGCAGCCCAGGATGCACTGCATAGCTTAAATGTTAATGCACAAAAGTCATTCCATTCACTGTGACTCTGTTTTATTCAGAATGATGGTGGTCTTTTTGCTATATCTACATTTGCAGTATCCAAAAGTGTTCTGAAGTGTCCGTAAGAATAAAACACCTAAACAAACTAAAAGAATAGGGATTATTTTCACCAGATGTGAAATTCAAGTTTCTGACGCTCTATGGCAATCTGGTTCAGCAATGCAGTTCCACACCAACTTTTACCCCCTTGCTAGTCAATAAGGCAGAATACAGATGACCAGAACACTGAAGCAACCAATGGATCAACAGGGAGGATGATCCATTGAAGCCAAGAGGAGGCAGCACATCTTAACACTGTAAGAGTAATAAGCTCAGCGTGAAGCAGAAAGCAGCTTGTGTTCAAGAGGCTGTCACAAGGCAGACCAAGGTGTGGCCAAGTAAGGGACAGTGTGGTCCATTGCCAGAACAAATGGTTATGCATAAGAGCCATGCCTCTCCCCACTGCTGCACACACCCAAGAATTTTGCAAAATGCACCATCCAACATCACGTGAATTCCTTGGCCTTCTTTTAACCCACATATACACTAGCATGAGCTCTGCCCTCCATCCCCCCAACATCTACTCCACCCTCTGCAGACATGCATCCAAGGGTCTCTGTTACGACCTTGTCCCATAACACTCATCCTAGACCATATGCAGCTGCTGTCTCTTTTCTCCCTGCAAATACATCAGGAGTTCTTTCCTTTCCTCAAGATTGCGAAGATGTGTATCTGGGCTCCACGAGTAAAACGCTTTGGAGTCTCTTGATTCAACGACTCAGACTGCTGGAGTTGCTCAGAAACCAGGAGTGTATGCAGAAATCCATTTGCCTTTGGTCCATTCCCTGCCTTCCCCCAGTTACCCCACCCTTTTCACTTGCACATGGATGCTTCTGCTTGATGCTCTGTAAGTCCAGCTCTAGATCTCTCTGCAGACATTTCCTGAAACAACATAGAAAAGACATCATTAATGATTATGTTGTCAATGGGCACACACACTCGTTTCACCACTCACTTCCCAACCCCTTAAAACGCAATAAAAGCCGTGGCGAATACATTCTCAACCCCTGGACAAAGCACTTCAAAAACATTTTTTTTAATGTGTTAAGTTCTTACACACTTTCACATTTCAACCAACACATACAATAATACAATGAATCATACCATTCATTATAAATAACACATTTCATTTCATCATTATTAATACAATCTAACACAAACACCTTAAGTTAATACTTCAGACATATGCAAATCCCTAAAAGGGAACAATATCAAATCCTCACTAAAATTAATGACATTATTTACCTAATTTGCCTGTGGCCATCACTCTTACCTATAGATAGTAAATTGCTTTGTGCATAGATTTATTCCCTGCGTTCAAGCAATATCACCAAAGCGCTTCACTTTTTACCCCATCATAGTTCCTTACAAATGTGCCCAGCATACTCATACAAAGGGAACCATGTTCCCGGCATTCTGTCAGGATGTGTCGAGCTGTTTCCTCTCTCGCTATTACACCACACATACGACACGCCCTGGCTTCTTTTGCTATTGCTAGTTCTGTGCCAATATTCTCCAGTACAGGTAGTCTATTCTCAACAGCAGCAGGAATCTGCGCAATGCTGGTGACGAACATAGGTTTAGATAGCGCTGACAGTTTTTACATTCATGGGTTACGTTTTTAGTTTCTGAATAATTACTCAAAGATGCCAAATGAGTGTAGTTTGTTGACCAATCCCATCTCTCTAATTTGATAACACATTTATTTTGTAATGTTTGTAAATCATCTTCCTCCTCAAATATCATGTTCACCAACCTGTCGCATTGTAGTATCTGGGTTCATAGGTGGGTCAGGAAGGACGGTGGAGCCATAAGTATATCAAAAGGAAAGCTTCTTTATTGTTACAGGGTCAGGATATGAAAGGGAGGTAAGGAGCTAATAAGGTAACATCCTTTCATGTTCTTCTCCCATCCTGTGTGTCCCTAACTGCCACAGCTGGAACCTTGAGTGAACATAAGGTTCCAGCCCAGGGAACATTCTGGGCTTGCATTGCTATACCAATGCAAGCCCATTACTACATGTATTTGCTATCCCCGGCTGCGCTGGCTTCCTCACCCAGCAATTTTAACAGCAGGCACTTTGGTGCTGACCTTGATTTTATGTAGAACAAACACCTTCTTTTCGCGGCCTGTACTGTTAAAGATTTTAGACCAATTATCAGTATTATTATTTTGATGGGTACATTCCAGGCCAAACCCAAGATCTTTCTCCAAAACGTTCCTTCTATAACCTTCAACCAGGTTAGATCACAAATACACAAGGCCTCTAGACCATACAGCATACTAGTGCAAAAACGCTGCTTATACAGCATCATTACCCTATGCAGGCTATAGCCGGAGACTTATCTTTCCTGCACTTCTCGTCGATGATCGCAAGATAATCGCATTTGGTTATTAACTCTATGCCCAAATATTTAAAGCTCTTTACATGCTCAATATGGTTTCCCACTATCATGACTGTGGGTATTTTTATTTCCCTGTTTGCAAAATGCACCACCTTCGTTTTTTCATAGTTTATTGTCAATCCATTTGTGTTCATGTACCTGTGCAATTCCATCAGTGACCTTTTAAGGCCCGAAAAAATGCACGATCACACAGTACCAAGTGGTCGGCGTATGAAATACACACATTTTCTCCAGCAATCTTAGGGGGCAATTATTTACAGACCCCAATACCCCTGGGAGGTCCACCATATACATTTTGAAAAGCAGGGGTGACAAAACGCTTCCTTGCTTCACTCCTTTCCGGGTGATTATCGAACACGTGATGGCACCCCTTACATGCACTGGCGTGTTTTCAGAAAAGCCACGTACAGCTCGAAATAGATCTTCAGAGGAGCCATATGATTCCATTTTCGACTATAGTCTGTCGCTTTCTACGGTATCAAATGCTGCTTGGAAATCGATCATGGCCACGTGTAAGTGTGGATTTACTTTAGTCCTGGACTGTGTAATGAGGGTATCCATTAGTCTAAGAGAGTGGGCAGTACCCGACCCCGCTCTAAATCCAATTTGGAACTTGTCAGTAAGTTGATGGAATTTACTCACTTTGTCAGTTCATCTAACACAAGAGATGCAAAGATTTTTCCAGATACATCTAGCGTTGCAAGAAGTCTGAAATTTGCCGGCTCCCATATTTGACCTTTTTTATATATCAGATCCAGCAAAGATCTCTGCCAGGAAATTTGTATAATGCCTTGAATACAAACCTTAGTGTAGTGGGTAAAACGTAATTTGGGCCAAAATTCCGTGGCCCTCTTCAACACTATATTTGAGAGGCCATTTTGTATCAGAGCTCTAGATTGTTTGAGCTTATTAATTTTGATCTCGATATGATTGTGATCAAAAAAGATTTTATAGCTCTTCTTTATAACAATTTCCTCGTCTTGAGGTCTAGCAGTGTGATCAAAGGTACCGCTAATGTATTCAACCCATTCTTGTTCACCAATAATACTGATCACCTGTTTTGCT
The DNA here is from genome assembly GCF_040938575.1 of Ambystoma mexicanum. Lineage (NCBI taxonomy): Eukaryota > Metazoa > Chordata > Amphibia > Caudata > Ambystomatidae > Ambystoma > Ambystoma mexicanum. The sequence goes on from NC_090932.1 coordinate 1,300,880,458, forward strand.
TTGGTCGATTTAGTCTGTGTGGAGAATCCTGCGGACCCCCCCACTAAAACCCTACATAGAGACTACTACCAGGTGGCCAGGAGAGGGCAGACGCTTCCTGATCCCAATCCTGGGGGCAGGGCCATCTTAAGCACTTTTGGGGCCCTGGGCACAGACATCTATGGGGTCCCCCTCCACCAGACCAAAGGAATTAAGGGATCAAGAAGACTGGTGACGCCCCCACCCTCTGCCCCCAGCCGTCACGCTCACACCTTGTAGGTTGATATGCTGTCTTGCAGCATAAAAAGCACATTTACTACCTTTAAATCCCCTTACCCTCTTCATTCTTGCTCTAATTAGAATGATAAACAAGTAGCATTTGAAGACCAACATTAGCAGTCTGTGAAAAGGTTACTGTTCTAGTACATACAGGATACTTTTTATCAATAACATCCAGGAAGGTATGCAGCCTGTAGTATGAATGCAGGACCACATGTAAAAGGTACATGTAACCCATAACAGTCAGAGAACTCACATTTTCTGCCTCACAGAATGCAAAAGTGCTCATGCATGGATAGAGGAGACCAATTGGAAGGAAGAAGAAAGCTACAAGTATGGTAGCATGGATAGTGAATGCAGATTAGAAGCTACCAGGAAGGTGTCTTTATCCAGACACACTGAGCTTAGAAGTGGGATATGGTTTTCAAATAGTTTTGCCATTAGATATCAAAGGAACACATGCCTGTGGTGTACGATATAAATATGCTCACTATTAAAGTGGAAGCAATCCCATAGCCAGTGAAACCACGAATAAGGCTTTTATGAAGATCATACCATGAGAAGGAAATCACTCTGAAGGGCTGACAATTTTGAAAGGTTTAGGAACTGTCAATATTGAGAGGTTAGGCAATTCAAGATTAAATAAAATCCCCAGGATCACACATTGGTTAAGGGGTGAAGGGGTGAGCCTGTGGTTTGTGCCAACTCTGCAATTTCTGCATTTGAATACTTTCTTTTCCAGGTTTTACCATGGACTAAAACAATCTGTACACAAATCATATTACCAAACATGACCATTTGTAAACAAAATATTATAGAAGGGTGTTATGCAGAATGGGAATGATTCTAGCTTCATTCTCTCCATCATCAAGAGAAGTATATAAGTACCAGCATACCAATCGATGTGATTTAACACATTTAATCTGGATTTGTCTTTTGAATTTTAAAGCTTTAAATACTTCCAAAACAAAGGCTTGTGACATTTTAATTTATAAACATGCATAAAAACCTTAGACTTTTACCAAAAAGCAAACTGTTTTTTGTGTCAAACAAGCAGACCTTAAAATATGCTTGCCTGAGGCCTGCAACATCTGGTCCGCTCTCTTCTGTCTACCAACCCTTCCACCCAAATGGCCTACATAAGAAGAAAGATCAAGTAATGGGCTAAACGCTACCAGCAGCATGCAAGAAGGAAAACCTCAAAGAAAACGGCACAGTAATGTAAGATATATTAGATCATTTGACCAGCATCACTGTATCGTCTGCTGGCAAATCCAGGATACAAGCATGAGCGCTTTTGTTCCATAGTCTTGAATTTGGATACTTATTCACCTCTTGGACTAACGGTTTATGCCATTGTTGGAGGCGAATGCCTAAGCTTTACAACACCCCATCTGAACAAACCAATTTCTAGACCTTCACCATACGGGTGATATGTTAGTTTTTAAAAATATATTTTTAATGGTTTTACAATAGGTTACTTGCAACATTTTCAACTCCCCCTTAATCCTCCACCCTCACCCCTCTACCCACCCCCCCCACCCCTCTACCCACCCCCCCCACCCCTCCCGGGGAATGTCTGCATCTTCCTGTATGAAGTTTTCCGCCTACTTTTCTAATTAAACATGTCCAAAATCCTTATCTTGTGTGGCCACTATTGTTCCATATAGTCACTCTGGAGGTATTCCATGATTTCGCCCCATTCATCTAGAAATTTCTGATGGGCCCCTTGTATGTTGTAGGTTAGCCTTTCCATTGCCACAGGATTCCATACCCTCCTTATCCAGTCTATGGACACGGGCGAATGGTTTTGTTTCCATTTATGGGCTATTTCCATATTTCCAGCCATGCACCTATCAGGAGTCCCATAAAGTTCTGTTTTTGTTTCTTGGTGAGTTGTTTGTCCTTGGGGTCCCACAGACAACACATCCATATCTCTTCCCCTATGGTACCTATTGTCGGGAACATCAAGTTCATATGTGCCTTGATTTCTCCCCAGAATTGCTGTATTTTTGGGCAATCCCACCATATATGTCTCCAAGTTCCTTCACTTCCACATCCCCTCCAACATACTTTTGAGGCATTCCGGAACATTTGACTTAGCCTTTCCGGCATGTATTTGATCTCAAAAAAGCTCATTACTCCCAGGAAGGCATTAGTGAGTGAAATTGCGAACGTCTTACTTGACCTTCTTATAAGGGACAATTGAGGAAGCATGAGTGTATACAGGGAAAGGCTGTCCGCTAATGGATTCAATGGACACTCTGGCTTCTTCATGTTTTGGGAATTGAGGCTTTTGATAACTATGTTTGCCTGATTTTTGATGGATAGATAAATGTTTTATAATTGAACCATACATCTTTTTTAAAACAAAAGCTCTTTATGAAAATGGAGGCATTTCCTTCCACATCTCTTTTGTTTGAATCGCCGTTGTCAATTTTGGAATCATTTTCCATATAAATTCCCAGTGCCCTTTGGTGATGGTATTGTTTAAAGTGCGGGCCCATCTTTTGATGTAGATCCATTTTACTTCTTCTACAGAGGTATTTATAAATGTATAGGTGGTGGAGACGGATATGTTAGTTTTTATAGCAACCCCTATCTGATGAAAGTACATTGCTGATAATAGCAGATGTTGTTCTGCAAAAAAAAAAAATACATATGCAGGCAGGTTTATAAACTTCAGACATATGAAAGGCTCAGCCAGCCTGGCGGGAAAGTGATATTCTGATTTTGCATATGGGCACATATCTCTGCAATGGGTGCTTCATATACTGAGCTAACTTCTGAACCATTGTGGCACTCAATTTATCAATATGCATTGCACTGTTGTCTGTTGCACATGATTAACATAATTCCCACAGGAAGGAAAGAATGCTACAGAGCTGTGCCGTAAGGAACACACAAACTATTTATACAACAGTGAACACAGAAAGCATGATGAATTGATCAAGGTAGAATGCACTTGTCAAAACAGAAAGGCAATGGGTTTAGAGCCTCAGCAGCACCCCATAAAATATCCTGACGTGTGCGATTTAAGACTGGTGAACAATAGAATCTTACTTCTTCAGCTCAGGCAGCCTTGTGGGGCCCCCTACATGCTGGGGGCTTGCAGAAGGATCACTTGGATGGAGACCAGGGCCAGGGAGGTGGGGAGATTGTGCAGGGGGAGATACAGTATTTTTCCTTGACGAGGAATACTGTTAACCAAAAATTAAAGGAGGAATTGGCCTATTGCCATTTTGGTACATCTCAATTCTCTATTAAGGGTAAAAATGTAAAACCTGACAGAGTGACTCCACTTTGTGTGGAACCCAAGAAACCAATATTTTATACACCTAGGGTCCCATATCCTCCACAAGATCAAAAGTATTCCAACAGAAGTGATGAACATGTAACCTTTTCTGTCCCGTCTGTCTCTAAAAGGGTTAAACCGTATCATTTTTCGCTTAATAGAATCTGGGGCAGAAAATCCATTCTAAAACCTTTTGAAGAATTGGAGAAATAGAATGTTCCTAAATCAAACTACCAGCCCCAGAATCCCTCAGGGACTGTGATGAAGAGATGGGCTAAAGAGGCAGGTAGGGGTCCAGGTCAGGCAGGCAAGCCTAATGACTCTATACAAGGTCAGGAAATTAATCATAAGGGCCTGAACCTAATCGGCCCACCTGAGGCGCATAAAAGGCTGACCTGAAGGAGAAGCAGTAGAAAGAAGCCAGGGCACGAATTGGAAGGTCAGTAGTAGCAGAAGCAGAAGAGGCAGAGCACTTAGCCAGCAGATCACAAGGAAGTGTGACCACAATAGGGACGCCTGAGTAGAGAGGCAACCTCCAATTGAAAAGTCTGAGTTAGTCTTGTGCTCACAAACCCTGAATAGCTGTGGCAGCACTGGAGAGAAAAGAAGGCAAAAAGCAGTGTTTTCAGATGTGCCTCATTGCTGTGAATGCAGAGCTGAAGTTTCTGTTGTTCCTAAGGCCCGTGTGCAGAGGCAAGCCGAGAGAAACTGGAGAGTAGGAGACTCTCCTTTAATGAGCCTTGATCAAAGACACCCGTGCAGAAGAGGGGTGTGGATCGCTAGAGTGCCCGCAGTAGTAGCAGAAAAAGAAACAGTCAGGAAGCTGCAGCAGGCCGCAGTCGATATAGTTGAGAATCGGAAAAGGAAGCTCTTTACTGCTGAGAAACAGAAGTTCCCCACTGGTAACAGTTTCCAGCTTTAAATTGCACTTGTGCTGAAGTATGAGCAAGTAGAAATTAGCTGTGAAAGTGGGAAGTCATTTTATCAATGGGGAAAGTAACACGTGCTTAACTGAAACGCTTTTGTGTGATGAAAAGCCTTTCTCTCCCTAACATCAGCAATACTTTGTTGCCGAGCGGTTACGTGGCTCTGGTTAACACAGAGAAAGCTGTAGCCTAATTTAAGTTAAACTGACTTTCCTGAAGAAATGCAAGTATTGTTTAAAGGCAACGTGCGCATGAGACAATGTTTCCCTATAATTTGGAGGCTGAGTGCTGACCGAAAGGTGAGAACGCATCTCACTTTGAAGTAGAAGTTCAATACTGAAACGCAATTGCATATTCCTAATTTTATTTTCAATTGAGGATACACGTCATGCAACACATAAATGGTTCAAGCAGGAGATTGTAAAAGTAGTAGAAGTTGAAGCCAGAACAAGCATTACCCAAGCCTATAGAGGGACCTCTATGAAAGTAAACCCTGCGCAGATAAGAACTGTATACTAATGTTTTCTGAAGTTGATCAATGTATTGTTATCCAAGTCTGCATCCAAAGCTGGAAGAGTGGCACAACCGCTTTGGGGTAACCATTGAAGGCATGGTGTATACAAAGCTGGGGAAGGGAGTTAGGTACTGGTTCACCAACGTTGTTTTTATATCTGCATGGCAAAGACTGGTTGGAAGAATAATAAGTGGTCTTTAAGCCCAAAGCAGATTGTATGGTAGCTGCAAGAAAGGCAAAGAGGCTGCCCTTTCTTAAGGTATAGAAAGAAATGTGCCTTGCCAACCGGTGGAGGTGAAAGATGTCTTGTAGAATTGCCCATCCTTGAAGTTGCTATAGTAGCAGCACATTACAGAGTAGTAGAGGTTGTTGTAGCAGTAGCAGGACTGTGGTTGGCAATATTTGTTAGAACTGTTGATGCTAACTGTGGGGAAAGGAACCTGCTCTCATGGTTATATAGCAGAAGGAAGTTGCCGAAAGAGGAGCTAATCTCAAGCGAGAGCATCCTGACAATTTGTACATAAAACACTGCAGATGCAGAAAGTGGAGAAGTTGTTGCCAAAGTGGGAGAGGTACATTTGTCAACTTCATCCATTCTTTCCTGGAAGGAAGTCATCCAGGAAACTCCAGTGGTGCTGTTATTTTCTTTGTGGAATTGTAAAGAAAGAAGCCTTTCACCAAACAAAGAAAATACTTTGGCCAGTGAATTTTATTTGTGTGAACGTTTTGTTTCTTTGGAACTTTTCAAGACTGTGGTTAAGACTTTTTGTTCCTTGGAGGAAATTGACTTTGGTACATTCTTGGGAGAGCAAGATCTGCCCAAGACCACGAGAAATCATCCTAGACACTGGGTATTTGGAAACCTTTTATTTATGTTATTTGAATGTTTATATTCTTTAGTGTGAGGGTTAGTTTTGTGAATGCTAGGAGGTTTTCCCAGATCTTACAATGGTGTACCCAAATTGATTGTTCACAAACAATCATATGGTAAATCTGGCTTAATTCGGCCAGTACCATTCGATCGTTTGTAAACGATCAGTTTTGGGAATCATTACCAAACATGGGGAGCAGGGGTTGCAGGGGTGTGCCCCGCTACCCATGTTTGGTAGTGATGGCTTATCGGGGAAGCAGGGGTGTCCCCTGCTGGTGGAGAAATGGAGGCGGGGGACGGGTAAAAAAATAAATAAAGAAAAGCAAGCCCTGCAGCATCAGATCCGACCTGCGTAGGAGGGACGGTTCCAACGCAGCAGAATCAGAAACAAAGCAGGCGTGAAAAAGATAAGAAGGGGGAAGGTGGGGGAGTGTTTTGGGCGCGTTGGGGGGTTTAAATTTGGCCCGATTTGGCCACAGCAAAATTGTCTTTACGGCCGAATTGACCATCGACCATGAACAATTGTGTCACGGCCAAATCGTATACATCCCTTAGAATAGGTAGGTAATCCCCTGGTAGAGTAGGTTTAGTTAGGATTTCTCCTACTATTTTGTGTGGAATAAAAGTAAAAACTGAGAAAACTCATTACAGTCATGAGTCTCACATTAGTGAGCCCTCACAGTTGCCACATTTTTCTTGGGTCTTTAGTTTTGGCAACGGCAATCAAATGTTGCCACTGGGTGTTTCTACAGGAGCATCGCCACCATTTGACCCACTCCTGTATTTGTTTTTAGCCGACCGTATTGCCTTGTAAATACATTACGAGTTTAACCCCTTTTTATTGATACTGCGTACCTCCCCTTCTCATTTATCTTTTTGCGTCCCTCATTACTTTGTCATAGTGTTGACTCTTGTTAGTTCTAGCCGTGTAAATATAGATTCCTTTTTGCATGGCCAGCCCAGACATAGGGCCTCTTTACAAGTTTGACAGTGCCGGTAACCTACCAGCACCGTTGTTACTGGACCGGCAAACTACGAGTTGTGCTCGCGGGTGCCTCTCTGCCCACCAGGTCTGACCTGGCGGGCAGACCGGCACCTGCGAGCAGAGCATGTCGGATGCACCGGCACCATTCTGAATGGTGCCGGTGCATCCGACCCCCCCATTCCCCATTCCCAATGGGGAGCATTTTTTCTGGTGCCCGCGAATGGGCAATTACCGGGTCGGGCAGGGCCGTAATGACCCTGTAATTGCCCATTCGTGGGTGCTGGAAAAAATTGCAAGCTTGGCAGCAGCCTGTCAGTTTTACCGGCAAGGCTATCGCCAAACTCGTAATGAGGCCCATTGTGTCTGTCATCCATGTCTCAATTCCATCTGCATTCTGTCCCCTTAGATGTTCTAATTTTCTCTCTGGATTTTGAGCTACCAGGTTACCGACTTTCTCTATATTCTTCTAGGCCCAACTTATCCTGTTGCTGCTCGGGGTTACTTCTGAATCGCCTACTTGTATTAATATATTGCAGGATTCCCAACCTTCTAGAGTTAATGCTAAGACAGCATGGTCACTAAATGTGTTCTCTTTTACTCTTAGCTTCTTAATACATGGCAATTTTTGGGCCACACTTCCATGTTTGTTGACCCGGCTGGTCACCACTCATCTGACCATTCAACATATAGCATCCCCATTCGGACAGAAAATTAAACCATATGTTTCCTTTCTGGTTCACAATCTTAGATTTCATTTTTTGCTTTACTATTAACAAAGTGTTATGCAGCCTCGGTCCTGGCAGTTCTCAAGTCAAATCTCCTTGTGGAAGCGCTATGGTATCGCATCCCGATCCAAGATGGCGGCTGCAAGCTCTTGCCACATGGTTAGGTCAGCATGTTCTCGCTCTGACACACAACCGCCAATCAGGAAATAAGTAGCTGCACGGACCGGGTGAGTTCTGTTGGCGTACGAGAAATCAGAACCACGTCATCTACGAACATCAATATGCCTATTGTTTCCCCTGCCCAAAGCGGGACATCTGCTTCCATCACTGGTAAAAAACCTACAACTCCATCAAAAAAAGGGTTGGGGCTAAAATGCACCCTTGTCTAACACCCCCTTCTACTGGAAAGGGTTTAGGTTCGCCACCTGCTACCCATCTAACGAAAGCAGTGGTAGCTGTGTATATCAATGATAGCCTTTAACAGAGTTAATGGGATATCTATGTCCTGTCGTGCACTCCATGGTTTAGAACTTGATATACTGTCAAACACTGCTTATAGGTCGATAAACAGCATATGGAGGTGTCCACCCCTACGGATAATATATTTAGCCATTATTAATGAAAATCTAAGCACTTGATCCAGTGTCGAAAGACGTTTAGTGAATCTTGCTTGTTGATGTCTAAGACAATTGTTTCAAGTTATCCAATCTGCTTGGTAAAACGTTTCAATATATTTTCCCCGCTCAGTCGAATGGCGAGTAATAATACCCAGTATGTCACGTCCACTTTCTAAAAATAAATTGGTAATTTTTCAGGCAATCTCCATGACTTTGGAACTTTACCTAACTGTGCATTTTCATTAAACAGCAATTGAAAATAACGAGCCCAGATAATTGGGTCGGAATTATAAAAATCTGCAGGGATTTTATCTGGACCAGGCGTTTGCCCTTGCTTTGGTCATCCAGAGCCTGAGTTTTTTCCTTCAGTGCTCACAATCCCCCTGATTTACCATAAGGGGCAAAGATTGCTCTTTTTTATCAAAGAATAATAGTCTGTCCTCTCTATACAATTTTGAAAAATGGGCATACCATAAATCTTCGATGATACCAATTAAAACTCCGAGCCCTCGTGCCTATTGCCTTCCTATACTATTTGTCAAAAGGTCCTCATATCATTTGATGAGGATGCCCTCATCTGTGTTTCTCATCTTTCCTCAAGGTTAGTAGTTTGTTTTTGCTTAATCAGCATCTTATATTATTCATGTCTTATGTTGGCCTTTATAATTATAAAAAGCAAAATATATCTGCAGATCTGATGCAAATGTATGCATGCATCCAGTTCACACCTGGCAGGTCTCAGGTGGAGTTTATGCCTCAGCAATGGCTGACGGACACAAAACAAGCGCAAAATCTCTAAAGCCCGTTGACAGCTTTTTTTCTGCATGACCTCTGTTAGGAATAGTGTACTGTGAGACAAAATAATCTTTAGTGTTTAATGTTTCTTAAAATAAGTCTTTAGTCTTATATGTGAGTCTTTAGAACTAGAGATCTTGTAGAAAATATATAAATGAACCAAAGTGTCATGGCTGGCTAGGACAGCATCTTTGTATGTACCCGCCATGTTAGGTCAGCAGACATGGAATGTTGAGGAAGCGCAGGGAAGCTTGTATTTTTGCCGCCTAAACAATGCCCTAATGCTGACAGGATTCCCAAGCAGTAAAAGAAACAAAATGAGCTGAAAAACAGATAAAGGTGTCCTGAGCAAGTCTACAGGCTGGGAACCCAAAATAACACACAATACTTTAGTCGTCTAGAGATAACTGTAAGAAACCAGGGGGTGTCTCACGTACTGATCCGCAGGGATTGGTCAACCAGGTGGCCAGGACACGGCCATCGTTGTTGTATCCAGTTTCTGGGGGGTGGACCAGTGAGGGAGTATCCCCTTTCCTATCAAACTTCTTCCCCATCCAACTGTGCAAGATCTACTGACTTCCCAACTCCTCTCCCCAAGCCCCTTCATTAAAACACTCAGACGAGGAACAGAGGGATCGGGAGGATTAAGATTACTGACAGAAAACATAGTCAGACACAGAAAACAGACTCCTTCCTTTTGACAGCACACTGTCCCAGTAATGAGGCCAGGCAAAGTCAGGCCTCCCTTTACAACTATGCACACTTGAACCTAATTACCTTTTCCAGGAAGTATAGAAGGTGGAAAACAAAGGCACACTTTGAGCGAAATGGGATGCTAGAAGGTGCCGGGAAGCAGGAAAACGACCAAGCAAGCTACAGAGACCCAGGGATACCTGGAGGAGGAGAGAACCGCCCAAATACTGGCCCTGTTACTTGAGAGGAAACTGCAGTGTGGAGAGGGAACTGTACCTCCAGAGGGCAAGGCCAGGGGCAGCTGGGGTTGCCTGGCGGTACCAACAGCAGAACTCCTCCTCTGGCCAGGCAGGCAAACCCAGGTCTCTGAGGGGCAGGAGATGAGACCCTGACCTAATTTAAACACCCCCCTTTTGGCTCCTGCAGCTCCCAAAATCACGCAATGCCATTTTGGGGAGCTGTGAAGTGGGGGCAAAATTTTCAAAGTGCATTCTGGGACTGGGAGTCCAAAAAACATAATGAAAAACCGAGAATTTTGAGAGGAGGCTCCAGTTCGGCAGGGGGAAGTCTTCTCTGTGAACTGTAAATCTTGAGGAGAAGGATCCGAACCTGGCAGAGGGAGACCCTAAAAAGGCAAGACAAGCAAGGCAGATGCAGAAAGTCATGGCAGCACCTCCCTCATATACAACGATGGAGCTTGAAAGGAGGTGAGCTGCCTTTGACCAAAAAACTTGACAAAGAGAATTGGATCTATGTGATTGATCACTGCGCCGCCCATAACATGCGACGGCCGAAATGCTGATGCCAGTTACGGCGCAGCGCAGTGATCATATAGATAATTGTGCCCGCTTCCCCGGCCTGATTTTCCCTTCCTACCCCCCACCCCCACTCCCCAACTTACCGTTCATGGCGGCACACTTCTGTGTGTGCCGCCTGCTATCCCTGCGGCATCAGCTCCTCCCACCAGAGATTAGATGGGTTAGAGCAGACGCCGCAAGGTGCTTTTCTTTTTTTTTTCTTTCGTGTCCCCTGCTTACCAAAATGGTAAGTAGGGGACACCCCCGCAACCCTGGACTCCCGTTACGGCGCCCAAGCAGAGCGAGGGACACCCCGAAACCCCTGCTCTGCTTGGGCGCAGTAAATGTCGCCCTCATTTTGTGCGCCCCCAAAGTCGCAGTAACTGCGGGGGCGCACAAATGAGGATGACATTTTTGTATGATTCCAGCAAATTCGATACAGAATATCAGATACTGTTGGTGAGTGAGAAGAGAAGCCGGCTTGCATGAATGTAAAAGTGTTTGAAGTACTCGCTTAGGTTCGTGGAACTGCAAGTGAGAGACATTGTAACCAGGGTGAAGGATGCAGGGGCTGCGCATGCGATGAGAAGCCGCAAGTGAAGCCTGAAGCAATTTTGTGATTTAACAAGAGAAGTAAATAAGCCTTGCAAGAGGGGACAATTAGTCAAAGTGGTTATACAAGGCAAAAGGCATGAGTTCAAATATCCCTCGTACAGTCGAAAGTCTTTGACGAATGAGGAAAAAAGGTATGAAGCTAACCTGAGGAAATATTGTGAAACTAAGGTATCTAAAACTGCAGATGCCAGAAGGCCTCAGGAGAGGAGGCAGAGGAAAGAGTCAAAGTGGTCATACGGGGGTCAAGACAAATCCCTCATACAATCGAAGGTCTTTGACAAGTGAAAGGAATTGAGTGCAAAAAGGACAAAAGAGAACCCGACGCAGGGATGCCAAAGGAAAGTAGGGGAAAGTAAATCCTGCATCTGTTAAAGTTGAGCGAACTGTGTTACATGGACAGAAGTGAACCCGACAGTGGGATGCCAAGTAAAAGAGAGGGAAAAGGAATCCCGTCTTGTGATAAAGATTGACTGAAATGAACAGTGCTAAAAAGGATAAGGGTGAACCTGACTTAGGGGCCTCAGACAAAAGCAATAAGAGAACTCATCATTGAGAAGGACACTGCTCTCCAAGCCCTGCCAGATTGGAGCCGATTGCTTTCTGGTGCCTACAGACTTAAAGGGGGGTTAGGGGCCCCCAGTTTTAACTGTTTTTCCTCCCTGTCCTGTGATGCAACGTGGGGAAGAAAGCATGTCAGTTCAGCAGTCCTGAACCACCGAAACACTTTTGGACCTATCATTTTGCTAAACACTCTTTTCTTATACACATCATTGTCCCACACCCATTGTTTTTGTTTAGAAGTAGGGAGTGGCAATATGTTTTCTTTTAGTATAGTCCATCTTTCTCTGACATGACACCACGAGGACAGCGTTTTCTTTATTTTGATGGTAGAAGCTTGCTCCCATCTTAAATTTAGGTTTAGATTAGGCGTTTTCCTCACCCTTACAAAAGCTCAATAAACACCCTTAAGCGGTGGTCACTTGTGTCTGTCTTACTGTTGATACCATGCCTTCCTTACATATGGTGTCAGGAGTGACCCAATTGGTACTAGTTGGGGACCCCACTAGACAAGACAACCTTTAAATTTGAATGCTCTGATAGGAGCCACAGAGAGAAAACAAATTATCAGCAGTTTCCTCAAAAATGGCTCAAACATCCAATGGTATGAAAGTAGCTATAACCACATCCCATTTGCCACCACTGTTATGAAGTCTATGGAAAATGTACAAAACCCATTTAAGAACATGGGTCAAAGAATGGGAATCCTGTTTGTTCCTCTAACCAAACAAGCATCCTTCCTGTTAGGAAAACTGTAGAAAGCAATGCTTATCAAAAAGAAATCTCACATTTGTTGAATTCCAAAAAGGGATAAAATAATAATTTCCCTGGAGGTTAAGGCGGAAATACCAACCCACTCCGTCATGTATTTTATGCCTCTGAGTGAAACAAGGTGGAAAAGACAATTCAAAATATTACCCCTCTAGGCAAATATGGAAGAGCATATGGAAGAGCTAAAAGTTGCCCTCTTGAATTTATTGTGTGACATGATACAGATCGAGAGGAGCAAACTGATCGGACTACTAGTGTGTGAAAATTCTTGGCAAGCTCTGTCCCAACTAGACCTTTGGGAGAAAAATAAAGAAACAATAGAGACAGCCACAGTAAAACCTCCCCCACAAGAAAGGTTTGAACATGTAGATATTTCTCCGGGTGAGGGATCACGTTGGGAGAAGGGGAAAACCTTGAGAGTAATTCCTCCGAAAAATCTGTACATGTGCCTCTGATTTTAGTGGACCCAGTAGATGGTCAGGGGACCCCGCAGAACAGTACAGGCCTTGGGTCATCAATTTTAGAAAGAGACACTCTACCTGGCTGTTCTTTCCCTGTTCTGGTAGAGCCGAAAGAACACATTTTTTGAAACTCACAATTGGAGGCGGGGGAAAGCCGGTTTCTCTGATGTCCAACTAACCGGGTCCAGACTTTTGAAAAGTAAGAGGAGTCTTGTTCCTCTGGGGGTGGAGAATCAGGAACTCTCAGGGGGTAAAGTCTCCCAGATTGTTTACCTTAATGGGAACCCCATGTCTAGACTCGGACGTGAAGTAAAGCTCGAGGAGAGTGGAAAACCTGCAATCTTGGAACAGCCCCAAGCCCCAAGGGTGTCCACCAAGTCCATTCTTATCAGATGAGAGGTAGGAGGTTCCCATGGAAGTAAATAGGGTGTTGAGATGCCATCCTTCCCAGAGGGGGATCCCCCTGACTTATTAGGATGGGAACCATCTAGGGAATGCGGAACGGAAGAACCAGGGAAGAATGACTATGTCGCCAAATTTTCTGAGGGCTCTGACTCTGAGGGGCGAACTCCAACGCTTCTCAGTTCTGAGATAAAACCCTGTTTATCCTGTAGGAAAGTTGGCCATGAAACAAGACAGTGCCCTCTGAACAAAATAGATCTGTAAAATAAAAAGAGGGACCAACAGAAATGGTGGACACCACCTGAACAGATCTGTGCATACTATTTGAAGGACACAGACTACTGGGGAAGGGTATGTGAGAAACCAGAGGGTGTCTCACATACTGATCCCCAGGGATCTGTCAACCAGGTGGCCAGGACACGGCCATTGTTGTTGGATACAGTTCCAGTGAGTGGACCAGTGCGGGAGGATCACCTGGATGAGGGATCCTCAGGAAGCAGGGTAGGGACACCCGATGGTGAGATGCAGTATCCCCTTTCCTTTCAAACCTCTTCCCCATTCTACTGTGCAAGATTTACTAACTTTCCAACTCCCCCCGCGCCCCTTTTCATGTAAACACTGAGACGAGGAAGAGCGGGGTCGGGGAAAATCAAGATTACTGACAGAAAACACAGTCGGACACAGAAAACAGACTCCTTCCTTTTGACAGCAGACTGTCCCAGTAATGAGGCTTGGCAAAGTCGGGCCTCCCTTTAGAACAATGCACACGTGAACCTAATTCCCTCTCCCAGGAAGTATAAAAGGTGGAAAACTAAGGCACACTTTGAGCGAGTCTGGAATGCTGGAAGGTGCCGGGAAGAAGGAGAAAGACCAAGCAAGCTGCAGAGACCCTGGGAGACCTGGAGTAGGAGAAAACCGTACAAACACTGCCCCTGTTATTTGAGAGGAGACTGCAGTGTGGAGACGGAATTGAAACTCCGGAGGGCAAGACCAGGGGCAGCTGGGGTTGCCTGGTGGTACCAACAGCAGAAATCCTCCCCTGGGACAGGCAAGCAAATCCAGGTCTCTGAGGGGAAGGTGATGAGACCCTGACCTCATTTAAACATCCCTCTTTTTGGCTCCTGCAGCTCCCAAAATCATGGAATGCCGTTTTGAGGAGCTGTGAAGTGGGAGCAAAATTATCAGAGTGCATTCTGGGACGGGAAGTCCAAAAACATAATTGAAAACCATGAATTTTCAGTGGAGGCTCAAGCCCGGTGGAGGGAAGTCTTCTGTGTGAACTGTAAATCTTGAGGAGAGGGGTCCGAACCCGGCGGAGGGAGACCCTAAAAAGACGAGACAAGCGAGGTAAATGCAGAAGGTCACGGCAGCACCTCCCTCGCATACAACGATGGAGCTTGAAAGGAGGTGAGCTGCGCCTGACCGAAAACCTTGACGAATAAAGACATTTCGGTACAGAATATCAGACTCTGATGATGAGTGAGGAGAGAAGCCGGCTTGCATGAATGTATGATGCGATAAGTGTTTGAAGTACTTGCTGAGGTTCGTGGAACTACGAGTGAGAGACATTGTAACCAGGGTGAAGGATGCAGGGGCTGTGCATGTCATGAGAAGCCGCGAGAGAAGCCTGAAGCAATTTTGTGATTTGACGAAAGAAGTAAATAAGCCTTGCAAGAGGGTACAATTAGTCAAAGTGGTTATACGATGGGAAAGGCATGAGTTTAAATATCCCTCGTACAGTTGAAAGACTTTGATAAATGAGAAAAAAAGGTATTAAGCTAACCTGAGGAAATATTGTGAAAGTAAATATCTAAAACTGCAAATACCAGAAGGCCTCGGGAGAGGAGGCAGAAGAAAGAGTCAAAGTGGTCATACGGTGGTCAAGACAAATCCCTCATACAATCGAAGGTCTTTGACAAATGAAAGGAATTGAGTGCAAAAAGGGCAAAAGTTAACCCGACCTAGGGATGCCAAATAAAAGCAAGGGAAAGGGAATCCTGTATTGTGATAAAGATTGATTGCAACAAACAGTGCTAAAAAGGACAAAGGTGAACCCGACATAGGGGCCATAGACTAAAGCAAGATGAAGAGAACTTACTATTGTGAAGGACACTGCTCTCCAAGCCCTGCTGGCTTGGAACGGATTGCTTTCCGGTGCCTACAGATTTATGGGGGGAGGGTTCGATCCCTGGGTCCGTGCTTAGAAACCTCTGGGTATTAAGCGCCTTATAAATAACCTATCATATCACACCCATTTTGTTCTTTAAAAGTAGGGAGTGGCAGTTGTTTTTTTTAGTATAGGCCATCTTTCTTTGACCCAACACCACATAGACATTGTTTAGGCATTTTCCTCACCCTTTACGAAAGTTCAATAAACACCCTTGAACTGTGGTCACTTATGTCGGTCTTACTCTTGATACCATGCCTTCCTTACATAACATAGGGCCTCATTACGACCCAGGCGCTAATGGGTTAACGGCGCCGTAAAAGGCTGGAGCGCCGTTAACCTATTAGCGCCTAATTACGAGGTCCCTTTGCGGGACCCGACCTTAACGGCTGGTTTTACCAGCTGTTAAAGTAGGGACCCGCAAAGGGACCTTGGTGCTAAGTACGGTGCCGCAATTTGCGGCACTAAACTTAGCGCCTTCCCCATTCCCATTGAGCCCTATGGGGCAAAAATGGGAATGGGGAAGGGCCATGGCAGCATGGGGAATTACCGCCCCGCCAACCTTGGAATGGGGTGGTAAATCCCCATTCCGCCATGGCGGACACCGGCACGGACCATGGTGCTACTAGACCCATGGTCCTCCGCCTGGGTTGTAATGAGGCCCATAGTATAGAAGTAGAAGTGTGAACTTTAGAAATATGAACTTTTAATTTGGAACTTCATAAAAAGTATAATGTTTATTGAGAATAGGATGTGTGCTCCTCACTGTCTTTCAGTGAATGCAAATGAATCCACATCCACACATTTGCTCTCAATGACAGACATGTGAGTGTTTTATCATTTTTATTTTCACCAGTAAAGTTTGCAATACAATTAGAAATAAACAAGCTTCATAAAATTACAAACCTGGTCACAAGATTGAGTCCAGAAGAG
Organism: Ambystoma mexicanum; assembly: GCF_040938575.1. NCBI lineage: Eukaryota > Metazoa > Chordata > Amphibia > Caudata > Ambystomatidae > Ambystoma > Ambystoma mexicanum. The sequence goes on from NC_090932.1 coordinate 1,300,896,841, forward strand.
AAGAAAAAGAAGAAAAAATCATCTCATAATGCATAACACAACATAAATAAGGAGAAAAAGTAGAAGAAGAGAGAAAATTGAAAAGAGACCAGAAAAGGAGAAGAGAATGAAACAGAAGAATATCAAACTATCATTTGGTAGTACAATTTATAAATAATCAATAAACACATCCCCACGTACCATGGCATGATCTTGGCTAGCATAAGAGCAAAACAGAATACATTTCAGGGTAATAGAGAATTTTGACAAAACACATCAGCATATTGAGTCACCATGAGACTTTAACCATACGCATTGAGAAAGATCCCCCGTATGTCCAAAAACTTTTCAGTCTCTCCTTTCAGTTTGCAAATTGCCTTTTCATAGGTGGAGACCGTAAGCAACTCATCCACCCACTCATCGATGCAAAAAGAGCTGGACGACTTTCAAGCCCTAAGAATCATCTTTTTCGCAATCATACAGGCCCTAAGGAACCACATTCTCTTTCTAAAGTCAACATCCTCTAACAATGACACATCACCCAGTACTAAGAGAGACGCAACCATTGGAATGGTGCAGCTCAACACCAAACCTAATCTCTCACAAACTCCCTCCCAGAATACCTTAGTCTTGGCAGAGAACCAGATCCGATGACTTAAGGTACCTCTTGCTTGTTTGCATTTCCAGCACAGATCATTTTCCAACAAGTGTCGCTTAAACAGACGCACTGGCGTCCAAAAGGCCCTAAATAGAAGCTTGGTTTGCGACACTCTTAAGCCCCAGTGCATGCTCACAAGCCTCACATTACCACAGCAACGCAGCCAGCATTTTTGGTCAATCACTTTACCCAGCTCCTCTGTCCAGGCATTTGCCGTCTCTAAGTTCCCCTTATGACACATTCTCAGGACCTTGTACTGTATAGTTGCGGCTGGGTGAGCAGCATGTTTGCATGTCTCTAAAGCTGCCCAACCTTTGCCCTGGACCGCCAATTGTGCAGGATCCATGTTTACGGAGATGATGCTCTTCAGCTTTCTATACTCTGCGTAGGTGCATTCCGTTAGATCAAAGGTGCGGCAAAGTTGTGCAAACGGGATCCATTCCTCATCTTCAATTAGGTCTGCAATATATTGAATCCCTGCCAGGAACCATGCTGGCCAGAATAGCACTTTTCCATGTAGCTTCAAAGCTGGATTGAGCCAGATCGAAGCCTCCGGAAATAAGAAGGGATTGGTTCCAATACAGTTAGACAGGTCACGGCAGCACTCCTTCAAAAAAGCAGTCAGGGGATTTCGCCTTTTGGACTGTTTTGACACTGTAGATAATAAGGCCTTGGGGGCCAAATGAGATGATGCATTACTTTCTCTCAGTATGTCAACCATTGGCTCCCCATCAGTGTCGATAAATTTACACAGATGCCTAACCGTGAAGGCCAAATGATATTCTGAGAAGTGAGGTAGATTAATTCCAAACAACAGGACAGAAGGCATAGCGGTCTCTACCATTTGGGAAGCATTTAAATGTTTTATCAGAGGTGTGCTGATGGCGAAATCTGGTAGATTCAGGAATATGAGGGAATAAAAGATGAAGACGTTATCTGCTGAAGCCAAACGATTGGAATAACAATTTGTCATGAGCCGTGATGAAGGGGTTAAAACCCAACTGAGGGAGACAAAGTATGAACTGAACAAAATCATGTCAGACCAAGTAGATTATGCTTTATTTAGGCAGAAGATAAACTACTTTGAGAATGGTGAAAAGGCCGGTAGGCTTTTAGCCCACAGGCTGAAAGTGGCTGAGAGTGACCGTATCATCACTGCAATCCGAAAACCTGAAGGGGGATTTGAAACACAACAAAAGGGAATCAATACATTGTTTCATAATTTTTATGAAAGACTCTACAAGTCGGAATTGAGCTGCGAGCCAGAGGCTATAAAGTCCTTCCTAGACTCCACAGAACTCTCTTGCCTAACTGATGAACAGACAAGGACTCTCGAGGGTTATGTACACATAGAAGATGTTCAGTGGGCTATTTCATCACTCAGTGTAGGCAAATCGCCTGGTATTGATGGAATACCCACAGAATTCTATAGGATATTGCCTAACAGCGCGCTGCTGCTATTGTCAGATGTGTACAATGCATCCTTCGATGCTGGCTCCCTGCCAGATACTATGCGGCACGCCTTGATAACTGTGCTACCTAAAAAAGACAGGTCACCTACTCGATGTGCCAATTATAGGCCGATCAGCTTAATTAATGACAAACATGTGAGCTGCAAGGTCATTGGGTATGCATGGAACAGAACCTAACTCATGATTGAAGGGGACTATTTCAGAAGGCTGCCGGGAGAGACACTTCTCAGCGATTGACATAGATTTAACCTACATCTTTTTGGGGAGAGAAAATGATTTAATAAGCCACTGCTTGGTGTCTAGATCTCTGCGTGTTAATACAGTTCTGGTTGCTGCACCTTGCTGAAGGCAGACTCCTTGAAGCAGCGTTGAGTGAGAAGGGTGGTGCTCCTCCTAGGTGTCCCAGAGCTCCACACATCAGGCACAGAAAGACTCCTTAGTACCCTGGAAGGGCAGACATGAAAGTGGGCCAGCCAGCTTGAGGAAGGGCATCCTGTAGAGGATGAGGCACCTGTCTATTCTCAGTAGAAGTGATTGGGAACTAGCACCAATCACATTTGGTGGCAGAGGGGAAGATGTGCCAGCAGACAGGGACTGCTTTTGTGACAGGGTCACAAGGAGGCGGCAGAAGTCAGAGAGTGAAAGCTAACTGACAATTTACATTTTTAATTGCTTCAGGTATCTTGCAGTGGGACCCTAATTAGTATTGTATTATTTTGTGTGTTCTGGGGGACAAGGATCTTGCTGTGAGACCTCAATTAGTTGAACATGGAGTTAAACAATAAAGTATTGCAGTATAGTTGAGTGTCCCAGTGGGACCAGGTCTAATGGGGAAGCCTCTATTAGCTGAACTGTGAGCATTATATTGTGTTTGAGGCTCACTGCGGGGTGGAGAGGACAACACAGTTCTTGAGATGAGGCTAAGTGTAGTTCAATAGAGATTGCTGTGTTGAGTGCTCCGAAATACCCTGGGCCCCAGAAGAGGCCCTGACTAGCTATGGGTGCAGAGACCTACACTCAGGTTTCTGGCGGGGTGGCCCATAAACAAGATGGTGTCCACCCGGAAAGCTGGGACATAATAGGGGGTTTAATGGCACAGTTAAGTGGTAGGGCAGCAGGTATTAGCATAATTGACCTAAAACATTTGATCAAATTTATTTGACCTTTATTTTTGGTCAAATGTAATTAAATATATATATATATGGGGGTGGGTAAGAGTATAGATTAGGTAGAGGGGAAGTGGGGGCTTTGCGGTTGTCCCCTCCCCCGCATTTTAGACTGAAAAAAAGGTAAAATAAATTCGATCAAATGTAATTAGGTCAAATGTTTTAGGTCAAATAGACCCAAACCAGGGCAGCATGGTGCGATGTTAAGATTGCCCCCGAGACAAACGGAAGAGTACTGGTAGAGATTTTACATACACAGGACACGAAGCATATTAAAAATAAGGAAGAGGCCCTCATAATACAGGCATTTTTGAAGGGCTCCAGGTTGAGAGGCATGCTAAAGAGACATTGCAAATGATATGTGCACGTTTTACAAGAGGTGGCAATGATGAAAGAGAAGATGTCACAAATGGAGATTAATATGAGGTAGTTGAGCAGACCTCTGTGAGAAAAGACGTTGACTGCCTGGAAGAGAGTGGGTATTAAAGATCAGGATTTACAGATAATCGTAAGAGCCATGCATATGAGTAAGATTGTAGAAAGAATGTGTATTGCGCAAGGTGGATGGTGCAAGAGTTGAAAAAGCCCAAACTTTACATCCCATTCTCTGACGGACCCACTACCGACCTGCACTCTTCTTCGACAGCCCTTTTGGCCATAGAGCTAAACAGACAAAAACGTACATTATTCATGAAAGAAGATTTCAAAATTTGCGTGAAAAGTCAACCCCCTCACTGTTCGCACAGGACGTGTTCTGATGCCACAGTTGAGACAAATGGAGAGTGACTAAAAGAAAAGTTCTATTAGTAGGGGAACGAGACACAGTACAGAGAGCTATGATGAACATGAGGGTACAAAGCGAAGAGCAGGACCTATAGGAGATGTATGTTACCATAAAACATTGAGAGAGTAAGCTAAGAAATTATGATGATTATGCCCCAACCTTCTCCCCCTTGCTGGAAAACAAGACCTGCTAGAAAAACACAAATTGAAAAACATTTTACCATGATGCATGATGAGTACAGGATTATAGACAGAAATGGTTTCGGGGAAGATGAAGCGCGGAAGGATATCACTTGCTCTGAACCATGATGGTATGTGGGACCAAGGAAAGCAGGTCATATTACAGATAACAGATGGGAGTGAAGGAGGGAGGGGAGCATGGAGAATAACCTTGGAGTGGTGGGGCCATTTTCCAAAGACAGGTATAAAATATTGACCGATCAGGAAGGGGCTCAGAAATGTTTCCAAGAGAGTTGGGAGATGCCTAATGGCTTTAACTAGCGAATGGCAGATCTAGAATGAGCTTAAGCAGAAGCAGTAGGAAAGTATCTTAATATTTAGTAAAATGAATAATGAGGTGAAGGAGCACATGACTGCTACAAAGGACCAAGAGAAAGCAGCATAGGCAGATAAAGAGACAAGGGGCAAGTTTATAAATTGTACAGATGACCGTTGGAAGCAAAAGAGAGATAGTGTGCTGGTGGGTGGCCTTGAGAAAAGTGTAGCACAACAGGTGGAGAGCATTCATATACAATGGGGATAGCAACTGTATCATCCTGACCTTTAGCAGTATAGAAACAGAGAAGATTCCACAGAGGGTGGAAGAAGGAAACACAGAAATAGAAAAAGCAAAGCGTATCCAAGAGAGGCTGATGGAAGACAGGGATGTTTTGGGACTTGGAACAGATGTATTTGTAAGTACGTTGAGCAGGGGACAAATGATTTTGATCCATGGGTCAGTGGTATGCAGCAAGCATTAGAGGAAGTAAAGATGGAAAAAGAAGATGTGCCGAATGATAAGACGAGAGAGCAACTGACTCAACACTGGAATAAAGCTGGTGTTCCTGGTGAAGGTGGATACAAGGGATGCACTAAGGAAATATAGGGAGCGAGGGGCAGGCTGCTTCCTCTAAAGCAGAATGACTGTGTGCCACAGGGATTTGATGAAGTTAGAACTTTGCAGCATGTCACTGACATTTTGTATGACCATATAGCTCTCCTCTGGAAAGAGCAAATGTGGAGAGAGGTCGCCCTTTCATCTGACACAGAAGCTGCTGCATCAATGGTAGCAGAGACACATTCAACATAGCCAACACTAGCTATAATTAGTATACAAGAAGTAAAGAGAATGCAAATTCAGTTTATGGGCAAAATGCTAGAGATTGACATTTGAATAGTGTGATGGAAAGGTAAAGATTGCCTCGTGGGGAAGATGATGTTTTGGATGACAACATGCTCTAACAATTACAGCTAATGGTGAACACAGAAGAATACTGTATTGTGGCAACTGTAAGGGCCCTAAGGAAATGATAACTGCGAGCACACATTCTAGAAAAGTGGACTGAAACATGAGATGTATCAATCAACAGCACTACTGTACACCTGCCAAGATGTTTTTGCATAGAATACGATAAACGTTGGCAGTTTAAAGAGTGAGGTTGAGATGAGTATCAAGAACACACTAAGCCAGATGAAGCCCTATCTGATGGATGTATAAGGAAAATCTACTAAGCATCAATGAGATAACAAAGACACTGCTAGAGACCCCCAAAATGAAAATTGACTTTGATCTTAAGTGGCCGGTGTGCTGGAAGAGACAGAAAGATGGGCACTCAGATCATCGTTGCACAATAAATTATCACCAGTTTCAGATGGTTCTAGCACCTCACAGCTGGGGCCAGCTTTCCCTGCAAAGGTAAGTCCAAAGGCAAAGGTGTTTATGGAAATAGAGTTGTCAAATTCTTTTTGTAGTGTGCCCCCAAAGCCAAAGAGTCAAAACAAAACTTCCTCTGTATGGCAAAATCAGATATATCAGTGGATGTTCTGTCACATGAATTGAGAAACACCCTTACCTTACACCATAGAGTGATGTGTGACATTTGAAAGGGCATTAATAGCTAGCCAGAACATGTGTGATCACCTGGAACATGTTAATGAGGTGCGGGGTACTGTTGCGCAGCAGTGGTATGTAGTTGCACAGATGTATCCCGCTATAACAATTGCTTTTATGTAGGATTTGCAGTGGGCGCGGGCACCAGAGGAAATCACTGATATCAGCAACTCTCACATTTCTGGCACGATCTCCATTCCAAGGCATGCAACTCGCATGCTGGTCTTTGGCAGCAAGAGGACTACTGCGACTCAATCTGCGTGGTGTCTGGAGATGAGGTGGGACATGTAGGGATGAAAATAAAGGAACTCCTTGGCAGTGATAAAGCACTAGTCCTAGGAAACAACAGCACCCCGAAAACACAAGGGAGGAAAAGCTCCCCAGAAGCACTGACAATCACCTTAAACACTCTCACCCAACACCATGTTACCAAGGGAGTACCTGTGAACGGAAGTCCAGAAATGTTCTTATTTCTGATGTTTAGGTGCTAAATGGATATATGAAGTTTACACTCCCAAATGAGATAGATAAAAATGTGTGGGTGATGGATGGGTCATCTGGTCAGGCTTCCTGTCCAATGCTTACATCACTGTTTTGAACACTATAATAATCAACACTGGAACACTCTGGAGCTCACATTGAACTGGGCGTAACGTAAATGAAAGGCATAAAAGCCTTGCAAAAGGTTTTTACGCCTTTCATTTATGTCACGCCCCAGTTTCCATAATTTACAAGGCAGAGAGAAGGGGCATAGCACAACATACGTTTCTGCCTCTCCCTTCTTCTCCGACATACAAATCCTCCAGCATTTGCGGCGGCATGGATTTTCATGCCTGCACAAATGCTGGGCATTCCTATGAAGTCCGGCGGCCTTTTGCATCATCAAAAGCAGGCAGACTTCATAGGAATCCATTGTAAACGCTGCCTGCCATGCATACATGGGAGCAGTGGTGTAGCACACAATTTGGGGGCCCCCCTCTGCAAGAATTGCTAAGGGCCCCACCCCACGCTCAGCAACAAATCACATGTCGCGCCACACTCTGGGATGGCCTAGACTACCACCCCAACTGCCAAAACCAGACCCTCAGCCTAGAATTACCTCCATGTCCGTCTTCCTCATCCCTCACTCAGAGTATTTTCGTCTTTTGAAGTGTGTGATTTTTTGGGGTTCTCCATAGCTCTACATAACTGACCATAGCGTCCAAATTGTCTTTTCAGATGTATCCTCTTTGCCAACTTTTTGCCAATAAGTGCCTGTTGTTGCTAGATTGCCATACAGTGTAACTCTGGGTTTTACTTTGCATGAGCCCCTCCTTGTGTCCCTCACTTGTGTTCTCCCCGCCTACCTTCCCCAGCCTTTCTCTTCTCTCTTCTCCCTACATACTCTATGGTGCACTCTCTCTCTCCCTCCTATCTTTTCTAACTGCTTCTCTATCGACTATCCTGCTCTCCTCACTAAATCTGGTAGGAAGAAGTTTAATAAGGACATCCTGGTCTCCTCATCTTTAGAATGCCTCGTCTGCAGGTTCTCTCTCTCTCTCTCTGGCCATTCCCTTACTGTGGCAATCTTCTATCCGCCACTTGGTCAGATCTCCTCCCTCCACTATGAGTGGGCGGACCTCTCCTCTTCCCTCCTGGTCTTGACCACTCAACTCCTCCTTCTTGGAGACTATAACATCCACCTGGATGCTTCCTGTCCTTCACGTGGACTCACAGAAACTGTTTCTGTATCCCTACAGCCCCATAGCCGCCTACCTGATGTCTGCACTTACCCTTGCACTTGCCACCAGCTGGCCACACTTTTTATTTATTGTCTTTATTTATTTATTTTTCACTGTTTATCTTATGCACTGCACTGCCCCCTTTTCATCCTCCACCTTTCCCCTCCCCCCCTACATTGCACTTGCGCGATCTCAATGTCACCTGGCCTAGTAAGATCGTTGTCTCTGTCTTCCCTCTGTTCCCCCTCCTTTGCCTCGTTGCGCCTTGAAGCACTTGTGCATAGACGCGTTACAAATGCCATTTCATATCATCATATCATGGTTTGTTTTAGACAGACACAAAATGAATCTTAGGTCGCACCAGCCTTTCAGGGGCTTGGAGTATCGGTTTTACTTACCTTGAGTGTAACTGTTGTCCAAAACTAACGTGAAGTAATTGCTTCCCTTACTCTGTGGACCGAAAAGCAACTGTTATTGCATGTTACACCCGAAAGTCCAACTTCCCTAGAATGAAAGTTATCCAGAATACAGTTCATAGGTTTATACTGTGCCTATTATATGAGTATCAGAATGCATTGTCCCGTTTATTAGACTATGTGATTTCTTACTGAGAGTCACGGTACAACGATAGGGTCTAGTAAAGGAATTAATTGTTGGCTGGGTTAGCCTGCGCGCACCAGCTTTTTTCACGTTTTGAAATCTGATCTGCCGCCAAGGGCACATCCAACTTAAATAGTGGGAACCAATTCTTCATCGCCTCAGGCACCTTCCAGACTTGCTACGGCCTTCCCAAGAAGAAACGCTTTTTGCTTGACTGTCGAGATTGTGCACTTTTGCGCACTACTGCAATGTTGAGTACAAGGCTACTGACTTCTCAGGTCTGCATCAGAAAGTTAGGGAATGAATCAGAAAAATTGTCTAACACTCATCCTTGCTTTCCCCGATGCACTCGCCTGGCCGATTGACACAAGGCTTAGTCGGATAATGAATGCAACTAACTTTGTTTGGACAAGCAGTGTAACCTGTCTCACTTGAACGTACACAGGGCTGTCTCAAGTGGGATAGATAGTCTGAACGGACATACATAAATTATAGGAGACAGCAATTGAAGGCTGTCCCCTGTTACGCTCACAACATAAGGAATACATACCTCTCGGGAACGAAGACAAGAGATAGCTTGCAGGGTTTAACAAGGTTAACTTTTTCAAAAGTAAAAATAAAAATCTTCAACAGTGTCTGCTATTCGAGAACATTGAGACTCCAGAATGAATGACATAGCCCATAGAAAGGCCACAGCGTCATGAATGACATTGCATATAGGTTCATAAACCCGCACTAGTGATGGGTAAAAAAAGTATTCCTGATCGCGCGGCATTGGTGGATGCCAGCAAACAATTTGTTGATTTTTCAAGTGTATTTCGGATGCCACGTTGGTCAGCTGGGCTCATCGCTCCCATGGAGTGAAGGTCACTTTGGTCACAGGTGGACTTCAGTAAAACTCCCTAATACTGGGCATGTGGGAAGGCATGGCCTACTGGAACCATGAAAACTTGTTTATTTCAAATGCAATGATAATGGCTAAAACGAGCATAGCCATGCAATGGGGGGCAAGAGAAAGTCCCTAGACATGGACATTGTATGCCAATAGAAGAAAGGGTTTTACAAAACCGGAGGCTGTCCTGTCAAATTTGGAAAGAGTTGCAATAAGTGGGGCAATGCAGACTAATGTTGTGATGCTAGCATTGTACCTTTTAGTGTTGTATGATTATGTGACAGGGAAATGTGGGCAGGCTTTTCTGTGCAGTTCGGAGCCGGGTCCTAGTAATTTGAATTTGGATGGAGTACTAAGTTGTAATTATTGCTTTGGTTTAATTATACATTCAATTAAAAGATTGATGATTAAAAAAAGAGTTACGAATATATGACAGTTATGCAGAGCATTGATGCATCTTTTCGCGCTTTAGTTCATGCCCCAGAAATTAGGTCTATATGCTGAAAATATCCTCAGTATTATTATATGGAATTGAAATCTAGTCTTTGGAGAAAACCAAATATCACCCAAAGAAGAAGAGGGTGGCGGTGGAGCACAATTCTGGGTTTGTCAAGGTGCCTGATTGGGGTACATACATCTGGTTATATTTTAATTTCACACCAATGGAGATCTTGCCTTGGTTAAGCGACAGGCTCTAAATGTATTCATTAAAATAATGCACCATGTCCCAAAAACAGTAGATGCAAGCATAAGGAGGGTATTTATTTATTTATTTATGTTTATTGTGCTATGGTTAAAAAATGAGAACCTTTCACAGTTCAACAATACAAAAATATGCAGCATCAAAACATCAATAAATAACAGCAGTATGATAAAAACGAGAATTCATCAATTAATCTTGTATAAAAGACAATGTACAAAGGGAAGACACCTGAAGCACATATAAAAGAGGTTAGAGCATAAATATTAAGCCTCTTATCTTAAATAAAAAGTGCACACACAAACCTACTTAAAGTGGCAGATGCAAAACGTGCCAGTGCCAGTCCATGCCACAAAGCCAATGAAAACGCTAAGCGAAAGGTAAAGACACAACATTGCTTGGAAAACACCAAATTCAGATATCTAATAACGGAAAATGTCATTCATATTTGAGGGCCCAAACCCTGGCAATCCACTATTAAGTGATCCAAAGTTTCAACTTTGTTGGATGCTCTGCAAAAGCGACACATTCTAAGATGCCGTGCAATTTTGAAAAGTGCTCTTAGCACCTCATTTGTGGGAAATAGATCCAAACGGACTCTAAGAAATTGAGCTATTTCTTCAAACAATCTGGCACTGTATTTAGCACTTTTTCCTCATTAGCAATATGAGTAAATAAAATGTATTTATTCGATAATTTCTGGTGAGAATCCAGTCATAAATGCCAAAAAAAAACCCAAAAGAGATAAGTAGAGCTTCAACAATACAGACATAATCATGTCATAATTAGACGATTATGGTTGAAAACAAAGAGCCCTCTTCAGCCATCTGAATAGTTTTAATCAATTTTTATTTATTAACTTTAAACATACAAACACAACAATGTACACTTTAATCTCTCAGGCGGATCCATGTAAGTAAATAACAACTCCCCTCCCCAACTCCCTCCCTCTGTTCCACCTTCTAGGCCTACACAAACCATCTGAGTTTGGTTCTTTTTTTCTATCAGAGCCACTTCATCCGTGGCAACAGGTGCACTTTTAGTAGTCACCTCCCTTTCGAGAGTATCATGTATTGTGGCGGCTAAATGTGTCCACATATCCACCCATCTTACTCCTAGTTCCTCCTCACTGTTGGACGCTTCCAACCACACCACTGTTTCCGCATTGGCCCACTTTAGCAGATCCCTCCACCATACCCGTGCTACTGGCCTTGCCAGTGCTTTCCATCCCATTGCTATTCTCCGTTTAGCCAGGATATACGCTAAGTCCTTCAGCTTACTTATATGTTTGGCCCGCTTGGGTCTCTGGAAGCACCCTAGCAGACATGCTTTTGGAGAATCTACATCCAACGTGATCCCCGCCTCCACCAGCAGCTGTGCCACCTCCCTCCAGAATCTCCTCACTTCCACGCATGCCCAAAACATATGCACCAAATTAGCATCTCTTTCCTCACATTTCGCACATGCCTGGACTTCTGCTTGATTAAATCTGGCTATTTTGTATGGAGTCAGATATACTCCATGGGTGACATACCGGTGGATCTGCTGGAACCTTGCGCCCCTCAACACCTTTTTGTGATACATTTTCACTCTGTGCCATTCCCCATCTGACAATGGTGCTCCCAGGTCCGCCTCCCACTTCCCCCTGCTTTGATCTATTTCCCCTCCCACTGCAGACATCAGTAACTCAAATACGTGAGACTTCATGTCCCCCTTCTGACACATCATAGAAGGATTCAATCACCCTGTCAGGCTGCATATGTATGTCGACATCCGGCCATCTCTGTTTCAAGCCCTTCAGAAGTCTGACGTGTGTGATGTACTGACCTCCATGTATCCCATTATCTGCTACTAGTTCTTCAAATCTGTGGGGTTTATCTTCTTTAAGCATATCTCCTATTGGGCTACTCCCATGGGTTCCCAACTCTTCCATACGTTCTTCTTAGTCTGTTCATCTACTCCTGCGAGGGATGCCAGCGGCACCTGCAAGGAATACGGTGCAGTGGAGCCCAGCAGCCGCAGTGCCCTGCGCCATATATTGCAGCTGTTAGGCAGAATTGCATGCAGTACCCTCTGGGACCACCACATACAATTAGGACTGCAGGTGTAAGCAAAAACCAACCTTTGGTATAAGTCTATACTATACAGTTTGTGGTAGCGAGCCGAGCAGCCAGGCTTATCTCAAGAGGGAATGTGAGCAGTACAAGAGGTTACACATAGGTCTTATAATCAATCACAGTGCTTCAAGTAGACACTTACACTCAAGATTTTTTGGTAAAACACTTATTAATTTCTTACACAATCATTTAGAAAGCATTTCACTAGAAGGAGGCGACTTAATATTATACAAAAAACACACTTCAAAAGCAAACCAATAGGTTTCTCAACAAATTAGGCTCCCCTGAAATAGGAGCAAAATGGCATTTCAGTTACTTTCAATGGGAGTAAAAAGGCACAAGTTAGCAGAATAGATCGCAAATACTTTCTTAGGCAGTGCAAATAGTTTTAGTTCACTAGAGGACTCGATTCAGTTCAATAGCCCTAGGCCAAAGTCAATGGACTAGTGTCTTGAATAGGAAAGAGCAGTTCTTGAGGTAAACGGTAAAGTCTTTGCCAAAGTTCTCAGAAGTAGTTTGTACGAAAGAAAAATCATATGCTGGGTCACAAGCTGATTAGGCCTGCAAGTTGGGAAAGTTCCACGAACTTTCACTGCGAGGGAGGCGTTCTCTCAGTCTGGTTGGCACAGTACCTTAGTATGAAGCAAAAGATGCAGCTGAAGACGTTGGTTCCTGGCAGTTCCTGCAGATCTCGCTGTTCCTGAGCCTCAGTCGTGGGGACAAGAGGGAGGACGTCGGGGGACTCCTGCACTGCACAGGATCGTCAGAAAATGCAGACAAAATTGAGTCACTTCAGTTAGAGTAGCTGTAATTCAAGCACACAAGCTGGTGTCCTTGCCCCTGGTTAATCCTAACCAGCTCTGAGAATGGTATCCAGGTGGCTTACGAGTGAATTGGTCCCACCAACTCAAAGGAAGAAGTCGTCCTTGAAGGGGCTTCTCTGTCGAGATGAACTTGGCGATTCGGACCTACAGCAGGGCTTCACCGGGCAAACCAACGGTCCAGGAGTTGCAGTAGCCGTCCTCTTCCAGCTCGTCTTGGGTTCTTTCATTCCAGTGGTCGACTCTGCTTTCCAGTCCAGGAGACTCACTTTTAAACAGTTTTCTCCCATTCATTCCAGCCTAGCTTCCACTCACCCAGCAGGGTGCCTGTCCTTGCCGGACTGTCAGCCAGCCAATCACGCCAGAGTGCATTTGGGTCTCCTAGGAGACTAAGCACAGGGAGTTTCGGGCACCTCCCTCACTTCCTGCCCACCCCAGACACTCAGACGCCAGAGGCGGTCTTCAGTCCTGAAGCCCGCCAAAGGCATGGAAACAAAGGGACCAAACCTGGTTTGGCGCGCAGAGACAAACATTAGAATGACCTTTCCAAAAAGAAATGGTGAAAAAAGAAGACCGGGACCGGTTTAAATAAAGTGGCTTAAGGCGCCATCTTGAAAAACATGGCTCCCACAATTTTTAGCTACCGGTGTTCGCGGTCGGGAAAAATCATGGTAGTTCGATTTAAAACCACTGCCACCAGCCATTTCGATAGAAAAGGGTAGCATTTGACTGCTACACGAGTTTCTAGACACAGGGGATACTAGGTAATCCCTCCTGCACTCTATAGGAAGATAGTGTGTGCTGGGTCTAGGAATTTTTAAAAAACTAGTAAAGTCAATTTAATCTTACATTCTCTGGGAAACAGTAGTTTATCCTAGATAAAGTATTTAAACCTTTGGGAAGTCCACAAAGACATCCCTGCGTCACTGCACTGAGGGTGCTGTGTAACACACATGAAAAGATGCCTATGGAGTTATCTTAAAACTCCATAATCAAAGAACGCAAGAGTAAAACACACATCAAAATACATGAAAGAGTGGGGAAAAAGGCTTACACTCTTTCCAGGTAATATAATCAAGTCCTCAAAATCCAGCAAAGTTGCTGGGAGTCTCTAAGGTGAAGGGAATTAGCACATTTTTAAGAATTCTCCCTAACAGCAGCCCAGCCGCAACAGGTGGTGGCTGCTAGTTTTGTGTAAATCAGATACCCAAATCACTTCTTTCAAGAAGAACAGCCTGCCTGCTGTTTTCAACAGCCTCAATTCAGTGGCCGATTCATTTGACAGCCATCTGGCCACATATTGCAGCTGACTGGCCATAAAGTACACCTCAAAGTTGGGCAATTTGATACCTCCTCACACATAAGAGTTCTGGAGCTTCCATAGCGCCACTCTGTTCCTTGACTTATGCCAAATGAAGCTCAGGCATACCTCGTGTAAATGCCCCAAAACAAAAAACTTCTTAGGGATCTCAAAGGGGATATTGGCGAAATAATGCAAATGTCTCGGCAGTACCATCATCTTCAATAGTGCCACCCGCCCCATCATGGTTAGCGGCAACCTCCCCCAGAATGTTATACTCTTCTCAATCCCTTCCATTGTTTTCTAGTGTTGTGCTTATGTTCATCTTTGGGATTGTGATAAATGTCTACTTCCAGGTATCTGAACGTGTCTAGCTCCCATTTGATAGGCAGCACCGGCAGACTGTGTATGGGCTTCCCTTTGTAACTTCCTAGGGGGTACAAGCTGGACTTCTGGGGATTCACTGATATACTGAACACAATGGCGTACCGTGCTAGCGCTTCTAGGACATATTGCAGATTCTTTTCCGGGTTACTCAAATACAGCAACATGTCATCTGCATAAAGAGAGACCAAGTGTCTCCTGTCTTGTGTGCTAACTCCCACCTCCCCGAACTCCACCTTCAAGTAAACTGCCAGCGGCTCCAGTGCTAGTACCCCATCTGAATAGTTAAATCATTTTCCACTTAACCAGGGCATTCAGGGATGGGAGACCTAGTTCAAAGTGGAGAATCCGGGCAGGTACTCCTTTTGGCAAATTGAAGACTCTTCTGCAAAAGAGGCCCTCCAAAGTATCCTAGGGAACAGCAAACATCTCTAATAGGGTTTCAACACCATAAGTTAGAATTGGGACTACTTTAAGTTTGTAGAAGTTTAGAATGGGGAGGCAGGAAAAACAGCCAACATTTCGATTGCTCAGACAAGTTTGAGAGACTAAGCTCATCGTCTTTTGTTTCAATATGGTAATCAAACTTTAACTTCTTCCTCCCCCCACTGTTATGAAGCCCAAATAAGTAAACAAAGAAACCACTTCAACCGGAGCACAGTTAAGTGCCAGTTATAAGAGATCTTTGATATTTTTTAATCAATGTCATAACCAAGATCTTGGTTTAATCCGTATTTAGAGACAGCTCATAAGTTTCAACATAAAGTTGAAGTTTGTTCAACTGTCTTTGGAGACCTATATGGATGTGATGAGAAAGAACCAAGTCATCAGCATAGGCCAGCCAGCTCACTGTGGTTTGACTTAAAAATTGAGGGGTGGATCTTGCTTTTACCAAAGACTCACCAATGTCTGAGATAAACAGATTAAAAATGAGCATGGCCAGAACACAGTCTTGTTTCAGCCCCTCTCTCTAAGGACTTGGGAAGACAACAGATCTTCCCCGTTTAGCCTCACACGGATAGAGGTACCTTCATGAAGAGATTTAAGAATATCAACTAAGTAGGAAGTACGCCCCCAACTAACCAATTTGGCCAATAGTCCTTTCCTTAAAGAGGTTTAGCAGAAATCCATTGAACACCGTTCCTGAGCCTTTCATGAATCCCAATTGAAACCTATCATAACTTGCACAACTTGATGCCCAATTGTGGAGTTGGAGCCACACCAGCGAGGAAAAGATCTTACTGTAAACATCAGGGAGGGCAATAGGGTGATCAGTTCAGAGGATTTAAGCAATCTACCTTCTTCAAAATCGGCATTATTATAGAGGTCTTCCACGAATTGGGGAGATGTTGCGAGTTCAAAATGTATTTAGTGCCACAAGGATCTCTGCCCATATCACAGGGTGTCCCTCTAGAGTGACATTAGATAGTCTGTTGGGTCCGGCTGCACGGGAGGTTTTGCTTTTTAAAATTAGGCTGTTTATATCATCCGTGACAATGGGCAGTTTCCAAGGCATGGATGAGGAACAAGGAATTGTTGTGGGAATCTTGCAACATCGGCACTGCGTATAAGGCTTGTGAAAATCTCTTTGGTTTTGAGCAATACTGTGCTCCCTTACCTGGGGCACATGAGCACTGCTCCATGGGAATCTTACAACCGGCAGCTCAAACGTACCATTATTAATTGAGCCAGTTCAGCGCAGTATCCCCATGTTCCCTGTGCTTTTACCTGCTTATGGATGAGGAACAGTCATAATGATGGATTTTCGCAGACCCCATTGCATAGGTTAATCAAATGTAATTAACCTAGGATGTCTCAGAAATGGGGTTAAATTGCAAGGCTGTTTGGAGATAGGAATTACCATTTCAAAGTTTACAAAAGTCTTCTGAATTCTTGGAAACCAGTGCCCTTAGCATATTTTCCAAATCTCATTGAATCAGGCAGATTTTGTACCAGTGGAGTCCGTTTTTATAACTCCGTTTAAGGTCCCCATCAGGTTAAAGGACTGCAGTGATCGATCAGTTACCATTAAATTGTAACCTAGAGGCAATAGTTGGGTAGCAGCGGCTAACAATGCTTCTGATATCACTCTGGACTATTAAGCATTCCTTTGTAACTAGCAATGTATATCTGTAACAGCACCACAATGCCCTTGAGTTGATGTGCGATTTAAAAATACAGATAAATAAAATGAAGGAGCACTCGATCTAGCGTGTAATCATTAACAAACTCGACTAAGTCAATGTCACTAGATTAAACCAACCCCAAAGAATAAATAGTACCAAATAAAGCGAATACATTTGAGCTGTTCGGAGCAATGAAATCCATGGAAATCAGCGGTCTTTCCAGAAATAAACAATTTGGTTGATTGGCAGGGGAGTGACAATTAGATGGTTTCCCAGAAAGTGGTTCTCTCATCGGCGAACTTGTATTGATCGTAGCTAATCTTCTTTGCTCTAATGTGGTGAAGGAGCCTTCCCCGGCCCTAAGGGGCAACTTATTAGCCTCAGTAATGCTCTTTAACCCTGACAAAGCTAAAGACTCTACTGTAGGAGGGACCCCTGAGAAGGATGATGGAGGGCGAAGTGCCTTGTGGGGTGCATTATGAGGCGAGTTATTTTAATCCTCCTTAATCTAGTATGTAGATATTACAAAGCAAATCATCAGTCACATCGTGGGGTGCTCTGGCAAGATCAGGGTCAAAAGTCCTTGCATCTGCCACCTTTAATAAGAGAGCCCCCAAGGCAATAGAATGCACCGCTTCAGAATTAGGTATCACCACCTTTTTCTGCAATTTTTTTTCTGAACATTCGGAACATCAATTACAGGAAGCTTAAGGTTCTGTAGAAACTTTCTGGATCCACAGTTATTTGTACATCAGGACTTCATATTTTTACTTTTTTTCCCTGCCAGAGGGAGGCTTCTGCAGCCGGTTTTCTTCTTGCAGCTTTGATAGAAAATAGAATAATGTAAGTTTTCTTGAGCATCCAGAACTGAGAGCCTGTATGCCATTAGAAAGGCTTTCCAGGGGAGGCCGAGGCTGTGACTGCTCTGCAGAAGCAGTGCCCAAAGGGATGTTTTCTTTCATATGAGACCCCAAGGCTTCTTCAAAGAAGGTTACAGACGATCCTGTCTTAGAATTCTGTTTGTGGTGAGATACTTGATGTAGGGCACAGTTGACCTGGTATGTCAAAGGAGGGGCCTTGTATTTGTTACAATCTACTAAATAACCTTCCAAGAAGTAGAGTTTAGAGGACATAGAAGTCAACAGGCCTTGTTTATAGTTAAGGGTGGCATTAATGTTCTCATAAAAACAAACCAAAGTATTCAGGACAAGGTTCAACGCAGAGATTGTTGTTGCACCCAACAGAGGCATGGTGCTTTGGCCGGCCGTAGGTACTGGTGAAAATAGGGAGGAAGTGGAAGCGGACAGGGAGGACTGATTAACCTCCTTCAACTCGTATAACAAAGCAGGCCACTGCTCCAGAAAGTGTTCTGTAGCTCTGATAGAGGATGGTTTTACTGCAGAAGCCTTTGGGGGATCCCTATGCCGATTGACACATACTTAATAACATAGCATCCAGAATGTCCAGGGTATCCGCTGGAGATACGGCAGGTGCATCAAGGGAGAAAAAGGCACCAGTCTGGCCAGGTCTCGGTTCAGTTTGAAAGTCAGAAGTAGGCACGTCATTCAAAGAATGTAGACGCTTGTTAAGAAAGAAGTTTATTATTTTAGTGACTCCAGCCGAGTCCCTCAGCAAAGAGTTTAAACTTTGGAACCAAACAGAACAGGGGGGAATAAATGCAAACAGCATTTATTACCAGGATTAGGTGCAGATTCTCGATTCGGCTCATAAATTTGGGGCGATATGCCCATACCGTCTCCAATGTCATTCAAAGTACACACTTCTCATTGGGGTTGGGGGACGATCTCCACCAAGTCTAAGGCTTTACTATGCAGAGCGTATGTCCATGCCATAGTCAGGCAGAAAGATCATCAAAAGACCCTACGGATGGCTGCTGTGTCTTACAGAGTGAATGAGACACTTCCACCAGCTTCCCTGTGGACTGCAACAGACTGCACTCAGCGTTGTTCTCCCACGCAGCGCTTAGTGCTGCCGGGAGTTTAAATAGGTAGTTGTAGTGAAAATAGACGTCGCTCAGCAACACGAGTCACTGCACCCGAGATCCAAGGAAACAAGGGGGCGCAGCCGCTGACTGCACTCAGTGTCGCAATCCCACCAGCATAAGCATTAGGAGGCTGTCGAGGGCACTGATTGTGCTAATGGTAGTAAAGAGTTGCTCAGGTGTATGGAACTTAGCAGCATGGAGGATGAGGAACAGGGGAATAATTAAAAGGAACTTACACGAAATTGACTACTATAGGAATTGTGAACAGCTGGCAAGGAAAACAAAAGCAGTGGAATATATAAAATATATGCAAGTTTTGGGCATTACCGTGACATATACCTTGTGATTATTTGAGCTTAAGATTTAATTTATTGCCCACATGGGAAATAACTTCGGCTTGGATTAGTATTTAGTCCTTGACCGTTACAATGGTCTCCATTCTGTGGAATAGATAATGATATTCAACCTACTAATAACATTCTCTGATTCCATTCATCATCGGTTATCTTCTTGGTTGTCTGCTATCCCTGCCTCAATGTTTTCCCGCTTCCTGGGTTTTAACACGAAAAAAACGGAAATCTTGTTTTTTCCTGCTTCTTCTAAGATTCCACCCAGCCCCTATCTATTTTCCTCCACTGTAGTTTCCTTTGTCCCTTCAAGCAGGGAACCACTTTTTCTTTCCAAGCTCATATTTCGTCTCTATCTCAGTCTTCTCACTTTTCATTTGTTTAAAATCAGAAAATTAGGAAGCAAATGAGTGGACACCACGGGAGTATGAGTCTGTTTAGTATCCTTGAAGGTCTCTAATGTGATGAATACTTTTTTATAAATATGGTTCAGTGTACAGGAGCCGGCTGAAAAAGGTTTGGAGACACCCAAGCCCAAAAAACAGTAGAAGCAAAAGATTAGGTAAAATACCCAATCATACAGCCGCTCTCTGAAATCCCAATCTGGGTTTTATATTAGTTGAAATTTTACTAAATGCAGTTAGTGTGACCATTAAAGTTGATTCATGGAAAAATTCAAAGTCGTTGTAGTTTTCAAGGTCGGTTTTATCCATCAAACCAAAGTTTTTTAGTAAAGAAGTCACGAATAATCACTGATATTGTTCTTAGTGAGGAAGGATTTGCCACAAGTCACTCTATCTGTAGAATTATATTGTGCCAATGCATTTCGGAATAAAACAATTCCTTCATCAGGTCAAGTCTAATCCATTTAAATATAACATAACATATGCATAAAATTGTGCCAGCCATATCATGGATAGGGTCCATATATAACCAATCCCATATTCAAAAAAGGGCATGTGTGTGTAAACATGAACATGAACAGTCATCATTCACATGGTTAAATAAAATGACATAACCCAAATGGTTAAAAATGTGAAAGATTGCACATACCCAGAAGTATCGTATGCAGAATCATAAGGCAGGAAACAATGGAAAATAAAGAAAATGCAGAAAACAGATCAGTACCACGGTTAGTAATGGTGTCATGTAACTGATTTAGGAGGTGAATGGTCCATTACCTTATGTAGGTGAATGGTGTTTTATAAGCTTCAAAAAGCAGACAGCAGCACCAAGCTCGGTGAGCAGTGGCTGCAAACAAGAAAGTATGCATAAGGAGCCTTTCAGAGCATATACTGATGCATCGAGTAGTGACAAGCGTGGAAGTTGCCTTACCGCTTGAAGGATACGGTGCGGAGCTGTTCTCTCCGTGTCTGCCAAAAGCAGACTGTCCTTGTTGCATCGGCGCATTGCCGAGCAACCTGATTTTATGTGACACGTGATCGCGGCTCCTCGCTGAAGAGCGTGAGCCACGATCCGTGTCTGCAAGCACATCCATCGGCATGAAAATCTTGAAAGCAAATAATGATGGGATATCCTGGGCATATTCTGGAAAAAGTCATCACCAAAAATGAAAAAAAGGAAAAAATGCGAAACTCATGGACATGGAAAAAATACTAAAATACCAAAGTATGTTAGTTACTATGTAATCATATTATACTTCAATTAAAAAATAGATGTATGCTGGCCTGTATGTATGCAGCCCTGCTGTGTGACTGGTCCCTGTCTGGAAGACAGGAACATTTGTAACTAGGGGATTCTGGGATGCTACTATAAGTATGCATGCCTCCAGTAGTAAAGGGCCTGAGACGAATAAAGTTTGTAAAATGGCTTTTGTAGTAATAGAAGAGGATGCCCCGAAACGGAGTACTGGGATGAAGAAGGGGGCCGTGGAGATTCTTTCCTATTTAGCTAGCATGACACAATGTCCTGGTTTACGTGGATGAGGGTAGTCAGTCCTGGTATTCACTCCATGTCCCCTGGTCATGGAGTAGTCATGGTCAATAGCCCAGAGTCACACTTTTCAGAATATGATATGATATTTATAACGCGCCTATACACAAGTGTTTCAAGGCACGACGAGGCAAAGGAGGGGAACAGGGGAGGACGGACAACGATCCTGCTAGGCCAGGTGTCATTCAGATCGTGCAAGTGCATGGGAGGGGATAGGGATAGTGCAGTACATGCGAAGATGATGACAAATAATAAGTAACGGCCAACAAGTGGCAGTGCAATGGTAAGTGCATACATCAGGTGTCAAGGGCTGGTAGGGGGACTGTAGGGATACAGAAACAGTCCCCTAGTGCACAGGTTGCCAGGTGGGCAGTATAGATGTGTGACGCTGGCGGGGGTGGGACCTGAGCCAGAGATCAGAGGGTGTCCAGGTCGCAAGTGCAGTTCAGGTAACAGCAAGGAGGTCAGCAGAGGAGAGGAGGAGAAAAGGCAGAAGCAAAGAGGAAGGTTTTGAGGTGCTTCCGGAACCGGAGATGGTTCTCCTCAAGTTTAAGGGAGGCTGTTCCAGAGGGAGGCCCGAGCCAAAGAAAGAGATCTACCACCAACTTGTTGCTTGGAGAAGGGACTGACCTTGAGGGAGTTGGAGGTGGATGAGCGGAGAGCTCGAGAAGGAAGATATTTAGGAAGAGCGAGTTGAAGGTAATGAGGCCCCAGGCCCAAGAAGGCCTTGTGGACGATGCAGAGGTTTTTGAACTTAATCCTCGAGGCCACTGAAAGCCAGTGCAGAGATTTCAGTCCTGGAGAGATATGATCCCTGGGCTTGACTCCAAGGAAAAGTCTTGCAGTCCTGTTCTGGAAATGTTGCAGAGGGCAGAGAGTAGAAGCAGGCAGATTTAGAAAGAGGCTGTTGCAATAGTCCAGCCTAGAGAGAACCAGAGCTCTGGAGACTGTCAGCTTCTGGGGGAAGGAGAGGAAAGGAAGAATACCTCTGAGGAGGTGCAGTTGGTAGTGTGACTTCTTAGAGACGTCAGAGATGTGAGGAGAGAAGGAGAGTGTGGAGTCGAAGATTACCCCAAGGTTTTTAGTCTTAAAGGTGGGGGCAGGAGGAGGACCAAGAGAGGCCGGCCAGAGAGCCACAGGGAAGGAAGGAGCATAGGCATGGAAGCTAGGTCCCTGACAGAGCACTTCTCTGAGGAAGAGTGAATGCAGAACAGGTTAGTGTTTGGGCAACATTTTGTGAGGGAGAGACCGTACAAACATAAGCATCTCTTATTGCTGCCAAAAGAACAAAAAAGTGGAACAGAGGAAAGAATGAGGAGAAATGATGGCTAGATAAAAGCAGAATATAAAAATCTATTAAAGGGGGGATGTGTGCGAAGGAGAGTTTGGCATAAAAGTGATAGAAAATGTATGTACATCAAATGCCTCAGTATTGCTCCATGTGTCACCGTCAGAATTTATAATCAATAGTTCACCAAAGGACATTTGACCCCAAAATAGTTAAAACTATAATTAGGGCCCCATCATGAGTTGGGCGGTATCCCGGCGGTATTCCTGCGGGGATAAGGCCCGCGCTAATAGCGCTACCGCCAACCGATCTGGCGCTATTAGCGCCGGATCACAGGTTTGGCAGAACAGTCCTTCCCCATTGTGCCCATTTGGGCATTCCCGCGATAATAGCGCCAAAAATCGTCAAATTCCCAGCGGATTTCCCCCCAGCTCAGAGTTGGGGGCAAATACTGACATACCCGTGAGTTGGCGGACTCTTAAATGTGGCGGGAATAGTGTAATAAAATTAAAGAGTTCAATTATAACCTAAAACTGTCTGGAATTAAATATAATAACGTTATTATGGTTATTCCAGTGTTCCGAGGTCTGGTTTTTCACATTTATTTTTCAGTGCTTTGCCTTTTATGTGTATTTTCTCCATCTATTAAAGGGACATTACAAAACCGTTCCAGTTTTTGTCATGGACTATCTGTTCACCCTACGCTGACATACTCCGTATCACTAATTTCTCTCCATTTTCTAAAGCCACAGTCACACTCCTTTCTCAGGCCCACAATCAGCCTCCTTCCTTTCCATGCCGACAGTCAGACTCCTTTCTCAGGCCTCAGGCCCACAATCAGCCTCCTTCCTTTCCATGCCGACAGTCACACTCTTTGTCATCCCCATTGCACATGCCCAAATTCACAATACGTCCTCCCCAATTGCAATGCCCTCAGCCATGGCCCTGGCTCCCCATTTGGCATGCCCGCGGCCTCGTGCCTCCAGTGCGACTTACCGAGGATGTTGTATTTACATAGGGGGCAGGTGTAATGCAGCAGCAGCCATGGGTCAACGCAGTCCCGGTGAAACTGGTGTAGACAGGGCAGCACCCGCAGACACTGCAAAAGAGAAGCACAAGAGACACTGAGAAATGCAGCTGCAGTTGCCAGAGACGACCCTTCCCAATCCAGTAAGATGTAGGGGGAAGAAAAGGCCACCACGAGCAGTAGAAGCCGCCTTAAGACCATTATTCAAATTAAGGAAGGATGGAATGTGTCCAAGTGCAAAGGTCGGAACACACGGTGCATGCAACGGTGTACATTGTCTGCAAAGCAAGATGAGTTCTGACGATAGCAGAAGCAGCCTAATGTGCCTGTCCGTAAATTGCTGAAGACATGAGAAGCTGTGCAAATGTCTAACTTATCTGGAAGGTCAAGTGCGAACACACGTGCGAACTAAGCACAGAAAGCGATGCATCATGCGACGTATATCTAAAACGCTTCTAGTGACCTTTTCATCGGCATGGTGCCCCGATAAGCTGGAGAGACAAGCACCCTGCGTGCTGCACTGCTGCTGTAGCACTGTGGATAGGAATGCCCTGCACGGATAGATTCGCCACTCTATGCAGGGAATGTGCATTGCACTCTGTCCGCATCGCAAATGGTATGGATGCAGATGGCAAGGGATGCAAACCTACAGACAGTTCTGCCCTCTGAGGGGTGTGTGGAAATGACATGGGAATGCCTAGTGATGTGGGCTGCTGCCATATCATTGCTGTGACCGCATGGCGGTGATCCAGAAGATTGATCTGCACGGAGCAGATGCGGGGATAGAAACTCCGGATACGCCCGGGTCTCCAGGCCTAAATCCGCTCCATGCAGTGAATAATGAGAATCCCAAGCAGGTGCCACCTGGCTCTGCTCTGCCAGATTCTCTGTCCCCTGTGCAATCAGGGTATATGAGTCTTAAGACGGAGAGAGCGCTGTGCAGCGTGTAACATAACTGAATGGTCTGAGGACAGTAACCACTGCAGACCTGAATCTAAGTGCTCCACGCTCTAAAGATGGTACTGTACAGCGTGCAACCAGTCTCTTTACTGCTTGCTATCAGAGAAAGGAAGCTGCTCTGTCATCCAGAACTCCCTAAGAATCCCAGTGCATATATCAGCTCAACACACAGCCTTCCTGTTGCCTCTCCTTAGAATATAGTTAATGTTTTTTTATTTATTTTATTTTATTGTTCGCTTGTTAGGTGCTTATACAGCAAATAAATTCAGTTTCAAAGCGCCCACAGGGCAACAGGGAGGAAACATGGGATTGAAATAAAATTCAGAACGCACAATATCATACAGTGGGGAAGGCATGGACGAACATACTATGCCTTGTGAGTATT
Source organism: Ambystoma mexicanum (assembly GCF_040938575.1). Lineage (NCBI taxonomy): Eukaryota > Metazoa > Chordata > Amphibia > Caudata > Ambystomatidae > Ambystoma > Ambystoma mexicanum. The sequence goes on from NC_090932.1 coordinate 1,300,921,635, forward strand.
CAGAACGTGCAAGTGCAGCAAGGAAGAGGGCAGTGGGGTAGGTGCTGGGGTGTCCATGCTCGAGGGTGGACGAGAGCACGCCCCTAGCAATACACGCATATAGCCCTGCCTAACTTCCTCAATGTGCCTGCCAACTCCTTTCCCGTTTTTCTCTATGTCCTACATCACCCTTGCTTATGCTGTTCGGCCCAGTAGAGTAAGGCCTGGTGACCCCATGCCGAGGCACAATATTTCACGAAGAAGGATTCAGCCCTTTGAAACAACGCAGTGTCGAGCAGGCTACCTACAACGAGCTTCGCTGTACTAGGTATGGAGAGGGGCGCAACTCAGCCGCTTCCTCCATCAACCAACACGCATTCCCAGAGTGGCAAGGAGGAGAGGTGAGAGTTATAACGCAAGACATCTGGTTCTAAACCTTGGGTGCCACAGGATAAATAAGTAATTGCAAGAAAAGGCTATCACCAACACATCCCCAGTCCAAAGAAATTACTCAGAAATATAAATTGTGGATGTTGCTGCTTGGGTTAACACTATTCAACTATTGGGAACTACTTTGGGTAGCATCCCATGTCATTATTGTTTACCTTATGCGTGCCATTAAAGAAGGAAACGGACACAGACGCACACACGGCTCCCTTGTTGTGGCTTAGATTGAAAATAGACCTCCCCAGATTGTGGTTTAGCTAGCACCACGTGTACATGGGGTTGGAGGATAGAATCTTCAGCCTACTGTGTAAACCGGCCGAGAAGCAATGTAAGATCCAAGTGTAGATGGTGCTGCATATTGTGTAATCGGTCTGTAAGGTAGCTGCGCCAGAAGAAAACATGTTCACCATAAATGTCCCCAAAACAGTACATGCGCATTCATGCAGATAGTGACAATGAGTCAGTAATGATTTAAACTATTTAATCAGATGCTATGCCCAATGGAAAGAGGTGGGGCTGGATCTTGCAAATGTTGGAAGGTGTTAATGAACAGAAGTAGAAACCAAAGTCTTTGTCAAGGTGGAGGGCAAGTGGTAGGTGACCCTTCTTAGGGAGGTCTTGGGCTTCATAGTTCGAGCAATGTCCGTTCTTGATAACCGGCTGAATAGCCAATCTGTTTGGTTGCTGGGTAGCGGCCTGTCATTCGGAACAAACACCACTGAATGACGGGCCGCTACCCAGCAACCAAAAACCTGCCCTCCTTCTTGACAAAGACTTTGGTTGAAACACGAGTTGGCTTCTTTCTCACATGCTCCTAGCATATCATGCTAGACCAACTGGATCTCTGCTATAACTAACAATAAAGCTTACATGTGAACACGAACTAAGAGTTGCAAATTTATTTCAACCTACAATCAGGAAACTAATAGTTCCAACCACTCTCCAGCGCCATTACTAAACAAGGTTAGCATACTCACCCATACTTAATACCATTGGGAACCTTGGAGTTTTGGTTCCCAGACAAGCCATGTTATAGGCTGCAGGACATATCGGACCAATCAATTTAACTAATTGATAGCATGGGGGCCCATCATTCTTTCAAACTCCATCCAACCCTATCTACTTTAAAGATTGTGTTCTTAGCACAAATACTCTTGATAGCTGTGAACATCTCACCATTAAAATCTGTATTGAAAATAACACCACTATCAACATAATTATTATCCATCAGCGTATATCTGTATTTGAAGAGCAACTACTTACACTGCTCGGAAACCTTGCCAAACCTACTTCCCACACCATACTTTTGGGTGATTTCAATCTTTGGGACAATGACACTACTGACATTATTACTGCTTCCCTAATTAGGTCTCTGTAGGTTATTGGGCTTCAGCAATTTATAAAAAACCCTACTCATAAGAAGAGGCACACTTTGGATTGGGTTGTAACCCACAATCTTCAAACCTCGTCCTTTAATATTACCCAATGCCCATGGACTGACCACTCTCTCAGCCTTGCTTATCTTAATCTCCTGGCTCCCTATAAAAAGATCAGTGTGCAACCTTGCATCCACATTAAAACTAGAAATCTTACAGAGTGTCTAGTTCCTATTTCTCTGATTTTCTTCTCCCACGTTTGCCTCCCGTTTTGGCATTTTTGGACATTGATGCACTGGTGCAGGAATACACCAACATGACAGTCTCAGCTATTAATAAACTAGCACCCCTTACTGTGAAGAAACTTAAAACGGAAGCCGTTGGCAGTTCATGATTTTCCGTTGATATAATAAAATACAGAAAATTGAAAAGAACCGCAGAAAAACAATGGAGGAAGGATCTATGTTCTACATCTCTAACAACTTATCGATGGGCAGCTGCTGATTACAAAAAACCTATTGTAGCTACAAAAACGGTTAATTAATCACAAAGAATTAGCAATGCCAAATCATCAGATAAAAAAAGAACTGTTCTCCATTCTGCGTGAATTAGATGGCAGGAAAAATACCACTAACAAAGCCCTTCTCAGTGACACCTGGTGTCAAGAAATTCAAGATGGCTTGTCAACCAAAATAAAGAACCATCAATGTGCCATCACCAACCGCAGACAAAACTGGAAGTATTCCTAAGAATACGGTCTTAAAGACCATTCTAGGCAATTCCATTCCAGAATTCAGCTTGAGTTGTATCACTCAAAAATCTTTGATTGACATTAGAATGGGCTTAAACTCACAATATGTGTTGGTGATATATGCCCTGCAATAATAAAGGACTCTATTTTAGGTCTATCTTCCCTAATTATTAGTATTGTTAATGTATCCTTAAACTAGTTTGTGTGTCCCCAGGAGCCTGAAGGGGGTATGGATCACTCCTGTTCTGAAAAAAACTACTCTAGATTCTGAGACTGTTGGAGGCTACAGACCAATCGCCAGTGTTCCATAGTTATTGAAATCGTAGATATGGTAGCCTACTTGCAGCTTCAAGAGCATGTGGAAAAAAACACTTCTTAGTATACATCAGTCCGCTACTATGCAATGCAAGGCACAGAAACAGCAATGCTGGACCTATGAGCGAGCCTGACGGAAAATGTCGATAACTGTAGGGTCTCACGTCTTATGTTGCTCGACCTCTCCAACGCGTTTGTTCTGGTCGATCATATCTTGTTGCTAGAAAAATGTGTCCATTGCTCTGAGTCAACCATCACCTGGTGTGCCTCATTTTTGGTCCTAGATCAGCGAGAGTAGCAATGGATGGATTCCAGACCCATCCAGAGATATTATCCTGTGGCGCTACTCAGGGTTCCTGCCTCTCACCTCTATTGTTCAATATATACATCCACCCCCTTTTTGACAGCTGGACAGCGTCGGCATCAAATATACCAACTATGCCGATGACATCCAGCTGGCCTTTAAGCTCTCGGGTGACTTTGACATGGATCCCATTCTCAGTAATGATACATACAATATGATCAAGGAATGGATGTCAGAAAATTCCTTGGCGTTGAACAAAGAAAAAAAACAGAGGTGATGATTGTTGGCTCTAGTCAGAGAATAAAAAAGTTAGACCCAAGGTATAGCCACTTCCCTATATCCGATTGTCTTATCTCAGTAAGTCCTCTTGTCAAAACACTGGGTGTTAACTCTCCGCTTGACCATTGTAATACTCTCCTTGCCGGCACATCCAAACATAGGGCCTGGTGACGAGTTGGGCTGTAGCCATTAAATGCAGCGATAATGGTGTTACTGGCACATTTAAGGGCCCACCCAATCTTGAGTCTGGCGTGTCTACCCCCAGCTAATAGCTAGGGGTAAGCACACTGGAAAAATTCTCATTTTCGGTACAATTACTGCCAGCGGTATTACTGTTCGGTGATTGCACTGAAAAGTCCCCACTGGGTCGAATGGACCCAATGGGGACCAACAGTTAGCACCCAACCCATTATCTGGTGGTAATTCCACAGGATGGGTGGGGGCTAACGCTAATAAAGTTGCGCGTTATCCCAGCTGGGCTACCGCCCAACTCGTGATCAGGCCCATAATCTGAAAAGCCTCCAAATTGCCCAGAACGGGGCATTAAGAGCGATTTTCTATCTGGGTCCACGGACCACATCTCAGACTCAAGGAAAGTGCTGCATTGACTCCCTATTAGCCAACGCATCACTCATAAAATGCTCACTTTGGCGTACAAATGCATGGCTGACAAGGCTCCTCGGCACCTCAAGAACCGGCTGCCTAAGGCAACTACAGGGCTTACTCCTCACTCCAGTAGGGCCAATAAACCTTTTGAACCTAGATACAATCTGAAAAAAAGTTTGATGGCACCTGTTTTCAAGTGTATGCTCCAACTTTATGGAACTCTCTTCCTCCTCAAATTGGCAATCTTCCTTGTGTCTCTAGCTTCAAGAGAGCATTAAAAACACACCTCTTTAATTCCAACGATTCGTTTTTTTTCCCCCTCGTCTGCCTATTCCCTGGCTCAATCTCCCTTCTTCTTGTTTGACCAGGCTTCTGTTTTGCTGCGCACTGAGGCCTGTGGGCGTGTTGCGCATTATAACAATTAAATAATAGTAATAATAACAATATGTGACCATCAAACCAGATCCAAGTCTTCTGGCAGAGAGTAAGTGGTGGATGTTGCCAGGAGGTTATGAAAAGTGAAAGCAATTGATTTAAGTTCCTTGGTGTATGGGAAGGAATCATTTTGCTTTTGGCAGTGTACTGAATACGGCCGCGCAATGCTGTGTAATGCGAAACAGCAGCGATACATTGAGTCTGCAGTTTTTGGCGACGGGGAGCAAAGGAGTAGATTTGTGTGTTGCATCAACCAACACAGTTCATAGGAAAAGAGTGATAATGCTATGGAGGGATATGGTGTAGAGAGGGGGAGGGAGTTATGAGAGAACCTCTGGATATGTCCAGAGGATGAAGGGTGGCTTAGAGCAAGAAGAGCAGTAGAACACTACTTAGTAATGGTCTGCTTGAGATCATACAAAAGAAAAAAGCAGCTCTGTACTCATGATTTCCAGATAGAAAGTAGTTGTACTTAGCCATACTGAAGGCTACAGAGAGGTCCATGAAGTTGATTATCAAGGAAAGTCTGTTTTGATGGGCTTTAGCGTGGACAATTCAGACGTGGTTGAGAGGTGCCGTGGTGGAATGCATTTGGCAAACTAGAGGTAGCAAAGACTATTGGAGAATACTAACCTCTAGAGTGTTTGTGAGAAGAAGAGAGACCGTGTGTGTGATGAAATCCTCTACCTGACTCAGTGGATGCATGGTGATTTGACCAGGTGGCTGGGTGCCACCACCTGCTGCGTGACACTGGGCCCGGGAGGAGTGCAGCGAGGACCACCTGGATGACCCCACTATTGTCGGGGGATTCTCACATTGACCAAACCATCATCTCCTATCCTTTTTAGATGCAATCTGAGATTACACCTGAGAACAGGCATTCAAAATCTTCTTGGTCCTCCACAAACCAGACAAGTCCCGTAACGTAGTCACTAGTAACAGAGCACGGGTCCAGAGAGAGCAGGTGTGTGTAACTGTGGATAACTGCAATGCGAGACACCATCTGCCTGAAAAAGTTCCAAAATGGTGGCCATCACAGAAATATACTTGGTTCGATTCACTCCCATACAACCTGGCCCTTTAACTATGAAAATAGTTGAATTTACTCTCCCCTCGCCATTCCCCCAACCCAAGAGGGACACCAATCATGATCCATCAGGGGAACTAATGGGAAGAGGGACCCCGCCAGTGGCAGTCCTATGTCAGTATAAAAGGACTGATCATTGTGAGGATTCAGCCACAGACATGAAAGTCATCACCCAGAGTATCACAGACAGGAAGGACCAGTGGAGTGTTAAGAAGTGGAGACACAGATAAACCTGGAGGTGGAAAAAGTGTGACTTTGGAAGACAGTTGAGGAGGAAGCTAGAACAACTGAAGCTGTAATTAAGGTGTCAGAGAGACGTGGCTAAAGAAAGTGTAGGACATAAGCAGGAGGGTGAAAGATGTCCATGGGAGGGAAAAAGGTGATGCAGGAGATTGGGGGAGACACCTGGAAAATTGAATATGAACAGATTGAGAAAGAGAATATTACACAGGCGAGTTTTTAAAAGCAGTGGGGTACAAATGAGGAAACTGTGAGAGGATAGAGGGAATAAGAGCGTTGTGTGAAGGGAGCAAGGAAACTGCCTGTAGAGGAACATTAGAAAGGAAAGATTGAGGAGACAAGGAGAGTATTAGAAGAGGAAGGGCGAGATTGTTAGAGCAGAGGTGGAAAAAACATTTTCCTGTTGATGAGAGGTGGTGGGGAAATGAGAAGGGGAAGGAGATAGAAGTAAGAGACAAGGGGTTGATGGAGGAATTAATGAGATGGAGAAGTGGAGAACCACAGTACAATCAGAAAACAGGAAGAAGTTGTTGTTAATGAGGAAGTATTCAAGTAAAGGGTTATACGGAGAGAGGAATGAGTGACAGACAAGACAGACACAGAGAGCAGAGGAAATTGAGGGTGATACAGAGAAGGTGGGATGCAAGCAAACAGTGTTGGAACGAGAAGCAGGAGTCGTCCAGAAGAGTAGGTGGGAGAGGTTTGAGGTAGAGTGGGCTATGAAGAGGTGCAGGTGAAGTCAGACAAAATTGAGGGAGATGCCAGCAAACTATCTTGTAGGAATAAGCAAATAGCGAGTGGTAAAGTAGGAAAGGGAGAACAGGCTAATGGGCATAAGATCTTGGGCCCACGGACTGGAGGGTGGAGACGAAACAGTTGGCCACCCTCTCCACCTGCCTGCCTCTTCTGGTCCACATCCAGTGGTTTGAGAGTTAATGCGGTCTCTGCCCCTGGTCCTCATTCCTTTGCCTGATCGCAATAGACTGAGTGCAGAAGAGAATCCCAACAAGAAATCACATGAGACCAGGAGGAAGAATGGGTTGTGGTCTCTGAAGAACACACAGAAGGAGATAAGGCCCAGGCACACTAACAACCCCAATCATTTGTGCATATAGTTTATTGTAAGGACTCTGCCAGGAAGGGAGCCTGCAAAGAAGCCCCACGAATGAAGACAAACCATCCCAAATGCTTTGTTAACCCTGACCGGCTGTTTAATCCTTACTTTTTAGTTGAGCTTTATTCCCTCTGTGCACGTTACTTGGTCCCACACTGCACATGAACTGTATTAAACCACACTACACATTTTTGTTTTTAATCAAAGATCACTTTGTGGCAGGTGTGAGGCGTGACAGGGTTGTTGGAGTTTTTATAAGTAGATGGAGTGTGACTGCAGTCTTAAAACATGAAAGGTAATTTTCAGTGATTTGCAATTGGTTGTATAGAAGAGATTGCTGGTTTAAGCATGCAGGAAGGAGAAAGTCACAATTCGGGGTTCTGAGTGGGCTAAAGGAAGGTTTCTCAAGAGTACTATTGAGATGAGTCTGGTTGGAGAGGTGTGGAGGATGAGGAGCGCCTGATAAGAATAAGGTGTTCATGGAGCAATGAGAATATGAGGGTGGAAGATGCTGTATAGTTTTGTGAGGTCTGAGGATGGTAGGTGCATGGAATGTTTAATGTACAGCACCTGAAATGTGCTGTCAGACTAGAGTTTGGGGAATGTAGTATAATATGCACCCTATCTATTAAGTGCTGCATGGTTTGATAAGAGAAGGTGCTTTAGAAAGTGTAACTTGTCTAAGAGCAGAGAGTATTGCGGACAAAATGCACTTTATACTAAAAATGTCTGAAAAGTGCTAGGAGTGATGAACACAGAAATCTACCTATAATCTTTGATCTGTCTTTATAGCCCTGTCTAGAACAGAGGGTGCTACAGAATATGCTACTTGGTGCTTTGCTGTGATGTCAGAGGATAGACTTCTAGGAGACTTAGAAGGATCTAAAGCTTGTTAGTGTTTCAGAACAAGAGAGATGTAGTCCATTTATTTTGAAAAATAAAAAGTAAAGGCTGGGCTCACCTGATTTTTGTTGAACTGGTCTAGGCAGACAGCGCAATTCTCTACGTCGGGAGTGTGAGTCCTCTGATATTTTGGGGGATGGTACCTCTGGGTTTTCAGAGCTGAAAGACGTCTTAGTATGTGCTGCCGCAGGTCCAGCTGCAAAGTTGTAAGAAAGCATGATCTTGTATAACTGACGTTGAAGGAGTGTGAACATACATTAGTGGGTTCATCTGCAGTAGCAAATCCAGTTAGGAAGGTGTGTAGCAGGAACATAAACGGCCGGCAACAAGGGCTACCATATAACGCTGGCAAGTATTATCAGTGTATACATATCACAAGCTACAGGGGGTGCTGTATTTTTATGGAGACGGTGGCTGTTTGGGCATATGTGTTTAGCCCTTGTCAGAGAGGTTTAAAACTTTAGTCACAGCGAGAGCTAAAGGACAACGTATGGATGGAACAAGTTACTTACCTGTAACTGTTGTTCTCCAGCATGGGTCTGGCATGGATTCACATGCTCATGAATATTCCCCGTCGTCAGGCTGGGAATCCTAGGTAAAAGAAAAAATCAGTATCAGTTTCGTTTCTGATCTGTCTTTCTCAGTAGTAACCAATCACTGGTCTCTGGGTCATACTGCCACCAGCCAATGACTGCCCTCTCCCTAAGCCCCGCCTCTGGCAGCCATCTTCAGATTTGGCAGCACGCAAAGTGGCAGTATGACCAAGTGAAGAGCCGCAGAGGGGTAGGAGGGAGGGTTCGCATGTGAATCCATGCCAGACCCATGCGGGAGAACAACAGTTACAGGTAAGTAACTTGTTCCTTCTCCAGCATGTGGTCTGGCATGGATTCACATGCTCATGAATATAAGAATACATAGCAGTACACACATGCACAACCAACGGGAGGTGGCAAAGGCTCAACATTAAGCATTACATCAAAAACTCAACATTAAGCAATTCTTACCTCCTCACCAGGCTCACCTTAGGCGAACAGGTTGCGCAGCACCGCTTGGCCGACCCTGGACTCCTCCCTGGAATCCCGGTCAACGCAGTAGAATCTCGTGAAGGTGTGCGTCGACCTCCACGTAGCAGCCCTGCAGATGTCCAGCAGGGGCACACCAGACAAGAACGCCGTGGTAGCAGCGATAGCTCTGGTAGAATGGGCTCTCGGACGGCCAGGCAACGGTCGGTTTGCCGACTGAAGACAATGCATGATGCAGCCGGAGAGCCATCTGGAAATGGAAGCCTTTGAGAGAGCCTTCCCTTGGTTCACAGGTCCAAAGTTCACAAATAGCTGTGATGTCTTCCGAAAACTCTTCGTGCGGTCCACGTAGAACTTCAGCGCTCTAGCCACATCCAGCGAGTGCAAAGTCCTCTCGGCCAGTGACGAAGGCGATGGGAAGAAAACAGGTAACACCAAGGGCTTGTTGAGGTGGAAGTCCGACGGCACCTTGGGCATAAAAGAGGGGTGCGTCCTCAGCACCACCCTCGTGTTGTGAAAAGTCAAGTATGGAGGCTTGCAGGATAGGGCCTGGATCTCCCCCACTCGTCGTGCGGAGGTGATGGCCACAAGAAACTCAGTCTTCCACTACAGGAACTTCAACGGTGCTGAATGCAGGGGCTCGAATGGCGCCCCCATGAGCCTGGTCAGCACCACGTTGAGCTCCCACGCCGGGGCAGGGGCCTTCACCGGCGGGAACGATCGGACCAGTGCCTTCATAAATTCCTTCACCAGGCGATGGGACCACAAGGACGCCTGTCCCATGGTTCTGGTGTATCGGGAGATCGCAGCCAGATGTATCTTGATGGAGGCGTGAGCCAGTCCAGCCTTGGCCAGCGACAGTAGGTACGGCAGCACTTGAGGGGCCCTAATCTGTAGAGGGTTAATCTTCTGTGCACGGCACCAGACAGAGAACCTCTTCCACTTATGTCCATAGCGCTTGAGAGTTGAGGACGCCCTGGCCTTTGCAAGGACCTCTCTGCAGTCAGCCGGGATATCGTACCCTCCAAACTCTAGTGCTGCAGGAGCCAGGCCTGCTATTTCATCGACTCCGAGTCGTGATGAAGTATGGCGCCTCCTGGAGAGAAGATCCGCGTCCGTCGGCAGCTTGACTGGTGGGGACGCTGACAAGTCCAGAAGGTTCGGGAACCAGATCTGCCTCGGCCACGCCGGTGCGACGAGGATCATCCTGCACCAGGATCTCTTGAGCTGGTTGATGAGTCGGAGCAGCAACGGCAACGGGGGTCACGCATATAGGAACAGGCCGTCCGAGGGGAACGAGAAAGCATTGCCCATGCTCCTCGGCTGGGGAAACCTGCTGGCGAACCTCTGGCACTTGGAGTTCGTCGCGGTCGCGAACAGGTCTATCTGTGGTTTTCCCCATCGTCGGAAGAGTCGATCCACTTGATCCTGACGTAGTTCCCACTCGTGGCACGAGCGCAGCTCCCTGCTGAGTGAGTCGGCGATGGTGTTCTTTATCCCTGCCAGATGAAAGGGCACCAGAAACATCCCTTGGGCGACGGCCCAATGCCACAGATCCTGGGCTTCCTTGGAGAGGGCTGGGGATCTGGTTCCTCCCTGCTTCCGGATGTAGAACATCGTGGTGGTGTTGTCGGTGAAGATTCTCACCACATTGACCCTGAGGGACGGGAGAAAGGACCTGAGGGCCCAGAACACTGCACGGAGCTCCAGGATGTTGAAGTGGAGCGTCTTCTTCTCCGGGAACCAAAGGCCTCTCGCGTGAAGTTCTCCGGTGTGCGCACCCCCCCACCGTCCAGGGAGGCATCTGTCATCACCGTTATCTGGTGGGATGGGGTCTGAAAGTCTGTGCCCGCCGTCAGATGAGCGTGGGTGCCCCACCGCCGGATCGCTCGTCGGAAGGTCTCGTTGAGCGGGATCCTGTCCTCGAAGCTGCCCGTCGCTTGGATCCAGCGGGCGTCGAGGAACTCTTGCAGAAGGCGCATCCGAAGCCTGCACAGGCGCACAAGATATATGCAGGAGGACATCATCCCGAGGAGGGACTTGATGGACCTCACCCTGGCCACGTACGTGGCCAGCAGACGCTGCACCTTGCCCAGGATGGCCTTCGTCATTTCCTCCGACGGCAAGGCCAGATGCGCCACTGTGTCGAGCTTGGCTCCCAGAAACAGTGCGACTTGCGACGGGACCAGGTGGGATTTGGGAAAGTTGATGGAGAATCCCAGGTCCGTGAGCAGCTGGACGGTCTTCGCTGTGTGATCTACGGCAAGCTCCCTTGTCCTTGCTCGGATGAGCCAGTCGTCCAGGTAGGGGTAGACGTGGATCCCTTGCAGGCACAGCCGCGCCACCACCGGTGCGAGGCACTTGGTGAACACCCTGGGTGCCGACTTCAATCCGAACAGGAGGGCCTTGAACTGGTAGTGCCGTCCTTGGACCACGAACCTGAGGCACTTTTGGTGTCCTTTTAGAATGGGGATGTGGAAGTACGCATCCTCCAAATCCAACGATGACAGGAAATCGCCCTCCTCCAGCTGTCCCAGCACGTGCTGGAGGGTGACCATCTGGAACTTCTGTGCCTTGATGTACTTGTTCAGTCGTCGCAGGCCCAGGATGGGGCGCCATCCTCCTGTCTTCTTTTTCACGAGGAAGTACCTTGAGTATACTCCGGAGCCCCGGAGCGTCTTCGGGACGAGCTCAATGGCACCTTTCTTTAGCATGGCCCTTACCTCCAATAGCAGTTGAGGGACGTGATTTTCCTTCCTGGCCACGGGTGGAATGCGGGGGCACTTTTTTAGAAATTTGAGGGCGTGCCCCTGGGCCACGGCGTCCAGCACCCAACTGGAGGTGGAGATGGACTCCCACACGCTGATGAACTTCGCCAGCCGGCATCCCACCGGGGTGCTTCGGTGGGGGCCCGACAGCGTCGGTTCAATCTTGCTTGGAGGACGCCTTGCCGCCTTGGCCTCCCTGGCGACGACGGCGGGGTCCACCCGACTTGCCCCGTCCTCTATAGGCTTCCTGCGACGAGGAGCGGGCCGCTTGGCGGTATGTAGAGAAGCCACCGCTGAATCCCTTGGAGGCACCCTGCTTGCCTCCGGTGCTCCGAAAAGGAAGGCCTTCGTTGCCGGAGAACGCCTAGGGCCTTAGCTGTCTCCGTGTCCGCCTTGATGGCTTGGAGGGACTCATCCACTCTTTTCCCAAACAGATTGTTCCCGTCGAACGGCATGTCCAACAACTTGGCTTGTACGTCCTAGCGGAAAGCCGTCGCCTTGAGCCACCCTCGTCGTCTAAGGCAAACGCCGTTGCCTAGCTGGCGGAAACTGGTGTCGGCAATGTCCGTTGCCACCGTAATGGCGTGGTCCGACGCCACTTCGCCTTCTTGCAAGATCTCCAGGGCCTCGGCCCTCTTGTCGTCCGGTAAGAAGTCCAACAGGGGGGCGCTCTTGTACCATAACTCCCTGTCGTAGCGGGCCGCAATCGCAAGGGCGTTGGCTGCCTTAATCGTTGTTGCCGCCGACGAGATAACTCATCGTCCCATTGCGTCCAACTTCTTTCCTTCGCCGTCCAGCGGGGAAGTTGACGTTGAGGCTGATGCCCCTGCTTTCTTCTTGGCCGCCGCTGAGACGACCGAGACAGGGGTCGGTTGTGCCCTAAGGCACAAAGGGGCTGCGTCGGGGACCAGGTACTTCTTTTCGTACCGATCCCTCTTGGCAGGCGTCGTAGACGGGTTCTTGAGAAGGGTGAGGCCCTCGTCCCAGATGTCATCCAGTAGAGGCACGGCGAGGACTGTCTTCCTCTGGGCCTCGTGCCGTTGGTAAAGGAAACCTTCCTTCTTCTTCTCTTCGGGGCACAGCTGAAAAAGCTCGGATGCCCTGGCGATCATTTCATGGAAAGATCTGATCTCGTTGGGTGGGGAGGTCCGGGCTGGGGGCGATGGGAGCTCTGTCCCGTCGTCACCACCGTCGTCGTCGGTACCCGTTGTGGCCGTGTCCGTTCCCGTGTCATCTCCAGGGACGGGTGACGTGGGTAAAGGCTGAGCATGCCTCGAGGGCTGAAAAGGCGGGGCTGGATGGATCTGTCTTCTCTTGTACGGGGGGCTTCCCACCGGGCCTGGCTCCGGCTCTGGCTCCTCCGTCGAGCCTGGTTCCGGATCCTCTGTCGGTGGTAAGGGCAATATCGCCTTATCTCCGAACATAAGGATTGTATCGCCAACAAAATGGCCGCTGAGTTATCCTGCGGCCCTGGAAGCGACGGGTGACTAGGACCCTTGCCGGTGCTGCAGTCACTCTTGTCGTCACCTTCGTCGGTATCCCTCCCGTGGGGACGGGCCTCTTCGACGCCCTCGTCGAGGTCCTCTATGACATCTACCAGCTCCTCCTTGGATGCCGTGTCCGTGTCCACAATGGCCACCTGCCCCCCCCTCTTTTTCCGCCGGGGACTTCACGGGGGTCTTTTCAATGGGTCTGAAAGAGGATTCCCTCCGCGGAGACAGGTAGACTCTGGGCCCCGAGGTCGCCTCTACTGGTGTAGCCTACACAGGCTGCGCCAGGGCTGCCGTGACTTTCTCGATAGAGGCCTTGGCCGGGTGAATCAAGGCCTTCACCGCCTTGGGCGTGCTTGAGGCCATCACCTTGGGGGGAGGGTCACCGCCTCGCTCCCCCTCAGCTGAATCCTTCGAGATCGACCGGGGCCTCTCCAGAAGCTTACCTGGGTTCTCGGATTTCCTCTTCCCCGAACCAGAGCGTTGGCTCGTGGTTGATGGTGCCGGGGAAGGCGCGCCCTGCCCGTCAGCCGAAGAGCCCGACCGTTCGGCGCTCCCGGTGCCCGCGGACTCGCAGTGCTTTGCCTTCTGTTGGGCCCCCGTCGCTGGGACGCCCTCACAGGACTTAGAAGACCGCTCAGACTTCTCTTCTTCTCGGGCTCTTTCCTTCCAGCCAGTTGGAGAGACGAAGGCGTTGGTCCCTGATGGTCTGTTCCGACATGTTCCTGCAAAACGCACAGTCCTTCTCCACGTGCGTTTTGTCCTCATGAAGGCAGTAGAGACATTTCGAGTGCTCGTCCTCCTTGAACACATTCTGCAGCTGGCATCCAGGTCAAACCCTGAACCGCTTTCAGGGCGTCGAGCTTCCTTTCTCCTGGGCCATGTTCGGGTAGGCCGCAGAAACTTCTGGAATCCCCCAAGAAGCGTAACTCGATGAAATCATCACCCTTGAGGGGCGTAGAAAAATCTGACACGGATCCCTGTTAATCGGATGTAGAGACGGTGGAGCTTGAGGCTCTATTTGACCGTAAAATGAGAAATTCTCTTTGAGAAAGCGTGAAAACGCAGCAAAAGCTCGAGAGCTAAACACAAGGACTCCCAACACTTGAGCGTGCAGTAAAAATCTGAAGATGGCTGCCAGAGGCGTGGCTTAGGGAGAGGGCAGTCATTGGCTGGGGGCAGTATGACCCAGAGACCAGTGATTGGTTACTACTGAGAAAGACAGATCAGAAATGAAACTGATACTGATTTTTTCTTTACCAAGGATTCCCGGCCTGACGACGGAGAATATTCATGAGCATGTGAATCCATGCCAGACCCCATGCTGGAGAAATATATACATATGCCATATCTACAAAAAACACAATTTACTATTGCAGGAGGAGCATCGTGTGCACATACAAAGTACAGATGAGCAGTATAATGCTGGAAAGAGTGGTAGTGTGCGCATATACCGCTGCCTTCCCTGGCAACATATGCTGTAGGAAGATTACCATCAGCTACTGGCTTCAAGGGGAATGGGGTGTGTGAGTTTAAACCCCATATCCGAGACAGCCCTTCACAAGACTCCTACAAGTTATGTAAACTGCCTAATGTCGACTTTGTGTGTTGAGTAAATTAAATGACCTTAATGTCAATTTATGTGGCTGAAAGAATATCATTATATTCTATTCTATTTAACTTTTGTAAAGCGCTAGCTCGCCCGCAGGCCTCTGAGCGCTAACATTCACTTTGACACTCTTCACATCCTCCCAGTTATTTTTGTTACAGTGTTTTGTTGTATACCACACATCATTCCCCTCCCAGCCCTACTCCCTGCCTAAAATATACGAATGGGAGGAACTTCCTCATGTCCTCCTTCCTGCACAAACCCTTCCCAAAATCTTCCCTCCCCATTTGGTTTTCCTTACACCTTCTGATTTTCTATCCAAGACTTCAGACCACAACTGCCCGATCGCGATTCATTATTTACCTCATACCTTTTGCTGCCACAGTCTTCCTGCAGATTGGCTTTGCTACTGCTCAACAGACAGACAGATATAACACTATTCCCTACCAATAATCCTAAAAAATGTAGAAAGGTAAACTATTGGGATTGTCAGCCTTCTGCAGTCCCATTTAGTGCATGTCAACATTTGTACCGGACACCAGGGCACCAAACACATTGTGAATGGACTAACTGCATAGATCACAGTATACTGCTGGTAGGTGTAGGGAAGTAGTGCACTGTGTACGTATATCACTTGGTGCAGGGGGCACCACACATCTGGAGAAACAGCATGACATCCTAATATGAGCTGCAGAAGGCACTGATCATGCAGGTTTAATAATATAATATTCCATCATTCAGTAGGGTCACTGTAGTGCTCGAGGGATGATGTGCACTTTATTCTCTAGCAGTTGGCGTAGAGATGTGTGTTCTGTGCGCAAAGAAACAGGTGTCTAATAAAGCCACAGTAAGGCACTCCATCCTCCAGCCTTATCAATGTCCTTAGCACTTCTGGTATCCCTTCTTTACCCTATCTGGCTCCTCTGCCGCCTCCATCCTCTGCCACCTCTCCGGCACCCACTGCGCTTCTCTGGCCACCACGATGCCTCTTTCCTGCGCCACCCCTCTGGCACCCTCTTTCTCCTCTCTGGCTACCTTGCCTTCTCCTTCTTCCTCCTCCTTTGCCCATCCTCGGACACCTCTACCACTTCCGCAGGGCACACTTCTGACGTGTACCCCTCCACGGAAGTCCTTCAAAAGGGGCAATCTGCTCCACATTGATACTGTCAACTCTTGCTCAGCTGTCAAGCACTCCTCCGACATCTGCTGTCTCCTGGAAGAACTTGATTTGGATGTACTCGGTCTCAGAGAGACTTAGTTGACAGCCAGCTCTGTCACAAGCTTTGACACTCGCCTTCCTGATGGCTATAAAACCCTCTCCGAACCCAGAACCAACTGTCCCTGTGGGGGTGTAGCATTGATTTTCCCGCAGTGGATCCCTGCTTCTATCATTCCTATGCAGGACTACTCCTCCTTTGAATGTCTGGTCTGCAGGCTCTCTATCTCGCCTGGCCTCTCCCTCACCGTGGCCACTATCTACCAGCCTCCTGGCCTGGTCACCCTCTTCCTCCCTGAGTGGGCTGACTTCACCTTCCTTGCCTCTACCTCTCAACTTCTCCTCCTCTGAGACCTGAACATCCACCTGGATGCTACTTGCCCGTCTTCGGGACTCTTTCGCAACCTCTGTGACTCTCTCTCTCTATTCATCCCTCTGACCCGACTAACTCTGCAGGGCATACCATGGATGCTCTGATTTCCTCAGACCTCCCCTTCTCTAATCCTCTCACCAGTTCTCTCTCCTGGAGTGATCACTTTCTCCTTTCCTCCCACCTCTGTCTCTGTACCCCTCAGGCCAAGCTGACTATAGCGCTGCCATCTACCTTCTCAGTCACACGATCCATGAAGTGTGTGTCAGTTGAGGCTTTTGCGGCTCCTTTCGCTCCTCCTTCTGCACCTTTGGCTGACTTACGCCCTGACACAGCCCTATCTAACCTTTATCTCTCTATCTCTAACACTCTTAATGGACTTGCCCCTGTCATGCCCAAATCCAAGTGCAACTCTTGGTACGATTCTGGTCTAGTCGCCCTTTAAACGCAAGCGTAGGGTGGCTGAGAGGAAGTGGAGGGCATCAGGCGCACCCCATGACAAACTTGCCTGCTGCCTGCTCCCAGGGCAATACAGACTCTCTGTCCTCGCTAAGAAGAGTGCCCACATCCAAGTCTGCATCTCTGCACAGCCTTGGCTTCTCATTTCATCACTAAAACTCAGGACATCCTGTCCACCCTCTCTTCTTCTACCTCCTCCTCCTCCTCCTCCTCCACTCCTGGCCCACCTGCGTCCGTCCCTCCTCCTCCTTTCTCTGCATTTCCCTTGTTCACCCCATACAATGTTTCTAGATAAGTCCGATCTATGAAAGCCCCGTCAAAGCAGGTTCTCACCTGCTCCTCCAGAACCATCAAGGACCACATTGACACCCTTGCTCCAGCCTTGGCCGATTTCTGCAATCACTCCTTTGCCACTGGAACCTTCCCCTTCGCCCCTTAAGCACTAACTTGTGCACCCCCTTCTAAACCAGCCCTCTGCCGATCCTTCCACTCCGGCTAACTTTCGCCTGATCTCCATCACTCCTTTCCTGGGCAAACTCTTGGAAAGTCTGGCCATCTCGCAGCTTAATCTGCACACTGAATCTGTTGGTTGTCTCCAGGACCACCCGTCTGGCTTCAGAGCTGCCAGAAGCAGGGAAACTGCTCTCCTGAACACCTGTGAAGACCTGCTCTCTAACCTCAACTCTAACTTTACTTCTGTCCTCATTCTCCTCGATATTTCTTCTGCTTTTGATACGGCCAACCATGACATCCTGCTCAATCACCTATGTGATAACCTGGGTGTCTCACTGACCGACCCTCTCAGGTCCACCTGGGGTCTTTCCTCTCTTCTATCTCTCTCTCTCTCTCTACTTGTGGTGTTCCCCAGAAGTCTAACCTTTCTCCCTGGCTTTTCAACCACTACCTACCCACTGCATCGCTACTTTCTGCTCCAACTTTCAGTGTTATGCGTATGACACCCAGCTCTCTTTCAGGCTCCCCTCAGCCGCCTCTTCCCTTTCTCCCATACCAGACTGTCTGGCAATTCAGGAATGGTGTGCCGCTAACGATCTCTGCCTTAATGCCAGTAAGATCGAGATCCTCCTCACCAGAACACCAGCTCCCTCCTTTCCTCTCCGTCTCTCTCTGGCTGCTCACTCTGGGTCCTCTTCCTCCTCCTACCTGTGAGGCCAAGAACCTTGGTGTCATCTTCGACTCCACCCTCTCCTTCTCTCCTCTCATCTCTGACGTCCCTAAGAAGTCAAACTATCAGCTGCACCTCCTCAGAGGTGTTCATCCTTTCCTCACTTTCCCCCAGATGCTCACTGTCTCCAGAGCTCTGGTCCTCTCTAGGCTGGACTACTGCAACAGCCTCTTTCTAAATCTGCCTTCCTCTACTTTCTGACCTCTACAACTTATCCAGAGCAGGACTGCAAGACTTTCCTTTGGCCTCAAGCCCAGGGATTGCATCTCTTCAGCTCTGAAATCTCTTCACTGGCTCCCTGTGGCGGCAAGGATCAAGTTCGAGACCATTTGCATTGTCCACAAGGCTTTCTATCTGCTACTCTCTCTTCCTAAACATCTCCCTTCTCGAGCTCTCCGCTCATCCACTTCCAACTCTCTGAGGGTCAGACACTTTCCAAGTAGTGAGTTGGGGGCAGATCTCTCTCTTCAGCTGGGGCCTCCCTCTAGAACAGCCTCACTGCCTGCCTCTCTCAAAACTTGAGAACCACCCTCGGTTCTGGAAACCACTCAAGAGCTTCCTTTTTGCTTCCGCTTTCTCTCTTCCTCTCCCCTGCTGATGTGCCAACTGCTCCACGCACTGGTCACCTGGCTACCCTCTGAACTCGGGCCCAGGCTCCTGCATGTCCAGTTGCCCTTGTACTGCCTCTGGGCTCCCCCAGCACTTATGGTCTGCATCTGCAACCCTACAGTCCCTTCTCTCTGCACTTATGAGCCACTCGCTGGCTGCACCTACTGACTTACCTGCACTTCTCACCCCCCCACACCTGACCTCGGCACTTCTCCCCTTCCACTTCCCTGCACTTGCGCGATATGAATGACACAAGGCCTAGTACGATTGTTGTTTTGCCCTCCTGTTTCCCCCTCCTTGTCTTATCGTGCCTAGAAACAGTTGTGTACAGGCGTGTTATAAATGCCATATCATATCACATCATAGATGGATAACGTGGGTTTTCCCAAGCTCAGGATGTGTTAGGAGAATTTTCGTGAGCCCTCTTTTTAGGGGTGGGGGAAGATAAAGCCACAGCTAAGTTGAAGGGCTTCTCCTTAGATGCCGGGCTCCTCCAGGGGTCGACATGTCAGAACAGCGAAGGGAACAATCACAGGGTGGGCAGAGTCACAAATATATACAGAGCAACATACAATAAGGGATTGCCCAAACAGCATATCTGTACAAATATACTCTGCATATAGGCTTTACTCTGAAGATATAGGCAGTGCTTTAGAAGTAGATCACTTTTTACTATGCACATTTTAGGGATGTGAATGCTCAGGGATTCTCTAGTTAGCACAAATGCTGTGTTTTGTTAAGGTTTTTAGAACTGAGGCAAACCACAATGTTATCTAATGAGATAATGATAAAAAGAAAGCTGTGTGTTTAAAAGAAAAAAGAGTTGTCAGACCTTCGAGAGTCAGCACAATTTGTTGTTGTACACAGCTTGCGCCCATTGTTAGTCTATGGTTAATGTTATTCAATGTGCCAAAGACAAGCAGAATGTCTAGTGGTTGTAGGTATTAGGAGCCAGATAAGTAGTTGATGGCAGAAGGAGCCAGATAAATTAAGTGGTCAGATCTCCTTTCTTCAGTCTTCGTCTACTTATGCAAAGTCTACACTTCATTCCTGTAGAGGATCATGCTTCAGTTATGGGTGTGCTCAGATTCGAATCTGGACTATGCAAATGCTCTGTATATTGGCATTTCTGATAACCATTTTCATAAGCTTCAGGTTGTTCGGAATGCAGTTGTTCGTACTTTTTTCCGACTCCCCAAAAGTTGTTCCAACTCGGCCTATTCCCTTGTTCTCTACTGGCTCCCAGTTCATCAACACATTGGGCCTCATTACGATTTTGGCGTAGCCATTCCGCTACTGGCGGCATGGCTGCTGCCAAAATCGGGCCTGGGTTCCCAGAATGGGGAATTACCGGGCCATTCTGAGTTTGGAGGGCCCGTTAATTCCTCCCTCCAGGAACCCGGGCCCGGACCTTCCCCATTCCCATTTCAGCCCCCATAGGGCAGAATGGGAATGGAGAAGGGAGCTAACAACGGGCCGATTACGACCGCCCCGTTGTTAGCTCCCTCTTCCCCTCGTGGGACCCGCTCTGCACGTATGGTGAAACCAGACGTGCAGAGCGGGTCCCGCGAGGGGACCTCATAATGTGGCGGGTCTGCATCCTTTTGCGGCACCCGTTAACCCATTCTGCCACTCTTGTAATGAGGCCCATTATGTTCAAGATCCAATGTCTCATCTATAAGTGCACCCAAGACTTGGCCCGACTTATCTTTGCACCAAGTTTACTTTATACAACCTTGTTAGAAGTCTACAGTTGGAGAATGAATACTTTTTCAATATACCACGTACTAGTTGGACTGCTAGAGTTGATAGATGTTTTTCTGTTGTGGGACCTAGACTTTTTAATCAACTGCCCTTGGAAATTCACCTGGCAGATTCCTTACGTTTGTTCATGAAATATTTGAAAACTTTCCTTGTTCAATAACCAGGACTTTCTCTAGATATTTAGACTTTCTCATTTTGTTCCATCTGCGCCTAGATACAGATTTTCATCCTGGATCCGCAAGGATATGCGCATTATCAATTCTACAAATTAAATCAAATTCTGCACAAAAAGAACAGCTGTCATAAAGTCCTCATTCAACGAAAGCTGCACAAAGTATGCAGGCTGGCCAAAGAAGACGACTCAAGGACCCTGGAGCATTTTGCTGCAGCATAGAGAGAGGAACCAGATGCTGGGGTATGGTGCAGCTAGGCCGGGATTGCAGTTTCAATAGCTAAAGCAATGCAGTTGTTGGCCTAGTCAATGGCAACAGTAAGTTGGTGTCCTGGGCATTTGTAGGGGTATCAGGTAATATTATCCCCACCAATAATATCGCCATATATATGGTTGTGGGGTAAGGCCATAGCCAATATTATTGGTGGGGATAATTCATGGGGTAAATGGGACCAGGGTTGTGGGGGTGTCCCCTGCTCCCACACCCCCGCAGGTTGCATGGCTTAATATTGCCGGAAAATATGGCGATATTTTTGTATGGCGATATCTTTGCGGGGATATTAACACATGGAACCTTTGTAGGTTGGAGATGCTACTTACTGCCAGTCTCTGCATGCTGTTTGGTGCTCCAGGCAAGAGGAGATCTGCTCATGGTTCAGCAGGAGTTGTTCAATGTAACAAGAAATCCTGAAGGTAAGTAAGGTTGCTGATCCTGCAAGGTTAGAGGAAGGGACTGTTATGACTGGTTTTCCCTATGACTAGTTTCCCTATGACTGGTTTCCCTCCCTGCTTGCATCCTTCCCCTGAATGCATGGTGAGTGAGGTCATGAATCCAATGTTCTGTGTGTGTGTGGAATGTTTGGGTTTGAGTAAATGTTCCACCCAGGCAGTTGGTAGTCATGTACCCCTCTGTCTCTGTACTTCCCATCTCCTTGATGTACCTGATGACATCTGAAGAACTTGTAACTGAATAAAGCAACTTGATGAGATTCCACGATGGCCACCAGGGAGTAGGGACGTGTGTTCCTAGGCCCTGCTCTGGCCCGAGACAACAGCAGCCCTTTCTCCTAGCTCGGAGGTTGATGGGGTACCAGAATAGAATGTACAGACTCCTCGGGAGTAGAAGGGACTGGGCGAAGAGAACTAATCCCACCCCTTCAGTGCAGGAAGATATCGGCCCAACGGAAGGGAGACTGAGCGTCACCCACATATGCAGACTGTGATTGTTCAGGAAAGGTTCCCGCAGCTGTGGAAAAGAATAAGAGACGGAACGCTGTGAAAGAAACAGGAGAGGTAACCCTGGTGCTGCAGTTGCTGAATAAGGAGGCACAGAGCCCCAGAAGGTGGTGCACGGCACAAATGTAAAGGGTCCGTAGCTGGTAAGAGCTGACTTCATTTACTTTAAAGGCACTGCGGAAGCAGCGCGTTGACTGCATTAACATGAAAGGCACCACGAGAGCAGATGATCGTATGGGGAGTGTAACAATCTGCATCTCCTCCTGAGGAAAGTAAGTGCCAGTTGAGAAGTTGATCTGCACCAGGGGAGCAGCATAAAACAAAATAACTTATACGCCACCCCTAATAAGGAGAGAGACATTGAACATTGTTTGAACCAGCATGTATTCGGGCTGTGATTGGGGGATATTGTTGCAGATTGAGGGACACGGCATGAAACAGTCAAGTGAGGCAATCTACGCAAGGGGAAGAAAAAGTACCATCTAGTGTATTCAAAGCAGATTGTCTATGGAGAGTCCCTGTCAGGCAACTTAGAGGCCTATATAGATTGTGTCCTTCATGGGCCTCACATCAGCGCCATAGTGGGAGGAGGAGGAGTTAATACACAGTCGGTGACCAAGGCACAGTAAGTAAATTACCCCAGAATCTCATGAGGAGGGCTAAATCTTTGCTACATGAGGGAACTACAGCAGTACCAGGGTCTCAGGAGGAGTATCTAGCGCACCGAGGTCTGAGATTGACATATTTAGCTAAGAGACCCTGTAGAGAGTGTGGTGCAAGTAACAGAGATTTCTATGTGACGCACCCTCTATCCATGATGCAGAGAATGTGACAAGGCTTGATAGGCTGGTTGTGTGAGAGAGGACGAGGCTAATAGCACCAGGGGGATAAAAACCAAAAGTGAACACAAACGCTTGTGTGTGGTGAATTGCTTGACCCTGGTGTTGGGACATGTCAGGTCAATGGTTCAAGTGTTAGTCTGTCGTCCTTCGTAATATGCGAAAGTGTTCGCGTCGGTAAGGGGGTAGGGGGCGAAGTGTTGGTGTATCCTATGTGGTAGGTTGGAGAAAAGTTGTCGGAAGAAGGGGGATTGTCATGGAAAATTGTACTCTTCGTCCTATGGGTGTTGATAACGTGAGAAGGGTGAGATTGGTGGATAACAGAAAAAGGAGGATTCTCTGAGTTGGGGTGTTTGAGGTTTGTGATCCTAGTTGGTTGGCTATATACAGAGGGGTTGTTGGATCTCAGCTGGAGAAATGAACTGGGAGGAAGGGAGGTAGAGGTTATATAGCCTACAAAGGCTTCTAAGGCCTCGTCTTCCCCTCCCTGTCCCTCTGTATAATACTGAATCTCACCTGGGGTCTTTCCCTGAGCACAACTTCGGATTCCCCTCTCTAGGTGATCCTCTCTCTCTCTGACCTTCCCAGGCCACCTGAATAAGGGGTTCTCGAAGTTTAATTGGGAAAATACCCCCAGGTTTCTCACAGGTATCCCGCCAAGAGATATGAAAGTAGAAGATTTAGGAAAACAATTGTGTGAAGTGAATCGAAGTGGTCCTGCAACGGTTTAAGCAAAACCCAGCGCACATTCGAAAGTGTTCGATTTTGGTAAAAAGAGGATCAGAGCCTGAACGAGGAAGGTCTATGGTTCGAGCTTGAACGAGGGAGGCCAAATGCAAACATGGAGATATCAAGAGGATCCAAGCCCGAACGATGGAGATTAAGTGTGAAAATTGTGATAAAAGGAGGTCCGCGCCCGAAGGAGGGAGACCCTGATGAACACTGAAAGCAAGAACTTGTGCATGTTAAAATCCTGATAGAAATGGAACTTTGAGATTTGTTTGTTACGACAGACCCTCTGCAGTAAGAGATTGTTATTAGAAAAGAGGCTTAGGACCAAGGCCTTATTGTCTTTGCTTTGAACTGTATCCCGTGGCCGAGGAGTCAGAGTGTGTGCGAAGCTCGAACATGCAGCCTTGCCCCGTGCTGAAAACATGGACAAGGAAGGCGAACTGCTCAACCATCCTGACATATTTTTTCTTTAACACTTTTTTGTTCGCATACACCATTATCCCACACCCTTTTGTACTTAGAAGTAAGGATTTTTTGTACTTAGAAGTAAGGATTGGCAATACGTTTATTAGTATAGGCCCTTTTATTTGACAGAGACTTGACTAGGATTGTGTTATTATTTGATGGTCGTAGCTTGCTCTCATTCTTAGAT
Source organism: Ambystoma mexicanum (assembly GCF_040938575.1). NCBI lineage: Eukaryota > Metazoa > Chordata > Amphibia > Caudata > Ambystomatidae > Ambystoma > Ambystoma mexicanum. The sequence continues at coordinate 1,300,945,592 of NC_090932.1, forward strand.
TTAGGTTTAGATAGGCATTCAGCCAATTCATTTGAAGTTCAATAAACACTCTTGACCTGTGATCATTTGTATCCGTCTTCACTGTTTGATACCATGCCTTCCTTACGGCTTTTTTCGACAGTGTCTTGCCATATGACTGGTTTGTCTGCTTTAGAAACAGATAGGGGAAGGAGGTATAAGGCTTTTTGGCTCCTCTCTTCTGGTCTCCTCTCAAAGTCTAGGCTCTAGTCTTTTTAATTCTACCCTTTCTTTTATCATCCCCTCTTTTGGTTTAGAAAGGTTTCCCCCTTGCTCTGATGTGTGTAGCATAGAGTGGTACAATGGTTTTTGATCTTTTCTATCCTCTCCTCTATGCACAGCATAGTCGTATTTCACAGCCTCCGGATGGGTTTGGGCCGTTTCAACGGCTAGCGTGAAACTTGGTCTATTTAGCTGCAACACTGACTTTCGTAAATATGGAGGTAAAGAGTTCACACATTGTTCAAGGTTTATCATTTCAATCAGTTCATCCACATTTTTTTTAAGCCACCCATAAAGATATTGTATTTTTTCTTCATTTTCCTAATTCTATTGGGGTTTCTCCTCGATTCAGTTGGATACGTCTTAATTTTTGCCCATAGAAGTTGCTGGTCTGACCTACTCTCTTAAGAAATGCCTTTTTAATTGAGGTAAATGTGGCACCCACTGGGAGATTGAGTAACTGCTAAGTAGTTTGTAATTCCCCTTTCAGCAATGGTCCCAGGTAACACAATTTTAGATTTTCAGGACATCCGAATTGCTCTGCTAGCTGATCAAAATTCAAAAAGGAATTCCCCAGATATTCTCCATCTTGATATGGTTGCAATACCCCCTGAGGTAATAGGGGTTTGGTCTGTAAAGCCACAAATTGTTCTATGCTTGATTGGAGACAGTTTTTGGCTTGTATCTGATGGGCGGCCAGTTGTGCTAGCACATCTTCTATTGAGGCCATATTCTCGGGAGGTGTGAGAGTTCTCTCTGTCGTACCATCAAATTCTGAAAAATAAATGGTCTCACCCTCTTCCGAGGGAGTCCCAGAACTTTCTAGATTTTCAGGGCTTGACTCTGATTGAGAAGGAGACCTTGGAGCATCGGGATTTACACCTGAAAAAGCCTGATCCAGAGGGCAATTCAGCTCCAAAGAAAAAAGGCTCTGGAAAAGGGGGGCTCAATGCATTAGGTGTAATAAAAACCTGAGATGGTCTTACTATTAGGGGTTTTTTCCCCACTGCTGTATGCGGCAGTGAGAAAGCAGAAGGGTATCTAGTAAAACTTCACCTTGAAAGAATAAATCTTGTTGGATTATAGGGTATGGATTTGGGAATACAGAGCATCTTTAATGTTGTAAATTCGGTCAGAACTCTGAATATCAACAATTCTTTTCTCCACTTCAGGTGGTATCACGATAATCAGCATGGGGTTTCAACTTCTATCAATTGAGTAGTATCCCATGACACCAGATGTAAGGGAGGCATGGTATCAGAAATGTGACACTGACACAAGAGTTACAAGTTTCAAGATCTTTATTCAGTTCTTGGGGTTTGGTAAAACTCTTACTTTGCCCTATAGCTATGATGGGAATAGTCTCATCAAATGATAAAGAAAACACAGTCCTAGGCAGTATTTGTCAAATCAAAATGGCCTATACTAACAAAACCTAATGCCTGCCCTATTTCTTATACAAAAAGTGTGAAAAGCGGAATGTGTATGCAAATGAAAGTCAGTGATATAACATAAAAGAGCAAGGTGGCTGAATCAGCACTCCTCCCCACGTTGGACAGCACGGAGTAAGGCAGTCCCGGAAACAGGATGACACACTCTGGCTCAGCTTATTAAAAAAAAGGCAGTTCAAAAGGTGGGTACAGGCCCACTTGGCCTATGTTAAAGTCACTTATTCCAGTTTTCCAAAAGCTCTTTCTCAGTTCAACAAAAGTTCATGTAGGTATCCCTCTGTCAGGCTCGGACATTTCAACACAAAAAGTACCTGATTCAACGTCACATAGGTCTCCCTCAGTCGGGCTCAGACCACGAAATCACAGCACTTGCAGGGGTTCCCTTCCCCAAGCTTTATTCACATTTGTTAAGAGTTACCTTCCCCTATCTTATTTCATATTCCAGGTCTCCCTCGGTCGGGCTCGGACCTTGCACTGATGTCTTTCGAATGTGCAAGGCTTTTTCCATAAACCTCCGCAGGACCACTTCGAGGGGAGGGGGGCGTTGGGATGTTGGCGAATCCTATATAATAGGATGAGTATGGGCATGGGAAAGGGGGGAATACTGCGTCTCACCATCGGTTGTCTCACCCCCACTACCTAAAGATCCTTCACCCAGGTGATCCTCCCGCACTGGTCCACCTCCAGGATCTGGATCCAAAGGCGATGGGCATGCCCTGGCCACCTGAGAGAGAGATCCCCGGGGACTAGCAAATGCAACACCCTTTGGTTTCTCATAAATCAAATTCCATATCAGAGGATGTGTGGGTGAAGCATTTTGGGCAGCTCTATGGGAAATAGGAGGGGGAGGTTGTTGGATGGGAAAGCTCAGCTCCTGATAAATGGGACCTTGAATTCTCAGCTGGAGATATTGAGAGAATGATTGTTAAAGCAGGCTTCTCTCAATCAGAGGGACCAAATCATCTCTCAAATAAAATGATTTGGGCCAATATGTTGATTTTATTTAAAGATACTGTAGGCACTATGACTACATGGAAGACAGCTTTTGTCATACCCATCTATACAAAGGGTGATCAAATGTCCCCTAGCAATTATAGACCCATAACCCTAATAGATGCAGACTCCAACATATGTGCCACCTTGATCCTGGAGAAAACAGAGGAATGGATCTCGCAGAAGGGCTTCTTAGACAAATTCCAAACTGGATTTAGTAGGTGGGTGGGAACAGTCTGTGGGGGCTATTTAATGTTGTGCATACAAAACCTAGTCTGGGGAGACCAGGTAAGCCCCATCTATGCTGTGTCAATGAACCTATCTATGGCTTTTGATCTGATTGACCGCAGCTTGCTGTGGGCCAAACTAAGTGAATGGGGCCTACCAATCGGCCTATTACAAATCCTGATACATATGCATGATGGAACATTGGTGCAAGTTAGGCTTAACAATGAGGGAGCAATGTCCGAACCAACCGCTACAAGGAATAGTCTCCGACAGGGGTGCATTCTGCCCCCCGGTTATTTTAATTTGTATATGGCAGATATTGGTGAGTCCCTCTTAGGGGCCTCATTCATAGCTCCTAAAATAGGCAAGCTGTATATGCCCTGGTGGGCATACACTGATGATTTTATCACATTTGATTTTACACCAATAGGCTTGCAAAGATGCAAATATTAATTAATGCCTTGCTTGTATTTATTGAGGAAAACAATCTAAGGATAAACCTGAATAAAATGGTGGTCATGAAATTTGAAAAAGGGAAAAGAGAAATAATTTGATCTGGTTTGTGAAGGAAAGCAGCCTGACGTTTAAAGAAAACATGTTGTATTTATGTTATCCTATTTTAGCACACCCTTCTAAAACTTTAGTATCAGATCTTTTTAAAGCAAAAAGCAGTGATGCTCGCCACAAAGTTGGCCAAGGTGGATGCAAACTTTGGCAAATTCTCTATACTCCCGGTTTTAAAATGTTATATCGGTAAAGCGGTTCTGAAATTTACATATGGTCTGGAGATTTGACCAATATGGCTCTTGGATGAACCTGACTGCTTTGAAGCCACTATTTGGTGAAGAGTCCTCTATTTTATTCCACAAAGTGTTTCCATAGCGGTCGTCCGCCATGAATTAGGTTTGCAGTCTTTGAGGAGCAGAGTCTGCTGGAAACAGTTAGCCTTGTACTATAGGTTTTTAAGTTCCTCGCCTCATCTACTTTATGCATATTTTGGACAATTAGGGAATAAAGTAAATTTTCTGAGAGAATTTGGGGATCATTGCACATAGTTATTGTTAGAAATGATGCAATGGTGGAAATGTTACTCTGTAAACCTGATAAAGTAAAGGAAAGTAACGTACGGAAAGATTGGATCTCCACAAGAGAAACGTTAGTAAATTCCCCTCAGTGTACCCATCTAGGTATTAGTCACAAAAAGGCAGGGATCATGGAAGGGTAGTTGAGGAGGTTCCCAGATCGTGCCTTCAGAAATAATTGTATGCGTTTTAGGTTAAATGGGCGTTTTGTAGATTTTGCAAAAACATAAAGATAAAAGGAAATTGATACCACTTGCTTTTAATATGTTCTGTGATACTACCCTGGCGTATTCCATATTTTGAAAAATGTGTTTACAATCTAGCATATGTTGATACCGAAAATGTGTGTGGGAATATTTTGAATGGGAACTCTGTGGCACTAAAGCTTGCAGTAGTGTGGTTTTTAAAGGTCTGTAATTTATTTTAACAAATAATAGCGTATGCCATATATTTTATAATGAAGCAGGTATGAATTGTAATGTTTATATTTAAATGTGTTGAAACGTATTGTAAAATGATAGATTTTAATTGAAATGTTTTAGAAGTGATTAAATATGTGATTGTTTGTAAAGGTTTATTTTAAACCATGTACATATAAATAAATAAATAATGTCTTATTATTAAAAGCATATTGAGTCAGCACTATTGATATAACATGAAATTATTTCAATACCACTTTATAGGCCTCATTTCAGGCACAAAGGATTTCTCTTTAGGATTAATAGCAGTAATAGTCTAAGGGTCCCCCTCACTATAGGTTTATCATTGGCAAGGTGGCAAAACAGGGTATTTACTGAAATACAGCCAGATGTATTTAGATAAATCCACACCCATCATGTAAACGTTGTTTTAAACATTTCCATCCACCTAGACTTAGGATGGACATGGTTTATTTATAATTGCAGATCATACTGCTTGTGTACATTATGTCTAATGCACAAAAGGGTCAAACATGACCCTTTTGTGTATTTTTTTAAAAAAAAATTATTTGTGTTCCGGTTCAAAATGAACCTTTCATAATACAATTATATAAAAAAGAACCATGTACATATATCATAATAGAGTTCAGAAAATGGGAGCATTTACACATATCATTAAGCAATTCATTGCAGAGTATTCAAAAAAGAAAATCAATTTTTAAAAAACAGCTTCTAAAATCCACAATTAACAGACACCTCACAACAGTTTGACGCCCTAGCCTAAAATCCAATAAGACCTAAATTCTCACATTCAATTAAAGGAAAACCTGCAGTGCATTTTAAATGACTTTTCCCAAGGAGAGTCAAATCCAGTAACACAAGGCAAAAGGAATTTCCAAATGGAATATCAGACACACTATCCACATGTTAAATAGTTTAAACACATGCACCCAGATTCCCAATTTACAAACACTCCTTTCCTCACTAATTAGCATATTCCCAATACTTGTTTGGGGAAAACAACGTTGTAAAAACCTAATGACCGCTGATAAGGAAATTTGAGACCACCCCAACGGTTTATACCACCATTCCTCAGGGGAAAAAACTCTATACTCCCTCAGAAAGCGCTCAAAGTGCAACTACTTTAAATCAACTAACCCTTGGCACTCCACCAAAATGTGCTCCAATGTCACAATCCTATTCTGCTCTGTACAAAAGTGACGCGCTCTAAGACTTCTACCAATCTTACAGCGCGCACCCAGCACCTCATTTGTTGGGAACAAATTGAAACGAAACTGAAGGAGCCGAGTCCTCCCTACAGCATTTGGCAATTGGTTAAGATAACTCGAGATTGTACTGAGAGCTCTCTCTTCCTTAGCAATATGGTAAAAAAAAGACTAGATTTTTTGCAATCGCAAGTAGTATTTATCCAGTCATCACACCAGAGCTTTCGCGTAACCACGTTAGGATTCGCAATAAGGATGTCTGGCATAGATTCAATAGCAGATAAGATATATGAACAGTGCTCCACCCAAGAAACATGACCTCAACTTTTTTACTCCGGATTAGATCTTTTTTTAAATCCGGATTAGATTATTAATCACAAGGTTCCCACCTCTGCCATTACTGCCATTAAACATTTCCTAAATAAATAAAGGGGTTTCCAGTTACCATAGTTGCCAGGGATACTAAACCCAATTTATACCATATAATAGTGACAGGCAGCCCATTTGGAAGGTGGTGTACTCTTCTCCAAAACAAGCCCTCACAGGTTTTCCATGAAATACTAGCGGTAACTATCAGAGTTTCTGCTCCATATGTTAAGATAGGGACCCCTTTTGTGCATTACATGGTGAAGGTTGGCATCAGAGATGGCCACATGTTCACCCTCTTATAATGTCCTAATAGAAAAAGCGTTTGCCATGTGTTGAGGAGAAGTGGTGTGGTTTCCTTCTGCATAGGCAAACGCATTTTAAATACATTAGGGGAGATTTTACACGTTTTAGCTCCACCTCTTGTGTGGAGGGAAACACTGGAGGTACTTCAAGGTGCTATTCCACCCTGTAATGCCGCTGCAATTACCAGTCACAGCAGTCCAAGGAAATAATGGCAGCGGTATATACTCTTCAGGCCTGTAGTATGGTGGGCACTAAAATAGGCGGTATTTGTGTTATCATCACATTTGTGACCCCACCCACCCCCATGAGCCGGGGTTTGGTGGTTCTCCTTCAAAGAACTTTGGTTGATACTTATGCCACATGATGCATTCTAGAGCACACTGGGCAAGCAACATTAGTAACAGATGAAAAGATGCAAAAGATGCGAAGAGTAATGTATTGGGAGCTTTGTTTGTACTCCTACATGGAATAATTCTGAAAAACATAAACTGTGCCAAGTTATGCATTTTTCAAGGCTTCTTTGGCTAGAAACGGACTAAACATGTTGTGGTGGTGGGACCAAAAAGAAAACCGGAGTTGGAGATCTTCACAGAGACATTTTTAGAAAAACATTTTCATAGCATGCATTTCAATGGGAAGTGTGCCAGTAAGATGGATATGAGGCATTATCTGCCTTTAGCTGGCATTACTGGGACATTTCGGAGGAACATCCCAGTTCCTAATCTTTAAAAGGGTAGTGAAGTCTTATTAGAATGCTTAGATCCTCATCTCTCATTCACTGGAACAATGGGTGTTACCAGTAATAGTGCCACAAGGCCACACCTGGTGATATATTATATAATGCCTTACAAACCTCAGCAATGAACATTTGAGCCGATGCTTATATGATAGCGCAAAGTGGACATGTGATGAGTGCACCTTACATTTGGTGACTATATATTGCTTATGGCATTAACTGGCATTATTGGGGAACTTGAGGCTGCACTTAGCATGTGATGGCGGCATATGGACATGTGAGGCAGAATAATTCATTTGGTGACTATAACATGCATAAGAGACATTACCTGGAATTGGATTGCATTACTCAGGTATTGGGAGGCTGGGCTCGCATCACCTGCACATGTAAGGCTGCACCTTTGAAACATAAACGTTGGTGTCTACACACAAACATGATTCAATTCAAATGCCAAATCATATGGCTTTATTAATGCTTATTTTTGCAGTAAATTAACTTCCTCTTTCATGGCCTCTTTTTTAATCCCTTTAGCTGATCCAACCCCCCCCCCGCCCCCCTATAACCCCCTCGCAGAAACTGGTTATTTATGATCTGCTTCCATCCTGCAGTCGAAGTTGATTGTAAAATATATATACATTTCAAAGGTTTAGCCCATGCTAATCTCTAGGGACAGTCCCCTTATGAGCACCATTGCTGCTGTAACAGGTGTTTCCTGTTATCCCCTCCTCATCTTATCTTTTTTCCTCTCCTCCACTCTGTCCTTTCCCTACTCTTTGTGCGACTGTTTCCCACTTTCCGGTTTCTTCACCACCTTGCCTTTCACTCTATAAATATATATTCTTCTCTGCATCCTCCTTGCCTTCCTTATTACTCAGATGTTTCTTCTCCTCCCCACTGTCACTATTTCTTTTCCCACTGCTTCCCTCTCTCACTCTTCATGTTTCTCCTCCTCCCATCTCTCACTCCTTAGAGGTTTCCTCTTCTCATCCCCTCTTTTGCTCCCCAATGTTTCTTCTCCTCCTCTCCCCTTCCGTTCTCTCCCTTGTACCACACTCCGCTCCCTCATCTATCCATGTTCATCAACAACCTCTGCAGGCCACCCCCTCACCTCTGCTGTCTTGAGCTCCATTTTGCAACCATTCTAGGATTGAAATTGTAATTGCGAGTGAGGCTGCTGTGGGACCCTTAAGAATGGGTCTCCCAATAGCGGTTGTATGTACAAACCACAATTTCCACATGTTTCCTTCTGTTCTGCGGAGTGGGTTGTGGCTGCCTTCATGCACCAAGGCCTAATACCGGCTGGCTGTCATCTTAAAATCAGTCAGACCTTCTGGCATAACCACCCAACTCCAACTTCCGACCTGCTCTACTGGCGGATTTCCCAGCCAGAGTGACTCATTGCACTGCTGGTCTGACAGAAAGGTTCCTGGAGTCGTTAGGATGCTGGGTCACAGTGCTAGCTATGAACCACGCTTGTACCTGTGTTACTTGCAGGCATCTGGTAACCAGGAAGATTGTTGGCAGCTCGGGGAGATCTGTAAACTAGGGCTCGTGAGCTATGTGCACATATGGATGTTATCCTTTTCTCTCTGGTGGCCACAGCTCTAGGACCAATAATGAGGGCCTTTTTTATGCAGGTATCATGGAACATGTGAGGCTAGAGAGTGAGGCGGAGGCTCTGGGAGAAGCTCTATGCACTGCTTCTGGGCCAGCATCGCGTGGTAGGAGGCCGTTCCTAGCCCCCAAGTTCTTCACTGATAATTCTGGGTCTACAGATCAGATATGACATAAGAAGAAAAAAAACATCACTATGCACACTGAACTGAGTCTGTTCAAAATTATCACAGAATACAAAAATCCTTTAGCCTCCAAGACAGCACGAAAACCATCACAACATCTTTGTGATTCAATTGCAGTACACTTCAGGGACACAATTTGACTAGTCTACGATACCCACCTAAACAAGAAAGGACTAATATCTTCTATCCAGGCGTTGGAAGCAGCACAGAGCAGTGCTCCACTACCAGCACTAAGAGCTTTCCGCCTCATTTCAATGCAGATTTCGTAACCACAGTCAATAAAAGTAATCCAGAAGATCCGCTACAAAGCCATTGCCTAGCAGCCCAGACAGGCCCACTTAGTAAATTTCTTCAAGACATATACAGAACAAGGTGTTGTCCTGAGTACTCCAAAACAGTTTTAGTCAAGCCTCTTATGAAAAAAAAAACAGAGCTGACCCCAGCGAGCCAGCAAGCGACCAACCAATCTCCAACACACTCCTCACTGCACAACTCCTTGTGAAGGTTTTCGACCAAATATTTATATTTCAGGAACACATGGAAACCAACAACATCGTTCATTTGTCTTAATACGGGTTCAAACCAGTGAGTGGGAACAGAGTCACTCCAATATCTGGGCAATGTCAAAAAACAATGCTGACACTAACACATCAAGTGCACTTATTCTATTTGATATCTCTGCTGCATTGAGCACTATCAGACAGACAAATTATGAGCAAAACATTGGCAACATTGTACCAAAAGGAGCCATATCAAGCTGGATCACAATGTTACTCGCCAGTAGGCCAGAAACCCCACCTATGAACCCCTTCAATTCACTATCCATATGATCCCCGACTCTTGGAACTTATTAATAACTCAGGTCTCACATGTTTCAACTATGCAGACAATACGCAAATCGTCCACAAGCTTACAAATAAATCTAGTTAAAATAGGCACGATTTTAGCAAAGGCTTCACGGGTGTTGTCTCATAGATGATGACAAACAGACACATTCTACCCAATGTGACAAGGCCAGTCTTCAGGCCCTGTCAGAGGGAGGCAGAACCTGTTACCTGCCCCCGCAAGGGGCCTGAGTGCAGGACCCCCTTGCAAGCCCTCCTTAGCAGAAGACGAGGCAGCACTTATGGCGCAGCAGGGTGCAGAGGAAGCCAGTGCAGAAACAGGGATGACAGGTGCGCAGGCCTGACGGGATGCAGGGGGCTGCATTTAGTAGGAGCCCAGCGGGGAGACGAGCTGGCACAGCGGGCTAACAAGCCCATGCAGAATTGGCAGCAGCTGTGGCGGGATCCGGGAGAGGGCTGGCGCGAGAGGGCCGCAGACTGGAGAGGTGTACTTGAGAGGGCGGGCTCTAGTGAATAGTTTCAGCTGGAGACCGCACCCATGAAATAACTCACTAACCCACCAGAGAGCTGATTTATTTTAAAAAGGACCTATATGAAGGTCCAAGCAGCCCAGGACAAAGGTCCCTTAGGAACGTGGCTGGACTGCTTGGAAATGGGGGCAGAGTTTAAAGCCATTCATAAATCCTTCCCAAGCCCTTCCCTTGTCATCCCCCCCTGAACCAGGTAAATTATTGGTTTGGGTTAGTTGGTGCATCGTGGGAGGGGGTGGTTATGTAAAGATAGTATAGGGAAAGTTTAGTGGTGGATTTGGTTGGGTGAGGACAGGAGGTGGAAGGAGGACGTCCGAGAGACCAGAGGAAGACAACGTGGAAGGAGTGTGGGGGTTGCTGGAAAGAGGGGTCTTTGGAGTAGTTGTGTGTGGTTCGGAGGAGTTTCTGAAGTAATGGTAGGAACGAGGTAGTAAGGGTTGTAAGTGGAGGTAGTGGTAGTTGGAGTAGTGGAGTGGAAGCGAGAGTAAGAAGTGGTAGCGTTGAGCACTAGTTGTACGGGCAGTAGTAGTGTGTGGTAGGGAAAGGAGAGAGGAAAGTTTGTAGTAGAAGAGAAGTAGTGGTGGTAGGTGTTAGCGGAGAGGTAGTGGAAGTGGAAGAAAGGAGAGGTGGTAGTAGTAAGAGGCAGTAATTTAGTGGTAGTAAAGTAGGAGTAGTAGCAAGAGCGGGGAGATAGTTTAGTCATGTAGAAGTAGTAGGAAGAAGAGCAGAGAGGTAATAGCAGTGAGAGTTTTAGGGTGGTAGTTGGTGGTGGTGGTAGCAGTGGGTGGGTGGAAGAATACAGATGGAGGAAGTGAGAGGAGGAAAGGATAGTAACATCATGGTTGGTGGTAGGAAGGTTGAGCGTAACATCAGAGGTATAGTAACGTGGTGGGGAGAAGAACATCATGGGACACCACTGTAGAAGAGGGTCAAATGAGGCTGTGCATGTGTGCTGAGTGATTCAAACTGTATGGAGGGCGGCACCATCTCCAAAATCTCATAAAACACTAAGTTGGACTAGGAGCCCTACGGATTCAGTTGGCCAACGGTTTAGGGAAACCATCAACAGCAAAGACAGAAACAGACAATAGTGATCACCGGCCATAATACTAACACCTGTTATGAGCACCTGGGTTAGGGTGGTGGTAAACCCAACGGGGGGAGAGAGGGAGGGAGAGAAGGAGAGAGGGAGAGAGAGGCACCCACATTCCCCAAGATCTCGCTGGCCCTAACATCCCAGATACTATGCATCAGCCTGCCTATCTATTTTGTATTAAAGAAAACACAATTGGGAAATCATCCCGGACTCAGGAGTAATTATTTATGGTGACACATGTGGTATCAGAAGTGGGATTGGCCAGATCCCGATACAGAGGTCGAACCACATTGAAGGTACGGACCCCCTCACACTAGTAACTCCACCCAAACTCAATGATCACCACGATCCTTGGAGCAAGACCATTGAGGGACTAGAGTCAGAATTAGTTTCCCCAAGTTTGGGACATAGAGCCGTTGGAACCCTGGAGGGTAGAAGACCCGACAGCCGGCAAGTTCACACCAATCTGTTTTGGAGCACAAGTAATGGTAAAAACCAGTGAGAGACAGATAAGTTGCAGAAGACGAACACAGGAAAAACAGGTGACTGAGTCTCTTGGAATTGAGAGCCTAATCCAAACAGGAGGTGCCTCCTTCAGGCAGTGAGGGAAGTGACCAAGTTTGAAGAAAAGGAAGAGGTATTTTTTCCCCACCTTGCTGTGACTTAAACCAGTTTCTCCCACGGACCTGACCTAATACAAATGGCAGACTTGTTGCGATCCTTGGCCAAGGGACAGTTGCACATCAACCACCAACATGAAGAGATCATGGTGGCTCTTCAGATAGTGATGGCAGAAAGAAGAGAGCAACCCGCCATTTCGCCCACAATTTTGCAGAGGTTGGTGTGAAAAACCAGAGGTTGTTTCGCAACCTAGTACATGGGTATCTCGTACTCATGTGGCCAGGGAAAGGCCATCACTTTTGAATCCCGACCCTGGGGCTGGACACGCGAGGGAGGATCAGCTTGGTAGGGGGTCCTTCAGGACTGGGGGTGAAGCACCTGATGGTGAGATATGGTATCCCCCTTTTTCCCTAACCCATCTAACCCCTATCCCTGCTTATTTTATGGGAAACTACAACTCCCATAATTCCTTCCCACTTCACATTGACAGCACTACTGATCCGAGGAAGATGAGGAATGAGGCCAGGAAGATTAGCTCTACTGACTTGCAATGGCTCTGTCCCTCTAATGAGGTCAGGCAGAGTCAGGCACGTAATCCAAATTACATACACCTGCCACTTGTTAACACTCCCTGTGAGGATAAAAGGTGGCGGAAACAGGCACACTCTGAGCGAGGTTGGATAAGAGAAGGAACAGCTCTTTCAGGGCTGATGTGAACTAGGCTATGGAAGTTGGAAGGCTGAGGGGCTGAATGGCTATGGCAGAGAATAAGAGTGAGCAGGCGAGAATTCCACACTTTCGGGAAGCCGTAAGCATTCCATGACCGAAACCGGGTGAGCAGACAGGAGAAACCTTCAAAGTGCGTTCAAGCAGTCTGCTACCTTTCCGGATGAATGACAGAGGTGGGGAGGTGGGGAGGAGCAGGGGAGGCATTGGTAAAGGCCTTGACTGCTACTTGAAGAGAATTGAAGATAGAAGCCCAATTAACACGACCAGTGAGTTATCAAAGGACAACCAAAGCTTGGTTTGTGTTAAGAGTAAAAGAGCCGTGTAACAGGAGTTGAAGGCTGCACGTGTGCTGATAAAACACGTAATGAAGAGGACAATGATTGAATGGTGAGACAAGTATACAAAGTAACAGAGTGGTCCTGCGAAGCAGAATCGCACATTCGAAAGTCTCTGTGAAATGTTCTGAGACATGTAAAGCGTGAAACGAAGGCACGAAAGTAACCGCAATCCTGAACGAGAGTTGAATGAGTGGAAAGCAATTTATATGAACTTTTGAAAGACGCCAGGAGGGCAAAAGTAAAGAGGACATGACCTTTGAAAGATGCCAAGAGGGCAAAACAGAATAAGAAACTACATGTACCAAGAGGCATTGGTTCTGCGTGTGAACATTGAAAGATGCTAAGAGGGCAAAAGTAAAACTACAAGTACCAAGAAGTATTGGTGTTGCATATGAACTCTGAACGACGCTGAGAGGGCTATTTTTCCTTTTTGTATTCCCTTCACACATTTGTCATTTGAGAAGAAGGGCAAGGTTAGGTTTGTTTAGAATAGGCTTTTTTAAAAAATTTTGACAAGACTGACATGGACTCCTTTGTTGTTTGTTTAATAGTGGAGACTACTCCCGTTTTAGAGTTAGGGCTAGTTAGGAATTCCACAAACCCCAGATTTTCTAAACTTGCATCTATTGTGTCTGTGTCTACTGTTGATATCATGCCTTCCTTACTTAGAGAATAGAAGACCCTGCCGCTTTCTTCATTCATTTTCAGAGGATTGCAGAGACTGATGCACCCGATATATCAGGGAAGCTCAGCAAGCCTTACAGGCTTTGAACCCAGATTGAAGTACACTGTGACAAATCAGGGGATTCAGTCACTTCTCCCCAAAGGGGAGCCTTTCCTTGTGAGACTAGTGAGGTGAGCCCACTACACAATATTCTCCCCAAGGGGTGGCAGCAAGTGGGACCTCCCAGGGAGAGACTCCCCTCTTGGGGTCAAGGACACCCGTTCCACAGAGGAACTCCCTAAAACCCCACTGTTTGTTATTGTACCTTAAGACCCAAGACTCAAACTGAAGAAATATATTGCAAAACTACCAAGAAGAAGAAGAAGAAGAAGAAGACTGAGCGAGTAATACTGATCGCTGAGTGGTTGAAAAGCAGAAATACTGTGATGAGGGAAAATGAGAGAGTAATGAAGAGTGCTCAACTGGAGGAGAAAAAGGACTATAATCCTCAGCTGGGAAGGACACAGCAATGTGTCATAAAAAGGGAAGCAGGACTGTTGTCTGAGAGAAGTGAAACATGGGAGTTTCCAATCTGCAGTGCTGTGGAAGCCGACTGAGAGCAGGATATCTTCCGTCGGGAGGAAGCAGCCAGCTGGCGTGTGCGAGAAGCACTGAAGGAACAGAAGACTGAAAAAAACGGGGGCAGAAAACCCCCAAGAAATATAGCCAATCCTGAGTGGTAGAGTGACCCGTAAGAGGTGACTGCCCAGTCTGGCAACAACGCCAAGATTGCTGTAGCGCTGGCCCTGCAGAAAAGAAGCAGAATGAGATGGACTGAAAGCTGCAGCTGTCCTGACTCAGAGGGGATGGGCAGATTACTGCAAGGCCTATTTGGTCGCAGGAGAATTCGTCACAGATTTTTGGATGTATTTTGCTGCATATATATGTGGTTGTGGGATTAGGTAATTATTGTGCAAGAGGTAAGGGAGAGCTGGTGGGGTCTTGCGTGCATATATATGTGGCAAAATAATGTGTCAAAATAATGTGTCAAAACAAGAAATTCGACCAATTATCATACAACCAAATAGGTTTGATGTAATCACCCTAAACCACTCAAAGGACAGCCCCTACCCTGCATGCAGGCCTGGTGACGCCAACCTGTAGGAACAAGGTAACGGGCACAGTGAGAGACCCGGGAGAAAACACGGGAATAAAGAGTACTGGCAGACTACTCGTACCAGTCAATGTCTTAATATTAAGAAGAGTGAGAATCATTCAGGGACTCAGCCTATTTGTCCCAGTGAACCGCCAAATATTACGAAGAGTGATAATTATTCAGGGACTTAGCCTACTTATCCGATTGAATGGCCAAACATTAAAAAGAGTGAGAATCTGTCAAGGATTCAGCCTACTCATCACAGTGAATGGCCCAACACTAAAAAGGTTGAAACCCATTCTAGAACCTAACCAACTCGTCTCAGTGATAAGAGAGAGAATGTAGAAACTGGGAATCATTACAGAACTCAATTTTCTTGTCTCAACAATACATTAAGTGGCCAAGAGAATAAGGATAACCATTGGCTCTACTTGTTAAAGATGGCGTCTCTTGGGCGCTGAGTACCTGGGCTTCCGGTAGTTGTTCTTGGTGAGGTCGCCAGGCTGTCCGACAGGTGATTGAAGAATATGAAACGCGAGAAACCAGCACACCCCTTCCCCTAGAGTTAACAGGGTTAGAGGTGGGCCAGCTCCCAACGCCACAAAAGTGCACCTTCCTGGTTCTTGCAGTGTTGGAGCAGTGTAGGAAGATAGAATTGCGGACGGAATGCTGTGGTGTTTCCAGAGGATGCAAAAAGACTGGAGGAGGCAGGCAGGTCTTGGAAGGCAAGGTAGAAGAGCAAGACCGTAGCGGGCACAACAGTAGAACAAGGCTGGAGAAGGCTGGAGCAGGCAAGGACTGAAGGGCAGGCTGGAGCAGGTGAGGACTGAAGGGCAGGCTGGAGCAGGCAAGGACTGAAAGGCAGGCTGGAGCAGGCAAGGACTGAAGGGCAGGCTGGAGCAGGCAAGGACTGAAGGGCAGGCTGGAGCAGGTGAGGACCGAAGGGCAGGCTGGAGCAGGCGAGGACAGGAGAGCAAGCTGGAGCTGGCAAGGACTGGAGCTGAAGCAACGAGGCTTCAGGAGCGAAGACACGATCCGTGAAACAAACCGCATTGAGACGCGGTGAGTTTCAGGATCATGCGCCTTAAATAAGACCGGCAGCACTCGGGAGGCTTGGAACGCAAGCCGTGTTATCCCCGAGTGCTGCCGCGTCCGAAACGAGGCTTGGGAAGCAAGTTTGTGGCTTCCCAAGGGCCTCGAGGACTGCGCATGCGCGAAGACCAAGACGCGGACTTCCGCGCATGCGCAGGCCCCGGGACACAGAAACCCCGGAAGCGCCGGGTGTCGCGGAAAACCGCGGACCCCCCAACCGGTATCGGGGATAACAGCGCCAGGATGGGGCGCGTCGGAACCCATAACCGCGCCCCCTCCGACAGGTAAGTGAGGTGGAGGTGGTGACACTATGCCCCCTCGCAGAAAGCCCAGGAGCCCCAGGTTTCCACGGAAAGCGGCGATAGAAATCACGGATCAGGCGGGGGGCATGCACATAACTGCGTGGTTCCCAAGTTCTATCACAGGCTGGGTAGCCCTTCCAGTCCACCAAATACTGGAGTACCCCTCGCCTGATGCGAGAATCGCAAATTTCCTGTACCTCGAATTCGGGAGACCCCTGGACAACAACAGGTGCGGGACGAGGGGCAGAACGGCCAAACGTGTCCACCACATATGGCTTCAACAGGGAGACGTGAAAAACCGGATGCACCCGCCAAGTTTGAGGCAATTGCAAACGGAAAGCCACAGAAGACAGGCGTTTAGTGATCCTGAAAGGGCCAAAGTATCGGGGAGCCAATTTGGTGGGTAAATTACGAATGGGGAGATGTTTGGAGGACAACCAAACTAGATCCCCAACCTGGAAAGCAGGTTTAGGTGTCCTACCCTTATCAGCCTGTAGCTTCATCCGTGCCTGCACCTCCGCCAAAGTACTGTGAGCCAAGGAGTGTTGATCCTGAATGGAAGTGACGAGCCAATCAGCGGAGGGAACCGTACTAGATGGTACAGGACAAAAGGGCACCAATTTAGGATGTAAACCAGACAAACAGAAAAACGGACTCAGGCCCGTAGCTGAATGAACAGTGTTGTTATAGGAGACCTCAGCAAAAACCAGATGGGACTTCCAGTTAGATTGAGTGGCATTGGCAAAACAGCGAAGATATTGTTCCAGAGTCTGGTTAGTCCTCTCAGTCTGGCCGTTGGTATGAGGATGATAACCAGAACTGAGTGCACGATGGATGCCGAGATGACTGCACAATTGACGCCAGAAAGATGACAGGAATTGAGACCCTCGGTCGGATATGATCTTTTGCGGCAGTCCGTGTAACCTGTATATCTCCAGAAGAAATGCCGATGCCATCTGAGTAGCGGTTGGTATTTTAAGGAACGGAACAAAATGTGCTGCTTTGGAAAAGCAGTCCACAACAACCATAATGCAGGTATATTCTTCAGACGGAGGGAGTTCTACGATGAAATCAACTGCCATGGTGTGCCAAGGGTAAGGAGGAATCTCGGTGGGATGAAGCAACCCTAGGGGCCTCTTCCTAGGAATCTTCACCTGGGCACACACAGGACAACTCTTTACGTAATGTTCAACATCATGGGCCCAACCTGGCCACCAGAACTGTCTGGATATTATTTCTCGAGTTGCTCCGATACCACGATGGCCACCAACTCGGGAGTCGTGAAACCCCTGAAGCACAAGAGCTCGAAGAGAAGTTGTGGGAACATATAGCCTGTTCCGGAAGAAAAGTAGTCCATTCTCTTCAGTAACCTGAGGATTCCTCATGAGGCCTTCCCGATCAGGATCGGTAATAGTGTCTTGTAGAATCTTCTGGAGATAGGGTGATAAGGTGTATATGAAATGCCTTGGAGATATAATTGGCTCCTCCCTGTACTGCTTTCTTGCTTCTACCTCCAAGGATCGGGACAAGGCGTCGGCCTTTAAATTGCGAGCACTGGGGATGTATGTGATATGGAAGTCATAATGGGAGAAAAAAAAGGCCCATCGGGCTTGGCGAGAGGTACGGCACTGAAGAGACTTTAAGTACTGCAAATTTCGGTGGTCTGTACGTACTTCCACAGAATGCCGGCCTCCTAGGAGATGATGTCTCCACTCTTCGAATGCAGTTTTTATTGCCAAGAGTTCTTTCTCGATTACTGCATAATTTTGTTCGCTAGGCGTGAGCTTGCGGGAAAAGTATGCCACAGGGAGTTCCACACCGGTTTCTGGTTCCATTTGTAAAAGGACTGCACCCACGGCTAGATCGGACGCGTCGGCTTCTACTATGTATGGCACTTCGTCATTAGGATGACGCAAAATTGGAGCAGTACTAAAGGCTTGTTTCAAGACGTTGAAAGCCTCGGTTGCTTGTGTATTCCAGAAAAAGGGCGTTTTACTGCTAGTTAGTTGAGTTAAGGGAGCCGTGAGTTGAGAAAAATGGGGTATAAATTGCCGATAAAAATTAGCAAACCCCAAAAATCGTTGTAGGGACTTTATATCAGAAGGTTGAGTCCAAACTTGAATGGCTTGTACCTTGGCCGGATCCATGAATATTCCAGTGCCACTGATCACATAGCCCAGGAATTCCATCTTTTTCTGGTGAAAAGAACACTTCTCAACCTTAACGTACAGGTGGTTCTGGGACAAACGTCGAAGTACCTCTCGAACGTGTTCTACATGTTGCTCCAGGGAGACAGAAAAAATGAGGATATCATCGAGGTACACCCAAACTGATATCCCGATTAGATCACAAAAAACGCTATCCATAAAACGCTGAAAGACAGCCAGGGCATTACACAAACCAAATGGCATTACCCGGTATTCGTAATGCCCAAAAGGAGTCTTAAAGGCCGTCTTCCATTCGTCTCCCTCTTTGATTCGTATTAAATGATAAGCGCCTCGTAGATCCAACTTAGTAAACACCTGGGCAGTTCGAAGGGACTCCATGATGCTTCGAATCAGTGGCAATGGATACCTATCTTTTCTTGTAATGTCATTCAATTGACGGTAGTCAATACAGGGTCGTAAGGTTCCTTCCTTCTTCTTCACAAAGAATAGCGGGAATCCAGCTGGTGATTTCGAGGGAGTGATATAACCCTTCCTAATACAGTCTGACAAGTATTCTTGAAGAACTGCCTTCTCAGTAAGGGACAAGGCATATACCTTCCCATGAGGTATTACTGAACCAGGTACCAATTCGATAGTACAGTCGAATGTTCGATGAGGTGGCAGTGGTATGTCTTCGGGTTCAGAAAATACTGGCTGGAATTCGGCATATTCCTGAGGGACAGACAACAGAGCACAAAGTTCAGGAGAACCAGTACCCCTCGTGAGGGGTATGTTTGAAATCTCTTTTCCTGACACACCGGCCAAACAGCAATCCTGGAGACAGAGAGCGGAGGTGAAATTCAAAAGGCGAGCTCCCCAATTGATGGTAGGATTATGGTGAAGAAGCCAAGGTAAACCCAAGACCACGGGATAAGAGGGTGATTTGATAACATCCAGGGCGATCTCTTCCCCATGTTCTTTAATCTGCATATGAAGACACATGGTTTGTTGACGGATTGGACCGGAAGATAAAGGGGTTCCATCGATGACCTCGACTGGCAAGACACTTCTCCGGGGTAACAAGGGTATTCCTTGGCTAATTGCAAATGTCTCGTCTATATAGTTCCCAGATGCTCCACAATCTAGTAAGCCCAGCACCTCTGTCTTCTTGTTTAACCATGACAACTTGATCCTCACCACCAGTAAAACAGCCGGTTGCATGGGCTGGAATGAAAAGGCGGAACTGGAAAGGACTGAATACGAATCTGGACCTGTCGTTGCCCTTCCAACTGACGACAGGCCAACTAGTTTTCCGGCTTTCTTTGTGGGCGTAAAGGACAAGTACCCAAGAAATGCCCAGCAGCCCCACAGTATAGGAAAAGTCTTAGATTCCGTCTACGTTTCCGTTCAGCTTCCGAGAGCGGACACCTAACGGCTCCCAACTGCATGGGTTCGGGGCCAGAATCCGAAAGTCCGGAATTTCCAGTTTGAACGTTGGGTGGTCTTGTGAACAGCCGTTCAGCTCGTCGTCTCTCACCCTTCCGTTCCGCCAATCTATGGTCTATTCGCAACACTTGTTCAATTAATTGTTGCAAGGTATCAGGTTCAGGGATGTGTAGCAATTCATCTTTGTACTCCTCTTTTAGACCTCTTCGGAACAAAGTCTTTTGAGTTATCTCAGGCCACTGGGAGTCAGTTGCCAACTGACGGAAACGGCCGATGTAAGCTATAATATCCATAACACCCTGTTTTAGTTCCATCAACTGATTCTGAGCTGCGGAGGCTAGATTAGGTGACTGAAAGACCTCCAGAAATGCTTTTTCAAAAGCTGCAAAGTCATTGAGTATGGGGCTGTTGGCAGACACTAATGGAGCGGCCCAGGCCAGGGCGTTTCCAGTCAGATTCCCCAGGATATATCCTATCTTGGCTTTATCGGAATTGAAATGAGAGGCTCTGAACAGGAAATGTATTCTGCAATGGTTGCAAAACTCTGCCACTCGTCTCGGGTCGCCGTCGAACTTGATGGGCGTAGTCTGGGACATAGCCCCTTCTCCTTGGGACGCTACCCCAGAGGCTTGTGACACCATCTGTCTTAGACCAATGTTCTCTTGACGGAGTGCTGTCATTTCAGCCCGAAGAACACGCATCTCTTCCCAGAGATCTTGAGCCTCATCCATCTCGAAGTCGGAAGGTAGGCGTCTCAATCTGTTAAAGATGGCGTCTCTTGGGCGCTGAGTACCTGGGCTTCCGGTAGTTGTTCTTGGTGAGGTCGCCAGGCTGTCCGACAGGTGATTGAAGAATATGAAACGCGAGAAACCAGCACACCCCTTCCCCTAGAGTCAACAGGGTTAGAGGTGGGCCAGCTCCCAACGCCACAAAAGTGCACCTTCCTGGTTCTTGCAGTGTTGGAGCAGTGTAGGAAGATAGAATTGCGGACGGAATGCTGTGGTGTTTCCAGAGGATGCAAAAAGACTGGAGGAGGCAGGCAGGTCTTGGAAGGCAAGGTAGAAGAGCAAGACCGTAGCGGGCACAACAGTAGAACAAGGCTGGAGAAGGCTGGAGCAGGCAAGGACTGAAGGGCAGGCTGGAGCAGGTGAGGACTGAAGGGCAGGCTGGAGCAGGCAAGGACTGAAAGGCAGGCTGGAGCAGGCAAGGACTGAAGGGCAGGCTGGAGCAGGCAAGGACTGAAGGGCAGGCTGGAGCAGGTGAGGACCGAAGGGCAGGCTGGAGCAGGCGAGGACAGGAGAGCAAGCTGGAGCTGGCAAGGACTGGAGCTGAAGCAACGAGGCTTCAGGAGCGAAGACACGATCCGTGAAACAAACCGCATTGAGACGCGGTGAGTTTCAGGATCATGCGCCTTAAATAAGACCGGCAGCACTCGGGAGGCTTGGAACGCAAGCCGTGTTATCCCCGAGTGCTGCCGCGTCCGAAACGAGGCTTGGGAAGCAAGTTTGTGGCTTCCCAAGCGCCTCGAGGACTGCGCATGCACGAAGACCAAGACGCGGACTTCCGCGCATGCGCAGGCCCCGGGACACAGAAACCCCGGAAGCGCCGGGTGTCGCGGACAACCGCGGACCCCCCAACCGGTATCGGGGATAACAGCGCCAGGATGGGGCGCGTCGGAACCCATAACCGCGCCCCCTCCGACAGGTAAGTGAGGTGGAGGTGGTGACACTACTATATGTGGCCCAAAGAGAGATTTTTAGAGACACTTCAGAAAAACATAGTGGGGGCGATTCAAAAGGAAGAGAAAGAGAAACCAGAGACTTGGAACAGTCTCCTGGACAAACTGTATAATCTTATTCAAAAGATAGATAGAACCTATTTTAAACTGATATTCTGAGGCTGGGGAAGCCTATCCAGAAGAAGGGAGTCATTATCCTGGGCTTGTATTGTTTTGTCTTAGTGGTAGGGTCAGCGTAGTTCTGTTCTTTTGGACAGAGGATATACTATTTACTTTGGACTTTACAAGTGACGATGAGCACCCTAGTTAGTTCTGTCAGGCAGGAAAATCCTTAGATTAAGGATAGTGAGGCCTTTATTTTACTTATTATTTCAATAAAACCTTATCAAGAATGACAAAAACTGGTCTGCCTCCTTCTTCTGACCTACCACAACACCCAATGATGATTTTTAAAGGGGGATATGGAAGTGTTTGAGGTAGGAACCTAAACATTACCAGATGAGACTATGGCACTTACATTTACGGCAAGGAGACAATCCCAGGCAGATAGCACAACGAATTAAGAGATTTATTACACAAACGGTTGAGGAGGTGAAGGAAATGTTAATCTTGGTGCAGTTTGTTAATACCCTTCCCTCCTTATTTACAGAAGGTAGTATGGCAACTACACAGAACTAGTCTGGAAGAGACCATACAAACCACTAATTCCCAGCAGAGGGCTATGACCCTCCGACAGCCAGGTGCTATCTAAAGGAACCAGTTGAACTGAAACCAACTAGACGATCAAAGGAGGAAAGTCAAGTGCCAAGGACGCCAACTCCTGGGGTAGTGACCACAGTGGGCTAGCGATACAGGTCAGAAATTCCAGTAAATACCTGGCACGTCGGACCCCCAATACGCCCTGAACGCTTACGCATGTGGGAAGTCAGGACATCTGGCTAGATTTTACCCTGAGAGACCGAAGAAAGAACCCAAGGAAATCGGGTTGCTACAATACATGTATACGGCGGGCCCGGACCCGGTCGAGAAATTCCGGTCTCCTGCGGAAGAGTTAAAATGCGAATATCTGACTGACCCATTTTTAGTGGAAGGGGATGAGGCTGAATCCGGGAATTGGGCGGTTTACACCACAAGAAACACTGATTCCCTATTCTACATCCCAGTGACAGTACAGGGATTCCGCACAACTTCCCTACGAAATTCAGGGAGTAAAAATAGCGCTGTTCGAGCGGACCTTGTGCTCAAGGAAAAACTCAAATCAAATCACTTAACAAGGATAATTTGCTTGCATGGAGACAATGATCTTTACCGTCAGAACGAAGTAAACATCAACGTATGGGGAAAGAATTTCTGAATTTCAATGATAGTAATGTTAGGACTGCCTGCGCAGGTCCTAATTGGGAGCGACTTTCCCCATTTCAACCAATGTCTACAAGTTAGTAAAGAAGCACAATCTTCATCACAAACAGAGAAATTTAAAGGGAAACCATGGACAGCAGATCGAAAGGAGAACAGCAAAGAGAAGGTAGAGGTATGTGGCAGGGCCTCTCTCCATGCCCTGTCAGGGGTGGGATGGGGAAACCGACCCTTGCCCTCCCAAGGTGCCTGAGTGCTGACCCCCTCCCAAACCCTCTTACCAGCAGACGAGGCAGCGCCGATGGTGTGGCAGGGGAATGAGGAAGCCAGCGTGGAAACAGGGACAGCCGGTGCAGCGTGGCCCGGCCGGGAGGAAGGGGGCCGCATGCAGTAGGTGCCCAGTGGGATTCCAGGCTGCCACAGCAGCCCGACAAGCAGGTGCAGAATTGGCAGCAGCAACAGCAGGATCCAGGAGAGGGACCCTGTGAGAGGGCCACAGACTGGAGCGGCGTACTGAAGAGGGTCGGGGCTCCAGCAAATAGTCTCACCTGGAACCTGTGCACAAGAAATAACCCACTAGCCCACCCGGGAGTTGATTTACTTAAAAAGGACCTATATGAATGTCTAAGCAGTCAGGGACAATGGTCCCTTAGATACTGCTTTACTTTACACACCAGGAACGCAGATGGGGCACATGGAAAAGGGGGGGATGGGGAGCAAAGCTCTTCATGAAGCCTCCCCAAGTCCTTCCCGTCACACACCCTCAGTCAGGTAAATCATTGGTTAGGAGTAGCGGGCCAATCCTGGGAGAGCTACTTAAAGACAGTTTAGGGATTGTTTAGTGGTAGGTTTAGTTCGGTGAGGACAGGAGGTGGAAGGAGGACATCCGTGAGACCAGAGGAGGAGAGCGTGGAAGGAGTGTGGAGGTTGCTGGAAAAAGGCGGCTGTGCAGTGTTTGTGTGTGAGTGCGAGGAGTAACTGAAATAGTTTTAGAAGCAAGGTAGTAAGGGTTGTAAGTGGGAGTAGTGGAGAGGTAGCAAGAGCAAGAAGTGGTAGTGGTGAGTGGTGGTAATAGTGTATGGTAGGGGGAGGAGAGAGTGAGGAAAGAAAGTAGTGGGAGAAGGTAAATAGTAGTGGTAGTAGCAGCTGAGAGGTACTGGTAGTGTAAATAGAGGAGAGGCTGTAGTAGTGAGCAGAGGTAGTAGAGTATGAGCAGTTGCAAGACTAGAGAGATAGTTGTACTTGTGGAGAAGTAGTAGCTTTTGTATTTTTATTTCATTTATATAGCGTCTAACATCGAAGCGCTTTACATACGGAACAAAACGGTACAATGAAACAGGAATCGGTGAAACAAATCACAAGGAAAGGAGGTGATCTTTAAGTCTAGATTTAAAGAGAGAAAGATTAGGTATACACCAGCAGATAGAGGAACAGCATGTCATTGATTTGGAGCTAAAAGAGAGAAAGTGCAAAAAACAAGAGAACATACAGAGAGGGTGCGGGACAGCTAGAAGAAAGCATTTAAATTGCAAACGTGGTTAAATTGTAGCAGGTTTAACATGAGCATGACTAATGTGAAGCAACATTTGGGTCGATATCACTTTATGCCTCCGCGACCTGGTTAATTGCAAAAATGTGTGCTGTTGCATTGGTGTGTCATAGAACGGAGACTTTGAGTTCCTCGAGATCTATAAAACGGACACATACAAAACTAATGTCATCAAATGGACACGTTATATTGATGATGTC
Organism: Ambystoma mexicanum; assembly: GCF_040938575.1. Lineage (NCBI taxonomy): Eukaryota > Metazoa > Chordata > Amphibia > Caudata > Ambystomatidae > Ambystoma > Ambystoma mexicanum. Next base: position 1,300,970,247 of record NC_090932.1, read on the forward strand.
TTTTTCATTTGGAATGGTACCTTGGAAGACTTCAGACTCCAGACCAACAACAACAGTTGGGATATTGAATTCACAGGCACAAGCAGCCAATCGGAGATTAACTTTTTGGACCTAACAATTTTAACACAAAACAACCGACTCATAACCAGAACTTATCGAAAAGAGACAGAAGTTAACTCAACACTGTTTGCCACCAGTTGCCATCATGAACCGGTGATCAGAAACATCCCGAAAGGGGAATTCATAAGAGCGAGAAGGAATTGTGCGGACCCAGCACACTTCAAGGAAGAATGCAATCTCCTAACCAATAGATTTAAAGCCAGAGGTTATTCACCGAAAAGCATACAAGTCGCCCAAGACAAAGCACAACTAATGCCAATATCACAAACTCTGATAAAAAGGCCAAACCTACGCAAGACAGCAAAGTACAATTCATCACGACATATTGTGCCAACAACCATGAGATCAGAAAAATTCTTTAAAAAAGTTGGTATCTGCTCAAACTTGATCCGCACGTAGGGATCTTTATTCATGATCATCCTTCTATAATTTACAGAAGAGCGAGAACACTCCGCACAAGCCTAAACCCATCACTACTACCTGAGAAGACAAAACAAAAAGTTTAGACCTGGCTAGATGACCCAAGACCAGGTTTTAAAAAATGTGGCACTTGCACCATGTGCAGATATGCAATAACCAGTACAGACACCTACAGAGACTTAAATGGTATTCAAATAAAAATAAAGGAACAAATTAATTGCCGGACCAAGAACATGGTCTATGCAATTATATGTATTTGTAAACAAACTTACATTGGTAGCACAATCAGAGAGCTACGGACAAGGCTCAGAGAGCACCTCTCAACAATCGGCAGTCAAGATAAGAACTTACCTCTGGCAGACCATTGGCAGAAAGCTCATCAATTGCAAGACAAAAGAGACATCAGATTCATAGGTCTAAAGAGAGTATCATTGGGACCGAGGGGCGGCAACCAAGAACTGTTCCTACGCCGTGAAGAGGCCAAATATATCTGTTGTTTCAGAGGTGTAAACTCTGGTCTTAACACGGACAATGAGATGGCATACTTTCTGTAATATTTACTGTAATGATTCGGCCATCTACACAAGAGATATAGTTAAGGACCAGTGCATAATGCCATACATGTAGTACAATGACATGGACCCCTTTATCAAGCAATATGGATATGTTATGTAACTTACAAGGTCTATTACATATGAGTTTCGGGTGATTCCAAGCATCCTTAGAAATGTTACCTTTACAGGACTATGATACCCACAATACACTGCTTTGGAATCACATGATACGAATGGGCATCCTTATTACCAGACCCCATGTTTAATCTTCTCACTATAACTAGGATTTATATGTTAACCAACATTTCTATCCTCTACACATGAGATACAGTCAGGGACTAGCACATAATGCTATACATATACAATAATTAAACAAATGACATGAACTCCCTCATCTAACAATATGAATAAGTTATGCACCTTGCCAGGGTTACCACATATGACTTTTAGGCAATTCCAAGCCTCCTTAGAAACGCTACCTACGCAGGACCACGATTCCCACAATATACTGTTTTGGAATCACATGAGACGAACTGGCACTTTTATTATCAGACCCCATCTTTAGCCCTTCTATTACAAAGAGGCTTTATATGTTAACCAACATTTCTTTTTCCAAAATATTTTGAAACATTTTTGATTTAAGGACATTTAGAAACCTTTTTTGAAATCTCAGCTAGCAGCCAAAACAGAATCTGAGCAAACTTTGCCCCTACCATTTTCCTTACATTTCCAGGTAACAGACGATCTGTTACGCACATTTATTCCTTTCTAGTGACTGTCCACTATCAGGATGTCCAACGCCTAGGTGTTTTTATTTATCTTTTCCTATTCTAAAACAACGCCCGAACACCTTCCAACATGGCCGACACTAACGCATACACTTACAGACAGTCCCAATTGACACAAACAAGGGACCAAGTTACCAGGAAAACCATTCATTACATGAAAACAAGTAGGGATCACAGCTCTACTTCACCACGACACGGGACGCGGAACGACATTTTCAGGTAAACCCTGGGGTCTATGGTAGCCCACCCACCCTCATATCCAATCGCATCTAGATGCATTAATTGCAATATACTGACGCACGGTTGTGTTAATAAAGTAGCGCTCTTGCCACTTATGGCAGTTCACACTGAAATAAGTATTTAAAGCATTGTTTACACACATGAGTGCCAATTAATGACTTGTTTAGATACCTAAGTGCAATTTAGCATGCTCAGAAACTGTGCACCTCAATAAGAACTTTGAATGGATTAAAAAAAGCATTTTCATTTACATGGAGACAAAGGCAGTAATTAGTAACGCACTTACCAGTTCATGGCTTTTAACATTCAAAGAAGTGCTTAAAATATTCATACGCATGAGTACTAAACAATGACTCTTTGATACCTAAGTGCAATGTAGCTTGCACAGTAATGGTGTATCTCAACAAGAACCCTGAATGGATTTAAAAATGCATTTAAAAATGCATTTTCACTTATATAGAGCCAAGGGCAGCACGAGCAACAAGAACCCTGAATGGTTCTAAAAATGCATTTTCATTTATATAGAGCAAAGGGCAGCGCGAGCTTTGCCCCCTGACACAACAAGATCAGGATCTTTAGGTCTGAACTGAAACTGAACGTAATGAGCAGACTTGGTATAACGAATGATAAAAACCACCACTGTATTTCCTCCCTCCCCCATCCTTCTACCTCGCAGTTGGATTTGATCCCAGTTATTACATCTTCAGTAATGGTTACAAGAAACAATGCTGGGTAAGAAAGGACCCTTTACCTTACTGCACATTTAGCACAAAATGGATTCATCACAACCACTCACTAATTTTTCATTTTTTATATATCTCTGATTTTCTTTACCCCTATTCATCCTCCCCTATCCCCCACCCTTTCTCTCTTTCATTTTTTAACTCTAATGGAAATGCATATGGGTAATATGTCAATTGCTGAACTTTTCTTTTCTATGTTATGGCTGACTGCACTTTTCTCTTGACTTTCCCATTTTTTTATATTTGCAATGTGACATGGAATATGGTGTTTTTTGAATGCATACATACCATTTTCACTTATGATTTATTGCATCTAGATATGCCCTGATTTGAGAAAGGCACCTTGCCGAAACACGTGTAATCTATAGGGCAATTTAATTAAACCTTCCTATCACATAACCCTACCTGGAATCAGACTTATTTTCTTCTGGCGCAGTAATATGGTGTAGTCACAGCAGCTTGTTTTTTGAGTTTAACATGAGCATGTGTTAGGGGTTGTATGAAAGTAAACTGGTTCTCTATACAAAACAAAGTGAAAGCATTTTCCCACATTTCAGCTTACTTGGTGTACTAAATAGGATGTTGTCGTGAAAAAAAGGTTCTCTTAGAGAGGAAGTGTCTTAGTTGAAGATATCTTGCCTGCGAACTGCATTACTTTTTCCCTGTGTGCTTTTGAAGTCAGAATGTTGAGAATGTAGTTAATACTAGCAGTTATTGACTGCACTGTGAACATTTTGATTGGCTGAGAGGAGGTCAATAACGATTTCCATTTGCTAAAATAGCCTTATAGACTGAGATAATGAACCACCACTAAGTTGGCAAGGGGCATTATTCCAACCGATAATAGCCTCTCCAGAGGTATATAAGGCTACTAGCACATGGTGATAGTGGCAATACATGTTTTTGAGTTTTGTTGGTGAAGTAAAAATTGGTACCTTACGTTAGTAAATTAAATGTCGTTTTATTTTGCAGTATTTAAATAATATGGATGTCTTCGTAGGTTAAGCATGTTAATTGCAACTAGGTTGAACTGGAACAGGTTTAACATGAGCATGCATTAGGAGTTATGAAAAAGTAAAACGGTTTCTCTATAAGAAAGTGGATATATTTTCCAATGTTTTAGCTTTCTCTTTCGCGTTTTAAATAGCATGTTGCAGCAAAAAAAAAAGGTCCTCCCAGAGAGGATGTTTTCTTGCAGAAAATGTCTTGTACATAAATGTTATTGTGGTTTCCCTGTCTGTTTCCGAAGAGAGAATGTGCATAATGCAGTCAATACCAGTAGTTATTGATGTCACTCTAAGCACTGTGATTAGCTGAGAGGAGGTCAATAACGATGTCCATGTGCTAATGATGCTTAGATTTTGAATGTTCTGTGAAAGCTATGGGGCAAAACCCATGAAAGCTGGCCAGTCGAAGGGGATGGAGGTTGCGACTGGCTTTTCAAGGAGAAGGATTTCGATCTTGGAGTATGATTAATAGATTTTAGGTAAAGGGATTCAGTGGGTGGGAACACAGGAGAGGGGATCGCTGGGCAGGATTCTGTGGGTGGGTATTTGTCGGCTGGTATTCGACCACATATTATTCAGTCAAATTACATAGAAACTCTGATAGGTCGAGTAGGCAGACGATGCAAGGTAGTTCTTGGTCTTTGGAGTTAGTTCATTTCAAGTGTTCAGTAAAGCAGTTTCTGCTGATCGTCGAGGGCCAAAGGCATTTTTAGTAATCATTCAAGATACCGTTGGATTCCAGGTGAGAGACAAGCTCTTTTTGGTTTACCTTTTCCTTTTTTTGAAAATACAGGAATATAAATGTCTATAGGATACTGAAGCAAAGCACAATCCAAAACCTGCATCATAATATTCTATAACCCACCGTCTCTCCTTTTTTATGTTATTTTTAGAGAACATCACAAGACAAAGAAAACCAATTACAATAATAAACCCCCAGTGGCAGCTTTTGGGATCAGAGGAGGTCAGCTCCTGAGGAAGGACCAGCACTTGAAATTATTCATGATCAGTTGTAGCTGGTGAATATTCTCAATGGAAGGGCATACACATCTATATATATATATAAAATACTTGGGTATGTTCCGGTACTCAGCTGATGCAATTTATCAGTGTTAGGGTGCCCTCTGCTGTCCAATTGGAAAAGTGCACCTACTACAACAATAGCTATCATTTCAACTTACCGATGCAATTTATCAGTATTAGGTTGACCTCTGGTGTCCAAATGGCAAAGTGCACCCACTTCAACAACAGCTTTTCAACAAACAGAATAAGCAGGGTTCTATGTGGTCACCTTCACCTTCCACTATAGTGAGCCGTCAGAAGTTACTTCTTTCCACCCCCACTTCTCTTCACACAGGGCACAGCAGTTCCAGTGTCAATGAACAGTTAATTACCTGCTCAATATTTCAGTCTCTAAAGTACAAAATGCTGTAGGATGAATGTCTCCTCATGAGCTAAAACTGAAAGTAGGTGCTATAATTATGCTAGTACGAAATCCTATGCCATCACAGGGACTCTGCAATGGAACAAGGTTGACAATTGCACGTCTACAAAGATGCATCATAGAGGCCTGTGTGATCGATAGAACGTGGATACTGCTCTTATACCATGCATACCTCTCATTCCATCTGATACATTTAGCTTTTTCAATGACCATTAATAAGTCATTAACAAGTCACAGGGACATATGCCCCCTTCTTGGAACCGACCAGTGTTAATTCTGATATTTAAGAAGGGGGACAGAAGTGACCCTATGAATTAACAATCAATATTGACGTTTAAGATATGCTAGAAAGGCGTATGTTACGCCGGGAACAGCTAGTATTATTATAAAAAGCATTTCGGATATCTTTATTAACAAAGCGTGAGTACTTGGAACATATGCCATTTAAAAAATATATCTCCCTGAATTAGTGGAGGAACAGAACACAGTGAACGTGGGGTGGGAGGGCGGGAGCAACCCATTTTTTTCTCGAATAATGGGTTTAAATAGAGCTAGTCTACAGCACAATTTTTTAGAACATTAGGTTAAAAGTCATACAATTTGTAATCGACTCCAAGAGCAATATGAAAACATTCAATACATACCAGGCCACCAACAGTACACAGGACATTTTAAATATCTCCCTAATGACCTTGTCCACAATATATGCCAACACTGCCACTGTAAATCACTTCATGATGCTGCCGTAATTATATAGGCCAGCACTGCCACTGTAAATCACTTCATAAAGCTGCCCTCAACCCACAATATAGGCCAGCAATCATACCATAAGTCACCTTCATGATGCATTGCCAGGGTAAATCACTTTCATCGAGCTGCCGTACAATGTATGCTAGCAATGCCAGGGTAAATCACTTTCAAGAAGCTATGCCCACAATATAAACCAGCAAGCGTGCTATATATTTAGATGCTATTACATGCACAATATATGCCTGCACTGCCGCTGTCTTTCATTTTCATAATGCTGGAGCAGCCCCCTCTCCCGTCAAACGAAAAACACACACACACACTCTCTCTCTCTCTCTCTCTCTCTCTCTATCTCTATCTCTCTCTCTCTCTCTCTCTCTCTCTCTCTCTCTCTCTCTCTCTCTCTTTCTCTCTCTCTCTCTCTCTCTCAAATACACATGCAGGCATAGAAATGCTATTTTGTTTTGGTTATTAGGTGATGCTAGAGCACCATCTATAAGATTAAACTATGGCATAGAAGCACAAATAGGAGGCAGAGGACATGTGAGGAAGAACACACAGCTTCGACAGTGGATGGCAACAGTAATTACTATCGCTATTTTCGGCCACAACCTGCCCCTCTTGGCCCAAAGCACATCCCCCGGCGATCTCTTTGCGCTAATTCGATCAAGCAGTGAAATCACATTTTGGCCTGGCACCATTTTTTCTAAGCAGTCTGCGGACAGTTAATGGATTAATTACAGCTGTAAATGGGCTACTGGTGTAATTAAAATGTCCTAACCAAGCATGCCTTCAGCCACTCAATTTCTATCTGTTACATCCAGTGAAGTCCTGTTCAAAACAAGCACTGACTAAGTGAACAGCTTTGGCTTATGTATAGGTATTAGATATGTATTTGCCAGACATTTGCTATCATATGCCCAATACTCACACAATTTTTCAGCTGTTGTCATCTTATGGCCTGGTAATACCATCATGGCAGTCCCTGTCAAATGCATACACCTATGCAAATGCAAAAACTTACCTTTACATATATTCTGAGGCTTCAGGCTTAAGCTCCCCGGTCCAGTGGGGTTCCAGGAAAGAAGCACTCATCAGGCTACAGGAATATGAAGTGGCAGGAGGGACACATTTGATGCACAAAACGTGCTGGGGAACGTTTGGTTTACTAGCAACAGCAAGGAACTGCCTGCATAGCCTTCTTAGCAGTCCACACTTATGCACAGTTTAAAAAAACATTTTTAATGAATGAGTGCAGGCAGCACCAGCTCAGTGCATGTCAAGGGGAGGTGCACCACAACAGATGAGAGCTTCAAAGTGGCTAAATGCTCTCCTTGTGCCCCCATGCTCTGCCACTGGGACTGAGGGGGCCTTCACCTGCTCGGAGAGATGACAGGTGCCCCACAACACTGTGAATTCTGTAGTTATGCCACTGGACAGAACTCACATTTGAATATTTCAGGGCCCCCCTCTAAGCCCGGATGGAAGTATGTAAGGGTGTTTACTTCCAAATGGTCATCAGTCATTTGGGTGCTGGTCTTCAATCAAGCACTCCTGCCCCTCTTCCTGCTCTAAAAATGATTGTGTTCTCCTCTACACCTGGATGACACTGCTGTGCTCTTTCAGTGGGAGCTCCACATAATAGTACATTATCACCTGTACAAATTCAATGGAATTGTACATTCTGCAGCCTCACCTCCCTTGGATATCCTTATCCATGCTAGACACAGAGCACAGTGAGACTTCCCCTTGTCCTCAGAAGACATAACTGTGGCAATCACATCACCCTAAAGGCTACTCCGTGGGCAGAGACACTGGAACTCAATACAAAGAGGAAGAAGAGGGGAAGACATCTGCAGCTACTTCCAGCAACCAGAGATGCCAGCTGAGCGACTCCTTCCTTTGGACTGTTGGGCACAATCAGCCTTGAGACGACCTGCAATTTGAGCCATCTCACAATAACCTGTGACCTTCCTGGGCTGCACACCGCCAATACATTGGAACCTGCAAACATTGTGCAGTGCATCATCTTCGGAAGATTGAATCCTCTCGAAACCTTGGTGGACTCCTTCCAGAACTCCAGAGGCATAATTCCACTCCTTAAAGTCCGCTCACCAGAGTGCTGGACCGAGAAAGCGAGGTGAATGACTGAGCAGTGACAGTTCTTCATCTGGTGTCTTGAAAAGTGTCCCAATATCACAGGGCCGCAAGAAGCTATGAATAATCCTTTGCTAGGAGCCTTTCAACTCGACTGCTGCTGCAAAATCCCTTCCAGTGTCCTTTCTTTCGTCAGAAGACCAAGAATTCGGTGACCGAGCCCTGTAGCTGCTGCATCGTTAGGGCTTCCGCCTGCATCATCTTCTTCACTGCTGAGGTACTGTGAGACTCAAGGTAATAATTACCCAGAGTCATTTTGCCACTCCTGCGTTGCTAGGATGGGAATTCGTGCATTTTTAAAAAGATTTTATTTTTATTTGTAACGCGCACCTCCAGCATCAGGGCGCAACTTTAAACATGGTTACATAAGCATACAGTTACATATATTCAAAACATTAAACAGTGCACAGTATTCAGGGCATACAGAAATATACATATTTGCAGAAAGTAGATTAGGGCAGGCGTTTCCCGGGCAGGTCCGGAAGTCGAGGCTGGTTGAAGAGCCAGGATTTGGTCTTAGATTTGAAGGCACTAAAGCATTCTTCAGATCTGATGGTGAAGGCATTCCAAAGCTTGGATGCTAGGACGGGGAAGCCAGATCCACCCGCCTTTTGTAGTTTGAACCTAGGAATGGTTAGACAGTGGGTCTGAGCCGTTCTTTGCGGGCGGGTAGGCGCGTGTCAGGATAGCCGGCTGCAGAGGTATGGTGGGGCTTGGTTGGCTAGGCATTTGTGGGTGAGGCCTAAGACTTTCAGTGAAATTCTCTGTTTGACCGGTAGCCAGTGTAGATTGGATCTAGATTCTGAGATGTGGTGGTTTCGTGGGATGTTTAGGGCTGCTCTGATGGCGTTATTCTGGGTGATTTGCAGTTTGTTCAGATTCTCTTGGCTAGTTCCAAGGTAGTGGGCGCTCCCATAGTCAATTTTGGCCATGATGAGAGTTCTGGCCAAAGTGACCGTGTTAGGGGTGGTCAGAAATGGCCTGCAAGCTACAATGAGTTTGCAGGTGTATGCTGAGGAGGATCTGACTGCATTTGTTTGTCGGGATGAGGGATAGGGTGGCGTCAAGATAGACACCTAGAGTTTTGGTGTCTTTCGAAACTTGGATGGTGTTGCCGTCGATTATAAACGATTGGTAGGATGGCTCAAGTTTACTAAGGCGTTGCGTAGTGCCCAAGAATAGGAGCTCAGTCTTGTCATCGTTAAGGCATAACTGGTGTTGTGCCATCCAAGCCTGGATGACCAGGTAGACCTCGTTCAGGGCCTTAGTGTCAGCCAAGTAGTCTCCAGTGATGGGAATGAGTATCTGGGTGTCGTCAGCGTAATTCGTATAGGAGACACCCAGATAGTCAAGTACATCAAAGAGTGGTTTTGTAAAAACGTTATAGATCGTTGGCGACACACAAGAGCCCTGGGGGACGCCGCAGTGAATCGGGGAAGGATCTGCAGCTGCAGATTGAGAGAAGACCCGCATAGATCTATTACTCAAGAATGATTTGATCCAGGCCGTAGCTGATGGTGAGAAATGGGTGGCCGAGTGAAGATGCTTGCATAGGATTTGGCGATTGAACAAATCGAAGGCCGCAGAGAGGTCAAGTAGAAGTAGCAAGGCAAGTTTGCCGTTATCCTTTAGCACTTCAATTTGGGTTTTTAAGTCTAGTAGAGCTGTCTCTGTTCCGTGTCTAGGGTGGAAACCAGATTGTCTAAAACCTAGAAGATTATTGGATTCCAGGTGCTCTTGGATTTGCAGGTATGCTGCACGGTCTAGAATTTTTAACAGGAACGGGACAGTAGTAATGGGTCGGTAGTTAGTAGGTATGCTAGGGTCGAGGGAACGTTTTTCGAGCAAGGGGATCACCCAAGCATCCTTAAGGTTGTTGGGGACGGTTCCTGTTTTAAAGGAGGCATTGATGAAGGATGTGATAAATGGGGCCAGATCGTGGGCAGATTCCTTAATAATTGGGGCAGGGCAGGGATCACCCATACACGTTCGCCCAGACCTAACAGTGGTGGCATCCAGGGAGCTTCTATGGAATGCCTGAACCCTTTTAAACTAATTAAAGCATAGTACTTACTTGTTACAGAAGAATCCTCTGGACACTGACTTTTCTACAGCTTGTGCCTTATCCCGTTCTGCCTACAGCAGGTCACTGATGCCCCGTGTCCCCCTCTGACTATGAGACAATCTCATACCTAAATAGGGAAGGACTTCTAAAGCCTAAGGCCTCATTACAGAAAGTATTACAAGCGTTGAAAGCTGCTTACCTGCTTATGTTGGTCTTGTAACTTCATTTTTATTCCTGAACCAGAATATTCTACAACGTTTACTACACAGTGTTTTTACTTACCTTCAATTGTATACTGCCATTCTATAAGTCTGTGGTTTACTTACCAGAAGTATTGCATTTATTTTATATTGTGTTTGCTAATTGTGATACTACTTACCTTTCCGATGATTTCTCTTTTCCTGTGTGTCATATAATTCAGAGTATATAAGTGTTTCCTTGGACCATATGTATGCTACAAGTTATTTGTACCTTCCTACAACCCTGTCTCCCGCCTAAGATAATTATGGCTGCTCTGCCATAGCTACTCCGACCTTGTGTGGTACATGCCTATACTAGAAGTTGGAGTTCTGTATTGCCAATTAGAGAGAGTCTTATAAAGTCCTAAATAGATGGACTTTATAAAAACTCCCTGACGTCTGGTGCTCAGTCATTCTTGGGGAAATTATTTCTCCTTTCATGGATCACACCCTCACTACAACGTTGGATGCTGTGATCCTGCAGATTTTCAAGTTCTGTTCAAGGGCACAGATGGGCTGATGTGTTGAAGGCATAAGTGGCCAGGGGTGGTGTTGCTGTGGCAGTACTCAGCCCTGTCATGTGGGTGCTGTGCAATCTAGGGCAGGGTTGTGGTGATGGCCATGGACAGCCGGGTGAGCAGAAAGGCTCAGATGAGGGTAGCCTCCTTAACGCTTCCCCATAGAAATCTTGGAGTGTGCTCTAGGTGCCTGCGGTTTAGCTAATCTAGGGGGACGTCTTTCTCCTCAAGTGGATCACAACCTCTAGTTCCATGCTTTGCATCCCTTGTTAGTGCTCGGATCTTAAAAGTAGCAATACCCAATTTCAAAGACAGACAACTACATTTGTTCAAAAGGCTATGAATCTAAAGAAGAAACACATTACTAAGAAATATTTCTACGGGTAAGTAACTTTCTGTTTTATCTATTAGCTGCAGCGGAGCTCTATGTGACTGGAGGGATAATATGATCTGCTGTTTCTGGCTGTGTTGAGGGGAAGTCTATCCTGCTTGAGGGTTAGTAGGAACTTTGATCAGTAGCAGCACAAAGTACTGGACTGGTGCCCATAGTTTCTTTGGAGGACCTGCATATGGTTGAATGGTTCACATGAACTTCTGTTATGGACTGTATGCATGGGTCACTTTATCATGCTAGAGGAATAATACTAATGTTTATCAGTAACTGGAGGGTGCAGCACACTGTGTCCTGCTGGAAGGGTGACATGAGCATAAAGAGGAACTATAGGGGGCAGAAGGTTGCTACATACTCAGTACCTCTACTAGTGACTGTGGCGAGGGTGCACCATACCCCTAGAAGGATAACAGAACATATATCGATAATAACAAGTGGGGCTGCAAAGCATCCTGCTGAAGGAGTGATGTGAGCACTGGCTACCCTGGTGCAGAATACTGCAAGAGGGATAGCATACATGTAATGACTGTCAGGAGTGACCACCCTATCCTGCTAGAGGAGTAATGTGAATGTCTATTAGTAGTTGTAGTGGTGGGAGGGAGGGACTGCAATGTGTCCTGCTGCTGAATGCAAACTTCTGGCCACTGCTGGAGGGAAAGCATGATCAGCTATAACAGACTGCAGGGTGTGGAAGCTTTATCCTTATAGGGCAAAATGTCAATGATTAATCCCTAACTGTAGGAAGTATAATAGCCTCATAATCCTCACAATGGAAAGAATGGCAGCCTATTACTGGTAGCAGGTCCAAGAGGGGTAACATGAACTTCCCATCAACAGTCATCTGGCGGGACACATTATTCTGATGATGGAGTAGCATGAACTTCTACTGCTGGCTGCATGGCTTGGGTGTACACTGTAAATCCATGGAGGGGTACGTGTACGAAGGAACCCTGATGAAGGTAGACAGTACGGCTGCAGACAGTTTTTCAAATCACAGAGGAAAAGGGGGTAGTGGATGAGTGTGTTCAATGACATAAAGCAACAGAGTTCACTGAGTGCCATGTACCTGGGGCAGGGGTTGAGGGTGCCACGTTAAGGGGAGAAGATTACAAAGAGATGCTGACCTCAGGATCAGTGTTTGACAGCTGAAGTCTGGACCGCCGCTGGACTTGGATGATAACTCCTGTGCACACAACCAGAGAGACCAGCAAGATGGTGTTCCAGAGCTGCTGCAGGTATTTCTGGGGAGAATCCACAGACAAAAGGTTTAGAAAATTGCAACAGAACATGTACATAAATGCCAAGGAAGGAATAACAACAAGAAACCCTGCAAAAGAGGGAATGTGGCTCAGTGGTAGAGAGACCCAAGTGGCATATAGAGGGAAAAATACCCCAAAGAAGGTGAAAGAGGAAGACATCACAGATTAGACTAACGATCTAGAAAGAGAAGAAACACGCCTCATGAAAGAGAAGTACTGAAAAACCTGAAAATATAAGCAACCCTCAAAGGAGAGACTCTTAGGATTGATGCGGAGAAAGACCTGCTGGAGGGGAGGATGTGGGGAGTGTGAAGGCATCAGGAAGCAAGACACAGACACCAGATTCAAAGTTCAAACAAAAGTAATTTATAGACCTAAATGTCAGGATGGTTGAAGGCCTAACTTGCCCTATGCTAAGGTGGGACTTCCCTACCTAAAGAAACTAAGGAAAGTCGGAGTCAGAAAGTACAACTTAAAAGTCTGTCTGTGTCCAAAACCTATGCCTCCCTCACAACTAAAGCTAAACAATGTGTTGGGATGTCAGCAATGAAAGAAACAGTGTTCAAAATAAAATTTGAGCTTCTTCCAGCTACAGCTACTGGCTTACTTTCCAGCTCCTTTCCCCAAGTTCAAGACAGTTCCACAAAGTCTCGGGATTCCCTTCCCCAAGAAGACAACATAGTTCCAAAAAGGGGGCCTTGAGATTCTCTTCCTGAAGGCAACAACAAAGTTCATAAGGTCTCAGGTTTCCCTTCCCCAAGACATCAGCTTGCTCAGCTCGCCAACTTGTACATAGTCTCAGTCTCTCAATATTCAAAAACCAGTTCCAGGTTAACATTACACTCCTTCTGATTTCTTGTCAGTTCATACAGATTGCTTTTTTCTGCTTCACTTCAGCAATCTCTTTCATATACTTGGATTGCTTTCAGAGATAGGGTGTCCCTGGTCTAGGCACAGTTGTTGGATCACATGGTCCACCCATTACAGGTCACGCAACCAGTCACCCTATGCTTGCTTGCCCACACAGGTTCCTTGGTAACTGCACCTGTATTCTGGCTCACACTCACTTGGCTTTCTCCTTGCCAGCCTTTTAGTTTTGCCAGAACGTATTTTCCTCTTTGCCAGTCTCTTGACTTTGCCACAATGAGTTATTTCATAAAGTTTACTTTGTGGTGTTCTGTTTTCTTCACCACATTCCTCTCACACTCTTCAGCAATATGAAATGTTTGCTTTTCACTGCTTTTCATAAGATTTGTTATTTTCTTTCACTATATTGCATATGTACTTCACACAAACTTGTCATCTGTTCATAGATTTATCAAAAACTTTCATATGCTTGTCAAAAGCTTTTTTTTAGTTCGGTTTTCAAAAATTCTTATGCTTTTGCTCACAGCTCATCGTATTCGTATTATTCATCACAAACATTTACTTTGGGTTTACAGTATCTTGCACTTCATCTTTTGTTCATTCGGCATTCACTTTTGCCCTATAACAGACCCTAGGAGCACCCCGGTTCGAGTGCTCATTGCAAGCACTTCACTCCTCTCTCTGTAAGTTGCTGGCAGCTCAGAACGCTTCCCACGGACGCTGCCGGAAGCTTGCAGCTATCGGATTTCTTCCATGCCTGAAGCTCCTTCTGCGGGCACCGACCAGTGAGGCTTCCACCACTGTGGCCCTCTCATGGCCCGTCCAGGCCTCGGCGCCATAGTTCCTTCTGGATACTTGCCAGCCTCCTGGTTTCCCATCACAGCCCTACCCGGCTGCCTCCTCCTCCACAGCATTTCTCTTCCCTCAGGCCCACAACGCTCGGCCCGCTTCTCTCCTGCTGCTCTCTCCAATATCCTTGTCGGCTCCACCTTTTATGCACCTGCCACCATTTGATAGGTTGCAGGTGTGAGTCCTCAGGACCAATTGCCTGATCATAGTTAGTGGAGTACTCTGGACATGCCTGACCCTTACAACAGTCAGCAGGACTCTTCCTTGTCGTCTAAGTACTAGAGTGGTGAAAGGACATGTTGGTGTGCACTCTTCCTAATCCCCTCTTCCTCGTCCCAGTACTATAATGATATGAAAGATAAGTGCCTAACAAATTCTCAATAAAATAAAAAATAAAATAAAAACATGAGGGGAAATGGTTTGCAACAGCCTATAAAGGCAAGGGGAGGGTGTGGTTGGTTCTCACAAGGATAGGGGGGATACCATTTCTCGCCAGCGGATATCTTCTTCCCAATCTCCAAGGACCGTCCACCCAAGTGATCCTCCCTCGCATCTCCACCCCGAAAGTCGGGATCCAAAAGTGATGGCCTTTCCCTGGCCACCTGAGAAGAGGATCCAAGGGGAGGTGTGGGGGATACCCTAAGGTTTCTCACATGAGAAAATCAAGAGGATATGAGGAGATGTATCCCCAACCAGAAGGCAAAGAAGAAGAGGCCACAAGAGATGAGAGAAGGGAAGATACCCCCAGAGGTACAGAGAATAAGAGTCTCTCTTCTGTTGCCTTTCATGATTTCTCTTAAGAGTGAAGAGAAGGGACCTACCAAAGGAATGACAAGCAAGACTACCAGAGAGATCAGAGGGAGGGAGTGGGACCCTGATGAGGGAAGAAGACAAAGGAAAGAAGGAATAAGATGCTGAGCAGCACAAGAGGAAGACAGAGGCCTCAAGCAGGAGAGGTGAAAAGTGACCCTTGTTCAAGGGAGATTTAAGGGTCCTTATGAATGGAGATGACTTGCAACACTGGGGGGAACTTCAGGTCAAATATACACCAGGGCACTTCAGGAGTCGGATGAACAGAGGGAGCTGCGTGCTCATTATGGAAAGCGTTTTGAAGGACAGACTTTACGAAAGGGAGAGACCGAAAGGAAACTGGATGGCATCACTGCTACTGTGCACTGACCATACCATATTTATGGTTACAGAGGTACAATACATAAGGCCTCATTACGAGTTCAGCAGTGCAGCCAAAAACAGTGGTAATGCAGTTACAACTGCATTCCCGCCACATTAAATGCACCGCCAAACTACAGGTTCGGAGGTAAGTTAAAGGAATATATACATTGCAAGGAATGCCATTTAATGAAAGTGTGCAACGTTTACCAAAGAACTGTAAAATAACTTGTAACCCAGAATGCAAATGTATCATCAGACTGAATGATAATTTTTCCTTTAACATCACCCACTGCCTGAAATGTTTGCCAGTGCACCCCATCCCCTCAATTGTAACCCCCTTGGTTTGTCCCCTACGTAATATGCTCCATTGCTTACCAGTTAGGTTGGCACTTTATAGCTCCCACACATACACACATAAATACAATTAGGAATAAAGTGGCTTAAGTCTTTGCTGCAATTTACAGACTCCCCTCTCCTCTACTGGAGAAAAGCCTTGGAAATATACAGTAATGGTGTCATTAGTAACATTAGGAACATCCTCATGTGGGGGTGCACAGAAATCTCCCTTGCCTTTTAGGGAAAAAAAAGAAAAACAACATGGAGCCATCACCCGTAGATGTCTGAGACTGTGAGGGGAGAGAGGGCTACACATTTCTGCATATTCTGTACAATACGCACCTGTACTTGTGAACTGGTTTCTCCAGTACAAATCACCCCCTGCCATTCTCCATATAGACCACCCCGGGAACGTCCACATGTTGACCAAAGGGTGAGGGTGACTCCCTGCAGGAGAAATTAAAAAACATCTATCAGAAGAATGCAGCAAATACTGCACGTGCCACTTCTGAAGTTCTTCCCTGGCGTTATGAGTGTTTATGCACCACTAGTATACAAAATAATGAATGCAACAGAGGCAACCAAGAGTGACCATGAACAACGGTCCTCAATGCATAGGTGTCATTAAGGCACCTAAGCAGATAGCAATCCTACATCACTATCTGACAGAATACATATCACATCAGCATCTCACAAACCAAAGCTTGACACTCATAGCTTGCTAGTATCAGCATCCTGCAGGTGATGCCTGAAAAACATATGCAGTGTCTGCTCCAGAAGCACAACATCTGGGTGAAACTGATCCTTGGTGCTTTGTGCCGCATATATGCTTACACCCACTGCCCGTGCAACAATGGCCACATTCAGTTATAATACACAATTTAAAGTTAATCGAAAAAGAAGAATTGAAATTGTTATAGATAGAGCCTATGTACACATTTATTACGCAACAGATCTAAGAAGGTTAAGCTATGCCAATATTACCATTAATCAGCTCAAATCTTTAAGTGTGTTTTCATAGAGGCTGTTTTGCCTCTTCACATTTTAGTGTTCATCTCTGTTTATTGGTGAACGAAGTCCATGATCATGGAGTGGTTTTCCTTGCAGACATTCACAACAGCCAGATCTTCTTCAATTTGGGTGTCATGGCTCCCTCCTAGCTGTGTCCTCACCTGTACACATGTGTATGCTTTCCTTGCAATCTCCATGAGCTTGCATTGGTCTTCTGCCTGCAGCTGGTGCTTGGCGGCTGCCTCCGAGGACTACACAACGGCCAGATCTTCTTCAATTTGGATGTCATGGCTCCCTCCCAGCTGTGTCCTCACCTGCACACATGTGTATGCTTTCCTTGCAACCTCCATGAGCTTGCATTGGTCTTCTGCTCCCAGCTGGTGCTTGACAACTGCCTCCGAGGACTACAGTGGAGGGGTATGAGACCTGCAGCCACACCTCTTCGCATGCCATATGTTTGTAAATTTTTAGGTTACATTCTGACTTCCCAGAATCTCAGCAGGATTCCTCAGAGAGATTATAACTATATAAACATACTACTACACTAGGGCACTGCTTCTCGGTAGAAATCTTCCCTCGCTGATGCACATTTGAATTCCCGGTTCTTAATCTGTGGCTTTGGAAATCTGTCCTCACTTAAAGGTTCCCTCTGGATTCTGATTCTGGTAAGATCTTTGTTTGTTTTTAACTTTGACTGACCCCATTTTCTGATATTCTGTCTGTATTTTGTTTGGCTCATTCATATGGTGTTCCTCCCTCTTTATTCCCCATCTGTTTTTACCCTCAGATCATACTCGTACCATCAGGTGAGGTAAGAACTTTCAAATTACTTTCATCCAAGCCGCAATGGGCAGGTTTGAGACACGCTTTCAGTTCATTCTTCTCTCATCGGGTGCAGCTAGACTGTATATGCTACCATCCTTGTGTCTTTGAGCAGTTAGGCTGTGTATTCTACCATTCTTGTGTGATGAGGTGAAGGTATCCTATTGTGCTTTTTCCATCATTGGACGTGAACTAGATCTTTGGCCAATGTTACATCAGTGGCCCTATTCTTACTATTTGTCTATGTTCCTAAGTTCTCCAGTCCATTCCTTTCATCTGATGAGGTGTTTTCTGCCACCTTCTTGCTAATTATGTTTATGTTTGAATTGAGCACTCAACAAAGCTCAATTGCTTTTAAGTGTGACAGCGTTATGTTTAGGTCTTATTTGTTTCCAGAATTCAGTGGAGATGGATGATGGAAGAAAAGAAGGTTATTTGCCAGCTCTTCCATGTCATGTGGCTGTTTGCGTCTCGGTTCATCTGAAAGGGTTTTTCACAGGCAAGGAGCTAAGGGTGTAGAATGTCTGCCTACCTGGATTTAGTACCTGGCTTTGGGGATAGTCAGTCAGTTGAAGGTCTCTGACCACAGGGTTTGTTTTGGGGTTTGTCTTTTTCTTGGAGGTAAGAGGGGCTTTTATGTCCATGCATTTGTAAGAAGGTACAGGATCTTGAAGCAGATGTCTGATTCACAAGATGAATCTGCCTTTAGCATTTTGAACTCTGCAGTCCCTTGTATTTGTTAGGCAAGGACTCGCCAGATAAGGCATTAAGAAGCCTGGAGTTGCGTGTGGCGCCTACTACCATGGAGTGTTTTTCCAGAGGGATGAAGAGAAGGCTTTTTTTTAGCAGTTTAATTTGGAAATAAGATTCCTTTAATTAAAGTATCAACCTGCAAATTCAGTCCACCTCCCCGATGACTCCCAGGTTTCAAAGGTCGGACATTGTTTTTAAAAGGCGGGTTAGCCCCAGGAACAACATTTACATTTTGGGTCCATTCAGTTTGAGCCTGGTTTGCCAAGTGGTCTTGGTGGGCTTTGACAGCAGATTTCTGTGCTATCTGCAGATGAGTGGAATTATAGACCGTGAGACCTTTGGAGGACGCTACATTGCACAGGAGACGGATGTGAGAATAAGTATCCCAGTGTAACGCTCTTTTTTTGGTCAGACAGGATGAACTTCAACCACGTACGGCCCTCTTAGATATACTAACTATGTGCTCTAGTCATTGGATAAGGTTTCTGAGGTCCACTGTGTTGAAGGAGACAGCGCTATCAGTATGATTAGCATGCTGAGGTTCCTAGTCTTCTAAATCTAGTAGGTTGCCACATACTCAGATTAGGGCTGTTTCAGTCTCATGTTTGGGCAGAAGCCTGATTTACAAGTGTCCGGGATGTTTTTTGCTTTTCTGTTTGCCTGATGTTGAGACATTACATGATTTTCCGGATATTCAATTGATAGGAAAGTCCAACAACTGGGATGTAGTTGCTCAGTCTACTGGGTCCAGAGAGTGTGTTTTGTTATTATTTATTAATAATGTGGTACAGTTTATAAATAAACTTTACACATGATTACAAATTGATTTAAGTAAGCAGCAAAGACAAATAAAAAGTAAGAAAACGAGTAGAAAAATGAAGAACATAATATAAGAAACACTAAGTGTGCAGTTAAAAAAAACAAATCTCATTCTTAATGCTTCCTGTTCAAACAGTCACCAAATACAGTCAATAATGGAAACAAAAATAGATACCTACAATGTAAAGACAAGGACGATAATATCTTTCCTCTTATTTAAGTATTATTTTTAGCATTTGTCACTATACAGTATGCCTACAAGCTTGGCGAATCTCACGTCAATTATCACTTCAACCATAATTGCTTTAAGTCCATATATCAGTCTTTAGATGGTCTTTCTCCCAGTAGTTAATGGCACTTTCTACATTGATTTACAGC
The DNA here is from genome assembly GCF_040938575.1 of Ambystoma mexicanum. Taxonomy (NCBI): domain Eukaryota; kingdom Metazoa; phylum Chordata; class Amphibia; order Caudata; family Ambystomatidae; genus Ambystoma; species Ambystoma mexicanum. Next base: position 1,300,989,947 of record NC_090932.1, read on the forward strand.
ATCGCAATATTGTTGAGTGATCTTAGATGGAGCAACCTAGCCGATTTTAAATTTTTAGCCAGACATTGAACAAAGCAATTAATACCTTGAAGCTTTGGGAATTAATACAGCGCGGCCAAAACATGGGTTCTCTGATGGATTCCAAGTCATGCACATAATTGCTATAGCATAATTGGTACATATCTATCATGTTTACACATTGAGTGTTTTTTGGGTGGGTGTGATTAGGGAGTGTTCCATGGCTCATTTGGAGGCTTGTTAGGTTGCATAAAATGTCTGGAGGACTAAGGCTATGAGGCAGGGATCATTTGAGTCCTTGCCAGCTATCAGCTTTTTGACGAAGGTGAGTTCTTAATCTTCTGTGATTTTGGTGAAGGCAAACCTGTTGGTTGGCCTAGAGCAGGAGTCTGCAACCTTGGCTCTCCAGAGTTTTGGACCTCAATTTGCATAATATCCAGCTATTGACGATGCTTGTTAGGGATGAAGGGAGTTGTAGTCCAAAACATCTGGAGAGCTAAAGGTTGCAGACCCCTGAGCTAGAGTGTAAGGTCACATCGGGCGGGCAGGGTAGGCATTTGTCAAGTTTGTCTCAATGACAGGTAGGAAAGGAGTTTTTGTTGGAGCAGTATTGTGTTTGGATCTGTAGTTTGTGATGGGTTGGGATTCTGGTTGGTGGACAAAAAAAACAATGGCATTTTGATCTGTGACATATTTAAATGATATGACCCTCCTTGTCCCTCTGAAGACCCAGGGTTCCCTACCCACTGAATGAAGGGCGACCTGGAAAAGGTACACAGAGGGTTTGGCAGAATCCCTCCATGTGCCCTGGGTCATCAGTTTTGGGCAGACCAAGCCTTGTTGATGTGCAGCCCCAATTTTTCAGCCTAGGGTTGAAATGACCTAAGGCAGACATCCCTTTCTTCCCCACTCAGAGTCCTCATAGAAATAGGTTAATTATTCACTTCCTTGCTGTCATTTTCCCATTTGGACTTGGGCACATTTCTCATGCACCACCAAAAGTGCCAAACTTCACAGTGTTCCACTACTTCCTTGTTTACATCTGGACGTGAGTACAATGCTAAGATCGTACACTGGCCCTCCCAGCTAGTTTTCTATCTTTTGCATATGTAGGAACCTTCAACAGCTATGGGCACAAAGAGGGAGCTTTCACGTGAGCGGCCATGGAACGAAGATGTTTTTTGCTCGAGAGAGAGAGAGACAGACTAGAATACAGGCTGTTCAGCTCCTTCTAGAACAAGAGTGAAGCTCACCAGCACAATGCATGGTTGGTCATCAACATATCGACTTCCTAGAGAGACACTGGCTCCAACAGCAGAGGTGCATGCAAACAACAATTCTTTGGCCTTGCTTAAAATGTGTGGCCTTACTTAACATTTGTAGCTCAAGCTTTTAATGCTTTGGTTGCTGCCACAGTACAGCTCATTAAGAAACAAGATGAATAAGGAAGGGAGAATCAGGAAAATTGGGAAACCCCTAGTAATTTAAGAGAAACACACTGTGATAGGCAGATTAGAAATTAACAAATCAGATAATAAGGTTAAAGAGAGGAGGGGGAACAAATAATTAAGTGATAGAGAAAGCAAAGGCAATAAGCTGCACTAAAAATAAGGGTGCCGCACCCTGCAAAGTGTGTCATGGATCTGGCTACCCATTGGAGAGCAGAGGCAAGGAGAGCGAGACAGACTCTGAGAAAGAACCAAGGATTGCTAGACACCTTGGGAGGTAGCCAGAACTAGGAGTTGAAGTCAAATCCAGGGTGAAAGGCAGCAAAGAAGACCAGACCTTGGGAGAGACCAGAAAGGAGGACTGCAGAGAAACATTTAAGCATACTGAGGGCTATGCCTCGGCTCCTCGTCTGGGCCAGAGACAGAGAAGACAAATCAAAGAACCTATAGCTCAGCTCCTGGCAAAGGTCAGAGACAAAGAAGGCATGAAGGAGCTTAAGGCCTAGGAGCTAAAGGCCTGTTGAGGGCCATATTGCTGACTTTGGCAGAGGCCAGACAGAAAGGAGACAGAGTCAAAAAGAATGTTTAAGACTATGGGCCTCATTACACGGTAGGCGGTAAACCATGGCGCTATTAGCGCCATGGTTCATGCCGGTAATTTACCGGTACCGCCTTGGTGGAAAGGGGAATTACCGCCCCATTCCAAGGTTGGCGGGGCGGTAATTCCCCCTTCCACCATTGCCTTTCCCCATTCCCATTTTTGCCCCGTAGGGCTCAATGGGAATGGGGAAGGCGCTAATTACGGTACCGCAAATTGCGGTACCGTAATTAGCTCCCTGGGTCCTTTTGCGGGTTGGTTTTTAACACCAGGCGTTAAATCCCCCAACCCGCAAAGGGACCTCGTAGTAAGGCATTAAGGATTTACCGGTACCGGTATTTTACCGGTACCGGTAAATCCTTACCGCAATCCATGTAATGAAGCCCTATATCTGTCTGGGAACAGACCCAGGGAAGGAGACATAGCCAAGAACACTGGCGGAGAACAGAGGAATGGAAGTAGCTGAAGGTTATTTCACAGGGACTGGAAATAAACCAGATATTGAGAGAGAATAGAGAAGATCTTGGCCCAGGATGGTGATCTATGGCTGGTGGGTTATAGCAAAACAGCCTGACAAATACCCTAAGCAAGGGTGAAGAAATACATGCTTGTAGGAGTGTGTAGAAGGTGATATCATCATCATCAGTGCAACATGCAACCTAGGGCTAGCGAATGCGAATATTGAGGCCAAAGCCGATCCTAAGCAGGGGGGAAGAAATACTTGCTGGTAGCAGTGTGCAAAAGGTATCGGGAGTATCATCATTATCATCATTCAGTGCAACATATGTCTAGTGGATAAAATGATCTAGGCCAAAGCAGACCATAAGCAAGGGGGGACAAATACTTGCTCATACGAGTCTGTCAAAAGTATTGCAACTCCCCAAGAGGGTAACACATGGAGAAAGGGTGAGAATATCGGAGCTTGAGTGCTACCCTTAAGCAAGCAGGGTGAAGTACTTGATGGTAGGCACAGCCAAGAAGCAAGCTGATTGCTAAAACCTCTGGTACTGAGAAAAGCAAAGAAGTGCCCAGGGGCACCATAACCCTGAGACTGTAAGTTGAGAGTTGAGCCAAGAAGCAAACTGGTTGGTATTTCCAGAAGGATAGCTCAGGAGCAACGTGTTTGTCTTAGAAGCAAGACAAAATGGAGCAAGACAGGTTTGAAACCCGATCCCGCACTTAGAGACTGGTATTAAGCGTGTTACGAAAGATTCATGAATTAATCCTGGAGACTGAAGTATATTAGTGAATCCTGGGATGACCAGGTGTCCATTAGATGGGGCCTTTGCACAATTTGGAGTAAAGTTATCTCAGTTACTTTTTTAAACTATGTCCAATGTGTGATGGCGTAACCAATTTCATAACATTTAATGCATATGATGCAATCCACAGTTAAATTGGTGGGGTAGTAGGAGTAAATACCCAGCTCACAAGGTTCATGTAAAAAACAAACAAATGTATTTATACAATGTTTTTAGGCCCAACGCGTTTCGAGTATATCCTTTTCTTCAGGGGCAAAATCATATTTCACAAAATTCTAGAAAAAGATAGAGAAAAGTACATCTTAGTATAACTGCATATGTGATTACATATATAATGTACATTACGATTTAATTTCAATCATTTATTGTTCGATACAGAAAATAACTGATTTAATGTCAAATATGTCCAACAGGTGTGGTAATACTAGAGATACAGTCAGCAATTTTTTTACTACAGTAGAATTACTTATAAGAGGGTTGTAAACATAACTTCTATCTAAACAATCTAGTCTGCAAAGGGAAAAACTCAACTTTAGGAACCCTGCAATCCAATTTACAAGCTGACATTCATTTTGCCTAAAGAGATTGTGCTCCCCAATTTCTGCAGGATTGATTCAGAATTTCAGGGAGGAAAGATAGAACATTTTGTTGTTGTTCTGCCCGACTTTCATTTTTCCTCGAATCCAATTGGGACTCCTCTAGAGTTGGTGATTTTACTTGGTTCCCCAAATCAACAGACCTCACTTGTGGCCGACCGCCACTTGTTTGCTCCTCCGGTAAAGAAGAGAATACCTCCAGACCTTGTTTCTCTAGATCTTTTGATGCAGCAAAGATTGCCATTAAGGCTCTTTTCTAATTTAGTCCCACTTCAGCGACATGAATATTTTGGTCTATGGGGAAACGTACAAATTCTATGTCCTCAGAAGCAAAAAGATTTAAGTTTGAAACTTTTTTAAAGAGTGACAGTATCACACTTCTATTAAGGGACTTCTGCTTTGAGTTCCCTGCTGAGGTCTTGAGCCAGACTCTAGGAATAGCAAAAGTAAATATCTCCTCTTCGTCCCTTTTCTGAGCCTCCACTGGTAGTTCACTTTCCATTTCTCATTGTTCAACAGTACAGTTGTCCCTTGGGTTCACAATCTTGGTCGTTTTTCTGACGCCACTACTCTTCCATGGCCCAAATATCTGTTTCTGATGTCCCTGCAATGCATCCTGATTAATCAGTATTTTGTTTGCTCCCTCTTCAACTGCCTTGTTTTGTTTCCCTTGCTTTCGAAAATGGGTGCTATTTTCATATTCACTTGTGGTTGGGGCTTCATAGTTTGAGGTTTCAATGCAGGATTCTGTGTGATATTTTTCTTCTTTAGAAAAATGGGGGCTCACCGCAACACCGTAACTGGTAGGGCTACATGTGCCGAACTGAAATTTTTATTCAGATGTCCCTGAGCTGTTTCTTTAGGGTCATTGTTGTCTCCATTACATTGCATGTGCCCAGGCACAGTTCAGCTTCGCTCTGGTAAATCCGTTTTTTGCCCAACACTAACACTCACAATCTCAATTGCTCGATTTACTGCCCCTAGTAAAGTCTCGTTGAGTGTTCTGTTGTGAATTCTGTGCTCTTTTCTTTCAGTGTTCTAGGGGGGAGTGGCTCTCATGTGTCAGTGGAACCAGGCATTGATTTAACAGGTTTCTGTGTTCCAACCATCGGATCCTCCATTAAAGGAGCCAAGAGAGCCTTTAAGAAACACCCCAGAGTTTTTAATTTTTAATTTCTTCTGATTTCTGTTTTTTTACGTTCTTTCTTGCTAATCGGTGATGATATTGTCTCTTTTTCTTGGCTTCCCTTCTCCTTAGTCTCCTTCTTCTTTTATGATTCTGCTGTCCAGCATCAGTCCATTCTACATCTGTTCCTTCTATGAGTGTCTTCTCCTTTTCCAATGGGCTTTGGCAGAAATCTGCCACAGCCTCTTCTTCCCCATCCGCTACTTGGGCCAACCTTCTAAATTCTTCCAGTATTGATTCTGAGAGGCGGGTATTGTCAAATGGGTGGTTCATCAAATCCTCCCTCACTTCATCTTCATCCTTTTCTATGGGGTTCTTTGGTAGCTTCAATTGGGTCATGAGCTCTCGCACCAGTAGACAAGTGTCTTCTTCATCTGTCCTCCTCAATCGTAAGGAGTCTAGGATTGCCGAGATATTGAGACCCTGTTTTGTGACTTCAATCTTCAAGTAACTTAAGGCTGGGGTTGTTATTGAATTAATAACATTGCTGATCCCCACCATAGATGACTCACAGTTTGCTGTTTCTTTGGTCAGTTCTAGCAGTATCCCTGCCTGTGATTGCACCGCCAACTTTAACAAATCGAAAACAGTGACCAGCAAGTTCAGCACAAAGTTCAACGCTGAGAGTGTTGCCTCACTCCCCTGTTGATTTTCAGAGCTCACATTTCTTATTGCCTGTTCAGTTCTCTCATATGGTGCTTCTTTTCTACTCACCCTCTCTCTAGTGAGTACTGGGTCTGACTATTAACCTCCTTGGATATCAGGTCAATGTCTTCCATTGAATTACTTTCCATTGTACCTTTGTTCATAGCTGCCCCTCCCACTAAGGTGGCGTATTCCAGCTCCATATGGAGGCAACTGGTAGGTGGTGTTTTTTCCAAAGATGCCTCCCCTGCTAGATCACCCATACTTCTATACCTTTTCCTACCAAAATGACCCTCGATTTTTTTGGTGCATTTTGGAGGTGGTAACAGTATATTCTAGCTCCTGTTTCAGCAAGAAGGCTGTTTCTGAATGGGCTTCCTTTCCTTTTCCCCCTACTTGGTGGACTTGGTGGGGGCATGAGCATGCCCTTGGGCATTTACCCTTATTGTCGAGGTAGTTGGTAGATGGTCTACATCTGTTGATGGAGCTTGAACTCCTGCTGAAACTGATGTTTCCGCATGTGAGCCATCCCATTCTGGAGTTCTAATATCGTCTGTCACAATCCCACTGCTTAGATTATATTTGATTGTTTATTTCTTATGGGTAAACCTCACAATATGTAGCAAGCCAGGGGGGCAATAAAACTCAGGAAGCTTGATGCCATTGCTATAAATGTGTGCCGAGCTTTCCGATCACAGATCGCAATCAAGACATTCTAAAGGCAAAGTGCTGCACCGCATTAATCACACATTCACTATGTGCTTTGCCTTAGTCTTTTCTTTAACTCCTTCCCCCAGACTTTGTTTTTTATAGGGCTGTACTTGTCACTGGGCTGGTTATAGCAGGCTCATGGGGGTGCAAGTACAAAAATCCCCAATCTTCACATGCCTCCTGATTATCAGTTGGTGGAAAATAGGAGGTAATACTATAAAAGGGTAAGACACAGTACCTTCTGCAGCAGCTTCAATGATGGATTTGTATATCCGACCTTGTGATATTCTCTGCCCTCAAAGGGCCAAGGTCGCTGGAAACACTGAAACCGTCGTAAATGCTGGGAAAGCTACAAACGCTGTAGATGCTGAAGACCCAAAGACTCAGCGCCCGACTTGGCAGCCGCTCCACATTGAGTCTGGGCTTTTGAATGAGAGTCCTCCTCCTCGCAAAACACCAAACAGCATAGAGGGCTTTCTCCAACTTTCTCCAGCAGCAGTGTCACGTAGCAAAAACAGGAAATAGTCACTACCCAAAGATTCAGCGCCCGACTCCAGAAATGTGAACAGACCCCCTCATAGGGGAGGTATGGGACAGAGTGTACTGTTGCTGAAAGGAAATTGCCTGTTGGAATAGCTGTGGCAATATTCAATTTGAAGATAGAATATTGAGGCCAGAAAAGCCTGTCCAGGAGAAAGGAGTCATAGGGTAGTGTTGGGACAGCAGTACAGACTGTTCATTTGGACCACTATTGACGACAGGCACCCCAGTTAGTTTGGTGTTAGGTAGGGCAAACCCTGTTGGGGATAGATAGGCGTTTTTTCATATTATTTAAATAGAACTTGGTAAAAATGTCACCACTTTATACGCCTCCTTTTGACCTACAACACCATCCAATATTTAATGACAGGGAGAAAGTTGATAGAGAGATCAGAGGAGAGTTCATGAAAAGAAAAGATTTGGGGATCTTCTGCAAAGAGTTGGTATGAGAACCCAAAGGAAGAGGTTAGTGCCCCAAGAGCAGAGGTGTAGAGTGTAAAGAGCAGCAGACCCAAGATAGAGCCTTGTGGAACACCAACAGTTAGATGAGTGAGTTGAGAGGTGTAGTTGCTTCAGGAGACAGATAATCAACGAGGTGCAAGGTAGGATTCAATCCAGGCAAGGGCTTGATCGTGAATCCCAAGTAGAAAGAGAGTATTAAGGAGATCAGAGTGATCGAGAGTGTCAAAGGCAGAAGACAGGTCAAGGAGAATTAGGATAGAGGATAGGTTGACGTGCTTAGCAGATGCGATGAAGTTGGAAACATTCATGAGAGCAGTTTCCGTGGAGTGACAGGAGTGGAAACCTGCTTGTAGGGGGTCTCAAAGGTTGTTGATGTCTAAGAAATTGGTAAAATGGTAGAACACAACCCTTTCAAGCACTTTAGAGTAGTGCAGAAGGAGCAACACATGGTGAAAGTTAGCTGGTAGGTTCGGGTCAGCTCCTTGCTTTTTTAGGCGAGGAATGACCATTGTTGTTTTGAAAACAGAGGGAAATCAAGTGGAGTAGAAGGACAGGTTGAAGAGTTCAGTGAGGTGAAAGGCCAGTAAAGGGACAATAGGCTTGACTAGCGAGGAGCAAGAGGGTCTGATAGGGCACAAGAGGGGTAAGCCTTCATCAGTAGAGATAGCACTTTGTCAGTATTAGTGTGACTAAAGTTGGAGATAGAGGCAGAGGATGATTGCAGAGTAGGCATAGTGTAAAATGTAGGAGGATGGAGTGTGAGGAAGGACAGAAGAGAGTCTTTCATTTTGGAAATGTGTACAGCGAAATAGCCAGCTAGGTTATTAGCTGCTAGAGTGGAGTTGATAGTCATAGACTTAGGAGGAGTGAGATTAGGGTGGCCTGTAGCCAGCGAGGATGGGTGGAGTGAGAGTTAATGAGGGTTAGGTATAATTCCCTTTTTGCTCTATCAAGAGTGGAGTGAGAGTGTTCAGGGTAGAGAGGTAGAGTTGCAGGTCCTCATGCGAGTGGGTACGCCTCTATTTGTGCAGCAGCCGACGCATGTTTCTGCATAGAGAGCGTATGAACGGGGTGACGCATGGTTGAGGATGCAGAGACTTGGGGATGAAAGTAAACAATAGGAAGTGAGAGGGGAATGAGTCATATAGTAGGGAAGATGGAGAAGGCATTGTTGGTGGAAGAGGCACTGGGTATGAAGGAGGAGAGCGAGAACTGTATGGTGGAGAAAAAGGGGGGAATGGCAGAAGATTTACATTTCTTTTTAGAAATAGTTGAAGCAAGTGGTGTGGAAAGGTCAGAGGTTGAAAAGAGATGGTGGTGGAAACAACTGAGTGATCAGATATGGGTGGTGTGACAGAAGTATTAGTGAGGTGGAGATGAATAACAAATCCAAAGAGTTACACTCTGTGTTGGTAGGTAGGGTATGGATGGAGTGGAGAGCGTGGTCACTAAGAAAAGACTGAAGTTCAGATTTCTGAGAAGTGGTAGGGAAGGGTAAAGCCACCTAAGAGAATGAGGTGATGTTTAGTGGAGCGAATCAAGGAGTTACCCAAGATCCTCAAAGAATGGTCCAGTTGGACCAGAATGGCAATAGATGGAGATGATGTGAACCGAGTAAGGCAGAGCAATAGTAAAGATGGTGAATTCAAAAGAGGTAGGAGAGGACATGACATTGGAGATTTGTGAGGCATTGAGGCAGGAAGAGAGTAGGTGTCTGACGACTCCACCTCTGCCAGTCACTCGAGGAGAGTCAATGAAGGATAGTTTGGAGTTGTGTAGGGCCGCCAGGGAGGCAGTGTCAGATTGAGAAATCCAGCTTTCATTGATAGCAAGAAGGTCTAGGGAAGGAGAGTTGGAGTGAAAGTAGTCAGTCAATACATTTGACACTGTATTAGTGAAATGCTTGATCATGACCTATCACTCAGAAAATGTGCTTGCTATTGAATTATAGAAGGCCAAAATCTGACAGCTAAATTGCAGAATAGAAAATGTGGCTGCAATCACACAATTAAATTGCCATACATATCATTTTCAGGTGACTTTAGCATCTGGGCGGATGCGTGCCTGCTCTCAGATACTAAAATATAGATGGATAACATGAATCATCTCAAACACTCAAGGAGTGAAGGGTCCTAATCATCACATAGAATATACATTAGACCTCATTTTTAGTCCAGATTGGCGGACCTACTTACTGAGCCTCATAACTCTTCTTGGTGGTTGGATCATATCTTAATCCATTTTAAGTTGAACAATTATATATTTGGTAGAATTTCTACATCACAGTATACTATTACTAAAGAAAATTGGAACAATTTACATTTGCGTGTATTAGCAGAAGGTTCCCCATTCTTAAAAAGCACTATAAACTCTGACTATGTCCTGTTTAAAATATGCCAGTCCATCTAGGTCTACTGGATTATTTTTCAACAAAATTGTGAACGTTTCGATATACGGCAGCTTGTGGGCTCACTCAAATAAGTAGGTTTTCCTCCACAACGAGAGAGCTTAATTTCTTACATCGGCTGCCTATCCGAAAAATAAGTATCTGCATTTTATGGAAGAGGTCCAAGTCACTAAGAGATAAATTATTCCATTATATGCCAACTCATCACCTGTGCTCTCAATAGATGTCGACATGGGCAAATAGATTTAGAATATCTCGAATTGGCAGTCAAATCTTTACAGTTCAAACAACACAAATGAGGAATAAATTACCCACTTCCCTAAAAGATCCTGAGAACCACTTGGCATTTCAAAGACTCTTTAAGACACGTATGTTTTTAAATAAATAGTCCAGCGTGACATTACACTATAGCGGTACCACTGGTTTCTTAGTGCAGAAAAAGGCATTGTCGGTAGTAATACATAACATAGCATATTTTTGCTGCAATTCGGGGGGGGTGCTTCCTCACCACTATGAGGGCTTTAATAGGGGGAACTTATGTCCAGTGGTTCCAGGGTCACCAGACCTGGTAGCAAACAACGAGAAGAGGGGGCAGTAGACAAAGAAAACCTGAAATGCTCTGTGGGGTGAGCCAGCGCAGAGTGCCCTGTTCCTGCTCTACCCCACTGGTATTTTGTGCGCCCATTTTAGCCATCTGTTTTTTTCTTGTTTAATATCAGCTGGGTGTATGCAACACCCTGACCTCCTTACCCCTGCTTGGACACGGTGAGTGTGTATTACTCCACTTCCATGTTCTATTGGAGGGGTTATGGGCTATCAGCTACAACTCAAAAAGGATACAGGTATCAGAGTGTCATAATGAAGAACTAAATCGGTGTAAGGCCTATTTTAATGGACCATATGTCCCGGTGTGCATTCCATACGTTAATACATAGCATCAAGCATGTACCGTCCAGCTTGATTCTTGCCTTCTCTGTCCCATGGTTATAGTGCTCAGCACGCTTCTAGACTTCTTCTTGGTTTTTGCATTTGTTCCTGACACAGTTATTTTCACTCTACCGCTGCGAGTCTCCCTCCTCGATTTCTGGTTGCAACTGTTGCACTCCTACCAGTATTTATTTCCCCCCTTGTCCTAAAATGCTTCCTTACCAGCAAGGATGACTGCCGCTACTTGCTAGGATATTAATAGTTTAGAAGCTACTAATTACAATCCCACTAATCCCTCCTAATGCTCCCCTCAATTTCTGAGTCACTACCTTGTGTGTGACCACTAAGTCTGTCCCTTGAGCTCTTATACAGGGCTTTAGACCAGTCTGATTAATTAGGAATCCCCTCCTGGCCTAAGGATTCGCCCGGCCCAAGTGTCACTCTGCTCCATCAGGTGTTTTCTTTCACTGTATCCAGTTATTCAGGTGTTGTGCCTCCGTCTTTCCAATTTAGTGATAGGTTCCCCACCACCCACTCATGGTGCTGCCTACTTGAAGTCAGGTAAAATAGTTTCCCAATCACGCAGCTCCGTGCGGCGTCACAAGACTCGGCAGCTGCCCCCGGCTCTATCAGTGAGCCTGTATGTGCTAAGCTACTAGGAAAAGGTTGTCTGGGGGAATGGAGCCACCATGGGATGTATGGATTTGAGGGAGTGTTCCTCTTCCAAAACACCAGGGACCCACTGTTGGCCCACAAAACACACCATTGGTCCTGCTTCGTATAAGCATAGTAGGGAGCAGAGACACAACAGCCTCAATATATGAAGGGAATAGGGGAATACCAAATACTCTTGAAGTCAGCAGCAGCAGTCCCCACCACTCACCTGAGGAGCAGGAGCTCCAGGTTATGTCCCTGTAGGAGCAGCGGACCCACAGAGGAAACCACCTGTCCAGCTTTATTCACCATGAAATATGGTAAGCGCTGATGTCCCCTGCGCAACGAATCGAAAAATCGCCCGCACAGCCCCTGTTTTACTGCAGGCGAGCTTTCACTGAATCTGGAATCCAAAAAGGCTATATATGTATCATTTTCCCCTGAAAGGCTAAAGTGAGCCCCTCGCCGCTGTTAAGGCCGAAATCTTGATATCCTTGCCCCTGTCATGAGAATCCGCCTGAAGCCCAAAGCCAAGTGTAACTCCTGGTATGATTCCGATCTCGTCACCCTAAAACGCAAGTGTAGGGTGGCTGAGAGGAAATGGCGTGCTTCATGTTCATCCTCTGACAAACTGGCCTGCCGCCTGCTACAACGGCAATATCGGCTCTCCGTTCTCACCAAGAAGAGCGCCCATATCCAATCCCAGATCTCTACGGCATCTAACAACTCGGCCAAACTCTTTAAAATCTGCAAGGAACTGGCCAACCCTGTGCTGTCTCTACATCTCCTGTCCCCTCCCAGGCCCTCTGCACGGCACTGGCTTCTTACTTCAATTCTAAGACTCAGGACATCCTGTCCTCACTCTCTTCGCCTCCCTCCCTCTATCTCCTGCTCTTCCTCTGACCCTTCTGCTGGCACCCCCCTCCCTCCCTCTCTGCCTTTCCCCTTTTCTCTGCAGACAAGGTTTCTCGACAAGTCCGATCTATGAAAGTCTCATCAAAACAGGTCCACCCTGGTTCCTCCAAAACCATCGACCACATCGACTCCCTGTCCCCTGCCCTGGCTGATTTCTGCAATCACTCCTTTGCCAATGGAGTCTTCCCATCCCCCCTGAAGCACTCCCTTGTGCACCATCTTATTAAGAAACCCTCTGCCAACCCCCCGTGGCCCGGCTAACTACCGCCCAATCTCCATCACTCCCTTCCTGGGCAAACTCCTGGAGAAACTGGCCATCTTCCATCTTAATCTCCACACCGAATCTGTTGGTTGTCTTCACGATCATCAGTCAGGCTTCAGGGCTGCTAGAAGCACGGAAACTGCTCTCGTGAACATCCGTGTAGACTTGCTTTCCAACCTTGATTCCAACACCCCGTGTGTCCTCATCTTGCTTGATCTCTCTTCTGCCTTCGCCACAGTCAACCACACCATCCTGCTGAACCGTCTCCGTGTTAACCTGGGTATCACAGGACAGGCTCTGGCGTGGCTGACTTCTTTCCTCTCCGACCGACCCTCCCAGGTCCAAATTGGGGCCTTCCTCTCCAATATCTTTCTCTCTACCTGTGGTGTCCCCCAGGGATCTAACCTCTCTCCCTAGCTGTTCAACCAATACCTTGCACTCATTGCCCACCGCATCGCCGCTCTCTTCCCCAATTTTCAGTGCTATGCGGATGATACCCAGCTCATCTTCAGGCTACCCTCGGCCTCCTCCTCTCCCTCCCTCATCGCTGACTGTCTGTCTGCTATCCAAGAGTGGTGTGCTGCCAATGACCTCTGCCTTAATGCCAGCAAGACCGAGATTCTACTTATAGGCACACCCTCTCCCTACTTCCCTGCAGCTCTCTGGCCGGCATCTCTTGGCCCTCTTCCTGTTCCCACCTGCAAGGCTAAAAACCTTGGGGTCATCTTCGACTCCACACTCTCCTTCTCTCCTCACATCTCTGACGTTTCCAAGAAGTCACACTACCAGCTGCACCTCCTCAGAGGTATTCTTCCTCTCCTCTCCTTCCCCTAGAAGCTCACCGTCTCCAGAGCCCTGGTTCTCTCTAAGCTGGACTATTGCAACAGCCTCTATCTAAACCTGCCTGCCTCTACTCTCCGCCCTCTGCAACTTATCCAAAACAGGACTGCGAGACTTGTCCTTGGCCTCAAGCCCAGGGATCGTATCTCTCCAGGACTGAAATCTCTGCACTGGCTCCCAGTGGCTGCAAGGATTAAGTTCAAAACCCTATGCATTATCCACAAGGCCTTCTGGGGTCTGGGGCCGCATTACCTTCAACTCTCTCTTCCTAAATACCTTCCTTCTCGGGCTCTCTGCTCATCTGCCTCCAACTCCCTCAGGGTCAGCCGCTTCTCCAAGCAACGAGTTGGTGGTCGATCTCTCTCTTCGGCAGGAGCCTCCCTCTGGAACAGCCTTCCTGCCTCCCTGAAACTTGAGGAGAACCATCTCCGGTTCCGGAAACACCTCAAAACCTTCCTCTTTGCTTCTGCTTTCTCTGCTGTCTCCCCTGCTGAAACCCCCTGCCTAACCTGCTCTGGTTACCTGGCCACCCTCTGACCTTGGGGCCAGTTCCTACCCCTTGCACCCCTGCCCTGCCTCCCTGGAAACCCCCTGCACTTAGGGAATGTTTTCTGTATCCCTTCAGTCCCCCCCACCAGCACTTGCACTTGCCACCATCAGGCCTTTTACCTATTGTATTTATTCCTCCATCCCTTGTACTGCACTTCCCCTCTCCCTTCCCCCAGGCACTTTTCCCTCCTCCCTAGCCTTGCCCTTGCGCGATCTGAATGACACTTGGCCTAGTAGGATCGTTTGTCTGTCTTTCCACTGTTTTTTCCCTTCCATGCCTTGTCGTGCCTTGAAACACTTGCGTATAGGCGCGTTATAAATACCATATCATATCATATTATATCATATCATATCATATCAAGGTACACTAGGTACCTAGTCACTCGAAGATGGCCGCCCACCTGATGCCTGCAGCCCCTTCTGCCTAACCAGCCCTCCAGCAGCCAGCTGATTGGCTAACTGGCCTATCTTCCTCCCCATTGGCCGCCGGCAGGCGAAGCCAACCCACTCCCTCCAAGGCCCAGGGGAGGCAAGGCCATCACCTGTTTCGAGCCTGTTTGATGCCGTGACTGCCATCCGACAGACCCCCTGGCCCTCCTTATACAAGGTAACATTTCCACCCCTCCCTAGCCGCTGCATTGCCAAATCGGACTAACTCTGCTTTATTGCACGTATGTGCGACCGTTTATCACAAGAACTGCTGGTCTATGCCACCTGACTGCTCCGACCATGTCTCCAGCCTCGAGCTATGCGCACCGTCACCCCTTTCCCAAATCATCCCCACCCACTGCCAAAGGCTCGTGCACAGCCCCCTCTACCATCACCTCCAGCAATTACTATATTCCGAGCACACTGCTGCTTTTGCTTCCCGAATCTCGACTTACTGTGCATGCATCTGCCCTATTGTGCTTTCGCACACCATATGTCTCAAATGGTATCTACTGCGTGATCTGGACACCTAATGCTTCTTGTATTCCTGCAGCTAAATTGAATGTGCCCACTTCTGCACTGCACCAGCTAAATTTAACAAACCTACTCTTGCATTTCACTAGCAGTGACAAATTAACCTACTTCATCACCGCATTAGAATAACTCAATATGCCCATTTGTGTGTGCTCATTTGTACATCCCATCACCTAATCAACGAACTAGCTTATTGTTGATCTATATTTGCATATTCGAATTTAGCCTATCTCTGCACTGCACTAGCAAAATTGAATCTGCCTATCTTTGCACTGCACTAGCAAAATTGAATCTGCCTATCTTTGCACTCTATCAGTATATTTGAACTAGCCTATTGCTGCATTATATCTGCATAGTCGAATTTAGCCTGTCTCTGCATTTAACTAGCAAAATCGAATCTGCCTATCCGTGCGTGCCCCCCACACAACAGTAGTAGCCTACCTGTTAGACCACTAGCATAACTGAACCTAATCTCCTGCAATTGCCCAATGTGCTTACCTGTATGCGTCCTGCCTACAGAACTCAGCACCCCACAGCTCCACAGCCCTACCTACATTGCTTTCTCAATTATGCCCGCCTGGTTCATCCTCATCATGTTCCCTTTTTGTGTCATGCCCAACAATACGCCATGCAGCAGAAATAGCTACATCTCGCTCAGCAATGGACTAGCCAAACTCGGCTGCCCAAGACACCACCCCACCCCCTGTCCCACACCCTTCCTGCCCACCATGCCACCATTCCCCCACAGTGCCTACCCATACCACACTGTTAAAATTAGCACCACCGCACACCACCCTCTACCCAACCCTCCTAAGGATGACTACACTGTTACCAACCAGAACCCCCCCAAGATACCAGAATGCCGGACCACAGCCAACCCTAACTTTACTACCCGCAACAATAGAGTAGGCTCCAGATTCCACATCTTACCTAGCAAACTGTCTATAACCTCTATGACTAAGGCCACTAACAAGAACACCTCCAACGCTGCTAACACTGCTTCGTTAAAAGGTGCTCTACTTAATGTCAGATCCCTTGTTGCTCACCCCACGAAATTGCTGACATCATCCGCTCAGCAGATCTCGACTTCCTTGCCACTACAGTAACATGGCTACATGATGCAGCAGGTCCCTATCTAACCCTTGCGGTACCCGACAATTACTCCATCCTTAGGGCCGACAGACCTAATGCTCGCGGAGGAGGTGTAGCTATCATATTTAAATCCTCAATTGACATCAGATATGTTACCTCCCTTCCATTGAAATCATGCGAGCACCTCACCATTAAAATACAAACTACCCCTAAGAATACCATCACTCTGGAACTAATATACAGACCCCCAGGTCCCACAGGGACCTTCGAGGAAGACTTTACCTCTCTTATAGTTGAAAACTCTAAACTCTAAGTTAAAGTCACCTAGAATATCATTCTAGGTGACTTTAACTTGGGGTACAACGACCCTAACGACACTCCTGCATCCTCCCTTGCTAACACCCTCTCCGAACATGACTACTCTCAACTCAACATTCTACCCACCCACCAGAAAGGCAGAACCATTGATTGGCTCGCTGCCCACAACTGCAATATCACTTGCAAAGCCCCCCAACCTCTCGTATGGACTGACCATCTCCTCTTATCATTTGACATTAGTATTAACAACCAGAACCCCAAACAAGGACCCCCTGCACCAGCCTGCCTGACCAGAAACAAGCACAACATTACTGTGGAAACCCTTATGCCACTGGTTCTCCCTATCCTAAATACGCTCCCTGCCACCGCAGACCTCAATATTCTAGTAAATACCTACAATGAAGCCATGACCAAAGCCATTGACACAGTTGCACCACTTAAGCCACGCAAAAGCAAACCTAGAGCTCATCTGAACACTTGATATACACCCGAACTCAAAATACTTAAAAAAAAGAAAGCCAAGATGGAAACCTTATGGAAAATTACTCCATCACCTGAAAATAAAACCAATCTCATGAATATCTCCTCCCTTTATAAAAAGGAGATAATCCGCACTAAGAAGGAAGCCTACAACGTCAGAATAGACAATGCAGGATCCAGTGCTAAAGAACGCTTCACCATCGTAAAGGAGCTAGAAAACCCTAACCCACCGACGGACACGTCTGTGAAAGACAAACCTTGGTGCACAAGTATCCAAGAAGCCCTTGCTAATAAAATCACTGGCCTGCAAACGAAAATCGAGGCCAAAAGACTACAACTTTCCAACAGTAGTCCCTCCACCCTTAGCATACCTAGTACCACTAACACCACCTCAGGCTTCACATTCAAAAAGGTAACCACTCCAGAAATCCAAAAAATGATAACATCCCTCAAACCATCAAATTGCAAAGGGGACAGCTGCCCCGCTCTGATCATTAAAGATGCAGCAAGAGACCTATCCCCCTTCATCACCAAGCTAATAAACCTATCATTCGCCACCAAATCAGTACCCAACAACTTGAAACAATCATGTGTTCTCCTTCTTCTAAAAAAACAATCGCTAGACCCAGCCATCCCCACTAATTACAGGCCTATCACCACGGTCCCTTTCCTTCTAAGAATCCTTGATAGAGTTGCCTACCTGCAAATTCAGGATTATTTGGAGACTAACCAACTATTAGGTCTGCGTCAATCTGTCTTTAGACCTCAGCATGGAACAGAAACCGCCCTTGTTGACCTTAAATGTCAGATTGATGACATTAAAGACAAAGGCAAGGCTGCCCTCCTACTTCTTCTAGACCTGTCAGCAGCCTTCGACCTGGTCGACCACAAAATACTCTGTAACCACCTCTCTTCCGCTGCCCATTTCGCCTCCTCGGCTGTCACGTGGATACAATCCTTTTTGGCCAACAGAACCATGAGGGGTTTTTCTTCCACGGCAGCAGCAGACCCTACCTCCATCACCTGTAGTGTCCCACAAGGCTCTTGTGTTTCCCCCAACCTATACAACATCTTTACAAAGCCTCTCTTTGACAAATTGGACCATCTGGGTGTCACCTACACCAACTACGCGGATGACACTCAGATACTCCTCACCATCTCGGGCATCTACAATGCCGATGTCACTAGGATTAACAAAATCTTCTCCATCATTCAGGCATGGATGGCCACACATGGCCTCTGCCTGAATGATGAGAAGACTGAACTTCTCCTTGTATCGCCTAACAACTTACAAAAACTGAGCCCTGACTACTCCAACATAATCATTGACGGTAACACTATCCCCGTCGCCAGAAATGTGAAAACCCTCGGCTTTTATCTCTACGCCAACACCAACCTCACCAAACAAGTTAACACGACCGTCTCAGCTATCGCCTACACAGGGAAACTAATTAGAGCTTGCAGACCTTTTTTATCCACTAACAGCTTCCTCACGCTGGCTAGGGCTCTCATACAAACTAAGCTTGACTATTGCAACAGCCTCTACCTTCGTGCCAACCAATCCATAATCAACAAACTTCAGGTTCTCCAAAATAATGCGCTATGAGCAGCACTAAACATTCCTAGGCATGAGCATGTATCCGCCACCAGAATATCATGCAAGTGGCTGTCCATTCAACAAAAAATGGACTTAAAAACTCTCTGCCTCACCTACAAAGCCATCAACCACCTAGTCCCTCCCTACCTTACCAACAAATTCACCTTGATACCAGCCACTAGAATCACTAGATCCTCCAACACGTTATGCCTCACTGTGCCCAGATTCACCTCTAAAAGAGCTGGCGGTTCAAGTTTCACGGTCCTCGCCTCTCAACTCTGGAACACCCTGCCTTTGAACATTAAATGGACCAAATCCTTCCATGTATTGAGGAGACTTGTCATTGGTTGGCTACTGACTAAAAACCAACCTTAAGTAAGACCTAGCCTATGACAAATTGCTTATACTGTACATGCCTCACCTATGCCGCATCTGTAAGCTATAACTACCTCTGTCTGTATATACTGTACATAACTTTACCAATGTATTATTGCAAATGCTATATATATTGTGCCTTGTAACCTGTCCTAAGCGCCCTTTTACTCCCGGGTCTGGAGCACTATATAAATAAAATAAACAAACAAACAAACAAACAAAGTATCTGTACTGGATGTGACAGTGTGAGTTTGCGTCACCTCTGGTTGCCTAAGACAGTCTGTTGTGATACCTCAGTTGCAAACACTATCTCCCTAAGGTAGAAGTCAAGAAAAGATTGTGCAGTCGGGAGGGACTCTGCGAGAGACCCCTTATACCTCTTTGGGTTGGTCATCACAGTGCTTCTGGGCAGCCGCAGCCCCCAGAATCCCCAAATGGCTTATCAAATGGGACTTTGCCACCCCTCCTTCCTCTCAAACAAAAACTAAATGCTTTACTCACACCCTTTTGTGTTAATAGCCTCTTTGGTTGCGGCCATCAATATTCCTCTCCATCACCCCTTCACTTGAACATCTGCCTTCTTTTGCTCAGCTCACTTCTCAAATACTTTTGCTTTATCTTCAATGGTTAGGGCATTTAACTCCTCCACACTGCTGAGCCAACACCCCTTCCTAAACTACCTACTGTAAGGAAGGCACAGTATCAAACAGTAAGACAGACACAAGTGATCACAGTTCAAGGCTGTGTATTGAACTTGAATTGGGTTTGAAAAACGCCTATCAAAACCTAAATCTACGGATGGGAGCAAGCTACGAAGATCAAAACATAATAAGGCAGTCCAACTGGTGTCTTGTCAAAATAAAAGGGCCTATACTAATAAACCTATTGCCAATCCTTACAAATAGTGCGGGAAACAATCCTATGCAAAAGAAAAGTGTTCAAGAAATGATATGTCAGGATATTCAAGTCGTTGGCTTCCCTTCCCCACGTTGTCCGCACGGGACAAGACGGCACACTATAGCTTAGCAGACTCTCTGGCTTCTCTAGCACGAGGATGCAGTTCAAGACTTCAATATCAGGACCTTCTGTGCCAAAGTCTCTTTGTCATTCAAAGTCTCTTATTTCAGAGGGCCTGATGCAACAAGACACAACAGTAAGTTCCTTTCTTCTTAGGATTTTCACTTATACAACTTCTCTGGTGATTTACTGTTCACCCCGGGTTTCCATCCGCCGGCTCAGACCGACTTTAACATGAAACCTTCAACTGTTCTCCCTCTGCCGGGCTTGGACGAAATTCACCTACTTTTCCAACTGTCTCTATTTCATCAAAATCGAAGACTTTGACTGTGCACAGGATTTTGCTTGACCCGTTGCTTGACTTCGATTCACATTTGCTTGTTCTCTTTCATTTGGTATCCCTCTGGCGGGGTTGGACCAAATGTATCTACTGTCATTACTTTTACGACTGAGCACCCACTTGGTGCCGGAACACTCTGTCAAAGGTATTGTAGCTTGCTTTAAAGTTCAATCACTCATCAGCTGTTTAACTTCACTCGTCTCTATTATAACACGGGGTTTAACAATGTTTGTTCCAGCGCTTGCCATACAATGTTGCTGCTTGCAACGTTGGCTTCAACACAGACCTGTCTTGTATCAGTCCCCCTAACCCACCGGCTGTGTTGACTTAACTTATGATGCTTTGTTCTTGGAGCCAAGGATGGTACCACGGTGGCTGGTGATTCTCCCCGCCTTGATCACAGATGCAGGAGGGCCACGGGTATCTTCGACACACAATGCAGGATTCTTCAGCCTAGTTTCCTGGTCTTACGCTTTCTATTCTCGACGTCTCTGGAAAGTAATGGTTCCTTGTCGAAAAGGTCATGGGAATTTCCCTCCTTGCGATCTCCTTCGGTTTTGCCATCTTTCCCCTCTTGCTCAGCTGCCGTCTCGAAACTGCTGTTTTCTCGTGTGCTTTGCCTCGCTCAAAGTGTGCTCTCGTGCTCTGCCTTTTATCCGTGTGAGGAAGTGTAATGGAAGTCAGGTGCGAGTGATTGTCGATAATTACCCGACCTCGCCTGACCACATCATTGGGACATGTCAGGTACACCGCTCGGGTGTTAGTCTGTTTTCCCTTAGAGCGGGCTGTCAGTGAGAAAGTGTTTGTGTTGTAAAAGAGGGAGGGGGTAGAGTTCCTAAATATCCTACCTGGTAGGATGGGGTAAAGGTGTTACAGGGAGAGGGATACCGCGTCTCACCCCCCCTTTGTCCCTCTCCAACTCCCCAAAGACCCCTCACCCAGGTGATCCTCCCACACTGGTCTATCCCCAGGAACTAGATCCAAAAGCAATGGCTGTGTCCTGGCCACCTGGATGACAGATCAACGGGGACTAGTGGGTGAGACACCTTCGGGATTCTCACAACACTCATTTACTGCTTGAAAGTGATAAGCTCATTGATGCAATTCAGCTAGCTTAAACTCAGTGAAGTAAAGGTGGAGGCCCTGATCCATAACTGTATACACTTCTGTGCCCTTTCCCTCATGCCCCTGTGGCTGGAACCCTTTCCCACTCTATCCACCAAGATGAAAAATCTTGGCTTGACCCTAAACATCACATTTTCCCTAATGGCCCTTTCCCTGCTCCCCCAAATTAACCATGTCCCTACAGAAACGTTACATAGTAAGTGACTATCTTCTACATATTTGATTTCCACAAAGCATTGACCACTGACACGTCATATGTTGCAAAATGCAGTCTCCTACCTTTTTGTCATACTTACCTGCTTTCGCAACTCTGCACTGGCTTTCAGTGGGCAAAATAATTGAATTAAAATCCTTCCTAATCATCCATCGATGATCCCCCTACAACCTTGTCTCCCCTACTGATTCACAAATGAAAACTCTCTGACGCTCCTCGACCTCTTCACTTTCCTGCGTCCACATTCTACCATCTCAACCCATAAGGTACGGCCTTGTGGCCACATCTTCCCTGGGCTGGCTACTATCTGAAATCTTTTCCTCGAATCAACAGGAATATTCAGAACACCTGTCCTTCCACACAGCGGTCATGACCAATAAACTTTCTTTTTATCCATCTGTACCTTGCCCTAGAGATGAAAACCTGGTGGCCTATGCTGTGCTCTACACATCCCAAATAGAAATAAAATTGGAATCTCTCAATGAACTTCTATGCAACCCTGGAATTGCACACTCGGTGCCCATGTGTAATTCTAGCATCATACATTTGGCGCCCCTGGATTACAAAAGCACTTTGCATTCATTGGCCGTGTACTACTCACACCTCTCATTCAGGAACTGCATTACACTTTCACCTCACAGTATGCTCTTGTAACAAATGCACCTGATCATGGATGCAAAAATCTGCTCCTCAAACTCTATGGCATTGTAACACAGGTATTAAGTGCCTTTGTAACACTGGCACCTAACAAGTAGTACCCATAGAACACAAATAGCTCTCGTTTGTTGACCGCGTAACACCAATAGCTCTAGACGCTAATACAGAAACCACTCATTAAATGATCTTGAGTCATAACGCTGGTACTTCACACTCCATGCACCTAAAACACTGGCATCACAAACTCTGTGGTTATATAACAATACCACTGAGCTAGTCCTGTTTTATGGATCAAGCTTTATGCTTTTCCTCTCACCTCCCCCCATTCTCCTATACTTACCAGGTTTTCCAGCAGTGCAGCTTTATATGTTATTTTCGTTGTTGCCCGTAGCCCCCTGGAAATCCAAAAAAGTTAATCACGTTACATATTTGTAATACTACCAACAGCTCCCAACCCTGATTTTCTAACTTTCAAGGCCCTTCTCCCGACTTCAGCCCTCACTGCCAAGGTCACCTTTTAACTTAAACTTTGCATACCAAATCTCATCTTTACATGAGTGTCCATAAGACATTTAACTTGCTTATTATCATCTTTATTCACAGGGTCATATTCCTTCTTTTTCATATAATTAATTATAATGATGGTAGTAATAATAATAAATATCCCATTTCCATATAGAGCTTCATGACAGACTTTTTCTAAACACTGTAGTATTACATGAAATAACCCAATGTAATGGTACCTCTTATTCCTATCGTACTCTAGTCTTGCACTGGCACTCAACATGGAAGCCCCTCTCCTACTCAGCCTACACTCACCATCCTTTGGGATGCACCTTCAGTTCCATTCCCATCTAACTCTCAGCATCCCGTTGCAAGTCTCCTCTCAAACATACCGGTCTCAACATACACTGGAGTCTAAGACATTTGCTTCCCAACCTACTTGCATTGCTCGCAGGTCTATCTGTCTCCCCTTAGCGGTTCACCACAGACGGTGAGTCGAGGGGAGTGTAGATAAGAAACCGAGCTGTGTTGTACGAAAAGTAGCAAATGGCTAATTTGAACTGTGAAAGGCTTAAAGAGCTATTGATAGAAAAGGGGGGGAACCAGCAACAGAGGAGTCCGGCACCACGTGGGTGCTCACGTAGGAAACTATGGGCGATTACCCGATGGTAGAAACTACCGTAACCAAAAGACCTTAGGAAAAAGCGAAAGGAGGTCAAAGTGGTTATACAGGGGTCTTTCTACAATCCTCTGTACACTCGAAAGTCTTTGACCGACAGATGATTGTGAAGATAAGGGAAATTAATCCTGCTTGGTGAAATTAGTGCAAGAACAGTGAATTGCAAAGGTTAGCAAGAGCGAACCCGGCGGAGGGATGCTAACAAGACGGGACAAAGCCTGAAATCCAATGAACAGTGAGTTGACTGGATCCGAGCCCGACCGAGGGCGATCCAGAGGTGAAAAGTCATCACCCACAGTTCATTCAAAAGGTGGCAAGACTGAAACCGGGAGAGGGAGGCTGACAAAAAGGGGCAAAGCGTGAGGAGCTGTTTAAAAAGACATTAAGACTTGTGAATGCAACAAGTACTGTAAGACCAGGGGAAGTGGGTTGTCCCCCTTGGCATTTAGATCCGAGCCCGATCAAGGGAGATCCAGGCGTGAAACGAGATCACCCAAAGTCCATTAGAAAGTAACTTTCAGTTTGTTTTGTTGAACGCGTGCAAGAGAGAGCATGAGGTCAGCGGAAGTGGATTGTCCCCCTTCGCATTAGGACCTGAGCCCGGCAGAGGGAGATGCAGTGGGTGGAAAGTCATTACCCCAACGTTCATTTGGAAGGAACTTTTTGGTTGTCTATTTTGTTGAACACATCAGGCTCTCGAAGGCAAGAGACTTCTCCTTGAAAGGAGACTTAACAATCGAAGAAACTGATAGCAGGAACTGTCGGCTCGTGCTGGGAAAGCTCAAATGTGTTCTGTGCTCAGTAGATCTACCTTATCCCGTGCTCAAAACGTAGGGAAGGAAGACCCCTGGCAATCACATCATGACTTATTATTTGTGAACGCTTCATTCTTTATTGAAAACCCTATCCCACCCTCTTTCTGTAATTAAGATTTTATTTTTTTTCTGTAAGGATTTAGCAATCGTTTTTTTTTTAGTATATGCCTTTTTACTTTGACGAGATGCCACAAGGACTGCCTTATTTTTCATTTGATGGTCGAACCTTGCTCCCATCTTAGATTTAGGTTATGCTTTTTTCCACCCTGCATTTACAGTTTAATAAACACCCTTGAACTGTGATCACTTGTGTCTGTCTTCACTGTTGCCACCATGAGTTCCTTACAACAGGCCCATATGACCTACCAGCCAGTATGCCTACAAAGGATACATCCATACCCATAGTCGTTATAGCCTCCAGGACCACAATCCAAATGCAACTAGCATGTATCGAAGAGCCTTAGATGAGGCTTTTTAGTGTTGTGGTATATCCCCAGCTATCTCGCAATTTCTCACACAGTACTCACAACAGGCTATACAATCTATGCTCTGAACCAATTGCCAAGCTTCCAAGGTAGGTGCAACAGGTTATTATCCCCAGATCTACCTAGAGGAAGTTCAGAGTTGGACTTTCAGAAGTCCTCCTTCAGGTAGACAGAGCTTTTGATTCAACATACCCAGAGAACAGTGACATACAGTTGCCCCATCATAAAAACCTATACATTACTTATATAGGCATTCCGGTGAAGAACTGCCCACCTCAATAAGATCATGGGAATAGCCGTAATCCATAAAACCAGGGTAAGAGAAGAAACCCTAGGCCCGGACGTACACCCATTGCAGGGTCTTATATGCACAGAGGGACCCTTACAGAAGCTTCCCATTTATTAATCTGCTGCTCATCACCATGGACATAAACACTTAAGTGTTGTGAGATCAAACTATTTGTGCAAACTTTGTAGAGGATTCTAACAGAAAACCATTGTTTGGAGAGAGGTTGGGATGAAGCATTATAAGAATATGAAGGTGCTCATCATGATAATGTTTCTGCAGGTTTTGTTGTCTTGGGGTGGATATTGGCGCCAAGGGGACTGACTGTGTTAAAAGGATTGGTGTTAAAGGCTGTCCATGGCCCCGGCAGCCCTATGGCCGAGGGATGGGGAATACCAGTGGATGGGCAGCAGGTGCAAAGCAAAAAAGATCTGGATCTTGAGGTGGTACAGAGTATGCTTAGAAGTTTTGAGGTGTGTATATCTTTGTGATCGAAAGATGTAGACTGTGTGCATGAGCCACTCCGTCATGGTGTTTTTGTAACGTTGGCATCTCACATCTCTGACACCTTCCCATATCAGTAAAGTAGCAGTATTTTCAAATCAGACTGGGAAGGTGCTATAATGCAAACTAACTTTTAATAGAACAGTAATAGTAAGTGGAATGGCTGTACTGTGAATGGGACAGTACTGGCACTTCTTAATTTGGTCTCATTTTAGAGCTGACTGATTATCTGTTGGAAACAGCCCAACCGCGCATCTGTTTCTGTGGCCATTCACTTTCTGAGCGATAATGATCATTTATCAAATGATGGAGTGTCAGACATGAGTACCCGGCGGGCATGGTCACACAGCGTTGATCAGTTATAGTGAAACATGGCAGCCATCATCACTGCAGACTCCCCCATGCTATTTCCAAACTCTAAAGAGTGGGTAGAATGTACAGATTGTGATGTGGGCAGGGTCCCTGTGCGCAGCAAGGAAATACACAGTGCATATTTTCCACTCTGCATCCAGCTTTGTGTGGGAAATCTGTCGTCTCTTCATGCTTTCCTTCATCTATCTCATTTTGCAAATGGGTCACAAGGAGATCATTCCAGGTAGATGGGAACCATAAAACTAAGCACTTGCGATTATCTTTTTATTTAAAGTACAGTTTCATCCTTTTCCTTTCAGAATCTCATTCCTTCATCTTCTCTTCCCACTTCCGCATATCTTTACCAACATCTCCTACCCCAGCTCGCTCCTTCGTTTACTCTTCTCATGTCTCTTTCCTCCTCCTTCTACCCCATTTTTCCTCCTCTCTAATTCACCCTTGCTCTCCACTTCCTCTATCCTGTCTGTTATTTTTGCTCTTCTCCCTTCTCTTCTCTGCCCATCACTCTTTTCATAATCCCCTCCTCTACTTTCAACCTTTACCTTAGGAGGGCGTTCAGGAGCTTTGTAACATTTTCTGAAGCTTGGATCACGATCACTGGCTTTAAGAGAACTTGTGACACATCAAGCTAGAGAGAAAGACGGTGGAAAAGGCACAATATCAGAGTACACACTACAGTAGTACACAGGTCACACAACTAGCACAATCACAATAGAAGAATCCTCTGCTGCAGAACATTTGTGAATTCAGTTCACTCTCTTTTGTGTAATACAAGACTACATGCTGTGATGAATATGAGGATGTTATCACCCCTGTCCCAATGTGGCCAGGGGACAACTGCTACCTGATCCTGACCCTGCGGGTGGCCGTTTGAGGGAGGATCAGAGGGGATGGGACGTGATCTTCAGGGAGAAAGCTTGGCATCATCAGATGAGACATGGTATCCCCTTTTCCATGTTAGGGATACCCCTTCCATTTCCCATGCCTTAATCGCATACTGTTATTACCCCCTTCAACAACCCTTAAAGCCTGCTAATAGTATACCTCCATATTCTGTAACTAACAGAATAGTAAAGACTGAGATGAGGAAGAGGGGCTGAGTAATGCTGAATACTCAGCAGAATCAGAAAGAGCAAACTAGTGTTTGGAGGGAGCCGATTGGCTCAAAGCAACTCCCTTCCTGGAAGTGGGTGTTTTAAGATAGAACAGCTGAAGGTTTACAGAGAGTTGCTGCAGCCGGCTAGTTACTGCCAGGGAAACCAGCCTGAGAAGTTCACAGACGAGTGGGGAGATGGTGAGTGAAGGACCGCAGGAGCTGGTTTGCTGTGCTGGGGTTGCAGCAGGAAGAGAAGAGGACCCTGACCTGTACGAACATGGAGAAGGGTTCAGAAGCGAGCCAGGAGCCGCAAAGGACATGGAAGCCGCCAGGCAAAGCCAGTAAGGCTGTAGAGAGGAGGCAGGATGATGAGGCGTGCGTTTGCTGCGGGAGATACCAAAGACGCCAGAGAAAGCCAGTGAACCCTGAGAAGGGAAGCTGGTTCACTGGGGCATTTCAGCAACTCCACCATGTAGCAAAAAGTGCAAGGTACATGAGCCGAGTGAGGAGGTTGAGTCACTGGTACATTTAACAAGGAACGCAAATGAAAGGGGATTTGAGACGCAGTGTTTTGGTGAAAACAGTACAGAATATTGGAACTGTGTTAATATGAGAAATACAAGAATAAAGAGAGAACCTGGCAGGGGAGTATTCCTGGTGTTTGGACATTTAACAAGGAAAGCACATCAAAGGGGGTTTTAAGACCTGGTCATTTGGTGAAAACAATACAGAATATTGGAACGGTGTGAATATGAGAAATACAAGAATAAAGAGAGAACCTGGCAGGAGAGTATACCAGGTGTTTGGGGAGTCTGGGACCTGCACCCAAATTGTATAAAGGAATTACAAGAGAAAGCCAGGCAGGAGAGTATACAAGGTGTTTGGCGAGTCTGAGACCTGCACCTGAATTGTGTAATGGAGCTACATGAGAGAGCTTGGCAGGAGAGTATATGCAGTGTGTTGCTTTTCTGGAACCCGCACCCAAATTGTGTTACTTTGAAAAGAGAATCCAAAGGAAGAGTTATGCCATTGGGGTTTTAAGTTACATTGTTTTTGGAAAAGACTAGGGGAAGGCAGTTGTTTACCCGTGAGTGGATTGTAACACCAAGAGGAGAGAGGCATCCTCCTGGGCCTTATTCTTTAGAACTTGTAGATAAAAACCTGGCAAAGGGAGCCATTCCCAGGAAGTGTGACCATTACTCATTTAGAACTTGTGCTGGATTACATCTTTTTGTTGGTCTTGAACATTTGTGCACTTATCAAGCCAGAGACAATAGCCTTAGCACCTTAGAGTTAGTTTTGGAATGCGAGGGCTAGGAAAGGATTTTAGAGACAGGATATTTTTGCTTTCAACAGCTTGACACAGAACAGACCCTTAGTTTTGGTTGAGGAAGGTAAAACACCTCCTAGATTAGGGACAGTGAGGCATTTTCCAACCCCTTTATTGTTTAATAAAAGTCTTTAACCAATACCATGAGTCCTCTGGGTCTGTGTCTCATTCCTGGTTCCTCCCAATGCTCAGTCATCAAGGAAGTCAAATTAGGGGGTTTGTCACATTCCACTACAAAAGTCAAATCAGAGAATTCACCAGCAGTGTTTATATGACAAATACAACTGTGTTGAGGGATTTGATCACATCATGCATGCCTTACCACCACCCTATAATAGAAGATCCTTCCAAATGCACACTGGCACACTGGTCATCACCAAAATCAAACCAATATGTTCAACCTGTGCTCTTTAGTTACAGACCGAAAACAAGCAGCATTTACTTTGGACCTACCTCACGAACAGTGCTCTGATTCAGAGCGAGGAGGAGTAGGGCCGATGCCCCCAACACTAGGGCTCTTTTCATCTGTGGGGTGAGAAACACAGAGGAGGTCAAAGGCAGCACTGTCTACAGTGGCATGCACCCCACCCTTGTGATAGGAGATGGGCAGGCTGCTTGAACAGATTACCACTCAATTGGTCACTGTTAACCTTGCAATTTGTACATCACATACAGACAAAATAACAGAGGCACCAAATAAACAACTCACACAACACAGACGCTTCAATTTAGCATGATTTTAAAAAGAGCCAAAATAGACCCCAAATTGAAAATTAAGGGGGGAAAATATATGGCTATTTGAGTAGAACCTTTCTATTGAGTTCACCTGCTCAGGGGTTGTGTCCCTGGTATTCCTAGCATGCCTGACTGACTCAGTGAGGTTGTCACCCTCCAACCCCCAAATTTCAACAAAATTACTAGTGAGTCTGACCTATGACTTTAGTACTTTGACCTTCTGTTGGCTGTAACGGGATCCGTCCAGCATTCCAGGCTGGATGCCCCCACCAAAGATAGGAAAGACCATAAACTAGCCAGGAACAATCCCTGAGCCCCAACCCCACTGCAGGAAAGGGCCAGTTGGGGAATTCCCCTGAGGCAATGAGGGTGCCCTTCTTTAGTGTCCCAGTGTGCACCAGCAACTGTTTTGATGCATCCGATGGGGTCTGCAAGAGGTCTGTGGGGGTGGCACTTGCCTAAGGCATGTGCCTGAGGTGGACTCTCCAATTGGCCATCACTAAGGCCTGGCTCCACATTCTCTCCCTCACCCACTATCTCTTGCAGGAAATGTTGATCAGAGCTGGCAAGCAGTGCAGCATCATGGGGTGTATTTGCACACCACATGTGCCCTAACTTCATTGACCAAAGAGGAGGAGCGCAATCAGTCTGCAGCATGGCTGCCATCAGCCACACTAGGTCCCCTAGTTCAGATGCCTGCACCCGCATGGCGGCGGTAATCAAGAGAGGCACATATTGAGTTGCATCCCACTCCTACCCATCTGGTAGGTTGCTGGCTCCATTCGCTTAAAGGGACCATATGGTGGCACACAGGATCACCTAGGCTAGGTCTCTCTACACAGGATATAGAAAACATGGTTACGTATGAATGGCCTTGTGGATTGCACTGAACTGCTAGTATTTGAGTTTCCCTTTTGGGCTACCAGAGGGAGGTTGTTTTGCTGCATCTACCATAGTCTGGTATGTCCTTATAACTAGATAATGTGATCTAGCACATTTCCTGTGATTATCGACACACCACACTGCTCTCTACTGCCCTTTATCAAAGGTTTCATTCCCCATTGAAGACACAAGCCAACATTGTCAATATGCACATTTTCACCAAGGCAAAACTATTTGTTTGCTTAATAGAATCCTAGCAAATGCCCTAAATACTGTCATAATCTGAAGGCACTGTGTCTTCGATTGGACCTTGCCAGCTAAAGACAGACATATTTTTTATCACCTACTAATACTCAACAATCAAACAATCACAGTTGCACTTCACTCGATTTAGAGTGCACCAGTGTAGCAGACACGCTGTTAAAAGAACAAAGCTTAAATGTTGCTAAATACAAAACAACTTTAATGCTATAAGTAAAATGAGGGGGAGAGTGGGTGAAGGGGGTCCACTGTAGTGTGTTGTAGAAAATAAGCATTCCCCAAATCACAAAGCACAAGGGGTTGGTACACATAGTGGTCTGTGTCCACTAGGAGAGTTTTATCCCTGTCGGTTGGAATATCAATTGGACTTTACTCAGTGGGTGATGCACGTATGGCTCGGTGTTGATCTCTGGGTGGTTCTGTGTCACTGCGTAATGGATCCAAGGCTGTCTGCCCATTAGGACCAAACAGCAGATTTATTGATACATACACACCTTTATCCTCACAGGATAGTATCCACAAGTCTATGTATACATTTGTTGTTGTTCTATGCTGATCACTCGCAGGTCTTGGTGTGGTTGCTGTGAAGTCCTCTGATCACGGAAACTGCTCTTCTGAACACTTGTGAAGATCTGCTCTCAAATCTTGATTCTAGCTCTCCCTCTGTCCTCATTCTACTCGACCTCTCCTTTGCCTTCGATACAGTGAGCCACAACACCCTGATTGCATGTCTCTGTGATACCCAGGGCATCACTGATCAGGCCCTGTCGTGGCTGACAGCCTTTCTCTCTGACCGCCCATCCCAGGTGGAATTGGGGTCCTTTCTTTCCCCTATCACTCTCTCTACATGTGGTGTCCCCCAGGGAGCTAACCTATCCCCCTGGTTTTCCAATGGCTACATGGCCCCCCTGACCCGTATGATAGCCACCTTCACCTCCAACTTTCAGTGTTACGCGGATGACATGCAGATCTCCTTCAGGCTTCCCTCGGCCTCTTCCTCACTCATATCGGACTGTCTGTCTGCAATTCAGTCGTGTTGTGCTGCAAAAAACCTCTTCCTCAATGCCAGTAAGACAGATTTTGTCCTAATCGGGACCCCTGCGCCCTCCTTCCCTCTTTCCCTCTGGCTGGCCTCCCTTGGCCCTGCGCCTCCACCTACTAATGATGCAAAGAATCTGGGGTCATCTTCAGCTCCATTCTCTCCTTCTCGTCTCACATCATGGACATCTCTAAAAAGACCCACTACCACCTGTACCTTCTACCCTTTCTCACCTTCCCCCCAGAGGCTCACCTTCTACAGAGCCCAGGTCCTCTATAGGCTGGACTACTGCAACAGCCTCTTTCTCAACCTGCCCTCTTCTACCCTCTGTCCTCTTCAACTCACCCAGAACAGAACTTCAAGACTTATCCTTGGCCTCAAGCCTAGGGACTGCATCTATCCGGCACCGAAATCCCTTCACTGGCTCCCCGTGGCTGCAAGGATTAAGTTCAAGATCCTTTGCATTGTCCACAAGGCTTTCTGGGCCTGTGCCCACTCTATCTACAAAGCTTTCTTCCTAAAACTCTCCTTCCCGAGCCCTCTGCTCGTCTTCCTCCAACTCTCTGCAGGTAAGCCGCTTCTCCAAGCAGAGGTATGGGGGGAGATCTTTATCCACTGCAGGTGCCTCCCTCTGGAATAGCCTTCCCGCCCCTCTCTGTCTTGATCTGATCTCCGTAACTTCCAGAAACTCCACTTTGAATCCTCCTTCTCTCGCCCTATTGTCCTCCTGAAGCCCCCCAAAGCACTTCCTGTTCTGTTCACCTGCATGATCTGAATGTACCATGCCTAGTAAGATCGTTTGTCTTCCCTTCCCTATGTTTTCCCCTCCCATGCATGGTTGCGCTTTGAAACACTTGTGTATAAGTGCATATTAAATAAACAATCAACCAATCAATCAATCATTGCCCCTCTTACCCTATTCACCACAGTGGCTGCAAAAGACTCCTCTTTGTTGGTTTTATGGATCTCGCTTTGCTCTTCTCCCACAGGAACCACACCAATCCAGTTCTCCTCATCTGCCACTGGCAGCTCAGTGTCACCCACCTAAAAGGTATACATCCGGGAAAAGGAGTCACGTTCAGAGGATTGTTATAGGGTAATGGTTGGGAGGGATTAGAGTGGACTGAAAATCATGTTGGGCACTGTGAACAATCCCCGTCGAAATGCGGGTGTGATGTGACAATACAAAACATTTGACTGGCAAATCATAGCACTGCAATTTACCAGAATACACCAGGACCATGTCACAGGAGAAGATACTTTTTTAAAACAGTACAAATCCATCCATTCCAGGGAATACCCCTGCACCCCCCCGCCCAGGAGAAAGAATATACCAAAATCATGCATTATGTGTCTATGCCTGACTCAAAAGTCATGCAAAAACGATCTAGTGAGGAAATACTTTAGAGTCAGAGAATGCTCGGATTAAGTAAATTGACCAGTGCATGGAACTACATCCAAAGTCTAGAAAACACTGTGCTCATGTTCATGTTTGCTCATTAAACATAATGCACAATTCACATTGGATTGCTTCTAGGTGCTTGCACATTATTGTAATATAGCCAAGGGTCAGGAGAGATGCTTGAATCATGCAGTGAGCCTCTGAGACTGCAATACACTGGATTAGAATCTGGCCAAGAGTGCACCAGAGTCCCCGAATTGGAAATTCACTCAAGTGCTTTGGAAAGAAATCCTCCTAAAATGCACATTTTTTCTCAGGGGCGCATGCCCGAAAGCCGAACAATTCTCTAATATGAATATAAAACTGATGGCTGACCTACCAGAATTCAAAACACTAACTATCTATACAAGCAAATGCAACATTTTCCTTAGACGCAACACAACAGATCAGACATCAACACTTTAAATGCATGCAAACCATCCACGCTCATTTGCTAGTCATTTCATAAATGAGCTGATGAACATCATGGCACTAAATTGATGCCCAGTACCATAATCCACCACTTGAACCTGACCTTTGTGGAGGATATTGTAAACTCTGCGCATTTACAGCCACATACTCTGTATTCTTTGTGCAGACTTTCCAAGCGTATTTGTTAAATCCTGCAATGGCCCTTTGCATTTTGGCTCAGCACATTACAGGACTAACATACCGTTCTATACACATCCCATATAAGCATGGACAGCACCGATTACCTGTACTACACATCAATGTCAAATCCTGGGCTGCCTGCTTAGGAAATAACAAAACAGTGTGTCTCTCCGCTCAAAAATAAAATAAAAAAACAAGAGGGACTGAAATTTCACCAGCCCCATTTTTGCAGCATGAAAAATAACCATACATCTCTATGGAGGAAAAGTAGTGGTGTAGGAGGAGAAGCAGTAGTGAAGTGGGAGGATGAGGAGTAGAGGTGTGGGAGGAGGAGTAGTAGTGCGGGAGTAGTAGAAGTGGGAGGAGAGTTAACATCAAAAGACTAGAGGCAGGAGACAGGGTCCTGTCCTAACGCATTTGCTGTAGGCCTGCTGGCAGATGACATGGTGGGCACGGCACCCATCATGCCATGGAAACGTTTCCTGGAGACCAGAATTTTCTGTGACATCTCCATGTCAACTGACACATGGACAACAACGTCCTGCATCTCCACGGAGCATGGAGCTTCCGGTAAGTTAAAACTAGAGACTGCACTTGTCATGGTTTTTCCAAGTGAGTAGCTCTGTCATTTCTTGTTTTTTGCTGGATTCTGACCATGGCCTGTTAATCGGATTGCCTTCTTTTCATGTGGATCGTTCTAGGTTTGCTGGTCGGATTACCTGGTACATGGGCCCTTGCCTGCTTAAATTTATGTTGTGGCTGGATTTTGGAAGTCAGACTTAGTTGTGTTTTTGTGCGATTCTGGAACCTTTTCCTTTTAAGTATTGGATTTAGTATTTACCCACTCATCGGAACCATTCCTTTCTGCAGATCCCTACTGCAACCTGCTGCTGGTTCCTACTTTGGCCCTTTGCATTTAGAGTGTCCTGTAAGTGATTTCAAACCGGCACTTCACCTAAGTCAATGCCTAGCGTGGGATGCACAACTGAAACCCTTATTTATTTATTTGTGTCTATAAGTTATTTTATTTCTGAACGATGTACCACTTATATCACGCCCCTCTCTTTGAATCCCCCCCTCACCCTCGACATCATACTGAACGAGGAAGAAGGCTGGTTTGCAAAGATAAAATATTTATTTATATATATATTCACAATATCATCACACTATTTTTAATGGTTATACAATAATCACCAATGGGGTGATGTCATACTAAACAATCTCTTTAATCACAAGGAGTAATGATGGGAAAAAACAATGCAGCACTGAAATAATATCTTTGTGTGTTCAATCAAATGGCAATGTGATTACTATTTCCTCCTGCACACCCTTCAATCCCCCCAATATACAATATGAAGAAATAGAAGGAGAGAGAACAGGTTTCAGGAATGCAGAATTCAACCAAATATATTAATCCCAATTCCCCCCCCAGCAAACACAAGAGAGAAACGGGAATGATTGCAAACTTGTCAGAAATGGTTTTAAAGTTAGTTTTGAATGAATGGGTAAAACACTAAATCTGTATTTAATTCACTGAAATTATTGAAATTCTAATGGGAGCCACTTTGAATGGTTTGACACACACTAGCAATGATCTGAGGGTAATAAGCAAGTTGAAAACTTAATTTTGAGGTCGGGTGCAAAGAAAAGCTAATTTACACCTTATAGATTTTCCAAAACGAAAAATTTGCTGCAAACTTTTCCGCGCACGGTAGGCGCGATTGCAGACAACTATAAGGAGTTGAGATGCAGTTTGGGGTTCTTTAGAAAGCCTAGGATGTTAGCTAAAAGTAGACATTTTGTTTCTGCCATACAGTATGTAGAAGTTATGGATGTTTTTGTTGAGGTCATTTTTTTCAGAAAGAGGCAAAATTGTAAAAAAAGGATGTGCTTTTAAAATACAAACACGGTTTCTTTACACTAGGGATGGACTATGAAGAAACAAACTAAACGGATGCTCAGCCACTTGATCAAGGCAACTGCCAGCCGAGACGCTTGCCTTCTTCAGATGCAATATATCAGCGAAAAGATGATTTTAAGAATATTATTACAGACGGACTATAGGATAAGAGAGAGAGTTCAGGCAAGACAAAAAGGATTTCTAGCAATACAGTTCTGGATATAAGATAGATTTGATTTGGATAGGGATGACTATGGACAGTACATAGGCTAGTGACAATCCTATACTATGGATACTCACTACCAATGTTTTGAATGGAACCGTCAGGGATTCTGGTTCTGGTCAGGGATACTTTCTGGGACAGACTGCTGGGCACAACAGACTGGTCTGGTTCAGCGATCAACAAGGTGCTCTAGACACTGCACAGCAGGAATGGACAGCAAGGCGCTCTGGTCTACACTGCACAGCACGACTGGACTGGATCTGCAATGGCTCTCTGGTCTGCACAGCACAGCACGGCACAGCACCAGATTGGGATTTAATCTGGCCTTCTGGTTATGAAGATAATTCTTTGGCAGATAAGCAGTTACAGCACAGCCTGGCTGCTTCTTTGGTTTCCCCTTTAAGTTGAGGGATGGGTTCTGGAAGTTAGGACCAGCTGAAAGTGGATCAGCTATGCTCTGAGCCTTTCTGCTTGCAAAGTTTCTGTGGTCTGAAACAAGGAATATGAATGGATCTCCTTCAGAGTGCTTCGCCAAATTCGAGATGGTGGGTGGATCAGTGTGTTTTTTGAGTCCTCAGCTGTCTCTATTTATGTGTTTGATAAAGGGGTGGGTAAGATGAATTATCCTAGGCGCACCCCCTAGGTAATCTATTGGCTGGAGTCTGCTCTCTCCCTTGATTGGAGGAGAAAACAGAATGCATCATGATGATGTGGTTTTATTAGGCAAAACATCCTCCCCTTTGCCTTTTGCACATAAAATCTATTTTTGATATAATACATCTTTACATGTGTACAATCTTTATACCAATAACATACATAGATCACATATTTTGTGGTGCAAATATTCTTCCAAGCCCCATTGCCGTGGGATCTTGGGTCTGGATTTGACACATTTTCACACTTTTTGTCCGGGACACAATATCTAATTTGTCCATCGTATGAAGTTTCATGCTTCTGCCATAAATACAATTGCTACAAAACTTGAATTTTCACTGCGCCTTCTCAGCACATCGCACAGAATTCTGGGACCTCTTAAAATGCAAACAAAAAATCACATTAACAATGCTGTTAATTCTATAATTTTTACAAATTCGCACAGTCCTTTATCAGTCTTTTTCAAAAATATGCTTTCTGTGCTTTGTGAATCAACAAAAGTGTCTGTCCCCGACTCCATCTCCATCTTGCAGCTCAAGAGCAATCTCCGCCCTCTACCTCTTGGCAGAGGCCACTTTGACACTTTAGAATCTGCATATCCTTTCAGCCCAGGAAGGCCTATTGTGCTCCTCCAGCAGCACCCCAAGATCCCCTCCCCTGATTTAATCAATACAAAGGTGTAAGTTCCTGACTTTGGTGGGAAGCAGGAGAGATGCCTTTTGTTAGGGGAGGCTGGGGGAACTGGTTTGGTGACTTTGAGTTCAGCTTAAATTCACTGTCAATGTCTTACATTTTCCTTGGTTTAAAATAAAACTTGCAATTTTTAAGCAAGGAGCTAGAACACTAATTTCTAAACTAGGAAGATTAAATAGTTGCAACCTATATTACTTTTGATAACAAGTCACTTAATTCTCATAAATTTGATTTCAATTGCACACGTTTAAGCTTCTGATGCAACTAATGACAGCTGTCATACAGGCGGCCGCTGGTACTGCGCCCATATTTTGACAGATTTTCACAGGCAAGCACACTTTTTACTGTGGATATTTTGATTATAGATTCCACTTTCCATGACGTATGTTTATATTGATTCCTTAAATGAAGTGGCGGCTAACACCCAGCAAAGATATTGGATGTTTTGTGGTGTTTTGGACTGGTATTTTGTATTTTCAGGAACCAAGAAAAAGGGATTTAAGAGAAATTTCTGGGTTTCTCTCATTAAAGCACTGACTTCCATGTAGTTTCCATTTTTACTTGGTGAACGGCCCAGTGATATGTTTCAGCAGTGAGGTCTCCTTTCACCACTGACAACAGGCAAAGTAGATTTGGCAGCCATCTTTTCCGGTTTCAAAGCGCAATTTTCATAAGTTTTGGCGCGCATAGGGCTTTTGCAGCCATTTTGATGGTTCTTGCACCATCAGCACACAGGGATGTCGCAGGGCAGAGCCTAGTGGGTTAAAACATCCCACAAGCCCACCCTCGCGACTTGACTTTTGACCGCCCGTCAAGGGGAAGTCGGGAGATTGGGGTGTCCAGTTTTTTCTGTTTGGTCGAAGTGGAAAAATGTGTCTGCTTCTCCCATCGGTACTGGATCGACAGGTTCTCCTCACCGGTTCCAGATGAGAGTATTGAGCGATACCCCGGGCCCCTTGGGTCTTTCCTTCCGGTCCCCGAGTGGTCCTCCTTGGTGCTTAGGATCCATGGTTTCAAATTCTAGGATGACAAAACAGGGCATATTTGTAGACATTTACCCATCACTATTCATGTAGTGGGGCAGACACATACATTTGACATAAAATGACAATCTTTTCTGTTGGCAATTATTACTGATTATAACAGATGGAATAGTTTTATAGTTGGAATTTCTAGGGATCTGGAATGTCCCCCTCTGGGTTTCCAGATGAATCCTCTAGTTGCTGCAGAGTGTGCCTAGGATGGCAACACTTCAGTTGGTTGATGTGGACCCACTTATCTTCCCCTTCTGCCAAACTGCCTTTGGGGATACAGATTTTGTAGGCGACTGGTGAGATTTTGTCTACAATTTCAAAAGGACCCCCCCAGCTAGGAAGACATTTGCGCGGTTTGGCCTGGTTCCTTTGGAAATTGTATAAGTAGACCTGGTCTCCTACTTGGTATTCTTTTCTAGTAGTCTTGAGGTCATAGTGGGTCTTCATACGGTCTGCAGATCTTTCTAGATTTCTCTGAGCATAGGCAAAAGCATGTGGAAGGTGTTTTCTCAGATTTTAAACATATTCATGAGTTGTGGAGGCATTTAGCAATCTCTGCTCTTGGGTTCTGAAGAGGAGATGCTGGGGAAGCATCATCCTTCGTCCCGTCATCAGCTCAAATGGCGACATTTTAGTTGCAGAAGAAGGGGTACATCCGATGGCCATTAGGACAAGAGGTAATCGAATGTCCCAACTTGGCCCAGAATCTGACACAAACTTTTTTAATATGCTCACAATTGTCTTGTTGTATCTCTCCACTGCACCCCTAGCGGCTAGCAGGTAGGCAATGTGTAGTTTCTTTTTGACCCCAAGTATCTCCCACATCTTTGTCATTACTTTGCTAGTGAAGTGGCTGTAACGCTCACCTGATTCCCGCAGAGGCGCCGGTCTTGACTGGGTGAATGCCGTATCTTCAAAGGTGATGTGTAACACACGGTTGGCTCTTTGGGCTGGATCTCTGTGCACTGTATGTCTGACTCGAAGAGTAAGATGTCTGCAGATAGAAAATATGGGATTAATGAAGTGGGGTTATTGGGTGCCTCTCTCCTCTTCCCTTTCTCTTCTCCTATAGAACCCCAAAGGTTAACGCCCTCACCTTAGGTAAGTGAACGCCGAGCTCTCCATCTGCCTCGGGGCAGGGTGCCGTAACTAGTTTCTTCACTGGATAAGGGTGCAGGCCTCTTGACCTCAGAGGACTGCTGTCCGTCGTTAACTGCACGAACTGTAAGTTCTGGGCACTTCAAATGTCTTAAAAGTCTTTTGTAATGATATCTCTTGTTTTGCATGGTTCCGGCGATGGCGGATGGCGGGCTGATGAGAGTTGAGGATCGAACTCGCGTGAGGAATAGAAGCGCCTGGAAGCACGTAAGTAAGCGCTTGTAGCCTGCTTCACGATGCGCACTAACTGTCCCTTTTATCTTGCAGGTACAAGTTTGGAGCTTTAGAGAAGCTGAAGGGTGCTGGAATACCCACTGGATTCGGCGTGGGAAGGAGTAATGGCACGTGAGTAATAAAGTTGCCCAATGTCTTTAAACGCACCTTCTTTTGTCTTTCAGATGCGGGATGCAGCGCCGAAGGCCTCCGGAGCGTGCGAAGAGCTGGTAAGCTTTTGTCTTTCAGATGCCGGAATGCAGTGCGAAGACCTCCGGAGCATGCGAAGAGTAGGTAAGCCTTTGTCTTTCAGATGCCGGAATGCAGCGCGAGGCGTTGGTGACAGCCGATGGACCAGGTAAGAGATGCGCTGCCACTGAAGACTGTAGTGCTAACCTTTTCTTTCTTTGTCTTTACAGGTGCTGCTGAAGACTGGATTCCAGGATGGTAAGCCTTTGTTCCCTTAGGCCCAGGATCAGAAGCAGAAGACACGATGAGCGTTCTGCTGCAGAGAATGCAGAATAACGCAAAGCAAGATTCATCCATCGGGTGTGGTTCAAATAGCCTCCTGTAGTGCTTAGGTGTCTCCTTCCACAGCCACGCCTAGGTAAGAAAAGAGTTCCTGCTTTCCAGAAGAGTTCCAGTGTTCTGAACCTAGGGAGTGGCTCCTGTCCCACCCAACAGGAAAAGTAGTCCCAAACAAAGAGGATCAGGGGTTCAACTGGCAGGTAAGTAAGCAGCATGGTCTGCTGCAGGTAAGTCCACCCAAGCATTATGAGCCCGGTGCTTCCAGCGCTGGGACTGGGCATCTTTATGAGCCTGGTGCCACTGGCGCCAGGACAGGGTCCAAAAGGTCCCAATTGGGACTGGCTGGCACTCAGAACCGGGGTTATGGGTCTGCTTCCAAGGGAGTCGGGCAAGTCCTGATCTTTTGGAAGCAGAGATCATGACAGTGGCTACCTCGGTCTGACACAGTCCTTTGGGGTAGTCCAAAACGCGAGAAGATGTGGTTGATCATCAGGGCAGCTGCTGTGTCTGCCTTGCAATTTGGGGCCGGGAGACATTCCACCCATTTAGTGAACAAGCATGTCACGGTCAACATGTACTTGTTCTCCCTAGAGGAGCGAATTAGGGGCCCGATAAAATCGACTTGTAAATCTGACCAAGGCAGTGTCATCCCCCTCTTTTGGAGAGGCGCACAGTGTGTGAGGGATGTTGGCTGAAATTGTGCACACACAAGACACCCCTTCAAGTATTGGTCGAGGTCCTGCCCCATATGTGGCCAGTATACAACCTCTCTTAAGATTTCAAGTATTGTATGAAACCCCTGAAGACCCGCTGTGGTCGCATCATGGGCGTGACTTAGCATCAGGCTTTCGGAATGAGGTAGGGACCACCCACTGAAATGGCCAGCTATGGATCTCCTCACCAACAAACCGTCTTGGATTCGGAACATTTTTGGACATTTCATCAACACTCTGAGGTCCTCTTTCCCCATGTAATCGGTATCCGTCAGGGGAAAGTTCTCAGGGTCCTCAATGTGTTCATAAAACTTTCCAATTATTGGATCTCTTTTTTGAGCCGTAATCAAATCAGCATCTGGGGTCTCCTTACTCCATTGTGCAGTTGAGAGTTTATTGTGAGCATTTGTCTGGGACCTAGTGATGGCAGTGACCTGGATTTCCCCCCAACAGGGATTCGATCTCAAGTAGATCCCCTTGAATGGCTCCGGTTTTGGCCAGCTGATCAGCTAGTCATTTCCAGTTTTGTCTGGTCCCTCTACTTTAGAATGCCCCTTGATCTTTTTCCCGTAGATGGTCATCCCATTTGAGATGACCAGATCATCAATATTTTGGATTAATTTCCCATGTTTACAATGGGTTGTTGTTAGCACATAGCATGCCTCTGGTTTTCCAGTTAACCAGGTGCTCCACGAGCCCGTTCCATACATAATCCGAATCTGTGATTATGACCAGTTCGTGGAGTTGGTGTTGGACAGCAGTGAGGATGGCTTGATGCACAGCCATCAACTCTGTCACTTGACTACTTCGGGGACCGATTTTGTACCCAGCGCAGGGTTCTGGGGCATCATTCACCCATGCACTCCCTATGCCGACCACAAGTTCTTTTTCCCTTTTGTTGTCAACATGGTAAGAGCATCCATCCACATAGACAGTGGGCATTCCCTCACACTGATCTTCTTCAAAGACTCTGTGTGGGGAATTAAGTTATGCCTCCATGTTGTCCTTGATTTTAAGACTTTCGTCCTCAAGACAGTTTTCACTGGCACAATCATGCAAGTCAGCCAGATCTTGCGCAAGGGGACTCTTCTTGTTTTGGCCATATCTGACCTCCACAGGAAAGCCTTGCATTGACAGAACCCAGGAAGTAATTCGGGAATTACTCACATTTCCGGCCCAAATTCTGTCACTTTAGGGATATTGCAGAGGCTGGTGTGGAGTCTCCACGATAATGTGTTCCCCCTGGATAAACGGGCAGTAATTCTTCAATGCCCACATTGTTGCCAGGAGTGCCTTCTCACAATCGTTGAATTTCTCATCAACAGAGGATAAAGTTTTACTCGCATGGGAGATTACTTTATTGACCTTGTCATGCTTTTGATACAATACTGCAGTCAAACATGTATTTGAGAACCCCGTCTCCAAGAAGAACTCCTTGTTTTTGACAGGGTAAACTAGGCAAGGCGCTTGTGAGAGGCTTCTTTTGAGTCATCTTACTGCCTTGGCTTGTTCTGGACCCCACTCCCACTTGACCCCCCCCTTCAAAAGATGGGTCAGGGGTCTTGTGATCTCTGCGTAGTCCTCAATGAACTTTCTACTGTAATTAGTCAGTTCAAGGAGGCTCCTTAGTTCCCGCAGAGTTGTGGGGTCTTTTAATTTCTGGAGTGCTTCCACTTTCTTTTCCTGGGGACAGAGATCCTGAGGAGTAATCTCATGCCCCAAGTAAATGACACAGGTTCTGCACCACTGTGCCTTTTGAAAGGAGAGTTTTGCTCCGGCAGCCCTCAACTGTGTCAGAACATAACGGATCTCCGCTATGTGTTCCTCCACAGTTGAGATTTTGACTAAAACATCATCTACATAGGCCAGGTTACCCCTTTCACCCAGGTCGGGCATGGCCTTGTGTAGAAAAATGTTGAATTCATTGCCGGAGTTGATGTATCCGAAGGGAGTCCGGGTCCATGTGTACTGCTGCCCCCCGAAGGTGAAAGCCAGCTTGTATTGGTCCTCCCAACTGACAGGTACAGTCCAGTACCCATTGGTCAGGTCAATGGCAGTGAATACCTTTGACCCCTGGATCTGGGCCAGCCCTTGGTCAATGTAGGGAAGAGGCCATCGGGAAGTATGGACCCATTTGTTGAGCTCCCTAAGGTCGGCACAGAGTCTCCACTGGCCGGTTGGCTTCAAAATCCCCAGCACCAGATTATTGAAGGTGCTGTGGACTGGACGAAGGTTCTTAATTATTTCAGTAAGGGACTCCATTGATGTGAAAGGCAAGCGATACTGCTTCACAAACACTGGAGTCATGCCAGGGTCCGTGGGAATTGTTGTTGGGTGAATGTCGGTGCGACCACAGTCATACGAGTCCACCGCAAAGAGATCTTGAAAATCTAAGAAAACTTGTTTCAATTTTTGCTTTTGCTCCAGAGTCTCACAGGCATCAGCTAGGTTGACTCTCTCTTCAACCATCTGCCTGAAGCCTGGAAAAACTTCCGGTTTTGCTATCTCAGTGGCCTCCTCCAGCTGGGTGGAGAAGTCCCTGGTCAAAGTGCTGATTTGGACTGGTGGCTTCAGGTGGGGAAGGCAGTCCTTGCAGACTTGGAATATCACCTCATCCCTCCTGAATTCACAGGTCACATCTTCCTTACCATAAGGGCAGGAAGTGTACACCAGGAAATTCCCCCCATGCCGGGTGAAGATCCTGTCTGGTGTTGTGTCATCGTTGCTATCACTGTCAAAACAGTCCTTGGGGATTGGTCCTCACAGTTCATTACTTAAATCTATGGAAAAATGTCAGTCATCAACCGCCATTCCAATAATGGTGCCTGCGGCTAGAGTGATACTCTTTAAGTCGCTGTTATTCACCTCTATTGGAATGATGTCATGTTCTATGTTGACTAGTGGTGTTGGGTTTACCCTCAACCCTTGCTGTAGGAAATAAGCATTAAGATGAATATATGCATCAGGGTTTTTCTATTTCTGTCCTCTTTTAACTTTCACTACTTCCAGTGGGAATTGTCGGGTCCTTTCTGGGATGGTGACTTCCTCTCCAATCTGAATTTCAACTGCATAAGGCAGCAGTTGAGCTGACCTAAATGCTTTCTCTGGGTCATCAAAGTCCTTAGGATTACCCGCTTATCGGGACCAAGTTTTGAAGTTTATTACGTCCAAACTAATGGCAAAGCGATTGAGAATGTCACTGCCTAAGTAAAATGCAGCAGTGACATCTTGCACGACACAACAATTTTGGACGATGCTCTTGTTGCCTATGGACATTTTGAGCATACACCTGGCAGGAGATGTTTGGAATTGGGTTTTTCCAGATCCATTTAGCATTCGTCTATCAGTTTAAATGTGGGAATGGCTGGATCTTTAGGGAGCTTGCGGAACATGGCGTCGCTGATGAAGGTCTTACCGTTCTTCACACACACTCGGGGAAGAACAGAGTCCTTCCCTTCATTTAACTGAATAGGGATGAACAACTGCTCTCTAATCTTCTGAATATCAGCCAGGCTTTGAGCTGATTTTTCATCTTTCTGGACCATAGGAGTGGGATTTTCCGATTGTGAATTTGTAAAGAATTTCAGAGTGTTTCCTTCCAATGTAGAATGCCACCTTAGACTGGAAGGAAGGTTGATTTTCAGAAATATAGAGGATCCGCCATCACCAGTTTGTTGTCCTACTGCAATTACTGTCACGTCTGGGATTTGGTTATTCTGGAAGTGAAATTCTATTTGGTCATGTTTTTGTTCAACCATGTGGCATGTGCCGTTTAAACTAACATGGTTGTTCGGCTAGTCTGGGTCCAGAGGACCTTGTTTACACAATCTATGAGGGATGACAACCTACGCGGGATGTCATTCCCTAGTAAACAAGGGGTGCCCTCTGGAGTCACAACTATGACCGGGTGCTTCACCTTGTGTCGCCCAATTTTAATGTCCAAATCCGCAGTCCCCTCGATGGGAATTTCCTTCCTGTCGAAGTTCTGAAGTTGTCCCGGAAGAGGGGTGAGAGGAATTTAGGATTTCTCTCCCCTTCCCGAATTTAGTTGATCAAAGGCCGTTTTTAACAGAAGGGTAGCTTGGGATCCAGTGTCCACCAGTGCCAAAATTGTACATTGCCCCTGTATTTGGACCGGGACATAAAATCTTCCCTCCTTCTCCTCAAGGGGGCAAAGATAATGTACATTTTTGGACAACTGGTGGGTTACTTTCTTGGTTTTAGATGCTGACAGAAAGGTGATTTGGGCAGGATTCTGTTTGGAGTCTTGGGAATCTGAAAGAAAAAGATGACAGCTAGATATGGGGGACATTTTGGGTTCCCCTGGTTCTGATTCTGGGCTGCCCTCCCCCCCTTTTTGGAGGCAGTCACCAGCATGGGTTGGAATGAGGGGATTTTCATGCTGGTGTTTCTGGGGTTTGATGATGGGTGGTGCTAACTCAGTCCCCACATCTACCCAGTCTGGATTTGGATCCTTTGGGACCCATTTTTCTTTGGGAGGAGTTCCCCCATCTCAGAAGGAGAAGATCCTTTTCCCAGGATCCTCTGAGGATCCTTCTCCTTC
Organism: Ambystoma mexicanum; assembly: GCF_040938575.1. NCBI lineage: Eukaryota > Metazoa > Chordata > Amphibia > Caudata > Ambystomatidae > Ambystoma > Ambystoma mexicanum. Next base: position 1,301,034,866 of record NC_090932.1, read on the forward strand.
AAACTAGACGATTCGTACCTCCTCCTTAAATTGGGTCTTTTTGGGCTCTTTATTTCTCCTACTTCCCCTCTGCTCCTTGGGTTGCAGACTTTCAGGGGCAGGAGATTTTGGTTCCGGTTCCTGGGTTTCCAGGGGCTTTCTACAAGTGGGGAAGGAAGCTTCCTCCGATGCTTTACACCCCCCTTCCCCTTGTGCCTCCTCCCTGGGAACCGGTGGGTTGTCGGGGTTCTTCCCCCGTCATTGCTCTGAAGCACCAGGTGCTGGATTTGAGGCATTCTGAGCCACTATGCTCATCTGAGGGTTCTGTTGAGCCCTCAGCATGCAACCCAGATCCTGTGCCATGTTCTGGAACTGGCGCTCTAGTTGGGACACCCACTCTGGCTGGTACGGGGTCCTCATGTCTCCCCTGGGTTGATCCCGGGAAGGGTAGCTATCCCTTCTCCCAAAATACCCCGGGTTAGGAAAGTTTGGGTACCCCTCCACCCTTGGCCTCCACTCTCCCGGATTGTGCTGTCTGGGCTCAGGAAATTGGGGAAAGAAGGATGGATTGTTTCGGGGGTTGAAATTTGGCGGATATCTTGGAAAGAAATTTTGTCCAGTATTTGGGGGATTACCGCCCTTCTGGGGGAAGTGAGGAAGGAAGTTCCTTGGGTTAGCTGCTGTCCGGTTGGATCCCCCCCCCCCGGCTGGGGGAGCCCATACATAACCCAGGATGGGTCTATTGCCCTTGTAGCATGGGCTGATGTAGTCAGGGAAGTTAGGGGTCCCATTTGTGGGGTTGCCTCCCTGGCTCCCTATTTGTGATTGGCCCGAGGGCCTTCTGGTTTTGGGGTTGGTTTGGTTCTATGCGGGCAGGTTTTTAGGCCCCCCCCATCTCTAAATCTAAAATGGGGGCAACCTTCACCTCCACCACTTTAGCAGCAGCAGGGGTGTTGGTTGTTTTGGGGCTTTTGGGATTATTTTTATTTTCCACTGGCTTTTGCACCTCATAAATGCGTGTGGCTTGTTCAATGACCCAGTCTAGTTATCTTTTCTCGTGAAAGTCCCTCACTAGCTGGGTCATGATATACTTAGGGAGAGCGTGGAAGAAAGTATTTACAAACTCTTTGCTGTCAGTGCGCACCCTTCTAGTGGTCTGCGCAAAGGCACGTTTCAACTCTTGAACAAATTCTTGGGGGGCCTGATCTTCCCCACATTGCAAGTTATAGGCTGCCTTGCGAGCCTCCAGAGGATTCCTGTGCACAGAAAAGTGTTTCAAGATGGCCGCACTATAAGTGGACCATCTGGAATGATTCTGATCCTCCAGCCCCGCAAAGAAGCTGGAGTACTCGGGAGAGGAGGTCCACTTTACATATTGAATACAGCTTTGGCTGTCCTTCAAATGAAAAGTTTCCATTATTTGTTCAAAGAGCTCAAGGTGCTCCCAAACCGAATACTTTGCATTCTTATGATAGAGCGTGATGATGCTCCTAATGGCCTTTATTTGTTTTAAGGGATCCTTGATCAAGGCCCTCTTGACCTTGTTGGCTTTTTTGGTTTGGGTGACCCTGGTCCACTCATCCTCTGACTCAGAGGCACTGCTACCAGAGGTACCCATCTGGTCTTCTAGGCTCTCCCGGATTCTGGGAGCTTGGGAATGGCTGGCAGAATGTTGGGGCCTAGCTTCTTGAGTCCTGTGGCACTCAGAGGAGTCTTCTGATTCCTCCCTGCTCCCAGGATTGGCCTAGTACCCCCTCCCTTCCCCACTGTCCAAGGTGGGTAGAGGTTTTCAGGATGCCCTTAGTGGGCCTACTTTCATGGAGTTCCCCACTAAATTTTACCATCTGGTCTCTGGGTAAATGGTATTTTTGAGGATCCATTTCTCTGACCCTCCCCTCATTGGAGTCTCCCTGATCAGAGAATATGGCCCTAGCACTTGGGAACCCATACACAGATGCCGCCCATCCATTCCTGGGAGGTGCTGATCTATGAGCCCCATATTCCTCATTGGATTGAAGTCTGCCATCCCCGTGGCCCTTGGCTCATGTGCGCCAGTGGACATGGGGGTGGCAGAGTCCATGGGGTTGAAGAGATGAAGGTCTCTGGTACTAGGGTTCCTGAGGTTATGCTCCGGTGTTTCCCTTTCCCAGCAGACCTCATCACTCTCGGCCCTGCTCCCTGTTGCCATGCAAGAACCTCACCTTTTTTGTTCCTCTATCAAGGCCTTACTATTCTCTATCAGTTGTTCCTGCATAGCTACCTGTCTGTGGAGCCTGTCATTTTTCTCACAGAGAGCCTCATTGTCTCTCTGTGCTTCCTGTGTCATTTTAGAGTACTGGGCCAATTTTTGCTGCAGGAGGGTTACCTCCTGGGTCCTGTCCTTACTAGCCTGGTCACTCTTTGCCAGAGCATCTTCCATCCTCCTGGAGTGCTCTAACAGTTTTGTGTAATCTTTTTGGAGCTCACCCAGTTCCTGGAAGGCCAGGTGATTTTCTTCCATCTTATCTTTTAAATAACTGACCTCCTGGCCTAAGGTGTCCCTTTCCTGAATAAGAGTACCCCTCTGTGCAGCCAGATCGTCCCTTTGTTTTTGGAGTGCACCAGCTTTCTGGCGCTCCTCATCAAATTCTGTCTGGGTGTCAAGGTCTTTGAGAATTAATTTATTGTTTTCTTCTTTTTCTTGGTCTAGGCGGTTTTGCAGGGTGACTACCTGCTCTGTGCATGCTCTATTAAAATGTATTTGCTGTTCCAGCTTTTTCTGGCTCTGCAGTAGAGAGTCCAAACTTTCTTGGCACTCTTTCTGCAGCGCCAGTACTTTGGTATCCTGCTCTACCTCCTCCTGCTGCAGGATATCCATATCTTCTTTTATTTTTATCAGGTACTGCCTAGATTCATTTTCTGATTCATGGCTCTTTTGTAGCCTTTGCTCTGCAGAGTCCAGATCAGTTTGGGCTTTTTCTAAATAATACCTTTGTGTGTTCAGTCAAATGGCAATGTGGTTACTATTTCCCCCTGCACACCCTTCAATCCCCCAAATATGCAATATGAAGAAATAGAAGGAGAGAGAACAGGTTTTAGGAATGCAGAATTCAAGCAAATATATCAATCCCAATTTCCCCCCGAGCAAACACAAGAGAGAAACAGGAATGATTGAAAACTTGTCAGAAATGTGTTTAAAGTTAGTTTTGAATGGTTAAAACTCTAAATCTGGATTTAATTCACTGGAAGTATTGAAATTCTAATAGGAGCCACTTTGTATGGTTTCAGACACACACTAGCAATGATTTGAGAGTAATAAGCAAGTTGAAAACTTAATTTTGAGGTCGGGTGCAATGAAAAGCTAATTTAAACGTTATAGATTTTCCAGAATTAAATGGTTTGGGGTTCTTTAGAAAGCATAGGATGTTAGCTACAAATAGACACTTAAATTCCGTTTCTAGCATAAAGTATGAAGAAGTTATGGATGTTTTCATGGAGGTCATTCTTTTCAGAAAGATGCAAAATTGTAAAACAAGGATGCGTTTTTAAAATACAAACAAGGTTTCTTTACACTAGGGATGGACTATGAAGAAGCAAACTACACGGATGCTCAGCCATTTGATCAAGGCAACTGCCAGCTGAGACACTTGCCTTCTTCAGATGCAATATATCAGCGCAAAGATGATTTTAACAATATTATTACAGAAGGACTATAGGATAAGAGAGAGAGTTCAGGCAAGACAAAAAGGATTTCTAGCAATACAGTTCTGGATATAAGATAGATTTGATTTGGCTAGGGATGACTATGGACAGTACATAGGCTAGTGACAATCCTATACTATGGATACTCACTACCAAATTTTTGAATGGAACCGTCAGGGATTCTGGTTCCGGTCAGGGATACTTTCTGGGACAGACTGCTGGGCACACCGGACTGGTCTGGTTCAGCGATCAGCAAGGCGCTCTGGACACCGCACTGCAGGACTGGACAGCAAGGCGCTCTGGTCTGCACAGAACGACAGGACTGTATCTGCAATGGCTCTCTGGTCTGCACAGCACAGCACGGCACAGCACCATAATGGTATTTAATCTGGCCTTCTGGTTATGAAGATAATTCTTTGGCAGGCAAGCAGCTGCAGCACAGCCTGGCTCCTTCTTTGGTTTCCCCTTTAAGTTGAGGGATGGGTTTTGGAAGTTAGGCCCAGCTGAAAGTGGATCAGCTATGCTCTGAGCCTTTCTACTTGCAAAGTTTCTGTGGTCTGGAACAATGAGTATGAATGGATCTCCTTCAGAGTGCTTTGCCAAATTCGAGTTGGTGGGTGGATTAGTGTGTTTTTTGAGTCCTAAACTGTCTCTATGTATGTGTTTGATAAAGGGGTGTGTAAGCTGAATTATCCTAGGCGCACCCCCTAGGTAATCTATTGGCTAGAGTCTGCTCTCTCCCTTGATTGGAGGAGAAAACTGAGTGTCATCATGATGATGCGGTTTTATGAGGCAAAACATCCTCCCCTTTGCCTTTTGCACATAAACTCTATTTTTGATATAATACATCTTTACATGTGTACAATCTTTATACCAATAACATACATAGATCACATATTTTGTGGAGCAAATATTCTTCCAAGCCCCGTTGCCGTGGGATCTTGGGCCTGGATTCGACAAATTTTCCCACTTTTTGTCCGGGACATGATATCTAATTTGTCCATAATTTTGTACATATGTGCGCATTATATATGGGCATAACCGTATGAAGCGTCATGCTTCTGACATAAATACAATTGCTACAAAACTAGACTTTCACTGCGCCTTCTCAGAACATCGCACAGAATTCTGGGTCCTCTTAAAATGTGCACAAAAAAAAAAATCACATTAACAACGCTTATAATTCTATAATTTTTACAAATTCGCACAGTCCTTTATCAGTCTTTTTCAAAAATATGCTTTCTGTGCTTTGTGAATCAACAAAAGTGTCTGTCCCCGACACCATCTCCATCTTGCAGCTCAAGAGCAATCTCCGCCCTCTACCTCCTTGCAGAGGCCCCCTTGACACTTTACAATCTGCATATACTTTCAGCTCAGTAAGGCCCATTGTGCTCCTCCAGCAGCAGCCCAAGATCCCCTCCCCTGATTTAAATCAACACAAAGGTGTAAGTTCCTGACTTTGGTGGGAAGCAGGAGAGATGCCTTTTGTTGGGGGAAACTTGGGGGAACTGGTTTGGTGACTTTGAGTTCAGCTTAAATTCACTGTCAATTTCTTACATTTTTCTTGGTTTAAAATAAAACTTGCAATTTTTAAACAAGCAGCTAGAACACTAATTTCAGTCTCTAAACCATGAAGATTAAATACTTGCAACCTATATTACTTTTGATAACAGGTCACTTAATTCTCAGACATTTGATTTCATTTGCACAAGTTTAAGCTTCTGATGCAACTAATGACAGCTGTCATACAGGCGGCTGCTGGTACTGCGCCCATATTTTGACAGATTTTCACAGGCAAGCACACTTTTTACTGTGGATATTTTGATGATAGATTCCGCTTTGCATGACATTGTATGTTCATATTGATTCCTTAAATGAAGTGGGGGGTAACAACTAGCAAAGATATTGGATGTTTTGTGGTGTTTTGGACTGGTATTTTGTATTTTCAGGAACCAAGAAAAAGGGATTTAAGAGCAATTTCTGGGTTTCTCTCATTAAAGCACTGCCTTTCATGTAGTTTCCATTTTTACTTGGTGAGCGGCCCAGTGATAGGTATCAGTAGTGAGGTCTCCTTTCACCACTGACAACAGGCAAAGTAGATATGGCAGCCATCTTTTCCGGTTCCAAAGCACAATTTTCATAGGTTTTGACGCGCATAGGATTTTTGCGGCCATTTTGATGATTCTTGCACCATCAGCGCACAGGGATGTCGCAGGGCAGAGCCCAGTGGGTTAAAACATCCCACAGTCCTCATGCTGTCGGGGAAGGTCCTTGTGGACATTTGGAGTTGTTGCGTGGGAAGCGTCCGTGAGTTCAAATGGGCAGTTTTATGATCTGTGGACTGTGGGTTATGCCTTGGATAGAATCACACTTCAGGTAGAAGAGAACAAGGTAGGTGTGATTCTAAGGAGTGGGTGTAAACTGAGGTGTGCATATAGTAAGTACTTGGTTCTGAACTCTGTTTTCTTGTGTTTACACACAGCCTGCAGGTTCATGAATGGATCATTCCTTCCCCTTAAGTTGGGTGGTAGTCATCTCCTGGTTCCCGTTTTCCTTTCGGCCTAATCTGCTTGTGGGACTGGATATACTGTCACCCCACTGGCATATTGAATGAAAAGTTCATTTTTTGCCTACTGGAGGATATTCTCTGTGGTTTCATCTATGACTATACAACCATAGTGTCAAGACAGACAGGAGGACAGAAACATTGTTGGGATAGAAGAGTGGTGGGGAGGAGCTAAGTGAGATGAAGTAGGAAGAGTAAGGTTGCGGTGGGCATGAGTGAAACCATTTGAGTCCTACTGTCATGCACCAGCCGTGCAAGTTCTGGAGTTGATGGAGGTTGTAGTGCTTGACCGGAATAGAACCACGCAACGCGGTCTAGACTTCTCCTAACATGGCCGCCGCTTCAATTTCAGCGGTCATTTCCGGATACTCAACGCGTTGTATCCATCTTTGGAGACCTCCGCTACGCCAGTGCTTTGTTCCAGTTGTACCAGCCCTTTTGCTCCTCTCCTGATATTTCTTAGCTCTGCCTTGTCAGGTATCTCACTGGATCTCTATCCGCTCTGCTCTCTTCTTGTTTACTCTTTCCTTTCTGGTTAGGTTTTCTTGCTCTGGTTGTTGCACTTTCGTTTTCATTCTATCCTTCCATTTTCCGCTCTCTACGTGACTTGGCTTTTTTCCCTACCGCGCTTGGGCGGTACACCTTCCTTTTATACCCTTCCTGTTATTTACTTCCGTATCTATTTTTCTACTTCAACTCTTCCCTTAGTCCAGGAGTCCTGCTTACTAGGGCGTCTGCTGCCGTTCCCGGTAACCTTTTCTCTGTTCTGTCTTCTTCTGTTCTACCGGCGATCTCCAGGCAGACTCCTCCACTCTGTCTTACCTTTGGCTGTTCCTCCTACCGTCTGCTGTTCTTCCTTCCTTTCCTTGTATTTTCACTCTATTTCTTTTGGCTTCCTCTAGCATCTGTTCGTCTTTCTTGCATTACCATTCTTTCCTGGCTTTCGCCCGTCTGTTATCTTACCGCTCTGTCATCTGTCTCTTCCTTGCTTGGCCAGTGATGATCTTCTTCTTAGCAAGGTGCCAGACAAGCTTGCAGCTCTGTGGAATTACTGGTTTCCTTTCCTGTGGGTTCCACCTTGTTGATTCTCCGTATCCATCTAGCTCTGTAGGATTGTTGCTACTTCCTAATCATATACCAAACTTTATTGATCAAGCTAAGCACTGCTTCAGAACATTCTACTTTTCCATAACAAGAAGACCTTCCACTAGCTCTACGGTCACGTTCAGCCATACTTCTCGAACAGGGTTTTTTCTGCCATCAATGCTTTTTCCCTGGACTATTTGGGAGCTTGCTCCTCAGGGATCCCCCTGGGCTAGATTCCTTGACGAGTCACAGTGGCCTCCAAGGGAGCTTGCCACTATTTACACCAGAAGAAGGAGAAGAAACTCAAAGACTCTTAAGAAAACTCTGAGAAAGAAAAACTCTGAGGCTTACGAAAGCACCATTGAAGATTCAGGTGAGGAGGGGGAACAGGAAGGATTATCAAGTCTTGACACCTACAGAGCAAAAGCAAGGCCCAATCACAATACCTTTTAGAACACTAACCTTGGTGAGACTAGGCAAAGTTAGGAAGTCCCTGAGGGAGACATTGAGTCTGCTTATAGGGAGCCATTACATGTCTAAGTGAGGATAGTAGGAGGTCAACAATCAATACCACTATCTGGTTTTTACAGATGCCTGCGCTAGAAAGGAGAATCGTGGCAAGACGAGACAAGAGAGGGATGGCTCTATTCTACGCCCCACAAAGATCTCAATATTTATCTATTTATTTATTTATTTATTTGGATTTGTAGAGCGCACATCAGCCCGTGGGCATCGTGGCGCTTGTTACAGACATATCTTAGTTGCATATACACAAGTAATACATCATTTACAGGAGCAGGTATGACATTTGTACAAATTTACAGTGCAGTATATTTACATAGGTTAGCGAGTGTCACATATTATTGTGCAAGGAAGGAGGTCTTAAATTTCCTATAAAAAATCGGGAGTGAGTTCTCCGCTCTAATGTCTGTAGCTAGAGCGTTCCAGGACTTGGCAGCAATGTAGGGGAATCTTAGGCCACCGGCTTTGGATTTTTTGATGCGTGGGATATGGAGTAAGTTGGTGTATTGCGTCCTGGTGGGACGTGAGGAGGAGGGTTTGGAGATGGTCTCCGATAGGTAGGACGGGGTGGAAAGAGAGAGGCATTTGTGTGTGAGGGTGAGGATTTTGAGTGTGATCCGCTCTTTGACTGGGAGGCATTGGACCGAGTGTCTGGCCTGGGAGAAATTCTCTCTTCTTGGGATGCTAAGAGCGGCCCGGAGAGCATTGTTCTGTATGACTTGTAGTCTGTTAAGGTTTTTTGCCGATGTGCCTGCTAGGAGGGCATTGCAATAGTCCAGTTTGGCTCCAATGGTTGCTCTGGCTATTGAAAGGCAGTTAGGTTTTGAGAGGTATGGCTTGATGGCGTTTATAAGTTTGGTGGTATGCGCAGATGAGGAAGTGATTGCGCTGACTTGTCTGTCATTGATAGTGAGGAGTCTAGGTATACTCCCACTGTCTTGACAGCTGTGGATACGGGGATGATGGAGTTGTCAATGGAGAAGTTGGCGTACAGTTTGTCCAGTTTGTCTAGGGTGCTCTGTTGACCTAGTATCATGATCTCAGTCTTGTCTCCATTAAGGCAGAGGCCATTAACTGTCATCCAAGCCTGGATGATGGAGTAGATCGTGTGGAGTGCCTGGCGTCTTCCTGGTATGATCCTGAGGGAGGTAGAAGTACTTGTGTGTTGTCCGCATAGTTCGTGTACGTGATACCATGTGAGTCGAGTTTGTCAAAGAGAGGCTTAGTGAACAAGTTGTAAAGTGTGGGTACCATGCAGGATCCTTGAGGGACCCCACAATGGATTGTAGTGGGTGTGGTGTTAGCAGTGTCCGAGAAGACTTTCCTGGCTCTTCCCTCGAGGAAGGAGGTGATCCAGAGAGCTGACTCTTTAGAGAAATTGGCTGAGTTTGTGAGGACCCTAATAAGGGGTCTTTATTGTGAGGAGAATAAAGACCCTTGAACTGTCCACAAGACTCTGGGTGTTTTCTGTGCCATCTCTGACACTAGAGTAAAACCTATTTAATTTTGAATGGTCTTGTGTAGCACCCTTCTGCTATTTTGGTAGACTACCTTCGCATGGCCCTGTAGGAAAAGATGGATTGTTAGTTATCTAGAGGGAGAAGCAGATGCAAAAGTTGTGCTTTTGATGAGTGCAAGATGGAAGTAACTGAATTTTTAGTGCCGCTCAGGAGGGAAGAGCCCAAGATCTCATGAATTATACTTAGGGATTCCGGATTTTGGCAAATACCAAAAGAATCCGATATTTGCCCCCTGTTATTGTTTTTATATTCCTCGGGGGACTCCGATAAACCCCGGTATTTCATAATTGCCATTCAGTTTCAAAGTGCGGGGAGCGGGATTTGAAATCCTATTGTTCTGCGTTGTCTTGTTTTCAAGACAGAAGCATTGCAGACGAGCTCTCCTCGCAGCTCTGCTTCTGAGTTGTCAGTTTAACTGAAGTCTTCCGCAGCTGTCCTTATGCGCCCCCACGAAAATGCTTTGCTTGTCCCTGCTCGTTCTGATTCCCCGCAGACAGACGACTCAGAGGCTGGGGAATGATCAAGTTTGGCTATGTGTCAATGGCGGGTGTAGCCCCGCTCCTTGGTCCTCTACCCTTCTCTCATCGTGGCCGTCGCACATGGTAGGCACCATCCGCCACACAAGAAAAATACTTCTGAAATATTCGCTCTGTCAATGACCACGGAAGCAGCCGGCTCTCAAACAGCTGACCTTCACTGCCTCCCCAGCCCATTCCGATCCCTTGAGGACCAGGTCCCAATTGGTGAAACAGGCTTCCTAGCTCAGACAGAAGCGAGACATGCAGAAGGCGGCCCCAGCTAAGTGGTAGAAAAAGTCACTGAAGATGCGATCCTGGGTGTGTTTCCTTTTCAGCGCCATGCTTGTGGCTTCTGCCACATTGCTTCTGCAAAGGCAACGACACGCCCCTAGTTTGATTGTCTAAAGAGCACAGTGGAGCTATGCATTTGGTTTTCTTTTCTAGAGCTATTCAGGTATACAGTAGCTGTCAGTGCATGCACACTGCTCATCGATCTGTGTGGTGCCTACACTTTGTGTGGCAATATGAATGAAGTTTTCATAGCATTTTTCTATTTAGTAGGAGCAGCAAAGTAAATCACTATGGTGGAGAATCAGTTCCTCATTCCCACTTATGAGATTCTGTGCAGTCTATGCGAACAGTCAACCCAAGCTGCTGTCAAAGGCTTTGTGCTGACAGGGGTATTGAGTGTCTGTCTATCAAACACTGTATACCATAGCCATTCTTTTATTCCACTCCCCACAACCAAAAATACATGTAGAATTGTGCAATCCACTGGAAACACTCTCCTCTAATTTTCTGTTATTTTAGGTAAAGTCATCTAGACCCGGAGGCGCTGCAGAGGGGTGACAGCTGGAGCAATGCTTATTGCCCATTTTGCCGGGCTCCTAAAGTTCTTCCAGAGTTTAAAATGTCCTGTTTTTGCAAAAGCTTCATTCTTTCTTTTCATGAAGAACTGAACTGAAGATGACAAAATCTTGAAAATTAATCACTTTGTTTGCCTAATTAAGGCATCTACTTTGTCTTTTTCAGATCAACTCCTTTTCTATTACCCATGGCCAGCACGGCACAAGAAATAAGGGTTGACACTGTTTCAACACCATTTATGATGGCAGCAGAAGAAGGATGCTGTGCAACATTACGTTCAGACCTACAGAGCATGTGCCAAAGCTGGCAGTCCACAGATATCCAGCAGAACTGCTATATCCCATTCTCACCCACGCTAGTCTTTGGCATGCTGTATTAATGGATTTCTTAAAATACATTTACAATGGAAAACACAGTTATCCGTGTTTTGTTGAAGGGGGCAAACAGGAAAACACTGATAGTAAAAAAAAAACCTGAACCAGGAAACCCTAATTATACTGCAGCAAGTCCAGGTTAGCTACTGATAGTGGTGTGTGATAGGGCGAAAGAAACATGTGAGCTTTATCGTAGCTCCATTAAAGTTGAAGTGGTAATTGATAGGAATGAGGTTGTCATGTGCAGGGGTTGTTTTGTGCAAATGATGTAAGGTAATAGGAGATTTTAGAAGTCAGTGGGTTAATTGGATACAAATTCTTGGGTCGATTCCATTGAGGTTGCATGGAGCCTAATGGAAAAAAATCCTTTCTCAAATAATCTTTTTCTGAAGAGTTGCTTGTGGATTCACAGTTTGTTCATATAACATGGGAGGTAAGACGTCCCAGGTCCAGGTTATCAAGGGTGGGCATCTGTTGGTTGTTTTGTTGCTGGTATCATGTTGGTATTATTTAAATAGCCAGGATTTTCATTTTCTGCAGGCCAGGGTTTGTTCTTCTGGGTGAACTTGTATGAGCTAAGAGTTCCAGAGTTTGGTTAAGAGGAAGGAGATGGAACTTCACATCCCACTCTACTACTCCTCCTCCCACAAGACTACAACTCCTATTGTGTTTTGCCGCCCCCCTGTCTAAGTTCTGGCTTAGACTAGCAATGATTCCTTAAATGCAGCCTCACCCACTCCCTCTGGGACTTCCTACCTTTTCCTACTCTCACCGACTTTCCCTACTGTCACCAAAGGTTAGTGTTCTAAGTGGGGTCCTGCCTGGCAATGGCTCTTTCGGATTCATTTGGTTTTTCTCACACCCACCGTCACCTTACCCATCTACTGTACCTACTTCTCCCTTAACTGGCCCGCCAATGTTTCACTCCTCATGCCTCCTACCTCCACCCTTTCATGTTAACTCCCACTTCTACTACTCCCACGATATTTTTCCTCTCACACTACTACTCCTCCTTCTACCACATAACACTACACATCTTACACTGCTGTTCCAACTACTACTCGCATCCTACTCTAATACTACTCTCCTTCTACAACTACCACTCACCTCTAATGACTACTACTCCGCTTACTACCACTCTACTCCCACCACTACTTTTCTCCTGCTACTAAAACTCTCCTCCCAGTTCTCCACCCTTAAAACAACAGAAACACCCTTTTTTTTTACCAATCTCCTGCCACTACTCGACCCTCCTAACTACATAAACACCCTTCTTTCACTATGTACCAGTCAATTCACTTTCCCTCCTTACACTATCCTCTTCTCCTCCACAAGCCACCACTCCTTTCTTCCTCCTGCTGATCTTTTGGTCCACCTCTGCCCCCACTGTTGACCTCCCCCTGAATAGCCCAAACTTCCTGTTTCCTGTCCCCTGTTTAAATATCCCTGCTCTGGTGCTGGTTGGCCATTAAATCCTAACCAATATATTTCTCTATTTTACTCCTAGGGCGTCTATGTGCACGGTACGTCTTTAAAATGGGAGGTAAGACCCACCCACTTTCTCCATCCTAGGCGCCACAAAATTGTAAGGGTGCTGCAAAAGATTTTATACCCAAGTTTGTTTTGGAGGGCATGAGGTTTGCCTTCCCCAAGTTAAGTGTTTCCCTAGGGGGGTCTGGGTCCATTGCACATGTCTCTTGTTGTCTAGGGGGTTCACTTTCACCGGAGGCTGCTGTTAGCTACCCCCTGGGAGGGGAGCCCGGTGTCTCTCATGGCTGTGCAGCAGTGGACTCCTGGCTTTATCCCTTGCCGGGTTCATTTCGGCTTGTGTCGCTCCACCGGTCAGGCAGCTAGTAGGAGTGTTGGCCAATGATAAAGTGGTGCACATTTCTGCTGGATTGCTGCAGTTCTTGCAGGTTCACTAAATGATCTTTTTCACTCTGCCAGTTCACATTTTGGAAGATTCTAGAAAATACTTATTTATTTAATTTTTCTTTTGATATTTATACTGGCACCGAACCCGGGGGCATCTGGGCAGTGGTTTACAAATATAGGTGGTTACAAATACTAGGGGTTACAAATATAGGTGGTACATGCATGTTGCATAGATCAGAGATTCTAGTCAAGAATTGTACTAGTTCAATTACTTTTGGAGGTCTTGGGGGTAAAAGCCAGGTTTTGAGACCCTGTGGAAGGATTTGGACTTAGAAACTCTAGTGAGCATGGTGGTTTTGACGCAAGGCTGGAGGCAATTGATAGGATCTCATGGCTGATGATGTCGAAAGCGGCAGAAATGAAGGATGAAGGCTGGATGAATGCAATCTGCACATTGCTATCCACATTGTTTTTAAGAATGTGTCAGTGCGCAAGAGGGGGTGGCGGGATTGTGGTCTTCTCAAGAGATTCACCTGCAGAGTTAGGGCTAGCTATGGCTTTCCCAGGCCCCCAACCCCCATTCTCCTCTTGACAAGGGCAGTCTGCTTGCCTTGTCACCGAATGCATGGATTTTTTAACTGAATCATTTTTGATAGGGTGCAAGTGAAGCTTTTGGAGGGCTGGAGTGATGCGTTTGCATCTGTTAAGTCCCTGAAATAGTCTGGCTATCAGGATTTGGACTCTTTTTAGCTTGTTAAGTAGGTGTTCCTGCAGCCGAAGGTGAAGGATGTTGGTTTAATCTAGTCCTGAGAGTGATAGTACGATAACTGCAATTATTCTGGCATGAAGGCTTGGTAGGGGATGATGTGTTGAAGCGTTCTAGGTAAGGAATGATGTGTTGAATCATTCTGAGTTGGAAGAAACAACCCTTTATAATGGTTTTAACCTGTGGTTCCGGTGTATGATTGCTGTTCATCTTAAGTTCAAAATTTCAGACAGTTGCTGTAGGGCAAGTTCACGTGTCTTCGTGCCATGGGATTGGTGCGGCATTTGGTGGTGTGATCCTGCTATCATACACTCGATCTTGGCTGTGTTGAGTTTTAGTCTGTTTGTATTCATCCAGGAGGCCATGTGCGCAAAGCATGTGCTAAAATCCAATTAATTGTTTGTAGTGTTGTTTGGGAGCATGTAGATGGTTTGGGTATCATCTGCATAGTTAAAGAATGTGAGACACAATTTGCTAATAAGTCCCAGGAGCGAGTTCAGTAAATGTTGAACATGACATGCAAAATACTGGATCCTTACACCATATGTCAGATTGTGAGGATGTGACCTGAGAATTGTTTTAAGAATGTACTATAATCGAGGATAGCCTGTGTTGTTCTCTCTTTGATCGAAATCCCCATTTTAATTTGCGGAGGAAGCTGTTGTTTTCGATTTATTTCCGTAAATGTTGGTAGATAAATTTCTCAAGGAATTCAGCGGTAAACAGTGTGCTCGAGATTGTTCAGTAGTTTGCTGTATAGTTAGAGTCAGACATGGGCTTTTTGAGAAGAGGTTGGACAGAGACTGTTTTGAAGCCCTGAGGGGTGATGCCTTGCTAGATTGAGGAATTCAGGAGAGCTAAGAAGGCAAAAGCAAGTTGGGGTTTCTTAGTTATTGCTTTGTAGACATTATGGCGGCATGGGAATTGGGTGAGCCTGCTGGATCACTATTGTTGAGTATGGTGAGAAAGTCCTGGGAGGAGAAGGGACAAAGTGTTTTCAGTGGTGGGATAGGTAGCTTGCCTCTGTGTTGTTTCCTTCTTGGGTCTGGGCTAGTTGGCCCTTTCCTAACTATGTGGTCTTGGATTTGAAGAGTTTTGTTGCTAAAGTATGCTGCAATACAATCACAGATTGGTTGAGAAGGTGCTGTGTTACAGGTTGGCAAGCTTTTGAATTTGATTAGGGTTTTGTTAGCTTCTTTATTGTTAATTTGTGCTGATTCTGTTTGGTGTGTGTAAAGGACTTTTTTCTTTCATTTCCACTTTGTAAAACCGTAGCTGCCAATGGAAGGTTGATGTGTCTCCTGGAAGGTGATCTGCGCGCCATATTTTCACAAGTCTTTGTTTCTTTTTTAGGGAGATTACATTTGGGGGTAAAGGGCAGAGACCTTTACCCTGTGTAGCATCTTTTTGTCTGTGTATGTGTAGCATCTTTTTGTCAGAACTTGTGTATGTTGGAGCTAAGAGAATGCCAACATCTTCCCCCTTAATTATGAACATCTTTGATGTTTTCTCCAACAATGGTTATGACCACATGCTTAAGGGGTAACCCCAAAGGATGGAAGGCTGCAGATTGGCTATATAAGTGACCAAATTACTCCATGGTGGCCCGAATATTCCTCAATACTGCCCTCTGGATGATATTGGCTATAAAAAGAAGAAAGGAAAAAGGGCAAAAACTTGCAAGGGTTTTGTGAGTTGGGAAAAGGGTGTTTTTGTGAAGTGGAATCACCTATACCTGTTTAGATTCTGCAGCAACAGACCCGCAGACAAGGGCAACATTCACTAAGTGGTAATAATTGGGTGCAATATGGGTAAGGGGAAATACTTTTGGTCTGTGAAAGTTTGTTTTCAGACATAAGGTGAAAACGGCTCAGAAAGAAGGCAACCAGCATTGAATTATCAGGATTGTGAGTGCAGCGGGAAATATTTATTTATTTATTCATATTTGTAGAGCGCACAACCGCCCAAAGGCATTGTGGCGCTTGTTACAGAGAATGAACATCACTTAGTTACATATCAGGAAACAAACAGGCAAAGTTGCTGTACAGTGTGCATGGAACAATTTAAGGAAACAGGTATAGAGGGGGGGAGGGTGTGGGAGAGAAAGGCAAGTTAGTTGAAAAGAACCGTTTTAAGGTTTCTTCTAAAGGCAGGGAGGGGGGTTTCAGCTCTAAGGGCAGTGCGGAGTGAATTCCATAGCTTAGGGGCAATGTATGGGAAGCCTATCCCTCCTGCTTTAGCCCTGTTAATGCGCCGTACAGTGAGTAAGTTGGTGTAGTTAGATCTTGTGGGCCTGCTTGAGGTGGATCTGGATAGCGTGTTTGAAGGATAGGATGGTGCTGTGTAGATAATGCATTTCTGAGTGGCCGTGAGGATTTTGAATGTGATGCAGTCTTTGACTGGGAGCCAGTGAACCGACTTTCTAGCTTGTGAGATGTGGTCTCTCCTGGGGATACTTAAGGCAGCTCTTAGTGAGTTGTTTTGGGTTATTTTGAGTCGGTTTATGTTTTTCATAGAGGTGCCGGCTAGGAGCACGTTACGATAGTCGAGCTTGGCTCCTATGGTGGCTCTAGCTATGGAGAGGCAGTTTTCCTTGGTTAGGAAGGGTTTAATGGCATTGATGAGTTTTGTGCTAAGGGCGGATGCAGAGACAATGGTGCTGACTTGTTTGTTCATAGAGAGGGTAGCATCAATGTGGACCCCTAGAGTTTTAACTGAGGATAAGACTGGGATGATGCAGTTGTCAATGCTGAAATTGGCGTAGAGACAGTCTAGCTTGGCTAGAGTGGCCTTTTGACCAAGAATGAGGATCTCTGTCTTGTCTCCATTAAGGCATAGGCCGTTAGTGGCCATCCATGCTTGGATAGTGGAGTAGATTTGCCTTAATGCTGTGGTGCCTTGGTGATATACGCCGGTTAAGGGAAGGAGCACTTGGGTATCATCATCATCATTTGTGTATGCTATCCCAAGTGCATCCAGTTTATCAAAAAGGGGCTTTGTAAAGAGATTGTATAGCGTGGGGGCAGTGCAGAATCCCTGTGGGACACCACAGTGGATGATGGAGGAAACTGCGTTGGCTGAGTTAGAAAATCCTTTCATTGCTCTTCCTTCAAGGAAGGAGGTGATCCAAGAGGCTGCTTAGTCGGAGAAGTGTGCTGCATGTGCGAGGTGTCAAGTGATAGTTTTGTGATTACAAGATTGAACGCGCTGAGAGGTCTAGGAGGAGAAGGAGGACGGGCTTGCCATTGTCAAGGATTTTGGTGATTTAGTTCTTTCGATCAAGCAGGGCGGTGTCGGTTCCATGCCTTTTGCGAATCCAGAGTGTCTTTTGCCTAGGATGGAGTTGGTTTCTAGGTAGAGTTGGGATCTGTCAATGAGCAGCCTTGTCCAGTACTTTGAGAAGAAACGGGACGGTTGTTATGGGTCGGTAGTTGTTCAGCTGGGGGAGGGGGGTCTAAGGTACCCTTTTATTTTTTAGGAGGGGACGCACTCAGACCTCTTTAAGGCTGTCTGGGACAATGCCTGTTTTAAAGGAGGAGTTGATGAAGGCAGTCAGTAGTGGAGCAAGTGGCTCGGCACATTCCTTGATGATCTTAGGGGGGCATATGTCGCCCTTGCGCAGTGATTGTTTCAGATGTCTATGACTTCCTATTCAGAGATGTCTTTAAAGGTGAATTTAGGGCTGTTGATGTTTTTGTAGATATGTGGGGTCTGTACAGGCTGGTTTTGGTTCAATAAGGTGTTGTAATGGTCGTGGATTGTGTGTTGTAGGAGGCTATTTTCTTTTAGCATGGCAGCATGAATGCTTTTGCACCAGGCTTCAGCTTTAACGATCTCGTCAGTGGATATGGGAGTGTCTGTAAATTCATTAAAGATGGAAAAGAGTTCTTTGGATTGAGAGTTGGCTTCCGATATTCGGAGATTATATGCTTCAGATTTGGCATTGAATATGGCATCTTTGTAGTTTGTCTGACAATTTTTGAGCACCATGCGCTTGTTATTTTATAAGGTTTGCAGGTCATCTGTGAACCATGCGTTAGAGTGGAAGGACTTCTTTTCTTTCTTATCTTCAAGAGGGGCAATGGTGTTGATTGCGTGGGTGAGGGTGTCCTTAAATATATCCGCTAGGATGTTAGGGTCTTGCGAAAATGGAAGTGCTAGACACGGTAAGCCAAGATAAGGTCGGAGGATATCAGCAGTAACTTTTCAGAACTTTCTGGCTTGGGTTGCTGGAGCACAGGTATTCTTTTTAGTTATTGGGGCTGTAGGGATGGAGAATTGTATACAGCTATGGTCTGTCCAAGGGTAGACCGTGTTGGACGTGATGGTGGCCTCACAATTGTGGTCGACTAGCCAGTCCAATGTACGACCTTTGGAATGGGTCGGTGTCATTATTACTTGGGAGAAGCCAAGGTCTGTGAGGTCCTTGCTGAAAAATATTGCGGCTTTATCATTAGGGTCTTTGAAACCAATGTTGAGGTTGCCAAGGAGTAGGGCTTTGGTAGTTTTTTTCATATTTTCGCTTAGTAAGTGGATGATTTGTCCTTGGAAGTCTGTTGGGAGTCCCGGGAGCCGATAGATAAGATGAATATTGATGGTGCTGTTAGGAGAGAGTGTCAGTTTGGCTGACAGGATGTCTGCGTTGCCCTCCCAGTGGTGAGTTATAGGCCTAAGATGTAGGGCATTTATAAAGATTATAGCTACCCCCCTCCTATGTTGGAGGGTCTATTCTGTCTGAGGATAGAATAATCTGCGGGTAGGGCTAAGGTTATGTCAGATAGTTCTGACTGTTTCAACAAAAGTATTGATTTTCAAGGGTCTTGTCTATCAGAGGGGTCTTAAGACATCAACACCCTACCAAATCTTCAGCTTGGGACATTGAAGGTGCCTTTATCTATTGTCCCCCATCCTGGGAATGTTTGCTGATGAACTTTTATCTTCTTTTGTTGATTGTGTGAAGGCATCATGAAGCAAGACACAGACAACAGATTTGAAGTTCAAAACAAACTGATTTATTAAAGTAAATGTCAGGATGATCGAAGGTCTAATTTGCCTTATGCTAAGGTGGGATTTCCCTACCTGAACGAAACTAAGGAAAGTCTGAATGAAAGAGTTCAACTTAAAACTCTGTCTGTGTACAAAACCTATGCTTGCCCTCACAGCTAAAGCTAAACAGTGTGTAGGGATGTCAATAATTGAAGAAATAGTGATCAACACAAGGTTCTGACCTTCTTCCAGCTCTTAGCTTCATTTTCAGCTCCCCATCCCCAAGTTCAAGAAAGTTCCATAAAAAAGTCTCAGAATAACCTCTCTTCCACTCACGGTAATACAGTTCCATGCAATCCTCAGGGTTCCCGTCCCCAAGTTCCAAGCAGCACAGTTCAAAGGAAACTGGCCACAAAGCTTTGTTCTCAAGACAACATGTGTAGTGTCTCAGGGTTACCTTCCCCAAGACTTCAGCTCTGCCAGTTATACTTATTTCCAACTTTCAAATAGGTTTAATACAACATTTGCTCACTGGCAATAACACTTCTTCGTTGGTTCCACAATGTATTTTGATTCTCACAGTTCAGGGCTCACTGGTCTAGGCCTAGTTGTCAGACCACTTAGTTCACCGATCACAGGTCGCGCAACCAGGATCCCTCTCTTTGTTGGCCTCTTGCCTTTATGGACAATATTTACACTTCACTGGCTTCTCCTCAGTAGTCACCTGGCTCTGCCAGAGTTGTCACACACCTCTTGTCAGTCTTTGGCCTTGCCACATTGTATTTGTTTGCAAAGTTCACTTTGTGGTAGTCTTACTCCTCTTCCACCTTTCTATGGTGCTCTTTCACATTGGTGCACATTCTTACGTGTTGTCACATGGGCACTTTCCCCTTGGCTGTTTTGCTATACCCATAACGTTTCACTCAATGTTATATTCAACAACTTTAATTGCGAGATTTCATTCAGTTCGGTATTCACCAGATATTCAATGTGCTTGATTGTAAATTTTCATTCAGTTCGGTGTTTAACAAATGTTCAATATACTTCATTTCAAGTTCCCATTTAGTTCAGTATTCAATATGCATCTAGCGAGTTGAATTTCAAGTTTTACCTCTAGTTCGGTAAAGCATTACCTGTTCACCGCTCATTAAGATAAAATGCCCGGCTGCCTAGTACTTCTTCTGACACTCACCGGTCTTCGGCACAGCTCCTCGGTGGCTCCTGCTTCTTTCTTTCAGCCTCGCAGGTCGAAGGGCCAGCTGCTACGAACACTGCTCTCACTTCGGGGCTTGTCTTGGCCACACTGGTTGCTTTACTGCCTCCTCCTGGACACAGATGGCGTCCCGCTCTCTCCTGCACTCTCACAGCTGCAGCTGCTGGTTTCCTGCCACAGGGGCTCTTGCAAAAGCCTAATGGTCCAACTCGCTTTGGCTTGATATGCTTTCTCAGCTTTCAGGCCTCCCTGTTTCTCCTCTTGCTGCACATTTTGTCTCCCTTTAAACACCTGCAACCTTTGACAGTTTGCAAGTGTGGACTTCCAATTTGGTTTTCCTGACAGATTAAGAGGACATGACTGACCTTCAATACACTTTGTAGGCATCTTCCTTGTCCAAGTACTAAAGTAGTGAAACAGTGCAGTGTTCATTACCCTTAGTCGCCACTTTCTTGTCCCAGTACTGTCAAGTGTCATATGTGGGGAAATGAGGCAAATAGCTTTATATTGACCCATAAAGGCCGGGGGAGGCTTGGGTTGGTTCTCAACAGGAAGGGAGGGATACCATGTCTTTCCTGTGGGCAACCCACTCCCAATGCCCAAGCACCCTCCACCCAAGGCATCCTCCCTCGCTTCTCCGCCACCAGGGCCGGGATCCAAGAGCGATGGCCTTTCCCATGGCATCTGAGAAGAGGGTCAAGGGGGATTAGGAGTGAGAATACCCTGAGGGTTCTCACATTGTGCTGCTGGGAGCCATTCTCACCGGTTCCTGTGTCTTCCTGGGGGTCCTCCTGGCCGAAATCTCTGATGCCTGCTTGAGGGTAGAGGTCCTGGGGAGAACCTTTCTTCCTTTTCTGGGTCATTGGGATGGACGCTGGCCCAGGGTTCAAGTCCCTGGGAAGTGAATACTGAAAACAACTGTGGAAAATAGCCATTTACTCATTGTGTTGTTTCATGCTGCTGGAGGAGTCGTGCTTAAACTTCCAGCGTGAGTACCTACCTTTGAATCTTGGGTTGGTTGACTGTTCAAGATACTCATACTCGGGTGTCTCTCTTGTTCCGGGAAGAGATCCCTTGGAGGCGAGTCTTTACTGTAATTCCCCCTCTACTGGGGGTCATTCTGTTTTTCTACTTCTTCCTCCAGGGCTCTGATTCTGTCTTCTGACCTGTGGAACCCTTCCTGGTGGTCTCCTTTGGCCTTTCCTGAGGTTTTTCATCACAGAATATGCACCTGTGGGGACAAAGAGACTTACCCCCACTAAAGTGGATGGCCCTTTGACTCTCTCACATTTATTTGTATGGAACATTGAATCTGCACTGGAACTCTTCTAAAATTTTCTATGGGGTACTGCATGTTCCTTGACATTATTCAAGAGCCCACAAGGGGTCCACAGAGCTCTGGACCAAGACTCATTATTTTATGACTTACCTTTGATGTTATGCCCATTTTAAAGCCATCCCCTTAATATCTAATATGATGAATGTACATTAAACACTGTGACTGAATCTGGTATCAATGTCTATACATGTTCCTGAAATGAATAAGGAAGGTAATTGTTCTAAAATGTCTTAATGATTCTTGGAAGCCTTTGTCCATGGTTTGTAATAGTTTCATACTCTCCATGACTAATATATGAATGTATGTACTTGTGCATTAATGTTAATATAGTACGCAGAGAGTTCTAAATGATTGAGTATTACCATTATCGGCATTAGGGATTTTTAACATATTTTTCCTCCTGGTAAAATGGTGTTGAACCTTTTTATCACATCCACTACCATATATCCTAGGTGCTGACCATCAGGTCTAGGGCATTCCAGATGTACTAGGGCTAGGCTGTTCAGGTCCATAGGGTATTTTCCTGCTTGTTAGCTTTTATGGTTCCCTGCTTCTCCCAACACCCCTGTTATTTCATGCCGGGCCATCTCCTCTCGTAGAGGGCCCACATACATACAATGGAATCAGTCTTTGTATAAACATTAATGTTTCACAATATGCTTGGTACCATTTTAATGATGTTTCTTGTTACCTATGTACTTATTTGAACTGATAGTTTTAGATTTGTGACTTTACTAAAGTAATTTTTTTCAGTATATTAGTGTAGTGTTTTTTCTAGAAGTGTATGGACTAATTGTATCTTTGTGTCAGCCTTCTGGGAGTTAAGACTTGTCGCTCTGATCATGTTACCTATTTTGAGAGAGGCTTGGCTTCCCTTTCTTGTGGGGTGTGTTAGCCTTCCCCCTCGGGATAGCGGTTGTAGCTCCCTCAACAGAGGGTGGTAATAAAAACCGCCTTAACAGATACTCTGGTGACACTGTCAATCTGGAAAAATGAATACCCTTCATTTGAATGATAGACGTAACTTGATGGCCGTGGGCCAACCGTCTTATGCACCGAATTATAGAAATATAGACTGTTATGCTTGACGGCCATTTTAAACGTAGCAGAATCGCCATTTTGCTTGTTAACCATTCTTCATTGTTTTCTGTCTAAAAACTGCTTTGCAGCTTGCAATTCTTGCGGATTCTGCTTACTCTGCTCAACTGTTAACATTGTTGTCTGAATATGAAAGGACAAGGTCGGGGGACTGAAGAGTTTGCTGAACTCCTCATGAGTAGCTCAGAAAGGAATGCCCACGCTCCCTCTCTGTAGCCTTGGGAGGAAGCTGCAGGGCATTTAATCACTTCACAGCTGCCAGCCAGTCTCGTACGATGGTAGAATATGTTAGAATAATACAGTTAAAGGCTTGAATTATGCTTCTCTTACAGCCCCCATTTGCAAAACCCCTTAGAACGTGTTGGCTCCCAGGACACGAATAGTACCTCATAGATAGCAAAGCTTGGAATGTGGCTCTTCCCCCGTGTACAGATTGCTTCCAAGAACAGAACCACCGTGTTCTAAAAGATCCCTCCGCACTTTCCAAATTGCACATTGTTACTAGAATAGACATCGAAAGCATTATGATCGTCATACTCGTCGGATATGTCCATCGTCATCCCGAGTTCAAAGGAACTTAATACAGAGGGGTGTTGCACATGACTTTGCTGATTGTATGATATGCATTTTGTATATATGTAACTGATGTACGTAATTCGCTCTCTTGCGTCCCTCGAGGTCTAGGAAACTCACGTCGCGGGGCGTGAGATCAGAATTGGCCAATTGATACTATCTTTTGCTTGCAATAAACCCTAGCATTGGGAATTTGAAACCTTGTGTCTGGCGCATCTTTTCGTGTATGGTCATTGCCTTGTTTCCATAGCACGAGGGACCCCTAGGGGCCCCTTTCAAGATGGCGCCCGAATAGGGACTCTCCCCCTCTTGCCCCATCGTATACGTTGTAACGGAGTAAAGGCGGAAGAACGGCGAATACGGGACGGTCGAGCCGGGATCAAGAAGTGTACGGGGCGCCCTGTAGAAGAGAGGAGAGATTCCTTCCGCAGATCTGCATACATCTGATCCCTGATCGATGTACCAGGCCAGAGGGCAAAGGAGGCGAGGGTCCCGAGACGAGGCAGAAGCCAGAGAAGCGCAGACACGACGTGGGGAGAGGGTGCGTTAGAACAGGCGACTTGTTTTATCAGGTGAGTCATTCCCTGATTCAAAGAGAAGCCTGATTTTTGGTAGAGTGTTGATTTTGCAAACTCAAACGTCCAGGTAAAGGTGGCTAACCAAAGGGGAAGGTTAAAGAAACATGCCTGGAGTACTGTCCACTTTAGCGGGGCTTTTCAGCTGCGGTAGACAGTCCTTGGAATATGGCCAAAGTGCACCGCCTGGGGGAACGCCGGCTTATGATATGTATGCGAAATATGGTGTGGGTGCGATAATATTTTGTGAAATTTGGCATAGGCAAACTAGAAAGCAACCCGACCATCAGTGGCCGATTAATGGTAGTTTTGAGATGGGGAGGATAGGGGAGGATAGATAACCTAGAGAGGGTGCTGATTAGAAAGAAAGCGCGACCTGCAGCTTTTGAGACCGTCAAAGATTGGAAGAGGGAAGCGATGCTCCGATTAAGGAGTAGAGAGACGCATGCACGTAGGCATAAAACGAAGCTTGAGATAGCAGAAGAGAAGGAAGAGGAGGAGTGGACTGAGAGTCTAAGACGGGAAGGGAGACGGGACCAGATGAACATAGACAGAATATACCCGCAGCGGGAACTACACATAGCAGATGAATTAATGGAACATTTGTTAACTAACACGGGTCGAGGCCCAAAACCAGAATCAAAACCAAACACGCCAGCAGTGACTGCGCGGGCCCAACCAATAGCTCTCATACCCCCTCCCGCAGCCCGAGCACTTCCCCTCACGCAAGCGTTAACCCAAGCCCCACCCACAGCACGAGCACTCCCACAAGCGCAGACCGCGGACACACAATTTCCCAGCACCCAGCAAGGCCCTTCACAGTTGCCACCTGTGTCACTTGTCCCATCCGCACCTCCCGCTCTAGAGACAGATTCAGCACCATCCGCCCCTCCGGAAGTCGAGATTGAGACTGGGGAGGCGAGAGGTGGGGCTGAAGGAACAGGATTTGGACGGGTAACTCGAAGCGCGATCAGCAAAGAGAGAAAGATTGAATTACGGCAAGAGGCAGAAATGTACATAGAAGGAAATGATGAGACGGCAGCATTGGCCTCATTGTATGGGTACCGAAGAAGAGACGAGAGACAGGTAGTGTTGGAATGCATGGGGGAAATTCTGGTGGGAGAATGGAAAAAGATACTTGGAAATTTACCGCCACAGCGGTTGTTAGATTTGAATAAGTTAGCACGCAGTGAGCAAAGAGATGAGGATGTAAGAGAACATGTGCACAAACTGATTGAAGTAAAGAATGAAATGGAAGACAGATATGCTGAAATGTTTGCTATACCTGAGTATAGTAGAGAGTTTATTAAGAAAGGTAGGAAGGAGGCGTCAAGGCTGAGTATGAAAAAATCATGGCCAAGAGTTTTTCCAGGTGGTACAAAGCATTTGCCGATACCGGGACAGATAGGCGATAAACAAAGATTGCAGGTATGGTAGGGGAAACAGTGTGATGGATGTCGAACAAAAGAACATCAGTAAAAGAAGTAAGTGAGATATGTAATGGGTACCCATTGGAGATGAGGAAGGAAGTGATGCAAACGATAGTAGGGGTGTTGCTGCAGCAGGTCATTGGATACAATAGAGGTAGAGGTAATGCAGAAGGCCGGGGAAATTTGAATAATTTGCATGGGGTGTCATTGGGATTAAATCAATGTGCGTACTGTAAGGAGGAAGGACACTGGCGAGCGCAATGCCCGCACCTACAGAATAGAGGTGGGTTTGGTCAGAGAAGGCCTCATAGAGGACATCACAGGTCGAATGGCCCAAGCAGAAGTAACATGAAGTAACATGCAGCAGCAGCAGGGATATACCAATGGAGGTACTCAAACCCAATCATATGGCCAAAACCAAGCACAACAGAACCAGACATTGAACCAAAGCGTTCCAAACCAAAATCAGGGCGGGCAGGGCCAACAGAGAAATGATCAGAGTGGAGGACATCGAGGGGGAAATGGGAATATTTTTGATACACAACCAAACAGGTATTATAGCAGTAGCAGTGATGTGTTATTTTCGCGATAGGACAGCCCACGACACGGGTCGGAACCAGTGTCTATTCCAGTGAATCAGAGAGGACCCTACGTAGAAATGAAAGTCGGGAATAAGGAGCACCGTTTCCTTGTAGATACAGGGGCACAGAAGTATTCGATAGACCAACACTTGGTTCCGGAGATACCACTGTCGGGGCAGAAGAATGTTTCTGTAGGGTTCGCAGGTACACCAGTAATTAACCCCATGTCCGAAGCTGTCCCAATTACAATAGGACCATTTACGGAACAGTGTCCATTTCTTTTGACAGAGAATTGTGGAGAGAACTTGCTAGGATTAAATTTGTTGAGAAAATTGGGGACAGTCATACATTGTACGGCAGACGGGGTGTTCCTCACGATGTGGCCTCACGATGCACCTGAAGTGGGAGAATGGGACAAAAGACTCCCCCCAATCTCCTTGTGCCCCTGGCCTAGAGGATCGCGACCCAGGCACCCGCCACGAGATGAATTTGCCTATCTACCAGATGACCAAATACCCTGGTACAGGAACATACGGATGTGCCCATCGGCCTGCCCACCAGCCTGCCCTGCTCAAGCCGACACCTGCGGCATGGATGAACTTGACTAAACCTTTCAACAGTAAATAAACACATTGTTAGAGATGCCATGACGACCTAGCCAACTGTCAGAACACCCGTGCAACTATGCACACTGGACACCCCCACACCAATCCACACGAAGAACATATTCAGTGCTATGACGTAGGTGACGGACACACCCACTGACGCGCATCTTTATTATTTTTCACGTAGGTTTTCCAAAATGCAGAAACGCAAGACGCACAAAGCACTCATCTAAAATGCTTGCTGACGCTTCTCCTAACCTTTGCATTGTGATGAAAACACAACGGAGACATGATACTGCCTATGAAGCACTGTGATACCGCAACTTAAAGTGCCGTGCATTAAACATCCCCACCTATGCACCAGGCCCAAGTAGGCCGCAAGCAAGAGCCTCCACGAACATTGAACGAGCAAGAGTACAATTGCTGACCCTGCAGAACGAGAACTGTTCTGCAGGGTCAGCGAGAACTGACAGCCAAGGGGACAATGTTGCAACTCGCATGCCACCAGCCGAAGCCAAGGTCACACCTGCAAGCTAAGCCAGACACACAGTGGAAAATACAACTTTAAATGTGCAGAATTCTGCCTCAACCACGGTCTCTCCTCACGTGACCAAGCCAAACCTGACAGGGTGCCAGACTCAGGAGGGAGAAGTCGCCTGGGTCCCACATTTGTGCCACAGGCTGCAACAATGAAATGACCCAATGGACACCTACAGCGATGGGAATGGTCTGCTCTCAGGCATATGAGCAAATCCACGCATTGTCTGCACAAACACATAGTTACATATTGTTGCAGATGACAGGTACACCGCGAGCTGGGAACAACGATGGTCCCAGGCTGGGGGGCTCGCGAGTGGACCAATCAGAACATGGGGCACTCATCACTGACGCCATTAACCTTATCCAATCATTAGGGGTCTTCGTGTAACAATTTTCAAGTATCTAATAGAAGGGACAACCCAAGTATACCACCTGACTGACCCTTAACCACTAACAGCGTTCTCTATACTTATGCTATACTAACCCTACCACTCGAGGAACCAATCCAGAGTGGCGATAGGTTTTTTGCTAACTTTCCCAGGTGACGCAAGTGGCGCGTCATACTGAGGCAAAAAGGGGCCTGCGAGCCCCACGAATTTCGAGAGTCTGGACGGACGCGTACGATCCTAGACCCATCCCTGCCGTTATTCAATAAACAGCAGTAACACCTTGCTTCTTGTGTGTGTCTCATACTCATTTTTGGGATACGCGGGAGGAGTTGGGGCCTCCCAGCCCGGAGGTCCGCGGAAGGCCCAGCCACCCCGGGAGAAACCCCCGACACACCAGTGACGGAATTTATGTCAAAACAGTTGCCAGAAGAGCTAAGTAGAGTACCAACCTGTCTGTGGGCAATGCATGATAATGATGTAGGATGCTTGAAAATAGAGCCAGCAAAAATAACTTTGAAAGAAGGTGTAACGCTACTACGAATTCCCCAGTATAAGATTTCTGTTGAAGGTGAGAAGGGATTGAAAAGCATTGTTATTGACCTGGTGAGATTGGGGGTGGTTGAGGAAATTGCAGGAAGCACGTGCAACAGCCCGATTCTTCCAGTTTACAAGAAAGGAGGCAATGAAGTACCCTATCATTTCATAATTGATCTGGGCGCATTAAACAATGTGGTAGACCCACAATTCCCTTTGGTCCCAGATGTCACAACAATACTGACAATGATACCGGCCACTGCAGAATACTTTAGTGTAGTTGATTTGAAGAACGCATTCTTTAGCATTCCAGTGGATAAAAGCAGTAGATATCTGTTCGGGTTCACTCTAGGAGGTCGATCATTCACATTCACATGCATTACACAAGGATATACAGAAAGCCCGAGCATTTACAGCAGAGCGCTAAAAGAGCAGCTAGACATGCTAGAATTACCCGAAGGTTGCGTACACTTGCAGTACATAGATGACTTGTTATTAGCTGCTGACACAAAAAGAGATCTGCAAAGAAAGTACTGTATTACTCTTGACACATTTAGCGACCCATGGTCATAAGGCAAGTTTGAAGAAATTCCAGTATAATCAAAAGGAGGTGTCTTATTTGGGATACCTACTTTCGAAAGAAGGGAGAAGATTAACACCAGAACGCATAGAAAGTATTTCTAGTATGCCTATTCCAAAAACTCAAAAAGGAGTGAGAGCTGTAATAGGCATGGCCTCTTATTGTCGGCAGTGGATCAGTAATTTTGCGTTGATTGTGAAGCCGATGATAAAGTTGACTAAGAAGGATGCAGAGATGCCTTTACAGTGGGATGAGGAATGTCAGAAAGCGTTTGAGCAATTGAAAGCTGCATTGTGTGCTGCGCCAGTTTTAGGCACTCCTAACTATAAAAAGATCTTCAGACTATTTGTGTGTGAGAGTGAAGGATGTGCATTGGCGGTTTTGACACAGGAACAAGGTGGAAGAAATAGGCCGTGCAGCTATTTTTCTTGCACGCTGGACCTTGTAGCGCGCGCACTATCACGATGTTTGCGATCCGTCGCAGCGGCTGCTGCGTCAGTGAAACAAACGGAAGGAATGGTGTTGGGGCACACTTTAATTCTGATGGTGCCACATGCTATAGACTTTCTATTAAATAGGGCGCAGACACAACACCTCACCTCAGCTAGACTGACAAGATATGAGCTCATCTTGTTTGCACCCCACATCCAAATTATGAGGTGTAGCGCATTGAATCCTGCAGAATTAATGCCACTGCCCATAGCAGAAATTGGTGACAACGAATCACCACCACATGATTGTTTAATGATCACTGAAGAAGAAACAAAGGGAAGGATTGATTTGAGTGATATCCCGCAAAAAGAGCCAGATGGGGAGTTATTTTGCGATGGCTCTTGTTTTAAATTACCTGATGGCACATCAACGGCTGCATATGCAATTACTACCCTAAAGAGAGTTGTAGAGAGCAGAAGGATCCCCTACAATTCGGCACAAGCCGCAGAAATAATAGCACTGACCCGAGCCTGTGAACTCTCTGAGAATCTGAACGTAAATATTTATACTGACAGCCAGTACACCTTTGGCGTGGTTCACAATTTTGGCCGACTTTGGGCTGAGAGGGGTTTCTTGACATCACATGGAGCCATGATTCAGCATGGCCCTTTGATTGTGCGATTGTTGTCTGCGCTCATGTTTCCAAAACGCCTAATTATAGTAAAGTGGGAGGCGCATAAGAAAGTAACATGCAGAGTGGGAGAGGGAAACGCGTTTGCAGACAGGATTGCAAAGCAAACAGCCACAGATTTGAGGAATAAAATGACTGAGGAAGTACCTTGTATGATAGAGAATGGAGTTGCCACAGTCAAAGAAATGCAGGCTGAGGCCACGACCAAAGAGATTCAGGAGTGGGCTAAGGCCTCTGCTGAGTTAGATTGGGAAGGATGTTGGTTGGACAAGGAAACAAAGAACTGGATGTTGCCAAATTGTTACGTAACTGCAATGGTTATAATGGCGCATAGCCCTACCCACATTTGCGCAAAGAAAATGGTACAGCATTTATCCACAGTATGGAAGAATGAGCACATAAAAAAGAATGCAGAAAAGCTAGTGCAGAATTGTATCACGTGCCTGCAACACAATGTAGGAAAGGGAACCGTGACTCCAGCAGGTAGTTTCGGCCCACCCTCTATGCCGTTTGAGGTGGTCCATTTTGATTTCATAGAAATGGAAAGGTGCCACAACTACAAGTACGTGTTAGTGGTAATCTGTGCATTCAGCAAGTGGGTGGAGGCATATCCTTTAAAAGACTGTACTGCCATGTCCACAGCAAATGTAATGCTGAAGGAGTATTTCTCCTGGTTTGGGTTGCCTCGTGTCCTGTGGTCAGACAACGGCCCCCACTTTGTGGGCGCAGTAGTGCTACAGATCTGTGCAGGTCTGCAAATAGAGAAGCAATTCCACAGTTCCAGGCATCCCAGTTCTGCCGGGCTTGTGGAGAGACACAACGGAATCCTGAAGTCAAAGATAGCGAAAATTTGCGCTGGGAGCAAGTTGAGTTGGGTGGATGCATTACCCCTAGCGCTGTTGTGTATGCGCACGTCTGTGCAGGCTAAGACTGGGCTCTCCCCTTATGAGATGATAATGGGGAGACCAGCAAATGTATGGTGCGCACCGCAGCCTAGAAATTTATGTGAAGTTGAGCATCCTATGTTAAGCACTTACTGTGGACTTTTAATACAAAAGTTGCGTTTGATTCATCAGCAGGTGCAGGAGGCGTTGCCGCGCGATATACAGGACCATGACACTGACTGGAGCCTGGGAGCTGGGTGCTAATCAAGAACTTTGAACGGAAGACAGCACTAGCACCCAGGTGGCATGGCCCCTATCAAGTACTTTTGGCAACACAGACGGCCATCCGAGTGGACGGACGTAAGGCATGGATCCATGCTACCCATGCCAAAAGGTTCCCAGCGTCACTGAAAACTTTGCCTGATCCAGACGACGAGAAAAAGACACCGGACTCGGAAACGAAAGAAACTATTGCCAGTCCAGTGCCACAGCATCAGCCTGAGCGAGAAGTGAAAGTTGAAACAAAGCGCAAACGAGAAGTGAAACTCGAAACAGAGTTTGAGGAGGCTGCCAGTAAGGGGGAAGGGTGAAAAGTGCCCCAACGTTGCTCAGCGGAAACAACATCACTGCCGAGCGACACAATCCCGAGCAGAAACAACGCATGTACCCCTTTGGCGCCCATCAGTTCTCGCGAATGCACCAAAGCCAGAGAAAGAAACTACATTGCCACAACGCCCATCGCTGCCCATCATTGTGCCACAGGCTGACACTGAGCCTGACACTGGAAATGCAAGGGCACTATTCACGGATCATACAATAGCAGGAGTGAATCGATATAATCTGCGGCCTCGACAGGCAAAGTGATCCACAGATCTTTGCTGCTTTTCTTTTTGGCCTTTGGTTCTACTTACGGATGGAGTAGGAACCAGCGGCCTAGAGGAGAGAAGTGTGAGAATTGTGCAAGTCGGACAATTCAAAACTCACGGCTCCTCGGTGCGCTTATAGAGTACCTGTGTCCCAAGCCAGAGTGGGACAAGCTGGATGCACATTGTACTCTATCAATAAAGTACTGTTCAGAAATTGTCTGAGCAGTGGGAGAAAGAACAACTAATCTTGCTCTGGAGTGGATAAATGATCCAGGCTGTGAAAAGGCTGGGAGAATTGAACTGTGACATTTTTCGTTGAACTTTTCTGGCATCAAGAACGAGAGACATTCACGACGAACTTCGCCAGCAAGAAGAAGGACGATGAAGAACAAGTCAAGACCGGTTTCAGCCTCCTCCTGCACCCCTGCTGAAAAGATAATAGATTTAGAGACTGTAAATTTAGGGAAAAAGCATGATGAGAAGAATAAGGTACTAATTTGGACATTGGTCCTATGTTTCTTAAGTATGATAGTACCAACAATAACAGCTATTACATTATGGTTTCTGGAATACGTACACCCATTAGAAACACTTTTGCCAAAAACAGCTACTGAAAGCCCGGTTCATGTAATCACTGGTACTTTGTCCCCAATGGAAGAAAGACATAGAGAAGATTACGACAACAATACATTTTTGCTCATCATGAACATGACCCATGCGGTGTTAAAGAAAAAAAGATTGCTGGGTTTGCGCCCATTTACCACAGCACGGTGGGAAAGGGATAGGATGGTATGCACAACCATTGCCATTGATTTATTCCTGTGAAGTAACATTAAAGGGATGGTCTAGTAAAAATTATTATTTAAAAAATAGATAGGCCACATAAAAAAAAAATACTAGCATTCTCCGTTTTAAAACTTCCTATGTAAAATTCTGAGCTATTCAAGCTCAAAATTCGAAAAAGCAAGCAGAGGGGCGCAGCCATTTTGTGAAATGGAGGCATTCCTGTGCTGGCTTTTGCTTTTGCGGCACTAATGAAGGAAAAGCCAGCCAGCTGTAGTAAACAAAGGCTACCGCTGGGTGGCTTTCCCTTCATTAGTGCTGCAGGCGGAGGACGGGGGCCGGAGACCAGAGCAGGAAAGCTGCAGCTGAATCTCGGTAAGTGCTATTTATTTTTTTTTACAAAAAATAAGCACTAGCTGTGGTTTTTTTTCTAAGTTTTCCGGGCTGGAGGAGCCCGGAAAACTTAGAAATAAAACCGCAGCTTTAAAAACGTATTCATGTTTGCGGTCGCTTTTGAAGCGACCGCTTTTGAAGCGACCGCAAACATAAATACAACGTTATTGTGTTGGAAAACGCTGCGGTTTTTCTTTCCAAGTTTCTCAGGCTCCTCGGAGGACCCAAATGGTAAAGCAGATTCAGGCAGACACAACGCGGCATTGCAGGGGAGCAGGGGAGCACCGGAGACCCAAAGTGAAAGCCACAGCAGGCAGAAACACACGCGGTTATGTTTACATGCCGCGTAGTGTTTCTACCTGCAGCTGATTTCCCATTTGGGGCTCTCGGGCTCCCCGTGGGGAGCCCGAGAGACCCAAATGGGAAATGGTAAAAGCTGCATTGTCTGCCTAAATCTGCTTTCCCATTTGGGGCTCTCGGGCTCCCCGTGGGGAGCCCGAGAGCCCCAAATGGAAAAGCAGATTCAGGCAGAAACAACGCAGTTGTTTTCCGCAATGCCGCGTTGTGTCTGCCTGAATCTGCTTTACCATTTGGGGCTCTCGGGCTCCCCGTGGGGAGCCCGAGAGCCCCAAATGGAAAAGCAGATTCAGGCAGAAACAACGCGGTTGTTTTCCGCAATGCCGCGTTGTGTCTGCCTGAATCTGCTTTACCATTTGGGGCTCTCGGGGGAGCCCAAGAGCCCCAAATGGTAAAGCAGATTCAGGCAGACACAACGCGGTTGTGTTGGAAAACGCTGCGGTTTTTCTTTCCAAGTTTCTCAGGCTCCTCTGAGCCGGAGGAGCCTGAGAAACTTGGAAAGAAAAACTGCAGCGTTTTCCAACACAATAACGTTGTATTTATGTTTGCGGTCGCTTCAAAAGCGGTCGCTTCAAAAGCGACCGCAAACATGAATACGTTTTTAAAGCTGCGGTTTTATTTCTAAGTTTTCCGGGCTCCTCCAGCCCAGAAAACCTAGAAAAAAAACGCAGCGAGTGCCTATTTTTTGTAAAAAAAATAAATAGCACTTACCGAGA
This sequence comes from Ambystoma mexicanum, assembly GCF_040938575.1. Lineage (NCBI taxonomy): Eukaryota > Metazoa > Chordata > Amphibia > Caudata > Ambystomatidae > Ambystoma > Ambystoma mexicanum. Next base: position 1,301,068,185 of record NC_090932.1, read on the forward strand.
TTCAGCTGCAGCTTTCCTGCTCTGGTCTCCGGCCCCCGTCCTCCGCCTACAGCACTAATGAAGGGAAAGCCACCCAGCGGTAGCCTTTGTTTACTACAGCTGGCTGGCTTTTCCTTCATTAGTGCCGCAAAAGCAAAAGCCAGCACAGGAGGGCCTCCATTTCACAAAATGGCTGCGCCCCTGTGCTTGCTTTTTCGAATTTTGGCTTGAATAGCTCAAACTTTTACATAGGAAGTTTTAAAACAGAGAATGCTAGTATTTTTTTTTATGTGGCCTATCTATTTTTTAAATAAAATTTTTTACTAGACTTTGGGAAATGGAACAAGAGTAATACGGGTCAACTAGATGAGACCAATATGAATGAATTTGAGGAAGTAATCATGAGACCTGTGGGTTGTTCCATATTCCAAAAAGCTTGCGTATTTGCACTAGAACCCGTGAGAAAGAATACACGAAAAATAACAAGACTAGATAGATTAGAATAGACCAACCCCGCCAGCAGAAAGAGCATCAGTAATGACATTTCGGATGAGGGATGAATGGAACAAAGATGCTGTGCCCCCTGCCTATGCAGTGGATCACAGCCCCAAACTGCTCCCCTATGTCTACAGAAAAAGGGGTCCTATAAAGTAGGAACGTTTAGTAACTGCCTGAACACAGTGGTTTTAAAACATGAAATAGAACCCGTGTACGTGGGAGACCCTGTTTATTTTATATGTGGAGAAAAAGCATATCCGTGGTTACCTAGGAACTGGGGAGGTACATGCTACCTAGGTCTTCTGCTTCCAGGAGTGTTCCTCCTGGAGACAGCCGAAGTAGCCAGAAGAACAAAAGGTAGAACTCAAAGGAGTAGTGAGGATGGAATGATAGCAATGGATATAGCCAAATCATTTATACCGTTCTTGTCCCAAATAGAAAATTCTTACAATATAAGAAAACTGTCTGGAATATTACAAAAAACAATAGATTCCACAACGGATATTTTATTGAATATGACGTTAGAAGAAAAAGGAATAAGACTGATGGCACTTCAGAACAGGATGGCTCTCGATATAATATTAGTTGATCGTGGGGGAGTTTGCAAGCTCGTAAAAACTGCATGCTGTGTGTATATCGACGATTACTCCCCTACGATATTTAAAGCGATCCGGAAATTACATGTCATAAGTTCCACACTCTCTACTGAAGCAGAGGGTTGGGGGATAGAATCCTGGTTATGGGGATTATTGCGGTCTTGGGGATGGAAGTTAATTTCAATACTAATGATGGTACTTGGGATATTCATAACATGCTGTTGTTGCATACAATGCTTACCAATAATATGCACTGAAATAACTGATGGATGTACTAAGGGATGTATGCACATGGTGTTGAGAGGAAAACAAACGCATGGCCGGAATAACAGAGACACTGAGGAAACAAAAATAGTAAAACAATTCATGGCGATAGACATTAATGATGGAGATGATTCAGATGAAGATACCCCAGACTCCTCCTCAGAAGAGGAGGATACAATGAATAAATAAGACGTTTGGCACATGGCCAAAAGGAGGGTTTGTCAATCTGGAAAAATGAATACCCTTCATTTGAATGATAGACTTAACTTGATGGCCGTGGGCCAACCGTTTTATGCACGGAATTATAGAAATATAGACTGTTATGCTTGACCAACAAGAGGCCATTTCAAACATAGCAGAATCACCATTTTGCTTGTTAACCATTGTTTGTTGCTTTCTGTCTAAAAACTGCTTTGCAGCTTGCAATTCTTGCGGATTCTGCTTACTCTGCTCAACTGTTAACATTGTTGTCTGAATATGAAAGGACAAGGTCGGGGGACTGAAGAGTTTGCTGAACTCCTCATGAGTAGCCCAGAAAGGAATGCCCACGCTCCCTCTCTGTAGCCTTGGGAGGAAGCTGCAGGGCATTTAATCACTTCACAGCTGCCAGCCAGTCTCGTACGATGGTAGAATATGTTAGAATACTACAGTTAAAGGCTTGAATTATGCTTCTCTTACGGCCCCCTTCGCAAAACCCCTTAGAATGTGTCGGCTCCCAGGACACAAATAGTACCTCATAGATAGAAAAGCTTGGAATGTGGCTCTTCCCCCGTGTACAGATTGCTTCCAAGAACAGAACCACCGTGTTCTAAAAGATCCCTCCGCACTTTCTAAATTGCACATTGTTACTAGAATAGACATCGAAAGCATTATGATCGTCATACTCGTCGGATATGTCCATCATCATCCCAAGTTCAAAGGAACTTAATATAGAGGGGTGTTGAACATGACTTTGCTGATTCTATGATATGCATTTTGTATATATGTAACTGATGTACGTAATTCGCTCTCTTGCATCCCTCGAGGTCTAGGAAACTCACGTCGCGGGGCGTGAGATCAGAATTGGCCAATTGATACTATCTTTTGCTTGCAATAACCCCTAGCATTGGGAATTTGAAACCTCGTGTCTGGCGCATCTTTTCGTGTATGGTCATTGCCTTGTTTCCATAGCAAGAGGGACTCCTAGGGGCCCCTTTCAACAGGATAGGCCTTTTTTGGCAAGTGAAAGTCAGCCTATGAGAATGCTTTTAAAGGCTGTTTTAGGGTCACCACTTTGAGACTATTGTTCTGTGTTAAAGCACCTTGTTTTGGCACTTACGTTGTTTCGTTTTAGGGGTAAACCAATTGGCAGGTCTAGTCAGGGATTTAGAATGCAAAGTTTAGAAAAGGGTCGAGGGTGTCTAAGTTACTGGTGATCCAGGATGCGTATTAAGAACGGTCAGATGCAAGGTTGGCAGCTTGAAAGCAGAGCCCTGGCTCAGCTGAAAGACTATAGGAGACCATCGATGAAACTGAAAATCCGGAGCCATCAAAACCTGCTAAGAGATCTAAAGCTGGTGAAAAAGAGGTGGAAGTTCGTACTAAGCAGGAAAGAGATGCAAAGATGTTGGATATGCTGACCAAGATGACAAATGACATTGCTGAAATTAAGGCCAAGCTGTACAACTCAGAGGAAAGATGTCAGGAGATGGCCATGAGAATTGATGGACTGGAGACAAGGAATAATGATTTGGACAAGAGGATTTTGAAAATGGAGGATACTATCAGAACTGCAACTGCAAAATGAATGTGCAGTATAAAAGATTTCTGAACACAAAAATCAGGCCAGGAAGAATACCCTACGTGTAGTTGGCTTTTTCCAGAAAATGTGGAGTGTGGAAGTCCTACAGAATGGATTCAGAAGAACCTTTCTAAAATATTAGATTTAGACTCTAGGCACTTTGTGGATAGTGAGAGCGCTCACAGGTCTTGGGGCCTAAACCTTCATTAGGACAGCGGTGACAGCACTTCATTGTGAAATTCTTGAAGTTTCCCATAAAGGAATTGGTTTTGAAGCTTGTAAGAGGGTTGAATGACCTGTCCTGCTGTGGCCATAATATTATTGTCTTTGGAGACCTTAGCAAAGATGTGGTGGAGAAGAGGAAGCTGTTCGCTTAGGCAAAGGAGAAAGCAAGAGTGTTAGGCAAAGATTGTATTCAGTACCCTTAGGGTGCACTACAACAACTCTGACTACAGGAAAAAGGAAACCCAACCTTTGGTATAAGCCTGTACTACACAGTTTGGTAGCGTGTTGAGCAGCCTGTCTTATCTCAAGAGGGGTTAATGTGAGCTCTAGGGGAGTTACACAGAGATTCACTGTGACTAGTATTCAAATAAACACTTACAAACAAGGTTTCTTGAATAAACAATTATTTAATTTATCAGTCAGTTAGAGTAAGCCTTCTCTTCTTCAGAAGGGAGCAATATAAAAAGCAACACACAAATACACTTCAATACTATGCACTCTTAATATTCTAAAATCAGTGAAGACCCTTTTGGGATGGCCCACAGACACAACCTACACCCTCAGGTGACTTCAGTAGCTAGGGTGCTGGGGACATTAATATCTTACTGTTTGCATTTATAATACTGTTAGAAGTTGGTAAAAGGAAAAGGTTATTTGAACAAACAACAGACCACAAATATTCTTAAGCAGGCAAATACTTTTGGATCCCCTAAGCAGAGTCATTCAGTATAGCAGGGTAGGCCAATGTCAATGGGCGTAAGTCTTATATAGGAAGAAGCACCTCTTGTAGGTAGGTAGAAAAGTCTTTGCACAATGTTTTAGGAGTCTTTGAAGAGAAGAAGAATCAAATGTAGGGCCACAAGCTGTTTAGTCTTGTGAGTAGAATAAGATGCAAGCAACTCTACAACCCGAGGTAAGTTCTCTCAGACCTTTACAGTACCTTTGCATTGAAGAAACAGTGCAGCAGATGACTTCTGTTCCTGAGCAGCTCTGCAGATCTCACTGTTCCTGGGCCTCAGTCGTGGGGAGAAGAGGGAGGACTTCTGGGGACTCCTGCACTGCAATGGGACGGTCACCACTCGCAAACCGGCAATCTTTCCAACAAGTGGCACTTCAGTATTTCAGCTCCTCGCAACTACCGCAAATAGCAACACTGTGGTTCCTGGCTGTCAAGATGGACTTTCCTTGCTTCTGGGGTCCCGCACTGTGTTGAGGGGGCTCTGGCTCAGTCAGTCCTGCTTCCTGGGAGTCCGGAGGATCTCCCTGGAGCTCTTGGCCAACTTAAAAGCAACACATACAATCTGGTGTTCCTCTCGCTGGCTATTCGGTTTCCAGCAGCAACTCTGTGGAAAGGTAACCATATCCAAGAGAATGTCCAGGTGGCTTACTTTGGAGTTAATTGGTCCCACCAACTCAAGGGGAGAAGTCGTCCTTGCAGGGGCGTCTCTGTCGCTACGAATTTGGAGTTTCAGCACAGCAGCAGGGCTTCACTGGGCAAACTCGCCTTTTATTCAGTTCTCTCCCATTCATTCCAGCCCAGTTGTCAGTCACCCAGCAGGGTGGCTGTCTTTGCCGGACAGTCAGCCGGCCAATCACTACAGAGTGCATTTGGGTCTCCTAGGAGACTAAGCACAGGGAGTTTCGGGCACCTCCCTCTCTTTCTGCCCACCACAGACACCCTATAGCCAAAGTCGGGCTTCACTCGTGAATCCCACCAAAGGCAAAGGGAACAATGGGACCAAACCTGATTTGGCACGCAGAGTAAATCTCAAGAAGGACCTTTCCACAAAGAAATGACGAAAAAATAAGACCGGGGCCATTTTGACAAAAATGCCACCCATGGGTGCTTTACTGCAGCTTGTCATGAATCACAGAGTGTGCCCCTTTTGGGCTTCTTGGTCCCTGGCTCAGCAGGCTTGAACTCATTAATACTCCCAACATGGCCGTCCAGCGTAATCCCTTCTCACTCCATGCGCTGGACGTAGCCTTTTCTACTAATAGACCACGCCTTCCGCGACTCCGCGCGTCTCAATTCTATTGCGAAGTAGCGACCAGACGTTTGCCCCGTAGCTCGCGGTTCTTCTCCTTTTTCCAATTCCGCTATCCCTTCCTTGTCCTCCCCCTTCTACTTACCTCCTGGATTCGTGGCTACCGTGCTTCCACTGCCTCCTGGATTCCTGGATTCGGCGTCCTGGAAACTGAACGCATTCTGGATTCGGAAGAGACTCAGGCAGCCTTCTTCAAGACCCGGTCCATTGGCAAGAAGGCATCGACCAAGGACACCAGTAAAGAATGGACTAAGATGAGAAGGGGGAACTCCTTGACAGTTTGAGACGACACCCGACCAAACTTGATATTGATATGGAGGCTGCCGTGCAGGACCTGATGCGTAGTATGCAGGAATTATCAACCGAGGTACAGAATTTAAAGGTGGAGAACGACGCTCTCAAACAGTTGGTCCTATCCCGGGATTCTGCTACAAAAGAAAGTGTCTTACTGGGCGGCATCGTGGACAAATACGACGGCTCAGCAAAAATCCTTTGTGCATTCCTGGATTCGTTCTTGGTCCACTTTACCTTCAAGCCCTATTACTTTTCGTCCCCCAGGGCCAAGGTGGGTTTTATAATCTCTCACCTTTCCGGGAATGCCTTAACGTGGGCTACTCCCCTCGTTAACTCTAGTGATGCCCTCTTGGACGACTATGATGGGTTTATACAGGCCCTTAAAAACATGTTTGACCGCCCTGAGCAGGTTTACAGCGCCCAGGAATGCCTGTTAGACTTTCAGCAAGGTTCCCAGGATATGCTCACGTATGTGACCCGATTTAAACAATTGGCTAAGGAAGCTGAGTGGTCCGCTGAGGCGTGCTTTACCCTGTTCAGGAGAGGACTGAACAAAGAGATTAAGGATGAGCTGGCCAGAGTGGCACGACCAAGCTCGTTCCAGACACTAATGGATCTTGCCATGCAAATTGACTTCCGTATCCAGGAAAGGAAGACAGAAAAGAAAAAAAACAGGGGAATTCCTCCCAAGGTATCATTTGAGAGTACCGTCAGAACGGACACCAACCCAAGCCCAGTCACGGAACCAGAGCACATGCAGATTGGGGCTTTTTGTGGACCCATATCTCCGCAAGAGAGAATGAGAAGAATTCATACGGGCTTGTGCATGTATTGTGCCTCAGATAAGCATTTGGTTAGGGAATGCCCTCTAGCACCCCCTCGGCGTTCGGGAAACGCCAGCTCCCGATCCTAGATGGAGCAGAGCTGTTTGCTCCACATCAATTCCATCCTTGAACTCTCCTGGACAAAACAATTTGGTGATATTACAGGCCTTCTTATCACCCTCCTAGAATAAGACCTATTCCATTTTGACCCTGGTAGACTGCGGAGCTATGGGGATATTCATCGATCAAGAATGGGTTACTAAACATCGAATTCCGTACGAGACACGAAGCACCATGCAACCTGTGGAAGCTATTGACGGAAGACCCCTTGCATCAGGGCCCATAAGCCTGCAGACCAAAGAGATCCAGCTTTCAATAAATCACCATCAGGAGCTGATTAGGTCTGACATCATTAAGTCAGTTCATTACCCCATGGTTTTGGGTATGCCCTGGCTACAGAAACACAATCCATATATCAACTGGACAGCGGGTTCTCTATTCCTAGGCTCAGAGTTTTGCATGTCTCACTGCCTATCCCTGGAACCTCTGTTAAAACACCCAAAGGAACCAAAAAGGGAACAACAGACATCACTCATGGTGTCTAACGTCATACACGTTCCTGAGGCCTATCAAGGATATGCTGATGTGTTTTCGACTGCCATAGTCCAGGCCTTACTCCCACACAGACCTGAAGACTGCGCAATAGATACAGAACCCTCTGCAGTGATTCCCTTCGGCAGGATGTTCATCCTTTCCAAACCCGATAAAAAGGCCCTAAGAGAATACCTGGATACCAACCTTGAAAATGGCACCATAAGACCTTCAAAATCTCCTGCTGGTGCTTCTCTATTCTTTGTTCCCAAGAAGGATACCAAGGAACTCAGACCCTGACTCGCTTATCGCGGCCTAAATCAATGCACCCTCAAGGACCGGTACCTGTTACCCTTGATTTCGGACATCCTGAAAGCCATGAAAGGCGCGGTAATATTCACCAAGTTGGATCTCAGGGGCGCCTATCATTTGATTCGTGTCCGGGAAGGGGACGAATGGAAAACCGCCTTCAGAACACCCTTTGGTCATTATGAATATCTAGTCATGCCCTTTGGACTAGCTAATGCCCTGGCAATTTTCCAACGCTTTATGGACAGGGTGTTTTCTGACATGTTGTTTCTCTTCGTCATTGTATATCTGGATGACATATTGATCTTCTCCAAGGACCCTATACAACATGAAGAGCACATGAAGGCAGTCTTGCAGAGACTTAGAGAACACAAACTCTTAGCCAAACCCGAAAAATGTTTGTTTCATGTAACCTCCGTTCATTACCTAGGATTTATCCTTAGCCCAGAAGGAATCGGTATGGATCCTTCAAAGGTAAAGGCCATACTGACCTGACCTACTCCTACTTCCATGAAACAAGTTCAATCATTCCTGGGCCTTGCCAATTTCTACCGCAAGTTGATATCTAATTTCTCCGAGATAGTACAACCGATTGTTGCTCTCCTGAAGAAAGACACTCCCTTCCTCTGGTCTACACCACAGTAAACGGCATTCCAGCGTCCGAAGACAGAGTTTACACAAGCTCCTATCTTGGCACAACCCGATACTAGTCGACCCTTCCTAGTAGAAACGGACGCCTCTAATTACGCCATAGGTGCGGTCCTGAAGCAAGAATAAGGAGATAAACTGGAACACCCAATTGCTTATCTTTCACGAACCCTGACACCTAGTGAAACACACTATTCAGTCCTGGAAAAGGAATTGTTAGCCATCTGTCAAGCCTTCACTGAGTGGCGACATTTACTTCTGGGAGCTAAACATCCAATTCAGGTCCGTACGGACCACCGGAACCTCCAGATTCTACAGTCTTTGGAGTGTAGGAATAGTCGTCAGGCGCGATGGGCCTACTTCTTTGCCCAGTACCAGTTCCACATCACTCATGTTCCAGGATCACAAAACCTAATTGCCGACGCCTTATCTCGACGACCAGACTACGAGCCCATTGAAGACAAGGCATATCCTCAGATGTTTTCCCCCCAAGATCTTTGTAGCCCAAGCAGTCAACCTCCTTGAGGAAATCCAAGCTCAGACCCAATCCTCTGATTGGTGGAAGGATATATCTAAGAAAAATCAATGGAATCTAAGGGTCCGGGAAGGTTATCTGTTCAAGGACAATGTATTGGTCATCCCTACAAAAAGGCTACAACAAAGAATAATAAATCTCTGTCATGATACCCTACACTCCGGACATCGTGGCATCGCCAATACCCTCCGTCTTATACAAAGGCAATTCTGGTGGCCTAGGATGAGATTCGACGTACGGCAGTACATTCAATCCTGTATTGTCTGCAGTCAAAATAAACATGATAACAAGAGACCGGCGGGCCTTCTACTGCAACCTACACTGCCAACCAGGCCATGGGAGATTATCGCTATGGACTTCATTGTGGAACTACCACCTTCCTGCGGATACACTACCATTATGGTTACCATAGACTTGTTCACTCATATGGCTCATTTTACACCCCTGCATAAACTGCCATCCTCCTCTGAACTAGCAGGAATCTTCCTGGAACACATATTCCGTTTGCATGGACTCCCAGGATCATATCCGATCGTGGACCCCAATACATCTCACAATTCTGGAAATGTCTCTGTCAATGCTTAGGAATCCAACGTGCCCTTTCTTCAGGATATCACCCTCAAACCAACGGAGCCACAGAACATGTCAATCAAACCCTGGAACAGTATCTTCGATTCTTCGATGCTTCGCCACCAAGGTTCAGGATGACTGGTCCCTCCTGATACCCGTGGCTGGATTCGCCTACAACAATTCCGACCATTCGGCACTTAAGACCAGCCCCTTTTATTGCAGTCAAGGTTTCCATCCATCGGTCCTGCCTTCTGTTCTTCCTCAACCTACACCAGTACCTACAGTTGACTCCTGGATAGAAACCCTTGTCAATATACATAAGGAGGCCAAGGAATTCTTGGATAAGGCCAGAAAACAGACCAAGAAATATGCAGATTCCAAAAGAAGACCAGGCCCTTCTTATGCAATCGGTGACCGGGTCTGGTTGTCCTCAAAATTACTACCCCGACATCTACAGCCTAGTAAATTGGCCCCTCGATACTATGGTCCATTTCCCATCAAAGAAGTTATAAATCCCGTTTCTTATCGGATCAAATCGCCAGACTCCTGGAAGAAAATACACCCAGTCTTTCACACATCTTTGCTGAAACCCTACTATCCATCCTCCCAGAAACCCTGCAAACCTCCTCCTATACTGGTTGACAACCAATTGGAATACGAGGTGTCCCGGATTTGTGATTCCAGGTATAGCAGGGGCCAGCTTCAATATCTGGTTGAATGGAAAGGATATCCCCCTAGTGAAAGAACCTGGGAGCCTATGTCAAACATCAAGGCCCCTCGGCTGATCAGAAGATTTCATCTCATTCACCCAGGCAAACCTGGAGGGAAAGGTCTTCGGAGGAGGCATGCTGTCATGAATCACAGAGTGCACCCATTTTGGCCTTCTTGGTCCCTGTCACAGCGGGCTTGCACTCATTAATACTCCCAACATGGCCGCCCAGCGTAATCCCTTCTCGCTCCATGCGTTGGATGTAGCCTTTTCTACTAATAGACCACGCCTTCCGCGGCTCCGCGCGTCTCAAGGCTATTGCGAAGTAGCGACCAGACGTGTGCCCCGTAGCTTGCAGTTCTTCTCCTTTTTCCAATTCCGCTATCCCTTCCTTGTCCTCCCCCTTCTACTTACCTCCTGGATTCGTGGCTAGCGTGCTTCCACTGCCTCCTGGATTCCTGGATTTGGCGTCCCAGAAACTGAACGCATTTTGAAGAGACTCGGGCAGCCTTCTTCAAGACCCGGTCCATCCGCAAGAAGGCATCGAACAAGGACACCAGTAAAGAATGGACTCAGGTGAGAAGGGGGGGTGGGACTCCTTGACACATCTGCGAACGCAGCCCGCAGTTAAATGCACACCATGGTAGTTAAAATGAAACCATTGCCACCAGCCATTCAGTGGGGAAAGGGTAACATAAAAATGTTACAAGAGAAGCTAGACAAAAGGGGATACTAGCTAACCCCTCCAGCACCCTATTGTAAAATAGTGTGTGAGGGGTCTAGAAAGTTACAAATGTAAGTAAAGTCAATTTCACTTTACTGCTCTGGTAAACAGTAGTTTATCCCAGAGAAGGTATTTAAACCTTTGCGAAATCTGAAAGATTTCCCTGTACCACTGCACTAAAGGTGCTGTGTGACCCAATGTAAACGATGATGCCTATGGAGTTTGTCAGACTCCACAACCAAAAGAAACACAAAGTTCAGAAATCACATTAAAATACGTGAGAGACAGTGGGAAAAAGGGTCTCACTCGTTCCACGTTAAAAAAAATAAGTCCTCAAAATCCAGCAAAGTTGCTGGGGGTCTCTAAGGTAGAGAGAATTAGCACATTTCTGGGAATGCTCCCGAACAAAGAGAAAATAAATTGAAATATTACATGATCTATCCTGCAATCCGGCATGTTGTTTTGGATAGTGTTAGAAACCAGAGGTTGTTCTCATAAGCAGTCCCTGTGGATCCGTTGTTCAGGTGGCCAGGGAAGGGCCATCGCTCTTGGATCCCAACCATGGGGGCGGACAGCGAAGGAGGATCACCTGGGCAGGGAGTCCATGCGGACTGCGAGGAGAGCGTCCGAAGGCGAGACATGGTTTCCCCGTTCATTGCCCCAGTCCATCCTACCCACCCTCTTTGTTCATGGGATATTGTCACCCAAGTTCTGTCCTACCCCTTGACCTTCGCTCAAGAAAAGGGAAGATACAACATTGGGGACATCTGGGGAGACTAAACCCTTACTCAACTCTTGACACTAACCTTGTCTCTCCTTGTCTCTCCTTCCTCAAAACTCGGAGGATATTCTGCGAATCCACCTTTTCCTCCCAGTTATGCCCTTCCAGTAAACACAAGGATTTAACACCAACACCCTGGTATTACTACTACCACAATAACTCTTAATAGAATAAGAGGGAAAACATCACCCACGCACCTTAATAGGCCCCAACAAATCTCCACACCTAGTACTGGAAAGAGGATGAGTAAAGTTCAAACCCGTCAGTCTTTCTGGTGTATTCCCGGTCTCCCCCCATCTCCCCCTCTTCATTTCCAATAAGTACTGGGACGAGGAAGAGGCAATCGTTACAGGGCCGTTGCAAGCCTGATTCTATTCTATGGGTGAAATCATACCTTCTGAATCGCACATCCCGGGTGTGTTGGAGCAAGGCCACCTCTCCCTTCTCCCCCATTTCTCATGGAGTTCCTCAGGGAGCATTTATGTCCAGTCTGCTATTCAAACTTCATATCCAACCTTTCTGTTATATGCTGGATGAGCTTGGAGTGTATTTCTCAAACTATGCTGATAACACCCAGCTAGTACTTGAGCTATCAGGGGACTATGCCAAGGACGCTAGCCTTCTTCAGACCACCTATCACCACATTGAGACCTGGATGAGTAAGAACTGGATGTGTCTAAATGGAGATAAGACCGAGTTGCTGGTCTTTGGTACCAAGCATGCTGGAGCAAAAATACACTCAACTATCAATAATTCTCTATCCACGGCTGTCCAATCCCTGTCTCAAAGAGCATTAAGATGCTGGGCTTCAATCTCGACCCGTTACTCAGTGTAGATGCCCACATCATTCAGACAGTAAAAAATGAATCATACTATCTTTGGCTGCTGAGAAACCTGTGTCCCTTCCTGTAAGCGCCCAACTGCTCCTCGGTTGTTCCTGCTGTGATTCTGTCTAGATTGGACTGCGGCAATAATCGGTTAGTCAGTGCCAATAAAAAAAAACATTCAAGCTCTGCAAATCCTTCAAAATGATGCAGACCGCATAATTGCGAATAAATCTAGAAGACAGCATATCTCTGATAGCCGGAGAGATCTTCCTTGGCCCCCGGTTACCGCTCGACTAGAATTCAAGGCTGCTGCACAAACCCACAGAGCGCTATTTGGCACTGCTCCAATCTATATTAAGGACCTGGTTTCTCTATATGAGCCAGTGAAGAAACTACGCTCAACCACCTTGGCGTTGGTGAAAACTCCCAAATTCTCTCTCGTCAATTGCTTGGGAAGAGCTTTCCCTATCAGGGCAGCTAATATCTGGAATGTCCTGCCCCTGGAGCTTTGGCTGATTAAGGAATATGATATCTTTCGTCGGAAACTAAAGACTGCTCAATTCATCTCAAATCTTTTAAGTTCTACCTTGAACTAATGCTGTTTCCCTGACGCGCTGGTTCTTCCTGCAGTTTTATCCTGTGCCTTCATGTTTGTCCACTGTGTTTTTGTTTGTGCGCCCTGATGTCTGCGTGCTTCAGCACCCTATAAATTAATCAATAAATACATAAATGATAAATAAATCATGAGCAATACGGATTACCAATAGGAACAGCATGGGGATGCATGTAGAGGCCTACTACATCTCACTCCTAGGCTGTTCCACCAAGAGAGTCAGGCAAGTTCAGGCACTTTACCTCAACCATACACACCTGACTCCTCTTGACTCTCAGGTACACTATTAAAGGTGTGGTTTTGCCAGGAGAAATCAGCCAGTTGGGGATGTTGGCTGGATCAGGGAAGGCAGGGAGCAGGAGGCTGCAGCTGGAGGAGCCGACGGAAGTAGGAGAACGGGACAACGGGCGCTGACCCATTGTGTCAGAGGGGTTGCAGCGTGGCGAGGGAGCTGTGTCTCCATGAAGCCAGATTGAGGAAAGCTGTGAATTATTGCCCGTGGCCAGGCCAGTGCTCGTTCCCCTGGGACGTGTGCAGGTCCTTGGGGTGTCAGATGGGCAGGTGGCGAGACCCTGACCCTGGCACATCCGTCCCGACGAGGTTGCCTGCCAGCACTGCACTACGGTGAGTTTCGGGAGAGAAACTCAGAAGTGTGCAGGTGGCTGGAGCCGGAACCACAGCAACAAGGCGAAGTGTGAAAGAAGAAAGAAAGAAGGAAAACAGATGCGAAAGCGATGCGAAAGCAGAAAAAAGGACAGAAGTGTGAAAGTCAAGGAGCAGAAAGCAACAAGAGGGTGTAAGCGACCCAAGCGAGAAATAGAAGTGTGCAAGAGGCACGACAAAGAGGAGAGGTGCAAAGGTGCATGGAAAAGTGAGACAGAAGCCAATTGCAATAGCTCCCATTTAGCAAAATAGGTATCCCATACACTGCCCTTTCAACTACATTTCGTGACTGCACTGTTCAAGATGAATCCATTATTAATGTTATAGCCCTCCAAACAATCACAATTGAAGTCCCCCCCTATGATGATTCGACTATTGGGAAAGAGTATAGATCAGTCCTCAAGAAGTTTTGATATTTTTAATAGGAATTCCTCCAGCTTAAATCTAGCGGGGTTCCAGTCCAAGTTCACAAATAGGATTGTATGTTTTTTCTTTCCATAAAGTTAACTTTGATGGCTAACAAGCCATCAGAGGAGTGGACCAGTGTATTTCCGTTTTTAAATTCCTATCGATTGCGATTGCTAGCCCCCCCCAATTGGACGACCCGCAACAGCCCGATTTGCCGGACAGGTATAGGTTTCATATTCACTGAGTTCAAATTCCAATGCCGCCACTGTTTCCTGAAGCATCATGATCATTGATCTCTTACAATATGCTGGGCTATAAAACCATGAATACAAATACCTAGACCTGCATACATTCCATACATTTTTATACTAGAGGAAAGTACATGCAGGTTAACACATGTGGTTCACTTAGAGCATTACACCTATAAGGCTTAGCTCGTCCATGCCATCCAAGATATTTATTAGTAACCCCCATCACACTTAGAACTGCTTAAGGTTAGCCAATGGAATGCGCAGTAGTTACATGCAAATTATTAGACTACTTTGGTTAACGTATGTAAAACATTGAAGACATGTAGTACCTATGTCTATTTAATTGGGTGTGTATATTGTCTAGGTCATCAAGTCTATTGTGCTCAGGGATTCCAATTAGCCTGGCTTTCCCACGGTAGCATGTCTGTCCCACCAGAAGATGCTTTAGGACAACCAATCTATCGCCTGGGCAGACTTAGGGTTAGCCTGCGCATAATGCCAGTAAATCTGAAACGGTGACAATGGAGATAAGCTCCATCCAAGTTTGCGGTGTGTATAAATGCACCAGTTCGGTGGACACCTGCCACAGGCACGGCTTTCCACCCACGCATTCTAGAATGACTATGACAAATTCGGTCTAGCTGGCCACATAACATTTGCACTGAAACACCAGACTTGCCTCAACACCCATGCCATTAGAATACAACGACAACCTACGACAAATTCGGTCTAGATGAGCACACATAGAGTTTCCTGCACCAGCATTCTGTCGTGACCACCTTCAGCACCCGCCCACGTGGACCTCTTGTGTTGCTTACTGGAGCCCTGCCAGCCCTCCGAAGCACTAATCTCGGCCAAATGCCCACAAGCATCTTAAGCCTCCTCTTAGAAATGTTCCCATACTTGGACGATGGGGAACTAGGGTGTTCCTATCGCAAAACGCTTTAAGGCCTTATAAATGCGAAATGGCGCTTTATAAATTACTACCACAATACAATATTTTACAATATCTTTCCATCTCTCAAAATTCAAGCTACTGAATATCTGAATGAAATTGAAAAACAGCAGTAGGTGCTTCCTTATAGTAGCAAAATCATTTCTCATCAGAAAAACTTGTGGGAACTAGAAACTCATTTAAATGTGATCCAGCATCGGGTTTAACCGTCCCTGCTCCACGTACTTAAACTTAAAGCTGGAAGAGCCTTTTCCTTCTCAATCATCAGGGTGCTGGGGATCTTGCTTTCCACTGAGGCTTCAGCGGCCCCGCCAGATCTCCTTTATACTGCACCCCTGTCATGTCATTAGTCTTAGGGCCTCATTACATGGACGGCAGTAAGGGTTAACGGTGACCGTTAATGGTAACGGTGACCGTTAATCCTTACCGCCGTACTACGAGGTCCCTTTGCGGGTTGGGGAATTTAACACCTGCTTTTTGCAGGCGTTAAAACCCAACCCGCAAAGGGACCTTGGTGCTAATTACGGCACCGCAAATTTGCGGTACCGTAATTAGCACCTTCCCCATTCCCTTTATGCCCTATGGGGCAAAAATGGGAATGGGGAAGGGCAATGGTGGAAGGGGGAATTACCGCCCCACCAACCTTGGAGTAAGGCGGTAATTCCCCTTTCCGCCAAGGCGGTGCCGGTAATTTACCGGCATGGACCAAGGTGCTAACAGCACCTTGGGCCACCGCCTACCGTGTAATGAGGCCCTTAGTAACCAGACTGTGTAATTCTGTTTCGGTAGAAACTTGGCCACAGAATCCTTTATCAATTGCACAATTTCAGCTTGTGACATCACTGACAGAAATCTATCAATCTACAAATCTATCCATCATTCTTGGACCTCCAGACTGGGCTGTTGTGTGTGGCTGTTGTAGCTCCTGGGCAAACTTCATTTTTATTCATAGCACTTCCAGTGCTGCCGCTCCAGCTGCAAGGCTCTAGCCTTGTTAAATTAATTCTCTCTGTGTTCCTGAGCGCCAGATTGCCTGGCTCGCCGACCTTGCTTCCCTGCTTCCTGTTCCCCTCCCTCCCTTTCTCCATCTCACACGCTCTCATTGGTTGAATGGGCCGATCCCCACAAGGGTCTACACCCTCCGGGCTCCGTTCTCTGCATTCTTGGACCTCCAGACTGTGGCGAGTGTGTGGCTGTTGTAGCCCCTGGGCAAACTTCATTTTTATTCATAGCGCTCCCAGTGCTGCCGCTCCAGCTGCAGGCTCTAGCCTTGTTAAATTAACTCTCTTTGTGATCCTGAGCATCTGGCTCCCTTCCCTGCTTCCTGTTCCCCTCCCTCCCGCCCACGCACTCTCATTGGATGAACAGGGCCCTTATTCTTCTGCCTCCTATGCAGCCTCTGCCTGGCAGGCCCCTTGGTGAAGGACCCGAGGCTAAGGACAACTGTAGTGTAGCAGCTCCAGGTGGTGTCTGTGGGTGTCTGCTGGAGAAGAAAGAAGCCTGCAGCCGTCAACCTGCTGCAACAAATCAGGAAAGTGAATGTGGGCGTTTTACATTGTGGTAACTGTGGTCCAATTAGGATCTCTCTCACTCTCTAGGCCCCACACCCCACGAGGGGTGCCGTTGTACTGTTGTGAGTCACTTGTTTTATCCACCTGTGTCTTCCCCTTTTGGTTGCAACCCCGCCCCCCACCTGTGAGCATCCTGTGTTGTGTGGCGCTGGGCTGCGCGTCTCTCTATTCTCTCGCGCCCTTCTCCTCCCACCTTCCTCTTTCTCACCGTGTATAGTGCTCTCTGTTTCTACCACCTTCTCTAACTGCTACTCTATCTCCTATCCTATCCCTCTCACTAAGTCTGGAAGGAAGAAGTTCAAGAGGGACATCCTGTTGCTAACCCTGGCTTCCCTATCGTTGATACCTAGATCAGTGCTTCCTTCAGACAGACTCTCACCAACACCCTCTTTGTCATTACCTCACCAGTCCTATGGACCCCTCATATGGTCTCGGCTCTCTCTCCTATCTCCTCCTCTCCCATTAATGGTGGCACTTGGTCGGAGGTCCTCTTGGCCTTCTTCCATTCCTCCAAGACCATCATTAATGTCTACTTGAATGGCACTGTCTTGGACCAGGGCCCACAGCCCAATCTCCTCCTTTTTGATAGGCGTCTCATGCATCTGATCAACTTCCTTCCTTCTCCTGCTACTCCTACTAGCACCACTCTGGCCTCTCCGCCACCTCCTTCCTCCACATCTTCTCTGGCACCTGCCTCCTCCTCTCTGGGTACCTTGCCATCACCTGCTACCACCTCTGCCCATTCTCAGGCACCCTTACCACTTCTGCCGGGTGTACCTCAAGCCTGTACCCATCCCTGGAAATCTTTCAAATGTGGCAAACTGCTCCATGTTGCCACTCTCAACTCTCGCTCTGCTGTCAAACACTCCTCTGACATCTGCCACCTCCTCCAGGAGCTTAACCTGGATGTCCTTGCTCTTACTGAGACATGGTTCATGGCCACTTCTGTCACAAGTTTTTACAATCTCCTCCCTGATGGCTACAAGATCCTCTCTGTGCCCAGAACCAACTGACCTGGTTGGGGTGGGGGGAGTAGCTCTCATCTTTGCGGAGTGGGTCCCTGCGTCTGCCATTCCTCTGCGACTCTTCTCTCTCTCCATTCTACCCTCTGGTCCGACACATACTGCCGGACACACCTTGGATGTTCTCATCTCCTCAGACATCCCACTCACTACTCCTCTCTCTTGGACTGACTACTTTCTTCTTTCCTCTCACCTGAAACTCTCTGTCCCGCAGGCTAAGCCCACCCCAGCATTGCTACCCACTTTCTCGGTCATTCAGCCCACTAAGCGTGTGTCAGTTGATGCCTTTGCCTCTGCCTTCTCTGCTCCTCCTACTCATGCGGCTAACTCACACCCTGACACAGCCCTCTCTAATCTGCATCTTGCCATTTCCAATACTCTGGACATCCTTGCCCCGGCCATGAGAATCCGTCTGAAGCCTACCTGCAAGTCCAACTTTTGGTATGACTCCGACCTCGCTGCCCTGAAACGCAAGTGCAGGGTGCCTGAGGAGCGTTTTGGGTGCATCTTCTGACAAACTGGCCTGCTGCCTGCTCCAAAGGTAATACAGACTCTCTGTCCTGTCCAAGAAGAGAGTCCACATCCAAGCCCACGTCTCTGCGGCCTCTAACAACATGGCCAAACTCTTTAAAATCTGCAAAGGTGCTGGCTAATCCTTCTGCAGTCTTCACCTCTCCTGTTCCCTCCCAGACCCTCTGTACGGCCCTTGGCTTCTCACTACACTACTAAAACTCAGGTCATCCGGTCCTCGCTCTCCTCTTCCTCTCCCTCTACCGCTCTTAGCCCCTCTCTGGCCACCTCTCCTTCTCCTCCTCCTCCTTTCTCCTCTTTCTCTCTGCTAACACCTCTAACACCTGACGATGTTTCTAGACAAGTCCGATCTATGAAAGTGTCACCCAAACAGGTACTCCCCTGCTCCTCCAGAACCATCAAGGACCACATTGGCACCCTCGCTCCAGCCCTGACCGATTTCTGTAATCACTCCTTCGCAACTCGTGATTTCCCCTCTCTCCTCAAGCAATCCCTTGTGCACCCCCGCCTTAAAAAGCCTTCTGCCGATCCTACCTATCCGGATAACTATCGCCTGATCTCTATCACTCATTTCCTGGGAAAACCTCTGGAAAAGCTGGCCATCTCCCAGCTTACTCTCCACACTGAAACTGTTGGCTGTCTCCAGGACCGCCAGTCTGGTTTCAGAGCAGCTAGAGGCAGGGAAACTGCTCTACTGAACACCCATGAAGATCTGCTCTCTAATCTTGACACCAGCACCCCTTCTGGACTCACCCTCCTTGACTTTTCCTCTGCTTTCGACACAGTCAATCACACCATCCTGATCAACCGACTCTGTGAGAACCTGAGTATCACAGACCAGGCCCTGGAGTGGCTAACCTCTTTCCTCCTGGACCAACCCTCCCAGGTCCAACTTGGGTCCTTTCTCTCCATCACCTCTCTCTCCACATGTGGTGTTCTCAAGGGCTCTAGCCTCTTACCCTGGCTCTTCAATCTCTGTGTGGCTCCTCTGGCCCACCTAATCTCCACCTTCTGCTTTCAGTGTTAAGCAGATGACACACAGCTCTTTTTCAGGCTCCCTACAGCCTCCTCTCCTCTCTCGCACATTCCAGACTGTACGCGATTCAGGATTGGTGCGCCTCCAACAATCTCTGCCTTAATGCTGGTAAATCCCTCTCATATGGACCCCTACTCCCGCTTTTCCTCTCTCACTCTGACCGCCCTCCATGGGCCCTCTACTTTCACCTTCTTGTGAGGCAAAAAACCTTGGTGGCATCTTTGAATCCACTGTCTCCTCACATCACTTTCCAAGAAAGCCCACTACCAGCTGCACTTTCTCACTTTTGCCCAGAAGCTCATTGTCTTCAGAGCCTTGGTTCTCTCTAGGTTGGACTACTGTAACAGCCTTTTTCCCAATCTACCTTCCTCTACTCTCTGCCCTCTGCAACTAATCCAGAACAGGACTGCAAGACTTATCCTTGGCCTCAAGCCCAGGGACCATATCTTTCCAGCCCTGAAATTGCTCCACTGGCATCTGGTGGCTGCAAGGATCAAGTTCAAGACCCTCTGCATTGTCCACAAAGCTTTCTGGGGTAGGGTCCCGCACTACATTCAACACTCTCTTCCTAAATACCTTCCTTCTTGAGTCCTTTGCTCTGCCACCGCCAACTCTCTGAGGGTAAGACGCTTCTCCAGGCAGAGAGTAGGGGGCAGATCACTTTCCTCTGCAGGTGCCTCCCTTGGAACAACCTCCCTACACCTCTCAAACTTGAGCCGGACCATCTGAAGTTCCGGAAGCAGCTCAAAACCTTCCCCTTTTCTGCTTTCTCTCCCTTCCTCCCCTGATGACCTACCTGTCTGCTGCGCCGACTGATTGCTTGGTTACCCTCACAGTCTCACTGGGTACCTGGCTCCTCTTCACTGGTCTTCCCCGCACTGTCTCCGGGCCTGTCCCGCACTGGGGGCTGTAACTGTAACCTCTACAGTCCCCTGCCTCCTTGCACTTACCCAGAGCTGCGCTGTCCTGGCTGCACTTACTCAGAGCATTGCTGCCCTGATTGCACTTTTCCCTCGCCTAGAAACACATGGGTACAAGCGTGCTATAAATGGTATACAGTCAAAATAACGAAAAGAAAAAAACAAATAAATGTATAACTAAAATGTTATAATGAAAACATATTTGTTTTTAAAAGTATATGTCGGGATAAAAGGGTTGGGGTAGGGATTACAATAAAAAGAAACGTGGATTTTGGGGGGGAAACACCTCAAATAAAAATAAAGAATTGGTATTTTTCGCAATTTTGTGTCGTTATAATGTCATTCGTTATTTTTCATTAGTTATGAAGACATGGAACCGTTATAAATGACTTATCATATCGTATGGTAGTAATGCTTCAGGTGTCTTAAGGAATGGACTGGCAAAGACAGTGGCGAGGGCTGAGGCACCAAGTTCCAGCACTTCTTTCTGTGTGTTCAGACACCCAGACGGCTCTATCATTCTTGCGCAGCGCCTGAAATTCAGAATTCAACAGCATCTGGCGCTGATGACGTCCAAAGACGCGCAGGCGGTCAATGATGCATTGTTTGTGCTGATCCAGGCCATGAATAGCAATCGTGGCCTGTGAGCATCACGTGACCCTGACCTACAAAGCGGCAGCATTACTGGGCTCATAGAGGAAATGTCCCTATAAACCTCCAAGCTGAATGCAGCCAATCCCAGGAGCTCACAATAATCCACAACGGCGAGGCCTAAATAGAACAACCTTAAAGTAAGAGAGAAATAGAGAGGGCGAAAGAGAGAAATAGATTAAAAAAAATGCAAAAGAAAGAAAAAAGATTAAGAGATTGTTGAAGTCTAAGTGAGAAAGTTACAAGGGAGCCGGCTGCACAGGCCAGAGGCCACCTTAAACTACACACATCGACGCTCACACACTGTTTGTGACGCCAGCTTTCACCCCACAACCCCTGCTAGCACCAGCTGAACACTAAAACTCTAGCTTGGCATACAGAGCCCTACAGGCATCATCACTAGGGGGGTAGAAACCCGAGCAGGTTACCTATACCTGGGGCTCCCTTCTGATACACAAATCCCTACCAGCACACGGAGACCGGGACCTTCTTTTTTTTTAAAAAAATCTTTATTTTCATTTTATACCAAACAAGAAATAATAAAGAACAGTATCAACAATTCATTGTAATAATATCTAACCAAACATCAGTTAAAACATCACCAGTAAATACATCCTAAAACTATACCTAAAAATATCACAATAATAAAACCTACTTCTCCCTCTCATCCCCACCCACCTCAAAAAGACATCTTAAGATACAGGGCTTGTACAATTCCAAGAATTCCCCCCAAATCTTCCTAAATAACATTTGCTTCCTTTCACGACCATAAATCACTCTTTCCATTTCTGCTAATTTTATCATTTCATCCATCCATGCCCCTTTCCCTGGTGACAACCTTGATTTCCAACTTATCAATGTTAATTTCTTTGCACTTGAGGCCCCCCCCTAAACAACCATTTATGTTGAGAAATACACAAGACCTCCAGTGTCTCATCATCTCCTAGAATCAGGGTTTTGAAACCATAGTTCAGTTCTTGATCCAACACATTCCCATACATTTCACATATCTCTCCCCAAAAGCCTCTCACCCGCACACACTGCCATAGCATATGTTCACCCGCACACGCTCCCATAGCATATGTTCACCCGCACTATGTTCACCCGCACACACTCCCATAGCATATGTTCTAACGTTCCACTCCTTCAGACCTGCACCTATCAACGCAACAGCGAAGCCATCTCTCACTGCACCTTCTGCGGCTTCCAGCCAAACCCAACCCACTGTCCTCATATCCGAAAGGGAAAAGAGACCTTGAACATGGCAGCAGTATGCCTAGGGAGAAGGGGGACCGCTGGAGGAAGGAACTATCACGATGGAGCATACTAATGTGGCAGCTTTAGTGTAATGGCCCCCCTGCAGTCCATTGTACTTTTCATTCTGCAGAGAGCAGATGACAGTCTGCCAAATATGCATGCCGTGTAACTGCACCGTTTTGCATGCCTTCTAAGTTTAACGAATCACTTTCCTGCAACTCTATGACCAAAACTTCAGTCTACCAAAAATGCATGCAATGTGATGAACCATCGAATGTAATGTTTACCAAATGTGCATGCAATGTAAAATACTCTCTAACGTGTAGCTTTCTCTAGAGAATCGACAGTCGCTGTATTCACTCTGCTTGCTCCAGCTCTTAGTGCAACAGACCCCCCATATCAGTTGGCTGAGTCCCACGCCCAATACGGGTCGGGTCATTTGACAGCAATAACGTATTCACTGAAATACCAAATCATAGAGCACATCACACCCAACACATACAATTATAAACTATAAAAAGGTACTGTGGCGGCCCTAGGATATGCAGGGCTCTGGCAGGCAAAAGATGTGTCATACCCCCTAATTTGCATAAATAGTGACATCAGTGATATCACAGAATGAGTCTTTAGTACGCAAAGGTATCATGGGAAGTTAAATTAAAAACATATTGCCATGCGTAAGGTAGTAGACAAATGCACTGTGATGTTCAGTATATGAATTGTCAATACTAATATTGACCTATGTGGCAATATCAGGAGTGAGGCATTATACTTAATTAGTACCCGGCACGCGCGGCTGAACAGGAATACTGTGTGGTGATTGGCTCATTTGCGAGCCATACCACATGGTATTCCCGTTCACGCCATGTGTGCCGGCTACTCTGTTCCCAGCGAGGGGCGTGGCAGCCCCTCAGCCAATGAGGAGGCTCGAAATGGGGCAATCCCCGCTCCGAGCCTCCCCACCCCACTTACCTTCTATCCCGCGGTCTCCAGCGGGGGACGATGGAAACCTCCAGCCCTGTGGAGACTTGGAGCAGGGCCATCCCCGCTCCAAGCCTCCACATGGCTGGAGGCTTCCATCGTTCCCCCGCCGGAGACCACAGTACTTTTTTTTTTTCTTCCTCCCCATCCCCCCCCTTCCGCCCTCCCGACCCCACTTACCTTCTTTTTTCTTCTGGTCTTGGAAGCGAACGCGCTGGGAACACTTCTGTTCCCAGCGCGTCCGCTCCCAATGGCTGCCATGGAAAGGGAAAACGGACTATGTTTTCCCTTTCCATGGCGGTGGCCATTTTTTTTGCCGTTTATTTTTTTTTTCTGTTCCGAAACGTGTTTCGGAACAGAAAAAAATGCCATTAGCACCCCGATCCAACGGGCTGGGGTACTAATGGCAATAAGACCCTCGGCGGCGGGCCAATACCGCCGCAGGTAATGCCCGGGGGCTTCGCTAAGGCGCTCGCTACGCTCGGGCCTATAACTACGGCCCCGGGCATTACCTGGGGCGTTATTGGTCCGCCGCCTTGGGTCTTATTGCTACAATAGCAGACAGCTGAATACCCTGTACAGACTTCTAATTTTGACAGATAAGGCATAGTGTGATAAAAGGATTTGCCTGGGAGCATTCACTTTGGTTAAGTGACGAAGTCCGGATTTGAGAGCAGTCTGCAATTCAGTGACTTGAACACATCTCTTCCCAGATGAAATTGGTAGAAATACTGTTTGCAAAAGGTCTTCTTGAAACTTAGGTTTGAAAGCACTATCTGTGGAAGGCATTGCAAAAATATGGTGATTGTGTTTTGCCAACTGAAATGAACTACTGTTTTTTCAGATGTTTCATGATTGTTTTTATTTTCAGCGTGTGTATATTTGGGCAATACTAGTTCTGTAGATGCTTATGGGCTTACTGCGCTTTACAAATGTAAAATAAAAAGATAAATATTGTCAAAATTAGCAAAATGCTTTTATTTCAGAAGCTATAGACAATGATTATTTTGACTGTAAAAAAAAAAAAAAGAATAGCAAATAACTACGTTTCAAGTGCTGCTCACTACAAAATTAGAAGGGTGTCTCGTAAATGTACACCCTGAGCCTTGATTCGAGGGTGTGAGCAGGCCAAAACTTTATGCTAGTGTAGAATGGCAGGGGATCCTATAGCCAAAAGTTGCAAAGGCAACCGAACGGGTTAGGAGACTGTTGCTCAGATGTTATATGTTTAGACCTTCCTATAAATCATATGTCTTCTTTCCTATTCCTGCTGTAAAATGTGGTGTTTTGACATGGGGAAGAGTACGGCTCCCTTGCTTCACTCAGTGTGGGAACTTTTGTCGCCATAGCAAAAATCAAAAGGGTCTGACAGCGGGGCACTGGGCAACCACACAGACTGCTCATGCCTCGGGTCGGCTCTAACTACTGACCGTGGAATGTGTGGGCACAGAATATGATCTGTACTCACTGTGGTGTTGTGGGAACTGAAATGCTCACCCTCCTTAGCCCACTTAAAGAGAACCACAGCAAAGGACAAGGTAAGAAAGGTGCGGGCAGGGGGACCAGCCATTATTGCTCCCTATTTATCAGTCGCGCCTCTCTTATTACTCCATTACCTAAGATTGTAGTCTGATGCACTTGGGGGCTGTATGATATCCCTTTCTGGCATTGGTGATTTTTCTTAAATAGCCTGCCCCCGCCCCCCTTCTATGAAAGTCGGATCTGTGCTCTTGCATTTGCTGCTGTGTTTAAAAATTAGGCTTTTTCCTATTCCTCCTCCCAGGTTCTTCCCTCTGTCCTGATTACTCACTTCTTGGTGGCATGCTTTCTGCTATATGTTCTAAACTAGACCTTTTCTCCCTTCCTGGATACTTGACACCAGATTGTGTCATTGCTGTTGGGGTGTTGCTGGTTTGTGCTCTATAGTACCCCCCACCTTCCGTCTTTCCTCACTCCCCTTCAATGGTGGTGCTCTCTATCTCCCCTATCTTCTCAAACTGCTTCTCTATCATCTATCCTATCCCTCTGACGAAGTCTGGAAGGAAAAAAAGTTCAAGAAAGACACCCTGGTCTCCAACCCTTGCCTTCCCATCGATGCCACCTATGTCAGTGTTTCCTCGAGACAGACTTTCACTGACATCCTATTTGTCGTTTCTTCTTCTGACCCGTGGACCCTTCATATGGTCGCAGTTCTCTCTCCTTCTTCCTCCTCTCCCATTATTGGTGGCACTCAGTGGGAGGTCCTCTTGGCCGGCTTTTTGTCCTCCAGAGTCATCATTAATGTCTATCTAAATGGCACCGTCATGGTCCAGGGCCCTCAGCCCAGTCTTATACTATGATAGGCGCCTCCTTCGCCTCACCAACTTCCTTCCTTCTCCTGCTGCTCCCTCATGTCTGACTCCTCTGCCACCTCCCTCCTCCACCTCCCTGGCCTCTCTGCCATCTACAACCTCTCTGGCCCCTCGGCCACCTTCACCCTCCACCTTTCTGGCTCCCTTGCCATCTACCTCCTCTCTGGCTCTGCTTTCCTCCGCCCTCCTTCCGCCTCTCTGGCTCTTCTGCCACCTCTGTTGGGTACTCCTCTCTCCTATACTCCTCCCTGGAAGTCTTTCAAAAGAAGCAACCTGCTCCACATAGCTACTCTCAACTCTCGCTGTGCTGGCAAACACTCTGCTGACATTTGCCCCCTCGTTGAACTCCTGGACCTGGATGTTCTCGCTCTTACCGAGACATGGCTCAAGCCCAGTTCTGTCACGAGTTTTGACACTCTCCTCCCGAGGGCTTCAAGATCCTCTCCAAGCCCAGGCCCAAGCGGCCTGGAGGTGGAGTGGCCCTGATCTTTCCTGCGTGGATACCTGCTTCTTTCATCCCCACTCATACCTATTCCTCCTTTGAATTTCTGGTCTGCAGGGTCTCTACCTCTCCTGACCTCTCTCTGACCATGGCCACCATCTACAGGGCACCTGGCAAGGTCACCCTCTTCCTCTCTGAATGGGCTGACCTTATCTCCTCTCTCCTTTCCTCTACCTTTCAGCTTCTCCTCTTCTGGGATCTTAACATCCACCTGGACGCCCCAGACCTTCCTTTGGGCTTTTCCGCAACCTATGCGACTCTCTTTCCCTCTCTATTCTACCCTCAAGTCCGACACACTCAGTCGGTCACACACTGGATGTGTTCATCTCTTCAGACATTACCCCTTTCTAATACTCACACTACTCCACTCTCCAGGACTGACCACTTTCTTCTTTCTTCTCACTTTAAGCTTCCAGTCCCCTTGGCAAAATCCCAACCAGCACTGCCACCTTCCTTCATGGGCATTCGGCCTAAGAAGCGAGTGTCAGTGGCTGCCTTTGCCTCCACTTTGTCTCCCCTACTACCCCTGCGGCTGACTCCCATTCTGACACAGCCCTTTCCAACCTTCACCTTTCTATTTCTAACACTCTGGGTATCCTTGCCCATGTCATGCAGATTCGCCTAAAGTCTGCTACCAAGTGCAACTTTTGGTGTGACTCCGACCTGGCCGCTCTGAAACACAAGTAGCTGAGCGGAAGTGGGACCCTTCGGGCGCATCCTCTGGCCTGCCGCCTGCTCCAAAGGCAATACAGACTCTCCATCTTCTCGAAGAAGAGGGTCCATATTCAAGCCTGCATCTCTGCAGCCTCTAACAACCCTGCCAAACGTTTCAAAATTTGCAAGCAGCTGACCAATCCAACTACAGTTTCCACCTCCTCTACACCCACCCAGTCCCTTTGCACAGCTTTGGCCTCTCATGTCCCCGCTAAAACCCAGGACATCCTGTCTGCACTCTCCCTCTCTTCTCTCTACCACTACCTCTCTAAGGCCTCCCCCCAATCCCCCCGGCCGCTCTCCCTCCTCTCCTCTCCTGCCTCTCTCCTGTTACACCTGATGATGGTTCTAGACAAGTCCAGTCTATGAAAGTTTCATCCAAAAAGGTGAGCCCCTGCTCCTCCAGAACCATTAGGGACAACAATTTGTCTCTCGCTCCAGCCTTGGACGATTTCTCCAATCACTCCTTCGCCACTGGATCTTTCCCCTCTCTTCTCAAGCACTCCTTTGTGCTCCCTCTACTAAAAAAGCCTTCTGCCGACCCCTCCTGTCCGGCAAACCATCACCCGATCTCTATCACACCTGGCCACCCTTTGTCCTCCGGGCCCAGGTACCTGCTCACCCTGCCACCCTCCCGCACTGACTCCGGGCCACCCCTTGCACTGGGGTCTGTATCTGTACCCATACAGCCCCCCCCTTTTTCTTCCTGCACTTATCAGACCTACCCTGTCTGCTGCCTTAAACCTAGCACTTGCAAATTGCTGGCTGCACTACCACTGTTTGTTGCCTTTATTATTTATTTATTGTTATTTATCTGTTTCTCCTCTGCTTCGCACTTTTCACTTCTCCCCCCTTCCATGCACTTTTCCCCTCCCCCTCTCCCATGCACTTGTGTGCGTTCTCAATGTCATTGGGCCTAGTAAGATCGCTCTTTTGTTCTCCCCTGTTGCCCTCCCTTGCCTTATCGCGCTCTGAAACACTTGTGTAAGAGCGCGATAGAAATAAAATATCAATATCAATATCACTCCTTTCCTGGGCAAACTCTTTGAGGTTGGCTATCTCTCAGCTAACCCGCCACACTGAATCTGTTGGTTGCTCCACGTGGCTTCAGAGCAACCAGAGGCATGGAAACTGCTCTCTTGAACACCCTGCTTTCTAACCTTGACTCCAGCTCTGCCTCTGTCCTCATTCTCCTTTCCTCTGCTTTTGACATGGTCAATCGTGGCATTCTGATTAATCGACTCCATGAGTCGCTGGGCATCACGGATCAGACCCTGGCGTAGCTGACCTCCGTCCTCCTAGACCGACCCTCCGAGGTCCAGCTTGGGCCCTTTCTCTCCACATGTGGTGTTCCCCAGGGCTCTATCCCTGCACCGTGGCTTTTAAAAATCTATCTGGCCCCTTTGGCCCTCCAGATCTCTACCTTTACCTCTAACTTTCACATGTTATGCGGGTGACACGCAACTCTCTTACCGGTTACCCTCCGCCTCCTCCTCCTCGCTCATTCCTGACTGTCTATCAGTAAGACAGAGATCCTTCTCATTAGGACCCCTGCTCCCGCTTTTCCTCTCCCACTCTGTCCACCCTCCTTGGGCCCTCTCCCCTCACCCTCTTGTGAGGCTAAAAACCTTGGTGTCATCTTCGACTCCACACTCTCCTTCTCTCTCTACATCACAAACCTTGCCAAGAAGGCCCATTTCCAGCTGCACCCACTCAGAGGTATTCTCTCTTTTCTCACCTTCACCCAGAAACTCACAGTCTGCAGAGTTCTGGTTCTCTCTAGGCTGGACTACTGCGACAGCCTCTTTCTTGATCTACCCTTCGCCCCCTTCAACTTATCCAGAACAGGACCGTGAGACTTATCCTTGGCCTCAAGCCCAGGGACCGCATCTCTCTGGCCTGAAATCCCTCCACTGGCTCCTGGTAGATGCAAGGATCAAGTTCAAGACCGTCTGCATGACCATAAGGCTTTCTCTGGCCATGGCCCTCACTATCTTTAACTCTCTCTTCCCAAATACCTTCCTTCTAGAGCCCTCTGCTCGTCTACCGCTAACTCTCTGAGGGTCGGTCGCTTCTCCATGCAGAGAGTAGGGTGGAGATCTCTCTACTCAGCAAGTGCCTCACTCTGGAAGGGCCGCCCTGCCTCTCTCTGTCTTGAGACGGATCTCCTTAATGTTCTGGAAGCCCATCAAGACCTTCCTTTTCTCCTCTTCTTTTTTTGATCCCTCTGCCCTGCTAACCTACCCTGTTTCCCTGCTCTTCCTACTCTGCTGACTGGCTGATTGGTACACTCTGAGTCTTACAGGGCACCAGACCTCCCACAGCCCCTGACCAGTCCTCCTGCACTTGCCGCCTGGCCTTCCTTGTACTACCGGCTGGGATTGCACCTTGTAGTCCCAGCCTTCATCGCACTTAACTCAGAACCCTGCTTCCCTGGTTTGCACTTCTCCCTGCACCCTCTCCCCTGCAATTCTCGTTGCGCACTTTCACGATCTGAATGACACTACGCCTAGTAAGGTCGTTTGTCTTGGCTTCCCATTGTTCCCCTCCCTTGCATTGTTGCGCATTGAAATAAGTGTATAGGCGCATAATAAATAACAAATCAGTCAATCACAGGGGCCCATCACTTATCCATATTGACATCAGTTGTCAATATTAACAATCAGCGACAACATTACATCCTTATATTAACGCAACTTACCAATAGAAGGTTGCCTTGTGCCACTTCCACCATAGACTTCTCTTCTCTCTGCAATCCTGCTCCTGGCACCTGCACTGCATTGACGTTGCTGTCTCCCATGGTGCCCAGCAGAACACCTGGCAGCATGTAACTGCCTCCTTCAGGAGCGAGCCGTTGTTCAGATGTGCCCGGCTGTTGCATGAACACCTCCACCCGGACCGCCGTCTGCCCGTCCATGCACAGGCAGAGAGAAATCAGCTGCCCCAGGAATAGGGAGGAGGGCAGCAGGGGGGTAATACTGCCAACCACCGTCATGATTGATTTAACCCCACTGATGGAGCTTCCAGGCAACTTAAACGCTGTCTACCAGTACAGATCACCTGCGGCCTTATCCCCTGTACCCTGTGCTTACCAATGAAGCTGCAGGCTACCCCCTGCAACATGTACCTACCAGTGAACCTGCACGAATCCAGTGGCGGCTCCTGCAGCATGCGGTCACTGTCAGGGCTTCCTTGCACTTCTTGCAAATGCATTAATCAGCAGCGCATAGCCGTGGGCTCCAACATCTTGTGCTCGCTGGCAGAATTCCCTTCCACCCCCCAGAAACCAACGCTTGCAAGTAAGGCACAGTAATAGCTTATAGTCACAAGTGGCCGTGCTCACAAGTAGGGCACAGTGCCAATTCCTCAGACCTACTATAACATGCACTCCTCACTAGTGCATGAAGACAGCTTCCTATAACCTGTGGTCACTGGGAGGATTTCCTTGCCTGTGCTAGCAAATAGGCCAGCCCTTTCTCTCAGTAGAGTTTCCGTACACCTCCTGCACTGTGTGCTCATCTATAGAGCATCCGACAGCCCAAACCCAGCAGCAGATCTTCTGTGCACCTCTTGCCGGCTGTGCCAACAGCAGGTTTCTTTGCCTGACGTCTCCCCCGAAGCCTTTGCACAATGGCATAGGTGCCTTACAGCTTCTGCAGACTTCGATAATAAGCGGGCAGCCCGTTCTTGCAGCTCGTGCACACCAGTGGCGCTGCTGTCAAGTAACCCGTTCAATAGCCGCAGCCTCTGCCCAGAAGCCGGGTTCCCTGCCCTGCCGGCCGGCCGGCTCTGTTGACAGTAATCAGCTGGTGAACGCAACAGAAACAAAATACGGAAACCGAGAGGGAACACACAGCTGCCAAGAGCTGAGCCCGGGTCTCCCTGCAGCACCCTCTGCTGGCGGCGCAGCAGCATGGCATCGCTGTACTTTTTCCCCTTCCTTTCTGTCCTGGGAAATTACCATCGACACCTCCCATTAATAGTAGTGACATGCTAACAGTTGTTACGAAAGTCACATCGACACCGCCCATTAATAGTAGTGACATGCTAACAGTAGTAACGAAAGCCACATCGTGCGAAACTCGCAGAAATATAGTTTTAACAGAACAGCTGAGACCCCACCATCAACTTAGTTGTCCCACAATACCATTCCTGCAGACTAAGTGGATTCTCTTTCTCTGTATGAGCGCTGATCATCTGGAACTCCCCACCACTGCACATTTGCAATATTGACAATCACCTAGCATTCAGAAATGCCATCAAAACTTTTCCCTGTCTCCTCTTGAAACCCTCTTGCACTCTACACTCTCAAAACGCTTATTCAAACGCAACAACACTGCTACCCACCAACACCCCAGGGATGCTGGCAACATTCGCAGAGGCACACCGCAACAAACTACCACTCCCCCCACCCTCCGGGCCCCTCTACCACTGCTCAGACTCTCACTCCATGGAGACCGTGAATAGCGAGACCAGCCAATCGCATTGGACCAAGAAAAAGAACACTGCAGTCGAACTCCATCCAAGGGTACAGTACGCATACCTTACACTATGTCTGTGGACACAGGCATGACCACCAATCCATGCACCCTAGAATGCAGCTATGGCTATGCTTTTCCGGTCTAGCAGCACACATAGCCGTCCACACTGAAACCCCCCGGTCGTATCTCAGCACCTCTACCATAAGTATACAGTGACAACCAACGAAAAAAATGTGGTCTAACTGGGCACACATTTAATCTTCAGTGGAAGCATTCTATCCCGAACCTTCAACAGCACCCACTCACGTGCCTGCCCAACTAAGTCCTAACCTGGCAAAATTGCACACATGCATCTTTTATTTTAAACTCTTAGAACCTCCTACACACGGACTGCGGTCACCGAGGGTGTTCCAACCACAGAGCGCATAGAGGTCATACAAATGGGGAAAGGGCGCTATAAAAGTGATGAATACAATAAAATACAACTTAATCAAGAGTGCAATTCTCTTACCGTCTTTAACCTCTATGCTCTGCCTGTAACCCTCTGTATTCCCTTTCTCCATATCCTTCCAAGAGTATCCTAGTCCATCCTTCTAACGGTAACCCTTTTTGTAAAGCATTCTTTTGATTTGCAGCTAGGTGTGTGCTACACAAAACCCAGCACCTTCATATAACATAATATGACCAGCATTTTATAACCAAGACTACACTGTAAATGGCCCTCATTTTATCATTGAGGTTGATGCACCCACTAATCTCAGACAATGAGATGTCGCCCAGATTCAAAGATGTCAAATTATGCAGATTTACATCACCCCAACAAACCCAGCCCGATAGGAAATGCGGTGGCCCTGTAAGTACACAACCATGTGCCTGGCAGCACCCATTAGAAATCACGCAGCCATTTATAAATCATCTTAACAAAACAAACTCGAACAGGTAGGAGATAGGGAGAGTCTGCAGGAGAGTCTGGCCACCCCTTGACAGGACCACTCACATCACCTGCCCACCAACCTATACCCACAGTCCTTGACCGTGACATCCTTACAAGGTTTTAAGGGGATCACTCCGTCTTAGGGCCCTAGCGCCAAGACAAAGGCCGTTGACTGCACTAAAGCCTTTTTTCTTCTTGACGCAATTCATATTTATTTATTGTCTGTCTTTCCTGGTCTTTGCACCACCTTGCCTTGTTTCAAAGCACTAGGAAGCAAATGCAAGGCAACACGTTACCTCTGTACATAACACACAATAAATAAGAAAATAAGAAATAAAGAAACTCAATCTATGGAAGCAACCAGTTGTGTCAATTAATGAGACATAACACACTTGTCCAAAAGGGCTTAAATGTTTCTTCCTGTCGCCGTGCGAGATAGCACCTCTCAATGGAAGGAGAAATTACACTTCTTAATGAAAGGAAACAGCAATTTGAAGGAAGGGTGTAAAGAGTGCAGTTCTCTTGCCTTTGTGCCCTGGACCGTGGTCTACAGAAGCGAATTCCAATCACCCATTGCATGTAGTGAACCACCTGCCCCCGGACAAGCAGACTTCAAATCTAGAAAGGTGGAACCGTGTGTTTGTGTGTGTCTGTTTGTGTGTATTGTGCCTGTTCTCTGCGATGGAAGGTGCACTTCTGGTGCTTGTTCTGTGTTTCTTTAATGGGTGAGATGTTTTCACTGCTGCACCCATGACATTACTCGACCTGTCCCTTGTGAGCGAAGCTTGCACTGCTTCCCATGCTGCACCTGTTCTCTGAGAACTGCAGGTCTGCTGCTTGTTCTGTGTCTGTTCTAGGTTCCCCTTTTGCCCCCCCCCAATACCTTACTTTGGAATTCTACCTTTCTACCTTTGCACTGCTGTTTTTGCTGCATTGCATTATTATTTGTATGGTATGTAAGCTATGAAATACTTGAAAAAACATGAAGGAAATACTGCAACCCACAAGCCAAGGCCAGCTTCCAAAGACTTATGTGCCACTACAAAGCAGAAATCCTTAAAGCAAAGAAATGTTACCATTCCAAACAAATCAATAATCCACCTCTTCTTAAGAAAGAATGTTACCAAATCATTCATCAGATGAGAAGCTTAATCCTGCAGCAAAGTACCTTCCCTTACTCAAAAATTATTTCAGAATCAAAGTTCTAAATTCAGCAAACCCTGAACACTGCACTAAGGAGCGGAATTGGAAGCAACAATCAAACCCCTATCAGTGACATACAGCCTACGACCTCACAGAGGAAACAAATTGAATCAGTATCCAAAACAAACTTAAAAGAATTGGTGAAACTCTGCAACAAAGCTGGCGCTCCGATTGACACCTGCCCCACCAAACAACTATAAAAGTGACCCTTAACAAGGAAACACCACCTTTCTATTTTCGGAAATTAATTAACCGCTCGCTCAAAATAGGAATTGTACCAAAAGGTTTCAAAACTGCCTATGTCAAATCACTATTACAAAACACAGCTAGAGAACCAGTAGACCCCTCACACTTTTATCCTATCTCATGCATACCATACGGTGACATTTTAGAGAGCTATGTATACAGCCAAACCTTGGTGCATGGAGTCTAATAACTTATAAGATCGCTCACAAGTCAATTGTAGACCTATGAGAAGCACCACATCTGCACTAGTTTCCATTTAGCATGATCTCAAAATTGCAGTGGATGAAAAACATCACCTCAGTACTCATATGCCTTCGACAGTGTTAACCGCAGTACACTGTGATGAATGTGAGGATGCCGTCCCTTATTTCCAAGGGGGAGACCTTTCCCATGGAGCAAAACAGTGCATATTCAGAACAATAGTGCCTCTGACCTAGGGTGGGAGTTCCCTTATGGGATTGGGGATAATCATCACCCAAAAACACAGCATCACCCCGCTTTACCATATCCAATCCCTTTTCTAACTCCAAGCCCTTATGCCTGTTCCCTGGATGCAGTTCAAATATATGGTTATCAAGTTAGCCAAACTAACTTACATGACAATACTGAGGGACCTGATAATGCAAAATATCGTACATGTAGCCAAATCAACTTACATGACAATATTGAAAATCCAGACAATATAAAGTATTATGAATTTAGCCAAACTAACCTACATAATAAAAGGTAAAAACTAGACAACACAAAGGATTATGCATATAGCCAAACAGATATGCTTAACAGCATTGAAAAACCAGATAGTAGAAAATATCATGCATGTAGCTTGAAGGATGCTACTGTAACAAAGAAGATTGCCAGGAGTACAACGATCACTCACAAGCAATCGAATGAGTAGTCTAGTTTCCAAAGGCCAGCTATTGGCTCTAAGGAATACATTAGTCCAACGCTGGAGTTCAAACGGAGTTCAAGCTCAGGCTCAAACAGGAAGATCGGGAGCCAGAACTGGACAAAAGACGAAGCACAGAAGGAACAGAACACGCAACATGAGAGAGGCCTTAGCCTGCAAGGTTGCTGCAGACCCTGCAGAACACCCAACCGCTGCCAAAGCCTTCTGGAAGGGGACAGCTGCCGGGACCGCAGAGACCTCCACAGAGGAGGCAAGTAGATACGTGAGTCGTAGGGGAGACGGGAGCTGTAAGAGGTCTGGAGAAGCATAGGGCTGAGCTAAGGAGCTGGAGAAAGAGATTCTGGCACCTTACACCAAACAAGAGACAGTTGCATACTTGGCAGGAGATTAAACCAAGCGGATACAACAGAACGGTCGAGTCTGGGGCTCACACCCAAGAAAGAGAGAGGGTCTAGGACCCTAATAACAGAGAGGGTCTGCGACACTGAAGTGAATAAAAGGTATACAGTGATAATGCTGAACATAAAATAATGAATAGAAATATAATAAAATTTGAATAACGAAAAAATACTGATAAAAAAATAAAAAAATAAAAATATATAGGTGGGGATAGAAAAGGGAATCAAATGGTTGGGGAGGGGGTCGGGATCGGGTTTACTACAAAAAGAAACAGGAGGCTTGGGGGGAACTGCCCGAATAAAAAGAAAAAAACAATTCAGTATTTTTCGCTATTAAATTGTTGTTATAATTTTTGATTCCTTTTTTATGACATGGAACCGAATAAAAGATAGTTGTATATTTGGCAGGACAGTGAACCAACTGGATACAACACACTTGTGTGAGACTAGGACCCGCACCCAAAACCAAGGGGGTCAGGGACCCTGAAACCAATGCAAGAGAGTTGCAAACTTGGCAGGAGAGTGAACCAAGTGGATGCAACACAACGCTGCGAGTCTGGGACACGCACCCAAGAGAAAGAGGGTGTGGGACCATAAGAATGGAGAGGATTTGAGACCTTTAATCCACTTAATTGACTTAAAGTCAGAACTTTAATTCACAAAACCCATTAATTTGAACAAGAAAACAAGGAAACTCAAAGAATTAAATAGATATTTTTATTTTTTTGAATCCGCAGAAACCTATGAATTTATCCACACCTGATGAAGGGCTTATTAGCCCGAAATGCGTCGTGCAAGAGACAAAGAGATACACCTAGACAATCATCTTTCCCTATGTATATCCACATTGACCTCACACAAATGGACACTTAAATAGGTGAGGTCCCACTTGGGATAAGAACATTGTTTTTGTTGCAGAATTCTACTGCGAAATTATTGCTAGAGCAATGTATTATTTCTATTATGTTTGAATGTCTATGAAAATGAAATAGATCAAATATACTGTATATAGGTTGTTTGACCATCTGTGACTCTTCTCTACTTACTTTAGACATTGGTTCTGTAGCCCAGGATCAGCATCTGTGGCACCTAAAACACTATTGAAAACGCATTAACACCATCAACACTTGAACTAATTAGAGCAGAAATTTAGAGAACGTCGTGTGCCCCTCTACTTTTTCCATTGCAATTTACTTACAGGGTCGTTTCCCAGTTCTTGCAGTATGGGTTTCAAATGGGCCTGGCCCTGGCATCCTTACGTGCACAGTGGGGAGTGTGAAGAATCCTATGGATCCCTCACTGAAACCCTGCCTAAAGTCTCCTCCTACGTGGCCAGGGAAAGGCAGATGCTTCCTGATCCTGACCTTGGGGGTGGTGTATTGCGGCAGGATCACCTGGGAAGAGACAAGGTCCAGGGTGGTGAGGAGATCCCGTGGGATGACACACAGTATGGGAACACCTTTCAAGATTGCTAAAGCAGGTAATAGCTTATTGCCATTACAATGTATCTGAACCACATATGAATTCTGTGGCGCTGGGCATGAATACCATGAAACCTGAATAACCTTAATGACAGAAAGATCTTTCAAAGCATCTCAAGATACAAACCCTCCTTACTCCCAAAAGTATAATGTAGAAGGATCTAGCAATATTGCCTTAACTCCATTATCTCCCTCTGTAACAGCTAATTCTAACGGTTCATCTTTTAATAATTCTAAGGGAAATACATCTATCCTTAAAGTTAAGAAGTTTCCTAAAAGAACTAACTTTGTTGTTGGGGACTAAAGTCCCATAATCCCATGAGTACTGGGATGAGGAAGAGTACTGAAGAGGCATGCTGTAGTAGTAGTCGGGCATTAAGCCTTACAGCCCACACCTGAAGGACCTTGGGAGGCATAAAAGGCCCCCTAAGGTGCAGGCAAGGAGAATGAGCTGGAACTGTGACTGGTGTAAACGCTGTAGTAGCAGAGGCAGAAAGAAGAAGACACAGTGTTGGCAATCTATGCACAAGTTGGAGAACCAGAGGGATGCCGGAATGTTGATACAGCAGATGTCACCTGCTTGTTCGGTGAGGGTCCTGTTCCCCCAAACTCTGAGTTGCAGAGGCTAAGCAGTGGAAGGCATGCAGGAAGGCTGCTTTTCCCCATGGGAGCCTGATTGTGAAAATTGCCGTGCCAGAGGTGTGCTGGAGACCGAGGTGAGGAGCTGCAGGCAAGCCGTGGGTCTCAGCAGCGAGCGGGGCTCCTTTGTCGATTGGTCGAACTGGATAAACCTTCAACGAGGAAGGGTGTGGGTCTCCATGAAGCCAGAAGAAGTAGAAGTTGTACCCAAAGTCGTGGGAGTTGTGCAACCCGTAGAAAAAGGATCACAGGAGCCGGTGAGTCAAACCTGGCATTCTGATTCCATGGACGAGCAGTGAAAGCAACAATATGCAGTCCTATCTTCACTCGCGTATAGAAAGAAGCGAACTGAAGTTGTTTGTTTAACCCTTTGACAATGGAACCATGAGAAAGTAGCACTTACGTGTGATCAGTAATTTCCCTTCTCACTCGTGTGAAGAGCAATCACTACAGAAAGTCATTGTCGAACCCTTTAAATGTTGTAAACTGTATAAAGATGTGGTTTTGTGTCCCTAATTTCACTTTCCAAGGAGTGACCATTTATATCTTTATTCACACAAATGTTAAATGCTTAAAAGGAAGTGAAGCATTTACACTTTGTAGCTACCCTTGAAGAGAGAGCAAGCATTGTCCAAGCCAAGAGTATTCCCCTATTGTGCCTGAACGCAGTTTCTCTGAAAGCCAGAATACCATCTAATTATGACGGTGAGTACACAGTCAGTATACGTTGCTTAAGATACAAGTTTGCAAGCATTACCTGTAGCCAAGAGAGTGGCACCAAGGTTTCTCAGTCATTATTTCAGCTAACAGTTGGCAGAGAGAAGAAGGCAAAGTTGGGGAAGGGAAACTTGCTGTTGATGAATATTATTTAAAGTTGAGACGGACTAGCGAGGCAAAGAGGCTGACCCTTTTGAAGAGATATTCAGAGGAAGAGTGCCTTGCTTGTTGGAAGGCAGGGAAGTGCCTTAAACTAAATCTTGCCAGAACTAAAACTGTTTTGAATTACAACGTACTGAAGCTGTGGTGATATTTCAAAGTACTGAAGCTGTGATGATATTTCAAAGTACTGAAGCTATGGTGGTGTATCTAAGTGTCAGTAAATGAATAATTGCAGAAGCCCAACTGAAGTAAAGTACTATGAGACAAAGGAGAGTGTTCTCAGGGTAAATCTCAGCAGAAGTGAAGTTTTTGAAGTAGAAGGAGCAGCATTGTGAAATCATCCTGATAACTATTAGGATTGTGAATCCTAATTTTGTGACTAATGAAATACTAACTGTTAACCAACAACTGTGTTTCACTGACACGCGTAGAAGTTGTATGTCTTTATTGAACCGTGGCAAGCTTCTAGGATTAATGAAAGTGTTGGCAACGCATCGTGGATGGGAATATCATTGGTGCTGTTCTGAGGAAGTGGAAAGTCCATCTTTTACTAAGGGGAAGAGACTTGCTATTGTTGGAATATTGGTTAAAAACACTTTACAGTGACATTGAAACATCAAGAACTGATTTGAGACTATTCTATCTTCAAGGATTTCAGTGTTTATTTTTTATTTTTTGAACATTGGAGTAGAATTCTCTTGGAATCCTGGGGAAGGGAACTCGCCCAGGGTATTGAGAGTTTATCAAGAAACTGTGAATATTGATGCTATTTGAATTGCCATTTATTTACTTTGCATTTAATGTTTAGTGTGAGGGCCAGACATCTTGTGTTAGAGTGTTTCCCTTTAGTTATGGTTAGGCAGGGAAATCCGGATCAGAGTTGGGATAGTGAGGCAATTAATTTCATTTGTGCTTTAATAAAATGGCATGTTTTGAACAATCATCAAACAGTTATCTGCCTCGCATTGCTGACTTCTCACAGGGGCTATTAGAGAATTTTGGTGCCCCTGTGGTGGGACTGGGGAATCCCATCAGCGTCACTCTTCTCCCACCCAGATCCCATTCCGCTCCTCTCCTATACCAACATTTCCTCTCCTTCCTCTCCCAACCCAATTTATCCACTCTTCTCCCCTACCAACCCTCCCAGCTCTACCCACCCACCCACCCACCCACCTCTGAACATCAAGTCCCTTCCCTTGTCACCTCCCTACTGCTCCCCCCATCTTCCTTTCCTCCCATCTGCCAGCCACCCTGCTCTCTGGATACTCCTACGTTCCCACACCCTCCACAGATTACTCTAGCCCACTCCTCCTTCTCAACTCAGATTGATCTTCACCCCACCTCCCAGTACCACACTGGACCCCTTCTAAGAACCTTTCATTCTCTAGCACTCTTCCCTTTCAATCGTAGACCACTCCCAGCATCCCCTCAGTCACCCCTACCAAGAAACACTCCAATTCCCTATCACCTTATCCTACCCTAGATCTCCACTCCAGCTTCACCATGCACACCCCTTTTCACTCTGACCTTCCCACTGGGACTCCACCAAGAAGTTTGGCGCCCCGGTATGCACTCTCTCCCTCCTCAAGTCCCCATCTGCCTATTCTCTAAGACCCACCTCTCCCACTCATTTTACCCACTCTGCTGCATCCTTATTAATGCCAGATCTGTCGCCAAAACAAACACTTAATTTTCAACTTTATCTCGACCGACATCCTCTTTATCACTGACACCTGGCTCTCTGATGCTTTCCCTGCAGGATACTCCCTGATCATGCACAACAAATCCAGCAGAGCACGGGGATTAACCATCCTCCACAAACTACACCTCACAGTCTGACACTCTGAGAAACAACTCTGCAACGCTGACTGCAAATCTTTGATAGTAAAATTCCAAATCACTCCCTCCCTCACCCACGCCCTCTCCTCAGGATCATCGCAGAATTCAAGGCCCCCGTCTGCTCTACCCACCCCCACTCCGAAGCACTTTTACACCATCTCTATTGAAAGAAACTGCACCATCAGCACCAAATTAGCAACAATCACTGCTCTCTCATCTGCACCTCCTAATCCTTCGCTCCCTCCCCCACACCCTCTCCTCCCCTCTTTCCTCGCTATTTCCCATCCAGAATTCCTGAAGCTACTATCCATTAGCCACCCTTCTGGATCTCCTGGAGCCCCCTGCTCCCCGTCACTCAAAACCTCTAACTTCAAACCCTTACTCAAAAAAGTCCACCATTGACCCCCTTCTTCCATCCAAGTACCGCCCAATTTCAAACAACTGCTCTTTGCCAAACTCTTAGACTGCGTAGCATACTCCCAGCTCTGCCTCTTCCCAGAATCCATGGCCTACTCAACCCTGCTCAGTCCATATTCAGACCCCGCTGAGGAACTGAAACCTCCCATGTCTCCATCTGTGATAACATGAAACGATCAGCAGGCTCAGAAGGCAAGTACTTTAAGAACATACACAATGTTAACATCTAGATATATAGCACCATTTCAATGTTCATATTTTGACTGTCAGTGAACAAAACCGTCTGGCTTAGGTATGTCAGTGAACAAAAACAAGTGGCTGAGGTATGTGATGCATTGATGCCATCAACAACATTTGTGATGTCATGTTTGATGACCTGGGTGTGCGTCTTAGCAGTGCATGCTGGTGGTGTGAGTTATGGTTGCTTAGATTACCATAACTTGTGAATTTCTGGGGGGGTTTTGTTTTACTTATAACCATAACCTCCGTTTAACAAATAAGAATTCATAGGATATCGTAGCTTTTTATTAGTGCAACTTAACCATAACATCTCTTTAACTAAGATTTTTCTGTGAATTTCATAGGTTTTTGTAAATGAAAATGTGTCATGATGTTACATCACTGTATATAAGTTATTAATAATTCATCTTTTAACATATATCAAAGAACTGTAAAACTCCTTTAGGAAAACATTTTTGCAATGCATACTGACGTGTGTCGTTTTCAGCAGCGCATGCTCTGGATGCAAGTCATGGTTGAATTGTCAAATTCAAATCCCTCTGCATCATCCATATGGCTGTCTGGGATCGGGGACCACACTATCTTCAACTTGCTCTCACCAAATACTCTCCGTCAAGATGTCTCTGATCTTCCGGCTCCTACTCTCTGCATGTCAAGCGCTTCTCTAATAAGCGAGTGGGCGGCCGATCTCTTTCCTCGGCTGGCTCCCTCTTCTGGAACAGCCTCCCCCTTCCTCTTCGTCTTGAGCTGAAGCTCCTCAAATCTGCAAGCTCCTGAAGACTTTACTGTTCTCCTCCTTCCCCCTCTACCTCCTGTGCTAAACACCATAGTCACTGAGATTGGTGGTGTGGGCCCTCATCTGTCCTTCTGGGTTCTGGCCTTCCATCCAACCGCCTTCAGCCTCCGCCCTCCTCATGCACTTGCCTTTGGGCCCCCATTGTCCTGAGCTGTCCCAAAGGCCTGCACTTATTATACTGGCAGGTGACCACTATTTACCTAGTGGCCTCTGCCAGGCACTTACCTGTTGCCTTGCAACAGACTCTCTGGCACTCCCCCTTTGTTCCCTTGTCCCTTCTCCCTCTCTGCACTTGCACATTCCGAATGTTCACAAGGCCTAGTAGGACCGCCCCTGTCTTTTCCATCATTGTTATTTTATTTGCCTTTTGTTCCCTTGTTCCCTCCCCTTTGCCCTGTGGGTTTTTGAAACACAATTTCTTGATGTGTAAGTGTCTTACAAATGCACAATAAATAAATAAATAAACCTCGTCCAGTTTGCGGATGAGAATTGCCTGAAGATAAACTGCGCTAAGACCAAGGGCATGCACATATGGAGTAAAAGCAGACATATTACTAGGTTTAACGGGTACATTAAGGACACAGAGCTGGAGCAGGTTAAAACCTATGTTTACCATGGGCTACCATTGTTCAGTGTTATTACATCCTCACAATACTATGCTTGCGTCAAATCAAAGGCTATGTGACGATGGCTGGTATTTAGGGGATTCATCAAGAGAGTTGGTGGAGAGTTTTAGAGGGATTGCCGGAAGGTCATACCAAGGCAATTGTACCATGTATTTTATATGGTTTAGAAACTGTTCCTGACAATCACGTGAGTTGGTTAGACAAATTAGAAGGAAAAATACTTAGGTCTCTTTTTAAACTCACCCACAAGTGTATCTGTGCCTGCTTTGAGAATTGAATTGTGCATTACTCAGACCATCCACCTTATGGCGATTTTGCGATTTGCAAAAAAATCGCAAAATTTGCCATTTCCCGCAATTGCCGCTATAAATCATTAAATGAGCACAAAAAAGACACGTTAGCTTAGTGTGTCTTTTTTCGCGCTCATTTAATGATTTAGAGCGAACACAGCTGGCTGCTGATTGCAGCAGCTTGAGGGTTAACACCTCGGCTCTGTGTTGCAGGCCCAGGATTGGGGGAGGGTCACACAGGCCTGGGAGATGCACAGCATTTGGCTGTGACCCCAGGCACCTCCAAGGCTCATTGAGTGTCCAAGCTGACAGTTGGTGAAGCTAGCCAGGTAAGCACTGGCCTGTCCACTCATCTGCCCCCAACTCAGAGCACCCAAAGAGGCCACTGGACTGTTTTCATTCCCGGCGCTCGACAGGAAAGTAAATTACTTTCCTGTCGAGCGCCGGAAAAGAAAGCATAAACTTAATGCTTCCTGACGCTCGTCTACAATTGGTATCATGCAGCCCAGCCTCAAGGCTGGGCTGCATGATACCAATTGAAGACTCTCGTAGCTGTATTAATTTCAAATTGCTTTACAATTGGTATCATGGGCTGCATGATACCAATTGTAAAGCAATTTGAAAACGAATACAGCTACGAGCGTTTGTATCATGCAGCCCAGCCTTGAATCAAGGCTGGGCTGCATGATGCCAATTGAAGACTCTCGTAGCTCTATTCGTTTCAAATTGCTTTACAATAATTGTAAAGCAATTTGAAACGAATACAGCTACGAGCGTTTGTATCATGCAGCCCAGCCTTGAATCAAGGCTGGGCTGTATGACACCAATTACGCACAAAATTGGGTGTTAAAATTTATGAAAGGCAAATGCCATTCGTCCTGTGCAATTTTGGTGGTTATGCAAAGGCAATTTAATGATATATGCATAT
This sequence comes from Ambystoma mexicanum, assembly GCF_040938575.1. NCBI lineage: Eukaryota > Metazoa > Chordata > Amphibia > Caudata > Ambystomatidae > Ambystoma > Ambystoma mexicanum. The sequence continues at coordinate 1,301,111,117 of NC_090932.1, forward strand.
TTCACCTTGATATGCTAATTTCTGATGACATCACATGCCATTGCATTTGTTAATGAGTTCCCTCCCCCACTTTAATTTGTAGGACTTGACCCCTGGTAGTGTTGTGATGTTTCATTTCTGTTTGTGGGTGTGTTTAGTCACCATGTGTGGGTGGCATAACCAAGGAATTATGACCACCCAAGAGAGTTCATTGTTTGGCTAGGTATTATGGGCTTGCAGTTACTGCCACTGCATTGCCCCTGTGTCTTGGCCTCATGGATTCCTTCCATGGAGAAGTGTAGAGTTGTTCCCCCTCTCTCCTGGGGTCATAGGACAAGCGAAAAGCAAACCTATGGGCTTCAACCAGGGTTACACTTTTGAATTCAAGCCTATCTGTTTATTTGCTTTCCACTTGTCTGCTGGAAGTAGTGGCACAGCACCATTTCCTTGGAGCTCATCAGGCTGTATCCCACTTCCCCCACCACAATCCAAAATGTTAGGCTGTGGTGACTCGACCTGGCTGTCCTACAGAGCGCAGCCAGACAGAACACATTTTGTTCCTCACTAACAAAAGCCTTGCAATTACTTGGTTTTAGGCTAAAAAAGATGTTAAATGATATATTTTTCAACGTTAGAAAATGCCGCAAAAAACGCAGCTGGGTGCCGCAATTTATTTCTTTTTTGTGCCGCAATATTTTCCATTTCATGCCGCAATTTTCTGGAGGGTCTGACCGCCCCATTCCAAGGTTGGCGGGGTCGGTAATTCCCCATTCACCATGGGCCCTTCCCCATTCCCATTTTTGCCCCATAGGGCTCAATGGGAATGGGGAAGGCGCTAATTACGGCACCGTAAATTACAGTGCCGTAATTACCTCCTAGTTCCCTTTGCGGGTTGGTTTTTTAACGCCTGCAAAAAGCAGGCGTTAAGTACCAACCCGCAAAGGGAACTCGGAATAGGGCGGTAAGGGTTTAACGGCACCGGTCTCGTTACCGGTGACCGTTAACCCTTACCGCCCTACTCGGAATGACCCCCATAGACTCTGTCGAATCGACATGTACACTATCGAATGGGTAATCATGAATTGGCGGGTTCTGCACAAGAGTATGTGGAGAAGAGCCGATTGCCTTTGATTGAGGCAGTAGAGATCAGTTTTTATTTACATAAACTTACCACAAGTCACACGAATGGAACCGTGTGAGATCTATTGGCACACCTCAGCATAAACAGCGTTATGAGGTGTACGTTACACAAAGCTTTGTATACCAAAAGCCAGGCAGTTATTTGATTAAGCCATGTTCTTATACATTAAGTTGATTCGTCATGTAGCTGAGATTAAACATTTTACTGGTATTAGAACACACTGGTGCCTGCCGTAGCCTCCCACGGGAAAAAGATGATGCCGCCGGTGTGCCGAATTTATAGAAAGTAGTAGGCACATTTTGACGGCATGTGAGAATTTAACTGACGTTTATTCCAAGGGCTACGAGCATTTTTGCACACGACCTGGTAGTATTGTCACAGATCAGTTCTGGTCCATGATTGTGGCGGCAGAGTCGCTTGTGATTACTGCAGCGGCAATGCATGTTTGAGAGAGTATACAAAATAGGTTATTAATTGATGCTCCTAAAACGCAAACAGGTATTGAGGGTTAATTCTACAGAATAAGCATGTAGGTGGACCAGAATCACACATGAGCTGTAGTATACTAATTTGAAAGTTGTCCCTTATCTTGAATACTGTAACTTATATAGGTTTTTTTATTAATGGTGTAAAATATTAATTCTCTTTTTTATATGGATTGTTGGATGTGGATTTTGAAGTATGATTTTAGTTTTTTCTGGATGTCTTTGTTGCTTTGGATGATTTAAATGCAAAAAGCGTAAACAGTCATGCGCATTCAATTAAAAAAAAGAGTAATTATAAGTGCAATCGTTTCCCAATTTAATGGTATTTAACGTATCATGTTCTTAATTAGCCAAGTAAAAACAGATCTTATGTCCTGAGAGCTGAGAGACAGAAGAGGGATCAAGGATTTGACCAAAAAGACCCCATCTCAGAGTCTTTACTCACTAACATACCTTCGAGAGTAGAGTGCAGATACTGTACGTGGCCAGTGGATGGCAATAGATACTAAAATATACAGGAGCGCCCCTATACTTAAAAGAGATACTGCAGACATAGTGAATTACATTATTGGATTCTATGACTATCCGGGCACGATTCATGGAATCCGCATATAAAACCTGCAAAGCCCTGCATGCTGAATAAAATGACCCTGTGCGTCCCTATGCGCAAACATTTCTCTGCGAGCTCCAAAGCGCACTTCAACCCGATCTGTCAAGAAAAACAAGCTTCGCGAGGAACGCCCACAACACACCCTCATGCAAACTAAAAACATAGCAGTACACCAACCTTAGCGCAAACCTGCACGTCCACCTCTGACCCACCATCCAGCACCCCTGCGAAACCACGCAAGCTCCCTCGTAAACCAAGGCTGCACTCTAGCGAAAATGCGCAAGCTCCCTCGTATGTCAAGGCTGCACCCAGTGGAGTAACCTTCCTGAAAATGTTGGGGGGGGGGGGACATGACATCTGAAGAAAAGGTGCCCCAGCCAAATGAATGTGGACAAAATGGTGTGCCATGAAAGTTGGGGGGGACAAACACCACTGTCCCCCCCCTAAAACTACGCCCATGACTGCACCCATGGGAAAACATGCAAACTTCCTGGCAAGTCAAAGCTGCACCCCTACAAAAATGTGTGAGCCCCCTCGTAAGTCAAGTCTGCACCCATGCTAAAATGCTCGAGCACTCTCGTAAGTCAAGACTGCAACCCTGCAAAACCGTGCAAACCGCCACATAAATGAAGGCTGCACCCCTGCGAAACTGCGAACCCTCCCTCCTACTCCAAAGTCACCCAAAGTGCTGGCATATAACCTTACTGCACATCAGCCCCCTCAAGCCCGACACCACCCACCAGCCCCCTCACCTTCGCCACTATCCCAGTCAGCCCCTTCAAGTCCAGACACCACCCACCAGCTCCCCTCACCTCTGTCACCACCCCAGCACCCCAGTCAGCTACTCGACAGTACACCCCCTCCCCACAACTCCGTCACTAGCCCAGGCAGTTCCCTCAAGTCCTGACATCACCCATCAGCCCCCTGACCTCCACCACCACCCCAGTCAGCCCCCTGCCAGTACATCCCCCTCTCCACACCACCCTCACCTCTGCCACTACCCCAGGCAGCGTGCCGAGCACTGACACCACCCACCATCCCCCCTCACTTCTGCCACTACCCCAGTCAGCCCCCTGACAGTACAACCCCCGTCCCCACACTGCCCTTTCCTCTGCCACTACCCCCAGGCAACCCCCTCAAGTCCTGATACCACCCACCACCCACCAGCCCCCCTCACCCCTGCCACCACCCCAGTCAGCCCCCTGACAGTACCTGCCTCTCCTGACACACCCCTGACCTCCACCACTACCCCAGGAAGCCCCTTCAAGTCCTGACAAAACCCACCAGCCCCCCTCACCTCTGCCATCATCCCAGTCAGCCCCTTAACAGTACACCCCCCTCCCCACATTGCCCTCACCTCCGCCACTACCCCCAGGCAGCAACCTCAAGTTCTGACACCACCACCCAGCCCCTGCACCTCTGTTACCACCCCGGTCAGCCACCTGACAGTACCTGCCCCTCCCTACACACACACCCCTGTTCTCCACCACTACCCCAGGAAGCCCTCTCAAGGCCTGACACCACCCACCACCCACCAGCCCCCATCACCTCACCACCACCCCCGTCAGCTCACTGACAGTACACCCCCTTCCTCACACCACCCTCACCTCCGCCACTACCCCTAGGCAGCACCCTAAAGTTCTGACATCACCCACAAGCCCCTCTCACCTCCACTACAATCCCAGTCAGTAGACTGACAGTCTGCCACCCTACCAGTCCAATGTATAGATGCAACTCACCATGAAGCAGCCCTCCAACATGCCCAACACCAACACGATCAACTGGAAGCACTGAATATCAATCCAGGACCGGAGCATCCCCTGTCACTTACTGGCAGACCTGAATCTGCAGCACCTCATAACACTGTGGCCACCTCATCCACATGTGAATGCAATGCAAAGTGGCATGTGCATATTGGCCATGGGTCATTGCAAAGGTATCCAAGCACAGCAACTGAATGTGTGTTGAGGACAGAAGCAAACAGAATCAAACATTGGGTAGATCCACAAATAATGACTAGGCGCGTTACAGCCTGAGCATAAGTAACCCGGTTGGTAGGGGTGGCAAAGTCCCTGTCAGGGATGACAACATGTCAGGACTGTGCATGGGTGATGGGAGGTCAGTCAGAAAGTGCATGGCTCAGTGAGACAGGAAATGTGTGCTGCCACACACAAACAGCAAACATGGGATTACAGTGGCAGAGATGGAGCAAGACATGAGAGCAGGCAGTGTGGTGGGCGTGTGAGCATGGCATGGGATTGACACAGCAATGCAATAATAAATGTGCAAGTTATGTGTCCAGGCCACCCATCCAGAGTGATCCCACCTCCCACTGTAGCACCCACAATGCCAAATACACACTATATCGAATGGGGTGTGGGCACATACACAATGCCAAGCATGTGCAAAGGGAGGTTCTGAACCTTAAATACCAAATTTTAACATTATTTTTAATTTGGGGGATCCCTTAAGCCCCATGTTTTGCAATGATTATAACTCCACCCCAAACCGCTCCCCACCCTTTTTAATCCATCACCCCACCCCCACATATATATTTAATAAAACAATTTGAAGGGACCCATGACACATGAGCATCAGTGGACCTGAAATTAAAACAAGATAAAAGCATGCAGAAACACATGAACAGGTGGCATTCCTTCCACAATGAGTCAACCAAAAAATACATGTCACAGCCACACATCACTGCAACAACACCTGTATGTACATCATCACACACACAAGAGAAGCCTCCACGTCAACCACACTGACACACTGAAGCAAAACACGCAGTGATGCTGCACATGTAATGGAAAATGAAAAACATTCAATACAGCCTCCAATCGTCTGATGGCCTCACCTCTACATGTCAGGCACATGTGCATCCCTCCACCCGCAAACATCGCAGGAACAACATGACACACACAAGCACATCACAATACACATGACCAGCAATGAAGAGATACACTGGGTGAAATGTAAAAAATCAAATGTGCAGACAGACAAATGATCTGCATGAAGCGTGGAATGTACTCAGATAAAACCTGTATTGAATAAAACTATATACACCAAAAACTGGGAAGGAATGATCAAGAAGTCCGGGGGGAATGAAGAATACAGAAATTAACCCTATAGTTAAAGAACTATATACATGAAAAACTGTGAAGGAAAGTCAATGAAGTCTGAGGAAAAAGGAAAAATCCTAATTGAAACCTATACGTAAAGAACTATATACAAAGGAAGCTGGCTAGTCCTCCTCACCAGTCTCTGACAACCTGTCGCTGATTCACAGGCACGTCCTCCTGCCTCAGGCGGGCCTCTGTTGTTGCCTGGAGGGCGGACAATAACTGATGTTCCGCGTCCCGTGCCAACATGCACGTCAGCTACAAGATGGCAGCCCGCCTCGGTGCCCGGCGCTGTGCCACCTCAACTCTGGCCACCATCACTTGTGCATTCCATGCCCGCTGCCTCTCTGCCAGCAGCTGCCACTCATACTACCTGAACATGGAAGAAATGGCGTTCAACGCCCCCACATGGTTTCCACCTGCCTCCTCTGGATTTGCCCTGTGACGATCTGCCTCCTCATATTTGCCACCTGCTGCCACCGTGCCCAGTGCACGCTCTGTCGGTACACCCTCTGACATGATGACAATTGTTGGGGGCGTCCGGCACCTGCACCTCTCTGAGGTGTTTGCTGACCCTCCATTACCTGTGCCTGTGTCAGTGACTGGGTAGGCACAGTGGCCACCTCAGCTGATAACACAGATAAGGAAGCAAGGAGGGGGTTGTGGCAGTGAACAGCCTATGGAGCCCACCAGGGAACAGGCCTGTTGCCAGCAAGGCCATGCAGTGGCAAAGTTCATTGTGAATATGGGCAAGCATACCATGAGTAGCCTGTCCATCATCACAAATGACTGTGGTCCGCCTTGTGAGGCCGGCCAGCAGGGTCAGCACCTGATCCCTGATGGACACATCCACTGGTAAGGGGATGCTGGTCTGGGTGGAGGCATCCTGGAAGTGTGCACTGCTGCATTCGATGGCCCAGGGACAGGAATTTGAACAGGCACCTCCACAGTGGCCTGCACAGCCTGATGCCCCTGGGACAGAGTTGCAACATGGACACCCACCTCGATACCGCCACCGGACCCCATGGGCTGGGCTGCAACAGCCACCACCTCTCTCTCCCCCACCGTCAACCTGGATGACTTTAGGGTGTCTTCCCCTGTAGATGGCCACTGTGTGGCATCACCCTGTCCCACTGCTGCTGAGGAGTCCCCTGCCACCTTCACCTCCTGGGATTTACACCCAGCAGCCACTCCGGATAGTCCTGGCGCTACCTCAGCCACATCGCTGTGTGGTATACACACCATTTACAGTAACATGAATTGTCCATGGTACAACCAGCAACATCCACACTCACACACATGACAAACAATTCACATTCCAACAGACACAATAACCCAGGCTCAATGACAACTACAGTCATGACACATTCACATGTAAACACAGCACAATGAGGGCAGTGCGTAGAAACATACCAAGAGAAATGAAATGTCACAATGGCAAAGGCAATGTGACACAACTGCAACCTGCTGCGTTGCCACGGGAGACATGACACAGGGTTACAGTGGTTGGGCAGGGAGTCAACTGGTAGGTTGGCCAAACACTGAATCCATGGAAGCACAGATGGGATAGGGTACCACTGTGGACACAATGTTGGCAAGACACACACTGGAATCTTGGCCACCAGTAGACATTCATGATTGTACCACTCACAGCATGGCCATGCCAACACCTGCTTAGGCATCTGTCCAATCACATCAAACAACATACCTCCCTCATAGCCCGACCTGTGAGCATGCAACACATATAGGCATCAATTGCACAGGTACACATAAGTATGCGATAACCCCAAGCATACACATGGCATGGGCACACATCAACTCGGAGTACACATGCAGCAGCATGACAGATCACAGCAAAGTCCCCGGAATGACAATGCCACAACTTGACTTCACCAAACATGCAAACGCACATATCTCCTCCAGATTTAGAGGGTGTATAGACACACATTGCAGCTGTCCGGACAATATTATGTTCATCATGCATGCTCCTGATTTGGGCACCACATTCTCATCTGGCACCCTTGCCGTCCAAGCACATCTAACCATCAAATGAAATTGCATGGGCATGTTTTCGCAACTGTACAAGTACACACACTGCAAATACTAGCGCATGTCCAATTAACAGATGTCACACTTCACCCATGGGGATCATTGTCTGGGGGACTGTATGCCACTGTGGATCACTGAAACACACATGCCACATACATAAGGGTGTAACTACAACAATGCAGGCACATGCACAACACATATGCACTGTAGAGCAGTGCACCACATGGCTACTCACCATAGGCCTCCAGACGCTGTTTCCAAACGTAGTTCTGGGTATAAAACCTGCACCTGCCCGCACGGTGCACCACCACGGTTGCACCGGCCTTCAGGGAGCACAAGGCCTTGGTGTGGGTCCTGGATTTGAGGTCCTCCCAGAACTTATGAACGCTCTTGGGGCAGCAGACTGCCTCAGGTGTTGATGGCAGCCATTATGTCCCTCAGATCTGCTTGTATCCTTCTTTGCCGCGTTGCTTCGCTGGGTCGAAGAGGGCATCATAGTTCTCCAGGACCTTTTCCACCAGGATGCCAGCTTCCCTGCAGCTGAAGTTGGCTGCCCTCTGCCTCACGGCCATGGGATTGCCAGTCTGGTCAGATGAAGATAGTGCAAACATGGCAACCCTTGAGGCATGTGTGGGTGAGCAAAGTGGTCCTGGAGGTGAGAGTCCCACACGGCAGCTGATGTGGTCACAGGAGCGGACACAGGAGCATTGGCAATGGCTGGTCAGCAGGCACTCCCAATGTAGTGCAGGTGGGCAGCATGCACTCACACTGGACAGGTAGCAGCAGATGGCAAAGTGGGAGGCAGCACAGGGCAGGAGGAGGAAGGTAACCTGGCAAAGAGGCAGGAGAGTGGGTTTTTCTGTGTATAGCTATGAAGGCAGCCAAAAACAGAGTGAAGGCCCTTTGTGCGTAAGTTACGTTACACACGCTGTATGCAGCATGCCTCCGTGGCTCACGCCATTGAGGGGGATACATAAGAACTTGGATGCGCGACACTGGTTGTGGGCATGAAGGAATTAAGACAGTGTATTATTTATACATATTTGGGGGTGCTAGGCAATCCGTTCCCTTCAGGTACCGTGCCCTGTATTTGTCCTTTTTGGGGTTGCCTCTGCACAAACGTGCATGTATTTTTGTCCATTTTGAGGCCTGTGGTGTGTTGCCTATGCAATTCCTGGTTTTGGGGTGCCTCTGCATATCATGTACCACTTTGTTAACTTTTCAGAAGCTTTCTGGGTATCGCGTGTGCAATCTTTGAGTTTAGGGGTGCCTCTGAATATCGCATACCATTTCTTTCACTTTTCAGAAGCTTTCCGGGTATTGCATATGCAATTTCTGAGTTTATGGTTGCCTCTGCTTATCGTGTATGATATTGTTTTGCTTTTGGGGTACATTGGAGCTTTGGTGGACCACACATATACGTCGCTCATAACGTAGACTGTTGCCTTCCTCATATTGCCCAGAACAATTTCTTGGTGTGCCTTCCATTCATCCTTTACATCTGAAACATGAGTGTAAAGGCCCCAAGGGGGAAAGGGTGCAGCTGGGGTTGGGGATGTGGTGAGGACACATCTGCGCCAGCCCCTGGAAGACGTGGAGAGCCTCGGGCCACAGGTGACCCGGCACCTGGACGCCAATGTGGTTGCAGACATACAGGTGAATTACCACCACCTAGGTCCCTTTGGGCCAAGAAGGGACGCCATGCAGAGCAGGAAGAGGCTTCAACCCAAGACACGGCACAGGAGACGGATCCATTGAGGAAGAAGCCCTTCACTGATGAGGAGCTCCAGATCCTCATTGACTACCTAACAAATCCCTATCGTGAGATATGCCAGCATGCGGGGCGCACCCATACACCCACACAACAGATGGTGCATTGGCATCGGGACACAGACCAGATTAACGCCTTAGGGTTGGAGACGCACACTGCTGAACAGGTTCAGAAGTGGTGGAATGATCTCACATGTAGGACCAAGCACAAGCTCAGTGTCAACCTGGCCTCTGCACTGGCCACTTGAGGGGGGCCACCAGAGGAGGAGCAGCTGACACTGCATGAAGAGGCCACGAGTCAGTTCATCCCCCTTGAGCAGGTGCAAGGTGTGGGAGGCCTGGAGAGCCATGAGTACACAACTGGTGAGTGGCATTTCATGTTATTCGTATGTTCCACCAGTCATGTAAGACACAGTTTATATGTGTAGTGGTACATCTGGCTGCAGTTGTAGAACATCCTTGGGTAATGCATGTTGGGTAACGTTTAGACTCATTTCACATGGCCTTCATTCTGGGAGTATCCTGTGTGATGGACATATGTGGCACATGTTCGTGTGCCAGTACACATCACTGTCTGCTGGCATTACACTTCCTTCGAAGTTGCCTCTTCAATTAGTTAATTTAAGCTTGTTGGTTACTAACAAATTTGTAATTTATTTAGTTCTTCAAGCATATTCAGTTCCAATCCTTTGTTATTAATTTAGAAGTGGTGCCAACAAAAACTCTGCTAGGAGGCACGTGCGTGTGTTTCGCCCTTCCTCAGGCTTTTTCAAGGGGCTAATAAAGCAGTTCACCAAACATTTATAGGTTCATTTTTAACATACAACTTTTGAAATACTGATCACCTTATTTGACATAATGTTCATTTTGCAAAAACAATTTTCTCTATTGTTTCCCACAGTAAGTGATACTGAGTAGACACATTTCTGAGGCTCTGAGGGATTAGAGGGGAAAGGAAAATGAAGGATATTAAATTAGAGTCATTAGTTCTGTGCTAGGATCACATGAGCATCTGTTTGAATTGTAGTTTGGTCAATTCTGACACTGCTTACCTCAAAGGTGAGGTAAGGTTGTTCCAATCATGGGTAGTTGAAAGTGATAAAGGGCCATTGATTTTTAGGTTTCCTGATGTCCAATTTCCTCTGTGGTTATTGCAGCATGATATGTAAGTTCTGATACTTAGTCTGTGATGGTTTTTCCTAAAGATTATGAATTGTTACAAATTACTAAATTGTCCATTTGTGATCGTGATCTACTGTGCCCGTGGTGCTTTTTCGTCCCTATTTGGTGAATTAGTGCTCATATTGGAAGCAAATTACATCACTGTTTACACTAATTTCGTAGTGCCCTTCATGATTGTCTTTCTCAAGGGTATTGAGACAATGAGCCATGCTTTTCATGGTATTGTAAATGATGCAGTAAGCAAGGATCGGATCCATGCGTGGGTTAACAATTGGTTACTTTTAATTTAATCTCAGTGTGCAGTGGGTGCATAGCGTTTAACGATACCTGTGGGCTATATGAAGTTACACGATTTATTGTGTGGCCTCATAGGCTTTTGAGGGTTAGCCGTTTAAATTGCAGTCTGTCATTATTAGGATGCGCAGTGAAAGTTGGTTTTCGCCATTTCTTCATGGTCAATTCGAAAGAAAATAGGTTGGGGTTCAGGCCCATTGTTTCTCATTGTGCAGTAAATAATTCGGTAACTTTGCCCGTGTGTTATTTCAAGTTACACAAGCTATTGTGTAGCCTCTGAGTCTTTTGAGGGTAGTCCGCTTCATTGTTAACATTGCAAACGGCCCTCACAAAAAAGCGCTGTGAGAATTTGTTGTTGGTGTATAATCTTCATTGATTCATAAATTGCAAGTTGGGTTTCAAAGCCATTATTTCTACGTTTGGATACAATTCCTAGTTACAAATACTGTTTTTTGACCACCCAACCTAAAGTATATCATCAACCATAGTTGAATCCTGTGGTTTCAGGTCTTATTGAGTTATTTGCTAATAAGTGTAGGTCGCGGCGGGGAGTCTCAACTATCAGGCAATACGTTTCAGTGCCTTGAGAGTGAGCGAATAGTGCATCTGTGATTCTAGAGTTTGCAAGCACATGTCATGACATAACAATAAAAGGAGTACTAGCCATGTACTCAGACGTTCGAGATTGTCATTGTTGCCAATGGCTGTATCTTAGCTTGTTAGGTTTAATGTCCGTGATTACGGCTGCTGTTCTGCTACGCATCCAGTTCCTACTGCGCTGTAATGGTATCAAGTGACCTATGTTTATGCGACGCATTGCGTAATATCATCCGGAAGTACCTAGCGGTCCATCTTCACCGAGCCCAGTCACATGTTATAGTGCAGTATTTCACACATGATATTGTGTTACTTAATATACGTCAAGTTTGTGTCATATTCCTTGCACAGTAACTAATTAAGATAGACTTGATTAAGTTCTGTATAGTGGCGAAAGACTAATCGAACCATCTAGTAGCTGGTTCCCTCCGAAGTTTCCCTGAGGATAGCTGGCGCTCGGAAACCCCAGTTTTATCTGGTAAAGCGAATGATTAGAGGTCTTGGGGCCGAAACAATCTCAACCTATTCTCAAACTTTAAATGGGTAAGAAGCCCGGCTCGCTGGCGTGGAGCCGGGCATCGAATGCGAGTGCCCAGTGGGCCACTTTTGGTAAGCAGAACTGGCTCTGCGGGATGAACCGAACGCTGGGTTAAGGCGCCCGATGTCAGAGCATTAAGGTTACACACCTGAGTTCGGCAGCTGATCATCTTGCATAGAACAATTTCCCCGTAGGTACTGGACTTTAAAGTGTTTGATCATGCGAATCTCTGATAGGGACAACCTGCATCCCATTGGTGTGCTTCACTGCTCGAGGGGCCCCTCGATGTTGGTAGTATATTAGTATATTCATAATAGATGAGAGGGTGTTTATCAGTACCTTTGTATCATCAGAATTGTATTTCCTGACAATTTCATGCGGCCACGTGTTAATTCTACATCAATTGGTTCATTGACTTGATAGTACAATGAGTTATTTGTGGTCTTATTCGTGGTCAGTGCCTCTGTATTGTCAGAATTGTATTTCCTGGCAACTCCACATGCTCACGTGTTAGTTCTATATCAATTGGTTAATTGAATTGACAGTATATTGACTTATTTGTGGTCTTATTCATGTTAGATTTAGGATCATTGGTATTTGTTATAAGACAGGGTTCTAGTAAGGATCGCCCGTGCTCCTCTATTGGGTTCTGAACCGGGGTGGGGGTCAAACAGGGGTGTCAGGTACCCACTTCCATTCTGTCCATTCATCATTCTCATAAAAAGTGATGCATTTCTGTGTCTTTATTTAGACCTTCCGGATTGCTCTTAGGTTACATATTAGTTTACACTCATATTGGCGTAAGCATTTTTCATGATCACCCAATCGGTCATCCTGGTTCAAGTGTTTTGCTCCAATGAATTTGATGTTTTCTTGGCTGCCTGACTGCCCAAATGCCCTTCTGAGTGATTGGTTGCCTGAGTGTGACCCAGCAGAGTGAATGGGCGATAAACAGTATATCTGGGGGCCTCTCACTGCTAGAAATCATTCAGAAGCTGACATTGAAACTGATGCTTACCTTTGAAGACCACTGGAAGAAGAAGAACTGTTGCTGCTGTCCTTCACTAATCTGAAAGCTGTTGTGCCTTAAAGGAAATGATCCAAGAGAGGACCTGGCTGGGAGACCTCTCCCCAAGCTACGAGGGACCATCGTGTACCAGCTGATCTTTGCCAAAGCTCCCTGGTAGACAGACCTATGAAAGGCTGCTGACCGGAGAAGGGGACCCCCGAGGAGAACGAAGAACAGCACCGGACAGCCGACGACCCGAGTCTCAGTGCTCCCTTTGCCTAAGCATCTTTTGATCCAAGGACTCCCTTGTTCATCACCGTCGACTGCTTTCACCCTGCCGGAGAAAGTCAAGACCGTCGACGACCGAGGAGAATCCGCCAGTAGGTTTCCCGCCACCCGAAGACCTCAGAGATGCTGACGAATCTACTGAAGCCAGCCGTGGTCCCGTCCCGTTCGCTGACGCCAGACGCCGACGAACCAACGCCCTTGCTGGGCCAAAGTTCTTCACTGACTCTTTGCAGCAACGAACCATCGTCGTCAAGGTGCACCACACGCCTCCCCTGTTGCAGGACGTTTTCGACCAATCGTCAACGAGTACCGCAAAGACCGAAGCTGCTGCCTCAACAACAAAGTTCACCTTTCCTTCATCTGGGAAGTTCGACGACCCATGGCTCCTGCCTGAAAGGGAGTGCACTCAAGAAGGGCCTGTCAATTCCCTGATGAAGAACTCTACAACACAAGGTACATTTGGGTTGCAGAATTATCGAAGAAGATAAGACTTTAATAGACAATATATGGACTGGGCTTGTAGTTTGTTTGTTTGTTTGTTTATTTAATATAGCGCAAAACCAAACCTGCAGGTAGCCGGGCACAAACATTACAAGGATACTTGAGAACTTAGTTACAGTGACACACAAAATAGACATTTGGACAGTTCAGCAGCATTACAGTCTGAATATACTTGTACATTTAAAGCCAGGTATCGGCAGCATAGGAGCTAAGTCACAATCAACCACAGTTTGTAGTCCCAGTAGGATCCAGTGAAATTCCTAGATGCTAGCAGTGGTAGTCAGAGGTTCCTATGGGGGGTCAGGTTAACAGCTGGCATAGTCGAGAAGTGTCGCTCAGGGCGAGTGGTTCTAGTAGAAGAGGGTGATCACTTTAGATGTCATTAGATCGTATCCATGAGAGAACCTTACGCCTAAAACTTGGGTAAGGTTGGTCCTTTCTAAGTTCTAAGGGGAGTTTGTTCCAAGTTTGGGCAGCTATGACTGGAAAGCTATTGCCGCCAGCTGTACTCTTTTTGTATCTAGGCACCATCAAGGTATAGGCGTTAGTCATTCTTGTGGGGCGGTTTGAGATTCTCTTGTTAATTCTGTTTGCTAGATAGGGAGGAGCTATGTTGTTGAGGCATTTGGAAGTGAGCGAGAGAGTTTTGAGGGTGATCCTGTCTTTAATTTTTAGCCAGTGGATATTCCTTCTTGAAGTAGAGACATGGGCTCTGTTAGGAATGTTTAAGGCTACTCTAAGAGCGTTATTTTGGGGTGTTTGGAGTTTGTTAAGGATATACTTGTTAGATCCCGCATATAGGGCATTGCAGGAGTCCAATCTGGATATGATACGTGCATTAGCTAAGGTAATACAGCTGGCCTCTGTTAGGAATGGCTTACATGCTCGGATCAGTTTACAAGTATAGGCTGTGGAGGAAGCTAGGGAGTTAATTTGTTTCTTAAAAGTGAATGCTGAGTCCAGATAGACCCCAAGGGTTTTGACTGCAGGCATCACTTTGATGACATTGTTGTCAATGTTAAATGAGGCATAGTTCGGGTCAGGTTTTTTAATCGCTGTCTCTGTGCCGAGGATCAGAATCTCTGTTTTATCGTCATTCAGACATAGGCCATGGGATGCCATCCATGCATGAATGAGGAGATGAGTCTTCCAAGAAGTTACCCGAGAGGGGGATGAGGATCTGAGTGTTATCTGCGTGCATTTTCATTTCAGGTTGGCCAGGTGGGTGATCCTCATACAGAACGGTGCCTGATGGGAGGGGCACAGTATTCTGCCAATAGTCTAACCAACTTGTTTTTCTCCTAAGTCTATGGTTGATATAATTTTGCTGTGTTGATTTGTATGCTATTTGAACTGAGTACAGTTTATGCATTTTAATGGAATCAAAGTAATTGTGGTACCACGTAGAACTGTATAGATTTAGCATTTTAGAATTGTCGGAGCACAAAGTGTATTATCGTGATTGTGTATATAACCTTGAACCTTATTTATATAAAGAGCTGTGTTTTCACTAACATACTGTGTGGACATTCCTTTGTGGGTGCTTGGGGACTACACTGTACGTAAGAACCAGCCTGCATCACCTCCTGAGAGCTAAGCCTTGATTGCCTGTCCATTGCTACCAACAATAGAGAATCTTGGCTGGGGTCCTCTGTGCCTCTCCTCTGCCATATAGAGAGCAGGAGTACAGATACCCCCCTCCGGTCTTTATACCGGTGGCAGCTGTGGGATGCTTATGGTTTCAAGAATCAGTGTGTAACCTTGCCACTTACAAAGTATATACACTTTGTTGAATTGAGATTTAGTTCTGTAATAGATAACTAAATTACAAGCAATGGAATCTATTGCAAATGGTAAATTGACTCGGATCAGTTTAGAGGCTCTCCAGAGTTTTGTGAAGTCAGGGAATTAGATTTTGAGGATCAGTCTAGGGATGAGCTGATAGCTGCCGTGGTGAACTACCAGACAGATTGTGAAACTCTTGAAGGGGGGGATGCAACCAATGAGGACCCTACTCCTATGGGTGTTGTTGAATCTGATTCTGGGAACGCCACCATTCCTGCTGCCTCTGTTCTGACCTCCAGCAATGTTTCTCCAGGGAATTCCTTGGAACTTGAGTTATCAAGGGTGAAATTGCCCTTTGAATACTGCAAGTTGGAAATAGAAGCTGAGCTTAGGAAAGGAGTTGGCACAACAAGTGGAGCTCAAGAATATGGATCTTGAACTCAAAGACAAGAACCGTGGACACTGAATGTCAGAAAATAGGTATCAGGTAATATTATCCCCACCAAAAATATTGCTGTATATATGGTCGTCAGGAACGGCCATAGGCTATATTTTTGGTGGGGATAATATTAGGAGCGGGGGTTGCAGGGGTGTCCGCCGCTCCTTTTAAAATAATAGGGGGCTTGCGGGGGTGTCCATGCCTTAATATTGGCGCAAAAATATGGGGATATTTTTGTATGGCAATATTTTTGCGAGGATATTAACACATGGAACCAGAAAGTCCACTTAGAGAAAGCTATAGTGGAGACTTCAGCGAAACCAGTTGAGAGTGTCAGGTCCCCAGCCACCAAGTTTATGAAAAAGTTGGTGGGTGTGTATGCAGAGTGTTCTGATATCCTCCAATGGATTGAAGCATTTTAAATGGCTTGTGCAATTCATGATGCTGATAAAAGAGATTGGGATAAGTGTTTGTTAAGCAGAGGGCCTCAGACTGGGTATGAATGTATTCTGAAACTGAGTGTGGAAGAAAGGGGTCAGTATGAATGCATGAAGTCTGCTTTTATTGTCAAGTTTGGCAAAACACCTACCCAATACCTTAAAAGGTTCAGGGAATTTAAGAAACAAATGTGTCTTGGGTTGAATGGGTGAGTGCTGCGCACATGAACATGATGGGGTGGATTGATGGTTACAAAGTGAAACGTTTGTTGAATTGTCACACCTTTTGTTTTTTGAGCATTTTTCAGAAGCCTGTTCACCAGAGCTGCATCAGTATGTTGCTGACCAGAACATTTTAGATCCCTTTAAGCTGGCCATCCTGGCTGACAAGTGGGTCTCCCACTGGGTGTCCCCTAAGGACTCCAGTGGGAAGAACAAGGACAAAGAAAATGGGACTTCTCAGAAGGCTGAGGAGTCCCAGAAGCAATCACAGTCAAATAAACCAAAACCTTCCTCTCCTAAGACCCAGAAATCTAGTGGGGATAAGTCCTATGTGGGTGGGAGTAAGAGTAGTGGTCCACCTGCTGGAAAGCAGGCTCCCAGTGGTTCCAGTACCGTACCCTGCATTCCTGGCACTTGTTGGGATTGTGGGGTTCTGGATCAAAAGAAGGGTGACCCCAAGTGTAAAGGTAAGGCACTTGGCGTCCAGGCTGTCAGCCTGACCTACCCCTACCCCATGCCTGAGGTGGAGGCCACTGTCCTCCCCTCATCTACAGGAATCACATTTGGTGCTCCCGTAGAGATTTCCCTAGTGTACCTTGGGGCCTGGGACCAGTACGCAGAGGTACTGGCGACGATCCCACAGAACACCCGTAGGTTTTTGAGAAGTGTCCTCTTGAATGGCCAGCCTTCTACTGGCTTGAGAGACACTGGGATGAGAATGACAGTGGTGGACAGGACCCTGCTCAAGCCAGAGGACTATGTAGGTGCTCCTCTGAGAACTACCAGGTTAGCTCGTGGGCCTCCCAAATTATCACCTGTAGCCATAGTCAACATCACGATTGGAGACAAGACAGCGAAGCTTCCTGTCCTGGCTCAGGACAGCATGCCTGCTAACATTTTGTTAGGAAATGATTTAGTGGAAATGGGGATGATCGCGGATGATCTACCCATGGCTGCTGCAGCGGTCACCCGACCACAGGTCACACCAGGTCCGGCTGCAAGTCCGGTGCCCTCTCTGACGGGGAAACCCAAGACACAACGAAGAAGGAAGAGCAAGAAGGCCTCCTCTGCTAAAGGGACCCCCTCTATTCCTGCTGCTACTGCAGCAACCATTGGGATTCATGCTCCGGACGGGCTGGATCCAGTGGTACACCCAAACTCAACTCCTGAGGGAGACGAGGCAGAAGACCCTCCTGCGAGAGAGGTGCTCAACCCGTAGGACCACCCCGACCTTCAATGCCTGTTGGCTGAAGGGGGACCCTCCCGGGCGGACTTCTGTAAGGGTCAGAGAGAGTGCGACTCTCTTGAGGGTCTGAGGAAACAGGCCCTGTCCAAGGCACAGGGAGAAGTGCCTAGGACATGCCGGATCTATTGGGAGAGTGAGCTCCTTGTTAGTGAGCCCACTAAGCCTGAACCTGGTGCCCTCAAGAGGTTGGTGGTACCCCAGGTTTACAGGCCCTTCCTACTGCAGTTGGCGCATGAGGTGCCCTTAGCTGGTAATCTTGGTACCAAGAAGACTAAACAGAGGCTCTCTGCACATTTATACTGGCCCCGGATGGGAGTGGAAGTGGAGTCCCACTGCAGGACCTGCCCAACTTGTCAGTTGTCTGGCAAGACTGGAGGCAGTGTCATTGCCCCACTGCAGCCGTTGCCGGTGGTTGGCACTTCATTTGAGAGGGTAAGCATCGACATTGTCGGTCCCCTTAACCCTCACACTTCGGTTCATCCTGGTCTTGGTTGATCATGCCACCAGGTACCCTGAGGCTATACCCCTTCGGTCTGTAACTGCCAAGTGGTTGCCAGGGCTCTCCTGGGCATTTTCACCCGTGTTGGATTCCCTAAGGAGGTTGTCTCTGACAGAGGATCCAACTTCATGTCGAGCTACATGAAAACAATGTGGAAAGAGTGCGGAGTTACTAACACGTTCTCCACCTCTTACCACCCTAGACCAATGGTCTGGTCGAGAGATTTAATAAAACTCTCAAGGGCATTCTAGGTGCTTCAAAAGAGCCCCTTAGGAGGAAATGGGATCTCCTCCTGCCATGCCTTCTGTTTGCTTACACACAGGTACTTCAAGAGGGTGTTGGTTTTAGCCCCTTTGAGTTACTCTTTGGCCATCCAGTGATGGGGCCCCTTGCCTTGATCAGAGAAGGTTTGGAAGCCACCCCTCCAGGTCCTGCCAAGCAAGTGGGGGACTACGTGTTAGGCCTCAGTCGGAGGATGACACAGATGATGGGGCAGGCGACAGCGAATCTCAAGGCCAGCCAGAAATTGAAAAAATACTGGCAGGACCTTAAATCATCACAAGTTGATTGGACTCCAGGACAGGAGATCCTTGTGATGGAGCCTACCAAGCCTCAAGCTTTGGCAGATAAGTGGACAGGACCCTTCAGGATAATCTCCAAGATGGGCGAAGTCAATTATCTGGTTGACATGGGAGTCCCTGGGGTAGCCCCTTAGGTATTCTACGTCAACAGGATGAAGCCTTTCAATAGGCGAGCAGAAGTCTCATCTCTCTTGCTGGCTTCAGAGCAAGAAGAGGATGAGAATGAGCCCCTTCCTGATTTGCTGCATAGCAACCCTCAGGATGGCTCAGTGGAGGGAGTGCACCTCTCTCCAGATCTGACGACAGAGCAGCAGAGGGTCTGCAGGGCTTTTCTCCGGCAGTATGCCTCTCTGTTCTCACTGACACCAGGCCTTACACCGTGGTGTAGGCACGAAATTGACACTGGTGACAGTGTTCCTGGAAAAATCAGGTGCTACCGTATGTCAGATACAGTTAAGAACCACATCCAGGCTGAGGCGGCCAAGATGATGGATCTGGGTGTTATTGAACCCTCAACCAGTCCCTGGTCCAGTCCAGTGGTCCTTGTCCACATGGCAAGTTCCCAGGCAGGTACCAAGGATTGGAGGTTCTGTGTGGACTACAGAGGAGTCAATGCCATCACCAAAACTGACACGCACCCATTGCCCAGGGCTGATGAGCTTGTTCACACCATAGGTGCTGCCAAATTTGTGAGCACCTTTGACCTTACCCCAGGCTATTGGCAAATAGCTCTGACGGACCATGCCAAGGAAAATACTGCATTTTCAACACCTAAGGGGCTCTTCCAGTTTGGAGTCAAGCCTTTTGGGTTGAAAAATGCACCTGCCACTTTCCAACGTTTAGTCAATCAGGCCCTCAGTGGGCTGGGGGCCTTTTGTGTGGCCCACCTAGACAACATTGCCATCTACAGTTCCACTTGGGAGGAGCATTTGACTCACTTGGATAAAGTGTTGAAAATGTTAAATGTTAAATGTTAAAGGTATTTGTACCGCACACCGTCACCAATGGAATTGATCTCCAGGCGCTCTGGCGGATCTGCAAACAATAAGGGGGGATGGGTTAGTAAGGTGAAGAAGGAGTAGGATAGTGAGAGGAGTGGTGTTCTGTTGGCAGCTTCAACTCGGTAGACACCGGGTGCTGAGCTTTGGTGCGGGTATTGGATCGGTGTCAGTCCGCGTGTGCTGTTGCTCCGGCTTATGTGTTGTTGCAGTGTTGTGAAGTGCGTGCGGCTTGTGGTGCGAGAGATGGTTGTGTGAGTTTTTGAGTGAGATAAGTATGCAGAGTTTGAGGTTATATTGGTTAGTGGGTTACCTGACCTTTTGCATGCTAACATTCACAGTATTCTCTAAGTGTGGCACTTGTTGGCCTTCACAATCCTATCTAGATGCGTCGCAGGCCAATGTTCAGAGTTCTATGTAGGTGTGGGCATGCTAACATTCACAGGCTTATCTAGATGCGCTGCAGGCTGGTGTTCACAGTTCTGGGCGTGGCACATGCTAACATTCAAGTTTCATGTAGGTGCGGGCATGCTATCCTTCAGTCAAGATCCTATCTAGATGCGATGCAGGCTAATGTTCACAATTCTATCTAAGTGTGGACATGCTAATATTCACAATTCTATCTAAGTGTGCACATGCTAATATTTACCAGTTCTATCTAAGAGCGGACATGCTAACATTCACGATTTTGTCCGGACGCGACGCAGGCTGATGTTCACAATTCTATCTAAGTGTGGACATGCTAATATTCACAATTCTATCTAGATGCGACGCAGGTTAATGTTCACAATTCTATCTAAGTGTGGACATGCTAATATTCATAATTCTAACTAAGTGTGGACATGCTAATATTCACAATTCTATCTAGGTGTGACGCAGGCTAATGTGCACAATTCTATCTAAGTGTGGACATGCTAATATTCACAATTCTATCTAGATGCGACGGAGGATAATGTTAACAATCCTATCTAAGTGTGGACATGCTAATATTTACCAGTTCTCTCTTAGAGCGGACAAGCTAACATTCACGATTCTGTCCGGACGCGACGAAAAGTGCTAACCTCACTATCAAGGCCACCAAAAAATGCCAGATAGCTCAGGGGAAAGTCACATATCTTGGTCATGAGGTAGGAGGGGGTCAAATCCAACCTCTCCCCAGTAAAGTACAGGATGTACATGATTGGGAGACTCCCACTACTCAATCCCAGGTGAGAGCCTTTTTGGGCCTCAGTGGGTATTATCGCAACTTCATGGTGGACTATTGAATCATAGCTGTCCCTCTGACAGCTCTGACTTCGCCTAACAACCGAGGAAGGCTAATTGGACAGAAGACTGTCAGAGGGCCTTTGTTGTCTTGAAAGAAAGTCTGTATTGGGCACCTGTGCTGTGTGCGTCTGATTACAGCAAACCCTTTATCGTCCAGACGGGTGCCTGCGACAACGGAATTGGAGCTGTCTTGTCCCAATTAGATGACAAAGGAAGGGAACATCCGATCATATTTATCAGTAGACAACTCAAGGGTAGAGAACTTAGATGGGCTACTGTTGAAAAGGAATGTTTCAGCATAGTTTGGAGCCTTTGGTGTTTTAGGCCCTACCTTACAGGGTCTACCTTCAAGGTCCAAACTGACCATAAGCCCCTGAAGTGGCATATGCAGATGAAGGGTGAAAACCCGAAATTGCTCAGGTGGTCCATTAGCCTGCAAGGGCTAGACTTCACCATAGAGCATAGACCAGGGAAGAGTTATGATAATGCAGACAGCCTTTCCAGAAGGTATGTTGACCGTCTGGATGAGGGTGTCAATCTCGTGGGAGATTAGACACCCTAACCTCATTCTGGGGGGGGCGACTGTGATGCTGGAAATGCATCGGAGGGACAGGGCCTCCGAACCCTCGTCCTTTATTGCTTTTTATCATGTGTTCTGACTTGTTTTCTGCGCAGGAGTTCACGTGGGACTCCTGGCAGTGCAGCTCTTCCTGTATTTGGTTTAGTGAACAGACCCTTGGGATACCCTTAGGGCACCCATGGATGGGAGTACGACCCTGTACTCCTAGTGTATGTTTTTGGGCACCTGTGTGTGGCCCACAGAGCAGGGTGCGGGCTGGTGGCAGCTCCGTTCTGAATTGACAGGTGCCCTGAGCGTCCTCCATTTTGCGATACCCAGGCCCTGTCATTGGAATCAGTGGATTCCTGATAAGAAACAAGATGGCCCCTGTGGCCTCTTGTTTTCGATCGCATGTTACCTTACTTTTCCCAAAGTCCAGGGAAGCCTTGACTCTGTCCCTTCCCCCTGACTGGCTGTTGGGTGGAAGTTCCATATATGGTGTTGTGGGGAAGTCCAGGCCAGACTGGCAGGAGCCTTCCCAATGACTGTATGTTGTGGGTACGCCTGTGTGGTGGGACCTGGGTGAATGGAGTGTGTGACGAATACGCATTCTGTGTTATGGGTGTCTAGTATCTGGTGTTTGACACAATGACTTAGACAGCCCTGCCTGAAACTGGTATGAATGTAGTGTGTAGTGCTGAATGGCAGAGTGCTTGTCCGAATCCACATTCTGTGTTGTGAGTGTCTGGATGGAGAAGAATGGCCTGAATGCATTGTGCACCTGATTGGCTGCCTGACTGCCTGAATGCCCTTCTGAGTGATTGGTTGCCTGAGGGTGACCCAGCAGTGTGAATGGGAGATCAACAGTATATCTGGGGGCCTCTCACTGCTAGAAATCGTTCAGAAGCTGAAGTAGAAACTGACATTGAAACTGATGCTTAACTTTGAAGCCCACTGGAAGAAGAAGAACTGCTGCTGCTGTCCTTCGCTAGCGGAAAGCTGCTGTACCTTCAAGGAACTGATTCAAGAGAGAACCTGGCTAGGAGACCTCTCCCTGAGCTACGAGGGACCATCAGGCACCAGCTGATCTTTGCCAAAGCTCCATGGTAGACAGAACTACAAAAGGCTGCAGACCATAGAAGGGGACCGCTGAGGAGAACGAAGAAAAGCACCAGACAGCCGTCCACTGTTGAAGACCCCCGTTGCTGACCGGAGCCGCAGTGCTCCCTTTGCCTGAGAACCTTTGGATCCAAGAATTCCCTTGTTCATCACCACCAACCACTTTCCCCCTGCAGGAGAAAGTCAAGGCCATCAACGACAGAGGAGAATCCACCGGTGGGTTTCCCGCCACCCGAAGACCTCATAGATGCAGACGAAGCTACTGAAGCCAGCCGTGGTACCTTCCCGTTCGCCGACGCCAGACGCCCGACGAACCAACGCCCTTGCTGGGCCAAAGTTCTTCACTGACTCTTAGCAGCTACGAATCATTTTCGTCGAGGTGCACCGCACGCCTCCCCTGTTGCAGGAAGTTTTTGACCAATCGTCAACGAGCACCGCAAGGACTGAAGCTGCTGCCTCAGCGACAAAGTTCACCTTTCCTTCATCCCAGAAGTTCGACGTCCCGTGGCTCCTGCCTGAAAGGGAGTGCACTCAAGAAGGGCCTGTCGATTCCCCGACGAAGAACTCTACAACACAAGGTACATTTGGGTTGCAGAACTATAGAAGAAGATAAGACTTTAATAGACAATATATGGACTGGGTTTATAGTGCATCTTCACATACAGGTTGCCCAGGTGGGTGATCCTCATACAGAACGGTGCCTGACGGTAGGGGCACAGTATTCTGCCAATTGTCTAACCAACTTGTTTTCCTCCTAGGTCTATGGTTGATATCATTTTGCTGTGTTGATTTGTATGCTATTTGAACTGAGTACAGTTGATGCATTTTAATGGTATCAAAGTAATTGTGGTACCACATAGAACTGTATATATTTACCATTTTAGAATTGTTGGAGCACAAAGTGTATTCTCGTGATTGTGTATATAACCTTAAACCTTATTTATATAAAGAGCTGTGTTTTCACTAGCATATTGTGTGGACATTCCTTTGTGGGTGCTTGGGGACTACATTGTACTTAAGAACCAGCCGCATCACCTCCTGAGAGCTAAGCCTTGATTGCTCGTCCATTGCTACCAACAATAGAGAATATTGGCTGGGGTCCTCTGTGCCTCTCCTCTGCCATATAGAGAGCAGGAGGACAGACATCCACCTCCGGTCTTTACACCCACCCAATTCCGCTAATGATATGTCTTACTTCTGGTAGCCCAGTGTATTCCTTATGAATCTTTGGTGAGAAATATATTGTTGGGACCTTTGGTTTATTAATGATCATGAATGATTTTTCATCATCATTTATAAGCAATTATTTGTGCCATTTGTTAATTAAAGATTGTAGTTCTTTTATGCTTTCTGCTATACAACATTTTTGTACAATTGTGTTACATCCTGGGGTTGCCAGGTGTTCGTTAGCCATTCTAATGTAATTTGTTTTGTTTAGAATCACACTATTACCACCTTTGTCAGCTTCTTTTATTATTATCTCCTTGTTTGATTTGAGATCATTGATTGCTATTTTTTCTTTTGCACTCAGATTGTTGTTGTTCCTTCATGTTGTGGATATGTCTCTTGCTTGTTCAATATCCTTGGATACAGCTTTGTGAAAGGCATCAATTCAATTTCCCTGTTGTGTTATGGGAATGAATTTTGATTTTGGTAAGAGTTTGCTTTCTCTCAATACACTGGTATGTATTCCCAGATGATCAATTAAATCTTCTTCTGGTATTTCTTTGTTCTCTTCTAATGATACTAGTAGTCTTGTGTTTGCTAGGTTTTTTATAGTTAAGTCGCTTGTTGGGTATTCACATCTTTCCTCTTCCATGATCGGGTCCATATTGTGAAAGAATTTCTCCAATTTTACTTTGCATATACGTTTGTTTGTGTCAATTTGTAGGTTGGTATAGTTCGGATCTATACTTGGTGTAAAGGAAAAGCCTTTGTTAAGACCACTTATTTCGGTCTCGTTTAATATTTTGGTTGATAGATTCATTATTAGGTTGGTCTCTGTTCCAATGTTTCCTTCCTGTGTTCCGATTGTGTTCTTATTCCTGGTTTGTCTCCTCCTCTTCCCCTTTCCTCCTCTTACCCTACAGCCTCTTTTGTGGGTTGTACCATTGGTATATATTTTGTTATTTGAGTATGTACGGCCAGTGGGTCTTGGAATGTCACTTGTTTAATATTGTTAATCTGTTTCCTCTGTGGTGCTTTTTTATTTGTTCTAAAAAACATATCTAGTTGGTTCTAGATTATCTGTTTGGTTCCTGTTTGTAGTTTCATTTTCACTATCTGCGTCAGAGCTTGTAGTTGAAGTTCCTGGTGTGCTACTCCTTGAAGTTGGTTTCCTTTCATCGCCGTATTTGTGTTGGAAAGTGTATATTCGATCTTGTCTGTAGTATTTATCATCTCGTGATGTTTTTCTTGCTTTTCTTAGTTTGATATCATCCTGTTGCTGTTTGAAAATGGTATCCATGGTTTTGTAGGTTTTATTTTTGGTTGCTTCCGGTTTATCCATTTCCTGGATTTTCTTCTCAACTTTTTCCATTTCATTTTCAATTCTTTTATGTTCTCTATCTGCGTGTACAGCAAGTAGTTCAACCATTTTTTTCGAGCTCCCATTGAGATTAGGTTCCTATTCTTCTGCCAAGCCTGCGTTTTCTTCATTGTAGACGTTAGGGAAAATCAATATACGTGGGCCTTGTGTTAATTGGTCATTTCTCAGGTAGTTCTGCATGGTTGCTCTTTCATAGTATTTATTTATTTCCTTAATTGAGAGTCTTTCTAATTTTACAAATTTGTCACCGAGAGATTCTGAGGTATTAGGTCTGTTCGTGAATGCATTCTCTATACTGCCTCTTGCAGAAAAGAGTGCTCTAGTGTCCTCATCTCTGTTAATTCTATACATAGTCATTTCTAGGATTTCTGATTTAGATTCGTGGTGGCTGCACTTACTAATTCAAAATGTAAGTTTCAGGTAAGTAGGTGGAATATATTAGTTGGTGTGCTCATCCCCTTCTGGTTTCTAGTTCCTTCGTTTTTGATTATTTCAACTGTGTGGGGGCCAGTAGCTGCATGGCTACATAGAGACTGGTATCCACCGACCAGTCAGTGGGTCAGTAATTGCAATTCTGGGTTTCTATGTAACCTGTGTGCTTTGTATTACACTTCTTTTCAAAGTTGCCACTTCAATGAGTTAATTTAAGCTTGTTGGTTACTAACAAATGTGTAATTTATTTAGTTCTTCAAACGTATTTAGTTACAATCGTTTGTTATTAATTTAAAAGTGGTGCCAACAGAAACTCCGCTAGGA
Organism: Ambystoma mexicanum; assembly: GCF_040938575.1. NCBI lineage: Eukaryota > Metazoa > Chordata > Amphibia > Caudata > Ambystomatidae > Ambystoma > Ambystoma mexicanum. Next base: position 1,301,137,137 of record NC_090932.1, read on the forward strand.
GGCACATGCATGTGTTTCGCCCTTCCTCAGGCTTTTTCAAGGCACTAATAAAGCAGTTCATCAAACATTTATACGTTCATTTTTAACATATGACTTTTGAAATACTGTTCACCTTATTTTACATAATGTTCATATTACAAAAACAATTTTTGACATGCAGCAGTGGTTGCGATGTTCGGTGGATGGAGTGGATGCCAATGGAGAGGAGATACATGCATGCTGTGTCCCAATGCAGCCACGGGAGCACTTGATTTGACAGTTTACTATTTCAGGCATGCAGCATATGTATTGATGGTGCAAAATGGTTGAACAGTTTACATGCATGTATTGACTGGACATGGTTGTCCACTTCTCAGTTAACATCTTGTTTTGTGTGTCATGTTTTGATGGAGGTAGTACCTGTGGACCTGGGTGGCTGACAGATGCCATGTGGTGGCCTTCACCATTACTATTATTATGTGCAGTACTTTTCCCTAGGTTGTGTGTCAACATGACAGCTACATGGACCATCAGTCAATGTGTACGCCACTTTTGTACATCAATGTGTCCACTGATGGCATGGAGAGGACCCAACGGGGCAAGGGCGGGGTGCTGCATGTCAGTAAATGCCATCTATCCGTGGCTTACAGCGTGGGACATCACAATGTCAGATGCTTGCGTGTCCTGCCATTTTGTGTCTGTCTACACTTTAATGTACATGTGCATTTTTGTCTGGAGGAACATGACTCAATATGTCATTCTCTGCTCATGTGCTGGTGAGGATGCACCAGATACAGAGGTGGAGGAGGAGGAAGAGCCGTTGGTATGTCATACCACCAGTCATCAGTTGTGCTGCGGCCTCTTCAGACTCTTCTGACTCCGCTGATTTGGATGCAGAACCAGAAGTGTTTGCCTCACAGAGGAAGAAGGGGGGGCCATTGAGTCTTCAGCTGTACAGCTAGCTTCTCAAGGCCAGTCAGAGGTGGGCCTCATGTCTGCGGTGGTTACAGCTGCAAGGTCACCCTCCCATGAGTTGGCATCACGTTCTGTGGCTGATGTCCAATAGAGGGTTGCAGGCCTGCAGCCAACGACAGGGGCACCACAGCCATGGGCATGGTCCCTTGCATCAGGCCACCGTGTCCCCCGCACATGTGGTGGCAATGTGCAGGCTGGAGAGACAGTGTGGGAGCAGCAAATGTTGCATGCCACCGTCCGACATTGGCAATGTGTTGGACAGAATTGCAGAGGGCATGGATAAAATGGGCAAGAACATGACCCGACCGAATCGCAACGGCTGCAGGTCATGCGGTCTTCAAGCCGCTTCCGCAGACTGGGAATGGAGGCCAAAATCAAGGGCCGACGGGCTGATCTGAAGTGTCTGCAGGAGTCCCCGTATGCAGATGCTCGGGCATATAGAGAGGCCCTGAGTTGTGAGATGGAGGCATCTCGTAGTGTGCTCCGCCAGGAGATAGAGAGCTTGAGGACTGCCCTCCATGATCAACTCTCAGCCACAAGGACAATTCTCCATTAGGATATGGATGCCTTGAGGCAGACACTGTCCCAGCAATTCGATGCATCACGTGTGAGTGCACATACAGACTCTGTGGCCATTCATGAGGAAGTGCATGGAGACCTCAACGCCATTGGCGTGCTGGTGCATGCAATTGTGTCACAGTTGGACCTGGCCAATAAAGACCAGGCCTTGGCAATGCGTGGATTGGGGCCACAAACACAACCATTAGCAGATCAGCCACAGGATGGGGGCCCAGCACACCCACGCCTCCTGAACCACCATTGCCATGATGGCCGTGAGCCCATGGAGGGGATTTTCATTTTTCTTCTCACTCATGTGGATATTGACATGCACCATCCCTCTCCCCCTCCAGGCTGTACTCTCCCATCCCCCCCCCCACAAATGACCAGTGTGATCTGATTCAGATTTTTTATTTTTTTGAGACCTTGATTGGCATGGACCCTTTATTTTTATTTTTTCAATACCCCTGTCCAGGATGGAGGCATGTCTTGTTTTTTCGCCCAATCCGAGATGGACTCATTTTCATTTATTTTGTATTTCCTTGAGAGATGTACTGTTGCCCTCTCAAAAGTATGATGAGTGCAATAGTGGACATGCAGCCATGCACAGTGGTGTCAACTGCCATGGTTGCCTTTAGAATGACAGGATGGCATGTGCAGGTAACAATGGCTTGATGGAATATTGACACATATGTACTGTATGCATTCTTAGCAACTATGGCTGGTGTAATGCTATGCCCCATGTTGTTGCAGTGATCATGATTCATCCAGTAACTGCACTCCATGGGTGGTTCACCCTGCACCCTCTAATGTCCCTAGTCCCCATGCCCTCTGCCAGGCACTGGCCCTCCATTCACAAATTTGGAGGTACAGTTTTCGGTGGAAGTGATGAGGGAATCACATTAGGCCAGCTCTGTCAGCAGGCAAAAATGTGCATTGACTCTTGTTTAATGTCTGTATTATTGGTCAAGACAGTCTTTACATGCATTCCACGTATTTGATAACTGGGGGTGTGATCATTGAGTCACAGTAAATGTCACTGTAGATGTGTGTCTGTCCACATGCATGTGTGTGTTTGTGCACTTCCACTTCAATGCGTGTGCATTGTATTGGAGGATGCACTTACACAATTGATGACAACATTGGAAGGGATTGTGCAGCACTTGTCACACAAGAGTCAATGCCAGTGTTTCTCAAATTCTGTATGTACATGCTAATTTACAACATGCACTCTCTGTGCATCTGTGCTCTGTGTATTTTGGTTCTCCAACATTTACCTCACTGACTGTGATGAGGTCTCCTTACTGACACCATTGTACTCGCCCTGCCCCATGTTTCCTATGGGGCCCTGTAGGTGCACTCCCTGTCCACTCTACTCTTTGACCTGTGGCACTGCCCACTCACTCCCTTATCGGCTCACATGACCTGCCATGCTACTAGTCTACATGTAACACACACGTCCATTGTCAGATCGTCACATCCTCGGCTGCTCCGCTTCATGGCGTTGACATTTGTGACATAGTTGTAGGCATTTGTGTACATTGACTCCACAGGACAGGCTTGTCACACTTGCTGGATGTAGGATTGTACAGATTGTCGTGTGTGTACCCCTGACAGACTGCTCCTGTGTTCCACAATCAGGTCACATGTTGTACATTGTTCGTTTATATATGTTGTATTCACCTGTATGTATTGCATGATTACTTTTTTACAATTCTAGTTGATCTAATCCAGCACTGTGAGTGACTACACAGTGATTGTGCACATTGTGGGCCCATGCATGTGGTACATTTTCCACTCCCCCCAGCTTGTCTTCACCTGTTGTCCCTGTAGGTGATGCCAGTGCACCCTGGGATCCACACACACACTTACTGGGACTGTCTTGCACAGGGTGTGTGGTCTGTTGGAGGGTGAGTGAACAGCTGCATATTGTCCTGAGCTCCATTTACAGTGGTGTCCAACAGGGGGTGGGGGTGTGGGTTGTTGGTTGGTGGTTGGTGCAGGGTATGGGTATGTGGTTGTAGACTCTTCTTGCTGGGATGTTGCATACATGGGTCTCTTTCTGCTTTGCATGCCATGGTGGGTTGTGCATGCTGTTTCTTTTATGTGAAGCTGCTGATTGACCTTTCACAGGTGGCCTTTCTTTGCCAGTCTGCCCTTCTCCATCACCCACTTGTGTCCTTCATAACCCACTACATGTGCTACTTTTCCACCTGTGCCTTCCAGGCTCTCTGACCAGGCTACTTCTTTCACAAGTGATCATGTATCTGTCTTCCTCTCTTGGCCCCCTTCTCTCTGCCCTCACCCACTGTGATGTCAGACATATCCATTCTCATCTCACCACCAACCAGTCTCCTCCTTGCACTGCTTTTCCCCTACCCCCCTCTCCCTCTCCCCACTGATAGGCAATCATCACTCTGAGCCCTGTCTCCCTCTTGCCCTCTGTCATCCTTTGACACTGGGTGGTCCATGCCTATTTCTTTGTTCTATACGGGAGTTGTCATGGCTGTCCAGCATCTTTATGTTGATGCAATGCATGTCTTTGCGAGTTCAAAATATTTTTTCAGGTGGGATGCATTGGATATGAGCTAGGTGGGTACCTTGTGCAGGTAAGTCAAAGGCACTCAGGGTGGCACTTGTGTTGTCATTGGTGGCAGGGAATCTGGCACTGTGTGGGGTTATTTTTCTTTTCCTTGTTCTGAGGTGAGCGGGTCCAGCTTCATGGGTGCATGTGACACATGGTGATGGTAGGCTGGTGTTTTTATGCATGCTGTTTTATCAAGACAATCAACAATCAGGGTGACACTAGTTGCAAGGTTATTGTTGTGATGGAAGCTGCCACTGCAGGGTCTTTATTGGTTAGTTGTCATGAGTGTGGCAAGTCCAGCTGTATGTGTGCTGGGACACGTGGTGATGGGAGTGATGGCAAGTGCTTCCTTGCATTTTTTGCATGTGTCTTGCCGCCGCGTCGCATCACATTCACTGAACTTTTCTAGTCACTTATTTGAAAATATATTTATTACGGTTTCATATGCCAAAGGCAACAATATAAACATATACAAACACAAAAAGAACCCAACAGCTGGCCAACTAACAAGGCAACATAAGCATTGAATAACACATATTTTGATAATGGGCACAAAAAGAAACGGTATGAAGTGCAGAGGTATCTAGATCGCACAGTGCGGAAGAGTCAACACAGTACATTTCACAGAACATATTGAATTAATCAGCGCGTCAACAAACAAAATACCACAGAAAAAGAAGCATATATCGCTGAAGCTCAAGGGTGTTTATCGTCGGAGCTGGGTAACATCACATGCAGGAGGGCTTTCCAAGCTTCCAGTTTAGCAGTGGACTAATTCATGCCACTCTTCAAGGCCCTGCACCATTTCCACTGTCCCTGCCGTGGACCACATCAACCAATCTCTCCACCACACAGTGTAGCAGGGACCTACACTCACCCTCCAAGACATCACAATCCTGCGCTTAGCAAGAATGCAGGACAGGTCCATAACCTTGACTACATGTTTAAGTTTGTCTAGGTGGGTGTATACACCCAGCAGGCAATCTACAGGGGTCCACTGGTATTTGCACACCCTTGCAGTCTCCAGTGCGTGTTGAATGTGGAGCCAGAAGGAGCACATGCTAGGACACAGCCAGAACATATGAAGGAAGTCTGCAGGCTCACCTCCACACCATGGGCATCTAGGGGACGTCCCTTCATTAAAGCACAAATCTCTGTGCAGTGTCATATATTTCCTGTACAGGACATTCAACTGCATAAAGACCTTTTTAGCAAATAGTAATGCTGCATCCCACTACCTATCCTCTAGCACACATGCTAAGTCTGTCCCCCACACGTATCTAGTTTGTGCAGCTCGAACACTCGCACCCGCAAGCATACTGTGGTATATACATGTCACAGGTTTTAACCTGTCCTCCAAACCCTATAATATGGACAGTATCATATCACTCTTAGGTTCCTCGGCCATATGGACCACTGCGCCTTGGCAAAATTAGTAAGCTTTATGTAGCCCAAAAAGTGTCCTTTGTGTATCCCACACTCATCAACCACCTCCGAGAAATCCCTAAACACCCCATCCTTAAATGTTTCTCCCCAAGAGGCAGGGCCCAACCCTTTCCATCTACGGAATAGTGACAAGTCACACTTGCCCTGGCACAGGCTCACGAAGAGAGGGATATTCGGGGAGTAAGCATACCCTAATCTATCTATCTATCTATTCTGGTTTTTATATAGCGCCCTATCGCCCATAGGCTTCAGAGCACTCACAACAGAGACAGAAACAACGTAAAACACAAGACTACAAAGAGAACGAGGTAGAGATTCTATTAGACTTCTCCTTCGTCGAACAGATATGTCTTAAGCAGTTTCTTAAAGATGGTAAGAGATGTGCTGTTTTTTATGGAAGATGGCATAGCATTCCAAATCATCAGAGCCCAGTGAGTAAAGTTGGTGCCACCAACACTTTCTAAGGTTTTCTGCGGTTGTTGCTGATTATTTTTTCCATTAGATTGTAGAGTTCTTTGAGCCAGGGCCTTAATTAGTGTCTTAGTGAGATAATTAGGAGCAATGCCTGTCTGACATTTGAAGTTCATAACTGAGCATTTAAATTTTATTCGCTGTTGAACTGGTAGCCAGTGAAGTTTTTTCCTGGCAACTGATGTTTTCTCCCGCCGGCTCAAACCCCAGACCGCCCTAACTGCACCATACTGAATGGTCTGCAATCTCTTGACGTTAGCCTTAGGGGTACCCATCAAGAGACTATTGCAGTAGTCCAGTTTGGAGTTAATCCCAGGTCCTTTTTCATTCTATGCCAAATCTTCCTCCCCAGGTCTAACATGGATGGCCTATGTGGTAAGCATCACTCTGCAATCCACAGGGCCTCCTTAAGAAGGACTAACCTCAAAGCACCACAATTCAGGGAGGTCTACAGAGTTACATCGTCTGGCAACCATTGAGCTAGGTATTGCACTTGAGCTGCCAGGTAGTACATCTCAAGCCATAGTAATTTAACCCCACTATCCTCATAGCACAACCTCAGCATAGATAGTGCAATTCTATGCCTCTTCCTGCCCCAAAGAAACCCATTTATAAGAGAGTCCAGAGTTTTAAAAAACAAGCACGGAATAAGGAACATGACGTTAGCAAAGAAATACAATAGGCGAGGCAACACCACCATTTAAACTAGCGCGGCTCTGCCCATCAGTAAAAGTGCCAATCACTTCCAAAAGTTCATGGATGCTGAGATCCCTAGTACAGCCCTCACCAGGATGCCGAGAACCCTGTACAGCCCTCATTGTGTTATCTATGTGCATATGGCTAGCCGGGTGCCAGATGTTGACCCCAAATATCAAAAAGATCAGTTTTCCCAACTGATCCCCAACTCTGGCAGTTCATCCAGAATACAGGTACAGAGTTTTGCAAGCAGGAAAGTACAGGATTTCTCTTTACTAAAGGAGATGCCAATATGTTTTGCTAAATTATCCAGGACCTCCAACACCATGGGGAGGTTTGCGCATGGTCATGCTCAGAGCGCATATACACTGCAGGTGGCTCCATGGCCAGTATATACAACATTGATGACAGAGGGCAATCCTGTCTGGTACCACTACGTATGTTCCAGGCCATGGAGACATGTTTACCCCTATGCACACTAGACATCTGCGCAGAATAAATCAGCCTAACCCATCAGGAGAACCCAGCCCCAATCCCAAATCCATCTAATAGAGCATACATCCATTGCCAACAAACAATGTCAAAGGCCTTGATGGCATCCAAGGAGATCACTGCATAACAGCGCATCATGCGTCCCGGATTTATCAATGACATAATGGAGCCTGCGCAGATTCAATTACATATTCCTATGTGCGACAAAACCAGTCTGGTCACAGTGAATTAGAGAACCAATGTCGCGCATTAGTAGACCAGCCAACAATACCGTAAGGATCTCAACATCCTGAGTGAGCATCGACAAAGGCCTACATGAGTCACAGAGGCAATGTGACTTCCTGGGTTTAAGAACCGGTACTATCATGGATTTGCACATGCTATCGGGCAGGATACCTGTGTCATAGGTGTCTTCAAAGACTCAGAGAAACACTGGTACCAGCATGTTGCCGTAGGCTTTATAACACGCTGACGGCAGTCCATCCCCACCCAGGGTCCTACCAGATTGTAAAGACATATAACACACTGTAGCTCATCCTCGGTTATGGGCGCTTACAGGGCTGTAGCCTGTTCCGCTGTGGCCTTAGGTAGATTAATATACACCAGCGTACAATGAACCTCACTGGCATCAACCACCCCACTAACACCATGGAGCCCCTGACAGTATCTACTAAAGACATCATTAATGGCCGACTGAGACTGCCAAGTTTCACCAAATTCATCAAGAACTTCAGTAATAACATGCCTAGGCTTTTCGTTCTTACACAGCCACGCTAACATGCAACCAGTCTTGTCTCCCTCTCCATGCATCCTAGGTGTGGGTGCACCATAATCGAATTTTCGTAGCCGTTCCCAGGTTTCAGTGCACGTTATGTGCAGGGGCTGCAGGACTTCTTCATTGGGGCCCTCTTCCCCACCCATCCTCTCAATCTCCTGTATATTATTCGCCAGTCTACTCAACTCAGAGGTCAAGGTTTTCCTAATGCCCGCGCCTTAGCAATCACAATTCGCCACGTATCACGACCTTCAGGGCCTCCCAGACCATGCTCCAACTATTCACACTGCCCATGTTAACATCCAGGTATCGCCATAGTACCTCCGCCAGGTGACCCTGACATATAGCATCAGAAAGGTATAAGGAACTCATGGGGCAACAGTAAAGACATACACAAGTGATCACAGTTCAAGGGTGTTTATTAAACTGCATAATGAATGAGATAAACACCTAATCTATACCTAAATCTTAGATGGGAGCAAGCTACAGTCATCAAATAATAATAAGGCAGTCCTAGTGGCGTCTTGTCAAATAAAAAAGGCCTATACTAAAAACCCTATTGCCAATCCTTACCGCCAAGTTACAAAATAGTGTTGGATAATGTTCATCAGAAAAGAAAGAAGTGTTCTCAATATGATAAGTCAAGGTGTTATGGCCGGGGTCTCCCTGCCCCCGTTTTTAGCACGGGACAAGGTGGGACTCCTAAGCACAGCACACTCCTGGGCCTCACCAGCACAAGATTACAGTTTGGTTTAAAAATATCAGGGCCTTCTGTGGCCAAATCTCTTTCACATAAAGTCTCTTGCCTCAGATGACCCGATGTGTTACAATTAACAAAATAAATGTTTCTTCAATGAATCCTCATGGGGTGATTATATTCTCCTCATCGGCACACCTGCACCCTCCTTTCCTGTCACTCTCTGGCCGGCCTCCCTTGGCCCTCTTCCTGCTCCCAACTGTGAGTCTAAGAACCTTGGGATAATTTTCAACTCCACACTCTCCTTTTCTCCACACATATCTGATGTTTCCAAGAAGTCAAACTACCAACTGCACCTCCTCAGAGGCATTCTTCCTTTCCTCTCCTTCCCCCAGAAGCTTACTGTCTCCCGAGCTCTGGTTCTCTCTAGGCTTGACTATTGTAACAGCCTCTTTCTAAATCTACGTGCTTCAACTCTCCGCCCTCTGCAACTCATCCAGAACAGGACTGCGAGACTTGTCCTTGACCTCAAGCCCTGGGATTGTATCTCTTCAGACCTGAAATCTCTTCATTGGCTCCCAGTGGCCGCAAGGATTAATTTCAAGACTCTTTGCATCGTCCACAAGGCTTTCTGGGGCCTGGGTCCAAAATACCTCCAACTCTCCCTCCATAAATACCTTCCCACTCAAGCTCTTCGCTCCTCCACCTCCAACTCCCTCAGGGTCAGTCGCTTCTCCAAGCAACAATTTGGTGGCAGATCTCTTTCCTCGGCTGGGGCCTCCCTCTGGAACAGCCTCCCTGCCACTCTAAAACTTGAGGAGAACCATCTCTGGGTCCAGAAGCACCTCAAGACCTTCCTCTTTACTTCTGCCTTCGCTCTTTATCTCCCCTGCTGATCTGTTCTGCTTCGATACCCTGCACCTGGCTACCCTCTGATTTCGGTCCCAGGTCCCTGCCGACCCATCCACTCACCCGCACTGCCTCCAGGCAACCCTTGCACTTGGGTCTGTATCTGTAACCCTACAGTCCCCTTAACTGCACTTATCAGACACCCCTTGTCTGCGCGTTAACCCTGCACTAGCCACCCTGGTGGCTGCACTGCCAGTTGTTGTTGTTTTTATCCCTTGCTTAGCACTTTCCACTTCTCCCCTCCCCCTTGCATTTTCCCACTCCCCTCTTCCCTGCACTTGCGCATTCTTATTGTCACTGGGGCTAGCAAGAGTTCGGTCCTCCCTTGTTTCCCCTCCCTTGCCCCGTAGCGCTCTGAAACACTAGTGTATGAGCACGATACAAATAAAATATCATATCATATCATATTCTTTGCCTTTGGATCTCCCTTTGCCGGGCTCCAATCCCTTGTACAACGTGGGCCTCCCATTGTTGGGTTCACTACTGCCTTTCATTCACAATACAACATTCAGGAGTCTCAATGTCTTTTTAAACAACCAGCCACTGTGGTCAACCCTCTTGTCAACACAATGTTCATGGGTGTATTCCTATTCACCTTGACTTGCAGGCATCCCTCAGCCCGGTTTGCCAAAAACACCGTTCAATTTGCTTTCTCACAATGTGGGATTCACTTCCCTTTGCTCTCCTTCTTGTCAATGTGCCAGAGACTTTCGATTGTACAAGGGGTTTGACTCGACCCTTGTATGACCCCTCTGACGCCTGACGCCGGCCTCTCCTAGGGCCTTCCTGGTACTTGTAGTTTCAACAAAGGATACCAGCCTGAGCTCTTCAAATGAGCGCCCACATGGCACCTGACCACTCTGCAGCTGGTCCTTCAATGGACTTTCTTTTTTTTACATTTTTTTTTTGCTTGTGTTTATCTAGAAAAATAGATTTTACAAGGACAGTGCTTTAGAGGTACTCTGTGAGTGCTTCTGAGGCCAATCTGTGATGTTCCTGCAGTTTTGGGTTAATCAGTCATTTGCTTGGCTTGTGCCAGGTCAAGGATGAGCAGTGCTCTCTGATGTCAGTTTGTTGCATTTTTCCAAGGCTGCTTGAAGAATCTTGGCTGTGGCGATTGTCCAAGACGTTTTGTTCCCGCTTATTAGGCGTGGCCACCACTCTTCTTCTTCTATTTCAATTCCAAATTTATCAGTTGGAACAGTGGAAGGCCTTGAGGGAGTAACGTTTTCCTGAATAGGGAGATGCTGTTTAAGTCTACTGTAGCTTTGAGAGAAGCAAGGCCCAGTTCTCTCCTTATTGCTGCCATCAAAGTGGATTTAGGCAGATTCATCACTGATTTCCAAAAGAAGCCTTCGATTTTTTGCCAGAATGCTTCCGGAATTGTGGGCATGGCTTCGGCCCCGTATGTTAATGATGCAACGACATTTGCCTTGTAGAATTTAAGAGTAGGGATCAGAGAGAAGCGTCCAAATTTCTTTTCCAGAATGCGAGCCTGTGTTGTTAGTGATCGCGCTTTCGCCCAGAGATGGCTTTGCATGCTGGCTTCCGTTCTTGTTCTGTCAACAATAACACCCAGGTATCTGATCTTGGTCACTGTTTCGATCTGGACCATTTTGAGGCTCCATTTGAAGGCGCTTGATCTTTTCACTTTCTTTTCCAAGATCAAGATCTTGGTTTTGGTCTTGTTTATTTCCAGGTTCGATCGGCTGATGTAATCAGTCAGATTGTTTAGTTGTCTTTGGAGACCGATCTGGGTTTGATCTAGCAGTGTAATGTCGTCAGCGTACATTAGACGTGGAATCGGGGTACCCCCTATTTTTGGAGGAAAAGCTCTGATGGTGGAGCATGTTTCTTTGAACTCTCCCATAAAGGCCATGAATAGTGCTGGTGCAATCGGACAGCCTTGCTTGACTCCTCTGCGTGTGGGTATTTCTGCCAATAGGAGTCCTTTTCCATTCAGTTTTACTCGCATGGTGTATCTGTATGGAGAGCTCTGATCGGGGAAAGGATGTTTGGTGGACAGTTCCAGTGAAGAAGCTTTGACCATAGAAGGTCTCTGTCGACGAGGTCAAAAGCTTGTGTCAAGTCTATGAACGCCACAAATAGTCTGGTGGAGCCTTCTAAGATTTTCCTTTTGGCAATGCTTAGCAGCATTATGTTTACTGTTGTTGATGAGTTTTTTTTAAGCCGGCTTGGAAGGGATCCGCACAGGGAGCAGTTGTTGCCCAGCTCTGGAATCGCTTTAGTAGGAGCATACCAAATACTTTGCCAATTGTCTTTAGGAGGGTGATTGGCCGGTAGTTCTGAGGATCCGATCTGTCTCCCTTTTTGTAAATTGGGACCACTGTCGATGAGGTCCAAGATCTTGGGATCGTTCTTGTGGCTGAACATCTGTTGAAGATCAGGCTGATGAAGGGTGCCCACTCAGTCTTGAAATTTTTGAGATCGACATTAGTCACTCCATCAGGGCCCGGGGCTCACAAGGCTTTGAGTTTGCTGATAATTGAGGTGATGTCTTCTAAGTTGGAAACGTCGGCCAAGGGTCTTCATGATTTACTTGGGGCGTTGTGTCTGAAGACTTGGGCTGTTGAAATAGAACCTCAAAATGGAGTTTCCATCTGTGTTCGCTTACGCTGTTAGACGGCTCGGTTGCTTTCTGATCAGCTGGTGGTTTCATGAGGGCCCAGAATTCTATTGCGTTTTTGCCTACCCTTTTTTTTTAGTATTTCCTGGTAGAGAAGAGCTTGGTGGTGATTTATCCATGCTTTGTATTTCTTAGATTCTGTTGCTAATTGTAGCAACAGTGCGGACAAGTTGGATTTTTTTGGCTTTTCTCTTGAGTTTTCTAAGAGCGGCTCGCTTGATGACTACTTGTTTGTCGTACTGATGGGTTCCCGGCTTTCTAGAGAGGATCTGGCTGCATGGTTTTTCTTTGTAGGGGCTCAGCAGTGGCTGGTAGTCAATATCTTCATTCAATTGAATTTGGTAGCTAAACGTTAGTTGTTCTATTCTTGGAGAGGTCATTCTCAAACAGTTCTTCCTGTGAATTGCACTCTATGGTTGCCTTCATTGTAGGTGTTGATTGGTGAGATGGAGTTCCATGTGGCTCTTAGGATGTTGTGGTCGCTCGCTGCTGTGCGTGTGACTTCAAAAGCTGTTATTAAATTCAACCTTGCGTCTGAGACGAAGATGTAATCTATTGTTCCCTTTAGGTTGTCTCTCTCCCAGGTGGGGATTCTTTCCGGGTAGGGGAAGACCATATTGATAGTGTGAAAGCCTTGTGAAGTCATCAAGGTGTTCCATAGCTCACCTCTTTTCTCTGATGTGTTCTGTGGTCTGTCCTGCTGAGCCAGGTGATCAGTTTTCCTGCATTTAGCATTGAGATCGCTGCAGATGATGGTGTGAGCGATCTGTTTGTCAGCGTAGATGTTGTCGATTTCTTTTTCTATCGAGCTCTGAAACATTTTTGTCAGTAATTGCTTGTGGATTCCAGTACACGTTGATAATGGCGATTTCGATGTTTGATTTTTTAGCCGAAATCGGGTCGTAGTTCGCCCAGGTTGTTCTGATCGCCAGGTAGTGGATTGAGAGTTCTAGTGTTTTGAGGATGTTGATACCGCTGCCCATCTGGACTGCTAATAGAAGTCCAGATGATGGACGTCCCAGCCTGTTTTTGGCTGCTGGGGCGAAAACGATGTCAAAACCATCTAAGTGTGGTTTTTCAGTCAACCATAGATCTTGCAAAGTCAATGCCTCCTTTTGTGATAAGGTGCTTATGTCCGTGTGTATTCCAGGAAGCAATTTGTATGGGCGTTGCTGTTAAGTTGGAAGAAGATGGTGGAGACATTTCGAGGGGGGCCCATATTTGAGGGCCTCTAGTTGCTATTTTCTCATGGTAGAAGATAAGGTCTTCTGTAACCAAGCCCAAAGCTGTTCCAGCAATGCTGGTGGTGAGAGCTTTCCTGGCTCGGTATGCACGCTCGTTTTCTTGTTCGTGTGGTTTTTGTTGTCGTGCATTGGTTTGGGATGTGAGAGTTGCTTTTAAGGGTGCATTGTCGGTAGTTCTATTACCTTTCTCTCTGCGTATGCCGGATTGGCTCAATGGTACTGAAGACTTAGATGATGGAGTAGGGTAGGTTGTGGATTTTTGAGTCCTTTTTCGCTTTGAGTGTCTACTTTCTCTTGTTGCAACCTGTTTTCTTTGTATAGGAGTTCTGTTCTGGATACATAGTGCTGTCTGTTTGCAGTGGTACTCCTTTGGTTGGCTGTTGCAGTGTCAAGTTTGCTGTGACCGGAAACATCAGTCAACTTTAATCTGCTCTGCAGTAGGTCTTCCTGACCTTCTTTTAATTGAAGTCTGAGCTTTTCTGACCTTATGTGTAGGTAACATTTAGCTTTTGCTGCGTTGTGGTAGGGTTCCACTAGGATTAAATCCTCTGATGCTAGATGGCGCAGAGACCTGTTGTGTCTGAGGATTTTCACTACTGTTCCTCTGTTTAGTATTAAAGCCTCTTGGTTTCTTCCCGTTTGTTCCAGTTTCAGAATTATGGTTGGAGTAGGCTTTCTGTTGGTTGAGTTCCTGACAGATTTATGATGTGTTCTTGCTGTAGATCGGAGGAGCCAATCTCGGCTGGAGGATTTCTGGCGTCTAGCCTTGTGGTAGATTGTGGAATGAGAGGAGGGTTGTTTGTTAGGTGAGGTTCTCCTAGAGCGTTCCGTGTAGCTTAGGGGGTGATGTTCCGACTGGCCCTCAATTTTTCTTGATTGGGAAGATGGCAGGAAATCGAGATGAGCGTGCTGGTTCTTCTCCTGGCAGATATTTGGACCTTTCAGTGTCCGATGGCTAGGAGCTCTTGGGCGGTAGGGTCATTCAGGAGATGACCTGTAGTGCTTGCTGAGGGCCCTGGGTGGAGTTTTGACATTAAGCCAGGTTTTCTCTTCATTTTCGGAGTCTTGATCTTGATGCACCGAGATGTTCATCCGCTTTTTGTCAGACAAGAAATCTTCCACGGTAATTGGCGACCCAAGTCGATGGTTCGCTGACGAGGGCCTCACAGCTTTGTCTTCCTTTGATCCTCCTGATGTTGGCAGCGCTGCTGTTAGCTTTGAGTTTAGTCGGTGATCTGGGATAAATGTTTTCTCGAATCTGGGATGTGCTACTTTTTTGACTTTGTGGGTCTGGGAGTTTTAGGAGCATTTGGTTGTTTTTGATACCTTTTAAGTTGGTTTTTACAATGGAATCTTTTTGTTGTTTGGGGGTGGTCGTCCTCATCTTTGGAGGCGAGTCGTGGATGATGCAGGGGACGTCTTCTGAGCGGGCCTGGGCTGATCTGAAGATGAATGGTTCTGGCTGGAGGATTGTTGAGCTGGGACCACTTCCGTGATTGTTGTTGAAAGTGCTGAAATTCACGTGGGATTGAGTTTCGGTTCCTTTTGTGAGGCAGAGTATATCCCTGTTGAAGTGTTCTGGAGGTGTTCGCGTTGCTACATTTGTTGTTAATTTTGGAGAGTTGTGCTGTGGTGATGTCCCTCGTTTTTCCTGCAGAGCGTTCTGGCATTCCGCCCTTTCTGTTTCGTTGCTGTGGGCCTTAATTCTTTCATCCATTGCTGTCACGTATCCCTCCAGGTAGATCAGTTTCGTGTGCATCATGGCGGAAACAGTTGTGTGGTCTTTCAGGGTGTCATTTAAAGCTTCGTACAGTTTGCCAAAAGGTGGGAGGGCGATTGTAACTGCTGACATGATTGTAAGCAAGTCTGGCTTTTGGATGGAGTTTCATTTTGAGTGGTGTTGGGTGCTTCATTTCTGCTCCAATACTTTAAGGCAGTGTTTAGGGTCTGATCATGTGGCTTAGGACAGGGCAGTCAGGGATGTTCTACTGTCACTGTCTCTTCAGGACGGACGTTGGGGATATTGTTGAGAGTCATTTTCGGATTGGTGGCAGTTATCCAATTTATCTCTTTCACCCAGTTGCACTCTTGGGGAGAGATAAGGTTTTTGAGTCTTTGCTGCTGGAGTGGTTGGTCCCTTGGGCAAGAGCAGGAGAAGAGCTCCCGATTTGTTTCCTGACAGAGAGGAGATTGTTGTGTTCAAACTTGTCTTCGGTCGCAAGCCAGGAGGCTCAGAAGTGGGAGACACTGGATGGCTTGTGGGTTTGGTTTCCCTAGTTTTTAAGGTAGCGGGCATGATGTTTTCGCTGTTGACCTCCCCGATGTTTTCTGCGGGTTCCTCGGGTAATGGGAGGTTGGGGTTTGCAAAGGTGAGGGTTTCGCTATTTGCTTCCACAATGTTTTCTTCAATGTTTAGTGAGAATTTCTCTGATAATAGAGGGTTTGGGTTTGTATCCGATTTAGAGCTGCTCGCAGAGCTGTCTGTTTTCTCTGTGGCTGTTCCCAGAATGAGAGTTGTTTTGCGCATTTTGGGTGGTGGAGGGTGGCTTGGATTGCTTCCAGGATCTCTGTGTCAGACACTTCAAGGAGGTCATATTTCCGTTTGCCTTGGTTTTTGAAAAAATCTTTCAGTGAGTTGCTTTGCATGGTCTTTAGGAACAATTTGTTTGGAGTTGGTGGCTTGCGTGTACTTTTGTTTTTTGTTTCATTTTTTTTTCCTGCTCAGAGGTGCACCCCACATCTTTATTTCCCATGGAAAGGGGTTGAATTAGCTTTTGCACTTCCTGGTGCGCATTAGGCGATCCTGGGGTGTTTTTGTTTCTCCTGGTTTTGGTGTTTTTGCGTTGTTGCATTGGTTTTGATTTTTGAAAACCTTTTGTCTTTGTGGTTTGGGGAGTTTGTGTGTTTCCCTTTGTACTTTCAATGTCGAGCCATACGTCTGGGTGTAGTTCATCGCTGGTACTTGCAGGGGCCTCCAGGGTCACCCTTGCCGTGCAATCCTCAAACTCAAACTCTGATGATGCTTCAGTGGTACCGCCTGCCAGGAGGAGGCGCAGAGCGGCGCCATCAGAGCCGCCGTGGATCTGAGCGGCTGTGGTCACCCGCCCGATAGGAGTGCTTGCCTTCGTTCTGGTGTTCACTCTTGGAGGCGGCGCATGTCAGGGCTTCTCCAAAGGATTCTCCAGGAGTTGCTGTGCCTTCACGGCTTCAAGCTACTGCGTCGGCGATATGAGGTGAGAGATTGCTGAGTTTTTTGAGAGGGTGATCTGCCTGATGGCAGGTGCGCATTCGCGCTCCCTGGCCCCACCGCCTCCTCCACCCTGGCGGAGCCCAACTTCGTCAGCCCATACTCAGCGGAGGCTGGCGTAGGTCTGAGGTACGGGACCAGCGCTCCTGACAGCAATGTTTTGAGGGGTCAGGCATGTGAAGTATCGCGGAGATGGCATGAGCACCGACCTTCTGGTGTTCCTGGCTTGGCTTGGCTTGGCTTGAGTGTCAAGCTGACTGGTTTCAGCCCACTCGGTCCTGTTGCCGACATTGGTATCAATGGTAGCAGCGGGGGGGTTGATGGTTTGAGCAGTTTGCGCTCTTTCAAGCCTTGACAGTTCGAGTACGGTGGTAGGGGTTGAAAGCAAGCGGGGACAGTCATAAGCAGCTCCGCACGTCATAGGAGCAGTACGAGAACTCTGCAGAGATCTTTTGTCTCCCCTGCCGTCTGGCGCAGGGGTTGATCTCAAGTTTGATGTTAAGGAGTCGGTTTCCATCGTCAGTCTGCCGGTCCTGCCGGTCCTACCAGGGACTGCAGAGACTGCAACTCCCTCTGTGACTGGCTCCGTGGCTGCTCCACGACCTGGCTCGTGGTTTTAAAGGTCCTCCCACACAGGAAAGCGTGGAGGTAGTAGAAAGACTGCTGTGTCAAGGAGTAGAGCGTGTAGAAAGAGTGGACTGCAGAGACTGCAACTCCCTCTGCGACTGGCTCCGGGGCCGATCCGCGGCCTGGCTGGTGGTTTTAAAGGTCCTCCCACACAGGAAAGCGTGGAGGTAGTAGAGAGACTGCTGTCTCAAGGAGTAGAGCGTGTAGAAAGAGTGGACTGCACAGACTGCAACTCCCTCCTCGATTGGCTGCACGGCCGCTCCGCGGCCTGGCTGCTGGTTTTAAAGGTCCTCCCACACAGGAAAGCGTGGAGGTAGTGGAAAGACTGCTGTCTCAAGGAGTAGAGCGTGTAGAAAGAGTGGACTGCAAAGACTGCAACTCCCTCTGCAACTGGCTCTGCGACTGGCTCTGCAGCTGGCTGTTCGCAACCTTGGGCTCACCACTGTCCGGTTTGCTATCAGCTCTCTCTGACTCACTGGCTGTGCTGAACACATTGGGCCTCATTATGAGAATCCCGCTAAAAACGCAGTCATTACCGGCATGGTGGTGTTGGCGCGTCCATGCACCCTTGACGCCGCTAATAGCAGCTGATTACGAGTGCACGAGCACGCACAAACCCCCATGCTGGTAATGGCTGCACTGGCATGCCGCTAAAGGCCCCCCAAACCCTGATAGCTCCATCACGGGACCCGCCGATACCGCCTTCACCAAGGAGCAACCCCTTAATAACGGACCCGGCAATACCATCATGCAAATATCGGGCTCGTAATACCGGACCCGGAAGTAACGTCAACGCGCCAGAACGGGAAATGAGCCAGCGGCCATCTTGAAAAACACAATCCATTGCAATCCTCTTAACACTGCAGTGCTACAGAGTGGAGAGCAGGCCCAATCGACCCATCATGTCAAAGGCAACACGGAAGTCCACCCCCCGCCTGCGCAAGAAGCGCTTCTCAGATGAGTAGCTCAACATGCTGGCGGATATGCTGGCAGCCCATGCGGATGAGGTGTTTGCGAATAACTTGAAACACGAAGCCCAACTGCGAAAAAAACAAATATGGGAGGAGGTGGCACGGAAGGTGACAGCGGTTGGCACCACCCCCTGCACGTTGAAAGACTGCAAAAAGAGGTGGGATGATCTACATCTCCGGGTGCAAAACATACTAGCATCAAACCGCAGGGAGGCCATAGCTACAGGCGGCGGGGACCACTCACCCACCAAATTGATGCAATGGGAGGAGACCTGCATCACCACGATAAATATGGAGTCCATCGAGGGCTTTGGAGAAATGGAGATGGGTGCGGCGACGTCGGGAGATGGAGGTGAGTGACCCCGTAAACCCCAGTAAACCAAAGCATGACGTAGCACAACAGATGTGTAAGTGAACCAAGCCAATACATGGTCCATCATACACACATATACAGATCCATATCCAGATGGTGGCCCAAACCCTGGCACAATGAAATGCATGCTGCGTGCCAATACCATACCCAACAGACACCCAAAACACAGGGCTCAATCACATGTCACACATCACTCAAACATCAATACAACAGTATGCCACCTAGAACACAACAATCCAGAAATGAGAGTCCACGGCGTATGCCAATATGGCCCCCTCACATTTGCAAGTACCCTGAGAGTCACACCTACAAGAAAGCAATGCGTGAAATGTGAAATACTGAACAGCACCAAATCATGCATCTTGCATGTACCACCATCACTGATGCCCTGCATCTCTTGTTCCCCCACAGGCACAGATGCAGAAAGTGAAGGCCAGCAGTCTGCCCCAAAGGCCACTACATCCACAAAGGGTACCAGGGCCAGACAAGAAGGCACTGGACCTTTCACCTCCAGGGCAAAAACAACGCCCAGAGTGCAACAAAGGCCAGCAGTACAGGCCAGGGCAGCAGAAGAGGAGACGACACCAGGCGACGACACTGCCACAATGGATACGTCAACCCTTGCAGAGGCAAAGGCTGATGGAACGCAGTCAGCTGCCACAAGTTCCATAGGGGAGGTAGCAGCCATTGCCCCCCTCAGCGATGTGGAGGGCCACGCTGAGGAATTCACAGACATGAACAATAACATCCATGTAGTATGTCTGCATACACCCAGTCCCCAGCCCACCCTCCTGCACTCCACACAGGGCAAACCAGTGTGCCCCATGCTAGAACATGCCATATTGCTGGCCAGCCCACATCTGTCCTCAACATCAGAGGGCAGCGCAGCATTGGGCCTCACTGCCACTGCATCTTCCACCTCCACAGCCCCCACAGACATGGAGGCCCGCCTCACGAGAGTCGAGGCCCGGCAGGACAGTTTGATTGAGCTGGTCTGCCAGTATGTGTCGGAGGGAGAACTGACCCGCCGCGAGATTCCGGAGGCAAATGCGGCTTCCATCACAGCCATGAATGCCAACACCATAGTGATCAGAGACAGCTTAGCTACGGTTACAGAGGTCCTTGGCAGGATCGTGGAGAATATGCAGCAGCAACAAACTGTGCCAGCAGTCGCACACCCATCGACCTCCACCCAATCCACCACACCTGCCAGCTCGACCCCCTCAAGTCCTGTGCGCATGATCAGGCGCAGCACACGCCAAACGGACATGCCTCCCCCAGACCCGAAAGCAGGACCACCCAGCATATGCCAACTGCCACCTTGCAAAACTCACGAATGGCACATTGTGTGTGTGATGACAATGGGTGAGGGGGTGAGGTGGTGTTGGGGGTGTTTGGGGTTTTGGGGGGATATGGGGTGTTGTTGGGGGGTATGGGGTGTTGGGTGGTGGGGGCAGGGGGGAGGGTGTGTGTGAGGTTGAGGGTTCTAGCACTATATTGTTAATATTCCAATTCGCCCGTTGGGTTAAAAATCATTTAATGACTCGACATTGTTCATTTCGTGTGTGTTTATTCAATTCATGACAGCGCCCAGTGCCCAACTCCCCACACACCCTGTGTCCATATCCACACGATCCCAGTGCCCAGTGTAGTACTAACACAGACCCATCAGCATCCCTGTGGTTCAGAAGAAATTGTCAATCAGTGATTGGTGCACAGCACAGCCATCCTGTGCATCGCAAACTGACAGGGGTGCTGCTCCTCCTCCATCATCATCATCATCCTCCTCACCCGGTGCATGCAGGTCAATGTCAGGTGGCATTGGTACGTTTCTCCGAATGCACATGTTGTGCAGCATGGCACAGACCACGGTGATCTTTGCCACCTTCTCAGGCCCGTAAAGGAGTGCTCCACCAGACCTGCTGAGACAGCGGAACCGTGCCTTCAACAGGCCAAAGGTCTGCTCGATCACAACACGGGTACGGGTATGAACCTGATTGTACTCCTCTTTGTGCCTGTTCTGCGGGTTCCGTTCAGGGGTAAGTAGCCAAGACTTCAAGGGATACCCACCATCACCTGCATGGGGGCACAATGAGGTATGTGTTAGTCGATATCATACCGGACACCTTAGTGATCACTACCATGGCTGCAGCTATTCAGTGTTGACATGCACATGTCCCTGCATGCATGCACGCAAGTTCATTTGACGCAATGTGTACTGTACTATGGTCTGCTGGTGTGGATTGCGTTGTCCAGATGATGCAGGGCGTTCACTTGCATGCTGATGCAGATGTACTGTGGATGCGGAACAATGTTTAAACACCCATGTTGGTGATGTGTGGTACTCTGTGTGTATTCCCAATAGGGGCATTGCTACAGGTGTGATCATGTTTAGTCATCCATCGCTTGACATTCCCATGGTGGCCTGCTTGTACGTCTGGCATAATGTCATAGCTGTGCAGAATTGGTCTTATGTATGGCATTGATGTGTCATGTTCAGGTTGGGATGTTCAGGGTTACAGTGTTTCGCTGTATCTGCATTGTCCACTCACCACCCATTCTCTCCCATGTGGAGTATGCATCCCCCCACATTCTCTCACACAGGTGAAGTATGCATCCCCCCCGATCTCACCCAGGTGGAGTATGCACCCCCTCCCCCCATTCTCACCCAGGTGGAGTATGCATCCCCGCCCCATTCTCACCTAGGTGGAGTATGCATCCCATCCAAGTCTCACCCAGGTGGAGTATGCATCCCCCCCATTATCTCACAGGTGGAGTATGCATCCCCCTGGTTTTACCCCCCCCCCCCACTGCACTGCCATGGGCCTGTCAGGCAATTTACCAAGCTGCCAGGCACATCGTCCAGCATGTCGCTCCAGGTAGCAGGGTAGCGTGGAGTTACGCAGCACCATGGATTTATGTGTGGATCCGGGATATCGGGCACAACAATGTGTGATCATCCTGCTGGAGACACATACCATCAGCACATTGAGGGAGTGGTATTGCTTACGATTCCAGTACACCGCCTCAATGGCATGAGGGACCACCAATTCAACATGGGTGCAGTCGAGGGCACTGACGCAATTGCGCATGCCTGCCAGTGCATGGAAGCCGACTTTAGTGTCAGCGAGCTCCTGGGCAGTCCATGGTAGGGATATGTGGTTGCCTGCATGCTTCAGGAGGGCATCCAGCACTTGGGTCAGCATGCGTGAAAAGAGTGTTTGTGATATGCCATGCAGCTGGCCCACTGTGTGTTGGTAGGTTCCTGTGGCCAGGAAGTGGAGCACAGACACCAACTTCAGTAGAGGGGGGATGGCAGTGCGGATTTCTATCAGGCTGATAATGTCGTCGTGTATCATGTCCACTATGGTGGTGATGGTGTCCCGGTCCAAACGGTACAGGGTGTGGATCTGCATGGGGGTTAGGTTGAATGGACTGGCTCTGATGCGAGGTATTGGTGGCTGCCTACGTGGTACCACTGGCTGCACTGGTGGGACTTTCTGGGCCTGTCTCACCCTCCTTCTCCTCCTGCGTCTCCTCGGTGCTGCCTGTTGTTATTGTTGTTGTAGTTTTTGTTGTTGCTGGTGTAGCAGTGCAGGCATGTCCTCCAGCCCCAGGATTGCTACAGCAAGTGGGATGATCATTTTGGTGTTGGAAGGGGTGTGGTGTGTGGGTGTGCTCCTTTTGTGCTGGGACAGGCTCCATTGGCTCCATCTGTGGTGATTTTATGCACCTGTGGCAGTTGGCTACACTGCAGGTTGCTATTTATGGGTGGTCCGCGATGCCTGTAATACCACCATCGTGCAGGCCCTATTTATTGCCTTCGGGATACCGGTAAGTGCATGCCCGCGTGACTTGTGATGTCCTCCTGTTAGCGGCATCCCGGTATTGCCGCTGCGAAGGGGCACGTGTATGCGCGCATGCCGGTAAGAAGGGGCACGGTACGGGCGGGGGCAGCATTACCGGGTTGTCAGCTCATAATGGCCCGGACCGGTAATACCATTCCGCCTTCCTTTTTTCATTACCTCCATGCTCGTAATGAGGCCAATTGGCTTGTCTTGTCACTGGAGTCAAGGATGGTACCATGGTAGCAAGCATACCTCCCCGCCTGGGTTGTCAATGCAGGAGGCCCCCGTGCACCATTGAAATCTGTTACACCACACACCAGCTGTAAATCCCAGTCTTATGATTCTTGTCACAGAGGCTTCACGGTTCTGGGTTGAAAAGGGCAAGGGAACTTCCCTCCTTGTCGACCTCTCAGGTCTCGCAGCCTTTCTTCTCTGTGTGAACTGCCGGTCCGGAATTGCTGCTTCCTCATGCATCTGGCCTTACTTGAAGTGTGCTTCCGTGCTCCGCCTTTTATCCCTGTGGGGAAGGGAAAGGGCTGTCAGGTGTGCGTAGTTATTATAAATTGCTTAACTCTGCCTGACCCTGGTATTGGGACATGTCAGGTAAACAGCTCAAGTGTTAGTCCGTTGTTGTCACAGTATAGTGTTTGTGTCAGAAAAGGGGGGGTATAGCTTCTACATATCCTACGGGCTAGGATGGGGAGCAGGTGTTAATGGGAAAGGGGTACCATATCACAACATTCAGTGTTCCACTTCCACTCCCCGAAGACCCCTCATCCAGGTGATCCTCCCCCAATGGTCCACCCCCAGGAACTGGATCCAATAGCGATGGCCGTTTTCTGGCCACCTGGACGACAGATCTCTGGGGACTAGCAGGTGAGACACCTTCAGGTTTCTCACAGAGGGCATGCAGAGGCATACGCAAGGTTGGGACCGGGGCAATTGTGCCCATGAGGGTCCAGGTTACTATCAGCGGGAAATGATCAGAAATGGTCCTGCCAGCATATGTTGCACTCACAAACTCATTCAGGCATACCCTCCCAGTGACCCTAGTATGGACTTTTCGTTGTGCAGAGTAGTAAGAGTAGTAAGAGTAGTAAGAGTAGACTTGAGCATCCCTATGGAGAGTTTGCCAAATGTCCTTCAAGGAGAGATCCTGCAACATGGAAAGCAAGGTCCTGGCCACAGGAGAGGGTTGGGGAAATCCGCAGTCTGACCTATCAGGTGCAGGATTTATTGTGCAAATAAAATCACCCCGCATATCCATAAGTGGCCCCTGAGATATGTCAGCCTTTCATACAGAGAGCGTAGTAGGCAGAGACATCTTGTTTTGGGGCATGGGAGTTGATGATACAGACGTCTGTACGTTCAATGGTGCCCCACACAACTATCAATCTGCCTTGGTCATCAGTTTCCACCTTAATCAAACTGAACGGTACAAACCCAGCAAACCACACCAGGACACACCTAGTGTATTTTGAGTATGACGAACAATACCGTATGCCCCCCACTTGGAAACTATTCCTCTCCTAACAAGTGCATTTCTTGTAGCAGGGCTATGCAAATCTGTTTTCGCCGTCGGTAGTAAGCAATCTGGAGTTGCCTCAAGTACGCGGACATCCCTTGGACGTTCCATGATATAATCTTAAGTATAGTCATACCTCAAGGAGCAAAGGATCCCACCCCACGTCTGCAACACCTGATTAGGCGACACCGGCATCCCCCTCCCTGCACTGCCAGCATGACCCTGCACGTGTCCACCCCTACATCCTCCTGTCCCACATGCATCACCCATAGCCCCTGGGAAGTACCCCTACCGTCAACTTGCCCAAAGACAACAAAAATGTACTTAAACAAGAACACATCATATCAGTGTTTAAGAACAAACGGCTCAACAGTGTAACACCGCTCAAGTCTTCCCGCCCCCAAGAACAAAAATGTTCCAGAGGTCCGCAGGTATGGAGGAGGCCGCCGTAACATACTCCTCCAGTGGCACATGTGCAAAATATAATATATATGTGCCTCGGGGACGTGGGTTGCTCGTGCTTTTTCAGATCGTACCTTGTTCCAATCAGGAGGGTCCATGTCCAGCCCCTGAGATGTTGTTAAACCACAGTAATACAGTACCCGTCGTTTATGAGCTCTCCCAAGATCCCATAGCTGGGCTAGGTACGTGCTATCCCGTACAGCACCACAGAATGATAATCAGCCAGTCTCAGGATCACCCTGTCTCGCCCCAGGTCCACAGGACATGCCACATTTGTACATCCATCGATTGGCCTCGCTAGGGTGTTCAAAAAAGAAGGATTTGCTTTTATAGATCATCTTGAGCCTAGCCAGGCATATCAGCATGTACTTGATTCCCAGACTACAAAGCCTCTCCTTGGTGGGGACAAACAAGTTCCAAGTTTCTTGCACCAAAGGAGTGTAATCCAGGTAAATGGCCAATAGTGATGATCTGTGTTTGATTGCAACCTCTTCCTTAGAGAACTTAAGTATTGTCTCCTGGTCCCGGAAATTAAGGAGCCGTGCAATAACGGGGCGAGGCGGGCCCCCAGTGGTGGACAGCGGACCAGCAATCTATGTGCCCTCTCAATCGTGAAGCCCTGAGATAATTGTCCAGGACAAATTCCCTGTAGCAGTAGGTTGTCAATATAGGACGTGGGGTTGGCACCCTCCTCACCCTCCCTGAGCCCCAGTATGAGAATATTATTACGGCGGGACCTGCCCCCGCATCTTCGGCTCATTATTCCAGAACCCGGTTTGTACACACCAGCTCCTCCACCATGGCCTTCAGTGTCTCTGTATCGGCTTTCGTAGTCGAAATCTGTTCCTCATTGTCTGCTACTCGGGTAGATAGCGACCGTACATCCTGTTGTAGGAGATTCACGTCTATCTTGACCTCATCAATTTTGTACTCTATGGTTGTGCACAATGCTGAGGTCGCTGCCAGAACTTTTTCATCTTGTTCTAGTGGACAAGGGGCATCAGTCTACTTGGCACCTTTAAGACCCGAGGAGGATCTTTCTGAGAGATCCGAGGCCCAAACAAATCCATGATGGTCTTCCTCTGGTTCCCTCTTTTCTTAGTTTTGAGCATGTCAAGGATAGGGTAGATCTTGCAGGTCTCTGACCACTCACAAGCAAGTGGAGCTAACCCACTGCAGGTCCCTGCAATCATCAGCGTAGCCACCCAGTAAATTTTCAGCCCATCAAAGGTATGCACTATTGTGTTTCCCAAACACCAGTGCAGGGTCGAACCGCACACACAAGAACAAGTCACCTCAGCAAGGTGTAAGGAGTGGGACCAAGGCGCAAAGCAGCTCCGCGGAGGCAGACCTAGAAAGACAAAAGACAGTATCCGCTGGCAAAGGAGAGTTATACCAACATCCCATTCACCTGCCAATCTGCTCAATACCAGGGAAAGTTGGGCAACCGTTCACTGCCATTAGAATGTAGTCAAGTACCCAGTTGAAGCATCCCCCGCCAGTTGTGGTACACCTTCAGGGCAAAAGCAAAAGAGACCACAAAAGCCATGCCTATGGCCCGTGCCAATCCAGTCCGACCAGCCCAGCCAAATGCAGCAACTCTCATTGCCAGGGTACACCCCCCCTCCACCTTATATACCATATGTGGCTGTGCTGGACATCCAATGCAGGCCCACATCCAGGGCTGTAGTCTATAAGCACCTAGTCTCATTCAGTGCAGGTAGCTGCAGGAGCGGAGTTCAGAGTATGTCCTTGCACCCCTAGATGGTGTTCTTTGTCCTCAGTGGCAGTCCCCTACATTAAAATCACCAGCTCCACATGGTATTGTCATTTATGCGTGCGACACAGCACCACCGAATGCTCAGGTAAGCACCACTCAGTGGGCTGCAGCGGGTCCGCAAATGCTGCCAGGCAGACCACTGGCAACCCACCCAGGATCCTTCAAGCAGGCCTCACATCGCAGCTCCCCCGTAGGGCAGCGTATGTCACTCGTGCCCCTCAGCTGGCAGTTGGGGCAAGTGCCTCCCCGGGAAGCAGAGAGGTCAGCGCCTCAATCCACATGGAACAGCATGGGACACCAGCGTTTCTGCTCCTCGGTGCAGATCCCCCATCAAGGCCAGCTACACTGGCCCATTCAAGTCAGTCGGAGGCTGGCAACCGCCACCATCTTGGCTGTGGTCGCAGCAGCAGAGTGACAAAAATTAAAGGCAAACGAAACAGGCAAACTGCTCAGGAGTTGGCAGGGTCGCGCACTGGTCCCTCCTTCGCTGCATCGCCGAATATCAACTTCTGGGCATAGGTGCAAAGGATCCTTACAGGATTGATCTCGAGAGCTCCGACTGTTCACTCCTCACTGCATCGTGACAAGCCACCTGAGCTTTGCTAGTCATGTCTACCCACACACACATGCAGTTCACTCTTGGTCCTTCAGCAGCTTCTGGGGGTGCTGTTGCGAGACAAATCCACACACACCACAGCATTGATGGCCTTTTGGGGGTTGCCATGTTCGCCACAGACACCAGGCACACGCCATAGGCCAGATGTTATTGTTTGCCATGGTGAACATGTACCATGCACGGTACACTGGCAGATATGTTGCAGCATGTTGATAGCTGCTCATTGCATCTCCACGCTCCCTTCAGTTCCAAATACATTGGTCCCTGTTCAAACCAGTCTCTGTGAAGTCTGTCTTCCCTTCCTCTTGCATGTTGCCTGCTCCCTTTTGTTTGGCAGAGTCCTTGGCCTTTGTTTCTCATTAATTTCTCATGTCTGCTTGTATCTTCAATGACAGTTGCGTGTGTGCCCTGCCTTCCTGTATGACTGCTACCTCTGTGAACAGCTGCCTTCTGCCGGATCCTGTCTACGATGCAATTGATGATTAGTTTGCATCCCATCATCTTGGACTTTACATCATCCACTCCCCTGCCAGTGTTTACTGCAATGTCCACTGCCACATTAATGAGGAGATGCCATATCCTGGCATTGTGAGTACTTCCAAGGAGAACCTGGGTTTCCAACCTCTCAGTGATCTCTTTTTGGGAGTCCTCACAGTGCCAAGCTGACTGTGACTGGATCTGTGTGTTCACAAAGTCCCATCACATGCCATGGGGTAAATTGTACCTGGTCCTACAGTGCATGGCTCTATGGGGGGCAGGCAGTGTAGGTGTTGTGGGTGGGTAAGGTGTCACAGTGTGGGTTCTTTTCGTTGCATTGACGTGAGGTGGGTGGATCTAGCTGCATTGGTGCAGGGACACATGGTGATGGGGTGCTGGTGAGTTCTTGTTTGCATTTGTTGCATGGCACACAGGGGCAGATACTGCTGTCTAATGGGGTGATGTGAGACAGGCATTGTATCAAGAGAGATGACAGACAACAGAACTTAAGTTTCAAAACATATTTTATTGAGATATTAGGATGGTGTAAGCCCTAACTTGCCCTATAACTAAGGTAGGGATTTCTCCTGCCTAAAGAAAGCTAAGGAAAGTCTGTGTTTGTAACTCCAAATCAAAAGTCTGTCTTTGTCAAAACCTATGCTCGCCCTCACATCTAGAAAAGCGTGGTGCAGGGTTCTTCTCAGCCAACAAAATAGTGTTCAAAAGTAAAGTGCCAGTAGTTCTCGGCTTAAGTTTTCCTTGGGTTCCCTATCCCAAGGTCAATACAGTTCCAATAGCTGCTTGTCTCACCAATGTTCTGCCAGGTCTTAAGGTTCCATTCCCCAAGATCAATTTAGTACCGTTCACACAAAAAAGGTAGGTCTTGAGGTTCCCTTTCCCAAGACAGTGTTCTTAGTTCTTTCTGTTCTCAGGGTACCCTTCCCCAGGATTTCACTGCAGCACTTACACTGCTTTCACTTTCTCAATGTTCACTATAAAAAAACAATAGGTCTACTTGACCCACCTTCTGACTTGCTTTAACAATTATTTCACGGTTCTCAGTGGTTTGCTCCCAATGTCCTTATTTCTCCATGGTCTGGGCGCAGTTGACAGACCACATGGTCCACCCACTAGAGGTCGCACAACCAGTGGCCCTTGTCGAAGCTATTTGTTCTCTTCAAGTTTCAAAATACACTTCATAGAAATCTCCTTCAATATAGTTTCACAAGCACAGGCTGCGTCACAGCCCCTGTTGTCTAATTAAAAAAAAAAGTTCCTTGGTTTCATCAAAATTCACAAAACATGGTTCATTGGTTTCACAAAGTTCCAAAAAACGAGGTTTCTTTTAATATCAGCCTCTTTTGCTATCAACTAGCTTTTTCTTTTTTATTTGGCTGAATGGCCTTTCACTGGGTAAATGTCCTCTGTCTAGGCACAATTGTCTGCCCAGACGGTTCACCTATCACGGGTCGCGCAACCAGGAACCCTACGCTTCTCTTTGGCTTGCTTCGTGATGTCTGTGATTTTCACAGTAGGGAACTCCTTGGTCTAGGCACAGTTGTCAGACCACACTGTTCACCCATTACGGGTCGGGCAACCATAAGTTCCCATTAGCCTTGTTTGGCCCCCTCACAGGCTCTTCTGCTTCGGGCTTCTGACTTCTCATACTCTTTGATTAATGTAACACTCTCCTGCATCAGTCTTTCGCCTTGCCACAGGCTTATAGTTCCTTCTCACATTGGTTGCTCGAATACTCAATTGATTGTTCCATTTTCCATATGCTTTAGTTCTGCTCACAGTGCTGTTTACATATAGTTTGATATTTAATATGTTGGGTTAACTTCAAATGGTCGTTCGGTATTCAATATGATGTGATTTTATTCAAACAGCAATTTCCATTCAGTTCGGTATTCAATATAATTCGTATGCACCTATATTTCTGGAACGGTACTTGCCTGCGGCCCCCTGTGAGTGCTCCGGTCTTCCAGTATCCTCTAACATTCACCGGCTCTTTGCATCTCCCCAGTGTTGATTCTCGCTGTTCCTGTTCACCTTCTCCATAACCGAGAAGCAGACCACCTGAACTCTGCTTACTCGCCAGGCACATCTCTGCACATGCCGGCGTCCTGAATGGATGCTGACTATGTCCCCTCTGCTCCTCAGCTGTTTGGCAGCGCCAGCTGCCCACCTTCTGATTTGAAGGCTCCCAGTCCTGCAACCACCACACGATTAACTCACTCTGGGTCCTGCAGGTCCTCTGGGATCAGTGCCGGCATTTGGGCTTCCTGGGCTCGTTCCACCATGGCGGTTCTCCTGTTCCTGCTTGCCTAGGTCTCCTCCCTTTATACACCTGAGCCCTATTAAGGGGCCTCAGGTGTGAGTCTGTGGCTTGTCTTGCCTGACCATAATGAACCCAATAAATGGGACTTGCCTGCCCTTCAGTACCGGGTGCCTCCAGACCCCCCTTCTTTGTCCCAGTACTAGAGTGGTGTTTGTAGTAGGAAGTGTGCACTACTGCTAGTTGCTTCCTCCTCTTCTCAGTACTTGTTAAGCACTCACAGGAAAAAATAGGGCATGAGTGTAAGTATCCCATGAAGGCTGAGGGAAGGGAGGGAAAGTCAGTGTTAGGGAAGGGGGATACCATGTCTCGCAATCCGTCAACCTCTCCCCAACTCCCTAGGATCCTCCACCCCAGTGATCCTCCTTCACTTTTCGGCCCCTAGGGTCGGGATCCAAAAGCGATGGCCGTTCTCTGGCCAACTGAGCAGAAGACCCCTGGGGAGTGGACGGGAGAGTACCTTCAGGTTTCCCACAGTGTATGGATTTGTTGTCTGCCCTGACCTTGTTTTATTTTTCTATACAGAGGCATTCTGCCGGGGGAAGATGGTTGCTGCAGTTGAAGGGGACATTGCTGTTGTATGTGTGTACAGGACACATCATCAGAGTTGAGTGGTTTGCAGGCCCACAGATGGGGACATCCATGCATTCCATGGTGCAGCTGGTGCAGGCTCACAAGGTAAAAGGTGTGAGGTGAGATGTGCATCTTTACAGCAGTGCTGTTGCATTTATCAAAGTTTGCATTTCTGTTTTGATGTGAATGTGTATTGTGTATTGTGTGCATACTTGTTGTCAGGAAATGCGTTGGCCACTCGACCTGTATATTGTTGTGGATCATTAATAGTGGATCCAGGGCACTTCTCACATGTGTTGGTTGCTAATGTCCATTTTGTACTGTGCTTTGCTACTTGTGTCCTCGTGTATGTAGTTTGGGGGCTATGTGCAGAATAGTGGTTGGTGTCCATGTGACATGTGACAGTGGCAGGGACTTAGTTGATTGTGTTGTGTGCTTTTGGGTGTAATACATGGACATTCTTGTTTCCACTTACTATGACTGTGTTGGTGATTTGTGCACATCCCTAGAGATTAGTGGTGTATCAGCCATTGACACATACTTGCGTCAAATGATAACAGGGAGCACAAATATATTTATGCAACAAGGCATGTGGAATCTTGCACCCCTGCTTTCACCCATGGATATGTTTGGATCAGTGGTGCAGGTAGTACCACAGATGTCCATTACCATTTCAACTGCCTGAATGGGAGAGGTAAACTCTTATATGACTAGGTGCAAAGGAATGTATCTTTCCAGCTTAATTGAAGTTTTTCAGTCAGGACATTTTTATTTTTTGCTACAGCATTACTCTCATTTGGAATTGGACTTACATTTTTACACCCTATGAAATCATTTGACTCCCAACTTTTGAAATTGGGAGCACAATACTCCCACTTACAAATCTTATCTGAAGCACTATTTGTGCATGTTATTTTATGTCTAATGGGTGCACCCATTTTTCCTCTGCCAGACACAGATTCTCAGGGTGTTGTTCTGAGCATGGAGGATAGGCCCAAATGCATCTTTGAATGGCACCTGGGTTGTGGGGCCTTCCTGTGTGTGCTCCACAGGGGCAGGTTTTTAGCTGAAGTAGGTTTGTACCCGATGCGTGCATGTAGCCTCTCCAGGTGCCCTTTGGCCAGCCAGTGCCAGGGGTGGTGCCTGTGAGTAAGGGCAGTGTCCCACCTGCATTTCCACTGGTATGCCAGGCCATTTGGTGACATTGTGCAGTACTCATGCCGCCACTATAATTTTACAGACTACTGGTGGGGCATAAAGCAAACCCCCACCAGAGTGATCAAGGGAGAGGAAACGAGACTTTAGCACCCCAAATCTGCACTCTACCATGGCCCTAGTGGGTACATGTGCTATATTGTATCTTACCTCAGCTGGTGTGGCAGGATTCCGGTACGGCTTCAACATGTATGGTGACAGCGGGTAGGCACAGTTCCCTGCAAATGTGTACATGGTCGTTATTGGCATTTATTGTCACGGTCTGTTGTTCAGTGTGTCTCATGCATGCATGTGTGTGAACCTTTATATTCACTGATGAACCATGTGTTGCCATACCCCAGGGCAGGACAAAGACTGACATGTTTGGGATATTTCTTCTCTGAGAAAGATAGTGAGCTAAAGACTCTGGGTAAGTCTCTCATAACCAGGACTAATGTCTGGCAGAGGGACTCCCAGGACCTACCTTGTTAATTTGCATATTTTTCAGACGCCAGGACCCGGTGGAGTGGTTACTGGTGGTAGCTATCATGCGTGCTGCCAGGGAAATTGACATACACTTCCATGATCAGTCCATTAGCGTCACACACTACCTGCACATTAATAGAGTTCCAGTGCTTGCGATTGCGGTAGATGTGTTCTTCCAATCGGGGGGCGGGGAGCGTAACGCTACATTACATTTGTTCAGTCAATTGCACCTAGTACATGTGGAAAGTGTGCTACTGCGTAGAATTCCTGGCACACTCTCTGCTTTTCCTCCAGTGTTCGGGGCATATGCATGTGCTGTTATGCATGTCAATACCTGGTGGAGACATCAGGATTGTGTGGCCTGCAATATCCCACCAACTATAGCCGTGGTTCGCTGCAAGGAACCAGTTGCAATGAAATGGAGTGCACTCAGCACTTTCTCAAGGGGGCTAAGGGCTAAGGGCCTGGGAGCAGATGGTGGGTGATGCTAGGTCATGTTCCCACTCCCTGACAAGGTTTAGGATTACATGGGGGGGATCGCTACCTAGCAAATACCTTGTCATCGGGCATCCTGAAAAGCGTGGTGCATTGTGCAAAAATCCGGGCCCTGGGCATCCTCCTCCTTCTCTGGTGTCTGTGGATGGTAGCTCCTGCTATTGCTGGGTTAATTGTAGCTGTGGACATTGGTTTGGTGTGCATTGTATGCTTTATATGCATTATATCCCTTGCAGGTTCAAGTTTATGCCTGCTATCATGTGGCAGATAGATCACAGGGGTTGCGTGTGCTTTTTCCTGACGTTTTCCACATTGAAATCAATAAATACGGTTAGGTTTGCGGTGGAATGGGTGTGCGATTGCTTGGCGTGGGCCCTCCTTCAACACGCCCCCATATACTGACTGACTGAAATTAGAACATCAAATCTTTGCTTGGGATCTAATTGTTTTAATGATAGTGCTGGTTAGAGGGTCAATTTCCTCATTAGTTCTAGGCGGATGCATTGGTGTGTGGGTAATTTTTACACCACCTCTCCAGGTACATGCCTCTCGCTTTCATTTGTAATCAGGTATTGTGCATGTTCTGCTAATCTGCTTTTGCCCATGGCCCATTCTCTGTGGCCTAATGTTTTAAAAAGACTCCTCAATCTTGGAATCAGCAGGGGTATCATGGCAGCTGAGCATTCCAGAGCTTGTACTGGAAATGCTACAAGTACTTTTGTTCACTCCCTGTTAGAGCATGCATGCGGACCCCGGCACAGTCTGCTCATTACCTCTTCCCTCCCACGCCCTTTGCAACGCATTGGCCAGACACTTCACTGCAAAAACTTAGGACCCTCGCATCCCTCTCCCCCCCCCTTTCACCCATTCCTTTGCCTCCTATGGCCTTCCATCTTCGGTTTGCCTTTTTCTCCTCCTTCTTCCTTATCACACCTGATGAGGTCATCAAAGTTGCCTGCTCCATGAAGATCCCCTCCAGAAAAGTCTCCCCTTGCTCCTCCAGAACTATTAAGGACAATATTGGCTCCCTTGGCCCTGCACTCGCTGATTTCTGCAACCACTTTTTTGCTACTGAATCTTTCCCTTCCTCCCTCAAGCACTCCCTTGTTGCGCCCCCCTCCTGAAAAAACCTTCTACAGACGTGTCTTGTCCATCCAACTACTGCCCATATCTATCACCCCCTTCCTTGGGAAACTCCTGAGGAAGATGGTTTTCCCCCAACTGACCCAGCACACTGAACTTGTTGGTTGCCTCCATGACAATCAATCTGGATTCTGAACATCCAGAGGCACGGAAAATGCTCTTCTGAACACCCATGAGGAACTGCTTGCCTCTTGATTCTAACTCTCCAGCTGTCTTCATTCTACTTGATCTCTCCTCTGCATTTGATACGGTCAAACACTCCATCCTCATAAAACGACTCCATAATACCCTTGGCATCTCGGAGTGGGCACTGGACTGGCTGACCTCCTTTCTTAGTGGGTGTCCATCCCAGGTTATTCTGGGCTCCTTCTCCTCTTCACCTCTATCTCCACCTGCGGCATCCCCCAGGACTCCAACCTCTCTCTCTGGCTCTTTACAAACTACCGTGCTTCGCTTGCACACTTCATTTCCATCTTCTCCCCAAACTTCCAATGTTATGCAGATGACACACAACTCTTCTTCAAACTTCCCTCTGATGCTTTTCTTACTTTCTCCATAATTCCTGACTACATCTCTGTCCTCCAGTCCTGGTGTACCTCCAATGATCTATGCCTCAACGCAAGCAAGACTGAGAGCCTTCCTATTGGGACTCCTGCTCCCTCTTTCTGTCCCTCACTTTGGCCATCTTCTATGGGCTCTTCCCCTTCTCCTTCATCTGAAACCAGAAACCTTGGAGTCATCTCCGACTCCACTCTTTCCTTCATCCCTCACATTCAGGACCTTGCCAAGAAGTCCCACTTGCAACTCCACCTCCTCAAAGGAATTCTTCCTTTCCTCACTTTCCCTCAGAAGCTCAATGTCTCTCGAGCTGTGGTACTCTAGACTAGACTACTGCAATAGCCTTTTCATTAATCTATCCTCTTCTTCGTTACTACCACTACATCTAATCCAGAATAGGGCTGCAAGACTTTTCCTTGGCCTCAAGACAAGGGACTGCATCTCTCCAGCCCTAAAAACTCTCCACTGGCTCCCGGTTGCTGCAAGGATACAATTCAAATCCCTCTGCATCATCCACAAGGCTGTCTGGGGCCGGGGGCCACACTATCTACAACTTGCTATCACTAAGTTCTCTCCCTCCTTTTTACATTCCTCTGGCACCAACTCTCTGTGTGTTAAGCGCTTCGCTAAACAGCAATCTGGTGTCCAATCCATCTCCTCAGCAGGCTCCCTCCTATGGAATAACCTCACCCTTCCTCTTTGTCTTGAACTGGATCGCCTCAAATTCTGGAAGCTACTCAAGACTCTCCTCTTCACCTCGTCCTTCCCTCCTCTGGTAAATCCCACAGTTGCTGAGATTGGTGACCATGGCCCTTATGTGTCCTCCCGGGTCCTGGCCACCCACACCCAATCGCCTACAGCCTCCACCCCCCCCCTGCACCCTAGCACTTTTCCTTTGCACCCACTGGCCTATGTCACTACACGCCGGCACTTATTTATTTGCGGCTGATCACTCCACCTAGGCACTTACAGCTGCTCACTCCCTAGCTCTTGATACACCAAGCACTTGCCCCCCCACTCCCTCGTCCCTCTCTATGCCTGCACTTGCATGTTCCGAATGCTCACAAGGCCTAGTAGGTCTGCCGGGTTTACCCCAAATGATCAGATAAAAAAACTTATGCACATTTACACTGCATTAGGGATAGTAAAAAATACTGAATCCAGTGATGCTGAACGTGGGAATCAGCGGTTCCGGGGGTGTCCCCCGCACACCCAGTTCAGCATTATTGGCTTTAGGGATTGCAGGGTGTCCCCCACTTACATAACATCAAAAGCGGGGGACATATATAAAAAAAATAGGCGCTGTTTTTAAAAATGCGAGCCTTTCGGCCTTGCAGTGTTTAGCTTCGGTATTTTCGTGTACGTTCTTTTAACATACATCCGGTCTGCCTCTATCTTTCAATGTTGTATTTGTTCTTCATCCCCACGTCCCCTCCCGGTTGCCCTGTGGGTGCTTTGAAACACAATTTACTTGATGTATAAGTGCCTTACAGATGTACAATAAATAAAATAAATCAATTTGGTCCACACTTGTGCTTGGGCACCTGAGGCATGCCAACTATGGTGTCTGATCCAGAAGTGGATCTACGGTTGGGGCCTGCTGTTCCGAGCCCATCCCTGCTGACGCCTGAACTCAGAATAAACATGCTTTGGGGCTGAATGTCTATGGGTTTCCTGTTCCCAAACGGATTTCAGTACCAAGCAACCTCCCCAATGAATCTTGAGAGACATTTCCTTTTGGGCGACACTGTTCAAATAATAAAGAGAATGAATAGCATGAGGGCGAAATGAGGGGAGTAGCAGATATCCTCTAGGGGTTGTGTAATAGGAGTAGCTTCCACTTGCCTCTGCAGACCTCCAGTCCAGTGACTCCATCACACCTCCCCCAGATGTTGGCATGTAGCTGATATACCCTGTCCTGACCAGAGGCTAAATGCTCCACCAAGATGTCAAGCATCCAGCAGCCTTCTGTGAAATGTATTTTCATTGCCCTCCTCCCCCAGAACTAGGCCAGCGTATTTGTAAGTGATGAAGTATGATTTGTAGGATGTGAGTCTCTTCGAAAAACCTATGTTTCAATCAAATCCTATACATTAAGCTAGTCTGCAATAGAGTTGGGAGTAAGAGTCTTTTAAATGCTGAAGTGTATATATGTGTACCTAGTCCAGGCTATAAGACTCATGCACATTCCTGGTATGTGCCTAGCCCCTCACAGGTCAGGTGGGGGAACTATAGTGCTTCATAAGCACTCACAAAGCTGTGCACGAACTGGTAAGGGACTTGGTGTGCACAATCAAGGTGCAGGAACACTGATGTTCATTGAACTTGCATCCTGTAGTAGTGCCTGGGTGCACGGAAACTGAGGTTTCACAAGCAATGGATTATTCCTTACCATTTAATTCATTTATTTCCTTTAGATGTCCATAATACATCCCTGACTTTCTTGAGATGAGTCACAAAGCCTTCCTAAAACAACAACCTAGATCCTGTAGTGGAGCACCCACATTGTGACCATCTTTTCATAAACTTTGATGATCCCCCTGACAATAAAAGGACGTAATTCACTTGTTATTTTTAAGATTAAAAATATCTCCTTTAAATACAATGTGGATTCACTTTCTTGCAACATCGCCTTTATACTTTTTTTCTGGGATCCAAGACACGACCTCAATCTCCTTAGGACTCCCAACATTGTTGTGGTCTACGGACTCCATTTTTCTGGTGAGGCTTCTCTTATGTTACTTTCCATTCCCTCTTGTCTGTTTACCTCTTTATCACATTGCAACTTTGGTTCTCATTCTATGTGACATTACTTCCCCATGGTTTGTTGGCTGTCCCAACATACTTAATTTTAGATGTAAATTAGGAGTATTCTCTATGCCAACATTAGTCTTCATGGTCTCAAGAGTTCCTCCCCTTTGCGTACTGTTCAATTTGAATTAAAACCTTATTTCTGGAATAGTGGTATAATGCTTTCGAGCCCTGTCATACTTCTGTGCCCAAATTGCATAAGGTCTAATTATCACAAAATGTCTAGTGCTTTATTTTAAATGTGGATCCAAAGTAAACCTTATTCTTTGATCTCACATTGATTCTACCCCATTATCCAGCATGCAATTAAAACTTTTGTCACAGTGACTTCTTAGGTGAAACATTGCTTCCCAGTGCTACCCTGACTTTGCTATCACTTTTGATCTGGTCTGAAATAAAACTATGTTTCACAAGAATTCATTTGACCTTGATATCACATTTACTATGATTTTTAGTAATATTTTGTTTTCACAAGATGTTCTTGCTATTTCTATTATATCTCTGCTAGATTTGACGTGAGAATTGGACTTTACTGTCCAGCATGCACGCAGTCTTCGTATTTTTTCTTATTCTTTCCTTTAATATAGCACTTGGTTTTGGGCTGTGTGTCAGAGCATTCATCAACTCTCTCTCTTTCTCTTTTAATCTCTTCTAGCATTGTCTGAGAATTGTATTCTGTACCCTGTCTGAAATAAATAGTATAGTATTTTCTTAGGTTGCCTCTTGGGCAACATGATAAAAGCAGAATGCAGGGGTTTGAACTGTGTCCCAGTCTTTTCTCTTTCCCTCTCTTTCTCTCTCTTCAATCTTTGCTAGATTTGGCCTGGGAAAGGGACTGCATTACCCAGCATGTAATCTAAGTTGAAGTCCTCTCTTAGGCTTTCTCTCATAGTCATACTTTGCTATATAGGTTGTCCCAGCATGCATTAGTTTTATCTTTGTGGTACTTCGATACTGTAGCTTGTCCCTCCTCCACCATATCCCAGTGGTTTGTTCTTTACCCTCGGGAACTCTCTAAACTCTCTACTTAGTCCTTCAGTGCTGCATCTTTCCTCCAGTCTTGCCATTTTATCTCATCTTCTATGTTTCCTCCATTTGTTCATTGTTATTCCACTGCCCTTTCACCACTCACTATCCGGTCTCTCTTGGGTGGGTATTGGACAGGCTCTTCATATATGAACCCCTGGGAGAGTCAATCTCTGTGGCTGGCTTCCAGGACAAAGGTCCCTTAGGTGCACATAGCCTTCCTACCGCACACCTGGTTAGCGACTTTGTCAGCATTTGGCTCCACTGCGTATTCTGCTCAGTATCTTCATGCCGTACGTTCTGGCAGCAACTGCAATCTTACGGTTCACCTACTGGTGAAGCTCATGCAGTCTGATCCTCTTGGCCAAAGTGCTTCTGTTTTCACCTCCAGATGATCACTGTAGAGTTGTCCAGTTTGCGAGAAGTCGCGCCCGACCACTCGCGTGAAGACGCGAACCCAGCGGAAGGTGGGGACTGCCCCCGAAGCGCCATTCTGGCTGTGAGAGCGGGAAAGATACCACGGCAGCCCCGGCGCTCTTCCTTAGACCAGCACAGAACCTGCCTGCAGCTGGCACAGTTCTACATCCTGCACCATCCCACAAAGATGATTACTTACCAGCACAAAAACAGTAAGAGCCAGTAACCTGTTTATGTGCAAGTTGGCAATAAAGACCCTGTTACAAGTGAACCAGTGTATGTATGATATTTGATTGGGCCACAACATAATTGGCGATGATGATTCATGGATCGCCCACGATCATCAAGATGTAGGGTGCAACACCACCCCTGCCATTCTTAGAGGCCCTGGGTAGGCCAGTCATTCCTTGGCTTCAGTGAGAGCCTCTGTTTCAGACATATTTGGAGGTGGTTGGTGGGGCTGATTACCCTGTGGCACAGAAGAAGGCCATGCTGCTCAATGCACTAGGAGTTGAGGGCCAGAGGACTTTTGCGGGTCTGAATCCCGAAGCTGCGTAAGGGGATGATGATGATGTGTATAACGAAGCAGTGAGGAGGATGGCGAAGAGGTTTTGTTCCAAAGAGAACATAGTCCTACATGGGATCAGGTTCTATAGCAGAAAACAGGAGCCAACGGAACCAGTTGATGAGTATGTGGTCAAGCTAAGAGAATTGGTGGTGATGTGTGCATTTGGCGGCACATCAGAAGACAGGATTTGCGACATGCTCATCGTACACACCAACAACCACAAGGTCCAGGACAAATTCATCCTCAAAAAGGAGCTTCAACTAAACAAATCCATCCAAACTGCAAGAGCGGTGGAGGAAACATCCTGCAGGCGCAAGAAGTGGGCAGGTAGTGTCTCGATACCGACTTGTAGGTTGTACACTACAAAGGAAGGCAGGATAGATGCCAATGCCAAACCAAGGACGATACCACAGGAAGACATGAGCCACTCAAGTGCCATAGGTGCGCCAGCACCACCCACTTGGCGAATAGCAGAGATTGCCCTGCAAGGAACAGGGAGTGCTCCAAATGCAGAGGGTTTGGTCATTTTGCCTCGGTTTGCACATGGAGAAGTAAGAAAGCAGTGATGGCTGTGCAGAGTGATGAGGTCAGGGATGAGGCCTCCTCTGAAGAAGAGGGATTTCCCACAGTGATAATGGTCAGCAGTGTCACAGCTTGCAGAGAAAAGCCATTGCACCATCAAGGTGGATGGACGCCAGACGAGAGTGATGGCAGATTCCGGGTCAGACCTCACCATATTGCCGTTAGACACGTACAAATGCATGGGCGGCAAAGAGAAAGTGGAAGTTTGCATGACCAAGCACAACCCCACAGTCTTTGGTGGGGCCATGGTGAAATTACTGGGATACATCCGAGCTACTGTGGAGTTGAAAGGAAGAGTTGCAAAGACCAAGGTATACTTTGCAAAAAGGGGGCCAGCTGTATTGGGATGGGATGATCAATCCATGCTGCAAAACAGACTGGAACCCAGTGTGGAGGGACAGGTTTTGTCAGTAGCCAGAGGAGGAGCATTTATCACCAAAGAGGAATTACCAGAACTGTTCTCTGACGCACCTGGGAAAATAAGGAACTACGTACACAAAATCAAACTGAAACAGGGCACTGTGCCAGTAAAGCACAATGTGAGACCGGTACCAGCAACGTCTAGGAGTGCAATGCAGGTGAAGCTCGACAAGATGCTGAAGGAAGGGAAGATTGAAACAGTAGAGTCATCTGAATGGCTCAGCCCGGTAGTTCTCAAACACAGGGGATCTATGGCCATAGTAAAGGCACCCCACCCAAACAGTAAGGAGGAGTTGAGGTTGTTTTTAGACCTGTCCGAATACTATGCAAAATGTATGCCTAAGTTCTCTGAAACCACAGTCCCCATGAGGGAGCTACTCAAGAAAGGAGCAGATCATAAGTGGAGAGAGGAGCAGTCAATAGCCTTCAGAGAAGTCAAGGAAGGTATCATGCATGTGCTCTGCCTCCAACCATTTAACCCACAGTGGAAAATGGTGATCACAACCGATGCCAGTTCATATGGTTTGGGGGTGAAGTTAACCCATAAGAAGGGTGACGAGGAGCACATAATGGCATTTGCGGCAAACAAACACTTTCACAAGATGAAAGGGGTAAGTCCACCATGGAGAAGGAGATGCTGGTGTGTGCCTGGGTGTTAGATTACTGTCGAAGGTATGTGTGGGGCATTAAATTTCAGTTGACAATGGACCACAAACCCCTGGTGCACATGCTGAGTCCAGGAGGTACCCAAACATCTACTCACTGCCTGGCCCACATCGCAGGAAAGTAGCAAGAATATACTTATGAGATACCGCACATCGCAGGTTGGAACACTGCTCAGGTGGATTGCATATCCAGGTTGCCTGAACGAAAATACACAGCGACCAGCTTCCTCAAAGATGAATGCATCGTTGCATCGCTAGGTGATCTCAGGAGCAAGGAGTTCCTGTTGATGAGTGGGAATCATTGGAAGGAGGAGGCTGCTAAAGACACCACAACAAAACATGTCACAGAATGGGACAGGAAAGGCTGGCCGGACGAGAAGGCGATTCCCGAAGGCCTGTCCATGTTGGAAAGTAGCTGATGAGATTTATTAACATGAGGGGATGCTAATGAGAGGCGATCAAGCAATCCCACCAGTGACACTGAGGAGAACCATCATGTGCAGGGCCCACACAGGACACCTGGGGAGCAACATGACGAGGAGGCGTGTGAGAGAATCGTATTGATGGCTTGGCATGAACCTGGACATAAGGGCATTGACAGAAAGGTGTCATGAATGCCTCAACAGCGATAAAAGATTCAAGGTTAGACAAGCTCTGTTACACCCAACGGAGGTGCCAGAAGGGGTGTGGCAGAAACTGGTGCTGGACTTTATATTCCCATTAGATTTAATAAATCCGGAACACAAGTATGGGATTGTGTTGGTAAACTACCTATCGAAGTGGGTGGAGGTAGAGTTTGTCCCGGACATCACCACACCCACCGTGATTCGCTTCCTCAAAGACATCTTCCAAAGAGAAGGGTTACCAAAGGAATTGGTCACGGACAATGGGGTCCAACTCATTTCAAGGGAGAGTGAAACATTTCTGAAGGAAAATAATATCCACCAGATAAAGGCGGCTCTGTATCATCCTCAAGCAAATGGCCTGGTGGAAATAACTCTTTGATGCTCAACTAAAGGAGGTATGTAGAGTTGACGAGCTCGCAAATAGTCACGCCCGACCTCTCGCGAGAAGACACGACCTGGTGGAAGGCGGGGACTACCCATGAAGCACCATTCTGAGCGCGGGACGTGTAAAAGATGCCATGGCAACCCTGCGATCCTCCTAACACCGGCACATAACCTGTCTGCAGCTCTACATCCTGCACCATCCTACATAGATGATTACTTACCAGCACAAAGGGCAGTGAGAGTTAGTAACCCGTTTATGTGCAAGTTGGCAATAAAGCCCCTGTTAAAAGTAACCAGTGTGTGCATGATCTTTGAGTGGGCCACAACAATCACTTATCTCTTCATTCATTTATCGGGGAGGGTCCACATACCACACACCATAGCGGAGAGACACATCAGCCCAAACCCCCCTTCTCTTTGGCCAACAACAAAGAGCCCCTATAAATTTTTTTTTTTTCCCATGTCACATGAATCTGAGAATTTCATAGTTAATCTCGCTGATAAAGGCATCTGGCACCCTTTCCAGTAGCATCATAAACAAGAAAAAAAGATGGAGCTGTATATTCATCTTAACAGCCATCATGTTTCCAGTTTAGCATATTTTGTTTATTGTCAAGGAAGAGCCCCACACACCCTAACGTGAAATTAATTGTACACTGCACAACCCACTAAGTTAACCAATAATGCATCCAGATAACATGTCACATTTAAAATTACTGTATTTAGAAAACATCTTGGGAACAAGAATGCCAGATAATCAGTACTTTAGACCTTTCTGTAGAACAAGAAATTACCAACACGGGTGAACACACTTGCACACCAAGGTAAATACACTTTAGTTAACGATTAAAAGGAAAATTGACATTAGTTGTTCAATTGTTTAAAGTGCATGGGAGAAAAAAACACAGCCTTGGTATCTAGGCTGGATCCATACAAAGAACAAAAAGGAATACAATGTGGATTACTGCGTCCCCTGCACACTTTCTATAATGGTAGGTTAACCTAATGGAGATAAAGTTGATTAAGTGAAGATCTAGAGAAATTATTTTCACTTCAAATCCTATGTAAAGATAGTTTCAATAAAGAATTCAATAATACATTTGTGTTAGAAGAAACAATCTTTTCTTTTTATTTGTTTCTTGGTTGGCCCAACGCATTTCGAGTTATGTACACTCTTCATCGTTAATTCAACAAAGTCTAAAACAAGAAAAAATTAAATACAATGTTTCAGAGTCATATATTCTTACTGTGCAAAATAAAGAGGACACAATATACAATAAAAAAAGTTTTTTAAAATTCCTGAAATCAAAAAGGGCATACTGTCTCTTATATTCATCAGAACCAGATGTTTACTCAAGATAATAAGGGTTCAGACTCATTAAAGCAATATTCTGTTCCATGTACAACGTAATGTGGAACTGTTATTTGAATTCATGATTACGGATATGACCCAGTGTGTATACCACATTTAGTTAAGAAAGGTATGTATATCTAAATAACTTCAACTGACTAACACATAATGTAAAGAAAACGTCTAGATATGTATTTGTAGATAACTCCATAAAGGAATGGATCTTACCTAGACGGTAGATATGTTCATAGGAAGGATAAGTTATGAACATCAACATAAATTGATAGCTAGTAGCTATTTCCAAGCTCCATGGAACCTGAAGCGATGGATAAAAATATTCCAAATAATGAAATTGGGCTGGTGTTTTAAAAAAATGAAAAGTGGGAAGTCTAAAAAAGGAAAAAAATGGATGAGGAAATCAGGTACTGGTCTTACCCAAGAATTGGAAGATTGTAAAGGCTGAAAACAGCTAGCTGAGGCTGATCAAAATGGCAGCTGGAGGGACGCCAGTCACTTCAAGGGGTAGCCTGGGTAAGAAAGAGGTCACCCAATCTGGAATAAATTGGAGAACCAATCAATAGGGAGCTCGACCTGATGTATCATCAGATGTCAAAAAGATCTGTTATGCTAGTACTTACTTGTGGAAAGTTAAACCGGCACGATGGAGAACGTCCAGATGCGGTCGGAATCCTCTACTGAATGCTACTACCACTGAACCGCCGTGTATATATATATATATATGTGAGAGGGTTATGACATCATCCACGCATGGGTCAGCGGCGCCGGACTTGTCCGTGACGTCACTCGTGCATGCGCGTGAAGATGTAAACAAAGCAGAAAAAAATAAAAAATAGAGCATCACGTAACTAGTCTAAAAAACAGATATGTTAAAGGTAATGAATGGTCCTGCTTAAAGGGAATAATATTGACACGATTGGTGTCATTTATTCAAGGAAACATGTGAAAATTTGCTAAACAAAAGAACGAGTAGGATGTGTCCTAGCAATAATCGAGTGTAGAACTAGGTGGCAAAATTAGATAAATGTACTATGGAGAACAGGAGATATAGAGGCATATAGCACTGAAATGCATGGGATATTTAAGGATGCATGGAGTCTGAAGATGGTATGCAGGAAGAAGAGCTACAGGAGCTCTCTAAGGCAGAAAAGTTTCAAAGTGTAAACGGTCTGTCTAAAAGGAGCAATATGGATGGAAGTGTACGTGGAAGTGTCAAGAGCCTGAAAGCAGCATGAATGAAATACACAAAAGTCTATTGCAATTTGAGATAGGGGAACACTTAGTTGCTTATTACTTGAGAAAATGTGATACAGTATACTAACATAATGCAATATATCAACCAGTATCACATGTTACAAATCAGAGTCACCAGGAAAAATCTAGGTATTTACAATGTACAGACGATGTATATAATGTCTATCCCAAAGAAGTGAATGGGTGTACATTCTAGTGCCTTAAAAATAGAAGTACAGAACAACTAAAATGATGTTGGACTCAAACATTAATGCATGAAATA
Source organism: Ambystoma mexicanum (assembly GCF_040938575.1). Lineage (NCBI taxonomy): Eukaryota > Metazoa > Chordata > Amphibia > Caudata > Ambystomatidae > Ambystoma > Ambystoma mexicanum. Next base: position 1,301,181,710 of record NC_090932.1, read on the forward strand.
CATATACAAAAACAAATCTAGAAAAAATGTAGAACCATAAAAGGTATTATAAGGAGATAACCTCCTTGTCACAAGAATTAGTGCAAATAGTCTAGCCCATTTAGGACCAAAGACAGTTCAATCATCAAAAATTATGAGAGAAACTGTTAACACAGGCCACTCTTCTGTGTGTATAACCTACTCATATTGGTTATCATTTATGTGATTTTTTCAAGAACAATGTGACTCAGTTAAAGAAATGGACCCAGATAGTAGTCCTCATTGATCCCAAGTGGGGTCATAGCATCCAGTTTATTAATCCAAGAGAGTTCCCTTTGGCCCGGAAGTTTAGGTAAATTACCTCCTTTGCTTAGGGGACGTAGGACTTCTAATACCACAAACCTCATTTGTGATACGTTGTGTTTCATATCCCGAAAGTGTCTGAAAACTGGGGATTTACAGTTTTGCGTCCTGATACAGGATTTGTGTTCTGTCCACCTGTCCTTGAGTTTTTTGTTGGTCTTGCCAACATAATATTTGCCGCAAGAGCAGCGTATGGCATAAATGACGTTTTTAGTGTCACACGTTGCAAAATTTCTTAGCATGATCTTTTTGCCATTGTGGGGATGTCTAATGTGGTCACCTTTTATCAAGTTGTTACGATGTTGGCAGTGTAGGCAGGCAAAGGTGCCTGCTTTTGGTTTGCTTAGAGTCATCTGTGGTGGTAATTTAGGTTTCTCTGCCTCTATCAATTGATCTCTTAGATTCCTTCCCCTTCTGTAGGCCATCATTGGCTGATCTGGGAATAGTTCTGTGAGTGTGCTGTCTGATTTGATTAGATCCCAGTTCTTGTATATAATTCTTTTGATCTGGAAGCTTTGGCTTGAGTATCTCAGTGTGTGCATCAGACTCTTTTCATTTTTCTTAGGATTCCCTACAAGTAGTGTGCTTCTGACTTGGGTTTCAGTGCGTTTTATGGCTCTGTCTATTACTTCAACTGGAAATCCTCTGTCCAGGAACCTCTTCTTCATGCAATTATATTCCTCATGAAGTGTGTCAGTCTCTAAAGTAATTCTCTTCAGCCGCAATAGCTGACTGTACGGTACATTTTCTTTCAAATGTTTTGGATGGTGGCTTGTATGATGGAGACAACTATTCACATCTGTAGGTTTTCTGTATATTTTCGTCTTCACAGTAGTGCCTGTGTACACAGTAGACATCCAAGAAGTTCACGGATGGCTTTCCGATTTCAATAGTTAATCCAATTTTTGGATTACATGTGTTCAGAAAATTCCAAAAATTGAGAAGTTCTGGTTCTGTGCCCATCCATATTCCAAAAATGTTGTCGATATATCTCTGCCAACATTTTATTTTGTTCTTCCAAAGGGGGTTATCCAGTACGTGGGTTCTTTCATAGTGGTACATAAAAATGTTTGCGTAATATGGGGCCACTGAGGACCCCATCAATGTTCCAGAGATTTGAAGGTAGAATTGTCCATTGTGCCTGAAGTAGTTGTTGTATAATATAATGTTGAGTAATTCCAGTGCAGAGCTTTTTTGAATATTGACTTGTCTGTGTGTTAATGAGAACCATTCTAGAGCATCAATACCTTCAGAATGAGGGATGGAAGTATATAGACTATTGACGTCCATAGTGAAAAGTATCAAATTGTCCTCTGTAAGTTGTAATGTCTGTAAAATATTCAAGAAGTGGGTTGTGTCCTTTAGGTAGGTCGTTGTAGCTTGTACCAATGGTTGGAGTGCTGTATCAAGATAGATTGCAAGAGGTTGAAAAATGGTATCTGTCCCGACAACTATGGGCCGAAACGGTGTGTCATTGAGGTTTTTGTGTATCTTTGGAAGACCGTAAAATACCGGGGTCACTGGATGTTTTTGGATTAAAAAATCTGCTGTTTATTCAGAAATCGTCACCAATTGGAGGTATAAGGGTTTTTCCAATGCGCATGTTTCTAGGGAGACAGTATTTAGAGTTGATGATATTGTGTTGAACCAGTAGTACAGAGACTTGGACGACCTCTCTCTCTTCAGACCGCAACATTGGCAAAGATAGTTGGGCTTGCTTTCCGACAGTGATGGAAATAGCAGTTATTGGAATTTACGGATTGAGTAACAGTTTTCGCTGTTTCACAGGTTTTATGTCCAGATGTTGTTTCATGTGCTCCAGCTCTGCAATCGGCTGATAATAATTGTCCCTAATGTCCCTGATAATTATACCCTTCCTATCTCCTGTGAGTAGATTTTTTTTTCCCAAGGGGAGCCAGGCAACTAAGATTACATTGGGATATTTGAGGATTCTGGTTTAAAACAGTCTGGAATAACTAATCTTTCTTGCCCATAGTCTGGTCACATTGGCAGGATTTATCAGCTTTCACTGGCTGAAATTGTACTGCCAGTTTATCCATGATATCTATCCAGAAACAGAAATCTGTAATGTTTTTACATAGATTAAGCTCTCCGATTAACCTGTCCTTAACAGGCAGACATTGTGTAGGGCTACTTGCATCGAATGGACATGTTTGTTCATCTTTTCCATCAATCAATTCAGGAGGGACTTGCAAGGGTGATTCCATAATAACTATCTACATTTTTGGGGATATAGATTGTTCAAGGACATATTCATCTATTGCCATACCAGAAGCAGTCAGAGATGGCATCCTAATGCCCAGCACTTGAGCACAGCATTCAAAGGAGTCCCTCATAGGGGGACACCTCCTCTCTGTAGTATTGATGGTCAGCTTAGTGGGACATTGTCCAATATCTGATGAAGCCACAGACAATCAGAATCATCCTCATCCGCGGAGGTGCATGGTCTCATAACCTGCAATCTTTGTTTCCTACGGGCACTCAGTGTCATAACTTCCGTAAGGCAGCTATTCTTGGGCAGGGGGGTCATGAATGTATTCACTGGAGGTGTAAAAGCTTTACAAGCTTTATTGGCTTTGGCTCTAGTAATGGACATACTAAAAGGCGTTAGAAACAAGAAGCAATTAACGCTTAGTAAAAATCTAGAATCAAAACTAAGCCACTCAGGGAATAAACCTAGTGCATGTATTTCTCAGCATCCCCATAGTCGTGTCCCAAGGTGTTCATTAGTATATTAGGGTCCCTACAAACTCACTAAGGAGATGGCAAGAGCCACAACCAGCCCAGCCACCAATGCGCTAATTCGACCACCGGATTCACTATCAGAGGAAACGTCACAGCAGATCAGGTTGTCAGGTGAAAGTGCAGCACCGGCACAGCCCATAAGGAACAGAAGTGCTCAATAAGCAAACTGCGCCGAGCCAGAAAACGCCATCCATCAACAGAGGCCCAAGGGCAGTCCAACCGTAGGCCTCCAGGTCCACAAGATAGGAAGCCGAGGCTGCTACAAGCTGACAACCACCACCCACAGACAAGCCACACTGTAGCAAGTGAGCGAGCATGAGCACACATCAGTCTGTGTAATTATTCTGTACCACTTTCACACAGTAAACAACATCTCTGGACTCACAGGCCACTCTGAAAGTTAATTCAGAAAGAAACACGTATGTGTGTGTATGTCAATGAGAAAGACTAGGAGACACAGACTGTGTGTGCGATTGTGTAAGAGGAACGTTTTTGATGAGGAGGGTAAAAAAAAGAAGTGATTTTCTGACTGAATCTGCAAATACAATCACAATACTGGCAAAGATTTGGCTGCAGGATCATGAAAGTAATTTACAGACCCCTTACTGGTGTAGATTGTTTCCAAAGTTTAATGAAAGTGATATACAGTGATCTGAATAGATTGTTGCTGAAGCCTCCTGAAAGTAACAATACAAGCATATGTTGTGGACACCAGCATCATTGAACAATGTTGTAAAATGCTCCCATGTACTGGTTGGTGAAATTCCATCTACTGGATTTTTTTTTCATGTGGTACCCTAGAGAATCAATTGTAAATTGAATGGCTATTTACCCAATTATTCTCAAGAATGTTGCCTTTATATTTGCCACTACTTTACTCGGGAAAATCCCCAACCATACCATCTCCCCTACCTACAGCTCCCTCAATACACTAGGCCATTTGCATTTATTTGTGGAAGATGTTACTGCCCCGCCACTAAATATATTCACTTTGAATAGTTTACAATGCCAGTGCCCCCTCAGAAGTCACCCAACCTCCCAGCACCAAATGCTGCCTCCACCTAGAACATATTCTTCAATATGGACAGATCCTTATGTTCAGGTTCCCTCCTTTTTTTAAACAAGAGGGCTAACATGTTCTGGGTTTATATAAACTGTGGTGAACACAAAGATCTCATACAATAACAACTATCAGTAAACACTGTTGACAACAGACCGTCCAGAGACCAGTACAAGATGGCTGAATGCGTCCCGTTAATGCATTGATGCACGTGTCATGTGAACTCACACACATGTGATGACATTGTGATGCAACATATATGGCGTTGGTCTAAGAACGATCAGTAAGGATTGGACATCGAACAAGGAGGACGAAAACCTCACTGTTAGAGTTTATGAAGCTGGCGTAGCTCGTGAATAGGTAAGGACACTGCATAATGCAGATTATGCCATAGAAAATGTTGCATCTTGAAAAAAGCATGGCATAGATACCTGGACTTTAAAGGTCCCCTTTCTGATGCTTACTTTAGATACCTTAAACTATTGGTGATAAAACCAGCGCACAGTTTAGCCAGGAGGAGGAACCACTGATTTGTTAATTAGCCTTGGGGACAAAGCTAAATACACAGTGGCGGAGTCGTGAGCTGAGTCAGTCTACGGCAGTCAGCTACGACTTTTTTCTCGTGAGGAGCTGCAGCAACGTGTTCCCTCTTTCCCTGCACTGCTGGCCGGAGCCGCAGTATATTGTGCCTGTGCCTTTAACATCGGCCATCGAAAATTGGAGGCGGATCCTATTTAGCCTCGATTCCGGCGCGGAGCGCGCGCGGAGTCGTGAGCTGAGTCAGTCTACGGCAGTCAGCTACGACTTTTTTCTCGTGAGGAGCTGCAGCAACGTGTTCCCTCTTTCCCTGCACTGCTGGCCGGAGCCGCAGTATATTGTGCCTGTGCCTTTAACATCGGCCATCGAAAATTGGAGGCGGATCCTATTTAGCCTCGATTCCGGCGCGGAGCGCGCGCGGAGTCGTGAGCTGAGTCAGTCTACGGCAGTCAGCTACGACTTTTTTCTCGTGAGGAGCTGCAGCAACGTGTTCCCTCTTTCCCTGCACTGCTGGCCGGAGCCGCAGTATATTGTGCCTGTGCCTTTAACATCGGCCATCGAAAATTGGAGGCGGATCCTATTTAGCCTCGATTCCGGCGCGGAGCGCGCGCGGAGTCGTGAGCTGAGTCAGTCTACGGCAGTCAACGGCTGGTCTCGGCAGTGCGAATCAGCTATTCATGACGGCCCACTCCGGCACAGGCGGCCAATCAGGCTCTGGCCCCCTTACCCGACGGAAAACCATTCAACAACGCCGTATGCAAAACCCTTGGACAGCGCTAAAAAGCGACGCGAGAGTGGAGCCAATAAAGGTAAGCTCCTTGCCCCACAAAAGTGCACCTAAAAACATGTCTGAACTCCAATCTCTTAATTCATTGTCAACCGACCAAAGTACTAATGACGACACGATCGCTGTTAACCCCTCGCCCGTACTGATGATAATGTACTCAGACGAGCACCACACTGAGGAATCCACTGAGACTTCCATCGAAATATGTGCACCAGTTACCCTTGATAAAAAGGGAGACACCGCGCCTCCACAAAATTCATTGGCTACACCTGATATCGCGATTAATGAGACAACATTAATTGATCTGTCAACGTCAAGTCTAGATGAAGCTGAAACCAACGTACCTAACACTGACACGTCTGGTGGAATCTCCATATGTGCCTTGCACGCAGCTACTACCAGCGAAGTCAGCGAAGCTGAAACTATGGTTTTAACTTCAAACGACGGAACCAACGTAGAAGTCACCATCAGTTCTCCACAACGACCGCTACTATCATTACTCGACCTTACCCCCTTAAACAGGAGTACAGACTCACCTACCTCTGTTAAACCACAATACTCGAACAAAGGAGACGAGTTCTTTACGCCATTTGACTTAACGGATGTCGAGCTTTTGGAAGCCTCACAAGAAAACGAGGATCTTGCCTCAACAAGTTATTCTGAAGCCAAAAATGCTATTGCATCAAATTTAATTGCAACTGCAACCATTGAGCATGACGAAACCACTTTGGCCGTGAGCTCCTTAAAATCAAACTTGAAGCACATTAAAGCTCAAAGCGCGGTCAAACATCAAGCTGCCGAAATGCTTGATAAAGTTCCCACACGTACCGTCTTTGTCTACACAAAGCCAAATTCCTTCAATGAAAAGGACATTACACCATCAAAAAGGACCTCCCTTAGAACTCTAACAGAGCAAGGAGACCAAAGAAATAACATCGATTGGTCCCACAAGAAAAACGGTGATGCGCAAAACTCAGCAGGGATGCCTCACACTAGTGAATCGACGCGACAAGCCCTCCATCTTGGGCTGCCAATGCATCCCAAATGCGTGATTGACGGCAAACTTAATCACGCGTTACGGCATACGAAGCATTATGCCCAATCACAACATCAAAACACATCATCCGTGCATCCAACAAAAAACAAGAATTTGTCTTCAAACATTCAACCTGCCCCAAAAGCAGTTCCGGCAAATGTAACTGGTGATGCAACATCAATACCAGACTCTCATTCAGACTCCATAAATAGTAACCAGTCTAATCTAGGTGAACAGACTGGAGCAGGCCCCAAACCGAGTCTTTCATCAGCAGCAGCAATGCAGATTTATAACAACGTACTAGCCGCATCATCAACAGCACTCTTGCCTTTTTTAAAAATGTACGAATCTTTGCTAGATACTTACAAGGACCAGTCCACACTTATCATTTCATTAAAGGAAAAGATGGATAGTTTTGAGACTGTAACAAACTTTCTACAGGAACAGCTGACTCAGGAAGCCGAAAAGACAATGCGCTGGCAAGAACGCTTAAGCGACCTTGCTGCCCGTCATCATTGCCAAAACGACTCCTTGTCCGACGGCCTTCTTGAGGCGGTGAAATGGATGCGACATTTCTCAACCGAAATCTACTCCAAAACTGAGCACCAAACTACAGACTCAACGCCCACGCGAAACCCTGAATCCCAAAGAATTATAATGCAGGACGCTTCCTTGCAGGCCACAACAAAGACAATAATTCAGACAATAGCGAATCAAACTTCAACCTCATTTGAAAAAACATCCAACTCAGTGATCTCTGCTTCACAACAAGCATCTGCGACCAGCTTAAACAAACCTCCTTTAATTCAGGAAGCTTCCGACTGCGACCATTCAAAAAATCTCCCAACAAACAGCCTTTCATCTCAGCCTCCGGCAATGAAATCTGTGGCCTCCTTTGGCATCTTTCAAGGTCCTTCAAAACAAATAGAAGTAAAAGACTTTAACGCTGTAAAGCACATCAAACGCCAAGCTCAGAACTCACGCCAGACAATACCAAGACCAGGAGTCAAAAAACGCACATCATCTCTGAGCTCTCGAAACCTGATTAGAAATTTGCCAAAGGTCCCCACCCCCGGACTATTTAACCAAGCCAAAGCAGTTAACCAAAATGACTCAGACACTAGGAAAAAACAAACAAAACAGGTAAAGAAGCTTGATGCCCCAGAAGCCCATCCGAAAAAACGTCAAAGAACGGACTCTGATTCAGTAATCGTTACAAACGATTCTTCCAGCTCTACAATCGACATCTGTGACTTATCTACATACTCTGAGGACTTGTCAATCGACCACCAAGACTTGGCTCCAGATTTTGCTCAAGAAACCTTACATTCAACTCACTCACCAACGACCGCGAACGATCCCAATCGATCTACGAACATCGACAAAAATCCAATAAGAACGAGGCCAAATAAGGAACAAAAGTTATCCCATTTGAATCCAAAACACACAAACTCGCATGGGAACAGGCCAGTCCATTATCGTTCTCAGGCATCTACTTCACTGGGTTCTAGTGCCGGCTTAATTCCTTGCAAACTCAGATTGCAAAATCTTCATCACGACGATCACGATGTGAACATGAACAGGAAGAACGTGATGAAACTACTCACTTGCATTCCATCACTACGAACGATTGTGTCAGCAGACATAAGAATTGTAGAATACGCAACGGAACGACGCTGTGATCAAGTGCTTTTGCATATTCCATCTGCCTTAGTACGGAACACTATTCTGCAAGCGGCAAATGATCTACTGAGCTATGGCTTTGACGTCTCAATTGAACCGCAAAACCTGGGCACAAACAATCAGAAAACCAGTCCGCAGTATTCTGCTCCCTGTCATCGTGAACAAAGACACATGGAGCACAAACAGAAACCATCACGAGTAGAATTTCAAAGATCTGAGACAAATCGGATCCTGAAGAACAACATGACGCACAGCACAACAGACCGGAATTAGCCATCAGCTCGTGCAATAGAATGCACACGTGAAATTCTCTCTTGGAATACCAGGGGGTCGTCTCACCTATTCAATCGGTTTGATGTCAACCTAGACAAGGCATTTATCATTTGCCTCCAAGAAACTTGGTTAAGTGAACCCCCAATGAGAGATGGCTTTACGACCCTATTAAATCCCGCTGTCAAAGGACCAAAAGGCCGCCCCTCTTCTGGTCTATTAATGATGATTAAAATTAATACATGGTGGCAACCTAAGACTTCATTCGCTCCAAATCCCTTTATACAAGGCGTCCTATTACAATCAAATCACCAATCTGTTGACGCCAGGTCACATCTGCTCATTTTAAATAGTTACTGGAATCCACATAAAATCAGTACCAAGCTTTTTCTTAGTTCTATGCTCCACATCCTCGATGAGGCAATATTGAAATATAGGAATCTCTCAATCATTTGTGCAGGAGACCTAAATTGTGCTTGGTTTAAATACGAGCGTGAAACACAGAGCTACAAGCCTGCTCTAGACAAAGACATCCCTACCCGTGGCATTTTATGGAGCCGTGCCCTTCGCACAAGGAACTGTTTAATGGTTAATGGGAACGTCATAGGAGACCAACCGCCAAGTCAAACGTGGTCAAACAACAAGACCCACTCAATCATTGACTATTTCTGGGCCTCACATAATCTATTTGAAAAAAACCTGTCTCTAACAATCTTGCCTATGTCAACGAGCGATCACAACCTTTTGCGACTTACTTGTCAGCTGGAATGGTCATTGGACACTCGTTACTATGAAATTCCGATTTCAGTGACGGCAGGTGGCAACCGTCTCAGAATAAATAGAAGGAACCTCCAGGAAATAAGACAGAATTTTGTCAACAAAGACGACTCGTTGATTGAGTATATTCCCTTACTCTCCGACTTTGTTACTACACGTACTTCCAATGTAACTATGGGTCATCTACACAAACACGTCTCATCCATGACAATAACGTCAGCAAAAAGAGAAATGCGACGAGACGTGAGGAAGCTAAAGAAACTGATTAAGACCACCGACAATAGAAGCTCTATAATTCAAGATATCCAAAATCGACGACGATCGTATCGTTCCTGGCTTAAATCACAAAAAATCATAATTGAACAAGATAAAGCGGAGTTGCTACTGAAACAGCTAATTCAGAAAAATTCCCGCGAAACTTGGGCCATCTTAAACACTGGGAACTCCAAACATCAGCCAACAACGATAAACGTAATTGCCCCCGAGCAATGGACACAACACTACGCAAAAATTTTCAGTAATACACAACAAGAAGACCAAAATGCTTCAGAGACAAATTCAACTTCTTGGGGGCTACGAGTCACCGCCGCCGACATAAAAACTGCAATAAAAGCACTGAAAAACTCCAATGCCGCCGGACCCGACCTAATAACTAACATCATGTTAAAAGATAACGCGGAGGAATGGGCTAAATTGATAGAAATCCTGTTTGTCAGACTGTCCACAACAACAACAATTCCTGGATCCTGGCGAGAAGCAATAATAGTACCAATTTACAAAAAAGGCAATCGGGCAGACCCATCCAACTATCGCCCGATAGCCTTGTTGGACACCATTGGGAAAATTTTTGCATCGTTTTTACGCTTACAGCTTACGTACTGGTCAACGACAAACTCAATCCCTGACATCCGGCAGACCGGATTCACAAAAGGAGTCGGGGTGGAAGTAAACCTGCTCTTAATGACAATTTTAAAATTGGAAAGCATAAGGGCCAAAACCAAACTGTTCGTAGCCTTTATCGATCTACGTAGTGCCTTTGACACCATTAATCGCTCAAAACTCTGGGCCAAACTAAAGAAATGGAATTGCCCAAGTAATCTGATGGATCCAATAAAAGCGCTACACTCAAACACCTCAATCAGCATTCGACTAAACAACCAAGGTGTTCTCTCCAACCCTATACCAACAAACACAGGGGTGAAACAAGGTTGTCCACTAGCAGCCGAGTTATTCAAACTGTTTATTGCCGACATTCCTGAACACCGGAAAAACGTGAGATACTTTCCTCCAAATTTAAATAACATCGAAGTCGGTCATTTAATATACGCAGACGACATAGTCCTTCTAGACAAAACCCAGATAGGCCTACAACGGCAATTGTCCAACCTTAAAGAATACCTCGACTCCAACGATCTGTCAATAAACATCGACAAGACCAAAATTATCATCATCGGCAAACCAAAATCTAACAATCAACGCCCTTTCACCTGGTATATAAATAAAAAACCACTAGATGTGGTTGATTCAATTAGATATTTGGGGATATCCTTTAACAACTCACTCTGCGAAACTCCGTGGAAAGCAGTCTTGAAAGCCCGAATGGTGCAATTTGGAATTCAAGCCCAGCTTCTGGACAAATCGTATGGCAAATTCGCACTCACCCCAATCCTGAAATTTTATCTGCAGAAAGTCGTTCCAGCGATTACTTATGGATCTGAAGCAGGGTGGTCCATCGAAGCGGTCTTTTGGCAGAAGCTTGAAGCCATTTTTTGGCGACGTGTCTTGAAGTTACCAACCTACATCTCAATGATCCAACTAAGATACGAACTTTCCATAAACTCGCTTCACGCTTGCGTAATATGGAAATCTCTGATGGCTTTTAGAAAAATGATTATGCCATCTAAACCACCTGCCTATCAGCCCTTTTCCATCAGACCTGGCCCGGGGAATTCAGTATTACTCGAAGAGTGGAAACAACGTCTGAAAAACATTCTAGCCCATGCTAATTCAAACACTGATGAATTGATAAAGCGACCGCAATTGGTTAAGAAAAAGGTCGACACAATGCATTGGATCCAGAATTACGACCAACGTTGTAAGATGGTCACAACTCTAGACACCGCAATTGGACAACATAAGTTGGGCGCTCTATGTAAATATTTGACAAACTGCCCTTCCCGCCACCACCGGGCTCAGTTTTTACGAATTCGGTTAAATGCAATCAACACAAAAGCAGCACTGTGGCTTCGTCACTCAAATAAAGTAAACAACGACAGATGCCGCTTCTGCATGCAAGAACCTGAATCCATCGAACATTTGATAACTAAATGCACGCTGCTCACAACAAAACGAGCCTTACACCTAGGCAACTTTTATCCAGCGGATCCAGAAGCACGTGATTGGTGGTCGCAGGCAATGGCCGGAAATGTTGTAAAACTTTGCTGTGCGATAGTCAACTTCATAGACGCACTTGATTTAGAGAACATAGAAGAATGCTCCTAATGGAGAGCTCATCAATCGAACTTTTGTCTATAAAGAAACGGACTAAAGGAAATGAATCTTCGGATGAACCTCGGTTGTAATAAAAGTCTGATGTCGCGGCATTATACTGCGACATATTTCGACTGATATTTCAAAAAAAAAAAAAAAAATACACAGTGCTGGCAGGTAATGTTAATGTTGATGTACCATACTTGTAAGGCACAGACTATGGCCTGAAGGCATCTAGGCGCTGAGGAGGGAGAACCCTGGTGAGCTGCAATGTCACATAAAATGTTTAAAAATATATGTTTTCAACGCTTTTCGGAACTGAAGATAGTCTCCAATCTTATGCATTGTGGCCGGTAGTGCATTCCACAAGGTAGGGGCAAGGACCGAGAAGGTGCAGCCTCCAATCTGGGCTCTCTGATAGCGTGGAATTTTTAGTAACTCTTGCAAGGTTAAGCGAGAATACCTTACAGGCTGATATTGCTCCAGTTTAGTCGTCAAATAAACCACCCGTATATTGTGAGGAGCCCAGTGAGAGATACATAAGATCTTAAACTCAACTCGGGCCTTCATGGGCAACCCGTGAAGCTGCTGCAGTAGACTAGCAGAGGGGTAAGCCTGGGCGCATCCAAGGCCAACCGCACCACAGAGTTTTGATGAAATTGCAGCCGCTGCAACTGATACTTTGGCTACCCTAGTTAGATCCATTGCAGTAATCCAGCGATCCCATGATCACTGAGGTCACTACCTTTGTACAACAATCAGCAGGAAGGAAAGCGAGGATCTTTTGCAGTACTTTAGGTTTTGCAAAACCAGCATTGCAAACTGCCGAAATCTGAGCCTCTCTGGAACGAGAGGGGAGAAGCTTCACACAAAGACATTTCGCTGAAGCACTGAGAGCAGGGCATGGGCCCAGGGATTCTGGCCAGTACTCAGAGCTGCAGGTGGTGTTAGCCATCTGAGGGCCAAACGCCAGGAACTCTGTTTTCTCCCCATTCAGCTTTACCCATTGGTTGACATCCAACTCCCTATTGCAGACAGACAATCTCTCAGTTTGCATGGGGGTCATCTGATGATGGGGAGTCAAGACGAAACCCAAGCTGTGTGTCGTTGGTGTATGTATAAAATTGAATCCCTAAGTCAGAAATTAGGTCCGCCAACAGACACAAGAACCGATTGAAAAGGAGCAGTGACAAAGATGATCCTTTCGGCACGCTGCAAGGAAGAGAGGAAGATGGGTATCGACAGGCGTAGAAGGAATCAGTTTGTGTATGTTCCGCAAGAACAGATAAGCCTGTCTCTTGCATTCACAGACTTATTCATGGTACCGTTTGGTACAAGGTTCTTGATGGGATACCTACATTTCACCAAATACTATTTTATCTAGGGAGAAGTGACTGAATTTATTCAACCGAAAATGGTAGGTAAAGTGGTTTATGTAGGATGTGGGATAAGGATATAAGTTAGGGTAGGGAGGGGTTGGTGGTTGCGGGGGGTCTCCCCTGGCATTATATAAAAAAGTAGAAAAAGTAAAAAGTTAATTTCGTTTTTCAGTGAAATAAATTTGATCACTTCTCCATTAGGTAAAATATTTTCGAATAAATCACGGACATCCGTTCAGATAGTCTTATAGGCCACAAATGAGGAAATATTGTTCTCTTATATTTGTCTCTCTAACAGGTCGAAATTTAATAAGAGGACAGTAAATGGCGTTTTCAGTGTGACGCCAGAAGCAATGATTAGCTGCTTCCTGGTCCTGATGAAGGTGACACGATAAGCAAACACGCCTCTGAAACCATTCGAAACGGTCGTCCACTGTTAAGATATCCTTTTCCTAAGACCATTGGATTCTATGTTAAAGCAATTTTCTTTTAACTCATCTTGTTTCAGTCATTGGGCCTCATCAGGAGGTTGGAGGCAGGGCTAAACTTCTGATTGCGCCAGGGCTTAAATGCAGCAGTAATAGCGTTACCACAGCATTTAAGGGCTAACGCCCAACTTGTGATGAAGCCCATTGAGTTTTAAACTCTACATGGACAGCCAGTTACATACTCGGGGGAGGGCGGAAATAAAGTAATACCAAAATCCATACGTGAATGGAACTAGGTTATTTGCCAGTTTTATTCTGCATTCCTGATAAAGGCTATTTTCATCACTCACTCCAAATAGGAGTCATATATGGAGTAGTGGAGGTAGCTCCTTTTAGGTAGTGGCAAGAACCAAATACAGTTTTTAGACAATACCCTTTAAGAGCATGTGTTCTATGATATCCAGGTATTTGTTGCTAATCAATCATTTTTAATAGCAGTAGTATAGTGCAGGGGGAATCGTTCTTCCCTGATAGCTAGGCCTCTCAGCAGCATTTGCTAGGTGCAGCCCACTCCTAGGGACAGTTCAGTTTTTTCTTGAAGGAGAGTGGTAGCTTATTTTGAGTCATGTGAAAATGGTGAGCCCATTTAAAGAAGCATGCCACACATACATATTTCTTCTAAACTTCCCTTTACAATCACGGAAATCTGCACCTTCATTATTTTCTCTGGACAGAGAAGGAAAGAGCAGCAATTGCAGTAGTAGCAGCTCACATCAACCCCCCAGGGCACGCTTTTGCTTTTAAGTATCCAGCGGAACGTCGGAAGGAGTACACAGTAACATAGGGAGGGTCAATCAACATACATGTCGCACTCGTAGACTAATCTTAAAAATGCACACTCACATTCATTAATACATTTTCGTTTCCATTTCAACTTACCTTGGTGGAGCCACATACTAGCCGGCTTCAACTTATCACACGGTTGTTTCCTGATTTTCCGTCCATGGCGGCGGCATGTAAATGTCAGCATCAGCAATGTGCTTCTCTCACAAACTGCTTGCCAAGTGCAGCAGGGTTCTTGGCTGCCTAACAACCAATTGTAAAATGAAATCACTCATAGGTTGAACACAGAGCTTGTTACTTTGATCTATTTGGATGGCGCTGAAAGCGCTTCTTTTAAATCCGGAATCTATTGTCATTAACATAAAAGCTTCAAATATGGGCTTTGAATGAGGGTCTGTAATGCTTTTCCAATGGAGATATATTTGAGGCGGGATACCCAGTTGTAATCCCTCACATTCCCTGCCCCTAGCCAATGTAATCCCTATGGCTAATCTCACCCATACTTGCCCATCTCAGAACTCTTTGAGTTTTTTTTAGCTCTTCCGTGGAGGCAGCCATCATAATTGACTGTCTCTAAGAAAGCTCTCTGGAAACAAGCCATCCACCTTTGAATGGGAAATATACCATGAATCTTCCAAATAAAATTATACAGTGTTTTAAATAGGTAGAGTAATTTGCATTTTGGGAGCTTGTTTTGATTTGCAATGAAATGAGGGCTACTTTTAGTAAGCTACCACTATGATGACTTGACATTTAGGATTTTTTTTTTATAAGCAGCCATTCGCTACACATTACATACGTATATAATCATGCTTACTTTTGGTTCCTATGGCTAGTTTCTCTTGCAGGATTCTCGATTTTTGATTTGTGAAATTCTGCCTAGTACCAGACATGTCCACTAGGTGCCCCAGAGCCCATTCATAAAAAGCCCATACAAGCCTCATAACACTAATCCTCCGGTGATTTGCTTGGGCTACACCCTGCTTCCCATTAGCCGAGCAGTGTGAGCAGAAGATAATTTTACTTCAATTATTGTGGACAAAATAATGATAGGGTTGGATTTTTCAAGGCACATTTTGAGAGAGGACAGGCAGGGGGCATGGATGTCTCACCACTTTCCGTGAGCATTATAGTACCTTTAGATTTGTTTTTCTATACATTCTCTGTTAATAAATACACACAGAGAACGTTTATTATGTGATGAAGTGTACGCACATAAAGACAAAGGAACAGGCAGACCATAGGTGACAAGTGTTACAATATCACGCATGACACCCTGAGCAAGTCCTGTTTTTTTCCCTCACATTGCATACAGGGACTTGAGTTTCGTTTCTCCCATTTTAAGTATGGGACTACACCGCCCAGCTTTCAAAGTAAAAATCCAGCGCTGTCTAAAAGGTGTTCCCCTTCTCTTCGGCTGCTTGTTCGTTCTGAAATTATCAAATATGTACCGTTGCAGACAGTAACTAACATGGACTCCAATTCTATCATTTACATGGTGATGCAGCCATTTTGGCAATGGGTGCTGCTGAGATCTTATTTGTTGTAGTGGTGTTTCTGGACACAGAAGCGCTTGCAGTGATGTGTGTGTAGGGGAATATTTTGAACAGTTTTTAATTGGACTGGAGTTTCATTCCACCCAGGGACTCAGCTTTGTTCGAAGGAAATGTACGGCCACAGCTACCTTGCTGGTTTAATTACTATGCTGACTTTACAACATTACACAGCCACGTTAGTGGCTGTGTAGTAATGGTTAAGTTACCAATTCCATAGGAACAGCACTTTTTGGGCGGTTTATAACTTCGCTCTCCCTGGACGAATCCTCACCAAACTTTGCAAAAAGAAGTACATGGCCCACTCTGAATTTCTTTTGCAAAGTTTGGTGAGGTTTGGTCCAGGGGGGTGAGGTTATGGGGGGGTCCCAAAATGTATTTTTTCCCATACACTGAATGGGGAAAAAACTTTGCTTACACCTACAGCCCGGACGGATTTCACCAAATTTGTGTCAGGAGCAGCGGCTTGGTCCTGAAAGCATGCTTTTGTAAAGTTGGTGAAAATCCGTCCAGTAGTTTTTTTTTAAATGACCAAATAGTAGGTCACAAAAAATGAGTGATATCTATGTCCGCTCTGCGGACACACTTCCCTGTTCGCTCCGCGGACAGGACACTGATTGGTTAATTGGCTTGGGTCATGTCCACGGACATGCGACGTGTTCGCTAATTGGATGGTGAAGAGTGTGAAGTGCGTCAGATTTTTGGAAACGCCTGCCATCTTGGATTCGCGGACTTCGCCGCTGTCCGCTGACATCACAGTAAAAACATATTAAAAAACACAACATTACACTTGTCAAACTTATCAAATAATCAATTATCTCGGGGGAGGTGAGGGGTGATGAGGATGGGATGGGATATGGCTACAAGAAGCAAAATAACAGGAGTTTTTCACTGCAAAAGTCCGCAAACAGTTTGGATGTTCGCGAACAGTCCTGGGAAAGTTCGCTGACACCTCAGCATTACAGGGTTGGTGAAATGCAGTTCTTGGATGGATTATAACTTTGGCGCCACTTAATGGAACTGCATGAAATTTTGCATGTATATTTCTGAGCTGATTCTGAGTGGGTATGCAACGTTTGGTGGGATTCTGTCATGAGGGGGCAAAATTAGAGGGGGGTCCCAAAATAATGTAAAGGCTTATAAATGAGGTGCCATTTGACGAATCTACACTTAATTTGGGAAACTGATAATACATTTAGATATGTATGATTTTGCGAAGTTTGGTGGGATTTTGTGAAGAGGGGGCAAAATTAGAGGCAGGGTCCCAAAATAATGTAAAGGCGTATAAATGAGGTGTCATTTGACAAATCTACACTTCATTTGGCAAAATGATAATAGATCAAGATATACATGTTTTTGCGAAGTTTGGTGGGATTCTGTCAAAAGGGAGAAAAATTTGAGGGGGGTCCCAAGATATTGTAAAGGCTTAGTAATGTGGTGCCATTTGACAAATCTACACAAAGGTTTGCAAAAAGATTATAGATCTAGATATAGATGTTTTCGTAAAGTCTGAATGGATTTTGTCAAGTGGGGGCTAGGTTATATGACGATTGTATGTGCATACATTTGACACTTTAGAAAAAATAAAACATGGGTGGATTTACAGCAAACTTGCGTAAGGGGCATTGGCAAGGACCTACAAGCATGGTTTTGCAAATGTGCCAGTGTTTTATTATTTGACAAGTGCCATAATGTAGCTACAAAAAATAGCGGTATACCTTTAGTGACTGAGGGGTAGCCTGTGGCCATGGGCAGTGGCCAGATTGTCCAGGTCATGGAATAAGGTCGTGATCTGGACAATCTGGCTACTGGCCATGACCACAAGGGACAAAACATAGGATTAAAGTGGCCATGTCCACCTGGGACTGGCTTTGTGGTAAAGTTATTCGAAATTAGGATAGATCTGAAAGGGAAAAATGTGCTTGTGGTAATATGGTCATAGGGTTCTCTTTTTGCCTTCTGCAGGCTGCCATGGAAAGTGAAGAGGGGTTCTGTATGGGACCCTCGCCTTCCCTTTCCATGGTTGCCATCTTGGAAATTGATTTTCCTTCCTACACCGGGAAGCTGCAGGCGTCCTGGGGTAGGAAGAAAAATCCTCTTTTTTAGCACCCTGGGTTCCTGCTTTGGGAACGTAGGGTGCTAATGGCCTTCATCCCCCATTTCAGGGTCTAGAATGGGGGGATAATGGTCCAGAGATCTCGTTATCCACCCTCGCTTCGCTTGGGCTGATAACTTGGGCTGCTGGGCCGGTATCCATCGTTCCAGTCCATGGAACGGAGGATGAACACCACAATATTGCCATTAGCATAACACAAAATGCAAATGGAAATGTTGGAAAATCTTATTGAGTCTATGCACTTTACTGAGAAATATAAAGTAGATGGAGTTTATACATGTTTGTTTTTAGTTCTATTTTTTAACTGTGAAAGGTGGTTCCTAAAGGAATATGTCTTTTGTTGTTGTTAGAAGTATTTTTTTTGGAAGGAGAGCTGAGAACAAAAGGTGGGGAGGGAAATGAGGGAAGAGGAACCAAACACTAATGTGGAGGGATAGGTGGACAAGGGAAAATGTTGCGTGTGTGTTATTTCTAAGGTAGGGGGCAGTGTTTCTCATGCTCCTTGATTACAGCAGTGGTGGTGGCTCTTGGGGAGGAGGGATGGCATTAGCTGATGCCATTTTAAGATAAATAGCAGTTTTGTGAAAAGTATGTACTGTGTACTAGATTGTTAATAGATAATGAGTAGGAATAGGTGTTGGAGCTGTGCAAGAGAAAGTTTGAAGTTGAAAGTTCCTAGATCAGTAGAAAATGCAGTTCTGAACTGTCCGCGAAGCAGAGATCTTATCATGAAGTGCGGAAGGGTTCTCGGACACGTCATCATGCCGCGCGCCAGCGTATGGTCATGTGGCACTGTCCGGAAGGTCCGCTATGAAGTCAGATGTTCGTAGACGACTACGGATGCAAAACTAGTTGAATTAGTTGCAAAAAATGTATAGAAGTGTTAAAAATGATTCCAGAAGGTGGGAAATGGCAAGGTTTTAAGGTGACACTTTGTAAATGGGACACAAATATTGCTATATTGGGTAAGTATGATATTAGTAAGTTATAGGAATTTAGCATGCACTGGTCAAAATCCATGAAATTCACTGAAAATAACTTTGTTAAAGGGACGTTATGGTTAAGTTGCACTAATAAAACCTGTTAGTCTTAGCAGTGCATGGTGGTCGCACGAGTTATGGTTGCTTAGCTTACCATAACTGGCGAATTTCTGGGGTTTTTCGATTTTACTTGAAACCATAACGTCCCCTTAACAAAGTTTTTTCATTGAATTTCATAGGTTTTTCTTAGTCCAACATAACCATAACGGCCCTTTAACGAAGTTTTTTCAGTGAATTTCAAAGGTTTTTATTAGTGCAACTTAACCATAACGTCCTCTTAACAAAGTTTTTTCATTGAGTATGAATGATATGCATAATTTAAAAAAGTCTATGTAAATCAACAAGGAGTCCCACAAATAAAGGGAACATTGCTAAAGAGGTGAGACACAAGCCCAAATGTGCAGATAGCGTTCCTACACCAAGGTGGAAGGGTAGGAGACTGGGGTACGCTGTCAGTGTGGAGACTTTGGGGAAGAAAGAGTCTCTACTTGTTTATATCCATGTATGCTGCCATGTGTGAATGATTGCTGAAGTAGCAGTGCCCGCTGGACATTCATACTCCACACATGCAGTTTGTCATTCAACAAACACTCCCACATGTTAATCAATATACATGATTAATTTTGCTCTTTTTTTTCCATAAGTGTCTTTCATTCATGAATGTTCTGGCTGTAAAATGTCTCTATGTAAAATACGTATGCCAAGAAACGTTCCAAACCACTGTTAAGTATCTTTAATTTCCACTTCTCTGGGCAGGGGGGAAGTATTCTTCGATAAAACGGCATCAAAAACACCAAGAGATGGCAACCATTATCTGAACTGCCAATTCCACCCGCAGTGTAAAACCTTGGTTTGGCGCTCACATATACCCATGGCCATTAATGTCATGGAAACCTAGCGACTTCCTTGGTGAAGCAAGAGAGCTACCCAGTGCTTTAAGTGGTCTGCAATATCTGGCCAGGGCTCTTAGGGGGCAGGACCAGAAAAGGGGCGGGACTTGGCAGGGGCAGTTAATTAAGAGGCAACACTTGACTCACCGGAATTCCCCCATAAGTGCCGCGGCTCGATTTTGCAAAAGAGCTGTGGCCCGCTGCAGTGAGATCAGTTAAGTGTTGCCCCTTAATTGCAGCACCGACACCCTGTTAAACAAAAAAAAGGGGAAGCCCTGGTAGTAATCGGGGTCCTTCAGGCTAAATATTATCAACAGTAGGGATGGACCATAGGATAGAGGATGACAATGTGTTCGTTTATCTTTTTTATAAATATCAATAAATGATTTTCTCCTACTTCATAAGTCTTTTTAATCAGTAAAAAATAACGATGTAATGTAAAATATATTTCCAATAAAAAACATTACATTCTGAATTTGGTTCATCAGCATTCATCCCTACCATACATTCATTCAATTCTTTGTCATCACACGCTCAGTTGCATATGTATAAATGACCTAATACACTTGGTCACACCCTACAATGTTCAACGTAAACAATATTGAATTCCCTCTGTCTAGTCTCTGGTAATTTCATCTGCATATAAGTATTCAACAAGTAGTCAAATAAACCGTACCCACCTCTGTCATGTAGTAGCGGTGTGGGAACGGAATTGATGGATAAATCCTGTCTGCAATTGCACTTGCATCCCGAATAAATAAGGACCAACCTACAAGGATGCAATACATAAGACCCAATTAGATCAGGTCTTTTAGTGATGTAATGTTTTTTATTGGAAATATATTTTACATTAAATTGTTATTTTTTACTGATTAAAAAGACTTATGAAGTACGAGAAAATAATGTATTGATATTTATAAAAAGATAAATGGACACGTTCTCATCCTCTATCCTATGGTCTATCCCTATTGTTGACAGCGACACCCTGCCAGGCATCACTTTGCACCTATCATCACCCTTGCACCTGGGGCACAAGGGTGAAGATACCTGCATTTCTAATTCAAGAGGTGTCTGGCGAGGGGGTCGGCGACACAATGAAAAGGCAGGCAAGGCTTTTTTTCTACAGCCTGAAGGTCTTGCATGTAAGCGAGAGCGTCAGGCTTTAGAAAAAAAGCCTTGGCTTCTAGTGGGTTGGGGTTAGCAGGGCACTTTAGGGAGCCCCAGCAGGGCCCATCTCAGACACAATTTCCCGAGCCTGCCGGGGCTTTGCCCCGCCCTTAAAACACTGGTCAGAGGTAACAGGCAGAGCTTGTGTTGTAGAGAGAGATTAGGACAGTTCCCCTTGAACAGAGCACGATCTTAAAGGAGGGAATGGAAGGACTGGCCACGGGGTGTGAGGGATGAAGAGGAGGGGCTACTAGATCCCAGGACAGAAGCATGTAGAGGAGGAATAAAGAATGTTGCACCTTGACTTGGCTCCATTTTCTTTGTTGGGGATTCCCGCCATGTAGCCCCCAGAGTGATACTTCGCATATTCCCATACTACATGGTGCACAAACAGACACAACAATTGGCGACAACAGGCAACGGCCTATTGTGCACAGGAATGGGGGAAGACAATCTGCCCATAATAGAGAAGGGCAGTCCGCCAGTCATGGATGCTGATCCCAGCCACAGTAAAGGAAACAGGGCAATCAGCCCATGATGAGAAGGGCAGTCTGCCCAGTCCAGGAAGCTGATCCCGCGTACAGTGAAGGAAAGGAGGCAATCCACCCATGATGACAAGGGCAGTCTGCCTAGTCCAGGAAGCTGACCCCGGCCACAGTGAAGGGAAGAGAGCACTCCGCCCGTGATGAGTAGGGTAGTTCGGCGGGTCCACGAAGGCAATCCCGGCCACATTGAAGAGGAAAGGGCAATCCGAAGTAAAGAGGAAAGGGCAATCCGCCCGTGAACACAAGAAAAGGGCAATCTGCCCGGTGACAGAAGAGCAATCTGCCTGGTGAAGGAAAGGGCCCTCTGCCTGGTGACTGCAGGGCAACCCGCCCGTTGAAGGGGATTAGATGGCGGTCCGCCACACCCACTGCTGAAGGGCAGCCAACTCGGGTGAGTAAAGGAAGACAGCAGCCGGCCGCGGCAAAGTAGAAGAGTGTTACGGCCTGCTTTGTGTGGGAAGACAGTAGGGGGGCTGTGAAGAAGTAAGGAGGGCCATCCACCCAACAACTGCCTGGCATACAGAAAAGGGGAAAATACAACAAACTAAGGCGCGTCATCCACTCCCGCGAATTCCTAGCACCCAAAGGAAAGGGCAGTACAGCAGATGGCAAAAAAGTCCAGCGGCCCTCCAGACTGCCACAAAGGGAATCATCGAAGAGCAAACACCAGGGGCACTGACGGGAGAGAGAGCAAGCTGCGTCGGTACAAGATTAATAAAGGCAGCTAGGAGGAGCGCACCCTGTTACCAGGGAAACAGGACGAGCCTCCCCCAAGGGGGGAGGACCCAGGACAAGGGGAGGGAACGGGAGGCAGGAGGAAGGGGAGGGACGGCAGGAAAAAGGCAACAGAATGTAGAAGGGAAATAAAGAGAAGGTTGGTCGGAGACACGGCTCCTGTATTGTTTGTACAGGGCCCATATTGAGGCCCAGACACGGGTGCAACAACTGGCGACGAGGGGACCGATGAGTCCCACGCAGTGAAGCAGGTGGGCTCTGGGAGCCCAGCAGAACGATGGGCGAGTATTGCCCAGCAGTGAGGAGGGTGAAAAGTGCCCAGCAGCGTGAGGAAACGACGACCGTGTAGGGCCAGCAGCACGGAGGACATGGATCACCCTGCAGCGTGACGGGTGAGAGGTACCCCGCAGGAGAAAAGGTGGGTGTGCGGAGCCCAGCAGCATGCACCACAACCCAGGAGCGGCCCACAAAGAGTGCCCAGCAGCGGTAACAGCAGAAGAGGACCAGCCCAGCAGAGCGGTGTCCCATGAGCGGACCCAACGATGCAGTGACCAGCAGCGTTGGGTGAAGAGCCCATTAGCAGAACCTAGGCATTGAGCCCAGCAGTAAGGAGCCCACCGGAGCAAGTCGCGGAGAAGGTGCGACACACGCGGAGCACCCAGTAGCAGCGAGACGGTGCCATCGAAAGGGCGGGCATGAGCAGCCAGAGGAGAAAGTGACCCAGCAGAGGAGGAGCCGCACGGAAACCAGGAGCGCATCACCGATATGGAGACTCTGAGCCCCTTCCCCCACTGCATGAATAAGCAGGCCCACGCCAGTCGTGAGTGACCCACACCATAGACACCAGCTGCTCATAATGTACAAGGGTCAGCAGGACGCATCAGACATCCTAAAGCCACAATACGTGGCATGACAGCACCGGGCCCACAAAAGGATAGCCTAACTGAAAGTGCACCAACAGCCCGCCAAGCATGTGAGGCTGCAGATCGCATACTCCGGCAGCAACCCAAAAGCTGCAGCCCCAGAGACACCAGAGCAAAGCTGCTACCCCAGAGACACCACGGCTCCAACCACGCCAAGACCAAGCGACCACAAGGCAACAGACGCATGGAGAGTGCTCACACACCGCCAGCAGCACAGAATGCTAACCACGAGGCCTCTGAGCACAGGAAACAGGGCCAGCCCACTAATTCAAGGCATTCTCACCACAAGACTCCATCAAGAAGGTAGACCAAGCACAACAGGCAGCCGATTTGGGTGCGCGTGCCCTTGCAAACCTAGGACCCGCATCCCTCACCGCGTTTCTGTGATGACCCAACCCATTTACGCTTTACCCTTTACCCATACCACGAACAAGGCCAAAGATGGGAAGAATGCGTTGAAGAATTTGAGGACCTTCTGAGGGCAGTAGGAGACCACGACCCACCAAACAAGGTGGACATATTCGCCAACCTGGCAGGCAAAGAGATCAAAGGGGTCATGAAAACGATTCCCATGCAAGAAAGAAGCACGTACCAACACCTTCTTGCTGCAGTAAAGAACAAGCTGATAATACCACCCAACAAAGTCTATGAATGCTACACATTCAATGAACGCGCGCAGCTTCCACATGAGTCCATAGGAGAGTTTGTCATCCGTCTCCAGAGGAATATCATGTGCTGCGACTTCGCCAACTTCAAAGATGATGAGACAATACGGCTGAGGATCATAGAAGGGTGCACCTCGTCAATGCTCAGAAATCATCTACTCAAAAAGCCCCTGTCCCTACAAGAAAACATTGACCTAGCAAGAATATACGAGAGAGTGGACATACAGGCAGCCGCCATTGAAAACCCCAAACAGCGTGACACCATTGCAGCCCTTACAGTAGGACAGCCAGGGTACCCTAGGACTACAGGACCCTGGAGAAGACAAGGACTCAGATGCCCACAGCACCAAAACCTGAGCGACAAACAATGCTGCAGGTGTGGACTTCAGTTCCCACACAGACGACCAAGCCTGGCCATCGGACAGAGATGCATGCGATGTGGCCAAGAAAACCACTTTAAGGCGATGTGCAGCGAGAGACTGCCTGCACCCTCGCATACCGACCGGCACCACCACCAAGCCCGACCAGATGACCAGAACAAACAAGAGGGTCACGACTGGCCAACACACGGAAGGGACCAGGAAACACCACCCCAAGAGAAGTACCTGATGCCGCCGGCGACACGGCCAGACATCATGAGGGCCATTGAGGCCATGAACATCGACCCACCCAGGCGTCACTCCGACGCATACAACTATCCACCCAGCCCACGCAGGCATGAGCACCTACTCTACCCAGAGTTAAGTCACCCAGGGAGGTACAGACCTGATCAGGTGTACGGCACACGCTCTCAGCCCGTCCAGAGAGACGATTGCAAATCATATGAACATCCAGGTACTTACGAGATGCTGAAACCGGGGGGGAACCACTACCACTCCCATGACGGCTACAAGGGAGAATATGGGACAATGATCAACACTACGCCAGATGACACCATGGCACCCAAGGTCACGGTAAGGATTGGAAACCTGCACAAGCCGTTTGTTGTGAACGCAGAGGTTACAGTCAGCGTCATGTATGAGCAACTTTATCAAACCAGAGAAGAAGCATATCCCCTGGGCGAATCTCAAGCCCACGTAATCCAGTGGGGAACACCACAGCCGCTACAGCCAAAAGGACAGTCCCACTGTGACCCAAATCACGATGACCGCAGAGTATCCGCCGCCATCCATATGGTACCGAGTCCCGCCGTCTCAGCCATCGAACGGCACTAGCGCGTACCCTCATCGACATCTAGTACGGATCAGTCGAAGTCACCCAGGTGAAGGACTACACGCTTGCGCAAGATGCTGGAGAGACAGGAAAGCCAAGGAAAGGGCAAACTGCAAACGAAAGGCCAAGGAGCCACAACTCCCTATCAAGGAGACTGACATAGAGCGCCAGAGACAATACAAAAGGAGGGAGTCACGAGACCACGCAGATCCCCTCCTAGTGACAGTGGACAAAGGACTGGTGATAACTACGACGGGGGACCACAGCGAGAATACGCCAAAGGCCTCTCTCTCCCGTGAGATATACCTGATGGAACCGGAGCCAAGGGAAGAAGCGATAGCTGAGACAGAAGGATCAGCGGATGAAGAGGCAAATGAGGAACCACAATCAGGACATTTAGGAGAGACTCCTGAATCACCTGGCAGGCCTCATCGGACCATAAGGAGACCCCAAAGGCTGATTGAACAGATGTAGCCGGAGCAGTCTCATGTTAAGTGGGGGGGAGGTTTTACCAGGGAAACAGGACGAGCCTTCCCCAAGGGGAGAGGACCCAGGACAAGGGCTGGGGGAACGGGAGGCATGAGGAAGGGGAGGGACGGTGGGAAAAATGGGACAGAATGTAGAAGGGAAATAAAGAGAAGTTTGGTCAGAGACACAGCTCCTATATTGTTTGTACAAGGCCCATATGGAGGCCCAGACACGGGTGCAACACACCCTGGCTTAGAAGAGGGGGTAGCAGGTAGCAAATTAAACATGCAGGACAGAAGAGACCCTGCCTTCTAAAAGGTGACAGTATGGCAGCCAGCCAGGAAGAGGAAAATGCCCAGTATGGTGTGACATACACAGCAAATACAATGAGGAAATGGAAGACACTCAACTAACAGAGGAAACTGTGAGACACGTAATGAATGCAGGCAGTAGAAGGGATAGAACAAATGTAAAGTGGCAGAAGGGACGAAGATGGAAAAGTGAGAGGGCACGACGAGAGAACAAGAGGACAACCTGAGTATGCAAAGAACAAGGCAGGCTACAAGGGCAAAAAAGAGGGAAACAAAAAGAAGAGGATACAGGAGATTGAGGACAAAACAAAGACAGATGAGACAAGAAGAAACATCAGACACAGGAACAAGAGGAAGGAAGAGAAGGGATCGGCCACAGCAGAAAGAGAACAGTGGGGAAAGAACACCAATGGAAAAGAGACAAGGGGAAACGTGGTGGAAAAGAAAGAGATGAAAGAAAGGGCAGGAGTGGACCCAGAGAACGTCCCTGAAGCAAGAGACAGGAGAAAAGGTGGAAGAGAAGATGGTGGACAGATTGCAAGGAAAAGAGCACAACGAATACCCAGAAGACTGCCCGAAGACCGCACAAGCAGCCGCCCACTAAGATGATAAGCAGGGGGGAGATGTTGTAGAGAGAGATTAAGGACAGTCCCCCTTAAACAGAGCATGGCCATAAAGGACAGAAAGGAAGGACTGGGCACGGGATGTGAGGAAGGAAGAGGAGGGGCTACTAGAGCCCAGGACAGAAGCATGTAGAGGAGGAATAAAGAAGTTAGCACCTTGTCTTGGCTCCGTCTCCTTTCTTGGGGATTCCCTCCATGCAGCCCCCAGAGTAGTACTCCGTATATCTTCATAATCTGTGGTCCGCAAAAGGACACAACGGCTTGTATGGGTTGACTGTTCTCACTGCACATCTCTGCCACCGGCCTCGGGCCCAGTCCTTATAACAACCTCTCCATGGTTTGCGTTGTCGTGCTGCTGCAGGAAGCTGGGAATATCAGAGGAAGAGATGGAATGGAAAGTAGTTAGGCTGGCGAGTTAGCAAAGTTCATGGATCCCTTCACTGGTGGCAACCCTTCACTTCAGGTCGGACCTGGTCTTGTAAAGTTAATGCTATGTTACTTGTGTTTATGTTGCACACTGCTGACATTTGTATGGTCTTTAGGTGCTTTGGTGGATCAGAAAGAAAGGGGTATCAGTTTGGTTAGTGGGAAGAGAGGGAACATGCAAGATAGCTTTGCTGTTGTGTTGGTGCATGCAGATTGGAAGTATTGCATGCAATTCTGTTTCTGGGTGGGCTATGTCAAAGGCATGGGTCCAGATGAGAGCCTTGTGTCTCCAGGTTGCTGGAATACACTGTCCAAAGCGGTGGTATGTAGGTAGTTG
Source organism: Ambystoma mexicanum (assembly GCF_040938575.1). Taxonomy (NCBI): domain Eukaryota; kingdom Metazoa; phylum Chordata; class Amphibia; order Caudata; family Ambystomatidae; genus Ambystoma; species Ambystoma mexicanum. The sequence goes on from NC_090932.1 coordinate 1,301,209,119, forward strand.
TCGAGGTGTAGAGTTCTGTTTCTGGATGTCTGTACGGTGGGATTTTAAAATTGCTGTGAGTGGCATAGTTAGTCTGCATATAGTGTGTTTTATCATGTAAAATGGGAGTGTTGAAAGAGGCCCTCCAATGTGTCAACTGTGCAGCAGGTTCACAGTCACTCATATAATGCAGTTGGCCACCATGGAGCAAGGACAAAGTGGGGGTCCAAAATGTCCAAAATGTCAATGGGATATGAGAGAGCCAACTCACTGTGGGTCACAGGGGATCAACAAAATAACATGTTGGCAACAGGGGTGCAAAGTAAAATTGGTAACAATGAATGCCGTTGGTATAAATAATCTAGGGCAATCATGGATCAGATACATTAAGGTGATTGTTGAGGCTGGAACTGTTAGCAACTATTAATCTAGGGTAGATCATTCATAAAGTGGGGAAACAGTTAATCTAGGGCAGACAATTAACTCAGTGGGCAACCAACTATCCAATATGCTAGTGAGCAAATATAGTTGGGCAACAATTAACCTAGGGCAGACAATGAATCTAGGGAACCACGGAGCAAAATTAATCTGGGGCAAACTGATTATATAGTGGCCAAAAATTACTCTATGGAAAACAATTCATACAGTCTGCAAGCGATTAATCTAGGGCAGATGATTGATGTAGCGGACAACCAGCGCTCAAAGATGCTAGCATGCAAAAATAGCTGGGCAACAAGTATTCTACTGCAAACAGTTCAATAAATGGGAGGCAGGACACCAGTGCCCTATTTCAGCGATTAACACCCCGCTCCCAATCACTTCAATAGGGCGCCAATCCTAAACCAGCATGGGGCAACCTTCCATAGGCTGCCCCATGCTGGTTAAGCATCAGCGACCTCTATTGTTCCCAACATAGTTGCAGCTGAGTTGTCACTGCAGTCTGTGCACTGCTGGACAGTCTGTCCTTGCTGTCCCTCACTGTGCTGCGTGAGGAGAGGGAGCAATATTTTAAAAACCTCACCATTCCGCGGAGCAGCCGCAGAGTTGCAGCAGAGTTGTCACTGCAGTCTGCTAAATGCTGGAGAGTCTGTACTTGCTGTCCCTCACTGCACTGCGTGAGGAGGAGGAGCACTACTTTTAAAAGTTCGCCATTCCATGGAGCGGCCGCAGAGTTGAAGCCGAATTGTCACTGCAGTCTGCGCAATCCGCGTGTTCTGGGTTTGTAGGAGACATCGCCTCTGCAAGTACCAATTGGCCCCCTTAGTCGAGTCGCCATCACTCCCTGTGCTGAAGAGGAAGGTCAACCACGGGCTGGGCTACACCATTGACGATTTACAGCTTGTCTATAACCATTGGCGATACATACCACCACTGGGGGGGTTGATTGATCATCCAGTGCGTCTGTGCAGAGCTGAGGCAAGCGGACGTGCAGTGGGAATTGGGGCTAATCCCCGCCTGACTTAATTACTGTTTGCAACCTGTTTGCCCCACCTAGCCAGTACACAGCTTTGTTTACCTAGCCAGCCACCTATCAACACAGTCACCCATTTCCGAGAAACCATGAGGAGCACCAAAGCCGTCAGTGGCACAAAAACAGGCCTGCGTAGCTCCAAGTCAACCAAATTGTTCCAAAATGGCCCTGTTGGGTTTGCTCTCCCGCCCCGTGTCCTAGAAGCTGCCATGGTGGCATGGCTGACCACGTGGTAACCATTCCAATGAACCTGATAACGGGGTATTTTGGCCAACAGAGACATAAATCATCGCCAGTCAAGGTTGATGAACTGGTCATGTCACCCATAGTTGACCAGATGGAGCCAGGTGACACTCTCTCCATAGTGGGGCGTGTAGCTGGAGATGGCTTGACTGCGGTTCCCCTCCCCCATCTTCATCTTCACCCACAGGCCCACATCTGGACCTTGTGTCCTCTGGAGAGGTGGTTAGGGTGGGGTTGGAGGATCTGCCTCAGGGGATCCCTATGGATACTTGCTCTACTTCAATTGACAATAGTAACTCCCTACTCAAGATGGTCATGAAACTCCACAGGAATTGCTTGGGTGGGATCACAAAGACTGACTTAGTTCATCGGAACCTTATGATAATGTCATTGAAACTCAGCTATCCGCCACTACTGATCTACAGCGGCTGTTCTCTTCATCTGACTCATCGAGCAGCTACTAAGAGGATAATGACAATACCTGGAATACAGAGGGCCTCATTATAAGTTTGCTGGTCCGGAAGCAAGGGTGCCAGTAAGCTCACCAGCACCCTTGTTTCCGGACCAGCAAACTACAAGTCTGCCTGCTGGAGCTGCTGTGCCCGACAGGCCAGCCACGGTAGGCATACTTGTCACAGGAGCACCGGCACCGTTGTTAACGGTGCCGGTGCTCCCGTGTCCCCACACCCATAGAGTCCCACAGGACTTTATGTGAATGGGGATTAACAAAATTACCAGCGGCTCACTTCCTGACCGCCGGACTCGGAATGAGCTGGTGGCACCGGGAGGTCAGGCACTGGTAAATAATTCAGAGTCTGGCAGCAACCCACTGGTAGCACCGGCCGGGTTACAGCCTGACTTGGAAGGAGTCCCAGAGGCTGATTATCATCATAGGTCTGCCACTAAGGGCCATGTCCCCCTAAGCGGGACACCAGGCGTGAGAGATGCTTCTCGACAGCTTTTACATCTTTGAGTGCGACCTTGGAGGTCTTATTACAACTATTCATGGCTATAGCTAAGGACCAAATTGCCATCATATCATTTTTAACAGAAAACCTACAAAAGCAACGGGCTAACGCACCTACTGAACCAGTGGCACCAGCAGGGAGGTTGTCCTGGCTACTAAACAGGGGGTGCCCTTGAGTAACAACCTAACCCCTTCAACAAACATTGAGAGGGCTGCCATCGAGCCTGGACCCTCTGGGTCGACTATTGACCTTATGAACCAGTCTCAAAGAACAGGCTGGCTGGACATGATTAATGAGGAACACTCTGCTCTGTACTAAATTCATACTGAGGGAGAAGAGGATTTGGAACCCCTTGATCTGGGGTGGATGGTGTATTCTGCCGCCCTCAATTACCAAATGTGGGGGTGACGGCCCCGTTGGAGACAGGCCTTCCATCCCCTCCTCCACCAGTGCCTGTCTGTGGTGATCGCCTGGTGAGTATTTCCCAAGTGTCCAATCCAGCCATGAGTTGAAAAAAACATAAATAGAAATCAAGAAGAGACCCCTCTTACCAGCAAGCCAGACCGTTAACAAGGACTACTAAGACCCTTGCGGATGGCTCAAAAAGACAAGCAGGCTTGTTGGGACCCTTACAAAGATGGCTGGCCCCAAACGGGAGTACTGCTGTGACTTCTTTACCTCTGACCACACAGCAGGGGGATAGTGCCAGACCATTACGACCTCTGTGGCAGTCGGAGCTGGGGTCTGTGTGGGGGGGACACCCACTCAAGAGGATCATAGGTCTAGAGATCCATGGCTGGGGTAGCTGCAAGTGGATGAACCTTTGGCAAGTTTTTGTGATGACCATCGATGGGCCGCAACCCAGACACAAACTCCACTAGGAATTTAACTTGAAGAACTGAACTCTAGATACGACAGTCCTATTATGAATAGGAGTTTTCTGCTGAATCTTTTCCGGGGCGCTCCATCACTCAGTAACATAAGTAGTAAGGATATTACTTGTATTGTATTGCCAAAAGCAAGCAGCACAACCAATTGGGCAGTTATGGAATTTACCACCCAGGGGATCTCTGCCCTGATGAGCCTTCACCATTTGGACCTACATCGCCTAGGCTTCTGCCTGACGGTCTGCAGACAAAGGCATGACACACATGGACTGCACCCCCAGTCCCGACCACCCGGCCTAAGTCATGATGGGTACCAGGACATGATGGCCCCGAGGCCGAATCAGATTAGGGATAGTGGGCCAAGGGTCACGTGGTGCTTCAGTAATTCTGAAGACAATTATGGACACTGTGCATGATCACCCGAGAGGAACTCTATCGGCATCAAATTACTGACCTCTTTTGATGTCTTTCTTTTTACAGGAGACATGGTGCCTAGACAACATTCATATTGATGGGTACAAAGTGATCTGTCTACCTGCCAGTAAGAGCCTTAGAGGGCGCCCGAGGGGAGTGGGGCTGGCCATAGGATTAAAATCCAACATGAATCTTTTTTACATTGGTATTGGAGACATTTACATTGGTATTGGAGACTAAGAAGTCCAGGCAGTCGTTCTTAAGGATATGGCCCTATTTCCTGAACCTGTACTGATAATAAATGTGTACAAACCCACGGGGGGGAACAATGTTGTTGCCATCCATAGGAGAGTGCTGGAATATGCTCGACACGGGTGGTCACTCATTGCAGGGGATTTCAATGAACATATGTTTACTCCACTAGGGCGTGGGTGTCGGGTATACATGCTAATTGCTCAGCAACACAGGGTGGGCGGGTGACCTATTCTACACCTAAGGGCTGGCTCGCCCAATTAGAGCTCTGTAACATGATATGCCTGAATATGAAGACTATGGGGGATAATGACAGCAAATATCGCTCATGTATCAACTATGTTTGTGTATGTCAGGAGCTATGGGGACCGTTGAGCCCGATTACCATGGTCCAAACTAACTTGAGCGATCATTTGGTGTTAACCTAGGAGTGGGTGAGAGGCGTGTGCAGGAGGGTGTCTAAGTTGACCTGCCCCAATGTTTTGGTCAATATCTCAAGCAACTGACTCTGTTGGTCATATAGAGTGATCAATAAAATGAATTCTCTCATCGAGAACCAGGGTTACTTAATTACCAACAGCCTGATTTCAGCGGGGGGGATTTGCGGACCACCTTGCTTGACTTCTTTAACCATCTCAAATTAATCAGAGCCGGTTCCCAGAGTATCAGAGGTGGCTTAGCTCCCTTTGACCCTACAATTCAACAGAGGAAAAGGGTCTTCCGAGAAGAATTGACCACCACTATGCAGTATTCTGATCGTGCTGGACTTGTGCAAGAAATCAAGCTCAGAACACTTTCCACAAAGTATAAGAACTGGCTGCGCCAACATAAAGGGTCCCTACAGAGTCTGAGATGGGTCACCATGTTTGACCTGCTTCACACAAATGGTAACGCCAAGTTTTGGTCCTTTTTTCGGTCATACTTGTTGGGCCATTCCCCTCTGGAGTTGAACCCCATATCAGAGGAAACTTGGCTGACGTACATAGGATCCCTCTTTTTCATTCCTTCAACAATTCCCTCCGGGGGTGTGGTGCGCCAGGTGTGTGGTGAGTGCTGCGCACCTTTGATGTGGAGGATATTGTGGTTGTCATTAAAAACATACAATCCTCTCGGGCGGTTGGCTCTGACTCGATCCCTAATATTGTATTTAAGTCCAACCCATACGCATGGGCAACAATTCTGGCCCCTTGGTTTCATAGAATCCTGTCTTCAGGTATTATTCTGAGTAGTTGGAGGGAGTCCATCTTGATAGCAGTCTTTAAGAGGGGTGATCCGGGGTCCCCATCCAATTATAGACTGTTGGCCATGCTGGACTCCTGTGCTAAAATCTTTTCCAATCTACTATTAAAAAAGCTTAACATCTGGGCAGAAACCTCGGGTCGTATGCATCTTTGCCAAACGGCTTTCGTAGGGGCCACAGCACCATCCACAATAACTGTGTTGTTCAGTGTCTCCTGACCGACATGATAGCTGGTAAGCAAGAGATGATTATGTGCCTTGTAGATTATTCCAGGGCTTTTTATACAGTCTGCCGAGATAGGCTTTGGCATAAACTTTCACAGTGGGGTCTAGATCCCCTCCTTTTGCATTTTATCATGGAATTAGATACTGATTCTCAGGTATCCATCTGTCTGTCGCAAGAGGGAGTCCTATCTCGTACTATTAGCAGGGGTGTGCACTAGCACCAACATTATACTATCAGTATACGTCAGATTTTGACCTGGCCATGCAAGGTATTAGATTTATTCCGCCAAGGTTAGGTGCGGTGGCCATACCCTGGTTAGACGAAACCATTCTGATGGACCGCACACAAATCGGCCTCCAGCGTGCCATCAATGCACTGGGGGATTATGCCAGGGCAAATGACCTAATAATAATTCCATTAAAAACAAAGGTCATTGTCCTGGGCAGAAGGTCAAAGCGACAACACCCCCTCACATGGTGGCTTAATTGCATTAAGTTAGAGGTTGCAGAAGGATACACATACTTGGGTTTCCCGATTCGTCCGAATCCAACAAAGGGATTCTTAGGCGAGACGGTCACTTGCCGTATTCTGAAGAAATGTCTTTTGGTAAAACGCTTTGTGGCTAGTTCAGGTGGCGCCAATGTGGAGGCTTTGATTAAGATTTATCAGACCAGCATTGTCACTGCCCTGGCCTATGGCTTGGACCTTCTCGCCGAAGTACATGTGGCCTGGCTAGAAAAACTGGAGGGGAAATTGTTAAGGTCTATGCTAGCTGTCCCTAAAACCACTCCAGTTGAAGCCCTAAGACTGGAAATGGGGGTTTGGTTGCTTCGGGCACATTGGCTCTTGAAGCGATGCAAACTATGCTGTGCCCTGCGACTATGTCCTTTGGACGATCACAAGCTTCTAAGTCTGGTCGCACGTGGCCTTGTTGCAACTTGCCAAAACCCCTTTCTGGTACCACTTACTAAAATGGCCGAGGCACATTGAGAAGTGATCGATTTCCAGCTCTCAAATTTAACAGATTTATCTGATAATTTGAATTTACTGAAGAGAAAACCTGGGACTGGGATCGTACCAATTCCATTCATAAACTCGCCCAGAAAAGGCGATATACCGAGTTCACACAGCAGGCCTTTAAAATCGATGGCCCGGTTACCTATCTAACCAGACCTTGTGCCCAAAAAATGAGAGATTTTATTGCATACTTGCCCCTAAATATATGACCTACTTATGAGCATATTGGGAGTTGGTCCAGTGTGGCCCTTGAGAAGCAGCTGTTTTGGCTCTGCAGTGAGCATATTGAATCTAGCCATCATATACTGACCCAGTGTACCTCCCTTAACCATACATACCATAGGGATTATTCAAGCTTTGTCTCTAATTGTGACAACATCCAGGGTGCCCAATTTTGGTCCTCGCTATACGGGGCAAACTCCCTTGTGATCTCAGGGGCCGCCTACTATGTCTGTAAGGAAGTGGTAAAGCGTTTGGTTCGTGTTACATGATGAGCATTGTCTCGGGTTCTGTATATAGCTACAGTCAAGATAATATATGGTATGTGTCTGCATCACATTTTAATTCTACGTTTTACAATGTAATAAGTAGAATGGAATTGTGAGCTTGCTATGTTTTATGTAATGTTGCAGATGTTTTTATTTATTTTGTGTCAATTATTTGGTGTACCCAAAATGCACAATAAAGACGCCAGCACGAGAGGTCAGCGCATTTCATTTCAATAGTGAAGCAGAAAGTTTAAAAAAAATCAGTAATGGGGAATAGTGAGACTCATCATAGTGCTTCTTTGTGATCATTGGTGAGCGGTATGTTGGCAGATTGTGTGCTCCGCATGGGGAACCCAGAGCCCGGGGAGATGGAATTCACGCTGTCTCTGGATTATGATTAGGATACCGCCCAATGTTACTAGCGTTACCGCAACTTGGTCTGGCGCAATTTGCACCAGATCCTGTGGTGGCACAGTTCATCCCCATTTATTCTGAGTCCATACCACTCTATGGGGCTTCTCTGCGCTATTACCGTTGGCGGTAATAGTGCCGAAAATGGGCACGAAGTGGGGGTTTTTACCTCCAGCAAAAAGCTGGAGTTAAACTTCCCACTTTCTACCCAAACTCGGGATTGGGCTGAGCGGTAATGCAGTGGTAATAGCTCTACTGCCACATTTTTACTGCTCCTCCCCCGACTCCTTACGAGGCCATATCTGCTTTTCTTAGCAACGAGAAGAAAAGACATTATGCTTATTATCACTGCTTTATATACTGCGATCTCTTATCAGGGACATAGTGGAAATATGCAATACCCAGTGTTCTGGGCAATGTCCTTAATGGTAATGTTTGATTTTCTGCACAACCAGACAACTGCCAACCTGTGTTTAGAGGAGGATTGCAGTCAGAAATGTATCTCATGTTCTCAGCAATGTGGAAACGCTCCATACGTGCCCAGGATCCAAAGTATCATTGGGGCAACGATGGACTCATGGGAGCAATAGGCAAACCTGTGGCTATATGAAGCACGGACCCTGCCAGGACGGGACCACAGTTGAAACATACTCAAAAAAGTGGAGGTTGCAATTTTAGGATCTCTAGCCCCCTGTTGTTTTGTGGGATAGGGCTTGTTTGCAGGTAATCAACTGCTCTCCCTGACCTGTGCTATGGGAGAGCTGTCCCTTTTGATCCATAGATGGGAGTCAGAAGTTCTGCCAGAAGTACTGCCACCTTGAGGGAGCATCACTCTGCCCCCCTGAAAGAACCTTGTTAACTTGAGGAGTGCATATGTAGACCACACAACTCTGTCCCCAGTAGAGCTTTAAGTGGGCCAGAATGGAGCAGTCTTCAAAAAGTCTTCCTGAGCAGAGGCTCTGCCGGGCTACCCCCTGACTAGCCTTAGAGGAACCAACCCCATCAGAAAGCCTTTTTGCTCAACAGAGCCGCGTGGTTAAAGGGTTGAAGCTGCTGATTGGTTCTGATTAGAAAAAAAAAGAAGAGGCCCCCAACCTCAAAGGCAGCTCTTCAACCACATGACTTTGTTCAGTTAACGGGCTGCCTAAGGGGGTTGGCACCTCTCACAAAGAAACAAAAGGAGAGGCAAGGAGCACTGTTATAAATTATTTTGGTGCACCCTCTCATTTTGTTTCTTAATCACTGGATCAATGTGCCCACCGCTCATTTTTGGCTACCACTATGCCCCCTCCGTCTGCCCCACTTTCCCTCCACACCTGGGCCACACCCCTATAACAGAGCCCACTTCAAACCATAGCCTCACTCAAAACACTGATCACCAGTTTACTGCTTTTGCAGGTCCAGCATTTCTCATTGGTGTAGCGGGCTTTAGTGCAATTTTTGTTAAGCAAGAGTACAACTCCCAGAATGCATTAGGTAAATGAGTTGCCATACAATAGGGACACAGATTAAATCTTTTCCAGATGTTTGGACTGTGCAGGTCAGTGCAGCAGTGCTGGGGCCCACTCTTCTACAGATCTCCCCATGCAGCTGCCATAGAGGATGTCTAGTGTGCCCTGGATTAGAAAGGATTCAAATAGCCTTATAGACTAAGGGAGGGGTCATTATCAGGGGATAATGACCCCCACCAAGTTATGGCCGAAGTGATAATGACTCATCCCGAGGTCTGCAAGGCTGTTAGCACATAGTGGTAGTAGCGATACATGTCTTGAAGTTTTGGTGATGAAGTAAAATATGTTACTTTATTAGCGAGAAAATTAGTATAAAAACTAAGTTAGCAAATTAAATGTGGTTTTATATTGCATTATTTAAATAACATGATTGTATTAATAAGTTAAGCATTTTAATTGCAAACCTTATTGAACTGAAACAGGTTTAGCCTGCATTAGGTGTTATGTGAAAGTAAACAGCTTCTCCATAAGAAGGTAAAAGGATTTCCCCATGTTTTAACTTTCAATTTTCTGTGCTAAATACGATGTTGCAGAAAATAAGGTCCTCCCAGAGAGGAAGTGTTGTCTAAGAATTCTTGCCTGGAAATTGCATTGTTTTTTTCCCAGTCTGCTTTTTAACAAATGTTTTGAACAATTGCTTTTTATATGATCTCTTCTAATTGAAAATTGCCTGAGAGACTTTCCATTGTACATTTTAAAAGTGTGTGTGTTCTGCCCATAGAACTGAAACATTTGCTAAATGGGTCACAGAATATAAACACTATTCCGTTAAATTGTCTACTTTTGTTAATTTCTTGGAAACTATTCATTCGATGGTTAATACCAATCAAATCATTACATTTTCTAATGTTTCAAAACCTCATTGATCTCTTATATTCTTAATTTGACTATTCTTTTGTCTGTCATGCCTGTTATGTCTTTTCGCCATTATTTGTTGCAATAATGTTTAGCACTTATTTATTAACATAATTGATCAAGTTTAATTTGTAGTTATTAAAGGAATGGTTCGGTCAACATTTTTTATTGTCCCTACGAGTCGGCCATGTGTTTTGAAGCCTAAGTCGCTCGATTTTAGAAAAATTTCCTATGGACCTTACCCGAGTTTTCGTCCATTAAACGCACGCGAAAACAGGCACCAGGGCGCTGCCATTTTGTGATAATCCTATCACTTGCCCCATCGGCCTAGCTGACCTGCTTTTGCGGCACTAAATCATATCCCCCGCCCCTGAGCCTGACATTATCAAAACATTCATATTCCCTTCCTCTCTCCGTGTCGTTACTGTGCTGCGTAGGCAAACGCCCCCAGTCTTCTTCTACGCGACTTCACACAGAACCCGGAAACCAACACAGATCAACTCACAACACAGCGCGCCACAATTCGGAATATGAAACTGTACTTTAAAATCAAACAGCAATACGGTACATTTGGTAAAGTACATTTATTTGACATTAAATGTTTAGAGAATATTCAGCAATTGGCATATTAAATCGGAATGGATTTTTTAAAATTTTCTCTCGATCCGCAAATCCGGAAAAGTTTATCGCGAGTCACGCGCTGTTCCTTTATGGTACACAGGGTGTTGGTTTTCGTTAAAAGAAGCACTTTGCACGCACGGTGAACTGCAAGGCTGTTCCATCAACTAGGCACTAGGCCACCGTAAAGGTCGATATGTTGCTTCTAGCTGCTAGTACCGCATAAGGGCATATGGCCCCTTGGCGATCGTGCCATAAAATGGTCAACGTTGTGCAGTTGTTTACAAGAAGCTGCAGCTGGCGGTTGAAAAATCTCTCTGCCGGGGTCTTGAATCGGTGGCAGTGGCAGTACGGTAGGATGTACCTGTTTAGAAAACATAAAAATTGAAATTAGTCTCACTAGCCGATCTTTATTACTATTATTCATTTTATTTATTACGGACGAGCTGAAACTATTTGCTTGCAAGGATAGTGCAATGGAGTATATTCAGCTCTAAAAGCAATGCGAAAAACTAATGAAATAAATCGAGGGAAACACACAAACTAATGATTTTTTTTACCGTTGAACCACTGAGAAACGACTGTTTGTCTACATGCGTGTCGAATGGGCACATGCATGCCCATGTGCCCGGTAGAAAGACGATCCCACAAATGTTGTACTTGCTCTTCATTCATTCATTCATTCATTCCGGTATAAAAGCGTCTAAAGAGTTACTTACATTATATTTGCCATTTCCATTGTATCTCTGTGTAATGCAGTCTGTAAATCCCACTGTGTTCGTGCCAACGTTTTTTCATATACTGAACTAACATGAAATTCGGTCTAGTTTCAGAATTTTCAGCCTTATCATCTCTTACGTTATTGCCCCCCTCCTTCAAATGAAGTCCTTTCGGCATGGTCCCTGTCTCTCAAGGTCAAAAAACAATAGAACCTTATACTTCCATTGCGATTCGCGGGCCTCTTCAGCCCGCGAGCAAAAAATCAAAGCCGCTGACCTTCACTCTGCATGAGCGTACATTCTTACTTTGCAACATCCCGTGTAAAGCCATCTGTGAGAACTTGAATTTTCGACTCCATCTTTGTACTAGGCCTCAATGTGCAAATGCGAACTGGCTTCTCTCCCATCTGCAATGCCTCGCTTGGCGCGTTCTAAGGCCCCCAATTTTGTCCTCGTTGTCCGCGAGCTTTGCAGCCCTAGAGAACCATAACTATGGAGACATTGACTTTTTGGGGGAAGGTCAGGGAAAGTATAAAGTAGCCGAGGAGTTGAGTTGAAAGTGAGATTTATTGTTTATTTGTTTTATTATTTGCAATACGCAAGCCTCCCCTCGGTTAAGAGTGTGCAGCATTTACATGAGATTGCGAAACTTAGTTACAGCAACAAAAATATATACATACACATATTCACAAGGTCAGCAATATGAGGTGAATAGATAGAGAAGTCAAAGATGACACCATGTTGTTCGCCACCCAGGATGGTGAATGGAGGGTTTAGGGTTAGCATACTTTGTATGCACACTGTACAATAACATTATTTTCAAAAAGACAATCAGATTACAATGATTTATTTAAACCAGGATTTGAACTTCTCAACAAGCTCTGCTTTGGGTGGACATGGCACAGTGGCAATGTTCTGTGCTCTGCACAGAAACGCTCAAAATTCCATATCTGTGCTTCTCTAGTACACTAACAATAAGGCCTTTAACAAAGTCGAACTCCATTTCCTCATATATTGGTTTCACCACCCATTTCCTACTTCTTTTTCCAAAGGTCGTAGTGTAGCGAGTCATCCCTACATTTCCCGTAGTCCTAGACTGTTCACGGCCCACATTCTCGTTATGGGCCAAGACCGCTAGTAGAGTCCTATGTTTCATTCCCTGTATGCCGAAATGCAATCACTTTGGCCTGTACTTTAGGCACATATTGTGGAACACCTCCAATTCTCCTGTGTGACAGAATTCTGTCAGTCCCCTCAAATCTCTTGATAGAGTTTTATCGAAAACAATCTTCTCAATGGCTTTGTGTGTAGGTGAAGATGCAATCAACCACTTCTTCTTCCGTGCCTCCTCTGTGGACAAAGGGCCATGTTCACATTGGTGGAAATGTTGGTTTTCTGTGCAGCGGTGAACGTTGGTACAGTGGTGCATCAGTGACTGCCATTTTTCAAGTAGGATTTCCACTGACCCTTCACAAGTTTTGGAGCTCCACCAAAGATGGTTGCTGATAGACTGGTACCACTGTGAAATACTTTCAAAACCTTTTTTTTCCCCTGCAGCCGAGATTTTCTTATTGATTGATTTAGCAAGATGCCATACGCCAAATTCATGTTTAATATGTGGGAACTGCTCTCTCATTGTCTTGGCAATTGAAACGTGTCTGTCCGTGGCTATGAGGTCGATGTGCATTCCCCTTGATTGTAGATATTGCAATGATTGTATAAATCCTAGTTTCTCCATGGCCACTGAGGATTTACATTGGGACACCTGCACGACCACCAAACTCACAATGTTCTTACTATCCATGTCCCGAAAGTGGTAGGTGCAGTACATGGCAGAAAATCCAGGGCTGTCGCACTGTCCATCGCCGGCTAGCCTCAATCGTTTCCCTTCGAATGTACTTGCTAGAGACAATTGTTCAATTTTCCAAGCATCACTAATGGCCGGAAACAGATAATCATGTTGGTATTTGTAGTACTGCATTTTAGAAATGAAATGGAGTCCCACAAACTGAAAGAAAGACTCTAACTTTCTAAAACTGGACCCACTAAAATGTGAGGCAGCTGCACACAGTAGATTGCCTCCTGGCAGCTTCCCCAGCATCGGTTGTGCAGACCATGAGAACGCATGATTTAATCTACAGGCGGCATGTATTTTCACGTTACTGCCTTGTTTTTGACGAGTCACATGAATCAATGGCTCCCCACATACTTCCCCTCCAACTGAATGCCCACATTTCAGCATACTTATAATATCCATCAAACAACTGTCGAATACTATGTATTTGCCCTCTTTCATTAGACTGTCATCCGGCGTGAAAGTTGTTTTGGACTGTGCCGTTGAGGACATATCAACAAATTTGAAAGAAATATCGCTGATTTCAAGTTCTGATGCGTCGTTGGGTGCTGCTGCTGGTTCATTCTCTGTCATTTCAACATCTGTTACTTCAGCATTGATGGGAGAACACAACAATGTCGACAGCTTTTTGGGTGGCATTTTTTTGGCGGGTGTAGATTGTGTGAATTGATCTGCGACTACTTCAGAGCTATCTTCAATACATTCAGTATCATCTTCTTTTGGTGGTGCGGTCGAACTGTAGCAATGGTCCAATACAACTTTACTGGATTCTCTGGACACATTCAATTCATGTTCTGGCCATTGGACATGAGCATCTCGAGTCTCAACACGCCGCGTCTGAATTAATAGTTCCTCCATAGTGTAAATGGTCTGGCAAGCAACATCTCTCATTTGCTTCACTGTCTGTGTATGTATAGTTTGTACACCCACGGGTAACTAGAGGACAGATTGGAAAAGGGATGTTCATTTTAAACACAATATAAAGTATAGTACAATTGACAGGAAAAAAACATAATATAGTCCCCAACACAAAACAATTCCTAAAATTATGAACTGTTTGTAACTAACGTTATTTTTGTTTCTTTTCTTTGCAACATCTGCACGCTGTTGCTCCGATTCGTTTCCGCATGTCTTCCCTTCCTCTTGCACTGCAAAGACTGTATTTTCTGGATCCGCATAGACAGCACGGAATGACGCTCCATCGACTCCCTGAAACATAGTACTTGCATTAGTAAGGATTACAATATTGAAAACATAACACACACTTGGGGTCGACCACACAGGTACATATCAATGGCTAACCACGAATGAAACATTGTGTAGAACAATCAAACAACAAGTATTCCAGCTCTGATGATCTAGTTCGATGGAGCTGTCAGTATCCATACCTTGTGCTGCTGAAGAACATCTAGGGATGTTGTCAATGTGGTGGACGCTTCAGCATCTCCCTGAAAGACAGTACTTGCATTACTATCGATAACACTAATTATAACTGAAAACAAACACCAGTGGACGATAACTAAGGTGTATATCAATTGGAAAGTACTAACCAAACATTCGGTAAAATAATTACACGATACAATAAAAATATTACTTGACATGCATAAAACAAGTCTGTAGCGGAATAGCCAAGTAAGATTACCTGATACGCGCTAGAAGTGGTTGATAACTGCGAGCACGTCACGGATGTAGAATGTTCTTGCTTCAGATTCAAGGGATAGTCAAGCAGTTGTAAAGGTAAATTATTGATTGATAATGAAATGCCAATATTAAAAATTGCCATGTAAGGAGACAGAATACTTGAGAGTAATGCTATTGAAAATGCGCAATATAGCACAGTTCCCTTTACCCATATATAGATTTCGTTTGTGGGTTATGAAATCGAAAAATAATATATTGATAAATGTCATTATTCAAAAAGCTATACACTCAAATCCATGTCGAAAGTATTACAAGGGACACAACACCTAAAATATCAATGAATCCATTCGGCTACCTACACACTACCGCAAGGCCTAAAGCTAAATCCGGACACTCGACTCACCAGTGGCGGAATGTGGACGAATAGAGTGGGAATAGCGTTCGCAAGCAATTTTCGTGTTGTTCGCCATTTATTCTTCTTTGTTACCCAAGATGTTGTGTACATGTTCGAGGAAATGTGCCGGCTGCAGATGCGGTATCGATCACCCCTCTTGTCCTCTAAGACTTGTTGAACTCTACTTTCCAGCTCATCCAGTGTATATCCACAATGTCTGACCCATTCTCTTATTCGATCAACAGTTTTCGGGAATACATGCATTGTAGTTCCTTCAGATTTAGCATGGGTCTTCGAAGGGCAACCGCTAATCGAACAGGCAGGCATTGTTGAAAATTATGAAAAGTAAATAACAACATTATTATACAATCTTGATGAATAAAAATGTGATACAAAAGTAAATGAACCATACAATGTTCAATGCAAGGTTTGTTTTGGTCGCAGGAACTATACCAGTTCATCATGTGCGGCTTAGTATTTGCATAAGTTGCAGACATTTATAAATGATTTGACTAAACTCTGAACATGTGACTCGTCCCTTGGATGTTCTGTCTTGCACGAGAAGGAAACATGCTTACATTATAGACTTGACGCCCGAAGGATGCAATTCGATGACAATTGACACAGATGAAAACAAATAGATCTATTGATAGCATAACAATGGAAACTCAAGTCAATATCAATGAGACCAATGAACATAGCACTATTGAGTACTCTACTTGCAAATAGATAGAAATTAAAAAATCAACAAAATATGACCAGGATACATGGCCTTACCTTGACCAACAAACAGTTGGATTCAGCAAGCCGAGCAGTATGTTGCAGGAGAACAGGTAGATGGCCACAGGTAGCACACTGACGAGTTTGCTCGAAGCGGTCACAGAAGTTCACGGATAGCACGACGACGAGCAGATTAGCATAGATCTCAGTGGTTCTCAGGTAGCACGTTCAGGAGTTGACTTGCAAAGCACAAAGATGTTCTCATGAGAGATATCAAGTGGTTTATAAAGTATTACAAACAGGGGTGTGTTTGTGAATGAATGACGTGTGTATGTCGTGGTATTATGTGGTTTGCCGGGGGCCGGCCAGCGTGAGGGGGGATCCTGGCCGGACACACGGGGTCTGAGGAGGCCATGTGAGCGATGGCCCCTTGGCGTGGGATACCTTTTGAAGTGTACATGGTGTTTGGCACCTTGGCCGTTTGTGCCCCTGACAGCCCCCATGGCAGCGCACATCCACTGGCGCGAACTGCCTTTGATAGAGCGGGGTGGGATGCATGGGCCTGGGGCGTGCAGATAAGGCACAGGAAGACTGCTGAATGGAGACACACTTATGTGGATTGCAGGGGGGTGGCCTGCTTCAAGGGGGAGCCCAGCCTGGAGACATGGAGTCTGAGGAGGCCATGTGAGCAATGGCCCCTTGGCGTGGGATACCTTTTGAAGTGTACATGCTGTTTGGCACCTTGGCCGTTCGTGCCCTTGTCAGCCCCCCTTGGCAGCACGCATCCACTGGCGCAAACCGCCTTTGATAGAGGAGGGTGGGATGAATGGGCCTGGGGCGTGCAGATAAGGCACAGGAATACTGCTGAATGGAGACACACTTATGTGTATTGCAGGGGGGCGGCCTGCTTCAAGAGGGAGCCCTGCCTGGAGACACAGAGTCTGAGGAGGCCATGTGAGCGATGGCCCCTTGGCGTGGGATACCTTTTGCAGTGTACATGGTGTTTGGCACCTTGGCCGTTCGCGCCCCTGACAGCCCCACATGGCAGCGCGCATCCACTGGACTTGTTGTTATGGACTTTTGTTTTTGTTAAACTAACCACTTTTTTATACTTTATATAGTTATACTTCGCCTTTGATAGGGGAGGGGGGTGGATGGACGGATGGGCCGGTGGGCGTGCAGACAAGGCACAGGGAGACTGTTGAATGGAGACACACTTGATTCATTTAAAAAATCGAAACAACCCTTGTTAAAATATATGTGGTGTTTTATTTTGTTTCTTTTTTTGATGGCACAAAAATACAAAACTTTACACATTGTACAGGTCAGGTTGCAGCACAGCGAGGGAAAATCCTCTGTACTGACTGCTGTCACTCGGGAAAGTTTCTCTTATGGCACGAACGGCACAGGCGGGTATTACTGTTCGAACGCGGTGTCCAAGCCTCCCGTGAAGCCACCATGTAAAGGAACGATAGGCCACCAGCCGGTACCACCTGTGAAAAATAATGATACAAACTGTTTTTAAATGACCAAGATAAGTTGATTAAACGTTTGTTGTCAATGACAGTTCTTGTAACTAATGGCATTCTGCTCGGACAAATGCTACCTAGACACTGCACACTATTGAACGACTTTCATGCGTTACAATGATATGTAGATGTAATTTTGGATATAGGAGACGACCATGAAATAGTAGTGGCATCACAAGCAGATTATACTTACTCGTTACTCGGATTACGAGGACGAACAGTTGCGCGAAGTTTGTGCATACGCACCATCATTATCCTGAACACGGACCGTGTGAGGCAGGCTGCCCTGAAGTCTGGCAGCTCGGTGATGCATTGCGGTCATGGCTCGCCTTCCAAAATGTAGGCCACGCATCCTGAGTTTTCATAGCAGCAGCAGTTCTCCTCCTCAGTTGGCATTAGCTTGCACCGATTGCATGTGCACCAGGTGGAAACACCGTCCATGCGACTAGGTCCAGTGTCTTCATCCGTTGATCCGTCCTGCCAACTGCCGTCCAAAGCCCCATCGTTTTCGCATGTTTCCCTTTCCAGTAGTTCCTCCTCGGTATACTCGGGCTCGTACATGTAGGGCATTATTGTAGCCACTGTGTGGTAAACAAACTAAAATAATTTTTTTTTTTTAATTTGTTTATTTATCATTCGACACACAGGAGAGATTATACAAGAACATTACATAAAGTATCTCAGGTCATGTAACCCAGAGTCCCCGTCACCCACCCCGCACATTCCCCAGCAAGCATAGTTTGCGGCTTAAGTCAGACTGGCTCGGCGGCGCTGGTGGGTCCTCCATAGCGTGAAACTAAAATAATTTATAGAAATGGTACAGATGTTCACAGGGGCTACAAGCGGCAAAGGTAGCTGACCAGAGCACCGAAACGAGTCACAGAATACTCAAAGTAACACAGAGAGAGGAATGGAATTGAAAATCTGCTGCTGTGTGTTGTGAAACGGTCTGTTTATACTTATTGAGGAAAGTGGCGTCTTGCCATTTCCATGGCGACACGTCATTAGCTGAAGCGCAGCGATTGTTGACACGAGACGTGCTTTGGCGTTGTGAAATGGGCGGTACGCGTCTGCTGATGACAGGCTCAGAGGCGGGGGATATGATTGAGTGCCGCAAAAGCAGGTCAGCCAGGGCGATGGGGCAAGTGATAGGATTATCACAAAATGGCAGCGCCCTGGTGCCTGTTCTCGAGTGCGTTTAATGGACGAAAACTCGGGTAAGGTCCATAGGAAATTTTTCTAAAATCGAGCGACTTAGGCTTAAAAACACATGGCCGACCCATAGGGATAATAAAAAATTTTGACCGAACCATTCCTTTAATATTCATGCTCAGTTCAACAATTCTAGAAATTAACAGTTCTATATTTTCTAATTAATAAAAATAATTTAACTAAAAAAAATAATGCAGTCAATACCCGCACATATCACTCTAAACATTCTCATTCTATGAGAAGAGTTCAATAATGACCTCCATGTGCTAAAGTGGGTTATTCTACTGTGCCTAGCAACAACGACTCTAGTAACCAGACAGTGTACTAATTGCATTCTTGCTTTGGCATGTGTTGTATAAACCTGATTCATTAAAAATCCATTTACAATCTCTTTGGTTTAATGATATTTTCTTTGAAAATCTAGCAAAGAAATCACAAATTTGCCTTATTTATAAAAATTGTTGTATAGCGCACGAATAAGGCACAAATGCATCTAAGCACTTCACAGTAATTAAATATATAACCAGCAGATACAAAACTTGTAATCAATACAATAATTATTAAGAAACAAAACACATTTTAAAAGCAAAGGACATAAAAATCAATTCTCAAGATCCCACTTATTTCAGCCATGCCTTCAGCATCTTCCTAAATGTTAGGTACACTGGGATTGTATGTCATTCCACCAGTAACAGATTCCCGAAGTGAAGGACAGCACCTGAGCAAGATCATTTAGCAGATGACGTGCGCTTAAATTTATGGACCTCCAAAAGTAAAGTAAAGAGTCTCGACTTTTAGTTTAGCGGCCAATATAGGGGCGTCTGACAGTGAATCGCTCTATAAGTTATGCATAGCAATTAAAAAATCATCCTAGCCTGTAAAGGTAACCCATGGAGGGAGAAAATAATCAAGACTAATGAAGTCGAACTTTTTGACTCCCGTAATCAAGCATGCACCTGCATGAAGTACCGTTTTAGAGGTGTTAATGATAACGGTGGAAGTCCAATTAAAATAGAATTGCAAACATACCCACTGGCGCTGTTAGGCCACGCAATGCACTTTTTTTTCTCAAACAAGACAGTTGATACATCTTTTTCTAGATTTAAAGCAAGGCGATTTAGAATGCAATAGTTGTAACTCAGCTGCTCTGGTCTTTTGTATCGTATTCTTTTTAAAAATAAAAAGGAAAATGTGTTACAATGTGAACCATGTGTGATATACTTCAAACTTCTTGCTATCAACGTCCTGTTAGGCTATCAGTCCCGGTTTACCTCTTGCGGCCTGCTATTCAATTGGTCAAAGCCGGTAATGTACACGTAAACGGGAGGCTTAATTAAACACCTCCATTTCGCACTCCACTCCATTTTAATGCAGTGACAATTTGGAGGGGGAGCACTGAGCGGGGATACGATGTTCACTGTGTGGACCTCATCAGACATGTCTGTGCATTTCATTTCACACATGCATGGGATTTTCTTGCAGGCATAAAACTAATAGATTCCTATGGAATCTGCACCTGCTTAGGGCCAGGAAGATTCCAGATGAATCTTTTAATAAATGCTTCCTGCAAAGCATAATTTTCAGGCAATATTTATTTCTTCACAAGACAGAGAGGAAAACTAAACAGTAAACTGGAATACCCCCGTTTTACTCTTAATATCCCCCTCAGCCTTGTTAGTGTTTAAAATTGCATGCAGGGGGCACGACGACACATAGGGGCAAACTTTGGTGGGCCCTTGTATGCAAAAAGAATTCAATGGAAATGTCTTTTTTGATCTAAACTTTCATTGATTGTTCCCAACCTAGTTTCAACACTTTTGTTTTTACAAATATGATTTTTTTCATTGCTGTGATTCTCCATTCCTTCCTAATTTGTATGGGTCCCCTGGATAGGAATCCTAAATCCCATTTTAGGTGTTCATGCCTTGGTACACCCAGGAAAGCGTTAGTCTATTGAGTGGTCCAATAGCTGCGATTTACAAGCTGAGCAGGACCAGCTAGACTGTCAAAAACTGCATGTTCCTAGTTATACTGTTGCTTTCATGCCCTGGCTGGGGGTGGGTGGAAATGGAGTTTAACGGCCCGCCAGCCCAAGCTTTGGTAGGCTTGAGTGAAGCAAGGCCCTCAGCTCAGTTTCGGGCCGTTAAACCCCATGTTCACCCCCCAGCCGGGGCATGAAAGCTATTCGCACCCCAGGATTTACTGGGCTACAGATAGTTTTTATTTGTTTTTCATCTGACGGGAGATGAGCTCTGTGCAAGATGATTGTTCATTGGAGAAAAAAAATGCAAAGAAATGTTCACTGCCAGTGAAAGGGAAAAGGAACTATGTCCCTTTTTTCTGATGACAGCAGCCATGGAAAACATGTTCCAAAATGGCTGCTGTCATGTGAAAAGGGACATAGTCCCTTTTCTATTTCAATGGCAGCAAGATGGGAGGAGCATTGGGGTGCAGAGCTCAAGGCTCCGGTCCCGCAGGTAAGATGGGGTGGACTCGAAGGGAATTGGGTTTTTCTACACAGGGAGGCAACAGGGAGAGCCTCCCTGTTGTCTCCGCACGTTAAAAAAAGAAAAAGGGAAAACAAAGCGCCACCCGGGAATGGGCCTCGGGTGGCTGGAACAGCGGGCGGAGACTGTGTATTCTCAGCGGCTGGTCCAGCCGCCTGATTGACAGGTTTTGGTGTAAATAGATGATTTGTGGTGAATTAATTTTATTGTTCATATATCTTTACAAATATGTAATTACCATAGGTCGGTTGAGCAATGAATGACGTGTGAAAGCAACAAGTTAAGTTTCAAACAGAAAAGTTTATTTAAATGATTTTCAAGTTATGGATGGCACAAATGCATATAGATAACTGGGGTGTCTCTACAACTGAAAAGGAATGTCTGTGCCAAAACACTGCCAGGTAAGAAGTAACAAAGTGAAGGATTCTTCCAGTGTCCCGCATCTCTATTGGTGTACTGCCAGAACATAAAGTATGACCTAACGTTATAAATACTTGTAATTTCTGTCTGGGGCTCACTGATCTATAGCTCAATGTCATAAGAATGTGGCTAGCAAAAAGTTCCTAACCTACACTCAATACATCTCTAGCCTCCCGGCTAGTCCCCTAGCTACAACACAAATGTTCTAAATCTCAGCCAACCAAGTTCAAAGTTCATCCCTAGCCTCATACATAGAAGAAAGAAGATTCTCCTGAGAAGGCTTTTCCTGAGCTTACTCACAGTCTGGACTCTCAGTAGTCTTGCTGCTTTCTCTCTGATCCGCCAAACCTCACACAGGTCCCTTGCTTTTGAGCCTTCTATCCAGGCTCTGCCTTCTCCTCTTTATTTTCCAGCTTACCTTCTGAACCTTTCCTGCTGAGTCAGTGGATTTATGTCCAAATGCAGGTATTCAGCAAAACTGGTCTCTTCCAGACCACTGCAGTAAACCATATTACTTGTTTTTACTGACTTCTATTTTAAAGTGCTCATTTTGGTCATGCGCTTTTGTACCATCAGAATTTAACCATTTTTTTATAAAATGGATATGTATATGTGTATGTAGCAGAAGGGAAGTAGCGGAGGGGATATGGGTTAGTGAAGGATGTATGGGGGAGACCCCGCCATGAACAAAAAAGAAAACTGATTGAATTCGAGCCAAACAAAAGTGCACACCAAAATAAACACTTTAAAAAAGAAGTCAGTGAAAACACATAGAACCGCATTAAACAGATCTTCAACCCAAACAACAAGGTTCTCAGATGCAGGACCCTACATGACCTTGCTATTAGTACTTGTGTGGGTCTGACCAGGAGCATAATTATCAGCCTTCACATAGGCACAACTCCCCATACCAGCTTTCACTTCATCAGGCCTTACCATGACCTGTTGTATCAACATTCACCTCAACAGGCCTTGCCACAACCTGGGTACCAGCCTTCACCTGTTATGATGATATGATATGGCATTAATAATGCGCCTATACACAAGAGTTTCAAGGCGCGACGAGGCAAGGAGGGGAAGCAAAGGGAAGACAGAGACAACAATCTTACTAGGCCAGGTGACATTGAGATCGCGCAAGTGCAGGGGAGGGGGGTGGTGAAATGTGCAAGGGGAAAGGGGAGGGGGATGTGCAGTACATGGGGTCAAACAATATAAGAAGTGCAGCCAGCTGGTGGCAAGTGCAAGGGTAAGTCCAGACAGCAGGTGTCCGAAGTGCTGGTAAGGGGACTGTAGGGTTACAGATACAGATCCAAATGCAAGGGTTGCCAGGGGGCCAGTGCAGGTGTGCAACTGGCGGGGAGGTGACCTGGGCCCGAGTTCAGAGGGTATCCAGGTGACCAGTGCAGATTCAGTTTCAGCCAGGAATTCAGCAGGGGAGAGGAAGAGAGAAAGCAGAAGCAAAGAGGAAAGTCTTGAGGTGCTTCCGGAACCGGAGATGGTTCTCCTCAAGTTTTAGAGAGGCAGGGAGGCTGTTCCAGAGGGAGTCCCCATCTGAAGAAAGAGATCAACTACCAACTCTTTGCTTGGAGAAGCGATTGACCCAGAGGGAGTTGGAGGCAGAGGGGAGAAGAGCTTGAGTAGGAAGATATTTACGAATAGAGAGTTGGAGGTATTGAGGACTCAGGCCCCAAAAGGCCTTGTGGTCAATGCAGAGGGTCTTGAATTGAACATAATCATTGCAGCCACTGGGAGACAGTGCAGAGATTTCAGGGCTGGAGAGATACGATCCCTGGGCTTGAGGCCATGGACAAGTCTCGCAATCCTGTTCTGGATGGGTTGCAGAGGACGGAGAGTAGAAGCAGGCAGATTTAGAAAGAGGCTATTGCAGTAGTCCAGCCTAGAAGGAACCAGAGCTCTGGAGACAGTGAGCTTCTGTGGGAAGTAGAGGAAAGGAAGAATACCTCTGAGGAGATGCAGTTGTTAGTCTGACTTCTAAGAGACGTCAGAGATGTGAGGAAAGAAGGAGAGTGTGGAGTTGAAGATGACCCAGAGGTTCTTAGCCACAAAGGTGGGAGCAGGAAGAGGCCCAAGGGAGGCCGGCCAGAAAGTGACAGGAAAGGAGGCAGCAGGTGTGCCGATGAGGAGAATCTCCATCTTACTGGCATTAAGGTCGAGAACGTTGCCGGCACACCACTCCTGGATAGCAGACAGACAGTCAGAGATGAGAGAAGGAGAAGAGGTGGCAGTAGGGAGCCTCTAAACGAGCTAAGTGTCATCCGCATAGCACTGAAATTTGGGGGCAGAGAGCGGCAATGCAGTGGGTAAGAGGTGTTCAGGTCTCACCACGACCTGTTGCATCTACCTTCACTTGACCAGGTCCCATCACAACCTTTTGCATCAGCCTTCCCTTGATCAGTTCTCACCACGACCTGTTGCATCAGCCTTCACTTGATCAGGTCTCACCACGACCTGTTGCATCAGCCTTCACTTGATCAGGTCTCACCACGACCTGTTGCATCAGCCTTCACTTGATCAGGCCTCACCACAACTTGGGATATCAGCATGCGCTTGCCCAAGTCTCCTCTTGGACATGGTGCAGGCTTTGCACCCTTTTGTCAGGGCTCAGGTAGACAACAGTTCCTCCAGCAAAGTCACCAACTTCCTCCATGTGGCATTTTCTCTGCTCCTGCAGGAAGCAGTGAGGAGTACGTTCTTCTGTCTCCTCTTTGCTATGGATTCTTCTCTGGATATTGCCAGGAGTGGGCTTTCACAGAAATGTGTATATGGTGTAACAGTTTGCCTTCTCTATGTTTGCCCTGCTGATTGTTAGTGCTCGCTAGAGGTGTGTTTCTTGGTTTACAATTGGTTGTTCTTTAGGAGATTTTCAAATGAACTTAATTAAGTCTCGCTGTTCTTGTTAATTATTAAGTTCTCACATGTTTGATCTGCTGCTTCATAGGTGGTACGCAATGTTGCTTGCATCTTGGATGTTATCTTCGGTGTGTTCGACTGTCAGTGGCATTTTTCGTTTATGAGTGAACAAAATGTTGCTTTCTGCAGTGTCGGCTCCTGAGCAAGTGGGTCTCATTCACTCATTTCCTTTCCTTTTATCCAGGGACGTCAATTCTCCAACATGTTAAGGGTAGCGGGAAGTAGCACCATATGCCCAATGACATCACAGGAAGAGAATCACATGTCTTTTAACCTTGGGAATGCTACGGAAAGTGATGTCATGTGTCCTTTGGCCCCTGTGAAATGACAGGAAGTGACATCATTTAAAAAAAAATACAATAAGTGTACGATTTATAAAATAAATAGTACTAACCAGGACAAAAGACTATTTGAGTTGTCAACCATATTCTAACTGAGGCGCTGCCTTGATGTCTAATGGGCGAAGCAATGATATGCCAGGGCATACACAGCAGAACCTTCATAGGCCATCATGCCAGTTCAGTTTTATATGGCCACATACTCCGAGCTTGTATCTGTTTAGGCCTCATATGCAAAGTAAAGTAATAATATAGTAAATTCTGACTCACATGATAAGCATTGCTATAACATGGTAAGTACAACCTCGTATACCCAAGTAGTGCCAGGTTAAGCCTGGTATGCTATGTGGAGTCATCATATGCAAGCTGCAGCCTCACACGCCCAAGTGCTGTCATTTTATGCCATGTAAAGTCTGATATGCTAGATAAATGATCATAGATGTTGGACAACTGGAGAAGCCGGGAATATGTTCTCAGATGGCCTTTTCATCATCTCCGGTTTACTGAGTAGCCAATATCTCCCACCATCCCACCTTTAGTTTTACACCAACATATTAAGATTATTGCATTTGTTCTTCCAGGGGCAGAACCAGTTAGTTGGTTAAAAGCAGATATGCAAATTGCCAAACCACATTCTATATCAGTCTTAAAATATGAGAGACATCTTTATCAAACCATGTTGAATAAAACCAGTATGATTTATTTGATGAGATGCAGGCGGAACACCATTACTAGCAGCATGTACTTAATTAAGATATGATAGGTTATTTATAACATGCTTAATACCCAGAGGCTTCTAAGCACGGACCCGGGGATCGAACCTGTGGTGCCCTGTGTCGTCTTGCTTCCAAGGCGAGCACATTGCCCCTGAGCTATCCTCCCAAGACAGATTCACTGCGCTATCTCCATTCCTTTGCACATACTCAATAAAAATGATAATTTCCTAAATGTGCAAAAGTGTGTAAAGATGAATGTCTGCACGGTTCATAATGAGGTGTCACACATAAGAGTTGAAACTTCACACTTAAGTAAACTGCAAACACAGATAGTGGGCCTCATTACGGGGTCGGCGGTAAAACCCGCCAGCAGGTGGTGGGGTACTGCCGACCCCGTAACACTGTTTCTGCCGCCTGACAACCCAGTGCCACCGTGATATCATGGCAGGTAGCGGAACGGTAAATCCCCATTCCACGTGAATGCGGTAACTGAAACACCGGCACCGTTGCTAATGGTACCAGTGCTTCAGTGAAAACACTGCCGGTGTGGGCCTGAACTCCTGGCAGTTCCGTGCCCCTACCGGCAAACTCTCAGTTTGGGGGCTCCGGAAAGGGTGCCAGTACGTTGCTACCGGTACCTTTCTTTTCTACACCGCCAAACATGTAATGAGGCTGGTTGTCTGCGCACGCCTCTACAGAAAAGACTCACATACAGTTCCCTACAGAATACTATTCTAAAGATGTCATGGTATCATGGCAAGTGCTATTGTGGATGCCAATGGACAAGGTTTGCCCTCCTACAGGAATTACCTGTGGTGGTGACTCCCATTGTAAGGGTTTTCATAATTGTGCAAAGGTGAATGGGACCAAGCACTCTGAGTGGCAACAACAACGTGATTTATTTCTGACCAAAAGTGTTTTTTCACCGAGCAAAAAATAACTCTTTGACGACTAAGTGTGAGGGCCAGTAGGCCGTGGGTCTCGGAGGTAGTGTCAATGAGATTACCTGGGATAGTAGCTGGTTCCTGCAGCTACCCTTAATTGACGGCCATGCATGAAACGTCAAGAACATTTATCTTTTCCAGGCACATACTGTGCACTTGTGGCGTGCGTGACTGCAGTTAACTGATTCAAAGCATGGTTGGGGTTTTCTTTCAGCCTCTCATTTCGGAGGTTTCCTTTCCCATGCTTACGCTATTTGGAGTTAGGGAGTTTTGCTGGTATACTTTTGGAGGCTTGCAAAGATTTAGCGTTCATGGTTGTTGGGGGACGCCTGCCATGGTCATCCGGCAGGCGCCCCTGGGTGCTATCTCTGTTAGCACCACACAGTCCCACTATGCGGACATCGGCTGCCATCCTGGCATGCGGGTCCCACAGCATCAGGGTGTGCAGACCTGTGCCTCCACGTGTAGGCCTGCGGCCTACATCGATAATGAGACACGGACTCAGTCGTTCCTCTTGGGAGTCTGCAGCGGCTCTGTCTCACGTGCCTGCAGGGGCTCCTTTTATTAGCTTGTGGCCCATCTTAAAGGGGCCATACACGTGAGGAAAGCACATCCCCTTAAAGGGGAAACGCACAGGGAGGGTCCCACCTAACACTCCTCCTTTTTCATAATGAACAAACAAACAGTGCTGAAACATACAGGCATCCCACCTGTTACAAAACAATAAAATGCTTGTCGGTTTAGAACTTGTGGGGTAGGCAAATAATAACATATGCCACCGCCACATACTTAGCTTGCTCAAACAATTAAAGACCTACCGCCTACTAGTTACAGATCTAACATATATTAACTCATTTCTAAACACCCTCAACAGGTGACAGTCGTGGCAGGTGAGCTGCCAGAGGAACATAGGCAGTTCTACCACAGTTTGCAAAACCCTTTATTAACCTGGGGGCTCGGAACGGTAACTATACAAACAAACACCATCATTGGCGGCGGGCATTACATGCACCCCTCGTGACTGCGGGATCCCAGCCTCACCTTATTATTCTTTACTGAGACCACTTAAAGCATGTAGTTACTATGCAGGTTCACAGCATCAAAACACAAGATTACTGAGTCCTCTTTAAACAATTGCAGGGCAGCAGGAGACCAGTTCATCTTCCATCAGCGTCAGTACAGGAGTCACCTCCCTAGCCCCAGGTCCATTCATTGTTGTTTTTTGCCTTGGAGTGGTACATTTGTGATGAAAGAAACTCTCCACTAGTCCAGGATTTGAGGGGAAGACAGCAGAAAACTGGTGCAATAGGTTTTGGAGCGCCTGTTTTTCTTGTCTTCTGAGCTTCTCTGGACTGAGTTCAAGTGTAACTCCAGGCTGCATCACAGTGTAAGTGGATTGGACATGGATGCTAGGATCGTTCCACTTCCTGAGGAGTTTAGTAGATCTGCTCTTTCTGTCTTCTATCCGGTTGCCTGGCTCAGTAGTTGAGACAGCCAACTACCTTGGTTATCTCATAAGGCCCCAGCCATTTGGCGGATAATGTCGTCTTGGAAGTGGTTAGTAACACATGAACTTTGTCTCCGATGTTGAACTTACATAGGCAAGCTCCCTGACTATTAAGTGCCTTCTGTTTCTCTTGGGCTGTGGTGAGATCGTATTTCACTAGCTCCCTAATAAAACTCGCTCGAACTCTAGGGTCTTGCACAAACTGGGCTAGATTCTGACCCGAATGGTCCGGGCCTTCCGAGCCTTCCCTGAGCATGTCCAGTACATCTGGAGGTTTGCACTAATAAACTAATTAAAATGGCGAACACCCTGTTGAAGTTTGGGGCGTTGTTCGAACTGCAAACAATGCCCATGGAAATAGTATAGAAGCTCCTCCATGGCTCCTATTTAGAAAGAAATAAGACAAGTAAGTTAATAAGGGACTGATATTCTCGTTTGAGAATTCCACATTTTTTTGATACTTACCTTGATAACTCTTGATACTATGGACTGGAAGCCAAGGTCAGGAACTGGCGGCACCTCCTGCTCTCCACTTCTGACCAGAGGCTGATTACCCAGCTTTAAGAAATCGTTGGGACCTGTACTTTTATTCTGAAAACAAGTAAGTTAGCCGCACAATTTTGTGCCTACATATTCCGGTAGAATTGGGGATAATTAACCTAAATACATTACCCTCTGTCTTTCATTTTTAGAACCAAGCACTAGCTGCTATTAAGTACAGAAATTAACAACATATTTCCATCAGAAGGCCCAAGCAATTAGGAACTGAAACACTGCTCTACCGTCTCTGTATTTTGGAGATTGGTGATGGTGTGTCCCATTTTCAGTTGGTAAGTGTACCATTACATTATGGATTCAATGTTGACTTTCCAGCAGAGTTATATCTAAAGCAGGACACTAATATAATAGGACTTACCTCCACAGGTTTTACAGATGCCAGTGACCGATTATTTAGGACACAAGGATTTTATTATCAACAAGTTCATAGTAGAAGAACATGACCATTACCGCATAGGTAAGCATTAAAAATCCTTTACTAAGTAGGAATATGAAACTATGTGTCTACCATCAATCTCTTTATGCTTAAGTATTAGACCAGCAGACCTAAACTATCAGGAACTATGAGAAAACTCATTCTTTACCATAAAAACAGCTGTCCCTCTGGTGTGGCTGAATACCAGTAGAAACAGATCCACCTGTTAGGTGCTTAGAGCTGACTTTGTGTGAAAAAGTTGTTATAAATAGAATGGTTATATGCCAACTTGATGTGATTTGTCCGTTTTTGAATGTGATGCATTTTTGTTGTCGATTATATCTATACACGAGTTGAAGTGACACAAATGGAGACACCTAATGCATATTTAAACATTTTCTATCCTTATAGAAATGTGTATGAAAATGAATTTATGCACCTGATGAACAGTGATACAAATTCGAAATACGTTGGACCAGTTACATCAAATATAAAATAAAAAATACTTGTTTTTTAACATAATTTAAGAGTTGTCAAATGATATATGTGCCATTTATTTAAATCACCTTGTTTGCATGAGGTCACAAATGTTCAAATCTTAATATAAACATTGTTCAGAGTAAGAGGAAGGTCTGGTTAGTTGCTTCTATATTGGAGTCTGCAATAACGGACCAACCCAAACAAATACACATTTAGGCCTAGGCCTTATAGAAAGTGTGCATGGGATGCAGGTTTCCTATCTAGGAAATCTTTCTCTTTTTGTTACATTTCCCAGCCTAGATACCAAGGCTGAGCACTTCTCCCTGCACCTCAAGTACTTTTACCTGAATACTAAATGAATCCACATATTCTTTAAACAAATACAATTTATTTTTGAATAGGTGTGCTTGGTGCTTTTTTGCTTATTCATGGAAATAATATATTCAGGCAATAAGCCCCAAACCGGCGGGACATTATCACATAAGGTAATGGCCATGGGCCCGCGAGTGCGTTAATGAAGGCGCCGGGGGCATTACCTTATGCGGTAATGGCAAGCCAGTGATGGGCTTATTACCATTAGTACTCCTGGCCCATTAGATCAGGGTACTAATGGTGGGTTTTCTTCAACTGCAAGATGTGTTGCGTTTCGTAGCCTAAATAAAAAGGTAAAAAATGGCTGCTGCGGACTGGAAGACATTGTCAGTTTTCTCTTTCGGTGGCACCCATAGTAAACACAGAAATTAGCTGCCTTGGAAGGGGAGAAGGGACTAAAAGTAGTCCCCTCTCCCTCTCCATGGTGAGCATTCAATTAATAGAAAAAAGTTAACGAAAAAATGGCCACCATTGAACAGGAAGAAAGGTCTGCACGTAGTACCTTCTCCCTTTCTATGGTTACCTGGAAAAAAAACATCGAGCAAACACCGGACTGAGGGATGTGCAAAAGCGTGAGCGAGCTTACCATCTGGTAAGGCTGCTAAACGCACCAATCGGTGCATTTATTACACTAACAATAAATAACTTGTGCCGGGTACTGATCCACTTTTTAACACTGTTGCTAACAAGTTCCCTCAACATTTAGTTTTGGTAAATCTCTCTCAACCAACCCATCTGCCTGGAGATGGTACAGGTACATTCAAGGGGCCTCATTACACGGTAGGCGGTGAGCCATGGTGCTTTTAGCGCCATGGCTCATGCCAGTAAAATACCGGCACCGCCTTGGCGGAAAGGGGATTTACCGCCCCATTCCAAGGTTGGAGGGGCGGTAAATCCCCCTTCCGCCATTGCCCTTCCCCATTCCCATTTCTGCCCCATAGGGCTCTATGGGAATGGGGAAGGCGCTAATTACGGCACCTCAATTTTGCGGTGACGTAATTAGCTCCGAGGTCCCTTAGCGGGTTGGTTTTTAACGCCTGCAAAAAGCAGGCGTTAAAGCACCAACCCGCTAAGGGACCTCGTAGTAAGGCGGTAGGGATTTACCGGAACCGGTATTTTACCAGTACCGGTAAATCCCTACCGCCATCCGTGTAATGAGGCCCAAGGTCTTAATTCCCAAGAGTTCTTTAATTTCATTAATTAGCTAGTACATAAACATCGTCCCAGGTCCATCTGCATTTCCTCTGGAAAAACCACTGGGGAATAAAAAGGCAGAAGATGTTTAAGTTTGTGCTTGGTCAAGTTTCTCGCTGGGAAATGCCTCTGACAGTCTGGTGGCATAGTTCACTATAACAAGGACATATGTATTCCTTTGTTTAGAGGAGACCTGCAATGCCCATTGCTATGCCGGACAAGGATACTTCGACAATCAGTAAGGTTTGCAAGGGTCCCATTGGAACTGAATGGTGAGAGTGCTTCTTCTGGTATACAGGGCAAGAGCAATATGGCTCTTGATGTGATGGTAGACCCCTAACCAGTAGAAACAGGAAAGGATGTGGTCTTGGCTCATCGCGACTCCCCAATGTCCTGCTGTGAGATGTAAGTGGGCAAACTCATTGACTTAGTGTTGTAGAGAAGTTGAACTAACAGTTAATATCGAGGTTTGCCACCCCCTTTTAAGCGGTTTTGGACCTGGTAAAAAACCTTTTTCCTGCAATAAAGATGTTAAATTCCATTCCTGAAAAGGGAAGATCGGTGTGCACATCTGAGAGGGATGGCAGTGTTCTAAAGTAGAACCAAACATCCTAAACAGTGTCCTTCGATGTGGTTATCTTCTCTATTCTGGGTTTCATAATGACCTTGGAGATCATCTGCACAATAGAATGTCCGACACGTGTGTCACAGTCGCATAGTCATTGTTGGCAAGGATCACCTGGACTTCCATCTGAAGTTTATTACTCCAGCCTTAACATCTATTGAATGTAGGAGAGCCAAGCACCGCTTCAGTGCTATCCTACAGTATGTACTCTCCTGCCACTTCCCGCTCTCCCTGACAGACACAGTCGCCTTCTATTTCTTCTACAGACCACCTAAACCCATCGCTGCCTTCATCTGAGACTTCACTGGCCTGGTCCACCATGTCCCTCACGCATGCTAACAACATCTTCCTAGGCGACTGAAACCTCCCAGGCAACAAGGCCACCAAACCAATAAAGGAAGCTCTCCTCAGCCTTTGACACCCTCAGCCTCACAAAGCATGCAAAATACCCAACGCACGAGAAAGGTAACATCCTCAACCTAATCATCACAGCACTGCCTTACATCCACTACAGCTCTCGTCTCCTGCTTGAGTGGTCTGATCACCTGACAGTGCTTTTCAACATCCTGCACACCACCACAGTCAAGCACTCCAAGCAGAAACCCATCAAACAAATCTTCAGGTACTTCAGGAACTGAATTTCAGCTAAAGAGTCATCAGGAAACAAGAGAAAACCTGGCACCACTCCAGCACCGCATCCGACCTGGTGCTCCTACAAGAACTTCAAGCAACCCGCCGACAGCTAATCAACATAGCCAAGGCCTCCTACTATCAGAGCATCATAGCAGAATCCTACAACAAATGCAGAGCCCACTTCAAAGTGGCCAAGCACTGCGTCAACCCGCTACCCGACCCTGCCATAACACACTCCATTGAAAAATCCACCACCAACACATTCTTCATTGACAAAATCAGCAAGATTTGCCAGTAATTAGACACCAGCTCTGCATCCACAAACCCACCTCATGTCCCTCCTCATGAAATCTCCACACCATAGACAACATTCAAGACACTCTCTACAGAGCACCTGGTAGAAACCCTGGCTGCCCTAAAAGCCACATAGTATACAGACGACATCCTCCCAGCATCCATCCTCAAGACCCTGCCCACCGAAGCTCTCCTTCCCTACCTGGAGATCATCAACAGCTCCTTCACTCAAAGCACCTTCCCATCTACCCTAAAGACATGCCAAATCCTCCCTCTACTAAAGAAACCCACTCTGGATCCTGACAACCTAAGTAACTATTGCCCATCACCCATCTTCGCTTCCTAGATAAGATAATTGAGAAAGTGGTAGCCGCACAACTTCACAACACATCGAAAGCAACAATCTCCTCCAAACCTATCAATCGAGGTACAGACCCAGATGCAGCATGGAAACGGCAATCATACAGGCAGTCAACAATGCCCTCAACATCCTTGACGACAGCCATCCCTGTATCCTGGTTCTACTCAACCTTTTGGTCGCTTTCGACACAGTAGAACACCAGGCACTCATGGATACCCTACATTGGTGCATGGGGATCAGAGACCTTTACTTATACTGGTTCAAGTCCTACCTCACCAACCGGCAGCAGTTTGTTCAGAAGGACTACTCTACATCACCAATACTACCCATCACTTGTGGAATCCTGCAGGGTTCCATCCTCTCCCCATTGATCTTCAATTTATACATGGAGCCACTGGGAGCACTCCTAGTCACACACACAATCCACATCCACCAATACGCTGGTGACAAACAGCTATACCTCAAGATCAACTCCATCAAGGACATTCACAGGCTCAAAACCTGCCTCTCTGTCCAGTGCATACTTGAAGCTCAACCACTCCAAGACAGTTCCTACTCCTCACCAACACCAACGAACACCCAGACATACAGGCCTGGCTATTAACCATGAACCATGAGGGTTTCACACCCAAGCTCACCTCCTGCGCCAAGTCCCTCGGGTTCCATATTGACCATCGCCACTCCTTCAAGACACACATAGCTTAGAAAACTCAAACAGCTTGGTATCAGCTCTCCCTCCTGCTGAAAGTCAAGCCCTTCCTCCCTCTGGACAGCTCTAGATCTACCTTTTAAGGCCACCCATCGTCCTTCCTTGTGCCCCTGAGAAGTGCCCTACACATATCCAGCGGACAGCGCACCACCAGAAGCCAGGACACATGCAGACTTGAAATCCGCTTCTGCAAAACGGAAAGGACCAGAAAACAAGTCTTCTCTGCCTACGCCCCAAGTCTATGGAACCTCCTCCCCATCAGCATCAGACTTGCCCCCATGCTCCTACAATCTAGAAATTAACTCAAGACCCACCTCTTCAAGGAGTCTCTCCTCCTCAACACCTAGGCCACCATGTCACCCCCCACGCCACCTGACTTTCAAGACACCGCCCGCCCTACTCCTTCCGACCACCCTGTACAGCTGTACCCCTCCTCTGTGCCACTCTGTACCCTACGCCTGCTGTATATCTGTTCTGATGTTACCTCTGAAAAGCAACAGGTTATGCATGTGTACTGCTGTATATCTCTGTAAAGCACTCCGTTGTGTATCTGTATTGTTGTATACTTCTGTAAAGCACTCCGTTGCTTCTCGAAGCCAGGTCTGAGCTCAATAAATACAATAATAATAATAATAATAATTGGCAGTGCAGAGTTGGATTTCCAGTCCAGTTTGTATGCTCACCCTTCCTCCTGCTGGAATGAACAGATTTAGGTGTGCTAAGCCTGCATGACTCACACTGGCAGTTCGGCCACCAGTAGGCTCTGATTGCATGTAAGATCTTGTTGACAGGGTGGTTTTGTGTGTGAGCCATTGCATCAGAGCTCGAGAATCACACCTCTAACACCATTTGTAGGAGTTAGAGAAATGACATACATAACAGCAACAAGTTGTGTTTCAAACAAACATGAGTATGAGATTTTGCGGGTACGGCTTGGAAGAAATGCCTATACGAACTCAGGAGGAGTCTCTACAACCGATAGGGAATATCTAAGTCTAAACAGAGAAGAAGTATTATAAAATGAGGGATTCTTCCAGTGCCCACTAACTCCACTGACGTAATTCCAAAACATTAAGTTTTGCCTAATCTTAGAGTGGGGCTTCCCATGAAATGACTAGTGGTCGAAGTGGGCTGGAGCGTTTGGCAGCGGTGCTCCTCTACTTTTTCTAATTAAGTTGTACTGTTCCTATACTTTTATGTTAAAAAGAAATCGTTCCGGAACGGCGTTGTTTTCAAATAAAAGTGTGGTAAGAAGTTGAAACTTGCACTTCAGTGCACTGCACTAAAGTTCCCTTAAACAGCAGGCTCATGTGTTTGAGAGTTTATATTGTGCGTGGGAGGGGGCGTGGCAATGGGGTTTGTGGAGAGCGGGGGAAGGCCAGTAGGGAACATAATTCCATTACTTCTTTTCGTACACTTCGACCACTGGCAAATGACCGAATTTAAAAAATCGAAAGTAGAAATGACCGAAATCTCTTTTTTTTCTATTAATACGGGGGAGCTCCAATGGTTTATTGGAGCATAAAATAAGCACATGACAGTCTCATGGGTAGACTGCATCACATCAAATCTTTGCCGCCCAACAATCTTTTAGTATACATCCAATATCATCAAACTAAAAGTGGGATTACACAAAGCTTGTCAATACCCGTTATTGACATTATCTATCATACATGTCTCTGGATTCTAAGGCATGGCACAGAGCCTCTCACTGTGCACTTAACTTTTCTTTATTTTACAGCAGCAACAGATGATATGCAGAGAAAGAATGACCACCCCACCAGTACTTTGTAAATGTGCCTTCCTTTTATGTCCATTATCTACTCCCTTTCATTTGTTTCACAAACAATTACCTTCCTTCTGCAACTAGCCCTCTTTTCTTGCTGCTCCTGCACTCTGAGATACTTATGATGGCAGTAATTAAACCCTTTGATGTACAATATGCCAAAGAGGTAGAATATGCTTTGCTTCTAGATTATGTGGGTTTAGAGTCCATGTTGTGTACATTATAATAACGGGGCATTGTGTTATTATAGTGCGACTCATGCTTACCGTGAAGTTTTAGCTGCAGGCATACCTATCATGAGCAGTTACTTTCAGCTGTATGGCAAATTAAACTCAGGACTGGAATCTTGGGTCAGAGTAGTTTGGTAAATCTTGAATTGCATTGTTGCGTGATGAGCGCAAAAACTGACAACAATCTTCAAACAATCCCGAAGCTGTGTTATCCTCTGCCCCAGTGCAAAAACTATACAGGTTCTCTAACATATTGGGCCACTTTACGAGTTGGGCGGTAAGTGGTCAAATTGGCAGTAACTCAGTTACCGCCAATTTTACCTCTATGGCAAATTATGAGTGTAGAGGAGGTCCCGCATTCCAACCGTCCATTTTGAAGTACCAGGAACGTTCACACCGAAATGTGTGATGTATGATGAGCCAATAAACCAGCAGAAAGCCGCAGTGGGGTTCTGTCCAGTACCTATCAAAGAACAGCATCTATTCAAGTACCAGTTCCTAGGAAACCATGGACAGTAAAGTACCCATTGAGAAAACCATACCAACAAATGAAACAAAATGAGGATCGTCTAAGAACAGTCCCTGAAGAAACCAAAAGGGTCTTAATGGAAGACGAATGGTGACGTCACAAGAACCCAGACTGACTCACATATAGAAGATATGACGACCAGAGAATGATGTAAAGAGACAAAATGCAATGAACAAGAGACATTGTGAACAAAAAGTGAAAAGACGATGTCAAACGCAAGGAACCTATGCCATGAGCATGATGAAGACAATCAACCAGTTTATGCATGTACATATGCTTGAAACCGCAAGAAAGCTAAGAAAATCGTGTGGCTTGCTATGCTTAGGCAAGCGCCACTATACATAATCTCCCTGAAAAGAAGCATGCTATATAAGTATAATTCCACTTTGCACAAGAAGCAACCAAAGGTTACTAAAGGCCGCACGAGGAGGGCTTCGTATCTAGCAAAACCAAGAACAAGCGGCAGAAACGAAACCCAGCAAAGGCAAATCGTGCCAAGAAAGCCAAGGTTGTATCAATAGAAGAGATGAACAGTAGCTACAATTAATTGAAACTAAGAACAGAATATCCTGCTTCAGGAAGGTCAAGATAAGAAACTGGGGGCAGGTGGTGGGTTAAACGAAAATTAAATACACAAATCATATGAAGAAGAGACAAATTCACAGTGTCTGAATCATTTGACCAAGCCAAGCGAGGAGAAGTGAGACTTACACACCTATGCATGGCATCAGGCTAGCGAAGATATCACAACTCTCCAGACAGGAGCTGCAGTCTCGAGGCCAACTACAGTGAAATAATTGACACATGGCTACTAAAGTGATGATTGATTGTAACAATAATTGTAGGAAGGCCGGGTAGCTAAGGGGCACCCTGCACTTGGCAGACCATTCTGCGTGCTGCCTGGCAAAGTGGAAAAGTATGAGTGAGATTTTGGTGCCAACCTAATCACAGTGGACCAAGTAATCTAGGGTCCTATAGATAGTAGAACCAACGGGACATTGTACTTTTAGTGACGTCTACAGTAGCCATTTTGAAGGTACGGCTTAGATGTCCCACCTGACAGTATTTATCCAATTCCCTTACTCCGTTACCATATACAGATATAGTACCTATATTAAAGTTACCTTTACTTAACCAATAGAATTGAATGCCAACTTTTAAGCGTTAAACGTCAGTGATGATGAGATTTTAGTATAAATTATGTTGTTAGTATGAAGTTCGTTGGAGTTGCGAAGCGAGAAGGAAGATCACGCATCTGCTGATATTCATGAAACTCCCCGTTTTTTGTACTTGTCATTAAATGGACTCCCCTTGCCAAACCGTCGAGTTGTCATTATTGATTGGGTGTTGGAGTATTAATCTGCACCCCCATCCATCTCACGGGTGCTGCTATCTTGTCTTAAAGTGCTTCTGGGCAAACCCCGACTCTATGGGCCGGTTGGGGGTCCCGGAGCACACTTAGTAGCAGAGGATGGTTTATCGATTAGAATAAGACACCCATTGACCGTCGACATAAAGTAACTCTAGGTCCTCGGCTATATCACGAGTCCTTTGCCATCCGGCTGAGTAGACAGTGAAGCTCCCCGCAGACAGTGGTTAGAATAGAAAATAGAATCTGCAGACAGAGGTCTGAAGGGACCTGTGTTCCCCAGGTAACCCCTTCCACTCCTACAGGCAGGTGAGCAGTCGAACGGCAGGAGAGGCAGTGAAGAAGGCGGTGATCCCGAGCATCCAGAGAGCAAACATGCGAATGGTGAGTGAATAAAAAACTAAGCGCTGTGGCAAAAAGTACATGCCTTAGAACAAGTAAGGGAACGGTAACGGAGGGAGGCTGGAAAACAAAATATAGCCAGAAGCAGAGTAGAATGTATATATATATGTGGGGAAGGAAATAGTGACTCAAAGGGTGACTAAGTAGTAAAAAGAGGATACTAGGGGGACACCCGAAAAGAGAGAGGATACCGGGGGAGACACCGTAGAAGAGAGAGTATTCGCCTATTCCTACACTTTAATATAGCGGCTACACGAAACTTGCATCCAGAGTCCTGAAAGAGGAACAAATAGATCACCATGGCGATTAAAGATGCCTGTGAAAGGGATGAGTTTAAACTCCATTTCAGGGTAAACATTAGAGGAAGAGGTCTGTGTAACCAGCTGGAGTTTGTCCAGTTTGTGAACATCTGTCTTATGTGTTATTTGTTGTGTTGTCATAGGATGAACATTTTTCCTTCGAGGAACTAGCATAAAAATTATGCGATTGGATACTTGAAATATTGTAGAATGCAACCTGATGTTTATTGAGTAAATTAGAAGATATAAAATTCTGGGGAAAAAACGGGATTGGAGCTTGCGATGATTGGTGCCCGCTCATATTGTTGGAAGTGTTTCGATAATGGAAGGTATAACAAGTGTTGTATAAAGAGAAAGTGAAAAAATGTAAGCATGGAAGACATGACTCCATTAGAACACCTATGCAAAATGTTGCCGAAACATGCACCTAAGCTGAAAAAATACAGTGCAGAATGGGTTAAAGGAACCACAAACAAAATGTTTATGCCTTGACCCCAGGGTGGATCGTTATCTAAAACGGTCCTACAGCACATGACGACATATTTGCACGCCACATACACAGGCAAAAAGTTAGACAAACGCCTAGCTAGTCTAGAGTTGTGGAAAATGTACCAACAGGATAAGGAGGAGGAGCCACCAGTAGATTGGATACTTAATCTATGTACAGAGGGGGTGAGATGCCCACAGCGCCACCCACTTCATCTGAAAAGAAAATTGAAGACAGTAAGGACGAAGAGTTATACCCATTAAGAGAACTTAAAGTACTACAGGGTATAGCAACCCGGCATATGAGTCACCTAGGCAAAGTAGTGACAAAAATCCAGACAAGGATAAAAATAGAGATATCACCTCCAAAGTCCCGAGGGACAAGGAGAGATGCGAGAACGAGAGAAAAGACCAAGCACAAGCAAGTACATCTCTCAACATGGAGAGAGAGGGTAAAAGATGGAAGGGAAGTGAGGATAGAACTTATGAGATAGTATACACACAGAACGAATGGAAGAGAGGTCAGATTTTATTGAAACTCAATGGCAAAGGCATTGATGACACAAAGCAAAGGGAGAAGTTAGACAACGTACAGAGAAAAGTGAAGGAATAAGAAAAAGGATTAATGGATGAAAGAATAAGTAAAAAAGATAGGCAGAGACGAGAACAGTTATATTGTGAAGAACAAGAAAGGCAACGCGATCGTAAACAGAGAGTAGCCAATGATCAAGAAAGACATGAGCAGCGAAGGGTAGAAGAAGAACAAAGGATACGGGAAAAAAGAATAAAGAGAGGAAGAAATTAGGAAATCCGAAGTGCAAATGAACGTTGAGACGCAAAGAAACAGGAAGAAGATAGGGTTAGAGAAGAAGCGAGAAAACACAGAGAATTCAATGACGATGTAGAACATATGTGAAGGCAAAGAGCGCGTGATCTTGAATATTTGGAAAGGGATGTTAAAAAACCGGAGCCAGTAGTAGACTGGGAAGATATAGAAGAATTCTTTCCTGTGTACGATTCAGTAGCAGACACGTCTAGGGCAAATATTGAGGATGACTTCGACACCAGAAGCATCGGAGAGACGATCGATAGGATATATGATGAAATGGGGCTAGAACAAGTACCCCAAGGGGAGGGGGAAGACGACCGCCTGGAGAGCACTCAGCTTTATGATACTGAGGATGTTTCCCGAAGTAGTGAAAATAGAGAACTGTCCCTAGATAGGTTGGAAATATGTAGGAATAAAGATGATGCAAGACGTTGCATAAGTTGGGGACAGATAATGTCTGACGCTGAAAGAGAGGAGCATGAGGAAAAGGAGGAAGAGAGAAGATGCGAAAAATGATTCTCAAGGGGGAAAGGGATAAGATGGTCAGACGCTAGTGGGACTGCACCGAGGGCATCAGAGTCAGCCACACAGTCAGACCGACGTGAGTAAGTATCTCATGGTCAGAGGGAGGTGTCTCCACCACCTTATGTGAGCCGGCTAAGGACATCGGCAGGTAGGCGGTGATGCAGGAATATTACTCCTGCAATAGACAGAAGAACAATGAGAGAAGAAAGAGAGGACTAGGCGTCCCAATTTCCGTTGCTCGAGGAAGATGGAGCGATACCACAGTATATCCCATGGCCACATATGGATCGAGAAACCTGAAAAATAAGCTTCCAATGTTGACATCGGGAGCCGGAAAATGGATACACGAGCTAGAGAAAATGACGGGAGGGAACACGTTAGTTATAGGGGATAGTAAAGGTCTCTTAATCGCCATACTTGGTGATAGAGCAGACGATGTGTGGACACAGGCAGGTTACCCTGGTGTGACCACAGTTAATACCGCACATGACAGAGCTCTATTTAACAATTGTAGAGCCGTGTATGGAAAGCATTACGAGTGCTATATCCAGACACTTCCGACATGGGAGCTATAGTGACACGTAAAATGAAGGAGTCGGAAGACCCGTTGCTTTACATCCAGAATTTCCAAGACGCATGGGTACTCGCGACTTGGGAATCTTTGGGGAAATCTATACCCGTGTTCTACCATATATTATGCCAAGGGCTGCCAGATCCGGTACAGAAACAGCTCAAGAAATTGGTAGGAATCGAGGCCAAACCGTGGTCAGAAATACAGCTGACCATCGCACACTATTGCAGGTTGCTGCAAGAAAAGAATCGCAAAAAAAGGCTGCACGAAAGGGTAAAGAGGCAAAGTTAGTGCAGAAGAAACTGTCAAAATATGCCCTTGAAGGGGCAATGATAACTAGCACAGTAAGATCGAGCATGCAACAGGTGAATAATCCACAGCAGAATAATCAGGGCAATACTGGGTTTTACCCCAGGGGAAGAGGATTTAGAGGAAGAGGATGGCAAAGTAATCAGGGAGGTTTCCACAATAATCAAGGAGGCTTTCAAAACATGCAAAATTGCAATCAAGATATGTCAAATGGACAAATGATCAGACCACTGCCAGTATGTTGTTCATGTGGGATGACAGGGCATCTAGCACGCTCATACAGAAATAAAGGCATGATGCAAAACAGCCAAGGAACAGGAGCAGGTATGGTGAATCTGCATATGATTTTTCAGCACAGTGCCACAACAAACGCCAGGAACACAGCAAAGCTTGCAACCTCAGAATTTCATGAATTTTCCGCAGGGACAGTCTCAACAGTAACTGATGCAACTGTCACAAGCAGTAAGTACAGGACAGGCCGTGAACCCTGGAATGAGGAATAACACTGGTGATGGGGAAAGTCCATTCACACAGGGTAGGACAAAATTATATATGGACTAGTACAGCTCACTGGGAACCCTGATGTGTTCTATCCTATCAGTGACACCAGACCCTCACCAGGAACCAAGAGTGGATGTCATTGTAGGGGATAAAGAATATTCCTTCTTAGTTGAAACGGGTGCAACACGTTTGTGTATACATGAAGGCAAATTTTCCTTGTCCGGCGATGCTATAAATACTCAAAGTTTCACAGGAGCTACAAATCGTGTTCCTTTTACAGATACACTTCCAGTTTCTATAGGCAAATGTGATATGAATGTACCACTATTATATTCACGACAAACACCAGTAAACTATTGGGTTGAGATTTAATGATGAAATTAAACATGACAATCTCATTCATGGAGGAGGGCATAGTATGCTCAACTCCAGGAATGCACTATTTGAACGTATGCAAAATGATTAGAGCATACGCAGGACACACAGCTATGAGGGCTGTACCGTTAGAGCCTGAAATATTTGCATATGGAATATGCGTGTTAATGGCAGGACTGCCAGGCCTTGCTGGGAAAACCATGAGGACCCCAGATGAATTTCTGTTTAGGCCAAGAATACCTATGCACGAGGAAAAGGGACAAATATTTCCCTTAGTGATAAACACAGCCGTGATACGAGGGAAAATGGCTTTAATCGATGGTTGTGATGATGAAGGCCGACAATGGTGCACAGTAATCACCATTGAAGAAGGATACAGATTGACTGACATCACTGATGACGATATGTTTGATGAGCAAACGGACGAGGGAGAAACAGCAGTGAAGTGAACCTCACCTTTTGGGTGAAAATGATCAAAAGAGAAGTGCCTCAGAGAATGATGTTGGCACAGAACCGACCTGAGTATTTCAAGGACGACATGGCCCAGGTGCCTGTCTCAGTGTGGACCACAGGCCCTTATGACTTGGGATTATTGAAAGGAGTCGGAGAGGTGAAAATTAAACTGAATCCAGGAGCAATTCTACCAAAAGCACGGCAATACCCCATGTCCAGGGAGGCAGATGAAGGGATTTTTAAGACAATTTCGGCTATGATGGAGCAGGGCATCTTAGTGACGTCAGAGTCGTCATGCAATACTGCAGTTTACCCTATCAAAAAATCAAAGGGAGGGTCTTGGAGGTTAATTCAAGATCTAAGGCTGATAAATGATATTGTTGAGGCCGAGTTCCCTTTAGTCCCGAACCCAACTACAATTTTATGTAATATACCTGTTGAGGTAAAACATTTCACAGTGATTGACTTGAAAAATGCATTCTCCTTCTATTTTCAACAGAGTCCTGCAGATGGACCTAAACAATATTGCATTAGAAAGTGTTGTCTTACAATATGTGGATGACATTTTAATTTGTAGCACCACAGAGGAAAGATGCAGACACGATTCTGTTCAGCTATTAACTATATTGGCTGAAAAAGGATATAAGGTTGACAAAGAGAAGTTCAAATAGTGTCAACAAGAAGTGCTATATATAGGTCAGTTGATCTTGCATGAGGGGAAAAGAGTTACCCCAGAAAGGGCTGAAGCCAAATTGAACACGACTAAGCCACACATGATAAAACAGATGCAGAGTTTTTTAGGCCTTTGCAACTATGTCAGGGCATGGTTCATATACCAAGCCCTTGCTACAGGCCCTAAAGAAGGCACATGTGACTAAAGAAAAGATTGAATGGTATGAGACAATGGAGAAAGGATTTGCTGAATTCAAGAGAGCCACTTGCATGGCACCAGTTTTAGGGATTCCCAAATATGCAGAGGAATTTTACCTATTTTCACACACATGTATGGCAGCATTATGACAGCAGTCCTCACACAGAGGACCACATTGGGGTACAAGCCCCTGGCATACTCTAGTGGAAATTTGGACCCAGTGATGAAAGGTAATTTCCCTTGCAAACAAAGTTTAGCTGCCGCGACGTTCGCCATTGAGAAGGCAACAGCCATTGTAATGGGATGCTCAATGACATGATATGTCAAGCACTCGCTATTTGCTATCCTAGCGAAACCGTAAGGCATATTGACATCTCAGAGAGCTTCTACTTATGAAGTGATCATATCCATCAATTAAAATAGTCTGATGCAAGATAGTGAACCCAGCTATGTTTATAGCAGAGCCAGTCACTGAAGGAGAGCCAATACATGACTGTGCAAATTATGAAGAATTTTATGATGAGATTCCCAGAGTGAAAGAAAATGCATTGGCAGAAGGAGAAATTGTCTTCGTTGATGGTTCCTCGAGAATCGATCAAAGCAATGGACAAAAATATACAGGCGCTGCTGTAATGAAACACACGGCAAATGGAGCGTTTTGAGTGCTTCTTAGTGCACGATTACCATCTCATTATTCAGCACAGGCTGCAGAATTATTAGCGTGGATACTCGCGATTGAGAATCATGCAGACCAATAAGTGACAGTATACAGTGACTCCACCTATGTGACATCAACAGTGCACACAGGCCTGGCGCGCTGGAAAAGGAGGGGCTACCTCAGAGCAGACGGCATGCCAGCATAGCATGCAGCCTTATTAGACAGGCTGATTAAGGCACTATAGCTCCCAGTGGGCATAGCGGTCGTGAAATGCGCCACCCACACGAAGGGGACAGATTTTATCTCACATGGAAATCAAGCAGCAGACACAGAAGGCAAGCGTATGGCATCCAGGAGCGAGACGATCATGGATGTGAAAGTCACAAATGTGCATGAAAAAATTATAGTCGCACGAAGTGAGCCTGAGAGTTACAATAATGTGGGACAAACACAATTAATGGAACTCCAAGGGGAGGCATCACAGGAGGAGATAAACCTCTGGAAGTGGCGAGGGTGTTCTTTAAACCCCTCCGAAAGCTTGTGGTGACATGACAGCACTGGCAAACCAATAATGCCTGTAGCCCTGTTAAAAATAGCGCTGGATCAGTTACACTATCCGGCACATATGACAAAAGAGAATCTAGCGGCAACACTCGCTGAAGACTGGTTCATACCGAACTTAGTGGAGCATGTTGCATTTTTTATGGTGAACTGTATAATTTGTCAACAGTTCATGGCTGGACACACCCTAAAAGTAATTAGAGGAGTCAACCCAAGGCCCAATGGACCTTTTCAGCACATTCATGTTGATTACGTTGATATGATTGAAGTATGTAATGGGTACAGGTATCTAATTTTTGTGGTGTGTCCATTCTCTAGATGGATAGAAGCAGGTCTATGTACACACCCAGACTCTACCTG
Source organism: Ambystoma mexicanum (assembly GCF_040938575.1). NCBI lineage: Eukaryota > Metazoa > Chordata > Amphibia > Caudata > Ambystomatidae > Ambystoma > Ambystoma mexicanum. The sequence continues at coordinate 1,301,253,886 of NC_090932.1, forward strand.
TGCAGCCAGATTTCTAGTGAGATAGGTATTTCCAAGGTGGGGAGTATGCAAAGTCATGAGATCAGATAACGGGACTCACTTTGTACATGAAGTTTTCGAACAGATTAGCTTGTTGCTTGGTATAAAGCACAAGTTCTCATCGGCGTATCACCCGCAAGTTAACGGAAAATGTGAGAAGCTCAACGGCTTATTAACGGAAAGGATAGACAAGTGGAAGCTTACTCTAAGAAAGGGATGGTTACACTGCCTTTCTTTGGCACTGTATGCACTCAGGAGCCAACCCGGTTCTGACCATCATCTTACGCTGCATGAAATAGCCACAGGAAGAACAATGCACACTACCGTGACACCCCGAGACAGAGCTAGATGTGATGTCCAATCGACAGGAGAAATCTTAGAGTCTGAAATGCAAAATGACTTGAATTGCATGACATATTGCCTTACTGTAATTCCAGACCAGCTGCAGCGACGACAAAAAGGGTGCAGGGCAGCACGGAACACAGAAGGAGACACTACTGCAGACACAGCTCAATGACTACGTCTTCCACCAATCTTCCCTGAAGACACCATCCTGGTAAATAACCACACGAGAAAGAAGTGGGACGAGCCAATGTTTATCGGTCCCTTTACAGTGGAAGACTGCACTTCCTCTGCAGTAAAACAGACATCAAACCATACATCGGAGAAGGCCCCCTGCCCGCACCCCACCGTGAAGAGACTACGGATGACGGGGAAGAACCACAGCACGTGCAGACGAGATCCATGATGAAGAAGAAGGACGCATGACCAGCAGCAAAGAAAAGACAAAGAACTTTTGTGCAAAAGTTGTGGCTTTATTGTGGACATTCCTCAGAGCAAAAAGGGGATAAGGACATAAAAAAACGGACACTCTGTGCATCCTAGTTGCAGGGTGAAAAAGAAAAATGACACATGTAAGCCACAACATAGTCTGTTGACTTTGAACGTTGGACTGAGGCACACTGAAGCCTTGACTAAGAAAAAAGAATATGCCAAATTTTTATCGGGGACACATAAATTGGAAGAAAATACAGTATACAGATTCTTCCACACAGAGACCTTGTTCGGAATCACTTATGGTGTCCCACAGTAATGACATCACCAAAGATGTACTAATATACTTCGACCTAGTGCTTACATCGTACCCGTCACTGGTAGGGAGGCTCACTAGTGTCACCGACTTTCTTCAAGATCCTGAAAATGAAAAAACTATAAGGAGGTTGCTTACTATAATTGGCGAGCAGTTCCTCGTACTTCCTGAATACAGCGAATGTCCCAAGCAGAGGATGAAGCGAATAGGCTTATTGATGTACTGTTCTTTCGCCTAATTGAAGACTGTCCAGATCTTGTTGGAAGAACTACAGATGTATTAACATTTCTTCGGAATCCAGCAAATACAGAGCGTTTAAGTATAATCCTAAATGGTATTGTTCTCCAAGTTGCTCTTCACGCACACCAAAATTGCAGAACCTGTTCACAGTGAGTGAAGGCCAAACAGTCCCAAACTTCAGCAAGGCAGGACAAATGTCCCTGTCACCAGAAGACAGGATGTTGGCAAGTAATGTTTTCTTTCACCTAATCACGGATTTCCCAGCACTTGTGGGGAGACCTTATGGTGTTGACATCCTCACATTTATCAGAGACCCAGCTAATTCTACACAGATGAGCATGCTCTTGCATGGTATAATGATGCAAGTCGAACTTTCTAATCATCAGCAGAACTATTTGAAAAGATTTTAAACTTTCTGCCGCGGGACGGATCGAGAGAGTCGTGCAAGAGATTTCACTTTTGTCACACTGACAAGGACACAGCATGTATTTGGGAATGAAGCATGTCAGAGGCACAGACTGGGAGCTAGTATATTTTGAACATGCACAGTAAAGAAACCTGCTTAACTATTGCCTGATTTTGACACTTCCCATAGCCTAGCAAGAGAACTATATCCAGAGATAATAGACAATTTACAATTGTCCCCCAAAGGGGGACAATTGTTTAATACCTGCAACTCACAAACAGAATCTAGAGATAACATTGTTTAGAAGTTGTATTAAAAGTTAGCATCTTTCAACGGATGATCGAGATGGGGATCCAGAGCCGCAATCTCGTCCTCCCTCGAGAGGAGAGACGTCCACACTTTTCTGGAAGTAAATGCTGCAGACTGACATACAGGGGTATTATGTATGTGTGCGTTATATTCATCATCGTTTTACTGTTGCTGATGATTAGAACTGCATTTTTTACTGGTTTACAAAGCAGTCCAATTACAGTGCACCCACCTAATGATGCACACATGAAGCCCATGAAAGCACCCAGACCTTACATAGTCATTCCAGTCCCTAGAAGATCCGATGGTGGATTGAATGAACGCCAGATGGATGTGATTAGCAATGACACGCACACACTCGTGGTAACAAGCGAATCGAAAAGCCGAAGACAGGATTGGCAGTGTATGAATGTGAAAAGGTTACTGACAACCACACGCATGCAAACATTGAATGCACACACACCAGGCCTAGTGTCAATGACTGCAGAACCACAATCCAGAGCATGTGAGAAAAAGAGACTGCCCACTATGAGAAGTTCCACTACAAGTGAAGTTAAAAGCCAAATGAAGAAAGCGGAGGTCATAAAGAGACAAAAAGAGTTGGAAAGGAAGCCAACAGAAATCGCATTGATAGAAACTCTTGATCCAACACCAAGATGGGCAAGAGCAAACCCGGAGAAGATCTCTGCACGAGCACAACTGATAGCAGATTCATTATGGCTGTTCATAGCCAGAGCCAGGAAGAGGCAAGAGGAACCAAACAGGATCGTTAGACTTTCCTCTACTCAAATGGTACAGATGAGGAGGCTTGCACCGTGGACCGGGATACTTGAGAATCCTCCAGCAGGAAGAAGCCATACGGATGCATTCAGGGATACAGTTGTAGCAAATTACATGAAAACTTTAAGAATCAAGAGAAGCATACACGGAGATGACAGTGAACTAAATGATTACTTGGACAGCACAGCACATTTGGGAAACAACATTTGGTACCAGCACATTAAAGAAGTTGGAAGACGAAGTTCAGAGGGGGAATGCTTTGTTTGTGCACATACAGCATGGGGAAGTCAAAGATCTTCTTAGCTGTAGAAATTGATGTCCAGACAGCACACTGCCTTTTACACGTAGCAATGTGCAAGACCAGAGGCCAGTTCATGGGTAGTGAAGCCTCATTGAAATGGGCAACTGAAGCAACCGAGCCAAATGAAGATGATTATGTCCAGGACATAAAGACAAGAAACAGTGGAAAGACAAAACACATTGTGATCAGATATGAGAAGCCTGGAGTTAAAGGAGCAGAGATTAAAAGAGAAGCAAATCAAAAAATTACCGTCCAAGGAAAAACTCCAGAAGAGGCTCGGAAAAACAGAGGCCAAATGCAGATTTGGGGAACAGTCCTTTCACCAGACGAGTGGGAGAAAGGAGTAGTGATTTGCAGGGCATGGATGGTCCTTGGAGCCTGCAAAGAAGCAATTGAAAATACACAAAGGATATGCAAACTATTATGACTAAAGCTTGCAAAGCTGCTGACATGGTTCGAAGACAGAGGAGGACCCTTGCAGATAGTACCACTGGAAAGCTCAAAATTGTGCTTCAGGAATGATGGCACAAGGAAGATGGGAGAGAATCAGAACTGTGGACGAATCCTTGATGCTCCAGGAATGGTGCATGGAACTGCAGGTATTATGGATCATTATTGGGCATGTGGATCCAAAGCATACATCAGACTGCCAAGAAACTGGGGAGGTATATGCACGCTAGTAAATGTCCACGTTCCAGCGTTGGTGATCCCGAGAGGTGACTTGAACTTTGACAGTTTCCCAAAAGCAGATGCTCACCTAAGGAAGAAGAGATCTGTGGAAGTGCTGAATAAAACAAAAAAACAGAGAATTGCTTTTCTGCCAAATCAGAAGAAGCTTTTCATGCCATCCCATATGAACACAGACTGTTCAGCCTCACCTCATCAGTGTTCACGACAATCTTCATGCCAAGATTTCAAGTTGGAGCAAATACTAAATGGTTGCAGATAACCAGATGGGAGTTGCTGCAGACCATCAACACAACCATAAAGGGATTCAACACAATCAAGTAGAAATTAAGGGCAATCCGACTGATGACTCTCCAGAACAGATATGTACTTGACATGATCACAGCTATGGATGGAGGTGTTTGTGCAAAAATTGGAGAATCATGTTGCACATTTATATCATCTCACCATGAAGAAAATGGAACTCTAACAGAGGCCATAGGTATGCTGATGAAACTACAGAATCATATGATTGATGAAACTGATGAAGTTGATGATGACAGTTGGTTCGGATCACTATTCTCATGGGTTCCACAATGGATGGGAGATGCATTCAAGTTCCTGGGAGCCCTAATACTGATGATATTGCTAGGAGTCTGTGTTATCAAGATAATATCTCAATGCCAGAAAACTGCGAAAAAAGCCATAGGGATGAGGAGACACTTCTTTAGACCATCATGCATAGACCCAGAGGATGAAGAGAGAATGGATCCAGGCAATGAAGTGAAGGTGAATACAGAAGAACCAAAGAAAATGGATCCAAAGGAAAATATGAAAATGGTTGATGAATCGCCCAGAGGGGGGAGTGTAGAGGAGGTCCCAAATACAGCCCGCACTCCAACTGTCCATTTTGAAGTACCAGGAACGTTCACACCGAAACATGTGACGTATGATGAGCAAATAAACCAGCAGAGAGCCGCAGTGGGGCTCCGTCCAGTACCTATCAAAAGAACAGCACCTATTGAAGTACCAGTACCTAGGAAACCATGGACAGTAAAGTACCCATTGAGAAAACCATAGCAACAAATGAAACAAAATGAGGATCGTCTAAGTACAGTCCCTGAAGAAACCAAAAGGGTCTTAATGGAAGACGAATGGTGACGTCACAAGAACCCAGACTGACTCACACATAGAAGATATGATGACCAGAGAATGATGTAAAGCAAGGTTGTCCAACATATGGCCTGCGGGCCACAATGCGGCCCGCCAAGCCATTTTATGTGGCCGCGAGGCCGTATGTTGGACAACTCTTGAGTAAAAAAAAATAATAATAATTTCTTTTTTTAAATGTGCCTGTGCGCAAAACCCTAACTTCCTCAACAGAGGTAGTTACAGTCCTCAGCCACGAAGTGTTAATTTATTTACTTATGCAATGTTTGTCAGATATCCGACAAATATTGCATAAATAAATAAATTTGTCAAGAAGATCTTGGGACTTGATGATGGAGGAAGGAGAGACTAATTTGTATCACGGCATAGTGAGGGTTACCTCGGGAATACCATTCATTTTCAGTGAGCGCGGGTCCATACAATTGCCCAGTACTCCCACAAACTATGAACAAGGGATTAATATAGTAGCAATTACTTTGCATTTAAATATCCCATTTCAGGCAAGTAGGACCCACCATGCAAGAGAGGAACGTGCTCCGGCCCAGACATGCCCGTTCCTCTCTTGCACGGTGCTCCGAGGGGCAAAAGGCGAGCCGAGATGAAGGGAGGAGGTAGCGAGGTGAGGAGAAGAGAGTGCTGGCCCGGGCGAAGGATTATGTGGACAGGTGCTGTGCAGGAGTTCCTCTCGGCGTGGGCAGCACAGCGGATTCCTGAACCCCTGATTAGCCGTGGGCCTCTGCTTAGAGGGCCATTGTGCGGAGTTACTTTCAAGGTTTGTCATCTCTGGACATATGTTTAGCAAGGGTTGCGGCGACACAGCCTGTCTGCCCCAAAAATCGTTCTTTTGAATTGGGAATGTCACCGAAGATGAACCTTTATCAGCTGAGAAACTTAACCTTTGCAGTGCTTTTTTTCCTCGTCTTGAGACAAAGAAGAACAACGGGAGCGCAGTTACGTTTACCTCTAAGCACAGTGCGGATTGATGAAAATGTCCATGCATTATACCAAGTACATTGGGCATTATAGATGTGGCCAGTGGGGTATCAAAGCATGGCGAATACCACATGTACAGCACAATATGTTACCCTAGTAGTGCCCCAATAACACACTGCAACCTGCAAATGGGCCTCAGTGGACCACCTGCCAAGGTTTCTGGAAGTTGCTTATGATCTTGATCTGTGATCTATGATATGATCTGATATGATAGGTTATTTGTAACACGCTTAATACCCATGCAGCAGTGATCCCAATCATAAAAGTGAAACAGGCAAGCCCAACAGGTATAACTTATTTTCACTCTTTTGGTAGCGCAGTCTGAGGGCAGCCTATACCCTTCAGGAGAGGTGTGAGCTGATACAGTTGCAACACAAAAAACAATATTACTATGTTCCCAAAATACCTTAGTTCTTGTCTTTCGGATCTCAGCAGAGCCAGGTTTTTCAGCATCAAACCAGAAGCATGGGTGCCTTTGCGCTGGGCTGGGGTCAAGTCGGAGAGCAGCAGCGATGGGCCCCAATGATGCAGTTCTGTTTGGCAGTGGTAGAAAACGCTGGGAACAGTAGGCCGTGCCAAGTGGATGGCACTGGAAGACTCAGTGACCTCTGGGCCCGGACAAGGGAATACTTGCCTTTGGCGCTGTGCAGGCTCGGCTGACACAACACGGCATATGGTTACGGCTAAGATGTCAAAGCTTCAGCATTGTCATTGAGCAGAACTCTGAGATTCAGGGGTGGTGGAGCGTCGAGGTCCAGGATGATTATGATGGTGTCAATGGGGCCAGCGCTGAGCAGCTCCGCTCAGGCGGGCCATGGGCCCATGTGGGGCCTACAGGCCAGTGGGCAGACTGCAATAGGCCTGCTCGAGCCATCCTGCTATTTATACAAATCTCGGGCCGAGCAGGGCCTGATGGGAGAAAGGAACTGCGCTACAATCTGCTCTTCTGCTGGGCTCTGCCTGCTGGAGCTTCCCCCTACATACGGGACAGGCAACTCTGCAGACGCTCAGAGCTTCTGAGGGGTGGGGGTTTGGGGCTGGGTCAGGGCCTGCCTTCTCACCCTCGCTTAGCGGGGCTTCCCAGAACTGACCCAACCCCTGCCCTCTTGCATGCAACTCATACTTAGCTGGCAGGGGAGAATCTGATCTCAAGGGCAGATCTGCCATGGTGAGGCTTACCCATTGCACATTGGATTTGCTGACCCCTGTTATGTTCACAAATGCGGGATACACAACTAAATTATTTCTGGTAGTGGGGGACTGCGTTCGCGCTCTCCCCCCAATTTATTGGTGAAAGAAAAGGTAAAGTGTGCACTAGGCCTGCTAGGTTGCATACTTTAAGATTGTGCTCACATTTCGTTTCTTCGATTAGGTTCACCTTCGGGTGATCGCTTTTCCACATTTTATCTGTTGAATTGAATTATGCTTCTTTCATCACCACAGAAGTAATGTGTATTACAGAGATAAGCTACCATATGTATTGGGCACACTGCACATGCTCAGGCAGCATCAATCATGCTTTGTACAGGACAATGCTGGCCTAAATCGGGAACAGCCAGCATAGACATGTTGCTACAGAGGCATATTTTGGGTACAACCAGCATGACATTGTGTTACATCGATGACAGTGCTGTCTTACACTGTGTACACATTGATCATTAAAATGTGTTGTGTTGTGTTGTAAAATGTTCTTTTCTGCTTTTGGTGACATGAAATTTTCATGTTCCCCTTTAGAAATGATTGTAAACTTATGGCTTTTTGGTCACCTTTTCTGCTGTAAAATGCACCATTTCAACCTCATATTAGAAAAAAAAGTTCTTGGGGGCAAAACCCCCCAAACGCTCCCTAGAACCTTATAGCTCCCTCGCTACGCTCGGTCGCCCCCACTATTTCAGAAAAATATTAACACATAGACACTGAAAGAAATCACAAGCAACTAACCTTTGATCACTGCCCATGACACCAAAAGCTATCTTTGGGACTGCATGGCTATCACTGAATGTGATGCTATTGTGTCAAAGGTCACACAGTATCACTTTTTAATATACTGCTTTGGGTGAGGTTGTTGACTTTCGGATCGCTGGCCCACTGGGTGACAAAAAGTTAATGCTTCGGCCCCACATTCAGAAAGGTTGGACAAGCCTGATGTAAAGAGAAAAAACGCAATGAACAAGAGACATTGTGAACTTAAAGTGTAAAAACAATGTCAAATGCAAGGAACCTATGCCATGAGCATGATCAAGACAATCGACCAGTTTATGCATGTACATATGCTTGGAACCGCAAGAAAGCTAAGAAAATCGTGCGGCTTGCTATGCTTATTAGAGAGATAGTGTGGCAAGCGCCACTATGCATAATATACTTCAAAAGAAGCATGTTACATAAGTATACTTAAACTTTGCACAAGAAGCAGAATTAACCAAAGGTTACTGAAGGCCACACGAGGAGGGCTTCGTATCTAGCAAAACCAAGAATAAGCGGTAGAAATTAAACCCAGCAAAGACAAATCGTGCCAAGAAAGCCAAGGTCGTATCAGTAGAAGAGACGAAGAGTAGCTACAATTAATTGAAACTAAGAACAGAATATCCTGCTTCTGGAAGGTCAAGATAAGAAACTGGAGGCAGGTGGTGGGTGAAATGAAAATTAAATACACAAATTATATGAAGAAGTGACAAATTCACAGTGTCTGAATCACGTGACCAGCCAAGCAAGGAGAAGCGAGACTTTCACACCTATGAATGGTATCAGGCCAGGCGAAGATATCACAACTCTCCAGACAGGAGATGCAGTCTCGAGGCCAACCACAGTGAAATAATTGACAGATGGCTACTAAAGTGATGATTGACTGTAACAATAATTGGAGGAAGGCCGGGTAGCTAAGGGGCACCCTGCACCTGGCCGACCATTCTGCGTGCTGCTAGGCAAAGTGGAAAAGTATGAGTGAGATTTTGGTGCCAACCTAATCACAGTGGACCAAGTAATCTCGGGTCCTATAGATAGTAGAACCAACGGAACATTGTACTTTTAGTGACGTCTACAGTAGCCATTTTGAAGATACGGCTTAGATGTCCCACCTGACAGTATTTATCCAATTCCCTTACTCCGTTACCATATACAGATATAGTACCTATATAAAAGTTACCTTTACTTAACCAATAGAATTGCGTGCCAACTTTTAAGCATTAAACGTCAGTGATGACGAGATTTTACTATAAATTATGTTGTTAGTATGAAGTTCGTTGGAGTTGCGAAGCGAGAAGGAAGATCACGCATCCGCTGATATTCATGAAACTCCCCGATTTTTGTACTTGTCATTAAACAGACTCCCTTTGCCAAACCGTTGAGTTGTCGTTATTGATTTGGTGTTGGGGTATTAATCTGCACCCCATCCAACTCACGGGTGCTGCTATCTTGTCTTAAAGTGCTTCTGGGCAAACCCTGACTCTATGGGCCGGTTGCAGGTCCGGGAGGACATGAGTTTTGGCTTTCATTGGAGGATTTACCTCCAGCAAAACCCTAGATTTAAATCTTCCCACTCAACGCCAAAAATTCGGCAAAATTGGCAGAATTACCACAGCGGTAATTTCACGGCAGTAATTCCAAAAAAAAAGCCCCATTGGCCCCAATTGCACTGCTACCTCCACTTGTAATGAGGCGGAAATTGCACCTAACCAATTGGACTTAACAGTAATTCCTTTTCTGTGGATTTATAGTGGAATTACCGCCTAACTCATAATGAGGCTCATTGATTCTAATGCAATCAGTGGAACATTTCTTTTACTTCATTAGAGACGAATTTACTCCTTACCATTGACAAAATAAACCTCTATGAGGAGACAGACAGGCCTTGATCCTCCAATGTTACACCCGCTGCCTCCAAGAGATACCAGAGCAGAAGTGCGTTCATTAATCAATAAAGGCGCATACTCTCTGATCACTAATCTTTTGAAAAAGTTTCACCCAAAACATAAACATCCTCTAACAAGACAAGTAAGGTTACAAAACGTGTTCTGAGGCTGCAGAGAGCAAGTGTGCTAGGAAAATATTGCTTTGGTGTGCCATGTTGTTTCGAGCCTCCATTCTGACAGCAACTTGCAAGCATATGTTATTCAAAATGAAGTTTCTCTCACTATACTAGGCCGGTGACCTAAATGTAAGACCTTGTTCTCTTAAAACAGGTAATTTTTCTCATTTTCATTTGTATTCACTTACAATTGCATTTCAGTCTACTTACTTTAACCTTCAGTACACCACTGCATTGTTCATTCACACTGTTGCTCTTTTGCTTCAAGTGGTTGAGCACAAGCCCATTCCATGCTTATTAGGGCATGCAATCTAGTGATTGAAGGCTGTGCAGGACTCCGCCTTGCAGACAACGAAGCAATACTATTACATCAGGTGAAGGCATGCGGGTTAGAAAAAAGGACCCTCTGCCTTTAGTCAGTTTCATAGTGAAGAAGCTAATTCAAAACATGGCCAATCCTGGCAATGCTTTGTTGTGCCGAAGAAAGGAACGATGGAAACACCTTTCACAAGAGCTTCCCTAGAGGGAAGGAGGGCCAGGATCCCAGGGCTAATGGTGTTGCAGGCTGGCAATATTCATTAAGGGCTCAGTGTCTGAAGCTGTAAGCAGCAATGTGAGAGCACAAGGGGATAGAGTCATTAAGATTTATATCGATAATTTACCAGAGTTTTGTAATTGCTGCCTCAGCAGTAGTGAAAGAAGCATTAACCCAAAATGACAGAAGGGTCAGTAATACTATTGGCAGAGATTTTGGTAACTGGGGGCAGGGCACAGAATATAAGAACCAGTCACGAAAAATGTGCTGTTTGGAACATGGTCTTATTTCTGGCCCTCCTGAGAATTTACAGTCCAGTTGCCCCAGATCTGAAGCATGGCTGGGTACACAGTTGAGAAGTACTTTTGGTTCACCATGTGTGCCCACAGGAGGAAGGGAAGAGATCCACGCAAGAGAGCAAGAATGGAAGTAGCTCTTGAGTGGCCACCATTGAGTGGCGGAAATCGCCAACATCAATGGCTACGGATGGCCTGCTTCCCTTATTAAATATCCCAGATATATGTTCTATAGGTGCAGATAGGACTGACATTTCAGGTCCTCATACGCCCAGGTCAGACCACATGGGAGAGCCCATGTTTAACTCATATATTACCCATCCCAATTCCTACGAATGGTTTGCTTTGCCTCATGTTGGATTTTTGCATAGCTATTCCTACAGAAAAAGCTTGATAAATATGTTTGTAATATGATGCAGGGGTAATGTCCCATGTTGGTTCTGGGTGGGAAGTAATAGGAGACTATAGTAGTACACCCTTGGCTATTTTATTTCCCTAATATGGAAAGGATGCTGCTAAAGGAATAAACAAAGCCTGGCCTACCGGTCAGGATCAGTTATTGACCCCAAATGGTCTTCTGATGAAGAACCATAACACGGAAGTAGAAGTCAAGTTCCCAGAGTACCCTCTGCACTTAATTGTAGACAGTAGTTGGGCTTAGAAGGCTGTATGTTTCTTAGGCGATACCAAGCTCTATATTATACAGGAGTGAAAGAACAGGATCATAATTGAGGCTTCCAGTTGACCGTTTTTACTTATTTTTACACATAAATACAGACCAAATCAATCTGCTTTCTGTCTGTATTTATTTATAACAATGGAAACAAATGGAAAAACATGTCTTTCTCTCTGGTGCTCTATGATGTCACTCACGCATCGCGGGCCAATTGCGTTGCAGATTGGCAGCATGGAGAGTGTAAAAGTTGTAGAAATATGGCATTAATGTTCCTTAAATTGCTGACAGCATATTTCTTAAGGCAGCAGCAGTCACAGGAGCAATCGTTTGTTGTTGTTGAAGAAATGGAGCTAGCATTTCTTTCCTACATGGCTGCATGTGTGCTTTAATAAATGCATTTTTCATCAGAATAAATGCAGAAAAATACTGGTTGCAAATTCTTTTTTTATATGCCAAAAAATAAATTTGAATAAATGCAGAAAAAAGGGCAAATAATGATTTTTGGATAGATACAGACGGAATACAATAAAACCAGAAGAAGCCTTAATCACAATGAAGTATATTTTGAAACTGATGGGATTGATAAAATCCCAGGTGGTGGATTAAGAGGTGGTCCTCTTTGGGGACCTCCTCTGGACAATGCTCAGACATCACTGAAAACGTTGTTTCGGAATAGGGTTTCTAAAAGGGCCAGTCACTGCAGGGGTAGTGCAACTGGCTGCATGCAATATTCCTGTAGAACAGGAAATACAGGTCCCTATGGCCCAAGAAATGAGAACCCCTATAAGTATAGCTGGGGAAGGCCAACGCTTTCCCTCACGGGGAAAAGAAAGAAATACAGAGGATTCAGAAGAGGCAACTCAGACAAGACCTTTGAAAGTGAATATGTGGGTATGATCCCCTGCTGGTAAAATGACATATTTCCTAGAAAACTGGAGATACATTTAAAATGATTCCTGACTATTGGGCACAGTGCAGGGTTACCACCCAGAGTTAACAAGCATCCCAGATCAGCAGGAGAACCTGTAGTTGTCCATTACAAGATATCAAAGCTCAAGCACAGCTAGTAGATGCTGAGATCGCCCAAATACGCGGTAAGAAGAGAGAGAATAAAGGATAGTAGGACAAGGATATTTTTTCAGCAATCTATTTTTATGAAGGACAAGGGTTTTTTTCCAGTCTTCAGTTTGTGATGCCTGCATTTCTATGTCAAGTACAGGCCCTTCAAGGTGGAGGCGGCTGCGTTGTAAGGAGACATATTGAGACAAGGCAGTTGATTTTGCATATCTAGTCCTCAAAGATGCATATTTAACGATTCAAACAGGTCCAGAACATGGGTGGTTTCAATATTTTGAATGGCACAAGTATATATTTCAATTTTGTTGCTTGCCCATCGTGTCATCCTCATCCCCATAGAGGTGTATAAAGCTATTAGGGCCAGTGTTATGTGTTTTTTAAGGGCAGAAGGAAGAAGGATTTTGATTTATTTAGGGGGCGTAATAGTAACACATGACATTCCCACGGCACAGAAACTCTTGAATATCACTGGTCGACTGATCTTCCATCTAGGTTTTCTGATAAATTAGAAAGATTCCGAGGTGTTACAAACTATAAAATTAGTCTCTGGTTTTCATTGGAAACTGTTTCAATGACACCCTCTTTATTAAAATGGAAACTGTGAGAGTGTTGGCTTCCCACATGATTTCCGTGAGGCATTTAGCAAGAGTAATAGTTCTGTTATTGGCATCTATACAGGTGGGTTTCCCTGCATCGCTGCCCTACAAGGCTGTACAGCACTTAAAGAGCCATCAGTTATGGGCAGGGCTAGACTATTCAGATTGCGGAAAAGAGTCTTTAGATGCAAGGACAGAATTGGAATGGTTTCTACGTCACATAACAGCCAGGAATGGAAAGGCAGTCTTCGGTTCTGACACATGCAATAGCGTAGACCTCCTGTGGCATGAGGGGCATGGCCCACCCTCTGTTCCCCAGGCCTCAACCAGTGACATTAAATACAGGAGAGTGGGTGAGTGTGGAGTGGGAAGCTGCCGCTGTTCATGAGTTAACTAGAATACTGATCACAGTGCATTGGTAACTGAACACAATTCAAACCCTGGGAGTATCTGTCAGGAGTGGCACTCTATTAAGAGTGGCACAGGACATCCAGAAAGGGTTTGGGTGGTTGTGCCAAATAAAGTGGACAGATAAGAACACACACAGCGGAAAGGAAAGAGAACGAAGAGTAAGCAAGAGTAGCAAGGGAAAAGATACAGAATGAATACCCTCTTGGGGTGTATGCAGATATAGGAAAAGAGTATTACACGAACCTTGGAAATACTCTAGCCTTCTGCACAGTTTGCTATAACAGAGGCCCACGCTGATTGCTCATGACTTGGAACAGCAGCTCTGGGTGTCTGTAATGTAGAAACAGGACAAGGGAAGGGGCAGAGGTTGACTGATGGGAACCAACAGACAAGCTCTGTACAAAAGGGTCTACAAACAGTACAAGAGAAGATACTACAGACAAATCCAGTAAATGAGGTGATAGCAAACTAGCAGAAGGAAATGAAAGGAAAGTCGTGTAACAGGATAGGATAGCAGAGGACAGTAAGGAACAAGGTTGAGAGCTCAGAGGAGCAGGAAAGCAATGAGTAAGCCCACAGGGGTAGGACTGTAAGGTAGAACGCCCAGAGGAAAAGGGCTTAGGGCAGCAGAGTAAAGCAGACTGCACGGCAAGGATCCCGTAAGGGCCGGGCAGTAAGGAGTGAACCCTGAGGGACAGGGCCGATGAACGTAGAAGGTAGCAGAGGACTGTAGAGAGCTGCTAGGCCGAGAACCCAGCGGAAAAGGTAGGTAGTAGGCAGCGAAGCGGGATAAGCTGCAAAGTAGGAAGGCCCAGAGGACAAGGGCTGTAGGTAGCCAGAGAGAGGTAGGCTGCAGAGCAGGGAGCCCCAGAGGACAAGGGCTGAAGGCAGCCGGAGTGAGGCAGGCTGCAGGGCAGGGAGCCCAGAGGACAAGGGCTGAGGCAGGAAAGCAGCAGAGCGTGATCAGCTACAATGTAGAGGGTACGCAAGGCAAGGGCGGAGGCTGGAAGGCAGCAGAGCGTGATCGGCTGCAATGTGGAGAGCCCGCAGGGCAAGGGCGGAGGCTGGAAGGCAGCAGAGCGTGATCGGCTGCAATGTGGAGAGCCCGGCAGGGCAAGGGCGAAGGCTGGAAGGCAGCAGAGCGTGATCCGCTGCAATGTGGAGAGCCCGGCAGGGCAAGGGCGAAGGTTGGAAGGCAGCAGAGCGTGATCTGCTGCAATGTGGAGAGCCCGGCAGGGCAAGGGCGGAGACTGGAAGACAGCAGAGCGTGATCCGCTGTAATGTGGAGAGCCCGGCAGGGCAAGGGCGAAGGCTGGAAGGCAGCAGAGTGTGATCCGCTGCAGTGTGGAGAGCCCGGCAGGGCAAGGGCGAAGGCTGGAAGGCAGCAGAGCGTGATCCGCTGCAATGTGGAGAGCCCGGCAGGGCAAGGGCGGAGACTGGAAGACAGCAGAGCGTGATCCGCTGTAATGTGGAGAGCCCGGCAGGGCAAGGGCGAAGGCTGGAAGGCAGCAGAGTGTGATCTGCTGCAGTGTGGAGAGCCCGGCAGGGCAAGGGCGAAGGCTGGAAGGCAGCAGAGCGTGATCCGCTGCAATGTGGAGAGCCCGGCAGGGCAAGGGCGGAGACTGGAAGGCAGCAGAGCGTGATCAGCTGCAGTGTGGAGAGCCCAGAGGAGCAGGGCTGTGAGGCAGGGAGCCTGGAAGGCTATGGCTGGAGGCAGCAGGGTGGAGCAAGCAACAAGGCAGGGTCCAAGCAGGAGTGAAGGTAAGCAGCATACAAGATCCGTAGGAAGATGCAAAAGGTGGAGGAAGGACTCTCAGATGCAAGAGGCTGAGCCACTGCACGCAGCAGCCTTTATACTGCCTAGCCCAGCACAGAGGCAGGCTAATTGGTTGCACCTGGCTAAGCACACCTGCAGGCAATCGGCCACCTCCCTTTCTGTTCCTGGGCTGGTGGAAGCAGGGCAAGTCTCTAGGGCTTCTGGGGGGTGTAGTTCCATTGATAACCAATAGGAACAGCCAGGAATCAATGCTTGTAGCCAGGTGCATTATGGTATGCGTAGTTTGTTGGAAATAATAATTAAGCAGCAAAGTCTCGCAAATGGGAAATAAAGTTTCCAAAGTAAATATAGATAGATCCAAGAGTCTGTTGTAAATAAATGATAAACATATAGTCCAAATTGAGCGTAAATGGATGCGCCCATGGCGCAGGCATGACAGTATCTGCCACCTGGTTATCAATAGAAGGTAATTTATTGGCATGTCAAGTTAGACAAATATTGCCAAAGTAAATACAAGGCATACATAAAATGTTGCATTTTATTCAATTGTGAGCATTTTTGTAGCAATATTTGTTGGTGATCAGTTTAGTTTTCAGTTGCTTAAACAACAAAGTTTGAAAACATATTTTATAAAACATAAATAACACTTTATGATATTGGGCCTCATTACGAGTCACCCGGTGTGGAAATAACGGTGGCGGTAAACCTGCCGCCACCGTTGTTTCCTCACTGGGTGATCTCGAGTTCTGGAGGCGGGAGGTGTCTTTCCTGCCAGGTCTGACCTGGCGGGTTTAACACCACCCGCCTGCAGGCGGACGTGGAAACACCAGCACCATCACGAGATGGTGCCAGTGAATACTGATCACAGTGCGTTGGTACCTGAACACAATTCAAACCCTTGGAGTATCCGCCACCTGGTTAAACAATAGGTGGTAATTTATTGGCATGTCAAGTTAGACAAATATTGCCAAAGTAAATACAAGGCATACATAAAATGTTGCATTCTATTCAATTGTGAGCATTTTTGTAGCGATTTGTGTTGGTGATCAGTTTAGTTTTCAGTTGCTTAAACAACAAAGTCCGAAAACATATTTTATAAAACATAAATAACACTTTATGATATTGTATAGGGTGCTTCTGTAGCGCTTTGCATTCTGTCTGCCTGCCGCTGAGAAATAAGTCCTGAAATGATCAACTAATCCTCCATGTGCTTTGAGGCACCTACACTTTTAGCGTTCACCATAGTGAAAAATATGTTGCGTTTTCACTTTTCCTTGGGGAATATAGTGATCACTTGAAACAACCAAATTTGACATGCATGTTGGTGAGGTGAGGGCTATGGTGGTTCAGAAGGTATCTCAGTGTGTCAAGCACTTATTACAGAGATCTGTCCTCATATGCGCGTTGACAGTTCCAAACAATGAGAGGCCCTGATTCATGGAAATATTTGTATGGAAAATCAGGGATTTGCATGCCAATCTGCGCGCGGATCCCCGTTCAGCGATTCATGGAACCAAATGCCTGGGACTTTTCCAGGACCTGTGTGGATTCTGCGCAGGCCCAGCACATTTCTGCAAGTGGACGAGCACCTTGCATGAGACTCCAAGTAGAGTGTGTGTTGGGCCTATGCAGTGACCCAAATAAGGGGCAGAACATGCAGAATGAGGAAAGAAAACGCAAAAATGTGGGCGTGTTGAGGCACGCCCATACCAACGCAAATACACCGTATTAATGGATTTGAACTCGTAACATTGCATCGCAAAAAATCACAAGGGCATGCAAGTTGAGTGATGCTAATTGTAAGTTGAGTGATGCTGATCGTAACTTACAGAGGGCATGCAAGTTGAGTGATGCTGATCATAAGTTGAGTGGTGCTGATCGTAACTTGGGTGCACGCTAATTAATGGGTGATCGCACGCAGTTCTCAGGGGTGCTGGATGGTCAGGCAAAGGTAGGCACAAAGGTTGTTGTGTGGTTTGCGTGGGGACATTTTGTGGGCATTCCGGCCGCGACTTGCATATACAGTTACTTTGAGTGAACAATTCCATGAATACGCAGAGCATGCAGAAAAACCTCTGCATGCAGGCTCGCGCAGAGACGTTCTTGGCACGCAGGATCTGCAGGATTGAGGCACCCTTTTCATTTAATCGGGCCCTTAACCTTTCCTCTCTGTCTGAGGTTGATAAACTTGACTATACAAACTTTGATGATAGTAATACCTACTGTGCTACACAACAAGATACCTGCACCAGAACATGCTTGTTAGAGAAATTAACATAGCATCAGTATGGTGCAGGTCTAAACTCCAACGTTGGTCTGTAAAAACTGGGCAGCCACCCACAATGAAAAACATCATATGTTAGTGAGAAGAGGGCTTTGCCAGAAGTCGATACTGTGATTCTGGACACATCTTATGTCACTGTATAGTACTCTACTGTTTGTGTAAGGGTTTGACTTCTCACAATCTGATAGCATTGTTTGCCCATGGCCTGCTGCCTGCTTTTTCTTTTCAAACAGCCCCTTTGAGTGGAAAGACAGGAGAAAGACAGCCACATGTCACAGGCATCTAGCAGACTTTTTAAAGATCTGCTTATTTAACCCCCCAAACATTTTTTTCCAACAATTTCAAATGTTCTTCTACACATCATGACTAATAATCTACAAGTATGTGTCAAACAATGACTATAAGTAGGTCAACCTATCACAAACTTTCTTTTGATGGTTTTAATAATTACTAAAATCTTTAAAATGCAGTAGACAATCCAAATATTTTTGCTTCACATGAGTTCGTTTTTTGATACTTGTAGACTTCGAGCTACGATGGAAAAATAATTCTACAATAATTTTTGTTACCGACACAGAAATTCTGCAGAGCGAGAGGATAGACCCTGTAATGACCTTAATCTCACCAGTGACTGGAAAAATAGGAAATGAAATTCCCATGCCCCCGGCTTTTGCCGTGGGAATAACAGTGACGTCCTCTCATCCTCCATCATGACAAGACAAACCTGGTTTGGGACCCAAAATCTTGCTATTTCACTTTGCTCTTACCCTGATCGAAACAGCATGGGGCAACCTTTGAAAAATTCTGAAGTGACTATGGACGTGTTATCTGGTCCATTGCTCCCTTTGGTTCGTCTATCAACAAACCTACCTTTGTCTGCTGGCGAGCTTATTGGAGTTGACAGATAAAATTGTGGAGATGAGGTGTCAATTCAACTGAACCCACCGCAGACAAAGAGAAATCATCTGGGGAATCCCTTTAGCCCCCTCAAGACCCATCATCTGGAAGAGGAGTCCAACCTTCCTCAAGCCTTTGTCCACACTTAGGAGGGTCTTTTGGGGCATCTACGCTTCCTCCTCTCTTTTCAGCAGAGGCCCCAATTATTCACAGTGCTCACCATTCTCCTTTTCAACAAATTGTCCTCATCCTACTTCCTCACAGTCCACTGGTCTCCAGTTAGATAGGTATACTCAACCAGCCCAGATGGCTACAACATTAGATAAGGAAGAAGTGGGTGTTGACCTACATTCTGGGGCTTTTCATTTGTAACAGATTATTATGTCTGCTCTCTCCATCGTGTTGGCCCCGTACATGAAGTTCCACGAGACTGTGAATGATAACGTGAAAGACCAGGCCACCCCACTGGCCATGATCCATTCTAAAGTAATATTGATTGAGTCCTTTAGTACTTCCTTACAGTCTAAGGTGGATTATGAAGCCGAATGTGCCTATTTGGTCCAGAAACAATTGCAGGACACCCTAGACCTGGAGAGAGCTGATAAAAAATGCCTTTTAAATTCAGCATTGGAACTTCTTCAGCTAAACTTCTTGGTACACAATATAAAAGAAGATGGCCCTACCACACGCAATAAAAAGGATTGTCCTCTAAACAATGTTTTGAAATTCATTTGGTCGAAGATTATGGAAATGTGCCTGCCAAGCAGGTCTCTGACCCCGGCCTCGAGCAAGGCCCTCTGTCAAAAAGTAATCTTGGGTCTAAATCAGGAGAAAACAGCAAGTCTGAAGAAACTACTATCAGTTTGCACACAAAGGTTAGCACACAAATTACATGCCGGACGTCTGAGTTGCAAGTAACCCATTTGACACTGCTGACATCTGATCATGAGGGTTCAGATAAAATTGCAGGCCTTTTCAGATCTTTCAAAATGATAGGAAAAAGAAAGATTCTATCTTCCTATGTAAAGCAGCACCAAGAACAAAAAAAAACTAAGAACCTATCCTTACCACCATATCGAAATAGGAATAATAGCAGTGCATTTCTGAGAATTCTCCAGATCCCAACTCAACTGAGCCTTGCCCTGCGTACGCAAAAACCTCCTCAGCCAAGATGTAAACAGGACATCCTACTCTTGGAGGAGCATGCAGAATCCAAGTTGAATCGCCTCCTAAAAGAGAATCCTCCTCTTGATGACTCACTGGCGGAATGTTTGATTCTTTCAACCTATTCAATAGAGGAAGAAAACTCCAAAGTCAAAGACGCGACCACCTTAGAACGGCTTCCTAATGGTCTGAATACGACAGACACATATACGAAGCCTGACTCCCGTCAGACCACTTCACTTACCCAAGAAGTGGACTTAGCATTTAATTCATCTATCATCCACTTGAAAAACAGTTTGCATTCCTTGGAGCAACAGTTTCCCTTTTTTACCTTAGAAGAAAGACATGAAAGGCTTACTTTCAACCGCAAACCAACGTTCCTCGATCGATCTCCTATGGTGAAAAGCGCTCAGGAGCAGGAAATAAGAAGGCCTGACAAGAAGCATCCAGCCAGAGGTGTTTTAAGTGGCGGGCAGGAGTCTAATGCACGATGGGTATTGAAATGCCAAGCCATTAAAAAAGACACACATAAGGTGCTTTTGCCCAGACTTTGGACGTCAGATGATGGTTTCATCCTAAACGTGCCATTGTGATGCTGGTAATACACCAGCTACTACCCTTCGCTTTTTAAACTCTGTTGATATTTGCATTGTGGAGTTTCCTAGAATCCTGCATCTCAAATCACGGGGTGTGAAAACCATGTTGCTTGAGGCGGCACATCTCCTTTTACCTATGGGCTATGACTTGCCAGATACTCTATGCGAAGAAAGGAGACCTACGCTCCATCCAGATTTAAACAATTACTTCGATCAAGCCCGAAAGGCTGTTCTGTAAAAAAGAGATAATAAGGATACCAGTACCGTGATCCTGCTCAGTCAGCAAATGGTTCGAACTTACAAATCCCCCACAGGTGAGAGATCCGACGAAGTGGGTCTGCAAAAAGGAGACATAAGAATTAAAGTCACAGGAGATCTTCATCCTACAAGATCAATATCAGTTCTGAAACATCCTGTCCAAGTCCAACTCAGAGAACATGCTCATCGGGGGAGCTCTGAGTATTGACCACTGTCTCCAAACTAACAACGAGTTTCACAACTTCAGATGGCATTTTGGAATAGTAGGGGTTTTACACACTTAAGTTCAGACCCTATGATCCTCTCTGGTATACTTGTTGTCATCTGCATCCAAGAGACCTGGCTTACAACAGTTCCAATTTTGGATGGGTATGCAGAATTTCTCAACCCTGCATACAAAGGCTTGAGAGGATGTCCAGCGGCAGATCTACTGACCTTTGTGAAGCTGGGAGTGGGGATTACTATAACAGACGTTGTTAGTCCCATTCCCTTCTTACAAATGGTGACTCTATCCATACTGAAGGATGAGACTGAGGCAATGGAAATAATCCTAATCATCAACGTCTATTGGAACCCCCAAAAACTTACTACGGAAGCTTTTTTGAGCACAATGATGGATTCAATCGACGACATCTCACTGACCCAGAATCACCACTTTATCATTCTGGGAGGGGACTTTAACTGTCATTGCCTGTGTTTAATAGAGTCTAACAATTTGGCAACCTTGGCGGGGCCTTCATTGGGTTCCCAGAAGACAGAAAGACTTTATGAATGATAAAGACATGCATATTTTGAATGGTCAAACTCATGGAGACATTCCAGCAAAGCCTAGATAGTCTGGTAAAGATAAAACCAGTATACTGGACTATGTCTTAATCTCTAGCGCAATGATTCATCATTTCTCCACTTTGAGGTGATTCGTAGTTATACAAGTGACCGTGCCCTTCTGCGCCTCACTTGGAATTGTCATCGCCAAGCCCTGGGAGAAAAAGTGCTTCTGAACATCGAGACCACTCAAGGTGATAGCCATCTCAGATTGAAAAATCACAATATTCTCTCTTTGAACGTTCATTTTGCTGAGCACCTGAAAAAGGGGGGCGATTCCAACTATGCTCCTTTTCTTCGTGAAGTCATGTTCATACCCAGAAAGAACAAAACGACTGCCTTCCCCTATAGACACTCCTTTGATGCAGCAGTAAAGGAACTGAAAATTCTTCTACGAAGAGATGTTAGGAGAATTTCATATACATCTCCTAAACAGCAGCAGTGTATGACTAAAAAAAGAAGGCAGAACTATAAGAACTGACTAAAGAGAGAAAAGGCGTCCTTATTACAATCTGACGCAGAGCTGATGATGACGTCGATCTTAAAGAAAGATACTCAATGTCGCTGGCAAGTGTAGTTCTGGAAGAAATCTGGATGGAGTTCTTTGGTAGGCTCAATGTCGCTGGCAAGTGTAGTTCTGGAAGGAATCTGGATGGAATTCTTTGGTAGGCTATTCGAAATGAAAGATAATATCCCGCCACTAGAACTTGAAGTTGAGACTCCTTCCTGGCCTTTTTTCCTGGATTACCAGGACGTGGAGATGCTTATTAAAAAAGCGAACTTTTCAAGAGCCCTTGGCCCAGACAGGATCACTAACAACATGATAAAGCAATCTCCAAAGTTCTGGATCCCGTTAATTCTAGACATTTTCCATCAAATCTTCAAATCCAGACGAATTCCAGAATCTTGGAAGAAAGCAATCATTGTCCCGATATATAAAAAAGGCAATAGGAGGGACCCGTCCACCTATCGTCCAATAGCCTTACTGGATGCTCTGAGTAAACTGTTCTCTGCTTTCCTTCTAAAGCAATGACAACTCTGGATACGATCGACAAACAGATTTGACCCGAGACAAACAGGTTTTTTGAAGGAAACAGGGACGGAATTAAACCTTCTCTTGCTTAACATACTGAAGGGAAGGCATGTAGTGGAAAAACTAAAATATACCTAGCCTTTATTAACTTGAGCAAAGTCTTTGATAGTGTGGACCATCAGCTCCTTTGGAGAAAGATGGAGCTGTGGAATTGCCCCCATCCCCTGCAATCAAATCTCTCTATGATTTCACGTATATTGAAGTCTGGCTGAACGCTTAGGGATCATTGACTAAGCCTATCCCAATGTTCACGGGCCTAAAACAGGGATGTCCGCTAGCTCCAACTTTATTCAGTCTATTCTTATTGGACATGAGTGACCATTTAAAGACAACAAAATCTATTCCCCATCCATGGGGGGTGTGGAACTGTCTAGGCTCCTTTACGCGGATGACATCGTACTGGTGGACAAAACTCTGATTGGCCTTCAGCGATCTCTTGTAGCATTAAACAACTACTTGGAACAAAATGGCCTCTCCATGAATCTGTCAAAGACCAGTATGATGACGTTAGGACCACAAAGAGCTAACGGAAAAGCAGTGTTGAAGTGGAACGTTGAAGGCCAAAGATTAGGAATGACTTCAGAGATCACCTACCTGGGATCCCTGGTGAATAACAGTACTTGTTACCAACCACGGCAACTGCACCTTAAGTCCGGACTTAAAATCTTGATCGGTCAGGGGAGAAGGATTCATAGAAAATACGGAAAGTTTTCTATCCTGCCGATACTGTCATTTTACAGTCTAAAGGTAGTTCCCTCATTGACCTTTGGAGCACAGGCATTCCCACTTACCCCCTGGGAACTTTGGCCCACCTTGGAAGGATCTTTTTGGAGGAAAATCCTGAACCTCCCGGAGATTGTTTCTACAGCCTTGATTAGATATTAACTAGGCCTTATTTCATTAAAAGGTTATGTGATATGGAAATCATTGTCACTTTATCAGAAAACCATAATGCCCTCGCCGGCAGTACCATATGAAATTATGAAATCGAAGCAAGGGAGAAAAGACAACGTCTTAATGATGCAGTGATTTGACTGCAGTCGCCATATTTAGAATATTTTGCAATCAGACGGGGAGGAATTGTGTAATTTCCCAGAAAAGGTCCAAATTAAACTTTTGCATAGTGACTGGATTAAGACCCTGAAGGAAAGAAATTCACACTGTCTTATGGACCCCGTAAATGAAGAAATGAAACCATGTGGACTCCTCCCTAAATACCTAGCCAAAGCCCCCAAGGGCTGGTATAGAGATCGATTTCTTTGTTTCAGATTTGATTTGTATCCTACGAATCAATTATTAAAAATCTATGGGAAATCTGTTACAAAAGGATGTAGATTCTTTTGGAAAGAAGAAACTATGGAATCATTAAAGCATGTGTCATTGTTCTGCCAAGGTCTGACGGATCTTACAACTAGACACGATTAAAATGTTCGATTCTTACAGGACGCTGGACGACACGGAAATGTGGTCCTTCTCACTGAGAGGAGAGAGCTTGGCGGCTACAATTTCCTGGTTGCATTTCTTAAAAGATGTATTTGAACTGATGAACTCTCTTTGGTTATCTTGGATGTTATCCTGTCATTGCTGAGTAGTAATATCTTTTATTTCACTTGTGAGGCTTTTCTCTCCTAGATGTAATATCTGAATGTTTGATATAGATTGATTTGAAACCATAAATCAATACAAAAACATAAAAAAAAACAATCATCTTTGTTTTGAATAGCATGTTTCAATACATATTCTATTTATTTTTTTTAAATATTATCATGTTAGTTCATTATGTGGTCTGTGTACTTTCCAAGTTGGATCTGTAAAGCAGAGTGTTATTTTAAGTTCATGAAAGTCAAACATTCACAAATAATTGGACCTTGATGTATGACAAAATTTGGGAAACAATGTGCCAAAATGCCAGACTGGGATCAAAGTTGGTGATACTGGGCACATTATTTAATCTCTTGGTTCTTAACATTTCAAAATGTTTGGTCCTTTATATTCCATAATTGTCAGCCCCTAAGTGATATTTAGTTCTCAGCATGCATGTGTTACAAAATCCACACTCATGGATTAAGAGACCATACCATTGCTTCATATATAACAATAGGCACCATTGATACACTGAACGCCACAATCCGTTTGTTGGCACACTCTTGGCAACAGTACTTACAAAACCATGACCTCTTCTAATCTCAGTCTATGTTTAGGTATAAGCACCTTCCTGATAACTACTGTAATATGAGCACAACATCTGTGTCTTCTCCATCCTGCTTCAGAATGTCTGCCGTCTCTAATGTGCTCCAGGTCCCAATATACCTTAAGATGCCCTGGTTTTAAAAGGGTCAGATACAATTACACAGAGAACAGAAGACTGCACCGGAGAGAAGTAAATCACCCATTTCTATAACGTTTGTGAATGCAAGATGTTGGATGTCCATGTTTTAATGTTAAGGTCGAACAGAGAAGCTGCAAATCTATATTTATTTTTTTATTTTTATTTTTAAATGTTGTAGTTTAATTTTTAAACTTTTCATTACGCGGCCAAATTAAAATAAGCAAGAGTTTTTTTTTTTAGCTCGTAAAAGGTTCTGCCAGGTTGAGAATTTCTTGAAGAAAATGGCATATTGTCAGGATAAGTTTTTGCGATCTGCCATTAAGTAACTCTGTCCATCTCTCCTCTGTCTCCATTATTTGTTCGTGTATCTTGTAGTAGCTGCCGAATCTTATTCTTTGCTCAGATAAGTCCTTACATTCCATTACTAGGTGAAAAAGTGTTTCTGGTTTTTCGATGTCTGAGCAAAAATGGCAAAAAGTGTCCGATGGCGCGATTTGTCTGGTTTTTGCTAAGTAGTAGCGGGTTGGAATTATGTTCATTCTGAGCCTCAGATATATTGCGCGAATTTTAGCATCAGGGAAGATGGTCAAATACGTCGGTAGTTCGTTGATGGATCTGAGGTCTGTCACACATTGTAGATTGATGGAGTATTTTTTTTTTCTTCAAGTGTTTTTATCCAGTCGTTTTCCATTATTTTCTTTTTTGCATACTGGGGGCGGAGCGTAAGCATTTCGTGTGAAATTTCTTCTGTTTGCATTAGTTGTTCTAAGTTGGCTTTCCACTTCATAAGGATTGTGTTGTTCATTGCTCCTTCGTGGAACCTCAAGATTTCGATTGCTGGTGTTTTTTCGTCAGTGAGAAGCTTTCGATACAGATCTAGTTGTTTCCATAAAACTATTGAGTTGATGGATTGTAAGGCTATTTCATGCCTAATTCTGGGCATAGGAAAGGTAGATGGAAGTTGCAAGAACTTACGCCAGAAGAGGGCCTCTAGTTTTGTCCAGGTATGATCTGTTGCATGTATCATTGCCTCTGTTCCATAGACTATAGTCGGAATAACTTTTTATTTGTAAAATGAGGTTATCGGTTTGAGAGAGTATTTCCCAAATTTACGCTGTATCAAACATCCTTGTCTTGCCAAAGATTGAGTTCATTGTTCCAATTTCATCGTCCACTCTTTTTCACATTTGGATTGATTTATGAAGATACCTAAGTATTTAAAAGTTGTTACTTCTTCCAGCGGTTTACTATTGAGGTACATTTTCAGTTGTTTTCCATTGGTGTTTGGCAGTCTTGTCAGTTGCATGATTCTGTTTTTTTTTGTGTTAATAGTGAGTTCATTGAGAAGCATATAAGAGCTCAGTTGATTGAGACTATGTTGTAACCCTGATGGTGTCTTGTTCAGTAGAATTATATCATCCGCATATGTCATTATTTTCACCGGAGTTGAGTTAATCTTCGGCGGATTCAGCACGTCAGGTTGGAGATGAGTCTCAATATCTGCACTATAGACATTATACAGTGTTGCAGCCAAGGGGCATCCTTGTTTTAGTCCATTTGCAGCGTTTATTTTAGATGATGTGTGACCTTCTCTTGTGAGTCTTATTGTAATGGAGGTATTTGTGTAGAGTTGTTTAATCGGGCCCAGTATGTCATTAGGTCGAGAGATCCCATCAAAGGCCATATGAAGGTCTATAAACGCCACGTACATTTTTGTTTTGCTGTTAATGGCTTCATGTTTTATTAAGTTTAGTAAAAGTAGGTTGATGTTAGTCCCAACATTTGGGGTGAAGCCAGTTTGTCTTGTGACGAAGCGCTTTGTTTGGATTAACCATAGGTTCAGTTTTTTCAGGAGGATCAAAGCGAACAACTTTCCCAGTGGGTCCAGTAATGCTATTGGGCGGAAGTTGGTCGGGTCATCCTTTGGACCTTGCTTGTGGATGGGAACAATGGTTGCCGTTTTCCATGTCTTAGGTATCTGGTTGAGCTTGTTTATAAGTGTTAAGATGTTTTCCATCAGGTTAGTCCATGCTTGCAGATTTTCCTTTAGCATTGCATTTGATGTCCCGTCAGGACCTGGGGCACGTGATATATTGAGTTTTTGAATAATTTCGAGAATATCTTGGTGACTGCAAGTTACTGTCCATTTGTCGTTCTGTGGTTGTGGATTACTTTCGCCGTCAGATCAGGCTTTATATATTTCTGTATAGTGGGCAATCCATTGGTGTTCCGCCACATTTCCTGTTAGTTGTTGTTGTTGAGCAGCATTATTATTCAAGAGATTCCATAGATCTCGAATATTGTGTTTTTTATATGTTTCCAGGATTGCTTCTGCGTCTGATTGTAATAGCATCATCTTGTGATTTATTATCCAGTTCTTGTATCTTTGTTTGGCCGCTTTTATTTTGACAATCGATTCCTTATCTTTGTTTTTTGACAGTTGGCAGACTGTGTTTCTCATTGTTCTTTTTCTATCAGCAAGCTCCTTGTTGTAGCGATGTTGGTGAATCTGTAGACGTTTCTGTTTAGCTATTTTTTAATGAGGTTGGAGTAGCCATTGGTAGTTTAATTTTTGATCGTCAGGTAGAGAGTTTTGAATAAATTTGCTTGTAAGTTGGAGAGTGGCTTTTTGGGTTATGCGAAGTTTTTTTCCGGCTGCACAGACTTCAAGCGGAGTAGGATGCTTGGGCTCGTGTTGACGCAGAATATCTTGTCCATGTACGACAAGTTGATTGTGGTCGCTTTTCGTTTTTGTAATTATATTTGTTGTTTCTACTGCGTCTTTTAGTTTGTTGGAAAGGTATATGTAGTCGATTATGGCAAATGATTTGCCTCGAGACCAAGTGGGAAGAAGATTTCCCATTTCGTCTTTGGGATGGTCTATAAGTTGTAGGTTACGGATGACGATTTCCTTAGTCCATTTTTTTGCGCAGATTGTTTGTTTTTCGATTGGCATTGGCTGACCGTCTTTTTGCCATAAATGCAGATTTAGATCCCCGCACAGTATAAATTCGACTCCTGTATAGTTCTTGATGAGGTTGTCGATTGTAAGGAATACACCATCCAAGAAGGCTTCGTTGGTATTAGCCATTGGGTTCCAGTATAAGTTCATGATTGCTATTTTCCTTTCGTGGTTGGTTTCCGACGATGCACAGTTTGACTCGCTCTTTGACATGATTTTAACGACTGTGTTTTGTATCCATGGATTGATATTTGTTGTTTGTATTATAGACCATGTGGTATCAATCTTAATTAGCGTTAATAGCCCCGATAAGGGTCTTCCTTTGGTTCTTATTGGAGCTGGATTGAGGAAGGCTAGAAAGCCATCGCAGCATGGAGTAGTGGAGAGCCAGGTTTCTTGGAAGCAAATGATCTGGTAGCAATCAAATTCCGGCGATGGATCGTTAAACAGGTGGGAGTTTCCCTGTGTGTTCCATGAACACAAGGTCCAGTTTTCTGGTCTATTGGTTGATGGTTATGAAATATTGCTTAGTTCTGCATTGTCTTGGTAATTCAGGCTATCGTCTGATCCGTATTGACGTCTGATTGGATGATCGGTGTTGTAGCTCGTCACTAGTTCCTCTTCGTTATGTGTTGTATTTTCAGGGGTATCCTGTCGCCTAGTTTGATGGTCTTCTGGGGTGTACTGATGTCTGGCATTACGATCTTCTGGGGTATACTGACGTTTGAAATGATGGTCACTTCTATTTTTTGGAGTGTTAGGGGGTTTATTTGTATAATTGTATCTCTCTTTTATCTGTTTTTTCATTGTAAAGGTTTTTCTGAGGTTTTCTTTTTTAGTGATCTCTTCTTTACACGCTTTAGTACCAGTTGTACATCTAAAGCCCAGTTTGTTTAGAGCATCTTTAGATGTTAATATTTGTTCCATAGTTGTTTTATTATGGAGCTTTAGCAATATTTTATCGTTAGAGTTTTCGTCTGCAAAGATCACCAGGTCAACGTCTCTGGAGCGTATTTGACTAAGGTTTGGGATAGTTTGAAAGAGGATTAGGATATTCGCTCTGTTCAATACCAGTTCATTTGCTCTGGTGGTGACATTTTCTATTTGCACTATGTGTTTCTCTGTTAGCTGGTAAGGGTTCCGAAATTTTGGTTCCGGGAGATCTTGATATTCTCTTTGTCGTTGTGCATCACAGATTTCTTGATATGACTCAGATAGGGAATGGCTGTTTCCAGTGCTGTTGTTTGTTTTGTCAACAAATGAAGATGAGGCGATTTCATCGTAGGTTGCCTCATTATTGAAAGTGTTAGTATGCTTAATCGTTGAGCTGTCTGATATTTGTTCGCAAGAGATCGAATTGCTGAGGGATTGGTCTTGTTTGTATTCGTCAATGACTATTAAGATTGAGTCTTTTGCTTGTCTGTTGGTTTTGTTGTTTCCTTGCAAGGATTGATCTTCATGTGTCGTTAAGTTAATTAGGTCATCCGAATCTAGGCTTTGATCCTTGTTTAATGTCTTTACTGCCGCTCTTGTTTGTTTGTTTGAAATTGGTAATAGTGGCTCATTGTGTTTTCTTGTAAGATTCTTTGCAGGGCTTTTAGGGTTTTTTCCTGAGGATGGAATTTTGGCTGTTTCTTCTGTTTTTTCTGGGATCAGCTTTGGTAATGGCAAATTTCGTAGGAAGGCTTGTGATCCTGTTTATGTGTTTGTTTGGTGAGTTTCTTTGGTGGATCTTTGTCGGTATTCTTTGCTTGCCCAAATATTCCAAAGGTGTCATTGCTGGTCATAGTTCTGGGTTCACCTGTTGGTTTTGTTTTTTCATTGCATGGATTTGGTACAGTTGTTGATTGTGGCAATAAGGGTGTTGAAGGGTTATTTGGTGTGTGTCTCAGGTGGTCCAGGTTCATTTTTTCGGGTGTCATGCATCGTGGCGTGCTATCTTGGGTTCTTTTTTGTTGTAGGATCGGTTGTTGTTGCTGGTTTCTGAGTAGGATCATGAGTTCATTTGTAAGTTGAATTGTTTCTTCCTTGTCATCCTGTGCTGTCATGAAAAGTCTTTGTTGCCATGTACGGGACTGTTCTGCTTCAAAGTCTAGGTGCTTTCCAATTGTGTTGATGAAATCTTCTGTATGTATTTGCTTAGTATGAATCATTGCGAGAAGTGTTGCATGGTCTCGTATATTATCTTTTGTGGCTTTGTGAAGTTTGAGAAAGGGTATCATGGATTGAGATACCACTGCCAGCAGCATGTTTTGTAGTTCCAGCATAGTTGTTGGAAGTCTCTGGTTTTGTGCATTGTCAATCGGGGAGGGATGTCTACCTGTGTTGCTTGGTACAGGGGTTGGGTAACCTGTTTCATTTCCTTGTACTGGTGTATGAAAGGATTCTTCTCCTTCATATTCAAATTGGGTAACTCTTGGTTCCCTTTTTATTTTAAGAGAGGTGGTGTGTGGTATTTCTCTGCCGTTGCTTTGATTTTCGCCGGAATGGCAATTTGATTGCAGGGATTTTTTGGGTGCTGGTGTCGACGTGCTGGGTGGGGTTATCATATGTGGTGGTTCTCCAAAGATTTCTTTCCTTCTTTCGGCACTATTCATAATAGATTCGATTTCTGTAATATCTAAGGATAAACGGGCTACTTTTCTTGTCACTGTGTTCAGAGGAGGTGTGATCGGTTCATTTAGTAGTTTTTGAGCATTATGAGATTGTAGCCATTGCAATCTTGCCTGTTTTGCTTTTTCTTTTTTGGTCATCTTTGTCGTTTGCAGTCCTGGTGTGTTCGTTTGACTTGATTGTGTCGATAATTCTTCGCTGTGTATTTTGTCCCATGTCGCCGGGATTTCACGGTCATGGGTGCTTGTATTTCCTTGATTTTGTTGCTCCGGTTCTTTACTATGTTCGTGTTCTGGATGTGGCGGAGTTTCTCTTGGCTGTTCTGGATGTGACAGAGTTTCGCTTGGATATTCTTGGAGGGTCCGTTTCATGACTTCAAGTTGTTTTTGTGTTTCATTCTCTCGGAATTTGTTTGAACTATCTGTGAAGGTCTGATCTATAGTAATAGCTTGTTTTTGTGTTCGTTTTTCTTGATTTTGTGGGTCCTGCGTAAATTTAGATGGGCCATTTTCAGTAGTATTTTTGTTTGAGTGCTTCAGTTGGAATATCTGTTCCATTGTTGGTTGCATGGGGTCCGCAAGGCGCTTTCCTCTAAGCCTTGTATTTGGCCGTATAGTTTGTTTTTTTTGTGTTGAGGAAGGTAGCAGATTTTCTGTCGCTTCTGGTGTTTTTGCAGACTTTAGAGTTGGGGTAGTTCCGTTTTGCATCTCTATATAAGTGGGATTTCTCACTCTGAGCTCGAATAGTTGTTTCTAGTCAGAGTGTCTTTGTTCAAGTTCGGTATAGGATCAAAGGGGCAGGGGCCCCCGCAGTCTCCTGTATTCCGGGTTGTAGAAGTTTTCCGTTCAGGGGTGAAGAGGTTGTTAAAGATCGAGATCTCCTTTGTGTGGTGGTTGAAGCAAAATCAAATGGTTGTTGATAGTCGGAGAGTCTCTGTTCAGGTTCGATGCAGGATCAAAGGGGGAGGGGCCCTCGCAATCTCCTGTATTCCGGATTGAATAAGATTTTTGGTTCAGAGTTGAAGAAATTATTGTGGTTCAGGATCACCTTTGATTGTAGGTCAGAGTAGGATAGAAGGGGTTGAGATCCCCACAATCTTCTATATTCTGATAGGGTTTAGGACCAGTGGTAGTTTCAGATGGTTCAGTGCAGGATATGCGGGATCAAAGGGGAGAAAGCCCCTGCAGTCTCCCGCAGTACGTCGGTTGTGGTAGCTTCTGGGATTGAAGCCCTGCACTGGCAGGTGTTTGCCTTTCTTGCTACAGTTGATGCAGTGTCAAGTGAGGGCAGTGCAATAGACGTTTTATTTTTTTTGGGTTACCTTCTGATGTTAAGGCACTGCGCTGGCAGGTGTGTGTCGTTAGTTTATCCGCCAAAGTTGACGGTACTTGGTGCAGTCTCAAGTCTCAGAACAGGGTGCGTGGGATCAAAGGGGAGAAAGCCCCTGCAGTCTCCCGCGCTGCGTCGGTTGTGTTAGCTTCTTGGATTGGAGCCCTGCACTGGCAGGTATTTACGATTCTTGCTGCGCTTAATGCAGTCTCGCATGGGAGCAGGGCAAAAGAGGTTCCTTTGTGTTAGCTTCTGATGTTTGGGCAGTATGCTGACAGGTGTG
Source organism: Ambystoma mexicanum (assembly GCF_040938575.1). Lineage (NCBI taxonomy): Eukaryota > Metazoa > Chordata > Amphibia > Caudata > Ambystomatidae > Ambystoma > Ambystoma mexicanum. The sequence goes on from NC_090932.1 coordinate 1,301,285,884, forward strand.
TGCCGTGGATTTATCAGCAAGAGTTTGTTGCACTTAGTGCAGTCTCGAGTGAGGAGAGGCCGGCAAAAGTTCCTTTATTCAAATTGGGTTGGGGGGCGAAATACGCCGGGTCAGGGGCGCCCCAGTCTCCTGTGTTGCGTTAACTAATTTTGGGGTGCTTCGTAGCGTGTCACTTGCGACCGTAGTCTGGTGCTTCCGTATGGGTCTGCTTCTCTCGAAAAGATTTCGAGTAGCTGGGCGAGGGAGCTTGCACAGAGGTGGAAGACAGTGAAGGATCAGTACAGGACGTAAGGCTGCTTTGGGAGGGAGAAGCAGTCGCACGGTAAGCCGCGAGAAGGTATGCGGCACACTTGTCTGTGCGAGTGCTGTTAGTCAGAGGAGCTTGCCGGCGCGAGTTGCAATACAGCGGTCGGGCAGGAAAGCCGCCGGACCTCGCGCAGCTGGTTTTTCGTTGTCAGTGGGCGGTGGGCGGAGAGATCGGGCTCCGACAAGCAGGTAGGGGTTGAGAGGGGGTGGGGGCGCGGGGTTCTTGTGGGGGTGGGTGAGCGCAGTTTCAATAGTTTCTGTGGCGATGCAGGTTATGTCAGTCGGACGGACAGAGGAGCGAAAGGTGGGGTAAGACCACTCACCGCAATGGCGATTTTCTTGGTTCTCGGTTCGCCGTGTTATCAGTCAGAGATTTCCTCTATGTTGAGATCTCTTGCTGGTTTCTGTGGGTTCCCAAGTGGGTGGCGAGGCGGGGCTGCGCCGCGGAGCCTCCAGAGCCTAAAGACCAAAAGACTCTGCAGCAGACTCTGCGGCCGCTCCACGGCTTCCTGGGTAATTTGAGGTGAAAATTAGCAGCAATAGAAAGAGGACTTGGAGAGTCTTCGCAATCCTGGAGCAAAAGGAGTTAGAGTCCTGCAGTATCAGTAGACCAAAAGACTGTGCAGCAGACTCTGCGGCCGCTCCGCGGCTTCCTGGGTAATTTTAGGTGAAAATTAGCAGCAATAGAAAGAGGACTTGGAGAGTCTTCGAAATCCTGGAGCAAAAGGAGTTAGAGTCCTGCAGTATCAGTAGACCAAAAGACTCTGCAGCAGACTCTGTGGCCGCTCCGTGGCTTCCTGGGTAATTTGAGGTAAAAATCAGCAGCAATAGAAAGAGGACTTGGAGAGTCTTCGCAATCCTGGAGCAAAAGGAGTTAGATTCCTGCAGTATCAGTAGACCAAAAGACTCTGCAGCAGACTCCGCGGCCGCTCCGCGGCTTCCTGGGTAATTTGAGGTGAAAATTAGCAGCAATAGAAAGAGGACTTGGAGAGTCTTCGCAATCCTGGAGCAAAAGGAGTTAGAGTCCTGCAGTATCAGTAGACCAAAAGACTCTGCAGCAGACTCCGACATCTATTTCCAACATGGTGTCCTCTACCATGAAGGAAAGCACAGGTGGCCTCTGCAGACAGGCCCTCTTGTTAAAGCAAACATAAATAAAGTCCAGTGCTGTGATATTCCCAGCCCTGACCCAATAAGAAGGCTGTAACTGGGCCATCCGTTGCAAGGGATTGAATGCCTTTCATTGCACATTTGCAAATGTTATGCATATTTCTGTATTTGGGTTCTATATAGCGCAAACCTAGCTGGGATGCAACAGAGTGCTGAACATGTTGTTGAAGATAACATTTGAGGCATGGAGGGGGTTTACAATATGTGGCACGTAATGCTCTGTCCATGGGGGTGGGATGTGAAGCAGGAATGCAAAGAGCCTGGGTGGCATATTAGGCATACTATCATAATATTTCCAAGTGTCAAAGAATCACTACAAGCAGGTGAGTATCACACAGGACCTCCAGACTGTAACTCTGAAAGAAGTGCAACCATGTATAGGGTAGTTTGCAGAGCTCTCAAGTTGCACCATGTCAAGTGTGCAGTAATAAACCAATTCTGGCTTTTAGATTTACTTCACATTGCATTCTGGGTCATGTAGTTATGAATTTGTACAGTAATATAAAATGGCATGCAATACAGAAAATCACTAGTAGAACATGATTTGAGAGCTGTTCTGGCATATTTTTAAGAAACAAGTGTGTGTGAAGGAATTAAGTTAGGGCAGAAGTTTTTTGTGCATTTCTAACTTTATCATGCTTTTCATAATCAGTAGTACATTTGCATGCATTTTACTGTTCTGCATCAGAAGAGAAAACACACATGGCCGTGAATTCCACCAGAACCAACACTTTCTTTTATCTTTATTCAGTGTATAAAAGGTGTGCTGTTTAGTTGGGCAATACTTTTTTAAAATTTAATATTAAATAAACCAATTTAAAATAATATGTATTCATTATATATTAAACATTGTTAACATGATTATTTAAAATGTTGGAAAGCTACTGATAATCACTGTAATGCAGTGAATTGTACTCATTTGCCTGTGACAGTTCTTTCTCAATGACTCAAACCCCTGTGAATGTTTGAGTCATTCACACTGCATGGGTGCATCTGGTCTCAAAGCCCCCACCCCATCACACACACACACAGTTTGGCCGTCAAATCTTCCAAAACAGACATTTGAATAATAAAGTAACCCATTTCGGTTTTACCACTTCAAATGTGTCATCACATCACACACAACAACAAGCTGCATGTCCCTGTGAAACAATGATCACAAACAGGTATCTTTATTGCACACTGTCTTTTGTTGTGTGTCTTGACAGTACTGGTGTAAAGCTTAGGGGAGTTTTTTTTGGGCTCATGTTACTTTATGTTCTAGGAAATGCAATTGGCATTTGGCTGAATTGTGTCTTTATCTAGGAACAGGTATTCAATGAACTATAGCAGAGCTCTACAACCTTTGGATCTCCAGATGTTTTGGAATAAAACGACCATCAACACTAGCCAGCACAATCAATGGAAAGGGCTCATTGGAATTGTAGTACAAAACATCTGCAGCGGCAAAGTATGAAGTCCACTGACCATGAGTAGTTCAAACATTGACCTTGTCAGCGGAAGAAAACACACCAATAACATAAATCCATTCCCTTTAATAGCACGGGATCCTGCCTGTGCCTGCATGTACAATGCCCAGGCCCGCCCAGGCCCGCCCTTGCCTGCCTTGCGCTGTGTATGATTTATGCCTGCTACACACCTGATTTGACTATTCCAGCCTTGCGCTGTGCATGATTTATGCCTGCTACACACCTGATATTACTATTCCTGCCTGGTGCTGTGTATGATATGTGCCTGCTACCCACATGATATTACTTCTCCAGTCTAGTGCTGTGCATGATTTATGCCTGCTACCAACCTGATATGGCTACTCCAGCCTTGCACTGTGTATGATGTATGCCTGCTACCCACCTGATATGACTACTCCAGCCTTGCGCTGTGTATGATTTATGCCTGCTACACACCTGATTTGACTATTTCAGCCTGGTGCTGTGCATGATTTATGCCTGCTACCCACCTGATATGACTACTCCAGCCTTGCACTGTGTATGATGTATGCCTGCTACACACCTGATTTGACTATTCCAGCATGATTCTGTGTATGATTCATGCCTGCTGCATACCTGATTTGGTTATTCCAGCCGGATTCTGTGTATGATTTATGCCTGCTGCACACCTGATTTGATTATTCCAGCCTTGCGCTGTGTATGATTCCTGCTGAACTTTAAGCATTGAGAGTAACATGTATGCAACAGCGCCTGTATGCTTGCGGGCTTAGTGCGCTTTACAAATGTGAAAAATAAAAATAAAATAAATCCAGGCAACAGCACTGGCCCTAGTTCTTCGGGTTGTCAGCTGTACCGGATTGGCGCTTGATGTACTGGGGATTCCACTGGGTGCTGGGAGTGGTCCAGAGAGAACTTCCTTTTGCATATAAACTGTTTAGAGATTCTTGCCGGCTACTTTGCAGTAAGCCGTTTCACAAAGGACATTAGTCAATGTACAATCAGACTAAAAGTAGACAGCCGTTTGGCAATCAACAAACTGGAGGGAAGTAAGGCCAAGAAACTGTCAGAATTAGCAAAAGCCTTCCAGGAATTATGCAGTGTCCATCAGTTGAAGGTTGAGGCAGAATACCTGCCGGGTACCCACAATGCACTTGCAGATTGGTGCTCCTGGATTTGGGAGGATCCAGTGAATGGGTAACTTCTACTAGACCTAATCCAGACGAAACAGGGTTCATAGGATCCGATCCAGAGGGATCTTTTTCTTCCCCACTCAATGACCTTGGTTCTTCAGTTGGAGACCGGATCCGACAGCTTCAGCGAAGGGCACATTCCTGCAGGAATTAGGAACCAGGTTTACATTATGCATTCCCTCCATACACAACAGGTTCATCGAGTTCTCCTACTGGTTCAGATCCAGTAGGCAATACATGTACTAATAGCCCAATTTTGGGCAATGCCCTTGGTACGTAAGAGCTTTGGAACTAGTAGTTGGCAGTCTGCTTCTTTTACCTACACACAGAGACTTGTTGAGGCAACGCAACAATGAGTGTCATCCATTGGTTTTACAAGAGAAGAAGAAGCCAATGGCATGGACCACAACAGGGACTGATGGAAACCCTCAGGATTTTTGACACAGCTTCAGGCCTTAATCAGAAATCATAGAGCCCTACTACTCTCAAATCTTACAAATCGGCCTACTAGAAATGGGCTGGCTGGTGTCAGCAATGGAATACTGATCCCATTGAAGGAGGTTTAGATCAGGGGCCAGATTACGGAAACGTTGCACCAGTGCAAGTGCAAAGTTTGCATGGTATTAGTACGAGGGCAAAGTTTGCCCTATTTTTAAAAACATTGGGACACATTAAAAAACCATTGCACCTTGACAAGTGCAGTTTGGCATGGTATAAGCACCAGGGCAAAAATTGTCCTAGTGCAAAGAAAATGCATGTTCACTACATTTTTGCACCAGGGCAAAACTAGTGCTAATATGGAATGGTATTAGCAGTAGGGCAAACTTTGCCCTGATGCAAAAATGCATCAAAAATGTATCTTTTTAGCACTGGCACAATTTTAGCCCTTGTGCTTTTAATAGGCCAAACTGCACTTGTCGAGGTGTAATTTTTTTAAATGTGTCCCAGTGTTTTTGAAAATAGGGCAAACTCTGCCCTAGTGCTAATGCAAACACTGTGCAAACTTTGCACTTGCACCGGTGCAAAGTTCCTGTAATCTGGCCCCAGGTGGTGAAGTTCTTGGCAGATGCATCCCTTTGGGCTTCCTATGGCCCGGTGGGGTATGAGCAGTCTGCTATCTCCAGCCATCATGATTTCACTTTAGGGTCTCCAGTGAGGAAACATATGTTGGTCACAAGGTTACCAATCGCAGTGCTCTTTCTTTCTAGGTACACTAATGGATCGGAGTTAGTCATGTGATCACAGGGGACTTTTCCGCGTAATATGAGCATGCACACACTGTTCCCGCCTGCTCCGCTTCTCTATTTCCATTGCTTGGCCGCTCAGTGGCCACCCTTTCCTTGCCCTGGTACCCTGCTTCATGTGGTGCCTGGAGCCCTCCTAGCTGCTTCTGCACTCCCCGCCACTGGCCTACACCATCATCCCTGTAGCGCAGGCCACTAAGTGGGCTTGCCTTACATGGGGGACACACTCAGGACCATCATTGTGTTTTTATGTACTTGGGGCACCCTCATGGCCCCTGTCCTTTGTGTTCCCCAGTGTCCTTATTCTCCTCCCCACACCTGTTCAATCAGCCCACTCACTTCCACAATATGGTCTATTTATTTATTGTATTTATTGGACATTTGTATGGCGCCTATACACAAGTGTTTCCAGGCGGTGTGGGATGCAAAAGGTATGCATGTGGATAGATGGCCCGCTCCTATGCTAATGTGTGGGATGTAGATTTGGTGTTCTCATTATTGTCAGAGAGGACTCGGAATGAGGCCTCATCTCTGACACAGATTTAAGCATTACATTGCTGTATCTCATGGCCTTTCTCAGAGTCACATGTATTTGAGTTTTGGATCTTAAAGGTAGGATGCGGAGATGGACAGGAGTTTCAATTTATTTTACTAAAAGTACAAAAAACAGGCTTCGAGGAAATTGGGTTACCAGCCTTTCCAGACACTGCTCAACTGCCAAAAACAATGTGATAACAGCCACGGCTGGTTTGAGAATGTATCATTGAAATTAATTTGTGACGTTATATAAACCACATTCTCCTGTTTCTTCTCCTACTTTGGATGAAATAGGAGGCCGGGTGGATATGTTTCTGTTTGGGTACCATTCTGCCATGTGGGCTAATGCTTTTATGGCATTTGAATGTAATGATTTCTTATTTATTTAAATGGAACAAATTTACATACAATTATCACCCATCCAAAGTTGGTACACATTTATCGACCTCGGAAGATGAAAGGCCGACTTGGCCGTGTCGGTATTCAAAACTGTGACCTGCAAAATGCACACAGATCGCAGCAGCAAGTGCTCAACCCGCGGAGCTAGCTTGCCAGCATTTTTGGGCAGGGGTCAGGTTGAAAGATATTCTCAAATTTGCAAACTGGCCAAATATATCCACATTTTATACCTTTTATTGTAAGCTTGTTGTGCATCCTTTATGAGCCTGCAATGTCATGCTTTAGAATACTGATTGTTTCTAGTAGGTTACGATAGACAGCCCTGTCTATTAAGGGTACAGAGGAGTATTATCCCTCCCTTCCCTTTCTCAATTTTACCACGTGTTGTCGCTGTTCCCTTAGGAGGTTTCAGATGATCAGTGGCAATAATTATTATTAAATTAAGTGGACACACTGCCAGTGCTATGTACGAATGTGGCAGTGCAGCAGGTTCCAAGGAAGATGTCTTTAGGGGAAAGGATGACAGACAGCTACGGAAAGAGAACTAGTGGCTGAAAGAAGGGAATAGGATGTGGAACAAATGGAGAAGAGGATTGGTCAATTGACTTAAAGTGGAAGAGCATTTACAAAGGATTTTGTGAATTGGAATATGCTTTCTTGCTGATGTGATGAAGATAAACGAATGAAGTGCGTATTACTCGATTCCATGTCATTAATAGAATCACAACTGTCCGTCATAGCCTTCTAGGACGAATCGCTATGAGTCTCTTCTAGCCCCAAAAATACCTCACTTTACTTACAGTTCTTACGAATACTGTTTCTTCGCAGGGATGTGCTGGTGGTGCTTTGTACACTTAAGGCACAGCCAATACGTTTTAGGACTTGACAGATTTGTACAGTTTTGTATATATGGACCATGTCTTAGTGACCATCACAGAAGTAGTAAGGGGGCTGATATGGGTGCCCTTATGGGTGCCCCGTCTACATAGTAGCATTCCTTCTGGGATTGGGTGGTGGGTGGTCTGGTTTCACCATCTTCATAAGATAGACTGATTCTCACTTCTATTCCTTCAAGAGATTCTCTTATGTTCTTTTACTTCCACCCACATCCCCAGATCCTGCACTCCCCATTGATGTTATAATAATGATGCAAGGAATGGCTCCACCTTACCACCTTGGTCCATACGCCCTGCACGCCCACCCTACCCTAGACTCACTGATCTGCTCCTCACTATTTCCTCCACTGGTTGCTTGTAGATCCGTCCTGCCAATTGCTCACCCTGTTAGCTCTGTCCTTTTCTGTGCTTCTCACTGTGTTCTTCCCCCTATGACTGTAAAACGCTCTGTTGCTTGTCGTAGCTAGGTTTGCGCTTAATAAATACCCTAATAATAATAACAATAATAATAATGAAGTTAGGTGCCGCTCCTTGAGTACTGGAGGAGGGCAGACCTTTTTAGATAACGGCAGTGTTTGGCTTTGACTGTGGACTCTTCCTCAAGGGGTGTGTGACATCCAATGTATGAATCACATAGCGGGTGGTTTCTTAGTGTTCCTCTGTAGTGATCCTTCGCAGGGAAAATGTACTGTACCCTTAGACATTAAATATCCGCCACGGTGAGTCCTCCTCCTGGACAGGGGAATGGTGGAACCCTGTGCGTGGAGATTGCAGTGACCACAGAGTCTTCTACTGACTTTGCCGAGCATGATGGTTGGTGGTTTGAGGATGGAGACGGCCTCATCACGAGTTTGGCGGTAACCCTTAAATGCGGTGGTAGCGCTATTACCGCCGCATTTAAGGGTCTGCCAAATCATAGCCTTGGCTGATTTCCCCCCAGTTCTGAGCTGGGGGGAAATCCGCGGAAAATGTGCCAATTTTCGGCGCTATTACTGCCGGCGGGAAATCCGCCGGCATTAATAGCGTGAAAATTCCCCATTGGGCCCAATGGGGAATGAGGAATTCCCAAATGGGCCCAATGGGGAATGGGAACCAACCGCTCCGCCAAACCCGTGATCCGGCGCTATTAGCGCCGGGGGGGTTTGGCGGAAGCTCTAATAGCCCCAGCGCTAATAGCGCCGGCCCTACTGCCCAACTCGTGATGAGGCCCTAAAAGTAGTTAGACCTACGGTTTATGGTCCGCCACTGGTGGTCACTGAAAGTGTTGCCAAATTGCAAATCGCATCCTGATGTTCGCTTTAGGTCTCCAGCGGTGTGGTCGTTTCGGGTGCCACGGAGCTTTCATTGGTGGTGGTAAGCCTCAGACCGGACCTCCACTATTGGCTAAGTCTCACAAATAAGTACTGGTATAAGGAAGTGGGACATGCGTAATGCCCTGGTAACCGAAGTGCTCGTCATTACTCCTAGTCCTGCTATTTGTCGTCACAATACTGAGATCTGCCTGGGAGGTAGGATATACCCTTCTCCGCCTGAAGGAAGCGCTTTTTTTTTTTTTAAAACAGTAAAAAGCTCCTGCCTGTCTGGTGTGCAGGGCCACTCAACAATAAGTATTATGAGGACTGGGGGTAATTTAAATAGTTCAAGGGTTTTATAAACTTGTCTTCTTGTGGTAAGTAGTTTTTGACGGTACAGGAGCCTGGTTTATTCAGAATAGCAGTGTGCTGCTCCCAAGGCATCCATTCTGGGTTAGTTATTGGTCTCTGCGAATGAAATATCTGCTGCCTTTTACTCTTCTGCGATCTCTTCCGGGTGACGGTGATCGTCCTCTACGCATGCGTGCCAGACAGCGTCTCTGCTGGGAAACCAGTGGTGGGGTTCTACCCTGGAGTGGTCTGCCGCCTGAACACTGCAGTGGGGTGCCTCGCTGCCAGCCCTCCATCGGGCCTCTGATTAGTGCGGTTTCGTGTTTGAATGCTGAGGGAAATGCAGAGAACGAGGGGCCCGGAGTTTAGCTAGTTTGGCTGCAGTTCGCAACTGCAAATTGGTTCTGGGCAAATGAGCTTCATCTATGCGTGCTAATTTTTGGGCATTTACCCTCTGAAATTCCTGTGACACTGAGGCGTCGGTTAGAGGCAGAGATAGTTATATTTTGCTTATTTGAGTCGGGCCTAGCCCTGCACAATGCCCCTACTTACTAAGCGGTTTCCAGGGAGACCATTGTCAGGGCCTGACATCGTGGGGAGAACTTGTCACCGTGAGGGAGCCTGGCCTGCTTACAAAGCGAGCTACCATTATCCACGAGAGTCGTGTTCACAGGAGCTTTGGGCGGAAGGGACTGTCATGATCCGATGGAAGACCGTCTACATGCTTAAGGTGTTCGGGCTCAGCTACCACAAGAGTCTTATGCAGCTATTGGGAAACAGTGGTATGCCCAGGAGTGGCCCTAGAATTTGCACGGTCCTGTGGGGAAAAGAATGTCTGGCCCCCCTAGTTTGCATACCTAGTGACATTATTGAAATCACAGAATGAGCCTTTAGTACACAAAGGTATCATGGGAAGTTAAATTAAAAACGTGTTGCCATGCTGAAGGTAGTAGACAAATACACTGTGGTGTCCAGTGTATGAATTGTCAATATTAACATTTACCTATGTGTCAATATCAGGAGTGAGGCATTTTTTGAAGTAGCAGACAACTGAATATCTTGTACAGACTTCTAATTTTGTCAAATAAGGCATAGTGTGATAAAAGTTGCGGAAGCACCAGCGGCATACCCAGCGCGGAGGTAGGGGGGACACGCTTCACCCCCAGAGGCTCTTTTGAGAGCCAGACTGGGACAGTTGCAGTGTGACACCTCTCCCGTTCGGCACCTCAATGAGGGTGCCCAATGTGAAAGGTGTCCTGCTGGTAGGACAATGTGTGCTGGGCAATCTTGCTCAGCACGCTCATTGTCCTGGCAGCAGGACACCTTACTCTTTCCAAACGGTGAGAGGTGTTCCGCTGCCAGGACAATGTCACAGGGAGCTCCGGTCATCACTGGGGTCTCACGTTGCTTTGTGTCAACAGAGCATTTCAGTGTGAGCCATTTGGCACTGATGGGAGGGAGGGTGGGACTCTTAGCAGGGACCTTTGTCCCTTTAGAAATGTGAATGGGAGGGAGCGATCAGAAGTGAGAAGGGTGCAAAATGTTGCATGCTTTATGAAATAATAACTATGGCTTTAAAACCCAAGGGGGATTTGTTAGGCTCACAATAATCCGCATAATGCTATTGTGAGCTTGCATGCAGGATGGGGAGAATAAAACTAAAGCCATACTCTTAATGCTCAACATATTTCTCTGCAATGTTTATAGTGTATAGTTAGTTTACTATGAAAGGCTAGTTTATTATGCAATGTGGTTTGCTTCCAAGGCTTTGCCATGAAGTATTATTTAAGCACATGAAATGCAAAGCAAAACCGTGATGACATATATATATATCAACTAAACCCGGGAAGATGTGCTCAGTTGCTTAAATTGTCCACATCCCGGTTTCACCATTTAACCAAAGTGTGTGATCCTGGGCAAATCATTTATTTCGACTGTGTCTTATCTGCAGCTCTAAACGTGATTCACTTCATAACTTATGTTAATATATCACGCTGTTGTTTAAAAAAAAGCCTAATGACTATACAGTTGCTCCATATAGAATAATAGTGCAATGCAGGTATTTTGCTCAACAAAGTTATTTGCCACTTGGCTTACTTATAGCAATTTATTCTAAAGTCACTTCCATGGTGCCTCCAGGTATCAAAGACTGATGATGTTCCTTGTGATGACCCGTTCTGTGAAGTCATTTCTGTTGCTGCAATCCATATGAAAATTAGGAGGTTTGCATGTATTTTGCCCCAGAGCGCCGAGACAAAGCTCTAATAGATGACTTTCCTGCATCTGTAATGTTTCTGCAGTTTTATTTTTTGTGGTTGTGTTAACATGCCATCTGCCACTAATGTTACCAAAAAAGTAGGGATGGGCGGTTTGGGGGTGCGAATGAGACCGTATGAAATTTCGCAGCACTGCATTTGGGTTGGGGGGGGGATAGCAGGACTTTTTTCATGGCTGCCCCCCCTCACTCTTGAAATGCTGGATACTCCCCCAGGGAGCACTCATTTTGGTTAAATGACGAAATGCAAGTTTTGAGAGCAGTCTGCAATTCAGGAACTTTACCACATCTCCCCAGATGGAATTGATAGAAATACTGTTTGCAAAAGGTCTTTTGAAACTTTGGTTTAAAAACACCATCTGTGGAAGGCGTGGCAAAAATAAAAAAATATGGTGGGTGTGTTTTGCTAACTGAAACTAACGTCTGTTTTTGCAGTTGTTTCACGATTGTTTTTTATTTTTATTGTGTGTATATTTGGGCAAATTGTTCAAATTAGTAGTATGATTTTATTTCAGAGAAGGATTATTTTCAGTGTAAAAAAAAATGTGAAAATGGTAACTCAGTTTATCAAGTGCTGCTCACTGCAAAATGTGAAGGTAGTATCATTAATATACCCTCTGTGTCTTGATTGGAGGGGGTGAGCAGGCCAAAACTGTCTGCCGTGTTTAGAATATCAGGGGATCCTATAGCAGAAAGTCGCAAAGGCAACTGAGTAGGTTGGGAGGAATTCCTGTATATCGTATGTCTTCTTTCCTATTCCTACAGCAATATATGCTGTAAAATGTGGTGTTTTTACATGGGAACTTTTGCCCCCATAACAAAAATCAAAAGCTGGCACCCAAGAATATACGCACATTAAGTGAACATATCTTAGTGAAAGATACACATTTAGTTCATTTGACCTTTCCCCTTAGAAGAAAGTGCAACAGATAAGAGCATGGGTCTTTCAGAAAAAGTAGTCAACAACAGAAAAATAACCATAGAGAGAAAATGTTTCATTAAATGCACTGGCCATGTATAAAAGGTGCTCACCTTTTTCACCCAACAAGATGTAGTGAAATATTTCCTAGAAAACAAAATCCCAATACGAGCATGTGCTTTGGTGATCATTTTATGCATCTTGTGGGTGAGTGTCTGCACTGGAAACATGATAACACGGGTGAAATACCGGTAGCCAAATGCTTGAGCAAGCTTGCTGACCTCAAAAACACCAAAGGGGGTTGCGTCCGCCCTCTGAAAAAAGTTACTCTGTCCACCCACATGTATCCTTAACTTGTGGCCTGAAAAACAGCACATGGCCACAATTAGGGAAAAATCCTTGCACCAGTCTCCAGGATTGCAACCTCTCTTGCCACATCCTGGGCAAATATTCAGGACTCACTTGTCTCTCATCATTCCCCCTCCTCAACCCCACGTCTGCCTTTCAACAATACTCTGCTTTAAAAAGATGACTTCAAAAGTACACATACCATAGTAAGGTGCACATTCAAATATATAAATCATTACAGCAATATGTTAAGAAAAAAGTGCACAATTATGGCATTATTCCCCCCTCTTGATATCAGAATAAGATTCAGCAAAATGCAAAAAAATGGCCTTTGGGTTTTGAAAATATGTTTTCAAGAAGTATAACATGTAATGTAATGTGTGAACAGGTTAACTCTTTGTGTTTGGTTTGGACAAATACAGGGTTCATAGATGATGTTATGAAAATATCACATTCTACCAAAAATAAACTCTTTTTCATGCATTAAATATGAACAACTGAAAATAATGTAGCTAATTTAAAACTGTTTTATTTAATATACTGTAATTGACCTGGAGGATAGCGTAGATGTAGGCAGCTAACTGGTCCTTTTTATGTGTGCTTTGAGCTTTTTGCATTTCTTAACACAGGAACGTTATGAACATCCCCTCCAAAACAATGGTCTGTTAAATGGGCCGCCATTTGTAAATAGCCCCCACTTTAATGCGCTGCTTGAAGAAAAAAAAGTGTTAAGCAGTCATTAAAGAGCCTGCAGCATCTGCTAGGCAGCTGGCAAAGGGTGTTTCTCTCTCTAGAGAGCCACAGGAGGTTGGGTAAGCGACACTGTGGCCTCACGTGTGCTTGGTACATGGAAGCTGCACAGCAGTTGAGGCATACACTGGTGCCTTGCGGGGCTCCACTGACTGCTTCTGACAGCAGGTCCCTGGGCTACAGCACAGACTGCCCATGCTTGGGACCGGCTCTGGGTATGCCAAAAGCTTCCTTGCGTACCTTTTGACTTCCGCATAGGTAGGTAGCACCGGCAGAGCACAAGATATGTAACGCCTTCCGTAATGCTGGTGTATCATGAAGCAAAATCAACATTTTATAACAGTTAATGAACAAAGAATTGAAGTTCCTAACAAGAACCATTATAAAATAAAGGTTCAAACTTAAGTTACTAAAAAGGAACCATGAAAAGATTCAGGGTAAGAATTTGAGAAGGAGTATTTGAAATAGCCAAACTCTTTTCTAATGAATGTCTACAGGGGCTGTTACATAATGGGGCTTCAGTGGAACCTATGTATAACTATAGAGGGGATTATAGTTGGTGGAGTGGGATTTGGATTACGGCGAGACCTGGCCATAGGGGAATTCGGTTGGACTAGAGATTGGTGTTAGGAACAGTCAACGCAGGTACCCAGGGACTTGCGAGAAATCCCGAATCTCAGATGACCCGAGTCAAGCAACACAAACTCTGACATCAGACTCCCGACCAGACTTGAGTGAAGACAAATAATTTTGAACTAAAAGATCCAAGTGCGAAATGGCTCCTCCATGCTGCACCAGATTGCATGGCTGATAAACAATTGCTGCTTGTTTCTATGGAATACTTTCTGGAGTACAGACCCATTTAGTGGGTGCTACTGCCAGGTGCAGTCCAGTGATTGCCCCCCATATTAGGATGAGCATGTCAGTAGGGTGAGGTGGGCACCTGGCCAAGAAGTTGAAAGGTCCAAAGGGAGGTAGGTACCAGAGTGTCTGGCTTCCTGATTTGTGATGGTCTCTTTGCCACTTGGTTCATACTTGGTATTTAGCAGCTCTTGATAATAAGGGGTGTCAACAGGGATATCTCGGAACACACAGACATCGCAAGATGTTTCAAACTTGTATTTGTTAAAGGATTGTGGGGTTGGGAAATGCATATCAGGAAAGAGCCAACATATGTGGGCGTTTCTATAGCAAAATGTGTTAGGATTAGAGGAAATTAAATATGATGGCCCTGTTTTAAAGGAGCTAGTGTCCTGAGTCACTTTTAAAGTCCACTTTCCTAGTCTAATCCCCACACTCCTGTGTACCAACACCCAGGGCACTGACCATCAATTCACTCAGTCTCAGGTATATTTATAGAGCCCCAGAACACTTCTTTGTCTCCACTGCCATCTCTGTTCTGTTGAAAGTCTTTGGCTATAGTTTAGCCTCGCACCACTTCTTGGACATTGAGATGGCCTTTACACTGTTCACTGCCACCGGGCAAGATATGTAGCATGATCATTTTGCCCAGGGGTTTCTCCTTGGTTTTAGTAGCTAGGTATTCTCACCCCAATCAGGCCACTTGCAGATAGAATGTGCTTAACACTATATAGGTTTACCACACTGGCTTTATTTGGGCTGTTGTCCTTGCTATTCCCACCATGATCAGGGACATATCTCCCAACTAGCTTCTCTCGCTGCATCAGGGATTTGTGGAGGCATCCCTTGCCAGTCCCTGGGCCCAGGTCAGCAGCCCTCTCTATATAGCCTGTTGCTTCCACCTGGATTCTCCCAAGGTTTGGCTCCACTGGTTTGGCCAACTCCTCTTGCCACTCCCTATCTCAGGTTGATCCTCTAGACTTGACCAACACAGGTTCTACTTTGCTGCATCTTCTACTGCCTATCTTTCTCTCAATATCTGTCCTTTCAGCGTGTCCAACTGTGTCAGGAATGCTTTATGTGGGATATCAGGAGGTGACCCTTGCCAGTCTCATGGCCCCGGTCAGCAGGCCTCTCTGTAGAGCCCCTTGCGTCAGCCTGGCTTCTTCAGAACTTTGGCTCCATTGCTGTAGCCGATTCCCCTTCCCAGTCTTTGGTTGACCTTGTATGCTTTGCCAAAACAGCTTTGTTGCTTCTCCTGTGTGTCCCGCTTTCACTATCTGGCCATTTTGGCTTGCCCAACTCAGGTTCTGCACTTCGGAATCTCCTCTTCCACTTCCTCTGGCTTCAATACCTCTCTATTGCTTAAATTCTGTCCTAAAACCCACAGTAAAACAATCCAAGTGAGTAGGTTTTTGACTTCTTTCCCATTGCGGATTAGTTAACTGGCCAAACGTGTGTCTGTTTCCCGGCTAGCCTCCAGATTTGTGCTTGATTTTTGGATCTGGTCCCACCTCCTCCGCCATGTATGTGTGCCTCCCACCTTCTTATTCCCAGCAGTTGTGTGTTCTGTAATCCTGTGAATTCACTCCTGTCAAGGTCCGCCATGTCAGGTTCAGGCAGGAGCATCATGTCTGCTTCTTGAACCGGTACCCTGTCTGCCAAATGCATAGAGATTTGGCTATCCTATCTGTCAGTGTTCAAGAGGCATATTTCTCTTGCTAATGCTTCCTCCTGACCTGGACACCTCATGACCACCTGGCGCCTCCATTCATGTGAACTCATCACATGCCGCCTCCCATTCGGCCTGGCCTTCTCTAGCATCTTCATGCCTGGTGATAGGGTGCCTAATTACATCATCATTACTGATCTGGAGCTTTCCCCCCTGGTGTTCTACCAAGGATACATATGGTTGGACACATACAAACCACGTTCTGTATGGAGAGGTTGTAATAAGCCAAAGAGCTTTTGAATGGATGAATGATCTGGTAAACAGATTCGTGGTCCATGTCAATTTATTTTATTAGCAATTGACAAGTACCAGACAGAATTAGAGGGCCATAAATCCTGGGCTTATTATCTTTGATGTTTTCCCAGAAGCTTAACAGGGCATGGTATGCATCTAACTAAACTTTCTGACCGATTGGATAGTATTTTAGGGCTCTGTGGCCCACATAATGGCCAAGGACTTAAGCTATATGATGGCTTCTCCTGTATATTAACCTGCAGCTTATGTAAAAAATGGGGTGCTGAGACCTTTCCTTCTTAGAGCAACACAGCTATCAAACCTATTTTAGAGTCGTTGGTTTGCCGAGTAAAGGGATGATAAAAATGCAGCATGACAAGCTGGGGTGGTTTGGGCAACTTTTTCTATTTTTTATTTGAACAATAGGATATGCAATGAAACTCCCTTAGGGCTTGAGAGGGCCTAATGGGTGCTAACCTGTCTGAAAACAGAAGATGGGGCACACCATAACAAAACAGAGTTCTTAGGACTAGTGGCTACTGGGGAGTGCAGTGAATATTAAGTCACTGATGGTGTGCCGATATGTTATTGCACCTGCCACTGGTTTTTAACAAGGCCAGCAGATGCCTCGAGTACAGACACACCATGAATAATAAATAGATTACACGATACATTTGTAGAAACATGAGAAAATTAGCAGAACTTAATGTAATTTACAATGACAGATCCAAGAGGCTGACAAAGTGCAGTAACGTTTTAATCACAGAACTGTTGCATGTCTCACATTTCCCATGTTGATCCGGTGGTGTGGGCTGCTAACATGTGGGTGCAGTTTAAAAATAGACTTACAATAACTTGGTTTCGAATTCTGCAAGTTTTGGGTTAGAGAAATAAGGTTTTTAATTCAGAATGCAGAGACTATTTTTACTCACACACCTTTCCTGAGAAAATGTTTTTCAGATTGTATTCATCAAATATAAGTACCCATCCTCTTTCAAATCACTTATGAATCTCAGTGTGCAATTTCATATGAGGGGTTACATGGAATTACATTCACACCATTCCATGGGAATAGAAATGATTCCTTTAAACTTGCTCTGATATCCCTTTCCTTTTTTAATAGCTATGGCCTTCACAAAAAACACATTATCAAACATCCTTATTAGGCTCGGCTATGGATGTCGTCATATCACAGCCCAATGTTAACTATGTCTGTGAAAAACACTTTTGGTATTGTGATGAAATACAGTTATTTGATTCCTTCTCCCCAAGGGGAAGCCTAAGCCTCTCTCTTTGAGGCTAGGGAGGTGAGCCAGCTCCACAAGACCCTCCCTAGGGTTATGGGCAAGTGGGACCTCACTGAGAGACTCCCCCTTAGGGTGCCAAGGATGCCCATTCCTGTTGATTTTCCCTGGGGAGAGTTGCTTGATCCCCACAGGCCTTACATTGGCCCCTCCCCAACACACCTATATTCGACCAGCCTCAAAATCCAGATTGGCCTGGAGATATGGGTTAGACGTCATGGCAGGCATCATTGGCCCTGACTTTTGAGGTGATGATAAAATCCACCAAGGGATCCTTGAAAAAAGCTTTGTGGGATGTATTAACCCACTTATGCTCTGCTCTGCGGCATTACTGTGTCCTGGTGGTGCCAGAATCATCAAAATGGCCACAAACCCCTATGCGCGCCAAAACCTATGGAAATTGCACTCGACAACGCACAAAAAGATGGCTGCCAAATCTACCATGCAGGTTGTCAGTGGTAGAACGGAGACCTCACTCCTGAAGCATGTCATTGGGCTGCCCAACCAGTAAAAATGGAGCACAGATGAAAAGCAGTGCTTTACTGAAAGAAATCCGAAATCTTGCATTTAAATCCTTTTTCTTGGTTGCTGAAAATACAGAATGCTGGTCCAAAACACCCACAAACATCCAATCTTCTTGTTGGGTGTCACATTTTACTGAATTCAAGAAATCATTGTGAAATTGCAATATCCTCGAAAGCTGAATTGGTCAGCAAAACACCCACAGCACAGGTTTGCCTGCCTATGGGATCTGTCAAAATCTGGGCGCAGTGCCAGCGGCCGTCTGAATGACTGTTTTCAAAAGCCTGCTTTAAAACAAACTGTAAACTTGTACCATTAAAATCTAATGTCTGAAATCTAAGTGACCTGTTATCAAGAGTAACCTAGGTTGTAACTATTTAAACTTCATGGATGGTTTAGAGTCTGGAATCAGTGTTCTAGCTGCTTGTTTGAAAATTGCAAGTTTATTTTAAACCCAGAAAAATGTAACAAAATGACATTTAAATCTAACCCTGACTCCAAGCCAAACCACAAACAACTTCCCCCACAGGGCCAGGCACCTCCCTTCTGTTCTCTAGACCAGGAACTCACATTCATGTGATAATTAAGAGGGGAGGGGCACTTGGGCTGCTCTGGGAAGAGCACAATGGACCCCCCAAGGCAAGGAGATGCTAATCAGGAAGGATCGTAAATGGCCTCTGCCAGAAGGAAGGGGGCAGAGATTGCTCCTGAGCTGCAAGAAGGAGAAGGAGGCAGGGACAGACAACGTTTGTTGATTCACAATGGACAAAAAGCATATTTCTAAAAAGACTGATAATTTACTGTGTAAAATTGTAAAAAATATGTAAACCCCGGATTTCTGAACCTAATTTTTAGCTGCACATTTGAAGAGGAGCCAGAACTCTGTGCCATATTCTGGGAAGTAACTGTAGAAATTGTGGTTTTATTCCAAATGTAATTATGTCAAAAGCATGAAACTTCACTCACTTATGCCCAGATACAATTCGCACAGTTGTACACATTTCTGGATAAACTAGATATTGTGTTCCGGCCCAAAAGGGCAGAATTATGTCAAAAGCCGACACAAGATCCTACAATGACGGGGCTTGGAAGAGCATTTGCTCCACAAATATGTGATCTAGATATGTTATTGTTATAAAAATTGCAAAATTGTAAATATGTATTATACTAAAAGTAGATTTCATGTTCAAAAGCCAAGTGGAGTGACACCCTGTTTTCTCCTCCAATCAAGGGAGAGGGGAGATTCTAACCTATGGTCAGCCTAGGGGGTGGGTTTAGGATAATCCAGCATAGACACCCCTTTACCAAATGCATATAGAGAAAGCTGAGGACTTAGAAAGGCACACAGATTCACCCACCAATCGATTCCTGGCGAAGCACCCTGAAGGAGATCCATCCATATTCCTTGCTCCAGACTCCAGAAACTTGGCAAAGCAGAAAGGCCCACTCTATAGCTGAACCATTCTCAGCTAGGCCTTAAACTTCTAGAACCAGAACCCCTCAAACTTAAAGGGGAAACCAAAGAAGCAGCCGGGCTGTGCTATAACTGCTTGCCTGCCAAATAATTATCTGCAGAACCAGGGCAGATTAAACCCAATCCTGTGTCGGGCTGTGCCGTGCTGTGCCAATCCTGTCCATTCCTATTGTGCGGTGACCAGAGCGCCTTGCTGATTGCAGACCCTGTCCAGTCCGGTGTGCCCAGCAGAATTCCTGTCCAGAAATCTTGACTGACCAGAATTCCTGACGGTTCTGTTCAAACATATATAGTGAGTTTCCATAGTATAGGACTGTCACTAGCCTATCTGTTGTCCATAGTAATCCCTATCTCAAAACCATCCTCTCTTGTATTTAGAACCTGATATTGTTAGAAAAATCTTTGAATTGCCTGAACTCTCTATCTTATCCCTACCATCTCCTTCTGTACTGTAGTGTTAAACCGATCTTTGCGCTGATATATTTCATCTGAAGAAGGCAAGCTCCTCGGCAGGCAAAAACTTGATCCAGAGGCGTTCTGGTCAAGTGGCTGTGCTCCCGTGTAGTATTTGCTTTTTCATAAGTCATTCCCTAGTGTAAAGAAATCCTGTTTGTCTTTTAAAAGTGCATTCCTGTTTCTCATTGTTGCACCTATCTCAGAAAAACGACCTTCACATAAATGTCCATAACTTCTTCAAATTTTATGCTAGAAACAAAATGTAAATGTCTGATTGTAGCTAACATCCACAGCTTTCCATAGAACTGAAAACCGCATCTCAAATCCCTATAGTTCTTCAGCAATAGCGATTTACCATGCACGGAAAAGTTTGCCACGAATTTTCATTTTGGCAAAATATTACACCTGTAAAATAGCTTTTCATTGCACCCGACCTCAAATATCAGTTTCCACATTGTTTATTGGTGTAAAATCATTGCTAGTGTTTATCTGCAACCATATAAAGCGGCTCCCATTAGAATTTAAACAATTTCATTCATTTAACCCATATTTAGTGTTTTACCAAATCCATTCTCAGACAACTTTAAAAACCAGTTTGACAGTTTGCCAATCAACTCTGTTTCTCTCTTGTGTTTGCTGGGGGGAAATTGGGATTGACCTTGTATTTGAATTCTGCATTCCTGAAACCTGTTCTCTCTCCTCCTATCTCTCTACATTGCAAATTGGGGGTCGAGGGGCGTGCAGGGGGAAAGAGTAACCACATTGCTATTTGATTTGAACACACACCCACAAAAGTATTATTGCTCTGCTGCATTGATTTTGCTTATTATTACTCCTTGTGATTAAAGGGATTCCTTAGTGTGACATCACCACATTGGTGATTACTGTATACCCATAAATAATAGTGTGATTATATTGTGAATACATAAATAAATATTTTAACTTTGCAAACCAGCCTGATTTCTGGTTCAGTGTGACCGGGGGGGGGGTGTTCCAAGAGAGGGGTGTGATATAAGTGGTACATCGGTCAGAATAAAAGGACTTTTAGACACAAATAAATAAATAAATAAGGATTTCAGTTGTTCATTACACGCTAGGCGTTGATTTAGGTGAAGTGCCGGATTGAAATAACTTACAACATGTTCCCTGTGCCCCAACAGGATAAGGTTCATGAAGGAACAGAGACAGGGTTGCGATGCTTCGGAGAAGCAGATCTCCCCAAAGTGGAGAAGCCCCAAGAAAGGCCGAGGAGGTGGCCCCACTTCCCGACCTAGCCTTTGCCCAGAAGAATGATCCGGTCCTCACCAAGGGCTTTAGTAAGGTAATCTCTGAGGAGGACTACAACCCTACAGGATACCGGAAGCCAGAAAGAAATGAGAAAGAGATAGAGGACAAGCTTAACACTGAAATCATCAAGCTCTCTGAGAGTCCTTGATCCTCCCCTTTTGTTTTAGGGCCTCATTACGAGGTGGGGGCAAGGGTTAATGGGCACCGGAAAGGAGACCGGTGCCGGTAAACCCTTACCGCCCTATTCCGAGGTCCCTTAGCGGGAGCCGCTAAGGGACCAGGGAGCTAATAAAGGGCCAGCTATTAGCGGGCCCGTCATTAGCTCCATCCCCATTCCCATTGAGCCCTATGGGGGCTTCAATGAGAATGGGGAATGGTTCTCGGAATGGGGACTTACCGGGTCCTCCAAGGTTGGAATGACCCTGTAAGTCCCTATTTCGAGAACCCGTACCCGGAATACGGTAAGGGGGTAGCCATGGTGCTAATAGCACCATGGCTACCTCGTAATGAGGCCCTTAGTGTCCAAGCTGGATCAGTCCTCGCATTTATGTATTGACTTCAGAAAACGAAATTCGATTTATGTTTTTGACAACTTCCCTATGCCATGGATTGACGACTTAATCGGAAAACTAGATTCGGCCAGGTGCATATCAACACGGTTACTGGCAAGTACAGTTAAATCCTGATGATAGGGAAAAGACTGCCTTTTTAACTCCACAAGGTTTATTCCAATGTAAAGTCTTACCCTTTGATCTACATGGAACTCTGGCTACTTTTCAGCAGCTGATGAGCAGATTATTAAAACCTTACTCGCTGTTCTCTCGATGACATAGTTGTTCACAGCAACAGCTGGCCCAAACACATGTATCATCTGTATTCCAACACCCGGGCTCTCAGACAAGCTGGATTAAAAGCAAACCCTCAAAAATGTCACCTGGCTCAATCTGCTGTAAAGTATCTAGGATTTTCATTGGGAATGGCCTAATCCAACCTCAGACCGAGAAAGTGAAGGCAGTCCAACAAACACCTACTTTTGAAACCAAATCGATCTTCGTGCCTTCCTAGGACTAATCTGCTATTACAGGAGATTCATACCAAACTATTTTAGCCTGGCAGCCAACCTGATGGATAAGTTAAAAAAAACTCCCAACACCAGAAGTTACTCTGGGATAAGAAGGATCATGCCAGCTTTGGTGGTTTTAAGAGCATACTTTATCACAAACCCATCCTTAAGATGTCACACTTCAATAAAGAATTCCTCTTACAAACTTATGCATCAAAGGTGGGTCTAGGGGTAGTACTATCTCAAAAGTATGATGGAATCAAAAATCCAGTACTATATACCAGCCGCAAGCCTTTCCCACAAGAGTAGAATTATGCCACAGTGGAACTGTAAGCCTTCCCGATCAATTGGGTTATAATTCACTTGAGGAAAATGTAGGTCGGTCACATACCTCTCACCATTGACCTGGATGAGCTTGAGAAAGGATTCAAACCTAAGAGTAATGCAGTGGTTCTTGGATTTATAACCTTTTTGTTTCACTGTCGAATCCCGAAAGGGTAAAGAACAGAGAAATGTCAACCTTCTAAGTCGGTTTCCTATCAGTCGAGAACAGCCCTAAAGGAAAAGGTATGTGATGAATCACAGGTATTCATGTCTTCTTCCCAAGGTGGAGCGTACCCCTTTGAGGGTAGAGTGCTGAGCCTGCTCTGCAAGACCCTCTATAGAGGAGCAGCGGAATGCCTCTGCAGGAAGTCCCGCCCCCCTCCTGCTTGTATGTTGGAAGCCTGAAACTGCACCATGCTCGACACCAGTAGTTATGACCATACCGCAACAAGTGTTCGAAAAAAGGTATCCATTAAGAAAGCCATACCAGATGCATGCCTTAAGAGATGACAATCTCTTGGAAGAGGTCCCTGAAGGAATATGAAAACAAGAGAAAGAGAAGCCAGTGACATCACTAAGAAGATAAGAAGAAGACAATGTATGGACCTTATAGAAACTGATGAAATAAGGAATCGACTGAACGTTCCTATGCGGAAAAGAAGATTGCATGTGTGTGTGACGCACTGAAGAAAATGCAAAACATTTAATGAATGTACAGATGCAGCAATGCAAGTAGACTAAGTGATCCTAGAAGCTAGCGATGCGTAGTGAATAGACTACAGGAGAAGCCACCATTGTATAGTGTCTTGACAATGGTGTCATACATTTTAGTAAGTTCAAACCCACAGAGAAAGAAGGATCAAGACCTGTGTGTCGCAGCAAAGAATTAGCTGGAGATCGCAGACTTGAAGGGTAAGGCTGTTTGGCCTGGTATCAAAGCTGGAGCAAGTCAAGGCCTGTTATCTATCATTGAATAACAGACACCGTGAGACGCTGAATCATCCCTTGCTAAAGTGCTAAGAAAGAACACCATGAGTGACAAGTTTATTCATTCAAGACAATTAATTGCTGAAAAATTCGGTCCCCTGTCATGTGGACGAAGGATGAAAATAGGAACTGTGATAAGCGGGTGCCTGTACTCACTTATATTCCCAGAGACGAGAATACTTTGCAAGGCCAAGTTCAAAGGCAAATCTTCATGGCAGACGGCATGGGCGATGAGAGATGTTGGGCTATTTGGGTGGGAAAGCAATGTCAAGTCCACCTCTCCGCACCTGGAGCGAGCTTACGTGCTGCTAAGGAGCCGCGTGTTCCAGACATGGAACGAGCATGCCAACCAGTTACAGAGAGCATATAATGAAGGGCCTCATAGTTTAAGAGCCAATAGTATTCTGTATACTTAATAAGTGTTGAGGATGACTTGAACTAGAGGCAGGCTTAAGTTGTCCACCTGACAGTAGATGTCCTATCACAACCCGACCCCGTATAGAAAGTACACTTAGATATTTCCCTTGAGCCAATCACAATCTCTCGTAGGTTTTTCTTATTTGTCATGTAGTATGACGTCACTTATGATAAATTTTTAGTACATAAGTGTGTTTTTATTTAAAATGTATTGAGAGCTCGAGCAAGTGTCTGTCAATGTCTGTTGTAACTCCCTGTTTTGGACAATTGATATTAAAACAGTCGAATTGGACTTTGCCAACTTCCTGAGTCGGTCTGATTATTTGGTGTAAGAGTTGCTCTGCATCCCATCCTATGCATGACATGTAACTGATTAAGGACCATATTTTCACTTAGTAGCAATGTCGGATGATTCTGACCCATCGACTTGTTAAACTCCAGATTTTCGGACGATCGGGCATCCTCTGCCATTTAGCCAGATGATCGCAAGGTTTCCTTGACAAAATCCCTACCTGGTTTCCACAGACGCTTTGTGGAAAGATGGCGAAAGTGGCCAGTTGGAGGAGGAGATGATACCGACGGCCTTGAGTCAAATGACCAAATGATGAGTAGATTGAGGGGAATGGCAAATTAAGGTGACAGGATTGTGGTAATTTAAAAAAGTAACAGGAAATATTGTGTGAAGAGAGAGATAGCGCCAAATGAGTCCTGTCTCAAGAGAGTTTCCGAAGAAGTTGCCTCACACTCCATTCAGAGCCTTCAGGCTACGTGTAAACAGGTTTGCATAAGGACGTGATTTAAACTCTGTGACAGAGTAATTGATTAGAGGAACAGAGAAAAAATGTTGATCACGGGATAATTTTAATATATGTGTAAAGTTGACTAGTTTGTCTTGTTTGTCGTTGAAGTAGAAATATTGAGGAGGCAGTAGAAGCAGCAAAATTATTGTTGAGAAGAATCGAGAAGCTATAAGTATATAACTTAGTGGAGAGATTGGTATCAATCAACAGACAGACAGAGATATTTGAAAAGGGTAGAGGTTTGAGCGGCGATTGTTCAAGCACGCTCATTTTAGCTGTTTTAAAAGTATTTTAAAAGCAGTGAAAGCCGTAAAACATTGCCAAAGCATATGCCCAAGCTCAAACAGTATAGGGCGGAATGGGTGAAAGGCACGGCAGATAAGATATTCATGCTATGGCCACAAGGGGGATCACTGTCAAAAGCAGTATTGCAACAAATGAACACAGACTTGCACACTGCGTACAAGGGGAAGAAATTAGAGAAAAGATTATCTATTTTAGAGCTCTGGAATATGTACCAGGAAGAGAGGGAAGATCTGCCACCCGAGGAGTGGATACTTAGCCAGCGGAAGGAGGAAGGTGTCGAGCCTTCGGCTCCCCTTACCTCACCTGAAGTGGAAGGCGTAGGGTTGTATAGAGTGAAGGAACTGAAGGTGGTGGCAGGGTATAGTAATCCGATATACAAACTGCCAGCGTATAGCAGTGACGATAGTTCAGAGAAAAGTAAGAGAAAAGAGGAGATCTTTAAGATCATACAAAACAAAGAAGAGAAAAGTGAGCAATTGAATGTATCGACAGAAATAGAATGAGAGATCAAGAGATGGAAAGGAGAGAAAGATAAAGCTGACGAGATAACGCTTGTGCAGAACGAATGGATAGGAGGACAGATATTACTCAAGCTAGATGGGAAAGGCATCGAGGAAGTAAGGCAAAGAGAAGACAAAGATGAACAGGATAGAAAAGACAGGGAACGTGAAGAAAGATTGAAAGAAGACGAACACGAAAGATCAAAGAGCGGCGAGAACAGATGTATCAGGAGAAGCAACAAAAGATCGAAGAAAGGGCAAAAGAGATATCCGGCTGCAAAGCGTGGCAAGAGACAAGGTGCCAGACTATAACCGTGTGGACCTAGTGGATGGCGAGAGGAAACATACTGCCTTGGACCTGGAGTGACGTCCGGCACTCAGGGAAGTATGCAATGACACAGCAATATTAAGGTAAGTTAATAGAATAGGTTGAGTCACCACAAAGCGTAGACTAGGAAAGAGGTGAATGAGGCTAGGGAGCCCAATAAATAATGGTGTGTTAATAATGTGTTTATTGTTTTGGTCTATAGCACCAAAAATACTCAACAGAGAGGACTGAGAACGAAAGAACAATTGAGTGCTATTAAAAGTCAAGCATTTTGATTTGGGATCTAATTGTCCAAGTATAATAGAGAATCGGAACAGAAATTACCAAGACTAAACACAAAGGTAAAACAATTGAGAGAACTCTACACTAGGACCCCTGGTATACTTTAGAGGCCAATGATAAGATCTAATATTTCTTTCATGGTCGCCACTGTAGGTGTATGAAAACCTAACCAATTTAACTTAAAACTCTGGAACCCAGATGTAAAAGTGTGGAAAAGGATGGCCAGAGAAGATAGAAAGAATCACTACTAGAAAGGTAAAACATGATACAAGTTATTGTGACTGTTCCAATATATATATATTTTTTTTTAAACTTGCGATAACGAGGTCTGAGATGGCGGTTAGAAAAATGCTCTTAGACTTTGTGAAATGGCTGAAATAGTATACTATATGAAGTGTTGATGTGAAACCTGTTACCTAGATACAAGTGAGGGAAGTGAATGACAAGAGAGAGGAAGAAGAGTCTAAATTAATTGTCCCTGTCCAGTGTGATTAAAACACAACCTTTTGTGTAAAAAACTACAAACAGAGTGGTTAATTAATGAAACCATCTTGTGTGCACTTTCTTTTCACAGACATTCACCTGGTGTTTGGCCCACACGAAGGATAGAAGGAAGTGAAATAGGAGATCACTTACCAATGAAGATTAGAATATAAGCCTGGCATTAGACATAGCAAACTGTTGAAGTACATACACCTGAAGAATTTCCTAGTAAATTGGTTAAAGATACAAGGAAAGGAACATGTTGGGTGTGATATGAGTATTGAATCTATGGATGAATGGGTGACAGTTGTACAGAAGATTAGAAAGTTGTGAGGACTATCCTGTTCTTCCGTCAATGTAGACTGGGTGTGACAATAGATTCCTAATGAAAACTTGTGCTATAGATTGATTAATTGTCAAATAATGGATGCACTATATAACAGATTGTGAATGGGACAGGCTTTTCTATGTTAAGAACATTTTTTTTAAATATTGTTTAAAAAAATGAAATATAATTAATGTATTTTATTGATGAGCTTTTTTATAAAAAGGAAAAATACAATTATATATTTTGATACAAAAGTTAGTAGTAGTATGTGATAATATAATAAATAATAATGGAGCCATAGCAGTCTCTGCAGTCAACGCTAACTGTGTGCTACAGCGTTGTGCAGTTTGAGTCTTTCTACAGTTCCTACTGAAGGGGAAGGTTCTTAACCTCTACCCAGGCCGCGGAGTGGCCGCTGAGCCATCGCAGAGCCGTAGCAGTCTCTGCAGTCAGCGCTACCTGTGTGCTACAGCGCTGTGCAGTTTGAGTCTTTCTACAGTTCCTACTGAAGGGGAAGGTTCTTAACCTCTACCCAGGCCGCGGAGCGGCCACTGAGCTGTTGCAGAGTCATAGCATTCCCTGCAGTCAATGATACCTGTGTGCTACAGCGCTGTGCAGTTTGAGTCTTTCTACAGTTCCTACTGAAGGGGAAGGTTCTTGACCTCTACCCAGGCCGCGGTGCGGCCGCGGAGCAGCCGTGGAGCCGTCGCTAAGCCATAGCAGTCTCTGCAGTCAACGGTACCTGTGTGCTACAGTGCTGTGCAGTTTGAGTCTTTCTACAGTTCCTACTGAAGAGGAAGGTTCTTAACCTCTAACTAGGCTGCGGAACGGCTGCAGAGCCGTCGCAGAGCCATAGCAGTCTCTGCAGTCTATGGCAGCGACGGCCAGACGCCAAGCCCTGGTGGGCGAAGGGAAAAGCATGAGAAGTAAGAGGGCCCGTCTACCAGGTCTTGCCGGTGAGAGCACAGACGAGAGCACGCAGTCAGTAACGCCAGCTGGCCTTGACTATCAACTGGATCCGCAACTTCTCCAAGAACCACATTACGCCTTTAGGGAAAATGGCAGAGACAATCCTGCCGGCATTAAGCTCCACACTCCGCTACTGCCTGAAAAAATAGCTGTATTATCAGCGAGAAACCAGCTGCGTACGGAGGTGGGAAGTCGCCGCCAACGCGAAACGAAAACATCAACTTCGGCTTTAGTTCCAGCTTAAGTGCTAGCCACAGACGCCCCGCTAGAGGAGACGGAGGAATTGGAGCCGACACGATGCATGGACACTGACTTCTACGAGGCGGCAGTTACTCAGCCCTCGCAGAATGCACAAGGATCTCTTGCAATAATGTCAACAGGCACGGCCCTCAATGATCAGCGATCAAAAAACATGAAAGCGGGAGCCCTTACCTTTCGAGACAGCTCGGAAGCTCCTGTTGTAGCACCTGTTGCGCCAGTCCCCAAGGTGGCGTGCCTCGCATGGCGGGTGCAGATGCCGTCGGTTACAGTCCACCCCAATCCCGGGGGTGAGGACGATGCATCTCCCCCCCAGTATGACCACGCCACCGCCTTCGACCTCAGTGGCCACGCCACAGGCAAAGCAGATTCCGCCCTTGACATCGCCCCCTCCTCGAAGTGATAACAAACTTCGTCTCCCGCTAAGTTCAACGAAAGGAGGAGGATCCTTCCAGAAGAGAAATCTGGACTCCTCACAGGATCAACGAAGACCCAAAGATGTCCTGTAATCCAGGAAGAGAGAGAACTCCCAAGCCATGAGGAGGGAGAATCAATAAGACAGCAGCCAATTACAAAATCACTTGGCAACAGTCAGAAAATGACAGCACGTAAAACAACACATACAAGCACCGTCCAAAAGAACAATTAAAAGTCAAAGGAAACTGAACGCCTCCAATCCAGCAGTGTCAATGATCAGGCTCAAAGAGTACTTTGGCAGAAAAGTGCTGTGAGAAGGGCTAATCCATCAAGACATTACAGACACAGAGCTGCTGGCGATTGTAGAAGATACCGCGCTGCACCTTGCGAGTCTAAACATTCCTCCCATAAAACCTTCAAGTAAGGGAGGCCCTCTCCAAAACAAACAATTGACAGTCCTGCAGCCAAATAGTCCAAAGGGACACCTTGATCAGCCACGGCAAGTTTCACCAACATGAGGTGGACAAAGCAAAGCAAAATCTCCTCTCCAAATTGAGAACTTCAAAACTCCAGAGAGACCTCAGAGCCCCTCCACCTTCCCACTCTGTGCAGTAGATATGGAAGTCACTGAACTGGTGGTAGGCATGACAGAACAAACGCACCCACCAAAGGAGACAAGGGATAAAGTGCAAGGCAACCTAGATGATTGGGCGCATTCAGAGAGACTTAAAACATCCGCAACTCCTTCAAGGTGGCACCCAGTCGCTGGGCACATTCCCTACAGCCATTCATTATCTGA
Source organism: Ambystoma mexicanum (assembly GCF_040938575.1). NCBI lineage: Eukaryota > Metazoa > Chordata > Amphibia > Caudata > Ambystomatidae > Ambystoma > Ambystoma mexicanum. The sequence continues at coordinate 1,301,315,140 of NC_090932.1, forward strand.
AGTGGGGGACAAGAGAAAAAGCCCTGCTCCAGTGACAACAATAAGAAATGTCAACAAAAGAACAACCATCCCAATGGTAAACAGACGCCTAAGCAAAAAGTTCAACCAAACCCACCTAGGACTCTCCTCAAAATAAACTTGACCCGATGACAATCTTTTCAACAGTGACAATCGCTTTGGCCCCATTTGGGAAGCTTTATGAATCGCTCAATGATGCATTGAAAGGTCAAAACACGTTAATAGCTTATATGCACACCAAGCTTAACTATTTAGAGGGATTTGTGACGGCCAAATCCAGAAATCCACAGCAGGACTCCTTAACCAACGTGGAAGAAACACAGAGCAGTCTTAGCTTCCACAGTTTGACAAACAAACGAGCCTCCAAGTTAAAATCTACAAGATCTTGGAGTACTCAAACAGAGGATAAGATGACTCTGAACCCGAGTCCAGTACCTAAAGCGGTGAGTAATGAAAGAACTCACACCCGGGGGAGTAACATCACCGCTCCAACTGAAGATCCATATACGATATCTACCTTCTCATTCAAGAAATTACACAAAGGTCCCATAGGCGACAATCTTCCTAATTTGGGCCACAATACAGGAAAAGGAGAGCAGGCTCAGCCTCCGAATGTAAGCTCAAAGCAGACAACCACTTCTACAGCCTTCACCTTCATGGCTGACCACACCTTCCCCACGTTCGACATCTTCACTCAAAAGGGACCCACCCAGCAGGACCCCAAGAAGAAGACAACACCAACACAGCGGAAACCAACGACTGACTGCAGGGAAGTGCCGCCTGTCCGGAGAGGTGCCAACAAATCGGACACCAACCCAAATCTTTAGGAAATTGCATCCAGTCGCACCAGATCCACTCTGAAGAGTGGAAAACACGGAAGACCATGAAAACACAAGCCCTCAGAAGAGGAGTCTATTGACCTAATGAACATGAGTTTATACACAGTTGAAGACTCTGAATCAGAACTCATAGAAATTCCACAATGAAAAAGAAAAAGACTTGAAAAAACAGAGCCCAGATTGGTGGTCGATCCTAAGAAGCAGGTGCTGTTTACAGCCACTTCATCTCCGGCCCAAACCCCTTGAGCAAAGATAGAGGTGCTCAAGGAAAAAAGCAGCTCAGCAGGGACAGAGCCGGTGAATTTGAAAGGCCATAAGCGTAGGCACTCTTTGACTACAGAGGACCAGTCACCAACAAAGGACCCGAATAATTCAAGAGATAAGGCCAACGAGGCTCAAAGAGGAAAACACATAAGAGAGCCTGAAGACCAACCTCACCTAAGGGGATGGATGGACACTAGACGCTCCCCCTGTAAAGTCAAAATTTCCTACAAGTCACGGGTTCATGACCCCAAAGAGAGTTCAAGACTACGTCCTCAACCAAAACCGCAAGCCAAAAAGAGAGATCTACACGAACGTTCAAGCTTCAAAGATGTCGGGAAGAACATGACAACTGAACCTTGAACTACAGGGCAATTTGGAATATCTTCAAGCATGTTAAACTCCTCCAATCTTGTCCATCAAACATTATTGACATACTGGAACTGAACCCTAACGGAAGAAAGGACAGCTCTTACCTGCCCATCAACTCAATTAAAATCCAAAAATTGCTTTGGAGTGCCAAAGACGACCTAAGAAATCTTGGTCTCGACCTAAGTTTGTGTCACGCCACTTACCTGGAGACTGGGGTTTTCCGCACCTTCTCGCTCCTCACCCTCTTGGCGGATATACCGCGCTTTCGCTTTTGGGCTTCCGCGCTTCCGAGGGCTCCCAGGTCCCATGTTGACATGTTGTCGCGCATGCGCGGGCAACCACATTTGCGCTTCCGCGCATGCGCAGTAAGCTGGTTCTCCACTGCTTTAAGGACTTGCCCTCCAAGCCTCGTTTTGGGCTCACCAGCACCTGGCAACGAGGCGGCTTGCGTCTCAAACCTCCCAGGTGCTGGTGCCCTATAAAGGGGGCGGAGATCGGGTGCTAATTGCGTCTCAACGCGGTTTGCTTCGATTGTGTTTTCGCTCCGTTTTGTGTCCCGTGTGCTTACTTCCGATCCTGCTTCCTGTTGCCTGCCCTCGCTCCTCCTCTCCCTGGTCCAGTTCCCCTCCTGTCTCCTTGGGCTTGCTGGCCCTGTGGGGCAGTCCATCTTGCTTCCTGGGTCCTTCCTGCCTTTGGGGCCAGCTTCCCCTTCCGCCTGCCTGTGGTCCCCTGCTCCTTGGGTCTGTTCCCATATTCTGTCAGTTTGGGTTGACCAGTTCCCTGAGTCCTCTCTCCTATGCCTGTGCCTATTCCTCTCCCTGGCCCTTCAGCCTTCTCCACCCGTCTTACCACCGACCACCTGCTCCTTCCTGGAAATTCTTGGGACTCCTTGTTGGTGTGCCTCTGCCTGTTCCGCCTCCTCTTCAACAAGTTGCTTCCTGCCTACGTCTGATCTTCAGTCTGCCAGTATTCCCATTCCATTGCTTCTTGGACATTTTCTTCCATTCTTCACCTTCATCAGATATTCACCTGGTTTATCCAAGTCAACTGAAGGACTGCACTACATTATGCTTCCCCTGCCAGTGCTTGCACTGTCCTGGCGTTACAGAAATCAGGGGAAATAGTGTTGTGGCGCTGGGAGCTGGTCCGGCTTTCGCCCAGTTCACATTCTGGGTTGAGTTTGAGCCACTTCCTCATGTCACACATACGTCCGGATTAAACCTACAGCCTGGCTGCCTCTTCCAGATCGTCAGCCAAACCAACAGGTACGCAACATTCCCGCGATACTCACCTTAACAGATTGAGACGCCTGCCTTCTGCTTTCGAGATGGAGGTGGACCAGGATTTACAAAATGAATTACGAGCCCTCAGAGCAGAGATGACTGCGCTGCACCAGGAGAACCAGGTGTTACGTCTAATGGTAACGCAAGGAACAATGGGAGCCTCTCAAGCTGAAAGTACACTGGCCCATACGTCCCCAATCAAGTTTGATGGGGATCCGCGGCGAGTGGCTGAGTTTTGCATTCATTTTCGGACAGATTTCCTTTTCAGATCAACACATTTCAATAACGACAAGGCCAAGGTTGGGTACATCCTGGGCAATCTAACTGGCAATGCCCTTGCTTGGGCAACACCATTGGTAGCCACAAATAGTCCTGTTTTGAATGATTTTGCAGCCTTTGAAAAGGCATTTTGGGAAGTTTTTCAGACGCCCAACTTGGCATCAACAGCACAGAATCAATTGATGGACATTAAACAGGGAAACGCAGATATAATATCATACATAAGTCGTTTCCGCCAATTGGCAACCGACTCGCAATGGCCAGAAATCACCGAGAAAACATTATTCAGTCGTGGTCTGAGAGAGGAGTATAAGGACGAATTGCTCCACATTCCTGAACCAGAGACCCTACAACGTCTCATTGAATAGGTGCTTTGGATTGATCAAAAAATAGCGGAATGAAGGGCTGAGAGACGTCGATTCGAGAGATCAAGTTCCAGGATGCCCAGTGCCCCTGCCGGTACGTTTGGTTCAACGGAGTCAGGAACTGAACCCATGCAGTTGGGTGCTATAAGAGGCCCTCTCTCTGAAGAAGAAAAGAGATGAAGGAGAGGTTTACGTGTATGCCTTTTCTGTGGGCTGCTGGACATTTACTGGGTACGTGTCCATTAAGTCCTCAAAAGAAGGCCGGGAAACTAGAGGACCTGTTGTGTAATGGAGGGGCAACGACAGGTCCTACTTCGCCTTCAGACCTCTGCCATTCTTGTTCAGTACATTATCCCATGCAACCAGCCATCTTAATGACCTTAAAGATCCATTTACAATAGCTTGACAGATCGCTGGAGGTCCACGGGTTGTTGGATTGTGGCGCTTCAGGAAATTATATTGATGAAGCATTTGCCTCCACTAATAAGATACCACTTTTTTCCAGATCCACGGCTTTACCGGTAGAGGTCATTGATGGAACACCTTTGTCTTCTGGGCCTGTCTGTTTTCATACTGTGGGATCATTACGTCAGGTTGCGGAACACAAGGAACACATTGTTTTAGATGTGATCAAGTCCCCTTCTTATAAGGTGGTTTTGGGATTACCTTGGCTTCAACGTCACAATCCAGAGATCAATTGGGAGTCCCATACAGTGTCATTTTCCTCGGTTTATTGTTCTCAGCACTGCAATCTGTCTGCACAAGTTCCAGTTACATCAATTCCCTTGAAATCCAATGGCAAGGTGTCTGGTCTATACTGCGTATTTCAGATTCCGCAAGCATATACAGATTTTGGACATGTATTCTCAGAGCCTGGGGATATCCCTTTGCCACCCCATCGTTCTTTTGACTGTGGCATTGATCTGATTCCTGGAACCGAGATTCCCCATGGGAAATTGTATGCTTTAACCCAAGTGGAGAGGCAAGTTCTACAGGAGTATTTAACTGATTGCTTGAAAAAAGGATACATTGCGCCTTACAAGTCGCCCGCTCGATTCCCTTTGTTTTTTGTCAAGAAGAAGGAAGGGACATTACGTCCCTGTGTAGACTATCGACAATTGAATGACATTACTGTGAAGAACCGGTACCCGTTGCCTTTGATTCGTAGCATTTTGGAGACACTACATTCGGGCCAGATTTTCACCAAACTTGACCTTCGAGGAGCATACCACTTGGTTTGTATAAAGGAGGGGGGACGAGTGGAAGACGGCTTTCAAGACACCCTATGGGCATTATGAGTATAGGGTTATGCCCTTTGGCCTATGTAATTCCCCTGCCATCTTCCAGCGTCTTATGGATAACATCTTCAGCGATCTGATGGGTATCTCGGTTTGGGTCTATTTGGACGATATATTGATCTTCTCGTGTTCTTTGGAAGAACACATAAAACACATCCGTGAAGTTCTTCATCACTTGTCACTGAATCACCTGTTTGCCAAGGCTGAGAAGTGTTCTTTTCACCAAACCAGTATGGAATTAATCAACAGCACAGGTATACAGATGGATCCCAGAAAGGTTCAAGCAATCCAAGAATGGAAACCACCCCATGATATAAAGTCTCTACAGCAGTTTTTGGGATTCGCCAATTTTTATAGGCATTTTATTCCACACTTTTCCCATGTTTCAGCACCACTCACACGACTAACTAGCAACAAGGTCGTTTACCAGTGGGATTCTCAAGCTACCCAGGCTTTCAACTCTCTAAAGACAGCCTTCAGTACGGCCCTCATTTTGCATCATCCACAGGACGAGCTTCCTTATATCGTTGAAGCTGATGCCTCGAATTTTGCCTTAGGGGCCGTCCTTCTGCAAAAAGGGATGTATACGAATTGTTCGTTTGACAATTGCTCGAATTACAATTGACCTTTTCACAATTGACCGAATTGTGAAGGTCAATTGTAACATATATGTGGGGGGAAACCCCCCACAACCCACCACCTAACGCCAAACCCCCCAAAACCCCTATATATATATATATAAATACATATTACCAAACAGATATAAATATATATATATATATATTGATATATATATATATATACGGTCAATTGTGAAAAGGTTAATTGTGACCCTTTAAATTCGGTCAATTGTTCATTCGAACAATTGTAAACGAACAATTTGGGTAATACCGCAAAAAGACCCAAAGACCTCAGTTGAACATCCGGTGGCCTACTTTTCACGCAAACTAACATCCAGAGAAAGGAACTACGCAGTCATTGAGAGGGAACTGCTGTGCATAAAGACAGCATTTGAAGAATGGAGACATCATTTACTTGGGGGTCGCTTTTCGGTGGAAGTACGTACGGACATCGCAATCTACAGTATCTACGCTCCCTGCAGTGTCGCACTCCTCGTCAGGCCCGGTGGGCATTCTTCTTCTCTCCATACGTGTTTCATATAACGTACGTTCCGAGTGCTTCTAATCTAAAATCTGATGCCCTGTCTCGTTCCCTGGGACAAGAGGTAGACAACATCAGTCTGGACCGACCCTTGATCTCATCGAATCATTTTCTGTTGACATTATCCTCTTGTCTTCAAATCATTTTGAATGAGACTCGAAGGGATCCAGAACGGGCTTCGTTATTAAAGCAAACAGATATCACGGCCAAGATGGTCTTCTCTTCTTTCAAAAGAGATTGTACATTCCCAGAGGTACCATTTGGAAGGGCATATTGCAAGGCTTTCACGACTCACCTGTCAATGGGCATCGGGGTATCAGAGCTACTCAAGAACTGGTCTCCAGACAGTTTTGGTGGCCCGTTTGGGCTAAAGAAATTGACTCCTATGTGGAGAGCTGCCCCATCTGTGCCCAGTCCAAGGCTCCTAGGAGACGGCCCTTGGGATTGTTGAGGCCCACAGAGTTACCACCCTATCCTTGGCACACCATCCCCACCGACTTCATTGTCGAACTACCTCCCTCAGATAGACATACGTGTATAATGGTTGTGGTGGATTGTTTTACTAAATATGCCCATTTCATCCCATTTGTCAACTTACCCACTGCTTCACAGATGGCTTTCACCTTTCTGCAGGAGGTGTATCGACTGCATGGATTACCGGAGAAGATCATTTCGGATAGAGGTTCACAGTTCCTCTCCTCTTTTTGGAGTACATTGTGTGGTCATCTTGGCATTCATAGGGCTCTGAGCTCGAGGTTATCATCCACAATCTAATGGCCAGACTGAGAGAACAAATCAGACCTTGGAAGACTATCTTCGATGTTATGCAAATGCAACCCAATCAGATTGACCATCTGGATCTCACGGAGGCCTCCTATAATAACACTGTCAATGCTTCCACTGGGGTTAGTCCGTTCTACTGCTCCATAGGACAACATCCCAAGATGATGCCTTTTCGTCCTGTGTTGCCCAGTGCAGTTCCGTCTGCTGATCATTTGATTACCACCATTCAGAGGCAGCATGAGTTGGCACGAGGGGTCCTGGCAGAGGCACAGGAGCACATTAAAGGCACAGGCGGACAGGAGGTGACTTTGGGAACCTGATTTCCGGGTGGGTGACCGGGTTTGGTTATCATCAAAGAATTTGCCTATCCGCAATCTGCCTGTTAAATTAGCCCCTCGCTACTTTGGCCCATTTAGGATTACTCAGCAGCTGTCATCTGTGGCCTTTCGTCTTCAGTTGCCCTCTTCTTGGAAGATTCATCCAGTTTTCCACATCTCCCTTTTGAAGCCCTATGTGGACGACCGGTTTGGACATGCCTGTCTCCGTCCGGCATCAATTATGGTGCGGGGTGTCCCTGAATTTGAAGTCCGGGAGATATGTGATTCACGCATACGGAGGGGGGTGCTTCACATCTGGGTGGATTGGAAGGGGTATCCAGCTTGCGATCGCACTTGGGAACCTAACAGGAATGTGCATGCTCCCCGTCTTGTTCATGAATTCTTTCGTCGGTTTCCATGGAAACCTGGGGCCCCGGGCCTTTTTGGGAGGGATCATGGTGTCACGCCACTTACCTGGAGACCGGGGTTTTCTGCAACTTCTCGCTCCTCACTCTCTTGGCGGATATACCCGCGCTTTCACTTTTGGGCTTACGCGCTTCAGAGGGCTCCCAGGTCCCGTGTTGACATGTTGTCGCGCATGCGCGGGCGACCCCATTTGCGCTTCCGCGCATGCGCAGTAAGCTGGTTCTCCACTGCTTTAAGGACTTACCCTCCAAGCTTCGTTTTGGGGTCACCAACACCTGGCAACAAGGCGGCTTGCGTCTCAAACCTCCCAGGTGCTGGTGGCCCTATAAAGGGGGCAGAGATCAGGTGCTAATCGCGTCTCAACGCGGTTTGCTTCGATCGTGTTTTCGCTCCGTTTTGTGTCCCGTGTGCTTACCTCCGATCCTGCTTCCTGTTGCCTGCCCTCGCTCCTCCTCTCCCTGGTCCAGTTCCCCTCCTGTCTCCTTGGGCCTGCTGGTCCTGTGAGCCAGTCCATCTTGCTTCCTGGGTCCTTCCTGCCTTTGGGGCCAGCTTCCCCTTCTGCCTGCCTGTGGTCCCCGCTCCTTGGGTCTGTTCCCATTTTCTGTCAGTTTGGGTTGACCAGTTCCCTGAGTCTTCTCTCCTATTCAGCTTGCCTGTGCCTATTCCACGCCCTTCTGCCTTCTCCACCAGTCTGACCACCGACCACCTGCTCCTTCCTGGAAATTCTTGGGACTCCTTGTTGGTGTGCCTCTGCCTGTTCTGCCTCCTCTTCAACGATCTTCACCTGGTTTATCTAAGTCAACTGAAGGACTGCACTAGATTACTCTTCCCCTGCCAGTGCTTGCACTGTCCTGGCGTCACAGAAATCAGGGGAAAGCGTGTCGTGGCGATGGGAGCTGGTCCGGCTTTCGCCCAGTTCCCATTCTGGGTTGAGTTTGAGCCAGTTCCTCGTGTCACACATACGTCTGGATTAAACAGACAGCCTGGCTGCCTCTTCAAGATCTTCAGCCAAACCAACAGGTACGCAACATTCCCGCGATACTCACCTTAACAGTTTGGCGATAGAGGAAAAGCAAGATAACCCTCATAAGGAAAAGCGGTTTGCCATGCCTCCAAGACCGCGTTCTCTAACTCGAGGCAGAAACATGAGTAGATCCTCTGACTCCCCACCTCGAACAGCAAGAAGACTCTCTCAGTGATGGCCTCTGAGGTCCCCTTCGAGGTCGGTTGAAACTCGAGGTTATATACAGAAAAATGAAGTCCAGGGAATCTGGAACATGAAGACGAAGTCGCCTCCTTGGGAGCAGAAAAAAGGGCTGAAACACCTTACAACTGATAGACATGGGCAAAAAGAGAGAATTCCCGAGAATCCAGGTTATAACAAACATCGCAGCACAACAGAAGATACCAGGGCTCCCAAAAGTGACAAAAGGCAGAAAATAATTGAGAGTAAGAACACAACCTCAAAAGAAGACAAAAGCGACTAGTTCAAGTGTCAAGTGGACAAGTTAAGAAACAAATAGCCATCATTAAAAGAAAAGCATGAGCCAGGGGAAATGAAAAGCACCCAGCGATTGCCCATTAACACAACATTGTTATCAGGCTCTTGGAACACAAGGGGCTTCTCCCATCTGACCACAAAAACGGAAGTAAAACTATCTAACTTTGACGTACTGTGTCTTCAAGAGACGTGGCTCATTTCAAAATCCTCATTGGAAGGATTCGAGTTAGCCCATTCTCCTGCTCACAAGGGCCTCAAGGGAAGACTGCGCTCAGGCCTAATAACAGCTATAAAATCAGGTAGTGGCCTGGGTTGTAGGTCATATGGTCAAACACAAAAGGATCAAATGCCTTTTGATCGACAGTAAAATGATCGAAAAAAAGGGTCAATTTTTTTTTTATGGGGGGCTCCCCTCCATCCCCCCGTTTTCTTGATTAAAAACATTTTTCCACCAACCCAAACTAAAATATATATAAAAATAAATAAAGAAAGAAATTCAACCTTTTTTTTCGACCATTTGACTGTCGATAAAATGGTCATTCGATCCTTTGTGTTCGACCATTTGACTGGACACCAGTGGCCTGGCCTTAAGAAAAGTCACCAAGACAACAGAATTTCTATTGGCCTCCATCATCGACTGGCCCAGCCAAACTTTGAGTTTCAGCTGAAAGAGGCAATAAAATATCTTGTTCCTGAACATCTACTGGAACCCTCTACGAATATCTAATGAGAGTTTCTTGACTGAGTTGGAATCGACAATCGACTCAGCCTTAATAGAAGAAGTCAATTATATAATCATTGCAGGTGACCTGAATGTCGATTTATTTTTGCGCCTAGACAGCCCTAGGGGCCGAGCCTGTCTTTGGTCAAAATTAATGGAGTCAGGAGACTTGCACAACCGCCACCGCATATCTGACAGCAAGCCTCAACACATTCCAACGTGGGAGAGAAAGGGGCATGCGGCAGTCCTAGATTACATCCATGTGTCAAGAAGCTTGCTGAAGCTAACAAAATCATTCAATGTGACAAGGACAACGTACAGTGACCACAATATACTGTCCTACACGTGGTTAAAAAATAAAGCGGAAGAACGCATAATGAACACAAATCTGGACGTTAACACTTGTGGCACTCGCTTACGACTCACTGACAAGGCAATTATCTCATTGATGCAGAACTTCGTCGCCGCAATGATATCGGACAACATACACACTAGGAACACGGCTGATTACTCGACAGTCCTTTCAGTCTTCAAATCTAAAATAAGAAAATCTTCCACTCAACCAACCTCAACCGTCCATGTCTTTAACAGGCAATTGGTAAAGAGAAGGAAACTAATCAGAAGGCTGAACCGAGAAGCCAATAAATCGTGCTCTAAGGCAAAAGAAGAGGCAGCACTGAAAGCAACTAAACAGTATCAATCCTGGTTGAGATTCACCAAAAGCCAAAGAAATCAAGATGACACAGAAACGATGCTCTGGATAATTTGCAGTAAGACAAGGGACTTTTGGTTGCTGGTCAACGCTGATGCCAAGGGTGATTACCATCTACTCACTAATGCAGTGGGAGATCCACGATGGACCAAACACTTTGAGGAACTATATAGTACCCCTAAGAAATCCACAACCTTCACTTCGCTTACAACCAGAGCAACTTGGCAGATCCCCACGGATCAGGAAACCATCATCACCAAAATTAAGAAACTCCACCGATCTCGTGCGGCAGGGCCTGACGGAATCACCAACTTCGACCAAAAACACAGCGCAGAAATCTGGGCAGTGTTCATTGGGGAAGTGTTTAAAAACTGTATTCGATCAGCAGCGATTCCACAGTCCCGGAAAAAGGCAATAGTCGTACCCATCTTCAAAAAAGGCACAAGAGACAGTCCCACTCACTACCGACCAATAGCCCTACTGGACTCCATTGGGAAGCTCTTTGCATCACTGATTCTGGAAACGTTTCAAGACTGGACCGCCACTGCCAAAGTGATCAACCCATTGCAAGCATGTTTTGTAAAAAACTTAGGGAGGACAGCTAACATCTTGGCCTTGAGCGTCCTGAAGGCAAAAGTACATGAATGTCACCCGAAAATCTATCTGGCCTTCATTGACCTGACTCAGACCTTTGATCGTGTAGACAGGGCACTCCTATGGGAAAAACTAGATCGACTTCCTTGTCCGCCCTCGATCTTGAACCCTATCAAAGAATTGTACAATGGTACATCGATGTGTGTGCGTCTTAACCATCAATGCCTATCATCATCCTCGATTGAAACCGACCGAGACGTCAAGCAAGGATGCCCACTTGCTACGGCACTATATAATGCATATATAGCTGACTATATGGAACACGAGGTTAAGGTCCTCACTTTTCCACCAAGGCTTGGCGAAGAGAAAATATCAAGACTGCTGTATGCAGATGATATAATCTTGATGGACCAAACACTGATAGGACTCCAAAGACAACTCACTAATTTAGACTCCTACCTGAAAGCTAACAACCTCCACATGAAAGAACAAAAATCATGACTTTGGGAAAAAGCACGAGAAAAGTGGAGAACTTCTCTTGGATTAATACAGGAGCAGACCTTGGAACTCGTGAACGATTTTAGATACTTAGGGGTGACACTGAACAAAGATGGAAAAGAAGATCCAATGTGCGAAAGCCTGCTGAAAAAACTGCACCATCTGATAACACAGACCAGAATTCTATCCAATAAATATGGACGTTTTTCTTTGTCTCCAGTCTTGACATTCTATAGGAAGAAAGTAAATCCAAGCATAACCTATGGCGTGGAAGTGATGCCTTCCTATTCCGGCAAACTTTTGGCTGAGACTAGAAGGATTATACTGGAGAAAAGTACTAAACCTGCCACAGTCAATACCGGCGGTTTTGATCAGGCGAGAACTAACACTTCAATCGCTGAGCTCCATCGTAGCACGGAACAAACTCTTGCTTTACAGAAAAAATCTTTTGCCATCTCCACCACTCATTCTGAAGGCAATTGAGCAGGAAATTCAGGCTGGAACGTGCAAGATGCTACAATGCTGGGTGACAAAGAACAAAAAATACCTAACCTGGGTGGGTAGTACCCAAGATGAATTCGTCTCGAACCCAGAAAAAGTAAAGAAGCACTTAAAGGAAAGAGACTGGATTCAAACCTTAGAAGAAGCAGATCCCTCGAAGCTAACCCAGGACTGCTCTGTTAATCCTGCAAAAGTTAACTGAACAAGATCCTACCTGTTAAAATGTCTGTCTAGGAAGCTTCGTGAAAACTTTATGCGCATTCGATTGAATATCTTATACACTAACTAAATACTAGCCAGATGGAAACAATCTAACTCCAGCTTCTGTCGCTTTTGTGCACACACAGAAACGATCGAAATACTCAAACATCTTTTATTAAGATGCCAAGGAGTGGCCACCATGCGCTCCCTCCACCTGGGTTGCCTCTTTAACAAGTCATACTGCTTCGACAAAGAGGAACGCTGGAACAACCTGATGAGTGGGGAAAAACCTCGATGGATTATCGCTGTAGTGTTTTTTTTTTAAAGCCTGGGCATACTCAAAAGCCCAGATTCTCTGCCACTGACAAAAGGAAGAAAAACATTTATTTCAGAAGACCTTCTGAGGCCGGCCCTACCAGGTTCATCCATGAAGACAACAGACATGGAAATAGCCCTCTTTTGCTTCCTCTAATCCCGTTCTTCGACTTCTCTTTCTTTCTTCCTCTCTCCACCTTCACCTAGGAATCTTGTAAAAATTGTTTTTAACACAATTGAATCAAGTAATAAAAAATGAAAAAATAATAATAAATAATAACATGCATGACTGGACTGACACGGATGGGGGTGAAAAGCAAGGGACCATTTAAACAATTTGGTTGTATTGTTGATTTTACTTGTCTCCATTTACAATTCAAGACAACAGTCTTTGGTGTGTAGCCCCTGTAAGGGTGCAGAAGGAGGAGACTGACACACAGGTTGATTGTTGGCATAAACATTTATTTAATCAAAATAAAGAGGAAACCTATCTCTCCTTAACTCGAAGTGGGATTTCCCTGCCTCAACTAGGGTACTAAGGATTTGGTCAGAATGTCTAAGTAAATTAAAAGAGTCCACTGTTGTGTGTCAAAATGCCTACATCTGTCACTCACACTTGTAACTGATACTAAAAGAGGTAGTGGATCTTCTTGGTGCAGAAGAATTGACTATAGTTCCAATTTCATGTGGAAACTTCCCTAACAGAATGACTCCCTTCCCCAGCTCTCAGTTCCTTTCCAAGATACAAAACAAAGTTCCAGGTTGTGATGCTGTAGATAGTGGTTGAAGTGTACGAAAAGAAGTAGTGGAACTATGTTCCGTACTGGCCTGCCCCTGCTCCCCACAAACCCCATTGCCACGCCCCCTCCCATGCACAATACAAACTCCCAAATACTTGCACCTGCTGTCTAAGGGAAAGTTCAATGCAGTGCACTGAAGTGCAAGTTTCAACTTCTTCCTACACTTTTATTTTAAAACGAAATTTACGGAACAGGTTCTTTTTCAAAATAAAAGTATAGGAACAGTAAAACCTAATTCAAAAAAGTAGAGGAGCACCGCTCCCAACCACCCCCCCCCCCACTTCGACCACTGGCTGTAGAGTTCTCAGTTGCAACTCCAAAATTAAAGTTCCAACTCAAATATCATTCCTTATTGACCATAGTTTTCTTTACTATTAGGTTCCTGAAGAATGTCTTCCACCTCTAGGTATCTTGTTCTCAATACTTTCACAGAGCCAGGGGAATAACTTCCCTGGACCTTTGTAAGAAACCAGAGGGTGTCTCACATACTGATCCTCATGATTTGTCATCCAGGTGTCCAGGAAACGGCCATCCCTGTTGTATCCAGTTGTTGGGGGTAGACCTAGTGGGGGAGGATCACCTGGATGAGGGGTCCTCGGGAAGTATGTTAGGGGCACCAGATGGTGTGATGTGATATCCCATTTCCTTTCAAACCGCTTCCCCATCCGACTGTGCAAAATTTGCTGACTATCTAATTCACCCCCCCTTTTCATGTATACACTAAGACGAGGAAGAGAAGGATCGGGAGGATACCGATTACTGACAGAAAATCTAGCCAGACACACAAAACAGACTCCTTCTTTTTAACAGCAGACTGTCCCAGTGATGAGGCCAGGCGAAGTCAGGCCTCCCTTTACAACTATGTACACCTGAATCTATTTACCTCTCCCAGGAAGTATAAAAGATGGAAAACAAAGGCACACTTTGAGCGAGTCGGGATGCTGGAAGGTGCCAGAGAACAACCTAGCAAGCTGCAGAGACCAAACACTGGCCCTGTTACCTGAGAGGAAACTGCAGTGTGGCGAGAGAGGTGAACCTCTAGCAGGCAAGACTAGGGGCAGCTGGGGACCCGCAACAGAACTCCACCCCTGGGGCCAGACAGGCGAACACAGGTCTATGAGGGTCAGGAAGTGAGACCCTGACCTCATTGGACCATCCCCTTTTAACTTGCACAGCTCTCAAAAGCATTGACTGCCATTTTGGGGAGCAGTGAAATGGGAGCAAAATCTTCATAGTGCATTCTCGGACAGGGAGTCCATAACTTTCTTTTGAAAATGGAAAGTTTTGAAAGGAGAGTAGAGCCCGGTTGAGGGAAGTCTTCTATTTGAACTTTACCTTTGACAAAGCTTGAAGAGGGGGTCCGAGCCAGGCTGAGGGAGCTCCATATAAAGTGCAGAGGGGTCTGGACCCGGCTGAGCGAGACCCTGAGGGCCAGAGCGAAGCTGACGAAACCTGCGTGCGGCGTTCAAGATGCTCGCCATCCTCCTGCACTAGAATAAGAGTCGGGGAGGTGAAACAGACACTGTGGTGCCGTCCTTGACTCCCGAAATAAGAAGCTCCAACAGTTCAGCACAGCCGGTGAGTCGGAGAAGACAGATAGTAAAACCGAACTGTGCTGGGCCCAAGGCTGCAGGCGAGAACCTTGTTGAACAAAGAACTTGTTTTTGGGTTGTGTTGTTTTGTTGAAACTATGAAAAGCAAGAGGCCTTAGGAGAGGATATGTGAAGTGTCAAAGTGGTCCTACTAGGGTTGAGCAAAACCCCTCATACACTCGAAAGTCTTCGACATATTGGAGAAAACTGATTGAACTGGAAAACTGTGATATACCCGTGAACATTGTGATGACAAGTGTGAACCTGGCTGAGGGGATCCAAGGGGCAAAGAACAATCACCCAACGTGAAAGAAGTGATACGTTTTTTGGGTAAAAAGTTGCAGGGAACCCGATTGAGGGAGACTAACGTTTCAAGAAGGATCATAGCCCGGGTGAGGGGGAACCAAGGGGCGAAGAGCAATCGCCCAACATGAAAGATTACCAAAATAACTTTTTTTTGTCTATTGTTTTATGGTTCAGCAGGCCTTCTAAGGCAAGAGACTTAGCAGGAAACAGTCTTGGCCCAAGAAGGTCCTGGCATCGTTGAAAGAAACTGTAATCTTGTGCTGGCGAGGCCCAGGAGTGTGCTGTGCTAAAAGGTCCTGCCTTGTCCCATGCTAAAAATGTGGGGAAGGGAGACCCCGGCTATAACATCCTGACTTTTCATTTGTGAACACTTCTTTCTTTTCTTGTGAGCACTATCCCACACTCTTTTCAAACTTAGCTGTAAGGATTGGCAATAGTTTTTATTTAGTATAGGCCCTTTTATTTGACCAGACATACTAGGACTACCATATTATTATTTGATGGTCGTAGCTTGCTCCCATCTTAGATTTAGGTTTAGATTAGCCATTTTACCAACCCATCTATATAGTTTAATAAACACCCTTGAACTGTGATCATTTGTGTCTTTACTGTTGCCACCATGAGTTCCTTACCTATTCTTCTCCTTGGCTTCACGTAACGCCACACCAAGGGCTATGGATTTCTTCCCCTGACCCCTCTTGGCTTCACAGTACACAACACTAGGGGTTATGGCTTCCTTCCCATTATCTCTCTTGGCTTCACAGTACACAACACCAGGGGATATTAGTTCTTTGCTTTGGTCCCTCTTGACTTGTAGTTACACTGTAGTAGGGGGAATGACTCCATTCCCTGGGCCCTTCTCAGGCTCTTTAGCTCATTTCACAAAGGCTGGGGGAGTGACTCCCTTTCCAAGCCCTACTCAGTCTCTTGGTCACAGTTCATGAAGGCCGCAGAAATGGTTCCCATCCCCAGGCACTTCCCAGGCTCTTTGTTACAGTTCATGAAGGCTGGGGGAATGACTCTCTTCCTTAGGCCCTTCTCATGCTTCTTATTTTGGGTTCGGGTCCCAGACCTGTGTTGGCAGATCTGGTTTACTTTCTTACCAGGCACTGTTTTTTATTTTTTTATTTATAAAGCGCACCACACCCTAAGGTATCCGGGTGATGAGAAAGAGTGGTTGTGATGACTTCTTTCTTGCATTGCAGGTCCCAGACCCTTCTCTCTTCTTTATATCTTGTTGGTGATAGACCAGGTACACTACCCTGACTGGTACTATCATGTCTCAGATTACTTATGGCAGTCTCTAAATTTATGTAGGGGTCCCACTCCCTGGTTTCCAGGTTTCTCTTGCCCTCCTTTCCCCCTGTACCTTTTGGGTCTCTTTCGGGTCTTGTTCGCCGGTTGTAAGCACTTCTGTTGCTCCCTCACACTTCGGTTTCTCACACTTTTTCACTGCTTGCATGACTACTGTGGTGGCTCTGCAGCGTTCGGTGCTGGGTGGGTGGCAGAGGTGTCGCTAGGGGTGCTGGGAGGGTTATAGCCTTGGGTCTTTTGGTTGTAGCCCCCGATAGACGCTCAGGGGCTACAACAAAAAGGCTAGTAAGCCCCGAGTCCCGACAGTTCCGACATTAGCATAGCCCCAAATCTTTTCCAGACCTAGCAACAGCCCTGGTGGCTGGCGAGTCTCCCCACAACCGGTGGTCTGATGGCTTCACTCTGTCAGACCTCCACTCCAGCTCTCAGGTCGGCCAGGGTACTGCAGACCGGGTAGGGATGCCTCTTCTCCCGTTCTCATGTCCTGGTCAGCGGCTTCCTCTCTGCTCCTCATTGGATGTCCTCCAGGCCCGCTGCTTCTCCTGGGAGGGTTTGACTCTCTGCTTGGTTTTCCCTATTCTATTTTGGATTAGCTTTGGCCAATCAGAACTCTTGAAACACTACACTGCTCAACTGTTTTGAGGATCGCTCTTCATACCTTTGCACCTCCTTCTCGTCCCAGTATTTCCCTGAGAGCTTTCTCTACTGTGGACTTGACTCTTATTTGTCTCAGTACTGTTACTACTAGGTACATGACACATGTACATGGGATAGCAAGGTAAAGGAGGGTTAGGTGTAGGTGAGGGAGATTTATGGGAAGTATACTGCATTCTCCCTGCATAGTTGTCCCTAGTCCCATAGGGGGCGTCCCTCCCCATGGGAACCTCCCGCTGAGTACCACCCCCCACGGACACTATCAGGTAGCGGCCTCACCCTGCTTCATGTGAAGGGGCTCCCACCTGGGAGAAGTGATGGCATCTAAGGATTCGTCACATCCCACACAGAATATTTCCTCTGTACCCATCTATGCCTGACTAGGTTGGGTGGCATTCTACTCTACTATTGCTTATTTCATTGCTTTGCAATTGAGTGATGTCAATTGAATACAGCCACACTTCTTATTGCGTGTGCTGTGAAGGCATCAGGAAGGGGACACAGACAACTGAGGAAGGTTTGGGCTACAAACTATGCTAAGGTGGGATTTCCCTACCTAACTGAAACTAATGATAGTCTGTATCAGGAAGCCCAAAGTAAATGTCTGTCTGTGTCCAAAACCTATACTTGCCATCATACCTATTTATTCAAACTGTGTAGGGGTGTCAGCATCAAATGAAAAAGGGTTCAAAGAAAAGTTCAGAGCTTCTTCCAGCTCTTGGTGGAAAGGGTTTCTCCCTTCTCCCAGGATTCAAAATAGTTCTCTTTTAATTACAAGGAGTTCCCTCCCCCAAATCTTACTGTTTTCCCAACAACTCAATGGGCCTCATGATTAGGTTGGCGGTAAAACCCACCTGTAGGCGGTGGGCTACCGCTGACCTCGTAATACTTTTTCCGCTGCCTGATATCCCAGTGCCACCAGGATATCATGGGCAGCGGCGGAACAGTAAATCCGTATTCCCATGGAGTCCAATAGGACTCCACAGGAATGCGGTCACTGAAGCACTGGCACTGTTGTTAACTGTGCCGGTGCTTCAGTTAAAACACTTGACACATCTGATTGACTTCTTTTCCACAGTTACACTACCACTGCTTCAGCTCAACAGTGGTATTGGACTTATATTCTTGCAGTCCTTGTCAGCACTTGTTTGCCACCATTCACTTGCTGGATTATCAACTTTCTCATAGGCTGTCCACAGTTTCAACTTTAAAATTGTACAGTTCCTCTTTTCCTCATGGCTCTTGGCAATGCTTGCTTTTCTCCACTTCTGTAATTCACAGTTCTTTATATTCATTACCAATGCTTGCTTTAGTTTCCATTATTCACAGTTCCTTTGTATCAGGGAACACTTTTCTTTACTTTCCATTCATGTGGCATTCACTCATTATTACTTTCCTTTGGTTCAGTATTCAAAACTTCAGTTCATTCACATCAAAACATTGGAACTGCAAATTCCCAGTTCACTCTTCTGCTGGGAATTTGTACCCTGCTCACAGGGCTCTTGCTCAGTATAATGTTTGCTACTTTTCTGGCCTTTCCGTGGCCTTCTCAATTTCCATACAGTTCGGTATTGACAAACCGTTCCATTCATCAAGCTTTCACATTATCGTAGTCATCAAACATCTGTATTTTACATTTGGATTGGCAATCTCATTGCCTCTTGCGCCCTAGCGAGAGCTCTGACCATCCTTCTCAACACGGCTCGCACCATAGCATCCCGGAGTCATTCAGCCTCACTTGACTTACAAGGTACGCTGCCTTCGTGAGCCCTTCTCCGCTTCGGTCGGTCCTTCGTGGCTGCCTCTGTTCGCAGCTCAGCAAACCCCTCCTCCAAGGTTTCCAACACCTTGGGCTACCAGAGAGGGCGTCCTATTGACTCCAGGAGGTTGGCAACCTGACCCTGCCACCGGAGACCTTTCGACAACGCCAGCCACAATCTGCTTCCGCTGTAACAACTCTGCAGCACCTCAGCACTTCAGACATGCCTTGCCCTTCCTTTACCTACGACTTCTCCATCTGCAAGCATTCCACAGGTGATGTCGATCTCGTCATTAGCCTCACCTGAGCGGGCCTTTTATACCACCTCTTTGGCTTCGGGTGCAGGCCTTTCACATTGATTTCACATAATGGTCTTGATACTAGGCATCCCTCTTAATTGTCCGAATACCAGAGTGGTGTTTGTGTATGTCTGAGTTAATAAAGAATAAATGTAAGTTCCTATGTGGTCTCTTTCTTGTATCAGTACCAGAGTGGCATACATTGGGAGATGGTTTTCTAACACAATAGAGAAGGAATTGGAAATATCCCATAAATGCCTGGGAGATATTTGATTCATGATGAAAGGGAAATGAGGGATACCGTCTCTCTCCCAAGGGTGCCTCATCCCCACTCCCCAAGTCTCCTCCCAGGTGATGAGTCCTTGCATATCCACCCCAGGTTCAGGATCTGAAAGCAACAGCCTTTCCCTGGCCAACTAGGGGGAGGATATTTTGGGGAAAGAAGTGAGGATGCCCTTAGATTCCTCACAGTGCCGAGTTGAAAACATTCCACCCTCATTTTGGCTCAATTGGAAAATTGAAAATGGTTCTCTTAGTACGTATAATTTTTGTGATTAAGGAGATGAGCGGTACATCTTTATCTTTCACAGCGCCCTCACAAACAACTCAGTATCCACAGGTTTCGCACCATGCATTTGTTTGCCTTTTATGTCTGTCCACCTATGTGTATATAACTGGGAGCTACAAAGTCAACGGTATCTAGTCTTTACCATTTTGGGACAACGTTCCTTGTATTTGCACATCTCATTTGACAGCCTCATACAATATACTTTTGCTCCATGTCCTGCAGAAAAATACATGTTCTGTCACTGGATTTACATTTATCTCTAACATCTTTCAATAGAGGTTTGTATCACAAGGGCTGTTGTTATATTGGTTAGTACAATTGTTTGTCATTGTGTTTTAAAGTACATCAGAGGCTAGAATTCTTTGTCATGATAGTGTGTTGCCCAATGATAAGGTATTGACTATTCATGTTTGCTTGTATATTGAATCTGTAATCATGTTGTGTCCATCTTCATGACATTTCAAAAGGATAATACCATGACATGTATTATCTGGCACATCGGCCATGGCCTACAGTGCACAGGTATGCCAATTGAGCATGGATTTTTGCTTTAAGTAGGATTAACTTTTGCATTTTACCTACACTCTCACGCGTTCACGAATTTACATCTGTGAGCAACTTGACATAGATTCACTTTTACCAATATGCCCTTTCATTCTGTATATATTTGTTGAATCGCCTCTCCGTTCAATGTTTGTCCGGCTGGAGGAGACCGTTGTGGTACATTTTATGACAAAAGGCTATAACAGGGGAATAGGTATGTTGTTATTGCTTTAACGGGGATAGGTGTCCAAGTCAAGAAGTAGAAGCAACACTGTGACTAGACTACCTCCGTTATATCTCTCTAGCCTTCCAGTAGAATGTACAGCACCAAGCCAACTTACTGCGTGTTTATTTCGCCTTTAGTTCACTTTTCAGCTCATTTTGTGTCCAGGAGGAGGGTACTGTGATAGGTATTCTTCTGTGCTGAACGTACGACTATGCCCAAGGAGAATGGGTTTACGGGCAATCTTTCATTTTGTGCTTATCCAGGGATGGGTGTTGCAGGCTTTTTGGAAGCAACAACGTCACTAGTATAGGTTTATGGCCCCTCTATTGGCTATTTGAATGTATAGCAATGCACATCTTCCCAGTGTTAATATTGTGCCTTTGGTTTAATTTTCTGTTCTTTTCTTGTTGCAAATGGGCCCTACATTATGTTGACTCTTATGTCAGCACCAAGCAACACACCAGAAGGAGAAGAGGTATGCCAGGTGTACTGGTGTAGTATGTTTCCGATGGTCATTTATACAAGGCTAGAATTGTACGTCTTTGAAGTTTATGTATGTCTATTCCAATGTATAGACTCATGCCTTTTACTTGTGAATACTGTGCTGTCTAAGTGCTAGGACATTTCTTCTCCAACTGGAGACAGTGATGGTGAGTAATGAGTGTCAGAATCAGATAATCCCTCCCGTGCCTCCTCCTCACCTGGGTCTTCCACAGAGCTGTCCTGGGCTTCAGATTCCTTTCCATTTGTTGAAAGCCTTTGATACATTTTAATAGAAAGCAAACCGATACCTGTATTTGGATGTTGTTAATGTAACCTAAGATATGCGCCCAGATGCCTTTCGGCCAAGCACGTTATACAAATAAAGAAATACAAATACAAATACAAACCTGACCGTTCACAGAAGCTGTGAGGACAAACACTGCAGCCTTTCGTGGTCCCCTCAACCAATGCTTAGGAATATTCCAGTAGGCAATTTGCAAAGTTCTTGCACACTCATATTTATTAGCTCTGCATTCACACAATCTCCAGCTTTTGTACATTTTTTGGACTCAAATCTAGAGCATTGCAGATTGAAGTAATAGCCAGAAACAGACATGTGGGTGTTGCCAAAAACATACGAGCAAGTTTCCCACACATCAGGCATCAGTTCGCCATTTGGCACTTATCCAAGTCTTTGGCCAATAAAATAGATGCTGCAGGGAAACAAGGGCTTAAACAACAGTCAACTGGTCACAGTCCATACGTAATCATCGCTAGTGGAGTTCTCAAAATTTGAAAGTTCAGTAAACATACTAGTGGAAAAGTGGCAGTCACTTCACCATTGTGCTGCAAACAAACATTCATGGCAGGCAAACACACACTATCATGCCTGCACACATCCTCCTATGAGTGAGGAGAAAGACGTTGATGGAATCTGGGTCACCTCCCCATACAGCTCTTGTTAAGATAGTATGCCACAAAGAATTCACTTGAGATTTGAAGGGCCTCACAGAATTTTGCCACACTGGAGATTTGGAGGTGTTACACAACATGTGCCTCAAATACTGGCCCAAAAAGGTACTTTTTATCATCAAAGGCATGGAGGCACAGACATGCTTGCTCACAATGAAATTTGGGTAGACAACAGGCTAGAACTGGTGGTGTTATGGGCAGATTGCATTATGGGTTGTCTTAAAATAATATTTAAGGACTGGCCAGCTCACCCTGCCTTTCAAAGAATTTAATTTGAGTTTATGACAGATCTCATTTTTACAATCTTGGCGATGGTAATATATCTAAGAACTGGTTTTCTTCCACACACAGACATAATGCCCAAATGCACCACTGCTGGAATATCCTCCAAAGTCTGCCATTATTGCCAAACTAAGAAGCAGATTTAAATTAAAGAGTGGCGGGGACTTTGTTAATTCCTGTATATGGTAGCATTGCCCTTTTTAAAAACTGCATTGCCATTTCAGTAAAATGTATACAATACACAATATATTGTTCCTGTAATCAACAATTGTGGTCTGTTCACATATCATATGCTTTCAGCGTACGTATACTGATAAGAACATTATTTGATTATTCATTTTTAGAAGTCACAAATTATTTATAGCAGGTATCAAAGGTGGTGGAGCTATAATGGCTGAATAATAGATGGACTATTGGCTCTCATTAGTGTCATTTTTTACTTGTCCTTACAACGTTTTAAGTTGTATTCATGGGATTTTAAGAGTTCCAACTCCTTCACAGTATTTGTTGACGAAAATGTGGAACGGCAACTGTGGCCAAAAATATGTGGGGGTGCTTTACATGGAATCTAAGAGTACATCCTAAACAAAAGGCCTAACCTCACACCAGGATATTGCATATCAAAGGTACTTTTATTGCTATGGGTTTGTGAAGGGGGCAGGGTTGCTGTTGCCAGATGGATATCAGCATAGTTGGAGATGGATTTCACCATCTTGATTTTCTCTGTACCACTGCTTCCTTTCTGTTGCCTACAATACCTTTAACACAAAGCAAACTAGATATGATGCAACCAGTCAAAGATCACTTATCACAAGGACAGGGATTGGACCCCTTAACGGAGGCTTGCTTTCCTCCAATCCTGTGTGGCCTTTTGCCTATAAAAGAAGGGGCCTCCCATCCTTCTTTAATTTGCTTTTGGACCAACCAGGACTTCAGAAAGAATTCATTGGTACATCTTTTGGAAGAGCGGATCTTCCTAAAGGTCTCAGCCATTGAGGTGGAGTGCTCCAAGGCAGAGGCACGCTCCGCTCCCACCCCAAACCTGAGGTGGAGTGCTCCAAGGCAGAGGCACGCTCCGCTCCCACCCCAAACCTAGGGCACATTGGAAGTGACTCTTGCTGAGGACCAAGGCATGCCACTCTGCATGCAATCCTCCCTAGGATGGGAGAGCAGAAAATGGAAGGACTCACCTTGTCCAAGAACACCCTGCCATGGGTCTTGCAGCATCCTGAGGGCCAGAACAGCCAGAATCCCTGTTTTTATTGCATCAAACCTATCACAATTGCATTCATGTAATGTTCACTACATTCAAACTAGAAGGATCTTTCCATTCTTCTTGTGCTTCTTGTGTCGCTCACTCAAACTTCGACCCACCATGGTGCACCTTCCAACCTGGCTTGCCGCTGCATTGAACCAGGCAGAGCATGTTACCTATTCAGCTCGATCAAGCAGCTCCCTACTGCAGATGACTCCGAACTGCCACGCTGGAACATTGCACTGGACAATCAGGGTTACAGCTTTGAATCACCTTACCTCGACTCAAACCACTGGAACATTGTGTCACTCATTGGGCCTCATTATGACTTTGGAGGTGGCATGGCTACCTCCAAAGTCGGGTCCGGGTTCCTTGAATGAGGAATTACCAGGCCATTCCAACCTTGGAGGACCCGGTAATTCCTCATTCAATTTACCCATCCCCATTCCCATTTGAGCCCCCATAGGGCTTAATGGGAATGGGGAGGGAGCTAACAACGGGGCCGTTAATAACAGGCCCGTTGTTAGCTCCCTGGTCCCCTCACGGGACCCGGAAAGGACGTTAGGTCTGACCAGACATCCTTTCCGGGTCCCGCGAGGGAACCTTGTAATAGGGCGCAGTGGGTTTGATGGCACCGGCAATATTACCGGTGCCCTTAAACCCATTCCGCCCTCTTCGTAATGGGGCCCATTGACTCAAATCAACAGGTTACCAACATCTCAAACCGCTTCAAATCTTTTGAACTGCGCCTGATGAGCCGTTTGCACTGCATCACTCCAATGCCACATCTGTACTGCACCAAGCGCCAGCTTCAATCCGACTCAAGCCTATCTCACTGATTGACTCAGTATGATTTGCTTCACTCAAACCTGGTTCGATCTGCATCTTCAGCACCTCGACATCGAACATTGGAATCAGGTACTTTGAAGTGACCCTGTTCCCTTGGTCCACTTTTTTTTGCACCTTTTTCCTGCAAGATAAATCCTTATTAAACACATGGTTGCAAATCTTGCCTCTTTTTCGTCACCATTTCCCCGTCTTCCTTTTACGGGGGTGGATTTTTATAGTGTTTTTGATTGTTAAGTGCAACATTGATTTGTATATATATTTGTACAGACCCCTTATTGGACTTTCTTTTATTTTGGAATGGTTGTAAAATTGCTATTTGGGTTGCTACTGGCACACACTCACACTCCTTCTGAGAGCATAGCCTTTCCATCAGCCCACATTACTGCAAAAGGCTAAGCTGTGCCTGCTTTACCTTTATGATTGGGATCACTGTTGGTTTGTAGAGGTGTGGGGCTGAGTAGGTGGTTTAGATACAACTGTTGCAGAGCCGAAGTCATTTCATCATGGCTCACCTTGGAGCAGATCCACTGTGGGCAGAGCCGAGGAGCTCACTGTGTGTGTGGAAATATCAGTGAAGGAAGCACCTAAGTCAAGATCACAGTAAAATAATAGCGGAAGAGGTATTTGCACAAGCAAAGTTGTCGACACCCATGAGCAAATCACACAGGAACAAAATAGTATTGAGGAACGAATGTATTGCCCTGCAATGTTTCTTAGGAAAGGGGCTTGCCTGGGGCACGAACATCGACTGTGTAAGGGCCAACAGCATAATTACTTACTCGAGCCTCACTTGGCCTTGTGGGCTACAAATAATATATATTTTAAGAGTGGAATGGCGTGTCTTGCTCACACAGGATGTTTGCCACCTTCCCCCACCCTCTCTCCCACCATCCAGGGCACATGGTGGCCCCTGCTGGTACCATGTCTGCATGCTGGGCACGGAGCAACGTTACCCAAAGGATTAAGACAATTATCAGCTCTATTTGCTTCTAACACCCTAAGATAGGCAGGTGAGACCAACTTGCATTTTACTCATTATATTAGTGCCAGAAGCAATTTTGTTCCCTGCTAATTAAAGATTCAAAGGGTTGATTGTCGGCTTGCACATGTATATCTGTTGGCGGTGCATGGGGGCTGTTCAAATAACAGTCAAAGGTACTCATTACAAGTATGGCAGTGCAGGACAAAAATGGCGGTTAGAGGATTACTGCCACTTTTACTACATAGCCATACTACAAGTATGGCCCTGGGGTGAGGGATTTACCTCCAGTATCATGCGTGGAATCATGGAAATCGGCAGAATTACCTTGGCGGTAAGTGTGCTGGCAGTAATTCTGCCGAAAAAGTCCAATAGAATCCATGGACTCTGAAAAAATTGGGATTTATTCCACCACCGCCATTTGTAATCTGGTGGAAATTCTACTGGACCAAATGGCAATAACAATAATTCCATTGGTCAATATTCTAGCGGATTTACCACCGTAATACCGCCCAACTAGTAATGAGACCCTTGTATTCTGCATTTTTAACATCTGGAGTAAATGTAGGAAAAAATAAGGTTAAAATGTAATTTATATGGGGATAGTGCAGTGAAATTATAAAAGTAGATGGATGCAAGACTTTAAATTATGCTCTGCACTGTCTTGCATGGCATAATTCACTAGCATGGCTGTGCCTTTACAAAAGGGGGCTATCAAATGGAAAATGAGTTTTGATTCAGTCACCAAAGGCAAAATTCAATGTCAACTGCTTGCTTGACCATGTGGCCTCTACACTTGTAAGAGCCATCACAATAATGTGGGTACTTGTGATCGTGCTGTTTGGGCAGGGAAGCTCACTTTAGTGACAGGACGAAGGTTGATTTGAAAAAGTGGTATGGAAGGGTGACCAGTAAAAGGCCAGCGTTTATAAATGATTCTAACCCTTCCATCCTTCCTTTTTTCATTTTTTGTTGTTAGTGTAAGCCAACATTATTGCACTGGAATAGAACTAGGAGGGATATGGGATGTGAGGAGTGAAACACAGTCTATGGGCCTCATTACAAGTACAGAGGGGTGGGGAAAAACTGCGGTAACACACTGAATTACTGCCGCATTACCGACCGCCATACTACAACTTTGGTGGTGAGGCAGAGGAAAAAACCTCTGGAGGTAATTCTGCCGCCTTACTGCCAAAAACCGTCAAAATCCGTGGAATTAACACCAGAAAACCGCCAAACTTGTAATGAGGCCTCATGTGTTTTGTTTATTACCCGCCCATTGACTGCCTGTGGCCATGTTAATCCCTATGGCCAGTCAAACACTCTACATGATCCCCCTACCAATGAAAACATAACCTGCTGGTAACTAATTGAGCTACATTTATCACAAAGTAACGACACACTTTGCTAGCTTTATTTCTAAGCATGCTCAGTGAAGGACTAGTGTAAATGAGCTACAGGTGGAATACATATCTCTTAAAAATACAACTTTATTTGTAAGCAGTGTATGTGTACTCTCATTGGTTCCTTGCTCTAAAGTGCTGTCTAAAACAAATCCAAATACAAAATGTTTTGCCCTGGGTGTTGGTATTAGACAGGGAATTGGCAGACAATGACATCAGAAGCCTAGGTACTCACACTATATAGGGCCTCATTACATGGTAGGCGGAGGACCAAGGTGCTATTAGCACCTTGGTCGATGCCGGTAAAATACCGGCACCGCCTTGGTTGAAAGGGGAATTATCGCCCTATTCCAAGGTTGGCGGGGCGGTAATACCTCCTTCCCCCATTGCCCTTCCCCATTCCCATTTTTGTCCCATAGGGCTCTATGGGAATGGGGAAGGCGCTAATTACGGTGCCGCAAATTCCGGTACCGTAATAAGCACCCTGGTCCCTTTGTGGGTTGGTTTTTAACGCCTGCTAAACAGCAGGCGTTAAAGTACCTACCCGCAAAGGGACCTCGTAGTAAGGCGGTAAGGGTTAACGGTCACCGGTACCATTACCGGTGACCGTTAATCCTTACCGCCTTCCGTGTAATGAGGCCCTATGTTGCAGCTGTTACCGCCTTATGGCCAGATGGTACCATTTCAGCAAGAACAGCCAAATACCTACCCCATGGCTACTCAAAACTGACCTGCATCTTCGTCATTTTCCCCATCAAAGTAATGTCACCATTCAAAGTCGCATGAATATGCATTTAGCCTCAACATGACATAATAGAAAACAAGAGCATTCTCGCAATGCTCACCTGTAATCAGCCCCTGGAAATACACTTCTTTTTTTATTGCTACTCCTATAAGGTTGAAGAAGGTCAATACACTTGCCTATTGCCTTGTGGATGACTGGAGGGGCAGGAGGTGCTCATGTCCCTGAGCAACATGCTGTTGAATTCCATAAAAGTATAAACAATAGAGTGATACTGTAGGCTACCTGATGTAAACATGAAAAGTAATGTTCGATTGCCATACAGCACAAATGACAACTACTTTCAATTATGTGTTTGTATCAAACTAATGAAAAGCGCTTGATCGTGTGCAGGTGCAAGATATTTACCAAGTGCAAAACACGGACAGTGAAATCAAAGCCTACTAGTCCAAGTCAAGGCAGGGTGGCCTTGATCAGTCAACAAGCGGCATCCCTTGCAAGGCAGCCATGAGGGGAGTATTGCCTGCGACTCGTGCAATGTTTAGCAAGCTCATTCTAATAAGGAGCTCTTTGTTTTACAAAGAGCTATAGGGCCTGATTCTCAAACCTTTTTTTGGCGCAAGTGCCAAAACAAAATGACCAGCATAATCCACAAACGACGCCTGAACTGCGTCACCTCTTTGCGCAAGACAGGGGGTGTTTCTGCACATTTAAAAGCCCTGCTCAAATACTGGATGCTAATTTAAATGAAATGTGGGTCATCCCCCTACCTGTTGGAAACAGAGTCAGGGGGAGGTGCAAATAAATGTCAGGGCCATCTATACCATGTCATGATTTTTTCTTTACTGTGACAGCTGTGGTTTAAACAAGGACAGAAATGCTAGAATATAAAAATGTTATTGTCGCCGGCATAATACAAGCTTTTGAATAATTTTTTGCTTTGCTAAAAGAATTATAAGGGCAAAGATGCAGATTGAAATATTCGATCCCACTAATGCATGCAGTAAAAATCCTGTTATTGAATAACGTACTGCAATTTCTACCAACATTTTTCTTCTCCAAATGTAAAAAAACACATGACACGGGTAATTAACGAAAATGAATACCCGGCGAGGCTCATTCAGAATGCAACATGCATTCCGATTGGCCCTCGCCGAGGCATTACCCGGCCGGGAATCCCTTGCACGCTGTACGTGCCTTTGGTTCCCGCCGGGGGGGAGGGTGGTGGCCCCTTAGCCAATGAGGAGTCTTGAAACGGGGCAATCCCCGCTCCGAGCCTCCCCATGGCTGGAAGCTGCCTTCATCCCCCGCTGGAGACTCAGTTGAGTTTTTTTTTCTCCACCCCCTCCCATGCAAACTATCCCCTCCCTTTCCCCGGATCCCCACTTACCTTCTTTTTTCTTCTTTTCTCGGGAGTGGACGCGCTGGATGTTCCCAGAGTTGGATGAAAAGAGTGTTTCCAGCGTGTCCGCTCCCGATGGCCGCCATGGAAAGAGAAAACAGACTACGTTTTCCCTTTCCCTGTGGCCATTTTTTTTTTCTTTTCTGTTCCGAAACACGTTTTGGAACAGAAATAAAAGCAATTAGTACCCTGGTCTAACGGGCTGGGGTACTAATGGCTATAAGCCCCTCGAGGGCAAGCCAATACCGCCCGCAGTAATGCTCCCGGTTTTCGTTAAGGCCCTCGATACGTTCTGGCCGGTAACTACGGCCCCAGGGGCATTACCTGGGGCGGTATTGGCCCGCCGTCTCGTGGCTTATTGCCACAATAAAACATCTTTCCAGTAAATAGGGTGCTGAACGATGATATGCGATACGGATTACATGCATATATCAACATTCTTGAGCTTGTAGTCGTGAATTTCAATGTTATCTCTTTGGAAATACGGTAAACGAACTACAGTGCCTATTCCATGCTAATAATGACACTAAATGTTGGTGAATGGGGACAAAGGGAAAGGGGTGGAGACGGGGTGTGGATTAATCAGGCAGGGACAGAATAGGGCGGACACAAAGAAATCTTAGCAGGGCTGCCAGTGCCCCACGGCACTTATTCTGGTATGAGTCAAACCAGTTTGCTACTGATGGTTTGGCCGAGATGGGCGACTTAGTTCACTTGCATGTAGTGCTGGGTCTAATGATCCATAATAACAAATCCGTTCGACCCAGAGGTGCAAAGCGAAAAACAAAGACTATGTCGCAACATAGTAAAATCAATCAGATAAAATTGGGTTTCGAAGTAGTACATTAGAATATGTGAGTAGTTACCCATATTTGGGATTCAAACTGTCAGCAAGAGATACCTATGTCACGATCATCAGAGGGAAGAGACGAAATGCAAGTCAACTAACAAATGTTATCAACGTATCTGCCAGAGAATGAGCAGGATACACAATGGAGGGCATATTGAAGCTTTACAAGCAGTGCTATGTACAAGCAATCCTGTATGGTTTCAAAGCTTTAGCAATGGTAGATTTGAATTGTTTGGGGGTCCTGGAGGGACTCTTTTGGAGGAAGATACTGTGACTTCCACCAGCGACCCCCATAGCTTTCGTCCAATTGCAATTGGGCCTAGTATCGCTTAGGACATAAGTGCAAACCCGCCGTGGCCTACTCTATTTGAAATCAAGGTGTAATCAAAGGTGTCTCTTGTTGGACATGCTGGGGAAAAGCCACAATGTGACACACAGGGTACCCAACAATAAGACCTACCAGAGACTAAATGAGGAGTGTTTCCGACAAATCAACTGGTTTCTGGAATTTCAAAGGGGGACGTCGTATGTATGAAATACTAAAGAGCATTTTTGTAAACAAAATGAAAAAGTATGATCGGGGCCAACAACTATACTGTACTAGAAAAATTGAGAAGCTATAGGTTGGTGGTGGGAGTTACTCATAAATATCTACAAACACAATCATATCTCCTTAAGAACCCCAGTCCGTATGTATGCAGTTTTATGCTGCGCCTCAGGCTAAACCAGCTCCCTTTGCTTAGTGTGCAAGGGGTATACACCTAAATGCCTGTTGACCAGCAAATTTGTCGTATATGTAATGATCTAGATAAACCAGAGACAGCTTGACACGTCTTGACCCAATGTGCAAAAATGAGCACAAGGTACATGTGCACGATGGGAAAATTTGTGAGCCGGTATGACTCCATAAAAACGGATGCATTTTGGAGATACTGTTTAAATACTTATACAGAGACAGTCCAGATTGCGTTATATCATCTCTGGTGTGAAATAAAAATTGAATTGGGTATATAACCTGAGGAAATTAAGATTGTCCCCAATTACAGACCAAAACATGACAAAACCAGACACAAACTGTAGCAATGGTACCAATGGAAATCCCGTGGACTGTTAATTCTAATACTTTAGAAATGTAAACGAACTATGATGTACGTTTTTAGTCCATTTTAGAAGAAATCGGTTAAATACGTAATGCTCTTTATATATTCTGGAAAAAATGTAGGACATAGACAAAATGATGAATTGATGTATAATTTAAGTATGAAATATTTGTTGTAAAAAGTTCATTATGTGAGCTAAACACAAATACATTATTATTATTATTTATTAAACACAGTATTAAAAAGGAAAAAGGTTACAACATATGTATTTGTGGGCAGAATACTAAACTGTTCTTTCTCCCACAACAGGGACATTTATTATATTTGCCTGTGCCATGGTACATGCATTCTGCTTGATGGGATCTACAACCAGCATGAGATGATATCCCTTCCTAATGGTCAGACGCAAATGATTATATTGGAAGATCCTGCAGCTCAGATGTGTCCATTTTCTTTTTTTACCAAATATCAAGTGTTTTTATTTCCTTCCCCCTCCTATTTGAGAAACAAGTGCTCCTAAACCCACAAATAAGGCATCTGTTTGTAGTATGAAGTCCTTGGAGAATCTCAATCAGAGGAAAATATAAGAACATCAAGTCAGTGCTGCAGATTTAAAGATCAAAAAATTGCATTGAAGGCTTCAATAAATCCCTGAGTCTGAAAGATGGGTGAACATATTTTATTTTCACGATTGTAAAACATATGTTTTAGTCTGTTAAGAATGCTTGCAAGGTACAGTAATGGGCTTTCCTCACTCAATCTCCAGTGGGCTCCCGCCACCCCAAGGTGTCATTAAGC
Organism: Ambystoma mexicanum; assembly: GCF_040938575.1. Taxonomy (NCBI): domain Eukaryota; kingdom Metazoa; phylum Chordata; class Amphibia; order Caudata; family Ambystomatidae; genus Ambystoma; species Ambystoma mexicanum. Next base: position 1,301,346,761 of record NC_090932.1, read on the forward strand.
CCCAGGTTCTTCAGTTAGCAATCAGTAACGCCTACTGCCTAAGGCCAGCTCTATTTGTGGCCATAAAGGCACAAACCATTAAGTATCTGTATCCCACTAGGGATTCCTTAGGGGTGCCCTAGACTAACACTCCCCAGATTTCTCAACAGGAAATTATGTTTCTAAGGTGCTGATATCAGACACTCTGGTTTACTCTCTCCCTTGGTTTCTCACTTACTCCCTGCGTTCTACTCTCATTCTCCTGTCCTTCTCACTGCAGCCGGCCATCTTCTTATCTCTCTCTCTTCTGATCCTCGGATTTTGACACCCTCTATCTCTCCACTCTTCTTTCCTCACCCTTCTCCCTTTCCTCTCCTCACCCCTCTCAGTTCTTTTCACTGTTCTACTCTGCTCTACCCCAGCTGCTCTACTCTCCTCACCCCGCTCTCCTCTTCCCTCGGCTCTACTTTCCTTTCCTGTCTCCCCTCTATTATCCTGCCACCATTCCACTCGACCCTCCTCTGCTCTCTACTCTCCTTGAACCTCACTAATGGACTCTCCTCTCCCCTCTCCACTCTCATATACTACTTTCACTCTCTCAGACACACCTCTTGCTCTAACTCAAACAACTTCTACTCTGCATCTATCTTCTCTCACAGAGTCTACCAAACACTCACATACTCAGAGCCCCACTCTCCCAATCAGGTACTGTTGTCTCTCTACCAACAGTCACCTGTAACAAGCTGCTGCACAATCTTAGCAATGAACTGTTCCACAGACTTTCCTTTACCTGGTCTCTTGGTCTGCCTCCACTCCACCTCACCTCACCTCACCTCACCCAAACAACTGTCATCTATTCTGGTTCTCGCAGGGTTTTTATACCCCTTATTTCTGTCTGTGGATAGCCCAGTTCAACGACAGACATTTGTGAGAAACCCGAGGGTGTCTCACTTACTAGTCCCCGTGGAACTGTTGTCCAGGTGACCAGGACACAGTCATCGCTATTGGATCCAGCTCCTGGGGGTGGACCAGTGGGGGAGGATCACCTGGGCGAGAGGTGCTCGGGGAGTGGAGGTGGGACACCGAGGGTTGAGACGTGGTATTCCCTTCCCTGTAACACCTTTTCCCATCCTACCCTGTAGGATATTTAGAAGCTTTACCCACCCCTTTTCCCACACAAACACTTTCTTATAATGTAACAGACAATGGACTAACACCAGAGTCGTTTACCTGACATGTCCCAACACACTGGTCAGGCAGAGTCAGGCAATTGACAATAACAACGCACACTTGACGGCACTTTACCTTCCCCACAGGGATAAAAGGTGGCGCACGAAGCATACTTCGCGCAAGGCTGAACGCACAAGGAAACAGATACACCAAACCGGCAGTTCAAATGGAGAAGAAAGGTGGTGAGACCTGGAAAGAAGGGGGAATTGCCCTTGCCCTTTTCAACTCACGTCGGTGAAAACCTCTGTAAGAGAAATCCTAAAACCTGGAGTTACAGCTGGCGTGCAGCGCAGCAGACGACAATAGTACATGGATGCCTCTCGCATTGATAACGCAGGCGGAAAGGCAAGCTGGCTACCGTGGTACTATCCTTGATTCCAGTGATAAAAGAAGCCAACGGGTACAGCACAGCCGTTGAGTTGGAGGAAGCTGATAGTAAACCAACCTGTGTTGAGCCCAAGGTTGCAAGTGGAAACATTTTGAACGCAAGGAATCCGAAAGACAAGGGAACTTGTGTATTTGTTTGAACTCTAAAGAAAGCCCAGTTGAGGTCCAGGTGCAGAGGGGTCTGGTGCCACCTGGACGCTCTTTCGAAAGACTTTGACCAGGACCTGTTTATAAACTACAAGAACCAGAAGACCTAGGAAGGGGTGGCATGAGGCTTCAGAGTGGTCATATAAGGGTTAGGTCAAATCCCTTATACATTTCAAAAGTCTCTGACCCGTGGCCAGAGGAAAGCTACGGGAAGGGAGCCCAACTTTTCGAGAAGGTTGTGAACTGTGAATTGTGGCAAGGTTGAACCCGACAGAGGGATGCTGTGAGAAAGCTAGGAGAAGGAAAACCTCACTTTCTGATGAAAATGAGCAATGTATGAACTGTGTTCAAGATAAGCCGTAGTAAACCCGGTGGAAGGAGGCCCAAACTGTAAGAAGGATCCGAGCCCGACAGAGTGAGATCCTAGGAGACAAGGCAAAGAGGATCCAAGCCCGGAAGAGGGAAATCGTAAGGGCGAGAGGCAATCGCCCAAGGTGCAAGATCACAGAGAGAACTTTTGTTTATTTGATTATTTTGCACCAAGAGACATACACCTGTGAACATTGTGTCAACAAGAGTAAACCCGCTCAAGGGTTGTCCGCAGTGGGGAATTTTTTAAAAGGACATTGGACTCATACAGGCAACATTTGGAAGGCTGTAGTGAACCCGATGGAGGGAGGCCCAAGTTGCAAGAAGGATCTGAGTCCGGCAGAGGGAGATCCAAAGGGCGAAGAGCAATCGCCCAAGGTACGAGAAGTACCGAAGTAACTTTTTGCTTATCTGTTTTGTTTCTTTGAATCAGCCAGCCTTCTAGGGCAGGAGACTTTTGCAAGAAGGAGACTTAGGGCCTCATTACGAGGTGGGCGGTAAGGGATTACCAGCACCGGTAATCCCTTACCGCCCTACTACGAGTTCCGTTTGCGGGTCCTCCCTTAACGCCTGGTTTTTCCAGGCATTAAGGACGGGACCCGCAAAGGGACTCTGGAGCTAATAACGGTACTGCCAACCTTGGAATGGACCGGTAATTGCTCCATTCACCAGGGCGGAGTCGGTAGGGTTTTGGGTAATAGCTCCATGGCTGCCTCCAACCTCGTAATGAGGCCCTTAGCTTCTGAAGCTTTTTGATATCGCTAAACTGGACTGTAAACCTCATGCTGACGAGGCCAAGGAGTGTGCTGTGCTCGAGAGTCCCACCTTGTCCTGTGCTTCAAACGTGGGGAAGGGAGACCCAGCCATACCATCCTGGCTTATCATTTGGTGAACAATTGTTTCTTTTCTGGCGCATATTACCCCACACTCCACACTCTTTTTGTAATTTAGCAGTAAGGAATTGGCAATAGTTTTCTTTTTAGTATAGACACCACTAGGACTGCCTTATTTTTATTTGATGGTCGAAGCTTGCACCCATCTTAGATTTAGGGCCTCATTACACGGATGGCGGTAGGGATTTAACGTTACTGTTAATGGAATACCGGTAACGTTAAATCCCCATGCGGATCACGACCCGGCTCACCGCTATTAGCGGCACCGCTAAGTACGGTGCCACTAATAGCGGGCAGGCCGCGTGCATGTGACCCTCCAACCCGTAAATTACGCCATGCCGCTATTAGCACAGCATCACAAGGCCAGTGGACATGCTAATAGCGGCATGGTAAAGCCCCCCAAATCCCTTACCGCCATGGTGCTAATACCGGCATCGTGAACCACCCGTTAAGAGAACTGAGCAGTGTTCCTACCTGCCACAGGTGGACAAAATCAGCACAGGTGGAGGCAATGGAGACTGTGGCAGCTCAAAGGAGCACACCACACCCCTTCCCACACCCCTTCCCACACCAAGATGGTTCCAATACTGGAAGCATTACATGGCCTGGAGGACCTCATTGCAGTGCAGCTGCAACAGCAACAGGCAGCACAAAGGAGACGGAGGAGGAGGAGGAGAAGGAGGAGGGCAAGACAGGCACAGCAAGCACCACCACAGCACCTAATCATACCACAGAGGCACCCACCAATCCCCAGGATCAGAGCCAGTCGATTTAACCTAACCCCTGAGCAGATACACACCCTGTACCATCTGGACAGGTTTACCATCACCAGCATCGTGGACATGATACACGACGACATTGTGAGCCTCATAGACATCAGAACTGCCATCCCCCCGCTACTGAAGGTGGTGAGTGTGCTCCACTTCCTGGCCACAGGCACCTACCAGAATACAGTGGGACAGATGCATGGCATCTCACAACCAGTATTCTCCCACACGCTGAACCAGGTACTCGATGCCCTCCTGAAGCATGCACCTGAACACATATCCATGCCACGGACTGCCCAGGAGATTGCAAACACAAATGTTGGCTTCTATTCACTGGCAGGCATCCCAAGTTGCATCGGGGCCATCGACTGTACCCATGTAGAATTGGTGGTCCCACATCACAATGAGGTAGTCTACCGAAACAGGAAGCAATTCCACTCTATCAATGTCCAAATGGTATGTGACGCCAACAAGATAATCACACATTGCTGTGCCCGATTTCCCGGATCAACCCATGATTCCATGGTCCTGCGGAACTGAACTATCCCACACTACATGGAGCGACACACCGGACAAAGTTTGTGGCTACTTGGTGAGTAGCAGGGCAAGCACATGGCAACATGATTGGGGGGGAGAGATACATACTCCAACTGGGTGTGAATGGGGAGGGGGAGAGATACATACTCCAACTGGGTGTAACTTGTCGTATGTGGGCAAAATGCACATACAGATGTACGGCAATGTCCATCTGGGAAGGCGGCAACGTACTTGAGATGAACCGACATGCAAGTATAAGCTACACAACACAGATGACATTACAGGTCTAGTAACATTAAACATCCATCCACATACAAATTGCACAACATTCCACGCCACAAAATACAAAAATTTCACACATGCCATCAAGATAGTCATCCTGAATTAGTCCAGCACAACATCAATAATGCAATGTGCCCTATAATGCATGCAAAGGGATCACCCCTAGCCATAGCATTTCACCACGCACCTATTCCACCACTGAAGTGATGCCTCTCTGCATGGCAACATCAATGTTGGAATGGCAGTACACCAGCAGTGTGGAAACATATCTGTCTGGTTCCAGGGACACCGAAGACCTCGCCTCACCCAGGACATGTCAATTACTGTTGGAGGCATTAATGTGGCATGTCTACTTGCAGGGTCGACCTCCCCCTTGCACGTTGCTGTCACACAGACCATCTGCATGTATGCTGTCAATTGTGTACTTGAATCACAATGCAATGTCAATTTGTGTGATATGAACAGGCCGCTCTTGAGGTGAACAGTAACAGGACCCCGTTTGTTCCCCCATACAGGTGATGCGGGCTATCCCCTGAAGACCTGGCTCCTCACACCTGTACGGAACCCAGGCACAAGTAGGAATACAATCGTGCACATAGCCGTACCCGCATCATGATCGAGCAGAATTTTGGCCTTTTGAAGTCACGGTTTAGGTGCATTAGCAGGACTGGTGGTGCTCTCCTGTATGGACATGAGAAGGTGGCCAAGATCACCATGGTATGTGTCATGCTGCACAATATGTGTATCAGACGGAATGTGCCACTGCCCCCTGAGGTTGAAATAGAAGCACCTGATGAGGATGATGATGGTGATGAGGACGGAGGTGAAGGGGATGCAGGTGTTGCAAGAGGGGATGGGCAGGAGGGACGTGCTGTGAGACAGCATCTGATCAACCAAATATTCTGAGGAACATGTTTTCGTACTGTCACATGGATATGGGTATTAATGCACTGGTGTATGTTTGGAAGCACGTAATGGACCCTGTCGCCAATAAAGTACACAAACTCAATGAAGATGTCTAAGCCTGTGTTTTGATCAGAAACCAGTGTATTGAGAAACAGAAAGATGTAGAAGTGCAAGTCCCAAAATATCCCACCACCCTACCCCCCACCCCCACAACAGACCCATAACACCCTTCCCCCCACCCCCCACAACAGACCCATAACACCCTTCCCCCCACAACAGACCCATAACACCCTTCCCCCACAACAGACCCATAACACCCTTCCCCCCACCCCCCACAACAGTCCCTCATGTGTCTGCCATGTTTGCCCTGGCCAATGCACACAGAGGAATCTCCATTAACACCCTATTTGCCATTGTCTTTGGCAGCATTTTGAGGATGGTCAGACGTGCGCCTGGTGGTGCGTGTAGAGCGCCGGAGGGGGCTTGTCTGTCTCGACCCGGAAGATGATGATGGGGCAGACTGGGCTTGTTGTGAAAAGTGGCAGTCCATGGTGTCGGCCATGCGAACAAGGACCTCCCTGAGCCTCGCTATCTCGTTGCATAGCCTGTCAGTGTTTGCATCCATCCTCTCAGTGGAGTGCCTCGCCGTCTCCACAATGTTCTCCCTGAGATGGGCAGCCTCCTCAACATGCTGGCCAACCAGCAGTCAGCTCGTGTTGACGCTGCAGGATGGTGGTCAGTTGGGGGGCAGTGCTGGTTGACCGTGCACTGGATGCTGTGCCCTCAGATGCATCCACTGCAGCAGGTGAAGCTAACATGGGGGACATAATTGCTGGGTTGTTGTCCTCAACAGTCACATCAGACCCAGGGGTCTGGAATGGTGCTGGCTCTGGGGTTCTAGGGGGGCTTGGGGTGTGCATCTCCATAGGCTCGACTAGGGTGTCCTCTGGATCGGATAGGGGGCAGTGGCGGCTGCCTCACGAGCGGAGCTTGCCGCAGCTGATGGTGGGCCCTTGGTGGCTGGCATTGGTGCCAGTGGGTTCACCTCCGGTGGTGGGGCTGCAGTTTGTGGTGCAGCTACTACTGCCCTGGCAGTGGCACTCTGACGATGTTTCCCGCTCGTCAGGTGTGACCTTCCCCCCTTGCCCCTGGATGTTGTTGGGGTGTCCTCCGGTTCCTGTGCCCTTGGCCTCTTCCACGTAGCTGGTGCCTGGGATGCATCAGCGGCATCCTCACCAACTGTATGTGAGCCTGTCAGGGACGAGAAGGGGGATGGCATTGGTTGCGTTTCAATATACTTAATGCAGATTACATAAATGATGCAGTTGTGGCCATTGGGACTTAGTAGTTGTGGATGCAGGTGATGTGCCAGTTCAGTGCCTCATCCATGCATGGTTGTGTTTGGAACTTGTCTCTGGTGAATTGTGCATGTGTGTGTGTTTGGGTCTGACACTGACATGGTGAGGGATGGATGCATGTGTGGATGTGCATGAGAGGAGTCTGTGCTCACATATGGGGGGAACAGTACATTCACATCGCATCCTGTCATGTGTACACTCACCTCCATCTGAAGTGGTACCCACGCCGAGCTCCATGCTGCCTACTCCCTCAATGGATTCAACAGCAATCAGGTTTGAACATGTCTCCTCCCATTCTTTCATTCTGATTGGCGAACCATCTCCACCGGCACTGGCAATGCGGTGGTTTTCAGCCAGGATACCCCTCACCCGCAGTCTGAGGTCGTCCCACCTCTTCCTGCATTCGCACACAGTGCGCGTGCTGGTGCCCACAGCACTGACTTTGACTGCTACCTCCTCCCAGATGGCTTTTTTTTTTAGTAAGGTTGGCCGGCGCATGTCATTTGCAAAAACGACCTCTGCATTCTCAGCCAGGGTCTGTGTTAGCATGATCAATTCCTCAGCTGTATATTTCTCCTTGCGCTGCCTGTCAGTGGTTTTTTTAAATGCCTTGGGCATGATGCAGGTGTCCCAGATGATTTTGCACTGCTCACAACTCAAAACAGGTCCAGGGGGCAGAGGATGGCAATGGATTGTGTTTTTAAAGATGGCCGCCGTGCTCTTTCCCGTTCCTGTGCGATGACGCTATTTCCAGTTCCGCATTTTAACGGTCACCGCTAATAGCGGTGACCGCTATTTGCATGCAGCGCGAAGGCGGAGGTGCTATCTGCACTTTCGTGGAAGCCGGTAAGGGACTTTTTGGGGATTTTAGCGGCATGGCGGTAGGGTCATTAACGGCATGGCGCTATGCTCGTGTCCGCGTACTCGTAATGGTACGCTATTAGCGCCCTCTTGCGAGGGTGGACACGTTAATAGCGCCATGCCGCTAATTTGCGAATTTTACCGCACAACGTGTAATGAGGCCCTTAGGCTTAGATTAGGTGTTTATCTCACCCATTATAAAGTTCAATAAACACCCTTGAACTGCGATCACTTGTGTCTGTCTTTACTGTTGCCACCATGAGTTCCTTACACATGGTGCCAGGAGTGGGAGGTGATTCAACTGATAAAAATTGAAACCCATGCTATTAACCGTGGGGAAAATAAAATCTTCTGGACTCTGACCACGTATCCACGCTAAAAGAGGTATTGTTCTCTCAATTCCATGTCCCACCTGGTCAACAGGATCTGTTCTTTAAAACTCAGGTACTGATAGACACCCTTCCTCTCTCTCATTAGAACATAAAACCATGGAATCAGATAATCATAAAAATCTGACCTGTGTTTTCCTTTATCAGACCTAGTGCTCTGAATCACTCCCCTTTCGAACCTTTTTGTTTGGTACTCGGCCATTAGCACATCGGCTAAAGGAAGAGGATTCGTCTCAATTTGGCTTGGGTAGTAAAAAACAGCCTGTTATGGGGCGGATTATTATGTCAAACTAAAAAGGGAAGAGAGCATCGACACACTCCCTCGAAACCACAGAAGCCAAATGGATTCGACCCTCCGACCGTGGTTGGCACGGGCGCCTGATGTCAAGACCACAGGTAACCACGTGGCAGCCAATGGGGGGAAGAGGGATTAGGTAGAGGTTGTGGATAGGAAGGGGGAAGTTAGGGAAACCGGAAAGAGGTGAAGTAAAAACATGATTGGGATAGGTATGGGGGAGTACAGGGAAATAACATATGCTCAATGAACCTGTCACAGTCCTCCTAGCCCTGCTACAACCTGCCACCTCACTATACTCCTATAGCCTAAAACCACGATACAATAGTGATACACCTTCTCCATGTGGCAATGTGGATTGAACACAAGGTAAATAACATGAAACAGGATGAAGCATGGAAAGATGGATAACACTGAGCAAGCGATATGTAACACACCAGGGAATACTTCCCATATGAATACACAACTCATGGCCTCACGGGCAAGCAAATAGAAACATCACACAACATAAAACGGCTTACTGGCCTCTATCATGGATGGCCCTTAATAATGTCCTGTGGAAATGATGTGTGTTAACTGAGTGCACACACACGTAATTCCAATGAGAACCCGCTTACTGCAGCGGATGCAGCTCCCTTTTCCTCCCCTCCCTGAATCCGGGTGTTATAAATGAAACAAACAAACACCACCAACATGAAATCTGAATGGCAAACAAAAGTTCAAGGGCTAATCCTCCCTCTTGTGAGACATAGTTAATGTCACAACAATGAGTGTGCTACTTACCTTCGGTCCGGGAGCCCACCAGGACTACCCGGACGCGAAGAAGCATATTGTTATTGATATTGATATTTTATTTCTATCACGCTCGTACATAAGTGTTAGTGAAGTCAAGGGGAAGTGCCTGGTCACCACTGCCGCCATCGTTCCTGCTTTTCCCTCCGTGTCTCTCCTCAGCCGCTGTAACCGCCCATGCCAACTAGCTATAATCTGCATGGGCGGTCAGCATCCTAATAAGCCTGTGGTAATTATGCACAGCTGAAACAGCACGTGAACCAGAACTACAAAGCTTTCCAGTCCTGCTGGGAAATGCAGTTTTCTTCCTCCTGCTCTGGCCTGTTAGCATCTTCCTCACCCAAAGTGTCCCCGTCTGCCCCCACCCTTTACCCGGACAGTATCTCCTCTACCAGGGGCCTTCCCAGGTCCTGGTTTCTCATGATGTTGCATGTGAAATTGTCACACACACTTTGGAGCATAAACAGCCCCTGCCGGTTCCCATGAACATATAGATACCATAAACCTTGTAGCTTTCTCTTGGAATCCACAATCTGTTTCACCTCGTATTCCACTTGGCCTTCTTTCAGAATAGCCGGTGGTTGTTGCATGATCATCTCAAGAGGTGCGGGTTTAAGCATAGACACATGGAACACTGGATGTATCTTTAAAGTCTTTGCAAATGTAATTTTATTGCCACAGATGCCACACAATGATTGATCTCAATGGGCCCAATGAATGGAGGTGCAAACTTGCGAGGGCCTACCAGTGAAAGATTCTGAGTAGACAACCATACCCTCTCTACCACCTTATACTGTGGAGCTTCCTGACATTTACTGTCGGCCTGTGTCTTATAGGCCACCTTGGCCTGTTCCAGATTAAACCGTGCCTTCTGTCTGATGTCTAGAAGCAACTGCTTCCGGTCTTGGAGAACAGGAATATGTACCACCTCTGGTAACTTTTCAGGTCTCATGTTTTGTGCATGTCCATACAAGCATTCATTGGGTGCCATTCCCAGTGACGCGTGCTCCGTGTTATTGTATGTGAATTCTGCCAACCACAGGGCTCTCACCCAAGATTCCATACCGTCCCCCAAATAACATTGCAGATATTGTTCCAATGTCTGGTTGACTCTTTCTGTCTGACCGTCACTCTTGCGGTGATAAAATTTAGAAGTGAATTGCGGCCCTCTGTCAGAAACAATCCTTCTAGGGAGGCCATGCAACCTGACAATATGCTGTAAAAACAACTGCCAAATGATCTGCCCCAGGAATTCCTATACAAGGACTAAGAAGTGAGCTTGTTTGGAAAGGTAATCGACTACAACCCAAATGGTGTCACGCTGGTTGTCTAGTGGAAGATCCGTAATTAAATCCATGGAAATCTGTATCTACGACATGTCGGGTGTAGGTAGAGGCTGCAACAATCCCATCTTTCTAGAATGGTCTGCTTTGTTGCGAACACAGTTTTTGCATTTTTTAACATAAGCAACAATATTATTTTTCAAATCAGGCCACCAAAAGTACTTCTCCAACATGCTCTGAGTCTTTCTCTTACCTGAATGACCCGCTAAAAGAGACTTGTGGCACCAATACAATGCCTTATCCTGTAGTTCACGGGTGGGCAAGAATAACTGCCCTGCATAATAAGGAAGAACCTCCTGTACTGTTCTTAACGGGTGACTAGCTCCCCACCCTTGCAACTGCTTCTGACGCAGCCCTTTGCGCACATGCCCCAGTAGATCCTCTGTGACTGCCCCAATTACTTTCTCTGGGGGAATTATTTCTTTTACTTCAGTCACTGGATTCTCCAAATTCTGCTGCCTCATCAAGGAATCTGCCTTTCCGTTCCTCTTCCCTGGATGAAAAGTTACCATGAAATCAAATTCATTAAAATATTGAGACCATCGCAGTTGCCTAGTACTGAATGTCTGTGCTCTCTTGAAATGTACATTCTTGTGGTCTGTTACCACCATCACCTGAAGCCTGGCTCCCAACAAATAGTGCCTCCAGGTGGAGACATCAACATCCACCTGGATGCCTCCTGTCCCCCTCTGGACTCTTTCGCGACCTCTGTGACTCTCTCTCACCATTCTCCCCTCTGGCCCGACTCCTTCTGCAGGGCACACTCTCGATGTTCTGATCTCCTCAGACCTTCCCCTCTCTGTCCCTCTCTCCACTCCTCTCTCCTGGAGTGATCACTTTCTCCTATCCTCCCACCTCACCCTCCCTATCCCTCAGGCCAAGCCACCTCCATCACTGCCACCCACCTTCCCGGTCATCCGACCCATTAAGCGTGTGTCAGTTGAGGCTTTTGCCGCCACCTTCTCACCCCCTCCTCCCCTCTCACCGTGACACAGCCCTCTTCACGCTCCACTCTTCTATATCTGACACTCTTGATATCCTTGCCCCTGTCATGAGAATCTGCCTAAAGCCCAAAGCCAAGTGTAACTCCTGGTATGACTCCGACCTCGTCACCCTAAAACGCAAGTGCAGGATGGCCGAGAGGAAATGGCGTGCTTCATGTTCATCCTCTGACAAACTGGCCTGCCGCCTGCTGCAAAGGCAAAACCGGCTCTCCGTCCTCACAAAGAAGAGAGCTCATATTCAAGCCCGCATCTTTACGGCATCTAACAACTCGGCTGAACTCTTTAAAATCTGCAAGGAACTGGCCAATCCTGCCGCAGTATCTACCTCTCCTGTCCCTTACCCGGCCCGCTGCACGGCACTGGCTTCTCACTTCATTTCAAAAACTCAGGACATCCTGTCCTCACTCTCCTCCTATCCCCTCCCTCCCACTATTCCCTGCTCTTCCTCTGGCCCTTCTGCAGCCACCCCCCTCCCTCCTTCTCTGCCTTTCCCCTTTTCTCTGCAGACAAGGTTTCTAGACATGTCCGATCTATGAAACTCTCATCGAAACAGGTTCACCCCTGTTCCTCTAAAACTATCAAGGACCACATTGACTCCCTGGCTCCTGCCCTGGCTGATTTCCGCAATCACTCCTTTGCCACTGGAGTCTTCCCATCCCCCCTGAAGCACTCCCTTGTGCACTCTCTTCTTAAGAAACCTTCTGCCGACCCCTTCTGCCCGGCTAACTATCGCCCAATCTCCATCACTCCCTTCCTGGGCAAGCTCCTGGAGAAACTGGCCATCTCCCAGCTTAATCTCCACACTGAATCTGTTTGTTGTCTTCATGACTATTATTCTGGCTTCAGAGCTGCCAGAAGCACGGAAAGTGTTCTTCTGAACATCTGTGAAGACCTGCTCTTTAACCTTGACTCCAACACCCCTTGCATCTTCATCTTGCTTGATCTCTCTTCTGCCTTTGACACTGTCAACCATGCCATCCTGCTCAACCGTCTCTGTGATAACCTGGGTATCACTGGTCAGGCTCTGGCTTGGCTGACTTCTTTCCTCTCTGACTGACTCTCCCAGGTCCAACTTGGGTCCTTCCTCTCTGCTATCTTTTTCTCCACTTGTGGTGTCCCACAGGGGTCTAACCTCTCTCCCTGGCTGTTCAACCAATACCTGGCACTCCTTGGCCACCGCATCGCCGCTCTCTGCCCCAACTTTCAGTGCTATGCGGATGACACCCAGCTAATTTTCAGGCTACCCTCGCCCTCGTCCTCTCCCTCCCTATCTCTGACTGTATGTCTGCTATCCAGGAGTGGTGTGCCGCCAATGACCTCTGCCCTAATGCCATTAAGACTGAGATTCTCCTCATCAGCACACCCGCTCCCTCCTTCCCTGTAGCTCTCTGGCCGGCCTCTCTTGGCCCTCTTCCTGCTCCCACCTACAAGGCTAAAAACCTCGGGGTAATCTTCGACTCTACTCTCTCCTTCTCCCCTCACATCTCTGACATCTCTAAGAAGTCACACTACCAGCTGCTCCTCCTGAGAGGTATTCTTCCTTTCCTCTCCTTCCTCCAGAACCTCACTGTCTCCAGAGCTCTGGTTCTCTCTAGGCTGGACTATTTCAACAGCCTCTTTCTAAATCTGCCTGCTTCTACTCTCCGCCCTCTGCATCTTATCCAGAACAGGACTGCGGGACTTGTCCTTGACCTCAACCCCAGGGATCATATCTCTCCAGTACTGGCATCTCTGCACTGGCTCCCAGTGGCTGTGAGCATTAAGTTCAAAACCCTCTCCATTGACCACAAGGCCTTCTGGGGTTTGGGGCGTCAATACCCTCAGCTCTCTCTTCCTAAATACCTTCCTTCTCGAGCTCTTCGCTCATCCGCCTCCAACTCCCTCAGGGTAAGTCGCTTCTCCAAGCAACTAATTGGTGGTAGATCTCTTGCCTCGGCTGGTACCTCCCTCTGGAACAGCCTCCCTGCCCTCCCTTAAACTTGAGGAGAACCATCTCCGGTTCCGGAAGTACCTCAAAACCTTTCTCTTTGCTTCTGCTTTCTCGCCTTCTCTGCTCTGCTGACCCCCTAACTGGAACTAGAACTGCACTTGCCACCTTGACACCCTCTGATCTCGGCACCAACTGCACTGCCCACTTGGCAACCCCTGACATGGGGACTGTTTCTGAATCCCTACAGTCCCCTTCCCGGCCCTTGACACCTATTGTGTGCACTTATCCATGCACTTGCCACATGCTGGCTGCTACTTACGTATTGTTATTATCTTTGCCATGTACTGCACTGTCCCTGGCCCCTTCCCATGCACTTGCACAATCTGAATGACACCTGGCCTAGTATGATCGTTGTCCGTCCTCCCTTTTGTTCCCCTCCCTTGCCTCGTCGCGCCTTGAAACACTTGTGTATAGGCGCGTTATAAATGCCATATGATATCATTCCAGAAATGCAGCGCAAATGGCTAACACCTCCTTGGGCCTCATTAGGACCCAGGCGTTAAGGGGTTAACGGTGCCGTAAAAGGTGTCGGCGCCATTAAACCCTTAACGCCTTACTACGAGGTCCCTTTGCGGGACCCGACCTTAACGGCTGGTCTAGACCAGCCGTTAAAGTAGGGCCCCGCAAAGGGACTCTCAAGGTAAGTACGGTACTGCAATTTGCGGTACCGTACTTACCGCCTTTCCCATTCCCATTATGCCCTATGGGGCAAAAATGGGAATGGGGAAGGGCCATGGTGGCATGGGTAATTACCGCCCCCCCCAACCTTGGAAGGGGGTGGTAATTCCCCATTCCGCCATGGTGGACTCCGGCATCGACCATGGTGCTAATAGCCCCATGGTTTTTCTGCCGGAGTCCTAATGAGGGCCCTTATCTGTGATAGAATAGTTCTGCTCACAACTTGTGAGTTTACGGGAGTAAAATGCCACCTGATGCCCGATACCCTCCTCATTCTTCTGGGACAGGACTGCCCCTAAAGCTACGTTGGAGGCATCCGTCTCCGCCTGAAAAGGCTACTGCGTTTCTAGATTTCTTAACACTGGTGCCTTAGTAAAAGCTCCCTTCAGCTCCTGAAATGCCTTCTCTGCCTCCTCATTCCAACTAAATTGAACTGTCTTCCTCAGTAACTGGGTGATCGGGTTCACAATTTGAGAGAAATTATCAATACATCTCTGATAGAAGTTGGCAAACCTTAAAAAGGACTGAATATCATTCACACACTGAGAGGAAAGCCACTCTGTAACTGCCTGTACCTTTTTCCTATCCATCACAATGCCTGGTGGTGTTAGAATGAAACCCAAAAACTCCACCTGTGTAGTGTGAAATGTACATCTTTCTAATTTGACATTAAGTTGGTACTCTTCCAAGGGTTGTGGCACTGCTTTTACATGCGCTACGTGCTGTTCCTTGGAGGAAGAATATTTCAAAATGTCATCGATATACACAATGTCAAAAACATCAATGAATTCTCTTAGCACTTCTTGCATGAACAACTGAAATTCAGCCGGGGCATTGCACAAGCCAAAGGGCATAACCAAATACTCAAAGATGCCAAACCTGGTCCTAAAAGCTATTTTCAACTCATCCCCGTCCTTTGTTCTTATCAAGTGATAAGTATCCTCAAGTCCGGTTTCATGTAGACTACCGCCGACTTCAGCTGGTCTAATAGTACAGCAATCGAAGGCAAAGGGAATCTATTTTTGATGGTAACCTTGTGTAATGCACGATAATCAATGCAGGTTCTAAGGGTTCCTTGCTTCTTAGGCTCAAAGAATAATGGCAAGGATACAGGTGAAGTAGAGTGCTCAATAAACCCCTTTTCCAGCATCTCATCCAAGTATTCCCTCAGATATCGGTTCTCATTTTCCGTGAGGGTGTATATCCTACTACAGGGCAACTTGGCCCCTGGTTCTAAGTCAATTACACAATCATAAGATCGATGGGGTGGCAATCTCTCCGCTCCACCCTTGTCAAATACACCTTCAAACTCAGTATATTGGCATGGGATTCCTGTGCCCACCGCCCCCACAATCTGTGGTACCTGAGTCTTTTCTGCCAAAAATGTAGCAGGCCCCATTTCCTCCTTTACATGCACCTGACACCCTTGAGCTTCAAAACATACTTATCCAATCAATTCTGGGATTATGTTGCACCAGCCAAGGCATCCCTAAAATAATACCAAATTGGGGAGCCACTATTAAATCAAAAGTAATCTCTTCCTCATGCCCTGAAGCACATACCATCTACAAGGGTTGGGTTTGCCGTCAAATGGGTCCTGAGGTTAACGGAGATCAATCCACTGACTGCACTCGCTCCACCCGCTGTTTATCCTGAAGGGGTAATCCCAATTGTTCCGACAAAGCTATGTCAATTACCAGTAGATCCTGAATCGAATATTGCTGATACTACTTGCTTGTTTAGAGCAAAGAACTAAGTCACCAAGATATATATATGAGAGGTCGTACTCCTTACTGTCTTTGCCACCCAACCAAGGAACCTTGATTCCATCCGGTCCGTCACCTGAGTTCACCATAAGGCCGGGCCTGTCCTTTTTCCACCCCCCCTTGGTCCGATCCCCCCCACAACCCCTTCTTACGAGTGTTGGGACAGGTACGAATAAAGTTTCCTGCTTGCCCACAATATAGACACAGGGCCTCATTACGACCCAGGCGGTAAGTTACCGCCTGGGTCGTACCTTTACCACCATGGCGTAATTACGCCATGGTGGTTGGCGGACTTACCGCCCCATTCCGAGGTTGGCGGAGCGGTAAGTCCCCAATCCCCATTTACCCTTCCCCATTCCCATTTTTGCCCCATAGGGCATAATGGGAGTGGGGAAGGCGTTAATTACGCCACCGTAAATTACGGTGGCGTAATTAACGACAAGGTCCCTTAGCGCCATGGATCTTAACGGCTGCAAAAAGCAGCCGTTAAGATCTCCATGGCGCTAAGGGACCTCGGAATCCGGCGTTAAGGGTCGGCGCCGTTTACGGCGCCGTAAAGCCCTTAACGCCGGGGTTGTAATGAGGCCCACAGGCTATTTACGATTGCGTTGTTCTTTCTGTGCTGAGGACAATGGCCCCCTCACACTCCTAATCTGCATTGGTTCTCCTGCCCCGGTTCTAACCCTGCTGCTCTTATCCAACCTTACAAATGGTACCACCACTGGTCTCTTCTTATCCACCTTACGTTAATTAATGTTGTGATCCAATCTTAATGCCAAATCAATCAAGGTGGTGCAAGTAGAGGGCTGTGGCTCCACCTGAGCTATAGCGTCCTTCTATTCCTCAGGTAACCCTTGATAAAATAAAACCGTCTGTTTGGTCTGGGCCAATCTGTTTCTATCACCAAACGATTGAACTGTGTCATGTATGACACCAAGACACGTGACGCCTGGTGTAGGGCCATTAATTCCTTATCCTAGGCCAACCACACCTCCCGCCTGTCAAACAACCTCCCAAACTCTGTCAAAAAACCATCCTAATTATACAGTAAAGGGTCATCTTTTTGGACCAATGGCATAGCCCATGCTGCTGCATCTCCAGTCAAATAAGATATCACAAAAACCGTTCTAGACTGAATTGTAGGAAATGTAAACAACATTGTGTCAAAAACATCATATACTTCATTGGATCCGCCGAAAACCTCTTGGTGCTTCCAGCGAAACACTACCCGGTGGTTATACTATTACGGTGGGGGACCGACTGGCCGCTGACCCCAAAGGTGGTCCAGCGCTGACCCCTTCCAAAGGTTTCCTTGTGCCACCAAACCCTGCACCTGAGCCTTTAAGGCAGTGGATTCCTGCCTTGCATGTGCTAACTCTATTTGAACATCCTGAAATGCTTTTAGAAGATCGGCTAAAGGAAGAGGATTTGTCTCAATTTGGCTTGGGTGGTAAAAAACAACCCGTTATGGGGGTGGATTGTTATGTCAAACTAAAAAGGGAAGAGAGCATCGACACTCTCCCCCGAACCACAGAAGCCAGATGAATTTGACCCTCCCACCGTGGTTGGCATGGGCGCCTGATGTCAAGACCACAGGTAACCACGTGGCAGCCAATGGGGGGAAGAGGGATTAGGGAGAGGTTGTGGATAGAAAGGGGGAAGTTAGGGAAACCGGAAAGAGGTGAAGTAAAAACATGATTGGGATAGGTATGGGAGAGTAAAGGGAAAATATATATGTACAATTAACCTGTCAAAGTCCTCCTAGCCCCGCTACAACCTGCCACCTCACTATACTCCTAACCTCCCGTAGCCTAAAACCACCATACAATAGTGATACACCTTCTTCATGTGACAATGTGGATTGAACACAGGTAAATAACATGAAACAGGATGAAGCATGGAAACATGGATAAAACTGAGCAAGCAATATGTAACACACCAGGGAATACTTCCCATATGAACACACAAACTCATAGCCTCAAGGGCAAGCAAAGCGAAACATGACACAACATAAAACAGCTTACTGGCCTTTATCATGGATGGCCCTTAATAATGCCTTGTTGAAATGGTGCGTGTTAATTGAGCACACACACACGTAACTCCAATGAGAACCCACTTACTGCAGCAGATCCAATGCCCTTTCCCTCCCCTCCCTGACTCTGGGCATTATAAATGAAACAAACAAACACCCCCAACATGAAATCTGAATTGCAAACAAAAGTTCAAGGGGTAATCCTCGGTCTTCAGAGACATAGTTAATGTCACAACAATGAGCCTGCTACTTAGCTTAGGTCTGGGAGCCCACCAGGACTACCCAGAATCGAAGAAGCAGAGCAAAGTCTAGGGGAAGTGTCCGGTCACTGCCGCAGCCATCGGGTAGTTCCTTCCCAGATCAGTCCTCTGGCATCCCCGCTTTTCCCTCTGTGTCTCTCCTCAGCCGCCGCAACCGCCTGTGCCGACTCACAATAATCTGCACCTGGCAAGGCCGTCAGCGTCCTAATAAGCCTGTGGTAATTATGCACAGCTGAAACAGCACGTGCACCAGAACTACAAAGCTTCCCAGTCCTCCTGGGAAATGCAGTTTTCTTCCTCCTGCTCTGGCCCGTTAGCATCTTCCTCGCCCAAAGAGTCCCCGTCTGCCCCAACCCTTAACCCTGACAATGACCGACCTAGCCAATGTCATCGCCCAGTTAGCGGCCCATCAAATACAGGCCGAGATTAAACTTCAAGAAAACTTAACCAAATTTGTTGAACTACAAGCAAGACCCTTATTACCAAAGGGGCTGTTTCAACCATATCTTGAAGGCAAAGATTTAGGAGTTTTTAAAAAAAACGTTTGAACGCCTAGCTGACCAACTAGGGTGGGAAGAGAACATTAAAAGATGCTATTTAGCCCCTCTCGTGAAAGGCGAATTACAAACCTCCTATCAGCTACTTAATCTTGCACAGGGAGCCACCTTTCGATCCATCAAAGAAGAGCTATTAAAAAGAGTGGGGCAAACCTGCAATTTTTATCGGCAGAAACTAAGGCCCATCATACTGAACCTGGGAGAAACCGCCTTAGAAATAGGTGAGCGGGTCAAAAAACACTGTAACCCTGTGGATTAGTGACAAATCCTTAGAAGAACTGATAGAGTTAATCACCCTGGAACAGTTCACTAATTCGTTACCCCCTTTTTTGCAGAAAGATGTGAAGAAAAAGGGGCCTGTCAGAGCTCGGCAGGTTGATTGGCGGGCTATGGGACCCACAAAACTACGATACCCATGACTTCATGGTGTTTGGGAGTGCACCCATGCACACACTGCAGTCAGGTACTTAAGCTCCTCCACGGCCTGTGCTGCTTGTTCATGATTTTGGGTGTGCAAACATGTGCCAGAGAAGAGCAGGACGGTGCTAGTATGGACCCGGGCTGAGGCGGTGAGACAGTGGAGAGGCAGCTCTGCAGAAGTGAGGAGGAGACGCTGCCCGCTCTTCGTTTTTCCGGCAGCTCTGCAGGCATTTATGAGATTGCGGCTTGTCTGCTCAACACAGGTGCTACATTTGCCTGGGGAGGTGCTGCCAGTCCGCCCTAGGCCTCAGTTAAGTAATTGCTATGAATGATTGTTAGGGGAGGAGACGGGACAGGTGCAGAAGAGCCGAGTATGGGCAGATTGTCATGACAATACTACTAATGCTAATGAGTTGAAGCTGTGTGTAGTCTGGAACGCTTCCAGGAGCAACCGAGGCATGAACCTGCGCTCCGAGGGCATGCTATGCTGTCTGTTGCTGCTTACTTGTATGTGTCTCCTGGAGTGGCATACAAACCTTGTATTTCCTCAAAGACGCAAGTGGTGGAAGCAAACTTTGGGTGACAGAACTAAGGAGAGTAGGGGAGGAGGGAGCACGCTGTCCACACGCACTGCAGCTACCCCATGATTATGTTTCTTGTCTTATGTTGGTACTAATGCCATGTGGTTATGTTTGTGCTATTGCCATGTGTCTATGTTTGTACTATTGCCATATGCTTATGTTTGATGCTATTCTAGCAAATGAATGTCTAAAGGTGTAGGTTCTTGGCGGTAATCTTCTCAATTAAGAAGGACGATGTCAGGTTAATCAGGTGAAAGGTCTGGCTAACGGAGAGTTTTCCAAAAGGAGCGCTATGGTCCTTATTCATGTTAATGCTGTATGAGTGTGTATTCTTCCCCTTCCAATCCCTATACCCATCCATTTTCACAAACCCTAACCCTTTTTCCGGTTACCCTAAAGACTGCTTCCCTATCCACAACTTCTCCCTAACCCTCTTCCCCCCATTGGCTGCAATGAGTTTACCTGTTGCTACTAATCAGGAGCCCGCGACAACCAAGGTGGGAGGCGACTACATTTGGCTTCCGTGGTCAGGAAGTAATTGCGTGATACCCCAGGGGTGTGACATAATCACCAACCCCCAAAAGTGGGATAATAACACCACCAAAGCCATATGGAGTCCCCTCCACCATTAACAGAGGTGCTCAAGCCACTGCAGGATATTCAGGCAGAGTTGGTACAGTCTCAGCAGGAGACAACTGCATTGAAGATGCAGGTTCGTGAATTAATTGCTCAGGGAACACTGCTTCAGGGGGACACAGAGGCAGCCACTGCTCCCGAGTCCTCTGGGCGATCAAGTACTGTGGTGGTGAAGCAGCACTTTTGGGTTTATTTGGCAGCTCCAGAAAGATTTTCGGGGAATTCTAGGAAGTTCTCTGCCTTTTTGACATAGTGTAAATTACATTTTTTGTGTAAACCCACTGCATTTGAGTCCGCCCAAGCGTGCACAGCTTTTATTATTTCTTATCTGCCAGGGGACGCAGCCGCCTGGGCAATTACTTTAGTTCAGAAGGATGACCCAATACTGTATGATTGGGATGGATTTTCACTTGAGCTTGCACGTTTATTTGATCATCGCAATGTATCCTTGGACCAGGACAGCTTGGCCTGAACCCAAACAGGCGGACTTGTTTTATCAAGGGTTCAGAGAGGAATTGAAGGATGCAACTGCTCATGTGGAACCACAACCCGACTCTAGCGCCTTGATATATTTGGCCCTGAGGTTGGATCTCAGATTGAGTGAGCAGAAAGGAGAAAGAAGGAGGTCTGAGGGAGTGCCGTTTGTACGCTTGGAAAGGAGCAAGGAGGTGGGAGGATGTGCAAGTGGTGACCAGGGGACCCTATGCAAATTGGCAGTGTGCGGGGCCCATTGTCTCCAGTTGAAAAGGAAAAGAGGATAGCTAATAATTTGTGTCTTTATTGTGGAAAGGCAGGATATTATATTAGAAATTGTCCCAACACCCCAGTTCGAACCTTGGAAAAGAGAAAGGCAGAGGCGGGAAAAGAGGGAGCTTGGTAGGTGAGGGAATGACTACACCGAGCCGGAGGAAGGAAGAGCTCCCGTCGGCGGTAGCCAATACGATCCAGTTTAAGGCACCACATTTATATCTACCGGTGACTTTGATTTTTGCCAATAGCAAGGAGACGGTTTCAGCCATGGTAGATTCAGGGGCAACAGGGAATTTAATTGATATCATATTGACAACTAAGTTAGGAATACCCACTCAGTTGAAGGAGAAAAGTGAACCGGTGCAGGCTGTAGGCGGGTCTTGTTTAATATCTAGTCCCATTACCACACAAACCCACAAGATGTTGATGAGGTGTGGAAAGGGACCTTATTGTGACTCCTCAATTTGGGGTTATTTTGGGGATGGCGTGGCTAGTGACACATAACCCAAAATATTCACTGGAAAGAGAGGATATTGACATTTGAGGTAGATAGATGTGGATCCCATTTAACTAGTATTGGGGGTCCCCCAAACTTTTTGGTGGTATGGGCATGTCCCCAGTCCAACATTGGAGTGGCGGCCACCACATTGCCGGTGGAGTATCAAGAGTTTGCAGATATGTTTGATAAGGGAGGCGCTTTACAGTTACCGCCCCATAGACCTTTTGACTGTGTGATTGAATTGGAGGCTAATGCCAGGCTGCCATGTAGTCAGGTGTATGCGCTATCTGAAAACGAGACTCAGCACTTACGAGAGTATTTGGATGAAATGTTGGCTTGTGGACTTATTCGCCATTCCAAGTCGCCCATTTCTTCTCCCTTGGTTTTCGTGCCTAAGAAGGAGGAAACCTTGAGAACCTGTATACACTATAGGGCACTAAATAAGGTCACCATAAAAAATAGGTTCCCACTACCATTAATTTCTGTTCGGTTAGATCAGGTGAAGACGGCCAAGATCTATATCAAATTGAATTTGAGGGGAGCATATCACCTTATCAGAGTGAAGGAGGGTGATGAATGGAAGACCGCTTTTCATACAAATTTGGGTTTTTGAGTATTTGGTTATGCCTTTTGATTTATGTAATGCTCAAGCAGCCTTTCAGCATTTCATGCAAGTGGTGCTGTGGGACTATTTGGACCTATTTGCTATCATCTATGGATCAGCATGTGCCAGGCAGTGTTGACCAGTTTATAAGAATACCATTTGTTTGCAAAGTTGGAGAAATGTGAGTTTTACACTACTGGCATAGAATTTATGGGATTTGTTTTGACTCCTTCTGGGGTGGTCATGGATGACAAGAAGGTTCAGGCAGTAACCAAATGGACGGCTCCACAATGTGTTAAGGATTCTGAAGGGTACATTTACCAGCCCAGCAGACCTCCCCTGCATCACCAACTGCATTTTCAGCAGTTACAAGAATAATGGTTGCACTGGGTCTGCTGAGCACATATTCCTCCCTTGCATCAAACTGCGTTATTAGCAGTTACCAAAGATAATTGCTGCGCTGGCTCTGCGGAGCACATATGGGGCGAGATGGAACATAGAACACCCCGAGAATGGCTGCATTTATTTTCTTCATGTGCACCAAAGAAAAGAATTGAAAGGCAGCCTGGCTCAGCGCTGCTAAGCTGCAAGCTCAAAACTTCCAACTGAAAGAGAAAATGTTCTGTGTTTAAAAGGACTTTGCACTGGTGCTATTTTCATCTTTCGACATTACACAGTTTGGTTCCAGTAAAACACAGCTCTGCCCATCACAATTCAGGATGAACACCATCAAATGAGTGCTAGTCATCCTTGAAAGGCATTGTGGTGTCCAGTAAAATCTGTGAAAGAGCAGAGAAATTAATTTCAGGCCGTATGGCAAGTGTTTACTTTTGCAACAAAGTAACACAGGCAAAACTCTCCACAAGAAGCTTGCTCTCCCTTTGCTTATGTCAGTTTCAAAGAACCCTTTTCTTGAACATATCCCTGTGTACAGAAATTTACTAGAGCGCTGGAAGCTTTCAGACAGCAAAATGCGAGGAAAACCGCATGTTGTTAAATGAATAATATGAACCGGTGCTACTTTGCCTTGCAGAGAAATGAAAGGACACGATTGAAGCTAAATGGGAAAGAATGCTGTAAAATGCCCAGAAACACAACTGTACATTGGAGGAAGAAAAGCTGCAA
Organism: Ambystoma mexicanum; assembly: GCF_040938575.1. NCBI lineage: Eukaryota > Metazoa > Chordata > Amphibia > Caudata > Ambystomatidae > Ambystoma > Ambystoma mexicanum. The sequence goes on from NC_090932.1 coordinate 1,301,370,198, forward strand.
AAATATAGGTATACTTAACTCTGTGTATTTTCTTTTCTTTACAAAAAGAATTTGAACAGCCTAGCTGACTCAGGCATTCTTGTTAGACCAGTTTGGCTCAAATGCCAAATATCACAACTCCCCCTGATTTCACATTGCCAGGGCAGGGACCCGGTTCTGTGGACTGCCAAGCGTGATAATTACAGAATGCCTCAGGCTGCATGGCAGGGATGCTCCCAAGAACAAAGTGAGACTCCAACCCATGCGTTTCCCTCAGAAGTGTGAAAGTCCTCTGTATTCTATCGAAGGACTTCAAAGGAGAATCCATAGCAACCTCTGGGCAAAGCTGACCAAGGAAAGACATTTGCTGGGGGGTTGGGAAGACTGCCCACTTTTGAGAACATTTATTTCAGTGATATGAAAACGCAGTAATGTAAAATTATGATGGTTTTTAATGTGATTTTCGCGCCATTGAAATAAGACGATGTGGATCTTCCTAGCATGTTGGGGACGTGAACGACAGTAAAAAGACATTTCTAGAAAAAGCGTACATAACACGGTTATGAAAGTGAAATGGTAATATGCCCAACATTGATAAGCTTCTGTGTATTCATTTGTAGATTTTTAGGGGAAATATTTTCCATAGAAATTGGGAAAGATTGCCAGAAGGACAAAACAGCATCGTACAAACTTGGGGATTGGAATGGTAGATTTCTTGTAAAATATGGGATCTACCTATCTTATTTTCAGGAGGCTAACAATTGTAAAAATAAGCATTTTGTGTTAGAACTGATTTTTGCAAAAGTAACTGTTGTATAACAATGCACATCATAAAACACACATCCTAAAGCTGATGTCACTTCCCTGGGTCCAGTCTGCTTACAGGGAGGCGGCGACATCCACAGACTGACATATCCCTTCTTAAAGGTATGTCTAGCTTAGTTCTGCCCACATTGTAAAAGTCCTCTGATGTCATCTGCTTTATAAAAGGAGGAAGTTTAGGGGGAGTCAGGACATTCAAGAATAATTAATTAAAAAATCGACACCCAGAGATCCAGACATTCCACATTCACCCTGCAAGATTCCAGACTCCAGTGCCAGGCCAGGGGTAGCTGATCCAGATCCATGCAGTACATCCTATCCAGGCAGAACCACCATCCAGAACTAAACCCTACAAAAATCTCAATAATTCAGGGAGAAAGGGGGAAAGGCTGCTGACCATTTGGGAAAATCCTGTGACCAGACCTGTCTTTGCCCAGCTGATGCACCCACTGTCCACTGAGACCAGACCTTGGTTGCCCCGCTGTGTCCCTAGAGGAGAAACCAGCTGTTGCCCAAGTGACCAGCTCCTTGTCCCGTTGTCCAGAGGCCCGGCTGGCTGTTCAAACTACCCCATTCAAGTGCTTTTTGTAAGTATCACCCTTCCCCAGTAACCAAAAAGCTGCATCCATTGCTTTGTTACCTTGTATTATGTCCAATCCCATAGAAATCCTATAAATACCCTAGTAAATCCACATCCACAACTTCTCCCTAACCCTCTTCCTTCCATTGGCTGCCTCAAGGTTACCTGTTGGTGCTAATCATGACCCTGTGCCAACCAACGTGGGAGGGGTCAACTACATTTGGCTTCCATGGTCAGGAAGGAATTGCGTGATATCCCATAGGTGTGACAAAAGCTATTCTGCATTTAAATCGACCTACCCTAGCCATACCCATTATGAAACCGCACAGAACCATTCAGATGTAGCTAAACACTTTCACTCGACCCATCGTCGGGGGGAACAGAAGGATCATAAACCCATCCACCGAACCCAACCTCAGGGAGTAGACAAACCAGGAGGATCATACAGAACCAAAGAAGGCTTGACACGAGAGAGAGTGGAAATCAGGAAATTTGACCCAAAGCTCAAAGAGGAAAGTAAAAAGGAGGACGTGAAAGGGAGCGGACCATCCCCTCCAATATGTTTCTCGTGTAAACAAACAGGACACTTAGCTAGACACTGCCCAAAGAACATAAGAGACTAACCTATGGAAATAGGTTGCTTAACAGGCGAAGAGTGGGAAGAACCCAAAGAAGAGATAAAGGCATTTAGCATCTGTTTGTGTCAGACTCCTGCCGGGTTTAGCAACAAAAAAGCCTAGGTAGACCGAAGGGAGGTACAGGCCTTGATTGACTCAGGTAGCAATCAAACTGCTATATAGGCCGATTTAATCTCCACCAAAGATTTAGACAAAGCAGCCCTAGTCAGAGTTACCTGTATATATGGAGACAATGAAGTGCATCCTAAAATACCTGTACACATCAAAATCCGGGGTAAATCCTGTGAGGTGCTGTCAGCCATAATTCCAGGACTCCCCAAAGAAGTTATCCTGGGGAGGGATTTCCCCATATTCCTTTCTCTTTTACAAGAAACTTCACCTCCATATGGTGGTTTTCTGCCTCAGAGTTCTTGGCGGGCGAACTACTACTCCCAAAACTCTCCAATATAGAACTGGGAAACTTCTGATCCAGTAAAATCCCAAGTAGACATTGAACCCCAATTGATAGGGTATTGTAGAGAGACCGATAACATCACTCCACCTCTACATAAACTGATCAAAAACCATCAGTGGAATATGCAAGAGTTCCTAGACATCTCTCGCCCCTGTTCTCTTCCGGGTCTTAACAATGGAAGATCTGGACAAAGAACATGCATATCCACCTCGCATAGGGGAAGGGTATGTGATAAACCTGAGGGTGTCTCACTTACTAGACCCCGGGGATCTGTCGTCCAGGTGGCCAGGACACATGCATTGCTATTGGATCCAGTTCATGGGGGTGGACTAGTGGGGGAGGATCACATGGGCGAGGGGTCCTCGGGGAGTGAAGGTGGGACACCGAGGGTTGAGCCGCGGTATCCCCTTCCCTGTAACACCTTTTCCCCATCCCACCCTGTAGGATATTTAGAAGCTCAACCCCCCCCCCCCTTACCACACAAACACTTTCTTACACTGTAACAGACAAGGGACTAACACCAGAGCCGTTTACCTGACATGTCCCAACACACGGGTCAGGCAGAGTCAGGCAATTGACAATAACAATGCACACCTAACGGCCCTTTAACTTCCCCGCAGGGATAAAAGGTGGAGCATGAAAACACACTTCGAGCAAGGCTTAACGCATGAGGAAACAGAACAGCTACACCAAACCAGCAGTTCAACCGGAGAAGAAAGGAGGTGAGACCTGGAAGGCCAACAAAGGGGGAATTGCTGTTGTCCTTTTCAACTCATGCCCACAAAACCTCTGAAAGAGAAATCATAAGACTGTGAGTTACAGCTGGCGTGCGGAGCAGCAGAAAACAATGGTACATGGGGGCCTCTCGCATTGATAATGCAGGCAGAGAGGCAAGCTGGCTACTGTGGTACTATCCTTGACTCCAGAGATAAAAGAAGCCAACGGGTTCAGCACAGCCAGTGAGTGGGTCAAAGCTGATAGTAAACCGAACTGTGTTGAGCCCAAGGTTGCAAGTGGCAACATTTTGAATGCAAGAAATCCGAAAGACAAAGGAACTGTGTATTCGTTTGAAGAAAGCCCAGTTGAGGTCCAGGTGCAGATGGGTCCGGCACCACCTGGGCGCTCATTAGAAAGACTTTGACCAGGACCTGTTTATAAACTATAAGAACCTGAAGCCCTAGGAAGGGATCGCGTGAGGCTTCAGAGTGGTCATATAATGGTTAGTTCAAATCCCTTATTCATTGGAAAGTCTCTGACCGGTGGCCAGAGGAAAGCTAGTGGAAGGGAGCCCAGCTTTCTGAGAAGGTTGTGAACTGTGCACTGTGGCAATTGTGAACCCAACAGAGGGATGCTGTGAGAAAGCCAGGAGAAGGAAAATCTTGCTTTCTGATGAAAACGAGCAATGCATGAAATGTGTTAAAGAAAGGCCGCAGTGAACCTGACGAGGGAGGCCTAAACTGTGAGAAGGATCTGAGGCAGACAGAGGGAGATCCTAGGAGAAAACGCAAAGAGGATCCGAGCCCGGCAGAGTGAGATCCTAGGGGTGAGAGGCAATCACCCAAGGTTCAAGATCACTGAGAGAACTTTTGTTTATTTGATTATTTTCCATCAAGAGTCATAGACTCGTGAACATTGTGTCAACAAGAGTAAACCCGTTCAAGGGTTGTCCGCAGTGGCAAATTGTTTTAAAGGACTTTGGACTCACACAGGCAATATTTAAAAGGCTGTACTGAACCCAATGGAGGGAGGCCCAAGTTGCAAGATGGATCCGAGTCCGGCAGAGGGAGATTCAAGGGGCAAAGAGCAATCGCCTAAGGTACGAGAAGTACTGAAGTAACTTTTTGCTTATCTGTTTTGTCTCTTTGAATCAGCCAGGTTTCTAAGGGAGGAGATTTTTGCAAGAAGGAGACTTAGCCTTGGAAGGTTTTTGATATCGCTGAACTGAACTGTGAACCTCGTGCTGACGAGGCCAAGGATTTTGCTGTGCTCGAGAGTCCCGCCTTGCCCTGTGCTTCAAACGTGGGGAAGGGAGACCCAGCCATACCATCCTGACTTATCATTTGGTGAACACTTATTTCTTTTCTGGTGAACATTACCCCACACTCTTTTTGTAATTTAGCAGTAAGGAATTGGCAATAGTCTTTTTAGTATAGGTCCTTTTTATTTGACAAAGACACGACTAGGACTGCATATGATTATTTCATGGTCGAAGATCACTCCCATCTTAGATTTAGTTTTAGATTAGGCGTTTATCTCACCCATTATAAAGTTCAATAAACACCCTAGAAATGTGATCACTTAGGTCTGTCTTTACTGTTGCCACCATGAGTTCTTTTCACATTCCAGCTTGGCTTGGGGTAATTCTTCTCCCTCGGAAAACGTTTCATCCTGATATAAACAACTGTTTATTTCTCCCCCCTCCTATTTAAGAAAGTACTGCTCCTAAAGCCACACAGGAGGCATCTGTTTGTAGCATGAAATCCTTGGAGAAGTCCAGCATGGCCATTATCAGTCTTTGACATAGCAAGGCCTTCAACTTGTCAAAGACGACTTGGGCTTCTCAGTCTGAGCAGACAGAACTGGGATGGGTTTTTGTAAGCTTATCCATTAAGGGTGAAAACAGTGTGGAGAAATTGTGGAAGAAGCTTCCCCACCCCATCCCACCAACCCGGATATGCTTCTAATTAGTATATACAGGTACATATAGCACCAGGATGTTACACTTATTTTTTGATAGATACTGATTTGGGTCTGACCTATGCATATCCCAACATTGAAGAACATGCTTGTAAATTTTTCTTTTTTCAAACATGCTTTTTACATGGCATATACATGTACACAAGAAAAGGAAATTATGTGTTCCTCCATGTGGAATTGTGCACAATATAAAACAGGTTCCGGTGGAAGAGCTGACACTAAAGATAATGTACTCATTCAACAAACTGAAAATAAGAGTACCTCAGATGTAACGAAAATGGCAGTAAGAAAAAAAATTAGAGGAACTAAAAAAGACAGCTACGTTCAGACACAAATGTGGGCAAAATGTTTTTGTTTTTTTGTTTTTATTTCATTAAAAGAAAAAGGCATTTTTAGTTTACAAAATAAACTTTTACACTAATATCAAAATCATAATAATTCTAAACCAAAAATAACGAAACAATTCAAAGCTCTACTGGCACAGTGCCTTGGATCGACAATTGCCAGCTCCAGTATACATGAGTCGAAATCCTACTAACAATACAAAATCAGGTAAAGTAAGAGCAGGTCATAAAAACTGAGGTAGTCTGGAGGTCCAGCATAGCCCCCTCCCTACCATGGGGCCATACAGATATAATACGACCAACATCCTGGGGCAGGGACTACTCTCCCCAAAACTCTCTCAGATCAGCTTCCCCCTGCAGCATCCTATCGCCTTGCTCCTTGAAAATAATCTTCAACAGGGAAGTCATTGCAACAATCAAATCCTCGTTTGCAGTCATCATCATTTTGACCCAAAGTTTACCGGTGAGAGCACTCACAGTCGAGCGCAGAAATCTCCCAGAAAGATAAATCGGAGAGTGAAAAGCCCAGACATTCAAGAAGCAGGTGGAAAAGTGATTCACTTAGCACTGAGCCACACACTCGGCAGCCCTGCATTTCCCTCAGAACCTGTAATTTCAGATCCATGACTTCCATTGTTGGGAATGCTCGGAGACAAAATCTTAGATAGAGATGTTGATGCTTTGTAGAGGGAAACTTTTGAATATTGGATCTTAGAGACTTCTGTTGCAAATGTAGGTAGTGATCTCTCTGGTACAGATGAAGTCTGTTTAAGTCCTCGTAATCACTATTTTTATCCCATTTCTTTATCTTGTTTTTCTTTGTATAGGGAGTATCCGAACCCTTCAGTTCGATCAGATTTCAATAGGCAATACTTTTCTTGGAAAATGTATACAAGAAAGAGCTGCAATTTTGGCCATTATGCATGTGCGCATAAATGCAGACATTCAGTGAGTTTTCCTCCCCTTCCTCCAATTTGGTCAGCAGTGATAAGGATCTCTTGATGTGCTGCGCCCACCAAGAGGTCAGACCCAGTTCTAAACAGATTACACTAATCAGAGTAGACTTCGGTAGCCCCAATACTGTCTTCCAGAATTTACCCTCTAACCTATCGAGGAAGGTTTGGTTTTGAAACAAGATTAACCCAAAGCCATATAAGACTGTGGCGGTGACCTTTAATTTGTATACTTACATTCGAAGAAGCAGAGAATAGGCACAGAGCTTGTTCTTTAGAACTTTCACTAGTAGAATGGGTGTACCTATTTTAGCTTCCATTTTCCCCTTTTGGATCATTAGATGCTGTTTAGTAGAGATAGGAAAGCATAGGTGCGTTATACTGGTAACCTCTTTGATCAGGGATTGATTTACCTTCCAGCTATACCTCTTGGTCTTAGTTTTGGTTGTGAAAGTCAGTGTATAAGACTTAAGATGGTTGATTTTTAAGATGGTTAGTTGCTAGATAAGATTGTACACCCTTGAATAACCTTTGCAGACCTGCCAGTTTATAATCCATTAAAACAAAATCATCCACATAGGCGATGGTATTAACTCTCAGGTCCTGCCATAAAGGCACGTAGCCCCCCCACTGTAAACTTTCGTGCCAAAGGTTTGCTTAATATAGTTTGAAAATTGTGGGGGCCACCACACACCCTTGTCTTACCCCTTTTTGTGATCTGAATGGGGTTTGAAACTCCCTCCTTATCATTTAGCCGAATTGTTATTGTATTTTCCTTGATCATACTGAGGAGACCTTCATCAATGCACCATCTCCTGAGTTTCTCCCAGAGCCTCTGTATGTTCACATTATCAAAGGCAGCCCTAAGATCCAGAACTGCAACATCTAGCGATTTCCCAGTATTCCCCCCAATATCTGAGGTACAGATGGACAGGGCAGCTGCACTTGTAAGGGTGCCTACGTTCTTCCTAAAACTTGTTTGCAATGGGCTGAGTATTTTCTCCCTATTTATCCATCTTGTTAGATCTTTTAAGACTAGCTTGGCAAAAATCTTAGCTGCTGAGTCAATCAGTGCTTTTGGCCGGTAATTTGCTGGATTGAGTCGGTCCCTGCTCTTGTAGATGGGCACAATAGTTGCAGATAACCAGGAGATCAGACACTCTATACCACTAGCAATGCGTTGGAAAAGTCTGCATAATATATCCAACCATAAGGTAGGATCCTCCTTGAGGAATTTATTGGTGACTCCATCAGGGCTGCTGGCTCTTGAGTTATTCATGGATTGGACAGTAATAAAAATATCCATAGCATCAAAGTCACAAGTCCAAGGAACGGCATGGCTGACAACTGACGTCTGCTGAATCATACCAGTGTTATCCGCATTGAATATTTTATGATAAAAAAACACATCACTCTGCCTCAGATATGCAACATGATTGCGGTGCAGATTGTTTTTCCTGAGTGCCATTTAGTGTCCTCCATATGCTTCTGGTATCCTTTTCCACCAAATGTTTGAACATGGATTGTTTTTAGGCAATACGAAGTAGGATTCTGTGCCCCTTTAGCCAATTTGTATACTCAAGCTTGATTTCTTTTTTCCCTTCAGCCCAGCCTGATCCTTTCCTCATAGAGTTTTTTTCAGTTTCTGCCTTCAGGCCCCTTTCCGATCTTCAATCAATGGGTCAGAGAGTTTTGCATGTTTAGGTGTAAAAGGGGTTGGGAGAGTCACCCGTTGATCGGAGCCCTTACTCACTAATTTGGCCAGAATAGTTGCGAAGTTCATTGGAAAAGTGGCTTCACTCCTTGAATTTTCAGACAAAGGGGACCTTACCTTTTCTAAGTAGCAGGCATGCTACTTAGTACTTCAGTCATACTTCCAAAAATCAGTAAAGCAAGACAAGCATCATAATAATGCCAAGGTGTCTGACACATTTCCAGTCAATATACGTTCCAAATGACTTTCTATCCACACACAAGGGTAAGACTTTTTTTTATATGACAACCAAAGCACTCAAGCTAGATTTATATCATTTGGGACCTTGAGCATTATAAACATTTTAAGAATCAGTAATATCTGGCTCACGATGATACCTTGGAAACCACGATTTGCTCAATCGTACACAGAGGCCCTCATTACGACTCTGGCGGTAAGTGAAAAACGATGCCGGTAAAGGATTACCGGCATCGCTTACCGCTCCGGCTGATTATGACCTGATAGATCGCTATTAGCAGCACCGTAATTAACGGTGCCACTAAAAGCGCCAAGGGCGCGGGCATGTGACCACCCATGCTGCAAATACCGGCATGGCGCAAAGTGGGGAACATTACGAGTCGCGCGGACATGCAATTAACGCCCTAGTGAAGGCCGTAAAGTACCTTACCGCCATGGTGCAAATACTGCCATCGCGGACCACCCTCAAACGGCCATGTGCAGTGTTCCCACTGCCACAGGTGTACACAATCAGCACAGGTGGAGACAATACAGACTGGGCAAGCACAAAAGGAGCACACCCCACCCCTTCCCACACCCAGTCACACTCCACAATGATTCCAATACTACTAGCAATGCTGGGGCTGGAGGACCTGATTGCAGTGGAAGTGCTACAACAACAACAACAACAGGCAGCACAGAGGAGACGCAGGAGGAGAAGGAGGGCAAGGCAGGGCCAGCATGCCCCACCAGCACAGCCAGTGGCACCACACAGGCAGCCCCCAATGCCACGCATCAGAGCCAGTCCATTCAACCTAACCGCTGAGCAGATCCACAACCTGTACCGCCTGGACCGGGACACCATCACCACTATTGTGGACATGATACATGACGACATTGTCTGCCTCATTGAAACATGCACCGCCATCCCACCCCTACTGAAGGTAGTGTCTGTGCTCCACTTCCTGGCGACAGGCACCTACAAGCACACAGTGGGGCACTTGCATGGCATTTCACAACCATTATTCTCACATACGCTGAACCAAGTGCTTGATGCCCTCCTCAAACACACAGACTACCACATTTCCTTACTACGGTCTGCGCAGGAGATCTCAAACACCAAAGTAGGTTTCCATTCACTGGCCAGCATACCTGGTTGCATTGGTGCCATCGACTGCACCCATGTGGAATTGGTGGTCCCACATGCCATGGAGGTAGTGTACCGCAACCTTAAGCTATACCACTCAATCAACGTGCGAATGGTATGTGACTCCAACAGGATCATCACACATTGTTGTGCCCGATTCCCCGGATCAACCCATGATTCAATGGTCCTGCGGAACTCCACAATACCACGCTACATGGAGCGATATGCAGGGCAGAGATCCTGGCTTCTCGGTGAGTCGCATGTTACGCCCATGGAAATGTGATGTGGGTTGGTGATTGAGGTATAGATGCATACTTCACCTGGCGGAGATGGGGGGGGGGAGAGATGCATACTTCACCTGGCTGAGATGGGGGGGAGATGCATACTTCACCTGGCTGAAATGGGGGAAGGAGATGCATACTTCCCCTGGCTGAGATGGGGGGGAGAGAGATGCATACTTCACCTGGCTGAAATGGGGGGGTGCATACTTCACCTGGCTGCGAGTGCCAGAGGGAATTGAGCATGCTCATACCCCAAAGCAGCCCAGACTGGAGCTGAGACCTGACCACATAATGCAAGATGTAATCAGCCCTACCATGTAAATGAAGCAGTGTCACAACCCTTCCACAGCCATCTGCATGTGCACTGTACCAAATCAGACCGCATCCCCCTCAACAAAATGCAGCTACAAGCAATGACTATAGCCAATACACAGCACCAAACACCATCAACTGAAAGGACAGTCCCCCATTACTGCGTACAAAGGAGTCACATGAGGGTCAAATACATCAATACACCACTACACTGACACAGAGGCCCAACTGAATTGCATGACACCATTTGTTGTGCGTAGTGAGATCATCATGAGGCTGACATCAACGGTGCCAGGATGAAAGCATACAAATTATTGGACATCTGCTAGATCACAGAAACAACCGCCGTGGACTAACACAGTGCATGAGCACTCACAAGGAACTGGAGTCCCCTGCGCCCACTAGTTGATGGCATGCAAACCAGTCCATAAGAGGAATACACATATAGCAGTCACATCGTGTGTCTCCATTCATGCATGGAAAATTGGGTTGAATTTAAGAAATAAATGCATGCCATGGTGTCACTTAATGAGGTCAAATATGATGTGATAACTTACACATACATTGTTGCCCACATGCAGGTGATGCAGGCTATCCCTTGAAGAGGTAGCTCCTTACCCCAGTCCGGAACCCACAGAACAGGCACGAGGAGGTCTATAATCGTGCCCATACACGAACCCGTGTGGTGATTGAGCAGACATTTGGCCTCTTGAAGGCACGGTTTCGCTACCTCAGCAGGTCTGGTGGGGCACTCCTGTACCGCCATGAGAAGAAGGCAAAGATCGTCATGGCATGTGTCATGCTACACAATATGTGCATCAGACGGAATGTGCCCCTGACGCTGAACTGCAACCACCTGACGAAGAGGATGAGGAGGGTGGGGATGGGGCAGCACCTCAGGGAGGCAGCGATGCACAGGAGGGACATGACATGCGTCAGACTCTGATCAACCAATGTTTCTAGCACACATGGACGGGGAGTGTTACATGGAGATGGCACTCGGGGCACTGGTTGTGTCAGGGACATGGACACTGTAGACTGTTAACCAATAAAGCACACGTACGCAATAAGCAATTTCCACACATGTGAATTATGAGTAACCAAAATGTGTATTGAAGAAGCATAACTAAGTGAACAAGCCCTCCACCCTGTCAGTCTAGAAAAGTAGACACCCCTCAAACGGAAGGCAATGCAGGATAATTGATTGGCCGAAGACCAACCGCCTCATTTAAAGTGTTAAGAATATATGCTCATTAGTTATTACGTAGCTATTAGCTCAACTAGAGTGCGGCCATTTTAAGACGACCAGAATCGCCATTTTGTTTTCTCTCTGCTCTCTCTAACATTGCCACTTTGCCTCATGTAAAACTGCTTTGCTGTAGATATTATTTCGCTTCAATGGTCCAAGGCTAAGAAACATGTTGAAACATTACACTGGAAAGCCAGAAAGAAATGCCCGATTCCCTCTCTCGCATATCCTTGAAGGCAGGGAGCAAGGCATTTTAATCAGTACACGAATGCCAGCGAGTCTCCTGAAAGAATAGCAATGTACGAAACTAACATTTAAATAGTTGAATTATGTTCTTCTTTACGGCCCCCCTTTCTGAGCACAGTGAGGCCCCGGAGAGCAAGCCGACCTCTAGAGCGAGAATCGAAAATAAGAGATAGTGAGGCCTGGTATGTGCCAGTCTCCTAGGCGCTGCTTGCCCATGAAAACAGAAGCGCTGTGTTCTCGCAAATAAAGAATGGTGTCTGTAAATTTGAGATTGTAACCTGTTACTAAATATGGTGGTCTAAAGAGTCATAATCGTCACCATGGTCAATCATCGCCTCCAATTCAAAGGGGATGAATTAGGGGCGGCATTAAATGTGTCATTACTGATTGTAGAATGCTCATTTTGTATATATGTAACTGATGTATAATTTTCGCTTGCTTGCGTCCCCCGAGGTCTGTTAGACACACGTCGCGGGCGTGGGACCACTTGGCCAACTGGGACTATTTGTTTTTGCAATAAACCCTAGATTGTGTGAATACAACCTTGTGTCTGGCGTATCCATTCGTGTGTGGTGACTGTGCCTTGTTTCCACATCCGAGGGTCCCTCAGGGGCCCCATCAACCCCACACATTCACTCCCACCTCCCCCCTCAACTCCCCAACACACTCCCTCCCCCCTCCCCCTCAACTCCCCAACACACCCTTTCCCCCCTCCCCCCTCAACTCCCCCACACACCCACTCCCCTCTCCCCCCTCAACTCCCCAACACACCCACTCCCCCCTCCCCCCTCAACCCCCCAACACATGGTGTGCAGTACTGTCCACCAGTGGACCACATGGCACAAGTATGCCAGGCTGTGCCTACTGGCATCCCCCTCTTCCAGCACCAGGTGCCCCCCTGTCTGATCGGCGCAGGTTCCTGCCAGACCTGCGCACGGGGCTGGTCCTGGTGGAACTAGCAGCTGAAGATGTACTAGGTTGCTCGGATGACTGTGGTGGACGCATGTCCCGCATTGCTGCCACCATCTCAGACAGTACGTGGCGCACTGCGGCCAGTTCTGCACATATGTCCTTTGAGGATGACTCTATTTTCGACTTCAGGGAAGCAGCACATTCACGTATGTCGTCCCTTACACTACCACATTCAGTAATGTGCTGTGTCAAGAGGCCAGTGAGCTGTTGCTGGTGCCCTACAATGTCCTGGATCCCCTCTTGGGTGTTTGGGGCTGAGGTGGATGTTTGAGGGGTTCCCGAAATACTGTGTTCCTCGGGCACAGTTGGGGTGGGGCTGGGAGTTGCTGGCCATGAGTTAGCCGGAGACAGCCCGTGCATGCTGGTGTCGGGCAGGCTGCATGGGGACGGGAGTGGGGAATGCAGGGGGCCAGTGGGGGGAGTTGCAACATGCAGCACATCCCCTTCCTCGTCATCAGAGATTGCTGCTGTGGCAGCTGTTTCGCCAACTGTGCTGCTTGCAGCCAATGCAGTCCCTTCTGCCGCCGACACTTGGGTGATGGTGGCTGTTGTGGGGGCCATAGTGGGGGACGTAGAGCACATTGGTGCTGAGGCCTGTGGAGTAGTCTTGCCCTTCTGATGTCGTGCCGGTTGGCCTATGCCCATTGAAGTGGAGGGGCGGTTTTGTCGCTCCTCGGCCCTGGCCTTCTTCCGTGGTGTGGCACCGGTGTCCTCATCAGTGCAGTCAGATTGTGTGCCTGTGGGGGACCAAAGGAGGGAGAGGGTTAGTGATGGGTCTATGGGCATTGAGCATGCTTTGGGGTGGCTGCATTGATATGGATTGGTAGATGAGTCACATTGGGGGGAGTGACATACAGGTTGCCTCACTCTTGGGTGGGTGATGCATGGAGGCATTTGGGTTGCAACACAAATGGGGTGCATCATGCATGTGGACAAGGTGATGCTCTGCACAACAGGTAGGCAGTCTTGTGCTTATGTGTGTGGTGGACCCTGATATACAGTTCGTGTGGACATCATCGTGGTGGTATTGGCATTGTTTGATTAGAGACACCTACCTGCATCGGTTGATGATGGGGCTCCTCTCTCTATGTCCCCGACTCCCTCTATTGACTCGGTGCCTATGGTGGAGGCACATATCTCCTCCCATGGTTGGAGTTTTATGGGTGACTCTGCACCTCCACCTGTCGCCATCCCAAGGTTTTGTTGGCCGACAGTATGCTTCGCACACGTAGACGTAGGTCGTCCCATCGCTTGCGGCATTGTTTTGGTGTGCGGGGTGTGGTGGCGACAGCACTGACCCTCTGGGCGACCAATGCCCAAATCTGCTTTTTACGCAGCAGTGCTGGTCGGGACATGTCAGTTGCAAACACCACGTCTGCATGCTCCTGAAGTGTCTCAGCCAACATGGTGAGCTCTTATCTGGAGAAGCGCTCCTGGCGCAGCCGATCTCCAGTTTTTTTGACAGCTTTTGGCATCCTAACTTCAGACAGGTGGTGGTTGAGGTGTGTGGGGGTTCTGGGGGTCAGATGGCTCCTGGTTGTGGTGGATCGCAATGGATTGTGTTTTTAAAGATGGCCGCCATGCTCTTTCCCGTTCCTGTGCGATGATGCTACTTCCGGTTCCACTAATTTTCGGTCACCGCTAATTGCGACGGCGATGCCGTAAAGGGGGATTTTTCAGGCTTTTGCGGCATGGCGGTGAGTTCATTACCGGCAAGGTGCAAAGCTTGTGCCCGCGAACATGTAATGGGCCGCTTTTAGCGGTCTATTGCCAACACGAACACAGTAATTGCGCCATGCCGGTAAAGACCAGTACTTACCGCCAGGGTCGTAATGAGGGCCAGTGCATGTTTTTTTTTAAAAACAATTTTTATTAACTTTTACATCAACCAATCAACAAAATAAAAAAGCAAAGAGCAAACCCAACAGTGCATATCATATGAAGCATGCATTATATACAATATCGTGAAATGTCCACTGTCTCCCCATTACCCTCCCCACAAACTCAAACCTACCCCAATAGGCCACCAGTCGTTGTTCCCTCCAGGGGTACCTCCCCCTCTGTATTTCTGGAGGAATCATGTTCACTTAGGCAGACATGGGTGGACCCAGACCGAGTAGCCACTAAGTATCTCCAGGCCATTAGAGTTTCTGCTTCCTCATCCTCCCCTCTATTGGCCGCTTCGTTCCATACCACCATTTCCGCTTCTGCCCATTTCTGGATATGTACACAGTGCATGGTTATTATCTAAATAAATAAACACCCTTAGTATACAGTCTACTAACTAACAAATAGGTTCTATGTCAATTTTTTGTTTTCTTTAGGTCGTACTTAAAAAAGACTGATTTATTTCTGTTCATTTTGTGCAGCCCTCAGAAAGCAAAAAATAAGGACATGACCCAGGCTTTTTTTTCAATAAAGTTTAGGGGGTTTCACCCCCCGAACCACGCACGCTGCTTGCTGCTCCGCTCCCCCACCGCCCCCACCGCATACACATACAAACACAGATACATTTTCAGTTCCCCCCTTCTTACACATACACACACACAACATACTCACGTGACACTCCCAGCCATACCATCCTGACTTATCATTTGGTGAACACTTCTTTCTTTTCTGGTGAACATTACCGCACACTCTTTTTGTAATTTAGCAGTAAGGAATTGGCAATAGTTTTAACGCACATATGAAAACATTGGCTCATGGCTGAAAATTCCCTTTGTTAGGAGGAAATGTAGGATTTGTGGTAGTGGAATTGAGACCTTGAGTGGTAGTGCAATTAACAAACTGTTTGCACCTGCGCTACGTCTATCTGAGGGGATATATAACATGTGTTAGCAATATGGGACATATCACATCTGATCAGTTCTGGAGCTATATCTATTCAGGGGAGTAGTTGGTAGTAATATGTGTCGTAGATTTTATTTGGAAGGAATTTTAGAAGATTATTTTAAAGTTGTAATTGATGTGAATTTTTATAACTGTGTTATGTTGGCATTGAATCAATGTATTGTTATACATTTTTTGACTAATTGTATTCAACTGCATTTACTGTACATTACATTTCTCTTTCTTTTATTGTATGTGTTGAAGGTTTAATGTTGTAAACCAAATACACAATAAAAAAATGTAAACACAATTAATCTTAACCTCTAGACGTGGGTCTGGTGCATGCTGTGCCTAGAGACCCAAGCTACTCCTCAATGATGATGTGCAATGAGGCAAACATGTCTACAGATGCTTGTGTTCTTGTGCAGAAGGGATGTGACCAAGCAGTTCGGGCTGGACTGCCCCTTTTGGGGTGGGACCAAGCCAGATCTGCATATGGTCTTTCCCTTTTTGTAATGGCTTGGCAGGCAAAGAACAATGGTCTGGAGGGTTACCCAGAGCAATGTCAGAGGTTACGATTAATTCTAAACCTTCCAGCCACCACCTCTTTGGTTTAGCAATGGGTTCCTCACAGGAGCTGCAGCCACCCACCTGGCAAAAATCCAAATAGTACATTTATCTAGACAGGATTACACCATAAATCAGGAAAGGAACCCTACCATGGATGATATTATAGCAGATGTGCAGGAAGCAATTGTCTTATCGAAAGTAGACATAAATGCTGGAAACCACCAAGTACCATTTGACAAGGAGTCGAGATGCATCACCTCCTTCTCCAACAGATGCCTATTTAGCTTCAGCTTTGGGGTATTGTCATCTGTATTTCAGCAAACTATCAGGTGCGGGCTGGCTAAACTCCCATTGAGGGTGATTAATGTAAGTGATGATGCACTGATGTAAGCTTGATTGATGCAGGACTATTTGGTGAGGTTGCCAAATGTATATGATTCCTCAAAGAACATGGATTGACACTTAACATGGACTGACACTTAACAAGGCCAAATGCTTCTTTCTGCAGTACCAAATTGATTTATTTGGTTACGCTTTCCACAGCTCAGGTTTTTTTGTAGATCCTAAGAAGGTTGTCACCACCCAAGTGGCCTTGTTGCCCTGCAATCGATGTGACGTACACATTTCTATGTGGACTGTGATTTTCTGTGGCCATATCATCCCTGCCTTTGACAACATTACTGAACCACTCTGACATCTCATACTAAGGGAGTGATGCGAGAAAGAACAGAAAGCGTTCTCATGCACTAAACAGCAGCAAGATCATGACCTCTTTTGACCCAGCAAAGGTGACTGTGATTGTGGTTTATACAAGCCCCTGAGGCCGAGACTAGTATTACTACATGTGGACAAGGACAACAGGAGACATCTGATAGCTTTTGTCAGCAAGGCCCTGAAGGCCACAGAACAGCACGGTTCTCTGATAAAAGGGAGGTGCTGATCATTCTGTGGGGCTGCAAGCATGTACGGCTATACATTTATGGCCATATGGTACACATTGTTACCATCCACAAATCTCTCCTGTCCATAATGATTGGCACAGTGCCCTAACCCCTGATCTTCTGGCCAGGGGTGGCTCCTGCAACTCCAAGAAGCGTGACTTTGTGTTTCTATGCGGGGATCAACAACAAGGAAGACTGTCTGTCTTAATACCCCATGGATCCATCATGTAGAGATGGGGTTTTGGACCTACTAACAGAGGAACACAACAGGCTGATTACCAGGGCCGCATTACCATTGTTGTAGTAGATGGGCATAATTCAACAAGCCAGAGAGGATGAGCACTGCTTTGAACTGGTCAAGAACCAGACCTGCATTCTGGCAATGGAAGGACTTCCTGGCTCAAAAAGGCACTACTCAGTGGAAGTTATCAATACTCTGCAGAGACTGTGGATAGTGCATAGTGAGGGGGAAAAATGCAATTTGTTTTGTGTTGGTTGGAACTTGCATCACAGAGATATGAATTTTTCAAATTAAAGATTTAGGGTTTAATAGGGAACATGTATGTTCGGTTCCATGTCATTTCATCACAGGATGTTTTTTTGCTGGGTTTTTTACTGCAGATTTTGTTATGAAAAAACTCTAATGTATTTATTTTTATTTTTGGGGGTTCTTCCCAAACCCCCATCCCCTTTAATTGTTTATATATTCCTGAACACCCACACCCAATTTATATATTTTTCTAACCCCCCCAAAAAAATTCAATTCGTTTTTTTCAGCAAAAAAACATCCTGTGATGAAAGGACGTTGTACCGTATATTCCTATCCATTTAGGAAGTGAAGAAATGTTGACTTCATCCTATAGACGACACCATTGATGCATAACCTGCATACTCATTTTTTCATGTTATCGGTATATCTCCAGGTAGTCCTTCTTGAAGATCAAGAAGGACTACCTGGCCTCTCATGAAGATCAGTTAAACTGCTGTGTGGATTCAGCTAATGGATCTTTGTTGGGCCTATGTTTTGATAAATGGTGACAGGTCCCTTTGAAGACCAGAGCCCATGCCCATTAGCTGGCATCTGGCAGTGGGTTAATTGGGCCGTCACCCTAGAACTGGCCTTCTGGTTCTTTAGGTTCATGTCTTGTAATATTGCATTCCTGAACTGGAGTTTCTACTATGAGGTGAATTCCAGACAGTTTCACGTTCCCCTTATGTAATAACAGTAATGTGTGTGCAAGTATTTTCTGAATTTTAAATATGCTATGCGATTTCAAATGAAATACTTCTCATGCAGGGTAAACCGGAACTTTTAAACGCTGCCATGTCTGTATGACTTTATACATTATTTTTGTTAAATTGAAACATGCAAAATATGATTATTTATAACACATTACATTTTTGTAGCACAAGTGGGTTTTTCTGGTGGTTTTAAGCTCTAAACATGTGTCCTTAGACCTACCGAATTCTTTTGGGATGTATACACACTCAGAGGTTCTGTGCTTTGTCTTTTCTACATGTTTTAACATTGATTCAGGCACAAATGGGCGTTCTTCTCACAAGGAAGGTGGTTACAATAGGGATTATCTAGAAATGGATGACATGTAGGGGTTGTGTTTTATACTGCATGGTCGGGGCCAGCAGCAGTTTAAGTTCAGAACACGGACCACGCCACTCTCTTCACAAATGATACTCCTCTGGATCTCCACAAAACAGACACAGCACTGTACGTGGATGACATTACAATCATCTCACAGTATTTCAGGGAAAAGGAAGTGGCCAAGAAACTTCAAGCACCTTCAGACATGCTGTCAACATGATAAAGTGACTGGCCAATTGCACTGAACACCAGCAAGACCACTGCTACACTGTTCACAAAGAAAGCACACCAGGGAGCACCTTCTTATCAGCCTCAACAGAAGTATCATCAAGTAGGAGAGCAGCAGCCGTTATGGAAAGGAGTGGCAGGGGCACTCTTAGCAGCTATCCCGATTACCAGCAAGAGGGTACCAACAAAATCCTTGCTGCAAGAACAGATGGCTCAACCATAGGGCAACGTGTACTGTCCTTATAATCAAACAAAATGACAGGGATCATGCTAGAAAAGCATGTTGTTTCCAGAGCTCTCGTCCTCCAAACGTGTGTCACACCATTTTAACCATACATGATGTCACAAGAAAGAGTTGCATCCCCCAAAACCTATCGGGGAAGGGGATTGGTCAGTTTAGGAAAACTATGGATTGCCATATCTGGTGGCTCCTCCTAGGTCCACCTCTAAATGTGACAAATACAAAGTTGCAGGTTAACAGGTACATTATTGGCCCCTGCAACATAGTGTGCCTTAAAGTGAATGTTAGCTATGGATTGGATCGAACGTGTCTTCCCAGCCTGGGGACCTTGGACAGCTATCAGGCTGAGTTAACTTTATCAATGCAATGGGAACGATCACAAAGGTGCTGTGTGTTCCCATCATGTTGCCATCTCTTATCGCCTAAGCCCTGAGAGAGTACATCCAGTTTTGAACCTGTGTAGTAATTGTATTTTTCCCCTCTAGTTTGATGGGAACAACTTTCCTCCATCTACTTTGAGTGAATAGACATTGGGCCTCATTACGAGTCCGGCGTCAACCAGCCGGTTTTTCCGGCTCGGTTACTGCCGGACTCGTATTACCATTCCGCATCCGTGACTCCCTGAATTACCAAGGCATTACGACCCTGGTGTCCCGGGAATTCCGGAGGCGGAATTCGGTAAATACCCATTCCCATTGAGTCCCATAGGACTCAATGGGAATGGCGAAGTGGAAACACCGGCACCATCTCGTGATGGTGCTGGTGTTTCCAAGTCCGCCTGCAGGTGGGTGGTGTTAAACCCGTCAGGTCAGACCTGGCGGGAACGCCACCTCCCGCCTGCAGGACTAGGGATCGGGCGGTCTGGAATTAAGAGTGGCGGCGGGTTTACAGCCACTGTTATTTCCGGACCGCCCAACCCGTAACGAGGCCCATTGTCCTGTTCTTCCAGGTCACCTGTGTAGGGACCACAAAATGGAGCTCTCCTGCTTGTAATTGTGAGTATTTTAAGCTATATTCCCTGCAGGTGTCTTATCGCCTTGGTAAACTGGAAACTTTCCATCTCTGCTCGTCCTTGGTTAGGATATACACTGTGTCTGAGCTGGAAGTTGTGTCTGCCTGACCTTGGCTGAATCAGACTAGCAGCTTCTCCATGTATTCGAAGTGTGTCTCACCTTCCCCATTCACTTCCGTGTACCTATGGCTTCCATCTTTGTTCTTCTGGCTTTCCGTGTTAGTCACAGTTAAGCTGGATACATGTATTATTGGCATCTTGCTGTTTCTGCTTAGCAAAGAATATGTGTGTTTGTCAGTCCTCTATCTGTGTGAGTCATAAGCATTTGTGCCATGTCTAGCAGTAATAAACTAATGAGTGTTCGTGTAGCTTTGTGTATGGATGCCTATATGCTTCATGTCTATGTGCATCTACGTCATGATGTCAGTGATGACAGTGATGACATCATCTGTTTTTTTCGAGCTTATAGTCAGTCAACCTGTTCGATTGTCAGTCAGGTATGGTTTGAATGGCTGTCTGAACAAGTAACATTTTTCATATCTGCGATACATCGACGATGGTGGTGAAGGGCCTAGGAGTGATGTACATCTCTCATTTCTCTGCCTTCGGGGGGCTGCTAGTCAGGTGGGGGTCATGAGGTCCAAACTTGGACCTCTGTCTTCAGTTACCTAGGAGTGGCTCTGGACAGCAAGCTCATGTGGAGAAGCCACACTGAGAATATTCAACAGGAAGCATTTTACAAGCTGACGGTGCTGTACCCACTTCTGAAGACAAGGTCCATGCCTATCTGGAGTAAAATTAACATCTACAAGGCGATTATCAGATCCACACTGACATACGCCTCACTAGCATGGAGCACCTGCGTGGAAACACACCAGATGACTCTACATAAAGTGCAGAACAAAGCCCCATGGATAGCGGCTGGATCTTCACTCTTCACAAAAACACCAGACCTGCACACGTAGGAAGCTGGGTATTGAGATGGTGGATGAAAACCTGGAAAGGAAGTTCTGCCCAGGACTGTATCAGGACATAAACCCAGTGACCACGAAACTTGCTACCATTACTACAAATCCTTTGACCCTGTGAACCCAACTCTAACTGTGGCTGTAATAATTAGACTGATTACGAGAAATGTGACTAACCGAAAGGTTACCTTAGAGAAACATTCGTCGTTCTTCCTCCTTCGCCTCCTTCTTCGGAAATGGTTCCGACAGGGGTAGAGGATGAGTGCCTCCCTGAGACCCTTCCTCCGCCTCAAATACAAAGATTAAGGAAGGGAAGGATTCCAGGGAAACCCTCTGGGGAAGAAAACCCTGTGTCGATGTCCACTGGATGGATGTCGTCTGTCCGGAGAAGTTCTTGATACCCAGAACGTCGGCTGGAGTGGGGCCGTCTGATTGGAGACAGAGGAAAGCGGTAAGTTGGAGCAAGGAAACTAGAAAGCAGAATATGGGTTGAGGAAATGAGGAGTACCTGATGGGAAGGGGGAAACCACCTATAAGGCTATGTTGCAGGTCTTCCGAAGAGACGCGGACAGAAGTAGCTTCGAGGACGTCCCCGAAAGAGAATGGTTCTCAGATCTTTCTGCACAGGTAAGACAATATCAGGTGTAACTTCTGGTCTGTTTCTAACCTTTATACTACGGATTGAATGGCAATATTCACGTACCGCACGCCAGGGAGGGAGTCTCACTAGCGAACCGGTCAGTGAGCTTCGATTCGGAACGAGTGATGCAGAGGGAATCCACTCGAGACTTAGATGTCGTGTATGAGTTGGGAGAAGGAAGCGAGCCTGAAAACAGGGGAGTGGAAAGGGTAGAGTTATGCGGAAGAAATGACAAACAAACGAGCCTATAAAAGATCCTAGTATCGAACTCACGAAGCGTTGTTGTTGAAGAGTAGCAACGCATCCGCGCGTTGTTCGCAGGACCAGATGAACCGGCTCCGGAGTCGGGGGCGGTCCTTCCAGCGCGCGGCCATGGTGCAAGCCTAGACCCGCACATTCTGTAGCGGCGGCCATCTTGGGAGTAAAGATGGCCGCAACCCGTCTAAACGACCATCTATGCCACAGTGACCAAGGTCTCCGTAGGGGCGTGACAGTATGCCCCCTCCGAAGAACAGGGCCCCCCGGCTTCCCCGGATGATTACGGAAGAATCGGCGAATCAGGGCCGGTGCATGCACTGCAGATGCAGGTTCCCAGGAACGGTCAGCCGGAGAATAACCTTGCCAGTCAATCAAAAACTGTAGGCGACCTCGACAGATGCGAGAGTCACAAATACACGCCACCTCATATTCAGGACCCGACGGGGTAGACACCGGAGGAGGGTGAGCATTCCTCAATCTTGAAAATCGATCACACACATCCTTCCTCAGTTGGGACACGTGAAACACGGGATGAATTCGGGACCAAGAAGGGGAAAGCCTGATTTTGAAAGCAGAGGAGCCCAGCTCCCGTAGAATGGGAAAAGGTCCGAAATATCTAGGAGACAGCTTGGACGGGACCAGATGCCGTGGTAAGAAACGAGAGGCAAGCCACACCATATCTCCCGCCTTCAGGGAGGGTGCTGGAGAACGGTGCTTGTCCGCAAACCGTTTGACTCTATTCTGAGCCTCAAGTAGCGAAGATTTGGCCGCCAAATGACCTGTCTGGATAGCTCGAAGTAGGTTATTCGCATCAGGAAATCGTGACGAAGAAGGAAGGCCAGTAGGAAAACAAGAAGGGTGAAATCCATAGGAACAGAAAAAAGGACTGGAACCCAGAGCGGAATGACGGGAGTTGTTGTAGGCAAACTCCGCCAATGGTAATAGAGAAACCCAGTTGTCCTGTGAAGCTGAGATGTAGCAGCGTAAGTAGCCCTCCAATGTCTGGTTCAGTCGTTCCGTCTCGCCATTAGTTTGAGGATGGAAGCCAGAACTCAAAGCCCGGGAGATTTTGAGGCTTTTATATCTGTTGCCAATAACGTGAAGTATATTGGGGACCACGATCGGAGATGATAGTTTCTGGAAGCCCATGGAGCGTGAAGATCCGCGAAAGGAAAATTTTTGCCATCTGAGCTGCAGTGGGAATGCAAGGTAAAGGAATAAAGTGTGCCATCTTTGTGAAGTAGTCTATTGTAACCATGATTACGGTACAACCTTCCGAGATAGGGAGTTCGACTATAAAATCTGTCGAAATTATCTGCCAGGGTCGATCAGGAATCGGCATCAACGTTAGGAGACCCACTGGGGCAGACCGAGGGGTCTTTGTTTGTAAACAAATGGCACATACCGTCACATAGTCTCTGATATCTCTGCTCAGCTTTGGCCACCAAAAATGGCGTTGAATCAATTCCTTGGTATTAGCCATACCGCGATGTCCTGCCATCGGAGAATCATGACAGAGTTGAAGTACCACTCTTCTTAGTTCTTCGGAGGGGATGAATAACTGTTTGTTTCTATAGAAACATCCCTGAGATGAGTTTAGCTTCCAGATAGCGGCAAACCGAGGATTGGTCTGTATAAATCGAGAGGTATCCGTAGCTACCAGTTGAAGAAAGGTGGTGACTTCCTGCAAAAATCTGGCCTTGGGAAACAAGGGTTCAGAACGGAAAGGATTGGTAGAGTTGTAATCCTTTCTGGATAATGCATCTGCCTTGAGGTTAACTCTTCCCGGTATGAAGGAGAAGATGATGTTATAGGGTGAAAAAAATGGGCCCAACGAGCTTGGCGACTATTTCGTGTTTGAGAGTATTGTAAGACTCGGAGATTGCTGTGATCGGTCCGTACTTCGATGGCATGTTTGGCCCCTAGCAGCAGATGTCGCCACTCCTCAAAGGCTCTCTTAATAGCCAATAATTCTTTTTCGAGGACCGAGTAGTTGATCTCCGAAGGCGAGAGCGTCTTAGATAGATAGGCCACAGGACACTCGTCTCCTTGTTTATTTTCTTGCATTAGAACGGCACCTATAGCATGATGCGAGGCGTCTGATTCTACAATGAACTTCTTGTTTTGGTCCGGGGTCAGGAGTATAGGTTCCTTGGTGAATTCTTCCTTGAGATTCTCAAAGGCTATTTGAGCCCTGTCTGACCAAAAGAACCTTGCATTCTTTTTAAGGAGAGTCGTCATAGGGAGAATCTTCTCCGAATAGTGGGGAATGAAACGCCTATAAAAGTTGGCGAATCCTAAGAATCTCTGCAGATCCTTAACACATAGTGGAATTGGCCATTCCTTTATAGCAGAGACTTTCCGGGGATCCATGGCAATTCCTTCGGCGGATAGTATATAACCTAAATACGCCACTTTATCCTTGTGAAATTCACACTTGTCTGGTTTGCAAAAAAGATGATTCTCCTCCAGTCTCTGCAATACTTCCTTCACATGTCGGATATGGTCCGACAAGGAAACTGAGAAGACCAATATGTCGTCCAAATAGACAATGACGGTATGTAGAAGGATATCCGAGAATATGTGATCCATGAAACGTTGGAAAACAGCTGGCGCATTGGAAAGTCCGAATGGCATCACTTTGTATTCATAGTGTCCCAAGGGAGTACGAAAGGCGGTTTTCCATTCATCTCCTGCGCGGATTCGGATAAGATGGTAAGCTCCGCGTAGGTCTAGCTTGGTAAATATCTTGGCTCCCTTTACTGCCTCAAGAATATCTGGGATTAATGGCATCGGGTAGCGATCTGGAGTAGTGTTTTTGTTCAAACCCCGTTAGTCTACACATGGTCTGAGTTCTGTCGAATCCTTCTTAGGGATAAAGAACAGTGAGGCGCCGGCAGGAGAAGTGGATTCCTGAATTAGGCCGTTATGTAAATTCTTCTGGAGATACTCCTTCAGGACTTCGCGTTCGCGTGCTGATAGTATATACATGCGTCCAAAAGGGATTGGGACACCCTGATCTAGTTCTATTGCGCAATCATCTCTACGATGGGGAGGTAATTCAGCGAACTCTGAATTGGAGAATACTACTTGGAACTCTTGGTAGTCAGGAGGAATCTCTTGGATGTTATGTAACACTGAAGTAGTGCTATTCCTTTCTTGGACGGGGTGTGTTGAACAGAACCCCAATGCTCCACCAGAAAGGCAATGTGTAATGCAATGTTCTGATCCTAGAAAAATTGTGCCGGCCTTCCAATTTATGTATGGATTGTGAGCTCTAAGCCACGGTAAACCCAGTATCAAGGGGTAATGTGCGGTGCGAATGACATCGAATACAATGGTCTCGTGATGAGAAGCAATCTTCATTTGAATAGGTCTTGTTTGTTCTCGGATAGGACCGGAAGTCAATGGACTTCCATCAACAGATTCTACTGGAACAGCAATGGTCTTAAGGGAACATGGTATTCTTATGTCATTCTTCCAATGGGTGTCTACAAAATTCCCTGCAGCTCCGCAATCAATCAATGCTGGAACCAAAATTGGTTCGGAGGTGCCCCATTCCATTGAAACCTGTATGACAATCATGAGAGGATCGGGAGTGTCTGTGATTTGAGAAGACACTGACATGGATGAGGAACCCATTATTGGCTCCCTAGCCGCGGTTCCCCGTGCGGTTGGGAGGAAGCGTTTCCCTGTCGTTTGATAGGGGTGATGGGGCAGTCCTGTACTCGGTGGTCCTTGGAACCACAATACATACACAAGTCTTTCGCCCTCCGTCGATTACGTTCTTCCAAGGTGAGTCTACCTCTTCCTCTTGTGATTCCTATCTGCATAGGTTCATCAGTTGGGGTTTTCATAGGACTAGAAGGATGCATATTAAATGGTCTCACAGAACGATTTCGACGTCGTTCTCTGAGTCTTTCCTGTAGACGGTAGTCCATCTGCATCACTAATGTAATCATTTCCGCTAGGTTGGGAGGTCGAGACACCCTAGACACCTCGTCTTTAAGTTCCTCATTCAAACCCCTGCGAAATAGTGTTATCAGAGCATCATCAGCCCAAGAGGTTCCAGCAGCAAGCTGCTTAAAGGAGGTGATATACGACATTAGATCCTGTGATCCCTGTTTGAAGTCTAATAACTGCTCTTGGGAAGAAACAGTAATCTCTTGTCTACTAAACATGGACCTAAGACTGTTCAGAAAGGCGGGATAGGAGTCTAGCAGAGCATTGTTTGTCACAACCAGTGGTGTAGCCCATGCTAATGCCGGTCCAGTCAGATTAGCTATCATATGTCCCACTTTGTCTCGATCATTTGGAAAGAAGGCCGTTTTAAATGAGAACTGGACCGTACATGCTTCGATAAATGCCTTAAGTTTGTGAGGATTCCCATCATATAAACCCCCTGGAATGGGACCTGGAGGTAGTTCTGAACAACTAGGTACCCTTCCAACCTGTTGTCTCAAAAAGGCATTTTCCTGCTTTAATGCCTGGACTTCCGCAGTCAGAGACTGGACTGCAGAAACCAATTGCTGCTGTTGGGCAGCGTCCATGGTATCACCTAGAACTATCGAGTTCTCCAAGGCAACCGTTCAGCACCAGGGAAGCCCCAGTATTCCTTTTTACTTCGGGCGTTGCTAACTGTAATAATTAGACTGATTACGAGAAATGTGAATAACCGAAAGGTTACCTTAGAGAAACATTCGTCGTTCTTCCTCCTTCGCCTCCTTCTTCGGAAATGGTTCCGACAGGGGTAGAGGATGAGTGCCTCCCTGAGACCCTTCCTCCGCCTCAAATACAAAGATTAAGGAAGGGAAGGATTCCAGGGAAACCCTCTGGGGAAGAAAACCCTGTGTCGATGTCCACTGGATGGATGTCGTCTGTCCGGAGAAGTTCTTGATACCCAGAACGTCGGCTGGAGTGGGGCCGTCTGATTGGAGACAGAGGAAAGCGGTAAATTGGAGCAAGGAAACTAGAAAGCAGAATATGGGTTGAGGAAATGAGGAGTACCTGATGGGAAGGGGGAAACCACCTATAAGGCTATGTTGCAGGTCTTCCGAAGAGACGCGGACAGAAGTAGCTTCGAGGACGTCCCCGGAAGAGAATGGTTCTCAGATCTTTCTGCACAGGTAAGACAATATCAGGTGTAACTTCTGGTCTGTTTCTAACCTTTATACTACGGATTGAATGGCAATATTCACGTACCGCACGCCAGGGAGGGAGTCTCACTAGCGAACCGGTCAGTGAGCTTCGATTCGGAACGAGTGATGCAGAGGGAATCCACTCGAGACTTAGATGTCGTGTATGAGTTGGGAGAAGGAAGCGAGCCTGAAAACAGGGGAGTGGAAAGGGTAGAGTTATACGGAAGAAATGACAATAAACAAGCCTATAAAAGATCCTAGTATCGAACTCACGAAGCGTTGTTGTTGAAGAGTAGCAACGCATCCGCTCCGGAGTCGGGGGACGGTCCTTCCAGCGTGCGGCCATGGTGCAAGCCTAGACCCGCACATTCTGTAGCGGCGGCCATCTTGGGAGTAAAGATGGCCGCAACCCGTCTAAACGACCATCTATGCCACAGTGACCAAGGTCTCCGTAGGGGCGTGACAGTGGCAAGATAACACAGATCAAGAAGCAAACCAAACCTTGACTACACTTCAAACTAGATAAATTGGCATAATGAAGCTCAGCCTTTATAGAGAACACCACTGACAGATGGAAACTGTCAGCAATATAAAAAAGAGGACAGCACTGTCTCACACTGAGTGAATATGGTATATTTAATGCTTCTTGTTTTTTCTTTCTGCAACAGAATGGCAACAGCATAGTTATATGGTGACCCTTCTAGAAAACTACTTTCAGGAACCACAAAGATACTGCACAGCCATGAGTTTAGCATCAGAGTTTAGGGGAGCAAGACATCTGAAAGGCCCTGGAAATATCAGAGTGCCAAAGAGGTGTGTGGAACTCCTTTCACTCCCAGATTTTGGGTGGGACAAAATGTATGAGGAGAAATGAAGTAGAAATAAAGTGTGAAGAGGAAAAATGACATAGAAGTAGTGGGAGGAAGGATAATGAATTTGAAGTGTGCCGAAGGAAAGTGGGAAGAA
This sequence comes from Ambystoma mexicanum, assembly GCF_040938575.1. NCBI lineage: Eukaryota > Metazoa > Chordata > Amphibia > Caudata > Ambystomatidae > Ambystoma > Ambystoma mexicanum. The sequence continues at coordinate 1,301,398,193 of NC_090932.1, forward strand.
GAAAATTAAACTAGAAATGTGAAAGGTGAAGTAGAAGTATGAGGAGTTGAAGTAAAGTAGAAAAATAAAAAGTAATTGAATTTAAAAATCAAACAACATGTAGAGATGGACAGTAAGGTAGGAGTAGTTTGAGACAGGATCCCCCCCTCCAATCCATAGGAACAAGTAATACCTCTAGGGGGTACAGTTAGTACTCCAGACCAGCAGAGAAGGCTGAGTCGGTGACGTTGTCGGATCACTGTGTAAGTTAACTTCTGCCTAATATAATAAAGACGTTGTGCAGTGGTCGAACTGGGAGCGGTACACCTCAACTTTTTAAAACGTTTTTACTGTTGCTATACTTTTATTTTAAAGAGTAACCATTCCAGAATTGTTTCATTTTTAAATAAAAGTGTAGGAAGAAGTTGAAACTTGCACTTCAGTGCACTGCGCTAAGGTTCCCTTAAATAGCATGTTTGTTTGGGGTTTGGATGGTGGTGGGAGGGGGAGTGGCAACAGGGTTTGTGGGGAGCGAGGGCAGCCTAGCAGGGAACATAGTTCCACTCTTTCCTTTTGTACATTTCGATCCCTGACGCTGTGTTATTTGTTCGTCCATACTCAAACTGGTCCGACTTTTATTACATCAAGGGACACAATGGGAGGAGTGGGGCAAGTAAGTAGGAAGGAATGTACAGTACTTAAGTAAGTCCATGTTGTTTGCTGCAGGGGCCACAGTATGCTGTCACTGGTAGATGTCGATGAAGTCAGTTTCTTGCAAAAACGAACTTCAGCAAAGTCACTGCTAGGGATATTCTGCACTGGCTTCGAAGTGTAATGTGTCACAAGATGGGGTCAGGAGGTGTTTTGGAGTAAATAAGAAAGAATTCCTACACCGCCAATCGGTGCTGGTTTACACTCTGAGTTGTGGCATCTGTCTACCCAGAGGTGCTTGTGCGCTCTATCACGTGGGGGTTGCGGCCTCCAAGTTTATGGAGGTGCCTGTGCGCTCGGACATGCGTGGACTCGTGGGATGCAGGCAACCATGATTGAGAAGCAATGTGACGCACAGGAAGACGATCAACGGCATGCGGGAGGTGTTGTTCAAAAAAGAGAGGGAATCCGCCAGCAAGATTCTCTGGTTCCCATACCAGAGTTCAACATGACAGGTAACCTCTGGGTCGAGAGGTTAGATATGTATTTTGGAGCCACAGGGTAGACGGACGAGTATGTGAAAGTGTCCACGATCATATACTTGGCTGGATCAGTTGTTTAAAACCCTGACTACCCACCAATAAAAGACTTTCTGAGAGAACATTTCATGCCGCTAGCAAATCAAGACTAAGAGTGGTTCGTCATGTGTGCCTCCAAGCAAAAGGAGGACCAATCCCTTGACAAGTTGTATGGACTTCTCAGACATCTTGCAGCGACATATGCTTGGGGGAATGAAGATGTGATGGTTCACAATCAATTGAAGGGCGTTTTCATAACCAAGGTGGAACATGACAGACATCACATCAAGGTGAAATTCGTTGTCACAGACATTAGTAAGGACACGCTGCTGAGCTGTGAGGCGGCTGAAGCTTTAGGAATTATGCATTTCACATATGGGGTGTATGTGGAGGACATTAATGCAGTCCTGGCAAAATTCAAGAACGTGTTTGTGGGTGTGGGGAAGATGACGGGAGAAACCATTAAATTACACATCAACGAGCACCGTCCGATAACCTTTCACCTAAGGGAACTGGTGGATCAGGAACTCAAAAACCTGGTGAATCTAGACATTATCGAGAAAGTGGAGGGGCCGACCCTGTGGGTGTCTCCCATAGTGGTGACGCAGAAACCGAAACAGCCGGAGTCAGTGTTAATCTGCGTGGACATGAGGCTCCCCAACCAGGCCATCAGGAGGGAAAGACACCTGACCCTGACGTTAGACGATGTGGTGGGGGAGTTACAATGAGCCTGTGTGTTCTCCAAGCTTGACCTGAAAGCGGGGTATCACAAGCTGGTACTCCACCCGGACTCCCGCTTTATCACAACATTTACAATGCACAGAGGCCTATACCAGTACAAGCGGCTCAGCTTCGGGGTATCCTCAGCGGCAGAGGCATTTCAGAATGTGATCCGTGGGGCCCCGGCAGGACTGGACGGAGTTATTCATTTAAATGACGATATACTGGTATTCGCCACATTGGAGATAGAGCACATGGAAAGATTAGAAAAGACGTTCGATAGAATTCAGCAGCTGGGACTCACCCTTCATAGGGAAAAGTGCACATTCCTGCGAAAACGCATCAAGTTTTTTAAAGTCATCTTTCCTCAAGGTGGCATATCGCCGGACCCAAACAAGGTACAGGTCATTCAGGAGGCAATGCCACTGGGGACTGCATTGGAAATCCGGAGCTTCCTCGGAATAGTCATGTACTGTGGACGCTTCAGTCCAAACCTCACAACCATACCCAAGCCTCTCAGAGTGCTAACAAGAAAAGACACGGCATGGGAATGGACCCAGAAGGAACAGGAGGCGTTTTAAACCATCAAGAAGGTACTGATAGAAAAAGAAACCCTGGCTTTTTTCGATCCACAGAAAGTCAGAAATCGTGGTGGACGCTAGCCCGGTGGGCTTGGGATCGGTAATGACCCAAAGAGACTTGCAAGGGCAGGTGAGGCCTGTGGCGTACACTAGTAAGGCCGTATGCAGCATGGAACAGTGGTACTCCCAAATCAAGAGGGAGGTGCTGGCAGTCCTATGGGGCTGTTACCATTTCCGACTATATATCCTGGGTAAGCCAGTGACAGTCGTCACTGACCATAAGCCGCTGTTACCCATAATGCCAGGCTCATCCTCAAAACCACCCCCAAGAATTGAGTGGTGGACGCTCACACTGTTGGAATATAGGGTGAAGCTAGTGTACAGACCAGGTTCGCACAACCCAGTGGACTATCTATCATGGCATCCGCGGGAAGAGGAGGACACTGAGTGCGCTTAAGAAACAGAATCTGAATACCACGTCCATTTAATAGTGGAGTCGGCCAAACCGGTATCACTTTCGGTCCAAGAGATCCTGGAAGTGTCTGATTGAGATGAGTGTTTCGGCCTGGTCAAGACAGACATGTCAAATGGTGACTGGAAGAACATACTGACGGATCTCAACCGGAAAGTCCAGGTGGCCCAACTAGAGTTGGTTCAAACAAAAAAGGGAGATGAAGGGATAAAGAGCACTAGCATACCCTCAACATAAAGGGATTAACCCTTCGCAATTTGTGACAACAAAGTTAGTGCTACTATTTGTTGCTCTCTCTATGTGGTCCCTATTCCTGTCCCATATCCACTTATGGGCACTTGAGCAAGAACTACTTCAGCACAAGTTTATAAAAAGATATACATATTTTATTATTAGATTGCACACAAACAATTTTTTAAGAACACCAATGGTGTAAAATCACTGTCCTTTTTAGAAAATTACTTACAGTGAAAATCTAAAAAACAATTCACAGGATTCTATGCACAAATTTCAACCCTTCATTTGGTAAGCTAATTGATTTAAATTCATAGGCTTTTAAAGTGCACTATGCTGTGTTGTTTCTCACGCACGGACATACCTCACTTCGCACAACTCACTTGAACTCATTTCATTAACTCTCATATTCAAAAATGTTCATCATATCATTCAACACACACACCTGATGCCCAACATGTTTCTTTCCATTTAGTATGTGACTGTAATAAGTGTTAGGAAATTCTTCAGGGGCTTTCTTGAAGGATTAGAATCACATGCATAATCTATCTGTCAACATCATAATCTTAAAACATTTTCAAGTTGTAGTCTTAATTGTCTCTTCTCCTTAAGGGTTTGTAGTCCCTTTGCCGTTCATCTATCTGGGACGGACTCACCACCTATCGAGGAGCAACAAAACAACAAAGAATAGGCGTGTTAATCACCTATTCCCCTGCTTAACTCATAAGCCTGCCATTGTTAATTAATAGCAGTCAAGATTCAAAAGTAAACCTGTGGTCAGGAAGGCATAAGTGCACATTTAAAAACAGGTACAACTATTGCTGAGGCACGTCTAGCTCAACCATCTGGTTAAAAAGAACAAGGGAGTGTGTGGGGAGAAACGTCATTCAACCCTTTCCAACCCTAATTTGAGCAGGAATAGATCACTCACCCTTTATGTCAAAAGTGTGTCCACTCTTTCTATCGCTGCAGGTACAACAACACAATCCTTTTGCTTCTGTGTATCATGTGGTCTCGTAGGGCTAGAAAGAATTGTCGTGAGAAAAATTCCAATTATATTTTGTGGAAAACCAGTCAGTTGGTATAAGTTTACCAGATCTCGCCTTATATTTACCCATTAAGTGGAGGCTTTGTAGTCGCTCTGTGTTTAGAGTTCAGAGGCACCAAATAGTGGAGTCACGGCTGTGTCGTTACTGGCATCTTGAATATTGTTCCGCACTTGCCGATTTAAATTTCTAGACGGGAACACAAATAAACTCTGTATTAGCCCCCAAATAGCTAATCTGTTGTAGCTTTAGTTACTCATTATCGCAATAGTAAAAAGTGCCTAGCAGTATCACTCGATCTCACTCGTGTTAGCCTCTGCACTCACTGATCGAGCAGCTTAAAGGTGTCTTGCTATTCTCACTGAGCGAGAGATGTTATCCGTCAGAAAAACAAACGGTCTGTATCGCTCTGATCTTTTATTTAACCAGAACCGCTCCTTTCCGGGCCCTTCACCCCACTTCGAAGCCATCTTAGCAGTTCCTCTTACCGTTAACGTTTTCACCCGAATCCTGCATTTGTTCGTGTTAGCTACGACCGCGTCCTCACGTTAGTTAAGTCTCTCTGGGGTTTACAGCCAGGTTCCGCGTTCGTCCATCGTTGGTTCATCCGCGTCCTGTCAGAGGTTGAATACTTCCGGGGTGGTTTCCATTTGCTGGCAGCATCCCCGGGCTTTTTATGTGGTAGCGTTCCTGACATGCGCATGCGCAGTGGAGCCATTACGATCATGCTCATTAAAGTTAAACGGGCTGTGGCTCGCTCAACGACACAATGTGCATGGAATCGTAGCATGTTCCATTGTAAGTATGAAAGCTTCTGTGACTCCAAAATAAAAAGAAGAAGTAATGTTTGATCAATTTAGGCAATCTGTGTCAGTGACTGCAGAACCGGTAAGTTGCCACAGGGGTCCATTAGTTTACCGACCTGATCCCTCACGCCCCGGATCATGCACAGAAACCAATGTGCTGCGTTTTTTAAGCCCACCAATCAATTTTGTCATTCAGACCAATTATCATACTGTTGGTAATGAAAATCAACTGTTGTTCCTTTTTTAGCAGGATTCTTTTATCTTTATTACTGTCCATACTTAGTTTTAGTTTATATAGAATAGTCCAGCTGATATCTTCCACCGCATGGTTATGTTCAATCCAATGGTCAACTAGGGGTGCATTCCGAGTTTTATTTCTAATGCAGCTTTTATGTTCCCCTATCCGGATTTTGATTTTTCTCTCCGTTTTCCCCACATAGATTTTTCTGCAGGGGCACCAAACCGCATAAATAACCATCTTAGAATTGCAGTTAGTAAAGCTTTTTTGTTGCCAAAGGGTTGGTAAACCAATATCAACTGCTGTTCTTCTGAATGTGGAGGGGCAACAGCGGCAGTTCCCACACTGTGTGTGGCCCGTCATAGCTGGGAACCCCCATTGTTGTGGCAATGTGACCTGAGTTGTGGGTTTCCTGCTGATGTCATTTCTGTTCAAAAGTTCTTTTACATTTCGACTCCTTTTAAAGGCAATGACTAGAGTTGGAACAGCTGTGGAGGATACGCCACAAGCTGTCAATTACTGATGAAGGACTCCTGCTGAGGGTAGTAGGATTGTGATCCCAGTGGCGCTCATACCGATAGAGCTGGCACACAGCAGACATTAGGGCTTGTCAAAGACTAAAGCCAGACTGCGCCTGAAGGTATGGTTTCCCAATTTAGAGAAGACCGTAGATGACTTTAACAGGGAGTGCGACTGGTGCCAAGCCGCAGTGCCAGCTAACCGACAACCGCAAATTGAGTCCATGCCCTGGATTGAGAGACCGTAGAACACTGTACACATTGATGTTGGCTCCACGGGTCGTGGGTCGAATTTTATGGTCACGACTGACCAGTGGTCCAGAGTAAGGGAGCTATGGGACAAGCAACATGGGAGGCTGTACGATACTGTTGAAATGCAGAACACTCAGGTTAATTTACTGTTCATCCAATGCTGCAGTCATGTGTTGTCATACCATTTTATTTCCCATGTTGGGTCATGTGTTTTTGTGTTGCTTTCACAACTGACTATGTCTTGTGTTCAGTTTGTTCCCTATAGAAAGGGAGGATTGTAATGCGTCACATGATTGAGCGATGACTACGTTGAGCCGTCACACGTTGCTACAGAGTGGGTCCCGCGTCTGCGTGAGTGGAGCACGCCCGGAGCCCACCGGCAGCAGACCAGTGTCCATGTAGTCATTTACGGTGGGTGCGCATCCCCGGGCCGCAGATACCCTCTATTCACACTAAGTACGTCCTCAGGCATGGTACATCTGTGTCCGAGTGGCTCTGTAGGCGAGAGGGGGGTCACGGGCAGATCCGATTGTTCACCGGGCATGGCGATGAAGGCAATGAATTTCTCTTTCTCTCCTGAGCTGATTTTCACCGTCCTTAATGCTGCGGAGAGGGGACGGACCACGCGTTTGGCAGCCATTTTGTGTAATGGACTTGGGATGGTCGTGGCTCTATTTTAGAGCGCCTGTGCACCATCTGGCCTCAATTTTGGGAAAATCCATCAGCTGAACAGCTGATATTGCACGTGAAGTGCTTGTGAAGTTCTTTTCTTCAGAATTTCGTTGTGTTTGAGGTGTGGAGCTAGGAGAGGCCTGCTGTTTCCTTTGTTTGATCCCCTGGGCCCACCCAGCTCAATTTTTGGAGCCACTGACTGGCCTGATGTTTCCTTGGCAGCAACATCAGCAGCATCTGCCCATGCTGCGCACTGTGGACTTTGGTGCTTACTGAAGGCCCGGGATTGTTCTGTTTTGGACATTTTCTGGGGTATTCAAGACTGTGCAAGAGCATAATTGTGGAGTGGTGATTGCTGGGGCCCAGTGCCATCTGGTGTGTGAAGCTCAACATCACATCACAGAGGCAGTCCCACTTGTTGTTTTTTGTGTGTGGTGAGTTGCGGCCCCATCTAAGTTGGGTAGGGTGCCTGTGCGCTCGCCATCATGAATGACGCCGACCAAGCAGCACCTCCTCTGCCCCCTGCGCAGATGCCCCAGGTCCCAGTGCTGCAACAACTGCCTGGGATGAGACCACCTGGTGCTTTACAACCAATGCCTGAGTTTGATATCTCGGGTGCCCCATCCAGCCTGGGCCCCAGATGGAAGTTGTGGATTGATAGGCTGGAGATGTACTTTAGGGCCACCATGGAGACCAATAATGATAACAAATTGGCGAAGCTACTGTACTCTGCTGGGCATGCAGTGCATGAGGTTTTTCTGTCTCTCCAACCCCTGAACAACTCCTATGATGCAGCGGAGGCCGCTTTACATGACTACTTCCTGCCACTTGCCAATGCAGACTACTAACGCTTCATCATGAGTTAATCTCGCCAGAAGGATGACGAGACTCTTTTCACGTTCTACGGAAGGTTGCGCCGGCTAGTTGTGCCGTGTGTGTGGGACAATCCTGACACTATGATAAGGAACCAATTGATCCAGGGATGTGTGTCAGGAAAACTACACAGGCAGGTGCTGCGGGAACCTGGCATCTCTTTGCCTCGCATCCTGGAGCTCAGTAAGTGTCAGGAGGTGTCGGAGGTGACGGCATCCCGAATGAAGGCGGGGGTGCACCCTGTAAAGGCAGAGGACATCTGTGTGGTGGGCTGTGGTCTGGGAGGCAAAGGGGCCAGGCGTCCAGGTGGGACCCAGCGAGACAGAGGCACCAGGTCAGAGCACTCTTGCACGAAGTGTGGTTATGACCTTCCACACCCAGCAGGATGGCCAGAGGTGGGGAAGGCATGTGGCTGCTGTGGCGTGGCAGACCACTATGCTCGCATGTGCAAGCTCCTGCTTGTAGTTCTGAGGGGTCCAGTCAGAGCGGGATTCTTTCACCAACAATGCCCGTGCAGCGTTGCCCAGATAGGGCAAGGGGAGGAAGGTGCCCCGCTGGACGATGAAGAAGAAGAGGAGGAGAATGTATTCTTCGTATCCAGTGTGGGTGTTCTGCAGCCCAAGAACAGGCAGCAACCAAGGTGCCTTGTGAAGGTAAATGAATCATCGGTGCTGGTGGACACAGAAGCTTCAGTGAATGCCATGGCACGGGAACACTATGACGCTATGGTGTGTCCGCCGAAGCTAGCGACGCTGAAGGGACGCATATTTACATTTGGGGAGGCACAGCCAATCCCGCTGGACGGAGCCTTCGTGGCTGATGTGAGGCATGGTGGTTCAGTGATTAGAGCACGCTTCTACGTCACCACGGTTAGCAGTAACACCCTGCTGAGCTGTGCGGCTGTGGAAGCGCTGGGCATCGTCTGTTTTGCCTACTCAGTGTATGTAGAGAACATTCAGATGCTGCTGGAGAAGTACTCCCGCCTGTTTGAAGGGATTGGGCGCATTGCCGGTGATCTGGTAAGACTGCATATAGACGAGTCGATACAACCGATTGCCCTGAAACATCGGCGGGTACCGTTCCATCTGCGAGACCTGGTTGACCAGGAGCTGGACAATCTTGTCAAACTAGACATTATTGAAAAGGTGAAGGGGACGACTCCGTGGGTCTCTCCGATTGTCATCGCGAGAAAACCAAAGCAGCCTGACTCCAACAGAATATGTGTGGTCATGCAGCTCCCCAACAAAGCAATCAAGAGGGAACGACATCTGACGCCCACCATTGACGACATAATCACTGTTTTGCAAGGAGCCCGGTTCTTCTCGAAGCTGGACTTGTGGGCTGGATACCACCAGGCGGTGCTGCACCCTGAGTCGAGGTACATTACCACGTTCACTACCCATCGTGGTCTGTACCGCTACAAGAAGCTGAGCTCTGGGGTGTCGTCCGCAGCCAAGGTGTTCCAGAACTCCGTGGGGCCCTCGCTGACCTGGAAGGTGTGGTCAATATTAGCGATGACATTTTGGTGTTTGCCAAGTCCGAGGCTGAGCATTTGAAAAAACTGGCAAAGACTTTTGAGCGGCTCCAGTCTCTGGGCTTAACACTACACAGGGACAAATGCCAATTCCTAAAGACTACGATTGAATTCTTTGGCTTTGTATTTAAAGAAGGGGGTGTGTCACCTGACCCAAGGAAGGTGAAGGACATAATGGAGGCACGACCACCGGAAACATCCCAGAAGTGCGTAGTTTCCTGGGAATGGTTACTTATTGTGGCCGGTTCATCAAGAACCTTGCGTCCCGGACTGAGCCGCTGCAGGCTCTCACCAAGAAGGATGTCACCTGGCAGTCGGGGCCACTGGAGCAGGCTGCGTTTGAGGACTTTAAGGGGGCCTTGACTGCAGAGGATACAATGGCCTTTTTAGACCCCTACCTTCAATAGGAGATCATGGTAGACCCCAGCCCGTTTGGTCTGGGTGCCGTGCTCACCCAGATTGATGCAAACTTGGAAGTTCATCCAGTTGCATACGCCAGCAAAGCCCTGTTGGAAACGGAACAAAGATATTTCCAAATTGAGAAAGAGGCCTTGGTGGTCCTGTGGGGCTGTCGTCATTTCAGGCTGTATGTGTTGGGGAGACCTGTGACAGTGGTCAATGACCACAAGCCCCTGTTGCCCATCCTGGCAGGGGCCTCCTCCAAGCCACCAGCGAGGATTGAGCAATGGATGCTGGCTTTGCTGGAGTAAACAAGTTGGTAGTAGATCTCTCTCTTCGGCTGGGGCCTCCTTCTGGAACAGCCTCCCTAGAACTTGAGAACCATCTTCGGTCCCAGAAGCACCTTAAAACCTTCCTCTTTGCTTCTGCTTTCTCTCTCCCTCTCCCCTGCTGAAGTCCTGGTTGATACTGAGGCTGCACTGGTTACCTGGCCACCCATCTGATCTCGGGCCAAGCCCTGCCAGTTGCACGCCTGCACTGCCTCCCTGGCAACCCCTGCACTCAGGGACTGTTTTCTGTATCCCCACAGTCCCCCCACCAGTACTTATGTCTGCACTCGCCACCAGCTGGCCGTTCCTTTATTTATCTTGTTATTTTATTATCCCATGTACTGCACTTTCCCCTCCCCCACCCCCTGCACTTTTCTTCTTTCCCCCTTCCCTTGCACTTGCGCGATCTGAATGACACCTGGCCTAGTAAGATTGTTGTCTGTCTTCCCTCTGTTCCCCCTCCCTTACTTCGTCGCGCCTTGAAACACTTGTGTATAGGCGCGTTATAAATGCCATATCATCATCATCATCATCCTCATTATATGGGGTCTCCCTGGTGTACCGGCCTGGCAGCAACAACACGGCTGATTACCTCTTTAGACACCCGAGAGGTGAGCCCAAGGGGTCACTAAACATTTGTGCAGAAGAAGCTGATGAGCATGTTCGGCTCGTGGTGGAAGCGGCCACTGCTAACTCGGTCCCCCTGGTTGAATTAGAGCAAGCGGCAGAGGAGGATGAATGTTTCCATATTCTCAAGGCGGCCATTCAGCAGGGCTTTGGTGTGCAGTGTGTTCATATGTTTGGTAGGTAGCAATCCTTTGTTCATTGCTGTTGTTATGAAAAAGGAGGAGTTTGGTGCTGCCCCCTTAAATAAAAGGGGTGGTCCCGGCTGCCGCAGAGCGACAAGGGAGCCCGAACTGACTACATCTATGTCCGAGTCGCTCTGTAGGTCAGAGGGGGGCGCACGGGCACTCCGGGTGGAACCAGAGACATACAACAGCATCCTTGGTGCAGGTCAGAGGTCTCAAAGGGGCTTTTTTAGTGCCAAGCAGGGCCGTCACGAGGGAGGGCAGGGGGGGCAAACTGCCCCGGGCCTCGCGCTTGCCAGGGGCCTCGCGGCCCCCTCTCCTGAGTAGAAAGAAGGCAGCACAGTCCTCCGTGTTCTTTATTCACACAGGGGACTGTGCTGCCTGCTCTATGCACCAGCAATGATTTTGCTGTTTGTTGCGAAGCGGTTTGGCTCCACAACAAACAGCAAAATAATGGGAGACAGAAGGGCTCAGAAGTGAGCTCTGCTGACTCCCGTTATTCCGCTGACAACGTGGACATGCTGAATGATAAGAGAGGGCTCCTCTCCTGTCAGTCAGTTTGTTCACGTTGCTCAGCATGAACATCCTGACTGATAGGAGAGGATCTCTTTCCTATCAGTCAGCAGCATCTCTACGTGTCGGAGTGATGGGAGGGCCACCCGCTTTTGAAAGGTGCATGGAGGTAAGTTTTGTGTTTTTTTTTAATTAAATGTGTATGTATGTTTAATGAGTATCTATATGTGTATGAATGCATGCGTGCATGTTGGTGTTTATGTTGTGGTCAACTCTGTGTTTGGCTTTTATGTATGCATGCATGTAGGGGAGTTGTGTGACTGGTGGATGAGTGCATCTATGAAAGTGTGGTATGTGAGTGTGTGTGCCAGCCCCCACCCCTAAATTTAGCAGCCCTGCGGGCCACATAATTGAGGGGTGGGGCCACTGCATCAAAGGTGCACCTAGGCTAAACTTTCAGGGGTTGGGTTGGGACTAATACTTAAAATGTTGGGAGAGGGGCAAACTTACTGTGGGGGTATCTAACATCTTTCCACATTCAAATGAGGCTATTCTGGTGAAGCTTCAATGCTAAAGCAGCTATCTCCTTCATTTCTGAAACCCCGCACTCAAGGACTACTGCCAGTGAGAATGTCACATATCAGTATTTCCCTTCTAATCACTTCCCTGGTATTCAAGTGCAAACCCCACATCACAATTTCAATTACCTAAATATGTATGCATATGAATGCAGGTGCTAACAGCAAAATGTTTTATGTTAGTATTTGCAGGGTCTTTCTTAACAGCGTAGCCCAGGCACCAATTAATGTCTGTGTCCTGTTGCGTCTGGCCACGACTCCGTTGGACAGCCCGGCAGGGGCTGGATGACAGTTCTGAAAGCGGATAGTGAGTGGGGCCTATTGTGCTGGAGGTCTCCCCACTGAGGGAGGGCATCTGGGCCTTTCAGCTTTTACAGTTGAAATGGGCCCCCAAGCAGCTGCCCCCATGTTGGCAGTATTATGACACAGAAACCTACTGATAATCTGCAGCTTTTAACCACCTTGCTGCATTATTTTGACTTTATTATTGATTTAAGCACTCCATAGGTGCCTTGGCCTTTTTTCCAATCTGTAATGTAAGGGGTGCCCCACAAACATCAAAAAGAAATGGGCTCCCACCAGCCCTGACATATCTTCCGCCAGCCCTTCTCCCACGTCCCTCCCAATTCCCTGAGCCCATCTAGGAAGCTGAATAGCTATTGCACCTTCCCTTTGGCCATTGTCGCACCTTTCACCCCAATTCAGAGGTTGTTTACTTTCATAATGCTGTGCTATTCTCGGGAGAGGTGGGCCATCTAAAAGCTGAGAACAGAAGTTAAGACTTTGGCTTTATCAAAGTGAGTCTGTTGATATCGCGTAAATAGGCTTTTGTGCTCTGCATGTTTGATGCTTATGCCGCTCCTTAATGAGTGCTATGTGCTGGTGACACATCGAAAGAGGCCATCTGCCTCGAAGTAGGAGGGCTTCAGCCCTCCCCAGCCAAGGGCTGGCACCGTCCATGCATCCGGGTCGAGCCAACAAAGCCCAAAATTTAAGGAGGGAGCTAGAGCCCAACCTGCTCAAATGTGTTGCTCCACTGCATGGATTCCTTTTGGTTAGGTTATTAGGTGTGCCACCAATAAGCCAAAGCTATTGCTTTAGCGAACAAATAGTGGTGGAAATAGACTTTTTTTACTGTGGCATCCGTCCTACCGCAGTGAAAGGACAGCGATGGTAGGATTAGGAGGGTGTAAGGCAGGTATTGTAGTCACCCCCATGAACATAATGCCTGTAATACTGAGATCCTTCTCATTGGGACCCCTGCGCCGGCTTTCCCCCCTCTCATTCTGGCCGCCCTCCTTGGGCCCTCTTCCTTTGCCTTCCTATGAGGCAAAAAACATTGATGTCATCTTCGACTCCACTCCCCACTCCCCTACCGCTCGCAGGCACTTCTCCCTCTCGATACCCCTTGCACTGTAGTGCCGTCGCACTTGCCCGATCTGAATGTCACAAGGCCTAGTAAGATCATTTGTATTGTCCTCCCTTTGTCTTCCCTTGTCTTGTCATGCCTAGAAACACTTGTGTACAGGCGTGTTATAAATGACGTATGCCATATAATAACATTTACCTCTTCCCCTCAGAGGATTTATCATCACAAAGTTCAAAATCTGCACCCCTTTTAAACCTAAAAAATGCACGTCAATATTTCCAGTACAGTGCAACATTGACAAGGGATTTCACAGGGCTCCTGCTCAGACCTTCCAGTGGTCTTGGGGGGGGGGAAGTGCATCACTTTCGAACCTAGCGACCACAGTTCAAAGCCCTGCCCAACATAGTTTAGAGCATGAACACACCACAGCATTCTAAAATAAACATATAGTGCACATAGATTTCCCAGGATTGTGGAGCTGGATCTGAGATCCTGGGAGTAATATTTTGCCAAATGCCAGTCCTGATGACAGCATTGAGAACAGATAGGGAGAAATAGCAGATGAGGAGGGACACAAAGCTTGTAGATGTTGTTTAGTTATTTGCCCATCCAATGACTTTTCATGGCCATGCTAATCCCTATGGCAATTCACACCCAGTTCCTGCTCTTCCCACCCAGAAAATGTCCTTATTGGAACTCTTTGAGCCAGCTTTAATCAAGCCTTGCCATCAAACTTTGCCCTGACAGTGTCTGTGGGTGTTTTCTCAAAGGAGTCTTCTGAGAGTTAATGACTTAGTTGGAGTTGTAAGCACAGTACCAGTGTAATGCAAATGTCTTGACCAGGTCTGACTTCAGTGACTCTATTTAAAAGCACCCTGCGTGTCTTTTACTGAAGTCCTGTTAAAAATAAGCACTGACAAAGCCAACGGTTTTGGCTTGTGTATAATATTGGGCACTGCTGTTAGATGCTCAGGTACTCAAACCATTTTGCACCTGCTAACATCAATGGTTAGTAAATACCAATACAGCAGTGCCTTTCCCATTCCTACACGAAAGCCCAAACTGTTAGCATTGCCAATGCTTGTTTTTCCTTACTCTTGATGCACAGGACTATACATCAAGGTTAAAAAAAAAATACTATTTGGCTAAACTGGCCCACCTTGAATTTAGGCCAGTCTGGGCAGTAATAACACTTATGGTGCACAGTCAGCCTCGACATACTTTCTGCGGCATGGCATTCTTACAGGCTGGGAATCTGTACATGCTAATAATGGTATATATTGGTGCAGCCTGCATGGACATACATGGGAGCAACAAGCATGAATATATTTCTGTACTAATATATGTTGTGTGCAAAGGCGGCAGGAAATGCATTGGAAAATGTTCCTGTGCACGGTTGATGACTTGCAACTATTAGGTTTTTCCATGTGCTACCATACAAAACCAATTACAGACTGTATGGATTTCTACCCAATTTTGCAAAGAAAGTGCTGTAAAATGCATAATGTTAATCCAATGTTTCAAACCTTTTCTTGGGAGTTAGAAACCCCCTCAAGCAACCCTTGTTTGGTTTGGGCTCCCTCCCTGTGCTCTGTCGATCCTGCATAATTGGCTTTAACATTTAAGCCTCTTCAGTTCAGAAATTCACTAGCCTCCACTGTACATCATGTTATCTGACTGCCACTGTGGATGATGTGTGTTTTAATGTGCACACAGGGACAGGGTGCTTCTTGATGCTGGCATCACGCACCACATGCCGTCATGCCACCCTGTATATATATATATATGTATGCATATGATACAAAAGCTAGTCTGACATAAACCTTTCTTCAGTAGAGAAATCTAACTTTGCTGTAGTTCATGATTTGCAGTTGTAGAAATAAACCATATTTGGGATCCTGCACACAAACTCAAGGGGAGATTTCTCGAGTCTCCTGTTTGCAAAAAATCATAAGAGGGCCTCACCAAATGTTTTGCCCCGGGCCTCACCCCATCTTGTGACAGACCTGGTGCCAAGAAGCACAGCTCTCAACTGACACGCTTTTCGCGGTTGGGAGACGCTTTGCAAACAGCTGAGTCACCCACCAAGTCCACTATACGCCCAATCACTTCAATGGGCTCTCACCCGGCCCAAAAGAAATCGGGTATAGTCGCCCGTCTTGGTGACCCAAACGGTTGAGAGCTTGGAGTCGGTGCTTTCAGGGTCCTGGCGCTGTCATGTTAATGCTAGCACTGCAGGCTGGCACGGATGTCTCCTAGGATTCCCGTCGCTACCCCGCCCGGCTGCTGCTCACTACAAACACAGAACTGCCGCCCTTCTACAGCGCACCTCACACAGCAGCAGGCACTGTGCCCACGGCTTCCTGAAGGGGCGGGATGAACCGGCCTCTTTTAAAGGCGGAGCTCCGGGCTTGTCATCTATGCAGGGGAAGCAGCACGGTTCGGAGTCGGACACACAGACAGAGCATTTAGAACACGGGGAGGAAGCAGGGCGAGTCAGGGCGGCTGAGGTGCAGAGGGCGAGAGGGCCCTGGAGAGAGACAGGGCGAGACACTGCGGTATTGAGGCCAGTGAGACTGAGGGAGCCTCTCAGGCGCAAGCAAGAGAGAGACATTGACAACCCCCATAGGAGAAAGAGGTGCAGAGCAGGAACGTCGCGAGAGAGAGCAGGAGGCGAGGGGGCAGCCGAGCACAGGGGACGGAATATAGAGCAACAGGGCCCGGGTAAGAAGGAAGGCGAGAAGGGTCAAGAGAGGGAAGGATGCAAACAAGGAGCCCCTGATAGGAGAGAGACAGAGAGGGGGGCAGAGAGAGACAAGGGCACAGAGACACAGAGACAGGCACAGGCATATACACAGAGGGGGAGAAACCAAGGGAAGAGGAGGCACAGTGAGAGGGGCATAGGTGGAGGAACAAGTGATCAGAAGGCGGGAGAGAGAGAGACTCAGCCTGCTGACCGACAGCCGAGCAGACCATCCGTGCCTGACACCATGAGTGGGAGAGTGGGGGATCTCAGCCCGAAGCAGGCAGAGGCTCTGGCCAAGGTAAGACACCCACCCTTCAGCTTCGTCAGTTAGTGCAAAATCCATCCATTCTTCATGCCTGCCTGGACAGCCATCCACCTTCAGTTCTTACACTCAGTCCGCCTGCCCGTGCACTCATGATTTCATCTATCAGCCCTTCTGACCATTTGTTGACCCTTATATGTCCACTTGTCGGTCTTTATGTCCATGCATAAGCCCTGCCTGTCTATCTCTGTGGTGCCCTCTGTAAATCCATCTGCAGGTGTCTCTTTGCTGAAATGATCTTCCTGTATATACAATTGTCTTTCTATCTTTCATTCTTGTCCATCTGTTGGGTCTAAATATTTGCCCATCCTTCTTTCTTGTGTGACGGTCCATTCTCTAGTCTCTGACAATTCTTCCAACCATTTGCCCATGCATCTGTGAATCCCGTCCATCTGTCCTTCTGATCAAGCCTTCTGTACATTGTTTCCGTCCGTCACACAGTTTGCCATCCATCATTCCATCCAATTCATACATGCATATTTGATTTATTTATTTGTTGGATATTTGTAAGTAAATAAACAAAATATGCATGAAGAGAGACAATCCTCCATCTTTACAAGCAATTCATTTCTCCTTCCTCTGTTACACCCATCCGTTGATGTTTCCTTTGTGTCCTTCAATTCCTTAATTCAGTCCACTCATCTGTCTTCTGTCAGAGGATCTGCTCAGATTTTCTGTCCGTCAGTCCTTCTGTCCAGTTCATCTCTCCAAAAAGACAACAATCCTTTTGAGTCCTTCTAAATCAGGAGAATTCGGACTGTTATTCTTGGCTTCCAAAAATCTATCTCCTCCAACTGGGTTGTGGAGTTCCCCAGGGGTCTCAACATTCACCACTCTTCAATTTGAACCTCTCTGACCCATGCGCCCTTGTCAGAGATTGTGGACTAGGATTCGCCCACTAAAAGACACCAAAAGAAACACCAGCTAACAAGAGGTGAGAAAAACTACTCATAAAGATGTATTGGTCCCGTTTCTTCTTTTCTTGCATACCACAGAAATCAGTCTCCTCTTTGATCCCCAATCTTTCTTTGCCCAACAAACAATATCAAGGAAACGGATACCTGCTATTACACCCAAAAGCAAAACTTTGGGTCTCATTAAAAGTCTGCCGGTCCGGAATTTAGGGTGCTGGTAGCAACTTACCGGCAACCTTTTCCGGACCGGCAGACTACAACTCTGCTTTCCAGGGCCTCTGTGCCCAACAGGCCTGACCTGCCGGGCACAACGGCCACAGAAAGCAGAGTTGTCACAGAAGCAACTGCTGCTGCCAGTGCTTACATTTTCCGCTGCCTGATATCCCGGGCCGCCCAGACTTGTAATGTCCCGGTGGCACCGGGATCTCAGGTTTTGGAAACAGATTTACGGGGTTGGCGGCAACCTGCAGGTAGCACTGGCAGGTTATTGCCAACCTCGTAATGAGGCTCTTTGTCTTGCTGCCAACCATGCCATAAGGGCCGCCCAACACTGTGTCTTCTCTTGGCTGGATTACTGAAAATCACAGTTCCTAGGTCTGTGCCTAAATGACCTGCATGTACTACAATGGGGCCAAACCACGCAACAACATGTCTGAGGCACTGGGACCACATCACACCAACACGTGGACAACTCCACTTGGTTCCAGTTTTATCAGTGTGAACTTAAAATACACTTTGCATTATCATGCAAACATGCTTTTCCTAGCAGACAAACGTCCCCTCAACTAACAAGGCCTCACTATGACTAATAATGCTGTGCTACTTGCTATTCCCAATCACAAACTAGCCCCAGAAAGCACCTGGCATCCCTTTCATTGTAATCAAAAATGAAGTGGCCAAAAGTCACTTGGAGGCCACTGCGCTTTGCAAATTAAATTAAGCGTCACACAGGCAGCGGGCGACAGTGGGTATGGGTACCAGGCCCGAGTACTCCAATTGTACAGTAGATTAATGCATACACAGTCACACTGCGCCAGTTGTAACAATTCTACTGGTGCTTAAGTGGCACTAATTAGTTTATTGGTCTTGAAGTAATATGATAATACAGCCTGACACGTGTTTCGAGCATTGCCTAGCTCTTCATCAGAGGCTTATAAGTAATTGCCAATGTTCCGTCTGATAGATAATTCCAGACTGACAGAAGTTTGCCAGCTGGTGTCCGGTAGGATTACTGAACAACTCTAATCCTTTGCTGTTGCGGTTAATGGCTCGGGAAACTGCTCTTTGCTGTTGAATTCAGGATCTATCCTCAGAAAGCGCCCAGCATCACTTTCATTGTAGCCACCCAAGGAATCTTGAACATGGGGACTGCCACTGGCTGTCTGGCATACTCTTCTTAGTAAAGTACCCAAAATGCACCAATTCAAACAGTCCTTCTCCCCCTTGAACAGTAAGGCATTTCCCACTTCGTGTAGACCACCCTCCAGACCACAGCGCAATGCAACATATCCACCCTCCCATGCCAGCATCTCAAACTCCCATCAGCGGTAGCCACCAGAGTCAATGGTGAATGATCAACAGAGTTGTAGTCAAAGGCATGTGGAGAGCTGCAGGGTGCCGACTCCAAGTTAATATGCCATCTTTCTGTCTCTTGGCCAACTTTCTATTTTCATCCGATCCGTCTGCCTATTGGCTGATCCACCTGCCCCTCTGTATCTATATCATCTAGCCGTTGTTCTTGACCATCAGTCTTTTCCGTCTGCTCTGTCTATCCTGTCTAACTTTTCTGTCTTCTCTTCCCTCTTGCCTGGGCATCTTTCCTGCGTGTCCGTCTGTGTTGTTACTCTGTTGTCAATGTTTCTCCCTCAGGCTACCCATCCAACACTTTCACTCATCTACCCGTCATTCTATCTTTCGTTAGGGCCCTCAATACATCACACAGCAACGGGGGGCTTGAATGCATGCATCCACATCAACGCGTTGTCATACATTTTGGCAGCATTTTCAGCCCACGTCAATGTGTTCACTGACTTGTATATCCTACGTTGTCTCCAGCTTTATCAAGGCTTTCTCAGAACAATACTCGATCTGTGTTTGACCTAAACCCTCTTAAATTCAGAGGCATTTTGCCTCTGCCTCTACTGAGACCGTCTGTTACTTCCAAGCCAGTGGGTCTTATATCGGGGTCTCCTGCTGCTCACTTTTTGTTTTGTGTTTATTCCTTGTAGGTTTTTGACAGTCTGTTTGGTGTAATTTGTAGAGATCGGGTCAATGAGGCACTTATTGTCCTGGCACCGTCTGTGCTTCCTGGGTATCCTTGTGGCTCCGTGGTTCACTATTGCAGTTCTGTGCTGCTGGTCTGCGTGCTGTGAATAGAGTACCTGACATGCTTCAAAGGGCAGTGTACCCAGGTACTGAGTGTGTATGGTACCTGAGCTTTGGTGCTCAGGTCTTGATGTAGGTAGGATACTCTAGGTCTTAGTCAGGGGCCAGGCACCCAGGGTCTTGAGTGGGTGGATATGAGCAGTACTGGAGTGAATAGAGTACCTCACATGCTTCAAATGGCAGTGTACCCAGGTACAGAGTGTGTATGGTACCTGAGCTTTGGTGCTCAGGTCTTGGTGTAGGTAGGATACTCTAGGGCATAGTTAGGGGCCAGAGACCCAGGGTCGTGAGTGGGTGGATATCAGCAGTACTGGAGTGAATACAGTACCTGACATGCTTCAAAGGTGAATGTACCCAGGTACCGAGTGTGTATGGTACCTGAGCTTTGGTGCTCAGGTCTTGGTGTAGGTAGGCTACTCTAGGGCCTAGTTAGGGGCCAGATACCCTGGGTCTTGAGTGGGTGGATATCAGCAGTACTGGAGTACCTGACATGCTTCAAAGGGCAGTGTACCCAGGTACCGAGTGTGTATGGTACCTGAGCTTTGGTGCTTAGGTCTTGGTGTAGGTAGGATACTCTAGGGCCTAGTTAGGGGCCAGATACCCTGGGTCTTGAGTGGGTGGATATCAGCAGTACTGGAGTACCTGCTTCAAAGGGTAGTGTACCCAGGTACTGGTACCTGAGCTTTGGTGCTCAGGTCTTGGTGTAGGTAGGATACTCTAGGGCTTAGTCATGGGCCAGGCACCCAGGGTCTTGAGTGGGCAAATGTTTGTGCACAAAGTACACATGGTCTGTTTGCCATTGGTCTGGAATGTGTAAACTAAACATGCTCTAGGATTGGCTGTCATGGGAGTACCTGGGGCCTTTAAGCGGTGCTTCTTGAGCGTAGAGCAAACTGTATCTGGATTGGGGGGAGGGCCTGCGCGCTGCATACCTGCCAGGGGTTTGCGCGTGTAGTGTATGTTGTCAGTGGGCAGAATACCGATGTCTGTATGCTGCAGGTCGGCAGTGTGTTAAGCACCGTCCTAGGATCTGCAGGTGACACAATACCCCAGGGCTGCATGCCAGGAGTCTGCAGTGTGCGGTATCTGGGATATTTTTGCTTGGGGTCTGGAGTATCTTCTGCGAGGTCTTGCTGGGTAACGCCCTCTCCGAGCCTACGGTATACCTCGCACACATTCTTTCTCCCTGGTACGGCAGGTGTCTGTCGCTCTCACTTTCTTCCAAGACAGGTGCCCCCTCCCTTGCCCCACCCTCTACTGCCTTCCTTGCATCTCCTGCAAGTGCCTGTCATTCTCACGTCTACCCCCTGATCTCTCAGCCTGCCTCTGTCCCTGTGTGTCTTTGATCTCCTCGCAGACTGCCCAGGGGACTGACTTCCTGTGCTCTCCCCTCCCTGCTGCATCGTCTTGGCAAGCTCCACTCACTGCCACGGGGCTTTCTCTGGAGACCTTTGCTTGGATACCAGTACAGGAGTCGCAGCGCGCAGCGGAAGAAGATTCTCGGGCTCTGTGTTTGTAGCTGTGCACAATGAGTACTTGTATAGCATTTAAACCATTATATAGCTACTGCTGTCTCCCGTTTGGCTTCTGTTTGGGTGATGGCATGCCATGTTTAACTTGCTGAAAAGAGTTCAGGTATTGAGGAAACTCTGGTGAAGGGGGCCTGTTTCTACTTGGAGTGTGCTGTGTCCCGAGCCTCTCCATGTTATGTGGAAGTAGACCAGGTTGGCATCATGTGTGGCTGAAGAGGAAATATGTAAGGGGAAAAGACGGGGGCGGGACAGGCAGAAGGACAGTTACTGGCTTCACAGGCGGAAATAAAGATGGCTCTCTCCTGCAGTCTTCGCGTCTGAAATGTCCTGTCCTGGGGGTACCCAGGCCAGGCAGACCAAGGCTGGGGGCAACGAGCAGACCGGCTGAGGGCACCCAGCTGACATACCTCGGCAGGGGGCACCCTGCCAGCCCATGAGCAAACGGGCTCATGACAGACGGCGCCAGCGTTGCCCACCAGGGGTGCCCAGTGCTCAGCAGGGGCTCTGCTGGGCTACACTGGTAGAGTTGCGCCTGGTAGAGTTGCGCAGCAGGGGCTCTACTCATGGGTGTGCCAGCACTCGCGGACAGTGTTGCCCAGCAGGGGCACTGTCCTGGTGGAAGGCCCCGCAGGGCAGGCCCTGCTACGCAGCACCAGCATGGCGCTGGTAAGAACCACACAGCAATACTGAGTCTGTTACTTCGCAGACTAATGAGCGGGAGGCCGCTCATCCCTTTTATTGAACTCCTGTCACGTGGTCACTGCCACGAGACATGAGCAGGAACCCTGGGAGATACCATGCTCCCAGCGGGGGTGACACATTACAGCGCCCTGTGTTATTTATTGTGGAGCATAACATTGGCGATGAGCAGAGTTTCATGCTCAGATCTGATGTGTGCCCTGAAGCGTTTGCAGCCGCATGAGTGACTCTTCTCGCTCCGCCCGATCGGCTGCTACCCCATTTCACTACGGCCTGGATGTTGGTCTGCCCCCGCACACAGCATTTCGTGACTGGGGGCAGATTATCTGGCTTCCGTGTCTCGCGTTGAGACTAATATCTGCTCCATGTTACAGCACTGCTGTTGAAGATTGGTACCTGCAATATTTGGTGTCCCCCGTCTGTTTGTCTGTCCTGGCACCCAGGCCCTGTATTTTCATAAAGCAGGGTTGCCAGTGGGAATTGAGGGCTGGTGTGTTTGAAACACCACTGCAATGGCTTGTCTTGATCAACCTCGCCTGCAAGGTCCATCATTGAGTGATGCTCACTGGCCTGGGTAGCAGGCCATCTTCATTCCATCTGAAGAACTTTCATCCTCCAGCTCAGCCATTCCATCATCTATGCATGCGAGTGGCTCAACTATGGATAAGCTTCCAGTCGCCCCTCCATTTTGGCACTGTTGACTTCACTAGCTTGGGCCCCATATGGGTATGGTGGGGGGTGGATTCTGACCTATTTTCCATAGCTCTCAACTCACACGCTTTTGGCGGGTGTCACCCGCCTTCTAAACAGCTGACTCACCCGCCAAGCCTCCTGCATGCCCATTCATTTCAATGGGCCTCTCACCCGCCAAAAATAAAATCGGGTGTTTTCACCCGCCTTTGTGACACAAATGGTTGAGAGCTATGTATTTTCTGGCTGCAATGAGTTTATTGGAGAACATGCAAATTTGGCCCTGCTGTCCCATTTGATGGGTCCGGCTGTCCATAACATTGTCTTAGAGATTCCAGAAGATACAATACTACATATGTTGATCTGAAGGCAAGCCTGGAAGCTTAATTTTTAGAAAATGTTTCATCATGAGCATCACATCTTCTACACCATGACACATGCAATCCGCAAAAACAATAGTTAATTTCATAATGCGACGCCAAGTGTTCACTAAAGACTGCGGCTTTCATCTGCACTCCAGTGAAGAATTTTAAAAATTACAGGCCACCTCTATTTGTAAATCTTACTGAATTCAAAGAAGACTGCTACAGAAACCGTGCACCTTGGGTGAAACTGACCACAGCCTGAACCACTGTGGTGACTGACCAGGGCCATCTAAGCACTTTTGGGGCCCTGGGCACAGACATCTTTGGGACCCCCCTCCACCAAACCATAGGAACAGGAATATCTGTTCACCTCCCTTTGTCGCGATCACAACCAATAGGTAAGCATGCTTACTCCCTTTAAGTCCCCTTGCCCTCTTCATTCTTGCTCTAATCAGAATGATAAACAATAACTGCTGAACCCATATGCATGCATTAGTAATGGCCGAACCCCAAACCCTCACCCATAATGATAGGCTCACAACTTGTATCCAGTGTTGGCAATAAAAGGCTGTAGGATTTTATTGTACAGATATGGGATATGGCAATAACAATAACACGTATCATGATGGTATCATACTTTTGGGAACCGGGTCCAGAGGTTACCCCTTGGACCCGTGCCGCCTTCTTGTGTCCCACGACTTGTTGTGGGCACTGTACAGTGCCTTGTACTTCTTTTTGTTCTTCTCCCCTTTTTGTAGGGTGGGCGGGTTCTGTGGTAAAGAAGCAAGAAGATTTGGAAGACACTGAGTAAACAGTGAACCTCCTGTTTGCTTGGGTCCCCGTTCAGGGTCCACAAACAGATTGTGTTTACTCTGAGCATGCTGCTCTCATTTACAGGACCCAGAGAGGCCCTGGGTCTTTTTTGTGTATGTGGTGGGGGCTGCTGTTGTCGCAGCCCCCGGCCGGATAGCCGACTGTCTGACCCCCTGGTGGGGGCAGATCTGTTGAACCTGGGCCCTGCCTGACGGTTGTTTTCCTTAATGGCGCTTAGCACCTTGCTGTTTGGAGGAAGGGTGCGATGACTGTTCGCACCTTAGCCTTCCATGGCTTTTGTGCTGCGGATACTGGGTGTCTCCGTAGCTGGGGGGAGGAGAGGAGCAGGCACGGGGAGGTTGGGGCTGCCCCTCTCCCAGCTGCCGATGGTAACAGCAGTTACCCTGCCTCGCTTGTGGGATGCCCATGCAGCATTGCCCATAACTGCTGAACCCATATGCATGCATTAGTAATAGCCGAACCCCAAACCCTCACCCATAATGATAGGCTCACAACTTGTATCAAGTGTTGGCAATAAAAGAAAAGGCCGTAGGATTTTATTGTACAGATATGGGTTATGGCAATAACAATATCACATATAATGGTATCATACTTTTGGGCACCGGGTCCTGAGGTTACCCCCTCGGACCCGTGCCGCCACACACGGGCAGGTTGCCGGCTGAACGTGTTGCCCCAAGAGTATGCCCTAGAGACAGCCCCTGTGAGCAAGTGTTGTATTTATTTCCCGAAAGAAATGCTCCATGCCCTGGCTAGACAGATGGGTGCCGTCGTGGAGAAAAAGGTCTGGGTTGCCTAGTGTAATGGCTGGGTGTTTTATGAAACCCAGTCCTCTTATCATACAGAATCTCTCTACCGTCCTGTTCAGTTTTCTTCTGGATATGTCTATAGATTTGTAGCAGTTGGCCCCTACCCATTTCTTTCTTGGTAAAATGGCTGAGAAGTATATTTCAGTACCCCTCCAGTTGTGCAAAATGCCTGCTAGGGAGGAGCAGATTTCTTCGCATAGGATGCGTCTAGCTGTGTTGACTAGGTCATTGTCCCCTAGATGGATGATCAGGAATTCTGGGGGGTCCCTGTATGCCACCAGTTCTGCTAGTGTTTCATGGATGTCAGCCCAGCGTAGGCCTCTGTATCCCCACCATGAAGTAATGGTGTTTCTGAAAGGTGGCCCTTCTTTGGTCTCTTCTGCCCATCTGCCTGTCCTGAAAACAAATGAGTGGCCAACTATCCATGCTGATCCGAGTGTGGTCCTCAATTCGCCTGTTGTTTCTGTGGTAGTGCGAGGTAGGGAAAAGAAAGAACATTTTAGGGCGGATGGCTATATCAATTTTGGTCTGATATATCTTTTATAACAGTCTGACTTCCATCCCCCTATGTTTTTTAGTAGTTGCGGTGCTAAACCTCCTTGCCATGCTCAGTGGCGGCACCTATCCTGAAGAATGAGTGCCGAAATGTTTGGGATCCCACCCTGCTCTGCTGATTGCCTTTATCAGCACTCCTTTAAATTGGTAACGGCTTAGGGCCGATGCATCCTTGTGGATTAAAAAACTCCCCCCTACTTTGGGTCGCTGTGCGTAATAGAGGTTGGTGATGCAAACCGGGCAGTTTGTTGCCTCATCGATGCAACAAATATTGATGGTTCTTTTTGCACCCGTTTTCGACTGTTGCATTTCTATGTTAACACTCTCCTGTCTCACCCTGATTTCCATGACGCCCAGGCTGTTTGTGGCCTTGGTGCTGGAAGCGATAAGTTCTCCTACCCTGAAAGCCCCGAAGTAGGCTAGGAAAAAGGCTGTTTTAAATAACATTATCTCGTATGGGTGCCAACATATGGCTTCCAAATGGCTTGCTATCTGCACCAGTTTGCTGAAATCAAGGGGTCGGCGGGTGTCCACTTGTGGACCCTCTATTCTGCCCCATCCCTTCATTGCATAAGAGATTGATTGATTGATTTATTTATTTATATAACGCTTTATACCAAGGCGCTGTACAGTGGAACAACAAAATACAAAATAACAACATTTAACAATGAGAGCAAAATTTACATCATGAATCATTCAACAAAACAGTGCAAAGAGCAATTAACTTAGGTGGGGGTGGAAAGGGGAGAGGGAAGAGGTGGGGGGAGTAGGAGATGAACAGGGCGAGGGAGAATGGAAGGGGAAATGAGAGGGGAGAGAGGAATCAGATGAGGGTAAGAAGAGGTGGGGGTGGGGGGGAAGTGAAGAGGGCACCGGAGAAGTTTTCAAGGAGGAGAATGGAGGAGGAGGGATTTAAGGGAAATGCGAAATGAGGTGAAGGTTGTGGTAGAGCGGATTGTAAGAGGGAGCGAGTTCCAATGCAGGGGTGCAAGGAGTTGGAATGAGCGGAAACGGGAGGAAGCGCAAGGGGAAGGAGGAACAGTGAGAAGGAAATGGTCAGTGGAGCGAAGGGAGCGGGAGGGGGAGTAGAAGGAGAGAAGGGAGGAGAGATAAGGAGGAGCAAGACCATGGAGGGATTTGAAGACAAGGCAGAGAAAGTAGAACTTTAGTTGTGAGTGGAAAGGTAGCCAGCCAAGGTGAGAGAGCGAGGAAGAGATGGAGTCACGGGAGGTAAGGAGACAAAGGGTACGGACAGCAGAGTGGTATATGGATTTTAGAGGGGTAAGCTGAGATGCGGATAGTCCAAAGTTTAGAGAGGAGCAGTAGAAGAGGCGGGAAAAGATGAGAGAGGAAATTAGGAGTTTGGTGGCGTGGAATGTGAGGGAGGGACGGATTTTGTGTATATTGTAGAGGTGGTATTGGCAGGAGCGGGAGGTGAGTGAAATGTGTTGTGAGAAGGTGAGAGAGGAGTCAAAGAGAACGCCTAGATTACGAGCTTGGGGGGAGATAGGGAGATTGGAGGGAGGAAAGTGAATGAAAGGAAGAGGGGAGGGAGGGGGAAGAGAGTTAGAGGGGAAGAAAAGGACTTCGGTTTTATCGGTGTTAAGAGAGAGAAAGCGGGTGGACATCCAGTTCTTGATAGCAGTGAGACAGGAGGAGAGTTTAATGTGGAGGTCAGGCGAGAAGGAGGAGAAAGAAAGAAAGAGTTGAGTATTGTCAGCATAAAAGTGGTGAGAAATGCCAAACGAAGAGATGACAGGGGCAATGAGAGAGGTGTAAAGAGAGAAAAGGAAAGGACCAAGTACAGAGCCTTGAGGAACACCGTAGTTAAGAGGGAAGGAAGGAGAGGACTGGCCTCCCCACAATGCAGCAAAGGAACGGGAGGAGAGGTAGGAGGATAGCCATTTTAGAACAGGGCCGTTAAACCCGAAGGAGGAAAGAGTATGAAGCAGGAGTGGGTGATCGACAGTGTCAAACGCTGCAGAGAGATCAAGTAGAATAAGGATAGAGGATTGCTTAGCATGTCGAGCAGAGAGGAGTGAGTTAAGGATAGAGGTGAGAGCAGTTTCAGTGGAATGTTTGGGACGGAAGCCAGATTGGAAGGGAGGAAGGAGAGAGGAAGAAGTAACGAAGGATGAGAGTTGAGAGTAGGCAAGGCGCTCAAGAAGCTTAGAGAGGAAAGGTAGAAGAGAAATAGGTCTGTAGTTAGCAGTGAGCAGTGGATCAGCAGAGGGCTTCTTTAGAATAGGAATAATCGTTGCATGTTTGAACGCAGAGGGAAAGATTGATGAGGAGAGGCAAGAGTTGAAGATGGTGGTAAGGTAAGGGATAAGAAGAGGGTAGATCTTGGGGATAAGAACGGAGGGGAGAGGGTCAGAGGGGGCGGACGTGGGGTGGGCTTTGGAAAGAAGGGAGGAGACTTCAGAAGGGGAAACAGGAGAGAAGATGGACATAGTAGACGAGGGAGGAGAGGAGGGAGGAGGAGAGGGGGAGTCAGAAAGGGAGTTAATTTTTTGCTGGAGAGTGAGGATTTTGGAGGAGAAGAAGTTGGCAAAGTCAGAAGGAGAGAGTGTGGAATTGGTTGAGGGATCAGGCGTAGGAGGAGAGAGAAGACGGGAGAGAGTTTGGAAAATCCGACGAGGGTGGGAGGCTTGAGACTGGAGAAGGTTAGAGTAGTAGGAGGATTTGGCTGCTGCAAGACAGGAGTTGTAAAGTGCATGGTAAGAAAAGTAAGAGGTTTGATTAGATAGCGAGGGAGATTTGAGCCAGAGTCTTTCTAACCGCCGGAGAAGGCGCCGCATAGAAGAGAGATGAGAGGTAAGCCAGGGTTGAGAAGGCTTCTGAGTAGGACGAAAGAGAGAAAGAGGGTAGAGTTGATCTAGGGCAGTGGAGATGGAAGAGGATAGGGAAGAGAGAGCATCATCTGCAGAGAGTAGAGCAAAATCATGGGGAGATGGAAGAGAAGCTGAACAGGTGTCAGAAAAGAGGGTAGCATCGAAGTCCCGAAGGTCACGACGCGAGTAAATTGGAGGGGAGGGATTAGCAGTAGTGGAGTGTGAAAGAGGGGATAGGGAGAATGTGAGTAAGGCATGGTCTGAGAGATAAACAGGAAGAGACCGGGGAGGAGGGATATGAGGAATTGAAGATGAGGTCAAGAGTGGAGCCAGAGGAGTGAGTGGGGGAAGAGGGAAAGGGGGAGAGGAGGTAGGAGTGGAGGATGGAAAGGAGGGGGGAAGATTGAGGAGGAGGAGGAAGATGGATATTAAAGTCACCAAGTACAGTAAGAGGAGAGGGGGAGGGAGAGATAAGTGAGAGGAGGTGATCAAGGTCTTCATAGAAGGAAGAAAGAGGGCCAGGGGGGCGATAAATGATCAGGAAGGAGATAGGGTGAGGAGAGGAGAAAGACTTGTACAGGAATTCAAAGGAAGGGAAAGAGGGGAGAATTGGAGAAGAAGAGGAGGAGATATATTTGGTGTGGTACAGGAGACCAACGCCTCCACCACGGCCAGAAGGGCGGGGGGTGTGAATGAAGGAGGAAGAAGAGGTTGTCAAGGAGGCGGGGACAGAGGTGTTGTGGGGGGGAATCCAGGTTTCAGTAAGACAGAGGAAATGAAGGTTGAGGCGAAAGAATAAATCAAGGGTAGGTGCAGTTTTATTACAGATGGATCTGGCGTTCCAGAGAGCAGTGTTCAAGAGGGCAGAGTGGTTGGTAGTGGGGGGGTAGAGAAGGTTAGGGCGGTTAGTGAAGGAAGGAGGGTTACTGGAGGGGTAGGGGTGATGATGGTGAAGAGGATTGGGCATCTGGACTAGGAGGAGAGAGGAGAAAAGGAGGGAAAGGGGAAGGTGGAAGGGTGGAGAGAGGGGGGAGAGTGAAGCAGAAGGGGGTTATGGAGGATCGCATACCAATGGACGTGGAGAAGGACAAGTAGAGAAGAGCTGCAGTTGTAGGAATTAGGAATGTGTGAGGTAGAGACCAGTGTGACAGTTACAGAAGGGGGGGCGGTGGGCACTATAGGAGTAGAAGGGGGGAGTGGAAAATGACAGGAGGGGGTTACTTGGAATAGAAGTTGGAGTAGTCCATGCACAGGATGGTGCTAAAGGTGGGCTCGGGACCAGTGATGAGAGGTAGCCCGGAAGGAGCTGAAAGCGTCAGAGGGATCAGGCACTAGAGACTGCAGTTGGAGGGGTCTAGGTGCTTGAGGCAGGAAAATGGGGTGGAAATATTGGGTTGCTCCCAGGTGGTAGCGGGACCAGTGTTGAGAGATGACCTGCAGGAACCGCTAGAGTCAGAGGGAGTAGGTACTCGCAGATGGGGTTGGAGGAGACCAAGCACGTTGTTGAGTGAACCTTCAGGCGGGCTGGACCGTTGTAAGTGGCACCAGGGTAGTATGGAGGAATGCCAAGCTGATCCGACCCACAGGGACTGCAGGTTCACTGATTGATAAGGTGGCTTAAGCTGGAAGCAGCGTTCAGTCCGACAGTACCTCTACCTCACAGTACCTCACAGGAGGCAGGCTGGAACCACACTTGTGCGAGGAGGGGTGGCAGAGGACAAGAAGAAAATGGTTGGATTCGGGGCATTGTGAGATGGCGATGAAGGGGAGGGATCAGGTGCCGGAGAGGTGGTTAATGGAGGCGCCTCAAAACTGGTCAGGGGCACACAGAGTCACCTCGTTTCTGACAGGGCACGGGAAGGGTGAGATGCAGATGGCGGTCTCCGGAGGTCCAATTCCGATTGTACGGTTGGCTGCAGGCTCATCTGGACCCCATGTGTAGCAGAAGGGGTTCCGTAGGCAGCGTGGAGTGAAGAGACGGCTGTAGATCCACCCGGACCCCGTGTGTTGCATAAGGGGCTCCGGAGGCAGCATGGAGAGAAGAGGCGGCTGTGGATTCGCCCGGGCCCCGTGTGTTGCAGAGGGGTTCGAACCCCGTGTGTTGCAGAGGTGGCTGCATATTCACTCAAATCCCATGTGTTGCAGAGGGGGCTCTGGAGGCAGCGTGGAGAGAAAAGGCAGCTGCGGATTCACCCGGACCCCGAGTGTTGCAGAGGGGCTCCGGGGGCAGGATGGAGTGAGGAGGCAGCTGTAGACTCACCCGGACCCGGCTGCGGATTCACCCGGGCCCCCAGTGTTGCAGAGGGGCTCCGGGGGCAGGATGGAGTGAGGAGGCAGCTGTAGACTTGCCCGGACCCTATGTATTGAGGAAGGGGCTCCGAGGGCAGCGTAGACTGGAAAGGCGGCCGTAGACACGCTCGGGCCCCGTGATTTCTAGAAGGGGCTCCGGTGGCAGCGTGGAGAGATGGGGCTTCAGGAGGAACCACCCGGACTCTGCTCCAGACCGATGCTGACCCGCCCAGGCCCCGGCTGATGAAGAGAGGGCTCCAGGGGCTGAGACAAGGCCTCAAGAGGTCCTGATGGCGGCTCCACGGACGGGTGCAGACCGATGCAGAGTCACCCAGGCTCCGGCTGGTGGGGAGAGGGCGCCAGGGGCTGAGATGAGGCCCCAAGAGGTCCCGATGGCGGCTGCACAGATGGGTGCAGTCCGATGCTGACTCACCCAGGCTCCAGCTGGTGAAGAAAGGGCTCCAGGGGCCGAGATGAGGCCCCAAGAGGTCTGGATGGCGGCTCCACGGACAGGCGTAGACCGACGCTGACCCACCCAGGCTCTGGCTGGCGAAGAGAGGGCTCCAGGGGCTGAGACGAGGCCCCAAGAGGTCCCGATGGCGGCTCCACGGATGGGTGCAGATTCACTCGGATCCCGTAAAATGAGGAAGAGGCTCCAGAGGCCGCGCGAGGCGCGAAGTCCAGCAAAAAAGGTGCCTGGTGTGGAGATTCCGGGAGTTGGAGCTGGCGCCAGGCGTGTCGCGCCAGGAGGGGAGGACTGCTGTTCTGGATGTCCGTAGGGCGGGAAGGATTTCGCAGCGCTGGCTGATGGCAGAGCAGGAGAATGCTGCACCAAGACTCGACTCAGAGAGCACACAAGGCGAATCCGAATTCCGCTGGAAATGCCGTCGGAGGAGCCCCAGTAGGTAAGGAACTGGAACGGAGGAAGGAGAGGGTTAGAATTGCTGTTTAAATTGTTTTAATTTTGTAATGATTCAGCCTGAGTGAAGGAGACGCTGGCTCAGGCAGCCATGCTCACTCGCCCCCTGGTGGTGATGTGGGCGTTCTGGGTGGGGTCTGAATCGCCCCGTATTTTTGTAAAATATGAAATTGCCACCCGGTGTCTTTTAGCCCAATCCCTTTTGAAACCTTGTTCCTGGGCCCATTTTAAAAATACTTCTATATCTTTAATCGTTATTAGTTCTACGTGGTTTACACCCGTGGCCTTAAATACTGTTTGCAAACACTTACTGTACTGTGTTGCAGTGGTGCTTACCACCGCCCTCACTGCCATCTCCGTTAGGAAGCCTGTGAGGTTGTTGGCACCCGTTGTTGATGTGCCTGATTCTTGTTGGGCATCCCGGCCTGGGCTCTCTGGTGCTGGCGTTGATGCCAATGTGTTGCTGGCACCCCTTTTAGAGGTGCCTGCTTTGTATTGGTCATCCCGGCCTGCACTCTCTGGTGCTGGCGTTGATGCCAATGTGTTGTTGGCACCTGTTTTAGAGGTGCCTGCTTTGTATTGGTCATCCCGGCCTGCACTCTCTGGTGCTGGCGTTGATGCCGT
This sequence comes from Ambystoma mexicanum, assembly GCF_040938575.1. Taxonomy (NCBI): domain Eukaryota; kingdom Metazoa; phylum Chordata; class Amphibia; order Caudata; family Ambystomatidae; genus Ambystoma; species Ambystoma mexicanum. The sequence goes on from NC_090932.1 coordinate 1,301,429,858, forward strand.
TATTCTTGTCTTCCCATTATTGCCCAGCATTCTGCTGGTATTGGCGTCATCTGTTCTTGGGCGTGCGGCGCTAGCTCTCGGAATCTTGTTCACTGGAAACGAGATAAGGCATCAGCAATGTTATTATCTGCCCCTGAAATGTGCTTTGCTTTGAGTACAACGTTTACTTGTAGTGTGACTGTCGTAATGGCTCGTAATACTTTTAGTACTAGAGGGCATTTCGTAGACCTTCTGTTTGTGGAGCCCACTACAGCCATGTTATCGCACCAGATCAAAAGTTCCGTATTCGCTAGTCGCCTGCCCCAGATGTGTAATGTTAGCCAGACGGGGAATATTTCTAGTAGGGTGATGTTTCTTGTCCACCCTGCTGTTTGCCATGAATTGGGCCAGTGTCCTGCCACCCATTCGGAGTCTAGTATGGCTCCAAACCCCTTGCTCCCAGCTGCGTTGGTGTATAGGACCCTGTTTGACCGGGTATTTAAAGGCGTTCGCCAAAGTAAAGACCTGTTGAAATCTCTGAGGAATTTTCCCCATGTTTCCAGATCTTGTTTCACCTCTCTGCCTAGCCGGATATGCAAGTGTGGTTTAGTGAGTGATTTTATTTTGAACTCCAGGCTTCTGGAAAATATCCTTCCTTGAGGTATTATTTTGGATGCGAAATTGAGGCTGCCTGCTAAGGATTGTATTTCCTTTACAGTCCCCTTTTCTCTCATTATCAGGTTTTGTATTTTAGCCAAGAGTTCTGATATTTTTGTTTTGGGGATTCTGCAGAGCCCCTTTGCTGAGTCTATTTCGATGCCCAGAAAAATTATGTTTGTGTCTAGTTTGGTGGTTTTTCCCCTTGCTAGGGGAACTCCCCACTGTGCGGCCATGTGCTCCAGTTTTGCTAAAGCCCGGCCGCATTCCTCGGAGTTTGGTGGCCCTATGACCATGAAATCGTCTAGGTAATGCACTATTTTTGTCCCTGGACTCTGCTTTAGGATAGCCCATTGAAAAAAGGAACTGAATTGCTCAAATAGTGCACAGGATACTGTGCACCCCATGGGGAGGCATCTATCTACGTAGAATTTGTTATTAAAAGTGAAACCTAGCCACTGCTGTGACTCTGGGTGGACTGGCAAGAGTCTGAAAGCAGATTCGATGTCCAGCTTAGCCATCAAGGCGTTTCTGCCGCACTCTTGTATGAGCCTCACCGCCTCTTGGAAATGCGTGTAAGATACAGCGGATTCTGTGTGTGGGATGCCGTCGTTTAAAGACTGGCCTTTAGGGTAGGAGAGGTGATGGATTAGTCTAATTTTCCCGGGTTCTTTTTTGGGGACCAGGCATAGTGGAGATATTAAATAGTCCTTTAAAGGCATGACGTCCCAAGGACCTGCTACCCTGCCCAGTTGCAGTTCTTTCTTGATTTTGGTTTCTACTATCTGGGGGTTGTCCCTGGCTGACTTTAGGTTCATCGGGATGTATTGTGACCCAGTGCCCTTAAATGGGATGAAAAAACCTTTGGTGAAACCCTGCCATAGTAACCTGCTGGTTTCCCTGTCTGGGTAGCTGTTTAGGGTGTCCCTAAAATTGCCCGGATTGATGGGCATTCGTCCTGGTTCTAAAATTGGGATATCATTCTTTCTTGGCTGGTAGTCTGGTGCAGTTGCTTGCTGCATGGTCGCCGTTGCAGTTTGTGCAGGCGTGTTTGTACCAGCATTCTTTGCCCCATGTACACTGGTTTTTTCCAAAATTTCTGCATGGGATGTTGGATTTGACAGCCTGCTGTTTGTTCTGTCTGTGGGCATTATTTTTAGCCGGCCAAGGCTGGTTCCTCCGAAAGGGCTGCTCCCCTTTTTTGGATTTATCATTGTCATGGGATTTGTTTACTTGCGAATTTTTGCTATTTTTTGAAGAAGAATGCATGGTATCTTCTTCCTGGGGAGGTTCGGCGTTGAGGGTGTATAAATCGTTCTGTACTTCATCCCACTCAATGGCCGGCCTTTCTGACATGCTCCTCCTAAATCTGATGTCGTATGCAAGCCATGTCTTCCCCCTCTGTGTTACTTTTACTTCCCTTATTTTATCAACTCATGCCGAGATCTTCTTACCATCCATAGGGAATTTTTCTTCATATATTGTTGCTAAGATGGCAAAGGCCTGTAACCAGTTGTCCCAGTTTTGTTCGACCTGGGCGCGTTTCTGGCAATAGCTTTTTCTTCTATTTTTTTGGGGTCTCTGAAAGCGTCTTTCCCCTTGCGCTGGGCTTCTATTAGGGAAAAGATTTCTATAAATTCTTTGGCCCATATGGCTTCTTTGATTGTGGTATCAATGTTCCATGCCAGGCATCTTTTGTATCTATTTAATATCTCTGTTTGGAAAGATTTCATTTTTTGGTCTAATTGCGCAGTACAGATTGTTACAATGTCAGTTGTGTTGCTGCCGGGTGTCCCTGTCGCGCCCGTGTTGTGTGTGCCTGGGGTTGCCCGTGTTTTAGAGCACCTGCTGAATCTGTTGCTGGAGTTGTGGAGGCTGTTGTATTTATAGCTGTGGGTGCTATTGGCAAATGCTGTACTTGTTGTGGCGGGATTGCTGTAGGTAGTGTTACGGGTGGGTTGACAACTGTTATTGTAGGTTCTATTGCGATGGTAGGGTTTGAGGCCCCAGGTTCCTTTGTGGGCGGTGTCTGTTTCCCCCTTATTTCTACCATTAGTTGCTGTAATTCTGCTACATTCTCACATAGTTTTGAAAATGTTTTGGTACCTTTTCTGGCGCCTTTGGATATTGTTCTCCTTTTTAATGGTGCAAAAACCTCCTCCTGGCTGGGTGGGCTGGTAATTCCTTCCCTGGGTAGGCCGTACATGTTTTCTCTAACCCATGCCCATCCGTAGTGCTCTGCCGCTTCAATGGCTGCTAGCAATTGTGGTGATTTGGGCTTCTGCACCGGTGTTGGGGGTGCCCGTGTTTTCCGTTTGGGCCCCATGTTCTTCTATGCCTGCGTGTCTCCGTAGCAGGGGGGAGGAGAGGAGCAGGCGCGGGGATGTTGGGGCTGCCCCTCTCCCAGCTGCTGATGGTAACAGCAGTTACCCTGCCTCGCTTGTGGGATGCCCATGCAGCAGTGCCCAGTAGCATTTGAAGGCCAACATTAGCAATCTAAGAAGAGGTTATTTCTGTTCTAGTATAGATACAGGATTCTGTTTATCAATAGGATCCAGGAAGATATGCAGCTTGTAGTATTAATGCAGGACCATATGTAAAAGGTGCATGGATCCAAGAATAGACAACTCACATGAGCTGCCTCACAGAATGCAAAAGTGCTCAAACATGGCTAGAATAGACCAATTGGAAGGAGGGAGAATGCTACACACTCCGTAGCATGGATAGTGCATGCATATTAGAAGCTACCAGGAAGATGTCTCTATCCAGACAGACTGAGATTAGAAGTGGGACACGGTTTTCAAATAGTGTTGCCATTAGAGATCAAGGGAACAAGTGCCTGTGGTGTGCAGTATATCAATTCTCACTATTATAGTGGAAGCAACACTATAGCCAGTGAGACCATGACGGAGGCTTTTATGAAGATCATACCTGAAGGGCTGACAATTTTGAAAGGATTAGGGACTGACAATTCTGAAAGGTTAGGCAATACAAAATTAAATGAGATGCCCTTGATCACACATTGCTTAAGGGGTGAAGCTGGGATTTGTGCCAACCCTGCAATTTCTGCATTTGAACACTTTCTTTTCCAGCTCTTACCATTTACTAAAACAATCTAATTTTATAAAACTGACTTGCAAAGTACACAAATCACATTTCCAAACCTGACAGTTTTTAAAACCAAAATATTACAGAAGGGTGTTAATCTAGGTATGCCTTTTGTACTTTTAAGCTTTAAATACTTCCAAAACAGTGGCTTGCGAAATTGTCAGTTATAAATGTGCAGTAAAATCTGACGTTTACAAAAATGCAAACAATTTATAACCCGCCAGGTAGCGGTAAGGCAAATGATATGTCAATGTTCTTTGTTCAGGTAAGAATGAATGATAGGTTTTCCCTTCATTAAGTGGACCACATGTTGGGGAAGTGGATAGATTGCGCAGTCCATCGCTGACAATCTGCTTTTGATCTGATAAAATGGACAGATCATACTTAAGCATACAGTCCAGACTTTGAGGGTATTCTCTGTGAACCCTGATTGTTTACATTCTTATGCAGCTTTCCAGACCTGAAAAGCTTTGGATGCACTGATCTATTGCTCCGTAACATAGTGTAGAAGCCTCAGTCATTACATCCCAGATGATGTAGTTCCTCGGTCCATTTCTAGATAAGAAGACCAAGACCTCAAAGCCCAACCTTAGTTGTACGCTGTTGTTCTGACCGACTAAATATAAAAAATAATGATGATGTCCTGACGATTCTCTAATTCTGCACTCGCCATTGGTCAGTGGTAATTGACTCTTGGTGATTGAGAAGGGATGTGCTGTAAACACTTGGAGGGAGAGCTGAGGGCGCAAGGCTTCTTTTATGCCTGGCTTGTAGCTGGCAACTTGAAATATTTATCCCTGCGCTAAGCTTATTTGCAAGTGGCTCAAAGTTATTATATGTAAGATTATGACATTGATGGCTTATTTGGTGTATGCAGTGCTTTAAGTGGGCCAAGGCCTGACGTCTCCCAAAAGTCGGGTTGAGTCGGGGCCCTACCAGTCCCACCACAGCATTGGCGGGATGCATTTTCCCGTCGCGGCTGCGCCCGCCATTAGGTCAGCAAAGCTGACAGATGTGCCTGCCAGCCACAGCATCGCTGTAGCTGGCTGGCACTTCTGTCAGCCACTGTAACTCCTCTGGTGACCCCTTGCACGAGGGGTCATCAGAGGAAGTTACTGTGCCTTTGTTTCCCCAGGTCACTGAGGCGTCTTTAACCCTCGGCGAACCTGGGGACTGCTCGACATATTTCGAGGTTTATAAAAGATGGCTTGAAAAGTGCACAATTGAAGCCATCTTATATAAAGCTTTGCTGGCGGACAAAGACGCTTAGGGCTTTGTCTGTCCAGAAAGCTTTATAAAAGATGGATTGAATTGTGTACTTTTCAAGCCATCTTTAATAAACATAGAAAAGTTTAACAAAGATGGCTTGGAAAGTACACAAACCAAAAGGTACACACACAAATATATAAATGCTATATATTTCTGGGCGTACCTTACTATGGTTAATGCACTTTTCAAGCCATCTTACACAAACCATAGTAAGGTACACAAACATTTTATATATTTGTATGCATACCTTACTATGGTTTGTTTACGTTTTTAAGGCCACGCCCAGCCCACAAGCCACGCCCCCAAACGAGTCCCCCCCCCCCTCGATTTCTTACCCCACTTAAAGCACTGGGTGTATGTAAGGTGAAAGTCAAAAGTGTTACCAAATCCGGCGCAAAGTATTACATTCTTACTGTGGACATGATTGAACTATCCTTTTTTTTTTTACTATAGAATTTGGAGACAAGAGAGGAAAGAACCGTTTAGGGTTTCAGTTTACTTTAAACTCTTTGTGCAGATACGGACGATTTATCCACACAATACAAATGCGAACATGTGAGCAAAACCCAGTCCTGCATTATGTTTACTGAAAAGCTATTTTAAAATCGGATTACGCAAATGTGCAAATTATTATGCCTACATAAACCCCTAAGGCGGTAATGCCACTTTACAGTGCCAAATAACTGCGCGAAGAATTTTTTTTTCTTAATTGCTTGTTTTTTTTGTACAGGATTGTATCTGCTCCATTACTATTTGGCATGTTGCCTGTTCCCTGCATATGTGGTGCCATGAGAGCAAAGCGTCACAAGCATTCACAAGGAACGACATAAGGTCGCACTTAGTCACTCACTGCTCCTAGGGTAGATAGAAAAAAGCAGTGGTTGTGCCCCACAGACGTGAAGGGTTCGAACGCTCTGAGTCAGTTAATCCTACGCTAGGACCTGCTTCAGAAGCCAATGTTTTAGCAGGCACTGTTTTCCACAAATATTTGCTATGTTTACCAACTGTAATGGCTTGCTTCAATTTGTATGCTATACTGAAGAGCAAAGGGAGTAGTCCCCTCTTCCAAAGACACTCGGTTCAGACGGCAATCTGTAACATTACAAGTGTTCTAGCGTTCCGTTGTCTGAATTACAGGATCGGACTGGGACATAAAATGGCCTCGGGCCATGGGCGTAATTTTAGGGGGGACAGGGATGTTTGTCCCCCTCAACTTTCATGGCACACCATTTTGTCCCCATTCATTTGGCTTGGGTACCTTTTCTTCAGATGTCATGTCCCACCCAACATTTTCAGCAAAGTTACTCCACTGTCTCGGGCACCAATGAAAAAGTGGCCCACAGTTGCAAATAGCAATGCATTCCTCTTGTAGCAGACTCAGGGGAGCATCCAGCATTGCAGCAGGGTTCGATGGGGGTGTGTGGGGGGGGGGTGCGAGCCACAAAAAATGTCTTGCTACTTTCCGCCCAAATGCAATGCGCGCAATTCCATACGGTTGCATTCGCGCCCACAACTGCCCACCCCTGCCCCAATCTACTTTTTTTGGTAACATTAGTGGTAGATGCCATTTTAACACACCTCCTAATTTGCATATGGATTGCAGCAACAGAAATGACTTCACAGAAAAGGGCATTGCAAGGCTCATCATCAGTCTTTGACACTTGTAGGCCCCATGGAAGTGACTTTAGAATAAGTTGCCATGAGCAGGCCAAGTGGCAAATAACTTTGTGGCGCAAAATACCTACATTGCACTTTTGTAATTTATGGACCAACTCTATAGTCAGACTTGTTTTTCAAATAACAGCATGATATATTAATATAAGCTCTAAAGTAAATCACAGAGCTGCAGATGAGACACAGTGCACTTAAATGATCTTCCCAGGATCACACACTTTGGTTAAATGGTGAAACTGGGATCTGGACAATTTAAGCAAAGGAGCACATCTTCCCAGGTTTAGTTGATATATTTATTAAGGTTTCCCTTTGCATTTCATGTGCTTAAATAATACTTTATTTAAAGCAATGCCTTGGAAGCAGAGCACATTAAATAAGAAACTACCCTTTCATAATTAACTTTACACTATATACATCATTATAGAAATATATTGAGCAATAAGAGGATGGCTTTAGTTTTATTCTCAGAGAAAAAAAATCAGAGAAAAAACCAGAGAAAGAAATCGGAGAAAAATCTCCCCATCCTTCATGCAAAGTCACAATCGCATCATGCAGACTAATGTTAGCCTAACAAATCCCCCTTGGGTAAAGCCATAGCCATTATTTCATAAAGCCTGCAGCATTATGCATCCTTCTCACTGCTAAACACTCTCTCCCATGCACATTACAAAAGGGACACAAGTACCCGCTAATAGCCCCCCTCCCTCCCATCAGTGCTCAATGGCTCACATTAGCCGGGACATTGTCCTGGCAGCAGGTCACCTCTCCCATTTGGAAAGGGTAAGGTGTCCTGCTCAGGGACGTCATTTGACCAAAATGCCAGGGGTAGCGGAAGTGACATCACACAACCCCTGATGACATCACGGGAAGTGATGTCATTTGACCCACCCCAAAGTGATATCGCGGGAACCTATGGAACACGACCCGTTGACAAAATAGGGAGTGGCATCGCATAGCATTGTACACTATGAAAAATATGGTCACGATATCACTATAATGTGATGTACATTTTATACAGGAATAGATCGCCATATGTATCGTTAAGATCAGTGTGTATAGGCCCATATTACCAAATTACTGTGAATGCAAGCAGACGTCCATGACCAAATGATAATGATGTGCTATTATATAGCACTTACGCTTAAGCGCTTTACATAGAAGAAATATACACCCAATATCACCCAACCTGTGTTGGTACTCATTTATCAACCTCAGAAGGATGAAAGGCTGAGGTGAGGCGTTTAAGAACAGACTAAATCGGTGACTCACCGCCTGAAGTGTGCCTGAAATAAACCTTTAATGAGTCTAGCAATTATTGTATAGCATTCCAGAAAGACACATTATTTTGTATTCCTATTCTTTCTTATTTACGGCCAGTATTGAACGTGTAAGACTTGTGGCACTCCTGTTTTTTTTTTTTTAATGGGCCTGAAAAAGAAAGCCAGCCACTCCAGAAGTAAAGAGCCACATGGTGCTGGCCACAGCCCAGGATGCTGCATTACAAAAAAATATATATATTTTAACAGAGGTCTCAAGGGAGATCACAGAAGTCGCAAGGGAGACCTCAGAGGTCGCAGTTGCGACCTCTGGTGACCCCTAAATGACGTCCCTGGTCCTGCTGCCAGGACAATGGCCGTGCTGAGCAGGAATTGCTTGCACACATTGTCCTCCCAGCGGGACACCTTACCCGTTGGGCACCCTCATTGAGGTGCCGAACGGGAGAGGTGTCCCAGTGACAAAAGTCACGGCCAGCTGCCCTCCCACAGGCTCTTTTGGTCCATCAGTTGTGAAGCCACACTCTCAAAGTTAACAAAAAAGGCAGACGGATCTTCTCCAGTGCCCAATTTGTGCATGATATTTTAGGGCCTGGCAGGTTGCACTCGTCTCTCCGCCATTACCGCTTTAAGAGCTTCCAAGGTCTCCTGGTGTAGACGACTGGTGTTTAACTGGCTCTCGACCAGTGCCCATAATAGGTGCTCCATCTTTGTATGGTTGGAATCTCAGGAGCTAGTAGGAACCTTCCACTGCCGTAAGGTACGCTTTTTGGAAGATCTGACAACCCACTCCCACCAGCTTGATTCTTCTTCACTGGCTGGTCTTTTGTCTGGCTTCTCCCATTTGTTCCAAAATACTTCATCATGGTGCCTTCTCCAGACTGTTTTTCTCTTTAGGTGAAGAAATCATGGTGGTTTGGATGCCTGCCTTTCTCAGTGGGGGCCCTGCATTTCTTCTGCTACCGCGTCCAGACTTAGAAATTCCACTCCTATCTCCCAGACTGCTCGAGCTCAATTCTTGGTTACTGGCAGTTACCCAGGAATCCTCGGTTTCAGATGTCTTGTCCATGTTCCTTAGACGTAGGCCGATTTCCGTAGATCCGTATGTGTTGGGATCTACGGAAATCTCACTTTTGACACCACATGCCACAGGTGGCACAGAAAACACTCTTAGTCTTTGGAACAGTTCAAGGGTTTTTATTATCTCTGTGGGGCTTAGCTACGTTCCTCTCTCTCTCATCTTGCCACAACAAATGCTCACCTAATAGCACTATTGCCATCGACCTCATCTACCGACCTCCAGACCCGCTTGCAAATTTCGACGACGACCTCTCCCAACTTATCCAATCCAACCTTAAGCCTACCACCCAATGCCTAATTATGGGTGATCTCAATCTTGGGTACAACGCCCCCTCAGACATAGAGGCTACTGTGCAGGTGATCTTAATCTTGGGTACAACGCCCCCTCAGACATAGAGACTACCATGCAGTCCAGCTTCATGGCAGCCTTAGATTGCATCCAACGGGTCACGGACCCCACTCACTCCCATGCTACACACTAGATTGGATTTTGGATCACAAAAGCAACATCACCATCCTATCCAGCCTCCCTTGCCCATGGTACCATCTCCGTCACCATCCCCTCTCCCAGCCAAAACAGTCCACATTGCGCCCCACCTACCACCGCTCTGACCACCATTTTGCGTCATAGCACCCGCAACCTGACCAGTGCCCGGATCATCCCACTCCTTAGGCACCCCCTACCAACGATACAGCATCCCTTCTACAACATTACAATACCTTGCTCAGCAATACTGAAGACCTCCTGCCCCCCCCTCAAAGTCTGTAAAGCAAAACATTCCCAACACCCCAACTCCTGGTACACCCCAGAGCTTAGGGACACCCATGCAAAGAAAAGAGCAGCCAAAGCTGCCTGTCACAAAGAACCCACATTAGCCAACAAGGCTCCCTTTGCCAAGACCTCCCTCCTTCACCGACAAACTATTCATGCTGCCAAAGCAGCTGCCTGCAATGACAGAATTACCAAGGCATCTTCTAGCTCTCATGAACTATTTGCCATCCTCAGAGAGTTGGAGACCCCGTAACTGCCCCCCTCCACTATCCTCAAAGATAACTCTTGGTATAACACCGTCCAATACACCCTCACAAAAAAAATTGCACTTCTGCAAGTCAAGATCAAAGCCAAGCTATCTAGGACCCAGCTAACCCTGCTTCACATCCCTCCGTATGGGGAACCTGGAAACATCCCTTTTAACCCAAATGTGTTTCCTCTCTCAGCATCAAAGGCCTTAAACCCTCTTGATGCAAAGGAGACACCTGCCAAGCTTCCAGAATGGGCGGAACCTCTTCTTCCACTCATCGCCGCCATTATCAACTCATCCTTCACCACATGCTCAGTCCCACCTGCCTGCCCTCAAAGAAGCCTGGATCTGCCCCCCCCCCACCCCCCGGCTAAAAAACCTTGCCTCTGCCCTGCAATCTCCACCAACTACCGACCTATCACGACAGTCCCATTCCTCCTGAAAGTATTGATAGCGTAGAGTCGCCCACCTACAAATGCAGGAATTCTAAGGATCACATCATATTCTGGGTACTCAGCAATTGGGGTTTCGTCCAAAGCATGGAACCGAAACAGCCCTTCTGGAACTCAAGAATCAGTTATATAATTAGTGACCTAGGCAACCTGTCCCTCCTCTTACCTCTTGACCTCTCCTCTGCTGTTGACAACGTTGATCACCAAACACTGCGACCACTTCACATCATCAGCTCACTTCTCTCCGGATGCTGCTAATTGGATCGTCTCATTCTTAGCCGACAGAACCTCTTTTGTCTTTTGCCAGCAAAGCCTTAGCGTGCCCCACACCAACCACATGTCGAGTACCACAAGGCTCCTGCTTCTCTCCCACATTATACAACATCTACACAAAACCACTATTTGATCACATCGACTCGCTCGGCATCTCATACAGCAACTACGCCGATGACACGCCAACCCTTGTCCTCATCACCGGCAACCACACACAGGACTCCCATAGAGTAAGTACAATCTACAAGACTATATAACCATGGATGGCCACACACAGCCTCTGTCTCAATGATGAAAAGACAGAGCTTCTCCTCATCGGCTCCCCAACTCGCCCTGCTAAACTTGACCAAGCCTGACAAAGCCTTCATCATTGACGGTCATACTATTCCCGTTGCCACTTCAGTGAAAACTTTAGGCATTTACCTTGACTCCTCGCTAAACATTACTTGACATCTCAATCATATTGCCTCCACGTCTGGATACGCCACTAAACGTATCACTGCCAGCAAACCCTTCCTTTCCACTAAGAACTGGCTCGAAGTTGCATGTGCTCTTTTTTGCTCAAACTTGACTACTGCAACTCACTGCTTTGCAGCACCTCTGCCAAAAACCTGAGAAAACTTAATTCAATACAGAACAATGCACTGTGAGGAGCACTAGACATTGGCAAGCATGCCTACATCACTGAGGTCAGAAAACCCGCCGACTGGCTCCCGGTCAAGGACAGAACCCACGGGTTTGGTGCGCTCATATAAATGTTTAAATAAATAAAATAAACACTCCTCCCTAGACTGACATCCATAACCCCTGGCTAGTGCTACTGAATGTAAGGCCCTGTCTTCTGCCAAAGGTGGTTCCCTAAAATGCCGGCTATCCAGACTCCCCCAGGGACTTTATAACTCTTCCAACTCTAACCATTGGTTAGTGTTCTAATGGGAGTTTGGACCGTTACTTGCAGTTATTCTGTTGGATTCAAGGTAGTTCGGTCATGCCCACTCGCCTCCTCCCTGCTACCCTTACTACCACTACCTCCAAACGTACTGCTCCCACTAGTACTCCACCCTTCAGACGTTTCACTCCTACTCTTCGTGTCCACCATTTGATATTACCACTCCACCCACACCATATTCACTCCACCCCCTCGCTATTACTACTCCCCTCCTTCCACTTTTTCTCTCCTCCTCCCACTTATGCCCTTATCCTCCCAATACATCCCTCCCTCTCCCACGACTGCCCTTCTCCTCCCACTATTTCACTACTACTCAAACACCCACCTTTCAGTCAGTATCATTCACTTCACATTCACACCTCACACTAACTTCTTTTACTCACTGGCCACACAAACACACACACTGAAACTGCAGAGATATGTGCACTCCTATGCCAATACCTCAGCGGCTCCAACAATCTCCTCCACAAGCTGCCGCTCCTTCCTTCCTCCTGCTGGTCTTTTGGTCATCCTCCACCTCTGACCTTTTAAAAAAAAGCCCGCACTTTGTGCTTCCTGTCCCCTGTTTCATTCCCCCTTACCCCTCATGGGGATAGGTCACCTTCCCCTAACCAATCTGTGCCCTTTTTGTTTTCCCAGGGAATACCTGGGCAGAAGAAAGTCTTGAAAAGGGGGTAAGCCCCTCGGTTGTCTCTGCGTGGGTTCACCACGTAATTACAATGGCGGCGTAGCCAGTTCAATGTCCCAGTTGTGTTTCAATGTCGTTCCTGTGGACAGTTTCAGTATGCTTGTAGCAAGGTCCTCCTGCTTTGCCCCTCTCAGTCCCTGGTAGTCCAGGGAACCTTTCATCAATGGTGTGTGCTTGCCAGCGGTCTCAGCCATGTGAATGATAGTGTTTTTGTAGCAGTGGTATCTCTCTCCGGTAGGTGCGCTGCTTTGCTCTGGCTCTGGGCTGTGGTGGCTCTTCTCCGTTTATAATCAGTATTTGGAGCATATGCGCTGATGTTGATTCTCCCACTGGTCCATCACCATTGTTCTGCTCTGGGGATTTCTGAAAATAAAGACAAACACTGGCAAGTATCTGAACCAAGAGGCAATGCTGGAGGTAAGGGTCTGTAAACACACATGCTGGCACAGGAGAGCGGACCAGGAATTGGTGCTCTCTTTATTAGGTTTTCCCTTAAAGCGAGGGCTGGCTCTGGATTTCCCCATTCACCCCCCGTGAAGAGGGTCTCTGTCCCCATAATAACAAGACGAAGTCCTTGCCCTTGTCACATATTCTTTTAGCGTTCTTTTTGAAGTAGCATGTTTAAATGCGTTTTCTTTAGATTGAGTTTTACAACCTGCACTTCTGTCTTCCATGTTGGTTTCATTGCGTTATGTTCTAGGGACAATTGCTTTTGAGACCTGATTGTGTTACGTACAGCTTCATCTGATTGGATTGTAGATTTTAAAGTGCAGCTTCATGAGCTGAATTTCTTCTAGGCCCTAAGCAGAACTGGGAACTGAGTACAGGGAAAGCACTTACGAAAGTACCATAGCTTTTTATAGTCCTTCTGATAGATCAAACCTCTAACTGGAGGGCATTCCACAATGTCAGAGCCAAGACCAGATCTTCTATTTCCTAGCAGCTTAGATTTGTAAGGTGGTACAATCAATTTTAGTCAAGTTAAGATGTGAATGACCTGTTTGGATTATAAGTCTCAATTTTAGCCTGAAGATAGAGCAGGGCTGGCCTATGAACGGTGGCAGGTCGGAAGAAGGAGTGGGACACATTAAGAACATGTTAACTTTCTTTAATGAAACTATAAGTAAAGGGCCTATTGTTACCCCACCTATCTAAATCCAGGAAAGGTGCTCGTCGATCATCAGGAAGTCCAAAAGTAACTGTCCTCCGTCCCAACCTAACTCTACCTGACCCTACCACTAAAGTGAATAACTGAAAATGGGACAAAAGAATGACTCTCTTCTCTTGGTCGTATCTCTTATTGACTTCCTTCCAGCTGCTTTCTCTTTCAGTCTGTATCTTATATCCTGTGGTTATTGGTTATTGATACTTAAATGTCTCTGTCGTGAATATATGCTTCTTTCAGTTATCTTCCCTAATAGTCTCTTGAGACTTGCTTCGCAATCTCCTGTAGCTCTCCCCGTATACCTGTGGGCTTTATACTTTCTTTAATGTCAGCTTTACAACAACTTTCCTTGGAATACTTTCTCACCCTCGTGTCTTTAGTCATATATCTTTTATATTCTTGAGGGTTATTCTTCCCTGGGTTTTTGTTTGACACTTCATGCCAATTATGGATTCCCCTCTCCTGGCTTCTTGGTACTTGATTGTCTCTTTTCTTATTCTGTTCCCTTAACAGTCACTTTTTACAACACTTGGTACACTGATTTGCAGTGGGCTCTCGCCTCTCTTTAAGCCTTGGTACCTGGGGTTTCTCCCTTCCTTGCAGGGTATTTGCTACCACTTTCTTTTATAGATTTCCCATACAGCGTGCTTTGTCACGCCTTGTATTGACTTCATATAACTCCAATTCTGCTAATTTAATGTTCGACTTTCATACTTGTGATTTTGAGATGCTTCTCTCTTTCCCATACATTGCCCTATGGCCTCCTACCTTTCCCGTTCTCCCCGGTACCTCTTTTGATGCAGGGGAACCTTGTGGGCCTCTGCGCGTTGTATGGTATTCGGTTTTTGGGTTCCACTTCTCTGTGTCTGGTCTTGCTGCCATTGCTTTATCAGCTCCTCTGCAGCAGAATGCTGACTATGCTCGCGGGCAACAGGGAGCTTATAACACTCCCTCCTCGTTAGCTGGGCCCTTCGCCCACCACCAGGTTGTCACGCCACCAACTGGTACAGGTCTTTGATTGCTGTTTGGGCAACGGACACCTGTTGCAGGATTCCTTGCTCTCCGACCTCTCCCTCTGGGGTTTATCGCCTGTCCAAACATCGCGGGCTTCGCAACTTCGCTCTGCTTCACCTCTCCAAGGTGTAATCACATCAGGGGGCTTCCCCTGCATACCATGCTCTCGCTCCTCCAAAGAGCTACTCGTTCCAGTTATCTGCATGTCGCTTTTAAAAGAGTCATTTCCTTTTCCTTTTTATGGCTGGTTTGTTCCTACATTGCTTGAAGCCAAATATAAGGATGACAGATTTATAGCTGGCAGTCTCATATAGGCAGTCATGGTATTGGATCTAGGGCATTACTCATCGAAACAGGAGTCCGTGTCCCCTAAGGGGGAGTCACTCACATTGAAGCTCCACTTGCCCAGACCCCAGAGTGGGTCTTGCGGTGTGGGCTCACTCCCCTAGCCTCAAAGGGGTGAGAGGTATGATGCGCATTGTTTGGCATGACACCTTGCTCTCACACTGACATTTTTAATTGACATTTTATGATTTATTATTGATTTTATAGCATTGTCCCTGTGTTTTCTTGTTTGTTATCCTCTTTATAAGAATAAAAAATATAAAGAGGAACAAAGAGGGTCCTGATGAAGACTGTTGATTACATATTGTTGTCGGATTTATTCCTTTTTTATCAGTCGAAACTAGCATTGAGGAGGGTCTGGTCTATTGGTAGCTATGTACAAAATGACCTTCTCAATCGCCTATAGCATAGGATGATCATAGGATGGTCATAAAATAATTGAATGTACATTCATGACCTCAACTGGCTAGTTGACCGCATGCTAGAAAGGTATTTTCCCTTCTGTCTTTCCAACATTGTTATGATTAGGAAATTTTGAGAAAAAAAAATGTGTTCAATTTTGGACTAAATATCTTTCTTTGTAATTGTATTTAGAGCACTTGAGGCCAAAACTTTGTTTGTTTGTTTGTTTTATTTTTAACGCGCACCTTCAGGCCCGGAGGCATCAGGGCGCAACTTTAGACATGGTTACATAAGCATACATATATACAAAACTTATAAACAGTGCAAAGTATTCAGGGCATACATACAGCAATATACATATTTACAGAGTATAGATTAGGGCAAGCGCTATCCTGGGGCAGGCTCTCAGGAACATAGGAGGTCAGAATCATGACTGGTTGAAAAGCCAGGATTTAGTTTTGGATTTGAAGGCACTAAAGCATTCTTCAGATCTGATGGTGAGGGGGAGGGCATTCCAAAGCTTGGAAGCTAGGACGGGGAAGCTAGATCCACCCGCTTTTTGTAGTTTGAACCTAGGGATGGTTAGACAGTGGGTCTGGGCGTTTCTGTATGGGCGGGTAGACGCATGTCGGGATAGCCGGCTGCAGAGATACAGGGGGGCTTGGTTGGCTAGGCATTTGTGGGTAAGGCCTAAGACTTTCAGTGCGATTCTCTGTTTGACCGGTAGCCAGTGTAGATTGGATCTAGATTCCGAGATGTGGTGTTTACGCAGGATGTTTAAGGCCGCTCTAATGGCATTATTCTGGGTGATTTGCAGTTTGTTCAAATTCTCTTGGCTAGTTCCTAGGTAGAGGGCGCTCCCGTAGTCAATTTCGGCCATGAAGAGAGTTCTGGCCAGTGTGACCGTGTTAGGGGTGGTGAGGAATGGCCTGCAAGCTGCAATGAGTTTGCAGGTGTAAGATGAGGAAGATCTGACTGCATTTGTTTGTCGGGATAGAGATAAGGTGGCGTCAGGGTAGACCCCTAGAGTTTTGGTGTCTTTCGAAACTTGGATGGTGTTGCCATCGATGATAAACGATTGGTAGGACGGCTCAAGTTTACTAAGACGTTGCGTAGTGCCCAAGATGAGGAGCTCAGTCTTGTCATCGTTGAGGCATAACTGGTGTTGTGCCATCCAAGCTTGGATGACCAGGTAAACATCGTTCAGGGTCTTAGTATCAGCCAAGTAGTCTCCAGTGATGGGAATAAGTATCTGGGTGTCGTCAGCGTAATTCGTATAGGAGACACCCAGATAGTCGAGTACATCAAAGAGCGGTTTTGTAAAAACATTATCGAGCGTTGGCGACACACAAGAGCACTGGGGGACGCCGCAGTGAGTAGGGGAAGGATCTGCAGCTGCGGATTGAGAAAAGACACGCATAGATCTATTACTCAAGAATGATTTGATCCAGGTCGTAGCTGATGGTGATAAATGGGCGGCCGAGTGAAGATGCTTGCATAGGATTTGGTGATTGACTTATTTGCTGTTTTGTGCTTGGGACTTTGGATCTCGCTTCTGGCAGCGCCATCCTTGGGAACTGTACTGGGTTGACCTTTATTCCATTTCTGACACTTTAATAGATTTCTATGTGTTCAGGATGAGAATGTTTTAAAAATGAATGTAATCGTGTTTTATGTTTTAATGCATATTTATCTTATTATTAAATGTTCATTAAAAACATGATTTTTTTTTTCATTTTGTTCTGGGTCTTTGCAGGTGCCGTTTGCCATTGATGGCTTATGCAGTGAATTTTAGAATCAGTTTTTGATGTTGATCTAAAGCGACACCACTATCATAGTTTCCTTTTTAGATTGTAATTATTACCACCAAATTCCGATTCTCTTTATGTCAAGTTACCATAAAGCGGGCTTTTAAATTGATTAACTATGAGTGCAAACTATATGCAAACTCAATACTTAAATCATTGTTGACTCGTAACTTAGTGCATATACAGAAAGTCCTCTACTCTAGCTGCAATGGATAGGTGTAGTGAGCCTCCCCTCCTCTACATAAGGTAACGTCTTTATTATTCTTACTGCTTCAGCACCCAAGCAAAACATAAGAACAGTTGAGAATTTCCGTTCGTCAGAAAATCACTCCCCCACTGAAGCCACAAAATAAAATTTGCACAAATTCTTCCAGTCCTCCCATTGTAATTAAGGTTCTCCTGGGTTTACTAAAAATGTAGGTGGTTCTAAATGTTGTATTTTCCTTTCCCCTTAATTATCTGGTCACCACAAGTCGATCATCCAATGTCTCAGCGCACTGCTTCGCTGTGGTTGGTTACACCACTGTTTTCCATCTAGTATTCTACTTATGTTCAACCTTATTGTTTCCACCTATTTTCAACCTTTGTTTTATTCCTCTTGCCACAGTGTATTCCTGCTGCTCAATCCCCCATGCACTTCAATGTTGAGCCACCTCTACAATGTTCATCCAATTCTTTGGTGGCAGGATTATTTCTGATATGGCTTGTGTCTGCCTGACTCCAATATGTCTCCTGTGACAAAGATCTAATGACAATTGAGATCAAATGTCTTTATTCTCCTACCATTCTGCACTCTTACTGAAGGACAGTTATGTGATATGTATTTGGACTCCCAAATGGTATATTCCTGTTCCAAAAAACATCTATCCATTGGTTGCTTGGCTTAAATATGGCTGCCTTTTATGCAACTCATAAGCCTGCCCTTAAAATGGCTGCTGCTTTACTTTGTCCCATGTACTGCAGTATGACTCACCTGGTTCCAATATGGCTGCCGCTCCCTTGTACTACATGATGTACACCGTGCATCCCAGTTGAAAACACCAGTGCTGTAGTTCAGCAGGCCTTGCTATCGCCGTTGTGGCTTCTGTGCCCTTTGCCGTGGATGTTCGGCACATGGATGCAGTAGCACAGCGCTGCCCCACCATCACTGCTTCACCTCCTGGGTCCTTTGATCCAGACGCTCAACACTTGGCCTTGTATTGTAACCAGCACTGTCCACCGTCACTGCTGCTGTCCTTGAGCCCTTAATCTACAGGCGCTAGCTCATCTTTACGCTGCAATCTGCCACACTCTGGGCTCAGCCTCCGCTTCTCAGGACACCAATTGGGGCTCAGTCCTTGCTTCCTAGGACACCAATTTTTAACCGATCTACTGCAGCTTCTGCCGGGTGGGGTCCCTCCTCTCTCGTCTCCTCCACCTCGTTACCAAGCATGTAGTGACCAAGAAGGAATCATCTGGTAAGTCAGGAAAAATTAATTAAAAGTATATGACCCCAGAGATGACAGTACACTAGGCCACCAAGGCACTTTTTCCCAACTGTCATCTGTGCGGGTGATGACATTCCAAAGGGTTTAGAATGTCACCACGTGCATAGTTACGATACCACAATATGGCAGATAATTTCCAGAAATTAAGTTCAATATAAATAAGGAGCAGGACCAGTACGCTACTGTCAGGCTGCAATATCGCAGCTGGACGCAGAAGGCCCTCGCACCCTTATCTTTAGGAACAACAAGACACCTACCTACATAGTGCTTGGAGGCGTTAGATGAGCGCTGCAAGGGACATCACAGAAGTGTCTTTGCTCACTGCCTCCATTAGCAAGGCTGAAAGGGTCTTTGAAGGGGCACCTCAGAATACTGCAATTCTTGCAATTCACCACTGTAATGCGGCTACATTTACTCTCAAACACTATGAACATCCGTGAAGTTCTGCTCTCCAACCTTGACTCTAACATTCTCTCTGTCCTCGATCTCTCTTCTGCCTTCGACACGGTCAACCATACCATCCTGCTCAACCGTCTCCGTGAAAACCTGGGTATCACTGATCAGGCTCTGGCCTGGCTGACCTCTTTCCTCTCTGATCGACCCTGCCAGATCTAACTTGGGTCCTTCCTATCATCTATCTTCCTCTCTACCTGTGGTGTTCCCCAGGGGTCTAACCTCTCACCCTGGCTTTTCAACCAATACCTGGCAACTCTCGCCCACTGAATTGCCATTTTCGGCTCAAATTTCCAGTGCTACGCTGATGACACTCAACTCATTTTCAGGCTGCCCTCTGCCACCTCCTCTCCCTCTCTCATCTCTGATTGCCTAACTACCATTCAAGATTGGTGTGCCGCCAATGATATTTGTCTGAATGCCAGCAAGACGGAGATCCTCCTCATCGGCACACCTTCACGATCCTTTCCCCTCACTCTCTGGCCGGCTTCCCTTGTCCCTCCTCCTACCCCCACCTGCAAGGCTAACAACCTCGGGGTCATCTTTGGCTCCACCCTTTCCTTCTCCGCCCACATCTCTGAGGTCTCTTAAAAGTCAAACTTCCTACTGCACCTCCTCAGAGGTACTCTGCCTTTCCTCTCTTTCCCCCAGAAGCTGATGGTATCCCAAGCTCTGGTTCTCTCTAGGTTGGACTATTGTAACAGCCTCTTTCTAAATCTACCTGCCTCTACTCTCCGCCCTCTGCAACTAATCCAGAACAGGACTGCGAGACTTGTCCTTGGCCTCAAGCCCTGGGATCATATCTCTCCAGCTCTGAAATCTCTCCATTGGGTCCCAGTGGAGGCAAGGATTAAATTCAAAACTCTCTGCATTGTCCACAAAGCTTTCTGGGGCCTGTTCCAAAATACCTTCAGCTATCCCTGCGCAAATACCTCTCCTCTCGAGCTCTTTGCTCCTCTACCTCTAACTCCCTCAGGGTCAGTCGTTTTCCAAAGAAACCAGCTGGGGGTAGATCTCTGTCTTCGTCTGGGGCCTCCCTCTGGAACAGCCTCCCTGCCACTCTAAAACTTGAGGAGAACCATCTCTGGTTCCGTAAGCACCTCAAGCCCTTCCTTTTTTCTTCTGCCTTCGTTCCCCCTCTCCCCTGCTGATCTGTTCTCTCTTGGAACTGTGCACCTGGCCACCCTCTGTCCTCCGGACCCAGGTACCTGCTCACCCTGCCACCCTCCCGCACTGCCTCCGGGCCACCCCTTGCACTGGGGCCTGTATCTGTACCCATACAGCCCCCCCTTTTTCTTCCTGCACTTATCAGACCTACCCTGTCTGCTGCCTTTAACCTAGCACTTGCAAATTGCTGGCTGCACTACCACTGTTTGTTGCCTTTATTATTTATTTATTATTATTTATCCATTTCTCCTCTGCTTCGCACTTTCCACTTCTCCCCCTTCCATGCACTTTTCCCCTCCCCCTCTCCCATGCACTTGCGCGTTCTCAATGTCACTGGGCCTAGTAAGATCGCTGTTTTGTTCTCCTCTGTTCCCCTCCCTTGCCTTGTCGCGCTCTGAATCACTTGTGTATGAGCGCGATAGAAATAAAATATCAATATCAATATGTGAGGCACCCGTTGAGGCACCTTGTATAAGGATATGTCATTTACTGGGCACCTAGGAATACCTGTACCACTAGCACTTTTCCAGCACCTATATGTTAGCACAAAGATGCCCATAGGGGGTATTGTCTGGGCACATTTAGAAAACAGAGGGCTTGTAGGCTCTCACCCTTTGGCTGCACGTAAAATAGATGATGTGCTTTAGAACCCTTTCCCAGCTTGAACACAAAAACTGAGCGAGTGCTTAGAAGGCAAGAAACCCTCACACGCTGAGAACATATACTAGTGCTTCCAGCAGCCTTGGGGGCACTATGGGTCACTGAAACCTCGACCTTTCAGGTATTGAAAATGTGTTCTTGCTCAGTCATTCTGTCTGTCAAGCCATAACCTGCATCTCTCTTGCGCCATAGTTTTGCCAGGAAAAGTACATGGACTAGTGCTGAGCTAGTCCTTCTATCTATCTCTTAAGTGGTACACGCCAGAGGCTGTGACTGTGAGCCACACAATTTGAAAACAAGCCTGTCATCGTATGTTCGGGTGCTCCCTATCCACCTGAGGGGGGAGAGGGCGGCGAAGGAGCTTGCTTGAGGACAAAACACAAAGTCCTGGGACATGTCCCAGTCCTCTCTTTCTTGAAAACCAACCACTCTCACCAATCTCCAGTTGACTTAGTCTGGGAAAGCTGTCAGCCCAACTTTCGAATCCTATGTTCCGTGACGTCAGTCATTAGTTATGTAATCCTGTCACTCGCTGTCTCCTAGCAATGAGTCCTCCCAGTTACACAATCCCTGGACATCCATTTTTTTCCGCTAAAGTGAGCGGTCCCTCAACACAGTCCCGACAGGCTGTCCATTGAAATGCAGGGTGTGATTCATCCTTAGGTCCAGGAAGTCAGGAAAAGTAAATCTTGCCTTCCAGTGCGCAGGCACACTAGGGTAAACTATCAAAATGTTCTCCAAATGGTATCCAGTATTTTAACGGCAGACTTTTTTTTTTTTACTTGTCGCCTAATATTTGCTCCAAATGCAGGGGGACGTTTGTGTGAGGCAATGCGAGGTGGGGAGAGGAGGGGTGGTGGCCGGGTGGAGGTGGGTGGGGGTGGTCTCCCCGCCCTCATTTTCCTGGAAAGAATTGGTAAACAAATTACAGTGCCATTTCTGAGGTTCAAAAACATGAACCCCTCACATGGACCATGGGGTTTGACAGGTAGTATTTTCCAGATTTAACTTTTTCAGATAGCTAAAATGCTCAATTGCCTGCCTGCCTGATCTGGGCCCAAGGGCGCACGGGTCATTGGAGGATTATGATAAGTTATTTTTTTTTCTTAATAAGGTCAGCACTGGACTATGGACCCGATTTCCCCAGATCAGGGCAAAACAATCTCTGGGAACAGGATAAACCCATTTGCAGCTTCAGTTGGTTAAGAGGTTTAGTATCTTCGAACTTTAAATGCTGCTGAAGCCGGGATTAGAACCCCGGTCATCGGGCATAGGGGAAAGACACTTAAATACAAGACCAGTTGGAAAGTCTGATCAGGTTGCCATTGAAATTGCTTGTTAGGCTTGTACTCTGCAGGAAATCTTTTCATACAACTTTGTAAGTTTAAAAGGCGTGCACCTTTTATGCTTTGGCAGCAACATCATAGCAAATGCTCCTTTCAAGGTTTATTTTCCAGGCGTTCATGAGTAATCTGAGAGGGAAATGGTTATGGGGAGGGGTAAAAATATCCCATTCACCCCCCAGAGACGAAAATGGAAGGGGAACACCAACCTTTCAGAGAGAAAAAATATGCAACATACGACCAGCCGGACAGCAACCTATCAGAGGGAAAATATGCAAAAGCAGACTGGCCTCATAGCAATCGATCGGAGAGAAAAAATGCACAACAGCAGACCAGCCTGACAGAAAGCTATCATAGAGGGAAAATATGCAGCAGAGGACCTGGCCTGACAGCAACCTATCAGAGAGGGAAAATATGCAGCATCAAACCAGCCTCTTAGCAATCTATCATAGAGGAAAATATGCAACAGCACATCAGGCTGACAGCAACCTATCAGAGAGGGAAAATATGCAACATCAGACCAGCCCGACAGCAACCTATCAGAGAGGGGAAATATGCAACAGCAGACCAGCCCGACAGCAACCTATCAGAGAGGGAAAATATGCAGCAGAGGACCTGGCCTGACAGCAACCTATCAGAGAGGGGAAATATGCAACAGCAGACCAACCTGACAACAACCTATCAGAGAGAGTAGAGATACAGCAGCTGATCAGCCTCAGAGCAACCTATCAGAGAGGATAATATGCAACAGCAGATCAGCCTGACAGAACCCTAACAGAGAGAAAAAATATCCAATAACAGGCCTGCCTGATGGCAAACTATCAGAAAGGGAAAATATGCAACCTATCATAGAGGAAACACATGCCACAGCAGACCAGCATGAAGCAACCTATGAGAGGAGAAAAAATATACAACAGCAGACCAGCCTGACAGGAACCGATCTTTAAAGAGTGAAGCCATTCAAGGCCTCCTCTCCTTAATTAATAACGTACTTTCAATTTTCCCCCAATGGTTTTAAAATAGATTACCCGTATGAAGGTAGAGATCACTCAAGATGCTAAACGCATTTCTCACTGAATTACACACTTGGGAAGGGTTCCATGTGTTAAAATCACGGCGAAAATGGCCGTTTACACAAAAAATCCCGACAAAAAGGCTGTGGTTTTGCCACCACAATCCATGTAAAAGATGGAGGGGGACACCCCTGCAACCTGCAGACCCATTATACCATTTAAGGGGAGCGGGAGACACCCCCGCAACCCCGGCTCCCTTAAATGGTATAATGGGCTACACCTTTACCGGGTCAAACCATGTGATTTTTGCTGTGATTTTTTGTAAAGGCGATATTTTTACCGCAATTGCATTACTGCATACGGTGGGAAGGCTGACACGCTCCAACTCTTTGCTGAAATGCTTTTCATGAAAAATGTATATTTAAGCGGGACAATTAAGACAACTTCAAAATACAATGAACAGCATTTCAGGGTCACCAGGGGTACCGACTTGTGCCCCTCGCTCGTGGTACCCTTCACGCTGCCTTGGAGACATCATTGGCAGAGCTGTGCATGCTCGGAGTACCAACTGGTGCCTCTCGCTCTTGGTGCCCCTGGTTCTGCCTTAAAGACCGCTTGTTTCGAGATCTGTGGCAGAGCAGCTAGGGAGGGGGTTAGTTCTCATGGGCAGTGCAAAGGGCAGCTCCTGGACATGCAAGACTGTACCTTTGACAGGCTCTCTATGCCAGGTGTTGGGTCATTAAATGGCACAAGATAGCATTGTTGAGGCAGTGCGGAATGTGAAGGTATTCTAGCCACATAGAGGCAATGCATTTGGTATGGTGACTATTGCCAGGGACGGGATTAACTGGCATTACTGAGGGAGTTTAGGCTGCACTGGGCATATGATAGCAACACACGCATATGCGAGGCTTTGGTGACCTCACCAAGCATGAAAGTTATTAACGGGTATAAGACGACATTACTGAGGCTTTTGAGGCTGTGCTTGGCATGCAATGGTAGCCCCTGAACACAGGAGCCCATATTTTATATTTATATATAGTGACTACCGTATAACTGCCATTTCTTGGCATTGCTGAGTCATTTAGTGATACACTTGACATATAATGGCAGCACACCTAGATATGTGAGGCTTTACCTTATATATGATGTTATACTTGGAATGGGAGGCAGTTACTAGCGTACAGTGACAGTACCTGCATTTAAAAGCAATTTGTCATATCATGGCAGCACCTGGGAATGGGGGCTGTGCTTAGAATATGTGACTTTACCAGCTGTATGAAGCTTTTAATCCCATAAAATGGCAAAAACTGGACATATGTTACTTCGCTGTCATATGAAGACTTCGCCACTTACCTATGTTAATTCTGCCAGGTGTACCCCAGGCCGATGAAAACCCCACAGATGGAATATCAAAGCAGCTTGGAGTTGGCATCTAAAAACTTTTTCTGCTTAAGTAACTATTTGCCATTGTGTGAATCTTAGGTTTATTTCGTTTTTTAAAACATGTGCAGTGTCACTTCCTGGTATGTAATCGGGGTCAAAGGTTAAGTGACATTATTGCTGTGATGTCATCAGGGTCAACTGGTATATGATGTCACTCACTGTTATATCATCGTGTGTGTGATATCACTTCCACAACCTGGGCATTTTGGTGAATTGACATCCCTACCACTGCACCTCGTCACTATCTCCCTTCCATTGCTTGGAAAAAGAACAACACTTGGGGTCCGCCATCGATGCCTGTCTGCTAAAATATATTAGTCTGTGGCAGCCATTACAAACTTGCTCGTTTTTGAAGTCCACAATGTTTCGCTGGTCACAGTGTTGCTTCCCTTAAAATAAAAATCCCTTAAGGGCCTATTACAGGAACGCCAGGGTGGTGTTCTGCACCTTAAAGCTAATTCAAACCCTAAATGCCAATTGTGGGCAGTAGGAGGGGGTAACTTGGGGCCTTCTGTAGAAAACAGCTGTATTTTAAATTTTTAATTGAAAAGTGAAATTCTGTAATATAAATTGGCATTCTAACTTTGACTGGGGCACACAGGTTGGTATCCTGAAAGGCTTATTCATTAGAAAAGTGAGACTTTGGAATCGGACCAATAATTATATCCGATTATCATTGTTAAAGACCTACCAAAACGTCTCAAAGGTCACGCATAAATTCCTAAAGATCCAAAGCTATTTGACCCAGAACTCTAGCACGGCAGTCTGGAATTTAAGACTCAGATTGCGACCTAACCAGTTTGCCGTGTTTGTTTTCATGACTGCACACCCTAATATCCCCTTAGCCCAGAGGATATGTCGTGCCTGTAAAGTACCAGGGAAAATAGAGACCCCCCAGGCATATATTCACGGAATGCAAAGCATTGGGTGTCACACGTGCCTATACTGGGAAAATATGTGCACGACTACGAATCGATTAAGAGCGATGCATTTTGGGATTACTGCCTGAATAGTGACTCCGGCCAGGTGCATATAGCTTTGCACTGTGTATGGCGTCAATTTGTCAAACTCTTGGCAAAATCACAGAGAATACATCGAGACGATAGCAGCAGGTAACTTAAGCTAGGTGGTTGGTGTTACCCTATTTTTGGCACAATAGCTACTCGCAGTCCTACGAATTGTACTGGCAGATGGCGGGTCGGTTTTATTTGACTCTATTTTATATCACTGTTTTAATGATGATGAAATGAGGACGGCAATTTTAATGTTGATGACATTTTACATAACATGAGGCGACCACTGCCAGTGCTAAAAGAATGTCTCATTGACAGATTGTTTTTTGATACTGCTTAAAATGATGGTTATTGTGTAATTTTGATGTAAAACTTGTAAAAGTTCTTTTATAATCAAAAGAAATAAATAATAATGAAATAGACAAAAACTAAAAAAAAACAATTGTTTCTCCTCTTTTGGAAAATAAAAAAAATAAAAAACCTTTCTTGAACCCCCTCGTTACCAACGCACATTCATCTCGCCTCCTCGGCAGACAGTTCAGTGAAATGGCCCAAAATAGTGGTGGAAACCCTTGGGGGAACAGAGCAGGTCCTTGTCTCCATAGTGGATGGCCTTCAGAGGGGATCTGGTCGTGGCAGTATCGCAGCCGTTTTCATTTAAAACTGTTACCAACTTTCAACACCGTTAACCTCGCCGCTTTGGCGGGCATCAAGGGCAAGCCCTTTTAAATGGTCACAGTCGTCTTTGTTGGGAGGCTCTTGATATTCTGCCCTTCACTTGCGTGTTTTGTTTGGTCGCTTTGTTCTGCTGTCCTTCAGTAATCTTCGTTGCCCTGTCCCGTGCCTGTGCCGTTTCTGCCTTCTCGGGTTTGAGAGGGCTAACGTGTTTGTCATTAGTGTGAAGCCCCATGCCAACTGCTTTAAGCCAAATTCAGGAAAAATTGAAAGGATTTGTGGTTGGAGGGAATAGCGGTCACTGGAGGCAACCTGAGATGGGCGCATGCCCTCACCCTGCTTTGCCGGTGAAAAACCCTTGCCTTCAGCTCATATACCAATTGTTTCATTTCTCACAAATAAACACTATGGCAGCATACTGTTTTTCCAGCTATCTGTCCTGTAGATGGTCATCCTATTTTAACCCTTAAGTGCTAGGGACGAGTATGCTCGTCCTATTTGCATAAACTTGCATTGAGCGCAGCATTTAAGGGGTTAAAAGTTACCTCGATCATCCTATAGAATGGTCGTCTTTTCTTCTGCCTGTTTATGGGAATTCACTGTACTTTGCCATACTGTCTTCACATGCATCTAGAGGTAGTGCAAAACACAGCAGCTGCCTTTCCTCTTTAGTAGTCATGTCATGTCTGCCTTCTGCCACTCCATTTATAAGCTCTGTCCGCATCCTTCACTGAAGTCCTGATAAAAAACAAGCATTAGTAGAGGCAACAGTTTTGACTTGTGTATAAGTGTTATGCATTTGCCAGGCACGGCTATCATATGCCAAGGTACTCGCACCATTTTGCAGATGTTGCCATCAATGGCAGTTAATACCACTACAGCAGTGCCTGGCAAATGCTTTTCCCGTGCCTACACAGAAGCCACAATTATTGCCATTGCCAATGCTTATTCAAAGTGAGAGTAACATTATTTTTAAATAGGAAAAAAGCAAGCCTTATTCCCAATGGAATTATTTTATAAGAGAGTGCAGATATTCTTTTAACTATAAAACATACATGTTTTCCATAATAAATATTTTTTTGCAGCTAATTATTCGTGCACATTAAAAAAAAGATCGGGCAATAATAAAAGTAAAGCGACTTCCTGTGTCACTTCTGGTACCACGGGTCTGAACCTATCTGTGTGCCTGCGTGGCTGAAAGCAGGGGAGCAGGCTCCCATGTGCATGTGTCCTCATTTTTTTGTTAGGAGTATTTTTACTCCCTCTTTTTCTTTGTTTGGAGTACGTGCCTATTTTTAGGGAGAAAAAGTGGCTGACACGAAGTTTATCAGCATAGCTGGGTGAAGGTGCCTTTTTTGGACTGGCACCTCCAGTCAGGAATATGTTTCAAATCTCTCGTAAATCTCTTGATAGCAGCAGAGCGTTTTGGAAACAGTTTAAAGTCTTGTTATTGTCCCCTGCTTTTTAAATGTAATGTAGTCTTTGGCACCTGCTGTGTGTTCGCTCATCAACATCCATGCATTTATGTATGTAATCAGGACCTTTGTTGGCATTCCACTCATCCACAAAGTACCCTTTTAGCTCACGCCCTTAGGTGTTGCAACTTGCATCTGCCTTCTGGTAGAGGCGCCCCTTAGGTGTTGCAACTTGCATCTGCCTTCTGGTAGAGGCGCCCCATAGGTGTTGCAACTTGCATCTGCCTTCTGGTAGAGGCGCCCCTTGGGTGTTGCAACTTGCATCTGCCTTCTGGTAGAGGCGCCCCTTAGGTGTTGCAACTTGCATCTGCCTTCTGGTAGAGGCGCCCCTTAGGTGTTGCAACTTGCATCTGCCTTCTGGTAGAGGCGCCCCTTAGATGTTGCAACTTGCATCTGCCTTCTGGTAGAGGCGCCCCTTAGGTGTTGCAACTTGCATCTGCCTTCTGGTAGAGGCGCCCCTTAGGTGTTGCAACTTGCATCTGCCTTCTGGTAGAGGCGCCCCATAGGTGTTGCAACTTGCATCTGCCTTCTGGTAGAGGCGCCCCTTAGGTGTTGCAACTTGCATCTGCCTTCTGGTAGAGGCGCCCCTTAGGTGTTGCAACTTGCATCTGCCTTCTGGTAGAGGCACCCCTTAGGTGTTGCAACTTGCATCTGCCTTCTTGTAGAGGCGCCCCTTAGGTGTTGCAACTTGCATCTGCCTTCTTGTAGAGGCGCTGGTGCAGATTTCTGGTGCAAATGAGCAGGAATTTGGGCCCCGGGCCCTGATCACTTGACACAATGCCTGACTTGCCCTGTTCTGTACCTGACAGGCATTGCCTTGACATGCAAAGCAATCAAGAGGTCTGATGGACACAGTATGATAAAGCTGTTGTGATGACAAAGGCTTTGAAGTATACGAGAGACAGATGCAACACATCCACCTGCAATAGCCTCCAAACTGTAACTGACCAGCCTCCCGCCATGGCATTCCCGTTGATCGTTCTGTATCGTACACATAAACCACTCCAAATGGAATACATGTACATTCTACTACACTTCTACACTTCTACAACAATAAAGGACTATATAACACATCTCCTTCTCTTTCCAGCCACCTTGATGGAAATGTGGTAAGTAAGAGGAAGAGGAACCACACAACACTTACGAAGTGTTTCCATAATAAATGATCACATGTTGGGTAAATAAAGTCTCCACGCTATTGCATGCGGTGACACTGAGCTCAACATGCAAACTACTTAAACCGTAAACCTCTCTTTGCTCCAAGCCTCACCACAATCCACTCTCACAGCTGTTTTATAATTCATCTCCACCAGAATATTTTGTCTCACACTTCCTCCCCTACTTTATTTTCACCATGTCTCCGGGCATAAAATCTTCACTGCTTCACCCAAACCTTCTATCATACCACGACTTAGCTGCCCTCCCACTCTTACTGATTTGATCCTGACACGATCCATATCAGAGCTCACCATTTCGACAGACACATCCAGCCTGGCCTACGCAAGGTATTGGGTTTGCGTCCCCTAAACACCTCAAATGGAGACACATTTGTAGTACTGTGTGGGGTCACTCTGCATTGAACAATTCTACGCATCAAAGCCCTCTGCCAGTTCTCATTACCATTCACAGACATTCTTATACCTTCCATTATCGTCCTATTGAATCTTTGAACACAACCTTTGCTTCGAGGGTGAGGGTGGTAACGCCAGCTTTTTATGTTTGACCCCTATGTTGCTCAACCAATTCTGGAATTCTCTTGATGTAAACTGGGGACCATTGTCACTCAAAATCTCTGAGGTATAGCCTTCCCTTCAGTACACACCCTCCAAATAAAATGTCACATTTGTCGAAGTCACCTCTCTCAACACACCCACCTCTAGTCACTTGGACAATAGATCCATCACTACAATGACATCATTGTCACATGAACCTGCAAAAAATCAAGGGGCCCAACAAATCAACCGCAATGATCTCCCAAGGAACTCCCGGTGCCCAGGGCATCTGCATGGGTGGTGTCTCATCTCCAACACCTTGTCACCATCCCTACACTCTCCTCACTCTTAGACATGTGTCTTTTGTCCTTGAAATTCCCTCATGTCCTAATTTAAGTACAATTTCTCTCCTTCCCTCCGGCACAAGTAGCCTCTGTCCCCTATAGACATACTCTCCTTGAACTCTCAATTCATCTTTTATCCTTTTAAATTTTCTTACATCCCAGTCTCCTACTCCTTCCCCCGAATCCTTCTTCCATCTCCCTTTGACATTTCTTTTAACGTCTTGATAGACTCCGTCCTCTTCACATGCTTTGACTCACTCCCCTTCATTGAGAAAACCATCAACGACAAATACATCTTTAATGTCATCTCCAGAAACCGTCTCCCCGCTATTCCCCTCATCGGGAATGGGATTCCTAGACAAACCATCTGCTGCAGCGTTATTTTACCTGCCACATGTTGTACCTCAAAATCCAAACCCTGCAACTTTGTGACCGACTTAATAATCCGCCTGGATACACCATCCAAGCCCCTCTTGTTGAAAATCGCAACCAGTAGATTATGATTAGTCTTCAATACAAAAGCCCTACCATAAAGAAGGACTTTGAATTTCGTAATCGCCCACACCGCTGCCAGTGCCTCTGGCTCA
The DNA here is from genome assembly GCF_040938575.1 of Ambystoma mexicanum. Classification (NCBI taxonomy): domain Eukaryota; kingdom Metazoa; phylum Chordata; class Amphibia; order Caudata; family Ambystomatidae; genus Ambystoma; species Ambystoma mexicanum. Next base: position 1,301,460,392 of record NC_090932.1, read on the forward strand.
ATGTCGGAATACTGTGGCTCCATATCCTGAGCACCCTTTATGCAAGCACTATAGTATGATCTTTGCCATCCTCCTCCTGCATCAGCACCGCTCCCAAACACAAAACACATGCATATGTGTACACAATGGTTTTCCAATCATCCTGAAACCCTCCTGAGATGGGAGCCTTCCCGATGTCCTCTTTTTTTCTCCTTTAAACTCCTCATCACATTCTCTTGTCCATTGAAATTGCCCTCCTTTCCTGGTGAGTTTCCTCAAATTGCCATTTTTACTGGACAAACCCTTCACAGATTTGCCTAATATTCTATTGTACCAAGGAAGTATGACACTTCCATTTTATCCCTGTGAACATTAATTCTTAATACCTAATACCTTTTGGTTTAACTCCTCCCTCCGACAAACTGTATCCCAAGTAATCCACCTCAGACTTGCGAAACCTATCTTCTCCAGTGTCAGTCAGCTGTGAATCTCTCAGTTTCTGCAAAATCCTGATAAAACTTGTACCCTTTGACATTCCCAAGAAAGCCATGCATGACCTTCTGGAACACACTTGCAGCCGATATAAATCCAAAAGGCATCCATACACACTTGAACATACCAATTTGTGTTATAAATGTCATCACATCTGATGATTCACGATGCAGCCTGATTTGATGGTATGCAGATCTGAGATCAAGCACAGAAAGCATCTTTGCTCCAGACAGATCCATGACAAGCTCATCAATCTCTGGAAGCTGGAAACCTTTCGGCCACCACATTCCTATTAACCTCCCTCAAATCTATACAAGTGTGTAGTGCTCCAGTGGCCTTTCTTACAACAACAATAGGGCTTACCCATTCAGAGACATCCGTCTGTTCAATCATGCCTTCACTCACCATCTTGTTTAATTCTGCCTCAATTTCTTTTCTTAGTACCAGAAGAACAGTTCTTACTTTTGCCACCACAGTGCCTTCTCCTTCCCTGAGCTTAACCTTGTGTACAAACCCTTCCAAGCACCCATGCCGCTCTTGAAACATTTATGGCACCCAATCTTGTATTCTTACTCCACTGGGCTCCCTTCCCATGAGACTCTCTTGTCATCCCACTGTTTCAACCTCTCTCACAAAACTAGTGTACACCTGCTCCTCTGCATTGGAATCCAGTTGTATTCCCAACGCAGCTTGCCAACTCCACGAAAGTAAGTTTCCACCAACACTAATTTCAAACACCTTACTCATAGTGCGCTTCTCTTGAAACATCAAGTTGGCATGAACTACACCTATTATTTCAGTTGGATTCTCTCCGTATGCACTTGCTTTAACATTGGCTTCCTTCACCATGCAGCATCCCAGCTTATTCTCCCACCTATCTCGTCCAATGAGCCTGTAGTCTGCTCCACTGTCAATCAGCATGGGAATATCTACTCTATGGACCCTAATTGTTGGGATTTGCATTTTAATTCTGAGCCTTGCGATCGCATTGACCCCTTGCACAATTCCCAGTCCTTCTTGCATTGCTAATTCTAACTCCCCTACACCATAATAATTCTCATTTATACTTCTACCTCTTCTCGCAAACCTATAACATTTAGCTAAATGTCCTCTCTTTCCACACAATCTGCACTCAACAAACACTGCAGTACATTCCTTATAGATACCAAGGTGTCGTAGGCTCCCACACCTAAAAGACTTCTTGGGTTGTCGCTCAAATTGCTTCTGCCCACTTCGCTCAACAACTCCGTCTCTCATCGTACTAATACCTCTGCCTTTGACTCTTATCCTTTACCCTCCATTCCACATCCTAGTTGAGCCCTCCCTGCTCACCAGTACTCTGACTGTTGTTCACCACATTGTTCTCTCCTGAACTCTTATTATTCTCTTTGTTATGTTCCTTTATACACAACACTGTGTGTTTAACCTGTTTGCCAATTTCAGTGGCCCGATCCAAATTTTGATCCTTTTTGTTCCATAACTCCTAATGCACTCAATCATTGGGACACTTAATCATGAGCTGACCCCTAAGATGCTCCGTCTGACGGTGACCAAACTGGCACTTTATTGCCAGATCTCTTAACATGGTTACAAACTCCTCAATAGACTCCCCTTTTCTTTGTTCCCTGGTAGTGAAATGGTTCCTTGCAAGAATTGTATTCTCTTTGACCTCGAAATGTTTGTCTAACTTAGTAATACTGGCTACAAAACTATTTAAAACTACCCCATCCTTTGATGGTAGTTCAGGTAATCTTATTTATCGCCTGACCAGCATGCCCTAAACAGTGATATAACTATGAATCTTTTCTTTCAGTTTCATAATTTGATGCGAATACAGCAAGAACCAATTACTAAAAGTCTTCTTTCCAATCCTTCCAAATCACTTTCTGTTCTCCAGCTTGAGGTAAGAACAGCGCTAGACCTGGTATGTTTGCCATGATAAAGAAGGTTTTTAAGAAGTCAACTTCTGGCTCACTAGTCAAAAGATGGCACGATGGTGGACCCAATGCACAAAAGAGCGCAACAGTCACTGAAATCTCTGCATTTAATCCTCAAATTCTTAACGCTCCCAAACCCTTACTGCATTTCCACCTGCTCTGTGTCGTATCCAACATATCTTCCTTCAATGTGGATGCATCACCATACATTTGCCAGCTGTGATCTGGTGCCACAAACCTTGTCCCCCGTCCAGGCCTTCTACTAAATGTCACCAACGGGTTGAGACAGCTCCCAGTCACATTTTATCAGTGTCGGCTTGACGTGAGTAGCTTCCTCTCTACTGCAGACTGCAACGTTCAGAGCCTTTCGCGAAAGTTCGAACGGACACACTCCGTGTCCACATTGATACAGCAATGCTGCAAGCCGGCGTACCGTGCCTCTGCCCAACTTCCTTGTTGCCAACAAAGCTGATGCACTGTGTACTGGCCAACGTGCTTGTTGCCAACCAAGCAACGCAACCCGCACCCTCATCACTGTGGCAATGCTGGAAGCTGATGTCACCTCCGCTCCACAGCCTTCCTACAATGCAGCTTTGGACCAATGGCCTCTTATCAACGGCCAACACCAACTCTTGGAGGAGGGCTTTGCCTTAAAGCACTCCTCCAAGGCACTGATGGGCTTGACATAAAAGCTACACGGCCACAACCCCGATCTCGCTCCGCCAGCGATGTCGGCTGCCACAATAAGTGCACTCGCTGTACTGGTTCTGTGCATGAAATCCAATCCACATAACACTCCAAAGGTTGGGCCCAGGCTCGCACATGTCAATCACCTGTCCCTGCACAGCTGCAGCTGTCCGGTGTAGGCACTCGTCGCCATTATAATAAATATGCTGTGATGACAAAGTCTTTGAAGTATTCTGTTTTTTGAGAAGTATAAGATATACAGCTGCAACACATTCACCTTCAGTGGCCTCCAAACTGTATCTGATCAACCTCACACCATCCCATTCGCTCTCTGAACCTTCTGTAGCTTACACATGAACATTTCCAAATGGAATACATGAAATGTGACATTCTACTACACTTCTACAAATATACAACAATTAAGAAAGGACTATATAACACACAGCACCTGTGCAAGGTAGGTGAAGGCCTGAGACTGTTCTCAACCTGCACCGTTCATGCCAAGAAAGGAGACACAGGGTCTGGCGTTGTTATACCCCAAGTGCTATTTGTGAAGCAAAACATTTCTGCCTCCCAGAACCCCAGCACTTGGGAAAAAGTAATGTAATTTAAAATGCACTTATATTGAGCGTGGGGAGTACCCAGGCGGCCCATCCTGCTATTTTCCGATTATACACTCCTCACTTCGCTATCATACGATGCAGTGACATGACATGCATACATGTAGGTTTCCTGTTTAGTCTTTCACTCCAAATTCACTGTGCTCTGAGTCTGAGGCATCGCAGGAGAAGAGGAGAAAAAGGGTGTCAAAGCGCAGGGAGAGAAGGCGTGGAATTGGGAGACATGTAGGCAATTGAAAGAAGAGGTGACGTTGAAAGATAATTCAGGGAGGTGACAGCAAATGAAACGGGGTCTGGCAGTGAGTGAGTGCCCAGTGAAGGAGCTCGGTGAGAAGTGGCGTGGTACATCTAGATCCCGGATACTCCGTTATTGCCTCTATACTCCAAAGGTGCCTGCAAGTTAGCCCTCACTTGTCTGACTCCCTAATTGATACATATACCTGGGGGTAAGAGCTACACTGGTGGGTTAGGGCGACGAGCTAGGGCACTGCTATGTACACCCCCTTCATTTTCCTAAGCGGGTGGAGGTCTGGAAGGACACGGATCAGCGTGCAATGGAGTGCACGCTTCCTGAGTGCTAGGGGACAGGCTGGCAAGACTGAGACACCAAATGCCAAAGCCTGGCTATTGGCTGCTCTTACATGCATACATGTTAGGGACCTAAACCCAAAGCTCCACACTGAGTCTGCATACTCAAGTAATATGAAACAAACGCATGTTATCTTGTTGATATTTATTATAGGGAATTGTATCCCTCCAACCATGTCAGCAATTACTACCTGGTTTTATAGAGCATCTTAAAATTGATCAATTTTTCCACATCCTCAATAGTTATCATTCTTATGTTAAACCTAATCTTTTTCCATTTGTCATCATCTAGCAGAGCTTTTATTTGTTTCATGTTCTTTGTATGAGACTAGATAGGGGGTTCCCTTAATCATGTGCTAGTGTGCAATTAAGTGTATGTTTGGACTGTTGCGTGTGGCCCACACGTTGGCATATGTGGCCTGTAGATACAATTCCCTGTTCTGAAGCCCATATTCATTCTGCAATACTTGTCAGTTTGTCAGTCCCTTCCTTCCCCCAGCTATCAACAGCGTGTAGTTTAGCAAAATCTAGATTAATATTTTATTGCAGTTATTTTAATCCTCCAGTTTGTTCGGATCCGAGACTACTCCTATGTGAGTTAAGTGAGTCCTCCATTGATGGCGGCAAAATGCATCTAATGGACAGATACATAGGTCCTGACTACAGATGAGAATCTAACACGCTTGATTGGACCGATCTATTCATAAACAGTTTACCTCAAAGGCCAACTGTGCATTAGCATTGAATCGAATTGTACCTAAGCCTTGATAAAGACCGGGAAGATCGAAACGCGTGTTGGCCATTTTTCAAAACTGCCTGCACAGAAATAAACCATTCAACGTGGATCATATCGACTCAAGGCAACTTGTTGATAGAATTATTGAGGCAGAATAATCCATTTTTATCTCCCTTCGTGATTTAGCTCATGTGAACACAATGTCTAATCAGAGACAATGATTTATCTAAACAGTGACATTGGGCAGGGTCATATTAATTGTGTACATGCAACAATCCCTGCCAGTATAAAGTATTTATAATCACATGACTCATTGACAAAGCGCAGAACCGGGTGTGTCCACATGCCCAAACGTATACATTCTCTCTCATCCATTGAGGTCTCATTATGCAGAAATCAAATGTGTGGGTCTCGATTATTTCATAACGGTCCATTTCTTGGGCTGCCGCTGATCTTTCAGTGCATTGTAGAACTGTGTTGGGTATCTCTGTTGGCATCGAATCTTGGGTTCTTCTGGCTGTTCTGATTGGTATGACCAAGAATATGAAGGTGAGATTTGCTTCTTTATTTGTCTAATAGGTGATCTACGCGTGCTCGACTTTAAACAGCTTTCCCTCTTGGAAGGTGTGTGCTCTTTGCCAGGACCAGTGCAAGGATTTTTGCGACCGTAGGCGAAGGGTCCTTTGGCTGCCCCCACTAACAACCTCATGCGTCCTAACCATACAAACCCATCATCCCAGTTGTGTTCTCACCACTTCACATGCATGTCTTGCCCACCAATCTTATAGGCCACAGTTGGTCAGTATGTCTTAGACCTTTTTATAACAAAGTAAAATCAAATCACTCTCTCTTACCCAATATATAATATACAAGCTGAATTAGAAACTGTGACCAGATCAGGAAGGATTTGCAATACAAATAGGCAGAATCATGTAAAAGTTATGATAGCAGTAGAATTGAAAATAATGACCATCAGACACTGCCTTCCCACCCCCTCCCACCCCCACACACACCAATGTGGGCCCTGTGAGGCAATTTTCTGGGCTATTGTGAGCCACTTTCATTACATACAGTAGACATCGATATAAAGGTTGGTGGTAGGAGGCTTTTGCTTCCTTCGATCAACCCCACTGGCTCTCGGTGAGCTTCCCCAATTTAGAAGTGGAACTGCAACTGGTCTTGCATGCCAGATCTCTGCCTCAGCCCTTCCTCCACCTACAACCATTAGACCTGCACTAAAGAGAGTGGCACAAACTGCTGCTGAAGTCAATGAAAGGAAGAGGGTGCCAGTTGCTCTCAGTAGCTTTGCTACCACCACCGCTAGCTGTGGCTGGTGGTAGCACATACTCTTTCCAGGTATCAGGGAAGGCAGAGAAATACTTTTGGCTTGACTCCATTCACAGGTGAGTGGAGGGAATTCCTTTGGCATCTCAGAGATAGAGATGAGAACAGGAGTGAGCCAGCCCCCACCAGCCACAGGCATGTGGTACACTAACCAAAGCAACATATAGTGTTTGTTTCAGGGAATCCACCTGTTGAACCTTCTTTAAACAGGATGATGACCACCATTAGGGCCCGATACGAACATGGAACAGTGGCTCTACCTCCCGGCCAGGCCGCTGCGACATGGAGTGGAGATGTGGTAAAAAATCTGCTTCCACCAGGTCTTCTAAATAGGGGATTTAGTGTGCTGTGCAACTGGGAGTTGTAACCCATTGTACTGGCCCAATGTTCATTAAAGTGTCCCATTCCTCACAACCTACTCGAAAAAGGTCCTTCTGGTACTACTCAGTTTGCTGTGTAAAGTTATTCATTGTGTTTGAGGAATGTGTGCTACATCGCTTCCTTAACTCACTAACCAGGCACAATCCTGGCATAAACAGTGCAAACCTTATTCGCACACAGAAAAGAAAACAAATGCTACAGAAGTTGAAACTTCCCTGGCAAAGAGGAAAGGAACCATATGGGTATTGTGGTGAGTCAGAATAAAGACGCAGACACTCTGAGAACATTTCCAACATGTGTTTATTAAAGAATAAGAATACAGCCTAACTTTCCCTATCACTATGGGGTATTCCCTACCTACTTTACTAACTAAGGTGCTTCTCAGTTCAGTAAATGTCCAAAGAAATAGATCCGCTGTCCAAAACGACTGCTAACTGACCCTACCCCAATGCTAACAAACTAAGGTCAGGAGAATGACTCCGTTCTCCTGATGGATGCGTCTTGCTCTTCTCTTCTTTAATCTTTCAAGTTTCTTGTTAATGTTCAATTTTCTAATATTCTCTTGTTACTTTCTGTACCTGTTAGAAGATATCGACACTATAGGGCTGGATGGCACTACCCAGACTACAAACCTTTTTCTCGTTTTCCAAAGTTTCTGAACAAGAGGTACTTGAGGCTAGATAAACACTCAACCTGACGTCTTGTAAAGGCGATATCTTCCCGTCCACCTTGTTTAAGGAATTTGCTAGCACACTCACCCCCTGGATTACTGAGCTTGTAAACCGCTCTTTTACTGAGGCACATGTGCCTACTGCTATTAAAGAGTCCTGGATTACACCTCTGTTAAAAAAGGACAACTTGGATCCTCTGGTACCAGAAAACTGTCGCCCAACAACAAATGTGCCATTCATATTAAAGATCCTGACAAAATAGCATACTCACAACTTCGAGTGTTTGTCGAGAAAAATAATATACTGGTGAAAGAACAATCTGGTTTCCTTACTAATCACGGGACCGAAACGGCCTTGTTAGATATGAAAACAAACATCACGCAGATCATTAAAGAAGGGAGTTCTGCATTACTGCTTATTTTTCTTTTTTTGTTTAAGACATTTTTCATTATTGACAATAACCATACAAAGCATAATGCAGAGGAACAAGAGAGTGCAGTAACCGATTAAAACATATGAGTTAACAATGAAAACTCTGAAAATAACAGTTTGGCTAAATTAAAGATTTGAATGGTTATAGGCCTAACAGGGTAATAAACCCAAAGTATTTTGATGTATGGGGAGGTGGGTATTAAGACATAAATGACAAACAAGACAATACGTAACAAAACAGATACAAAAGGTATAATTGTTAATGAGAGGTGGTATTTGTTAAAAACTCTATGAAAGGTTTCCATTTTAATTCATATTTGAATAGTAGTGGGGGGGTGTAAGCATTAAATTTTTCTAATCTATGTATATTACATACGGAGTGCCACCTTATCGTAAGATGAAGTTTGTCTACATTTTTCCAATTGGATGTTATTGTCTTAATAGCTATTAACATGAAAAGTTTAAACAAATGTACATTACTCTTTGTAAAGTGCAGATAACAAGATGGGGTCCTGGGAGACTCTCTGCCAGACATGAGTCCTGGTTACAAGAGCCTTACCCAGAGTCTTTAGCTCACTATCTTTCACAGAGAAGAAATATCCCAAACATATCAGTCTTTGTCCTGCCCTGGGGCAGTCCAGCACCGGAATGCTAGGCAATTCTCCTCTGAACAAGAGTACCAACAGCAACCCCAGACACATGTTTCGGTCTGGTTGAACCTCATCAGTAGGGTGTAGCTGTGCCTCTCTAAGAATACTGAGCAAGGGGTCCACGTCTGGATTCCCCTAGTAATTTAGGGTGAGACCCAAAGTTACTTGAAATATGCAGATAACAAGGGGGGTCCTGGGAGACTCTCTGCCAGACATGAGTCCTGGTTACAAGAGCCTTACCTAGAGTCTTTAGCTCACTATCTTTCACAGAGGACCCCCCCACCCCTTTATTTGCATCTTATGTAAAGTGAGCATAAATATAGAGGAAGCGTTACCAATAAAAAGAGGTTGGGGATAAAAATCACATTGTTGATTAAATATTTTCTTGAGTACATCCCAAACACTAAGCCAGAAACGTTTAACAAAATTACATTCAAATATAATATGCTTAAAGGTTCCTGAGGGTTGGAGGCAACTCCAACAGTTATCATCCTGTGAGACACCACCTTTGAAGAGCAACGACGCAGTGATGAAAGCTCTGTGATGAAGGAAAAATAAGGTTTGTATACATTTGCTGAGGTGGTGACACGCGATATATGTTTCCATATTGAAGGCCATTGTAGTTCATCATCTGGAATAGCGCAATCCTGTTGCCATGCTAGAAAACTATTTTGCATAGTGACAATTGAAGGGGTACCTAAAAGAATGTTTATAGAAAAGAGAAGCAGTCATGAGGGAACTATGGACCAATTTTAGTCTATCGGCATCTGCAGTTTTATTATTACATATGAGAGTCATAATTTTGCATAATTGAATCAATTATTAATATATACTGTCGAATAAATGAAGTCGGGATGTACAGAGGAGCAGGGTTTTCACTGACGGGCCCATAGATCAGTGCGCAGCCTCTAGTACCTGTTAAGACAAGATAGCTGCACCATGTGAGAAATGGGGGTGCAGGATTCACTTACTCCAACACGACTCAATAATGAGGACTCAGTAGTTTGGCAAAGAGAAGTCCGTTTAATGACAAGTACATCAAAGAGAGAAACAAATGGAAATCAGCAGCATTGCAATCACCTCGCTCCAACTTCCTCGAACTTCAATCAAACAGCCATTGTTATAGGCAAAACTCGTCATCACTGACGTCTTACTCTACAAATTCGTCATGCAATATAATTGGTTAGGAAAGGTAATTTAAGTATAGGTGTTATATCTGTATATGGTAACAGAGCATGCGGATTGGATAACTCTTATCAGGTGGGTGTCTATGCTCATCCCTCTACATCATGCGTGATGGACGTCACTACAACTACGACGTCCTGTTGGTTACAGTGCCTATAGGACCCTAGATTACATGGTCCATTGTGATTGGGCCGGTTACACCCCTAGACATAAATCCCAATTTTAATTAGCAGCATGCAGAATGGACACCCAGGTGCCTTGTGCCCCAGGATTCACCCTGCCTCCTTTCTATCAATCAGTGTTTTAGGGCGATGTGTCAATTAGTTGGCTGAGAATGGCCTCGAAACTGTAGTCTCTTATCGGGAAAAGTTATGGCATCCTGGGGTTCTGGATGACATCAGGCGGTGGTACTTCTTCGCGCCTGGCTGGTCACGTGCTGGTTCAACATGAATCTGCTTTAGTTTCCAGCTTTTAGTGTATTTAATTCTCCTTCTTGCCTCACCACCTGCCTGGGCCTCCTTATCTTGACCTTCACAGGGCAGGCTGGTAAACTCTGAAGTTTCGATTCTTCTTAGCTGAAGCTCTCCTCCCTTTCTTAGGTTGACCTCGATTTCCCAGGCATAAGCTGCCCTTTGTTGAGTTTCGATTCAGCTCTTTCTCCAGGCTGGCTGGGATGTGTAACCTAGCCTGTTAGGCCTCGGCCGCCTGGGGGTACTTCTGCTTTTACAAAATGGAGTCGCACTTGTATAGCGTGCCTTATTTAAGGTAGATATATGATTGGCGCATGCCGCTCTATTCTCCTACTAAGCATTGCAAGCAGCATCAATTTCTTAGCTTTTTGCGTTCCAAGCCTATTTACACACTTTAGCTGGTTCGATTCATCCGTCTGGTTTCACAGCTATGTTTCTTTTACGGTTCAGCACTGTTTTGTCTTTCGTGTCTCTTGTATTTATTTTTAATGGCTGCTCGCTCTGGCGTGTTACTTTTGTCCATGTGCGAGTCTGTCCAGGCCCGTGTTTCGTTACCATTTGCCTTCCATCAGGGCTCTTTGTGTCTCCTCATGGACAGTCTGTAAATACTCATTGTTCGTATCAGTGGCTGGTATGGTTGTCTAATGGGGTACCGTGCTGCCCAGGGCTGTCTGGTTATGGGCGCTCAGCTCTTCTAATGTACACTGGGCACAGTCCCAGTGCAGCTCTTTGTTGGTTCATCTGCTCCTCATACGTCACATTCCTCGGTGAGTACTTTCCTGATACCTCAAAATGAGGGGCAGGGGTGCAGGCCATGTCTGGGACCTCTTCTACACTCCCCCCTCTGGTCGGTTCATCGACCACTTCTGCTTCCTCCTTTGGATTCATCTTTTTTGGTTCTTCTGTGTCTTGTTCGTCGTCTTCAGGGTTTGTACAAGATGGTGTGAATGTGTGTGTCTTTGGAGTCCATATTTTTATCACACCTTTCAAGCTTCCTGCTGTTTTAACATGTTCGTCTTTGTTCCAGGCCATTAGCTGGCATTGTCCATTTGGGCTGCAATAGATCCATTTTCCTTCATACTTTCTTCGTTTCCTAGGGTACGTAAACTTTGTTCCTTCTGGCGCAAATTCGCTGGCTTTCACAAAGTCTCTTATTTCTTCATCAGTCAGGTCTCTGGGCTTCCACCCTGGTTCGACATCAACCATAATGTTCATCCCAATGGCTTTCTTTGCAGTTTTATGGCACTGTGTGGTGATTATTTTGATAACACAGAAACCTAATAGTATCATTACTAGCAGGGCTCCCAGAAACTTGAATATATCAGCCGTCCATTGTGGGACCCATGAGAACAGGTTCCCAAACCAGCTGTAATCGTCCACTTCATCCGTTTCATCGATCATCTGGTTCTTTAGATTTGTCAATATGCTTATGGCCTCTGTTAGGGTTCAATTTTCTTCATCGTGCAATGGTATAAATGTGCAACACGATTCTCCGATTTTTGCGCCAACACCTCCATCCATCGCAGTGATCATGTCAAGCACGTATCTGTTCTGGAGGGTCATCAGTCGGACTGCCCTTAGTTCTTCCTTGATTGCGTTGAATCCTTTTATGGTGGTATTGATGGTCTGCAGTAATTCCCATCTGGTTATATGCAACCATTTAGTATTTGCACCAACTTGGATGTGCAGCAAGAGTATTGTTGTGAATACTGATGAGGTTAGGCTGAACAGCCTGTGTTCGTAGGGGATTGCATAAAATGCTTCCTCTGATTTGGCAGAAAGGTAATTTTCTCTCTTCATCCTTGAAATCAGTTCCACAGATCTTCTTTTCCTTAGATGTGCACCTGCTTTCGGGAAACTGTCCAAATTCAGGTCATTTTTGGGGATCACTAGTGCAGGAACATAGACGTTCACCAGTGTGCATTTGCCTCCCCAATTCTTCGATAGTCTTGTATATGCCTTGGACCCACAAGCTCAGTAATGGTCCATTATGACTGCGGTTCCTTGTGTCATTTCTGGGGCTTCATATATTCGTCCACAGTTTTGATTCTCTCCCATCTTTCTTGTGCCATTACTTCTGAAGCATAATTTCGGGCTTTCCAGGGGTACTATTTGCAGGGGTCCTCCTCTGTCTTTGACCCACGTTAACAGTTTTATCAATTTTGGCCATAGAGGTTTGCATAACCTCTGTGAATTTTCTATTGTTTCTTGGCAGGCTCCAAGGACCACCCAAGCTTGGCAGATTACTACTCCTTCTTCCCATCCATTTGGGGAAACCACTGACCCCCAGATCTGCATTTGGCCTCTGTTCTTCCAGATGTGAGCCTCTTCCGCAGTTTTTCCTTGGACGTTCAGCCTCAGGTTTATTTCCCATCTTATTCCTGATCCTTTGACGTCTGGGTTCTCATATCTGATCACATGATTCTTGGTGTGCGCCCTGTTTCTTGTTTTAATGTCCTGGACGAAGCCATCTTCATCTCGGTAATCCCTTTTGTTGGCCCATATCAGCGAGGCGTCTCTTCCCATAAACTGTCCTCTGGTGTTGCACATTGTTACGTGTGACATACAGTGTGCTGGGGGAACATCAATTTCTACTGCCACAAAGATTTTGTATTTGCCCATGCTGTACGGCAGGAGTGCACAGACAAAGCATTCCCATTCTGATTGCATTCTTCCAACTTCCTTCATGTGTTGGTACCAAATATTATTTCCGAGATGGGCTGTGCTGTCCAGGTAATCGTTTAGTTAATTGTCGGTTTCATGCGGGCTTCTCTTGATCCTTAATGTTTTTCTATAATTTGCTATGACTATGGCCCTCATTACGACCCTGGCGGAAATCGCGGTGCTAAATGCACCGCGGAGCACGGCGGAAAGCTGCCGATAGCGCCATGGAGGATGGCGGATTTTCCGCCCCATTCCGACCTTGGCGGGGCGGTAAATCCCCATCCCCCATTTTACCCTTCCCCATTCCCATTTTTGCCCCATAGGGTATAATGGGAGTGGGGAAGGCGTTAATTACGCCACCTCAAAATACGGTGGCGTAATTAACGACAAGGTCCCGTAGCGCCATGGATTTCTCCGCCCGGAAAAACCAGGCGGAAAACGCTCCATGGCGCTACGGAATCTCGTAGTAGGGCGGACGGGTCCGCCGCGAATAACGCTGGCGTAAACCCACTCCGCCAGGGTCGTAATGAGGGCCCATGTCTCTGATTGCGTCTGTGCTGCTTTTCCGCCCTGGTATGCTCTCAGGCACGATCTTCGGTGGAGCAGGTTTCATTACCTGTACCGAGGTAGTAGGAGGAGGATTTGTGTTTCTTTTCCTTCCCTTGTACAATCTTTTGTAGACCTCCTCCAACCACCATTGGCTCACCATCTTCCCAACGCGTGGCTGTGTCGTGGGCCTGGTGCTTGTTCCTTGCGCTGGAGCTGGTGTGCTCGTTATTACAGTCTCTGTGGCTTTATTGTTCAGCTTCTCATGTAGCATCTTTGCTCTAACTATGAGTGGGAACAAATAATCAACTAGCGTTTGTGTTTTCTCTGTGAGTTCCTTCGTGGCTTCTTCCGTTCTTTTGAGGGATTTTGCTATGCCCTCTCTTTTTGGTTTCTCGCTTGGCTCCTCTTGGTTACTTCCAATATTTTCTGGAGCTGTTCATTCTGTAGGCAGTTTCTCTTTTACTGTTGTTTTGGTTTGAGGACCTGTAGCCATTGACACTTGCCCTTGTTCGTGTGCACTCAGTGTGTGGGTGCGTGCCGTGGTCAGTGCTACATTATCACTCATTCCGTGCTGACCCTGTCTCCAGCTTTTCTCTCCATTCATTACCTCAAGTGTGTATGAATCACTGCTAATTACATTTAGTTTTAGCTTGTTTGTTTTACCATCAGCCTTTCTGGGAACTGGGATCACTATATAGGGTCTGGGTGCTTTCGTAGGCCCCAGACGTTCATTATCTGGTGGATGCACTGGAATTGGGACGCTTTGTGCACCAATAAAGAACGCAGTTGTGATAGTCAATGACAGAAAGACAATGGCCCTCATTACGACCCTGGCGTAAATCGAAAAACGATGGCGGAAATGCAATACCGCCATCGAATAGCGCTCGGTGCGACTATGACCCGTCACCGCAAAGTACGAAGCCATTAGCGACACCGTAGTGAACGCCAACGCTAACTGCACCAAGCACGCGCGCGCGCGCCATGCCAAACCGCAAACACCACCATGGCGCAAGGGTACGCCAATTCCGACCCTAGCGGACATGTACCTAACGCCATCAGGCATGGCGTAATGTACCATTCCGCCATGGCGAGAAGTACGGCATCGCGAATCAACCGTAAACGGCCCCACTGAGTGCCTGTACACCGCTCCCTGCCCACAAAGTACAACTCCCCGTAGGTGCAATGAAGTCACAATGCAACCATTGAAATGTACAAGTCACCCATGCATGCCAACGAACAAAAGCAACACAAGAGGGGCCAATGGGAGCTGCAGGGCACAGATGGCACGAATACAGAAGCCATCCCAATGGACATGACCACAGTCCCCCACCAAGAAACGCACGCAAACACAGGCACCTGTGACCAGCAATATTCCGAAAATCACATCATTCCACCAGTCCACCTGGCTGACCGGCATCTGTTACACAAAACCCAATCCCCCGCCCCTGAGCATGACAACATTCAAACTGTCATATAGGCAGCCCCCATCCCTGACCTCACGGGCTTAGTAGGCAAACGCGCCCAGTACAGTACCACGCAACTAAACCCCAAAGCTGGAACCCAATGCAGATCTCCTCACAATACATCGCCCCCCAAATAGGCATATGCCACATCACTTGCAAAGAAAAACGCTACACGGGCCAAATCAGAATAGCAATTTATGCACATCAAAGTCACCAAGCCCATACAGCCATCAGGCCATGAACTCCAAAACACTAATCACCATTGTGGGCTGCATCCGCAAGAAATGACCAGCCACTACTTGTGTGTCGCCCTGTTCCCCCATGGTACACAGAGCCACATTCACGTACGAAAAGGCAACATGGAAGCGCACAGAACCGCAGGGCCGTCCCAATGGGGAGGCACTAGTCCAGCTGAAAGGCCGAAATGTTGCTCCGAGCCACCAGTACTGCGTAAGGGCATGTGGGCCATTGGCGATCGTCCCATAAGATCGTAATGCTGCTCCACTGATTAACACGAAGCAGCAGGTGTCGGGAGTAAAATCCATCTGCAGGAGTGGCATACAGATGGCAGTGGCAAAAGGGGAGGAGATACCTGTCAACCAAAAGAAAAGAAAAAGAACAAAATGGCCATCAGAACTACATTCGAACAACTCACTTCAATGATCACACGAAATCCACAGCCATATGCATGCTAGCCCACTCAAAAGGATCATCACCACCCCAAAACCACTTGCGACTCATAACCATCCATATCGAGGTGCAAACACCATCACAAACGAGTGTACCTGTGCATGCGTCTGTCAAAACAGATTCCATCAGATGGGAATGTTAACGTGCATGGACACAAGTGTCTGAGGGCGCCTCGAGACAGGGAGGGCTCAACAAGGCCAGATAGACGATGGTCCCACTATGGCAGCCCTGCATCACATAGCGTAGGGGAGGCGGATAGATCCCAAGAAGCCCTGCACATGGCAAACTCTGTATCAAATCACCTGCCCATGCATCCATTCATCATTCCCTCATCCCGGGATCAAAACGCCTGAATAATTACTCACATAACATTAGAAACATCCATTGAGTCTGTGCGTTATGCAGCCTGCAAAATCCACAGTGCCCCAGCCCGTAATTCCAGTGTTGTGAAGTAACATGTATTTGGGAACGGCCGGCCTCATCGCCCACGTAGCTATTGCGCATCCCAAACTATTCATATCAATCATTGCTCCCTCGCCATGGGCCCTGTCTCAAGGACATTGAACAATAGAACGTTATATTTGCAGTCAGACCTGTGGGCATCTCCTCGCCGCTAGCTGAAGACCGAAAGCGCCGCCCTTCGAATTCCTCATTTGCAACACCACGTCGGAAAGGCATCTGTGGCCGTTTGAAATCACTAATTATTCCATCGAGTGCGGCTGTGTGTGAAAATGGCAACTGCCTTCACCCACGAATGGGACGCCCCGCCCGTCGTTGCAACTCGGTACAGTGATGCATGAGGGCCCACCGTTACTCGAGTACTACGTTCCACTGACCCTTCACAAGTCTGTTCGCGACTGCACAGATAGAATGGGAAACAATGGGACCATAGCCGAATGAACATATCAACCAATCTTACACGGCCATCGGGTACAAATACATGATAGCAATAGCAAGATACCATTCCCCGAATTGCAGCGTTGTGCGCGTGACGTGCTCGGCCAAAGGGGAGGGCAGTTTGCACAGGTGGAATGAATCACCACAGGTGGAGGCCATACAGCCTGAAAACACATAAATTGCACAGCCAGTCTCCTCCCACAACCACACCGAAATGCTACCGGCAGGACTCGCGATGTTGGCCCTGGGGGACCTGATAGCACTGCAAGTGCTCCAACTCCAAGAAGAAGACGAACACCAACTACAACCGGCCGCACGGAGGAGACGCAGGAGGAGGAGGAGGGCAAGGCAGGGCCAGCAAGGGCTGCCAGCACAGCCACTACCACCACGCAGGCAGCCCGCAATCCCACGCCTCCGAGCACATCCGTTCAACCTCACTGATGAGCAGATCCACACCCTCTACCGTTTGGACCGGGACACCATAGCCGCCATTGTGGACATGACACAGGCTGACCTTGTCAGCATGATAGATAGCCCAACCGCCATCCCACCCCTACTGAAGGTGGTGTCTGTACTCCACTTCCTGGCCACAGGCACCTACCAGCACACAGTCGGACAGTTGCATGGCATTTCTCAGCCACTGTTCTCACGGACACTATTGCAAGTGCTCGATGCCCTCCTGCAGCACGCAGACGACTACATCTCCCTACCACGCTCGGAGCAGGAAATTACAAACACGAAAGTGGGATTCCATGCACTTGCCGGCATACCGGGTTGCATTGGTGCCATCGACTGCACCCATGTTGAATTGGTCGTCCCACATGCCATGGAGGCCCAGTACCGCAACCGAAAACAATTTCATTCCCTGAATGTACAAATGGTGTGTGACTCCAACAGGATCATTACACATTGTTGTGCCCGATTCCCTGGATCAACCCATGATTCTATGGTCTTGAGGAACTCTACAATACCACGCTACATGGAGCGACACGCAGGGAACAGATCCTGGCTACTCGGTGAGTCTCATTACATGCATGATGATGTGGGGTATGTGAATTGGCAATGACCTGGCAGGAAGGGGGTGGGGGTGTGCGTACGTATCAATGGCATTCCACATCATACGTTTCTCGTCCACATACAGGTGATGCTGGATATCCACTGAAGAGATGGCTCCTCACACCAGTCCGGAACCCACGGGACCAGCATGAGGAGGACTACAACCATGCCCACTCACGTACCCGTGTAGTCATAGAACAGGCATTCGGCCTACTGAAGGGCCGTTTCCGCTGCCTCAGCAGGTCTGGCGGGGCACTCCTGTACCGCCATGAGAAGGTTGCAAAGATGGTGATGGCATGTGTCATGCTCCACAACATGTGCGTACGTAGAAATGTGCCCATGCCCCCTGACGCAGAACTGCAAGCACCTGAAGATGGTCATGATGAGGGTGGGGATGTGGCAGCACCTCATGGAGTCTGCGAGGCACCGGAGGCCCGTGACATTCGTCAGCATCTCATTGATGTATGCTTCTAGCACTAACGCCTGGTGGCTGATACATGGACACGGGACTCGTGGCACTGCGTGTGTCTGGGACATGCACAATATGGACTGTACGCCTATGATGGCCTAGTACACAAAGATCAATGTCCACACATCTCATTGGTTGATCGTGCACTTTTTATGGCATATGTGATGTCATGTTGAACACCCTATCGACCCGCCACCCAAGTGAGCCCAACACACCCCCTCCACCCCCCTACCTCCCCCCCGAACACCAGTGTCCAAAGATGCTCATTGTCAGTGGGCTGTCGCTATTGCATGCCCCCTCTGCGGGTATCAGGGGCACCCCTGCCTGTGGAGCGCAGGTTCCTTCCAGATCTACGTTGGGGGCTGCCCTGGACGGAACTTGCAACGGATGATGTGTCTGCCTGCTCACGTCCATGCATGTCCCTAAGGGTTTGCGAGAGCTCAGTGAGCACACGGCGCACTGCGGCAAGTTCGGCACATACGTCCTTGGCCGTCGCATGCAGTTCCCCCCTGAGGCTCTCGGTGCTTCTCTCCATTTGGACTCTCAGGCTCTCGGTGCTACTCTCGATTTGTGCCCTAAGTGTCTCAGTTGATGTTTCTATGTCTGCTTTAGTGCCCCCACATTCATCAGCATGGTCCTTGAGGAGCGTGGCCAGTTGCTGCTGTTGTTCGATCAACTGGTCGAGGGACTGTTGCCTCTGCTGGGCCATGGCCATTTGCGGGGGTGTCACAGAGGGGCTGTTGTCCTCATGTTGCCTTGCCACAGGGCTTGTGGGGGATGGCCAGTCGTCGTCTTGTGGGTGCCCCTGCGTGGTATCCTCATGTTGTACGGGATGGGACAGACAGGGGGATTGGGACAGGTCATGGATGGATCTGACTTCGGCATCCCCGTTTTCTGTGTCGGAGCATGCTGCCATCAATGGGGTGTCACCTATGGTGCTGCTGCCACCAGAGGCAGTGCCTTCTGTGGCATCCATTGGGGGGACCTGTGGTGGTGGTGTTGTGGGCATGCTGGCTGCTGGGGTGCCTGTTGATGTTCCCTCCTCTGTGCTGCCACCTGATTTGTGCTGCTGCCGTGTCTTGATGCGTGCAGCTGAGGTGGAGGGTCTCTGGCCGTTGGTCTTGGCCCTCTTTGCAGGTGTGCTGGTAGGGGTGTCCTGTAGCTCGTCGTTTGGATCGGACCCTGTGGTGGAGTAGAGGAGGGCGAGGGTTATTGATGGGTCTGTGGGAATTGGAATGGCATTGTATCACATGCATTGGGGTGGTACCTGAGGGTGATTTGGGTCGGGGCCTTGGAGGTGCTTTGATTTGTGTGTGGAGTGAGGGTGCAGTTGTTTGGCAGCCTGCAGTTAGGGTGTGCCTGCTGCACGTGTAGTGCGTGTATTAGGGGTTTTTAATTATTTATGTATTTATTGTGAGTTTTAACGTGCGCTATCAGGCCGATGTGTGTGGACGTTCTCCTGGACATGTGTTTCTGTTGCACTATGTGGACGCATGGTACTTCACATGGATGGACTGTGTGGATTTGGCATTGTTTTATCTGGCCCACCTACCTGTATCTTCGGATGTCTGCACTCCTTTCTCCATCCCTCCGACTCCCTCTATGCTCTCCATTCCGATGGTGGAGGCACAGATTTCTTCCCAGGGGGTCAACTTGATGGGTGATTCAGGACCTCCCCCGGTGGCTGTGGCAATGTTGCGGTTGGCAGAGAGTATGCTGCGGACGCGTATCCGCAGGTCGTCCCATCGCTTGCGGCATTGCTGTGGGGTGCGGGGTGCGGTCCCCACCGCACTTACCCGCTGTGCCACCAGAGCCCATATGGCCTTCTTGTTTGCAAGTGCCGTCCTGGTCATTTGCGTGCAGAAGACGACGGCAGCATTCTCCTGGAGGGTCTCTGTTAGCACGGTGAGTTCCTCACGGGAGAAGTGGACCTGCCGCTTGCGGTCGCACGCTTTCTTCGCTGCTTTTCCCATTTTTCTTGGTTTCGCTAGGGTGGTTGACGGGTTGGGGTGTGTTTCAGGGTAGTGATTTTAGTGGTTGTGTGGTTTTAGTGTATTTATAGGTGTTCGGCGGGATGTTTCCCGTTCCGGGCCCATGTTTTAACTTCCGTTTCCGTATATTTCCGGGCACCGTACTTTCCGGTAGGCGCACACTGCGGTGACCGCTAAGAGGGGCGGCGGTATTGCACCTAGGGCGCCGTACGGCGGCGGTGTGGGCCGTTTTGGGGTCATTTCCGCCATCGCGGACTTTGCACTTCCGCCATGCCGTGGTGCTCGTGCCCGATGGGTCGGAATGGGCCGCACTTTGCTCCTTCGTGCAATGGCGGAAACGCTATTTACGCTGTGGCGCTCCGGTCAGTCGCTTTCCGCCAGGGTCGTAAT
Organism: Ambystoma mexicanum; assembly: GCF_040938575.1. Taxonomy (NCBI): domain Eukaryota; kingdom Metazoa; phylum Chordata; class Amphibia; order Caudata; family Ambystomatidae; genus Ambystoma; species Ambystoma mexicanum. The sequence goes on from NC_090932.1 coordinate 1,301,480,733, forward strand.
GAGGGCCAATGATAATTACTAGGCATATACAAATGATAGATTTGTAGGACATCTGGCAGCACTTCCTCCCAGGGAAGCGGGGGTGCCCCTTTGCTGGCGGTAAAACTAAGTTACTGTTCTGGGCCCCCTTTTCGACCAAGTCCATAGTCAGTGGTTTATTTCTTTTCTTATTCGGATCTCGCAGCTCAAGAGTTCATTAATACTTAAAGTGACGCGTTCATTTCAAGTGTCCCCCCTCTTGCGGGTGATGCCGGTAGTCTCTGGGCAGGGAGTACAGTTCCTTTGGCTAGACTATGGAAAAAGGTTAGGCTAGCAACTTTGGTACATCACATTCATTATGCATATCTATAGTAGGTGAAGTCCCAGTGCACTCTTCGAATTTGCTTTGGTCCTGAGGACATGCTGCAACCTGTTCAATGCGGAGGAACGAAGAGATGGAACTGCTAAAAATCACACAAAAATAGAATACTGTAAAAATAAAAACAAAAATAAAAATAAAAGTAAACATGGAAAAATAAGAAAAAATCAGAAAAAATAGAAAAAACAAGAAACAAATTAAGATGGTGTAGTTCTCGTTTCTGCTCTTCTCGATCTGTCCTTCAGTGGAAAATAAAGCACTATGTCTCTTTCTCTCGGTCTTTCCTACGGCAGAAAATGGAAGAATTGTATCTTTGTCTCCTCGACCTGCCCATGGTGGAAAGTTGAAGAACTGTGTATTTGTCTCCTCGATCTGTCCCACGGCGGAAAGTTGAAAAACTGTGTCTTTGTCTCCTCGATCTGTCCCACGGCGGCAAGTCCCACTGGAACCTCCTTAGGTATTCTCGCTGGAAGTTAGATAGCTCTACCTGGAGCATAATACCGTGGAGAAGTGTGCCCATGGGAGCTAGGTTGGCTGGATCTCTAAGGAAGGCGATGACGTCAACATCTGCAGGCCTTCCCACCATTTCTGAATAGTCTGTGACTAGTCTAAATAAGACATTGTGAGCCAACTGGGTGTCCTCGGGCAACAGGGACATTTGTCTTGTTTTGCTGGTGTCCTGATCACAAGTTTTTCTTTTGATTCGAACAGTCTCTGCACTGGCCTGCTGCGTGGATTGCCACTAGATAGTGTAGTTTGGTCCACACTTGGTTTAATCGTTCGATATTTCTTGGGTCTCTGATGAATGTGTGGGTATCAGTCGTTCTTCCAACGAGTCCTGGGCAACTTTCGATTATGCGAAAGAACAATGTGAAGGTGAGTTCTTCAACGTCTGTTTGCGGTAGAAGCATTTGTGTCTTCTTCACTGTGCTGGGGTAACTTGGCGAAGACCTCTGCGATGACGGTCAGCAGTTGCCTGATTACATTTTTGTTAGCTGGATCTTGAATAAAGTCTGTGACACTGGCTTCTCTCTCTATGAGTGATGGATAAGATAACACCACGAGTTGAAAATAGGTGAGTATAACCCACTTGAGACTTCTGCTGGAATGTACCATAAATTCTGTGAACAAAGTCTCGATACTGGTTGCTTCAGGATACTGTGTTGAGTTCTAAGAAATGTCTTGTCTGTAGTTTATCAGAGTCTTAGTTTTTTACACCGCTTGCGACTTGACTCAAAAGTTCATGTTATCAATGTTATTGTGGCTTCGGATGCACTTTTCTTTACCCTGCAACTAGGATGCACAGAGTGTCCATTTCTTGTCCTTTATCACCTTTTCTCACTTTTCTTTTCTCAAGAGACTGTCGAGTTTTGAACGCCACAATCTTAAAACAGAGTTTCTTTGCCTTGATTTTGTTGCTCATGCATCCTTCTTCCTCGCCATAGATCTTGTCTGCACATGCTGAGGTTCTTCCCCGTTGTCTGTGGTTTCTTCGCAGTTGGATGTAGCAGGAGGGCTTTCCCCTATATACGGTTTAATGTAATTTATGAAGATCCATGCCCTTCTGCCCTGGAGCTTGACTGCGGAAGGGGTGCAGTCCTCCATGATGAAAGGGCCATTGAATCATGGCTCATCCCGCCTCTTTCTGGTAAAGTTCCTTACAAGCACTGTGTCTCCAGGGAAGACGAGGGGCGCACGTAGACTTTTCGCGGTGTCTGCTTCAGCACTTCCTGATGTGTTTTGTGCTGTGCTGTCCCCTTTTCGCTGTCGCTGCAGCTGGCCTGAAATGACAGAGGCGTTGGATGTCATACAGTTCAGGTACTCCTGTATCTCTGTTCCCAGAACCTCTCTAGTTGGCTGGGCATCACATCTAGCTCTATCTCGGGGGGGGGGGTAAGAAGGGTCCTCATCCTTCTGCCTGTAACTATCTTGTGCGGCGTAAGATGATGGTCGGAGCCTGGTTGGTTCCGAAGTGCATACAATGCCAGTGGTAGACAGTGCAGCCATCCCTTTTTTAATGTGAGCTTCAACTTGGCTATCCTCTCTTTTATTAAGCCGTTGATCCTTTCACATATGCCATTCCCCTCAGGATGATACACCGACGAGGCCTTATGCTTCATACCAAGCAACAAGCTAATCTGTTCAAAAACTGAATTTACAAAGTGGGCCCCATTATCTGATCTCATTACCTTGCACCCCCCCCATCTAGGGAACACTTCCCTCACCAGAAACTTGGCAGCACAGGTGGCGTCGGGGTGTGTACAGGGACCTGCTTCTATCCATCTAGAGAATGGACACACCACCACAATTAAATACCTGTACCCATTGCACACTTGAATCATATCGACATAATCGATATGTAAGTGCTGGAGCGGCCCATTTGGCCTGGGGATGATTCGTTTCACTACTTTTAATGTGTGCCCAGCGGTGAATTGCTGGCAGATTATGCAGTTCACCATGAAAAATGCAACATGCTCTGCTAAATTCGGCGTGAACCAGTCTTCTGTGAGCGTTGCAGCTAGGTTTTCTTTTGACAGGTGGATAGGGTAGTGCAGTTGCTCTAATGCTACCTTTAGTAGGGAGACAGGCATTACTGGTTTACTAGTGCTGTCTTGCCTCCTCAACCCGTCAGAGGGGCTTAAAGAGCACCCTCGACGTTGCCACAAATTCCTCTCCTCCTGTGGTGCCTCCCCTTGGAGTTCCATTAACTGAGTCTGTCCCATGTTACTATAGGCCTCAGGTGTGGCTCGTGCTACCATCATCCTCTCATAGGTACGTGCCACCTCAACGTCCATGATTGTTTCACTCTTGGATGCCATGAGCTTGGCTTCCGTGTCCGCTTCATGGTTTCCGCGTGACATGAAATCTGTCTCTTTGGTGTGGGCGGCGCATTTCACGACCGCTATGCCCACTGGGAGCTGTAGTGCTTTTATTAGCCTATCCAACAAGGCTGCATGTTGCATTGGCTTGCCGTCTGCTCGGAGGTAGCCCCTCCTTTTCCAACGTGCTAAGCCTGCGTGCACGGTAGATGTCACATAGGCAGAGTCACTGTACACCGTTAGCTCCTGATCTGCATGATTCTCAATGGCGAGTATCAGCGCCACTAGTTCTGCAGCTTGAGCTGAATAGTGAGATGGTATTCGCGCACTGACGAGTACCTGAAACTCTCCATTCGCCAGGTGTTTCACCACGGCCACGCCTGTTTATCTTTGTCCATCCTCTTGGTCGATTCTTGATGGACCATCAATGAACATGATCTCACCATCCGCCAGGGTGTTTTCCTTTACCCTGGGGATTTCATCATAGAATTCCTCATAATTCGCACAGTCGTGTATTGGTTCTCCCTCTGTGACTGGCTCAGCTATGAACGTAGCAGGGTTTACAGTTTTACATCGAACTATTTTAATCGATGGGTTGGAGATAATCACCTCATAGGCAAATGCTCTCAGTGATGTCAGCGTGCCCTTTGGCTTCTCTAGTATGGCGAATAGCGAGTGCTCAACGTACAATGTCATGGAGCACCCCATCACAATGGATGATGCCTTCTTGATGGCGAACGCGGCGGCAGCTAGATTTTGTTTGCATGGGAAGTGGCTCCTCATGACCGGGTCCAGACTCCCGCTGTAATACGCTACGGGCTTGTACCCCAGTGATGTTCGTTGAGCGAGTACTGCTGTCATAAAGTTGCCATCAGTATGTGAGAACAGGTAGAATTCCTCTGCATAATTAGGAATCCCGAGAACTGGGGCCTTACAAATCTCCCCCTTTTTTTTTTTAAATCAATTTTTATTGGATTTTCACAAGAGTAAGTGACACGTCAAAGTTAAACAACTGTGGGCTGCAGCCAAAAGAAAATGAGATACACATATGAACATGCCCCAATCTTTGCCATTTCTCCCCCCTCCCAACCCTCCTCCCCCCTCTCTCACTTATCTCAGAGTTCAGATTCAGCTGGCCCGCTCGGAAACCTCTCCGGACAGCTCCCCCCGGGCTCACGCAAGTCAGAGTTAGGCTGACTCGCTTGTGTCACACCCCAGAAATTCTACGCTTGGGTGAAGTTTGCGGGGCCGGGTCACCCTCTCATGGGGTCTTCAGGTCTCGTTTCCTTTGCAGCCAAAAGCCTCCATAAACTGTTGCCACTCGGATTCTGTATGCGAGCTCGAGCCCTGCATTGCTTCAGTTAGTTTTTCCATGTAGTAGATGTCCTTGGCTGCTGCCACCCATTCTCTCTTTCCAGCAAGGGCGGCTCTCTTCCAGGTTCTAGCTCGAACGGCTCTGGCCGCCAATAATAGTGAGTGTGTCAAGTCTGGGAGCTTTTCCCAATGTTCCTCCTTCCGTTGTAATCCGAATATCAGTACCATGGGGTCCAGTGGGTTAGGCCCCTCTCCTGCCTCCTTGAGCCAGCTAACGACCTCCGTCCAAAACGCCCGCACCCTATCACATGTCCACCACATGTGCCAGTAGTTAGATTTTTCTCCACAGCCATGCCAACACACGGGGGCAACATCCGGGAACATCCTGGAAAGTTTGACTGGGTCATACTGCCATCTGTGGAGGAGTTTGACAGCATGTGTTTTGTACTGGCAGGAGATTGAAGTCTTGTATGCCCTACTACAGAGGCGCTTCCATAGATTGTCCCCAAGACTAATGTTTAAGTCCGCCTCCCACTTCCTCCTAAGACTTTTGGTGGTTCCTTCTCTGGTCGACAGTAACGCTCCGTAAAGAAGGGATATTAGACCCTTCATTTCTACATGAGTGTCCAAAATTCTCTCGACGGGTGTGAGCTTTCGTTGCACGCATTGTTTTAGATTGGGCTTCATTAGGACTCCTTTCAATCGAAGGTAAAGAAGTGGGGAGAGGGTGCCAATTCCCAGTGCTTCTTCAAGTTCCTGGATTCCTATGAACGTCTCCTCTTTCACAAGTTGTCCGACCCTACTCAGACCGGCGTCGAACCAGGGTTGATAGTGTTCGTGCCCTGGTATTGTTTCCAATACCGGTGTGGACCAGATGTGACTCAAAGGGGAGGGCCACCTGGTGATTTGTCCCTGGAGCCCTTTCCTGCCAGTGCCATCCACATGGTGCCCAGGATTGGGTGAGTCTTAATTCTATTGCGGAGCTTTTTCAGAGGGACCCATAACCATTCCCCTACTGTGACTGGGCTCAGGTGGGAGTTTTCTAGATATATCCATTGTTTGTCAGGGTCTTCTCTGAGGTGGGGTGCCAGCGCTCTATGCTGGGCCGCCCTGTGGTAGGTCTGGAGGTCTGGGAGGGCAAGTCCCCCTCTATCTTTAGGGAGCGTGAGGGTTTCATACCCCACTATGGGTTTCTGGCCCTGCCATATAAATTTCAGGATTCGCCTTTTTGCTTCAATGAGGTACGCATCAGGGGCCTCAAGCGGAAGCTTCTGAAAGACGTAGCGCTCCCTGGGGAGAAGGTTAATTTTTATAGCATTTATACGTCCCATCCAGGAATCTTGACCTTTTCCCCATCTCTCCATGTCTTTGAATATTTTGTCAAACAGAGCAGGGTGGTTCGCTTAATTTAAGTCTTCGTTAGGTCTGACCACATTGATTCCCAGATATTTTATCCCTTCAGAGCAGATTTGTAGTCCCAGGGAGTTGAGTTCCTCCAGATTCCTGTCCATGTCTGATGCAAAGGGGAAGATCATTGATTTACCTATGTTTATCTTAAAGCCAGAGAAACTGCCAAAACGTTCAATCTCCTGTAGGGCGGCTGGGACCGACCTGGCGGGATCTCTCAAATGCAGCAAAATGTCATCAGCATACAGTCCCAGCTTGAAGGTGCGGTCACCTATGTCAATCCCCTGCACTCTAGCGGATCCTCTAATATATTCTGCAAGGACCTCCATAGTCATGGCGAACAGAAGCGGGGAGAGGGGGCAGCCCTGCCTGATCCCCCTCTGAAGGGAGAAGATGCGAGACAGGTGCCAATTTACCGTAACTCTAGCCGATGGGGACGCATATAGGGCCTTGATTGCCTGGCCGAGTCCCTCACCCAATCCCAGCTTCTGGAGCACGCCATGCAGGAAGCACCAATCCACTCAGTCAAATGCCTTTTCGGCATCGATAGACACCAGGACCGGATTGTTCCCCCTTGGTGCTGCCTCCCTCATGAGATGTAGGGTCTTCCTAAGTGTGTCCGCCCCCTGTCTCCCTTTTATAAAGCCCACCTGATCTGAGTGGATGAGCCCAGGCATATGATCCTCGAGTCTAGTGGCAATGATTCTAGTGAACAATTTGGCGTCTACATTTAAAAGTGAAATTGGTCTATAGGAGCGGCAGTCCGTAGGGTCTTTTCCCTCCTTCGGAATCACTGTGATCAGGGCTTTACCAAAAGAGGGGGGGCTTTCCCTGTTGCCAATATATTGGAGAAAAGGCGTGCCAAGAAACCCACCAAGGGGCCCGAGAAGGCCTTATAGAAGCCTGCCGTGAACCCGTCCTCCCCCGGGCCCTTCCCAGCTTCAAACCCGAAATTGCCCTAAGCACCTCCTCCTCCGTTATCAGGGCATCCAATGTGGTCGCCACCACGGAGCTGAGGCCGGGGAGAGTGATCCTGTTGAGGTATGTACCCAGAGCTTCCTGATCCAAGTCCCCTTCCCTTGTGTATAAGCTCTCATAGTAGCTAGCAAAGTTTTCGGCTATGCCCTCCGGGTCAGATCTCTCTCTTCCCTCACTATCCGCTATCTACGACACGCACCTATCCACTCTCTGGCCCCGAAGTTTGGCTGCTAACATGGCGTCGGCCTTGTTGCCTTTCTCATAGTATCTTTGGCGGAGATGTTGTAGGCCGGCTACCACCTTGCCCATCTCCAATTCCCTCAATTCCCACCTCTTCCCTCTTGCACCTTCCAGATCCCTCTCTATCTCATCCTTCCCCTTGTCCTCCGACTGTTCTAACTGAAGTATTTCAGACCTCAACTTATGTGTCAGGAGGGTCCTGAGCCTTTTCTTGGAGGCCTCACAGCTAACTTCGCCCGTGCCATTGAATTCAAAGAATTTGTTGATTGCAGTTATCATCTCCTCCTTGAACACAGCATCCCTAAGGAGAAAGTCATTGCAGCTCCATAGGGAGTCCCTCGGCTTTAGGGAAATGCTGATGTCAGACCAGACCATGTCGTGATCCGACCAGCTAATGGGTCTTATCTCACAGGTCTCTATCCTACTCATATACTGATGCCCTGTAAATAGGTAGTCAATTCTGGTTCTAGTACCGTGGGCCGCTGAGAAAAAAGTGTACCCCCTCCTGGTCGGATGCATTTCACTTCAGAAATCTACTAGCCCATACTCCCACATCAGGTCTCGGAAACCCCCCTGTGGCCCTCTCCCCCTACCATCGTGAGGTGCGGTCCTACCGCTATGGTCCTGCTCCTGGTTTGCCCACATATTAAAATCCCCTCCCAAGAGTAGGAGTCCCTCCACCTTAGTCATCATTTCCCCCAAGGCTTCACAGAGGAATTCAATCTGGCCTACATTAGGACAGTATATTGCTGCCAAGGAAACTCTTGAATTGCATAGGTTACCCGACACCACCATGGCTCTCCCATCTTCCCTCTCCCACCGTGAAATTTCTGTGAGCTTTTGATTGTTACTTAGTATAATGCCTGTGCCCCCCTTTTTAGATTGGCCGGATGCCCAGAAAGTCTGACCCACATGTGCTCCGGGGATGGCCCTCTCCTGTCCTTTTATCGTTCTAGTCTCTTGCACCATGAGGACTTCTAGTCCCGCATTCTTCATTTCCCTCCCCAGAAGGGAGCGCTTTGCTGGAGAGTTCAACCCCTTAACATTAAGTGAACCCAGCCTGAGGGTTTCGACCCGACCCCTTCTTTCATTGCCTAACAGTAGGATTTCTTCTTGTTGACCTCTCACATCCGGTATCTTGGGAGCCGCCTTGGTTCCATCTATGATTGGAACCACGCTGAATCTGCAAGTGTGTAACTCTAATGTTCCTATCTCCCCCCGTCCCCCACAAATTTCGGACGCCTGCCAACGGGCAAGCCATCAGGATGAAATTCTGCCTAACCACCACAGTTCTCCTGAGTAACTCTGTGTCCCCGGCCGGGGGTTTGAGACTGTTACCTTTACTCCTTTCGTCAGAGAGTGTCCAAGGGCCTAGCCCTCTGCGTCATTCTTCGTCGGGGTATTTGGTTTTCTGAATTTTCTTCTCCCCTTCGCTTTTTTTTTTCCTGGCCCAGGGGCCTTCTGGTTCCCCACTGTTTTCTGTCGATGCCTGTGTCTCCTCATCATTGTTTTCAGTGGGGGTGTCCCCTTTTAACACCTGTAGGACCTGCAAGGCCTCTTTACCATTGATCACTCTATAGTCCACTCCGGCCCTCTCAAAAGATAATGCAAAGGGGAATGACCATCTGTATCTTATGTCCTTACTTGTTAGGCACTGTGTAAGTGGGCGACAGTCTCGCCTACGGGTGAGTGTAAGTGCAGACAGATCCTGGAAAACCCTGATCGTGTCCCCCTCAAATTGAAAGCTTCCCAGCTTCTTAGCTTTTTCCAGGACCTCCATTTTTTCCCTGTAGCGAAGAAAGTGCACCACGATCGATCTGGGGCCTCCCCCTCCTCCACCACCTCCTCTGTGCGCTTTCTCCAGTTGGACTTCCTTTCCCCCTTCCAACGCGAAGAGCTGGTTAATTATGCCCTGTACCTTCCGCCCCACCTCCGCTGCTGTCTCTCCTTTTTGCTGGGTAACCCCTATGATGCGGAGGTTGTTTCCGCGTTCCCTGTTACCGAGGTCGTCTACCTTCAGGACTATATCCTCCTCCCTCATTTCCAGATCCGTTAGCCTTGCCTCATATTTCATATCTAAGAGATCCACCTGGAGATGGTTGTTTTCCATCGCCTCCATTTCATCCTCAAGGGTGTCCACTCTCCCCCTGAGGTCCACCACGGAGGCCTGGATGTCTGTACAGATGGCCTTGATCTTGTGGAGGATGTCTTTAAGGTCTTCCCTGGTGAGCGCCACAGAGGTGGGGCGTCCTCCGCAGGCATGGGGGCCTCGGGATTGTCGTCTCGGGTTGAGTGTGTCTGACGGAAACGTTGAAGTGAGAGGATAGTATTGTTGGGCGAAGCTTGCTCCAGGGTGGCTCTTCCTGTAATCCCCCTGAGGAGATGGCTCTGGGGGGGACCTCCTGGCAAGGGACCGCGGGACGTCACAGTGATGGGGCCGCCTCCCCGCCCTGGGGGAGCTCCGCTCCGGCGTGGGGCTCTCCGATTGCTGCGCGGTGTTATGCGGGTAGGGGCCTTATAGGCCAGAGGCCTTATCACCTACACATTTGTAAGGGGGGCACATATTGGTGGTGCCACCCGGGACCCTTCTCAGGGTAGAAGTGAGTCCACTTTGTCAGGACCGATGGATGGGATTTGGGGGGATCTTCTTCCCCGCACCCCCGTCGACCTGGTCTCCCGCCTCCTTCTCCTCACCTCTCTGTCTCCGGTTTCCCCTACTCCTCCGGCGCTGGTCTCCGGGCTGCAGGCAGCCTCGGGAAGGGCTCCCGGTTGGAGGGGCGCACACGTCCTGCCCGGGCGCCGACGGGCTCCCGAAGTGCTCCCTTCACCTCCGTTGGCGCGATGTTCCTCCGCACGTCACAGCTATCCGGGACGCTCCTGTCTCACCCTCTGTGGCACGCAGCAGGATCCCCCGACGACTTCTCTGGAAGGGAGCTCCTCTCCCAGGCTCATGGCAGGTGGGGCGCCTCGCCCGGCACCCGGCCGTGGCGCTGCTTCTCTGTGCGCGGTGAGGGGCCCAGACACCCTGTGTCTCCTCTCTGGGTCCCGTGGTCCCGGGGTACAGGTCGCCTCCCAGGCCCGAGACGTCCAGTGCACACTGCTGTGGGTGCCAGCGCCGTCGCACACGTTCTGCGCCGCTCTCCCAGGCGCGTGGGCGAATTCATGCAGTTTTTGCATGATGCGGGCTCCACACCGGCACAGCGTTTTAAGCGGGCCGCCCAGGGCCGGCACTTTCTCGGCTCTCTTCTAAAATCCCAGCCGGGGATTTCTACAGCCAACTAGGCCCTATGGTGGTGGCGGAGCGCGAGCCTCAGAGGTTCGTCATGCTCCGCGCCCCCTGGTGGTCTCCCAAATCTCCCCTTTGGGTTCCGAAAACCCCTTTTCCATCTCATCAGTCCATTCAATTTTCTCTTTAGTTGCCTGGGCTTTCTTTAAGGCCTGGAGCAAGGGCTTGCTATATGAGCTGTAATCGAAGACCCATGCTCTGACATAGTTGCACAGGCCTAAGAAGCTCTGCATTTGTTTTATCGTGGGTGGCTTAGCCGTGTTCATGATAGCTTCAGCCCTCTCTGGGGTTACCTTTTTCCCTTCATGAGAGATTAGTTGCCCTATGTACAGCACTTCCTGTTGACAGTACTGCAACTTTTCCTTATCAACTTTGTATCCCTTCTCAGCCAGTATAGTTAGTAGCTGCACAGAGTCGTGCCTGCATTGCTCTTCAGTGGTGCTGCAGATCAGAATGTCATCTACATACGGCAAAACAACACTGTCCACCGCAATATTGCTTAGGTCCATTTGCAGAACTCTGTTAAAAATGGATGAGACTCACAATACCCCTGTGGCAATCTCGTGCTTTTCTGGCGCATTTGTCTGAAAGTAAATGATGTCAGATCTTGCGAGTCACAGTGCAACGGGATTGAGAAGAATGCATTTATCAAATCGATCACCGTGAAATATTTTGCCTCAGTGGGTATATTGCATAGAATTGTACATGGGTTTGGGACTAGAGGGAACTCAGCTTCAACAATATCGTTTAATACCCTCAAATCTTGGATTAAACGCCAAGACCCTCCCTTCGATTTCTTAACGGGGTACATCACTGTGTTACAGGTGATTCTGACGTCACTAGGATGCCCTGCTTCATCATGGCGGAAATTGTCTTTGCGATCCCTTCATCCGCTTCTCTGGACATGGGATATTGCCGTGCTCTTGGTAGGATTGCTCCTGGTTTTAGTTTGATTTTCACTTCTCCGGCCCCTTTCAGGAGTCCTACGTCATAAGGTCATCCTCAAAGTATTCTGGACGTACCAGCGCCAACATCATTCTATGTGGCACTTCTCGTTTGATCATTTTGACCCAGAATACGAGACTTACTTCCACCCTCGTCTCTTCTAAGTCAGGGTGTTCTTCGAACATATCATCGTCAGTGACGTCAGTCACTCGATACCCTTCCTCAATGGCGATAACCGCGCACCATTGTCTACCTTCGTCATCGTATCCTTCGACCAGTACCACCTTCCCTCGTACTGCGGCAGATTGCATCATTAAGGGGAATACTTGTCCCTCTTCTTCATGCATAGGTATTCGTGGTCTGAATAGGAACTCATCAGGTGTCCTCATGGTTTTATCTGTGAGGCCTGGCAATCCCACCATGAGCACACGCACGTCATATGCGAAGACTTCTGGCTCTAACGGTATAGCTCTCATGGCTATACGTCCTGGGTATGCTCTGATCATTTCGCACACGTTCGAATAATGCATTCCTGGAGTGGAGCACACTATGCCATTCTCGGTAAACGAGATTGTCATATTCAGCTTTGTCATCAAGTCTCGACCCAGGATGTTTACTGGGGTCTGACGAGAGTACAATAAGGGTACATTCATCTCGCACTCTCCTACAGAGACTGGGAGCGCGTCTGTAAAGGGAACTATACTATGAGCTCCTGTGAAACTCTGAGTATCTATGGCCTTGCCGGATAAGGAAAATTTGCCTTCTCCTATGCACGAGCGCGTCGCGCCCGTGTCAACTAAGAAGGAATAGTCTTTACCCCCTATTGCGATATTCACCCTAGGTTCCCTGGTAGGGTCTGTTGTCACTGATAGGATAGAGCACATCCGAGTTCCCCATGAGCTGTCCTATTTTATATATAGGTTCGGCCCACTGTACACTTGTGGAGTGTCCCCATTCCCAGGGTTGATTCCCCCTCCAGCTTTCGTTCCCTGAGGCATTGGTGGCGGTGCTTGTTGGAGTTGCCCCTGTTGCAGGTTCCCCATGTTTGGGGGTTGAACCCATTGCTGTGCACCTTGCGGCAAGCTTGTCGCCTGCTGCTATACTGTGTGACTCTGTGCACTGCCTTGTTGTGGGGCGGCGGGCTGATTCACCATACCTGCTCCCACTCCTTGGCCGTTCTGCCACATGCCTTGATTTCTGCACATACGTGCCACATGTCCTGTCATTCCACACAACCAACATACTGGCGGAGGTCGGACCATCTGCCCATCTGTCATGGCTAGACTGCCCATCTGTATGTTTTGAAATCCACCTTGGTTACTCAGAAAACCTCCCTGGTTACTCTGAAAACCTCCCTGGTTACTCTGCCATCCTCTTCCTCTAAATCCTCTACCCCTCGGGTAAAATCCCACATTACCCTGGTTATTCTGCAATGGATTATTTGCTTGTTGCGCGCTTGGTTCAGCTGGGTTGGTCAGCATGGCTCCCTCGAGAGTATACTTTGAGAGCTTCTTTTGCACCAGCTTCGCTTCCTCCCCTTTACGAGTTGCCTCCTTTTTCCGATTCTTTTCTTTCAACAATCTGCAGTAGTGTGCAATTGTCAATTGGATTTCGGCCCAAGGTTTGGCTTCTATTCCTACCAATTTCTTGAGCTGTTTTTGCACCGGTTCAGGCAACCCTTGGCACAGTATGTGGTAGAATACAGGGATAGATTTTGACCAAGACTCATGCGTTTCGAGCACCCACGCGTCTTGAAAATTCTGGATATAAATCAACGGAACCTCGGATTCTTTCATTTTCCGAGTCATTATAGCTCCCATATCAGAAGTGTCTGGGTACAGCATTCGCAGCGCTTTCCACACTGTTGCTCTACAATTATTGAATGGCGTTACGTCATGGGAGGTGTTAGTTATTGTCACCCTCGGGTACCCGGCCCGCTTCCATACATCGTCAGCCCTTTCACTAAGTATGGCGATCAGGAGGCCGTTAATATCCCCTATAGCTAAGGTGACTCCCCCGTCATTTTCTCTAACTCGTGTATCCACTTCCGAGCTCCCGATGTCAGCATTGGAAGCTTGTTTTTCAAGTTTTCTCGGTCCATGTGTGGCTATGGAATATATTGTGGTCTTGCTCCCCCCTTTTCTAGCAGCGGGAATTGAAACGCACAGTCTTCCTTTTCTCTTCCCATTGCTCTCCTGTCTACCGCTGGGGCAGCATTCAAGCTTTAATGCATGGGTTCCATATATCTGGAATCTAATCCTGCTGCAAATAAAACAAAGTGCAACTCTTCAACAGTTTAGGAAACGGCTCAAAACATTTCTTTTTGAGGCCTAACTAAACAACAAATTCTTCTCTGATACTCCAGAATCACACTATGATTTAGCACACACAGTTTGTTGTGTACAAGCTGTGCCCCTTTTTTGTTCTCTGTCTGTTACTGTCTTGTGAGCGCCCTGAGACCTTTGGGTTAGTGCTGCGCGATATAAGAATCTGTTTAGTTAGTTAGTTAGTTAGTACCAGTTCCTGTAGTTCTCCTTGCAGACATTTGGCTTTCCTCCCCTCTTTAAGAATACTTTCTTTGTCCTTTGTCGAATCTTTTGATTTGAACTAAGTAGCCTTGGAAAGTGTCTTTTCCTAGAAGTTTACAGTTAGGCTTCAACCTTCCTTGACGTAGTCTGTCTTGCATATCATTTATTCCTGACATTTCTCTGTCCTTCACTTTATAATATTCTTTCTCTGTTGCCTTCCCCTCAACGTTCAGGGGTACTTTATTTGACCGTTGTCGAATCCTTTGGCTCAGACTAATATGTTCTGGGTAATCGTGGAAATATTCCTTTCCCATGTGTTCTTTGTTGTTTATGCAATTATGCGTCAACCTTTCTTGGCCTAGTCTGTCTTGTATTTTATTTTATTCCTGAGGCTTCCTTGCCCTTCACTTTATAATATGTGAATCCCTCCGGTGTTTAACTCCTGTACCGCAGGTCTCTGGGTGGCAGTGCCGCATCCCATGGCGTAATGTGCCAGGTGTCGGCACGGGTACGCGAAATGCATTCATGTCTACGAACCCCGTCATGGGAAAGTCTGGCAATCTTCCATTGTCGCCATAGCGACCAGGAGACTCTTCTGTGGTTCGTGTATCGGAAGGACCTCTAACGTAGTCGAGGTATTAAACTATCACTCTCCCTAAATATTTCTTAGTGTTAGCCATTCTTTAACTCAGTTGTTGTAAATTAATATTTGTGATCTTGTGCATGTTAGCTCACTTTACTCACTGCTGTAGTGTTTTGGTTGACATAAAGGCATGTGAACTTGCATCAAATACTGTCCATTATACATTATTTCAAACGTGTCACAGGTATTTGCTTCTGAACTCATGGGCGTTATACCATGAAATATGGCAGCTGATTGATTCATATAGGAAGTTTATGAGTTTTCAGCTTTGGCACTTTATATTTTATTGAACATTAGCATTAAATCCCATTTGATTTGTAGATGGATTTGAAAACTGTCTAAGTTTTACAAGGGTTCCACTTCATATTCAATTGTCAATGAACAATTGTGTGTGTGTGTGTGAGAAAGTGTCTCCATAATGTATTAGAAACAATATGCAACCATCTCCCTATTTTTCTTATTGATCTGCTTGTCTTCTAAGACCTGAAAACTTGAGTCGATATGCATACATGACAATGTAATAACTAGCTCACAGTATTTTATGCTGATCTAGCACGCTCTGTGTGTGCGTTCTTTCTATTTCAAACTCACTCTGTCTCTATTTTCTCCTTGTGGGCCAGAGTCGTGCTGTCATGTGTGGGTTTGCTAGAGACACCCCATTCTCTGCAAACAGTAGTGCGACCATAGAAGAAACAGAGATATTTTGAAGGACGGGTATGTGTGTGTGTTTGTTTATGGTTAAAAGTAAAATGAAAACAGCAGTTGCAGAGGCATCTCCTCTCTGACCGACCCTCCCAGGTCCAACTTGGGTCTTTCCTCTCCGATATCTTTGTCTCTACCTGTGGTGTCCCCCAGGGATCTAACCTCTCTCCTGGCTCTTCAACAAATACCTGGCACTCCTTGCCCACTGCATTGCCGCTCTCTGCCCCAACTTTCAGTGCTATGCGGATGACACTCAGCTCATTTTCAGGCTACCCTCGGCCTCCGCCTCTCCTTCCCTCATCTCTGACTGTCTGTCTGCCATCCAGGAGTGGTGTGCCGCCAATGACCTCTGCCTTAATGCCAGTAAGACTGAGATTCTACTCATCGGCACACCCACTCCCTCCTTCCCTGCAGCTCTCTGGCCGGCCTCTCTTGGCCCTCTTGCCGCTCCCACCTGCATGGCTAAAAACCTCGGGGTCATCTTCGACTCCACACTCTCCTTCTCTCCTCACATCTCTGATGTCTCTAAGAAGTCACACTACCAGCTGCACCTCCTCAGAGGTCTTCTTCCTTTCCTCTCCTTCCCCAGAAGCTCACTGTCTCCAGAGCCCTGGTTCTCTCTAGGCTGGACTATTGTAACAGCCTCTATCTAAATCTGGATGCCTCTACTCTCCGCCCTCTGCAACTTATCCAGAACAGGACTGCGAGACTTGTCCTTGGCCTCAAGCCCAGGGATCGTATCTCTCCAGGACTGAATTCTCTACATTGGCTCCCAGTGGCTGCGAGGATTAAGTTCAAAACCCTCTGCATTGTCCACAAGGCCTTCTGGGGCCTGGGGCCGAAATACCTTCAACTCTCTCTTCCGAAATATCTTCCTTCTCGACCTCTTCGCTCTTCCGGCTCCAACTCCCTCAGGGTCAGTTGCTTCTCCAAGCAACGAGTTGGTGGTAGATCTCTCTCTTCAGCAGGGACCTCCCTCTGGAACAGCCTTCCTGCCTCCCTGAAACTTGAGGAGAACCATCTATGGTTCCGGAAGCATCTCAAAACCTTCCTCTTTGCCTCTGCTTTCACTCCCCCTCTCCCCTGTTGATTTTCCTGACAGATACTGCACTGGATACCTGGCCTCCCTTTTGATCTCGGGCCCAGGCCTGCCAGTTGCCCACCTGCACTGCCTCCCTGGCAACTCCTGCACCTGAGGACTGTTTCTGTATCCTTACAGTCCTGCTACCAGCACTTATGTTCTGCACTTAGCATACACTTGCCACTTGCTGGCTGTTTTTTATTATCTTATTTATTATACTATCCCTTGTACTGCACTTCCCCCCTCCCCCTTCCCCCTCGCACTTTTCCCTTTCCCCCTTCCCTAGCACTTGCGCCATCTGAATGACACCTGGCCTAGTAGGATCGTTGTCTGTCTACCCTTGTTCCCCCTCCCTTGCCTCGTCGCGCCTTGAAACACTTGTATATAGGCGCGTTATAAATACCATATCATATCATATCCCCAGAGGTGGGGACTGACCTGGCACTTAGGGGCCATTGTCATTGCGTGTTTTGCAGGAATGTTGCCATCACACATAGGGCACATTGGCCTTTCAAAGGGAGGTGAGGGAGTCGCTGATGGGCTCTACGAAGGGTGTTTGGGTTCTTCCAGACCTTGTAAGGTATTAGAGGGCCAGGCTGCTGGATCTACAATTGCTTTTTTATTTTCATTTTTATTTTGGGCTATTAGGTGCCAGTGAAAGCGCTACCTTAAAAGCCGGAACTATTGTCATTAACATACGAGCTTCAAATATGGGCTTTGAATGAGGGGCTGTAATGCTTTTCCAATGTAGATGACATTTGAGGAGCGATACACAGTTGTAATCCCTTCCTTTCCCTGCCCCTAGCCAATGCAATCCCTATGGCTAATCCCACTCATTCCTGCCCATCTTGGAACTCTTTGAATGTGTGTGAGCTCTTTCATGGAGGCAGCCATCTTGGATGACTGTCTCTAAGGAAGCTCTCTGGAAACAAGGCTAAACTAGCAGCCATCTTTGAATGGGAAAGATCCCATGCATCTTCCAAAAAATGATACATATTTTACAGTTCAAAGAATTTTTTTGAGTTTTGAACAGATAACATTTTTTAAAATAGGTAAAGTGGACATGCTCTTGTATGCTTCTTTATCTACCTCTTTGTTACATTAATTGTGTGTCCTATGTTCACCGCATATTTATGTAACAAAATATTTAAAAGACAACCTGTTGGTTTGACGAGCGGCAAATTATAATGTTGAGGTTACTACAGCAGCTTGGCCTCCACAGAAGCATGACCCATAGCAGTAACGAGTAATGACAGCACAAGGAACTCCGAGCTGTGCTTGTGACAATGGGCTGGACTGTAGGTCTTTGTGTGGGGCCTGAAGCTAGAAATTGGGGGCGCGGGCTATGGCTTTGCTACAGGTCCGACATGGTGACACCACACACGTGCAGTCGATCACGGCATTGCTCTTGTTTTGGAGGAGATGGCCAGCCGTGCCGCTTCTTGCAGCCACCCCTCCACCTTTCCAACGCCTCCCCCTGCCATGCTGCCTGCTGAGGAGTAGCGGCTGAGCACTGTCAGTGCACCTCGGCATGAGACCGTCCGGGTACCAGAGCGTGGGTTCTGACGGCTCTAGAACATGCAATCAGGGATTCGGGATGCAGAGCTTGGTGGAGAGGGCTCGGGCTCCAAAACAAGGGCTTCAGTTCTCGTTCAGTGATGTTGAAGAATTTGCTTGGTAACAAAGGTTTTAAGAGGGGAGCTTTCCCGCACTGCCAGGGGTCACTTGCACACCGCCCTGCGCACGCCCCAGGCAGTTTTTCATTGTGTGTTTGCAGTTGGTTATGGTGGTCGGGCACGGTCATTGCATGTCACAATTTGGAGTGGGGTTTGGCACAGGTTTTCCTGTCCGCCCCTGCCCAGCACAGCATTTCCTCATTGCTTTAGTGAAGTTGGTGCTGGCGGGCTTTGCGTGAGTTGCATGTTGTGAATTTGGGGCTGGGACGGGCTCCCCACCCGCCCCAGCATTTCATCATGGCTTTTGTCAACGTTGTGCTGGTGGTCCGGTTTGCAGCAGGGAGCATGGTTCTATGGCCTCGGCACAAGTGTAATATTGTGCAATGGGGAGCGTTTATCGTTTTCAGGTCTTTCCCACTGGGCTAGTTAAGCTAAGTAGATGTTTGATGGAAAGTGGCGTCTAGAGTGCAGTGATGTTGCGGGGTGATTTAATTTTGATTGAGGGCAGCAGTGGCAAGATGACTATCAACTTCTATAAAGTGACAACGTTTTCATCCAGTTACTGTGTGGAGGTATTGTCTTTTCCTTTCCCAGCCATATAATGTAAAGGCATGTAGTGCCCCATTGATTGCACCTGTGCGAGCAATCAATAGAGAGTGGATGAGCAAAAACGTGTGAGTTCACCAGGGAAGCACCGGGTGCCCATTCGCTGTACAACACTTGAACGCCTGCTTCCTTCATTCTTTGGGGACCACTCGGTTTTGGTGGCCAAGGTTATGGTGCCCTGTACGAACAGCGGCTTATCCAGGCCGGGTAGCAAGCTGCATTAGGTGCATGGTTCAGATCCCTGGTTGCTGTGCAGCAGACGTGTACCGGCCCAGGCAGGACGCCTGCTTTTCTAGCACCGGGAGTTAGGTCCCTTGTGGACGAATGGGCAGCATAGTACAGAATGGCTCTGCCAATCCGCAAAGAGCACGGGTGCATGGATGAGCGGCTAGATTATAGCAGAGCACAGGGCTCCTTAAGATTGCAATTAAATGGAATTGTGCCGTGTTGCTCCCAGTTATTGGTGGGAGTGCTCCCTCGGGCATAGGGGACAGTATATGTTATTGAGAGTAGAAACACAAGGGCTTAAGATTCCCCCCCCCAATCAATGCTAAGTACACTCATGCAAAGCACAGTAAATAGAGAGAAGGGACACACTTTTATAAAAGTAGAATGTGCTGGACGGGTAGGTCCAACAGACCTACCCGTTCAGCCTACTCACACCTCCTCACTGTTGTGTACTGCGTACACTGTTGTACGCATGCGCGAGCCTCAGCGAGGTTCGCGCATGCGCGTTTAAAATAAAGGCGGTGCCCCCGGCAGTTCGCGCCGGGGGACCAGAGCATCAACACGTCTCCAGCGTGTGTTCCTGCATGAATGCCGGCGCATGTATGAGAGTGCGTGCGAGGGGCCACAGGCCGCATTCCCCCCCACACCAGCACGCAACACTGGCGGCGAAGGTGGGATCGGAGTCGTTCTCTGCTCCGACAGCGTCGGAGAGACGGAACGTTGCTCCGTGATTACGGACCCGCTTGAAAGGCCGGCGGCCATCTTGGTTTTTTTTTCTTCTCATTCTCATACGCAGTTTGCAGTGGTTGCGGCCCGTGAGGGTGCTCGTGCGCCATCTGCCAGCTGCAATTTTTCCTGCCAATTTTTGGACTCTCCACAGCCCAGCTGGTGCAAGGCTGTGGCACTAATTGAAGAAAGAAGAGGAATTGTGAACTCTCTGGCCATATTACACATAGAAGCCACACCACCTCATCACTTGGTGGCAGCAATTGTGAGTACCGGTTGCCGTAATGGGTGAGGAGATAGATGAAGAGGGTGCTGTTGCCCCGATACCACGCAGAACGCACAGCACTCTAGCACCCATGCCTGAATTTGATACCACAGGGCCCCATCCAAACTGGGCCCCAAGTGGCTTTTGTGGGTCAAGAAACTGGAAATGTTTTTCAGAGCCTCGGGGGAAAGAGATGATGAGGCGAAGATTGCCATTATGATATACTCGGCAGGGACTGAGGTCAACAAGATTTATGACTCTCTCAACATCCCTGTAGTAACGTATGATGCAGTCAAGCAAGCACTCCGGGACCATTTTCTTCCCATGGCAAATGTCGATTTCGACAGATTTGTCATGGGTGCCGAAAAACAACTGGATGATGAGTCGTTGGACAAGTTTTGTGCCCGCCTGAGACACCTAGCGAGCTCCTGCAGATGGGCGAACGAGGAGGAAATGGTTCGCAACCAGCTACTGCAAGGGTGCAGCTCAGGCAAACTGAGAAGACAGTTTCTGAGAGAGCCTGGACTGACTCTCCAGCAGATTTTGGACATGGGGAGAGCGTATGAACTGGCAGAGGCCAGAGGGGCAAGGATGGATGCTGCCACACATTCCAGGAAAGAAGATGAGGCATTTGCGGTAGGACGATCCGCCCCTGGGAGAGCGAGATGGACTCCAAAGAGAGCAGATGGCCCTTCAACGTCAGGTACCACTTCATCGTGCTCTTACTGTGGGTATGACCTCCCGCACAGTGGCGAATGCCCGGCGAAGTCGAGGGTTTGTGGCCGGTGTGGCACGCCAGGGCACTATGCGAGAGTATGCAGAGCCTCCGCACCTGTAGCAGCGTCGAGAGGGCCGGAGAGAGTTGTAAGAGGTGGTACTCGCAGAGTAAGAGGCATATCGTCTGTTGATCAGGACATGCAAGACCTAAATATCGCTGAAGCGGAAGAGGAGGAGGAAGACATTTTCTTTGTTTCCAGCATTGTGAAGGGTCCTGGCACAAGGCGACAACCCACATGTACCGTCAACATTGGTGAAATTCCCACTCCTGTCCTCACAGACACTGGTGCGTCGGTCTGTGTCTTGGCAACCAAGCACTACAATGCGCTCCCAGGCCCACCAGACCTGTCAGCGTCCAAAGCACAAATATATGCATTTGGGGGAGATGCACCCCTGCCCATCCAAGGTGTGTTTGTGGCCCTGGTGACCCATGGACAAAATACCATTAAAGCGAGGTTCTTTGTCACCAGCGTAAGCCCGCACTCCCTTCTAAGCTGTGCGGCGTCAGAGGCGCTGAACATTGTACATTTCACTTTTGCAGTGTACCACACTGATCTTGACTGTTACAACGATTTGAGACACTCTTCAAGGGCATTGGAAAACTGAAAGCCGAACCCATACGCCTACACATTGATGGGTCTGTGAGACCGACTGCGCTCAAACATCGCCGCATTCCCTTTCACTTGAGGGCACAAGTGGAGGAAGAGCTACATCTACTGGTGGATCGTGACATTATCGAAAGGGTAGAAGGTCCCACTCCCTGGGTCTCTCCAATTGTGGTGGCCCCAAAGCCCAAACAGCCCGGGGCAGTACGTATCTGTGTAGATATGAGGTTACCTAATGTCGCTATCAAAAGAGAACGTCATCTCACACCCACCTTAGATGACAATGTTGGGGAACTCCAGGGAGCAAAAGTTTTTTCGAAACTGCATTTAAGATCAGGTTACCACCAGTTGGAGCTCCACCCCGAGTGGAGATACATTACGACATTTACGACTCATGAGGGGTTATACCAGTATAAAAGATTAAGCTTTGGGATCTCATCTGCGGCAGAGGTTTTCCAAAATGCCATCAGAGGAGCCCTGTTCGGACTAAAAGGGGTCATCAATATGTCGGATGACATCTTAGTCTTTGCCAGGTCTTAAGCTGAACACCTCAAGCGATTGGAGAGCACTTTTGAAAGGTTATGCAGCGTTGGGCTGACTTTGCACGAAGAAAAGTGCGAGTTCTTGAAGGACAAATTGGAATTCTTTGGGTTCATATTCCATGCCGATGGCATCTCCCCGGATCCTGAGAAGGTGAAAGATATCAAGGAAGCCTCCCCGCCAACATCACCGGCAGAAATACAAAGTTTCCTGGGGATGGTTAATTATTGTGAACGTTTTATTAGAGACTTGGCTTCTTTGTCAGAACCCCTAAGAGCGCTCACAAGAAATGAGGTAGCGTGGTCATGGACGGAAAAGGAGCAAAGGGCCTTCACGGCCATCAAGGAGGACTTGTCTGAACAAGAAACCATGGCCTATTTCAACCCTGGCCGTGAATCTGAAATTGTGGTTGATGCCAGCCCGGTGGGGCTGGGGGCAGTCCTCATGCAAGCAGACGGACAAGGGGCCATGCGACCCATTGCATATGCCAGCAAGGCTCTCACCGACACAGAAAGGAGATACTCCCAGATTGAACGAGAGGCCCTTGCCATTCTGTGGGGGTGCAAACATTTCAGAATATACATCCTGGGTAAACCGGTTGTAGTAGTAACCGACCACAAGCCTCTAATACCCATTTTGTCAGGCACCTCATCCAAGCCACCCCCTCGAATAGAAAGGTGGATGCTGTTGTTAATGGAGTACGGCGTCAGGTTACTGTATCGCCCAGGAACACATAACCCAGCAGACTATCTCTCCCGCCACCCAGGCTCAGGACGCTCCAGGGACTCGGCGGAAGTAGCGGACTGTGTGGATGTCATTCACATGGTCATCGAATCCGCACTGCCCCTCGCTCTGTCAAGACAGGAAATTGCCGACGAATCCAACTCTGACGAAGCATTTCTGAGAGTGAAGAGTGCAGTGGCCGCGGGAGAGTGGCGGGAGATCCTTTTGAACAATGCTCGAAGGAACGTGGAGGTACAAAGAGATCTACAAATACTCTGGAAGGCTCGAAACGAGTTATCTGTAACAACAGACGGGCTGTTGCTGAGAGGACACCAGATTGTGATCCCCAGGTCATTGGTGATGAAAGTCCTTCAACTGGCCCACAAAGGACATCAGGGGATGGCCAAGATGAAAGCGCGCCTCAGGCTTAAAGTCTGATTTCCCGATCTGGAACATAGAGTGGCAGAGTTTGTGAGGACCTGCATCCCCTGCCAAGCCACAAGCCCGGCGTAGAGAGGGCCGCCCATTCAGACCATGGAAAGGAGCAATATACCATGGGGGGCGGTACACGCGGATTTCGGTTCCACAGGCAGAGGACTATACTTCCTAGTGGTGACCGACCAGTGGTCACGATATCTGGAGGTGGAGCTGGTCGAATCCACATCTAGTGACCACACCACCCTGGCGATGGACAAAATATTCGCCACACACGGTTTCCCCTTTGAGATATGCTCGGACAATGGTGCACCCTTCCGAGGACAGCAATTTGCTCGATATTGTGAAGAAAGGGGAATAAAGCATCGAAAAGTCACGCCGCTCTGGCCGAGAGCAAATGGTGAAGTAGAGCGCTTCATGCGGACGCTGAATAAAGTGTTTTTCATATCGGTAAACGGAGGGGAAGACCTACGGCATAACCTATTTGAGTTTCTCCGTGAGTACCGCACCACTCCGCATCGATCCACTGGAATTGCCCCCGCCGAGGCGCTTTCCAAGCGAATACCAAGAGGACTGATTCCTGAAGCCGAAGGGAGACGCCCGGGAGTGATCGACAATACCCAGGTGGAAGCAGAGAGAGCGGATCAGAATGAGCATGAGACAGCACGGCGAAGACTACCTGAGAGAGAGATCGCAGTGGGAGACACTGTGCTGGTCCGTAATAGGAGACCCGAAGGAAAGCTGTCGATAACATACGAGACACAACCACTGGGGGTGACGCACGTAAAAGGGTCAATGATCACCGCTGCCAACGCCCGGGGCACAGTAACGAGAAATGTCTCATTCTTCAAGCGCATAGGGCCAACGACATGTGAGGAAGCACCCTGTCAAGGCCCTGATCAAACTACCGAAGCGTCGCTGGAAAATGACGGACCGCCAGAGAGGTCGGAGACACCCGAGATCCCCGATGGCGAGGCACGCAGTAGTTCGCGCCGGGGGACCGGAGCATCAACACGTCTCCGGCGTGTGTTCCTGCATGAATGCCGGCGCATGTATGAGAGTGCGTGCGAGGGGCCCCAGGCCGCTTCCCCCCTCCCACACCAGCACGCAACACTCACCATCCCTAGATTTAAACGACAAAAAGCCGGAGGCTGTCGTTTCCCGGTGATCGCGGCCAAACAATGGAACTTCATGCCGCTGGCACTAAGAGCGGACCCCTCGCTCTGGTCCTTCTGTAAAGGCCTCAAAACCTGGCTCTTTGCTCAAGATTCCTAAAAACCTGTCTCACTTGCACTTGTTTAACCTTGTATCCACTGCAGCGTATGTAATCTGTGCAACCTATGAAAGCAACGTTTCTTAATGTAATCACTGCAAGCAACTGAACTGTAGGTTTATGTGCAAACAGCCTTTGCAACCATCTTCTTAAGAAAAAGCGCCTAGATGCCACTGGGTTTGGTGCACTATACAAATGACCAAATAAATAAATAATTGTTCCTAGAGTTTTTGCAGCAATCGTACTATTTGTGTGGATAATGTAGTTCGGCCCAAAAGTTAATGTTCCAGGTGTACACTTATAGTTGCAGCGAAAATGGAAGTAGGTACGAAGGTACGTGAAATTAACAGATTCAGTTTAAGGGTGCAGAGGCGTTGGACTAAATGCTTGATTTGTTTGCAACACTTCGGAAATGCTAGTATTACCACACCTACTGGATAGAGCCGGCAAGACGTTGCACGGGCCTCGCATTGACCAGGCGCAGGTTTGAGTTTCCAGTAAGTGGGAAAGGGAACACAGAAGTATTTTCCCAGGGCCTGGATACTGCTGGAGGTAGAGGTTCAGATGGAGAGCTCTCATCTTGCCAGGGGGGCAGATAACGGATGTTTATTTCGATAGATTGACTTACAGTTCTTCTTTTGTCAACGTGGGTGTCTTTTAGGGTTTGTTTGTCCGAAGTGTCAGTGCTCTGCCTCTGGGTCACCTTCCACACCACAGCTTTGTAGTCTGTCTGGGCCATTGCAGCAGGGGAGCAGCCTTATGCCCATTTTTCGTTTGGGTCTATAAGCCGA
Source organism: Ambystoma mexicanum (assembly GCF_040938575.1). NCBI lineage: Eukaryota > Metazoa > Chordata > Amphibia > Caudata > Ambystomatidae > Ambystoma > Ambystoma mexicanum. Next base: position 1,301,505,679 of record NC_090932.1, read on the forward strand.
AACCATTGCATTGGAGTACAGATGGGGAGGAATGGCATATGAGGAGGGACACATAGTCTATAGGTGTTGTTTAGACTACAGATAGGGAAACCTGCCAACAAAGTGTTTAGCTGTTTGTTTATTTGCCCACACATTGACTGGGCATGCTAATCCCTATGGCCATTCCCACACAGCTCCTACCCCTCTATCCCCCAAAACACCTCCACGTGGGAAGTCTTTGAGCTCGCTTTAATCCAGCATTACCATCAAACGTTGTGCTCGAAGTGCCTGCCAGTGTTTTTTTAATTCAGCCATGTGAGAGTTAATTGCTTAATTTGGAGTTGTTAACCCACTATTAGTGTAATAAAACTAGTTTGGTTTCAGCCACTCAATTTATGAGCACTGCGTGTCCTTCTCTGGAGTCTTGTAACAAACATTGCCAAACGCCAATAGTTTTGGCTAGTGTAGAAGTATTAGGAATTTGGCAGGTAACAAAAGCCCAAACTATTGTCATTGCCAATGCATGTTTTGTTAATTATTAGTGTTTGTGCTGCATACTGTAAAAATGAACAGATTCTGCAGCACTACCAACGAGTCTGCTGCTAGCATGCACATTTAAACAATACCCTGGTGCTCACCGGAGAAACAGATCATTGTTTTTCATCTGCGTGTTACCCGTACCAGGAAGGAAGGACATTTTGAGCGACAAAATGGTGTGTATTCTTGGCAAAAAAGCCATCAAAAAATGATTTTGCTGTATTAACATTGTAAACTATTTTTAAAATTGTACAATGCTCATTTCCATTTGTTCCTTCCAGTATATATTGTAGTCATAATGAAATGGTTTGACTTGTATTACTGAGCAAAGCACAAATCTAAGAACCATATCACTAATGAGGGTTGCTGCCTGCTTTGCATAACATAAAAAAGACCAAAGATAACACAATCCAAAAATTGAAGCAAAACATGCTATCACATCAATAATTTTTCAATAAGGTCATGTGGTACTTCGTTGCACACAATTGTAAATGTATGCACTTTTTTGACAAGGTTCTATATTGACATTGGTTCTATATGTATTCCTACATGCTTTAAAAAAGTGGCCCACCAGCTTGCTCCTAAATGAAGAATTCCACTCCTTCGCCAAATAGTGTACGTTCTTAACCATTATGGCAGCTCACAATTTTCAGCAGAGTGGGCATCAGGGTTTTCTGGTGGTACTTAAAATCTCGAACCCCTTTCCATCCAATATGGCGACTGTGAGACTTCGTTCGTCACATCCCGCTTCCTGTTGACAGGATCTAAGGTTGTCACTCAGGACGGTCTTATTCCACCCGGTGGGACGGTGTTAATATGTCTGCCAGCCTGCCATTTCGCTATCAAGCGGGGATTGGTGGGTAGCAATGGGCAAACGCAAGGCAGGTCCTCGCGGAGCGATTCCTTGCTTTGGTAGTCTTTCCGCAGGCCGCGCGAAACACATTCCACTCTGGGGCTGGAGGAGAATGAAACGTTAGCACTTCATTTTTGGTCAAGTTTAAAAATACCGATGTTCTTCAGGTCTTTTTTCAAGATACACAGTCTGCCAGTCTTGCTCGAATATCCTCGGAATATCCTCCTGAAAAATGCACCCCTCACCCATCTTTCTCCACGTCACGTGTTTGTGGGGAGATACACGTGGTTAAGTAAACAACACGTGCCATGACAGCTTTTCTCTTCAGCACTTGCAACAACCTCATCCCCCGAGCCCATGATCCACGATACCACGGAAAAGGAGGAGGGTGTGGGGGTTATGGGGGTAGGCGGTGAATTGCTGAGGTAACCGGCAACAATAATTTTAGTACTTTTAAAAATTGTTATTGTGCATTTGTTAAAACAAACCTTACACATGATCTCTTCTTAATTCATAAATACAATCACATAAAACAATATAAACAATTTACAAAAAGAAGAAAAGACAGCCAAAAGTAGTTGATCAATAAACTCCATATAATTAAATGTAGTTGAGATAAAATTAACAGCGGCTATAACTTGTAAAGATCCTCATCCAAAATACGCGTGTAGTTAAAAACGTATTATCGTGTTCAAATAGTGCACAATGCAATTGCAATTCTCTCAACAGCTGCAGTGAAAGGCATTGCGGGAATAGACGTTCCAGGGTTTCTAAATTTGAACAAAACCTGGAAGAGAATACTTCCCTCAGTTATTTCCAAAGTAGAGTACAGGTTGAAGCAAAGCCGAATGCACCTGTAACTCCACTTCCTGTTTGGGGATGGCATCAGATAATGCAGAAGATTATTTCAACTTTTTTCCTCCCAATAAATGTGAGTAAATAGTTAATATTTGGAGATTTCCTCTGGAGTATTTGCCCAATTCTGCAACCGTTATTTCTTTTTGACATCCAGTGGATTGGCTAAAAGCTGATCTTGCTTCAAATTCAATGAGGCTCATAACTCCTGGGAGTGTTGCAGCAAGTTACGTTCTCTGCAGGTTCTATTCCTACCAAAGTCTTCCAAGTTATCAAAGAGGGACTTAGGAGAAGTAGCTGAGATCTTTCTGTGCAAACTCCATCTTTTTTGAGAACCGTCACAGAACAACAGCAAAATACTTAAAGCAGGGCTGCCCAGCATAGGTCACCTAGATCAGTCCTCCAGTCCCCTTTCTTCACTGACTCTAGGAAGTCACAGTCAGCCTCCTCCTCAAAAAAGCAAGCTTTTTCAGCTCATCGGTGAAGGACCTGCGGAATACAAGGCCATTGCCTGGATCACTGCTTTAAGTAACTCCTGATGGACCGCTGCAGCTCTTTCCTCTTCTGTACTTTTTCCAAGCTATCGGGGGAAACTGTAGGAACCTGTTGTCCATTTGTCAGGTAGTGACTGCATTCACAGAGGGCATTTTATGCATCTACTATAAATAAATGCCAATTTTCCTTTGAGTCACAGCCCTCAAGATCTCACCCCTCATGTCTGGCTCAAGCAGGCCGACATTGATCGCCCTACCTCTTTTAGTATTGCTTTCCATGGATCTCGTTGAGAGGCTGAAAGCTCGCCTCACTCCAACCTTCTCCCCCACTTGTGGGGACCCCTCATTAGTTAGATCCTCCACGAAACCACGGTGAAAAGCGCAGCAGTCATAATGAGAGCTTTGTCCGCCTTTTCTTGTGGTTGGTATACCGCCTCGGACATGTATTGCTGAAAGTTGGTACAGAGTTCCTTTTGAATGTCCTCATCTAATGATAACTGAGTCGTCCTAGGCGACTTCTGTCGACACTCCTTGAATAGCTTGCTCCACAACCACCGGCCTTATGGTAATGTCCACACATGTTCCTTCTACCACCTTAACTGCCGCACTCATGGATGTGTTTTGTGTCTAACTGCAAGGCTGCAATAACCCGATGCTCCCCCCACCCCCGAGAGGACAGGCCTTGCTTGCTGCTATTGTGATTCCCTCCTTTGCTTTATGGGTCTCTTTTTCTTTAAGGCTATTTGTGCTTTAAAAAAATAACGATGTTGCAGACTGTCCTGTGTTGGTTTCCTCCTGCCATCTAGGGGTAGGGGTAATGCATAAAAGGGTGATTAGTCTTCTCGAACCCTGTGGTTATGTACACCGACGGTATCTTGTTTCCGGCCCATCCTTAGAAGGGTCATACAGTATTTAGACGTTATTTCTGTGCAGCCTCCTGGGTCATTCAAAGTGAAAATGGTGTTATTCCATATAGTGTTGCCCCCAGTCACCTCGTAAGAGCTCGGCTGTCTAATCCCTTGAATTGGCATCCGCAACCTGTGGCTCTCCAGAGATTTTAGACTACGACTCCCATGATCCCTCACCATTGATTATGCCGGATTGGGTCAAACACACCTTTAGAGCCAAAAGTTGTAGACCTTTGACTTAAAACCATGTCTAACACAGGGGAACCAAGGATGCTAATGGAGCGTTGGCTTGCCTAGATCAGGATGCAAATCCAGCTCTTGAACATTGGACACAAAATGAGAAGCTGGGTTGTGCTTGCCTTCAACACCCCGGCATTAAAGTGAGGGTCTGGGGGGGGTCACCGCTACACTCCCCAGCAATCAGACCCCACCTCCCCCTGCAGCCTCCCCCGCACTCCCCGGCCCCCGCACCCTGGCAGGGCAGAAAAAGTACTGGCGAGACAGCAGGAGGCAGGCAAGAAGTCCCTGCTCAGCCTAGTCCTGTTCAGCTACAATAATCCATCACAACACTCACTTCAAAATTTAAATATTAGGTGCTCTTGGTATTCCCAACGTTTGGAGAGTTTACTTTTCTGTTGTTTTGGAGTCTAACCTCAACGTGTGCAGTCCGAACGTTTGTATACGTCAGCGTTTTAAAGTTAGTGACCTTCACTCTTTAAAAAGGTTTACTTTTGCATATATAATTTGCTATATGCCCCTATATATCATGCAATCTCTTTGGTGTGGCAGGGAGTGTGAGAAATGTAGAGAAGGAAGGAAGGAGGGCTGGCGAGTGACATCCGGCAGTCTAGTTTTCCCTGCACTGCATCATATTCCTCCTGCCTGTGACAGACTCTCCTTGAAAGCGTTGACAATGGTCAGCAATATTCTGTAACGGCTATATACACTTCCCACACATCTTCCAGACATATTAATATAATGCACCGATGGGCTAATATGCATACTTGCCAACCCTACTGATTTAGGCAGTAGATTACTGCTTTTTAAGCAGTGCTACCACCTACAGATTTGGGTGACAGATCCTACTGTTTTTTACAGGGGCAGGTAATTTATGTGACTCTAAGACAGGCTGCTTGAGACAGGTCCAGGAAAAAGCATGCAACACATTAGTTAGTCGGTCTGTGCGGTGGGCGGGTAAGTGATTGCTTTGAATGGTGGACTCAGATCAATCCACTGACCTGACAGCTGTGTGACTTTGCTATGCACTTTTGCCAGGACATACCTTAGGTGAAGCACCAGTGAAGACAAGTGGCAGAGCGTCCCACCATCACACAGCATCTGCATATCAGACTGAGGAGTATCAGTCTCCATGTTGTTCGTTTATGCATCTTGCACTGCAGGAATACATATGTATTGTCCATGCTGCTGCTACAGAGCAGTGGCAAAAGTTGCCTATCAGCTCTGTGTGATTACTTTTTGTGAAGTTAGGTAATTGAATTTGGTGTTAACTTACCATTCAGAATTATACATTTTAAACATTTGAACATCTTTCCAAGTTGTGCTGTTTGATGGGTTGGGTATTTTAGAATACTCCAGTGGTGCCAACAATGTATGCTTTGTACTTTCCTGTGATGCAATTGTTATGCGAAGTATTATTTTTGAAACTTGAAAAATCCTACATCTTTTTGGCCACAGAATGTTGGCAAGTATGAATATGGAGTAAGTATTCTCATTTCCCTGAAATCAAGATTTCGAACTTGGTCTGCCTGGCACATATTGAGTGAGGATGTACAGCCTTTCTGCCTCACTAAGTCGCCAACTAGTATGATTTGCTACTCACTGCCTAATCACTACTGACCCTAACCTAGATCAGTGGTCTAAGCTTCATTCGCTCGGCACACTCTAATGTACCCTTCCGGTACCCGTGTGAATGTGCCCCCCTCTTCCAGCCGTTTCCCTGGCTGACAGGCCTCTGTCGGTGCGTACACTTTCAGTTTCGCCCCCTAAACCGCTGCAGGTGTTCTGGACCAGGAAGCCTCCCGTGTGAGCCAGTCGCTGAGCTAATGGGGGGGATTAGTGGATTACATCGTATATAATCCATTCATTTCAGGCGGTGTTATGGCTCGTGGGAGTGACTGCCCGGGCCACTTTTCTCCCTTCCGCATTGAGAGCATTGTCTGAATAAGTCCCTGTCCACAGAGCCCCAGAAGCACCGTTCGACGAGCTGAGGTGTGTTTTTGTGGGGCTGAGGATGGGGGCAGAGCATGACAGGGATGACGTCAGGGCCTTTAAAATATTTCAGTTGAAACGCCCTATCGGTGGGTCGTGTTAGACAGAAATGTTACTATTTGCTGGAGCTTCATCGGGGTATAAATAAGTGTTATCACCTCGTTGCCTGACAAAAAAGGAATTATAGCCTTTCGATGGGCATTTAGTGTTTCAGTTTCCTACTGACTGGCCGTCTCATGATGATCGGTGGCTATTATCCCCCCCCACGCTCCACTGTATTTCTTTGTCTCCATTATAATGTATGCACCCCAGGAGTGCCTCAGACTGTTTTCCACTGTAAGCAAGGGACCCCCCCAGCCATAATGTTGACACTGGCCCCCTCACATCTTCAGACATGCCTGTGTGGGTGGGGGCGGCTATTCAGTCCAGTATTTTCGTTGGCTTTGTACATATTTCCGTGGGCGCTACGAGAAGGCACCCGCCAGTCTTCTTGTCGTGGTACCATAAGGAGACACATGCAGGAGTTGGTAGCCATTAAGTATTGCGGCAGACCACCGTTAAAACAAGGGTCTTAGGGTGCATGCTCCACACTGATAGGGTATAAAACGAGCATTGGCAAAGCCAACAGCTTGGGCTTTTGTGTAGGCAAGAGATAGGTATTTGGTAGGCACTGATACAATGGTACTAATAGGCCGCAAAATGGCAACAGCTGGAAAATTGAGCAATTATCTCTGCATATGGGGCCTCAGTACCTGGCACATGCGTATAGAATAGCTAAAGCCAAAACTGCTGGCTTTGTCGTTGCTTGTTTTACACAGGATTTCAGTGCATGGAAGAGATCCAAGTCAAGTGGCTGAAAGCACACTTGGTTGAAAAATGTGTATTATATCAGTAATCATTTACAGCTGCAATTAAGACACTGGGCCTCATTACAAGTATGGAGGTCGCCATGCTGCTTTTAGCGGCATGGCTACCCCCATCCCGTGTACTGTGTCCGGGTTCCTGGAATGGGGAAATACCGGCCCATTCCGACCTTGGAGGGCGCGGTATTTCCCCATTCCATCAACCCAGACCCGGTACATCCCCATTCCCATTTGAGCCCCCGTAGGGCTCAATGGGAATGGGGAGGATGCTAACAACGGGCCCGTTAATGACGGGCCTGTTGTTAGCATCCCGATCTGCTCGCGGGTCCCGCTTAGGACACCTGGTTTAGCAGGTCCCCCAGGCAGACCTCGTAATGAGGCGGTAGAGGGTTAACGGCGCTGGCAGCTCTACCGGTGCTGTTAACCCTCTAACCCTCTACTGCCTACATTGTAATGAGGCCCACTAACTTTCAGCAGGCTGCTTAGACAATACACTGACAGGCTAAATAGATCCCAGGAGGATGTGTTTCGGGTCGGGAGGGGCAGGTAGTGGGTGCGAATGACCATAGGGATTAGCATCCATGGGCAGTGAATGGGTGGGTTAATAGCCAAAACAACACCCACAAGCTGTGTGTCTGTCATATGTCATCTCCCTCCTACCTATATTCAAACGCAATCGTTTTGGCTGGGCCAAACTAATAAAACGACGGAACTGTGGATTTCGATTAAAAAAAGAGGTGGTGTACATGTGGCATGTTGGGGGTATGGCTCGATCAGGCAGACTTGCCTTTCTGGAGTGGCAGCAATTTGCTATATGAACAGTATGTGAGCAGCTCTCCCTCCTACCCAACATCCCTTTGAGTGAAAAGTTGGCTTATTTGGGGTTAGCTGCTCAGGTGATAAGAAAGTTTGCACTAATGCCGAGAACTTTGCTACACGCATGTGCACCAGACCGACAGCTATAGGATGGTGATGTGAAGAGCTTTTAACTTCCAAGAGTACATTTCCGGAATGGTGAATATGGTTGTAAAATGTAGTGAGAGTGCTTACAGTACAAAATAACAGTAGTGGAACTCTGCTCCCGACCGTTCCTGCTCACTTCGATTTCTGGTTTGCATAGAAATGGATAATAGCCCAGTGGTTATTAAAACAGATTGCTCGTTTACCCTACACTCTGCCCATGATTTTAGGGAGATGTTGCAGTTTGCACAAGGTGCCCTCTTTGCAAAATGTCATCTTTGCAGTCGGCCCTGCTAATGTCTCTGTTCAGCAAGTTGGTTGGTGCAAATATCATTGTAGACATTGTGTGCACTCTTGCAAAATTGCCCCAATTCTAGGGCAGCATTACCCAGAGCTTCTTCAAAATATGTCAGCTGGCCACTGATGTCTTTTGCAGTGTGCATTGCTCCGTTTCTGAATGCAGTGTGCTAAATGTGTACAGTGTATAGTGCTGTTTGCACAAGTAAATAGGCAAAACGAGAGCTCAGTGAATTGAGCCCTCACTGCAGACATTGTTGTGTAATTTAGCATACTTGCCAACATGACCCATTCCAATCCGTAGGTGCTTATCCGGTCCTGTTTTTTTCTTTGAATTCTGGGATTTGTAGTTCCACTTTTCCCTTTATAAAACTCGGACTCGAAGTTCCAGGATGCAAATAAAAAAGCAGGACTGGATAAGCACCTACAGATTGTAATGGGTCATGTTGGCAAGTATGTGTTAGAAGCCGTTATTCTACCAGAAGAGAAAAATCATTTTATCCTCGAAGTTCGATAAAACATATGCCATCGGCAATAACGTTGAAGTGCCAAGAGGCAGTGCAGCTAATGCTGTGCGCTATGCAAAGGGCCAACATTTTTAAAGAGGACACCTTCTGCAAACTGCACAATCTCCCTACAATCATGTGCAATGTGTAGGGTCAATTGGCAATCTGTTTTAATAACCGCTAGGCTATTACCCATTTTTATGCAAACCAGAGATCGAAGTGAGCAGGAACGGTTGGGCGCGCAGTCCCACTACTTTTATTTTTACTGTTAGCAGTCTCACTACATTTTACAACCATCTTCACCATTCCGGAAATGTACTTTTCTGAAGTTAAAAAGCATACCTCTTCACATTGCCATTTTATAGCATCTGCAGCCAAACTGAAATCTGACCGTACATTTAGGAACCCTTAACAACTTAGTCTGGTTCGATTCCAGCTGACTTCATCTTAGACAAGGGAAGATGGACAAGGTCCTGCTAACACTAAGAAAGTCTCTCCTCACACTCCATCTCCCCACGAGTTTTGGAAAACTTGTCAAGTTGGTACTCGAGTAAAAAGGTGAGACAATATAGTTTGTAAAGGTTCATGCCATTCGCAAGGGATGCTTTTTAAATATCAAGTGGCTATATAGGGTTCGCCCATTCATGCCCATGGACAAGTGTAAAGTTGTAGTAGGAGCCTCACTGACTAGTCTCTTGGACTATTGCAATGCACTCCTGGGGAGTCTTTCAATGAAAACTATTAGACTCCAGGTGGCTCAAAGTTGATTGGTTTGTGAACTAATGGAAAGTAATCCTGTCCAAGTTGTTTACAGGATATGGGTGTGGCTTCCAGTAGAGTAGAGAATTCATCTTAACAACCTTTGCATCCTTGCCAAATGCATCCTGCTCCTGCCTACTTTCAGGGTGGCATCACAGACTATTCACACCTAAAATTTTCTGGTAGGCCAGTGGAGATGACACTTTCCTTCTTGGCACGCAGGATTTGGAGTAAATTACCCAGCTCTGTTCATGACAAGGGTTTTCTAGCTCCAGGGCCCCGTCAAAATGGCATCTGTTCAGGTAGATGTTAGGTATGAATTCTAGGGGAGTTATGATCAGCAAGTCTAGGCACTATATAAATGCTTCCACTGACTGAGTGAGAAAAAACATCCAAACAGTACAGGGACACTGCCTTCTTTGACCCGTTCCACTCACTTGGCTGTCCACCCGCCTCGCCCGCAGCGCCTTGTCACGTGTTGCACTATGCTCTCGTCTACCCCATCCCCCACAAGGTCACAGTCCCACTCCTTTTTTGGTACACTGGCAAGCATGGTGAACATACTCTGACTTTAGAGGCTGCTATGATACGTTGATTAACATATATCGAGTTTTACTTGTCCGGTTTTGTATTTTGTTGTTGCGAAAAAGCCCTACATTTACAGAGCGTGGGCTGTGCAGCATACCAAATCATCACAAGACTGGCTAGTAGTTTTAGGCCCTTCAAAAGTAGCTTAAAAAGAATTAAGGCAGGAGAGGGAAAAGGTGTCTGTGTGGGTTGTAGGGTTTCTGTGTGTCTGTTTGCCATTGCAGGCGTATTCTTGCTTCCGCTGCTGACATTTTGAAAAATATCGTGACAATGCGCATTTAAATAAGAAACAAAATGTCTACCCTGTTAATGGGGATGAAGGTAGCCACTGAATGGGCGCAAGGGTGAGTCGGCCATGTTGGGATTCAGATCCATGTGTTGGCCATGTTGGGATTCAGATCCATGAGTCGGCCATGTTGGGATTCAGATCCATGAGTCAGCCATGTTGGGATTCAGATCCATGTCCTCTGGGAAAGGGTGGGGTCTGTCTATGGCAGAAAGTGCTTAACTCCTGAACTGCAGCAATTTACCAGTGGCATGTAGACTGATTGGTTTGCAACTTAGAAGCCAATTAAGGGATTCGGGCAGCATTTCAAGAGCGGGTACAAGAGACCTGGAATGCAGTGACTGTTACGGCCGTTCACAAGTACTGTGCGGGGTGACTGGCAGGGGGTCCGGGAGGGTGCTGTGCGGAGTGATCGGGAGGGTGTCAGTGAGTTCAAAGCTAGTCACAGGGAGGCGGTGCAGTCAGCCTCAGAGCAGTGGGGCCTTAGAAAGCAGGAGTATACAGGTGAGTCCGAGGAGTAGTGGCGGGGGCAGCTTTTGGTGCTCGGGGCACGGGGCTCGGATAGCTCCTGAAGAGGCACCAATATTCTAAACTATTCATCGGAGAGCCCTCACGGAGTGGTGAATGTAGTCAGTGAAGGGTCCTAAACTTTTCCTCAAATTAGCATGGGCGACCAAGCATGGCGAAGGGGCTCTAAAGAATTGAGAGTTTCGGAGGGGTTCTCCCCGCACCCTCCGATAAGAGTTTTTAAAATAATGTACTGAAATGATGCATTATGAAAAGCCATAAATTTTCTAATTGTTTCTCTACATAAACAACAAAAACATCCAGTAAATGTCATGATCGAAGGGTAGTCCTGCCCGGTGAATATTTTGAGTGGAGGGGCCTAAATATTTCCTCAAATTAGAATGAGCGTTTTGAGGGATCCCAGAATAATTAAGTATTTTTAAAATCTCCTGACTGAGCGCCAGCCCTGATATTAAAGAACCTTTGAGTGGTGCCCTGCCCTGCACACATAGGCGTGCCACCCTGTTTTTTTAAAATTAGAGCTGTTGTTTAGTCTGTGCCAGTCCTTACTGAGTAGCAGCTCTGCGGCCGGCATGGTGGGGGCGCACCGGGCACCAACTGAGCCAGGCGGGGTGACTGACTCCACCCTCTACCCCCACATAGTGGCTGGCTTCCGTGTGCTGAATAGCAGCAGAGCCATAGAGGTTGCTGGGGTTATCACAGTGACCAATGGCAAGGAGTGGAGGAGAAATATCGCAGCAGGTGGGAATTCCACAACGTAAAATATTTATCAACGCCTCCAGCAAGTGACCCTGGAGGTAAGGGGTGGAGACAAGAGGAAAAAACAGCAGCGAGAGGTACAGCAGGGCAGGTGTCTACAACCAGTGTCTTTCCAGATGTTCCGGACTGCAACTCCCATGATCTTTTAACGTTGGAGAGCCAAAGGTTGCAGACCCCTACACTAGCGTGCAATTGACGGCGGTCTTGCAATACATCTTTTCACCCCTCTGTTGCACCAGTTGTTCAAAACTGGGACCACGTGATTTCTTTCCTATATATAAAGTATATTGCATGTGCCACACATTTAGCTGAAATCCAAGATACCCCTCTGGGAATGACCGTGCACTCTACAAATACACCTGTTGTGTTATATGCCTTAAAAAACTTCAAGGTATGTCCCATTATTTTCCACATGGCCACCACTACACAGTTAGATGTAATGATTGCGCAATGAAGGAAAATAGTAGTGAGAACCTACTTATGCACAATGTAAATTCACGGCCACTTCTGTTCCTTTTATATGTTGTGGTACTTTGGAAACCTAATTGGGGGTATCCAGTGATTCCCTTGAAAACATAGCATTGAAGGCAAAAGCATCGAAAAAAAATGCATCGAACAAATGCATTTTTTTAAAGGTAAAGGTTTTATTTTTATTGTAATGGGTTTTAAGGGGTTAAAAAAACAGGGGTTGGAGGAACCCCCATTTAATAAAAATGCATTTTTTCGATGCATTTTTTTTCACTGCATTTGCATTCGATGCTTTTGCATTCGATGCAATCACTAGGAACCCTAATTGGGTACGCCTTGCCGCATTTTAGAAAGAAAGCACATATAGGTGTGAAACATGGAATGCTCTTTCAGGCTTGCATTGGCCTATATGCCGTTAGGCCGGTGCCCAAACCTGAGAGGACAGGCAGTGTGTGGACAGGTTGTCAAAATGATGTGTTGGCTGTTCAAATATGTAGTGCTCAGCTTTCAGTGCTGCACACTTAGGCCCCTGTGAGAAAAGCAAGCAAACGTTCCAATGTTCAATGAAAAATCAGGTCTCTAAGGTTTGTTTGTCATGTGATCTTACACTAAACCTCTGCATCAGATTATACCATATTTAACATTTAAAAACGGATCTCTTTTGGCTTCCTCTCCAATAAACTCACGGTTGGAGAAGTGTAATAGTCTACTAGCCGGTTCATCTCAAGGAAATCTTAATCGGCTTCAAACTGCTCACGATGGAGCCGTTAGGGCAGTATTTGACTTGACTCGACTCAATCATGTCACTGCTTTCAGGAGAAAACTTCACTGGCTTCCAGCGAGACAGAGAATTAGACACAACATTCTCCCACTTACATATAATTACCAGAACTCAAATGCACTTCATTATCTTGCCAAAAGATTAACGACGAAATCATCCAGTAGAGTTCTTCGCTCTTCTGATACTCTCCAGCTCAGCCAGCCGTGCTCTCGCTTAAAAAATGTTGGCGACTGTAGCTTTGAATTGAATGCCCCTCTGGAATGCAATGTCCTGCCCTTGAACATTAAAGCATCCCAATCCGTCACTATGTTCAAGAAAAAGGTGGACATTACTTTTGATCTTGCTGAATAGAATTTCAATTTTGCTGTCTCCGTTTCCTTTTCTGTTTATTTCCTTCTCTTTGAGCGCTCTGACGCCTATGGGTGTGCAGCGCCTCACGAAATAAAATAAATAAATAAATAAATGCTGCACTTGAGGCTCCGAGCATGTTGCCGTGCCCACACTCACTGGGCACCAGTCCAGAAAAACAAAAAAACTTTAGTCAACATGATGTGGTGCAAATTCCGTCAACGTGTACTCATTTTACAGTGACCTCCGAGCCTTGGAATGTCCTCATAAGTAAACTGTCTGCATAGGGTGGGGAGTGAGATGGGTGCATGGTGCTGCGACTGTGTGTGCAGCCTTTGGTGCAAAGAGTACAGTAATCCTTCTTACATAGTGAGTTCACCAGAAGTGGCCCAACAACCATTGGGCAGCTTGTGCTTTAGCCCCTCAACCCCCGTAGTTTTGGGTTATATTGACTTCGTTGACTGGGTCATATTTACATCATGCATACTATGAGGACCTCTGCCCATGGCAGATATTAATATGGAGTATGCTGGTGAAAAAGCTGTACTCAGCGATGCATTTGGACCTTAGGCCCAGCTGGATGTTCCTTCTGGTTGTAATCTCAGGTTTACTGGTGCCTAATCTCCAGAGAAGATAATGGAGTTGCTCAGCATCAGCCAAGGAGCTGAGACCTTGACTGACAGAGAGCTGCAGCCAATTTCACCATGATTATTACATCTGTACCTGGTACCGTGCTCCCGGCTCTCTCTGTCATTGCTGGCACAGAATCGTTGGCACTCGTTAGGCCAGTAGAGGCAATAGCGCTGGCTCCTTCTGTAATGGTAAAGGAAGACTCCTCCGAACCTCTCAATTCTTTAGAGCCCCTTCGCCATGCTTGGTCGCCCACGCTAATTTGAGGAAAAGTTTAGGACCCTTCACTGAATGCATTCACCACTCCGTGAGGGCTCTCCAATGAATAGTTTAGAATATTGGTGCCCCTTCAGGAGCTATCCGAGCCCCGTGCCCCCAGCACCAAAAGCTGCCCCCGCAACTACTCCTCGGACTCACCTGTATACCCCTGCTTTCTAAGGCCCCACTGCTCTGCGACTGACTGCACCGCCTCCCTGTGACTAGCTTTGAACTCACTGACACACTCCCCGTCACCCTGCACAGTACTTGTGGAAGGCCTTAACAGTCACTGCATTCCAGGCCTCTTGTTCCCGCTCTTGAAATGCTGCCCAAATCCCTTAATGGCATTGCTTCCATGGTAGGAGAAGAGTCACTCTTGTCCCTTGTCATGGTAGAGGCATTGTCCCTGGTATCCCCTGCCATGGAAGGCAGCAGTGGCCAAACCACCCTTTGCAATGATAATGGACAGTCCCACTTGCTCCCTCTGCAATGCAGGGCCATGCACCTATCCCACTGCTATGGTATGGTCAGAGTCTCTGCCCTATCAAGGGCAGAGACCCTGCCATAATCTGACTTGATTTATGCATGGTACACATGGCACACTGTTCCATGGCGGAGACCATGCCCAGGCATTCTTTGCCATATAACGCGAAGTGTCCTTGGCAGTCTCTGGAACAGTATTCCTGGCCTCTCTCTTGCTTAGAACAGTTATGCCATGTTACACTGAATGTCTAAAGAGCAGCTCTGCCAACAAGACCATGTGGTGCTGAGGAGGGTCTTGAATGATTGCTGACGAGCTGGCCTGCATGGGGGGCGTGACGGTATAGGTGATCTGTAGGACCCCTTGAAGTGGGGAGTTATGACAGGGGGGTGCAAGTCCATATAGGCCTTAACCATCTCCTACTCGTGCAGTTTTGTTTCGGGGATTCCGTGGTATCAGGAGTGGCAGACCAGGATAATGTGAGTTTGTGGGGTAGGTGAACCGTGCATTCATGATGATGGGCTTTGGTATCAGAAGGCCCTACCTAAGTGCCTTTCGCTCTATGGATGTTGTTTGCAAGTGTCTGTGCAATTTCAGGTCACTGCTTTTGAGTGGATACTGTTGGCCCTGCATGTGTGCGGGGCGGCATGATGTGCTTTAAGGTGCTGCTTTGTGTGAGCTGTGCAGCCCTTACCGTGCCTGTCAGAAATGTGTGAGCTTTTATGGAAGCTAGTAATCTTTTATACTGTGCCAGTTACTGCCTATCGGTCTCTTGGCACTGAGGCTTGGCATCAGTGTATTTCTTGTGCCCACGCCTGGGTCTGTGGACGTGGAAAGAAAAATGGGGGTGGGGAGTAGTAGAACAGGGGTGACTGTAGGAGCAGGTGGTGCTCTGGCTGGGTATTTAGGTTGATCTGGAGGATGGAGTAAAATGCTAGTTATTTCTCAGATCTGTCAGATCTCGCAGGCGGTGCGAGAGGTGTAGGTGGCAAAGTAGGCTGATCTTTGGGAGCCAGTCTTTGGTCTGTATTTGAGGAATAACAGGCAGCTGTGGGAAGAATTCCAAATCATTAGTGTGGCAATCCTGCATGGCAGCAATCCAGTGATCACCTGCAGGTGTGTAGCTGATAAGTATAACCTGGCAGGCAAATTCCCCAACCCTGCTTAGCCTCCAACAAGTTGTAACTCACATTAGTCGTATTCAAACATCAATTAACATAGTGCAAGTAATGAGATCCTGCCCATCACACATGGGTAGGAACAGGGGTGTCAGTGTGCTACCCAGCCTTTAAAAGCGCAAAGGGCAAAAAGGCCACCACATCATTGCACATTGGACATGTAGACGATAATCTAAATAGTAAACCTGAGCCCTGGTGGACATGGTGATGCAGCCAGCACAACACACCTGCACAAAAGACTCTCTAATGGGGGTCTGTTAAGTAAAGAACGAAGTG
Organism: Ambystoma mexicanum; assembly: GCF_040938575.1. Classification (NCBI taxonomy): domain Eukaryota; kingdom Metazoa; phylum Chordata; class Amphibia; order Caudata; family Ambystomatidae; genus Ambystoma; species Ambystoma mexicanum. The sequence continues at coordinate 1,301,521,500 of NC_090932.1, forward strand.
GAAGACTCTGTCTTGTACACAAGACCTTGCATGGTCGCACCCACAACCTTCTCTAGAATCTTCCAGTCATGCCAGTCCGCACTCTCTCTGAGGTCAGCTATGCTCAACCCCCTTGCCAGGAGCACACACCATGAATACAAAGGTAAGCCCATGCAGCCGGTGGGCGCATCAGTCTCTGGGGTATTCTCCCACACTACTTAGGAGATTCTCTGAAGTTCCAGAGGGCTCTAAAGACCGACCTTTTCTCTTTGGTCTCGGCCAGGACATAGGTTAGCTCATTCTTCATTACCAGTTCAACGAGTTATGACCGCAGTCTCGTAGCAAGCTTTCCTTCTACCAACATCACCCAAAGCCTTCTTATGGCTAATGTCGTAGATGAGCTAGCACCAGCCACACATCCAAGCCAAAAGACCTATGTACGAATCTCATCAGATCTTCAGCCTGCGTCCTGTAATACAGAGCATATGTATTTGTCAAGGATGGACGGGAAGTCAATGCTTCTCCTTGCTCCTTGCTGTCTCCAGCGCATCATTCGCACTAGATAGGCGACATGCACGTTTCTGAAGATGTCCAGCTTATTAAGCCTTGAAAGCTAAATGTCCTTCTGAGCTTCGGGGATGGGATTTGATAAATGTACTTTTGTGGGTTCATGTAAGGGAAGAACATCCTGGCAAAGGTGCTTAAATATTTCAGTTTTGCCACATGTTCGTGATTGTTCACCCAATCCCAACTTTCGGCCTGTTTTTTTTAAAGAATGCATCAAAACCCCAGCAACTTTTTCCCAGCTCGGAGCCCATGCAATCTGTTAAAAATAAAATGTCATTAGCTGTCACGACATGACAAGTCTGTATAGCCTTTCAAATGTTTTCTAATGGTTTTCGGCAGCTGGCATAACCTTTATGAATAAATTGCCTCTCCTAAGCTGCAGGTGGACTACTAGTGACGTGAGGCCCAGTTCAATCCGTATAGCCTCTACCAGTGTACTATCAGTGAGGCCATGAAGTTTGCGCCACAGGTGACCCTCCAACATTTTTGACCTCACGCTAGGTCAGTGTAAGAAGCTTCCAGGGCGTATAGTATATTTAACACCAGTTTCTGCCTGTAAACGGTTATGATCCCTATCAGACTGAACCCAGCGGCACGTTGGGCAAACCTTTTTATCAATAACAATGAAGACAATACCCTCAGTTTCCTTTTACGTAACAACACATTTTCCTCCTTTCTTTCCTCCATTTCATAACCAAAATACACATAGCTACTGACCCTTTGTATAGGTCCCTCTGTACTAAAAAAAACACCCTTTTAGTCATCTTGGTCCTTCCAAAGCACATGAACTTCGTTTTAGCCATGTTCACTTGCATTGCGTTACTTTTTGCATAGTCCAAGATGATTTGTGGGTTGTATATGAATTGTTCGTTTTACAACTGTACGAATTAAAATTGACCTTTTCACAATTGAAAGAATTATGAAGGCCAATTGTAACATATATCTGGGGGGTAAACCCCCCGCAACCCCCCACCCAACGCAAACACCCCCAAAACCCCTTACATATATATATATATAAGCGGTCAATTGTGAAAAGGTCAATTGAGACCCTTTAAAATCGGTCAATTGTTCATTCGAACAATTGTAAACGAACAATTTGGGTAATACCGATTTGCGCACTGCGGCAGATGCACACATAGATGCTGTCTAAGAAAGCAATGTCATCCGCGTCGGCGAGCCATTGTACTCTCGAATGGCCAATCCGATACAGAAATGTATCTATCCCTTGCCAGCGCTGAGCCAATGTCAGAAATATAGAGCTTAAAAAGCACAGGGGCCAAAACACATCCCTGTCTGACCCCCTGTCTATCTGCACGGGTGCAGAGAGATCACCAGCTCTGTTAAGTCATATGCTAGCTTTATTAAAACTGTAAAGGAGTTTACATGGAAACAGTAGCCCTTGAGGAGCACCCAGCGCGTCTAACTTGGCCCACAGCTCAGATTTAGCCACACAATCAATGGGCGCTGAGAAGTCAATAAATAAAGCCTAGAGCAGAGCTGCACCCTTAACGTGCGCTTGCTGGATTAATGTATTCAGGACAAAGATGTTAAAGGCTGTGGACAGGCTAAGTACCCTATGACTCTAGACCTATTAATTCAACCCCTGCAATATGAAACTAGTGCAGACTTTATACTCATACAGTCCAATAAAGAGAGATGGCCGTAGTCTTCAAATTCCGTCATTCTCCCCTTCTTATAGACTGGAACTAGATGGGCCACGAGCCACGACTCCAAAGTGTCCCCTTTTTCCTTGATTTTAGCAAATAGGAGGTACACAATGTTGGCCCAGTCTTCTGGGTTGGCTACCATAACCATGTTTGAGACCCTGTCTGGGCCTGTGGCTCTAGAAGACTTAAGACCCTGAAACACCTCTAACTATGCTTTCATAGTGGTGTTCAACTTTAATAGTTCTGCACGGGAGAGAGGCTTAACACGCACAGAATTAAATTTCTGCACCAGGAGTTTGGTCCAGTTCTCTTTCTTAATGACATTTGCCAAGGAATCCCCCCCGATTCATGGACCCAAACTTTTCCAATAGCCTCTTCGTATTCCCCTCATATAGTGTAGCATACATTTCTTGGGATCTGTTTGATTATTGTGATGGCCGAAAATGCAGCCTTTTTTAAAAAAAACCCTTTACACCACATATATATGCGGGGGGATACCCCCGCAGCCTCCCCATATTAATATTATATTCTATACCCCCATATATATATATGTGGTGGGAGGAGGAAAGGGGGGATAAAAAAAATCATCGCCATTTTCGGCCGTCGTAATTGTGAGGGCGACATTTTTGGTACAATTCCCATTTCTTGCCAAGCCATATTATTGCATTATATGTTTTACCCAATTATTGTATGCTTTTTTTGTACGTCGAATCCAGAGATGTTTAGCCCGAGGATAATCATCATTATGGATTCTTCTCAGTGTCTGCCTTAGCTCTCTTTTCCTTGCCTTAATGACCTTGTCGTACATCCTTCTAACTTTCTGTTCGTATAGTGGCGATTTTTGACTCGGAATAGGGAGAAAGCTAACGGCTACATCTGAGACCCTTTTCACAATTTCCCCAGGGGTATCCAGGAGCATGTCATCGACCTCCAAGGTGGGCATATAATAGGAAATGGCACAGACATTCCAGTCCATCCAACCTAACCTATTTTTGTTGGACTTAACCGCAAGGTCACGATTGCATGGTCACTATAGTCGTTGCAAGCAATATTCGTGGTCATCTGCATGCTTAGTAAATTAGAATTAGCGTACAAATAATCAATGGTGGAGGATGATCTATCTATTTTCCAGGTTGCTGCCCCTAATCCATCCCCCACGACCTGACCAGTTTACTTCACTCTCACACTCTCAGTTCTGGATGGGGCAGTGACAGTGGCTCTTGACCCTTCTGCGATGGAAGTGGCAGTGCATCTGATACCTCAGCCATGGGAAATGCATGGTTATCGAAACCCTCTGCCATCATTAGAGGCAGTGACCTTGGAACTGCGGTGCTCCTGGCCTGCTTTTCCATGGTTGGGGCAGTACTCCTGGGACCCCCTGCCATACTTAGAGACGGTGTCTCTGGCATCCTTGCCCATGATAATGAAGGTGATCTGGTATGCTCTTCCAGGGTAGGGTCCGTTCCCCTATCATTTTGGAGACAGAATCTGTTAGGGGAATTCCATTTTTGGGGTTTTCCTTTTCTCTCCTAGTGTATTCTGTAAACATTGTGCTGGCCTCTAAGGCTTTTGGACTATCCTATTGCTGTCAGATGGACTTCTACTGAAGTCTCCAATGCAGCTGCAACATGTTATGGTTGTGCTGCCCTCATCAGTCCATATGACTAGAGGAAGCATGGCTGCTGCTGGGCACCCATTTGGTCCCATGGTGACTTTTCTCACCATGTAAGTGTGTTGGGGAGTTAACTGTACAATTGTTTTTGGCTATGCAAGGTCTGTAGCCCTTTTTACTCCATTAGTAGCCTGGTGGCCCACTCTGGTAGCCATTTGGGAAGGAAGTAGATTTTATAAGGCTTACCTCCGGCCATTTTGTTTTGTGGTCTTTCTTGGTTTGTGTTGACCATGATGAGTGGCTGAAATGGCTGTTCTGCTGGCTCCTCCAGGCATCTGAGTACACATTGGTGTAGGTGTACCTGTGTGTATGGAAGTTTGGCTGGAGAGTCTTGATAGGCTGGCCACCAAAGCTTTTAATGCTGCACATTTGTGGCTTGGTGGGCAGGGGTTTCCCCTTGTGTTAGTATAACTCGAAAGCTCCATTTCCATCCAGGGGATTTGTTTTCTATATTCCCACGGGAGACTGCTTGCAGATGGGCTTCAGGGGAGGATTGTGGTGTGACAGTACTGAATATGCCCCTAATCCTTTGTTCTTGCATCCCGGGTTCTTTTTGATGGTGGTATTCCCTGAAGCCTTCATTACTGGATCCTCTGGCATTCATTGTTGGGACTCGTCAAGCCTGCAGCTCCTGATGCTCCAGAAGACCGTCCTGGTCTCTCTGCTGTGGTGGCCTAGAACCTCGAGTAAGTCTTGTGTGTCCGCTTCTGCCCCTCGTGGGACATATTGGATCACCTCCTGCAGCTGTCTTCATTGTGGGGCAGTCTAATGCTGCCTGGATTATTTGTTCTCCACCAAGCTGCCTTATTACCTGCTTGCTGACACTCATGATGACAAGACAGGCACAAGTGATCACAGTTCAAGGGTGTTTATTGAACAATGAATGCTGTATGCAGGTTGGAAAAACGCCTATTCTAAACCCAAAACTAAGATAGGAGCAAGCGTCAACAATCAAATGAAAAATAAGCCAGCCGTAGTGGCATTGTGTCAAAATAAAAGGGGCCTTTACTAAGAAACCTATTGCCAAACCTCACAACTAATACAAAAAAGGGTTGTGGGATAGATCTCAAGAAAAGAAAGAAGTGTTCTTAAATAATATGTCAGGATGCGGTAGTCTGGGTCTCCCTTACCCATGTTTTGAACACAGGGTAAGATGCTTGGGAGCTTGCAGCACAGTACAGTCACTGGCTTCTCCAGCACAAAACTACAGTTCTAATGGTAGCTCTCGGGACACACTCTCTAGCTTTTCTAGCATGAGCTGGTAGTTCAGCTTTTAACTCTCGAGCATTCAGGTATCGGGGCCGTCGAGGGCCAAGTCTCGTTCTGCTTGAAAGTCTCTTGCTTTCGAGGACCTGACATGTTCAAATAACAAAACAAAAGTTCCTTTGACAAATGAAAAGATGGTTTCCAATGTTTGCTGGGTGATGGATTAACCCCTGGGTCCCCCTCTTCTGGGCACTGACCCTTCACGTATATATACATATTACATATTATATTATAATACATTATATATATTATATATATTATATATATATATTAAGGAACTCCTTAATATATATGTCACAGTTCCTTTAGCAGTCAACTTTGGCTGATAGCTTCACCCCTGGATCTCCCTCGGTTGGGCTCGGACCGCTTTTGCCTTTTGCAGGATTTCTCCTCCCTCAATTTCTCAACGTCTTTTGCTTGGGTTATGGCTTCACCCCTGGATCTCCCTTGGTCGCCTCAGACCCCTCTTGACTTAAGCAGGATTCAGTTCCCTTGGTTTCTCAATGTTTTCTCTCACTGTGGGATTCACTTCCCTTTCTTTCACAGTGCTTGTAGAGTAAAGTCTTTCGTTTGTACAGGGATTTTGCTTGACCCTCTGTATGACCATTTTGACCTGTTTCGCTGTCCCTCCTACGGCCTTCTGGTATCTGTAGTTTCTCTCATATGGGGCTCAACCTGATTCTCTTGAGTTAGCACCCACGTGGTGCCGCTTTCCCTCTGCAGCTGGTCTCCCTTTCACACTTTTTATAGTTCATTCAAAGTTTATCAGCTTTGGTTCAAACTTGCCACTTTGTGATCCTCACTCAACACACCCTGGTTCTTATCGGTTTTCCCTTCGACTCACCGGCTTTTGGCTTCTCTGGAGTCAAGGCCGGTTGCACAGGCGCGGGAGCTTCCCTTGCTCCTGCTTATCGGCATAGGCTTGTCCCGTTGACATCTGCTGCAGGTCACTTGGGCTATTGTTCGCGGTATTAGGCTCCCTCTCACAAAGGTTCCGCGGGTCTGGCATGAAAAGGGTCTGCAGGAAAAGGGCAAGGTCACTTCGCTTCTCGCCACCCTCTCGATTCCTGCCGCCTTTCTCCTTTGCTTAAACTGCTGCATCTGCTTAGCCATCTCGTCATGCTATCTGCCGTGCTCGTCTTGCTCCTACTGCGCTTTCTCAGTCCACCTTTTATCCCTGTGCGAAAAAGGAAGGGCCGCTAGGTGTGTGTGATTTAAATTGATTGCCTGACTTTGCCTGACCCTTGTGGCGGGACATGTCACGTAAACAGGTGCATTACAAGTCTGTTGTCTGTCCCAATGTGAGGAAGTATTCAGGGTGGAAAAGGAAGGTGGTAGAGTTCCTGAGTGTCCTGCAGAGTAGGATGGAGAAAAGGTTTTGTCGGATTGACCTACGGGATATGATGGGGAAGGTTTGCGAAATGGACGAGAATGACCGGTATGTAGAACAGAACATAGGGGGTTGTGGGAATGGTAGTCGGCTGTTACAGTAGATTGAGATTTCAGAAAATGATAATCAGAAGGACGAGATTACTAGGGTTTGCGGGTTAAGCGGGAATAGCTGGGGTCGTAACATGAACCATGGGGATTGTGGGAATCGTAGTGTTCTATCTGAGCCTGTTGGGAGTGTGGAAAACAACAATCAGATGGACGTGGATAAAAATGGTTGGAATCATTCAAGTAGGAATTAGAAAAGCAAGGATTCTGGGATAGGTAGTTTCTGCGAGCAATGGAAATTGGGATCCTAGGGGATTGGTTATATACAGAGGGGTTGTTGGCTTTCAGAAGAGGAAGTTTATTGGATTGAAGGGAGGTCGATTTGGTACAGCCTATAAAGACTTCATAGACCTCATCTTCCTCCTCCCCTTCTCCTGTATAGTACTGTGTCTCACCTCAGGTATCTCCCCAAGTATGACCCCGGGTTCCCCTACCCAGGTGATCCTTCATCGGTCGTCCAACCCCAGGGTTACTCCTTAGGAGTATTACAAAGTACGTTGGGTAACTATCTTTTGCACTAACTGTATGAATGATTTGGGTCTCTTTCAATATTCTTCACTATTTTATACACATGCAGTGCTGCTGTTTTTATTTTTAGTACTTATCTCAACTGTTGCCACTTTTACACATTTTTTATATCAATAGAGTGCTTATATTTTTTATTCTATACGTCTGGTGTATTTTGCTGTGCTACCATAGAGAGAGTTTTGGACAAACTTAGGGGACAACCTCTGTCACCATGTATGGTAGGTCTTCTTACACCCCTAACTAGGGGGCTATGGAAAAAAAAAACATTTCTCTAACAGTATCTCTTGCATATTCGCCCACAGTAATGATTGTGTTATTGTTCACGGTGCATTCTGCCATGGTAGGAATATTCCTGGTGATAAGAAGGTTGCCCAGTAGGTGAGAAGATTTGGATCTGCAACCAGGCCATTTCGCCCCCTACTCCAGAAATGGTTGTGTTCAATGAGGGCACAGGCTTTAAAGGTGTTGGTAGAATGGGAAGAGCACTCATAGGGTAAGGGCAACGATGGAACTCTTTTCCATCTGACTTCTGTAATTGTAGTTGTAATTTTTTTATTTATACAGCGCTTATACACAGGTAGAGTGCTTCAAAGCGTTTCAAGGCAGGACGTGAACAAGGGAATGCAGTAATCATCCTTAGGCCTTGAAGTTTCCGAATGATCTAAACAGAAAAACTAGCATAAAAGGCCTGACAGCATTTCTCCTAGTGCAAGTGCATGAAGTGTTACAGGGTTTATAGTGATAAAATCGAAAACAAAAAGGTTGAATTTTTTTTATTACGTTTTTTATTCGAAATGGGGGGGGTTCCCCTCAACCCCCCACTTTTTTTTGTTTTTGTTTTACCCATTTTTTTTTATTCCCGGACCCCAAAATAAATATCTAATTTAAAAAAAAGGAATTCAACTTTTTTTTTTGTTGACTTTTTGTTTTTCGACATTATGACTTTCGACATTTTTGTTTCGAAGTTTTGACTGCACACCGTGTTACAGTTGCGACCAAGCTAGGGAGGGGGACAAATAAAAGGGGGGGGGACAGGACAGACGAATTTACTAGTTCTAGTACATTTAGGTCAAGCATGCATGCATACAGACAGAGGTGAGAGGAAGAGGGTGTGGACAAAAGCGTCCCGTCCAACAGAGCCCTCGGTTAACTGCAGAGAGGTTGCCTCGATCATGGAGCGTAAGCTGAAAGTGCAGTAATGCTGAACCTAATGCAGTGGCCCGGAGGCAAGTGCAAAGACTGGCAGGGGGGCCTGGGACCTGTAATGCTCTGGAGATGAACCAGGCAACCAGTCAGCAAAAACTGAACAGAGTAGGGAGGAGAAGGAGAAGGGGGATGGAGAGAAAAAGAACGGAGGTTAGCAGGGAGAGAGCAGGAGGAAGAGAAGAGGAAGGTCTTGAAGAGTTTCCGTAACTTAAGGTGCTCCAGTTCAAGACGGAGACCGGCAGAGAGGCTGTTCCAGAGGGAGGCACCTGCAGTGTAAAATTGAAAACGGAGGTACAGTACTGAAGAGCTAGTTCCACATTACTTGACAGTACGTGGAGATGAGACTCAGAACTCATTATTTCTTCACTCCAAGCTATTATCCATCATATCCTCATCCATGGGCTCATTTCTCGCCCTCCATATTTGTCTCATGTTATCAGTTGGGTGGTGTTCAAAAGACACCCTATTTCTGATCATTTGACTGTACGGCCCCACCCCGGTGGTAGATAAGGCAGAAAATGCTCATGATGTTCGTAATCGGCCACATAGTATATGCTCCAAATCATCAAAGGAATCCTCCATAAGGGAGCCGGGCCATCTTAGACCGTCAACCTTCACAGGGTAGTTTAAGGCACCACAGAGCTCTGTATCCTGCCGTCTCCAGGTGATGTCTGAACCCAAAGAGTGAGCTCTTTGGGGGCTTTCCTCCCGGTGCTGAACTACCACAGGAAGGAATCTCTGACCAGCCTTGCATTGGGAGTGGTGTGGCGCGTGGGTAAGGAGGAGTTTGAGGAGGTGGTGCTGGGGACATGCCAGTGAGGAGATCACCTCATCACCTCCCCTTAGAGCACACTGCTCATAGACAGAGGCATACGTGTGATGGCACCGTGGAACACAATATCCCACTTTGCTATTCATTGCGCATCTTCGGGCTTTGGGGATGGGTTGGATGTGGGTTGCTCCCACACCCAATGGAGATCTGAAGGAAAGGACGAACCCACATGGAGGGATATAATCCTACATGCCAGCACTATCGATTTAGGGAGGAGGCTATGTGTTACTTTCTCCCGCCTAAAATGATTCTAACCCCAGTTCAACCCAAGGAGAAATTTCAATTCTCCTGCGTTGCCTGTCAAAATCTCCCCCCAGGTGCTGCAACATGTTGCGGTATGATGCATAAATACCCTTATAAAGTGAGAGTAGATCGAGATGCGGGCTGGCCTCCCCTCCACCCCCCCCCCCGAACACTAGTCATCAGAAACAGAGGATAGGCAATTTTCACAAAAACACAATGTTTGATCACATTTGGCACAGCTTGACTTTGGAAAGTTTCATTCACGTGCCCTCCTGAGGAACTCCTAGGCACCTTCCTCCCAAGTTACTGAAAGACCTGGTGAGGTCAGGCTGGAGGCCCCTATAGTGTTGGTGTTAGCCAGTGGTGGGTTCTTGCTCTTCTCAGTTCCGTTTTATGATCATTGTTGGGTGATGACAGTTCGTGAGGGTGTTGAGTCTTTCAGTCTCTGTGGTGGGTGGGTTTAGACTAACTTGGAAGGGTTTAGGTTGGGGGGCTTGCAAGGATTATTTTGGGGTGTAAGGGATGGCTTCCTTTCCTGTGTTTTGAGGTGAGGGTCGTGTTGGTGGAGACTGAGCTGTGTGCAGCGCGATTTGGGCTCTGCTTCTTCTGGTCACCGTTTTGGTCTTTGGTAAGAGGTGGTGTTCACGTTCTGTGTATCATGATGTGCAGGATTTGGAGAGACTGAGCCATGGGGTCTGATCTGGGTGGTGTTCTTGCTTTAAGCGTTGCGCACTGTTGTATTTGCAGACATGGAAGATGGGTATGAGAGATATTAACATCCCCCACTGGTGACGGTCTGGCTCTACAGTAAGTGATGGGCTTCATGGGAAGCCCGGACAGTTCTTCAGATGCAATCTGTTGAGTGCATGACATGCTCCACTCCAGGCTGCGCCATGGGACAGCAATCAAAGTTGCACACATCCTCGGTGCAGATGCAGGGGCGTGAGCCATAGGGCGCAGAAGGAGCTGATGGCTCAGTGCAGCCTTTGGTGTTAAAGCAGGCAGGGGGTGGGTAGGTTACATGGGCTATCTACAGCAGCAGTGACCACAGCTGAAACAGTGTAAAAGAGCTTTATGCAAGATATCTGCAGCAGCAGTGCTTACAGCTGAATTATTGTGAAAGAGCTTTATGCGAGATATCTGCAGCAGCAGTGCTTACAGCTGAATTAGTGTAAAAGAGCTTTATGTGAGATATCTGCAGCAGCAGTGCTTACAGCTGGATTAGTGTAAAAGAGCTGTATACGAGATATCTGCAGCAGCAGTGCTCACAGCTGAATTAGTGTAAAAGAGCTTCATGCAAGATATCTGCATCAGCAGTGCTTACAGCTGATTTAGTATAAAAGAGCTTTATGTGAGATATCGGCAGCAGCAGGGCTCACAGCTGAATTAGTGTAAAAGAGCTTTATTAAAGATATCTGCAGCAGCAGTGCTTACAGCTGAATTAGTGTAAAAGAGCTTTGTGCAAGATATCCGCAGCAGCAGTGCTTACAGCTGAATTAGTGTAAAAGAACTTTGTGTGAGATCTGCAGCAGCAGTGCTTACAGCTGAAGCAGTGTAAAAGAGCTTTATGCGAAATATCTGCAGGAGCAGTGCTTATAGCTGAATTAGTGTAAAAGAACTTTATGCAAAATATCTGCAACAGCAGTGCTTACAGCTGATATAGTGTAAAAGAGCTTTATGCGAGATATCTGCAGCAGCAGTGCTTACAGCTGAATAAGTGTAAAAGAGCTTTGTGCAAGATATCCGCAGCAGCAGTGCTCGCAGCTGAATTACTGTAAAAAGAGCTTTATTCGAGATATCTGCAGTAGCAGTGCTTACAGCTGAATTACTGCAAACAAGCTTTATGCGAGATATCTGCATCATCAGTGCTTACAGTTGAATTAGTGTAAAAGAGCTTCATGCAAGATATCTGCAGCAGCAGTGCTTACAGCTGAATTAGTGTAAAAGAGCTTAATGCGAGATATCTGCAGCAGCAGTGCTCACAGCTGATGCTATCTATCTGCAGCAGCAGTGCTCACAGCTGAATTAGTGTAAAAGAGCTTTATGCGAGATCTGCAGCAGCAGTACTTACAGCTGAAACAGCGTAAAAGAGCTTTATGCGAGATATCTGCAACAGCAGTGCTTACAGCTGAAGCAGTGTAAAAGAGCTTTATGCGAGATATCTGCAGCAGCAGTGCTTACAGCTGAATTAGTGTAAAAGAGCTTTGTGTGATATCTGCAGCAGCAGTGCTTACAGCTGAATTAGTGTAAAAGAGCTTTGTGTGAGATCTGCAGCAGCAGTGCTTAGAGCTGAAGCAGTGTAAAAGAGCTTTATGCAAAATATCTGCAACAGCAGTGCTTACAGCTGAATTAGTGTAAAAGAGCTTTGTGTGAGATCTGCAGCAGCAGTGCTTACAGCTGATATAGTGTAAAAGAGCTTTATGCGAGATATCCGCAGCAGCAGTGCTCACAGCTGAATTACTGTAAAAGGGCTTTATTCGAGATATCTGCAGCAGCCGTGCTTACAGCTGAATTAGTGTAAAAGAGCTTAATGCGAGATATCTGCAGCAGCAGTGCTCACAGCTGATGCTAGCTATCTGCAGCAGCAGTGCTCACAGCTGAATTAGTGTAAAAGAGCTTTATGCGAGATCTGCAGCAGCAGTACTTACAGCTGAAACAGCGTAAAAGAGCTTTATGCGAGATATCTGCAACAGCAGTGCTTACAGCTGAATTAGTGTAAAAGAGCTTTATGCGAAATATCTGCAGGAGCAGTGCTTATAGCTGAATTAGTGTAAAAGAACTTTATGCGAGATATCTGCAGCAGCAGTGCTTACAGCTGAATTAGTGTAAAAGAGCTTTGTGTGAGATCTGCAGCAGCAGTGCTTACAGCTTACATAGTGTAAAAGAGCTTTGTGCAAGATATCCGCAGCAGCACTGCTCGCAGCTGAATTACTGTAAAAAGAGCTTTATTCGAGATATCTGCAGTAGCAGTGCTTACAGCTGAATTACTGTAAACGAGCTTTATGCGAGATATCTGCAGCAGTAGTGCTTACAGTTAAATTAGTGTAAAAGAGCTTCATGCAAGATATCTGCAGCAGCAGTGCTTACAGCTGAATTAGTGTAAAAGAGCTTAATGCGAGATATCTGCAGCAGCAGTGTTCACAGCTGATGCTAGCTATCTGCAGCAGCAGTGCTCACAGCTGAATTAGTGTAAAAGAGCTTTATGCGAGATCTGCAGCAGCAGTACTTACAGCTGAAACAGCGTAAAAGAGCTTTATGCGAGTTATCTGCAACAGCAGTGCTTACAGCTGAATTAGTGTAAAAGAGCTTTGTGTGAGATCTGCAGCACCAGTGCTTACAGCTGAATTAGTGTAAAAGAGCTTTGTGTGATATCTGCAGCAGCAGTGCTTACAGCTGAAGCAGTGTAAAAGAGCTTTATGCGAGATATCTGCAGCAGCAGTGCTTATAGCTGAACTAGTGTAAAAGAACTTTATGCGAGATATCTGCAGCAGCAGTGCTCACCACTGAATTAGTGTAAAAGAGCTTTATTCGAGATATCTGCAGGAGCAGTGCTTACAGATGAATTAGTGTAAAAGAACTTTGTGTGAGATCTGCAGCAGCAGTGCTTACAGCTGAAGCAGTGTAAAAGAGCTTTATGTGAAATATCTGCAGCAGCAGTGCTTATAGCTGAATTAGTGTAAAATTGCTTTGTGTGAGATCTGCAGCAGCAGTGCTTACAGCTTATATAGTGTAAAAGAGCTTTATGCGAGATATCCGCAGCAGCAGTGCTCGCAGCTGAATTACTGTAAAAGAGCTTTATTCGAGATATCTGCAGCAGCCGTGCTTACAGCTGAATTAGAGTAAACAAGCTTTGTGTGAGATTTGCAGCAGCAGTTCTTACAGCTGAAGCAGTGTAAAAGGGCTTTATGCGAGATATCTGCAGCAGCAGTGATTACAGTTGAATTAGTGTAAAAGAGCTTTATGCAAGATATCTGCAGAAGCAGTTTTTACAGCTGAATTAGTGTAAATGAGCTTTGTGTGAGATTTGCAGCAGCAGTGCTTACAGCTGAAGCAGTGTAAAAGAGCTTTATGTGAGATATCTGCAGCAGCAGTGCTTACAGTTGAATTAGTGTAAAAGAGCTTTATGCAAGATATCTGCAGCAACAGTGCTTACAGCTGAATTAGTGTAAAGGAGCTTAATGCGAGATATCTGCAGCAGCAGTGCTCACAGCCGATGTGAGATATCTGCAGCAGCAGTGCTCACAGCTGAATTAGTGTAAAAGAGCTTTATGCGAGATCTGCAGCAGCAGTACTTACAGCTGAAGGAGTATAAAAGAGCTTTATGCGAGATATCTGCAACAGCAGTGCTTACAGCTGAATTAGTGTAAAATAGCTTTGTGTGAGATCTGCAGCACCAGTGCTTACAGCTGAAGTAGTGTAAAAGAGCTTTGTGTGATATCTGCAGCAGCAGTGCTTACAGCTGAAGCAGCGTAAAAGAGCTTTATGCAAGATATCTGCAGCAGCAGTGCTTATAGCTGAACTAGTGTAAAATAACTTTATGCGAGATATCTGCAGCAGCAGTGCTCACAGCTGAATGAGTGTAAAAGAGCCTTATGCGAGATATCTGCAGCAGCACTGCTTACAGCTGAATGAGTGTAAATGAGCTTTATGCGAGATAATCTGCAGCAGCATGCTTATAGCTGAATAAGTGTAAAAGAGTTTTATGTGAGATATCTGCAGCAGCAGTGCTTACAACTGAATTGGTGTAAAAGAGCTTAATGCAAGATATCTGCGACAGCAGTGCTTACAGCTGAATTAGTGTAAAAGAGCTTTATGCGAGATATCTGCAGCAGCAGTGCTCACAGCTGAATGAGTGTAAAAGAGCTTTATGCGAGCTCTGCTGCAGCAGTGCTTACAGCTGAATTAGTGCAAAAGAGCTTTGTGTGAGATCTGCACCAGCAGTGTTTACAGCTGAAGCAGTGTAAAAGAGCTTTATGTGAGATATCGGCAGCAGCAGTGCTTACAGCTAAATTAGTGTAAAAGAGCTTTGTGTGAGATCAGCAGCAACAGTGCTTACAGCAGAATTAGTGTAAAAGAGCTTTGTGTGAGATCTGCAGCAACAGTGCTTACAGCTGAATTAGTGTAAAAGAGTGTTATGCGAGATATCTGCAGCAGCAGTGCTTACAGCTGAATTGGTGTAAAAGAGCTTAATGCGAGATATCTCTAGCAGCAGTGCTCACAGCTGATGCGAGATATCTGCAGCAGCATTGCTTACAGCTGAATTAGTGTAAAAGAGCTTTATGCGAGATATCTGCAGCAGCACTGCTTACAGCTGAATTAGTGTAAAAGAGATGTATGCGAGATATCTGCAGCAGCAGTGCTTACAGCTGTATTAGTGTAAAAGATCTTTATGCGATATATCTGCAGCAGCAGTGCTTACAGCTGAATTGGTGTAAAAGAGCTTAATGCAAGATATCTGCAGCAGCAGTGCTTACAGCCGAATTAGTATAAAAGAGCTATATGCGAAATATCTGCAGTGGCAGTGCTTACAACTGAATTAGTGTAAAAAGAGCTTAATGCTAGATATCTGCAGCAGCAGTGCTCACAGCTGATGCGAGAGATCTGCAGCAGCAGTGCTCACAGCTGAATTAGTGTAAAAGAGCTTTATGCAAGATATCTCCAGCAGCAGTTCTTACAGCTGAATTAGTGTAAAAGAGCTTTATGTGAGATATCTGCAGCACCAGTGCTTACAGCTGAAGTAGTGTAAAAGAGCTTTATGCAAGATATCTGCAGCAGCAGTGCTTATAGCTGAACTAGTGTAAAATAACTTTATGCGAGATATCTGCAGCAGCAGTGCTTACAGCTGAATTAGTGTAAAATAGCTTTGTGTGATATCTGCAGCAGCAGTGCTTACAGCTGAAGCGGTGTAAACGAGCTTTATGCAAGATATCTGCAGCAGCAGTGCTTATAGCTGAACTAGTGTAAAATAACTTTATGCGAGATATCTGCAGCAGCAGTGCTTAACGCTGAATTAGTATAAAATAGCTTTGTGTGATATCTGCAGCAGCAGTGCTTACAGCTGAAGCAGCGTAAAAGAGCTTTATGCAAGATATCTGCAGCAGCAGTGCTTACAGCTGAATTAGTGTAAAAGAGCTTTGTGTGAGATCTGAAGCAGCAGTGCCTACAGCTGAATTAGTGTAAAAGAGCTTTATGCAAGATATCTGCAGCAGCAGTGCTTATAGCTGAACTAGTGTAAAATAACTTTATGCGAGATATCTGCAGCAGCAGTGCTTACAGCTGAATTAGTGTAAAATAGCTTTGTGTGATATCTGCAGCAGCAGTGCTTACAGCTGAAGCAGCGTAAAAGAGCTTTATGCAAGATATCTGCAGCAGCAGTGCTTATAGCTGAACTAGTGTAAAATAACTTTATGCGAGATATCTGCAGCAGCAGTGCTTACAGCTGAATTAGTGTAAAAGAGCTTTGTGTGATATCTGCAGTAGCAGTGCTTACAGCTCAAGCAGTGTAAAAGAGCTTTATGCAAGACATCTGCAGCAGCAGTGCTTATAGCTGAACTAGTGCAAAATAACTTTATGCGAGATATCTGCAGCAGCAGTGCTTACAGCTGAATTAGTGTAAAATAGCTTTGTGTGATATCTGCAGCAGCAGTGCTTACAGCTGAAGCAGCGTAAAAGAGCTTTATGCAAGATATCTGCAGCAGCAGTGCTTATAGCTGAACTAGTGTAAAATAACTTTATGCGAGATATCTGCAGCAGCAGTGCTTACAGCTGAATTAGTGTAAAAGAGCTTTGTGTGAGATCTGAAGCAGCAGTGCTTACAGCTGAATTAGTGTAAAAGAGCTTTATGCGAGTAATCTGCAGCAGCAGTGCTTACAGCTGAATTAGTGTACAATAGCTTTATATGAGATATCTGCAGCAGCAGTGCTCACAGCTGAATTAGTGTAAAAGAGCTTTATGTGAGATGTCTGCAGCAGCAGCGCTTAAAGCTGAATTAGTGTAAAAGAGCTTTGTGTGAGATCTGCAGCAGCAGTGCTTAGAGCTGAAGCAGTGTAAAAGAGCTTTATGCAAAATATCTGCAACAGCAGTGCTTACAGCTGAATTAGTGTAAAAGAGCTTTGTGTGAGATCTGCAGCAGCAGTGCTTACAGCTGATATAGTGTAAAAGAGCTTTATGCGAGATATCTGCAGCAGCAGTGCTTACAGCTGAATTAGTGTAAAAGAGCTTTGTGCAAGATATCCGCAGCAGCAGTGCTCGCAGCTGAATTACTGTAAAAAGAGCTTTATTCGAGATATCTGCAATAGCAGTGCTTACATCTGAATTACTGTAAACGAGCTTTATGCGAGATATCTGCAGCAGTAGTGCTTACAGTTGAATTAGTGTAAAAGAGCTTCATGCAAGATATCTGCAGCAGCAGTGCTTACAGCTGAATTAGTGTAAAAGAGCTTAATGTGAGATATCTGCAGCAGCAGTGCTCACAGCTGATGCTAGCTATCTGCAGCAGCAGTGCTCGCAGCTGGATTAGTGTAAAAGAGCTTTATGCGAGATCTGCAGCAGCAGTACTTACAGCTGAAACAGCGTAAAAGAGCTTTATGTGAGATATCTGCAACAGCAGTGCTTACAGCTGAATTAGTGTAAAAGAGCTTTGTGTGAGATCTGCAGCACCAGTGCTTACAGCTGAATTAGTGTAAAAGAGCTTTGTGTGATATCTGCAGCAGCAGTGCTTACAGCTGAATTAGTGTAAAAGAGCTTTGTGTGAGATCTGCAGCAGCAGTGCTTAGAGCTGAAGCAGTGTAAAAGAGCTTTATGCAAAATATCTGCAACAGCAGTGCTTACAGCTGAATTAGTGTAAAAGAGCTTTGTGTGAGATCTGCAGCAGCAGTGCTTAGAGCTGAAGCAGTGTAAAAGAGCTTTATGCAAAATATCTGCAACAGCAGTGCTTACAGCTGAATTAGTGTAAAAGAGCTTTGTGTGAGATCTGCAGCAGTAGTGCTTACAGCTGATATAGTGTAAAAGAGCTTTATGCGAGATATCTGCAGCAGCAGTGCTTACAGCTGAATTAGTGTAAAAGAGCTTTGTGCAAGATATCCGCAGCAGCATTGCTCGCAGCTGAATTACTGTAAAAAGAGCTTTATTCGAGATATCTGCAGTAGCAGTGCTTACAGCTGAATTACTGTAAACAAGCTTTATGCGAGATATCTGCAGCAGTAGTGCTTACAGTTGAATTAGTGTAAAAGAGCTTCATGCAAGATATCTGCAGCAGCAGTGCTTACAGCTGAATTAGTGTAAAAGAGCTTAATGCGAGCTATCTGCAGCAGCAGTGCTCACAGCTGATGCTAGCTATCTGCAGCAGCAGTGCTCACAGCTGGATTAGTGTAAAAGAGCTTTATGCGAGATCTGCAGCAGCAGTACTTACATCTGAAACAGCGTAAAATAGCTTTATGCGAGATATCTGCAACAGCAGTGCTTACAGCTAAATTAGTGTAAAAGAGCTTTGTGTGAGATCTGCAGCACCAGTGCTTACAGCTGAATTAGTGTAAAAGAGCTTTGTGTGATATCTGCAGCAGCAGTGCTTACAGCTTAATTAGTGTAAAAGAGCTTTGTGTGAGATCTGCAGCAGCAGAGCTTAGAGCTGAAGCAGTGTAAAAGAGCTTTGTGTGATATCTGCAGCAGCAGTGCTTACAGCTTAATTAGTGTAAAAGAGCTTTGTGTGAGATCTGCAGCAGCAGTGCTTACAGCTGATATAGTGTAAAAGAGCTTTATGTGAGATATCTGCAGCAGCAGTGCTTACAGCTGAATTAGTTTAAAAGAGCTTTGTGCAAGATATCCGCAGCAGCAGTGCTCGCAGCTGAATTACTGTAAAAAGAGCTTTATTCGAGATATCTGCAGTAGCAGTGCTTACAGCTGAATTACTGTAAACAAGCTTTATGCGAGATATCTGCAGCAGTAGTGCTTACATTGAATTAGTGTAAAAGAGCTTCATGCAAGATATCTGCAGAAGCAGTGCTTACAGCTGAATTAGTGTAAAAGAGCTTAATGCGAGATATCTGCAGCAGCAGTGCTCACAGCTGATGCTAGCTATCTGCAGCAGCAGTGCTCACAGCTGAATTAGTGTAAAAGAGCTTTATGCGAGATCTGCAGCAGCAGTACTTACAGCTGAAACAGCGTAAAAGAGCTTTATGCGAGATATCTGCAACAGCAGTGCTTACAGCTGAATTAGTGTAAAAGAGCTTTATGCGAAATATCTGCAGGAGCAGTGCTTATAGCTGAATTAGTGTAAAGGAGCTTTATGCCAGATATCTGCAGCAGCAGTGCTTACAGCTGAATTAGTGTAAAAGAGCTTTGTTTGAGATCTGCAGCAGCAGTGCTTACAGCTGATATAGTGTAAAAGAGCTTTATGCGAGATATCTGCAGCAGCAGAGCTTACAGCTGAATTAGTGTAAAAGAGCTTTGTGCAAGATATCCGCAGCAGCAGTGCTCGCAGCTGAATTACTGTAAAAAGAGCTTTATTCGAGATAACTGCAGTAGCAGTGCTTACAGCTGAATTACTGTAAACAAGTTTTATGCGAGATATCTGCAGCAGTAGTGCTTACAGTTGAATTAGTGTAAAAGCTTCATGCAAGATATCTGCAGCAGCAGTGCTTACAGCTGAATTAGTGTAAAAGAGCTTAATGCGAGATATCTGCAGGAGCAGTGCTCACAGCTGATGCTAGCTATCTGCAGCAGCAGTGCTCGCAGCTGAATTAGTGTAAAAGAGCTTTATGCGAGATCTGCAGCAGCGGTACTTACAGCTGAAACAGCGTAAAAGAGCTTTATGCGAGATATCTGCAACAGCAGTGCTTACAGCTGAATTAGTGTAAAAGAGCTTTGTGTGAGATCTGCAGCACCAGTGCTTACAGCTGAATTAGTGTAAAAGAGCTTTGTGTGATATCTGCAGCAGCAGTGCTTACAGCTGAAGCAGTGTAAAAGAGCTTTATGCGAGATATCTGCAGCACCAGTGCTTATAGCTGAACTAGTGTAAAAGAACTTTATGCGAGATATCTGCAGCAGCAGTGCTCACCACTGAATTAGTGTAAAAGAGCTTTATTCGAGATATCTGCAGGAGCAGTGCTTACAGATGAATTTAGTGTAAAAGAACTTTGTGTGAGATCTGCAGCAGCAGTGCTCGCAGCTGAATTACTGTAAAAGAGCTTTATTCGAGATATCTGCAGCAGCCGTGCTTACAGCTGAATTAGAGTAAACAAGCTTTGTGTGAGATTTGCAGCAGCAGTGCTTACAGCTGAAGCAGTGTAAAAGAGCTTTATGCAGGATATCTGCAGAAGCAGTTTTTACAGCTGAATTAGTGTAAATGAGCTTTGTGTGAGATTTTCAGCAGCAGTGCTTACAGCTGAAGCAGTGTAAAAGAGCTTTATGTGAGATATCTGCAGCAGCAGTGCTTACAGTTGAATTAGTGTAAAAGAGCTTTATGCAAGATATCTGCAGCAACAGTGCTTACAGCTGAATTAGTGTAAAGGAGCTTAATGCGAGATATCTGCAGCAGCAGTGCTCACAGCCGATGTGAGATATCTGCAGCAGCAGTGCTCACAGCTGAATTAGTGTAAAAGAGCTTTATGCGAGATCTGCAGCAGCAGTACTTACAGCTGAAGCAGTATAAAAGAGCTTTATGCGAGATATCTGCAACAGCAGTGCTTACAGCTGAATTAGTGTAAAATAGCTTTGTGTGAGATCTGCAGCACCAGTGCTTACAGCTGAAGTAGTGTAAAAGAGCTTTGTGTGATATCTGCAGCAGCAGTGCTTCCAGCTGAAGCAGCGTAAAAGAGCTTTATGCAAGATATCTGCAGCAGCAGTGCTTATAGCTGAACTAGTGTAAAATAACTTTATGCGAGATATCTGCAGCAGCAGTGCTTACAGCTGAATTAGTGTAAAAGAGCTTTATGCAAGATATCTGCAGCAGCAGTGCTCACAGCTGAATTAGTGTAAAAGAGTTTTATGCGAGATCTGCAGCAGCAGTACTTACAGCTGAAGCAGTGAAAAAGAGCTTTATGCAAGATATCTGCAGCAGCGGTGCTTACAGCTGAATTAGTGTGAAAGAGCTTTGTGTGAGATCTGCAGCAGCAGTGCTTACAGGTGAATTAGTGTAAAAGAGCTTTGTGTGAGATCTGCAGCAGCAGTGCTTAAAGCTGAAGCAGTGTAAAAGAGCCTTATGCGAGATATCTGTAGCAGCAGTGCTCACAGCTGAATTACTGTAAAAGAGCTTTATTTGAGATATCTGCAGCAGCAGTGCTTACAGCTGAATTAGTGTAAACGAGCTTTGTGTGAGATCTGCAGCAGCAGTGCTTACAGCTGAAGCAGTGTAAAAGAGCTTTATGCAAGATATCTGCAGCAGCAGTACTTACAGCTGAATTAGTGTAAAAGAGCTTTGCGTGAGATCTGCAGCAATAGTGCTTACAGTTGAATTAGTGTAAAAGAGCTGTATGTGAGATATCTGCAGCAGCAGTGCTTATAGCTGAATTTGTGTAGAAGAGATGTATGTGAGATATCTGCAGCAGCAGTGCTTAC
Organism: Ambystoma mexicanum; assembly: GCF_040938575.1. Taxonomy (NCBI): domain Eukaryota; kingdom Metazoa; phylum Chordata; class Amphibia; order Caudata; family Ambystomatidae; genus Ambystoma; species Ambystoma mexicanum. The sequence continues at coordinate 1,301,542,510 of NC_090932.1, forward strand.
AGCTGAATATGTGCAAAAGACATGTATGCAAGATATCTGCAGCAGCAGTGCTCACAGCTGATGTGAGATATCTGCAGCAGCATTGCTTACAGCTGAATTAGTCTAAACGAGCTTTATGCGAGATATCTGCAGCAGCAGTGCTACAGCTGAATATGTGTAAAAGAGATGTATGCAAGATAATCTGCAGCAGCATGCTTATAGCTGAATTAGTGTAAAAGAGTTTTATGCGAGATATCTGCAACAGCAGTGCTTACAACTGAATTGGTGTAAAAGAGCTTAATGCAAGATATCTGTGGCAGCAGTGCTTACAGCTGAATTAGTGTAAAAGAGCTTTATGCGAGATATCTGCAGCAGCAGTGCTCACAGCTGATGCGAGATATCTGCAGCAGCAGTGCTCACAGCTGAATTAGTGTAAAAGAGCTTAATGCTAGATATCTGCAGCAGCAGGGCTCACAGCTGGTGCGAGATATCTGCAGCAGCAGTGCTCACAGCTGAATTAGTGTAAAAGAGCTTTATGCAAGACATCTGCAGCAGCAGTGCTTAGAGCTGAATTAGTGTAAAATAGCTTTATGTGAGATATCTGCAGCACCAGTGCTTACAGCTGAAGTAGTGTAAAAGAACTTTGTGTGATATCTGCAGCAGCAGTGCTTACAGCTGAAGCAGTGTAAAAGAGCTTTATGCAAGATATCTGCAGCAGCAGTGCTTATAGCTGAACTAGTGTAAAATAACTTTATGCGAGATATCTGCAGCAGCAGTACGTACAGCTGAATTAGTGTAAAAGAGCTTTGTGTGAGATCTGAAGCAGCAGTGCTTACAGTTGAATTAGTGTAAAAGAGCTGGATGTGAGATATCTGCAGCAGCAGTGCTTACAGCTGAATTTGTGTAGAAGAGATGTATGTGAGATATCTGCAGCAGCAGTGCTTACAGCTGAATATGTGCAAAAGACATGTATGCAAGATATCTGCAGCAGCAGTGCTCACAGCTGATGTGAGATATCTGCAGCAGCATTGCTTACAGCTGAATTAGTCTAAACGAGCTTTATGCGAGATATCTGCAGCAGCGGTGCTACAGCTGATTATGTGTAAAAGAGATGTATGCAAGATAATCTGCAGCAGCATGCTTATAGCTGAATTAGTGTAAAAGAGTTTTATGCGAGATATCTGCAACAGCAGTGCTTACAACTGAATTGGTGTAAAAGAGCTTAATGCAAGATATCTGTGGCAGCAGTGCTTACAGCTGAATTAGTGTAAAATAGCTTTATGCGAGATATCTGCAGCAGCAGTGCTCACAGCTGATGCGAGATATCTGCAGCAGCAGTGCTCACAGCTGAATTAGTGTAAAAGAGCTTAATGCTAGATATCTGCAGCAGCAGTGCTCACAGCTGGTGCGAGATATCTGCAGCAGCAGTGCTCACAGCTGAATTAGTGTAAAAGAGCTTTATGCAAGACATCTGCAGCAGCAGTGCTTAGAGCTGAATTAGTGTAGAATAGCTTTATGTGAGATATCTGCAGCACCAGTGCTTACAGCTGAAGTAGTGTAAAAGAACTTTGTGTGATATCTGCAGCAGCAGTGCTTACAGCTGAAGCAGTGTAAAAGAGCTTTATGCAAGATATCTGCAGCAGCAGTGCTTATAGCTGAACTAGTGTAAAATAACTTTATGGGAGATATCTGCAGCAGCAGTACGTACAGCTGAATTAGTGTAAAAGAGCTTTGTGTGAGATCTGAAGCAGCAGTGCTTACAGCTGAATTAGTGTAAAAGAGCTTTATGTGAGTAATCTGCAGCAGCAGTGCTTACAGCTGAATTAGTGTACAATAGCTTTATATGAGATATCTGCAGCAGCAGTGCTTACAGCTGAATTAGTGTAAAAGAGCTTTGTGTGAGATCTGCAGCAGCAGTGCTTAGAGCTGAAGCAGTGTAAAAGAGCTTTATGTGAAATATCTGCAGCAGCATTCTTTACAGCTGAATTGGTGTAAAAGAACTGTATGCGAGATATCTTCAGCAGCAGTGCTTACAGCTGAATTAGTGTAACATTGCTCTGTGTGAGATCTGCAGCAGCAGTGTTTACAGCTGATATAGTGTAAACAAGCTTTGTGTGAGATTTGCAGCAGCAGTGCTTACAGCTGAAGCAGTGTAAATGAGCTTTATGCGAGATATCTGCAGCAGCAGTGCTTACAGCTGAATTAGTGTAAAAGAGCTTTATGCAAGATATCTGCAGCAGCAGTGCTCACAGCTGAATTAGTGTAAAAGAGTTATGCGAGATCTGCAGCAGCAGTACTTACAGCTGAAGCAGTGAAAAAGAGCTTTATGCAAGATATCTGCAGCAGCGGTGCTTACAGCTGAAGCAGTGTAAAAGAGCTTTATGCAAGATATCTGCAGCAGCAGTACTTACAGCTGAATTAGTGTAAAAGAGCTTTGCGTGAGATCTGCAGCAACAGTGCTTACAGTTGAATTAGTGTAAAAGAGCTTTATGTGAGATATCTGCAGCAGCAGTGCTTACAGCTGAATTTGTGTAGAAGAGATGTATGTGAGATATCTGCAGCAGCAGTGCTTACAGCTGAATATGTGCAATAGAGATATATGCAAGATATCTGCAGCAGCAGTGCTCACAGCTGATGCGAGATATCTGCAGCAGCATTGCTTACAGCTGAATTAGTGTAAACGAGCTTTATGCGAGATATCTGCAGCAGCAGTGCTTACAGCTGAATATGTATAAAAGAGATGTATGCGAGATAATCTGCAGCAGCATGCTTATAGCTGAATTAGTGTAAAAGAATTTTATGCGAGATATCTGCAGCAGCAGTGCTTACAACTGAATTGGTGTAAAAGAGCTTAATGCAAGATATCCGCGGAAGCAGTGCTTACAGCTGAATTAGTGTAAAAGAGCTTTATGCGAGATATCTGCAGCAGCAGTGCTCACAGCTGATGTGAGATATCTGCAGCAGCAGTGCTCACAGCTGAATTAGTGTAAAAGAGCTTTATGCGAGCTCTACAGCAGCAGTGGTTACATCTGAATTAGTGTACAGTAGCTTTATATGAGATATCTGCAGCAGCAGTGCTCACAGCTGAATTAGTGTAAAAGAGCTTTATGTGAGATATCTGCAGCAGCAGCGCTTACAGCTGAATTAGTATAAAAGAGTTTTGTGTGAGATCTGCAGCAGCAGTGCTTAGAGCTGAAGCAGTGTAAAAGAGCTTTATGCAAAATATCTGCAACAGCAGTGCTTACAGCTGAATTAGTGTAAAAGAGCTTTGTGTGAGATCTGCAGCAGTAGTGCTTAGAGCTGAAGCAGTGTAAAAGAGCTTTATGCGAAATATCTGCAGAAGCATTCTTTACAGCTGAATTGGTGTAAAAGAACTGTATGCGAGATATCTTCAGCAGCAGTGCTTACAGCTGAATTAGTGTAAGATTGCTCTGTGTGAGATCTGCAGCAGCAGTGTTTACAGCTGATATAGTGTAAACAAGCTTTGTGTGAGATGTGCAGCAGCAGTGCTTACAGCTGAAGCAGTGTAAAGGAGCTTTATGCGAGATATCTGCAGCAGCAGTGCTTACAGCTGAATTAGTGTAAAAGAGCGTTATGCAAGATATCTGCAGTATCAGTGCTTACAGCTGAATTAGTGTAAAAGAGCTTTATGCAAGATATCTGCAGCAGCAGTGCTCACAGCTGAATTAGTGTAAAAGAGTTTTATGCGAGATCTGCAGCAGCAGTACTTACAGCTGAAGAAGTGAAAAAGAGCTTTATGCAAGATATCTGCAGCAGCGGTGTTTACAGCTGAATTTGTGTAAAAGAGCTTTGTGTGAGATCTGCAGCAGCAGTGCTTACAGTTGAATTAGCGTAAAAGAGCTTTGTGTGAGATATCTGCAGCAGCAGTGCTTACAGCTGAATTTGTGTAGAAGAGATGTATGTGAGATATCTGCAGCAGCAGTGCTTACAGCTGAAGCAGTGTAAAAGAGCTTTATGCAAGATATCTGTAGCAGCAGTGCTCACAGCTGAATTACTGTAAACGAGCTTTATTTGAGATATCTGCAGCAGCAGTGCTTACAGCTGAATTCGTGTAAACGAGCTTTGTGTGAGATCTGCAGCAGCAGTGCTTACAGCTGAATTAGTGTAAAAGAGCTTTGTGTGAGATCTGCAGCAATAGTGCTTACAGTTGAATTAGTGTAAAAGAGCTTTATGTGAGATATCTGCAGCAGCAGTGCTTACAGCTGAATCTGTGTAGAAGAGATGTATGTGAGATATCTGCAGCAGCAGTGCTTACAGCTGAATATGTGCAAAAGAGATGTATACGAGATATCTGCAGCAGCAGTGCTCACAGCTGATGCGAGATATCTGCAGAAGCATTGCTTACAGCTGAATTAGTGTAAATGAGCTTTATGCAAGATATCTGCAGCAGCAGTGCTTACAGCTGAATATGTGTAAAAGAGATGTATGCGAGATAATCTGCAGCAGCATGCTTATAGCTGAATTAGTGTAAAAGAGTTTTATGCGAGATATCTGCAGCAGCAGTGCTGACAACTGAATTGGTGTAAAAGAGCTTAATGCAAGATATCTGCGGCAGCAGTGCTTCCAACCGAATTAGTGTAAAAGAGCTTTATGCTAGATATCTGCAGCAGCAGTGCTCACAGCTGAAGCAGTGTAAAAGAGCTTTATGTGAGATATCGGCAACAGCAGTGCTTACAGCTAAATTAGTATAAAAGAGCTTTTGTGTGAGATCTGCAGCAACAGTGCTTACAGCTGAATTAGTGTAAAAGAGCTTTGTGTGAGATCTGCAGCAACAGTGCTTACAGCTGAATTAGTGTAAAAGAGCGTTATGCGAGATATCTACAGCAGCAGTGCTTACAGCTGCATTGGTGTAAAAGAGCTTAATGCGAGATATCTCTAGCAGCAGTGCTCACAGCTGATGCGAGATATCTGCAGCAGCATTGCTTACAGCTGAATTAGTGTAAAAGAGCTTTATGCGAGATATCTGCAGCAGCACTGCTTACAGCTGAATTAGTGTAAAAGACATGCATGCGAGATATCTGCAGCAGCAGTGCTTACAGCTGTATTAGTGTAAAAGATCTTTATGATATATATATGCAGCAGCAGTGCTTACAGCTGAATTGGTATAAAAGAGCTTAATGCAAGATATCTGCAGCAGCAGTGCTTACAGCCGAATTAGTATAAAAGAGCTATAGGCGAAATATCTGCAGTAGCAGTGTTTACAACTGAATTAGTGTAAAAGAGCTTTGTTTGAGATCTGCAGCAACAGTGTTTACAGCTGAATTAGTGTAAAAGAGCTTTATGCGAGATATCTGCAGCAGCAGTGCTTACAGCTGAATTAGTGTAAAAGAGCTTAATGCTAGATATCTGCAGCAGCAGTGCTCACAGCTGATGCGAGATATCTGCAGCAGCAGTGCTCACAGCTGAATTAGTGTAAAAGAGCTTTATGCGAGATATCTGCAGCAGCAGTGCTCACAGCTGAATTAGTGTAAAAGAGCTTTATGCGAGATATCTGCAGCAGCAGTGCTTACAGCTGTATTAGTGTAAAAGAGCTTTGTATGAGATCTGCAGCAGCAGTGCTTACAGATGAAGCACTGTAAAAGAGCTTTATGCGAGATATCTGCAGCAGCAGAGCTTATAGCTTAATTAGTGTAAAAGAGCTTCATGCAAGATATCTGCAGCAGCAGTGCTTATAGCTGAATTAGTGTAAACGAGCTTTGTGTCAGATTTGCAGCAGCAGTGCTTACAGCTGAATTAGTGTAAAAGAGCTTTATGCAAGATATCTGCAGCAGCAGTGCTTACAGCTGAATTAGTGTAAAAGAGCTTTGTGTGAGATCTGCAGCAGCAGTGCTTAGAGCTGAAGCACTGTAAAAGAGCTTTATGCGAAATATCTGCAGCAGCATTCTTTACAGCTGAATTAGTGTAAAAGAACTGTATGCGAGATATCTTCAGCCACAGTGCTTACAGCTGAATTAGTGTAAGATTGCTCTGTGTGAGATCTGCAGCAGCAGTGTTTACAGCTGATATAGTGTAAACAAGCTTTGTGTGAGATTTGCAGCAGCAGTGCTTACAGCTGAAGCAGTGTAAAGAGCTTTATGCAAGATATCTGCAGCAGCAGAGCTTACAGCTGAATTAGTGTAAAAGAGCTTTATGCTAGATACCTGCAGCAGCAGTGCTCACAGCTGAATTAGTGTAAAAGAGTTTTATGTGAGATCTGCAGCAGCAGTGCTTACAGATGAAGCACTGTAAAGGAGCGTTATGCGAGATATCTGCAGCAGCAGTGCTTATAGCTTAATTAGTGTAAAAGAGCTTAATGCTAGATATCTGCAGCAGCAGTGCTCACAGCTGATGCGAGATATCTGCAGCAGCAGTGCTCACAGCTGAATTAGTGTAAAAGAGCTTTATGCAAGATATCTGCAGCAGCAGTGCTCACAGCTGAATTAGTGTAAAAGAGCTTTATGCGAGATATCTGCAGCAGCAGTGCTTACAGCTGCATTAGTGTAAAAGAGCTTTGTATGAGATCTGCAGCAGCAGTGCCTATAGCTGAATTAGTGTAAAAGAGCTTTATGCAAGATATCTGCAGCAGCAGTGCTTACAGCTGAATTAGTGTAAAAGAGCTTTGTGTGAGATCTGCAGCAGCAGTGCTTAGAGCTGAAGCACTGTAAAAGAGCTTTATGCGAAATATCTGCAGCAGCATTCTTTACAGCTAAATTAGTGTAAAAGAACTGGATGCGAGATATCTTCAGCAGCAGTGCTTACAGCTGAATTAGTGTAAGATTGCTCTGTGTGAGATCTGCAGTAGCAGTGTTTACAGCTGATATAGTGTAAACAAGCTTTGTGTGAGATTTGCAGCAGCAGTGTTTACAGCTGAAGCAGTGTAAAGAGCTTTATGCAAGATATCTGCAGCAGCAGAGCTTACAGCTGAATTAGTGTAAAAGAGCTTTATGCTAGATATCTGCAGCAGCAGTGCTCACAGCTGAATTAGTGTACAAGAGCTTTGTGTGAGATCTGCACCAGCAGTGTTTACATTTGAATTAGTGTAAAAGCGCTTTGTGTGAGATCTGCAGCAACAGTGCTTACAGCTGAATTAGTGTAAAAGAGCGTTATGCGAGATATCTACAGCAGCAGTGCTTACATATGAATTGGTGTAAAAGAGCTTAATGCGAGATATCTCTAGCAGCAGTGCTCACAGCTGATGCGAGATATCTGCAGCAGCAGTGCTTACAGCTGGATTAGTGTAAAAGATCTTTATGCGATATATATGCAGCAGCAGTGCTTACAGCTGAATTGGTGTAAAAGAGCTTAATGCAAGATATCTGCAGCAGCAGTGCTTACAGCCAAATTAGTATAAAAGAGCCAAATTAGTATAAAAGAGCTATAGGTGAAATATCTGCAGTATCAGTGCTTACAACTGAATTAGTGTAAAAGAGCTTTGTTTGAGATCTGCAGCAACAGTGTTTACAGCTGAATTAGTGTAAAAGAGCTTTATGTGAGATATCTGCAGCAGCAGTGCTTACAGCTGAATTAGTGTGAAAGAGCTTAATGCTAGATATCTGCAGCAGCAGTGCTCACAGCTGATGCGAGATATCTGCAGCAGCAGTGCTCACAGCTGAATTAGTGTAAAAGAGCTTTATGCGAGATATCTGCAGCAGCAGTGCTCACAGCTGAATCAGTGTAAAAGAGCTTTATGCGAGAAATCTGCAGCAGCAGTGCTTACAGCTGCATTACTGTAAAAGAGCTTTGTATGAGATCTGCAGCAGCAGTGCTTATGGCTGAATTAGTGTGAAAGAGTTTTGTGTCAGATTTGCAGCAGCAGTGCTTACAGCTGAATTAGTGTAAAAGAGCTTTATGCAAGATATCTGCAGCAGCAGTGCTTACAGCTGAATTAGTGTAAAAGAGCTTTGTGTGAGATCTGCAGCAGCAGTGCTTAGAGCTGAAGCAGTGTAAAAGAGTTTTATGCAAAATATCTGCAACAGCAGTGCTTACAGCTGAATTAGTGTAAAAGAGCTTTGTGTGAGATCTGCAGCAGCAGTGCTTAGAGCTGAAGCACTGTAAAAGAGCTTTATGCGAAATATCTGCAGCAGCATTCTTTACAGCTGAATTAGTGTAAAAGAACTGTATGCGAGATATCTTCAGCAGCAGTGCTTACAGCTGAATTAGTGTAAGATTGCTCTGTGTGAGATCTGCAGCAGCAGTGTTTACAGCTGATATAGTGTAAACAAGCTTTGTGTGAGATTTGCAGCAGCAGTGCTTACAGCTGAAGCAGTGTAAAGAGCTTTATGCAAGATATCTGCAGCAGCAGAGCTTACAGCTGAATTAGTCTAAAAGAGCTTTATGCTAGATATCTGCAGCAGCAGTGCTCACAGCTGAATTAGTGTAAAAGAGTTTTATGTGAGATCTGCAGCAGCAGTACTTACAGCTGAAGCAGTGAAAAAGTGCTTTATGCAAGATATCTACAGCAGCGGTGCTTACAGGTGAATTAGTGTAAAAGAGCTTTGTGTGAGATCTGCAGCAGCAGTGCTTACAGGTGAATTAGTGTAAAAGAGCTTTGTGTGAGATCTGCAGCAGCAGTGCTTACAGCTGAAGCAGTGTAAAAGAGTTTTATGCGAGATATCTGTAGCAGCAGTGCTCACAGCTGAATTACTGTAAAAGAGCTTTATTTGAGATATCTGCAGCAGCAGTGCTTACAGCTGAATTAGTGTAAACGAGCTTTGTGTGCGATCTGCAGCAGCGCAGCAGTGTTTACAGCTGAAGCAGTGTAAAAGAGCTTTATGGAAGATATCTGCAGCAGCAGTACTTACAGCTGAATTAGTGTAAAAGAGATTTGTGTGAGATCTGCAGCAGCAGTGCTTACAGTTGAATTAGTGTAAAAGAGCTTTATGCGAGATATCTGCAGCAGCAGTGCTTACAGCTGAATTAGTGTAAAAGAGCTTAATGCGAGATATCTGCAGCAGCAGTGCTCACAGCTGAATTAGTGTAAAAGAGCTTTATGCGAGATATCTGCAGCAGCAGTGCTCACAGCTGAATTAGTGTAAAAGAGCTTTATGCGAGATATCTGCAGCAGCAGTGCTTACAGCTGCATTACTGTAAAAGAGCTTTGTATGAGATCTGCAGCAGCAGTGCTTATGGCTGAATTAGTGTGAAAGAGTTTTGTGTCAGATTTGCAGCAGCAGTGCTTACAGCTGAATTAGTGTAAAAGAGCTTTATGCAAGATATCTGCAGCAGCAGTGCTTACAGCTGAATTAGTGTAAAAGAGCTTTGTGTGAGATTTGCAGCAGCAGTGCTTACAGCTGAATTAGTGTAAAAGAGCTTTATGCAAGATATCTGCAGCAGCAGTGCTTACAGCTGAATCAGTGTAAAAGAGCTTTGTGTGAGATCTGCAGCAGCAGTGCTTAGAGCTGAAGCACTGTAAAAGAGCTTTATGCGAAATATCTGCAGCAGCATTCTTTACAGCTGAATTAGTGTAAAAGAACTGTATGCGAGATATCTTCAGCAGCAGTGCTTACAGCTGAATTAGTGTAAGATTGCTCTGTGTGAGATCTGCAGCAGCAGTGTTTACAGCTAATATAGTGTAAACAAGCTTTGTGTGAGATTTGCAGCAGCAGTGCTTACAGCTGAAGCAGTGTAAAGAGCTTTATGCAAGATATCTGCAGCAGCAGAGCTTACAGCTGAATTAGTGTAAAAGAGCTTTATGCTAGATACCTGCAGCAGCAGTGCTCACAGCTGAATTAGTGTAAAAGAGTTTTATGTGAGATCTGCAGCAGCAGTGCTTACAGATGAAGCACTGTAAAAGAGCTTTATGCGAGATATCTGCAGCAGCAGTGCTTATAGCTTAATTAGTGTAAAAGAGCTTAATGCTAGATATCTGCAGCAGCAGTGCTCACAGCTGATGCGAGATATCTGCAGCAGCAGTGCTCACAGCTGAATTAGTGTAAAAGAGCTTTATGTAAGATATCTGCAGCAGCAGTGCTCACAGCTGAATTAGTGTAAAAGAGCTTTATGCGAGATATCTGCAGCAGCAGTGCTTACAGCTGCATTAGTGTAAAAGAGCTTTGTATGATATCTGCAGCAGCAGAGCTTACAGCTGAATTAGTGTAAAAGAGCTTTATGCAAGATATCTGCAGCAGCGGTGCTTACAGCTGAATTAGTGTAAAAGAGCTATGTGTGAGATCTGCAGCAGCAGTGCTTACAGGTGAATTAGTGTAAAAGAGCTTTATGTGAGATCTGCAGCAGCAGTGCTTACAGCTGAAGCAGTGTAAAAGAGTTTTATGCTAGATATCTGTAGCAGCAGTGCTCACAGCTGAATTACTGTAAAAGAGCTTTATTTGAGATATCTGCAGCAGCAGTGCTTACAGCTGAATTAGTGTAAACGAGCTTTGTGTGCGATCTGCAGCAGCAGTGCTTACAGCTGAAGCAGTGTAAAAGAGCTTTATGGAAGATATCTGCAGCAGCAGTACTTACTGCTGAATTAGTGTAAAAGAGCTTTGCGTGAGATCTGCAGCAACATTGCTTACAGTTGAATTAGTGTAAAAGAGCTTTATGTGAGATATCTGCAGCAGCAGTGCTTGCAGCTGAATTTGTGTAAAAGAGATGTATGTGAGATATCTGCAGCAGCAGTGCTTACAGCTGAATATGTGCAAAAGAGATGTATGCGAGATATCTGCAGCAGCAGTACTTACTGCTGAATTAGTGTAAAAGAGCGTTATGCAAGATATCTGCAGTATCAGTGCTTACAGCTGAATTAGTGTAAAAGAGCTTTATGCAAGATATCTGCAGCAGCAGTGCTCACAGCTGAATTAGTGTAAAAGAGTTTTATGCGAGATCTGCAGCAGCAGTACTTACAGCTGAAGAAGTGAAAAAGAGCTTTATGCAAGATATCTGCAGCAGCGGTGTTTACAGCTGAATTTGTGTAAAAGAGCTTTGTGTGAGATCTGCAGCAGCAGTGCTTACAGTTGAATTAGCGTAAAAGCGCTTTGTGTGAGATATCTGCAGCAGCAGTGCTTACAGCTGAATTTGTGTAGAAGAGATGTATGTGAGATATCTGCAGCAGCAGTGCTTACAGCTGAAGCAGTGTAAAAGAGCTTTATGCAAGATATCTGTAGCAGCAGTGCTCACAGCTGAATTACTGTAAACGAGCTTTATTTGAGATATCTGCAGCAGCAGTGCTTACAGCTGAATTCGTGTAAACGAGCTTTGTGTGAGATCTGCAGCAGCAGTGCTTACAGCTGAATTAGTGTAAAAGAGCTTTGTGTGAGATCTGCAGCAATAGTGCTTACAGTTGAATTAGTGTAAAAGAGCTTTATGTGAGATATCTGCAGCAGCAGTGCTTACAGCTGAATCTGTGTAGAAGAGATGTATGTGAGATATCTGCAGCAGCAGTGCTTACAGCTGAATATGTGCAAAAGAGATGTATACGAGATATCTGCAGCAGCAGTGCTCACAGCTGATGCGAGATATCTGCAGAAGCATTGCTTACAGCTGAATTAGTGTAAATGAGCTTTATGCAAGATATCTGCAGCAGCAGTGCTTACAGCTGAATATGTGTAAAAGAGATGTATGCGAGATAATCTGCAGCAGCATGCTTATAGCTGAATTAGTGTAAAAGAGTTTTATGCGAGATATCTGCAGCAGCAGTGCTGACAACTGAATTGGTGTAAAAGAGCTTAATGCAAGATATCTGCGGCAGCAGTGCTTCCAACCGAATTAGTGTAAAAGAGCTTTATGCTAGATATCTGCAGCAGCAGTGCTCACAGCTGAAGCAGTGTAAAAGAGCTTTATGTGAGATATCGGCAACAGCAGTGCTTACAGCTAAATTAGTATAAAAGAGCTTTTGTGTGAGATCTGCAGCAACAGTGCTTACAGCTGAATTAGTGTAAAAGAGCTTTGTGTGAGATCTGCAGCAACAGTGCTTACAGCTGAATTAGTGTAAAAGAGCGTTATGCGAGATATCTACAGCAGCAGTGCTTACAGCTGCATTGGTGTAAAAGAGCTTAATGCGAGATATCTCTAGCAGCAGTGCTCACAGCTGATGCGAGATATCTGCAGCAGCATTGCTTACAGCTGAATTAGTGTAAAAGAGCTTTATGCGAGATATCTGCAGCAGCACTGCTTACAGCTGAATTAGTGTAAAAGACATGCATGCGAGATATCTGCAGCAGCAGTGCTTACAGCTGTATTAGTGTAAAAGATCTTTATGATATATATATGCAGCAGCAGTGCTTACAGCTGAATTGGTATAAAAGAGCTTAATGCAAGATATCTGCAGCAGCAGTGCTTACAGCCGAATTAGTATAAAAGAGCTATAGGCGAAATATCTGCAGTAGCAGTGTTTACAACTGAATTAGTGTAAAAGAGCTTTGTTTGAGATCTGCAGCAACAGTGTTTACAGCTGAATTAGTGTAAAAGAGCTTTATGCGAGATATCTGCAGCAGCAGTGCTTACAGCTGAATTAGTGTAAAAGAGCTTAATGCTAGATATCTGCAGCAGCAGTGCTCACAGCTGATGCGAGATATCTGCAGCAGCAGTGCTCACAGCTGAATTAGTGTAAAAGAGCTTTATGCGAGATATCTGCAGCAGCAGTGCTCACAGCTGAATTAGTGTAAAAGAGCTTTATGCGAGATATCTGCAGCAGCAGTGCTTACAGCTGTATTAGTGTAAAAGAGCTTTGTATGAGATCTGCAGCAGCAGTGCTTACAGATGAAGCACTGTAAAAGAGCTTTATGCGAGATATCTGCAGCAGCAGAGCTTATAGCTTAATTAGTGTAAAAGAGCTTCATGCAAGATATCTGCAGCAGCAGTGCTTATAGCTGAATTAGTGTAAACGAGCTTTGTGTCAGATTTGCAGCAGCAGTGCTTACAGCTGAATTAGTGTAAAAGAGCTTTATGCAAGATATCTGCAGCAGCAGTGCTTACAGCTGAATTAGTGTAAAAGAGCTTTGTGTGAGATCTGCAGCAGCAGTGCTTAGAGCTGAAGCACTGTAAAAGAGCTTTATGCGAAATATCTGCAGCAGCATTCTTTACAGCTGAATTAGTGTAAAAGAACTGTATGCGAGATATCTTCAGCCACAGTGCTTACAGCTGAATTAGTGTAAGATTGCTCTGTGTGAGATCTGCAGCAGCAGTGTTTACAGCTGATATAGTGTAAACAAGCTTTGTGTGAGATTTGCAGCAGCAGTGCTTACAGCTGAAGCAGTGTAAAGAGCTTTATGCAAGATATCTGCAGCAGCAGAGCTTACAGCTGAATTAGTGTAAAAGAGCTTTATGCTAGATACCTGCAGCAGCAGTGCTCACAGCTGAATTAGTGTAAAAGAGTTTTATGTGAGATCTGCAGCAGCAGTGCTTACAGATGAAGCACTGTAAAGGAGCGTTATGCGAGATATCTGCAGCAGCAGTGCTTATAGCTTAATTAGTGTAAAAGAGCTTAATGCTAGATATCTGCAGCAGCAGTGCTCACAGCTGATGCGAGATATCTGCAGCAGCAGTGCTCACAGCTGAATTAGTGTAAAAGAGCTTTATGCAAGATATCTGCAGCAGCAGTGCTCACAGCTGAATTAGTGTAAAAGAGCTTTATGCGAGATATCTGCAGCAGCAGTGCTTACAGCTGCATTAGTGTAAAAGAGCTTTGTATGAGATCTGCAGCAGCAGTGCCTATAGCTGAATTAGTGTAAAAGAGCTTTATGCAAGATATCTGCAGCAGCAGTGCTTACAGCTGAATTAGTGTAAAAGAGCTTTGTGTGAGATCTGCAGCAGCAGTGCTTAGAGCTGAAGCACTGTAAAAGAGCTTTATGCGAAATATCTGCAGCAGCATTCTTTACAGCTAAATTAGTGTAAAAGAACTGGATGCGAGATATCTTCAGCAGCAGTGCTTACAGCTGAATTAGTGTAAGATTGCTCTGTGTGAGATCTGCAGTAGCAGTGTTTACAGCTGATATAGTGTAAACAAGCTTTGTGTGAGATTTGCAGCAGCAGTGTTTACAGCTGAAGCAGTGTAAAGAGCTTTATGCAAGATATCTGCAGCAGCAGAGCTTACAGCTGAATTAGTGTAAAAGAGCTTTATGCTAGATATCTGCAGCAGCAGTGCTCACAGCTGAATTAGTGTACAAGAGCTTTGTGTGAGATCTGCACCAGCAGTGTTTACATTTGAATTAGTGTAAAAGCGCTTTGTGTGAGATCTGCAGCAACAGTGCTTACAGCTGAATTAGTGTAAAAGAGCGTTATGCGAGATATCTACAGCAGCAGTGCTTACATATGAATTGGTGTAAAAGAGCTTAATGCGAGATATCTCTAGCAGCAGTGCTCACAGCTGATGCGAGATATCTGCAGCAGCAGTGCTTACAGCTGGATTAGTGTAAAAGATCTTTATGCGATATATATGCAGCAGCAGTGCTTACAGCTGAATTGGTGTAAAAGAGCTTAATGCAAGATATCTGCAGCAGCAGTGCTTACAGCCAAATTAGTATAAAAGAGCCAAATTAGTATAAAAGAGCTATAGGTGAAATATCTGCAGTATCAGTGCTTACAACTGAATTAGTGTAAAAGAGCTTTGTTTGAGATCTGCAGCAACAGTGTTTACAGCTGAATTAGTGTAAAAGAGCTTTATGTGAGATATCTGCAGCAGCAGTGCTTACAGCTGAATTAGTGTGAAAGAGCTTAATGCTAGATATCTGCAGCAGCAGTGCTCACAGCTGATGCGAGATATCTGCAGCAGCAGTGCTCACAGCTGAATTAGTGTAAAAGAGCTTTATGCGAGATATCTGCAGCAGCAGTGCTCACAGCTGAATCAGTGTAAAAGAGCTTTATGCGAGAAATCTGCAGCAGCAGTGCTTACAGCTGCATTACTGTAAAAGAGCTTTGTATGAGATCTGCAGCAGCAGTGCTTATGGCTGAATTAGTGTGAAAGAGTTTTGTGTCAGATTTGCAGCAGCAGTGCTTACAGCTGAATTAGTGTAAAAGAGCTTTATGCAAGATATCTGCAGCAGCAGTGCTTACAGCTGAATTAGTGTAAAAGAGCTTTGTGTGAGATCTGCAGCAGCAGTGCTTAGAGCTGAAGCAGTGTAAAAGAGTTTTATGCAAAATATCTGCAACAGCAGTGCTTACAGCTGAATTAGTGTAAAAGAGCTTTGTGTGAGATCTGCAGCAGCAGTGCTTAGAGCTGAAGCACTGTAAAAGAGCTTTATGCGAAATATCTGCAGCAGCATTCTTTACAGCTGAATTAGTGTAAAAGAACTGTATGCGAGATATCTTCAGCAGCAGTGCTTACAGCTGAATTAGTGTAAGATTGCTCTGTGTGAGATCTGCAGCAGCAGTGTTTACAGCTGATATAGTGTAAACAAGCTTTGTGTGAGATTTGCAGCAGCAGTGCTTACAGCTGAAGCAGTGTAAAGAGCTTTATGCAAGATATCTGCAGCAGCAGAGCTTACAGCTGAATTAGTCTAAAAGAGCTTTATGCTAGATATCTGCAGCAGCAGTGCTCACAGCTGAATTAGTGTAAAAGAGTTTTATGTGAGATCTGCAGCAGCAGTACTTACAGCTGAAGCAGTGAAAAAGTGCTTTATGCAAGATATCTACAGCAGCGGTGCTTACAGGTGAATTAGTGTAAAAGAGCTTTGTGTGAGATCTGCAGCAGCAGTGCTTACAGGTGAATTAGTGTAAAAGAGCTTTGTGTGAGATCTGCAGCAGCAGTGCTTACAGCTGAAGCAGTGTAAAAGAGTTTTATGCGAGATATCTGTAGCAGCAGTGCTCACAGCTGAATTACTGTAAAAGAGCTTTATTTGAGATATCTGCAGCAGCAGTGCTTACAGCTGAATTAGTGTAAACGAGCTTTGTGTGCGATCTGCAGCAGCGCAGCAGTGTTTACAGCTGAAGCAGTGTAAAAGAGCTTTATGGAAGATATCTGCAGCAGCAGTACTTACAGCTGAATTAGTGTAAAAGAGATTTGTGTGAGATCTGCAGCAGCAGTGCTTACAGTTGAATTAGTGTAAAAGAGCTTTATGCGAGATATCTGCAGCAGCAGTGCTTACAGCTGAATTAGTGTAAAAGAGCTTAATGCGAGATATCTGCAGCAGCAGTGCTCACAGCTGAATTAGTGTAAAAGAGCTTTATGCGAGATATCTGCAGCAGCAGTGCTCACAGCTGAATTAGTGTAAAAGAGCTTTATGCGAGATATCTGCAGCAGCAGTGCTTACAGCTGCATTACTGTAAAAGAGCTTTGTATGAGATCTGCAGCAGCAGTGCTTATGGCTGAATTAGTGTGAAAGAGTTTTGTGTCAGATTTGCAGCAGCAGTGCTTACAGCTGAATTAGTGTAAAAGAGCTTTATGCAAGATATCTGCAGCAGCAGTGCTTACAGCTGAATTAGTGTAAAAGAGCTTTGTGTGAGATTTGCAGCAGCAGTGCTTACAGCTGAATTAGTGTAAAAGAGCTTTATGCAAGATATCTGCAGCAGCAGTGCTTACAGCTGAATCAGTGTAAAAGAGCTTTGTGTGAGATCTGCAGCAGCAGTGCTTAGAGCTGAAGCACTGTAAAAGAGCTTTATGCGAAATATCTGCAGCAGCATTCTTTACAGCTGAATTAGTGTAAAAGAACTGTATGCGAGATATCTTCAGCAGCAGTGCTTACAGCTGAATTAGTGTAAGATTGCTCTGTGTGAGATCTGCAGCAGCAGTGTTTACAGCTAATATAGTGTAAACAAGCTTTGTGTGAGATTTGCAGCAGCAGTGCTTACAGCTGAAGCAGTGTAAAGAGCTTTATGCAAGATATCTGCAGCAGCAGAGCTTACAGCTGAATTAGTGTAAAAGAGCTTTATGCTAGATACCTGCAGCAGCAGTGCTCACAGCTGAATTAGTGTAAAAGAGTTTTATGTGAGATCTGCAGCAGCAGTGCTTACAGATGAAGCACTGTAAAAGAGCTTTATGCGAGATATCTGCAGCAGCAGTGCTTATAGCTTAATTAGTGTAAAAGAGCTTAATGCTAGATATCTGCAGCAGCAGTGCTCACAGCTGATGCGAGATATCTGCAGCAGCAGTGCTCACAGCTGAATTAGTGTAAAAGAGCTTTATGTAAGATATCTGCAGCAGCAGTGCTCACAGCTGAATTAGTGTAAAAGAGCTTTATGCGAGATATCTGCAGCAGCAGTGCTTACAGCTGCATTAGTGTAAAAGAGCTTTGTATGATATCTGCAGCAGCAGAGCTTACAGCTGAATTAGTGTAAAAGAGCTTTATGCAAGATATCTGCAGCAGCGGTGCTTACAGCTGAATTAGTGTAAAAGAGCTATGTGTGAGATCTGCAGCAGCAGTGCTTACAGGTGAATTAGTGTAAAAGAGCTTTATGTGAGATCTGCAGCAGCAGTGCTTACAGCTGAAGCAGTGTAAAAGAGTTTTATGCTAGATATCTGTAGCAGCAGTGCTCACAGCTGAATTACTGTAAAAGAGCTTTATTTGAGATATCTGCAGCAGCAGTGCTTACAGCTGAATTAGTGTAAACGAGCTTTGTGTGCGATCTGCAGCAGCAGTGCTTACAGCTGAAGCAGTGTAAAAGAGCTTTATGGAAGATATCTGCAGCAGCAGTACTTACTGCTGAATTAGTGTAAAAGAGCTTTGCGTGAGATCTGCAGCAACATTGCTTACAGTTGAATTAGTGTAAAAGAGCTTTATGTGAGATATCTGCAGCAGCAGTGCTTGCAGCTGAATTTGTGTAAAAGAGATGTATGTGAGATATCTGCAGCAGCAGTGCTTACAGCTGAATATGTGCAAAAGAGATGTATGCGAGATATCTGCAGCAGCAGTACTCACAGCTGATGTGAGATATCTGCAGCAGCATTGATTACAGCTGAATTAGTGTAAAAGAGCTTTATGCGAGATATCTGCTGCAGCAGTGCTTACACCTGAATTAGTGTAAAAGAGATGTATGTGAGATATCTGCAGCAGCAGTGCTTACAGCTGAATATGTGTAAAAGAGATGTCTGCGAGATAATCTGCAGCAGCATGCTTACAGCTGAATTAGTGTAAACGTTTTATGCGAGATATCTGCAGCAGCAGTGCTTACAACTGAATTGGTGTAAAAGAGCTTAATGCAAGATATCTGCGGCAGAAGTGCTTACAGCTGAATTAGTGTAAAAGAGCTGTATGTGAGATATCTGCAGCAGCAGTGCTCACAGCTGATGCGAGATATCTGCAGCAGCAGTGCTCACAGCTGAATTAGTGTAAAAGAGCTTTATGCGAGCTCTGCAGCAGCAGTGCTTACAGCTGAATTAGTGTACAAGAGCTTTGTGTGAGATCTGCACCAGCAGTGTTTACATTTGAATTAGTGTAAAAGCGCTTTGTGTGAGATCTGCAGCAACAGTGCTTACAGCTGAATTAGTGTAAAAGAGTGTTATGCGAGATATCTACAGCAGCAGTGCCTACATATGAATTGGTGTAAAAGAGCTTAATGCGAGATATCTCTAGCAGCAGTGCTCACAGCTGATGCGAGATATCTGCAACAGCATTGCTTACAGCTGAATTAGTGTAAAAGAGCTTTATGCGAAATATATGCAGCAGCACTGCTTACAGCTGAATTAGTGTAAAAGACATGTATGCGAGATATCTGCAGCAGCAGTGCTTACAGCTGTATTAGTGTAAAAGATCTTTATGCGATAAATATGCAGCAGCAGTGCTTACAGCTGAATTGGTGTAAAAGAGCTTAATGCAAGATATCTGCAGCATCAGTGCTTACAGCCAAATTAGTATAAAAGAGCTATAGGTGAAATATCTGCAGTAGCAGTGCTTACAACTGAATTAGTGTAAAAGAGCTTTGTTTGAGATCTGCAGCAACAGTGTTTACAGCTGAATTAGTGTAAAAGAGCTTTATGTGAGATATCTGCAGCAGCAGTGCTTACAGCTGAATTAGTGTAAAAGAGCTTAATGCTAGATATCTGCAGCAGCAGTGCTCACAGCTGATGCGAGATATCTGCAGCAGCAGTGCTCACAGCTGAATTAGTGTAAAAGAGCTTTATGCGAGATATCTGCAGCAGCAGTGCTCACAGCTGAATTAGTGTAAAAGAGCTTTATGCGAGATATCTGCAGCAGCAGTGCTTACAGCTGCATTACTGTAAAAGAGCTTTGTATGAGATCTGCAGCAGCAGTGCTTACAGTTGAAGCACTGTAAAAGAGCTTTACGCGAGATATCTGCAGCAGCAGTGCTTATCGCTTAATTAGTGTAAAAGAGCTTCATGCAAGATATCTGCAGCAGCAGTGCTTATGGCTGAATTAGTGTAAAAGAGTTTTGTGTCAGATTTGCAGCAGCAGTGCTTACAGCTGAATTAGTGTAAAAGAGCTTTATGCAAGATATCTGCAGCAGCAGTTCTTACAGCTGAATTGGTGTAAAAGAGCTTTGTGTGAGATCTGCAGCAGCAGTGCTTAGAGCTGAAGCAGTGTAAAAGAGTTTTATGCAAAATATCTGCAACAGCAGTGCTTACAGCTGAATTAGTGTAAAAGAGCGTTGTGTGAGATCTGCAGCAGCAGTGCTTAGAGCTGAAGCACTGTAAAAGAGCTTTATGCGAAATATCTGCAGCAGCATTCTTTACAGCTGAATTAGTGTAAAAGAACTGTATGTGAGATATCTTCAGCAGCAGTGCTTACAGCTGAATTAGTGTAGGATTGCTCTGTGTGAGATCTGCAGCAGCAGTGTTTACAGCTGATATAGTGTAAACAAGCTTTGTGTGAGATTTGCAGCAGCAGTGCTTACAGCTGAAGCAGTGTAAAGAGCTTTATGCAAGATATCTGCAGCAGCAGAGTTTACAGCTTAATTAGTCTAAAAGAGCTTTATGCTAGATGTCTGCAGCAGCAGTGCTCACAGCTGAATTAGTGTAAAAGAGTTTTATGTGAGATCTGCAGCAGCAGTACTTACAGCTGAAGCAGTGAAAAGGTGCTTTATGCAAGATATCTGCAGCAGCGGTGCTTACAGCTGAAATAGTGTAAAAGAGCTTTGTGTGGGATCTGCAGCAGCAGTGCTTACAGGTGAATTAGTGTAAAAGAGCTTTGTGTGAGATCTGCAGCAGCAGTGCTTACAGCTGAAGCAGTGTAAAAGAGTTTTATGCGAGATATCTGTAGCAGCAGTGCTCACAGCTGAATTACTGTAAAAGAGCTTTATTTGAGATATCTGCAGCAGCAGTGCTTACAGCTGAATTAGTGTAAACGAGCTTTGTGTGCGATCTGCAGCAGCGCAGCAGTGCTTACAGCTGAAGCAGTGTAAAAGAGCTTTATGGAAGATATCTGCAGCAGCAGTACTTACAGCTGAATTAGTGTAAAAGAGCTTTGTGTGAGATCTGCAGCAACAGTGCTTACAGTTGAATTAGTGTAAAAGAGCTTTATGTGAGATATCTGCAGCAGCAGTGCTTACAGCTGAATTTGTGTAAAAGAGATGTATGTGAGATATCTGCAGCAGCAGTGCTTACAGCTGAATATGTGCAAAAGAGATGTATGTGAGATATCTGCAGCAGCAGTGCTCACAGCTGATGCAAGATATCTGCAGCAGCATTGATTACAGCTGAATTAGTGTAAAAGAGCTTTATGCGAGATATCTGCTGCAGCAGTGATTACAGCGTAATTAGTGTAAAAGCGATGTATGTGCGATATATGCAGCTGCAGTGCTTACAGTTGAATATGTGACAAAAGAGATGTCTGTGAGATAATATGCAGCAGCATGCTTACAGCTGAATTAGTGTAAAAGTTTTATGCGAGATATCTGCAGCAGCAGTACTTACAACTGAATTGGTGTAAAAGAGCTTAATGCAAGATATCTGCGGCAGAAGTGCTTACAGCTGAATTAGTGTAAAAGAGCTTTATGCGAGATATCTGCAGCAGCAGTGCTCACAGCTGATGCGAGATATCTGCAGCAGCAGTGCTCACAGCTGAATTAGTGTAAAAGAGCTTTATGCGAGCTCTGCAGCAGCAGTGCTTACAGCTGAATTAGTGTACAAGAGTTTTGTGTGAGATCTGCACCAGCAGTGTTTACAGCTGAATTAGTGTAAAAGAGCTTTGTGTGAGATCTGCAGCAGCAGTGCTTACAGCTGAAGCAGTGTAAAAGAGCTTTATGTGAGATATCGGCAGCAGCAGTGATTACAGCTAAATTAGTGTAAAAGAGCTTTGTGTGAGATCTGCAGCATCAGTGCCTACAGCTGAATTAGTGTAAAAGAGCTTTATGCGAGATATCTGCTGCAGCAGTGCTTACAGCTGAATTAGTGTAAAAGAGATGTATGTGAGATATCTGCAGCAGCAGTGCTTACAGCTGACTATGTGTAAAAGAGATGTCTGCGAGATAATCTGCAGCAGCATGCTTACAGCTGAATTAGTGTAAAAGTTTTATGCGAGATATCTGCAGCAGCAGTGCTTACAACTGAATTGGTGTAAAAGAGCTTAATGCAAGATATCTGCGGCAGAAGTGCTCACAGCTGAATTAGTGTAAAAGAGCTTTATGCGAGCTCTGCAGCAGCAGTGCTTACAGCTGAATTAGTGTACAAGAGCTTCGTGTGAGATCTGCAGCAGCAGTGTTTACAGCTGAATTAGTGTAAAAGAGCTTTGTGTGAGATCTGCAGCAGCAGTGCTTACAGCTGAAGCAGTGTAAAAGAGTTTTATATGAGATATCGGCAGCAGCAGTGCTTACAGCTAAATTAGTGTAAAAGAGCTTTGTGTGAGATCTGGAGCATCAGTGCCTACAGCTGAATTAGTGTAAAAGAGCTTTATGTGAGATCTGCAGCATCAGTGCCTACAGCTGAATTAGTGTAAAAGAGCTTTGTGTGAGATCTGCAGCAACAGTGCTTACAGCTGAATTAGTGTAAAAGAGCGCTATGCGAGATATCTGCAGCATCAGTGCTTACAGCTGAATTGGTGTAAAAGAGCTTAATGCGAGATATCTCTAGCAGCAGTGCTCACAGCTGATGCGAGATATCTGCAGCAGCATTCTTTACAGCTGAATTAGTGTAAAAGAGCTTTATGCGAGATATCTGCTGCAGCACTGCTTACAGCTGAATTAGTGTAAAAGAGATGTATGCGAGATATCTGCAGCAGCAGTGCTTACAGCTGTATTAGTGCAAAAGATCTTTATGCGATATATATGCAGCAGCAGTGCTTACAGCTGAATTGGTGTAAAAGAGATGTATGCGAGATAATCTGCAGCAGCATGCTTGTAGCTGAATTAGTGTAAAAGAGTTTTATCCGAGATATCTGCAGCAGCGGTGCTTACAACTGAATTGGTGTAAAAGAGCTTAATGCAAGATATCTGCGGCAGCAGTGCTTACAGTTGAATTAGTGTAAAAGAGCTTTATGCGAGATATCTGCAGCAGCAGTGCTCACAGCTGATGCAAGATATCTGCAGCAGCAGTACTCACAGCTGAATTAGTGTAAAAGAGCTTTATGCAAGATATCTGCAGCAGCAGCGCTTACAGCTGAATTAGTGTAAAAGAGCTTTGTGTGAGATCTGTAGCAGCAGTGCTTAGAGCTGAAGCAGTGTAAAAGAGCTTTATGCAAAATATCTGCAACAGCAGTGCTTACAGCTGAATTAGTGTAAAAGAGCTTTGTGTGAGATATGCAGCAGCAGTGCTTAGAGCTGAAGCAGTGTAAAAGAGCTTTATGCGAAATATCTGCAGCAGCATTCTTTACAGCTGAATTGGTGTAAAAGAACTGTATGCGAGATATCTTCAGCAGCAGTACTTACTGCTGAATTAGTGTAAGATTGCTCTGTGTGAGATCTGCAGCCGCAGTGTTTACAGCTGAATTAGTGTAAAAGAGCTTTATGCAAGATATCTGCAGCAGCAGTGCTTACAGCTGAATTAGTGTAAAAGAGCTTTATGCAAGATATCTGCAGCAGCAGTGCTCACAGCTGAATTAGTGTAAAAGAGTTTTATGGGAGATCTGCAGCAGCAGTACTTACAGCTGAAGCAGTGAAAAAGAGCTTTATGCAAGATATCTGCAGCAGCAGTGCTTACAGCTGAATTAGTGTAAAAGAGCTTTGTGTGCGATCTGCAGCAGCAGTGCTTACAGTTGAATTAGTGTAAAAGAGCTTTGTGTGAGATATCTGCAGCAGCAGTGCTTACAGCTGAATTTGTGTACAAGCGATGTATGTGAGATATCTGCAGCAGCAGTGCTTACAGCTGAAGCAGTGTAAAAGAGCGTTATGCGAGATATCTGTAGCAGCAGTGCTCACAGCTGAATTACTGTAAAAGAGCTTTATTTGAGATATCTGCAGCAGCAGTGCTTACAGCTGAATTAGTGTAAACGAGCTTTGTGTGAGATCTGCAGCAGCAGTGCTTACAGCTGAAGCAGTGTAAAAGAGCTTTATGGAAGATATCTGCAGCAGCAGTACTTACAGCTGAATTAGTGTAAAAGAGCTTTGCGTGAGATCTGCAGCAACAGTGCTTACAGTTGAATTAGTGTAAAAGAGCTTTATGTGAGATATCTGCAGCAGCAGTGCTTACAGCTGAATTTGTGTAGAAGAGATGTATGTGAGATATCTGCAGCAGCAGTGCTTACAGCTGAATATGTGCAAAAGAGATGTATGCGAGATATCTGCAGCAGCAGTGCTCACAGCTGATGCGAGATATCTGCAGCAGCATTGCTTACAGCTGAATTAGTGTAAACGAGCTGTATGCGAGATATCTGCAGCAGCAGTGCTTACAGCTGAATATGTGTAAAAGAGATGTGTGCGAGATAATCTGCAGCAGGATGCTTATAGCTGAATTAGTGTAAAAGAGTTTTATGCAAGATATCTGAAGCAGCAGTGCTTACAACTGAATTGGTGTAAAAGAGCTTAATGCAAGATATCTGCGGCAGCAGTGCTTATAGCTGAATTAGTGTAAAAGAGCTTTATGCGAGATAGCTGCAGCAGCAGTGCTCACAGCTGATGCGAGATATCTGCAGCAGCAGTGCTCACAGCTGAATTAGTGTAAAAGAGTTTTATGCGAGCTCTACGGCAGCAGTGCTTACAGCTGAATTAGTGTAAAAGAGCTTTGTGTGAGATCTGCAGCAACAGTGCTTACAGCTGAATTAGTGTAAAAGAGCGTTATGCGAGATATCTACAGCAGCAGTGCTTACAGCTGAATTGGTGTAAAAGAGCTTAATGTGAGATATCTCTAGCAGCAGTGCTCACAGCTGATGCGAGATATCTGCAGCAGCATTGCTTACAGCTGAATTAGTGTAAAAGAGCTTTATGCGAGATATCTGCAGCAGCACTGCTTACAGCTGAATTAGAGTAAAAGAGATGTATGCGAGATATCTGCAGCAGCAGTGCTTACAGCTGTATTAGTGTAAAAGATCTTTATGCGAGATATCTGCAGCAGCAGTGTTCACAGCTGATGCGAGATATCTGCAGCAGCAGTGCTTACAGCTGAATTGGTGTAAAAGAGCTTAATGCAAGATATCTGCAGCAGCAGTGCTTACAGCCAAATTAGTATAAAAGAGCTATAGGCGAAATATCTGCAGTAGCAGTGCTTACAACTGAATTAGTGTAAAAGAGCTTTGTTTGAGATCTGCAGCAACAGTGTTTACAGCTGAATTAGTGTAGAAGAGCTTTATGTGAGATATCTGCAGCAGCAGTGCTTACAGCTGAATTAGTGTAAAAGAGCTTAATGCTAAATATCGGCAGCAGCAGTGCTCACAGCTGATGCGCGATATCTGCAGCAGCAGTGCTCACAGCTGAATTAGTGTAAAAGAGCTTTATGCAAGATATCTGCAGCAGCAGTGCTTACAGCTGAATTAGTGTAAAAGAGCTTTATGTGAGATATCTGCAGCAGCAGTGCTTACAGCTGAATTAGTGTAAAAGAGCTTTATGCGAGATATCTGCAGCAGCAGTGCTCACAGCTGAATTAGTGTAAAGAGCTTTATGCGAGATATCTGCAGCAGCAGTGCTTACAGCTGCATTAGTGTAAAAGAGCTTTGTATGAGATCTGCAGCAGCAGTGCTTACCGATGAAGCACTGTAAAAGAGGTTTATGCGAGATATCTGCAGCAGCAGTGCTTATAGCTTAATTAGTGTAAAAGAGCTTCATGCAAGATATCTGCAGCACAGTGCTCACAGCTGATGCGAGATATCTGCAGCAGCAGTGCTCACAGCTGAATTAGTGTAAAAGAGCTTTATGCGAGCTCTGCAGCAGCAGTGCTTACAGCTGAATTAGTGTACAAGAGCTTTGTGTGAGATCTGCACCAGCAGTGTTTACAGCTGAATTAGTGTAAAAGAGCTTTGTGTGAGATCTGCAGCAGCAGTGCTTACAGCTGAAGCAGTGTAAAAGAGATTTACGTGAGATATCGGCAGCAGCAGTGCTTACAGCTAAATTAGTGTAAAAGAGCTTTGTGTGAGATCTGCAGCATCAGTGATTACAGCTGAATTAGTGTAAAAGAGCTTTATGCAAGATATCTGCTGCAGCAGTGCTTACAGCTGAATTAGTGTAAAAGAGATGTATGTGAGATATCTGCAGCAGCAGTGCTTACAGCTGAATATGTGTAAAAGAGATGTCTGCGAGATAATCTGCAGCAGCATGCTTACAGCTGAATTAGTGTAAAAGAGCTTTGTGTGAGATCTGCAGCAGCAGTGCTTACAGCTGAAGCAGTGTATGTGAGATATCGGCAGCAGCAGTGCTTACAGCTAAAATAGTGTAAAAGAGCTTTGTGTGAGATCTGCAGCATCAGTGCTTACAGCTGAATTAGTGTAAAAGAGCTTTGTGTGAGATCTGCAGCAACAGTGCTTACAGCTGAATTAGTGTAAAAGAGCGCTCTGCGAGATATCTGCAGCAGCAGTGCT
Organism: Ambystoma mexicanum; assembly: GCF_040938575.1. Classification (NCBI taxonomy): domain Eukaryota; kingdom Metazoa; phylum Chordata; class Amphibia; order Caudata; family Ambystomatidae; genus Ambystoma; species Ambystoma mexicanum. The sequence continues at coordinate 1,301,568,255 of NC_090932.1, forward strand.
TACAGCTGAATTGGTGTAAAAGAGCTTAATGCGAGATATCTCTAGCAGCAGTGCTCACAGCTGATGCGAGATATCTGCAGCAGCATTGCTTACAGGTGAATTAGTGTAAAAGAGCTTTATGCGAGATATCTGCAGCAGCACTGCTTACAGCTGAATTAGTGTAAAAGATCTTTATGCGATATATCTGCAGCAGCAGTGCTTACAGCTGAATTGGTGTAAAAGAGCTTAATGCAAGATATCTGCAGCAGCAGTGCTTACAGCCGAATTAGTATAAAAGAGGTTTATGCGAAATATCTGCAGTAGCAGTGCTTACAACCAAATTAGTGCAAAAGAGCTTTGTTTGAGATCTGCAGCAACAGTGTTTACAGCTGAATTAGTGTAAAAGAGCTTTATGCAAGATATCTGCAGCAGCAGAGCTTACAGCTGAATTGGTGTAAAAGAGCTTTATGCAAGATATCTGCAGCAGCAGTGCTTACAGCTGAATTAGTGTAAAAGAGATGTATGCGAGATATCTGCAGCAGTAGTGCTTACAGCTGAATTAGTGTAAAAGAGATGTATGCGAGATATCTGCAGCAGCAGTGCTTACAGCTGAATTAGTGTAAAAGAGCTTCATGCGAGATATCTGCAGCAGCAGTGCTTACAGCTGAATTGGTGTAAAAGAGCTTAATGCGAGATATCTGCAGCAGCAGTGCTCACAGCTGATGCGAGATATCTTCAGCAGCATTGCTTACAGCTGAATTGGTGTAAAAGAGCTTTATGCAAGATATCTGCAGCAGCAGTGCTTACAGCTGAATTAGTGTAAAAGAGATGTATGTGGGATATCTGTTGCAGCAGTGCTCACAGCTAAATTAGTGTAAAAGAGATGTATGCAAGATACCTGTAGCAGCAGTGCTCACCGCTGAAATAGCGTTATTGCATTGTGTGTGATATCGGCAGCAAGAATACAGACCTCTGAGGTAGTGTAAAAGTGGCTTCTTGCGAGATACCTGTAGCAGGAGTTCTGAGCCCTGTAAAAGACCTTTGTGAGACATCTCTTCAGCAAGAGTGCTGAGCACTGAGGAAATGTCTTGGGGGGATAGCTCAGGGGGGACGTACTAGTCTGCGCTGGTCTTGGAAGCAAGACGACGCTGAGCAACACAGGTTTCATCCCTGGGTCCGTGCTTCGAAACCTCTGGGTATTTTGTGTTTTATAAATAACCCTTTACAATTTAATACAGGCTGTACCCCATTTCTGTTTAAGAAACAAAAAAATGTGTGCATGGTACACGCTAACGAGTTCCTGCTTCTCTGGTAGGCCTTGTGCTGCTATATTATTTGAGCTATCCCAGTAAAGTATGCCATCGCCTCCACAGAACCTGTGATCCACAATGGAGACGTGCATCAATAAGAAGGATGTGTGCACTTACAGTGGGGAAAATAAAGCCACAGAGCCCCATCAGTGTTTCCTCTGTGAGATCACATTCGGGGCTCTGGTCCATGGTTGGGAATGGAGCCGTGTCACGTCTTTTTGGCAGTATCTCCCGCCTCTGACTGCTGAGTGTTAGCTGTTTATTCTGAATGCACAGTAGCTGCACATGTATATTAAGTGATCTTTCACACACGGAGCCCTTTGGATTCTGGCACATGTAGTGCTACATTCGTAATATGTACAGGGATACAAAATGGCATGCACTGTACAGAACATCATTTGACCAGTCTGTTTCAGCATATTTTTAAGGGGCATGAGTTTGTATGAAAGCAAACCTGCTAGGTGATAACAGTGGATTTTCTTTCTTCTTCGGAATGTTCATATTCAGGACTTACTTTCCATGCATGCATGCGTATCTGTGTCAAAAGAGAAATCATGCATATGTTCAAATTCTGTCAGGGTATCCCTTTTATTGTACGTAGCATTTAAATTGGTAAATATAACTATTATCTGAAAAATAACTTGTAATCTTTTTGATGCAGTGTTTATATGTATTCATTTGCCTGTGACAATTCCACATGATAAGTGTGAATGTTACAGTGATTTGCACTGCAACAGGAGTCTTCGCACTCAACCACCCCCAGGCACACTCCTGTTAGCAATCTAGTCCTACAAGGCATCACACTGAGAAACAAAGTAAACCCTCTTTCTTTTTCAAACTGCTTAGCTTATTTCCATAATGCCCATTTGTGTGACGTGCAAAAACGGTTTGCTTTTTTTGCAGCCCTTCAAATCTTTTGTCACACCAAACCTAACCAGATCCATGCCTTTGTCAAACAATGACTACACAAAGGTGTGCTTATCACACAGCCTTGTTTGTTGCGTATATTGAAAATACAGTACTAAAGTGCAAAGATTTTTTTAGAGTCCATGACAATTTGCATTCTGTGCCGACTGAAGGGGTTGGTTGCATTGCGCCTTTCAGCGATTTAATTAAAAGTATGCAATAGCCTATCATAGAAGATCGTCCTGGTACCCATGTGCATGTGAAATAAATCACCCATATAGATCTTCTTTAGTTACGTGCAGCGCTGGTCATTGGGTTGTATTTTCCCAGATCCGAGAAAAAATGTCTCCCTGGGTCTCGGAAAACTAATTGGGACCATTAACATAACCGATCTGCTTTCGTTGCCAAGACCGGGATTTAAACTCAGATCAACACCCTCAGAGCCAAATCACTTAACCACTAGACCAAAGGAACCGATAGTTAGACGGCTTGTGAATATGCCTTTCAGGATTGTACACTGCAGAAAACATTCAAGAACAGCTTCGTGCATTTAAAAGATGTGCACCTTTTCTAATTTGCTTGCAACATTACAGGAAAGTACATCTTTAGTTAATAATGTATTAATTCATCTACTGCAATATAAATGTTTATTTATGGGGGTCCTGAGAACAATCTTGTGATTTCCCCCTCACCTTAACTTACTACCCCATGCTTGCTCCTAACTGCCCCGCCCCTTCTCCCCAAGCAGCCTGAGGCTGGTGGGTTCCCACAGTTAATCATTTCCATTTCCAGCTCTGCTTACACGGATCCCTGACCTAGGCTGGCGTGTATTGTGCACAGGCTGCCCAGTAAGGAAATTCTGGCTATTCCACTGCATTTTAGTGAAACTGATGCCCCTGTCATTACACAGTGAGGGGAATTCTGATTCATATTACAAGGGCAGTTGCGTATAACATCTCACGAAACCCGTTTCTAGCAGCGGGTGAAGCGGCTGGTGACCTGGGGCTCAGGGTGGGGGGAGGGGCGCTGCAGCAGCAGGAGTGTTTCGGCCTCCCGCCCTCGCCCCATCAGAGTTGGATAGTGAGGGATGGTTTCATCAGATTAACGTCAGTGTCAGCGGCGCACTGACCACACACTAAAAACAGAAGCCTGCTTTTCCCTGCAGTGCGCCGGCTCCCTTCCCCCACGAGCAATTTAGCACCTCTTTAACATCCTAAATGGCCCAACTTTCGCCAGGTGCTGCCAGCCTTAGACTAGCTGGGACCATTACCCCCCCACCCCACAGGGAGGGGATTGCCTGGGCTGAGTGGGTGCTGAAACACCTGACAATAAAAGCCGAATCTAAGTAAAACTAAAGAGAAAGGAAGGGTGGGTGAGGGGGGTACTTGAGGTGCTGGACGGGCTTAGTGAGAAAAAGAGGGGGAGAAACATCAAGGATATGATATGGTATTTTGGATGGGTTTAGTGCGTGGAAAAGAGCAAAGAGAACACAGGCATGAAAAGAGAAAACACAGAAGGGAAATGTCCAAGAATGCCACAATGAAAGGAAAGAGGGGGCAAAGGAAGGAAGTGAACATTGTATGTCAAAGAAAAGGCAAATGACGAGACGAGGAAGAGAGCGAATCAAGTGTCAAATGAGAAAACGGCGAAGGAAAGGGGTAAACGATCAAAAGAAAGTAGGGTATTGAACACAAAATAAAAGGAATGCATGTAAGAGGGAGAGAATGCTGGCCAAAAGTAGCAGCATGCAATAGAAGGAGACCAGGAAAGGTTGGGCTGCACACACAGAAAATGGGAGCAAGCTGAAGGAAGGATGCTCTCATCTCTCCCTTGATCTTGGGGGGCCTCCGACTCTATACGATGCTGGTTCCATGCCTGCACAAGTTGTATGCTACCTACTTGGTGGTGGTGACCGGAGCAAGTGTCAGAACTCAGCCCTATCCGATTGTTACTGATATTGGTATTTACGTAATTTTCCAACAGTTCCTGAAAACATGGCTGAATAACACCTGAAAAATATCAGGCCATTTTCCAGCCCAAAATACACCACCTGTACTCCAAAACAAAACGTGTTCATACACAGTTTTAATGTCTTGGCCATTTTTATACATAATGTGTGCCTTGTCTCATGCATCATCTCATGCAGGGTATCCTTCGTTCCCAGCAGAATGGTGAGGCATACCTCTCAAGTCACTCGGCTTTGCCTAGTGTCACCCACCATGCAGCCAGTTCATAAACACTGCTAGCTCAGTACCATCCATAGATTTCAGCGGGATCTCTGCGCTAAACCTGATTTCATCCGCTAGGGCAGCTCAAAAAGATTGATATATGGGTGATGTGAATAATATACTGCAATGTTTGGGGGCTAATGGTGGACGTGGCTGGTCAATGCCTTTAAATGGGTGGGAGCCAGCCTGCACAATTGCTTTGGCCGACCCCAAAGTCATTGAGGATAGCACAGGGTGAGCTGTGATCTGAGGATAGCAAAGGGGCAACGTGCTGGTCTTAAAAGCAAGACCATGCCGAGCAACAGAGGTTCGAATCCATATCCAAACTGAACTCAGGCACGGTATTAGGTGTGTCATAAAAAAACTATTAAAATAAATAAATAGCTGTGGAAGCTGTACTCGCTGCTATGATATGTTTGAGTAACACTGATGTTTGGTTAGGGTGACCAGACATCCCGGTTTTGCAGGGACTGTCCCGTATTTGCTGCTCTGTCCCAGTTTCTCAAGATTATGTTCTCATTGGTCCCGGTTTTTTGTAGTAGGTCTTCATAGCTAGCAGGCAGGAATGTACAATCTCGCACAGAAGAAATGCTGCATTTTACAATTTAAGATAGTGTTAGTTTGTGATACATTGCTTATGATATGTGTTTCTTTGAACATTAACACTTAAACCCCCTTCTCCAAACGCGACTGAAGTGTAGTGCCACTTTCAAGAGTTAGTCCTACTTTTATTTTAGTTGCCCTGTCCCGGTTTTTTACTTTTTAAATCTGGTCACCCTATGTTTGGTATGCCGTGGGGGCGAGGTTTCACATGGGGGCACGTTTGTGGCATTTGGGGGAGCTTTGTACACGTTGAGGGGGGGGCAGCACACTTTAGCTGTTTGAACCTGCCTTGCATTTCACTGCACGAACCTCTTCATTATATTTGATGTCAGATCCTCTCCAGGAGTTGAAGAGAAATGTATGACATTTTTGCGTTTTCGAGCGATGCTGGTCTGACATTTCCATCAGGGTCCAAGTTCGAGAGAGAGAGAGAGATATCTTTAGCAGGTTCCTTGAGATAGCGCCAGTGTGGCTTTATCAGTAGAAGCCCCGGGACTCTGATCCCAGCGAAGAGTTACTATTATCAGAGTTCTTGATGTTGCCTCTGCAGCCTGTAACCTTCAGCAGCACGCGCTGGCCTCTAATTGGCTCTCCTGCCCTTTGTTTTCTCCCTAGTTCCGTGAGAACATCAGTGATGCGCTGCCCGGCCTCCCAGAGCAGGCTGACTACTACCTGCTGAAATGGCTGCGAGGTAAGAGTGTGTGGGGGTTGCTGGAGGTGAAGGGGTGTAGTGGGGCGGGACGGGTAAAGGTTGGACCAGCGGCCTGTTTCCCAAGAGATAAGCGATAAGGTGTATCTCTAGCCCCCACCCTCCCACCGGACACCCTGCGCAGTACCGCGGGCAGGGGAAAGTCGAAAGGTCTGTGGAGCAGCGAGTCTTGAGGGGGAGGGGCGGGGCGGGAGTTGGCACTTCCGGGGGAGCCGGGACATGTGGGCCATCTGTGGATAACCGTTTCCGCTGGACAGAGCCGCCCTGCAGTGCATTGCCCTGAGACTAGCCGAGAGTCCTTGTGCCGCAATCCCGGGACCCCCAAGCCCCTGAAGCTCATTTCCTCACACCGAGACCTGACGACTCACAACCCTGGCCTCTCACTCACACATGCCCTGCCTCCACACCCCCACCAGGGATGGACTGGGAACCGAAGGAGGCCCTCGAAATAATTGTCAAGTGTCCCCATAATACACGTTTTTTAGTTAGCCCAACCCTTCTCCTATGAGAATATTTGGAAATAAAGTAGGTTACCGCACAAAAAAGAACCAGGATGCAGAGGGCTAGAGGGATATCTCCAGAGTTCCCTATAGGCCGGTCCACCACTGCCCCCATCTGCTGATGGTAGGCTGCGCTCCCCAGTACTGCAGCCTCACGCACCTTGCCCTCTCTCCACTTCAGCTCCCCAGTAATGCACCAGTGTCATCTCTCCATCCACTTCTGTTAAGCAGAGCTCCTAAGTACTGCACCCTCATGATCTCCCCGTACCCCCATCCATTAATGGCAATCTAAAAATCTCAGGTAATGCAGCCTCATAATCCCCTGGGCCTCCTCCATACACTGATGGTAAACTCATCTCCATCGTACGGAATCCATTGGCATGTCCCGATGCACTCACGATAAGCTGTGCACCTAAGTACTGCAGCCTCATGATAACCTCCACCCCATCCGCTGATGTTATGTCAGTGACATTTGTACTTCGCACTGCTGCCCTTTGCATGGTCTCCAGCCGTTCATGGTAAGATGAGCTCCCCAGTACTGCGCCCATTGTCATTTCCCCCATCCACTTAGGATAAACTGAACTCATGAGTACTGCAGACTCATGGCAACCTCCACCCCATCCGCTGACGTTGTGTCAGTGACATGTGTACCTTGCACTGCTGCCCTTTGCATGGTCTCCAGCCGTTCATGGTAAGCTGAGCTCCCCAGTACTGCGCCCATTGTCATTTCCCCCATCCACTTAGGATAAGCTGAACTCATGAGTACTGCAGACTCATGACAACCTCCACCCCATCCGCTGATGTTGTGTCAGTAACATGTGTACCTTGCACTGCTGCCCTTTGCACGGTCTCCAGCCGTTCATGGAAAACTGAGCTCCCCAGTACTGCGCCCATTATCATTTCCCACATCCACTTATGATAAGCTGAACTTCCAAGTACTGCACCATTGCGACCCCCCAGCCACATACATGCCAAAAGGCCCAATTTTATTTGGGAGTTGCTAGTCTAGTCCTGGATTTAAATTCTCATTCTGGGACTTAAACCCCAGGACTACATGTCCCAAAATGCAATGTTAAAACCAGGTCTGGGCTATCATTTCCCGAAAAGAATGGGGCATGTTTGCATCCACTTATGATAAGCTGACCGCCCCAGTACTACAGCCTCATGATCCTACATACACTATAAGCTGAGCTCTACATAACTGCAGCCTTGTGAGTCCCCATACACACATGGTAAGCCACGCTCTCCCCTTTACAGCAGCACCATGAGCACCCCCTGCCCCATGATAAAAAACAATTTCCCACCGCTTTACCACCAAAAGTCCCCAACCACTGATAATCGCAGGGGTCAGTGGCACTGAGCTGATCTTTAGCTGGTACTCCATCCTCGTGGGTACCACCAGTGCTTTAAGTGGGATGAATAAAGTTGGGGGGCTAGTGCATTTTAGAAGATTATTTGGGGGCTTGGCCTATGAAGCATAAGTTAGGACAGCTCTGCCGGGACTATATCAAAAGCCTAGGAAAGCCAAGACCCAATCCTAGGATACAAAAAGAACAAGAATACTCCAACCGCAAAGGGGATCGACCAGGGACAACAACCCCTCCCTCTGACAACCCTTACTTTACCTTGATAAAGACCCTACGGGACCGAAACACATGTCGGCTGATCATCACAAGATTATGTGTCTTCACTAGAATAAAAATTGTACCTGAAACACCGTAATCAGCGTGGAAATCAATTCATACACAGGATTCTCAAAATCTAGAAACTACGAGGTAGCCAGGACTGTCTACCTAAACCTTTATAAAAGGTTTTGCCTCTGGAAGTGAGGAGGTAGCCCAACCCATGAGGAGGATAAACCAGTACCTTATTTTTGAAACATTCCTAAATAGAATCCCCCTTTACAGAGAGTGTAAAATCTCCAAAGCAACAATATGTTTATTTATCAGTTTACATACTTTTCGGTGTCAACAATACATGTGACTGGATGGATGCAGGACTTCCACTTATCCCCCTTTGAACACACACACTCAGAATTATACCGTTTGGCTGAGACAACAAGACTGCAGTAGATTTCACCCCTGCACCTAACACCCGTGGCCACTGCTTTCCGCAAAACACAAACGCTCACAACATGATATTTGACCAAGATCGCAGGGCAGCGCCACACGAAATCCTTCCACCTCCAAGTGCTCATCAATTTCCTTCTTAAGGATCATAACAGCACAACAGCACAATATTTACTGTTTGCCCAAGTCTATAGTGTTCAAACCTTGGGGTGCGCATGTGCCAGTGGAAGAAATATCAAAATGATGCATTGCTTATGAAAAATGGGATAGATTGTAACTGGAAATATGTAGGATAGAGTACAGGTTTTAGCCTGAATTGCTTCACATTGGAGAACCAAATTCATTGTAGGCTCTATGTGGCGGGCCCAAAGAAGGACGCCAGAATGTTTTTGAAATTTCTCTGAATATTAAAAATAATAATTCCTATCTCTCCCTATTGCAATCAGGGTTTTCCCTGCCGGTATAAATAACTAAAGTGCTCATCAGTCCAGTCTCCAAATAAGAAAATAGTCTGCTGTCCAAAAACGAATTCTACCTGACCCTACCACTGTTCTAACCAATAGAAATTAAGTCAGGAGAATGACTCCCGCCTCCTGACTGTCTCTTCTTAAAGAGTTTGTTCTTCAATCCAAAGTATTTTATCATGGTATCTTTAAAAGGTCTCATCACTTTCTTTATCAGAGCTTGTAACTCGTTCAGTATGTTTTGGGCTTTGCTCTTTCTTCTTCGTTCAGTGTTCAATGGCTCGCCTCTTATCCTTTGTCTTATTCTTTAAGGCTTCTGTGTTCTTTTGATTCTTTTGAAATTTGCTTTCTTAGGTGGGATAGAGTTTCTTGGTATTTAATGTTTTCTCTCCCCTGCGATAGGTTACTCAGCGTTTTTCTCTCTTATAGGCATTACTTGTCTTTAATTCCCACTCATAGTATTCTCTTCCCAATATTTTCCAGGCTGCACTTCTTGTCTTATGGGATATCGCCCCCTCTTCCCAGGGTATTTGTACCCAATGCTTATTAGTCTCTCTTACATATTTACTCAGGATTCTCTTCCTCTCATTGTTCCAGTTTATCATCATTCTATCCCATGTCTCGTCAATTTCACTGGGTTGAGTTTTTCCTGAGGTAGAATGATTCCTCTGCGGACGCCAAGTTCGCCCGTCTTCCCTGTTACCTCTGGGTTCATAGGTAAACATCCCCGGGATAAGTGCTCGGTCTGGTACTTCTCCTTGTCTTCAGTTCGCTCTCGCTTGAAGCCAGCCGGCGTCCCGCTCTCGGTCTTCTCTGTCTCTGCGACCAGGTTTAGCTGTGGGACACCGGATGCTTCGCTGTTCCTTTTAGCGTGGTGTTTTTGATGTTGTTTTATGGTCGCACTGCCCAACACGAAGCTGTCGTGGTCACACCACCACCGATACTTGATCTCGCTTCTCTCGCACAGGTAAATCCCGGGCCTCCAATATTTCAGTATTGCAGTTAGTCGACTACTGAAAGCAGCATGCTATGCGGTTCTCCTTGGCTCCACTTCTCTCAGCTGTGATGCTGTCAGGGCTTCCGCTGGTTACGCTCTCTCTCGGCTTCGTCTCTCCTTGGCGTGCCCTCATCTCCTAGGTTAATCATTTCAGTTAAATGGAGATTCCTCCTTAAAGAGACAGTTTCCCTTTCTGGCTCGTGGTGACTTATCATGTTTTTCTCTTCAGCCAAATCTCTGTACTTTAAAATGTTCTTTGTCTCTGATAGTCCCATATATGCCATTACTGGGAATGGCCTCGGGAGTTCCTCACAGGAAGGGGAGTCTTTGTCCCAAAAGGGGGAGTCTCTCCCGATGAGGTCCCACATGCCTCGACCGCTAGGGAGGGTGTTGCAGAGCGGGCTCACCTGCTAGCCTCACAGGTGGGGGGGCTCCCCTTTGGGAAAAGGGACGAATTTGCTGGATTCGTCACAGCTGTCACTTCAATATTTCCTGGCAGCTGTATTATTCAAAGCATGGATCTTTAAAGCAAACACATGTAATTGAACACTTCTACAACCTAAATGAGTTTAATGGAAAACAGGTGTCCTGAATATTTCACGTCCAATATAATGAAAATGGATGTTAAGCCTTTGTTTGTACCATCCCATAAATGTGAGATTAATATAGTCACACTAGATTTACTACACAAAACACAGCCTTTAGTATTTAATACAAAAGTAAGTATACAGTTACACATGTTTTGTGCCTAAGTATCTTTTAAAGGTTGCATATCTTTAATGCACTAAATGCATATAATTACGTGCTCTATGAAGCCAAAGTAATAATGAAGCATTATATTTAAACACATTGTGAATTCATATCATTATTAGGTTTAAAGCATTTAAGAGGCTATGAAATATTTGTTTTCTGGCTATATTTATACTAAACTCACTTTCATTGGGACGCATACATATAAATAATTAACATCCATTGACAATCCTTCTAATTGCACCAAGGGTAGACTAAGCTGACCCAATTAGCAGCCATATCAAATAAACGACAACTCAAATCATAGCTAAGGAAAGGAAGAGCATATTGTTAAAGATCAAAAATCTTGCCAACAGTCACCCTCTCGTCTTACTCCACATCCAGGCTTCCCCTCAGGGAAAGGAAGCAGTCTAATTTTATGGGACACACAGGTCTTAAATACTACTTTTGATTCTTTGCTGGGTCTCAGGATGGTAGTACCCAACCCACCTAAAGACTTGGGGACCTCATCTAAGCTATTCCAAAACGGAATCCTTCTGGGTCTTCCAGTTGATGGATGCTAAACTGAGCTTCCCTAGTGTTGCATCCACAGTGGTTGCACACTATGTGACTGCAGCAAGCGTGTTCCCAATACTACAGTTCAATGACCTCCTCACGCCAATCATGACAATTAACTGAGCAGTTTCAAGCAGTGCAAGTAACCTCATTGATTCCACCTTCAGTAAGGACAATTTGAGCTCTCCCAGTATGGCTAGCACGTGGGTCCCATACTCGGTGATGGAAAGCTGATCTCTTATAGTACTGCAAGCACATGGTCCCTACACACAGTACTGCCAAGCTGTGCCCTCCCAGGTGCTTCATCGTTACGGAACACATACTTACCTATCAGAGATCTCCTGAGTACTGCAGCTTTTGTGAGCCTCAAATCGACTGACGCTGAGATCTCCCTGAACAGAAGTGCCAAGTTTTCCAAGCACAGACGCCAAGTGAAGCACTCATGACTAATGCAACCTTATGGTTCCCACAGTAGCTGCTCTTGATAAGCACTCTTACTACCGATTCATGGAGCACACACTCACTGACATCAATCGATTCCCTGCTAACATGCTAGTGTCATGGACCACACACTTGCTGCTATGAGATGGCCCTGGTACAGTATGACATGATGAACCCCACATTCACTGACACCTACCTGATAACTCTCTGGTATTACAGCTTCCTCCTGGGTCCCCAATAACAACCTCACCTCTCCCTGTTATAAGATCCTCACAACGGGTCTGGCACAATGCGATGCTTAGATGAGCTCTCCCTGGTAGTACAGTGTCATTATGGGGTGCACACTCCTGATACCTAACGGCTCTCCCCCTTCTCAGACAAGGGTTATGCCCTTTGAGACTGCTACGGTGGTGAGCAAGTACAGTATAAAACACCTAATAATATTACCCCTATCATAAATTACACCCTGATAACTAGTTGAACTCTCCCTGATATTGGGCCCACACTGAGGGTCTCCCAGAAGCTAAGATGATATCTACATGATGCTACTTACTTGAAATTTACACCCTCAGTGACATAAAGGTGATGCACTCCAGGTCCTCAGAAGAGGGCGGTGGAGATCTATACGTCATAAGCCTTCTCATACCCAGTTATGTGCCTACATCTTGACACAATACCGGCTGGATCACATTGACCACAGGTTCCATTTGGAATTCCCTACATGAATCTTCAAGTCTTTTCACAGCCTTGACTTCATACCTCTACACTGCAGATCTGGGGCCTTCTATCGATCTTTCCACCGTGACCCGTGCTCTCCATTCACAAAACCCAGCACCATCTTAACATTCTCAAACCCAGCTGTGCCTGTAGGATATTAAAGACAATTTCCTTTCGAAAGCCCCAACATTGGATCACTCTCTCCTGAACTGAGATCTGCTTCCTAACTGGGCACATTAAAAAGTGTCCTCAAAAAGGTGCCTGCGATGACCACTTTGATTACGGCAATAATTACGCGTTTGGTGGGCTTCAGTGGATGGTAATGGCCCAGCACAAATTATAGACTCGAGCGAAGCAAGGGCCTTAACAGTGGGGTCCCAGTGCTAATACCGGGCCAGTGAAGCCCACCAAATGCGTGATTATTGCCATTAGCACCGAGAGGCAAACCATTGAGGTGGTACTAGCAGAACAAATTTTAAAAAAATCCAGCGTTGCTTTGTTGGTCGTGGCAGGGAGTGGTTGTCATGGAAATGAAAGGCAGGTTCTGCTCGGAGCCCCTCTTTCATATTCATCGCTGAAGGATGTGGAAGCAGAACAGTAGGCCTGGCAGAGAGGGGGTGGGGTGTGTTGCGGGGCTTAAACTGGGGTGGAAGGCAGTAAAGGAGGGGGGACAAGCAGCACCGGGTGGATTGTGGGTTCGCCAAGCAATCGGTTGCTCTGAACCCGGGCTTGGACCGTTCGATTCAGCCCGGGTTTGGAGCAATTTGATTGACTGACGGACCAAGGGTGCTATACAATTTTTTTGTACATCCCCTTACTGTCCTTTTGATTGCAAAGTGGCCTACATCATAGAGTAGATTACCCTGGATCCACTCATGAACACCACCCCTCCTCCTTACATATTTCTGTTTCCACTCTTTTGCCTTCTTGATGATATTATTTAGAATTTTTCTCTGAAATCACTTAAAACAAATCCCTTCAATTTGCAACCTCTGCACCAGTCATCCTCCATCGGTCACATCACCACCAACTACCAATGTCACCATAATGCTAAGTATGTTTTTGTTTGTATATCATTAGAGTGCTGCAAAGTCAGAGAAAGGCCCCCAATATTGGTATATCATGGTCGGTGCGCAGACCATTCTGTAAGTGCTGTTTCATCTTGTGTTGCCTCACCCTCCTCTCCACATCAATGCGCCTGCGCCTTTGCAATGTACTTTACTTAGTCTTACCAAGGGTTCGCGGCAACGTCTGTGCATGATTTCTGTTTTTAGCGCTTAGCAATTGAATGAACCTGAAATACTGGTGTGTCAAGGGGAATCGGTTCATCTCCATTTGCTCTACTCTGGAGGCGGGGAGCCATTTTGCAAGCCCACATCTCCAATTACTGCAGTTCCTTTAGCTTTAGTCCATATTCCCTTGAACACAATGCCTGACTAATCTTCTTAACTCTCCGTCACAGTACCCCATCGCTGGCACCTGGACTGGAATAACCTCAAACGCTCAGTGGTTGGATTTTCTTTGACTGCTTGGTCTGGGATTTCTATATATCAGTATTACCCTGTATTCCACTCCAGCTCAGGGGCCCACAGTGTATAGAGCTGCCCCTATGGAGCGGTGGACTCGAAGGCATGCCTGCCAACCAGGCCTCCCACCCAAATACATGGTGGAAACTGTGTTCTTTTATATAACCATGGACCACAGGAACTATGGGTCACAAGTTGAGGAGGGCCATCTCTGTAGGCGGAGCAAAGCTTTCAATACATTTTTGTGGGACTATGGGCCCAAACTGCAATGCAGTTTGTTGATCTACAATCACGAGCTGTCGAGAACCCCTGCCCATCCCCTGTTGGATCAGGAATCATGCTTTATTAAAACAACGTTTTCCATCCATTTATGAAGTTCCTCTTCTAAGGGATGCAGGACAGTACTGTTTGACACCTTTATACAGTTGTTAGGCAAGATTGTATGCAGTAACCTGTGGGAGATTGCACCAACCTTGTCCTACTAGCAAAAGGTTACCCAACCTTTGGTATATTTTCTTTTATTTTTTTATTAGCATTTGGTTTTAAAGTTAAACCTTAGCTATCATAACAAAGTAAAAAAGAAAAAAGAACATAATACAATTCGTTTTGCATATCACTACACAGATAAAAGGAGATATACCGGATCTCTTATCAGCATTTCATTTACTAACCCCTCGACAGGAGCACTCATACTGTAAAAACAGTGTAAAACACAGGCCCCTGCACACAGTCTTGGAAAGGTTTTATTGGTGCCCCTTTTTGAAACAGTGCTCCTGCAATTTAATACCATCTAAGTGAATTAGGAGTATTTAGCCGCTATAACTTCAAATAGTTCTTTGACAAATGCCAACAGAGCCAACGTTAGCGATTTTTGTGTACTAGACATCATTCTTCCCCACCACTCCTCTGCTGTCGTGGTTACGGATTTGTCGAAGAACCTCCCCAGCCATTTTGATAGAATCTTTTTACAGCCAGGAGATTGAAGGATGAGATGAAATAAAGTTAGGTAACCCAACCTTTGGTATACGTCTGTACTACAAAGGTTGGTAGTGTGGCTGAGCAGCCAGGCTTATCTCAAAGGGGGTCAGTATGAGCAGTAATGTTGTGACACAGAGTTTCACAATGACAGTTATTCAAATAAAAACTTACACACAAGGTTTCTTGATTAAACAATTATTAATTTATTTAACAGTCAGGTGAATAAGCCTTCTTTAGAAGGGATCAATCATATAACACAAAATATACTTCAATAAATACATACTCTAAGTTTCACTTAATCAGTTGATACCCATTGTAGAATAACTAGGACACTGTGGACATTGATTTATCACAGGCATGTATAGAGCAATAATGAGTGGGAGATCAAAAGGAAACGTTTCAGAGGGAGAAAACAATGGTTAACAAATATTCGTCAGCAGGTAAGTACTTTTTAGAGCCCTCCAATGCAAAGAAAGTGAAGCCTTTCTTGGGGGAAAGGTAAAGAACAAAGTCAGAGGTAAGAAGAGCCTTTTAGGGAGCCAGGACAGCCAATGTTAGTTGAGCAAAAGTCTAGGGGAGCTGAAGCACTTCTTGCAGGTCGGTAACAAGTCTTGCACAGTGTTTTAGAAATGTTTGTAGAAAATGAAATCACTGTAGGGCAACACTCTGGGAGGCTTGTGAGGGGCAAAGCTACAAGAAACTCTGCAAAGGCAACCAAGTCAAGTCTCAACTGAGAACAAGCAAGGCTATACAACAAGAGGTAAGTCCTTAGTTTAACAGTACCTTTGGTTAGAAGAAAAACTGCTTCCACCTGGCTTCTGTTCATGTGTAGGTCTGTAGATCCTGTGTTCCTGGGCCTCAGTCATGGGGACAAGAGGGAGGACGTCTTGGGACTCCTGCACTATGAATGGAAGGTCGGCGGCAGCAATGGGCAAACTTCAGATCAGCGGCACTTCACGGTTTCAGCTCCTTGCGGCTTTCGCAAACAGCACCACCGCAGTTCTCAGATACCTTAATGGACTTTCCTCGCATCTGGGGTCCAGCACTGTGTTGAAGTGGCTCAGGCTTGGTCAGTACTGCTTCATGGGAGTCCGGAGGATCTTCCTGGAGCTCGGGTCCGATTTAAAAGCGATGCAATCGATCTGGTGTTCTTCTCCCTGGCACATCGGTTCCTGCAGCAGCAATGAAACTACAGCCAGCTCCGAGAGGTTGTCCGGACAAGTTTACTTTGGGTTTGATTGGTCCTACCAACCCAAGGGGAGAAGTCGTCTGTTGCAGGGCTTCTCTAGTCGAGGCGAATTGGGAGCTTCAGCAATGCTGCAGGGTTTCACCGGGCAAACCAACGGTCCAGGAGTTGCAGCAAGCATCTCTTCCAAGTTCTTCTTCGGATTCCTTCATCCAGCGCTCGACTCTGGCTTCCAAGCAAAAAGCCTCGCCTTTTATGCAGGTTCCCTCCATTCATTCGCAACGTAGCTGTCAATCACTCAGCAGGGTGGCTTTCCTCCTAGGACAGCCAGACGGCCAATCACCTTTGGGTGCATTCCTGTAACCAAGGGGATTAAGCACAGGGAGTTTCGGGCACCTCCCTCACTTCCTGCCCCTTCTAGACATGCTGGAGCCAGGGGCAGGTTTCACCAGTGAATCCCACCAAAGAAAAAACGAACAAAGGGACCAAACGTGGTTTGGTACGCAGAGGAAATCTCAAGAAGGACCTTTCCAACAAGAAATGGCGAAAAAATAAGACCGGGTCCATTTTGACGAAATGGGCGCCCATGGGTGTCTTACTTCAGCTGCAATTGCAGCCCGTGGTAAAAATACACAGTGGTTGGAAAAAGTAAACCACTGCCACCAGCCATTAATGGTAGAAAGGGTAACATAAACATGGTACATGAGAAACTAGACAAAGGGCATACTAAGTAACCCCTCCAGCACCCTATGATAATATTGTGTGTGCCGGGTCTAGAAAGTACAAAATGTTAGTAAAGTCAATTTCACTTCACTGCTCTAAACCTTTGGGAAATCTAAGAGACTTGTCTGTGTCACTGCACTGAAGGTGCTGTGTGTCACAATGTATAGATGATGCCTATGGAGTTTGTCAGACTCCAAAGTAAAAAAAAAACACAGAAAACACATCGAATTAGAAGTACAAAGTCCCAAAGTTCAGCAAAAGAGCTGGGGGTCTCTAAGGTGGGAGGAATTTAGCACTGAACTGCAAATTCTCCCTAACAGAAGTTATCTTTGAAGAGACCTTGGTTTGGGATTAGGGGCCTGATTTTGGAGGAACATTTGTGGTGTGCCTCAATGCTGGTGTTCAGAGCTTTAGGGGCCCTGTCTGAGAGGAGCATCCATACAATTAGTTCTTTGTATGGCGAGCTCTAAGATAGCACGTGCAAGTGCGTGGGATCACTCATTCCCCTTGCACTTGTGCGTTCTCAATGTCACTGGGCCTGGTAAGACCGTTGTTTTTGTCCTCCCTTGTACCCCTCCCTTGCCTCGCCGTGCTCTGAAACACTTGTTCATGGGCACGATATAAATAAAATATCATATCATATCATTCTGGTTTATCCCCTTTGACAGGTGAAATTAAGGACTTCCCCCTTAAAGTGGCAAGAGGAGAATGGGTGATTGTTTGCACTACAAACTCTCCTCTACCATACCTTTTGTTACGCTAGTTCGAAGGATCTTTATAGTAGCCCTAGCTTTGAAAACCCCATTTGGTGATGGGAGAGACCAGGATTTGGATAGGCTGTCTTTATGACAATCTCAGTCCAATATTTTAAATGCAAGGAAAGTTTTGGATGACCCCAGTTGTCCTTATGCGAGAAAGGTTAGCGTTTGTGAGTCTCCACTTTTGGACAGTGGAGCTGGAAAGATTCAAACATTTGTGCACCTCCACTTCTTGGACTTGGAGGGTGAAAAGCTTAGAGTGTTCCACAGTGTTGCTGGGGTCCTAAACTCTTTATTTTTGTGCATTTGTAATGCGCTTAGAACAACAATAAAATGTGTTTCAAGGCGCCCACAGGGCAACAGGGAGGGAACATGGGAGTAAAATTAGATATAACACTGTAGACGCGAACCTACTAGCCCTTGTGAGCATTCAGAACATGCAACTGCAGAGAGAGAGCGAGAGAGAGAGAGGAGGGGTGCAGAAGTGGGGGTAAGTGCTAGCTGTAAGTGCCTAGGTGGAGCGGTAAACCACCAGTAGAACGGTAAGTGCAAGCCTGTGGTGGCACAGGCCAATGGGTGCCAAGGTGAAGTGCTGGGAAGGGTGGAGGCTGTAGGCGATTGGGTGTTGGAGGTCAGTGCCCAGGAGGATACACAAAGGCCCTTGTCACCAATCTAAGCAGCTGTGGGGTTTAGCACAAGAGGGAGGAAGGGAAGGAGGAGGTGAAAATGAAAGTCTTGAGGAGCTTCTGGAATTTGAGGAGATCCGGCTCAAGACGAATAGGCAGGTAGAGGCTGTTCCATAGAAGGGAGCATGCTGAGGAAAGAGATCGGCCACCATTTCCCTGTGTAGCGAAGCGTTTAGCAGACAGGGAGTTGGTGCCGGAGGAACATAAAGATCTGGAGGGAGAGTATTTAGTCAGAGAAAGGTACAGATAGCGTGGTCCTCGGCCCCAGACAGCCTTGTGGATGATGCAGAGGGATTTGAATTTGATCCTTGCAGCAACTGGGAGCCAGTGGAGAGTTTTTAGGGCTGGAGAGATGCGGTCCCTGGGCTTGAGGCCAAGGATAAATCTTGTAGCGCTATTCTGGATTAGCTGGAGGGGTCGTAGAGAGGAAGAAGGTAGATTAAGGAAAAGGCTATTGCAGTAGTCTAGCCCAGAGAGAACCGGAGCTCTAGATGCATTGAGCTTCTGGGGGAACGTGAGGAAAGGAAGAATTCCTTTGAGGAGGTGGAGTTGAAAGTGAGACGTCTTGGCACGGTCCTGAATGTGAGAGATGACAGAGAGAGAGGAGTCGAAGATGACTTCAAGGTTTCTGGCTTCAGAAGAAGGAGAAGGGGGAGAGCCCATAGAAGATGGTCAGAGTGA
Source organism: Ambystoma mexicanum (assembly GCF_040938575.1). Classification (NCBI taxonomy): domain Eukaryota; kingdom Metazoa; phylum Chordata; class Amphibia; order Caudata; family Ambystomatidae; genus Ambystoma; species Ambystoma mexicanum. The sequence goes on from NC_090932.1 coordinate 1,301,587,021, forward strand.
GGGAGAGATATTTGGAACAGGAGTCCCAATAGGAAGGATATCAGCCTTGCTGGCGTTGAGGCAGAGATCATTGGAAGAACACCAGGACGATAGACAGCCACAAAAGATAGATGAAGTGAGAAGAGGATCAGAGGGAAGATTGAAGAAGACTTCTGTGTCATCTGCATAACACTGGAAGTTTGGGGAGTAGTAGTGAGCAAGCGGGGCAAGATAGTTGTTAAAGAGCCAAGGAGAAAAGTTGGAGCCCTGGGGGATGCCGCAAGTGGAGCTAGAGGCAGGGGAGGAGAAAGAGCCCAGAATGACCTGGGACGGATGATCGCTGAGGATGGAGGTCAGCCAGTACAATGCCCGCTCCGGGATACCGAGGGTATTGTGGAGCTGTTTTATGAGGATGGAGTGGTTGACCGTATCAAATGCAGAGGAAAGATCGAGTAAAACGAGAACACCTGGAGAGTTGAAATCAAGAGATGCAAGCAGTTCATTACGGGTTTTCAGAAGAGCAGTTTCTGTGCCTCTGAATGCTGGGAGGTCGTGTAGGCAACCAACAAGTTCAGTGTGCTGGGTCAGTTAGGAAAAGATCAGCTTCTCCAAGAGTTTCCCAAGGAAGGGGGTGAAAGATATGCGGCGGTAGTTGGCTGGACAAGACTGGTCTGCAGAAGATTTTTTCAGGAGGTGGTGCACAATGGAGTGCTTGAGGGAGGAGGGGAAAGATCCAGTAGCAAAAGAGTGGTTGCAGAAATCCGCAAGTGCACGGGCAAGGGAGCCAATACTGTCCTTAATGGTTCTGGAGGAGCAGGTGAAAACCTGTTTTGAGGAGACCTTCATGGAGCAGACATTCTAGTGACCTCTTCAGGTGTGATAGAAGAGAAGGAGGTGAGAAAGGCAGAGGGTGCCTTAGGAGGCTGGCAGGTGGGGCAAGAGGAGGGGGAGAGGGAAGCACTTTCTATGGAACAAATTGCATACTACCTAGATGCGCTGTGACCGATCGTGGCATAACACATTATTCTGTTTGCTTGAATCATGTGACGTCCTGAACTTGGAGGACCATGTGTTGAGCTTTTGTGGCCTGGCTTTGACTCTGTATTTCTGGATCGAGCTTTGCTCTGTTGTTCTTTCTTTTTAAACTGTTGCTGCCATGTTGCCACCTTAGACTTATGTTCCTGGATTAATTTAGCGCTTTTTCCAGGAGCCTAAAGACAGTGATGCCAGGTTAGGACTCCCCTGAGCAGACATATGCTCACTGGGCATTAAGCCTTTCAGGTATCTGTCCTTTGCCTTTTACCCGATCATTGTCTTCATCCACCATTGGTAAAGAATACTGGAGATTGCCCTGGTTGCAACTGTATATGCACCACAACTAACTTTGACAGCAACCTTCCAACATCTTTCAGTTACGGTGTCCATTCTGGCTCTCTTATAGTTAACACATGGGTTTCCTAAGCCTCTGAGTTACTTTATAAACAATGGTTACTCGTTGGTGAACAGTTGTTCCTAGGCGGACATTGGAAAAATCCTACCTGTGATGGTAGCTTTGTGAACTAAAATCTAGCTATGTTCTGTTCTTTTATTTGCCTCTGGTATCTGTGCCAATTTCATTCCTTTGCTTGGCTGTGCTCTCATTTTCCATGCATTGGCTTAGTCAGCCATCTATAGGCATCCAATACAAATTATTGATAGAGCATCCCACCAATACTCCACGTGAAAATTTCAAATGCAAATGTGCATTTCTTTCAGAACTTTACATTTCCCCTTTGTGACAAAATACACTCCCTTTCAGTATTTATTTTAAATATTCTGGTAATTGTGTCTCTTTCTGATCAACTTTGCAGTATTTGCTACTCTCCATTTTTTCAAGATCCCATCTCTGAATTTTCGACTTGCCTCTGAGAATACCTTGTCCTTTAGCTTTTGCCTTTACCGAATCAGTCCTATCGTTTCTTGCTAGAAGGGGCTCTCTGGAGATCTTCTGCCCCTTGGTTGCAGAATGCAATGGTAGAATGCATTAGGCATGATGTAGGAGTTTATCCTGGATCCCCAACACTGGCACAAGATGCTTTGTGGTGGAGGTGTAATTATTTTAAGCCTGCACTGACGAATATTAAGAAGGGTGTTGTTGGCAAATAAATAAAGGCCATCCCCAGTTTTTCTGCCATCATGACTTCAGCATTTAATGACCTATCTCCATTACCCCCATCCTGGGCAAACTCCCGGAGAAGCTGGTAATCCCCCATCTGATCCAACACACAGAATCCGTTGGTTGCCTCCACGACCACCAGTCTGGCTTCAGAGCATCCAGAGACACAGAAACTGCTCTACTGAACACCCGTGAAGACTTGCTCTCAAATCTCGACTCCAACTCTCCATCCGTTCTTATTCTTCTTAATCTTTCCCCTGCCTTTGACACAATCAATCATGTCATCCTGACTAATCGGCTCTGTGACACCCTTGGCATCACAGGCCTGGCACTTGACTGGTTGACCTCTTTCCTCTCCGACCGGCATTCCTAGGTTCAACGGGGTCCTTTCCTCTCCCCTATCACACTCTCCACCTGCAGAGTCTCTCAAGGTTCTATCCTCTTGCTGTGGCTCTTCAACATCTATCTCGCCCCTCTGGCCCATCTGATCTTCTCCTTCTCTCCCCAATTCCAGTGTTATGCAGACGACACTCAGCTCTCCTTCAAGATTCCCTCCACTGCCTCCTATTCCTCCTCTCACATTCTTGACTGTTTGACTGCTATTCAGGCATGGTGTGCTGCCAATGATCTCTGCCTTAATGCCAGTAAGACTGAGATCCTTCTCATTGGGACCCCTGCTCCCTCCCACCCTGTGACCCATCTGTGCCCCCACCCCCTCACCTTCCTGTGAGGCAAAGAACTTTGGTGTCATCTTTGACTCCTCTCTCTGCTTCTTTCCTCACATTGTAGACCTTGCCAAGAAAGCCCACTATCAGCTGCACCTCCTCAGAGGCATCTTTCCTTTACCTCACCTTCCCCCAGAAACTCAATGAGCCTTGTTACGGGTCCGGTGGTAACCCTGTCTGTGATACCAGGGTGTTGCCGCCGGACCCATAATGATTTACCAGCGCTTGACTTCCCGGTGCCACCGGGGGATTACAACCCTGGTGGTCCGGAAACCTAGGTGCTGGTAAATTGTAAGTCCCCATTCCCATGGAGTCACATAGGACTCTATGGGAGTGGGGACCACGGAAGCACCAGCACCATTAAGAACGGTGCTGGTACTTCTGTGAAAACTCTGCGGGTGGATGCAGGCGGGACGGCACCCGCCTGCTGAGTTGTATTGTGCTGGTCGGGAAACAACGGTGCCGGTAGGCTTACCGGCACCATTGTTTTCAGACCGGCACACTTAGAATGAGGCCCAATGTCTCCAGAGCTCTGGTCCTCTCTAGGCTGGACTACTGCACCAGCATCTTCCTCAATCCTCCCTTCGTCCCCTTGAACTAATCCAGAATATGACTGCAAGACTTCTCCTTGGCCTCAAGCCCAGGGACTGCATCTCTCCAGCCTTAAAATCTATCCACTGGCTCCTGGTTGATGCTAGGATCAAATCCAAGCCCCTATGCATCATCCACAAGACTTCCTGGGGCCTTGGACCCTGATACATCCAAATCTCTCTCCCTAAATACCTCCCTGCTAGACACCTTCGGTCTTCTAGCTCCAACTCTCTGCAGATACGAAGCTTCACTAAGCAGATAGTGGGGGGGGGATCTCTCTCCTCGGAGCTCCTTAAGTTTCGTAAAATCCTCAAGAGCCTCCTTTTCTCTTCTTCCTCCCCTCCCCCTTCACTTGCACTCTATCCTCTTTACCCTGCATTTCCCTTCCCATCTTAGCACTTTGTGCTCGCGCAGACTGGCACTTCCCTCCCCCCAATCCCTTGCACCTCTAGTTACTGCATTTGCACGATCCGAATGCCACATGGCATAGTAGGACCGTTATTGTTATCTTTCTCCGCTGTCCCCACACCCCTTTTTTTTCTTGTGGCGCATTAAAACACCATTTGTTGTACAGGCACCTTACAAATAACCAGTGAAATCAAGGCCATCCCCAATTTTTCTGCAGTCATGACTTCAGCATTTAATGAGCTGTTGATTCTGAGAAGCCCTGCAATTTCAATGCATGGTTGCACACGGTTCTGTTTCCTAGCCGCTAAGTGCTGTGTGCAACACGTGGCTTGAACATCTGAAAATTGGATGCTGGTTGGAGAGCAACCCTGTTGTACCCCTGCCACATGCTGTCAGGCACCTACTGCGGCTTACAGGATACATGAGGAGAACCCCCTTGCCCCACCCTTCCCAGGCTTATGTTGCTGGGGGCCTCCTATTGCATCTAGGATCCTGGCTTCACGGCTTCTCATGGTGGCCTTAAAAGCATGTACTGCCGTGGGCTGTATGCTGTCTGCTGTTGTGCCCGCTGTAGCTTTAGGTCCTATGCTTCTGGACGTCGCCTACAGCTTTAAGGCTACATGCTGGTGGACACACTAGTGCCCTCCAGGCTGGCTTGGACTGGCCCCATATATTAGTAGGGAAATACCCAAGGGTTGGCCCTACAGGCCATTGTGGGGCAGTTTTTTGTCCCATTCTAGGTCACTTTCATGAACTGTGCAGCTGGCAGTTTCAATCCATGCTACTGGCCCAATGTGCTCTAAAATGTGCAATGTCTCAAAATGTTCCAAAACTTGCATCCTCGGTTTTTCATGAACGTTTGATTGGTATTGGTGAATGTGGGCCACTTTCTTTAGTGCCTTCACCTACCTTTCTGTGCCAGTTCAACAATGGCTCCAGCACATGTACTGGCTGGCACCACATGTTTCTTTCATGCAGTGTGTTTGTGGTGCCCCCCGTGGCACCAGTGCTTACCAAGCTGTTTTCTGGCAGAACGCCTGTGTGGCTCAGGGCTTCCTGTGATGTTTGCCTTCTAGTCCTCAACTTAGTGTTTTGATTGCAAGGCAACATGCTAAAGTTGTGATGCTAGAATGTTGGTTAAAGGGGTTTTATAGCACCACCTGGCTCCATGCATTTGTATGTGGGTGCACCAGAGTTACGATCAAGGGGGCCCAATTTCCATAGGGTGTGGGCGAAGGTGTAGCCTAAACCCCCAGGAGTTACATCATACGTTTCCAAACAAGTCCCACAATACAAATAATAGTTTCTGGCTGCATACAGACTCTGTTAATAGTTACCCAAACAGTATGAGGGTATTAGGTCAGTGCTTCCCAGTCTGAATCAGGACCTTTTCTCTCAGGGCAGCCTTCCTCACACACAGGTACATTCTATTTAGGTTTGTAACCCTCAAGTAGATACACATGATGGGAAGATCTGAAAGGGATCCGTACTCAAAACCCTAACCGTGACAATTCCAGGTATGGCCTTGTTGGACCTTATCAGTGAGGTGCACATTGATTCCCTAGGCATAGCAAGCAAGGCAACCGCGCATGAGCATATACAGGGTCACTTAGGGAGACATACTATAATCAGCAAGCATTGGCAGAGCTAACAGGTTTGGCTTTTGTGTAGGCACCGGAGAGGCATTTGCCAGGCACTGCCATAAGGGTACTATCTGGCCATGAAATGGCAACAACTGGAAAATGGTGTGAGTACCTGGGCATATGATGCCATTGCCTAGCAAATGCCTGTCTAATACCTGTATAGAAAGAAAACTGTTTGCTTTTCGAATGCTTGCCTTTAACATGACTTTAGTGCAAGGAACAGATATACTGTGAATAAATTAAGTGACTGAACGCACACTTGATAAAGACATTTTTAATACACTATTTACACCGGCAATTGGGGAATTAATTGCCAGAAGACGGCTCAGGCATAACATTGATGGATTTTGATGTTACTGCATGATAGAGCTAGTTTAACGGGTTCTTATGAGGTTGTATTTTCATAGGTGAGGGACACGTAATGGTTGGTAATGGCAATAGGAATTAACATAGCCCTGGGCCATCAATGGATGGGTAAATAACCAAAACATGCTCAAATGCTGTGTGTGTCCCAGTTCCATCCCCATCCTGTCTGCACTCCAATGCAATGTTTTTACTTTCACAGGATGGATGTAAGGCTGTGAATCAATCAATCAATCGTATCCACAGCCATTGCTACAGTCAGCCTTCCGTAACATTGCTCGCCAAACTGCTAGATGACAAGGCCTAAAGATGGCTCAGGTGGCTTGTGTTCCATTGCAGAGGGGATATGGCCAACCAGTTGAGGTTGAACTGCTTCTTTTGGTGGCAAGATCAAGACTTGTTTGGCTATGACTAGTCTCCTTCTGCAATGGCACAGACATGCACAATTAATGGCATAAAAGGCAGTCCACAGAAGTGATCGTGCTAATGACGAATTCAAAGCCTTACATCTATCACTTTTTGATTTTACTCCACTCTCTCCTCCAGAATTACATTTTTCCTGCTCCAAACTTATTTTTTCACTTATACTTTAGTATTTAAACCTGACGAATATGTACATTAAGTGCAATTTATAAGGTTCGTCAGTCGGTGGATGCACTTGCAGATAGTGTCCAAGCTGCTTTGCACTAGTTTGCACCTTGGATGATTGAGTAAACAGTTTCATCCTTCTGATTGAGGAAACAGTTTCATCCTTCTGACTGAGTAAACAGGTTCATCCTTCTGAGGCTGGTAACGTGAGTGACACTGAGGTGGGAGCAGCAAGCATAGGTGCTACTAATCCATAGGATAACTTTTCCCAGGCTCAAGGAGGCAAATGGGGGAGCAGCAGTGGGGACCTACATCTCCTGGACGTAGGAAGAGAGGGGAGAAAAATGCGTGGCAGGTGGCAAACACTGGCCCATGACCAAGACAAGTGTGTGTGCTTTCATCCTTGTGATTGAGTAAACAGTTTCATCCTTCTGATTGAGTAAACAGTTTCATCCTTAAGCAATGAGTAAGCTAATAAATCTTTGGGTCCGTACTACACAAATCTCTATGCAGTCCGCACCTACTATAATCACTCCTCAGTGATGCTAACATCGGTAGCCAAAGTAAATAGGGCCCACTTAGGTAGAGTGATTTAACCAAGATCCCATAGATTGCTCAAGTGGAGACTGCGTCCTAGCTGTGAGCACAGCGTTTCCTATTGCAAATGTTGCCATTTTGTAGGCTTCAGGTGATACATGTTCCCATTGGATCTTTAGTTTTGCATCAACATGCAATGTTGTTTGCATAATAGTCTGGCAAGAGTTATACTAGTGTTCTGTGTATGGGTGCCAAGTAGTAGTTTTTTGGTGAAGGGGCCTCAATCTAAAGCACAACCTTTGACTAAGCTGGAAGTGACATCACAGGACAGGCTGATCTGTTCCAAATATGTAAAGGTGGGCCTATGAAGGGGCCGGAGAATGTGTGCCTGGATTTCAATTTACTCACTTTTTTTGTCTTAATTTAAAAATGTTCTGCGGGTCTCCATCCCTTTATCCCAAATATTCCAAAACTATGCAGGAATGGAAAAGAAGGAAAAATCCACTGAAAATTACACCATTTTTATGTTACAAAATCCTGAAACAAAGCTCTCAACTTGCTTTAGGTAAGGGTTGTAATGTTTTACAAACTCCAAGCGTTATTAGCTGGTGCCATTCTGTATTTTTGTTCAGTTTTTGCAGTTTGGTTTTCCTACCCTAAATGCAGGGATACCAGAATGCAATGTAATGGAAGCCAAAAAGCCAGAAATGGCTAATCACTCTCCCGGGCATTATTGTTAACATCATTGGCTGTTATTTATAGTTTGATACAATTGAACATCGTATTAAGCAAGTTCTGGAGAAAAGTTCAATTCCCACAATAAAAAAACATACATGAATTTACATAAATCAACTGTAACTGAGAGATTAGCATTGTGACCAAGAGAAACAGTGCAGTTTAGCAAACACTGGATCTTGCTGAATATTTATAGGCAGCCTGCCCGTGCCACGGTGTGCCGCCTGCCTACGGGTGTACATAGCACTCCCATCTCCCTGATAATTTGTGCCTTAATAGCAGCAGGGCGTACAATCCTGCCCAGACCAAGCAACCATCACCTGGCCGGGCCTGCTGGAGACAATCCAGCCCTCCTGATGCTAATGGCTCTGTAGCCTGGTGGAGGGATGAAACCTCCTGGGCCCCATGACGTTACCACTCCTGGAAAGGCCTCCTTGCTGGCGGGGCAGGGAGAGGCTTCCTTAGACCTAGCCTGCACGGCCCACATGCTGGTGCCGGGCCTGGTTTAGTATAACTAAGGTGAACGTCTCTGGTGCAGACGGAGTTAAAATGAAGCCAAGAAGCAAATGCCAACGGGGCGTGGAGGGCTCGCTCTGTATCTCTCACCTCAAGAAAAGGCAGCCACAGTCTCCCAGTGAGGTCTTAATTCTCTTTTTAACATCTCTCAGCAGACTATTTACAACAGTAGGAGATTAGTTGTAGGAGCAGGCAACCAGTGACCATTTTCTGTGGAATTTTTTTTTCTTAGAATTGTATAAAGATTTATTAGTACCTGGCGTGGTACAATGAGATTGTAACATGCAATCTCATTGGCCCTCACTGTGGTGTTACCTGACCAGGAATCCCTCTCCCCACTCGGGCCTGTAACTATGGGCCCAGGGGCATTACCTGAAGTGGTAATGCCGCCCCATCCCCCGCTCGGGGGCCTATTGCTTAAATAAGCTATATACCAGTACACCAATATTTTAATTATATTTCGGTATTAATGCTGTTTGGCTATCAGCGACTTCGTGGCTAAATTAATTTACTTTGATGGCAGAAAATCCATTTCATATCTAGATCATTTTCTCATTCTGCTGCCAGAGAAATCATTGCACAGCCAGACTAATTTGCTGCTACCAAAAGATAATCCAATGACGAGCTAGATTACTTTATTTCACTGCCAGAGAGTTCATTGTAAAGCCAGATGAATAACTGTTGTTGCGGGATTTGTATTAGTAGTTATTGCAATTTTTTGAGCGCTAATGCCAAAGCGCATGCACACAATTTAAATCCTAAAAAAGTACGTAAACATTCGAGTTTAGCCGGAAGCAAGCCATATGGAGCAATAAGGATTATGATGAGGAATCAGACTAAGAAAGACAGTGGTCTTTGAGTAGGGAACGGAAGATGTCAAGAGAGGAAGCAGATCGAATTTATGCAGAGGTGATGTGCTTCAGTGTTTTGGAGCAAGCAAGGACACATTCTGAAAGTGAGATTGAGCCCGTGGTGGTTGAGGTACAAACAAGAGAAATAGAGGCAGAGCGAAGAGAACGAGAGGGTGGACAAATAGAGAGGTGCTTGTCCTGTAAGCATTTATAGACGATACACAAGAAATGCAAGAGAATACGATAGTGGAAAGTGAGCGAATGAAAAGAAGTAAGGGAGGCTGATATAGAAGATCGAGGAGGGAGATGAAAGAAAAGGCGGGTAGAAGCATTAACAAAAGCATGAAGTGGGACTAGAGCATAGACAGGAAGACCGACAGAAGCGGCGAGCAATAACCGAGCTGGAAAAAGACAAGAGAAATGCTGGGAATTTTACCTGCCTGAAATGTTAGAATTTGACTAATTTTGGTGATATTGTAGAGAGAGAATTTGGATTTGTTAGTCAAATTAGCAAAATAGGCTGAAATGGAAATGGAAGGTTAGAAAATAACCCTGAAACCTCTTGCAGTAGATGTGAAGGGAAGATAAGAAGGGGGGGTGGGCGCGGAAGGAGGAGCACAAACTGTAGGATATGAGGGGGAAATAAAGAACATTGGTTTTTGTCAGATTAGCATGAAGAGAAAGGGACTACAGCCAGGTTTAAAGATTTGAAAGACCAGCAGAAAGAGTAGAATTAAGAGAATGAGAAAGAGAAGAAAAAAGGACATATGTATGTCCTCTGCATAAAAGACATACAATAAGCCGAAGGAGGATATGATATTAGGAAACAGTGAGATATAAAGAGAAAAAAAGTGAAGGTGCTAATACAAGAACCCTGGGGAATTTCAAAGCGAAAACAGAGAGCAACTGATGATTGTCCCCCCAAAATACTCAGAAGGCTCGATTTGAAAGGTAAGCAGAGAACCAGTGAAGGACAAAACCCAAAAGCCCAGCGTAGAAAGAGTAGAAAAGAGGATAGAATGATCCACAGTGTCAAATGCCTCAGAGAGAGATCTAATAATACCAGCACAGAAGACGAGAGTAGAGAATTAGTGAAATGCAAAAGAGCTGTTTCGGTAGAGTGAAGTGTTCTAAAACCTGGCTAGTGTGGTAGAAGAAGATCAAGGGATGATTTCTTTAGCAAGGGAATGATTGTGTCATGTTTGAACTTGGAGGGGAATATGCCAGATAATAAAGATTACAAAGAGCCATAATGTATGGGATCAACAAAGGACCGACTTTAGGAATAATGGCAGATGGGAGAGGATCTGACAGAGCAGCAGCGGGATGAGCTTGAGTCAAGAATAGCCAGGTTTCTGTATCATATGTGAAAAAAGAATGTACGAATGTGTTAGAGGACTCGAAGTAACGCATAAGAAGGAGGCAATGAAGGAATAAAGGCTGTACATAGTGTGTCAATTTTCAAGGTGAACTATGATGCAAAGTCGGAAGCGATCAGCATACAAGAGATGGGCTGTTCAGGAGGGGAAGGAGGCAATATCGGATTGAGAATGTGAAAAAAGCATTGAGGATGAGGGGAGAGTGATGTGATTAATGTGGTAAAATAGTACTTTATAGCAAGATAGAATGTCACACTAAATTGAATGTAGGGAAGAAAGATTGTTTAGATCTGTAAGAAGATTAGTTTTGTCCAAGTGTACTCGGCGCAACAGAGAATGGTAGGTAGGGAATGAAGAGCAGGAGTAATCCAAGGAGGAGGTTTTACTCTAGAATCAAACACTGATTAAGGATGCAGGTGCTCATTTTGGAGTCTCGTCGTAATTCAGCGGCAGGGACCTTTACATTTACACGTTTGTGTAAAATCGTCTCCTGCACTGAATGTTCCTCATTTGCAAGGCGGTGTGCAAAAGGGGAGAGAAAAAGGCAGCGTATGCACTTGTACGCTACCCCTTTTGCACTCAGCCATGAAAAGTGAGGATATGCTCCCTACCCATGTACGCATGATGCAAAGCGTTTACAATGGATTCCTATGGAGTCTGCCTGCTTTTTGCTGTTGCAAAATCCAGCAGACTAATTGGAATACCCAGCAATTGCGCCAGAATGAAATTCCATGCTGGTGCATGCACTGAAGTATTTGTATGATGGAGACGAAGGGAGCATAGACATGCAAGTTACTTTTCTGTCTGACCTCTAAGCCATCCAAATACATGAAAATGGGTCGTAACATAAATGAAATGCGTAAAAGCCATACACAAGACTTTTACGCATTTTGTTCACATTACGCAGAGCCCAAAATTAGCTAATTAGAGTCTAGAGTAGCTTGAGTGGCCGAGGTCAAGGTGAATGTCAATAGGTCAAGGTGAATGTCATTGACGTTCCATGTGTTGAAGAGAGAAAAAGAAGGGATAGATGAACGTAGCGTTGAGATACATTTAGACAAACCCAACATTTGGGGCGGGATCAAGCCTGATTTGATATGGTCTTTCCCCTTTTGTAATGGCTTGGCAGGCAAAAAACGATGGTCTGGCGGGTGGTCAAGAGCAATACCAGAAGTTATGTTTAATTATAAACCTTCCAGCTATCATCTCTTATGTTTTGATGTAGTCACCCAGAGTGGAACGGGTATGCCCAGACGTGGGTCCCGTACCTGCTGGGCCTAGGGACCCAAGTTACTCCTCAATGATGAGGCCCAACGAGGCCAAAACATGATTAGGGATGCCTGCAGCCTGATCAATGCCCGTTCCATCTCCAAGCACAGAATGGAGATTCATACAATTCTTATCGATATGGTAATCACATGCCTACAAGGTAATAGACCAAACCCCCATCCGATACAACCTTTAACTCATCCAAGCCAACTGGACTGGCAAAGGCAGAGGAGGTATCACTGTGGCACAAAAGGAATACCTCAAAATCTAGACTTCACATGACACAGACTGTGAAGAACTCCTGATGCACCTCACACTCAATAATCAAACCACCCTCTCTTTCCTGCTTATTTACAGTTCACCCTCATACATCCCAGCCTTCAGAGAAAACCTCTTAGTTATAATTGCTAACCTTGCTACAAACCAAAAACACATAAGTCTCTTCAATGATTTCAACATTTACTCTGAGGAACAAACACAATCAGCGGCTAGAAGTCTGAGCTCCTAAATGGCGGGCTTCCACCTTAAACAACGTCAAAAGAAGCAACGCATACTGCTGGACACACGCTTGAATTAATCTTCTATGCAAAAGACCTAATACCAACTCCCCCCACCCGCATTCAGGTGCTACGGAGTAAGCCTCTAGTTATATCTTTTACTGGCAACACACCAGTGTGTAAAAGTTAGACTCACAAAGGCCACACAACCACCAACAGGAGAAACTGAAAAATTCTAAACCTCCAAGAACTCTGAAATCTAACAAAAGAGATTAATCCATACCCCCATAAATCAGACCTGTTACTACTGGAAATAAAGTATCAAATATACAGCAGGCAATCAATGCAGCAGTAAGGAATGGATGTAACAATTGAATTCCTGGATACATCAATCACCCCCACATCTCTTCTGAAAAACTTACTTTCTTCTGAGCCCGACTTCACTTCAGATAATTGTGAAACTGAGCAACAGGCTCTTTGACGGAGCCCTGCCCAGTAATTATTTGCAAATAGATTCTCACCAAAGCAACACTGGCACTATATTTTCACATACAGATGAACAGCTTACTCAAAACATGATCTTTCCTAAAAGCATGTAAGACTGCCTATGTCATAATGCTTCTAAATAACACAGTTGGAGACCCAGAGAGCCCGGCCAATTCCCGATCTATCTCAAACATACCCTGGCAAAATTCTCGAGAGCTACGTATACAGCCAAATTTGATAGCTTGTGGAATCTAATCAGCTATTAGATAACTCACAAGTCAGATTTAGACCTATGGGCAGCACCAAATCAGCTCTAGTAACCTGCTGGAAGGACCTTAAAATATCTTTTGATGAAACCCACCACAGTACATTAAATAGACGACTTGAAGAAACCCGACTCCATATCGCCCCGTTAGAATGGTTGAGATCCTTCATAAAGGACTGATCAGAAATCCCCTGGCTTCCCCCTTTCAGTTCGAAACCACGGATCATAAATTGTGGAGATCCTCAAGGACCGAGCTTCTCACTGCACCTCTTCAACATCTGTATGTCCCCACTGATGAAGATCATAAAAACACAACCATTTGGATGAGAAGTGACCCCTATACAAAATGACAGGTGAGGAAAACTCCAGCACCATCCACAGCAATTGCCTCATAGAAGTGAGTTAATGGATAGTGGCTAGCGACCTAAAACTCAACTCAGTTAAAACATAAATAATGCTAGCCTCGTCTCATGCTGCCCCTCAAACACCATCCATTGCCTCTGGAAATGGGTAACTGCCCTAGAACAAAAGGAAAACATCTTTACACTGGAATCGCTAGTCCAGGTAATAGTCAAAAGTGCTTCTATCATCCACGTTCAATCTGACAGAGTATGCCCCATGTGCTTTCCACATGGAATGCTGGCCATCATCTCACTGGTTCTACCAAGAATCGATTAGGCCGACGGCATTCATCTAGCTGTGCCAGACTAACTCTAAAAAAAACTGCAACGTGTCCAGAGAACTGCGGCTAGACTAATAAGCGGACTCAACAGGAGGGACCATGGAACATCACCTCTTCAGCCAAAAGAATAATCCACTTCAAGGCACTCTGCATCGCTCACAGAGCCCTACAAGTTCAAGGAGCAGAATTCATTCAACGCAAAATCTCATATTACCACCTAAGTAGAGCTCGAAGATCCACAAATGATGTGCTAATTATAACCCGGAGATTCTACAGTGAAAGATACACCTTCTCCGCCGTGGTGGCAAATCTTTGGAACATGCTAAGAATGGATATATGAACATTACAGGACCACTTAACATTCTGGATAACCCTAAAAACCTGGCTTTTCAATGCAAAATCAGTAGAAATTAGACAATGGGCCTCATTATGACCCAGGCGCTAAGTGTTTAACGGCGCCGTAAAAGGCTGCGGACCCGCAAAGGGACCTTGGTGCTAATTACGGTACCACAATTTGCGGTACCGTAATTAGCGCCTTCCCCATTCCCATTGAGCCCTATGGGGCAAAAATGAGAATGGGGAAGGGCCTTGGCGGCATGGGGAATTACCGCCCCGCCAACCTCGGAATGGGGTGGTAATTACCCATTCCGCCATGGCGGACTCCGGCATGGACCATGGTGCTAATAGCACCATGGTTTAGCGCCAGAGTCCTAATGAAGCCCAATGTTTAAACAGCAGAAAAAAGCACCTCTCAATTGACCAAACCCCAAACACAGGCACACCCTCAGGGAGCATCATACCAGCTCCCAACTGCTGTCCTTTCTCCAAATCAACAAATGGCACTCGAAGAACGAGAACAAACTAGAGTATGTCAACATATTCGGCACAACTAAAACTCTAAGAATACACCACCCCTCCTCTTCAACATCAGAAATGAACCACAGGACATCAGCACGATGCAGCCACAAAGACAGTCACCACCTCTCACCACATACACCCAACGGGCACGTCATGTGCTTGCACCTGCGAAGGACATCCTTCCGGACCGACCACCCACTCTATTGACTAACCATTCATTTCTGTACCTTACTGCACGCAAACTGAAACTGGACCCACTCATGGCTTTTAAAAGACTCTCTCCCCAGTCTATAAACAACAGAACTGCACACCTCTAAAACACTTCGCCACATCCAGCCCCAGGCAACGCACACCCACACCGCAAGCACGAGGTTGCCTCTAAGCCCTCAAAGCTCCTAACACAGCACACCTTGACAGCTGTCACCTCTGCAGAGCTCAGGGTACTTCTGAATTGCACCATCAACACAGAGCACTGCAATCTTGCTCTTTTCCTCTGCTCCCAACTAACCAACCCAGCCCACTCTTCTCCAGACCTGCCAGAGTGCCTGGAGAAATGGCGGGGATGTGTGATACAAATCGTAATAAAATAACATATTTGAAGTGTGACTGTAGGGGGATTAGAACGTATTTAACGCAGTGTCCCCGTCATGCATTTTATTTCTTTTTGTGCCAGTCGGAGGTTCTTTTGTAGGTTCTCTTTACTTTGCATACTGGAACTCATAGACTTTGGTCCAGGATGGGGAAAATAAATCTACAGTCATACTATTTTTGATATCCGATGTACGTATTGTCAGTTTGGTTTAATTTTGTGACTTGTGTGCTATTAAAGTCATCTCTACAAAAATGCATTATTAATTTCGGAATTCCAACCCAAATAAGCACATATGTGTACCAACTTGAGCTTGGATGTTGTGTCATCAAGTACCTACATTCAGGCTATGCTCAAGTCCCGGCATCACCACTAACCACGGTATGTGATCCTGGGCAAATGATTAAATCTCACTGTGCCTTATTTGCCAAAATGTGGAGCCCCTAGAAGGGATTCCGTTTTCAGTGTATGCTATTACAAAAAAAGGCCCACTCATCGTTTATTAGGCTATTGTTGCTGCCTATATAATAATAGTGACCATTCATATTCACCATACAAAGAAGCACTTGTTTCCAAATGTGTGCTGCCCTGATGATCTTGATTGCATTTTCCATAGATGTTGCACCCCATCTCTCCACTGCATCTTATTATTCCCTCGCCCCATGCACTCAATAAAAAGTGTTGCAGAAAAGCTGCATACATTAAAATTTCGTGTTGCAAAATGCCACATTCCATTTTGCAGTATTCTGGGGGAGTCTGTCTTTCACAACAAGATGCCAGCCCCACAGGGCCCTCCTGCGTGGCTGCTGGGAGTGGTGGCAGTGTTCAGGACGGCATTCTTGGAGTGCGCTGAAGCCGAGATTCATGAGAGAGAGGTGGGGGGGGAGGGGAATCATTGCACATCCCTCGGGAGGGGGAGAAGCAGCATCACCTTAGCTTCTCCCCAGCCAGGCCAAGAAGACAAGGTTGGGGTGCATGTGCCGCGTGGTGGTAAATGGGAATGGTGGTCAGGGGGACCGGATGGAAGGTGACTGTGGTGAAATGTGACGTATAGTGGATGCAAGAGAAAAGGGAGAGCAGATTGAAAGGGAAGATTGGTAGACTGATGTTTCACACCACTTTTCCTGCTGCTCTTTTGCTCAGGCTGTTGTTTTTATATCTGTATTTAGTAAAGGGAGAGCAGATTGAAAGGGAAGATTGGTAGACTGATGTTTCACACCACTTTTCCTGCTGCTCTTTTGCTCAGGCTGTTGTTTTTATATCTGTATTTAGTAAAGGGAGAGCAGATTGAAAGGGAAGATTGGTAGACTGATGTTTCACACCACTTTTCCTGCTGCTCTTTTGCTCAGGCTGTTGTTTTTATATCTGTATTTAGTAAAGGGAGAGCAGATTGAAAGGGAAGATTGGTAGACTGATGTTTCACACCACTTTTCCTGCTGCTCTTTTGCTCAGGCTGTTGTTTTTATATCTGTATTTAGTAAAGGGAGAGCAGATTGAAAGGGAAGATTGGTAGACTGATGTTTCACACCACTTTTCCTGCTGCTCTTTTGCTCAGGCTGTTGTTTTTATATCTGTATTTAGTATTTGTATTTGGTGTTTTATATAGCGCAAACCTAGCTAGGAAGCATCGGAGTACTGTACATGTCGCTGAAGGTAACGCATGAAGTAAGGGGCTAGCACTACAATAAGTGGCCTGGGACGCCCCAGGAGGATAGCTCCATGGCAACGTGCTCGCCTTGGAAGCAAGACAGGTTCGATCCATGGGTCCGCGCTTAGAAACCTCTGGGTATTTAAGCACGTTATAAATATGCAACTATGACAAAAAAAATAAAAAATCTGTAACAGCGCCTCAATGCCCCCGGGCAGTGTCAGCGCTTTAAAAATGCTAATAAATAAATATTCTGGCAATGTGGGAAGGGTATGATATGGGAGCGCAAAGAGTCTAGGTGACACTTAGGTATTGAGCTCAATGAATGCACATATGTTAAATAAATAAATGGGAGTTACCTTTCATTCTTAGGTCATGATCAATTAGGATTCTTCTCTCGGGCTTTTGGGTGGTTTATGGTCCACACTTTTCATTTTGCATGATGCCGTTTTGGACGGGGCACAGTAAGGATTGTTACTTTGTAATAGGAAGGGGAGGATTTGATTTTGGCAGGGATGGGTGATTGGAAGGGGAGAGCAGATTTTCTCACTTGAACAAACTGGGCGATCCTTAATGACGTCAGGAAGACCTGTTGAGGTCACCGGGGGTCACGGGGCTGTTTCCCGCGAGCACCAGGTCTCTAAGGACACAACTCCTGCAGTAAAAACGATAGCTTTAAAAAGCATGAACCATTTGTCCCATTGACAGACTTAAAACGGCCATTAACTCTCCCCACCCTGAGCTCACCCTTCAAGTCCAGCCTAGGGGGAGCCCTGCATCCATCTTGCCCACCGGGCCCTTCGCCTTAAGTCTGGCACTGGTAGTATGACTCTGTGATTTAAACGTTGTGTTTCAGTCCAGTTACACCAGCACTGCCATGTTTGAAGAGTAAGCCAATGCAGTGGTTCCCAACCAGCTGGCAGCATAAGACAGTATGGCTAATATGCACACTATTTCCTTCACCGCAGGTGGAGTGCGGACGCATTCCATGTTTTCACACTTGCCAAAGCAATGAAAGGGAGTACAGTTATCGTAGTGGCTGTTATTGCCCGGCACCACATGCAATAACTAACACTGGCTGAGTGTTGAGAGCTATTTTAGGGTGAGTCTTGCAGATGTTTTCGGGTCAGTGGATTTTATTTCACTGCATAGCTAGCATGAGTTGGGTGCAGTTGGAGGTGTTATTCTGGGGTACGGTTTCTAGAAGCCAAGAGTGATTGGTTGGGGTAGGGGTATTATTCACAATGAATCTGACAAGTGTCGGGCGCTGTTAAAGGTTCATGGACCGTCTTCACTAGGGCTGTACTGAATGGCATATTTAGTATTCGGCCGAATACGGAATATGAAGCAGAATAGTTGCTTTATTTAATAAATCATGTTCCAAACCTCAAAAAACACACTTATTAAAAAAACAAATAAAGTACCATTTTAAATACATTACATACTTTTATTTCTCATCATTGTAATTAGTGTAGAATCTTTATTTAAAGTATAAAAGCCAGAAAAAAGCAGATTTAACCAAAATGAAGGGTCCAAATATACAGAAAATGTTGCATATTCAGTGCCAGTTAACGTAGGAGGCTTCACAAATGCAAAAGGACTGCCTTTGTGAATCAGATGCATTGCATTCTCTATCCATTTGCAAAGTCGATGTAGTCTAGTTTCAAAACTTCTTTGCAGCTCACATAGAAATGTATAAAATGGTTCATGATGGCTCATGCAGGACACAAGTCAAGAGGAAATCTGAAATGCGTGAACTCCATCTCACAACTATTCACCCCGACCAAACAAATGATGCTCGCTTTTCACTTATCCTAGCCACTCCTTCTCGCCAATACACAAACATATGCAACTTATCAATTTATCATTCCTGATAAAATAATCAGATAATGTTAAACTCAGGACTCAAATGCTTAAAAAAAGAAAAGGGGGGACAAAGACGTACGCAGTTGGAAGTGACATGACAGGAACTGAAAGTATCTATGCACATTTCTTTCAGTTTGTCTTTTCCAACTGATAAAAGTGCACATTGCATATAAACATTTGCCAAAAGAAAATATTTTCCTGTATTGTTGCAGGCTAAGTATAAAAGATGAGCACCTTTTATGTCTAAGAATCTGTAACAAAACATGTCCTAAAGAGTAGATTACAATATAAGATATTTTTCAGCTGTGTGATTGCAATTTGTCTGGTCTAATTCTATTCAGTTTTGTAAACTGAAGTCTATATTTGCCTTTCTGAGTTCATATTGCATTGTATTCAAATGAGAATCTCAAAGTATTCTGCAAGAGCCGAATAGCTAGAAACTATTCGGCCGGAGCCGAATAGCTTTTTTTCAGCTGGAATTCGGCCGAATACTTACTCGAAGCCGAAGTTCGGTACACCCCTAGTCTCCACGAGTTGACATTAATTAAGTCAAGTTGAGGGGAGTTACTTTAAGGTATTATTTGCCGTCACTAACACTAGTTGCCTGATGCCACGGAAGGTTATGTCTGAATACCATTTGCATCTGCTAGCACTGGCTGGGTTGTGGCGGGGAGCTCTTCTTTCAGCGTACGTTTTGCACCACAGAGGTTTCTTGGTTTGCACTTTTAGGGTACAGTTGTTCAGCCTGCATTGATGCTGGGTGGGGCTGGCGCTTTTTGTCTTGAACAGTTTGCAGCAGCTAAGAGTCGGGGGTTCCTTTGCAGCGCGGTTCTCCATTTCTTGGCCACAGGCTGCCTCGTGACATTAGACCAGCGTCTGGTGCAAGGGGCAGAGTTAATCTTATTTGCTGGCTGGCGCAGAGTGAAAGCTGGCTAACAATCTGGAAATGGGATTACGGGTGGATGCTTTGTTGGCATGGACCTGTACAAAGTCTCAAAAACTGCGATTATCCCCACATATTAATCTCTCTTCTCATCTTTCAGCCAGAAATTTCAACCTGCAGAAGTCGGAGGCCATGCTTCGCAAGGTGAGATGCTGTACCCTGGTCCCACCAGGCACAGGGAACTTTGGTTCTTGGCAGGAAAAGAAAACCATAAAACACATCTTCCTTGACCGAGAGTTGCGCAGCCACCGATAAGCCTTTTCATCCCTTTGCCTTCCCTGCTCCCATGCCCTCCTTGTGTTTCCAACTCCAGCCACCTGCATGCCAGGCTGGATAAAGAAATGACACCTAAGGCTGCCTTTATCTCATCATGTTGTGAAATCTACTCTCTGCGAGTCTTTTAAAGGTCGGCTTGTGGCAGCCAGCCATTAAGTGATGTGTCCTGAGTTGCCCCTTTCTCTTCACACACCGTTTCTCTACACACACGCACACACCCTTTCTCTCTACATACACACACACCCGTTCTCTCTCTCTACACACACACACACACACACACACTATCTCTACACACAACCACACACACCCTTTCTCTCTTCACACACACACACACACCCTTTCTCTACAAACACACACCCTTTTTCTACACACACACCCTTTCTCTACACCTGCACCCTTTCTCTACACACACACACACACACACGCACCCTTTCTCTACACACACACACACACCCTTTCTCTACACACCCACACACCCTTTCTCTACACATACACACACACCCTTTCTCTACACATACACACCCTTTCTCTACACACACACACACCCTTTCTCGCTACACACACACCCTTTCTCTACACGCGCACCCTTTCGCTACGCACACATACAGACCCTTTCTGTACACACACACCCTTTCTCTCTTCACACACACACACCCTTTCTCTACATGTGCACCCTTTCTCTACGCACACACACACCCTTTCTCTACACACACACACTTTCTCTCTACACACACATCCTTTCTCTCTACACGCGCACACACCCTTTCTCTACACATACACACCCTTTCTCTACACACGCACCCTTCCTCCGCACACACACACACACACTCACAGGTATGTGTCCATGAATCGAATTGAAATGGAAAAAAGATTACTGTGGTGGGACGGGGGCAGGCTTGGATATACATTGGCGTGATTGGAACTCCATACGCTGTGTTGGGGTGTGACCAACCTCCTTCCCATAAAATCAAAGAGAATGTGCACATTAAAACTAACCAGTCAGGGTTAGAAATCCACAGCCAGCATGCATTTGAGATCAAAAGGCACAGACCGTACAAATACTCACACTCCTGGGAAGTAGGGGTGCGGGACATTAGGGACACAGCAGCCAACGTGATCAAATCAGACGGGTGCAACCAACGGGTCCAGAGCACGTCTTGTTTTAGGACAGCCGCCCACATTTAGAACGTTTTTATTACCTCGCCCTGAAGATCTCGCTGTGGCTGGGCTTCTTTAAAATACACAAGGCAAGAGTCTCACAGGGCGCTCAGAACAGAGGGCAAGGACGCCACGTGGCAGGTGAATCCTTGTCACCTGGATGCAATTGGTGCAAGCCTCGATTTTGTACTGCAAAGGATTTCTGCTAACATGTTCCTTTTCAGAAACCCACTTTGCTTAAACCTTTTTTTCTCAGACATTTAACACAAAAAAGCAAAAATACTCTTATGTGCATTGGGAGGACATCCCGATGGGAAATACTCTTAGAGTGAAAGCATGAAGTTGAAGGACCTTTAATCGCTCGAGCTCCCAATTCGCATCTGATTTCTATCGGCGCCCAGATGACTCAGGGTTAGGTGCGCTTTATAAATGCTAAAATAAATAAAGAAATAAATACAACTCTATGGCGGCTGATTCACAAGAGGTTTGCAGGAGTAACTCTACTCTGTAAGAGAGACTATTTGATCTGACCCGAGTTTACTAGTGGTGACACTGCCTTACTGCTGACTCGCCCTTCTCTTTCCAGGAGTAAGCTGCAGTTACACCTGGTAACCTCTTTGAATCACAAATAGCCTCACTGCAGGAGTGAGTCAAGAGGCAGTCAAGAGTCAGTACCAGTCACGCCTTTGTGAATCAGCCCATAGGTGGTTAAGGCATCTCAGAGGACTGGCATAGAATAGTTGTACTCCACATCTAAACTCCAGCCCCTTCACATGAGAGTCAAATTATCCCACAACTCTCAACCTTTCAAAGTTGTAATGTGGGGCCTCAAGTATGGAGGTGCTTGTGCATTTTCAACTTCTTGTTTAAAGGCATTGGACTTTTTGAGAGAGGCACAACAGGAGTCAGGTCATTATTTTCCACTAGAAATGCAGCTAAAATGGGGGACACTTTATAGGGGTGGGCATAAGGGACACATGTCATAAGGTGTGCAAGATGCAGGCTATAAAGTTGTTGGAACATTGCAACCTTTCGTATTCTACACAGTCAAAAGATAGTTGACCACAGGTTGTTGGGGACGTAGGGGGTAAAGGGGCACGTCATAAGGTCACTGCACAGATGACCCTGAAGCCCTTCTCAGATGTTGGCATCTGTGTATGGGCACGTGGTTAAGCCTGGCAGCATTATGATAGACCTGGAAAAGCAGAGGGTGATGCAGGTCATCATTGGGGGTCATTGTCAGACCAGAGCACTTGTACCAGTGCTTTCTGGTACAGGAAGTAACCCATGTTTCAGCAACTCAACTGCAGTCCCCATTTTAGCCACATAAATGTTAAAACCTTGGTATGGTGTGCTCCTTTTTAAAGTGTTGTATAATGCTTATGACCTTGGTATGGTAAAGGATGGGGATCCCGGAAAGCACGTTGGCCTTTTGGAAACACAGAAGGAAGAGGCCTAGCCACAGTGTGGGTTAATGTGGCAATGCAGCCCCCTGTCATACTTTCCAACTCTTGGGGCAGCCGGGAGACTTGTAGGCGTAGGCTTTGGCAGAGCTCTCTGTTGCCCCCTGGCTGGGGTGTGAGGTGCTGAGAGGAATCTGCTTTCCAGTCTCTCTAGCAAACACAGAGGAGGCCCCCACCAGCATTTAAGAGTCACCGAGACCTGTCTTTCCACTCAGTACGTCTTTTCTTTTTCTCCAGCATGTTGAGTTCCGAAAACACATCGATGCTGACAACATCCTAACAGACTGGAGCCCTCCAGAGGTGAGTCTGCGTGGTCTCTCTTTCCACACATGCTTCGTACCTCCCTCCCCTCTTGTTCGTCTATCTTCTCTTTCTACCTTCGCAATACTTATGACCTTGCCCATGACACTTTCCAGCTCTCTCTTGGCCCACTTTTCTCTCTAAGTCCCTCAGCTTCTTTCTTCTTCACTCACTTATTCTGTTTCACACTCCTTCACTCCCATTGTTTCTGTCTTCCCTTCCATGCTTACCTTCACTCTCTACATTTCCCTACCGTCCGTTTCTTATCTCTTTCGTTCCCTCTCTACCTTCTGTTTATGTTTACCTTTACTGATTATATATCCCTGGCATCCCTTGATCCTCTATTTTTTCCATTTGGCTCGCTTTCTTCACCCTTTCCACTTGACCCTTATTTCTCGATTCAGTCTTTCTGCTATTCCTTCACCCATCTCTATTACCCTGTGCGTGCACTCTCTCTCTCTCTCTCTCTCTCTCTCTCTCTCTCTCTCTCTCTCTCTCTCTGTCTCTCTGTCTCTGTCTCTCTCTCTCTCTCTCTCTCTCTCTCTATATATATATATATATACATATATATATATATGCGTATATATATATATGTCACAGAGTATTACATTATTTGTTTTCAAAACTTGAAAAGGGACGTCGATAAGGCTTGTCAGTAATACTATCCCTAGTGTGAAGTCCACTGTACCCATGGTCCTTCACGTGTGAAGGTCCCTCAGATTGTTTTTTCTGCCATCATAGTCGGACACAAGTTGCAGAGTTCCTTCTTTCTGGCAAACGGCATTAATGATACAAGTTTTAAAAGTTACATTTCTTCCTATACTTTTGACGGCAGTTCCACCGTAAGATCTTCGGCGACGGCTCGCAAGGACAGATTCTTCATCCACAGCGACTACTTTGACCGTCTCAATGAACTTTGACCTACTATGCCTTAACGGGCCTCGGCCCTTCACAGTAGGGAGAGTGGGGGGAGGTCATAACTTCTTTCCTTTAAAGAATGCATATTTCCCTATTCTTCCTTTTCCATCGCCAGGCTGCCATCTTTCCATACTATGGAAAACACACCATTTAAATGTTGCCCTTCCTGTAACTGGAAGTTTCCCTGGAAGGACTCACAGAGGGTGTGTAACCTCTACCTCCCCAGGGACCACCCCAAAAAGCATTGCAAGTTCTGGAATTTATTTCCATCCAAGACACTAAAGGACTGTAAGACTAAGCACTGGGCCCATCACACCATGCAGGCCAAGGCCGCTATGGACATGGAGGGAGCCTCCAGCGATGGCAGCGTCAGCATCCTAAGTGACGCTGAGGGTGATTGGGACCCGACAGTTTCTTGCATGCAAGCCACTGACTCCATTAGGCCGGCCAGCAGTTCTGCTATGGAGACGACACCCGGCGGCTCAAGCACCCACACTACACACCACACAAAGCACACCCCATGGCCGACAGTCGACCACTTTGTCGACCGATAAGCCACATGTGGTGTCGAAGGGAAAGTCAGAGAAATCCCTGTCCTCTGGGCCATTGCATTTGCCACATGACAGGCCCCCAACACAGATGCTGAAGTCTATCTCCGACACCGCGAACAAAACAGACAAAGGGCCATGCACCACAAACAACCCTCTACATCAGAGAGTATCTCTGCCCCTGTTCCCACAGGTTTTCCAAGCTCCACCCAATGAACCCCTGAACAATTTGACAAAGTAATGCAGAGAATGTCATGCTTTGTTGACTTTTTTGATTGACACCCTGCTCAACTGTCCAACATCCAAGGGCCTTCACATGGGGAGTCAGCTAAAACCAACCTGAGGCAAAAGAACACAACTAGACACTGCCCGGCCAAGTTCTTCACAGGACATGCCCGAAGACCTATACTACATTGACACTTCAGGCTTTCAAGATCCTAGATGTCACAGACCGGTATTATGATGACTATGCCGATGACGTCTACATCATACAACACCTGGACCAACATGACCAACTCGTGGCTGTCTCCCCTGTGGATAATCAACTGCAGTATAATGAACTCCTTTAAAAGGTTGCTGAACATTTTAAAATTGATACCCATGAGGTACAAGTCGAGAAGGACTTTTTAGTGGACATCCTTGGGGATAAGAGGTCTGCAGCACAGTTTATGCCATTCCTGCAGTCCATCCAGAGGTGCATTCAGCCTTCTTTACTTACCCTCAACCTTATGAGGGCAGTTAACCCCTGTATTGAAAAGATGTTCAGACCAACCCCCTCTGACCCATTATACATCAGGGGTCAATTAAAGCCTCACTCTCTCGTCGTAACTACCACAAGAAAGAGAGCAGGCATGCCCTTCGCCCCTGCTGAAGCCCCTCCTGACAAGGAGGCAAGTTCCAACTGTCACAAATGAGACGAGATCTCACAACAAATCGACTCTGTCCCAGAGCCCCTTAAAACACAGCTTTTAAAAACAGTGGCTGAGGGTAAGCAGGTGGCAAATTACATCCTGAAAAATAATCTGGACACAGTAGATAATGCATGCCATATAGTAGCTGAGGTTACTCTGATTAAGCTCCATGCATGGCTAAGACAATCCGGCCTTAAGGTGGAAACTCAAGCCACCCTGCTTAATATGCCGATTAAAGCAAACGCCTTCTTTGGGAAAGCAGTAGAGGACGCACTGAGAAGTGCTAAAGAAGAGTACGACACCCTAAAGTGCCTGGGACAGCTTACTAACAAAACTTTTGTGCAGAGAGGCACATGTAATGCATGCTGATTTCGAGAACAAAACTCCCAACGGTCCTCTAACTATAGTCAGGGTGGACAAACGTCATCTTGGGGTTCCTCGCACAGGCAATCCTCCCAGAAAAATGTTCAAAGGGGACCCAGAAGTTCTAGGAGTAGAGGCAGAGCCTCCTCCACCAGAGGCTCCAGCCACCCAAAGCAATAAACAACCACTCCAGGTCCCCTCCCATGCTTTTGCAGTAGGAGGTTGCATTTGTCATTTTACCCACGCATGGGAGAGGCTCACGTCAGACAAGTGGGTACTTTCCACGGTAGCGGGAGGCTATTGCATAGAGCTCATACAGACACAACCCAACAACCCGCCAAGACAAAGACAAACAACGCAGGAGGAACAGCACATTCTGTTAGAAGAGGTCAAAGCACTGATGGAAAAGGATGCTATAGAGATTGTCCCGGCAAACCAGGTAAACAAGGGTATCTATTCAATTTACTTCCTTGTGCCATAGAAAGAACTTACAATGTGCCCTGTCCTAGACTTGGGCCCTGCAAACACATATGTCAAGCCACAAAACTTTTGCATTACAACGCTACAAGAAGTAATCCCACTGCTAAGAAAAGGGACTGCATGGCAACATTGGACACGAAAGATGCATACCTTCATATTTCAATATTCCCAGTGCACAGAAAATTCTTGCACTTCAAAATAGCAAATCAACACTACCAATTCAATGTGCTCTGCTTCAGCATGGCCTCAGCTCCAAGGGTATTCACCAAGGTATTGGCCTTGGTGGCGGCGCACTTATGCAGACAATCAATCCCAATGTACCCTTATCTGGACAACTGGCTGATAAAAGGGGAATCCCCCTCAAATTTATAAGAAAAATACCTGAAAAATAATCAACCTTCTCTTCCAATTGGGTTTTCAATCAACGAGAAAAAATAAAGCCTTTTTCCAAGCCAAACCAAACAGTTCATAGGAGCTATCATAAAGACAAAGGGGGAGGCTAGTCTTCCCCTCAAATGAAAGAACATACTGCTGCAAATACCTAATTATCTTGCAGGTCGCCAAGTAACCGTATGCAAGGCAATGCGCCTGCTCAGGATGATGGCTTTGTGCATTTATCTAGTTCCACACACACGGTTGCGCATGCGCCCAATGTAGGAGTGGTTAGCGAAACAATGGTTTCAGGGAAGCGGTCAGTGGGACGATCTAGTGGTTGTTTCGCTAACCCTAGTACAAGCACTTCGCTTGTGGTTAAAGGAAAATCTGGTAAAGGGAAAACCCTTTCACAATCCTCCAATACAAGTGATAATTACAACAGATGCCTCA
The DNA here is from genome assembly GCF_040938575.1 of Ambystoma mexicanum. Lineage (NCBI taxonomy): Eukaryota > Metazoa > Chordata > Amphibia > Caudata > Ambystomatidae > Ambystoma > Ambystoma mexicanum. The sequence continues at coordinate 1,301,613,836 of NC_090932.1, forward strand.
CTCTCCAGATGGCAAGCCCATTACCTTTACCACTTTCGCATGGTGTGTGGACACAAATCACAGCCCAAACCCAGATCAACCTCCTAGAGCTACTAGCGGTACTCAATGTTCTGAAAGCTTTCCATCTGCATCTAATAGGCCAAACAGTGCAGGTCCTCACAGACAGCACCACTGCCATGTTCTACATAAACAAGCAGTGATGCACACACTCTCCAAGTCTGTCCAGGATATCGCAGAAAATTTGGAAGTGTGCACTCAAGCGGAACATGTTCCTACTGTCTCAACACATTCCAGGGAACTCATTTCTATAGCAGACTCTTTAAGCAGAGATCCTCTACCTGATGAACACAAGTGGCAACTAATCAGAGGAATTCTAGACAAAGGGCCTCATTACGACCTTGGCGCCCCCGCATTTAAGGGGGCCGGTACAGCACCGGCCCCCTTCATTCCGGGAGCACCGATTACAAGCTTCCCATTGCAGGACCCGGATCGCATGCCTGGTAAAACCAGGCGTGCTTTCCGGGTCCCGCAAGGGGAAGAGGGAGGCAATAACGGGCCAGATGTAATCTGCCCGTTATTACCTCCCTCCCCATTCCCATTGAGCCCTATGGGGGTTCAAATGGGAATGGGGAAGGTGTCCTGCATGGAGGATTTACCGGGTCCTCCTATCTCGGAGTAACCCGGTAAGTCCCCATTGCAGGAACCCGGTAATGGACCCCGGAACGGTGGCAGCCATGGAGCTAATAGCTCCATGGCTACCGCCGTTCTCGTAATGAGGCCCAATGTGTTCTCCCTGTGGGGTTATCCCCCTTTAGATTTGTGCACCACAAGTCTAAATGCACAATGCCCAGACTTTGCATCCACGTGTCCCCAACCCAGATCCAAGGGAAACGCCCTGTGGATGAGCTGGTCAGGGAAATTTGCTTACGCCTTTCCATCAACACCGCTCCTGAACAGAATAGTGCACAAGATGCACCAGGAAGAAGTGACTCTAATCCTGGTTGCTCCAATGTGGGCGAGACAACCTTGGTTTCCACATCTGCTAGAACTGGCAATGTGCAAACCAATCAAGCTCCTGTGCCCCTACAACATGCTATCCCAGCACGGGGGACAACATTCCACCCACATACTCAGTCTATGAACTTGGCAGCTTGGCTCCTGAAGTCATAGAATTTGGACGTTTAAAATTCCCTCAAAGGTGTATGAAAATCCTCAAGGAGGCATGGAAACCTAACTCCATGCACTGCTACTTCAATAAATGGAAAAGATTTGTAATATGGTGCCGATCAAAGGATGTAAACCCTATTGAATGTACTCCTTCAGATATCCTTCACTACATGCTCCACTTACTAGACTCTCACGTAGTATATAACTCCATCAAGGTTCATCTAGTGGCTCTGCCATGTCCACGTAGACCACTTCACAAAACAAGGTATCCTGGTAGAAAGTCCCTATTGTTAAGGCTTTCATGGGAGGAGTAAAGCGACTTTAGGCCCCCCCCATTTCCAACCCGCCTCCAGGTTGGGATGTTAATGTTGTACTCCCAAAGCTCATGGGCCCACCCTTTGAGCCTATGCACAAATCCAGCCTCAAACACCTAACATACAAAACAGATTTTCTGGTAGCCAACACCTCAGTAAGAAGGGTTAGTGAGCTACAAGCCTACACTTACACCTAAATTCATATCCAAGTTCAATTATTTCAAAATCCATCCAATTCAGCTGAGAAAAACCTCGATACACTGGGTGTAAGGAGGGCAGTTTGGTACTAACAAAACAAAACCGCTAAGAAAAAAAGATCAACTGTTTTTCTCAATAGCACCTGGCAGGGAAGGTGATCATGTTCCAAAGAACGCCATCCCCGGATGGATAGTGAAATGCATACAGCTCTGCTATTCCCTATTAAAGACAACTCTCCCTTTCACAGCAAGAGCTCACTCTACCAGGCGTACAGGAGCTACTTTGGCATGTATTGCAAATGTCCCACAAGACCCCATTTGCAAAGCAGCTACATAGAGTTCCATGCATACCTATACTCAGCTTTGGGGGCGTGGCCAACGCACATGGCGTGAAGACGGAATCCGCCAGCGCTCCTGCCCGAGATCCTGTAACGAACCATATCGCTCAGATAAAACGCAACCTATGGGCATAAATTCAGCAGCAGCGTGAAGGGGAACCGCTTTTCTACCCCTGGCGCTGCCTCTGCGAGGAAATCGGACCTGCACAATGGAGAATCGGAACGAGTGAAGCGGATCCCCTCTGACTCACCAGATGGCGGCAACTGCCACTATCAAGTAAGCCGCGGCGAAGCAGAATAGATCAGCTGGAAGCCCGCCGCTCGCTGTGCGAGGGCGGCAGAGAGCATCACCCTCCATTCTGGACACAGAGGACGCCTCGGACAGGACCCGTGCTCACCGCTGGACCCCCGGCGCCTGCGGGGAACCACGACCCGGAGAAGAAGGTACTGCGAACCCTGCACCCCAGACTACACGCTGGTGTGGGGACAACGCCAGCGCGAAGGAAGCAGCGAAGGAGAAGAAGGTAGGGGGGATAAAACCCCTGCTGCGACTGGGAGTGGCCGCGCTGGATAATCACTGCCCCGCCGGAGCTCTGCCGGCGAGGCGGGGAGGCATGGCCCAGGCCGCAGCCGATTGCAGTGAGTCGGGAGGCGAGCTCTGAGTGGGCAGCTGACGCGACGGGCCCGGTGACGGAGCTGAAGGGGCCGAGCGCCACCCCAGTCAATAGAGAGCGAGAGGGTGGCCTCACAGCAGACTGCACCAGGGGCATACTCCATCGGCGGCTGGGCTCGAACACAGAATTAACCTCCAGCAAAATAAAGCAGCCACTTAAATAGCAAGGCGGAGAGGCAGGAGAGCAACCCGGAGGGCCCAGGGTGGCACTGGGCCTAGCAGTGAACATCGCCAGCATGAGTAGGAGGCAAATTCAAAATAAGCAGCTAAACGAGAGCATTACCTGATCTGCTGCAATCTGCCCTCCAACCCTCATGGTCAGACCACCATGCACTAAACGGCCCAACATACCAACATTAGGACAGCCAACACTCAGATGCGACATGCAACACTGAAACCAGCCAGGAGTGGAGTCGAACCGGCGCCATAAGCGACAAGCCATTACAGAAATTAAGCCATCTCACACTGTGCCCCATGGTGCTCTGGGCCAGGTGATCATCTATCAGCCAACACACCTCAGGCTTAACAAAGCTGGGTCCTTGCTACCAAGAGGCTGACGCAATGACAACCCTGCCACAAAACAACAAACAGGGCCACCACCACGTCGACCCACTACTACCAAACGCAAGCACACCTGTGAGGCGGCACACAACCCTACGCTGCCAATAATCCAACAAACAGTTGCCCAAGCCCAAAACAATTGCCATAGAGCTTGCAGCCAGCGACCGGGCAACTACCCCTGACACACGGCAGCAGCCTGAAAACTCTGAGATAAGGGATGTCTCCCCCTAAAAGTAAACTGAAAACTGCAACAATTTACTCCTACATGACGGTCAGGCCCAAACAGCAACAAGACGCAGCGGCCGTCGAAGAACCACTGACCCAGGAAGGTGACTCTAAAGATACGCAAGTCCTGCAGGCCATAGCAGCGCTCCGCACGTTTATCGATACCAAAATAGAAGATGTTAAGTCGGACATGCAGCTGAGGAGACAGGACGCCCGCAACCTGACTGAAAGAGTGACTACTGCGGAGGCCACACTACAGGACAATGTTGAAATTACGATAGACCTGAAAACTAGAGTCCAAGACCTTGAACTGAAGGTGGCACGACTAGAGGCACAATCAGAGGACGCGGAAGGGCGAGCCCGCCGCAACAATATTCGAATTCTGGGTGTCCCGGAAGACATGGAAGGCCCAGACCCATCAGAATTCATAGAAACAATGCTACAACAGTAAATTGGGGCAGGCAAACTCTGCCAGGGATTTTCGATAGAACGTGCCCACAGGTCCCTACAGAAGAGACCTCCCCTGGGCTCCTACCCACGTCCAATAATCGCAAAAGTCCTAAATTTCCGCGACAGAGAGACAATACTGCCATTCTCGAGAGAAGGTGGGGAAATCAAGAGACAAGATGCCACGATAGTCATGTACCCGGATTACACTCCCGCAGTGCAACGTGCAAGGAACTCATTAATTCCGGTGAAAGCAGGATTATGGAAACTCAATCTCAAGTACATGCTACTGTACCCATCGCGCCTTAAAGTACTATACAAAGGAAAAGCCATCTTCTTAGAAACTCCAGCTGAAGCGAATATGTGGCTCAAACACAATAAACTCGCAGACGATAAGGAAGGAAAAACAAAGGCGACCACAAGTTAATGAACATCTAAAGTAACAGGAAACGACTGATGCTCGAATAATGAAAGAATGGACTATTGGACCGTACTAGGAACTACAACACTACGAAAGCAACATCGGGCAGGAGCGCAAAGACCCACACACGCACTGATGACGTCGGCCCACCCCTCCAGAAAACGTGTAGGCCGAATGCCAACACATCGCCCGCACCGAAAGGCCTGGCAAGTCCCAGAAGGCTCCGGTGCCCCTGAGCGCTGCAAGTTGGAAGCAACTGCTGGGAGCAGTTCAAAGTTGACCAGTTTGTTGTTCTCATTCACCAGAATGAAAGTTGCTACCGTTGGTAAGTCTCCAAGTAATACCATGAAGAAGGGGGGAGGTGAGCGGGGGTGGGAGAAGGACGGGCCCTAGCTCTCACACAAGTGGTGTCTTCGGCAACCAAACCACAACCTCGAGCAATCAAACCAAGGAAGCAAGACACCCGTAACACCCTCTCTGAGCCACCATGACTGCAACAATAAAAATGATGACATGGAACGTGAGAGGTCTGAGCACCTACCTCCACAGGAACAGAATTAAATCCTATTTACACAGAAAAGGGGTGGAGATAGCACTGCTGCAAGAGACCCACTGCACAGTAGAATCAATGGCCAAACTCCAAGAGCACCTGGGGGGGACAGGGATTTGGTACTACTTCCTCTAAATACGCCAGCGGAGTCTACACCTGGATCCACCCACAACTCCCATTCCGCTTGACCAGGTCAGAGATAGACTCGGAAGGCAGATTCGTGATAATATGGGGGCACATTGAACAAACAGAAATATGCACAGTGAACTTCTATCTCCCCAATAACAATATCCTGGCTTACCTGAACTCACTGTACACCAGAATCACGCACTATAGGAATGGTCTTTTCATCGGGGGGGGGGGGGGAGATTTCTATTGTGTACACGACCCAATGCTAAACAGGTCCACACCCCAACCAAAAGGCCCATCGGCAGCAACAACTGCCCTGGCCGCCATGACGGACAGGCTAGACCTGGCGGATGCATGGGGAGAACTACACCCGGCAACACGAGGAGATTCATATTTCTTGTCCCTGCATGACCTACACACGAGGTTAGATTATATCTTCATAGGCAGGGAACACTTGCCCCAAGTGGAAAGAGCACAATACTTGGGAAGAACTATCTCGGATCACTCCCCGCTCTTAGTGGAATGGAACCACACTGGTCCCAGACCCCCGATCCCCATGTGGAGAATGCCCGTAGAAGCCCTGAAAGACCCAGCATTTAGAGATGAAATACGTGTTTCCATTTACTACTACATAGAAGTGAACACGGGAAGTGTAGAACACATAAGCACAATGTGGGACGCCCTAAAAGTAGTGACACGGGGAGAAATCATTGCAAAAGCGGGGGTATCAGGAAACTACTCCAAAAGGAACTAGATCAAACGGAACGAGAGATTGAGGGGTTGGAGGCCACTCCCATAGGTACCCACCAGAGGGAAGCTGAACTAAAAAAACTCAAAGACAGGAACACAAACGCGTGGAGCAGACTTGAAAAATTCGACTACACCACCAAAACAAACAGAGGACATGTAGAAGCAGACAGACCAGGCAGGCTTCTGGCCTGGCTCTGCAAAAAGGAGCACCCCAGACATCCTACCACCACACTGCAAGACGAGGACGGAAACATACACCAGACACAGCAGAGCATAAACGACACCTTCACGCTTTTACGCACACCTATACTCTTACAAAGATCAGGTCCCCCAAGATCAGTTACAGACACACTGGAAGAGATAGGGCTCCCCAGACTGTCCCCTGCACAAGCCGAAACTCTAGATGCAGACATCACACCAGAAGACATAACTGAAGCCATTAGGTCTCTGGCCACGTGCAAAGCTCCTGGCAGCGACGGACTACCTTCGGAGTTTTACAAAACATATGAGTCCTCCCTGACTCCCCTGCTACATGAAGTTGTATACGAAAGGGGGATATTACCTGAAAGCATGAGAGAGACGCTTGTGGTCCCGGTCCTCAAGCCCAATAAACCGGCAGATAGATGTGACTCATACCGCCCACTCTCGATGCTTAATTATGATGTGAAAATCTTAACCACAATATTAGCCAAGCGGTTGTCCAGATTAATAGGAGACATAATACACACAGACCAAAGCAGTTTTGAACCAGGTCGTAATACATCCATGAACCTACACAGGTTGCAACATGTCATAGCGCAAACTGACAAAGACAAGGACTCATACGCACTACTATCCCTAGACACTGTCATGGCATTTGATTACATATATTGGGAGTGGCTGGTGGCTGTCCTCGAAGAATTTGGTTTTGGACCTGGGTTCACTAGATGGATTAAAATACTCTATACTAAACCAAGAGCAAGGGTGAAATCCGGGAAACACGTATCAGAAGCCTGGGACATATGTAGAGGGACTAGACAGGGCTGCCCACTGTCTCCTATGCATTACGTACTAGGATTAGAGCCCATAGCCATCTACTTTGGGAAGCAATTCTTCGACGCAGGCATAAGACTGGGAGGGGTAGACCACATCATTTCACTCTACGCAGATGATATTCTCTTATACGTCAAAAACCCACACCTCAATGTGCCCACCATGCTCGAAGTTCTAGACAATTGCTCTAAAGTCTCTGCAATACAATTTAGCAAGTCGAAATCCTGTCTGTTCCCCTTAGCGGGTCTGAAAAACATGAACACAGAAGTACTCCCTGCAGTAGGGATAGGATGGCAGACTACCTCATTCCGATACCTTAGAGTCCAAATAATGCATACCCCTGAACTAATGCATGAACACAACACAAAGGCAGCACTCCCAACGCTGCGCAAATCAATGAACTTCTGGGCAAAACTCCCTCTATCAATGATGGGCAGAGCCTCGATAGTCAAAATGATTGTCCTCCCACGATTTCTCTATGGGTTCCAGAATGTGCACTACTATATCAATAGACCCTTCTTCCGCCTACTCGAGACAATAATACGAGAGTTCCTGTGGGGGGAAAGCAGACATAGGATAGCACTATCGACATTAGTCCTACCACACAAACAGGGCGGAATCCAACTTCCAAATCTGTAAAAATACTACTTGGCAGCCCAACTCAGCTTTGTGACCAAATGGCTAGCGGACAAACCCACATCTAAAACGCCCCTGCTGCAGGCCATGATCCTCCCGATACAACTGAAGGAACTGATCTGGGCACCCCCACACCTGCTGAAAAACACACCCTCCCTAGCTGCCTGTGGAGGAAAGTATGGCGCAGAGCGGAAATGCTTATCCACTCGCAGCACCCCTATTCCCCAGAAGTGCCACTGATTACAGATCTATGCACAACAGATACAGACCTGAAACATATCAGACTATGGGAAAAAGAAGGGGTCTACCCCCGGGGGGATCTATATGACGAGGACACCTTCAGGGGGTTTGCCTCACTACAAGAAAAGGAAGGTATCCACACCGGCCAATTCCTGTGGTACCAAAGGGTCCGCAACGCAGCACAACGCAAGTGGGATACCTGGCCTGAAGAACCGGACACAGACCCTTTCATGACGCTGCTGTACAACCTAGGGGAGGGCTGGAAACCGGTATCCCAAATATACAGCCACCTGAGTGACACTCCCAACCCCCGAAGCATGGAAATGAAAAGTAAGTGGGAAGCAGACATAGGTCGAGAAATGACAGAAGGGGAGTGGAACAGAGCGCTTAAAGAGATGTCCAGAAACCACAGATTCCGGCAGATACAGCTGAACGTACTGCACCGCACTTACCTAACCCCATGCCGAATAGCGAAATTTAACAAGCAAACACAACCCAATTGCGTCTGGTGGAAGGGGGAAAAAGCTGATTTGATCCACATGCTGTGGGAATGCCCCAAAATACGGTCCCTGTGGGACAAAATAAGACAGATGTGCGAGAAAGCAGGCATGACCAAGTATAAATGGACCCCGGAAGAGTGCCTACTGGGAAGCTATCCTAGACTAGCCAAACTTAAATATGCTGTAAGACTCATGGACATAACGTGCATACTGGCCAAAAGAATCATTGCAATGTCTTGGAAAAAACCTGCAGGACCACAGTACAAAGTATGGCACAGCGAACTAGAACGATGGGTGAGTGCTGAGACCAAGGCATGGGAGGATTGCGTTACCAGATCCACTGACGACTCACGTATGGCGCTCGAGGCATGGAAAGAACTCACCAGAAACATGTTCCACCCCTCTGATGATAAGCCCCCATGAACTAAATACCTCAGACTACGCTAACCTACAACCAAAGCAGAGATAACCAATGAGAGTCTTGTGCGGACTGTAGTGGTCCCCCGAGGATCCTGTCTTGTTGATGCCTGGCTACCCCCCCGGGATACATGCTACTGAAACACATGGACAAAACACGTTGTTTATTAGAATGTTAATGTTATACTATGAACGTATTGTTATTATCACACGTGAAAGGCACACTTGAATGCCATGTAACAGCTGCAAATAATAAATGCCAATAAACAAATTTAGAAATAAATACCTTTACTCAGCATTACTGCATTGACACACATTCTAAAGCAGATTCACAGGTGGGACAAGCGGTGCTAAAACATCTATTTGCTGCCGTACCTTCTCACAACCCACCTCCGTCTTCAGATACTGCTTGCTAGTCTACGCATAGCATGTGATCTAAACAGACCCACAAGCCTCAGAAGGGATACATTACTCACCGTAATCGTATTTCTGATGCTTGTATCTGCTTAGATTCATATGCGCCCACCTTTCCACCCCTTTTGGAGTAGAAGGTGCATGTATGGTTTTCTGGCCTTATTGCGTCTTATCTGCTTTATTACATCTGTACTCACACTACACTTCATGCTATCTCATGTCAGAAACTAAACAATGTGAGGGACTGTGATACGTGAAGACCATGGGTACAGTGGACCTCACACTAGGGATAGTATTACTGACACGCCCTGTCGACGTCCCTTTTGAGTTTTGAAAACAAATAATTAAATGCTCTGTGACTACCACAAGCATCAGAGATAAGATTACGGTGAGTAATATATATATATATATATATATATATATATATATATATATATATATATATAACCAATTTCTTGGTTTCATAATTGTTTTATGTGTATCGTGTGATGTGATGATGCTTTCATGATTTTTATAGCTGAAGATATATATCTATCTATATATGTATATATATATATGATAGATATATATCTTTTCCTCTCTTCACTCCCCATTGGTTCATGTTTTCACATACTTTTCCTTACTTCCAGTATTTATGATGTTTCTTTATCATCCCCTTTATCTGATATTTCCCTTTTAACTGCCTTCTTCATCACCTCCTCTATTCTCTTTGTCTCGTTCCCTCTTACTCTCACTCTCTTTCTCTCTCTCTCTCTCTGTCTCTCTCTCCCCCCTTTCACTATTTTTCTTTCTCCCGACCTCCCCCACTGTGCCGCTGTCTTTGCCTTTTTTGTAAGATTCAGTGTTTGGCCGAGTGAGGAATGGCATTCTTTCTGAACCTTATGTATTTAAAACTGGTTCCTTTTTAAGATCCTACCTGGGGCTTTACTTTTGATTCGTTATTTGCTGGGGGTTGGTGAGGGGTTGTAAAATGTAAATAAATGAACCGTACAGCATGCAAACTTTTAATTAAAGAGTACATATTGGCAAACATAAAATGTCCTTGGTACGTCTTAAGGAAGGCCTTAGAGATTTCAAAATGTCAAACGTTTGAAAGAAATTCAGCTACCTTTACAAAACTAGCCCTCCATGATTCTTTTACCTTGATCCTTATTTGTCTCCTGGGTTAACTGTACATTCCCAACACCATTTGTTCCCAAATATTACAATGCAACCATACCCTACACAGGAAAATGCAGTACTCACCTTGCAAATGCATGTAATCTATCAAAGCGTTCCAGCTGGTGGTTCTTACTTTCTAGTAGTAGTTCTAGTCCTAATCAGAGTAACATTGATTGTTTTATTCCTTTAAAAATAATCACTGTGGCTGGCATTGAAAATGGTACTCTAAATCCGCTGAGCAAGATGGCCATGAATGGTTGGAATCTGGCTCTCCCTGCTGCTTGTCCTTTTAGGTCGTGTAGCTTGGGGGTTGTCCGTAGGCGAATTTGTAGATGATGCAGTCAGTTACTGGTACAGTAAAACCTTTACCCTCCAGAATAATAACATGTTTCTGCAGCAGATAAGCATACTGCAAAATTATTTTGCACTCAAAAGTAGAATTTCAGAAGTGGTGCCCCCCGTGACAGCTGGTGAATTTATTATTGGAGAGGCAGAAGCATTTCCCATGAATATGTACTGCAGGAAGAGAGCATGGTGACAGGGTCCGAACAAACCAAAAGGGTTTCAGGGGGATCCCATCTTGCAAAAATGTTTAAAATAATGGCAAGAAAGTATGCAACAGGTTTTGTATGGTAACACGTGAAAAACTCCAATAGGTTCCCCTTCACCGATAGTCCAAAAGAGCATTGTCCAATGCATTTTTGTGATGCCCTTGCCCCATGTATATGCCAGCATTCCAACAATGTAAACATTATGTTTATGCTGGTTGTGACCATACATGGCTATAGTGGCTGAACCAATATATGCCAGTATTGCTCCATAAGAACTTTCTCCTGTTTGCTTTGCCATTATTCTAGTAATGATACTATAAGAAAAAATGTCCATGCTGACTCTGCCAATATATGCGAGCAGATGGGTGTCCTTGACCACTTGCACATTCACCAAAATGTTAAATACACGTTTGTGTTGTCCTTATTGCACATTGATGTTTGAACAGAGCAGCCAGCGGTTATCAATTTGTCTTTTTTAATGATGATATGTCGGAAGTGTGCCAACGCGTGTTTCGACTCTCACACAGAGTTCTCTTCAGGGCTACCGTACCAATACAAAAGTGTCAACATTACAATTACAAAACACAAAACAAAATAAACAGATTTGCATAGAAATTCCACCAATCTGTTATCCATACCGTATCAATACATGATTGTCATAGTTGCAAAAACCAACACAGATCGAATTTATACATTACCAAACAGATTTGTAGAAGGGTTCCACCAAAACAAAACAGTATCAGCATTTTTCAATGGTTACAAAAGAGAAAAGAAAGGAGACTTAGCATACATTGTTGTATAGATTTGGTTGTCCCCCATATTTTTTATAGGCCCTTTACCTAACATCTCATCCTTATGTTTATATATTATGTCCCCTAGATGACTCTAGAGCCCTTCACCTACTGCCATTAGTGTATGGGCACCACAACCAGGCTACAACGTGTGCATGTCTAGGTAATACCTCTATCCTCATACTCCAAACCATATCACCAAAATGCGTGCCCAACCCTCTCCTTGGCTCTAAATACACCAGAGGTTAATGACCGTTGCTTAGTCCTTACAGTGATCACGCTCTGTGTGATGTATAGGTATTTGACTCTATGGAGAAATAAATAGAGAAAATACCAATTTCCAAAAGAGCTAGCTAACAAGGTACCCCATTGCCACAAATGCCACAACTAATCACACCTTTACCTTGTTTGAGCCCGCTGGTTGCTGATTGCCCTTCTGTTCACATGCACTGCTGTGCTCTCATTCTCATACAATCGTTTTCCCAAGCCTACAGGATAAATCAGGGGCAGCATTGTTAACCAATCGAATTCAATTTCCAGCACTCCATCTACTTGAAACCTAAATAGTCGTTGTTGTCAATCACAGAAGTTTAAATAGACCCATAACCAATCTTCACAAGCCAAAGTCAAGCACTTACTAGTCCTCGTGAGCGGTCGCGCTCCAAGAAGTCCAGTGGCATACTCTGCGGTGATCCGCACATTGCAGAATTCAAATGTAACTAAGAGCAGAGGACCCGCCTCTTACCTACCTTGTTTATGGCCCTTGTTCCCAGAGCAACACTTAACATGATCACCATGACGTCCTTGCGTGTCATTTGTTTCAACCAATTGGTTTGCGGTCATTGCCGTATACTCGCCCTGTTGGCTGCTCGTGTTGCTATGGCAACGTGGAAGGCTGCACAAGACACACTTCTCTCATCCCAAGTTATACACTCTAATTTATACAAGATATGCCCATCACACATCCCATTACCTCAAACCAACTGTTTCGCGAGCGGGATTCTGCCCCTGACACGCTGTAAGCAAAGCCTCTGTTACTATGCCTATGAGAGACGCTGCAAAAGCGGCACTCCTTACGACCTACATCCTCCAGTTAAAAATAATTTATTTTGCAAGACTGCACTCATCCCCCTTCGAGACCACCTTCGCCTACACAGGGTTTATGTTGTCTTCTGCATAACCTACATGATGATTATTCCAACATTGAATGCACAGTGCCTAGTCAGACCATTCCTAATAGATGCCCCAGAGGGGAAATCCCTGCTCCAACAATTAGATGTCTAGCATCACCGAACACTCCTCACTCACTAATGAGATAGCCAACTTCTAATTAACCTCATCATGCTGCAATCGAAATCCTTGTTCTTATCATTAGTGTGACTTGAAGGAAGAAAACTCTACCAACTCATGGCATGCACACATTGAGCCCATGCTCGTGAACATATGTGGCCTACCAGTAATCATCTCACCTTCTATAGATTGTATCCATACCCCTACCAATTAAAACATAATGTACCAACCAATTCGGTCATACATGCCAACCTTCAATTGTAATGCTGGTACTGGATAGGTTATCATCAACCTTCAGAAAGGCCCCCATCTCATGTTCAGTTTTTAGACCGTAAATAACCGTTCCATGTTTGCAAATTAGCCGAGCTTCTGCTTTCGTCAGTTCTCTGTCTCTGTCTCCCCCTCTTGGATTACTAGGGATAGTTAACAGACCAATAAATCTTAGGTCCTCTTTTCTATCCAGCTGTTGTTGCCGGATCCACTGCGCTGATAGATTACAGTAATCTCGGATCTTCCTTGCTCAAAGCCAACACACAGTCATCAATCCGGACCCTAAGCTCTCGGATTGTACTTCTGATATAGTACAGTCCACATGGACACAGGATTGCATACACAACAAATTTTGTTTTGCAGTTAATAAATTCATTTATCACCAACGGTTGTTTAATGTCAATCGTCACCTCCTTACATTCTCTGGTATACTTGCACATCCTACATGTACCTTATTTAAAAAACCCTTTCAATTCATGCCTAAACCACTTTTATAATCTCGCAACAAGTTTTAAAAAGGAAAAACATAACTCATTTTTAAGTGTTGTTGCTTTTGTGAATACCAAATCTGGCTTCTTGTAATAAATATTGTCGCAAGTCACAATCTAACATAAGTATTCCCCAGTGTTGATGCAAAATCTTGAATAGCTTAACATTCTCACTGGAGTACTGGGTCACCATCCTCACCGTTCTCACATCTTTACTCTGCACCCCCGTGGGTTGCAACAACGCCTTACTATTCATTTTCAAACTACGTTGTTCTGCTTGTGATAGTATGTCCCTCGGATACCCCCTCTCTGCAAACCTTGCATTCAAAATAAGACATTCGTTCTCAAATTCTGACACCTCTTTGCAGTTGTGTCATGCCCAAATATATTCACACACAGGTATATTTTTAATGACACTGGATTTATGAAAACTTGTAGCCAGAAGGACTGAATTGGCTTCCGTGGGCTTTCTGAAAGTCCTTGACAAAATTCGATTATCTTTAACTTAGCAATGGATGTCCAAAAAGTCGATCTCCAATGGGTGTGAATGCATCATAAACTCTATTCCAAATGTATTGTCATTCAGATACTGTGCAAACTCAGCTAACTTGGTCAGTTCCCCTTGTCATACCATCAATGCATCATCTGTATATCTGACCCACAGTTTAATCCTGGATCTAAATTCAGTCTCAGAATATACATACACATCCTCAAAGTACCCCATAAAGAGGTTTGTCAAGGAGGGGGCATAGTTAGCCTCCATGGACACTCCCCTGGTTTGTTTGTACAAAGTGCTGTTGAACAAGAAAATGTTGTTGCATAAAGTGAAGGCTAACAATTCTTTCAACGTTATAGTATGTAAGAAATGGGACGCTTGTGGATAATACCTATACATCACACAGAGAATGATCTCTGTAAGGACTAAGCAATGGTAATTAACCTCTGGTTTCGAGCCAAGGAGAGGGTTGGGCACAAATGTTGGGGATATGGTTTTCAGTATGAGGATAGCAGTATTAACTAGACATGCACATGTTGAAGCCTGGTTGTGGTGTACATATACTAATGGCGGTAGGTTAAGGGCTCTAGAGACATCTAGGACACATAACCTATTTTAATATATAAACATAAGGATGAGATGTTAGGTAAAGGGCCTATAAAATATATGGGGGACAAACAAATCTATACAACAATGTATGCTAAGTCTCCTTTCATTTCTCTTTTGTAACCATTGGAAAATGCAGATACTGTTTTGTTTTGGTGGAACCCTTATACACATCTGTTTAGTAATGTATACATTCGATCTGTGTTGGTTTTTGTTACTATGACAAGCGTCTATTGATACAGTATGGATAACGGATTGGTGGAATTTCTTTGCAAATCTGTTTATTTTGTTTTGTTTTTTGTAATTGTAATGTTGACACTTGTGTATTGGTACGGTAGCCTTGAAGAGGACCCTGTGGGAGGGTCAAAACTACCGACATATCATCATTAAAAAAGACAAATTGATAACCTCTGGCTGCTCTGTTCAAATGCTCAATGTGTAATAAGAACAACATAAACGTGTATTTAACATTTTTGGTGAATGCGCGATTGGTCAAGGACACCCATCAGCTCTTTTATCATTTTGGTGACTGGGGCTCTAGTCTCAGATCTGATTAGTTATAGGTGCCAGCTTGGTGGGGTTGAGCCCATTCTCCAGAGATATCTGCCAATATATGGCAGTATGACAATGAAAGAACACTCAACATCTTGCCTTTGCCCATAATACCAGTAATAAATATGCCACGTTAAGAGAACATGTCCATTCTGGTTGCACCAATGTAGGCCAGTATGCCCACACAAGATCATTCTTGTTGACATTGGTCATAATACTAGTGGAATGTATGATGCCATTGTAAGAAAGCATGTCCATCTGGCTTCATCAATGTAGACTAGAATGGCCCTGTTACACTCATCTCGTTGACTTTACCATAATGGCGGTACAAAAAGCCATGCCACTATAAGAAAACATGCCCTTGCTGCCTGTACCACCATACCCCCACGTAAGAATGCACATGTTGGAGTTGTCTTCAATGACAGCAAAATGCTATTCCCACTGTAAGAAAACATGTCCATGTTCCCTGCACTAATGTAGCCACCTTCCCACCCTTTTAGTCACATATGAGAACAATCATCATGTTGGCCTTGCCCATAATGCCAGTAAAAACGTATGACTGTATAAGAAAATATACCTATACTGGCTGCCACCCCACTAACATATTTGCTCCCGCAATAAGAGGCTCACTTCCTAACCTGGATGCACACACACATGCATAAACGCATCCTTACAACATACACAGTACCTCACTCGAACATTCACTCATGCAACATACACTGCTCTCTCGATCACATGTGGACCCAAACATCCAAACCATCACATGCACAAATGCATTCATACATAAATAACACATATGCACATATACATACAAACACTTGATTTGCTTAGCTGCAGCCCTCAATTCCAAATGCTGCCATGATGGCCCTCCTGCTCCCATGCACAATGCAAAAAGGAAGTAGAGAGAGCTTCCTGGTTCCTGTATGTGCATGGTTGCGCCGGAGCACCACCAAGGTGCAGCCCCAGGCATTTTGAATGTGGGGAAGACGATGCAGGAAGGCCCTCTTGTCAACATTTGACCCTGCAGTTCCCCAATCTGCATCCCCAGTGGGTCATGCAAGGCTAGAGTAGTAAAAGAAAACAGCCTTGTGTAGTACATGTATGCTGATGTACTACTAAATCACGTCTACCTGCACAGTAAAGCCAACCCAGTTCACAACATCAGCTGCTTGCTGCAGCTCAGGGAGCACTCAGTGTTTTCACTGTGCTGGCTTTGTTCCTCAATAATGGGTGATGGGTTTCTGACTAATTGACTTCTGCCCCGCAGGAGTCCAAGGGTGAGTAACCGCTAAACCGCCTACTCAGCCTTCAGCCCTCACATTTCTACGAAATTAATGATCCCAATTTATAAAGGTGAACGTGCCACAGTTAAGAGATATGACTCCTCCGCCTTTTGTGGTAATATGCTCTCAAGAGGTGTATGAATGTGATCCAGTAGCAACCCCAACAGCTAAGTACAAAAGTCCAAAATAAAAGAAATGCCCAATAAAGGTTCTATAAAAAATATACATACTTTAATTAAACACATATACTAATATACATATGCTTAATAAATAAGTAGAAAAACACAACAAATACCCATGCCTGTGGAAAGAACACAGAATATGGAAAGATAGAAAGATGCAGCATTCTGGGTAATGAAACAGGGGTTAAAGACGATAAAAGGATATGCTCTTTTAGGGATTAAAGTTTATCGAACCAACCTCTAAGGCCCAAAGATGGACAAGAGGGGCAGTTAGCGATACCTTTCACAGTCATGCTGATTTGATAGCATCGAACCATGTTTCTTGGTGCTGTTCAAGGGGTTCGGACCAGGCTTAAATGCCATGATCGTGTTGTTCCAGTCAGGAAGCCGGTGTCAAGCTGGGGTTAAGCTTAGGTTTGCTGTAGTTCAAAGTAGCATTCAAAGAAGTGCAGATCGTATGGACCACCAGGTTGGTTTGACCGTCAGTTCGACAGTGAAGGTGCTAGTAATTGTATGCACAGTTTGAGTTGGGTGGTTTGGTGCAGTGTTTGATGGATGCAGTTTGATGAGGCCACCAGGGTCAGTTCAACCATTGCTTTGGATTGGCAAAGAAGATGCTGGTGGTTCGAACACAGCAGTTGTAGCAACGATCTTCTTGTTCAAGCTGGGGCAATAATGCACCTGGCAGGGACCAGTATAGCTGGCCGAGATGCAGGTCTTGTTTTAGCGGCAGGTTACCCCACTATGCCCTGTGGTGGTTGGGGAGCAGAGCTTGCCTCTGCCTGGGATACTCAATCTTCACCTCACTGGCAGAGGGCTTTGGAAAGTCGTATTTCCTGAAAGAGGTCCACGTGAACTTTTTCTTCTGCATGGATGGTCCAAAAGGCACTCAAGGAAGGAGCGGGATGCCCCCTCTTTAATAGGCAAAATTCCACAGGTGATTGGACAAAGGCAAACCTACTTTAAGGGCTCCAATGCTGTCTTTGAAGCAAGTTGCATGTGCCTTCTGACATCATACCGAAAGTGCTTTGTGCAAAAGGCTGTGGTCGAAGTGGGCGGGAGCCGTTCTCCTATACTTCTTTAATTTAAGTTTTACCGGTCCTATATTTTTATTTTAAAAAGAAACCGTTCCGGAATGCACTGAACATTCCCCTAAACAGCAAGCACATGTGTTTTGGAGTTTGTATTGTGCGTGAGAGGGGGGTGACAATAGGGTGTGTGGGGAGTGGTGCAGACCAGTAGGGAACACAGTTCCACTCTTCTTTTTGTACACTTTGACCACTGGCTAACGGAAGTGGAGGGGACATGAAGGAAAGAGAGGTACAGACAGAAACAAAAAGGTGATCCTTTCCCCACTGGTGCTGAGCCCCCCCTGTCTACACCAACCCAACCCCTCCTCATACCCATAGGATCAAAGGCCCTTTGATGTGCAACACCCAGATGTGAGGCTAGTCCTTTTGGGTTGGGTGTACCCTTTGATTCCTGTTTCGAAGGACAGGTCCTGCTGGGAGGTTGTCTTGCTGAGAAAGGACCAATGAGATCCACAGTTTCTCAATATCTTGCACTGCAGGTTGGCAGGGCCAGGCTGTCGAACCAGAATACACATAACCCTTCCACAACTGAGCAGGGCTCACATCGCTGATGCATATATTCTATAAATCAGTGTCTTCTTATAGTTATGTGAATTACTATCTACCATACACTAAATTGAGATACATCATTATGTTTAACCCTTTAAGTGCTAAGGTAGTCAATATTTGTCCTAAATTCCCATAAGAAATCATTGCAGGCTCCACCCACTCCCGCAGTTAAGAGTAAACTGCCACTAGAATAGTAATTTCCCATGACTGTGTGGTTTTGGAACAGAGGCACAGAGTTTAAAAGCAGCCTCTGCGCTGAAATGACTTGGATCTCACTGCAGCTGTCAAAAGGGCACCAGTGACTGAACCTGCTCTGTGCCATGGGTGAACAGGTGGTGCAGATCTGGAGACTGATGCAGCAGGGCATATATCCTATGCTTTCCTCAGGGAGCTTATGAGAGGGAGATCTGGTTAACAGATCACCCTATCTGCATCATATTATTAATTAATACAAATATAAAAAGCAAGGACTTCTATACTCTTGCCAGATGACATTTCCTCAAAGTGTTTGTGCCCTGTCATCTGTTATGGCAAGGCACTGTGACAAATCCAGGGAATTTGTCTCTTCTCCCCAAGGTGGAGGCACCCCCGTTGGGACTAGTGAGGTGAGCCCGCTATATAATACCCTCCCTAAGGGACAGGACAAGCAGGATCCCACTGGGATGACCCCCTTTTTCGGGGCAAGCAAAGCCCAAATACTGATACCATCCCACCTCTCCTCACTTCAAAATGCCTTATGTTTGTTGGTTAAATGGGAGTTAAACAAGGCAATCACATAATAGTCCCTTTTAAAGTGTGCCTTAGTTTCTGACCTGAATTTGTTTCTGCCCCATTTTGCTAATGAGGACCAATGGAGTCCTCCCTTTATTCGATGGAGGCACTCATATACAGTGGAATGCCAAACCAAAGAGAGAATCCGCTGGAGAGCAGGAAGCACCGGCTTGCGCGAATGTTTAACAGAGGGGGCTACTCCCTCTCACAAGGAGCTAATAGCGCTACCGCCGGTGACCCCAAGCCTAACAATCGGGCTTACCTGAAGATACAATACCAACGGATAAGCCGTTGCACTCAGTCTTTATTGTGTATTGTTGGTGCTGGGGAAACGCCTTGTTCAAGGTGTGCATTGTGGCATTGTAAATGTGATGGAAGCTTAGGCACTGCCACCACACTTAGTGATCCTGTGAGGATATACCAACACAGTCCAAACTCAGAGGCCGGTTTGAGGTGCACCAAAAGTCTGAGGATGGTGACAAAGATTCAGTAGGTTCTCATTGGTTCCACATTAATAGGACACAAAAGATGAGCAGCACTGCATCACCATCTTCTAGGCACAGTTTTGAACTTGTGTATCAAAGTTGTGAGGCACAAATGGGTGATCCCTCTGCGAGCTCAGCAAAGCATAGGAGTGTGCAAGGCTTTGTATCAGCTTCCCTTTCGAGCTTGAATGCCCTAGTTGTCATGGATAGAATTCCTTGATTCAGACGCTACACAGGTGGAACGCCTCACAGTGCCTGGGACCTTCGACTAGTATTGGGGTCTGTGTTTGGAGTCTTTAGTAAGGGTCAGCTTGTGATTCACTACGAGGGTAGTATTATGGTGTGATCTGCCTGCTTTGACATATGATTGTGCTCTAGCACCTTGAAGCATCTCTTGTGCTAGATGGAATTACCAATAATGATCTCGGACCCAAATAACCTGACAGCCTCAAGGAATATGGCAAAGTACTACTTTATTATCAGCATAAAATAAAGTAAGGCAATCTGGTGAACAGCAAGCTGTAGTCCACACACTCACAACCAAATTTGTTTATACTAAGGTTGTATACCTCGATATGCGTCATTTATGACGTCATCCTACGTGGCAAACTGTGAAACCTATTGAACGGAGGGATTGGTTAAGGGAACATATATACCTATATATCATGTAAGTATTAGTAACATTACAGGATGCCCCTTATCTGGTGGGCACACCTTGAACCAACTCTAAATACGTATAATACAGATTATAGTGGGCTAATGGCAGTGGATTGGCCTATCCAACACTGTATAACATGTTGCTTCATAGACCCTCTGATTGGTTGGCATGCTCTCCCAACCTTGGACTTTCAGCTCGTTAGCAGCACGTACGCAAAATGGACCCCAGGTGCTGAGAGTAATGTCAAACTACTCCCGACTTCCCAATTAGTCCATCATCAATCATCGGTACGGCCCCAAATCAAGGCGTCTCATTTGAAGTTGACTTTGCAGCCTGTTCTCTGTTCTGGGACTTTAAGGGAGTGTAGGTACACAATTATCTTCATCTCGAGCTTAATAAATAGCCCTTGTTTTCAACTTCTGAATCACTTGTGAGGAGACCACAAACTTGTCCATTTCGACCTTCTATTCACTGCTATTTGATTCAATTGTGCTGGGTTTCATTACTCCTCTTGGCCTCTAGAGACTTGCTCGCTCCATCTTGTATAGGATTTTCACATCTTTTTTCCAATGTTTGGCTCTTGCCGATGTTTTCCTCTTACCAAATCTAAAAGAAATATGTCTTAATTACATGGCTTATCCCTTTGACTCCCTTTGTGCCTTACAATTATTCCTTGAAGTAGCATCCTTGATCCCAGGCCAACAGACTCCTCTTTATTCCTCACCCAAAGCTGTTTTTCCAGCGTCTCCTTACTCTGCAGCCCTGATCTGTCTCTGAGGTAGCTTGATTGGTTTCAATACTAGTCCGACATCCATCTTTTCATCATGACCGCCCTAGCCACGTATTGTTTTCGTCTGCAGCAAGCTTCTATGTATCTCATATACCTTTCATTTCTGTGTATGTACACTTATTAATCAAGAAGGTTACTTTATTTGGTTCCATGTCATTTCATTGACACCCATTCTTTGCAAATATGACTTCTTTACCTTTGATTTCATGTTTCTCTTGTTACTTCAGTTACATCTGTATTCTTAAGTATTTTCATATCGTTTCAGTGCGTCTCAGTATCTTTTCTTCATGACGTCACTCTGCCCTCGTCAGATTTCACTTAAAGCTCTATGATGTCCATTGGTGTGTGCCGACATCCTTCCACCCTTTCACTGCAAGGGTACCTTCGATACGGTTGTCTTGCTCATATCGTCTCTCATACACTCGATGTGGTATTTGGATGATACCTGGTGTCCCACATAGAGCACTCTCCTCCTGTTCCATTACGGCAGAGGTGGGGGGGAGCGCGGGAGCTAGGGATGACGTATCCACCTGCTCCACTACACGATGAGTCCATGAATGTTATTGCATGCTCGGATCTGTTGGTGCAGAGCCAAGGTAAGATTCGTCTGACAGTGAATGTTGATGTGCTCTTGGCATTCGCAGGGCAGTGGTAAGGTGAGATGTGTTGCCCAGTGATCAGTACAAGTTATGGGATGTGCTGTGCTCCGTTAAGTCACTGTCAATGAGTGAGATATCTTTGACAGCAAATGAACGCTTAGAGCCACACGATAGTTCATTCATAGCTCTGTTAGGACTGGACCAAAGTGAGAACGCTCTGCCTTGGCAGTTATATGTAGCATATGCCATGCATTATCTGGGCGGAATATGTGTGCGCCAATCTATTAAGAGAGATCTGTCTGACAACCAGTGAACCCATGAAGAGTGCTACAGCCTGTTGGGACCAAGCTATATTGCCAAGTCTCTTTTGGCAGTCAGTGGTGTAATGCATGCTATAGTCACTGGTGCACCATTAGGGCAGTGGCAAGGACAGACCAGACTGGCGTTAAATGAGTAGCTTTTGCATTGTGGCCTCAGTCAGTAAGTACCCCAGAGGGAGCTGTGAGTTCAATGAAGGTTAGTGCGTACCTGTTGTGTTAGGGCAATGCCAAGGAGAGATCTCTCTCACAGTTCATGGTAAAGGGAATTCTTGGATCTTAGGACAGAGTGAGATACCTCCGTGGGTGACATGGTAAATGTTGAAGGAAACACGTTAGTTTTCAATGTAATCAATTCGGAGATGAGTGCGGCTACTAGCAAACTCTCTGGAATTTGAACTCTTGGCAAATGCCAGTGAGTCAAAGTTTCTATTGATTTATTGTGTCGCTTGTCAACAGTTCTTTGAGTTTTGAGAGCATTGTGCACCTTGGTTGAAAAGAGAATTTGAGAGGGCAGTCCTAGCAAACATGAGACAAAATGCCAGAGTTCAGAGGTTTCTTGGCAAGAATATGATTGAAAGGCCCTGTCAGCAGGAGCACGGCCTTGAAGCTGCCATTAGTGAGTCGCGTGCCCCTGCTCCTATGCTCTCCAGCCACAGGCGGTCAGAGAACTCTGGTTGACTCCTGTATCAGAGCCTGTGCAGAGTGCCTGGAATTCTGCTCAAGAATTAAATGTCAGCAGGAGAAGAATCTGAACTTCTACTCCTACTGAAGCTGAATCACTTGTCAGCCACTGGGAGGAGAACATTTGGATCAGGGAATCTGGGTCTAATGGCATGAACCCCTGATGCACGGTGTGGGGAGAAAAACATGTTTGGAATATCTGTGTCTAAATCTGGGCTATGGTTGCATTGTTCCAGTCCACGTGATTCCATAAATAATATTCCCTTGCTTTGTAGTTCCCCCACAAAGGACACAGATGATAATGGCATGGCTAGTCAGGCCTAGTACGATAGTCCCTTGTTTTGTTCCTCTCCCTCCTTCCTCCTCCCCCTCTCCCTCACCTCTTGTTAATCTCCGGCTCTACCAGAAATGTCATCAGGCCTAGTACAGTAGTCACCTCTCTGTTTCCCATTTCCTTCCTATCTGTGTTTTAGCTCTTGCACTATCTGAAATGCCGTCAGGCCGAGTGCAATAGTTAATTTCACATGCTTACTGTTCATGGCCTGTAAGAATGTCATTGTATTTTCCCTTGTTCCCTCCCTTGCCGTGAAGCGCTTTGAAACACATTGTGTATAGGCGCTATATAAATAAACTATCATATCATATCATTATATTGGATGGAGTAACAAATCCACCATAATTTGTCTGTTTCGCCTGCTGGCCTATGCCCAGTAGCCCCACTGTCTTGTTAAGGTTGTCTTTCCTTCAGCACAGAGACCTGCCACTGTGACCTGCAAAGGTCACCTGCAGAATAAAGGCTTTTATGTCCCCGAGTGATCGGTCAATCACAAACCAGTATTTTGCACGTTCTGAGAGAACGTTGTCCTGTAAGCAAATGAATGGTTGGTAAAACAGGATTATGTCAATTAAAGTAATCTGTATAAGTAGCTCACATGTTCAATTATTACATACAAGAGCTGATCGTAATATTAAGTTGGCAGAACTAGAAACCAAAGTGCACTCGTGCAAATTGCATTTCTAAGACTCACTGCACAGTTTGAGAGGGAGTGATTGTCTTTTTCCTGAATAGTATATATGGTAACGTTTTAGCCAACACTCTCATCCAGCCTTCCAGAAGTGTCCTCTTGCCCCAACTCCCACACTCTCACCTTTTCCCACCCAAGGCTCAAGATCCAGTGGCCCCACAGCATTCTCATGCCACCCCTCCAGGCTGCTAAGGAGCTCTCCACGTGGGAGGACACACGGGTCTGTTGTGCTCATTCGGACAGTTCCAATATTGTTTCGTCTCTTTTGAATAGTATCAAGTTTGCATGATCAGCAGTACTCCATCTTTGAAAGAGGAGCCATTAAGCAGGAAAGCCAGATGCAATATTTGTCTATCATTAGAACACCTGTGCTTTTCTTGGGTGTGACCTGCCAGCCTCTTAGAATACAAATGAAAACAAACACAATATGAATTCTCTGAGTAAAAAAGACTGCACAAATCAAGGCATAGGGACAAATATTGAGGGTTCCTTAGAGAAGAAACTCAGCTGAATATGGGCCCCTCCTTTCTTGGGATGAGGACCCTCGAGTAAGGCCTGATCTGGATCCTGTGGATAAGTTGTATTCTTTACTTGCAGGTGGTCCAGCTGTACCTGTCTGGAGGATTGTGCTGCCATGACCGCGAGGGAAGCCCTATCTGGTATGATGTTGTGGGCCCACTGGATGCTAAAGGGTTACTCCTGTCTGCTACCAAACAAGAGCTCATCAAGACCAAGGCCCGCGACTGTGAGGCCTTGCAGCTGGAGTGCAAGAAACAGTCCGAAAAGGTGAGTGTGGAGCTGGAGAGAGTGCAGTTGAGTGCTTTGCTCTAGAGTGGAGACTACAGTCCAAGAAGGCGAATGTGTAGTTGGAGAGGGTACTGTCTAAGCACGTGAGCGCAGAGCTGGAGGACAGAGAGTAGATGCGTGTGGAGCTGATGAGAGACCAGTCAAGGGCTTAGTGCAGTCTGAGAAGTTGAATACAGAGCTGGACAGGAAATTGCCTGAGACAATGTGTGTGAAGCTGGAGAGAGTGCATGCCACTGTCAGATGAGGCCAATGTTGAGCAAGAGAGAGTGCAGGCGACAGTGGGTGCAGATTTTGAGATGGTGAACGTAGAATATGTGAGGATGAGTGCAGAGCTGCAGAGAGGGGAAGTCGTTATCTGAGAAGGTGAATGTGAGGCCTGAGATAGTTCTGTCTGAGACAGTGGGTGCAGAGCTAGATAGAGTGGAAATAATTGCGCTTGAAGGAGTATGTGGAGCTAGAGGGAGCAAATCCTGAGAATATCAGTTTGGCTAACCTAAGAGCATGAATTCAGAGTAGGGAAGAGGGCAGATGACCCTGCCAGGAGGTTACTGTGGAGCCAACATGAGCGCATAGGACTCTCTGAAGGTGAATGCAGAGCAGGGAAAAGTGCAGATGACTCTGCCCGGAGGTTACTGTAGAGCCAGCAAGAGTGCAGAGGGTTCCCTGAAGGTGAATGCAGAGCAGGGAAGAGTGCAGATGACTCTGCCAGAGTGCAGATGACTTTGCCAGGAGGTTACCATGGAGCCAACTAGAGTGCAGAGGACTCTGAAGGTGAATGCAGAGTAGGGAAGAGTGCAGATGACTCTGCCCGGAGGTTACTGTAGAGCCAGCAAGAGTGCAGAGGGTTCCCTGAAGGTGAATGCAGAGCAGGGAAGAGTGCAGATGACTCTGCCAGGAGGTTACCGTGGAGCCAGCTAGAGTGCAGAGGACTCTGAAGTTGAATGCAGAGTAGGGAAGAGTGCAGATGACTCTGCCAGGAGGTTACTGTGGAGCCAGCTAGAGTGCAGAGGACTCTGAAGGTGAATGCAGAGTAGGGAAGAGTGCAGATGACCCTGCCAGGAGGTTACTGTGGAGCCAACACGAGCGCAGAGGAATCTCTGAAGGTGAATGCAGAGCAGGGAAGAGTGCAGATGACTCTGCAGGAGGTTACCGTGGAGCCAGCTAGAGTGCAGAGGACTCTGAAGGTGAATGCAGAGCAGGGAAAAGTGCAGATGACTCTGCCAGGAGGTTACTGTGGAGCCAACACGAGTGCAGAGGACTCTCTGAATGTGAATGCAGAGCAGGGAAAAGTGCAGATGACTCTGCCAGGAGGTTACTGTGGAGCCAGCTAGAGTGCAGAGGGCTCTCTGAAGGTGAATGCAGAGTTAGACGTGGATGACACCTGTCTGAAAAGGTGTGTGTTGAACTGGGGAGAGAAGGTGGTCGGCGGTGGGTGCTGAGCTGTGGAAATTGCAAATAAATAAAAATTTACGTTTGTATGTTCGTGAACCGGTGCACATGAGAGAGCAAAAAGAATAATGTTGCTCTGTAAAGGGGTATGAAAAAATACCTGTACATGTTTGCTGCGACCCTGCCCTCAAAGAAAGTCTGATCTGAAAATGCCCTGAGAGGGTTCCTTTAAGCGGGTACCAAATATTCCCATTCTTCTCTTTAGAGGGCCCCACCACACAATCCTTTGCATGGGAACAGAGTCTTCTGGGAGGTAATGTGTAAACACAAATTGAGGTCATGGAAGCACTGCCAGGTCCTTCCAGTCTGACCCTATTATGTTGTTCTTGAACACTGAGCCCACTTGCCGTCAGCTTTAACCTTGCTTCTGCAGCACAGGTCTGTTTTATAGATTCATATGGATTGCATTTTGTGTCTAATTGATCAATAGAGAATATTTGGAAAGCCTTAAAGACATCCTGTGGGAATCAACAGAAATAAGCGGATCTTCGTTATGTCTATGTGAACCCATAATCCTCTTGGAATCGGTTCAGCGCTCACATTGTTTTGTCCACCATCAGGTCTACAGTCTGTAGGTCAAGCTGTGTATTGTTGAGAGCACTTACATTTCTTTTTTATTGTCCATGCGATTGACTGCAAAGTTTCCTGTTTTAGAGCCATCATTGTAGGTCATATATGTTTATTTGTTGAAGTCAGAATGCCCAATCTGGAAACAACACCTTGCTTTGTGAGGTTTTCAAGAGAATATGGCATACGACAATGGCCGAGAGTCCATCTTATGCAAGCTGGCTATTTGACCGATCACAATTTCTGGACAACAAAAGCCTGATGTTGAGTACTGTAGGGATGAGAAGGTCCACAGGACATCCTTCACATCGGTGAGATGGAGAATTCTGAAGCAGTGTTGTGTTGCCTCCATGCCCCTACAAAAGAAATGCAAACTAGTGGATGCATGAGGGAGAAAGTTATGTATCTTGGCACCACTTGCCCTTGGAAATGGCAATGACTGTGCACACATGGCTCAGTGTGAGAGAGGCAGGTGGGGGGAGATGGCAGTGCTGGTGGCCTTTCTACTGGAGGAGAACCTACAAAAAGCTTGGGCTGTTTATAAGCAAAAGAAGTTCACATTGAACCCGTGCATTTAAGAAGCACAGCAAGCAAAAGACTGGGCCACAAATCCTCGGCCCATTGGCCTCACACCACACTTCCAGCCCTGGTTATGGGTATTGGGCTTCAGCCCAGCAGGGAAGTGGTATGTGAAGGAGGAACATACATTAGCACAGCACACTACTTTATCCATCTATAGGTAGACATCACCTCATCATAGATCTTCTGAGAGGGGGAAAACATTTGGCAAATATTTCTAAAATGAATGCTGAATGCAGTGCTTTTAAAAAAAAAATACATGTAGTCGATTATTTGAGGCCCTTGTCCTGTGAAATATTGCCATGCATTTACATATTTTTGAGGCTTTATCCCTGCTGTTTGTTTAGAACAGGGGGCCATTTTGAACAGAAATTATTTACAAAGTAGTTAATAATGGAGAGCAGAGGCAGTCGTAGGGTAAGGTGCCTTCACATGAGAGCATTGTTAGGTGAATGATGTACATTGGGTGGTTAAGGGGTAAGTATGAGGGGCTGAGGACATGACAACATTCGTAACATTTTTATTTATTGGGCATTTATAATGCACCTATACAGCTAATGGTGTTTCATTGGGTGTCAGAGGCCAGTATTCAGTTACTCATTATATCGAGAGGTCCTGAGGGTAGAATGCAGGAGAGTTGGTTGGGTGGTTAGTTTGGATCGGAGGATGGGACTGGTCGGCGGTTACTTCCATTGCTAGCAGGTGGAGTTTGAGCCTCATTTTGAATTGCTCCAATGAATTTACGTAGAGCTCTTCCTGAGACTTAAAAGCTGTACGTTCCCTCTTCGGTGCATAGGTGTTGTTCAGACAAAGATTTTACGTGAAGAGGCAACATATCGCAAAGAACACCCTATGGGTGACTGGAAGCCAGACAAGGAATGTCCTAGTCTCCCTGAAATTAATATGCATTTGCATTGCTTGGAGCACAGTTTGACTATGCCTCACCAATGCCCAAAGTGGAGAGTGGCAGTGCTGAAGGTATGGATGCCATGAAAAAGCAAATACCTTTCAACAATGGCAACAACAGCATACACAAGAGACATTCTAGAAGAAACAAGGTTCCTTTTAACCATACTAGCATTCACCCTTGGAATGACCTTTGCCAGAGTGCACCAGTCAGGTGCCCAAACTCTCCTAAGTGCAAATGACATGGATTGTATGCTCCCTGACTATGGCACCGTCTTAGGGCGAGGCACCATTTTTACTCTAATGGAAATAAATTACCAGTGACTGCTTCTGCTTCCCCACATACTGTACCCAGTATCTGCCTTCGTCCAACTTGATGCCTCATCTCAACAAACCGTGCACGTTGACCTGTCAATAGAGCCTTTTCCTAACTCTAAACTATACTCAGCACCATCACCAAAAGAAAGGACCTCAGGTGTGTTGTAGAAGCTAAAACCCCAGTTTAAGTCCTTTGTAATCATGTCGTTAGGTTTCTGGTTGAGTCACACTACACATGAAAACGGAAGACCTGCACCTCTTCTTGCGTGCTTCTTGAGTCATGGTTTCACAGTACCTGTAGGGAACATCAACTTGACTCTCTCTCTCTCTCTCTGTCTCTGTCTCTCTCTCTCTCTCTCTCTCTCTCTCTCTCTCTTTCTCTCTTTCTCTCTTTTTCTCTGAGCATCACATTTCATGGCTGTACCAAAGACAGCATTTGCATTCACCAGGGAAAACAGTCTTTTAGCATCATAATTCCCAGTGCGATTATGTGGGTGAGGGGGTTCAAAGTTCTTTTTGGCATGATGGTATTTTGTATGCTTCCAGATTCCTTTGCATGACAGACTGTGGCCCTTGTGGGAATGACCCAACGACCAATTGACAGAAGTAAGGGGTGACTCGAAAGACCAACCAGTGGTATCTGACAAAGCATGTGACTCACCTTTGTGGTGGAATTCATAGAAGAATATCAGGCAACGTTTGAATGTGTCCAGTCAATGATGCAGGCCTCCCAGGGTATGCACACCTCAACAACATCCTTTGGGGTTTTATGGGAATTATCATTTGCTAACTCTTTGTTGCTGCTTCCTATCCCTGTGACTTAACTACTTGGACAGTGAACGTTTTAAAGTACTGGGGAGGCATGGTATCACAAGTGTGGCACTGGCACAATGGGTACAATTGGCAAAACCTTTATTGAAATTGTTGGGGTTAGAGAAACTCCCATTTTGCCCTGTAACTAAGTTAGGAGTAGGCTCGACCATCAAATAATAAATAACGCAGTCCATCAAATCAAAATGGCCTATGCTAACAAAACCTAATGCCTGCCCTATCATTTGAGCAAAAAAGTGTAAAGAGGAGAAATGTATGCAAAAGGAAAAATCAGTGTTCAAATGAATAAATGTGGTTGAGCCAGCTCTCCTTCCCACGTTATACCTCACAGAGTAAGGTTGTCCCTGTAGGTAGGATGACACACTCAGGCTTGGCTTCCTGCACAATAAACAGTTCCAAAATCTTTGACCGAGGCACGTCTGGCCTTCCACGTTTGTCTCTTTTCTTAACTTCCAAAATAATGTTTCAACCAAAACATTCACAAAGGTCCCCCTCTGTGGGGCTCAGACCTTTCACCACACAGTTCTCGTAGGTCCCCCTCTGCTGGGCTCTGCCCTCTCACCATAAAGTTCAACACAAACTTGCAAGGGGGGGCTCCCTTCCCCAAGTTTATTTCACTTCAGGACTCCCTCTGTTGGGCTCGGACCACTTTCAGATAAAGTTCAACACAAACTTGCAAGGGTGGCTCCCTTCCTCAAGCTTATTTCACTTTGGGTCTCTCTCTGCCGGGCTCGGCTATACTGTTGAAGACTTTCAAATGTGCGTGGCTTTCTTTACGGACCAATGCAGAATCACTTCGACTCAAAGTTTACAGTTCAACTTTCACTTTCCCCTTCTCTAGGAGTTAACCTTTTTTGGTTCTCTTTTGCTGTTCATACGCTTTATTGCTTCAAACAATTTACTTTTCACTGAGACTTTCGAGTGGGCTACTTCTCCAGCATTGGATCTTTCATGGATTCACATGTTGTACCTATACCCCTTCGTCAAGTTTTGAAAACTCAGGTAACTTTAGCATAGTAGTTTTCCAATGGAAAAAACATCGGCCCTTGAGAGTCCTATCAACGTTGTTATGGGTGCTTTAGGCAGCACCAATGGTATGTCGAGTGTATAGTCCTGCCCCGCGGCTTCCCCTAAGATTTCAACCGTCTTCCAAACCATTGGGATTACCTTGCATTCTCTCCAGAGAATTTGTCTTTTTTTGTGAGAACATTTCTTTCATCACTTCAGCGTTCGCTGTTCCCACTCTTTCGTAAAAGAAAGGTGTGTTTTCCGGCCCCATTATGGAAGGTCCGAAGAAATCTTTGTTCAGGCCGTGTGAGACCTGCGGCCTCAAGAATGTCTACAAAGGAGATCGGCATTCCTAATGCCTATATTGTTTATACCCCAATCATTCCATTGAAGACTGCGACATCTGTCAGGGGTTTCCACAAAAAACCCTCATGGACAGGAACAGGCGCTTAATGTGTTGGCTGAACGAGTGGGCCTATATGTCTTCAGAGGTCAGTTTCTCACGCAGAGGCAGGACGTCCACTCCCTCAGCTAAGAGGTCACCACCGCGCCAACGCTTGCGGTCAGAAGAACCGCTGCCTAAGAAACAGCACTCAGGTGAGCCTAGGCCTTCTTCCAAGAGTCAGGATAATTCCAGGAAAGGACCTCTGTCGAGTGGTGAGGGGCAGATTTCCTCCCCTCAGGACACTTCCAGACCAAAGGAGAAGGGCTCTCACCCACAGAAATCCGCAAACTTGGGCCGTAAGTCTTCGTCAGATAAGGCCTCATCGAGGCCTGTGTCCTTGTTGACAAAAGAAATCTTCATCCGCTGACAAGCATCGCTCTTCAGCGCCCCACAAGTCTTCATCTGGCCACGACACTTCCAAGCACAGTTCCAAGTAATTCTCCAGGCCTTCGTCTTCACCATCACCTGCTGATTACTCCTCGTCAGACGTCTCACGAAATTAGGACTCCCACCCCAGACGGTGATCCCCGGCTAGACCTCCTCCCCCATCTCCTAGGGCTCTTAGTCCTCAACATAGAGCACAAGAGGAAGGAGAGCTGGGTGACTCAGACATCGCACCACAAGACACCCTGTACATCGTCTCCTCTTCTTCAAGGAGGGCGGATACTTGGGATACATACTCAGGGACCAAGATGCTCCGAGTAGTCCGGCCCAACCATCTCCGACCAGATGACATAGGGGCATTCTATGCCATGATGGCTAAAGCCTGTCGGGAGAAATTTGGTCTCATTCCTGAGGAGGAAAAGAAGGACTGTTTCTTGTTCGACCACATGGAGAAAAGAAGAAAGGCGGTTTTCTCAATCCCTATATTGGATCATGTATGGCAGGAGGGTTTCTGTCCGATGAAGCACCTGTTTACGGAGCCAGCAGTCAAAGGCTGTTTTTGGTGTAGAAATTCAAAGCTTCCGAATCCACTCCAAAGTATCTGACATTGCAGCCTACACCGGAGTCGGTTGTTTCTGCAGCGGCTAGTAGAAAGGCCTGCTCTCATCACAAGTGCGCCACTCCCCCTGAAAATGAGAACTGTAAGTTGGATGCTTTCAGTAAGAAAGTCCTCACTATTGGAGCCACTACTGTGAAGGCTACTAACTCGTTGGCCATCATGGCGAGGTACGACCGCGAGATGTGGCACCACCTAGCACCACTGCTTGACCACCTTCCGGAGCATCAAAGGAAGGAAGCTATGCTTTTGGTGCGAGAGGCGGAGGAGGCATCTTACCACAGTATAAACATTTCATCGACCTCACAGAGACTGGTTTCAAGCAAATTAATAATGGGGTGGTTCTCAGACGTCAAGCTTGGCTTTGCTGCACAGATTGCCGCCAGGAGGATCAACACAAAGTTGTGGACATGCCTTGCAAGGGGGGAAATCCTTTCAGGGAAAAGATCGACGAGGCTTTGAGAACCATGAAAGCGGACTCTGATACAGCACGATCCCTTGCGGCCCTGCAGGGCAGAAGATTTTTTCGCCCTCTTTCTCTCCTTTCGTGGCCCCTCGGGAAACGCAAGGTTTTCAGGTTCTCGAGATAAGGGATACACTAGTTCATCTTACTACTCCCAAGGCTACAGGCGTTCCTTCCAGACGGCACAATGCAACAAGGAGTACCAAGGCCAGAGAAAAAGGGGAGCCTCCTCTTCACAACGAGGCCGTCAAAGCAAGCTACAATAATGACTGCCAAATGGGCAGCCGACTGGGGGGAAGGTGGCGTTCCACCTCAACGAGTGGCGTTCAATATCATCAGACAGATGGGTGCTGGAAGCTATCCAATATGGCCACTCGTTGGAGTTCAGGCGTTCTCAACCCTCCATTCCTCCCGTAAAAACATCTCAGCCTCACCTTCACGTTTTGCGTCAGGAGGTTCGTCTCATTCTACAAAAAGGGGCAATTGAGAGGGGCCCCTCATCGGCAAGAGGAAAAGGTACCTATTCCAGGTTTTTGTAGTCAAGAAAAATGGAAAATCGCGCCCCATTCTAGACCTGCAGCTGCTCAACAAGAACATAAAAAAGGGCAGGATGGTAATGTTGCAAGACGTTATAAGGGCAGTTCAACCGAGGAGGTTTTGGCGGCTCTAGATCTCGAGGATGCTTACTTTCACATACATATGCACCCAAAGCATCGAAGTTTTCTCAGGTTCATGGTGGGCAACAGCCATTACCAGTTTCGGATTCTCCCCTTTGGCCAAAAGTCAGCTCCCAGGACTTTCACCAAGTGTCTGTCTCCTGTAGCAGCTTACCTCCGGAGAAACGGCCACCACGTGTACCCGTACCTGGACGAATGGTTGGTCAGGGGACAACTTATCAACAGACGTTGGAGTCTCTCAACACCACAATGCTCCTTCTACAATGTCTAGGATTCTCCATCAACTTCAGCAAGTCTTTTCTGGCACCCTCAAAGAATTTGGTCTTTCTGGGAGCGCAATTCCACACATCTCTCAATCAAATCAAGCCATCAAAGGAGAGGATAGGAAAACTCTTGTCCCTCGCAGGCTTGTTTACCCCAGGAACATCTGTCCTGGTCCACTCGTACAGGTCCCTCCTCGGCACCATGTTGTCCTGCATCCCACTCATTCCAAATTGTCGTCTCTTCATGCGCCCAGCACAGGAATTTCTCACTTCCAGATATTCCCAGATCCAGGGCTCCTGGTCGGACAGAGTGGTCATCTCCCAGTCTCTGGCAGATGGCCTAGAGTGGAGGACTCATCCAGGCAACATCGAACAGGACATGGCCCTGGTGGAAACGGATTTTCTACACACTATTGTGACCGATGCCTCATAAACCAGATGGAGTGCTCATCTGGACCAGTTCCAAGTCAAAGGCCTGTGGTCTCCAATGGAGGCCTCTCTGCATTTCAACATCCTGGATTGAGGGCGGTACATTGGGTGTTCAGATCTTTTCTTCCCCTCATCCAGGACTCAGTGGTAAGGATTCTCACTGACAACACCACAACCATGTTCTATATATGCAAGCAGGGGGGAAAACACTTTCAATGCCTTTCCTAGGAAGCCATTTGGGCCATACAACACAGGATTTAGATCATGGCTTTCCACCTGGCGGGGCTTCAGAACATACAAGAAGATTCCCTCAGCAGGGCCTCTTCTCAAACGCGTGGGTGGCAGCTGAACAGCTCCCAGGTGACAAAGATCTTTGAAAGGTAGGGCCCCCCCTTTGGACCTGTTCGCCAGCCCCGAGAACAGACAGTGCCATCAGTTTGCCAGCAGAGTCCCTCATCCGAGCTCCAGAGGGGATGCATTCTCTTTCCCGTGGATGGGGATGTTCGCCTATACGTTTCCTCCATTTCCCCTGATAAGGAAAACAGTTCAGATGATTCACAAGGATCCCTGCAAAATCATCCTCCTGGCCCCGTTCTGGCCCAGGCAGACCTGGTTCTCCGACCTTCTTCACATGGCGGCGGACAATCCTCTTCACCTGGGTTGCTAGCCAGATCTACTCTCTCAGAACAAAGGAATGGTGTGGCATCAGGACGAAGGCTCCCTCAATCTAGCTTCATGGCTCCTGACCAATCCGAATTTGGCAACCTAAATATACCTCAGGATTGTCGCCGCATACTGGCTGCGGCAAGGGCTCCGTCTACCAACACATCATATGCTCATAAATGGAAAAGGTTTTGTGTCTGGTGTTCTAGACAGCATAACCCACAGCCTTTGCGCGTTTCACCTAAACAACTTCTTCCTTACCTTTTGCTGTTAGTAAAAGAGGGTCTAGTAATATCGTCTATCAAGGTTCACCTAGCAGCGATATCAAGGTTCACGTGGAAAAGGAATCCTACACCACTTTTCACCGACAGATTAATTAAGCATTTCCTCAAGGGTCTTTACAGGACTTTTCCACCAAAGAAAAGGTTTTCTCCCGTTTGGAGCCTCAGCCTTGTACTCACAGCCCTCATTAAACCACTGTTTGAGCTGCCATAGGATTTCTGACGTGGAAGGGGTTTTTTCTAGTGGCCATCATGTCCTCCAGACGGGAGTCACAACTGCAGGCTCTGGTTATTGACCCACCATATCTGCACTTCATGAAGGACATGGTTCTTCTCTCTACAAATCCACATTTCATTCCGAAGATTCCATCGGATTTTCACAAAAACACTACGATCACCTTACCAACTTTTTACCCTAATGCTTCTACTCCAGTGGAAAAAGCTTTGGATTCCCTGGACATCAAAAGAGCTTTAAAGTACCATCTGGATCGCACTAAGTCGTTCAGATCATCCAAACAACTCTTTGTGACGTTCGGCCCCTCCAATAAAGTGCGGCCGATTTCAAAACAAGGCATCTCTCGTGGGGTTGCAGTGACTATATCTTTCTGCCACAATACAGCCAACAAACCATTGCAGTCAACTCACAGAGCTCACTCTACAAGGCCCACGGCAACCTCAGCGGCCCTATGGGTGAGTATATTCTATCAGGGACATTTTCCAGGCAGCAACATGGGCAGTGCCCCACACGTTCACCAGGCACTACTGTCTGAGTGATCAGCATGCTGAGGACGTACAGGTGGGGCGAGCAGTGCTCCAACGCCTGTTCCAGTAAGGTAAGCCCTGCAGTTTCCAGGGTTTTGACTCTACTCCTCTGTTATTGACTTAAAGTTATGTCCTTCTCTTTTTGATCATGTTGTATATGTTCTGTTTGCCTGATGTACGCCTCCAGGTATTCTTACTGCTACAAAATCTATTCACAGCATGTGAATCAATGAAAGATCTAATGCTGGAGAAAGGAGTACCTGTAACTCCAGCGTTGGTATCTTTCATGGATTCACATGCACCCTTCAGCCTTCCCCCTCAGGCAAACAACCTTTTATGACATCCTCTTTTTGGAGAGGTTAAAATCTGAGGGGAAGCAGCGGGGGCAGGGCTATACACTCAACGTCCCATTGGTGCTGCCTAAAGTACCAATAGCAATGTTGATAGGACTCTCAAGGTGTCATCGTTTTTTCCATTGAAAACTACTATACTAAAGTTACCAGGGTTTTTCCAGCCTGACAACAGGGAATATTCACAGCATGCAAATCCATGAAAGATACCAACGCTGGAGAAATGAGCAAGAAACTACTCGCTTCCTTTTGCCGGACCACTCCTTTACTTAGTATCGCTGTTTTCGCAGCTTTTACTTCAAATTTCATTCAAAGGTCTGCCTTTCCTTGAGTTTCATTCACACACATGCAGACTTCACTTGAGATATAATGTTGCTATTTCAAACTCTAACACACACCAGTCTTTCAGGTCGCTTGACAACTCACCGGCTGTGTGCGTCTCTTCTTGGTTTTGCGACTCCCAATTCGCAAGTTAAGGTTAGTACCACAGGTTGGGCCTCGCCTCCCCAACTCTGCCGGTTCACCTGGGAGGGTCGCTGGCATCTTTGAAACACAATGCAGTCTTCACTTGTGTGGTCTGGCCCTCTCCACATGTCTTTTGTAGCCTGTCAGAGGCAACAAACTCCAGTAGGAAACTCTTGGGGTTTTCGACCAGCTGCTTTCATCCCTTGGTCAGTCACTCTGCTCCAGTAGGTTTGCCTTCGTCCTGGAAGCCCTGCTCATACTCGTGTTCCACCTTGCTCAGAGTGTGCCTTTGGGTTCTGCCTTTTATTCGTGTGAGGAGAGCTAATTGGTATCATGTGTATGCACTTTGACTTAAGTGCCTGACTTTGACTGACCTGATCAGTGGGACATGTCCAGTATTATGTGTGAAAGTTAATGTTGTTACTCTCAGTCACCCTCTTCCTCGGCCCACTATTTGTGTAAAAAGGGGGGAGTTGGGACCTCGGAGCATCCTAAAACATAGGATGGGTTGGATAAACAAAATAGGGGGGAATACCCCGTCTCACCATCGGCTGCCTCACCCCCGCTCCCTGAAGACCCCTCACCCAGGTGATCCTCCTGCACTGGTCCACCCCTAGGAACTGGATCCAAAAGCGATGTCCATGTCCTGGCCACCTGGATGATAAGTCCCTGAGGACTAGCGGATGAGACACCCTTTGGTTTCTCACAGTACGCAAACTCATCTTTTTCAAGTTGTAGCAGCTGTATTTTTGCACTTCTTGTCAATCAGTTTTACAAAAACATTATTGTCATTGATCAGGGTAAAAGAACATGTCCTGTGTCTTCCCCCGTCATTGGTGCGGTCAATAGTTACGTGATGTCAGTTCCACGTACCCTTTTGGTGTAGTGGATGGACTTACAAAGAGAAGGCAAGTTGATCATTTCAGGCGCAATGTTTTCCATCAACCAGTAAAAAGCAAGAGAGCTCACGCTGTCACTTCACTCCGTCAAGTTGGCGAACAAGGCAGTCTTGTTATGTTATGTTATCTTATACCGCGCCAAAGCCCGTAGGCATCCAGGTGCCGAGAGACAGAAATATGCAGGCTACCTATGAGGAGAGGGGGTACTAATGGAAGTGACAGCGTGAGCTCTCTTGCTTTTTACTGGTTGATGGAAAACATTGCGCCTGAAATGATCAACTTACCTTCTCTTTGCAAGTTGGAGTGGAAATTTGCAGTTTCAACAGAGTACTTTACCTTATTTGCCTTGTAATGATTCAAAACGTCTACTTTGTTACTCCAGTAACCTCATTTAGGGCTTTGCATAGTCCTCTTTTCTTTTATGTGAAGGCTTCAACAGACAATATTTCTTAGAACGTGTGGTACACCTTTATAATTCACTACATACACACACTTGTGATCAAAATAAATCTTCCTCCAGTGAGAGAATCTGCTTTCATCTGAGTGGAAATGAAAGTCACTGTAGCTAAACGTTTGATCCATCCTTTTGAACTAATTTGCAAGTGTGATTTCAAGCTTTCTTTTAAAGTAGCTGCAGAAGCCTGAGGTGAGTGCTGTAGAGCTCTGCCCCATAGTTACATGAAAATGGGAATTTTGCAGTGAAAAGCACCAGTGAGTAGCGCTGTACGTGCCTTTTTCTAAATACAAGCCAGTCCCAAATTGAGAAAGAATTGTGCATATTAGCCAGTCTCACATTGAGCGAGAAATGTGAGTATTCGCTTGTGTCGCCTCTGCCCAGGATTGTGAATACTAGCCAATGCCACATTCAGATAGAACTGCGAATATTAGCTTCCGTCACATCTAGACAGGATTGTGACTATTAGCTTGCATCGCATCTAGACAGGATTGTGAATACTAGCTATTGCCACATTCAGATAGAACTGTGAACATTAGCTTGCCTTGCATCTAGACAGGATTGTGAATATTAGCCAGTCCCACATTGAGAAAGAACTGTGAATATTAGTTTGCGTCACATCTAGACAGGGTTGTCACTACTAGCCAATGCCACATTCAGACAGAACTGTGAATATCAGCCTGTGCCACATTTAGATAGAAATGTGGAGTTATTCACGCACCACATTTAGAAAGAATTCGGAAATTAGCATGTATCACATCTAGATAGCGATGCCACTAATCAACCCACTAAAAATCTCACCTTTCTGCATACACCTCTCAAACTCTAACCAAACACAACCGCACCTCTAAACCACTGCAAACCGCACAAACTTTAGTACACCGCAACAACAAAACAAATCACACATAGCCTCGCACAACAGAACATGACGGCCACCAACCGAAAAGCACAGCCAAGCTCAGCGAACAGTGCTAACCGAACTGAAGCTGCCAACGGCACATCACTGCTCTTTTGCACTTTTCCCGCTCAGTCCTACTAACTCATGCCCATCCCACCCCCCTCCTTTTCAGATCCGCCAGAGCACCAGGGGACCACTGCAGTGGTGATAGTGCACGGTATAAAAGTCCTTTAACATTAACATTGTTTTACACACCTTGACAGTGAGTTAGTGAGTTGCCAGCTGTTCTGCTGCATCGCATTTCAACGACCACACCTGTCCAACAAGCTGGCCTTGTACTAGAAAATATATTGCAAGTGTGGATTGCCTTAAGAGTTTGCTAGTAGATCAGACTGGCCCCTGCCACCCTACACTTCAGGAAGGACCTGAGCATCCTGCTGTTTAAAGAACATTATGCCAATTGCTGAACGTACCACTGAACCCTATTTCACCCCGCTACAACCATCCCCCTTTTCAACTCACCCATCACACCTCCTCTGCTACCCCCGCAACCTACTTGTAACCCACTGGGTTTGTTATCTATGTAGAGTGCTCTATTGCTTCCCAGGTAGGTTTGTGCTTTATGAATCCCATACGTACATATATATATCCCTGCTTAAAATCACAAGGGCACACAAACTGATAAGTCCTGAAACCTAAATGGGGAAGGATGCAAGACACACTTGTGGGCAGATCACCAAGCAAGCAACCTATATGCACCAGTTGTCACTCCTCTGCTGATGCCTGCCTGAGAGATGTTCCATTCAATTACTTCACATTCCATGAAAGACATGATCATTATAATGTTAACCCAGAGTGTCCTTTAGTTCCAGTGCATTATATCAAGACAGCGTCTGCAAATTTAGACTCAAAATAATATGCCATTGTAAGTCTCCTGAAGTCATGGAGTTCGATGCTTTTCAACTTCCCCAGCATGCATAGCCTATTTAAGGAGGAGCAGAGGCCCTATGCAAGAGCATGTTACGTAAGTTAAAACTTACTTATTTTAAGGTGAGCTTCGCTGTGTCCAGTGGCTGCCCCCTCCAGTAGCGCCAAGATACCCTTGGGTGACCGTGCGCTTAAGAAGTACTATTAAAATAACATAACATAACATAACATAACGTAAGCAAATTGAAGACTTTTTTAATATTGTGTCCTAGGGGACACATTTCACTGACTGGCAGTAAGGCTAAGGGCACATTGACATATTGTTTAGATTCATTTTAAAAATGGTGTACCTATCCTTTTATTTGAGTTCATTTTGAAATATCAACCACATATAGAAAACCACTTGATGGCGGGTCAATATTTGTGGATGAGCCACTCAAAAGTGTTCATCCTAATGAGGTGTTAGTAAGAATACACCATCAATTCCTTCTCACAGCTGTTGCTGTGTTCCAGTTGGACCAAACTATAGAATTACAGGTCTACTTAAACACCATCTTTGGCTAAATGAGTTGGGATGAATCTGATGATGCCATCACTCTTATCCCAGAGGTAGCCTCTTTCCATGTGGTCAGCGGACAGCAGCCGCTACCTGATCTGGACCCTACACATGGGGGGAGGTGACCTTCAAGGGGGTGATGCATCATCGGATGGAACATGGTATCTGCCTTTCCCTTTTAGTGATACCCCTTCTTTTCCCCATGCCTTAATGGCTTATTGCCATAACTCCCTTCCACCACCCAGTGAAACCAATGTAGATATCTTCCCTTGTGTTTTGCATAGGTTTCCTAAAACTCACTACCATTCCTATGAAAATGAAAGTACTGTGATGAGGAAGCTGCTTAGAGCAAAGACGATCACTGACATTGAGAAGCACAGAACGTGGTCTAGTTGTGCAGAACCGCTGATAGGTGCTGGGACATTTACAAGGCATATCCAGCATGGCTGGAAGACAGACTGCTGCCTGGAGGAGCCTGGAAGAGCCAAGACCGCCAAAGAGGAAGGCGAACGGGAGCGAGGGGATGACATTGGGAGGAGGACCCCCTTGTTAAGCTGCTTGAGGCAACCTTCCATTTGAGCTCCGGCCTGTCTGTGCCTGGGAGCAGTATCCCCAGACGTGAAGCCAGCTGTGGAAGCGACCAACCCTGAGAAGCCAGAAGTCAGAGGAGATCCGAGCGGGAATCGAGAGGTGAAAAAACTGCCTCTGAGAAGTGAAATCCTGGTTGAGAGGCAACCAGGAAGCACGCCGCAATTAAGCCACCAAACACAGAAGAAACATGAATGCCACAAACCAGACAGAGAGAAGCATGCCTCCCCGAACATCACGCACCGAAAAAAACAGGTACACTGAGGGTGAGACTGGTGCTATATGTCCAGGTGGCTACACGGAAGAGTGAACAAATAAAAATAATGGGACAAAGGACCCTTAAGCAGAAAGTGGGCCAAAATAGATATAATGGATATTGGTGAAGAGGGAAACCAAGATTTTGTAATAAAAATGGGCACACATTAAGAGTGAAGCCCTCCACCAAACATCATTGTGAATTAAGTTTACAAGTGCGTCAAGAGAGACGGATGAAAAAGCCCTGGCAAGAGAGCATATCAGGCACGGTGGAGTTTGCAAGTTTGTTGCGCAAAGCTCATGAAAAAAGCCCTGGCAAGAAAGTATACCAGGCACAACGACATTTGCAAGTGTGTTGAGTAAAGCTCATGAAGGAAAAGTCCTGGCAAGAGAGTATACCTGGCACAGTGAAGTTTACAAGTGTGTTGCGCAAAGCTCATGAAT
This sequence comes from Ambystoma mexicanum, assembly GCF_040938575.1. Lineage (NCBI taxonomy): Eukaryota > Metazoa > Chordata > Amphibia > Caudata > Ambystomatidae > Ambystoma > Ambystoma mexicanum. The sequence goes on from NC_090932.1 coordinate 1,301,654,770, forward strand.
AAAAGCCCTAGCAAGAAAGTATGCCAGGCACAACGACATATGCAAGTGTGTTGAGTAAAGCTCATGAAGGAAAAGTCCTGGCAGTAGAGAATACCAGGCAAAACTAAGTTTGCAAGACTATCAAGTGAAGTATAAAAGATGAAAGCCCTGGCAGCGGAGTGTACCAGGAAAAGATGCGTTTATAAGCATTGTTAAATGAAGTATAAGAGAAAAGACATGGCAGGAGAGTATACCAGGTGAAGCCGAATTGCTTATCATACAAGTCCCTTTTGTTGTTCTACAGGGGCATTTAAGGCAGCTACATACCCTTAAGAACTGTTGTGTTGGTTAAGATAGAACCTGGGGAAGGGAACACTCCCCTAGAACTGTGGATTGTATCCATTGGAACTTTTGTGTTAAATTTACGCCTTTCCTTTTGAACGTGAACAATGTGTGAACTTTGTGAGGGGTCAGAAATTAGAGACGGACACAAAGTTGTAGTTTCCTAAACTTTCAAAATTTGTATTAAAGTTAAAGGGGATGGGATAAACGCCTATCTGTCCCTATTCTAACCAAAATGGTCCTATCTAACAAACTAAAAGCTAAAGAAAGATGACCGTGTGTCCAAATGTATCTGACCCTCACACTAGTACATACAATCAAACTGCATAAGGTAAATATGTCTGTTTTTAGTTTAACCAAAATGTACAAAAGTTCAAACTCAGATTCCCCATAAAGCAATCTGTGTGCCCAGTGTTCGATTCCCTTCCCCCCAATCAATTCAGGAATACTTTTACAAGAGTTCTGTTTCAACAATATTCTATTCAATTCAATGAAAAAGGTTTCTTTCATCCAACACTTCTTTGGTTTCTTACATCCAACACTTCATTCAAATGGGTAAAGAAAATGTATCTTCCACAAAACACTTGTTCAAAACCAAAGCACCTGTTTGTTCCACGAAGTGTTCTTTCCACACAGAAAAAATGATTACTTATAAGAAAATGTCACAACCCTTTTTCCGTAGGATATCTTTGTCAGGACAGCACAGTAAGTGTCTCTTGTTACACAATAGTTTGTCAAAAGGATAAAGTAATGACAGGGTAAATATCTTCTTTCCTCAGCACTCTTTATAGCAACCAAGTTTTCTCCCTGAAGACAACTGTTCATTTTCTGGTTCACTCACCTGCCAGGAATTGCTTCAACTTCACACACAACCTTCTTTATATTTGCAAGTAACTGTTCCGTTCCTGGTCTACTCACCAGCCATGAATAGATTTCAACTTCATGAAACTTGTTTCTCTCTGGGTTTACTCGCCTGCCAGGAATGGTTTTAACTTCACACAACTCTCAATAGTTTCTCTGCTTTGTAGCAATGACAATGTGGTTTCTAGGCATCCCCAAACTGGTATCCCATGTGAGGAGAATTGCACCGTTTCTGCCCTTCTTTCTCTTGTTTACAATCTTTTGGCTGATGGCAATGTGGCTTTCAGGTTTCCCCAAACCGATATCCCATGTGAGGAGAATTGTATCCTGTTTGCCCTTCTTTCTCTGCTTTATATGCTCTTGGCTGATGACAATGCAGGTTCCAGGTTACCACAAACTGATGTCCCATGTGTGGACAATTTTACCATGTTTGCCCTTCATTCTCTGCTTTTTATGTTCTTGGCTAGCGGCAATGCTGGTTCCAGGTTTCCCCAAACTGATATCCCATGTGAGAAGAAGTGTACCCTGTTTGCCCTTCTTTTCTACTTAGTCGGATCTCACAATTGTCTTTGAATTGTAATTGTCCCTTACTGAGCGCCCCAGGGTTACCTCTTTCTCTAGGTAAACTCACCAGCTTACTTCGGCGTCTTAAAGTGTTTTCATGGGGCCGCAGTGCGACTTCAATGAAGGCGGGACCTTGGGCCACTGTCAGACCTTCTACGGTTCACCCGTGCTGCTGACAGCTCTCCGGTGGTTGCTGCTGCTGATACGGCACCTCCCTGGAGCTCGCCAGATCCACCAGGTCTTCGGGTACACCAGTCTGCTGGAGCAGCCCTCCGTCACTCTGGAGCGATTCTCCCGCACTGCTTGGCTTCTTGCATCTCGGCGATTTTCCACGCTTATGCTTCCCACTGCAGAATCCCATGATTTAAATGTCCTGCTCAGCTGTTTAGAATTGAAACAACTAAACGGCACGGTCCGTTTGACATCATCAGTGATCCTCATCAACTCTTCCCTCCTCTTCCTCGTCCCGGTACTGTGGGCAATCTGGGTATTGAAGTCCATAATGTTTCTAGGTTTCAACTGTAGAGGAAACAGCAGATGTCAAATGAATATTATGTGCAGCAACATTTCTTGGTTCCACTTAATAATTTGCCATCATAGAGCTTTAGGGCAAAGGGAAGATACACATGTTAATGGAGTTACCACATTCCCTTGATATGGGTCTCCCCCCACATGACCCTCCCTCATAATACCACCCCCAGGGTCAGGATCAGGTAGCGGCTGCCTTCCCCATGCCATGTGGGAGGAGTCCCATACCGGGGCTTTAGTGATGATTTCACAGGATTCACCACAACTACCAAGGGTAAATACATTACCCTTTTTTACCTTAGAGGTATGTTTTAAGTGTGAGGGCCAGAATAGGATTTCAGACACTGGACATTTTGATTTGGACATCTTGACAACTGACAGACCTTAGTTTTCGTTGAGGTAGGGAAACCACATCATAGCATAGGAAGAGTGAGGCCTTTCCCAACATCTTGTTTGTTAAATAAAAGTTGAAAGACAAAACTATGAGCTCTGTGTCCAAGTCTCATTCCTGGCTCTTCACAGAGTTTACACATGCTAAGTGTCAGAAGAGCTTCTAGATACTGTAAGTTGATGAAAAGAAATTTGACAAAATCGTATGAAGCATTGGAAGCACCTACATGGAATTTCTTACATACAGATCTAAAGCATTATTGCCTTTACATAGATTTCAAGATGATGCATAAGTGGGACAAGTGGTGCTTGAGAACATTTTCAAGGTGGCTTCAAACTATTGCCTTGTGAGAGTGATACTACTTGGCTCTATGTACATCATGCGAATTTACAGCTAAAGTAGCAAGCCACTTAACGGTGGCAATAGTTTTGCTGCTTGATACCTGTTATAAAAACATCCTTGTGTGACAGATGACTTCAATATTCAGGGCCAAGATATGAGGTTTGGCAATTATCAATGTCAAAGGCTTGACTAGTGAATGAATGTAGGCATGCCAGATTAATGGGGTCCTTAGTCTCATCCTCATCCTTCCTGTGGGCTCCCTACATCCTAGCCCATGCGTCCCTGCTCCCCAACATAATGTGCTGGAAGATTAGAGACAGGTAACCCCTATTGTCCAGGTCTAACCTGGTCTTTCTCTCAGGCTCTAAAGGCCATAGCCTTATTTACCTTCAGCCCCTCTGGGACTTCCTAAGGGTTCCCTTTTCTGATGACTCCCCAGGGAGGGTTTCAATGATTTTAGGATGGATGCCCTTTTCTCTCCCCCTCTCTCTTCGCCTCTCTCTCCCTCGCTCCTACCTTTTCGCTCTCTTCCTCTCTCTCATTCTTCAGATCTTCACACACTCCTTTCTCACTCACCTATCATTTTCTCTGCCCTCCTGCTACCACTTCTTTCCTCTGGTTCTCCAACCTCTGCTTCTACACCTACTTCCTCTCTCCTACTGCAGTCCTCTTTCTCTCTCGCTCTCTCTTTTTCACTCTGTACCATTCTCACGTTTCACTCTGTACCGCTCTCCCCTTCCAATATCTACATGCACTCCTCCCCCTACTCTCACATTCTCCTCTCTATCACACCCTTCTCTTCTCATACAACTTTACACCTACACCACAATCACTACTGTCTCTCAAGCTTGCTACTATCCTCTACTTGACACAAAACTTTACCCGCACTGTCATCCAACTATTCCAAAACCTCCTCAGCACTCCGCTCCACCTTCTGCTCTTCACTGTCCGGTCTCTTGATCCACCAACTCACCTCCTAACCTCACCCGAACACCACTCATTCTTTTTTAGCCCTGCCTTTCCAGATTTTCACTCCCCCCCCTTCTCAATGGTCCTTGGTGTCACCTGTCCGCTTTTGCCAATCTTTCCCTCAGGGGCTGGGTTTTCACAGCAAACTTTTTAAAGTCCACTCTTGGCCCACCCCATTTTCATTCATCAGCATTCGCTCCTTTTGGCCAGGTCAGGGTTGCTTGGTTTCGCCTCATTGGACTCTCTACCACACCCTGTTGAAGTCTGCAGCTTGCAGAGAGCCCTGGCGATCGGTGGTGGAGTGAGACTCAGTCTTTATCTTTTTTTTCTCTCGTTTGGCTCGTTCTTGTGTGGTCAGTGATTCCTGGATGCTGTATTCCTGCAAAGAAGGAAAAAGGACTCTGAACAAAAAAGAGGATGGAAGGTGTTAAGTTTAGGGGTTGGGGGTAAAATTGTAAGATGGAGCCGCTGGTGGGTTTCACAAGTTTTTACTAGGTCAGGTTCACAGGTAAGTACATAAGGGAAGTAAACAGGTAATATAGGCAGAGGAGACATCCACCGGCCCCCTCATCATCTAAGTTCAGGCCCCAACTGACTTTGTGGAACACACAGACACAGTTCATCCATAACATTCCACACTAACATTCCATCAGGGGCTCATACATACATAACAGGGAAAGACAAGAGTAAGTAAAACACAACACATCTCCCCCCTTACATAACATTGAAACGATGAGAATACAGGGGAATGGAGAAACTATGCAATTTGGAGTTAAACACTTAGAGAAAACAATGCACAAACATCCTCCTGCAATGTGCTCATCCAAACAATCAAACTATTACCTTACAGAGACCTTTGCAGTAGCTACAAGAAGCCACACCACTCCTGAACTATCACCAGTACCATAACAGGCCTATTATGGAACTAACACTCGGGGACCAGCCCACCTTCTAACGCAATTCTTACTCCAATTTACATCACTACTGTACCCTACTTCATCATCCACCAACAACTGGTTGTGCCAACACACAAACAAACAGGGTTCTACCCCACTGACCGCCTAAAGCAACACTTACACACCTACACCACCATAGGTGCCAAAACTGAGCAACATTTGCTCACTAAGGTATTTAAACCTACACCACAATAGGTGCCACAACTGAGCAACATCTGCTCACTCAGGTATTCAAACCTACACCACAATAGGTGCCACAACTGAGCAACCATATGCTCCTTCAGGTATTCAAACCTACACCACCATAGGTGCCAAAACTGAGCAACCATATGCTCATTCAGGTATTCAAACCTACACCACCATAGGTGCCACAACTGAGCAACCATCTGCTCGCTAAGGTATTCAAACCCACACCACAATAGGTGCCCAAACATGTTAGTTACTACCACCACAAACACTTCCTCATCACACATCTCTTACAAACCAAGCAAAGATAAATTGAGAGTACAAGAATGGTAAGCGAGAGTTCAACACTACTATCGAGTCCATATTCTTTACCCTACAAAGTCCTTTGTGTTTGATGAACCTGTGAATGAAAATGTGGTTATCCAAATTAACATACATTACATTTGTGTGTACCTGTGAAAAAAATTAGTTGAACATGTAATGCATCGGATGTAACAAAATTGCATTGACTTTGCTTTGAGTAATAGCAGGTTTTTTTTTTTTTTTTTTTTTTTTTTTTTTAACACCCCACATTTTAACTTTGTTCTGTGCAACTCATGTAAGGACCTCAAATCACCGAAATGTACCATGGTGCAAGTACACCCAATCATCAAATGCACCTAGTGTGAGGACCACAAATCACCGAAATGCACCTAGTGCGAGTACACCAAATCACCGAAATGCACCTAGTGCGAGTACACCAAATTACCGAAATGCACCTAGTGCGAGGGACAAGTTCAACCAAAACGTGTACCTTGTACCGGGACCACACGTCCCACCAAAACACTCATCTCATCAGAATGCACCTAGTGCGAAAGCCACAAGTTCTCCAAAACTTGTACCTTTTACCGGGACCATACATCCCATCAAAAACTCATCTCATCAAAATGCACCTAGTGCGAATACACCAAATCACCGAAATGCACCTAGTGCGAGGGACAGTTCACAGTATCACTCCATATCCTCAATACCTTTCATTTAATTTCATACATTTAACCACACATTTCATAATTACTTTTCATATCTGAGTGCATTTCATATCATAAATTCATCTATCACTGTTCATTAAGAGTCCATAGGTGCTATGCATCTCTACCCTGCAAAAGAAAATGTATTAGCATGTAACCTACATAACATTACTGAACATTCTGCATAGTCATTTTTTTTTTTTTTCATCACACTCATTCCCTGACTGCACCTGCCCAGCCAGGCGCAGAGAGAAAAAAACATGTTATACTATTTAAACGCATGTTATGCCATTTAAACACCACTCACAACACCATGCACTCAAAGCATGCTTCACATAACAACTTTGAACCCGTAAATTATTCAAATTTCAGAGTTGCTTTCACTATTATTATAACCTTCACATCTAGTACATTAAATATATAAGCACTGAAAACAGAGCACATCGTAATAACCAAGAGTGCTCAACTATACACCATTGTGAAGTAGTTACTGTCCATAAATTACTCGACGGCATCACACTGGCCTGCAGATGAAAGGAGAAAAATAAGCAGTACCTCAGATTCCGTCATAAGGAAATAAAGCAATATACATGTTCACAGGATGCGTTGTTCCTTCCATTGTTCATTCCTCCGATAGCATCTGCCGCAGCTACCTAAAATATATTCATTTTCTTTTTTTTTTTTCCTTTTTCCTGCGCACCTCCGCACAGATCACTGTTCATATTACGTGACGCCATCGTCACGGCGGGGAACGTTATGATGTTGGTCACATCCGTACGCCTTCTACGGCATCACATCAGGCTACGTTCCAACGTCCTTTCCTCAATTGTTTATGTCTCCACATTCGAAGAGGTGAGACATCGCGTTCAAAGCGCACGCCATAAACTTTGCACATGCGGATGAGAACACACAGATGACAGCGTTCCAAGCTTCGCTGATACCCCTTAATGTTCTATTGCGTCACCATTGCTGCTCCAGCTGTCATGCTGTACGGGGCTGAAGCACGACAACCACATTAACGGTCACAGCTGAGCACTATTTCTGTCAAACCCTGTATAGGCGGAGCGCTCTGTTTTCACAGCATCAAGGCGCAATCGCAGTAAAACTTATGCCGCAACACGCCCGCAGCCTTTCACTCTTCAATAGCATATTGACTGCATCACCAGTCACGCAGCGCCGCTAGGGGTAATGCCACAACAGTAATTGTTTAAAATGCTTCACCAATGCTGTGTTTTGTTCCTTTCGTTCCACCGCCTTACAAAGCACTGATCATCTTAATGTCGTTAATCCCTAGCCCCTTCGCGCTGCTGCAGCATCCGTGCCAGTTACAAGAGTCAATACGAGGGTTGACAGCTAAGCCCTTGAAAAGCCGACCCTTCTTAAATTAACGCTGGTACAGGGCGCGCTTACCTCGGGGCCGGGGGGCAGCCGGTGGACGTCTCCTCTGGGACTCTGCTCCTTTCTTCAGCTTGGTGTCCCTTCGTTGGTCCGTTTTCCCTTTTTCCTTTTTTACCGTTTTGCTTTACTGCTTCTTTCTTCTTTTTCTGTTTCTTTAGCACACGACATCAAAGACCCTCCAAGATCCTCGTCGCCAATGTTAAGTTTAGGGGTTGGGGGTAAAATTGTAAGATGGAGCCGCTGGTGGGTTTCACAAGTTTTTACTAGGTCAGGTTCACAGGTAAGTACATAAGGGAAGTAAACAGGTAATATAGGCAGAGGAGACATCCACCGGCCCCCTCATCATCTAAGTTCAGGCCCCAACTGACTTTGTGGAACACACAGACACAGTTCATCCATAACATTCCACACTAACATTCCATCAGGGGCTCATACATACATAACAGGGAAAGACAAGAGTAAGTAAAACACAACAGAAGGCAAGGTGGAAACGACAGTGATAACAATAGTTCTGCAGCACAAGGCACAGTCAGGGACTGGGCCCCGCATCTCCCTTACCGCACATCTGGGTAGGATCTGTTCTGGCGTATGCCCTGGTAGGCCACCTACACCAGGTTCAGAGGGGTCCTGCTCCCCGTGACAGGGTCAAGAACCTGATCCTGTTACATACCTCCAACCCTTCTTCCATAACCCCATCCTCTTCTTGTATTAGCATGGTTGAAGGGCCAAGAACCATATGCATATTCAATCCAAACTAAGGGCGCATGGTCTGTTACCAGCTTAAATTGTCTTCCGTTCCAACTATATCCTAGATTACGTACCACCCACTTCATGGCCAGAAACTCCAACTCTATGATGGGGTAGTTTTGCTCCCTTGGGTTTATTTTCAGGCTTGCAAACACGATGGGTCTTTCCTCGCCCTCTCTCATTTGTAAGAGGACTGCCCCCAGGCTGACCAGGAAGGCATCTGTCTGTAAAATAAACATTTGGGAGAAATCAGCATAGTGAGTTATCCCTTCAACTTCCTCGGCCCACTACTTGGGTAGGCTTGGCTCTGGCTACACCCTGGCAGGACTCCGACACCAGGTTGGGAGGGATCCCTGCTGACCCTTTCACACTTGGGAGGCCAGATGTCCCACATACATAGGTAGTCTATACATTGAATTCTTATAAGGATTCGTATGCAAAATAATTAATATTTCCCCTGCTATCTACACAGGGAGTATTAATTCTATTAAAGACTAGGAGGCAAGCATTATGCTTCATTTATTTCTACTCTTCAGCAGTTCAACAAAACACATATAAAACCATGAAAAGTGTATAACAAACTTTTCTCCTTTCCAAAACTACAAAATCCATGAGTCCCTGTAGTCCATGCCCCTTCTACCAGTCACAACCCACTTCCTGTGCTTTGACTCCTCCTCTGCTTTTACTCGCTCTGACAGTCTCTCATGTCCCTTAACTGATCCTCGCCAACGGTGCAAAGGCTTTCCTGAAGTTTAAAACTCAACTGGCAGTGCACTCCCGGTCTCTTGACACTCTCAGCTACGGCTCTGCCTTCAGCTATTCTTTTGATCTTCCCCTAAGAAAAACATAATAGAAGATTTTTGGGTGGTGTCCATGTAGTGTACTCACTCATATAATGCATTAACATTTTATGTAGTACAATACTCGGGTGGGAATTTAATGCTCGCCTCCTAGTGTTTAATAGAATTAATACTCCCTGCGCAGATAGCAGGGGTAATCTTCATTCTATGACAAGACTGGAGGCGAGCATTATGCTTGTTCAAAGCTTCCCCAACACCGTACTAGCTAAACTCTCTGCTGGCTTAAAGTAAAACTCTTTAAATGTACAATCACTTGACCAGTCTCCTGCTAGCATTATTTCACTCAATGGTACTCCAGCTCTCATGGCTGACAAGGCCAATGCTCCTCGCACAGAATGAGCTCCATACATGTTCACATTCAGACCTGCTGCTTGCATGACATCTTTGACCCATCTGGCGATGGTAGCTGATGTAACTGCATGAAAGGGCTTCCTGCGCGCTATCAATAACTGAGTAGTATTCACTGCTCTATTCTCTGCTGTTCTATTCTCGTACACTTTAATGCATCGTGCTACGCACCATTTCGAAATGTCCGGGAAATACGGATAATGCACTGTAGTGGTACCTGTCTTGGTCCTCCTGACTATGGAGAATGTGACTCCCTCCGGTCCGAAGGACCGTCTGTTAATCTCCAGTGCTCTCACGTCTGATAGTCGTTTGCAGGAAATTAAGCATAACAGCATAGCTAGCTTACCTGATAATTGCTAAAGCGAAAGGTACTTATCTGACGGCTAACTTGCTAATAAGTGTAATACTGTAGCCACGTCCCACGTTGTGCTATATCTGGGCTCTGGGGGACCCTTAAATCGTGCCCCTCTGATGAGCCTTACTACTGCAGGATGTTCTCCTGCTGGGACGCCCTCTATTGGCATGTGACCGGCTGAAATAGTTGATCTGTATACTCCTATTGTACGGAAAGCTCTCCCGTTCTGCAATAGGTTCGCAAGGACATTCAGGATTTCCACTACAGGTGCTGAAACGGGATGTTCTTACACCAGCTTGTCCATTTTGCCCAAGCTGCGTCATAGCTCATCCTAGTGGATGGAGCCCAGGATTCAGCGATGAGCTGTGCAGCATGCGCCGAAAATCCCAGCAGTGCCCAACGTCTCCTGATATCCTGCACGCGACTAGTGGGAGTATCCCTCTCACTCTCAGAGGATAACACGACCCAGCTGGGTCCGTGAGCAGTCGCTCTCCTTCGGAGAGGACTCTGGGTATGTCCGTTACTAGTTCCATTAACGTTGGAAACCATACTTGTGACTTCCACAAAGGCACTACTAATACCAACTCTACTTTCTCCCTCCGACATTTCGCTAGAACTCTGCTCAACATCACGAAGGGGGGAAAAGCGTAGTGCGGACCTCCAGCCCACACTTGCAAGAACTCATCTGTCCCCTGCGCTCCTGGATCCAGCCTCCAGTTGTAGTAGAGGCTCCTCTGTGCATTGAGCCGGGAAGCAAAAAGGTCCATTTGTAATGGCCCCCATCTCGTGTTCAGCCTTTGAAATACTGCTGGATGCAATCTCCAATCGCTGGAGTCTGTCAGGTACCGAGAGTTCCAATCTGCTACTACGTTCAGTGTGCCTGGAAGGTACCCTGCTGTCACAGATGTCTCTGATCATAGGCAGAAGTGCCACAGGTCTTTCGCTAGCTCTGCTAGCATCTTGGACCTCGTACCGCCTAGATGGTTGATGTATCACACTGCTGATATGTTGTCCATCTTCAGCAGGACACAAGATTTTACTCTTCCTTTTGTGAAGGCCTTGATTGCGAACGATCCTGCTAGGAGCTCCAGACAGTTTATGTGAAGGCGAAGCTCCTCTTCGCTCCACTTGCCCCCGGTCTGTAGAGTCCCACATCTGGCACCCCAGCTTTTCCGGCTGGCGTCTGATTCTATTATCAGATCTGGCTTGTCTCCGAATATGGCTCGCCCATTCCAAGCATCCATATTCTTTAACCACCACGCTAGCTCTGTAATGGAGTCTTGATCTAGCGGTACTTGTTGATGGTACTTCAGACCCTGTTGCAGATGTTTTATCTTCAACCTCTGCAGTGCTCGGTAGTGCAGGGGGCCTGGAAATAAGGCTTGAATAGATGCTGCTAGCAGCCCAACTATTCTCGCCAATGTTCTGAGAGATACTTGCTGTTTTTCTAAGCATACTCTGATCGCTCTCTTGATGTCTCTTATCTTCTGAGCTGGAAGCTCCAATGTCGCCTTCTTGGTGTCCAGAACAAATCCTAGGAAGTCTAACCTCTGCGCTGGTGTGGTATCTGACTTCTCTGTGTTCACTAGGAATCCTAGTGCACCCATCTCGTTTGGTACACTAATACCTCTCAATCCTCTGCTAGGAGTAAGAGATCGTCTAGGTAAATGATCAGCCTGACGCCTTTCTCCCTGATCGCTGCTGCTACTGGCTTCATCAGCTTCGTGAATGCCCAGGGTGCAGAAGCAAGTCCGAATGGCATTGTCTTGAATTGCCAGAATCGTTTTTGCCAGCGAAAAGCTAGAAATGATCTGTACTCCTCGGGTACAGGAACTGTAAGATAAGCGTCCTTCAGATCTAATCGCGTCAGCCAGTCTCCTTCGCTCAGGGAGTCACTGAGCTGATGGATGCCCTCCATCTTGGAAGTGCAGATATATAATCCAGCCGTTCAGCTCTTTGAGATTTATAACTGGGCGTACTTTCTCCTTCCTGTGCACCAGGAACATATTGCTCACGAACCTCGGGGTGGACTTGCACTTCTCTATCACCTGCTTGCTGACTAGCTGCGCTATCTCGCTTTCTAGGCATGCTTGTTCCGCTTGCGCTAACCTCTGGCTCTGCGGTCTGCACCGCTGGAATGGGGCCTCTATGAAATCTAGCTGAAGACCTCTGACGGTCTGCAATATCCAGGAATCGCTTGAAAGCTCGCGCCAATTCTCTAAAAACATGCGCGTCCTCCCCCCTACTGGAGGATACTGAATCGCTCTCACCTGGTGTAAATCCTTGGCCTCGTCCTGATCCTCTGGACCTGCGGCCCCTCGGGAATCTCCCTCTAGACGGAAGAATGTATCTTGACTCTTGTTTTCCCAGTATTGCGCTCTTGGATTCTGGGGTCTTCTGCCTCCTTGATTGCGACCGGCTGCACGACCCCGGAAGCGGCCGGTTCCTCCAAAAACTCTACTCGGGAATATTTTGCGGATCGATGCTTGTGCCTTTTCTAGAGAAGTGTATATTCCGACAAAACGGCCCATCTCCTTCCCAAAGGTCTTTCCAAACAGGAGGCCCTGGGCTCCTTCTCCCGCTTCATACAATGACAAATGGCTAAGCTTTGAATCTATCTTGAGTAAAAGACCCTTTCTTCTTTCTGACGCGATGGCACAATTTGCGTTCCCGAGGAGACAGACCGCTCTCTGAGCCCAACCTGCGAGAACTTCAGGGTCAACCTCTTCTCCTGTGTCCTTTGCCCTCTCTGCGAGGTCCATAATCTTGGCGAGAGGTCCTGCTAAATCTAAGACCTTTTCCTGGCAGCTTTTCCAGGACCTATCAATGCCCTTGCGGGGGTCCTTGGTCGTTTTTGACACGAAGGTCAGCATCTTTGGGTCGAGCTCGGAAGCTTGCGCGACTTTCCCTGGCAGGTCTGGTCGCGGGCACTGCGCTCTTAGTCGTTGCCTTACCTCCTTGTCTAGCGGTTTGCGTAGTCTTGCTGCCATATACTGCTTCACTCGGGGGGATGGTTGCCTCGGAATGCGGATGCTGTCTGGGTCGAACATATCCTGCGCTTCGAGGAGGTGCTTCTCCTTCTGTGCTCTCTTACCCCCACTGGGTCTCGCCCAGTCCTCCTCCTCGGCCTCCTCTTCTTCTTGTGAGGCCCGGTCCTCAATCAGCTCTTCTTCCGAGCCTGGGTCTTCTCCAATATTGTCATCCCCTGGAGCGGGGGTCATGAGGTTTGGCACTGCCTGCCTTTGTAGATAAGCTTCTTTAAGCTTCGCGAAAGCGTCAGCCACCTCTGAGGCCTTTTCATCTGCCTCTTTCAAAGAGCCCCAGGGGTCGTCAGAGGCTTTCCTCTTGAGAGCTAACTTACTCCCCTTATGACCCGCTCTCAAGAAATAAAAATCAGTTTTATACAAATATCTAAATGGATTTACAAGGGTTCTGTGGGCGTGCGCTTAAAGTCTTCGGTGCTATTACTAGGCTGCGAAAGCATAGCTTCTAATGTCTCCAGCTTCTCCTGTAGGGGCTTAACCTCTTCTACCACTGCATCAATAAGAGAGCTCCCCAGCACTTGCTTAAAGCTGGCAGCGAGGTCCTGGCACTGCTCCTCCTCGCTCCACTCAAATTCTGACATCTTCTGCTGTGCTGTGTGCCCAAATACCTGAGTCAGGTGTCTTAGCACGGCCACCGCTCCTTCTTGATGGTTCTGCCTTAATAAGCTCCCTTTTTTTTTATTCTGCTCTCAGTGGCTGCACCTTTGTATTTATTCTGCCTTCTGGCTCCTGCGAGGGTCCTTGCTCTTACTGCGCCAATCTTTTCCTTATTAGCAGTGTATGGGATACACAGTCCCTGATCTTTAGTGCTCCTGAGCTTGTGGACTGCTGAGCTCTGTGGATGCTTACAAACAGCACGGCGCGTGTGATCGATACGACCGCTGAACTCTTTTCTCTATGTTAGCTTTGATAAGCGTATTGCCAATGTTCTGCTCGTACGAGCGATCAGTCGCCGTGTATTTCTTTCCTCTCTCGACTCTCTAATGCGGCGACTCTCGATGCACGATCTTGCACGGCTAAACTCCTACCACCCGCGGGTGGGCGGCTAGCGCCCTCGGAGCTTTATGCTCCGCGCTTCTCTCGTGGTAGCTCCGCCCACCTGTGGATGGGGGCTGCTGGTAATCCGGCGCGCTGCGTAACTCACGGGCGCCGGCACCTCCTACCCATGGGTGGGGTCCGAACGTCACAAGTGCAGACACGTCCATTATGGAACCGCCCTGCTCGGACAGACAAACTTTTCCAAGGGTTTACTCGACAATCTTTTGCGGCGACTTCAGCCTAAACCGCCTAATCTTGTGCGCGAACGCGCCTGTAACAATGACAATTTATAAGACTACTAATGCTTACGAAACCTTTTCTTTTACACACCTATGTGCAATTGCTCCCCAAAAGGTTAATGAGCTCTCTAAAAACAATCTTTCCTCTCACACACAGTCACTTCGCCACTGCCATAGGGAGAGGGAAGAAATGGTACTTATCTGCTTGAAGAGCAGTAAAAGAAGAGGAGGAGTCCAAGCACAGGAAGTGGGTTGTGACTGGTGGAAGGGGCATGGACTACAGGGATTTATGGGTTTTGTAGTTTTGGAAAGGAGAAAAGTTTGTTACACACTTTTCATGGTTTTATATGTGTTTTGTTGAACTGCTGAAGAGTAGAAATAAATGAAGATGAAGCATAAAGCTCGCCTCCTGATCTTGTCATAGAATCTGATGGTGGTGCAGAGTTTTCGAACAATGTGATATTAGGTTATGATTAGTGACATGCTGTGTGTCAATACCTGTTATTTATATTTTCTGCAAAATATACCAGCAAGGAATCTGGATCCAACCATTAGGTGCTAAGATTGTGTTAGCAATCTTTTGCACTACACCAAATCAGCACTGTAGTGGTCTCAAAAGCACTGTGCACAACGTATGCATTTTGTAACACATTTCAAATGTCAAAAACTCTTGTCAAAGGTAAGTAACATGTGTCTTTACTACTTTTTTTTACACCTTACAATATTCTGTTTGTTTTCTCTTTATCACAGCAACATTCTTTAGCCCCTTTGCGTTCATCCGTCATGAAACCAGCAAGATCCCACTACGATTTGCTGACCCAGAAGAGCTTGTGTTCTATAGGGCTTTTGAGCCCTAAATAGGCACTTGGGTTCATTGAACCCAAGGGGCCACCTCCTAGACCACTGCACTATCCCTTGTTGCTCTCCATTCCTAGTGGGATATTAACCCTGCCACAGATCTCTATCATTTGTCAGTAGCCTTCACTAACAGATCTTCTGCAGTGTTATTTGGAGAAAACAAAACAAAGGATGGATTCTTTTGACATTTCAGAAATCTGTTTCTTTTTCTTTGAATGTTCGCACGACCCCTTTCTCCTTGCTTCCTTATCCCAGCTGGGCCTTGGTAGGTGGTGTTCACACAAAGTGTCTTTCTGCATTACTGCGGCTCTGATTGTCTGAGTGTGTCGTGCTGCAGCATTCCTGTTCCATGTTCTTGCTCCCTCAGATCACAGACTGTTGTATGACATGGGGGATAACCCTGCCTCTTGGCAATTACTCTTGACTTTCCCAAAGACCTCCCGAGGCTAGTTCTTTAGAGTATGTGGTGGGTGATCTGTACTATTTGACAATGTCCCGGAATGTTTCAACTGAGAGTGAATCATGGGGTTTTGTTGGGTCCTTTCAGACTGCACCCACCTCATCCCCCGGAAGTTAGTTTCTTCTTAGAGTGCCATGTCACCTTTTTCTGTTTCTATAAGTGTCCTCTGTAAGGTGACCCACAGGATAGTATCTTTCCTTAGTGTGATCATTTCCCGTCTCTTTTGAGCTTATCGTTTGTAAACTTGCCTGGTGGCAGTCTCTTAAGGGTGGGGTGGGATGCATTTCCTGCCCCTTCTAAGAGTTTCTAAGAAATGCCTGCCCTTGGACCGTTTTGTGAGTGTCATGTTATTGTTTGATCTCTCCATAGACTTTTCTCTGTAGGCCTGCCCTTGGTGAATCTAAAAAGTGATGTCTTCTTTCTCTTGCAGCTAGGTAAGAAGGTCGAAGATGTTGTGATGATTTACGACCTGGAGGGCCTGGGGTTGAGACATCTCTGGAAACCAGCCATCGAGACCTATGGAGAGGTGAGATATGACAGGGTTCTCTTTAGTTCAACTCCAAATCCAAAGGTTGAAATAGGAAGACCTGACACTACTGATTAATAGCTACAGGGTTACATACCCTCTGAGCTGTAATCTAGCCCGGTTTTCTCATTACGTTCTGCCCTTATTATAGAGGACCATGATCAGTGATGCTCCCTTGAAACAACAAGCAAAGCCAGATGTTTTTCTGGCTCGTTGGGATTTGGTATTGGGGTAATGTGACTCTGTAGCCTAATTTACCTAACTGAAAAGCTGGTTGTTAGCATATATCCTTCCAGTGGGGATACTGGAAAGAAAAAAGATTGACACAGAATCTGTAAAAGTAGATTTAAAATTGGCATGAAACAATATCCACTAGATAATGTGGGCAGGCTCAGACTGATATCCAAAAAGATATTTCTCCCCTGGTAGGGTATGGTGAGCTAAGAAGTGATTGCTCACGGGTGTTCCGGTGACACTCCTTGCCCCATTTTGGGAAACCTAAAGCACAGCGGCATGACTCATAATGAGAAACAAGACATTTGACCACATTCCCTTCATCCTAGGGAATCTGCATTTGCTTTCCATCCCAGCCAGAATAATCTTTAAGACTGCTTGCATTACCTATAAGGCAACCATCGATTGCAAGCTTGCCTACGTAGTTGCAAAACTCTGTACCTCAGGTGGTTCACACTCCTCCAGGAGCCAGGCCATGACTAGGCATGAGACAAACAGGGCTGGCTCGTCCATAATGGGCGACGGGGCGAAGAACCACCACCATCGCCCATTATGGATGAGCTAGAGCCAGCCAGCAAAAGCACTCCAGGGCTTGCTTTAACGGTCAAAGTGAAAGATGACTTCCCTTGGACATTTTAAGTTCCCCAGCACGAATGCACACTGGCCATGCAAGGCCAGGTGTGTTTTGCTTCCCCAGCTCTGCACAACCAACTAAGGGTGTAGGCTGGGGAACTGCAGGCCTAAATGTGTCTAGCGGGTGCCGATGCACCTCCCTGCACATTTAGGGCTCATTGGGCAGCTTTCGGGATGCGCTCCGGCTTCACCACGCATGCCCTCATGATCCAGGAATCTCTCTATGCTTCCTGTTTTGTGCTACATGGGAGCCAGAGGGCCATTGTAACAGGTGCCGTCAGGACAGAGGCTGCAGGCAAGGAACGAACTGTTTATTTTATGTATGACTGTAAGTTTGTAAGTATGAATACATGTCTGCATGTGAGTGCTTGTATCTGTAAGTGTGTGCGAGTGAATGAGAGAGTGTCTGTTGTATGTGTGCGTGAATGAATGTGAGAAATGAATGAAGTATGAATGTGTGCATGTATTCCGGAGAGCAGGCCTGTGATTGTGCGCAGGGGGAACTGTGGGGGGTGTTTGTGCAGTCAGGCATTGCCATTTTATACTGGCAATCAAAGGTAAATCAAACATGGTAAGTGTTATTGCGTGGCAAGACGGGCCTATGTTGGTGGACTCGCCTGGATATATTTTCTTACTTTGACATGTTATGTTTTAATGGACATGTAGGGCCTCATCATGACTTGGCCGGTAACG
Source organism: Ambystoma mexicanum (assembly GCF_040938575.1). Taxonomy (NCBI): domain Eukaryota; kingdom Metazoa; phylum Chordata; class Amphibia; order Caudata; family Ambystomatidae; genus Ambystoma; species Ambystoma mexicanum. The sequence goes on from NC_090932.1 coordinate 1,301,672,328, forward strand.
CCGGCGCTATTAGCGCCGGCACTATCTGCCCTACCACCGAACTCCCCGGCGCTAATAATGCTGGATCACGAGTTTGGCGGTAATGTTAATCCCCATTCCCCATTGAGCCCATTCGGGAATGCCCCATTCCCCATTGGGCTCAATGGGGAAATTTCGCGCTAATACCGCCAGCGGATTTCCCGCCGGCGGTATGAGCGTGAATTTTCAGCGGATTTCCCCCCACCTCAGAGATGGGGCGAAATCCGCTGAAGTCCTGATATGGCTGACCCTTAAATCCGGTGGTAATAGCGCTACTGCTGGATTTAAGGGTTACCGCCAAAGTCGTGATGAGGCCCATAGAGTAGAGCAAATGTAAATATGATGTGGCAAGACTGGCCTACGCTGGTGGTGCCAGTCAGGATATATTTTCTTATTGTGGCACGGCATGTTTTAATGGGCATCAAGAGTAAAGCAAACATGATGAGTGCTATTACATGGAAAGACTGACATACAGTGTTGGACGTGGGTTGCCCAAAGCCTGACAAAAAGTTCAACCATGGTTTCTAAGGAAAGGACAAATATTTTTCCCTCTACTACTAACAAACCGAACCCCTCTGCAAGAAATGAATGCCATATTTTTGCATTGCAACCCCCCAAAAAGAGATAGATGGGCAGAGAGGGAGTGCGATGAAATAAGGGTGGAACATCACCATTACAAAGATAACTTAACTTCTAAGTCAGGCTCTTAATAAAAAATGTGTTCCGAGTGGTAGGTCTAGATCTAGGGAACATCCTGGTAATATTCAGAAATCAGCTTAAATATTTACATCTGCCATCTAATACCGTCAAGTCTACTCATGGCCTGGCATGTCCACCACTTTGGAAATACTAATGCAGACACCGACAGATAGACCGAGGCAACTATTAGAGAATCTGGAGGCACCGTGAGAAATACAAGTCAGTGCTCAGGGAAGCCAACAACTTGCCATCACTGAGCTGAAAGAAACTATTGCATCCTAAAGAGTACCCCCGAATGTTCCGGTGTTAGTCTTACACAAATATGCAAGACGAAAAGACAAATCCTGCAACCTTTACCCTCCAGCCCCCAGGGTTTTGTCAGGCAACAACACCAGCCGTCTTTTGAAGAGCCAACCAGGTGAACCGGAGCAACATGAAGTGTCAAAACCAATGAAGAGGTCCGAATACAGGAGTCTTTGAAAGCCTCCAGCCATAGTGAAAAAGGGCAAGAGAAGTGAAACTGTCCATTATGGGAAACAGAGGACCATCCCAAAAGCGCAGAAAAAAATGTAAAGTGCTGTATTCTAGGTAATGGAGTAATATCTCAAAGCATAATATACAGAAACATAAGGTAAAAAAGTGGAATGCTGCATTTTGGAAAATGGGGTACAATCCAAGAGTGTAACCAAAGTAACTCAGCGCCTTGATGGCACCGGGCTTAGAGCGCTCTACAAATAACACAATACATTAATAAATAAGAAAATAAATGTATATTCTGCATTCTAGGAGACTGAGTACAACTCCAGAGCGTTACCGAAGTAAGAGACTGCAAAACAGAAACATTGCAGAGAGGGAACAAGAAAAATGTCAGATGGCATACCACACAGGCTACTGAGGATACCCAACAAGCATTGCAATCACAGAAGGGATCCTCATGTAAGCTGAACCTCCACAGGGAAGCGGGAACATAGTCCTCCAGGAATGACTCACAGACCTTTGTGGTTAGGATAAAATATAAGAGCAAAGTGTAGGAGTAGTAAAAACGGTGAGGTGGTGTTTAAACTTTCTCTGTTTGCTGATGATATTTTGGAGTATTTGGTGGATCCCAAAGAGACTAACCCAGAATACATGTTCTTGATCGGGGGAAATAGGAGGGTAGCAGGTCTTAAAATTAATTTGGTGAAGTCATGTATCCTCCCGATAAATGATGAAAGGGAAGATGATGTGAGGGATGCGGACAAGTGTGGTATATCCCGGGAGAAACCTGCTTTGGTTTACCTTAGGATTAGAGTTATGTGAGGGTCTAGTATTAAGAGACAGACAGAAGGGTGAAATGCTGGTTGGCAAAGACTTTTATTATGAAGTAAAATGGGGGAGTTGGCAGAAAACCTAACTAGCCCCATCTCTAAGAGGGTGTTCCCTACCTCAACAAAACTAGCTAATGAAGCAGTCTGTGTCAGAATGTTCAAAGTAAAGTTTGCCGTCCTGTGCCCAAAACCTACTCTGTCCCTGACAAGCTAAACTAATTATAAACTGAATTTAAAGGTAACAGTGGTACCACATAGAACTGTATATATTAGGTTATAATGTGCAAGGGGAAAATGTTTCTTGACTGCTCACCTGGAGTCCAATCTTGTCAGCCAAACACAAATGTTTCAAAAGGTGTAGGTTGTCTCCCTTTCCCCAGAGTCTTTCCAGCATATGAAAAAAAAATATGTTCCACAAAGACCCAAGGGTTTTAATCGCTTTCTCCAGGGTCTTTCCACTGTATTTTTGCCTCTATTAAACTGCCTTGTGTGGAGGGGTCCCCTGTCCCTTCCTTAGCGCCTCTTCCTTGGCTTACTCTCCTGCCAAGGAGGGTACTCGCTCTTCTCTTTCACCCACAGTCTTGGTTTACTCTCCTGCCAAGGTATTCGGTTGTCCCTTCAATATACAATCTTCGTATTTAGGCTTTGGGGTATTTTCCCCCTCACTCATGTGTCCCAGACCCCCTTCACTTGATTAAGTTTCCAGTTCTCTTCTCGTGACCACAACCTTGGTTCAGTCCCTTGCCAAGGTCTGTGATACTTTCTTGCATCCACAAAGCTTCTGTTCCCTTTTGTGATGCCCAGGGGCTTGTTCCCCCAGTATGTGTCTCAGACCCCCTTCAGTTGTATGTTTTCACAGTTCTCTTTCTCTGTACCCCACAGCCTTGGTTTACTCTCCTGCCAAGGTCTTTGGTAGTTGGGTCTTAAATTGTCAAAGTTCGTATTTTCTGTATTTCGCTGTTTACTTTTCCATAATGGGCCCCAAGCCCCCTTCACATGGTTATTCTCTCAGTTTAATGTCTCATGCTCCCTTTGGGTCTCATCAACCTTGGAATCAGTCACCCTGTTACCTGTAAGGTCTAGACCGTCCCTCTCTGGTTGCTCACAGGGCTCATGAGGCTTTTGGAGGCTTCTTGAGCTTTCCGGCATCCTCGCCGGACGTCTCTGTGCTTCCTTCGCTGCTTGGTGTCCATCTCCCTGCACTCTTGCGGCTCCGCTCTTTAGTAGGTGGCTTGCCTCTGCTTTGGTCTGCTTCCCAGTTGGCGAGCCTCCTCTGAATGCGGTTCTCCTGTCTCGTGCCGGCCTCCGCATACCTGCAGCCTCTCGTGGTCCACGCTCGACCAAAAAAACAAAGACGCAATTCTCCTGCTGCCTCTCTGCCTTTTAATGAGGCTGAGCCAATCGGGTCCCGGCAGAAGCTAGAACGTGTGCTGTCACTCGGGTTGATGATCATCATTCTTTGCGTCCTCTTCCTCGTCTCAGTAGTTAACTAGGATGTACAGCCATAACACACGGGAGTCTCAGGTAACATAGTAAAGGATGGGTTTTGAGGGAAGGTAGGAGGGGGAAAAGGGTAATGTGTTTTCCAAAGCTGGTCACCACTCTCAGGTGTGTAACATCTTTCTTTGTCTTCACAGGTTATCACCATGTTTGAAGATAACTATCCCGAGTCTCTCAAGCGACTCTTCATAATTAAAGGTAAGTCCCACCTCCCCACACAGCCTTCAGAGCTGTAAAGTTTCATCAGGTTTACATACGTATACAGACATGCGCATGGACACACACATGCATACTGCCAACCCTCAATTTCATCACACACATCACACACACACAGGCATGTGTGTATACTCGTGTGGCCAAAATAAGGAATTGCACAGAAGAAGTGGAGGACCTGAAGACTCAAGCTCAAGTGAGTACTTCTGCTGTACTTGTGACAGAAAACCTACTAGTGAGGACAGAAATCGGTCTCCGCTACAGGGGTGTTGCTAGGTCTGTAAAAGGTCTGGGGCTACGCTAATGGCGGGACTGTCAGGACTCAGGGCCAGCTAGTATTTTGGTTGTAGCCCCTGAGATTCTATCCGGGGCTACAACCAAAAGACCCGGAGCTATAGCCCCTTATGCCCCCCCCCTAGCAACACCTCTGCTTCGCTAAGAGGAAAATACAGGATGTGTGTTTGACCATGCTTCTGGGCCAATGTACTCTTCTCTGCTCTTTTCTGTTTGTTTTATAGAAAAGCATGTTAACTCGAATTTCACCTGTAGAGTTGTGCCACAAATATTAGGACTATACAACATTGGTTCTCATTATAACCCTGGCGGTAGCTGTGCCTGTAAAACAGGCATGGCTGCCACCAGAGTTGCATTTTTTCCGGCACCCGTCAATGAGGAACTACTGGGTAATTCCGACATTGTCGGACCCGGTAATTCCTGCATTGCTGGGTGCCGGTGCCTCTCAGTCCCCATTCCCATTTGAACCCCATAGGCTGTAGTGCTCGTGGGTGCCTTTCTGCCCACCAGGTCCGACCTGGCGGGCAGAAAGGCACCCGCAAGCACAGCTCGTAGTATGGCGGTCCGGGAACTACGGAACTAGCATGCTTACCGGTACCGTAGTTCCTGGACCGCCCTGCTTATAATGAGGCCCATTGTCTGTGTTTTGGTCTGTCATGTCCTCACAAGGAGAGATAGGCCAGTGTGTTCAGACACATGCACACTGAATTATACACACAGACAACCTTTACACCACTTACACACCACACAGATAGACTACACAAATTGTCCATTTACACTATGTGCAAACACTGCAAAACCTGCACACTGCAAAAACAAACCCTCACACTAAACAACGCCACAACAGCCACTATTCCCACACTAGACAACACACACAATGCGCATACACTTCGCCACACACTTTGCACAGGCATTACATGTCAGGAGTTTTCCCCCAATCCTTTCTTTAGGGGTTAGATGTATGTCTTGATGTAGGCAAAATAGGCTTTCTCTTTGCTTCCTTGGCTGCTCTCCGGTAGAGTCGGTCGGTAGATCAAGTCTTGGCGCCTAAGAGGGCAAAGTTGAGGAAAAAGCAGAGTAACCACTATCACTTTGAAAAAAATAGGAGACCAGGCCGAACTACTGTTTACATACTTTCAGTCTCTTTTAAGAATGGTGCAGATAATATTGACTGTGCAAGGTGGCTTCTGCCAACAGAAATCCCCACGGATGAATTGTTTGGTACGCATTTGCTGCAAATGTTGTAGTCTTCTGTGCGGCTGCGCGGGTTGGGGGGGGTTGCAATATGGTAGACAGGGGTGTGAGACCCTGTTGTGACAGTCTGCTGGGCCTGTGAGCTGGCATTGCACTATCTGCTGTATTCCCTGATGTCTGGGTGGTGGTGCAGAACAAGCAAATGTTCTTGGATGCGGAATGCAACGCAGTGCTTCACAGTTTGGTAACGCCTCATCTATGGAGCTGGTTTTAGTGCAGGCGGTCAGTGGTGAGAAACACATTCCATATGCTTTTGAGAGTGAAGGTACCACAGAAGAAACTATGGATGTTTCATGAGCACTCATGCACAATGATGGCACCACTGAGGCGGCACCACATATTACATTACACACGGTGCTGTCGCAGGGAAGATGAGGGCACCATTACTCCGAGTCAGGCTTTGTAACTCCAAGCTTCTGACTCTAAGTAACGGGTCATTTCAGTTAAGTGTGCTGCCTCTGGCATCTTCTCAGCCCTGTTTTGTTCTGGTCATAAATTGGTTTTATGTGATACTGTCGAATATTAAAGGCTGCAATTAAAAAAGACAATTTTTTTTCTCCAGATGATTTGGTGCAGGCTTTAATAATCGCCAAATATAATTTAACCCCCACACATTTCACCTCTGAAATGGGAGGGGGGTCACTGCCCTCTACCCCATTAATCTTGTACCCTCTCCCCATAACCATCCCTAAGCTCACCCACTAACACAAATACACATACCCTTGCATCCAGCCCTCTCCCCACACACTCCAAACACCACTCCACAAAATACACAGAGCCACGCAGACACATACTTACCTCACCGTCCACTTCCGTCTTCCCGTGTTTGTCTCGGCCGCGCCTGTCGGCCTCTCTGCGTACTCGTGTGCGACACGGGGCGTGACATTTAGATTTAGAAAGACTGCTCTTTGCAGTCACAGAGCGGTTTTTCTAAATCGTTTTATTTTAATGTAATTTTTTTAAAACAACATTTTCACTTAATACCCGTAGATGATGCAGAACGCCGAGGCTGGCAGCTCTATGCCAATAGATAACAAGACATGTCCATTTCATGTTCTGTCTTCGGATAGGGACGATGCCTGAATGCTTGACCCTGCACAGGATTTTAAATGGGGCTCACAAGCAGGCACACCAATGGGTACAGAAGTAAATTGAAAGGGATCAAAGGGTGCCACTCACCAGTGCAGCGATCGATGACCGCTGGGACTTGCACAGGCAAAATATGTTGTCTATTAGTGAGCAGATTGGAATTTTCTTTGCTGAGGAGTCCTAGGGTTAGGACTCTTATAGAAAGAGAAAGAAGCAGTCAACCATGCAAGGGGATAATGCAAACAATATAGACTTCACCGCAGGTTAAAAGATGAGGACTTTCGACCTCTCACTGAACACATGACTGTGCACATATTGCACAAACAGAAAATAACCCAATTGTCACAGACATACTCTGAATTCAAATGCCACCTACACCACACACACGCGCGCGGAAAAATGCACACATGTCCATGCATAGACACCAATACACGTACTTCTTCTTGATGCATATTCAGGCCAGAGTTCTGGCAACAAGGTGGTGCCTTTGAGCATGTACCAGCCAATATGCAGAACAGCTCAGATTCATGGACATCCCAGTCCTCCCAGAGTTGTAGTAGCCAGGGCAGCTATAACTGATTTCTTAGCCGCAGGAGGAATTAGTGGATTATTTCCTCACCAGCACACATTTAAAAACAGCTCAGTCAAGCTGTAGCCCCCCTTTGTAAATTGCACATACGAAACATATGACCTTTTCTTGATAAAAACTAATGCTACTTCTAAACGCTGCCTGCCCTGAGAATTGTGTCGTGACTGCCTCTATCCCATGAGCATAAGTAACGTGGGACTGGAGCAGGTGAAGCACAGAATGTCCGCACCATCACTATCAAAAGTCTCTTTGCCTGAGATGGCAAATGCAGCTATTCATTTTAATGTCTGCACATATTTTCCTTTGGCTTTAGGTATTCAAAACTTGGATTGGTGGATTAGTGGTTAATGGGCATTCAGAATGCACCCCTATTTAACGGTTCAGTGTATATAAGCTGTATGTCTAATAGTTTATCTGCATCATGCTTCGCTTCCATAACTACACTAGTTATGAGCTCTTTTGCATCCTCTGTTGTAAGGAAGGCATGGTATCAAACAGTAAGACAGAAACAAGTGATCACAGTTCAAGGGTATTTATTAAACTTCAATCTGGTTTGATAAACGCCTATCTAATCTTGAATCTAACGATGGGAGCAAGCTAGGATCATCAAATAATAATAAAACAGTCCTAGTCGAGTCTGTGAAAAATAAAAGGGCCTATACTAATAAACCTATTGCCAATCCTTACTTCTAAATACAAATAATGTGGGAAACAATTGTATGCAAAAGAAAAGTGTTCAAGAAATGGTATTTTGGGATATTCAAGCCGTTGGCTTCCCTTCCCCACGTTTTCAGCACGGGACAAGGCGGAACACTCGAGCTTAGCACATACTCTGGCTTCTCTAGCACAAGGATGCAGTTCAAAATATCAGTATCAGGACCTTCTGTGCCAAAGTCTCTTTGCCATTCAAAGTCTCCTACTTCAGAGTGCCTGATGCGACAAACATTAAAGTTCCTTTCTTCTCAGGATTTCATATGTACAACTTCTCGGGTGATTTACTGGTTCACCCCGGGTCCCCCTCTGCCAGGCTCAGACCCACGTTAACCCAAAACCTTCAGTTGGTCTCCCCCTTCCAGGCTCTGATCAAATTGATGTACTTTCTCCAGCATTGGGTCTGGCATGGATTCACATGCTCATGAATATTCCCCGTCGTCAGGCTGGGAATCCTCGTTAAAGAAAAAATCAGTATCAGTTTCGTTACTGATCTGTCTTTCTTAGTAGTAACCAATCACTGGACTCTTGTTCATACTTTCCCCAGCCAATGACTTCTCTCTCCCTAAGCCCCGCCCTCAGCAGCCATCCTCAGATTTTTACCGCACGCTCAAGTGTTAGGAGTCCTCGTGCTATAGCTCTCGAGCTTTTACTGTGTGTTGCGCTTTTTCATAGAGATTTATCTCATTTTTCGGTCTATCGAGCCTCAAGCTCCACCGTTTCTACTTCCGATCAACAGGGACCTGTTTTGGATTCATCTACGCCCCTCAAGGGTGAAGTTTTCGTCGAGTTACACTTCTTGGAGGATTCCAGACGTTTCTGAGGCCTACCTCGTGGACAAGAAGAACATGGCCCAGGATAAGGGAAGCTTGATTACCGGCAAACTGTTCAGGATCTGCCCTGTATCCAACCTACAAAATGTGTTCAAGGAGGACGAGCATTTGAAATGCCTTTATTGCCTCCACGCAGACAAAACGCACTTGGAGAAGGACTGTGCGTTTTGCACGAGCATGTCGGATCGTAATATGAGGGATCGCCGGACCCGCCGCTCCAACAGGCTGGAAGGCAAGAGCCCAGCAGGTGAGAAGAAGAAGTCCGAGCGGTCTTCTAAGACCTGTGAGGGCGCCCCGGCGACGGCAGCCCAACAGAAGGCAAAGCACCGCGAGTCCGCGGGCACCGGGAGCGCCGAACGGTCGGGCTCCTTGGCTGCCAGGCAGGGTGCACCTTCACCGACGCCATCAACCGTGAGCCAACGCTCTGGCACGGGGAAGAGAACATCCGAGAACCCGGCTAAGCATCTGGAGAAGCCCTGGTTGATCTCGAAGGAACCGGCTGAGGGGGAGCGAGGTGGTGACCCTCCCCCTAAGATGAAGGCCTCAAGCGTGCCTAAGGCAGCGAAGGCCCTGATCCACCCGGCTAAGGCCTCTATCGAGGGAGTCGCTGCGGCCCTGGCAAAGCCTGTGGAGGCTATCCCATTGGAGGCGACCTCGGGGCCCAGAGTTTCCCTGCCTCCGCGGAGGGAATCCTCTTTTAAGCCCATCGAGAAGACCCCCGTGAAGACCCCGGTGGAAAAAGAGGGGGGGGCTGGTGTCCGTTACGGACACGGACACAACCTCCGAGGAGGAGCTGGCCGAGAATCTGGAAGAGGCCCAGCCCCACGGGAGGAATCCCGAGGAGGGGGACGACGAGAGCAAGGGTGGCAACGACGACGAGGTTCCCGTGGAGGAACAACCGTCGCTCCCGGCACGCCCGTCGTAACCCGAGCCTCAGGACAACTCGGCTGCCATTTTGACGGCAATCCAAGCCTAAGCCCTCCGAACAAGAGGAGGAGAATTCATCCAGTGCCCCTTCAGCCCTCACGGCCTTCTCAGCCTTTGTCGCCTTCCCCGATCCCGAGGGACGACACAGGAACGGACACGGCCACGACGGGGACAGATGACGATGGCGGTGACGAGGGGACTGGCCTCCTGTCTCCGATTCCTCGGGCGTCCCGGCCCGACGAGATTGGCTCCTTCCACGCCATGATTGCCAGGGCATCCAAGCTTTTTCAGCTCTGCCCTGAGGAGAAGAAGAAGGAAGGCTTCCTCTACCAACAGCGCGAGGCCAGGAGGAAGACGGTCCTTGCGGTGCCGTTGCTGGATGACATCTGGGACGAGGGACTTTCCCTCCTCAAGAACCTGTCCACGACACCTGCCAAGAGGGACCGGTATGAGAAGAAGTACCAGGTTGCCGACGCCACCCCGTTGTGCCTCAGGGCGCAGCCGACCCCGGATTCGGTCATCTCAGCAGTGACCAAGAAGAAAGCGGGGGGGGCATAGGCTTCATCCTCAACTTCCCCACCGGATGGTGAGGGAAAGAAGCTGGACGCCGTGGGACGACGAGTCATCTCATCGGCGGTGACGACGATTAAGGCGGCCAATGCCCTAGCGATTGTGGCCCGCTACGACAGGGAATTGTGGTACAAGATCGCCCCCCTGCTGGACTTCCTCCCGGACGATAAGAGGGCAGAGGCCCTGGCGATCCTACAGGAGGGTGAGGTGGCGTTGGACCACGCCATAACTGTGGCCACGGACATTGCCGACACCCTTTTCCGCCAGTTGGGCAACAGCGTTTGCCTTTGACGGCTGGGGTGGCTCAAGGCGACGGATTTCCGCCAGGACGTGCAAGCCAAGGTTTTGGACATGCCCTTCGATGGGAACAATCTGTTTGGAAAGACTATGGCTGAGTCGCTACAGGCCATCAAGACTGACACTGAGATGGCTCGGGCCTTGGGAGTTCTGCAGCAGCCGCGGCCGCCCTTCCGGGACTCCGGAGGCAAGCAAGGTGCCTCCAAAGGATTCGGCGGCGGCTCTTCGACCTACGGTCAAGCGGCCCACTCCTCATCACAAGAGGCCTACAGGGGACGAGGCAAGTCAGGTGGAGGCCCCCACCGAAGCACTCCGGTGGGAGGCTGGCTGACAAAGTTCGTCAGCGTGTGGGAATCCATCTCCACCGACCATTGGGTGCTGGATGCCCTGGCTCACGGGCACACACTGGTATTTCTAAAGAATTCCCCCTGAATTCCGCCCGTGGCCAGGAAGGAAAACCACATCCCTCAACTGCTGTTAGAGGTAAGGGCGATGCTCAAGAAAGGAGCCATCGAGCTCGTCCCAAAGAGGCTCTGGGGCTCTGGAGTATACTCAAGATACTTCCCCGTCAGAAAGAAGACAGGAGGTTGGCGTCCCATCCTGGACTTGCGTCGGCTAAACAAATACATGAAGGCACAGAAGTTCCGGATGGTCACCCTCCAGCACGTGCTGGGACAGCTGGAGGAAGGCGACTTCCTAGCGTCGTTTGATCTGGAGGATGCGTACTTTCACATCCCCATCTTAAAAGGACACCGAAAGTTTCTCAGGTTCGTAGTCCAAGGGCGGCACTACCAGTTCAATACCCTCCCATTCGAATTGAAGTCGGCGCCCAGGATGTTCACCAAGTGCCTAGCACCAGTGGCGGCGCAGCTGCGCCTGGAAGGGAATCCATGTCTATCCCTACCTGAACGACTTGCTCATCGGAGCAGGGACAAGGGAACTCGCCGTCGAACACACGGCAAAGACTGTCCGGCTGCTCACGGACCTGGGATTCTCCATCAACTTCCCCAAATCCCACCTGGTTCCGTCGCAGGTCGCGCTGTTTCTGGGAGCCAAGCTCGATACAGTAGCGCAGTTGGCCTCGCTGTCGGAGGAAAGAATGCAGGCCATCCTGGGCAAGGTACAGCGACTGCTGGCCATGGACGTGGCCAGAGTGAGGTCCATCAAGTCCCTGCATCTATCTGGTGCGCCTGTGCAGGCTTCGGATGCGTCCTCTGCAGGAGTTCCTCGACGCCCGTTGGACACAAGTGACGGACAGCTTCGAGTACAAGATCTCGCTCAACAAAGTATTCCGCCAGGCAATTCGATGGTGGGGCACCTGCGTGCATCTCGCCGTGGGCACAGACTTTCAGACCCCGGCATACCAGGTGACAGTGATGATGGATGCCTCCCTGGAGGGGTGGGGAGCGCACACTGGAGATCTTCACGCGAGAGGCCTGTGGCTCCCGGAGGAGAGGCCGCTCCACATCAACATACTGGAGCTCCGAGCAGTGTTCTGGGCCCTCAAGTCATTCCTCCCATCCCTCAAGGGTAAGGTGGTGAGGATCTTCACCGACAACACCACCACGATGTTCTACATCCGGAAGCAGGGAGGAACCATATCCCCAGCCCTATCCAAGGAGGCCCAGGATCTGTGGCACTGGGCCGTTGCCCAGGGGATGTTTCTGGTGCCTTTTCATCTAGCAGGTATAAAAAACACCATCGCCGACTCGCTCAGCAGGGAGCTGCGCTCTTGCCACAAGTGGGAACTATGCCAGGATCAAGTGGATCAACTCTTCCGGCGATGGAGCAAACCCCATATTGACCTGTTTGTGACGGCAACGAACTCAAAGCGCCAGAGGTCGCCAGCAGGTTCCCCCAGCCGAGGAGCATGGGCGATGCTTTCTCGTTCCCCTGGGATGGCCTGTTCCTGTATGCGTTCCCGTCGTTGCTGTTGCTGCTCAGGACCATCAACCAACTCAAGAGGTCCCGGTGCAGGATGATCCTCGTTGCACCGAGGTGGCTGAGACAGATATGGTTCCCGGACCTTCTGGACATGTCAGCGTCCCCACCAGTCAAACTGTCGACGGACGCCGATCTTCTCTCCAGAGAAGGAGGCGCCATTCTTCATCATGACCCGGAGTCGCTGAACTTGCAGGCCTGGCTCCTGCAGCACTAGAGTTTGGAGGGTACGATATCCCGGCCGACTGCAGAGAGGTTCTTGCAAAGGCCAGGGCGTCCTCAACTCTCAAGTGCTACGGACACAAGTGGAGGAGGTTCTCTGTCTGGTGCCGTGCACAGAAGATTAACCCTCTACGGATTACAGCCCCTCAAGTGCTACTGTACTTACTGTCGCTGGCCAAAGCTGGACTAGCTCACGCTTCCATCTAGATACATCTTGCAGCGATTTCCAGATACACCAGAACTGCAGGACGGTCGTCCCTGTGGTCTCATCGCCTGGTGAAGGAGTTTATGAAAGGACTGTTCCGATCGTTCCCGCCGGTGAAGGCTCCAGCCCCGACGTGGGAACTCAACGTGGTGCTGACAAGGCTCATGGGCCCGCCATTCGAGCCCTTGCATTCGGCTCCGTTGAAGTTTCTGTCATGGAAGACAGCGTTCCTTGTGGCCATCACCTCTGCACGACGCATGGGAGAGATTCAGGCCCTTTCCTGCAAGCCTCCATACTTGACTTTCCATGAGACGAGGGTGGTGCTGAGGAAGCACCCCTCCTTCATGCCCAAGGTGCCTTCTGACTTACATCTCAACGAGCCCTTGGTGTTACCAGTCTTTTTCCCATCGCCGTCGTCGGCGGCCGAGAGGACTTTGCACTTGCTGGATGTAGCTAGAGCGCTGAAGTTCTAGGTGGACCGAACAAAGAGTTTTCGGAAGACATCACAGCTGTTTGTGAACTTTGGACCTGTGAACCAAGGGAAGGCTCTCTCGAAGGCTTCCATTTCCAGATGGCTCTCCGGCTGCATCATGCACTGTCATCGGTTGGCAAACCGACCGTTGCCCGGCTGTCCGAGAGCCCATTCGACCAGAGCGATCGCTGCTACCACGGCGTTCTTGTCTGCTGTGCCCCTGCTGGACATCTGCAGGGCTGCTACGTGGAGGTCGACGCACACCTTCACGAGATTCTACTGCGTCGACCGGGATTCCAGGGAGGAGTCCAGAGTCGGCCAGGCAGTGCTGCGCAACCTGTTCGCTTAAGGTCAGCCTGGTGAGGAGGTAAGAGATGCTTAATGTTGAGTTTTATGTAATGCTTAATGTTGAGCCTTGCCACCTCCCGTGGTTGTGCATGTGTGTACTGCTATGTATTCTTATATCCATGAGCATGTGAATCCATGCCAGACCCCATACTTGAGAAGGAACAAGTTACTTACCTGTAACTGTTGTTCTCCAGCATGGGTCTGGCATGGATTCACATGCGAACCCTCCCTCCGTCCCCTCTGCGGCTCTTCACTTGGTCATACTGCCACTTTACGACCTACCAAATCTGAGGATGGCTGCCGAGGGCAGGACTTAGGGAGAGGGCAGTCATTGGCTGGGGCAGTATGACCCAGAGACCAGTGATTGGTTACTACTAAGAAAGACAGATCAGAAACGAAACTGATACTGATTTTTTCTTTACCGAGGATTCCCAGCCTGACGACGGGGAATATTCATGAGCATGTGAATCCATGCCAGACCCATGCTCGAGAACAACAGTTACAGGTAAGTAACTTGTTCCTTTCTCTACTTCATCAAAATCAAAGACTTTCGACTGCGCATGATTTTGTTTGACCCGTCGCACTTCGCTTCACATTTATTAGTTCTCTTTCAATTGTTCTTCCTCCGCTGGGCTTGGACCAAATTGATCTACTTTTGTTACTTCTTAGCTGGTACCTTACAGAGACCTTTGGATGAGCATCCACGCAATGCCAGACCACTCTGTCAAAAGTAGTGTAGCTTGCTTTAAAGTTCAATAAATCATCAGCAGTTTAACTTCACTTGCACCTCTTATAAAATGCGTTTTAACAATGTTCGTTCTAGAACTCGCCATACATTGTTGCTGCTTGCAACCTTGGCTTCAACACAGACTGGTCTTGTATCAGTCTCCCCAACTCACCGGATGTGTTGATTTCACTGAATCTGTTTTACAATTTGATTTGCTTAAACTGTTAACATATACCTACTGTATTGGTCCATTCTGGGACTCCTCTTGTTTGGGGGTCTCCAGAACCAAGACCACAAATGTGTTTGGGACTATACGTCATCCAAAGAGTGCATTTTATGTCCACCGTTTGGCAACAATCGGTTTCTCTTTTGTGATATAAGGGAACCCCCATCCGCCCAGAAATCATCACTGAAGAAGACTGTGAATTTAGGGAAGAGGTCATAGAAATGCTGCATGTTAATAGGAGAATCAGAAACCATGGTCAAAGAAAGTATATCTTCCTATAGGTAACCCATTAAAGGTGAGATTGCAGCACTGAGGGAAGGAAAAAGCATGGTGCCAAAAATAAATTGTTGTGAGGGTCCTATTCAGCAGAGGGCTTGTCACAGGGGCCATCTGGATGGGAGAGGCACTTTTCTATAACGTAGGAAGATAACCGAATCCTATGAACCCCCTCACCTGCAAATCATGGAGATGTAAGGAGGTGTCAAGAAAATTGTTAGAGAATTTCTCCTACCGTTCCAGTAAAAGAGTCCTCACAAAAACCCTAAAAGTAAAAGAGAGAACTAAAACAAAACAATAGGGTTCTGCCCCACGTAGTAACAGTGTCAACTGCATTAATAGACGGTTAATATCCAGCTCATACAGTGTAAACCTTAGAAACAATGACTTGAAGGGAGCTATTATGCAACAGGGGGAACAAAGATATGAAGTCCTGAGACATGATGCAGGAGTAACATCCTCAACTATCATTGAGATTAGATCGAAAATAGCAAACAACATTGACAGAGAGCTGCTTTGAATGTCCTTCCATTTTCATTTGCTGGGAGAAATTGCTCAGCTGCATGTTTCTTTAGTATTTGAATACAAGCCCAATTCTCAATACGGAGTCTGTCGGAAAATGCTGCACTCTTGCTGTGTATAGCTTGCCTAGGAGCAAGTAGACCATTTATAAACTATACATGTCGCTGTTTCGGAAGTGATACTAAAAGAAGAGGCAACCAGTCACCCCAACACTTAGCATACCCCAAGCCATTGGTGGAAGGTAGCCTCTCTGTTTATAGTCAAAAGAAGGACACTCCCTATTTGAAAGTAGAACACTCTTCAATAGCGAGAAAAAACAAGTTTGTACAATTTCTTTTGCACTTATGATGATAGAATGTGACAACAAAAGCAGCGAAGTGTATTACTATGAGAGGCAATGATGACCCCACCCTCAATAGAAGAGGATATAGGTAATTGTAGTTTTATTTATTTGAAGAACAGGGATGTCAATTGTGATCAGAAATGACTTACAGTAACACATTTATAGATGGCCGAGGCATTCCCACAAAGGGTCCCTGTACAATAGCACCAAGTTGAGAACAAGTGGTGAGACAGTTTGAGGGTGTAACAAAAATGGGACATATAACAGGAACAAAACAAAGCAAACAGAAAAATATACATAATATGGAAGAAAACCTGTGCATTACAAAGGTAACAGTGACCTAAGGGGGCAAGGGCTTTAAACTAAAGAGGAATACCATTTAAAAATGCATAATTACATTGTTAAATGTCACTGGTAGAGTCAAGTAGGGAGAATGGGGGGAGGTTAGGGAGCTTTTTCTTTAGCAAGTGAATTAAGTTTAAGCTGAGCTTTGAAGAGATCCACAGTTGGGCTGGCATTGATTGTAATGGACAGTGGGTTCCAGTGGAACTGGATGAGTAGGGAGAAAGAGCAGCAGAGAGAGGAGGCACAGCGAGGGTATGGGACGGTGAGGTTAAGTGGAGAGGATCTTCAGAGGGAACGAGATGGTGAGTAAACTGAGATACAGTCAGACAGGTAGTGAGTAGCAAGACCATTGATGGCTTTGTAGACTAGGAGAAAGAACTTGAAAAGAGAGCAGTTTTCCATGGAGAGCCAACCAGCATGTTGTCAATAGATAGAAGTGGGGGAATATCTGGGTAGGTTGAAGAGCACGTGGATAGCAAAATTGAGGACTTTTGTCTAAAGGATGGAAGGAGTAGATCGGCAGGCCAATGAGCAGGCTTGAGCAGTATTCACGTTTGCTGAGCATGAGAATGGAGATTAGAGTATTTGTAGAGTGGTTAGTAAGACAAGCATGGACTTTCTTAATGTTGAGCAGGTTACTACGAGCAGCAGAGGCAGGGGTTTTCATGAATTGTTGCAGTGGTAGGTTGCTATCAAAGTGGACCCCAAGATTGCATGCCTTGGATGAGGGAGCAAGAAGGCCAGGCGGGAATAAGATAGGAGAGGAGAGGAGAGGGGATGGGAGGGGAGTGGAAGGGAGGGATGGCATTGGAAGGTGGCATTTATCTGTTTTTGAAGAGTTCAGCATGAGGCACCATAGAGCCATTCCGTGACAAATTTCAGTGAGACGGTTCTTAATCCGTTGCAAGATGGTAGGGGTGAAAGATGAAAATTAGAAAACGATTTGAATGTCATCAGCAAAAAATGATAAAATAAGTCTTCCTAGGACAGAGCTACTGTGATGAATCAGAGATGATTCCCCCAGAAAACCTGGCCTTGGACCCTTCCCATGTGGCCAGGGAAAGGCAGATGCTTCCTGACCCTAGGGTCGGTGTTCTGTCGGAGGATCACATGGGAGGGTCACACCAAGAGGAATGCAAAACCCCCTTTAATACATTTCCCTGAGACCCTACAATCCTAATGGCCTATTGTACAGTTCAGACTGTGAAGAAAAAGGCAATTTGAATGGGCGACTTCAAGTCCCACAATGCCCAAATAACTGGGACGAAGAAGAGGGATTTGGAGGCACTAGATTGTAAGGTGCAGTTTAGTGATTCTAATGGCCCACACCTGATAGGGTCCGGTGAGTATAAAGGGCCCCCTCAGGTGCAGGCCATTAGGAGAAGCATACAGTGCAGTTATTATTAAGACTCCACATTGTAGTGGCAGCAGAAGCTGAAGGGAAGCAGAGACACCAGAACTATCGCTAT
This sequence comes from Ambystoma mexicanum, assembly GCF_040938575.1. NCBI lineage: Eukaryota > Metazoa > Chordata > Amphibia > Caudata > Ambystomatidae > Ambystoma > Ambystoma mexicanum. The sequence continues at coordinate 1,301,689,725 of NC_090932.1, forward strand.
TTGTGAAGTGGATGCCAGTTTCGTGAGGGTCTCTACCCTTAATGACCCTGTTGCAGAGGTTGCACGGCAGGAAACATTATTACAGAAATCCTTCCCCATGGCTGTATTGTATGCAGAGGTTAATCGAAGAAGCTTTCCCCAAAGTTACTTGTATTCCCGAAGCAGGCGAGCACTTTGGAGCGAAGAATAGTCCTCTCCCGACCGGCACGGGCCGCAGGAAGCAGCTTACCGTGCAGCAGCAAGCGGAGGAAACAGAAGTGGCAGCGGTGGGAGCATGTATGCAGCACCGGGTGAGTCACTAGTATTGTGTGACTCCGGAATGCTCCGTAATCACCCTCTGGCCACTCTTGTGAATATTGAATACCGTACTAATGTAAAGAGACAATCACATACAATACAAAGCAGCTGTAGTGGCAGAATAAGAACCTTGGGCACAGACACAGAAGGTTATAGTTGTAATTACAAAGGTCAAAAGAAGGTAACAGAAAATACCATTGCCAAAGCCAAGAGAGAGCTATTAAGAAGCTAGCCAATTGTAAACCATATTGCCAAAGAGAGGTAGAGGCAATATTTGATAAAGACCCAAGCAAACATTGTCTATGCCAAATAAGCATGATAGAAAAGCCTTTTTCAGCAGATGGTTGAGGTAAGACTGGGAAAACAAGAGTGGCAGAAGAGCTGCCCTCCTGACAGAAAGCATTCAGGAGGAAAGGAGCACAATCTGCATTGCCTGTGGCAATCACAAGGGTGGAACAAACAGTACCAATGTGTTACATGTTTTCCCAGAAGAATTAGCCTATACCGAAGTTGTTGATACGGATATTGTTGAAAGCCAAAAAGATTATGTTGTGGCAGGAGAGTTGCCCTCCTGATAGAGCGCATTCAGTAGGAGAGGAGCATACCCTGCATTGCATGAGGCATAAACAGCACCACTGTTAAATATACATGGCTGATGTTTTTGAAAGTCATAAGACTTTGCTAAGTTGTTTGAATTGAACCGTACCACAGAAGTACTTGTAGCAGTGTTAGAAGCTTTTAGTCTTGGCAGGCGAGTATGCCAGGGCAAGCCACTTTGTAGTGGTACACCTGGCAGGTGAGTGGACCCGGTAGCAGGTGTTGAAGTACTGTGTTGTGGTTAAAGACTGTGAAGAAGAAATGGAAAGGTCCTCTACATTATTTGGTGAAATCATCCTGGCAAAGCATTACTGTTGCTAAAGATGAACTGTGGAAGTGTTTTTTTGTTTCTTAAGAAGTTGTGTTGAACTCTTTGTTACAAGTGAAGAGACAAAGAGTTGTCATTTCTTTGTGAACTGTTGGAAAGTCCAAGTGAGAGACTCTTGGCGCAAGAAGAACCTTATCACCAGAACTTTGTTGTAGAACCGAACATTCCTAATGTTGAACTGTTGATACCAATTCCTGCTTTGAATCTGGGAAGGGAGCATTACCAAGGTTACAAGCAGAAACGGTCATTAAGTTTAAGTTGGACGTAACTCTTATATTTGTTATATTTGAATTGCCATATATTCCCTTCATATGTTGTTTGTATGTGTGTGGGACAGATTCCCTTTGTTAGCATGTTTCCTTAAGTTTATTTTGATAGGCAGGGAAATACTCTTGAGCGTAGGGATAGTGAGGCATTTATCAAACCCTTTTAAGTTAATAAAATGGCATTGTAGGAAAGACCTTTACAAAGTTGTCTGCCACACATATCTGAACCCTCACAGTACAGGGGGTGAAGAGCAGAGGTCCAAAGACTGATCCTTGGGGATGCCAACAGGGAGAGAGGTAGGGCGAGAGGTTTGCGAGTTCCAAGAGAGTTTAAAGGATCAACCTATCAAGTAGGAGGTGGTCCAGGCAAGAGCTTATTTGGGAAACCCAAGGTCATGTATAGTGAGGAGGAAGGCAAAGTGGTCGACAGTGTCAAAAGATCTAAAACGATGAGTGTAGAAGAGAGTCTGGAGCATTAGAGCAAAAGTTGGAGCCATGCATAAGTGCAGTCTTGGTGGGGTGTTTAATACAGAACCCAGATTGAAGTGGATCTCCAAGACCATTATTCTCAAGGTACTAAGTGACCTGGCCAAAGACACCCACTCAAGGACAGTTAAGGTAAGGTAAGGTAAAGCAAGGTAAGAGTTTTTGCAGATTTAAAGGAGGCAGGGAAGAGTCCAGCAGAGTGTGAGAGCATTTAAAGAACTCAGAGAGATAAGGGCAACTGAGTGTGACTATGTCTTTGACCATTTGTGGACCAAAACAATCGATAGGAGCCCAAGATGGGTGTGCACTGTGAAGAATGGGAGCTCATTCAATATGAGAGGTGGGGGAGAAGCAGTCAAGAGTAGAAGAGTTGGGGGAGGGATGGTGAGTTAGAGTGGAGGACTGTGAGTGTCACATTGGAGGGTAGATGAAGGTGTGTGGGGGTGATTGTGAAGGAAGGAGATTAGGTTTGATGAGGTGGAGGATTTGGCCGTCCAGTGCAGAGTTTAGAGCAGCAAGGGAATTGTTGTAGGCTAGGGAAGGTGTCTTTAATTTGCACCAGCATCGTAGGTCATGGCCCTTGTTTGTATTGACGGTGTGAAATTCAGAGGTGATCAATGGCTGAGGACGGGGACTGGAAGGTGTGAATGTGTGGGCAGGATAGTGTTGGTCGAATGGAGTCATAAGTGCTGGTGAAGTCAGAGAAAGCATGATCAGTGGAAGTGGTATTGATAGGGGAAAGCGACAGGTCCTCACATCATCAAGATAAGGGACAAGAAAGTCCAGCCTAACTGCCCTTTTAGTAATTCAAGAGGGGAGATGAGTAGAAAGTGGAGGGACCGAAATGTTAAAATGAACAATGGAGTGATCAGAGGGAGAGGGCTCAATTGAGAGGTCAGAAGAGGAGAGGGTAGAAGGGGAGTGTTTAGGACTTATTGATAAGAACACCACACAGCTGCCCTACTCAACCAGTCAAGGAGAGTGGGAGATGGTATCAGAGTCAGTATGGAGAGATGCTAGTGTAGCAGAGTTTTGAGGGGAGATCCGGGTTTCTGTGATACCAAGAGGTGAAAGTTGACGGTGATGAAATTCGAAGTGGTCATTGGTGTAGGCAGACCTGTTGCAGAGGGATTGTGCATTCCAGAGGTCAAGTGAAAGAGTGATAGGAGGTGGGAGAGAGGAGCAGGTGGTGTGCGGTAGGCTAGGGGGACAGACGGGGTTGGAGGTCATGTGAGCCTGGGAACTACTTATTTGAGGGGTGGAGGCTGCAGGATGCGAGGAGGTTGTTGGTGAGTCCAGAGAATGATTCAGAAGTTACACCAAGGTGAGGCTGAAAACTGTGAGCAAAGGGAAGGAGAAGCTAGAATGAGAAATGAGCAAAGTCAAGATGCATGATGAAGAGTAGAAGAAGTAGGCAAGTGAAGACAGTGAAGAAAGGGTGCAACCCAAGAAACTGAGACGGTAGGTGGGTGAGTGAACAGGGAAGGGGTGGATGGGTAGCTTCAGAAGAATCAGGTGTAAGTTCTGAGTTGGTTTAGAAGGGGGCTATTGGTAACCAAAAGACAGTTAGCAGGTCCAAAACAGAAATGTTCTTTGGTCTTGTGGGGTAACAAAAGCCCACATGGTGAATGGATAGTCAATGGGTGAAATGATCCTTATGCGTGGAAGCAGAATTCAGGTAAAGGGTGAGCTCTGTGAAGTAATAGCTTGAACAGGAGTTCGAACCTCCAGACAGTTACATGTCCCCATGGAAGCCAAATGCAGTGCTCCAGTTGACTTCCATATTTGCAGGGGTAGAGTTCTTGATTATGTAGGCCCAGGGAGCTTTGTTTTGTAGGTATGACCCTTAGATGGTGCAGAGGTTCCTCTCGCAAAGCACGATGTGGCCAAGAAAATGTCAATGAAGACCAGTCGTGCAGTCTGCTCCAGAGGAGGGGTAGGCTTTGCGCACTGCAATTTTGCACGATAAAATGATGCCTGTGGGCTAGCCTTCCTTCTTTAATCCATCTAGCATGTCTGTCCTGGAAATAGCACTGGACTAAGCTATCATCTGGAAGCACTAATTGTATAGTCTACATTGAATGTTTGATATCATAGCATTGCAGGAGGTAAGGATGGTAGAGAAATTCCCATTGAATGGATTTCATTTTTTCACGTGTGTGTCACGCCGCCTGTCCTGGGGTCTCCTTACCCGCTACGGTGTTCCCCGTCCTGGAGGTTGTATCCCCGCTTTCGGCTTCGGGGTCCGGGGCTGTCCTGGGTCTCGGGCGCTTCCGGGTCTCCTGTGCGCTCTGCTCCACGCATGCGCGGGCGTCCGCTCTCCGCGCATGCGCGATGCACAGGATGTTCGATGCGGGGAGATCTGCGGCTCAAGCCTCGTTATGGGTGAGCCAATGCCTGGGAAACAGCACAGCTTGCGTTGCAAGCCTCTCAGGTGCTGGTGGGCCTACTTAAGGAGCCCTGATCCTTTTCCAAACCGCGTCTCAACGCGGTTTGTACGGATCGTGTTTTCGCTGCCCTAGTGTTGCCTTTCTGGTTTCCTGTTATCTTCCTCCTGTCCTTGTTCTGCCTGGGGCACCCCTGTCTCCGTACCCATTCCTCCTCGCTCCCTCCATCCTGCTACCTTCCAGGTTCTGAATTCCCTCTGGCCCTCCTTGTTCTGGTCTCTGTCCCTCCTCCCTGCCTGTCTGGCTCAGTCCTCCCCGATTCCATCTGGCTCTGAGTTCCCTTTGCTTCGTCTGGTTCCTATGCTCATCCCGTTCCATCAGCCTGCTCCACTTGCTGCCTAGTCATCGCTCCTGGAGGTTCTGTTTTGCTTCTGGTCTCCTGATCTCATCAGTTACAGTCGGGATCTACCTGCCTCCTGTGGACCTTGAACCATCTACTCAGAGGCTCCCCCTGCCAGAGCTTGCACTGTCCTGACGCAACGCAAATCAGGGGTGAGCCAACCCGTGGCGTTGGGAGCTGGTTCACCTCCAATCCGGTTTTCATTCGGGCTGGTGTTGGGCTGGTTCCCCGCGTCATCATTCACGTCTCCTCGGATCATCTGACAGCCTGGCCTCATCATCAAGGAACCCAACCGGACGAACAGGTACGCAGCGTTCTCGAGACGCTATTTATAACAGATTGAGACGCCTTTCTTCTGACATCTCGGACTCTGCGATGGAAGAGGATCCGGGTCTTCGTAATGAGCTTCAAGCGCTTCGTGCCGAAATGGCGGCACTCCGTCAGGAGAACGTAACCTTACGCCAAATGATTACACAGAATGCTGGTGCCGTTCCACAGCCTGAAGGTCCTATGGCTCACACTGCTCCCATCAAGTTCGATGGAGATCCTCGCCGTGTGGGTGAATTCTGTAATCATTGCCGCATACACTTTCTCTTCCGTTCATCTCACTTTACCAATGACAAAGCCAAGATCGGATACATATTGGGCAACTTGTCTGGAAATGCGCTCGCCTGGGCAACTCCTTTGGTCGTTACCAATAACCCGATTCTGAGTGATTTTGTAGCCTTCGAGAAGGCGTTTTTGGATGTGTTTCAATCCCCCAATCTGGCTTCAGCAGCACAGAACCAATTGATGGACTTACAACAGGCCAATACTGACATCATTTCTTACATCAGCCGTTTCCGTCAATTAGCAACTGACTCCTTATGGCCAGAGGTAACGCAAAAGACCTTGTTTCGCAGGGGATTAAGAGAGGAATACAAGGATGAATTGTTACACATTCCCGAACCTGACGATTTACAGAAACTTATTGATCAGGTTTTGAGGATAGACCAGAGATTGGCCGAGAGAAAGGGAGCGAGACGACGGTTTGAGAAGGCAAATCCCAGACCACTGGCTCTACCTACTGGGATGTCAGCACCTTCGGATTCTACCCAGGAACCAATGCAACTGGGAGCTGTAAGGGGTCCTTTATCGGAAGAGGAGAAGAAGCGCAGGAGAAGTCAGCGACTGTGTTTGTACTGCGGAGGTGCTGGCCATTTTCTGAGTACCTGTCCCCTGCGTCCTATCAAGAAAGGGGGAAACTAGAAGACCTGTCGTTTAAGGGAAAGGCTACGACAGGTCCTTTCTTGCTTTCAGACCTTTCCAGCCCTGGGTTACAACTGCCCCCAATGCAGCCTGCCGTCTTGATGATTCTAGAGATCACTTTGAAGTGGCATGATAAAACGATTGAGGTCCATGGTCTGTTAGATTGCGGGGCCTCTGGAAACTATATAGATGAGGCATTCGCCATCAACATTGGTATGCCGTTATTTAGCAGAAAGACTGCTATACCAGTGGAGGTCATCGATGGTACACCTTTGGCTTCCGGTCCCATCCGGTTGCATACAGTCGCCATGCTATTACAGATCAAGGGGCATGAAGAAAGGATAGCCCTCGACGTCATCAAGTCACCTTCGTATCCAGTGGTTTTGGGACTACCTTGGCTTTTGCGACACAATCCTACAATCAATTGGGAGTCCCGCACATTGAGGTTTGTTTCTACCTATTGCCTCCGTGAATGTTGCTGCCACAACACTTCCTTGAAGTCCACTACCTCGATCCCTCTAGTCCCGGGAGGGGACTCGTCCGCCTTATGTTCCCTGTCTCAGATACCGAGTGTTTATGCCGACCTTTGCACGGTGTTTTCTGAGCCCGGAGAAATACCTCTTCCTCCTCACAGGACATTTGACTGTTCCATAGACCTGATTCCTGGTGCTGTGATTCCTCATGGGAAGTTGTACTCTTTAACTCAGTCTGAAAAACAGGTACTCCGGGATTATCTGGATGATTGTTCTAAGAAGGGTTACATCGTACCTTCCAAATCCTCCGCCGGTTTTCCGCTGTTCTTTGTCAAGAAAAAGGAGGGGACCCTGCGGCCCTGTATCGATTACCGCCAATTGAATGACATAACACTCAAGGACAGGTACCCATTACCTTTGATTCGGAACATCATGGAGTCCTTACGTTCTGCCAATATCTTCACTAAATTGGACCTCCGGGGAGCCTACCATCTGGTTAGAATCAGAGAGGGCGACGAGTGGAAGACGGCTTTTAAGACACCCTTTGGGCACTACGAATACAAGGTGATGCCCTTCGGGTTGTGTAATGCCCCAGCCGTCTTCCAACGGTTTATGGACAACGTCTTTGGCGATTTGGTTGGCATCTCGGTCTGGGTTTACCTGGACGACATTCTGATCTTCTCGAATAATCTGCAGGAACATGTCTCACATGTCAGTGAAGTACTTCTGCGATTGTCACGTAATCACCTGTACGCCAAAGCCGAGAAGTGTTCGTTTAACCGGAATAACATGGAGTTCTTGGGATTCGTAATCAGTAATGCTGGTATACACATGGATTCGGGCAAAGTGAAGGCTATTCAGGATTGGAAACAACCGCATGATTTGAAGTCCCTTCAACGGTTTTTGGGGTTCGCCAACTTTTATCGGCGTTTTATTCCACAGTTTTCACAGGTCACGGCCCCATTGACACGTTTGACCAGTGTTAAGATACCTTTCCTTTGGGACCAAGAGGCATCAACTGCTTTCGAGTGCTTAAAGACAGCCTTTAGTACAGCTCCTGTTTTGCGTCACCCTAACGATGAGATGCCATATGTCATTGAAGCAGATGCCTCCAACTTTGCTGTTGGAGCGGTCCTCTTGCAAAAGCATCCTACGTCCGGCGACGAACACCCTGTGGCCTATTACTCACAGAAACTCACCTCCAGTGAGCTGAACTACGCAGTCATTGAAAAAGAACTTTTGGCCATCAAGACGGCGTTCGAAGAGTGGAGACATCACTTACTTGGTGGTCGTTTCCCGGTAGAAGTTTGTACTGACCATCGCAACTTGCAGTTCCTACGATCATTGCAGTGTCGCACTGCTCGGCAAGCCCGATGGGCCTTCTTCTTCTCTCACTATGATTTCAATATCACATACATTCCTAGCTCCTGGAACCAGAAGGCTGATGCCTTGTCTCGATCCCTGGAAAAGGAAGAAGTTGGAGTCGGTTTGAACACGCCTATGATATCTCCCAAACACTTTCTATCGACCTTAGCTCCGCATCTCCAGAAGATCAGCCAAGAAACCTGGAGAGATCCGGAACGTGACAATCTGCTGAAGAAACCCCAGATCAGCGAACGTGACGGTTTTTTGTTCTTTCTGAACCGGTTATACATACCATCGACTGCCCTTCGCTTAGACATTCTACATGGATTTCACGATTCTCAAGTAGCTGGTCGCCGTGGTATCAAGGCTACCCAGGAGTTGATCTCCAGACAATTCTGGTGGCCTGGATGGGCCAAAGAAGAAATAACGTATGTGGAAAGTTGTCCAACCTGTGCTCAGACGAAGACGCCCAGAAGAAAGCCTTTGGGGCTACTTAAGCCTACTGAAACACCACCCTACCCTTGGCATACTATCGCCACTGACTTCATTGTAGAGCTTCCGCCCTCTGAGGGTCACACTTGTGTCATGGTGGTTGTGGATTGTTTTACTAAATACGCACACTTCATTCCTTTCATGAAGATTCCGACCTCCTCCCAGATGGCTTTGGCATTTCTACACAACATTTATCGGTTACATGGACTCCCAGAGAAGATCATCTCTGATCGTGGTTCACAATTTCTATCTTCCTTCTGGCATCAATTGTGTAAACATCTGGGTATCCACAGAGCCCTGAGCTCAGGCTATCACCCGCACACCAATGGTCAGACCGAAAGGATGAATCAAACCCTGGAGCAATACTTACGTTGCTATGCCAATGCCACTCAGTCAAACTGGCTAAGGTACCTGGATCTAGCAGAAGTTTCCTATAATAATGCGGCTCATGCTGCCACCGGCATCAGTCCTTTTTTTTGTTCAGCCGGACAACATCCCAAACTGGTCCCCTTCTCACCTATAGTGCCCAGCACTGTGCCGTCTGCGGATCAATTGGTCTTCAATATTCAGAGACAGCATGACCTGGCCCGGAACACCCTTACGGAGACACGAGAGCGCATGAAGGAGCAGGCTGATAAGGGCCGAACCACAGAGCCCGATTTCCAGGAGGGCGATCTGGTTTGGTTGTCTTCCAAGAACCTGCCTGTTCGCAATTTACCCACTAAGTTGGCACCCCGGTTCTATGGGCCTTTCAGAATTGCCAAACGTTTGTCTTCAGTGGCTTTTCGATTAGTGCTGCCCCTCACTTGGAAAATACACCCTGTATTTCATGTCTCCCTTTTGAAGCCCTATGTGAAGGATGTCTTTAGGCGCTCTGGCCCACGTCCCTCCTCTGTTTTGGTACAGGGTGTTCCTGAGTTTGAGGTTCAGGAGATCTGTGATTCACGGATTCGTCGGGGTGTACTCCAAATCTTAATTGCTTGGAAGGGTTATCCTGCTTGTGATCGCACTTGGGAGCCGCGCTGTAATGTGCATGCTCCCCGGCTTGTCCGTGAATTCTTTCTTCGTTTTCCCTGGAAACCTGGGGCCCCGGGTCTTTCTGAGAGGGGGCATAGTGTCACGCCGCCTGTCCTGGGGTCTCCTTACCCGCTACGGCGTTCCCCGTCCTGGAGGTTGTATCCCCGCTTTCGGCTTCGGGGTCCGGGGCTATCCTGGGTCTCGGGCGCTTCCGGGTCTCCTGTGCGCTCTGCTCCGCGCATGCGCGGGCGTCCGCTCTCCGCGCATGCGCGATGCGCAGGATGTTCAATGCGGGGAGATCTGCGGCTCAAGCCTCGTTATGGGTGAGCCAATGCCTGGGAAACAGCACAGCTTGCGTTGCAAGCCTCTCAGGTGCTGGTGGGCCTACTTAAGGAGCCCTGATCCTTTTCCAAACCGCGTCTCAACGCGGTTTGTACGGATCGTGTTTTCGCTGCCCTAGTGTTGACTTTCTGGTTTCCTGTTATCTTCCTCCTGTCCTTGTTCTGCCTGGGGCACCCCTGTCTCTGTACCCATTCCTCCTCGCTCCCTCCATCCTGCTACCTTCCAGGTTCTGAATTCCCTCTGGCCCTCCTTGTTCTGGTCTCTGTCCTTCCTCCCTGCCTGTCTGGCTCAGTCCTCCCCGATTCCATCTGGCTCTGAGTTGCCTTTGCTTCGTCTGGTTCCTATGCTCATCCCGTTCCATCAGCCTGCTCCACTTGCTGCCTAGTCATCGCTCCTGGAGGTTCTGTTTTGCTTCTGGTCTCCTGATCTCATCAGTTACAGTCGGGATCTACCTGCCTCCTGTGGACCTTGAACCATCTACTCAGAGGCTCCCCCTGCCAGTGCTTGCACTGTCCTGACGCCACGCAAATCAGGGGTGAGCCAACCCGTGGCGTTGGGAGCTGGTTCACCTCCAATCCGGTTTTCATTCGGGCTGGTGTTGGGCTGGTTCCCCGCGTCATCATTCACGTCTCCTCGGATCATCTGACAGCCTGGCCTCATCATCAAGGAACCCAACCGGACGAACAGGTATGCAGCGTTCTCGAGACGCTATTTATAACAGTGTGTAGCATGAAAGCCCAAAGGGCACCCAAAATAATGTTCTGTCTTGCTAATTTGAACAGATGCAAAACATGCAATAGCATTTTGTGTCCACGTGAATATCAGTTTCAGGTTTGTTAAACACTGTTACCTCTCACAGACCGAAACTGCATCATGCTTAGAACGTGGAAAGTTGCAGAATTAGAGGTGAAGAAATAAGCAGGAAGGCTACGGAATCCGCGTTTACAACACCCACAAACCTATCAATGACTGACACCAGTTGAAGGCCCATTCTTCTGCCAAAAAGATCCATAACAGCATTAGCTTCCAGATAACTCACCCAATAACTCCTCTGATCTTCATCGGCATTAAGCTACCATCTCTCGCCTGAGGGCCACCAGCACACTGGTAACAACTACAGATCAATAGAAGGCACACAAGAGTCAAGCACACTCCCTGCTTACTGCAAGATTGACACCACTGACCAGTTAGAAGCACATCACTCCAGGAGTCGCCATTGAGTATGCCGTATACCATGAAACAGCCCCCCAAGGTCGCCCCTCACTGGAAGCAGAATGACCAACCAGGTCCCACTGAAACCCTACTCAGCTTGTTTGAAGATCATGACAACGACCAAGAACCTCCAGATTACAGTGTCACATAATGAACAAATCAATCAACGCCCAATGACAGAAGGGAGCCACATAGGAGTAGTCGCGACCAGATGCCTCCTGATCAACGCCTTTTGAAACACTGCTCGAGCATATGCGTTTATCTGTGTGAGGAAAAAATAAACATACATCTCACCCCAGAAACCTACCTTTCAGAGGATCACTCAACAGCCATACATAATGCCATCCTCGCAGGCAACAAAATTAAATTTGCAAATGGGGCAGCCAGGAGTGGAAGACGAATTCTATTTGTTCACAGACTCCATCAGAGTTACTGCCCCATGCTTCATTATTACGTTTCTACTCAATTTGTTTGATCTCTCACATGTCAAGTCTTACATGCCATCTCCTATAGAGACCATTGTCCACCCTGAAAAGCATGTCACCAAAAAAGCCAAATGAATGTTCACAAAAGATGTAGGACTCCAAATGGTCTGCTCCCAAGCTGAATTGCAGCAAGAAAAGACAACGGGGAGCAGACAAGAAGCCACCTACAAATGTACAAATTGGCATACCATCGGCACCCGCACTGCTGCAGAGCAGAAATGATCAAAACAAAGAAAGCCCACTACCTACATCGGTTAGAAGGAAGTTTTCAAACTCATCCACGAATTCAAGATCCCTTCAGTCTGTAGTACCGTCTAATACCTATGCATGAAATCTGTGATTCCATGGCGACTCACCTCAGCAACACAATTCAACAAAACCAAGACAACCTGGAGAGGAATGAAGTAACAGCATTCTACCCAACAAAGGGATCAATACCTACTCTTTCCTCAACACCATCATTAAATGCCTTCTACCCTTTTGAAACACAGGAATTTCTTTACACAATAAACTCAGAAGGCTTTCCAGAAACCCTGCACCCCTCAACATCTACCAAACGATAAGTAAGCACCAGGGATAACAACCTTTCTTCCTATTCCATTTTAATGCCTCCGTTGAGCCCCACACACTTTCTAAGCAGCCTTCGTTAAACCCCCTCCTTAAAAAAGAAAACTCCAACCCAAGGGACTAAGCTAGCTATTGTCCAATTTTGAAAACATTTTTCATCTGCATAATACTGTAAAAGGTCATATACTAACCGCCTCAGGAATCCACCCAGATGACCAAGTGCCTCCATGAATCACAACACAGTTTCAGGTCAATGAGAGGAACAGAATCCACGCTTTGGTAAATTTGCTACCTCACTCCCAGAAGGCATTGAATGTTTGTTTCTCCGCCTCACTATGTATACCCCTTGCTTGTCCCTCTACTGGCTCCTCTCTAAGATCTCCCATCACCTTACACTACACTTGCACCCTCATCCTCCACATCACAAGCCTAGCCTATAAAACATATACAGTCACAAGCTATAACCAATCTCACCACTTTAGCCCTATTACACTCCCCATCAGGAGAGATCACTACACATGCCACAATTCCTTCTCCAACCTTGGGCTCTCTCATGTAGATAACATACCCACAAGGGCTAATGAATAATCCGCAGAAGCATACCGGCATATATGATTTGGGTAATTCTGGCCTGCACCCATCAACACCACCGATTTTTCATCAGCATATCCCACTACCAACAAGCAAGCCTCCATCTTTCCTTATAGAGCCATGCACAGCGAGGCCAAAAACAAATGTCAGAAGCCCACATTCCCTACCTACCTTCAGATTGGTAGTAAATACACACACGCATTTTACTACTCCTTTCATTACTTTCCAACACAGACTACCAACACAAACTATGGTCTTCCAAAGAGCGTTCATCCATACTTTAAACGCTGAACCTAAGTCATGTGTATAAAATGCTCCAACTACAAGGGATGCCAGGTCAGCGACTGTACACAAGTATTTAACAAAACATTTGAATGATGACTGTGCCCAAATTAATCCTGAGGTCCCATCCCAACAATGCATGCCAGCATTGCCACTGTTCGTGTTGCTTGCTCCCAAACAAAATCATTAGGACTGTGTTAAGACTATATGATGCTTTGCCCCACTTTCATGCTGATTGTGCCCAAAGAAAGCCATGAGGCATGTCTCACCAACACATGCCAGCATTGCCACTGTGAAACACTTTTCCATATGACTGCATTGCCACTGTAAAAAAACATTTCTGTAGTTCTGTGCCCAACAAAGATCATGTGGCCTATTGCAACAATATATGCCAAAATTCCCACTGCTTGCCATCTCCTTTCATTTATGCAGCTTGCCATCTCCTTTCTTGTCCATGTCACTCTCCATGCCCCAGTTGTGTACCTGTGTTGCTTTCATTGCTAATTGTTGGCCACATCTTTTTTTTTGTTTTTTTTATTGTATATGGTTTACAAGAAACCTTTACAAAAAAGACTTTAGGAAGTAAAAAGACATTCATTACATTTAAATTTCAATTATACTAACAAACATTAAAACATAGATCCAATTTCCAGTTAAAATTTCCAGAGAATAACGGACAGATTTAAATTTAGATTTGAAAGGTTCAGTGCAAAGTACAGTGCAGTATTAAAGAATATACCGACATTAAAAAAAATGTAACATTTTCAAAGTTCTAAAAAATTTCAGAAAAACAAGCATAATCATAACAGGCATAATCATAACAACGGGGCATATAAATCTAAAGCTTTGATAAAACCAGCCACAGCCAGTCCATCCTTAATATTTGAAATAGAGAGACACTGTGACCAGATCAGATTGTCCGCCCCCATTTGCCCCATTACATTAAAACGACCTAAATATTTGTCCCTTAAAGAAATCAAAGCAGTACAGTCTAAAAAGAGATGCCGAGCAGTTTCAATCACCCCCAGAGTTTTGCAAAAACGACAGATAGGATCTACATCAGAATACTCCTTCCTTTTATGTAGAACTTCTCGAGTCGGAAGGAGATTGCATCTGAGTTTAATGAGAAGGGAGCGATAATATCTGTTGGGAAATTGATTCAGAATAAAAGACAACTGGCCTCTTTTCTTATGGTCAGATTGTAAATCACTCAAAGAGGAATACGAATGTAATTTATCAATAGTGTTACTCCAGTCATGACTGAAAAGACACTCCTTGACCTTGTTGGGATTTGTTAGTAGGGTCCCTATCAGACGAAATATCCAACAAGGTCTTGTCACAGAGATAACTAAAAGCGTTAAGATATAGATTCTGGACTAAAAGTCCCTGAGAAGAAATCATATGGCCCACATCAGCATAAAGGGTATCAGGTTTAGGAGAGAGCAGAGCTGAAAAAAGTGAAAGAACCCTCCAGAGAATCCTGGCTCGGAATGAGACTAACCCTAGTTCATACCTAATAGCCGCTGTTGGAATGGAATTTGGCAGTTTTAGAATTTTCCTCCAGTAGATATCCTCAAGAGAGTCCCAGAAAATCAAAAGTGCCGAGTAGTGGAGTTCCATTACATACACAAGCTTTGGAGTAACCTTACCCTTAAAGAAATCTACTACAGGCTTAAGGGAGAACATGCCATATTTATTATCTAGTCTAAGGGATTGGGAGATGAGTGGGAGCAATTTGTGTCTAAGAAATCGTCTAAGTTCGATCGCCGAGGGTTGGGCCAGAATCAGATAACCAAGATAGACGATTTTATTTGCTCTAATTATATTTTCACCACCTATTTTCCATACTTTGTTATTCCCCATTCTCCCCTTTGAGAAGACCATTGTACGGGTTTTGCTCGGGTTAATCTTAAGCCCATTAAGAGTAGCGTATTCTTCAAATTTGCAGATGAGCCTCTGCAGGCCCACTTTAGTTTGATCGAAAAGAAGAAAATCGTCGGCATAAGCCAACCATGAGAGCCTCAAATCCCCTAGTTTAGCACTCACCATGCCTGCATTTCTCAGATAGTCATCAACATCAGCCATGTAGAGGATAAAGAGACATGGAGCTAACGAGCAGCCCTGTCTCACCCCAATACGTGTCCTTATCCTTCTGGAGAGGGTTCCTGCCAAGTCAAGCCTGATATGGACCCCAGAGTTTTCATACATAGCCATGATAAGAGTTAAAAGCCCGGCCGGAATGCCCCATTTGGTTAATTTTTCCCATCGACTTGACCTGATGACCAGGTCAAAAGCGTTTTACAGGTCGATAGATGCAACGTAAAGAGAACCATCATATTTACCCCAAGTAGAAGTCTGCAGGGCGCTGAGAATAAGACCATTGAGATTAGTTGATTGGCCTGTCCTAAAGCCTGTTTGTTGTTTGGGGAGAATATGATTTTCCCTGATCCAAACGTTAAGATGGGAGAGCAACAAAGAGGCAAAAAGCTTACAATCCGCATCAATAAGCGAAATAGGCCTATAATTTTTGACCTCGTTACGCAAGCCTCTTTTAAAAATTGGAACAATATGAGCAGTTTGCCAACTAATGGGTACCTTCCCAGACTTAACAACATCTTGAAAGAGCAAAGAAAGAAGGTTGGCCCTGAGATCTGGCTCAGCTTTAAATGTATTGTTAGTGAGGCCATTAGGCCCCGGAGCCCTAGATTTCTTGGCTTTGGAGATGAGTCCTAGTACTGTCTCGGAATCAGTAGGAGGCTCCCATGAGTCCTTAGAGGGGTTGTTCCCCGGATGACAGGAAACTAATCCCTCACCTCCAATATCAAAGAGTTTAGTATAATGCTCAACCCATTGAACCTCAGGGATGGCATTCAGCTGGTCAGCCACCGCCGCATTGTCTAAGCTGGATACCGTAACCCAAAATGCCCTCAGATCTCGTTTTATGAGCACTGCAAGCATATGCTCTGCGTCATTTTGTAGCATAATAGCTTTTCTAGACTTACAGTAATTTTTATATTTTTGGCGGATTATTTTAATTTTTGTTTTTTTTGTCGGCCCATTCAATATCTAGGGCTTGTACATCTCTAATGAGTTTCCTAGTGAAACTCTTTACATTGGCCAAGTCTTGGTCAAATCTATGAGGGTGAGATATTTTAAAAACACCTTTCCTAAACTGGCCATGAATGCAACACTGAAGAGCATTGAGAAAGCTATCAAAATGAACTGTATTGAAAACTGCTAGTTTCCAACAGAAAGAAGTATGATTAAAAGAAAGAATCAGTTTACGATTAAGTACACTGATGTTAAGAGGAGTCCAACGTACCCCTGTCCCTTGTCCCACAGTTTGGAGATGGGTAGGAAAAAACTTAGTAGGAAAGGGACAGAGAAATGAGACCCGGAGGATACCATGATCACTCCATTAATTGAAAGAAACCTCGCCATTAGACGAGAAAGGAATAAGAGAGTGATCTACAAACACGTAATCTAAGGTAGATATTGATGATGGTCTACGCCATGTGGGACGAGGTAAATTAATAGCGTCATAAAAACCATTGAGACAAGTTAGACCCACTGAATCCAAGACGAAATTTCCAACGACGACCCCGTGCGAATTTCAAGCCTAGGCGAGAATCATCCTCCATAGCCAATCCCAAGTCGTCATATTTGGATTCGGAAGAGATAGAGCAATCCGAATTAAGATCCCCTGCCAGGATCAGTTTACCCCTAGGGTACAAAGATCTCCAAGAAAGAAGCATATCCGTTAACTTTTGCAAAAACGGCTCAAGAGGAGAGCTTCCCTTGTGCCAGTATACATTAACCAAAAGTAGAATAACCGTTACATCAAGAGAGAAAACCTCAAGGGCCAGGATACCAAAAGGTGTGTCTAAAAGCACCTTAGTCCTAAAACCTAAAGAAGGTCTTAATCCTATAATAAGACCGCCCGACGGCCTTCCTCCCAAGCTGGGTTTAGCATTTTGAGAAAAGGTATCAAACCCATCTAAAATGGGGGTTGAGAGCATCCAGGTTTCTTGGAGAAAGAAAGAGTGTGAAGCCCTAATCAGAGTGACAGTGTCTAAATTCGTAAAAAGGTGAGAATTACCTCTAGAATTCCAGGAGAGAAAACCAAAGCTATTCACGGGAAGAACATCTGGAGAGAGTTCTGGATTAATCAGAGGGTACTCATTTCCACAGACCTGCGGTGACCTGTGCCCAATTGCGAAAGTTTCCATTTGATTTGGGCATAAATTGCCTGCGTTGGGGCTGTGGGGTTCTTTCAGGATGAAATACCATAGTGAGATTACCCCTATATGCTGCATCCCCTCAATTATTGCTGGAGACCTGAGTGGGTTCCAGTAAATTTGCTTCAAAGCCAAGTTGCTTTAACCCTTCCCTATGCCCCATGATCAGGTCCAGAACCACTCTTGATTTAAGAATGATATTACTTACATCTACCCGATCTTGAATTGGGAAAAAAATGCTATCTATATCATAGCTAGAGATGAGCGAGAGCGAGGGAAGTTGATGAAAGATCTTTAAAATATTACCACGATTTAAACAGATTGGCATATCTTGGCCCCAAAGGCTGGTAAGCTGTATAATGTCACGAGGAACTTTCGATTCTGATAAGTCAGGTAGAGAATCAGAGATCTTTTTAGTAAACTGAGTTAAAGAATCGACCGCCAAGTCGGGGCCCCTAGCACCTCTTAGTATAGTCCTATTTTGAATAACATTTGGACCCACAGGAAATCTTTCACATAATTTGAAAGAGGTATTGTAATGAACCGAGTCGGGCCCAGAGGGGACACCTTCACGGCCCATAGTCGGGCCAGTAATAGGCAAACTTGAGAAGGATGGGTTAAAAGAGAGCGGAGCAGACGAATCCCTCTCTTATCGAGCTCCCGTATCACTGTCCCTCGTTATAAGCTCAATATTAGCAGGAAGACCCTCAGTAACAGAAATGAGCGATGGCTCCAAATGTAGGGGCGGGATGGAAGAAGCCCCATCCTGGGACGGGCATATATTAGACTTAGACACTGCCCCACATACAGTTTTAGGAACCAGTGTCTCCCGGAATAGGTGTTTAACCATATCAATGTTAACCAAGTTTGCTGTTATCGTTGGCAGAGTAATTTCTGAATGGCTGTGATCTATCCCTGATGTGCAGTTAGATGGAATAATAGGGGATACTGCTGCAGAAGAGGAATCCTTTGCTTTGAAATGATATTGGTAGTTAGCACCGTAGGGGCATTGATGGAGGTCGGCTCTAGTGTAGTTGGAGCTGTTATCAAGTTACTAGAAGCCACAGAGTCCACTGTCCCCTCAATATTAGGTCCCACTACTAAAGAAGGAATGTTGTTAAACAGGGGACCATCAGCCAAACCAACCGGTAAGGGAGATAGAGCTACTGTAGTGGGAAGTAAGTCAGCCGTGGCCGCAGTAGCCACCGTAGTAGGGATAGGGCTCAGAGAAACCACTGGTTCAACAGAATTCCCCGTCCCCTTCGGACGAACCAGAGTCATGCCCCGTTGCTCTGTGCCTGGTTCTGCCCATATGTTGTCCTCAGTGCCCAGGTTCTGCCCCATGTTGCTCTCAGTGAACAGTTCTACCCCTGTGTCACTCTCAGTTCCAAGAGTCTCTCCATGTCACTCCCACTACCTCAGATCTGCCCCATGTGCCTCTAACGGGCCCACTTCTTTACCCACATTGCTCTCGTGAGCTAGTTCTGCCTGGAGTGGCTCACTGCCACAGTTATGCCCCATATGGCTATTTTCTGCAGTTCTACCCCAAGCTCATCACCACAGTCCTCCTCCATTAGTTCCCCGGTTCTGCCTCATCTCACTCTGCCTGTACCAGTGTTGCCACATGTTGCTATCCCTCATTTGGTTGGGGCACATGTAGATCTCTCTGCCTCTATTCTGCCCTATGTGTCTGTCGCAGCCCCAGCTCTGTTTTGTGTGGTTCTACCTGCCACAGTTCTGCCCATATATCTCTCCCTCTGCCCCAGTTCTGCCCTAATGTAACTGGCATTGCCCAGGTTCTGCCCTCTGTGTCTCTCGCTGCTCTAGTTCTGGTACAGTGTCACTTGCAATGCCCAGGCCAGCCCTAGTGTGACCCTCTTTGCCCAACCCCTGACTCTCTCTCTCTCTCTCTCTCTCAAACACACACACACACACACCACCCCCCACCCCCAGCACGTTTAGGTTTGTTTTTAACATTCTTTTAGTTGTCCCTCCTGGGTAGCCCCAACTGCATAAACAGGACTTAACACTTGCCCCCTCCTGCCTCCAGACTTCTGGCTCCCTGCATTGCATTGGAGTCTTGGAGAGTGTCAGAATTCACACCCTCATTGCCATTACCGTTTGAACGCTCCTTTGTGACCAATAGAGCTTGTATGTATGTATGTATGTATGTATCTATGTATGTATGTATGTATGCAAATAATTAATTTATTGACCGGGACACAACAGTTTCACGTGGTGCCTGCTGTGAGGGAGGCCTTGTAGGTCCCCTATATCACGCCTTCATGTCACATAGAAATGCCTGCATGGCTCCTGTCTCTGTAGGTAGACGGTGGCACTGTCATGTAGGGAGTGTTCTGTATGGTCACAATGGTGGACATTCCAAGCAGCACGGCACCTTCCCATCACATACTATGGACATGTACCACTGCTGAATTGCAAGGATTGTATAGGCACAGATGGAAGAATCTTGGCATTGTTCATACAAGTTGCCTGTAGGCACAGCTGGAAAAGGGTTCATGTAGGTTTCACAATGGAAAGCAGCACTTTTGATCTGTTGGCAGCAGACTAAATGGCATTTGTATAAAAAGGCCAATAGCCTTAAAAATATGTTTATGGCAAAGAACAGGTTGACTCTTTAATGGAGAAAGGTTGTCAAGAGACATTTCTGCTCCAGTCTTCATAGAGATTTATACTCCGACTTGAGAGCTGTAAAAAACAAAACGTGTTCTAGCTATAACCTTGAGGTGTGAGTGTATAATGGCGCAACAGGGTCAATCGCCAGAGCCAATTGAGTGTTAAAAACCTGCAACACCTGCTTCACAAAGGCCGTTGCCACAGTAACTTAAGTGGAATTCAGCCATACTGTGATAGAGGGAATCAACAAATATTGCTCTTGAATCATGTTGGACAATTAATGCTTTGTTTACTTGGCCTCCTGTCCAAGAGAATCAACTGAAACCTTGAAAAACACAATATTATGATCAGACTATGCACAGATGATATGGAAACATCTGTGGACATGCTGCTGGGCCAATTGCTAGCTTAACAACATTCCCATCACAATGTGTAGTTGAGTTGAGCACCCTCTGATCAACCCCACTTAGGTTAAGAACTGCTCAACAGAGGGAGAAATGGGGACAGGATCAGTCCCTCCCCTCAGTGGATGTTAAAATTGCCTGTCGTATTATGTTGTCCATTTCCACTGTGCAGACACAACATACTGTATAATGTCTTCCAAGAAAGTAGTGTGTCTCCCAGGGCGATGATGAATTACACCACCTTAAAAGGTAGTTGAACCCCGTGAGCTGCTGCATCAAGGCAACCCATTCAAGCGAAGTTGGTGCTACCATGGAAAGTTGAGCGCATAAGATTGTCGGCTAGCAAGGCTGTATATCCTCCCGCCGCACTGAATCAGTGAGAATAAAAGATGGAGTAGTCACATCAGAGATATGATGCAAATGATCAGCCATCCAAGTCCCAGTAATACGGGCCTGTTCAACATTATAGCAGGTCACTCAATTAGAGATGGAAAGGGGCGCCGGTGCTCAGAAGATACCGGCTGAAGGTTCAGCACCAGATGGAAAGGATGATGATGGCACAGACCTAATACTCCCTGGCTGACAATGGGTGGGCCTGGGCTCATTAGGAAGAGGGTAGGGAGAAACGGGTCCCCTTTCTGCAAAAAGCTATATGCTGAGGCAGAACCGGCGCTGCACACTCACGTCTCTTCAGGCGCACCCCAATGATGTCAACGGAGCGAGGTTGGTGAATGGGGACGGGGCGCAATACATAGGAGGAAGCGCTTGACTTTACTTGCAGATGCATCAGTTTTAACGGTTTATAGTGATTTTTTTGAAAGTCAAAGTTTCTACATACAAAAGTTTCGACACAAAAGCATCGGAAAAAAAAGTTTTGAATGCATTTTTAAAAAAAAAAAATTTAATAGGGGGGTTCCCCCACCCCACGTTTTCTTTTTAAAACAAACTTTTTTTTCTATACGAAACTAAAATAAAACATGAAAAAAATGCATTCAAATTTTTCTTTTGTTGAAACTTTGTGTTCGAAACTTTTGTATGTAGGAACTATTTTTTCGAAAATATAACTGGATACCGTTTTAACTCCCACTATGCTTAAGGTGACCAGGCATCCTGGTTTTTCCGGGACTGCCCCAGAATTAGACCCCATGTCCCCTTTTAATTTAAAAACCCTATCCCTGTTTTGGGAAACGGTGGAGTGCCCACAGGTGGAATCACAGCTGTGACTGTAACTCACATCTCACTCACCAACAGTTATAAATATTATAGTGTGATAGTCTTACACAGGGATGGGCTAGAACCCCCAACCTTTCAGTTAACTGGCACATGAACTAAATCGTTGTGCTGCACAGAGATTATTTGAGAAAAGGGTTTCACAGGATCTGTAATAACAACCAAAGCACAGGTTCCTTTAATAATTATTTTGCATTTACATAGTGCTACGCGAACCCTCGGGTATCTGAGCGCTGCTTATTATTACCCATGGTGTGTGGTGCTCATTTATGGACCTTGGAAGGATGAAGGGCTGAGTTGGGCCCTGCCAGGATTTGAACCTGCGTCAGCAGGCTCTGCATGGATGTCAAGGCGAGCGCTCTACTTGCTGTGCCACTTGACCAGCTTAAGGCCTTTGTTTTGAACATGTTCCCAATCCCAGCCAAATCCACAGTTTATATCTAGGGAAATAGCTGGACAATAATCCCCCCACCACACTACTAGAGCGTTGAAGTGTAGTCATGTTAGCGATTGTAGTCCTACTTTTATGTATTTTTATCATCTGGTCACCTTAACTGTGCTTTGACTTAAGAGGAGGAATCTGTACCAGTCATACAAGTCAATGGATCATGCCAACTCAAGCC
Organism: Ambystoma mexicanum; assembly: GCF_040938575.1. Taxonomy (NCBI): domain Eukaryota; kingdom Metazoa; phylum Chordata; class Amphibia; order Caudata; family Ambystomatidae; genus Ambystoma; species Ambystoma mexicanum. Next base: position 1,301,711,692 of record NC_090932.1, read on the forward strand.
ATGATCAGGACACCAGTGTTAACTTAACAGGTTGCGCAACAGATCTCCAGACAGGAGAGGAAGGCAGCACTGCTCACCCTGTCTTAAGAAGTACAGGAGCTGCTGTTATCCCACAGATCCCTGCTGAAGGGAATCGTCTCCCTCCCACACTACCCTCCCTGAGGATGCCAAAATCCAGAGACAAGAGCTGCAACTGCTACTTTCAGTAGCTGTTGCCAAGGTGCTGAAAGAGGAAGGGGTTAGGGGGCCTCACGTGTTGGAACAAGGGGGCGATGAACAGTATCCAGGAAGGTACATTTCTAAAAACAAAACGACTGAATTATTGGCTCATGAATGGCACCACTTGGAGTTCTACACCAAAACATTAGAGGAAGAGGAACCCTAGGAGTGCCTCATTTGGTGCGATATGGTAGCAAACAGAAAGGCTACGGTCCTGCGCGCTAGACAGAAAGGGCCTCATTATGATCCTGGCGCTCCCGTAATGAAGGGTGTCGGTATGGGACCGGAACCCTTCATTACGGGAGCGCCTATTACGAGGTTCCCTTTGTGGGACCCGGAACAGACGTCTGGTAAAACCAGACGTCCTTTCCGGGTCCCGCGAAAGGAAGAGGGAGCTAATAACGGGCTGTTAGTAACGTGCCCGTTATTACCTCCCTCCCCATCCCCATTGAGCCCTATGGGGGCTCAAATGGGAATGGGGAATGGTTCCTTCAAGGAGTAATTTCCGGGTCCTCCAATGTTGGAATGACCCGGTTATTCCCCATTGAAGGAACCCGGTATTGGAGCCCGGTATGGAGGCAGCCATGGCGCTAATAGCACCATGGCTGCCTCCATACTCGTAATGAGGCCCCAAGTGATTGAAAGAGAATGGCAGGACCCAGAAAAGGAAAGGAAAAGATACCCGGGAGAAGGTTCTAATGCCGAGCTTGCAGGGAAATGATGGCTGGACCTCACAGGAAAGGCACGCGGGGTCTCCGAAGACATCGGCCCCCGAGATGTTCTGGGTCCTGGGGTGTTCACCAGGGTGGTGACCCTTCTAGTAGGAATACTGCACTGGTAAAGAACGCAAGCACATTTACGGATTTATGCATGCAGCTTTGCAATAAAAGGTGAGGAGGGATACAGAGAGAACTTCATACCCTTGTCAAAGTCAAAAATCGATTTAGAAAGACCACTCTGTGACATCATGGAGAGGTCTTTCTAAATCGAGCTGTCATGCATCTGCCGCACGCTGGTGCGTGCAGGGGCTGACCGGCGGGGGGGTGTGGTGTGTGTGTGTGTGGTTCTATGTGAAAATACCCTTTTTTAAAGGCCTCAAGAGAAAAAGACTGATTTTCTTTTTCTCTTGAAATGCGGTGTCCCTTTTCTTTTTGTACATATTCGGGTTTTTTTTTTCACCCAATCCATGAGACCCCCTTTGTTCCTCTCTGCCTCGCACTCTCCAAGCCAAAACACATACCTACACACAATAAACACACCAGCACACACGCACCCACGAACCCCATCTCTCATCCCCACCCCCCTACCCCCACATCCCCACTCCCCCAAACTAAAACAAATACATACATATACATACACACAACACACACACACGCACACACTTACCTTTCTCCTGGGCCTGCGCTTCCCGGTCCGACCTGCCTGTCAGCTCCTGCATGCGCTTGTGTGCGGCAGGGGCGTGACAGTTCCATTTAGAAAGACCGCTCTGTGATTGCATCGGTCTTCAAGTTTGGTTTTTAAAAGATCTTTTCACTTAAGTCCGTGTGTGTGCACGTGAAACGTGCGCGTATGCAGGGTGGGGGAGGAGGGTTGGGAGGAGCAAATGAGGCTGGTGGGGGGTCAAACCGCCCAATTTAAAAAAAGACAAAAACACGGGCTTGTCCTTTTCCCGTTTTCTGAGGGCCTCACAAAATCAACTGAAAACAATCTGTCTTTTTTTGTGCGACGGTCAGAAAGCAGGAAAATGACACAGAACCTCTCCAACATCTTGCTTTCCTAGTTAATCCACCGAAATCCTGACTGATGCCATGCCCGGACCAGGTCTTCATCAAGCTCGGTTTTGCACACACCTAGGGTTGTTATTCCTACTGAATCTATGGATCCTAAAGCTAAAGGTCAGGCTGTGCAGTGTTCTGCAACTTCCAAAAGCAGCATCACGGAAATGGTTACCAGTCCATGGAGGCCTGACCTCTAATGCATTCCTAGTCCCATGGTAAGATTGTCTTTAAAACCTCTAATGAAACACATTTTCCAGGATTTGAACCCAAAACTCCCTGATCCCAATGACAGCAGGATCCAAGAGGAATAGCAGTGGTGCCTCATCCTGGGGAAGCTTGAGAGGGGCATCTCATTGGGCCAGTCACAGCAAAGGAGATACAAGGAAAATGGCAGCTTGAAGACCTAAGGAGGTAGTAGAAGTGGAAGGAACTCCAGGTGATTCTTTTTGCTCTGAAATTGACCAAGGACATCGGGTGTTGACCCGTACGAAAAACATTGTGGCCTTGACATATGTCAACAAACGGAAGCATGAACGAAGAATCTCTGTTGGCTGTAAAACGGAATGGGCAGAAAAGTACCTGCTGCCATCCGCATAAAGGGAATGCTTAACATGACGGAAGACAGACTCAGCCAGTTGTGCCCATCTTCCCAGGCGTACAGTGTCATTCTCCAAGATATGCAGGGCATTCGGGATTCCCGTGATGGATTTGCAGTGATGGAGATACAAACTGTACTGCTCCCGATCTCCAGACACAATTATCTGGGGTGAGTATGCATATCCATTCCTTGGCCAAAGGCCTATTGTATGCATTTCCTCTCTTTCCCCAGATATCTGAGGTTCGGCGGAAGGAGGGTAGTGCAGCTCTGATTTTTCGTTGTGCCATACTGGACTAGGAGGTCTTGGCTCGTGACAATTCTGAGGTTGACCTCAGCATAGGTGTTCATGTTAGTCCAGGTCCCAACCCTGCTGTGATTCCTGATTCTTTCAGTGAAGAGGATGATCCAACTTCCTCTCTTGGCTTGGCTATTGAGAAAGGTTTATTAGGTTTGAGTTTGTCTGAAGGTATGACTTGTGCCATTCAGAATTCAAGACATTTGTCCACAAAGAAAGCTTACTCACGCCATTGAGGCGTTTACTCTGGAAGGTTTTATAAGGGTCTAGCTTTATCCACTCTCGAAGTCCAATGGACTGTGATTAAATATTTCCGGTTTCCCCAAATGGGCTGTCTATGTTGGAGCTCTTAATTGCCATGTAATATTTCCCTGCTCTCATGGGGCCAATGTTACTTCTAGAACTCTCCTCACAAGAAGATGGACACCTAGATTTGATGGATGTAAAATCTGCAGTGTGATGTTTGCTTGCAGACTTTGGTGGTGGAAGAAAGGGGATGAAACTCTTGGTTGCTTCCTTGAACATGATAACCAGGACTTTGAGTGAAGTTGAAGTGGTGTACAGCAGTTGTGGGCAATCTGCGGCCCTCCAGATGGTTGGCCTGTGATTCCCATCAGCCCTCTCCAGCACAGTCAATAATGAGTGATCATGGAAGTTGTAAGCCAAATTAGTTGGAGTGCAACAGGTTGTCCACCACTGGCATATGGTCTTTTAGGAATGGAGTTACCTTCACTTGTTCAAGGTTGCTAGACCTGCAGTGTTGCCACTTAATGGGGTGAGGCTCTGGGCTGTGCATTGATAGGTATAGGTAGAGCAGCCACTTGGGCTGATATTGTATTATCTGTTGCAGGTTGTTTCACTATGTAGGCCAGAGTAAGAGGGAGGTACTGTTCTAATGACAGTCAATCAACCTTAATTTATTTGAGGTATTGCGCTACTTGTTTCTGGAATAAATCTAAGTATTATGGTCTCAGGTTGTCTTTATTTTGTAGAAAAGTCTTTGGTTTATTTAGTGAACCCTCATACAGTGAAGAACGCAAGGAGGGTGTGGGCCCTGGGTTATTATTTATATTATGGATTGTCATCTCAGTAATATAGGACCTCCTCTTTTGTCCCAGTATTCCTGTCTCTTCCAGTATGTCAGGCAATCTGCTCTAATTGCCTCGGTGTAGGTGACATTCCGGTAGCCAGGTTCAGCCCCTCATATTTTCACTGCTGGCAACTGTAAAATTGCCCTTGGCGGGTAATCTAGAATACAAATCTGCCTGACCTGTGTTTTATGGCAGAAAGCGAGAGCAGGCTCATGTGTACCAGAAGCGTGATGTACTGGCGTTCATTGGCATGTGAAACACCACGTCTCAGGCTGGGAGGAGAGCTCAGGGGCAACGCTTGTGTCTTGGAAGCAAGACAACGCATAGCAACACAGGTTCGAGTCTGTTCTTTATAAAAGAACAATTATAATATGTCAAGAGGGTTGGGTGCACTACTGGCCTTCGGCATATCTAATTAAACAAACTCTGCTCACGGTCCAGTGCTTAATTTGTGCTAGTGTTTGCCGGTGGGCAACAAAGCACTCTTTTTTTGGGCACTGGAACTCATTTTGTGCCGTTGTTTTAATAATCTAAAACTGTGCTGCCTGCTTACGTGCACTGCAGTGGACGGTCCCCAGCTTATTTTTTTTAATCTTGCCTGACCTGCAGTGCTGACGTGCTTCCTGAAGGTCAGGTCAAGGGTTACCTTTTTTTTTAACGTGGTGTGTGTAGTAGTGTACTGTGCCACACGTGCTGGCCCTGCGTGACTGTCTGTGTGTAGTAGCCAGGCTGGGAGGGAGGTGCAGACTCAGGGAGTCTGAGTCTGAGACCACACCCTAGTAGTGGCTGGTGCTCACGGGCAGGCTGCACAGTGTGAGTGTGGCTGTGGCGCACAGCAGCAAGTTCAGGTGGGGCGGGCTGCCAATTCTTTTATTCAGGTCTGGTCCTTGACTAAGTTCAGGTCCGGTCCTTGACTAAGTTGGCTTAAAGCAGTCGAGTGGGAGTCGGACCAGAGGGACTAACTAGTCACCAGACTGACTCACCACTAGTCGTCCTCCTCCCAGGAAGCCGCTCAGGCTCCTGCTCGTGAATCTTAAAGGTGAGTGAATAATGTGAAAAAGTGAAATTAATTGAAGATCCGATCGATCGATCATCCCATGGCCACATGCTAGCCGCGATGGGCAGTACACTGTGACTTTAGCGATGCAGGGTCCTGTGGCACTAGCCCTCCTGTGCCAGTGGCGCGCCCCCACAGGAGGGCCTGCGGCCACTTCTTTCCTGGCCCTGGGTCCAGGACCTCCACAATCCCTGCTGGACCTTGACGCAGGCAGAATGGGACCCACCGTGTCCTTGCTTCTTAAAGGGCAAAATGAACGCAGTAATGCATTTTTCTTTTGTGTTAATGTTAATGATCCCTGATTGCTGGGATGCATGGGTGTTGGGGGGCACTGAAGGGGGTAGGGGGTCAGTGGTGCATTTATAACAAGGCTGTGTAGGCCCCGGCCTAGAGCGCCAGCAGATTGACTTAAGGCAGCAGAAATAAAAATGCATTGTGCATTTAATGTGTTCTTTCATTGGTTACGTTAATTTAAACTCAGTTAAATAAGTTCTTCTTGGAGTTCGGCGTGCCGATCCTGACAATCCGCAATGTGACTGTCATGTAAGTGATGTCATGATGGCGCGTGATGTCCCATCCTAAATTTGGCAAGCTCTGGACAGGCAGGCCGTGGGGCACCTGCAGCTAGACTGAAGCGCTGAGACCTTGCATCCCCAGAGACCGCTGTGGGGCTTCACTCTAGCCTGGGCTCGTAGTGACCCTGAGGAGGGACGATTGGGATAATAACCTGCAGGAAACGTCATGCTGTACAGTTATAAAGGACAATTGCAGTCTCTGCCTGTAAGTACCTATGTATTTTGAAATTTTGTAGTGGGATTGGTGGCAGGGGTTTGGACTCTAGAGGTACGCAAATGGGTTAATTGATGTTACAATGTCATGTTTATTACTTAGTTAAACATAATTTCCTTAGACTGGACCTTGCAACTTACCTTTAAAAATAATAATTTTGTCAACAATTGTAATGCACCATTACAAAATAAACCGTTCCGACTCATTGATTTTGAGATCACATTTTTGCAAACTTGCACATAAACTTTCATTCTCTACCTCTTTATGAAAGTACTGCACAGAGCACGTAGCCCGATTGAGACTACGGATAGAGGAGAGGAAGGTCCCAATTTGGACCTGGAAGGGTCGATCAGAGAGGAAAGAGGTCAGCCAAGCCAGGGCCTGATGAGTGATACCCAGGTTATCACAGAGACGGTTGAGCAGGATGGCATGGTTGACCATGTCCAAGGCATAAGAGAGATCAAGTAAGATGAGGACACGGGGTATTAGAATTGAGATTGGAGAGCAGGTCTTCACGGATGTTCAGGAGAGCAGTTTCCGTGCTTCTGGTAGCTCTGAAGCCAGACTGATGGTCATGGAGACAACCACCAGATTCAGTGTGAAGATTAAGCTGGGAGATGGCCAGCCTTTCCAGGAGTTTGCCCAGGAAAGGAGTGATAGAGATCGGGTGATAGCCAGGCAGGTGGGGTCGGATGAGGGCTTCTTAGGAAGAGGGTGCACAAGAGAGTGCTTCAGAGGGGAAGGGAAGACTCCAGTGGCTAAGGAGTGGTTGCAGAAGTCAGCCAGAGCAAGAGCCAGGGTGTCAATGTGGTCCTTGATGGTTTTGAAGGAACAGGGGAGAACCTGTTTAGACAAGACTTTCATAGATCAGCCTTGTCTAGAAACCTCGTCTGGGCAGAACAGGGGAAAGGCAGAGAATGAGGGAGGAGAGGTGGCCACAGAGGGGCCAGGGGAAAAGCAGAGAGTAGAGGGAAGAGGAGAGGAAGAGAGAGAGGACTGGATGTCCTGAGTTTTATAGATGAAATGAGAAGCCAGGGCCATGCAGAGGGCCTGGGAGGGGACAGGAGAGGTAGAGACTGCAGCAGGATTGGCCAGCTACTTGCAGATTTTAAAGAGTTCGGCTGAGTTGTTGGATGCATCAGACATGCGGGCTTGGATGTGGGCTCTCTTCTTGATGCAGACAGAGAGCTGGTATTGCCTTTGAAGCAGGCGGCAGGCCAGTTGGTCCAGAGTTACTGGAAGCACGCCATTTCCTCTCACCCACCCTGCACTTGCGTTTAAGGGTGACAAGGTCTGAGTTGTACCAGAAGTTGCACTTGGCTTTGGGCTTCAGGCCGATCCTCATGACAGGGGCAAGAACATCAGAAATCACAGTGTGGAGTTTGGAAAGGGCTGTGTAAGGGTGTGAGTCATCCAAAGGAGGAGGGGGATGAGAAAGGGGCAGCGAAAGCTTAGACTGACACACACTTCAAAGGTCGGATAACTGAGAAGGTAGGTGGCAGTAGTGGAGTAGGCTTGGCCTGAGGGGTAGAGAGGGTGAGATGGGAGAAAGGAGAAAGGGATCACTCCAGGAGAGAGGAGTGGTGAGAGGAATAGAAAGGGGAAGGTCTGAGGAGATCAGAACATCCAGAGTGTGCCCTGTAGAGTGAGTCGGGCCAGAGGGGAGGATAGAGAGTGAGAAGGAGGAGATCTGACCAGGTGGCCGATAGATGATAGCCACAGTAAGGGAATGGCCAGGAGAGAGAGAGAGAGCCTGCCGACGAGGCATTCGAAAGAGGAGTAGGCCTGCGTAGGAATGACAGAGGCAGGAGTCCACTCTGGGAAGATCAGGGCTACACCCCCTCCGGAATGGTTGGATCTGGGCACAGAGAGGTTCTTGTAGCCTTCAGGGAGGAGGGTGTCAAAGCTTGTGGCAGAGCTGGCCGTGAACCATGTCTCAGTGAGACCAAGGACATTGAGGTCAAGTTCTTCCAGAAGGCAGCAGATGTCAGAGGAGTGTTTGACAGCTGAGCGAGAGTTGAGAGTGGCAATATGGAGGAGGTTGCCATCTTTGAAAGACTCTGGGAGAGGGGTAAAAATCAGGTGTATGCCCTGCTGAGGTGTAGAAGAAGCCTGAGGGGGGGCAGAAGAGGAAGGAGGAGAGGGCAAGGTAGCCAAGGAGGAGACAGCGGGGGGAGGCAAGGAAGCTGTGGAGTGTAGAGAGGGGACAGCAGGTGAAGAAAGGAAATTGATAAGACTCAAGAAGCGTCTATCAAAGAGGAGAAGGTTGCCTAAGGGCCTTGGACCAAGACGGTATCATTCAGGTAAATATTATTGATGACCTTAGAGGAGTGGATAGAGGCCAAGAGGGCCTCCCACCGGGTGCCACCATTAATGGGAGAAGAAGAGAAAGGAGAAAGCACTGAGACCATATGAAGAGTCCATAGGTCTGGCGAGGGAACGACAAAAAGGATGTCGGTGAGGGTTTGTGTGGAGGAGGCACTGGTATAGGTGTCAGCGATAGGGAGGCCCGGGTTGGAGAACAGGATGTCCTTTTTAAACTTCTTCCTACCAGATTTAGTGAGGAGAGCACAATAGTTGATAGAGAAGCAGTTAGAAAACATAGGATAAACAGAGAGCACCATAGAGTAGGTAGGGCGAGGAGAGATGAAGAGGGGATGGGAAGGGGGCAGAGGGAGGAGACTCTAGAGAAGGACACAGGGGTGGTGCAAGCAGACGAGACAAAGAGGGACGGGACAATAGTAGACAACATACCAATATGACAAGAGCTCAGGCAGCAGTAGAACAGTTTGCTAAATGAACGATTTGCTAAGAAGAACAAAACCAAAACAACAAGGATAGGCCGTTGGCGATGAGAATCTAGAGGAGGGAAGAGTGCAGTGGAACAAACAGCAGTAAATAGACAAACAGTAGTACAATATAGGACAGTTTGCTAAATGAAGGATTTGCTAAGAAGAACAACACCAAAACAAGGACAAGTAGTTGGTAATGAGGACCTAGAGGAAGGAAGAGTGCAGCTGAACAGACAGCAGTACATTATAGGACAGGGCAGTCCGTGAGGTGAATACAAAATGACAAAACCAAAAAAGGAGAAATTGGCAAAAACAGACCTAGATGAGGGTGAAATATAAAGAGAATACAGGCAGTGTAAGCAGAACAGGGCAATCAGTGAGGACAAAACAACAGCAAAGACGAGTGATGACCTAAGTAGGCAAGGATACGGCAGAAAACAGGACAGTAGGAAGACAGTGATCAGGGCAGTCAGGGTAGAAGCAGAGGGAGCGTGGGAGCAGGGGGAGGAGAGTGGGGGCGCGTGGCAGTGCGCGGGACACATGGTCAAGGGATCGCAAAGTGTTGGGAGGACACACGATGAGGGAGATGCGAGGAACCATGCAGTCGACGATTGCAAGGGACCATGCGGGCAGTGCAAGGCAATGCACGGGGCACGTGGTCAGGGAATCGCGAGGCAGTTACGAGGACATGCGAGTAGGATGTTTCGAGGAATCACGTAGTCGAGGACTGCGAAGGACCACGCAGGCAGCGAGAGGCAAATCATGGACAGGGGATAAGGGAGTTGTGAGGAACCATGCAATCAAGGTTTACGAGGGACCACATGGTCATGCGCGAGGCAGGGAAGGCGCGGAAGTTGCAAGGACACGCGATATGAAAGTTGCTAGGAACCACGCAATCAAGGATTGCGAGGGACCACGCGGGCAATGTGAGGCATTCCGTGGGGCACACAGTGAGGGAAATGCGAGGAGTCGTGAGGGCACGCGCTTAGGGAGTTGCGAGGAAGCATGCAATCAAGGATTGCGAGGGACCACACTGGTAAGCGCGAGGCAGGGAGCGCAAGGAAGTTTCAAGGACACGCGAACCGGGATTTGCCAGGAGCCATACAATCAAGGATTGCGAGGGACCAGGCGGGCTATGGTGCGCATGTGGAGGCAATAGGCAGCACAGGGGGAGGAGTGCGAGGAAGCACGCAAAGCAAGGGAGGAGGTGGCTGGGGCGGGCAAGGAAGTGTAGAGCAGCAAGCATCTCCCAACATCTTACCTGGTGACCGCAGACAGGAGGGTGAAACGTCAGCACTCAGTCTGAACCGCAGACCCCTTCATCGTCAAACACCTGCGTTGCTCAACATCGCAGCCTTGTCCTGCGAGGGCTTTGCCGCAGAGGGACCCGAACCTCGTATTATATAGGCTGGGTAGTGTGAACGTAACAAACATGTTACATGTAAAGTCAGGCAGCGTCACCTGCAAACCTGCGTTGCTCAACACCGCGTCTTTGTCCTGCAAGGGCTTTCCCCGCAGAGGATCCCGAACCTCAGATTACATAGGCTCGGTAGCGTGGACATAACAAACGTGTTTCGTGGAAAGTCGGGCAGCGTCTCCTGTGAATCTGCATTGCTCAACACTGCAGCCTTGTCCTCTCTCTGAGAGGTTAGGAGGGCTGGGATAGGTATAGTAAAATGTAACCCCCAGCCCAACCATCCTTTCAGAATCCTGAAGCTGTCCGGAAACCCCCCCTACTGTTCTAAAGGCCAATCCGTTTTTTCATTCAAACGAGAACCCCAGAGAAACCCTACAGGTTCTGAATGATGTCTACCCCACTCAGCTTGATGAGTGGCTTTCACTGAGACAAGTTCAACAATACTGCTAAAGCTGATCTAGATCTAGCACTGAGCCGGGCCGGGCCGCCGGCTCTGCGGGTGGCAATCACCACCCCCAGGACCGCATTAGGGCGCCACGATTGTTTGGGCCCTTGCACTTCTTTTTTTTACAGATTAAGCCCTGGGCTCACCGACGTACATTAGCAGCATAGAATGTAGGCAGAAACCGAGGCTTGCTCATGTGTACAGGGAGCTGAGCTCACGCGGGACACCAACAGCACCCAATAGACACTCGTGTGTAGAAAGCCCTGTACTTCCTGAGAGACATTTTTGACACCGTCCATAATTTATGTGTCAGTGTGTCAGGTGGCCTGGCCTCCACAGCCCGTGCACCAGATTCCCCGCCTCTAGTGTTTACGCTGCACGCCATAGATTCCTCCTTGCACTCCAGTTGGACACCTCAAACAATGAGGAAATAGCTAGAGCGGCAGCCTTTTGCAAACACCCTCCTCCCCCTCACCCATGCCATATCGCAGGGACACGGCGCTGTACATCTGCAAACCTTGCCCCAGTGTTTGAAGTGAGAAAAGAACACGAGGGGCCATAACGTGTCATGAAAAACAATATTTGCCGCAGGGCCCTTTGAATTGTCTGGCTCAGCCTAAGAATTTCAAGTAACTAAGGCGGGGCCTTTGCACATTATGCCGTGGCATAATACATGCTGTCAGGTTCTCGTACTATGCCTGGAAGGGTGAACATCTATCAAATAATGCGTGTTAAACAAACATAATCACTTTGCTTGCTGTATTAGATATCGGCGTGCATGTCACGTGACACCACAGATCACTCCACCAAAACAGAAGAGCTGTGGGTCTATTCACACCGGTCCACCCCATCCCAACTCCACTCACTCAAAATCGACACATTAATTCTCCAATTCACTGGCCATCAAAGAAAGAAATATGGAAACCTATTTACTTGGGTAAAACATGCATGTTAACAAAATAAAGGGTTTCCTTCTGGCAGCACTCTGCCTTGTTTGGCGAGAGCGAGGTGTAGGGGCAGGGCCTTGAATAATGTATTGTAAACCATTGACATTTTCACCAGTTGCAACTTCGAGAACGCCAGCAGACTTGTAAACAGTATGTTAACAGGCCTCAAACATGAACCCTCCGGTTGGCTCCTAGAGGCAGCGTAGCTGAGAGGTGTGCCCACTTGTCACATCTCAGCTATGCTTCTGTTCAATGGTCCCCTTGACTGATCACTCCGGGGAACTTTCTTAGAATCTGAGAGGCAGCTGCTCTCGTTAGATGTAACGATTTCACTAAAAGAGCAAATGGTTCACTGTGAAGTGTAATGATACAACTCTGATATAAATGACTAGTTTTCAATTTGTCATGGATATTTTGAACTTCTTTCCATCGGGTACCTGGTGAGGAGTGCGCTAGTTACCACTCATTAAGTAGATGTGATAAGTAGATTGACAGGCCGATTCATGGAATAAATGTGCGCCGAAAATCCCGGCGCAGAGGGGCCAATACGTGCGCTGCGCCGAAAATTAGCGCAAAGCGCAGGGAAACCAGCGCACGTCGATTCATGGAAGTCCGTGCGCAAGAAAAGCAGAGGACGTGCGCGGAAATAGCGCGCGGCGCAGGCCGGCGCACAGGTCAACCAACGTCGTGCGCCACGGCCACTGCGCTATCACTCCGAGCGCAGCGCACAGCTCTAAAGTAGGCGGAACACAGGGCGGGACACTCGGAATGGGGAATAAAATGGGGCACAACACTCGGAATGGGGAAGAATGTGGGCGGCACGGGGAAAGTTTAGGAGGCAAGTGCGCGGAACGCCCACACGCTCGCATACAACACGTATTCATGGAATAGAATAGGGCAAAAAAGCGCACGCTCAAAGCAGCGCACAGGCACAAACAGGCACAAACACGACCGCCACAAGAAAGCAGGCGGTAGCGTCTCTGCGCCTGCAAGAAATGTGCGCTAAAAGGTGCGCCAACAAATAGCACCTATATACAGACATGATCAATGTCCAATACTGTGGCCCTCCAGGACAAATGACGTACAAAGGGGTACCCACAAACACAGACACGCGCTGAGAGAAAAAATAAACGTGTGCGTGTATACCGGGGTGCGCGGTAAGTTGCACACGCGATATGGCCGGGTACGTGGATTTCAGGGGTGCGCGGGAAGTTCCACACGCGATATGGCAGTGTACGTGGATTGCAGGGGTGCGCGGGAAGTTCCACACGCGATATGGCAGGGTACGTGGATTGCAGGGGTGCGCGGGAAGTTCCACACGCGATATGGCCGGCTACGTGGATTGCAGGGGTGCGCGGGAAGTTCCACACGCGATATGGCCGGCTACGTGGATTTCAGGGGTGCGCGGGAAGTTCCACACGCGATATGGCCGCCTACGTGGATTTCAGGGGTGCGCGGGAAGTTCCACACGCGATTAGTCAGGGTACGTGGATTGCAGGGGTGCGCGGGAAGTTCCACACGCGATATGGCCGGCTACGTGGATTGCAGGGGTGCGCGGGAAGTTGCACACGCGATATGGCCGGGTACATGGATTTCATGGGTGCGCGGGAAGTTCCACACGCGATATGGCCGCCTACGTGGATTTCAGGGGTGCGCGGGAAGTTCCACACGCGATATGGCAGTGTACGTGGATTGCAGGGGTGCGCGGGAAGTTCCACACGCGATATGGCCGGCTACGTGGATTTCAGGGGTGCGCGGGAAGTTGCACACGCGATATGGCCGGGTACGTGGATTTCATGGGTGCGCGGGAAGTTCCACACGCGATATGGCCGCCTACGTGGATTTCAGGGGTGCGCGGGAAGTTCCACACGCGATATGGCAGTGTACGTGGATTGCAGGGGTGCGCGGGAAGTTCCACACGCGATATGGCAGGGTACGTGGATTGCAGGGGTGCGCGGGAAGTTCCACACGCGATATGGCCGGCTACGTGGATTGCAGGGGTGCGCGGGAAGTTCCACACGCGATATGGCCGGCTACGTGGATTTCAGGGGTGCGCGGGAAGTTCCACACGCGATATGGCCGCCTACGTGGATTTCAGGGGTGCGCGGGAAGTTCCACACGCGATTAGTCAGGGTACGTGGATTGCAGGGGTGCGCGGGAAGTTGCACACGCGATATGGCCGGGTACGTGGATTTCATGGGTGCGCGGGAAGTTCCACACGCGATATGGCAGTGTACGTGGATTGCAGGGGTGCGCGGGAAGTTCCACACGCGATATGGCAGGGTACGTGGATTGCAGGGGTGCGCGGGAAGTTCCACACGCGATATGGCCGGCTACGTGGATTGCAGGGGTGCGCGGGAAGTTCCACACGTGATATGGCCGGCTACGTGGATTGCAGGGGTGCGCGGGAAGTTCCACACGCGATATGGCCGGCTACGTGGATTTCAGGGGTGCGCGGGAAGTTCCACACGCGATATGGCCGCCTACGTGGATTTCAGGGGTGCGCGGGAAGTTCCACACGCGATTAGTCAGGGTATGTGGAATGCAGGGGTGCGTGGGAAGTTCCACACGCGATATGGCCGGCTACGTGGATTTCAGGGGTGCGCGGGAAGTTGCACACGCGATATGGCCGGGTACGTGGATTTCATGTGTGCGCGGGAAGTTCCACACGCGATATGGCCGCCTACGTGGATTTCAGGGGTGCGCGGGAAGTTCCACACGCGATATGGCAGTGTACGTGGATTGCAGGGGTGCGTGGGAAGTTCCACACGCGATATGGCAGGGTACGTGGATTGCAGGGGTGCGCGGGAAGTTCCACACGCGATATGGCCGGCTACGTGGATTGCAGGGGTGCGCGGGAAGTTCCACACGCGATATGGCCGGCTACGTGGATTTCAGGGGTGCGCGGGAAGTTCCACACGCGATATGGCCGCCTACGTGGATTTCAGGGGTGCGCGGGAAGTTCCACACGCGATTAGTCAGGGTACGTGGATTGCAGGGGTGCGCGGGAAGTTCCACACGCGATATGGCCGGCTACGTGGATTTCAGGGGTGCGCGGGAAGTTGCACACGCGATATGGCCGGGTACGTGGATTTCATGGGTGCGCGGGAAGTTCCACACGCGATATGGCCGCCTACGTGGATTTCAGGGCTGCGCGGGAAGTTCCACACGCGATATGGCCGCCTACGTGGATTTCAGGGGTGCGCGGGAATTTCCACACGCGATTAGTCAGGGTACGTGGATTGCAGGGGTGCGCGGGAAGTTCCACACGCGATATGGCAGGGTACGTGGATTGCAGGGGTGCGCGGGAAGTTCCACACGCGATATGGCCGGCTACGTGGATTGCAGGGGTGCGCGGGAAGTTCCACACGCGATATGGCCGGGTACGTGGATTTCATGGGTGCGCGGGAAGTTCCACACGCGATATGGCAGGGTACGTGGATTGCAGGGGTGCGCGGGAAGTTCCACACGCGATATGGCCGGCTACGTGGATTGCAGGGGTGCGCGGGAAGTTCCACACGCGATATGGCCGGCTACGTGGATTTCAGGGGTGCGCGGGAAGTTCCACACGCGATATGGCCGGCTACGTGGATTTCAGGGGTGCGCGGGAAGTTCCACACGCGATATGGCAGGGTACGTGGATTGCAGGGGTGCGCGGGAAGTTCCACACGCGAATTGGCACTGTGCTCCCAGGCATTACCTGTACACCCTCCACGGCCCCTGCAGGCAGCACACACCACAGGGAACTACCCTGCACACCTGCTCATGTCTCCCACCACCCCCACCCCCCATCCACCAGGGACACCCTCCACCAGGCCCCCACCCATGTCCAACCCATGTCTCCCACCACCCCCACCCCCCATCCACCAGGGACACCCTCCACCAGGCCCCCACCCATGTCTCCCACCACCCCCACCCCCCATCCACCAGGGACACCCTCCACCAGGCCCCCACCCATGTCCAACCCATGTCTCCCACCACCCCCACCCCCCATCCACCAGGGGCACCCTCCACCAGGCCCCCACCCATGTCTCCCACCACCCCCACCCCCAGCACTGTGGGGAACCTGCCAGTAGGCCCCCACCCATGTCCAACCCATGTCTCCCACCCCCCATCCACCAGGGGCACCCTCCACCAGGCCCCCACCCATGTCCAACCCATGTCTCCCACCACCCCCACCCCCCATCCACCAGGGGCACCCTCCACCAGGCCCCCACCCATGTCTCCCACCACCCCCAACCCCCCATCCACCAGGGGCACCCTCCACCAGGCCCCCACCCATGTCTCCCACCACCCCCACCCCCCATCCACCAGGGACACCCTCCACCAGGCCCCCACCCATGTCTCCCACCACCCCCACCCCCAGCACAGTGGGGAACCTGCCAGCAGGCCCCCACCCATGTCCAACCCATGTCTCCCACCACCCCCAACCCCCCATCCACCAGGGGCACCCTCCACCAGGCCCCCACCCATGTCTCCCACCACCCCCACCCCCCATCCACCAGGGACACCCTCCACCAGGCCCCCACCCATGTCTCCCACCACCCCCACCCCCCATCCACCAGGGACACCCTCCACCAGGCCCCCACCCATGTCCAACCCATGTCTCCCACCACCCCCAGCCCCCATCCACCAGGGGCACCCTCCACCAGGCCCCCACCCATGTCTCCCACCACCCCCACCCCCAGCACTGTGGGGAACCTGCCAGCAGGCCCCCACCCATGTCCAACCCATGTCTCCCACCACCCCAAACCCCCCATCCACCAGGGGCACCCTCCACCAGGCCCCCACCCATGTCTCCCACCACCCCCACCCCCCATCCACCAGGGACACCCTCCACCAGGCCCCCACCCATGTCTCCCACCACCCCCAACCCCCCATCCACCAGGGACACCCTCCACCAGGCCCCCACCCATGTCCCCCTGGCCCCAGGTCCTGACGATACACAATCATGGCATTAATGGCCAGCATACCCAGCACAAACACCCAGGCAAGGATTGCATGCACCCACATAGTGAATGCAATCACATGACACAACCCCAAAGGCAAGTATGCAAAAGAACACATGTCCGTCACACACACATACACAATGGGTGCAAGTGAATGTCAAAACCCATATCATGACATGTAAGAAACCAAAGAGAAAATGACACAAGTGTAAGATAATATAAAAATGTATTAAAAACAAAAAATAAGTAAACTAAGAAAACATACAACTATGTGGCAAAGTAAATAAAAGGTCCATGTCCGAGAACAGAAATGATAAACCAAAAAACAAAGGATTAAAAAATCAATAGAATTTGTCCAAAGCAAAACCATGTAGTAGCAAATCCAAGAAAAACCATTACGTCATGGTGTAAACAATAAGAAATAAAAAAAAAGTATCTCCCAAAAAATAACAATATATACAGGAATGTTCCAGGGTCCATGAGCCCAACACCACAAATGAAACCTAATACTAACTAATTAAAAAAATATGTACAATAAAGTGGCCATTGTCCAAGCGGTCCAAAATAATAAAAATAAATAAAGGAAACCTAGCACTAACTAACTAAAAAACTATATACAAAGGCAGCGGGCTAGTCCTGCGGCTCACTTGGTGATGCTGGCCAGGGCATCCTCGAACTCCATGTCAATGTCCTGGAGGCGGGACTCAGTCCTGGCCCCGAGGTCTCGCAGGGACAACCCCATGTGCTCACCAAAATCCCTGCGAGCCTCCTCGAGGCACTCAGCCCGCCTCAATGCCCGACGCATGGAGATCTCCGCCCTGGCCATGGCGAGCCGCTCCTCTTCCGCCCGCTGCCGCTCCGCACCTATCCGCTGGCCAAACTCCTCCCACACGGAACACACCGCCATGCCAGGGTTGCCCTGCCCTCCGGCCGATGCCTGCCCCTCTGATCTTGATGGCCCTGAGCCATGATGCCTCCCACGTCGAGCCCGCTGCTGCCTCCGACGCCACTGCCTCTGCCAGCACGACGGCATCCAGGCTGATGGTAACCACCGACGCCGTCGTGCGCGTGCCCTGCCCGATGATGCCGGCACATCTTCCATCTGCTGGGGTCCACTTGCTGTGTTGTCCACCCCTGCTGGACCTCCGACTCCCAACTGTGGCAGGGATGGGATCCCCACCGAGCTGGCTGCATTGGTCGGGGCAGGTCCACAGGGGGCCATGGTGGCATCTGGGCCGGAAGACGGCAAGGAGAACGACCGGTGGATAGCCTGCACAGAGGAGGAGAGGGCCGTCAGATTGGCCAACACATGCAGGAACCCCCCGAACATGGCCGATCCCAATTGGGCCACGTCGGCACGGTGCACTTCGTGATGACGTGCGTGCTCCTCCCGGGAAGCACGCACGTCATCACGAATCACAGCCGTGCGCATCGCGACCCCAATCAGGACCTGCTCCACGCGGCCAGGGGTTCCCACGGCCGCAGGTGGAGGGGAGTCAGCTGACATGGACATCCCCTCTACCTGCAGACGGGCCTGGGACGGGGCATCCCTGCTGGTGCATGGTGGTGCACTCACAGGGTCAGGGACAGCGACATGCACAGGCACCTCCACGGTGACCTGTGCTGCCTCCTGCCCCTGGCCCTGGACTGCACCACTTGCACCAGCAGGGATGCTCCCACCAGGCCCCATGTGTGCACCAGTGTCGGCCTCCTCCTCCTCTGTGCAAACCACCAACCTGGATGGCTCCTCACCGTCTCCCGCCGTAGCAGGCCCCTGTGGGGGCTCACCCACCCCTTCCGCTGCAGCCGTGGGGGCATCCCCGCCGCCTTGCTCCACAGCGCCGTCTCCGCCCTCTTCTTCACTAGCCGCTGCGTAGAGGGAGACAAAGGACACAAGCATCAGGCTACTGTACAATGGTCCCCTAGACAGGAAGCAATAGCAGATGAGCACCCCTGTCAAAGTACACTTCCATCATGTCCCTCCACAACACATGGGTCAGTCCAGGCAAAACACACAAAGTAACAGGCATGGTGCATGCCATGCACATTTCCATGCATGTCCAATTGACTCTTGAAACATTCAATGATATGTAACTCACATGCATCATGGCTCATGCATATCACATGCACACACTTCACCTCAGTCACATCCATCTGGCCCCAAACACAACGAACACAGGCGAAACAAGGGTAAGTTGGGTGCGTCACTGAATCTGTGCATTGTCACACACATGTGTCATGCATCCATGGCATGCACAAGTCACAGACACGCAGGTCAGGCACACAGACATGGCTACCATATATGTACCTGGCATCAGCACCCATCCTTCACCCCCATCCATGTCCAGGTACAGAGACTGGCATGCTCTCATGTCCTAAATCTGCATAGGGCTCCCCATGACGCATTTCAACACATGCAACAACCATGTGGGTCACACATCACTGGTCGCACATGCATTACCATGATGTCCCTGCACACATACATGCATACATGGCCCATGGCACACATACAGGCAAGTATCATAGAACCAGCACACCGCAACATGCCCTGTCTCACACAGTAATGCTTGCACACTTACCGCTCAACTCCAGACGGGCCTCCCTCTCAAGGACCTGGGCGTGGAGCGCTGGGCGTACGCGTTCCAGGACCCTCTTCTGGATGGAACTCATCCGGCCCCGGCCCCCCTCCACGAGGCGCCGGGCCTTCACAAGGGTCCTGGACCTCAAGTCCTCCCAGCGCTTCTTGATCTTCTGGACGTTGCGGGTTGCCACCCCCTCCGCGTTGATGGCAACCACACAGTCGGCCCAGATCCTCTCCCGTCCTTCCTTGCTGGCGCGGGACGATCCAAAGAGGGCATCATACTGCCCCAGGACATGCTCCACCAGGACACCAACTTCGGTGGCAGTGAAGCTGGTGCCCCTCTGCCCCTCTGGCCTGGGGTTGCCACTGGTGCCAGATGTGGAAGTGCCCGACATGGCAACCCCAGAGGCAGGTGTGGGTGGGCAACTGGGTCCTGGGGCTGGGCTGTGGAGCGATGTAATCCCAGTTGGGAGTCTTCAGTTCCAGCAGGGGTGGACACAGCAACTGGACCCCTGCAGATGGCTGATGTGCAGGCACCAAATGGCAGGGCACGGTGGCGGCAGGCAGGCAGGCAGGCAGCAGCAGATAGCACGTGGGAGGCTGCTCAGGGCACTGGGGGGGCAGTAACTCGGCCTTCTGGGCAGGAGCGTGGTGTTCCGTGTGTTTTCGGGTGGCCAGCTTGATACGGAGTGATTTGGCACGTGAAATTCCTGCACGTCAGCGTGAAATCCGAGGAAAGGCCCTTAGCGCGTAAGTGCGTCAGCACGCATACGCGAATCTATTGGACCAGAGTCCCTCACCGCGTAAGCGCGTCTGACGTGATCCGCACGGGCGTTCCCCACTCAGCACGTGATGACGGAGCACACGTGGAAATACTGCACGTCAGAGTGTCATCGCGTGTAATTGGCCAAAAGTGCGCGTACACGCGATTGGCCTATGTACGTGTATTTCATCGCGTGTAATTGGCCAAAAGTGCGCGTACACGCCATTGGCCTATGTACGTGTATTTCATCGCGTGTAATTGGCCAAAAGTGCGCGTACACGCCATTGGCCTATGTACGTGTATTTCAGGGGTGCGCGGCCACTTACACACGCAAGTACGTCAGCGCACCTGTATGCCTGCTGCGTGGGAATTTCCACACGCTATTGGAGTGGGAACTAGATTCCAGGGGTGCGAGGGTCACACGCTCGCCTAGAACACGCGCAAGGCATTAATTTGCGCACTTTTCAATAAACAAGCCAGATGCCAGGATGAACATACCGTTCCTAGCAGCAGTGGCAGTGGGCTACCAAAGGAGGAGGAGGAGGAGAGTCAGGGCCAGAATATTCACACCCAGAACCAGCCTATTCGGGATGCCTGATGACCAGGTGTATGGGAGGTACAGGTTTCCAGCACACATCATACTGGACCTGGTCAGTGAGTGGGAGGATGACCTCACATCACCCACCCTGTGCTCCCAAGCACTCAGCCCCCTGCAGAAGGTCCTGAATGTACTGCACTTCTTGGCCACTGGATCCTTTCAGCGGACAAGTGCCATAGTGGGTGGTGTGTCACAGGCCACGCAGTCACGCTGCCTACACCAGGTCTTGAACATCATCACTGCACGGCCATCAGTCCGCAGGCACATATATCTCCCCAGGACTCATGCAGAAAGGCGGACGTGCATCCAGGAATTCTATGGTGTGGCTCAATTCCCCAAAGTGCTTGGTGCAATTGACTGCACACATGTGGCTCTACGTCCACCCAGGGCAACAGAGCACATCTATAGAAACCGCAAGCACTGGCATTCCATCAACGTGCAAGTTGTATGCAATGCCAAGGGAATCATCACATCAGTATATGCCAACTATCCCGGGTCCACCCACGACAGCTTCATCTACAGAATGTCTACCCTATGCCGGGACCTAGAGGCTGGCCAGCATGGAGATACATGGCTGCTTGGTGAGCATGAATGCCACTGCACATGCATGCATGTCAGATACTGGGTCATGACACAACACCACTAATGATACCCATCACCACCTCCGCAGGGGACAGTGCCTACCCTATCAGCCCCCACATGATGACCCCAATCCGGAACCCCACCACGCCACCCGAGGTAAGGTACAACACAGCCCACATTGCAACACGGGGCATAGTGGAGCGCACATTCGGAGTGCTGAAGTCACGCTTTCGCTCCCTTGACCGTTCTGGCGGGCAGCTGTTATATGCTCCCCGAATAGTGTGCAGGATCATAGTGGCAGCATGTGTCCTGCACAACGTTGCAACACGCCGGGGCCTGCCCGTGGACATGGTGGTGCCCCCACATCCACAACCACATGCACGCCCGCTGCGCATGGGAGGGGAAAGGGCACGGGGGGATGCAGCCCGCACGCAACTGGTGGCCAACTTCTTCACCTAGGAATCACAGTGCTGGCTAGTGCACACTGCTCTGGCACATACCATCTGACAATCAATGATGACACTACCTGACAATGTCACAAAATTACTTGACAATAAACTGTCAGATACACATCAGCCTGAGATTGTTAACATGGAAGTGTCACTATGTGTACACCCCTATCTACACATACACCAGCAATGCATCACAACGAAAAGACACAACTCCATCAATCAAATATGCATTGCCACAGGCAATTCACTACATGACAACATTGCCATGTCACCCATTCCCTTCACAGTCCCGCCACTGAGGACACCATGTCATGGTATGTGAGAGCAAACACATTGGCCATCACAACATGACACCAGTGTCACAAATAGCAGTGCCCCAAATGGAACATAGCCGCACTTGAACAGCTAACCGCGCTGGAGCCACTACTACACACCTGTGTAAGAGTAATTTCAATCAAATTACACACCAACCCACCCTGAAGCCCACCCAAACAAGACACAATGCATGTAATCAATGGTAGTCTCATTACCTGATTCTGCTGGTATGTCCTCACCGTCCAGAAGTACAGTGATGGCGCCACGCAAAAGTGTCAGTGCACATCTACCGACATGTAGTCTGACTCCAGAGAGTATGCCCGTGTGAAGAACTGTGTGAAATACCTGCAAAACATGAGCAACATATGTAAGTAGAGGCACATATCAAAACATCATGCATAGTTAGGTGCAACAACAATGTACACTATGAATGTCTACACAGTATTGACTATGGACTGGCCAACAGCTCATGGGAGTCCAATGTCACCGTGTAATTTGCTGTCACTTGGGCACACCCTTTGCAAGCCCATGGAAACGGAAGCAGGAGGGGTGTGGATGTCTGCTACCCAAGCATCGAAACCAAACTCAGGACAAGCCTGCATGTGCCCAGCCACAATACAGTGTATGCCCAGGTACCCACACAAGGCAACACTCTTGAAAAAGAAAAAAAAAAATTGAGAAAAAATGGCCATGAAAGGGCCGGCGGGGGGGGGGGGGCCACCTATGAGGTCCGAGGACAGGATGCACGCCACAATCCACCTGTGTGGATCATGGGAAACTAAAACACCCCATAGGCTCGTGGCCCACACGGCTACTCTGTTGTGGGAGATGAGTCGCTATCGCTCTGGCCAGACCCTGCAGCTGACTCAGGAGGTGGGGGAGCTGCCTCAGAAGATGGTGTGACAATGGGAGGCAGCCCACGCAAAGCACGAGTTTGCTCCTCCATGGCTGCAAGCAGGCGGGTCTGGTAGTTCTGGTTCTGGGTTATAATCATGCGGAGGTCCCCATGCAGTAACTTCCGGGATGACCTGACCTCCGCACGAGTTGCCTGCATCTCGGCCGAGAGCGTCCGTGTCAGACGCTCCAGCTGCTCCTCTGTCCTTCTATGGGATGAAGCCTCAAGCTCTAACAGGGTCGACCTGAGGTGATGGAATTCTTCCCTCAGGCCTTCCCTGTGGCGCTGGGACTCCAAGGAAAGTGATTCCCGCAGAGTCGCCAGTGCCGCCCGCCTGTCCATGTTGGACGCCAACATATCCTCCCTGTGTGCCTGGCAGATGGACTCTGTAGCCTGCTCCAGTCGCTCCATCAGCCTTTCTGGGGGGACAATGGAAGTGGCCACCCTATCCATGGCCTGTGCAATCATCTCGGATGATGCTGCCTGTTGGGTGGCCATACCGTAGATGGATTGCTCCCAAGCGGTATTGCCAGGTGGCATACGGCCACCACGTTGACGGGCACCACACCTGCCTGGGGCAAGGCGGACTGCGCCTTGCTGTGCCGGCAAGGCCTCAGGCTGCAGGACTGCATTCCCTCTCTGATCTGCAGCCCCAGGAACAGGATCAGAGATTGTGTGGTGTGGCCCTGCATCCGTAACCACCGGAGGCTGAGCTGCCGACACTGACATCCCCATTGAGGGCAATGGCCCGGCTGCAGGTGGGTCGGACAGAGGAGATTCTCTCCCAAGAACACTCACCTGCGACTGCACATAGGTGTCATCCTCCGAGTCTACACCTGAATACTGCTCGGGGGAGGAACCCCCAGAGACACCCCTCGACAGCACGACCTGCAGCAATTGTGGGTTTTCACCCACAAACACACCACGTCCCTCACTTGTGGAAGGTCGGCCCGGGTTGCCCTCCTGGGACGGCTCAACCACCACATCCCCAGCATCAACAAGTGCTTCGTCCCCTGCAAAGACATGAAAGAGAAAAATGGAAACAGGCATTAGCACCATGGCATGCAACAAGGGCTGATGAACAACAGAGGCAGTAGTTCTACGACACATGTCCCACATGACTGGGAGACCTCCTATGCATTCACCATCACTGGGTCTGTAGGGGAGGCTCAGGGCATACAATGTACAGATTGGAGAGCAACGCCTGCTCACCATGCTGCCTAGCACTGCCATCACACATTGGCCGGTGATTGCCATGTCAAAGGCACATGCCATCACACACATGGCATGTGACATAGCCACCAAGTGAAGAGGGAGAGGAGGGCAACTTTTTTGGATTTCAACCACTCTGGTCCTGACATTGCATCGTCACATCAATAGGTTAACATGTTGTACATGGATCTGCTAGTCCAAATTGGCCACGATGCACAGTGCCTTGTCTACATCAACAAAATGCAGTAAACAATGTGATTCCACCTCCCCATCACCTGTAAAGGAATCATATAGCATTCGTGAAGCACCGGTCCAGAAATGTATGAAGGTACAGCGGAGCACTGAGGGGTGGTGGGGCAGAAGGGGATGCCAGTCAACAATCCTACTGGTGCTGGTGTCATTCATGTCACGCAAGTGCAGGGGTGGGTGGCACAATGAAGTGCAAGGGGAAGTGGCGGCTGGAAGTGCTGTACAAGGTAAGTAGGACTTAACGTCAAGGGCAGATGGTGTTAGGCGCAGACAAGTGCTGGGGGGGGTGCCCTATAGGGGTACAGAGACAATCATGCAGTGCTGTGGGCTCGGAGGGGACAGGGGAGGTACACACTGCATCTGGCTCGGCAGGGTCCTTGCAGATTTCTATGTGTCCTGCAGAGTTGTCACATGCCGCAGATATGTGCCCTTGGATTGGGGATCTCATCTTGGTGAAAAGGGTGAGGCGCTATTGCCTTTGGAGCATGTGGCAGGCCAGTTTGCCAGAGGATGGGCATGATGCAGGACATTCCCTCTCTGCCACCCGGCACCTGTGGTTTGGGTTCACAAGATCCGAGTCATGCCAGGACTCTGCATTGGCATGGGGCTTCAGACAGGTGGTCAACACCGTGGCAAAGACATCCAGTGTACCTGACATAGAGTGGAGCATGGAGTGGGCCCTGTCAGGATGGGAGTGAGCCTAAGGGGGAGCTGGATGGGGGGGAGATTTTGGCAGCATGAGCCTCGACTGACACACACTTCATGGGTTGGAATACCAAGAAGGTGTGTGACAGTGGTGAGGGTGGCTTTGCCTGTGGGGTGGTGAGGGTGAGCTGGGAGGAGAGGAGAATGTGATCACTCCAGGAGAGAGGAGTGCAGAGATGGACGGAGAGGGGAAAGTCAGATGAGATCAGAGCATCAAGAGTGTGCCCTGCAGAATGAGTAGGGACAGACGGGAGTCTAGAGGGTGAGAGGGAGTTGCTGAGGTCACAGAAAGGTCACGTGGGGGGGTCAACAAGCATGCAGGTGGATGCGTACTGCACCAAGGAAGAGGATTTCTGTGTCTGGGGACATGAGTGAGGAGGAGAGGTGAGGACACTCAGAAAGGAAGTAGTACATTTGACCAGTTTTCCCAGACACAGTACGCACAGTTTGTGAATGTCAAGTTGTGGTAGAGAGAGACGTCACACAAGCCATTCCAGAGTGGAGTAGGTCTAAGTAGGAGTGACAGTGGCAGGAATACCCTCAGGGAAGCCAAGGGCACACCCCCCCTGCACAGTAGTGGCGGGCCAAGGAGAGGGTCTCCTGAACATCAGGTAGGAGTGTGTGAAGGATGCAGACAGAGCTGGCCGTCAGACATGTTTCCATGAGACCAAGGATGTCAAGGTGCATAACCTCATGTAAGTGACAGATATCGGAGGAATGCCTGATGCAGCCGCAGTGAAAGGAGTGTAATTGTGGAGGAGGTTGACAGCCTTGTAGGACTTACGGGGAGTGCTAGTGATCAGAGGTGCAGCATGTGTAGGAGTTGGAGTGGGAGGCGGAGAAGGATCATGGGAGGGTGCTAGGAGGCAGTGCAGGATTGATGAGGAGAGAGGAGGGGGGACAGCAGGAGAGGAAAGGAAGTTGATGAGATGTGGGTAGCATTTCTCAAGGAGAATGAGGTTGGCCTAAGGGCCTTGGACTGAGATGCTCCCATTACCATGCACATCAATTGTGGCCTCTGAGGATTGGAAGGAGGCCAGGAGTACACCCCAACGGGTCCCACCATTGATGGTGGAAGAGGAGCAAGGAGAGAGGACAGGGACCATGTGAAGGGTCTATGGGACAGGCAAAGGCATGTATGAGCAGATGTCAGTGAGAGTTAGCTTTGAGTAGGCTCAGATGCACTTGTCAGCAATAGGGTGGGTCGCATTGGAGGGCAGGGTGCCCTCATTTGACTGTTGGCAAGCAGGTGTCGTGAGTAGGGCACGATGGTCTGAACTGTAGAAGTCATGGAAGATAGACCATGAAGAGCAGCATGGAGTGTGAGGGAATGGGGCTCAAAACCAGACGGTACCAAAGCACACAGGTAGGAGGTGGATGTCAAGGCAACATCCACAGTATGACAGCATGTTGGTTGGCATTTATATACAGAGGACGCATTAGCATGTGGTATCATTGCATGTCAGGCATGTGAAGATGAAACTTGATTGGCTGGGGGAAAGTATAGGAATGGTATGTAAGACATCAGATGAATAGACAGGGGAGTATGAGCAACAATGTAGTGACAAAATGACAATTCAAGGGCAACTTCCATGGTGTAGGGCCATATGTGCACTGTTGCCAGTAGGGATAGTGCTGTGGGCAGATGGTGTTGCACTGAACATACTGGATAAGGCACATGGGTGCCACTATCAACTCTGCCACACACCCCCTTGACAGGCACCCAACATGAATGCTTCACACACACACCATGCACATGGATAATACACACATGCATGTGCACTCACCGGATGATGCCTCGTAATCAGGGAGATCTCCCACACCTTGGAGTTGTCCCTCGGTGACGTAGGATCCAGCTACGGACTCGTGTGGTGTGAGTTCTATTTCCTGTGCTGGGGACCCACCTCCAGTCACCAAGGTTGCGGCATGACTTGAGGCCAGCTTATCCTTTGCCCTGCGCTTAAGGTCATTCCAGCGCTTCTGGCAATCACTAGCTGTGCGCCTCACTACTCCAAGGGCACTTATTCTGTCAGCAATGGTCTGCCAGTGTGCCTGGCGTCTGGCATGTGTGGTCTTGGACCCTGCAACGATGACCATTTCCCTATCATGATCTGACACATACTGAACAAGTGCATTCAGTTCGGCGTCTGTGAAGTTTGGCTTCCTTGATGGGCCGGACTGTGCAGCCGTGCCTGGGGCGTCAGCCTGTGCCGGACGTGCACTCTTCCTCTTGCGCTTGGAAGGGGGTGGGGATCCAGAGTGTCCTACGCCGCTGTGGACACTAGGGGCAGGAGGCGTGGTGGACTCAGTACTGGGTGTGTGGGATTGCACACTCAGCATGGGAGTAGGTGCAGGCATTGGGGGTAGTGGGATGGGGTCAGGCCTGATCTGAGGTGCATGAACTAGGACCGACACAGTCTTGGCAGGGTGTATGAGAGGTGGGGTGGATGGAGCCACACCCTGGCTACGGGGGCCAGCAGATGACCTATCTGGCATAGATGCGCGTGCCCTGATGACACCAATGTGCACCGGTGCACGTGCAGTGGACCTGCTGACCTGGATGTCAGCGATGGGATCACCCTCGGACAGGTCTGGTGCCACAATGGGCTGGTCCGACAAGGGCTGATCAGGGTTGGTATCAGCCACATGACTCTCAACTGGGGGGGGGGGGCATGGGTGTCCCTGACTGGTCCTCCAGACTGGGGGGGGACAGGGGCACCCTGCAAGTCACAACCACGTCCCCTAGTGGATCCTCCACGGCCACCACGTGTGGCTCGGCCACCTTTGCCACCCTTACGGCTTGCACGCCTCCCAACCATGGCACTGATGTTATTGTGCGTATGGGAGTCGGTGTGCACAATTGTCCTGGGCAATTGGGTGTCAAAGGGGTTGGGTACCAGATGGTATTCGTACCCTAGTGCAGTGGCAAGGCTATATGACACCCCTGGGGAAAGATGACGGGTCACGCAACGCACAGGCACCCCAAAAAAGTTAAGGAACGTGCACAATACCCCTCCTAGACCACGTGTGCTGATGGAAAACCCTGCACTACGCTGTGGCATCCAGTAACACAATGAACGTATGCGTGTCACACGCAGCCTAGAATGACCTCTGAAGGGGTAGGCTACACACGGGGCAAGCACAGAAGTTAGAAGCACAGAAGTTAGATACGTGCGTGACTCACCGTCTGCCAGGTAAAAGAGCGTGAAAAATGAGCGCGTTTGGTTGGCAACACCCCCGCCAAAAGAAGATGTGTACGCTGTCTGAGGAGACAGGACAACAGTAGAAGGGGACTCTGTTTGAGGGAACAGGCCCAGGTAAACCAGTACAAGAGGAAAAAGAGAAAAAGCTGTCAGAGGTAACAGGGAGTACGAACTGGAAACGCCGTGAAGTAAATCGCGTGTGAAACGACAAGAAGTACAGAATTCACCCACTCGCTCTCCACGAAAAGCACGTACAAGGATATGGTGTTCTACACTACCTTATATACAGGCCCACACGTACAGCGTCACTTACGGCGTGTACGTGCTTGGCCCATGTGCACCAATCACACGCTTTGTCACTTCTGCGTGTGGATCCTTTTTCACCAATCACACGCTTTGACACTCCTGCGTGTAGCTCACTTTTCACCTATCACACGCTTTGTCACTCCTGCGTGTAGATCCATTTTCACCAATCACACGCTTTGTCACTCCTGCGTGTAGATCCATTTTCACCAATCACACGCTTTGACACTGCACGTGCAGGTAACTATAGACGCACATATGCTGGTGACGGGTTTTCGCGCGATTCGCTGAGTGTGGGATTTTCACGTGCAATATCACTCCCTATCAGGCTGTCCACGCTTTCAAACACGAAAGACCACGCTCCTGGCCAGGAGGCCAAATTACAGTCCCCCAGAGCCCTGAGCACGCTCCCACCTGCCATCTGCTGCTGCCTGACTGCCTGCTGGCCACGTGCCCCACAGTGCTGGTGGGTGGGGGTGGTGGGAGACATGGGTGGGGGCCTGGTGGAGGGTGCCCCTGGTGGATGGGGGGTGGGGGTGGTGGGAGACATGGGTGGGGGCCTGCTGGCAGGTGCCCCTGCACTGCTGGGGGGTGGGGGTGGTGGGAGACATGGGTGGGGGCCTGGTGGAGGGTGCCCCTGGTGGATGGGGGTGCAGGGGGACATGATCAGGTGTGCAGGGTAGTCCCCTGTTTTGTGGGCTGCCTGCAGGGGCCGTGGAGGGTGTACAGGGTACACCTGTGAGGGCACACCCAGCCTATTCGCGTGTGATAATTCCCACGCACCCCTGTAATACACGTACCCTGGCCAATCGCGTGTTGAACTTCCCGCTACCCCTGTAATACACGTTCCCTGGCCTATCGCGTGTTCTACTTCACGCGTACCCCTGTAATGCACGTACCCTGGCCAATCGCGTGTTGTACTTCACGCTACCCCTGTAATACACGCACCCTGGCTGTTCGCGTGTGATAATTCCCGCGTACCCCTGTAATACACGTTCCCGGGCCTATCGCGTGTTCTACTTCACGCGTACCCCTGTAATACACGTTCCCTGGCCTATCGCGTGTTCTACTTCACGCGTACCCCTGTAATACGCGTTCCCTGGCTGTTCGCGTGTGATAATTCCCGCGTACCCCTGTAATCCACGTTCCCGGCCCTATCGCGTGTTCTACTTCACGCGTACCCCTGTAATACACGTTCCCGGGCCTATCGCGTGTTCTACTTCACGCGTACCCCTGTAATACACGTTCCCTGGCCTATCGCGTGTTCTACTTCACGCGTACCCCTGTAATACGCGTTCCCTGGCTGTTCGCGTGTGATAATTCCTGCGTACCCCTGTAATTCACGTTCCCTGCCTAGTCGCGTGTAGAACTTCCCGCGTACTCCTGATTTGAAGATTGCCCGCTTTGCTTTCCTTGTTTGCCTGCCCTGTGAAGTGGTCCAGGGTTTGCGCAGCCCTTAGCGATGATTTAGCGATTTTGATGGCTTTTCCTTGCGCGAGGGCGTTCTTGGGGGCGTTACTGGCGCTGCTGCAGGCTCGCTGCGATTCTCTGCGCCACGGCTGGTTTGGGAGCATGAAATCCATGAATACGCTGTGCGCGGAAATCAGTTTTAGCGCACGTGCCTGGCGCAGACTATCGCAGGCGCACGCTGTGCGCCAGCCGCGTGCGCTACTTGTGCGCTGGATTCTATGAATTACCCTGTCGGTCTGTTGAGCTGCGATGGAGGTGGAATGGTGGTTAACCCCTACCTACCCTTATTTGTTTTTGTTTTGGCTGTAGAAACAACCTTTCAATTTAAGACAATTTACATCATTCAATTTAAGACAAAGTATATAACGTGGTCCACGTAATACATTAAATTCCAAACACAGAATATAAAATATAAGATTGTGTATAATACAGTTAAAAAGTTTACAATTAATGAAATACAATCTCATATACAGGATTATAACAGTCTGCATTCTGGTTCTACTTCAAAGCTAGTGCATTTAAGAATCCAATAGTAGTCAGTTGGACGGACATCATCTAGCACCAAATATTAACAGCCATAGGTCTTCACTCTGAATTTCTGTATAAAAGTTAAAACAATGTGCAAAATATTTGCAATGCAATGCATACAATGCAGGACAATAGACCACAACATGCTTCAAAGTTTCTGTGAAATCATTATTTTTACAAAATCTACTAACATTCTCGCTGGGTGCCAGTATCTTCCGTCTACATAATATATCTACCTACCCACCCTTAACAAATGGAAGATACTGATTTTCCTCCTCAAGGACATAGTAACACTGTCTGAAAGCATATGTGAATCATGCTTTTGTGATTCACATATGCTTTCAGACAGTGTTACTTTGTCCTTTTATCAATCTTTTTCAATTAAATTGAGCACTGATCAAGTTATTTAAAGTTTAGAGATGCATTATTGAATCCATTTAACTTGCAAAGTGTTTGAGCGCGACAGAGGAGGAAAAGCAGTATCTTCCTTCTTTTTAGCCTCTATTTCCTATTCCATTTCTGTTTGTTTCTTTTTACTCCTCTCATTAATGTATTTCTTCTTACATACTCTGCTTTTACTCTCTCTGTGTTCTCACCCCTTTCTTTGTCCTTCCATCTATTTTCTTTCTTCTTTTCCTCATCATTTCCATTTCTTCTGTTTCATTCGTTCCTTTTATTTCTATTCTCCCTCATTCTTGCATTCTTTTTCCTTCCTTCTGTCTTTTTCTTTCCTTCATTTGCCTTCATTTTCTTCTCACGTTCCTGATCTTTTCTTTTTGCAACAGGGTCAGCTTGGTTATCCTCTGCGCACTTATCTAGTGGCTGAGGCATTAAAAATCTGACCTCTCAAGTTGCAATCTTTGCCAATCCTGTTTTTCAAAAAAGGATGGCCGACGTTACTCCCTATCTCAAAATATGACGATCGGAGCAATTACGTATCATTTCTCCCTACGACTGGTAGAAAAGTCTGCACACTCTTGCAAACTGAGGTAAGACGATGGCTAAACATGTTATGCCTAAAAGGAACCTTCACACTGACCCAGCATCCTTTACTCTTAGTAATTATTAATCGTTTGAGCCTCAGTGGGCAAAAGTATGTTTTTGCTATATTCTCTATGTATTTTGAAGTGGGATACATTAAATACTAGCTGCCACGCTGTGTGCTACATTGAGGCATCACTGTGGGAAGTTTGGTAAAAAGAAATGCCAAATTCACCTGAGTGTGGTGCTTCAACCACATGTATAAGGGGCCTAATAATGATGTGAAAATGATAATGATGTGTTATTTATATAGCGCCTTAAGCCAAAGCGCTTAGTAAAGTAATGCATGTAAAGTAATAATAAGTAATGCAATGCCATAGCACTTCATTCAAAGCTCCTGCACCCATCAACACTGATGGGTCTTCAAAAGACCAATGGAAGAAATCCATACCAGGCTGACAGGGTTATGTACCAGTGACTGACTTACTGTCTCAGGAGGATAGCTCAGCGGCAACGCGCTTGCCGACACGGAGCAACACAGGTTCGAACCCTGGTTCTGCGCTTAGAAACCTCTGGGTATCACGCTTGTTATAAATAAACTATTATATCATAACAAACTCTACATACCAAATGCTCTTTGCTTCTTATGGGGGAGAAAGATTGCGAGGCAGACCTAGGAGGGACATAACGACTAACAGGAATGGATGGGGTGACAGTGCAAACTGTTGCATTATGTTACACGCTGCTTTCCGTGGTAACAGGTCCATCCATAATCTAATTCCAGGTCGGGGCAATGCAAAGGAGTTTGCTATGAGTGCCAAGACATTTAAAAAGAAAAATTGGCAATCATTTTAGTTCGATTTGTCAACCCTTCTAAGGCGATAAAGGCACAGATGCAACAGTGGGAGGAACGTTGATCGTGGTACAGCTTGTGGTCTTTATCAAGGAAAGAAGAAAGAAAAATGGGAAAGAAGGATGAAAGATATAATGGAAAAAAGCAACAAACATGGGTTGGGGAAAAAAGAGAAAGAAATGAATTAAGGAAAGAGCAAAAGGAGGGGCAAGCGGAATGAAGAAAAGAACAAGAAAGACAAGCGAAGGTAACATGGAAAGGAAGACTAGTAAAAGGAAGTAACTGTTAGGAAAGATTTCTTAATTGTGGGTAATTTTCCTTCCATGTGGCAACCCCTAAACATGTTGCTGTTGTTTTCACCATTATCTAGACTTTGCCAGAGAAGTGCAGCCTTCTGCCGCACTCCTCTGGGCTTTCGCTCCATTCTTACGTGGAAACTGACATGCCCTTAAGACAGTCAGTACCGGGAAACGTTGTTTTCCATAGTTTCTTTATCATGTTGCAGCTTTCGCGCAACATGGCACAAGAGGGCACTGTAAGCTAAGTTACTGCTCTCTTGGGTCTCTAGTCTTCTACAGGCCCTAGATACTCTCTTTGGATTGTAAAAGAACGGTGCAAGTGAGTCACGGACGGGATTGGTCGCAGCGTCCGTTTCTTGTGTTTTTGAGCTCCTTTTGGCGTTTAAGCGCGTTTCTCACGCTTAGCCCAAAATGGTGGCCTGGCTTCCAAAATGGCCAGATCACAAGGCTCTTTGTCCTGTCCGCTGACCGTCTTTCCCCCTTTACCTCCCCCAGGTCGATCCGACCCGGGGCCTTCCTTATTTGGGCATGTACTTTCCCGCGAAACATAGATGCTTTTGCGGGCTTCTACAGGCCTTGTGTGTGCCTCCAGGATGGGGGCCGGGATGTCTGGTCCCAATACGCATGCTGGGCGCCAGAGAGTCTAGGGTGGTGTGAATGCCTGGGACCCCCGTGGTCCGTGATAGGTCCACATATGGTGTGAATGTTTTATGAGCGGATCTCCCATTGGGTCCCCTCCGTTTTGGCGCGAAGGGAACCGTGGATAAGAGGGGGCTGGAAACGCCACTACCAGGTCGATCTCCTGAGTTCTCACGAACAAAGGAATACAGGAGCCAAGTATCCTGCAACCACGAGGCTGAACCGAGGAATCACTGGTGACCCGCTGAAGGACTGCTCCTCTGCACTGCTGTCGCTTTGTGAAACCCTTTCTACCTCGGATTGAACGAGAAGGCCTGTACTGGTACTTCGACGCTTGGAATAGTGGGAACAACTATTCTCGGCATCTTCACCATCTCCTGCACGTAAGCCTTCGGAAGTGTCTCTGGGCCATCCAGCAGACTGACCAGCCTACCCAGGAGTCTTGCTCTGTAACCGCCATCAGGTTGTGTTGTATTACGAGTCCTTGTCACTCTCACACGATTCGTACACTTGGCATTCCCAGGTCTGAAGTGAGTAGTGTACATTTGGCTGAACTACACCCGGCTGCTCCGTTGCCCTGCTGTGGTAACAAACTGTGCGGGTTCACTGCGTTTGGGACATCCTCAACTCAACTTCTGCTGCTGCGGAATCTACACGATGCCGAGACGTCCCCTGCTAGTATCTGAACCTGCCAGCACTGAAACTGACGCGGAGAAGCCTGGGTCGGCTTGCATCGGGGACCGGTGAGTAGCATCGCTAGGAAATGGTCGCCCTCCTACAAGAGTCCATAGCTTTTCCCCGCTGTGTCTAACAGCACGCCTTTCCGTACTCGCGCCCTGCTTCTGCCCCCAGTGGAGGCTGCGCTTGAGTCGCGGAGCTCTATTCATCTTCATTTGTTCATCGAACTAAACTGCCTGATTCCCTCGAAGAGACTCCCCTTTTGCCCGTTGGCACCAGCGTGTGCAGGTACTTTTGAGCACAAGGCTCCACTCTTCGTAGGGCTTGGACTTCCTTTTAGTTAGGCGCCTCTGAAGGCAGACTGAGTCTAATTATTATTCGCAATGCCTGTTTTCCTCCCCATCTAGGTGGTCTACACATTTCGTGCGTCTAACTCGTTAGATTCGTTTGTATTTGTATATATATTGTATTGGATTGGTATGTGTTGGTTTACTTGAGTTTTATTGTGATTTCTCGCTACGGTCAATGTTACAAAGGCCTTGTAATAAATGTGTATATATTTTTAATATAACACCTGCTTGGAGTAATTTGTAAGTGTCCTTGCTTTGTGTGCTCATTGCGGGCTTTCAGTCACCCTCAACCCTCTTGAGACCTAGTCTTGACCGCCGCAATCGCTACCCTGATTGGTCTGGCTTGTCCAGAGGTTACCCTGTTCCAAGAAACTAGGCTGGCTTCTGAACCTCTGCCCCTCCAGGACAGAGTTCAGAAATCCGTCTTAACAAATTGGTGTACAGCGGTGGGATACGAATGAGGGTATCCAGTGTTGCGCACAAGTGAAGGCATTTCAAGTTATTCCTACCAGGACACGTAGTGAATTGTCGTAGTATAACTTTTAAAAGGCCATAGTCCTATCTAACAGTATGGAAACAAATACCTTGTTAACTTTAAATGCTTCTAAATCCGAAACATTGAAAAAGATGTGTGCGGAGAGAGGTGTCTCCTCTCAAGGAACCAAAATGGATATGATCCAAAGAATCGTGGCGTGGCAAGAAGCGCAGCTTGACGCTATAACTTCTGAGGACAGTGCGGAAGGAGGTGGGGCTGCTCTCACTGGTAGAACCAACGGTTCTGCCGCTGCACTGATCCACCGCGACCACGAGGAAAGGGAGGATGAGATGCCTAATGTTTCCTCTGCCAGTGTTGACGGGGAGGCCATGCTTGAATTCAAGAAGCAGGAGCTGCTGTTTAGGCAGAAGGAGCTTGAGTTCAATATGGCCAAACTACAGGAAGAGCTTGAGTTCAATAGGGTCAAGCTAAAAATCAAACAGGCAGAAAGACAGGGATCACCAGTTGGAACTGGCCAAGCTTCAGGTTGCAAATGGATCCAAGCGTCCTGGACATGGGTCTGGGGCCTCCTCTCATCTACAGTTTCCAAAAGATCTGCTCAGTGTTTATGAGGAAAAGAATGACATTATGGACTGGCTGAATACGTTTGAGTATGCATGCGAAGTTCAACAAGTTGACAATGCTGATAAGATTGCCTGGTTACTCAGCAGACTGCCCCATTCTGGCTGTAGGGCCATTATGGAAATGTCGAAGGCTGAGCGAGCGGATTTCGCAATGTTAAAGCAAACTCTCATTTTAAAGTTTGGAAAGACTCCTGCCCAATATTTAAAACGATTCCAAGAGTATAAGAAAAAAGAAGGTGGTACTTGGGTATTTTATGTAACCGAATCCTTAAAAAACTTGACTGGCTGGGTTGAAGGTTATAAGGTTTCTACCTTTGAAGGCATGATAAGTCTTGTCATGCTGGAACATATTTTTGCATCTTCTTCTCTGGAGCTTAAGCAGCATTTGGCTGATTCGAAGGAGATAGAGCCTAAGAAGCTTGCCATTGCAGCAGACTTATGGGTGTCACATTGAGTGTCCCATAAGGACAAAACTCATCCTGGTAAGCAGGAGGAAGGGAAAAAGTCCAAAGATAAGGAGGGTGGAGAATCTGATAAATCTTCTTCTCAAAAGGGCCACAAAAAGAAAAATAAGGTTAAGACACAAGAGAACTCACAGGGTAGTGGAGGTCAGCCTCCGAAACAGAACTCTGGTTACAATAAGCCTCCCTATGTAAACAGACCCAATGGATCTTGTTTTGCTTGTGGAGCAACTGACCACTTGAAGGGGTATCCCCGGTGTAAGGTTAAACCTTTGGGGGTCCACTCCGCTAATCTGGCTTTCTCCTCGAACGAGGAAGAAGAGATTACAGGAGCATCCTTCTCCTCCGAATCCTTCCCCAGCGGGATAGAAGCTGAGGTAGTTTTAGTTTCCCTGGGTTCCTGGGAACCTAAAGTCGCAGAGGCTTATGCTAGGATTCCAGATAATACCAAGCACTACTTTAAAGACAGTGTGCTGATCAATGGAGTGGATACTCCAGCTCTTAGGGATAGTGGGTGCAGTCGAACTGTAGTGGATTCTACCTTGGTAGACTCAGAGGAAGTTGCCAGAGCTACTCTGATGCCCACTAAGTTGGCTGATGGCCCACCTCGCATGTTTCCAGTGATACCTGTAAATCTTACTTTAAATGGTACAGCAGTCAGGATTCCACTGAGCATTCAGAGAAACGTCCCAGGAAAGGTCTTGTTAGGCAATGATCTCAGAGCTTTAGGGCTCGTAGGAGACACGGCCGACAGACCCTGCACACAGTCTCAAACACGGGCAGCATTGGCCAAGACCAATACGCCGCCCCAGCCGAAGGGGAAACCCAAGGCGAAAGGAGTAAGCAAGTCAAGATGAGGGAAAGAGAACATTCCCCCGAACTCGCCTACCACTGCGGTGGAGGAAGTTGGTCAATCGCCCGGGCCTGACGAGGAGGTGGCGATGCCTGAAGTATTTGACCCCAACGACCATCCGGAACTAAAAGACTTGTTAGTAGAAGGTGGTCCTGACAGGGAAGAATTCCGTAAAGGCCAACGTGAGTGCCCAACTCTGGAAGGCCTAAGGAGACAGGCCTGCTCCCAGCTTGAGGGTGAACCTCCTGGGACGCATCAGATTTATTGGTAAGGTGGAATCCTGTATGGTGAGCCCACAGAGTCTACAGAAGGAGACCATAGGAGGTTGGTGGTTCCCCTTGCTGTAAGACCCTTCCTCCTGCAGTTGGCGCATGAAGTACCCCTTGCTGGTCACCTTGGTATTAAGAGGACCAATCAAAGGTTATCCATGCAGTTCTACTGGCCCAAGATGGGGGTGCAAGTAGAAAGTCACTGCAGGAGTTGTGCCTCCTGCCAGTTATCTGGTAAGAGTGGCTCAACAATCCAAGCTCCATTGGTACCACTCACAGTTGTGGGAATACCATTCGAAAGGGTAGGGATCGACATCGTTGGTCTCCGTGACCCGCAGACATCCTCAGGCAATAGGTTTATCTTGGTGCTAGTCGACTATGCTACCAGATATCCTGAGGCCATGCCATTGAAAACTGTAACTGCCAAGTCAGTTGCAAAAGCGTTACTTGGCATCTTTACTATGGTTGGCTTCCCTAAAGAAGTTGTGTCTGACAGAGGCAGCAACTTTATGTCAAAGTATATGCAGGCTATGTGGAAAGAATGTGGGGTCACCTACAAGTTCTCTTCTGCATACCACCCCCAGACCAATGGTCTGGTAGAACGTTTCAACAGAATGTTAAAGAGCATGATTGGGGCTCTGGAAGAACCTCAGAGAAGAAAATGGGATCTTCTTTTACCATGCTTACTGTTCGCCTACCGAGAGGTACCACAGGAGGGTGTTGGCTTCAGCCCCTTCGAACTTGTGTTCGGTCATCCTGTACGGGGACCCTTAGCCATAGTCAAAGAGGGATGGGAGATGCCCACTCCGCCTGTTACTACCAACGTAGTAGATTATGTGCTGGGGCTCAGAAAACGGATGGTACTTCTGATGGGATTGGCTAGTGATAACTTTAAGGCAGGACAAGCGCTGGTGAAACATTGGTACGACCAGAAAGCTTCCCTCATCAACTTTACACCTGGTCAGCAAGTCCTGATCATGAATCCCATAAGGCCTCGAGCTTTACAGGACAAATGGTCAGGCCCTTACACCGTGGTGGAGCCCCTGGGTGAGGTTAACTATTTAGTGGACCTTGGAAGGCCTGGACAGGCTCCAAAAGTGTTCCACGTAAATAGGCTGAAGGCTTTCGTCCCAAGAGTCGAAATCGCAGCACTGCTACTGGCTTCATATGTTGAGGAAGAGGAGTCTGAACCTCTCCCCGACCTGTTCCAAAGCGGTCCTTCAGATAGCTCCTTTGAGGGTGTCCGAGTGGCCCCTCACCTGACTTCTAATCAGCAGGCTGAGGTGAAAAGTTTGCTTCGGCAGTTTTCCCCCCTGTTTTCACAGTCGCCTGGTTTGACACCTTGGTGCAAACATAACATAGACACAGGAGACAGTGTACCCACCAAAAGTAGGGGATACAGGATGTCAGACAAAGTACGGTCTTACATTAAGACTGAGGTCAACTAGATGTTAGACCTTGTGGTGATTGAACCCTCTAGTAGTCCTTGGTCCAGCCCTGTGGTTTTGGCTCCAAAGGCAGGCACTTCTGAATTGAGGTTCTGCGTGGATTACAGGGCTCTGAATGCTGTCACCAAGACAGATGC
Organism: Ambystoma mexicanum; assembly: GCF_040938575.1. Lineage (NCBI taxonomy): Eukaryota > Metazoa > Chordata > Amphibia > Caudata > Ambystomatidae > Ambystoma > Ambystoma mexicanum. The sequence goes on from NC_090932.1 coordinate 1,301,750,012, forward strand.
ACACCCCTTGCCTCGAACAGATGAGTTGGTGGATACTTTGGGTGCCTCCAAGTACCTCAGCACGTTTGACCTCACTGCTGGCTATTGGCAAATAGCTTTAGCAGAACATGCCCAGGAGAAGACAGCATTTTCTACTCCAGACGGCCTTTACCAATTCAGGGTAATGCCGTTCTGGTTGAAGAATGCACCTGCCACTTTCCAGAGGCTTGTGAATCATGTGTTGAATGGGTTGGACGAATTCTGTCTTGCATATCTGGATGATATAGCAGTTTTCAGTGCCACCTGGGAAGACCATGTGAAACACCTCGGGATTGTGCTCCAGGCTCTTCAGAAAGCACACTTGACCATAAAGGCTAGTAAATGCCAGATTGGACAAGGCTCAGTGGTTTACCTTGGACATGAAGTAGGTGGGGGGAGGAGACAGCCTCTTCCCAGTAAAGTACAAGCAGTACAAGACTGGCCTACCCCCACTACACAGACCCAAGTGAGAGCCTTCTTAGGACTCACGGGGTATTACCACAATTTCATGGCAGACTATGGCACCATAGCTGCCCCTCTGACTGCCCTCACTACTCCGAAGAAACCCAAGAAGGTAACTTGGACCGACGAGTGTGAGAAGGCCTTCAATGGCTTAAAAGACTCCTTGTGCCAGGCCCCTGTCCTCAGGGCCCCTGATTATCAAAGATCTTTTATTGTGCAGACGGACGCCTCTGACACTGGGATAGGAGCTGTACTATCGCAAGTAGATAAGAAGGGTAAGGAACACCCTATAGGTTTTATTAGTCGCCAGCTTAAGGACAGAGAGCTCAGATGGTCCACAGTGGAGAAGGAATGTTTCTCTGTTGTGTGGGCCCTACGGAAGCTGAGGCCCTACCTCTATGGGACCCACTTCACTGTGCAAACTGACCATAAGCCCTTAAAGTGGCTAATGAACATGAAGGGAGAGAATCCAAAGTTGCTTAGGTGGTCCATAAGTCTACAAGGCTTCGACTTCACTATTGAGCATAGGCCAGGTGTCCAACATAGCAATGCTGATGGGTTGTCCAGAATGTTTAACCGACCTGAACACAAGACTCATCCAGGGGTGGATTAGTTCCCCCTGTCCATAGTCTGGGAGTGGCGAGTGTTAGGAAAGATTTCTTAATTGTGGGTAATTTTCCTTCCATGTGGCAACCCCTATACTTTTTGCTGTTGTTTTCACCAGGATCTAGACTTTGCCAGAGAAGTGCAGCCTTCTGCCGCACTCCTCTGGGCTTTCGCTCCATTCTTACGGAGAAACTGACATGCCCTTAAGACAGTCAGTACAGGGAAACGTTGTTTTCCGTAGTTTCTTTATCATGTTGCAGCTTTTGCGCAACATGGCACAAGAGGGCACTGTAAGCTAAGTTACTGCTCTCTTGGGTCTCTAGTCTTCTACAGGCCCTGGATACTCTCTTTGGATTGTAAATGAACGGTGCAAGTGAGTCACAGACAAGATTGGTGGCAGCGATCGTTTCTTGTGTTTTTGAGCTCCTTTTGGCATTTAAGCGCGTTTCTCGCGCTTAGCCCAAAATGGTGGCCTGGCTTCCAAAATGGCCAGACCACGAGGCTCTTTGTCCTGTCCGCTGACCGTCTTGCCCCCTTCACCTCCCCCCGGTCGAGCCGACCCGGGGCCTCCTTATTTGGGCATGTACTTTCCCGCGAAACACAGATGCTTTTGCGGGCTTCTACAGGCCTTGTGTGTGCCTCCAGGATGGGGGCCGGGATGTCTGGTCCCAATACACATGCTGGGCGCCAGAGAGTCTAGGGTGGTGATAATGCCTGGGACCCCCGTGGTCCGTGATAGGTCCACATAGGGTCTGAATGTTTTATGAGCGGATCTCCCATTGGGTCCCCTCCGTTTTGGCGCGAAGGGAACCGTGGATAAGAGGGGGCTGGAAACGCCACTACCAGGTCGATCTCCTGAGTTCTCACGAACAAAGGAATACAGGAGCCAAGTATCCTGCAACCACGAGGCTGAACCGAGGAATCACTGGTGACCCGCTGAAGGACTGGTCCTCTGCACTGCTGTCGCTTTGTGAAACCCTTTCTACCTCGGATTGAACGAGAAGGCCTGTACTGGTACTTCGACCCTTGGAATAGTGGGAACAACTATTCTCGGCATCTTCACCATCTCCTGCACGTAAGCCTTCGGAAGTGTCTCTGGGCCATCCAGCAGACTGACCAGCCTACCCAGGAGTCTTGCTCTGTAACCGCCATCAGGTTGTGTTGTATTACGAGTCCTTGTCACTCTCACACGATTCGTACACTTGGCATTCCCAGGTCTGAAGTGAGTAGTGTACATTTGGCTGAAATACACCCGGCTGCTCCGTTGCCCTGCTGTGGTAACAAACTGTGCGGGTTCACTGCGTTTGGGACATCCTCAACTCAACTTCTGCTGCTGCGGAATCTACACAACGCCGAGACGTCCCCTGCTCGTATCTGAACCTGCCAGCACTCAAACTGACGCGGAGAAGCCTGGGTCTGCTTGCATCGGGGACCGGTGAGTAGCATCGCTAGGAACTGGTCGCCCTCCTGCAGGAGCCCATTGCTTTTCCCCGCTGTGTCTAACAGCACGCCTTTCCGTACTCGCGCTCTGCTTCTGCCCCCAGTGAAGGCTGCGCTTGAGTCGCGGAGCTCTATTCATCTTCATTTGTTCTTTAAACTAAACTGCCTGATTCCCTCGAAGAGACTCCCCTTTTGCCCGTTGGCACCAGCGTGTGCAGGTACTTTTGAGCACAAGGCTCCACTCTTCGTAGGGCTTGGACTTCCTTTTAGTTAGGTGCCTCTGAAGGCAGACTGAGTCTAATTATTATTCGCACTGCCTGTTTTCCTCCCCATCTAGGTGGTCTACACATTTTGTGCGTCTAACTCGTTAGACTTGTTTGTATTTGTATATATATTGTATTGGATTGGTATGTGTTGGTTTACTTGAGTTTTATCGTGATTTCTCGCTACGGTCAATGTTACAAAGGCCTTGTAAAAAATGTGTATATATTTTTAATATAACACCTGCTTGGAGTAATTTGTAAGTGTCCATGCTTTGTGTGCTCATTGCAGGCGTTCAGTCACCCTCACCCCTCTTGAGACCTAGTCTTGACCGCCGCGATCGCTACCCTGATTGGTCTGGCTTGTCCAGAGGTTACCCTGTTCCAAGAAACTAGGCTGGCCTTCTGAACCTCTGCCCCTCCAGGAGAGAGTTCAGAAATCCGTCTTAACAGTAACAAGGAAAAGAGAGGAAGAAAAAAAGAAAAGAAGGAAAAGAAAGAGGGGAAAGAAAAAGAAAATGATAGAAAAAAGAAATGAGACAAAAGAATAAAAAGACAGGATGAAACACTTAAAGACAGATGGATTGAGAGCTGCCACCAGCAGCCAACTGAAGAGACTCATTTTTGGGGCTAGTTGATACATTTGAATTTTTTTTTTTACCATTCTCCAAGCTGCCCCTGGTGATTACTGAAAAGTTTACAAATAAAATGATTACTGACGGTGCCTCCCAGTGGGTCCAGTTGGCTTTGTTTTGGCTTTCAGTGCCATCAGTGTCAAGCCGGTCCAATAGCACAGGGAGTAGAGCGCCGCTTGCTTTGACATCTGTGCAGAGCCTGCTGACGCAGGTTCGAATCCCGGCAAAGCCAAACTCAGCCTTTAATCCTTCTGAGCAGGGGAGTTGCTAGGTCTGGAAAAGACCAGGGGCTAAGCTGATGTCGGGACTGGGGGCTAGCTAGTCTTTTGGCTGTAGCTCCTGAGATTCTATCCGGGGCTACAACCAAAAGATCAGGGGCTATAGCCCCCTTAGCCCCCCCTAGCAACGCCCCTGCTTCTGAGGTCGATAAATGAGCACCACATAAGCAGCGCTCAAGGGTTCGTAGCCCTATATAAATGCTAAATAATAATAATCAGGAAATGGAGGTTCGTCTGTGCTGGAGCAAAGGCAGCAGCACCTCGACAGCAAAACTTGGGGGACATCTTCCAGTGGTTGGGGCCCCATCTGGAAGGAGAAGGAGAATGTAAAACCTTGCCAGGGCCCACCCCCTTAAAGCCCTGCCTCACACAGACACCGCCTAGTTCTCGCCTGCACGTCTCAGACCCCTCTTTGCACCCCTCAGTGAACCCACTAACTGATCTTATTACTCCTTCCTCTTCCAGCACCAAAATTGTTCCCAGTCGCTTACAACCTCATCAAGCCATTCCTGAGTGAGGACACCCGCAAGAAGATCATCGTCTTGGGAGGTGAAGGATCTTTCTTCTGCTGCATCCTGATTCTAACTCAGTGGGAGGGGGAGAGGGGCCGCATGTTCCATGTGGGCGGAGTACAAAATCGTAGACATGGGCATTGCTGGGCATTGTAAAGAGATTGTTTGGGGATGTAGAGGGTCTGGACATGGTTTGCATGTGATAAAGATGAACTCTGGTAAGTGGGTGGGCATCATGGAAAGGGGATGCACAGGGGGGAAGCATGCAAACATCCTTAAATTGCGATAGGGCCGTAATGTGATCAGAGACACACAATGCTTTGGATTGGGGTATGGGTGGGTTTCTCAGCATTCTGTAGGAAACATGGCTGTTCTTCTAAACTATTGCTGGTCATTAATGGGACTGAATACGTTTCACAAGACCAAATGCTTTGCAACATTCTTTTCTCTTGTGGTTGGGGATTTTATTCTTTATTTCTGGGTGTACCCAAGAAGTTCTTGGACTTTGGGTCACTTATGTAAGTTTCACTCCAGGGCGTCAAAATGTGCTATGTTTGATGTGCCGAGCAAGCCCCAATCCCAAAAATCCCTTGCAGCGTAAATGCAAGGCAAGGCGTAAATATGAAGTGTAACTTGTCTGCGCTTTACATTTACGCTCCAAGGAATTAAAGATAGGTTCTTCAGGCACCACTTGCAAAACCACTTTGTTTTGCGCCCGCATGGGATTTTGATGCTGGCATGAAACACATGCATTTCTGTTGAACCCGTCGGCACAGGCTGAAAGCAGGTGGATTATGTATGGATCCATTGTATATGCTGCCTGCCAAGCCTAAATGGCAGGCTGGATTCACATTTAGTGCATCATGAAGTGTGAAACCATGATGTTACACAGAGATTGTGCTTGTTTTCAATGATTGTTTTACACTTCGCCTTGCACTAGTGGTGGAACATTGCATGGTAGGAACCCTACAGCACGCACGTGCAAATGTAAGTGGTCCCCTCCATGCAACTGGCACTTTTTAAAATGGGTGCCAAGGTTTAGAGTTCCGAAAGGGTGGCTCTTGTGCTCCGGGTGTGTCATGAAAGGTTTTCCGTTCTGCCTCGAGTTTTGCCAGCAAGGCTTGTCGTGTCAAGGCAGCTTTGCTCTGCATGCCCTATGCTCTGGGAGTGTTCTAGGCATCTCTCTTTTGAGCTGTACATAATTCATGGACGGTTCTTACCTGTGCTTCAGGCATGCCAATTAAGTTCTCTGCAATGGCCCATGCCAGTGTGGCAGGTTCAATTATGGACTCTGGGTATTGTGGGCAGCTCTATTGAGGTTTGAGTCTGTTGTGAAAGTTGTCTCTTGTGAAACGTGTCTTTTGGAGGTTCTCTCTTAGACTTTGGGTGATACATGTTCCTCTTGCCGGCTGTGAATGAGTTATGGAAGGTTCAACCCCGGCATCCGGATGTGCAATGGAAAGTCCTTCTCAGGCATGTGCATGTGCTGCATAGATGCAGGTTCTCTCAGGCAGTGCGTGCAGGTGTTTCTTTCCAGGTCATTGGGCTATGCGTGGTTCTCTTGTAGATTCCATCAAGGAAGGACTTTCCCCTGGAATCCTGAGTGTACTTTTAAAGGAGTGCAATGGAAAGTCTTCTCAAGGCCTTTGGTGTGATGCAGAAGGTGCTTTGGGTGCTCCGGTTGTGGTTCTCTCCTGAGGTCTGGGATATGCATGGTGTAATCGTGGGCTGTGCATAGATTTGTCAGTATCAGCCGATGGATTCTGGTCTGCTTTGGAAGGTTTTCTTCTGTGCCCTAGAATTGCGTGTCCTGCAAAGTCTCGGGATGCATGGTGGCAGGTCTCTTGGACTCGGGGTGCGTCACGGAGGTTCCTTCCTGGCCTTTGTGTATATATGGGGGTTTCTTGGGAATTCGTGATGTGCCTTTGAAGGTTTTTCTTCTGGGCCTTAGAAAGGCAATGCAAAGTCTTGCCAGGAACCTGGTGTGTTTAATGATATGTCAGTCACTCAGGCATGTTGTCCTTTTTGTAGATAATTGGAAGGAAGCTCTTGTGAAGTATATTGCCCCGGAAAATCTTCCTGTATACTACGGAGGATCCCTCACTGACCCGGATGGGGATGCAAAATGTAAATCCAAGGTACGTACGCTATTTGTTACCAGCTCTTCCTAAGATTCTGTCTCTTCTCTTACCACCTTGCTGCAATATTGACTAAGGTTTGAAAATCGTTGGAACCTGTATTGTTTTCGGATTTGTCCTGTTTATTCTGGCCAGTGTCAGATACGCACAAAAAATAGGCCTGGAAAAAAATGCCCTACTCGTCCACAATTCCCAATGCTTTATGCAATTCTCTTTGGGTACCACCCATGGGCCACGTTTGTTTCAGTTTACCTGTTGGGTCATTTGGGAGGCCCCTAACACCACTCCTGCAAAAAGGGATTGCTTGGAAAACTAGTACCGGGTTCCAGACTCGGCCCCTTTGTGTCTCAGGTCCCAGCCCTCACCAGATTCAGTGGTCTTGGCTGCCGATAGGAAGAAGACCCGCCAACCTGTCTTCCTCGTCTATGGTTCGTCCAGACCAAAAGGGTAAAAAGCTGCATGCAACAGGGAAGCATATCATCACAACGGCAGAATCTGCCATCAAGGCCACCAACTCCCCCCCCCCCATTCTCTTGAGGTACGTCAGAAGGTTATGGTACAAGTTGGGGCCCATCCATGACTTCCTTCAAGAGGACAAGAAAACCAAAGCCCTGGCTCTGCTCCAGGAAGGGGAGGTTGCCCCCGACCAGGCGATCACCGTCACCCTCAACATCGCTGATTCGGGCTTTCATCAGGTGGGCGATGGAGTGGCCCTCTGCAGCCAGAGTTGGCCACCAATATCTGCATGGATGTGCAAACAAAGGCAGTAGACATGCCATTCGATGCTGACAACCTCTTCGAAGGCAGTCGACGAGACTCTACAGGCCATAAAGAGGGACATAACAATGGCACATTTTTTAGGCACCCTTCAACAGAGGAGGCCTTCATTCCTCTAAAGGGGGTCCTCTGAGGGGATCATCTCCCCCTATCGCCAGCCCTCCCGTTTAACCACCAAAGAGGTTTATAGGGGATGCTCCCAGGCTTACGGAGGTTGCAAGAATTGTCGCTGTTGCCCCCCATCCAGGACGCAGATGCCGTAGCATGCTTGGACTGGCCCAGGACTCGCACCCCCACTTCTGCATCCCAGTGGGAGGCCGGTTATCACAATTTGGTGATCAGTGGCGCAAGATCTCAACAGACAAATGGGTGATTGATGTCCTTCAGCAGGGGCACACCCTGGAATTCCAAGATATATGTCCTGATATTCTTCCCATCCCATGACATGAACAGTATATGGCACAGCTGCTAAAGGAGGTTCAAGCCATGCTATGCAAAGGGGCAATAGAATCAGACCCTCAGCGCCCCGGGGTCCGGAGTGTACTCCAGATACTTTCCAGGACGGAAGAAGAGGGTGGAGACCCATTCTAGACTTGTTACGCCTCAACTGAATCCTCACATAGCAAAATTTCAGGGCGGTCACATTGCAGCATGTGTCGACCAGCTGGAGGAAGGAGATTTCGTGATGACCCTCTACTTGGAGGATGCTTTCATCCACATCTCCATTCATCGCGAACACTGGAAATCCCTGCTTTTTGTGGTTCAGGGGCGCCATTACGAGTTGAAGGCCCTGCGATTCGGCCTAAATACGTCACTGGGGGTGTCCACTAAATGCTTGGCTGTGGTGGCAGCGCATCTGCATCACAAGAGAATTCACGTCTATCCGTAGCTAGATGATTGGATAATCCGATCCCACTCTCATGTGCTGGCAATCTGGAACACCACAAAGAACATCCATGCTCTGACTTCTCTGGGATTCTCGATAGACTATCAGAAGTCCTGTGTAGCGCCATCTCACAATGCGCTATTCCTTGGTGCTTGCCTCAACACACTTTCGTGTCTCATAACTCCTTTGGATGAGAAGGTCAAGGCCATCCTGGGTAAGGTCCAGTGGCTATCGACCGCTTCTGTTGCGACAGTCCGGTCCATCAAGTCCCTGTTGGGGATGATGTCCTCCTGCATCCATCTAGTTCCTTTTTGCAGCCTGCAGATGTGACCCCTTCAAGAGTTTCTGGATGCCAGATAGCAGCAATTCACGGGCACATGGAAGGATATGATTTCCCTCAATCGGGCATTATGTCATGCCCTGTATTGGTGGTCAGTTCACCCCCATCACTTGCAGGGCACTCCTTTTCACATCCCAGCGTATCAGGCGACAGTCACGATCGACATCTCTTTGGCGGGTCGGGGAGCCCACACAGGGCATTCTCACGCTAGAGGCCCCTGGTTCCCGGAAGTGAAAGAGTTGCACATCAACGTCCTGGAACTGTGGGCAGTTTTCTGTGCTATCAAGTCTTTTCAGCCTCAGCTCCAGGGGAAGGTGGCGCAGGTCTTCACAGACAACACCACCACCATATTTTACATCAGGAAACAGGGCGGAACGTGCTCCCTGGCTCTCTCTCTCTCTCTCTTTCTCTCTCTCTCTCTCTCTCTCTCTGGAGGCACAGAATGTGTGGTGCTGGGCCATTGCTCAAAAGATATTTCTCGTCCCATTTCACCTGGCAAGCGTTCAGAACACAATTGTACACTCTCATTAGGGAGCTGCGGTACTGCCATGAATGGGAGCTCCAGCACGCGCAAGTGTCTTGTCTCTTCAATGAGTAGGGTCTCCCTCAAATCATCCTCTTTGTCAGGTTTTGGCACATGGTAGGTGGTTCAGGGAGTTCCTCACATTAACGTGAGTCCTTGTCCCCATAGGGGGAGTTTCTTTCAGTGAGGTCCCACTTGCCTCGACCCCTAGGGAGGGTCTTGCGGAGCAAGTTCACCTTCCTAGCCTCACAGGGAATGTCTCCCTCCTCGGGACAAGGGATGAATACCTGTGATTCGTCACAGCATGCATTGGGATCAGTGATAATCATGGTAATGATGAGGTTCAGGCATTTTTATTGTATTTATTTGTCAAGCTCCAAAAGCCTGTGGGCATCAGGGCGCCACAAAGACACAGGGACTGTAGGGAGACGGGACGACACACAAAGAAGCTCAGCGGGGGAGGGGATGCCTAGGTGAAGAAGTGGGTTTTCAAGAGTTTTCTAAAACACTGCAAGTTGGTTTTCTTCCGTAATTCGAGTGGAATGGCATTCCAAAGTTGTGCAGCTAGTACAGGGAAGGATCCTCCCAGATTCCTACACGTTTTAGTTCTGGGCACCACAAGCACCTCGTTGGTGCTGGAATGAAGGGGCCTCACTGGGATGTGTGGTGTAAAGTGCTCTTTCAAGTATTTAGGAGCGTTACCAGAAACGCATTTGTGAGTTATGGTAATGGCTTTGAAGCATATCCTAGATATGACAAGAAGCCAGTGCAATTCCTTTCGGGCACTGGATATGTGATCTCTTTTTAATAGGTCGTATTAAAAGCGAACAGCATAGTTCTGTACGATCTGCAAGGATTTAATGCAGTGGGACGAGGCCCCCAGTAACAACGAGTTTCAGTAGTGAAGATGTGGTAGTATGATTGCTCTGGCCAGGGTTGCCCAATTTCTCTGGGACAGGAGGGGTTTGGCATGTTTTAGCACTTTGAGATGGTAATTTATGCCATGAATAATCCCGTCGACATGAGCTGTGGAGTTAACATCTGCGTTCATGTGTACCCCAAGGGTTTTCACTTTTTTTCTGGATGGGAATGGTGTGATTATCGATGAGCATGCAGGAGTACTCATCTGAGAGTTGACCTCTAGCGTACGTCGAGCCAAAGACCAACAGTTTGATTTTAGAAGTTAAGGCACATGGAGTTTAAGTCCATCCAGTCGTTGATAATACAGTGTATATGCCTTAGCTCTGCATGACCTTGATTGAAGTTACCACTCAACAAAATGTTGAGTGTCATCTTCATGGTTGGAGAAGTTCACGTTGAGTGTTGTCAGCAGATCACATAGAGGGCAGAATTTCTCCCACACAGGAGGCCGGGCGTGTGGTTTTTAAGATGTTAAGGATATCCATTAGGAAGACGGGAGAAAAGGAAAATTTACCAAAGGGTTGTGGCTCCCTGTTTATGGCGAGTGCAGGGTGCGGTGCATGTGTGTAGAGGCCGCAATCTTCACGTGAGCTAATGAAATCTTGTCGGCAAATGCTTGCTGGACTTAGCGACAGTCTTGTTGGAAGGGACAAATTGCTGGGGTTGCACCATAGGTTTTTCTAGGCAGCAGTACATTTCAAACAACTTCTTAGGTTGATTATTAGCCGTCTCGATTTCTTTGTTAAAGAAGTCTTTTTTTGCCTCGTAAATTGGATGATTGTAAGTTGTGCGAGTGTGTGTCCATGCATTTTTATTCTCCCTAGATGGGGTTTTAACCCATCCCCTTTCTAGTCTTCTCTTTTCTTATTTTGTTCGGACCAGCAAGGGAGTAAACCAGCGCTGTTTTCCAGGGGTAGCCCTCACTGTTTTCTGTCTGAGAGGGGTAATCTGGTCCAAAATATAAGTCAGATGGGTGTTGTAAGAATCTGCTAACGCTTCCGGCGAGTCTGAGTCCTGGGTAAGCTCCATGATTAGCTTCAAGCATTTTTCCAGAGTCTGAGGGTTGACCCTTTTGAAGTTTCTGCTGGCTATTTTTAGAGGTCTGGAGTGCTGTCTATTGGGCAGTTGAGGCAGGATATGACTGTCATAATGATGGATTGCTCAGACCAAGGACATGCTTCAGTAAGGGGAATGTATAGAATAATATTTCTAGCGACTATCCAATCGAGGTTGTGTTCCCCCTGAGTGGGTTGGCTCAGTACTGAGAATTTTGAAATTGGTGGCCTGCAGTGACTTTTCCAGGTCCCTTGCATCCCTCTCGGTCGCCACGCCCAGCCAGTGATGCATATCTCCAAGTACAATAGTGGAGCTGTTTGGGGTGTTAAGCGTAGTCAGGCTACTCAATAGCTCTTCATTAAAATGTGGCATGGTGTCGGGTGGATGGTACACAATCACAACATTGATGGAGCAGTTAGTGTTGGGAATACCTTTTAGGTGGATGATGTCGCAGCCAGTGCATGTGATGGGGACCTCATACACCTGCCATTCTAAAAGCAACGCCCCCCCACCCCGCACCGTAGCCATCGGCATGGTTCTTGTTAAAGAAATTATACTCCGTTGGTACAGCAGAGCCTATTTTAGGGCCACATGAGTCATTGAGCCATGTCTCTGTAAGGCACATGATATCAAGGTTATTTTCTACAATGTGGTCGTGGACGTCGACAGCATGTTTAGGTAGCGACTGTGTGTTAAGTAGAGCCATTTTGATTGAGTGGCGGACTGTGAGGGTGCATGCAAGCGTGGAACGCTTATTCATTTCACTCAGGGGACTCGGGGGTACTCCCCTTTTGCGTGATCTCTTTGATTTGCAGCTGTGATGCTTAAGGTGGATACGTGTGTGTCAGGACAATGCGCTATAGTTTTGCCCGTTCCTGTCACCCCTGTTTCAGCTAACTTAGATGGCCATGGGTGCGGCCGGAGAGCCGGGCAGATGTTACTCTCTTGGTGCAGCATAGGTGGCATATGCACTTCGACCTAGTGTTGGAAGTGTCAATGACAGGACTTGCCTCATAGTGTGGCATTTCCGTGTCTAAAGCTGTTTGGGCCAGAATGTTTTTTCAACTAGTCGCTTGTGTAATAGTTTTTGTGCGTTGAGGAGCAGAGAATATTGTGGTGTAGACCTATGGTAATAACAAAGCTTACCTGACAACGGAGTGAAGTTACCTCAGGGGCACCAAGTACCGTGCTCCGGCATAGACCGGCAAAGACCGGGCTAGTCTCAGGTGCGCCGGCACTGGTGTGCTTGGTCACCAAATATGAGGGGATGAGGGGCTGCTGGGAGATGTAGTTTCCCACACAGCGAGATCAGACCTAAGTGCTGGTTTTCTAATTCTGGCTGCTTCAAGAGCAAGTTATTCAGCAACATGCATGCAGCGATAGAGTTAGGAGATCTAGTATCCTCACAAGATCGCGCATGTAGCTGACATAACTTCATGGAACAGATACACACATGGCATGTAGACTGCATAACATCAAGTCATTGTTGGACGTCTGCTGTGGCCTAATTACATGTTAAAATAATGGTACAAAATCCATATCTAATTGTCACTCCATGGCATATTGAACTTATGAACGTTTTTGGCATTTGTATTTATAAAGTGTTTGTGTTGATTATTGTGTTTCAGATAAACTATGGTGGGGACATCCCAAAGAAGTACTATGTACGGGACCAGGTGAACCTGCAGTACGAGCACGTTGTGACCATTAACCGTGGCTCCTCCCATCAGATGGAATACGAAATCCTCTTTCCCGGCTGTGTCCTCCGGTAGGAAGCTGCAGGGAAGCAACATATTTATTAGGCTTTGGGGGAGAACAGTGGGGCACGTGGTCCTGGGATGTTAAGGAAGCCTTTTTTATGGAATCTAGAAAATGGGTCACTATTTTATACTGCATCTACAAGGTAGTAGTGAACATGTATGTCACACTAGTAAACAATTTCACACGTTACAAAATACAGTATGTCAGAAGCAACTCATTTAAATAGCATGCAGGGCAGATATCCTAAATGGGACCTTTGGAGTTGGACAAGACGGTCTTGATTTGATAATGGAACCTTACCGTTGTTGAGTGGGGCTCAGGGCCAATAGGCGGCCCATGCCATGCCTCAGGGTGGATTATGAGCGAGGCTCCACCCACACAGCAGCCTATGCACAGCTAGGGGCTTGCAAAAGCATTCTATGGGAATATGTACTTAATGTACTATTGTCAGAAACCAGTCTGCATAGTTTGGCTGGTTGTTTGGCATACTACTTTAGATGGCTGGCTGGGGGCCCTATAGTGCTGATCTTTGGGTGCCCTGGTATTCAGGTTGTTGGCTTGCAGCCTGAAAGATTCTTCCCCTGCTCCTTAGTTCTGTATGGTGGCCTTACTGTAGCATCAAGCTTTGTACGTAAACCACAATGCATATCATTGCCTTATGCTAACAGTCATGTGACACATGCCGCCTCCTGCAACTCCTCTTTCTGAGTGCTATGCTTGCAACATATACTCAAATGTGTCTATAACCCACTCTAACCTTCTCCAACTACATTTACCTTTTACGCAGTCAGGGCCGGCCCTAGGATTTGTGGAGGCGGGTGCCGCCAATTAAGTGTGGGCCCCCTAATTTGCATATGGTGACATCACAGAGTGACAATATCGGGAACGAGATTACTTACCTGTAAACACAGTTCATTGCAACATACTGAGAATAAAGGTAAATGACTTCTGCTGGCGAGTCAGTTGTGTGGTCCGTAGATTGTAATAAAGAATAGGTTTCCTGAGGCAAATTCCAGTGGGTGATTTCCCCTGGTTTTTTCATTGGGGGTACATAAAATGAGCCCCACTTTAAAGTTAATTAATCTCCAACCATATTAACTGCCCCACACCAAACAGCTGAAAGCAGGGTAAACATGCTGTGTCAGTGGATGAGTCATGGGTTGCTATGATGACCCATTGCTTAAATCTGGCAGGGTACAGTAGGTGATGTCAGGTGCATCCACCGGCATGAGCAGGTATATTGTTATGTTTAGTCGATACCCACTCCATTCCTCAGACACCGCTCCTCCTTAAAAGAGAGCTGCACTTCTCCTGAGTGCATACCTCACCGGCAGACCTTTTATTCATCTCACATTCTCCCAGGTACAAACCATGCCTACAGAGTGTTGTGAGAAACCAGAAGGTTTCTCACCCACTAGTCCCTGAGGATCTATGATGCAGGTGGCCAGGACATGCCATCGCTTTTGAATTCAGTTCCTGGGGGTGGACCATTGCGGGAGGATCACCTGGGTGAGGGGTAGTTGGGGAGTGGGAGTGGGACACTGGATTTTGAGAAGTGGTATCCCCTTCCCTGTAAAACCTTTACCCCATATTAACAGTTAGGATATTTAGGAACTCTATCCCTTAGCCCCCCCCCTTTTACAACACGAACAGTTTCACACAGACAGCCCGCTATGAGAGAAAACAGTCTAACACCCGAGCCATATAACTGACATGCCCAATACAATGGTCAGGCAAGGTCAGGCAATTACTGACCATCACACACACCTGACTTCCATTAAGCTTCCCCACATGGATAAAAGGCGGAGCACAAGAGCACACTCTGAGCAAAGCAAAGCACATGCGAAAACAGCATATTCGAGATAGCAGCTGAACGAGAGAAGCAAGATGGCAAAACAGAAGGGGATCGCAAAGAGGGAAGTTCCCTTGAGCTTTTCGACAAGCATCCGTTACTTTCTAGAAACCTTGAGAATAGAAAGCATAACACCAGGAAATCAGGCTGAAGAATCCTGCATTTTGTATTGGAGATACCCGGGATCCTCCTCGGTCGATAATCAAGGCGGGGAGAAGCACCAGCCGCTGTGGTACCATCCTTGGCTCCAAGAACAAAGCAGTGTCAGTGGAATCAACACTGCCGGTGAGTTGGGGACACCATTAAAAGAACGGTGTGTGTTGAAGCCAAGGTTGCAAGCAGCAACATTGTACGGCAAGTGCTGGAACGAACATTGTTAAAACGCCTGTGATAAGAGACACAAGTAAAGTTGAACTGCTGGTGAGTGATTGAACTTTAAAAGCAAGATACAATACCTTTCACAGAGTGGTCCGGCATCGCTTGGGTGATCCATCGAAGGCCTCTGTAAGGTATCCAGCTAAGAAGTGGCAAAAGCGAAAGTGGGGAAAAGGTTATATCAAGAAGAGAACAAGTAATTGTAAAATGAAGGGGTCCTGCGACAGGTCAAGCAAAATACTGCGAACAGTTGAAGGTCTTTGATTTTGATCAAGTAGAGAAAGTTTGGAAAAGTAGATGAATTTGGTCTGAGCCCGGTGGAGGGGGACCCCGGGTAAACGGTAAATCACCTGAGAAGTTTTAAATGTGAAATCCTAAGAAGAAAGGAACTTTAATGTTTGTCGTGTTGCATCAGGCCCTCTGGAATAAGAGACTTTGAATGGCAAAGAGACTTTGACACAGAAGGTCCTGATGTTGAGGTTTAGAACTGCAACCTCATGCTAGAGAAGCCAGAGAGCAGAGTGCTAAGCTCTAGTGTGCCGCTTGTTCCGTGCTGGAAACATAGGGAAGACAAGGGCTTGAATATCCTGACATATCATTTCTTGAACACTTTTCTTTTGTATAACATTATTTCCCACACTTTTTGTATTTAGAAGTTAGGATTGGCAATAGGTTTATTAGTAGGCCATTTTATTTTGACAGACTCGACTAGGAGTTATTATTATTTGATGGTCGTAACTTGCTCCCACCTTTAGATTTAAGTTTAGATAGGCATTTTTCAAACTCAATTGACGTTTAATAAACACCCTTGAACTGTGATCACTTGTGTCTGTCTTACTGTTTGATACCATGCCTTCCTTACAGTGCCCATATCAGTATATGGGGCCTCATTATAAGTGTGCCGGTCCGCAAACAACAGTGCTGGTTAGCTTACCGGCACTGTTGTTTCTGAACTGGCACACTGCAACTCTGCCGGGCGGGACGGCACCCGCTCCCAGAGATTTCACAGGAGCACCGGCACCGTTATTAATGCTGGTGCTCCCGTGTCCCAATTCCCATAGAGTCCTATGGGACTAACGAAATTGCTGGCGCCTGACTTTCCAGCCGACTAGGGACGCAGCGAGGATGAAAACCGTAACAAAACCCGCTTTAAGTGCTCCGTCGACGAGCGCAACAGCACCCACCGTAGCCCGAAAACCATTGTTTACATCGTCAGCATCACGGTCGTCGTCGACGCCATTGTCATCATCGATAGCCATCAAACCATCATTGTCGACCTCGTTGATAGGAAAACAAAAAACGCTGTCGATGACAATATCGTCTAAATGCCCGTTGACGGCAACAATGCCCACGAAGACTCGACTACCTACCTGTCGATGACAATACTGTCCACGTAAAGTCACCAACACCATTGTTTCCAGCACCGTCAACAGGGGGGGGCAAGAAAGGAGGTTAGAGTGTCCTCTTCTATGGGTACGCAAAAAATCTCCAAAATCAGGAAAACTGAAGGAAAATAAAAAATAACAAAAACATTAATCTGGAGATAAACAGATGCCAGATAGAAAGGAACAAGAGCCAATACAGGACTCTACACCAGTACAGCAGGGCCGATAATTATTAAGCTGCCTTTCAGGTCCTTGCACTCACCCAAAGTCATGGAAGACCAGGCCATAATATGTGGAAGTGGGGAACCATCACCGCTTCACTCGCCCAAAGCAGCTTCTGATCAGCCTGTAGTGTCCAAGTGTCCAGCCCTAGCTCCAATCTTGTTCATTCTACCAGACCAGATACTGGAGCACGATATCGATTCGGATTTTCAACAGGAATACTCACCCCAGTTCTCAGAGGAAGACCAGTGTTCGCCACGGGAAGCGCCTGCGAGACCAAGGTTGCAAGAGCCACCGGAGCCTACGTTGCAGACGCTGGTTGCACCTCCCCAGCCAACAGAACCTTTACTCAACCCACAGTCTGTTATGATTACAGGTTTTATCTA
This sequence comes from Ambystoma mexicanum, assembly GCF_040938575.1. Taxonomy (NCBI): domain Eukaryota; kingdom Metazoa; phylum Chordata; class Amphibia; order Caudata; family Ambystomatidae; genus Ambystoma; species Ambystoma mexicanum. The sequence goes on from NC_090932.1 coordinate 1,301,766,845, forward strand.
CGCTCTAGTTGCTGCTTCAACAACTGATAACTAGACTACCAGTGGGCCAACTCCATCCAAAGGCACCCGTTGATGAACCCGGCCCCTCAGGGGAACCCCACAGGCCTAGCAGAAGAACTTTGCGAGAACAAGTGGGTGAGCTGAAAAGCAATACGCCCACCAGGCATACAGCCTTGCAGCAAAGAGAGCCTCCTATCAAACCTATGAGGCACACCAGACTAAAAAGAACCAGCAGCCCTGCCAGAACACAAGGTGCTTCCCCAAGGCTGCCACACTACCTTTACAGTCAGGAAGAGGGAGAACTCCAATCCTCTACCTCCAAATAAACACATCCAAATAACTGGGAGGACACGGACTCAGTCACCACCCGATGACATAACAACATTTCACAATACAGTCCAAAAGGCATGTGAGGAATTTGGCCGAATACCCTTTGAGCAGGAAAAGGATTCTTTCCTTTTTGATTTAATGCACAAGTGCAGAAAGGCAGTAATATCAACTCCCATTCTAGACCACGTATGGGAAGAAGTACTGTTACTCACGAGAAAACCCTTCTCAGAGCCAGCATTAAAAGGCTGGTTGCAAAAGAAGTTTAAGGCACTGGAGGTATCCCCGAAATGCCTTACATCTATGGTCAGCAGCGGCATGCAGAAAATCAAACGCGCAAGGTCAGAAATGCGCAGTGCCACCTGACAAACACAGCAGGAAACAAGACGCATTTGGCAAGAAAATTCTGGCCACAGGAGCCACAACAGTAAAAGCAGCAAATTCACTGGCAAAAATCTCGAGATACGACCGTGAGATGTGGAACCAGATGGCACCGCTATTAGAGCACTTGCCAGCCAGAAGATAAAGGTAAACATGCACTGGACATCAGGCGAGAAGGGGAAGATGCTTCCAATCATGCGATCAACATCGCAGTCGACATAGCGGAAACAGGCTTTGAACAGATCAGCAATGGCGTTGTGCCTTGGAGACAGGCATGATTAAAATGCACAGATTTCAGAGCGGACGTTCAATCAAAGGTACCAGACATGCCCTTCGAGGGAGACTAGCTTTTTGGCCACAAAATTGATGACGCCCTTAAAGCAATAACCGCAGACACAGATACAGCGAAGTTGCTTACCGCCCTTACAGTGAGATGCATTTTTTGCCCCTTGCGGGGGTCTCTGGACGCTCCACTGTGACTAATAGTGGCAGTAACGTATACCAGAGGGGAGCCTCCTATTCACAAACATATTACCAAGGGTCTCGATCTTCCTCGTCTACCTCTAGTTGTGTTATCTGTGCCAATATATGGTTTATTTAGTTTGGTGCGCGCTACAAATGTTCAAAAATAAAAAATCAATCATTGAGCGTACCCATACAAACTAAAAGACTACAAGCAAGCTCCAAGAAGGGGACAAACGTCATCCACCTCCTGGGGCAGGCAGCAAAAACAAGCCTGCCTTTCATCGACCACGGGCACCCACGGTCAAACTGCAGCAAGTGGGGGGCAGCTTGCAAGACCATCTACAACAGACAGATGGGTGTTAGACATTGTACAAAGAGGACACATCATAGAATTCCATGAGTACCCCTCTCCGACGTGTCTGATATTTCAACACCAACCACACTTAAACATCTTAAGAAGCGAAGTGGAGAAACTGCTCATAAATGCAATCGAAAAAGGTCCCAAAACATCAGAGGGGCAAGGGCACCTACTCCAGATTCTTTGTGGTCATAAAACCAGATGAATCATGGACACCAATTCTGGACTTAAGAAATCTGAGCAGGTACGTCAAGACACAAAAGTTCAAGATGGTCACATTGACAGATGTCATAAAATCAGTGAAAGACAGCGACTTCCTAGAGTCTCTAGATCTCAACGATGCATATTTTCACATTCCCATTTGAAATAAACATAGAAGGTTTCTAAGATTTGTGGTGGGAACAAATCACTATCAATTCAATGTCCTCTTGTTTGCTCTTCGCTCAGCCCCAAGAACATTCACCAAATGCCTAGCCGAGGTAGCTGCGTTGTTAAGTAAAAGAGGATACCACGTATATCCAAATCTCGATGATTGGTTAGTATGAGCACCATCACACCCGGTGGCAGGAATGGCGATCCAACAGGTGTCCAACACCCTCTCACACCTCGGCTTTGCAATACATTTAAGCAAATCCTGCTTCAAGCCATCGAGCACCCTGTTGTTCCTAGGGACACAGTTGAACACCAGCAAGAGCCGGGTACGTCCATCGGTAGTGAGAGCAGGTTCAAGCCCTGTCTAATTATGAAATTCTACCTCAGGCACCATAAACTCAGTCAGAACATTCATGCAACACTGGGCTCCAGGCCATCGTGCATCCTGCTTATACAGCATTGCAGGTTACAAGTGAGACCGTTATAGGAATTCCTAGTGATCGGTGGTCCCAGCTAACAAGTTCATGGAACAACAAGCTGACAGTAACCAAGTCACTCACAGAAACCTTGCAGTGGTGGCTCACACCACAAAGGGAGTCCCGTTCAGGGATCCACCTTTTCAAGAAACACTGATCACGTATGCCTCAGTGACAGGATGTGGCTTGCATGCAAACCAGCTATCAGTAAAGGGCCGCTGGTCCACTGCTGAAACACAACTCCATGTCAACATCTTAGAGCCCAAGGCAGTAGCACATGTCCTTTGCTCATTCCAACCAGTGCTCAAGAACAAAGTTGTAATAGTGTTCACAGACAACACAACCACAATGTATTATGTGTGAAAACAAGGGGGCACAAGGTCAAGGGCACTCTCCAGAGAAACCCAACTGTTATGACATTGTGCCATCAAAAACAACATGCAATTGCAAGCATTCCGACTTCCAGAGAAAGAAAATGAAACGGTGGACCAGCTGAGCAGAGCCAACAACCAGTCACACGGATGACAACTGGCAGACAGGAAACTCAAACAAATCTTCAACAAGTGGGGAACACCGACCATCGATCTGTTCGGCACATGGGAGAACAAGAAATGTCCCCTGTTCGCAAGCAGATATCCTCACCACCGATCTCTGGGTGACACGTTCGCAATTTCATGGGAAGTAATCTTCGCCTATGCGTTACCACCAACACCGGTGATTCGCAAGGTCCTACAAATAATTGCGACATACAGGTGCACTGTCATTCTAATAGCGCCGAGAGGGGCAAGGCAACAGTGGTTCTCAGAGCTTGTTCACCTATCGCAGGACTACATTACAAGCCAGGGGTTCTCAACTTAAAGGCATGGTTCCTGGCTTCAACGAGTTCGGACAAGTCCCACTGATGCAGGAATGCAGAAACTTTCTAAAGGCTGCCAGAGGGAATCCACAAACAAATCCTATGTATACAAGTGGAATCATTTTTGCACTAGGTGTTCTCAACAACATTGGATCCATTGAGTGTAGAACCGTACCAAGTCCTCCCATACCTACTGAATTTAGCAAAAGATGGTTTGTCACACTCATCCATCAAAGTGCATCTAGCGGCGGTCTTTACATAAACCATGAAGCAAGGTAAAGCTTCCATATTCGGGGCTCGTATTGTAAAACGCTTCATGAGAGGCCTATTCCGCACCTACCCACCTCAAAAGAAAGTGCCACCTCAGTGGAGCCTAATAACTGTGCTATCAGCTCTAATAAAACCTCAGTTCAAACCTATGACGACTACAGATATAAAGTTTGTGTCGTGGAAAACAGCTTTTCTAGTAGCAATTGCTTCTTTCAGGTGAGTGTCGTAAATACATGCACTATCTGTTAGACCTCCATATCTAGGGTTTGAAAAGAACAAAGCCATCTTAAAAACAAATCCTACTTTCGTTCCCAAAGCGTTGTCCAATTTCCACCTGCAAAATGAAGTAACCCTACAAATTTTCTTCGCAAATCCATCCACGCCAGCTGAACAATTCTTGCACTCACTAGACCTCAGAAGACTCCTGAAGTTCTACATTTACAGACCCAAGAGTTTTCGACAAATGGCTCAACTGTTTGTGGCTTTCGGTGCCCCTAACAAAGGTCGTCCTATTTCGAAGCAAGGTATGGCCAGATGGGTCTCTGCCACAATTTCAGCGGTGCACACTCAAGCCAATCGACCATTACAAGGACCCGTCCATGCTCATTCCACTAGAGCATTGGGGTCGTTGGTAGCGCTATGGGCAGTGGTCCCCCTGTCATCCATCTGCCGCATAGCAACCTGGGCAGTCCTACACACCTTTGTCATGCATTACTGCATGAAGGGACAAGGAGAAGCTGAAGCAAGGTTCGTAAGAGCTGTCCTACAGCGCTTGTTTCAATAAGGTATGCCTTCTCCCTTTAAAGCACCTATTACAAAAATGTTAACTGCTGTGGCAATCTATTCAAAGCATGTGAATCCATGAAAGATCCAATGCTGGAGAAGGAGTATGTTGCTTACCTTTAACTCCTGTTCTCCAGGATTGGTATCTATTGGGAGGATAGCTCACGGGCAACGTCCTCACCATGGAAGCAAGACAACACGGAGCAAAACAGGTTTGATTCCCGGGTCTGCGCTTAGAAACCTCTTGGTGTTAAGCCTGTTATAAGTAACCTATCATATCATTCACATGCACCCACCTATCCCCCCTACGGGAGCAAGGCTAGATTTTGCCAACGCTCATCTATCTGGGGTTAGAGTCTGACGATGAGCTCCTGGTGGGGCTAGTCACGCGACGTCCCATTGGCTGAGGCAGAATCCACCCACAAGGACGTAGATGGGCTACTAAAGTGAACTTAAAGGCTCTATTATAAGGTATGATAAACATGTTAGAGGATTCCCAGCCTGTCGGCAGGGGAATATTCAAAGCATGTGAATCCATGAAAGATACCAATGCTGGAGAACAGGAGTTACAGCAAAGCAACATACACCTTTTCTGTGATGGACCTCACTGAACTGTAGACTGATGAAGAAACACAACATATATTTGTTGTGTGATTAGAGTGTGTGTACAGAATGAAAGTGCCTGATGTTGGGTGGTAAAATAATGCAGTGGCAAGCAAATTAAGCAGGCAGTGAGCAAACTTAAAGGGATAATACTTTTATTAAGTTAAATGCCACCTTGTTTTACATCCCTCCCGCCACAGTAGCTCTTCCTCTGGCAGGCATCTCAATATCCTCAATGGGTCATTCAAATTCTCATTCAACCAGGCCTGGATAAGCGAAATGCCCTTGCCCAGCACGTGCACCTGTGGCTGATTGTGCTCTCACATTAGGGAACCAGAGCGACACAGAGGTAACCGGCGAAATGGCACCTCTTTACATTTCACTGGGTACTTGCAAGGCTTTCTATTTGCAAGAGATGAAGTCATCATTGAGTGTTCCTCCTTTCTCAGGTAACAGATGCCTCCTCTAGCAATTAGACAGCAGGCTTTGTACACACGGGCCCTCATACGTGTCCTTTTTTTCTATATAAACTGCACCAGGGACGTGGTTGTTACTTTGCGGATATGAGTCACATGAGTGCACATTCGATGAAAACACCTTAATACAGAGTGTACGATCTGTAAGTTTCCCCCCAGGGACATTCCCATCCACAGTAGCAGGGGCGATTGGAGCAGGATCTGGATTGGACTCAAAAGGAACACTCTCAAGATTGGGTTCAGGTTCCCTAGGCGTGGGATCTGGATCAGAGAGCGTAAGGACCCACACTAGTGTCTAATTTTAACCATTGGTCTGGGAAGATGCCAAACTAATCACCCTTGGCGCCTGCCGCTTCACTTGCTTCCGGCTGGCCTTCTGATGGTCTCACAGTCTAGGTAGCTGGTGAACTTTCCGGGATTGAGCCTTTGAAGGATCTTCTTTGGGCTTTTCAGCACAGAGTCACTGCTATCTTGTTACCGGTCCTTCGGCCGGTTCTTCCTCAGTTACCTCTGGTGTCCCCTCAACCTCATCCCCAAATGGGAGCAGGTGGTTCTGGTGCAAGGTCTTGATATTCCAGGGCCATCCTTCCTCTCGAATTCGGTAGACGGGGAGGTCTCCTAGCTAGTGATCTATGATGAAAGGCTGTGACTTCCACTTGTGGCCTAGCTTGTTGCGTCCTCTTTCACAGGCTGCAGATCAACACACGATTGTCAGGTTGCAGAGCATGAAACCTGACCTTGGCATCATAGCAGCGTTTGTTCCCTTCCGCCGTCTTCTCTGGTGCAGCCTCGGTGAGCTGAAATGATTGCTCCAGTTGACGCTTGAGCTGTTTTATATAGTGGCGTAGTTCTCACTACCTGTTCGGTCTACGAGCACTCCAAATCACAGATCTACAGGCAGCCAGGCATCCCTTCCAAACATCAAGAAATATGGTGTAAACCCAGTGGCATCATTCTTCGTACAGTTGTAAGCATGGGTCAGGGTGTGTGGCCACATGCCGACTCCTTCTGTTCTACTCCTCCGGCCTCAGGATTCCCAGCGTTGCCAAGAGGATTTGATTAAACCTCTCCACTTGGGCATCCCCCTGAAGATAATATGGAGTTTTACGTGTCTTCTTGATGCCAACCCGCTCCAGCATCTGCTTTAAGAGCATCAATACAAAGTCCGGTCCCTGGTCGCAATGAATCCTGGCGAGATAACCGTAGTGCACAAAGTATTTTTCCCACAACACGTGGGCAATGGTGGTGGCACGCTGATCTTTGGTGGGAAATGCCTGTGCGTTCCAAGTGAAGTGGTCTGTCACCACAAGGATGTACACCTTGCCTGTCCATCTCCAGGTTGAGGAAGTCGATGGAGATGGATTCTATGGGCTCGGAAATCTGTAGATGGTGAAGGTAGGCTGCAGGACAAGCCACAGTCTTCCTGCCGAGAACCTGGCGTAGTGCTGGCATTAATACTCAATATCTACTGCTAGTCTAGGCCAGAAAAACCTTGAGCGGACCAACTCGAAGGTTCTGTCACTGCTATGATGGGCTGATCGTGGAGTGCATACAAAACAGCTCAGCAGAATCTCTATGGCAAAACCAGGCAATGTAGTAGCCGGTCTCCAACTTTGCTTTCCTTTTACAGGATTCCACTCTTCTGAATGAGCGCATTCCACTCCATCATCATTGCAGCTTGCTCTAGGTAATGAGGGACATCTCTAGATACATTTCCTCCTGTGGTCTTGGCTTTCAGGAACAGAGCGATGCCAGCATCCGCTAGCTGTGACATACAGATCTCATCTCTAGCCAGACGTGGTGGCTCAGATACCTCCAGACTGTTGATGTTGCAGTAGATGGTGGGTGCCTCCTCAGCTGAGGATCCCAAACAATCCATGCTCCTGGCTCTGTCTGGCTCTTGCTGAGCTGCAGCCTGGCAATTGGGTCTGACGCCTGCTGAAAACAACTTCTTTCATGAGGTGGATCCAGCTGTATCATCTGGCTGAGCATAAGTCTTCCGAGCAAGGGCATCAGCATTGATGTTAATGTGCCCAGGTCTGTTTTGTAGACTGAAATTGTATGTGTACAGTGCAGCAAGCTATCGGTGTCCGGTAGCATCCAGCGTTGCCAATTTCAACACATATGTAAGGGGGTTGCTGTCTGTCCTCAACGTGAAGGTGGCGCCATAGAGGAAATCCTGGAACTTCTCTGTTATGGCCCACTTCAATGCCAACATTTCCAACTTGCGGACTGGTGGTGTGCAGGCCTCGGCTGGTGAAAGCGACTGGTCTCCTCTCACACTTGATCTCCTGGTAAAGAACAGCTACCAATCCCTCTAGACTCGCATCCATGTGCAAAGTGTAAGGCAGCTGAGGATCCGCATAAGCCAGGACTGGTGTTGTGGTGAGGGTCCACTTGAGATCCTCGAAGGCCTGCTGGCATCATTCAGTCCACCAAAGGGCTCAAGTGGATGATATAGATGATCAGCAGAGTTGGTGGTATTCCTCTGACTCTTCTGGGGATGTGGGTATCCTTTGGTGAGGTCCACAAGTGATCGGGTGATGTTGACAGCGCTGAACATCCTGTAGTAGTTACAGAATGCCAGGAAACTTTGTATCTCCTTGAGGGTCTGAGGTCTTGGCCAGATGAGGTGGGCGTCCATCTTTGCCGATCCACAGCGATGCGCTCTGCGGCTACTATGTGTCCGATGTACTTGACACGGATCCGGCAAAACCTGCACTTGTCCACACTGACCTTCAGCCCTTGCTCCCGCTGGTGATTTAGCACCTCCATTTGTGTTCAAGGGTCCTCCAGTACACAATGATCTCATCCAGGTACACAGGTACTTCTAGGAGGTTCATGTCGCAGACCGACTTTTCCATGAGGTGCTGGAAAGTCGCTGGCGCACCAGAGATCCCCTGAGGCATCCTGAGGAACTTGTAAAATCCTAATGGACAGATGAATGCCAGCATAGCACAGGTTTTAAGTCAACGGTAGTCAACGTCATCCCCATTCTTCTTCCGGGCGACGAGGATGGGAGAAGCATGGGAGCTCCTGGACTCCTGGATAATTCCCGCCTGCAGAAGATCATCCAGATGGCAACGTACATCCTCCAGTCTCCTGGGGTCTGGCATTGCGACCACTCCCGGAAGTGAGAGTCATCAGACACCTTGATCCGGTGTTCATCTCCGTGGGCCTTGTCAATGTCACAGGGGCTTGTTAAGAATGCCTCAGCACACAGTGCAAGCTGCTCCCTCAAGTTGTCCTTGGCCCTCTCCAAGATCGGTGAGTCTCCAAAGTCCAAGGTCTTGGTTGGGCCAGTGGAAACACTCGCTGGAGCTACAGAAGCGGTCAGGTGGAACTGTACAATGTTGGTGTATCCTCGTACGCAGATGTTCCTATTGGTCACATAAATTACCAGTATCTTGAAAGACTACAGGTCCATTCCATCCTTTGTCGGAAGGGTCTGATGTACCAGAACCCATGAGGAGCTCCCCACGTTCTTGTGCTTTCATCACCAGACGGCTTGATCATTGCTCCCGGCTGAGTCGCACAGGAACCATCATAGTGGCGTGTGCTGGATTTGTGATCTGCCCAAACCGGGTGGTGCAAACATCTCCAATGGGTCTATCAGCTGGAGATCTGGACCGGATCTCCCTCTGCAAGTGCGCCTATTGGCACATGGGGTGCATGGGCAACATGCTGGCATATTGTGCTCCAGCCATCTCACGACATAATGCCGCCAGTGCGTCGAACATTGAGGAGTTAGTTCCAATCACCACCAGTGTTGCAGACAGACAGGGTGTTGATAGGAGTACTGACTCCAGCTACATTGCGTGGCAACTGTATTCCGACCCGGATGTACCTCAGATATTTGCATGGGTTGTCTCCCTCGCCGACCTCCGACCAAGTGCTCCAACTGGATATGCACCAAGTGTTTTCGTTAGAATGGCTAGAATGGCAGCCAACATTTTCAATATCGTGATCTGTTGTTTGGGATCTAGATATTTCCAAGGGTATTTACAAAAGTCTTGGGTTCAGTAGTAGCTTTACTGCATCCAATGGGAATCCAAACATTCCCTTATTTAGACAATCGGCTCCAAAGGGGTTCCCTTGCAGGTCACTGAAGGAGGTGGGATTTATCCTGAACAAGAAGAAGTTACATTTGGAGCCATCACAGGATTTGAAGTTCATAGGATCCTGGTTCTGGATCGCCAATGGACTGATGCTTCTGCCGGGAGGGCGAGCAGTCAGACTGCAGATATTGATTAGGTCGTTGATGGTGATGTAGGAGGCTGAACCAAGATATCATTTACAGATCGAAGGACATTTAGCATCCTGCATGTTTTTGGTTCCATTACCCCTGCAGATAAGACCACTAATATCCACAGGTACTGGGTTGTGGAATCGCAGGACTTCGAGAAAGTAATTCTGGGTCTGAGGGATTGAAGATGCAGCTGCTATGGTGTCTGCAGATGGAGAATTTGCTGAAGGATTTTCCTCGAAGTCAGCCTTGGATTACTATAGTTACCACCAATACCAGCAAAACAGCGTGGGGAGTTACAGTGGAAGATGTCGCTCATCAGGAGAAATGGGAAGCCCTGGAGGTATCACACTCTTTCAGTTGGAAAGTGTTGGCAGCAGAAGCAGAGCCCTGCAGGTGTTTACTACTGCCCTCCGAGGGGAAGGCAGCAGTGCTCTGTATGGACAGTGACGCTGCCATCGTATATTTCAACAGGCAGTGGGGGGAATCAGTCCAAGGAACTGGAGAGGTGAGCAACCAACCTACTTTCCTTAACAGTGGTCCATATCAGAGAACACAATAGCAGGGAATTGTGTCAGAAGATATTCCAACCAATATGCCTTCAGTTTGGAAAACTAGTTCTCGACTTATGAGTTCGCACACAATTCAAATGTTTTGAATTTCTGCTCCAGGTTCCTGTGCTCGGGCACTTGGAGGCAGGGCGTGGGGGCTAGATACCCTGAGCATTCAATAGCTGGAGGGGCTGTTGTATGCATTTTCCCCACTACTGTTGATTCCAAGGTTGGTTATCAAAATCAGTGACTCAACAGCGGATACAATTCTCCTGTTTTCCTTCTTGCTGAGGTGGTCTTGGTTTCCTCTGGTGATGGAGCTGACAGTAGTCCTACTACTTCCTCCTCCATCTTCCATGTAGACTCTGATCCTGAACTCAGGTGAGCTAATATCCAGGATTCCACTCTGGGAGGCCTATAGACTGAAAGGGAAGGGTTAGAGGCACGGTCCAACCCCTCATTTAGCCCATAGAGTACAGAGTGTGTGGAGACCTGTGACCCCGGAGGTGTAGAACAGTCATTGGGGAAACTTTTCTAGACGTTGCTGTAGGAAAGGATTGTAGGCACTGCAGTGTTCATCTCCAGAGATCGTGCAGTTCATGAATTATGGTTTTGAGATGGGGTTGGCGGCTTCTACATTGAGAGCTCAGCGTGCAGCCATCCAGGCAGTCCGAAGACCTTGGGTGCTAGAATATGAGAAGTAGAAGATGGTCAATAGGTTAGTGAAGGGGTTCACCCATTGTAGGCCATGACAGGTTTCGGGGCTACCTTAATGGGACTTACCGTTGATACTGAAGGCATTCCCAAAGGCTTAATTTTGCCTCTAAACATGAATGACTTTAAATGTTTTAACCTTGAAGGTTGCGTTCTTGGTGGCCATCACATCATCTAGAAGGCGGGGGAGATTGGAGTCCTGATGTGAAAACGCCCATACCTCGTGGTACAGGCAGATGCGCTGTTCTCTTATATGTGACCCTGGTTTTATGCCAAAAGTGGTGCCCAAGTTTCACAAGTCACAGAGGTTGGTACTTCATTCCTTCTTTCAGAATGGAGTATACCCATAGGAGGCCCAATGGCATACTCTAGATGTGAGCCATACATTGATAAGACAGCACCTATCTGGAAGCCGGATGCTTTGCTTGTCAAATTTGTGGAATGTTAGAGTGGATTGCTAGTGTAGTACCGGGTGAGTGTTCCAGGGTGTAACCTTTGGAGACAGAGTTGATTGGGGTGGGGGGGGAGGCGATCAGCGAGATTCATATCAAATTCATATCGTAAGGAAAAAAGGAAAAGAATAAAAGGGATAGTAAGCTTCAATTACAGTTATTTGCTTATCTGACCAACTACCTAAGCTCAAGTTAAACAAAGAACAAAAGAAAGAGGATGTCAAAACCAGAGTAGCCAGGGAAGGACAATAGTTAGACTCTACTTTTCCAGCAATGGTATCACCTCTATCGTCAAATTATTCTCGTCCTGACATCACCCTCGCCCCAAACATATCTGTAAGAATACCCTCCAGTTTATCCACAAATATTTGGAATAATGCTGCTCTAAGGGGCCAGGTGCCCTCGTATTCAATCAAAAGTTGTTTCACTGTCTTCTTCTCAGGAATTTCACATACTGTACACATTTTGTGGGCAGCCTCTCCCTGCCCCCATTTCGAAAGAACTTCTCCAGTATGTCTTTCTACGTTTTGAATGACTTAGCTGTTGAATTGGATAACTGCTTGCATAGTACTTGTGTGATCCAGTGTGGTACATTACAAGAGAAACCCGGTCACATCAGTGCCCTGTTACTATGCCTTAATAAATGGGTCTTGAGGTGTGTGTGTAAGGCATCATGTCTCGTCACAGTCTGATTTCTCAGCCCATTCCACAAGGACTTAGTCATGTCGCATAATTACTGGGACAGGGAAGAGGGACATGGAGGTAATTATCCGATTACTTGGTGGTATTCCTCTTTACTGCGAGTCTTGCTCTTTCCTGCCACCGTACTTACAGCCCGCCTCGCCCACCTTGGATCGGATGCCATGGTTCTCCTCGGGAAGGGGGATAAGTAATCGGATCATTTGTGAGGCCCAAATGTTCTTGATTTACAATACAACGGAAAATGGAATCGGACAGGTAGCACAAGACACTTCTGTTAGAAGGGGGCGTAATTAAACACCCAACCTGGTGTGGTGGCACCGATTGGCTGGGGTCTTGGAAAGCTAGATCGGGAAGTCCGCAGTTCCCTTGTTTCTCCCAGTGTGCTGCATAGTTCCAGCATTGGGCGCCCTGTTAAGGGGCGTATCTCCAGGGTACAGTCGGGTCTGCAAGTGCGAGGTTGGTTCAGAGCTGCCATGAATAAGCGGTCTGTCTGCCTGGATTCCTGGGAGCTGTGATTTACAGCTCTACTGTCAGCTCTGGGCTGCAGAGCAGAAAGCAGGGGGCCATGGGGGAAAGTCACTTGTTGGTCCCCCTTTCATATGCAAAATGTCAATTCTTCAGGAAAAGCGCTAACGGTGGGTTTGCTAACTGCGATGGGCGATTTGCATTTTAAACCCAAGTCCGCGCAGCAGCTCACAGTAGAAGATTGGGTAATTTGTGAAAAAAATAACCTTTAAAAATGTACAAACCTGCCTACTTGTTTGACAAGAAAAAATGACTTTTTGGTAAACTGCACTTTTTATCCAAATAACGCAAAACATTTTGCCTGCTTGTTCCAATTAATGAAAAAAGAAAGCAATCTTAATAGATGGTGGGCGTCATCAGGGGTTTGGCGGAGTGGCAAGAATGCAGTGGTAGCCTATTACCGCTGCATTACCGCTCCGCCCAATCGTGAGTTTGGGCAGAAAGCTGGAGATTTACCTCGTATTACCGCCAGCATGGGGACTAACAGCAGCACTGCAACTCGGGCTATGGCGCAAATTGTGCTATACCGAGTGGAGGTACCGCTAATGCCATTGGCCGGTATCCCGGCGCAATTACTGCTGGGATACCGCCCAACTCATGATGCGGACCAATATAACCAGCCCACGGCATATTGTAGTGTTATCTCAAGTTGCCCCAACATCCCATGTGGCTAGGACACCCAGGCCTTCCTCGAATCTTGCATGCTGTCTCTTGCGGCTCTTTTTTTTTATTTTGATTTAAAAAGCAAAGCTACGAGTACCAGCATGCATAGAAATAAACAGTAGAGGATGCATCGCTCTCACCCGACATGAAGGATAGTTGCATACGTGCATTAGATATCCACTGCCGCACTCGCCACCTGTCTACTCGTGCTCTGCACCTTGCCATGCAAATACTGCAGACAACTGCCGCAGTCCAGTCCAATGTCACGTGTGAGCCGTCCACCCAGTCCAGAGTTGGTGATTTTTTGCATTCTGTTAAGTATAAACATGATAACAGTTCCGCCATCATGTAACCTGTAACCTTGCCTTCGTTTAAACAGCGCCTACATGCCTTCGGGCTCGGTGCGCTATATAAAGTGCAAAATAAATAAATAAGTAGTACTTATAGGGGGAAAAGCATACTTTCTGGCTGCAACCATGCAAAGAACTACACACGTTGTGGACGCAGGGTGGGAAATGTACGTCTCTGCTTCAAAACCACCATCTGGTGCAAGAAAGCAGAGATGGGACAGTGGCTGCAAGTCTGGGACTGCAAACTGCTCTGGTCTCAACTGCCCGTTTTGGGCGGAGGTGTCACACACGTCACGGGGGCATTTAGCAATACATAAAGCCTTGTTGCAGTGCAGCCCCCCCCTGTGCATCTCGCATCCTGTTGAGAGTCCAAGCCATGTGAAATACATTGTTTTTGACGGGTGAGAGCCCATTGACGTCTATGGAGGGGTATGGCTTGCCGTGAGTGTGAGCTGAGTCTAGGGTGGGCGATGCCACACAGAACGCAGGTGGGTTGAGAGGTAGGATATAGCGCAGGCTGTCCACCATCAAGCACTAAGATGCGTCACCAGTCCTGTCCCCAAGTCCTGCTTCGTCCTGTCCATCAGCTACTTGTAGATCTGTGTTTATAGTGTGAACATTAAACTTCACTATTGTGCAAGGGAGCAAAATGTCATGAGCTAAAAAGAAGACCTACAAGACGAACAGAAGATCTTGCGCCTTCCATTGGGCAGCCCAGTAGCCCTGGTTCTGCTTGTTCTTCAGTAATTCGTGTACTAGAAGCAGTGACGTTGCATAACAACAGTGGCCATTTATTTGCCAACATTACTGCGCTTCAACATGTTCTTCATCAGCCGTTACTTCTCATGTAGTAAAGCAAGTTATACCACTTCCCTGGGGTGCTAATGGAAAATCGCATAATGATTACACCCCTAGGGTTTCTGGCTTAGATATGCCCCTAGCAATATAACCCAGTAGACTGGCATCTGTCCTCCTTTGCTCCCACACGGGTAAAGGGGATTGGATCTAGTATATGGCAATTAGTGGCAAGTAAGCCTTTCACACAGCAGCGCAGGGAAAGATGTGTGCACATTATAAACATGCCCCCCAGATTTTATTCTCTCCATATGTCACTAATAGGTGCTATGATCATTGCTTTATTGGCCTCAGAAGCATAAAAAAACCCACGTAATTCCTACCAAGATACATATCCGTGTCTTACAGAACACGCACACGTGCTCACTAACACACCTCTGTAGCTGGGCCTCAACCCACTGAGCTATGTTGCTATCATAGCCTTGCATGTTAAGGTACATGCTGTTGTATATATCTTTGCATGCCACAGTCATCATTTGCTAAATGATTTGTAGACATATAGGGTTTTCCAAGCTTGTCAACTTCTCAAATCAATACTCATGGTAAAGTAGTCCAAGTTGCTAATTTCAATACATACACACTCATTTTCCTTCATTGAATTGTAGTGTGGGGACCAACAGATACATTTTTAATCCAGCATCTTTGCTGGATTGCATTGTAAGCTTTTTGCAGATACACATTCTCACCTGTGCTCTTTTGCATGTTCAGAGGGAACCCTACTTTCTTTGTTGTCAGGTTAATTTGCCATGTGGTTTGGTGCACTGCAAGTCATCTTTGTTGAACACATAGTACTAATGTAGCTTTTGAAAGACAAGTATGCAGAACGCATTGAACGTTTATGTGAAACTAAAGATGGGATGGGAGGAGAAATAGTGGGACCATTTCGACTACGTCAATATCTGCCACAGAATACTGCCATACTCATTTAAAGTTACAGCCACTCACATCAGCGGTACATTTGCCTGAGTATGAGTGGTGGCAATGTGGTGCTAGTCCCAATTAATGGTGATTTTGGGGAATTACCGTAGATGGTAATTCCACCTGCAGTATTCCTCCAGATACTGGAGGTAAAGTGGAGAGAATATTTCCAGCCAAGTACTGGAGGCCCTTCCTCCACTTTCCCTCCAAACTCTTAGTATGGCAGCACGGTAAAAGTGGAGGTATTCTGTTACCACCACTTTTTTACTGCTCCACCCTACCCATAATGGCGCCCTATAGTCTACATCTTGAATTCGGAATTATAGAACCTGGAATGCTGGTCTAAAATCTCAGCTTCTCCACTTGCTCAAAGTGTGTGATCCTGACCAAATCACCTTTCATTACTCTGCTTTAGTTTCCTTACCTGACACAAATATGATTTCCTTGAAGTGTTTCTCTTGGGTGTGCACTACACAGAGACCCACTCGTGCATGACTCAGCAGAGTGCACTTTTGCAATATTTAGAAGAATATTGACCATTTATATAGTGCATTCCACAGGGTCAAGTGTCACTCGTGGCTACTGCAATTTTGAGCCATGGTTCTCTCCTCATAGATTTTTTTTTTTTTTATCGGATAACAGAATGTTAGTATTGGGGTGTGGGGTGGCTGAGGGGGCGGTTTAAGGCGTGAAAGGATATGATTATGACAGGCACATCCTGCAAATGTAGGCAGTGCAGCAGAAAATCCAAAGACCCAACAGTCACAGTAGTAATATACAGCTGTTGTGTCTATTAATATTCCATAATGTAGTGAAGGCTACCAGCTCGCCACACTCCCTATCTTAGCTGGGAAAACCCCAGGCCCCTCCCCCAATATTATTGCGTGGGCAACGCCCCTCGCCCTGTTTTCGAGTTGTTCCACCTTGGCCAGTTTGTGGGACCCCAATGGTTAAGTAGAACGAGGGGTGGAAGCGAGAGGTGCAAAAAACATTCTGCCTCTGAGTCTGAGCCTAAGGAGGGCAGAGTTACTTGGAGGGGTTCGTGCAGAATATCCAATAGTAATAAAGAGGGCAGAGTAGATTGGCAGGACTGCAGGGCTCAAATCCTAAGGGAAAAGGGGGGACGAGCAGAGGGCTCGAACATACGCAATGTAAGTGACGCACAAGAAGTGGACATATTAATGTGACATATGCAAATGAAATTCAATTTGTCTTTCCCAGTTAAAGCAAGCTCACAGGACAATACACATTTGCCAAAAGAACAGATGTTACTTTAACATTGCTGCCTAAGTATAAAAGATGCGTACCTTTTATACCTAAAAATGTGTAAGAAAACATGTCCTGTATGGCAAAATGTCAATGCTGTTGTTCAGAGATTCGTATGAGCGTGTCGTTAAGTTTCTGGCTTTAGACTAGAGCCATTCTGCCCGCGTTCGATTCCTTGGCAAGGAGGCACAGCAAAGTATTTTTTTAAAAAAAAAGATTCCGTTAAAAACAGGGGGCAGGGGGGAGCGGCGTCTGCCCTCTGAAAAAAAGAGGGCGGACGCCGTCCACCCATGCGTTCCCTCGATTTGAGCTCTGGAGGATTGAACCCCGTTGCAACTGGTCAATCCCCTCCACGCCCCTTCTGCCCGGGAGGTCCCGGGGAGAAGCGCAGCCAGCCTAGGGCATCGCCGCAATGGCGCGTATTGCGCGTGTGTTGCCCCTGGCCAGCCCTGGCATTCAGCACTGCTACTGATGACCTGGTCAGACAGGTCCTCCCTGCTCGCTGATTGCACAATGTTGCCGCAAGGGAGGGAGTAGGGCAGATTGCGTTTGCCAATGTCCGCGATTTTACAGGCACGAGGCCTCCATCAGTCTGCCGCAAGCGGGTGTATTCGCCCTATATCTTAAGAGCAGATTTGTTTTAAGCTGGTCGTTGCACCAAGGGCTTAACCAGGGGTGCGTGAGAACCTCTTGGTTTGCTTCTCTCGATCTGTCGCCGCCCCTGCCAGTGTGAAGGGCAGAGCTGGCGTAGGGTGCATGTTCTGTCCACACGATAGACAGGCTCGCATTCCATATCTGTGTGGGGCTCCTGGTGTGTAGACGGAGTCCGGCTCACACGGTTGCGCTGCTCCAATAGGTTAGAGGTCAGATGTGGCTTGCAGCCTTTCATTTGCGCTTACCTGTGTACAGGTGGCAGTGGTTGGTTACTCCTAATGGTGTCATAGAGTTAAACCAGTTATGCTCTTATTGCTTCAGCAACTCTCACAACAGCATACATATTTCCACATTTGAAGCGTTGAGGAGAAAATGTTGCTTTAAAATTCCAACATACTTGACTCAGTTCCTGTATCTTGAACAACCTCTTAAAACGGAGGCGAGCCCATTAACCTCAGCAGAGGCCGCCTTTCATCAAAACAACGATGCTAATATCATGTTTCTGTAGCTTGCTCCGTGCAATTTTCTCCTGCGTCTAAGCGCTGTAATAATGAATGGCGCTACTACCCAATTATGGTGTACATAACGATGCGCATCTTTTTATACTGCTGACTAGGTGACTCCATGTCCCTGTGACAGCACTTTTCCAGTGATGAGCTTCCATTTAACAAACCAATGCACTCTGGGAGTTGTAGGCATGTTTAACTTTAATTTAACCAATTGGTCTTAAGCCCTTCACTGGACAAATGCTGTCCCGGTGACATGGAGTTATCTTATCACCCTACTGCGCGGGGAGCAAAGTGTTGGCTTTTGGTTAAAATCTGGGCACGCGTTTAGCGCTTTCTCTATGGTGCCAGCCTTTAGCTGTGTGCGTTGCAAAGAGCAGAAAACACGCTCATCTGTATCTGTGACAAGTTGTGTTGTGATCAGAGGTCAAAAACCCTGGTTTAAATAGTCATATGTGGCCCATGTGTGTTGAACAGCCAGGTTTTTAGCAGTTTCCTGAATTTTGGGTAGGATGGATCGTCTTTGATGCGGATGGGTAGGGAGCGCTAGAAGGTGGGTGCAGTGACGTTAGAACTGGATCCACCTGCTCGCGGTATGAGGAGGGTGACGGATGAAAATGAGCGATGGGTGCGTGGGGCGGCCGTCCTGGTGATGCGGTGGTCGAGGTAGGAGGGAGCTGTGCCGTAGTTGCAGTGGTGTGCAATTGTTAGGCTCTTAAATTCGATGCAGGCTTTGATGGGAAGCCCCTGATAAAGTTGACACCCCTAATAAGAAAAGAACACAAAGGATAACAGGGGAGGGTGGGTGGCAAAAGGAGGCGTGGGGGTCGGACCGAGTCACTGGAGCATCCCATGTATAGAGCATTGAAGGTCTTCCAGATAGATTCTATGCCCTCCTCACTGCCTCCCCACCCCCGGGGGTAGGCTATGTTTGTCTCTACTCTCCAACCAGTCCTCAAATGAGGGATGTCTATTGGGCAGGGCCAGCCTTAACTCTCTGGCAGCGCCCCGGACGAAACATCATTTTGCACAACCCCATGAAGGCGTGGCCGACGCCAGCATGGGAGCTGGGAGCTTTTCACTCAACTAGGGTGGCGTCAGCCACTGGGTTGGAAGGGCTGAAGCCTCCCACTTTGAGGAGGTTGCAGGAAGAAGGCAACACTCTTCCTCGATGTCCGAGTACTAAGCCTCGCTATTCGATGGGAAAGGGGTGCTACCAAGATCTTGTCAGATTTCTCACCTGGGAGAGCAGACTATTTATATTTAAACATTCTTTAATGTAGCAGTAAACATACAGTGGCAATGCAAAAAGCCCACCCAGGCGATAGATGCCCTATGACGACGCCCACAGGCGATATCAATACCTATGGTGATGAGCTTTCGAAACTGTCATTCAGCCATCCATTAGCCCCCTAAAATTTGTTTGAGGCTGGCTCCAGTACCACACCAGTTCAGGGAAGCTCTTCCAGATTCCCTGTGCTGGATCGGTGCCCTGTGTAAAAGAAAAGCTCCGGACACCAGCACAGGAAGCTTTTGTGTCCTGAGGAACAGACCTGACCCAGGAAACTAAGACTTGGCTTCAGACTGAATGCAGAAACACCCAGCCTCACATCCTGTTAAAAAGATGTCCAAATTGGTATTTGTGTCTTGCAATTTACAGACAGTATTTTGATAGGGTTACCATTGAAAACAGCAGAGACCAACATCCATTACTCACTGAAAAGGATTTCTTCATGAATCACTATTACAGGCATGTTTCAAATTCAAAATTGGAGACATGCATTTTGCATAAAAGCAAAGAGCATTTTGGGAACTAGATGTTTCCAAAATGCTCTTTGCTTTTATGAAAAAGGCAAGGATTGTAGACAGCTCTTCCCTTCTTCTCCCCCGAGGAGGAGGAGGATCCCAGAGTATTTATATTTTAGTGAAAAGCTCCTCTCCAACACAGGAGTGGGAAGCTTTTCACTTTAATAGGACGCCGCCACCACACCAGCTCCGGGAAGCCTTTCAAAGGCTGCCCTGTGGTGGTGTAGCAGAGGTGCCTTATTAAAGTGCAAAGCTTCCTTCTCCAGCACAGTAGCAAGGAGCTTTTCACTTTAATAGGACGCCGCCACCACACCAGCTCCGGGAAGCCTTTCAAAGGCGGCCCTGTGGTGGTGTAGCAGAGGTGCCTTATTAAAGTGCAAAGCTTCCTTCTCCAGCACAGTAGCAAGGAGCTTTTCACTTTAATAGGACGCCGCCACCACACCAGCTCCGGGAAGCCTTTCAAAGGCGGCCCTGTGGTGGTGTAGCAGAGGTGCCTTATTAAAGTGCAAAGCTTCCTTCTCCAGCACAGTAGCAAGGAGCTTTTCACTTTAATAGGACGCCGCCACCACACCAGCTCCGGGAAGCCTTTCAAAGGCGGCCCTGTGGTGGTGTAGCAGAGGTGCCTTATTAAAGTGCAAAGCTTCCTTCTCCAGCACAGTAGCAAGGAGCTTTTCACTTTAATAGGACGCCGCCACCACACCACCACACCAGCTCCGGGAAGCCTTTCAAAGGCGGCCCCGTGGTGGTGTAGCAGAGGTGCCTTATTAAAGTGCAAAGCTTCCTTCTCCAGCACAGTAGCAAGGAGCTTTTCACTTTAATAGGACGCCGCCACCACACCAGCTCCGGGAAGCCTTTCAAAGGCGGCCCTGTGGTGGTGTAGCAGAGGTGCCTTATTAAAGTGCAAAGCTTCCTTCTCCAGCACAGTAGCAAGGAGCTTTTCACTTTAATAGGACGCCGCCACCACACCAGCTCCGGGAAGCCTTTCAAAGGCTGCCCTGTGGTGGTGTAGAAGAGGTGCCTTTTTAACGTGCAAAGCTTCCTTCTCCAGGAGGTAGCAAGGAGCTTTTCACTTTAATAGGGCGCCACGCCAGCTCGCGGAAGCCTTTGAAAGGCTGCCCTGTAATAATGTGGCTGTGGCGCACCTAGTCAAATTAAATGCGCCCCGCTCCCATGCTGGAACGCCACTTGGCAGCACGAGAGCATGGCGCTTTTTACTTTGAAAGGCTTCCCCGAGCTGGCATGGCGGTGGCGCCCTTTCTAATGGAAAAACTGCCCCACCCCCGTGCTGGCTGGCAGCAGCGCCCAATGTAAGTGTAAAGCTCCTAACACGGTGGGAGCGTTTCACCTACAGGGGCGCCGCTACCGACCAGCACGAGGAAGCATTTTATTTTACACAGGGCTTCACGGCCGCTACCGCGCCAGCTCGAAGGAGTTTTTTTAAAGGCTCCTCCATGCTGGCATGGCATATGCTATGGCGACCTTTGTAAATGATCTTAGTTTGGTGCAGTGAGCGACTGCCCAGGTCGCCCACACCTAGGATGGCCCTGCTCTCCGGGCTCCACACTTCCAGTTTCTTCCTCTGTGCAGTAGTCAGTGTCCTGAACAACCATGGCCCAGCCCCTACAGGGGGCTAGACCATGGGTATGTTGCTTGGCAATACCCCCAGCAGGATCACAACATTCGTTTTTGGGTATGCTACTCCTACAGGCAGACCCAATGGGGGGTTTTCTTTTAAGTAAATAGGTGCATTGACATTGGTTTGCTACGCTAATGAAAATGTAACGGCTTACAGCCGCACACATAGAAATTCACGGATTTTCGAGCTGTCTTCACTTTCAGAAGACGGGCAATTGCACTTTGAAATGGCAATTGTACTTCGCAAATATCCAGAGTGTAACTTTGATGTTACAAGTGCTGAATTGTTTTGCTTTGATTTAATCGCAAACAACTGTTTGATTAAGCAGTCTTCTTGTAACCTGTTCTCTTCCTTTTCCTGTACTTTATGTGACCATCTCTTGGGCCACTCACACTGTCTCCACACTCCACACTGGGTCTTCTCCATTCATTAATATACACTATTTCTGTGCTTAAGTGTGATCTCTTTACATTGTTTACACAGATCAACATTTTCAGAGTTGACAAATGGTTTTTGTGTTTTTTTGGACTTTAGATTGATCACGATTTTGTGTTTTTTGTATAGATCTGTTTTACATTCACTATTTTTGATGTTGAATAATAATAATTTTCTATTTTTGATATTAATGTAGGCCGTGTCTTTGTGTTATTTGGCATATAATACATGTTTAGATTGGGATTTGGTGTTGCGCAAAGCCACAGGTTGATATCTTGCAAACCTGGTGCTATACCAGTAGTCGCGGTATCAACAAATGGCAGCATTTGTTCTCCTTCTGACACAACTCCTACAGGTGGAGTCAGCCGCTCTTAATCTGCTGTCTTGCGCCCCCAGGTGGCAGTTCATGTCGGACTCTGCAGACATTGGCTTTGGGGTCTTTGTGAAGACGAAGATAGGAGAGCGACAGAAAGCTGGAGAGATGATCGAAGTCGTGGCCAGCGAACGGTACAACGCCCACCTGGTGCCAGAAGATGGATCCCTCACCTGCGCTGACCCTGGCATCTGTGAGTAAATGCAGTTTCCCCGATTTATATTAATCTTTTTTCTGCTGTGTACACCTGTTTCCTCTGAATTTAGTTACCCAGCCTAGTATCATTCTGTCAGGCTGCTTTCCTAAGCCAAGAGGCGAAGTGTTGGATTTGGTACTATGATGACCGGTAGGTATGTCTGTGTGTTCCCCACCTTTTTACATTGTTGCTGTTGGACACAAGCCACATGGGCAATTGTTGGTGCACTGATAGAGTGGTTGAGGACATTGACTGGGCTAAGTCCAGAACTTCTGAGCATACTTCCACATGCTGAAGTAGTGCCTTGGTGCCTTTGTGTGGTGGTGGTCAAGGCAAGCAGAGTCATTTCTAGGGGTGGGTGAAGCAGACGGCTGCCTAGAGTGCAAGTGCTTTGAAGGCGTATACTCAGCTGTTCCCAGCAATTGGAGATCAACTTCCAAGCTCAGACTGGAAGAGCGTTGCATTTCCCTTTCCTAAAGGATCTCAGTTGGCTTCTTTCAAAAAATGCATTTGCTTCAAACCCTTATGCATGACCTACACATGTCTCCATGGCCCAACTTTCGCCTGTTTGACCTCCAAGATCCAACCTTACTGCTCCTTCAAAGCATTAAGCTCCACCGACAAGCTGCTCCTGGAAGTCCCCACTCCCAGACACACTGGCAGAGGTGAATGCAGTTTATCTGCTCTACCCCTCCCTACCCTTTCGAATTCTCTCCCTCCCCGATCCGCCAGGTATCGACTTTACTTCAGTTCGAGAAACCTTTGAAGACTTGGTTATTCCACCGAGCATGATGTTCTCTCAGACTTCCTGATTTCCTTCATCTTGTGTCTCCTCTGATTGCCTCTTAGTCACTGCAGCGCCCAGCAACACTTACGTTTATGGTGCCCAATATGTAAGCTGTTTTAATAAATAGATCTTTCCTTGATTGTGTTTTATTCATTTTACATTTCTTGCTTAGAGAAACAGGGCAGAACACACTGGGGGCTTGCCAATTATCTTTTTCGGAGGTATTTTTGGTAGTTTAGCATTTCAAATGGGAAGCGATTAAGAGTAGATGGCTGCAGATGCCGCAGCAATGTAATGTCAAGTATTCTTATATATCACTCATCTCCCATTTTGTGTTGGCCTTGCTAGCAGTGAGTGGCTTCACGCGAGAGTTGCACAGACATCGCAAAGCCAAAATATACTGTCGCAGTATCTGCATTTCTGTTCTTCCATCTCATTCCACATTCGCTGCCTTCTCTGCTGATGATGCTGCAACCTCTCTTTCCTCTTCTCTCTCTCCGCTTCTCTTGATAGCCTTTATCCTGCTTCTTCTTTCTCTCTTTCCCACAAAACCCCTCAAACCTGGCTCTCTTCTCACCTCTCAATCGGCTAGTTCTTCGTCATCTCGAGCGTCATTGGTGCAAGTCCCTCTCCGAGTCTGATTCCCTCTCTTTTTCATCCTATCACTCTCTCTCTGACGAGGCTATTCTTGCATCTAAGCGTAATTATTACTCAGACTTTCTGCATGCCCAATCTGCTCACCCCCCAGCGTTTTTTAAAATCTCTTTCTCGTCTTCTAACACCGCATACCCATAATCATTCTTTCCACTCTTGACTTTGCATCATATTATTCTACTAAAGTCGCTTCTCCTCATGCTTTCATCGTTCCCTCAACCATTTCTCCTTCGTCCCCCACCTCCCTAATCTCTTCCTTTTCCCTCATTACTAACTTGGAGCCTCTTCTCTTCTGACTCGTTCCCCTCTCACTGGTTCACCTTCTGATCCTATTCCATCTTCTCTAATACCTAAATTTTATCCTTCTCGTCTCCTATCTTACTACTCTCCTTAACACCTATCTTTTCACATTGATCTTTCCTTCTTGCTTTAAGCATGCTTCTATTCTCCCTATTCTTAAGAAGCCATCTCTTGACCCCTCTCTTCCTTCTAACTTCTGTCCGATTTCTCTTCTTCCCTATCTCTTGAAATTACTCAAGCAATTTATACTCAGGTTTCTACCTTTGTAAATGATAACTCTATTTTTCCCTCTCTCCAGTCTGGCTTCCGTCTCTGTTACTAAACTGAGACTGCTCTTCTCTCTGTTTGCGATTCCATGCTCTCTGCATGTTACACCAAGCATTCCTCTCTTCTCATACTTTTAGATCTATCCAAGGCTTTCAACACGGTTGATGACACTGCTCTCTTGGCTTCTTTGTCTTCCATTGGGTTTGCAGACTGTACTTGCTTGGTTTCATTCCGATATCTCTAACCGTATTTATTCTGTCTCTTGTGCTGTTCCTCCTCTGAAATCCCCTTCTTCATGGTGTCCTCCAAGGCCCTGTTCTTGGCCCCCTTCTCTTCTCCCTTTATACTTCTCTTGCTGCAGTGATCTTGTGCTTTGGGATTTCCCACCACTTTTATGCTGATGACACACAACTTTTTCTCTCTTTCTCTTTATTTACTCCGGCTATCAACGATAACTTATCTTCCTGTTTGCTTGCTATCAAATCTTGGATGTCAGACCACATTCTGCTGCTAAACCCGTAGAAAACTGAAGTTCTCTTGTTCCCTGCCACGACTATTCCCCCACTACCCCTCGCTCCTCTGTCTCTTTCCCTCCATCCTCTCTATCTCTTTGTAGCACTGCCCGTAATCTCGGTGTTTATCTTGATACAGCCTTATCCTTTTCCCTTCTTATTTCTACTATCTCCTGTTCTTGTCGCCTCTATCTCTTCAATATTCGTGAAGCCCGCTTTTTTCTGACCTTTGGTGCTACCAAACTCCTGATTTCATCTATTATTGTCTGTCGCCTTTTTTTTACTGTTCTACTATTCTCTTTGGTCTTCCTCTTTCTCGTTTGGCCTCTCTTAAGTCCATTTTCAATGCTTCTATTTGCCTTCTTTACAGGTTATCCCCTGTGATTCCATTTCGCAATCTCTGTCCTTACTTGGTTGACTGTCTTTCTCTTCCCGGCTCAAATTTAATTTTCTCTGTATTGTGCTTAAGTCCCTCTATGGTCATGCTCCCCTTCTATTTATCCAACTCCTATCTTTTGCTTTCTTCTCTCTATTTCTCCTACTCTGGCTCTTTTCTCTCTTCTCCCTGCCTCTTTGTTTCTCCTTTACACCCCGCCCACTGTTTCCACTCTCCTTCTTTACCTCCTCCAAACCCCTTGTTCGTTCTCCTATCCCCTTTACTCCCATTCCCTCCCCTCTTTTCTCCACCTCCACCTCACTCTCACTTTTCTCTCTCCCACCTCCACTCTTATGTTTCCCTGCTTCATCTCCACTCTTCTCCTTAACCCTCCCACCTTCTTTCTCCATTCTCCACTTCTTTGCTCGCTTTCTTCCTTTTCTCTTTATCATTTATTATCCCATTTTGGGAAAAAAAAGAAAAAAATCGTGCTCTAAAAAGCAGGTGGAGGGAGGCCGTAGCGGGCTCTCCCCCATGGCCCTGCGGCTTCCTGGGCCTCTGTTCCCCGACCCCCAGACCACCCAGCCAGCGCGATTGGTGCCCTGCACCCTCATTAAGGTCATCCCAGGGCAGCCCTCTACCCGGCAGCCCCAGTGGCTGAGGGCCTCAAGGCCAAGGGCGGCTCCTACATTGGCGGCTCCAAGATGTGTCTGCAGGTGTCCGCAGGGGAAGCCAGTGAAGCCAGCAGTCAACAGATACCAACAAAAACTGTGAGTGTGGCATGGGTGGTGAGTGGAGCAATTACTCTACTCCAGAAAACCCCTGCCACTCTATCTTACCTCCCATTACCATAGACTGTCATAGACTCACACCAGGTACACTCAGTAAGTTTTGTGACCACCAGACTGAACTTATTCCTGACAGGATTGTCGAAGTTACCTTGCATTACATAGTAACATACTCGTCAAGGTCAACAAGCTCCGCACTTAGATGAAACTTCAATATTAGCATGCCCACACTCAGAATTGTGAATATTAGCCTGCGTCACATCTAGATAGGACTTTGAATATTAGCATGTCCACACTTAGATAGAATTGTGAATATTGGCATGTCCAGACTTGGATAGAATTGTGAATATTAGCAAGTCCACATATAGATAGAATTGTGAATATTGGCATGTCCAGACTTGAATAGAATTGTGAATGTTAGCCTGCGTCACATCTAGATAGGACTTTGAATGTTAGCAGGAACATTGTAGGCTAATACAAAGTCCTGGCAGGAGAGTATACTAGGCAAAGCCAAGTGTGTAAAGCAAACTGCATAAAGAAAACCCTGGCAGGAGAGTATACCAGGCAAAGCTAAGTGAACTGCATAAAGAAAGCCCAGGCAGGAGAAAATACCAGGCAAAGTAAAGTGTGTGAAGTGGTCAACAGTGAATGTGGAGGGAGCACTGGCAATTGTTTCTAAAGTGTACCTGGATTTTTTGGAAGTCTTTGCATGTGTGTAAGAGTGGTGTTCCATCCTCATGCCCCATTGCTAATTAGGATGTGTGCATTTGTATTATTCAAATATTATGCCCTAAAGAAGCAGAATTATTGTGGATTATCAGTGTTGGCCTTGGTTGGCTTTATGACTATTTTTCCCTGTGCGGTAAAATGTCTGGTTACCTTTGCTTCCCACTCCTTGTTAATATGTGCATAGTACCAGGTATAGGGCCTACAAAATGTAGGCAGGAATGGGTTGTGTCTTTTAGTCATTGTGTAAAAGGTATGCCAGAGGACCGGGGGTTCGCGCCACAAAACCGCAGCTTAGCAGAGTACCTAAGGCCCATTAAACCTTCCCCTGGCAATGACGAAGGACTCAGCCATGGCACAAATCAGAACTGTCTTTTATTTTCCAAACAGACAGCATCATACAGGAAATACAATAATCTCCAGCAATCACAGGTCCTAAAACCCATGTCACAAGCTTTTATCACGTAGTGACATCACAATTCCCAACCCTTCCCCAAAACCCTAAGAACAAAACCCATTGGGTAGCTCGGGTAGTAACACCTATAGGTATCTCTTATATTAGTTGGTTAATTGGTCCTCCCATGTCAGGTGTGTAAGCCTGAGACTTCCCCAAAAATGATCTGTTACATTGTTGAAGGGTCGCAGGACGACCATTGGCCCTTGCCCCGTTAGACACCACCCGAGGGTTTGAGCATCATGATTGGCTGGAGCGGGTCTCCCCAGGCCTGGGACCCTGCTCTGTTAACAGCGCTCAGTATACCTTTTCAAGGTAACACCTAGCCTGAGAGAGTGCCTGCCGGTTGCAATGTTTGGTAGACAACACATGTATCAATTCTGTCTGTCTTCACTGGGAACAGCTTCTCTTCCCACCATGGGTAAATGGCCATTTTTCATCTCGGCCAAGTCACGTGGGTGAGGACCGCAAAACAGAGTTTTTTCAGTCTGAACTTAGTGAGGATTTTATTCTGTTATTTTGCAGGTGGCTCCCTGTCCTGGGACCCAGAAATTTTCCACCCGCCCTTGTCCTTGGCTTTGAGCACTGGCCCTGTGGTTTGTGCTGCAGAGTCTGCATCTTCTTCCCTTATATATTATTTTATTTTCTTTAGAGCTTAGTAGTACTCGGCTCTTCCAGATTCCTTATATGTCCCTGTAGCTCCATATAGTTAGTTGTGATAAAGCGGTTGCATGCTTGCTCCATGTGACTTTTGCTTTCTTGCGTTTCTGCTTTGGGCTAGTGAAAAAGGAAAGGAATCCGACAGTATATATATGTATCTGTGTTCTATCTACAGAATGGTGCATGCATGTTCTTCATTTGTGCACGCGTGTGTCGGTGTAACTTCGCGCTGGGATGCCCATTTACTTTGTTACTAACTTTACTATGACGTGTTGTCACTAATGACATCAGTACGGCTGGATATTTATCATTAGTCAACCTTGTCCAGTGATGGGACACCTGTATCCACGAAGGCATCGGCTGGATAGAGTTTGAATGGTTGTCTAAGAGAATATGTGCCTACATGCGTGGAATGCACCGGTCCACCTCTTGGTTATCCAAACAGCCACTGGCATCTCTCGTTTATCATCCTTCAGGCTGACATGCGCATAGGGGACACGAGGGCCATTCCAGAGACCTTCTCTTCAGTCTCCCTTCTGTCTCCCCTCTTGTCGACCCGTTGACTTCTCCAAACCTATTCACCTTTGCCCTTGGGAGCCAAATCTTCATCACTTCATCTACATGTCCATAGAATCATGCATGGTCATCTAAACTCCATGTCACGTAACAGCAATCTCCTTCCTCTTTGCAAAACACCAATTTTCCCCAATATTCCTTGTAGTCGTTATGGTCCCCGAACACTACTCCAGTTGGGAACAGTGGACACCCTGTTATTTGTGTCCATAAGGTATTTTGAGCTTCTATTATCTTGTCGTCTTCAGAAGGTATTTCTACTAATACCTTCATTCCTACAGTTTTCTCTGTTGTTGTTCGGCATTGTGTGATGCATATCCTGATCACACACAGTGTCTGCAGTACTAGTACTAAGGCTAATCGTAAAACTTTCAGTCCTTTGGCCATCCATGTTGGTATCCATTAGAATATGTATGACAGCCAACCCACATCACTGGCCCCTTTTGCTTCTTCCTCCATTTTGACATGCATTTGCGATAATCTGGTAACTGCTTTAGTTAGTGTTCCATTATCTTCATAGTTTGCTGCAACGAATGTGCAGCAAGAAGATCCGATTTTGGCACAAACTCCTCCTTCTATTGTTGTGAGAAGATCCAGAACATACCTGTTCTACAGGGCCATCAACCTTACTGCTCGGAGCTCTTCTTTTATGGCGTTGAAGCCGTTTACTGTGGAGTTTATTGTTTGCATCAGCTCCCACCTTGTAATCTGGAGGCATTTTGCATTTGTGTATGTCTGCACTGCAGGAACTACTGATGCGAAGAACATCTCCGTTCTGCTGAACAACCGGTGCTCAGGTGGTATGGTGCCCAGAGAATCTTCTGTTGCTGATGATATGTAGTTTCCTCTCTTTACCATAGTTAATTCTACTGACTGCTTCTTTCTTTTAGTATCGTCTATTTTAGGGAATATGTCTGTTTAGATGTCTTTCTGGGGAACTACTAATGCTGGCATGTTGATGTGCACCAGTGAGCATACGCCTCCCTAGTTGGGTGGCAGATTCCCGTATGCCTTTGGTCTGCATGCCCAATAATGATCCATTAATACAGCTGTCCCAACTTTCATGCCTGGAACCTTTACTGTCTGCTTGCATTCCTTGTTTTCTCCAACCTTTACTGCTCTGTCATTCTGAAGGAAAAATAATGCTGCTTTCTTCAGTGGTATTATGGGCATGGGTCCAGCTTCATTCTCCACCAAGGTCAGTAGCTTTGCACTTGCTTCATTTTCTTCTTGAACATTACGAGCTGGAACTATAAGGAGTGTATGTGCCTTGCTCCCCAACACTCCTTCTTTCCATCCTTCGGCTGTGTACACTTGGCCATAAACAAGCATCTGTGGTCTTTCCCAGCATCCTGGTTCTCCTCTTATCTCTATTCACCCTTTCTTAGGACATGGTAATTCTTTCAATGCTTCTGTTTTTGACTCCCCTTTATGCGGGTAGTCAGTGATATATTGTATCACTTGGTCTTTTTTCAAAAAACTGTCCATCATGTCTAGTATTTTTATATAGCTATCTTCATAGTGTGAGAAACCTGAAGGTGTCTCACCCGCCAGTGTCATCTGCCATCCAAGTAGCCAGGACACGGCCATCACTATTGGATCCAGTTCCTGGGGGTGGACGAGTGCAGAAGGATCACCTGGATGTGGTGTCTTCAGAGAGTGGAGGTGGGACACCGAAGATTGAGACGCAGTATCCCCTTCCTTATGACACCTTTTCCCCATCCTACCCAGTAGGATACTTAGAAACTCTACCCCCCCTTTTCCAACACAAACACTTTCTCACAGCATGAACGACGATGGACTAATACCCGAGCCGTTTACCTGACATGTCCCAACACAAGGGTCAGGCAAGTTAGGCAATTACTGACTAAAACACAAACCTGACTACCCTTTCCCTTCCCCATAGGGATAAAAGACGGAGCACAAGAACACACTCCGAGCAAGGCCGAATGTACGAGGAGGCAGCCATTCCAGGACGGCAGTTCTAACGGAGAAGAAAGGCGGCGAGACCTGAAAGGACGTCAAGGAGGGGAATGCCCTTCCCCTTTTCAACCCAGGACCGCATAACCTCAGATGAAAGAAACATAAGACCGGGAATCGCAGCTGGCACATGGTGTGTCGGATGTCAGCGGTACACAGCACCCTCCCACACTGATAGCCAGGGTGGCGAGACGAGGTTGCCATTGTCGTACCATCCTTGACTCCTGCGGCAAAGGAACCGCCAACGAGTTCAGCACAGCCAGTGAGTTGGAAGAAGCTGCTAGTCACCCAAAATGTGTTGAGCACAAGGTTGCAGTGGCAACAGTAAGAAGACAATTAGACAAGAGGTCTTTTTTGAACACATTGGTACCAGAAATATTGGTCCAGCGCCACGTGGGCTCCCAGTTGAAGGTCTCTGGCTGGTACCCCTCTTTGAACAAAGAGACTGTATCGAATATTTGAAAGAAAGAAAACTACAAATACCAAGAGGCCATAGGGAAGGCCAGTATACTGTGTTAAGGTGGTCATACAAGGGTTGAATCAAATCCCGTTGGTAATGAGTTAAGGACTTTCAATTGTACAAACAATCGAAATTCCTTAACTCATTACCAAAGTTTTGAGATTTTGAAAGAGGCGTTTGCGCACGGCTAAGGGAAACGCTGTGCAAACTATGAATGTGTGAAGCCTGACTGGGGTCTAAGAAAAAGCCTGACTGGGAGATTAACCAAGGGAAGTGAATCCCGCATTGTGTTAAAACACCTATGAACATTGTGATGACAAGCATGAACCCGACTAAGGGAGGTCCACATTGAGTTGATGATCGGAGCCCGGCTGAAGGGGATCAAAAGATGAAGAGTAATCACCCGACGTGAAAAGTAGTAGAAATAACTTTTGTTTGTTGTTTTGATGTATCAGGCCTTCTGAGGCAAAGAGACTTTGCATAAAAGTGACTTGGGCACAGAAGGCCCTGATATCGAGGAAAATGAACTGTCATTTGTGCCGGAGAGGCCCAGGAGTGTGTTGTGCTCGAGAGTCTCGCCTTGTCCTGTGCTAAAAGTGTGGGGATGGCAGATCCCTGCCATACCATCCTGACTTATCATTTTTTGAACACTTTTTTCTTTTCTTGTGAACATTTTCCCACACTCTTTTGTAATATAGCTGTAAGGATTGGCAATAGTTTCTTTTTAGTATAGGCCCTTTTCATTTGACTAGACTCCACTAGGAATGCATTATTATTATTTGATGGTCATAGCTTGCTCCCATCTTAGATTTAGGTTTTTATTAGGCGTCCATCACACCCAGTTTACAGTTTAATAAACGCCTTTGAACTGTGATCACTTGTGTCTGTCTTAATATGATGCCATGCCTTCCTTACAATAGGGAAATGTTGCTTTGAACATCCATCTTAAGGTTGCTGTTTTCCCTTTAAATCTCCCTCGGGTGGTGCACATTGATAGGTACATAAGGCACTGTGCTCTTGTTGCTGGTATTTCAGTTGCCACAAACATTTGGGAGGCATTTATGGCATAGGGGATGAGAGAGCAGACATAGCAGCTCTCCCCAGTCGTCTGTTTACATACTTTAGTCGTGTGTTTGTACCACATGTTATTGGACACTCGAGCAGTATCGGTGACGTAGGAATCAACCCCTCCTAGATCTTTATCAACACTGCTTCTACCTCTCCTTATTTGTCTGGCAGTGCTTATCTCCCCACCTGACATGGTATCCCCACGTGCCGGAATTGGGGTTGTGTTAGTAGGGGCCACAGCTTTATTTTCTATAACAAAAGACATTCACCAAGAAATTAGGGAAAAAATACCCAATGAAAAGAAGACACAACACAGCATCATAATACTTTTAATAATGGCATTCATAACTTACTCCGCTTCGGAACCTTGTGTAGCCTTGAAGATATTGATGAACCGCCTGCAATGCGCTAGAAATGTGTTATTTTGTTGTTAGTATTTATTATTTTGTGGTGTTGTTGTACTGCAATAAGGATTAAGTGTTCCCACACAATGCGTATTCTAGGGTCCCGAAATACTGCAAGCAAGGACGGATTTCCTTGATGAAGTTGTGGGTATGTTTGGGATAAATAGGCCAGGGAAACATGGAAAAATAATCTGGGAAAGGGTCTTCTTACACGTTGGATCTCCTAACAAAGAGGACAAATTGGCCTCGGTAGGTCGCAGGGTGAGGGTCTTCAGGAAGCATGGGACAATGGAGGAATAACAGTTACAACTTTTACGATGAATGCTGTCAGTGTGTGAATAGAAATATAATAAAAAGAACAATGTACTGTGAGAAACCTGAAGGTGTCTCCCTAGCTAGTCCCCAGGGATCTGTCGTCCAGGTGGCCAGGACACAGCCATCGCTATTGGATCCAGTTCCTGGGGTGGACCAGTGAGGGAGGATCACCTGGATGGGAGGTCATTGGGAAGTGGCACACTGAAGGGTGAGACGAGGTATACCCTTTCTTTCAACACCTTTTCCCCATCCTACCATGTAGGATATTCCAAAACATGGCCCACCCCATTTTTCTGACACAAACACTTTTGCACAACACGAAATACAACAGACTAACAACAGAGCCATTTACCTGACATGTCCCAATACAAGGGTCAGACAAAGTCAGGCAATTGACCAGAATCACATACCTGATGGCCCTTTCCCTTTCCCAAAGGGATAAAAGCTGGAGCACGAGAGCACAGGACAAGCAAGGCAGACCTCAGAACATGAGAGCTAACTCAGCATGGCAGTTCAAGAGGAGGCGAACGACGGCGCATACCGAGAGGGTGACAAGAAGGGAAGCGGCCTTGCCCTTTCCGATCAAGGTCCGTGAAACCTCTGCAGATGGAAACATAAGACCGCAAACAATAGCCAGCGTGTCTTGCAGCAGACACTTCGCCACTGTAACCTGATGAAGAGTAACAAACAACTAAGGTGAAATGTCCCATTTCAGTACTGCAAGTCCCAGGGAAACATTTGTATGGGTTCTTGGGGTTTAAAACATGCACACCTTTTAATGTTTTTAAAAACACTACTATAGGAAAATATCCTCTCTTGGTTTGTGTGTGTGTTGATTTTATGAAAGACAAATGCCATTAGTCCTGTGCAATTTAGGTGGTTATGCAAAGCCAATTTAATGAAATGTGCATATTTCACATTGACATGCTAATTACTGGCGACGCCACATTTCATTTGTTTGTTGATGAGTCCCCCACTTGAATTTTTAGGACTTGACCCCTGCTCCAAAGAGAAAGAAATCTAAGCGGTTCATCACAGCAAGTGAGTCGAGGGGAAAAACGATAAGAAACTGAACTCTGCTGAACGAAAAGTAGCAACCGGCTAATTTGAACTTTGAAAGGTTTAAAGAAACTATTGATGAAAGAGGGGGGAAATCACAGCAACATAGGCGTCCGGCACCATGTTGGTGCTCCCCCAGTAAACTCTGGGCGATTACCCGATGGTAGAAACTACCGTAACCAGAAGACGTTGGGAAAAGGTGAAAAAGGGGTCAAAGTGGTCATACAGGGGTCTTGTAAAATCCTTTGTACTGTCAAAAGTCTTAATCTCTATGCGCAATGGGAGTTGGAGCGCTTCTATCATTCTCCCAATAAGAGAGTGTGCTGCACTGGTGACCCGTCAGAAGCCCCTCCTTAGCCAGGGTGACAGCCCAGAAGGCACTGTAGACGTCACGCAGCCTGAATCTGAATATACTGTCACTTCTTGGTTTTTGCTTTGTTCCAGTGCCAGTATTAGATCTACTAGTTCAGCAACTTGTGCTGAAAAATTTGATGGTAAGCATGCGCTTACTACCACCTCGCTTGTCGCATCCTCGTTTAGCTTCACTACAGCCATCCCAGTATGTCTTTCTCCTGTGGCCTGGTCTATTGTTGGCGACCCGTCAATAAGTACTCCCCCCCCCCCAAGTGCGTTCTCCTTTACCTTCGGGATATCGTCATGGCTTTCTATGTTTGTGGTGCAGTCATGTACGTAGTCGTCCTCTTGTATGGGCTCGGCGACAAACGTCACCGGGTTTACTAGTTGGCACCTCGCTACCTTGAGAGCTGGGTTCGACAGTATCACCTCATATCCGGAGGCCCTTTGGGTAGTCAGTGTACATTTGGTTCGCTCTAGTATTGCGAAGAGAGCATGCTCCACAAAAAGCATGGTGCTGCATCCCATGCTAATACTCACTGATTTCTCCACTGCAAATGCAGAGGCAGGTAGTGCCTGCTTGCAAGTGTAGTGTATTCTCATTAGAGGGTCTAGTTTCCCACTGTAATATGCTAGTGGTGTGTGACCCATGGTTATTTTCTGTGTCAGTACTGCGGTCGTTATGTGAGAATAAATAAAATTCTTGATAGTCTGGGATCCCCAACACTGGAGCTGCGCATATTGCTGTCTTCAGCTCCTCAGCTCCTCAAATGCTGTGGTCAATTCCTCTCTCCACTGTAATGTACCCTCTCCTCTTTGTGCTTCTTTCGGTGCATTTAACAATGGCCTGGTGTATGTGCTCTTGTCAAATACCCATCATGCTCTGCAATAATTACAGAGGTGTAGAAACTGTTGCATTTGTCCTATGGTTGTGGGTTTTAGGGTCTTGCAAATCGCCTCTGCTATTTCAGGTGTCACCTTCCGCCCTTCTTGTGATATCAGTTGCCCAATATATAATACTTCCTTCTGGCAATATTGTAATTTGGCTTTGTCAACTTTGTACCCCTTTTCTGCTAGTACAGTCAACATGTGCACAGAGTCATTCGACACTGCGTTTCTGTTTTGCTGCAAATCAAGATTTCATCTACGTTTTGTAAAACACTTTCTAACTGTACATTGCCTAAATCCATTTGGAGGACCCTGTTGAGTATGGAAGGGGACTCGCAGTACCCTTGTGGAAGACGAGTATGTTTCCACTTCTTATTTCTATATAGAAACAATGTTAAATCTTGTGAATCCAGTTGGAGTGGTATAGAAAAGAAGGCATTCTTGAAATCTATAACCGTGAAGTGGGTAGCTTTGGTAGGAATGCTGCACAAAATTGTCGTTGGATTCAGAACTAGAGGAAATTCTGCCTCAACAATATAGTTCAAAAGACACAAGTCTTGTATAAAATTCCACAACCCCTTGTTGCCTTTTTCACAGGGTACACCGCTGTGGTGCACAGTGACTCTGATGGTATCAAAATGCCTTGCTTCACTAGAGCCGCAATGGTCTCGTAAATGCCCTCTTCTGCCTCCCTCGTTGAAGGGTATTGCTTTGGTCTTGGTAGGATGGCTCCTGGCTTTAGTTTTATCTTCACCGGTCCTGATTCCCTTCAAAAGCCCCAAGTCATAGGGACTTGTGGTCCATTAGACACTGGAGACCTTGGCCAAGTCTTCCTCGAGAAATGACGATGGTGTTTGTAGCATCATCGCCATTTTCTGTGGTACTTCTCTGTAGGGCATTTTCACCCACAATGTAATGCTAATGTCGAACACCATCTCGTGATCTGAGCGGTTGTCTTTGAACAATTCTCTGTCAGTCACAGTAGTCAACCTGTACCCTTCTCCCACTGCAATCACTGACCTCCATGCTCGTCGGTGTCATCTGTCTCATCTACTGTTATTCTGTCTTCCCTGCCTCTAATTCTAGTGGGATCACCATCCCTTCTTTTTCTTCGAATGGTAGTTCTGGTTTGACTATGTACTCATTTGGAAGGCGCCATAGTTTTCCTTGGATCCCTGGGAGCCGTGCTATTATCTCTTCAGCTTTTTATCAGAACAACACTTCATCTGCTGGTATCCCCCTCTGTACTGTGCGTCTGCAATATGCTTGAATGATTTCCCTCACATTTAGGTGGTGAATCCCAGGTGTGGAACACACTATTCCTTGGTCCGTGAATGAGATGGTTCTGTTAAGTTTGCTCATGATGTCTCTTCCCATTGTGTTTACTGGTGTCTGTCGGGAATACAATAAGGGTAGAGATAAGTCATGTTCTGAAAGTGTAAGATCGTCTGTAAAAGGAACCAAGTCTGTCACTTCAGAAAATCCCTGCGCATTCATGGCGTCGCTTAACATTGGATACCTTACCTCCCTGATACAGGACCTAGTTGCCCATGTGTCTACGAGAAAGCAAAAAGTCTTGTCACTTATTGTCACCCATATACGTGGTTCCTCAGCTGGGTTTGGTGTAATCGATAGGATGGAACACATCAGGTCTGTTTTTGGGCTGTCCTATTGTGGGTATAATGACATTCTGTTCCCTGTGAATGGGTTGCCCCCACTACAGTCTGCACTACAGTCGCACCAGTTTGAATGGGAGCCATTCCCATAGAGTCCATGCATGTCAGTGTCCCGTCGGCTTGCTGTGCCGTGTATGGTGACTGCGTGTTATTCTGCATCTGCAGTGTTGGTGATGCCTGCAAGTACTGCTTTGCGGGCGCCTGCATCTCGGGTTTCTGTGCCATGGGGTGGTATGCCTGCAGGTATGCGTTCGATGTCTGCAGCTATCGTTGTGTTTGGTCCTGAGTATAGTACTCCATTTGTTCTTGTTCTCCCTGATATGTGGGATGATATTGCATCCCCCCATTCTGTTGCATTCCCTCCCTGCTTCTATACACCCTGGAAATGTGTCCTGTTGGACCGCACAGCCAGCACTGGGGTGGATCCCTCGTTGGCTTCGGGTATCCACCTGGAAATCCCGTTGGGCCTTGCTTTATTGGGTGCCCGTACCCTCGGCCTTCCTTTTCCTCTGAAACTGTGATGTGCGTCACCCTGCCCTACGACATCTCCTCCTGTGGGTGGCGGCCTGTACTGTGCATGCAGGGTACCTTGTCCTTCTACGCTCGTTAACATTGCCTCTTCCATTGTATATTTTGACCATTTCTTCTGCATTAACCTCACCTCTTCCTTCGGTCTTCTCTTGTGCTTCTTTCTCACATTCTCTTGCATTAACCTACAATAGTGTACTATAGTGAGTTGAATTTTGGACCACGGCTTGGTCTCCATCCCCACTAACTTCTTGAGTTGCTTTTGCACCTGCTCCAGCAACCCTTGACATAATATATGATAGAATAACCCCACTATTTTGTCTCATTGTTCGCATTTCAAGTCTCCATTTCTCTTGAATAGCCTGAATATATTGCAAGGTGTCTTCGTCTTCCCCCATTTTGCGTGCTATAATCGCGCTAATCTCTGAGGTTTCTTGGTACTGTACCCGTATAGCGCACCACACGGCCGCTCAGCAGTTTGTTAAATGGCGAACCGGTGTGCACCGTGTTCTGGGCCTTTACTCCTGGGTAGCCGGCCCTTTTCCATACGTCATCAGCAACCTCCCACTGCTAGCGTTGTACCTGCTGTTAGCCTTTTTATTTCATATATTCACTTCCCCACAGTCAACGAGGGTTACTTACACTTCCAAGTTATCTTTGTCAATCTGTTGCCATGTATTGAGGTCGCCCTCCACCCTTCTCCAATAAGGGGAATAGCATCAGCTTGGTCTTCCCATCCTGTCTCCGGGTATCTTTGGTGGCTGTGAACACTCTCGGCAATTCTCTCCTCGATTCTGGAAGGCCCCTCAGCCTCTGCGTATATAGAGTAACGCTGGCTGCACTGCGCGATATAGCCCTAGAACGATGTGCCCTCTCATCCTTGTCACTCCGCAGTCCATCCATGTCCTTGTCGGCTTCCCATATCGTGTCTCGGACTGGGCTCTTCTCTATAGACCGATGGGCAGATCACCCCACTTTCTCATGCTCACTCCCCCTAAGTCATCATCTGACCCGGTATCTACACCATCGCTGTTGATATTTCCTTGGAAGCTTAGTCTCCTTAATACTGCACCTTTCTGCTGCTCCTCTTCTATGTCAATCACGCTCCTGTGCTCCCGACTCATGGAGGACCCGGTATTGTCTCTGTCTGGCCCTATCGTATCTCTTGCACTTGCTTTTCCCGCTCTTCTTCTTCTCTTTTCCTCTCCATGTCCTCAAGCTCCTTCACTCTCTGCCTTAATCGCTGTTTGCGCTCTCTCTCTTCTGTCTTCTGATTCTCCCTTTGCACTCTTTCACGTTCTTCCTGTTCCTTCTTCTCTTGTCTCGCTACTTCTTCTA
This sequence comes from Ambystoma mexicanum, assembly GCF_040938575.1. Lineage (NCBI taxonomy): Eukaryota > Metazoa > Chordata > Amphibia > Caudata > Ambystomatidae > Ambystoma > Ambystoma mexicanum. The sequence continues at coordinate 1,301,805,227 of NC_090932.1, forward strand.
TTATCGCTGCTCACTCCCTTGTTTCACTTGTGTCTTTACAACCCATTACTTCCTTATTGGGACCTTCCGCTTTTCCCGCTGTCTTCCCGTCTAATGTAAGCAATATTTGTCCACCTACCTATTAGTTCGATACTATATTCTCTGGTCCTTCCTGTCTCCCCTCCATTACTATGTTGCTCTCTTTGAGGCATGCTTGGATCTCACTGTGCTCTCTTATTTTCACCCCTTGCGCTTTCAGCTCCCTCTACTACTTGTCTGGCCTTGTTCTGCCCCTCCCTTTTTTCCACAATTCGAATATAGCCATCTGCTTAGTCAATTTCTTCCCCTTGTAAACCTCATGTATATGCACGTGCAATGGTTACTGCACATATTTGGAGAAGCTCCCACCTTTTGGCCATGGCTTAGGCAGTTTACCTTCTGTGCTTCGTGTCCATTCCACGCTAGACTTACAAATGTTGTCTTTATATCACAGAAGGGACCGGCACACATGCTGGAGGGGCGTGTCCCCCACATTGCTTCCACAATACATTATTTCAATACTTACTTGACCCCAAGTCAGGGCTTTCAACACTTCCGCTGTTATCAAACAAATGCACTTTACTTGATGTCAACCTCAAATTTCCAAATAACATTTCAATCCACAAAGTGACAAGCCTCTCCGGCTCTCAAACAATATTCTGGGAGTGCTCCGCGCATTGCCCTTCTGCAACTCTCCGTCTCCTCAGACACACCCACAAATCTTGCACATGCACCTTCCACGCACCACAACAACTCTGTCAATCCTTGATCGTCAAAAAGTTCTGCACCTCCTCGTGCCCTCCGTGTCCTATACGCAAACCTCACCGGTGACGTCACCTCAATAATGTTGTAAGTGACTCCAATCAAGCAATCCCACTAAGTCAGTGCCTTGTCTGGGATGCCCAAGGGAAGCCCTTATTTCTATATTTTTATGGCAAGTTATAATCTGGATGATGAACCCTTGTATAACACCCCTCTCTCAGAATCCCCCCGACCCCGCTGAGCCAAGAAGTAGGTTTGTTTTGCAAATTTAAAAGGTTTATTTGAAATGTAAATAATATATATATATATGACACTTTTATAATAAATTAATGTTTGATAGCACACTTGGGAAGATGATAGTGATCAACAATGGATAATGTTACAGTTGTACACTCTTTGTGATGGCTTAGAAGTGATATAGAGAGGATAAAGTAGCTGAGAATGCTTTTATGGCTTCAAGGACAATGCAATGATGAATGAAAATGCAGTACAGAAAATAAACTTGATATGGCTTCAACAAAAGACAATGTAATCACTTTTCCTTGACAATTCACTCCCCCCCTTTATGCAATATAAGGAGATGGAAAGCAGAGCACACAGTTCTCAGGAATGCAATCAGATACAATACGAAATTCAGTTTCCCCCCAGCAAGCTTAGAGGAAAACAGGTAGAAGTTTGAAACACAGGCCCAAAATGCTTTGATGTGGTTGCAATTAAGTGAAAAATATGCTAAAAAGGCTTTTAATTCCCTATAGGGAGTTCAGGGTGGATGATATCTAGTTTATATTAGTTCAGGCTCACTTTAGCAATGCTCTATGAGTAACTAGCAGGTTAACACGAATTTTAGCAAAGGAAAGCAAGGAGCTGCTGATTTTTACACGTGGCTGAAATTGTGCAAAATGTCAAATCGCGGCAAATTTAATCGCGTGCGTCGAGCGTAATTACGGAGGCACTATAAGGAGTAGCAAGTCGGTTCTAGGTTCGTTTGAAAGCCTAGAATCCTAGCTTTAAGATAAAATGTCGCTCCTAACACAAACGGTCCCGGAGATATGGACGATATTGTGAAGGTAGTTTTTCGGATTTGAAATTTAAAAGTTCAAAATGACAGGTGACAGTTTTCAGCTTTAAAAATGACAGAATGACACACACGATTCCTATGAGGTAGTTCTAAATAGGTTAAAATAGTTTTAATTAGATTATTTTAAACTAAGAGATTAGCCTGGCACAGTCCTAGAGTACTCACACTATCTTTTGGACAGGAATGACTTCATCACCGATCTGGTCAACAGGTTGAACAGGACTTCTGGCGGTTCTGCTCACAGCGGTCTGGTCTCTGGTTCTGCTCTCAGCACTGCACAGTTCTGGTCTCTCTGGATCTCTGGTCTCTCTGGATCTTTGGTCTCTCTGGATCTCTGGTCTCTGGAGATTGATGGATTTGAAGTCTGGAGTCTCCTGGCAAAGCGTCCCGCAAGAAAGTGGAAAGTGAATGTCCCTACCTGTCCTGCACTGTCTGCTTTTATGTGTTTAGAAAGTGGGTGTGTGCGTGGCATAACTGAGCCTGCCCCTCTCTACTTGTCATTGGCCCAATTCTCCCCTCTCCCATGATTGGGGGAAGGAAATGGATTGTCATCATGAGGAGGTCTGTTTATGGGTCAGAGGATCCTCCCCTGGTCAATTTGCCCACAAATCTATATTTGATTCAAATACATATTTCCCAGATACACAAGTGGTTGAGATTACATGTACATATTACAGATGAATTAAGACAGGTCTCTGTTCAAGCCCCATGTTCCTGCGAGCTGGGATTCAGAAATGACAACATTTTGCGCTTTTTGGTCGGTTTACCAATATCAGACATTTACCAAAAATTGCACAAATGTGCGCAAGGAGTATGGACATTAATTGATGAAGGGTCAGATTTTTAACATGCATACATTTGGAGTAAGACCCTATTTTCCGCTAGCAACCCCCCAGAATACACCACAGGGTCCTAACACCTCTTAAAATGTGCACGGAAAAATCCCAAGAATAATGATATTATTTATATAATTTTGACCAGTCCGCACTATGAGTTATCTATCTTTTTAAAATTATGCCCTGGTCAAAAAGGGGTGTGGCTTCCCACATCACATGGTGGAACAACTGGTTTATCCACTTCCCCCAAGCTCAGCTGGCTCTCACAGGCACTGCCCCTCCCAGTTTCTCCCAAGAGGAAGCCATTTTACGACCCCCCCAATATAACATTTGCCTGAGCCCAGGACAGGGCTTTGTTCAACCTCCTGCAGTCTGCAGGTACCCCTCCCTTAATTCAATCAGAGAGGTGTGATCTCCTTTTGGTGGGGGCAGCAGGATGCAGCCAGGCCTGGGAAGAGTGGCTGAGCAGGTTTCTCCTGGCCGGGATAGTTGTCAGGCAGAATTCAGCTAAATGTCACTTTAGTTCCCAGTTTTCTACATTCAAATCTAGCTTACATGCAGCTATTTTTTATATATACATTAAATAATTACTTCCTTCAAGTCATTTCAGAATATAGTTTTACATTGTATCCACCTCTTAGCAAGTCTTTCCTTGGCCTGGTTTCGGTTCATTTGTTCAGTTTTACACCAAAGTCTGGTGGTTTTAAAACGCCGGCTTTCTGATAGTGGTGAGCACCGGTATTGCATCCATTTTTGACATTAAGAAAATGAATTCCCCACAGTTCTGGGTTGCTTTTGGCAATCAGCATTGCCATTCCCAATGGTTTCAGGCTACTGTGTGTGTAGCCCAATGGTGGTTTTAGGCCGTGCCCTCCTGTGCTCACAACATAGGCAAAAATGGGTGGCAGCCTATTCTTCATGTTTTCCCTGTGCACTCTCTCGGGAGTTCTGGCCATCATGATGTTTTCAATGCCAGTAACGCACAGTTTTATGGTAGGGCTTGGATGCATGGGTAAAAACATCCCACAAGCTGCCCCTCTTGCGATGGCCATTCTGATCTTCCACTGATGGAACTCGCAAGATCTGGGATGTTCGCCTCATCTTCTTCCAATTCCGTAGATGGCACAGTTCAGCATCTTTTCCTCCCTCCAGTCGATCAATCCGTTCTCCTTGCTGTTCCTGATGGGAGGATTGGGCGGTACCCCGGGCCCCTCGGATCTTTGCTCCCGGTCCCCGGTCGTCCTCCTTGGCCAGTCTCCAGGTTTTCTTTCTCCTAGGACGACAAAGCAAAAGCGGCAATACCTATTCATAGACATTTTTCCACCACTATTGATATAGTGGGGCGACATATACATTTTATAAATCACGAGAATAGATCATAGCATTCTTATTTTGAAAAACAAGATATCATCATGAAACATTTTTTTTTCCAATCATAATATTTTAGAGACTATATGTGGGATATTTTAGGATGGGAACTGAATTACTCTGGGGCGGCCCCCTCTGGGATTCCAGAGGATTACTCCAGTTGTTGCAGAGTGTGCCTGGGATGGCAACACTTTAGCTGATTAATATGGACCCACTTGTCTTCCCCTACCGCCAGACTACCTTTGGGGATGCAGATCTTATAGGCTACAGGGGAGATTTTGTCTATAATTTCAAACGGTCATTTCCACGTCGGCAAAAATGTTCGCTGTTTGGCCTGGTTTCTTTGGAAATTGTATAGATAGACCCGGTCCCCCACCTCGTATACTTTCCTGGTGGTTTTCAGGTCGTAGTGGGTTTTCATGCTCTCAGCTGATCTTTCTAGATTCCGCTGAGCATAGGCAGAAGCATGTTGGAGGTGTTTCCTTAAATTCTCCACATACTCATGGGTTGTAGAGGCATTTATCAGTGTCTGCTCTTGGGTCCTGTAGAGCAAATGCTGAGGAAGCACCATCTTGCGTCCAGTCATCAACTCAAATGGTGACATTTTAGTTGCAGATGAAAGGGTAGATCTGATGGCCATTAGGACCAGAGGTAATCGGATATCTCAACTTGGCCCAAAATCTGCCACAAACTTTTTTAATATGCTCACAATTGTCCGGTTGTAGCGTTCTGCTGCCCCCGAAGAAGCTGGCCTGTAAGCAATATGTAGCTTCCTTTTGACCCCCAGTATCTCCCACATCTTTGTCATTACTTCACTGGTGAAGTGGCTACCCCTGTCTGACTCAATCCTTTGAGGTAGACCAAAATGGGAAAAGATGTGGTTAATCATCAGGGCAGCTGCAGTTTCTGCCTTGCAATTTGGGGCTCGGAGACATTCCACCCACTTGGTAAACAAGCATGTAACGGTCAGCATGTACTTGTTTCCTCTAGACTAGCGAATTACAGGGCCTACAAAGTCGATTTGCAAATCTGACCATGGCAGTGTCATCCCCCTCTTTTGGAGGGGCGCACGGTGTGTGAGGGATGATGGCTGAAATTGTGCACACACAAGACACCCCTTCAAGTATTGGTCGAGGTCTTGCGCCATGTTTGGCCAGTATGCAACCTCTCTTAAGATTTCCAGTGTTGTGTGAAACCCCCTATGACCGTCGGTGGCCGCATCATGGGCGTGACTTAACATCAGGCTTCGGAATGAGGTAGGGACCACCCACTGATCATGGCCAGCTTCGGATTTCCTTACCAACAAACCGTCTTGGATCCGGAACATCTTTGGACATTTCATCAACACTCTAAGGTCCTCCTTCCCAATGTAATCGGTATCCGTCAGGGGAAAGTTCTCAGGGTCCTCAAGGTGTTGGTAAAACTTACCAATTATTGGATCCCCCTTCTGAGCTGTAATCAAATCAGCATCAGGGGTCTCCTTACTCCATTGTGCAATTGACAGATCATTGTGAGCATTTGTCTGGGACCTAGTGATAGCAGTGACCTGGATTTCCCCCAACAGGGACTCTATTTCTATTAGATCCCCTTGGATGGCCCCGGTTTTGGCCAGCTGATCAGCTAAGTCATTTCCAGTTTTGTCTGGTCCCTCTACTTTGGAATGACCCTTGATCTTTTTCCAGTAGATGGTCATCCCATTCGAGGTGACCAGATCATCAATGTTTTGGATTAACTTCCCATGTTTCAGTAGTTTGTTATTAGCACATAACATGCCTCTGGTTTTCCAATTAACCAGGTGCTCCACGAACCCGTTCCGTACATAATCCGAATCTGTGATTATGACCAGTTCGTGGAGTTGATGTTGGACAGCAGTGAGGATGGCCTGATGCACAGCCATCAACTCTGCCACCTGACTACTCCGGGGACCAATTTTGTATCCAGCGGAGGGTTCTGGAGACTCCTTCACCCATGCATTCCCTACGCCGGCCACCAGTTCTTTCTCCCCGTTGTTGTCAACATGGTACGAGCATCCATCCACATAGACACTGGGCATTCCCTCACACTTGTCTTCTTCAAAGACTTTGTGTGGGGAATTAAGGTATGCCTCCATGTTGTCCTTGATTTTTAGACTTTCGTCCTCGAGACAGTTTTCTCTGGTACAATCATGCAAGTCAGCCAGACCTTGCGCGAGGGGACTCTTCTTGTTTTGGCCATATCTGACCTCTACAGGAAAGCCTTGCATTGACAGAATCCAGGAAGTAATTAGGGAATTACTCACATTTCCGGCCCGGATACTGTCACTTTGGAGGTATTGCAGAGGCTGGTGTGGAGTCTCCACTATGATGTGTTCCCCCTGGATAAACGGGCGGTAATTCTTCATTGCCCATACCGTTGCCAGGAGTGCCTTCTCACAATCATTGAATTTTTCCTCCACAGAGGATAAAGTTTTGCTCGCATAGGAGATTACTTTATTGACCTTGTCATGCTTTTGGTATAATACTGCCGTCAAGCACGTATTAGAGAACCCTGTCTCCAGGAAGAACTCCTTGTTTCTGACAGGGTAAGCTAGGCAAGGCGCTTGTGAGAGGCTTCTTTTGAGTTGTCTTACTGCCTCAGAGTGTTCTGGACCCCATTCCCACTTGGCTCCCCCCTTCAGGAGATGAATCAGGGGTCTAGTGATCTCTGCGTAGCCCTCAATGAACTTTCTGCTGTAATTAGTCAGTCCAAGGAGGCTCCTTAGTTCCCGCAGAGTTGTGGGATCCTTCAGTTTCTGGAGTGCTTCCACTTTCTTTTCTTGGGGACAGAGACCCTGAGGAGTAATCTCATGCCCCAAGAAATTAACATGGGTTCTATACCACTGTGCCTTCTGAAAGGAAAGTTTTGCTCCGGCGGCCCTCAACTGCATCAGAACATAACGGATCTCCGCTATGTGTTCCTCCACAGATGAACTTTTGATGAGGACATCATCTACATAAGCCAGGTTACCCCTCGCACCCAAGTTGGGCATGGCCTTATGTAGGAAAATGTTGAATTCATTGCCGGAGTTGAGGTATCCGAAGGGAGTCCGGGTCCATGTGTACTGCTGGCCCCCAAAGGTAAAAGCCAGTTTGTATTGGTCCTCCCTACTGACGGGCACGGTCCAGTATCCATTGGTCAGGTCTATTGCAGTGAATACCTGTGACCCCTGGATCTGGGCCAGCCCTTGGTCAATGTAGGGCAGAGGCAATCGGGAAGTATGGACCCGTTTGTTGAGCTCCCTAAGGTCGGTGCAGAGTCTCCACTGGCCTTTTGGCTTCAATATTCCCAGCACCGGATTATTGAAGGTGCTGTGTACTGGACGGATTATTCCCCGGGACTCAAGGTTCTTAATTATTTCAGTAAGGGACTCCATGGATGCGAGAGGCAAACGATATTGCTTCACAAACACTGGAGTCATTCCAGGGTCCGTGGGAATTGTTGTGGTGTGGATGTCGGTGCGACCACAGTCATATGAGTCTACCGCAAAGAGATCTTGGAAATCCAAGAAAACTTGTTTCAACTTTTGCTTCTGTTCCAGAGTCAAGCAGGCATCAGCTAGGTTGACTCTCTCTTCCACCATCTGCCTGAAGCCTGGAAAGACTTCTGGTTTTGCTATCTCAGCGGCCTCCTCCAGCTGGGTGGAGAAGTCGCTGGTCAGAGTGCTGATTTGGACTGGAGGCTTCAGGTGGGAAAGGCAGCCCTCATGGACCTGGAACATCATCTCATCCCTCCTGAAGTCACAAGTCACATCTTCCTTACCATAAGGGCAAGAAGTGTACACCAGGAAGTTCCCCCCATGCCGGGTGAAAATCCTGTCTGGTGTTGTATTGTCCTCACTGTCAAAACAGTCCTTGGGGATCGGTCCTAACAGTTCATTTCCTAAATCAATGGAGAAATGTCGGTCATCAACCGCCATTCCAATAATGGTGCCTGTGGCTAGAGTAATACTCTTTAAGTCGCTGTTATCCACCTCTTTTGGAATGGTGTCATGTTCTATGTTGACTAATGGTGTTGGGTTTACCCCCAACCCTTGCTGTTGGAGAGAAGCATTTAGATGAATATAAGCGTCAGGGTTTTTCCATTTTTGTCCTCTTTTAACTTTCACTTCCAGGGAGAATTGTCGGGTCCTTTCCGGGATGGTGACTTCCTCTTTAATCTGAATTTCAACTGCATAAGGTAGCAATTGAGCTGACCTAAATGCTTTTTCTGGATCATCAAAGCCCATGGGATTATCCGCTAATCGGGACCAAGCTTTGAAGTTTATTAGGTCCAAACTAATGGCGAAGCGATTGAGAATGTCACTGCCTAAGTAAAAGGCGGCAGTGACGTCTCGCACGACCCAACAATTATGGACTATGCTCTTGTTGCCAATGGAGATTTTGAGCATACACCTGCTTGGCAGGAGATGTTTGGAATTGGGTGTTTCCAGATCCATTTCCCATTTGTCTATCGGTTTGAATGTGGGAATGGCTGGATCTTTTGGGAGTTGGCGGAACATGGCTTCGCTGATGAAGCTCTTACCGTTGTTCACACACACTCGAGCGAGTCCTTCCCATCATTTAACTGAACAGGGATGAACAACTGCTCTCCAATTTGCTGAATATCAGCCAGGCACTGAGCTGATTTCACATCTTTCTGGATTATAGGAGTGGGAGTTTCTGATTGTGGATTAGTAAAGAATTTCAGAGTGTTTCCTTCCAGTGTGGAATACCACCTTAAACCGGAAGGAAGGTTGATTTTCAGAAATAGAGAGGACCCCCCATCATTAGTCTGTTGTCCTACTGCTATTACTGTCACGTCTGGAATTTGGTTGTTCTGGAAGTGAAATTCTACTTGGTCAGATTTTTGTTCAACCATGTGGCAGGTGCCATTTAAACTAACATGGTTGACACTCTGTTTTAATTTTATTGGTCGGCTAGTCTGGGTCCAGAGGACCTTGTTTACACAATCTATTAGGGGTGACAACCTTCTCAGGAGGTCGTTCCCTAGTAAACAAGGGGTGCCCTCTGGAGTCACTACTATGACCGGGTGTTTCACCTTGTGTCGCCCAATTTTGATGTCCAAATCTGCAGTCCCCTCGACGGGAATTTCCTTCCCGTCAAAGTTCTGCAGTTGTCCAGGAAGAGAGGTGAAAGGAATACGGTAATTCTCCCCCCTTCCTGCATTTAGTTCATCAAAGGCCCTTTTGGCAGAAGGGTAGCTTGGGATCCAGTGTCCACCAGTGCCAAAATTGTACCCTGCCCCTGTACTTGTACCGGGGCATAATATCTTCCCTCCTTCTCCTCAAGGGGGCACAGATAATGCACATTTTTGGACAACTGGTGGGCCAATATTCTGGTTTTGGACATAGCAAGAGAAGAGATTTGGGCAGAATTCTGTGGAGAGCCTTGTGAATCTAAAAGAAAAAGTTGGCAACTGGAAATGGTTTCGGGTTCTGGGCCACCCCCCCTTTTTGGAGGCAGTCATCAGGATGGGTTTGACCCATGGGATTTTGGTATTGTTGGTTCTGGGATAGAATGATGGGCGGCGACAGCTCAATCCCCACATCTACCCAGTCTGTTGATTCGGTTTTAGGTTCCCCTGGTTCCGGTTCTGGGCTGCCCCTGCCTTTTGGGAGGCAGTCACCAGGATGGGTTTGAACCAGGGGTTTTTGGTTTTGTTGGTTCTGGGATAGGATGATGGGCGGCTACAGCTCAATCCCCACATCTACCCAGTCTGTTGATTCGGTTTTAGGTTCCCCTAGTTCCGGTTCTGGGCCGCCCCTGCCTTTTGGGAGGGTGTCACCAGGATGGGTTTGAACCAGGGGTTTTTGGTTTTGTTGGTTCTGGGATAGGATGATGGGCGGCGACAGCTCAATCCCCACATCTACCCAGTCTGGATTGGAAATTCTTGGGACCCAATTTTCCTTGGGAGGAGTTCCCCCATCTCTGACGGAGAAGATCCTTTTCCCAGCGTCCTCTGAGGATCCCTCTACCTCAAATTGGTAGACCTGTACCTCCTCCACAAAATGGGTCTGTTTGGGTCCTTTGTATCTCCTACCTCCTCTTTGCTCTTTGGGTGGCAGACTTTCAGGGGTAGGAGATTTTGTTTCTGGTTCCTGGTTTTCCAGGGGCTGTTTACAAGTTGGGAAGGAAGCTTCCTCCAAGGCTTTACACCCCCCTTCCCCTTGTGCCTCCTCCCTGGGAACTGGTGGGTTATCGGGGTGCTGCCCCCGTCATTGTTCTGGAGCGCCAGGCCCAGAGTTTGGGGCATTCTGCGGTGGCATGCTCATCTGAGGGTTCTGTTGAGCCCTCAGTATATGACCCAGATCCCGTACCATATTTTGGACCTGGCGCTCAAGTTGTGAAACCCGCTCAGGCTGATACGGGGCTCTATTTTCTCCCCTGGGCTGATCCCGGGAAGGGTAGCTATCCCTTCTCTGGTAATACCCCGGATTGGGAAGATTTGGGTACCCCTCCACCCTTGGCCTCCCCTCTCCCAGATTAGGTGGTCTGGGCTCAGGGAATTTGGGAAAGAAGGATGGATGGTTTTGGGGTTGGAAATTGGGTGGATACCTTGGAAAAAAGTTCTGCCCAGGATTTGGTGAATTTCTGCCCTCCTGGGGGAAGTTAGGAGGGAAGTTCCCTGGGTCAGGTGCTTGGCTGGATCCCCCCTTGGGCTGGAGGAGTCCACACATAACCCAGGATGGGTCGGTTTCCCTTGTAGCGGGGACTTACATAATCAGGGGAGCGGGGGACCATTTGTGGGACTATCTCCTCGACTCCCTGTCTGTGACTGGCCCGAGGGCCTTCTGGGCTGTGAATTATTTGGTGCAGGCAGGTTTTTAGGCCCCCCATCTCCAAATCTAAAACGGGGGCAACCTTTACCTCCGCCACCTTGGCAGCAGCAGGGGTGCTGTTGGTTTTGGGGGTTTTCTGCGCATTACTTTTATTTTCTATGGGCTTCTGCACCTCATAGATCCGGGTGGCTTGCTCAATGACACAGTCTAGTGACCTCTTCTCGTGAAAATCTCTCACTAGCTGGGCCATGATGTATTTGGGCAAGGCATGGAAAAAAGTATTGACAAATTCTCTGCTGTCCGTGCGCACCCTTCTGGTGGTCTGCGCAAAGGCACGCTTCAATTCTTGCACAAATTCTTGTGGGGCCTGATCCTCCCCACATTGCAAATTGTAGGCTGCCTTGCGAGCCTCTTGAGGATTTCTATGAAAAGAAAAATGTTTCAAGATGGCCGCCCTATATGCGGACCATCTTGAATGGTGTTGGTCCTCCAGCCCTGCAAAGAAACTGGAGTATTCTGGGGAGAATGTCCATTTGACGTACTGCATGCAGCTACTGCTGTCCTTCAAATGGGAAGTCTCCATCATTTGCTCATAGAGCCCCAAGTGTTCCCAAACAGAATACTTGGCGTTCTTATGATAAGGCGTGATGACACTCCTTATTGCCTTTATTTGTTTCAATGGGTCCTTAAGCAAGGCCCTTTTTGCCTTATTGGGCTTTTTGGTTCAGGTAACCCTGGTCCATTCATCCCCTGACTCCGAAGCACTGCTCCCAGAGGTGCCCGTCTGATCTTCCAGGTTTTCCCGGATTCTGCAAGCCTGGGAATGGCTGGCAGAATGTGGGGACCTGGTGTCCTGTGTCCTGTAACTCTCAGAGGAGTCTTCAGATCCCTCCTTGCTGCCAGGATTTGATCGGTACCCCCCCCCCCCACTGACCTAACTGGGCAGAGGTTTTCAGGATGCCCTTAATGGGCCTACTCTCCTGGGGTTCCCCACTAAATTGCACTGTGCTTGGGTGCCCATACCCGGATGCCCGCCCCTCCATTCCTGGGTGGTACTGGCCTATGAGCCCCATACTTTTGGCTGGATAGTAATCTGCCATCCCTGTGGCCCTGTGCTCATGTGCGCCAGGGGACATGGGGGTGGCAGAGTCCAGGGACTGAGAGAGATGAAGGCCTCTGGTACTAGGGCTTCTGAGGTTATGCTCAGGTGTTTCCCTTTCTCAGCGAACTTCATCTCAGTCAGCCCCTGCTCCCTGTTGCAATGCAAAAGCCTGCGCTTTCAGTTCCCCAGTTAAGGCCTTACTAGACTCTATCAGTCTCTCCTGCATGGCTACCTGTTGCTAGAGCCTATCATTGTGCTGACAGAGAGCCTCATTTTCTCTCTGTGCCTCCTGATTGGTCCTGGAATACTGGGCCAGTCTCTGCTGCAGGAGGGTTACCTCCTGAGTCCCATCCCTACTGGCCTGCTCCTTTCTTGCCAGAGCCTCCTCCACCCTCCTGGTGTGCTATAGCAAGTCGTGATGCTCTTTTGGAGGTACAGGTGATTTTCTTCAATTTTTTTCTTTTAATTGGCAGACTTCCTGGCCTAAGGTTCTCTTTCCTGACTAAGAGCCTGCATCTGTGCCGCCAGGTCGTCCCTCTGCCTTTGAGGAAGAGCTTTCTGGCGCTCTTCCTGAAATTCTGTCTGGGTGTCCAGGTATTTCAGAATCAGTTTATTGCTCTCCTCTTTTTCTCTATCCAATTGGCTTTGCAGGGTGGCTACCTGCTTTGTGCATGCCCTATTGAAATTTATCTGTTGCTCCAGCTTTTTCTGGCTCTGCAGTAAGGAGTCCAAATGGTCTTGTTGCTCCTTCTGCAAAGCCAGAATTCTGGTATCCTGGTCAGCCTTTTCCTGTTGCAGGATATCCATATCCTCCTTCATTTTAATGATGTATTGTCTACTCTCGTTTTCTGACTCCTGACTTCTGTGCAGCCTCTGCTCAGAAGAGACCAGGTCAGATTGGGCCTTTTCTAATGCCATCTGTTGCCTATTTGCCAGATCTTGGCCTTCAGCACATTTGTCCTGTATGGCTCCCATATGTAACTATAAATATGATGCTACCCTGGCAATCTTGTTGTGCTCATCCTTGGCCTTAGGGGCCATATATAGTTCACTCAGGGCCACATGTAAGGGACCCTAATCTCTCCACGTATCTGACCCAGTTGTAGTGACCTGTTGTGTGATCGCCTGCAGCCATACATTTTGGTCCTGTTCAGACCATTCGCCTCTCACAAACAGTTAATGTAAGAGGTGCTCCCTAGCTATCTTCATATCTACCAAGGTCGTCATTCTGGAATTTGAGTTCCTTCCTGACTTCAGAAGTTTGTATTTTATTTTGCAAAACAGACCGTTTCCTTAGAGCGTTCCTTTGAGGAGTGCTTTCACAGTGTAAAACAGCGTGGTGATCTAACCGGATATGTGTATCCGGTCAGTTGACACACTGTATTAAGCTGTACAAGTGGTAAATCTAATCCAGAATATCCCGGCTACGAGCCCCCACTTTGTAAGTGACTCCAGTCAAGCAATCCCACTAAGTCAGTGCCTTGTCTGGGATGCCCAAGGGAAGCCCTTATTTCTATATTTTTATGGCAAGTTATAATCTGGATGATGAACCCTTGTATAACACCCCTCTCTCAGAATCCCCCCGACCCCGCTGAGCCAAGAAGTAGGTTTGTTTTGCAAATTTAAAAGGTTTATTTGAAAAGTAAACAATATATATATATATATATATATCACACTTTTATAATAAATTAATGTTTGATAGCACACTTGGGAAGATGATAGTGATCAACAATGGATAATGTTACAGTGGTACACTCTTTTTGATGGCTTAGAAGTGATATAGAGAGTATAAAGTAGCTGAGAATGCTTTTATGGCTTCAAGGACAATGCAATGATGCATGAAAATGCAGTACAGAAAATAAACTTGATATGGCTTCAACAAAAGACAATGTAATCACTTTTCCTTGACAATTCACTCCCCCCCTTTATGCAATATAAGGAGATGGAAAGCAGAGCACACAGTTCTCAGGAATGCAATCAGATACAATACGAAATTCAGTTTCCCCCCAGCAAGCTTAGAGGAAAACAGGTAGAAGTTTGAAACACAGGCCCAAAATGCTTTGATGTGGTTGCAATTAAGTGAAAAATATGCTAAAAAGGCTTTTAATTCCCTATAGTGGGTTCAGGGTGGGTGATATCTAGTTTATATTAGTTCAGGCTCACTTTAGCAATGCTCTATGAGTAACTAGCGGGTTAAAACAAATTTTAGCAAAGGAAAGCAAGGAGCTGCTGATTTTTACACGTGGCTGAAATTATGCAAAATGTCAAATCATGGCAAATTTAATCGCGTGCGTCGAGCGTAATTACGGAGGCACTATAAGGAGTAGCAAGTCGGTTCTAGGTTCGTTGGAAAGCCTAGAATCTTAGCTTTAAGATAAAAGTTAAATTTACAGACGATTTTGTGAAGGTAGTTTTTCGGATTTGAAATTTAAAAGTTCAAAATGACAGGTGACAGTTTTCAGATTTAAAAATGACAGAATGACACACACGATTCCTATGAGGTAGTTCTAAATAGGTTAAAGTAGTTTTAATTAGATTATTTTAAACTAAGAGATTAGTCTGGCACAGTCCTAGAGTTCTCACACTATCTTTTGGACAGGAATGACTTTGTCACCGATCTGGTCAACAGGTTGAACGGGACTTCTGGCGGTTCTGCTCACAGCGGTCTGGTCTCTGGTTCTGCTCTCAGCACTGCACAGTTCTGGTCTCTCTGGATCTCTGGTCTCTCTGGATCTTTGGTCTCTCTGGATCTCTGGTCTCTGGAGGTTGATGGATTTGAAGTCTGGAGTCTCCCGGGAAAGCTTCCCGCAAGAAAGTGGAAAGTGAATGTCCCTACCTGTCCTGCACTGTCTGCTTTTATGTGTTTAGAAAGTGGGTGTGTGCGTGGCATAACTGAGCCTGCCCCTCTCTACTTGTCATTGGCCCAATTCTCCCCTCTCCCATGATTGGGGGAAGGAAATGGATTGTCATCATGATGAGGTCTGTTTATGGGTCAGAGGATCCTCCCCTGGTCAATTTGCACACAAATGTATATTTGATTCAAATACATATTTCCCAGATACACAAGTGGTTGAGATTACATGTACATATTACAGATGAATTAAGACAGGTCTCTGTTCAAGCCCCATGTTCCTGCGAGCTGGGATTCAGAAATGACAACATTTTGCGCTTTTTGGTCGGTTTACCAATATCGGACATTTACCAAAAATTACACAAATGTGCGCAAGGAGTATGGACATTAATTGATGAAGGGTAAGATTTTTCACATGCAGACATTAGGAGTAAGACCCTATTTTCCGCTAGCAACCCCGTAGAATACACCACAGGGTCCTAACACCTCTTAAAATGTGCACGGAAAAATCCCAAGAATAATGATATTATTTATATAATTTTGACCAGTCCGCACTATGAGTTATCTATCTTTTTAAAATTATGCCCTGGTCAAAAAGGGGTGTGGCTTCCCACATCACATGGTGGAATAACTGGTTTATCCACTTCCCCCAAGCTCAGCTGGCTCTCACAGGCACTGCCCCTCCCAGTTTCTCCCAAGAGGAAGCCATTTTACGACCCCCCCAATATAACATTTGCCTGAGCCCAGGACAGGGCTTTGTTCAACCTCCTGCAGTCTGCAGGTACCCCTCCCTTAATTCAATCAGAGAGGTGTTATCTCCTTTTGGTGGGGGCAGCAGGATGCAGCCAGGCCTGGGAAGAGTGGCTGAGCAGGTTTCTCCTGTCGGGGGTAGTTGTCAGGCAGAATTCAGCTAAATGTCACTTTAGTTCCCAGTTTTCTTGATTCAAATCCAACTTACATGCAGCTATTTTTTATATATACATTAAATAATTACTTCCTTCAAGTCATTTCAGAATATAGTTTTACATTGTATCCACCTCTTAGCAAGTCTTTCCTTGGCCTGGTTTCGGTTCATTTGTTCAGTTTTACACCAAAGTCTGGTGGTTTTAAAACGCCGGCTTTCTGATAGTGGTGAGCACCGGTATTGCATCCATTTTTGACATTAAGAAAATGAATTCCCCACAGTTCTGGGTTGCTTTTGGCAATCAGCATTGCCATTCCCAATGGTTTCAGGCTACTCTGTGTGTAGCCCAATGGTGGTTTTAGGCAGTGCCCTCCTGTGCTCACAACATAGGCAAAAATGGGTGGCAGCCTATTCTTCATGTTTTCCCTGTGCACTCTCTGGGGAGTTCTGGCCATCATGATGTTTTCAATGCCAGTAACGCACAGTTTTATGGTAGGGCTTGGATGCATGGGCAAAAACATCCCACAATGTGCATGGATAAAAAAACCAAGATCGCTGCTACCCACCCACTCACAAAATTGACCAAAGATTCCCAGTGGCACCAAAACTCCAACAAATACAAACAACATATATCCACGGCCGTCTTCCTGCCTCCTAACAGGGGATACCAAAATGTCACATGCTCAATCTGTACCTATACAAATACAAATACCTACAGTGTCACCTTGTAGATAAAACACCTGAGCGAGACTTAACCAGAAGAACACCTTTGCCGATTCAAGCTAGCTTCACTTACTACACCCTATACACGGGGATACCATCATCCATGACCTGAGCTACAATGCACCACCCAATGGAAATTCAATATTTACATAACTTCTGTCATCCGTACCCTCCAGTCCATCATTGAGGCCAACTGCCGCAACTGATCACCACAAGATCGAATGTTCCCTATCCACAAACAACAAGCACCCACTTCTATGTCTTACCACCCAGTACTAAACAATACTCAATACCACCCGCATCCAACATCTGTTTTCACTTCCCCTATTTGCCGTATGTCTGTACTTACAATCAGTGATCCGCTCGGCCACCAGCTCTCCCCAAATCTGCCACTCTGCCCTTCTGGTCTGCTGGGTGTCCCACAGACCGCAGACAGGATTTTCTCCAAGCTGGCTCCTGACTGCCTCTTCACGGGAAGCACCTTCCGTGTGGTCCTCGTTTTCCGTGGGTCACCTCACAGCCCTACAGGTGTTGCAATGGAAGAGAAGGCTCTGTGCCGATTGAACATAGCTAAGCGTCCTCTGCTACCAATTTGTAAAAGGTGTGCAAGAAGACCGGTGGTGCGCACCTCAAAAGCACAGTTTACAGAATACCCAAGGCCCATGATACCTTCCCATGGCATTGACGGAGGACTAGGCCATGGAGCAAATGAGAACTGTCTTTTATTTTCCAAACAGACAGGGGTCATACAGAAAATACAAAAATCTCCTGCAATCACAGCTCCTGAGCCTGTGTACCAAGCTTTTATCCAGTATTGATGTCACAATTCTCCACCCTTCCCCAAAAACCTAAGAACTGAACCCATTGGGTAGCTTGGGTAGTAACACCTATAGGTATCCCCTGTGAGTTGGTAAATTGGTCCTCCCATGTCAGGTGGGTTCGCCTGAACTACCCCAAAAACTATCTATTACATTGTTGCAGGGTCACAGAAAGACCATTTGCCCTTGCCCTGTTACACACCACCCTAGGGTTGGAGCAGCGTGATTGGCTAGAGCGGGTCGCCCCAGTCCTGGGACCTTGTTCTGTTGACAGCACTCGGTGTACCGTTTCAAGGTAATGAGAAAGACTTGTCCTTATTGCTGCCACTGGTATATTCACCTAGCATGGGAGAGTGCCTGCCGGTTGCAATGTTTGGTAGACAATGCATGTATCAATTCTGTCTGTCTTCGCTAGGAACAGCTTCTCTTTCCACCACGGGTACATGGCCATTGTTCGTCTCGGCTGAATCACGTGGGTGAGGATCGCAAGACTGAGCTTTTCGGTCGGAAATTAGTGAGGATTTTATTCTGTTATTTTGCAGGTGGCTCCCTTCCCCAGGAACCAGGAATGTTCAACCACCCTTGTCTTTGGCTGCGAGCACTGGCCTTGTGCTTCGTGCTGCAGTTTGCATCTCTTCATCCCTTATTCTGCAGCCTTTGGTTTCATGTGAATTCACTACAGTCATTCTATGGTCTCCCTATACATATTGTTTTATTATCTTTAGAGGTTAGTAGTACACGGCTCTTCCAGGTTCCTTATACGTCCCTGTAGCTTCTTATGGTTAGTTGCGATAAAGCAGTTGCAAGCTTGCTCCGTGTGACTTTTGCTTTCTTGCGTTTCTGCATTAGGCTAGTGAAAAAGGAAAGGAATCTGACAATATGTGTATGTCCTCTATATACAGAACGTTGTATGCATGTTCTTCATGTGTGCATGTGTGTGTCTGCGTAACCTCATGCTGGAATGGCAGTTTACTTTGTGACTAACGTTGCTATGTCGTCTTGTCACTAATGACGCTAATACAGCTGGATGTTTATCATTAGTCAACCTGGTCCAGTGATGGGTGTAAAGACCGGAGGGGGGGTCTGCACTTCCGCTCTCTATATGGTAGAAGGGAGGCACAGAGACCCCTGCCAAGATTCTCTATTATTGGTAGACATAGTCGAGCAATCAAGATCTAGCTTCTCAGGAGGTGATGCGAGCTGGTTCTTAAGTACAGTGTAGTCCCCAAGCACCCACAAAAGAATGTCCACACACTGTATCGGTTATAACACAGTTTTTATATAATTAATATTCAAGGTCATATACACGATCACGATAACTCACATTGTACTCCGAAAATCCACAATGGCAAATATGTACAATTCTAAAGTGGTACCACTAACGTTATTAGATCTCATTAAAGTGCATACGGTCAGAATGACACACAGATCAAAATAAAGAGGAAACCAGCAGTAGAGAGAGGAAGGAAAGCAAGATGGTTGGGCAATAGGCAGAATACTGGTAACTACCGTTAAACACAGTTCTGTGTGGAGATCCCCCCACCTGGGTAACCTGTAGAAGAAAGCTACAAGCCCAGTCCATATATTGTTCACACTAGACTTTCCAATAGTTCTGCAACCCCAAAGTACCTGGCGTTGTAGCGTTCCACGTCGTGGAAATCGACAACCATTCTTGAGTGCCCTCCCTTTCAGGCAGGAGTCATGGGTCGTCGAACGTCCGACGGAGAACAGGTCGAGCTACAACGGTGAAGTGGTTGCGTCGTTCCTAGCAGTGCTCGTACGGGGAAGTGTAAACGTCCTGCCAGGAAGAGGTGTGCGGGGCACCTCGGTGTCGATAGTTCTGGACCGCAAAGAGTTGCAGAACTGTGGCTCAGCAAGGGCGTCGAGTCGTCGGCGTCTCTGCGGTCCTTGGGTGGCGGGAAACCCACCGGTGGATGCTCCTCGGCGCGTCAACGGTTAGGCCTTCTCCAGCAGGATACAGCAGCGATGATGCGGACGAGAGCGTCCTTGGATCAATGGGAGCATGGCGGCTCGAGTCGGCGTCGGCGGTCGTCGACAGTGGTGGACAACAGTCCGGGCACTTCTCCTTGGAGTTCCGCAGCAATCCCTGTATCGGGTTGGCAGCCTGTCGAAGGTCTGTCTACCAGGGAGCTTAGGCAAAGATCAGCTGTGCACGATGGTCCCTCGTAGCTCGGGAAGAGGGCACCTTACCAGGTCCTCCATGGGTCAGTTCTTGAAGCACAGCAGCTTTCAGATTACAAAGGAGAGCAACAGTAATTCTTCTCGTCCAGCAGGGTTTCAAGATTAGTTACTCCAGTTACTCGTCATAGTGAACTTCAGCTTCTGTACACGATTCCTAGCAGTAAGAGGTCCCCAGATATACTGTTGATCTCACATTCATTCCGCTGGGTCACACTCATGCATCCAATCACAACTACGGCCATTCATGCAGGCAGGCAGCCAATCAGGCACACGGGGCATTTATGCCATTCACTTCTCTCCAGACACTCACAACAAGTTATGTGTATTGGGACAAGTACCGAGCCATTCAACACTCCAATCTGCATTCATACCAGTTTCGGGCAGGGCTGTCTCAACCATTGTGTCAACCACCAGATACTAGACAGCCACAACATAGAATGCATATTCGTCACACACTCCATTCACCCATGTCCCACCCACAGGCGTACCCACAACATACGGTCGTTGAGAAGTCTCCAGCCAGTCTGGTCGGCACTTCCCCACACTACCATATATGGAACTTCCACCCAACAGCCAGTCAGGGGGAAGGGACAGAGGCAGGGTTTCCCGGGACTTCGGGAAGATCAAGATAACAGGTGATGGAAGGCAAGAGGCCATGGGGGCCATTTTGTCTCCATCCGGAATCTACCCATTCCAAATGACAGGGCCTGGCGATCCCAAAATGGAGGACGCTCAGGGCACCAGTCATTTCAGCACGGGGCTGCCACCAGCACGTACCCTGCTCTGTGGGTCACACACAGGTGCCCAACTTCATACACTAGGGGCGCAGGGTTACACCCCTACCCATGGGTGCCATAAGGGTATCCCATGGGTCTGTTCACCAAACCAAAAGAGAGAGAGTTGCACCGCCAGGAGTCCCACATGAACTCCTGCATGGAAAACAAAACAGAACACACAATAAAAAGCAGTAAAGGACAAGGATACAGAGGTCCTGTCCCTCCGATGCATTTACAGCATCACAATGGGGCACCTGTATCTGCAAAGACATCTGCTGGATAGGGTTGGGTTGTCTAAGAGAATATCTTCTCACGTACGTGGAATACAATGGTCCACCTGAGGGTTGGCCAAACAGCCACTGGCATCTCTTGTTTCTCATCCTTTGGGCTGACATGCGCGTAGGGGACAAGAGGGCCTTTCCAGTGACCCTCTCTTCAGTTGTACTGTTGTTGTGCAGGCAGTTTCAAAACTGTGTAGAATGTCTGGTTCTCCCGCCCCAACCCCTTGTCACTATATGTTTTGTGAGGAGAGTCCGGAAAGACATTACTCACTTTATACAAATACTGTGTATTTTATTACTGTATATTATATGTTCGGTTGTTTATTTGAATTAATAGACATAATAAATGTTTTTATATTTTTTCAGAACATTGTGGTGTATGTTTCTATTCGGTAAGTGTGTGGACTAATTGCACCTTTGTGTCAGCCTATTCCCCCTTCCTGCGAGTTCTGACTTGTCACTCTCTCATGCTACTTGTCTTTGAGGGGTTGGCGTCCCTTTTTAGCTGGATGTGTTAGCCCCCCTAGGGTTAGTGGTTGTACAATCCTCAATGGGGGTTAGTGGTTGTACAATCCTTTAACAGTCCCTTTCACCTTGGTCCACCCAGTGTGGAAAAGTGATTAGGTTGTTGCCCAAGATGAGCTGTTCTGGAAAGCCCTGCATTATGGCAACTTCCTCTGTTATTCTATCACCTTCTAATTGGACTGCTACCTGAGCCTTCAGATTGCATTCAGTGTCGCCATGTACACATGTTATAGGGACTACCCTTTTCCTCAATAGTTTGTTGGGAATTATTGGGTCAGCTCAAATATCCGTCTGGTGTTTGCTGGAATTCAGCAAGGCTGTTACTTGCAGGCCACCAAATTCTACCAGATTGTAATAGCCCTCGTCTCCAGCTACCTGAGCTAACATCTCTAGATGTTCGTCTACATTTTTGCCATGCTCTTCTTCCAGCTCCATTCATACTGGTCGACCAGCGGTGGGCTTGGAAAGCATTAACATGTATCCAGGGGTTCCTCCTGGGGCTTGACTGGATGGGCATGGGCAATATGCCTAGACTAACCACATGCAGGCACGAAATAAGTGCCTTCTCCCTGCGTCCGTGCTGAGGTTGTTGTCCACGGTCTTTGACGCCTCCAGCGGTTTGTGAAAGAGAGCTCTTGAAATTGTCAATTGTCACCTTGCTCCCAGGCTTGGGAAGGGTGTATGGTTGGAACGAGGTTGTACCAGTGTCCTTCTTCAGCCTGTTTCTGGCTCCCATTTTAAACAGGAAGTCGGGTTGCACTGGACATGACTAATACACCCTTTGATAGCCTGTGGCTTTCTGTACTTCTCTATGGTTGGTCAGTGCAGCTGTTGGACAACGTGTTCGAGGTAGGGTGGCAATGAGTTAAAAACTGTTTGAGTGTGATGGTGTAATTTGCCCCGATTAACCATTACACTATCCATCCATTTAGCCAGGGCCTTTAGATCCTTTATAACAGCTGTTGGATGGTTTTCCACGAATGTTGACATAGGCCACATGGTCACTAGTGATGGAACTTTGGGTCGTGGCCTAGTCTCTCTCAGACTTCTTACTTATGACCTTCTTAGCCAGTCTCTACATCTGGGTTCAGGACCTGATAGGCAGCTTATATCTCGCTTGTAGGGAGGGGAGAGAGGAAGCAACTGGCGTGTTCTTCCTCCCATTTGGCCTGCTCATCTACCGGGACAAAGTTGTTGAAAAAGGAACCCACATCTTCTCCATTACAATCCTTTTTATTGACCACCAGTGCACTGTCTGGGTAGGTCCAGAGCCTCCTTTAACTCATCTTTTAATTTCAGCTGGCCTGATACCAACTCCTGAGAAAGCCTCTTCATGGATGTCTTCAATTCCGGGTTGACGTGGATCAGGGTCTCATCCCTACTCTCAGCAGTAGATGGGGTTAGTGCAAGACTAAGCCCAGGGCTATCGAGAGATGAGCTCCATTGGACACTTGTATGCTCTCCCGGCCAATAGCCATTGGTGTAGGCAAGAAGGTGACCTATTTCTGGGCTGGTAGCAAGGACTTGACCTAAGTGACATATTTGGTGGGCCAGTAGGGTTGTAATCCTCCGACCATCTATGCCGTCAAGGAGTTTCATGGACAGAAGGCTTGGTGATACAAACAAAGCTAGAGATGAACTGGTAATCGTGGGATATCTGCCATTTACCTGCTCTGGGCTGTGCATCACAGAGTGGGTAGCAATACCCAGTCCCCAGGGTCACAATTCCCATCCTGCAACTCAAGCATGGAACTTCATCATAGTGAGGAATTAGGAGTGATCATTCTCTGTGGCATGTCATGCAAATAGTGTGAATCTTGGGCGACTAGTTGGGAGACAAGTGCATAGCAGCCTGCATGCTCTTTGGTAAATAATGACTACAAGCAGGGCATCCTATGCATGTTCTTTTACCATGAGTCTTTAAGTCTTGAAAGTACAGTTGTAAAACCCAGTGCAGATGTTTAGGCTTGCATTACATTGCATACTGATGCCTGATTTCTCAGCATGTTACTATGACATATACATTTTCTGGAGCTTGTGAATCTGCTTAGATTCACATGCTATTCATACTCCTGAATCTCTGAGTATTACATTCTTTATTTTTCGAATTCCAAAAACGGGGCGTTGACAGGGACGTTCCTGTAACACTGTCCTTATCCTACATGTACAGGGACCCACAATACTTCTCTCATCAACGTTCTCACATTTTATTTTTTCCCGCCTTCAGTTGGCAGCAACTTCGAGACGGAGAGACATTTTTTATGCCATTTCAACTGCGAGGCCCAACAGATCTGAGTCTGAACGTGAGCAACGGTCGGGGAGAGAAAGTAACGGCTACAGCATCGAATCGTACAGCAGGGAGATCGGGGGGGGGGCTTATGAAAGGTATTAGTAGCACATATTGTAGGCATTTTGCACTAGAGAATGCCTATTATCCTCGTGATTCCCTTATGGAGAACACACCATTTAAGTTTTGCCTGGGGTGCAATTTTAAATTTCCCTGGCGGGATACACACAAGGTGTGTTACAATTGTTTACCCTGAGACCACGCCGAAGACCGCTGCCAGCAGTTCGAGCCAAAAACACTAAGAAATCGTAGGCATAAGCTTTGGGCGACATACGCATCGCAGGTGGAGTCGGCACAGGGCGAGACCACAACAGATTTTTTGGCACTCGAGGTCAGGGTTTTTTATGCAGGGGTTGAGACCACCCTCAATGGCTGCACAACGAGGCACTGGCAGGAAAAGTCTTGTAGCCGAACCTCAACTCCGATGGCTCATTGACACAAATTAGAGAGAAGTCCTTTGTCGATCAAGAGGCTGCTAAACTATAGCCAAAACACAAAACCACGCCGGACGAGAAAAGCGCACTGAGACGTCATCAAGAACACTGAAAGCTAGCAACATTCCCCAAACGTTGAGCACTATAGAGGGTTTGAAATTCCCAGGTGTTGGGCGCTAAACACCTCCTGGTTTGAGTGATTTGGCAACTGGTAATGCCTCCCACTAAGGCTGCCAGGAGCTGTAAAAGGAACCTGCTTTAAAAACTGTGATTCTGTAGTAATTGCCTGCTACTACCACTAGGGGGCAGAGCATAACAGGAGCTGAGATCTGTCAGGAAACTCGAAGTACATTGACGGATACATTTGTTTCCATGTGGAATTAAGACAGACCCATTTAAAATTCAAAAGCTACATTAGATTTCCTCCGTTTTACAGGGATATCTGAGTTATCCATTGAAGTTTGAATGTTATTAGCTTAATTCAGTGAGTGCTGACACGTTAAAAAAGTATTGTGTACTGCAGGATTCTTATAGGTCTATATGTAAAGAGAGCCAGGACCATTTTATTTAGAAGCTGCTGCATTTGAGAGCTGTCATAATTACTCTGCAGGCAGAGTGTTCCAGCTATTTTATTGGACACTCTGCAAAGGTGCCTCAGCGTGGAAATCCTGACGATGCAAATTCTTTTCCTCCACATTCTTTACTTAAAGCAGTACGTGTGTAATTGGACCCTGTCATTGGTAACTGCAGCAGATAATACAAAGGTTGCAGGAGGTGCTCATTTCCTCCAAGAATTCACCTCTTCTTGTTTGTTAATAATTGTGCCATTACCCTGGGTTGGAACATTTCCATTGTAAAGCCCCCATTTGCTTCGGAATCTGTGCTTGCTCTTAAGTAAAAGAAATGACCAAGTATTACTAATATTAAACTTGTTAAAGCCAACTGGTCAATGATGGCTGCTCGATGCGTCAAAACAGTAGTGGTGCCAAGGAGCAGTTTGCCTGCATTACCAGCTTAAGCAGGCTATACAATTTTCAACTGCAACAGTTACTTTGCATGTAGATTATTATTGTATGGCAGAACAAAAATCATTTACTAGTTCAAAGTGGGTTCATCCTGTATGGCCAGGTACATGTATGTCAATCTCCAAAGATATTCGTAGAAACTTGAGGCATATGTTTGAATTCTAGCAGGACCGCCTCTGCCTTCCTTTCTTAAGCAGTCAAAATGAGCGTAATTAAGTGAGATAATAGCAACATCTCAAATTTACAATGCAGTGATGCTACTGGCTTTTACTGTGATGCATTCAAGTTTACATTTTTGCACAAGTAAGGCCCAATGTTGTCAGAATCTGGCATGAGAGTCAAGGAGATGGCTGGTTATGTCACTCTCCTTTTGACCATTCAATGGGAGATTCAGATTCCCATAAATACAACCCTTATTCAATAGCTGTGCCAACTCCCAAAGCCCCTAAAGCCCTACCCCTGCCCAATCAGTCCTCAAGGCCATTCCTGCCATGCTGACCCATCAGATATCACCAAGGCACTTTTCTCATGCAAAAGGGAAAACAAATACAGTCAATTACTTTTCATACCATACCTTGGACTTCATCCAACAAGAGAGACTGCAAGAGTAGAGCACAGGAACAAGCATTTTGCAGAGAAGAGGCAGCAAGAAAGAAAAAACTACCGGGGCAGTGAAGAGATAGCAACAGGGGTTCATGTAGCGACATAGATGCTGTTACACTGATGCGTACAGTGGCAGACAGATTAGGTAAATACCAAGTGAGAGGCAGCGGCATAGAGGGACATTGTCCCAAAAAAGAGGAAGTAAAAGTGAATTCATTGAATAGCAATATGGCAAGAGACAGAGGAACCAAAATATACAGTCAGGAACAGAGTGTGCAGTTTGTAAATACGATCAAGTCACACGAATTTCCAAGCACTCTGGAATGACTATTCTGACAAGAGTGCATCTCAATGTTAAATTATTACATACTTATGCTGATAGTTTAATCTTGTCCTTTACACATACACTAGCAAGAAGACATTCATGAAATTTCACTTTAGCAGCTTCTGGGCCAATTTTGACCCCTGCTATAGAACACAAAATGGAAAAGGGAAAGGACACACATACACAAAGCTAATATTCTCAGGACATCTACATCCACCACACAAAAACAAATATATTTAGAGGGGTCTGGTTCTATTTCAGGGTCGGTGAAAAAGAAAAGGTTGGTGGACATAGACACAGAGGAGAACTGGGAGGATGAGGAAGGGGGTAGCCCAGAGTTTGAAATTTCAGATGCTGAGAGTCAGGCTCCATCCATTTCAGCGCTGAAGGACACCACTCAGGGAAGAAAAGAGTGGCCCATGAAAAAATTAGGGAGACTGGCAAAAAATGTTTCTTTTAGGAGCCATGAACGCCCTAGAAAGAGGACCTCAGTCTCTAGACATGAGGTGCCCTCAGTTAAAAAAGGCATGGATTCAGGAGCAATCTAGCCCATTCAGGAACAATCTAGCCCACCGGAGGAGGCCTACTCATCACATGAGTCACTGGACCTCTCAGAGGACTCAGACTCACACCTAGACCCTCAAGAGGACGTAGTTCCATATGATTATACAATGCCCTCACCAGATGATGAAGAGACACCTGTGTCATCCCCTGCAAAAGACACTTTCTTACTTACTCAGATCTGGTCACGAGAGCAGCTCAGTCATTTGGGATTATGGCAGTAGAACACACTGAAGAGGTAGATTTGTATTGAGGATGTGTTGAAACAGGTCTCACACTGCATACATCTACTAGTGCCATAAATAAGAGGATTCACACCTCTCTACTAAAGTCAGCCTCCACTCGTGCAGTGAAACATAGGGTGGAGAAGAAATATAAACCCTCACCTGCAGACCCCTTACACATAAGGGAAGATCTCTTCCAGTTCCTTAGTAGTAATTACAGCACACAAAGAAAACACTACCTATGGCAGTCATTGAATACCTGTTAGATAAGAAAAGTAGGTACATATATGCACTGAGGGAAAAGAGTGGCCATGTCTGCTGCATGCAACGTGAGAATCGCTAATGCTACAGTGCTAATGACCAGGTACCACAGATACCTGAGCACTGAGTCCGCCCTATTGGATCTCAAGATCCAACTGTGTACCCTAGTTGACAAAGGCCAACTGGCACTTCTCCTCTTACTGGATTTGTCGGCTGCCTTTGATCTTGTGGACCATGACAGCCTGTGCAAACACCTTACAAATGCTGCTTACTTATCCACCGAAGCCAGAGCCTGGATCTCCTCCTTTCTCAAGGGGAGACTCATGAGGGTCTTCTCAGATCAGGCATGTGCAGCACACACCACCTTACTCTGTGGTGTCCCGCAAGGTTCTTGCACAGCCCCCACGTTCTACAATATTTTCACCCTTCCCCTCTTCAAGGACTTGGATGATCGTGGCATAGCCTACACAAACTATGCCGACGTCACCCAAGTCCTACTCCCCCTCACAGGCTCCTATGCACAAGATGCTGCCACCCTGGACAACATTTATGCAGCCATACAGACATGGATGTCAGCTAATGGACTATGTCTTAACCGGGACAAAACAGAGATCCTCCTTGTAGGCTCTAAAGAACTGCTTAACAAACTTAAAGGCATGGTCTAGTAAACATTTTTATTGTCCCTATGGGTCGGCCATGTTTTTTTAAGGCTAAGTGGCTCGATTTTAGAAAACTTTCCTATGGACCTTACCCGAGTTTTCGTCCATTAAACGCACGCGAAAACAAGCACCTGGGAGCCGCCATTTTCTGATAATCCTATCTTTTCCCCGATCGCCCTGGCTGACCTGCTTTTGCGGCACTAAATCAATTCCCCCGCCCCTGAGCCTGACATTATCAAAACATTCATATTCCCCGCCTCTCCCCGTGACGTTACTGTGCTGCGTAGGCAAACGCCCCCAGTCGTCTTCTGCGCGACTCCACACAGAACCCGGAAACCAACACAGATCAACTCACAACACAGCGCGCCACAATTCGGAATATGAAACTGTACTTTACAATGAAACAGCAACACGGTACATTTGGTAAAGTACATTTATTTGGCATTAAATGTTTAGAGAATATTCATATGAACTCCGGAAGCCATTTATTTTCTTTTATCTGTATCCGCAATAACTGTTCCGTTTCATCTTGAGTCATGCGCTGTTCCTTTATGGCACACAGGGTGTTCATTTTCGTAAAAAGAATCACTTTGGAAGCACGGTGAACCGCAAGGCTGTTCCATCAACTAGGCACTAGTCCAGCCTAAAGGTTGTTATGTTGCTTCTAGCCACTAGTACAGCGTAAGGGCATGTGGGCCCTTGGCGATCGTCCCATAATATGGTGATCGTGCTCCAGTTGTTGACACGAAGCTGCAGGTGTCTGCTGAAGAATCCATCCGCCGGTGTCTCAAACAGATGGCAGTTGCAGAAAGGGATCAAATACCTGTTATGAAAACAAAAAAATGATAATTAGTCTCGCTAGCCGAACTTCATTAATATTACTCATTTCATTTATTACGGCCGATCAGAAACTATTTGCTTGCAAGGGTAGTTCAATGGAGTATGTTCGTCTCTAACATAAATGCGAAAAGTAACGAGATAAATCGAGGCCAACACACAATGATAAACGACAGTCTACATGCGTGAGGAATGATATGATATATGATATGGCATTTGTAACGCGCGTATACTCAAGTGTTTCTAGGCGTGACGAGGCAGGTGGGGAACAAGGGCAGACAGACAACGATCCTACTAGGCCAGGTGTCTTTCTGATCGCGCCTGGGGATGGGCTGTACAAGGATAGTTGAATACAAATTAAATAATAGGGCCAGCTGGTGGCAAGTGCAAGGTAAATGCCGGGACAAGGGGCTGAAGGATACAGAGACAGTCCCGTAGTGCAGGGAAAAGTGGCTGGGCCAAGGAGCGAGATCGGTGAGACCAGTGAACCTGCATGCCCATGTGCCCACTACGAACAGTTTTACTTGCTTTTCCTAGCTCTTCATTCATTCATTTATTCATGCATCCATTCATTAAATCTTCATTCCGGTATAAAAGCGTGTAAAGATTTACTTACATTATATTTGAAATTTCCATTGTGTCTCTTCGTAATGCAGTCTGTAAAACGGACCGTGCTCTTGACAATGATTTTTCATATACTGACCTAAAACTGAAACTCGGTCTAGTTTCTGAATTTTCTGCCTTATCGTCTCTTACGTTATTGCGCACTCCCTTCAAATATAGTTCTTTCGGCATGGTCCCTGTCTCAAGGTCAAAAAACAATAGACCCTTATACTTCCAGTGCGACTTGTGGGCCTCATCTGGGCACTGTCCTTCTCATTCTTTATTTGCAACATCACGTAGTATAGGCATCTATGAGAACTTGAAGTTTTGAATCCGTCTATGTAGTGCGCCTCAATGTGCAAATGCGAACTGGCTTCTCTCCCAAATGCCACGGCCCGCTTGGCTGGCGCGTTCTAAGTGCCCCAATTTTGTCCCCGTTGTCTGCGAGCTTTGCAGCCCAAATTGAGACATTTAATTTTTTGCGGAAGGTCAGGGAAAGTATAAAGTACCACAGGAGTTGAGTTAAAAGTGAGATTTATTGTTTGTTTGTTTGTTTTATTATTTGCAATACGCAAGCCTCCCCTCCGTTAACAGTGCACAGCATTTACATTTACATGAGATGAGACATGAGAAAAATATATACATACACATATGTGAGATGAATAGAGAGAATTCAAAGATGACACCCAGCTTCTTCGCCACCCATGATGGTGAAGTTGGGGGTTAGGTTTACAGGTACACTGTAGAATAACATTTATTTACAAAAATACAATCCTATTGCAATTATTTAAACCGTGATTTGTACTTCACAATCAGCTGTGCATCGGGTGGGCATGGCACAGTCGCAATGTTTCTGTGCTCTGTACAGAAACGTCCAAAATTCCATATCTGTGCTTCTCTAACACAGCAACAATAAGGCCTTTCACAAAGTCGAACTGCATTTCATCATAGACTGGTTTGATCACCCATTGCTTACTTCTTTTTGAAAACACCTTAGTGTAGCGAGGCATCCTTACTTTACCCCTAGTCCTACATTGTTCACGTCCGACATTGCTGTTATGGGCCAAGACCGCTAGTAGAGTGCGATGTTTCATGCCCCGAAAGCTAAAATGCAAGCGCTTTGACCTGTACTTTAGGCACATATTGTGGAACACCTCCAAATCTCCTGTGTGACAGAATTCTGTCAATCCTCTCAAATCTCTTGATAGAGTTTTGTCGAAAACAATCTTCTCAATGGCTTTGTGTGTCGGTGAAGATGGAATCAACCACTTCTTCTTCCGTGCCTCCTCTGGGGACAAAGGGCCATGTTCACATTGGTGGAAATGTTCATTTGCTGTCCAGCGGTGAACGTTGGTACAGTGGTGCATCAGTGACCGCCATTTTTCAAGTAGTATTTCCACTGACCCCTCACAAGTTTTTGAGCTCCACCAAAGATGGTTGGTGATAGAATGTGACCACTGCAAAATACTTTCAAAACCTTTTTTTTTTCCTGCAGCCGAGATTTTCTTATTGATTGATTTGGCAAGATGCCATACGTCAAATTGATGTTTAATATGTGGGAACTGCTCTCTAATTGTCTTGGCAATTGAAACGTGTCTATCCGTGGCTATGAGGTCGATGTGCATCCCCCTCGATTGTAGATGTTCCACTGATTTTATAAATCCTAGTTTCTCCATGGCCACTGAGGATGTACATTGTGTTACCTGCACGACCTCCGAACTCACAATTTTCTTACTATCCATGTCCTGAAAGTGGTAGGTGCAGTACTTGGCAGAAAATCCGGGGCTATCGCACTGTCCATCGCCGGCTAGCCTGAATCGTTTGCCTTCGAATGTACTTGCTAGAGACAATTGTTCAATTCTCCAAGCATCACTAATGGCCGGAAACAGATAATCACGTTGGTATGTGTAGTACAGCGCTTTAGAAATGAAATGGAGTCCCACAAACTGAAAGAAAGCCTCTAACTTTCTAAAACTGGAGCCACTAAAATGTGATGCAGCTGCACACAGTAGATTGCCTGCTGGCATTTTCCCCAGCATTGGTTGTGCAGACCAAGAGAACCTATGATTTAATCTACAGGCGGCATTTATTTTGACGTTACTGCCTTTCATTTGACGAGTCACATTAATCAATGGCTTCCCACATACTTTCCCTCTAACGGAATGCACACATTTCTGCATACTTATAATTTCCATCAAACAACTGTCGAATACTATGTATTTGCTCTCTTTCATTAGACTGTCATCCTGCGTCAACGTTGTTTCGGCCTTTGACGTTGTGGAGATGTCAACACATTGGAAAGTAATATCGCTGCTATCAAGTATTGTTGCGTCTATTGATGCTGCGGCTGGTTCATTCTCTCTCATTTCAACATCTGCTAATTCAACATTGATGGGAGAACACAACAATGTCGACATGTTTTTTGGTGGCAATTTTTTGGCGGGTGTAGATTGTGTAAATTGATCTGCAACTACTTCAGAGCTATCTTCAATACATTCAATAACATCTTCTTGTGGTGGTCCGGTCGCACAGTAGCTATGGTCCAATGCAACTTTGCTGTAGTCTCCAAACAGAGCTAATTCATGTTCTGGCCATTGGACATGAGCATCTCGAGCCTGAACACGCCTCGCCTCAATTAATAGTTCCTCCATAGTGTACATGGTCTGGCAAGCCACATCTCTCATTCGCTTCACTGTCTGTGTGTGTATAGTTCTGACGCCCAAGGGTAACTGGAGGAGAGATTGGAAAAGGGATGTTCAGTTTAAACACAAGATGGAGTGTAGTAGAATTGACTGGAAAAAAACATAAAATAGTCCCCAGCACAAACATTTTTTTAAAGTTATGAACTGTTTGTAACTAACCTTTTTTATGTTTTTTTTCTTTGCAACTTTTTTGACTCGACCTTCAACATCTGCACGCTGTAGCTCCGATTCGTTTCCGCATGTCCTCCCTTCCTCTTGCGCTGCAACGACTATATTTTCTGTATCCGCATAGACAGCACGGAATGAGGCTCCATCGTCTCCCTGAAACATAGTACTTTCATTACTATGTATCAAAATATTGTTAGCATAAAACACACGTGAGGACGAACACACAGGTACATCTCAATAACCAAACACGATTTAAACATTGTGTGCAACAATCAAACGACAAGTATTCGACCAGTGATGATCTATTTCGATGGAACTGTCAGTATCCATACCTCTGGCTCTGCATGGACTGCCATGAATGGTTGTATTGGAGAGGAGGCATCCGCATCTCCCTGAAACACAGTACTTGCATTAGTATGCTTTTCAATATTGGAAACACAACACACACTTGGGGTCGACGGCACAGGTACATATAAAGAGATAACCGCGAAAGATGCATTGTCCAAAAGAATCAAGGAAAATCCAAATATGATCACATTTCATCGACTTATTTCAACGATTCCTTTACAACTGCATCATCTCAATGAGATGTTGTGATTGTGGTGGAAGCTCCGTCGTCTCCCTGAAACACAGTACTTGCATTAGTATGCTTTTCAATATTGGAAACATAACACACACTTGGGGTCGAACGCACAGGTACATATAAAGAGATAACCGCGAATGATGCATTGTCCAAAAGAATCAAGGAAAATCCAAATATGATCACATTGCATCGACTTATTTCAACGATTCCTTTACATCTGCATCATCTAAATGAGATGTTGTGATTGGGGTGGAAGCTTCGTCGTCTCCCTGAAACACAGCACTTGCGTTAATAGGGAAGAAAGTATAGTAAATGGAATCACGTTATATGATCACGCATGATGGAGCTGTCAGTATCCATACCTCGTGCTGCTGAAGAATATCTATGGATGTTGCAAATGTAATGCGCACTTCCGAAAGCTGTTGCGCCGATTCGTATACTTGAATGTCAGGCTCTGCATCAAGTGTAGGGGTTGACGCTCCATCAACTGCCTGAAACATAGTACTTGCATTAGTGAGGATTACAATTGTGAAAACATAACATACACCAGGAGTCGACAGCACAGGTACATATCAACGGCTAACCACGAATGAAACATTGTGTAGAACAATCAAACGACAAGAATTCCAGCTCTGATGATGACGCTCGATGGAGCTGTCAGTATCCATACCTCGTGCTGCTGAAGAATATCTATGGATTTTGCAAATGTAGTGCGCACTTCCGAAAGCTGTTGCGCCGATTCGTATACTTGAATGTCAGGCTCTGCATCAAGTGTAGGGGTTGACGCTCCATCAACTGCCTGAAACATAGTACTTGCATTAGTGAGGATTACAATTGTGAAAACATAACATACACCAGGAGTCGACAGCACAGGTACATATCAACGGCTAACCACGAATGAAACATTGTGTCGAACAATCAAACAACAAGAATTCCAACTCTGATGATGACGCTCGATGGAGCTGTCAGTATCCATACCTCCTGCTGGTGATGAACATCGAGAAACGTTGTAGATGTGGCGGACGCTTCAGCATCTCCCTGAAAGACAGTACTTGCATTAGTATGGATAACACTAATTATAACTGAAAACAAACACCAGTGGACGATAACTAAGGTGTATATTAATTGGAAAGCAGTAACCAAACATTCGGTAAAATAATTACACGATAGAATAAAACTATTACTTGACATGCATAAAACAAGTATGTAGCGGATTAGCCTAGTAAGATTACCTGATACGCGCTAGAAGTGGTTGATAACTGCGACCACGTCAAGGATGTAGAATGTTCTTGCTTCAGATTCAAGGGATAGTCAAGAAGTTGTAAAGGTCAATTAATGATTGATAGTGAAATGCCAATATTAAAAATAGCCACGTAAGCCAACAGAATACTTGAAAAATGCTCAATACAGCACAGTTCCCTGTTCCCATATATATACATTGCGTTTGTGGGTTATGAAATCGAAAAAGAATATATTGATAAATGTCATTATTCAAAAAACTA
Source organism: Ambystoma mexicanum (assembly GCF_040938575.1). Lineage (NCBI taxonomy): Eukaryota > Metazoa > Chordata > Amphibia > Caudata > Ambystomatidae > Ambystoma > Ambystoma mexicanum. The sequence goes on from NC_090932.1 coordinate 1,301,839,101, forward strand.
TACACTCATATCAATATCGAAATTATTACAAGGGATAGAACACCTACAATATCTTTTAATCCATTCGGCTACACACTACCGCATGGTCTAAAGCTAAATCGGGACACTTGACTCACCGGTGGCGGAATGTGGACGAATAGAGTGGGAATAGCGTTTTCGTGCAATTTCCGTGTCGTTCGCCGTTTATTCTTCTTTGTTACCCAAGAAGCTGTGTACATGTCCAAGGAAAAGTGCCGGCTGCAGATGCAGTATCGATCACCCCTCTTGTCCTCTAAGACTTGCTGGACTCTACTTTCCAGCTCATCCAGTGGATATCCGCAATGTCTGACCCATTCTCTTATTCGATCAACAGTTTTCGGGAATACATGCATTGTAGTTCCTTCAGGTTTCGCATGGGTCTTCGAAGGGCAACCGCTAATCGAACAGGCAGGCATTGTTGATAAATCTGAAAAGTAAATATCGACATTATTATACAATCTTCAAGAGTAAAGATTTGATACAAAAGTAAATGAATCATACAATGATCAATGCAAGGTTTGTTTTGGTCGCAGGAACTATTCCAGTTCATTATGTGCTGCTTAGTATTTGCATAAGTTGCAGAAATGTATAATTGATGTGTCTGAAATCTGAACATGTGACTCGTCCCTTGGATGTTTTGTCTTGCACGAGAAGGAAACATGCTAACATTATTGACTGGACCCCCGAAGGATGCAATTCAATCACAATAGTCACAGATGAAAATAAATAGATCTATTGATAGCATAGCAATGGAAACTGAAGTCAATACCAATGAGACCAATGAACATAGCGCTATTTTGTACTCTACTGGAAAATAGATAGAAATTTAAAAATCTGCGAAATATAACCAGGATACATGGCCTTACCTTGACCAACAAACAGTTGGGTTCAGCAAGCAGAGCAGTATGTTGCGGGAGAATAGGTGGATGGCCACAGGTAGCGCACTGATGGGTATGCTCGAAGCGGTCGGTCACAGAGTTCACGGATAGCACGACGACAAGCAGATTAGCATAGATCTCAGTGGTTCCCAGGTAGCACGTTCAAGAGTTGAGTTGCAAAGCACAAAGATGTTCTCATGAGACATATCGAGTGGTTTTTAAAGTATTAGAAACTGGGGTGTGTTTGTGAATGAATGACATATATATGTCGTGGTATTAGGGGGGCGGCCTGCCTCGGGGGAGGCCTGCCTGGAGACACGAGGTCTGAGTAGGCCATGTGACCGATGGCCCCTTGGCGTGGGACACCTTTTGAAATGTACATGCAGTTTGGCACCTTGGCCTTTCGCGCCCCTGACAGCCCCCCATGCCAGCGCGCATCCACCGGCGCGAACCGCCTTTGATACAGGGGGGGTGGGATGGATGGCCCTGGGGCGTGCAGATAAGGCACAGGAAGACTGCTGAATGGAGACACACTTATGTGGATTGCAGGGGGGCGGCCTGCTTCAAGGGGAGGCCTGGCTGGAGACACGGGGTCTGAGTAGGCCATGTGACCGATGGCCCCTTGGCGTGGGACACCTTTTGAAGTGTACATGCAGTTTGGCACCTTGGCCTTTCGCGCCCCTGACAGCCCCCCATGCCAGCGTGCATCCACCGGCGCGAACCACCTTTGATACAGGGGGGTGGGATGGATGGGCCTGGGGCGTGCAGATAAGGCACAGGAAGACTGCTGAATGGAGACACACTTATGTGGATTGCAGGGGGGCGGCTTGCTTCAAGGGGAGGCCTGGCTGGAGACACGGGGTCTGAGTAGGCCATGTGACCGATGGCCCCTTGGCGTGGGACACCTTTTGAAGTGTACATGCAGTTTGGCACCTTGGCCTTTCGCGCCCCTGACAGCCCCCCATGCCAGCGCGCATCCACCGGCGCGAACCGCCTTTGATACAGGGGGGTGGGATGGATGGGCCTGGGGCGTGCAGATAAGGCACAGGAAGACTGCTGAATGGAGACACACTTATGTGGATTGCAGGGGGGCGGCCTGATTCAAGGGGAGGCCTGGCTGGAGACACGGGGTCTGAGTAGGCCATGTGACCGATGGCCCCTTGGCGTGGGACACCTTTTGAAGTGTACATGCAGTTTGGCACCTTGGCCTTTCGCGCTCCTGACAGCCCCCCATGCCAGCGCGCATCCACCGGCACGAACCGCCTTTGATACAGGGGGATGGGCCTGGGGCGTGCAGATAAGGCACAGGAAGACTGCTGAATGGAGACACACTTATGTGGATTGCAGGGGGGCGGCCTGCTTCAAGGGGAGGCCTGGCTGGAGACACGGGGTCTGAGTAGGCCATGTGATCGATGGCCCCTTGGCGTGGGACACCTTTTGAAGTGTACATGTAGTTTGGCACCTTGGCCTTTCGCGCTCCTGACAGCCCCCCATGCCAGCGCGCATCCACCGGCACGAACCGCCTTTGATACAGGGGGGTGGGATGGATGGGCCTGGGGCGTGCAGATAAGGCACAGGAAGACTGCTGAATGGAGACACACTTATGTGGATTGCAGGGGGGCGGCCTGCTTCAAGGGGAGGCCTGGCTGGAGACACGGGGTCTGAGTAGGCCATGTGACCGATGGCCCCTTGGCGTGGGACACCTTTTGAAGTGTACATGTAGTTTGGCACCTTGGCCTTTCGCGCCCCTGACTGCCCCCCATGCCAGCGCGCATCCACCGGCTCGAACCGCCTTTATATCAATATACAGTATATCGCCTTTATATCAATGATAGTATATCGTTGCTTATCAATAACAAATGCCACATACCGGAGATTCTTGTGAGCACAGACCCACACTTCAACCGGTGTATTATAGTGGCCAAGACCCTAGGGCATGTATAATCCAATGGTAATTGATAGTGTAGCTATATGTGTGACTTTTATATAGACATAACCTACTGAAAGACTTTGAACAAGTGTTATTTGGTGCATGCATTATCGATAATATGTTATGTTAGCTTAGATAGATAGTGACCACCCTGCACAGGTGTCTGACATCCATCCTTGAATGGAGACACACTTGATTCATTTAAAAAATCGAGACAAACGTTGTTAAAATAAATGTGGTGTTGTATTTTGTATCTTATTTTCATGACACAAAAAAAATTAGAAGACTTTAAAGGTTATACAGGTCAGGTTGCAGCACAGCGAGAGAAAATCCCCTGTACTGACCGCTGTCACTCGGGAACGTGTCTCTAATGGCACGAACGGCACAGGCAGGTATCACTCTTCGAACGCGGTGTCCAAGCCTCCCGTGAAGCCACCATGTAAAGGAACGATAGGCCACCAGCCTGTACCACCTGTGAAAAGGAATGAAACAAACTGTTTTTAAATGACCCAGATAAGTTTAATAAACGTTTGTTGTCAATGACAATTCTTGTAACTAATGGCATTTTACACGGACAAATGCTATCTAGACAATGCACACTATTCAACGACTTACATGCGTTACAATGATATGTAGATGTAATTTTGGATATAGTAGAAGAACATGAAATAGGAGTGGCATGACAAGCAGAGTATACTTACTCGTTACTCGGATTACGAGGACGAACAGTTGCTCAAAGTTCGTGCATAAGCACCATCATTATTCTCAACACGGCCGGTGTGAGGCAGGCTGCCCTGAAGTCTGGCAGCTCGGTGATGCATTGCGGTCGTGTCTCGCCTTCCGAAATGTAGGCCAGGCATCCCGAGTTTTCTCGGCAGCAGCAGTTCTCGTCCTCGGTTGGCATTAGCTCGCACCGATTGCATGTGCACCAGGTGGAGACGCCGTCCATTCGACTAGGCCCAGGCTCTTCATCTGTTGAATCGTCCTCCCAACTGCCGTCCGAATCCCCATCGTTTTCGCGTGCTTCCCTTTCCAGTAGTTCCTCCTCGGTATACTCGGGCTCGTACATGTAGGGCATTATTGTAGCCATTGTGTGGTAAACAAAGTAAAATAATTTACAGAGATGGTACAGGTGTTCACACGGGCTACAAGCGGCGAAGGTAGCTGACCAGAGCACAGAAACGAGTCACAGAATACTCAAAGTAAAACAGAGAGAGGAATGGAATCGAAAATCGGCTGCTGTGTGTTGTGAAACGGTCTGTTTATACTTATTGAGGAGAGAGGCGTCCTGCCATTTCCATGGCGACACGTCATTAGCTGAAGCGCAGCGAATGTTGACACGAGACGTGCTTTGGCGTTGGGAAATGGGCGGTACGAGTCTGCTGATGACAGGCTCAGGGGCGGGGGAATTGATTTAGTGCCGCAAAAGCAGGTCAGCCAGGGCGATCGGGGAAAAGATAGGATTATCAGAAAATGGCGGCTCCCAGGTGCTTGTTTTCGCGTGCGTTTAATGGACGAAAACTCGGGTAAGGTCCATAGGAAAGTTTTCTAAAATCGAGCCACTTAGCCTTAAAAAAACATGGCCGACCCATAGGGACAATAAACATTTTTACTAGACCATGCCTTTAAAGGGGTAGTCCAGCTAAAAATGTTATTTAAAAAATAGATAGGCAACATTAAAAAAAAAATACTCGCACTTTTTTTTTTAAACTTCCTATGTAAAATTTTGAGCTATTCAAGCTCAAAATTCGCAAAAGCAAGCACATGGGCGCATCCATTTTGTGAAATGGATGCCCGCCTGTGCTGGCTTTTGCTTTTGCAGCACTAATGAAGGAAAAGCCAGTCAGCTGTAGTAAACAAAAGCTACCGCTGGGTGGGTTTTCCTTCATTGGTGCTGTACGCGGAGGACGGGGACCGGAGACCAGAGCAGGAAAGCTGCAGCTGAATCTCGGTAAGTGCTATTTATTTATATTTTAAAATAAGCACTAGCTGCATTTTTTTTTTCTAAGTTTCTAAATACAACGTTATTTTGTTTGAAAACGCTGCGGTTTTTCTTTCCAAGTTTCTCAGGCTCCTCCGGCTCGGAGGAGCCTGAGAAACTCGGATAGAAAAACCGCAGCGTTTTCAAACACAACCGCGTTGTGTTTCTGCCTGCTGTGGCTATCACTATGGGTCTCCGGTGCTCCCCCAGGGGAGCACCGGAGACCCAAAGTGAATGCCAAGGCAGGCAGAAACACAACACGGTTGTGTTTCTGCCTAAATCCCCTGGGGAGCCCGAGAGCCCCAAATGGGAAAGCAGATTTAGGCAGAAACACAACCGCATTGTGTTTCTGCCTGCCTTGGCTTTAACTTTGGGTCTCCGGTGGTCCTTTGGGGGAGCACCGGAGACCCAAAGTGATAGCCACAGCAGGCAGAAACACAACGCGGTTGTGTTTGAAAACGCTGCGTTTTTTCTTTCCGAGTTTCTCAGGCTCCTCCGAGCCTGAAAAACTCGGAAAGAAAAACCGCAGCGTTTTCAAACACAATAACATTGTATTTATGTTTGCGGTCGCTTCAAAAATGACCGAAAACATAAATACAACGTTTTTAAAGCTGCAGTTTTATTTCTAAGTTTTCCGGGCTCCTCCAGCCCGGAAAACTTAGAAAAAACCCGCAGCTAGTGCTTATTTAAAAAAATAAATAAATAGCACTTACTGAGATTCAGCTGCAGCTTTCCTGCTCTGGTCTCCGGTCCCCGACCTCCGCGTACAGCACCAATGAAGGAAAAGCCACCCAGCGGTAGCTTTTGTTTTCTACAGCTGGCTGGCTTTTCCTTCATTAGTGCTGCAAAAGCAAAAGCCAGCACAGGCGGGCATCCATTTCACAAAATGGATGCGCCCATGTGCTTGCTTTTGCGAATTTTGAGCTTGAATAGCTCAAAATTTTACATAGGAAGTTAAAAAAAAAAGTGCTAGTATTTTTTTTTTAATGTTGCCTATCTATTTTTTAAATAACATTTTTAGCTGGACTACCCCTTTAACTCGCAATACCAGACTTTCATCATTGACAACACACCTATTAAGGTGTCCCCTGCAGTCAAAACCTTTGGGGTCTTTTTTTACTAAACCCTATCCATGACACGCCAGGTGAGTGCTATTGCCTCAGCCTCAGCGTTCTCCACCAAAATCATTAATGCTGTGAAACCCTACCTATCCAGTACTGTTTAGCACTAGCTAGAGCCACAGTTGGGGCAAAACTTGACTATTGTCATGCCTTACACCTGGGTACCTCCTCCAAAAACCTCCATAGGTTACAAGTTAGGACCACTGTAATTTGGTCAATTAGGTCAAAAGTTCAATTGTGATCAGTCAATTCGGGTAATACCTAGCTGCATATATGGGACTGCCTGTGAAAGTAAATAAAGTGGCATCTTTATCTTTGGCTGAAGGCAATGCAAAAAGAAATCTACCTATGCAAGAAAAGGAAGGTGTCTCTTTAACAAGCAACACATATTTAACTGTGACGAGAACGAGAGGAGGAGGAGAGACTTGATCATGCAGGGGCAGCCTTCTGATATCATTGCACCTTGTGGTGGCGGACCGAAAGGAAGCTGCAGAGCCTGTGACTTTCAACGAGGCATGGAACGCAAGTACGAGACGCCGGAGGCCCGGCATATGCAGATGCGAGGAGAGCATTGTGAGGAACGAAGGAGGAATGAACTACCCGGGAGTAGCGTGGCCACACGAGTAGCGTGGTGGGCAGTAAGCCTAAAGAACGACACTGAGATCACTGGTACAGAAAGCGCATGTCGCTTCAAATCGCTCACACCCAAACGCAGCAGGAACCCGACGAAGACCCAAGAACACGAACCCGAGAAGCGAGAAAGCAATCCTGAGCGAGAGCCGAACCCTGCCACCGTACCCAGCACATAGAGCGGTACCGGAGAACCAAGAGGCCACTGGGACACCATTATAGATTGGAAGAAACTCGTCCTAGTCTTAACGGTGAGAAAATAGACATAAAATTGTGTAATTGGAGTTGTGAAAGAATAACAAATAACCTGGCCAGGGAGGAGGCAAATTACATGAAGAGAGAAACTCGTCCCCGTCCACTGTATGAGATATTAAGCTGGACACTAAGTAAGATAAGAAGTGAAAAGCCTAGAAAAGGGGGGGTTGAGAAACCCAGGCAGGGAACTAACAGAGACTGGACACAAGGTTACTGGGAGGAAGGGAAGACACCACCCTCCTTTCAAGTTCAAGACTGGAGGAAGTCTAATGCAGAATCATATAATGAAAAACAGGATATAAAATGCCCAAATGAGCAAGCCAACCAAAGAAACACTGTAAGACAGAGAAGTTATCACAATGGATGTTTAAGGAGGGGCCAAGAAATGGTGGAAAGAACAACTGGGAAGAATGTATAATTGATATATATAATTGATAATCAAAGTGTGAGGAAATGTCTGAGAGAAAGATATTCTAAACATAGGACCACAGAATCTATGAAGCATAAGAGTACTTTTCGAAGAGCTACAAGAATGTATCTCAAAGACTGTCCAAGGAGATATCAAGAAATATATGTATCTCAGAGGAAATCTATAAATACAGGGAGTATCAAAGGAACTAAAGAGGCCTGGTGACGACAAGACATTCCATTGGTCTATTTAAGGTAGTTCAATATAGTGGTAGGTTCAGATAGGGTTGGTTTGGATGGAGGATATTTTAACTTTGACTTCCTGACTACTGACAAACACCCTTAGTGTCTTTAGATGGGTAGCCTTTAGTAATATAGAAAGTTAGGCCTTTTACTTAGAGGTTTAATAAAATAATTTGAATCATGTCTTCCTAGGGTCTGTCTCCTTCTTCTGACCTGCCACACTGGCCAGACACATACCTGAGGAAATAGAGGGAGCATTCAGGAAGATCCTAGCAGAAGGGAAACATTTTGTAAATGCTATTGTCAAGAATAATCTGGAGGACCGACAGATAGTGGGAGCAGCGTAATCAAGAGGCATGCATGGCTAAAGGAGTATGGGTTTCAAACCAGAAACCTTGGCTACTCTCAAAGACAAGCCTGTGGAAGAGTCATACCTTTTTGCACACAGGTAGATTACACCCTACAATAGGTTAAAAAAGGTCATGATGCCCTAAACAAACTAGATAAGATCTCCGGCAGATCAATTTAGAACAGGGGGTTTCCAGAAAACAGGCGGTGCTATTGACCACTGCCTTATACACAGTCAGGTACACCGAAACCCAGGCAGGCTCCAACTAGTTCACTGGGTCTCCATCACAACAGCCCACATACACGGCATCCTCACAAAATATGCAAAAGGCAACACTAGAGGTAGAGGACAACCCACTACAGCCTGATCCTCGACCCATAAACAATGACTCAAGTATTCGGGTCCCCTCCCATGCATCCTCAGTAGGGGGCAACAAATCATTCACTCATGCATGGGAAGGCATAACATCAGATCAGTGGGTGTTAGACACAATGCAACAGGGGTACTGCATCAAGCTACTGATGCCTCCTGCTGTCTACCAGCGCAAGAAATGAAAATGAAAACCGAACAAAAGGAACTACTACAGAAGGAGGTTGATGCACCAGTACAAATGGATGCCATCGAACCTGTACCACCACATCAGGTAACAAACGCCATTTATTCTCTAGTCTCCAAAAAGGACAAAACAAAGAGGCTAGTACTAGATTTGTGCCCAGCAAACAAATATGCAAAACCACAAAAAGTCAGAATGACCACTCTGCAGCAGGTCATCCCATAACTAAAGAAAGGAATATTCATGACCACACTGGATATGAAAGATTCATACTTTCATATTTCCATATTTCCCAGTCACAGAAGATTCCTAAGATTTAAGGTAGAAAAAAGACACTTCCAGTCCAAGGTACTAGCTTTTGGAAGCATCAGCACCATGTCTGTTCATGAAGGTTCTTGTAGTAGCCGACGCTCACTTGTGCACAGAGAACATTCCAGTCTATCCCCATCTAGACGATTGGCTCATAACGGGCGAGAGTCTGCAGTCACGACTAGAGAAGACACCAAGAGCAGTAAACCTTTTCTACATGCGTGGTTTCACCATCAAAAAAACACTATCAAGCCTAGTTGCATCACAAAAGAAACAGTTTCTGGGTGCCACAATAGACTCTGAACAAGCCCAGTCTTACCCATCATAGAGGATACAGTGCAGCTGATCCCAACGTGGATCACCAAATAACTCATAGGAGGAAAAATAATAGTACGGAAAGAAATGAAACTGTTAGGCATTCTGGCATCATGCATATACATTGGTCCCCCTTCACCCCCGCACACACACAGCTAAACATGCGTACACTACAGCAGTGGCTCTCAAGTCAGTGGGCTCAGACAGAAAGCGATTGGGGCGATCTAATGGTTATAACAAAGGAGATCAAAAAGTCTCTGCAAAGATGGTCAAGGGGAAACCCTGTTAAAAGGCAGACCTTTCGGACAACAGCCAATCCAAATGACACTGATCACAGATGCCTCAATGCTGGGTGGGGAACACATTGCCAAGAATGAACGGCCTAGGGGGAAGTACCACATAAACATACTGGTATTCCTAGCCACCCAGAAGGCATTGCTATAGTTTCAAAGAAGGTTAAAACAAGGTTAAACAGTGCGTTGGTCAACACAGAAAATACCACAGCAACGTCATACATAAACAATGGGGAACACACGCCATAGCTCTGTCCGAATTAGTGAGTGATATGAGGTTGGTGCAGCAAAAGAGGCAATTGCATCCAAGCACAACATGTTCCCTGGGAGAACAACTGCCTAGCGGACAACCTAAGCAGAGTGTTACAACGAAACCGCAAGTGGGAGTTAATCACAGGCACCCTCAGGCAAATCTTCAAACAATGGGGCCACCCCACAGTAGACCTTTTTGCAACAGCACAGAACACGAAATGCCCCACCTTCGCATCCAGCTAACCACAGAAAGGGGCACTAGAGAATACACTATGGATGAACTGGTCAGTGACATTTACATATGATTTCCCCTGATCCCACTGCTACACAAGGTAGTACACAAACCTTTACACAAACATCTCACCATGATTCTAATCACACCAATGTGGGTGCAACAAACACGATATCCACATATCCTGAAAATGACCATACAGCCCCAAATAAGGTTACAGAGCAAACACAACTTGCTAACACACCTTCAAGGACACATCCTTAGTTCCTGAAGTCATAGAGTTTGGACACTTACAACTCCCAAGCAGATGCATGGAGATTCCCAGAGAGGCAAGAAAACCCAACACAAGACATTGCTATTCCGATAAATGGAAACACTTTGTCATTGGGTGCAAAATAAAGCAAACTGATCCAGTCAACTGCACACCATCAGGTATAGAAATATATCTATTGCATTTGCTAGATTCTGGCTTGCTGTACAACTCTATCAAGGTACACCTTGCAGCACTAGCAGCATATTCAATCTCATTCTGGTGGAAAGTATGAGTGGTTAAGCATTCATGGCAGGGGTGAAATGCATACACCCTCCTGGCACGAGGGTGGGACCTGAATACAGTACTTCACAGACTCAGCTGAACACCTTTTGAACCCATGCACAAGGCTTCCCTAAATGATTTGACTTATAATGTGGCTTTCCTACTATCAATAACATCTGTTAGAAGAGTAAGTGAGCTCCAAGCACTATAGATTAAAGAACCATTCATAATCATACGCAGACACAAAGTAGTTCTAGGAACACATTCACAGCTCTCACCATACTATAGATAAAAATTCCATGTAAATCAATCTATTGAACTTCCTTTTTTCCCCTCCTCATCCCACAGAGTAGGGGGAAACACGTATTACACACCCTACACACCCTAGATGTGCGCTGAGCACCCTAGATGTGCGCTGAGCAGTAATGCTCTATATTGACAAAACTAAACAAAGAAAGAAGAAAAGTCAGTTATTTTTCTTATTTGCAACATGCCATTACTAAAGCCACCATCTCCAGACAGATTGTAAAATGCATCCAGCTTTGCTCCATGCTGGCACATAAACACTCCCATTTACACCAAGAGCTGACTCCACACGCAGTACCAGGGCAACCTTATCGTTCATTGCTAATGTACCTTAAGAAGAGATTTGTAGGGCTGCAACATAGAGCTTAAGGCATACTTTTAAGCAACACTATTGTATAGACACACAAGCTAGAATGGATTCACAAGTGTCACAGGGCATTCTAAAAACATGTATTTTCTGCTGTTCCCACTTCTCACCCTCCACCTGCTCCAGGTACTCCTTGCTAATCTATGCATTGAATGTTATTCTAAGCAGATTCACAAGCTACTGAAGACACATTTTACTTACCCAGTTATCATCTTTCTGTATCTTGTATCTGCTGAGGGTTGCATGCGCTTACCCTACCCCCCGGCAAGAAAAGAAGCGGAACAGTGGGTGCAAAGAACATTGCTCAGTTACATTATAAATCAAATACTTGGGGGAGGAAGGGAACAATCTGAAGACATTGATGCGTGAAGGATTGTGGGTTCTACACACAAAGGATAGGGATAGTGTTACAGGAACACACCTGGTGCACAGTTTTTTTTTAATTAAAAAAAGATGTAATACTCTGAAACAACCACTAGATGGCAGACTATACATAGCATGTGCATAGCTAAGCAGATACAAGCTACAGAAAGATGATTACTGGGTAACTAACATTTGTCATGTTGTCAGGTTTGTTTATTATGTGATTTGTGTAACTTGTACCTTGCAAATCATCTCTCTGCAGCAGAGTATTATTTTGGCTCATGAAACCCAAACATTAACAAAAATGTGCACAAACTAGAGCTGAGGACATGTGGTCATGTGCCTACATTGCAGGCTAGTCTCAAATCTCAGCTTTGCTGCTTACCCAAAAGTGTGTGATCCTGAGAAAATCATTTAATCTTACTGTGCTTTATTTGCCAACATTGGGAGTACTTGGAACTGGTTCAGTTTTCAGTGTACACTATTAGGGAAAAGTCTCACTCATGTTTTACTACAATATATTGTAGAACTGACAAGGCTTAACTGGATAGTGAAAATGTTTTCTTTGTTGCAAAATATTCATCATACAAATTGAACATTTGTTGTTTGCAAATGTGTGGGTATCCCTAGGGGAGCCAAATTTCAAATTTCCTGAGGGGGGGATAGAGGGCCTCATCTTTGGTCGCCACCATTAGGTGACCATGTCTTCAATCGGTGAAGCAGAAGGGGCATGACATGTTTGTGTGGGATCCTGGTGTGGGATCTTTTGGGGGCAATTGCATTGGTCAAAGGGGGTCAATTTGTGGCTTCATTCAGTTTGAACTAATTTAAGAAGAGGAACTCTGAGGTAATGCAGAGGGCAGGGGACCTACAACAAAAATGTATCTATGGACTGATTACATGACCTTTGCACCTACAACCGCCATCTTTGAAGGTTCTTTCCCTCCTTAGAAGTGGCTTCAATTGGGATGAGAGGAACACAGAGCTCTGCACAACTCCACCAGAGGCACTCATTCTAGCTGCCTCCAGAGGGCAGGGGATCTGGAAGAACCAACCAGGGTCGGTCTACTGGCTGATCACGTGATCCTGGACAAGCTTTATTGAGAAACGTACTCCGGGGTGTCCGGCCTGGGCATCCAGTTAAGGGGGGAAGAAAGGGTTGTGAAAAGGGAGAACGAAAAGCGGCCCTCGTTGTACCCGCTCTCATCACGATGACAGAAAAATGAGAGGTGTACATCGTTCCTGGGCCCTTCCTCCCCATCATTGATGTATCGCAGTGTGAGAAACGCTACTCACTCAGACAACCGTCCCGATGACGGTGTCGAATAAGTACAGCTGCAATCATTGGAGCAAGTTGACTGACTGTAACCACGAAGAAAGCCGATGACATCACAACTGACACCATGACATAGATGAGTTAGACATGAAGCACGTAGGCATCCCTGCATGAATTTACGCAGACACTTAGATTTATTGCTGGCAGACACAAAGAACATGCTTATGACTCACATAATTAGAGGACCGGCACATGTAAACCTCAGCTACGCGGAAACCGCAAGATGCAGAACAATACATAGGAACTGCTTGACGCTTGAACGCAGCTAACATGGGCAGCCATGTACATCAAGATGGAAGTCACACGTACATTGGATTGAATGGAAGAAGCAGAAAGGACTTGAAGGTACAGAGAAAGGCTGACTGGCTGATATTGCACAAGCATACAGACCAGGCTTCCAGTGCAGTCCCCATGTACAGTCTTGCCAAGGACACCAGGAGAAGAAAGGTTTTAAGCTAGCAGAAGAGATAAGGCAACTGCAGAGAATACAAACTGACAATCTTCATAATTGCAAGCAGGAGAGATCCATGTTGTGGTCCCTACACACGTGATCTGAACCTGAAAGACTTAGCATGTTAATTGAAGCCAAACTACTGAGGTGGTTGTTCCCATCCAACTGAAGGCAAGATGATACAAAAGGTAATACAGGTTCAAAGACGAATGTTCTGTCACAAGGAGATGGTAACTTGTTGAGAACATGCAGCACCTTCGGCGGTCGTTGACACTACCTTGAATAGTTGCATTTGGCCTGGTAACTTTCCAAAGCTCCAAGGCTGAGAAGACCCTTTTTGGCCAATCCCCATTCACCTTCCACGTTCAACTCACACTTTGTTGCACTGCCCAATGCCCTCACACTAACCTGTAACTCCTGCATTTGCAGCATTTAGAGGTGGTTTCAGAAGAAGCCACTAGATATGTTTGACCCAATTATCACACAATAGAATGTGTTTATAGTTTACCTCACTAACCGATCCTGACCCTTGTTAGGTTTTCTACGGTGTAACTTCATGTTGTGAGGTCATGTAGTAACAAAACTGGACGACAGGCTCAAGAAGAACGAGAGCGAGTGTGGAGAATGCTGCATTGTTCATACTTTAATCCCTGTCATTGAATCGGTATCCCTACATATTATCCCCACCAAAAATATTGCCGTACATATGGTCATTTGTCTCGCCATAGATGATATTTTTGGGGGGGATAATTTGTGGGAGCAGGGTTTGCGGGGGTGCCCCGCGCACATTTAAAAATAATGCAAGGGTTGCGGGGTGTCCCCCGCAGGGTCCATGGCTCAATATCACCACAAAAATATGGCGATAGTTTTGTATGGCAATAATTTTGTGGGAATATGAACACATGGAACCATTGAATCTTCGATAAAGGCAGTAAAACTTTGTCTTATGATTGGATCTTTTGTTTTTCGGTGCAGAGGATTTCCGTAGCCCAGTTCCTCTTGCATGTAATTAGGGAGATTAATAATAGTTCCCGTGCCTGTAATTCAGTAGATTCTCTCCCCGTCTCCCTTGAGGTACCATTTTGCAGCCTGAAGCTCACCTTCCAGTCCTCTGTCCACCTCCTTACCAGCATCCTGTGATCCTTAAGCTGCTGCCTCCACTCTCTCCTGTTTATATCTCTTTCCCGGTGAAGTATTTCTGGGTTACCCATTCCTTGCCCCACTCAGGGTGCCTGAGTGTGGGGCCCCTCCCAATCCTTACTTACCTGGAAAGACAATTGTGGAGCTGCTGCGAAGTGTGGGAGAGGAAAAGCCGCGGGAGCCAGCCAGATGCAGCAGTGAGCCACCCGACCCACTCCGGCATAGCAACCAGCAAGACGGGAGGCGCGGCAGACGTGGAGAGCCACCAACAAGAAGAAAGCAGGGGGCAGTGCCAGCTGGGAGAGGAAGCTGCAGGAAGAGCTGCAAGCCTACACAGCAGCGGACAGAGCATGGCTCCAGCAGAGAATATCTACTGGAGCACACGTGCAACAAAACGGCCCACTATACCACCAGGGATTTCTTTTATTAAAAGAAGGCCTCCAGGAAGGCAAAACAAGGGGGAACAGCAGTTCTCTATGGGCCATTATAATACCCATTTTAGGAACGCGGCAGGGCTGCGTGGAGAAGGGAGGGAGGAGTTAAAGCCCATAAGAAGTCTCCCCAAACCCTCCCAAGTCACACACCCGCAGACCAGTTAAGTGATTGGGCAGGGAAAGGTGGCCAATCCTGATAGGGAGAGGGTTATTTAACAAATATATTTGAAATGGTTTAATGTGGGTTTAGTAGGATGAAGTCAGGAGGTGTAAGGAGTACGAACAGGGGACCAGAGGAGGATGGAGCGAATGGAGTGTGGCAGTGGTTGAAGGGAGGGGTCTGTGGAGTGGTTGTGCATAAGTGAGAGGAGCAAGTAGAGGAGGTAGTAGTGGTTTTAAGTGGAGGTAGTGGGAGTGAGTAGTGGTAGTGGAGTAGAGGTGATAGCCATAGTGGTTGCAGTGAGTAGGGGTGGGTGAAATTTCCATCCGTGAAGCGAGAAGTGTGGCATTCACACTGGAATCTGCTTCTGCCCGTTAGGCAGAATCAGCATTACAGTTCCACCGCCACTGAAATTTTGCCCGGCTTTGTGCGATTTTGCGTGGAGTGTGGTGTTTTGTTTTCATGTTGGTTTCATGTAGCGTGACGGGAAACTTCTCACTGGGTCTTTTTTGATCCATGCTAGTTTTGCGCAACCACATGAGAAACTTGGTGCTGTTCTTTTTCGATCAGTAGTAGATTCGTGCTGCGGTACGAGAAACTTTGCACAATTCTTTTTCGATTTGTTCAAGGTTTGCACAGAGGCATGAGAAACTTTGGGTGGCTCTTTTTGATTCATGCTGGGTTTCCGCAGTGGCACAAGAACCTTGGCGCTTCTCTTTTCGATACGTGGGGGTGGCGGAATGGCAGATTAGGGCAAAGCGGATCAAAATCGCACAGATTTCACTTCTGCGGCTGGTGGAACAGAATCTTACAATTTCATCCAGCCCTAGTAGTGAGTGGAGGAGTAGAAAAGGAAGAAAGTAAGGGGTAGAAAGCAAGTAACATCAAATGATGGAGTAATGATGGAGTAAAACATTGGAAGGACAGTAGCATGGCGGGGAGGAGAACATTGTGGGGCACCATTGTAGAATGGCACAGTGAGGCTATGCATGCTGAGTGTCTGTAATTGTGTGGCACCCACCCTGAACTCTAATAGAACATTAAGCATGGCTAGGACAGGAATAGCTCAAAACAACCTAGAGAGTCAGTGAGCCATCTTTTAGGGAAAATCACTGCAACACTAATCAGAAAAACAGTCAGTAGGTGTCACCTTGCTGTAGGACTAACCCCGGTTACGGACGCCTGTGTTAGGGAGGGGGTTAAAAGAGGGAAGTAGAGAGAGAGAGATGGCTCTAGCACCAAATTCTCCAAGACCTCACTAGGGCCTGAAATTTAAAGCAAATCCATCAGACAATCTGTCTGTATTAATATCCAATAAACAGCTTTGAACTGTCAGATTAGTGTCAGAATGACTCATTCCGTCACACAGAGTTACGGGTTCTTGCAATTAACTTTTCCTTTTTTCACTGTTTCCTGTTAGCCCCTGTTTGCCCCTAGTTGCGACAAAACATGCCTCATACTAAACACACAACCAACACTCATATCAAACTCCACCACAGCACTCCACTAAAACAGTGAATTGCATACACATGCATGATTTGTAGGCGCCTACCTAGTTCTCAGGCTCGAGCAAGCTGTTTATTTGGTCTGGTGCCCTCGCTAATCCCCACCAGGCACAGTTTCTTTAGTTAGAGTGGCACTCCTACTATTCCCAGCTGGCTCTGGGCTATAGCTCCAAGCTAGAGTTACTTCTCCCTACTTCAGGAATCTTAGGGGTTGCTTCTCTTCCAATCTCTAAGCCCAGGTCAGTTTGCTTCCCTGTCTAGTCTGCAGTCTTATTCTGACTTCTCTCAAGCTAAGGCTCAACTGGTATAGCTTACTTCCAGTCTTAAGCCTACTTGCTATCAGCCCACCTTGGCTTGACCACAGCGCAGTGTCCTCTCCTAGTTTAACTCTCCTGTCACCACTCTCCCACACCATTAGTGGGATTCTAACCCCACAGTTGACCTATGCATTCTCCCAAAAGCCCCCCACCCCTCTGAGAGGGATTTTATGCAGCTCCATCTCTGTCCCCCTTCATTACCAGGCTTATTAGGCGATGGATAAAGCACACTTCCTGATTTGGGGGACCGTTTTTCTATTGGCTTCATGCCCTGTCGTTGGTCCTGGCATGATAAATCCACCTCCTCCCCATAATGATGGCTGGCGAGTGTGATTTTCTGCCATTGCTATGAATGAGGGGCTAAAAGGAGTCAGCCAACACCTGATCCAATGGTGGCTTAGGAGCCTGGCTTTGTGAGTTGCTTCATGTTCCTTTAAGTAAGTTAGTACTTTGCCGGTGGTGCCGAATAGACCGCAATGTTTGCTGCAGTGCCACTTACTGATTGCAGCAATATTTTTTGGGAACTCTAGGTTTTAGCCCATGTTGGAGCTTTCACCCTGTGTGTATTTACTTCAGGTGACTGCTCCATCATGAATCATGCAAGTGGCTTGAAGCCCATGTACATTCACCAATTCATTCTGTACATGGTGCACCACCTGCCTACTATGCCACCAGGGATCCTTCCCCCTACTTTGTATCCCTACTTTGGTCCCACAGCAACTGGGAGTGCCATGTGGAAGGACTGGGGGAACTCGGTGGCGGGGGGGGTGGGCTTCGCTGTATGTCACCTGCATGGACTGTATCTACGAGGCCCCAGAATTCCCTAGCCTTCGGTCAGAGTCAATTAGCAAGTGACCTCAAACAACTCCCAGTTCTCCTTATGCCAGTATATTCCACTTTTTACAATCCCAATTTTTCCCATTGTGTTCAGTATCGCAGTATATAGAATTCCACTATGCTCACAGTGTAGTCACACAATTGCAGTATAGTTTGTTTGCAATTACACAATTGCACAGCTCCAGTATGCTCCGCCTTATCAAAACCTAAGTTCCCTACGTTTGCTGATACCCTTGACTTCACTCTTTTGGAATGTCTTCTAGCTACACCACCTTGGATGCATACACTTCCTACCAGAGCTCCAGATAAGATTTTGAAGTGGGAGTATTTTACTCCCAATTTTTTTAAGTTGGCAGTAAAATTATTTTTTAGGGAGTAAAATGTAAGTCCAATTCCCAGTGGTAGTATTTTATAAGCGAGAAAAAATGTTTTCACTGGAAAACGGGAATGTTTTTTTAAATATAATTCCTTTGCACCTAGTTATTCAAACACAGTAAAAGATACATGTTTACTTCTTCCAATTAGGCAGTAATAATAGTAGTTACTTCCTGTGGTATTACATACACTACTGGTCCATACATATCCATGGAGCCGTGTGGGTGGAAGCAGGGTCAGAAAGGTCCTATGTGGAGTATTTTTACTCTCTATTTTTAGGGAGTATTTGCCTATTTTTATGGAATAAAAGCGGCTGTGACACCCCTTAACTGTATGGGTGCTTCCTACCGATCAATGCCACCAAAACGGAGGCTCTTTTCTTTCCTCTGTCTACTATCTTGTCCTCCCCTCCTGTCCTGTCCTTTCCTCCCTCACTTCTCTCATTCGCTCCATTTGTACGTAACCGTGGCGTCATCATTGATTGTTCTCTCTCCTTTTCTCTTCACATCCCCAATATCTATCTTGTCACTACCACCTGTTCAATATCAGTCAAGTTTGACCCTTTTTATTTCTTTTAATTTCGACAAAATACTTATTTTTGCCCTAGTTTTAGTTAGTTCACTTCCGCCTTTCAGCTCGCCCCTCTTTGCTCAATCTTTAACACTGCTATTCATGTATGATTGTGTCTCTCCCTACGTCTATTTCTTCTTCACTCTTGTCTCTCTCTGCTGGGTTCCCTTTCAATCTCAGCTCTTCAATGTTCCTTCTCATATCTTTAAGTCTATTTGTAGTTTAGCCCCTTCCTCTCTAGTTTCTAGTTACCATTCCTCCCATACACTTTGCTCCCAATCTCAATACCTGTTAGTTGCGCCTTCACCTCAGTGTTAGTTTTCGTTCTTTTTCTCAACCTGCTCCTAAGCACTCATTACCCTTCTCCATTCGTTCTTTTCCCACTTATGTTCTATTTTTGTATTCATATGAAAGCAAACCATCTTTTCCTCTCTACTGCATTTATCCATTAATCATTTGTAACTTTAATTTTTTTATTGTATTTATGTTCAAAATTAGAACTTTTACACATCAAGGAATACTTACACAGTTCATTAGATAGCAAACGAAATTCTGCAATTCTAAAACACAAATGCTTAAATAAGACACTCTTCCATCACAATCATTATTATATATATAATTAGATAGACATTCAAATATTCTGCATTCATTCACAATAACCTATAATATACAATTATAATACTAAAATAAACCAAACTCCATTCTAGTTTTTTATATTGTAACATTATTTTGTTATCTTGAGTGCTTTTTCGAGAGTGCTTTACAATTAAATAAATACAATTACACTCCATCTATAAAATCCCAGTAGGATATTCTCAATTGTGCACATTCCCAGTAAACTTTCAGTGTTAACAACTCCTGAATACTGCATATTCCCGTATATCATGAGGAGGAAGCTGCCTTTGGAGAAGCCCAGCTTTTGCACCTCAAATTGAAAATATCAGTACTTAATATGTAAGAAGAAAAGTGCCAGAGCTGAAATATTTTCTGGCATGCCTGTGACCCATTGGGGCTGGTAGCCCACCGCTGCTGCTCCATACAGTGTCAACTTATTTGGGGTTTAAGCTGCAACTCCCGGCTCATTGAGGGTGATGGATGCACTGTGCGATTTACAAATACCAGTCGACATAACGCAATGTGTCTTGAAATATAAGGGTTTGCTTAAAACACATAATTGTTAAGATTTTTCTGGGATCCTACCGGTGACAAGTGGAACATGTTAACCATCTAGCCACAGGAAGAAAGAGCAAACATGTTTTTCTCCTATGTTAAATTAATGGACAAATGCAGGAAAGAGCATTACTGAACAGATGAACATGCTTGTCAAACACTGCAGCAAGATCTTGTAGAGGTTGGCACTCATGCCAGGCCCTCCTCCTATACACTGGCCTTTTCAATGACCGTTTTCAACCCCTCCTGCAGATCATTACGGTGGAGAATTTGCAGCAGTCATGCAGTGTGAGTGGTGCACCGTGTGGGCATGGCCGATGGCAATGCACCTCCAACTCATTGTTATTCATGGCAATGGATAAATAGCCCTGCCAACCTGGCCCGTAAGGTTTGTGAATAACAATGAGCCAGCCCTAGGGTGCAGAGATCCTGGTCAGTGCACACTGTTATTGATTGTTAAATTACTATGACTGACTGATATCTAAAATAATAAAGTTGCCAAAACACTGCAACATAAAAAGCTGGGATCATAAATAAGCCCTGGGGCTGAGCCCCGGCAAGCCCCCTCACAAATGAAGCACTGGTGCATATCCCTAAATACCACAGAATGCGATGGCAAACAGTGTAATGAGTTTCGGGACCCGTACACACGCCTTTCCACATACAGGTGAAAACAGTACCTACTATCCCACGATGGAACATGAACTGCACTGTTGACACCTAATGAGGACAAGTGACAGGCACCAACATTCTAGAAGTCTGTTTCCTTTCTAGACACATCATCAAAAGTATTTAGGAAGCTACTCCTGGGTCACAATCGGGCCTGGTTGAGGAGTCGCCCACGCGGGGTTCGGATGCGCGGTTTGCACAATGGTTTTTTTCTTCTATATACTTGATCATTTCCACACATGTTCTGACAAAGGGGGCGTGCTTCAATTCAAGCACTGCACATGGAACCAAAGCAGTAGTGAAGTGTATTTGGATGGGGAAACTAGATCACTTAAGGGAATCAGACAGGCTTTTGTCCTGGTGTGGCAGCTGTTAGATTCATACAAGAATGGATTGGCCCTCTTGAAGGTCTGGTCAACATGCCAACGATAGGTGGTCACATTTGTATTTTTGTATGTGCTGTCTTCGGAGACTTTAAAGGAGTGGTATCAGGGATACTTTTTTCTTTTAAAATAATGAAGCAGTTTCCATGGGCATCTGGGTGAATGGCATTAAACTATTGGTAATATGTACATTAGACCCCCATATTAGCAAATGAACAGAAGCAAAATGGCTTTCTGAGTTTTTTAAAAGTCTTTTAACTAGGCAACTTCCTTAGTTGGGAACAGCCATGTTCAGCTGCTTGCCTTCATGAGCTCTGACTTTAAAAACACAAAATCACCCTGGCTGAATGGGAGCTGGCTCCAGCTCCACTCAGGTTCTACCAAATACCCCAATCCACATCCCTGTGTGTGCTCACGTGGATGCTGACAGATCCAGGAATGAGGTTGGCCTCTAATCACAGGGAGGTCGCCAAATGTTTAAAGCTGCATGGGTTGAGTTTGTTAGGTCAGGGTTGCGCCCAGGTGTGTGTGTTTGTTTATGTATGTGGAGACTGCAAGTCTTTAGTTAGGTGACTACTTGGAACTGCTACTGAGCAACTCAAACTGAAAACTTCACCGAGGAACCTCCTGGAACATCTGTTGCCAGACTTTTGTTCTGGCACTAACTCCGGCAGGTAATCCCCTTGATCAGCAGGCAGTCGGATCCTCCATCTGTGCAGCTCTTATGTGCCCTCCTGCAGTTCCTGACCGTTTATATCACGTCCCAGAAGAGGACCATGTTGCTGCTGGAGACTCGATTGCATTGGATTTGCTGTCGAAAAGGTACTTGCTCTATTCCTGAACTATCCAGATTTGCTCTCCTGCTGTCCTTTCTGAGAGGAATCCCCCCTGTGCCTTCCTGCAGTGTAAAGTCCAGACCTAAGCTTCTGCTGGCTGGAATCGAAGGTCAGCCGTCTGCATACTCTTCATTTCTTCTATTGCTACATCCATCATTTAAAGGATTGCCTCTTGGGGTCCTCCAATCTTGTCTCCGCCATTAGTACTGTCCTTCCCGGGGGTTCTCTGACTTCTAATTCATCATTGCTCGCATTCTGTTGTGCTTGAGGGCTCTGCCCGAAGACCTCTCTCCTGGCCTTGAGACTACAACATCGTCTCCCTCCTGATCTCTGTTTTATCTCTGCAACCTTCCCTTAAGGAATTCTTCGTTATTAACCCTTTGTCTGGATCTCCTCTAGTGGGATCCCACCTAGGTTTCAGATCAAAGACTACCTCCTATGCAGCACCCCTGCAAAGTTAGGCATGTTTGACAATTCTTACATACAACCAGGAGCTGTCGGTTGTCTTTGTCTCAGTTTCCTATGGGCAAAACCTGGAACTATTCTAAACTCTTCTAAAGTTCTGAAACCTGTTACTTAGCTGCTAAGAATTGGTCATTACTTGCTTGAATGGTTGTTTGGTGTCCCCTAAGGGCCACCCCACTGTTTGTGTCCCCATAATTATTAAATATAGTAATTAACTCCACTGTAGATGTATTCTTTTTCTTGCACAGTTTTTGATAAAGAGTATATTTTCAGAAATATACTTTGTGGTTTGAGGGCATCTTGGAGTAAGACAGACAACACCTATCTTGCCCTATTCTATGGTGGGATTTCCCTACCAAAATGAAGGAATGTCAATGTCCACAAGTTCAATTTAGGAATCTGTCTGTGTCCAAAACCTATACTTGAACTCACAACTAATATTATACAACGTGTAGGGATGTCAGCAACCAACAAAATACATTTCTGCATAAAGTTCGGGGTTTGATTCAGCTTGCAGCTTTCTTTAAACTCCCTTCCCCAAGTATATAGCAGTTCTAACAAAGGTTTTAGGATTGCCTTAAGTTCCAACGTAATAAAGGATTAACCAGTACTCAGGGTTCCCTTCCCCAAGTTCCAAAACAAAGTTCAAAACACAAAATATCCTGAGGCTGCTACTGCAAGATAAGAGCAGTTCAAACCTCAGGGTTCCCTTCCCCAAGATGTACTTACAAGGATGCATTGATATATTGTTTCTCAATTTTCTTAATGTTCTGTGCCCCCTTTGCACCCTCTGCATATGGCTAGTCTTTGCACAAAGAAATGTCTTGGTTGAAAATGGAAGCGCCTTTAAATTCACTTTTTAAAGTTTATTTCCCAAAGTTCCATTCCCTTTGAGGTATAATACATATTGTGTTTGCTGGCCTTGTTACATTTGGCTTCACCCTAGAGTTCATTGGGCATTGGTTTCTTTGCTTTTACACTTATTTTGCCTTGTATATTCAACTTAATTGAATGTTGCTTGTAATGTAAGTTTCATTCACTTTTAGAGTTGGCACACAGTGTATTTAGTTCAATGATAAAGCTTCACTTCTTTTAGAATCTTCAGATATCATTATTTTCTTTCAGTGTGGTATTCAAAAATGTGCAGATATATTTATCAAGCATTGTTTTCGCTTTGGCATTCAATATTGCTTAAAGGTTTTCATGTACGTCATTCTGTCATTTTCCATGTGTTGTGTTGTAATATGTCTTTGTAGTTTGCTTGTAAATATGGCCAGCACTTGGAGACTTTCGAAAACGTGCTTTCATCTGCATGCAACCACTCTGTAACAAAGTATTCTCTCTTGTTCAAGAGTTAACAAGTCCTATTGTTCGCTGGGTTGCAAGGATTCAGATCAGAGACCTTCGAAAACATGTCTCACCATTCTTGTGACCACTCCAATACAAAATAACCTTGCGCGTAAGATCAAACACTTGCATACCAGGTTTCTGTTTGCTTACAAACTCACCGGTTGCTTTAATGTGAGTTGCTGCAGTGCTGATCTCACGGCTTTCTGGTCTTTGTTTCAGGGCTCCACCTCCTGCCCCTCAGGCACTCTGGGCCCCTGGAGAACGAGCGCCTTGGGCAATAGATAAAGGGGCAGCCTTCCGGCATGGCTCCCCTTTCAAGCCTCCTTCCCACTTTTCCCTGAACCATAAGCGTGCTCCACACAGACAACTCCTTACTGTTCCGCTTGGCCTCTCTGCTGCAATACCACTGCCACTGCTCCTGTCACTGCTTCTCCCCTCAATCTCATTTGGTGGTGCTTTTTATACACCTACAGCCCTTTTAACAGACTTCAGGTGCGAGTTTACAATTTTCCCTGCTTGACCATCATTAAGGGGACATGCCTGACCTCTACTGCTCTCAGCAGATCTCGATCTCGTCCCAATACCAGAGTGGTGAAGGCAACTAGTCTTTATTACTCCCAGTTGCCTCTTCCTTGTCTCAGTACTTTTTGTAGTTATGTATGAGGAAGTTGGGGAAGTTGATTTATACTACCCCATGAAGATGGGGCAGGGGTTGAGTTGGTCATTTTTAGGAAAAGGGGGTACCATGCCTCTCCCAAGGGCATCCCACTTTTTATCACCCTCTGATGTTTATCTTTTCTCCTGATTTTATTTTGATCAAAGGGAATGGGATAACAATATCCCACAAAGGCTTCTGGGACTAGGGTTTCATCATGGAGTGGAAAGGGAACATACTGCGTCTCACCTTAGGATATTTCCTTCCCTTCCCCTAAGAACTCTCCACCCAGGTGATCCTCCCTCACTTCTCCACCCCCAGGGTCATGATACAAAAGCGATGGCCGTTCTCTGGCCACCTGAGAAGAGGATCAAAGGGGATGAAGATGTGAGGACACCCTCAGGTTTCTCACAGTAGACATTTCCTTAGTGTGTGCTTATGTCTATGTAGCTCAATACCACCCCTTTCCTTGCCTAAGAGGGAAGCCTTAACTGCCTTGGTACTACTTTGAGAGTCAGGTATAACTTAAAGGAAAGCCTGCCTACCAATGACAGGTGGATCTTCCTAAATCTTACCTGGAGGACATTTGGAAAGTCTTACTACCAAAGGCGTTTTTACCAGCCCCATTTGAAATGCACCCTAAGATGCCTTTTGGGGAGCACAGTGCTGATATCTGTATTTTTAGGCTTCCCAACTAGGTGACCAGAGCCAAGAATATGTCTGTGAGCAAACTTCTTTGATGCCTAGAGGGGACACCTGCAATCACTATGAAAGCTGAGGTGGGCATTTGTTGAAGAAAAACCCTTCAGGGCTCAAATTGACCAGCAGCAAGAAACTAACCGGACATAGTACCATGTCTGACAAAAGAAGCTCCCAGACAAAGAGTCAACATACACGCATGTGGTTTTCTACATGGCAGATAACTGTTATTTACATTCGGGGTTGTCACACTTTATAGCATATACTAGTACAGTTCTCACAGTATTTTGGTCTTGAAGAAGCCGGTATTTTAGGAGCGTCCCATCTCTCGCTCGTACCTTTCAATCTAGACTGGTCATATCACTCATTTTCCATTGCCTTGTATTCCTGGATATCTGCGTCATTGCATCACATTTTTCATACTGAAAACATCTGCCTTCTTCTGTACTGCTGTATCACTTGCTATAACTTTCTCACACACTCTAAAGAAGAGCCTCGTTCTGGAGGCCTGCCGCTTTCTAATCGCGCAGCCTGGTGAGCTTCATCACTTCTGAGTGCCAACCAATTATAGGGCGTTTCGATCCTACCGCTTATGACATTGCATTTCAAACATGGCTACCGGTGTTCGTTCATAATCCCAATCATAACATTTTACATAGACAACATCTGTGCACATCAAAATCTGTTTCCACATATCAGAAAAGTGGGGTGAGCAGCTACAACTTAGGTTACTGGTAATGGAGGTTGAGGTTTTGTTACTGCAGAAGTTCGAGCTCTATTCTCAGTCCATAATTCATGAAATCTTAATTTGATAACGTATTTAGGCTAGCACGGTTTGACAATGTTGCCAAAAACGATTCCAATCTAGTTTACGTCAACCCATGGGACATGTGTGAAGGCACATTGGAGGTAAGCCTACGGAGGGTGGACGCCCGCCATGGGAAAAGGGGCTGTAATGGCCTCTTGAGGATAGCAACCCAGATCCCCGTTTCTTTCACCTACCTAGAGAGCTAAGATTGCGAGGACTCGCGCAGTATTTGACTAGTAAAGAAATCTAGTGGATGGATACCAGTTTTCCTCTCTGTCAGCCTCCCTTCTGCAGGCTTGGAAGCTGGTGGGAGGAAAATTATGGGAACATGTTTATGTACCTGCAGGATTTCAGAGTTGGTGACAGAGGTGAACTAAATGCTTTTCTGACACCCCACCAACCCCCGCCCATGCCCTATGTGCATCTCTGGGCAAGCTGGCTTATAGTAGCTGCTGGTATCATGCCTTCCTTAAATCAACTAACAACCATGTGGTGGTGTTGGTGCTCTTTGGGAATGTGTGATTTGGGGTTGGAGCCAACAGAAGCACAGCCTTCGAAACGCTGGTTAACCTAGCTGTTAAACTTACACTACGAAATCAAACTGCATGCACATTTGACCCTTTTTTGAATGTTTGACCTTTCCTATTGCTAATTTCTTTATTATTATAAGCTCCAAGTGTTCCCAGGGAAAGGTGGTGGTTGTTGCATCTGAACATAAGGAGGAGGCAGATTATGAGATTCGCTCTAGGAAGCAGGGAGGTGATGAGATCGGGTCTAAGGACGAGAAGGATAACGAGTTTGGGATTAACAAGGAGGGGGATAATAAGATCATGTCTGAAGAGTTGTAGGTTTATGAGATTGGGGATTTGAGAGGAGGTTGCTGATGAGGTTAGGCCCGAGGAAGAGGCAGGGCATGAGATCAGTTCAGAGGGGATTGGTGTCATTTTACTGCAACATTCTTTCCTCAGTGCCTGCTATCCTTTCTACTCCCTACAACCTTTAGTCAGGTCGCCCCACTCCCTATTTTGCATGTCTCAGCATGAGGAAGACGCCGTACCACCTAATTTCTCCTTTCAATCTTATTTTTTAGTTTGGGCTATTAGGTGTGCTTGCGCCACGTATATGCCAAAACTATTGCACCAGAGAACAGAGAGGGAGAAAAATGGTATATGTTATGTTATTGGGCATTTGTATAGCGCCTTTTACCATTGGTATGATTCCAAAGCGCTGTTGGTTGAACGTCCTAGGGGACTGTAGTCCAGGTCAGTGGAGAGAGTAGTGTAGTAAATAGTGCTTGGGTGCCCTTGTTATGTGTGCAGCCAGGGTGGATTAAGTGGTCTGTAGCTGCATTCTAGTGCTAGGTGTGGTGCGGTGGTTGTGTGAGATCAGTAGGCCAATTGGACTTGGGTAGCTGCATTCTGGCAGCGGTGGAGTTTGTGAGTGGGATTATGTGTATATTTTCGTGGGGTATAGCTGCGTTCTAAAGACTGTTGAGATGATCATGTTAGGTGTATAGGTATGTGTGCAGCTAGGGCAAATTAATCAAGAGGTATAGCTGCGTTCTATTGTTTGTTGGTGCAGAAGAGAGAATTAGCATATTGGTGTGTTTGGGTGTCTGTGTGGTTCGGAGGGGGAGACCCTGTTCCAGATTACCTTCCAGTGTCTGTCACTGGGATAGTTGCTGCCTTTGGGGATTGGGGCTGTTAGTCCAAGGACCTCCCTGTGTCTTGTTGGGTCTGCAATTGCTTATTGGCGTACCATTGCATCCAGTTCAGTTCTATCAGTCTTAGCACTACATCCTAGAAATGATGGCCGGTGTTTGAGAGCCTGGTCCAGCATTATCGTCTATGCTCAACCATTTGTCAAGTTCTGTACTAGCGGGCATACAAGTATATTCCTAGATATGGTGGCTGGTGCTCAGTGAAACCAAGATCCAGCATCTGGCCAGCACTTATTGTTTGTGCTGTGTCTGATTAGCACAGTTGCATACAACACATGGATGTCCCTTGATGGTATTTGCTTCGCCAGTTTCATTTCCTTGATATCTAGGGCGTATTCACTTGAAGATGGAAATAAAGTTAGAGCATAAGTGCTATTGGATCCAAGTTTTTGGATCCCTAGTAATTGTTTACAGTGAGTGGTTGGGTATCCCCGTCTTAGTTTATGGTTCGAATTTGTGACGTTACACTGCATCCCTTGCGAGAGCTGGGTGTGCTAGACCGCTCGAGCACTCGAGCGCCCCAGAACACCCTTGCGAGATTTGGGTGTGCTAGACCGCCCAAATAATGTTGTTTCCATATAGGTGCTTTGAGGCCCTCGGTCTGTAGTTCTGCTAAATACCTGCCAGATATGTAGGATTAGCAAAGGTATAAGTGATAGTAGGCCCTTGGTATGTTATGTTATGTTATGTTATTGAGCTTGTACCACGGCAAAGCTCGTAGGCATCTAGGCGCCGAGAGATAGAGTGGTGGGGGAGATAAATTTAGATAGTTTGCTAATTGAAGAGAAATGTTTTCAGTTGTTTACGGAAGGTTAGATGATTCTCCATTTTCCGTAGTTGTAGGGGCAAGGCATTCTATGCCTTGGCTCCTTAAACATGGAAAGTGCGTCCAAGGCCTCGGGTTCTAATTACCCGATGAGATTCCAATAGGAAGCCTTTAGCTGATCGAAGGTTTTTCTTAGGTTGGTAGAGTTTAACCTTATCCTTCAAATTTGCTGGGGCGTTACCAAAAATACACTTATGGCATGTGGCTAACAACTTAAACTGAATTCTAGTTATCACTGGAAGCCAGTGTAACTTTTTCCTAGCTGCGGTCGTAGGCTCTGATCTTTTCATTTGAAAGATGATGCGTATGGCTGTGTTTTGAATTTTTTGCAGCTGTTGGATTTCGGCCTTATTTGCACCTCCTAAGAGTCCATTACAGTAATCGATGCGTGGGAGGATCTCAGCTCTCACAAGTCTTGTACGGTTTTCCACTGAGATCAGTGGTGCTACCTGCCTAAGTACTTTAAGGTGGTAGTTAGTACTGATAGTAATAGCAGATACATGGGCTTCACAATCTAAGTTTGCTTCCATGTATGTGCCCAGCGTCTTCACTTTCTGAGCTACCTTGATTTGGCTGCCATCTATTATGAAGTTGGTATATCTTTGGTCCAATTTGTGTCTGCGGGGGACCAAAGAGCATAAGCTGTCTTTTTTTAATAAAATATTTTTTATTGTTTTATAGGTACAAACAAAACACAACCAAGATACATAATTAACCCTTAGTCACTACATTTAAACACACAGGTATACACTTCTTCCCGGCATCTGGCTTATCTCCGCATGCATTATATAGTTCTTACATCTAATAGATCTTGAGTTCGTTTCGATCACTTATATCAGTTCATTGCTTAGCATTCAGTGTTTCTATGGCTCTTCTTTGTTAGCCTTCAGTTGTCCTCCCATCTTTGCCATATCTTGGGTGCTTTCTCTGGGCACCCCCTTGTAGTATACACTCTCACTTCCATTGGCACGCACACGTCTACATCCGTTACCCATTTGTCATACCGTGGTGGTGTGGGTGAGCCCCACAATTGAGCAATATTTCTTTTTGCAAGACTTGTGGTTGTTGCGAACATGAGTTTTTCAAATCTGGATAGCTCTATATCCGCATCTATCCCCAGTATCAGGAGTTTGGGATCCATCTGAATTTCGCAGCCAAGTACTGTTGATAGTCTATCGCAGCATTGTTGCCAAAAGTCTTGTATCTGCGGACATTCCCATAAAGTGTGGAAGAAGGTTCCTCTCAGGTGGTGGCATCTTAGACAGTTGGGGTCCGTCGCCCTTCCCCATTGGTGCAGGGCCTCTCTGGGATAGTATATCCTATGTTGGATTTTTAGCTGGATCAGCCTAATTCTGGCTGAGATTGCTGATTCTCGGGGGTACATAAGAGCCATTGTCCAGTCCTCTGCTTGTATTTGACCCACATCTCTTTCCCATTTCTCTTTGAGCCCTATGAGCTCCTTCGTGGCAAACGAGTTGATGGCGTTGTACATTGTAGATGTTACTTTGTGTTCAATTCGATCCATCACAATGTTTCTCTCGATCGGGGTGCATTCTGGCACATTTGGGATGTCTATTTCGCTCGCCGTGAGTGCATGTCTTATCTGCAGGTAGTGGAAGTGCTCTGTGATGGGGAGATTAAATTCATCTCTCAGGACTTGAAATGTCTTGATTTCTCCATCCCGTACCATGTCTTCCAATGTCTTTATCCCCGTCTCCTCCCAGGTTACCCACTTGGGAATATCTTTAAGTTCTGGGAGATGTTTGTTATACCACAGGGGTTGTTTCAATGTGACTTTCCCTTCCCATCCCAGGTATCTATGTGTATCTATCCATATCTGTGTTCTTTGAGCAATCATTGTAGGTGTGGCTTGTCGTGTTTTCTTTTGATAGAGGCTTTCTAGCGGGGTGATCCCATGGTCCGCCCGGGTGTCTGCTCTATTATGCGGTAACATTGGATCGACATGCAGGATGTCATTCACCACTGACATTTGGGCTGCCCAGTAGTATGTCTGCAGGTGTGGGAGTCCGATTCCTCCTTCCCATATTGAGCGCTGTAGGGTTTTTAGTGCAATTCGGGGGTGCCCTCCTCCCCATAGCAGTTTCCTAAGTGGTTCATCTATTTTGCTATTTTAGGTATATATATTGGTGCGTTCTGCATGACGTATAGAAACCGGGGGAGGGCCAACATCTTGAATAAGGCAGCTCTCCCTAGCAAGGTGAGCGGAAGGTTCATCCAGTGTCTTACGTCATTTACGAATCTATCCCTCACTGGATGCAGGTTTTTCTCTATATATTGTGTTAGGTCTGTCGTGATTTGTATCCCAAGGTATCGGAACTGCTCTTTCTCTGTCTTAAATAAGCAAGTATCTAGGGTTGCTGCATCAAGCCCCTTGATCGGAAACAGCAGGGATTTATCATAGTTTACCCTTAACCCGCTAAAATTTCCATAAGTGTTTAGTATATTCATAACAATGGGACAGGAGACTGCTGGGTCACTTAGGTAGATTAGGAGGTCGTCTGCATATAAGGACACCTTGTCCTCCCAGTTCTGTGCCCAGTGGAACCCCTTCCAATTTAGGGAGTCTCTTAGCATTATTGCTAGTGGTTCAATTGCGAGTGCAAATAACATCGCAGAGAGTGGACACCCCTGTCTAGTACCCTTCCCAAGTGCTATGGTGCGTGAAGACCAGCCATTAACTCTAATTTCTGCCATCGGTGCATTGTATAGGAGTTTAACCCAGTTTGTGAAGTGCTCTCCAAATCCCATTCTGCCCATAATGAGCCACAGGGCCTCCCAGTGAACCGAATCAAAGGCCTTCTCAAAATCGATAGTGAGCAATGCTAGAGGGTCCTGTAGGGTGGGTGATTTCTCAATGGCAGCGTGGAGTCTGTGAATGTTCATTCATGTGGATCTTTGTGGCATAAAGCCGCATTGGTCCGGATGGACCAAGGAGGGTATCACTGTTTGCAATCTGTTGGCCAGTATTTTTGCCAGTATTTTGGCTTCGGTGTTAATGAGAGAGATTGGTCGGTACGAGCTGCATGCATCTGGAGGTTTGCCTTCCGTATGTATTACTACTATGTTAGCTTTCCTTAGGTCCGGTGGTAGTATGCCTTTCTCCTTCGCCTGTAAGAACGCTTTAAGCATGTGTGGCGCCACTTCTCCTGTGCCAATTTTTTTTCCATATTTCCACTGGAAGGCCATTAGGCTCCGGGGTTTTCCCATTCTTTTGCTGGGAGATGGCAGTCGTCAATTCCTCCTCCGTTATTGCGGCATCAAGATTCATCCTCTGGGTTTCGTTTAGTGCTGGGATGGTCATTGTGTCCAACATGCTGGGTTGCAAAGGCCTCCGCGATGCCCGAGTCCGTTAAGGCCCATTCAGTGTTCGTGATGCCTATTCGACGTACCTGTGGGTGGCTCTCTTCTCTCTTTTCCAACCATGCCAGCATCTTGCTGGCTTTGTCTCCCGTTTCATATATCTTTGCACGCATAGTTCTGTGTGCTTGTTTTGCGCATGTTAGCGCAACGTTGTATAGCTTCTTTTGTGCCACTTGTAGGGATATGTTGTCTTCCTCCGTACCGGAGCTTATGAAGTTCTCCTCAGCCCGCTTCACCCCCGCTTCTGCTTCTGCCACTTCTCGCTGGTGTGCTTTTTTGTGTGCTGAAGTCCAGATCAGAATTTCACCCCTTAGAGTCGCCTTGTATGCTTCCCATACTATTCCAGCATCATCCACGGAATCCTGATTTAATTCAAAGTACATTGTAGTTGCTTCTTGAATTTTCTCTGTAAGTTCCGGGAATCCTAGATAATATGCATTCAATCGTCACTTCGGTGGAGGACGGGGTCTTTCTGTCTCGAGCAGCATCGTGAGTGGGGAGTGATCCGATATTCCTCGGGGCTGAAGAGTTGCCTCAATTACTTTAAGCACATTCTCGCCGGGGAGGAAAAAGTAGTCAATCCTGGACATCGATCCGTGTGCACCCGAGTGGAAAGAGAATTGTCTCTCCTCTGGATGAAAGTCCCTCCATGCGTCTTTCAGGCCCAGTGCTGATGCAAAGCTAGCCAGCTTGGTCGGCAGTGTCGGATTTCTTCCCCTTTGGTGTGTGCGGTCCTCAACAATGCTCATCACTTCATTGAAGTCTCCGCCCATCACCAGTGTATCCGCTGGGTTGTTTACTATTATGTGCGTGATTTCCTCAATTAGAGGGGTCATTAGTGCTGGGGGTGAGTAGATCGCCATTGTAGCTATGGTTTGGTTCCATAGTGTGCCTTGCACAAACACAAATCTGCCCCCCGGATCTTGGATTACTTTTGTTATGTCTATCAGGGTTCTTTTATTTATCAGTATTAACACTCCCCTCGAACCCATGGAGAAACCTGCGTGGACTGCTGTTTTATACTTTGTTCTCTTGAAGAATTGGCAGTTCGTGCCCGTCAGGTGTGTTTCGGTAAGCATCACTATATCCGGATCGTGCCGGTTTATATATTGTGTTACTAGTCTCCTCTTTATACTGTTTCCCAGGCCATTCACATTCCATGTCATGAAGGCAAGCTTTTTTTCCCTATGTGCAGCTGTAGCCATTATTCACTGAGTTCCTTGGTGTATACGGATAATTGACATTTGTGATCTTCATATATGTCATGTTCGAAGTGGCCTTGATGGGCCAGGCGTCATTTGAATACCTGTGTAACTCCCGATTCACCCTCCCCACACTCCTTCCCCAACTGAAGCATCTGTCGTCCATTAAACAGAACATTAAACTTCTCTAACTATTTTTAAAGTGCTTAGGTCTCTTTAGCTCGAGAGTACCTCCTCATGCACTTCCTGCTGTGGGGGATCGTGCCGTGTTGGTCTTCGGGCCGCCAGCTTTGTTACCGGATCCTGTTTGTGTTGGGCAAGTTACGTTTCCTGCTTGCCATGTGCTCTGCCATTTTACATCTTTTGTTGCATTTATTCATCGTCTCTCTGGGGTATCACTTCCTGTTCTTGATGGTCTGGTCTATCCAGTGGTTCATTTCGGCGTGGCCTGTTCCTTCTTGTTTCTTGTCGTTTGTGTGGGTTCGATTCCCCCTTCAGGTTCCTTTCGGCCCAGGTCCACGCCTCTTTGGGGTCAGTAAAATGTATTGTGGTGCCATTATGATATATCATCAATTGCGCAGGGAACAGGCGGCCATATTTTACGTTCAGTGTCTGTAGGCGCCTTTTTGAGGGGGTCAAAGGATTGTCTCATCTTTTGCACTTCCCTAGTGAAATCTGGAAAGAAGCCAATCCTGGAGCCATTGTATGTTATCTCTCCCTTTGTCCTGGTCATCTGCAGCACTGCGTCCCGATCTCTGTAGTTAAGGATCTTCGCTACAACAGTTCTCGGTTGTTTTCCAGGGACCGGGACGCCTGTTGGGACTCGATGTGCTCTTTCTATTGAGAACAGTGTCGACAGGGTCTTGGGAGCAAACAGATCGACAAGCCATTGTTCCAGGAAGAGTTCCATGCTCTCTCCTTCAGTTTTTTCGGGTAGCCCAAGAATGCGGATGTTATTTCTTCTTGACCTGCCTTCTCCCTCCTCCACCCTGCTCTCCAGTACCTTAATGCGTTCTAGCACTCTGTTCATTTGTTGGCCCATACCTCTCAGCTCATCCTCTGCGACCGATATGCGAGTTTCGGCCTCTCCGGTGCGGGATGATAGTTTCTGAAGATCATGCCGCAACAGGGAAACTTATGTTGAGATGCCATCCATTTTGACTTCCATGGATGTCCGTGAGTTGGTAATGGCGGTCATCACATCCCTTAGGGAGAGGGTTTCTTCCGGATTTTGCCTGTCTTCCGGTCTATTTGGTTCAGTTGGCAGAGGCAGGGTAGCAGTTGTGAATTGCTCCATAGTGCTCTGGTTGCCCACCTTTTTTGTCGTCACCTTATCCTTGCCCATTGTGGCAACTGTTTGCCTGTTTATTATTGCGTAGGGTGTGGACTTTAGTGTGCCGTTTCGTCTTGCTTGGGTGGTGCTTTCGATGCTGGTTGTCTATGCGGAAATTGCTATCTCAGATGGATGATGCACTGTGTGGCTTCTTGTATGTTATGTTTTGCGCCGCGCCACCAGTGGGTGTCTTTGGTTGCTGGGCTGGTTATGGATTCTCAGCTCCCTTCTTCCCCTGTGTTGTGGTCACATGTGTGGCTTGGAAATGTCGGTCACACTGAGCGTGGGGGCCTACTCTCTTCCCATTAGGCCAGTTCCAGAGTCTATTCAGCCTCCTCGTCTCAGTCTTTGGGTTCCGCTCCTCTCAAGGTGCCGTTTGCATTAAATTAATATATTGGTTGCCTTCTATTTCAGGATCTGCCCTTCTGCCCCCTTCGCCGTTCTGGCAGTCTATTTTCGTGTATTTAGGTCGCTTTCAATGCAGAGCTATACCTCCACCGACCCCTCTCCTTACCGGCGTGACTTGCAGGATTTCTGCGGGCGCTCAACGATAAACGGAGCGCCCGCGATTGTTCATTTCAGGCCAGGAGTCAGTGGCGCTGTGTCGCGGTTCACCCACGCTCGAGGCTGCAATTTCCTGGGTCTTCTCCGCTCCTGGTCTCCTGTTCCAGCCGCCGCGTGGGACAGTCAGGCCCACTCGTTCATGTTCATGGCGAGTCCGCTGTGCTGGTGCGGCCTCGTCCGCCTCCGCCGCCTCTGAGGCCGGTATATTCAGGGAGGCAGGTGGCAGGGGCCGCGGGGGGGCCGGGCCCGGTTCCTCCTTCTCTCCCCGGGCTGCAATCTGTCCCCAGCGTCTGGCGCGTGGACTCCGCTCTCCCCTCACCCACTGGTCTTCGCTGTTGCAGTTTTTTGTGTGTCAGCGAGCGCTCGATGTTAGACGGAGCGCCCGCAAATGTTCGTTTTTGACCGGAGCGGAGGGCTGGGAGGGCCCGCGCCCAGCGCACCCCCAGGAGCAGCCCCGATCTTCCGGAGTCACTCTGATTTCCTCCTCAAATGCGTCGCGAGGAGCCGGTCCGTGCCCTCGCTCCGAGCTGCCGGTCCTCCAGTCGGGCACTAGTGCCTATCTCCCGCCCAGCAATGACGGAGCGCGAGGCAGAGGACCTCACTCCCGACACACGCCGTCCTCCCCAACAGGAGCAGAGCAAAGTGCAACGGGAAGAACAATGCCACACCTTCCTCGCCCACCTCCACAGCGTCCGTCTCCCCGCGGCGCGGTCCGTCTCCAGAGGCGTCGGCCTGGGCGGCAACCACCGCTTCTCAGCGCCCGGCGGCCATCTTGGACATGCTCCGGCGCCGTTTCCCTTATTTTCCTCAGCGATTTTCTCTGCTTCTGACCACCGATTCACCTCCAGAGTCGCACAGGTTATGGCAGTAGCTATATGCTTCGATTTGATTTAAGTGTATGTTGGCTTCTTTTCGATTTTCTCCAGGATTTTGCAGGATTCTGCTGGCGGCCCGGGAGCTCGCAGAGATTACGTCTTCATGCTGAGCCTGCTGGCCACGCCCCCTCCCATAAACTCAGTCTCGGCCGCATTCAAACAAAGCCAGTTAGTGGACATCCAACATTCTATCATGTGGTAAACCCCATTCAGCATCTGTTGATCTTTCTCATGGTCGCCAGTGATATCCAGCACCAGCTGAAAGTTGTCAGCGTAGTTACAAAATAATATCTGGACTAGTCCTAGGTCACCACATAGAGGAAGAATGTAGATATTAAACAGCAAGGGGGAGAGACACGCCCCTTGTGGCACTCAGCATGTTATAATTTGTGAAATGGACGCACCCCAGTGTACATGTGACTGGCGGCCTTCTAGGAATGATCTAAGCCAAATAATGGCCTGCCCAGAAAGTATGTAGTCCGGCTCAAAGATTTCCAAATAGGTAGGACTGGCAAGGATATGCATCCCCTAGAGTGATAACTTAATGCATATCTGGAGGAGGCAGTGATCAAGCTCAGTCATGGCGTTGGTATATAAGTGCTATTATTGCTTGGGCTATGAGTCTAGCACATTCGATACGGATAATTGGAGATAGATATCTCTTGGCCTCTGAGCATACTGTATACCTGGTGGAGGAAGGCAATGAATCAACACCGTCATAGCGCAGGTACATAAGTGCTACTACGATTTGGGTTTCAAGTATCGGGCCCATATTGAAGGTGGTCACCAAGCCATTTCTTGGGTGTGGTGGTAGGTTGATTGAGCAGAGCGGTCCCTTATATGTTTTTATGGGAAGAGCCAATGCATACAGAATGGTCCTATCCACTGAAGTAGGAAGGCTTTCCCAGTAACCGCTCCCTGCTGGCAGCATGAGACACATTTTGCATACTGGACTGTAGCAAACTGTTTTATTGGGGTATATCTTTCAGACACATACTACTAGTGACTTCCTCAAGCTCACTATGCTCTCTAAGTGGTAGTTGTGAAAGCAGCCGAGACCAAACACTCAGAAGGTGGTTCACAAGTACAATACACACTTAGGAGGGAAGGACACAAAGCCTGTAGGGGTTGTCTGGCTATTTGCCCACCCGTTGATGGCCCATGGGCATGCAAATCCCTAAGGTCATTCCCACCCAGTTCCTGCACCTGCCCGCCAAAAGCACCTCCTCATCGGAACTCTTTGAGCTTGCTTTAATCAAGCCTTACCATCCAACGTTGCACTCAAAGTGCCTGCCAGTGTTTTTTAAAGCAGTCTTATGAGAGTTAATGACTTAATTGGAAATGTAATCTCGCTATTGGTATGATAAAAATGGCTTAAACAGGTCTGCCTTCAGCCAATCAATTTATAAGCACTATTCGTGACCTTCACTTAAGTCCTGTTAAAAAAAAACAAGTATTGGCAAAGCCAATAGTCTTTTGTATATATAATAGGCATTTGCCAGGCACTGCTATTAGCTGCTGTATTGATGACCTATTCAATTAGGTATTCACACCATTTTGCACCTGGTACCATCAATGGCCATTTAAATATCACTTCAGCAATACTTGGCAGGTGCCTTTGCCATGCCTACACAAACGCCCAAACTGCTGGCAGTGCCACTGCTTTTTCCAGATTGACTGCAAAAAGAATGC
This sequence comes from Ambystoma mexicanum, assembly GCF_040938575.1. Lineage (NCBI taxonomy): Eukaryota > Metazoa > Chordata > Amphibia > Caudata > Ambystomatidae > Ambystoma > Ambystoma mexicanum. Next base: position 1,301,876,192 of record NC_090932.1, read on the forward strand.
TGCCGTATGATAACCAGGCACGAGTGAGAGGAGCAGGCAGTTAAAGAGATTGGGTCAGAGGAGGAGACAGTTGGCGAGATCAGGTCAGACGATGGGACAGATTAAAAGTTTGGGTTCAAGAATGAGGCAGATGAATGATTGCATCGGGGAAGGTCGCCTCTGGTGAGATTGAGTCTGAGGGAGAGGCAGATGATGAGACTGGCTTCCTGGAGGAGGCAGATGGGAGGTTTAGGGCTACAGAGAAGGTGGTTTCTGGAAATGGAAACAGTTGGTGAGAGTGGACCGGAGTATGGCTGTTGATTTGATGAGCACAAGGGAAGAAGATGATCTCTGCAATCTCATTTTTCTCTGTTTGTTTGCAGATGTCCTGCGCTTTGACAACACCTACAGCTTCCTACACTCCAAGAAGATAAGCTATTCTGTAGAGGTGCTCTTACCAGACCGGGGCTCTGAGGACCGCATCAAAAACCTAGGCAACAAGATGGAGAAGGGCCTCAGTCTGACTGATGAATCCTAAATGGACCTCCTGCTGCAGCTTCAGAATTCTTCAGGACCTTGGTGGCCCAGGTCCTATGTTTTCCTGGGATTCTCAATGCTTACCTCTCCCACTGCTCACCGATTCTCATCCTTAATCCCTCCTGGCTGTTTTACAATCCTGCAATCTCATCTTCCGGGCTGCTCTAATCCCCATACTGTGGTATTCCCTGGCTGTGCTTTCCCACCCTTTGGATTCCCCACGTCACTTGCATCCCCACCTCCCAGCTCTCCCTGACTCTTTGATTCTCACCCTCAGCTCTTCCAGGCCTATCTCGTTCCCACCCTTGAGATTATCCAGGGTTCTTTCATGTGCACCCCTTCCCCTCCCAAGCCTCTCGCATTCCTACCCTTCAGATAACCCAGGCCTCTCTTATTTGCACCCTTCAGCTCACACAGGCCTCTCAGAATCCACCCTTTCATCTTTCCCATACTACTCTCAATTCCCACCCACGTGCTATCCCAGGCTCCTTCTATTTCCACCCCTCAACTCTCTCAGGACCATTGCATTCTCACACCTGTGTTCTCTCAGCACTCTTATTCCCACTCCTCAACTCTATGAGGCCGCTCTCGTTTCAACAAATTAGATGTCCCAGACTGTTAGGACTGCTTCTCAGCCATTGGGTTCACACATCAAGGACACTCTGGATACATAGGATAGGTACTCTTCAAGGTTACTTTAATTTCTTCCTTTAGTTACAGATCATATGTCATCAGTACCATGGAGCGATCAAGAGGAACCAGGATAAGAGCCCACTGGCTCCCACCACCCAGGCTTACATCTTCTAACCTCCTGAGCTAGAACCTATTCACCTACACCTCATACATACAGGAAGAAAGACCAACCCTAACACCTCCTTTACTTACAGCAAACAAGCACACCTCATACATACATCAAGGAGAGCAACCCTAACACAGACCTCTCTTATTCTCAGTCCTTTTCTCTTTCAAGCCTCTCTTCCCCCCAACTCGGCTACCTTTCACTTACCAACACTCTTGCTTCCTTGGTCTCTGACAGCCTTTGTCCTTAGAGCATATTACACCACACTGCTTTATGTGGGCTCTCTCATGTGGTCTGCTGTGCTCCTTTTTGCATCCTCGTTTACATCATTTTGCCTACTCTTTTAGGCCCAGTTCTCCTGTTTTCTGAACCTCGCTTGCTCCACCCGCTCAGTTCCGGCCAGTCTCTCTCGTGCCTCGGCACATGCTATCCTCCCAACAGAGCTATGCGCTGTCCTGTGGAATGCTTCACTTCTCTTCTATAGTTCGTGAAGAGTTGACTAGCCGCTGGACTCTGTTTCGTGTGATTTTATCAGAATACAGTCTTCAGGATTCCTGCCTCGCTCCAGCCTAAGATTTTGAACTTTTCCACCACCGGTCGGTCCTCTGCCAGAGACACTGAATTCGACACACCATGCTCTGGGTTCAGATCTCCCAGTGGGCCGGTGAAGAGACTTCTTATTTGGTGAAATGGTCGCCTTCCCCAGCTGCTTCAAGGCGGGACGCGCAGTACTTCCTATGTCCGTTGATGGTTTCAAAGCCCTGGGGTTCTGTTGTGCAGCTTTTGGAGACTCTGCTGCATATTGGCATTTTAATTTTTTTTAGGTTGAAAGTGGATTGAAGGAGAGATCTCATGGTGGCCAAAAGTTAGAAGAAAATATCCCTGTACGTTTCACTGACTAGCATTTCTTTTGTCGGCTTGCCATTGGTCCATATATAGCGCAGGAAGGGGTATCCGCAAGATAAGATCATGTGGAGACTAGTTCCTGTTTGGCTGATTCTTCTTGTACTGATTGTTTCCCTCCCCCCCTAAGTTAGATGCAGAACTGTCCAGTGTTCAAAGTGGGCGGGAGCGGTGCTCCGCCACTTTTTTAAATTAAGTTTTACAGTTCCTATACTTTTATTTTAAAAAGAAACCATTCCGCAATGGGTTTGTTTTAAAATAAAAGAGTTGGAAGAAGTTGAAACCTGCACTGCACTGAATGTTCCCTGAACCAGTAGGCACATTTGTTTAGGGGTTTGCATGGCCTTATGGAGGGGGCGTGGCGATGGGGTTTGTGCGGGAGCAGGAATGGGCCAGCAGGGAACATAGTTCCACTACTTCTTTTCATAGACTTCGACCACTGGAATTGGCATCATAAGAACCCGCTCAGCCAACCAGAGTTGCCAAATTGAATACCCATACCTCCTCGCCGTCCCTCCTGCCGACTGCAAATGAGGGAGCAAAGGGCAAGAAGACAGGGATACGGTGGTGTGCAGCAGGTGAGGTCGGGCTCGAAGGGGTGTTGCTAGGTCTGGAAAAGATACGGGGCTAGGCTAATGTCGGGACTGTCGGGACTTGGGGCTACCCACCCTTTTGGTTGCAGTCTCTGAGCTTTTATCCGGGGCTACAACCAAAAGACCCATGGCTATAGCCCCCTCAGGCTCACCCCCAGCAACGCCTCTGTGTTGGAGCAACCAAAAAGTGCATGGCTTCCTGGTGTTGAGCTCAGGGCCATTGTGATGGGGAAAATGCACAACAGAAGCAAGGGTAGCCCAGTCGGCGCACAAGCAAGGAGATCATGAGCTGGGCAAACAGCAGAGAACCCATCGAAAACTGTAAGCGGCATTGTCCTACATATATCCCCGGTCCCATTGTAGTGTCCTGGGGTATGTTTTAGCCCCGCCCCATACTACTGAGAACTATTGTTCAGGGGGGCCTGCACTTTTACTCTGTGCCTTTTATCTTTGAAACGAAGTTCGATGGAGTTTTTTTTTTTAGGTGTGCAGAGCACTCATCACATTTTGGGTATCACAGAATGTCGTAAAAGCAATACAAATGGGGTACTTTGCTACTACACACAAGCAAAAGTATAATGGCATCACACACTTATAATCCATGAGCAAAAACAGAAATAATGGGGGGAGGGGTAATCTGTTATAGTCATTGGACAAACATAGGCTGCCCCTGCATTAAACCCAATTGAAAGGCAAGGTTGTGCCCCTGCTTTTTCAACCCATGGTCCGTACGTGGGGGGCGCACAAATAAACATAGGACGCTGCATTATTCTGAATGTAACAGAAAAGGCGGGCCCTTGCTATTACAAGCGATGAACAGGAGAAAGGGGGTGAGGGCTCTATTATAATACATGGATAAACAGTATGTTCTTTGGTGAAGAAGGATAGCTCAGAGGCAACGCGTTTGTCTTGGAAACAACAGCAGCAACACAGGTTCGAATCCCGATCCCACGCTTACAAACCACATGTTGATATTAAGGGCATTATAAAAGAACAATTATAATTATAGACACCCTGCATTATACCCCATAGAAAAGCAAAGGGGTACATTGCCACTGTACACTGGGGACACACATAGGGCATCGTTCTATGTGTACTAACACAAGGCCTCCTGCTATAATTCATGGGTAAGCGCAGTGCACCATGCCCCTTTACACAATGGGTAAGCACAGAACTTCAAATGGGCAAAGGTGAAGGTAACCTATCACAGAATCGGGGTCATTATATGTTTCCTGGTATCCTGGCGGTAATACCGGCGGGATACCAGGAAACTGACCTACGGCTTTCACCGCTTGATAGCCCAGTAATACTGGGATATTACAGGTGGCGGAAAATGGTGGTAAATCCTCATTCCATGGAGTCCGAGGGGTTTGCAGGAATTACCGGCACCGGTGTTACCAGTATCGGTAATTCATGCATTGTTTTGCTGGTGGGGACCTGATTTACCATCAGCTCTTGGCTAGAGGTAAATCAGTGATCCCTCCCCCCATCAGCAAACATGTATTTTTCCGCTGCGGTAAAAAGGCTGGTAACAGATTTACCAGTACTGGGACCATTGTAATGACCCCCAAGGGCTTCCTGTTCATCGCCATGGCTACATGCATGGGGGGTACTTTACACGTGTATACTGTAGACAAACAATGAGCAATGCACTTCTTTACATCATGACCAAATATTGCACTTTCTGTTTTTATACACTATGCACACCGTAGCACCCTATGGAAAGCTTAGGGCTTCCTGCTTTTATACAGCATGGACACACTTAAGTACTTCACCTTTACACACTAATGAAATATACTGTGGGAAAACACAGAGCGCCCTGCTGCTAGACATCCTGGGCACACACGGGTGGTACTCTACCATTGTACATTATGGACAAACACGTGACACCCGGCTATTGTTCACCAAAGAGAATCCGTGAACTGCAACCTGGTGCTAAATGTTGAACTTGAACCAATGATTGCTGACACATTAGGATGATTTAAAAAATGCCTCAAGTTTTCAGGGAGCGTGGTTGCAGGTTGCAAGTGCGCTGGATTGACCACGCGCATTCAGGAAAAAGATCTAGCGCAAGGCAGAGGAACGCGCAATTGAGCGTTCCACTCACACAGGAAGGGCGGCGACTTTTCAAGTGCATGGAGCAGAGTTAACTTAGCTATGTTCTTTTTTTCTCCCAGAAAAGGAGTCACCTCCTTCACAATACAGGAAGGCACAAGAATATGTTACTGTCCTGTGGTCTCCTATGTTTACAAATGCTAACGGAGGGATGCAACATGGCTATGCCGTAGTGTATGTGCACTGCGGCACACAGTGGTGTAAAATATGAAATGTGCCCGATTGCAGGCTTGGTTGTGCCAAACTGTCTGTACCTGTGGCATGCCTTGTTTGGTGTGCCACACAAGGGGCCTCATTACGAGGTATGCCGGTAGCCATGCCGCTATTGGCGGCATGGCTGCCAGCAAAACCGCATCCGTGTCCGTGTCCTCGGAATGAGGACTTACCGGACCATTCCGAGTTCGGATGGCCCGGTAATTCCTCACTCGAGGACACGGACACGGTTCATCCCCATTCCCATTTGAGCCCCCATAGGGCTGAATGGGAATGGGAGAGGGAGTAAACAACGGGCCATTACGAGATGGCCCGTTGTTTGCTCCCTCTTCCCCTCGCGGGACCCGGTATGCACGCCTGGTTTTCCCAGGCGTGCTTAACGTGTCCCGCGAGGGGACCTTGTAATGTGGCAGAACGGGTTGAACGGCGCCGCAGCCTTTTACGGCGCCGTTTAACCCATTCCGCCATGGTCGTAATGAGGCCCCATATCTGTTGGAGGCCTGATTCCGTGTGTCAAATGGCCCATTTCATTCATGTGAGTGAAATATATGCTGTGTTCCCGGTGGCATGCCTAAGTGTGGCTGGCGTATGCTCTATTCCCAGTGGCACACCTGGTTGTGTGACATGGCATGCCAGTAAGTTCTATATGCTTTGTGCTACGGGGCATGCCTCGGGCTCCTGAATATGTTCCATGCGGCTTCTGTAGGCATTCCAGATTCACAATGTAGTCAAATGTTTTGGGGTGGGCTGTCATTTGGGGAAACGTAGTGATGTTTTGTTCGAGATTTCTTTACGTGCTGCAGTAATTAGCACTTTACAACCGATGACTTGATCTCTGTGTTGAGTTGGACTGCACTTCAGTCTTCACGCGGCCTTGAGGCGCAAATGTTTACAGCACATGGACTACCGGCTGTAGGCAGCCGGACCCACAGCAGGGTCCGTCCCACGGACAGGATGCGTGTAGCCCTTATGCATGCAGCTAGTGGGTGGGGGCACGCTGGCACAAGCGGCAGAAGTAGGGGGGTTATATATGATTGTTGGGTGGGGGAGAGCTTCTAGACCCTGATGCTTCAAAATCCGTCGCAGGGGTCGTGATTGTGCCCCAAGCCACGGTTGTGGAAAGGTACCTGTTGCCTCGCCTCCGGGTACCCCTTTGCTAGCAACAGCCCGTCTTCCCTGCTCAAAGGAGTGTGGGGAGAGTAAAACCGTAATGTAAATGTCTAGATTTATAACAAGAATCTTTTTTGTTTCTAATCAATAGAAAATAAACAAATATTTACAAACTGTTTCTGTATCTACTGTCCGGTGTTAAGTTTACACTAAGACGTTGGTCTTACTTTTCGAAACACTGTATCCTGACTACCATGGATTCGCCCTACAGGTGTTGCAGCAGGAATCTGTCCAGGGGCACATGTGGTGCTTTCTCCTGGCATCCATTGTTTCCATCTGGACTGGTTGCATGCCAGCGTGTTTGCGATCCCGCCACTTGTGACTCTCAACAGCGCTACGGATGCTCTGCGAGTCCACACGTCATATTTCTGTCTGCAGTAGAGTTGCTTTTATTATTTAGTTCTCTTGATTATTTTGTAGAAACAGCAACAACGACAGCAAACCCGATCAGCTAGGGCCAGTGACAATACAACAGTACAAAATACAGATGTATTTCCAGGAACCTTATACAGCATTGGGTTCTGTCTGGGATTGCCAACAAATAATACTTACAAGGGCCCCAAATGTCTCTGGATCTCACATTGGTAGGCACCAGGTTCCTGTAGTCTGCCTCTGTGTAGCAGTACAGTGTGTCTTTCAACCATCCCCTGTCTGGGTGGGGGCTCCCCTGCCCCAGGTCATTGTCCCCCTGCGTTTGGCCAGGGCCAATACTAGTCCTACCAGGCATCTAACGTGACCTGAAAGTTCCTTCGCGTAACCCAAAAGTGTTGTCAACTGTGGAATCTCTACCTGTTCCCCAAATATCTCACTTATTGTCCTAAATACCCCAGTCCCAAAGCTCACAACCAGCGGGCACTGCCAGGCCAAGTGCAGAAAGGTGCCTGGGGCATATGCACATCTCATGCATTCGTTCGAGCTATTCGGAAACGATCTACGGAGGACTCTTGGTGTTTAATAGGTTTGGTGCAGGAATTTGAAATGTAAAAGTCTGAACCTACTATTCAGGGCAATCCCCTTAGTCTGTTTGAAGCCGTGCTGTCAAGTTTTATCCCGGATCAGTTGCCCCAAAGTTTCCTCCCATTTCATATGTGCTTCGTCCAGTGGTCGAAGTGTACGGAAAGAAGGAGTGGAACTATGCTCCCTACTGGCCTGCCCCCACTCCCCATAAACCCCATCACCGCGACCCCTCCCATGCACAATAAAAAACCGCAAAAACCGGTGCCTGCTCTTTAAGGAAACACCCTGTGCAGTGCACGGAAATGCAAGTTTCAACTTCTTCCTACACTTTTATTTTAAAACGAAACCGTTCCGGAATGGTTTATTTTTAAAATAAAAGTATAGGAACAGTAAAACAGTAAAACTTAATTAAAAGAAGTAGAGGAGCACCGCTCCCGACCGCTCCCGCCCTGTTCGATCACTGGCTTCGTCCCTCTGTGCATATAAACTCGAAACCAACTTCCCACCAACCTCAGCCATTATAGTCGAGTGGAGCAGTTGTGTGGTGTCCAGCTGTATGGGTAAAGATTTGAACATCCCTTTGAATGTGATGGGACGAATTCTAAAGTAGAGAAATATATCTAGAGCAGATATCCCACCCAGCTCCTTGAACTGACTCAGTGATAAGAACTGACCCAGGGGAGCAAATCTTGAAATCGGACCAGACTTAGGGCCTCATTACGAGGTTGGAGGTAGACATGGTGCTATTAGCACCATGGCTACGCCCTTACCGCATACCCGGTCCGGGTTCCCTGAATGGGAAATTACCGGGCCATTCCAACCTTGGAGGACCCGGTATTTCCCCATTCAGGGAACCCATCCCCATTCCCATTCGAGCCCCCATAGGGCTCAATGGGAATGGGGAGCATGCTAATAATGGGCCCGTTATTAGCAAGCTGGTCCTTTAGCGGGTCCCGCTAAGGGCTCCTGGTAAAGCCAGGCGCCCAGCGCTGAGGGCGCCTATTAAAACCAGGCGCCCTAAGCGGGACCCGCTAAAGGACCTCGTAATGCGGAGGTAAGGGGTTAACGGCATTGGCACCTTTACCAGTGCTGTTAACCCCTTACCTCGAACCTCGTAATGAGGCCCATAGTCTGCCCATACATCCGGCCTCATTAGAAGTCGGCCGGTCCGGTTTTAATGTGCCAGTATTAACGTGTACCTGCACACTACCGGTTTGCCGGTGGGGAACCTGTGTTACCTCCAGCTGGAGGTAAGGCAGGTGCCCTACCGGAAAAAACGGCCCAAAAACTGCCATCATTACCGGCACCAGTATTGCCGGTAATGACGGCAAATCCCCTCTGGGGATTAACACAGTCACTCTGGCACTCAGAATCCGGTGGCAATGCCGCCGGACCGAGTGCTTGAAATGGTGGTAACATTTGCCGGGATCCTGGCAGATCTACCGCCAGGATACTGGCAATCTTATACTGAAGCCCGTTGTATGTAACCCTTCTCACTGGTAATTGGAACTGTAAGTATGTGAATTATGGGAAGAAGAGGGCAGTAGAGGGGACCTATACTAATTTACGCTCCAATTTCCACCACGCTGTAGACGTGCAATCCACTATATTCCAAGTCCCACCAGCAAGCCTCCCACGAGGCTTGCTTGCGAGTACCATGACCCTCAGCAGTGACAGGGCAGCTAAAGCCCTCTCAATCTGGACATATGGTCTGTCCGGATTTGCAGCATAACAATAGGACAAGAAGTGGGCTTGTGCCGCTAAATAATATGGCTCAAAGTCTCCCATTTTACCCGGGGTTGTTTACCCACCCATATGAATTTTTATATGACGGCTTTTAACTCTATAAAAAACGGCTTTGGGGGCCACTAGAGGAACATGTAAGAAAAACCTATAAGAACCGGGGCAGTGACACCATTGTAACCAGGCACAGTCTACCATACAGTGAAAGTGGCAATGACATCCATCTGTCTACTGTACCCTGTGCATGATCCAGTACTTTGCCATAGTTTTCCCTCCAGAGGATTTCTGACTTTCTTGCCAGCTCCACCCCTAGGTAATGAGTATTTGTCATATACCACTGAAACCCCAACCCATCCGGGAACTCCCCCACATGCTGTGTGAGCAGAAAAATAACTGAATTATTGGGATTCATTTTAAGGCCAGAATGGCGACCGAACTCAAGGACATCGGACATTATAGGCTCCATATTGACCATGGGATCCTTCACATATAAGACCATATTGTCTGCACATAAGGATACCACAATGCCTATGTTTGTATCGCTGCACCCCCCTGTGAAGGTGCTTCCCCCTTAGCAGTTTCGCCAATGAATCGATTGCCGATGCAAAAAAGAAGAGTGGAGTGTGGGCCTTGTACCTCTACCCATCAGAATCAGGTCTGAAAGTTGCCCATTCACTTGGAATCGTGCTCCTGGCGATTTATACAACTGCAAGACCATTGATAGAAAGCTGTCCACCGCACCCATCTGCCTTAGCACTGCAAAAAGGAACTGCCACTCAACAGAATCAAAGGCCTTTTCTGCGTCTAATAATGTGGCCACAACTGGGATATCTATCAACCACCGACATTAAACCAAATATATGTCAGAGCCCATATGATGTTAATCTCCCTGGTATAAAGCCGGCTTGATCAGTCTTCACACATTTCGACATCAACAGTGCTAGCCGAGAGGCCAGAATCTTAACCAGAATCTTGTTATCAATATTAATCAGTGAAATCGGCCGATAGGCTGAACATTCTATGGGAGTGTTCCCCGGTTTAAACAGAACTGTTAATATAGCTTCCTCCTCTAAACTGGGAGCTCCCCCTCCTGCAGAGCCTGGTGATATACTTCTAAGAGTTGCAGTGCCAAGCTCGCCATATAAGCTTTATACAAATCAGCCGTTAGTCCATTCGGCCCCAGCGCCTTCCCTGAGAGGAGTGCCTGTATAGCCCTTTGGGCTTCTTGTAATGTAATAGGGCTCAAAGACAAAAAAGGATACATGCTACCCTCATCCCTTTTCCATGTATTCAAATAATCTTAAAATATGCTATGTGCTATGGTTAAAGAATCCACTGCATTGTACCAGAAATCTGTTAAAAAACTATTCATATTACACCAACGGTGCCATCCCTTTGTCAAATGTCATGGACGCCCCAAATCATTTTTTAAAACTTTGCTACACAGTGGGGATAGTATACAAAAGTGACAATATTTTATACCACAACAACACTAAACAAAACTATTTCTGGTACACGCTCAACCTAGAACAATCAAACACACGTGCCACCCTCCATACACTTTAGGGAGTGATTCAGATCATTATATCTGTATAATAAGACTCGCACTAGATGTTATTCAATGATGTATCTAGTACCGAAAGGTGGCTCGTGAGAAAGACCAAATCAAGCAAAAGAGGACATCTGACTTGTATGTCTATTTGTATTTAACTGGACGGTACCCTGTACTATTAGGATGTTGGGGTAAGACAATACTATTGTAGCAAGGAGTATCCTAATGCAAGGTTTCTGAGATGATTTATTCTGTATTCTTTCATTATCCTTTCATGGTAAATCAATTATGCATCCCTACCAGGTGGCAATGATATCCTTCAAATATACACAGCATAAGTCATGTGAGTTGAATTGTGTAAGGGTTTTTCATATTACCCGTTGTTATTTATTTATATATTTTGCTCATAGGTGAAGTGTTACATGCTTCAACTGAAGTATTGCAAGTTTCTTGAGTCTAACTACTGTGACTCCTTCATTCTTTTCCTGACATTTTTTTTCTTTTTTAAACATAAAATACATTAAAAGAAAATTGTTTTTGACATAAATCAATTCATACAAATATCGAAACAAAACACATATATAAAAGTACTGTGAGGGTGATGTGTGCACATCAATCAAAGGTGCACAGCATTTTGTGTATAACTATCAATTTTTCAGATTAACTCATTGTTGTTTATGGTCTAATGTCTATGTCACTAGTCTCAGACACCAATCCTCTAATCCTCTAGTCACTAATGTTTAGCACATAGTAATGAAAGCATGGCCAAAGAAGTTTTGGTGTTGGTCCTAGCTTTAGGCGTTTTGGCAAGAGTTGTCCATTTGTGCTGCCTTCATCTGGACTGGATTGGGGGCCCCTTACGACTGAACACCCCTGTGAATCGCAGGGGAATGTTTTAGGTGGTTTTTCCCTATAAGTCCCTGACAGTCGGGGTGGCCACAGTTCATGTTTAGTGGTCCGATTGTTTAAGTGTAGTGTGGGCAGGCTGGGGCTTGAGATTCGGGAATGTGATCCCTGTGCCGCACAATTCAAATGGAGTCGGACATGCTGTCCATCATGTCTGGGGCTTTTGTCTCAAGCGAGTAAATCGAGGCTTCTGTGTTGGTGGCCAACAGGTTAGCTGCTGTATGTCTATTTGGTCAGACTATAGGTCGACACATTGTGTTTCGGCCCCTATTGTGAGATATGTCTGTCCTAAACATTCTAATCTGATCGCCAACGGGGCCTTCATCAGTACATAGGATATCTTGTGGTAAATGTAGTTGATTGTCAATTTTCAAGACTCTCTTTTCCCATGTAGAGAACTGTAAATGACATAACAATCACCAAAACAACCCATAAAAAATGGATTTCTGGCATACTGCTCTTGATTCCGCGTACAAACAAACATAGCTGAACACTAGCCTCTTTAATATTTCTGCGTGTTTAGGGCATATTTTCTTTCAATGGATTAAATCCCCGCCAACATCAAAGGCTTCTCCTTAAGTAAGAGACTTACATTACTATATTGTTCTGATCACCTATGTATCAATCAGGAGTGAACTATGAGTAATCTTTACCTTCTTTTTTCTTCTCGAAGTGAATCGGAGTATGTATAAAGGGTTTGGGCATTCTTCCTACTTCTCTTGATCTTCTTATCGCCTTTCCCAAAAAACAGGGCACTGTCAAAAGACATAAATGTGCCCAATATTTATTAAATTATCAAATCGAAGTCCTCACGGGATTTCCATGTACATGTGCCTCTACCGAACCGGGACGCTAAACCTCTCTGTCATGTATACCAGAGATAAGTTAGGGCAATATCTCCCCCTCACTGATTAAGTGAATTTTTGAAATTTTGCCTAATTGCATTTTGGGTACTCACAAAAAGATTTCAGAAAAAAGGTTTGAGCTTGTATAATAATCCCAGCCACCATTATTTATTAAAAGGACTTTTTAGGTCCCATATGGTTATCAATAGAAACCACTCCGGTGTGCCAATGTACTAGCAGAAAATGGGAAATGTGTTTTAACGACACCAGATTCTCCATTGCAACAGCGTTGAAACATTTCAGGCATCTCATACCCAAACTCTGGCGTTCTGGTTGCATGTTACTCTAAATTCGCTCAGCCCTGGCCGTAAAAATAAAATTTTATACCATGGAACATAGTTCTACCCATTTCATGTATTCAAGTATTTATCTACTTACATTTCCACATGCTGGTCCTATCTTAATTTTCAAAAACCGCTGCCGTAGAGCAAAGAGGCAGCATCAGAACAAGATGCTGTCTTTTATGTCTTTGCTTGTTAACATCCTTAATTCAGGAGGCAGTGGATCCGGATGCCAAGGGTGGCAGCCATATTGGAACAGAGCCCACACTGACTGTTTATTGATGCAGTTTGGGCAAATAAGTAATTCTTTCTTATCCCGCAAACTTTTTCAAAAGTCCAATTAGGCCTGTGTTATTCTCAAGGCTCACAATGTTTTAAAAACCATAGCACATAGCATAGCTTAAGATTATTCGAATATGTGGAAAAGGGAGGGTTAGCCTGTATTCTTTTTTGTCTTCGATTATATTGTCTCTTCCCCTCACGATACAGGCCCCCGATATCAAAAAAAGTGGGAAGTACCCATATTATATTCGATGTAATAGAGCTGCAAAGACATTGGGCCTCATTACGAGTGCAGCGGTAAGGGGTTAACTGCACCGGTAAGGATGCCTGTGCCATTAACCCCCCTACCACCACATTCCGAGGTCCCTTAGCGGGTTCCACTAAGGCCGGCTGGTTTTACCAGCTGCCCTTAGCGGGAGCCGCTAAGGGGCCAGGGAGCTAATAACGGACCCGCTATTTGCGGGCCCGTTATTAGCCCCTTCCCCATTCCCATTGAGCCTATGGGGGCTCGAATGGGGAATGGTTTTCAGAATGGGGACTTACCGGGTATTCCAAGGTTGGAATGACCCGGTAAGTCCCCATTCCGACTACACGGACCCAGACAAGGGTTTGGAGGCAGCGAACTCGAAACTCGTAATGACCCCCATTCTCTTGCCTCCCTAGTGAACCAGTATAGCGCCACATGATCTAGGTATTCTTCGATGTGCAACTGTGGAATTTTCTAAACTGAGGTGTATACAATTCCGCCAACACCCAGAGAATCCCGCTATCGGTGCATCTCACCACTCCTGTAGCATTTCTTATAGCATTTATATGCATCACAGCTTTCTCAACCTTGGCCACGCACCTCAGTAATTTGCCTGGCTTTTGCCCCTCGCCATATTGTCTGACCGATGCTTGACTACCCATGAACTTGACCTCTCTCTGTGCTGCTGCAATAAAAACTGTTGCAATGTATCATGGATCTTGGCCTACTTTACAGGCTCATCTATACTAGCAGTTTCCGCTTCAAGTCCCTTAAGATTCTCTTTGCACTCTTCCAGCTTCCTTCTGATGGACTTCAATATGTCACATTTTCGCTATGCACACGCCATGGAAAATGCAGTTAAAGGCCTCCCAGAGCACAGTATGCGAGGAGACTTTATCTACATTTTCAGTAAAGAAATTGTCAATACATTCTTGAATTTCTGCCCTGAATACTGAATCCGACAAATCATCACTCTTAAACACCCATCTAGGTCGACTCGAAGTACTCACATACAGGAGCATGGTCTGAAAGCGTCCTTGCTAATATGTCACAGTCCACTAGCCAGCCACCTTCTTTATACAACAGTAGAATATAGTCAATACGGGAGGCCGAATGATGCACCATGAATGCCCCCCCCCATGCCTATCTCTCCAAGCATACATCACACTGAAAGTGGAACAGAGCTGCTGTAATTTGCCCACAGTTCTGGGGATTGATCCAGGGGTCTCAGTGGACCTATCAATATCGGGATTGAGCACTTTGTTAGTCTCCAGCCCAAATCATCACGTCAGTGTGTTTCGGCAGTTGTTGATCAACCCATTCCAGGGACTCTAACGTATCAATGTTCAGACCATAATAATTGACCAGCCTAATGGTGCAATCATGGATAAACCCTGTGAAGAACAATGCTCTGCCCTCAGAACCTCTGGCAACTTTGATCAGTTGGAAGCTTAAGGACTTGTCCATGAAGGTGCACACTCTACTAGAGTAAGTTGAGTAGGAGGAAAAATAATGATGACGCTCCCATGATTTTGGAAAGTTCGCCTCCTTGATCCCGGTCAAGTGTGTTTCCTGTAGAAACGCTACATCAGTAAGGTGCCTCATTGAATATAATTAAACTCTACGTGACTTTGATGGACAGTTGAGGCCTTGTACGTTCCAGGATATTAAATGCAGCCCTTTAGCCATTAGCTTTACCGAGACATAATAGCAACATCAGGCAGTAGCAGCCCCCAGACATTCCTCTTACAATAAAATAGGCAGCTCGGCCAATTCCGGAAAGCACCCCGCCTCCCATTAAACCAGGAACATGACCACTCTTTGTCGTTGCACTGGAACCCTGAAATAGCATAACTTTTGTTGCCATGGAACAAAGAACCGTAAGCAACATTACAACAAAACTAACCCTCCCCCACCAGAAAACCCAACCCGCTGGCTTCCCCCAATCCTCAATAACCAACCCAACCATTGCGTATTCGGCTTGAAGAGTTCAAGCCCAGCCCAGCCCAAAACAACCCCCCCCTCCAAACCAAGAATGCTATTATCGAACAGAAGAGCATGTATAGGCTTTAACCAGCATTACAATATAAGCCCCTTTGTGCCTGTTTAGCCAGAGTCTCAAATAGACGAAGAAGAGGCATCCGCCCCTCCTCCAAGCCAAGGCGACCCTTTAGGCGAGTCCATGAAGTCCTCAGCTTTCTCTGGTGTGGAAGAACAACGCCTTTCCTTTCTGCTCCACCCAGAACTTTTCTGGAAAGAGCATTGCGTATTTTATCCCTTTTGCTCGAGAGCTGATTTTTCACCTCCATATACGATTTCCTTGAAGCTTGCACCTAATTCGAGAAGTCCGGGAATATACATATCTAGTCTCCTTTATACACCAATTGCCTTTTTTCATGAGACAGATTTAGGACCATGCCCCTGTCTCTGTAATTGAGCAAGCAAGCTATTATTGGCCTCACTAGTGCACCAGGTATTGGTTTCTTCCCTGAAATACGGTGTTCTACAATGAATGCCGACGAGAACCCTTCTGAGCCTAGAATCTGTGAGCAGTGATATGACTCGTTTTCCATTGAACTTCCTTCCGTCGCCTCTGAGATCCCCACTATTCAGATATCGTTTTGTCGAGACCTGGAGTCCAATGCTTCTTGTTTGTCTGCCAGTTCCTTTAACGCTTTCCGAACTTGGGTCATCTCCCTAGCTGTCGCCTATGCCTCATCTTCCAGGGTCTTCTGCCTCATACAGGCGCTCTCCTTATTCATCCAATCTGACCTTCATGTGGTCCACTTTACATGTTAGAGTGTCAAGCTTATTTTCCAGCAAAAGTATTCTGGCCTGTAGCTGTGCAAACATCTCTTTAATGTCTGTCATCGCACCAGATTCATTGTCCCACTGACCGCCTCCTGCACGCTCCTTTTCTTATTTCAATTGGAGGACTTAAAGGGAAGCCTAGATTCATGGTTGACTGTTTTCCCTGTGTGGAGTTCAATGCAATCCTCCTGAGAAATCTGCAGGAAACACAGCTGGTCACCCCATCTCCATCTCCGGCGGTCCCACTTTTCAGCATGCAGGCGTGGCTCCTGTTCCTGTATGCCAGATCATACAATACCCCTGAGTGCACTCCAAGACTGCCTACCAGTGCCAGCAGGGCCTGGCCCTATCACATAAATGGCCACAAGATTAAACAGCTACAGGTTACTATAGCAGGTGACTGCCAAGAAACCCTAGGTATGTCCACCACTCTTTTAACTGTCCTGTGTGGCCCTTCCTCATTCTTAGCTCTAGCTTCCCACACTGACCACCACTTTTGGTGGCTCGCTTGCACACCTCTTTAACCAGGTGATGATCACACCAATGGGCACTGGGCCACAACCTCTAAGCTGGTGCCTCACACCCTACTATGTTGTTGCCTTGGCCGCCTGAGGCGATTGCCAGTACGCACCTTGATTCAGGCGTCTGGAGTGTTGCGAGTCCCAATATCCTGCTGTTTCTTTCTCCAGGCGCCCATTGTCACTGGCCCCTGCAAGCCGTGTCTTTTCTGTTCTCGTTCTTCCCAGACAAGCAAGCCTGGTCCTTGTCCTACAAACGTGGAGTCACTGCGTTGAAGCGGCCTTCACGACCTGAGCTGCCTCACCTTTGCCTGTTCCGCCGGCTCCCCCTTCAGGCCTCCCCTTGCCAGCTGCAGATCCGGCGTCTCCCATGGGACGGCCCAGTGGGCCTCAAAGCCACCGTTCCTCCGCTATGTCTAGCCCGGGCATGTTTCTTAATCTACCTCAGTCTGAGCTTTTATCTCTCGGTATACAGGTTCTCAGTGCCCGGGCTCGCCTCCTCGTCCTCACCGCAACAGTCTCAGGGTACATCCTCTCTTTCCAGACCAGGCAGTGCGGCTGCTGATTTCACCTCCCAACAGCCACCGTCCCAAATTTCATGGGTTCATCCGGTAACTCGAAGCACAACAGATTGTCTGCATACACAGGAGTGATCGTTCTTCTGTCGTTTACAGGATAATAAATCAATATTTTTTTCAGGGGCGACGCAGAGCTCAGTTCAGAGCAACCATCTTGGCTGGGCCCTCAAGCACCCTCTCCGTCTGCAGTAGTGTTTTTGCCATGGTGCAGTTGCTTTTGAAAATAATGTTTAATGTAATTTACATAATACATCAAACACAACCTCTGTTTCTTCATATAACATATGGTACAATAATTATGGCGGGAATTGAGCAAGTTATTTTGAACAGGAATAGAACTCTATTTCACCAAAAACAGATTTCACCAAATTTCACTAGGAACCTACTCACTGGAAATATTGATACCCCCTGGTGCCAAAACAATGACTTAATAAGTCTTTTGTTTTAAGACTTTGTTGCACGTCTTTGAACCAATGGTGGGAGAGTTTTGGAGACCCGGTTATCGAGGCTGAATCATTCCATATTGGGAGGACAGATCTTCCAAATATTTTTTGCAAATGTTTTGGTTACCGTACTCGCAAGTTCACAACAGGCTTGCAAAACGCAATGTCTCAGTTCTGCCCGGATGCCACTACAAGCACAAGTCAATGGGCAGGCATTGCAATGCAATCACTGCCTTCCCTTGGCTCATGAAAGCAGAGCTGCACGAGATATTGCAAATTACGGTCTAACGCGCTTCGGAGACAAAGAAAGAATTGCCTAGCAAGGCATGTCATGCTGGTTTCGAAGGGCATTGTTGCAATGGTTTCTTCTACAGCAGACGATTCTGATATTGAGGACTTCGAAGACCAGTATGAGAACTACAATCCAATCACATTTCCTTCAAAATAAGTTTTCCAAATGCCTTAAGGTTTTAGGACAAAACAAGCATTGGGGTCTCGTCTGGTTGTGAAAGTGTGAGGCAAACAAAGAATTGACTAGCAAGGAATGCCATGCTGGTCTCGAAAGCCATTGCTGCAAAATCTGCCTAAAGCAATTATCCCAAAAGTGGATATTGCCCATAGGTGTATTGTTTCCCCGGGACAGGTGCATTGTCCTGGGAGGATAGCTCAGCGGCAATGTGCTCGCCTTGGAAGCAAGACGACACAGAGTAACACAGGTTCGATCCCCGGGTCCGCGCTTAGAAACCTCTGGGTATTAAGCAAGTTATAAATAACCTATCATATCCAGACCTTAGACAGATCAAGAAAAAAGAAAAGGAACAGGCTCTTATGAACTCGGATTAGAGGATGAGGAATAGGGAACAGACCGATCAGACGGAGGGATGCAGGGCGAATACTGCTTTGCGATTGCATGGGTGGATATCGTCCCTGTAAGGCAGACCATAATGAGCCATAATACAGAAATATGTCCTAAAGTGTTTGAGATCCATTGGACTGTGCTGCCAAGGAAATGAGCACATAATATTGGGCCTCATTATGAAATGGCCGAAATTCTGGCGGTAAATGCGCTGGAATACCGCCCAATGCAATTACCGTTACCGCCACTTGGTCCGACGGATTTACTGCCAGATTACAAGTGGTGGTGGCTGTGTTAGTTCCCATTAACTTGGACACTCCATTGGGGATAACGGCAGAATTACCGCCACGGTAGTTCAACTGATTTAGCAAATTTTTCTGCAGAAAGAGGGAGGATTTACTTCCAGCATGATGCTCGAGGTACAAACCCCCACCCCAGGGCCAAACTCGTAGTATGGCGGAGAGCGGGAAAGGTGGAGGTAATTCCGTTACCGCCACTTTTTCCTGCAGCGCCCTACTCGTAATGAGGCCCATTCTAATGTTTGGATGCATGGGGGACATGGGGTGTGCTCTGGCAACTCCTTGCTGTTTGGTGATCTCTGGGCCTGATCATACATTTAAATATTAGCACAGGGGGAGCCTGTTCTGCCCGGGACTGCCAAGCCTGGGGGCTGAGTGAGGCTGAGTCAAGAACAGACTGGTTAAAAAGGGGACCATTGTTAGGTAGCAAAGGGTAGGGAGGGATGAGCATGGACCGACTGAATAAAGTAATTCCTTACAGTCTGGGACGTTAAAAGTCAGATAAAGTATGTTTTCCCATGTTCATATCCTGCCAGTACTTATTTTATTTCCCCAGATATCATAAGAGGCCCAGTATAGACGGTCTGGAAACTCAACTCAAATTATCCGAGTGGGCGGCTTTATGCCAGCGCCAGTGCCCTGAAAATGTAATTGTACAGAATTACAGAATTGTAAGTGGTCACAGGCAGCAAAATGTCAGGAATTTATAGGAGACACACCAGGAAGCACACACATTACATGTTAGGTCAGTGGTACATGGTATAGATTAGGTGCCTCTATATGCAAAACGCTTTAGATTGTCTAGGAGACCGTTGTCTGCACATGCATGACGTACAGATGAATGCAAAGTAAGAGAAGCACATTTTTGCAGAAATGACCAGCACAGTAACATCATATTAGTAGTTTTGTGTAATTAGCGTGTATTTTACTTGCTCCCTGACATAACCAAAGTTGAATGGCAGAGTGATATGTTGATACATGTTGGACTTACTAAACAAGCTAGTTTCATGTATCCTTTCTTGAATACAGCTTTTACGGTGTCTAGAGGTTGCCCTTTACTTGTGTCAGATAGTGCCAATTAGCCAGGATGAGATACCATAGCAATGTGTGTATTCCTTTGGAGATGCATCTTGCCTGTGTCTGTACTTACACAAAATACACATGCAGCATGCATATGATTTTTAATATGAATATAAATATAAATGATGAAATCATGCTGTTCCACCTTACCAAAGCCTCTATCAGTGCACACCACCAGCTTGCCTCTTAAGTAGGGGAGCCGTGATAAACATCATCGACCTTCGAAATTCAGGACTCATGGACAACTCCCTTCCTTACAGAGATGCACATATAGGAAGTTCCTCTGGGTTCCCGCTCTCATGCAGAGTACACCTTCTTCTTCCTGCTCTTCTGGGATGCTTATTAGGCCAGCACTCATGCTTGCCAGCACCAACAAAACTCTGTGTACCCAAGCTGCTGTAGTGTATACAGAAGTCTTCTCTTTTTACATCTTAATTGTGCTTGCACTGGGCAGCAGTGTAAAAAATGTAGAGTGCCCACCCTAAAGAGGCCCCCGACAGAGCGTTCCACTATCCAGATATCGATGTGGGCCATTCTCCGTCTGGATACACATGAGACCGGTTAGGAAAAGTCCAATACATCTTACAGGGAACAAAGGGGAATTGACACTCACTTTTGGGGAAGGGGAACAGGTCCCAGGAATAGCCAATCAGGACACGCATTGAGTGTTCAAGACAATCCACTGCACTTTTGACGAGCCCAGGGTTTTATACTAGTCGAAACAGACCTGGCTGCAGACCTGAAGAAGAGAGAAGGAGCCCAAGAGCGGGATTCAGATATCTGAGGAGACCAGAGATATCTGAGAGCCTCCTGAAGGGCTATGTCTCGGACACCTGCAGAGACCAGATTGAGAGAAAGGGAGAATGAAGAATCTTAAGGGTTTGCTGAGAGCTATATCTCAGGTACTGGCTGACAGCAGACCAAGAGATAGGATCTCCCAGACGCTGGCTGAAACCAGACCGAGAAGGCTGGAGACAGAGGATTTGCCAAGAGCTCTGCCTATCACACTGACAGACACCAGAACAAGGAGAAGAGGGTGACTTTGGCCCATGAGTGAAACCTGTGGCTGGAGGCTAACAAAACCACAGCCTGGCAGAAACCCTGAAAAAGGGGGAATAAATGCTGGCTGGTAGGAGTGTGTTAAATGTTATTTCCACTGGCCCAGGAGGGTGACTTGCATCTGGAAGGTGAGAATTTGGATACCTGAGTGGTACCTTAAATCAACAGGGGCAGGGGGTGTACTTTCTGGTAGGAGAGTGGCAAGAAGTAAGCCGGGTGCTATAACCCTAAGACTGAATTTAAGAAGCAAACCAGGTGCTATATCCTGGAAGGGAGGCTTCTGAGAGCCTTAGTTCAGGAACCCTGGGGAAGGCCAGTAGTTCCACGGTTAGGCTACGGAGACACTATACGTTCGCCCCACCTCATACTGGTATGATAGTAGTCCATATTATTTGTACTTCATTTTCCCTACAATTTTTAGGCCTTATCCACACGCATACTGACAAAGTTAATGAAGGTGTTAAACTTTTACACTGTCTCTCGTCTGCTCTGTTGATCCTTTGTAACATTTGTAAAAGTACAATGCAAGACCGGACCCCTGGTGCCTCTCAGATACTGAGCCATCAGTGGCCCTATTCCTGGAGCACTTGCCGTCGCTATATCTACCCCATGCTCTACCATTCACTATCTTGTCTCTCTTGGCTTCTTCTCAGAACGTCGCTGGGGCGGATTGTTATTGATTTAGTCAAACCTTTCCCGCAGCAATGTCATGTAGGGGTCGCCAGGGGTTGCAACTGCGACCCCTGAAGTCTCCCTTGCTACCCCTAAAAACCCTTTTTTTTTAATTGAGGCTCCTTGGCCGTGGCCAGCAGTATGTGGCTCTTTGTTTCTGGAGTAGCGGGTTTTCTGGTAGTTATAGCTGGCAAAGTATGGCTCAGTGGGTAGAGCGCTCGCTGCTCCAATGTGTGTGTGATCTGCAGGTTGCAGGTTCGACTCCCTGCAAGGTCAACTCAGCCTTTCGTCCTGCTGAGGTTGACAAATGAGTACCAACACAGGGTGGGTGATATTGTATGTATATTTGTTCTATATGAAGCGCTTAAGCGTAAGTGCTATATGATAACACATCATTATCGTTTGGCCTGGAATGTCTGCTTGTATTCACAGCAATTTGGTAATATGGGCCTATACGCACTGATATTAACAATACATATGGTGATCAATTCTTGAATGCAATGTATATCACTTTACAGTGACACCGTAACCATATTTTTCACAGTGTATTTAGAAACAATGCTATGTGATGCTACTTTGTCACTTTGGTGCAGGGTCAGATGACATCACTTCCTGTGATTTCATCAGAGGTCAAGGATCATGTGATGTCACTTCTTCTACCACTGGCATTTTGGTGAAGTTATGTCCCTGCTTTCATGTAAAGAGTGCCCTGCCAGGCGGCATGCATGCAAACGCTAAATATAAGCTGACAAGCTCAGTGAAACTTTCTCTAGAATCTGCTTCAGCAAGGAGAGCTACCCCCAACTTGTCTTCACCATGGTCAATGACAAAGCATCCACCAATGACCCCCATATGACCTTACAGAGAAATGTGTATCCTGCTATATTTTTGATGGACTCAACTGCAACTGTTAAGAGCATGGGAATGAGTGAATACTGGGGGCTACGAGAATGCCCATGATTTGTCTCTCCAACAGGAACATAAACTCGTACGGGTCAGGCAAGACGATCCTGTGCTTAGGAGTATTCAAGGGGTGCAGCTGTTACAAAGAATATTCAGATCTAGTACATGTGTGTGTGTGTGATCAAAGCAAAAGCCGACAGTGGATGCCTTCTTAGTTTCAATTTTGCTCCAGTGATGGGACTGCTTCAAATTCTTTACAGTGAAAACTACGTCAACGGATTTTGCTTATTAAAAGACCTTTCCATAACTATTACACGTTTTAGCAAAGTAGAAAAGTTGTTCCATTACACTGCATAATAAGGGGCCGGTCAAACCGATATCCCAGAATTGTCTCAGAGTGCCATACAATGTTCACAAACAAGCTGAGGATGTGGTCCAATCACTCTGGCTCCATGACATCCTTGAGCCAGTTGGTGTCCCACTGCCTTAGGTCTCGCTCATTGTTCCAGCACCGAAGAAGCAAGCAGCTAGTCCAAATTGCCTATGCAGAGACAAGCATCAATCAGCATGAAAGGCATCTGCCACCATTTATCAATGACATTATTCACCTGATCAATGTTGCCACTATATTTCAAAATTAAATTTCAGCCAAAGCTAACACCATCTTAACTTGGTCCCTTTCAAGATACACCACCGCTTTTGACACGCATTTGTTTCTATTATGCAACAAGTGGCAACACTGTGTCATTTCATCTGGAGCTCAAGTGTTTCAGGAGGAGATCCAAAAGGCCATAAGGCACCTCTGACTGTTTACACTAGAGTTCATGACATTCTACTGATCTGCATTGATTAGGAGATGCAGGAAGACACTTTCAGGGTTATCTGCTCCCCTAAACAAAGACAAATACGAGTTCAATAAATTAACTCTCATATTGCAGGGCACAATTTCCAAAGGTGAGCACACTAATCTCCATGCCTCATGTTACCTGAATCCTTCTGAAAGCACGCAGGGGACTTTGACGGCCAGAAATGCTGACCTGTCCGGGTCTTGTTTCCAGAGCCGTGGGTTACCTGAAGGCAGGATAGGGTAAAAGCTGTAGACGCCCCCTCCTAATCTCCTAATCCCTTCCTCCACCCCATCCTGGCCGACAGAGTTTCTGATGACTCTAAAGCAAAGAGTGAGTGGAAGACCCGAAGGGCTGCTGTCCACTGGAGCAGAACTGCAGATGAAAGGCAGGATTCCCACCAAAACAAAGATGGCTTCTGAGGATTTTAAAGTCTAAGGGTGAACTTAAGAGACAACAACTAGCCATAGGATCCAGGCAATGAGAATAATGTCCCATGCAGTCAGTGACTTTATTAATGGGCAACAAGGGTGAGGCTTATATACATCCAGAACGGGCTAGAAGAAGGAAGTGGCCCAAAAGGAGCCTGGGGTTTCAGAGAACTGAAGGAGTCGAAAATCCTGTGAGTGTGAAGAAGCGTTTGACCGTTAAAATGTTAAAGGGCCTCAGAAGCTGGAAAGTCTGACACCCCCGAGCAACCTGGGATTGATGAATAGTGACTTGGGCCCTATATCCTTTGCAAGTGAGCAGGGCATCATATCGCACATATGTGAGCTGGGTCCTATATCCTTGGATTGATTGAAACAGGAAGAAGTGAGTCAGGCAGTACCCTCCTGGATGGATTGCACATAGTGAGTTTTGTGCGATATGTCTGTGACTGATGTGGGTTGAAGAAGCAAGCTGGGCACTATATATCCATATGACTGAATTTGGGGCAAACAAGTGAGCTGCGTTTGATATCCCCAAGACCCTATGAAAACTTCATAGATTTACACCACTGAACACCTTTTGTATAGATGTTTCGAAACTCACAACCTCCATTTCAGTTGTAGGTAAACCCCTAGGTTTCAGATGCCTTGGTCCCAATTCCACCACTATTCAGAAGAGTATCCTCGAGAAGCCTGCTGAGGGGCATTCCTCATAGATAGAGGGGTGACCACCATTTTGAAGGGATTGGTAAACCCATTAGCCTAGTTGTAGATAAAACCCTACTCCCATACATGTATATCCCAACCACGCCCTGGCAATGCTAATAGAGTCTTTAAAACATACCTCTTTGTCACGTGTTCAGTTGGATTTACCACAGTATGGTGCGAGGGTGGGATCTCAAAGTTTGTATTTATGCCACCGAAAACAGTTGCCATGGTCCCACCTGATAGTTCAATGCAGTGGTTTGCAAACTTTTTTTGGCCTGGGCCCCCCCTGAGGAAGATGTGAGCGGGGCGTGCACCCCAAAAATGCCAAATGGACAGTAAGTCCAAATGGCTATGAACTGTTGCGTGCCGTCACCGCACCCTACTCCCAGTATAGTCCCTGGACTCCCCCACCTGCTCCCATCACAGTCTTTGGGCTCCCTGAACCCACTCCTAGCCCAGTCCCTGGGCACTCCCCACCCTGCTCCCACCAAAGTCCCTGGGCTCTCCCTACCCTGCTCCCACCACTATCCCATATCTCCCCCAATTCTACTCTCACCACAGTCCCTGGGCTCTCCCTACCCTGCTCCCACCACTATCCCATATCTCCCCAAATTCTACTCCCACCACAGTCCCTGGGCTCCCCACACCCAACTCCCAGCACAGTCTCAAGGTCAGTGGCGGCTGGTGAATATTTGAAGTGGGGGGGCATAAATATTTCCCCCAGCCATAGCGACCGAGTGTAGCGAGGGAGCCCAAGCCAATTAAGGGGGAGTTTCGGGGGGTTCTCTCCATAGATAAATATTTTAAAATAATGGGTTAAAATATTGCATTTTAGAACATATTTTTAAACAAAATTGGGTAAAAAGCCCAAAAGTTTGCAATTGGCGTTGAGGAACCCAGAGGGCAGGCATGTTCTTTTTTTACTGGACATCTATCATAGATGTCCAGTAAAAAAGATACCATCCCTGTCCCCTAGGCCCCACAGCGCCTAACACACGCACACAATCAACGTGATTATGGGTGTAGGCAAGGCGCTGGGGGGCCCAGGGGAAAAGCATGGTATTTTTTACTGGACATCTATGATAGATGTCCAGCAAAAAAAATACCATCCCTGTCCCCTGGGCTCCACAGCGCCTCAGAAGGAGAGCTCATTTTGGCAGGTGGGTAGGGGGACTGTGCAACAAAATGCCTTTGTTGTACAACCCCGCCTCCCCCCACTTGCCAAAATCAGCTCCACAGACCAACACACACACACACATATACAGCAAGCCTTCTATAATTCACATGAGCACCCATCATCATACACTCATCAATAACACAAGCACACACACATCCATAAACATATTTAAATAAAAAATAAATTAATATACACTTACCTTCTGCCCCAGTCCTGAAGTTCCCTCCCTAGTGCTCCACCTCTTGGATCATGAATAGGAATCGGGAAGCAGGAGCTTGGGTGCTGAAATGCCCCACTCTAGCCTGCTCTGTCTGTATGTGCGAGGAGGCTCAGGAGCTCCCCCTCACACATACAGACATGCAGTTTCCCAGCCAGCATTTTCAATGAGTTATGCAAGGCTATCGAAGCAAAACGGCCCCAGCCCTGCATGGCTCATTGAGCATGTTGCGACTGGGGAACTGAACTGTCAATGGGAAACAATGTTTCCCTTTTACAGTTCAGCCAGCCCAGGAGGGCTCCCTCAGCTGGAAAAGGCAGCTGTGGGAGTGCTCAGTGTTTCACTGGGCTGGCGTCTCCACTCTTCCATAGTGGTTGAGGGGGATGCTGGGTCGATGCCCCCCCTCGCCCTTTATGGACGAGCCGCGCCTGCCTATAGCTCCCCCTGGCCCACTCCTCTCTACCCCTCTCCCTGCATAGTCCCTGGGCTCCCACTAACCCACACCCTGCATAGTTCATGCATAGTCCCAGAGCCCCCCACTCTCTCCAAAAACAACCCAAAGTCTCCCTCACCCGCTCCCAAAACAATCCCAGTGGCCACAACCACTCCAAAATCAACCCAGGGGCTCTCCCACCTGCTACAAAACAACCCCTGGACTCCCCACCTGCTCCAAAAAACACCACAGGGCTCCACGCCTGCTCCAAAAACAACACAAAAGAGACACCCACTCTTTCCACAAACAACCCAAGGGTCCCATCCTTACCTCATATAACCCCAATCCTGTTTAATTCCTGCACCTTGATTGATTCAAACACCCTGGAAGCGCCCTTTCTGGAAAGGAAATGAGAGTGCGGTCCCAGGGTGTCTATTTCCAGGGTCAGCCACTCCCACTGACCCTTAGGCTGGCGGGGGCCATGATAGGATGTGATATGCACAACCGTGCATGTCCCATCTTACGCTGGCATTTTCTTTCCTCCCTTTTAAAGTTAATTGTGAGCAAATCCTTTTTTTTCATTTCAGGCTGGTGTCCTTCAACCCCCTGGGAATTAGGCTGGGTATCTAGCTTCTCGAAATGGCCAGTCCCTAAACCTTGTCAGCCCTTCAGAGAGTTTTCCTTCTCTGGGTATAATCTTCAAAACAGCCTCACTCGTGGTTTCACTGGCTATAGTGTTGGGTCCGTTGCGGTACTGAATTTACCAATATGCATTTCAAATTTGGCTATTGCACATGATCAATATAATTCACGCAGGAAGGAAAGAATGCTACAGGAGTTGTGCCACAAGGAACAAACACACAAACTATATATACCACTGTGAACAAAGAAAGCATTACATGATTAATTGTTCGAGGCAGAATGTACTTGCCAAAACAGACAGGCAATAGGTTTAGAGCCTCAGCACCATGCCATAAAATATCCTGATATGTGCAATTTAAGTCTGATAAACAAAGGAATCTTACTTCTTTAGATCAGGCAGCCTTGTAGGGCCCCATCCAAGGTGGGGGCCCTGGGCAAGTGCTCCTTTTGCCCTCCCATAAAAACGTCTCATTGAGTCTGGTTTACAGGTAGAGATACCAACGTAGCTTTGTGGGGTTCTCTCCCCTTCAGTTCCATGCACGTAAGGTGATCAATTTAAGATCTCCAGGTTCTGATATTTTCTGGGAAATGTGGTAATTTTGGTCTTTAACTTTTCTGACCTTCTGTAGTGTAATGACCGACATGTGTGCAGGCATGGAACCTGCTCAGCTAGCCACACTGTGCATAGGCACACAGCCTGCCGAAGTAGGAAATAGAGTTAATAGTTTATCGAAGCACACACTGAATGCTCACAGCCTTTAGTTCTCTTTTGCTTTGCAAGCGATGTTCCATGTTTTCTGTGTGAGAAACTGAGGGGGTTCCACAGGTAGTCCCCAGGGATCCATTGCTCAGGTGGTCAGGGAAGGGCCATCACTCTTGGATCCCAACCCTGGGGGGGACCAGCGGGGGAGGATCACTTGTGCATGGGTTCTACCTGGACTGCATGGAGGGTGTACGAAGGTGAGACATGGTATCCCCCAGTTCCTTGCCCCAATCCATCCTTCCTACCCTCGTTGTTCGTGGGATATTTTCACCCGAGTCACATCCTACCCCTCACCCTTCCCTCACGAAAAGAGAAGATATAATATCCTGGACGGCTAGGGAGAACAAACCCTTTTACAACTCTTGACCCAAACAGTGTCTTTCCTTTTTCAAGACCCATTGTTATGGTCCAAGTAAGAGGAGGCAAAGAGTCAAGTACATGGGATCGGGTGAGAAGAAAGATCAAGCACA
Organism: Ambystoma mexicanum; assembly: GCF_040938575.1. Lineage (NCBI taxonomy): Eukaryota > Metazoa > Chordata > Amphibia > Caudata > Ambystomatidae > Ambystoma > Ambystoma mexicanum. The sequence continues at coordinate 1,301,904,276 of NC_090932.1, forward strand.
ACAGAGACAGGACTGTGATATTAATATCCATTCATCTGTTACCTATCTAGACACAGGAGATATTATCAAGACCCATGCGTGTATAATAAAACATCAGAGGGATGGAATAATCTGCCACAAGGGGAAGCTATCTAATTAAATACAAACAAGGCTAGAAGATGTTCCTATCTCCGTTGTGGATCTCCTAATAGTATTCTAGTAAATAGACTTAACCATCAATCTAATCTCCGATCCCATTTGAACTTTACAGCCCTCTCCCATGGGGTATTTCCAAACCCATTCCATATCCCCTCCCCATTTCCAACAAATACTGGGACAAGGAAGATGAAACCGAGAGTAGGGGGGATTACCTATGAGAATCATCTTGAGAAACAGAGGAAAGACTGCCACCAACTACCACTAGGTTGTCCCATAAATAGACTCAGGTAGGATCAGACATTTAACAATGACCACTCACATCTTACTCCACTTGACTCTCTTTTCAGGACTAAAGGACAGGTATGTCCTTTTAATTGGAGTATTGAAGGTCAGGCAACCCCAACCCTGACCACAAACCTGCAACCCATTGATATACCCCAGGTGTATAAAAGGGGGCTACTGAGAGAGCAGAGTAAAAAGCAGTTGGGAGAGCAGGAGGAAGGCTGCATGGCTGAGTCCAGCAAGGGATCCCATCGCAGTCCCAAACTAGATTTTAAGGCCAAAGAGCCAGAGAGAGCTGGAGAGGCATTTTGGACCAGTGAAGCTGGGAGATGCAGGAAGAAGTATCCGGAGGAGAGCGGCATGCTGTGACGCTGGCCCGGTGTGCGTGGAGGACTGCAGCGTGGCTGGGCAGCAGTTCCTGATAGCCGGAGCGAGGCAGCTGGGACCCTGTTGGCAGAGTCCGTGCATTTGCTCGTTCCCTTGGGCTATGTCTGGGGGGCAGGTGGTGAGACCCTGACCTTGACCCAAAGCATCCCAGAGAGACTGTTTGCCAGCACTACGCTACACAGTGAGCTTCGCATGACTAAGAGAGAAATTCGGGAGTTCCCAGTGTGGCTGGAGCGGGAAAGAGAGGAAAATCCAAGATTGGCAAAACGGCACGAAGCGGAAAGCTAGGACAGTTGTAAGAAACAGAAAAGTAGAAAGAGAGAAAACAAGTAAAAGAAAGTGACAGAAAAGAAACGGTGCACACGAGCGTTGCAGAAACAAGATAGAAAGCAAATAGATTTGAAAGAAAGGGCAAGTGCCCCGATTGTAAAGTCAAAGTGGACAGAAGCAAAGCAAGAGGAAAGTGTGAGGGTGCACGAGAAAGTCACTAGAGGGCAAGCGGCCCGAAAGCAAAGCAAGGAAAAGGTGCGAGTGGGCACGGGGAAGGAAAGTGACAGTTTAAAGGTGCAATGACGCACATCAAAGAAAGGTCACGCTCACGAAAAGCAAAGAGTCTGGCATTTTTGAAAGCCTCTGATTCTACCCCATGAGAGGATTGTGTGTAAGAAAAGCTGTAAATGAGGAAAATGTATATACTGACCAGCTGAATAATACAATATGATTTGTTTTGTGTTGAAAGCTGGAAGAAGCCTAGGTTTGGGGAAGGGAAACCTGAGAGGCCTGCTTAACAAATCTAAGTGCATCAGAATATATTTATCTTCTTTTGTGTTGAAAGCTGGAAGAGGCCAACACTTGGTGAAGGGAACCCCCCGAGAGGCCTTCTTAAGGTAGCAGATTTCATCCTGATAACATTGACTTTGTGTTTGAAAACTGGAAGGGGCCTGAGCTTGGGAAAGGGAATCCTAAATGGCCCAGTGAAGTTGGAGACTTATTGGGTTGCTTTATAGTGTTGAAAGGACTGAAGCGTGGGGAAGGTAACCCAGATAATCTTCAAAGGGAACTGTGATGCATTTCCTTTGTGTTGTTTGAAATTTTAATAAGTTGAAGCTTGGGGAAGGGAGCCTCAAAGACATCAAAGACATTGAAAGTATTTGTATTTACTTCAAGGACCCTGTGGCAAAGTTCTTGCAGACAATATTGTTTGATTCAACTCATTTTTGGTGAACTTAAAGCCACGCCTGGCAAGAAAGACACCGGAAACCAACCCTGGTTTCCTATTTTTCTGTTAAACAACTACTTTTTATTTTTGACGAAATACCTCAACACATTTTTAATAGAGTGAGGGCAAGCATAGGTTTAGACACAGAAGACTTTTTATTTGGACTTTCAGACATCGACGGCCCTTAGAAGCATAATTTCAGGGAAACATCCCTTTAGAGTTAGGGCCAGTAAGGTATTTCACCAACCCTGAAACTTTAAATAAAGGTTTTGAAATCTTATTTTCTGAGTCTGTGTCTCTCTTGTCACCATGCCTGTCTAACACATGGTAAACAGGTATGAATTTGCATGAGAAATTCAAGCTGTAGTGCAAACTGACCCTGGGTACTGATAAAGATGCATTCCAGAGAGGCGCTTGCCAGCCACGGCCTGTCTCTGAGATGGGAGGGGGTAACAGGGAATGTGAAGGCAGGTGTCTACCAGTACTTGCCCCTAGAGAACAAGTTAGCAAACCTACGAAAAGAGTTTCTGGCACGCCTGATTGACAAGCACACCTAATAACAGATTTGCACATACTGGGGGTGGGGTAATTCTCCAGCAGATTTGCACCATGAACGTGCAAGTGCCTTTGGTTGATAGCTCCTAGTGGTGTGAAGAGAAGGTCCAAATACCTTCTGTTGGTCTTGGCACACCGGGATCAGGAAAGGGAGGCTGAAGCACATCAGGACACTGAGACTGGACTTCAAAAGACATCTTTATTCTTGAGGTACAGCATGGCAGGATACATCAGTCATCACACACCATGACTCCAGCAGATCTCTCAAAAGCTATGAATTTTCCCTCCTTATATATCCTTCTCAGTTGGCTCAGCTTCCTATTTATGATGCAGTGTACTCTCATAGGTTCAGACACTCCAAGACAAGCCCCTTCCCCTTCTAGGGTTGGTTGACTGAACTGTCAAATCACAAAGCTCCCATGTCATACCTACATAAATAACTAATTAAAATTATGTGCGATGTACCTAACCTTTTAAAAATGGGAACACGACTGACGTCAATCCTGAGATAATTTTAGCAACAGCATCATGCCTTCCTGTCACAGATGCCCAAATATGGGCATCAGCTCTGTGCCCTCTCTTCTAACCCAACAATTGTTGCTAATTTGAAACATCTGCATGCAACAATTACTATCTTCCCTTGAATGCTACTTTGCTCCCCCGGCTCGTCACTGTCAAGATTATAGCTTAGAAGTCCAGACACCATGGTCTTGACTACTGAGCTCTCACTGAACTACCATGAGGTAATTCTTTCATCATTTCAGCATGGTTTTACAGAAATCCACTATTTGTAAACCCAGCATTATCTCAGAGTTTGTCTGACTTCGTCCCATCCAAAATGGCTGATCACTTATGAAATGCCTGACCAACCTATTTTTACTTATAACTTAGTCCCTGCTCCGATTTGAATCTAGTTTTTTAGTAACTTATGATAAGCATGTACTACTTAACATACTTTCTATCTCACAAGACATTCTGACCCCATTAAATAGATCGCGCTTCTAAGCGCCTTTCTGAAAAGGCACTATATTTCAGATTTTTGCAATATTAAAGTCATTGATCAACCCAATAAGTTATCAGCAGTCGGTTTAAGGGGGAGGGGATCTACTTTCAATACATACAGTTTGAGGGGGTAGGATCACCTTTTGTACACTCCCCCTTCTGAATTATATTTAGTCACTTACTCAATACATATCACTAGACCCATGTTCACCCTCCTTAATTTTCAGTGTACCTACACATCTCTGGCCTAATCACCTTTTCCTGCAAAACAATTTTATTTCAATCTGAGAGGTATCCTAAACAGTTCCACAACATCAGCACCAACACATTATGCTCTCCTAATCTAAACATGTATGTGTCCCTAAAGACTACCTTTGTTTACTCAATTAACTTTAGACTAACTATATGCCGCAGATAATTTTACAGCCACTATGAGAATTAAGAGATGGTTACGCCTTGAGATAACCCACCAGCCCGTTCATCATACAGTGTTCACAGGTCATTTATACGACACATTTTATCCATCACTCCCACCCCACGACATCTTTCCTTGCTCCCATTGTCTTGCCCATGCATATTTTCAGTGACTTCTCTCTGATTATAGGATTGGATGCTGTCAATCTCCAGATGCATATAGGTCGCTCCTATCCACCTGTAATATAATACTGAATTAGTTTCCTTTGAAAAATAAGTACGTCTCTATCATCACACTTTTTCACCCAATCCCTAAAAATCTACTCTGATGTGTCTGTCACACACTCCTGCCTCTTAAACAAACTTCATTGTCTTTTCTGAACATCCATGCCTTCTAGAAAAAACTACAATCATTCATTTTGGTTCTTTATATAAAAAAGCTATTAATCTTCTCCCTTTTTTCGTACATATTCACTTTAACTTTACTGTATGCTGTCTGCTTGCTGGGACCTGGTTTGTTTACAATAAACATATTCAGTTGTGTCTATTTTCTTAGGCAATAATTACATCTGCCTATCTCATTTTTTACCCTTCTGTCTTATGGGCTTATTCTTTTCATTACACAATTGGATGTCCCTTCAGGGGACATACTTATTTTTCCTCCACACCGACATTCTCACATGTAGAGATTCTTAAAAGTAATAAACAACAAAGAAGACATTTTAAATATTTAAAAGGAATGGCGTCTTCTTCTCCATCTTCTCGGCGCATCTGTAGCAGAAGAGGTCGCCTTTGGCAGGGATCCCTGTTGTCTGTAGAAAATCGAAATAGAGACAAAAGTAATTTGGGCACTAGCAAGTGGGTCAAGTTTCTTCCTAACCTAAATTATTTCTCTTTGCTGCTAACAAAAATGTCTTTCTTTCGTCATTTGTCACTAATTTCAGCCCATTTAACTCATAGGCTGTCTTTTACTTTAGCTGGTGCACAAAATTATCACAATCATTTTCTTTGGACCTATACACATTTGAACCTGTTCTTGTTTTTTTCTCAGCTCAGCTGAACGGTCTTCGTCTGCTCTGCTGTAAATACTTCATTCTGCTTTGATGCATGTGCTTCACCTGCTTTGCTGGAAATGCTTCATTCTGCTTTGATGCATGTGCTTCACCTGCTTTTTCTTCGCCATCTTCCTTCCAATCGCATTGGACCGTGGTCATTTCCCTTCTGTGCTGTACTTTCATCCTGTTTGAGACACAATAGATATTATGCCACCCATTAACTCATCCTTACCCCACTACAGTAATCTAGCTTACTCCTGTTTTTCTAGACTATGGCACCAATTCGTACTATGTGCCTTCTCATTTTATCATGAAACTACATTGTTTGTCTATTCTGCCTTTGCTGGCATCCTGCCAACAATCAATATTTTCTTTTTTTAAAGTTACCCATCTTTTATTTGACGTCTTCTATGTCGTGCGTTGTCTGAGGTGACCATGCTTGCATCTATATTCTACTCTATCCACACCTATTTGCACCTATTTAGGGAGAAAATGGCTATATAATTGAAACACTATATCTCTATCTGCCTCTTTTTCTGTTACTCACCTGGGTCCTCTTACTCATAATAATGATCATCAGTGTGTTCACACCCTGTGGTGTGAACCAGTACTTACCTCTCTTTTTTCCTTTTCTTTTCTCCCTATTCACTAACACTTACCTGTGTCATAGTATACTGTCTCTTCCCCTATTTAAGGCCATGCAGACATTCCTCCAATGTTCACTGAAGGACCATGGTTTTCATCTATAAAATAAATCAATATCATTACTTACACTAAAAATAATTGTATTTTACTTACCATTTGTATGTTCTCTTGCCTTGGCTTTGTACAAAATCTTTCCTTTACGTTAAACCAAATTTCGGTCACCCATACCCCTTTTCAGTTCTTCATTAAATCCATAATTCTTTTTTATTGAAATGCATACTTTTTCAGTTTTGGCCTTTACTTTTCATTGATGCTGTTTATTTTTCAAATTTGAATTTTTGCTTCTGTTATGCTGCCTTTTGATTTAATGTCCATCCCTTCATTCATCCAATCATTTCTTCATTCATTTTTTCTTTCATTCATTTTCTATTTATTTATTTATTTCATCCAAATTACATCAATTTTTTTAAACTGAGCTCCTTATTCCTATACTGTTCAAAGAAAATTATTTATTTTGATCTTCTCCTAATTCATTTTTGTGGACCCATGCCAAAAAGGCCCAAAGTCTACCTGACATTTTGATACACTCTCCAAATGTTTCTAAAATGACACTGAATGCTACTACATTATTGCCATATGTAATACAATGTTTCCTTTCCCTTCTTTTTAGTGTGTGATGGTCCTAAAGAAACACTGCTTCATCCTTCTGTAAACCCTACCTAAATATGTTGTCATTAGTGATGTTTAATCAACCTGGACTTTTCTCTTGAGAACCATCATTGACCTCTGTGGTCCATTTTTATTATTCATTCCTTGATCATCTGCCATGTTTCCTTATACTATAGCTGTTTCTATTTTTATGCGGGCATCTCTCCCCCCTCTTTGTTCGTAAATATCCGTGGTCTGAGACTAAAGTCATCACATACTCTCACTACTTTTTGACTCGGCCACTCAGCTATCTGCAATACTGTGCTTTCATTACAACATTAAAAACCTCTGGTTTCCACCAGAAACGTTTCATCGGCCTTTTGCCCTGTACATGCCACTATGAACTCACCATATTCAAATGGTGCATTCCTAAAACAAAAACACACTTTCCTTTAATCACTTAAACAAAATCATCATGGTTAGGCTTGTACCATGTTTATGTTTAGGTTTATTAATTTTATATAGCGCTTTAATCCAAAGCGCTTCATCCACTCCTTTCCTCAAAACATTAACAGGTGCCTGTTACAAATATAACAGAAATTCATCATAACACACTCTCCTACAGAGACTACTAATTCATCACTAAACAAGAAAACTGTGTTTATAATTTTCAACAAAAATCCTCAATTGTTCTTATAATCATTCAACACTTTTCTGTCTTCGCTGTATGGAACAAAACGTGTTCTCCCGTTGCCATATACATTTTTCAGCACTCCTTGAAGCTTAGTGCCACTAACAATTCTGAACACACCAAGTCACCCTATGAGGCTTTCCCACTGTGGTTGTATGCATATCCTTGTCCTTGCAAAAGCATTGCTTCTTTTCCTAATGACACCTTCACTTAGGTGTATCACTATGTATTCCATGTTTGCATACTGCTGAGTCTGTATATGGGCTCACTGCACTTGCCCTCTGCAATGAATCTGCTTTGCAACTTTTCCTAAACTGCTGTTCCTGCTGCACTCCCAGCGCTCATGTCTGATACAATGCATGATCCTGGGCAAAACCCCTTCCTTGACTTGTGAGTTATACACTAGGGGGTTTGCTGTCCCCCCTCTTGAGAATTGCCCATTTCTGCACAAATCCTTGGTTTCCACAAATGCGTGCAAGGTGCCCTGACATATCACATGTCCAACATACAGGAGGTCTCCTAACTTGCCCTCTCTGCATGCTTTGACCATCATTCTGCGTGCTTTGAAACCCACCTTGGTTACTCTGGAAATGTCCCTAATTATTCTGGAAGCCTATCCCTTAGACGCCTCTCCTACCTTGTGGTATGAATCCATTACTACTTTGATAAAACTGCCTTTATATAATTTTTCTTCGACGGGCCTACTAAAAGTGGTTAAAACTTTTTCTGAAAGATCTTCAAAAAATAATACAAAATAATTTTTCTGAGAGGGGTCCCCCAAACTTTTCTAAAAAGGGCACCCCAAAAATGGCCTTCCAAAAATGGGCCCCCAAAAATGGGCCCCTAAACATGACCCCCCCAGATATGGGACCACAAAAATGGGCCAACAAAAATGGCCCCATTTTAATATTTCTTTGAAATAATTTTTCTTGGAAGATTGCCAAAAAAATAGCCGCCCTCAATCCCTAGGTGCCAAGGCGCCCTCCCATGCTATCAGGCCTGTAAGTCCCCTCTCCTTTAGTGATGTGTGGGCACCTGCAGTGTGCCCTCCCATCTCATCTTTCTCTCCCCTGATAGCATGTGAGCACATACCTGTATTTCCAGTTTCATAGTCCTGAGGCTTAGGACTCCTGAAGCCTAGGACTTCTGGCTATGGCTCACCAAATGAAGAGAAGGTCCCAACACCTTCTGTTGGTCTTGGCAGCCCAGGATCAGGAAAGGGAGGCTGAAGCACACCAGGACACTGAGACTGGACTTCAAAGGACATCTTAATTCTTGAGGTACAGCATGGCAGGATACATCAGTCATCACACACCAGGACTCCAGCAGATCTCTCAAAAGCTATGCATTTTCCCTCCTTATGTATGCTTCTCAGTTGGGTCAGCTCCCTATTTATGATGCAGTGTACTCTCAAAGGTTCAGGCACACCAAGACAAGCCCCTTCCCCTTCTAGGGTTGGTTGACTGAACTGTCAATTCACAAAGCTCCCCAACTTTCTATCGCACAAGACATTCTGACCCCATTAAATAGATCGCTCTTCCAAGCGCTTTTCTAAAAAGGCACTATATTTCTGATTTTTGCAATATTAAAGTAATTGATCAACCCAATAAGTTATCAGCAGTCGGTTTAAGGGGAGGGGGTCTATTTTCAATACATTCAGTTTGAGGAGGGGGGTAGGACCACTTTCTGTACAGGTGGTTCCTGTCTTGCTATTTCTCGTTTGAGTGCTGACCAGAGAGAGAGGGGGTGGGCTGTGAGCAGAGAGGCCAGTCCGGTGGCTGACGAGAGAGAGAGGGTGGCCCAGAGTGCCCAGTGCTTAAACAAAAAGGGTCCCTGGCATTGGCAGCTGATATCTGAGGAATGTAAGATTGCGTTATTTGTAATTTGTTACTTGAATTTTTCCTTCCATTGCTGACTAATCTGAAATTCATGTGCTATTAGTAGTGCCTATCTGTCATGTTATCTACTTATTGTTTAATAAATGAAAGTATAAAATGTTTGCTTTTCTTTCCGGAGTGAATTCATTGCTTCTGCAAAAATCGAACCTGTAGAGAAGTGTTTACGTTTATTTTTAAGGGCATGCACACACGTAGGCATAGTACAATTGGAGTAGTCTTTGAGGATTTCCATAGCCAATGCCATTTCTTTACTCTTGTAGATCAGAGCACAATGCAGATGAAGGGGGAGCATTTCCCTAGTTGGTCTGTCTGCAGCCTGTGGTCGACCATGGCTGAATTTCTCTATAGGCTCACTTTGCATAGGGCTAGGGATTGTGTGGAAAATGAGATTTCCCCAGCAGTGATTAGCAAGTGTTTAGCTGACAGATGGGAAAAGATGCAAGGGAGCAGAAACTGCAGGGAGCATGGGGTGGCTCTTTTCGCAAGCGCTCTGAAAGATGCATGAGGGAAGTTTGATAAAAGAAGCACAGATTAGAAAATTAACTGATAAGGTTTCCCTTCTAAAAGTGCAGCAACTGATTTTGAAAGAGGTGCTTGAGTCAGTGCTCAAAAGAGCTGACATAATGGAAGATAAATTATGTACATTAGCAATTGCAGGTTGCCACAGAAAAATGAAAAATGTAGACAAAGGAATCACACTCCTAAAATAAAAATATGAGCATTGATTTTAAAAGATAATTGGAATCCAAATTCTTGGTCTGCAGAAGTGAGTGATAATGACACTGAGACCTATGACTTGTCAGAAGGGTTAGAAGTGAGAAATGCAGACATAGTACATTTCGAAGAAGATGAACCAGATGTCTCTCACAGAGCAAGTTATTACCTGGCATGCCTATTAATAACAAACAAATCCAGAGGGCAAGCCGGTGGAGGGAACATTCAGAATACTTGAATCGTGAGAGATTACACGCAAAATGAGTTGCTGGACATAGCTAAACTTTTCAGGCAGAAAGTGGGAGAATCAATCTTTGATTGGTTATTGCGCTTATGGCATACCAGAGTGGATGGTATATTTTTGGCACCAGAGGAGTTGTTGAAAATTGGATCAATTACCACTAATGTAATGTTGGGGCAAATCATTTGACGAGGGAGAATCAGAATGTGCCCTCCATCCCGGAAGACCCTTCCACAGGAAGAAGAGTCTGCAACAATATGGCCATCAATCATACGAACTTGCACCCATTCCTACTGCTCCCACGATGGATAATTATCATGAGAGATACCCTCCCAGCAGACCCTACAATCCAGCAGTAGTGCAAATCTTACCCAGAGTGAACAAGGAGACGCAAGACAGAGCTGGAGACGGTTACATGGACAGACTCGATTAAGCATCAAGAAACCAAGCCACTTTTCGGTAGTGACACCATGACGACTTAGCTACGTTAGACATGAAGCACATGTGTTATCCGCACACCCTGGACATACACAAATACTCAATTACACGAAGAACACAGGTATACAGCTCTGTAGTTAGAGGACAGAGAAATATACATACTGTCTGCACGTTTATTTTTTTGTCATTAGGCCTGCTACAGCACTGTGGTAATGCAAGAAGCAAGAAGAGTTTGTGTAAATGCTTGCAGACGCGTATATGCAGATAACCCCATGGTATGGCAGGAGAACTCAAGAGACCTGACAGCCATAACGCACCAACATACAGACAATAAGAAGATGTGTACAGTAGAAGCTAGACTACGGCTTAGGAAATCTAGCAGGCCACGACCGGCTTAGAAAGGGGACCTCAAGCCTCACAGAATTATGTGCAAGCAGAACTACTGTGGCAGGAGCGAAGCCACCGCCAAGGTCGCAGTGTTGCAAATGACATTTCTCACTCTGAACCTAAGTATCACGCTACAGTTCTGCATTGGGAACCGGTGCGCGCTCATTACAGCTATGGGCTACACACCGTCAAGATGCCGACACATAGTTGCACCTTGCATTTATAACACATATGCAGAACAGATGTTGGGCAATTAATCCCAAGAAGGTGCAGAGACCTGCTCAAGAGGTTACATTTTTGGGTGCAATATGGTCTGGCTCTGTAAAGAAAGTGCCCGAGCCTATGATTGAAATGGTGCAACAGATGACACAACCTGTGACTAGAAAAGAGGCACAGAGATTAATTGGGTTGATGGGGTTATGGAGAAATTACATACCACACTTCAGTCTGATTTTCAAACCAATTTACAAAGTTAGCAGGATGAAGCATGCCTTTGAATAGGGCTTTGATCAGCAGACTGCTTTTTAAGTGAAATATGCTTTGAAATTACATTGAACTAGGCCTGTTAATAGCTGATGACCCTTTTGTGAAATAGAAGTGCGTGTACATGATGATGTTGCTGTGTGGAGTCTGTGGCAGAGACAAGGACAGAAAAGAGTTCCACAGGGGTTCTGGTCGAATAAATTCACAGATGCCATGACCAGATACACTCCGCTTGAGAAGCAGATTGCAACAGTCTGTTTGGCTCTGGTTGAAACTGAACGAGTCACAGGAGAACAGCTAGTTACAATCTGAACGTAGATCCGTATCATGAGCTGGGTGAGAGAAGCAGCCTCTGGTGGAAAGGTGGGAATAGTGGAAGAAGACACACACGTGAAATGGAAGTGATTATTCAGTAGCAAGCGAAAACAGGGAGAACAGGAGTGTTCAAGCGGCAAGAGCAGATGCTGGTAGCTGTGAACTTGGAAATGATGCCTGAACTGAGCACTCCTGTAGCTCTACCTGAATCGCCTTTGAAAGTTGCACCCGCTTATGACACGCTATCTGATGAAGAACAGAAAAATGCATGGTTCACTGATGCCACTGATGGTACGGCTAAGTATGAGAAAGGACAGAAACATTGACAGGCAGTTGCATCCCAGACCCGCTGAGAGACTTTGCTGATGAGAGGAGGGGTGGGAGGCTCAAGTCAGTATGCTGAACTGCAAGCAGTGGCCGCAGTGATTGAACAGGTGAAAGAAACAGACTGCATACATGTATACAGACAGTTGGACCACATACCAAGATCTGACACCTTGGGCACCGGCATGGTGAGAAGAAGAATCCATGTAAAATAATACATGGATTCAGGGTACTTATTCACTTATCCACTGCCATTTTAGGGCAGTCCTGGCACCCTTCGAGCAGGTCATTAACTATCTCTTGTATATACAAGTTAAATAGAAGGGGAGCCAGGGCAAATCCCTGCATCACCACCTTCGTTACATCGAAACCTTTTAGACCAAAGTGAACAGGGGAGCTATTTCCAAAATAGAGGAGCCAAATTGATCCAGATCCAATGTGTTGGAGCTTTATGCAGATTTAGCAAATTCCACAGAGTTTCCCTGGATATTGAATCGAACGCTGTCCTCAGATCGAGGAATGCTGCATATAATTTAATTTGCTTCAAGACAGTATATATTTTAATCGAAATATGAAGCATAAAACAGCAATCTATGGTTTCTCTATTCCTTGTAAAGCCAGCCTGGAGTTCACTTATAGCATTGCTGCTATGAACGCAGTCTTGTAGGTACCTTTTTTTTTTCTTTCAAAAGAGTTTGCCTGCACTATCAAGGAGAGATATCAGGTGATAATGAAGATTGCCCAAGCTTACAGCACAGGAAGTCTTGATTCTATTAAAGACACAAAGGCGAGCGTTATTCTTAACTTCTTTAATTACTGCTTCCAACAGCTTTTTAAAACTCTGGCTGTGTAACAATAAATCTGTCATTAAACAAAGAGAGAGAGGAGAAACTACAAATCCCCATGATCCTCTCCTTCATGGTAGTCCTGAGAACCTTTCTCGCCCTCCTCCAATCATGCTTCTTCCCATAGTACATAACAAGACTTCACTAGGTCCTTTCCCCTTCTTTTTTGCTGCTCTCCGACAGTTAAAAGCACTTTCAATTTTCTTACCAAGAACGTACATCAAAGAACATTAAAAGAAAATTAAAAAACAAAAATACGTTACATAGACTAGCATTAAGAAAGAAGGCTCTAAAGCGCCCAGCACCTCTCAGAAGGGAAGTGAGAGCTTTTTTCACCTAACCCTAGCCTAGCCATAAAGCAGCCATGGCCTGTGATAGGGGAGACTACACATGGAGCGAAGACAGCAAGACCTGGGAGAAGAGGAAGCAGACCTCTCCCAAAGTTTCAAAAAAGTTCTAGGGGCCTCCATAGTACAAGCAGTCACGCAAGGATTTAATCCCCTTCAAGACAGGCTGGCAACAAAGCTGGCAAAAGAGGCAACCAAGTTGAGGGACCTTCCACATTAGAACCCATAAAGGAGGGTAATAAAGAGAGCAAAACAGCCCAGAAGAGAAAGGCCTCTTCTACTCCCCTGAACACGATGATGGGGGATAAAAAAGAAGCCCCAGGAGACGGTTGATGCCTTAAGAATGCTTTTCTGTTAAAATCAGCCATGCCCAGCCTTGTACCCCCCACCCTAGGGGCAAAAAATAAAGGAGAAGCGTAAACATCCTCAGATGAGGACGATCAATACAATACAGATGACGATGCAAGCATCCATACCCAGGGAGTGACTACCTGCGAGCCTAAAGCCAGCAATGTGGAAGTACCTCAAGATGAAGACGATATGTCTGACATGTTCGAGCCAGACACGCTTAGACACCCTAGGTCAATGGACTGAGCCCCATCACCAAGAGTAGCTCTCTACGTGGCACAAAAGATGCTCAAACCTCTGGAGAAAGAGACTAGGTTCTGTCTAAAAGAAGAATGCCCTAGACCTGAGCTAGCACGGAAAGTATCAGATACACCTGTGCTCCAGCCGAAGATGCTCACCTTTGTGATAAAAGCAGGAAAATACACCAGAAAGGGCATCGATAGAGCATGGAAGTCCTGCCAGGACAAAATCTTAGACCTAGCCGGGTCCATAGCTAAGATTATGGACCTTGCAGAAAGAGCAAAAGATACAGGAGAGCCTGTAGACCCTCAAGATCTAGTGAACTGGGCTCAGTGCTCGGTATGTGTGTAAGGTAATGCAAATTGCGCTCTTTCATCTGAAAGTCGCAGGAGCATTTTCCTAAAAATATACAACAAGCTAGGGGACTTGGCATCCTACCAAGCAAGAGAAGGACCCCAAGGGTTGCTTTTCAGCGAAGCCTTCGTGAAAAGATGAACACATTTGTAGGAACTTTCACAGCGCTAGAAAACGCACAAGCCTCCATAAGGAAAGTATTTTGCAGGAGAGTTTTTGCAGGAGCTGGCCGACACTTTGGGCAGTTCGAATGGCCGTTTCAACTCACAAAGAAGGCCCCAAGGTCCGAGAGGGCAAAATTGGGAATCAAGACAGCAAGATGCCTTTTTCCCCAACAGAGGACGGGGGTATAGAGGGCGCAGATGTCAAGGATATTACAGGCAGAAAGGAATTACCTCAGGTGAGAGCCCACAGTACAAAATACCCTAGGAGGGAGGACAAGTCTTTTTATAAGCAATTGACGCAAGCTGTCTTCTGACACATGCGTTTTGCAAACCATAGGAGGTTTCAAGCTTGAATTCATGGAGACACCCAAACAATCTTATCCTCACCCGCACATTCACATATCGCGTGCAGAAGGCATGCTGTTAGATACAGAGTTACACTTGCTAGTGCAGAAAAAAGCGATAGAAAGGTCAGACACACAAACACTAGGCTTTCAGAGCAACATGTTCTTAGTTCGCCACAAAGACAAGGTACGCCCAGTAATAAATCTAAAAGAACTAAACAGTTGGCTAGTAAACAGGCAAGCAAGTACAATGGGCGATCTCCACTATAACAGGGTTAGGTGTCCTAGTAAACGGAGAAAAATCCACCATAAGTCTGAGCAAGAGGACAGACTTCTTAGGCTTTGTGAAGGATAGCCAGAAGGCAACCTTAGAACTACCTGTACCCAAGATGAGAGCAATAAAGAAGGTTTCGAGAGCAGCTCTCAAGAATCCAGTTATATTGCTTCGAAATCTAGCCAGAGTAGTGAGCCTACTTGCAGCATCTATTCAAGCAATTTTTCCGGGTCCCCTACACTACCGAGCCCTACAGAGGCTCAAAATTAAATATCTCCAGAAGGGTATGCAATACCATGAATTAGTGCCACTAGACGAGGACAGCAAGTGAGAACTTCTATGGTGGCTTCACATCATGCAAGCGTGGAACGGCAGAGACATTTTTGGGGATGTTCCAGAGCTCATCATAGAGTCCGACGCCAGCAGATCAGGCTGTGGCGCAAGAGGTGGGCAAACAGAAACAGGAGGAAAGTGGTCGCAGGCAGAACTCGATCTACAAATCAACTGCCTAAAACTACTAGAAGGCTAATTTGCGGTGAATGCGTTTGTCAAAGAGAAAGCACATTGTTGCGTCCTTCTCCAGATGGACAAAATCTCGGCAGTGAGATATATAAACAAACGGGGAGGGGTGAAATCCTAGATGCTAGCAGAGCTAGCCAAGGACTTTTGGCATTTCTGCTTAGAGAAAAAGATTGCAGTCACAGCAGAGTATCAGGAGTTCAGAACCGAGTAGCGGATTGGAACTCCCGCTATCTGCAGGACCCAAGCGACTGGAAACTACACAAGTTTGTATTCAACAGATTACAACAACAGTGGGGACCGTTCAATACGGATCTCTTCGCATAGAGGCTCAACACCCAGCTGCTGAAGTACTTCAGTTGGAGGTAGGATCCAGAAGCCTTGGGGATGGACGCCTTCCTACACAGCTCGACAGGCAAAGTCCATTATGCTTTACCCCCATTTGCGATGCTGGCGAGGGTACTAGCAAAAGTATGCAGAGACAGAGCAGATATAGTCATAGTGACACTAGAATGGGGATCGCAAGCCTGGTTTCCAGATCTGATAGAACTTTCTTCGGAATTCCCCTGGAGGATTCCGCAGAGGGCGGATCTCTTGACAGATCTGTCAAGGTCAGTGCACCCACTAGTGCAGGAACAAACCCTAGCCTTGATCGCATGCAAAATTTCAGGCACAGGTGGTGTTTGCCAGGACATTCAGAGGAAGCTGCATAGCTCATCTGAGTATCCTGAGCTCCGTCCACCATTAGGAGCTATTGTACTGCTTGGCAAACCAGGGAGTTATGGTGCAGGGGTAGGAGTTTTCCTCCCGTTTCAGCCCCTATAGTGCAAGTAATAAACTTTCTAGCTAGCCTGCCCAGTCAAGGAAAGGCTTTCAGAACAGTAGGAGTATATAGATCAGCCATCTCAGCCAGACACGAGTTAGTAGACGGCGCACCAGTGGGAGAACATCCAGCAGTAGCTAAATTAATTAATGGAGTGAAAGTGAGCAAACCACCACAGCCAAAATATTCCTCCTTGTGGGATGTTAACAGGGTGCTAAATCTTTTTGAACAATGGCCAAGTAACGACCTTCTATCGAGAAAACAGCTATCAGGGAAGCTGGCAACCCTATTTTGTCTAGTATCCTGTAGGTGTGTTTCAGACGTGAAGGCATTAGAGATTGACAGAAAAGTGTTTTACCCAGAAGGAGTGGCGTTTAGCATTGCACAGCGCACAAAGACCGGTTCGTCAGTCATCTTGTATCCCTATTTTCCAAACAGAAGCATTTTATGTGTAGCCCAGTGCATTAAAAGTTACGAAGTAGCAAATGCAGGAGTGAGACCGCAGGGCGCAATTCAGCTATTGATAGCACGCAGGAAGCCATATCACGCAGTAGCAACAGCTACTCTAGCAAGATGGGTGAGAGAAATTATGACCTTAGCAGGAGTTGATATTTCATTGTTCGGGGCTCATTCTGCTGGAGGAGCTATGGCTTCCAAGGCTTTTGCAGTGGGGTTACCGCTGCAGGAGATCATGAAAGCAGCAGTGACTCTGTGTTCAGAACTTTCTACTTCAAGTCAATTTCAGCTATTACCACGGCTGTCATAGAGAGCTTTGAACAAGCATAATGCTCACTTCTGGTTTTGATATAGAATGAAGATTGCCCAAGCTTACAGTGCAGGATTTCTTGATTCTATTAAAGACACAGAGGTGAGCATTATCCCACCCAGCAAATACAAAAGGTTTCTAATTGTACAGAATATTATTGAATTATTGGTAGCGTATTCCCCTCCCTAACTGTACGTCTCTCTATTAAAGCAGGAGATGACCAGAAGAACAATCAAGACTAGCTGTATACAATTGGAACACAGAGGATAGCTTGTCGGAAGAATAAGAAGCTGGTGGGACAGATGAGCGAACTCAAAGAAACCAAGAAGGAGTTGTCTTTTGTTCACAGACTGTTTATCAAGAGCCCTAATAGGAGCATTCAAAAAAGAGGAAAGGACCTATTGAAGTCTTGTTATGTACTATGTGAAGGGTCCTGATTGGAGGAGAGCGAGAAAGGGTCTCAGGACTACCATGAAGGAGAGGATCATGGTAATGCTTATTTTGTCCTCTCTCTTTTTGTTTAATGGCATATTTTTTGTTATACAGCCAGTAGCTGGTGTTAAAAAAAGTAAGAGTTTTATAAAGCTGTTTGATGCAGTAATTAAAGAAGTTAAGCATAATGTTTGCCTCTGTGTCTTAAATAGAATTAAGACTTCCTGCGTTGTAAGCTTGAGCAATCTTCATTATCGCCCCATATCGCTCCTTGGTAGTGCAGAAAAACTCTTTGGAAAGATAATTTTAAGGTACAAGACTGGGTTGATCGCAGCAATGTTATAAGTGAACTCCAGGCTGGAAGCATTAGAGGAACCAAAGATCACTGTTTTATGCTTCATATTTTGATAAAAAAATACACTGTCTTGAAGCGAATTAAATTATATGCTGCATTCCTCGATCTGAGGACAGCATTTGATTCAGTATCCTGGGAAACTCTGTGGAATTTGCTAACTCTGCATAAAGCTCCAGCATATTTGATCTGGATAATTAGGCTCCTCTATTCTGGAAATAGCAGCTTTGTGCACTTTGGTCTAGGAGGTGATAACACCACAGGTTTCGACGTAACAAAGGTGGTGATGCAGGGATGTGCCCTGGCTCCCCTTCTATTTAACTTGTACATACAAGAGATAGTTCATGACCTGCTCGAAGGGTGCCAGTACTGCCCTAAAAAGGATGCGGATAATTACCCTGCGTTATTTTACATGGATGACGCAGTACTATTGGCTACAACCCTGCATGGTTTGGAAAAGTCCCAGACGATATTTGTGTCCAAGTGCAAAGAGTTGCAATTGCATTTGAACACTGAAATGTCGAAAGTAATAGTGTTGAAGCCTCGATTTGCAAAATCTAGGCCTTTGGTGTTAAAAGTGAAATAAACCCCAGGTAGACCAAGTCAACCATTTTGATTATCTTGGGGTTCTATTTCATGAATCTGAGGGATGGGCTGCCCAGGTGAGACGCTCGGTCTCTACTTTGGAAAAATGTGGGGGGTCTATAAAGGCCTTCCATGCAAATCATGGCCATGGACTAACTTCGTCGGCACTAGACTTGCATGGAATGCAGGCTGTTCCTGCTGCTTTGTATGTGGCCAAATTGTGAGGGTATGCTAGCCTTGCAAAATTGACAACAAGTGAATTAAAATTAATTAAAAAACTGGTTTTGTTGCACAAGAGTACCCCCTCTGCGTTAGTTCTTCTGGAACTCGATGTAATCCCGGTGGGCGCCTTGGCGTGCCTTAGCCCAGTCCTTTTTTGGTTAAGACTATGGAATCAGTAAGGGCTGGAAAAATATAGAGACGCAATATGTCATGTGATGTTTATGGCCGGAGGGAAGACAATTGACTTGCTCTGCCATGTTAGAAAGACCCTCTATGATATTGTGGGAGGTAATCTATGGGAAAACCCTCATAACCAGCCGATTGGAATAAGGAAAGTGTTAAGGGAAAGCGTGTCCCAAAGAGCAAGGGTCCAGCTAGAGGCTGGTGCCATGAAGTTAAAACTAGGACCCGCCTACCTTGAACTTAAGATACCTGGCAGAATGTACCAATGTATTATGTGTGGGGAGGCAAGCGAGTCAATATGATGCATTTATGTTGATCTGTGCAAAAACGAAGCAGCTGAGGCGTATGTATCTGAAGCCAATATTGAAGGAGGCTGTGGTGAGGGACATTGGAACAGCAATGAAGTTCTTGCAGCAAAGCATTCTATCCCATGTAGTGTTTGCGGTTGCTCGTTACACCCACAGGTCGTGGTTGTTAACAAAGAAGCTGTTCAATTCTGTTACCAACTGTAAATAGGTTCCTAAAGTAACTTCTGTGAGCAGGGCTCTCCTTTGTGCTATTTTTGAAGTATACTTATTTCTGGCCATATGAAGTTTATATTGTCCATTTCTTTTTTATATATATATTTTTATTGTTATTAATCAGTTGGAGCATACAATATTAGCATCTGTTATGACAAAGTAACCATTACATATGAGCTACAGGAGTCATCAATAGTCTTGTTGCTCACACTTAGTCGATGCAGACCCCCAGAGAGTGCTGCTTCCCCCCCAGGCCCCACCCAGTTCACCTGGTTTCTTCCCTCCCAGCCTGCCCCGTCATCTGTTCTCGCCCAGGCACAGATAAAGTCATTCCAGGTGGGGTTTAAAGGTTAAAGCCGCATATTTAAGATCATACTCCAACAGTGGCGACCAGATCGATTGAAATTGGTGGAGCTTTCCTTCCCTTGCGGATGTCACCTTCTCTGCCACAGCACATCCCAGACCTTGATCCATCATAGAACCAAGTCTGGGCCTGCTACCGCATTCCAGCGTCAGGCGATGATGATGCGCACCGCCAGCAGCAAGTGTGTCAGCAGCTTCGCGCTTGTCCCAGATTTCGGGTATACTTCCGCAAGTGGGGCCCCCAGAAGCAAGGTTTTGGGACAGAACGGGTGTTTGCTTGCTGTGATATCTTCTATGGTCTCCACAATCGCTTACCAGAAGGATCGAACTCAGGGACACCACATATGGAAGTAGGAGCTCTGGTCCCCATAGTTTTGCCAACAGGCCGGGAAGTCCGAGGTCTGTAAATGATGTATCTGTGCCGGGGGATAGTACCGGGGGATAGTACCAGCGAAACATCAATTTTAAAGCGCACTCATTGTTGGCCACGCATCTGGATGAGGCATGTCCCCTTGCCCAAATTTGGTTGGTGACACAGATCTGACTCCCATTAGGGCATATAGTCTGGGAGGCGGGAGGTCAGGGGATCTTCCCTCAAGAGGCTATACAGTTTCGAAATCCAGCCTTTGCCCAAGCCCTCCCAGGTAGTCAGTTCAAGAGGGCTCAGAGCTCGAGTAGCTTTCTGTCTTATTTCCGGATTCATGATCCTATGGAGTAATTGAGTGTATGCAAACCTATCCGACTCTGAGAGGTGGAATACCCCTTTACAGTCCTCGAATGAGCATGGCTGGCCCTCGTTGAATAGCTGTGCCAATGTGAGTTGGTCCCCTTTTCTCCAGTTCCCAAAAGCCATAGGGTGCATGCCCGTTGTAAAGGCGGGGTTGCCAAAAACCGGGGAAAGTGGTCCCATGTCCCTGGGAATCTTCTTCTCCTTCAAGGCCACGTCCTATTCCTTTAAGGTGGCCTTTGTGGATGAGAGTAGGTGCAGCCATTGCTTTCGTATTGTGTAGGAGATAAAGGGCAAAAAGCGGAGGGGGTGAGGACTTTTGGATTGTTCGATCTCCATCAATTTTGGTGCAGGAGCCTCGGCTGTCCATGCAAGCAAATGTGAAAGCTGGGCCGCTTCCGCATATTTACGTAGATTGGGAACCCCCAAACACTGTAGCAGGGATTCACCCATCATCACCTTCTTAGGGATCCTAGATTTCTTACCCCGCCACATGAATCCTAGAAGTTTGCGTTGGAGCTGATCCAATACTAGTGTCGGGATTACCACCGGGAGGGATGAGCAAAAGTAGAGCAGGCGAGGGAGAATGTTAATTTTTACTGCTGTGATTCGGCCCATCAAAGAGATCTCCTGGCCTTCCCATCTTTCTAGGTCCTTTTCTAATGATTTAATGAGGGGGGGGGGATTGACCGCATAGAGGTCCATTGGAGAAGCTGTAAGCCGGACCCCCACGTATTCAATAGCAGTGGTGTCCCAGGGAATTGGGCATGGTGCCTGGAGGGAAGTGATGTCCAGTAGTGACGGGCCCCAGCACAACTGATTTCCCAAAATGTATTTCGAACCCGACTACCAGGCCAAAAGCCTGAAGTTCTTATAAGGCCGCTTGGAGGGAGGGTGGAACGTCGGTGATGGAGAGAAGTAGGTCATCAGCGTGCAAAGATACCTTGTAGGAAGAATTATGAGCCCCAACGCCCTGAATTGTAATATTCCTACGTATGTGGAACATTATCCCATAATGAGGGCAAATAAAAGAGGGGAAAGAGGGCATTTCTGTTGTGTGCCACATGTAATTGGAATCGGGGAAGAACGTTCCTGATTAACTTGAAGTAAGGTGCTCAGGGAGAAATAGTTGGTGGCTATCAACTTTCTAAATTGTGGTCCAAAATCGAACACCTCTAAGGTTAAGTGCATAAAGGACCAATCGACCTTATCTAACGCCTGGGTTGCATCGAGAGCTAGGAGGGCCATCTTCCCTTTAGTCATAGTAGTGTACTCAATTAGGTTTAGTGCCCGCCTGATGTTATCTCCCATCTTTCTCCCCTGAATAAAACCTGTTTGATCAGTGTTAATTAGTGCCGGGAGGAGAGGGCCTACACGATTTGCCAACACCTTCGAGTAGATATTCACGGCAATATTCAGGAGAGATCAGCCTATAAGAGGCCCACTCTTTAGGATCCTTGCCAAGTTTCAATAACCAGATCGTAGTAGAGGCTTGCATGGAGGGGGTCACACTACCTGCGTCTCCAAAGGAGTTAAAAAGATCTGTTAGGGGAGAAAGCAGTTGGTTACTAAAGAGTTTGTAGAATTTTGGTGAAAACCGTCAGGGTCCGGGCCCTGGGTTTTAGAGACTTTATCACTGCCTCCATCTCCTCCTGACAGATAGGGGCTTCTAGTGCCTTCATCTCTTCATGGGCTAAATGAGGTAGGGCCTCTTCCGTAATGCACTTTCTCTGTGCCGAGATCGACCTACCTGGGTTGGACATGGTCTCCAGTAAATGGGCCTGTGCTAGGAGCAGTTTATCCCACTCCCCATATTTGGTTACCCCATGTTGGTCTTTGAGACCTATGATAAAGTTACGTTTTCTGGTCTGAGCCCGTTTCCTTGCTAAAAATTGGTTGGCCTTGTTGCTCTTTGCATAATAAGCCTGTTAAACTGACATCAGGGTTTGTGCCGTTTCCTCTGCATATAGGGCCTCTAATTTATTCTGAGCCATGCAAAGGGCTGAGTGGACTTTGGGGGACCACCCCTTCTTGTATTTACCCTCAATCTCTGAAATTTCCCATTCCAGGAGGGCCCTGACTTGTTTTTTCCGCTTGTAGTATTCCACTGTGCAAGCAAATAAAATACCCCTGATGACCCCCTTCATGGCGTCCCACGTTGTGGCTGGGGAGGTTAGTTCCTTGGGGTTCTCCTGAAAGTAGTTCCTGATCGCTTTCGGTACTACATCCCCTAAGGCCATATCGTTCAGGATTGGGTCATGTAGGCGCCATTGTGGTCTTGTCAACAGAGCTGGACTCCAGGCCCTCATTTGAAGCAGCACTGGGGCATGGTCCGAGAGAACCTTCAGTCCAATATCCACTTTGTTTGTAAATGACATAAGCTGAGGCAAGGCCAGAATCAAGTCAATATGAGATGAGGAGCGGTGAACCTGTGAAAAAAGGAATACTCCCTTTCATCTGGGTGAAGTACTCTCCAGGCAGCGACCTGAACAAATGGAGAATACTCAGGGCTATCTTGAAATCCTCGGGGGAGGGGGCATGCATTTTCTCCATGTCCGGATCAGGGACACCGTTAAAATCTTTAAAATCTCCCCCAATGACAACCTGTCCCTACAGGAAAGGCAGGAGAGATGCTTACAGGCTCCCAAGGAAGAAATCTTGGCCCTCATTTGGGCGCAGATTGAAATCAGTGAGTATAGTTGACCCATGAGCACCACCATGGGGGGTGCAATGGGAACATGAATCATTTAACTATCTGGGGGTTCAGATTTTTCATGATGTGGAGGACACATATATGAGTAATACAGGTAGGGCACTGTCACGGATTGGTGATGCCCTTTTGGCAGAAACAACCTCTTCTTTAAATGGTAGAATAGCATTGTGTAAAATGATAGTACTTCCGAGATTATTGTATTTCTTTAGCAATATCCCTTATATGATAAAACGTGTTTTTTTCAGATGTTGGATGTCAAAATCAGTTAATTACTATGTGGTACTGGTAGGCATAGAGTGGTTGTTGTCGATGTTGCAGAGACCTTACCAGGAACGTGGTTTATCCCTGCCGGACTACGAGGTGTACTTCCTTGCTGCTTAGCTACAGTATGCACCACGCTGGAATGATTCACCAGAGGGCAAGGTTGGCATGCTATTGGGCATGCTATTGGGAGGCCCTCTGAAATATCGTCAAGCAATCGAGCTACTATATGACGTAATGGAGTCTAAAGGAAACACGTTCATAGTACAGGTAGTTCGGATGACACGAAAGAGACTTTTGACTAAATTCTGATTGAACGCACCTTACCACCATGCTTTGCCTATCAGATTTAACAAGGTTTTGTTTGGGATATATAAGGATATGGGTCTTTCCTTCTTGCAGTCTAAGGGTTGTAGGTCAGTGGGTGATTTCTTCAGGGAGGTTTGTTTGCTCCCCTTCAATTGTTGGGCGGAGGAATATGGTACACCACGAGGGCTCCTTTTGAACTATGCCAAGGTAGTTGGACGAATGGCTAAATTGTGGTCGGTTATTCCAGATGAACCAGAGACCATCCCATTGTTGCAGGAATTCTTCTCAATAGTGGAAGGGAAAGGTACACTCACACTAATGTATGAAATATTATTACATGGAAGGCAGTGAAGGCGAGCGTCCCCAGATAGCACGATCCTCCCCACAATGAGAGACAATAATGGACTCTCCCAAGATGGGAATAAGGCTAAGACAAAGTGCGGGTGAGCTTAATGGGAGTTTATATAAATCAGAATAGGGCATGCAAAGGACTCTGCAAACTCCGAGAGTGCTCTGTCTGACAATAGCAAAGACAGGCGTATATATTTACAAAATGCGTCATAAGAACCTACACACTATAGGGGGCACATGTTCGTGGGGATTGGGTGGCGACAACTAACTATAGGTGCAGCTGTGATGTGGTTTCCTGTGGTTGGTGGACGTCACTGGTTACCCACGTGGGCCGGGCAGGTCAGCTGGGCTCATCCGGGCGGTGTTGTTGTGGCAGGCGTGACCAGTGCCATTGATGAACGTCTTTCTTGGCTTTCTGCCCTAAGGCCACGCACACCGCATTCATTCAATATTGCAATATTATCTTCCCCGGTAAATCCTCCAATAGGTTATTCTACAGGTTAATGCAACACAGGAGGAATGCACCTAGAGTGGTGTCTTTTGGTGATACATCAATACATGGTTACCATCGTCCTGTTGACCGGGTATCATAGGTCGCGAGGTTGGGTCTCAGGGCAAGGGGCGAGCTGTCCAAGTTATCATGTCTCGTTAGAAGTCATTATGAATGTGTTCCTACAGTGTTGCTATGATATTGGGTGTCCTAATTTTACAGGGGCCATTAACCTGGGGTGAGCTGGTGGGTCGTGGAGCCTAAGAAAGGGCACCTTCGGGCCTGTGTTTATGGCCGGGGGTTTACTGCTGGGTTGTAAATAATTCAGGTGGCTGGCCGCGGCCATGGGAGCTGCGGCGGAACGTGAATGCTTGAAGCGGCTTCAGCCGAATTGGGGGAGGTGAGGCAGAGCAGCACAGGCCTCTGCTTTCCGTCTGGCAGGCTTCAATGGGGAGTAAGGGGGAATGGCCTTGGATATGCCCACAATGGTATTTTCCTTGTGTGTTGCAGATTATGTGGAAGAGGCAAAAACATTCATATAATGTACAATACTCATTGATTCTTTTCAAAGCTTATGTTTTCTATATTGTTAGTGCCTTTACATGGCCATTTCACATGTGTTACCTATACCCATTTTGCAATTGATATCTATATGTTAAGTATTTAACAACCACAACATTTTGTTACATTTCTATGCATGCACGGTAAGCGAGGTAGTAGTAAGGTTGGTGGAGCACGCAGGAACAACTGCCCAATGAGACTGATTGCAGTGACACATGGTGAGCTTGGACATTCAAATACATTTTGTGCATTTTCGCGCACAATTTACATGAGCTCCCAATGTGGTTGCACTTGTCTTCCTTTGCACTCTAGCTGCATTAGTTCAGTTATGGCATAGGACCTTGGAGTGCATTCTTCTCGGTGAAACATATAACATGAAAACCGCGGGACACTTTTACCATTTGCGCATAGCTACGGGGATGTGGGTACTTCAACCAAAATGCCATATAAACACACATTCAGCCATCTTCCTGGAGGTTACATGTTTTAATCAAAAAGGTCCTGGAAAGAAGAGTTTCATCACAGGCAGTTTGCATATTAGTATTTGGGGTCTCTACTTTTGTCGGGGGACCATTTTACAGTTCTTTTCCACCCTGGCCCTGCTGGCCGGGTCATACTGAGGACAGTGATACACTGCGGAAGGTGAATGTTACAGTGTTTGCATCTAGCACTAGCTCATGTCCGTCTGTTCGTGGGAACGGGCTCTCAGCGGATCTGCCAGGGAGCTGCGGCCTCGGGGACAAGTGAGACTCTCCAAGGGTGGGGGCCGCGCTGCGGCGCACAGGGCTCATGCCATTTTGATTTCACAAAATGGTTTCCAGGGCCTAGCTTGATACAGCATGTTTGGTCAATGTTTTCAGCCAGTGGTTCACCCGCCACCTGGGCCCTGGTGGCAGGGGGGACCCCTGACGAGCCATGTACTCCACAAGGGGGGGGGGGCTGCAGGGGAGGGGAGGGTCCCTTGGACCTATCCTCCCATACAGCAGTCATCCCCTGTCCTTGCAATTGAAGGTAAATGGGAAATTGACCTGGGCTATATCTGAGCAGGAATACTGGTGATGTGTGAGCACATTAAAAAGGTATGCAGGAATGCCAGGTTCAAGTCGACCCAGTTCAATTTTCTTCACATGGTCTATATGACTCCGGTTAGGATGCGGGTCATTGCCCCCAGAGTTGCCCCACACATGTCTCAGATGTGCTCATGACTCTGCGGGTTTCTGGCATATGGATTGGGAGTGCCCTGTGATCCAACCCTATTGGAGGGAGGTGATGGATTGGATCATTACATTACTTCATAAGTCCCATGAGTGCAATCCAGCCCTGTGTTTGTTGGGTATTTTACCAGGAAGTAAGAAAGAGAAACAAAGGACGAAGATTGCCCAATTGTTCTTAATGTTAGCAAAAAAGAGGTTAGAAGTGTTGTGGAAGCGCCCAGGGTTCCACTTATTCCCCCAATGGGTGTTGGATGTGAAAAGATGGGGTCTAGCTGAAACACAAGTGTTACGTCAAGATAAAGATGAGGACATAGAGGAGGGTATGCGGTTGGATTGGGGGCAACTGTTGAATGCTCTCACGACCTCCACCGATTTGAAACTTTCCCGAGGAAAAATGCTTTGTTTCCGATGGAGGTGTTGCTGGGTTCCTGCCCGGGTGCAGGAGAAGCTTGAGGGGTATAGTAACTTGACGGGACTGCCAGGAGCGATGGCTTGGCGGGTTGGTACTTATAGGGTCAACAGCCTGAGGAGGAAGGTCTTCATCAGTGGACTTTCAGTGTTGGATGTTTTGTGTGGGATATTGCACAGCCATGTTTGGGGAATATATAATAAAAAGCAATATTGTACACAGTACCATTAATGTATATGATCTGACTCTGTGAATGTTGATTTCGGATGTGGGTAGGGGGGTTGCGGTGTTTGTTCTGTTATTTTAAAAATCAATAAAAACATTATTTTTTTTAAAATCTTCAGTGGGGTTTCATCCGCCCAAAACAAAAACATTGGATATCACTTGGATCCTCAAAGGTTCCAGAGAACTGGTGTGAGGGCTCCGGATAGATCTAGGGCCTGATTGTCAATGGAAACGCTTCCCAGCTCAAAGCCGCAAAAGCACACGAGCCACGTGTACAGGTGAATATTGATCATTGCGGGGCATAGCTCCCAACTCACCCGCTTTTGGCGGGTGTCACCCGCCTTGCAAAGGGCTGACTCACCCGCCAAGCCTCCTGCACGCCCATTCATTCCAATGGGCCGCCAAAAAGAAAATCGGGTGATTTCACCCGCCTTTGCGAGACAAATGGTTGAGAGCTATGGGGGGGGGGGCGGGGACATGTGAAATAGGGCTCAGTGTTAGTTATTAGTCGTGTTGGTATTGAACTGTACAGAGCTAGTAGCAGTTTATTATGGGGACAAAAATTGTATTTTTCAAAGATGTTTACTTTCAACTGCCTGAATTATATAATAGGAATTCTCCTTCTTTCAGTCTCTAAATCTCCCAAGTGAATGGCCTCAAATTCTGAGGCGTGTGATCTGTCTTTTCACTTCGCTGCCTCCCCTTGACGCCTTTGCTCTCTTCAGCTGCCTACTCTTGGTGTTCTGCCCTTTCACCTCAACACACCCAGCCTGTCTCATTCATTCAGTTCCCTATTTCCTATCAACCTCTCGACGTCCCCTCAACTTCTGTCCCGGGATTTCGCATACAATCGATATCTCCCTCTTTTATTGTCTCTTCCCGTTCCCCTCCTCGCTCCTCCACGCTGCGTTCTTAGGTTCTCTCGTTCGCTTCATTTAACGCATTCTCCAAAACTCTACTTTAAGCCTCGAGCCCTTTGCTTTCGCGCAGTCACGTGATGTCTGTGAGTGCTGCTGATTTGCAGACAGGTATCGACTTGCTGACCAACAGCGAGGGAGGAGGCTGAAACGAGAACCTCTCGGTAGGGGCCGTCTGCGAATTACCCATCCACAGACTGTGCTGCATACGCTCACTCCAGTTAATAACTCAGATGCTATTTTTAGGTTATCCATTGTTGTTTTTTTTCTTTTTGAACTGTAGTACTCACACTAGAGATAAGGAACTTATGCCAAAGTGAGGAGGTGTGACTTGTCAAAGATCATAGACATACCACCAGAAGATTAGAGTAGAGCCAGGATTACTGCTCATGCCAATGAGAGTCTAAAGTTCGCAACATTATTGGTTGACCCGGCATTTGTTAGCAATGCCGGTAATTGTTAAACTATACAATGCAGGTGGCTAGATTATATAAAACAATATGTGTTTGCCAAGTATTCATATTGGTTATATCAGCTCAGTTGTGGCTGGTGTGTGTGCCCAAGATCACAAGGTGACACGGCAGTACAATTCCTTTATCCAGCTGCTTTAGTGCCCATTCATTATGAACATAGTAGATTTAGAGGCATGGAGTGCCTGTAGTGGGGACTCTAGGCAGAAAATAGGAAGGTATGATATTGATGTTATATTTTATTTATATCGCGCCTATACACACGTGTTTGCAAGGCGTTTGCAGTAAGCGTCTGAGAGTGCCATCATGCATCCCATTAATGTATTCTTCCCCTGATGTCACTATATGCAATCATTTGCTGCACTTGGCAGCGCATATGCTTGCATTTGCCTTTCTGGATGCAAAACTAAACCATCCAGGGCCCGATTCATGGAATTTCTTTGCACTGCTGAAAAGTGACTTTGCAGTGCCGACATAAACCCTGATTCATGTAACTGTGCAAAGTGTATTTCTGCAGTGCAAAGTCTTTGCAAAGTCATTTTGTACTGCAAAATGACTATGCACTGACTTTGCACGGATTTTGCATTGCAAAAATACACTTTGCACGACTCCATGAATAAGGGTTTGTGTTTTAAGTGCAAAGTCACTTTGAACAGTGCAAACAATTCCATGAATCGGGCCCCCAGAATGTAAAAGAAAACAGGCATTGGCAAAGCCAAAGTTTTTGCTCTTGCAGTTGTTGCATTTTACATTTAGAGGCATACATTTGACGCGGCCCAATAAAGGACATACCGAGCTCAAAAAGCATGGAAGCTAAAGGTAGGGTGACCAGACATCCCGGTTTTCCCAGTACAGTCCGGGGAAATCACCCTCCGTCCCAGGGTGCCAAGAGTTTGTTGATTTTATAAACCCGTCCTGCGTTTCCAAGGGTGTGTGGCTCCGGTCCCGGTTTTTGCTGGGACCCGATTTCAAAATCCTGAAATCGGGTCCCAGTGCAACTCTTCCTGCACGAATGGGGGCATGAAATGCTTTTCACGCCCCCATTCCCCACCTTCCCCTCCCCGGTGCTCTCCTCAAATGAAAGGAGTGCGCATGTGAGCACCTAGAAGTAGGACTAAAGTTTTATTTGAATTTACTTTAGTCCTACCTCTATTTTTATGGCCTGTCCCATTTAAAAAAAATCTTGTCACTTTATCTAAAGGGAAGATTTTCATGCAAATATTGTCATGTGAGTTGTTAGCCGCTGCTGGCTAATTAAATACTTCTAACATTTTACATCGGCAGCTGAGGCACAAACCCAAACCTGCAATTTACACAGCTTGATGTGGAGGCCAATACATGGTTTTGATGGAAGTAGGACTGGGGTGAGGGATTAGGAGTAGGACTAGGATTCATGACCAGGATCAGGACTGGGATAAAACTAGGTTGTGGGTCAGTGAAGGAGGACAGGGGACTGTTAAGGGACTAGGAGTGGGACTGGGATGAGCGACTAGGATGATGGACTGAGGTCATGGGACGGGGACTGACATGTAGATGAAGGGACTGGGGCGAGGGACTAGGAGCAAGATTGGGATGAGGGTCTTGGAAAGGGAATGGGATGAGGGGCTACGAGTAGGACTGAGACAAGGAACTGTGGTGAAGGATAGGGGATGAGTAACCAGGAAGAGGAGGGGGACTGATATGAGAGACCAGAATGGGGGATGGGGATAAGGGACTAGGACGCAAGACGTGGGAATAGGAATAGAACTGGGACAATATACTAGGAGTGGCATTTGAACGAGGGACTGAAATGAGGGATTATTAGTAGAACTTGGATGAAGGACTGGTACAGAGGACTACGTATAAAACATGGATGAGTTGAGAATCTGGGATAAGGGAACAGCAGTAGGACTGGGATGAGGGATTGGGAATAGAGAGTAAGAATAGGGCTAAAACAAGGGACTACGAGAAGCAATGGGACAAGGGATTTAGAGTAGGACCGGACGATGGACTATGAGAAGGACAGGGGCAAAGGATTAGGAGTAGGCTGCTGTGAGGGACTAAGAGTAGGACTGGAATGAGGAACTGGGATGAGGGATTCGGAGAAGGACTAGGGGTGGGACTTGGATGAGTGACTACAATAAAAACTGGGACAAGAATCTGGGATGACGGAATTGGGCAAGGAAATGGTGCATGTCTGGGAATAGGGCTGGAATGAGGGACTAGGGCTGGCACGTGAGATGAATCGGACTGCGTAAAGTACAGGGGTCTGGGGTGTTATTTTATTTTTTGGTGCCTGCGCTGAGACATGCTTGCAGAAGAAATCATGGTGAGCGCAGGACACAAACAATAACATTATGTCATGCAGCCAGTTCATGCCAGTAGCATCGCTAGTTGTCATAGCAACCACACATCCTGCTTCTCTGCATCATTTCTATGTTCAAGTTAATCGGACTACAGAGTGCTCATCTCAGCATTGCACTCACGTTGGCTATCCGTTGCCATGTAGGAACAACTTAATGGTGTGCAAACATCTCGAGTCAGGCAGCCTTCACACTTCATAGATGAGTCCAACTTCAGGGAGGGAACCCCGGGGCGATTGACGTTCAAGCGACTCTCAGGCAGGCGTAGTCTCTGCCACACTGCCTGACACACCGGTGGCACATGTTGAAACCATACAAATCAGTCCATGCCTATTTGAGAAAAGGCAGCCGAATTTGGGCTCCTGTCTGCACTTCTTGGGGGTGGGAGGGGTGGAGTGGGTGGGGTGCATGGAGAGTCGAGAAAAGCAGAAGGCATCACATAATCAGGGTTGGCGTTGGGCCAGATTTGGGATCCAGCAAAATAGATCTCCTCCGATCTCTAGATGACGCCATTTATTTTAGCCATTTATTTTAGTGCCTTATAAAGACGCTGGCGATTCGAACCGTGTTCTTAAGGCTCAGGGACGAGACACTTACCACTACGACCATTCGAGCGTCTGATAGGGATCCCTGTGAAATTTCTTGTTAAGATTGTACTCTGCAATCAACATTTAGCTACAGCTTTTTGAAAGGTGTGCGCACCTTTTATAGTTTGCTTGCAACATTATAGGAAACACCCCTCCCTGCGGTCATTTTCCAGGTGTTTCTTATTAATAATCTGAGAGGCAAATGTTTATGGGAGAGGGGGTGAAAATCCCTCTCCCGCCCTCATCCACCCATTGCCATCGCTGGTGGGGTCCCACAGTAAAGGAAATCAATTTCCAGCACTGTTCATAATTCACCCTTTGGCTTGCTCTCCTCTCCCTGGTCCCATGTTCTGCTTCTCAACACCCTTTCTCTTATCGCTTCTCAGTGTTCTGTCCACAGGGTGGTGCTAAAGCTCCACCATACGTGCCCGAACCAAGCAAAAAAAGGACTGAATGGTCTACTCATATATAACATGACGAAACTGGAGAACTCCACATCTATTTTTCATTGGAAAACTCTTGCAAACAGTGTCAGACTAGCAAGTGAAGAATTGGGTAAACTCTTGAAAGGCTGATGCTAAAAATCTGCTTCGGGCAGATCCACTTAGACCCAGGGCTATCCGCATGATAAAAGATTGCAGACAGGCAGGGACGTCCTTTCACCAAAATGCCAGGGGTAGCGGAAGTGACATCACATTGACCCCACCCTGAAGTGACATCACGGAAAGCGATGGATCACAACATGTCACTCCTTGACAAAACAGGAAGTAGCATCACATAGCATTGTTTCTAAGTACATTACGAAAAATATGGTTACAATATCACTGAAATGTGATATACATTTCATACAAGAATGGATCACCATATGTATCATTAATATCAGTGTGAATAGGCCCATATTACCAAATTACTGTGAATGCAAGCAGATGTCCAAGGCCAAATGATAATGATTTGTTAATATATAGCACTTACGCTTAAAAGCGCTTTATATAGAACAAATATACACACAATATCACCCAACCTGTGTTGGTACTCATTTATTTATTGAATGTATTCATTGTTCGCTTGTTAGGCGCTTACACAGGAAGTAAATACTGTTTCAAAGAACCCACAGGGCAACAGGGAGGGGACAAGGGGACGTGAAACCATTAAAATACATTAAAAAAGAAAAAGAAACATTACAAAAACATTAAATACAGTGTGGAGGGGGAGAGAACTAACCTCTTATGCCTTGTGAGTGTTCAGAACATGCAAGCAGAGCATGGGTGCTCAACCTCAGAAGGATGAAAGGCTGAGTTGGTCTTGCCAGGATTCAAACCTGCAACCTGCAGATCACACACAAAACGCAGCAGCAAGCACTCAACCCCCTGAGTCATTTTACCGTCTATAGCTAGCTTACCGGCTATAGTAAAATGAGCAATTACATGTCTGAATGTTCTCAAAGTCAACTGGTAGAACTGGTAAATGAGATTTAACAGCAAACATCTGTAGGTCTGGTGCAAAGTTGGCCACATGTCAAACCTGCATGGATCTACTTTCAGGCTTCAGAGGTTGGCAACATACATACCATTTGGAGTGTTCATAACTGTGTATTAAAGAATTTACAGTAGCGAAGGGAAAGCAGCACACTCACACGTCCTCCCATACTTTGGGCACTTGTTATCTCCTACATGCAAACAAACATTCAGAACAGCATGCCATGGAGATAGGAAAGATAGACATATTACAACAAAGCATTAACTGTGCCACAAATTAAATCAAGGGCCACTTTATGTGCTAAGGTCAAACATTTCTATGCTATACACAAGCTTTTAGGCACAAGGATTTTGTTAAGTGACTGAGGACACCGAAATGAAATGTCTTGTGATGATCGTAACTGCAACTTGCGGAAAGCAAAATACATTGTCCAAAATGGATGCTTATTACTCTAAATGTTTTTTGGAGGTTTTTGTCTGCATTGTGAATATGAGGTGTTAAAGAACAGACTAAATCAGCGACTCACCCCCTAAACTGTGCCTGAAATAAACCCTTAACTTTTAATGAGCGCAATTATTGTATAGAATTCCAGAAAGACAAATTATTTGTTATTCCGATTCTTTCTTATTTAGGGTCACTGCTCAAAGTGTTATATTTGTGGATCCCCCTGTTTTTTTAAGAAGCCTGAACAGGAAAGCCAGCCACTTCAGAAACAAAGAGCCACATGGCGCTGGCCGCAGCTCAGGAGCTTCAATTTGTAAAAAAAGAAAACAAGAAAAAATACCTTCGCCCATGACCATTAGTCCCAGCCTTCGACTGGGGCCCCTTTACATGTTATCCCAAAAGCTGTCTTATAGCCCCACTAGCCATGGCCTTCGGCCTTGACTAGTGCCCACGGCTTTTAGACGTGGCCACTCTACATATTGCTCCAATAAGTTTCCTAAACAGACTTTTAGCCATGTCCTTTGGTCGTGGCCACACCACTAGGTTTCTGTTGTGCACACTAGCCAGGGCCTTTGTCTGTGTCCACTTTCCATATTGCACCCCTTGACATTTTGCCCCAATTGGTTTTTTTGGGGCCACTAGCCATGGCCTTCGGCCG
Organism: Ambystoma mexicanum; assembly: GCF_040938575.1. Lineage (NCBI taxonomy): Eukaryota > Metazoa > Chordata > Amphibia > Caudata > Ambystomatidae > Ambystoma > Ambystoma mexicanum. The sequence continues at coordinate 1,301,937,948 of NC_090932.1, forward strand.
TGTCTGCTTTCCATATTGCACCATTTAGTTCCTTAAAGTAACTCAGGACCCATATCCACACCCGTTACCCCCACCTCACTGTAGCTATAAAATTCCACTTTTTCCGGTTTCAATCTCATTTTTTAACTCTCTCTTTTTTATAAAAACGTTTTTCACATAACCACGGTTATATTAGCAAAGTACTACAAATAGCCCCGGTTGTCTGTCAACGGCCGCAAATAACTGTGGTTATTTTCATTTGTATTTGTAGTTATTTATGTGTATTGCGCACCATGCCCTGGGGCATCTGGGCGCATAATTTGAGGTAATGGTTACATACAAGTAAACAGGTTTCCCAAGAGGGAAAAGACACGACTTTAGAAGGAATAAGCAATTCTTACATTTGTTACAGCCAATTACATAGTTACAAACTGTACTATAGAAAGTTCTAATAGCGTGAAGGGCATATTACAGGTATACAAGAGTATAACAGTGTAAGGACGTTACAAGTGCAGAGGAAGGCCAAGGAATTCAACATTGGCACATTTCCATAAATTGGCCCAGGTGGTTAGTTGGATGAGGCAGAAGCATCTAGCTCATGGAGCCAAAGTTTAGTTTTGTTCTTAAAGGAGAAAAAGGATTGTTCCGCTCTGAGTGAGGTAGGTAGTGTGTTCCAAAGTTTGGCCGCAAGGACTGGGAAACTTGATCCCCCGGCTGTCTGAAGCTTGTATCTAGGTACAGTAAGGGAGTTGGAATGGGCCGACCTCAGGGGTCTGTTGGTTGTATGCCACATGAAGCGATTGGACAGGTATGTGGGTGTCAGATTGTTCTGGGCTTTATATGTTAGAGCAAGGGATTTAAGAGAAATTCGGTGAGCAACGGGAAGCCAATGTAAATTCTGTCTTGTAACAGAAATATGTAATCTCCTAGGGGGGTTAAGGGCTGCCCTAATGGCATTGTTCTGAGTAACTTGTAATTTATCGATATTTCTTTGGCTAGTCCCTAAGTAGAGGGTGTTGCAGTAATCAATTTTTGCCATGATGAGGGTTCTGGCAAGGGTAATGCAGTTGTCAGTCGTCAAGAAGGGTCTGCAGGCGGTGATAAGTTTGCAGGTGTGAACTGATGCAGATACAACAGCATTTGTTTGTCTGGTGAGGGATAATGTTGAATCCAGGTAAATACCAAGTGTTTTTGTGTGGTTGGACACTTTAATAGTGTTCCCATCGATAGAGAATGATTTATAAGCAGGGTCTAGTTTGGACAGTTTGATATGTGAGCCGAGGACGAGTAACTCTGTTTTGTCATCAATAAGGCAGAGCCCATGATGTGTCATCCAGGCCTGGGTGACTGTGTAGACTTCATTGAGTGCTTTAGAGTTGATTGCATAGTTGCCTGTGATGGGGATGAGTATCTGGGTGTCATCTCCATAATTGGTCTACGAGACACCCAGATAGTCAAGTATGTGAAAGAATGGCTTAGTAAACACATTGTACAGTGTGGCATAGACACAAGATCTTTGTGAGACTCCACACAGGACAGGTGCTGGTTCAGCGGATGCAGGTGGTGAGAACACCCTCATGGTTCTGTTGGCCAGGAAGGAGCTGATCCAAGAAGTGGCAGCGTCTGAGAAATGAGCAGCTATTTTGAGGTGGTGACATAAAATGTGATGATCTACCAAATCGAAGGCTGCTGAAAGATCAAGAAGTAGGAGTGGCAACTTGCCCTTGTCTTTCACGTCCTCAATTTGTGTTTTTAAGTCAATCAAGGCGGTTTCGGTTCCATGTCTGGGGCGGAAACCTGATTGCCGGAGACCCAATAGTTTATTAGTTTCGAAGTAGTCCTGAATTTGGAGGTAAGCAGCGCAATCCAGAATTTTAAGTAAGTAAGTCACAGTGGTAATAGGCCTATAGTTAGATGGGTTACTCAGGTCCAGGGTAGGCTTATTGATTAAAGGGATGACCCAGGCATCCTTAAGGTTGTCTGGTACAATACCAGATTTAAATGAGGCATTTATGAAGGTGGTGATAAAAGGCGCAAGGTCATGGCAAGCCTCCTCGATGATAGGAGCCGGGCATGAATCCCCTTGGCAGTTGGAAGGTTTGAGCTTCTTAATAATATTTCCAACTTCCTGTACAGAGAGAGGTGCGAAGTTGAACGGTTTAGAGGTGTGTTTGGAAGTGGGGAGGTTATATGATGGGGAGTTGAGTGCTGAGAGGTTTCTTCTTTTAGCGTTAATGTTAGTTTGAAGTGTAGAGATTTTATCTAAAAGTGCCTTTTGGATGTTTGTACACCATGCAATGTCAGGGGTACAAATATTCAGAGGGGCTGCAGGAGATTCTAATTCCTTAAGGATCTTAAAGAATTATTTTTTGTTGGATTCTGCTTGCAAAATAGGTTTATTGTAAACGTCTTTTTTAGCTGCAAGTAAGGCTTCTTTATAAGAAGAGGAGGCATTGTTAAGATATTTTTGTTGACAAGTGATGGTATACTTTTCCAGTGTGCCTCAGCCTTTCTTTTTTCTTTGCTTAGGTCTCTGAGATGTGGAGTAAACCAGGAGTTGAGGTGATGGCAAGGTTTTTGTTTGCGTAATTTTAACTGTGTTATGGAATTGAGGGCTTTTAGCATGGTGTGATTAAATGAATCCACTAGGACTGTGGGATCAGAACAAGTGGTCGATGCAATGTTGAGCAGAGGAAGAATAAGAGGGAGAAGTTTCTTCGTCGTGATATCCTTCTTGTTGCGGGTATAGATGGATGGGGCGAGATTATGTTTGGGCGTATGGAGGTTGGAATTGATAGAGACGATTAATTTATGATGATCAGACCAAAAGCAGGGTGTAACTGAGATCAGTTTGAGAGCACAGTTCAGGTCTGCAACCCAATCAAGGGTACGTCCTTTATTTGTGGGTAGGCTCTTTGATGTGTTGGGTAAGGCCGAAATCTGTTAATGTGCTTGCTAGGTCAAGGGCTTTAGTGTCATTCACATCTTGGTACCCTAGATTGAAATCGCCAAGTAGAAGTATTTGTGAATTAGCCTTAGTATTGGTGGCAAGGATGGATGAAATGTCCTCAATGAACGTGGAGATGGGACCCGGAGGCCTATAAATAAGGTGCACTGTAGCAGTTTGGTTGGGAGAGATGGGTAGTATGATAGAGAGTAGTTCCGCAGATGGGATCTGGAGGCTAGGGATGGTTCTTAAGTCAAGTAAACTTTTGAAAATGAAGGCTAGGCCTCCACCTTTTGTTTAATTGGTATCCCTATCGCATCTGATGATGGAGTAGTTGTCAGGGATTGCCAATGACAAGGAGGGGCCTGCTCTGCATGCAGCCAGGTTTCTGAGATAGCAAGGAAGTCTACATTTTCTGAAGTGATCAGTCTGCAATGTCAAGGGCATGCGCAGAGAGGGATCAGGCATTGATGAGCGCGCCTTTGATGCTAATGTCATTGGCGTTGGTGATGCTGGTAGCCAGGAGAGCTGGGATGGTTTTGTTGGTCGCCAACGCAGTGGGCGAGTTATTCCATGGTGGAGGGTTGTTCTTATGCACTGAGGATTTCAAGTTAGAGTGAGGGTGCCGTCGGTAGGTCACATGGTGGAGTCTAGATGCTCGTCTCTGGTTTCTAGCGTGAGTGGTGCACGGTTGGCTTGTGGTATGTAAAATCTGATTGGTGGCAATTAAGGGAGTAGCCTGGCGTGAATCCAATAGGCTGCTTGTAAGAGTGGATAGACTTGGGGTAGACATGCAGAGTCTGGTGCCTAGTCTCAGATTTTGGGCGTGGATGGAAGGAGGATGATTAGGTCTAGACACTTTGCTGTTTATGCAAAGGGTCTGATTGTGGGTTTGCATGGCATTGTCTCGAGCCAAGTCTCAAATTTCTGAAGTGAGTTGGACAGGGTTGATTTGGTGTGGGTTTTGATGCAAAGTGTTGTATCCAAAGGGATGGTGCGTTCAGGTAGGGATCGGCGCACTTTCATTCCCGATCCCGTTTTCTATATTATCTCCAGTATAACCATGGTTATGTGAAAACATTAAAGCTCTGAAATTGTTCCCCAGCCCCCCCCAATTTCTCATGGTATCCTCTTTTCACTCTCCCCACCTCTACCCTGACCCCAGTTCATCCTTTTTCCTCATCCAAACGGCATTTTTCCACTTCACGTTTTCAGCTAACCAAGGTAATACTTGTTATAACCCTGGTTATCACTTGCATGGAACAAAAAAAAGGGTAGTGTTTTAGTTTATGAAAAGCCTCTTTGCTGCAACGCACCATGATATAGGTATAATTTAAATAACAATAAAAGCTACTCACCAGAATAACCCCGGACTGCCTAGGTTGTTTTGTACCTGGTCCAATTCCATCCAGCTGTTTTTGTCGTGTGCTGCGTGCAGAAATGTTGACTTCTTCTCTATGGGTAAATCATTTTTTATCGAATCTTTCCCAAAATAAGTATAGAGAGAAACTAAATAGAGGAATTGTAAGGGCGGATTTGTAAAAAACAAATGTTTTTTAAAAGATTGTAATAAATTTAAAAAAATATAGGAATTGTTTTCCCTTATCTCATTTTGTCCCTCATGTCGTGTAAGAACTGTTGGTATGTACCTGTCATTTGCCATGGGATATGTGAGATTGTGAACATTGCATGGCATTGGCTGAGTTATGGTTACTGCTTTGCACTGCTCATGACGCACTTGGAAATAATGCTTACAGCCCTTTTGGGCTACGTTTTGAGCTTCGCCCTGAAAACAAAAAATACTCAATCCAAAGGTTAACCAAAGCTGCACTTAATAACAATGTGTAGTGAATGTCTTTGTGTTTTAATGATATAAAATAATCCAAAAATAGTGCCCACTGGATATCGCCCTGTGGGTGGCTGAGCCCCACATACCCACAGTACCTACTGATCATGCCCAATGAACACTCTGTCCAACTTCGCAGACCGCAAACACACCCACAGTGGCCACTTGGCATGGCATTTTCTAAATGCGGATCAATTGCAGAATCGGCAAACTTTATCACAAAATCAATAATGCTTTGTTAAACAGCACCAGATTCCACCTCTTAGAAACGCCCTAGCTATCCGATTCATTGGAGTATGCCGCATTGTACAGCTATATACATTTTTCCAAAATAGGGTAATTGCCTTTTGATCCTAACTTGATGTATATTTTAAGTGTAACATTGTTTATTTTGGTAGGTTGTCCATGAGAACATCAGACTTTGTTGGTTGGCAGTGTGGACTCCTTTCATTGCTTATCATCTTGTTTTTTTTAATATTTATTTTTGGTTTGTAGGCCAATCTAATTTATTTGCAGTGTCATATGGCAAATGGGAGGCACACACAGACTGCACACAAGGGAGCTCATGTTCCAAAGAGACGTAACGTAAATGCAAGGTGTACAAGCCTTGCATCAGGCTTTTACATCTTCCATTGAGGCCATGGCTCATTTTCAATCATTGGCATGGCAGAGGGTAGGGGTGGACTGCAACATGCATTTCTGCCACCTCCCTTCCGCTCTGCCATACAAATGATCCTGCATTTGTGCCAGCATGGTTTTTTATGCCGGTGCAAATGCTGTAGATCCCTATGGGGTCTGCCAGCTTTATGCACCAGCGTAAAGCCAGCGGACCACATGGGGATCCATTGCAAACTCTGCTTGTCATGGCAGGCAGTGTTTCATTGTAACTGGGAACACTGCTTATCAAGCGCGCATGGCAAGCAGCATTCACAAGCAAAGTTAAACACTGCCTGGCATGCAAGCATTTGTTTATTGGTTGCATGTCTATCGATCATTTTTATTGCTTTGAATCATTTTTTCTCAATTCTTTTTGCTCAAATGGTTTTTTATTAAAAGTGGGGTAGACCCTCTGCACTCGCACACTGCCTCTACATACCCTCCCACCCTGCCCCACCAATATTCCCTAACCCCAACTCACCATCTAATTCGAGTAGAAAAATTAAAGACAATATGATTAGAGAAAAAATAAAACAATCAAAAGATCTACTTCCTTTTTGTGATGGGTGTGGATTGGTTGGGGTGTTAGTGAGCATAGGGTACAGCTGGACCTGGAAGACATAAGTTGGAGGTATGTGTTTAATTAGCAGATTGAATGTTTTGTTTGTGTGTTGATGTTGAAATAATTCATTGCACTTTCAGATTCACTGTTCACAAAAGATGCAGCTTTTACTGAGCATTAGGGCTCATTGGAAACACCGCTACTTAGGGCCTCATCACTGTGGGATGCATTGAGCCACTAGGCTCTGCCCTGCAACATCACTGTGTGCTGCTTTCACCAGAAACAACAGAATGGCCGCCAGAAAGCCCTATGCATGCTAAAAACCTCTGAGATGTGCGCAGGAAAACTGGAAAAATAGGCTGCCAATCTACTTTGCCTGTTTGTCTATTTTAGCAAAGAACATTTTAAACAAAGTGTTTTAAAGTGAACTGATGCCAGCCACAGAACTTCAAAGGCAAATTCCACAGCGTGCCCCAAACCAAGGTGCCTTCCTTTTCCTCTCTGCCCAGGAACTCTCAGCTAGATGCTAATGAAAGGAGGAGGAGATTTTGCTCTGCTTCTCTGGGGAGAGACAATAGGTTTCCAGGACTGAAAGGGAATGCAAATTCAAGTGTCAACAGAAACAACTGCCAGCAGGAAGAGAGGCCTGGATTGCTCTTGGCCCAGCAAACCTTGGGGGCGAGACCAGACAGATATGTGTATCTTAAACCACAAGAAAGTATCTTTTTGAAAAAGACTCACAGAGAGCTGTGCAAAATGTGTAAAAATCTGTAAAATATAGGTTGTTAACATGAAAATTCTGCTCACATTTTGAAACTACTCTGAACTCTGTGCTATGTTCAGAGACAGGACTACAGAAGTTGTGATTTTGTAGCAATTGTGATGATGCTAGAAATATGAAACTTCACAGGATTATGCCCAGATTTCATGTGCAGATATGTAGAAACATGTGGCCAAATCTGACATTGGGTACCCAACCAAAAGCACAAAAAACTGTCAAATCTGAACTAGAGCTCTCACTAAGATGGGACTCGGACAGATACTTGCTCTACTAAATCTGTGATGTAAATATGTAGTGCTAGCAAGTTGGTTATATTGTAAATATGCTTTATGTGAAAAATAGATTTACTGTACAGAAACAAAGGAGAGATACTCCCTGGATAGTAAAATACAGCATCATCATGGCACCAGAGTTCCTTCTCAAATCAGGAGAGAGGACAGACCCTAACCAATAGGATTCCTAGAGGGTGTGCCTAGTATAGTTCAACCTACCCACCCCTTAGGGAAATACATAAATAGAGACAGTTTAGGACCTAGAGACACACACAGATTCACCCTTCAACTGATTACTGGTGGAGCACTTTGCAAGAAAAACCCATATCCAAGACTCCAGAACTTTGAAATCAGAGAGGCCCAATTCCAAAACTGAACCCTTCTCAGCTTGGCCTTTAAAATCTTGAAACCTGATTTTACCCCCAGACTTCCAAGGGGCACAACAAAAAGAACAGCCTGGCTGTACTGTTTCTGCCTTCTCGCCAAGAACTCTTGCTAGAATCCAGAGATCCAAACCAGTAGAGCAGAGCTGTAACCTGATAGCTGCAACCCAGAACCAACCTGTCAGATCCAGTCTAGAGTGCCGTGCAGTGTCCAGAGTGCGGTGCTGAGTGCAGAACCTAGCGTCCTGAATCCTGTCCGGTGGGCTGGCAGAATTCCAGTCCAGAAATCTTTGACCAGATCCTTGACGGGCCTATTCCATACAGTAGTTGTGAGTATCTATAGCATAGAATTGTCCATAGCCAGTATCTTATCCATAAGTATCCCTATCCAAATCCTTCTATCATATATAGAACTGCATTGCAAAAAATCTCTTGTTTTCCTGAATCTTTCTCTCATCTATATAGTCCTTTGGTAATGGTAGTGATAATATCATCTTTGCGCTCATATATTTTCTGAAGAAAGACAAGCGTCTCGGCAGGTAGAAACCATCCGGAGACGTCGCTGGATTGGTGGCTGTACTGTCGTGTAGCTTGTGGCTTCATCGCCTACCTAGTATAAAGAAATTCCTGTTGGTAATTCAAAAGTGCATCTTTCATTGAAAATCTTGACTCTTTCTGAGAAAAACCGACATCTACTAAAACCTCCGTAACTTATGTACAGTGTATGCTAGAAACGAAATTTAAGTGTCAAATTGAAGCTAACATCCCCAGCTTTCCAACGGATCCAAAAAGCATTCCAACTCCTTCTAGTTTTCCCGCAATCTCGTTTCTCGGGCGTGGAAATGTTTGCCGCAAATTTTTCGTTTAGCTCAATTTCATCACGTGTAAAACAGCTGTTATTTGCATCCAAACTCAGGATCAAGTGTTCAATCTGCTAGTGACTCAATAATCATTGCTACTGTTTACCTGAAACTATACAAAGCAGCTCCCACTAGTATTGAAACCTATTTAGTGAATTAAATCTATTTTTCAGTGTTTTTAACCATTCATTCAAAGCCACATTCAAAAGCATTTGACCTGTTTGCAATAATTCCTGTTTCTCTCTCTATGCTTGCTGGGGGAATTGGGATTGAAACTGTATTGTTGAATTTCCTAAACCTGGGTTCTCTCCTTCCATATCTTTATCTTGCATATTGGGGGGATTGTGAAGTTGTGTTTGAGTGGTGTGTGAGTCATTGCTGGGGACATGGCTCTCGGAATTCCATGTCACCAGGAAACAGAAGTTTCAGTGTCTTTTTTGATGTGTGTGATGTTATGGTGTATTTTTTTTTACATAGAAATGTGACCTGTAATGTTTGAAATTGTACATTAGATAATGAGAGTAGGGCGTTTAAGTATGGTTTTTAGTGCAGTTCAAGTATGAGTTGTAAAATGGTTCCTAGCAGCTGTATCTATAATTAGGTAGGCAATGTGGGATATTACTGTGTGGTTTTCTTTGCTTCTTCATGTAGTCTGTTTGAGTGTGGAGTTGTCTTGTTGTGTGGTGTCTAGTTGTTTGTGTGTGTGGGTTGGGTGTTGTGGATAAATGTGTGAATTGCAATGTATTTTGCAGAATTGCTTTTGTTACTCCAACATCAGGGATGTCATTTCATCAAAATGCCATGGGTAGCGGAAGTGACATCACAGGACCCTTGACCTCTGATGACATCACAGGAAGTGATATCATTTGACTCCACCCCAAAGTGATATCACAGGAAGAAATGGAATGCAACCTTTCACCCCTTAGCAAAACAGGAAAAGGCATCACATAGCCTTGTTCCTAAGTACACTACAAAAAATATGGTTACGATATCACTATAATGTGGAATACATTTCATACAAGAATGAATCACCATTTGTATAATTTAGATCAGTGTGTATAGGCCCATATTACCAAATTACTGTGAATGCATGCAGACGTCCATGGCCAAATGATAATGATGTTATTATATAGCACTTGTGCTTAAGTGTTTTATATAGAGCAAATATACATACAATATCACCCAACCTGTGTTGGTACTCATTTATCGACCTCAGAAGGATGAAAGGCTGAGTTGGGGTGTTTAAGAATAGACTAAACCAATGACTCACTCCCTGAAGTGTGCCTGAAATAAACCTTTAATGAGTCTAGCAATTACTGTATAGAATTCCAGAAAGACAAATTATTTGGTATTCCTATTCTTTCTTATTCTAGGGTCACTGTTGAAAGTGTTAGACTTGTGGAACCCCTGTTCTTATTTTTCTTCTTTTTTTTAAGGGACCTGAACAAGAAATCCAGCCACTCCAGAAGCAAAGAGCCACATGGTGCTGGGCACAGCCCAGGACCTTGCATTAAAAAAACATATTTAAAAACTTTTTTTAGGTGTAGCAAGGGAGAACACAGGGGTAGCAGTTGCGACCCCCTGGTGATCCCTAAATGCCGTGCCTGTCCAACATTACATTGAATGTGTTCCAAGTTGGGTGTGGTGGCTGAGGAAGTTATTGTGCTGGGTGGTATAAACTTTATTGCTGTTTGGCTCTCCACACCTACTGCACTGCACACATGTAAAGAAATAGCAATTCATTTCTTTATCCTTAAAAAGTGAATATCTTGAATTTGGCTAATCTGATTCCTGCACTTGTTTAACATTGGTTGTGCTGGTTGCCAGATATTCATTTAATTTAGTTTGACCCTCCAAATTTACTGAGCACGTGCTCTATTGTTGGGTTTCTGTATGGGTGATATAAACATCATTTTGTTTGGTCAGCCCTTTTTGTAAGCACCTCCTGGAGGTACCTCGAAATATGGATACTTCTTTGGCCTTAAAAAGTGAATATCTAGAGTTTGGCTGATAGAGTGGCCAATGATTAAAAAGTCTGAAGTGCGCACTCGCCTCCCTCACACGCCCAAGAGATGAACTGGGAGGAGAGTGGAAGGGAGGAGGGGCCGAATGGGCGTGGCTCCAGCCTGCAAAAAGCAGGCGTTAAAGCACCAACCCGCTAAGGGACCTCGTAGCAAGGCGGTAATGGTTAACGGTCACCGTTACCATTAACGGTGACCGTTAACCATTACCGCCTCCCGTGTAATGAGGCCCAGTATGTCTTCATAAAATCCAAACCTGGTAATTTGCATAAAAGCAAAGTGCATTAGGGGAACATAAGAATGTCCACAATTTTAAATGCGAAACATGTCTTAAAGTGATTCAGTAAGAAACCCTTTTGAGCGAATGAATGTAAGCTCGGCTCTGCAGGTTTAATTGATCACACTACTCACCCTAACAAAAAAGGTTTGTACATTGCATGACATATATACCAGTTGATACAGTATGTGAGTTTTTGACTGTTACTTTTGTTTTCAGTGTCTCATGCTGAATCTATGGAAAGTGTTCCCTCGTTTAAACGTGGGGATTCAGGACAAATCTTACAGGCCGGGTGGGTGTCGTGAGCCCTGGGTCTGGGGAGCCCCCGTCTTGTTCCAGCCCATTTCCTGCGAAGTTTCTGTAATGACAGCTGTGTTCAGCCATGTTGGTTACACACTGATTTGAAACATATAACATTCTGAAAGGCAAAGACGCAGCAAATGAAGCTTTCTCCGGGGAAGTCTGTGTTCTTCCTTCAGGCACACACACTTTGAAGTTGATAAGGTGAGATTACATTGTCACATCTATGAATGCAGCATGAGGAATCGGCGCGATTGTGTTATTGGTGAGTGAGAAAGGTGCCAGTAGGCTTCTACGCTGTAGAACACGAACTCAATTTGAAACGGTGCTCGGTCGGTTCTTAGTTCCACGTTGTCACACACGGGTACACACCGGCGTGTTTCTTGGCATGACGAAAAATGCGTAATTTGTTGACACTCCCTCGGGCTGCCCTTCCAAGCGCGCAGCCAGGATGCCCCTGTGAGGCTGTGCCTTCACCTAAGCAGAGGGACTGAAGGACAGCGGCGCCGGCAAGCACTCTTTACGCCACCCCGTTCCAGCATGGGCCCCCATGCCCAGGCCCCCCACGGAAGTCCCCCAGCACACAAGGACATCTACAGGGACACCTGGGTGCGATATCTGGGTGAGTGAGACAGCGCCGGGGTCAAGAAGTTGCTAGGAAGCCCCACGGGGGAAAAAGGGGTGGGGCAGGGGAGCTTGGTGTTATATGGACCCGTGGGTGGGTGTAGTCCCAGCACACTACCCACATCCCCCGTCCCCGACCAGGGTCCATATCGGACACCAGAGAAGCGTTCTTGGCAGAGCATCGTTTGATATTGAATGACTACTCTGTGAGGTGTGAAAGGTCGCGCCCAAGGTCACCAGACACCACAAGACTCCTGAGTAGCAGAATGTTAACTGCTGCAGAGTTGTAGACTCGCTAGCCTTGGACGAGACCTCATCCCAGCATGGGCAAAAAGAAGAAACCGAAGCATGAAACAGCCAAATTCCAATTCATACGAATGTTGTTATCAGGAAAAGTTACCCAAGCGTCCCCAAAGCTATTACACCAACATTTCTACATTATTTACACATTCACATACATGCCATACACATCATGCCACACAATAATCTAGATCCCCGTTCATCTTTATATCATTTGCAAAAGTTCAGTATATGCTTGTCATTAACTTCCAGATCTTGCAGCTGTTTCTTTTGTCTGCCTTTAGTGGAATATTTAATTTGCATTCCCTTTTCCTTGCGAAGTCTGCTTTCTTGTCGGGGAGCATCTTCAAATAACGTTTGTGCCCTACCTCTGTATCTCAAACTGAAGGAAACACCTCTTGCTTTCTATTTCGCACTGACTGCGGCGTCTGCCCTCTCTGAGTTTAAACTTCTGCATTAACTCCACGTCCACTCTTCCTCGTCCCAGTACTTACCTCATGCGGCCCCTGCCTCCGACACAGGACCTTCTTCTATTTCTTTAAATCCCTATAACTCCTCCCCCACTTCCACGTCACTCAGTTTAATTTTTCCTGACTCTGGCAGGTTGGACCTTTTCTTCCCGGTGCGGGGCACCGGGGAGCACCGATTGCTGGCCCCCTTGGGGGGGCTGTGTGGTGGGGCCCTCAGCTCCCTCAGGTGCAGCGCTGCTCCTGGGTCCCCTGCAGGGCTTGGGGTCACAGTTGAGCGGCATTGCCTCGCTTGGTTCTTTGCTCGGCTCCAGACCGCAGCGCGAGTATTGTGTCCCGGGTCCTGCATGGCCCGGGGGAAGGTAAGGAGAGGGGAGGACTGGGCTTGATGTTTTTCCCCTCTCCTCCTGTTTTGGCCATCTTGATTAGACGGCCGTTTCCTCGTGCTCTTTGTACACATCTTTATTGGAAATGATGGGAAGCACTTGGCAGTATGGGCTAGCCTTGCCTTTTGTTGTGAGGCCTTTCTGCTTCTTGTCGTAGGGTGACAGTGGCAGAGAGTATTTGAAAGTGCGGGAGCTCTGTTCTGTCGCAGGTATGTCACATACCACCCGCTCCTCAGATACACACAGCCCAGGATGCAACAGATGTTAGCTGCATTCTCTGGGGGAAGGTAAGGAGAGGGGAGGACTGTGCTTGATATTTTTCCCCTCTCCTGCTGGTATGGCCATCTTGACTCCTTCGACAGGCCGTTTTCCTCATGCTTTGTGTACACATCTTTATTGGAAATGATGGCAAGCACTTGGCAGTATGGGCTAGCCTTCCCTTTTGTTGTGAGGCCTTTCTGCTTCTTGTCGTGGGGTGACTGTGGCAGAGAGTATTTGAAAGTGCGGGGGCTCTGTTCTGTCGCAGGCATGTCACATACCACCCACTCCTCAGACACACACAGCCCAGGATGCACCGTATGTTGGCTGCATATATTGCGTGCTGCCTGTGACAGCGGCGCAGATTTGGACACGTCTGCAAGGGACCGGAAGGGTACCGGCCTGGCATGGTCTGCACTTCGGGTTCGAGTCTCAGCAGTGCTGACTTGGCCCTTCATCCTTCCTAGACCCACGCATTGGAACCATTTAGAGCATGGGGCTACCAGCTACTGGATACAGGGCTCAAGCCACCTCTGTCATGTGGCGAGTTAGTGGTGTGTTTGGGTCTGTGCTAGCTATGGACGCAGACTCCTTGTCCTGTCCTCTTCCTCTGAACTGCGTGAGGGAAGGTCAAAGGAGTTGATTTTCTTTCCCTTGTCCGGCATGGAATTATGGAAAATGCATCATGGAAGTTACGACCATGTATATGGTTCCCAGTGTCTCTTCTTTTAGGGCCTAGGTCCTCCAGTGCCGACGTGTTGCTTTCACACCTCCTCTCAGACTTGTGGGAAGTGATAGGGCACATGGTGGCACATGTCTGTGCTTAGAGGGGTTCTCAGATCCCCTTGGTGCCGGTGGAGGGGATGTCACTTCAGTGGGTTTTCCAGTATAGGCATACCCCAGGTAGGGGGTTGCCTTTGATGTCTGCTATCCGGGATGGATTGCTTTGCCCCGCTTTGTGACAGTACTCTGCCCTTTTTATGCCAGCCTGGTGGCTCCTCTGTCTGCTGAGGGGGCCATGGTCTGCTGGACTTCTGGGCTGTCCTGTATCTTCCTTTTGATAGGTCGGATCTTTTTGTGGGCTGACAAGCATGCTGTTATATTGTGGTGCAGGCCTGCTTCAACGTCCTGTGATTTTCCTCTGGTGCAAGTGCAGTGACTGGTGGTTTTTCCCTGGCTCCTCGTCTCTATCTTCTCAAAGGTGTATGGGACCGGTGGGGTTCGGCTCGGAGGGGGGTATCAGTTGCCGTTCCTGTCTCCTCCTGTCCAGGTTTGCATGGTTAGGATTTTGGTACCCAGCTCACGGTCCAAGTAGTTGGCCATGGGATCCATTCTCTCCGAATGGTTGTTGTGGGTTACTGACTTGCCCGTTCCTCTCCCTGTTCAGGGTCAAGTTTTCTACTTGCGGGTGTTCCTTCTCCCTATGCCTTCTATGTGTCACCTGCTTATGGGTCTCAAGGCCCTGCACTGCTTGTCCGGACGGAACGCTTCAACGTGGGGGCTTTGCAGAACGTACTCTGGATGTTGTGCGGGGGGTGCTTGCTGGCTGTTCTGGGCTGGGTTATCAGAAGGCAGTATGTCTCGGCTCGCCTGTTGCTGAAGTTACGGGGCACGTGGCGTCTTGTGTGTTTTCCAGTTCCTTGAGCCCGTCTTCAGTTACGTCCCCTGGTGTCTTATACTCTCTCCCACTGGCTCCTGACGTCTCAGCTTTCATAGTTTTGTTTTCAGTGTCCCCAGCGCTGCAAGTCTCCCTGCTATGGTGGCGGGGGGTTTCAGCTCTACAGGCTGAGGTGTGCATGGTCCTTCCTCTTGTGGCATCTCTTACTACTGACGCCAGCAGAATGGGTTGGGGGGGTCTACATTGGGCACCTCTCTGCTCAAGGGTTGTGAGATCTGGGGAGAGCCGGCGATCATCCAATTGGCAAGAGGTGTACCATTGTCCAAGCTCTGGTGTACTTTGAGGAGTTGCTGGACGGTCGGCGGTTTTGGTCCGATCGGACAATACGACGGCCTTGGGATATGTCAACTGCAAAAGGGGTTCCGGCCGCTCCTTGAATGCTCTGGCAGCGCTAATGGGCACCTGGGAGGAATCTCATCTGGTGTCTCTGGTGGTCTCACGTATCAGAGGGGTGGACAATTTTCAAGCGTATCTTCTCAGATTCCGGTTTTAACTCCTCTGCGGAACTGGTCCTGTTGGCCCAGGTCTTTGCAGTGACCTGCGTCGGATTAGGGTCCCCGGTTCTAGACCTGTTTGCATCCCCGGCCTCAGCAGAAGTTCCCCTTTTCTGCTCTCGGTTTCAGGCCGAGGGGATTGGGGGACGGACGCCCTCTCTGTACAGTGGCCTTGGGGTTTTCCTTTATGCCTTTCCGCCTATTCCCCTTCTGCCCCGGGTGGTTTGGCACATCAGAGTGTCCAGGGTGGCTGTGTTGTTGTTAGCTCAGTTCTGGTCCCGCCGGAGTTGGCTCCCCTCTCTGTTGGAGCTTCGGTCCTAGGAACCTTGGCTGGTTCCGAGGTGGCCTTGTCCCCTTCAAGGGGATCTGCGGTTGGAAGTTCACCGGATGCAATGAGCAGTGTGGATATTGCTCAGTTTAGGTTGATATCTCAGGGGTTCTCAGATCCTGTAGTTGAGTCCATAATGGATGATCTTAGACCCTCCACTCTGAAGGTGTTCGTCAGGCATTGGGGCCATTTCCGAGACTGGTATGGGATCCCTCCCCTGCGTTCTGGCCTCTCTGCTATCCTTCGATTCCTCCAGGAGGAGTTTTGAAAGGGGCCTGGCAGTTTTTTCCAGTCTTCGCTCTCACTGGGCCTCCATGAAATTCCTTTTGGGGGACTCTGATGGACACTTGGATGGGGAGGTGTTGGTGGGGAAGTTGTTCCAGGGGTTTTCTTCTTCCCGTCCTTGTGATGATAAAGGGCTTCCCCTCGGGATCTCCCTCTTGTATTACGGTTCCTTCAAGGACTTCCTTTTGAGCCCTTTTCCGAGATTGATATCCAACATCTTACACTGAAATCTGCCTTTCTTATTGCCCTCGCTTCTGCCCATAGGCTTGGGGAGATTGGGGCTCTCTTATGTCACCTTCCTTTCCTGAGGGTGCTTCCAGACTCGGTGCTGCTGAGGTGTGGTCCGAAGTTCCTCCCTTAAGATGTATCTCGGTTTTCACACCTCTCAGGATCTGGTTCTCCCTGACTTCTTTCATGATCCGAGAATGCCTGAGAAGGTGGCTGGCTTAACATGAGTATTTGGCTAGGTTTGCTTTTTTCCACCAATCTGATAGTCTTCTGATTGCTTGTGGTCTGGCTGGGGCTGGGCATAACGCATCTGTGGTTTCCATTTTCCGGTGGTTCCGGGTTGTGATCTCCAGGGCCTATGTGGCTTCTGGCCTGCCTGTGCCTGCGCACGATCAGGGGCGGTCCGCCAGGGGTTTGGCGGCTTCCTGGGCCAATGCAAGGAGGGTTTTCTCTGCAAGAGATTTGTATGGCTGCCGCCTTGGCTGGTCTAGGCATTTTCATCAACCGCTATGGGTTGAGTTTCTCCCACTTGGGGGTTGCTTCCTTCGTGGTTGGAGTTTTGTCTGTGGGGATGTGAATTAAGAGTTATTGTGGGTGTGTTTTGCTGCACTGTTTTTGGCTCTGTCTCATTGGGACCTTTTCCCCATTGCTGCTTTGGTATACCTCATGAGGTAAGTACTGGGACGAGGAAGAGTGGAGATGGAGGTAATGCTGATTATTTACTGGTAATCTTCATTACTCCTAGTCCTACACTTCCTCGTCACAGTGCTGACGACCATCCTTACCCTCCCTGCGGGGAAGGTCCCATGCTCCGGCTTGGTAATATGAAACTGAGTGATGTGGATGTGGGGGAGGAGTTATAGGGATTTAAAGAAATAGAAGAAGGTCCTGTGTCGGAGGCAGGGGCCTCATGAGGTAAGTACTGTGATGAGGAAGAGTAGGACTAGCAGTAATGAAGATTAGCAGTAAGTAAACAGAGCATCAACCTGTTTCGCGTCCAAGTTTGCGCATTGAGGCCATACCAATGGAGAAATGGTGCTATATAAATGACTGCAATAGAATACAATCAGTAAGTCTGCAATTGGTGTGCCTGTGGTAGGTGAAATACAGCAGCGCGACTGGCTTGTGAATTTTGAAAGTGGTGGGTGTAAATGTATTGACCAAATGTCTCCTAAACATTCGAGTTCCTGCCTGTAACCTTGAAGGGCCCGATTAGCTTGACACCAACAGCTGGCTAGCTGGACCTTCTTCTGAGTGCCCAGGCCAACTGGTGTTACACAAAGGGGCCTTCTGGCAATAGCTCCTGTGCATGGGAGCGTGTGCGTACAGGACCATCAGAACGTATTTAAAGCTTAACGGGTCATATGTAATGGACAAAAAGTTATCTTTTTATTCTCGTGTGGAATTTGGATTTGTGACTCGTTCCCCAGAGTTAGCCACTGCTTCATGTGAGAAAGCTGACACCCAGGAGCTGCTTTTAGCACTTTCTCATCAAATCTTCATTTTGATTGCTTCATTTTACAGCTCACTTCTATGGGTCTTATTGGATATGAAGCCCATAGGACTCTAAGGGAACGCATGAAATAGATACTTCATCAGCCAGAACTAACCTGTGGTTGATACCGTACCGAAACCATTTTACTGCAAATCCCATGAAATGGGATTTTTAACATCGAATTTAACTGAAATTATAGATGGGGGTTTGGTGTCTACGTTAAGGTGGTCTCCTCCTGCATACATTGCCGAAGAAATGGGTCCAAAAAAAAAAAATAATGTTATGGGACTCAAAGTAAAACGTTTCATGTTGTGAGGTAGATCCGTGAGGCTCAGCGGCTCGTTCCTCTAACAGAGACGCAAAAAAACCCAAAAAAAAACAATATTTGATTGCATCCTCCACTTACTTGACCCCCAATTTTGTCAGGGGTATCATTAGTAGGGGAGGCCTGTGGGAGACCAAGCATAACACATAGAAAGAAATGTGTTTGTGTGTGTGTTGTTGTACACACTGTAAGACCTCCCGCTCCAAATGCAACCATAGAGCTGGTGTTGGCCTTCTGCCTTCTCAACGTTTTCCGCCCCTCGTATGACGCAAGTGCTTTGGCATAAAGTGCTGTTGGTTAACTGACACATTCTGCTAGTTGAATCCAGTTGCATTTATTTGCGATGCCTAAATAGGGAAAAAGCCCACTCTTTCTAGTCTTTTACGCGCCCCAAGTATGGGCCTCAATTGAATAGGTTTTTACCCTCAAGCGCATAACACAAGATTTATTTGCTAGTGTTCAACTTTTAGATTATGTGCCTTCTTATAGGTTACATAATGATGCTCCAACTTCTGGTGTGCGATTGCTATGCGGGCCATCAGGAATGCATCATCTGCATAGGAGAAACGGGCATAACTTGATCTTCAAAGGGCGGAACATCCAGAGTCTCTTGATCCAGCTCTTTAAAGAAGGAGCTTATATAGCCGGTAAGATGGCTCAGCGTGATTAGCGCTCGTTGCTGTGATCTGTGTTTGATCTGCAGGTCACAGGTTTCAACCCTGGCAAGGTCGACTCAGTCTTTCATTCTTCTGAGTTTGATAAAGTGGGTACCAATTTCAGACCTTCTTATGGGTGACCCAGTTCATCAGACCACCACATCATGTGTGCTGAGAGTGTTGCACTCACATGAAGAGTGCTCCAGGGACGTCATTTGGGGGTCCCCAAGGGTCTCGGCTGCAACTCCTGTGGTCTCCCTTGCTAACCCCCCTAATCCCCCAAAAAAAGAATAATACATTTTGTATTCTATTTGTTTTTTTTTTTAATGGAGGTGCCTGGGCTGTGGCCAGCAAGAACCAAGTGGCTCTTTGTATCTGGAGTGGCTTGCTTTCTTGTTCAGGCCTGTTAAAAAAAACAGGGGGTTCCACAAGTATAACACTTTGAGCAGCGACCCTAAATAAGCAAGAATAGGAATAACAAATACATTGGGCCTCATTACGACTGTGGCGGCCACGGAAGGAATGGTGCCCGTAAGGGACCGGCACCGTTCATTCCGGGCCGCCACATTACGAGTTTTGCAGCAGGTCCCGCTCTGTACGCCTGGCCAGAGCAGACCAGACGTGCAGAGCGGGTGCCCGCTAGCATACCAGGATGCTAACAGGTCCGTTGTTAGCATCCTCCCCATTCCCATTTGAGCCCTATATGGGCTCAAATGGGAATGGGGTCGTTCCGGGTCCTGCAAAAGGGACGGGCCCTCCAAGGTTGGAATGGCCCGGTAAGTCCCCTTGCGGGACCCAGACCCAAGTTTGGAGGTAGCCATGCTGGTAATGACGGCATGGCTATCTCCAAACTCGTAATGAAGCCCTTTTGTCTTTCTGGAATTCTATACAATAACTGCTAAACTCATTGAAGGTTTATTTCAGGCACACTTCAGGGGGTGAGTCACTGATTTAGTCTGTTCTTAAACACCTCAAATTCACAATGCAGACAAACTTCCAAAAAGCATTTAGAGTAAGCATCCATTTCGGACTATGGGCCTCATTATGACCCAGGCGGTAGAGTGATAACAGCGCCGGTAGAGCTGCCGGTGCCGTTATCACTCTACCGCCTCATTACGAGTTCTGCTCGTGGGTGCCGGACTGCACGTGTGGTCTGGCCAGACGTGCTTACCAGCACCTGCGAGCAGACCAGGATGCTAACAACGGACCCGTCATTAATGGGTCCGTTGTTAGCATCCTCCCCATCCCCATTGAGCCCTATGGGGCCTCGAATGGGGATGTACCGGGTCCGGGTCTCGAGAATGGGAATTACCGGCCCGCAAAAGTCAGAATGGCCCGGTAATTCCCTTTTTTCGGGACCCGGACACAAGTTTGGAGGCAGCCATGCCGCTAAGAAAGGCATGGCTACCTCAAAACTCGTAATGAGGCCCTATGTATTTTGCTTTTTGCAAGTTGCAGTTATAGCATGTTTTTTTCTGCCGTTGTCTCTGTTACGATCATCCTAAGACATTCCATCTAGTTGTCCTCAGTCACTTGACAAAATCCTTGTGCCTAAAAGCTTGTTTACAGTGTAGAAATGTTTGACTATAGCTCATAAAGTGGCCCTTGATTTCATTGTGCCACAATTAATGCTTTGTTGTAATGTGTCTATCGTTCCTATCGCCATGGCATGTTGTTCAGGATGTTTGTTTGCATGTATGAGGTAAAGAGTGCCCGGAGTACGGGATGCTGTATGGGTGCGCTGCTTTCCCTGCGCTACTCTAAATTCTTTAATACACAGTTATGAACCCTCCCAATGGTATGTATTTTGCCAACCTCTGAAGCTTGAAAAGTAGATCCACCAGGCTTGACATGTGGTCAACTTTGCACCAAACCTGCAGATGAATTGGCCTGCTGTTACATCTCAGTTAACAGTTTAATGGTATCCACTACAGAGTGTAATTTTCTTTCTGACTTTGAGAACATTTAGACATGTAATTGCTCATTATACCATAGCCAGTAAGATGGCTATAGCTGTTAATATAGCTCAGTGGGTTGATCGCTCGCTGCTGCGATGTGTGTGTGATTTGCAGGTTCGAATCCCGGCAAGGCCAACCCAGTCTTTCATCTTTCTGAGGTCAATAAATGAGTACCAACACAGGTTGGGTGATATTGTATGCATATTTGTTCTATATAAAGGGCTTACACATTACTGCTATATAATAACATGTCATTATCATTTGGCCTTGGACATCTACCTGCCTTCATAGTCATTTGGTAGTATGGGCCTATACACCCTGATAATACCTATACGAATGGTGATGCATTCTTGTGTGAAAACTATATCCCATTACAGTGATATCGTAACCATATTTTTCATAGTGTACTTAGGAGCAAGGCTATTTGATGCCACTTGGTATTGGTCAATCACTTCCTGCGATGTCATCAGAGGTCAAGGGTCATGTGATATCATTTCCGCTACTCGTGGAATTTTGGTAAAATAACATCCCGGGAGTGCTCCCTAACTGGCAATCACCTATGAGCACCCTTTGCAACAGAGGCCGCAAGAAAGAGTATTTCTTCGGCATAGCTGTACATTCTCTGGCCCATTCCTACCACGGACTGCACGTGTTCCCCAGCTTTACACCTGCTTTGTCAGAGCTCTGTCTGTCAATATGCTCGGGGAGAAGGCAATGAACGGAAAGTGTAGCAGTTCTGAAGCGTACATTTACTTTTACATTGGGTGACCAGATTTGAAAAATAAAAAAACAGGATGGCCGATAGACATAGACATAGGACTACAGTTTTAGTGGACATAAAAACAAAAGATGCACTAAAACACAAATAGGGCTTCAATAAAACTATGATATTTTATTTATATCGCACTCATACACAGGTGTTTCAGAGCGCGACAAGGCAAGGGAGGGGAACAGGGGAGAACAAAAACAACGATATTACTAGGCCCACTGACATTGAGAATGTGCATGTGGATGGGAGAGGGGGCGGGGAAAAGTAGATGGAATGGGGGAGAAGTGAAACGTGCAGAGCAAAGGAAAAACCGGATAAATAATAATAAATACATAAATAATAAAATCAACAAAAGTGGTAGTGCAGCCAGCAAGTGGCAAGTACTGAGTTTAAGGCAGCAGACAAGGTAGGTCTGATAAGTGCAGAAGGAAAGAAAGGGGGGCTGTATGGGTACAGATACAGACCCCAGTGCACGGGGTGGCCTGTAGGCAATGCGGTAGGGTATCAGGGTGAGCCGGAACCTGGGCTCAAAGGACAGAGGGTGTCCAGGTGCACGGTGCCAGGAGAGAACGGATCAGCAGAGGAGAGGGGGGCGAGGAGAGAACCAATCAGCAGGAGAGAGGGGGGCGAAGGCAGAAGCAAAGAGGAAGGTCTTGAGGTGCTTTCGGAAACCAGGGATGGTTTTCCTCAAGTTTTAGAGTGGCAGGGAGGCTGTTCCAGAGGATGGCTCCAGCCGAAAACAGAGATCTACCCCCAGCTCGTTTCTTAGAAAAACGACTGACCCTGAAGGAGTTAGAGAAAGAGTAGCGAAGAGCTTGAGAGGTGAGGTATTTACAGAGGGATAGCTGGAGGTATTTTGGACGCAGGCCCAGAAAGCCTTGTGGACAATGCAGAGGGTTTTAAATGTAATCCTTGCATCCACTGGGAGCCAATGGAGAGATTTCAGAGCTGGAGAGATACGGTCCCAGGGCTTGAGGCCAAGGATAAGTCTTGCAGTCCTGTTGTGGATTAGTTACAGAGGGCAGAGAGAAGAGGCAGGTAGATTCAGAAAGAGGCTGCTACAATAGTCCAACCTAGAGAGAACCAGAGCTTGGGAGACTGAGCTTCTGGGGAAGGAGAGGAAAGGTAGAGTACATCTGAGGAGGTGCAGTAGGAAGTTTGACTTTTTAGAGACCTCAGAGATGTGGGTGGAGAAGGAAAGTGTAGAATCAAAAATGATCGGTTCTTAGCCTCACAGGTGGGGGGGTAGGAGGAAGGCCAAGGGAGGCCGACCAGAGAGTGAAGGGAAAAGATGGAGAAGGTGTACCGTTGAGGAGGATTTCTGTCTTGCTGGCATTCAGACAGAGATCATTGGCGGAGCACCAATCTTGAATGGCAGTAAGGCAATCAGAGATGAGAGAAGGAGAGGAGGTGGCTGAGGGAAGCCTGAATATGAGTTGAGTATCGTCAGCGTAGCACTGGAAATTTGAGCAGAAAGTGGCAATGCAGTGGGCAAGAGTTGCCAAGTATACGTTAAAAAGCCAGGGCGAGAGGTTAGACCCCTGGAGAACACCACAAGTAGAGAGGGAGATAGATGATAGGAAGGACCCAAGTTTGACCTGGGAGGGTCAATCGGAGAGGAAAGAGGTCAGCCAAGCCAGAGCCTGATCAGTGATTATTTCAAAAGGCCGTACTCTCGGAAGCTTGTTAGGTGTTTGTGAGGGTGGACCGGTGGGTGGGATCCCCCACTTATGTAGTCAGTGGGCTGGCTGTGGGGTTGGTGTTTCCGGCCCCCTGTAGGGTGAGTCCCCAGGGGGTTTGCTGCCCGCCCTGACTCTTCTCCGGGAGCCTCAGCAAAGGGGCCCTGAGTGATTCTTCCGAGCCTCCAGGTGCTATCAGCGTGCACCCCCTCTCTCGAGCCCGTCGGGCGGGGCAGGGGCCCGCTTCGCGCCCTCCTCCTCACCTGCAGCGCCTGCCAAGCTCGGGGCCTGCGCACTTCAGAGGCCGCCGATCGGACCTCACTGCCGCCGCCCCAATCCAGCGCGGCCCGATGTAGCTGTTCGGGCCCCGGTCCGCTCCACCTCTGGCAGCCGCAATCACTCCGTGGGCCCGGGCTCCGCAGCTCCTCAGCTGCGTCCTCTGTGTTGAGGCGGAGCCGGAGTGCGATCGATCAGCCGGCGCAGCCTCGGTGCAGGCACACGTCTCCTCCTTCAGCGCGTCCCCGCAGCTGCGGCTCTAGACTCGGCGCACAACGGCGCCGCCATCTTGCGGGTCCTGGGGGCTCGACTTCGTTTCTTGCCTTAGGTTCTCCGATTCGGGCCAGGCATCAGGACGAGTGTTGGGAAGTGGTTCCCCTCTTATTTCGTCCAGTCTGCATCAGGATTGCCAACCAATAATAGCGATATTCTTTCGAAATTACAGGATCACGGACGGAGCGCCGTAGGGGCCTGTCTTTACTGCATGCGTGCAGGCCACGCCCCCAGAGCCTGATCAGTGATACCCAGGTTATCACGCAGACGGTTGAGCAGGATGGTATGGTTGACCGTGTCGAAGGCAGATGAGAGATTGAGTAGGATGAGGACAGAGGGAATGTTAGTCAAGGTTGGAGGGTAGATCCTCACGGATGTTCAGGAGAGCAGTTTCCGTACTCTGGCAGCTCTGAAGCCAGATTGGTGGTCATCGAGACAGCCAACAGAATCAGAATTAAGGTTAAGCTGAGAGATGGCCAGGTTTTCCAGGAGTTTGCCCAGAAAGGGAGTAATGGAAATTTGGCGATAGGTAGCCGGACAGGAAGGATCAGCTGTGGGTTTCTTGAGAAGAGGGTGCACAAGGGAGTGCTTCAGAGAGGAGGGGAAGGATCCTGAGGCAAGAGTGGTTGCAAAAGTCGTCAAGGGCCGGAGCAAGGGTGTCAATGTGGTCCTTGATGGTTTTAGAGGAACACGGATGCACCTGTTGTGGCAAGGTTTTCATAGATCAGACATGTCTAGCAACCTCATCAGGGGGAAAAAAGAGGAATGGACGAGAATGGGGTTGGGGCTGGCCGAAGGAGGGTCAGCAGGCATAAACAGAGAGGGGCGCGGAGGGGAAGGCGAGGTGAGGGTGGACAGGATGTCCTGGGTTTTTGAGATAAAGTGTGAGGCAAGGGCATTTCAGAGAGCCTGGGAGGCAACAGGAGGGGAAGAGACTGCAGCAGGGCTGGCCAGCTCCTTGCATATTTTAAAGTAGTCCTACTTCTATGTTGGTGGCCTGTTCTGACACAATGTAAGTGGGTGAGTTGCAGGCACAGAACTCTCACTGGAGGAGAGAGGCCAGGGAGGAAGTTTAGGAAATGGAGGTATACAAAGCAAACAGAGAGAGTGGCAACAGGCCTGATTTTGGGATTTGTTTATCGGTTCCCTGCAAAAACCGGGATGGTAGCTACCTGTAACTCAAATCCTGGCACAGGGTTTTTAAAACATAAAAATCTCTTGGAATGCCGGGTCTAAGGGGAAAATAACGGGACAGTACTAGCAAAACTAGGACGTCTGGTCACCCTACCGTTCCAGGGTGATGAGAGCAGGCTTGTCCTGTAGCGTTGTTTCCATGTGGTCCCCGTAAGTCTTCTCACAGAAGCCCTGCTCAGATCTCCCAGCATCCTGAACATCCTTCCTTTCAGGCAGCCTCAGGCAGATTTTGAACAAGTTTAAAGATTGGCCCTGCCAGCCCTCCAGAACAATATCCCTTCCAGCCTGGGGGCAATTGCACCTCCGCTCCCGGCTAAACCCACCCCTGAAGCTCATACTGCCAGAAGCTTGTAGCAGTGGGGTATCACTACTGGAGAACGTCAACACGGTCAGAGGTCTGTATCACTGATGGATCACTGCCGGCGGGAAGCTCGCACGTTTAGAGCGCCACAGAATGAACAGAGCAAATGGTGGTATACAGATCCCTGGGCGAGCGAATAACTTTCTAGCTGGGATGGAAGAGTTCTTCTCTCATGCAACTTTATCTTATAGTAAACTCCTCATTTTGGGGTTATTTCAATATCTGGCATTACTGTCCTTCAGCGGGGGTTTCTTGTTATGACATTACTTCCCATGCCATTTCCTGTTCTCATGCCAGTGGTCGTTATTTGGATTGGACCTTTTGAAGAAATTTAGACGTACCTCTTGACGTGACTACCAGTTTCATGGAGCGACCATTAAATCAGGTTTCGACCATTAGAGGCCCTCCCTCTTCCGAGGGTCTCCCTCAAAACAGGCCCCGGAAAAAATCAAGGTGATGATGTGCCTCATTTCTGCCACAGTCCAGTACTCAATCTCATGCTGATAAGTTATTTGACCAATGACAAGCCTCTTTTCAAATGGTTGTTGACCACAATGTTCCACCTCTCACCCAAAGCATCTAAAGTGCTCAAATCCCTGGTCCGGTTCAACACTTAACACATAAACAAATTTATAGGAGGAAGGAGAAAACCTGGAGAAAATCCAGATATCCTTCTCACTTGTAAGATGCTTTCGAAGCACTTTTCATGTATGAAACAGCAATTGGGAAAGCTAAATCGTCCTTCCTCCATGATCAGATTTTTCTGACCAGCAATGAGCCAGCAAAGCTTTTCTCTATTGTTAAACACTTTACGGGTCGCACCCGTTTACTCAAGAAAAGGGTCCCCTGTGCCCAATTACTAATTAATTCAATGCCTTCATTCTTGGAACGATTCACAGGATCCATGAAAGCTTTCAAGACGGTGAGCCCGCTACCCTTGGTAAAAGAGTTAGCTCAGATGTGCCCCTGCCCTGGTCGCACAATTACATCCTTAAAGCCTGACTAAGTGGATTTCCCATCTGGTTAACCTTTCCCTTCAACAGTGAGTGGTTCTGCAAGGTCTTAAAACTGCCCCTATTAAACCTTCTTAAGATAACCCTCCTTTGATCCCGAGGAAATGGGGAACTACTGACCAATTACAGGGCTTTGTTGTTGTCCACGGCAATCAGGTTTTCGCCCGGGACATGTTACTGAAACCGCCCTGGTCTCGGCATGGGATAATCTATTGTCCTATTCGGACCATAGCTATTTGTCATTCCTGGCGGTGGGTCACCCTATCCCTCTGTCTCAACTTTCAACCCTTTTAGGGATGTCACACTCTACCCTGGTCTGGTTTCGGAGTTTTCTGGCCAATAAGTCCCAGGCCATTAAGCTCCACCCTTTTACATCAGCCCTTTTCCTGGTTACATTTGGAGTCCCCCCAGGTCTCCTCTCTATCCCCGCTTTTATTCAACATCTATGCCTCTCCTCTGTTGGCAATTATTCATAAATATGAGAGATGTGTTCACTCTTATGCTGATGTTTCTTAATGTTTCTCTACCCAAGGAGAATTTTTCTCAAATCAAAGCTCGGCTGAAAAACAATACATTTCGACTAAATCCATCCATGACTGAGACTACGTTATTGGGCCCTTCTCATCTTTTAAAGGACCCTCTCAGATGGCCCAGACCACCTACTATATTTGATCTCCCTACGGGGTCTGCAACAGGACTCATAGCCTCCTTTTATTGTTGCTGCATTATGAAGTAGATTCAGCCTTTTCTCCCGCCTGTGACTCATGCAGTGGTGATAGTTTCTCTGGTTAACTCCCAGCTTGACTATGATAATACCCTCTATGATGAATTGCCCGGTTACTTGATGTGTCGCTTACAAAACACCCTTAATGCGGCAGGTGGGTTAATCTGTCAAGTTCCCCAATTCTCTCCGGTCTCCATGCTACAGGCTTGCCGAATTGGCTCCATATCTCCCAATGATTAACCTTCAAAATCTTGAGCTTAGTTTTCAAATGTGTCAGGGAATTGGCATCCACGTGCCTCTGTCTGGAAATCAAACCACACTGCACAACGCATCCTCTGCGGTCCACCAATCAGTCTCTGTGACATGTTGCTTTATCTCGATGTTCTAGAGGAGATGGTCAGTTTTCAGTTCTAGGTCACGGTCTAATACCTTGCCGGTACCATTGATGTATGTACTCCGAGTACTGTCACAATGACCGGTCCACGACTCAGTGGTCGAAGTGAGCGAGAGTGGTTTAGAGCGATGCTCCTCTACTTTTTGTTTTAGGTTTTACTCTTCCTGTACTATAATTTTAAAAAAGAAAACGTTACGGGAATGGTTTCGTTTTAAAATAAAAGTGTAGGAAGAAGTTGAAACTTGCACTTCAGTGCAGTGCACTGAACATTCCCTTAAACAGCAGGTATGTTTGTGTGGGGGTTTGGAATTGCGGGTGGCAGGGGGCGTGGCAATATGGTTCGTGGGGAGCGGCGGCAGGCCAGCAGGGAACATGGTTCCACTACCTCTTTGCGTACACTTCAACCACCCGTCCACGTTGGAGGAAGCTCTCGCTGTTAGGGTCTTAGCAAGGACAGAGCTGACGCTGCCACATTAGTGGTAGAAAAGACTGCAGTCCCTTCTGCTCTCCTGTTGTGCCGCAACGATCGCCACAGGCAAAAAGGTGGAGTCAGAACGAAGATACCTTGAAAACCCACATTTTTACAATCAAGGTAAGTAAACCGGTTTGTGAAGTGACTAACAGAATACTGCTTACGAACGAGGACAGCTGATCAAACAAAAACAAACCATAACGCTTAGATAGCACAGAAGCAGGCCTGCCAAGCACTGCTTGCTTCTTGGGCGTAATTCTAGAGGGGGGGGGGATGGTGTTTGTCCCCCGCAACGTTTGTGGCACACCATTTTGTCCTACCCATTTGGCAGGGTCCCCCTTCATTTAAATGCCCTGTCCCCCCAACACTTCCAGCAAAGTCACTCCACTCAGTCAACTGGTTTGCTCCTCATAAGAAAGATTCCCCTGGTCAGTTGCCAGACAAGCCGGTAAAGCTTGAAAATAATTCAGCAAAAGCAGAACTCTGAGAGGGAGGACAAGAAAAGCCGCTAGGAACTCTCGCCATGCCCTGCCCTCCGATTGTTGCCCAGGTGTGTGAAAGGCGCTTGCCTGCAAAGCTTCAAACATCAGGAATAGCTAGCACCTATTGCATGCACCAGCATCAATAAGACACGACTCCAGAGTCACACCGCTCTTGAGGCATGCCTGCCCTTCACACACGAGATGAGGGAGAACCTGAACGCGCCCTGCATGCCCTTCTTCTGCTCGAGGTCAGGCACGCATGGCACGCCAACAACTGGTAGCACGCAAGCCGTTGGTGTCCCTTCTACATCAGGTGCTAGGCGTACCAAGAGGCTAGTAACACCTGCGTGGCCCCCAGGTACCACGTGCAGGGAGTACCTGAGGTGTGTGTAGGGTTGTCCTGCCTACTCGCAGGAATCCTGTCGCTGCACATTTTAAAAACACTACAGCTGCTGAGCAGAGCCTTGTGGCACCAGCAGGTTATTTATCAAAGCACCTGGTGGCACATCAGTGCCTGGCGCTGTGCCAGTGAATAGCTGCCTTCTCTGGTTTGAGACCAGCCTTTGGTCACTTGAAAGAGACGTTTTCTCTTCCAGGTCTTGAGAGACACATGCCAAACCACAGATGCCTCCAACTAGGATATATGTTTGGGTGACTCTGCACCTATGACATCTGCTAAATCTGCCTTTGCACCTTTGGACAAGGTGGCTGTGGGATTTTCCGGTCTGTTTTGTGCATGTGCTAATATTGTGATGTCATCTTAGATGTCCTGGGTGTTAGTCTAAGCAGTGCACGATGGTGGCGCGAGTTATGGTTGCTTAGCTTACCATAACTGGTGAATTTCTGGGGATTTTCGATTTACATACGGTCCCTTTTAACAAAGCTTTTTCACTATATATATATATATATATATATATATATTTCTGAGGCTTGTGGAATCTGCTTAGATCACATGCTGTGCATAGGCCGACATCTAGTGGAAGCTGCGGAGTATAACAGTTTGTTTTTCGAAACTCGAAAATGGGCATCGACACAGGCGTGCCAGTAATACTATCCCTAGTGTGACGTCCACTGTACCCAAGATCCCTCACGCGTCTGGGATCCTCAGATTGTTTTTTTCCGCCATACTGGTCGGAAGCATCTTGCGGAGTCCCCTGGCCTTAGCCATACTTTTGCTAATTATTGCAATTAATATTATTTATTGACATCCTTCCCCACCCCAAACGTCGACCATCGACACTCGACGACGGCTGGAGAAGACATCGACCGTCGGCTGCTGCACGACGAATCTGGGCCTCGGAAGGCCGCTGGCCTCGGCCCGGGCCTAGTAGGCCGCTGGCCTCGGCCCTGCAAGTAGGGAGAGTGGGGGGTGGTACATACTCTTCACTCTTGGTATATAGGTACACCTTATATATTTCCTACACTTACCAGCCCGCTGCCTCAAGGTGCGTATGGAGGGTACCCCTTTCCAATTCTGCCCCAAGTGCAACCGCAAATACCCTTGGGTCGACAGGCACGCCACGTGCAATCTCTGCTTGCCGAGGGACCACCCCGAAGCGAACTGCAGAGCGTGTAGTAGGTTTAAACCTAAAACACTTAAGGACCGTTCGACAAAGCGTTGGGCCCACCACACCAGGCAGGCAGCCATGGCAGCAGAGGGCGCCTTCAGCGATGGCAGCGACGCCGTACTTTCGGACGGCGAGGGCATTACGGCGTCGAAAGACTGCCGAGCGCAGGTCCCCGACCTCGGAAGGTTGTCCGGCAGGCCGGCTATGGGGAAGACCCCCGGCGACGCAAGCGCTACACACCCTACACACACTAAACACACTAAGTCCAACCGAACCTCGACGACGTCGACTTCTCGGAAAGAGGCACGGATAGAACGGTCCGACTCGGTGTCCTCTGGGCGCTCTCGATCGAGATCGCCTCATGACGCAAGGCAATCATCCACTCTTGCCAAGAGTGCCTCACTCCCTAGATTAACGGAAGTTCGATCGTCGGAAGACGAAGACGACTTCCACCCCCAGGCCGCGCTCCAAGAGACCGAGAGCGCAGTTAACACCAGCGAGGCCCCACGCTCGAAGCAAGATACCTCTCCCGACCCTCGGCGCCAGGCGTCGAAAGTCTCTGGGGCCTCCAAGGGGCAGGGAAAACATTTTTCCACGCACGGGGAGGGCGGGAAACAGCGGAAAGCTCAGCCTTCCACTCCTGTAAGACCATCCTTCCACCTCAAGCAGACAGATAAACATAAATCTACTGGGACATCAACATCAAGCAAGGGTACCCTTGATAAGTCCTCTAAGTTGCCTACTAAAGCCATACCCTGTTCCAAAGAATGGTCCAGTGAGGACATAGACAGGGTCATGTCAAGGATGTCTTCCTTAGCTGATTTTTATGACAAAAACCCAGAACATTTCCTTTCGTATGACCCTCAAGGGGCCACACCCTCAGGCTCCTCTGATCCTATCCCCCTAAGTAAAAAGGCCCGGGTCGAAAGACCTGACCCCTTCGAGGTGCAGCCTTACTCTACTCCATACTCTACTCCACACCCCAGATACCAAGGAAAACCTTTCCCTGAAGGGGACCAGGAGTTTACAATTATGGAGGAACGAACCGGGTCTGAATACTATGCGGAGGATGAGGACCTGGAGGAGGTAGAAGATGAGCAGGAAATTTACAGAGTAGATTCCCCGGTAGAGAGCGAAGCCCCAGTTACCGACTCGCCAGTTGATAACCAACCCCTCCTTAATGAAGTTCTTGCTCGCGCAGCAGAACATTTTCACATCGACACCCACGGTGTACAGGAGGAAAGGGACTTCGCAGAAGAGTTGGTGGGAGAGAGGAGGCCGGTCGCTCAGACCATCCCTATCCTTAAATCCATCCAACGTAGAATAGATCCATCCCTGGTGAATCCTAACCTCACCAGAGCCGTAAACCCCAGAGTCGAAAAACTTTTTCGGGCAGCCCAGTCTGACCCTCTTTATATAAGAGGTCATCTTAAACCAGACTCTCTAGTGGTTACCAACACCCGGAAGAGGGCTTGGACACCCTTATCGTCGTCAGAAGCTCCTCCCGACAAGGAGAGCAAAAGACTGTACGGGTTTGGCAGGAAGGTAGCCTCAACGTCCGCCTACCAAGCAAGGATTGCAAACTCCACCACCCTGTTGGCAAGTTACAACTGCCATCAATGGGAAGAGGTCGCGGCGCTCATAGCCTCTGCTCCTGAACCGTTAAAGGGCCAGTTGGCTCGGATCTCGGCAGAAGGGAGAGCCGTGTCTGGTTGCATCTTAAAAGCAACTTTCGACGCTGCAGACAACGCAGGAAGATTGATAGCAGAAGGTACGGTTATCAAGAGACATGCGTGGTTACGGCAGTCGGGGTTCAAAACAGAAACACAGGCTTCATTAATAGACAAGCCGGTGGAACCAGATCTATTGTTTGGGAAAGCGGTCGAAGACGCACTTAAGAATGCCAAGGACGAGTACGAGACTCTCAAATCCCTTGGCCAGCTTACCAACAAACCCCCAAACCAGAGGGGGAACAGCAATTTTCGTCGCCCACGCGGCCAAAATTCACAAAGAGGCAACTATGCCCAAGGACAGGGTACACAATGGAACAACAACCAGCAGTCTACCCAAAGTTACAGCAAGGGTAACAAGAGAGGTCGTGGAAGAGGCAGAGGCAGCCCCAACAAGGGAGGTGGCACGCCTCCGCCAAAGCAGTGGCGCTCAGTTCAGGGTCCCTTCTCACGCAACCCCAGTAGGGGGACGCATTTCCAACTTCACCCAGGCTTGGGAAGGGATCACCTCAGACAGATGGGTGCTGTCAACAGTGTCCACAGGATATTGTATAGAATTACTGCAGTGTCCCCGGAACCACCCTCCACGACAAAGAATACACTCCTTAGAACATCAGAAGATCCTTCTCGAGGAGATCGCCATTCTGCTAGAAAAGGACGCGATAGAACTCGTCCCAGGACACCAGGTAAACAAGGGTATCTATTCAACTTACTTCCTTGTGCCAAAGAAAGATTTGACAATGCGCCCAGTATTGGACCTACGGCCTGCCAACAAGTATGTCAAGCCCCAAAAATTCCGTATGACCACGCTACAAGAGGTAATCCCCCTCCTAAAAAAGGGGGACTACATGGCAACCTTGGATATGAAAGATGCTTATTTTCATATTTCCATGCTCCCAGCGCACAAAAAATACTTGCGCTTCAAAGTGGACAGTCGCCACTACCAATTCAAGGTACTGCCCTTCGGGATAGCTTCAGCACCAAGGGTATTCACCAAGGTACTGGCGGTGGCAGCTGCACACCTACGCAGGGAGGCAATCCCAGTGTACCCTTATCTGGACGTCTGGCTCATAACGGGGGAAACCCCAAGAATTTGCAGGTCAAACATTCAGAGGACTATCGACCTCCTCCACGAATTAGGCTTCTCGATCAACGAGAAGAAGTCAAGTCTGGTGCCAAGCACCTCAAAACAGTTCCTAGGAGCAATCCTAGATACTCAGAAAGGGTTGACCTTCCCCTCAGAAGAAAGAATTCGGAATATACTACTGCAAATTCCACATTATCAGTCAGGTCAACAAATAACGGTACGCAAAGCAATGCGGTTACTGGGCATGATGGCGTCATGCATTTACCTGGTCCCCCACGCGCGTCTGCGCATGCGTCCCATGCAGGAATGGTTGGCGAAACAGTGGTCTCAGGCAAGTGGTCAGTGGGACGATCTAGTGGTCGTTTCGCCAACACTCGTACAAAGCTTACACTGGTGGACAAAAGAGAATCTCGCAAGGGGAAAACCCTTTTACGATCCCGAAGTACAAGCAGTGGTAACTACAGATGCTTGCCTGACTGGGTGGGGAGCTCACCATCTCCACCACACAGCTCAGGGTCTCTGGTCTCACTCAGTAGCCAAGAACCACATCAACCTGCTAGAGCTTCTGGCAGTATTCCGAGCGCTTCGGGCGTTCGAGCCCCATCTACTAAACTTGTCGGTGCAGATCCGGACGGACAGCACGACAGCCATGTTCTATCTGAACAAACAAGGAGGGACTCGTTCGCCAAATCTGTCCAAGCTTGCCCAGAAAATCTGGATATGGGCACTCAGACGGAACATCTTCCTATCAGCACAACATGTTCCAGGGGAGCTCAATTCCCTAGCGGATGCCCTAAGCAGAGACTCCCTCCCAGAAGAACACGAATGGGTCCTTCACAGAGAGATCGTAGAAGATCTCTTCTCTCAGTGGGGTTTCCCCACTATAGACCTATTCGCCACAAACGAAAACAAACAATGCCCAGGATTTGCATCCAGGTTCCCCCAGCCACACTCCCAAGGGAACGCCCTGTGGATGAACTGGTCAGGGATGTTTGCATACGCTTTTCCACCAACTCCTCTCATCAGGAAGGTGGTGTACAAGATGAACAAGGAATCGATGACGCTCATCCTAGTTGCTCCCATGTGGGCGAGACAACCATGGTTTCCACACCTACGCAGGATGGCGCTGTGCGAGCCCATCAAACTCCCAGCCTGGTACAACCTACTGTCCCAGCAACAAGGTCAAACAGTGCACCAGGAACCCAACTCAATGAACCTGGCAGCATGGCTCCTGAGGTCATAGAGTTTGGCCATCTCAATTTACCACAGAGGTGTATGGACATCCTAAAAGAATCCAGGAAACCAAACACAAGGCACTGTTACTTTGACAAGTGGAAGAGATTCATTATTTGGTGCCAGAATAAACAAATCAACCCAGTTGATTGCACTCCTTCCAACGTGGTAACATACATGCTCCACCTGCTGGACGCAGGTTTGGTTTTTAACTCTCTGAAAGTACACCTGGCAGCCCTCTCGGCTTACACCACATCCCATAACAAAGTATCGTGGTGGAAAGTACCAGTAGTTAAAGCCTTCATGGAAGGAGTAAAGAGACTTCACCCTCCTATTTCGAACCCACCGCCAGGATGGGACCTCAATGTGGTGCTAGCTAAGCTCATGGGCCCCCCTTTCGAACCCATGCATAAAAGTAGTCTCAAACACCTGACTTATAAAACGGCCTTCTTAGTAGCCATTACCTCCATAAGAAGGGTCAGTGAAATTCAGGCTCTGTCAGTGCAGGATCCTTTCTTTATTATCCACAAAGACAAACTGGTTTTACGCACACACCCTAGGTTTTCACCTAAATTCATATCTAAATTCCATGTAAACCAGTCCATCGAGCTTACGGCTTTCTTCCAGAACCCGCAAAGCTCGGCTGAGGTGAAACTACACACCCTTGATGTGCGTAGGGCGGTCCTCTACTATGTAAATAAAACCAGACCGCTAAGAAAAACAGATCAACTGTTTGTCTCCGTAGCTACAGGCAGAGAGGGGGATCGCGTCTCTAAAGGCGCGATCTCGAAGTGGATTATCAACTGTATACAGCTGTGTTACTCTCTTTCTGGAAAAACTCTGCCTTTTACGCCAAGGGCCCATTCTACTAGAGGCATTGGTGCCACTCTGGCTTTCATTGCAAATGTTCCCCTCGACACCATTTGCAAAGCAGCGACTTGGAGCTCTATTCACACTTTTACTCAGCATTACTGCATTGACACTCATTCCAAGACAGATACACAAGTGGGACAAGCGGTTCTAAGACACCTGTTTGCTCATGACCCTTCTCACATCCCACCTCCTTCTTCGGGTACTGCTCGCTAATCTATGTACAGCATGTGATCTAAGCAGATTCCACAAGCCTCAGAAGGGATACATTACTCACCGTAATCGTATTTCTGATGCTGGTATCTGCTTAGATTCACATGCGACCCACCCTTCCTCCCCTCCGAGAGAAGGCGCATGATTACTTGTAGTCTTACCTTTCTGTCTATCTGCTTGGATTATCTGTACTCACGCTACTCCTCATGCTTCCTCATGTCAGAAAAAATACAATCTGAGGATCCCAGACGCGTGAGGGATCTTGGGTACAGTGGACGTCACACTAGGGATAGTATTACTGGCACGCCTGTGTCGACGCCCATTTTCGAGTTTCGAAAAACAAACTGTAATACTCCGCAGCTTCCACTAGATGTCGGCCTATGCACAGCATGTGAATCTAAGCAGATACAAGCATCAGAAATACGATTACGGTGAGTAATGTATCCCATATATATATATTACAGGGCCTGCGGTAGCAGCCCTGTTGTTATGGTTTAGTTGCTCAACCCATAGGAAGAGCATTTTCTGGACTGCTCATAACTTTAGCAGTAGCATCCAGGAAGATATGCAGCCTGTAGTTATTAATGCAGGACTGTGTGTAAAAGGTACATGTAACCCAGAGTAGACAGAGAACTCGCATTTGGTGCCTCACAGAACGCAAACCTGCTCAAGCATGGATAGAGGAGACCAATTGGGAAGAAGGAGAAAGCTACACATACCATAGCATGGATAGTGGATGCAGATTAGAAGCTACCAGGAAGGTGTCTGTATCCAGACGGACTGAGATTATAAGTGGGACATGATTTTCAAATAGTGTTAATATTATTGGTTATTTAGATCAAAAGAATAAGTGCCTGTGGTGTGCAATATATCAATGCTCACTATTATAGTGGACGCAACACTATAGCCAGTGACACCATGAGTGAGGCTGTTTTGAAGATCATACCCTGAGAAGGAATCATTCTGAAGGGCTGACAATTTTGAAAGGTTTAGGGGCTGGGAATTTTGAGAGGCTAGGCAATACATGATTAAATTAGATGCCCAGCATTACACGCACTGGTTAAGGGGTGAATCTGGGATTTGTGCCAACTCTGCAATTTCTGCATTTCAACTCTTTCATTACCAGTTCTTGCCATGAACTAAAATAATCTCATTTTATTATAAAACTGACTTGGAAAGTACACCAATCACATTACCAAACATGACAATTTTTAAAAACAAATTATTATAGACGGGTGTAACACAGAATGATTCTAGCTTCATTCTTTCCATCATCAAGAGAAGTATATAAGTACCAGCACACCAATCGGTGTGATTTAACAGATTTAATCTGGGTTTGTCTTTTGTATTTTAAATCTTTACGTACTTCCAAAACACTGGCTTGTGAAATTGTCATTTATAAACGTGCAGAAAAACATTTGAGTTTTACAAAAATGCGAAGTGTTTTTTGTGTCAAACGAGCAGACTTTAAAATATACTTGCCCGAGTCCTACAACATCTGGTCTGCTCCCTTCTGTCTACCACCTTTTCCACTCAAATGGCCTAAGAAAGAAGAGAGATCAAGTAATGGGCTAAACAATGCCTCCAGCATGTGAGAAGGCAAACTTCACAGAAGACAGTACAGTAATGTATGAAACATGAGTTCATTTGACCAGGCTCACTGTATTGTCTGCTGGCAAAGCCAGGATACAAGCATGAATGCTTTGGTTCCAAATTTGGATACTTATTCATCTCTTGGACTAACAGTTTATGCTCCTCATTGGAGGTGATGGCCTAGGTTTTACAACACCTTATCTGAACAAACCAATTGCTAGACCTTTACCATAAAGATGACCTGTTTGTTTTTATTGTAACCCCTATATGGTGCAGGTACATTGCTGATAATAGCACCTGTTGCGCGGCAATACCAAGTACATATGCATGCATGTTTATAAACTTCAGACATAGGACAGGCTCAGCCAGCCTTAGAAGAATGTGCTATTCTAATCTTGCATAGGAACACATATCTCTACAATGAGTGCTTAACACACTGAGCTAACTTCTGAACCATTGTGGCACTCAATTTACCAATATGCATTTCAAATGTGGGTATTACACATGATCAACATAATTCCCAAAGGAAGGAAAGAATGCTACAGGAGTTGTGCCGCAAGGAACACACAAACTATATACACCACAATGAACACAGAAAGCCTTACGTACAGCCTTACAAGCCTTGAATTGATCGAGGCAGAATGTACTTGCCAAAACAGACAGTCAATAGGTTTAGAGCCTCAGCACCATGCCATAAAATGTGTGCTTTTTAATTCTGGTGAACAAAGGAATCTTCATTCTTTAGATCAGGCAGCCTTGTGGGTTCCCCTCAAAGGTGGGGGCACTGGGCAAGTGCCCCTTTTTGTCCTCCCATAAAACATCTCTTCCCGTCAGATTGATCCTATGAAGTTTGGTGAGTTTCCGTGAAGGGGGCAAAGTTATAGGAGGGTGCCAAAATTTGTTTTTTTCATAGATGGAATGGAATTTATTTTTGCTCCCGTCTACAGCCCAAGCCGCTTGACGTATTTTCACCAAATGTGTGGCAGGAGCGGTGGCTTGGTCCCAAAAGTGTGCTTTTGTAAATTTGGTGTAAATCCGTCCAGTAGTTTATTTTCGAATGACCCAAAAGTAGGTAAACAAAAATGTGCGATATCTAGGTTCGGTCCGCGTGCTCGTTTCCCTGTTCGGTCTGCGGTCAGGTCTCTGATTTGTTTAGGGGCGACGTGAGGTCCACGGACATCGGATGAGCCTGCCGATTGGTCAATAAAAAAAGTGAGGTGCGTCATTTTCTGAAACGCCCGCCATGTCGGATCCACGGACAGCCGCAACTGACCATGGACGTATTGGTGGGGAAAAAGTCTGAAAAACACATTTTTAATAATTTGGTGTTGTAAAGAGAGGCTGGGAAGGGTGGCAGAGTGGAAAAAGATGATATGGGGTATTTATATAGGTGAAAAAAGAGCGTAAGGGTAGCGTGGCAGTCTGCGGACACTGCAGTAGTCCTCGGACAGAGTCTTGGTCGGACAGCTTGAGAAACACATTTGGGGTTATTTGGTGACTGAAAGAGGGCTTGGTCAGGCTAGGGGAGTGGAATATAGATGATATGGGGATGTTTTCTTAGGTGAAAAATAGGGTTGGTGGTCCATTTCGATGTCTGCAGACGTCATTTGAATTGAGAAGGGGAGGTTCAGGGAGAGTTGTGTTATTCAAATATGTATTGTATGTCTTTGTTATGTATGGTTTAATTATGGTGTGGTGGTTGTGGCCGTTGGCCACAATCAACACAGCATAATACAGCCATGCACCCAAGAATCTGGCCACTGGCCACAACCATTATAATAATGTGTATAGAAATTGAATCTGGCCACTGGATACAACCATTATAATAATACGTGTATAGTAATTCTAGATAGTGTAGGTGCAGTATACAGTATTTGTAACATGGTGACATAATATAATTGAAGTTATGATTGTGGTTCATTGAGGGTAGAGGTTGCATTTGATGTACATGGTAATGAAGAATAAATCTTTGCTTCTTTCTCTGTGAAAAAAACATAGTATAATATGTTAGGCAGGGTAGTTTAAAATGTTTAATTGCATACAATCTCACATATTCATGTACTTTTTAGACCCTCATGCTCAGTACATTCTAAGTACTATGTTTGTGCACAATATGCCATGATTTGCATTTTGCAACAGCTGATGAAATAGAAAGGATTCACAATTTGCTATACATACATACACAACTCATTCATTAGGGATGTGCTCTTGTGAAACATGGTTGCAGAGAGTGCATGTATGTTTCCACATGTATGAACTCTGGAAGATTTCCTTCATAGGTATATTTCTGGGTTCCAGTGCTTGCTGCAAGTACATTGGACGTTCTTGTGGATATTCCTGTGCATTTATGGTGAATTCTACTATTCCTGTACAGTAGTCCAGCTCTTGCCTTATTCCTGAAACACTGTAATTGTTAGGATTATTTGTGGCATTTCTATGAAGGATGATAATTTGCAAACACAACTGGTCTAAGCCATTCAAGTAAATGTTTTGAACAATTGGTGGCAATTGGAACAGACGATTCCATGCCACATTTGCATAGCAATTCACACCAGTTGTGTTGGAAAATTTAAATGGACCAGAGAGTTCTGTCTGTGTCATTTGCTGGACTTCCACTTGTTTTTTTTTTTTAGAAGAAATATTTCTCTTTATATCTGCTGATGGATGTAAAGTTGTGTTTGCACTAGATTGTTTTGTGGTTGTATTGCTTGATGGAGTAGCAGTTTTTTGTTTCTTTGGTGTTATTGATGAGAGATCTCCTATAAGTTCTGTTTGCATTAATTTTACTTTTAAAACTTTACCTTTTTGAGGAACGGTACATATCTAGATGGGGTGTGCAGTGCACCTAGTCTGTTGTACTCTAGGATGCAAGGAATGTCAGCATTACTTTGCATCAAAATTGACTAGGAATAGTCCATTGAGTGTACATGGATGTGAAAGTGCTACATAACTCAAACCTTCTTTAAAGACTGTGCTGCAAATATCAATCAATGCCTGATCTATGGTTAGACCTTGTGATTTGTGAATAGTGACTGCATATGTAAGAGGCAGAGAGAATTGTTCTTTGCGTACATACATGTCTTTGAAAAGAAGGAATTCTGCTGTTGACGGCCCTATCCTTTTAACTTCTGAAAGTTTGTCAAAGTGGATGTTGACAAACTGAATGTTGTCATGTGGATTCGTCTGCAAGCCAACAACTGTACCAATTGCTCCATTGACTAAACCTTGCTCTACGTCAAAGTTAAGTTTAAGAATAAAGCTGCAGTTTAGACACAACATTAACATTTTCTCCAATCCAACTGTGTTGGCGATAGAATTTTCTAAGCTACTTAGTCGTGCTGTTGCTTGTTGACACATAGGGAGTGTCATGCCATGCACTTCCAGTTTGTCTGTGGAGCTAATATGCAATATTGGATGCATTCTTTTTTTAACATTGTCTCATTGAATTGACTACAGCTTGCTAGGGTTGGCATTAAGGATATGCATTTTACATTTGTTTGTGCTAATTTTTCCATGACATCAGGAGCAGATGTGGTACGCCCATGAAGCTCATAGATGAGTCTATTATTTAAGATGGATTGTGCATCTTTAGAAAGAAGACCAGTTCTAATGCTTTTAAAAAAGTTAGCATAGGTGAGGTCGGCATACTGACTCATGTTCTGATTTAGTTCTCTGTATTGGAAATGTTGCCAGAGATTAACATTTCCTATGCTGCCAAGAGTGTCGAGGCACTGTTTGTGTCCTAAGGTTTTAAAAATAGGTTCACCTTTCACTGGTGTTAACTGTAGGAGATCTCCAAAAACAATAACGTGTTTTCCTCCAAAGAGGAGTTTGTAGTCCGTTTTTAGGACCTCTTGCAATCTGAGGTGAGTTAAAGCCAACATAAGGTTGGAAACCATGCTTACCTCATTTATTAGGAGCATTTTCATTTGTTTCAGAAGTCTGCATACTTCAGTAGCTGCTTCTGCTGATAGTTTGTAGTATTCTAATGTGTTTTGGTGTCTACTGGAAGGGGCAGTAGTCCGTGTAAAGTAACACCTCCTATGTTGTAGGCAGCTAAACTTGTGGGGGCTGTTAGAAGAGCTGAAAGGGTGTTTAAGTTTTGTTGGAATTTGCTGATGATTTTAATTAAGAATGTTTTTCCAGAACCAGCTTCACCACTTACATAGAGGAGCAGGGGTTTATAATTTTGACAGCTACAAGTTTTACATTCATGCTTAAAACCATGTTCAATTCAATTTCTTCAGTCACTTCTAGGGAAATGTAAGTTGCTCATCATTCAGCTGTGATTTCAGCAGTGAGAAAAGGTTGACTGCCCTCAGGAATGTCTACATCTAGTTGTGCTTGAAATTCTTCCTCTTGTTAGTGTTCATTGTCCAACATGTGTTTGTGTTGCTTGAAATTTACATTGGTTATACTGCTTTCATTTGGTTTCATTTGCATTGAATGCAGCTTCAAAAGAGTAATGGTTACCTAATAATTCTTCTTTTCTCCATGGTTTAAAAAGCTGCAGTAGGGCCATGTAATACAGTTCTCTATGTTGAGGAGTTTTAAATGATAATGTTATATGATTAAGTGGTCTGGGTTGGCTAAGTTTGACTAGGCTTCCTTCACAAGCTGAGACAACCTATTTTCCAGTTTTTTTCATCTGGTTTGACATTCTGTTTGTAGGAGTAGTTTTGGGCTATGTGGTATTGGCACATGTTTTCCAAAGCAGTGCTTCTGTTTGGGTAGTATGTGTCTAACAAATAGTTTTTTAAAATGTCCTGGCTGTTGGGATCATTTGTGGCTATTGTTTCTATGTCTTGGTAGGATTTTGGCACTCTTTTTCTGGATGCAGCTGGACCAAGGCTTAGCCAGACCATGTATTCAGATTTGGCATATACGCCTGTGCCTGTTAAATGGTCTGCAGCTTCATAGCATCCGCATTCTCTATGGCAGCATTTCTATGCCAAAGCTGTACAATTTTTGTGACAGTGTTTTGTCAGATGATATGTCATCCCAGAGATCTTTTAGCTCTGTTTTCCCAGCTTTGGCGAGAGTGGCTGTGACATATTTTGCAACAGTAGTGGTAGTGTCTGCAATACATATTTGATCTATGTTTGCATCCCACAAGAGAGCAATTATTGCATTGTACTCATTGATGTACCTTGAAGCTTTGTTTCTTTTAATGTTGTATGTGCTTTTAGGTGATTTGCCTTTCACGCTGTATCTAACAGAAGACATCAAGCTGTTTACTTGTCCTTTTGCTGAACTGGTCTAGGGAAATCAAAGCAGCATTTGGTATACTATTTACCTTTTGTTTTTATATTTACGTCAGCAGTATTTGCCACACTTATGTTTTTGGAAGCGTAAAATGTGTGTACGTAGGTCAGTATGTGTGGTTTGTGAAGGGATATCGCAGGATATGTATTTGTGAATAAACTGAAAAACAGTGGCATCACTGTCATGGCCAAATTTAGGAGCATCTTTTATCCACAAAAGCATGTGGATGTTTGGTGCTCCTCTGGATTGATATTGTTTTCTCCAAAAGAAGTGTTCCACTTCTCCGAGGGAAGGGGTACATTTATTGCAGATGAAGTGCAGCATGCAAATAAAGCGATGGTGAAAGTATCTTGATACATTTACAGGGTCAAGAGATCCAATTCTCCTGGTGGTTTTTATGTCTATTCCTTCTTCATTTTGGTTTGCTATGTGTAAGAAGTCTTGCAAGTCATCCCATGCATATTCTGCACAACTTAAAGTAACACACCATGTGGGTGGGCCGAGGTTCCTTAGCATACAACGTACATCAGCGTGATATCAGAACCATTATACTTTTGTACCATGCATGTTTGCAAAGAGATTGTGACACTTGACTGCAAATCTTCATCTTTGTCTTTTATCGTTGAAGTAGTTGGGTAGCAGACATCTTTAAAACATTAGAGCCTGTTTTTAATGTGTGTGTAACTCCGTACCATAGAGTTGATAGTTCACTTTTGAACAGGAGGTGGAATATTTATTCTACATTTTGTCTGAATCTGGGGTCTTCAGAATACATTGGTAAAGAGAGATATTCTGATGCTGTTATTTGTGTGGATCTTTCATCATATCTTCCTCCTTTTTCCTGTC
Organism: Ambystoma mexicanum; assembly: GCF_040938575.1. Classification (NCBI taxonomy): domain Eukaryota; kingdom Metazoa; phylum Chordata; class Amphibia; order Caudata; family Ambystomatidae; genus Ambystoma; species Ambystoma mexicanum. The sequence goes on from NC_090932.1 coordinate 1,301,980,357, forward strand.
ATAAAGAGTATAGGAAACGAAAGTGCTTCTACACATTTTTCCCATATGCTGACTGGTGATCCTTTGGCTTGACTCATTTCATATGTTTCTAATGCATATTCTATGGTGTCTTTGGAGTCTAGTGGGTGAATTGTATACTGGTCCAAAATATTGGCTTTTGTAATAGGATCTACACGTTCAAATTGGCCAGTTGGTGATGAATCCTGAATTATTTGGGTGGTTTCTCTTAAGTTCTCTTCTATCTTTATAGTATTCATTGTTTTCTTTTAGATATTGTAGGGCTTTTCTAACTTTGTTTAAGTCTACTAGTTGTTGCCAATTTATTTTGTCTTTTGTTGGTACATGGTTAACTAGGATAATCAAAGATTGATTTATTGGCTGTTGCACTCCTTTCATTAAGATCGAATGGCAAATATATTACTTTGCCATGAATTCCATTTGATAATTCAGAAGGAGGTAATTTGGTTGTTTTGGGTTGAAGGCGTATTATAGCTTGAAATCGGTCTACTTTTTGGATTATAATGCTCTCATACAAATTAAGTTGTTGGAGAGCTTTTGAAAGTGGGAATATTTCCAAGTTATTAGGGACAGCACGTGATGGCGTTTGGTTATTATGAAGCTTTGTAGTGCAGTATGTGCAAAGTATTGAGGTGTCACTTATTTTGTATTTATTTTCTGTTATACGATATAAAGCTATTTGGAACCAGTGGGATTCCTCACTGTCCTCTATTTTGTACGTCATATCTAAACTTTGTGCTCTTTATATAAAAAAGTTCTGCGACAACAGACACATACTTGGTTTGGTATTTCAGCAGATGTGTTTTTAAACTTTATTTCTTTTTTGTATATTTTTGTTAGAAGGTTGGTGTTTGTAAGGTTTTCACTAATGTTTTCTAAAGTTACGGAATTTTCTAAATCATCTTCACTTCTATTCTTTGGCTGTTCCATGTAGGATAATGTTATTAAAATGTTGAAGTTGTAAAGCAGGACTTTTTGCATAGTACAATCTCTGCAGAATATTCCGTATAGTGGAATGGTGTGTTCCTAATATTTTGATGTGGTGGAAGGTGCTTTTGCAAGCAGTTCCCGAAATGCAGGATAATGAATGTCCTCGCAGTCCAGTGTAGTTGCACACTGGACAGGAGTCCATGGTTTATAAAGTTTTTGTTCAAATTTTGTCTTTTACTTTCACATAGTGATTGAGGAATTGTCGTAAAGATTTGAAGGATTGTTGGCATACATTACACATTGAGCTGCATGGCCATTTGTAGACAGGACGGATTGGTTGGGTGAAAGGAACTGTTGGAACTATATGAGGAACATCTTGAGGGATATCACCTTTTGGACTTCAGCACCCTATATTTCCTTGTGGTTTCTTACGGTGTTGCATGCATGTGAAGGCATAAATGGAGACACAAGTTCCTCTACTCTTTTTCACATATCACAGTATAGCATTACTTCACACATGAACACACGCCACAAAAGATATTTAAAGCAAAGTTGTAGTAAGATCCAACTCGTTTTATTGTTGAGTGGTATTCGGAAGTAAAGTGGCCCTCTATGATAACACGTGTTTCAGCAAGACACGCTGCCTTTCACAAATGAACTCAAATTATATGGCTGATGTTAGCCCAAAGCAAAAATATCACCCCACTTAGGGAGCGTGAATTTCCACCAAATCTTGAGGTTAGGGTGCCTGCGTCATGGGTTAAATCCTTCCTCAAAAGATTTGTCTCTCTCACGCTACCTAAGTGGGGTGATATTTTTGCTTTGGGCTAACATCAGCCATATAATTTGAGTTCATTTTGAATTGCCCTGATTTGAGAAAGGCAGCGTGTCTTGCTGAAACGCGTGTTATCATAGAGGGCCACTTTACTTATGAATATCGCTCAACAATAAAACTTGAGTTGGATCTTACTACAACTTTGCTTTAAATAGCTTTTTTGTGGCACGTGTTCACGTGTGAAGCAATGCTCTACTATGAAAAGAACAGTTGGTTGAAAGTTTGTTGGGGACGTTTTTCGATAAGGGTTTCTTGTGCCATAATGGTGTCTACCATTTCATACACTCAACCATTACTATGTATGGCAAATGGTTTTTTTTGTTCTTGCTTATAATCCTCTTCATTGACGTGGTTCTGTGCTGCTTGTGTGAATCCATTCACCTTCATAGAAGTTTGAAAAGGTATGTATGTTGACATTGCGCATGTTTAGAAGTACTTTTTGTAATTTACTGATTCATTTTGGTAGTGGTTTCATTCTGTTTAAAATTAAGATAAAACAATTTTCTTTTCAGCAGAATTGTGCTGTCAATTAGAGCTTCTAGGATTAGTCTTCTGCTGTAATTTATAAGGGTAGAGCGTTACTTTTCAGCTGTTTTCATAAGATTGTGAAGTACTCTACGGTGGAACATTTTTAGTACAATTAATTTTTTGGAATGCTTAACTGTGTCTACATTAACATTGTTAGATATAGTGGTAGGATCATTAGCAGTTTTCTTCTTTTTGATAGATTTTCATTTGTTTTTGGAAGTAGTGGTTGCTGGTTTCGTTTTGTTGACTGATTGTATTAGTAGTTTGTTTTGTTTGAATATTTGCTATAAATTCTGTTAGAGGTGGATGAGTATTCGGCTTGCTTTTATTTTTATCTGCTCTTTTTCTTTCTTTGTTTTCTACGGAGTTGCTTTTTAGTAGGCATTCTGTTCTGTCTGTTGGAAACAAGGAAAGTGTGGGTTTCAAAGTTGTGGAATATATATGCATGTATTGTGAATGAGTGTGTGAATCTGATGGCAGAGATAAATAGAGGGCTGTGTGATTGTGTAATGGGTTCATAGATGTGGTTGGGAAGGTTGTAAGAGTAGCTGTGTGTGTAAATGTGTGAAGGTCTTGGGTTAGTGCGTAAGAGAGTGGTAGTATGAATGAATAAGTAAGGACATTAGTATGTTTTCAGAATAATAGTGGGTGTTATAATGATGGTGTTTAGGTGAGAATAGAAAGCGTGTACATGTTGAAGTGTAATGAGTAAGAGTGAAATAAATGTTGATTTGAAAGGAATTTTGTAGGTTACTATGCGGCTAAACTATACTGTACGAGTAACAGAAAGAATGATACTACAGTAATGCACTTACTTTGTAGGATGTGAAGAGTAGTTTTCTTCAGTTGCCTTCCTGGAGGTTGTTGTTCACTGCAATGGTGAAAGAAGAACATTAGTGGGTGTATATGGTAATGGTGAAGTAAGTTTAGTACAAGAAGACCTTATTTATGAATGTAGGAGGAGTTGTTGGGAAGAAGAGTTAACATTGGGCCTCATTACCGGTGCTGCAGGTGGGTTGCCACCAGATTCGTAACCATGTTTTGACACATAGCTTTCCGGTGCCACCAGGACATTACAAGTCCCGTTGGCCTGGAAAGTCAGATGCTGGAAAATGTTAGTCCCTATTCCCGTGGAGTCCCATAGGAGTCTATGGGAATTGGGACATCGTAGCACTGGCACCATTGCTAACTGGGGCAGTGGCCCCATGATAAGTATGCCTAGCAGGGCTGCAGCAAGAAAGTGTAACATTTTAATACAATGCAAAATGAAAAATGCTGAGCATGTAAAAAGCTGTCCTTTTTGGGAGGCTGTACATAAAAGTAAAAAAAAAATGGTTTTGTGGATTTATAGGAGCACTGTGCGTAACATTTTTATTAAAAAAGCAATGGAGATGTAAAATATTTGTTGAACACTTTTAAGTGGCACTTGTGTGAACATTTATTATGTTGTCAGTACATGCATACTTGCCAATATGCTGCATTCTAATGTGTAGTTGCTTATTAAATGATGGTTCTTTTGTTTGTATTGTGGGAGTTGTGGTTGCACTTTTTGCATTAGAAAAGGGGCACTACAATTCTCAGAATGCAGACAAACATGTAGGAGCCAAAAACCACGTACAGATTCGAAAGGGGAATGTTAGCAAGTATGCATGTGCTTCAAAGTTAATAAAATTGCACACACAGAGTGTCATTTCAAAATGTTGCACACATAGTTTCCATTTTCTTTCATTTATTTTTTAAAAATTACACACAGTACTGTTGTAAATGTATGCATGCATTTATTTTACTTGAAATGGTGCTGAAATACAAATTTTTAAACGCATTACATTTTGCCATTTTTCATTCATGTCAATGCAATGCTTTAGTAACATATATGCAGTTTTCATTTTGACTTTGTAATCTGGGTGTTTTAGCGTAACTTTCTTCGTGGGAGAAGTGGTATTAAAAGTGACAGAATTAAAGAAAACAATTAAAACCTGGTAGATTATAATAGGTCATATTGCATGTACTGCCAATATATTGAACTTTCACAGAGCATCTGTCATTTAAACATGCTGTAGAAATGGTTTAAATGTGGCTTTCTTTTCTTTCACAAAAAAAAAGACAGTGCTGCTGGAATGCATGTATTTTTAAACTGTTATGAAAATGCTCATTAAAACTTTGTAAGCACACAGCATTGGAAGTAACTGCCACTTGATGTCAGGAGGTGGGACAACATAGAGTATGATTATTGACTAGGTTAAGTGGCAGGAATCCTGTTATATGCATTTGTAAAAGAGTTGGAAATATAATTTTAAACATATAAGCATACCTGTACTTTGTCTTGATAGATGCAGATGTGGTTGAATCTGCAAATAGAAATCTTGGCGATTTTTATAGTAGTGTTTGATGCAGGTGCTTGTGAGTAACAGGAGACATGTACTCTGATAGTTTAACACTTCAGGTGTACTGTTGAACTAAGATGACAGAATTAGATGTAGATTTTTTTAATGTGATTGGTGGATGGGTGTGTGACTGCTTGAAAGCAGCCAATGAGGGAGTGTACAAAGATTAAAGTGGAAAGGGAAGAAGGGCTGCTCTGTGGTACGGGGTCCATGGATAGCGCAGTAGTTCGCGGACAGGGCGTGTCACATCTGGGTCTGTTAAGGATGCCTGGTATGGAAAGGGGACTGTGGGGATTAGCCAATGAGGTGCTCTGGTTGTGGGTCTGGTTGTGGGTAGCAGTTCTTTTGATTGCTGTGTGTAGGGAAGATGGATGTGGCTATTGCTTACTGTGTAGATGGTGGGAGATCCTTGGATGCTTAATTTGAAAAGGTACACAGAAATGTGTGGCATTTCTGATAACATTGGATTGGAGGGAGTGGAGGTTTCTTGGTATAGTGTGTCTGGCCAAAACTGGGTGAGTTTATTAGCATTTTGCAAAAGTGTGTCTCATTTACAATGTAAAGATTTGAATGTGGTACATTGTGGAGGACATAGTTTGGGCTACATTAGTGCAATATCGTTGCAGATTGCATTGAAAGATATGTTGAAAGGATCAATGGAACTATTTTCATGTAGGAAGATTATCTTTTCACAAATACATCCTAGGGCAGTATGGAGATGCACCAATGTGTTTTGTCCCCAAAAAGAAGCAGGAAGTCACCTTGTAAATAAAGCTGTATATACATTTTTGAATGGTGTTGGGATGGCATCCTTTGCAAATGAGAACATTATGGTGGATGGTGCAAAACATGTTTGGGGCGGTGTGGAGTTTCATTGATTTTGAAAATCAAATGTTTCTCCTAAACATTGGAAATGCACTCAGAAAGTTCATGTAAAAATGATGTAGAGTGCATGTGAAAATAATTCCAAGTAGTTGTAGGAAATAAAAACCTAAAAAGCCCCCCAAAAAAGGTTATTTTAAGAGCCACCATTGCACACTAAATTCTTTAAAGTAAGTGTAAACCTCCCCACCCCCTTAAATTAGGTGTTCTTTCCACGGCCACCACAATAGTCCGCAGATGGAACGTGCCACATCTGGGTCTTTTGAGGATGCTTGGCATGGAAATGGACTGTCCAGTGCAGGGGATTAGCCATTCAGGTTTCATGGATGTGGTATACAAGGAGAGAGGGTGGCAGAAGCTTTGTTTGCTGAGTGGACTGCAGATGGCAATGGCTATGCCTTTCAGGAGGCAGAGTGCATAGATTTTGGGGGACTCGTGGATCCATTGGCTGAAGATGTATGTGGAGTGGCTGAAAATCCTGGATTTGATGATTTTCATGTATAATGGTATGGAGTTCGCAGCATGAAGTGGGTGGACCTGCTCCCATTTTTCCATTTTGTGTAAATATGGTCACACTAAAACATCCAGAAATTATCATTGTTCATTGTGGAGGGAACAGTTTAGGGTATGTGACTGGAATTTCATTACAGTTTGCAATGAAGGAGACATTCGGAAAGTTGAAGGAAATGTTCTCCAATTCAAGAATGATTTTTTTCTCACATTGCCCAGAGACAGATGTTGGTGCGCTTGAGTTCATTCAGTCCACAAATGGAGAAAGCGAGGCGCAATGTCAATAAGACTGTGTGTGTATTTTTTGGGAGATGTTGGCATGACGTCTTTCCATAATGAAAATATTAAATTTGAGCTTGCCAATGTTTTCCGCAGAGACGGAGTACACCTTACTGATGCGAGTAATCACATTTTTCTGCAAAACATTCAGAATGCTTTGAAGCAGTTTTTTTAAATATACAAAGCATTTTTCAGTAGGTGCAAAAAAAAAATACATGGAAACACAGGAGGAAAAAATGTCAACTTTTTTGCAAGTTTAAAGAAATAGTTAAGTTTAGTACAATGGTCTTTAGTTTAGTTTAAAAATTAAACAAAAAATTATAAAAGCAAAAAATACAAAAAAAGTTATTTTCAGAGCCACCATTTTCCTACGCAAGAGTTAAATTATTTTGATGCCAACACAAACAAAGTGATGGGTGAAAGGTTTTGAAAATCTGAACCACTGGCACTGCTCTGGGCAACATTCCACAGCACCATTGTTTAGCTCGTCTGCGCATTTGCAAAAGGGGTCCAGCCATATGAAAATCAGTCAGGTACTGCCACCAATGGTAGCAGCCCAGCCCGAACTGCTAGGCCAGGTCCCCTCTGCATGGAAACACAAGCAACCCCAGACATGTTTCAGCCTGGTTGGGCCTCCCCAGTGAGGTGCAGCTTGGTTCCCTATGGCGCAGCGAGCAAGGGACCCACGTTTGGGCATACTCGCTCTCACATAGTGAGACAAACTGCAAGCAAAAAAGTGATGGCTGGAAGGTTTTGAATGAATCTGAACCACTGCCACTCCTCTGGGCAACTTTCCACACTACCTTTTTTCAGCCCAACTGTGCCATTCCAAAAGGGGTCCAGCCATATGCAAATCAATCAGGAACCGCTACTGATGAGGTCCAACCAGACCGAAACACGTGTCTGGTACTCTTGGGCAGGACAAAGACTGATATATGTTTTGGATATTTCTACTCTGAAAGATAGTGAGCTAAAGACTCTGGTTAAGTCTCTCGTAACCGGGACTAATGTCTGGCAGAGCAACTCCCAGGACCCCCCCCTTATTTTGTTGATGTTCCTACGACTACCTCGCTGTCCGCAGACTCCACAGGTTGCGTAGGGGCCTGTAACTTTTTTTGTTAGTTCTATTTTTCAACTGTGAAAGGTGCACCTAAAGGAACCATTTCTTTTGTGTTTAATATAATTTGTTTTGGCTTTTTTTTGCAGATGAGGCAAGGGAGGGGATGGAAGGGAGGGAAGGGGCACCAACCACACGGAGGAAGGGGCAGATAGAGAGAGGAAGATGTTGGGTGGACCTTCATCAGATAGGGGGCAGTGTTTCTCGTGCTCCTAAGCCGTGGCCTCAAAAGCACTCCAAAACTGCTCCCCCCTACAGAGCGGTGTGTCGCAGTACATACACAGTACTGTGACCCTAGAAAGGTAAGGGTTGACAGTGTTATTGTATGGCCTGCGAGGCTTCTGCTGGAATCCGCTGCCCAGCAGGAGTGCCCCTTGTGGTGACAGGAGCAGATGATGAAGATGAGGTAGGGGGCGTCAGCCTACTTGTCCCTTTGTATGGTACCACCTTGCTCACTGGCTTATGATTTGACTTGTGGTGGTGCCACATGGAGTTGGTCCCGTAGGAGTACAGACCAGGTTGTTCACAACTGAGTACAACCTTGCACTCAGTGCATCCAACCTTGCCTGCCCAAGCCTTTGGTACACCCCCTATGGTGGTAAACAGCTGCCACACCCAGGACTCGCAACGTGAGCTGGAGAGAGGGACTTCCAGTACCTCATCTTCATCTTCCTCTTGATCCTCCTCTGTATCTCCACGGCTGTTCCCCTCTCCAGGCCCTCCAGATGGTGGTGGTGCTGGTTGGGGAGCTGAAGTGGCCATAACACATGCCATTCTGGTCTCCAATAAGCACTGAAAACCAACAGGTGCTCTCTCCTGAATAGCCAGATTGAGAATGAGGAACAGTAATTGGTGGATCCCTTTTGGAGGGGTTGACCGCGGACCGCACGACTATCCGCAGACTATGGAGCCCCAAATGGGGCTTAAAAAGTTATAAAAAGTTATAAAAATGGCCTGATCAACTAAGACACGGTCTAGGAGCTCTGCAAGGGTGAGCTTCAGCTTGAAACACCCTAGAGTGGGCAAAAATGTACGGACACTTTCCACGAACACTTCCGTTGCGCCGCATGGGTGCGGTCACATGGTGACATGACGGCTGTCCTGCGGACACCTATTGGGTGGGAGACGATGTGCGCATGCGTGCCGGTGTCCGCAGGACAGGACAGGAGCAGAGTCATGAACTAATTAAAAGTGCACCACACACAAGCAGTCATGTCCAGACAGGCGCAGTGTCCAGGGGCACAGTGAGATTAGATGAGGTGCGCATGCGCATCAGTGTCCGCAGGACAGGGGCAGAGTCCCCGAACTAATTCAACGTGCGCCACACGACAGCAGACCTGTCCGGCCAGGCAATGTTGTCTGGGGGCACAGTGAGATGAGGTGGGCATGCGCGCCAGTGTCCACAGGACAGCCGCGGGGTCCCCGGACTAATTGAAAGTGCTTCATGTGAAAACTGACATTTCCGGACATCGCTGGTGCAAAAACTGGCAGCAAGATTATACACACACATATTTATTGTAAAAAAACATACATTCAATTAACAAAGAGAAGGGGAATTGGAATGGGAAACGTAAATGGGAGGATTGGGATTTTCTATACAATGTTCATTAGGGGAGGAAGTGAGTGAGGTGTCATCATAGCGTCTTTCATTTACATTCAGGGAATTTGATGGGGATGATTGGTTGATACAAGGTGAACAGGTACAGGTACAAGTAGGGCAGTGATAGAGAACATTTTCCTTGACATCATTTTTCACAGATGTGAGCAAGTGCATGAAATTATTATTCAGTTCATCCATTTTTCATGATAACTTGATTAGTGCATTATGTACATTTGGGGTTAGAGGCTCTCTGTGTACATCTCCAGGTTCACTCAAATGGAATTGGGCCCTGCTTTCCACATCACCATTATGTACTGTTAAAAAGAAAAGCATATTATAGTGACATTTGAACAAATTACATTACTTTTTTGTTTTAAGAAATGTATTGTATACCATTAGAGCTGTTTTCTTCAGTAATTTCGCCTAACCATTCCAGTGTGCTTGCCATTTCTGTTGAAACAAACCAATAGTGCTATTTCTTATAAGTTATGTATACATAACAAATGTTAATAATAGAGAAAGAAATACAGTGTTCTTACTATTTTCTAAGCTTTTTCTGAAATAAGTGCCAGGTGTTTAACAGTCAGTAACAAGGTTGTACTGAGGTGAGACTGTGGGGTGTACAATTAGGTTGTGTGCTTGGTGCATTCTATTATATTGTGCACTAAATGAAAACCATAGTTAAAGTTTTTGAAGTACAGATTTCCTATAAATATTTATTTTTGAATGTAGTACATATATCTATTGTTTCACGTATATGTCTGTCGGCTGAAGGATACACTATTGTAAGATAACCCCTGTGCTTTTGGGCAGTGTGAATGCTGTCTGAAGTCTGTGGATATTTGCCTTGTCCACGGACTCTGCGGCTATCACGTTGAAGGCAGGGGGGTCAGTATGATGTAAGGGACATGTAGAAAATTAAGGGTATCCTGGTAAAAACCCATGAAATTCAGGGAAAAAATTTTGTTGGAGGGACATTATGGTTAAGTTGCACCAATAAAAACGTATCAACTTCAGTGAAAAAACGTTAAAGGGACGTTAGGGTTACAAGTTAAATGGAACCCCCACCCCCAGAAATTCATCAGTTATGGTAAGGTAAGCAACCATAAATCGAGCCATCACTGTGCACTGCTAAGACTAACACCCAGGACATCACAATTTTCATTGATGACATCACCTATGAAATTCATTTTGATGAAAAGTCCTTACAAGGGGTTGTGTTTATAATGTTGGTAACAAGATTGCGGGGGTGATCGGGAGACCTTTCACAAACTACTTAATGTATTAAAGAATGTACACATTTAAACAAATCATTATATTGGAGTGTTGTTAATACAGGAACCTAATCATACATACACATAAGAAATGGCTGCCGCGTACACTATAGAAGTACAATATTTTTATTCTGGTAATTTCGGCTTGTAAAATAAATAAAGCTGTCCTTGGAGAGTTTGGAATAATGTTAAACATGGAATACATAGCTAATGAAACAAGACTTATTACATACTTGTGTTAGAACAAACAATACATATAAAGACCCACAATGCATACAAATTAGAGGCACATACGGGGAAAACTAAAGTAAGGAAGACAGAAACAACATCAATAGAAAATGTGAATAACATTACCGTTCATCATCATGTACACAAATTAATTGTGTGTTTAAGGTCTGCTTATTGCTGCATATCTGTGCACCATGAGCTGACACCAAACCCTAAGGAAAGTACTTATATAATATACAAGAAGGTTAACGTCCAGATAGATTGCACCTTTACATTTAACAATTCTTACTGTCCATGAACAAAACCGTCTGGCTTAGATATGTCAGTGAACAAAACCAAGTAGCCCACATTTGTGATGTCATCAAGGAAAATTTTGATGGCATCTTTGATGCCCTGGGTGTTAAATCTTAGCAGTGAATGGTGGTGGCGCGAGTTATGGTTGCTTACCTTACATAACTGGCGAATCTCTGGGGTTTTTCGATTTTACTTCTAACCATAACGTCCCTTTTCAGCAACGTTCGTTTCATTGAATTTGTGTGTGTGTGTGTGTGTGTGTGTGTATGTATATATATATATATCACTAAAACATGTCTGAAAGCGTTGAGAGTGCTATGCCTGCTTTAGGCTGCAGTGGATGCCAAGGGTCAAAAGAGTAAGTCACTCTAATAGCTCAAAAAAGAAAAGTGCAACTAACCAAACATCCATTCACTTCCAATGTGATGCGTTCATGTTGCAAAAGAAAGACCCTGGCACTCGAATTTGGAAGAAAGTGCAAAAATCGTATTAATTTCACCGTTGGTTATAAAACCCTGGTAGTACTCATTAGTGTCATGAGCAAACAAGTAAAAGCACCTGTGAAACCGGGTTATAAATAGTCACGCATTCCGTCCTGTAAAGGACTTCCTCAGGCTATTGTAAAATAACTCGACTTGAGTATTTGAAAAGCGAGCCTAACGCGCAAAAAGCTATCACGTGATTGTCTCGTGATAATCTCTATGAAACTCATAGTTGGTGTTCATTAAATCCGGTGGCCCTTTTAGCCTAGTCAATTAGGTTGTTATAGTAACGTCTAAAGTGCTAATACTTTAAGTTTAATATAAATATAAACTAATAAAGTTACTATATTTTGTTACTGTGATTGCTTGTATACGAGGCTCGTTGTTATTTATGCATTGTTATAACTTTGCTGAGTAAAGTGATTAGTTCCATTTTAAATTTATACATAATGTTATTACATCAAATTCATTACATACTGTTACAATGTGCAAAATTAACTTGAGCAGCATGTTCAGGAGCTGTGCAAGTGCGTAGTTCGGTCAGGGATACATAGATCGAAAATAAGCGTTAAAAAAGTTATAAAATGGTATTACTGATTGATATTTCACCAAAGTTAATTAATATACCTTGTACCAGTAATACAAATGAAAATTCAAAAAACCTTCAAGAAGAGGTCATGCCAGTGCTCATCAACAATAGATACATGTACATGAGCATTGGTCACACCAACAATGGAATCAATAATGATGTAAACGTAGGTTTTGATTCTGAATAGAATTATGTGGGCCAAAGACAAATATGTTTTCGCTATAGTATTCCCTTATATACAGGCCGATTCATGGAATTAATGTGCGCTGAAATTTTCGGCGCAAGCGTGCGAATCGCAGCGCTAGTGCGAAAATCGCAGCAAAACCCGCGCACAGAGATTCATGGTCGTCCGTGCGCGTGTAAATCCCTGGATGTGCGCTAAAATTCTGCCTGGCGCACATGTCTCCAAACAGCGTGCGCTAAGCACACAGCGAAAGTGCACATAGCGCAGCGCACACAACAAAAGTAGGCAGAACAGGGGGCGTAACACGCGGAATGGGGAACACTGCGTGAAAATGTGGGCATCACGGGGGAAGTACAGGAGGCAAATGCGTGGAACGCCTACACGCGCGTCTGCAACACGTATTCATGGAATCGAACGGGGCTAATGCGTGCGCCAAAAAAGACGCGCTAATCCGGAAACACGTACGCCAGCAGGAAGCAGGTGGACCCGCGCAGCGTAAAAGTGCGCGCAAACTACAAACAAGCTCAGACGCCAAGATTAATATACCGTTCCTAGCAGCAGTGGTCGTGGGATACCGCAGGAGGAGGAGGATAGTCAGGCCCAGAATTCTTACACCCAGAACCAGCCTTTTTGGGATGCCTGATGACTAGGTGTATGGGAGGTAAAGGTTTCCACCTCACATAATACTCGACCTGGTGAGTGAGTGGGAGGATGACCTCACATCACCCACCCTGTGCTCCCACGCACTCAGCCCCCTGGAGAAGGTCCTCAATGTACTGCACTTCTTGGCCACTGGGTCATTTCAGCGGACAAGTGCTATATTGGGGGGGGTGTCACAGGCCACGCAGTCACACTGCCTACCCCAGGTGTTGGCCATCATGACTGCACGCCCAGCAGTCCGCAGGCACATATACCTGCCCAAAACACCTGCAGAAAGGCAGGCTGCCGTCCAGTATTTCTACGGGGTGGCACAATTCCCCAAAGTGCTAGGTGCCATTGATTGCACCCATGTGGCTCTACGTCCCCCCCCAGGGCATCTGAGCACATCTATAGAAACCGCAAGCACTGGCATTCCATCAACGTGCAGGTAGTTTGTGATGCCAAGGGAATCATCACCTCAGTATATGCCAACTATCCAGGGTCCACCCATGACAGTTTCATTTACAGAATGTCAATCCTAAACCGGGACCTAGAAGCTGGGCGGCATGGCAATACATGGCTGCTTGGTGAGTATAAATGCCACTGCACATGCATGCATATCAGATACTGAGTAATGCCACAACCCCACTAATGATATCCATCACCACCTCCCCAGGGGACAGTGCCTACCCTCTGAGCACTCACATGACGCCAATTCGGAACCCCATCACGCCACCCGCTGACAATCAATGATGATGACATAAGGACCAGTCAACTGTCACAACCATACCAGCCTGAGATTGGTCACCTGGAAGTGTTACATTGTGTGCATCCCTACCTACCCAAACACCACCAATGCTGTGTCATCAAAAGACATACATCTATGCTGCTAAATTCATTACCCCCTTGCTAAATACAACATGAGAACAGCACCATGTCACCCAACCCCTCCCCTCCACCACCAAACACACCATGGCATGTCACGCAATGTGAAAGCAAACAAAGCAATGCACAAGACCTGACACAAGTGTCACAAAGTACACTGCCCCTAATGGAAACTGCCCACACACAATATGCTCCCAGTAATGTACAACTAACAGCACACATTACCAAATACTTACCACAACACAATGCTGCAACACACCATGGAAAAATGCAAAAAATGACAGTACTAAGTTCAAGTAGTGGTAGTCTTACGACCTGAATACGCCAGCACATCGACCCCTTCCAACTGTAGAGTGTTGCTTCCACGCAAATGTCTGTGTACTGCATACAACATGAACTGCATCTGCAAAGTAGACGGCCTTGTGAAGACATGAGGAAGGAACCTGCAAATTAGGAGGAAGACATGGATGCACAAGCACATATCAATACACCATGCAGTGTACAATACAACAAAAATATCCACTAGGGATGTCTACACAGTATTGACTACAGACTGCCCACACAGCTCATGGGAGCCCAACGTCACTGTGTAATTCACTGTCACTTGGTCACACCCTTTGCAAGCCCATGGAAATGGGAAGCAGGAGGGGTGTGTCTCACAAACCCAAGCATCTAACCCAAACTCAGGACAAGCCTGCATGTGCCCAGCCGGAATACAGTGGATGCCCACAGGAGCCACACAAGGCAACACACTGTAAAAAAAAAAATCCAAAATCTAAAATGGCCATGTGGGGGCCAGGGGGGTGGGGGAGGCCACCCAGGAGGTTCGAGGACAGGGTGCACACCAACACCCACCTGCGTGGATGTTGCGGAAAAAAAAATACCTCCTTGGGCTCATGGCCTGCACGGCTATGCCATTGTGGGAGAACTGCTGTCGCTCTGTTCATCCTCTGCTGCTGCATCAGGAGGTGGTGGCACTATGGGAGACAGCCCACGCAAAGCCCTGGTATGGTCCTCCATGGTAGCAAGCATGCGGGTCTGGAAGGTCTGATTCTGGAGGATTAAAGTGCGGAGATCCCCATGCAGCACATCACGGGTTGCCTGCATTTCTGCACGCATGGCCTCGTGTGATGCCCGGATCTCCTCACGTATTGCATGCAGCTCAGCTGAGAGCGAACGTGTGAGCTGCTCCAGCTGCTGTTCTGTCCTTAAATTACTGGAAGCCTCAAGATCAACCAGAGTCTGCCTGAGGTTGTGTAGTTCTACCCTTAGGGCTTCCCTGTGGCCCTGGGACTCTATTGATATGGATTCATGCAGTATCTCCAGTGCCGCCCGTCGGTCCCTGTTGGACGCCAACATGTCTTCCCTGTGGGATTGGCAAATGGAGTCTGTTGCTCCATCTGCCTTTCAGGGGGGATAATGGAAGTGGACACCCTCTCCATTGCCTGAGCCATCATTTCTATTTATGCTGCCTGTTGGGTTGCCATATCGTACATGGAGTTTTCCAATACAGTATTGCCTGGTGGCGCACGGCCACCGCGTCGACGGGCACCACACCTGTTTGGGGCAAGGCGATCTGCACCTTGCTGTGCTGGCACTGCCTGAGGCTGCAGGACTGCATTCCCCCTCTGATCTGCTGGCCCAGGAACAGGATCAGATGCTGTGGAGTGTGACACTGCATCCGTAACCGCCAAAGGCAGAGCTACCAACACTGACATCCCCATAGAGGGTTCTACCCCTGGTGCAGGTGGGTTGGACAGAACAGAATCCCTGCCAGAAACGCTTACCTGCGACGGCACATAAGTCTCATCATCCGATTCAGCACCTGAATAGAGGTCTGGGGAGGTGCACCCAGAGACACCCCTGGACAGTATGGTCTGCAGTAACATTGGGTTTTCACCCACCACCACACCACGTCCCCCACTGGTGCTCGGTCGTGCCTGAGATTCCTCCTGGGTCTGCACCATCTCCTCAACCTCAACAGCATCAAGTGCGTCATCACCTGCAAAAACATGAAAGACAACAAATGGAAACAGGCATGAGCACCATAGCACACACATAGGCCATGACAAGCCAGAGATCCAGTACATGATTTACACATGTCCCACATGACTATAACCCTGCCATGCATGCACTGTCAAAGAGTTGGAAGTGGAGTCAAAAAAGCAGACACTGGGGAGAGCAAGATGGAAAAGCAACACATTTGCAGCATGTTGGGTAGCAATGGCATCACACATCAGGCTGTGAGTGGCATGTCCAATACACATACATGACGCATGCCACCACACAGATGTCATGTAGCATAGCCATGGTAAATTACAAAACTACAGCAATATGTCAGTGAATGAGTACTGTCACACATCCATGTCACATCGACATGATTCGAAGAGTAATGCTGAATAGTGTTGCTAAATATGCATGTGCCACACACTGAAACACATCCAGTGTCCAATAATACAGTCATTGTGGGCTGATCAATTGTTGGTCACTTTAACATTACAGGAAACGTATGTCATGTTCCACATGCAAACAGGCCCTAATAAAAAATTTCTGCAGCCCAATACTCCATCGGCCTGAATGGTGTAATCATTAACATAACCAAGTAAAAATAGTGGCCCAGTGCGGGCTGTAAACAATGACCGAAGCATATCACATATGTTGCACTAGGGCAGAAAAATGCATAGTAAAAATGGGAGAGTGGAAACAATCAGCCTGAATAAACACTTACAAAATCTGAACAATGTAGTTGCAAGATGACAGTTCAAGGTAAAGTGCACTAATGTGGGCCTAATTGGCAACTGTGGGCAGAAGGGATACAGTCATACCCAAATCCAAGGCACGTGAATGTATGGGAGGAAACAAATGGGTGACCCATAACACTCAGGAGTACACACCCTCACCTGGCACTCAATCAGAACCTGTCACCCAAACAACATACACATGGATTACACACACACACACACACTCATGGGCACTCACCGGACAATGCGTCGTAATCAGGTAGATCTCCCACACCTTGGATCTGTTCCTCTGTGACGAAGGTCCCAGCAACAGACTCATGTTCAGTGAGTTTGTTGTCCTCTTGTGGAGACTCACCGTCAGTCACCAGTGTAGCGGCATGATTTGAGGCCAACTTGTTCTTTGCTCTGCGTTTCAGGTCATTCCGCCGCTTGTAGCAATCATCAGCTGTGCGCCTCACAAATCCAAGGCCACTTATGCGGTCCGCGATGGTCTGCCAGTGTGCCCTACGTTGACCAAGTATGGTCTTGCACCCTGCAGTCACCAACATTTCGCGGCTATGTGCCGACACATAGCTCACAAGTGCATCAAGTTCGGGGTCATTAAAGCTAGGCTTCCTTGACGTGCCGGACTGTGTAGCCGTGTCTGGGGTCTCAGCCTGTAGTGCCAGAGCACCCTTCTTCTTCTTCTTCAAAGGTGGAGCAGAGCCTGAGTGGCTTGCGCCGCTCTGGTCAGTAGGGGCAGAAGCGCAGGTGGACTGGGTACTGGGAGTGTGCGAATGCACAATGACCATAGGTCTTGGTGCAGGCATTGGCTGAAGTGTGATGTTGGCAGGGGCAACGTCAGTTTGATGGACCAGGACCGACACTGTCCCGGCTGGGAGACTCAGAGCTGGGGTGGATCGAGCTGCAGCTGCCCCTGCAGCCTCCCCATCCTGCCTACTTGGGGCAGCAGATGACATCGCTGCCCCAGATCCATGTGGCCTGGTGACACCAACTTGGGATGGTGTCAGCCACGTTTCCCTCAACCATGGGAGGGGCATGGGTGTCCCTGATTGGTCCTGCACACATGCGGGTCTAGGGGCACCCTGCAAATCATGGCCACGTCCCCTACCGTGCCCACCACGCCCACCTTTTGGAGGTCGGCCACCTTTGCCTCCCTTACTGCTTGGTCGCCTCCCAACCATGGCACTGATTTTGTTGTGCGTATGGGAGTTGCAGTAAACAATTGTCCTGTGCAATTGGGGGTGAAAGGGGTAGGGTACTAGATGGAATTCGTACCCTAGTGCTCTAGCAAGGCTGTCTGTGACCCCTGGAGGAAGATGACGGGTCACGCAAACCACAGGCACCCCAAAAACCAAAAAGTAATGTGCACGCAACCCGTCGTAGACCACGTGCGTGGAAAAATGAACCCGCACTACGCTGTGGCACCCAGAAACACAAAAACAAGCGTACGCATGTTATACGCAGCCTACAATGACCTCTTAAGGGGTACGCGACACACGGGGCAAGCACAGTTGGTAAATGTGTGCGCGACTCACTGTCTGCCTGGAAAAAGAACGTGAAAAAAACACGCGTGTGCGCGTAGGCAACACCCCTGCCAAAATAACAACTGTACCCTGTCTGAGGATACAGGACAAAAGAAGAAGTGAACGCTGTTTGAGGAAACAGGCCCAAAAAAAAGCAGCCCACACATACAGCGTCACTTACGCGTGTACGCACTAAGGCCCTTTCCTCCAATTACACGAGCTGACACTCGGACGTGCAGTTTTTGGACGTGTACGATGAACATGCACCCGTGTTGATGGATACGCCCACGCGCGTCACGTCACTTACGCGCGTAGGCCCTTTCCTCGGATTACACACATCCACACGCGGACGTGCAGTTTTTTCACGCGTGCTGAACCACCATGCCCACGTCACGAGGGAAACGCCCACGCGAGTCACGTCACAGAAGTGCTTACGCGCTAAGGGCCTTTGGTCCAATGAAACGGCCTACGTGTGCTGACGCGCGAAGGGCCTTTCCTCGAATTACACGCTGACCTGCAAGATTTTCACGTGCCAAATCACTCCGTATCAAGCTGGCCACACAACAACACACGGAAGACCACGCTCCTGCCCAGAAGGCCGAATTACTGCCCCCCAAAGCCCCGAGCACGCTCCCACCTGCTGCCTGACTGCCTGCTGCCCACGTGCCCTGCTATTTGCTGCCTGCACGTCAGCCAGGGGTGCAGTTGCTGTGACCACCCCTGCTGGAACCGAATACTCCCGACTGGGATACCATCACTCCACAGCCCAGCCCCAGGACTCAGTTGCCCACCCACTCCTGCCTCTGGGGTTGCCATGTTGGGCACAACACCATCTGGCACCACTGGCAACCCCCAGCCAGAGAGGCAGAGGGCCACCAGCTTCAGTGCCAGGAAAGTTGGTGTCCTGGTGGAGCAAGTCCTGGGGCAGTATGATGCCCTCTTTGGAAGTTTGCACGCCGAAAATGAAGGACGGACCAGGATCTGGATGGACATCGTGACTGCCATCAACACGGAGGGGGTGGCAGTCCACGACTTACAACATGTCAAGAAGCGCTGGGAGGACTTCAGGTCCAGGACCTTCAACAAGGCTGGGCACCTCTTGAAGGCAGCGGATGCCAAGGGGCGCCGGGGCCACCTGTCCGACCACCAAATGAGGGTCCTGGAACACATATACGCCCAGCGCGCCACGTCCAGGTCCTTGAGAGGCAGACCCATCTGGAGTCGAGCGGTAAGTGTACATGCATACTGATTGGACGCTGTGCGTGTGGTGGTGTGCCAGTAGTGTGCAGGTTGCACATGTGTTTTCATAGGGCCATGTAGGGATGTGTATGAACAGGGGCGTGATGCTGCCACATGTGAGTCCTCTTAGGTGTGAGACACATCGATGGTGTATGTGTTGGTAAGCATGCTGTGCAAATGCAGGTGTGGGAGCACACATGGTTGAATTTCTGTGTATGTACGTTGGCATGGTTGTGGTGTCACACCTGGATGGTGGTTCCTGCTGCATGTATCTGCACTGTGTGCATGTGTGTGTATTTGACAAGTGTGCAACTGTGATGCAACATGGATGCACGTGACACTGATATGTAGAAGGCTGAATGCCAGATGTGACATGTATGGCGATCGCATCACTGCGTCAGTTGGAGGAGATGTAGACATGCATGTAAGTGTGGTGGCGTGTGTGCACTTCTAGTGCACTCCCTGTGTTTCATGTGATGTCAGGCTCACCTTCGGGTGTTCATGCTGTTGTATGTGTACGGATGTTGCTGCCTGGTGCAATATTGCTGTGGAAATGCTCATGTGTGTGAGTGGAGTGTGATGCCATGTCTGAAGTTTGACACTGCCACTCATGTGCAACTGTCATGTGTGTATCAGTCCATTGTACAGTGCCCTGATGTTTGTGTTTTATCTCTCCCTGTCTGCAGCGTCAACTGATGAAGAGGGCGTAGAGGGTGCTGTGGAGCACAGCGGCAGGGATCGCACCACCAGCCGGAGACGCAAGGCCCGGCTCCCCTCCCAGATTGTCATCTCGTCGGGGAGTGAGGAGTCTGGTGCCGCGTCCCAGGCCGCAGCTGCCGAGGGTAGGTCCAAGAGGCAGAGGTCAGAGGTGGACTCCTCGGCAGCAGAAGGGGCAGCTGAGACCCCACAGGGTCCAACGGAGGAAGATGGCACAGAGTCATCCAGGTTGGTGGGGGGTTTGGTGGAGGAGGAGGCCGCGGAAGGGACACACACTGGGTCTGGAGCTGGGGATTCCACTGGTGCTAGTGGTGCAGGGACAGGAGGCAGCACAGGCAGCCGCGGAGGTGCCTGTGTGTAATCCTGTCGCTGATCCTGTCACTGCATCATCTGGCACCAGCAGGGATGCCTACGTCCAGACCCGTTTCCAGGGAGGGGATGAGCGCACAACAACTGGCCTTCCTCTCCCTGCGGACGTGGCTATCCGGGACCGTGTTGAGCCTGTCCTGAGTGGGATAGCGTTGCGTCAACGGGACATGAGAGGTGACCTGCAGTCTTTTCAAGGAGAGACTGCACGTCGTCTTGCATGCCTCTTTGACCACGTTGACCTACTGGGATGGGTCACCGGTGCTGGATTCCTCCGTGTGCTGGACCTTCTTGCGACCCCCTCCTCATCTGAACCCCCTACGCGCCAGTCGTCCTTCATGCCATCTTCCCACCCATGTATCACCTGGGTACCCTGTGGAGCTGCCACTGACCCAGCGGCCAGGCTGGTGGAGGACACATCCCTGCCACAGTCGGGAGTTGGATGTCCAGCAGAGGTGGCCACCACGACAACTGCACCCCAGCCGGAGGAGGACGTGCAGGCAGCAAGAGCCAGGGCACAGGCACAGCAACATGGTGGGAGCAATGATGGCTCTGGGTCTTCAACATCGGAGGGGCCGGCATCGGCCATAGGGCAGGAGAACCCCGGATTTCAAGTGTCTTCCGTGTGGCAGCGGTTGGGCCACGCCATAGATGCGGAGCGTCGGCGGGTGGAAGAGGCACGGCTCACAATGGTCAGGGCGGAGAACTCCATGCGGAGGGCCCTGAGGCGGGCCGAGTGCCTCGAGGCAATTCGCCGGGAGTTGGAGGTGAACATGTTGTCGTCCCTGCGAACCCTCAGGGCCATGGAAGAGGACCGCCTCCAGGACATTGAGCGGGAGTTCGATGATGCCCTGGCCCGGGACATCAAAAAGTGAGCCGTCGGACTAGCCCGCTGCCATTGTAAATAGTTAGTGTTAGGTTTCCTTTCTGTTTTTGTTTATTTTGGGCCGCTTGGACAATGCACCACATTTTTGTATATAGTTCTTTATTAGGTAGTGTTTTTTGTAGGTTTCATTTCATTTGTTGGGCTCATGGACCCTGGATTGGTGATTTGTATATAGTTGAACAGTGGATATTTCTCATTTTTATTTTAATTTCATCATGGCGCAATGGATTCCATATATTTTTTTTTCCCTTGGATTTGCTTTGTTGGACTTAGACTTTGGACAAATTTTCATTTGGATTTCTTTCTGATTTCATTTTTTTATTCTTTTCTGCACATGCTGCATTTTATTTCTTATTCCCATTGAGTGTTTTTTTATGATATGGGTTTTCACATTCACTTGCACCCATTGTGTGTGTGTGTGTGTGTGTGTGTGTGTGTGTGTGTGTGTGTGTGTGTGACGGACATGTGTTCATGTACATACTTGCAATTCGGGTTGTATCATGTAATGGCCATTTCTCTGTGGGTGGATGCAATACTTGGTTGGGTCTTTGGGCTGGGCTGGGCTGGGCTGGGGTGGCGTGGGGTGTGATGTGGGTGGCCATGAGGGCCATGATTTAGGATCGTCATGACGTGGGTGCTGGAGGACAAGTGGGACATGAGTGGGGGCCTGCTGGCAGGTGCCCCTGATTGCTGGGGGGTGGGCGTGCTGGGGGGACATGAGTGGGGGTCTGCTGGCAGGTGCCCCTGACTGCTGGGGGGTGGGGGCGCTGGGGGACATGAGTGGGGCCCTGCTGGCAGATGCCCCTCACTGCTGGGGGGTGGGGGTCCTGGGGGACATGAGTGGGGCCCTGCTGGCAGGTGCCCCTGACTGCTGGGGGGGTGGGGGTGCTGGGGGACATGTGTGGGACATGAGTGGGGGCCTGCTGGCAGGTGCCCCTGACTGCTGGGGCGTGGGGGTGCTGGGAGACATGAGTGGGGGCCTGCTGGCAGGTGCCCCTGACTGCTGGGGGTGGGGGTGCTGGGGGACATGAGTGGGGGCCTGCTGGCAGGTGCCGCTGACTGCTGGGGGGTGGGGGTGCTGGGGGACATGAGTGGGGGCCTGCTGGCATGTGCCCCTGACTGCTGGGGGCTGGGGGTGCTGGGGGACATGTGTGGGACATGAGTGGGGGCCTGCTGGCAGGTGCCCCTCGCTGCTGGGGGGTGGGGGTGCTGGGGGACATGATGCCCCTGACTGCTGGGGGGTGGGGGTGCTGGGGGACATGTGTGGGACATGAGTGGGGGCCTGCTGGCAGGTGCCGCTCACTGCTGGGGGGTGGGGGTGCTGGGGGACATGATGCCCCTGACTGCTGGGGGGTGGGGGTTCTGGGGGACATGAGTGGGGGCCTGCTGGCAGGTGCCTCTGACTGCTGGGGGGTGGGGGTGCTGGGGGACATGCGTGGGACATGAGTGGGGGCCTGCTGGCAGGTGCCCCTGACTGCTGAGGGGTGGGGGTGCTGGGGGACATGTGTGGGACATGAGTGGGGGCCTGCTGGCAGGTGCCCCTGACTGCTGGGGGGTGGGGGTGCTGGGGGTGCTGGGGGGACATGAGTGGGGCCCTGCTGGCAGGTGCCCCTGACTGCTGGGGGGTGGGGGTACTGGGGGACAGGTGTGGGACATGAGTGGGGGCCTGCTGGCAGGTGCCCCTCACTGCTGGGGGGTGGGGGTGCTGGGGGGACATGCGTGGGACATGAGTGGGGGCCTGCTTCTGAGGTGCCCCTGACTGCTGGGGGGTGGGGGTGCTGGGGGACATGTGTGGGACATGAGTGGGGGCCTGCTGGCAGGTGCCCCTTACTGCTGGGGGGTGGGGGTGCTGGGGGACATGAGTGGGGCCCTGCTGGCAGGTGCCCCTGACTGCTGGGGGGTGGGGGTGCTGGGGGTGCTGGGGGACATGAGTGGAGGCCTGCTGGCAGGTGCCCCTGACTGCTGGGGGTGGGGGTGCTGGGGACATGAGTGGGGCCCTGCTGGCAAGTGCCCCTCACTGCTGGGAGGTGGGGATGCGGGGGGACATGAGTTGGTGATCACTAGCGCAAGGTGACATGTTGTTTGTCTGGTGGGCATGCCCATGGTGGATGGGCTGCCTGCGGGACATGACCAGGGGTGCAGGGTAGTCCCCTGTGGTGTGGGCTGCCTGCAGGGGCCGTGGAGGGTGTAGAGGGAACACCTGGGAGGACCCACACTGCCATATCATGTGTAGGACTCCCCGCGCACCCCCCGTAATTCACGTACCCCGCTCTGACAGCAAAATCGCGTGTGAAACTTCCCGCAAAGCCCAGTTATTCACGTACCCCACTCGCACAGGGCCAATCGCATGTGAAACTTCCCGCGAACCCCTGTTATACACGTACCCCACTCGCACAGGGCCAATCGCATGTGAAACTTCCCGCGAACCCCTGTTATACACGTACCCCACTCGCACAGGGCCAATCACGTGTGAAACTTCCCGTGAACCCCCGTTATACACGTACCCCATTCGCACAGGGCCCATCGCGTGTGAAACTTCCCACGCACCCCAGGAATACACGTGCCCCACTCGTGCAGGGCATTTCGCGTGTGAAACTTCCCGCGCACCCCAGGAATACACGTACCCCACTCGTGCAGGGCATTTCACGTGTGAAACTTCCCGCGAACTCCTGTTATACACGTACCCTACTTCAATCGCGTGCGACACTCCCCGTGCACCCCAGGAATACACGTACCCCACTCGCACAGGGCCTATCGCATGTGAAACTTCCCACGCACCCCAGGAATACACGTACCCCACTCGCAAAGGGCCTATCGCGTGTGAAACTTCCCGCGCACCCCAGGAATACACGTACCCCACTCGCACAGGGCCTATCGCGTGTGAAACTTCCCGCGCACCCCAGGAATACACGTACCCCACTCGCACAGGGCATTTCGCGTGTGAAACTTCCTGCGCACCCCAGAAATACACGTACACCACTCGCACAGGGCATTTCGCGTGTGAAACTTCCCGCGAACCCCTGTTATACACGTACCCCGCTTCAATCGTGTGTGACACTCCCCGTGCAGCGGGGTACGTGTATTCGGAGGGGTGCGCAGGGAGATATATATATATATATGTATATGTTTATTGAGATATATACAAAATAAAAATATTTTTATGATTAACATTTGTGCATCACCCAGTACATATTTGGTCCACGGTCTGGATGATCTTTTGACGAAAGAGTAAAGGAAGGTTTTTTGGAGAAAGAATGTTTTAAGGAGAAGTGACGCATTGGTTCTCAGGTTTAAATATTTTTTGTTCACCAAATGGGCAGAACCTCTGTGTCTTTAAACTAGCCCATAGACTCTTTCTTGTTGTTGTGGCTGATACTCATGTACATTTATCTTTTGTTGATGAGCACTGACATGACATCTTCTTGAAGGTTTATTGAATTTTCATTTGTATTACTGGTACAAGGTATATTTATGTACGTTTGAAGAAATATCACTCAGTAATCCCATTTTATAACTTTTTTAGCGCTTATTTTCAAGCTCTGTATCCCTGAACGAATTTTGTATTTGCAAAGCTCCTGAACATCTGATCAAGTTCATTTTGCACTTTGTACCCCTGTGTAATAAATTTGATGTATTAACATTATGTATAAATTGAAACTGGCACTAAACACATTACTCGGCAACATTATAACAATGCATAAATAGCAACAAGCCTCACATACAAGCAATCACACTAACAAAATATTGTAACATTTATTAGTTTATGTTTATATTAAACTCAAAGTATTATCACTTTAGAAATCACTATAAAGTCTAAATTGACTAGGCTAAAATGGCCACTGGATTTTAGTGAACACCAACTATAAGTCTCATAGTGATTATCACGAGACAATCACGTGATTGCTTTTGGGACGTTAGGCTTGCAGTTCGAATACTCAAGCAGAAAAAAAAAGTAAGGAAGTCTACTAGAACCTGGTTTTTGCTAGATTTGGCCAAAAAGTAGCCGAGTAGCCGATGGGAACATGGAAAAGCGATTTTTGAGGCCAAATCCAAATTCACAATTGGGAAAATTGTCAGTTATCAATAGGCCACGGGAATTGTACTCAGTGATCTCCCAGGTAGCGAACCCTAGGTGTGCGTCCGCAGCACCAGAATCATCACAAGCACAAGCGGATGCCTTCAATAACTATTTTATAAATAAAATAGCGCTGATACAAGGAAAGATCACAGAAATTAAACCCTTACATTTTCAAGAGGATCTAGCGCTAACGAGGTTACTAGCTAAGAATGTATAGAGACTCAGACCGACGTAGAGAGGGATGGAACCCCTGGTGTAGATACTGGGGTGGGTCAGAGGTTATTTGCATTTACTGAAGTATGGGAGGAGAGGGTGTGCTCCCTGCTCTCTGCTTTGAAGGCAACTAATGATGCACTCTTTGCCATTCCCTCCTCTGTAGCTAAACGAATAGCTCCAGATATTACTCCATTTATCACAAAGCGTGTTAACAAATCTCTCACATCAGGCATAGTACCACAGATTCTGAAGAAATCTGTGGTCTGGGATGTGTTTTAACACGAAAAAATGGCAACACACAACTGTGTATGGTTTTCAAATGAGCAGTGAATGATCCCTCAACCAGAGATGAACATCGGTGCACAGTGACTGTGGGAATACAGGGTAGATCTGGAAGACAGAAGGATAGATCTAAAAAATGTTCTGTCCCTACCTAATCCCTAAAGTAAGAACTTTCCTTAGATAGCGCTGGTGCAACGCTTACAAAAATAGGGGATAGGAGAAGATGGTAAAGAGAAATCATTTTTGAAAAATCGTAACAATTTGAGAATTGTCTGGGATGACCTGTTGGAAAACAGCGGATCAGGGGGACATATCTTTCCTGGTCATGTTAGACCTGTCCGCTGCCTTCGACACGATAGACCATGGGATCCTACTGAAATGCCTGAGGGAAGTGGTAGGGGTGGCAGAGCAAGCCCTTATATGGTTTGAATCTTTTCTCACCAGAAGAGAACAAAGAGTCCAGCTTGGAGATGTTCTGTCAGACTCAGTGATACAAAAATGTGGAGTCCCGCATGGATCCTCACTCTCCCGTTTTCTCTTTAATCTATATGTCAAATTGCTCATGGACATACTCATGGACAAACTGAGGATGCACTGCATACACTTTCATTCGTATGCAGATGATACTCTGGTGTCATGAGGATACATAATTCAGAGGAGACATATGAGAACAGTGCTTACAAGAAATACAGGCCTGGATGCGTGCTAATCAGTTATTGTTGAATGCTAACAAAACTGAAGTGACTTTATTTGCCTCGAAACACCAACTGCAAAATAGTAAGCAGTTACAATCACCATGCTTCTTGGGGACAAAGCTGAATTTTGCTAAAAAAAATAAAAATGTGGGCTGTATCTGGGAGGATAATATGGGACGTGGAGCTCAGGTTAGCGCCAAGGTGCAGGCAGCGTTCCACTCCCTAAGTCTATTGAGACATATCCTACCATTCATTGCAAATGAAGGCAGAGCAGTGGTTATTGGCGCATTGGTCAACTCAAGACTGGATTATGGAAAAGCATTGTTGACCGGTATACCAGCCTATCAGCTGCGAAGATTACAAGTGGCTCAAAATGCAGCAGTGAGGTTGGCATGTAGGGTAAAAAAATCAGCCCCAATCTCTAATTTAAGAAGAGCCTTGCACTGGCTGGCAGTAAAGGAGAGAATTGAGTTTAAAACTGTCTGGTATTTAAATCTGTCAATAAAACGGCACCAAGATATTTATCAGGCAAAATTAAGAGTCATGTTCCAACTCGGCAGCTGCGTTCAGCAGACCAGAATCTGCTTTAGATACCACGTATTAAATATGTGAGTAAAGGGGACCACAGATTTGGAGTCTATGGTCCAAGAGTATGGAATAAACTGACTAGAGAAACACGTGAGATTAAAACCCTCCCAGCATTCCACAGGGCTTTGAAGAATCATCTGTTTGCTAGAAAACTTTATACTTAAGGTAGTGCATATCAAGCTTACATTATTAAAGTGGATTTTGGCAAAGATCAATGGTAAACTGTTACACCAGCACCCAATTATGATTTAGTTTGTCCGGTGAGCGATATAAATCAATTCAAAATTCAAAAAAGAAAATTCAAAATCCAAGTCATTTTACTTTTAGAGCCTGAGGAAGTCCTTTACAAGACGGAATGCGTGATGATTTTTAACACATTTTCACGGGTGCTTTTACTTAATTGCTCATGATGCTAATGAGTACTCTGAGGGTTTTATAAACAATGGTGAAATGAATATGATTTTTGCCCTTTTTTCTAAATTTGAGTGCCGGGGTCTTTCTTTTGTAACATGAATGCATCTGTAACGCTCACCTGGTATCCACAGGGATGGCACTCAGCCTGTTCTGACCTCTTATGACCTCGAACCCTTCCCTGGAGTCTACTCGACTGGAGACTGGGCCTGAAACACAGGTTTGGTAGAGTTTAACTCCCTATTGTCTGTGTGCTTGAACCCCTTCTTCCGCGGGGTCCACCCCTTCCCTTTGATCCACAGCTCACCTTGTTTTCTTGGAAAGTGTGCTCTCCGTCCTGCTTTCAGCGCAGGGGCGCGTTGATTGATGCAGGCTCGTTGCTGCCTAGTTGCTTCACTGGCAAGAGTCCGACAGGTAAGTATAATGAGTCTTTTGAAAAGTTCTCTAACTTCGTTCCTTTCCTTCCTTAGATGATGGCCGGCATCCGGGGATGGCGACGTGCTGCTGAGATGAGTAGCGCTGAAGGTGAGTGAGAGCGCGATGCGACCCTTTCGTATTTGTATTGAACTGAGTTCTTGTTCTGTGTCTTTTAGGTGCCGCGATGTTTTCAGTGTGGATGCCGGTTATGAAGAAGAAATGCGGTGAGTAAGCACGGTATGCAGCACCTCTAGATGTTTCCACGCTAACCTGGAGTGTCTTTTCCCTCTTGAAGATGGATGAGAAGTTCCGGAGACAGAGTTCCCTCAGAGCGGCTGGATTCAGGTAAGCGTTTGAAGCTCGTACAGTCTTTAAAAATAAGCGACTATTTTCTGAATGCTTACTAATGCCTTTTTTCTGTTCTTTTCCTTAGGAAGCGGCGTGCCGGGATGGGAATGACACCGCCGAAGATGCCTGCAGAACAGAAGAAGCAATGAATGATGGGCAGAAGCACTGCAAGGTAAGGCTGTTCCTAACAGTGTTCTTGTTCTTGCAGGAGCTGAGCGCAGAAGAAAGATGCAGGCCTACTGGAGACCGATCCGAACACGGTGAGTGTCACGCTGCAGGTGCAGAAAACACAAAGCATGTTTCTCAGCCTGGGCGTGGCTTAAATAGTCTCTGGGTATCCCAGGTGTCTCTGGGCTGAACCACACCCAAAAGGCTAGACTGCACATGCAGTTCTGGGAACCGAAATATGTGGGGGCATCCATCTTGTCCCCATCAATGCACTACAAGTCCAATCCCCAATGTTATCCTATGGGAGTGAGTGAGTCTGGTGCCACAAGGGCCAAGTCTGACTCCAAGTGGGTCTTTGGAGGGATGGAGAGGCCCTTGAGGGCCATGTAGGTGACTGTGGCCTGGCTCCAGCCTGACATCTTGGAGGGCTAGGGACATGAGGGGCAGGAATCATGACAGCATCACATTGGAAGTGAATGGATGTTTGTTTAGTTGGACCTTTCTTTTTGGAGCTATTTCCGATTGACTTACTCTTTTGACCCATAGCACCCACTGCAGCCTAAAGTAGGCATAGCGCTCTCAGTGATTTAAGCCATGTTTTTGTGATATATACATATATGTATTAGCTGGACTGATAGCACAGCGACTAGAGTGCTCGCTTTGACATCTGAGCAGAATCCCGGCCGGGCCAAACTCAGCCTTTCATCCGTCCGAGGTCGATAAATGAGCACCACACACCGTGGGTAATAATAAGCAGCGCTCAGTTACCCGAAGGTTCGTAGCGCTATATAAATGCTAAAATATATATATATATATATATAACACCTTTGCCAAAGTGACGTTATGGTTGGAAAGAAAATTGAAAAACCACCGAAATTCACCAGTTATGGTAAGCTAAGCAACCATAACTCGCACCACCATCCCATCGGGCACCGCTAAGACTAACACCCAGGACATCAAAGATGACATCACAACATTAGCACAGCCATCTTGTTCAAAGGTGCAAAGGCAGACATAGCAGATGTTATAGGTGCAGAGTCACCCAAACATATATCCTAGTTGGAGGCTTTAATTGCAGGGACGTTAAGGTATTTATTTGTATTTGTATTTTCTTTATTTGTATAGCGCAACGGGCCCAAAGGCATCTGGACGCTTTGTTTTAAGGTTACAGGCATGTGATAAAGTTTAGGATACAGGGATATAATACATCATGAGAATAATAATTGCAAGATATACAGTGAGGTAAATGACAGGGATGTGATACCGTTTACAGTACAGGATATGATACTTCATGCTAATAACAATAAGTACAAAATGTACAGTGAGGTAAATGAACATGAGATATGCATAGATGATTGTAGAAGAAGGTTCAGAATATATACAGGAGCAGGTTGTCATAGGTGTAGTGGCAGACATAGGTGCAAACTAGGCAGTCCGAGAATTGACAGAGACTGCTAACCACAATTTGGTTTTGACTTTAAAGGAGTGGAATGAAGGTTCAGATCTCAGCAGGTTGGGCATGGTGTTCCAGAGTTTGGAAGCTAAAGTAGGGAAGCTAGGCCCACCCGCTTTTTGTAGTTTGTATCTAGGCAAAACAAGGCAATTTGTTTGTGCCGATCTGAGCGGTCGGTGTGAAGTGTGGGGTGTGAAATGGCCGGCCAGGTAGATGGGCGCCTGGTTGTTTAGAACTTAAAGCAACAAAACTCCTGGAATTCAGCTAAAGCCACCTTAGCTTCGTGCCCCCTGTAGTGCAGCCTATGAACATATAAATGACATCACTGATGACATCACTAATTACATGTTGTATGAGAACACTGATGACATAACACATCACATCACCGATGCCATCACTAGTGACAACACTAACTTCATTGTATATAACTGATTACATCAATAATGGAATTAGACATACCATCATTTATAAGTTAGCTCATGAAAACTTTAATTACTTTAACAATTTCGGCAGTGGACCTGGCCATGACAAAGGCTGGAGTTACTGGCCAGCACAAACGGCCATGGCTAGTGGTCGGTTAGTGTTCAAAAATACCAATGTGCATTGTTAAAAGCCATGCCTAGTAGCCCATTGCTGTTTTAAAATATTCAGTGGGCAATGTTGAAAGCTTTAGTCGGTGGCCATGGCTAAAGGGCATAGCTAGTGCCCATTAATATATTAGAACATACAGTCGGCAAAGCCAAAGACTGTGGCCACTGGTTAGTATTGTGCTAAAGTCTATGGCTAGTGCCTGAACAGTGTATATACCATACAGTGGAATTTTTTGAAAGCTGTATCCACTGGTAAAGGCCAGCCAAAATCTTTGCTTGGTAGCCTGTTAGTGTTTTAAAACATTCAGTGCACATTGGTGAATGTTGTGACCACTGTCCATAACTGAAGGCCATGACTAGTACTCATTCATGTGTTATATTTGGCAATGTGCACTGACCATAGCTGCAGGCCATGTTTAATTCCAGTTTAATGCCAGCTACTGTTGTAATGTGATTAGTTATGTCATCAGTGATGTGATCTGTGATGTCATAATTGTGGTCATAGGCTACGCAACAGGGAGCGTGAAGTTAAGGTGGCTTTCGCTGAATTTCAGAGGTTTTGTCACGTTAAGTTCTCACCTTAACGTCCCAAACCAACCTAAGTTTTTTTTCCTTGAATTTCAAAGGTTTTGTTATAATGTATTGCTCACCTTAACGTCCCTGCCACTAAAGTGTTTTCCTTGAATTTCAAGTTTTGTTATTCCATACAAAAGTTACATTAATAATACAGACAATTGGGCTAATGAAAATGATGTATCATGTCTACAAAGTAAAATAAAAGAAATTGTGAAACCACGCCCCTCCCGAATAAACCTGTTCATAGCAAACTTTGTGTGCATATGTGCTTAACTTATTAAAGTGTTTACATTTATATGCAATGTTGATGAATAGAAAGCTATTAAGTTGTTACCGTAACTGTGTGTATAGAGACTACACTCTATATATCTTAAAATAAATCTTTACAAGACTACTGCCCATATATATATATATATATATATATATATATGCTACAATAACAAAGAACAAACCACAAGACAAAGGATAAAGGTATAAGAAGTTGAAAGGTAAAAAAAGCATTCGAAGTGGGCTTTCAAAGTGGCTGTTGGGCTGTCGTTGGGCTGCTGACTGACTGCTGTCTGCTGCTGAGTGAGGACCTCGAGGGACTTCGAATCGAGCCGTCTGCAAGAGGAATCACAAGTGTGTCGTAACGTGTCACCGTTACTATCTAACAAGTAACTAAGGAACTTGATTCTGTGTACTTTATTTCAAAGAATCGCGGCTTTGCCGCGACGCGCTGTGGCTGCACACAGTAATATTACTTACCCGAGTCCCTCCCTTCTCTTTTCCTCTCCCCTCACAGTCCTCAAGTGCTACCTTGTCTCCGCCTCCCGCCCGTGGCCCGCTCCGCCCAGCCAAGCCTCACTTCTAATATCTAGGGAACGCGCGCGCATTCGCGCGCGCGCATTCGAAGTGGGCTTTCAAAGTGGCTGTTGGGCTGTTTGGATGTGTGGAGGTGTGGGTCTGTGATCAGCTACAGGTAAAAAACTCACCTCTTAATTCACACCTAATTACTACACTGTAAAGTGTAGATAACAACAAACACAGAAGTAGGAGAAAGTTGCAAGTTTTATTACTTTCTGTCTGTGACTATTTTCTCTGTAGTATTGTGTGGTTACACCGCTGGTGTAGGAGTGTATGAGAACTCCCGTAAAGTCTAACTAACTGAGTGGCACGATTTGGAAAAATAGTCCATCATGGTAAAAAATTTACGGAGTGGGAAACGTTGTCTAAATAACTCACCAGCTGCCTCAAATGAGGAAAATATCTTAGAGGATGAGTACTATGAAGAATCTATGTATCAAATAAAAAAAAAAGGGCGCAATATAGGTAATACCAATGCGAATATGTCACAATCTGAGCATGTTAAATCACAAGTTGGGACTCACCTGGGTGTTCCGGTAGTGCACAGAGATATAGTGTCCACAGACGAATTACTAGTATTACCGGTTGCTTCTAACATTGTATGTACTGAGGCGTCTGATGTTATTACTCACCCAAAGAACTTCATATGTAATATACCAATCAATGATAATTCTCTTTTGGGTGCGGTTGCAGACGTGTCTATTCTGCCGGCATCAGATACATCATTGGTAGCCCCTGCAGTATTGGCAGAATTACACAGCCGAATGAGACTGTCTAATGGGCCATCTACACCCGCGGCAAGTTCTCATGGCTTGAGGGATCAGGTCCATTTTCATGCTGCAATAGAGGTAAACTTGAAAGAGTTAAAAGAGAATCTAAAAAAGGATGAGAAGATTCTAGGAAAAAACATAACACCTAAGGCTAGTTCCCCTGCTTATGAGTCTGGAAATAACCATGACGAAATTAGCTATGTCCCTTCTCCGGTTCTGGGTGGGGACATCAATCAGCAAAAGGGAAGAAATAATCCATCACGTCGTCCAAACTCATCTCTTCCACTTTTTCCCCTTGAGGATACTCTTATGGACTTAAATAATCACGAGCTTCAGAATTTGCCGGTTCTAACCAGAATTCTGAACCTTCTTGATAAGGGCCATGAGTACACTCATGGCGCAATTCATGCGTTGAGTAATTCTAATGCGGAAATTATGAATACACTATGTAGAATGGAAGGGTTCATGATCTCCCAAGAAAAGTGTAACAACTTTTGGGCATCTCAATTGATGATTGTAAAACAGCTGGGGCATAAGGAAGTAGAGAAGATCCATACCACTCAGCATGATCAATCCTCTCAAACAGAGGAGAATACAGATTTAACGGCAAATGATCGAAACTTGCATACACCATTGGGTATCGGAAAATCCGCACCTGTTGCCTCCGAATACCTAGAAATTGCAAAACTTCAACATGATCGTATATTAGTCCTTGAAAACATCATAGTAGCTGCAAACCTAATACCTTTAGAGTTAATGAAAAATGACGGTGGAATTCCACAGACAATAGTAGAAGAACTGCCGGAACGACCTGATAGTCCCACGGCTTTGACAGACTTGATTGATCTAGATATAGCGAATCAAGTGTCAACCGTGGATAAATCTATCAATGATATTGAAAAAGGTGATCTACAACAATCCACGTTTTTTATGTCTAGAAAAGCAAAAAAAGCATTTGCAAGAGCTCAGAAAAGAAAGGGTGGATCTACTGTCCCACTAGTGCCAATAGAAAAACAAACAAAAAAAAACTCTAAAAAAACAAAGAATATAAAATCATGCAGTCCTAATTCCAGTCCTAACGCCTCTATAGGTCTTGGCCAAAGGCATTTAGAGGATATGGGCATTGAGATAAAGGAATTGGACAAAGAAAAACTGCCACAGTTGGAGGAAAAAAATTCACAGGCTGTCGAAGCAGATTCCTCTTTACCCTCCTTGATCCAGGCACCCGAAGCGCCACATGATGCAAGATCTGCCTTAAAGATATCTAACATGGGTGGGTTGCAGGATCACGCCCCTTTGTTAATTCAAACACAATTACAAAGTTTCTTCGATAAAATTGATAAAAAACTTACCACCATGACTGTTCAGGGTTCTAAAGAATCAAAGTGCATAGTAGAGAAGGAGGCTTATAGTATAAAGAATATTGAGAGGGGTGCACAAGACATAAACGACGATGGCAACTTGTTGCCAATTTTGGAGAAAAATGTTCCTGTCATGAAAGGGCCAATAGAGGCACTCCTCCCAGCAGTATCAGAAAAAAAAAAAAACAATGAGATAGAAAAGCAAGGAATAACAGCGTCCCCAAAAGATATCCCGTTGGAAATGAGATCTGTGCTAGGCTGGTGGGCTGATAAAGCAGTGCTTGACAATCCCAGTTTAAATCGTGGTGCAGTAATGAAGATTTTCTGTCAAATCCCGGCTTTCCGTAATCTGGTATCAAATGATATTGATTGGATAAAACTACCATCCTCATGTAATTACCGGATGATATGCAAGTTTAAATCACCTATATTTGCCTCCCTGATTCGGTCCCATTATGGTGACTTGGAGTTTCTGGGTTACAAGTTATTTGTATTTCATTCAATGGATGAGGCAATCGAGTTTCTAGAATTTCAAGAAATAGAAAGTCAGCAAAATATACAAAGTGAACGCAATGACAATCAACTTACAATATTGCAGGCAAAGGTAAACTCACAAGCAGAGTCTGTGGAACAAATCATAAAAAGTTTAGCATGGCTAGAACCATTGATGAAATCAATCCTTAAAGAGAACCCAGGAGACGACAAATCATAAAATGATTCTTTTTTAGTAAAATCATGGAACTGCTGTGGCTTTAAAAACCTAAAGTCGTGGTTTCGGATGCTAGACTGTGAGAATCGCCCAGCCATTATCATCCTGCAAGAAACCATGGCCACCATAGATATTCCTATGGAGGGTTTTACAAGCTTTTTTAGTCATGCCCAAAAGGGCCAACTTGGACGCCCAAAGGGCGGTCTTGCCATTTATGTCTCCTTGGCATACAATGTGGAAACAAGGCAGATATATTCCTCCGAAGAGATGCTAGCAATTACTGTAATGTCAAGGAATAATCAGAATGCTCCATTGTTGATAATAGGACTATACTGGAACTCAAATGGAGCATACATTGATGGTATTCTTGAAAGATTGAATGCATTAATCTTGGAGGTGGTGGATGAAATGCCCAACATTGAAATTATAGTGGGTGGGGATTTCAATTCCACCCTTACACAAGAAAATCTGGAAGAAGAATGTCAAAACGCTCAGTATGTAAATTTGTCATGTGAGAGGGGCCAGTTGTGGTCAGACTTTTTTAAAGAATGGGATATGGCTGTTATTCCTTTCGCAAGTGATGGGTCAAAAGTGACCTGGAGTAGGGGAATATATTTCTCCTCCATTGATTACATCGTTACATCAAAAACCCTGGCCACGATGGCCTCTCCCTGTACAATTGAATGGTCTGCCCTGAGTGACCATTCGATTTTGACATGTACTTTTAGTTGTAAATTTGGTGTTTATTCTATGTATAAACCATTGGCATTACCTGAATCCGACAGACAGATGTTATCAGTAAGGTGGAACTCGAAAACCTGTAGGCTATTGAACAGTCTAGTCAGTCGTGACATATTAAAATATAATCCTAAACAGTTGTCAACGGTAGAGTGTAGCTCATTAGATCTCATAAATGAGAATATGATTCACTCCCATCT
The DNA here is from genome assembly GCF_040938575.1 of Ambystoma mexicanum. Taxonomy (NCBI): domain Eukaryota; kingdom Metazoa; phylum Chordata; class Amphibia; order Caudata; family Ambystomatidae; genus Ambystoma; species Ambystoma mexicanum. Next base: position 1,302,015,936 of record NC_090932.1, read on the forward strand.
GAGTCAGATTGGCACTGGAAATAAGCAAGAAACATCTACAGTTCTAGTTGAAGGCTATAACTTGGAGATAATGAAAAGAAAAAGAGAAAAAAATGCTGTAATTAGAAATCTTACAAAGGATTATATTAATCATTTTGAACAAATATTGCATAAGAAAAAATTAATTTTGAGTAAATATAAAGAAGATATTAGAATGATTAAATTCAAGGCATATCTGAGAAAAAATCAAAATATGATTAAGCTCATGATAGGTAGGAAAACACGTGAAATCTGGGCTATACTAAGAGATCCTATGGAAAGAAGTCTAGCGGAGAAATGCTCCACAGTGAGTGGCGAACTATGGACCGAATTTTACACTAATAAATATGTAGTACCAGATAAGTTCAAGTCACTTAAGTACGTTGTAAATGTATCACTGCTGCCTGACACTTGTCCATGGGACGTCGAAATAATTGAGTCAGTGATTAAGAGCATAAAGTTCTCAAAAGCAGCGGGCCCAGATGGAATTCCTCCATGTTTGTTGAAGGATGACCCAAAATTCTGGGCAGGACACTTAATGCGCAGCTTTGATAATATCTTTAAGACCAAAAAACTACCAGTCTCCTGGACATCTGCTTTAATTATTCCTCTACACAAAAAAGGAGGAACAGCTGAACCAAAAAATTTTAGACCGATTGCTTTGATAGATACTCCGGCAAAAATTTTTGCCAGCTTACTCCTTAGAGAATTGAATGAATCCATAGTGGCTTTACGTATTCTCTCACGCTTTCAAACAGGGTTTAGAAAACGCATGGGAACACAACTGAATGCAACTATTCTCGCGCATTTATTAAAGAGCTCAATAGGAGCTCTTAATGGTCCGATATACATGGCATTTGTGGACCTGTCATCAGCGTTTGACTGTGTGATTAGAGAAATACTGTGGGCAAAGATGCATAAATGGCAGATCCCAGCGCCTATAATAACAATGATAGCCATGCTCCATACTAACACAAGCTATAGTGTAAGAATTGATGGTACGGGTCGGCTAACTGACCCAATAAATACATTTATTGGGGTAAAACAAGGATGTAATCTTGCGGCCACCCTATTTAATTTGTATTTAGCAGATATTGATAAGTTGTGGGAACACTCGAATAGCTTTGCTGCAAAACTGGGACATCTAAGCATAAACTGGCTGGCTTTTGCCGATGATATCATTCTTTTAGATCGCACGCCATTTGGACTACAAAACAAAATACATTTGTTCTATGGCTACTGTGAAAAACACAATTTGGCAGTCAACCCTGGTAAATCGAATATAATGATTTTCTCTAATAAAAGGAAAACAATATCAACTAAATGGTTAATTAATGGAAACTTGATTCCTCGTACACTAGGGTTGATCTACTTGGGATATAACTTAACGAATTCTGATTCACTGGTAAAATGGCAAAAAGCAATTTCAATCAAAGCACTGCCGCTTATAGCACAAATGAAGATTATCCATCGTAAGCTTTGTAGATTTTCTCTCATTCCATTAATAGAGTTTTACCTGCTTAAAGTAGAGGCAATCATATTATATGGTTTAGATTTATGCACACTAGCGATGGGGCACATTCTAAATTCCTTACAGGGAATGATTTGGAAAAAGGTATTACATCTGCCCCTTTCGATGCCAAATCCCATAATAATCTATGAACTGGGGCTGTCATCTTTAGCGTCAAAAATGACATGGCGCAGGTTGGCAAACTTTGCCAAAATTCTCCAACCAATGGAAAACTCGCTATATGAAGATTTGGCAGTTATGATTAAGAGGGGTAAACCAGACTCTCTACAGAAGGCTTACAAGGAGACACAACAGGTATTAGTGTTGATTGCGCAAAGTACGACAGATCTAGCTACCTTCCCTCAAATAGTAAAAAAAAAACTATATATATACGATTGGGCGAATACTTCTGATCTAATTGGACAATATAAAATGTATGAAGAATACTCTAAATTTATGCATAACCAAAAACCACTATTACTATACATTAGGCAGGTACCTAGTAATCTGATAAGAGCAACGTACATGCGATTCAAATTTAATCTAATGCTAACTAAAGACCGCATGAAATCTTGGAAACATAATAAAAACGAGCGGCACAACCTGAATTGTAGATTTTGCATGACCAATGTAAATGAATCCTTGAAACATCTAGTATTATACTGTACTTCTCTCGAGGAAGACAGACAAAAATACTTGGGTAAATTCCTAGTTGGTATCATGGGAATTACCCGAGAATCGTTATGGGTACAATGTATGTGGGGAAACAGGATTTCACTTATATTTGCATTAGTAAAAGTCCTACAAATTATTGAAAAAAAACTTGATTTGGTTGAGAATTGTGCTAAAAAAATAGATGTGAATTCTACAAATTTATTACCTAAATATACTGACAGCATTCATGATACTGTTAGACTTGAAGTGTTTGGACCTTAATTTTAAATGATGTTGTTTATGTTGGTTGTTATATGTTATATTTTAAGAATAACTATGTTATACATTGAAAAAATATGTTTATTATGTATCATTGTAATTTGAATTTTATCCTTGAAGACAAATTGGATGTTGTAAAGATGTATCATCAAAAACAACAATAATAAAAAAAAAAAAAAAAAAAAAAAAAAAAGAATGGATAAATCAAGATACTGTTTTTAAAAATTCCTAAAGGCTTACAATGAAGTACACCCACCAAGAGTCAAAAAGCAATGATAGAAAACGGGAACGAGGTGCTTGGGAGAGGGGTACAACCGCGGTTACGTGATAGCGAACCAGAATGTGTTTTCCGTACGCGCGGGTACGCCATGACGTGTTTGCGCCTAAATTATTGACCAATCACCTAATTCAATGAGAAGACGAGCCTGCAGATAGCCGTAGCTTTGTGGAGGAAAGGCCCAATCACTTTGAAAGCTGCATTGATGCAGCTAAGCGGCTTCACACCTGTTTGTAACAGGTAATCAGATCATGTAACAGTTTTGCATTTCCACTATATCTTGAATGTGTTCATTTTTCTAATGTTATCCAAGTAGACAGTTTATAGAACAATTAGTATACGATAAGTGCAGAAGTATACTTAATAATGCTAAATCATGCACCTCGCTGCAATTCATTTTCTTTCCTAATAAACAACTTCCAACAATTATTCCTACCCATTTTCTACATATACAGCAGGACCACTTCATAGTTAATAAATACAGTAATAAATAAAATATCAAGAGCCCTATTATCAACATATCAAATAAAACCTTCAACAAAACAATAACAAACAACTGATTCATGCCAATCATATTTGATCACAGGTAACATGAACTGCACAGGGTGAGTTCTACAGTCAAAATGAGAAAAGTAGACAAAATGGGGAGTTTCATACTTTCCAAAATCAAAACCGGAAAAAGAGGACTATATTCTAAGAAAACTAATGAAATGGCCGACACATATTCACTGCAACCTATCACAAAGAATTACACATTTAAAACATTAACACCAGCCATTAACAAACACGGAAATGCAAACAAAACCCTGTCCAGCATCACCAGCAGCTTCAGATATTCAATGCTACAAATGTGTTATCTGTTTTTGAATCTGTTTTTATATCAGAAATTATCAGTCTCCAAACAATGCAATTTTTCTTGGCATCTCCGAAAAATGTAATTTTGTTTACTCCTCTTTGTATCAGGGCTGGATAATACTGTAATATGTAGTCAAAAATAGCATACAAGAGTGTGTGTATTGTCACTATGTAGAATACACAAAAAACGGTACTCTTGTTTTTTTTTCTCTTTAAACTCTGAATTGAATTTTCTTCACATTGTCTCTTTTATCCTATCTACAAAAGTTCTAGGATAACTGCAAGTCTATTTTTTCTTTATCACATTTTGAGAAACGCTGGTCCTTGTGCTTGTATGCACTTTGTTTTCCTTATTCTCGTGGCTAGCCATTGCGTGGAACTTCTCTTGCTTCACTGTGGGCAGCTGCAGGAGAGGTCAATGGTTTGCTTTTATATGGTTTAGTAACATGCAGGTGCATCCAGGCTCTTCTCCCTTTCAATTTTGCTACGGTGGGACAATCGTCCTCCACCTCATGTGGCCTTTCAAAACGGGGCATGTTCCAGGTGCACGCACATTTGCGTACTAACACCTGGTCTCCTGGATAAAGAATAGGAGGTTTCAGCAACTCCTCTGTTTCAATAGGTTGATTGTCTTCGTCTCTTCTTTTTGACCCCTCCCTTCTGGTTTGGATCTGTTGATACATGAAAGAAATGCTTGCAGTCAGTTTTGTTAGGTAATCATGCATCTTGTCATCTAATGCCTTCGCTACACTATGGGCATCAGTTCTTACTCTAGTTGGAGGAGCAAGGGGAGTTCTCATACAGCATCCAGTCACCAACTCATGAGGAGTTAGATGGTGATCTGAGCTGGGCAGATTTCTTAATGCATACAAGGCTGGGTGTAGGCATTGTAGCCATCTCTTCTTCAGAGTCATCTTCAACTTGGCTATTCTCTCTTTTAAGAGTCTGTTAAATCTCTCACAGGCGTCGTTGGCCTGTGGGTTATAATCAGAAGAAAACGTGTGTCTAATACCTAACAATAGAACTACTTGCTCAAATAGCTAATTCACAAAATACGGTCAATTGCCAGACTGAAGAGCCTTGCACCCATTCACCCCACCTGGGGAACACCTCGCATCCATGCACACGAGGCATCGGGGTGTGTGCATCGACCTGCCTCAATCGATCCCAAAAAGGATATAGTACAACCAGCATATATCTATAGCCGTTGCATGTCTGTAGCATATCCACATAATCCATATGCAGATGCTGAAGGGGGCCATTGGGTCTAGGGATTGCTCCTCTCACTGTTCGCAAAGTGTGTCCTGCAGTCAATTTCTGACACTCAATGCAATTTACAATGAACTGTGCCACATGCTCTAACAGATTTGGGGAAAACCATTTTTCTGCAGTTGTAGCAGACACTCTCTCAAGTTGTGTGTTCTGGGTAGTGAAGCTGCTCCAGTGCTACTCTTAATAATGCCTGTCTTCAAATTGCCTCAGTGGGGGATAAAGAACACCCTCGCTTTTTCCTTAAATCCTGCTCTTCTTGCAAAGCTTGTCCTTGTATTTAAATTAACTGAACAATAGACAGCATGTTCATGTCATTTGTTTAACATATTCTATTTCCAAACTAGACATAGGTGGATAGTAGGCTGCCTTTTTGGCCTCTACAGCTGTGGCCTCGTTTCTGCTGTAAATTATGTCTGATCTTTTAGAATGCGCTTAGTATTTTACACTGCACCGGAGTGCCATCTGCATGGAGAAAGCCCCTCCTTTCCCAGCATGACATACCTGCATGCACACTTGACGTCACATAGGCGGAGTCAGAGTATACTGTCACTTCCTCATCCTCAAAGCTCCACAGAGCTTCAATGAGTGCCACTAATTCTACAACCTGTGCTGAGTAATTCGAAGACAATCTTGCACTTGTCATTACCTCAAATTCACCCGCTCGATTCATTTTTACTACCGCTGATCCCGTATGCCTTTCCCCAGTTTTTTATTCATTCTCGATGACCCAGCAATAAAGACAACGTCCCCCCTCCCAAAACATTTTCACAAACTTGCGGATTTCGTTATAATTTTCAACACAGGTTGTACAATCATGTACATAGTCATTCTCGCCTACTGGCTCTGCTATCAACATTGCTGGGTTCACTGTTTTATGTCTAACAAATTTAATTGCAGGGTTTGAAATAATTACCTCTTACCTTGATGCTGTTTGTGTGGTCAATGTACTTTTGGGCTTCTCCAAAATTGCAAATAATGCATGCTCCACAAACAATGTTATTGGACACCCCATTGTTATACTTGAAGCCTTTTCTATAGCAAATGCAGAGGCTGCTAAAGATTGCTCACAAGGGTAGTGTCCTTTCATAACTGGATCTAAAATCCCTCTAAAATAAGCTAATGGCAATTGCCCATGTCCTAAAGTCTTTGGTGTGAGAACTGCTATCCTAACTTCTTGATTTGAATGGGAGAATAAGTCAAATTCTTCATGATAATCTGGAATCCCTAACGCAGGGGCTGTATCGATTGCCTTTTTTAATTCCTCCAATCATCACATCTGTCCATGTTAATGTACTCTTGTATAGCTAGGCTTCTTTAAGTCCAACCCAGGCTCTATAGTAATTATATAAGCCTAGAAATTGTTGCATTTCCCTCACTGTTTTGAGTGCTGAGGTTTTCATGATCGCTTCTGCTCTTTCAGTTGTCACTTTTTTCCTCTCATGAGAGATCAACTATCCTTTAAACAGGACCTCTTCCTGACAATATTGTAACTTTTCTTTGTCTACTTTATACCCTTTCTCTGAGAGTATTGTCAAGAGCTTAACTGAACATTTCTTCTGTCTCACTGCACTCTAAAATGTCATCCACACATTGGATTAACGCACTTCTGAGTTGGACATTACCCAAGTCCATCTGGAGGACTCTTTTAAAGATCGATGGGGACTCACAGTAACCCCCTCGGGCAACCGAGTATGTTTCAGGCGGGTATTTCTATACGTAAAGAAGTCCAATCTTGTGAGTCTTCATGTAGGGGAATTGAGAAAAATGCACTTTTTAAATCTATAACTGTGAAATATTTGGCTTTAGCTGGGATGTTGCACAATATTATCACAGGATTCATGAAACTCTGCTTCAACTATATTGTTTAGGGGGAGAAGGGCATGTATACATCTCCACTACCCCCTTTTGATTTCTTCACAGGGTACACAGCCGTATTACAGAGAGTCAGATGGCACCAATATGTCTTGCATCATTAAAATGAAAATGGTTTCAAATATGCCTTCATCGAGGGCGCTGTTGCGCAAGTACCAAGATTGCCACGTGAGTTTCTTCTCTGGCAGCCTCGTGGTTTTACACAGCGCTAAGATATCCTTTTCCACACTATAAAGCCTCAAGCCTATGGCCACGGACTGATTTCACAATGGGTTTCCTGCATCCCTGACTTGGGACTCCGGGATCTCTCACTGCGGATGCCAGCACCCTTTGTTTTCTGGGCCTTCACCGTTGATATTGGAGTGCGCCACGGACCTTCCCGACCACTGTGTGCTAACGAACACACGCTTCAGCTTACAATCTGCAAGCCGTGCTAGCGCTTGGCTCGTGACACCGTTGCTACTCCTTGGACCCGGCAGGAGCAGAGCAAGGAGTGGAACGTTCCGTGGAGACGGTGCTGTGGGTGCGTCAATACAGGGGGCCGGCAGAGTGAGACATCTTGATCCTGGACTATGGGACCTTGCCCCTGGTCCTAGTTGTGAGGCTGCTCTCCCTCATCCCTCTTGATATTTCTGACTGTGGCTCCCGTGCGGCCGGTGCTGCATTGAGACAGACACCTAGATCTATGAGGCTACCTGCTTTTGGATCACCCATGCATGTGTCCCTGTGGCGCGACCTGTGCTGCAGGGGGCCCCCATTATCCTGCTGGTCGGTCATCGTCTAGTGCCTGGACCTGGTGGATGTTGTTTGCTGTGCTCCCCATACCACACCTGCCTGCACCCCGGAGGCATTGGCTAAATCCTGGCACTTGATCCTGCGTCTCTGGGACCCTGCTCTGTCGCGTGGTCTGAGAGGCTGTCTCCCTCATCCCCTCTGACACATCGGGCTGTGGCTCCACTGTGGCATTCTGGGAGGGACCCTCTGTTTGCCCGCTGGGTGGCCCATTGTCTCCTGCCTGGACCCAGTTGAGGTAACGTGCCATGCTCCCCATACCGTGCCCCCGCCCCTTACCCCGGAGGCCTTAACTGAATCCTGGCCCTGACGATAATGGCCCGGAGGGAGGGACACCAGCTTTAGGGTTGGACTGGTGTGGTCACCACTGCTAGGTTGGCGGTAAACTGGACCGTGTCCCAGGGTCCCTGCACCTCCTCCAGTGCTGTAGGAATACCCTGCGCCACCTCCTCTACAGCCTCGCCTGAGGCTGTACCTATGCTGTTGCAGGATAGCTGGCTGGTTGACTGCTTGTGTTGGGGTGTCCTGTGCCTCTGGGACGGGCTCCATCTACTGTGTCATACCGCATCCACTAGTCCCGTGGGTGATCTATAGCTGCGTGGTCCCATACTGTCGGGGAGGGGGCGTGGCTACTCCCACTCCAGGATTGCGGGGAGTGATCTGTGCATCATTGACCTTCGTCTACAAGCTGCAGGGAACCTGTTCCATCCCTACATTCCCACTGCTCCATAGCACGCATGGCTGCGCTACATTGGATCCTGGAGCACTTGAGGCACTGTTGCACTTAAGGCCTAATATCTATCATTTGGATTCCCAATGATCTGTGAAGTGTGGTGACAGGGAGCCATTTTAACTGAGGTAACCACCAGGACTGTATCCTAGCTACTGGCCTCCATTCACTTCCAGTGCACACCATGCTCTCCGGATTCCTCTGTTTGTGCTACCCAGCATTTCTGCTACACTTCCTCCGGCATTGTGTGCCGGCTGGGGTGTCTCCTTGGTTTGCTCACTACTTCTGGCCCCCTGTTGACCTGCTTGATCATAACTATACTTGCAACTCTGTGCGGCCATGACCAAAGGAGCGGGCAGGAAACAGAGCTCAATCGACAAGGCAGCACCAAAACCTACGGAACCTCTTGGGGAGATCAATGTACTTCCCTCAATGTCAGGTGAACCCACTGAACTTCAGAAGATGATGGTGTACATGCGTTAAGGGTTCCCAACTTTGCATAGCAAGCTTGATTATATGGGCGGGACGATGAGCTCTATTAAGGCTTGTATGGTGAAGACCGACTTCCATGTCACCGAGGTGGAGGCCAGGCGTGAGCTCAACTGCCGATGGCATTACGGCACTGAGGTCCGAGGTCACCTCGTTGACCAGGCAAGTTCAGGCCGTCAGTAAAAAGAATGAGGACTTGGAGTCCAGATCACAGCCTAATAACCTACGCACAATCGGAGTACGCGAAGACAACATTGACGGGCCCATGGAGGAGGTCATGGAGCGCATCCTTCTTTCACGGATAGATGGGCCCCAAACTATTACCCCAGTTTGCGATTGGATGGGCCCATCGATTCCTAGCTGTGAAACCTAGGCCTGGAGCTCCACCTTGACCCATAATAGCCAGAGTTCTTAACTATTAGGACAGAGATGTGCTACTACGTGCTGCCAGGGCCAAGGGAGAGCTGATGTTGGGGTCTGCCAGGATCCACCTTTACCCCGACTTTTCCATTGCTGTTCAGCAGGAGCACAAAACCTTTCTGGCAGCCAAGAGACGGCTCTGCGAGCTGAATGTCAAGTACTCCATGTTATATCCAGCTAAACTCAGAGATGAACATGCTGAAAAGATTTACTTCTTTACTATCCCTGAGGAGGCCTCCAAGTTCCTTGATGATCATTTCCCTGGTTGATTGCCAGGGACCTGTTAGACTGCACTGAAACCTCCCTTGGCAGCCCTCGAAAGGGGAACACAGTGCCTACACTCTGATGTGGGGTTACCACAAGTAATTTGTATGATTCCTATAATACATTTTCTGGATAGGTTGATGCCTGCAGGCCTGTAAAAGCTAATATAAACTCTCCCACATTCATATAATTTGTCCCTGGGGTTGATCACACTATCCCATCATCAGTGAATGATAGTGTCATGTTAAGCTTCGTCATCAAGTTACGCCCTAATATGTTAACTGGCGTCTGCCTAGAATATAATAATGGCATTGACATTTCGTATTCTCCTACAGAGATTGGTACGTCTGTAAAATGAACTAAACTCATCGCCCTAGAGAATCCCTGAGCATTCCAGACATTGAATATTTTCCCTCACAGACACAGGAACGAGTTGCTCCAGTGTCTACATGAAATGAGCATGTCTTGACTCCTGTCGTCACCTTGTTCCTTGGCTCCTCTTGGGGTTCTGGTGTTACTGATAGTACTGAACAAATCAGGTCACTATGGGCTATCCTATTGTGGGTATACATTCATCCCTGTACCTCTGAAAAGGATTTCCTCCTAACACAGTCACACTCACCTATTTGGGTTCAGGTGCTTGCTGAGCTCCTGTAATCATAGTTCATTGTGGTATCATAGCCTGCTGTGTCTGTGCTTGCCGAGGTTGTACCTGCTGTGTCTGCATAGGCACGTTCAACGGTTGTCCTTGCAGCACTTGCATTTGAACTGGTGCTTGATGTGCCTGTCTCTGTGTGAGCTTGGGCATAATACTCCTGCAGTTCTATATAATTTTGCGGACCATAACTTATCCGCCCTGTTGAAGTTTGCCAGTTCTGTTGCATGCCTCCTCTGCTTCTACATTTTCTGGTTATCTGTCATATCCTCCCACAATTTCAACATTGCTGCAGCTGTCCGCCATCCTCCTCTTTCCTGAGGGTTTTGAAATCCACCTCAGCTGCCTCCTCTAGGCCCATACCCTCTTCCTCTTGGCCAAAAGTTATACCTACCCTGATCCATGGGGTATAGGGTATCCTCTGTTATTTTGCTGCCCTGGTTGTTTTATTGTGTCTTCACACCTTCATTGCTGGTCAATACCGCTCCCTGTATGGCGAGTTTTGATAACTTTTTCTGAACTAACTTCACCTCTTCCTGCTTTCTGTTCTTAGTTATTTTTCGTATTCTTTACCTGCAACAAATGGCAATAATGCACAATCGTCAATTGTATTTCTGGCCATGGCTTTGCTTCCTTCCCCCCTGTTTCTTCAGTTGTCATAGCACTGGCCCAGGCAGTCCCTGACACAAAATGTGATAAAATAATACTACCCTTTTATCCCAGGGTTCACGACTCTCCTGACGCCATCTATCTTGAATATAAGCAACAGGATCTTCATCCTCCCCCACTTTCCTAGTCATAATCGCAACCATGTCTGATGTATTGGGGTATTGCACTCTGAGCACCCGCAATACGTCTGCTCTGCAATTATTAAAGGGCTCTTGTTTTGCGCAGTCACACCTGCATATCCTGCTAGTTTCCAAATGTCATCAGCCCTCTCCCTTAAAATGGCTGCTAGCAAGTCTTTCATATCACCTCTAGATAGTGCCATTCCAGATGTCATTCTTTCTAACTCATAAATCCATTTTCCTGCACCAGAAGTCAAACTCAGCAATTTACACCTTAAATTGTCTTTACCTATCTGTGACCACGGTATATATATAGTAGCTGTCCTACCCCTTCTCCAATAATGAGAATTCTGAAAATCCATGCATAATCCTACTTGCTTACACTCCTAGTCTTACAGGCGGGGTTAGTCTTGCCCATTTTATCTGCTTCCTGGTTACAATCTTAATCTGTTTGCATATGGCAGGGAAATATCCTCTGTACTGTGCGATCGTGCTTGTGGTCGCTCAGTATATGGTGTTGGTTCTGGTGGTTTTTCTGTAGGGTCCTCCAAGTCTGACCATTTTACCCCTTTTTCTACAAATGATTATCCTAAAAACCTGCATGCGCCCTCTCTTCGCGCCCTCTCATTCTCCTCCCTTTCTTCGTCTGACAACATTATGCCCCAACTCAAGTGACTGTTGTCCTTCTCTGCATCATCGAGATCTAATCTGTTAAGACAACATTCTGTACTCGTCTGGTATGTCATCTAACCTATCTTCAGTTCCCCTTAATAGGGATCCCTCTACGTTCTCTTAGGTTTTATGCCTGTATAAATTCCCAAACCTTTGCGCTATATCTTCTCTGTCCTGCCATCAGCCGATGCTGACTTCGGCATTCCTTGTAGCTCCCTATGGGCTGTTGTGACCCTCTCTCTTCCTCCAATCGTTCTTGTGCATCAATCGGCACTATGCTCCCACGGCATACATTTTCTATCTCATAATCTTTTAATCCCTTACTCCTCTTCATTTCTTCTTCTTTTTTCCTCATCTCCCTCAATTCATCTTCCTCTCGCCTTCTTTGCAACCTATGTACTTTTATTCTTTGGGCTTCTATCTCCTCTCATTTCTTCTCTTCTAACCTTTTCTTTTCTTGCCTCCTACTTTCTTCGTTCTTCCCTTCGCCTGCATTCTCTGTCGCTGTCTTATTTGTATGCTCTTTCCTTTCTCGTTTTTCTTTTCCCACTCTTCTCTTTCCTCTTGCTCAAACCCCATCAATGCCCTTATCGTCTAATTTAAGTATTCTTTGTTTACACTTTCTATCAATTTCTGTTATCTCGTTGTTTTATTATTTACGTTTTAAGAGTCTCTCCTTTGTTTATTTATTTCCTTTGATTTTTACCCTCCTGGTTGACGTCAATCTCTTGGTTAGAAAATCTACCAATCACCTTAATTCTTTTACTATGGTTTTATATTTACTAATCCTAACACAACAAATACTTGTATATTGACATTTTATTGCCTCATACCATTGTGCACTTTTATTAATTTTCTGCTTACGCCTTCATTTACTATGTTTAGTAAATGTATCTCATCTCTTGTTCTACTTCATTTTGAAGATTGATATGCACTCTTCTTATTGGCTTAGCCTCAGGAATCCTAAACACCCCTATTTGGAGTCTTTTTTAATGCGTACCCTCTCACCCCTCTTGGAACTGGGAATCCAGGTATCTGCTTCTCTTTATAATTGCCACAAAAAATCCTGTTACTTTTTATACATATTTACAACAAAGTCCCTCCCTCTATTTTTGCCACTATCGATGTTCTACATGCGTCCGTGGCTCAACTTAAGTGCACCGGGATCGACTTTCTCTCAATTGACCAATTCACCTTTCATCTATGGGGTATCTGCAGGGACTCAAAGTGGGCACCTGCTGAGGTTTCTTATAACACGTGTTTTCTGCACTCCGCTCTCCGCAGGAAGCTACACGATCATCTAGCTAATGGCAGGAGCATTCAATTGTCCGGAAATCTGGATCTGGGCCTAGGTCGATTAGACCGTAACCATCCACACCGTACCAAAATGTTCTCTTGCACCTTGAAGCATCTTTTGTGCTTGTTGGAATTACAAATAAAGATCACAAACCCAATAACCGGACAGACTCCAAGAATATGGCAAAACACTACTTTATTCTCAGTTCATAAAGTGGGAAGACCTGACAAACATCGGACTGATGCATGCACACTCACAACTAACCTTGATTATGTAAAGGTCTTACACCCCAATGTGCATTATCTATGACGTCATGCTAAGTGGCAAAATGCAAAAGCTACCGAGAGGAGGGATTGGTTAAGGGAGCATATCTACTTAGAGAACATATAAGGATTAGTGCATCATTGGCTACCCCTTATCTGTAAGGCACGCCTTGAACTACCTCTAAATACCTACAGTACTGATTATAATGGACAAACTATCAGTGGATTGGTCCATGCAACATTGTATGTTAGGTTGTCCCTCAAACCCACCGATTGGTTGGCATTCCCATCAACCTTGGACTTTCGACACATCAGTGAAACGAAACCTAGGTGTTTGAATCCCGTCACACTACTCCCCATTTTCCCAATTAGTTCATCTCTCATCGGTAGGCCGTAAGCCAAAGTTTTCCTTTTGTAGTTGACCTTGCTGGCTGCTCACTGGCCTGGAACATTCAAGGGAGTGTAAGCCCACCACTATCTTGGTCTGAGGCTTAATGAATAGCCTGTGTTCTCTTCTTCGAAATCATGTGTTAGCAGACCACATATTTGTCAATTTCGACCTTCTATTTTCTGCTATTTGATTTAATTATGCCGGGTGCACTTGCTCCTCTCCTCTAGAGAATTGCTCACTCTATCTCATATGAACTTTGTATATTTTTAGTTGACCAACAGTTGGCTCTTGCAGATGTTTTCTTCTTCAATCTATGAGGAATGTGCCACATTCAGAGCTTATCCATGTAACTCCCTTTGTGCTCTGTGCTTATTCCTTAAAATAGCATCCTTAATTCTGAGCCAACCTTGACTCATTGTTGGTTCTGCACACGAAACTCTCCTTATTCTACAGCCTTGGTCTGTCTCTGAGGTAGCTTGGTTAAATCAGAAACAAGTCGGCATCCATTTTCCTACCATGGCCATCCTAGCCACGTTATATATAATTTTGTAGCAAGCTTCTACATGCCTCTTCTATCTTACGTTGCTGCGTATTTACAGTTATTGATCAGTAAGTAATCTTCTTTGTAGTCATGATTACTTTAACTTTTAGGTACATGTTTCTCTTAGTGCTTCAGTTACATTGTTACTCAAGTATTTTCATATCGTTTCAGCATAGGTTCATATATCTTCTTTATGACATCACTTCACAGTCGTCAAGTTTCCACTTAACGCTCTGTAGTGGCATTGGTGCATGCTGGCATTCTTCTATGCAGAATCTGTCCACTGGCTAAACGCGAAGGTACATTCTATATGGCTGTCTGAGTTCATAGCATGTCTTATACACTCAATGTGGTATGGGAACAACACAAGGGGTACCCTTTACTGCACTTCTCCAACTATTTCAGTATGACGGTAATGAGGGGGCGAGAACCAGTGAAAAAGCATCTACTTGCTCCTCTACAGAGGCAACATGGAAAAGGAACAGAATTTCATGATAATCCGTTTAATTTGTAATGACACATATACCCTGAAATGCTTGTTACATTATTCCGATTGTTTGCATTGTACAAACTAAACTGAATAATATTTGGTGACATCAATTTGGGAAGTTAAGGAAAATTAGCCCATATGAGGTAAAGTGATATGACCAGGACCACACATGTTGGTGAAGCAGAGAAATCTGGATTTGGGCCTGTTTCACTGTCTCCAATTTACAGAGTAGACCCAGTCTCCTTTCATCCCATCATTAAGTTTACACCAACATACTAAAATGTCTGCAGAAGCAGTTGTTTGTGTTTAGAATGTTGTTTGGTGTTTCGCTTTATTAATAAATATGAGAACTTAAAGGAAATCTTTATTGAAACCTGTTGGTTAAAATAGAGTATGAATTATTGTGATGGGTGGTAGGAGGAACACTGTAGCTGGCAGTAAGCACTTACTTCAATGAGCTATACCCATCCCTTTCTACATACCACATAAAAATTCATTTCCTAAATATATAAAAGTACAAAGAAATGTGTTTTCCAAAATTTTAAATTAAGTGTCGCACATAGACATAAAGATGTTGCACGCACACACACATCTCCCACACAAATGCACATACACATTCTCACACCCACATCCATGCCCACACAAAGGAATACAGCTCCCTGTACAGATGCCATAGCAAGTGATACAGAGGAACATGTATAGGCTCATTATGCAGATGCACAAAGCGTATATTCTTTCAGGAATTACTTGTGGCGATGGCTCCCTCTGAACAAGAAGTATTGTATTGTACTGTATTGTATTTGGTTAATTATATAGCGCTCTTTCCCCACTTGTGTGGGCTCAATGCGCTTTTTCCTTGGCTGGAACACCCTTGGTGACCGTAGTCGATGTGTTTGGAGATTCTAGGGCAATTGGGTTGGATGAGTGTGTGCATATTGCCGCTCTAAGAGGTGACTGGCAAGGCATGACTACGCAGCCCAGTAGAGGTTGTGAAGCCAGCTATACCGGATTCCTTTTGGGTGGTGGTCACTGAATGCTAGTGGCAGAGGTGTTGGGGTACATTAGGTGTTTCAGTCTGGACGGCTATATGTGAAACTATGCCGGATGTGCATAGCCGTAGATGTGTTCTATCGTGCATGGATGTTTGGTTGTGCCTGCGGCCAGTGTCCACACTAGTGGTGTGAGTTATACCTTACGGTAGGATGCGAGATTGCTTATTTGTCGGGTCTAGAGTTGAGTCTTGTAGCGATGGGCCTAGGTTTCAAACTTTAGCCGGTATCAGCGTATAATAGACAGAGATGGAGTCCAAACCTAGATTAGAGGATCCTGTACAGTGGGAGGCAGGCCTATATTTCAAAGTGCTGTATGTTTAGGAATATGGCAAACCTAGATCGAGGCTACACCTAGCTTTGAGGATTCTGTATAGAATCCTCATTTTTGATCATTTTGGAACAGTGAATGGGACCGAACATGGAGTGCCGACACCAAAGTAATATATTTCAAGCCAAAAGTGTTTTTCACTGAACAATACATCCTTCTTTGAGATCCAAGTGTGAGGTCCAGCCGGCGAGGGATCTCAGAGGAAGTGTGGGATATCGCTAGGAGATTACCAAGGGTAGCAACTGGTACTGCTAGCTAACCCTAATGGACGCACATGCTCTGTAGCAGCCTAAACTTTGTCAGAGCTCTGTTATGGGATAGAAAGTGCTGTTCTTGGAGTGCAAAGATTCACACTTGTGGTTCCCCACATATTAATACAGATTGGTCTTGAACCTCTAAAAATAATAATGATACCAGTTTGTATATAGCGCTAGCTCATCCAAGGGCATCAAAGTGCTGTAGTAACAGTTGATATCATTACCCACTGCGTGGTACTCAATTTATTGACCTCGGAAGGATGAAAGGCTGAGTTGGCCCTGTACTACTTCCCTTTTTGTTGATGCAGGTTCTGCAAGCATCAAGGGAAGAGTGGGCAATAAGGTGGGTGCCACTGACAGGGCACTGTATGGGGGAACCTGGCACTGCTGCAATTCAGTAGCACTGACAAGGCCTGCTAGGAGGAAGCTGGCCCTTTCAGGGTGCTGTAGCACTGTTAGGGCATGTGAATGGGAGAAGTCTTCCAATACTGGAGTCCTATAGAACCGGCAGGGCAGTGGTTGGTAAAGTTCTTATAGACTGTTGGTAGCACTGACAGGTCACTGTGGGTAGAAGCTCTTATTGCTGGGATCCTTTATATCTAATCCTCCTGTGGCCTCATCTACCTGGGCATTTCCATCTTCCCTTTAACTTTAGAATCTTTCATGGCTTCCTCTGCCACAAACATCCAGGATTCAAACTGTATGCAGAGAAGGCAGCGTTTGGCTATGAGATTCAATTTTGTCCCTTTGTTTACTGTTTCCACAGGATATGCCAATGAAGTTGGTGAGGCCTTCAGAGCTCTTGTGCCGGTCAAGCTGGTCTGGGCAAGCTACGGGGTTGCAACTGCATATGTAACAGCTGATGCTGTTGACAAAGGAAGAAGAGCAGCAGTGGTAAGTGATCCATGTAACACCTGGCCTGATTTACAGCCTCTCCCTCAACCCAAGTCACTTTCTCAGGAGCTAAAACTCCTATTTTTCCAAGGTCAGGAACATAAACAGAACAGCCCCTGTGGTCAAAGCAGAAACCAGAACATATACAAACATAATTTTGATATAAAACATTTGAACAACCACAGAGGTAAATATTTAAAACATATACTCGTCTACATTATTTCACATTGCCTAGAGTAGCAAAATACACAGAACGTCTGCCTGGTACCTGAAATTGCAAATGTGTTGTTATATAAATATGTACAACACAATGTAATGTGTGATGTTTAGTATAGTTCTCCCTGCAAAGGCCAATCTTGGAGTGGTTTGCTTCTGCAGTGTACAGCCAGTATCCCCACCTTCTATCTCCCAAGAGGGTTATGCCATTTGGAAACCACAGCCCTGTTCAGTGTCACAGAAGACCTCAAGAACACATCAACTCTCGAAGACTGTTCAAGGTTTTCTATTGAAGAATTGAGAAGGTGCTCACTAAGGGCTGTTTCTCTCTTGTCTCCCGTGGGCCATTCTATCCCCACCGCAGTCGTCTTTAAATCCCAAGAGAGTCATTGGAGATCGCGAAACCCTCCTATCTAATAGCTGATTGGCTACTTGTGATGGCCGAAAGGCAAACGCCTTTTCTACCTGACGCCCTCTTCTGGGTGGATCGCATCCAGGGATCCCAAAAGACCAGCCACAACCTCAACAACTGGGTTAAGTCCTTCCAAATGCCCAGGTTTCAATTGGGCTTTCCTTTCTTGATCTTCTACTTCTTGATAGAGGCGTTGCTAGGGGGGGGCTAAGGGGGCTATAGCCCCTGGTCTTTTGGCTGTAGCCCCGGATAGAATCTCAGGAGCTACAACCAAAAGGCTGGCTAGCCCCCAGTCCTGACAGTTCCGACATCAGCGTAGCCCCGGGTCCTTTACAGACCTAGCAACACCCCTGCTTCTTGACCTGATCTGTTGGTCTCTTTAACCTTCTTCCTACTCTCCTCCCTGCTTTTCATCCCTCTTTCTCTCCTCTCCCTCTCTGTCTCTCATCTCTCTTCTGTTCTTCCGATGTCTCTTGCATTCTCATCTACTCCTACTTACTACTACTCCCTCCTATCACTACTCACCTGCAACTCTCACATCCCACTATTCTACACTACTCCCTCCTCTCACTGCTGACCACTCCTAATACTCCACTCTTTACTACTCTCCGCTCCCCCTTCCCCTCTCCCAATCCTTCTCCCACAGTTACCCTCCTTTCACTCATTCCTCACCTTTCCCAACCACACTCACACACCTCCAACACTCTCCCTTAGTACCACTCACCTTACATGCACTCTCACACCTAAGTATTACTTTATCTCATCAACCAATGGTTCACCGTACACATGCATTCTATAATTCGCCTCCACACTCTTATGAACCATCCTTCATCTAACCAGGCTCTTGATATACCTTCTCTTCCTTGAACTCACCTGAACAACCCACTCTGCCAAGTCCTTTCAGTCCTTGGTTTTCGTGCCATTTCCCCCTTGATTGGCCCTCATCTCATCTGGTTCCCTGGATAAATTGCTGCTTTCGTTTTCCACAAGGGCCTAGTTACAGGCATCAGAAAACTAGCCTTAAACCCTGCCCCCTTTTCCTACTTGGGTTTGCTGGTTCTAGGCAATAGCGATCCATTGCAATCACAGTTAATTGCCAACTTTGTCTTTGTGTGAAATGGAGCATTTGGATTGTTGGTTTGACTGGCGCGGCGCTCAGATGCATCCTTGCTCGCCGCCTCCACCTCTGTCGCAAGTGAGCTTTGGAGTCTGGTCCCTGCTGCAAGGACATCTGGTAGCTGCAGTCCTATGGGACTATAAGTAGAACAGTGGCCAGCATGTTGTACAGCAGGTATGGGGCAAGCAGAAATGGTACTTGACACATGCAAACAGGCACATGTAAAAGGGACAGACAGTGAGGCCCTCCCAACACCCTTGCCCCATCTCGGGAGCAGGACTGGCTCTGGCAAGTAACCTGGTATGGCTTCGGACCCTGGTTGAGATGGGACCCTATCCCCTCTTGACAGGGTCAGATCGCTGACCCTGTCACAGTACTCTTGTCTAAATTACAACCTCTCACACCAAGTGCAGTGTTGGAGGTCCTTGCAGTTGCTGGGAACAATTCAGAATGCATAATAGTGTTTGCCTCCAGAACCGTTAACGGACAGAAGTGAGATATTCCACTATTGATATGAAGATATTAAGTGTTATGTCGGTAGTCAATGCGTTTTGTGGTTTTATGTGAGTAAGAGCATGCTGTACTCACACTGATCACAAACCGCTTGTGGGTATATTCATGAATCATGGGTTGGAAGGTGTGTCCCGCAGGATAATGGAATGGGTTACATCGCATCAGGGGTATGGCTATTTTTGGTAGAACATATACCTGGCAAAGAGAATGTGGTCGCTGATTACCTTTCTAGGGCGAGTCACACAGAGCAAAATGAGGATAATGGGGAAAATGAAGAAGAAGGAATGGAACAAGTGTTTCTGGTCTGTGGCAGTGTCATCAGTAAGCTTGAGTGGGAGAAAGCAATGTGGGAGGATGAGGAGCTCAAAGAGGTGGTGACTAAGGTGGAACAAGGGAGGAGCAGACAGAATGAAGGATAGTTTCAAAAACAGCTCTGGAAGATCAGAGAAGAAGTGAAGACGATGGATTCTTATGTATGTATGTATGTATGTATGTATGTATTTATTTATTTCTACCACGCCGAAGCCCGCAGTCATCGGGGCACAGCACTTACACATTTGAGAACTTTAGACATACATGTTACGGGACAACAAACAACGAAAATTCTTGCAGGGTCTAGAAATGACTCAGTGAATTTATCTAAACAGGTGAGTCTTGAGTTTTTTGCAAAAGTTACTGTAGGAGGGCTCTAATCTTATTGGTAAGGGAAGCTTATTCCACAGGACTGCCGCTCTAGTATGGAATGCTTTACCAAGTCCATTCGTTTTTCTAAATCTAGTGAATGCAAGTTGGCCCTGAGCTTCGGATCTGAGGGCATGACCCAGTGCATAGGCCGTCAGTTTTGTTTTGAGATTCCTGTGCATACACCTATGAGCTAATGTCAGGGCCTTGAAGTGGATTCTGTCTTTGATTGGAAAGGGGAAAGGTTGGTGCTGCCAGTGGGTGTCCAAAGGAACATTCTGGAAGATGGACATGAGGAATATCTGGGCATGACGTACACTAAGAGGAGGCTCAGGTTTGACTATTGGTAGCCGAACATGGACCCTGATGTGGGAGGTATGATAAAGGCATATGGACAGTGTGGTGAGGCAGATAAGATGCATAGCAACAGAGTGCAGCCTTTAAGACTGTTGGAGCTGCCCAGTTTGCTTTGGGAGTTTGTAGCCCTAAATATCCTTGATCCACTTGAGGGGGAGAGAGGGAGGAATATATATGTGCTTGTATTGATAGATTTATACTCTAAATGGGTGAAGGTCCAGTTAGTACTAGATGTGGATTCCAAGGCGGTGGTTGGGTTCCTACTGTCTTCTAGAGGGAAGGGTTTCCAAGGAAAATCTTGACAGACAATGGTTCTCAATTGAACTCACGTGTGTTGGAGAGTTTCCTAGAAAGAGTGGAGGTTGATCATCCTAAGAGATTGTTATATCATGCCGGACCGAGTGGAGCTGTTGAGAGGCTTAATTGTTCTCTTCTCTTCTGAAGGTTTTAAGGATGGCAAGCGGGACTGTAAAGGATTTAGCAAGGGTGGTGGAGAGCAGAGTGTTTTCTTACAAGTTAGCACTCCATGCAACTATGGGTTTGGTACCTTTTTGAAGTATTGTGGCTGCTGTGTGCCCTCTGTGGTTAGGATGCACCCATTTTGTTGGGTAGGATAAGCAGAAGGTGAGCGAAGAAGTGTAATTGAAGAGTGAGAAGATTAAGCAAACGTATGATCAGTTACAGCGTGTGTGTAAGGAGGATTTCTGCTAAGGGCATCTGGTACGGGTGAGGAAGGAATGTTTGGTCCCAAAAGGGATGATCAGGTATTGGAGACCACACAGAGTGGAAATGGTGTATGAGAATGCTGTATTAATGGAAAATTGAATCGTTTGGAAGAAAGGTAGGCTGGCTAGAGTGCTGTCTGCTGGAGTGGGAAACTGATTGCTTGACCTCTCTAGGAGAAGGGATGTGTGTTACATCCTGTAAGATAACAGTGCCTCAGTGGTCTCAGAATGTTGGGAGGCTGTGCATTCTGTATGGAACACCATTGGAATGCTGACTTACAAAGGGAGTCCAGGAGTCAGGTGGGGCCAGTTGGAGCTCAGGTGAGTGGATGCAAAGGGAGCTCTTGGGAACTGTTAACCCACTGCTTTAGCCTTTTTAAATAATTCAAATGAACCTACCTTATTGAAGGACCTCATCAACCTTTCCCACTCCCAAAAGACGATGGCTCGAATAGAGACCACTCAAAGAGTGCCTTGTCAGGATAGAACCACCAGCAACCACAGCCCATACTGGCAGGGAAAAAGGCTTGTAACATACTCTTTTACTTATTTTCACACAGCCAGTATCATACTCCTACTTCTAGTTTGCATATTTGGTATGTCCATCCCTATCCTGTCTTCTCCTTTATCTAGTCCCATTGGTCATATTTCAGAATGATGCTACAATAGACTAGGGCCATATATCGACAAGGATGTGACATGTAACCTGATCTTTACAGAAAACAATCTACTCTTTAATCCACACTTGTGATCTACTCTTCAACCCACTTTTTCACGTAGCATTTCATGCTGACAAAGGGTGCTCTCAGATACCAGACTTGGATCAAAAGACTAGAAACATCAGACTACACCGAATGTTGGACCAAAATAGCAGAAAGGCTAAAGGGCTAAAGTGTCATGGTCTGTGTTGTAACTGGTTGTATGGCTGGCGTGTGTGGAATGTTGTTCCAGCTTCATGGATCAACATTCCACACGGGTCAGTTGATCTGAGAAGTATCCCGGTGGCGGCTGCCTCGGGGGTCCAAAGATAATAAAGCACATAAATACCTGCATCGGTGTGCTTATTTCATTGGCGACGAGCCTGGACCCCTGTGCCACGCGTGCACGACCAGGCGGTGCTCCCAGCTGAGTTGGCGGAGAAAGCTGATGCTGAGTGCCGTGGACCGGAGTTTTGTTCCGTGGGCCGCGGTGGATCACCGAGTCTGTGTGCTCTCCGCACTCTTCGGGCGAGGCGGATTTGCGTGGAGCCCGCTTCTGAACAAAGAGAACAGAGGACCACGGCGGCCTGCCGTCTCCAGGTGCGGAGAGTCCTGTCCAAAGAAGTGAGCGCAGTGCCGGCGCCAGGAATCGTGGAGGCCGAGGTGACCTGTTGGGCCCGTGGTGCGGTCTGCACATTGCGTGGGCTATGACAGTTTCTATAAGGGCCACAGCAATCCTTGGAGCCCTGGTCGGGTATCGCCGGTACGATTGTTGGTCCCTGAGTCGCTACGGGCTGCGCAGCTGACAAGGGGGAGCAGCCGCGTGTGTTCGTCTGTGCGGATGCGGCCACGCCGGTGGCGGTGCGGTCCTATCTCGGCTTCCCCGAAGTGTTAAGTGCTTCCTGGCATCCTGTTGTGCTGATTGGCTTCTGCATATTTCCTGCGACACGCCCCGGCGTGGATTGCTCTGGGGTGGTATGGAGGTGTGACTGGCGTACAGGAGGAGCCGCAGGGATGACCTATTTTGATATTGTATTGTGTGATCGCTGCAGTATTGGGGACGCTCTCAGCAAACGGTTTAACCCTTCAAGGTGAGCTACTAACGAACGCAAGTTTGTGTGCTATTATACAGCCAGTGTGAACGTAGTGGCATGCGTTTTCCTTGTTGGGAGTGACTGACTGTTGACGGAGTATAGGGAGCAATTTCAAGTCGCCACTGCAATTGGACATTGATACCTGCTTGATGACCATGTTGCATTCAGCGGCCAGGCCCCCACCTGCGTTTTTGCCCACGCCAGGGGAACCAGTTGCTCCTTGGGATCAGTGGGTGGATTCCTTCAAAGTGTACTTGAGGGCAGCTGGTGGTTCCAAATTTTCGGATGATGAGAAGGAAGCAGCTTTATTGAACTGCATTGGCACTGAGGGACTAAGGGTCTTCCGACACCTGCCTGGTGAGGATGTGACTGTGCCGGGAAATGGTGAGGGGGAGAGGATTGTTAACGCATATGAAACAGCGTTGAGAAAACTGGAAATCCGCTTTGGAAAAAGAATTAATGTGGTACTGGAGCGATATAAAAACTTTTCCAGAGCACAGGCTTCGGGAGAGAGCATTGATGCTTATGTGACTGCATTACGAGCCCTGATGGCCACTTGTAGATTCTCTGGAAATTTAGATGAACATATCAGAGACCAGATAATGATGAAGACAAGCAACCAGAAAATCAGGGAAAGACTCTGGATCGAAAATGATCCGCCACTAGAAAAGGTCTTGGAAATTGCCAGAGCAATTGAGACTTCCAGGGCGAGTGTGCAGATTGTCACCGAAAGAGAACTCCAGGGAAGCGGTTCAAGCTGTTTTGCCTCGGAATAGGGGTGGGGGCATGGAAAGTAGAAAAGGGATTGAAAGGAGTGGTACACAAAGTGGCAAAGGGTTTAAATGAAAGGAGTATTGCCGAAAATGTGGTTGGTCAAGTCATGCAACGGATTCTAAAACTTGCCCTGCTGGTAATATGGAGTGTAGAAAGTGTACGCGCATCGGCCATTTTGCCTGGGTGTGTAAATTCAATGGGGTGGCCTGTGTAATACCGGAGGAGGGTGCTTCCAATCAGGAGGTATGGACATTAGTAGACCTGAGCAAGGTGTAATTCTGCATGTGGACGGGATGGCTCGTAAGGGTCCATGGGTCTCAGTGTTAGTGGATGATCGCCCTTTGGAGATGCTAGTTGATTCGGGGTCGCCTTATACCTTGGTGTCTCCCGAGGCGTATGTGGAGAAATTGGGAAAATACATCTCTACATTGCAAGGGGCTGATCTCAACCCTAGTGCTTATGGGCAGAATCCTATTGAGATCTTGGGTTATAGTTGGTAACATTTTGGGTTCAAGGATCGACATGCCACTGGCAAGTTGTATGTGGCACACAAAGGTACCAGCATTCTGGGTTGGGAGGAACAGGTGGCTTTGGGTATGGAGATACGCCCGGGAAGGGAGGTTCCTGTACTCAGTGTTTTGGAGGTGGGTGAGGGTGGCAGTCAATGGACCTCAGAATCACTGAAGGCGGAGTTTCCTGAAGTGTTTTCTGATACTTTGGGTAAGCTCAAGGGGTTTTCCCATCGCATTGTGTTGAAAAGAGGTGCCATACCCAAAGTACATAAAGTAAGAAGTGTTCCTGTGAAAGCAAAGGAGGGTTTAAGGGTAGAATTGAGCAAATTGATGGATGCAGGGGTTATTGAACCTATTGAGTCATCGGAGTGGCTGTTTCCTGTGGTTCTGGTTAAAAAGGGGGATGGAAGCATCAGGATGTGTGTGGACTTACGAGGACTGAATTCAAATATCTGGGTTGATCGTCATCCTTTACCGAACATTAATGAACTAATGTTGACCCTTGGTAAGGCGACGTGTTTCTCCACCTTGGACTTGTCTGCTGCATACCACCAGATCGATTTGCACATTGATTCTAGGCATCTTACTTCCTTTTTGACACCATTTGGGGCTTACCGCTTTTGTCGTATGCCCTTTGGATTGGCGTCGGCATCCGCTGTGTCCCAACGTTTGATGCAGGAAATGTTTGGTGGTTTTCCTGGGGTGTGTTACTTTCAGGATGACATCTTGGTATGGGGTGGATGTAAAAGCGAGCATGACGCCAGGCTGAGGCAAGTGATAAAGGTGTTGAAAGAAAAGGGCCTAACTGTGAAACTGTCTAAATGCCAGATTGGAGTGGACAAAGTAACATATTTGGGACATACCTTGAGTGCAGAGGGAGTGAGTCCCAAGGCAGAGGTGGTTCAAACTATGAAAGATACCCCTGTCCCCACCAATAAGGATCAGCTAAGAGCATTTCTGGGACTGGTGGAGTATTATGCAAAATGTATTCCCAATTATTCAAACAAGACTGTTGCCATGAGAGCACTCATGAGGAAATCGGCTAGGTTTGTGTGGTCGGATGAGTGTGATGAGGAGTTTGTTGCTGTGAAAAATGAGGTGGAGCATGCCCCATGTCTAAGATCCTTTGACCCTAAGTTCAGGACCACACTCACCGTTGATGCTAGTGAGGTAGGATTGGGGGCGTTTTTGGAACAATGGTGTAAAGGGGAGCGCAAGCCGGTGGCATTTGCGTCGAGGACACAGATGCTGAGTGCAGGTACTCTGTTATAGAGAGAGAAAGACGTTGGCGGTGATTTGGGCGTCCAAACATTTCAGGACGTTTCTTTGGGGTATTCCCTACGTAGTGAGAACCGATCATAAACCCTTGGTGCAGGTGTTTTCCAGCCAAGGTGTTGTTGCAGTGTCACCTAGGATTGCCAGGTGGTCTGTTGAATTGCAAGAATAGAACTTCATTGTCCAGTATATCCCTGGAAACCAGAACGTGGTTGCTGACTGTTTGTCGCGGCTGCCTGTGTTGGAGCAAGCAAGTTCCTGTGATAATGTGGGGAAAGAAGAGATTTTGCACAGGTGTCAAATTGCCTGTATTATCCCAGCGGTGGATAAGGCCGTGTGGGACATCGAGAGTGAAAAGGATGCAGAATGAAACTGGATAAGAGAGGTCTCAGCAAGGGTTGGGAGTGTGTCAAGGATAGGCCGGAAGGGAGAGGGTACGTCCAGGTGCTAGATGAGTTGGCTGAGGGCCCTTGGGGTGTGTCCAGGGGTGTCAGATTGGTGCCACCAGTTAGTTTGAGGAGCAAGATTGTGGACTTGGCCCATGCAGGGCAGATTGGTCATTCCTTGACCAAGAGGAGGCTACGTGAGGAGTACTGGTGGCCATCCATGGATCTGGATGTGGAGGCACTTGTGAAAGATTGTCTCGCATGTGCCTCTAGTGACAAGAGCAAGATGGAGTGTCCCCAGCCTGTGCACCCAGTTGAAGTGCCCAAGGAGGTTTGGTCCAAGCTGGCGTTGGATATTATGGGTCCTTTTGAATGTCTGGAGCAAGAGCATAGATTTTTGCTAGTACTTGTTGATTATACGTCCAGGTGGATAGAGGTTGCGGCATTTGGAAGAGTCACCACTGATTGTGTCATTGCCTTTCTTAGGAAGATATTTGATAGAGAGGGCATACCATCTAGTCTAGTTACGGATAATGGTGTGCAATTTACCTCAAAGGCCATGAGGGAGCTTTTGGGGCAATGTGGGGTGGAACACCATCTAATGGCTTTGTATAATCCAAAAGCCAATGGATTAGTGGAAAGGGCAAATGGCACTATTAAGAGTGCCATACAATTGGCTTTGGCGAATGGTTTAGATTGGAAAGAGACTGTGTCAGAATATTTAGCTGCATATCGTAGGACTCCGTCAGTCAGTACGGGGAGATCACCTTTTGAGCTCATGAGGGGAAGAAAGCCGGGTACCACTCTCAGGCCTATGGCATTGGGTGGAGGTGGCCAGTGTGGGATGGATTTGGAAAGTGTTCATCGAAGGATTGTGGCTCGCCAGGAAGGTGTAAGACTTTCCCAAAAAGATAGAAAGGAATTGCAGGTGCAGGTAGGTGACATGGTGTGCATAAAAAATCCTTGATTTGTTTAGAAAGGGGGGGGACTGTTTTTCTGCCCGCCAGGAAGGTGGTAAAAAGCGGAAAAGGACATGTACGATTGGAGCTTATGTTCTTTATGCACTTCAATGTATTGTATTGTTTCACCATCATTGATTACTTGTTTTTTGTTTGGTTCATTGGTAAATGTTGTATTGCGTTTCTTTGTTGGGTGCATTCCATTATTGTAACGCGGAAGAGGATATGTTGTAACTGGTTGTATGGCTGGCGCGTGTGGAATGTTGTTCCAGCTTCATGGATCAACATTCCACACGGGTCAGTTGATCTGAGAAGTATCCCGTTGGCAGCTGCCTCAGGGGTCCAGAGATAATAAAGCACATAAATATCTGCATCGGTGTGCTTATTTCAGTCTGCTAAGAATTTAAGGGCAAAGAAAGCATCCCACTCAATCAAAGTTCCAAAGGAACTTTCCTTAATCAGAACTTTCTGTAAATGAGCCCTTTAGCAAAATCTATACAAGTAATCTCTGGTGGCTGCTGTGAGCAGATCATGACGTTGCTCAGATACCAGCAGCGAAATCCCGTATTTGAGGTTAGGGGTGGGACTGGGAAACCCTGTGGCCCAGGTCGACCAGCCGTTATGTAAAATAGGGACCAGAAGAGGCACGTGGAGGATCCTCTGGCTCCCCAGTCCATCACGAACCTTTGTATGCTTAAGTGGATCTTCTATCGCAGAGGACTTATCACTCAGATCTAGAGGATGTGTGTGCTTTTCCCAAAGCAGTATTAATAGTTATGTCCCTAACATGCCTGACAATGAATGCTCTACGGCTGCAAGGGGCTTTCACCGGCAGTCACAGTAACCCAGGAAACATAACCCAGAAAAAGAGACTTTGATAGGAAGATTGCTGTAATGGGGCCCTGCTCGTGGAGAAACAAACGCAGAGCCCAGAATGCTTGCACGTATTCAGCATAGGATATGATAGGTTATTTATAACGCGCTTAATACCCAGAGGTTTCTAAGCGGGAAAGGCAGCTCACACCCAGGACAAAGCACATGATGTACCTGCTCAATGGGGCTGTGGTCCTTTTCAAGCTTGCTCTCGTAAAAGGGTATCATTAGTTAGAGCTCGACCCCGCCTCCCAATACATTGCCACATTTGCAACTCACAAAGGACTAACCCATTACAAACAAGACTCCGATTCAGAATCTCCATGGCCCCCGATGTTTTTCAGGAGGAGATTGACAAGATAATTCAGCCCATTCCACATTGTCTGAATTGCAGCAATGATTTTTGTCTTTGAAGTGTCCCAAGAGACAAACAATGACATGCTCAAGGTGGTGTGTGCCTGGCAACTGAAGAAGCACACTTGACATTGAATTGTACTAGGGGTATGCTCAAAAAACCAACACTGACATTGTATGGTAATTTCTTCTAAAAGAAATGGCGAGCAGCTGGACCTGAGTAAGGTAGTTGCTCTCACGTCAACACCCACTCGTGACATCCCTACATTCTTTTCAGGGAATGGCCATTTGCTGTGCATGATACATTCAAGTCTTGGAATCCATCAACACTCATATTCATCACCTAACAATGAGAGGTGAAGGGTTTGGTGTGGACAATGCAGTGGCAGGAACTATTTGAAGTGATCAAACACAGGATTGTGAGTGCCGAATGCCTAGCTTACTATGATCCTGATCTGTTTACTGTGCTGACCGTCGGTGCAAGTGGGTTTTAGCATGATTCTGGACCAGAGAAAGACGCTGCAAAAAAGAGTTTTCCTCTGCCAGCAGTAATCTGATGGACATTGATCATGAATATGCAAAGACTGTAAAAGAAAGCATTGGAGTCGTGTAAGATGATGCGTGCCCCCACTGGAAGGTGAAGGCATGCCCTTGAAGAAGGAGGCAAGATACCGGGGATACACTGAAGATTTAAAGACAGACACTAGTACAAACTGAACCGATGATGAATAAAATAGCCTTCTGAGAAATACTGAACTGTCATATGTACAGAATTAAGACACTGCCTTGTAGATGTGGGGCATGGTGGTCATCAGGAGATGTAGCCACTAAATGCCTGCTCCGCCAACTTTTGATGGACTCTTCGAAACTGCTCTTATAGGTTCTCATGGTTGCTAAAACATCAATCGAACCAAAGGGTCTCGCACCAGTGCCGTATATTTTCTGTGGCCGCTGACAGATACCTACGATTCCCCAAACTACATGCCATACCTTTGGCAAATGCTGCCATAGTATTCTGCACTCTTGACACAATCTTCTCTCTGAATGGGATCCAGGAAATAGTGAATTTTGACAATGGTCCCCACTCAGTGTTTTGTAATTGAAGTTGTTTGTTAACTATTTTGGAATTGTAAGGTAACTTTCATGTGGCCTCAAAAATCAATTGTCTTGCTGACCAACTCATAAGGTACCTCAAGAAGATACTTAAGTGTGCACTAGCACTTGAAAATCATTGCATGGCATTGCTAATCAATGTTATCTAAAATAAAAGGGACAGATGCTCATCGGAAGGAGAAGATGAAGGGCGAGATGTTCCACAATAAATATAGATGCCACTGTTACTGAAATAAACAACAACACTCAAGACCGTACCTGCTTTGGACCCCAATGGACTCCCTGTTTCTCACATTAAAAAAGCAATGATCTCAGCTAGAAGTACTGACAAGGTAGTAAATCACAAATCCTCACACGTCAGACCACCCCATGGCAAGGAGAGTTATGTTATGTTAATATGTTTTTATACTGTGCCGAATCACCACTGTAGTCGTTTCAGAGCACCCAGCCCTGTCCCTGGAGTAGTGTTCTGTGCCCTCGTCAGGCGTATCCAAAACATAGTCTGCTGGAGATAAGAAAATGTACAAAGCGAAGATAGACCAAAGGCAGGAAATGCTTTACCAGGGAATAACATTGTGTCCCTGTAGGAGAGGATGGAAGCAGCAGAGAATGGTCCAAGCACATGTCATCGCATTGATGAGGTCCACTGTCTGAGTCTGTGGACATCTAGTGGGGGGGACAAAGTGGGCACGCGGAGCTAGTGGATGTGGGCCACAGGGTGGTAGGAGGTGGATCCCATGGACATCATCACTAAGTCCTCGTCCAATGAGAGAAGACCATCACACGAGACAGACTAGAGACAGGCCTAGCCTTTGGGGAACCGAGCAAAGTGACATGTTTTATACAAAGCCACCTCTCCACACAACACTAAGAGTTCCATTTCTTCAGGGTGCTGACAAAATTACTGACATTGTCCCTTTAAGAGAGAGGACCTTTGAAATTGAAAGAGAGAACCATCAGATGATGAATTAGATATTTCCAAAGTTGGTAGCGGAGATCTGCTGAATCATCAGAAACCAACTGAAATGTTCTAGTCTGTCACTCAGCAAGTTCATGTAAACCACTAAGGCACATTTTCAACACTACACACACATAACGCTCAGGTAGACAGCCATGGCAAACTGAAATGTAATACCCTACTCACACAGAAAGCACATACATAACTTGGAGGTACATTGAAATTCCTGATCGTGCCCACGTGGCAAACCCCTTTAAAAGACAGATGCCACTTTTAATTACCGAAAATAGCAGACATAATGAGTTCCCCCTGGGAATGGACACACAACTCAAAAAAGGCTTTTGTTTGCTCACCAGCAGTCCATAAGAGCCATGGGCCTGCAGCAACTTCACAGACACGGTGACTGAACTCCGAATGGCAGCACAGCCTTCCACACTCACATCACATAAGTGATGCAATTAGAAAGAGCCGATTACAATCCTTCACAAGTCCACAATCTCAGACTCTGACAGAAATGCCAATCCAGAGGGAGGGGTTAAAGGACTATATAATACCAGTGACCCAGTCAAGAAGTCAACCGGGAATGTGGGAGTTAAGAGGTTGGAGTCTGAGCAAGAGAATGGTGGCAGGATACAGTCATGGGGAAGGAGACTAGGCTGGAGCTAGAGCTCAAGTACAATCCAAGGATTACAAAATGAAGGATGATGCGGCTGACTGGGATATTCTGGAGATCAAAGACTGGAGCAAAGAACTTGGAGATTGTATGAAGGAGCAAGCCAAATTAAAACCAGGGGCAAGTGTCCTGAGAGTATCGGTCAAGTAGATAGAGGAAGAATATCAAGATACAGAAAATTGTGAGAACATCAGAGGGTACTTGAAGATCAGGAGGCACATGGAGGTGACCATCATGAGGAGATAGAGGGAGATGGTATCATTGATTACCAGGAGTTGGTGGTAGTTGAAAACCTGGAGGTGGTAAATTCTGAGCAGTATGAGGACGGACACAGAATCGGAGTATATGGTTGTGGAAGAAGGGAAATACCAAGAGACAGCAAAACGTGAGCATCCACAGTGACAGACGTTTAACACTTAGGTGACCGGTGGTAAATACTGGGAGGTGAAGCCAATTGACTATAAACAAGACAGGGAAGAGTGGACGCCAAGTACGAGTTGCCCACAGGGATAAAGAAAGTTCTTCGAAGGTGTGAGGTGTCCACAAGGGTGGAGGAAGTTGTTGGAAGGTGGGCAGCACACACAAGGATAAGGAGGTTTCTTGAAAGGTGGGAGGGGTGAAAAAGGACAGCGAGGGAACCATTGGAAGAAAGAGATGTGGAGTTTGTAGAACAGCTGATACTAGAGGTCACAAGGACAAGGGAAGAAGCCCTTTAGCAGGAGCTTTGATATCGAACAAGTGGTGGGTTTTAGGGCATGGGCTTCAAATTAGAGGTACATGATCACACTAGTGGGCCACCCTCTCAACCTGCCAGTCCCCCATGATGCCTGTCAAGAAGTCAAAGGCTGCCATGACCTCTGACCACGACTCATTGGCCTGCATAATATGTAGAGTCTCAAAAGGAGTCCGGAAGGAGACAGGAACTAAAGACCGGGCTCTGGAAACGTTTGAGAACACAGGCAAAGCGAAGAAGGGTGAAGAAACACCATTTAAAGGGTGTAGGAACCCCTCTAAACTGAAACATGAGAAATAGAAGAACGCTGTGGGAACCCCTGAAACCTGAACTGTATGTCAAGGAGAAGTGTGCAGGAAACCCTGAAACCCGAGAATGGTAATACAGGCTGGGAGCGAGTCTGTCAGCAGCCACCAGAGATTACTTGTATAGATTTTGCTAAAGGGCTCATTTACAGAAAGTCCTGATTAAGGAGAGTTCCTTTGGAACTTTGGTTGAGTGGGATGCTTTCTTTGCCCTTAAATTCTTAGCAGACTGAAATAAGCACACTGATGCAGATATTTATGTGCTTTATTATCTCTGGACCCCCGAGGCAGCTGCCAACGGGATACTTCTCAGATCAACTGACCCGTGTGGAATGTTGATCCATGAAGCTGGAACAACATTCCACACGCGCCAGCCATACAACCAGTTACAACATATCCTCTTCCGTTACAATAATGGAATGCACCCAACAAAGAAACGCAATACAACATTTACCAATGAACCAAACAAAAAACAAGTAATCAATGATGGTGAAACAATACAATACATTGAAGTGCATAAAGAACATAAGCTCCAATCGTACATGTCCTTTTCCGCTTTTTACCACCTTCCTGGCGGGCAGAAAAACAGTCCCCCCCTTTCTAAACAAATCTAAGATTTTCTATGCACACCATGTCACCTACCTGCACCTGTAAATTCCTTTCTATCTTTTTGGGAAAGTCTTACACCTTCCTGGCGAGCCACAATCCTTCGATGAACACTTTCCAAATCCATCCCACACTGGCCACCTCCACCCAACGCCATAGGCCTGAGAGTGGTACCTGGCTTTCTTCCCCTCATGAGCTCAAAAGGTGATCTCCCCGTACTGACTGACGGAGTCCTACGATATGCAGCTAAATATTCTGACACAGTCTCTTTCCAATCTAAACCATTCGCCAAAGCCAATTGTATGGCACTCTTAATAGTGCCATTTGCCCTTTCCACTAATCCATTGGCTTTTGGATTATACAAAGCCATTCGATGGTGTTCCAATCCACATTGCCCCAAAAGCTCCCTCCTGGCCTTTGAGGTAAATTGCACGCCATTATCCGTAACTAGACTAGATGGTATGCCCTCTCTATCAAATATCTTCCTAAGAAAGGCAATGACACAATCAGTGGTGACTCTTCCAAATGCCGCAACCTCTATCCACCTGGACGTATAATCAACAAGTACTAGCAAAAATCTATGCTCTTGCTCCAGACATTCAAAAGGACCCATAATATCCAACGCCAGCTTGGACCAAACCTCCTTGGGCACTTCAACCGGCACAGGGATAGTCTTCGTCATAGCACCATCAGCAACACATTGCACGTTTATTGTCAAGTTACTTTGTCTTACCATTTGTGAGCTGATCTGAAATCTTTCAAAGACAGTGCTGCTCGTGATGCTTCTTATTTGCAAATTGTCTTTATCCAAAGATGGTATTGTGTGCTTACCAATGATAGGACCACAGCAGTTTGCACGTATAGCTCTCTGCCTCCCTGTTGGGCTGAATGTATGTTTTAGTATAATGTCCGGATACTACGGCTGACAGTCAGCTGTTCGTGGGCCCAATGCAAAATGACCACCACCCTCACTTTGCTCTCGTCTGGAGCACACTTGACCAGGCCCATATTACGACAAACCCATGGAGCAGTCTAGTTGAAGCTCCTTAGGGAAGATTTCCCCACACTTTCCTCACATAGCCTTGGGGGTGGTGGGAGGGGAGAGCACAAGGTCTAATTTGCGAAAAGGCCCCCAGGATAGATCTGTGTGCCCTTGCTTTTCAGTCGCACTACCGATGGGTACAACTGTTGACCCAAAGCACATTTTCCTCTCCCAAGCCACGCTCAGAAGTCCTTTGCATCTGTTCCTGTCGGACATCCATCTTGGGTTTCAGAAATGAAGATATTGCGTAATCTGTTGAACCAAGGAATACATTCCATATGAGAGTGCAATCTCATGCCTGAAAATAGGTCAGACGGGTTCCTGGTGGCCAGGATCGCTGCAGGCCAGGTGGGGATACCATGCATTGTCTGCAAAAATAGATCTCTTCGCACTCATTTGACAAAGCTGCGTTTTGATTTTGTATACACTAGACTAGGTAGGGCGATCCTCTCTAACTTCTACTTGGATCAAAGATCTTTCCTCCTGCCTCTCAAGCGAGGTCACGGTGTGTGGCCATAGCGACCTCTTCCACCGCATGCATCATGGTGCACCCTGTGCGGCAGTCAGCCTGTGTCATAAAAATACAACCATGCATGCTCCAATTTACCAGTAAAATCTAGATACTATATAGAGGCATGGTGCGACCCCCTCCTTAGCCTCTCAGCGCGCAGTGGGGCACCGCCCCCCAAGCGTACACACTCATATTTCACACCCAGAGAGATGTCGGACATTTCCCAAAAGCCCTTCATATAATTTATGCCCTCTCCCTCTGCTTGGGAGAAAGCATGCCATGGGCATTATGCCCTTCTTCCCCCTGGCAGGGGCACCTCTCATTTCCAGTCAGGCTATGTGATCCTGGGTAAATCTAATTGGATGCCAACTCACCCCCTCCTTATTGGAGATGGGCACACATGCACACCACGAGGGCAAACGATACAGGTCTCGGCCGAGGCAGAAGCAGTGGTCTCATGTAAGAAAACAATGCTTTAATCAATGACCTACTGGTCAGTGACAAAGTAGAGTTCACAATATTATGTAAACCTGTGTACAAGACTACACCTGCATTCTACTAGCATAAAGTTGCGGACCAAGCGAGAAGAAAATGTACATAGGTAGGGAAGGAACTAAAAGGATAAAGAAATGTTGGGGAGGAGAATGAACGGTAGTAAAGAGAAAGACGTCCCAGAAAGGAAATTATAAAAGGGTTTGGTAAGAGAAGGGACAGGAGAGGCCCAGTGCTCACTGCAGACCATCCTCATTTTTAGAGCAACCCACTGAGTGCCTCCAGTAATCGGCATAAAGTTCCCACCCACCCAGAAAGATTTAATCTATTCAAAGTGGCATTGCAGGGGGTTTATAAAGGCTAAAACACCCCATAGAAGGGCCTGAAGCTACCACAAACCTAGCTGAAATGGAGAATCTCCGCATATACCCATCCTTCTAGACTTTGGTCTTTGGCTTTGTCATTCTGGTCTGTGAACAATGCTTCAAGACCTAGCTCACACAGGACTCTTTCTGGAAACATAAAGCAGATGCGACGCACTTACGAGATGGGTGCTGTGAAACCTGCAGTGCGTTGTGGTGATGTCCCTTAATGTGTCTGTGCTGGTTATGCAAATTAGCCCCCAGACGTGCTATTTTAGGACTTCTATCCAGGATTAAGATTCATGAGATCTGGCAACTCTCAGTGAAACCTGGCTTTGAGCCGTAGGATGAACGCCCCCACTAGAATGGCAGTGTTTTTGAGAGCCACTTGGCAGTTTTGTGCTTACGCCCTCACCTGCAGTGGTAGACCAGATGCTCGGTTGTAAATGCAAATGTACAGTATTTGTGTAGTCCTTCATGTGGTCGTGGAGCCTGTTCAGTCTTCTTGAGTTTGCACAAAAGGAACCTATGGCACGTGACCGTGATGTGATTGGCTCAGGATCACTCACTGTGGTCGAGTACGGAAGCTGAGATCCGAATGCGCCGGTTGTGTCCTGGTACTGTAGCCCTAATCACTGCCTGCCACCAGTCCGCTTCTTCATTCTTTTGCTAGCAGGCTCTGTCATAGGCAGCGCTGATGGGAGGGTACTTGCATGCCACACACCTTGGCACAGCTGCCAAGTTCAGAATTGTCTCGATGAGTCACACCTGCACTAATCCTTCAGATTAACGTCTTGGGCAGCAAACACAGGTTGGTCTTTTTTTATCATTTACCCACGTGTTTCCTTTACCAGGAACATCCGGCAGAATTGGTTGGGAAGGCTTAAGATGCATCGCTCCATCACCTTGGGGGCCAGACACAATCCTTCCTAGACTGCATATCCTAAGCAGGGGTCTGCAACCTGTGTCTCTCCAGATGTTTTAGACTGAGCCATCACCCTTGACTATACTGGCTAGGGCTGATGGGAGCTGTAGTCAAAAGACAAAGATTGCAAACCCTTTATCGGCATCCTGCCATATTAGTTGATGTTGATCTGGAAATCGCCAATAATACAGAGAGCACTTCACAAAGAGGTTTTCATTGGACAGGGATAAGTGAACACTGCGTGCCTCAAATTTATCCAAACCCCATGTATAATTTATTGAAAATTCTGTTGTGCCTGAACCCTGGGGAAGTCACATGTGAAGAATACTTTTTATATCCTCCCATTACTTGCAATGTTCCATTTATTGTCAAAGAGAACAATCAATTTACTGCAGCAGAAATGCTCTAGGAATGTGTGCTAGGATGTACTGCATCAAAATTTGAACAGAGATACAAATAGGCTTTAGTTTCACTGAATGTTGCGCCACCGCATGGGTTTGCACAAGTCGGTTTGAGGGGTAACAAACATTGAGAAAAAAGGTTTTACAGCCCTAAATAGATAAATACCTAATGCAGCTGCTGTTACTCGTCTTCAGAATGCTGTAGATACACAGAACAAGCTCCAAGTAAAGCTTTTGGGCAGAACCAGAGAGACAGTGTATAGATTTGGTCTTCGCATAGGGTAAAGATTTTCGGTTATTGTGTGTATAATCCCACCATCTCCCCCCAATAAGGTAGTATATGTATCGCACCATCAATGACCTCGCTAGACCACATTGGAATCTTCACCCCAGAAGGCACTGTAAGAATTGGCATCATTGTTGATTAGTCCCAGCAGAGAGAGCACAAACTCGACTGTATTATATTCCTCACATGACCGGTCTCCCTACACAGGCAATATAGGACTTCTGGGTAAGTGCTCCCAGGATTTTCTGTCATTTATGCAAAGATTAAAACCATTAAGTTCCTGCCAAAAAACAAAGTAGAACTTGTTACTGAAAGGGTTCTGCCCACTGGGATGGACAAATGCCTATGTGATTAAACTTTGCACTCATCCTCAGGACAGGGTGGTAGGGGCAGGGGGTAGCCTGCCTGGCGACACAAAGTTAAACAGAGTTCATATCACTTGGCACAAAAAAGAAACAAGCTGAATCCTTTACCTGGCAAAGCTGGGTTTATTTGTCATACGATGACAGCATCTGGGTGAATGTGGATGCCCTTTGCATATGATCACATCACTTGGGCTTGTGTTGCATATGGTAACTGTATGTAGCTTATACACCTTAGCCGAGAATAAGAGGGGACAACTTGAGTATATGAGGCTGTGCGTACTCTACCAAAAATTAAATAGACTTCTCAACAGGAGCATCCAGCTACTGCTGAACTGAGCTCAAATTGAGCACCGGTTGAGATTTTCACATGCAAATTAGATTGCTTAACTCCATGCAATCCGTGTAAGTGCTCAGTGAAAGCTCAACTACACTTCAAAACTTTAACAAATTGAGGATGTGTTGAGCATTGGTTTAGAGACAGTGCTCAAATGTGAGCGCTCAACGTAGGCACGCTATAATTAGGGTATATTGTGTGTAGGTCCACATGTCGTCATTTGAGCTCACCAGGGCACTGAAGTGTTGTTTCATAATCCTGAAATGTCATTACCCAAGTGACAGCTGGTCCACAGACAATGGATGTTCTCTTTCAAGAAGTCAAGTTTCCATGCCTGGAAACAGTACATTTGAAGAGGAAGTGCCAAGTGTCATCCACACTCCAGCCACCCCCTTCGTA
This sequence comes from Ambystoma mexicanum, assembly GCF_040938575.1. Classification (NCBI taxonomy): domain Eukaryota; kingdom Metazoa; phylum Chordata; class Amphibia; order Caudata; family Ambystomatidae; genus Ambystoma; species Ambystoma mexicanum. Next base: position 1,302,053,447 of record NC_090932.1, read on the forward strand.
GTACCTGTAACGTTCAAGCCAAAATATGTTACGTATGAAGAACAGATAAACCAGCAGAGAGCCGGGCTCTGCCCAGTGCCTATCAGAATAACAGCACCTATTGAAGTACAGACACCCAAGCAAACCTAGACAGCAAGGAACCCACTGAGAAATCCACATCCACATCTACAGACACTGCAAAAGAACGTTTTTCAGAATGGGATACCCGCAGAAGCCAAGAAGATACTAAAAGACGACTGGTGATGTCATGAGAGATTGGACTGATGCACATATAGAGTTTATAATGAACGAAGAATGATGAAAAAGAGACGAAATGCCATGGATAAGTGACATCTTGGGCCTAAGGTGAAACTGTTGATTGCAAGACGAAGAAACTTATGTCATATGCACAATGAAGACATTAAGTCAGTTTAAACGTGTACATATGCAAGATACCGCCAGAAGCAAAGAGATCGTGAAGCTTGCTATGCTTAGTAGAAAGTAGATTGCGGCAAGTGCCAACTACATATAACTACTTCAAAAACACTTTATAGATGAGTGAAAATCCACTACGCACATGAGCAGAATTGAATAGAGGTTACTAAAGGTTTCAAGAGGAGAAGACTGCAGCAAACAAATTAAGAATTAAAGACAGAGAGAAACCCAGCTCAAGGTAACCATGCAAAGGAGCCAAGGTCGTATCAGGCTGGAATAGGCTAGCAATGCCCACAATTAAAGAGAAAAAATAAGTCTCCTGTTTAGCAAGGTCGAGATAAGCTGTAGATGGTTAACGACTGACTGAATTGAATCAAATACACAGAATTGCATGAAGAAGAGGCTGATTGCACTGTGTCCTAGTCACATGGCAAGGCAGGCAGAAAGGGATGTGATCTTCACCCCTATGCATGGAGCCTTGCCGTACCCATACTCCTTAACTTTCTCAGACCAAGAAGCAGACTCAAGGCCAAACTACAAAACAGTAATTGACACACAGCCACTACGGTGATAAATGGTTGTAACATAAATTGGAGGGAAGCTGGGGTGCCCCACCTGACATTATTATCCAATCCCTTCTCCCGTTACCATATACAGATATAGTACCTATGTTAAAGTTACCTTCCTATAACCAATCAAGTTGCATGTTAGGTTTTTAAGATTACACGTCAATGATGAAGAGTTTTTGGTATAAATGTTGTGTTTTTGCTGATATTAGTAGGAGTTTAAGCGAGAAGGAAGATCAAACGGTTGCTGAAGTTCATTGAACTCCCCGTTTTCTGTACTTGTCTTTAAATGGACTCCCTTTGCCAAACTGTTGTTATTATTATTCGATGCAACAGTACGAATCTGCATCCCCATCTATCTTGAGTGTGCTGCCGCTCATCTTAAAGGGCCATTTGGAGACCGCCAATTTTATGGGCCGGCTGGGGTCCATCCGGTTCACTTGGTAGCAGAGGATGGTTAAATTAGATAACACCCTTTGACCGTCGACATAAATAATTTAGGGTCCTCAGCAATATCATGAGTCCTTTGCCATCCGGCTGATAGAATGAGAAGCTCCCCATAGATAGTGGCTAGTTTAATTAAAGACCATGCAGGTCAGGTCTGAAGGGACCTTTGCTTTCCCCCAAGAATCCCTTCCCACTTCTACGATCAGCCAATCGGACGAGCAGCAATGAAAGGCGGTAACGAAGGCGGTGATCCCGAGCATCCGGAGATGAAACAAATGCAAACGGTGAGTGAAAAAGACTGAATGCTTTTGCAAAAAGTTGCAAGCCTTGAAACAAGTAAGGGAAGGTAACGGAGGGAGCTGGGACAAAAATAACGTCAGTGGCCGAGCAATAGAGAGATATACCGGGAGTCACCGAGGTAGAGAGTATACGCCCATTTTTCCTAAGTTTTAAAAGCGTGCTAGAAGAAGCCTTCATTTAAAGTCCTGAATTGATAGGACGACGTAGAAGACCAGAATCGATTAAAGACAATCTGAAAGAAATGGGCATATATATTCCATGTCAGAATACAATTGGGGGCAGAATGCATCTGAGGAAACAGATGGCATGAGATTTGTGTAGCTGGCCAGAGTCTGTCTTATTTGTTTCATGTTTTTTATCTATGATGTAAGAAGGTAAAAACCTTTTAAAATAGCATGAAAATTGCACGATTGTGATATGATGTTGCATGGCATGTATTGATGGTTGTAGTTAACATAAGTAAAAGTGACATTTTTGTTGGAAATCTGGGATTGGAGCTTGCGACGATTGATGCTCGCTCATATTGTTGATTTTGGGCGTGAAACGTAAAGCATAATAGAGTGTTGTATAGAAGAGAATATAAATAGATTAAACATGGAAGACATTACCCCATTGGCGCACATCTGCAAACAGCTGCCGAAGCATGCACCTAAGCTTGAACGGTACAGTGCAGAATGGGTTAAAGGGACCGCAAGCAAAATGTTTATGCCATGGCCCCAGGGAGGATCGCTATCTAAAACGGTCTTGTAGCACATGACATATCTGTACGCCACATACATTGGCAAAAAGTTAGACAAACGCCTAGCTAGTTTAGAGCTTTGGAAGATGTATCAACAAGAAAAGGAGGAGCCGGCGTTAGATTGGATACTGAATTTATGTACAAGGGGTGGGGGTAAAGAGCCTTCTGCGCCACCTGCCCCGTCTGAAACGAAAAGCGAAGCTAGTAAAGACAAAGGGTTATACCCATTGAGGGAACTTAAAGCAGCCACGGGATATAGCAACCCAGCATATGAGTCACCTGCGCAAAGTAGTGACGAAAACCCAAAGAAAGACAGAGACAGAGATATTACCTCCAAAGTCCCGAAGGACAAGGAGAGGCGCGAAACGGAAAAAGCAGACCAAACATAAGCAAGTAGATCTCTAGATACAGGAAGAGAGGGGGAAGAGATGGAAAGGAGATGAGGATAGGACTGCTGAAATGGCATTCGCACAGAACGAATGGATGGCAGTTCAGATTTTATTGAAGGCATTGAGGAGATGAGACAAAAAGGATAAAGGGACGAATTAGAAAGGAGGGAAAAGGAAAACCGATAAAGAGACAAAGGGGCTAAGAAAAAGAATAGACAGAAACAAGAGCAGTTATATCATGACAAACAGGTCAGTAAACAGGAAAAGGCAGAAGAACAGAGAAAACGTGATCATAAGCAGAGAACAGCTGATGATCGAGATAGAATAGAACAAAGGAGAATAGAAGAAGAAGAACAAAAGATACGGGAGAAGAGAATAAAAAGACAAAGGGTTGAGGAAATGCGAAGGGCAAATGAGCGAAGAGATGCAAGGAAACTAGAAGAAGACCGGGCCAGAGAGGATGCGAGGAAGCGTAGAGTGTTTGATGATGACATAGAACGTAAGCGAAGACAGAGAGCACAGGATCTTGAATATCTGGAAAGAGAGGTTAAAAAACCTGACCCAGTAGTTGGCTGGGAAGATGTACAAGAATTCTTCCCTGAGTACGATTTAGTACCTGGCACGTCCAGGGCAAATATCGAAGATGACTTCGACACCAGAAGCATCGGGAGACAATCGATAGAATATATGATGAGATATGGTTAGAGCAGGTACCCCAAGGGAAAGGGAGAGGATGGCCGTCTGGAGAGCACTCAGTTGTACGATACTCAGGAAGCCTCACGAAGTAGCAGAAATAGAGAGCTGTCATTAGATAGGCTGTCCCTAACCAGAAATGAGGAGGATGAGAGAAGTTGCACGAGTTGGGCACGGACAATATCGGACGCAGAAAGAGAAGAATGTGAAGACAAGAGAAGACGCGAAAAACACTTCTCTAGGGCAAAGGGAGTAAGGTAGCCAGATTCGAGTGGGTCTGCGCCTAAGACATTGGAGTCAGCCACACCATCAGAGTGGCATGAAGGAGTATCATATGGTCAGAGGGGAGTGTTGCCACCACCCTATGTGAGCAGACTAAAGACTTTGCCAGGTAGACGGCGATGCAGGAATATTACCCCTGCGTTAAACAGAAAAATGATGAGAGAGGAAAAGGAGTGTCATGTGTCAGTTCCCTTTACTAGGAAAACTAGGCGCGAGGCCACAATATATACCCTGGCCTCACATTGACAGAGAGAACCTGAAAACTAAGCTCCCTATGCTAACATCAAGAGCCAGAAAATATACATGAGTTAGAAAAAATGACAGGAGGAAACACGTTAGCTATAGGGAATATTAAGGGTCTTTTAATCACCATACTTGGTAGAGCTGACAATGTGTGGGCACGGGCAGGTTACCCTGGAGTCACTACAGTTAATACTGCGCATGACAGAGCGCCGTTTAACAATTGCAGAACCGTGGTGTGGAAAGCACTCCGAATGGTATACCCGGACACCTCTGATATGGGAGCTTTAATGTCACGCAAGATGAAGGAGTCAGATGATCCTTTGCTTTATATTCAGAATTTCCAAGACGCCTTGGTGCTGAAACTCATGAATCTTGGGGGAAATCTATACCCGTGTTTTACCATATATTATGCCAAGGGCTGCCAGAACAGGTAGAGAAGCAGCTCAAGAAATTGGTAGGGATTGAGGAAAAGCCATGGGGCCTCATTACGAGTTTGGAGGCAGCCATGGTGCTACTAGCACCATGGCTGCCTCCAAAGTCGTGTCCGGGTTCTCGGTATGTGGACATACCGGATCATTCCAACCTTGGAGGACCCGGTAAGTCCATAGGGCACAATGGGAATGGGGAAGGAGCGAATAACGGGCCCGCAAATAGCGGGCCCGTTATTAGCTCCATGGTCCCTTAGCAGCTCCCGCTAACCCTTACCGGTGCCGGTAACCCCTTACCTCCAACCTTGTAATGAAGCCCATGGTCTGAAATACAGTTGACCATCACACACTATTGCAGGCTGCTGCAAGAAAAGAATTGCAAAAAGGATGCTGCACGAGAAGGTGACGAGGCTAAATTGGTGCAGAAAGAATGATCAAAGTATGCCATTGAGGGGCAATGATGATTAATACAGATGGATCAAACATGCAGCAGGCCAATAGCCAAAGGCAGTTTGATCAAAGCAATAATGGGCTTTGCCCAAGGGGAAGAGGCTTTCAAGGAAGAGGATGGCAGAGTAATCATGGAGGTTTCAAAACAATCAAGGAAGTCTCCAATATGCAAAATGGAAACCAGGGTATGCAAAATGGGCAAATAATCAGACCACCACTGACATGTTGGACGTGTGGAATGATGGGGCATCTAGCACACACATGCAGAGGTCAAGGCATGGTGCAAAATGACCAATTCCCAAGAGGAGGGATGGAGAATCCATCTGCGTTCTCGCAGCAGGGTGGAAATGGAGTTGCGCAGAATCGCGCAGGGAGTACAGCAAGGTTTGCAACCCCAGAATATGACACATTTTCCACAGAGACAGTCTCAACAGTCGCCAATACAACTGTCACAAACGAGTACAGGACAGGTACTGAATTCAAGAATGAGAAATGCCACAAGTGACGGGGGAAACCCGTTCACTCAGAATGGGACAAGATTATATATAGACTAGGACAGCTCACTGGGAGACCTGATGTGTTCTATCCTATCAGTGACACCAAACCCTCAAGAGGAACCAAGGGTAGATTTCTGTATAGGGGATAAAGAATATTCTTTCTTAGTTGACACGGGTGCGACACGCTCCTGTAAACGTGAAGGCAAGTTTTCTTTGTCCGGCGATGCCATAAATACTCAGGGCTTCACAGGAGCGACAAGTTGTGTTCCTTTTACAAAAGAACTTCCAGTCTCTATAGGAGAATGTGACATGAATGTGCCACTGCTATATTCAAGGCAAGCCCCGGTGAATATATTGGGTCGAGACCTAATGACAAAGCTAAACATGACAATCTCGTTCACGGAGAAGGGCATAGTGTGTTCAACTCCAGGAATGCATTATTTGAACGTATGCAAAATGATTGGAGCATACGCAGGACAAATGGCTATGAGAGCTATTCCATTGGAACCAGAAATATTTGCTTATGTAGTGCGCAAATTAATGTCATGGCTACCAGGCCTTGCAGACGAAACCATGAGTACCCCAGATGAGTTTCTGTTCAGACCAAGAATACCTATGCATGAGGAAAAGGGACAACAATACAAACTGCCATAGTACGAGGAAAAATGGCTCTGCTTGAAGGTTGTGATGATGAAGCCAGACAATGGCGTGCAGTAATCGCCATTGGCGAAGGTTACAGATTGACTGACGTCACTGATGACGATCTGTTTGAAGAACAAACAGGTGAAGATGAGATGACAGTTGAGGTTAATCTCAACTATTTGGTCAAAAAGATTAAAAGAGAAGTGCCTCAGAGAATGATGTTGGCACAAAAACATCCTGAATACTTTGATGCCAACATGGCAAAGGTGCCTGTCTCAGTATGGACTACAGGCCCCTATGATGTAGTCTTATTGAAAGGAGTCGGAGAAGTAAAAATTAAATTGAAACCAGGAGCAATTCTACCAAAAGCACGACAGTATCCCATGTCTAGGGACGCAGATGAAGGGATTTTTAAGACAATTTCTGCCATGATGGAGCAGGGCATCTTAGTGACGTCAGAGTCATCATGCAATACTGCAGTTTATCTGGTTAAGAATTCACAAGATTGGACATTGTTTACGTTCAGACAAGTTTGCCTGAAAAGCACCAGGCTGCCTCAAGGGTACTGTGAGCCGCCTTCGATTTTCAACAGAGTCCTGCAGATGGACCTGAGCAATATCGCATTAGAGAGTGTTGCCTTACAATACGTGGATGACATTCTAATTTGCCGCACGACAGAGGAAAAGTGCAGACACAATTCTATCCAGCTATTGACTATACTGGCTGAGAAAGGATATAAAGTTGACAAAGAGAAGTTACAATATTGTCAACAAGAAGTGCTGTATATAGGCCAGCTGATCTCACATGAGAGGAAAAAGGTTACCCCTGAAAGAGCTGAGGACATTTTAAAGACAGCCAAACCACACACGATAAAACAAATGGTGAGTTTTCGTGGATTATGCAATTATGTCAGGGCATGGGTCTTTTACAGTTCCTACACCAGACCCTTGTTACAAGCTTTGAAGAAAGCACAATCATTTAAAGAACAAAATCGTGTGGCACCCGTTTTAGGGATTCCCAACTATGCAGAGGAAGTCTACCTGTTTTCACACACGAATGGCAGTGTTATGACAGCAGTACTCACAAAGAGAACCACTTTGGGGTACAAGCCCCTTGCATACTACAGTGGGAATTTGGACTCAGTGATGAGGGGTCACTTCCTGTGTGAACAAAGTTTAGCTGCCGCAGCGTTCACCATAGAGAAGGCTACAACCATTGTGATGGGGTGCCCAATGACGTTATTCGTCGAGCATGAATTATTTGCCATTTTGGAGAAACCCAAACACACATTGACATCTCAAAGAGCTTCTGCTTATGAAGTGATCATATCATATCCAACGATTAAAATAGTTTGATGCAAAATAGTGAACCCAGCTATGTTTATAGCAGAACCAGTCACTTAAGGAGAGCCAATACATGATTGCGTGAACTATGAAGAGTTCTATGATGAGATTCCCAGAGTAAAAGAAAATGCATTGGCAGGAGGAGAAATCGTCTTTGTTGATGGTTCTTTGGGGACCGATCAAAATGATGGACAAAGATATACAGGCGCCGCTGTGATGAAGCACACGGCAAATGGGGAATTTTGAGTACTCATTAGTGCACGATTACCCTCACATTATTCAGCATAAGCTGGAGAATTGTTGGTGTTGATACTCGCACTTGAGAATCGCGCAGACCAGGAAGTGACAGTGTACAGTGACTCTGCCTATTTGATGTCAACAGTGCACGCAGGCATAGCACGGTGGAAAAGGAGGGGCTACCTCCGAGTGGACGGCACGCAAGTGCAGCATGCAGCCTTATTGGACAGGCTCATTAAGGCACTACAACTCCCAGTGGGCATAGCAGTCGTGAAATGCACCGCCCACACGAAAGGGACAGATTTTATCTCACGTGGAAATCAAGCGCCAGACACTGAAGCCAAGCGTGTGGCAACTAAAGATGAAATAATCATGAGTGTGGAAATAACTGATGTGCATGAGAGAATGACTGTTGGACGAAGCAAGCCTGAAGGCTATAGCAATTTGGCAAGAACTCAGTTAGTGGAGCTTCAAGGCAAAGCACCACAGGAAGAAAATAACTTATGGAAGCGACAAGGGTGTTCTTTAAACCCCTCGCAGAGCATGTTGCGACAAGACCGCTCTGGTAAACCTGTGATGCCTATAGCCTTATTAAAGATAGCACTGGAACAGTTACACTATCCAGCGCACATGACAAAGGAGAATCTAGCAGCAGCGATTGCTGAAGACTGGTTCATACCGAACTTGGCAGATCACATTGCATTTTTTATGGTGAACTGTATAATTTGTCAGCAGTTCACGGCTGGGCATACACTACGTGTAATTAGAGGAGTTATCCCAAGGTCTAATGGGCCTTTTCAGCACTTGCATATCGATTACGTCGATATGATTCACGTATGTAACGGGTACAGGTATCAAATAGTTGTGGTGTGTCCATTCTCTAGATGGATAGAAGCAGGTCCGTGTACACACCCAGACTCTATCTGTGTGGCCAAATTCTTGGTGAGGGAGGTGTTTCCCAGATGGGGACTGTGTGAAGTCATGAGATCCGACAACAGTCCTCATTTTGTTAATGCAGTATTTGAACTGATTAGCTTGTTGCTTGGTATAAAGCACAAGTTTTCTTCGGTGTATCATCCTCAAGGGAACGGAATATGTGAGAAGCTCAATGGCTTGTTAAAGGAAAGGATAGCCAAGTTGAAGCTTACTCTGAAGAAGGGATGGCTACACTGTCTTCCACTGGCACTGTATGCACTCAGAAACCAGCCTGGTTCTGACCATCATCTCACGTTGCACGACATTGTGACTGGCAGAAGGATGTGCACGCCATTGACACCTCAAAATAGAGCTAGATGTGATGCCCAGCCAACAGGAGAAGTGCTAGGATTGGAAATGCAAAACTACTTTCATTGCATGACATCTTGTCTTACTGTCATTTCAGGACAGCTTGGATCTTTTTGGGCGACATCAAGCCATACATCGGAGAAGACCCTCTGCCCGCACCCCACGGCGTATAGACTATAGATGACTGGGAAGAACCACAGCACGTGCAGACGAAATCCATGACGAGGAAGAAGGTTGCATGACCAGCAAAGCAGAGACGAGGAACATTTTGTGCAAATTGGGGCTTAATTTGGACACTTCCTTTGAGCAAAATAAGGGAAAAAGGACATAAAAACACTGTGCATTCTAGTTGCAGGGTGAAGAAGAAGAATTGCACGTATAAGCAAAAAAAAATAGCTTGTTGATTTTGGACTTTGGACTGAGGCACACTGACGCTTTGAAAAGAAAGGATATGTCAGATTTTGACTGAGGATATGTAAATTGGAAGAGAATACAGTATCCTGACTCTTTCAATACAGGAACCTTATTTGGACTTACTCATGGTGTCATACAATAGTGACCTCATCAAAGACATCCTGATCTATTTCGAGTTAGTATTGAGGTCATACCCGTAGTTGGTGGGAAGAATCACAAACATAACAGACTTTCTTCAAGATCCTGAAAACAAAAAGACAATAAGGAGGCTGCTCACAGTGATTGCAGAGCAGTTTCTTTTGCTTCCGGAATACAGTGAGGACAAGACAAATGTCTGTCACCAGAAGATAGTAGACTAGCTTGTACCATTTTTTTTTCGCTTAATTGAAGACTTTCCAGAACTTGTGGGGAGACATGCCAGTGTTGATGTCCTTACTTTCATTAGAGACCCAGCGAACTCTGTACAGATGAGTATGCTCCTGCATGATATCATAATGCAGGTCAAACTTTATAATCAGCAGCAGAATCACCAGAGAAGATTGTAAAACTTTCATCTGAGGGACAGATCGTGAAGCTGTTGCCAAGGACTTTGTTTCGTTTATGCTGACAGAAGGGCACAACATGTCATCTGGTGCGAAACAGATAAAAGACATTGACTGGGAACCGGTCCATTTTGAACACAGGAATTAAGACTTGCTGAACTTATTGCCTTATTTTGAACTTTCGGTTTTAGAGAAAGGACTGTTCCCAGAGAAAAGAGACAGTTCAATATTCAGACGAGGAGGATAAGCAGTCTAGCATGTGTAACCTGCAAATAGAGACAGTAGAAACAAGATAAAAATTGCAAATGTTAGTATGTGTTAAAAGTTAGTTTGCTTCCTTAAATGATCGAGATGGGAAACCAGAGCAGTAACGTCGTCCTCCCTCATGAGGATTGACGTACCAAGGAACAAATGCTGTAAGCTCACTTACAAATATATACTTACATATGCATAGTATTCATTATCATATTACTGTCATTGACAATTAGAACTGCATTTTTCATTGGTGCACAGAGCGTTCAGGTCCCCGTGCACCCTAATGATGTACGCATGCAACCTACAAAGGTACCCAGACCTTACATAGGCATTCCAGTTCCTGAAAGGAATGACAGAGTAACTGAACTTGAGATGGATGTGATTAATAATGACACACACACAAAACTTGTTGTAACAAATGAATTGCAAAGCCAGAGACAGGGTCGACAAAGTAAACCCGAGAAGGGGTTGAGGGTAGGTACACGTACACAAATAATGAGTACATACACACCTGGTCTAGTGTCAATACGTTCAGAATCGCATTCCAAAGAATGGGGGGAAGCTTGGACAAACGATGAGAAGTTCCAGACCAAGAGAAGCTGAGAGGCAGATGGAGAAGAAAGGCTCTAGAGAATGAACAAGAAGAGACAGCACCGACACGCACGCCTGACCCAGTGATGAAGAGGCAGGATCAATATGGACGTTCATAACCAGGGCCAAAAAGAGACAGGCGTACAAGGAAAGACTTACCAGACCTTATCCTACCAGAATAATACATGCGACACGCCCAGATCATTGATGAAGATATCCGAGAATCCTCCAGCAAAAAGAAGCTATACAGATGTGTTTAAGGATGTAGTTCTAACAAACTACAGGAAGACCTTAAGAATTAGAAGGAGCACACAGGAAACAATAAAAAATGTAACTATTACTTGGACAGCACAGCACACTTGGGAAACAACATATGGTACCAACACATGAAGGAAGTTGGAAGACGAACTTCAGAGGAAGAATGCTTTGTGTGTGCACTCTTACCCTACAGCATAGGGAAGTCAACAATCTTCATAGCTGTCGAAGTAGAGGTACAGACAGCACACTGTCTGTCACACATAGCAATGTGCAAGATCAGAGGTCAGTTCATGGGAAGTGATGCTTCACTCAAATGGGCAACTGAAACGGCTGACTCCGATGAAGATGATTATGTGCAAGACATAAAGACAAGAAACAACGGCAAAACAAAACATTGTGATAAGATATGAAAAGCCTGGATTTAAAGGAGCAGAAATCAGAAGAGAAACAAACAAAAACTGAACGTCATAGGGAAATCTCCAGAAGAAGCACGAAGATGGAAAAACAGAGGTCAAATGCAAATATGGGGAACAGTGCTTTAACCAGACAGGTGGGAGGAAGGAGTAGTGATCTGTAGAGCATGGATGATCATTGGACACTATAAGGAAACCATTGAAAATGTTCAAATGGTATGCAAACCCTTATGGCCAAGACTGGCAAGGCTGCTAACATGGGTCGAAGACAGAGGAGGACCCCTACAGATAGTGCCATTGGAGAATTCCAAACTGTGCTTCAGAAACAATGGTACAAGAAAAATGGGAGGAAATCAGAACTGTGGATGAATTTTTGATGCTACATGAATGGCATATGGTACTGCAGTGGTCATGGATCATTATCTGGCATGTGGATTCAAAGCATATATTAGGTTGCCGAAGGTTTGGAGAGGTATATGTACATTGGTGAATGTCCATGTTCCAGCATTGGTGGTTCCGAAAAGGTGACCTGAATATTGACAGTTTCCCGAAAGCAGATGCTCAAATGAGGAAGAAGAGATCAGTGGAACTGATGGGCCGAATGAAGAGAGAGAATTACTTCTCTGCTAAGTCAGAAGAGGACTTTCATGCAATCCCATATGAACAGAAGTTGTTCAGCTTGACCTTATCAGTGTTCACGACTATCCTGAGGCCAAGAGTTCAGATTGGAGCAAATACTAAATGGTTGCAGATAACCAGATGGGAGTTACTGCAGACCATCAACACAACAATAAAGGGATTCAATGCAATCAAAGAAGAGTTGAGAGCGATTTGACTAATGACCCTCCAGAACAGATATGTCCTAGACATGATCACAGCTATGGCTGGAGGTGTTGGTGCAAAAATCGGAGAATCATGTTGCACATTTATACCATCTCACGATGACGAAAATGGAACCTTAAAAGAAGCCATAGATATGCTGACAAAACTACAGAATCAGATGATTGATGAAGTTGACAATGACAGTTGGTTTGAATCACTGTTTTCATGGGCTCCACAATGGATGGCAGACACATTCAAGTTCCTAGGAGCCCTGTTGGTGGTGATATTGCTTGGATTCTGTGTTATCAAGATAATAATCTCCCAGTGCCAGAAAACTGCAAAAAAGGCCATAGGGATGAAAATCATGATTGACGTCGAGTCAGGGTGGAAGCCCAAGGACCTGACGTGAAGAAATAAGAGACTTTGTGAAGGCCAGCATTTATGCACCAGAAGGAACAAAGTTTCGGTATCCTAAGAAACATAAAAAGTATGTGGCAAAATGGATCTATTGCAATCCAAGTGGAGAATGTCAACTAATGACATGGAACAAAGACGAGCATGTAAGAACAGCAGAATGTTTAAAGGGAGTGATAATGATATGGACCCCAATGGAACAGTTCTGCAGACCTAGATGTCTAGATCCAGAGGATGACGGAAAAGTGAATGCAAAGAAAGAAGCGAGAGTGGTCGATGAATCGCCAATGGGGGGGGGCAGTGAATAGGAAGTGCCAAGTGTCATCCACACTCCTGCCACACCCTTCGTATTACCTGGAACGTTCACGGCAAAATATGTGACATATGAAAAACAGATAAACCAGCAGAGAGCCGCAGTAGGGCTCTGCCCAGTGTCTATCAGAATAACAGCACCTATTGAAGTACCGACACCCAAGCAAACCTGGACAGTAAGGTACCCACTGAGAAATCCATATCTACAGACACGGCAAAAGAACGTTTGTCATAATGGGATACCCGAAGAAGCCATGGATAAGTGACATCTTGGGCCTAAGGTGAAACAGTTGATTTTAAGATGAAGAAAATTATGCCATATGCACGATGAAGACATTAAGTTCGTTTAAACGTATACATACGCAAGAAACCACAAGAAGCAAAGAGATCGTGAAGGTTGCTGTGCTTAGTAGAAAGTAGATTGCGGCAAGCGCCAAGTGCATATATCTACCTCAAAAGCACTTTATAGATGAGTGAAAATCCACTACACACATGAGCAGAATTGAATAGAGGTTACTAAAGGTTTCAAGAGGAGAAGGCCACAGCAAACAAATCAAGAATTAAAGACGGAGAGAAATCCAGCTGAAGCTAACCATGCAAAGGAGCCAAGGTCGTATCAGGCTGGAATAGGCTATCAATGCCCACAATTAAAGAGAAAAAATAACAGAATTTGCTGTTCAGCAAGGTCGAGATAAGCTGCAGATGGTAAACGACTGACAGAATTGAATCAAATACATGAAATTGCATGAAGAAGAGGTCGATTTCACTGTGTCCTAGTCACGTGGCAAGGCAGGTAGAAAGGGATGAGACTTTCACACCTACGCATGGAGCCTCGCCGTACCCATACTCCTCAACTTTCTCAGACCAAGAAGCAGACTCGAGGCCAAACTACAAAGCAGTAATTGGCACACAGCCACTACGGTGATGAATGGTTGTAACATAAATTGGAGGGAAGCTGGGGTGCAGACTTACTCCCTGCACCTGGCTAATTATTCTGCATGCTGCTAAGCGCAAGTGAAAAAGTATGTGTGGGATCGATGCCAATCCAATGATAGTGGGCCACGTAATCTAGGGTCATGGAGAGAGTAGAGCCAATGGGACGTCATACTTTTAGTGACGTGTACAGTGGCCAGTTTGAAGGAAGGAAGGGCTTAGTTACCCCATCTGACATTATTATCCAATCCCCTCTCCCTTTTTACCATATATAGATATAGCACCTATGTTAAAGTTACCTTCCTAAACCAATCAAGTTGCATGTTAGGTTTTTAAGATTACACGTCAATGATGAAGAGTTTTTGGTATACATGTTGTGTTTTTGCTGATATTAGTGGAGTTTAAGCGAGAAGGAAAATCGAGTGGTTGCTGATGTTCATTGAACTCCCTGTTTTCTGTACTTGTCATTAAATGGACTTCCTTTGCCAAACTATTGAGTTGTCATTATTATTTGATGCAAGAGTATGAATCTGCATCCCCATCTATCTAAAGGGTGCTGCTGCTCATGTTAAAGGGCCGTTTGGATACCCCCAGTCTTTTGGGCCGGCTGTGGTCCATCCGGTTCACTTTGAAAGCTCAAGATAAAAAGAAACCAGCATTGGCAAAGTGAATTGGTCTGACTTTGTAAATACAGAGGGCACTGTGAGAAACCTTAGCACATTCTCGCAAATAATCCCAGAGGATCATTTGTTCAGGTAGCCAGGGGAGGACCATCGCTCTTGGATCCGCGAGGGAGAATCACCTGGGCAGGGGGTCCTTGGGGACTAAGGGAAGAGCGCATGAAGGCGACACATGGTACCCCCCCATACCTTGCCCCAAACCATCCTACCCTCCCTCTACTTTCATGGGATATTGTCATCCAGACCCTGTCTTACCCCATGACTTTCCCTCAAAATAGATAGAAATAAAAACAGATCTAAAAGTAAACCAAACCTTTTTCCAAAACATGACGCTAACCTTTTCTCTCTTCCCTCAAAAACCTAGAGGTTATTCTGTAACCCAACCATCTTCTTCCCAGTCATCTTCCTCTAATAAGACTAGGACAACTGGAACAAACACCTATTCATTACAACTACCCCAAAACTTCCCATCAGAAAAAATTAGAAACACTACTCATTTGATATCATGCATCATCATATTCTCCCTCAGCCTTTAGGAGGTATTTTCAATTTCCTCCTGTTACCCCCTCCCCATTTCCAACAGGTACTGGGACAAGGAAGAGGCAATCGTGAGCAATGAAGATTACCCATAGGAACAACATGGAGATGCAGAAAGAGGCCTAATACATACCATCATTAGACTGTCCCATTAATAGTCAGGCAAGGTCAGGCGCTTGACTACAACTGTACACCTGACTATGTGGCTCTCCCTTACAGATTATCAGAAAGAAAGAGCAGGGAAGTAAAAGGTACACTGCACCTTCAAGAACCCACTTAGGACTGAAGGACAGACATGTCCTGTTAATTGGAGTATTGGAGATCAGGCAAAACCAGCCCTGAGCACACACCTGCAGCCAATTGATACAACACAGGTGTATAAAAGGGGAATGCTGAGAGGGCAGAGTGGGCAGCAGTTGGGAGAGCAGAAGGGAGGCTCTGAGGCTGAGTCCAGCAGGGGAGCACTTCTCAGACCAATTTTTGTCTGAAGCAGAGAGTGAGCTGGGGATGCTGCCTGGACCAGAGAAGCCAAGGAGCAGAGAGTGGCAGGAGCTGAAGGCTGGAGGAGAACTGCATGCCAATATGCTGGCCTGGTGTCTAGGAGAGGCTGCAGCATGGCGAGGGAGCCGTGTTTCAAAGGAGCTGGAGTGAGGCTGTCTGCATCCTGCTGGCGTTCAGCGGAATATTTGTTTCCTTGGAACCTGTGCCGGCCCCAAGGGGGTTTGAGGGGCAGTAGGAGAGACCCTGAGCCCAATCCTGTGTATCCTGAAGGGAATGCCTGTGAAAGTGACGCTGCCTGGTGAGTTTCGTAAACATCAATGAGAGAGTACTCGGGAGCATGCGTTTGACTGCAGCGGTGCAGGCGAAAGGCACAAACTGTAAAGCGGCATGAAATGAAAAGCAAGCAACAGATTTGCAAAGAGGCATGAAACAAAAAGCAAGTGAAAAGAGTGTAAAGCGACATGAGGCAGGAAAGCAAGAAAAAACTATTCTTTTGTGAACTTAAAGTCCACTATTGTCCATAAGAAGAAGGGCATTTTGGGACTTGTAATGAAGAGCCAAGTTTTATGAAAAAGCCAAAGGGATCTGGTACCAGCATATATGAGAAAGTTAGAGATCTGCGACCCATGTAATAAAGAAGAAATACTTGAAACATAAGCATTGCCTCATCCAAAAGGAAGCCAGTATTGTTTCAAGGGAAGGCATAAAGGTGAATGGAAGGGTGCCAGTGACCCCAAAAAGGAAAGGAAAGGAAAGGAAAGGTGCAAGAGCGATATTAGTGTGCTAGAAGCAGGATAAGGAAAAGAACGGGTGCAAGGGTGCACTAAAGTAAAGTGAATCAAATGAAGGTGCCATGGGCACAACAAGGTGATAGAAGACAGAGCTAAAGAAGGTGCCAGTGGGCACAGTGAAGTGAAGGAAACAAAGGGGCACAGGAAGCACCTGAAAATGAAAGGATAGAAGAAAAGCAAGTACCGGAAATACAGAGAGCGGCCAAAGATCAGAGTGGTTGCGCTTAGGAGGAGCAAAGGAACCTAGTGTTTTCGAAAGTCTCGGGTTCTACCCCATGAGAAGGTTATTTTAGAAAGGAATTATATATAGAGGAAAAGGTACATGCTGACAAGTTGAATTTTGTGTTTTAAACTGAAGCGGTCCAAACTTGGGGAAGGGAACCCTGAGAGGACTGAGAAAAACTGTGTTGTTAAATTGAACTTGTGTTTGAAACTGAAGGGGCCTGAGCTTGGGGAAAGGGAACCCGGAGAATGTGAAAGAGGAACTGTTATATTTCTTTTGCTGTGTTTCAACTTGGACAAGTTGAAACTTGGGGAAGGGAATACCAAGGAACCAAAGACATTGGAAGTATTTGAGAATATTGAAAGGGCCCTATGGAGAAGGTCTTACGAACAGCCCTTTTTTGATTTAACTCATTTTTGTGACATTGACTAAACTGCACCTGGTGAGAAGACCACTTGAACCCAAACTTGGTTTCCTATTTTCTGTTGAACCAATATCCTTCCATTCTAAAGACTTCGTAACACATTTTTGGAAAGGGTCAGGGCAAGTATAGGTTTAGACACAGACGGATTATTGTTTTGGACTTTCAGAGATTGATGGCCCTTAGAAACATCAGTTAAGGAAACCATCCCATTAGAGTTAGGGCCAGTTAGGCATTACACCAACCCAGGAACCTTAGTAAATAAAGGTTTTCAAACAAAAATCTTTGAGTCTGTCTCTCTCTTGATACCATGCCTGTCTCACAGTACACTTTTTGTTTGTAAATACACCACAGGACAAAAAAAGGCTTATAGCCTCATCACGAGTTGGGCGCTAACCCCGGCGGTATTACTGCCAGGGCTATTAGCCCTACCGCCAAACCCCACGGCGCTATTAGTGCCGGATCATGGGTTTGGCGGAACAGTAAGTCCCCATTCCCCATTGGGCTCATTCAGGAATTTCCCATTACCCATTGAACCCAATGTGGAATGTTCAGCGCTATTACCACCAGCGCTATTACCGCTGGCGCTAATAGCGCCGAAAAACAGCAAAACTGCAGCAGCTCAGAGCTGGGGGTAAATCCGCCAAGCCCGTGATTTGGCAGACCCTTAAATGCGGCAGTAATAGCTTTACCGCCGCATTTAAGGGTTACAGCCAAACTCGTGATGAGGCCCTTAGTCTAAATTTGCAACGCCCAGTATATTATCTTTACCAAAACTTGCTTTCTCCATGTTGCTGACAAATGAACAATGACATTCGAAATGACTTACAAATGCATAAACCAGGCCAGAAACCTCAGTTCACCAAAATGCCAGGGATAGCAGAAATGAGATCACATGCCAGATGACATCACAAAAAGTGACACTGCAGGGCCTTTAGCCTAAATGAAATCACAGAACGTGAAGTCATAACTGTTGTCCCTTGTGACATTACAGGAAGTGACATAACAAAAGTAAAAAAAAGCTACACTTATGATTAATAAAATAATACTAAAGTGGACAAAAAGCTACTTCTGTATTCAACCAAATAGAAACGATAGTGCTGTCTGAATATGTAATGGGTGCAATCATGATATGTCATAATCACACCAAGCAGCACGGTCACAGGGCAGGACTACTGTTTTGTCATGCCATTACAGGTTTATGTGGCTAGTGTATGCTATTGTACATCGGTCAAAGCCTTACATGCCAGTCATAGTCATAAAATGCTGACTACTGTTTTATATGCCAGGCAGCACTATAATATGCGGAGTACAGCCTTATACTTAGCTGGTGGCTTAGCCGGTGGCTGCAAGGATCAAGTTCAAGACCCTCTGCATCATCCAAAAGGCTTTCTGGGGCCGGGGCCCGCCCTACATCCAACTCTCTTCCAAAGTACCGTCCTTCTCGAACCCTTTGCTCAGCTACCTCCAATTCTCTAAGGGTCAGATGTTTCTCCAGGCAGACAGTGGGTGTAGATCTCTCTCTCCTCTGCAGGTGCCTCCCTCTGGAATGGCCAACTGGCCCTCTCAAACTTTATCCGGGCCATATGAAGATCCAGAAGCTGCTCAAGACCTTTTTTATTTTCTCCTCTGCTTTCTCTTTCTCCCTCCCTGGCTGACCTACCTGTCTGCTGCACCAACTGGTTGCTTGGCTACCCTCGGAGCTCACTGGGTACCAGGGTCCTCCATGATCAGTCTCCCCTGCGCTGCCTCTGAACTTACTGCTAATTTAGGGGCTGTAACTGTAACGTCTACAGCCCCCTGCCTCCTTGAACTTACCCAGAGCCGCGCCACCCTGGGTGCACTTACTCAGAACAATGCTGCCCTGATTGCACTTCCCCCTTCCCTCACATCCTCCCACCCCTTGACCCCCCCTGCACTTTGCATTGTCGCACTTGCCTGATCTGCATGACACAAGGCATGGTAAGATCGTTTGTCTTGTCCTCCCTCTGTCTTCCCTTCCTTGTCTTGTCGCGCCAAAAAACACTTGTGTACAGGCGCGTTATAAATGACATATATCTTATCATTA
Organism: Ambystoma mexicanum; assembly: GCF_040938575.1. NCBI lineage: Eukaryota > Metazoa > Chordata > Amphibia > Caudata > Ambystomatidae > Ambystoma > Ambystoma mexicanum. The sequence continues at coordinate 1,302,072,576 of NC_090932.1, forward strand.
ATCCAAGTTGTGTTCTAGGCTAAGCCTTATATGCCACATATTGTTACCATATGCAACACAAGCCCAAGTGCTGTGATCATATGCTAAGTGCAGCCTCAGTCACCCAAGTACTGTCATTGTATGACAAGACAAAACGGATATGTCAGGTAAATGAGTCAGCTGTTTTTTTTTGTGTGCAAGGTGAACTGAGTAATTTCTCGGTGATCTCAATTTGAGAAAGGACGTCAAATTAGGCCCTTTGAGGTGCAGTGATTTGCACAGGATCACATACATTGGACATGTGGAAAAGCAGTGACTTGTGCATCGGTGACCTGTTTCACTGTCTCCAGTAGACCTCGCCTCCTGCCATCTCGTCTTTAGCTTTACAACAGGCCATGATTTCTGCACTGTGTGCTTTCATGACCATTCAGAACCAGGGGTGCCTGTGTTTCATGAAGCAGATTTGCAAAGAAGCAAACCACGTTCAAAATCTATGTGAAAATATAAAAAGGGTCATTGAAACCGGTTGGGTAAAACAGGCATGATTTTTTGTGATGGGGTGCAGGTCGAACACTGGTGGGAAGGACCTAAATTCACTGAGCTATATCCAGCCCCTTTATACATACCGCATAAAAAGGCAGCTTCTAAATGTTCAAATGTACATGCAAATGTAAAGTTTACAACTGCTACACATAAGACCTAAAACATCACACTTGATCAAACGGCTAACAGAGATGTCGAACACACATACGCACACTGTACACAGAGGAACACAGCTCTGAAGATGCAGTTGCAAGAGGAATTGTGGAAACTGTGTAGTTTCCACGCGCCAGTGATCAACCTGTGCACTCCTTTAGGAGGTACTTGCGGTTGTGCTCCCGGTATGCAAGCATTCATAATTTAGAGAACGTGAATAGGGCAAATTCACTTACAGTGCCAAACTAAAGTGGTTTATTTTGGGCACAAAGTGTTTTTCCACTGATAAATAAATCACTTGTTGATGTCTAAGTAGGAGGGCACTTAGGCCAGGTGTCTCCGATTCGGTGCAAGGAGATTGCAATGGTTAGCATCTGGTACCCCTACCTGCACATGAAGGACGCCCATGAGAAATAGATCCCCTTACAAAGCCCATGAAGTAGCTCTCATCTGGGTAGAAATAATAAAAAAACAAGTACACCCTCTGTTAAAGCAGTACTAAAGTAAATATACTTTAAAAAATGTAAACTTTAGCTCTAACTAAATGTAGTGTGGGCTTGCATTGCCATATACAATGCAAGCCATGGAATGCTGGTCAGGTTGGAACCTTGTGTTCCCTCAGGATTCTAGGGACTACAATTGGGGATTCAGGATGGAAGATGTTACTACAAGGATGTCTGTACCTATGCTCTGCACTTCTAGCCTATACCCTGAAGCTACAATAGAGCATACTTCTCTTTGTACCTACTGGCTCCTGTGTGATCACTGCATCTTGGCTGCTTTCCCTGAACGTGGGCACTACACTAAACGAATGACTTTCACAACATGTTTACCTATCATCGTATTACACTTACAAGGCAACCTTGCAATGTATATTCGTAAAGGTTTTTGAAATGAATGCACTATACTAACAAGTCAATGACCGCACCTTCCATTGTAGAGGTCTTCCTACCTTAACAAATATTTCATTGTGTTCATCACATTGGGACGAAGTACGATAACTCAGTACCTCCAAACTTGTTCACAGGTTCCCGCCCCTAAGTCCCATGCCATTACCAAGGCATTTCAAGTGGTGATATTGAGGTGTAAATCTCCATTTGTGTGGGACTCCGTAGGAATTCTTCTCATATTTACCACAAGCGGTAATACTGTGCAGTAAATCTGCCAAGATTTGGAGGTAAAGTGGAGGACTTGCCTCCAGCGTTTTGGAATTCAGAATTCAGCAGTGCAGTACAATTGGTGGTAATTATGGTAGCCTTACAAAAAACATAGTGGTAACAGAATTACCACCACTTTTTACTGCACCACTAAACTTGTAATGATATCCACGTGTACATTTCTGGAGCCCACATCATAAAAAGGATGAAAGTTATTATTTTTTTTTTTAAACTTTGTTTTATTAGCATTTTCATAACAGAACAAACGGACATGAAACCTTTTCAGCAAAGATAAAAAATTACTTATAACAGGCCCAGTGACCCTCCCCCCACCCACTCCCCCCCGCAAACCCACCCCCCCAAACAAACTTAGTCCCCTTTGCGCCTGCTTCTTGTGAGGAGACGCATAGAGAGCTCAATGTATCCGGAGCTTGGGAAAGAGTCTGAGCGTTGACTGCATGTGTGGCTGTGTAACGTCCGCCGTCTCCCGGGGCGTGGGCGCCCGTTCCTTCCGTAACTCTACTCTGTGGATCAATGAACATCCCATCCCCATGCCTGCTGTATCCCGTACCAGTTGGCTTGGAATGTGCTCAGACCATTGTTCACCATTGCCGTGAGTTTATCCATCAGGAACATGTTTTTAACTTTTTTTAACCAGTCCTCCTTTGAGGGGGTCTCCGGGCTTTTCCATTTCTGGGCCAGGGCCACCCTTCCCGCCCTCAGCATTGTTTCCCACATTCTTGGGTATCTGGCTATGTCTGTGTCCTCGGGGGGAGGCCCAGTGGCATTGTTAGAGGGTTTAGGGGGAGCAGTTCCTCCGAGACTTCCGCGATCCAGCCTCTAACCTCCACCCAATACGCCTGTACTTTCGGGCAGTGCCACCACATGTGCCCTCTTGTACCGACCTGGTCGCAACCCCTCCGGCATGCGGGGGACACTCCCGTAAACATCCTCGACAATTTTGCGGGATCTCTATGCCACCCCTGGAGGATCTTGAGGTTGTGTTCCATGTCCGCTGTGAATAAGTTCCCATGGAAGGCTATTTTAAATATCCTTGCCCAGGCGTCTTCAGAGATCTCCTCCCCCGCCAAGTCCCTCCAGAAGGCACGGAATCTCCTCCTTTCCCCCAAGTTAATAGTGTTCAGAATTCTGTACATCCCCGAGATCGCCCCCTTCCTGGTGGTCGCTGTGTCCAGGAATTTCTCAAAGGGGGTCAGCTGTCTTTTCAAATTCTGTCCCCAGGATTGGTCGCCAAGGATTCCCTTCAAGCGGAGGTATTCAAATATGGTGAGGGACCCCTGCCCCAGGCCCCCTCTCAATTCCTCATAGGGCAGAAACTCTCCTTCCCTAAACACTTGCCCCGCCCACTCCAACCCTGAGTCGGACCAGGACTGTGCTTTGCGGAACCCCCTGCTACCCAGTTTGAGGGGGTGTCCCCAGAGCGAGGACATCGGTGACGGCCATGTTGTTAAGTGGGCCATCTGGGGCCCTTCCTTCCAGATCGCCCAGAGGACTCCCAGAGTTGGGTGTGATTTGAGTCTGTTCGGGATGAATTTGCTTGGGGCCCAAAGGAGGTCCCGAACCTTAAGCAGGTGAGCGTCCATGTCCTCTAGATACGACCAGTATGTGCCCATCCCCTCTTTCATATGTTCCAAAAGTACGCGCAGCTGGGCAGCACGGAAGTAGAGTTGGAAGTCTGGCAGCCCAAATCCTCCCTCCTCGCTCGGCAAGGTCAGGATAGCCTTTGCGGTTCTCAGGGTCCTACCCTGCCATATAAATTCCCGCACCGCGTTCTGGAGGACCCTGAAGGTTTGGTCGGGGACTTTAGTCGGGAGGGCGGTAAAGAGGTATAGCAAGCGCAGGAGTATGTTCATCTTCACCGCCGTCATCCGGCCATACCATGACAGAATCATTGCCCCCCACCTCCTGAGATCGGCAGTGACTCTTGATACTACGGGGTCATAATTGGCCTGGGCGAGGTTGGACAGGTCCCGCGTGAGAAGGACTCCCAGGTATCTAATGGAGACCTTCCCTATTGATATCCCCTCCAGGCTGACCAGCGGATCTAAGACCGGGTCCAGGGATCTCATGGGGAGCAGAACTGATTTGGAGGAATTAATCTTAAGGCCCGAGAGGCGACCAAAAGCTGTCATCAGGGACAGGAGGGGGGGAAGCGAGGACACCGGGTCCACCAGGTAGGCCAGGATATCGTCCGCAAACAGGGAGAGTTTGAATTCCACTTCGCCTCGCCTTATCCCCCTTATGCCTGGGTGAGCTCTAACCGCAATGGCCACGGGTTCCATGGAGAGGACGTAGATCAAAGGGGACATTGGGCAACCCTGCCTTGTTCCCCGCGAGAGGGGGAATGGTTCTGACAACTTGCCATTCACTTGGACCCTAGCCCTTGGGGCCCTATATAGCGCCGCCACCCATTCTCTAATGTGTGACCCAAAGCCCATTTTCCGGAGGGTGAGTTCCATGAATCTCCACTCCACCCTGTCGAACGCCTTTTCTGAATCGAGGGACAGGACGCTTGCGTCTAGGTCAGCCACTTGGGCGTAGTGAAGTAGATCAATAGTTTTGCGGATGTTGTCTGAGCCCTGTCTTCCCCTGATGAACCCCACCTGGTCACCATGGATCAGTTTCAGCAGGATCCCCTCCACCCGCCCCCTATCACCTTGGCCAGGATTTTTACGTCAATATTCAGCAAAGAAATTGGGCGGTAAGAGGAACACTCCGCGGGGTCCCTGCTCTCTTTGGTGAGAACCACTATGATTGCCTCCATCATGGAGTCCGGGAGGGAACCCCCCCCCCCCCGCACCGCGTTGAACACCTTCACCAAGTATGGGGAAAGGGTCGAGCGGAACCTTTTATAGAAGTAGACCGAATACCCGTCCTCCCCCGGGGAAGTGCCCACTTTCATGCCTCGGATCGCCCGTTCCACCTCGTCCTCTGTCACCGGACCCTCCAGCCCCTCCACCATCTCTCTGGACAGGGCCAGGATCTGTAAAGAGTTTAGGAACCCCTCAATCTCCGCCTCACCCCCATTGTATTCCGAGGAGTATAACTTCTCGTAGTATCGGCGGAAGGCCTCTCCAATGTGGGGCGTATCGTGGCCCACCACACCCGCCTCGTTCTTCACTGCCTTCACCAATCTACTTCTCTGAACTTCCCTCAGTTTCCAAGCCAAGATCTTGTCTGCCCTGTCTCCCTTTTCGTAATTCTTTTGTTTGACCAGTTGGAGACTTCTCTCTGTCTTGTGGAGGAGGAGATCCCTCAACTGGAGCCTGTGGTCGGCCAGAGCGGCCACCTGAGCATGGTCCAAGGGGGTTGTGGGGGGGCCCCCCGGTTGGAGTTGGGCAATCTTCGCCCTCAAAGCCCTTTCCTGGGTCTCCCTTTCCCTCTTTTTCTGGGCTCCCATTCTGATCAGGACACCCCGAAGGGTAGCCTTGAAGGCGTCCCATAAGGTATGCAAACCTACCTCCCCATTGTCGTTGATTTCGAAGAAATCCGTGATGGCCTCAAGAACCTCCTGGGCTAGGACCTCGTCTTTCAACAAGGAGTCATTGCACTTCCACCTTCCCCTGCAATCGCTTAGCCCTCTTCTCGCTATAGTGATGCGGACCAGATCATGGTCGGACCAGGGGACCGGGTCGACCCTGTAGCCCGAAATGAATGGGTGCAGGATCTCGTCTACTAGGATGTAATCTATCCTGGAAAAGGACGTGTGGACCGCTGAATAATATGTGAAAGAGGGGGCGTCTGTTCTGGGGGTCGGGATCGTGTCCGCCAGGCCCAGTTCTAAGTTGACCCTTTGGAAGTTACGAGCCATGATCTCGTCTGCCGCTCTGGAGGGCTGGGGTCCCGCACGTTTCCTATCCCGGACTGGGTCCAGGACCATGTTGAAGTCTCCCCCCACCACTACCGTTCCCTGGACGAAATGCTTGAGTTTATCGCTCACCTCCTCCCAGAATTGCGCTTGGCCCTCGTTGGGGCCGTAGATAACGGCAAGGGTGAGTGGGGCCCCTTGCAGGGATCCTCGCACTAGCAGATAGCGGCCCCCTTGGTCCTTCAGCGTGGCCTCATTCTCGAAACCCACGTTCCTTGCTACTAAAATGACGACCCCCCTCTTTTTGCCTTTGTGGGAGGTGCTGAAGACCTCCCTGATCCCTCCTCCCCGCATCTTGGGCTCCTTCCCCCGTGGCCAGTGAGTCTCTTGCACAAAGAGAAAATCGAGGTTTGCCCGTCGAAATTCCCTACAAACCAGGGATCTTTTCGTAGGGGTGTTCAGGCCTTGTACGTTAAGGGAGCCCACCCCCAGGGCGGGCAGACTATCAGCCATGATCTAGGATTTCCTCTCTCTCGGTCAACTTGTCCCCATAGCTCTTCCCTGCATGCTCCCATTGGATAGTATTTTGTTCCCCTGCGCCCCCTACCCCTGCCCCTCGTGTGGGCCTAGAACGAAACCCCAACTGCCCCCCTTCCCCAATCCCCAACTGAACAACCCCAACTTTTGTGTACTCCCCCACCCCCACGCCGGCGTCCAGCCAATTAGTCCCGCCATCACTGGCTTTTGGCCGAACCACCAGCCTGCCCACCTTGGCCAGGAAGTCCACGTACGATGCTCATTCCCTTGAGCCCCCCCAGCATCCCCCCCAGCTGTGTCCCGCGTGTGAACCCTTCATACTTGCTGTTCAGTAGGACGATGTAAATAATGAAATCACAGGATCTGCGCCCATCTATCAAGGACCCGATCGGACGTCCCCATTTCAGTCCTCTGAGTCATTCCGTTCTCCGTCTTTCGCTGGGGAAGGGGTGTTCATTTTCCTGTATTTCCTCGCACCGGTGCGCTTTCTTCTTTCACCGGACGGTCCACGGCCGTTGGGTCTGCCATGCTCCGGCCCCGTTGGGCCCCTCCTGGGGTTCGAGTCCACTGTGTATTCCTGGATAGCCCCCCTTATATCCTCTTCCGTGGTCAGGGTCGAGCGTTGGCCCATATATTCAAAAGTTAGGGAGAACGGGTAGCCCCATCTGTAGCGTATGCCCTTCTCCTTGAGTAGTTGCGTGAGGGGGCGACACATTCTTTGCTTAGCCAGCGTGTAGGCCGAGAGGTCCTGGTATATGGAGACCTGGCCATTATTGTAGGTGATTTCTCTGGCCTTTCTGGCCTCCTCCAGTACTTTCATTTTCTCTGTGTAGTAGTGGAACCGGACCAAAATCGATCTGGGGGCCCCCGCCCTGCCCCCCGCTCTGTGTACCCTGTCGAAGGTGGGTTCGGTTGTCATCTCTTCTGTGAATAAAAGGGTGATTTCACGCACCACTCGGGTGATGTCCCTCTCCGTTTCCCCTTCTGTCTCGGGCACCCCAAAAATTCTGAGGTTGTTTCTCCTCTCCCTGTTCTCGAAATCGTCCATCTGCCGAGCTCTTTCCGCGTCCCTCTTCTCCAGGGCCGCCAGCCTCATGTATGTTTGTACGTCCTGGGCTACTGAAGACGATTGGTTGGTCTCGACCTGCAACAATCTGTCCTCAACCTTGTCCACCCTTTGGTCCATTTTCTCAAATTTCTGGGCTATGTCGGACCGCATGTCCCTGATTTCCTGTAAAATCGAGGCAAAGCCCCTTTTCATTGCAGCTGAGGATGGGGCTGCACCCTCCGAATGGGCCATGGTCCTCTTGAGGCTCGTGCCCCCGCTGCCCCTTGCGGTATACCTGCAGGGCTTCCCTCCAGCTCATCTGACGCTTCCCTGAACTCTGTTTCGGGGGGAGGGGCGCGCTGGGGCAGAGGAGGCGCGGTCCGGTCACCCCTCGCCCCGCTTGGGGTTTTCCCCGATGCCCCCTGGGTAGTATCGTAGTCTGGGGGGGTGGGCACACGCCCCGCCTGTCTGCCGGCGGGGGCCTCACACCCTGGGCAAGTTCCTCGTGCCCGATTTGGGCCTCCTCCGGTCTCCCTGAGAGGGGGTGGTGGCGCCTGGAGGGCCCCTGTGGCGGGTTGTTCGTGTTGTGTGGGGGGGGGAGAGAGGGTCCGATGCCCCCAGCCCCAGCCAGTGGGCACTAGATGTGGAGATGGGGGTCCACCCCCGGGCGGGCACACGCCCCACCTGCGACCGGCGGGGGCCTCGCACCCGGGTATCCCCCCACGTCGAGGAACGCTGGCTTTGTGTCTCCAGGAAACAAGGCATTGACACGTATGACACGTATGAGGGTATGCGTGCTGAGGCATTGACACGTATGAGGGTATGTGTGCTGAGGCAAGGCTGAGGCATTGACACGTATGAGGGTATGCGTGTTGAGGCAAGGCTGAGGCATTGACACATGAGGGTATGCGTGCTGAGGCATTGACATGTATGAGGGTATGCGTGCTAAGGCAAGGCTGAGGCATTGACACGTATGAGGGTATGCATGCTGAGGCATTGACACGTATGAGGGTATGCATGCTGAGACAAGGCTGAGGCATTGACACGCATAGGCAAGGCTGAGGCATTGACACGTATGAGAGTATGCGTGCTGAGGCAAGGCTGGCACGTTGTTTAAGTGCGAAGTACAGAACGCATATTGGTGGCACACAGGGATGGACACGCACACCCCCTGCCCCCACTCCCCCCACATAGCGTGGTGGATGTTCGGTTTCCTACGCAATGGCGAAACGTGCATAAATAGTGATCACAAAACATGTTGTGACAGCAACAGATGGACATTGTCCAGTCACTCTTCTGCAAATTCTGTCTTTTGATTGTAATCTATGCACATGTGTGATGTTTGATCTTTGTCAACCCCTTTAAGTATGTCGTCTCTGGTTGGCCGCTACGATGTGTGGTGGTGAGATGACCAAGGGGACAAGTGCTGCCATCCACACTGCGATTTAGGACCTGCAGGGGGTGTGGCGAGGATCTCCTGATCACCCCTCCACCCCCCAATACTTGTTTTAGGAAGCTGGGGCTTACATGTGCACAGATCCAGTCCCGGCTTCTTTGATATATGGTGCCAATGAGAAGTATACTTTTGAACAAGCACTGGAAGACACATATCATACTACCCCATTGGGTGAAGGCAGCCCTGTGTCTGGTGCATTTTCTGGGCAAGGCCCAAGGGGTGCGGAGACTCCCTGGGTCCTATTCGCTCAGGCTGATGCCGGAGGGGAAAGGCTGCACAGCTCCTCCAGTGTGCATGCACACGCGCCAAAAAAGAAACAGAAACTAAGATGGAGGACTGGCCTCTTACAGGCTCATTCTGCGGCACGCAGACTACCCACTCTGAAACAAGTGAAGCAGAACTCCTTACCCAATTACTGAGTAACACGTCATGTTGCCACGCAAATGAAAGGCTGCAGCTGCAACCTCTTGTGCAGGGCCTAGCCCCAGGGGAGGACCGTTGACCTATAAAGCCCAGAACAGAAACAATCACCATCACTGCGAAGACCCTGTGAAACCAGCTCTACTGTGACAAGACCACACAGACCAAGAAGAAAACAAACCCACAACTACATACTCAACCCGAGAAGATGGAGTAATGAGGCTCAAGCCTCGGTATCCAAAATCACCGCTGATGGATACAAATCCATCAACAAGAAGAACAAGCGCCAAGGTTAGGTTGGGCTCTTGTAAGTTTTCTGGCTGCGGCCGTAGAAAGGAGAGGCTGGAGGCGGCGAAGAGGTTGGAGGTGGCAGGATCTGCAGAGTAGGTTGTGAAAGGAGCAAGATGAAAGTGGACAGAGGAGCAGAGCAAGAGGTGGCGGAGAGAGGAGCAGAGTAAGAGGCGGTAATGAGAGGAGCAGCGCAAGAGGTGGTAATGAGAGCAGCAGAGCCGGACAGATTGCGCGTCCGGCGGCAATCCGTTGGTAGCTACCGTCCCTGGTATTGAGTGCACTAAGGATATAGGGAAGAAAAAATAACTATCCCTTAGCTCATTGTTATGCTCCGAGATGAGCTCTGTTGGCTCGGTGAACTGCAAACCACATCATAATTTAACCAGATCTCTTGAGTCAATGCTATGTTATTGTATGTTATTTGGATTGAGGGGGGTATTGGTTAGGTTAGTGGGGAGAGAGGGAAAAATGGGAGTTAGCTTTACTCGTATGTTGATGCGTGCACTGCCGACCGGAAGTATTGTGTGCTATGCCAGAACCGAACGCTGAGTCGGAATGTGTCTGTATGCTTTTTCTCATTGTGGTTAAAACCACCACGAATTCCTCTCCTTTCGCCCAAGCGGGATGCAGAAAGGTCCTGAGGGGCTTACAGTCTGTGTATTTTGAATTCACCTCCACACTTTCAACCTTCTCACACGAATTGACTGGTCTAAGATGGGAAATGGGCTGTGTTTGGCTTTCTTTGGTTGAGGGTGGTCCGGTGGAGAGAAATATAACGCGCAAGTACTGTCCGCGCATCTAAAGGTTTTGCCTGCTAGCCAAAACCATAACCATAGGCTTTTATATTGACCTATTGGCGCTCATTTCATTGTAATTTGGCGGATGAAAGGCTTTATCTCTCATTTCTGGATAAGAGCCTCCAGCCTTTAGGGCCCAGGTGTTTCAAACCACATATTTATATTGCCAACCACGTTTTATTTTTGAACTAATGTTTTAATGTGGCAGGCCAGAGAAGTGCCCACATGGGGGGCGTTATAAGGTAACTTTCATTTTACTGAAGGGACTGATCCACACTTTCAAGGGTCTCAAAGGGGAGTGTTGAAGAAGGCTGCAAAACAAGCCCACCACCAGGTACGCACAGTATGTTTGTTTATTTATAAGGCGCCCACAACCCTTAGGTAGCTGGGCACACAGCATGACAGGAATACTTATATCTTGGTTACAGTTTGCTCAGATACAGGTATATACAAGTACATAGAATATTTACAGTTACATAGTTAACGGATGAGAGGAAAGACATGAGAGCAAACACCTGTGGCCATGGGTCTAGTGGTCATTGTGGCATAGCCAGATACAGGTGTTATGCCTAAAGCTGTCATATGACTGATCCCTTCTTAGCTCGACTGGTAATGCATTCCATTGCTGAGCTGCTTTTACAGGGAAACTGTTACCTCCCTGTTTTTTGCAGTCGGAATCTGGGTATTTGGAGGCAGTAGGAGTTGACTGTTCTAGTTGGTCGTGTAGAGGACTTTCTGGTTATTCTTTCCTTCAGGTATGGGTGGGCTGCATTATTTCGGCATTTGAAGGTTAATGTAACAATTCTGAAGAGGATCTGATCACTGATGGGTGTATGCTCCGTAGGCCTTAGGATAATTTAAGGTATGATATGGCATTTATAACGCGCCTATACACAAGTGTTTCAAGGCGCGAGGTGTGAGTGATGCACCTGGAATCGCAGAAACGGCCCAAGCAGTTTGTTCTGACCACTCTCGAACACCACCACCGGAGCCGCTTTGAACTTCTGCTCCCATCGTTGAGTGGGATTTGTTACAGATGCATTTGGGGTTAGAAGTCTGTACCCAAGAAAAACGTTTAGAGTGTCTCTGAATGACTCTTATTCAGCAACATATAATGCTTCATGTGAGTTACAGTCATGGTTCGTTTTCAGTGGAATATGCCAAATGACACTATTTCAGGACTGGCACGTGGTGACGTAAATGTGTCTAGTTGCAGATAGCTGTTCTTCCAGCCTTCTTGCTCTGGTGTTTTAGAACAGTAGCTGTCTGTGTGATGGCTGTCCAGGTTTTAAGTTTGGGCTAGTGGGCGTCGGTTACGACACCTATAAGCCATAACTATTGCATTAGAGTACAAAATAGGGAAAAATATCTTATGAGGAGGGGCACACAGCTTGTAGGTGTTGTTTTGTTATATGCCCACCCATTGACTGTCCATGGCCATACTAATCCCTATGACCGATCTCACCCAGTTCCTAAACCTCCTCCTGGGAAATCTTTGAGCTTGCTTTAATCAAGCCTTATGTCAAACTTAGCACTCAAAGTGGCTGCCAGTGTTTTTTCAAAGCAGTCTTCTGAGAGTTAATGACTTAATTGGATTGATAAACCCGATACTTGTGTAATAAAAATGTCTTAACAAGGCCTGCCTTCAGCCACTAGATTTTTAAACACTATGCGTGCCCTTCACTGAAGTCTATTAAAAACAAGAATTGCCAAAGTCAATAGTTTTAGCTTGTGTATAAGTATTAGACATTTACCAGGCACTGCTATTAGATGCCCAGGTACTCGCATCATTTTGCACCTGCTACCATCAGTGGCCAGTTAATACCACTATGGATGCACCTGGCAAGTGCTTTTCCCGTGCATACACAAAAGCTCAAACTGTTGGCATTGCAAACGCTTTTTCTCCTTTATGAAAGTATCTCAGGACATTATCACCTGACTTAGTTGAGAATATGAAAACATGCTTCGATAGAATTTACCTATGAATATAGATGGAGTCAGTGAATTATTGTGGGAATCCCAAGCACGAAAGCAGCCTAAACTAGTCCCTGCACGACTCTTATTCTATGGGTCTGCAACCTTTGGCTCGCCAGATTTTTTAGGCTACAACCCCAATCAGCGTAGTCCTTTGTGACCGAGTTCCATTCATTGATTTGAACTTCCCAAAGTACTGGTTTGCCTGACCCGCATGTTAATAGGGTTTGAAAATAGTTTTTCTCAAAAACTGATTGCACAGTAAATTTGACTTAAATACATAGTTGGAAAAGGGTTAACTGTACAAATGTAAGGGGTAGGAGAAGCCCCCCCAAGATAGATTTGAACAGAAATGACATTTAAGCACCATTTTTGCTAACCCTATTTTGACATGCCCCCCCTTCCTTTTCGGTGCTAGTGATAGGATTTATTCAGATTCTCACCAGATGCCCACTTTTGGCATCAAATACATGCAATAGCCAATTATTCTGTACCTGGGGCTGAGGTTACTGGGAGGAAAGCAAGCTGGGCATGCAGTGCATTTCCTGCACTGTGCCACGCCATTGGTTCAGGCTGGCAGAGGAACATGGTGGCCGTCCACCAAAATCCTCCAACTCTGGTGCTCCCATGTCTCTGGCAGGAGCTGGAGCGTGAGTAGGGGCGGTGGCTTCTTCTCCTGCCTTCAGTGTGAGAGCAGCAAAAGAGTGGAGCCCGTGGCATAGGAACCCAGCGCCTCCAGTTGCTTTTGTCACCCTCCCACCCGCTGCTGGTGTCCCGATTGGACGTGTGATAGCAGGAGGGACAGCACACATGCCCCTTGCAGGGGTGGGAGTGCTAGGAGGCCTGGGCAATGGTGGGGAGGGGATAGAGCGGATGTAGCTAGTAGGGCGTGTTGGTGCTGCTGCATGATAGAAAGAGGGTTTTGGGGCTTCTAGGACAAATGCTGATGGCGTGGGCTCTTGCTTAAGGTGGAATGGAACTAGTTTGTCTAGGGGCTCAGCCTCGGGAGTCAACCTCTCGGGCAGAAGTTCGGGGGGAGTGGAGGGCCTTGGATTGATGTGGCACTGCATGAGGTTGGCTGTGCATGCTCTTGGCTTATTTATTTTATTTTTTGGAGAATTTGTAAGGTGCTTTGCAGAACAGAATTGTGCTTCAATGCACCAGAAGGGTGCAGATTGGCGACGATTCCAGTGGGGATGACCCCGATCGTTAAGCTTTTAGTCTTCCTCATATATATTTTCTTTGCTTGCCCTTTTATAACTGCTTAATTTATTTTCCACATAAGCCACACATCTGCTTGGGACTTTTGTCCTAGGAGTTGGGCAGCCTACTTACCTAGATCTTCTTAAAGACACGGCCCATCCATTGGCATGACCCTGGTCAACTATGCCCACGGGATACTTGGGATAGCCCGAGCCCTTCATGCATCCAGACTTTATGTTTACAATGCAGCAATCGCCACTTATGGCCTGCATGCATCATTTCTCATGCTCCTCTCTAGATTTTACTTCAGCGCATCTCTCCTTCTGTTTTCACGCCATTTTCCGGTCAATGCATCCTAAACGGAGTACGATCCTGATATTTCTGGGAAGGATTTAATGCACCTTAACTGACTCGGACACGATTTACACCCTTTGAGGGTACTGCGATGGTGAGATGGCGCTATGGAAAAAACCCCGAGTAATAATAGTAGCCAGTCTTTAAAAAAATACCTACATGACATCTAGATAAAGGAACATTTGGGGGCCCAAAGAATTCTCACACACATCTCTTAAACTTGGGAGTCTTGCCAAAGTTATGTTAACTTTGTTGCCAAAACCATCAGTCCAATCCTTTAAAGTTAGCCAAGTCTGCTGTCAAAGTTGGACTTGCCAGTTATTCATTTATTTTTGTTTGCTAGCATTGGGCCTGATGGGCGAGTGGCTCTCTCCAAGATTCCCGTTTCTTTTTCATCCATTTTTAGTATGGGCTATTGGGTCAATACAGATATAATTAATAATGAAGTGAATTTCTACAAGTACAAAAAGAGAATACCTTTGCCATGCAGCCCAGGCGTGGCAACCTTTTCCACCCTAATACCCCCTCACTATCAGTCATTTTTAGAGCAAATACAATCCACAGTACAATATATACGGCTTACAATCTTGCTCCCCTGTCAGTATTGTTAGGCTCATGTACTTCTCTCTGCAGTTATTGGTATATTCCACCCAATATTTTCTCTTTACAATTTACGGTTCTATCTTGGTAATTTCTGGGTTATTCAGCTTACATTGTGCCCTTTGGGAACGCCTGTCATTTGCACCCATCTCCATCAGTCAATTTTGAAATTTCTACTATACAATACTTCCTTTGTGTACAACCGCCACTGTTGGCTTGTTGCACTCTGCATAGCATACACAGCGTCCAGTGGACCATTGTTGGGATATTGCACTACACGTTGGCGATTACCCTTTCAGTGTCCTAGATGGCATGCTTTCCATTCACTCCTTCATCCAGGTGATCACTTTTGGGCCAAGCCATTGAAGAGCACCCGTCTGTTAGAAGTGTTTGTGTATCCCCCACCCATCATGCATGGGATTTGTTGCATACACCCTCCTGGTTGGTCCTTTTTGAGATCTTTCACACAGACTGTAATTTGTGTACTCGTTACCATGGGGGATATTTTTCAGACATGGTGTGTGTTGATGCTCACATTCTTTCCTGTATTCTCAGATTCACACCAAAGACTCTGGCCAGACAGCGCAGGTCACAATCGCAGTTGTCGATACCTTTATTTGGCAAGCTCTCGCCTCAGTGGCCATCCCAGGATTCACCATCAACCGTATTTGTGCTGCATCACTCTACCTGCTGCGTAAGAGCACCCGCTGGCCCCTCCCTGTGCGCCGCTGGACCACCACAGCAATTGGACTTTCAGCTATACCTTTCATCATTACTCCCATTGACAGGTAAAGAGGCAGAGCATTTGGTTTTACTGTTACAATAGAAAAAATCCACCAGCAACCACTCCCCTCCAATGCACGAAAAAGGGAGATTTACATGTTGCTTTTGTGTAAATTTTGGCTTCACAGGACATACTAGTGCGTATTTACGTATCCAAGCTTATTATGTGGGATGGGGAACTCCCCATTTGTCGATGCTTAGCGTCTGCGTGCTGGGTGTGCATTGAGGAGCAGGGCTCATTGCAAGAAGCTACACCAGGATAACATCTGCTGCGGAAGGGTGGCCGTATTTTTTAACGGTCCTGGTGTCTACTCACGGGCCTTGCTGTAATGTCCTATGTCTTGTAACGTTTTTTGAGAAGCCACCCTCAACACAGGGAGTTCCTTCCCTCCCCACTCAAGTGGTTATTAAACAAACTGTTTAACAGATTCTTTTTTGCCTCTCTGTCACATATCATGCCCCTTGGACCCCTCTCCCCTCAGCTAACAATGAGCCAAGAACCAGGGCGTTGTACAGGAAATATATTGGTACTTATTTAAATTTACAGTAATAGAAATTAGCACGGAAATATTGAAAACGCCACTTTATCTGTGGCACAACACCAACTTCTCTCAGCATAAATAATCACAAACGTGAATTAAAAAGGACACAATCACAATTGTACACTTTCTGCCAATTTCACGTCACAAAATAATTACACTGATCAATAATATAATTTCGCCCAAACATTTGGTTTAAAACAAACAGAGGGTGTTTTATCGCTTTGTTTTTCAGACCCCCCCACCTTGCTTTGGTCTATGTTGGGAAGTCAGACAGAAACATTGGAATGCTTTGGGGAATTTTGGATTTCAGACCCCTCCCCCTTACTGAAATACCTGTGTTGGGGAAGCTGGATAAAAAGGTTGGGCTGATTTAAGAACAAAGACACCCCTCTTCCTTAAAGAAGTTGGGGTCAGCTGGACAACCCATTTAAATGATAGGGTATAGTTTTCAGCACACACTGGGAAGTGAGCTTTGTTAATTTTGAGTTTTAACAACATTCACCCTGTAGTGTTCTGCCAAATGGGGGAATTAATAAAATTAATATTTTTGGTTACATAGGCTAAGGATCTACACAGTGTTGCCCCCCCTACCACCCACTATAAAGGGAAAGGATTCAAGGTAAGCAGACTCCACCCACCTTTTGGGTTTCCAGGGCTTAGTTCTACTTACCTCTGTTTAAGGTTCAGGAAAGCCAGCTGCATCTCAAGACACTCTGGAAAGATGGGGCAGGGGTCTGGTCACTCCACTCTCAAAGACGGCCACCCGCTCTCCACCACAGGACCCAGTCAGATTTGGGGCCTTACTAGATATAGACAGCTCCACCCAGTTGCACTCTCAGCAATCTCCTCTGGTGTCTCCTTACAGCTGTCAGATGGTAAGTTTCAGCATCCTTCTTGATGGTCTTTCTCCTTTTTCCCCTCTGTCTGTTTTTTTCTGTCCTGGTGCAGTCCCCCTTATATAGCAGCAATGACATCACCAATTTTACAATCTTGGGGAAGTACCCTGCAATAATCCATCCCTGCCCCTAGGATTGGACAGTTACCCACTCTCTCTGCCCCAACCCAGTCTCCATGCCAGGATTGCTTTAGGGGTCTGGAGCAAAATATGTCTACTCCCATTTGTCATCGCCCCTTTGTTCTCCTTTCAACTTTTTGGCAAAAACTAGTTATGTATCACAACTTCATAATTTTACTAGCAACTGCCATACTAAACATATTTTCTGTTTTAGCTGATCATGGAGAATTAGATAAGCTGACGGCCAAACCAGTACGATCTGGCACATTTCTACCGTTTCCATAAAAAGCACAACAGTTATGAATACGTAAGTTGTTAAGCATATCCCTAATTTCATTTTCCACCTCTTCACCAACTCTCACAATTTTAACATATTCAGATCAGCCTGAAACCTAGTCTAATTGGCCATTACAGTTCCCATAGTCACATGTAGATGCATTTTATATCCACAAAATCACTTGGAAATTACATTAAAAAAGGTCCAAAAATGAAATCAATCCACATTATGGTTGCTGAGAAAAAGGCCTAAATGATAATAGTCCTTTTAAATTAATTGTGAATGTTCATGTGAGACAATTGGCAGTTTCTGCTTTCCGGCCATTTGTTTTCACTGGGTTAGCCTGTACCTTCATCAATCCCATTTGTGTTGGAAGCTTGCTCTTTGAAGTGGGTGCCCCCATTTTCACACATATTACTCGTGCTCCAGCCAAGGGTGAATTTCCTTGAAGTTCCTGCTTTCATAGCCAGCAAGTCTGGATAATTTTGATGCCCTTAGCAGCACATTTTTATTGCGGGGGGGGGGGTCATTAGATGGGAGATGTGACAACCAGGCTGGAAGTGGGAGTTTTCCTTTGTGAAGTTTTGCACACAGAGGGAACCAGGGTCTGCCTTGGGCTGACATTTTCCATGCAGACAAAGTGGCTCTTCAAATGTCACTGGAGTTTTGTAGATGAAACATAATATACATTGCTTTTGTCAACCCACACATCATGTTTTGTTTTCCTGAAATGGTTCTGTGAGCAGTGATATTTTTTCCCCTTTTGCTGTTAAACGCCGTTTTTATTTGCACACACATGTGCAGGCCGTTTTTGCTTTCAGTGTTTAAAATTTCTGTTTTCCATGTGACAGGGATCTTTGATTCCTCCTTCTTTTGTAAATTAAAATGCTGCTTGTCCATTGGTAATAACAGGTAGGCCCCTTTCACATGGCTCTTTAACTTTACTTGAAAAACAAAAACGAATGGCAGGCCATTTTTGTTTCAGTGTTTAAAATCTTGCTATTCATGTGAAAGGGACTTCTGTTGTGGGCCTTTCAATGTAATGTACCCCACAGTCTATGCCCATTATGTATTGCAGGGGCAGGCGATCGCTTGTGCCCTTTCACTTTTGTTGAGGTTGTAACTGACCACGTATTTGTAGGCGGGGCTATTGCCAAATTCGGCAGTCTGTGCCAGAGAATAAAGGTGACACTGCGACGTTCATCTCCTGTGCTTCATTGTGTATATTGTCTCATTGGTATCACCGCAAGTGCGGATCGAACAATGGCGACAAGGACTTCAAAGCAGAACCGACATACCTTTAACCGCATTGCCACAATTTGCACCCAAGGTAACTCGCCACCCGCAGCCACATCAAGGTCCCGGGCTGCTACCCATGCACAGCACCATCCGCTGCTGCTGTTCGCCCCGCTTTGTTGCCGCAAGCCCAGTGTTAGGGCTCAACAATGACGCTGGTGTCCTTAAAGGATTCCTGCATCACACCGGATGGCTTGAAATAAACGTTTGAAATGGCACTGCATACTAACAGCGGTAATAACGCCCAACAGTAAGAGTGCCTTGCTCTGTGCTGTGCTCTCATGCTTTCTCCAGTTGCCTCCTCTGGCACGTGAAGTGTGCCAAGCGTCTCAGCTGCCTCACGCTACATTCCCACGTGGGCGATCTCAATGAGCACAGGACAGTGCACGTGGCCCGGAAAGCCCCACCTCACCAGCCACGGCTCCTCGCAAAACGGTGAAATTCGAACCACAAAATAGAGGTGAGAGTACTCAATCAGCCCCTCTCCTCAGGGCCACGCTACATAGCATACCTCCATCATGTCAGAAAATGCAGGAGTTAGTAGCTCCTCGAGCTCCTTGTCAAGCTCCTCCACGCGCAAACCCGTGCCCAGCGATGATGGGAGATACAAATCCCTACAACTACAGGCAGTACAGCCATTTGACATTTCTGGCACCCAAGTGGAATAGGTGGCTCAAGGAACTCAATATCTACATTGATGCAACAGGGGTCAGGGAGGAACGCCGCCTCAGAGGCATATTAATGCACTTGCTAGGCCCAATTGTAAGAGACATCGTGTTTGAAATGCCGGAAAACTCAACGGACACATTTCAAGCCATTATTGATTCATTGAACAATTATTTTGCTCCACTAAAAAACGTAGACTATAAACGTTGCATATTCCACACAAGACAAAGGAGAAACGATGGACAATTTCATCATGAGATTATGCAACAGAACAAAATACTGTGACTTTGTTCGCTACTCTACAGACAAAGCCCTGAAATCCCAAACGATTGCAGGATGTGAGTCAGCTGATTTTAGAAATAAATTACTGCAGAAGAGCAGGACATTGGAAGCAATTGTACAACTCGCCATAGCGGACACAGCACTATCCATGCAAACAGAATCCTTGAGCAATATTAAAATTATGCAAGCAGCCTCCCCGGCATCCTTGTGCCAAATGCGATCGTCTGAACATAATCGGGACCAGAAGAAATGCTATTGTTGTGGTTATAACTTTCCCCACATATGCCCGTGCCCAGCTGTAGGACACAATGTAGGCTTGCGATAAATGCGGAGGTGAATATCACTTCCAATCAGTGTGTAAGAATATCTAATATTTCCCAAAAACTGAAAACCACAGAGCAACCAGAAGGCGGGAAAGCCCCCATCCCAGAACATGGCGATCTCCAGTTCTCAGTCAACATCATTCTAATAGCACAAAGAGAGAGTTCTCGCACAGGGACAGCCAACGCAGAGAAAAAAGGGAAGACGCCAGGTGCACACACTCCCCCATAAGAACCAAAAAGGAGGTCAACACAGCAGAAAATAAGATATTTAGAGGCATCACCGAGACACCATAATAAATCTGATTCTCATGGTCAAGCAGCGACCTCAAAAGAGGTTATGTACACACCATAGGTAACGCCATGTAACCCAATACAGCCCAACTCTACTGCTACAAATAAATGGACACAGTCGGGAATTTCAAATACAGATCAGAGTTGAAAACCCGAGATCCAAATGGTCGAGGGAGAAAAGACTCTGAAATAACCTTCGGTCTTTTCTCTCCTGAACATTTCCAACTTGGCACCCGGCCCTCACCCATGCCCCCACACACACTCCCACACCCTACTTACCTTACGGCTGCAGATCGCTGTGTCCCTGCAATGCCTGTTCCTTTTCACTTCTGTGATCGGGGACCAGCGCCGTAGGGTCTGTCCTTTTTTTTGGATTGCTACTGGGTACTTCCCTGTAACCCCCGCTCACAATATAGTGCCCGGCACCGAATGTGGGTGGTCCCGACCCCCAATTCCCCCTGTTTTTGTATCCTTACAATGCCACCCCAACTGCCTCCCGACCCTTTTTCAACCCCTACCTCACTACCCTATATGTATTTATTTCATATTTTCAGTATTTTTCAGGATTATGGTCTACAGTGAAATGTACCACTCAGATTTGTTTCTGTAAATTGACCGGGTACCACAAAACACTACCTCTGTAGTTTCCGAGAACATATTCTTCTCTCTGTCCCCAGAAGGTGTATACAGACCCTCCTCAGCTGGAGGAAAGAAAGTGAGGCAGGGGGAGGATAAGTGGATGGGAAACAGATGTCGCAATCAAAGGGAGAATGTTTAGTGATAGAATGGCTACATATCAGCGCTGTTGGGTTACCATAGCTGCAAAAGAGAGGATGATGTGTTTAAGCATTGTGATAAGTGTGCTACATTTCCAAGGCAGCTTTGGAGAGGTGTTGTTCGCACACAATGTAATGCTGGGTGCCCCAGAATGCCCTTGAGTTCATCATGCAAAGGTTTGGGGTCTTATTTACCGGGGCATCCTTATACATTGCACCCTAGGTGAAACTTCAGAATTTTCATTCTGGGACTGACAAGAGGGGCCTAGTCAACAATAGACTGCAAAGGTGAAAAACCACTGGTAAAGGAGTTGCAAAATGTATACAGTAAAAGCAAAAAAGCCTGGCACCTTGATGTGATAAGTTATTATTGAGATTACTTGTCTCATGTCATGCTAGACTTTGTTCTCAGTGAAACAGCGTGGTGCCTTACTTCTCCAGCATGGGGTCTGGCATGGATTCACATGCTTATGAATATTCCCCGTCGTCAGGCCGGGAATCCTCGGTAAAGACAAAATCAGTATCAGTTTCGTTTCTGATCTGTCTTTCTTAGTAGTAACCAATCACTGATCTCTGGGTCATACTGCCCCCAGCCAATGACTGCCCTGTACCTAAACCCCTCCCCTGGCAGCTATCCTCAGATTTTTACCGCACGTTCAAGTGTTGGGAGTCCTCGTGTTTTAGCTCTCGAGCTTTTACTGCGTTTTCGCGCTTTTTCAGGAGATTTTTCTCTTTTTACGGTTAATAGAGCCTCCAGCTCCACCGTTTCTACTTCCGATAACGGGGACCCGTTTTGGAATTCTTCTACGCCCCTCAAGGGTGAAGTTTTCGTTGAGTTACGCTTCTTGGAGGATTCCAGAAGATCTGTGGCCTACCTCAACGGACATGGCCCAGGACAAGGGAAGCTCAAATCCCGGATCCAAGCTGTTCAGGAGCTGCCCAGGATGCGGATTGCAAAATGTTTTCAAGGAGGATGAGCATTCGAGATGTCTCTACTGCCTTCATGAGGACAAAACGCACGTGGAGAAGGACTGTGCGTTCTGCAAGAACCTGTCGGAACGGACCAAGCAAGATCGTCGTTGCCGCCTGGCTGGAGAAGGGCACAGCAGGTGAGAAGGCGAAGAAAAGGTCTGAGTGGTCTTCTAAGTCCTGTGAGGGCGCCCCGGCGATGGGGGCCCAACAGAAGGCCAAGCACCGCAAGTCCGCGGGCACCGGGAGCGCCGAAAGGTCAGGCTCCTCGGCTGCCAGGCAGGGCGCGACTTCCCCGGCACGATCAACCACGAGCCAGCGCTCTGATTCGGGGAAGAGGAAGTCCGAGAACCCGGGTAAGCTTCTGGAGAGGCCCCGGTCGATCTCGAAGGGAGCCGAGGGGGAGAGAGGCGATGACCTCCCCCCCCCCCCCCCAAAGCGAAGGCCCAGGACGCACCTAAGGTGGTGAGGGCCTTGATCCACCCGGCAAAGGCCTCTATCGAGGTTGTCGCAGCGGCCCTGGCAAAGCCGGCAGAGGCTACGCCAGTGGAGGCGGCCTCGGGGCCCAGAGTTTCCCTGCCACCGCGGAGGGAATCATCTTTCCAGACCATCGTTAAGACCCCTGTGAAGACCCCGGCGGAAAAAGAGGGGGGGTGGTGGCCATTACGGACTTGAATTCAGCTTCCGAGGAGGATCCGGTGGAAACCGTGAAAGGCCTCAACGAGAGGTTCATAGGCCTCAATGAGAGGTTCGAGAAGGTTCGATCCCAGGGGAAGGTTCCCGCTGATATGATCGAAGATAGCGACGATGGCGACGACGAGGGCCCGGTGGAGCAGCCATCCAATCCGTTGCAGCCATTACCCGAGCCCCAGGATAGCTCAGCGGCCATTTTGTTGGCGATCCAATCCTTATGTACTGAGATAAGGACGTGATTACCACGGACTCCTACAAAGGATCCAGAACCAGGCCCGTAGGGAAGCCCTCCAAACAAGCGGAGGAGAGTCCACCCCGCTCCGCCCTCGGGAGGATACGGATACAGCGACTGGGACGGATGACGACGGCGGCGATGATACAAAGGACATCCTGTCATCACCCCCCCCCCCCCTCGGGCCTCTCCTCCCGATGAAATTGGCTCTTTTCACGCCATGATAGCCAGGGCATCCGAGCTCTTCCAGCTCTGCACCGAGGAACAGAAAAAGGAAGGTTTTCTTTACCAACGACGAGAGGCCAAGAGAAAGACGGTCCTTGCGGTGCCGTTGCTCGATGACTGCGGTGCCGTTGCTCGACGACATCTGGGACGAGGGGCTGGCTATCCTCAAGAACCCTTCCACGACACCCGCCAAGAGGGACAGGTACGAGAAGAAGCACCGGGTCCCCAATGCCGCCCCCTTGTGCCTCAGGGCCCAGCCCACGCCGGACTCTGTCGTCTCGGCAGCGGCCAAGAAGAAAGCAGCGGATGCGGAGGCTTCAACTTCCACTTCCCCACCGGACAGCGAGGACAAGAAGTTGGACTCCATGGGACGACGAGTCATCTCGTCGGTGGCGACGGCGATTAAGGCGGCCAATGCCTTAGCGATTGTGGCCCGTTACGACAGGGAGCTTTGGTTCAAGATAGCTCCTCTGCTAGACTTCCTACCGGACGACAAGAGGGCGGAGGCCCTACAGATTCTGCAGGAAGGTAAGGTGGTATCGGATCACGCCATAACGGTGGCAACGGACATTGCCGATACCGGATTTCGCCAACTGGGCAACGGGGTTTGCCTCAGACGACGAGGATGGCTCAAGGGGACGGACTTTCGCCAGGACGTCCAGACCAGAGTGTTGGACATGCGGTTTGATGGCAACAACCTGTTTGGAAAGACGGTGGATGAGTCCCTCCAGGCCATCAAGACAGACACGGAAACAGCTCGAGCCCTAGGAGTCCTTCAGCAACGGCGGCCCTTTCGGAGCTATGGAGGCAGATGGGGAGCCTCCAGGGGATCCAGCGGTGGCTCTTCTACTTACCGCCAGGTGGCCCGCTCCTCGTCCCAGGAGGCATACAGAGGCCGCAGCAAGCAAGGAGGGTCTAGCCGCCGTCGCCAAGGAGGCCAAGGCGGCAAGGCCTCTTCCAAGCAGGACTGAACCGGCCGTAGCGTCGGGCCCCCACCGAAGCACCCCGGTGGGAGGCCGGCTGACGAAGTTCGTCAGCGTGTGGGAGTCCATCTCCACCGACTGTTGGGTGCTGGACACCCTGGCCCGCGGACACTCGCTAGAATTTCAAAAGAAGTGTCCTTGCATTCCTCCCGTGGCCAGGAAGGAGAACCACATCCCTCAGCTGCTGTTGGAGGTAAGGGCGATGCTCAAGAAGGGTGCCATCGAGCTCGTCCCTAAGAGGCTCCGGGGCTCCGGAGTATACTCAAGATACTTCCTCGTCAGAAAGAAGACAGGCGGTTGGCGCCCCATCCTGGACCTGCGTCGGTTGAACAAGTACATCAAGGCACAGACATTCAGGATGGTCACCCTCCAGCACGTGCTGGGACAGCTGGAGGAGGGCGACTTCCTATCGTCACTGGACCTGGAGCATGCTTACTTCCACATCCCCATTCTAAAAGGACACAAAGTTCCTCAGATTCGTAGTCCAGGGGCGTCACTACCAATTCAGAGCCCTGCCGTTCGGATTAAAGTCGGCACCCAGGGTGTTCACCAAGTGCCTCGTACCTGTGGCGGCGCGGCTGCGCCTGCAAGGGATCCACGTCTATCCCTACCTGGACGACTGGCTAATCCATGCAAGGTCAAGAGAACTCTCCGTCGAACACACAGCGAGGACCGTCCGCTTGCTCACAGGGCTGGGATTCCCCATCAACTACCCCAAATCCCATCTGGTCCCGTCGCAGGTGGCACTGTTTCTGGGAGCGAAGCTCGATACAGTGAAGTGATTGGCATCTCCGTCGGAAGAAAGGACGAAGGCCATTTTGGGCAAGGTGCAGCGCCTGTTAGCCACGGATGTGGCCAGGGTGAGGTCCATACAAGAGTTCCTCGACGCCCGCTGGATTCAAGCGGAGGGCAGCTTCGAAGACAGGATCCCGCTCGACGAGGAGTTCCGTCGGGCGATTCTATTGTGGGGTGCCTGTGCGCACCTCGCGGCAGGCATGGACTTTCAGGCCCGGGCGTATCAGGAGGCAGTAACGACGGATGCCTCCCTGGAGGGATGGGGGGCCCACACCGGAGATCTCCATGCAAGAGGCCTCTGGCTCCTGGAGGAGAGGTCTCTTCACATCAACATCCTGGAGCTACGAGCTGTGTTCTGGGCGCTCAAATCGTTCCTTCCGTACCTCAAGGACAAAGTGGTGAGGATCTTCACCGACAACACCACGATGTTCTACATCAGGAAGCAGGGAGGCACCAGATCCCCAGCCCTATCCAAGGAGGCCCAGGATCTGTGGCACTGGGCCGTCGCCCAGGGTTGTTTCTGGTTCCCTTCCACCTGGCAGGAATAAAAAACACCATCGCCGACTCACTCAGCAGGGAGCTGCGCTTGTGCCAAGAGTGGGAACTATGCCAGGACAAGGTGGATCGGATCTTTCAACGGTGGGGCAAACCCCAGATCGACCTGTTCGCGACGACGACGAACTCCAAGTGCCAGAGGTTCGCACAACCGAGGAGCATGGGCGATGCTTTCTCGTTCCCTTGAGATGGCCTGTTCCTTTATGCGTTCCCTCCGTTGCCGTTGCTGCTCCGTCTCATCAACCAGCTCAAGAGGTCCAGGTGCAGGATGATCCTCGTCGCACCGGCGTGGCCGAGACAGATCTGGTTCCCGGACCTTCTGGACTTGTCAGCGTCCCCACCTATCAAGCTGGCGACGAACGCGGATCTTCTCTCCAGAGAAGGAGGCGCCTTTCTCCATCACGACCCGGAGTCGCTGAACTTGCAGGCTTGGCTCCTGCAGCAATAGAGTTTGGAGGATACGATATCCCGGCTGACTGCAGAGAGGTTCTTGCAAAAGCCAGAGCGTCCTCAACTCTCAAATGCTATGGACATAAGTGGAAGAGGTTCTCTGTCTGGTGCCGTGCACAGAAGTTTAACCCTCTGTGGATTACGGCCCCTCAAGTATTGCCGTAGCTACTGACGCTGGCCAAAGCTGGACTGGCTCACACCTCCATCAAGATACATCTGGCTGCCATCTCCCGATACACCAGAACTACAAGACAGGCGTCCTTGTGGTCTCATCGCCTGGTGAAGGAATTGAAGGGACTATTCTGATCGTTCCCGCCAGTGAAGGCCCCTGACCCGGCGTGGGAGCTCAACGTGGTGCTGACCAGGCTCATGGGTGCCCCATTCAAGCCGATGCATTTTTTGTGGCCATCATCTCCGCACGACGAGTGGGAGAGATCCAGGCCCTATCTTGCAAGCCTCCATACTTGACTTTTCACGACACGAGGGTGGTGCTGAGGACGCACCCCTCCTTTATGCCCAAGGTGCCGTCAGACTTCCACCTCAACGAGCCCTTGGTGTTGTCAGTTTTCTTCCCGTCGCCTTCGTCTCCGGCCGAGAGGACTTTGCACTCGCTGGATGTGGCTAGAGCACTGAAGTTCTACGTGGACCGCACAAAGGGTTTTCGGAAGACATCACAGCTGTTTGTGAACTTTGGACCTGTGAATCAAGGGAAGGCTCTCTCGAAGGCTTCCATTTCCAGATGGCTCTCTGGCTGCATCATGCACTGCCACCGGTTGGCAAACCGACCGCTGCCCGGCCGTCCGAGAGCCCATTCGACCAGAGCGATCGCTGCTACCATGGCGTTCCTGTCTGGTGTGCCCCTGCTGGACATCTGCAGGGCTGCTACGTGGCGGTCGACGCACACCTTCACAAGATTCTACTGCCTCGATCGGGACTCCAGGGAGGAGTCCAGGGTCGGCCAAGCAGTGCTGCGCAACCTGTTCGCTTAAGGTGAGCCTGGTGAGGAGGTAAGAGATGCTTAATGTTGAGTTGTTGTATTGCTTAATGTTGAGCCTGTTGCCACCTCCCATGGTTGTGCATGTGTATACTGCTATGTATTCTTATATTCATGAGCATTTGAATACATGCCAGACCCCATGCTGGAGAAGGAACAAGTTACTTACCTGTTGTTCTCCAGCATGGGTCTGGCATGGATTCACATGCGAACCCTCCCTCCTTCCCCTCTGCGGCTCTTCACTTGGTCATACTGCCACTTTACGTGCTACCAAATCTGAGGATGGCTGCCGGGGGAGGGGCTTAGGTAGAGGGCAGTCATTGGCTGGGGGCAGTATGACCCAGAGATCAGTGATTGGTTACTACTAAGAAAGACCGATCAGAAACGAAACTGATACTGATTTTTTCTTTACCGTGGATTCCCGGCCTGACGACGGGGAATATTCATGAGCATGTGAATCCATGCCAGACCCATGCTGGAGAACAACAGTTACAGGTAAGTAACTTGTTCCTTAGCATTTGCCGATCAAAGAATAGCAATATGTACCTACCTTAAGTGAGACAATATACCCCAAGCTCTCTAAGAAGGCTGTGTTCATTAGACTGTGTGAAAGGCAGTTGCCAATGTGCAACAAACAGGGTAGGAAGGGAGAGGCAGACCAGTTGTCTGTTCTCCTATATGCAGTGACAGTCTGGCACCCTTCCGTGTGAAATTATCATGCAAGTAGGTATGTGGCTCAATCCTTCCACTGTGCCAGGGTGTTGTGAGCCTATTTAAACCATCCTCAAGAGAACATAGAGCACATTCCCTACTACTTGCGCCCATGGCCCCAAAGCACAGCAATGCGGGGAGGAACTATAGGCAGTTTAAATGAGTGTCGGTTTTGAAACCACTGGCAGCAAAGCCCTGGCCCAAGCTTCCCGAAGGTCTGCTAGGTAGCTCATGTGCACGGTTATAGTTGTGTGGAATGCAGAATCCTACTTTGACTGTTGCTAGGCTCCTCTGAGTTTATCTGCATAATATAGCCTTGTCTGCCCTTCTCAATCGTGGGTGCAGTTATCTAGTCCGTTAATAGAAGTCAGCACAAGAATCTTAAATCTAATAGTGTGCAGAGTCTGCTTATCAGCTTATATGCGCTTGCAGGTCTACTTCTGATGCAATGGCCCTTTTCCTGCATTGAGTGTCACTCCTGTGCATGTATTTGGATGTTATGTAGAGGTCTACATGCTACCTTATGGCTGCATCAAAGAAGTTGACATTGATGTGAAACCTCATAACGTGAAAACCAAGCCAGCTATGTCAGTTAAGCCAACAACTTTGGGTTAACTTGCATACCCTCAATGCCTTGCTTTTGTGGCTCAGCAATGGAGGTGAACTTCCAGCGATGGCTATTAGGTGGCATTGTGGAATGTGTGACTTGGCTCAAATAAATAAAAGTGAATACTTAAGCAAACTAAAGCAATTCAAACTCAATTACAAGATCACAAATGGGATGGGACAATGAAACCAGGGTGGACGAGAGTTGGGTTTAGATGCAGTGAGGTAGTTATTGACAGTCCAACAAGAAGTGGTGCATAGGGGGTGTGCGGTGGAGCGAGGGTACCCCTAAGAGCCAAGGTATAGATCAGAAGCATAATCTCTACTTTTAATGTAATTTTAAGGTCTGTGCCGAATAAAGAAATACACGCACACGCAAAAAAGTTTAATGAGATCAAAATTAACACAGATCCAGTACATCACATAGCTAGGGCATCGACTCTGTAAATATTTTTTTAAAACCACTGTATAATTACTACGTAACGATTTCTCAACCTCAAACAATTGTGAGAAACCTAATTGTGTTCTTCAACCTACTCCCCGGGGATCCTCTAGTCAGGTGGCCAAGGAAGGGCCATTGTTTTTGGATCCCGACTCTGGGGATGGACAAGCGAGGGAGGATCACCTGAGTGGAGGGTAATGGGGGACTGGGAGGAGAACATCCAAGGGTGAGACATATCCCCCTTTCTCATTCCACCTCAAAACACCTTCCCTTAGCTTTTATGGGGTATTTTTAAACTCATACATCACCCCTCCCCATTTCCAACAAATACTGGGACGAGGAAGAGGCAAACTGGGAGTAGTGAAAATTTCCCATCGGAATAACATGGGGAATATAAGGGAAACTGGACATAGAAATAACTTCATTTGTCCCATTGATAGTCAGCATTCCCAGATTATATCACACACCTGACCCCACTTGACTGCTGTTCCAACTATAAAAGGTGTGGTTCTGCACAGCTGAATGAGCAAACTTGGAACCTTGTTTGGCCCAGAGAAGCCACGAAGCAGAGAGAAGCAGGATTGACAGCTCAGGAGAGAATAGTGTGCAGAGATGCTGGCCCAGTGTGTCGGAGGAGCTGCAGCGTGGCTAGGGAGCCATGTCCCCGGAGAGCCGGAGCAAAGGGTCTTGCAGGCTGCTGTTGGCAGGTACAACATTTCTCATTCCATTGGGACCTGTGCCAGCCCCAAGTGTGTCTGAGGGGTAGGTGGCGAGGCCCTGACCTCAGGTCCTCACAAACCGGAGGAACCGCTCATCACCACGTTGCTGCCCGGGTGAGGCTTGTAAAAAGAGAGAGATTGAGAGAGACTCTGGAGCATGCAACTGACTGAAGCAGAGGGGGCAGAAGAAAATAGCGGCACAGAGCAGAAAAGAGGAAACACTTGTGTATAGGCGCGTTACAAATGCCATATCATATCATATCATATAAAGGAAAGTCAAGAAAGCAGGCAGAGAAAAGTGAGAGAAAGTCAGAAAGCAGAGCGCGCAAGAGACGCGAAGGAAATGAACTATATGAAAAAGGGCGCAAGCAACTCAAATGGAGAGACGGGTGAGGCGGCCCAGCAGAGTGGAAAAAGGTGCCAGTGGGCACGGATAAGGTAGAGAAAGTGCAAGTGTGCACAAGAAAGCAAGGAGGAAGGTACCAGTGGGCACAAGAAGGAAAGCCAAGAGAGGGATTAAGGCTCACAGGGATCGTGCTTAGGAGGAGAAAATGGCATTTTCGAAAGCCTCTGATGCTTACCCTTTGAGAGAACCGTATATGTTTTTTTTATTATTTGTAATGCGCACCAGAACCAGGGATATCAGGGCGCAACAGTACAAGAATATGCAAAGCTTAGTTGCAGTGCTACATAGAATGAAATACATTACATACAAATACAGGATTTACAAATATTACAAAGTAGTACAATGCTAAATACCATTTCTGTTACTCAGGCATAGGTGATCCCAGGGTGGAAGTTACATCGCCCGGGTTTACTGGTCGGAAGATTTAAACCATGTGATAATATTACACCTGAAATTCTGGTAAAATTGGTCTTCTCTCAGTGAATGAGGCAGGGAGTTCCAGAGTTGGGCTGCTTTGACGGGGAAGCTATTACTTCCAATCATGGCAAGTTTGAATCTGGGAATGGACAAGCAGTTCAGGTTAGCTAGTCTGGTTGGTCTTGAGGATGTCCGTCTATGGAATCTCTCAGATAGGTAGATAGGTGTGGCATTGTTGAGTGATTTGTGAGTGAGTGACACCGTTTTTAGTAGGATTTTGTCGTTGGTCAGGAGCCAATTGTTCTGTCACCTACTCTCGGAGATGTGATCTCTTCTGGATAAACCCAAAGCCGCTCTTAGGGCATTATTTTGGAGGGTTTGGATTCTCCTGATGATGGTTTTGTTTGAGCCAATGTACAAGGCATTGCAATAATCTAGACGGGACAGAATGAGGGCTCTGGCCAGGATGATGCAACTGCTGTTAGAGTGAAAGGGTTTACGAGTTCTAATGAGCTTACACGTGTACACCGTAGTGGACGCTAGAGTCTTAACTTGTTTAGAAAAGGACAAGGTGGAGTCGAGATAAAATCCTAATATTTTCACCTCCTTAGCTACCTTGATGAGGTTGCCGTCAATTATAAAGGAGGAGTAGTCAGGGCCTAATATTTTAGGTTGGTGGGGGTACCCAAGATGATGAGTTCAGTTTTATCATCATTCAGGCATGTATATATGAAAACAAGGCACATCTTGATAAATTGAACATGTGTTTTCTTTTAAGGTTGAAAGAGGCCTGAGCTTGGGAAGGGAACCCCGAGAGGTCTATCAAAGTGGCAGCTTCACTATTTTGTGTTGTTGAAGGAACAGAAGGTTGGGGAAGGGAACCCAAGAGGCATTAAATACATTGATATTGTTGGGGCTATGGAAAAGGTCCTATGAAGAGTCCCTTTTGATTGAACTCATCCTTTTGAACCTGTCCAACCTACCGTTGGTGAGAAGACCACTTGAAACCAATCCTGGTTTCCTATTTTTTTTGAACCACCACCTTTTACTTTCGATAGACTTCCTAACACATTTTTGTCAAAGAGTGACGGTAAGCATAGATTTAGACACAGATTTTTTATTTTAGACTTCGACGGCCCTTAAAAACATCAGTTATGGGAACCATCCTGTTAGTGTTAGGGCTAGTTAGGCATTACACTAAGGTTTGGAACACTTATCCTTTGAGTCTGTGTCTCTCTTGATGATATGCCTATCTCACACAATACAAATATACCTTTGTGTTAAATAGCAGGCGGGATACAGGTAGTTGGTTGAACGAAAACTCCTTTATTCAGGATTGCACCAAGACACTCTCTCGTGTACTGCAAATGTAGGCAATTAAACAATGTCCAATAACAAAAGGAACACAGAGCGTAATGGCCTCAACTCAGTGTTCTGCTTTCCAATCAGGTTGAGAGTTGATCTTTCTTCCGCTCTCTCGTATTCCATAAAACAATAACAAGCGTGACCAGGTGCTGAAGCTTAAAGGCTGTCAGCTCGACGGTCTGCCGTCCAAGAAATATGTTCCTTTTACTCTCATGTGCTCAGAATCACAAGGCTCTGCAGGATAAGGTGCGCCAATCTTAAGGGCTTCAGCTCGGCGAGGACCTCTGCAATTGGGACGAGCGTATGGCCCCCTTCGTCCTCGTGGAGTCCGCATTTTAGTACGCCCAGTGGAAGCCTTTGGTTTCTTCACTCCTTCCTTTGGTCTCCTCTGGCGGCAGTGGCTGAGGAAAGCAATGATTAGTGGTCCTCCCCTCCCTTTGATGACCCAGGTGTGGCTACCTTCCCCTCCCTTTCCCCGTCCTGCAGCGTTTCTCCCGCCACCCGCCATGTCTCTGGCGCTGCCTCTAAACATAACATTCCGTTATGCCATGGGGATCTACGAGCATACGGTAGGTGCATTTTGTCTCTAATTTTCTTGCAATGGGTCATTTTGCTTTTTATGCTTTGTTGCGTCAATTCATGCCTCTTGCAGGGAATTCTGGGATTGGTAGTCCATTGGTCGGCTTCCGTACAAGTCTGAAGTGTAACTTTGTAATCCGGATAACGGAGTGCTGTATGATCTATTTTAATGGGGAGAGATGCTTGGAACTTGTCAGTTACTGCCCTGACGCTCGGCGTGTAGTTCTGTTTCTCCTCAGAAGAATGTGGGCACTCTTGTTGTGCCGGCTGTTTGGAAGGTTTCAATCCGTGTAGGGTTAGATCCATTGTTTCAGCAGCATTGGGTTGTTCTGTTTTACCAGAGCCCCGGGCCCCGTTGAGTCCCACCTCACATACTCCTCTCAAGGAACCAGGCCGTTCGGGCCAGTCCGATGCATGTGACAGTCAGCCACTAACTGATATTTTCCAGGTTTGTGTATCGTCACAAAGTCGTGAGGTTGCAGGGTGAGGAACCACCATAGCACCTGTTGGTTAGAATCCTTCTGGGTGGCTAACCAACGTAACGGTGCATGATCTGTGAATATGGTGAATCGCCTTCCCATCAGGTAGTATCTGAGGGACTCAACCACCCATTTAATGGCCAGACACTCTTTTTCCAGGGTTGAGTAGGGAAGTTCATGGGGGAGTCGTTTTCGGCTGATAAAGGCGATTGGACATAGTTGCTGTTCTGTTCCCTGGGATAAGACTGCCCCCAACCCACACCCGGATGCATCGGCCTGCAAATAGAAGTCTTTGGTAAAGTTGGGACAATGCAGCACTGGTTGGTTTGATATCATTTGATCAAGGTACGGAATGCTTGTGTCGCCAATGTGGTGATCACCAGAGTTCTGTTAGTTTTCAGTGCATCTGTCACAGGTGCCGCTATCGTTGAGAAATGGGGCAAGAACCTCTGGGTATATCCCACAAAACCCAGGAAGGCTCGTATTTCCTTCCGGGATGTAGACATTCTGAGTTTTTGTAAGGCTTTAACTTTATCCAGTAGTGGTGTTATTATACCCCCTCCAATGGAAAATCCTAGATACGTTGTAGTTTTCGCCACCAGTTTGGTTTTCTTGGGGTTAATATATGCAAGCTTTCATCCTGTAGGGCTACAATTACTTTCTTGAGATGTGATAGGTGGTCAACCCAGGTTGGGCTGAAGATGACCATCATCCAGATACGCTGCAGCATATGATTCATGTGGTTTCAGTACTTTGTCCATCAGTGCTTGGAAGATTGTTGCAGCCCCATGTAACCCAAATGACAAAACTAAACTGGAAGAGTCCTTGTGGGGTGGCAAATGCCGTCTTTTCCTGATCGTCTAGATGAAGGGGTATTTGCCAGTACCCCATTTTTATGTCCAGCGTACTTAGATATGCGGAGGAGCCCAGTTTTTCCAGCAACTTGTCTATCCGAGGCACGGGGGAGGCTTCATAATGTGATATTGCATTTAGTTGCCCAAAATCCATGCAGAATCTCGTGGTACATTGGGTTTGGGTACAAGTACTACTGGTGAGCACCAGGCACTTCTAGATGGAATTATGGTGGCAAGTTTCAACATGTCATCGATTTCTCATGCTATGTCACCTTGTTTCGCTTCAGGTATCCGATAAGGCCTGAGGCGTACGATCTTGCCCACATTGGTTGGGATGGATTGGGTCACCATATTGGTTCAGCCTGGTAACCCCGAAAAGACAGCTGAAACTGGTTCAAGACTCAAAGAGCTCTGTTATTTGGTCTTGGCTCAGTTGTTTCTGCAGCATCACTTCTTGCAGGCAGCTAGGTGTATTCAGGACTGTTTGTTCTGGCACTGATAACTCAAATAACGATGTACTCCATACCCTTGTCCTCTTTCCATAACTTGAGCAAATTAATATGATGGTTCTGGTGTTTAGCCTGTCTATCCGGCTGCTCCACTTCATAGTTGACCGGTCCTAACCCTATTGTAATCAGATATGGTCCCTTCCATTGGGCTAACAATTTATTCGTACTGGTAGGGAGCAAAACCAACACTTTCTGGCTCATCACGAGTTTGGCAGTAACCCTTCAATGCGGCGGTAATCCTATTACCGCCACATTTAACGGTCCAACAAATCACAGGCTTGGCGGATTTACCCCCCCATCTCTGAGCTGGGGGCAAATCTGCTGTGATTTTGCTGATTTTCGGGGCTATTACCGCCAGCAGTAATGGGGCCGAACATTCCCCAGTGGGCCCAATGGGGAATGGAAAATTCCCCAATTGGGAATGGGGATTTACTGTTACACCAAACCCGTGATCCGGCACTAATACCACTGGGGTTAGCGCCCAACTCGTGATGAGGCCCTTTATCTCCCACATTGAGTGAACGAAGTCTGGCTCCTTGATCATAGTATTTTTCCTGTTGGTTCTGTGCTCGCCCTAGATTTTCTTGGGCATAGGTTAAGTCATTCACATATTCAGTTAGGTTTGTCTTGTCTTGGGTGTCCCATATGTCTTTTAACAACCCTAATATGGATCGAGGCTGTCTCCCACACAACAACTCAAAAGGGGAGTACCCTGTAGATGATTGCGGCATGTCTTGTAACACCATCAAAACCTAAGGCAGGACTCTGTCCCGTCCCAACCCTGTGGGGCTCGTGGCTCGTCGTATCATTTGTTTGATTGTTTTGTTATATTGTTCCATGAGCCCATCCGTTTGTGGCTGGTATACTGATGTTTTCAAATGGGTAATTCCTAGGGTTTTACACACTTCCTTCATCACGACGGACATGAAGTTTCTCCCTTGGTCCGTAACTATTTCTTGGGATATTACCCACTCTTGCAAAATAAGGCAGAAGAACATCACATACTGGTTTGGCGGAGATTCCTCTTAATGGAAAGGCTTCTGGATACCGGGTCGCATAGACCACTACCACCAATAAGAACCAATATCCTCTGCTACTTGGCTCCAAGGGCCCCACAGTGGTCAACCCT
This sequence comes from Ambystoma mexicanum, assembly GCF_040938575.1. Classification (NCBI taxonomy): domain Eukaryota; kingdom Metazoa; phylum Chordata; class Amphibia; order Caudata; family Ambystomatidae; genus Ambystoma; species Ambystoma mexicanum. Next base: position 1,302,107,280 of record NC_090932.1, read on the forward strand.
ACCCTTTGGAAAGGTTCCTTAATCAGGCGCATCCTCTGCAGGGGGGCCCGGGGTGGTATGTGCGTGCTCGTTTGACATGTGGGGCATTCCTGGCAATATTTCACCACTTCCGCGTAGATTCCTGGCCAGTAAAAGTTCTGTAACAGTTTCTTCAATGTCATGTTTTCGGTCATATGCCCCCCTGTGTAATGGTCGTGCGCCAACTTGACTAAATCCTTTCTGTATGATTGGGGAACCAACAACTGCTCCTTTTCGTTAGCATCCAGACCTCGTGTTACCCGGTAGAACAGGCCTTGCTTTTCCTTGAAGTAAGGAGTATTAGTTCTAGTTGTCTGATTGTGTGCTTGTTCTCTGGCTCTTTTTAGGGTGTTGTCAAGCCTGGTTTCTGTACGGAAGGAAGGTAAATGTTATTCTTCCCGCCATGCTCCGTTTCCCCTTTTCTGGGCTCGGGATAAGTGGTTCTTTGTAGGCGGACATGCCAGTTCTGTTTTTTCGAATATGGGGCTTCTTGTAGCCATCTATCAAACCCCGGGAGGTCTGTACCTATCAGAACAGCAGTAAGAAGTGTGGGAATAACGGCTGCTTTTATGGGAATCTCCTCCCCTTTATGCCCAAGGTGATGTCCCGTGTTGGATTTTCTTTGATAACCTCATGCACACATTTTATTGCTATTTCCCTTACCTGGTTGTTGTCTTGGTCACTCACATGCGACTGTATGGCGGTCTGTCTGCTGCCCCTGTCCATCATAGCCTGTTCAGGGTGTCCGTCTACTGTGACTTCTGCTACATAGGGTAATTGTTTTCTTCTGAATTCTTGCGTTTGGATGGTCCCAATCTCCATTGGTTCAGCTTTCATATAACAGGAACAGAAGCATGCAATGTGGCCCATTCCCCACACTCAAAACATTGTGGAGGTTGTACTTTTGGAAAACCTACACCTTTGGCCGGCCGAGGTTCAATCCTAATCCATGGCTCCAAAGTGGTTGTTTTATAGGATCCATTTCACATAATGGTGGGCTCATTGTTCTACCAGACTGGCGGTATTGTGAAAGTTTGTGGTGCCCCAGCTTTTTGGTAAGCGGTTGCCACATCTACAGCTTCTGGTAAGGATAAATGGTGTTGTTGCCTGACCCACCTTTGAATTGGACGAGGTAGTGGCTCAATGAATTGTTCCAGCAGGACTTTACCCTTGATCTGCCCTATGGTGGCAGTACTGGGTTGCAACCATTTTCCTGCCAAGTCCTGAATGCGATAGAAGAGTTGTCTGTGACTTTCTCCAGGTTTGAGTCGGGTCTCCTGATACTTAATCCTGTAGGACTCCTCGTCAATGCCCAATCTTTCTAGGATCGTCTTCTTTACTTTCGCATAAGGTGTGCCCCTTGTGGGATTTGCAGCTTGATAGGCCCCTTGCATTACCCCAGTCAGTAGGGGAGCTAGAAAAAAGGCCCATCTCTCCGTTGGCCATTGGGCTGCTCTAGCAATTCTCTTGAAATTGACAAAGAAGCAGCTAGGGTCGTCTCCCACCTAGTACCTCTGGAACACTTTGGGGGTATGGCTGGTTGGGCCTGATTGGCCGCCACTGCTTCACCTAATATTCGTAGTGCTTCTCGTCCTTGCTCTTGTGCCGTGGTTGGAACTTGTCATTTATTGCCCTCACGTTCGGTGTGTAGTTCTGTTTCTCAGAAGATTGTGGGCACTCTTGTTGTGCCAGCTCTTCGGAAGTTTTCAATCCGTGTAGGGTTAGATCTGTTGTTTCAGAAGCTTAGGGTTGTTCTGTTTTACCGGAACCCTGGGCCCCGCTGAGTCCCACCTCACACTTTGTAATAAATAATGCAAAGCAGACTTGCTTGTGCTGCTACCCGTTCACCTGAATAGTGGGCAGTGAGTCTCCTGCCTAATCTTTGCATAGAACTTATGTAACATAAAAAGTGTCATGTCTTCCTCTGTGTGGTGGTAGTATGGACAAGTGAACCTATGTGGGAGGGGAGAAGATGAAATCCCAATCCAGCAAATAGCCAAATCTGAAGCACATTATACGAGACCTACCACTGCGTGTTGCGAGCCAGTCCAGATAATCCTTTTACCTAAGATAGAAATACTAGCATGAGTCTTATTAACTGTTTAAGCCATTCCTTTTCATTCCCCTCCAATTCCTATATAGTTTTCAATTTCCCACTAATCAACCCGGCATCCTTTTTGGTAATAGTATCCAGGTTCCTAAAAAGATCCTCTGCATTCTCTTTCACTAAAGACCTACGCACATAGTTAAGCCAAGGGAAGATCAGGGCATTCTCTCTCATGAGTGTCCCTGAGGATTTTATGTGAGAAAGCAGCATCCAAATTAGTCCAGAAATGTGGCCACATGCAAATATGCCTTAGCCTTAGCTCAAATCACTAATAAAAGGATGGTTTAATTCACAATCCATAGCAAAAAGTGGAGCTGAGCGCAGGAGACTCCTTAGCAAGACACCCTACATTAGTTGGATGGGATGAATATCCTCAAATCCCCAAAGCTCAGCACCATAGGAAGCGATCATACGAGTTGTTGCCCTATAGATTTTCAAACTGGTTGCAATAGACTGGTACCCTGAAGAGTGTGTAGTACTATTGATGGCTGTACATACTTGGGCTGTAGACGAGCTCCTTTGTGCACGCAATCCCCTCCCCGTCTACCAGTTTCAGTTTAATATTATTCTGCATAAAAGAGGGAGACAATCCCTTTTTACCCTCAATCATCATCACCTTAGATTTTGTAGCGTTAACCTTCAGGTCTCTTGATCCATAAAATCAGCAAATCCGTTAACAAGAACCTCTAAGGCTCTGGGCGTTCTAGCAATTAACACATCATCTGCATAACTCAATACCAGGGTATATACGCCACCGATAGTAGATCCATCGGCAAGTGTAGCCATCAACACCCCTACCTATGGTGAAGTAATCAGAACACACAACCTGAGTCACTTGTTGCATGAGCTTTAAAACAGATAAAAGGTCTGACAGTATCTTTACATCTTGTAGCACCGCCCAGAGCGTAGCCCGGTTCACCATATCAAAGGCGCTGGAAAGATCCACGACAACCAAATAAATTGGAGTTTTAAATCTATAATATATGGCCAACAAAAAGGAATGCATTGAGGATTTGCTCTCTCGTGCTTAACCCAGAACAGAATCCTCCCTGCGATTCTGCTAATATTCCCGGAGCAGAGACCTACTCGTTTAGCCTAGCACATACCATTTTACCAAACGGCTTGCTAGATGTGTCTATTAGCGAAATTGGGTGGTATGATTGTGGGACCATATGCTTGCCCTTTTTATATTTTGGCACACCGAGCGCCTTTCTCCATCTCCCAGGGATCTGTTCTGTAGCACAAAACGCATTCTTTAAAAAGGGAGCCCAGAGATCCAAGTTAAACATGAAAATGTCAGCCGGAGTCAGGGTTTTTAAAAGCAGCTTGTGCCATCATTGAAGCATACATTCAAGTTAAGCTTTCTGGCAAAAAGAATTTGGGGACAAAACACAGATCCCAACCAGCAAACATTATGCAACGTGTTCCCTATAGCTTAAACATGACATGGCGCACCAGATCTTTGATGCAGGGAGCATTGAATCGGTAAGTCACTGGTGTACCGGTGCAAACGTGCACCCTCAGGGTTATGCAGGATGCTGAGCTCGTTGACACAATCTCATATTTTTGGGGTTTTTGTGTGCAACTGAAATTCATGTGGCATATTGTGATTTTTCTTTCTCTTTCGTTCCCTGCAGGTCTGTCGATTTCCTGCTGGATTCAAGTCTTCGCAAACTCTACAGTAAGAAGGAAGGAGGATTGTGCCCTAACCCCACAGTACCAACAGAGGTTCCTGCAGACACCAGGAGCACATGAACACTTGGATAAAGAGGGGAGGGGTATACCCTCATGTTTACACCAGTAGAGTCTCATTGAGCCAGTTGCCCTTAAGTCCTCAAAATGTTGACTGGAAGCCAATGTGAAAGCTGGTGTGGTACTATCAGCTCAGGGTGTATCAGGCCAGGGTTCTCACATCCCAGGTTTCTTAATAAAAATGAACATAGTACGGGTAGACAAACTGCAGGCAACATTGCAAGCAACTCGGGGCCACAAGGACATGCGTAATCACCTCCCAAAGATAGTGAAACTGGCACAGGAATGTCACCCATTAAAAACCCACATTACAGGTAATCAGGCTACTATGAAGGACCTGCTCTGAACGGTCCCGCGATTCAAACGGATTCTACCCTTGTGATGTGAATACTAGACTCTTTAACCAGGCACAGCTGGTTATTCCCGGGAAAGATCAGGTCCAAGGTGGACTCTCCATTCAGCAATACAAACCACTCCACGACTGGATAGGTCACTTCCGGCAGCACAGCTGTACAGACAATGCACATTATCACACAACCTGAAATACTGAGGATACGACTGCTGGAAACTGGAACTCTCAACTAATTTACAGCCAAACTTACCGTTCATGTAACTTCAATGCGGGCATTCCCCCAAGCCCCCCAAAAAATAAGCTATGCTCAGAAGGGGGCACCACCTTTGAAGTCGGACAAATCCCACCGTATGCAGGTACTGGACAGAGGCACAGCCGATGTTTCACAGCACCTCAATCTTAAAACTGTCTTGGCATGTAATAAAATGTAAAATACGAAAACAAAGTAGTCTGTGGTTTGTGTATTTTTTTTAAATTGTGTTTTAATTCCCACAAGCAAAGCAAGTAAGACCCTTTCACATTTAAGAAATAGACATACAATTAAAATAAAAAAGAAAATATCAGAAAAACTCTACTTCATAAAGTAATGCAGAAAATTCATAATGTAATTCGTCCAAATCAACACATTCAAATTCATCACATGAATAAAAGTCTAGTTTAGTCTCTTTCAGTTTCAGCATCAGATGTTAGCAGTCCTCGTTTTTTAAGTATTGTAGAGAGCAGGCCACACAAAGCCAAAATCAAACTGTAGATCACCACCCATCAAACTACTCCCGAAAGCTTCATTGCCTATAGCAGTACTCAGGTGTTTACCTCTTTCTTCTTTCAAGGCTATGCTTCCCATCACCAGATGTTTCGTGGTTTCTCTCATGTCACTCATACCACAAAACCTACAGTTTGTGTTCCCTTCCCTGTCCATCCCCCCCACTCGCTCTCTCCAGAGTCGGGAACTGGTTTAATCGAAAGCAAAAATACAAGTCCTGCTTTATTGGACGGGGGAAGATCAGTAGGTATTTTGACAGGTAATCCTTTTCATGGTCCCAGTCATACTGAAATATTTTCTTTTCTCCCCCAAGGATTCATAACCACCTCTTCTTTGGAGGAGCCTATCTCGACCAAAAGGTAATTCATTTGTTCCTTTAGTTTGGTCATTGTGAGACGTGAGGTACGCGTTTGGTCTTTTCCCCATCCTTCATGCAGTGATTGAGGGGGTGGATTAAGCAATTGTGTAATCTGCCAGTTTCCTCCATTTTGCTCTAGTGGCCAAGGAAACAAGCCCAAACTCGTGCCTCATCACCGAATTGGGTACGGAATTTGCCAGCCCCAGTGTCTTTTTCCAGAGCATACCCAGAGTTATGTTTAGTTTATCTCCCAATTAGTTTAAATTGATATCTAATCCATAAAGTATGGTAGGTTCACCTTGCATCAAGTAGAACTGGATTGGAGGTTTAAGGGAGAAATGGCATAGCTGGGCATATACCGGTTTTATTTTTCCCAAAAGCGGACCGTATTTTGCATTGATGTACTGAATCCCAGATTGCTTTTGGGTTTTAACCGATCCACGCAATTTCCCTGCAGGCCTTTTTTGCCAAAGCCCCGTTTCCTGGCACTGCAGGGTAGCACCTTTCATGTGCTGCTCCTCCTCCGACCCTGCCCTTGTGTGGGTTCACCACTGTAGGACACTCCCCTTTCTCTTGAGCACAAAACGCACCACAACCCCCAGGGTCCCACAAGCGGCCATTCCTTTCCCTCCCACCCCTCTACCATCTGTACCTGCTAGCACCACATGGTAACCAAAACTTTCCGCCACCAGACTCCCCCAACCTGCTCCTTACCTTGTCAGTGAGCCACTGCTGCCAGGTCTCTGGATTGATGTGCACATTTGCACATGTGCCATTCCCGCCAGGCTGCAGTTCGGGACAGACAGCCTGTTGGGAATTTGCTATTTTTCGCTCTAAGTGGGCACAGCTGTTTGAACACCAGTAACATTCTTAATGTATGCTTGGCTGGACCATCCTTCCTCTCCTGGTATGAGGGTGGCGGGAGGGCATGGGAAGTGCCTTAGGGCCTTTTGTGACAAGCTTTAACAGCTAAGAGCGCCATTGCTTCCTGACCAAACAATGAACACGCTTTCCAGAAGTGGACAAAGAATGGCGCATGGTCTCCTCACATGCACAAATGCCAGCATGGTGTGGCAGGCTCAATGCTGGAGTTCAGTGCCGGGCTATCTACCATGTACCTGCTAAAGTGTGGCAGTGGGCTTCTTATAATAAAGAACTTTACATTTTCCGATGAAATCCGAGCACTCAGTGCCACCGAATCTGGTTTCAAGGCCATGCTTTTGAGCCAGTTGTCACTCAAAACAGGTGCACACGTTCATGCTCCCTTATGTTAAACCAAAAGGCACATTCCCATCTACCAATCCAAATGCGGCAACTCTGCCTGGTTTCGACTTGTATGCAACACTGCAAGGCAGAGCAGACCAGGTAATGGAATTGAATTAGAAACGGTTCTACACTGGTTCAAACGCACATCTGAAGATAGTCACCACTATTCAAGATGGGGGGGGCCGGTTAGGCAGACTCCCCGGTGGCTTCTAGTGACAGCTTTTCCAGGTCTCCTTGGCCAATGTGCACACATCCCGATGGGAAGCTTGGAATACAGCCTCTAAAAACAATGGTATCCAAATTGTGTATGCCAAGTGCACCCCCCCAGTACAAATATTGCTGTTGGATATGTCATTTCGGCTTATATTTTCTAATAAAATCAATCATCACACTCCTTTTTGAAAGAGCCTCACTACCCCCTGGACATTCTTCGGGTACATCAGGGGGTGGGGGCAGAGGGGGGGCAGCACCACAGTTGGAAGAGCACTGCTTTACAGGCATTTGGAGCATCCACTGCAAGCTTACTAATGGGTTAGAAGCTGAGAAGAATAAAGCAGAAGCATAGAACGCAGGCTCTGACTAGGCCAGACGCCCTGGTGTGATGCTCTGTCCCCCTTTCTCAAGATCATGTTCGCATTGGAGTGGTCTGTTTTTTGTAGTGGGTCTTCATAGTTGGCAGGCAGGAATGCACAGAAGAAATGCTGCATTTTGCAACTTAAGATCATTTTGGTTTCTGATCAATTACTTATGTGTTTCTTTGAACAGTAACACTTAAAGCCAATTCTCCTCCAAACCCTACTGAAGTGTAGTGCCTTGACTGCCACTTTCAAAAGTTAGTCCTACTTTTATGTTAGTTACCCTGTCCCGGTGTATTACTTTTTAAATCTGCTCACTCTACCAGAGCCTAGACTCTACACTTTTCAGATTGTCTAAAGGGGTAAAAACGTGTTCTAATGCAGTATAATAACGCAATGGAACCCAAGAAGGCAGTTGGTGAAAATACATACGATCGTTGACGGGTGAGTGGCACATTCTGGTTCCCAGCGCTAGTCACCTGCCCAGGGATGGCCTTCTCAACTTTTTCTTGTAAACATCAGGGAGGGAGGGGGCGGGGAACCTTCTCAGCTGGGCACGCGTCAACCCGTGTGGAGCCCAGAAACAAGTGTATTGGTGGGTGAATGGTGCCCCCTCATGCCAGCAAACTGCCCAGTAATGTACTGGTCTACAGATTTAAGTGCTATTTCCATTGGTTTGGTGTTAAGATTTCTTGTCACTGTAGTCATCTCTGTGAGCCAGAGACCAACTCTCCCCCATGCCACTTGGCTGCGAAGTGAACAGAGCTGGGAATTGGGGTTCCACTCCCCCACCAAGAACAGATCATTACTTTGATTCGCTCGACACCAGCGGGGGCTACGCAGGGTAGAGTCGTGCCTCTCTGAGAAGTGCCATACTGCCAGATAGGTCCTCCTACACAAAGGCAGAAACAAAACCACCTCCACGCAAGGCAATTGAAACAAAACCACCTCCATGCAAGGCAATTTCTGTCAAACACCACTCTTCCTTAGCAGACCACACTGTTTATGAATAACCACTTTTGTTCAAACATGATTTTTGGGATAAAGAAAGGGGAGTCTTGACAGGAAGTTGAGAGTTGCCGGGGTTGTAATGGCAGGGTGGGAAATGGGGGGCTCTCATCTGCAGTCTGTACAGGGGTGTGGGAAGGGAGCGATGGGGCATGTGAAAGCTCAGTCAGGGAAATTAAATTTTCCACCATTTGAACCCACTTATTTGGATTGGAGTAGAAACTAGTTATGGGGAGCTGCGAAATATCAGACTTACCAACCGTCGTCCCCCTGCCAGGAAGTCCCTCAATGCCCCCCTCCCCCACACCCCCTGCTGTTGTGTGGAACACTACTTGAATAAAACCAAAAGGTCTTTACCGATGTGCGGTCTTTTGAGCAAATATGAGGAAGACAACATCCGGCATTTGGAGGGTTTCCGAAACCAGTGCCAAGCCATTTACCCGGGGACATGTTCACTGGCAGCGGTGAGCATACCAAAGAAAGATGGCATTATCCATGGTGTAGAGGGGAGAAACGGACGTGCACACTGAGGGGCTTCAGGGAGTTCCAGCATAGGGGTGATGCCATACAAAGGAAACCCCCACTAGAAAGCTCAAGGCCATGGACTGCCATCCCAGGAGGGTGTCATCTTACTACTCTTGACATAGTAGTCACAGACCAGTACTGCTAAGCCACTCTAGCCAATGGGGCGGACAGCCTGCAACATGGGCGCGCAACATGCACAGGTTGCAAAGAAGTGATCAAGTAATGTTGGGACGCACTACCCTACAGGGATCTTCTAACGTACTCGGAATAATAATAATCACGCCAAGCATTGGCTCAAGATCACCTGTAGTGTCACCAGGAAGTAGACATAAACCCACGTCTTTATGGAAAGGTATTGCTTGGGAAGTCTAAAATGTCACTATCAAACCTTCCTGCAAGAGTCCTCATTGGGAACCCACCTAAAAGCAGCAGCAGGCACTACCAAGAATAAAAAAGCTTCACAGCGCTGTACAGAACACCACACTCCAGTTTAAACGCACAAGGCCAGGGATTCCATATAGAGTGCCTGACCTGCAGGTGCCTTAATGATCAGTGCTTCAACCCTCAAGTTTTACTTAAGTCCCAAAACTCCTTCACATGTGCTAGATACAAAGTATGAAAGCAGGCCTGTTCAGGGTGGCACAATCTCACATTATCATCCCTCGGCTTGGACCGAGTGTTAGTTCTGCATGCATGCTTCTATGCCAGCAAATCTGCCGCTGAATTGCCCTACCATTCAGTGCAACCAGAGCACAGAGGCTGACACTTTTTCAGAGACTCGTGTGTCGTCCTCTCACTGTAATGACACCCCGCCGTCCCACCAAGCGCTTCCAACCGTAGCCTTGCTTCTATTTGTACACCATAACTGTACATGGGAGCATTTTGGAACATTTGTTTCCTCAGGCCACCGATCTCCCTGCTTGCGAACTCAAGAGACGCGGGCGATGTATACTTTCTCTTTCCTACACACCAGCCCACCACCATCAAGCACACACTATTCTTTAATAAAAAATAACACTGTATCAAAGGCACCTTCCTGTCTGCCCCTGTCCGCGGGTCACTGCTCCATTTCTCTTTCTTCTTCTCATGTTACCGCCAGAAGTGGACAGCCCACACGCTGATGCCACAATTCCAGTAAGACACTAAAGGCGCACCTGCTACTTAACGTACTTTAACTGAGCACGGCCCGTTTGGGCGCCTGCTACACTACCACCCTTACATGTCCTTCCACAATTTAACTACGGGACGAACCGCCACCATTGATTTTCTTACACACCTTCTGTATGAGCCTCACCACCAACCTCGTTCACCAACTACTGTCTTGCATGCCGCCTGCCCACCATTACGCTTCCGATGCTCGGCATTAGTCAAACTGTGTTGGTACCCACAAGCCGTTGCCCCATTCAAATACAACTGGCGCTACTCTCAGCTTAGGCCTGCACATTATCCAGTGCACTGTCTTGCGGCAAGACATGTATGACACAAACCCGTCTCTGCCACATATGCTAGTCTAGCCCGTTTGTCCTCTTATAACATGCCCCTTCTCTACCTACTCGCCACCTTAAGCCTGCACTTGCCCGCAATGTTCTCCTTGTCTTATGCCACCATAACAATTGCCTGCTGTTTTGTGCACCTATTCTGCGTGTATTTGCCTGCCATACCTGATTGAGGCCCTTGAACCAATAGCCTGCTATTTTGTGCATCTATTCTGCGTGTATTTGCCCGCCATACCCGATTGAGGCCCTTGAACCAATTGCCTGCTATTTTGTGCATCTGTTCCTACCTGATTGAGGCCATCGCAACAACTGTCCAGCCACTGTGAAGCTTCTATAAGCTAGCCAATCCTGACTTGCCCACCGTGGTCAATTTGCTACTGCCATTCACCGCACTGAAGCACCAAGTCACCTGGATACGTCATGCTGCTGTGGTTCACAGTTAGTATCATCTACCTCATCACTACACGGCATCTCGCCAATACTCTCTGTATTCCTTCTGTCAGCACTGCCAAGTCATTCCACGACCACCTCACCTACAATATGTTCCACGGGACATTTCCACTAACCTGCCCCATCCCCACCACCATGCTTAATTCCACACCTAATCCTTCTAACTTATCCACCAACCCCTACCTGAATGATCCGGCCTTGTGGCTTCAACATTTTGCCTCTAAACCCTGCACTCTCCAACGTTGGAATGCTAGACTCAGATCCAGACTGCCTCGTGCGCCATGCGGCACTCGACAGCCCATTATGCAGCCGATACCCAACCATCCTGTGACTCTCCTCACTAAAGAGCTAAAAGGAGCTCTCATCATTGCTAGATCCCTTACTGCCCATGATCTCGATATCAACGACCTCATCACTGTCCATAACCCCGACTTCCTAGCCATCACGAAACATGGTTACATGATGCTTCAGGGCCACTTCTCGCCCTCGATATCCCCAATGGCTACTCCATCCTCAGAAAGGACTGTCAGTCCAACTTATCCAAAGGGGGTGGAGTCGCAATCATGCACAGGGACAATATCACTGAGAATTATCCCCAACTCCCAATTTAGCTCGGCCGAATCACTATCGGTGAAACTATCCCTCTCACCGACTAACACAGCAACACTACACCTCATCTACAGACCACCAGGTCCTCTTGCCTCCTTCACAGACGATTTCACCTCCATCCTGACCGATAACATTAAGCCCAACTCACAGGTGCTGTTATTAGGCGATATCAACCTCGGCCTATCCGACACTAAGGATCCCATGGCCACAGAGATTGCCAGCATCCTCGCCAATTTAGGCTTCCAGCAACGCATTCTCAAACCTACTCACAAGGGGAGGACGCTTGATTGGATTGCAGACTTAAATTGTAATACATCGATAAGTTCCAACTCTGCATGCATCTGGTCTGACCACCACATCATTATCTTCCACTTACCAGCCACCAATCCCCACCCCAAACCGACTATAGCCCCAGCTATACCTACCAGGAACAAAAAGGACATTACTAGGGACAAACTATTCCCACTCTAAACTACTACCCGTTCTAAACATCTGTGCTTCACAACACAATGACCCTACTGTCTTAGTAGACACCTTTAACAAAATCCTCCTCAAAGCTATTGACACCATAGCACCACTCAAACTACGGAAAGCCAAACAACGAGCACATCTGAACTGTGGTTTACCCCGCAATTTAAAGTCCTGCGTAAAGAAAAACGTAAGGCTGAAGCATTATGGAAAAGCCATCACTGTGAGGCCCACAAAGACCTCCTTCTCATTACATCCCTCAACTACAAGGAAGCCATCCTACAAGCTAAAAAAGAGGCCTACAACCAGCGTATATCACACGGTGAATCAAACACGAAGGAGTTATTTAAAATTCTCAAAGAATTTGAATCGCCCGTACACATACTTTATACCTGTAGCAAAGACAGCACGTGGTGCAACAATATCCAAAATGCACTCCTCACCAAAATAACTACCCTACAAACTGAAATCAATGCCAAACAAAACTCCCTCCTCACATCCCCCCTAAGCAAGCGACCTGCGCCTAAAACGACTACCACTCTTCGCCCCCACTCCATTTAATTTTGCACCTCTTACCATCCTTGAGGTCGAAAAAATCATCAGCAACCTTAAACCTTCCAATTGCCAAGGCGACTCCTGTCCTGCACCTATCATCAAGGACTCGGCCCATGACCTTGCTCCCTTCATAACCGCCTTCATTAATTCCTCATTTCAATCTGGAATAGTCCCTAATAATCTGAAGGACGGGTGGGTTATCTTTGCTTAAAAAAAAACGACACTAGATCCAGAGATACCCTCCAATTATAGACCCATCACCACGGTCCCGTTCCTGCTAAAAATATTAGATAGAGCAGCCTACCTACAGATACAGAACTATGTGGAAACTAAAAATCTCCTTGGCACAAGACAATCCGGCTTTAGACCTAAACACAGGAATGAAACTGCCCTCCTAGATCTCAAAACCCAAATTGAGGATTTAAAAGACAATGGCAAATTGGCCCTTCTACTTCTCCTGGACCTTCCTGCAGCTTTCAATCTGGTCAATCACCAAATCCTCTGCCATCATCTCAAATCAGCTGCCCATTTTTCCGACAATGCCACCAATTGGATTAGCGCCTTCCTCGACAATAGACACATGAGTATTCACTCCTACTTCATCAGCAAACCCTACCCCAGTCACCTGCGGTGTCCCACAAGGGTCGTGTGTATCCCCCACACTCTACAATGTTTTCACCAAACCTCTGTTTGATGTGCTTGACTATCTGGGTGTCACCTATACTAATTACGCTGATGACATCCAGATACTCATCCGTACCACTGGTGATTACATTGCAGACTCCAAAGCCTTGAATGACATTTACCAAGTCATCCAAGCTTGGATGGCTCAACATGAGCTCTGTCTCAATGACAAGACCAAGCTCCTCATCCTGGGCACACAACAAAGACTTAATAAGTTGAACCCTTTGTTCAGTTCATTTAATATCGATGGCAACACTATCAAAGTCTCCAAAGATACTAAAACCTTGGGAATCTACCTTGATTCCACACTCTCCGTAAACAGGCAAACTAATGCAGTCGTCGCAGCCTCGGTTTACACATGCAAGCTGATCACAGCCTGCTGGCCATTCCTCACCACTCGGTACTGCCTCATCCTTGCCAGGACATTGGTTATGTCTAAACTTGATTATTGCAATGCACTTTACCAAGGCACGAACCAACGTAACCTCAACAAACTACAGATTACCCAAAACAATGCTATTAGAGCGGCCCTCAACATACCTAGATCTGCTCACATCTCTGATACTCGGAAGAGCCTACACTGGCTCTGAGTTGCCCAAAGGATATCGCTGCCCTCACCTACAAATGTGTAAATAACCAAGCCCCCACTTACCTAGCTTTATGCTTCTCTCAGCACATCCCAACACGGTCACTCCGTTCTGCCCAAGCACAATGCCTCTTGGACCCCAGATATAAACAGCAGACAGCTGGAAGCGTTAGCTTCCCAGTCCTGGCAGCCAAACTCTGGAACACTTTGCCACTCACCATAAGAACACTGCCCTCACTTAACCTATTTAAACACAATGCCAAGCTCTGGCTTGCCACCTCACCCGTGGCCAACTGATCGCCTACACCACAAATACCTTCTGCCAGCCAACCTGCATTGTCCTTGATTATTTCTGCTTATGTAAGGCAAGTGAACTACTGTAATTGTAACTGCAACCTTGCTGTAACTCTGTTTTTGACTGTGTAAGTCAATTGAACAACTAATTTATTATTGCAACCTGCCACTCATGTAACTGATGTTTAAGATATGCGCCCGGTTGACCTCAGGCCTGGTGCGCTATACAAATATATAAAATACAAATACAAAACAAGCATCCCAGCCCATGCGTCATGTCAATTTCATCTCTAGCTGCACATTCGACAAACATGGCTACCAAGGACGAGTATGCTTGTCCTTTTTGCACAGACTTGCATAGTAGTCTGGGAGTTAAGAAGTTCCCTCAGGAATGTTATTAGCCCAATGGATGGAGCATGCATTTCTGAGCATGGATCAATCACAATTTTTTCCAAGGCATCTTACCTTTTGATTTTCTGACATTTAGAAACGCAAACCTCACAGGTCGGAAACCATACATCTTGAGATAATCTGATTGGTTGATCAATCGCCCTAAATTCAAGTGCTCTGGCAGCAGTAAATCATCCGCCCTTCAAGATCACATCGCCAAGTCAAATTGATATGCTACGCCTCTTGGCATAGTTGCTGACAGCGTGTGTTTGGCTATGCTGTGCACCAACATTATGACGACATGTTACCCAACACAAAACCCGAAAGATGCACATATACGCACAATATGTTAACTCACTTTTCACAAAAAGAAAATAAGTTACACTTTTCAATAATAACTCAGTTGGGAATTTTCAAAGTCGTTATAATTCTTAATTCAATGGAAACAGTTCAACACATCCAATGGAGCCATTATAACTTTCGTCACATCAATCAATGGAAGAACAAATTGCTATAGTAATCATGTAAAGGTCGACAGTCACATTAAATCCAATCTTTGAGATTCCATTCTTCGATGTTTTAATCCCAGTACTTATATTGTGCATTTGAAAGTCCTGTGGGGTAAAGTATAAATTCAATTTAGTTCCATCTATTTTCCCTCAAGCACATTGCGTTCCGGTTGGGAGATAAAAGATTGTTACACATCTGCGATAAAACATTGATCTCTGCATGTGTTCTTTGGTGAAATGCGTCCATGACAGGCACCACAAATGGGCAATCAGGAGTATCAAGATAGTCGCAGAATATGGAGAGCGCAGTTCCGCTTGTAATGGTTATGCTCCACTTTTGGATGGAGAACCCATCCACGGGCAGATGGTGACCATGACATACACACATCTTTAGGACATAACTATGTAGATTTAAGAAACAAAATATATATTTTAGTACCCATTGTCAAAAAACACTAGTAACTGCATTCAAATTAAACATAACTTATGTATATGTTATATTTTAATTGAAAAAAAATGTGCGGTTTGCGTCGAGTTAAAGATAAATGTAGAACATTGTGTCACATCCAGCACACATTTACATAAATATAATAATACCAAAGACAACCTACATGAATTGTTGGGATTCCATTCTCACAATACAAAATGCAGGTCATTTTATTTCCACAGCAATTCTGAATTGCAACTTGAATTGGATTTTGATGTACTTGTACCACGCACCAGACGAACCTAATTGTACTTTGGTGCAGATGGATCAGGAATGAACCGTAGAGAAACAGGAATACTAACATACAGAGCAGGCAACCAGCAGAGTCCTAAGAATTCAAAAAAGCTCCCCAAACTCAAAGATGGATTCTTTTGATTAAACGGGTGGTTAACACTTTTAAAAATTAAAATAACGATTTCACTGCCCAGATTTCCAAAGGTAGTCTGTTCCATAATGTGGGTCTGTAGACTACAAATCCCTGATTACCCGTAGAAACACAGGAAGATGGTGGAATTCACAGTAACCGCTTATCCTGAGCAAGCGGGATGGAAGGTATCTGTGGGTTCTACCTGCAAGATAAGCCGGGCCATTTAAATGCGAGTCAGTGAACTTTAAAGTCAATTCTATCCTCACGGATCGCCAATGCAGGCAGCGACAAAATCCCAAAATAGGAACAGATTTCCTTACCCCCACCACCAATCTTTCTGTGGAATTTTGTGCCCTCTGTAACCAGTGGCATTGTTTAGCTGGGATACCTACAGGCAGGCGATTGTTGTAGTCCAGTTTGGAAGTTAATTAAAGCTGCGACTACTGCTGCCTGATTTTCTAATGGCACACAAGGCGTAGCCTACTGCAGGAGATGAAGGCTGTAAAATATGGACTGCACCTTAGCACTCACCTGGCCATCACTAATCAGATTATCCTGCCAAAAACAGCCCAGATTCTTTTTATTTTGGCAGCAAAAGGCAAATCTGCCACCAAAAAGCAGGGTAACTGAGGGCGATTGCCAGGTTGAAGAACGTGTTTGGGGCCAAAAGACACCACTTCAGTTTTGTTAACATTGAGCTGCAGCCAGTTTAACAGCAGCCAGCTGCTAACGCCATCCAAGCAATTCTGGACTCTGAAGAAAGACTCCTCTACGTTACCTATTTTGACATGTCATATATGGATGTCGTCAGTATAGGACTGGAAGCTTACCTCTTGTTTCCTCAAGATGTCCATCAAAGGACAGAGGTAGAAGTTAAATAATAGGGGAGATAATGGAGACCCCTGTGGCACTACACAAATCCGGGTGGTCAAAGGCTAGTTTCCCAATTTTACCAGTTGCTGTTGTGGGGTGTGGACAAGGTTTATTCATGTATAAAAGGCATCTATTTGGCATAATCCAGGACTACAGATTTACAACAGAATGTTAAATTGGCGTAGCTGGGCAAACAAAGGAATTTTGAACATTGAAGACGTCAGGCAAGATGGAAAAATTATACCCTTTATAAGGCTTGTGCAACAATATGGTTTGGGTAATAGGGAGGTATAGGGCTTTAGAGGAAATGATGATTGAAAGACAGAGGATGCTAAATCTGCCAATGACGGGTAAATCAAGTGTGTGAGACATTTGATGTACCGCCTCGCACAGTGTCACCTTTTCTTAAATAAATGCCAATAGAGGGTTGCCCGCTAGCGTCCTGGGAGAAATTATGACTGGCTTTGGTTGAGGAGTTGGAAAGAACTAATTTGGTGAAGGAATGGGAGGGATTTTGGAGGGTAGCTGTTAAGGCTAAAATGGATTTAAAACTATGCTACATTCAGAGGGTTTTAGGCTGCTTAGACTGGACTCTGCTGCATATGCATGAGATGGGCTTGATAGATACTGATTTGTGTTGGGGCTGTGAACAGGAGAGAGGTTCATTCATTGCTTCACATGCTTTGGAAACGTTATTGAGTGGTTGAAGTCTGGAGGGATGCATTGGACCGAATTTACACTATTTGGGGCATCTCATTTCTGCGTACTTCATTGGCAGCGATTTTGCTTTCAGCTATGGGTAGATACAAAAATGCACGCAAGTCAACTCGTTGGATTGATAAAGTGCTTCTTGGGGCAAGTCAGCATACAGCATGTGCAACAATTAAAATAAACTAGTTTCTAAAACGTTTGCAATACTAGAATTCAGATAGCACATTTAAATAAAACAATCCAAATTTCGTCTGTTGTGTTTTTTTTCTCCAACTTTGTTATTTCTTTTCAGCTTAGTTACTACATTTTAACCTTGAAACACTTACTATGGGGAATTCAGGGGCAACTTGCAACGAGCCTCTTCTTTCAGTGTTCAAAATTCCAAGGTCCCCTTGGCTTTCAGTTTCACCCTTACCACAGAAATGAAAAATATGATGTTCCTATTTCTATTTAGACGTTTTCACCAGAACAGATTTAGTTCAAATGTTACTATCAATATACACATTCTTAATCAAACCATGTTGATTTATTATTAATTAAGCAAACAAGATACATGCATACGCGGGAGTGTGTTATTTCTGGCCTGCCACCTTTACATTGCAAGGAGATCAGTACTGGTTTTCCCAGTCAAATTTATTTGGGTAAAATGAACAACTACTAACTTGTTTTTATCCCCAAGTAAAACTGTGTCCTTTACTAGCAATGAGAATTCAATACCATTTTTACTGGTTATTTGAATAAAATAGTAACATTTCATCAAATAGTCTCATCTTGGCTTACAATTGCAAAAACCTAGTACTCTCTTACAGTGGCGTCTCTTTGGTAGGGGGGTGGGGACCTGCCTCCCCTACAAAATGTTTTGCCTCCCCTTGTGCACCAACACCCTCCCCCAGACAGCAGGTGTTGGCCTGGGCTGCTGTGCTGGCTGTCTCTCTATGGAGAAATCGAGCACAGAACAGAAGGGAAATGCACTTTGGGGCCAGAACCTCTGGACTAATATCACAAGGCCATTCAACCACCACTCAAAGGGGCTTGTTTGGGAGGGGGTGTTGCCATAGTGTGGGCCTTCTGTTGTGGGGAGTGGAAGGGAAGGG
The DNA here is from genome assembly GCF_040938575.1 of Ambystoma mexicanum. NCBI lineage: Eukaryota > Metazoa > Chordata > Amphibia > Caudata > Ambystomatidae > Ambystoma > Ambystoma mexicanum. The sequence continues at coordinate 1,302,125,577 of NC_090932.1, forward strand.
CTAGGTATGGGGCTTCTAATCTGGTGGTTGGGGGCAGGGTGACATGTATGGGACTTGCCAACTTGGTGTTGGGGGGGGGGGGCAGGAGCACAGTGCTGTGGGTGGTGGGGACGTGCCAGGTGTGGGGCTTGTGCTCTCAGTAGTGTGGGGCCAGAATACCAGTTATGGGGTTTGTGGTCTGGGTGGTGGGGGGCAGGATGCCAGATATGGAGCTTGAGCTTTTTTATTAGCAACACACTGCAACTGAGCAACACAGGACACCCTGACTTGATACCACCCTGTACCATTTGAGCAACACTAAGCTATACTTTATTAACCTGGCATTTTGGGGGTAACACCTTGCAACGACTTCTGTTATATGCAGGCAGTTTCCAACCCAACACAGTGTACTGCATGATATTCTGGCACAATAAGTATACTGACCTATGATACATAGTTGGCATTGTACTTATAGTTGATGCCCTACCATCAGAAGTATTAGAATATTGAATTTTTCCTACAGAATTGCTTGTAGTTACTTTTTTGTTTAAATCAAACTTTCCTCACACATTGTGCTGTAGAAATGCACCATTTACCCTCCAATGGGTCATTTTGAGCTACTTCACCGGCGGCAGTTTGAGAAAGCATTCAAATGCCCCCCCCTCCCTTACCTTTGCCTGTGGCCCCTTCTGTACCCCCCCTTACATTCAATTCCTGGAGATGACATTGCTCATATATTGTGACAGCGACAATGAGGGGATGAGTGGAGTTGGATGTGGGGTGGCAGAGAGGATGCAGGAGAAATGTCGAGTTACTGACTGGGTGACAATGATGGGTCTTTTTAAACTGGATCCAATCGATGGAGAGCACAAATGCTACGGCCAGATCAACCGTTGTGCTATGAAGCCTGTCTGCACAACAGTCTTTGAGAGTAGAGGGTACAGAATTACAAAAACAGATCGATACAATCAGATACAGATCCAGAGAGCTGGATGGAGCTATAGACCAATGCATAGAGAAAGAAGGATATATGAAGATGGAGACAGAGGGATATGCACAGAGATAGATGTATACAGAGACACGGATAGAGGGTTAAGGAGAGCTGCATAAATGGAGATTAATAAATGTAGATGGATAGTGACCAATGAATGGATAGATTATTTGTGCCACACACCCATAGGCCTCAGAGTGCAACAAAAACGAAGATGCACACAGACAAAAGCAAAATATAGACAGCAAACTGATTCCCAAAAAAACCAAGAGGAATTGAACTACCCAAGAGGAAAAGGAGGTAAATCCAAGAGGAAAATGAAATAACCAAGGGGATCTAATACATGTCATCTTAAGCATTTCTCACATTGGTGACAAATGAACAATTACTCAAGGTCTTGCAACAACTTAGAAACAGAGAAAGGTGGCTCTGGCCACAGCCTACGACAATACAGTTGGTGTGATTCCCAGTGAGCCAGTCCTCAATGTTCATCCTTCGTAGGAATATTAGGTCTTGCATTCTAATGCAACCTGGACCCACTCACTTACAACCAGCAGAATACCTGATTAAGGATTCTCTGGTTTCCAATCTCTCCGGTTTATTCACATTGTTTAAAATAAAGTTTATGTGATCAAGAAGAAGCTTCTTAAATTAAGGTCCTTAATCTCAGGCATGCTAGATTTCCCAATGCGAATATCCTGCCCCAAAGGGGTCGCCGCATGTCTGAGTAGAGTTCGCTGTAACCAAGGTCTTTTTGAACAAAGGTTTAACAGCACACAGTGGAGTTGTTGTGTCAACTTTGATACGTCAACAACTGGGGGGAACCAAAACAGTCTGGTGATCATGAACATCCTTACTCGCCCAACCAGTCCAGTTGGCAAGTGGCATCCACCATATGAGGCTGTATCTGGATGAAATGCAGGTCAGTTTGACACCAGTTTTCGCCTCCAACAGAGGACACCTGTGACATAATGTTGTCAAATGATTACATAGGCATGTTTTTGCATTGGTTGAGGTCGAATATAATCCTCTCATTGATATGTTGTCAACTTCAGTGTGGCAAACTACATCATCCAAAGGGTTTGTGAAAGGACTTCTGCAAGAACATATTCCCTGCTCTACAAGAGAGATCATTCACAGCTAGAGATAGTTGGATGAGATTTCCCGGTTGCCCTTCAGCGAGTACTTCGCTAGAGGGGCATACAAAATCCTAGTTCCCTCATTATCCAGTGCAATACATGCCATTGGAGAAGCCAGTATGGCTCAGTCAACATCAGAATGTTTCCTTTTTTCCTTCTAAAAGACGCTGCCTTCCACTGATGCTTCTTGCTAAAACCACTGACAAATGACTACTGTTCAGCATAGTATGCATGGACAGAGAACCAGGGTCCAAAACATGACCCACTTCCCCATACTTAGGCAATATTTGGATAGGCCCTTTGAATACCCTTGGATTGGGATGATGACTAGTGCTTGGCCAGACGCCCCTTTAGATGCATGAGCTCCAATAGTAGGCATGATGGGCAAACAAAAACTCAATCACAACAGGACAGGAAAGAAGTTAAAGCCTATAGCCTGTTGTAGCCCCAGGTCCCAAATGGCAAATATAGGATGGAGCACACACTACAGGACACAGAAATGGCCAGATAAAACAAAAGCCAGCTCAACTCACTACGAAAGCCAGCCAAATGTGTTACAGTCACTAATTAACTGCTCCAGAAGACCAGATGAAACACCGGGCAGCAGAGGTGTAGCGATGTCCAGAAAACACAGGGGCAAGGTTAATAGGGAGTGGCAGCAGAGCAGGGGACACCCAGGAAGCGCACACGCTCAGCAACTCCAACGGCTCCCAGGCAAAACACCAACAGCAGATCACAACATTGGCAGAAAAGACCCTCCTGCAGTGTCCCATCAAGCTGCACTGGAAAACGGTCCGCTTCTAACATACTCTAGTGAGAACCTGGTCAGATTGATATGTAGGAAGAGAGATAGTTACATATGCAGGAAGGGATGGATAGAGAGCCATAGAGAAACATATACTTTGAGATATATATAAAAGGCGTATTGATAGCTATGTAAACTGATAGAGTAACATGGATAGAGAAACACAGATGGCGATGTATATGATACAGAGAGACAGATGGGTGGATATGAGAGATGCATTGATGGTGCTGGATATAGACAGATGGGCGCATGCATACACAGAGATGGATAGATATACTGAGAAGCAAAAACAAATATGCGTCTTGGCATGCAGAGATGAATGTAGACAGAGGGAAGAAGGGATACATAGAGATGCAGGGCAAGAAACGGATAGAGGTAGATTAGATTCAAATACCTATGGAAAGCTTGCTAGAGATGGAGACGAAGAATGCAGCTAGATGGAACTTTTCATATAGATAGATGCAAAGACAGGTCGGCATGGACAGATCAAGATGGATACAGCAAGATCTATAGATGGACAAAGATAGATGAGAGATGGCTACATATAGTAGAAGATGATGTAAAGACAATATTGAGCGGTTGTTGTCCTACAGTTATTGAAGAATAGGGGAGGAAGAGTCAGTCAATAGTTCTTCAATCCCTTGTTAGGCTACTGAGAAGATCAGAGCCATCTCAAGGTCAGCAATGTTGCAGGTGTACCTGGATGGCCACCACACATGGGCATACACAGACTCATTAGGATGGAGTAGTGGCTATGCCCCCAAACGTATAGTAAGAGCACCCAGTGTCAACCCTTGTTGGTAATATTGGCACCACTGTGTCAGATATACTATTGGTCTCTTTCATCATTTTCTAATGACTCCGATTTACCAATGAAGTCACTGTCCATATATCTTTTAGTTGGTTCTGTTTTTCTTTCTCTAAGCTAGCTTTGCCAAAGGTTTTTTTTAAATTTCCTTCATTACACATATGTACTATAATCTTTAATCTGACCCATCGATGTTAGTTTATGGTGCTTATAGAAAACTTTTAATATATTCATGTTACGTTCCAGCACAACAAATTACGTGCAATTTGAAATTTGTATTCCTCCTTATATGTAGTGAAAAATAATCCCATTCAAAGGATGTGGTCAGCCTAACAGCTCCCAAGTATTTCCATGTAATACAGTCAATGTTATCTGATCGAACACAGTTTTTCAGACAGAAAAATTCGGGCGTTTTCCCAAAACCCAAATTATTTCAACATTACCACTGAACTCCCCAAGTGTTCTATTTAATTGCTCATCCAGTCTTATGTGACAGGTACATTCTATCATAAACAAAAGAAATAAATTCCGTAGTCATATGAATAGACATCTACTTTGCCCATTCATAGTTTCACTGAAACACATCACCAGTCATATAAAACTGAAATACATACACAACACACTCTCTCTCTACCTTCCTTGAAAATACAAATAAATGATAGGTCGATCTCGATCCCTCTACATTAAACCAGTACTTGGCCTACTCCACTCGCAGTTTGTTATGCTTCCATGAGCTGCATTCTGCAGTATACTTTACAATCAAGTGCATCTTTGTTACATAATAAAAACCAAGTAACCTCAGTCTCTTTGCTCTGCGGTCTCCAAGAGCAGGCCCCTAACCCACAATTACTAGCAACACAACAGCTAATGCTTCTTGTCCTGTCTGACTGCGGCTCACTATCAAATGAAGTTGGTCTACCGTTTGCATTTGAGCCAGGGCAATGTGTGTTTGACTTATAGTGTGAACAACCAAATAAATATTTAACATTTAAAGAGATGCATGCTAGCAGGGAGGCAGGATAGCCAGTGAGTTGTGGGTGGGTTGTGTTGCTAGGTATGGGTTTTGGTGTTGGAGGCAGGGGGGTGTTTGGAGGCAGGAAAGAATAGAATTGTTTTGACATTCCTGCACGTTTGATCCTAGGAGCAAAACCAGGCCCCCTGATTATTCTCCATCAATCAATTCTCTGCCTCTTTCCATTGGTATATAAGCAAAGATGTAATGACATGGAGTTAGATGGGAGGACTTGTCATGCATTAGCTTTGTTAGGAAGGATTCCCATTTATGTGTAGATTTCCCTCCAGTTGTGTACCCCCCAACTTGTTGCTGCCATTTAAACACCATAGCCTGACTTTTGCCAGTGGAGCACAGCCTTCAGCTGCACTCCACTAGGCTTTCGCTCACTGTATTATGGGGAAACTGACATGCCCTTAAAGACATTCAGTACTGGGAGACTGTTTCCCTTGGTCCTTTCCTATGTTGCAACTTTTCTGCAACATGTTACAAGTGCACAATGTACCTTACAGTACAGTGCACTTGGGTCTTCCTTTCATTTCCAAAGGCCCTAGACGCCCTCATTTGTGATGTCATCTTTGATGTCCTGGGTGTTAGTCTTAGCAGTGCACAGTGGTGGCTCGAGTTATGGTTGCTTAGCTTGCCATAACTGGCGAATTTCAGGGGTTTTACTTGGAACCATAATGTCCCTTTAACAAAGTTTCTTCACTGAATTTCATAGGGTTTTATTAGCGCAACTTAACCATAATGTCTACGAACATCTGACTTCATTGCAGACCTTCCAGAGTGCCACATGACCATATGCTGGCGCACAGCATGATGACGTGTCCGAGAACCCGTACGCACTTCACAATAAGATCTGTGCTTCATGGACAGTGTAGAACTACATTTTCTACTGATCTAGGAACTTTCAACTTCAACATTTCCCTTGCACAGCTCCAACACCTATTCGTACTCGTCCATTAACAATCTAGAACACAGTGCATACTTTTAGCAAAACTGCTATTTATCTTAAAATGGCATCAGCTAAGACCATCCCTCCTCCCCAAGAGACCCCACCACTGCTGTAATCAAGGAGCATGAGAAACACTGCCCCCTACCTTAGAAATAACATACGCGCAACATTTTCCCCTGTCCACCTGCCCCTCCATATTAGCGTTTGGTGCCTCTTCCCTCATTTCCCTCCCCACATTTCGTTCTTAGCTCTCCTGCCAAAAAAAAAAAATCCATCCAATAACAAAATAAATGTTCCTTTACGAACCACCTTTCACAGTAAAAAAATGGAACTAAAAAAAACTGCATAGACTCCATCTACTTAATATTTCTCAGTAAAGTACATAAACTCAATAAGATTTTCCAACATTTCCATTTCCATTTTGTGTTATTCTATTGGGACGTTCATCCTCTGTTCCACGGACTGGAACGGTGGATACCGGCCCAACAACCCAAGCGAAGCAAAGGTGGATAACAAGGTCTCTGGACCATTACCCCCCCCCATTCCAGCCCCTGAAATGTGGGATGAAGGCCATTAGCAGCCTAGGTAACCAGAGTGGTAACCCATTCCACTAAAAAAAAAAAAAGAGGATTTTTCGTCCTACACCGGGCTTCCCAGTTTAGGAAGGAAAATCCTTTTCCAAGATGGCCACCATGCAAAAGGAAGGCTGGGGTTCCATACAGGGCCCCTCTTCACTTTCCCTGGAAGCCTGCAGAAGGCAAAAAGAAAACCCTATGACCATATAACCACTAGCACATTTTTCTTCCCTTTCAAATGTATCCTAATTTCGAATAACTTTACCACACAGCCAGTCCCAGGTGGACATGGCCACTTTAATCCTATGTTTTGTCCCTTCTGGTCATGGCCAGTAGCCACATTTTCCAGATCATGACCTTATACCATGACCCCAACATTCTGGCCACTGCTAATGGCTACAGCCTACCCCAGTCACTAAAGCTGTACCACTATTTTTTTAAACTACATTATGACTCTTGTCAAATAGGAAAACACTGCCACATTTGCAAAACCATGCTTTTTGATCCTTGCCAATGAGCCTTATGCAAATTTGCTGGAAATCCACCCACTTTTTGTTTTTTCAAAACTGTCAATAAGCTCTGCACAAAATCCCACCAAACTTTGTAAACTCATTTGAAAATCACGTCAGAAATATCCCACCCATCATCTTCACCCCTCATATCCCCAAACATTATTTCATAAGTTTCACAAGTGCAATGCTCAGAAAATATTATTGTCCCGAGGGTTCGACCATGTATTTTTAAACATACGTTGATCTATCGCAAACATTTCCAATTCACCTTACCTCACTTTTCCTCATTTAAAAGCATACGAAATCTGGCAGCAGGGCGCTTCCATCTTGTGCTATTCTTATCCATTGCTGCATCTGCCTAAGGTAAACTGCCCTGACGTCACTAAATCATATGCCCCGCCCCTGACCCTCACATCACCAACCCTAGTGATTTTCTACACCTTTCTCGGCGACGTTCCTCTTCAGCTTAGCCAAACGTGCCCATATTCACCCACGTGACGCAGAACCCGAAAATCAACACATATCGACTAACACAGCATGTCACAATTCAGAATATTAAACCGTTCTTTAAAAGAAAACACTGTGCAATTTGTAAAGTACTTTTATTTCACAATAAACTCTGAGAACATCCGACTATTCCCATATTCAATCAATTTGCAAATTTGTTTCTTCGCTCGTGATCCAAAATATTAATCGTGAGGCACACATTCTTTTTCCGTACACAAAGTGTTCGTTTTCGATAAAGGAACCGATTGGGTCGCACAGTGAATTCCAGGGCTTCTGTATCAACTTGGGCCTAGACCACCATAAAGCATGTTACGTTACTTCTATTCGCTAGTATAGCGTACGGGCACATTGGCCCTGGGCGATCTTCCCAAGTAACATTCACTGTGATCCAGCCATTGACAACTACGTGCACCTGCTGATTAAAGAAGCCATCATTTGGCATCTGGAATCTATGACAATCGCAGAAAGGCAGGATGTAGCTATTTGTAAAACATAACAGAAAATGTCTATCAATACTCGAACTTTATTACAATATATCTATTGATTTTTTAATTCGGCATAGAGTTTAAACTAACGATTAGCACACACACATCAAACAATATCAAAAAGACAAAAACATGGAAACTGATACACAATTCGATATGTTCATACGTGACATTTTAATGAAATATTAGTGTTGAACCTGGGTGAAGCTAGTGGTAGTCTGTCTACATGCACCTAGATCCTGCACTCCCCATAACAACATAAAAAAAGACAAACACACAGAAAGATAGTACTTGCGTTACATTGCAGTAAGAAACACAGAACAAACGAATAGAATATAACCCAAAATTAATCTTCAGATAATAATGTAATGCTCATTCCGGTATACAGTTGTCAAAATCAAACTTACATTATATTCACCATTTCCATTCTCTTTGCGTAAATCAGACCGTAATGCTCACTACGCTCGTACCAAACTAATGTAATGTGAGCATGGCGTTATTGAGTTTCGTTGTTATGGAGGTTGGGGAGGCTGCATTTTCATCTTGTGCCACTGCGCCATCTTCCAGAGTATGGTTCTACTGCCCTCGCGCCCCCCACAGGCCAGGCCAAATGTTTTAGGTTCTTCCTTGTTTACCGGGTATAAGATTTACACATTTTATTTTGAGGTGGGAAACACATCTTCTGGTGTTCTTTATACAAGCATTATCAAGAACAAAGAACAATTTAATGTCACTTCTGTCACCTGTGTGACTAATGCTTCAAATGTGGCCGTTTCGGATAGGTCAGTGCTGTCCTTGACATCTATGTAACTTTTCTCATTTTTGACTATTGAAAATAAAATCAAAATTTAAAAAGAAAAACACCCAAATGTACGTTTCATTTTAACAATAAATTTGCAATGATTGTGACCAAGTCAAATTTATTTAAAGTGTTTTTGAGAAACTAAAACTTAAGTCCATATAAATGCACATTTACTAAGAAAAACTCAAATTTGACAGAAAAATACATAGATTTCTATTTAGATATTTTGTAAAAATATGTACAGTAAAGTTTTCTATAACATTTTAATATCCATATTTTTTCAAGAAATAATGATATCAAACTTCAATAGAAAGACATTTTAAACACCATACCACTGAATTTGAACCTTCATATTTCAACAATTTCACCTTTTTGAATGACAAAGCACATTAGCAATGTTCTTTAAAATAGTCGGTCCCCTGTAAACAATCTGTTGTCAGTCCATGCGTTTGTGAAAGATCTGACTTTGATTGTGCTGGCCATGCAAAGTCAAATTGCATCTGCTCACATACTGGCTTAGCCACCCATTACCTTTTTCTTTTGGTAAATGCCATGGTATAATGAAGTATATGAAAAGCCCCTCCTGTTCTAGCTTGTCCCCTACCAGAGTTCTCATTGTGAGCAACTACAGGCAGCCTTGGTTCTTGCCTCCATACGGACTATGCTGAAACCTTTGGGGCCTGTACTTTAGGCACATATTATGGAAAACATCCAGATCACCAGTGTTGCAAAATCCAGTTGAGCACCTCACATCTTTGGTAAGCATTTTTTCAAAACCTCTATAAAAATGTTTGTTATCCACCCACAAGTGAATGTTTGAATGATGGAGCATTCAATGCCACATTTCAACCAGAATCTGGACAGAAACTTCAAGTTTTTGAACACTACCATAGATGGTTTCTTGTGGACACGGACCATTTTTTTACATTTCTTCTGATCCTTTTATTTTATATTTCTTACCAGCAGAAGGGTTTTTTGGGATATTGATTTGGCAACATGTCATTCATCAAAGTATGCTTTATGTGCAGGAACTGCTCTCGCATGACCTTCGCTATTCCCACATGCCTGTGCGTAGTTATTAATGCCATTTGCAATCTCCTTAATTGCAGAAGTTCCATGGATTTAATGAAACCATATTTATCCATGGCAACAGAGGATGTACAGTCTAACACTTGCATCATGAAAGAACTCACAATTTTTGGGGTGTTGCAATGGTTCAAGAGTAAGACTTGACACAGTCATTATTTTAGGTACAATCTTGATGTTTTGATAAGAAATGAATAAGGAGGTTTGGGAAAATCCTCTCGGTCCCGAAACCCAAGAGGCGTTTCCCTGCCTCAACAAAACAAGGCATGTGTCAGGATGTTAAACAAAAGATTGTCCTCTGTCCAAAAATCCTAAGCCAACCCTCACACTCTAAACTCAATATCATGTGTACAAAGGGATTCTGGTAAGCTATGTAGCTTTCTTTCAAAGTTGTCAACATACATTTTTAAGGTGCATGATAAAAAAGAAATATTTTTTGATAGAGAAGGGGGTCCTCCCTTCCCTTCTGTTTTCTCTCGTCCTTCACTAGCTATCCAACACTTCTGGATAAAGGTCAGTAATGTTCACAACTCCCCAAACATGGGGGTAGTGGGAGTTTCCTCCTCTATGTTTTTTCCCCCTTGACTACTTCCATCTTGCACATTCAGCACTAGAGTCTTTTCACTTCACCCCAGGGGAATGGCTTGCTCTGAATTCCTCCCTTGTTACATTTTACTTCCATAATTTAACTTTACTCAAGGGGCCTGTATTTGCCCTTTGAGATTTCCCTTATTCACACAGTTCTTTACAAGGTTAAATTCCTCACCCTTGATCCTCCTACCTTTGGTATACTCTCCTATTAGGGTATTTGTAACTTTCTTATTGATCCTTAAAAAAGGGTAGGACTCCTCCCTTTTGTATTCACAATTTTAGATTTACTTCTTCTCCAGCATGGGGTCTGGCATGGATTCACATGCTCATGAATATTCCCCGTCGTCAGGCTGGGAATCCTCGGTAAGGAAAAATCAGTTTCGTTTCTGATCTGTCTTTCGTAGTAGTAACCAATCACTGATCTCTGCGTCATACTGACCACAGCCAATGACTGCCATCTCCCTAAGCCCCGCCTCTGGCAGCCATCTTCATATTTTTACTGCATGTTCAAATGTTGGGATCCTCGTGCTCCACCGTTTCTCTATCCGATCAACAGGGACCTGTGTCGGATTCTTCTACGCCCCTCAAAGGTGAAGATTTCGTCGAGCCACGCTTTTGCAGGACTCCAGAAGTTTCTCAGGCCCATCTCGATCATGGCACAGGAGAAGGGAAGCTCGACGCCCGGAAAGCTGTTCAGGGTCTGCCCTGGATGCCAGCTTCAGAATGTCTTTAAGGAGGACGAACACTCCCTTTGCCTCTACTGCCTGCATGAGGACAAGACGCACGTGGAGAAGGACTGTGCGTTTTGCGGCAATATGTCTGAGCGGACCATGAAGGACCGCCATCTGCGTCTCAACAACTGGCTGGAAGGGAAGAGCCCGTCAGGCGAGAAGAAGTCCAAGCGGTCTTCTAAGACCTTTGAGGGTGCCCCGGCGACGGGGGTCCGCTGGCACCGGGAGCGCCAAACAGTCGGCCTCTACGGGCTCCAGGCAGGGCACATCCTCCCCGGCGCCATCAACCACGAGCCAAGGCTCTGGCTCGGGTAAGAGGAAGGCCGAGCACCCGGCGAAGCTCTTGGAGAGACCCCGGTCGAGCTCGAAGGCCCCATCGGAGGGGGAGCGAGGCGGTGACCCTCCCCCCAAGAAGAAGGCGGTGAGCGCACCCAAGGTGGTGAAAGCCTTGATCCACCCGGCCAAGGCCTCTATCAAGACAGTCGCGGCGGCCCTGGCTCAGCCTGTGGAGGCTACACCAGTGGTGGTGACCTCGGGGCCCAGAGTCTCCCTGCCACCGCGGAGGGAGTCCTCTTTCATGCCCATCGACAGGACCCCTGTGAAACCTCCGGTGAAGAATAAAAAGGGGGGGCAGGAGGTCGTCGTGGATTCTGCCTCAACCTCTGAGGAGTTGCTGATTGAAGTCTTAAGCCACGGCGTTGGCGTGGAAGAAGACCAGCCCGTCGGGAGGGACCCCGACGTAGGAGACGACGAGAACGTCGAGGGTGCCGACAGGGCTCCTGACTGCCCGTCGGAATCCCATCAACCAGTGCTGCAAGACAACTCGGCGGCCATTTTGTTGGCTAAACAGTCCTTATGCTCGGAGATAAGGACGAGATTGCCATTACCACCAACGGAGGAACCTCTCCCGACGGGGGACCCGGAGCCAGGCCCTTCTGGGAGCCCTCCTCCTAAGAGAAGAAGGATTCATCCTCCACCTCCTTTTCAACCATCGCGCCCTGCTCAGCCCTCCTCCCCGTCCACGACCCGTGGGGATGATACGGGGACCGACACGGCCGCGACGGGCACAGACGACTAGGTTTACGACGAGGATCTCCCGTCGTCACCTCCTCCCCGGGCTTCCCCGCCCGACGAGATTGGATCGTTTCATGCCATGATCGCCAGGGCATCCGAGCTTTTCCAGCTCTGCCCGCAAGAGAAGAAGGAAGGTTTCCTTTATCAACGGCGCGAGACCAAGAGGAAGACTGTCCTCGCTGTACCTCTACTGGACGATATCTGGGATGAGGGTCTCGCCCTCCTCAAGAACCCATCCACAACGCCAGCGAGAAGGGATCGGTACGAGAAGAAGTACCGGGTCCCGGACACGGCCCCCTTGTGCCTTCGGCACAGCCGACCCCGGACTCGGTTGTCTCTGCGGCAGCCAGGAAGAAAGCGGGGGGGCCTCGGCCTCTACGTCAACCTCCCCGCCGGACGGCGAGGGAAAGAAATTGGACACGATGGGACGCAGAGTCATCTCATCGGCAGCGACGACGATTAAGGCTGCCAACACCTTGGCTATCGTAGCCCGCTACAACAGGGAGTTGTGGTACAAAATCGCCCCCCTGCTGGACTTCTTACCAGACGACAAGAGGGCAGAGGCCCTAGGAATCTTGCAGGAAGGAGAAGTGGCGTCGGACCACGCCATTACGATAGCGACGGACATCGCTGACACTGGATTTCGCCAGTTGGGCAACGGCGTGTGCCTTAGACGGCGTGAATGGCTCAAGGCAACTGACTTCCGTCAGGACGTGCAGACCAGAGTCTTGGACATGCCGAACGACGGGAGCAACCGGTTTGGGAAAACAGGGGACGATTCCCTACAAGCCATCAAGACGGACGCGGAGACGGCCCGGGCTCTTGGTGTTCTCCAGCAACGACGGCCGCCCTTTCGGAGCGGCGGAGGCAAGCAGGGTGCCTCCAAAGGTGTCGGCGGCGGATTTTCCACCTATCGTCAAGCGGCCCGTTCGTCGTCACAGGAAGCCTACAGGGGACGAGGCAAGTCTGGCAGACCCCGCCGTCGTCGCCAAGGAGGACAAGGCGGCAAAGACTCGTCGAAGCAGGACTGAACCGGCCATGGGGTCAGGCCCCCACCGAAGCACCCCGGTGGGAGGCCGGCTGGCGAGCTTCGTCAGCGTGTGGGAGTCCATCTCCACCGACCGTTGGGTGCTGGACGCCCTGGCCCAGGGTCACGCGCTCGAGTTTCTAAAGAAGTGCCCGCGCATCCCCCCTGTGGCCAGGAAGGATCATCACGTCCCTCAACTTCTCTTGGAGGTAAAGGCGATGCTCAAGAAAGGCGCCATCGAGCTCGTCCCAAAGAGGCTTCGGGGCTCCGGAGTTTACTCAAGATACTTCCTCGTGAAGAAGAAGACGGGAGGATGGCGTCCCATCCTGGACCTACGACGACTGAACAAATTCATCAAGGCACAGAAGTTCTGGATGGTCACCCTCCAGTACGTCCTGGGTGAACTGGAGGAGGGCGATTTCCTGTCGTCGTTGGATTTGGAGGATGCCTACTTCCATATCCCCATCCTAAAGGGACACCGAAAGTTTCTCTGATTCGTGGTCCAAGGGCGTCACTACCAGTTCAGAGCCCTTCCCTAAGGATTGAGGTCAGCACCCAGGGTGTTCACCAAGTGCCTCGCACCGGTGGCAGCGCGGCTGCGCCTGGAGGGGATCCACGTCTACCCCTACCTGGACGACTGGCTCATCCGAGCAAAGACAAAGGAGCTCGCCGCGGAGCACACGGCGAGGACCGTCCAACTACTCACGGACCTGGGATTCTCCATAAACTACGCCAAGTCCCACCTGGTGCCCGCGCAAGACGCACTGTTTCTGGGAGCGAAGCTCGACACAGTGGCGCTTCTGGCCTCTCCGTCGGAGGAAAGGACGAGGGCCATCTTGGGCAAGGTGCAGCGGATGCTGGTTGCGGACGCGGCCAGGGTGAGGTCCATCAAGTCCCTCCTAGGAATGATGTCTTCTTGCATTTATCTCATCCGCCTGTGCAGGCTTTGGATGCGCCCGTTACAGGAGTTCCTGGACGCTCGCTGGATCCAGACGACGGGCAGCTTCGAGGACAGGATCACACTCGACGAGAGCTTCCGACGAGCGATCCGGTGGTGGGACACCCACGCGCATCTGACGGCGGGCATGGACTTCCAGACCCCGGGCCACCAGAAGACAGTGACCACGGATGCCTCCCTGGAAGGGTGGGGAGCGCACACCGAAAATCTGCACGCGAGGGGCCTTTGGCTGCCGACGGAGAAGTCCCTCCATATCAAACGTCCTGGAACTCCGTGCAGTGTTTTGGGCCCTCAGGTCTTTTCTTCCATCCCTCAAGGGCAAGGTGGTGAGGATCCTCACCGACAACACCACCACCATGTTCTACATCAGGAAGCAGGCCGGTACCAGATCCCCAGCCCTGTCCAAGGATGCTCAGGATCTGTGGCATTGGGCCGTCGCACAAGGGATGTTTCTGGTGCCGTTTCATCTGGCAGGGATAAAAAACACCATCGCCGACTCGCTCAGCAGAGAGCTGCGCTCGTGCCACGAGTGGGAACTACGACAGGATCTAGTGGACCATCTCTTCCGACGGGACTGTCAGATCGTTCCCGCCGGTGAAGGCCCCGGCCCCGGCGTGGGAGCTCAACGTGGTGCTGACCAAGCTCATGGGACCTCCGTTCGAGCCTCTGCACTCAGCTCCGTTGAAGTTCTTGTCGTGGAAAACAGCGTTTCTTGTGGCCATCACCTCCGCACGACGGGTGGGAGAGATCCAGGCCCTTTCCTGCAAGCCCCCGTACTTGACTTTTCACGACACGAGGGTAGTGCTCAGGACGCACCCCTCCTTCATGCCCAAGGTGCCGTCGGACTTCCACCTCAACAAACCCTTGGTGTTGCCTGTTTTCTTCCCGTCGCCTTCGTCGCCGGCTGAAAGGACTTTGCACTCGCTGGATGTGGCTAGAGCGCTGAAGTTCTACGTGGACCGCACAAAGAGTTTTCGGAAGACGTTTTTGTGAACTTTAGACCTGTCAATCAGGGGAAGGCTCTCTCGAAAGCTTCCATTTCCAGATGGCTCCCCGGCTGTATCATGTACTGTCATCGGTTGGCAAACCGACCGCTGCCTGGCCGTCCGAGAGCCCATTCCACCAGAGCGATTGCAGCTACCACGGCGTTCCTATCTGGTGTGCCCTTGCTGGACATCTGCAGGGCTGCTACGTGGAGGTCGACGATTCCAGGGAGGAGTCCAGGGTCGGCCAAGCAGTGCTGCGCAACCTGTTCGCCTAAGGTGAGCCTGGTGAGGAGGTAAGAATTGCTTAATGTTGAGTTTGGGATGTAATGCTTAATGTTGAGCCTTTGCCACCTCCTGTGGTTGTGCATGTGTGTACTGCTAGGTATTCTTTTATTCATGAGCATGTGAATCCATGCCAGACCCCATGCTGGAGAAGGAACAATGCAAACCCTCTGCGGCTCTTCACTTGGTCATACTGCCACTTCACGTGCTACCAAATCTGAAGATGGTTGCCAGAGGCGGGGATTAGGGAGATGGCAGTCATTGGCTGTGGTCAGTACGACGCAGAGATCAGTGATTGGTTACTACTACGAAAGACAGATCAGAAACGAAACTGATACTGATACTGATTTTTCTTTACCGAGGATTCCCAGCCTGACGACGGGGAATATTCATGAGCATGTGAATCCATGCCAGACCCATGCTGGAGAACAACAGTTACAGGTAAGTAACTTGTTCCTTCTCTCACTCCCGTTCTACTATCCTGTCAGAATATCACTTCACTTCTCTTCTCACTCCTTTCCTGGGTGTGATTTTTCAGCTTCACTGGTTGCCTAATTCCTTAACCTGCCAGGGCTTTTATTTTCTCTGTTTAATCTTTCTTTCATCCATGTGACAATAGGTTTCCAATGTTGGGTCTCTAACCCTTTCTTGACAAAGTTCACAACTGTGTAAATTCCTCTTTTCAAGCATTGGGTGTCCAACCGTCTATCAATACTATTTGCATGCATAACAAATCTCCTTCTCTAGCATTGGGTTTCTGACCCACCTTTTACACGGTTCGTATATGTATCAAGTATATCAAATCCTCCTTGGGCATGACTTGGCAGCCATGTGGTAAAAAGAGTTTTGGAGCTCTCGGATGCTACTGACTGAAACTTTGATAAACTGGCGATATATTCACTGCAGACGTCGCGAAAATGCAACAGAAGGGTGTGCAAAGGATCAGAGCAAGGCTGAGAAGAGTCTCTGGAGAAAATCGGAGCGAGGAACAAGCACAAGAAGACTTGAGAAGCTCCTCCCGACGGACGGCAAAATGGCAGACAACGCAGGCCGCTAGAGAACACCTGTGCCGATTGGGCTCTGAGGGTGGCAGACAAGAAACGCAGCAGCTCGGCTGGTCGGGGCAGCCACACCACAGGCTGCACCCAAATAGCGTGCCCTTAGCAGGAGAGGAGGAGACAAGACCTAGAAGAGCTGAGGAGAGATGACTCGCTCTGAGGTTGCAGGTGGTGTGGGACATGTGAGCGGGCCAGACCAATTAAGCGCGCAGAACCCGCAGCATCTGGGTCCAAGGCGGCCGTCGGCGCAGTGCCCTGCCACCAACCTGCGAGAGCTGAAGAGGCGGAAGATCCCTCCTCGGTCCTGACAGCCCCATTGGGGTACTCTCCCCAAGGTAGAGGTGAGGCAGGAGCTGCCAGGATCCAGCAGACCCTACCACCCACTGTGGGAGACAGCGGGACATCAACGCGCATATTGAAGCACCACCAGTAAACAACGGCAGCTTCCCCCCGCCGGTTGGGGGCAAGGCAAGGCATTACCCTCCAGACCATGCCGGATCACGGAACTGAGGCGCCTGCTCCCCACGGTGTGTGGTGGGACTGGGGGGGCCTACAGCAAGACACTGCAAATGCTCACGGTCTCCCGCAGGAGGGAAGAAGAACCGTGCACAAGAGCCGCAACACCATGAGGGAGGGAGAACATGAACCGCAGAGGGCCAGGTGCATCGTGAAGGTGAGCGGAAATCTGGCAAAGGGCGAACGAGGGGGACAGGGGTCCAAGCCCAGCTGAACAGGGGGGGGGGGGACACCGCAACACAGCGGTAAGCAGCTACCAGGAGCATATTGCTACGTGGGCGGCCACAATCCGCTCTGGCATTGTCCCAAGCCAGACAGTGATCAAGACCTACAGGGTTGAGAGTCGGTATCTAGTCAATTCATATAAAACCCATTCCATCCTATACCATTCCATCAACATTTTTCCATGTAAAAAATGTCCATCTAATGCATGTTTTTGGGGTGGGGGTAAAGGGTTCATTTTTGTTCAGGTGCATTTTAAAGGATAAAAAAACGGGTTTGGGGGACCCCCCCCCCCAAAAAGAAAAATAAATGCATTAGATGGACATTTTTTAAATGGAAAAATTTCGATGGAATGGCATTAGATGCAATGTTTATAGATGAAATTACCTTAAACCGTTGAGCTGATAGCAGACAGGGTGTTACAGTAGACCCGGCCACCCCCGGCCACGTAGGGACTATAGACACGCCATTGGGTGGTGCCGGACATTTCCACCAACCCACTCAGCTAAGGAGGTAGCATACCAACTAGAGAACCCCAGGTGCATTTTGCCACGCGCGAGTCCGCAGCCCGCTCCAGCAAAGCCTCAACTCAGACATTGTCTCAGGCCCACCAGGTTGGGCCCAGAGCAGACTGCTGGGGCAGAACAGTGCCCCCCTAAGGCCCACACAGAAACTACAAGGAACCCCCTGGGAGTCTCAGACACTACCACCAGCCCGTGGCAGGTACACCACGCCGACCTAACCACTAGCATAACATGGGGCGATGCTGAGGGGCCAATCTGCATAAAACGACGACATCAAGCCCATAGTGTGGCAAAGGCACACAACATAAGAGCTACCGGATGAGCTAGTCACCTTCAAGAGAAGCTGGCCGGCTCTACAGAATAGCAGCCTCAAGCTAGAACGAGTGCCCATACAAGGCTAAACCACATAAGGAAGGTGCACGCAACCCGGAAAGCAGAGGAAACTAGCAACTAGCTGGTGGCCGAAGGGGAAGCTAATCTCTGCACCACAGCTGAAATAAGCACCTCTAACAAGTGACTATATAAGATAACAGATACATATGAGGGTGCAATCCATTGCCCCTCTGAGGTCAGCTGAAGAGCACCTGCACTCCCTGACACAGCACATAAAAGGGCAAAGGTATTCCCTGCACACGTCCCAGAGAATACGGCTGAGAAAGGTGACACAGGCCACAGGGCTACATGTAAAGAGATCCCAATTGCCTCTGGAAATTCAGGGGGTGTTGGGGAGGGAAGATGCCTGCAGATGCCACCTGGGTTTTGGGGCAGTGCTCCTGGCGCTGAGAAGGGGACTGCATCTCGCACAATAGCGTGAGGAGAGGCATGCTAGGCAAATCTAAAGGCATCAGAGGCAAACAGACCAGCATGGAATACTTTACCAAGAAACAGGATAAAAGCCAATCCACCGCATCAGACATTAACGCGGGTGCGACGAGCTCCGGACAGTAAGGAGAAGGTCGAGGTGATGGCCCTATACTGGACGCTATAGCGGCCCTGAAGGCTTTCATGGAGAACAAGTTGGACGCGGTTATGGTGGACATGAGCCTCCTTCAGCAGGACGTAGGGGCCCTGGCAGACCGAGTGGGCACGGCAGAACAACAAGTGCAGACCAACACCACTGATATGGCCTCCACCCAGTCCCAGATGTTAGACGTATTACAGAGGGTGAAGATCCTTGAGCGGAGGATGCAGAAGGGAGGGCCAGAAGGAATATTGTCTATATTGGTGGACTGCCGGAGGTGGGGATGAGGGCTGAGACCCCACAAACTATGTTGAAAACCTACTGCTGCCAGTGATAGGAGCAGTAGCGCTGTCCCAAGGCTTTGCTGTGGAGACAGCCCACAGAGCCCTCACTAGAAAACCTCGACCAGGAGCCCCTCCGACACCAATGATTTTCAAGATCATGAACTATAGAGACCAGGAGAAAATACTGACATTCTGAAGAGAAGGCGGGGTGAGAACTAGAAACTCTTCAAGAATAACAATTTATCCGGAATAAATACACAGCCCTGGTCCAGAGGCAGCGGTCGCGCTTTGGCCTTACCAAAAATCACCTCAAGGCAGCGAATATACGCTTCATGCTGCTATACCCTGCCAAACTTAAGTCCTGAAGGAAGACAAATGCTATTTCTTTAAGACGACGGAGGAGGCTCAAGAATGGAATGTCCAACAGAGCATCCCTCAACAGAGCCATGAACGGCAACAACAATGAGGACCGACCCTAATGACAACACGTTTGGACTTGGAAACAGAGAATTCAAGATGGGATGATATGATGCAAGCCAGCTGGAGAAGATCTCGGCATTCCCAAAGGAGGGTGGGGTGATAACAAGAAGCTGCTAGAATAACCATCTATCCGGACTATGCAGCACTGGTGCAAAAGCAGCAGGCACAATTTTGGCTGACCAAGGAGCGACTCTGGGCTGCAGGTGTGCAATTTATGCCACTATAACCGGCTAAACTGAAGGTGCTGCATAGTGGCAGGACACATCTTTGCGACCACAGCCGATGCTCACGAGTGGATGGATCAGCAAGGGATCCCATAACTAAGACCTGGGAACGGGCGAACAACAGCAATGCACGTCAATGAGACTGAGTGCGATGACAATGAGCGACCTATGTTAAAGAGACGAGGACCAGTAGATTGATAAGCGGGAGCGGGAACCTGTACACTCCTCGGTAAGACCACCAATTGCCACGCTGGAACCCCACAGAGGAATAGAACTTAAGATGCCTGTTTTTAGGCATTCCACTGCAGCGAGTGTGCCCACTGAAAGGATGGTGGCACAAGGAAAGCAGAGAACCCAGAGCAGGGGGGGGGGGTGGCTGAGCGATTGTTAACAGTTATAGTTAGTGTGTGGTTAGATTGGTTGAGAGACGGCACAAGTGCAGGAGGAAGCACCAAGCAACATGGACGAAGCGCAAGTGGCAGGCTTACAGAAACATACCCCAACGAGGGCAGCCAAAGCGGTACAGAGAGAAGGCAGACCCGCAAGGACCCCGAGCAGACAAGAAGAAACAGGGACGGGCCAGAACCACCCCAAGTGGAGTAGACCGGCAAAGGACCAAACGAGAGAGTCCGGCACAAGACACAGGGCACCACACAGGCCCATGGGTACAGAAGGGCTGAGTGACACAGTAACTGAAAGGGTCACGAAAAAGCCATCATAGTTACCTGGAACGTCAGGGTACTGAATGCCTACGTCAAGGGGCTGAGGGGTCTATGCCTGGCTGAACAGGGCGAAAGTTCAAATAGCAATGCTGCAAGAAACTCATCGGACAGCCGAAAAGCAAACAAAAATTGCCAAGAAATGGGGCGGGCAAATGTACACCTCAACTTACTTGAATTACGCCAGAGGAGCACTGACATGGATTGCCCCAGTAGTACCCTTCCAGTTCATAAGACAAGAGAGGGACTCTATAGTAATCGTACAAGGAATGCTGGAGAACAAGGTGGTGTGCCTGATAAACTTGTACGCCCCTAATCGTGATGCAGCAGAGTTCTTCAGAACAATTACACCTCGACTGGCCCCATACAGAGAAGCGTCATTCATCTGGGCAGGCGACTTCAACTGCACATTGAACCTGCAGGTAGACAGATCTGACACCAGGCAAAGAAAGCTAGCACCGCCGGCCATAACTCTGCAGAAGAGTCTAGACCAGCTGGAACTGGACGTCTGGAGGAAGGTACATGCCGACACTAGGGGATACACACTATAGCGCTCCACACAGAATATACACCCAAATAGATTACTTATTCATGGGCAGGGAGACTAGGGGAAATTCACAGGGATACATATCAAGGCATGAACACTATCTGACCACGCCCCGCTGGTGGCAACATGGGCATACACATACAGGGGGTCCCACATGGCAACTGAGGGCAGCAGTGCTGATGGATGGGGATTTTCAAGAGCACAGAGACACAATAGACTACTATTTTGACCATAATGTGGGGAGTGTGGACAGCACTGGAAAGGTCTGGGAAGCCTTGAAGGTAGTGGTCAGGGGAGCAGCGATAGGGAAGGCGGGAGAATTGAGTGGCAGCATATTGGCAGAGCTGAGTGAGATAGAAAGGGAGATAGAATGGGTAGAGACACGAGCAGGTATGAAGGGAGAAGAACCAGGGGAACTCGCCACGTTAAAGCTGCAGTGCAATTTGGGAGAAATTGGGGAAACTGGGCTATGGGAAGTACATACAGGGACTGCATGCGGAAGGGGACAAACCCAGCAGACTCTTGGCCAGGCTCACTAGGCAGGATAGCAGACACAACCCCATAAATGCAATCAAAGATGAGCAGGGGAGGAAGGGAGTACCCAGGAAGGGATAAATGAGGTATTTTTCAAGATTCTATGAAAGGTGGTACTCCCGGGACCAAGCGGCAGAGGCTGGAGACATAGCCGAAGCCCTGTGGGAGATTCCCCTTCGCAAGATAATAGGAGCAGGTGCAGATACTGGAAGCACCCCTCAAGGTGGAGGAGTTGACGGCCATAATAGCCAATCTTCCAACAGGCAAGATCCCGGGACCGGATGGGTTACCCAGGAAATTTAATAAAAAATACAAAGCCACCCCCTGGACCGTGATTGCTAGAGATGTATGAAGAGGTGTACGAGAGAGGACGGTTACGGCAGAGCCCATCAGAATTTGTTATAATACCCATATGAAAACCGGGGAAGCTGCCCCTTGAGTGCGGCTCCTACAGACCGATCTCCCTGATAAACTAGGACTCCAAAATCCTGCCCGCGGCCTTAGCAAATCGACTCAAGAGAGTCATACCTACCCTGGTGCACTCAGACCAAATGGGATATGTACCGGGGAGGAACACAAAATGGAATCTGCGTAGACTCCACCATGTAGTGGGATATATTTACCCACTCAACAACATTTCCCCACATCACCAAGCTGCATTTGTGCAAGAAACAGCAACCAGTGTCTGCCGTCAGCTTGAGGGATCAGTGTTATGATTTACTGCCACGACGGGGACTTGAACTTAGGGCAGTTGATCAATGGATAAGATTCGCTCATCACCTGACCCATGGGGTTTACAATTCTAAGTGGCCGAATATCGAACGTAAGATGCGTTGGAAAAGAAAATTGTGATTGATCGTTATATGCTCGGAATTAAATGCCTTTTCCATTGGGCCAATACAATTCCTGAGAGATCTACTTTAGGAGAACACCAACCACACCCAATAATAAAGGATATGTAAAGAGCTGTGATTGGATAGATCGAATTAAGTCACTTGCATGGTCAACCTTCACTACACAGGTTACCAATTTAACAACCACTTGCTTCTTGGGTATTAATGGCTCCAATGTCATTCTGGCAAAAACCTGCATGGCACTGCAAAAAGGGGAAAGGTTCATGCAAGTTTGTTATTGGTTAAATAGAAATATAGTGCCTTGCTGTGCATCGGTCATCATTTGACCCCTCCACCCCTCACCCACACTATGACCAATTTGGGAGATTGTGTCCCTATGCAACAGCTACTGCTACAACACTCAGGTGGACGTCAGCAGAACCGAGCCAGTTCCGCAACGCAAAGCAAGGATAAACAGTCAGAATGCACTTCGTGCACTCCCACCGTCACAATTTCAGTTGTCGACACCCACTGCACCCAAACTGCTTCATTAATGAAAAACAAGGTTTGCCAAGTAATGCAGGATTTATTAGTGTCTTTGTGGGGGAGAATCAGGAGTCATTCCTCAATGGCGTTGTCATTCTCGTTACAGTCCACTGTAGATTTCTTCTCCGCTCTTGGGACAGGCGGGTAGGGGCTCTCGGGCAGCTCTATAACCATCTTCCTCCTACGGCAGTAGGAGCCCAGGGATAGGGCACACACCAATAAAGTGCCAGTGAAGAGTGCCCCAAGAAGGCAGCTGCCCACGAAGGCCGTGCATGCAAGCAGAAATCTCTTCAGGCTCTGACAGCGTTCTAGAAAGAGAAAGAAAATAATGGGATAAAAAAAAGGTTTGATCGCATGGTTTGCAACAGCACCCATAATCCATCCAACACTGCCCTGCTTCATGTGCATCTCCACCTTTACATGCTATGATAGAAGTGCAGCCCCCCACCTCCCGCCCCCCCCTCCCTTTCTGGGTATGACTTTCCAAGGCTCTTGAAGATTAGAGCATCCAAGAAGACAATGTTCAACTTTCACAGGTAACCTGAACAAACCCAGACAATGTCCCTGCCACCTGCCAGGCCTTGGGACACCTCCATGAGGGTGGGCCTCGCACATTAACAGCAATAGCAAGTGTTGGGAGTTGTCTGGTGGGACACTAGCAATGTACACCAATTAGAACAGTGGAAAATAACCCTTCTTGTTTCTAGCAGTGGGAGATGAATTTGTCCAAGTGTTGGACAGTACACAACTAGACAGCCTTACAATTAATGCTCCAAATGCTTGCGTTAGTCGAAGATAATGCAATAGCTAAACAGATCAATTTGAAAACCAGTGCAGTTGCAGGTGAGGCACGTATAGGAGCCAGTATAAGGGCAAGACATTGGTAGTACCCAGGGGCAGGAGGCCAAGGAGAACTGTATCGGAGTAAACGGCCCTACTGCTATACCTAGACCTCTACACTGCATTTGCCAACTTGGACTGCTTCTACATTCCTACTGCAGGCCCCACACACCCATGCTTAAGTTGTTCGAGGTAAGCAGCCTCAATCTGTTAAACCCCTACTGCTCCATTCCGTGCAATACGTTGCGCCATATCACTGAATCCATTCCCTATACTACAACTACAAAAGTGATGGGTGGAGGGTTTCGAATTAACCTGAACCACTGGCACTGCTCTGGGCAACCTTCCACACCATTGTAAAAGGGGTCCAGCCATATGGAAATCAGTCAGGCACTGCCACCAATGGGAGCAGCCCAGCCCAGACTGCCGGGCCAGGTCCCCTATGCACGGAAAAGCAAGCAGCCCGAGAAATGTTTCGGCCTTGTTGGGCCTCACCAGTGAGGTGCAGTTTGGTTCCCTGGGCGCAGCAAGGAAGGGACCAAGCCCGATTTGCATATTATCTTTCCCCTTTTGTAATGGCTTGGCAGGTGAAGAACGATGGTCTGCAGGGTTGCCCAGAGCAATGCCATAGGTTAAGATTGATTCTAAACCTTCCAGCCATCACCTCTTCCTTTTGCTCCATTCACTACACACCATCCCAGGACTCTCCAAGTATGGTACTTTAGAGCCCGTGCCACAAAACGTTTCAGTAGAACCCAGAGAGTGGGAAGGACCAATTTACAGCATTCAACTGTATGGTGTGGATATCCTGGAAACATCGAGTTGCTCCGAATCGAGGACCAGAGCCACACCTATGGTTCTGTTGGCTCAATCCAGAATATGATAGGTTATTTATAACACGCTTAATACCCAGAGGTTTCTAAGCGCAGATCTAACAAAGCTGGCATCCACCAATGCCGATATATAATGCAACCTCAATGCCGTTAGCCTGGAGAATAAACTCGCACCGACGGGGCATAGTCCGGTCCCAAGTAATCCATCAAAGATCACCACCTACAAATTCTGTGCAACCCATAAGACTAATCTAAGAAAACGTGGACACCTTGCCTCTCTGGCTATCGGAGGGTTAAACAATCATTGGCATTTTGCACATGGAGTATGGGAACACCATTAGCAACTGGCATTCCTGGTTCCATCTGAACACAATTCCAGGCCACAGAATACCACAGCCAACCACCTGGCATGATGAGCTTCGAGCTGCAGTCATTCAACCCCTCCAAAGAATGAGATTCAGAGCAAGCCTGCTTGCCTTCCTCCCAATTCCCTGTGCCAAAACACCAAACGTCCATGTCAAAAAAGAGCTACCTTCCCGGTAAGGCACCAGTACAGAGGAATCTCCTTGAGACCCCTTACTGCTATCAAAGGACCAATCATTTTGTACAGCAAGGGCCCGATTCTTAAACAGCCCAGTGGCAATCCACTGACAAAAATAAGCCTACTGAAGCTGAAGACAGGACAAACTGTGCACCCAAACATGTTCTGCTCAAATAATGGTCCGTTAACCGAAAGCAAACACTACCACGCCTCTTGAAAATTCCCTTTTCTTATGCCCTCTCCAGTCTTCTCTGCTTTATCCTAAACAATGCACACAGTGATACCAACAAAAGGGGCATGTTCATACTACAGAAAATAAACCCGGGCCATCCACTCTTTGCTGTGCTATATTGTCACAAATGAGCCTCAGTGAGGTACAACCATTGTACCTCACATATTGTACCTTAATGTTGCCATTCTCAAACCTTGTAGACGACTTTAAAAACTATAAATATCACTACTAATTGAAGACTTTTCCCACTATGATCTCTCCCACACACTGCCTACTTTCTAGCTTCCGATTAGATTCCTTTTTTTGCAGACTTGGGGTTGTTTTTGGGTGCTGGCACTCTACTCTTTCCACAGTATACAGTGATCTAATCTGGAGATAGTTCACCTACTCTTTCCACAGTATACAGTGATCTAATCTGGAGATAGTTCACCTCTATTGAGGTTAGAGTGTTTAGGTTTGCCAAAGTTCAATTTTTTTAGGTCCGTGTTCGATTGATAGTAGCGATTGGCGGTTTGAACGTGCCCTTTGGTTTAAATTCTGTGCAGACCTTATTTATTTATAGTGCATTTGTTTGGCACTTATACAAGCAAATTATGATATATTTTATTTATATCGCGCTCGTACACAAGTGTTTCAGAGTGCGACCAGGTAAAGGGAGGGGAGCAGGGGAGAACAAAAACAACGATCTTACTAGGCCCAGTGTCATTAAGAGTGCGCAAGTGCACGGAAAGGGGGGGGGGGGGAGTGCATGGAAGGGGGGGAGAAGTGGAAAGTGCAGAACAGAATAAATAATAAGTACAATAAAGGCAATAAGCAGTGGTAGTGCAGCCAGCAAGTGGCAAAGTGCTAGGTTAGTCAGATAGGGTGTATCTGATAAGTGCAGAGGGAAAAGTGGGTGGGGGAACTGTATGGGTACAAGTACAGACCCCAGTACAAGGGGTGGCCCGGAGGCAGTGCAGGAGGGTGGCAGGGTGAGCAGGTTCCTGTGCCCGAAGGACAGAGGGTGGCCAGGTGCATGGTGCCAAGAGATCAGATCAGCAAGGGAGAAGAGGGGCAAAGGCAGAAGCAGAGAGTAAGGTCTTGAGCTGCTTCCGGAACCAGAGATGGTTCTCCTCAAGTTTCAAGATGGCAGGGAGGCTGTTCCAAAGGGAGGGCCCAGCTGAAGACAGAGCTCTACCCCTAGCTCGTTTCTTTGAAAAACGGCTGACCCTGAGGGAGTTAGAGGTAGAGGAGTGAAGGGCTCGAGAGGGGAGGTATTTACGGAGGGATAGTTGAAGGTATTTTGGACCCAGGCCCAGAAAGTCTTGTGGACAATGCAGATGGTTTTAAATGTAATCCGTGCAGCCACTGGGAGCCAATGAAGGGATTTCAGAGCTGGCGAGATAGGATCCCAGGGCTAGTCTTGGAGTTCTGTTCTGGATTAGTTGTAAAGGGCGGCGAGTGAAGGCAGGTAGATTTAGAAAGAGGCTGTTACAGTAGTCCAACCTAGAGAGAACCAGAGCTTGAGCGACTGAGCTTCTGAAGGAAGGAGAAAAAAGGCAGAGTACCTCTAAGGAGATGAAGTTTGACTTTTTAGAGACGTCAGATGTGTGCGGAGAAGGAAAGTGTGGAATCAAAGATGACCCTGAGGTGCTGAACCTCACAGGTAGGGGTAGGAGGGCGGCCGGCCAGAGTGTGAGGGGAATGGAAGGTGAAGATGTACCAATGAGGAGGATCTCAGTCTTATTGGCATTTAGACAAATATCATTGGCAGCACACCAATTTTGAATGGCTATTAGGCAATCAGAGATGAGGGAAGGAGAGAAGGTGGCTGAAGGAATCATGAAAACGAGTTGGGTGTCATCTGCATAGCACTGGAAATTTGAGCAGAAAATGGAAATGCAATAGGCGAGAGTTGCCAGGTATTGGTTGAAAAGCCAGGGTGAGAGGTTAGAACCCTGGGGAACACCACAGGTAGAGAGGGAGATAGACGATAGGAAGGACCCAAGTTGTACCTGGGAGGGGACCCAAGTTGTACCTGGTAGGGTCGATCAGAGGAAAGAGGTCAGCCAGGCCAGAGCCTGATCAGGGATACCCAGGTTGTCACAGAGACGATTCAGCAGGGTGGTATGTTTGACCATGTCAAAAGCAGAGGAGAGATCAAGTAGGATGAGGACAGAGGGAATGTTAGAGTCAAGGTTAGAGAGCAGTTTCCTTGCTTCTGGTAGCTATGAAGCCTGATTGGTGGTCATGGAGAGAGCCAACAGAATCGGAATTAAGGTTAAGCTGAGAGATGGCCAGCTTTTCCAGGAGCTTACCCAAAAAGGGAGTAATGGAAATTGGGCGATAGTTAGCCGGACAAGAAGGATCAGCTGTGGGTTTCTTAAGGAAAGGATGCCCAAGGGAGTGCTTCAGAGGGGAAGGGAAAGATCCAGAGGCAAAGGAGAGGTTGCAGAAATCGACAAGGGCCAGAGCGAAGGTATAGATGTGGTCCTTGGGATAGACCCGTTTTGATGAGGTTTAGGGTTTCATAGATCGGACTTGTCTAGCGACCTCCTCATGGGTGAAAAGAGGAAAGGAGGAGAAAGAGGGAGAGGGGATGCAGAGTACGTGACGGTAGAGGAGGGGTCGTGGAGGAGAGGGTGGACAGGATATCCTTGGTTTTAGAGATAAAGTGGGAGGCAAGGGCATTGCAAAGCACCTGAGAGGCATGAGGAGGGGTGGAGACTGCAGCAGGGTTGGCCAGTTCCTTATAGATTTTAAAGAGGTTTTGGCTGAGTTGTTAGATGCTGCAGAGACGCAGGATTGAATGTGGACTCTCTTCCTGGTGTGGACAGAGTCGGTATTGCCTTTGGATCAGGTGGCAGGCCAGTTTGTCAGAGGATGAGTAAGAAGCCCTCCATTTCCTCTCAGCCACCCTACACTTACGTTTAAGTGTAGCTAGGTCAGAGCCAAGCCAAGAATTGCACTTGGCTTCGGACTTCAAATGGATCCTCATGACCGGGGCAAGAGCATCAAGAGTATTGCCCATCAAGAGTAGCAGAAATAGAGGAGTAGAGCAGAGACGAGACTGTGTCATGGTGCGAGTCAGCCCAGGCTGGAGGAGGTGGTGGGGGGGAGAAGAGAAGGTGGCAGCGAAAGCCTCATCTGACACACGCTTCATAGGCCGGATGTCCCAGAAGAGGGGGGGCAATCTTGAGGTAGGCTTGGTTTGAGGGGATGAGATGGAAAGAGGAGAGGAGGCAAAGATCACTCCAGGAGTTAGGAGTGGTGAGAGGAGTAGAGAGGGGGAGGCCACAGATCATCTAGACATCCAGTCTGTGACCAACAGAGTGAGTAGGGCCAGAGTGGAGGATAGAGAGGGAATCGCAGAGTTTGGGCAAGAGCACAGATGAGGAACAGGGAGAATCAAGATGGATGTTTAGGTCACCAAGGAGGAGGAGTTGAGTGGTTGAGGCCAGGAGGGAGGAGGAGGAAAGGTCAGTCCACTCAGAGAGAAAGGATGTGATTTGACCAGGAGGCCGTTAGAGAGTGCGCTAGCAGGTTACAAGTGAGGGGCAAGGTAAAACGAAAAACACACCCAAATAGCCAAATTTGACTTTCTAAAAGGCACCCAAATTTCACTTTCTAAACCAGTTGCAAAAGGCAGAGTGGAAAGTGAAGGTCAATGAAGGGAAAAGAAAGGGTAACAGAAGCAGGGAAACTAAATTCATGGAGAGGGAAGTAAGAGTCATGGTAGTCCAGTTCCAATTTGTTGAGTGAGCTGGCAGCCCCAGGGAGGGCCAAGTTGTGGTAGTAGAATCACGTGGCGTCCCGGTAGCGCACAGGAAAGCAGACAGGGGCGTTACAGGTGGGCCTTTGAGTCAAGAGGGAAGGCTAAAGCCTGCCGGTCCCTGACAGGCCAATAAAAACAAACAAACCAAGGGCCAATCCGTGTGCTGAAAGTGGAAGAAGCGCGCGCACACAGGCAGCCAGAATCAGTGAAGGGTACAGAGATCGCCGGCCATCTTATAAGTGCCATGAGGTGGCAAGAAAGGCAAGGAGGGATGTCAGACAAACAGCAAAAAAGAACAGGCCTCACTACCAAGTAAAGTGAGGCAAAACGAGAAATAAAGGTGATGCAATCCTCGTAGAAGCTCAGTTTTCAGTTTTGCACCAAAAAAAAAATGTGACCCAATTAAAAAATTCGTTTTCATTTTTTTTGTTTGGGGAAAAGCCTTTAGATTAATCCAAAAGGCATGCTGGATGATGGCAAGGATGAGGGGAAGGCCTGGCAACCTACCTGTGGGCGGGCTGCTGCGGTATGATGGAGGTTAACAGCACATTGAAGCAGGTCCACGGGCAGGCCCCTCTAGCTGATCGAGGGAGGAGAAAACAGCTCATGCTCTGGTGTGAGCGCCAGCAAGACAAACCAGGTTTGAAAGTGCCCACAGGGCAAAGGGGATTGAAAACAATACACTCTAGAGGATAAAGACAAACCTTATAGGCCTTGTGAGTATTCAGAACGTGCAAGTGAAGAGGGGAAGAGGGAGACGGGGGGGGGGGGGGGTCATTGCTTGAGTGTCTGTGCTCGTGGGTGAGCTGCAGATGGTGGGCAGTATAGTAAATTCTACAGAGCATTGAGCTGCAATAAGTAGGTAAGTGCAGGCCTACAGTGGCATAGGCCAGTGGGTGCAGAAGCAAGTGCTGTGTATAGGCAGAAGCTGAGGCGATGGGAGGCCAGGGCCCCAGAGGACACAAGGGCCCTGGTCACCAATCACAGTGACTGAGATTAGCAGATGAGGGAAGAAAGGAAGGAGGAGGTGAAAGGGAAAGTCTTGAGGAGCTTCCAGAACTTCCAAAATTTGAGGAGGTCCGGGTTCAGATGAAGAGGAAGGGGAAGTCTGTTCAATAGGAGGGAGCCAGCTGAAGTAAGATCGGCCTCTGGCCCTCTGTTCAGCGAAACTCTATACACACAGAGCTGATGCCAGAGGAACAGAGGTCTAGAGGGAGAGTATTTAGCAAGAGCAAGTTGCAGATAGCATGGTCCCTGGCCCCAGAATGCCTTGTGAATGATGCAGAGGGATTTGAATGTAATCCATGCAGCAACCGGGAGCCAGTGAAGAGTTTTTAGGGCAGGATAGAGGCGGTCCCTGGGCTTGAAGCCAAGGATAAGTCTTGCTACCCTATTCTGGATTAGCTGGAGAGTTCGTAGAAAGGAAGAGGGTAGATTCAAGAGAAGGCCATTGCAGTTGTCAAGCCTAAGGAGAACCAAGGCTCGAGTAACATTAAGCTTCTGGGGGAAGTGAGAAAAGTGAGAATTCCTTTGAGAAGGAAGAGTTGAAAGTGGGACTTCTTGGCAATGTCCTGAATGTGAGGGAGAGGAGTCGAAGACGACTCCAAGGGTTCTGGCTTCAGATGAAGGAGAAGGGGGAGAGCCCATAGAGCATGGCTAGAGAGGGGAAGAAAGAGGGAGCCTGGGTCCCAATAGGAAGGTTCTCAGTCTTTCTGGCATTGAGGCAGAGATCGTTGGAGGTGCACTAGGACTGGATGGCAGATAGGCAGTCCGGGATGATGGAAGAAGTAAGAGGGTCAGCGATGAATTTGACGAGTGTGTTATGTGTAGCACTGGAAGTTAGAAGAGAAGGTGGAAATGAGGAGGGCCAGTGGGGCAGAGAATTAGTTAAAAAGCCACAGGGAGAGGTTGGAGCCCTGGGGGACACCACAGGTGGAGAAAGGTTGGGGAGGAGAAGGTGCCCAGAATAACCTGGGATATACGGTCACTTACGAAGGTCAGCCAGTCCAGTTCCCGCTCCGAGATGCCCAGGGTATCATGGAGCAGTTTTATGAGGTTGAAATGGATGGTTGACTGTGTCAAAAGGTAGAGGAGGGATCAGGTAGAATGAGGAAAGCTGGAAATTTAGAGTCCAGAGATGCAAGCAGTTCTTCATGGGTTTTCAGGTGTTCAGAGGAGCAGTTTCCGCGCCTCTGGATGCTCTGAATTCACATTGATGATCGTGGAGACCACCAGCAATTTCAGTATGGGAAGTACGTTGGGGGAAGGCCAGTTTCTCCAGGAGTTTCCCAAGGAAGAGGGTAATAGAAATAGGGTGCTAGTTGGCAAGGCAGGTGAGGTCTGCTGAAGGCTTTTTCAGGAGACAGCGCACAAGGAAGTGCTTGAGGGCAGAGGGGAAGATCCAGTCACAAAGGAGTGGTTACAGAAATAAACAAATGCAGGGGCACGAGAGCCAATGTTGTCCTTCATGGTTCTGTAGGAGCATGGGGAAACCAGTTTGTAGGAGACCTCCTGGAGTAGACAACTCTGGTGACCTCATCAGGTGTGACAGGGGAGAAGGAGGAGAGAGTCGAGGGGGGATGGTTGGAGGCAAGGGGGGGAGGGGATGGGGAGAGGGAAGCAAGGGTGCGCAGGATGGTCTGAGTTTTAGTAGTGAAGTGAGTGGCCAATGCATTGCAGAGGGCTTGGTAGGGGTGAGGAGGAGGAGACTGCAGATTGGTTGGCTAGTTCCCTGCAGATTTTAAAGATTTCAGCTGAGTTGTTGGATGCACCAGAGACCTGCGCCCGTGGGCCCTTTTCTTGGCGTGGATGGAAAGTCTGTATTACCTTTGGCTCCCCCCTCTGACAAACTGGCCTGTCGCCTGCTCCAGAGGTCTCCCACTTCCATTCCGCAGCTCTGTACTTTCGTTTCAGGCTGCTAGCTCAGAGCCGTACCAGGTGTTATGCTTAGAGGCAGGTTTCAGGCAGATCCTCATGACTGGGGCAAGAATGTCAAGGGTGTTGGCAATGGCCAGATGGAGGTTGCTGAGAGCAGAGTCAGTGGTGGAGTCTGAGGTGGGGGGGGGGGGTGAAGGTGGATGCGAAGGCAGCAGCTAACACTTGTTTCATCGGACGGATGTTCGTGAACAAGGTTGTAGGGCTGGAGGAGGTGCAGTCAGATGGCCGAGGGGACCCAGGTGAGGAGGGAATGGTCTGACTAGGGGAGAGGGGTGACCAGTGGAGAGGAAAGAGATCGGAGTGGATGAGGGCGTCGTGGGCTGGACCAGAATGCATAATGGAGAGGGATAGCGAAGTGCAGAGGTCTTGAGTGGATTCCATGATGGAAGAGTCCAGATGGATGTTGAAATCCCCATGAGAAGGAGTTTAGTGGTGGTTGTGAAAAGCGGAGCAGAAATCTGCCCATTTGGAGAGGAACAAGGTAGTAGAGCTGGGTGGCCTGCAGATAGGGGCAATGTTCAGAGAGGAGGCGGGAGAGATGAGCAACTTTCAGACCAGGCTCTCATAGGAACAGTAAGGATGTGTGGGTATGAGGGAGGAAGGGACCCACTCAGGGAAAATCAAGTCAACCCCACTGCCAGCACGGCTAGGGCGGGCTTGTAGATGATCTTGTAGGCATCGGGGAGAAAGGAGTCAAAAGCACTGACTGAGCTGGCATTGAACCATGTTTTAGTAAGAGCAAGGAAGGAGTGTTTGTTTGCTGAACAAGCATTAAGTATGGCTAGATGAAGGAGGTTTCTCTGTCTTTGCAGGTTTTCAGAGGAGAGTATAGGGGCATGGTACACCAGCCGGAGGGGGAGGGACAGAGTGGGAAAGGGAGAAGCTGATGTGGGAAGGAAGTTGATGAGCGACGGCAGACTCCAGTCAAAGAGTAAGAGGTTGGGTTGAGGACCCTGAACCAAGATAGTGCCAGTGTGGTAGGCATTAATCATAAACCTTGATGGTGAGAAGCCTGCCAAGAGGACTTCGCACTTGGTACCACCATTAATGGGAGAGGATGACATCTGAATTACTCATGAACAAGATAAGTTCCTGATGGAGGAACTCCCGTCCCCTGCACACTTTCACAAGCTCATAGATTAGCTAAAACATTTAAGATGATTTTTAGGAGTGAATTTCAAATTCATACAATCAAATATGTTTGTTGACATGCAAGCATATTGTATCTTCAAATAATTAATCTCATAGATGAGGATATTTCTTCAGAAGATGTTTATTGTTCAAAAGTTCATAGGTGGCCCAACGCATTTCGAGATAAAGATCTCTTCTTCAGGAGTATATTCAACATTGTGTAACACATCTATAGGAAAATTTCAAAAAACAATTATATTTATAGTAGAGTACTATCTGTATCTGTTTACATATATAATCATAACATTATTGTGTTCATAAGGAAAATAAGTAATTATAGCTTCATATTCAGTTGCTTTGTCATGCTAGAGATGAGAACTCAAATACGACACTAACTTTGTTGATACATATTGGAATCTACAATGCATTTTTTCAAGTTCAACACGGTCTATAGTAGACCCTTAGTCTAAAAACCATAATTAAAACAATAAACTCATGGCTGAGGGTGATCTGTTAGTGCTGATTTCAAAAAATAGATCCACAGAGTTTGTCCAGGGAGTATACACTTATATATTTATTGGGGCATGGTACTTTCAGTAAGTCATGAGGGCTTGCTGTTAGTTATAGAATATTCTTAAAGCTACAAGTTTCCCAGAAAGTAATTAAATGTTGCGTTTAGTTACCCTTGACTAAGTTAAGTCAGAGTGGATGAATATGGATACAGGTATTTATGTTGTGACTTAATAGGAAAGGTCTTACCTAAGTAATGTTCCAAAAGTCGCCAAAACGCACAATGTGAACGAAATAGGAACTAAGTCTTTTGGTCGAAATGTCGGGTGAGTCTATACGATCTTTGGCATGCCGTTTAAAGAATAAAAGATTCGAAAAGGCAAAGGTAAGTAAAAGAATAAGGATTAGATAGGGTGGTGTCTACAGAGGTGAAAAGAAGCTTACCTCAAGGATAACATCCAGGATTGTGGAGGCTCTTTTCGCATTTGTTGCATGATCTCAAAAGGGATCAAAATGGCCGTTTATATTGTGCCGCTTAGTGATGACGTTACTACGTCATGGCGTGACATCACCAATGTAAACAAAAAAATATATTAAGAAAATATAGAGACAATATATTCCTTACGGGATGTAGAGGAAGTTTAAAAGGATTAGGATTGATGTTGGCTGGGGCATAAAAGGCCCGTAGTGTCCAAATTGTAAGTGTGACGTAGTTATTCAAATCACGTGTTTAAAGAATTTCAGAATGCCGTTAGGGCGGCTAGCAAGGTAAAGATATCGTGGCTAATAGGCCAAATGTAGCAAAAAGGTGATGGACCGAGGCGTAAATGGTCGTGACTAAATCAAGGGGAAAAAATATAGTGATCTAGTTGTAACAGTGTTAATGGGGTCCGATGGATTTCAAGTGAAACCTGTAGGAGACTTACAATCTATATAATGTTTACAAGTATTGTATACAATCGAGTTGTCTTGGTTAATCCAGGTTAAAATAAATCGAACTTTCAAACTGGTAATCTGTCGGAGACTTACAATCTGTCAAGTAATTAAAATGTTATCCAAAATATGGTATGTAGAACTTGGTCATTGTAGCTTTTATTCTATTAGGGATACCCCCTTAGTTTTATAGTTACATAACTATTGTGGTATGCAGTATCATGCCTTCCAGATCATAAATATATATATATTGGATGAGTTCTCTCCATGTCTGACGTACTGGGTAGTGTCTATTGCCATGAGCATTCTGGACAATGGGCAGTCTCATTGTGGCTACTCCTAGGATGGTTGTAAGTAGGTTTGTTGATCTATAGGTATGCGCCCAAGTAGAAATCTTCATTGAGGCCTAATGGGGTCATTGCATCTAGCGTGTGGATCCAGTATAATTCTCTTTGTGCCAATCTTTTGGCCATGTCCCCTCCTCTGGGTGCTGGTTGGATTACTTCTAATACAACTACTCTGAGTTGAGAGATAGTGTCCATTTTCTTTAAAATGTCTTGCCACTGGGGATTTGATATTCCCCGTTCGTATATTGGACTTATGTTCTGTCCATCTTTCTCGTACCTTACGTATGGTCCACGTAATACTTACCACAGGGGCATCTCAGTCCATAAATGACATTTTTGCTTTCACAGGTTGCAAAGTCTTTCAGCATAATCTTCTTACCACTGTTGGGGTGTCTTATGTGGTCACCTTTGATTAGGTTAGAACAATGTTGGCAATTTAGGCAAGCATGGGTTCCTGTCCTTCGTTTGCTCAGTGTAGTTTGTGTAGTCTTTTTTGGTCTTTCTGCCCTTATCAAGCTGTCTTTTAAATTCTTATCCCGTTTGTAGGCCAACATTGGCGGGGCAGGGAATAGTCTGTTCAAGTTAGGGTCTGATTTTATTAGGTCCCAGTTCTTGTTGATCATTCTTTTCACCTGGTAGCTTTGGCTAGAATATTTTAGTGTGTGAATTAATCTGTTTTCTTGTTTTTTTGTTTTTTCTTGTAGATCTTCTCTTGTTGTGGTACTTGTTCGTGTCAATGCTTCATTGATTGTTTCTTCTGGAAAACCTCTTATTATTAATCTCTCTTTCATGGTTTTTTGTTCTGATTGTAGTGCCATGGGGTCCGATGTGATCTTTTTTTAGGCGGAGAAATTGGCCATATGGAAGATTATGTTTTAGATGAAGTGGATGGAAACTTCCAAAGTGTAGGACACTGTTCACATCCGTGGGTTTTCTATAGATGTTCGTACAGAATTCTGTATTTCTCATTTCAACTTGTACATCCAAAAAGTGGACACCTGGGTTTCCAATCTCAAGTGTGAAGGAAATGCCTTCCTGGCAGTTGTTAAGGTATATGAGGAATTCTTGAAGTTCTTGACTTGTTCCTTCCCAGATTCCAAAGATATCGTCAATGAACCGCTTCCAGAATTTGATTTTGTTTTTCCAAGGTTCTTTATGTAGAATGTGGTGATGTTCAAAATGGAACATGAATATATTTGCATATGCTGGTGCTACAGATGAGCCCATAGATGTGCCTGATATTTGTAGATATTTACTGTTGAATCTGATGTAATTATTGTATAGAATGATCCTTATCAGTTCAATGGCAAAGACTTTGTGTATAAGTGTTTCATTCTGTCTCAGTAGGAGCCATTCCAGAGCTTCTATGCCCGCTTGATGGGGTATTGATGTGTATAAATTAATCTGTCCGGATTGTTGTCACCTGTATTTTGTCAGTGTCCTTAATTAGGCCCAAAACGCGATTTGCTTCCTCCTCGCTAAATGCCAAGGTGGTAGCCGCCTTTGCTGTTAAAGTGTTGATTTTGGAAAATGACATTTCCTATTTTTGTTTAAGAATTTTAATTGTTTTGGGTGCCGGTGAAATCTATATGCCACCCCAATGAAGGGTAAATGTCTAGAATCCACTGTCTGTTCACCTTGCACACCGTTATTTTAGTTGCTTCAAAATTTCAGAATGATTTATAGTAGCACCCTAGTGCTTTTGATAAATTCAAGGTGCAGGGGAGACTACGATCAATCCTGGCATCTGGATTGTGAAATATACGTGAACAAGATTCAGGATTGATTGTCCTCTCCCCTGCACCTTGAATTTATCAAAAGCACTAGGGTGCTACTATGAATCATTCTGATATTTTGAAACTAAAATAACGGTGTGCAAGGTGAACAGACAGTGGAATCTGAATTACTCATGACACCTAAATCCTCTATTGGGTAATTCAGCCAACAAAGGTTTGACCTTCAGTTTACGTGTACATTTGAATAGAAAATAAACTTGTGCCATCCACACTTCGCTCCGCTAGATTGCCACAAATAATGGTCATCTGCTCAGGCAGCTCCAGCATAATTAAAGAGCGCATCTGCCCCTCTACACTCCACCGAAAGAGTGCAGGGCACTCTGAAATAGTCACTTTAACCAGTAATTTATAACTTTGATGACGAGTACTTAAACTGGTCCGAGTGATCAGCTTAGGTTCCACAGAGAACTATGTACGATTTCCCAAGTGGTCTGATGCAGGTTATTTCCAAATGTCCCCCCCCCCTTCCCTCTTGCTATATTTCTTTGGTTTACCAGGAATGTGCGGCTTTGTCAGCCTTTCAACCATTGGTCTATAGATCTCCGCTTTTACCTAATCCCTCTGGCATCTTTATGGCTAAATTAAAGTTGTGTTGCCCTTTCCACCTGACCCTCCATCCCCTCTCCCTACCAATTCCCCAGACTCTCCAAAGCACCAAGCATTCAGTGCAGCCCATAATTCTTTTGAGGAGCACTTCCTAAAAGAAGTAGTTCAACTACTGCCCAAGAGAAGTACAACTTGCAAGTAGTAATGGCAAGTAAAAAGCTACTCAAACAACGTGGGTGAGTCTGCACCGCTTACTTTAAATTTTGTATGGTTCGTTAACTTTCAGTTAAGAATAGGCAAGTTGAGTTTGGGTTGCATGCCCGTTCCAAAACTAAAAAGCTGCCCCCGCACAAGGCATTGAAAACATGGCAACAATGTGGACCTAGGCTGGAAAGCCTCCGGTGTAGGTTGCACACCCCTAGTATAGCTCAGCGGCTAGAGAAAACATTCAATAGTGCTGTTAATGCAATACTCATTTGTTATCGAAAGTGATGACGCCAACACGCTTTACTTGTTGAAAATGACCAGTCAGCAGCCTATGCCAAAATACCAAAAGTGCCAATACATTTCGGACAACCTGTCCATCATTAGGGCTAATAGCTATAAATATATTATAATATAAGTATGTTACCAACCAGTTCCAGGGACCATACACCAACAGTAAAACCAATGGCAGCATGCAGTGTCAGTCACCATCATTGGACCAATGAATTCAGATTCAATACATAATACACTGACATGTGTGTGCACAATTTCATTACAGCCCCATCACCAGCATTACATGGTATGGTTAAAGACCAAAAATTGTTATGGTGCACAATCATTAGAACATGTGGTTCCGTTAGTGCATACACATAATCTATCAGTGACATTTACAATTTGTATTTATGTTTTATATAGCGCCTTTCACAAAAGCGCTTTACAGAGAACAATTAACTGTACATTAAAATAAGAAATGGAAATGGATGTTCAGAGTCAGCCAGTAACAATCAAACAGCCGACTGAAGTAAATGCGTTTTTAAAGACATGCGGGACAAGGAATAGGCGGTATTGGAACAGAGAGAGGAAGAAGGTTCCAGTGAAGAGGAGCAAGAAGTTGGAAAGATCAAAAACGGGATTGTGCACAGGGGGCACGAGGGACACTAAGTCGAAAGTGAGCAGCGGAGATGGAATGTCTTTTGATGATCGTGATGGAGACAACGGCAGAAAAAAAAAAACAACAACATGCTATAAAAAACTTGCAAAAAGCAAAATGCATACTCTGAAATGGATGCGTATTCTACGCTAAATGCTTTTTGGAAGTTTTTGTCCGCTTTGTGAAGTTGAGGTGTTTAAGAACAGACTAAAATCAGTGACTCAACCCCTGAAGTGTGCCCAAAATAAACCTTTGAGTCTAGCAATTATTTTATAGAATTCTAGAAAGACAATTTACTATTCCTATTCCTTCTTATTTAGGGTCACTGTTACATTTGTGGAACCCCGTTTTTTAAGAGGCTTGAACAAGAAGGCCAGCCACTCCAGAAATAGAGCCACATGGTGCTGGCCGCAGCCCAGCAGCTTCTGGTTGTAAAGAACCCCCCCCCCCCTCCCAAAAAAAAAATTCTTTTTTAAGTTTATATTTTTAGGGGTAGCAGAGGAGACCACAGGGGTCGCAGTTATGAGCCCTGGTAATCCCCAAATGACATCCCTGCATACCAGTCACTAGACCTGTAAAACACTTTGATCATTCACCGTAAGTATGTCAAAGATGTTCTAGTCGCCACCAAAGAGCCTGCTGCCCAATACATAATTAGTTAACGTGGCCTGCGACCACAAGTTACAGATAGGCATAGTTGGGTGTGCCAGCATGTTATCTCCTATTGCCTGGCTAATCAATATAAACACTCTAATACAGTTGTTTGACACTCTTGTGATGCCAGTCTCTCTCTGAGAAATACACACTGAGAGGATGATGCCGAGTAGTGATGCTTATGTCAACCTACGCTGATCCCAGGCGAAATCCCTGGTAACTCTTGGTCTATCAACCATAGACATAATAGAGTCGCTATAGAAACCAAGAGACACGAAGATGAGTGGATTATAGAAAAGGAAAAAGGAGGAGTCATGTTGTGCAATACTAAGTGAATCTAACAACATGCAGATGTTAAATACTGCATTGTTCTGTCCACCCATGGCAGAAGGTAGAATATATAGTATAAATAGGACATTCCATTTGATTTACAGAAACAAATGTAGATTTAGCTCTTCATTCATGCATTGTGGAACCAAGGACTCGAGTCAGTTTACCCAAAAGGCTTCTCTGTGCTCTTCTCCTTTCAAGATCTCCTTGAAATTCCTTAGCACTCACTGCCTCTAGGATCTGGAATTTCATTTGTGCAACCATGTGTCCATGACGTGCCATGTTCTTGGTTCGTATACACTATGTATTTTCATTCCATCCGATCCTCGCTCTACTTTTGGTCTCACCCACATAGTACATGCCACAGGGGTGCTTGATACAGTAATGGACATTCTCAGTAGAGAAGGTGGCAAAGTCTCTCAATTGTATTAGTTCTCCAGTGCGTAAGGTGAAAAATGCAAGGACCCTTAGCCACACTATTACAGTTGCTGCAGTCCAAGAATGGGTACATTTCCCATTGATCTTAGTGAGCACTGGGGATCCTACACCTCGCACCACTAGCATGTCACTGAGATTCTCACTCCTTTGATAAGCAAAGACTGGTGGCTCGGGAAATAAATCCTTAGTTCTTTCATCATTTCTCAGGATGTCCCAATGTCTGTATGTTCTGTAATGAGAATGGAGACAAATACCAATGGTGGAGTAGCCTTTTCGGGTCTGGTTTGCAGAAGGTACGCTATAGGTTGGCTGGTGGTCTCGTCAATGGCTGCCTCAAGGTGATCCGGATACCCTCTGTCCCTTGATTTGTGTAGGATTTTGGCAAAGTGTCTTGCATTCATCTGGATCACGGTCACTAATGATCCTTTTAATCCTCAATACTTCACCATAAGTTATTCAACGTGTTCGGAGGGTGAAAACTCATCTGTTGAAGGATGTTCCTGTCAGTTTTTGTGTACAGTGTGCACATCAGGTGTGCCTATATCTGCTGTGAATCTCGTTGATGAACATAAGGAAGTTTTGCAGTGTTTTAAAGGTGCCGTGCCAGATGGTGAAAATGTCAATATATCTGACCCACTCAAGTAGTTGCACCAGACTGAATGGTGTAATATGTGCATTGTCTCGAACCTATGCATAAAGTAGTTTGCATATGCAGGGGCCATAGTAGCTCCCATCGAAGTGCCTGATTGAAGGTAGTGTTGTAGTCTATATTTGAAGTAAGAGTTCTAGGCAATGAATTCTAGAAGAATCATGATCAACTCCTT
This sequence comes from Ambystoma mexicanum, assembly GCF_040938575.1. Classification (NCBI taxonomy): domain Eukaryota; kingdom Metazoa; phylum Chordata; class Amphibia; order Caudata; family Ambystomatidae; genus Ambystoma; species Ambystoma mexicanum. Next base: position 1,302,166,111 of record NC_090932.1, read on the forward strand.
TGTTAGCGCCAATAGTGTCCGTCTGCAATAGCAGCCATTCGACTGCCTCTTGGCCAAGATCATGTGGGATGCTTGTGTAGAGACTGCTCTTTGAGATTGACCATTCCAAGTATCTGGAGAAAGTGTGTCGTGCCTTTGATGTGCGTGGGTGTGTTTTGGATAAGAGGTTGGAGGAAATGGTCGATGTAGGTCTCCAACGGTTGAAGAAGTCCACCTGTAGCTGCTACTATGGGTCTCCCTGGAGGATCTAGATCTTTCGTCCATCTTGGGAAGCAAGTACAATGTCGGGGGTGTGGGAGTGAAGCAGTGGATAAAAATGTTTTAGTCTGGTCAGCCATCTACTCCAGCTCTTCCGTTTTGTTGAGTATGCAGTCTATGTTGTTTTTGATCTTAAATGTGGGAGGATTATCAACTGGTGCATACACATTGAGGTCCTGCAACTGTCTCATTCATTCTTTATGGTAATCAGTGGTGTTTAATAAAACGAATCCCCCGCCTTTATCTGCCAGGCATATTGTGATATCAGGGTCAGTATACAGAACACTTGGTTGCTACATTTTTGCGTGACAGAGGTTTGTGCTGAGGTGTTTATAGCCGTCTCCATCAGCCTTTGGACTGCACGTCAAACATTGCTGAATGTCAAAGTTAAGTTGACCAAATTCTGTTCCGCGCCATATTCCTCCATTCCATCTGTGATACCTTTGAATGAACCACAAAACATTTGTTAACACAATCGACCGTACTCAAAGAGGTCTCATTCTGTTGGATCCAGCAGAGTTCTCCTTTATTCAAGGCTGATTTGCAAATGTTCATCTGGTTTCATTTTGATGAAATATTGTTTTGAAAGCTGTAATCCCACTTTCAAAAAGGCGACAGTTAGCACTATCCCGGATTGTGTTTAATGAGCAGCAAAATAGTGTTATCTGCCATATACTATGTGCCCATCATATAGGGGAATTTTACGGTGCTATAGACAGTCAGAACCGTAGTGAACGCACAGCTCATTGGCTCAAACTTCATAATCCACCGTTTTTGGAAGATATCAACCAGATACATTTGTCGTCAATTGGCAAGTTTGAGAACCCAGATTAAGGCAATGGTGCCTTAAAAAGAAATTCCTGAAACTTTCTGAAGACACTCAAATACCATGGAAATGTATTTTCCAGATGTTCTTCCCTGCTCCGTAGAGAGCTGATCTATCACCTTGTGTGCGAACACTGCTGCCACGATTTCTTAATATGGACTGTATTTACCATATACTCCTCAGTGGCCAGCATTGAAAAGGTTAATGATCTCCAGACACTCTCCAAGGTGGTTCGTCATTGCTTTGTTCTAAACATACATTTTCGGCATTCTCCAACACACACATTTTTACATAAAACAAAGGAGTAGCAATCAAATTTCTTGGTGCCTTACAGTTCCAAGAAGTGATGGTGACGAGGATGGAAGAAATAAAATCAAGGGAGCAGTTGTTGTGGATCAGTTATAACAATAATCAGTTAACACAATAAAAGCTGAAACTTAACTTGGGCAAGGTTTAAAGTGGGGTATCCAGACCAACCAGGGGTGGAAAGAGCAGTGGTGATGGATGAGGGAGTGGGTGGAAGGGTTGACCGGGTTGGAGACACCCAGAATCTGTCAGGGTGGCAATGCTTCAAACGTGTGTAGAAATGAAGGGGATGGGACACCCAGAAACGGCTAGACAAGGAGGTAGGATCTGGGGAAGTAGGGACACTAAAAACCTGTGAAGGTGTATACTTCCAGAAACTGCATGATGGGTGGAGGATGGGAGGATGCCAAGGGTTGCACATTTCACACAAGCATCCCTACAATCCTGCATTCTGACAATCACTCATCCAAATACAAGTTCATTCATTACTTAATGGAGGTAACAAAATGGTCATATCACTTAATGTACTGCTTCCTGTACTGCTTACGCCACCAAACCGCCAATTATATTTTTGGAGACAATTGAACAAGTCCTTTCAAATGAGTCTCGACTATTCAGTCGCATTTGTTTGGGGTAGGTTGTCACTCTCTGAAAATAAATTATGTATTGTTGGGCTTCCCCTTTGGCCACAGACATAGCTGCACATAGCTGATTACCGTATGACAAGGTTCCTATTGGGTCCAATGGATTTGAAGAGTTTCAAGATCCCACATGTATCTCTGCTATGGTTTACAAGGATTTCTGTTTTCCCACTCAAAACCAATGTTCTACCTTAGTGCGGCAGAAAATATTTAAATAACGTAAACCACACAACATGGTTCAGCTACACTTTTCCCCGGTGGGGCCCACATCCAAGCTCTTTGCACACAACCCACAACCAAGACACTAGAATGAAACTGAGCTACCCGCAGGTAATTGCTGTGCTCCACCAAGATGACGCTCTTCCGAAACAAAGCCACCAAAAAATTGACAGTCCTCCACACCAACCAATATCTGGCTGGTTGGCACTTCAAGATCATTATCAGCATTAACATGCAAGTGTCATAAAATCCACCCCCCCTTTCCCCACCCCTCTGCCCCAAGATTCACATTCAGTCTCTACTTCCTGCCACAGCATCCATAAATTCATGGTACAGGGATGCGCCCACCTACCTTCCCACCATCCAGAATGACTCTTGCGCACGGTCAGGGGTCCAAGTGCCACGTTGTAAAGTGCCTTTCCATGTTCTGAACCCAAAAAGAGGGTGGTTAAAAGGTGTGGGATTGGAGAGGAAGAGAATTTTATTAAAATAAGGCAGTGTGCTTCAATGATGTACCAAACCCCCAAATAAATCTCAGAGCTGGTTCAAGTGCTGCCAACCGCACTCCACACTATAGAACAATACATTCTCTTACCTGCAGGGTGATTCTGAGCAGGACACGCAGTCTCACAGCACGTGCAGATGGAGTTCAGAGTTGAGTTCTCTAGTAGCCGCCACCTGTGCCAGAGAAAGAGGAAGGTTAGGAAGCAAAGCAATATTGATCATGTCAACCTGCCTTAACCCCAATCATGAGGAGGCAACCTCTGCACCATAAACTTTATATACCAAGTATATAGGGCATATTCACATAAAACAATCCTGCTGGAATCCATAGTACTATGTTTTTACTGTGATGGTTCACTGTACTACATGTTTACTGCCATTTGTTATCAATTGTGTATGACAATTCCAAAGGGAACATTAGATCCAGAAAACCATCAAGCCAAACAGGGTACTGAACTACTAAACTGAGGTTGAAGTGTGGAAAAGAATAATTTATTGGGCACTGAAGGTCCTGTATTCTCTCCAGAGGAGAGCAAACACCTTCAAGAGAATTTCATTGATATCCAAAGAAGATTGGATGCAAGTGGAACGACTGAACTTCATCACCAAGAACCCCAAGCAGAACAATAGGTCTATCAAGAATTCTACCTCCGAAGCTGCTTCCAAGGGGTTTGCATATCCCGGCCAATTGTTCAAGCAGGTGTATGCCTGAATATCTTTGAAAGATGTTCCCATATGGATCAGCATTGCAAAGCCCTCATGTTGAACAGAGGCCAAAGGGAAGGACTCTGTACTCAATGGTCTGCTACTTGAGGAGAATTGGAAGAAGGAGTGGTGAAAAAACTAAGTGTGATTGCGAAGATATGCAAGCCTTTAGCCCACCGCACATATCAAACCCCCTTGAAGGAGAAGTGAATGGAGCGATCAACTTCTCTCATCGAAGAAAGGTTGAAATCCAAGCGGTCTAGACTATGATGCAGGCCTGCCTTTTTCACTGTAAAAATCCTTGAACACCAGAACCTCTTGGTTAGAGGTTGGACAGCTCAATTTGAAATTCTTCCGAGCCCATGTGAAACAGGTGTGGGTGGAACGGGAGGAATGGGTATTCGAAAACCCTTCCCCCAGACTGTATACAGTAGTCGTTGGTAATAAGGGACCCCTTCAGTCGGATGGTACACCTCCCCTGGTGCAATAGGTGTAGTTTTGTAATTGTTTGGACTTGTGGTCTAAAACAGTGTAGGATAAAAAGCCCTTATGGGCTGAACAGGCCCAATTCTCATCAGGTGTTTTCATGGCTTTCAATAAGGGAAGAGGGGGAGAGACTGGCAGAGGTGTAGCGCAGAGGTTTGGTAAACCAGACTATAAAACGTCAAGAAGAATCTGGTCGATTTTGACAGAGCGTCACACGCCCAGAGGCTTCAACGTGTACAAAGGACCAAGACAAATGAACGCACATAAGAAATAAAAAGAGGAGGCGAGGGAAGGTTCATGGCCGGAGTGAGATGCGCATTGTAGGAGGGACTAGTCTACTCCTTTGTCAAAAAGGTGAGTCTTTAATGCTTTTTTTAAAATAATTGTGAGACAAGGAAAAGGTCTTTGGGCCAAAGGAAGTTCATTCCATGATCGAGGGGCCCAGCAGTCAAAGTTTGCACGTATTTGTGGAGTTTGCATCATGGAAGGGCTAGAAGAGGAGCATTATTGGATCACAGGACTCTTGGCTGGTGCCTTCAGAAGCCGAACCGCTAGATATTTGGGCGCAGATCCATTGAGGGATTCATGATTTTCATCTCACTTCAGAGATATGATGAAACCTGCCCAAGCCATGTACTGCCCGAACAGCTCTATTTTGAGAGATTTGTAATTTGTTGGTTAGGGGCGAACATGCTAGCCAAGAGACATTACAATAGTTCAACTTGAGTTGGCCAGTACGAAAGCAATCACAGCTCGATTCCCCTCAGAAAGTTATATACACATTTTCCTGTTTAGAGAGTTCAGATAAACGCATGAAGATCGTAGATGTGTGCTTGTCAAAAGTGATCTGGGAATCAAAGAATACACCCAAGGTTTGAACGTGGGAGACTAGGAATTGAGCAGCCAGCAATGCAAAATAGTTGTATGAGGAGTCCCAACAACTTTAACATTGGTCATAAGCCTAAAATCAGCATCTTGGTCTTGTCATTAAGTGCCAATGAGTTTATCACCATCCAGGATTGAATTGAGGCAAAGATTTCAATCACCATCTGGGTATCTGGAAGTTCCATCAAGACCTGGGTGTTGTCCACATAGTGGACACCCATACTGTCCAATAGGTCGAATCTAAAAAGGGTCTGGTGTAAAGATTAACCATGGTAGTGGAGCGACCTGCTCCCTGTGTTACACCACAGGTCTGATGGACAGGAGATGCTTGAAAGCCTTCTACAGCAAACCTGGTCACACGGGAGGCCAAAAAAACATTCATCCAGGAGAGAGCCCTTTTGGAAAAGTGCCCAAACTCAATCGGCTTTTTGATGAGGAGGGAGTAGTCTATGTGTGACCTTGCCCACCATCAATTATACCAGATATTTTGGAATTTAAATTGAAGAGGGTTGTCTCAGTCTGGTGCCTGGCCCGGGAATCCGAATGGCAGACGCCCAGCAGATCATGTGTTTCTAGAAACTCCTGCAGCTGCATATAAGCAATTTGGTCCCGGATCTCAAGGAAGGGGGACATTGGTCATTGGCCTATAATTGATGGCAGGTGTACTGAGAGACCCCCGGCCGGCCCATAGAGTCAGGGTTTTGCTCTGCAGTACTTTAAGACGAGATAGCTGCACCAGCTCTGAAATCTCTCCACTGGCTCCCAGTGGATGCAAGGATTAAATTCAAAACCCTCTGCATTGTCCACAAGGCTTTCTGGGGCCTGGGTCCAAAATACCTTTAGCTATCCCTCCGCAAATACCTCCCCTCTCGAGCTCTTCGCTCCTCTACCTCCAACTCAGGGTCAGTCGTTTTTCAAAGAAACAAGCTGGGGGTAGATTTCTGTCTTCGGCTGGGGCCTCCCTCTGGAACAGCCTCCCTGCCACTCTAAAACTTGAGGAGAACCATCTCCGGTTCCGGAAGCACCTCAAGACCTTCCTCTTTTCTTCTGCCTTCGCTCCCCCTCTCCCCTGCTGATCTGTTCTCTCTTGGCACCGTGCACCTGGCCACCCTCTGTCCTTCGGGCCCAGGTACCTGCTCACCCTGCCACCCTCCGGCACTGGGGTCTGCATCTGTACCCATACAGCCCCCCCCTTTTTCTTCCTGCACTTATCAGACCTACCCTGTCTGCTGCCTTAAACCTAGCACTTGCAAATGGCTGGCTGCATTCCCACTGTTTGTTGCCTTTATTATGTATTTATTGTTATTTATCTGTTTCTCCTCTGCTTTGCACTTTCCACTTCTCCACCCTTCCATGCACTTTTCCCCTCCCCTCTCTCCCATGCACTTGCGCGTTCTCAATGTCACTGGGCCTAGTAAGATCGCGGTTTTGTTCTCCCCTGTTCCCCTCCCTTGCCTTGTCGCGCTCTGAAACACTTGTGTACGAGTGCGATAGAAATAAAATATCAATCAATCAAAACCTTGAGATGGATGGTGGTGCAGGTTTTCTTACTCCAACACCAATCAATAAGGACAACAAAATTGGTTTGGCAAAGGGGAGTCTGTTTAAAAAAACGGGGAGTCATGGATATCAGCAGTGTTGCGATTGTCCTTCTCGCTTCAACTCCCTCGAACTTTATATTCAAAAGGCATCATAATCTGACGTGTAACACTCAAAGTTAACATGCAATTCTATTGGTTGGGAAAAGGTAACTAATATAGGAGCTATATCGGTATATGGTAACGGAGTGAGGGGATTGGGTAAACACCGTCAGGTGGGCATCTAAGCTCTTCCTTCAAAAAGGACTACTGTAGACGTCACTAAAAGTACGACGTCTCATTGGTTCTACTAACTATAGGACCCTAGATTATTTGGTCCATTGTGATTGGGTTGGCATCAACCCCATGCATAAATCTCCACTTTGCTTAGCAGCACGCAGAACGGTCAACAGGTGCAGGGTGTCCCTCAATTCACCCTGCCTTTCTTCAATCAATCATCACTTTATGGGCTATGTGTCAATTAGTTCACTGTGGTTGGCCTCAAAACTGCATCTTCTTGTCTCGAAAAAGTTCTGATATCTCTGTCTGGGTGGATGCAAAGCGTAGGAGGGAACCAGTGCCTCTTCTAACTCGGGTGGTCATGTGCTGCCACACCATGGATTTTCCTTGTTTCTCTCAATGTGTACATTTGAGTCTTCTTTGGCTCGCCACCTTCCTACACCTTCTTATCTCGATTCTTCAGAGGCAGGATATTCTGTTCTTAGCTTCAATTAAAGTAGCTACTGTTCTTAGCTTCTATTGTTATGACTTTGGCTTCCCCGGCACAAGCTGCCTCCGTCGAGTTTCGATTCAGCCTTTTCCCTCGAGTTACTAAAATATGAAACTTCTTCCGTTTGGCCTATAATAACCTCGGTTGGTTCTGCTTTTCATGCAAAGTGTATTCGCACTGGTGTAGCATGCTTCATTTTGAGGTAGATTGTGTACAATGGCACTTGCCGCTCTATTCTATAGCAAGCCACACTGTTTTCTTTAGCTTTCTTGCAGTTACAAGCATATGTACAGGCGTTAGCTGGTTGAATATCTTCATCCTGCTTTCAGTTGAAGCTCCCTTGTGTTTCAATAATGTTTTCTTCTTTTAGTATCACGATATCTTTATTCATGGCGTTTTGTCTTTGTGTCATCCTTGGGTTGTCATATCTTCTATGTGTGCATTAGTCCAGACCCTTGTGACGTCACCATTCGTCTTCCATTAAGGACTTTTTGGTTTCTTCCTGTACAGTACTTAAACAATCTTCATTTTGTTTCATTTGCTGCTAGGGATTTCTTAATGGGTACCTTACTGCCCATGGTTGTCTGGTTATTGGTACTACTTCAATTAGGTGGTGTTGTTCTAATAGGTACTGGGCAGAGCCCTACTGCAGCTCTCTACTGGTTTATCTGCTCATCAAACGTCATATTTTGGTGTGAATGTTCCTGGTACTTCAAAATGGGCGACTGGAGTGCAGGCTATATTTGGGACCGCCTCTACAGCAGGGTCTAGCTCATCTTTTAAAAGCTGGGTAATCCAGGCCTCCTTCAGTGTGGCTGGGACATGGTATTCCAAAAAGGAAGCATTAATTATCTTGGTGATCCATGGTATAAGGGAGGCAGACTCCCTGATCACAGAGGCTAGGCAGAAGTCACCCATGGAAGAAGTGAGTTTCATGCCAGCTACAATAGTCTGGACCGGTCTTATGTTGGCTAATGCCCAATGCTTCGAGGGCATGGGTAGGGGATGGCATCAGAATATTGATCATTTTCAGCCCATAGGTTGAAGTCGCCCATTAGTAAACAAAATGTCCTGAGGGTTTCAATATTTAATTGCAACAGGCCAAAAGTTTCTCCTCAAAGTGGGGCATTTTACATGGAGGTCTATATAGGACCAAGAGACTAATGGCCTGTGACAGTCTAGACTAAGTTTGACAATCAGGGCCTCACAGATATCTAGAGCCGAGACCTTGGAGGTATGCATGTTAATCTATTTTTGTTTAAAAATAGTGCAACTCCACCCCCTCAACCCCTTTAGTACCAACCCCAAGTTGGTTATAACCCTCTGGGGTAGCAAGGGTGAAAGCATGAGCGGCCGCCTCATGAAGCCAGGTTTCACTTACTGCAAGACAGTCTAAATTAATGTCAGTAATATAATCATAAAGTTCACAAGAGAGTCAGTGTTTAATAATGCAACCTTGAAGGTGGATAGCTTTGGATCCTTAGATGTAGCATTGTGGAGCGGGCCGGGGGGGGGGGGGGAAATCGGGCCTTGGGTGGCTTTTCTGTTTCTAGAGAGGGCATTGAGGCAAGCAAGGAGGAGAACTTGGGCCACAGGACATTTATGACAATGGTTCAATTTAAAATGAAAGAAAATGCTTCACTGACCCTACTTCAAAAAGGGAGTTCCCTTCCCAACAGAACTAAACAATGGTGCTCATCTATAGTCCCCAAAAAATAGTTGGTCCAAACCCATCCATTAAACTGGCCTTACCACTTAATACATAAAAGGAAAATGAGTGCCCTGCACTCTTGGTTCTTCACAAAGGTAGACCTGGTTGTCCCAGGAATCCTTTCTGGATCCAATGATGAGAAGTGAATGGAGTTCATCAAACAGTTCCCTATAGCCTATAACATTTTCCCCAAAGTTCAAATAAAAAGTCTCCAGTTCCTGGAAAAACAAAAATGACCCAATTTCTTTAGGTGGAGGGATATTTCCCTGATCCCTTTACACCAACCTGGTCTATCTCGCTGCACTTTGACTAACTGTCTGGTGCTTCTGTGCTCCCTTGATATCCAGGGGTGGACTGGGAACCAAAAGAAGCCCTGGAGATAAGTGGCCCCATATTGCACATTTTCAGCAAACCCAACCCTTTTCCTATGAGAACATTTGGAAATATGTCCCCACACAAAAGAGGCACAGGATGGAGAGGCCTACTGGAAATCGCCAGAGTTTCCTATATGGTCCAGCCCACCCCTGGTGGGATCTGCTTTTCACTCTGCTCATCATGCCCCTGTGGCTCCTCTGGGGTCCCCTGACCCAATGTCCCACTTAGTTCTTTAGGGTTCCTATGAATTCTGTTTCTGGCTGCCTTAGTTGTGTTGGGTCCCGATGACCGGCATTGAGGTTTATGCTGCTTGGGTTTCTCAGGCTCCCATAACCCTTCTCCTGGTCTCGTGCTTGCTCTGCTCTCAGGTCCTTGTGACCCTTGGATTGGGCTAAGGTAGTTCTTCCCTCTTCCCCGCTCACTCGCTCTCTTCTCCCTCTGACCTGGGCAACCCACTTACCTGCTGCATTGCAGTGGTTCATCCAGAGAGGTTCCGTCTCATAAGCGATGGCAGCGTTCTCCACAGTTTGACGCTCTTGCACACTGGATGCTAGAAGCCTTCACGTTGTGCTGGTATTGGCTCACCATCTCTCCCACGCTCCCTATTTTTGACTCTTGATCTGAGTAGAGAACCCAGTCCCCCTTCATCCCTGGACTCAATGTTCAGACTCCGGGCCCACCACCTGTACATAGTCACGCAGCCTCTACTTCTGATGCCACAGGCTTCCTTGTCTGGCGGACGCAACCCTCTTCTTAGGCATCTGCATCCTTCTGCATTACAGCGGTCTGCGTAGCTCCACCCCTTGCTGACGTTTTTATGTCAGAATCTCAACTTGCCGTTAGGTTTCTCCACCTCCTCCAGTCAAGGGTTGTTGGCCCTTTATTCCTGGTCTGGTATTCAGAAGGGGCGTGTTCACCACAGGCTGTCAAGCATGTGGAAAGTTCAGCATTACCTTGAGCCAAACACAGATGTTTGGTCAGCATTGCTTACCACCATGTAGGCAGATAATTAGTCACTCCTGCTTTCACAAACCACCAGGGAGGGTTTTGTTGAGCCGGCTCATCTCCCTAGATTCAAAGGGGGAGCCTCCCCCCTCGGAGAAAAGGGATGAATGCCCCAGATTTGTCACAGCATAGCAGACCTAGACCAGGTGTATCCAGTGTGTACCCAAACAGATGCTTGCCTACAATGCCCATGCTCTTACTACTGCCTATGGGAATTGAATGCCAAACATATGGAGGGTGATTGGTTGGCTACTTCTGAACTAGAGCATGAAGACACTTGGCCTCAGAGAATAGCCATGGTCATCTTCGAATAGTGGACTTGCAGGTCAGACCAGATAGATCTTGTAGAGGGTGATGTTTAGCATCCACACGCTTTCTCGCAGACTGAGCCAAGTGAGGCTCCTGGCTTATTTTGGCTGCTTCAGCTGGAACATCTTTGAAGACTCATGTCTGTTTTGCCAGGTCCCCAGCTGGAAAAAGGTCACACTGTTGTATGATATTTTGGTATTCAATGCAATCGAATTTGCACCCTTTATCTCCTTTTCCTTCACCCAAACAATACTGGATGCCACAATCCATATTCAGTTTTATTTATTGTGCATTTGTAAGGTACTTTTACATCTATTGTGTTTCAAAGCACCCACAGGTAGTGGGGAGGGAACGAAAGGCAAATATAACAATGAAGAGAAAGACGGTCCTACTAGGCCTTGCGAGCATTCAGAATGTGCAAGTGCAGAGAGAGGGAATGGACGAGTGAGGGTGGTAAGAGCTAGGAGTTCCACTGAGAAGTACTAGGGAGTAAGTTGCAAGCAGCTGTTAAGTGCCGGGCAGAGATCACTTGGCGAGAGTGGTCAACTGGCAATAATAAATGCAGGCCTGTGACAGTACAGGAAAGTGGGTGCCCCAAAGGCAAGTGCTGGGAGTGGGTGGAGAGTGAAAGTGATTTGAGGGGGTGGGGGGAGGCCAGGATCCATGAGGCATCTGGTCGCCAATCTCAGCGACTGAGGTTTAGGGAGGGAGAGGAGGTGGTGTGGGGGGCAAAGGAGGAGGTGAAAAGGAAAGTCTTGAAGAGCTTCCAGAATTTGAGGAGATCTGGCTTAAGACTGAGAGGAAGGGGTAAGCTGTCCCAGAGGAGGGAGCCAGCCGAGGAAAGATCAGCCACCAGCTTGCTGTTTAAAGAAGCGCTTGACACGCAGAGAGTTGGCGCTGGAGGAGCATAAAGATCTGGAGGGAGATTTGGTGAGAGCTGTAGGGATATATTCATGCATGACACATTTGTGCAAACAACACGTGTGCAGAGTAAAAAAGCGTTAAACGGTGTTTCATAGTTTAGTATATAAATGCAGCCATTTCAAAATAGGTGCGAGGCACAGCTTTTTAGCAACAGGCCAGCAAGCATCAATTGTTGGAAAAGCATTTTTTTAAAGGATTTAGTAAAACGTTTTTCTTTTTAGCAACAAGTGAGATTCATTCCATTTTAGTGTTTGTCCTTGGAGAGGAGAAATATGCACCAACAGGAACTAGATGGAACAATGAAGGCTTCAGCGTGAAATTGTTACAACAGGCGAGGAGATAGTGCAGGACATCCTTGTAATTTGATTGGTAAATGAAGGGGTGCAAGAGCTGATGACAAGAGAGGGCTAACCTAAGAGAGAGAGGGAGAGTTTTTTTTTTTTTAAATCAGCGGATCTGGGGAAAGTAGGCAAAGCTGGCTGGGACTTTAGTGTGAACGGTGTTTCCAGAGGCAGATGCTGTCGGTCTCCCTGTGTCTGTGCAGTGGAGTAACTTTGCTGAAAATGTTGGGGGGGGGGGGGGGACATTACAACTGAAAGAAAGGGGCGGTGTGGAGTGGGCGGACATTGGCAGTGAGGAATAAGACTAAACTACTACACGACAAGAGACCATTTCCGACGCGCTTTGTTATAACTTTCATAAGACTGATGGGTATGAAGTGGCCCACAGTTGCAAATGTCTATTCCTTCCTTTTGTGACACTGACTAGTACCCAAAGGGGATTTTTTTGATCAAATGTGATGCAAATTGTGCATTTTAACACTGCTCAAAACTATTAGCCGCATAGTGAAGTAACTCATCAAACTGGCCCACGGGCCAAAAAAGTGCCCACTTTGAACCAAAAACGCAAAATGCTTATTTGGGTCAGCCATGGGCCTATTGCCTCATACGCCAGCCAAGCCTGGACCTGGAGGTTGCTTTGAGGACACAAACACACAGTGGCACTGCAAGTAATACAGTATGCCATGGAGGTTGATAGGCCATTCCTTAAACAATGACATTTTAATCTGAAACTGCATCAGCAGAAAATTGTGTTTCGTGTTTGACACTTGTTAGGATTGCCAAAATGGGACTGAAAGTCTGATCTATGCTGTGGAAGACTGGTTTCTAGAACACTGACTCATTTATTCTGGCAGTGTTGGTGCCTGCCGGGGCCTGGGGGATGAGATTGCATAGATTTGGTTCTGGGGGCTCAAAACTACATGTCTCCCTCTTGTAACACTCATGCACCAGTCTGACTCTTCAACAAGCTCAGTTTGTCACAAAAGTTCTGTTTGTGACAAAAACACTGCTTTTCTGGCTTTGGAAGTCCAGACAGCATCCTTCATGGGGACCAGTTACATGCAAAGCATGAAAAAGTGGAAGTGGAATATGGTGGCAATCATTTGCCCAATGAGGAGATTAAGGGGGATTTTTTGGACCTATACAGTTGACGGACTTGGTTCGCTCTCCACACAGGGTCTGCATCCTTCCCCCAAGGCCTTGGCCTGTATTGAATGTCAGCCGCACAACTCATTCCCTGTCCTGCCACCGCTCACTTGATAGGATTCCAAACCCATTCCTGTTTTTCTTTCTCTTCTCTCTTTTTCACTCTTCTATTCCTCTGCTCCCTTCGCCTCATATCCCCCTTTCTTTTTAGGCAGTGACGTTGGGTATTTCAGGGTTTGCTATTGAAAATTACATTTGCATTCTTTTGCTGTTGTGTGGGGTGAAGACTCTTGTGGATACAGTGTTTTGCTCCAGGGCCTGTTGAACACTCTTTTGATACTACTGTTATTTATTATAGAGGGTATTTATTCTAATCATACCATGGCAGGTTATTGCTCGATACAATAAAATGTTTCATTTTTGAAGGAAGGAATAATATTTTGTTCAGCTAAATATTGGCACCTTACAATGAAATTGCCACTTTGTTTTGTCATATTAAATAGATTTGTATTCTATGATGAATTAGACTTGTTATTATTTTCAATACAGATCACCATCTATACACAGATCCCCAACCGGATATACTCATCCCAAAGTAAACGTTTATGTGCTTCCCTGTACCTTATCTGTGGACTGCTTTCCTCACAAAATATGTTTGTTTTGACCATTGAACTTCTCATAGAAAAAGATGACAGAGGAACCCAACACCTATTCCTGGTGAACCTGTGGTAGGACTGCAAGCAGCAGTCAGCTTCTTGGAAGAAGACTGGACACAATACGTCTAACCACTAAAACTGTAATAATTCAGCATTTTCAGTTTTGGGTGCCAATGGAGGGCATGCTATTGGATTGCGTACGAATACGCTTTATGTCCTGATGCATACCAATGCTAAGAGCACAGAGCTTTATGGCCCATTTAATGTTTGGCTAAATCAGAAATCCACCACGGTGAACATTCTACAGATGTGAAACTAACTCACTAATTGCATGAATGAAAACCACCTACTTCCCAAGCAAGTCATAAAAGCTACACAGAGAGAATCCACCAATGTCATTATTGGAATTGTTGCACTCTTCAGACTATTTAAACCCTTAGCACTTTGTCACATCTCTAACACCTTTAAAATAGTAGGAGCCTTCTGTTTGAAACAATCAGAATGCAGGGAAGTCTCGAATGAATTCCCAGTAATTGCTGCCGAAATAAAGGCATCTTTCCTTTCACACCGTATGGGGTAGTTCTATCCTACTGTAACAGCAAGCATGCCAAAGTGGTGTGAGTGAGAGCCAGAACATTGTAATATTTGTAATAATATACAAAGACCTTCCAATGTCAATCCATCAACGTTGTGAAAAAACACGCTGAGAGCGACAGAGGGTGAGGGATAGAGCGAAAGCGAGCCACACACGAGGGAGAAGGGAGACGGGTACAGAAGGCACCTGCACCTTAGAAATATGGGACAGTGGCACATTAGAAACTCTACACTACAGAAACCAGCCCAGCCTGCCGCGTCGCTGCTTGCGCACACCCACAACAATCAGAAAACTCATCTCAGCCCACAATGTAGCCCCCAGACCCAGCGGCCCTCCTGCCAAAAGATGGGGGGACAAAAAGGCATACCACAAAAGTTGGGGGGACAAAACCCCCGTCCCCTCTATAATTACGCCCATGTGTGTGTGGGCATGTGTGTGTGGGCTCCATAGATGCAGTGTGAAGACAGCTTGGCAGGCCAGGCAGAAAAGGCTGTGCCGGGCTGCTGACATTGAAGTAGAAGAAATTCCGGTAGCTGCGCGAGGAGGTTTCCATTGATAATGCTCCGATGGCAAGAGCTTTAAACTTCTGGGTGAGTGAAGTTAAGTGAGGAGTACGTGGGATGGCTGACATGTAATTAGATTAGCTTAGCGTGCTGAAGTTACAAGATTTGTACCTTTCTATTTGTAATTGTTTAAGAGAAAAGAAAGCTTTTCGGTTGCCATGTACTTGTTTTCTCTTCTGTGTTTTTCTCCTAGAAGACTAAATTGTGTTCGCTGCTGGTAAGCAAATGTGCAAGTGTAATATTTTGGATTGTGTATAACAGACCAACGACATTACAAAAACAAAGCTGGTGCAAAATGTTTGCTTTGTTTATTTTATATTTCCCATGATTACTGTGTGAGGGAACAAGTCACTGGGTAACCACAGTGTCATACCACTGTGGTAAAGAATATTTTTACCACATTACTAGGGGCAAGGTTGTAACAAGAGTGGGTGTGTATGTGTGTATATATATAAATATATATATATATATGCGTAAGATAGAAGGGTGTGTGTTTGAATGCGCTTTTCTCTGCACACGGAAGAGAAAGCGGTGTCATCTAAGACACATAGGTTATTGGATGTAAATAAATCAGTAACACAAGTCAAATGCAATAAGTGGCATTTTAAATAAACTCCTTGAGTTCCCTAAAGGTGTAGGTCCACAGAGTGCCTACAGTCAACCAAAGGAGGGCCAGAATTGTAATGAGGGAAAGTTTGTTCTATGATGGGTCAATCGTATAAAAGTCATGCTCACCACTATACCAAAAAAATAAGTTAATTCTAAAAATACCACCAAAAATAAGATACCACTAAAATTACTGCTAATATAAGAACACTATTTTATCACCAAAATAGGGTAATCCTGAACTATCTCCAATGGTAAAACCAGTTTATCGCCAAATTACTATGGTAACAAAATACCATCAAATCCAGAAAATGCTCCAAAAAGACAAAAACCCTTACAAAAATAGAGAATACCACAGCTCTAGAGACATTGAGCTTCTGGGGGACAAGTGAGGAAAGGAAGGATTCCTTTGAGGAGGTGGAGTTAAGTGTGCCTTCTTGGCAAGGTCCTGGATGTGAGGGAGGAAAGAAAGGAGTGTAAGCGTACTCCAGGTTTTCTGGGTTCAGATGAAGGGGAAGAGCTCAGAGGGAGGCCAGAGTGAAGGGAAGAAAGAGGGAGCAGGAGTCCCAATGGGAAGGATCTCTGTTTTGCTGGCATTGAGGAAGAGATCATTGGAGACACCAGGATTGGATGGCAGATCGAAAAAGTAAGGAGAGGATCAGAGGGAAGTTTGAAGAAGAGTTGTGCATCATCTGCATAACACTGGAAGGAAGGGGAGAAAGTGGAAATTAGGTGTGCAAGCGGAGCAAGGTAGATGTTAAATAGCAACGGAGAAAGGTTGTAGCCCTGGGGAATGAATGCCACAGGTGGTGATCTCTGTGGGAGAGATGAAAGAGCCCAGGACAACCTGGGAGAAGCGGTCTGTGAGGCAGTCAGCCAGTCCAGCGCCCGCTCCGAGATACCTAGGGTATCGTGGAGCCATTTTACGAGGAGGATGGAGTGGTTGACCATATCAAATGGAGGAGCGATCAAGTAGAATGAGAATAGCTGGAGAGTTAAGAGTCGAGCGAAGCTAGCAGTTCTTCAGGAGAGTAGTTTCTGTGCCTCTGGATGCTGCGGTTCCAGATTGATGGTCGTTTAGGCAACCAACAAGCTCAATATGTTGGGTAAATTGGGGAAAGACCAGCTTCTCCAAGAGTTTCACCAAGGAAGGGGTTGATAGAGATGGGGTGGTAGTTAGCCGGACACGAGGTGATGGTGGAATGTTTCTTCAGGCGGGGGCGCACAAGAGTGCTTGAGGGAAGAGGAGAAAGACCCAATAGCAAGAGAGAAATCAGCAAGTGCAGGGCCAAGGGAGCAGATATAGTCCGTAATTTTTTGGCTAAACAGGGGGAGACCTGTTTGGAGGCGACCTTCATAGAGCAGAATAGTGACCTCATCGGATGTGATGGGCGAGGAGAGAAAGGCAGAGGGGGCATGGGAGGAGAGGGGCAGGGGGAAGGAAGAGTGCTCAGGATGTCCTGAGTTTTTGCAGTTAAATGAGTGGCCAATGCATTGCATAGGGCCCAAGAGGGAAGAGGCGAGGTGGAGACAGCAGAAGGGTTGGTTAGTTCCTTGCAGATTTGAAAAAGAGTTCAGCCGTGTTTTTGGATCCACCAGAGATGTGGGCCCTTTTCTTGGAACAAATGGAAAGTCGGTATTGTATTTGGAGATGGCGACAGGCCAGTTTGTCAGAGGGTGAGCCCGAGGTCTGCTACTTCCATTCCGCAGCTCTGAACTTGCAGCCCTGAAAAGCTAGCGCAGAGTCGTATCCGGTGTTACGTTTGGTGGCATATTTCAGGCAGATCCTCATGACTGGGGCAAGAATGTCAAGAGTGTTAGTGACGGTAAGATGGAGGTTGCTGAGAGCACAGTTGGAGGTAGAGTCTGCGGTGGGGAAGAGTGGATGATTAAGGTGGATGCCAAGGAAGCAGCTGACCGGGTTGGTGGTGCGGGGGGGGGGGGGTGCAGTCACTTGGCAGAGAGAACAGAACCCAGGTGAAAAGGGGGCATGGTCTGACCAAGAGTGAGTGGTGAATGGGGCGGAGAGCAACAGATTAGTGTGGATCAAGACATCGAGAGAGTGTCCAGCTGAGTGGTTAAGACCAGAGGGGAGAATGGAGGGGGAGAGCGAGGTGCAGAAGTCATGGAAGAGAGCAGAGGCCATGAATAATGAGTCATGGTGGATGTTGAAGTCACTGAGGAGAAGGAATTTAGAGGTGGATATGAAGAGGAGGAGAAATCCACCCATTCTGAGAGGAACAGTGATCGAGCCAGGGGTCCAGTGCCTATTGATGGTGGCAATGGTCAGGGAGAAAGTGGAAGAGATGACCAGCTTGCAGACCAAGCTCTCCAAGGAGGAGTAATGCTGGGTGGGAATAAGGGAAGAAGGGACCCACTCAGGGAAGACCAGGGCAACCCCACCGCCAGAACGTTATTGCGGGTCTTGGAGATGATTTTGTAGCCATCAGGGAGAAGAGCGTGAAAAGCAGGGACTGAGCTGGCATTGAACCACGTCTCGGTAAGAGCAAAGATATCAAGGTCAAGGTCTTAAAGGAGGAGGCAGATGTCGGCAGAGTGTTTGATAGCAGAGCAAGCATTAAGCATGGCTAGATGCAGCAGGTCAATGCCTTTGAAGGTTTTCTGATGGGGGTACAGGGGTGTAGTACACCAGTCGCAGGAGGGGGGACAGTAAGAGGAAGAAGGAGTAGCAGGTGTAGGAAGGAAGTTGATGAGGGACAGAAAGCGCTGTTTGAAGAGGAGACTGGGTTAAGGACCCTGACCCACGATAGTGCCATTGCGATAGACATTAAAGATATATCTGGATGATAAGCCTGCAAAGAGTACTTCCCATTTAGTGCCACCATTAATGGGTGAAGATGTGCGAGGAGAGAGTAGAGATAAAATGGAGTCCAAAGGACTTGAGAGGGGACAGAAAAGAGGCTATCGGGGACAATCTGTCTGGAGGTTTCGCACACGTAGGTTGTCAGCAATAGTTAGACCTTGGTTAGTGGTCAGGATGTCTTTTTTAAACATTTTCCTTCCAGACTTAATGCGAGAGGGAGGATAGGCGATAGTATGGCAGTTAGAATAGATGGGGGAAATGGCGAGTACCCTAAAAGGTGGTGGAGAGATGAGGATAGAAGATAGGGAGAGTGCACAGCACAAAAACTCACCAAGCAGCCTAGTAGCCAGACACGACAAAACAGATGCAATAGAAGTACCAAGAATGGGGGTGTAGAGTTGTTCAAACGCACCAGGATTCGAATTTCTGAAAAGCACAGAGATGCAATGGCAGAGGAAGATACATTGAGTTACACTTGCAGTTACAAGAATCTGGGGTGTGCAGGGTAACTATTTGATAAGGTTTCAGAAATACCAGACATAGAAAGGTTATTTTTAGTGAGCTACATTAAGGCTAAATGTAAAAATCGGAACAGTGTTTATTTTTGGAAAATTAAATATACAAGTCTAGCTTTTGCATGTTTTGTGAATAAATGCAGCCTCAAACAATATTAACAGTCAGAGTACATAGATCAAACTACAAAACTTATATCTGCCAGAAAAAAGAATTAGCGCAGAGGAACAATTATTTATGAATTTAAGATTTTAAGTTGAAGAAAAGAAATTGCTAAACTAAAGGACATAAAAAGTTAGAAGTACAGATTAGGAAAAGATGAATGTCTGGATTTTCAGTGAATCCATGTGATCACTGGGCCACCCATAATGTCGACGATTAAATTTTGCGACTTCCATTATGGCGTGGAGCAGTGATCACAATCATATAGTTCACTGTGCCCTGCAACCCAATACTCGCCTCCCCCTTTCGACTTTTACGGCAGCACACAGTGAAGTGTGCCACCATCTCTCTTCCGACCCTGCAGCGTCAGTTCCTCCCACTTGCGTGGGTCGATACTAATGCTGCAGGGTACTTTATTTTTTTTTGCTTCTTATCCCACCCCCACAACCACCGACTCCCGTTAGTGCACCAAAGAGGAGCAGAGGACACCCCTGCAACCCCAGCTCTGCGTGGGCTCAGTAATGGGAGTCGGGATTGTGTGTGCAGCGAAAGTCACAGTAACTGCGGAGGCACAGTACTGGAGGCAACTTTTTTATATGTTTCCTTTTCAGTGAGTGAGCCAAGTGAAGCAGAAGTCGGTACTAGTTGAGATCAGGGCAGAAATGGAATCAACAAAAATGCAACTTTTTAGGGAGGTTAGGACAGCAAAAAAGGCCATTCAAATCAGGTCATGTATTGAAATACACAGATATCACATGGTTTGTCATTCGTACAACACAAAGGAAACTGTTCATAGAAGCAGACTTAGAATTGTAGAGATAGAAATATTCATCTTAAATTGTAATATTTGGTTTGAGTTTTAACATGGTAAACATATCTGACTTTTGATCCAGCTCCACATTGGCTCAGGATCTGTCACCAGATATATTAGCATTTGAAAAAACGGGTTAACTGAAATATCGCTATAAGATTTCAAATAATTATCCGAGCACCTTCATGGCATTGAAAGAAAGGAAAAATGCGGAATAGCTAATCAAGGAAGCGGATAAGAGGGATTATACAATTTTGCATGGATAAATATGAAGATTGTTTTCGATTTGCTCAATAGTGGCATTATGTTGATTTTAGGAACAAGCTAATACCAAATATTGGGTCAACGATTGAGTAAACACGATGCAGTCTTGAGAAAGGGGTTAGTTCAGAACAAGAATACAGTTTTTACTCACTAGTCTTAGCCCTTAAGGCCCATTAAAGCAAATATATTCATGGAAGATTTTGTAGAACATTAAAAAGAGTGAACAACCACTCAAGATCTAAATCAAACTATGGCATTGATATATTGAGATCATTGATGTTTCAATCATTTCAAACTCAAAAGGATATAAACCTAAAGGACACAAGGATATCAAATCTAAAATTTAGAATTACTTGATGGGTATATTTGTATTTACAAATGTACCCTCATATGAAAGATTGGAGACTGACAAATCCAGTATTAAGATCAGAGACAGTATTCAATTTTCGCAATGTCTAAGAATCAGAATCTAAGAAACTTTTCACGCAAGGAAGACCATTTTCTCTGAGCTGGTATACTCAAAACCAGATAAACAGGATAGATAATCTTGAGCTTTTTATTACATCATTCACATAATAAACGAGCATGATATTAGGTTAGCGTAGCTCAGTTACGGATAAAAACACAATATGCCAGAGGACAGCAAATGTATGTGACTGCCTTTTCCAGGGTTTGATCACAAATTAGAAAAGCAGTACTGGGAACTTGTGGAAGACACTGCCTAATCAATAGACACTGCTCTTTACCCTTAAAAAGGAAATAAATCCATGTCAACACTTCCCTCTGAGAAAAACATGGTATAAAAGCTTTACAGCCTTCTGAGATTCACGTCGTATGGGTGGAGACTTTCCATGTATATGTTGGCATGGTTTACCCATTGATGATAATGATGTGTTATTTATATAGCGCCTTAATCCAAAGCGCTTTACAGAGCACATATTTACATACAACACTAACCATGAAGACCCAACTGATTGGAGTGTAAAGAAATATTAAATGGGAGTTAAATGCTTTGACCAATTTCCAAGCCAAAATGCATCGTCCAACTAAATGTACATGGGATAGGATTAATTTGTAAAACTACACGCCCTGTACACATTCAAATTGGGACACAGTGCTCTAAAACCATTTTTTTCAGATTAAGAAAAGATTTTGATTTAAGAAGGCTCATTCTGTATGCTATTAGGCACAGTGAATATGGTAGGATAGTTTGTTTATGACACGCTTAATACCTAGAGGTTTCTAAGCGCGGACCCAGGGATCGAACCTGTGGTGCTCTGGGTCGTCTTGCTTTCAAGGCGAGCTCGCTGCCCCTGAGCTATCCTCCCAAGGACGGTGGCTCTATTGCACAATGGCTTATCACAAGGAAGCAGGAATTAATTCTGAAGTTCGAGTTAATGAAGTAACATGTGGAGTGAAGGCAATTGCCATGTATGAGCTATATAATTCACCTTGGTCCTTGCCATGAGATATTTACCTTCAGTTAGCATTTTTAAGTACAGATCTGTACAATTTGTGTGTTTATGGTAACTTTCAGAATTCTGAATAGAACAAGCAGCATATGTTGAGAGCTTTGTCCTACAATGGTAATAATACTAAATGAGGCCATTAGTATTATCTGAAAAACTTTACGTAGAATTTGCCACTCCTTGCATATGCGTAATGTCCTTCCGGCTATTCAGAGGTTCTTGGTATACGGAAAACCAATCCTGGTTGTCAACATATATGTCCGAACAAGATCTTTGCCACATAAAGCATGCAGATTATGTAAACAAGAAATCATTATGTTACACATTTCATTGGTTTACCACAACAATGTATCAAGGGTAGGCAGTAAAGATCTGGCATTTGTTAACTTTGCAATCAATCTTTTTCTGACATTTCGGTATGATTAGATGCCAAACTCAGCTGCACAAAATATACAGATGATCAAAAATTATACTTAAGGCAATCTTAAAGACAACTAAAATACTGCAATTTGGAACATTGCCATACATCAGGAAAAAGCATCATTTGACCTAGCCCCAATGTGCTCAGGAGTTAAAAGCGAGGGACGATGTATACCCTTTCGTGAAAGTGAAGTGCATGGTGCGATCCATTCAATGTCTTTGGTTCTACATTTTTGAATTATACCTGCACAACGATTTTTTCTAAAAAAATTGACAAGCTGCTTTTATCGTTCCGACAAGTGCATGGAAACTACATGCACAACAGACAATATGGATAATAGCAGCAAAATGTGTATTAGCCAACCATTGGTCCCAGAAATTGCCATTGCAATATGCATTAACAAAAATCATCCCATCACCGACACGAATGGTGGCACACCGTTGTTTTTGGGGACAGGTGGCAGCCACTGAAGAAGTGTACTGCCAGGGCTGTTAAATGATGCATGTTATGGAAACCCGTCTTTCGCACCCTCCCACCTTTCTAAATGAGTTGATGGAATTCCTCTGTCGTTTGAGGTGTCAGATTTCCTGTAAAAGTATAACATGTGGTTTAATATAGAATGCCAGGAAGGCATGGCAACAGTAAGACACACACAAGTGACCACAGTTCAAGCATGTTTATGAACTTCAAAAAGGGTATGATAAACGACTATCTAAACCTAAACCTACAGAAGGGAGCAAGCTACGACCATCAAAAAATAATACAGTCCTAGTGGCGTCTTGTCAAAATAAAAGGGCCTAGGCTAAAAAAACCTTTTGCCAATCCTCATCTATAAATACAAATAGTGTGGGGAATAATGTTATGAAAAAGAAAGTGTTCAAAAATGCTAGGTCAGGTTTTCAGGTCGTTGGCCTCCCTTACCCATGTTTTCAGCACAGGATAAGGCGGTTCACTTGAGCGTAGCACAGTCTCTTGCTTCTTTACCACGAGGGTGCAGTTCAAACATCAAACATCTCCTTGCTTATCAAAGTCACTTCTCTGAAAGGGCCTGATGCAACCAAATAAAAAGTTATTTTCCTCTTCAGATTTTCACAAGTATTCACATCGGGTGAGTCATTCTCCAACCCCGATTCCGCTTAGCCAGGCTCAGATCCCTTTTGCATAAAGTTCTGCACAGGCTTCCCTCTGCCAGGCTCGAGCAAGTCTTTTACCTTTCACTTTATCACACAATGTTCGTTGTTAAGATTTCATGTATGTGCAATTTTCCCTCCATTTATGGACCCCCAAACATTTTGCTTTTCTTTGGCTATCCTAACCTGACTTTTTCAAGTGGAGACCAGCCTTCCGCTGAACTCCCCTGGGCTTTTGCTCACTTGTTATGGTGAAGCAGACACCGTCAGTACTGGGAAACTATGTTTTCCTTAATCTTTGACTATGCTGCTGTGTCTTGGTAACTTTTTAACAGTGCACAATTTACCTTCCAGTACTGTGCTCTGGGGTCCCTTTTTGTTTTATGGCCCTAGAGACCCGCAAAGGATTTTTTGGGTGATTGTACGAGTGTGCCTTGGATGAATTGGTGGCAGCAGTCACTTTTCATAGTGTTTTACTTTTTTTTAACCAAGTTAAACAGGGTTTACCGCATTTGGCTCAAGACTGTTGCCAGGACCAAAAATGGCCGAGCCAAAAAGTCTTGTTCTGTCCCATGGCCATTTTGTCCCTTGCCTTCACCCAAGTCAAGTAACCCGGGTTTTCCTTATTCGAGCATGCAGCCTCCCGCAAAAAACAGATCTCTTTCGCTGGCTTCTGCCTGTGACGTATGCGTGCCCAGGAAGAGGGCTCAGACTGTCTGGTCCCAATCCACATTGGAAGTCTCTATTTTGGCACAAAGCTAATCTTGGATAAGAGAAGGGGCTCTGCAGCCATTCCATGTCAATCACCTGTGTTATCACTGAGCTACAGAAGGAGCCAAGTCTCCTACACGAAGAAAGGCTTGTGAAACCTCCAGAGACGCTTTGTAAGGTTTTGGCACCATTTTTCCCTTTGCTGTCCTGTCGGACCCCTGCTTTCTTCTTTGATCAAGAAGGCCTGCCAAGGCGTTTTGCCCCTTTGAAGTAGTGGGAACCAGGGGTGTTGCTAGGTCTGGAATAGACCCGGGGCTACTCGAATGTCAGGACTGTTAGGACTCCGGGCTAGCTAGCCTTTTGGTTGTGGCTGGGGCTACAACCAAAAGACTTGGGGCTATAGCCCCCCCACAAACCCCACCCAGCAAAGCCTCTGGTGGGAACTACTCTTGGTGCCCCCTACTTACCCACCGAATGAGCCCCTTCAGAAGGGTTCCTGGGCCATCCAGTGAACTGTCCAGCTCTACCCCAGGGTAATCCGCAGCTCTGCCACCATCTGAAGTGCAGACCCAAGACATTGCTTGCTTGTGCGCTGTGCATTCTCCCGCCATATTTCACAGGCCTAGCTCCTCTGGGTCCTGAATTAGGAGAGTGCGTAAAGCTGCCCGCATCCATGATTCCCGTGTCATTACCCGGTGGTGACAGTCGCTACAGTTCCCCTGCGGATTAGCTCTCCTGTGCTCTGAAGTCAACTGCAGCAGACACTTCTTCAGAACTCCTTCGGAAGCTGAGAAAAGGCAACTGTCCAGTCACGGACGATCGTTCTCCAGCGCAGCCGCTGAGAGCCGGAGTGCTGCAAAACTTCAGGACTCAAACCTACTAGCGACCTCGACTAAACTGGCAAAGGTGGGTCTGGACAGTGCTGAGGGTTGGCGAGTACTTCCATCACTTACCAGTGCCCCCCTGGCACAACCAATCACTTTTACGCACGAGTATCCCTGAAAGGTATTCAAACTTGGCTTGGTCAGCCTGCGATCCCTAGCTATTCACCCCTTTAACACTGCTTTCCCTTCAAGGGCAGAGCCTACTTGAATAGTGGTAACCAAGTCTTTATTGCCTAAAGCCCCTTCCCGACTTGCAACAGCCCCTACAAAAAGACCATCTTTTAGTTCATCTGGGCTTTTGCGCACAACTGTACTGTTGAACATAAGGCTTCCCACTTCTTAGGGTTGAACTCCAAATTTAGGGAGCAAACTCTGAAGAATTACCCAATGCCATTTGTGTACTAAACTAAACCCTCTTTACAGGTTGTGGTTGTAGCTAAATTGCACTAGGAAATGGAATGCATATGTACTGTATAGTTTAAGGATTTGTGAGATAACCGTTTTCTCGTTGCCAAAGTTACTTGTGTCTATTTGGTCCGCACACAAATGTATAGATATTTTTCACATACACTTGCCTAAGAGTAATTTGTGGTTCATTGCTGTGTGTGCTCATTGTGGGCTTCCGATCGATCATTATCACCCCTCCTGAGACTTAGTCTTGACCGCCTACCAAGCTACCTAGATTGGTCTAGCTTGTCCAGAAGGTGCCCATGTTTCACAGAACCGAGGTTGGTCTACTAAACATCTGCCCATCAGGTCAGAGTTTAGAAATCCATCTTAAAATTCGTAGGTTATACTTTTTTGTGTGACCCACGGTTTGACCCGGATCCCCCTCAGCTGGGCTCAGATCCCACAATTAGTCTCCCTCAGCCAGGCTCAGACCAATGTACATTTCACATCAAGTATCAAAGACTTTCAAATGTGTAAAGGGTTTGGCTTGACCCGTTGCAGGACCACACATTTTTGGTGTGTTTGACCGAATTGTTTTTGATCACTGCAAACTGACTGCAATTTATCGGCTCGGGCCCAATTTAAAACGCACATTAATTTCTTTTTTTTGTCCCCTGCCTCCAATATTAAGTAAGCAGGGGACACACTCGCACCCCCAAAATTGCAAAATATCAAACATGGTGAGCGGGGGGACACCCCTATAAACCCCGCTCTCCAGGGTTGGTATTTTGCAATATACACAACCAAATTGCCCCGAAGGCCAAATCACCCATGCAAAATTTGATCAAATTGGTCATTAGGTCAATTGATTTAGGTCAAATAGGCCAATACCGACTTCACAATTTTCTTTCTTTCAATGATCACACCCTTTCGGTAGCATACCTAACAGACTTTAGAATGAGTACCCACGTGATGCCGGACCACTCAGTCTACGGTATTGCATTTCAACTTCATAGTTTGTTCGCTCATCTGCCGCTTTAATAATCTTTGTTCAATATTGCCGCTTGCAACCTTGGTTTCCACAC
The DNA here is from genome assembly GCF_040938575.1 of Ambystoma mexicanum. Taxonomy (NCBI): domain Eukaryota; kingdom Metazoa; phylum Chordata; class Amphibia; order Caudata; family Ambystomatidae; genus Ambystoma; species Ambystoma mexicanum. The sequence goes on from NC_090932.1 coordinate 1,302,192,143, forward strand.
AAGCCCGTCTGGTATTAGTATCCCCAACTCACCGGCTGCACGGACTTCACTTGTGCTGCTTTGTGGTCGGAGCCAAGGACAGAACCATGGTGGCAAACTATTCTCCTCCCCGCCTTGACTATCATCGCAGGAGCGCCCCGGCTACCTCAGAGACACAATGCAGGATTCTCCAGCTTTAATTCCAGATCTCAAGTTTCCTATTCTCGAAGGCTCATGATCGGTGAAAAGGTCAAGGGTACTTCCCTCCTTGCAATCCTCTTCGGTCTTGCCATCTTCCGCCTTGTTTGAAACTGCTATCTTGGAACTGCCGCTTCCTCGTGTGCTTTGCCTTGCTCAGTGTGTGCTTTTGTGCTCTGCCTTTTATTCGTGTGGGGAAGTGTGATGGAAGTCGTGTGTTTAATGATCAGTATTTGCCTGACCATTGTATTGGGACAGGTCAGGTATACGGCTTGGATGTTAGCCATTTTCACTCACAGTGAGTCGTCCATGGGAAAGTGTTTGTGTCAAAAAAGGGGGTTTGGAGGTCCACCCCCAGGAAATGTATCCAAAAGCAATGGCCGTGTCCTGGCCACCTGGATGACAGATCCCCGGGGAATAGCGTGAGAGACACCTTCAGGTTTCTCACAAGGTGGAACCAATGCTTGTCTAACAGAACTATACATTTGTGTTGGTCACTAGTCGGACATCCTTGAAGGAAGGGGTAAACATAAGAGAACCCGGTTACGTAGACCATTTGAATGTGAACGGTTGCAATTAGGTCTTTCTTAGGATGTATGTTGCAATGCATTTACTAGCCAGGTTGAATTGCCAAATACAATATTAGCATTGATATGAATGGATTGCGGTGCAGGAAAGTAATCGTCATGTTCTGTTCTTATTCAGATTGTAAATTCATGAATTATGTAATCTTTGATAGTGTCTAAATTATAGTTGAAATTAAAAAGTTGAATACATTTTCTACTAGAATTATGCTTTGTCACTGTGCACATTAATGAATAAACCTAAATTTAATCTAAAATGAAGTAAGTAGCTTTTATGCCCAAAGGCACGTTGTAGTACGTTCTCTCTGGTTCCTGCAGGGGTTACACAAGGAGAGATTATCAGACTACTTTTGAAGTGGTAAGAATACCAGAGAGCATGCCAATATTAGCCAGAGGTATCTCTGGTGTAAGGATGTCCAAGTAATTGGTCCCACAATGCGATTGTGGAATGCCTTCAGCTGAGCGTTCATCTTCACCCTCGTTCATGGTTGCCATCAAATAGAGGGAGATTAGATGAGCCAGGGGATGAAATCACGGTAGCAACCACCACCATAAAAAGGGACAGGTACCACCGTGAAAAGGTCCCTTTTTGCAGTTATGGAAGAGACCAGAGGTATGGACGTGTCATGACTGAAGGGTGACCCAAAGCCGTGATCAGTACAGCTCTTATAGGCTATTTGGTGACTTCCCTTATGAAGGAATACAGGACATTGACTGGTAAAGAATAATGGAAATATGCATGCCTTGTGATATAATGATACAACACAGATGAGCAACAACCCCCCCCTTCATGGCCATTGTCAGTGCACCACCATCTTTTTGTAATGAGGATTTACAGCTAGTCCCACCAAATGTGTGGACTATCAACCCGCATGATCTAGGGTTATTGAAACAAGGATCCCTCAAAGCACCATCATTCAATACGTTGACGACCTAATATGCAGTAAGGGGGAAGAAATATGCAGGAAAGATTCTGTTACCCTACTCACTTTGTTAGCTCACAAGGAGTACAAAGTAGACAAAACCAAACTCCAATATTGCCAGGCAGAAGTGTTGTATCTGGGTCAATTGATTTCGAAAGATGGTAAGAGAAAAATATCTGACAGACCCGCAACAGTGCGATCAGCAGCCAGGCCCCACACAGTAAAAGACATGCAGAAGTTCATCTGCATATGCAACTCCTGCAGTGCATGGATATTGGATTATGTCGCATACACACAACCCTTATGGCAAGGGGTAAAAGTAGCCCAGAAAGAAAACAAAGCAATATTATGGACACCTGAAATGCATACTGCTTTCACGACAATAAAAGAACCGATATGCACAGCACCCGTCCTAGCCACACCAGATTATAAACAGGATGTTTTCTGTTTTCACATTGAAACGGAAAACTAATGACTGTAGTACTGACACAAAAATCAACCTTGGGCCACAAGCCACTGGTATACTACAGCGGTACCCTTTACTCAGTAATGCAGGGCCATTTCACGTGCGGCCCTTGCTGCGGCTGCCTTTGCCAAGTGCCACAATATTTGTGGAACACTCCTAGTTTGCTATACTTGAACGATCCAAATCCACCCTCAACACAGATGGCCACAGCCTACGAGATCATCATCAAGCCCAAACATCCATGTGATCCATTGTAAAACAGTAAATCCCGCCACATTTCTTACAGAGCCATTCACAGACGAGGACATGCAAAACCATGATTGTGCCACTTACAAGGGGGAAGGGGACAACATTCCCAAAGCAAATGAAAGTACATTGAGCAAGGGGAGGTCTATTTTGTAGACGGATAAGCATCTATCTGACCAGAGACTGGTGAAAAACACATTGGAGCAGTAGTAAGATTGGAGGAAGGAAAATATGAAATACTGGTACAGAAACGTTTACCCATGCATTATTCAGCGCAAGCAGCGGAACTAGTAGCCCTAATAGAAGCACTCCATGCAGCAAAGTGATGTGCACTGACAATCTATTCCGATTCGGCATTCGTAACCACAACAGTACATGCTTGATTATATAGATGAAGGGGGTTCAGAAGAGCTGACGGGTCCCCAGTACAACATGCTGAATCATTAAATGATTTAATTGAAGCACTTGCAGAACCATCAGGGGTAGCCCTGGTAAAACGCCAAGCACATACAGTGACAAAATCTCAATGAGAAATGCGGCGGCAGACGCTGCCGCAAAGCGAGAAGCCTACTTCCAAAATGAACAAAAAACAGCGTGCGCTAATAGGTAGATAAGAGCATAAGGTGGAGGGATATAATGCACTACCAATAGCACAAATAATTGAGCTTGTAAACAACACCACCTGTAGAACAAGAGCTATGGAAAAGACATGGATGCACACAGTCACCCGCAGACATTCTATGCAGACAGGATTTGACAGGGAAAGTGGTAATGCCTGTAGAACTGTTGCAAATAGCATTCCAACAACCACCCTTCCCTGCCCACACCTCAAAACAGCCCATAGCTGCAGACATAAAAGAAGACTGGTTTGTTCCAAATCTTCAGCAATATCTCACTAAAACGGCCATTGAATGAGACACCTGTCAAACATTTAATTCAGGAATGACAGCCTTGCGAGTAACATTGCCCCATCCCATTGGACCTTTCCGTGAACTGCACATGGATTATGCAGACATGGGGGAGAGGTGCAATGGAGCAAGATACTTAATAGTGGTAGTCTGTCCTTTTTTGCGCTGGGTCGAAGCAGGGCCCTGTGTCCACAGAGATGCAAAGTGTGCTGCCAACTTTTTGGCGAGCGAAGTGTTGCCACACTGGGGAATATGCGATGCAATATGCTCAGACAATGTAACACATTTTGTAAATTACCCATTCAAAGAATTATACCATCTTACTTGGAATGAAACAAAATGCGTGCGATTTACCAACTGCAACCGAATGGGGTGGTCGAGAAAATAAACAGCCTCCTCAAATGTCGACTGTCTAAACTAGGTCACACCCTCAAAAAGAACTGGGTCTATTGCTCAGCATTGGCCCTATTCCAGCTACGTACACAGCCAAGCAAGGACCACCACTTGTCCCCTCACAAAATAGTAACGGGCAGATGCACGCAAACACCAATGTCCCCCGTAAGAATGTCAGATGCACACAGGACAGCAACAGTGTAAGGGGAAGAATTTAAGGAATACCCAACTCAATTGACAAGGGCAGTAAGAAGCATAGCAAAACAAGTAGCGCCACCTTTTACCAGAGAAATTGAAACACACATCCACTGCCTCAGCAGATAGCCCAGTAAAACCTCTAATGCCTGGGGAACTTGTGTACGTTAGCAGCTTTGTGAGAAGGCGGAACTCCAAGATTTCATGGCCCTCATGAAGGAGTATATTTCACTCCCTCAGCAGTGGTGAAGGACCTGAAATACTGTGTACACCTCTCAGATGTTAGGAAAACCCATGACAGCCTAACACCAGAAACAACACAAGAAAATGACCGCGAGGCGGCAGTGCCTTGAAGGCACAGCATGCCAAACGCATAATACAGGGCAGTTAAAAGAACAGAAATAAGGCAGCAGTGAAGAAAAATATGTATATAACAACTGATTAGTATTACGTGTGTAAATATATTGCAATTGAAAATAATTTCTCTCTATATACTTTACTTCCACGCTCTTACACCCATCCCGTTTCTCATTTAAAATGAGTGTTTAAACCCCCTATATCCCACTCTGTAGGTACTACAACGGCAGAGACAAGGCCACTTGCCACTACTAGAATTCAGTCAAATAGCAGTAGGAATGTAATTAGCGCCACTGAGCATATTCATATGATTGCAGCCTTTATTTTACGGCCATTGTTTTTTCTATAGTACTGTTGTGTTTAGGAATATATTCGAGTATTTCTTTTATTATGGATGACATAGAAGGTGGGGAAACTGAGCCAAGAAGGGGGAAACTAGTATGGGATGGTGTTGAACTAATATGGCACTACAACATATCGCCAAACCTTGCTAAACCACACAAAGGTGGCACCACAACCTGGGTCAATACAAAATAATGTAAGTGAAAGTATTTTGTATGTTGAAATGATTTGTCCACCCCAGCAACAAAGGTATTCCCAGACAACCTCGGACCCTACCTCAAATGTTGTATGCCTATACTCTGTCTCCCACTGTTACACCAGATACTCTCCCGAGTCCCCAATATTGGCAGTGACATCAATGTAAACTTGAATACAGGCAATTTCCCTATTTATCGTCCAAATACAATGAGTACACACAGGTTCCCTGGTGTGGGTACCAAATGGTATAGAAGGTCATTTGATCAGCATGTACATAAAGTAATGCATAAACAAAAGAGACGAGCACAACTGCACAAATATGATGCATATCATGGGTTGGGGTTGGATAAAGTAGAGGATCTTCGTCATCCAGACCAGTCTAACAAGTGGTACTCTGACATAAGCGCCACAGGGAGACAGGCCACAAATGGTAGCTGTTGTGCGTTCACCGATACCTCATGATTCAGGAACGCCCACGGTTTTAGTGTCACAAGAATCTCCCTTAGTGGAAGCCCAATGTCTTATTCATCTCGCACTATGTAGTAACACCTTCTAGGTACACAGTAAAACTACAACTGCTTCCTCCAGATGAGAAAATCAGCAAGAAGAAACCTGAAAGCGCAACATGCTTTAAAGGGCCGTTCTTAGCAATAAAAGGGACAAAGTTAGCTGAAAACAAATGGCAAGATGCAACAGTGGTATGTTATTGTTTATTTATAAAGCACCTATACACAGGCAAGTGTGTTAAAGGTGCTCAAGGAGGGTGGGAACACAGGGAAAAACCTATCGCTCAGAGCCCTTGAATTTCTGAAGCAATAAGAGTCTGCACAGGCAGATTAAGTGAATATGGTGCATTTAACAGTTAATATACAACAAACGGGCCCGACAGTGATTCTGCTGTTTTTTCTAGTGCACATTAAGGGGTTAGACAAGGAGGGACAGAACAATCTACAGGCAGAGCTGCAGTGCAAGTGCAGGCAGGACAATTGAGGGGCAGGGGACCAAGTGCAGCCAGTCGGTCGAGACTGGGACAGTGCGGAGAGAGAGAAGCTCTCTGGATTTATTGCAAGTGCAGTGAGTGGGTGGGTTGCAGGGCCTGGGTGCAAGTGCAGAAGGACTGGCAGAGGTGCCTGGGAGACTCTGGGGTACACCAGGCGGCCAGTCAGTGAGCTGTATGGAAAGGAGGGAGAGAGGGATGAGCAGGGGCTAGGTTAGCAGGGGGAGTGAGAAGGAAGAGGAGAAGAGCAAGGTCTTGAGGGGTTTCCGGAACTAAAGAATATCAGGCACAAGACGGAGGGTGGCTGAGGAAAGGGATCTCCCTCCAAATCTCTGCTTGGAGAACCTGCTGACTTGCAGAAGGGTGGGGGTAGATGAGTGGAGGGTTCGGGAGGGACAGTATTTAGGAAGGCAACGTTGAAGGTAAGTAGGTCCCAGGCCCCAGAAAGCCTTGTGGACAATGCAGAGGGTCTTGGATTTGATCCTTGTAGCCACGGGGAGCCAGTGGAGGGATTTCAGTGCTGGAGAGATGCAGTCCCTGGGCTTGAGGCCAAGAATAGGTCTTGCGGTTCTGTTCTGGATGAGTTGCAGAGGGCACAGAGCAGAAGCAGGGAGGTTGAGGAGAGGCTGTTGCAGTAGTCAAGCCTAGAGAGAACAAGGGCTCTGGAGACACTGACCCGTTGGGGGAAAGTGAGAAAAGGTAGAGTGCCTCTGAGGCAGTGTAGTTGAGACTTTTTTGAGATATCAGAAATGTGTGAGGAGAAGGAGAGAGTGGTGTCGAAGATGATCCCAAGGTTTTTGGCCTCACAGGTGGGGGTAGGCGCAGGGCCAAGGGAGGCCGGCCAGATTGAGGGGTGGAAAGCGGGAGCAGGGGTTCCAATGATAATAATCTCAGTTTTACTGGCATTGAGACAGAGGTTGTTTGCAGTACATCATGTCTGAATAGCGGACAGATGTGCAAAGCAGAAGCACTATGCGGCCTATCGGATAAAAGACTGCAGTGGAAGGTACGGGTGCCCAGATACGGTCCCAGCATATCACAAAGCTAACATGGGTAACAGCCCTCGAAAAGCCAATCAAAATCCAGCAGGACGAAAAATATGAACTATGCTTCCAGGGGGAAGAAGAGTACTCATGGGTTCAAACTCACACTGCAACAGAACCCTCATCATCCTGGACATGTGAAAAGGAACTGCAGCCTTGGACCATTACTGGGTGTGTGGCAAACAGGCATGCTTGCACCTCCCATCCTCATGGAGGGGCTACTGTACTCTGGCAATGCTGCACTCTGCCCTGTTGGCGATTCCGGAGAGACACATCAAGGGGAAGGGGGGGGGGCTCAACCAATTGCAACCGGCACCCAAGACCGCGATTGAAGAGCCCCCCCATCTATGATGTACTATCAGAAGAAGAGCTGCAAGATGAAGTCTCGCACAAAAAGAGAGCATCCAACTACGTCTCTAAAGACTCCTTTGACCTCTTGGCACAGATCCCTGATGAACACAAATTGTTCAACTCAGCAGACACATTTTCCACATCACTGATCCCTAGTATCCAAGCACGAGCAAACGCAAAGTGGTTGCAGATCATCTGCTGGGAGCTGATCCAAGTAGCCATTGACACAGAGGAAGGATTCAATGTCATCAAGGTAGAACTAAGAGCACTTAACCATTGACAATGCAGAATAGGTATGTGCTCGACCTGCTCATGGCTATGGAAGGTGGCGTTTGCCAGAAAATCTGGAGTGCATGTTGCACGTTAGTGCCTTCTTCAGATGCTGAAAATGGGACACTTTTGCATGCAATATTTGCAGTGCATGAACTTGAGTGAGAATGAAAAAGGAAGGTGGAATCCAGAACAGTGACTGGTTCAGCATGGCGTTAGACTGGGTGCCATCATGGCTTGGGACTACAATGAAGCTACTGATCCCCATCATCGTCTTCCTGCTGCTGATCTTCTGTGGGTGCCAGTTAGGAGTCTGATGCTGTGCTAAGGCAATCCCTAATAGTGCGAGGATGATGGCGACTATAGGCAACCAAAATAGAAATGGGAAAGTGCCTCATGATACTAGTGAAGACCAAGTACAAACTGGTGAGAGTGATGAACCCAAATATTGTATGGTGGCCATATACAACAGGGGATGTAGTGGATAATCTATGGCATACAACTATCCAACAACCCCAAGATCTAGAAAACTATAAGGAGGTGTGGGTTGACCTAGCAGGGGATGGGGGTTGTATTTATAAATGACATGTACTCCTGAAGAATACGCACGGCGTGGAGAGAGTTTAAGGATCGTGTGCTGTGCCTGGATGCCAATAAACCCCCACCTGGGATGAAGCATTACAAAGGGCAGAGGAATGTAGACATACTGGGGGAGGGTATTTGTTAATTTAGGAGTAACGGAAGGGGTGAATGGTGGTGCCACCTTCCCGCTTACGTGTGATCTGCCTTATTACCCTCTCATTATTAATAAAGAATCATGTAACCAAAGCATTATTGAAACTCAGAAACTCCATTTTGTGACACACCAAACACCATATTTTGCTAGGCCCGAAAAGGATCTCTAAAAACCTCTCCCCTTCTGCCCAGCGCCTAGCACAGACAGCCCAGGCCACCACCACCTCCTGCCAGCTCCACACCAGCCACGTTCTCATGGAAGTCCAGCCATTCATTGTTGCAATAATTAGTATCGCCCTGAAGGAAGAGGAGCTTGCTGCACTTACACCAAAGCAGGCCCCACACTTGTGAACATCAGTCTCCAATAACCCGCCTGTGCTCCCTCGACCCCCACCCTGCAAGGCCATAACTCACCAGGCCCAAGCCCCTCTGCTCTATGATATAGATACACATCTGACCCATCCAGCGACCAAGAGGAGAACACCCGCCATAGCCCTTATCCCAGACACCAATATATTCTTCCTACAGCGAACACATGTCAGTCCGTATCATGAGGCATCAGGTAGACCAAGGACCTCCAAGATGGGCACCTGGGTCGTGGCACAGGGTTTATGGATGCAAAGGTACAAAGAGTATTATGTAAATATATAACCTGTTAGTGAACTTTGAAAGTATCCCTATTCAAGCCAACGTTTATGATGGTCATTCGTCTCATGACCTCAGAATCTGTTATTCTAGCTTAGATGGTAAGGGGAAAGTATCACTTCGTTGGCATGGCCTTCACCTCGCGGACATGAGCCCAGCTGACTCACATGCTGAGGGAGGGACAGCCAATCCAATGGGGCCAGCACCTACATATGTATACTCTACTAATGTGTCTCATCAATTGTATCATAGAATTATGTACCTATAGCTTTGCGTCATTAGCGATGCGTTTACTTTATAATGTGCTGCCTTTGTAATGTTTGTCAGAGCGCTCTCTGGGCAGCAGAGCTGTGTGCACAATTTATCTTATATAAACTTTGTTCTACTTGCAATATATCTCCTGGTCTCATTCCCTACTGGGGTGCGTCCATCACTTGTTTTTTTTAATATTGCGTCAGGGAATGGGCGCCTTTATTGGGCACTGGCTTATGCAGGGGTTAATGGGGTGGTATCTGAGTTTGCCAATCAGATTCTAGGGGTAGCACGTGCAACCCCAGGCCACTCCTTGAACACGCCCTGGATTGGGCCAATCACTCACTTCAGATTGTGTACAGGTCAGATGCTAAAAAAAACACTTACACAAACTTAACATAAAAAACCTTTACCCAGCAGAAGTGGAGGGACTTTCCCACTAATAAAATGGAGCACACAGCAAAGACGACCAAGAACAAAATAAAACACAAAGGGCCTCATTCCGAGTTCGGAGGCAACCACGCCGCTATTTGCGGCATGGCTGCTTCCGAACTCGTCCAAACTGCGGCCTGGTGAATGGAGTAATTACCGGTCCATTCTGAGGTCGGAGGGACCGGTAATTCCCCATTCACCAGGGCCATTCACCAGGGCCATTCCCCATTCCCATTTGAGCCCCCATAGGGCTCAATGGGAAGGGGGGAAGGTGGCAATAATGACGGTACCGTAAATTACAGTACCGTTATTGACCCCGGAGTCCCTTTGCGGGTCAAGTCCTTAACGCCTGCTAAAAGAAGGCGTTAAGGAAGGACCCGCAAAGGGAACTCGTAGTAGGGTGCTAAGGGTTTAACAGCACCGGTCTCGTTAATGGTGACCGTTAACCTTTACCGCCCTACTCGGAATGAGGCCCAAAGTGAGCAATTGGGTCATGTGTGGAAACCAAAAAACCTCCATTCAGCACTGCATGGAGAAAAGGACTGAAGAATGAAGCCAAGTGTTGGGTCAGGCATGCACTGCTACTGCACATGCTTTGCTTTTTAGGAAAGGGACATTTTATGTGACAAAATGCTACAGTCCGGTCCTCACAGGGGTCAAAATCCCATAGGTATGGTGGACAGGAGGTTATAGTCTCTACAGTGATTAAGGGACAGATAAAGTGGTAGTTCAGAGAGTACAGTCATTTTGAGCCACGTTTCTGTGAGCAAGGAAGGCAACTGTGCTAATTACAACTTGCTCAGCCCAATAAACGAGATTCTACTTATCCAACCAACCACACGCCCATCAGGCGTACCAGAGGTCAGAAATGTAACTTGACCGGAGCAGCGGTGATGCAGGCAAAATACACTTTTCAAATGGCCCCATGCATCGTTGTCGACGGAGGTGGGTGAGCTTTATGTACACAGTTTTACAGCATTAGTTGTAAGGATCCAGATGGTTTGCAACGAAACTTTTGAACACGATAAAGTAGTTTGTTAAAGCAAGTCATTCTTTTTTTAAAAGGTGGGTAAAGGAGCATACAGGTACATTGTTATGTAGCACAGTAGGTCTTACCATCACAAAAGCACAGACTGTCCTGCCAGAAAACATGTACAGACAGGTTGCACATGCATATAATTTGTGCCACGCCAAATGAGAAACTCTGCTTAGTTAAGGGAGGCAAAGAATACATTAATCTACTTGTTGACATATAAAGTATACAAGTCCACCATAGCAAATAATGCAAGGAAACCACTACCTCCTGTCTTCACTTAAAATGACCAGTGGCGGCTGGTGAATTTTTTTGATTCAATGGACCTAGACATTTCCCATAGTAAGTGGAAGTGACCGAGCATTGAAAGGGAGACTGAACCAACCAAGAGGGATTTTATGGACGTTGGGGTAATGGGAACTACTCCAGAGAACATTTCCTAGTTTGGGCTATTAGGTGGCGCAGAAAGCGCTACCTTTAAGCCGAAACTATGAGCTTTAACATAAATCCTTCATATATGGGCTGTGAATGAGGGTCCGCAATGCTTTTCAATGGCCATGACATTTGGAGAGGGATACAAAGTGTATTTGGTTATGGATACCTGCCCATTCCATGCCCCTAGCCATGCTAATCCCTATGGCTAATCCCGACTATTCCTTCCCATCTCGGAACTCTGAGCTCTTCCATGGAAGCAACCATCTTGGATGACTGTCTCCAAGGAAGCTTGCTGGAAACAAGCCAAAGCGAGTGGCCATCTTTGAGCAGGAAAGATACCATGCATTTCCCAAAAAAAATGATACGTTTTTAAAAACAGCAAAAAGTAATTTGCATTTTGGGAGCTGTTTTGATTTACAATTAAATGAGGGCTAGTTTTGGTAAGCAGCCACTATGGTGACTTGACATTTAAGATTTTTTTTAATGTAATGTTTGCAGGCCTAGCACTTTTTTTTGTTGCAAAAGAGCCTGGTGCAATTATGACTCTTACGCACACATTGCAAAGATTCATGCCATGGCGGCTCACCTGACAGGGTACAGTTTCTAGCTGGGTGGAAGGCAGCATGCGGCTGAAACGCTATCACTCTGAAACTCGCCCCAAGGCACTGCGTGTTCCCGGCTTCTTCCCTGGGAGCTGCCACTGTGTGCTGGGCGGGCAGGTAGAGGGTCTGGAGGACCGGGATCCTACTGGAGCCCAGCCCTTGTCAGTGGCAGGAGCAATCCTGACTGCAGAGAGTGGAGCACCACCTCTTGCCATTAACTCCAACAGCAGCAGTCAGGCAGCTTGCGCCATGGAGGAAGTATTAGCCCAGATAAGAAGCAGTGCAGCCCTGTGGCCCGCATTACACTGGTGAAGAGGATCATCATGAAAGAGGCTGGCGCTGCGAGTGTTGGCGATTGGATGGGAAGGGGGGGTGCTGTGTAGGGTGGATGCTTGGGTATGAGAGGGTTCTGGAGCATTTGGTTGTGAGGAAGTAGAAGTCGTGGGGCAGTTGGAGGATGGGTTGCCCAACCATGACCCCTTCGTAGTTCTTCTGTAGTTCATGGACTTTATTCAAGCATGTGCCGAATGCACAGCGGAGGCCCCATTATTAGATTCACACAAGGACAGTCTCAGACTCTAGTGACCACAGAGAGTTGGGGTACAGCAGGATGCCAACTGCAGACCGGGCAATATTAATCCGGTTTCAAAACTTGTCATTTTTCCCTCCCTGCAAACTACTGTTAACTCCTAACTGCTCCATAATGAAATGGACATTTCCAGGGATAATACATGAATGTTAACTCTCGGCCGGTGCGCGTGTGCAATCAGACCATATGCAAAGTTGCTGGGCATAATAAAAATAAATTGCATATTTTATTTTTATTTTTGGATTTGTAGAGCGCACTACAGCCCACAGGCATCGAGGCGCTATAAGGATATGTAAGAGGGCTTGCTTGAGGGTTACACGAGTGCGGCCCAACAAAAAATGCTTAGTACAATTTGGTTAGTTACATACTCCGTTGTTACAATACAAAATATAGTAGATGTATGTTGCATGGATACAGATACATAGAGGCATATGGTGGTGAGCAGACCACTTCATACAAATAGCCTAGTCTTGATGCCCTTACGGAAAGCTGTATGCGAGTCGAACATCCTTGGCTGGGAGGGTATTCCAGAAGGTCGCGGCCATGGTTGGGAAGCTGGTGCCACCTGCACGCACCCTGCGTGTGGGAGGAACAGCGATACAATTTGAGTAGGCCATTCTGGAAGGTCTAGTTGATGTCCGTTTGATGATCATTTGTGCTAGGTACAGGGGGGCCAGGCCGTGAAGACATGTATGCGTCAAGGTGAGTGTTTTGAAAACAATCCTTAATGGGTAGCCAGCTTCCTTAATGGGTAGCCAGCGTACCAGTCTCCTGATCCCCGAGATGTGATCCCTCCGTGAGAGGCCGGTTGAGGCCCTCAAGGCATTGTTCTGAGGAGTTTTGACAGTTTCTTTTGGGAGGTCCCAACAAAGAGGGCATTGCAGTAGTCCAGCCTTGAACCAATGACAGCCTTGTGATGGTGATGCCATTTTGTTGACAGAGGAAGGGCCCGACTGCGTTGAGCAGTTTAGAGTGATATGCTGCAGAAGATGCAATAGCATTGACCTGCATATCCTTGGCAAGGCTAGGTTTGAGATACATGCCCAGTGTCTTGATGACTTGTGACACTGATGGGGATGTCATCGATGGTGACTGAACAGTACTGTTTGTCCAATTTACCCAAGATGGAAGGGGTGCCAATTAGCAGAAGTTCAGTTTTCTCACTGTTGAGACACAACCAGTTTTCTGCCATCCAGGATTGGATTGTATAGTAAATGGATTTGAGGGTGTTCATGTCAGTTGAATAGTCACCAGATAGTGGGATGAGCACCTGGGTGTCATCTGCATAGTTAGTATATGAGATGCCCAGGGAGTCCAGGATTCTGAACAGTGGCCTCGTGAAGTGGTTATAGAGGGTGGGAGCTATGCATGATCCCTGTGGGACCCCACATTTGATGGGACTTGGGATGGCACAGGAGGATTCAGAGAAAACCTTCATCCCTCCTTCCTTTAGGAAAGAGGTAATCCACGTACAGGCCTTCAGGGAGAAGTTGGCAGCAGTGGAAAGATGATGGCATAGTGTTTTATGATCTACCAGATCAAGGGCCGCTGAGAGGTCTAAGAGGAGGAGCGCAGGTTTGCCTGCATCTCCGAGGTAATCCATTTGATTTTTTAGGTCAAGTAGAGCCGTTTCGGTGCCATGTCGTGGCCGGAAGCCAGACTGGCATAGTCCAAGGAGGTGATTGTCTTCAATTAATTTTTGAACTTGCAGGTAGGCTGTTTTGTCCAAAATCTTTAGCCAAAAATTAAAAAAAAAAAAAAAAAAAAAACAGTGGTGCGACATATAGTAGTTGGGACCACGCTTTACTTTAATATAAACGTGCCGCATGCCACAATACACAGTTTTACCCCCGGTACACAAGTGTCCTAGAACATGCTGCTTTACTCGTGCCTGTAATCTGCACCATGCCCATATTGCATAGCCCATGTTCCCCGCCAGCGCACTAACAACTAAAATTAAGAATTTACACAGATACCCCAAGCAGGCACACAACTGAAACTCAGTAACAGCTAGCTGATGCAGTTCCTTGAGGAAACGGTTTTGACCGACACTCAACGTTGCGCTGGTTTTATCACCGTTATGCTCATGTGAGGTCGGGTGATCTTCCTCAGTAGCGAGCGAGCTCTGTGATTGTTCAGTTGCTGTGTGTTCAGTGGCTGATCTTTCCAATTCCTTCAATGTGCAAAGCATGTGGGTGTGTGATGGTCCTGCCAGGTGTACTCAGATGGATCTACCGGACTAGCTGTGGTACACACAGGGGTAATGGCGATAATGCTCATTTGTTGTACGGTTCTGGTTCTTATATCACGCATGCCCATACTTTTCAGGCTGCCGTTTTAGTAGTGAAGGGGTTTATTTATATAGCGCTCCTAACCCGGAGGTAACTGGGCACAGTTAATAGATTTTTTTTTGTAAGTACAAGTTGCATAACAGGTCACATATATAGTACAAGGATTACGATATTTACGAGGATTCAAGATATTATACAAAAAGTGTAGGTAGCATACAAGGATACAGGCGGAAAGGTTCTGAGGAAAGGTCACAAAACTTTGACAGAGTGTCAGCTTTTAGTGTTTTTCCTGAAGCTGAAAAAGGATTGGTCGGGTCTTAGGGTTGTGGGCAGTGAGTTCCACCGCTGGGTGGCCATAATGGGAAAGCTTTAACTGCTTTTTTGCATTTATTTCTTGGGACTTTAAGGCAAAATGAGTTAGCTGCTCTCATGGGGCAAGTTGTGGTGTTTGACAATTTTCTCCCTTAGGTATTTCGGTGCAGATGGTTTAAGCATTTATAGGTGAGGGACACTGTTTTGAAATGTATTCTGTTCTGTTCTTGATTGAGAGCCAGTTGTTATTATGTCTAGCCTCCGTTGAGTGCGGTCTTCTGGGAAAATGTAATGCCGTTCTAAGTGCGTTATTCTGTAGGATTTGAAGTTCGCCGACAATATATTGGTTGGCACCTAGGTAAAGTACATTACAATCAGGTTTTGACAGAATCAAGGCTCTTGCTAAGGTAATACAACTGTCTGTGGATAGAAAAGGTTTGCAGGTGTGAATCAGCTTACAGATGTAAGCTGTCGCTGAAGCCGTGGCGTTAACTTGCTTTTGCAAGTTTAGCGCAGAATCTAAATAGAAACCTAGGGTTTTTACCTCTTGCCACTTTGATGTTAATACCATCAATGTTACATGAGAGGTATTGATTGTTAAAGTTTGTTGAGGTTAGCAGATGCACCCAAGATCAGAAGCTCAATCTTCTCATCATTCAGACATAGGCCATGAGTGGCCATCCATGCCTGAATGAAGAAGTACATTTTGTTGGCCAAGTCTGTATCATAATCACTAGTCAACGGTATGAGGATCTGGGTGTCACCTACATAATTGGTGTAGGTGACACCTAGCTGGTCCAGATCATCAAACAGTGGCTTGGTGAAGATGTTGTACATGGTAGGCGATACACAAAAGGTACCGCCTACTACACCTTTAAGCCAAAACTATTGCATTGGAGTACATATAGGGAAACATGCCACATGAGGAGGGACACAACGTTTTAGTTTGTTTATTTATTTGCCCACCCATTGACTGGGCATGCTTATCCCTATGGCCATTCCCACCTAGTTGCTACCCCTCGCCACCTAAAACACTACCTCGTGGGAAGCCTCTGAGCTTGCTTTATTCCAGCCTTACCATCAAACTTTGTTCTCAAAGTGCCTGTAGTATTTCTTCAAAGCAGCAATACGAGAGATAATGGCTTAATTTGGAGTAGTAAATCTGCTATTGGTGTAATAAAACCAGGTCTACTTCAGCCACTCAATTTATGAGCGCTGCGTGTTGTTCGCTGGAGTCTTGTTAAAAACATTGCCAAATGCCAATAGTTTTGGCTAGTGTAGAAGTATTAGGCATTTGGCAGGTAAAACAATCCCAACTATTGGCATTGCCAATGCTCGTTTAAGTGGGTTAAAATGGTGCATTTTACAGCACACTTTGTAAAACATTTGAGTAAAAAGCAACACAGTTAATCGGTTTTGCAGGGCAACACATGAAAATAGATGTCAGGTCATTGGTTCCATGTCCCTTCATCACGTTTTTTTGACAATTGTTTCCAAAAAAAACTAAAATTGATAAGGTGTGACCACCCCCACACACCCCTCCCGTATAGTTCAAAGTATATTCCCAACCCTTAATCCCTTATATACACCCCCTATATTTTTCACTGAGTTTTTTCTGAATAAAAAATAAATGGCAAAAAAAACTATCGAAAAAAATCCAGCGATGAGTGAATGCCATACACCAAGTCATTAACAGTAGACATCAGCATTTTATTGTTATTTATAAAGTGCTTTCACCAAAGCGATGCAACTTCAAAACAGGTACATTTAAAATTACAATAAATAGAACAGAGGGGCGTTTAATTTTATGAAAGTAAATGGGTTTTTAAGCAGTGTGGCGATTCATGGGATCACATCACTTCTCCCCAGAGGGTAACCCTTCCCTGTGAGGCTAGGAAGTTAGTCTTCCACACAACATCCCTCTGGGGGGCCGTTAGCGGGACCTCACGGCGAGAGACTCCCCTCTTGGCGATAGGGACTCCCATTCCGTGAAGGAACTCCCTAATCCTCTTTCCTATAAGACCTTGCAGCCCTCAATGTTACAAGAATTCCAACCTGAAGAAACTGTTTGCTGTTGTAGCATCACTTTGCATAACCAAGATCTGAAACCCCTGAGAAGAGGAAGGGCAAAAGAGACCTGAAGAATGACAATAGGTTGGAACCAAATGGTACTGAGAAGAGTGAAGGAGAAATAACTACTTGTTCAGTGAAGATAGCCAGTACTGGGAAGAGTTGGCCCCGAGGAGCGATAAAGAATACCTCTTGGAATCAAAAGAAGGACCCTGATCCTCTGCCGGAGAGGACCCAGAAACAGGATAAAAACAGAGGAAGGCCTTGCTAAAGGGAGAAGCCAGCATCAAGCTTGCACAGTCCAGGAAGCTCAGAATGAGCAGGCCATGCAAAGGAGTGGTCCTCGGTCGAGGGGATGATGTGGAACGGTCGGAATAGTACTTCCTGATGGGGAACTGTCCTACTTGGAAGACGTCATGTTGGGACCGATGTGTAGAGGAGGAGCCAAACAGAGGAGGAGCCAAACGCCTCTAAAGGGAGTCCCGCCGCCATTCTTCCTATATGCTGGGAACCAGAAGTTGCAACATGCACAACACCCAGGATTGTGACCATTCTGAGGAGAGTCTTCGAGAGAAGGTATCCATTAAGACCACCCTATATGATGTATCCCCATAGAACTGACTCTCCTGGAAGAGGTCCCAGAGGAATATGAAAAGAAGAGGAGATGGTGACATCACAAGAAGGGAGTGTGACACAATGAGAAGAACTGGTAAAGAAGATGCATAGACCTTATAGAATTTCATGACAAAGCAAAGGTTTGAGTGAACATTCATATGCTGATTGAAGATTGCATGTATCAAGAGCACTGTAGGAAATGCAAGCCGTTTTATAACTGTACCGATGCAGCAACGCAAGCAGACCAAGTTATCGTAAGGCTGGCTATACGTAGTGCAATAGACTGCAGGCAGTGCCGCCATTATATAGATTCTGAACATTCGAGGTCACAACTTTAGTAAGTTCAAAACCATGGAGAAAGAAGGATTGATGGCCATGCGTGTGTCACAGCAAAAAAACTGAAGCTCGAAGGAAAACCAAGAAAGGCTGTCTGGCCTGGTGTCAAAGGCTGAAGCACCCAAAACGGGTGATCAGTCATTTAAGAACAGTGAATGTGAGATACTGAGGCATCCCTTGTTAAGTTGCAAAGAGACCATCATGGTTGAAAAGTTTCTTCATTTAAAGGGATGGTCTAGTAAAAAAATCTATTTAAAAAATAGATAGGCCACATAAAAAAAATACTAGCATTTTCCGTTTTAAAACTTCCTATGTAAAATTTTGAGCTATTCAAGCTCAAAATTCGAAAAAGCAAGCACAGGGGCGCAGCCATTTTGTGAAATGGAGGCCCTCCTGTGCTGGCTTTTGCGGCACTAATGAAGGAAAAGCCAGCCAGCTGTAGTAAACAAAGGCTACCGCTGGGTGGCTTTCCCTTCATTAGTGCTGTAGGCGGAGGACGGGGACCAGAGACCAGAGCAGGAAAGCTGCAGCTGAATCTCGGTAAGTGCTATTTATTTATGTTTACAAAAAATAAGCACTAGCTGCGTTTTTTTTTCTAAGTTTTCCGGGCTGGAGGAGCCCGGAAAACTTAGAAATAAAACCGCAGCTTTAAAAACGTTGTATTTATGTTTGCGGTCGCTTTTGAAGCGACCGCAAACATAAATACAACGTTATTGTGTTGGAAAATGCTGCGGTTTTTCTTTCCAAGTTTCTCAGGCTTCTCTGGCTAGGAGGAGCCGGAGGAGCCTGAGAAACTTGGAAAGAAAAACCGCAGCGTTTTCCAACACAACCGCGTTGTGTCTGCCTGAATCTGCTTTACCCTTTGGGGCTCTCGGGCTCCCCACGGGGACCCCGAGAGCCCCAAATGGAAAAGCAGATTCAGGCAGAAACAACGCGGCATTGCGGAAAACAACCGAGCCGGAGGAGCCTGAGAAACTTGGAAAGAAAAACCGCAGCGTTTTCCAACACAATAACGTATTTATGTTTGCGGTCACTTCAAAAGCGACCGCAAACATAAATACAACGTTTTTAAAGCTGCGGTTTTATTTCTAAGTTTTCCAGGCTCCTCCAGCCCGGAAAACTTAGAAAAAAAACCGCAGCTAGTGCTTATTTTGTGTAAAAAAAATAAATAGCACTTACCGAGATTCAGCTGCAGCTTTCCTGCTCTGGTCTCCGGTCCCCGTCCTCCGCCTACAGCACTAATGAAGGGAAAGCCACCCAGCGGTAGCCTTTGTTTACTACAGCTGGCTGGCTTTTCCTTCATTAGTGCCGCAAAAGCAAAAGCCAGCACAGGAGGGCCTCCATTTCACAAAATGGCTGCGCCCCTGTGCTTGCTTTTGCAAATTTTGAGCTTGAATAGCTCAAAATTTTACATAGGAAGTTTTAAAACATAGCATGCAAGTATTTTCTTTTATGTGGCCTATCTATTTTTTAAATAAAATGTTTTACTAGACCATCCCTTTAAGACAATTGAATGCTATAATATGGGTCGAAATGTGGTCTCTAGTCACATGAGCTATGAAATAGAAGGTGGGCATGTTGCACCAGACAGAAGATAGCACATGTTCACACTCCCATATGTTCCTAGGAGCAAGAAGCTACTACAAGGTTGAGCTCAAAGACAATTGTATGGCAGAAGGCATGAGAGGTGCAGGGCTAATTGGGTGGGGAGACATACTCTAGTCCACCCACAGACACCTGGGGTACCAGCGTACATAATGCTAGGGAGTCGAATGTTCTAGAAGGGTACAAGCATGCCAACCAATTGTAGAAGGCAGTATATCTAAGGGCCTTATAGTTTGAGAGCCAATGGCATGCTGTGTATCTTATAACTGATGAAGATGACTTGCAATAGGGGTCGGCATAAGTTGTCCACCTGACTATAGAGACCCCAAC
This sequence comes from Ambystoma mexicanum, assembly GCF_040938575.1. Lineage (NCBI taxonomy): Eukaryota > Metazoa > Chordata > Amphibia > Caudata > Ambystomatidae > Ambystoma > Ambystoma mexicanum. Next base: position 1,302,211,875 of record NC_090932.1, read on the forward strand.
CACAACCGATGTTCCCTTTAAGCCAACCACAATTTGCTATATAAGAGTTGTTTTTCATGAAATGCTTTAAGACATGCTGTGCAACGTCCATTGATGTCGGTTGTAACTTTTAGACAATTGAAAATAAGATAGTCGAGAGAGACATTTTGCCAATTTCCTGAGTCAGTCGTATTTGGTGTAAGAGTTATTCTGCATCCCATCCATTGTATGATGTGTTACCTCAATTAAAAGGACCACAAGGGTTTAGATGGGAGGTTGACAGTGTGGCCCATAAACTGCACCGAAACAACCAAGCTAAATGCTCTGTGTAGCCTCAGACACAAGTAAGCAGAGAGAGAAACGCTGGGAGGGTTTACAGAACAAGCAAGCCTGCAACACCAGGAAGAACTGGTGACATGCCCTCATCAAATTCAATATAACTGGAGTGGCGGAGACCCGTTAAGGGTTTGTGGCAAATCAAAGATGACTACAGGAATAAGCTCCCTCGTCACATGACTGAAGATCGATTAACGGCCAGACAGCCCGTCTATTCTTTCCAGCAGGGAAAGTGTCTTTTCACCTTAAGCAGCAAAATGATAAATACGAAGATATCTGGAAGGCTTTCAATGAGTCATGAATAGCTCTCTTTCGTCCCCTCCCCCTTGCTCTCTTTTCTTCTCCCCTCCCCCTTGCTCTCTTTTCTTCTCTCTTTTTTAGAACCTCCTGCTTCGGTCTGGATTGTGGTAGGCCCGATGCCTTGATGTTCCAATTGGGCTTTATATATGACTGCCTGCTGTACATAGTTCCCATTTTATGCGGTTAAACCAATATTTTTTTTTCTTTTTTTAAACACAAAGCCAAGAGTGTTACTAGAGTGATCATCCTCATTATAGGAATTGTGAAGATCATAAGAAGAGGAAAATGTAAGAAGCATACGGGAGAGATCTCATCACAGAAATTGTGACGGCCATAAAAGGAGTAAAAAGCAAGAGTGGTACAAGTGTAAACCCCCTCATTACAGTGATTGTGAAAAAACAATGAAAGTTCAAGAGTACTACGGGAAGCATATCCCTCGTCACAGTAATTACGAAAGACCCAAGAAGGGTCCAGAGTACCATAGGAGCAATCTCCCTCAACAGTAACTGTGAAAGCTATAAGAAAACACAAGAGAACAACGGAAGTGATCTCCCTCGTCACAGTGAGTGGGGAAAACCCTAAGAAAAGCCAAGTGTACTATGGGAGGGACCTCCCTTGTTCCAATAGTGGGAAGAACAGTTTATTAGACACCAGCTAGAGACCACAAAACCAGTATTGAGGGAATATTTGAACAACGACCAAGGATAGAACCGTTGGACACTGAGAACCAATAATCATTGGACACTTGAGAAAAACCAAAGAAGTCCCGTTGAGGCACTGCAGGGGCTAATCAACTATTACAAGAGACTGGAAGAAGATCAGTCAACAAGGCTGAACCAGCTGGGCCAGGAGAATGGAGCCATTCTCCGGAGAATGGAGCCATTCTCCGGAGCCCTTTTTGTTTTCTGAATCCTTTTTGGTTAGTGGTAGGTCAGAAGTAGGTTTGTTTTTGGACAGAGTTTTTGCTTTTGACAAACACCTTGATGAGCACCCTAGTTAGAGTGTTAGGTCGAGCAAAGGTAGGTTATTCAATAAAAGTCTTGTATAAAATGCCACCCCTTTGTCTGACTCCTAACATACCACAGCAGGTAGAGTAGAAGAGGTACGGACAAAAGGTAGGGAAAGACTTCTATAGTTTAGGGGGCAAGCAGGGAGAAGGAGTAGAAACGGCAAGAGGCACAAGGAGGTTTAGGAACGGAGAGTAGATGTATCGTTTTGGAATTAAGAGAACGGGGAAGAGAGTATAAAGGAAGGAGCAATGACAGATCAAGGCCATGCAAACATTTAAACACAATACAAAGAAAATGAGGAATACAAGAGTCGAAAGAGGGAATGTCAAGTAAGCAAGGCAGAAATAGATGCGAGGGGCAAAGAAAACATAACCCATATAGAGGGGTTATAGAGAGCGGAGAGGGGCGAGATGGGAGGCAGGAAATCCAATTAGAAGAGCAGTAATCGTTGCAGTGAAGTAAGTATATTTTGTTGCCTAATGTATCCACTGTGCCTGGCTTTGTAGGAAGCTGCCTCAAGTTGTCAGACTACCTTTTCTTGGTTATTTTTCCCAGTAGGTTTTTATTGATGTCATTTTATGAACTGCACATTTTATATTAATACTCATTATGAATTGTTACATAGATTTATTGTAAACAACGGATGTATTTTACAATGTTGTATTTGAATGTGTGTTCTAAAGGCAAACCTGCCAAATAAAGCTTTACTGACCGACTAATTAAGGGGAAGTGGGGGGGGTGAGGGGGAAGAGGTGATAAGTTTAACAGTGTGACAAGAGTAAAGCACGAGCTTGACAGATATTGTAGAGATGAAAATGTCAGGTGCAGGATGTGTTACAAACATCGGAGAAGGAAAGGGAAGAGTGAGGTAATGGCTAAAAAATGAGCAGATGAGGAAAAGGGGATCAGGGAAGGGAGAAAGGAGAGGTCAGAGGCTTGCACGAAAAGTACTTCAATTTTAGATGGGTTGAGATGAGGAAAGTGTTGGTGCATCCTGTGCAGATGGCTGAAGACAGGAAGAGATAGTTGAGTGAATAGAGGCAGTGAAATGAGAAAGGTAGGAAGACTAAAAAGTGACAATATAAGGAATAAATCAGGTGAGATGGAGGAAAAGTATGAAGCAAAAACAGGAGAGGGCTATGCACTGAAGCCTGTGGGCAGTCATGGTGAAGGGGACAGTGAGAGGAGGTTTGGCTAGCCCAAGAAATGGGAGGAACGGTCAGAGATGAGTGAAACCAATGGAGAACAGAGCCAGAAATGCTTAAGGAAGGTAGAATGGGAGGAACGAAGGCATGATTGTAAAGGAGGAAGTAGAAAATGTAGTTTAAAATGTGGGCAGACTTATTTGTGAAGCTTTGAGAGAAAAGGAAGAGGGATGGAACGGTAATTCGCAGGAGATGCTCGAGAGTAGGTTTCTTGAGTAGGGGGTGCGACAAAGGAATAGCAGAGGTCAGGCAGAGATTGAAAAGGCAGGCAAGGTACTAAATAGGTTGAGGATGGACAGCAGGGATAAGAGCAGAATGTAGTGGATCAATGGGTGAAGAAATGGGATGAGTATGAAGTAGAACAGCTGAGAAAGTCAGATGCTGGAAAGGGGTGAGGAAGAGAACACGAAGAAGGCGAATGGAGCAAGATATGTTAGTAGGAAATGTGGAGCATAGCTTAGTGATTGTTTTGATAAATTCATTACAGTCGGATGAGAGTGCGGAGGAGGAGGAGGTGGAAGAATGCGGGTGACCAACTACAAAAGACGAGGATAAGCAAGAGAAAGTGAGGTCAGAAAAGTAACTTCAAGTAGGAGGGAGTCATAGGTGTAATGGCGAGGGGAAAAAGGGAGGCTAGGTTAGAGTGGGATTGGGATTTTTTCCAATGACTGTTCAGCTTTATGCAGAAAATATCTTAAGTGATGAAAATAGCCACGGTTGGGGCGGTTTCCGAGAGGAAGAGAAATATTGAGCTGAATAGAGAGTCAATAGCAGATTGAAGAGTCTTAATAGTTGATTCAGCTCGGGTGGGACAGAGGCAAAAGGGTCAATAGACGGTAGAGAAGAGGCAAGTAGGAAAAAGGAAGACCAAAAGGAGCGTAAATCAGGACATTGAAAATGGCAAGTGGAGGGAGCATGGGCTGGATTAGAAGCTAGATCAGTAGAAAAGGTTAAGTGAAAACGGTCAGCTAAATGGACAGGATAGGCAGTGACTGAGGAGTCATACGCGAATGACGAGAGAAAGAGAGAAACAGAGACAGACAAGAGCAATGAGTGCGGAAGTAGTATCGATAGTTATGGATGGAGATTTAAGTCGCCAAGAAGGAAAAAAGGGGAAGAGAAGGGTAGAAGAATTGAGACAGGGTCAAGGTCTTCATAGAAATTAAGAGGGCCAGGAGGGTGATGAGTAACAAATTCAAAAGGAGGGGAAAGCAGAAAGCTGTAGCCGAGCAGGTGATCGAAGACCAGATTAATGATAGATGCCACCACCTTTGCAGAGTAGAAGTGTGTAGAAAGAAGGTAGTAGAGGAACAGAAAGGCCGGAGAGTAAGGAATCCAAGTCTCAGTAATGCAAAGAAAGTCAAGATTCAGCTAGAGTTGCATGAGCCTTGTTACAAACAGAGCGAGAATGGCAAAGAGCAATAGATACAGAGGAAGGGGAGGAGCCTTTGAAGGATTTCTAGTCCATACTCAGGATCTCCACTTGGGTAAAGGTACGTTCCTGCCCCAGTTGCTGAAGAGCAACCTGATCAGTTGCACCCATGCCCCCCGCCCCACCCCCCACAAGGTCTCCAGTCATCAAGATCACCTTTAGCCAAGATAGTCTTGTTCACATGCAGCGTTTTACATGCTGGAACTCGAGGCCCACACCACACTTATGAGAAACTAGAAAGTCGCAGCATGAAAAGTGCTGATTGAAAAAGCCTCAAGTGTGTGTACGTGATGTGGATACCCTACTTTAGTTGCTAACTTAGGAAGCATTGGCTGTTGGATTGTCATAGCACATCAAAACACATGCCCTGAACATCCATATAGTGTACATTCTGGCACTGAAACTGCATTAAAAGAAAACTACGGAAGAACCGGCAGCAGATAACCCTCAATAAGGAAAACTAAAACAGAAAGGATAGGAGCAAATAAGGGCAGATCTCACGATGGCGAGCGAATAGTATTTGAGGGCTTTGAGACACTGTTTAAGTGTATAGGCGCTATACAAATGGCCAATAAATAAAACATTTAGGGCAGTGACAGGCTGTAAAACCCACATCAAGACGCAACTGAAGTACCCAAAAGCATGATAGAGTTACAAATTCCTGACCTACAGGGCCCAATTTAATAGAAGACATATCAGATACCAACAAGCACTGGCAAAGCCAACAGTTTTGGCTTTTGAGTATGCATGGGATAGGCATTTGCCAGGGTACTACCTGGGCATAAGATGGCAACAGCGGGAAAAGGGCATCTGATGCAGTGCTTGGCAAATGCTATCTAATACCCTTTTGGATTTGTGAATGCTTTATTTTAACTGGACTTCAGTGCAAGGAACAGCTAGAAATGAAGTGGCTGGAGGCACACACAAGATGTGTTCTCATTACACTAGTAGCTCATTTACAGATGCAATGTGTCCATTAGTTCTTAGCACATTGCTGAGAAATAACACTGGCAGGCCAAAGTTTGATGTAACTGCTTGATAGAGTTACCTCAGGACGCAGGAGGATGTGTTTCGGGCCAGCAGAAGCAGTTAGTGGGTGAATTGGCTCTATGGCCATGGGCAGTAAATGGGTAGTTACATAACCAAAAGCCAACAAAAAATAAAAATGTTAATAATGCACGTCATGGCAGACTCTGGCCTCTTGCTCAGGACCAGTTAAGGAACCCCTGTCGCTCAACGTCTTGTTTCCAAGACTAGCGTCTTGCCCCGAGCCATCCTACCATGCTGCACTTCTTCCAGCTGATCTCCAATGTAATGGCTTCGACTTCCATTAGATGGCACTTTTGTGCCACCTATCCAAAACTCCAAAGATCTGTCTCAGAAGGGGGACGACTTAGAAGCAAAGTGTGAAGCAGAGAATAAAGATATACAATGTATATTAAAAATCTGCTGCCATCCAGCATTTATATTTCCATTTACTAGTTGGGCACCTAGTGGATGTGCTTTGTGACAGAAGCTAAAGACCATGTTGCACTGTGTTGGACAAGGAATCAAAATCTAGCAGGGGATGGAAATAAAACCGATATCCAATTAGCCACCAACCCACAGTGATTGTCCAAGCCAGTCCATAATCTTGTTGAAGGACTTTATATATGGTGCCATGTTCTAAACAGTGTAAATACGATCATGGTGTGAGGAAATGCCAGATGTTCTAGTGACTGGCAACTGCTCCGAGTGGCATGCCTTTGTAGCTTGTCACTGCCGTTAGCAGGGTCACCTGCCATATGGCAAATCACAGATGGCATCCTATAATGGAGCAGCTGAGCCTAAACGACTAGTCCACACCCTTTCGGCATGTGGTCTAGTGGCATGCCAGACAGAGGAAGTACTAATAAAAAAAAGACATGTTGTGTGCGTTTTAATGCAATGCATTTTGATTCTCAATTTTAAGCGAGCAACGTTTCAGGTCACAATAAACAGAGCCAGATTGACGTCGATACAGTAATGACTTCTACAGGCCTGTAGAGGAGCACACCTCGAGTGAGGAGAGAATCCAGCAACGCCTGAATGCTAGATCCCGTGAGCGCAGGTATTGCTAAAGGCATTTCTAGGAGGTGTCCCCCACCCCACTGCTCAATCCCACTCACTTGTTACAGGAACGGCGGAGAGGGTCCAACAGAAAAAGTCACGTAGGTGGGATTGCACACCACTTTTCTCAGGTTACCAAGAGACAACGATTGGGCGTAAGACATAAGAAGGAAGAATTTGCAGGGAGTACAAGGACACTGATAGAGTTGGGGATTATGAGAATTCATGGACACGCTGCGATCAGGGCCGGGCCATTGCGGTGCACAAACAAATTGCTCACTCTTTCAATGCCTAGTGAGTTTCTAAGGGGTGTTGTCCATGTGACTGAACACATGTTCACATTCTGCAGTAGATAGGGCTATGGTGTCCAGCGTTTTCATAAGTGGAAGCATTTCATCTGGCACACACTTCTCGCCATTTTCCTTTTATTCTCGAAAGCCACTCACTATTTCTCTAGCTGGTAGCTTAAATCATTTGCAAAGTGCCTGCAATTCATCTTCCCCATACAATATAACCTAACCATGTGGCCAGTAGCTTGGCTGAACAGCTTGGCGTGCCGATATCAAGTTTTGAAACTCTTAAGCCATTGCTTCCCCTGAATTGCCTGGAACATGCGAGGAGGCTGTGATAAGGAGTCTATTTTGCATGGCATTTGCCAGACGTCGTAAAGGTTGCTCTCTATTGATGTCTACATCAACCTTTCTCCCTCCATGCAGAATAACCCCTTGAAATGTAGTATTGGCAGATTCTGTGGCACGTTGGGTGAACTCTGCTTGCTTGCCTCCTGCCAGAACCCCAAAAACTTTACATTTGGTGGCAAATTTAAAATATGGGCCACTAGGAGAGTGAGGAGTTGAATGCAATTTTCCAGACAGCTCAGACAGTTCACAGAGCATTCCTCATCAGGCCCAGGTTCTTAACGCCACAGCAGTCAGCCTTTCCAGAAGTACTCTATATTTTGCCCTTTCAGGACCGCCACGGTTTGAGCCTACAGCTGCTGACTAGCAGTGAATTGCAAGAGCTGGATAGAGGTCCCAAAAAAGGTTTAAGTGTGGCAACTAGATGCCACCCATCTGGTATCAAGAACCCTAGCTATTGCACGGAAAATCAGTGCCAATTGATCCGCACATGTGTGCAATTTCCTTAGATTTCTGGGTGAGCAGTGCTAAAGGGCATAAAGAGCATCAATAAAATACTTACTGTTTGTGCCACATACTTATTTTAAGGCATCCACACAGCCAGCTCTAGCTGGTGGTTGCAGCAATGCCAGACAAGTAGATTTGGATAGTTATCTGGTTTCCTCAGTTGTGCTGCAACCTCAGACATGTCCCATCATTGCAGATGCACCATCTGGTGAATGAGATTTTCTTTTTAATGAACTTTGTGGAAAATACTTCAGGAGGCAAGACTCTACTTATCTTGTGATAGCTTCAGTATTTGTTTTTTCCAATTACAGCAACTGCCCACCCCCCAAAAAAAAAAAAAATGGATGTGGTTCATCTCGAAATGCTGTTCTAATACAAACGGATAGCACTGAGAGTTGACTCACGGTTGTGCATTCATCAATCAAATGGCAAATTTCAGGTTTTACTCAATGTACTTGGTAAATTTCATTTTCATTTCATTGCCAATTAAGTCCCATATATCCACAACTTTTCCTGGTCTGCAAAATCTTACCCATTGATAACCCATTTGAAATTGGCAAATCCACAATAATGGGCATGTCCGTGAATGGCCGATCTGGTTTTCTTACCATCTATGCAGTCCGGAAAATGTGATTGGTTACTTCCTCTTGGCAGGCATTTTGTTTCTCTGTTTTTTCCAATCTCTCCCTCCTTGCAGAACAATCTTTTCTACTTCCTGGTGGCTATGGCTATATTTGTGCTCATACATCTTCTTTCGAAGGGCAGGTTGCTGGCCTTTTTGTCGTCATGGAGCCTGTGCAAACAAGGGACTGAACCCATTCCTTGGATGCTGTTATTACTCCAATGGTTGCACACACACTGCATCCAACTTTACCTTCTTAATTGCAAGCCACTGATGCTTTGCCTTAAAATATGCAGCTTGCTGGTCTGTCCGGCCAAATGACAGCTCAGTTTCAAGTTAAGTTACAGGTGGCAATGGTACCATCACTGCCTCTGGATGAATCATCCTCTCTCCCCCCCCCCCATCACAGGTGAGGAAAGTGACAATGCTTTCTTCACTGGCTGCAAATACCTTTGCATCAATCAACGGAGCTCGATGGGCAGCAGCTAGGCCAAGACAGAATTTCTTGTTGGACGCTGATTCTGAAGCTGCATTTTCTGATGCACAATTTAACTCTTTGCATTTCCATTTAGGGAAAAATGCAAAGAGATTGTTGCTTTAGCATCCCTCCAGGGTACTTAGTACGGCTTTCCAGGCTCTAAGGCTGCTCCACCCAACTGTACGGTTCGGGCCACCTGACTGCACAGTCTATACGTTGCAGAACTGTTGGACCTGATGAACGGGAAAACGTATAGAAATCTCTTACAGCATGTACAACAGTACCGCATGGTTCACTTGTGGAGTGCTGCGAATTCAGCACTTAAAGCCCCAGAATCAACATAAGAGCCCCCACATTTTTTAGGACTCAAGCCGTGTAAATGTGTCAACTTTTGATCCCTGCATCACCCACCACACACACACACACACACACAATAATTCAAATACACACATACATAAATGACCTAGCATGGAACAATGCTTTACCTCTCTGCTCAACAAAACTTGAGTGGAACCCATATAACTCCTTTACACATACTAATGAGACTAGTCTAGGGCAGCTTCTATGCTACAAGCAACAACTCTCCCCTTTACATCTGAAACCAAACACGTAAGGGCTGATGTGAGAATGAGCCGTATCCCCCTTAATTTTCCAATCGCTCCATGCAAGGTGAGTGATTGGAAGGGTAGGGTGACGGGGGAGGACATGCAAGTACACACCCCACATCACAATTGCCAAAAACATATTCTTATTAACAAGGTCTGTCCTGCCATGACTCTGTGGGTCAGACAGGCAAGCCAACATAGGCCAAGATTTCAGGGGGAGGGAATAGAATTTGTGGTGAGCAGCACTTTAGGCAAGTGCTGCTCACCACAAAAAGATGGGAGCCTCATTAATGCACCCCCTCAGCCTCGGCTGCAGGGGGTGAGCAGGACTAACTGATAGCTGCGGTGGGAATAGCAGGGGAAGTGAGAGCAGAATGTTGCAAAGACAGTTTAGCAGGTTAGGAGACTGTTGCAGAGATGTTATAGGTTTATATCTTCAAGTAGCACAGCTTTTTTCCTATTCCTGCTGCTACATGTGCTGTGAAATATGTTTTGAGGATCAGTATGGCTTGCTGACTTCACCCCCACAAGCCACAAATGCGGATTATTCCATTAAATGATTTTAAGAATAAATATTCTTTAAATAACAATTTGCATCGCATTTTATCACAAACCTTCCCCTTGGATAAATCAAACATTCTGGAACAAAAGGAATGAATGGCCATGTGCAACCGTGGGCCACATTTTATGCCCCGGTGCGACCCTGGCAGCTGGTATGCAGACACATGCAAATTGCCCACAGCATCACTCACAATGAGAACTGCTCCAAAATAACCACACTTTTACTCAGGTGCACGATCCAAGACATGCCTGCACACCCATTTCAACAGCGGCACCCAGGCTCTGGAACCAGTTCTAAAATAACTATGCAGAAGACATGTAGGCATTCTCACTAGACCACAGGTTTGGTGTCCAACACTGAAGTATTATCATCAACCTTGGGAGAAAAACGCAAAGTCAAACACTGTGGTACCGGAAAACAGATGCGTAACGTGTAAATGATAGTGCAACTTTTTATTGCACTTTAAGCAACATATATAAACTATGACAAACAAAACACACGCAAGTGTCCAAAATTAAGCAACTTGCCTTGCAACCAATCCTTATATCTAGGAAAGAAAGTGGCCTAAAAGAACCCTGCCCTCAGTGGCTATTTCATGTTGTTAAACAGTTGAAATGAGCTTTGTTCTCGAGAAATTCAATACACGTTTCCCAGGGCCGCAAGGCAAACCCTTAAAAGTCAATCAATTTAAGATTTGTATTTTGTCTAGTGCTTTCGCCCCAGATAAAATTATTGTAAATTACTGGTAGAGGAATCCAGTGATTAAGACAATTGAGCTGCGGAATTACACATGCTGGGGAAGAGGGGATGCGGATGGATTTGGTTGTTATATTAGGTTGAAAAACAAAGGGGCAAGGGGTGGGGGCAGTATCCTAGGTGAAGTATGGCCGGCAGACTGTCCAATCCACACTGCAGAGCCATGAAGGATTGCTTATGCAAGAGAGGGTAGAGCGGCAGGAGCTTCTTGTAATGGCCCTGGGAGGAGTTGGGGGGTGGGTACGACTGGATTGGATGACTAAGGACATCCTTTCCGCGTTCAAGTACATGGATGTGTGAGAACTAGAGCAGAGCGCATAGATGCAGATTGTATGGAAGCAGGAGTTTGTTCCTCAATTTATTTGGGGATCCAACAGCCATCTGACAAGATGGTGGATTTAGAGGAGTTCGGACCTTGCTTTCCTTACTGAGTTCTTATTTTACATCAGTGCCCAATATACTTGCAAAGTTCTATCAGCACAAGTATCTTCAGCATCAAGTTCAAGATGATGGTGTGGCCAAGTGGCAACAGATGGCCGTTTAGGAGAGGGGCTCCGAGAGCGGAGAATTTACAACATGAACGCATAATTAACAACATTTTCACTCAAATAAATCGGATATAAAAGCTACCCGATACTGTAACGCTCACCTTGTATCCACAGGGACGCCACCCAACTGGTCTGGGACGCTTCTGGGACTGCTGCACCTCCTCCGGGGCTCGTGCTGCCGAGGGCCAGTTCTAGAAGACAGGAGTTCATTTTTAGCTACAACACCTTCCCTCGAAGCCCACCTTCCCCGTGCTCCCTTGGCAATCCCCCTTGGAGCTTTTCTCACCTTGTGTTTCGCTAAGGTGGGCTCTCCGTCCTGCCGTTCTGAGCAGGGGCGCGTCGTCGCTGGGCGCCGTTCCACCGAGTTACTTCACTGGAGTGGCCCTGAGTCCAGACCGGCTGCGACTCCGCTCTTAAGTTAAGTCTTTTGTATGGTTAAGAATGAATGTCCGTAGTTGTAGTTGCCCCGGATAACCTTCACCTTCTTTCTTGCAGATGCTGAAGGGATGATGGCGACGTCGAGCTGATAGAGGGCTGAGCTCGAGAAGGTAATAGAAAGTGCAAGGTGCGGTGCTAGGAGCGTCCTTAAATGTTGGCTGACCAGTGCAGTTGTTCTTTGCAGCTCGCCAGAAGAATGTGGTCAGATGGAACAGGACGCCGGATGGAGAGTGACCATACGGCGGTAGACTCCAGGAGAGGTTGGTAAGTAAGCGAAGCCTGGAGGCGATGGAGCGGATGATAGTCACTTACTAATTGTCCTCTTCTCGTCCTTCTCTAGGATGTTGCTGGAGGTAGATAACGAACTCCAGGGAAGACTCCGGATTAATAGAAGAGCTGGATGCAGAGCAGGTAAGGATGAATAATGTGGTTCTTCTCACACAAATAGGCCAAAGATGCTGAGCAGGACCCGGTGAACGTCCCGCTGCAAGAGCAGAATAACACAAAGCGCGTGCCTCAATTTGGGCGTGGTTTAAATAGCCAGCAGTTATTCCAGGTGCCTTTGGGGTGGGCCCCGCCCTGAATGCTAGACTGCATGCTGCAGTTCCATGTTGATCCTTGTTGGGGCAGCCATATTAGTCCATTGCCCAATGGAAATTACACCTGCCATATGAGCCTGGTGCCAACGGCGCCAGGACTGGCTCCAGGGCACCCGAGAAGGACACGATTGGGCCCTTGGGGCCTTCTTAAACTATTGTGGCAAGGGTCAGAGGCCCCAAGTTCCCTGGCCAGGGGTTAAGGTCGTGACAGATACGGAGTGTTGCTGGTGATGTCGTTGAACGAGTTTCTTCATCTGAAGCTGGTTTCCCCCTTCTCCGTTCTGAAAGTCGCAACTTTCGATGGCGCCCGCATTTCGGGAACAACTTCGCTGCATTGGTGTGTGGCCTCGACTCTTCAAGGGTATGCTGGTGGATTGGCAGGAGTTGGTTTTGGTGCCCACTTTACTTGCCGATTTATAACTTTGACTCCGACGGTGAAACTTGGGCGGTTTGCTCGGCAGGAGTTGGGGGGCGAGGCCTAGAGCATCGGCTTCGAATGACGAGCTCAGCCGAATGTTCAATCGGCTGATGTGGCTTTTATGCCAGTACTATCCCGCTCACTTAAGGATACTGGATTTCAACAGCCAAATAGACGTTTATAAAGAAATCCTGCATTTTAAAACACACGTGGGCAGCACAGCAAGAGTGTTACCAACCAGTTAAACACTGTAAAAGCCTAATTTTTGAACCCCCCTACTTGGTCTAACTGGCAACATCTTTTAGATATTGAGTAATGCCTTTTTAATATATAAACATTCTTTAATGTGAAGAGCCTCCGATTTTCTTACTGGAACATTTACTGTGAGGCCAATCAAAATTTTGAGATGTATAACCTATGCATATCTAACTAATATAACTGAGAAAATAAGTGGGGATTTTTCATATACAGTACCGCAAGCCTGCAATATATTTTTTGTCTAATGGTACTAAGAAATTCCTAATACCACGCTCCAACTTTTATATGCTTCCTTAAGCCTACTTTCATTTTATTGATTGACTCGGTCATCCAAAGCGTACTCAACGTAGGGAATCATAAGCACCTCGAAATAGCAGTAATTTTGGAGCATTACTGCAACTAATAATCACTTCATCTCAATCAGCTTTGACTCTTTTAAAATAGCAGATACTGCAAAAGATATCCATGCCATTTGACAATGCTCCTTTCAATGCGTGTATGGAAAGAAGTCTTGAGGAACTAGGAAATATTTGCTCATCCATCTCCACACTTGATTATCGCTCATCTTCCATACAAGAAGAGATCAAGTATATAAAACCTCAGCTAGACTTGAATAAGAAAGGCTAGGTTTTGTGGAGGATAGAGTAGAGGGCTTGGAGAGCATGCAAGTAAAGATGGTACAATTAAAAAATGGAGTTGGAAGATCAAAACAGAAGGCACAACCTCCGCTTCTACAGGATTCTACTAGGAATAACCTTTTCACCTCCTCTGGAACTGCAAAGTGCACATAGGATCCACCCACGTTCACCCAACAGCAACAACTCACCGAGAACATTCATTGCATGCTTTCTACGCCACCAACAAGCTTGCCAAATTCTATATTCCACTTGAAATTACATCCACCTCAACCCATTAAGAGACAAGTCACGATCTATCAAAACTGCGGATCTCACTCTTTCAAACCCTCAAGCTTGTCTGAACTTTTAAATAGTCGCTACATAACCATTTCTTAGGTCTTACAACCTCCGTCCTACACACTCAAAATTCAACTCCTTATCATTACTCCTAGAGATTATTTACTTAGTTCATAATGCTATAACTTTAATTGCTACGTAATTCTCTGGCTCTTGCCCTTCTTCGCTTGTGCTCACTACATCTCTGCTTTGGTATCCCTCATGTCTTGCTTATGTGGTTTCCAACTATCCTTATCTGTACCTCTTTCCTATCACTTGCTCATTCATATTCTTTCAAATCCTACGTTTTTACATCTTTCACTATTTTGTGTCTTCCCTGATGTTCTTCACCATGTTATGCAAAATTACTGTTGGATTTTGCAATATATATTCCAATGACGTTATATCATTTAAAGTTTACATATGGCAGCATGTTAATGTTTTCATCCACCATGCCTCATACTTTTCAGATGGCAGTACCTTTTCTCTAATATTATGATGGCGATAAAACGTACCACTTGGAATGTTAAAAGGAGTGGGACATTCAATTAAACGTTCTAAGATTATTACGCAATGTGCCAAATAAAAATCATTTGCCTCCAGGAAACTCATGTAAGTACCGACACTGAAAATTGTAAAATTAGAGCTCCTTGGATAAGCCACACACTTTATTCCAATACCCTAGACAAGAGTGGTGAAGTTTTCATTCTAATTAATAAACAATTGAAGTTCACTCTTATCAATGAAGAAAAATACCCAGAAAGCCGATGGATTATTGTAGACCCTGTTAATAATCTACCAGTTACCATTATCAATGTTTATGGCCCAAATGCCCCTTACCCAATGTTTTGGTCCAACTTACTGATTAAACGGTCACACAAGAATCCGGATAAGTTTATCCTATGGAGATATGAACCAGATTTATGACTTTGCTCAAATCGAAAATCCTCATCAAATTTTATCAATTCTAAATCTCGTAACAATTTCCTATATTTATTACAAAATGTAAATCTAATTGATTCTTGGAGCTTTTGTCACCCTGAGCCTAAAGACTACACATTTTATTCCTCACCCCATCAATCATTTCCTAGATTAGATTACATTGTTAATTCTTCCTTAACTTCATCTATCTTAAACTCCAAAATTGGCCCAATAACCATATCAGATAATTCACACGTTTCCACCACTATTGAATGGAGCCCCACCTCTACTCTGTCTCCTAGATTGAAATTCAATTTGTATGTTCTTAAAGGTCAATCCTTTGACAAAACCAACTCGTTTATCAAAGATTTTTTCTTTAATAATCATCCTGAACACACTTCTGCACAATAACTGGGATGCCTTCAAAGCTTCCCTTCGGGTTTTATAATTCAATTTGTTGCTATCAAAAAACAATCTGAATTCATACATATTACTCTTAACATCCTTCAAAGGCCTTGAACAATCATTACACAAATTCAGACCGTTTTTTCATGAGAGAAAATTTTAAAATATTCAATTTAATAAAAATTACACTGACAAAGCGGCCAATTCCATTCTTAGGTCCAGAACCAAACTACATTATGGATCCAACAAAGCTGGCAAAATGTTAGCATCTTATTTAAATAAAAAAGAAAAATACATCATAATTCATTATTTCCCCCGAAGGGAATAGATTAACATTGATGCCTTTTTTGATTTCTATTCTAAATTATATTGTTTTGATTCCAGATGAAATGAATTCCTTTTTCAAATCTAATACAAAGAAAAATCCTGTTAGCCTATCACATCTATCTTATCTTGATAATCCCATCATGCTTGATGAAATTAAACAAGCTATTTTAGACCTTAAATCCAACAAAGCCCCGGGTCTTGACAGATTTTCCTCAGATTTCTATAAAACCTTTATAGACTCCAGTGCTCCTAAACCTGGCTTGGACTTGCATACAGTTGCACACATATAGGTGGGGATGAGTGGGAAACAAAAAAACACTCAACCACCCCAGCCGACTCGGTTCAATAATTCAGTGCTATGAAGAAATTCCTTGCGTGTGCTTTTCAAATGTAGATCAATACTGAAACTAGGTAGATCATGAAACCGGCCCACTAACTTAATGAAAATACTTTAAAACATGGCACTAGACTGCTTTGCACTTTTTGGTCACTCCTTTGTTCATTCAGAAACACAATTTTAAACATAAAATCGATTATAAATGTGTGCACAAGACAAGCACGTATTTTCTTGCCAAGACAAACATGTTCCTTGTTTACATCTCTACAAATAAAGATTTAAATTGCCAAACTTCAGCAACTAAAACCAATCATTCAACAGATGGTGTTGGGTCTGGAAAGATCTGGGGCTATGCCAAGGCTGGGTCGGGACTAGCTAGCTTTCTGGTTGCAGCCCCAGAGCTTTTATCCCGGGCTACAACCAAAGGACTGGGCGCTATAGCCACCCTCATGCCAGTCTCTCAGAAATGCCTCTGCCAAGTAATATTTTCCCATGCTCGCACGTGATTCACAATGTGGGAGGTTAAAGCAAGCTTACCACTGACCTTCTTCAGGGATAAATGTCACCGAAAATTCTTTCAGTGAATAAAAAAGAAAAAAGTATTAAGGAATAACAAGAGGTAAAAATAACAAAAAAAAGAAAAGTGTTGGTGATGAAGGCAAAAATGTAGAATTCTGAGAAGCATTGTTCAAGTGGATATCAGCCTAGTGTAATAACGACATGACTCATGGCGTTATATAGCTATACCTGTAACCAGTGGATAGCGCTTACATACATGCATTAGATCACTTTCTCAGTGTAAAATACGTATTCTGCTTACAGACCTGCAAGAAAAGTTCCAGAGTTCTACAAGTGTCTTACTATGGATCCCAGTGTGAATTGTTGATTAAAAATGCCCTCAACCCATCCTTCTTTGCAAGGACAATGAGTAACATCCATTCTGTGGTTTCCATCTCCATCATGCCATTTTAGTCTTTAAAAAAAAAAAAATATATATATATATATATATTGCTAATATGGTCTACTTGGTACTCCCCAGACTGTAAGTGTATCTGGTAATGCGCTTTCAACTGACTCTGGTGCTCGGTCCCCTTCATGTAACCCGCTTTTAACAGAATACTTCTGGATACAGTCTTTCTCCACCTCTCAGGTCTTGCACCATCTTGCCACGTCCCTGGGTAACATCTAGGTTGGTGTGACAACCTAAATGCAGGAAACTACCTCTTTCCGCTCATAGTTCCCTAGTTCTAAGCCTCAGAGCATTCAGACGCAACTGGTTTATAGTGGGATCGTCCTCCAGAAGTAAGGATCTCTCTTCTTCCAAACAGATCTTCAATCTCCATGAACGGAGCAATAACTCCCTCAACCAGACTAAAGTTTAAGTAACTTAGTTTTGGCCTCTTTAAGGAGGCACTTAATACAAATATGAGCGCAGCCGACTTCTGATATATCCTACCTCTCAGATGGGTAGCAACTTGTGCTCAATACACTGGAGAGGATTTGCAGGCTAATGTGCATCACCACTCTGCCGCGTCATAACCAGAAGCCTGCCACGACTTCAGGATTGAAATCATTCAATTTAACTCCTTCTTGCCTTCATTCCGTTATGAGCCGCTTTCACGGTGGCACTTATCTGACAAACAGCACAAAGAGCTAATATGCACCCAAGCAAAACCTCACTGTAGTGACAACTTCTAACAAACACAATTTAGTACAAAAATTTAAACTAGTTTTCATGTTCCGCTTTAAAATAGTTTCTCCTGCAAGGGGGACTGCCATTTTAAAGACATCCCACAAAACATTCTAGGGACATCATGCAGCAGGGATTATTGCGTATTAAAACAAAAGAAATACCTACAGGTTGTGGTGAAAATAACAAGGATGCTGTTTTTTTTGTAGAGCCTGGAACACTTTAATATATCATGTGGAATCACTGGACCAATCAACATCTGGCAACATACTCCGAGCACTGCCTACCACATTATTGGAGATGCAGAACACATGCACCATGACCAGTGGCTCATCTAAGGAGGGGGAAATGACCCATAACCCCCTAGGGTTCAAGCTTCATGAATAAGGCGCTGATGCCAGGCAGCCTAACATCCATGCTCGGACTGGTCTACAGGGCAATACCGAACCCAAAATGCTAGCGTGGACCTGTTTTTTGCATCAAAGTGGGCATCATATTTTATCCACCAAAATACCTTGGGTAGTACTCAGTCTGTCACATACTATTTGCAACTGTGGGTCACTTTTTAATTGGTGCCAGAGACAATGTTCTGCCGCAGTCTGACCCTGCCAACACACACACACACCATTCTTCCACATCAAGCAAGAGACATTCAACTCTGACCTGGAAGAAAAAAGGTCATAAGAGCAGGACTTGCTGGAGGGCCCCACAGGAGACTTCAGATTCCAAACACCGAGGCTGCAGTGAATGTACACCTAAGAGCGAGAGAGGACAATTGACAGGGATTAGTGAAACGTTCAAGAGACAATAAAACACTGGTGCCAGACATCTACCCGACCACACACACAAATTGCCACCAGTCCATCACACAGACCTCAAAAGAATCCCACCCTTCTATCCCTCTAGCCCCACCCTCGAACTCCAAAGCCCTACAACAACTGCCAGATCTGAAAGAGCCTCCCTCTCACAAGAGACAGACCCGTTCTGTAAAACTTCAAGTGGGCCCCTGACCCCACACTAACACCAAAATTAGCAGCTCCAACAAGCATACGAAGTTTAATATCTGCAAAACACCCAAACCCATCCCCTAGATCTCTAACAGCTTGAACGTAGTCTCACATGCTCGGCACAGCACACCAAGCAACAGGACGAGCGGAAAACGACACATGGCGTGCACAACTCTGATGAGGATCTGCCACTCAGACCAGGCTTTAATAATCCACCCGCCCGACTCATGCCTTTATCCTTCCAGGATCTTAAAAATGGGGGTAGCACAAATGTGGGCAGCAACGGTAATTTGTAGTACCCATTACCAAGCACCACAACTGGAATTTCAAGTATGCAGCCTTTATAAAACCCATTGACACTCTGAAGAGCCACAATACAGTATTTTCTTGTTTCAATTGATCCAGTGGTTGAGAAATAATTTACTCTCAAAGTGTCCATCCATTTTGTGAGAATTGGGTTCAATGCCATGATCCATAAGAGTGCATAAAGATTAGTGGTTACTCACTCAAGCTGGAAGACTTCTGCTACCTACAGGACCTACGTGCGGAGCACATTGTCCCAAAAAATGCACCAAGAAGAAGTAGTGGGTGCCAAGTCTGCAGGCAGGCCCTAGCCTGAACAAATGGAAACTAGTGCACTGCCTATGACAACAGCTTCAGCGCCGGCGCTTCTGGGTCGCGCCGGTCTTCACCAGTCATTGCAGCAGCTCGCCGGTTCGCTGTAAATCTCTGCTCTTGCAGGGCTTGCAACTTTCCTGCTTGCTAGCTGCTTTTTCTCAGTACGTTAGATTCGCTTCTTGCTTCTGTTCCATCATGTGCTTAAATAAACATTGCATTGGTCCAACACGAGAGGACCCAAGATTGCACCATTGTTGGTCTCATCTCTCTCCCTTCTCAATACACGCTCGTTATACAACCACGGCGTGGAAATTGCGGATTTAACAAATGACCTCAAACCAGACTTCTTCGACATTATCGAAACCTGGCTCAACTCTGACCTACCTACCTACCCAAGCCACACACTCCATGCCTGGTGCCTACACCCTTTTTAGAGCAGATAGCGTGCAGGGAAAGTGCGGCAGAGTTGCACTAATGTGCAAGTCCAGCCTTGAATGTCATGAAATTCCCCATATTTCTCCGGAAGGATGTGAGACTATGGGTGAAAATAAAAACCTCCCCACATACTACTTTAAACAAACTCCCGATCTATCGTCCACCTAGAGTCATGCCCCTCTTTGAAGAGCAGCTTAGTGACTTGCTGGTTCAGATTTGCACCACTAAATGCCCTGTTATCATCATGGAGGATTTCAACTTTTGGGCTAGTGACCAGCAGGACAAAGTAGGCACCAATTTTATGGAAACCATCACCTCCTTCGGCCTTACTCAGTGGATGAAGTCTCCCACGCAAAACAAGGCTCACACCCTGGACTGGCTCTTGTCCCAAAACACCCAACATCTCTGACATCTCGGCCACACCAGGTATTTGGTCTGACCACTTTCTTATTCAGGCCAAGATTTCACTACCCTCCTCCCTTCCCAAACTCAATATCCATCTGCGCATTCAAAAAATGTCCCGCAACCTTAAAAACCTAACAGCCCCTAAACTAGCAACGCTGCTGTCCACCAAGCTTCAATCCCTTGATAACTTTGCTGACTCCTCAGAACTTATTAATCATTTGTCACTTAATATTAAGGAAGCAGTCAATGATCTGGCAATACAGACTGAAACCACAAAGAACACTTGGTTCTCTAACGACATTCTTGACGCCAGACAAGAAAAAAAAAAAAAAAAAAAAAAAGATCTTGAAAGAGCTTGGAGGAAGGATCCAAATGACAATACCCTAACTAACTATAAAAAAATCCATCCTCCGCTACAACAAAAACTCACTGAGGCTAAAGAAAAACACTATAATGAAAGAAATGTGAATGCACAATCCAACACTAGTGAGCTTTTTAAAATCCTAGCTGAGTTTCAAAATCATCCTCCACCCACTAACATCATTAAGGATGACAAGTGGTGTCAGGGCATTCATGATGCCTTTCTATCCAAGATCGACTCTCACAAAGATAAAATCAAGAAAGCCCTTAACAATGTAGCACCGACGCAAACCTCTACAGACTACTCCTTCCAACATAATTGAAAACACCATCCCTCAATTTTCTTTTATGCACTACACCGAAGACGAAGTCTTAGGTCATACAAGACCTCAAAGCCACTTCTTGTCCCGCAGATGACTGTCCCACAAGTATTCTCAAGGAGTCATCGGAAACATTGGCTCCATGGATTACCAAACTGGTAAATCTTTCCTTTGACGAGGGTCTGGTGCCAGACCAGTTAAAATCAGCCTGGATTACACCTTTATTAAAAAAGGAAAACCTTGATCCAACCAACAACGACAACTACAGACCCATAACAAACTTGCCGTTTATCCTCAAGATATTGGATAAACTTGCCTACCTGCAGTTACAGGCCCATGTTGAAAAACATAACATTTTGGGTACCCGTCAGTCAGGTTATAGAGCTCGTCATGGGACTGAGACAGCTATGCTAGATCTTAAATCCACCCTAGCTAGCATAACTGACAAAAAAAAATCAAGCCGCATTGCTCATGCTATTGGACCTCTCCACAGCCTTTGACCTAGTTGATAACAGCTTAATGGTGTCAAGGCTTGGAGAGGTCGCCAATTGCTCCGTAATAGCATCTAGATGGATAACCTCCTTTCTGGGTCCCAGAAGGGTTAGGGTATGTGCAGGCAACAATCAATCCTCCCCCATCTCTCAGTCATGCAGTGTTCCCCAGGGCTCCTGCCCGTCACCTTTGCTTTTTAATCTATACATCCGTCCTCTTCTAGACCTCCTAAGCAAACTAGGAATGCAATACATAAACTACGCTGATGATACTCGGGTACATACAGCTGAGTGGCACTTATAGCAACGACGTTGAAATCAATAAAATATACAAAGCCATACAGGACTGGATGGCCTGCAACTCCCTTGCTCTCAATGACAAAAAAAAACGAACTCCTTATTGTGTCATCTAAAAATATTTGTACCAAGCTTGATTCCAACTACACCTGCTTCCCCATTGCAGATAATATCACCGTCCAAAAGAAAGTCAAGACCCTAGGAGTTCTGGACGAAGAACTTTCCATGAAGTCCCATGTATCCAGCATTAAGTCCAGCTGCGGACTCAAACCAGCAAATAGGATATATTCGCCCATTCATCTCGGAAGAGAACTGTGCCCTCTTGTCCACGGCACGGATTAATTCTAGATTAGACTATTGTAATAGTCTCCTAGCTGGCACTACAGCCTCCAACATTCATTCACTAGAAGTGGTTCAGAATAATGCTATACGCAATATCTTCAACCAATCTCGTCATACACATCTCCACATTTAGGAAGAAATGTCACTGGCTTCCGGTCAAACATTGTAACACACAAGGTGCTTACTACGACCACACAAATGCCTTAGTCTCAGCAGTCCGACATACTTGTCAGCCCGCATTTGTACCAAGCCTAATGAGAGAAATCTTCGCTCATCCACTGCAGTCGTCCTCAAACACCCCAAATTCAGGACAGCCAAATTTGGAGGCACCACCCTCGATGCTCAGGGACCCCTTCATTGGAATGCACTACCAGCCCGGATACGGCAGATCCAGAGCTATACTGTATTCAAACGCACCATAAAAACTCACTTTTTCAACCTGGAATAACTCTGACTCTGCCCTCTTCTTCTGCCTTATGTGCCAGTTTGTCCTGGTCTTGTCTTTGTGTGCACCCCGAGGCCCACGGGCATGTTGGCGCGTTACAAAAATTAAAATAAACAGTTAAAAACCTCATACTCTTGATGGACACGTACCTCATACTCGAACTATAGGTTAAAGCCATTGTACTTAGCTGCTTTAGAAACGTCTGCTGCATCATGCCTCAACTGACCTTTCTGCTAAGATCCATGGTAGTGACTGCACAAGTACTCCCAAGACGTCTATGCCAACTGCCTTAACCTTAGACTCCTGGATTACATACTGAACAGACAAAAGTGCAAAGCTTTGCAGATGGACTTCGAGACTTGAAAGCAGCAAACCTCAGCCAAACCTACTGAAGAACTGGCTCACTATTAAACAGGGTTTATTGCAGTGGAAAATAACCAGGCGCCCTTTAAGAGGGACGAGCAAAAGTACGAAGGGGAAGGCGGGAGGAGGGAGGAAGGAATGGGAGGGGGAATACAGGGGAAAGGTAGTTGTATCCAGAAAATAAAGGAGTGAAGACCTGAGCTCACGGTGTCCTGTTTTATTTGTGTGTGCATGCGGTCAGGCCTCAACAACAGGTGATGAGGTGCCACAAGTCACATCAAGAGGGAGACTACGCAGACCAGAAGGGAGACAGCTGCCTGACAGCGTGTGCAGCTGGGGAGGAAAGGAGAGGCCGGAGGAGGTGGCCAGACCACAGTGGAGACTTCAGCAGGAGGCCCTGCGCCAGCTGTTGCACGGTGAGGGATGCCCCAGCCCCCCCTAGAAAGACATCAGGCAGCCACGTGGAGGGAAGGCACCTCAGCTACACCCACCCTCCCAGACAAGGAAACGCGCCCTCCCAGCACAATATCACAATGAGCACCAGCAGTGCCAGATGCAGGCGCACAAGCCGCTGTGGGGGTTGTGCGCCTGCATCTGGCTACATTTGGGGGGGCTACATTTCTACGGCGCCCCTTCATGCTGCAGCCACACCAGGACCAAGGTCAGAGGTGGAAGGAATAGATGGAGGAGTTCGAGGACTTCATGAGAGCTGTGGGTGACCAGGAAGCACCCAACAGGATGGACATTTTTACAAATCTCACAGGGAAGGAGATCAAGGGGATCCTAAATACCATCCCACCTCAAAAGAACACATACCAACGTCTCACTGCTGCAGTGTTGTCCTTCCCAACAGAGACTTCAAAAGGTAACCGTTCAACCAGGGCACAGCTACCTCATGACACAATTGGTGAATTCATTCTCAGACTCCCAAACATTTATTTTTAAAATAAACCACACGGACTTCGCCAACTTCAATGACGTCGAAGAGATCAGGCTGAGGTTAACAGAAGGATGCATATCCTTACAGTTCCATAAACACCTATTGAAAAGCATATCTCTCAAGGGTAGATGTGCAAGCAGCCACCATGGAGAGCCCAAAGAAGGTAGACACCATTGCAGCCCCAGCCCCCAACCCGCAGGGACAGATCCGATAGACTGGACCGCTGATCCGCCAACTGATGCCCATGAGCATAGAGAGACAGTGCTACAGGTTCAGCTTTAAATTTCCCCACAAGGGCCAATGCAGCCATTGGACAGATGTGCATGAGATGTGGACAAGGAAACCACTCAAGCAATGTTCCGGGAGACAACACTGATGCTACCCACATACAGACCACCAACATTGTGTGCACCGAACAGAAGATCCGATCCACCCAAGGGGACCAATCCCTCGATCATACCAAGAAAGACACTGTGCAAACCCTCCCAAGCAGAAATACTGCAACATATCCCGCCTATCAAGGGTTCATAAGAGCGGTGGAAAACCTGAAAGTTGACCTACCGGGAAGATACTCCAACACATCTGACTATGCCCCCATCTTGCAACCAAACTATGCCGAGGAACAAGGCTGCGGGCAAGAATACACTACCCAGGTCCCCTATGAGAAACCATCTGATGAAGAGCACCCCGACAGGAGAACCCTACTATGAACATGACAGGTACAGTAAGGAATACGTGCGACTGACACACCTTGGATGATGGCACAATACCAAAGGTCACGGTACAGATAGGAGACACATCGTGGACACAGGGGCAACAGTTAATGTCATGAATGAAGGAGCCTAACACGCCATAGCGAGTGCATACCCCCTACACCCCTTGCAGGCACGCATATCCCAATGGGGAGCGACCCTCCCACCCCAATCAAAAGGCCAATTTAGCTGCGACCTACTACACAGAGGACGGATACCTACCACCATCCATGTCATATACAGCCTGACAACCGAGAGATGCCTCCTCAGCTACTGGACTGCCAAGGCCCTGGCCGTAATTGACTTTCAGTATGACCCATCAGAACCATACAAGGCCTATCTTCAGGGACCCAAATCCTAAGGGCCCCATCCCAACGCGAACTGGACAGAGGAACTTAAATCAACATTCCCTGTCTTATTTGAAGGAGTTGGAAAACAGACATGGTCATAATACTCCACATTGACCAGACAGTCCGACCAGTGCCACAGCATCCTCACAGGATAGGATTCCACCTACAGGCCTGGGTAACATCTCCTCAACAATGACATTGAGGGTGAATGGCCCCACACCGCGAGGGTCCACTCTGGCAGTGGTGCTTAAAACTGACAGCCGCCTATGCCTCTGTGTGGTCATGTGAATCCCTAACACCACAATCCAGAGGGAGAGACACCCGGTACCCAACATCGAAGATATGCCGGTGAGGCTGAAGCAGGCCAACAGGTTCTCCAAATTAGACCTCAACCAGGAGTATCACCAGTTGGTCACAGACCCTGCCTCGAAGACCAATCACCACCATTTACAACACATGGACTGTTCCACTACAAGCGGCTCAACTTTGGGAGATCATCCGCAGTGGAAATATTTCAAGAGACCATCCGACAGCGGACTCCCCCCCCCAACCCCCCCCATTCCAAATGCGCTAAACTACAGCGATGATATCCTAGTATTTGGGGTTACCCAGGAACACCACAGTGCAGTGCTAAAGTCAGTGTGCAACACCTTTCACAAAACTGGCCTCACCCTCAATGGGCCCAAATATGCAGTCAAACAAAGCCTGCGCTTCTTCGGCCACATCTTCTCTGATCGTGGAGTCATGGCTGGAATCATGGCCGACCCCGATAAAATAAAGTGCCAGCATCAACCTTGAATCCACCATTGATGTCTCAGAACTGTGCTCTTTCCTGGGAATAGCGGGATACTGTGCCCGCTACCTACCACATTACACCACCATTCATTTATTTTTTACATTCATATGGCGCACATGCAGCCCAAAGGCATTGCGGCACTATTACTTGTGGCAGTCTTAGTTACAAGAAGTTACATACATGTAATGAAAACATAGCAGGAGTACAGTTCCTTTCAGGGTTTGTGGTACATTCTCTTTACAATTCAGATAGAGATATTAGCTAAGACATGAGAATGAGTCGAGTTTCTGTCTTGGATGAGTTTTAGTTGAAGAGCATAGTTTTCAGCAACTTACGGAATGCTAGGTGAGAGACTTCTGCTCTCAAGGGTGGTGGTAGGGCATTCCATTGCAACGCTGCCAAGTACGGGAAGCTGATCCCGCCTGCTCTGACTCTTGACTCTAGGGATCGTGAGCATGTTTGCATATGGAGTTCTGGTCGGTCTGGTGGATCTAGTGGGGTGGATTCTCTCAGAGATGTAGGGTGGAGCAGTGAGGTGGATGCACTTATGGGTGAGGGCAAGTGATTTAAAGAGGACTTTCTTTTACTGGGAGCCAGTGTGCCCCTTTCCTAGCTGACGTAATATGCTCTTTCTTGGGTATTCCCGTGGCTGCTCTCAAAGCGCTGTTTGTATAGTCTGAAGTTTGGTCATGTTTTTGGTAGAGGTGTGCATTACAGTAGTCAATTCTTGATCCTGTGATAGCTCTGGCAATTGTAATGCAGTTATCCTTAGGAAAGGTCTGGCTGCGGTCAGCAGTTTGGCATGGTATGCTGCTGTGGAGGCGATGGCGTTCACTTGCCTAGTCATCGTTAGATTAGAGTCTAGATAGACGCCTAATGTTTTTACTGAATTTGCCACTGGGATTTTAATATTATCAATCATAAAATGGCTGAATTGGGAGTCAAGGTTCTTAAGTGTTTCCTTGAAGCCCACTATGAGTAGCTCTGTTTTCTGTGAGTTGAGGCATAGGCCATTGGCTGCCATCCATGCTTGAATCGTGTTGTATATGTGGTTAAGTGTCTTTGAGTCAGTGTCAGTCTCCAGTGAGGATGAGGATGATCTGGGTATCGTTAGCGTAGTTAGTGAGATGCCCAGGGAGTCGAGGATGAGGAAGAGAGGTTGTGTGAAAATATTGTAGAGGGTTGGTGAAATGCATGATCCTTGCAGGACACCGCATAGGATGGAGGGCGAGGCTGAGGCAAGGTAAGAGAAAACTTGCATAGTCCTCCTTTGCAAGAAGGAGGCAATCCATGCGGTGGCATTGGGAGAGGCTGGCTGTAGTGGAAAGGTGGTGGCATAGGACTTGGTGGTCAACAAGGTCGAATGCAGCTGATCGGTCTAGGAGCTGGAGGAGGAGCGCGGGCTTCCCTTTGTCTCTTCCATTTTCAAGTAGGGCTGTATCAGTTCCGTGACCTGGACGGAAGCCGGATTGTCGTAGTCCAAGAAGTTTGCTGTCCTCAATACATTGTTGTACCTGTAGATATGCTGCTTTGTCCAGTATTTTGAGAAGGAAGGTGACTGTTGTGATGGGTCGGTAGTCATTAGGTGAACAAGGGTCTAGGGGAGTTTTTTTTTTTTAATGAGGGGGCGGACCCAGGCTTCCTTGAGGCATGCAGGGACTTTGCTTGCAGCAAAGGAGGCCTTCACAAATGCTGAGAGGAAGGGGGCAAGGTGGCTTGCACAGTCCTTAATAAGTGTGGCTGGGCATAGGTCTCCTCTACAGTTTGATGGCTTGATGGATTTCATGATGTTAATCATGTCAGATTCTTTAATTTCTCTCAATCAGAAGGAGTTTGGTGCTGCTTGGGGTGGGGGGGGTGGTAGTGAGGATGGCAGTGTGGGTGTGGGGATGTTGAGAACTTGTCTGGATTTTGGTTTGAACGGCAAGCTCAACAACCTCCATCGCAAATTGGATATTGTTGCACCAGGTTTTATCCTTGGTGAAATTCTGTGGTGTAGGGGTCTTAAAAAAAACGAGAAGATCTTTGGTGTTGGATAGGGCTTCTTGGATTCGGGCCTTGAACGAGATGGCTTTGGCATAGATTATAGTTTTTTTGTACTCTTTAGCTTTTGATTTAAAAAAGAGTTTGGATTGATCTGTGCGTGTGGTTTGCCACAGCGTAAGCGCAGCACGCTTCTCAGATCAGAGTATGAGGAGGTCTGGGGGGAACCATGTGTTGGTGTGGCTGGTTGGTTTAGCCTTTCGTGGTTTAAGAGGTGCAATGGCTTCGACTGCTGCCTTGATGGCTGTGTTGTATGAACTTGCTAGAATCTCTGGGTCAGCTGAGAATGGGGGCCTGAATGCTGGTCCGGCTAGGAATGGGAGAAGGTTATCTTCAGTGAGCTGCCTGGAGCTTCTGGTAATTACTTTGGGCAGTGGTGGCTCAGGTGTTTGTTTACTTCTGGCTATGGGGATTATGAAGTGAATGGCATGATGGTCTGACCAAGGGATGGGCATATTGGCTGGGATGGTGATGGGGCAGTTGTGCTGGGCTATCCAGTCCAGGGAGCGGCCGTGTATGTGGGTGTGGAGATGGTGTTCAAGAACCTGAGGGTTTCGAGTGCTGTATTGAGTGCTTTAGCTGCAGGGTCGCTGGTGTCATGAAGTCCAAGGTTGAGGTCACCCAATAGGATGGCTTTGGTGGAAGGTTTCAGGTTGTCAGAGAGAAGGTTAGTGAGGTCAGTTTGGAAGTCCCCTATGGCGCCAGGTGGTCGGTAGACGATGTGTACTGTAATAGTGCAGTGGTCTGAATTTAATTCTGGTGATTAGGTAGTCACTGATGTCTATATTACCTTTGTAGATTTTCCTGATTGCCAAGCAGTCTTTTGTTATGATGGATACTCCACCCCCAGCCCCCCAAGGGTGGTGCGATCCTGCCTGATGAGTGTATCCTGGTGGGAGGGCTAGTGATAGTGCCGGGCCGGAGGCCTCATGAAGCCATGAGACGGTTATGATAAAGGATATCGAGGTCATGAGCGGATTTGAGGTCATGAATATCTAGAGCGTGGGCATTAATATATCGTGCGTTGATCAATGAGTATTTTAGATGCATGCTGATGAGGGGGCTTATGGCTTTGGTGGTGGCAGGGGCGACGTTGGTATTCTTTGGTGCCACTACGGCGTTGCGATCACATTAGGATCACGGGTATTGCTTGGAGCAGTGCAGGCATCATTCATGATAGTATTAGGCAGAGCTACCTGGGACATGGGTGGGTCCATACAGGCGGCATTGGCATTAATAGGTGGTAGTACATCAGAGATAGCATTAGATGCATGCAGTTTGCTTTCAACAATGCAGGCATCATTCATGATAGTGTTAGGCGTAGTGTCCTGGTGCCAGGGTGAGACCCTGGTTGCAGCATAGTTAAGTACATTGGTGTATTGCACATTGATTTGGGGCGAGCGTGCATAATATGTAGCACAGGTTTCCTTTTTACCCATTGGCAGGTGGATTGTGCTGGGTCTTTTGTCCGTGGGGTAGGTTGGTGAGCCAATCTGGCGCCAATGGTTTTTTTTTTACGGTGTGCAATACGGGCAGGGTTACTGGGCAGCAGTGCCTTGTGGAGCCGTGATAGTAAGCGCAAGCTTCTACTGGAATGAGATGGATGGTAAATATGATACTGGTATGTGGGGCATGGCTCTCCGGGTGAACACTGCATCTCACCTTGGTGTAGTCCATTGGTGGCTGCCTCGCATGGTTTGCAGGAGCTCCACATGGTGTTGGGCCGGATGTGGCTGTATATCATCGCAAGCAGGCGTTGATGGCCTTTATCCTGGCCTTGTTCCGCCGCTGGCTTCCACCTGCCTGTGGGGCAGACTTCCTTACGTTGATTCGGGTTGCTGGCCATTTTGGAAGGTCAGGCAGCAACGTGGTGTGGGCTCGGGGTGCAGTTTAGGCTTCACAAATGGCATAGCCTTGCTTGGGCACAGAGGGGCACGGGCCGCTGGGGCTGTAAAGGTGGATCCAGATGGATCAGGTCTCCTTGCCTGCGTCGCGTCGTCCCTGTAGCTGCAGCCTGGTCAATTGCTGCAGAGAGGGGCTGTTGAAGGCACATGAGGGAGATGGGCTCCAGCATTCTCGACCTCCGTGGATGCCTGGATGTGGGGGACCCATCACGCACCCCCTCCGGAAACTTCTCAAAAAAAGACTCCCCTTTCGAGTGGGATGAGTACTGCCAGGAAGCGTTACGGACATAAAGGAGGAGCTGCTCAACAAGCGTCGGCTGGCGTACTTTAACCTGAGTGGGACACTGAACTCCCGGTTAATGCCAGCCCGGTTGGCCTGGGAGCCATACTTGCACAAATAGCTCATAACACCCTTCTTGGCAGGAGCCCATAATCAACACAAGGTAATTCAGCCACTACAAGCCAACCAGACCGCTTCAGTCCAGTAACATGGCCCTAATAAGGGAACCAGGTTTCAAAAAGAAATGTCACAGAAGTCAGTCGTCTGCTTTAAACCGAGCTCTACAATTCTATGCCCTTTCTCTGTAACATCGACCAAACAGAAACGTCTTCTTCCTAGTCACAGAACATACCATGGGCCTGCACACAGCGCATCAACCAAGGGCTATGGCAGATGGACACATCCGGATCATCTCGCTGCATTCCTCAAATAAAACCTGAATGGCAAGGACCAATTACATATCATTGATCAGACAATGGATAAATAATCTTCAACCAAAAAGTTCACCTGCTAAACCACACCCCTTTCCCTTCCCCCCACTAACCAACTTACATGATCCCTCTATACTACAGTACTCACAATCAACCTTTACACATAGCAGCAAGCTGCCTATAAACCTACCACAATGAAGGAGCAATGCCAACGCTCACTTCCCTAGCCCTACGTCACACACTGTCCACATTTTACCCCTCAGCCACACCAGCACACAGATCGACCCCACAGGATTTGCATCAGCCTTCCCCTCCAAAACACGAACAACGCCCTCACTTTCTTGCAAGGACACATGAGGATAGAGAGAGTGCTAAAATCGCAGCAGTGCTATACCAATTCATATTACACTAGCAGAAGTACCCATTCTTCAAACATGTTCTGTAGACCGACATGAAAACACTGATCCTGTAGGTTGCTGTTACGATTCACTCATGACTTGATGTGCTTTGCACCCTGAAGTAAACTGCACTGAGAATGGGTGTACGTGGCAGGCAGCCTGCAGATGATGTTGGGGGGTGGGGGTGGGGGGGGGCGAGAGTTGAGGTGTTGCTGCATACTGGGACCTTCTGTTTCTTTCCCCACCGGCTGCCTCACCCTGTCGTGGTGCAGTTCATTGTGGTGCAAATATCTTGGAAACCGTGCATCCTAGGGTCTGGACCTCAAAGTTATTTCCTCGCGTCAGGAGCGGTCCTTCTAAAACTGCATTGATGTTTTGACGATTTCAGGCAACCGTATGTGTGAAGATGATGAAATACAGGGAAAGGAGTGGGGTGTTCAAATCTCATGTGGCTGGTAATGTCCAGAAGGTCGTTACAGGCAACCATGCACAAATTGGTGCAGATTGGTGAAGCAGTGTGGCATTGTAGAAGGAACACGCCAGAAATCCCACCAAACACATTTTGACATGTGTATATAGAACGAATCAGTGCACAGTCCCTATAAAACATCATGCCACCCCCATCCTTCTCCCCACTGATCAAAGAGTACACCCCAATCTAACTTCACCTGTTCCTCATTACGCTCAGTCAGCATGAAAGCCTGGACTGTGAAGATGATAGAGTTGTTTGTCCGAGACCAGAATGATGAGTTTCCAAACTTTCCATCAACAAGACATCTGCAGGAGACAAAGGAAAGGATGAATGCAAGACAAAAACTTGACCCCACCCTTGCCCCGAGAAATCGAGGACCCCACCCAGAAACTGCATGTAGAGCACAAATCCATCACAAAAGCACCCCATCTCCTAGGTCTATGCAACCGCACCACAGAGAGCTGTTCAATGCCAGGACCATAGAATCACCCTCAGATTGCAAGAGAGCACCCCATTCCACATGCAACAATCAAGGCACAGAATAGCTCTAGCCCATCAATTAAGAGGTCCTCAAAATAATCACCCCCATTAATCAGACCAATTTCTAATCATGTGATCTCTCCATAGGGAAAATCATTTCTACGACAAGCTCTTCAACAGCAAGGTTTATTTGCAGATACGATCTCGCAATTTTCATTTGAAAAAGTGGAGAGCCTCACAGTTCCCTTTCCTCACAAAAACGCGTGCACGGTTCTTGGAGGGTAGACCAATAGTTAAAAGTTGTAAAACATCCGTTAATAAAAAAAAATGATTCAAGTAGGACTGCAGCGGGTGACTGCCTGGCCGCTACAGACACCGACAATATTGGAGACAACAAAGTTATCACTCGCAAAAGGATGTTGTGGTAGTGTAATATATTCGACCACTTTTTGCAATATCCATCTGGAAAATACATATGTGAGTGTTTATACAGTACTACCTACATACCATTAGCTGGGCTACCTTTGGAACACAGACATTGCATCCCTGCACCCCAAGTACATGTGATAGGAAACAGACTACTGGTGGTGCAAAGAGCTCAGGGCATTCCCTCATCAATCTGGCATCACATCCCTTGCTTTACAAGAAGCGTCAGCACCCGACACACTACTTACAACCCTTTCCTGCCAGATCTCAACAGAGTGGCTCTTGTGTGGTGCGATTGTTACCATGGTAAATTTACTTTTCAAGAAGTTAATCTGGCTGAATAGAACCAGTGGTGCAGCACAGCCCCCAGCAAAAATGCTTACATTTTGTTCTTGATAAGGGTAGGTACCCAGGCTGATACCTCATCTAACCCTGCTGCCCCTATATTAGTAGATGTTGGGATGCTTGCGAAGGCATTCACAGTCATTCCCATGTGTAGTAGTGTAAGCGATATTCAATCAACACTACAGCTAAGTCAATGCCTAGTCTGGGATGCTGAGGAAAACCCTTATTGATGTATTTTTATATCCAAGTCAGTACTCTGGATGACAACCCTTGTATAACACCCCCCTCTTAGAATCCCCCTGACCCCACTGAGCCAAGAAGTAGGTTTGTTTTGCAAATTAAAAGGTTTATTTGGACAATTCAACAATATATATCTATCACACTTTATAAATAAATTGATAACCGATATCACACTTCAGAATATGACCGTGATCAACAATGGATAATGTTACAGGGGTACACCGGTTTGGTTACTTAGGAGTAGTGTAGAGGATGAGGTAGCTGAAAATGCTTGATGGTTTCAAGGAAATGCAAGGTGGAATAAAATGCAATACAGAAATAACTTGTTATGATTTTAGCAAAAGGTAATATGATCACTTTTTCATTTGACAATTCACTCCCCCCTATGCAATACAAGAAATGGAAGGAGAGCACACAGTCTTCAAGAATACCACAAATTACACTTTATAATGCAATACACAGTTCCAGTTCCCCCAGCAAGCTTAGAGAAAACAGGGATGAGTTTTAAAACACAGGCGAATTACTTTAATGTGGTTTGCAAGGAAGTGAAAAGGTGCTAAAATTGCTTTTAATTCCCTCTAGAGGTTCAGGGTAGGTGATGGCTACTTTATATTAGTTCAGGCTCACTTTAACAATACTCTATGAATGATTAGCAGATTGCAAACGAATTTTAACAAAGGAAAGAATGGAGCTGCTATTTTGACAAGTGGAGAAATTGAGCCAAATCGCAAATTGTGGTAAATTCGCGAGTGCGTGAATCGTGATTGCGGCAAAAGCTAATTGGAAAGCTTAGATTCACAGCTTTAAAATGAAAGTTACATTTCGTTCCTAGCCCAAACGGTTCAAGAGATACGGACGATTTAATAAAGGTAGATTTCCGGATTTAAAGTAAAGCTCAAAATGACAGGTGACAGCTTGCAGCTGCAGAATTGACAGGTGACAGTTGTGCAGCTTTAAAAATGACAGATGACACGATTTCTAGGAGGCAGTTCTACTTAGGTTAAAATAGTTTGGATCAGATTATTTTAACTAAGAGATTGGTTCTGCATAGATCTGCTAGGTACTCACAATATCAATTTGAAATAGGCCTCGTCACGGTCTGGTCAGGTTTTGGACTGCACTCCCGTTCTGATCTCAGCACTTCACAGCGATCTGGGTCAGCTCTGCTCTCTGGGTCTGTCAAGCATCTGATCTGCTCACAACGGTCTGGTTTGTGGTTCTCTCGGGTTCCGGATACAGCACTGCTTTCTGGATACTGCTACAGGTTCTTGCAAAAATTCTTGGCAAAAATTCAAACAGCTCGCCCGGCTGTTGAATAGTTTGGTTGGTTTTTAGGCCTGCTGAAGAGGATTCAGCTGGTGGATTCAGGCCTCTCTGCTACAAATTCTGGAGTTAATTTCTGCTACAGGTTCTGGAGATTGATGGATTTGAAGTCTGGATCTCTGGATGTGAAGTCGTCGGTCAGCATGCTCCCCAGCAAATGGAATTGAATGTCTCTACCTGTCCCAGCAGTCTCTTTTTATGTGTTTTGAAAATGGGTGTGTGCCTGGCATAACTGAGCCTGCCCCTCTCTACTTGTCATTGGCCCAATTCTCCCCTCTCCCATTATTGGGGGAAGGACATGGATTGTCATCATGATGAGGTCTGTTTATGGGTCAGAGGATCCTCCCCTGGTCAGTTTGCCCACAAATCTATATTTGATTCAAATACATCTTTCCCAGATACACAATTTGTTGAAATTACATGTACACATTATATATTCCTTATGGTCCATGCTTGTCCGCCTCTGATCTTCCTGGGGGCTTGCATTCAAAAATGACAACATTTTGCGCTTTTTAACTGGTTTTGCAATATCGGACATTTACCCAAAATTACACACATGTGCGCAAGGAGTATGGACATTAATTGATGAAGTGTCAGATTTTTAACATGCAGACATTTGGAGTAAGACCCTATTTTCCGCTAGCAACCCCCCCAGAATACACCACAGGGTCCTAACACCTCTTAAAACGTGCACAGATCACAAAAATAATGATATTACTTATATAATTCTGACAAGTCCGCACTATGAGTTATCCATCTTTTTAAAATGATGCTCTGGTCAAAAAGGGGTGTGGCTTCCCACATCACATGGTGGAATAACTGGTTTATCCACTTCCCCCAAGCCAGCTCGTTCACAGAGGCACAGCTGCCCCCCAGTTTCTCCCAAGAGGAAGCTATTTTACGACGCCCCCAATATAACATTTGCCTGAGTCAAGGAAGTTGATTGTTCTGTCCCTTCCAGTTCCCAGATGCTCCACCCCTAATCTAATCAGAGAGGTGTCAACTCCTTTTGGCAAGGGGCAGCAGGATGCAGCTAGGCCTGGGAAGAGTGGCTGAGCAGGTTTCAACTCCTGTCGGGGGTAGTTGTCAGGCAGAATCCAGTTTTATTAAGCCAGGTTTCAGCTAAATGTCACTTTTTGTTCCCAGTTTTCTACATTCAAATCAAACTGACAATTTTTACACATGCAGCTAGAATACTGATTCTAAGTTCAAAACTATGACATTTCAACAGTTACAAACTATGTGACACTCAAAAGTAGGTCCCTCATTTAATTTAAACATTTCGATTTTAGTGGTTTTCAGTTCAGTTTAACTTAAACTGCTGGCCTCCACAGCTCAGCCAGTTTTGTTATGAACATGGTTTTGGGCACTTTTTCTTTCCAGATTTTGTATGTACACAAAACTTCATTCTGCCAAATGTCTGCTGGTGTTCAGTGAGATTTTTGAATATCCTGCAATGTTTAAAAATAGGCATTTTGAGCTTGCATTCAGAGAAACCAAGGGGATTTCAAAGGGCTTTTTAAGCGAACAGGCACTGCTGTTTTTCCTTTGGCACACATTCCACTCATGGCACCCCTGGGCCATCACGCTGCACTGGTGGGTGGAAGGTTAGGCGACCATTTTGGTGTGCGCACAAACTGCGCAGTTCTCAGATTCTGGCGTGAATGTGGGCGGCGATAGCTCATCCCCACATCCACCCAGTCTATTGATTCAACATGGGTCAAAACCCTTGACAGTAGGGTTTGTTCCTCCTAGCAGGGGACAGCCATAGCAAGGCCAGACTGGGGTCTCTATTTTTACAAAGATGGTATTCACAGACATCTCACTTGGGTAGGTCCCCCTCAGTAGGCACATTGGAGATAGAAACTTCTGATTTAAAAGACTGCTTAAAGTACTGTCAGGTACAGCAGCATTTTGTTCACCCGTCTATGCTTTATTAAGCAATCTCACTATGGATTTGTGGCTCCCCCATTATATTATAGTATATATATTATATATACTATATTGAGTTTCCCCTATTAATAGGGTGGATTTTTTGGCATCAAATCTCCTG
The DNA here is from genome assembly GCF_040938575.1 of Ambystoma mexicanum. NCBI lineage: Eukaryota > Metazoa > Chordata > Amphibia > Caudata > Ambystomatidae > Ambystoma > Ambystoma mexicanum. The sequence goes on from NC_090932.1 coordinate 1,302,247,603, forward strand.
ATCCAAGCTGCTCTAGAGCTCAGCGGGGACAGCACTTGACCTTCATAATCCAAGTCGAGGGTTCAAGCCTCCAGGTCAGGATGCAACAAATGAAATCCTCAGGAAGTAGCCTCTATAGCCATGCTGGGATGAAGGATGAGGAATGCACAAATTTAATTTGTCATTCCGATCCCTTTCATCAGAACATTATGTTTCATTGTGCCAGTGCCCCTGCAGCTGCTGTGCGGGCCCCCATGGTGGCAGATTTGAGATGAAGATGCAGAGAGCGAACAGAAGTAGTTGCGGTCATGAGGTCCGGTCTGTTTGCCCCCACCTCCACCAATCTATCAAGGAGGATCCTGGACACCTACAACCCAGGGCCAAACTTGTCTCGCTAAAGCCATTTGGAGGGAGGCCTCATTTTAAAAATAATTCAGTGACAGGCATCAATTGCCAATGGGCTCTACGGGAGGTCTTCTGTGGTCATTAGAGTTTATTTTCCCCAGTCTTAATATGTAATCTTGCAAATTCTTCAGGTCTCCAAACAGAGAGCAAGATGGAAATTCTTCCTCTTTTGGCCAAGTAGGAAACTCCTCCCCTCCCCCTCAGAAAGGGGCCAGGGAACCAGAGCAATCTTTCTGTAGTGCCAGCACCTCTGGTGGAAAAACAGTCTTTGCATAGAGCGGGTAAAGAAGTCTTAGGATATCACCCTTTCAAGATCGTGAAACTACAAGCCAAATGCCGCTGACACAAAATATCTTCCTGGTATTTCTGAAGCATTAGAATGACCTTCTGCACACCATATACTTTCCACATTTGCTCTTCCCGTGGTTCGGCTACAGAATTGCAACTTCCAATTAGCCTTTGCTAGTTGGGTCATATTTAGAAAGTACTTCTAATGATAGAATGGTGGTCCCCTCTAAGCTTCTACATTCAATGAATTGCCACAAGAGGTCAGTGCTCAATCTGCTCTTCCAAGGGTTGCAGGCATCCTGCAGAATCCAGTGAGATTTAGAAGGACATGCAATCAAATGGCCAAGTAATATCGCGTAGCTAAGGAGAAGCCTAGTTTCTAGCATTAACAAATCAGACTCACTATCTAGGTGAATGTATGGAGGCCATTCTCCTGTCCCTATTTGTGGAATACAGATGGGGCGAAAGAGTGCATAAGTGGCACGCTTCCTCAGTCAATTTTACCTTGTACTCAGTTAGGTCTCCAGCTGTTTTGGTCCAAAGGGGCGTCTCCCTTCAGATGCACCCACTTCAGATCTCTCGCCTGTCACTTAATCCATAGCTGAGACACAGATGGGAAAAACCCAGCCTCCAGAGCTCATTTTAATCCAGAGCTCATTTTAAGCCTGACCCCATTCCCCTTGGTTCCCAAGGGTGCGTCAGGAAATTCATACAGCAAGGGGGTAGTGGTCCTTTTAATTTCATCATCTTGGACAAAGTGACTACTGCTTCCCCTTCTCCCCCTCAGGTGGATGCTTTCATTTGCCTAGTTCCTCCCCACCTGCCCGTCCTAGTTTTTCCCTGCTCCACCACCTGAACTTGGTGGCTTGGATATTGTGGGGTAGGGCCTCCAAAGAGTAGATGTTCCATTCTAAAGTCCAGTTCATCTAGGATGCCATACAACTAGTAGCTCTTAGGGTATCCAAGACTGGCAGGCTTTTTTGGCGGTTTGGAGGGGGGAGGGTGTATCAAAGAGGATATAGTATGAACAGTAGTATCTTTTATGGTTTAGAAGTTTAGATTTCATTTTCATGCAACCATGTGGAATCAGAGTGGTCAAATGTCCCTGGTCAGGGCCTTAGCAGGCAATTGTGTGGTTGCTTAGCTGGGAGCCTTGCCAGGAATGGTATGGTACTCCATACTTTTAGTTTGCAGCATCAGCGCATCAGTCTTTTCAGTGGTACCTTCATTGGATTTATTCTGGTTTTCCAGGACCCTTCAGGTTCCTCCTTTTTATACCACTGCCTGGCCCCACCATTCCCTGTAATGCAGCGCAATAGTAGTTTTGTATATTTTTACAGCATTCCTTAATTCAAACCATTTGCCCCCTTAGGGTGCTATCTTTGTAAGATGTATCAAATTTGATTTGTTCCCACTATATCCACACATTCAAACTAGCTCAACGCTTGCTCTCATCTTTGTGCTATTGTACAGGCACGCTTCGGGGGAATACCTTCACAATCTGTAAATGAGTTCTTGTAAATCATTTCTAATCCAAATTGACATCCATGTTCTTGCAATTAATGCAAATTCAAAATACAACTATACTTTCGGGCCTTGGCCATTTCATAGGCCAGACACAGGTATCTCCACTCTGGCCATAGTTAATTTCCAACTATATTTCTTGGGTTAAAGAACAGCTTCGAAGAAATAGTTTCCAGAGGGACCCTTCTCAAACTGCGAGTGGGCATTCTAGACTTCACTGCCACAGGTTATCAGAGGGAAATTGGACACTTGAAATCATTATATCCAGTAAACGACTGGTGCACATTCTTTGTGAAATACTATGACCCAGCGATGTGTGCTGCTTTTACTTCTGTTTAAGGATAGATGCATGTGCCACTGTATCACTGGCCAGAGGTAAAGCCCGAAATACATTGGTGTTTGCACCTGATGCACTTTGCATTCATCACTAAAACACTTTTGTTAAAGCTTTAGGGACAGGAAATCGGGTTTTCCAGAAGCTCATTTACCATGCATTAAGTGCTCCAACAAGTAAAAGTCAGATAGATACACAGGGGGTTTGTCTAATAAAACAATATCTGTGCAAGAAGGAAGGCAAATTTTGTAAGAAACAACCACCAGCCTTACTAGGGTACACAGACAAGTCAGATCATTGTAGGTTAAAACCAGCAGGGAACTATGAGGCAATTGGGTCTTAGACCTTTACCATTGTTCATTTTTTCTCAAATACATCCTCCATATGTACTTTAGATTAGTACCTGCACCCATGTAATTGAAAGCACAGCAATACTTCCCCAGTAAGACATCTAATACTCCCGAAGGTAACCAGTATTTCCACAGTGCATCTGCCTATTGAGACCACCTAAAGTATTCACAAACTCTAAGAAGCCTAGCCGAGGCAAAGAACTAAGTATCTTTCAGTAGAGGACAAATAATCCCATTCTTGATCTAGGGATCAAGATTCTATAACACCTCCCCTTCTCCCCTCATGCCTAATGCCTAAAAGTGTTCTTAGTCTACAGTTTGTAATGTTTATTCTGTCTCTTATGGAGAGAAAGTAGACATATCCTCGCCACGATTCAGGGAACATAGGATTTACACACTGTCAAAAACCTGGAGAGGTAGGGGCTGTCACATCTGTATTTGCTTTCCTTGTGACTGTTGATTGGACATCAGGGCTTGGGGCAAAGGACAATCGGTTGACTAATGGCAAAGGTTTGCCAAGTTCAAAGTGTTTCGTACCCTGTGTCAGAATTGGTCCATATTCAATATCCCCAATTTCTCCACAGTTGACCTGGCAAGTAAGGGCAAGGAGGCACGACTAGGTTTTCTTTATAGGGTTGTGTAGCATTGCCAATCCGTTTAAGATCCTCTGCCTAGTCTTTTCAGCATTTTTAAAAGCGGCCTTGATTATGCTTAAAGAGAAGGAAATTAAACCAGCAACAAGAAATGGTGGTTTCAGGACTGGCCTTGTTGCTTCTTCTATGCCCATGCCTTAAAAACGTAAAGAGGACACTACAAACAATGGTAGCATTGATTCCTTTGTTTCATGGTTTCACCCTTTAAAAGAAAGTAGATTTAACTAAAAGGCATTGAGAAATTCACTTCCTGGTCAGAAAAGTCATTAAAGTGTAAACAAAAAATGCGTGAAGGTCTTCCATTTACGAGAACATTTCTTTGCGACATCGCCAACTTCAAAAATAAGCACACAAATCAAAGTTACTGCCCTGCAACCAAGACCCACCATTAACTTTTTTCAATCAATCCCTCAGCTACTTCCCCATGTGTCAGTTTCTCCCACATTACTAGACCATATCATATCCACCTCCCAATTCTCACACACAGTAATCCTTTACATGCTGCTACCCTCATCGGCCACATCAATGCTTCTCTGCCCAATTCTCTTTACAGTTGCTGCAATATCCTTCCACATTCATTAGGACATGGTCTTCTCCTCAACACCCCGTATGTCATCTCTTTGCCACACCCGCTTCCCATATAGTGTCAAAGGTACCATCCATGTCTGACCTCTTTACCCCTTTGCTGGCTGGCTTCCTTCAGTCCCCAATAGTTACCCGTGTTTGTGGACCAAGGCATGGGTTTTCCCAGAAGTCCTCAGGTCTGCTTTGTGAGATCCATAACATTCATCCACATAAATCTTCAAATCCGCTCCCGAAGAAAAGTCAACATGTGCCTCGATATTAATGGCCGTGCCCCGCAGGTATGTGTGGAATCTATTGCCTGAACTGAGATCATCTGGAAAGAAGAGCAGGAGAAAACAGATAAGACTCCAGCAATGGAAATCCTACAACATCTCAAGAGTGGCTTTTAGAAATCTTTCCATAGACCCCAACTCCACTTTTGCGGCCTCTGGATTCATTGAATGGGTCATCTAGCCAAAACAAGACATTGCCAATTTCTCTGCCTGCTTCTACATCAATCACCAAATATAACAATTTCACAATATGTCTATGTCCTTCGATGAGGTCTGGGCAGGTTTGGATATCTTCCAGGGCTTCGTCCACTTTAAGTACCCTTGAAGCTCAAGCATAAACAGTGGGGATTCATCTTCTGGACTGCATCTGTGTCACTTGAACAGTAATCAAACAATCTTTTAGACTACATCATAGTAACCATAGGTCAAGAATCCACCCACAGGATTCATTTTACAGACTATTTGGACCCTTACCTTGGCCACAACTGCAATTCACAAGTGCCAGCCTTTTGGTGGTGCAGAGGCATATAGTTTGTGCCAGTCTGGCCCTGCCGGTAATTCAGAGTGACTGGACATTCAGAGGCCACACCTGGAATTCACTTCAACTCCAGTGTTGACACTTCAGATTCCCTTCCCTACTACAAAATGACAAGTGTCGACCTCTGATCTCAAGGCGTCAGGTTAGAGATCCACAAAATGGATTTACACTTTAAAGTTTTGTGGTGGCCCGCAATCCACACCTGCACAGGCTGCTACTGTGGAATATCAACAGATCAGGAATCCACACCTGGGCTCAGTTTGCAGGTAGTCAGCGGTTCATGTCTGAGCTTCACCTTACTGACTGCATGTCAGGACAAAGATCTACACCTGGTTTTACCAGGTTGTAGGAAATTAGGATTCTGGTATTCACACCTTGGAGTAACCTCAAAAACAGTGATCGATCTATCATGTGGAATAGTCAGGAGCACCCAATATTATGGGACTAGCTGCCTGGACCACATTTACAGAAACAGCAAAGAAATCTCAGGTGAGAAGTCAGCCCTTGACCCAGCTTTTTTAGAAAGAAAAGAAAAAAAAATCAACACAAAACACCATTTTGCATTCTCCTGCCACTACATGGTAGTCATCCAGGTAGTTCACTACTCACCATTCAGAAGGACCAGTACCGGACTGGGCTCTTTATCTTCATGCACCTCGTTAATATGGGTTCCCAGCATGGAGGCTTTGGTGGATGTGCCCAGCAGCAATTCCTCCCCGGATGCTGCTGTGATGGGAAGCAGTGAAACGGTTAATCACATTTAACATGCCCAGTTTTATACCCTCCCCACACTCCCCAGGCATCTCCAGTTAAGCCGCTCTGCATGGTGCATACTGACGCCACTCAACACATTTTCAGCAATTTTTGCTATATTTTTGCTAGACTATGGACCTTCTGGTCCATAGTCTAGCATCAAGCAGCGGATGGTATTAAAAAGGTGGTGGAGCGCTGCATATACATGCAGGGAAGAACCTAGTTTCTCTGTGCTCGCCCTTTTCCATGTAGATGAGTTTAGGCAAGCGCATATGGTCAGATGTCCCCCACAACAGACATCCCCCAGTTAGGATTACAGCGCATTACTCCTGCCTCACAGCTATGGACAGTGTACAGATAAGCTTTACAATGTAGTGGACGATGGGAGCATTAGGGAGTGCTTACTTGGAGAATGTTCGAGCAGGTGTGTTCCTGATGTTTTGAGGTTAAGAATTAGTTGAATGGTTAAGTGAATAGCTCTGAATGCCCAAATCCGTGGGGGTACAGGGAAATAGTACATCTTAATATGGGATTTACTGGCTCTTATCCTGTTGCAGGCATCTCCAGCTTGCAGCCTATTAGACTGGTTTCTGATTGTGCCCCTTCTGTGGCTAGTATTCATGCCAGGGGTCAGAGGAAAGTCCCCATGCCCGGTACATAGGACTTGGTCACAGTCTTGATGAGCCACTTGAGAATTGTTCCTAGAATTTGATAAACCATCAGGTGTTCAGCTACCTTCAGGGGAAAGGACTCTCGGGGCATTTAGTCTCCAACATTCACTGCAAGATTAGTGGCCAAAGCAGCGAAGAAAGCAGCACCTTGGCATTTCTTAATGTATCCTAGCACAGTGACAAAGGCCAAATTGCAGAGTCTATAAAGGGCCACCTTGCTACTCGTTGGCTCCAAGGCAAAGATACCATTTCAAAAAGAAAATGAACCAGAGTACACATAATTCAAAACAATTGGTAGATTAGAAAGGATGGTAATTTGCAACAATGGAAGCCATACAAAAAAGTAACTACAAGAAAAAAGATACAATATCACACAGGGACTAATATAATACAACACTACACAATCAGCCTATTCATGCATGACTCACAGATTCATTCCTATACAAATTTAGGAAAGAAAACAAGCATGTAACACACCTAAAGTTGTAGAAATATCAAATTAAATGGTTAAATACCTTACTGTGAGTTTTATGGTTGCTTTATAAATCGATAGTATAAGCATTCCTTTACAACCTTTTAGCACAGCAATAGGTTTCGACAAAAGAAAATAAATAAATGTGCTACCTAGCCTTTGGTGGCTTGAACATTTTGTTTACCCCAATAATCTAGTTAGTTCTACAAGTTAATATAATCTTTTTACAGGTGTGTTCTGACTTTGCCAAATGAACGTGCGAGTAGGATTAAAATGTGGAATTAATGTTATCTGCAAGGGCTGAACGTATAGTGTTTTTACATTATTCCCGGAGGTTTGCTGTTTTAGCGTTTGTAAAATCGGATTATACACTGATCGTTTTTGTTCTGTGATTCTTCTACTTTATGTAATTCTTAACAGAATGCAAGGCTAATGCACACATTGTTTTAATTGTACCAAAGTAGAATACTACATTTAGTATTTGTCTTTATACTTGTCTTTTTGTTGCGTTAGAAGACTACAGCCAGTCTTTTTTAGTATTCCATAGTATTCTTTTTAAGCAGAATACTATGAAAGACTATTCAGCGTAATTACTAACAGGATAATAACCGAATACTGGTGTCGAGTCCTTTAGTCTTCATTTAGTATTGAATGTTACATTACCATTATACTGAGAAGACCAAAAAAAATAATTTGCCCTGCTTCATTTTCTCTTTAAAATCTAACTCCAGTACCTAAACATTTTGTCGGTACATAAGACTGCATTATTTCTTCGACTTCCAGGAGCCTGCCTTGTAACAATTATACATGATGCTACGGGTTTTAAACTAAATATCACATTTAACCGACAACATGGGGGTGAGGGGTAGCACCGAGTGTGTAGGTTCCAGGCTCGTTTAATCAGATGAGGAGTCAGACACTGGCCTTTTCTCAGACCTGTGATAAGGTCCCCTGCCTGGCTCTGGAAACCACTAGGGTTGTAACTTGGTGGGTAGGGGAGCTGGGTAGCACCCCCTCCCATGCCAGGCCTAGGGGCGGATCTGCTCGTTACATTTCTCTAGTTCCCGGCACAGGGCAGGGGAAAGATGCATTGCCCAACTCTGCAGGGCACTCCTGTGGACATTGACTCTCCCAAGAATATCATTTTACTAGGGCACTGTAATACTAAAAACCCAACACCTGCCCAAACCCCCGAGAGAACTTGTAGCCCTTCAAAACAGACCACCAGGGCAACTAAAGAAAAACAAATGCTTCTCCTGTAAAGAAAAATATACCCCTCAACTGCAGGCTCCTAACATGTATGGTAACAAACTTTGTCCAGAGAAATCATTTCACCAATTTTAGGACATAAGTCATGCAGTCGCAGATATCCAATTGTTCATAACTGCGGATTGTATCAAGGGGGAAACCAAGTTACGAAATCATGGTCCCACCACAGGCATACCCTGCCAATTTGATTAATTTGTATTGCACAAGACCACGAAGAATAAACCATCTGGGCACAGATGTGAAAATAAAGTAGGCAGTACAAAGAAAGAAAACAGGCACGGTTAAATAAACAGTACATTCTTCTGAGACTAATACGGAAAGCATTCCAAAGACTAGGGCCAAGGTCAGAAAAATGTGTCTCCTATAGAAGCATAGCAAGATGTGGGAAGCGTTGATGCGCCAATTTATGGGTATGTGTTGGCAGGTAAGGTTAAATCCTCTTAGACCAGAATCACAGTGCCAATCCGTGAATACATTTACAGATGAAGCACAATATTTTAAAGTCAATCTTCTGACTGGCAGACAATGTAGGGAAAGATCCAAAGTTGAGAAATCTAAGAAGACTTACAAGTCTAAATCGCTGCATTTTGTGCAGCGTGGCTGATGGAGAATACACTGTGGGATGACAGCTAGAATGGCATTTCCATAGTCCAATGTGGAGTGGACTAACGCACCAACCACTGCAACATCACAAACAAAAGGAAAGGCAAAGTGTAATAATCTGAGCCTATTAAAAAAATGTTTTAAAAAATAAACCAAATCTCCACATTCCGATGTTTGCAGACCATATCAGTCTGCCAAAAGCAACCAAGATGGTTCACTTTGTGAGAAGAAACTTGGGTTTAGCTTCTCCCGTGCAGTTACCAATATTGAAGGGAGTCTGTAGGATTATCAACTCTCAGGGAAATGTGTGTTATTTGCATACGAGTGATACTGAAGGTGAAAGTTATAAAAAGAAATTAAATTTTTAAATAAATAAAAAAAAAAAACGACCTCAGCCGCTGAATATAGATATTGAAAAGCAAGGCAGACAAGATGGACCCTCAGAATCAGATTGTAGCGACAAACCCCAAACTTAACCCATTGAGTATGAACCTTGACAAAGGAAGGAAACCAGCACATAGCAGGCTGCTCCGACTGGCAGTCTAGACAGTAGGAGATAGTCTACAGTGGCAAAGGCTGCAGAGAGATTCAACATAATCGGGATCCAACAATAGACATGGTAGAGGCTCCGGTCTTATTGCCAGAAGTTGCCTCTTCCACAGGATTATGGTGGGCTAAGGAGTGTAGAAACCATGCCCAAAAAAAACAGCATGTAAAGCCCCTCCATTTACTCCCCTAAGCCCCAAATGGCCAGGTTCTATACATGGGAAAACTAGAAGGAAATGGCATATTTAATGGATGGTGGATTTCGACCATGGCTTCCTTGGAAGCAGAAGCCCAGTCTGGCCTTTCTGGAGGTTCCAGAGTCCTGCTAGAGCCTTTAAAGTAATGGTCATATTGGTATTTGGCCTTCGCATCAGTGTGTATGATGCAATTGTGTTATTAATGACCATTGTGATAGCCTAGTGGTGTCCACAGTACTTCGGATGTGGATTTCTGGTCCCAGGTGAATCCTGTGACTAACTGATTTACGCTGACACTGCGCTGACACTGCGATTTTTCTGTCAGTTTATGTATTTATACTTTGATATTTCTTTGTTTGAACGACTACCTGCATATGTTTGTTTGATTTGTAACTATGAAGGCAATGATCAGTTGTATACCTATGTGATAGAAGTTCTTATGGTTTTACATTTTGTAATTTTTCAATCTTCTGACTGGCAGACAATGTAGGGAAAGATCCAAAGTTGAGAAATCTGAGAAGACTTACAAGTCTAAATCGCTGCATTTTGTGCAGCGTGGCTGATCGAGCGAGATTACACTGTGGGATGAGAGCTAGAATGTCATTTCCATAGTCCAATGTGGAGTGGACTATATGTACTTGGGGCGATATTCTACTGATACACCTATTACTGTCTGAATTGGTATGAGAAACAGGAATCCTTTTAGGCAGAGGTTGAGCACTTAATTTACCTAATCCAGCCTTTGACTAGACCCTTAACACACACTGGCCACAGTCAGTTACTGTAACATTACTATGCAACAGTGCTGAACAGATTTTGTAGGCAACATCTTGGTTCCATGGGAGTACTAAACACCTGTTGTATATTACAAATCCTGAAGTTCTCAAAGAGAAAGCCTAAATTATTGTTTAAAACAATATGTCTCTAGCATATATCCTTGTATCGCCGAAAATCGGTAACAATGTGACAAAGGTAATTACATACTTACAGGGTGAATCCAATCAAAAAGAACACAAAAAGATCTTAACGCCGGAGAGAGAACTAAAATCCTCCAGCACAACGCTCCGACTGCTAAATGGAACAGGCACAAGCACGCCATTGTTCGCTACATGCCGAGAATAGAATGAATTCTCAGAGCGCATAGACTATTCAGTTAACCAAAGTGTAGAAAGCTTACTGTGTTCTTATACTGGGAAAGAATAAGCTCAGTGCAGGCAGCCTCTTGGAGGGTCAGTGGAACAAACCTAAAATCTAAAATCCAAAAAGGAGGGCAGTCCAGAGACAACCTTGGTCCCACCACATGAGCCTAAACCGACCACAGGTGTACGGAAGCCAACCAATTCAGCCATCACTCAAACACCACTCATAGCTCCAGACCATAAGTGTAATCCTCAATCAGGAGTGGGGAGGAGAGAACAGTAAAAATGCCACCAGTTCCAGTTGTGAAGAGTTGGGTGCAGGAGTAAGAGGATTACATTTAGTGAAGGCCGGAAGGAGTGGTGAGTGGAGGCAGTAGAAAAGGAAATGGAGAGGAGTGGAAGGCCGATGTGAAAGGGAAGGAAAAGACCGCAATAACCGAAAGGAGCGAAAGGTGTTGGCTTCCACAGTAGTGAAGAGGAGGGAGGCAGTAAGAATCCAGGAGTGACAAAACCAAGCACAACCCAAGGGGTACTTAGGAGGTGAAGTAGAGGCAAAGGAGACTAGGAATGAATAAGAGGAAGATTGGGCCAAGCCAGCCAGTAAAGGCTGGTCAGCCAGATGGTGGGAGGAACAAAGATTTTGGGGCGGGGGGAAAGGTTCAAGAAGAATATGGTCTTCTGAAGACAGAATATGGTCTTCTGAAGACAGAAAATAAGATCTCTCACATGGTACTAACTGAACCCATCTAGATTTCCCTGTCGGCTATGACCCACTCAATACTTTTTGTAACTGTTAAAACCCTGTGGTACTGTTCCCTAGAAAGTCTGCACCTAGAACAGGGGTCCTTTCTCTAGTCAGATGTTTCGGACTGAAAATCCCATGATCTCCCGCCCCATTGAATATACTAGCTTGGGGCTGATGGAGTTGTAGGCTAGAACATCTGTAAAGCCAAAGGTTGCAGACCGCATACCTAGAGATGAGGCCTAGAACACAAGCCAGAGTAGAGCGAGGTGGCACAACCTCCCTGGATCTCTACAGGAACAGGGCAAGTCGAGGGACCATGTGGGTGGACAGCGCCCAGGCACTTTTTTGAGAGGGCTCACACAGATTAAACTTCCCTAGCCATTACAGACAGAAGAGACATCCAATCACTTGACAGTGGGCTCAAGAGAAAGGAGCCTGTTGTACGGTGGGCAAACTCATTGACGCTTGCATTTTTTTTTTTTTTTTTTTTAATTTTTTTTTAAACAAATCCATGCAGATTTTAGGGATTCTATTTATAAATTGTTGTTTTAGATGCTTAATGTTAATGAATTGGAGGTGTATGAATTATGAACATTATGGTTTTATAATAATTTTATTTTGTTTTCTTGGTGTATTTTTTGTGTGAACGTTTTATAAACAGACACAATAAAAAATAAAAAGGAGCCTGCATTCATCTATGTGAAAAAGTAAGGTGTCATGAAGGCCCTTGGAAGGTTTATAGGCAGTTGACCCGAGGGAGTAAAGTGCAGCAAGAGGTCCCTACCACTTGGGATAGCCTGCACCCTACAGTGGTGATGGAGTGAAGAGACAAGGGGCAGTGCCGCAGCCATCCCCTCTTCTGAGACCAGAAATTGTAAGGTTATAGGAGAGTCCCAAAAGGAGTAATCGGCACCCAACAAGCATGGCAAATGTGGATCCGGTCCTCCCTAAAGTACATGGTTACACCCAGGAAGCTCGGATAGACTTTTACCCACATATTCATTAAGGACTTCTCTCAGGGAAGAAAGCACAGTAACATACAGACTAGCCAGACTCAGAGGGCAATGAGTTACTCTAGTGGTCTAGCCAATGGGAAGCAAATTCAGAACTAGAGCCCCCCCCCCACCCATCTATGTGGAGGATCCCCAGTTGGATTAAAATGTCAAATGTGTCCAAACTTCTGCATTAGCTTATTCCAGGTTCCTGAACCTTTGGCTCTGCAGAGGTTCTGGCCTACAAATCCCATTAGGCTAGCCAGCATAGGGAATGAGGGATCATGGGAGTTGTAGTCCAAAATATCTTGAGTCACAGTTTGCAGACCACCCTGGCAATCCAATGTGGTCTATGTGAACTAGACAGCCCCCATCTGGTGTCCACATCTTCTTAATTGGGTAATTGAGGCAGATTTGTAACGTGGGCCTTGGCTTTTCCACCATAAAACCATTAGAACACACTCCATTTTGACCCACATGCTAGCACAATGCTACACAGCTCACCTTCAGTTGTAGACCCCAACGTGAAGAATAATCGCTCGAGAGACACTGTTGTATTAGCTTTCCTATTTCATGTCCGAGTTGTGGAATGCTAAGGTCATGGTGTGGGATAATCATGAGTGGAATGTGTGTGGGTGTATGCAGTGGTGTGTGCGGTGGGGAGTGTGCAGTGGGGTGCGTGCACTGGGGGGCACATCTGGAGGGGCAGGTGTGTGGGTGTGTGGGTGTAATGCCTAACGCAGAAGTTCTCACTGCACAAAGTGTATTGGACATCCTGGGTGTAAAACTTATGAATGACTTACCTGTGGCTCTAAACATCACAATGTAACAGGAATGGCTGGGGCAGCTAGGAATCACAAAACTCCTGCAACCCAAAAGACATGCCTGATGTACTCCGTCACCTCACCTTACTCTCTACAAATGGAGTCAACAAAAATGTTATTCTGGAGAAGACAAACCTGCACTCTAAGCACAAGGTACTAAATTACAGTCCCACATCTTGGCTTTCTTTTTGAGAGTCGGCTTGGCTCCATAGTATTCATCTAAAGTACTCTTACAGGTATTTGTAGATCAATCAATTAAATCAGAAAGATTAATTTGCAAAGCTTGGTCCCTTAGCTTTAGATTTTTTGTTGCAGCACCCAGTGTCATAATTACTGGTCCACCATTTCCAGTGTAGTATTAATAGAGTAACAATTGCCTTTGAAAGCAACTTTTCATTCATTCTCCCAGTCACATGTTCTGGAGCTTATCTCATCTGTGTGGGGTGGGGGTGGCAGATGGGGGGGGTGCTTTTGGGGGGAGGGGGAGGGGGGAAGAAAAACACCCCGTTTACCCATCAATTCAGCAGGGAGTACATGGGGTATATACTGTCTAGTGCATCATACTCCTACTTTTCCCATTCAATACAGTCGGAGAAGCACCGCCTGGGAAGACTGCTACATGGGTGGGATATACGATACCAGCCTTTGGGAGCAAGATAAATAGAGACCGTCTAAACCAATTGTCACAGTTTGTGGAGGATAGTGCAAATGCCACTGCGTCCTCCTTGACTATTATCCCGAGAACAAGTAGCTATCAGAACCATGGTACTTCAGGATCTTATGGCTCTAGGCACTGCGCAAATGCTTCATGTCAGGGCAGAACAATCGTGAAGAGTGAGTGCTGTCCTTTTATACCAAGTTACGCCAGCAATATTACTGATATCGTCACACCGTAAGCCTCCTTCACACTAGTCCAGAGGCTTTCTGGACCTTTGGGTCTTAGATTGTAGGTCTATTGGGACGCTTGGATGCATCTATTGGTCAGAGAATTGTAGCACTGGTCATAATGCTACATCAGTCCTGTCTGCCGATGGTTTAGAAGTGCCCCTATTAGCGGCTATATGAAACACCTGTTCGGAAGATTCCCAAACTGCCCAAGTGCTTTACTGCCATGCTACTGAAGACATCATTTGCTACAATATGCCAGGAAGTGGTTTGTTCCCTTAGAGATGTTTGTAATGAGACTGAGGGATGGTCTCATAGGAAGGGCCTGTGGGGAAATGTTGGGAATTGAAAAGGTTATGAACTCCTCTTGCACCTCACTGCATTATAATGTTGAGCAGATGCTGCAAACAGCCATGTTTAAACAATCGTTTTTTGCTTGTCTGAAGAGGCTTTAGATTTTACTGTGCAATAGAGACAGAGACAGAGATATCTTTCCAGTTCCCATGTAGGCAAATACATACTGGACTAGGAGTTCCTTACAGGAATGGGAGTGTTTCCGAAAGGGGAGTCACTCCTGGGGCGGGTCTTGCTGAGCGGGCTCACCTCCCTAACCTCAAAGGGAAGAGAGAAGGGACAAATAGTCCAGATTCGTCACACCACCATAGAGTATATTTGGAACAAGCAACGTATGGACTCTTTCATGGTTTGAGTTTGAAAATGAGGGTATAGACTTAAAGATGCATTAAAGACTAGTATTAGAAAGAAAGAGGGTTAAGGAAATAAATATTAGAACTGGCTGTATAGTTCGGTTTTTTTGATGCCCGGTAACTCTATGAGGACTTCAGGCTGAAGATGCAGATCAGGCCATCGTGGGGCGACTAGGATATTTATGGGCATGTATACAAGATGATTGACTGCAATGGTGCCAAACAAGTAGAGGCGCGGGGAATTGACAAATATTTTAACACAATGAATGGTCCAGTGCCTTTCCACCCACTTCCTTTTTTGTAATTTTAAGACAGGCATTTCATCAAAATGGACACCTTATACACAACTTCGAGGACTCCTGCACTAACCTCCACCTTCCAAACCCAGTGGGGCCAAGTCGAATCTCAGTCCTGTGCAGGAGTAGTGAATGCTAACGAGCTTATGGAATCAAGTGATTTACAACAATCGTGCAGCAACGTCAATGCATTTACAACATATTTGCACTTGCTTGTCATACAAGGCTTAAATACAGGCTGAACAGTTTGAAACCTCAGCAGAACCACCCTAACAATTAAATTGCATACATAGATGTGGTTAGAGGTACTGCACAAACCAAATCTCATCAATACATCACACCTAGGAAGTCAATGGAAAAGTGAGCACAGTGTCACCTTTCAAATGGCTGTGGTCACACCAGGGTTGAGCAAAGCACATACCTCAAACCATAGGCATATGTATGTGGAAGAAGGGGGAAAATGAAAATGAAACAAGTGCAACAATTAAGGCAGCCTACAAATCAGAGGTGCTGCAAAGAGCGAGTCTGCCAATGAAGTGGGTAATACATGTATTTTTTCCCTAAGAAGCTGGGAGCAGCTCCCACACGGCTCCAGGGACCACTACGCCTGCTGTGGTCCCAGCAATGGCAGGGTGAAGAGAAGCAAGGCTGCACACAGGTCGTCTCTGGGCCTGTCACGGTAACAGACCTCCAGTAGCAGGGGGGCTCAGGTAGTCTTGGTAGCAGCAGGGGAACAAGCCCCAGGCAGGCCTGACAGCAGAACATAGGCTGGCAGAAGGTCTTCATTGAAAAAGCTACACCCAAGTCCAGGGTCTTAGGCTAAAATAACCAAAGGGACACTCGTGTATATGGTGGTGTGGGGCCACAGGGGCAGTGCCATTTACTAGGAAAGAGTAGCAAGATCAGATGTACACATGGAAACTTGCAAGGAAAGAGTCAACTGAAAACCAGCCATTACAACACTCATACTAAAATGATGGAATAAATCGAACAATTAAAGAAATCAATGTTTACAGAGTTCGTACATTTAAATAAATGCAGGTTGCAGAAAGTTAACTCACACCCTGCAATTAGTCATATGGGGGTCTTTTCCTGGGGGCAGGAGTGAAGGAGTCTTGGACCGGCCTTCATTATAGAGCTAGAATGGAAAAAACAATGTAACATTTGCCAACTTAAAAAGTTCTGGTAAACAGTGATGGGACTGTGCAGCAAGGCTGGAGCACTAGACAAATCCACCCCTTTTGGTGAATGCAGTTCGTAGAACAGAATGAGGACCAACAGAAGATAATGACAATTCATAGGAATCTGTGCAATTTAAAAGTGCATTGTACAGTGGTGGTTGAGAGAAGTGGAGGGCATCGGGCTCATTTTCTGACAAACTGGCCTGCCACCAGCTCCAAAGGCAATACAGACTGTCCTTTCAAAGAGAGCACACATCCAAGCCGGTGTCTCAGCAGCCTCTAACAACTCGGACAAACTTTTCAAAATGTGCAAGTAGCTGGCCAATCCTGCTGCAGTCTCCACCTCTCCTGTTCCCTCCCAGGCCCTTTGCACAGCTCTGGCATCTCATTTCACCACTAAAACTCAGGACATCCCGTCCACTCTCTCCTCTTATTCTACCTTATTTCCCTCTACCATTCCAGGCCCCTCTCTGACCATATCTCCTCTTCCCTTCTCCCTGATAACTACAGTTAAGGTTTCTAGAGATAAGTCCAATCTATGAAAGTCTCAAAACAGGTGCGCCCCTGCTCCTCCAGAACCTCCAAGGACAACATCGACGTTCTTGCTCCATCCTTGGCCACTTTCTGCAATCACTCACCACTGCAACCTTCCCCTCCCGCCTTAAGCACTCCTTTGTGCACCTCCCCCTGCTCCCTAAGCCATTTTACGATCCTTCCTCACCAGCAAACTTTGCCCAGGAAAGGAGTGGTGAGATCGGGTGAACTCCTGAAAAAGCTGGCCATCTTCCAGCTTTATCTACATACTGAATTTGTTGGTTGTCTCCATGACCTGCAGTATGGCTTCAGTGCAGCCAGAAGCACAGAAACTGCTCTCCTGTACACCAGTGAAGTCTTTTTTTTTTTTTATTACACACACACACACACACACACACACCCACCCCCCTCCCCCCTCCCTCATTCATGACAAGTTGCCCTTGCACTGCCTACAGGCTTCCTAACCACTTACAATATGATAGCACCTAATGTGTTTCAAAGCACTTCAAGGCAAGGAGAGAACAAGGGAAAATACAATGACAATTCTTATAGGACATGAACAGTAAGGATGTGAAATTATAAATTATATCATACTCAAATGGAAAGAGACATTTGTCTACCATACTAGGCCTGATGACATTTCTGGTAGAGCAGGAGAAAAACAAAAGGTGAGGGAGAGGGGTGCAGAAAGGAAAGGGGGGGGGGACACACAATAAGAGACTATCGTACTATGCCAGATGACATTTCAGATAGTGCTGGAGGGGTGGGGAACCAGTGAGGGGGAGGGGGGTGGAGGGGAAGAGACAGACGAAGTTGCTATCATACTAGGTCGTGGGACAATTCTGAGTAAGTGCATAGAAGAAAGCAAGGGGGGAGGGGAGGACATAACAGTAAGTCAAAAAGAGTGGAGAGCGAATACAATTGCTAAAGTCAGTAGTAACACCTAATGTTGCAAGCCAGGATACAAGATTAAGATGGAACATCATGATTCAGGGCCACCCTAAGTACAAGATGCAAAGAAGTCCAGCATGAAAGTTGAGAAAGGGTGATGCAACGTGAATCAATCAAGTCCATAAAAGTCAAATCCAGCATTGGCCACAAGACAGTGATGGTGAAACCAGAACGTATCAGGACAGACGCCTGCAGAAGTAGGCTCGAGGGGTCGGGAGGGTGCAGGGTAGAAGAATCAAGCAAAACAGGCAACACCTTGTGTGTGAGAAAGGGGGGCAGGCCCCATGTCCTCCAAGGGCCCAAACAGGAATTGCCCTTTTCTTAGTCTGCCCTTCGCTTCGGGCACCCAGGAAAGACACACCCTAATGATCTAAGAGTTAAGAGCAGGAAGGAAGAGGCAGGGCTAAGAAGGTGGGTGGGGCTTAGGCCAGGTGACCCAGATCCACTTTCACCTGCTCCCCATCTGCAAAGGAAAAGAGGCTTTAAGGCTCCTTAAGTAGGGGAAAGAGCAGCAACCAGGAAGGCACCAGGTGGGTGGAGCTTGCTAAGTGGGGAAAAGAGCAGCAACCTGGAAGGCACCGGATAGGCGGGGCTTAGGCCATGTTACCCAGATCAACTTGCACCTGCTCCCCATATGCAAAGGAGAAGAGGCTGGAGGGCTCCTTAAGTAGGGAGAAAGCGCAGCAACCAGGAAGGCACCAGGTGGGCGGGGCTTTGGCCAGGTACCGTTTCTGCAACCCTACAGTCCCCCGACTCCCTGCACTTATGAGCCACCTCCTTGACAGCACTTGTGAATTCCTGGGCACTCTCCCCTCCCCCTGGCACTTTACCCCCTCCGGCGCCCCCTGCAAGTGCGCGATCTGATTGACACAAGGCCGAGTAAGATCGTTATTTTGTCGTTGTGTCTTCCCTTCCTTGTCGCACCTAGAAACACTGGTGTACAGGCACGTTATAATCGACAGATCACCTTTTTCCTTTCAAACCAAGGCATTGCTATAGTGCAGGACTTTACCTGTATCTAGGATAGGCCTACTCCATCTACACTTGTGAAGCTGTATCCTGCAACTTCTTTTCACTTGCTACTCTAAGCCATCTTCCCTTCTGATTTTTCTTGACTCGTCTGCAGCTTTGGACACAATCTCTCTTCTTCGTTCAATTCCCATCTTGTTTTTATGGGTGCTGTCTTAAACTGGTCCCCATCTTATCAATAAGACACATTCTGTTTCCTGGGCTGACTAAACAGCCGTATCCCCTGTTCAACTTAGTGCCCCACAGGGTTTAGTCTTCGGTCCACTTCTGTTCTCGCTCTACAGGATTCCTTTCGCCTCTATTATCCTATCCACTCATCTTTCTCATCACTTATGGAGACAATACAAAGCGCTTCCTCGATTTCTTTTTCTTATTCTATCCACTCTGCTTACTTCCAGTCATCTCGCTATGCAGTCTTGGATGGTGGGCCATTACCTCCATCTAAACCCCTCCAATTCTTGTCTCTCCTGCTGCCACTGTCTCTTGTGCAGCCCATTTATTATTCAAGCCTCTTAAGATTTCTTGTTCTCAGAACCTTAGCACTATGCGTTACTCTCATAGCTCAGCTACTGTTATTGTGGCTTTTTAGTATTCGGAAGGCGCCTTTCTTTTAACGCCATTAAAATCTATGTTGCCACTAATTTGGTCTTGGCCTCCCCACTAATCACCTAACTCTGCACCAGTAATTCGTCTCCTCTTCCCGTTCCTCTTGGATTTTTTTCTATTCCCCTTCCCGTTCACTTTGTTGATAATCATTACTTCTTGTGGTCCCGGGTCTTCTATGCGCTAAATCTCACGTTCACCCTTTTTCCTTATTGGCCCCTAAACATTTGGAACTCAATTCCTCTCTGCCTTCGCTCCCTTCCCCCCCCAACCCCAATTTAAAAACTAATTTTCTTGCTGATTTTTAATTTTCACTTGAACAGATTTTACTTGTTGAGCGCTTTGGCGTACAGTGCTATATAAATAAAATCAAATAAAATACAAGATACATTAGTGCAAATGGGCAACTGCTTTAAAAAAAAAAAATGCACTAAATCTTGGCACCCACACTGCCCTGAGCACCAGGTATCAGCCTCTATTTGGAGGGCATTGCAGAAAGCCTCTGGGCGTATAAACAGTTTATTAAATTATTACAAATAGTCAGTATGTGAACAAACTCCGAATAAAGGCCACCAATTTGAGCTAGAACTACACATATCCAAGGCATGATCACATGACTCCACACACCTCCAGAGGGTATGTCCCAGTTACCCACTCAGCCAACCTTCAGGGGTAAGTAGATCTAGATCGCCTCACAGCCATTGGACCCAGGTAGAACTAGAGAACAGAATCATTGCAAAAGGGGTGGGTAGGTAGGTAATACTTTATTCGGCTTACGCTATTTACATTTAGTACAACATTATTCAAAAAATAATTAACCAGGCATTTGCACATAGAAAAATAAAAATGGAACAGCCGTTGGAATATATAGATAACCAAGCTTCGATTACAGTGGGCTTAAAACTACATTTTCTGCCCAAACGCTTCAGAGGCATTGATATAGTCGATAAAATCGGAGACAAAGCTTCTCTGTGCATGAAAAAATATACTGCATGGCCTCCGAGGTGGTTCTGACGTTCTTACAAATAAAACTGCGGCGCACATACCTCATCCTTAGATGAGGTATCAGCTTACAAAATAACAAAAAGTGGGGCAAGTCCTTAAGACCCTACGTCACAAGAAACGGGGCATTTATGAGCCCCCAAAGTCCCTCCAGTGAAGTGACAATCTGGGCGGGGAAACCAGCCCCAAAGCAAAACAGACACCCCCAGGGAAGAGCCAGCGCTACCTTCGAGAAAACCCCACTGCCTGTCGCACACTAAAAGAAGGCAACTGCAGACAGCCCTCGAGGCCCAGTGACTGAACAAGTCACACGAAAACGTATAGATATTTCTGACAGCTCCAGACCCCTCGGCCAACACTACCAGTGCTGACAAATCCAGAAGCCTTATACCCAGATAGGTGTCCAGAGGTACCTCATGGGAGCCATCCATCTGACTTCCACCCGAGCCAACCACCCACTCGCACAAGAATCAGAGGCCCCCAGATACTAGCTATGGAGTTGGCGTTTTCCCTCTACAGGGGCTGAAAGACTACAAACCTAACAACTGAACATTGGACATTCAGGGTTAGAGGGTTGACATGGTATTGTGCATCTTCTGCTCAGTGGCTTCACCTGTTCATCCACACTCTGACTTCTTCCGTCATGGCATGCGCTACAAATAGTTTGGGATGGGCTGATGGCACTGCCCGAGACCAAATACCCTGAAAGAGAGATGTGCAGAAGTTCACTCCTGTCCAGCATGGCATGCATCACCATTAGTTACAAAATGCAATATTAATGCAGGCTTTGCTTCCCGCAACACATGCATTCAATGCCTGCACCTTCTCCCCTCCACTTGGTCAATGCAGTGCTGCAAGGAGCTGGCCTGGACGCTTGCCTTTCACCACCTGCTGTTGAACCGAAATTGCTGTATCCTGTGGAGCTGCAGAGTCACTTGTGGGGCAAACACTACCATTCTGCTAAGTTAGTTGGCAGGGTTTGGGGTCCTAGACGTTCAGCCCCTTGAAGGCATTGTGCTCCTCACGTGCAGATTCAATCCACAAGGTAGCAAAGGCACCCTAAGGGGAGGGCAAAGCTGGGATCCTTTGGGTAAGGGGGGGGGGGGAATTCATACCCCCTTGGAGGCAGTGGGAGCATATAGAGAGATAAGTATGGATCTGTTCTGTTCTGCCCAGTTCCCAGCTCATCAATAAAATGCATCTACTGATCTATGTGACTGCACATCAGGGCTCCATACTTTACTGATCCTGAAGCCAGAACTAGCTAATACAGTAAGTCTACCCTTGAAGGAACAGCAGCACAATGATGCTCAGTTCTCTACAGAAACACCTATGGGAGAAAAGAAGCATACCCTGAAGCAGAAGCACACACGATCATGCGCTCCCTCATCATCTAGGTCTCCTGATAGACATAGGCACCACAAACAAGTAACATGTCACAGAAGGAGGTGGTTGACCTTCAACAAAATGTCAGTGTCAGAGGTAAATGAAGCTGCTTTATCCAGCAGCAGCATGACCAATCAGGGTCATCCTCCACCCCAGAGATCCAATGGCTGAACCACAAGACCCAGGACAATGAGCAGGCGGAGATGCTGAAAGGGGTATTAAGAGGGAAGGAGATATTTAAACATTTTGAGGGGGGTTCCAGGAAAAAGCATTTTCCCCTTTCATGAAGGCACTGAAGTTATGGCTGAAGGAGAGAAGCGATACCACGAACAGTACTGCCACAAACTAAACCCCTTGGAGGGTTGAATACCCCAGTAATGTTAAATGGATGTAGTCAAGGATCAAATTGACCAGGCCAATTTCTCACTGCGTGGAGCCTATGCAAATAGATACAGTGGATTGAATGATTGAGAATATTCTGAAGTAGGAGAATATTTTGAAGTAGACTTCACCATCAAATCAGAGCCACATCATATTCCACCAATACAGCTCAGGTATTGCTCAACGCCTTCTTGAATCTATGGGTAGCTTATCAGGAGAGTGAGGAAATCCTGGGATCCAAGACAAGCTGAACTAGTACTTGCTAGTTTTCAAAGACATTCTGCATCAATTATGACATTCTGCAGGGAGGCACAACAGGCGGTATTTCAACATAGCAGCCAGCCTGAAGACAACAGTGGCTGTTGTATATTCCCATCATTGAATCCTGTGATACAATACACACAAAATCCATAACGCCCCACTGTGCTCTCACCGGTGTGAAATATGAACGTAATTTTACTGTGGTGACATCGCATATTGACCCCACTACGCTGAAGAAGGAAGAGACTGCCCTCTTAGGAGGAAAAGTGTCTAATTTCCCCTTTAAGAGTGTGTCAAAACAGCTTAAGGGCACCCACATACAACAAGATTGTATATCAATGCAATCAACCAATGGGAAATATTCTACTGCACAGTTCTCTGTCCCATTATAGAAAAGACTGATGCTGTAGTGGTCCATTAGCTATGATTCATAACTGGAATATTTCCCCTCAATTGATAGACCTCCATATACAATTATCTGTGTGCTCATGGAAGAGACATTCCAGGAAAATGGCCCTTGCAAGTTTCCATTCTCGGGCCATCAATCTTTGGACCATAGTCCGACTCCTTTCTAGAAAAGTTATTCAACAGAAACTATGCCATTTCATGTAGAATGGAGACCAAGGAAGACTGACTAAAGCCACTAGGAAAAACTTTTCCATCCCAATCTTGTTCGACCAGAGATCAGCCTTTCAAAGTGGCAGAGGAAGAAGTACTTCAAATAAGGGCAAAACCCAGCACACCTCATGTGGACATATCCTCTGCAACCCACCCATACCAACATAAGGTATGCCTAGCCCCCTTTTCAGGACATGCCAGCAGAAAGGGGGTGGGAAATCGGCAGGATTAGAGAAGCATGGGGGGAATCTGCAGGGTAAGGGGTGAATTAGATGGTTTCCTCCAGTTATACCATCGAGTTGGACCACCTCCTGCCACAAATGGGCCCTCTTGTTACTCACCTCTTACCAGAGGGGATAAAGAGACTAGAATTGCAGGCCGATTAAAAAAACAGCTCGCAAAAAAGGTGAAGGTAAAGCAAAGGGAGAGCAGTCTGCAGTCGACACGGACCGCTGCTTGACAGAAACTCGTGTTCTGTGGATCATTGTGGCCACTGGAGGTGTGCCTTGCAAACAACATTTGTTTCCTTAAAACATTTCCCTGCAAAGCAGACTGGGAACGATAAGCAAAGAGAGCAGTCGGCAGTACAGAGTGCAGAGTCAGAGCCCCGCTACATTTGCCACACAGCGGGGCTTTACGCCACCTTGAAGCTGGGAAAAATTAATCTAACCATAAGTGTCCGGAAAGTTACATCTAGAAACGGTTACACTGGTACCAAATTCACACACCATGCTAACTGTAGCGGGGCCGCTGACGCGACACAGATTGAAAACACTCACCGCAAGCGAGACAGAACAGTTGCTTGCCCTGAATGCTGAAGGTGATGGTCTGCTGAAGGAAGGAATGAATGTGGACAATAAGGTTATACTAATTGCCGCGAACTCAGAGGAGGGTGCCGTAGATGAACAACGAATTAAGGAGAACGCAACACTCGCAGCATTAACAGACTTGTCGGGCGAAGGAAATACGTCACCAATTGCCCCCCCCCGATAGGACCATCAAATGTCCAAGTAGAAGCTTCCCCGCCGACGCTGGCAAAAAACGAGCATGACGACAGTGGGCAGACAGAATCCTAACCCTGGACTCGCATCAGGAATAGCCAATAGCTAAGTGTTCGGAAGAGTCATTAACGGGAATAGCTGAACCAACTGTACCACAGTCTCTGAATGACTGAGTTTATACAGAAGAGGAAAACAGGCACATTGGAGAAATAGTTTGCAAATGGAAGCCAAATAGAGGACTAAGTCGCATACTGCAAGGTTCAATACAAGGCAAAGAGAAGCCTCACAAACGGGGATAATCCCGTCATTGTACTTTGATACAAGCCATGTACTCCCCCCAGTCAAGTAGGAAATTTCACAAAAGCAGAGAGCATTTTTAGTAAATCAGCAATGGCAACTAAAACATGACCAACGAATAACATCAAATGAAGACAAGTTCCCGTTTTTTATTTTATTTTTAACACTCCAAGCGTGCGTGCAGAGCGCTTGTCGTTTGATATTACGAAAATTGAGCTCCTTATGTCAAACCAAGAGAAAAGAAAGGAAGGAAGTATTTGCGGGAATCGGAAAGACCAACAGGAGAATACATCATCAACACGGCTATAACAGAGCTTTGGCCCATTTGAAGAGAGGACTCACAAAGATCATATAATGAAAATTGACCAGCTATGAATACGATAAAGAAAGAGATATCAGCACAGCAATCCATTGAAGCAGTTCCTAGGAGTCAGAATTCAAATGATAAGTGCCATTGCTCCCCGACAAGAGGCTGCCATAAGGGGCCAATTCCGACAACTGTGGCAGATTTGCAAAACATGTTGGTGTAAACAACGTCGCAAGCCCCACTACCTTTATGAAAACTATACGAAACTAATGTGGAGGCAATGAAGGATCAAGCGACCCTCCTTGCTTTAATTCACTCTAAGCAGATATATACCGAGGCCTTCTTGAATAATTTACAGGATCGGATTAATGCAGAAGCAGAAGAAGTATGCAATGGCAGAACAGACTGTTTGAATTGGCAAGAAATGACATGAATGAGAAAACAGTCATGGCCCTCATAACTATGATAAACCCAAATAACATAACAGGAGAACTACAAAAGGCAATATAAAACCAATTTAGCCATCTTTTGACTACGAGAACAATGGAAGAGTTAAAACCACCTGACAGACCAAACAAAGTACATGCAACATGAGGAAGCATTACAAAATCAGTCAGTCACTGAAGGCTCGGATAGAAATTAAGACTAAAAACTTGAACAGAAAAGAAGGAGCGAAAGAAAAATCTGACGGTCGCACAGTGTGCCCACAATCAAATTTAAAAGGAAGTTAGGATACATTTTTGGCCAATACTTGCCAGAATCAGAAACCTGAACCAAAGTCTAAATTGGAAAAAAAAAAAAAAAAAAAAAAAGGCTCCACAGCTTTTTTACAACTATTACCACAAGATGAGAATAAAACAAAATCGACCCAAAAGAAAGGGAAAAAAAGTTCCAGTGGAACAAGCCAGCAAGGATGTAGACGCACTGAATGCTAAATAAATGCAGAGCCATGTACTGGCATCTAAATTTCACACCAAAGGGATCCAATTGCATCAAGAAATCGCTAAGAAGGAAATAGACACAAACAATTAATCTTTGATGCAAAATAACGATGCAAATGAACAAAGGAAACACTCATCACGAGAAATGGGAAGAGATGACCCAAATAACAGAAGAACGCGAATCCTCAACAAACGAAAACTACACCAGGAGTTCGGTAATAATCATCGATCAGTATGATGAAGATGATAAGGGGCCAGACCCTTCCATCTTGTGACAAGGGGCCACAACCTTCGATCTTGTGACGAAACACAGGATGACCTAACTGGTGATACGAGGGAGCTCTCATGTGAAGACGTGTCAAGTACAGATCTAGAGAACTCCTACCGAAATCAGATTTTATTGATCTAACTTCGAATGATAAAGCTCATTGATGGAGAACACAATGGAGATAAGCAAAAATCATGAAGATCGGGAACCTAACGATACAAATAGCTCAATGCAATTGCCCAAGTTTATTGACCCAAGAAAGAAACAGGTCGAAAATAGACTGAAGATACAAAAAATAGTGGCATCATTGATACTAAATCGAACAAACATACGTCTGCTACATGCAATACCGCAGCTGAAAACCCATTCGCTCATGTGACATAAAATCTGTCCAATTTTTAGAGCAATGCCCATTGGACGAGGTACGAGTGGATTTCTATGATAAAGAAATTAATTGTGCAACATAAAAAGGCACTGTATCGAATGGGCTTTAAGTGTGTGAAAATCAATACTGAACAAGTAAATGGCAACAATCTAACTAGTATGAAACAAGAACGAGAGCTGAATGATCGGCAAGCACCAAGTGAAGTAAAAAACCATAGCTCAGCCATATATAAAGAGTGGAGAGAAATTGGACCAGCTACCAACACGAGGAGGAACGAAATAGAGACAGTAAAAAGTACCCTATATGGAGAGATACAGAATAAAGTGTCACGGTTCCAAGCGAACGCCCCGATATTAACCACTAAATCAGAGGAAAGCGTGTGAGCTCTCCATGCTCATGGAACTCACGTGGTTATACCCACCTCCAACAGAATGAATAATCCACAACTTGACAATTTCCAGATTATTTGTCTACAAGAAACATGGCTGACCCCCCAGCCGGATTGTGAAGGATAAACCTTCATAAATCCAGCATTACAAAATCAGAAAGGTCGGCCATCAGCTGGTCTTTTGACGCTAATAAAAAGAGGCAAATCGGCAACCAGTCTAAGCAATAAATGTAAATCCGTGGATTCAATTTACCATACTGAGCTATAATTCTACTAAGAAAATGGGTGTTGCCCCGGAAGAAAAAAGATCTTGACAATAGTGAATGTGTACTGGAATCCTTCTGCAATAAAGGATGAGACTTTCATAGATGTGGTGTTCACATCTATTGATAATCTTAGAGCAATTCCAAGGAACAGAACTGATCATTTGTGGTGATCTGAGTTTGCATTTATATGATTCCCATGGAGAAAGACAAGAGGAACATTCCACTTTGAGCAAGGCACTGGACTAAAGAAATGGAGGACCAGAGACAAAATCACAAAAGAATAAAAAGGAAATACAACCAACTTGGACGAGAGGATGGTCAAAGTCAATAATTGACTACAGCTATACCTCACCAAGTATTTGTGACGACCTTACTAAAATGGACACCATACACTTGAGTGATCATTTGGGGGAGCAAAAAAAACAGAGAAAATAAATCTGCCACAATTAGAAGATGGTCGCCTAAACGAGACTACGTTTGAATGATACCCAGATAAGAGCGATATCTGAAGCTTTCCTGGTGACAACACGATCAGGAACGGAAAAAACTAAACTAGGAATGGCTATTAACACCGTACCAGCAAAATGTTACTGGTAGACCCAAACCTAGGTCGGATCATAAACACTGCTTTAATAGTAAAATAAAAGAAAGGAAAGCAGAAATGCGCAAGAATATCAAAATCATTAAACGGTATGGATGAAAACAAGGTAAAGTTGAGAAACAGATACACAAATTGGTGTAAAAGTAACAGAGCTCTAATGTTACAACAGGATGCCCAAAATATGTTAGAAGCATTAGCAAATAGAAATACTAGAAATTTGTGGAATATGATTAACCAGCGTGGTAATCCGACTAACAGAATGATTGTGGATGTGCCGGAACATGTGGATGGCCCATTTCAGAGTTGTATAAAGTGAAAGACCAAAAACAGAGCAGCAGGGAAAAAAAAACGAAACACTTTTTTTTTTTAGTTTCGCCTTTGATCAAGCTGATATTCAGATAGCGATCTCCAATCTGAACATATACCCGCACTCCAGGACCGGACGGCCTCTCCAATGTGGTCATTAAAAAGAACCCCGAACATTGGACAAAAATTTGCGCTCAGTTTTTTGAGTTGATCGCCGAATCCAATATTGTGCCTAGAACGTGGCAATCTGCTATTTTTGTTCCAATTCTTAAGCAGGGTCTATCATCCAATTGCCTTGATTGACCCTTTGGGGAAGATCTTTGCTTCACACTTAATGAAAAAACCAACCATGTGGGCTGAGGAGAACAATCGACAACCGAAGAGGCAAACTGGATTTGTCAAGAATGCCGGTACGGCCATTAATTTATTCCTGCTGAACCTTTTGAAGTAGGAAGAGCTCAGAGATAAAATCCAGATATATTCGGGGTTCATTGACCTAAAACTGGCATTTGATATGATCAGCCGACAGCTACTCTGGAAAAAACTGGAAGCCTGGCGATGTCTAAGAGAAGTTTTGCAGCCGATCAAACTGTTATATAGCAATACCAACATTCGAATACGCATGACAGCAGATGGTGTAGTATCCGCTCCAATCACAACATATAATGGCTTGAAACAGGGATGCCTTTTGGCAGCTATACTCTTCATCCTCTTCACGTCAGGTTTTGATGAATATCAGCATGCATAATCCACCAAAGGTGAATGCTAGTCCCTTACCACAAATGATGTATGCAGACGACATTGTGATATTTGATAAAAACAAAACAAGGCTTACAAAGATCCCTGGACCGATTAGAAAGTTATATGAAGTTCAATAAATTAAAAATCAATACACAGAAAACACAGATTATGCCTCTGACGAATAAACTGAGTAAATCAAAATACACCTGGTTTTTACAGCATAACAAACATATGCAGGTGCAGCACCTACGTGCATGGATAAATCAATCCAAAAATAAAACAGACTGGATCCAGCACCTCAAAGCAAAAACACATGCCCTGGCAAGACAAGGAGTATGTATTCATCGAAAATATGGAAAATACTCACTGAGACATGTGATAACTTTCTATCGCCAGAAAGTAGTTGCAATCATAGCATATGGTGCGTAAGCAATGATAAACCTTCATCCAACCGTATGGCAACAACTGGAAAGCATCTATTGGTGCAAAGTATTAGCCCTTCAATCCAACTTCCCAATGATGAGGACACGCTACGAAATTGCACTCCAGTCAATAGTAGAGTGGAAACAGCTTGATTTGTTTCAAAAACTTCAGTCCGAAGATAAAATTCCGGCAGTAGAGATACTTCGTGGGAACTCTGCAACAATTAAATCTATACTGCAGGATTGGAAAAAGAAAATTGAAAAACGACTGCAAAAGGAGAAAATCTTGATGGAAATGTTGATCTAACGACCACAACATGCGAAAAAGAGAATACTCTAAATGACTGGATTAGTACAATGCAAGAAAAGAGATAATACAGCATGAACCTCAATTGTGACATTGACATAAGAGCGGTTAACCAACTTCCTGAATTTTTTAAACAATTTCTGGACAGACACTAGAGATCAATTCTTGAGATTACGCCTCAATCTACTCCCTACCCGCGAATACCTATCGAAGACTAGACAGATATCAAAGACCCAGGCGGTCTGTAGATTCTGTAAACAGCAGGACCAGATAGAATCCTTATACAATGTCATGATGGAATGTGAAGACTTGGTCAAAAAAAGAAATCTGTTTAAAGAAATGCATCTGAACCCATCATTAGTTTTAAGTCCGAAAGTCCGATGGGAACAAATCCTACTAGGAAAAAACAAAACTAATTTATACAATTCTGGAGAAACATCATTGCTGTGAATTTAGAGAATTAGAAAGTCAAGACATTTTGAGGTTTGTAAATTTGGAAATAAGTAATGAAATTAAAGTTTAGAAATAAACTAAACCATTTAAAAAAAAATAAAAAGCCGGCTACTTCCATTGTCCCTCAGGAAGACTAATTTTGGAGGAGGTAGTCTTCAACACCTCAGCTCCATTCAATGGAGACAGTCTTATTGGGAAAGTCTCCTCATCCTTTACCAACACTTGTGACCGCTGCCCTCTCCACCCCCTCTCTTTTTAATCTCAATCCTCCCAATGCAGGTGCCTCCAGAAATCTCTCATCTCCATTTCCTCTTTCTGCAAATTATCTTCTCTACGTTGCTTCTAATGTTTTACCATTCACAGAACCCTCGCTAATTACATTCCATCCCCCTCCTCATGCTCAATTTTCTCCACCACTCCTTCCCTCCCCTCCTGCTACTATGTCTTCCTTTCCCCCCCGCACCAACCCAGATGAGATTCTTGCCCTTCTCCAAGGCCAACACGGTCTGTGGTCCCCCCACTGTCCACGCACAACTCCTCTTGACAATTCCACTTTTCCCCTCATCCTATAGGACAGCTGCTGTCATCCCTCTCCTGGTCTAGATCCTAGCTGTCCTGCCAAATTACGTCCTTTCTCTCCTCTACCACACTATTCCAAAATCCTAGAGCAAGTATTATTCAGCTGACTCACTGAGTTCCTTGATACTCAAACGCTCCAGGACCCTCTTCAATCTGGCTTCAGACCTCTGCATTCTACAGAGACAGCTCTTGCCATGTCAGCAAGTCTCTTCTGCTCAGCATGCAAATCTTCACTATTCTTATTAACTTCTCTGCTGGCTTCGATAATGTCGACCATTCTGACCTCTCTACATTATCTCTTCTTAGCATCACTTGGTTTGCGGGATACCTTGCCTTCAGACAAGGTGTCCTGAACAGCCTTCCCATCCCACACTACACTACCCCTTACTGTAGGATTTCCCAAGAGTCTGTCCTAGGTCCACTTCTTTTCACTCAGCTCATGGCGCCCTGATAGTGGAAGTGTATGGGGATATCGGGGGCGCTAACAACTCTTAGCTGACGACATTCCGCTCTTCTCATTTCACTCCTTATCTGATGAGCTGTACAATGTCAAACTGTCTCTCCACCATCAAATATTGGATGGTATCTCACTTGTTCATGCTTAACTCCACTAAGACAGACGTTCTCTACTTCCCAGCCAAAAAGGCCCTCTTCCTCTCCCCCTCTTCTCTCCAGACTACATTCCTTAATCTGCTACAGCTCCTAGCCTTGGTTTCATCTTCAATCCATGACAAATTCTTGTTCTTCATCTCTAAACTGTCACTGCAGCCAGACTCAACCTCCTCAATACCAGAAAAGTGTGTCAGTTTACTTTGAATACAGCTAAACAGTTAATCGCCTTCTTGGTCCTTTCTATATCAGACTACTGTGCCAGTCTCCTCTATGGCCTTCCCCAACTATGCTTATTTACTTTCTGGAAAACATTGCGTTCTGCACACTTTTCAACCTTCCTTGTTCTACCTACTCTGCCGGTTGCCAGATTGGCTGGCTATGAAACAAAGAACAAAGTACAAACTTCTCATCTTCAAAACTATCCATGGACTCACTCCATTCTAACCATCTGCTCATCTCACTCCCTACTCTCCTCCAGGCTCGTTATGATCATACTTGGCTCACCTCCTTGCCAGCACTCGAGCCCCCTATGCTCCCTCTAGTTTCCACTCTTCTTGCTCCCATACTGCAAAAAGCTCTTCCTCCTGCTCTCTATACCACTCCAACTCTACCACTATTTAAATGCAACATCAAAGCTCTCCTTTCTGAAGAACCCATTTCCTAGCACACTATGCTACAGCATCACCCAGTTTTCCTCTCGCTCTACCCTTCATGGACAATCCTATAGTACTTTTCCATCACCCATCCATCTTTATTTCAGCACTTGACTAACAGTTCACCTCTTGGGTGAACCATCACCCCTCACCCCTCCTAACAGGTAGGTGGGGCACTTACAAGTCTCTTGAGGAGACAAGACAGTAACTTAGTGTGCACAGAAAGGGTTCCAGTCAATAAGTATGATACAATCTGCATACCCTCATCCCAATTAGATAGCCTGGACTCTCGTGGAACAGAACTGTATCCCTCCCGGGACTAAAAATGCCTTTCAATTCTCATACCTCAGACTCCATTCACCTACAGTGCTTCGAGGTCATACCAATGGCATTAGGCGCTACACAAATGCCATAGAACATAACCTGTGTTTTGGTTAGGAAACTCTTGAGGAAGGAAGACCTAAACAAATCTGCTACAGGACATTCAAGATGGAGATACCTCAGCACATCCTGCTGATCCAACCCAATGAGTGGCTGATGCCAATAGACAAAGAAGATACCTACCTGTAACCCCCTCCAACCCCATGGAGAGGCATCTCTCATTTTGAGGATTCAGAGTTGGAGGTTTGACTTACCAGTTCAGGGTACTTCAGAAAGGAATTTTATTCATTGACACTACTCTAGTGTCTTACTGAAAGAAAATCTATTTCTTTCATCTCTTCAGAAAAATGAAACTGAATTGGTTTTTTGACAAGGTTGAACAAGAAGAACACACTGAGTGAATATCTAGAAATGCGGCCAAAGAGTAAATTCATGCCTCCGCTACAAAATCCTACATTGGAAACATTCCAGAGAAATGTTCTGAATGACCTTAAGAAGATTAACTATAATAAGAAATATTGCAGCAACAGGCCCTCAACCAACTCTGGACAAATCCAGATATTATATTGAAACCAGTGGACAAAAGGGGAGCATTAGTAATCATGGACCTAAACAAAGATTAAATTGAGAAACAACTAAGTGACAAAGACACCTATATGCAAGTGGATTACCACCCCACTGATCAAGTCAAACTACTTATCCAACAAGTATTGGATGAAGCAGAGTAGCAAATTACCAGACCAAAGCCTTAAACTATTGATAACCCTATGCTGCCAGTGATCTACTGTTTACTCAAAATTCACAAAAGTGTTTAACCCACCTGGAAGCCCAATTATAGTGGCTACCAATAACCTATTGGAACCTCTGGCCAAATATATTGACTTGATCATTCAACCACTGGTGCAAAAAACAAAATCCTATCTGAAAGATACCAACCAGTTCTTAATGAAAATCAAACTTAATTTTGAAGTTGGTCAAGATATTATTTTCACAATGTATGCAGTTAGCCTCTATACCAATATCAATCATCAGTATGGCATTGATGCCTTAGTTGTTACTCTGGTCACCTACAGAATGAAGGGCAAACAGCATTTTTGTTTTAAAACTAACAATAACTTATTTTGATTTGAGGACCTTTACTTCATTCAAATATCGGGATCATCAATGGGAGTGCCA
Organism: Ambystoma mexicanum; assembly: GCF_040938575.1. Taxonomy (NCBI): domain Eukaryota; kingdom Metazoa; phylum Chordata; class Amphibia; order Caudata; family Ambystomatidae; genus Ambystoma; species Ambystoma mexicanum. The sequence continues at coordinate 1,302,280,660 of NC_090932.1, forward strand.
ATGACTCCAAGCTATGCGAATACCTACATGGAACACTTGGAACAACATTTTTTTGAACAACTGGACTAATCTAAAATGCTACTTTTGGTATATTGATATGTTTGGAATTTGGTCAGGAACACAACGAGAATTGGAAGAATCTTTTGACTTTGTGAATCAAACACCACCCAGGATTCAATTTGCCAAAGAAACAGTCTCAAGAAAATAGAATTCTTGGATTTGGAAGTCTATGCTGAAGATAACATATTGAAGACAACCGTCTAATCCAAACCCACCGATTAGAACAGTATTCTACTGGCCTCAAGCTTCCACCCAAGAACCACGATAGAGAGTATTCCATTTAGTCAGTTCTTAAGATACCACATAATAATTTCAGGTAACTATCACTTTGTTCAAAAGACTTGTGAATTATCTGAGGTGTTCAAAAAGAGAGGTTATTCAACCGAGATCATCCAGACCGTGGTTCAGAAAGTGAATGCCCTTACAAGCACAACCAGTCAAAGACTCTTCTTCCAAACTAGTATATGTGACGACCTACTCACAACGAGTTCACAAGTCAAACGCATTATAAAATCCAATTGGAGTATCCTACACCTGGATCCAACTGTACCAATTTTTGCATACAAGAAAAGTCAATCACTGAGGGACCTTGTAGTAAGAGCGGATATTAGCACATCAAAGATCAAACTGACAGTTTACAGGGGAACCCTCCCATGCATGAACTGTCAACATTGCAACAACGTAATTACAGGTCAGTCTATTAGCCATCCATGTACAGGGAAACCAATATTATTAAAACACCTCAACATGTGGCGCTACTAATGTAGTGCATGAGATTAGATGTCCATGCAGTTATACTACATGGGAATAACAACCAGAAAGGCCAAAACGAGACGGACTGACCACAAGTCGAACATTTGCACAGATTCAGCTGGATCCCAGTAGCACAACATTTTAAGGAATTCCGGCATACAGTATCACAAATTCAGTTTATTGTATTAGAGCAGCTTAATCATGGAGAGGGGGCGACAGTCAAAAGATTACTCCAGAAATAGATTATTTGGATTGAGCGCCTAAAAGCATTTGTACCAAGGTGAATGAACACAGATTATGGCTCGACACTTTTTCTTTAAAAGCTGTGTTAAACTGTGGCACACTAATATTAGAAAGGAGAAAACTGTAGGTGGTTTGCAAAATCATACTGTACACAGTAATGCTGAAATTACAGAACAGAATTGTGGCAAGATACCTTTAAAAGCGTATAATTGAGACACATTAATGACTCTGTATTAACTGAAAGTTATTGTAATAGAGATACATTGAATAACGCAATATAATTGGCTGACTAGTTAGAGGTGAATCATACAATACTGTGCTTAGAATGATATTGACAAGATCAATCTCAAATATGCAAGTAAGGGAAATTGTGAGATATGCAACAGTGCAACTACACTTGCGAAAATAAAGCGATTAGGAAACTATACTGCAAAACCTCTACAATGCATCCATAAATATTTCCACGCAATATAAATCCCTATCACTCTATAGGAGTGTGAAATGCATTATAATGCAGAGTGAGAGTTCAGGCCTGAATTTTGAGAATAAGTCACAGTATAAAATAAAATGTGACTGAACCTGTAAATGTGCACATAATTGATATTACAATAATTGCCTTAGACTCCGAACATGATGTGCTTAAATTTGATTTCAAATGCACATCTTACGTTTATGCAGGTAGACAGGCGAGAAATGAGGAAATTGGCTTCTATACGTATGAAAAACTGTTGAGGGCTTATGTGATCTTACTGTATACTTGATATTAACTTAGTTGAAATAAGTTGGAATTGTGCCAAAAAGACAAGCTAATAAGGAGACTGAGATTGCGGCTCGATATCTTTAACGATCACTATAATTCTGAATGGGTATTAGACTTGCGAGTCACAGAGGAGCTTCTGAAGCACACATTACATTTTCACGTGATACGTCAGACGGGCACCGAGTCACATGAACACAATAATATTAAGCGATCCTGGGACGGAAGGTTGCTTGTTGCTGCCTCGTCCGCCCGCGATTCACCGTCTGAATCTTTTTGAAATTAACAATCGATTCCAGTTTAGTTGAAGCACTCAGGTAAGTGTCTAACCAGGCAATGGTTCAATAGGAGTTATATTTGAAATACATTTGGCACAGACTCAGTGACCAGCAATACTTTACATTTGCAGGTTACGAAATCAGTTTTCTTTCACTTGAGTGCCCTAGACCAGTGCACGGCAGCACAGTGAAATGCATGTAAGTGTATTGTTTAAATTAGCTACTACCTACTCTCACGATAAGTACCATTTCGAGGATGCTCAACCATACATTAACATTAGAACCATGTTCTTTTTACTTGCAGAAAATCTGAGTCTATTGCACCTGAAGAGTTTATAACTTGAAACGTGTAGTGTCAGTTTTCCGCTCAACAAAACCCATTCACCAGATCTATATTAGGGTTGACTAGAGATGACAACATTAGATTGAACTAACACTGTGAACATGTTTAATTGAAAAACATGATGAAATGTCCATTTTATGAATGTGTGATTAACATATTTTGGATTATTGTTGAAGGTGGTCCTTTGAAAATAATTGTGTTAAGTGTCAATCAATTGGTCAACTAAATGAATGTAAAATGTACATGTAAATATTAATGTCATTTGTTTATAATGAGTAAAGTGTATTCAAGAAATATTCTTTTGAAAACAGCGTTAAATTTGTCTTGATAATTCCTTGAGAAATTGTTTCCCCCTCTACGGGTGCACTGTTATTCGCCTGATTAATTTCAGACGACACCATAGTTCTTGTTACTTTGTCTCCCTTTAGCCATGGATATAATTAACAGATGCACCTTGAAAGTACCATAAAAACGAAGAAAACCTAAAATGTATTGAGCAACACTCAATCCACCCCTCCAAACATAACTATTTTTCGCATATCCCAATGGAGCCTCTGGCTGGCCTGAACCTTCTCGGCATGGGCAGCAACCCTTGCAAATATCTAGGGTACATCCGGGTCAAGCTGCAGTTTCCATGCGATGCAGCTGGAGTCAGTGCTCCTATCAACACCCGACTCTGGTCTGCAACAGTCCGAGTGAAGATCCTGCAACACTGGTGGTGATGGAACCTATTCCTCGATGTTCGACGCACTGGCAACATTATGTTGGGAGCTGGCAAGACCACGATATGCCAGCACGTTGTCCATGCACCCCATATACCAACAGGCGTACTTGCAGGGAGATGCAGTTCAGAGCTCCACCTGATGGAACCACCCGGTTCGTGCAGATTAGCTGGCACACGCCACAGTGATGATTCCTAGCAGAGTGCAACTCTCCGGGGAGCAATGACCAGGATGTCTGGTGATGGAGGCACCAGAACATGGAGAGATCCCAGGGGTTTACTGGTACAGCGGACTCTGGTGATAACGAATGAACAGACCGGAATACCATCAAGGTACTGGTCATTAATGGATGCACCATCGTCACACACTACCGCCTGACCGCATCTGTAGCCTCAGACGTCACCACCGGCTCATCCGAGATGGCGCTGGATCCGAATACCTTGAAAACTATCTTGGAGAGGGACAGGGACCAACTGAGGGCGCAGCTTGCCCTGCACACCGAGGCATTCTCCACAATCGCCTGGGACATCGACAAAACCCATGGAGTGAAACATCGGATCAGGGTGTTTGATGATACTCCCTTCAGGGAGCAGCCCCGACGCCTGGCCGCAGGAGCCACCATCTGGAGGATTTGCAGGCAGGGATTATCCAGGAGCCCATATGCTTCTACCATGGTAGTCTCCCAGAAGAAAATGGGATGTCCGGATGTGCATAGACTGTCGACTGAATACACTCACTATTCCGGACCAGTTGTTGGGTGTCTTGACCCACGTTTGAACTATTATACTGCAACATTTGGTGGTGTGGGCTTAGAAAATCCAGGATGGCCGAAAAGCCCACATTTGCGCCAGAATCCAGGAAAACCGCGCAGTTTGCGCACACCAAAATGGTCGCCTGACCTACCACCCACCAGTACGAGCATGATGGGCCAGAAGCGCCATGAGTGAAACGCGGTGCCAAAAGGAAAAAACAGCAGTGCCCGTTAGCTCAAAAAAGCGCTTTGAAATCACCTTTGTTTCTCTGAAATGCAAGCTAAAAATGCCCATTTAAACATTGCAAGATATTCAAAAATCTCACTGAACACCAGCAGACATTTGGCAGAATGTAGTCTTGTGTGCATACAAAATCTGGAAAGATGAAGAGCCTAAAGCAATGTTTATAACAAAACTGAACTGAAATTGGATTTAAAACCACTAAAATCGAAATGTTTAAAATAAATGAGTGACCTACTTTTGAGTGTCACATAGATTGCAACTGTTTAAAAGGTCATAGTTTTGAACTTAGAATCAGCGTTCTAGCTGCATGTGTAAAAATTGTAAGTTTGATTTGAAGGAAGAAAACTGGGAACAAAAGTAATTTGGCTGAAGCCTGGCTTGAAGAGATTGAATTCGGCCCGGCAACTACCCCCGACTCGAGTTGAAACTTGCCTGGCTGCCTTCTGCTGTTCCCCTCAAAAGGAGATTACACCTCCGATTGAATCAGGGGAGGAGCACCTGAGAGCAGGGAAACAGAACAATGAGCTTTCCTTGGCTCAGGCAAATGAGCAACCCGAGTTGGAGGAAGTGGATAAACCAGAAATTCCACCATGTGCTTTGGGAAACCACACCCCTCTGGGCCAGAGGATAATTTTAAAAAGATGGATAATTCATAGTACGGACTTGTCAAAATTATATAATTAATATCATTATTCTTGTGATGTTTTTGTGCACATTTTAAGAGGTGTTAGGACTCTGTGGTATGGTCTGGGGGGGGTAGTAGCGGAAAATAAGGTATTACTCCGAATTTCTGTATGTTAAAAATCTGACACCATCATCTGATGCCCATATTCCTTGTGCAGGTTTGTGTAAATTCTGGAAAAGTTTAGAGGTTGTGTTCTTGATGAAAAGGGCAGAATTCTGTCATAAGTGGACACAACATCTTACAAAGACAGGGATCGTATGGTTTGGTGCTACAAAATATAGGTTAACTGGACATATAATGTCAGAAAAATGGTACATAGATAAATATGTATTTGGATCAAAAATAGATTTGTGTGCAAATTGACAAAGGGAGTGTTCTTTCTGTATGCCATAAAATTGATGCCCGATTACGCTCCATTTCTTCCCCCAATCAAGGGAGAGAGGCGAGCTTGGCCAATGATCGGTTGTGAGGGGCAGACTTAGTTATGCCCACGCACACACCCATTTTCAAAACACAAAGAGACTGCTTTGGACAGGCAACACACTCACTTTCCATTATCTTGCGAAGCATTTTTCCGGATGACTTCAAGATCCAGAACTCAACTCCAGACAGATCCAGAACTTAAACCAGAGAGGACTAACCCAAACAGCTTAACTCTTCTCAGCGGGCCTCAGCATCCAGCAAACCTAACCAAACTATTCAACAGCCGGGCAAGCTGTTTGATTCTGGCCTAGAACCCTGTGCCAGTACCCAGAAAGCAGTGCTGTATCCAGAATCCACTTGATCCAGAGCAGCAGAACCAGAGACCCATACCAGACCGCAGTGCCGCTAGCAGACCCAGACCAGACCGCTGTGAACAGAACCAGTACCAGAAGCCGCCAGAAGTCCAGTCCAACCTGTTGACCAGATCCGTGATGAGGCCCATTCCTTCCAAAATTAGGAGCGAGTATCCTGAGGCCTGTGCAGAACCCATCTTTTAGTTTAAAATAATCCGATTCAAAACATTTGAACCTGTCCAGAACTGCATCATAGGAATCGTGTGTTCATTCTGTCATTTCAAAGCTGTAAGAGTGTCTTTTTTTCATTCTGAAGTTTACTTTAATTTCGAGAAACTACCTTCACAAAATCGTCCGTATCTTTGGAACCGCGTGAGATTTCCAACCTTATGGTTATTCCGTAATCCGCTCGACGGATTCGGTAAAATTGCCACAAATTGAAAAATTAGCTCCTGTCAAAGATAGCCGTCTTTTGCTTGAACTGCTAAAATTTGTTTTCAACCTGCTAATCCCTCATTGATCATTGCCAGTGTGACTTTCTTAAATAGCTATCAACTACCCTGAACCTCCTACAGGGAATTAAAATCATTTTTAGCATATTTTTCCCTTCTTTGCAAATTACATTTAAAGTATTTTGCCTGTGTTTTAAAATCATCCCTGTGGTCTAAGCTACATTTGATTGTATTCCTGAGAACTGTGTGCTCTCCTTTCCATCTTTTTATATTGCGTAAGGGGGGGGGGGGTGAGTGAATTGCCACCAGGGGAAAAGGGAACATATTCTCTCTTGTGAAACCCTATCAGTTTATTTCTGTACTGCATTCTTTCCATCATTGTTTTTCCTTCAAACCATAAAAGCATTCTCAGTTACCTTTTCCTTCCTATACCAACTCCTAAGCGTACAATTGTAATATTATCCATTGTTGATCACCGTCATATTCTTAAGTGTGATATCAAATACTTATTATAAAGTGTGATATATATATATATATATATATTAGTTTAATTTTTCCAATAAATCTTTTAAATTGCAAAACTAACCTACTTCTTGGCTCAGTGAGGTCAGGGGGATTCAAAGAGAGGGGCGTTATATAAGGGTTTATCATCCAGAGTATAACTTGTCATAAAAATATATAAATAAGGGCTTCCCTTGGGCGTCCCAGAAGGGGCACTGACTTAGTGGGATTGCTGAATTGAAGTCACTTAACAGATTGGGGGCTCGAGCCGGGGTTTCTGATTAGATCTATCACTTGTGCAGAGTAATACGGTGTGCTAACTGACAGGATACATAATCCTGTTGGATCACCACGCCGTGTTACACTGTAAAAACACCCCTCAAAGTAACGCTCTAAGGAAACGGTCTGTTTTGCAAAATAAAATACAAACTTCTGTAAGTCAGGAAGGAAATAAATTTCCAGAATGACGACCTTGGTAGATATCAAAATAGCCAGAGAACACCTCTTACATAAGCTATTTGTGAGAGGTGAGTAGCCTCATCAGGACCAGGCGGTCTGGTTGCAGGCAATCGCACCCCAGATCACTGAAACAGGGTCAGACATATGGAGAGATCAGGTTCCATTACATGTGGCCCTGAGTGAACTATATATGGCCCCTAAAGCCAAAGATGAGCACGACAAGATTGTCAGGATAGCGGCATATTTATATTAATATATGGGAGCCATACAGGACAAATGTGCTGAAGGCCAGGATCTGGCAAATAGGCAACTGATGGCATTAGAGAAGGCCCAATCTGACCTGGCCTCTTCCGAGAAGAGGCTGCAGAGGAGCCAGGGGTCAGACAATGATAGTAGGCAGTATATCATTAAAATAAAAGAGGACATGGGGATCCTGCAACAGGAAAGGTCTGACCAGGATAGCAGATTTCTGGCCTTGCAGAAGGAGTACCAAGAAGGTTTGGACTCCCTACTGCAGAGCCAGAAAAAGCTGGAGCAACAACTGGACTTCAATAGGGTATGTGCTGAGCAGGTAGTCACCCTGCAAAGCCACCTAGATAGGGAGAAGGCAGAGAGCAACAAATTATTTCTGAAAGACCTGGACACCCAGGCAGAGTTTGAGGAAGAGCGACAGAAAGCTGGTGCCCTTCAAAGGCAGAGGGGCGGCCTGGCGGCACAGATGCAGGCTCTTAGTCAGGAAAGGGACACCTTAGGCCAGGAAGTCTGCCAATTAAAAGAAAAAAAATGAAGAAAATCACCTGGCCCTCCAGGGGCTGGGTGACCTCCAAAAAGAGCATCAGGACTTGCTAGAGCACACCAGGAGGGTGGGAGATGCTCTGGCAAGAAAGGAACAGGCCAGTAGGGATGGGACTCAGGAGGTAACCCTCCTGCAGCAAAGACTGGCCCAGTATTCCAGGACCAACCAGGAGGCACAGAGAGAGAATGAGGCTCTCTGTCCGCACAAGGATAGGCTCCAGCAACAGGTAGCCATGCAGGAGAGACTGATAGAGTCTAGTAAGGCCTTAACTAAGGAACTGAAAGCGCAGGCTCTTGCATTGCAACAGGGAGCAGGGGCTGACAGAGATGAAGTTCGCTGGGAAAGGGAAACACTTGAGCATAACCTCAGGAGTCCTAGTACCAGAGGCCTTCATCTCTCCCAGTCCCTGGACTCTGCCACCCCCATGTCCCCTGGCGCACATGAGCACAGGGATGGCAGATCCTATCCAGCCAAAAGTATGGGGCCCATAGGCCAGTACCACCCAGGAATGGATGGGCGGGCATCCGGGTATGGGCACCTAAGTACAGTGCAATTTAGTGGGGAACCCCAGGAGAGTAGGCCCACTAAGGGCATCCTGAAAACCTCTGCCCAGTTAGGTCAGTGGGAGGGGGGGGTTACCCATCAAATCCTGGCAGCAAGGAGGAATCTGAAGACTCCTCTGAACGTCACAGGACAAAGGAGACCAGGTCCCCACATTCTGCCAGCCATTCCCAGGCTCGTAGAATCCGGGAAAACCTGGAAGATCAGACAGGCACCACTGGGAGCAGTGCTTCTGAGTCAGAGGATGAATGGACCAGGGTTACCCGAACCAAAAATGCCAATAAGTCAAAAAGGGCCTTGCTTAAGGATCCCTTAAAACAGATTAAGGCAATAAGGAGTGTCCTCACCCCTTATAACAAGAACGCCAAGTATTCGGTTTGGGAACACTTATGGAGCTTTATGAGCAAATGATGGAGACTTTCCATTTGAAAGACAGCAGTAGCTGCATTCAGTATGTAAAATGGACATTCTCCCCAGAATACTCCAGTTTCTTTGCGGGGCTGGTGGACCAAAATCATTCAAGATGGTCCACCTACAGGGCGGCCATTTTGAAACATTTTTCTGTTCACAGAAATCCCAAAGAGGCTCGCAAGTCAGCCTACAATTTGCAATGTGGGGAGGATCAGGCCCCACAAGAATTTGTGCAGGAGTTAAAGCATGCTTTTGCTTAGACTACAAAAAGGGTACACACGGACAATAAAGAATTTGTTAATACGTTTTTCCATGCCTTACCCAAATACATAATGACCCAGCTTGTGAGATTTTCACAAGAAAAGATCTTTAGACTGGGTCATTGAGCAAGCCACCCACATCTATGAGGTGCAGAAACCAGTGGAAAATAAGAATCAGCCCAAAAACCCCAAAACCAACAGCACCCCTGCTGCTGCCAAGGTGGCAGAGGTAAAGGTTTCCCCCGTTTTAGATTTGGAGATGGGGGGGCCCTAAAAACCTGCCTGCACCGAGTAATTCTCAGCCCAGAAGGCTCTCGGGCCAGTCACAGACAGGAAGCCAAGGAATTAGTCCCACAAATGGGTTCCTTCGCTCCCCTGACTATTTAAGTCCCCGCTACAAGGGAAACCGACCCATCCTGGGGTATGTGTGGACTCCTCCAGCCTAAGGGGGGGGGATCCAACCAGGCACCCAACCCAGGGAACTTCCCACCCTAACTTCCCACAGGGGGGCAGGAATTAACCAAACCCTGGGCAGAACTTTTTCCCCCAGGTATCCACCCAATTTCCAGCCCCAAAATCATCCATCCTTCTTTCCCCAATTCCCTGAGCCCAGACAACCTAATCCAGGAGAGGAGAGGCCATGGGTGGAGGGGTACCCAAATCTTCCCAACCCGGGGTACTACCAGAGAAGGGATAGCTACCCTTCCCGGGATCAGCCCAGGGGAGAAAACCGAACCCCGTATCAGCCTGAGCGGGTTTCACAGTTAGAGCGCCAGGTCCAAAATATGGCACGGGATCTGGGTCACATACAGAACCCTCAGATGAGCATGCCACCGGAGAATGCCCCAAACTCTAGGCCTGGTGCTCCAGAACAATGACGGGGGCAGCACCCCTAAAACCCACCGGTTCCCAGGGAGGAGGCACAAGGGGAAGGGGGGTGTAAAGCCTTGAAGGAAGCTTCCTTCCCAACTTGTAAACAGCCCCTGGAAACCCAGGAACCGGAAACAAAATCTCAAACCCCTGAAAGTCTGCCACCCAAGGAGCAGAGAGGAGGTAGGAGAAACAAAGGTCCCAAACAGACCCCTTTTGTGGAGGTGGTACAGGTCTTCCAATTTGAGAGAGAGGGATCCTCAGAGGATCCTGGGAAAAGGATCTTCTCCTTCAAAGATGGGGGGGGGGACTCCTCCCAAGGAAAGATGGGTCCCAAGGGATTCCAACCCCGACTGGGTAGATGTGGGGGATTGAGCTGTAGCCGCCCATCATTCTATCCCAGAACCAACAATACCGAAAACCCCTGGTTCAAACCCATCCTGGCGACTGCCTCCGAAAAGGGGGGGGGGGGCGGCCCAGAACCGGAACCAGGGGAACCCAGAACCGCATCCTTATCCGATTGCCAACTTTTTCTTTCAGATTCCCAAAACTCCCTGCCAAACTCTGCCCAGATCTCTTCTCTCTCAATGTCCAAAACCAGAACAGAAAATTAGCCCACCAGTTCAAAAATGTGCATTATCTGTGCCCCCTTGAGGAGAAGGAGGGAAGATACTATGCCCCGGTACAAGTACAGGGGCAGGGTACAATTTTGGCACTGGTGGACACTGGATCCCAAGCTACTCTTCTGTCCAAAAGGGCCTTTGATTAACTAAATGCAGGAAGGGGGGAGAATTACCGTATTCCTTTAACCTCTCTTCCTGGACAACTTCAGAACTTTGACGGGAATGAAATTCCCATCGAGGGGACTGCAGATTTGGATATCAAAATTGGGTGACACAAGGTGAAACACCCGGTCATAGTAGCGACTCCAGAGGGCACCCATTGTTTACTAGGGAATGACCTCCTGAGAAGGTTGTCACCCCTAATCGATTGCGTAAACCAGGTCCTCTGGACCCAGGCTAGCCGACCAATAAAATTAGAACAGAGCGTCAACCATGTTAAGTTTAAACAGCGCCTGCCACATGGTTGAAAAAAAATCTGACCAAGTAGAATTTCACTTCCAGAACAACCAAATTCCAGACGTGACAGTAATAGCAGTAGGGCAACAGACCGGTGATTGGGGGGGGGGGGATCCTCCATTTCTGAAAATCAACCTTCCTTCCAGTTTAAGGTGGTATTCCACACTGGAAGGAAACACTCTGAAATTCTTTACTAATCCACAATTAGACATTCCCACTCCGATAGTCCAGAAAGATGTGAAATCAGCTCAGAGCCTGGCTGATATTCAGCAAATTGGAGAACAGTTGTTCATCTCTGTTCAGTTAAATGATGGGAAGGACTCTGTTCTCACCCGAGTGTGTGAACAACAGTAAGGGCTTCATCAGCGAAGCCATGTTCCGCCAACTCCCAAAAGATCCAGCCATTCCCACATTCAAACTGATAGACAAATGGGGAATGGACCTGGAAGCACCCAATTCCAAACATATCCTGCCAAGCAGGTGTATGCTCAAAATCTCCATTGGCAACAAGAGCATAGTCCCTAATTGTTGGGTCGTGTGAGACGTCACTGCCGCCTTTTACTTAGGCAGTGGCATTCTCAATCGCTTTGCCATTAGTTTGGTCCTAATAAACTTTAAAGCTTGGTCCCGATTAGCGGATAATCCCATGGGCTTTGATGATCCAGAAAAAGCATTTAGGTCAGCTCAATTGCTACCTTATGCAGTTGAAATTCAGGTTAAAGAGGAAGTCACCATCCCAGAAAGGACCCGACAATTCTCCCTGGAAGTGAAAGTTAAAAGAGGACGGAAATTGAAAAACCCTGATGTTTATATTCATCTAAATGCTTTTCTCCAACAGCAAGGGTTAGGGGTAAACCCCACACCATTAGTCAGTCAACATAGAACATGACACCATTCCAATAGAGGTGGATAACAGCGACTTAAAGAGTATTACTCTAGCAGCAGGCACCATTATTGGAATGGCGGTGGATGACCGACATTTCTCCATTGATTTAGGAAATGAACTGTTAGGACCAATCTCCAAGGACTGTTTTGACAGTGACAGTGATGACAATACAACACCAGACACGATCTTTACCCGGCCCGGGGGGGGGGGGGGGTAGGGGACTTCCTGCCCTAATGGTAAGGAAGATGTGACTTCAGGAGGGATGAGGTGATTTTCCAGGTCCATGAGGGCTGCCTTTACCACCTGAAGCCTCAAGTCCAAATCAGCACTCTGACCAGGGACTTCTCCACCCAGCTGGAGGAGGCCGCTGAGATAGCAAAACCAGAAGTCTTTCCAGGCTTCAGGCAGATGGTTGAAGAGAGTCAACCTAGCTGATGCCTGTGTGACTATGGAACAGAAGCAAAAGTTGAAACAAGTTTTCTTGGATTTCCAAGATCTCTTTGTGGTAGACTCATATGACTGTGGTCGTACCGACATCCACACAACAACAATTACCACGGACCCTGGCATGATTCCAGCGTTTGTGAAGCAATATTGCTTGCCTCTCGCATCCATGGAGTCCCTTACTGAAATAATTAAGAACCTCAAGTCCCGGGGAATAATCCGTCCAGTACACAGCACCTTCAATAATCCGGTGCTGGGAATATTGAAGCCAAACGGCCAGTGGAGACTCTGCGCCGACCTTAGGGAGCTCAACAAACTGGTCCATACTTCCCGATGGCCTCTGCCCTACATTGACCAAGGGCTGGCCCAGATTCAGGGGGCACAGGTATTCACTGCAATAGACCTGACCAATGGATACTGGACCATGCCTGTCATTAGGGAGGACCAATACAAACTGGCTTTTACCTTTGGGGGCCAGCAGTACACATGGACCCGGACTCCCTTCGGATACCTCAACTCCGGCAATGAGTTCAACATTTTCCTATACAAGGCCATGCCCGACCTGGGTTCAAGGGATAACCTGGCTTATGTAGAGGATGTCCTCATCAAAAGTTCATCTGTGGAGGAACACATAGTGGAGATCCGTTATGTTCTGACACAGGCGAGGGCCGCCGGAGTAAAACTTTCCTTTCAGAAAGCACAGTGGTGTAGAACCCGTGTTAATTTCTTGGGGCATGAGATTACTCCTCAGTCTCTGTCCCCAGGAAAAGAAAGTGGAAGCACGTCAGAAACTGAAAGACCCCACAACTCTGCGGGAACTAAGGAGCCTCCTTGGACTGACTAATTACAGTAGAAAGTTCATTGAGGGCTAGGCAGAGATCACCAGACCCCCGATTCATCTCTTGAAGGGGGGGGGGATGGGGTCCAGAACAATCTGAGGCAGTAAGACAGCTCAAAAGAAGACTCTCACAAGCGCCCTGCCTAGCTTACCCTGTCAGAAACAAGGAGTTTTTCTTGGAGACAGGGTTCTCTTATACATGCTTGACTGCAGTATTATATCAAAAGCATGACAAGGTCAATAAAGTAATCTCCTATGCGAGTAAACCTTTATCCTCTGTGGAGGAAAAATTCAACGATTGTGAGAAGGCACTCCTGGCAACGGTGTGGGCATTGAAGAATTACCGCCCGTTTATCCAGGGGGAACACATCATAGTGGAGACTCCACACCAGCCTCTGCAATATCTCCAAAGTGACAGAATCCGGGCCGGAAATGTGAGTAATTCCCGAATTACTTCCACAGGAAAGCCTTGCATTGACAGAATCCAGGAGGTCAGATATGGCCAAAACAAGAAGAGCCCCCTTGCGCAAGCTCTGGCTGACTTGCATGATTGTGCCAGAGAAAACTGTCTCGAGGATGAAAATCTAAAAATCAAGGACAACATGGAGGCATACCTTTATTCCCCACACAAAGTCTTTGAAGAAGACAAGTGTGAGGGAATGCCCACTGTCTATGTGGATGGATGCTTTTAACATGTTGACAACAACGGGGAGAAAGAACTGGTGGCCGGCGTAGGGAATGCATGGGTGAATGAGTCCCCAGAACCCTCCGCTGGATACAGAATTGAAGTAGTCAGTTGGCAGAATTGATGGCTGTGTATCAAGCCATCCTCACTGCTGTCCAACATCAACTCCACGAACTGGTCATAATCACAGATTCGGATTATGTACGGAACGGGTTTGTGGAGCACCTGGTTAATTGGAGAACCAGAGGCATGTTATGTGCTAATAACAAACCCTTGAAACATGGGAAGTTAATTCAAAACATTGATCTGGTCACCTCGAACGGGATGACCATCTACTGGAAAAAGATCAAGGGTCATTCCAAAGTAGAGGGACCAGACAAAACTGGAAATGACTTAGCTGATCAGCTGGCCAAAACCGGGGCCATCCAAAGGAATCTAATAGAGATTGAGGCCCTGTTGGGGGAAATCCAGGTCACTGCTATCACTAGGTCCCAGACAAATGCTCACGATCTTTCAACTGCACAATGGAGTAAGGAGACCCCAGATGCTGATTTGATCACGGCTCAGAAGGGGGATCCAATAATTGGTAAGTTTTACCAACACATTGAGGACCCTGAGAACTTTCCCCTGACGGATACAGATTACATTGGGAAAGAGGACCTTAGAGTGTTGATGAAATGTCCAAAAATGTTCCAAATCCAAGACGGTTTGTTGGTAAGGATATCCCAAACTGGCCATGATCAGTGGGTGGTCCCTACCTCATTCTGAAGCCTGATGTTAAGTCAAGCCCATGATGCGGTCACCGCCGGTCATAGGGGGTTTCACACAACACTTGAGATCTTAAGAGAGGTTGCATACTGGCCACACATGGGGCAGGACCTCGACCAATACTTGAAGGGGTGTCTTGTGTGTGCACAATTTCAGCCAACCTCCCTCACACACCGTGCACCTCTCCAAAAGAGGGGGATGACCCTGCCATGGTCAGATTTGCAAGTCGACTTCAAAGGCCCCGTGATTCGCTCCTCTAGGGGGAATAAGTACATGTTGATGGTGACATGCTTATTTACCAAATGGGTGGAATGTCTCCCAGCCCCAAACTGCAAGGCAGAAACAGCAGCTGCCCTGATGATCAACCACATCTTTTCACGTTTTGGTCTACCCCAAAGGATTGATTCAGACAGGCAGCCATTTTACCAGCGAAGTAATGACTAAGATGTGAGAGCTACTCGGGGTTAAAAGGAAGCTACATATTGCTTACCGGCCAGCTTCTTCTGGTGCAGTGGAGAGATACAACAGAACCATTGTGAGCATCTTAAAAAAGTTTGTGGCAGATTCTGGGCCAAGTTGGGATATCCGATTACCTCTGGTCCTAATGGCCATCAGATCTACCCCTTCATCTGCAACTAAAATGTCACCGTTTGAGCCGATGACTGGATGCAAGATGGTGCTTCCCCAGCATTTGCTCTACAGGACCCAAGAGCAGACACTGATTAATGCCTCCACAACTCATGAGTATATGGAGAATTTAAGGAAACACCTCCAACATGCTTTTGCCTATGCTCAGCGGAATCTAGAAAGATCAGCCGAGAGTATGAAAACGCACTATGATTTGAAAACTACCATGAAAGAATACAATGTGGGAGACCGGGTCTATCTATACAATTTTCAGAGGAACCCGGCCAAACAGCGAAGATGTCTGCCTACATGGAAGGGACCTTTTGAAATTGTAGACAAGATCTCCCCAGTCGCTTACAAGATCCGCATCCCCAAAGGTAGTTTGGCGGAAGGGGAAGACAAGTGGGCCCATATAAATCAGCTAAAGTGTTGCCATCCCAGGCACACTCTGCAGCAACTGGAGGAGTCCTCTGCAATCCTAGAGGGGGCCGCTCCAGAGTAATACAGTTCCAACCCTAAAATATTCCACATATAGCCTATAAAATTCTATGATTCTTGAATGCAAATGTTTCCTGATGTATAAAATGTATATGTCCGCCCCACTATATCAATAGTGGGAGAGAAATGTCTACAAATAGGTATTGCCGCTTTGCTTTGTCATCCTAGGAGAGATGAAACCATGGAGACTGACCAAGGAGGACAACCCGGGGACCGAGAGCAAAGATCCGAGGGGCCCGGGGTTCCGCCCAATACTCCCATCAGGACCGGCAAGGAGAACTGATCGATCGACCTTGATGAAGGAAAAATGCTGAACTGTGCCATCTGCGGAATCGGAAGAAGATGATGCGAACATACCAGCGCGTAGATCAAAACATCCTTTGCACTCGACTCGAAATCAAAGTACAGTTGGGCGGGGGGGGGGCTTGTTGGGTGTCTTGACCCACGTTTGAACTATTATGCTGCAACATTTGGTGCTGTGGGCTTAGAAAATCCAAGATGGCCGAAAAGCCCACATTTGCGCCAGAATCCAGGACAACCGCGCAGTTTGCGCACACCAAAATGGTCACCTGACCTACCACCCACCACCACGAGCGTGATGGGCCAGAAGCGCCATGAGTGAAACGTGGTGCCAAAGGAAAAAACAGCAGTGCCTGTTTTGTTAGCTCACAAAAGCGCTTTGAAATCACCTCTGTTTCTCTGAAAGGCAAGCTAAAAATGCCCATTTAAACATTGCAAGATATTCAAAAATCTCACTGAACACCAGCAGACATTTGGCAGAATGTAGTCTTGTGTGCATTCAAAATCTGGAAAGATGAAGAGCCTAAAGCAATGTTTATAACAAAACTGGCTGAGCTGTGGATGTCAGCAGCTTAACTGAAATTGGATTTGAAACCACCAAAATCGAAATGTTTAAAATGAATGAGTGACCTACTTTTGAGTGTCACATAGGTTGCAACTGTGTAAAGGTCATAGTTTTGAACTTAGAATCAGCGTTCTAGCTGCATGTGTAAAAAATGTAAGTTTGATTTGAATGAAGAAAACTGGGAACAAAAGTGACATTTGGCTGAAGCCTGGCTTGAAGAGATTGAATTCTGCCCGGCAACTACCTCCGACAGGAGTTGAAAGTTGCCCAGCCACTGTATTCGGAGGCCTGGCTGCCTTCTGCTGTTTCCACCAAAAGGAGATTACACGTCTCTGATTGAATCAGGGGAGGAGCACCTGGGAACAGGGAAACAGAACAATGAGCTTTCCTTGGCTCAGGCAAATGTTAAATTAGGGGGGGGGGTCGTAAATGGCTTCCTCTTGGGAGAAACTGGGAGGAGCAGTGCCTCTGTGAGCAACCCAAGTTGGAGGAAGTGGATAAACCAGAAATTCCACCATGTGCTTTGGGAAACCACACCCCTCTGGGCCAGAGCGTAATTTTAAAAAGATGGATAATTCATAGTACGGACTTGTCAAAAGGATATAATTAATATTATTCTTGTGATTTTTCTGTGCACATTTTAAGAGGCGTTAGGACTCTGCGGTATGGTCTGGGGGGTATTAGCGGAAAATAAGGCATTTCTCCGAATGTCTGTATGTTAAAATTCTGACACCATCATCTGATGCCCATATTCCTTGTGCATGTTTGTGTAAATTCTGGAAAAGTTTAGAGGTTGTGTTCTTGATGAAAAGGGCAGAATTCGGTCATAAGTGCACACGACATCTTACAAAGACAGGAATCGGATGGTTTGGTGCTACAGAAAATATGTTAACTGGACATATAACATTAGAAAAATGGTACATAGATAAATATGTATTTGGATCAAAAATAGATGTGTGCAAATTGACAAGGTGAGTGTTCTTTCTGTATGCCATAAAATTGATGCCCGATACACTCCATTCCTTCCCCCAATCAAGGGAGAGAGGAGAGCTTGGCCAATGATAAGTTGTGAGGGGCAGGCTTAGTTATGCCCACGCACACACCCATTCATTTTCAAAACACATAAAAAGATACTGCTTTGGACAGGCAACACACTCACTTTCCATTTTCTTGCGAAGCATTATACCGGACGACTTCAAGATCCAGAACTCAACTCCAGATAGATCCAGAACCAAGCCAGATCTTAAAGCAGAGCGGCCTAACCCAAACAGCTGAACTCTTCTCAGCGGGCCTCAGCATCCAGCAAACCTAACCAAACTATTCAACAGCCGGGCAAGCTGTTTGATTCTGGCCTAGAACCCTGTGCCAGTACCCAGAAAGCAGTGCTGTATCCAGAATCCACTTGATCGAGACCAGCAGAACCAGAGACCCAGACCAGACTGCAGTGCCGCTAGCAGACCCAGACCAGACCGCTGTGAGCAGAACCAGTACCATAAGCCGCCAGAAGTCCAGTCCAACCTGTTGACCAGATCCGTGACGAGGCCCATTCCTTCCAAAATTAGGAGTGAGTATCCTGAGGCCTGTGCAGAACCCATCTCTTAGTTTAAAATAATCTGATACAAAACATTTGAACTTGTCCAGAACTGCATCATTGGAATCGTGTGTTCATTCTGTCATTTCAAAGTTATAAAAGTGTCATTTTTTTTCATTCTGAAGTTAACTTTAATTTCGAGAAACTACCTTCACAAAATCGTCCGTATCTTTGGAACCGCGTGTGTTAGGAACGAGATTTAACTTATTTGAAAGCTAAGATTCTAAGCTTTCCAACCTTATAGTTATTCCGTAATCGCGCTCGACGCATTCGGAAAAATTGCAGCGAATTGAAAAATTAGCTCCTGTCAAAGATAGCCGTCTTTTGCTTGAACTGCTAAAATTTGTTTTCAACCTGCTAATACCTCATCGAGCGTTGCCAGTGTGACTTGAACTAATCTTAAATAGCTATCAACTACCCTGAACCTCCTACAGGGAATTAAAATAATTTTTAGCATATTTTTCCCTTGTTTGCAAATTACATTTAAAGTATTTTGCCTGAGTTTTAAAATCATCTTTGTGGTTTAAGCTTGCTGGGGGGGGGGGGACTGAACTACATTTGATTGTATTCCTGATAACTGTGTGCTCTCCTTTCCATCTTTTTATATTGCATAAGGGGCGGGGGGGAGTGAATTGCCACCAGGGGAAAAGGGAACATATCTCTTGTGAAACCCTATCAGTTTGTTTCTGTACTGCATTCTTTCCATCATTGTTTTTCCTTGAAACCATAAAAGCATTCTCAGTTACCTTTTCCTTCCTATACCAACTCCTAAGTAAGTAAATAAGCATACAATTGTAATATTATCCATTGTTGATCATTCTTAAGTGTGATATCAAATATTAATTTATTATAAAGTGTGATATATATATATATATAGTTTAATTTTTCCAATAAATCTTTTAAATTGCAAAACAAACCTACTTCTTGGCTCAGTGAGGTCAGGGGGATTCAAAGAGAGGGGCGTTATATAAGGGTTTATCATCCAGAGTATAACTTGTCATAAAAATATATAAATAAGGGCTTCCCTTGGGCGTCCCAGACGAGGTACTGACTTAGTGGGATTGCTGAATTGAAGTCACTTAACACAGTAGACCGTGCCCCGGTGGACAAGGCACTGGACTGCCTGACTGGGAGTAAGTGGTTTTCGGTCCTAAACTTGCAGAGTGGCTACTACCAGATCACAATGCATCCAGCGGATCAGGAGAAGACTGCTTTCATTTTTTTTTTCCCTTTGAGTTTGTCAGGATGCCACAGAGGATCTCCAGTGCACCAGCGACTTTCCAACGCCTTATGGAGAAGACCATCGGCGACATAAACCTGCTGGATGATGTCCAATGAAATCATTGTGTTCAGGAAGTACACAACAACAGGAAGCTCATGAAGGTGCTGGATCGCCTGCAAGAGCAAGGGCTAAAGGTCAGCATGGACAAGTGCCAGTTTTGCTGGACAAGTGTCAAGTACATCAGGCAAATTGTCTCCACAGATGGCATCGCCGTGGATCCGGCAAAGACTGATGCCCTCCTCGACCTGGCCAAGACCTCAAGGAGTAACAGAGTTCCCTGGGATTCTGTAATTACTACAGGATGTTCGTCGCAGGATAAAGCAACATCACCCAACCACTTGTGGACCTCCCCAAATGGTACCCCCCCACCTACCCAGAGGAGCTGAAAGGACACGGCCAACTCTGTGGACCATTAATATCATCCACGGGGGCCCTTTGGTGAGCGTTGGAGGCTGACTGGTATCGGCCAGTCCGCCTCCGAGGAGCTCAAGTGGACCCTCACCACAGCACCAGTCCTGGTCTACGCGGATCTACAGTTCCGTTACATCCTTCAGGTGGACACAAGTGACAGGATTGGGAGCTGTTCTCTACCAGGAGACCAATGGTGAGACAAGACTGGTCGCTTTCACCTGCCGAGGTCTGAATGTGACAGAAAGGAATTACCCAATTCCTCTCTGGGAGGCCACTCGCTCAGCCAGATGATACAGCTGGATCCACCCTGTGAAAGGAGTTGTCTTCAGCAGGTGTCAGAGCTATCTGCCAGGCTGCAAGTCAGCAGGAGCAAGACCGAGCCAGGAACATGGATTGCTTGGGAGCCTCAGCTGAGGTGGTACCCGCCATCTACTGCAATATCACCAGTCTGGAGGAATCTGAGCTACCACGTCTGTCCTGAGATTATATCCTTATGTCACTGCTAGCAGATTCTGGCATTGCTCCATTCCTGAAAGCCATGACCACAGTAGCGGATGTGTCGAGAGACGTTCTTCATGACCCAGAGCAAGCTGCAATGCTGGAGTGGAAGACGCTCGTGCAGAAGGGTGGAATCCTATTAAAGTAAAGCAAAGTTGGAGACCAGCTACTACATCACTTGGTTTAGCCACAGAGATTCTGCCAAGCTGTATTGTATGCACTCCACGACTAGCACTTACATCTTGGCAGTGACAGAACCTTGGAGTTTGTCCGCTCAAGGTTTTTCTGTCCCAGACTAGTATTATTGCCAGAACTGTGCCAGGTGTGTTGCCAGGAAGAAAGTGGCTCGTCCTGCAGCATATCTTCACCATCTGCAGAGTTACGGGCCCATGGACCTAGTCTGCATAGACTTCCTCAAGCTGGAGATGGACAGGTGAGGTATGCAGAACATCCTGGTGGTGACAGACCACTTCACTCGGTACGCGCAAGCGTTCCTCACCAAAGATCAGCATGCCATCACAAGTGTTGTGGGAGAAATACTTTGTGCACTATGGCTGGCCGACCAGGATTCAATCCGACCCGAGACCAGACTTTGAATCAACACTCATCAAGCAGATGCTGGAGCTGGTTGGCATTAAGAAGACCCGTACAATGCCAAATCACCCTCAGGGGGAACGCCCAAGTGGACAGTTTTATTTGTACACTCTTGGCCATGCTGGTCAACCTGAGGACAGAGGAGAATAACAGATTGAGTCAACATGTGGTCACCCTGACCCATGCGTACTAATGTACGAAGAATACCACCACTGGGTTTACATCATATTCTTTGATGTTTGGAAGGGACGTCCGCATTCCTGTAGAACTGCATTTTGGAGTGTGCAGACAGAACAGGCAGTGAGAACTACGGCAGCTATGTTAAACAGCTCAGGCCTCAACTGGAGCAATCAGATCAGCTCGCCCAGGCTGCTGCGGAGAAGACGGCAGAAGGGAACAAAGGCTGCTACGACAACAAGGTCAGGTTTCACACTCTTCAACCTGGCAATCATGTGTGGTTTCAACCTGGCAATCATGTGTTGATCCGCATCCTGATAAAGAGGGGAGGCAACAAGGAAAGTGACAAGTGGGAGTCTCAGCCTATCATCATAGACGCATCATCAGCTGGGAGAGCTCCCCATCTACCAACTGCAAGAGGAAGGACAACCAAGGAATATGAAGACCTTGCACCAGAACCATCTGCTCCCAGTTGGGGAGCAGGTTAAGCTGACACCGGAGGTGACAGATGAAGAACCGGCCAAGGGGCTGGTGACGAGGCAGCAACGCTGTGCTGAGAGGCCCGAAGATCCTTCGAAGGCTCAATTCCTGGAAGCTTCTCGGGCTACCGAGGTCGAGAGATCAGAAGGTCAGCCGGAAGCCAGTGAAGGCACCGATGCCGAGGAGATCAATTTTGCGTCTACACAGACCATGGGTTAGATCAGACACTAGTGTGGGTCCCTACACACGCAGATTCAGATCCCACGCATAGGGAACCTGAAACCCATCCTTAGAATTCCTTCTGAGATTTTTCCCGATACTGCTCCAATCGCTCCTGCCATGCTGGACATGGTAGAGTTACCCATTCCTCCACTGGAAGATAGGGTCCCCGACTTGGTGCCGAGCACTCCACCAAGTCCGGGGAAAACATACATGAGGTTCTGGCTGCTCTCCATTGTACCACCAGGAAGAGCAGACCGGTTATGAAATTAACCTATGCTCCACGAGGGGTCTGTATAGGGGGTGCCAACCCCTCCCACCTCAACTGAGTATAGATAACATGAAAGGCAGATGAAATGGTTCTAATATTGCAGAAATCGGGATTATATAATGCCTTCCCTTAAGTGCCAAGGACGAGTATGCTCGTCCTTTTTGCATAGACTTAAATAGCCTGGCACTTAAGGGGTTAAGGTAAAAGGTGCATATGGCACTGCGTTTATTTGTGTTAGGATGACCCAGGAAATGAAGGGTGCTTTAAATATCACACATACCATGAGTGTATAAAGATATATTATGAATAAAGGGATACAAAGTGAGAGATGCTTAAATAAATAGCTCTCTAAGAATAAATGCAGTGTCAGACAAAGATATACTTCAAAATGGATAACAAGTACAAACTGGTTTCCGGGTGTGAGAGACCATGACTCATGCCAAGAGTTTTAATTCAAACACCAGAGGCTGATACATTAGAGATAATCTTTGGCAGCATCTCACAGATAATTGGTTTGTTCGGTTAAAAAAAAAGGGAACTTGGCAGGAAAAGCAGACATGATTAATGGTGAAACCAGATAAAGCAAGGACAACTTGGATACATTTATCTATGTTCTTAATGAGGACGGCACAAAGTGCGTCATGCAAACCATTTTGAGAGACCAGCTGTATTATTTGGCACCATATCATATCTATTTTTCTAACAGTATAAGGCACTAACTGAGCAGGACCTCGAAAATCAGATAAGATTATACATTAATGCGATGAAGGTGTTTTGGCAGAAGTTGAGAACCATCATAAATGGATGTGTTTAGCCAAGTCTAAAATAAGCTTTTGTGCATCAGAGAAAATTGTGGATGCCAGCTATGACTAATGTGGGCTTGGCGTACACCAGAACATATATAAAAGCAGGGGAAAGGCAAAATGTCTGAGTGTCCAGAGCGTGTCTTGTAACTACAGCTAATAAGACTGCCGAGACCTTCCAGGCGCATGAATTTCTCTCATCACTGAGGAATGTTCATAGATGCCTGGTGTTTGATGGAGGATGGGGTTCTAGGCCCTCAATTCAGGTCCAGTGTGAGATTCCAGTCCCTTTCCCTCAGCCTTCCATCCCTAAGAGGCAGGTACCTATGAGTTCAGGGATACTGTGGGAGGTACCTGAGATTCAAGGTACTGGGTGGCAAACGGTGGCATTGACCAGGCCAAAGCTATCGTCATGGCTGAAGATAGTTCAAAGGGTGGGTGGGGGTGGTGAGGAGAAAGCATGTAACCCCGGTTGGCGGATAAAAGAAAGAATACCAGGCACAAGAAACTACGCCAGGGATCCCAAAAATGAAAAAAGAAAATCTGAAACACTGGCGCGAGAGCCGCTCCAGGGATCAAGAAGTAAAAAAAAAAAAAAATTTTTTTAAAAATAAAATTTAAAAATTATATATTCTATATATATATATATATGGTACCCTCATGGGTGTGCGCACAAGGGTCCGTATACTTAGGGAAAGAAAAAAAAAAGACATTGCTGGCACAAGCGGAGCGCCTGGGACAATGGAAAACCCACGCAAGAGAGTTGAGGGCACTCCACTTAGCGCCTGTAGACACCACTGCCTGGGCCCTCTCTCCTAATAGGCAGGGGAGCACCCTAATCACTGCTGCTGCCCCCAGGTGGTCTCATTCCCAGGCACAGTTAACCCAAAGCATGTTTAGGCCTTCTGGGGCTTTTATATAGGAGAAGGGGCCACCCCCTGTCAGGGGGCCCACCTTGTCTCCCTGGGCCACACCTGGCAGACGTGGCCCAGGTTGAGAAGTGATGTGGGGGGCTCCGCACCCTGCCTGCAAGTGCTGGGCTGCATCTGACATATGCAGCCCGGCCCATATAAAGACGTGGGGCCCCCACACACTGTTGCTGCTGCCACCCACTGCCAGAAGAGCCACCAAAGAGCACAGGAAGAAGGGAAAAAAAAAAGAGAGCAGCATGGTCCTTGAGACAGCCCTGGCCAGGTTGTCTTGCAAGTAAGGTCTTTTAAAATAGTTTAGTAGAGTGCACTGTATAGACTTTATTTTTGTTGTGCTCTATTACCAACAACTGCTTAGGAGTAGTTTAAGTTGTATATGGCGTGTTGTGCTCTGCCCCCTTTTTTTTTTTTACAAAAGCCGAAAAAACAACCTGATATACTAGAAAAATATATAAGAAAGCTTTAAACAACGAAAAATAACCATACACCAGCATTCCTTTTGATAGCTTCTCCTTTTGTGCTCCAGTTACTTTAACCTTGCGTTTTCTCCTTAGGGTTATTTGGGGAACCTACCTGCCCTTACCTCTAGACCTTCTCTACCCGTACCTTCTTCCTATCAAGTACACCAGGGTGACCTCGAACCCAGGAGAGAGGGTTTGGAGACAGGTTAGAGGTGGGTCAAGTTATAAGTGAAGAGTGAGCTGTATATTGTGTGCCGGCCTACATCAGTCTCCCTATAAGATGCGTTGGAAGAACACCCTGCTACATATGCACAAAGTATGCTGTGATCTACCCTCCAAACCCATCTTGCAGGAACTGCTTTCCAGAAAGCAAGCAACAGCATGTTGTTGGCTCTTATCCAAGGGGAAATGGCAGCCAGTACACCAGCATGATCCCCTTAGCCATATTGCTTGTGTGCCAGTTGATGTACCGCCTTTGATGCCAAGGCCTCCTGCATCAAGGCTCTAAAAACTGATCCCTAGATCACATCACCTTACCAGAGTGGTGGCTCGATGACTGCAACCTTTTCAAGGGGGTGGGGGGGGGGTTGAGGTTTATTTTCTCCTGATTGGTCATGATCACATTGGATAGAAATAATCTTTGTGGATCAACACTAGTGGACTGAAGAGCACAAGGGAGGTGGTTCTGGCAAAGAAATCTTGGGCTACAGGCAGCCAAGCTAGCCTTACAACAGTCAGGCGGGTGATGGATCCTGGGGAAGAGAACATTGGTTCTGGCAGAGCTAGGTCCAAAAAGGTGTACCTGAACAAGCCTTTCACACTTTTGTTCAGAGCTCTGGAAGATTCAACAGGAACGATCCAGAAGGCTTTCTTTTAGAATCAGATGCCATGGTTCCCAGAGCATTTTGCGAGGGAATAGCCTGAGCATTGGCTATGGTGGTAATTCTGTTTCAGAAAGTGGGATTTGTTGATCAGACCCCACTTCATAATGCTCTAGGACAAAAAGCATAGTGCACACATATCTTGCTGTGATCCCAGCAGCAGAGAAAGTTCAGGAATGCTCTGGTGTCTTTGAACACAACGGCTGGAACACAAAGTTCTAACCTGCAGAGGTGGATTTTTAACTGTCTGCACCTGGTGTTCAAAGTATACTTAAGTACTGTAGCAGCTTGCTGGCAGTTCACATCTAAATAGGAGCCATTTCTAGAATTGAAATGGTGGCTACTGAGATGGCATGGTGGAACTGGTGAGCAGCGAGTCACTCACAGACAGGGCCTGGTGCTTATTTCCTGTCTGAACTGGGTGCACCTATAACAACCATGTTGTGTCCAGCCCATGGAAGCCTCTCTAATGTAATTATGATGCGGTTACAGTCTGCTCCAAAGTCCTCTGCTACAGAGGTGAAGATAGCCTGAAGAGCTTTCCTCTTCTTTCGAGCCCTATCCAACCCTGAGGCTCATTTGTAGTGACCAGCTGGCTGGACAAGACATATTGCAACAGAGACACTGGCATCAAAGATCCTGGGCACTGGAGGTGATGAAACATTCCTGGTAGGGAAGAGCAGAGGAAATGACTCACCTTGACCCAAAGATCCTGGACTGGGTCTCCAGTGACTGCGGAACAATGGGCATAACCCCCCCAGATCTCCCTGCATCTTCAAACCACCTCAATGCAGTTTGGGGAACTTTCCACACTGTCCAAGCTGCTGCAAGAGAACTGCCAAAGTTCTGACCTTGATGCTCAACCACTTCTGCATCTCAATCTGCTGGATGCTGAAACTCCCGTCTTCACACTGAATCTTCTAGCAACCCGGACGCTACACCGCCTGCTCAGTTACCAGCTTCCTTGAGCTAGAAGCAGTGGCCGCAGTATCACAATGCAGTGTTCGTCCAGCTTAAAGACAGTCTCCACGTTAGAGGCTTTCAAGACTTCCAGTGGCGCTGACCTGACATCACCTGCAGTTTCCCCAGCATCCGTGACCCGGAAACCATTGCTCCTGCTGAACCGCACCTAGCCAATCCTGCTTTTCAACTCGTCAACGGGTGAGCACCGAAAACCACCACACTCAAGTTTTATTTATTTTAATTGTTTAAAGCGCAGATGTAGCTTGAGAGCAGCTGAGCGCTGTGGTTAACCAGAGCTTTGATCTCATGTCTGAACAATAGTGCAGCAGTGCCCGGGCGTATTACCCATGTAACTGCCTGCACTGGAGGCAAACAATAGACCCTGAAAACAGTGCCAGGGCCTGTTGCACATGCAACTGCCTGCACTGGGGTCAAATAAATCCACAGAACAATGTCCACTCAGCCCGACCCTACGACACATTGCACATGTGCCATATACAATAGTGCACATCGTCAAGGTATTCCATACATACACAGAATGTGCTCTGCTGCTGTGCTTTTACACACAAAAAATAAAAATAAAGTACCGTTGGAAGAATGCAGCACAGAAAAGCGCTCCCTTCCATCGACATTGGTGCTCAGTGGGGCGGGGCCTTGCAACACACCGAATGGGGCCCACTGCCAGCCCCTCTATATATGATCTACTACCCACACAAACATGCATTTAACACACACATACAGAGCAAGAAGCTCATCAAGCCATGCCTTTTTCTTTGCATTCTTGGACTTGTGGGTATATTGTGAAAAAGTAGCCAATAGGTACCAGCAGACTGGCCTGGTCATGGGTGACCTCAGATTACCCATGTAAAAGGAAACGTCACCCACGCTGGTGCATCACTGGTACCCTATTTAAGTGAAAAGCGCCCCCGGTGCCGGGGCCAGCAAAATGGGGGAGCTTATCTCTTACATCGTGAGCCACGGCTCCCGCCACACCAGCATGGCTGAACCTTTGAAAAACTCTATGGGCTGAGCCAGCAGCAACGCCCTATTTAAGTGACAAGATCCAGCCGGGGGAGGGGGGGGGGGCGGGTCTAGTAGAGATTTTCTATTTATTGATATGTATAGGGCCCCATTCCGGCAAAACCGGAAAGCTGGTCACCCCAGCACAGAAGAAGTGATAGAAAAGTTTAGTGGCTTGGAGGGAGAGAAGAGGGCGGAAGAAACATTAAATAGATGGAAATGGCAGATACAAGCTGTGTACATTTAAATCGGGTGCCAGGGTTGCCAGAAATGGAAACCCACATATAGCCCAACTTGGCCCCCCAAATGTAGCCCATTTTTTTAAATATTTTTTTTAATTAAAATGATATGGTTCAAATTTTAAACCTTTCATCTTTTATACATTCCAAAACAGAAAGAAGGCCCCACTGCGCACCAATGTCGATGGAAGGGAGCGCTTTTCTGTGCTGCTTTCTTCCACCAGTACTTTATTTTTTATTTTGTGTAAAAGCACAGCAGCAGAGCACATGTAGCCCAATTGCATGCTTTGCTTCTCGTCAGCATCACTATTGCATCGTGTCAGGCAATTACACTACCTTGTGTGTGTAAATATGGAAAGTACATTTTCAAATCCAATAACGGCCTATTTTATGACGGCATTGCACTTGGTACTTCAAGATAAGCAATATAAAGCAACAGCCACAAATCTTGTATGGCGCCATTTTTCTTTGGGATTTTTGTCAAGCGTACATTGAACGGAATGCAGATTAATGTTAGCCTCATCATTCATCCTTTGATTCTTGAACTTCTTTTCAAGTCTTAGGCACACAAGTTGCAAAATTATTAAATTCCGTTCCGCCAGCTGCAAAATCTATCCGAGTTTGTTCTGCTTCGCACCAATCTGCCCTTCCCCCACTCCCACATATAGAGAGCGGCGCACGTTTCTCCTGCCGCCGAGATAACCTACTACAAATTGTAACAAAAAGTGCACAAATCTTGGGTGCCACTGCGCAAACCTAACTCAGATCAAAAAGTGTGTGCAATGTTTCTTGTGCCGGAACTAGTACAGGACTGAAGAAAAAGGAAGAAAGGCCCCTGTGAAGTTTCCCGTGTCGCGCGAAACTAGCATGGATCTGGAAAACTGCACAACGTTTCTTGTGTCGCTGCATAAACTTAGCACAGAACAAAACCCTGCACAAAGTTTCTCGTGTCGAAACGAAACACCACACTCCGGGCGAGGGTTCAGTAGCATTCCAACCGTAATGCCGATTTCACGGAACTGACAGAAGCAGAATCCAGTGCGAATTCTCCACTTTTCGCTTTGCAGGCAGAAATTTCGCCCACCCCCACACACCTGCAGCTTGTCATGTTTGTATTGCTGCAATTATGATCCATATTAAGAAATGTTCAGTTGCCCCAAGGGTGTTGGGAGGGGGGGGGGGTTGTGCCTGGAAATAAAGGGCAATGGGTAATTTTGTTTCTATAGTGGTGGAGCTGCGTTGGGGGCTTTTAGTAGCAAAATCCCCCATCAGCTCTCATTAACCAAACATGAATGCTAACTTGGGAAGGCTCGCTTGTCGTCCACAATTACCAAAGAGCTGCACTTTCAAATGAACAGAGATGTGATGGCATTTGCATTAATGCTAGGATTCGACGAGTGGTGTTTTGAAACAGTGTCTTCCTAATGATTGCAAGAGTACATTTGTAAAGCGCTTCTACACAAGGGAAGTGCTTCAAAGCAGGAAGAGAACAGGGGATACAAGTAGTCATTCTTAGACCTTGAAGACTCCGAATGAACTAACAATTACTAGCATACTAAGCCAGAGGCATTTCTACTGGTATAGGTGCGTGACAATGAGTGTGGAGAGAAGGACATACAGGAGCAAAAGGTTGGTCTCTGTGCCTATGCACGAGTGCACAACCAAGATAGGGAGGGGAGACAGAGGGAGGACATACATGCCTGCCAGGCACAGTACATTCAAGGTCATGCAAGTCCATAGACAGGGTGGCGAGGGAGGGGGACAAGTGCGCCCAGTCCAGAAGGCGCCTGGGTTGTCTTGGAGGGGAGTGGGGGCTGAAGAGACCCCAGCAGAGCCAAACCCTGGGCAGTCCATGCCTTCTGCTGGCCGACTTACCCTACTTTGAGTGATCACCTAAGCTGTGAAGAGTAGCTCAAATCAGCCCCAAATTGCGCAAACCGCACACGCTCGTTTTTTTTTTTAAATCCTGTAGGGGATTGGGGCAGTGGAACATTTTATTTCGCGAGGGGGGGGGGGGGGGGGCGAGCGGACAGTGGTAGATGCTGGACTGGAAAAAATTCACACGGGGCATCCTGATATCTGTAAACAGTGACTGCCTCCCCCCACAATATACAGTGGCAGACTAATCATGAACTCCCATCAGAAGATACATCGAAGCCAATGTCGGCGACATACACAGCATGCGCTGTGGGGACCCGTGTACAACCCTGCAATAGAGTGGCTCGGATATTAAAAACAAACAACACAGGATGACTAAGGTGAATACAATCTCATGTCAAACATATAGATTTAAACACTAAAGTAGCGCACGCTGGGGGCCCACCACCAGCTTTTATTTCATGTAAGGCATGTAGCTCACTGTTGGGCCGTAAAACATGCCATCGTGTCCAGCAGCCTCTGCCACAGCACACAACGCGGGCTGGGGCAGGAAAAAAGAATTGGTCATATCAACTGCAGGAATACCAAACAGCTGGGCCATACAACACGCACCTTTCCACTACCAGATCTCGTACTTGCTCCACGGAAGGCCAACGCGATCCATTCTAGAGCACACTGCTGTAGAAAAAAACGCCCATGAAAAGTCATTCGTTCCCATCGCCACTCGAGCACCAACCAACCATTGGGAGTCGGTCGAGCACCGGCATTCTGTGCCTCACATCAAGAGGCAGGGCCATCCTAGCTCTCCCGGACTTCAGAGCTAGCCACCACAGCGCAACCACATACAGAAGTGGAGCTGCCCCAGCTCACCCAGACTGTCTACGCCCACACAGAAGCCCAGGCTAAACAGAGGCCCAGACACCCCAACTCAGACTGCAGCACAAGCCCAGACACCAGAGACCCCAGAACTCCACGACTACCCACACAAAGCCAGACCCTCTAGCTCTCCCTGACTTCACAAGCAGAGCTAGCCACCTCAGCTCAAGCACATACAGAAGCGGAGCTGCCCCAGCTCTCCCAGACTACACCCACACAGAAGCCCAGCACGTCCAGGCTACTCAGAGGCCCAGCCACCCTAACTCAAGACTACACCACAAGTCCAGCCACCCTAAGCCTCAACACTAGAGACCCCAGAACTCAACGACTACCCACACAAAGCCAAACCCTCTAGTTCTCCCAGACTACGCCTCGAGTCTTAGTCACCGCAGACCACACCAGAACACCCAGCCATTTCATAGCCCTCAGATCGCAGCCAGTGGCCATTACAGGGGTGGGCTGGTCTATACATAGGGACCTCTACAAATGTCCTGCTAGGCCTCTGCACCCTGGGCCTCTTGTCTGGCAACCCATTTTATTTTCCACATATTATCAAAGGAAAAGGGTTGGGCTTACTGAGAATATGTACTGTGGGAACCACTTTGAAAACATTGTCCAGTGTCTCTCTTGGTTACCAGTCCACCCCTGGTGGCCAAGCTAACCAATACAACCAGAGGAGCGCGACGAGATGCCATGGTTTAGTGTCACAGCCCCGGGTTTTCACACCATCCCCGTCACACCACCCCTCTCCATCCCCCCACCCGCTCGACATTTCTGGATTATTATTCACATTTTAAAGCTATATCCTTATCGATCATTTCTCTGATATAGGGTGACTGTACATCACGTAATGTATCTGCAGGGAGCGCCCTGTGTAAGGGAGAGGTAGAGTAAACGGAGCTTGTTGCATTGCTACCAGAAAATAAACGAGCAGTAGAGAACGTGCAGAAGTAATATGCCGGAAAAGAAAGAGGAGGCAATAGGAGGTGAATGAAAAGGGAGCTTGGTGCAAATAAGGACCAGCCAAAATATTAGAAAAGGTACGTACTCGTCACTCACCAAAGTTTTAGGATTGCCAGAAAAATCGCTGCCTCCCCCACTTCCCCCTTGCCGGAGGCTAGCAGCACTCGCCGATCTGCCGTGTTATAAGATGCAGCCAGGACACACCCTCGCTACTGAGGCGCTCCGTTTATTTATTTCGCCTAATTTTCAACATGGACCGTGAGAGGTCTCAGACCCTACTCGATATTAGTGCCATTATACAACATTAAAAAAACGAGGTGGGGAGGATGAAATGCGATATCGGTAACACTAGTGTGATTTTTGCCCTCGGCAGATTTGGTCCTTAACTTATGGAAGAGTGTGCTCTGCTCATTACCTGGCCTCCCAGAGACCCATTGGATGTCCAACGCCAGAAGGACGCAGAGCCAGACCGACATCTCAAAATCCCTGAACCGCTTCCTCTTGCCTCCGAGAGACTTCCTATTGCTAAGATACCTAATGAGCATCAGCTGCACCCGGCCGCGGGAGAGGCCCAGGTGCCCCGCCCACTGGGAGGGGCCTGAGGGGGAGGGGCGCTCTCAACTCACCTCTGCCACGCGCGCGCATCTCCCAGAGCGAAGTGTGAGGTCACGGCGTGTGTGTGGGTGGGCGGGTAAAAAGACAGCCTGACATACTATGCCGATGCTGTAAGAAAGGAGCAACTGCCCTCGATACCGGAAATTACAATTTAGCATGGATTCTAAATGTATAATGTGCTTTGTGGATATTATTCTAATTTAAAGCTGCATTTTAATTCTGCCTGCCAGGATAATTCATTTATCACACCTATTGCGATGGGGCCGGGGTACACATTTTAGACAATTTACCTCGTGAAGGACCACATATCATACCTGTCTAACTCTAAGGAGGAATGCAGGAATTAATGAAAAGGAGACCCCCCCACCCCAAGTACACGGGAGGAGAAAAGAGGGGAGTGAACACAGCCAGTCGCTGTGCGTATTGCTTTTAGGGTATGAGTACAACTAGCGCTGGAAATAGAACACCATGGAGAACGGTGTAACGGAGGATAGCACAGGGGCAATGTGCTGGCCTTAAACGAAAGCCAACCGAGGTTCGAATCGCGGACCCACGCTTAATAACCGAACTCCGGTGTACGGTGTTAAGCTCGTTATAAAAAAACAATTAAATAAAAAAATACTGGGGCACCCACCCTTCTATCGGGGGTGGGAGATCAGTCTTGGTGTTGGGAGTGGGGCTGAGGGAACGGAATGGTGTGGTTAAAGTATTAAGCTGTTTTGTAGAAATTACTTGCAATGTACACAAATAGCATAATAAACCAATCTGACAACATAGATCAGTTACTGTAATGCGTTCAGAAAAAAATAGTATGACTCTGCTTTTTATTTTCTAAATCCCGAATTAAATCCTATAAGCACCAGCATGCAAGGTAATGTGACACCCAAAACAAATATGCACTCGGTTTTACAACTGTACTATCAAGACTTAAAAACGCTGAGTGAAAGAAATGGCACCAGCTACCTGCTCATAGTCATTGTTCCACACAGCATGCAGCTTGCAATACACCCCTCCCATTAACACTTCTGCTATAATTGCCAGACACCATTCACTCCCTTTACCCACTCACTGCTACATCATCAGCCATCTACCACTAATAAAGCACACATTTTTTTTCTGATAACAATGAGGTATTTTTAAGAAGATTTATTTATCGGTCATTTGTTAGGCGCTTATACAATTAGCAAAACACCCACAGGGCAACAGTGTGGGGGCAGTGGAAGGTAAACAATGACTTACAACAAAGATAAATAATTGAATTAATAAATACAAACAAATCAGAAATTGGGAAGGGAGACACACCTACTATGCCTTGTGAGTTTTCAGAGCATGCAAGTGCAGAGGGGAGTGGACTAAGGGATAGGTGCTGTGATGCTCATGGTGAAGTGCTAAGAAGAGAAGAACGTAAGTGCAATCTCCTGTGGGTAGGGGGAGCCTAAGCAAGTGCAGTAAATTGACAGCGGCTGGGATAAGACGTTTGACAGACCCCAGTGTGAGACTCTCTAACACCCTGTTTATTTCCTTGTGCTTGAAATGCAAAAGAAGATAGAAAACAGGAGCACAGCTCTTCCAGTCTGAGTGCTGGGGAGTCTGGAAAAAGCTGACCGGGCTCCCTCAAAGCACTGGCATCCAGGGCAGCCGCCTGCCCCTAGAAATGGCTTGGGAGGCGGATGCAGAGTCGCTGGCAGGAGGCCCTCATTTTCTCACCGGGTGCACAGTGCTGTATGGTCGCCTGGTCATGGGCTTTCACTTCCCCAAAACCGGGATCTGGGGAGACAGTGTTTGCTGGTTCTTCTTTTGTGGGAATCAGCCCTATTCATGCACTAAGCATTAGGGTGCCCCCTTCCCAAGACACGTCAACGTCTCAGGAGTGGGTGGGACACACAATAATGGACTTATCTGCCTGTGTCGGAATCCACTCATACAATTGACAATTACAAGCCGCCGCCTAGGTCACCACCAGAAGAGTGGCTCGCCTAGGAGACCAATCTTGGCCTTTAAACCATCAAACCTGACCATCTTAAGAGGGGGCACCAAAATAGTCATTTGCTTGGGCAGCCCGCACCCACGCGAGCCACATTCATCTGCCACAGAAGGGAATGTTACACCCGTCTGAGCGACATGAGCAGCTCCAACCTCCCAGACATATTTCATCCCTCGGAGAAGGGTGGTTACACCTGTCCAATAGCAGCTCTAGCTAGCCAAGGTATCTTCATCTTTCAGGGAGGGCAGACATCACAGGTGACTGAGGGATAGCATGACAGGTAGCGCAGTCCCAAGGTGCGCTCAGATGGTGCGGCCGTACAGGCGCGCCCCCATGGCAGGTCGCATTGCCTCCAGCTCAGTGTCATGTAAACAGCGCCTATTCAAGAATCATGGGGTGATTAGGCGCTGTTTACATGACCCTGAGCTGGAGACAAGGCGCCCTTAAACACACTTTACAAGACCAGCAGGGGGCTCAGTTTTCTTTGACTGATGCTTGTTCTAGTATCAACCGAAAAACCGAACTAAGTCCCCTGCTGTTCTTCTTTTGTTGTGGGCGGTCGGGGGCGCACAAATCTCGCACAGGGCGCTGGCAAGCCTGGGGCCAGCACTGATTACAGAAGCCAACCAGTCACATCCATCTCTCACAGAGTGTGGGACCACAACAGTCTGAGGCAGCCAGGCTGCCAATCAGGCACACCTTTCTTCCGACGCACTCACCCCAGGATCATTGTACTCTAAGTGGAGGTACCACATGTCCGGGGGAGGGAGAAGGTGCACTCTGCACACACCAGGCACATTCAGTCCAGAGAGGTTGAGTGACACTTATGTCTGTGGGTGGAAGGTCTCCATTCGGTCCATGAACGTTCGTCTTTTAGAGGTGAGAGCGTCAGAATGTAGGCAGGACAAGCATAGAGCTTCCGAAAGTGTGGTCCAGTGTCACCAAGAAAACAAATAGTCCAAATGGGGCCCTGGGCTACAAAGGCGGGCTTTTGTGAAGATTGCAAACCACATGCATCAATGCATGTTGCTTTGGTGTGTAATTTTGTTTTACTCTCAAGTCCTTGACAACACTTTGTCCATGGTCGTAGCCTACACAGTGCTGTAGGTTCTTGGAAATATTCACCCTTAAATCCTGCTTTTTAGCATGTAGCTCCATCAGCTTTCAGAAAAAATAATTCCTCAGAGGATGGGAATGCTGTACATTGTTACTTTATATCAAATTATAGTCCTTTATTATTTAATAAGATCAAGAATCTAACATAAAGTTAGGTTCCGCTCACCCAGTGAAGGTTAGTCACTCAAAGTGTGCTCTTCAACTCTTTACTCCCTTCTCAACGTTGACAGTCTCTAGATGGTTTCTCAATAGCTTTCCAAGTCTTTTACAATTCTCAATCCTTCTCAGGTTCATGTCGTTTCACGTTATTGAGCACCTCTCTCGCCCCTCTCATTTTCTAGGCTTCGTTCGGACACCTCAGTATCCCCTTTCAGTAACTCAATGCTTCCACTTCCTCCTCAAGACAGTGGCTAACTGCCTTCCAGAAATCTTAATCTTCTGACACCACTCCTGGGCCCTGGTATGTAAGGTAATTCCCCATCTCCCTTCTTTTGAATTGCATTGTGTGCGACAAGGGACCCCATCACAGACCAGTTTCCATACCTCAGAACCCCGGTGTACAGGATGAGGCTGGCTTGTTTGGTGCTCAGGGAGAGTGAGAAGCGGAGCTTGAAGTCTGGCCACACAAGGACCTAAGGAGTGCGGAGCTCTTCGCAAGTCCTGCCACCAACCCACCGCCTGGTGAGAAGACCACCCCCTCCCTGTCAGGTGCAGAGTCTTCTGGGAGATAGGGATAGAAGACAAATGACCAAGAGGAATCAGAAATCTCAGTAGGATACACCCAAATTAGGAGGTTTGGTGGCACATCCTAGACATCAAAGTTCGGCAGGAGCTCAGCAAATGCTAAACGTTTTCCGCAGCTGTAACATGAAAGATGAGGCCTGGCACTTGGAATCAGGATCAAGCCTGAGACTGAGGATTCCGGCATAACTTCCATCTTTCCTCTGTATGTTTCAACACCTGTCCTCTGGGAGATGTACCCAACCTGTAGCTGCACGAAAAGGCAGCACTAAGGTACGGAAGTCTCTGTGTCGGTAAAAAGTGGTATTTCTTGTGGTTGTTCCCTCGAAGGATTTAACACATCAAATCGGACTCCTTCTCCACTGCCAGTCGTCCAGGTGGGGGGTAAATTGCCACATCACTTTCAGATAGAAGTCCCACCAAGATGCCAAGATCTTCGTGAATACCTTCTGAGCTGACCTAAGGGCAAAGAGGAGGACTATAAATTGAAAGTGGTGCTGCTCTACTTCAAGCCCTAGGTACTGGGAGTGGGGGGAGGGTGGATGAAGACAGGTAGCTAAGTGTCTAGAAGATCCATCGATGCTAGGCAGTCCCCTGGGAGATCATAGGGACCACTATCTGTATAATGTTCATCTTGAAGGTGACTCTCTTGCAGAGACATTACTCCCTGTAAGCCAATTACCAGTTGGAAGCCCCCTGAGGTATACGGAGTAACAACCCCTTCCTCTCTCTGTAGGCGGGACTTCCTCGATAGAGCCCTTTTGCTGCAGAGCCTGAATTTCCCTCAAGGGAGCTATTTTCATTGCTGCATTTCCTAAATAAGTGCCACAGCATGCCTGTGCCTGTAGGGGTTTCTGAGAACACCATCTTGGAACCGGCTCAGATGATGTCCAGTACCAGTGTCAGCAGCTTGGGAAGAATTATTTAATGATCTGATATATTCTAATTCTAGATGTTTTTGGAACTTTTTGGGAAGTTGTAGCGACTGGGCCAAGCTTTGAAAGATCCCTAGCTCCTTTAGAGGTATTTTATTTTTTGCAGTATTTTGGTTGGTGGTATATTGTTTGGTATAGTGGTATTTTTGTGGCATAGTTGTGAGACTAATTTTAGAGTACTTTCTGATAATTGTTCTTATACCGGATCACTAACAGCAACTACATACTAGACTTAGTACACTCCCAATGCTGACTTTATGTTATTGCAGTATTTTATGTACAATACCACTTGTATGCCCTTTTGGCTTGCATCTCAGAATGCATTTACAATGTAAATGATGTATGAACATTCACACACATACATAGCCCTTCTAAAACTCAGTGTACAATAACCAGTTTTGCTGTTGTTTTATCACATGTGGTTAAGTGAGGTTACCACGGGCAGTAGTACAAACTCACTATTGGTTATTCCCAGTTCCCTGTGTCACCATCATAGATTAAACACGTAATACATATTGGATAAAGGCCCATTGTCTTTAGCAGAACAGATCTCACATTCCACACTTCTGATTCGTCATGTCCCCATTCAGACACAGCACAGCTTTAAGCCTGCACATTTGATTTATTTCATTTCCAAACTACAATGAATATCCATCAAGCTGCACCACGTTTATATCACCAAGTTTATATAACTGGTGTGAGAAACCTGAGGGTATTCTCCCTGCAAGACCTTGAGAATCCCTTATTCAGGTGGCCAGGGAAGGGCTGGCGCTCTCAGATCCCAACCCTGGGGTTGGACGAGGGAGGGAGGATCACCTGGGTAAGGGAACCAAGGGTTGGACTCAGAGAAATGCCCCATGTGAGTCGCAGTATAATAGGGGGCGGGGGGAGAGGAGAATGAGATCCCTAAGACCTTTGTAGGATACTCCAATCCTAAACCCCCTCCTCCCGATGAATCTTCCGTAACCAAAGCCAATTATCCATCTATCTTTACCAAACCTTATAAGAACCCAAAACCCAGTGCTGTGGAAATATACATCTCCCAGAATCCCGGTCTTCCTGTTATGCACACGAAGACTTTCGATCCTTCTTTTCCACGTACTTCTGATTTTTCTTTCCCACACTTCCAACCAGCTCAGATAAAGTACTACCATTCCCACAATCCCCCTTGTTCATTTCACGATCCCCACACACCCTACCAATCCTGTTCCTCTGATTCTCATTTCCCGAACACCCAATCAACTATGAGAGAACACTACCGTTCCCACAATCCCCTCTGTTCTGTTCTCCATCCGGTCATCTCGTCCATTTAACAAAACCTCCAAAACCTACCCTTCTGAGAGCACCCCAAACCCAAGTACGAAGGATATGATCCCATACAACACCCCTTTCCATTCTGACTCTGTAGAATGCTCTGGCATTCAGACTTCCCCTTTTCCAACATAAACACTTACGCACACCACAAACAATGGTCGAATAACACTATGTACCTGACATGTCCCAACCCGAGGGTCAGGCAAAGTCAGGCAATTAACTCAAATCACACACACCTGATGGCCCTTCCTTTCCCCCACATGTGTAAAAGGTGGAGCAAAGGAGTGCAGTACGAGCAAGACGAGCACGGCAGACAACACATCGGCACAGCTATGCAGGCGCGGCAGTTCAAGAGAAGGAGAAATGCAGCAGAAATTCAGGGGGTGGCGAGGAGAGAAGTGATCTTGCCCTTTTGGTCTCAGATCTGCAGAACCTCTGCGGAAGAGAGCCTAAAACCACGAACAATAGCACAAGTGTCCTGCAGCAGATGTCAACAGTAAATGGGGCAAGCCTATGCCAACAAGCAGGAGCGAGGAAAGCTCCTGCACCTGTGTTACCGGTCTTGACTCCATTGGCCCCAAAAGCCAAGCAGTTCATCACAGCCAGTGAGTTGAAGGCAGAACCGATGAGAACTGGGTTGTGTTGAGTGAGAATCGCAAAATGACAAGTTTTGAACCAAAGCTGATGAACTTTGAATGAACTGTAAAAAAGGTGAAGGGGAGACCAGCCGCAGAGGGAAATGGGCACCACGTGGGTGCTAACTCAAGAGACTCTGGTTGAGCCCCATACTAGAGAAACAACAGATACTAGAATGCCATAGGAGGGCCGGTGAAATAGGTCAAAGTGGTCATACAGAGGGTCAAGAAAAATCCCTTTATAATCGAAAGACTTTGATCTACAAGCACCGAGAAAGAAAGGGAAGTGAATCCCAACAATATAGGACAATTGTGAATGTGAAGTAAAGAGGGGTCTAAGCCCGACCGAGGGAGATCTAGGGGTGAAGCCATCACCCAAGAATATAAAGAGAAGACAGGTCGGAGTCCATCCAAGGGAGATCCAGGGATGAAGCTGTCACCCAAAGTTGATTGATAAAGGAACTGTGATATATTTTGGAATACGATACGTGAAAGGTCAGCGCCCAGAAGAGGGGGATCCAGGGGTGAACCCATCACCCAGCAAACATTGGGAAAGAACTTTAATTTGTTAAAGGAACTTTTGTTTTGTGGTTTGAACATGTCAGGTCCTCGAAGGCAAGAGACTTTCAAGTGAACCAAGACTTGGCCATCAACGGCCCTGATAACTGAAAGCTTGAGGGATAAAAACTGAACTACCATCTTGTGCTAAAACAGCCAGAGAGTGTGTCCTGAGAGCTGCCATTAGAACTGCCGTTGTAAAAGCAAAAAGAGAATATCAAGGCTGAGTACCCCAAAAGGAAATACACCAAACACGGGTTTACAAAGATACACAGATCTTTATTCAATAACTGAACAGTTTTCAAAGGACAAAGTATCAGATAGCTATCAGGCCCTCAGTACATCACAGCGAATACCAGCCCTGTTCGGTGTGAGAAGTGGGTGGGACTGTACATCAGAACATTCGCTCTTTTATACAATTCGTAACATGATGTCCAGCCCATCTACGGGTTAACCATTCCTCGGGCTAGGGGTTCATGCCGAGTTCACTTCTAATCTATTCATCTATGTGCATATGGTTTATTCCCAGTTTATACACAAATAAGTCACAATGGCAACAGTGTGTCTTTGGATCCTACATTAAGCCTTTGTACATGTTTTATACAATGTAGTTAAACAAGTGTTCACATTCAGTATTTAAACAGTATTGTGCTTAATATATGCTCGCGGATCAGTATCGTTGGCACAGGTAATCCTTGATCTACAGGTCAACGAAGGACAAGGTCTCATTACATGACCCTAACATTTGGCCTGCGGGCAGTTTAGGCATTAACTTGCATGTAGAGGTCAAGACGGGCAAGTTACAAACAGAAGAACACTGTCCACCATTTTAGAACACAGGGTGACTTTAGAGTGAGAATCAAAATGGCGGATGAACCTAAAATGGCAGCTAAATCGATCTAAGGTCAGAACCTTGCAATGCGGATTTCTTCGCAGAGCGACTGGGCTTAGGACAATATATACAATAAAGGCCTCAGCGAAGCACTAAACTACTTTTAGTCACTTCACGAGTAACTCCACATCTCAATGTCCATACATCCTGAATCACTATCGGAGATGTCAATTGCCATAAAATCAGTCACTAAGATTTGTTCAGCACATATTCATTGGAGTTTTTCTCTGAGGCGTATACTTTATGCCCTAATGTACCCATCGCTTGTGCGCAACATTCCCCTAGCATTGAACACATACCAGGAAGACATTGTATACAACAACAAAGAAACAACAGGATACCCAAAATGATCAGCAAGACCGAAAGTAGTTTCCATCCCCACGATTGCAAGAAATCCCAGAACCAAGCTCTAAGATCCCAGTTTCCCCCGGGAACATGCACTTCTGAACTTAAGACATGCAGATTCTGTATTGCCTTGAAGATAGTTGGGGAGGAATCTGGCACAAAAACACAGCAAGTGGACCCCACTAATTTACATACCCCACCACGTTCAGCCAGGATGACATCTAATGCCATCCGGTTCTGAAGTGCTACTAACCTTATTGCTTTCTGTTCTAAAGTCATATTATTGAGTATGTCAGTGGTCCGGTTGATGGTCCTCTCCAGGACTCTCGCTAGTCTCCTGATATTTTCTGAGTTCAGTTGTTGAGAAAGAGAATTTGATATGAGGCCGGGAAGCCCAAAAGGAAAAACACCAACACAGGTTACAAAGGACATACAAAGCGCTTTATTTCAAAGTTACAAAGTTACCAAAGTCAATTGATAGCTATTCGGCCCTCTGACTAACACGCGAACCTTCAACGTAAGGTTCGCACTGAAAGTGGGAGAGACCGATCATCGGGATGCTTGGGTTTTTATACGTTTTGTCCTGCATTGGCCAGCCCTCTCGCAAGTTAACCATTCTTGGAACCGTGGCTAGGGTTCGTAGCCAGGTCGAACACACAATTTACATACTTTGATCAGTTCCGCTGATACAGTTACATATTTATACACAGGTTAAAGAGAGGACAAGGTCTTAGTTCGTGACCCTAACAAGTGGCCTGCGGACATATTATTTATTCACGTGTGCGGAGGTCACCATGGCCGGAGTCTTACTCAAAATGTCATTCGGCCTCCATTTTGTGATTCAGGGTGACTTCCACACTGCAAGAGTACCTAAAATGGCGGCTAGGTCCAAGATGGCGGCCTACACAATACATTAAGGTCAAAACCTTGCCGCGGAACCTATGTACATGGTATTCTTTAGACAGCTTGGCGTAGGCCAACATACATTTAAACAATGCGATTGGGGTCACAATATTATATCGATTTCCACAGACCCTCCTTTTGGCCTATGCCAAGTGCTAATACATCATTTCCTAATACTTTCGAAAATAACTGAAGGCATTATCATCCATAGGTTCCGCATCATTGTCCGAAATGTCAATAGCCATAAAGTTGTTCATAAGAACTTCTTGCAACATGAACTCTTTAGATGCTGTCTTCGGGGTGTATATCTTATGCCCTATTGCGCTCATTACCTGAGCACAACATCCCCCCATCATTCCACATATACTCGGGAGGCATTGAAAACAACAGCAAAGAAATAACAGAATCCCTAAAATACCTAAAATGACAGAAAGCACCTTCCACCCCCAAGATCGTAAAGAATCCCAAAACCAAGTACTAAGGTTCCAGTCTCCTACAGGGATATGGACTTCAGAACTGAGAGTGTGTAAATTCTGAATTGCTTTAAAAATTGTTGGGGAAGAATCTGGTACGAAAACACAACAAGCGGACCCCACTAATTTACATACTCCACCTCGTTCGGCTAAAATGACATCTAATGCCATTCGATTTTGAAGTGCTACCAATCTTATCGCCTTTTGCTCTAAGGTCATATTGTAAAGTATGTCCGTGGTCCGGTTGATCGTTTTCTCCAACACCCTCGCTAATCCCCTAATGTCTTCTGAATTTGCTATTTGTCCCCAAAAGGGCACTACTGATTTGGCTATATCCCCGAACACTTGTCCAGGGGTGTCTCCTTTACTATCCCGTCGCGGGCGAGCCTTAGATACCTCTAAGGTACTGGCTATAAATACACCTGGTAACAATATCCCTAAATAACAAGTCCCCTGCCAATCCTTGGGCAACCAGGGAAAAGCTAAACTACCACAAACAAAATAAACGGGTCCCCCTACATACAAAGGCCTATTTTCCCCAGACAAGTTTACAGTATTTACACAAGGCTCGAAGTCTCCCATTAGCCTAGTGCCATTTCTTTGTACACAGAAAGGAACTGAATCAGGACTATGATTCACAGAATAAGAAGGAGCCATGGCATCCTTATTGCCTATCAGAGCCATCTTAAAAGAAACTAGATTTTGGAAAGGAAAAGATAGTTTATCAGATGGCCTAATAGAAGCGACGTTAGGTTTACTTCTATTTGCGAAAAGCGAGCATCCCAGGGGAGTCAATTCACGTTTTTCAAATTCATTCAAATTAGTCCCATCGAAGTTCCCTGAGATGCTATCATTCCATCGGCCAAAGAAGAGTGCTCTAAGAGAGGCATAGCAAGAAGTTGTTAAAGGTAAGGGATGTATATACCATCCCAGTCCCTTGTTCCCATGTTGTGGTAAGTGAGTGCAGATCCAACAATTACTCTTATTAAAAATAGCATGCGTAGCATTCATCACTATCATCAAAGTGTTATTATGATATTTCTGTCTATGCCGAGAGTCCCTAGGGGACAGAGTGTGAAGGTGTACAGAGGGAGTCAAAACAGTTGGTACGATTTTGGTCGGTAACAGAGGCTTCAAAGGATAAATTTCTTCAAAATACCAAAGTCCCACGGCAGCAGTTGCAAAAATAACAATAATCAGAACGAGAACACAACAGTACGTTTTCGGGGCCCAGGCACATTGTTCATTGTTCGATTTGGTCACCTCCTTATCTAATAGTTCAATACGGGGAGCAGCGGTGAAGGCGGCAGGCATCATGGTCATCCCGATCGACGGCCCCAATGTTCGTTGCTGGCGGCACTTCCGCCGCGCGATTTCTTAGTCCTTCCCAACCCTAGCCAACAGAACCCTCCTTTTCTTTGTTCGAAAAAAGAAAGACAACAGTACTTCAATCACTCTTTTCCTTCCAGATGCACGACACTCGTGCGGTAATTCTATTTTCGTGGTCGAAGGTTGTACCTGATGGTACCCAAGTTTGTTGAATCCAAAAGCAAAGTATCGTCGCTCCCTGAGGGGAGCGTCGTGTCGGTGGCGACGGAAGTCGCAGAGCTCGAAACAAGATTTTCCGGAAGCGATTGATCAAGAGAGTGCGGAGACAAAATGGACGGCTCCCCGAGCTCCTCAGGCTCAGAGAACTTCTCCGACGCACTCACAACGCTGCCTGCTACTCCGAGATCAGAGATTGTAGCACCAGCGAGGGGTTCTGTTTCTTCTGTAGCGTGTGGCGTCGGGTGAGGGATCTTCTTAACATGCATTGCATGTATCCAGTTCTTCTTTCCTGCCACCCGCACTGCCGTCCTGGTGACCAATAATACCTGGTAGGGTCCGCGCCAGCGAGGAGCAAGACAGGAAGACCTCTCGTAGGCCTTCACCAGGATCCAGCTACCGGGCAGTATATCGTGTCCTGGGCCCGTAAACCGTACAGGTAAGGCAGCATTCACCTGGTGGTAAATGAAATACAGATTTTTAGTCAATTGATTACAGTAATCTATGAGCAATACATTATCCACATCCCTCAGGGCTTTAGGTTTAGGGAGACCCCAGATATTAGCAGGCCTTCCCATTACCACCTCGAACAGAGAGAGCCCAGTTCGAGTCTGGGGTGTGGTGCGCATAGCTAACAACACAATAGGTAAAGCGTCGGGCCATTTTAGTTTAGTGTCGGCACATGTTTTTGCAAGTTTGTTTTTCAAAATACCGTTGTGTCTCTCTACCAACCCTGCTCTTTGAGGGTGCCTAGCTGAATGAAAACGTTTCTCAATCCCTAGGGCAACACATATTTGCAACATTACGGCTGCGATGAAATGGGGGCCGTTGTCCGACCAAATTATCCTCGGGAGCCCAAATCGAGGGAAGTACTCTTTCACCAGGATCTTTGCGGTAGTCATGGCGGTAGCATCTTTGACAGGGAAAGCCTCGACCCATTTGCTAAAAGCACAAATGATGACAAGAACATATTTCAAGTTATTACATCGCTCCATTTCAATAAAATCAAGATGAATGGTTTCAAAGGGGACAGAGGGGGGCCCGAAACTTCCCCTTGGAGTCACTGTCCCTTTACCCACATTGTGCTGCAGGCAAATCATGCAATTCTGAACATGTCTCTTTGCAGTTTCCAAAATTTTATCATTCACCCAAACCTGCTGTAATATCTTCGTAATTTGCTGGGCACACACATGCGTTGGACCGTGTGCCATTGTAACCATTGCTAACACATAAGAATCAGGAAGCAACCATTTCCCGTCGGATGCGTCCACCCAACACCCTTCATCATCCAATTTTCCCATGCCTTCAGCCCACTTCCTAGACTCTTCAACTGAGGCATCAGTCTGCATATCTCGCACAGACCCAATGCCTTCATCTATTATACAAACATCTCTCACTTCCCTCGAGGTGTACATGTCTG
Organism: Ambystoma mexicanum; assembly: GCF_040938575.1. Lineage (NCBI taxonomy): Eukaryota > Metazoa > Chordata > Amphibia > Caudata > Ambystomatidae > Ambystoma > Ambystoma mexicanum. The sequence goes on from NC_090932.1 coordinate 1,302,325,284, forward strand.
TGCTAAGGTCTGTGGCTGTTTGTCTAGCTATCAAATCTGCAAAAGCATTTCCTCTGCCCACATTGTCTATGACCTTGCGATGTGCTGCACATTTCATGATCGCTAATTGTTCAGGGAGTGAGAGTGCTGAAAGTAGTTGTACTATTAAGGGACCATGCTGAATCTTGGTCCCATGTGAGGTCAGAAACCCTCTTTCCGACCACAGTTTTCCGAAGTTGTGAGCCACCCCAAAGGCGTACTGGCTATCCGTATAAATATTGACTCTATGCCCTTGGGAGAGCTCACAAGCGCGGGTCAACGCTATAATCTCCGCGGCCTGCGCGGAGTTATGCGGAATCCTTTTAGTTTCAACAATCTTGTTCAAAGTAGTAACTGCAAAGGCAGCTGTAGATGTGCCATTCGGAAGTTTGAAGCAGGAGCCATCACAAAACAGCTCCCCTTCCGCATTCTCCAAAGGAGTATCTGAGAGGTCTATCCTGCCCTTTGTTTCTTGTTCGGTGGCATACAGGCAGTCATGTGATCCTTCATCACCGCAAACAATATTTTGCGGGAGAGGTAAGAGTTCAGCCGGATTGAGAACACAACACCTTTTAATTTGGATATGAGGAGCAAATAGGACTAATTCGTACCTTGTCAACCGGGCAGAGGTAAGGTGTTGCGTTTGAGTTTTATTCAATAGAATATCAACAGAGTGAGGTACCATCAAGATTAAATCGTGGCCTAGGACCATCCCCTCACTCTGTTTTACAGACGCAGAGGCAGCAGCAACAGCGCGCAGACATCGCGGCAAAGCGCATGCAACAGGATCGAGGGCGGAGGAATAATAGCCGCACGGCCTATTCTTCCCTACATGTTCCTGTGTTAACACAGACAAAGCACATCCATCACATTCATGCACAAACAACACAAAGGCCTTATCGTTGATGTTCCGATTCCCATGGCAGTGGCAGAGAAATGCCCTTCTTCGTCAAAGCCAACATCGGTTTTACCACTAGTGCAAAGTTCGGGATCCACAGTCTACAGTAGGACGCCATCCCTATCAGGGCTCTGACTTCCTTCTGTGTTTTTGGGACAGACATGCCAGAAATGTGTTTTATTCGTTCAGGTGTCAATCTTCTCCCCTCCTTTGACAGGAGGTAGCCTAAATAGGCAACCTCCTGGCAACAATATTGAAATTTTTTAAGCGAAGCTTTGTGACCATTTTCAGCTAGATGAACAAGCAACAATATAGTGCCTTCTTTACAAGCTTTCTCAGAGTCTGCAGCCAGGAGCAAATCGTCTACATATTGAAGCAGCGTGCAAGTAGGTGGCAATTCAAGGGTGTCGAGCTGCTCCTTTAAGGCTCTACTATAGATACTAGGACTTTCAGTATACCCTTGAGGTGCCCTTGTGAATGTAAACGAGCGTCCCCCCAAGGTGAACGCGAACAAATACCTGCTCTCCTCATGTATCGGAATACTAAAGAAGGCGTTTTTCAAATCTACGACACTAAAGTGTGTAGCCATAGCAGGGATCATTGTTACGATCGTAGTTACATCAGGCACTATTGGAAATTGTGGGGCTACCACTCGGTTAATAGCACGAAGATCTATTATAAACCGGTACGGAATTGCATTGTCGCCTTTCTTATATACTGGCAAGATCGGGCTATTACATAAGCTACCTGTTATCTCTTCGATCACTCCACGATGTACAAAATCGGAGACAATGCATTTCAGAGCACGCTCACCTTCAATTGAAATTTTATATTGCGGAATGCGCGGTAGCTTAACCCCATGTTTCAAGACTATCTTAACAGGCTCGATGTGCAATATCCCGACATCATTGTCGTCTATTGCCCACAAACATTCCGGGACAATGTCAAACTCGGGAGGTAGAGGTCGGGTCAAGTACTGGGAGTTAAAGGGTTGCTGTGGTGAAACTGTTAATCTTATTCCGTCAGGGGAACAATGAATCACTGCATTCAGTTTCTTTAACAAATTCAACCCTAGCAAATTTTCTCCGCAGTTTGAAGTAAGAAGAAAAGGGCACTGGTCTGTAAAAGGACCCAAAGAAACAGATACCGGCGCAGAAACCGGACAAACAGTTGGTATACCAGAGAACCCTATAGAAACGTTTGTTTTCCCTGACAGTGGGATGTTTGGAACCCTAGAATGGTCAATGGAGCACTTTTGTGCTCCAGTGTCGATCAAGAACTGATGTTTCCTATTCCCCACCAATAATTCAACGTAGGGGCCCTTCTGAATAACGGGAATAGGTAAAGGTTCCAAACGCTGCTTCGGGCAATCCTAGTAAGGCAGAACTTCGTCAAAGGGAAGTTCTTCAGAAAGATAGGCAGCAGAAGGGTGATCAAATATATTTCTCGAGTCCATACTCGGAGTCTGATTTTCCCGTGAAAAAGGTTGCTGGGGATCTTGTAGAAGCTGACCCCTATCAGGGCCCCCTGCTCCGGGGCGGCCCCTTGGTCGCCTACCCATACCTCCAAATGTGCCTCCTGACCTCTGACGAAGGGCAGGGCACTGTGCTCGCCAGTGACCTTCCTGGCGGCAATAAGCACACTGATTAATATTTATAGAATTTGGAGGAGTATTTCCTCTTGGAATGTACTGACCTCTAGTCTGTGTCGTACCTCCTCTGGGGTTTCTGACAATTTGCTGCAACAATACCTTAGTCTTTAAGTCACCCCTTCTTTTTTCGATTTTCTCTTTTTCATTATTAACCCGATTCTCATTATACTGAGCCATATGCAAAACCTCTGACTGAGATTTTGCCTGCCAAGCGCTCTCTGAGGACATAATTTGTGACTGGATGTCGGGCAACAATCCACGTACAAATTTGTCCACAAACAACCTCTTCCCCGACTCTGTGCCTAAATCCTGTCCACTGAAGTCAGAGAACACCTGTTCAAATCTATTAAAGAATTCAGTAGTACCTTCAGTTTTCCCTTGGACGCAGGCCGTAAGCTTGTCCCAAATAATCCTTTTTTCTGGGATTATAGTTTTTAGTTTAGCAACTATTCTATCGGGTAAGGTAAGTATTACCTGGGGTGGTTTCTCACCAGCTGGTCGTTCCCCATCTATTCTAATCAGATTTACCCATGTATCCTCTAGCCCCGGCACATCATCTACTGTCCGTACCTGTTTCCATACATCAACTGGCAAAAGCACTGGAAACAATAAGTCCATGTCACTTAAGGTGAACACAGAAGACTGTAAGACGGATTCTATTTCCTTATAAAACCCTGTTGGGTTTTTCCTAATATCAGGGACTGATTGTCTAATCGTGTTCACTTCCTGTCGAGAGAACGGGACGTGAACAAACTGCGATACGTAATGTGCAGGGATATCCATCGCGGGAGTACCAGCCGCCGCGTCGGCGGGGATTTCTACTTTTGGGACAAGGGTCGGAGGGACCTCTCTCATAGGCAACTGAGATATAGGGACCTCCGACCGCTTACTGAGCAATAGGGCCAAATCGAGCGCTAAAGCAGCTGTAGAAGTGTCGGGTGAAAAAGCTCTTTTACAAATACCCAATAACTCTATGGGGCAACCAACCTTCTTCCTTATACATTCCTCCTGTAAGTGCTGTACCATTACTTGGATTACCTTTCTTTGCATCTCTACCGTGTATTGACTATATGTGTCATACACCTCATCTGGCGGTATCGATGAATCCGGGATCCATCGAATCGCGTCTTTGGTACAAATTCGTACTTCCTCAGGTGCTGATCTTCGGCACGAAAGGAACCGTTTCTGTACATATATCCTATCGTCCTCATCATCCTCGTTTTGTAACCTTTCAAAATCCCTCCTAAACTCAAACAACCTATCAACATGTCCATATACTTTCTGCTCTGTATCCCTCGAAAGTGCCAAAGCATTCAGATCTCTCACCCCTTGTGGGAGATCCGAAGTCTGCAATCTACCCCACATTACACCTAAGTGAATCCCCAGTCCTTCAATAAAAACATTTTTCTCGGGAAAATCGTGCAAATTAGATAATGTTGAAAATACATCAGTTTGATCACCTTTTTCCATGCAATGCTTAGCCCAAGCAAATAGTTCCTGTTTCCTGCCCGCAGGAACAGTACTACGAGTCACAATTGTTGACCCTGCACCGGGATCTGTTTTAACGAACACGGGACTCCCCGGAATCGAAAGTGTAGGTGGACTTAACAAGGGTGCAGGGGAGAGAGGCAGTGTAATAGACAGAGGAGCGACAACCAAAGAACTAGGAGCAGTAGGCTGCGCAGGGGGGGTAGGAATAGCAACGGGAACAATAGCAGGAACGGGCAAGGTGCCCACAACAGGAGCATACAGAGGTGGCGCTGAAGAATCAGGCCTCCGTTCGTTCAATATTTTCTCAATAAACTCCTCGGAAACATTGAAATCTTTAGAGGGGTAAATTTTCTGGACCCCGAGCGAGAAAGCTCTATCCATTTTCTGGGCTTCTTCTAATCGTTTTTCCTTGTCATACAACAATGCCTTTTCGGCATTTGTTTTATGACGACGTGCATGTTTATCCCTACTTTTAAGCTGCTGCAATGCTTCCTTTTTCCAATTTTGTAACACATCAAAGGCTGCTGGCCTGTCATGATCTCTGCTTCCAAAAGGTCAGGGTTTTCCCAACTCCCTTGGAAGCAGATCCATAACCCAGGTTCTGAGTGCCAACCAGTCCCAATTGGGACCTTTTGGACCCAGTCCTGGCGCCTGTGGCACCAGGCTCATAAATATGCCCAGTCCCAGCGCTGGAAGCGCCGGGCTCATAATGCTTGGGTGGACTTACCTGCAGCAGACCATGCTGCTTACTTGCCTCTGATCCTCTTCTGTTTGGAACTACTTTTCCTGTTGGGTGGGGCTGGAGCCACTCCCTAGATTCAGAACACTGGAACTCTTCTGGAAGGCAGGAACTCTTTTTTTACCAGGAACTCTTTTCTTACTTAGGCGTGGCTGTGGAAGGAGACACCTAAGCACTACAGGAGGCTATTTAAACCACACCCGGTGGATGAATCTTGCTTTGCGTTATTCTGCACCCTCTGCAGCAGAACGCTCATCGTGTCTTCTGCATCCGGTCCTGGGCCTAAGGAAAAAGGCTTACCATCCTGAATCCAGTCTTCAGCAACACCTATAAAGACAAGAAAGAACAGGTTAGCATTCCGGCATCTGAAAGGCAAAGGCTTACCTACTCTTCGTGCGCTCCGGAGGTCTTCACACTGCATTCCGGCATCTGAAAGACAAAAGCTTACCAACTCTTCGCACGCTCCGGAGGCCGTCGGCACTGCATCTCGCATCTGAAAGACAAAACAAGGTGCGTTTAAAGACATTGGGGAACTTTAATACTCACGTGCCATTACTCCTTTCCACATCTAACCCAGTGGGTATCCCGGCACCCTGCAGCCGCTCCGAACTTGTACCTGCAAAATAAAAAGACAGTTAGAGCGCTTTGTGAAGCTGGCAACAAGCGCTTACTTACGTGCTTCCAAGCGCTTCTATTCATCACACGGGCTCCATCTTCAACTCACTTCAGCCCGTCATCCGCCATCGCCGGAACCCTGCAAAACAAGAGACATCATTATTAAAGACTTTAAAGACATTTGAGTTACTCGAAACTTACCGTTCGTGCAGTAAACGACGGACAGCAGTCCTCTGAAGTCAAGAGGCCTGCGCTACCTATCCAGTGAAGAAACTGGCTACAGCACCCTGCCCCGAGGCAGATGGAGAGCGCGGCATTCACTTACCTAAGGTGAGAGCGTTAACCTGTGGGGGTCTACAGGAGAGGAGAAGAGGAAAGAGATAGGGACACCCCGATAACCCCAGTTCATTAACCCCGTATTTTCTATCTGCAGACATCTTACTCTGCACGTCAGGCATACAGGGCACAGAGGTCCAGCCCAAAGAGCCAATCGGGTGCTGCACATCACCTTTGAAGATACGGTAGTCGCCCAGTCAAGACCGGCGCCTCTGCGAGAATCAGGTGAGCGTTACAGAACGCAAAGCCTACCGCAAAACTCTCGCCCAGGCGCTATGGAAACCTCAGATACTGACCACCTAGCCCGGTTACTTGGGGAACTAAGGGCAGAAGTGCATGCAGCACGTCAGGAAACGAACGCTCTAAGAAGGGAACTAATTATTTCCAAGGAGAGAACAGATGATCTTGCTAGACAATTGCTACAGTCACAAGCCGGACAGACCCCGCTACCCGCATCAGGGGCAAATCTTCCTTCAACATCCTCTATGAATCCAGTGCAGATCAACCTACCTGGGAATGTACCTCTGGCTCCGCCCGAACGATTTTCTGGTGACCCAAAGAGGTTTGCGGTATTTATCAATCAGTGCCGGTTGCACTTCTTATGCCGGCCAGCAGCCTTTCCAACTGATCAAGCTAAAGTAGCTTTTGTACTTTCGTACCTTAGTGGCAATGCGGCAGACTGGTCGATCCCTCTAGTTAATCAAGATGATCCGGTTCTCCATGATTTTCAAGCCTTTCAGCTTAGTATGGAAAAACTGTTCGCAAGACATGCACAGGGGCAGGCCTTGGACAATGAGCTTCTTTCGATGCGACAGGGTAATCAAGACCTTTTGGCTTATATTGCATCTTTCAATAGACTAATAGTGGAAACTCAATGGCCTGAGGACAAAAGGATTACGCTGTTTTATAGAGGTCTACGTGGAGAGCTCAAAGACGTTTTAGCCCAAGTAGTGAATCCCCCACAAGACTGTTCGGATTATATAGACTTGGTCGTTCAAATAGATCACAGACTGCAGAACAGGAAGGCCGATCGTTCCAAGTTTGATGCTCGAGTATTTTCCAAACCGCCAACTCCTTCCAAAGGAGTAGACTCCGGGGAACCCATGCAAATAGGGGGTCTGAAAGGTCCTCTAACACAAAGGGAGCGGGAAAGGAGAAAACAGTTGCAATTATGCCTATATTGCGGAAACTCAGGGCACTTTCTTCGAGACTGTCCGGTGAAACCTGCCAAGAAGGCAGTAGGAGCTGCAGTTACCACAGTTACAAACTCTGAGCAGGGAAACGACCTCGCCCGACAAGAATAGAGGTCCTCTTGCCGAGCGTGAAAACCAGTTCCGTGACCTCGCATTTCGTGATACCTATGGTCCTCATTAGCCCTGATAATCCGGGTCGATTACATGCAATTGAAGCTTACGTCGACAGCGGTGCCATCGGCAATTATGTGGGTCATGAAATGGTTTTGAGGATGAATCTAACTCTTTGTCCCAAGGCTGTAAAGGACGTCATTACTACGGTGGATGGTACGGAGATAGCCTCCGGGCCAGTAACGCACACCACTCAAGAGGTGACGCTAGTAAGTCAAGATGGACACCATGAGAAGATCGTGTTCGATGTGATCAAGGCCCCTCAGTTCCAGATTATTCTAGGAATACCTTGGTTAGAGAAACACAATCCTCTGATCGATTGGCGAGCAAGAACGGTCCAGTTTCCAGAATGTGTCTCTACGTGTCACCCTCCACCTGGTGTTGCACTGGCAGCAATTTCTTCAGAGACTCCCCAGTTACCTCCCGAATACCTAGAATACCAAGATGTTTTCCGGAAGGAGCAGGCTAACTCTCTACCTCCTCATAGGTCTTATGACTGCCAGATAGACCTGATACCTGGATCTACTCCTCCTTGTAGTAGAATTTATGCCATCACCGAGCCTGAGAACCTTCACCTTCGACAATACCTGGATCAATACCTGGCAAATGGGTTTATTCGTCCCTCCAAGTCCCCTGCCTCTTCAGCTTTGTTCTTCGTTCCAAAAAAGGAAGGAGACCTTAGAACTTGTATCGATTATCGCTCCCTGAACCAGATCACCGTTAAGAATAGATATCCGTTACCTTTGATCCCTGAACTCCTGGACCAAGTCAGAAAAGCATGCATATATACAAAGCTGGATCTTAGAGGAGCTTACCACTTGGTACGAGTAAAAGAGGGCGATGAATGGAAGACGGCCTTCCGCACCAAGTATGGGCTATTTGAATATCAGGTCATGCAATTCGGACTTTGCAATGCCCCGGCCGCCTTTCAATATTTTATGAACGATGTCCTCAGAGAGCTCATAGATGTGTGTGTTGTTGTTTACATCGACGACATTCTCGTTTATTCTTCATCGGAATCTGAACATCGGAAACACGTGAAAATGGTCCTCGAAAGATTGCGTCAACACAAACTTTTCGCTAAGTTGGAAAAATGTGTTTTCAACGTGACTGAAGTTGAATTCTTGGGATTCATATTATCACCTGGCGGAGTGCGTATGGATTCAAAGAAGGTCGATGCAGTTCTCAAATGGCCATCACCATCCTCCGTAAAAGGTGTGCAAAGCATGTTAGGCTTCGCTAACTTTTACCGCAGGTTTATCCCCGAGTTCTCTCAAATAGTCCAGCCCATCACTGCCTTGTTAAAGAAAAACAAAAGTTTTGAATGGTCTACCGAGGCGGAACAAGCTTTCCAGGATTTGAAGACTAAATATATCTCTGCACCAATCTTAAAACACCCTCGCCCCGAACTCCCCTATATCGGGGAAACTGATGCTTCAAGCCTTGCCATGGGGGCAGTTCTATCACAAAAGGACCCGGTAACCAATCAGTTGCATCCCGTGGCATTTTGGTCCCGCAAATTCTCACCTCCTGAAGTCAATTACACGATTACTGACAAGGAACGTCTGGCTATCAAGTCTGCCTTTAAGGCTTGGCGGCATTATCTGCTGGGGGCCCGACACACCGTTACTGTGATTACGGATCACCGAAACCTGCAATATTTGAAAACCGCAAAAGCCCAATCCTCTAGACAACTCCGTTGGGCATTATTCTTTGCCGAGTTTGACTTCATAATTACCTATCGACCTGGTACCAAGAACGGTAAAGCCGATGCCCTTTCTCGGATGGGAGTGGAAGAACACTTGATCAACCCTAAACCTGTACCAATCATTCCCGAACAAAGAATTCTGGGTGTAATCACCACAGAATCCATAGAGGAAGTTAAGGATAAAGCCAGGCAACTTGTAACTCCAGCAGACATACAGAATTGGCATCTGCAGGGAAAGGACTTTGCAGTAAAGGACAACATATTGTATTTCCAAGAACGATTATACATACCCAGCACAGATTTACAGAAAAAAGTAATCTCTTGTTATCACGACTCTTTAATGGAAGGTCATCCCGGTATAGCCAAGACCTCAGAAAAGATCAAGCGCTACTTCTGGTGGCCGTCTTGGAAAAAAGATATCAGAGACTTTATAATGTCCTGTGGAGTATGCGCCCAAAACAAGAGTCAAAAGGAAAGACCAGCAGGCCTCTTACGCCCTATTGACATCCCACCTCGCCCTTGGCATACGCTTTCTATGGACTTCATCACCGATCTACCTCCATGCTCCGGATACAATACCATTCTAGTAATCGTGGACTTATTCTCCAAGATGGCGCATTTCATTCCGCTCAAAGGCTTGCCAACAGCAGCAACTCTGGCCCGAGAATTTCTCGAAAACATCGTCCGACTGCACGGTTTTCCTTCGGTTCTAATTTCGGATCGAGGTAGTCAATTTATTTCTCATTTTTGGCGAAGTTGCTGTCGGTCAGCTCAAATTGATGTGAGACTATCGACCAGTCACCACCCTCAGACCGACGGACAAACCGAGAGGACCAATCAAACTCTGGAACAGTATTTACGCTGCATGCTGCAACAAACTGAAAAAACTTGGAAAGATATCCTTTGGATAGCCGAGTATGCCTACAATAACTCTGTCCATTCGGGAACTGGGAAAACCCCGTTTTTTCTTTTGTACGGCAGTCACCCTCGAACCTCGGAGTTGGATCCCCTCCAAGATCTTGAAACACCAGCAGTAGACTACCTGCATTCTACAATCACCCAAGCCTTTAAGGAAGCTGTTTCTCACCTTCAAAGGGCTAAAGAACAATACAAGAAAGGAGCAGATCAACATCGGAAGGAAGCCCCTCACTATCAAGTAGGGGATCAAGTCTGGTTATCCACCAGATATCTATCTCTAAAAGGGCCACGCACATTCAACCCAAGATACCTTGGTCCCTATTCCATCACTACCATAGTAAACCCAGTAGCGGTCAAGTTGGACTTGCCCCCGCACATGAAGATACATCCGGTCTTCCACGTCTCTCTATTAAAACCCGTGCAACCTCAAACCCGACTAACCAAATCTCCAAAACCTATCCTAGTTGATGGAGAACTCGAGTTTGAAGTCAAAAGCATTCTGGACTCCAAGATCTCCAAATCTAAACTATTCTACCTAATTGACTGGAAAGGCTACGGCCCCCAAGAGAGATCCTGGGAACCTGCTGAATATGTCCATGCTCCTCGCCTAATCAAAAGATTTCACCGAACATTTCCTGACAAGCCAAAACCCCCGGAGAAGCCTGGTTTGGGAGGGGCCTTGAGGGGGGGTACTGTCATGATCTCTGCTTCCAAAAGGTCAGGGTTTTCCCAACTCCCTTGGAAGCAGATCCATAACCCAGGTTCTGAGTGACAACCAGTCCCAATTGGGACCTTTTGGACCCAGTCCTGGCGCCAGTGGCACCAGGCTCATAAATATGCCCAGTCCCAGCGCTGGAAGCGCCGGGCTCATAATGCTTGGGTGGACTTACCTGCAGCAGACCATGCTGCTTACTTGCCTGCCAGTTGAGCCTCTGATCCTCTTCTGTTTGGAACTACTTTTCCTGTTGGGTGGGGCTGGAGCCACTCCCTAGATTCAGAACACTGGAACTCTTCTGGAAGGCAGGAACTCTTTTTTTACCAGGAACACTTTTCTTACTTAGGCGTGGCTGTGGAAGGAGACACCTAAGCACTACAGGAGGCTATTTAAACCACACCCGGTGGATGAATCTTGCTCTGCGTTATTCTGCACCCTCTGCAGCAGAACGCTCATCGTGTCTTCTGCATCCGGTCCTGGGCCTAAGGAAAAAGGCTTACCAACCTGAATCCAGTCTTCAGCAACACCTATAAAGACAAGAAAGAACAGGTTAGCATTCCGGCATCTGAAAGGCAAAGGCTTACCTACTCTTTGTGCGCTCCGGAGGTCTTCACACTGCATTCCGGCATCTGAAAGACAAAAGCTTACCAACTCTTCGCACGCTCCGGAGGCCGTCGGCGCTGCATCTCGCATCTGAAAGACAAAACAAGGTGCGTTTAAAGACATTGGGGAACTTTAATACTCACGTGCCATTACTCCTTTCCACATCTAACCCAGTGGGTATCCCGGGACCCTGCAGCCGCTCCGAACTTGTACCTGCAAAATAAAAAGACAGTTAGAGCGCTTTGTGAAGCTGGCAACAAGCGCTTACTTACGTGCTTCCAGGCGCTTCTATTCATCACACGGGCTCCATCTTCAACTCACTTCAGCCCGTCATCCGCCATCGCCGGAACCCTGCAAAACAAGAGACATCATTATTAAAGACTTTAAAGACATTTGAGTTACTCGAAACTTACCGTTCGTGCAGTAAACGACGGACAGCAGTCCTCTGAAGTCAAGAGGCCTGCGCTACCTATCCAGTGAAGAAACTGGCTACAGCACCCTGCCCCGAGGCAGATGGAGAGCTCGGCATTCACTTACCTAAGGTGAGAGCGTTAACCTGTGGGGGTCTACAGGAGAGGAGAAGAGGAAAGAGATAGGGACACCCCAATAACCCCAGTTCATTAACCCCGTATTTTCTATCTGCAGACATCTTACTCTGCACGTCAGGCATACAGGGCACAGAGGTCCAGCCCAAAGAGCCAATCGGGTGCTGCACATCACCTTTGAAGATACGGTAGTCGCCCAGTCAAGACCGGCGCCTCTGCGAGAATCAGGTGAGCGTTACATGGCCTAGCCTTTTTCTTAAGCAAGATCGATTCTAAGTATTCAATACGGGGGATCTCAAAACTACCATTGATTGGCCACTGAAATTCGGAGGCATTTCTGGTCTGTCTGTGCCAAATGTCATTAAATACAATGCTACCAATGCCATACTTACAGTACATAGTACACGCCGGCGACCCCTCCTGTGGTGCCGGACGGCTAAATTCCAAAGATTGTCGATCGCTGCGGAACAGAGCCCTAAAGCAGCTAGACAATTTCCCAGGCATTTCTCAAAGAATTGGTGTTACCTGGTCCAATAATTGTGTCTGCAGATACAATACGCCAAATTCAAATTGTCAGGGTTAAATTAAGAGCCGGGTCACGACTGCACCTGACCAAACCTAAGGAGGACCGTACGGTTTACAAAGGACTTCAACTAACGAATTTTTACCTGCGTTCGGTGGTTTCGGCAAATCTGCCCGCCTCGGAATTGGACCCTCGTCAAGATGCCGTGTCAGACCGTACGACTATCGCCCAAGGATCGGATCGTGCAGCGCTGCCGAGGTATTGCGTCTCGATCGGTCGGGCCCGCAGAATCACACCGTCCGATCCCGATTCGATAGTCTGCGTCAACCTTCAATGATCCGGCATCAATCTTGAGGGTCCCTATTCGGGCGCCAACTGTTGAGAAAGAGAATTTGATATGAGGCCGGGAAGCCCAAAAGGAAACACACCAACACAGGTTACAAAGGACATACAAAGCGCTTTATTTCAAAGTTACAAAGTTACCAAAGTCAATTGACATACGGATAGCTATTCGGCCCTCTGACTAACACGCGAACCTTCAACGTAAGGTTCGCACTGAAAGTGGGAGAGACCGATCATCGGGATGCTTGGGTTTTTATACGTTTTGTCCTGCATTGGCCAGCCCTCTCGCAAGTTAACCATTCTTGGAACCGTGGCTAGGGTTCGTAGCCAGGTCGAACACACAATTTACATACTTTGATCAGTTCCGCTGATACAGTTACATATTTATACACAGGTTAAAGAGAGGACAAGGTCTTAGTTCGTGACCCTAACAAGTGGCCTGCGGACATATTATTTATTCACATGTGCGGAGGTCACCATGGCCGGAGTCTTACTCAAAATGCCATTCGGCCTCCATTTTGTGATTCAGGGTGACTTACACACTGCAAGAGTACCTAAAATGGCGGCTAGGTCCAAGATGGCGGCTTACACAATACATTAAGGTCAAGACCTTGCCGCGGAACCTATGTACATGGTATTCTTTAGACAGCTTGGCGTAGGCCAACATACATTTAAACAATGCGATTGGGGTCACAATATTATATCGATTTCCACACAGTATTTGCCCCCAAAATGGCACAAAGGATTTAGCTATATCGCCTAGAACTTGTGCTGAAGTGTCACCATTTTCGTCTCGCCGTGGATGAGCCTTTGAAATTTCTACAGTACTAGCAATGAATACCCCAGGTAACAGAATCCCTAAATAACAGGTTCCCCGCCAATCCCTTGGTAACCATGGAAATGCTACATTACCGCAAACAAAGTAGACAGGTTCGCCTACATACAAAGGTCTTTCCTCACCAGTCAAATTCGCAACGTTGGCACAACCTTTAAAATCACCCATTGACTGAGTACCATTCCTCTGTATGCGGAAAGAAACTGAATCGGGGCTATGGTTTACAGTGTAGGAAGTAGGTGTGGCATCCTTATTGCCTATAGGAGCCATCTTGAAAGAGATCAAAGATTGAAAAGGACGGGACAGTCTATCAGAAGGCCTAATAGAAGCAACATTAAGCTTACTCCTATTTGCAAAGAGCAAGCATCCCAGAGGCGTCAGAACACGTTTTTCAAACTCGTTTATATTAGTCCCATCAAAATTCCCCGAGATGCTATCGTTCCATCAACCCAAGAATAGTGCTCTAAGAGAAGCATAGCATGCAGTTGTCAAAGGTAAAGGATGAATATACCAACCCAGCCCTTATCCCAGTGTTGCTGTAAATGTGAACAGACCCAACAGTTAGACTTATTAAAAATGGCATGTGTAGCATTCATGATTAGTAGAAGTATGTTATTGTGATAACTCTGTCTGTGCTGAGAGTCTCTAGGAGATAGAGTGTGCAGATGCATGAAAGGAGTAGAAACAGTAGGTACATTTTCAGTAGGCAACAAATTCTCAAGCGGATGTACTTCTTCTAGATACCAGAAACCTAAGACAATGACTATTGTAAAACCAATTAACATTATCACAAGACAGCAATACGTTTTTGGGGCCCACATATTAGATTGCCATTATCAGAGCTGGTCATACGTTCTCTTATCGGTTCTGTGCGAGCGGAAGCGGTTGCAGGCATTGTAGTCTTCAAACGAAAGCGCCAATGTTATTTGCTGGCGATCTCCAGGCCGAGCGTTTTCTTAGCCCTTCCACAAACCGTAGCCAACAGAATCCCCTTACGAACAAGTGACCGGGCCAAAAAGACAAGCCCTTTGATGATTTTCCTCAATGGAACAGCCGAACCGTGCAGTAAGTCTATTTCCTCGGATGCAGATCGTACCTTGTGATCCCTGGTACTGAGTGATCTGTGAACAACGTGTCGTCACTTCCCACTGGAAGTGGCGAATGATCAGAAGCAAGCTCAGAGGCAAGGTTAGGGACAACTTCTGGAAACAAAATGGTTGGAGAGTGTGGAGATGAAATGGCTGTTTACCCAGACCTCACAGGCTCAGGGAGAGTCTCCGCTGAACTCTCGATGCTGGTTGCTGCTTCGTGATGGTTGGTTACAGCATTGGTGAGCGGTTCTGTATCTTCTATAGCGTGTGGCACTGGGTGTGGAATCCTCTTGGTATGTGACGCGTGTATCCAATTCTTCCGACCTGCTACCCGCACCGCAGTCTGTGTGACCAGCAAAACTTGGAAGGGGCCCCGCCAATGAGGTGCAAGGCAAGAAGATTGCTCACATGATTTGGTGAGGATCCACTCCCCCGGTCATATACTGTGACCGGGACCCTCTTACCGTACAGGTAAAACCTCTCACACCTGGTGATAAATCAAATACAAGTTTTTAATTAACTGTCCACAGTAGCCAGAGAGAAGTACATTTTCAACGTCTCGTAAAGAACGAGACTTCGGAACATTCAAAATATTAGCTGGCCTACCCATAACCACCTCAAAGGGGGAGAGCCCAGTCTTAGTTTGAGGGGTTGTTCGCATTGATAACAACACGATCGGTAAGGCATCCGGCCATTTTAATTTGGTGCCGGCACACATTTTAGCAAGCTTGTTCTTGATGATGCCATTGTGTCTTTCTACCAGTCCAGCACTCTCTGCGTGTCTAGCCGAATGGAACCGTTTTTCGATCTGTAATCCCGCGCATATCTGCAGAATTACAGCAGCGATAAAGTATGGACCATTGTCCGGCCAGATGACTCTTGGTAACCCAAATCTTGGAAAATATTCCTTTAACATAGTCTTTTCCGTGGTCATAGCTTTGGCATCTTTGACGGGAAAAGCCTCAACCCATTTGCTAAAAGCACAGATGACGACTAATACATACTTGAAATTGTTGCAACGCTCCATTTCAATAAAATCAAAATGAATGACCTCGAAAGGGACAAAAGGTGGACCAAAACTACTCCTAGGAGTTGATGTGGCCTTTCCCACATTATGCTGCAAACAAATCATGCATCCCTGAACGAAGCGTTCAGCTACTTTAGGGATTTTGTCATTTACCCATACTTTTTGCAACATTTCAGTAATTTTACGAGCACATATGTGGGTGGGACCATGAGCCATAACAACCATCATCATAATATATGCGTCAGGCAGTAACCATTTCCCTTCAATTTTGTCCACCCAACAACCATCATCATCCAGTTTTCCCAAGCCCTCAGCCCATTTCTGAAATTCTTCTAATGTGGCATCGGCTTGGATATCCTTCACAGAGTCAATACCCTCATCCAAAGTACAAGCATTTGTGGCTTCCCTTGAAGTATACATTTCTGATGAGAGATCAGTGGCAGTCTGTTTGGCTATCTGGTCAGCAAAAGTGTTCCCTTTTCCTACATGATCTACAATCTTCTGATGTGCTGCACATTTTATGATAGCTAGCTGAGTAGGGAGTGAAAGTGCTGAGAGTAGCCGTACTATCAAGGAGCCATGTTGGATTTTCGTACCATGTGAAGTCAAGAAACCTCTTTCTGCACAAAGTCTAATGAAGTTGTGAACCACCCCAGAGGCATACTGACTGTCGGTATATATGTTTACCGTAAGCCCTTCGGAAAGTTCACAAGCTCGGGTCAATGCTATAATCTCTGCGGCCTGCGCAGAGTTATGCGTGATTCTCTTGGTTTCCACAACCGTTGTCAGGAATTCTAGGTGGAAACTGTGGAATCACTGGAAACACTAGGTTAACACTTCCTCCACGTTCTAGTCCTTATCCAGCATGGCAGAGTCACGTATAAAAATAGACTCCGCCCACCTCTCGGTGCGTTGTATCTGTGTTTACTCGTTCAATGCTCCGAGACACCCGCGCTGTGTTTATTCCCTCCTGTGAATCTTTGTCAGTTTCGCCTGACTTCCTCTCAGCTGTACTGTGTTTCTTGTTCTTTCACTCCGGTCCCGACCTTCCTGGCTTTTTTTCCCTTTCTTTATTAGCTTCCTGCTTTCGCGACTTACGCTTTTCCCCCTATACTTTCACTTTCTTTCGCCGATCATTCGCCATCTTGTCTTGCCTTGCGCTGAGCATCGCTTTGTTCCGCGACCCTGTGCACCTTCCTTCCTACCTTTGGCTGTCTTTGGCCACCTACTTCTGTTATCTTTGTCTTCTTTGACCTGGGTACTCTTAGTGACTTTTCCCGAGTCACCTCTTCTACTTAAACTCCTGGCTTTATACTTGCCTTTCTTTCCAGTTAACCAAGCTACTTTCTATCTCGGGTCTTTGGCATCGTCAGTGTATAGACGTTGCTACTTTCATTATTCCTGACCTTTGCTGTTTATTCCTCATCCCTTCTTCCTTCAAGTCTTACACTGTTTTCTCCAATTTCACAATTTCTATCGAGCTGATCTATGCCAGTTTATTTAGACCCTTAGCCTGTGAGTAGCTCCTTACACTTTCCTTTTCTTCTACTATCTGTTTCTTCTTATCCTGTTTGGGATTCTTTCCCTCAAGAACTTGGTTACTATATCCCAAGTTTGCCAATCAGACTTCCATTTGCAGCAGTTACCACACTCTAGCCAGTCGCTCCAGCTTGCCTCTATTTGGAGTACTACCTTCCATCCTGTGCAGTCATCCATCAGGGTTTTTTCTGCCTTGCGGCTTTTCCCCTGATTTTGGGTCTGGCTCCCCGGGGTCCCCCCCGAGGACAGGTTTCCATCCCTGTCAAGGTGGCCTCCGGGGGAGCCAGGCCCTACTTACACGACCGGAAGGACCGCAAACACAAGAAGAAACTGAATGTTAAAAAGAAGCAGACCCGCAAGACATCTGTAAACGTCACCACGAGTACCTCTTCCGAAGAATCAGGTGAGGAGGATTGGGAGGGTAAGCATTCTCCTCACAGCATACAACGCCCAATTGTTCCCATGGCATCCTTGGAGCAGTACCAGGAATTGGTTGCAGCTATGCAAAACCTTACCGTAGAAGTACAAGCATTATTGCCTGAGAATGTTGCTCTACGTCAACAAGTTGTGTTACATCGCGACGACCAGGGTGACTTGACACCCATGACGCTATCTTTTGGAAAATATGATGGACATCCAGGTGGACTCAAGGATTATCTAGACGCTTGCAAAGTGTATTTCACTTTCAGACCCCATGCATACGAAACAGCCCGATCCAGAGTCGGATTTATAATTGCAAACCTTACTGGCAATGCATTATCATGGGCTACTCCGTTGGTTACTGGTAATGAACCTTCTTTAAACGATTATGACCAATTTGTGGATGCATTAAAGGAGCAGTTCGATCGACCAGAAGTGCTGTATACTTCATTGGAAGCTACATTAGATGTACGTCAAGGAACTACAGATGACAGACCTATATTTCCCGCTTTCTGAGACTCGCAGCTAAGTCGGATTGGCAAGACTCTGCTAAACAGACTATTTTCCGACATGGTCTTCAAGATGAAATAAAGGATGAGCTAGCAAGAGTGGCATGACCGGCTTCTTTTCAGGAACTTATGACACTGTCCCTACAGATTGAGTTCCGCATGCATGAACGCCGACAAGAAAGAAGAAGAGGTCGCAACACTCCTCAAACTACCAGCTTACCTTCCCATTCTCCGTCTCCTAGTACAACTCATACTCCTGACGAACCCATGCAAATCGGAGCTACTCGTGGTCAATTAACCCCGGAGGGGAGGAAGCGACGGCGAGATGCTGGATTATGCATGTATTGCGGTTCCTCCAAGCACCTTTTGAGGAACTGCCCAGAGGTCCCACCCAGAAGGAAGGAAAACTCCAGCCCCCGATCATATGCATGGGAAGTATCGGGGGAACTACCTACAACCCTTGCAACTACTACCGACCAGACCAATAGAGAATACCGAAGACTGTCAACTAATGGTATTCCGAGTACTACTTTGACTGACGGATTCTGAACTAACAGAGGTGCTGGCGATGCTAGACTGTGGTGCGGCAGGCAATTTCATTGACTTAAATTGGGCCAGAGAGAAGCAGGTACCTTCAAGAACCAAACCACGACCCATACCGGTGGAAGGAGTGGACTGAACACCATTGTCGTCAGGTCCAATCACAAGCGAGACAACACCCCTGAGGATGAATTCGGGAGAACATCAAGAATATCTGACATTTGATCTCATCAGAGCGGCACACTTCCCTTTGGTTATTGGTATACCGTGGCTTAGGAAGCACAATCCTCTCATCAACTGGACTTCCAATAGGGTGAGCTTTAACTCGCAGTATTGTGGAACCAACTGCATCAACCCACCAGTCAAGAAGTTGTATAAGGAAGAGACTAGCATCCTCAGAACTGTAACCATATCATCAGTCCCACTTCAGTATCAGGAATTTTCAGAAGTGTTCCAGGATACCTTACCAAAGCTATTGCCCCCTCACAGGAAGGAGGATTGCGCCATAGACCTGGTACCAGATCCGGTTGTGCCGTTTGGAATAATGTACCCACTATCCTTACCAAAAAGACGTGCGCTAAGAGACTATTTAGACGCAAATCTTCAGCACAGCCTCATCCAGGAATCTAAATCATCAGGAGGCGCCTCTTTATTCTTCATACTGAAGAAAGACTCCTCTGAACTCAGATACTGTATAGACTATAGGGGTCTCAACTCAATCACAGTCCGAGATCGATACCCTATGCCATTAATACGAGACATACTTGAGGCGGTCCAAGGAGCAGTATGGCAGTATATTTCACCAAGCTGGATCTCCGAGGGGCATACCATCTTCTGAGGATAAGGATGGGAGATGAGTGGAAGATGGCCTTTCGAACTCCTCTGGGTCTGTTTGAATACCGGGTAATGCCCTTTGGCCTCATTCATGCACCAGCCATTTTCCAGAGACTTATGGACAAGATCTTCTCTGACATGTTGTTTCTATCCGTAGTTGTCTATCTGGACGACATTCTGATTATTTCTAATCAACAGTCTCACTGATTGCTGGTCAAACCAGAGAAATGTCAGTTTGAAGCAACGTCCATTTCTATTTAGGATTCATCCTCTCGAAGGACGGCATCGAGATGGACAATAATAAGATCAAAGCAATATTGGAATGGAAGGAACCCACCAACATTAAGGAAATACAGAGATTTCTGGATTTGGCAAATTTTTACAGGCAATTCATCCCTAATTTCTCTAATGTGATATTACCCATCACCTCTCTCCTCAAGAAGGGAGTCAAGTTTGCCTTTGACAAGGAACCCAGAGAAGCGTTTCAACATCTCAAGTAGTTGTTCACCTCTGCCCCGATTCTGGTACAACCGGATCAGACCAAACCTTTTATTTTGGAGACGGATGCTTCAATAGGAGCAGTAGGAGCCATTCTGCTACAAAAGTCTGCCGATGGCCTTGAACACCCGGTTGCCTACTATTCGAAGACGTTAACCAACAGTGAACGCAACTATTCTGTTCTCGAAAGAGAGTTATTAGCCATCAAGTTAGCCTGCCAAGAGTGGCACCACCTCCTGCAAGGAGCTGCTCACAGTTTCAGTATACGTACAGACCATCGCAACCTTCAAGTACTACAGCGGATGGAATGTACCAATGCCCGTCGCGCCAGATGGGCCTATTTCTTTTTACAATTCGACTTCATTATCACCTTTATACCAGGTCCTGAAAATAAGAAGGTGGATGCCTTATCCCGTAGTCACGGGGAAGACTCCGGCTTGTTCCAGGGTCACAAACCTATCCTCCCTGATCTCAAGATCCTAGCAACTGCATCCCCGTTCCTTAAGGATCTCATTCCTCAGTATCAGGGGCAAGTTGAGTTTCCCACTACGGTTTTACAAGGTGATGATGGACTTCATTACCATGATACTGCCCTCTATATCCACTCCAAAACTTTACAAGAACAAGCTCTTTCCTGGTGTCACGATACCTCTTTGTCTGGACACCCGGGAATCCGGAAGACATATGAACTACTCAGCAGAGGATTCTGGCGGCCTACACTCCGGAAGGACGTATACAATTACATATCTTCTTGTCCTGTTTGTGCTTCCAGTAAATACCAAACTGGTAAACCCCTTGGATTGTTGCAACAGCCCCAATTGCCGGGACGCTCGTGGGAACATATATCCACGGACTTCATTGTGGATCTCCCTAAATCTTATGGCAGGACAGTTATTATGGTTACTGTGGACTCCTACAGCAAATTGGCCCACTTTTCGGCTTTCCCACGAGTACCCTCAGCACCAGAAACCGCTGCCTCCTTTTTCAGGGACATAGTTTGTCTCCATGGCTTACCCAAAACTATCATTTTGGACAGAGGTCCTCAATTCACCTCCAAGTTCTGGTCTGCTCTTTGTCAGTTGTTGGGGATCCACAGAGCCCTTTCCTCAGGTTACCATCCCCAGAGTAATGGACAGACAGAAAGGCTTAATGCCAACCTTGAACAGTATTTGAGATGCTTTTGCAGTCCACAGCAGGATGAATGGTTTCAGTATCTCCCTCAGGCTGAATTTGCATATAACAATTCTGTACATACCCCCATCCAAATGAGCCCATTTTATTGCACATATGGCTATCACCCTCAGCACTTACCTAGTTTGAGTGTACAGTCTACCATTGTTCCAGCCCTTGACAGTGTTCTAAAGGACCTTCAGGAGGTACACGCCTTGGCAAGGAAGGCACATGAAGTCAGTCAACAGTCACAGAAA
Source organism: Ambystoma mexicanum (assembly GCF_040938575.1). Classification (NCBI taxonomy): domain Eukaryota; kingdom Metazoa; phylum Chordata; class Amphibia; order Caudata; family Ambystomatidae; genus Ambystoma; species Ambystoma mexicanum. Next base: position 1,302,346,470 of record NC_090932.1, read on the forward strand.
AGATGGGCCAACAGACGTAGAGGTTCTAACCCAAACTGGAAGATAGGCCAGTTAGTTTGGTTATCTACCAAATTCCTGCCTAAATGGGTGCACACTGGCAAGTTTTCCCCACGTTATTTGGGTCCTTCCCCATACTTTCTCAAGTTAATCCGGTGGCTTATAAACTTAAGCTACCTGTGTATCTCCGGAGGGTACATCCAGTCTTTCACTCCTCCCTACTAAAGAGATACAAGGAAGATCCTTTTCAGCGGACGTTTCACAGGGTACAGACTTCCGTGACTCAAGAACCTGATGAATATGAGGTGGCCTATCTAGTGGACTCCAGATACCGCAAGGGCAAGATATAATATCTGGTCCACTGGAAAGGATACCCAGCTGAAGAAAGATCCTGGGAACCTGAGAAGCATATTCACGCCCCCAGACTGTTAAACAAATTTCACCAACAGCATCCCGGAAAGACGGGGGGGATTCCGAGGAGAAGGGGGTATACTGTCAGGAATTCTGGGTGGAAACTGTGGAATCGCTGGAAACACTAGGTTAACACTTCCTCCCGGTTCTAGTCCTCATCCAGCATGGCGGAGTCACATATAAAAATAGACTCCGCCCACCTCTCGGTGCGTTGTATCTGTGTTTACTTGTTCAACGCTCCGAGACACCCGCGCTGTGTTTATTCCCTCCGGTGAATCTTTGTCAGTTTTGCCTGACTTCCTCTCAGCTGTTCTGTGTTTCTTGTTTTTTCACTCCGGTCCCGACCTTCCTGGCTTTTTTTCCCTTTCTTTATTAGCTTCCTGTTTTCGCGACTTACGCTTTTCCCCCTATACTTTCACTTTCTTTCGCCGATCATTCGCCATCTTGTCTTGCCTTGCGCTGAGCATCGCTTTGTTCCGCGACCCTCCGCACCTTCCTTTCTACCTTCGGCTGTCTTTGGCCACATACCTCTGTTATCTTTGTCTTCTTTGACCTGGGTACTCTTAGTGACTTTTCCCGAGTCACCTCTTCTAATTAAACTCCTGGCTTTATACTTGCCTTTCTTTCCAGTTAACCGAGCTACTTTCTATCTCGGGTCTTTGGCATCGTCAGTGTATAGACGTTGTTACTTTCATTATTCCTGACCTTTGCTGTTTATTCCTCATCCCTTCTTCCTTCCAGTCTTACACTGTTTTCTCCAATTTCACCATTTCTATCGAGCTGATCTATCCCAGTTTATGTAGACCCTTAGCCTGTGAGTAGCTCCTTACACTTTCCTTTTCTTCTACTATCTGTTTCTTCTTATCCTGTTTGGGATTCTTTCCCTCAAGAACTTGGTTACTATATCCCAAGTTTGCCAATCGGACTTCCGTTTGCAGCAGTTACCACACTCTAGCCAGTCGTTCCAGCTTGCCACTATTTGGAGTACTACCTTCCATCCTGCACAGTCATCCATCAGGGTTTTGTCTGCCTTCCGGCTTTTTCTCTGATTTTGGGGCTGGCTCCCTGGAGTCCCCCGAGGATAGGTTTCCATCTCTGTCAAGGTGGCCTCTGGGGGAGCCAGGCCCTACTTACACGACCGGAAGGACCGCAAACACAAGAAGAAACTGACTGTTAAAAAGAAGCAGACCCTCAAGACACCTGTAAACGTCACCACGAGTACCTCTTCCGAAGAATCAGGTGAGGAGGATTGGGAGGGTAAGCATTCTCCTGACAACCATGCTCAATGTAGTGATTGCATAAGCAGTTGTGGATGTACCATCCGGGAGTTTGAAGCAGGAGCCATCGCAAAACAGCTCCCCTTGTGGATTGTTCAAAGCAGTATCTTTCAGATCGATTCTACCCTTTGTCTCTTGTTCGATAGTGTAAAGGCAGTCATGTGACTCTTCATCATTGCAAGCAGTATCTTGCGGGAAAGGTAAAAGTTCAGCCGGATTAAGAACACAATACCTCTTAATTTGTATGTGCGGTGCAAACAAGATCAATTCATATCTCGTTAATCGTGCGGAGGTGAGGTGTTGCGTTTGTGTTTTGTTCAGTAGAACATCTACAGAGTGAGGTACCAGCAGGATTAAAGCATGGCCTAGCACCATTCCCTCACTCTGTTTTACAGACGCAGCAGCAGCAGCAACAGCTCCCAAACATCTTGGCAAAGCACATGCTACAGGATCAAGGGCGGAAGAAAAGTAGCCGCACAGCATATTCTTCCTTCCATGTTTCTGCGTTAATACAGCCAAAGCACATCCATCACATTCATGCACATACAACACAAAGGCCTTTTCATAGTTTGGTGTGCCCAAAACTGGTGCCGAACACAATGCAGTCTTGAGCAGATCAAATGCTTGCTGGTGTACCACGTTCCATGCAATGACGAAGAAATGCCCTTCTTCGTCAAAGCCAACATTGGTTTAATCACTAGTGAGAAATTAGGGATCCACTGCCTACAGTAAAACGCCATTCCTATCAAGGCTCTAACTTCCTTCTGCGTATTTGGGACAGACATGCTAGAAATGAGTTTTATCCGTTCGGGCGTCAACCTTCTTCCCTCCTTTAACAGGAGATAGCCTAAATAGGCGACCTTCTGACAACAGTATTGACATTTTTGAAGCAAAGCTTTATGTCCATGTTGTGCTATATGGATAGGCGACATCATGGTGCACTCCTTACAAGCGCTCTACCAGCAGCTAAAAGCAAGTCGTCAACATATTGAAGCAGTGTACAAGTAGAGGGCAACTCAAGGGTATCGAGCTGCTCTTTCAAAGCCCTATTATAGATGCTTGGACTTTCCATGTAACCTTGCGGTGCACAGGTGAAGGTAAACAAACGTTCCCCTAAGGTGAAAGCGAACAAGTATCTACTATCTTTATGTATAGGAATACTAAAGAAAGTGTTCTTTAGATCCACAACACTAAAATTAGTAGCTGAAGCTGGGATTATAGTTAATATCGTCGTCACATCAGGCACAATTGGAAATTGTGGAGCAACAATCTTATTGATGGCACGTAGATCAATTATGAAACGAAAAGGTATTGCATTATCGCCTTTTTTGTACACGGGCAAAATCGGACTATTGCACAAACTACCTGCAATTTCCTCAATCACCCCTCGATGCACAAAATCGGAGACTATGCATTTCAAAGCTTGCTCACCATCGACTGAAATCTTATACTGTGGAGACAAGACAATTGTAACAGGTTCAATTTGTAAGACACCGACATCATTATCGTCAATAGCCCACAAACACTCCGGAACATCACTAAATTCCGGTAGCAAAGGTCTGGTGAAGAATTGAGAGACAGAAAGTTGCTGTGGTGAAATCGTCAAACGCAAGCCGTGAGGAGAGCAATGAACCAGCGCATTTAATTTCTTCAACAGATCCAACCCCAACAAATTCTCTCCACAATTTGTATTCAAAAGGAATGGAAAGTGGTCCGTAAAGGGACCCAAAGAAATAGGTACCGGCGAAGAAACCGGATAGACAACTGGTGTGCCAGAAAACCCTACAGAAACATTGGTTTGCCCTGTCAGTGGAATGTTTGGAACCCACAAATGATCAATGGAACACTTCTGTGCCCCTGTATCTATCAGGAATAAATGTTTCCTATTATGCACTAACATTTCAAAGTAGAGACCTTTCTGTTTAATGGGAATAGGCGTTGGTTCCAAACCCTGCTTCGGGTAATCCTAGCGAAACAGAATGTCGTCAAAAGGAAGTTCTTCAGAGTTGTAAGCAGCAGAAGGATGATCAAAAATGTTTCTATTATCCACACTGGGTGCCTGATTGTCCTGTGAAAAATGTTGCTGTGAATCCTGTGAAAACCGACCCCTACCAGGACCCCCTACACCTGGGCGACCTCTGGATCGTCTACCTATATTCCCAAATGTGTTATTTGACCTCTGTTGGAGGATCGGGCATTGTGCACTCCAAAGACCCTCTTGTCTACAATAAGCACACTGGTTAATGTTTACAGGACCCAAGGGCGCATTACCCTGTGGAACATACTGACCTCTAAATTGCGCACTACCCCCTCTATGGCCTCTAACAATTTGTTGCAATAGTACTTTTATTTTCAAATCACCTCTTCTCTTTTCAACTCTTTCCTTTTCGTATTGACATGATTCTCATAGTAATGAGCCATATGCAATACTTCTGACTGAGATTTTGCTTGCCAAGCACTCTCGGAGGACATAATTTGTGACTGGATGTCAGGCCGCAATTCACGCACAAATTTGTCCACAAATAATCTTTTCCCGGACTCTGTGCCTAACTCTGAAACCTGAAAATACCTGTTTGAACCGATTAAAGGACTCGGTAGCACCCTAAGACTTCCCTTGGACACAGGCAGTAATTTTGTCCCAAATAATTCTCTTTTCAGGTATTATAGTTTTTAATTTTGTAACTATTCTGTCAGGCAAGGTTAGTATCACCTGAGGCGGTCTTTCACCAGCTGGCCTTTCTCCATCGAGTCTAACCATGTTAGTCCATGTATCTCCTAACCCTGGTATATCATCTACAGTTCTAATCTGTTTCCACAAATCAACAGGCAGGAGTACAGGAAATAACAAATCAATATCACTTAGAGTGAATACTGAGGATTGCAAAACAGACTCTATTTCTTTGTAGAACCCTGTCGGATTCTTCCTAATGTCGGGAATCGATTGTTTAATGGTGTTCACTTCCTGTCTCGAGAACAGGACGTGAACGAACTGTGACACATAATGTGCAGGAATTTCTTAAGCAGCTGTACCCGATGCAACATTAGCGGTAATCTCAACTTTTGGGATAAATGTCGGGGGAACCTCTCTCATAGGCAACTGAGAAGTAGGCAACTCCGAACGCTTACTAAGCAACAGAGCCAAATCGAGCGCTAAAGCAGCCGAAGAAGTGTGAAACGAAAAAAGCTCTCTTATAAATACTCAATAACTCTGCGGGACAACAAATCTTTCTTTGTACACACTCATCCTGCAGGTACTCTACCATTACCTGTATCACTTTCCTCTGCATTTCTGGCGTATACTGACTATACATGTCGTATACTTCAACAGGAGTTATCAACGTGTCTGAGATCCATCTAATCGCATCTTTCGTGCAAATCCGCGTTTCCTCAGTTATCGATTTTCGACAAGGAAGGAACCGTTTCTGTACGAACATAACGTCCAAACTATCACCATCTTCATCTTCATACTGTAACCTTTCCAGCTCCCTTCTATACTCAAGAACCCTCTCAACATGCTCTTGCACTTTCTCCGCAGTATCTCTAGAGAACGCTAAAGTATTCAGATCCCTCATCCCTTGTGGGAGATCTATATTATTTATCCTGTTCCACATTACACATAAATGAATTCCTAATCCTTCAATAAAAACTTTTTTCTCAGGAAGATTGTCTATATTAGAAAGTGTGGCAAAAACATCAGCTTGTTCACCCTTCTGCATGCAATGCTTAGCCCAAGCAGTTAACTCACGTTTCTTCTCTGGAGACACAGTATTACGAGTGACAACCCTCAATCGCGCTCCCCGATCTACTACAAGCGGTGTAGAACCACTTGAAAGAAGGAGAGTAGGCAAGTTTTGTACATCAAGGAACGGAGGTGCTATTACTGGTACAGCAGGCAAAGGTGGAGGAACAAGTGGAGGAGCAACGACAAATGGAGGAACAACGACTGGAGGAAGAGGAATAGAAGGAGGAACAATAGCAGGAGCAGGAGGAACTATGGGAGGAGGAATAACAGCAGGAAGAGGCAAAGCAGCAGGAAGAGGAACATACAGAGGTTTCGCAGTGGCACCAGGCCTTCGTTCATTTAACACTTTATCGATAAGCTCATCAGAAACATGAAAGTCTTTAGAAGGATAGATTTTCTGGATGCCAAGTGAAAAAGCCCTATCCATATTCCTTACTGACTCAGACTGTTTATTTCGGTCATACAACAATGCTTTTTCGGCGTTTGTCATATGGCGGCTCGCATGCTTTTCTCTACTCTTAAGCTGTTGCAAAGCTTCTTTCTTCCAATTCTGTAATGCGTCAAATGCTGCAGGTCTAGGCTTTTTCTTCAACAATATAGATTCTAAGTATTCAATACGAGGGATTTCAAAACTACCATTGATTGGCCACTGAAGTTCGGAAGCATGTCTAGTTTGCCTGTGCCAAATATCATTAAATACTATACTACCAATGCCGTGCTTACAGTACATAGTACACTCTGCCGACCCCTCCATTGGTGCCGGTCGGCCAAATTCCAAAGATTGTCTGTCCTTGCAGAATAATGCCCTGAAGCAGGCAGACAATTTCTCAGGCATATCAGATTCCTGGTGTTACCTGGTCAATAATTGTACTTGCAAGAACAATGCGTCAAATCAAATTATCTGGATACTTAAGAATCGGGTCACGACTCACCTGATCAAATCCTAAGGAGGTCCGAGCGGATTACAAATTTTCTAACAAAGATTTCCTCGTGTTTGGTGATTTCGGCAAATCTTCCCGCCTCGATATATGGACCCTCGTCAAGATGCCGACTCGGACCGCATGCTCACTGTCCATTGATCGGGTTGTGCAGCGCTGCTGAGGTGTCGCGTCTCATCCAAGAAAGGGGACCCCTTCACACCGTCCGATCCCGGTCCGATAGCCGCGTCAACCTTCAACGAGCTGGCATCAATCTTGAGGGTCCCTATTCGGGCGCCATCTGTAAAAGCAAAAAGAGAATATCGAGGCTGAGTACCCCAAAAGGAAATACACCAAACACAGTCTTACAAAGATACACAGATCTTTATTCAATAACTGAACAGTTTTCAAAGGGCAAAGTATCAGATAGCTATCAGGCCTTCAGTACATCACAGCGAATACCAGCCCTGGTCGGTGTGAGAAGTGAGTGGGACTGTACATCAGAACATTCGCTCTTTTATACAATTCGTAACATCATGTCCAGCCCATCTACGGGTTAACCATTCCTCGGGCTGGGGGTTCATGCCGAGTTCGCTTCTAATCTATTCATCTATATGCATATGGTTTATTCCCAGTTTATACACAAATAAGTCACAATGGCAACAGTGTGTTTTCGGATCCAACATTAAGCCTTCGTACATGTTTTATACAATGTAGTTAAACAAGTGTTAACATTCAGTATTTAAACAGTATTGTGCTTAGTATATGCTCGCGGATCAGTATCGTTGGCACAGGTAATCCTTGATCTACAGGTCAGCGAAGGACAAGGTCTCATTACATGACCCTAACATTTGGCCTGCGGGCAGTTTAGGCATTAACTTGCATGAAGAGGTCAAGACGGCCAAGTTACAAACAGAAGAACACTGTCCACCATTTTAGAACACAGGGTGACTTTAGAGTGAGAATCAAAATGGCGGATGAACCTAAAATGGCGGCTAAATCGATCTAAGGTCAGAACCTTGCAACGCAGATTTCTTTGCGGAGCGACTGGGCTTAGGCCAATATATAAAATAAAGGAGGCACGATATGATATCCCGTTTAACACCGTCTCGTGCTGGAGAAGCCAGAGACTGTACTGTGCTCCAAGCTCCCATCTTACCCCATGTCCAAAACATGGAGAAGGGAGACCCAAGCTACTGCATTCTCACTTATTGTTTGAGAACACTTCTTTCCTTTCTTGAGAATTATCCCACACCCTTTTGTGTTAGTTGTGAGGTTTGGCAATAGGTTTCTTAGTATAGGGCCTTTTTATTATTTTGGCACAACGCTAGTAGGACTGCCCTATTTTTAATTCGATGGTTGGTGCCTGCTCCCATCTTAGATTTAGATTAGGAGTTTTCCCAACCTGTATACAGCATTCATTCTTCAATAAACACCCTTGAAATGTGATCATTGTGTCTGTCTTACTTGTTGTCACCATGAGTGTCTCACACCAGCATGAACTGATTTGCACTGATTGTTAGTATGGGAATCTGTTATATGTTAAATTGATAAGATAAATTAGTATTTTAGTTGTTATTTCAATGCAACTCAGCCCATAACCATGATATGGTGCAAAGTGATAACACCCTTTATTTTCCTAGCATGTGTTCTGTGCATTCCCAATATTATCATCTACTAGATTCAGCCTGAGTCTCACACATGAGTCACACACACACTTGGGCCTAGTTAAAATTCAGACCTTTGCTAAAATGTGGATGTTGAAATGTGGAGCTACCCTTGTGGGAATTCAGAATACATTTCCCTACACTCTCGAGACCAATGTACTACTGCATTTATAGATCACTTATTTTAGTTTGATATACTCTTGTATTAATAGTGGTCCTGGTAGGGCACATAACACTCACAACCCTAGTGATTTTAATTCAATTGACGATATAAGCTTTGAATTGTTTAGTCTATGTGAGGTTAGGATGGCCATACGTTCTCTTAAGAGTAATAAGAGTTTTGATAATATCTGATTTCTATAAATAGTACTCTGATGAGTGGAGCCCCTTATTATGATGCAATGTTTCCATTTCAATGATACAGATAGGTAGCTTTCCTGATTCATAGTGGAGTGCTATATTCCATCTCATCAATAAGAAAGGCGAGCATGCCCTGCCTGTTAGCTAATGACCCGTGTCGTTACTGCATGGTATTATTCAAACATTTTATTAACTAGACTAATGTACATGATTGAAAAAAAAATGTAACCACTGATTCACCTAGGTTTTAGGAAAGATTTGGGAACACAGCTTCAAGGTGTATGTAGGAACAAAAAAACATTCTATGCATCATTTATGGACCTTGCAACAGCCTGCGATTCAGTGAATCATTCCTAATGATGGTTCTCATTAATTAAAATGGGTATTCCACCAACACTTTTAAAGATATTGATTATTTTGCAGGAAAATAACTGCTGTTGTGAGATATAATCCAGCTGGTCTTGTTACTAAACTCGCTCCGATTTTCCACAGGAGTCTGCCATGGATGTGTCCTTTTACATTTATTTACCAAATCTTTGCACGATATTATATGTGACACGACTGCAGATGTACACGTTTTTGATGGTGTGAAAGCTCCTTTTTTAGGGGATGAGTATGTTTTATAAGCACTAAATCCTAAATCGGTGCAACATCTGATGATGGATATGCAGATTAGGCGACCGATCTGGGTGTAAGAGTTAATGCCAGGAAGGCAGCTACAATGACACAAGTTATTGCTTCTTCATAGTTCTTTGCCACTGGGATGATCAGACTATTTGGAAATTAGGTTTGTTGAGCTTTCACAAGGCGTGGGCGGGCGGCTCTCAATGAGGACGCGGAGCCAAAGTGCCATGCGCATTAACTTTATTAATAGAAGCCGGCAACTGCCAGAAGCCCGTGCCCACCTCTCCCTAACCCCAAAGTTATGTCCCTTCAGTTCCGTGCGCGAGTGCCTCAACTAGGCCGCGCCCACATAACGATGTGGACTTGCGGACAAGGTTTGGAGCCGGCCTGTCAAGCAACGAGCAAGTGACTAAACAATGTCTACTCTCTGCACGGGTAAATCCATCGCTGGGATTCCTAAATTTGCTTCTGATTTTCAATGCCGCCCAATTACTCATAAGCTCTGCGTTTATAAAGCTGAGGTTAAAAGTGCTGCTTCATATGGTGCTGGGATTTTGTAAAAATTATGATCAACTGCAAAACATACAAAATGGGTTTTATAAAAAATGATTGGTGCTTCCCCAATCTGCCTTTGCCTGTTACCTTGAGTTAGGACTTTGTTATTCAATTGATGAGTTTTATGTAGAGCCCCGTTTATTATTTCTAAGGATTTTCTCCGACCCTCAGGCTATCTTAACAGAAAAAAATACTCGTATATTATGAGATTGCCTGGAGTTAATAAAAACCTTTGTTTCGGTCACGTCAAAGATTTATTAAAGAAAATTCGTTATTTGTGTCTTCCATTAGAGTTGCTCAAAATGATTAAATACGTCATATTGTTCTAGTATGCTCAAATAGAGACGTATTTTTGCTGGTTTCACCATATACATTAAAATATGTTTTCATTCTTTATGGCTCAATTCTGTGACTGGTGTCTGGTGTCTGTTCTTCAGATGATTTTAAGATGACCCTTTGTCCCTTTCGTACTGATAATGTTGAAAATATCATGCACTTTTTTCTCCTGTCCAAGATATAGAATACAGAGGAAACAACTGTGATGTCACACCTTTCTTGGCAACATACACCTTTCCATCTGCTAGCCTTCCATTAAATTCCAATCTGGCCAAAAAGTACCCTAATAGCTCCATCTTATTCCTATTGTAACAACCCGGCTTTATGTCCGGGTTCATTAGTTCCTTCACCATCCCTAAAACAACACCCTCATACAACTCTCAGAATATCAGTGACACTTTTGCACCGGAATCTGCCATCATTTTCACTCTCCTTCCATTTACTGCAATTTCTGCTTCCAGGCTCTCACAGTCCTCCTCTATGCCCCCACTATTGAGCACATTAAACGTGATCATTTCAAAATGTGCTCATCAGCATCATCTTCTGAGGACTCATACCCCTCGCCATTCACGCACATCCCATTCTTCTTGTGCATCCCATAAAACTTGTGTATAGGCGCGTTATAAATGCCATATCATATCACAACCTCCTTGGTAGTTTTTGCAGCAGCTTGCAAAATGACGTAACCTCTTGCATTTTGAGTAATTCACTTTCTGACCTTGACATATTGGCGCCCGCCAAATGACTTACTCCCACACCTGAAACAGTCACTCTTCACTCACACCATTTCTTGTCCCTTTGGGACCAGATTTATGTTCTCCCACAACGTTTTTCTTTGCATTGCCCCCTTTATGCTTTTTTTGGTCTTCTCGTCAACTACAATCTTGAGCACTTTTTTAGCGCCTTCGTCCTTTTCAAAGGTCTTGCTACAGACGCCATGTGGTGCTGCACCCTTTTGTAATGTATACCACTTTTTCTAATTTCGGATCCTTCTTCAGCCACATTTCTTTGCGTATTCTGCATTTTCAGCAATGTATCATAAATTGATCCCCGATATGTTCGTCCAGTGAGTTCCCAAGGTTACACATTAAAGCCAAATTGAAAGATTAAAAGAATATCGAGGCTTAATACCACATAATAGAAATACGCCAGTCACGAGTACTATGGTACAAGTACACTTTATTTAGTAGACAGCTGTCTGGCTCTCAACACCCGCAATGTGCAAACAGACACTATGAGATGAGAGATTGCTGGACATTTCAAAACCATGAGTATTTATACATTTTTCTCACAATCCCAGACACATCGTCCATCCCCTCTTCGTGTAACACATTTACCTAGGATACATAGCCTTTCCATAATACAAACATTCTTTGAATAGCCATTGTTTTCTGTTGAACTACCATTTGTTCATAAGTTTAAAGTCAGCTTAGTTTCAAGGAGTGAAAACAAAGATTTCTGCAAAAACACATGTACAGCTATTCATCATTCTGTTTCGCTATTTGAAATGGGAAGACACTGTTGGTACAGATGGCATCTAAATTATTGATTAGCACAGCTCTTGTTTAGCTCCAAGGTTTCCTTAGTTGTCATGGTCATCAGGCCAAGAACACAGACGGATGGACAAAGTACTGGCGCCTTTGGCGCCAGGCTCATGAATAACAGTCAACAAGAACATTCATTTGGGACAAGAATGCTTTTATTGTGAACATAGCACCTCATTTCAGGTGCAAGGTGTATTTAACATGGGAACTTCCATCACTAAAGCAGCGCCACGTGTACTCTTGGGTGGGGCTGCTATTATTGGGTAGCCTTGCATGTGTCGACTCACTGGGAATGGCAGGGTGTGGCAGGCAAGCCAGGCCTAGTGGGCATGCCCACGATCACAGCTATATAAACTTCTCCAATCCACGAGGCGGACGCTTTGCGTTTTTCTGCACTTACATGCAGCGTAACGCTCACCGCCGCCTGGGATTAAAATCTTGGAAGTCCTGCTTTCTGCCTCTATACTTACCACCTGGGGAATCTGCTCTCACCTGTGCGCGTCTTCTTCAAATCTTCCAGAACGCCGACATCTTCATCTTGGCACCGCAGCTCTCCTTCAAACCTTCTGGAATGCTGAAATCTTCATCGTGGAACCGCAGCTCATCTTCAAAGTTCCAGGGACGCTGAAATCTTCTCCTAGGCACCGCAGCATTACGCGCTTTGTCCGCGACTGCAGCACATGCAAGTAAAAGGGAAAGGCAAGGTTAGACATTAAAAAGACATTAGGTTTAAGGTCGCGCTACCACCGCACCTTGCGCTTTTCCTTAAACCATCGCTCACCTGTTGTGGGACATTGCGGTTTCATCTATCTTCCTCCCGGCCGCGTTCTGGTCCTCCACAACTGCTTTTGGGCCGCATTTCCATCTATTGGGAAGAAAACAGAAGAGAAAACATTATTCAGGAATTAAGAACAATATTGAGAGCAATAATACCAAGACATAAAGCGAGAAGGGGCAAAGAGAAACCAGAAAGAGGAAAAGACAAGAGACATTGAGAGACACTTTCTACCAATCAAGAGAAGCATAGTCGCAGCTGGACTGTACTATTACTTACCAGGGATCAGTGAAGTAACTAGATCCCATCAACAAGCGCCCCTGCCAGAAGTTACAGGACAGAGAGCTTACATCAATAAATAACAGGTGACCCTTATGGGACAGTAAATAGCCACAGAATTTGCACCTTTGGTAGAAGGATATGAGAGGTCCCATAGTCACTGATCAGCGCACTCACGTTTTCTCATATCCACGCAGGAACAGTGTCCCCAATTGTCGCAATCCACAGCTTATCCACAGAGGGAGAGACCTGACGGGGGTGATCTAATTCCAGGGAGGGCTGCAACCGTGCATCAACGCCCCTGCAGAGACCAGGTGAGTGTAACATTAGCACAGGACAAACAATCCACCTCAGCAGCTTCAGCATGTTTATCCATGTTGACACAGTACAAAGTTCATTTTGCTCTGCTGGAGCCAAAAACACAAATTCTAACATGGGACAGAAAGCAGGAGTTAATCAAAATGGCGGATAACTTAAAATGGCGGTGTAGTCGGCCTATTTCAGGTTAATTCCAATGCGGTTTACAGTGCGATACGAATGTGCTTAGGCCAAGGTTTACTATCAGACAGTATTCATACAAAATATACTTTTACAAACCCTCCTTTTGGCCTAAGCCAAGAGCATTACTCAAACATTAGCATCATCCAAAACCCATGTATCATCGTCAGAACATGCTGAATCACTATCTTCAAAAACATTGATCGTCATTAACTCCTTTATAGCGATATCCTGCATTACCAAGGCATTAGTATTCTTTCCCGGCATATGTGTCTTAGGTTCTAGTTTACCAACCGCTTGTGCACAACTTCCCCCTATCATAGAACAAATGACAGGAAGACACTATGCAACAGCAGTAAAACAGTACAATGCCAAGGATCACCATTAGAAGTGCAAAGATTTTCCAGCCCCAAGATCGTAACAAAGTCCCAGAACCATGTCCCAATATCCCATTTTCCCTCTGGAATGTGTACTTCAATACTTAAGGTGTGCAATTTCTTAATTGCCATAAATATAGTGGGGGAAGAATCGGGTACAAAAACACAACATGCAGATCCCACCATTTTTCACACTCCGCTCAGCTAGAATGATGTCTAGCACCATCCTATTTTGAAGAGCCACTAATCTAATAGCCTTTTGCTCTAGTGTCATGTTGTATAGGATGTCAGTGGTTTCATTGATGGTTTTCTCTAAAACCCTTGCCAATTTTCTAATATCTTCTTGGGAGTTTATTATCTGTCCCCAAAATGGCACAAAGGATTTAGCAACATTACCCAGACTCTGTGAGGGAGTGTCACCATCCTTCTCCCACCTGGGACGAGTTCTAGAAACTTCAGCAATGGTGGCGACATATAAACCTGGTAATAGTATACCTAAATAACAAGTACCCTCCCAATCTCTTGGCAACCAAGGATATGCCTCATTACCGCAAACAAAGTAAACGGGATCTCCTACATATAGAGGTCTATCTTCACTAGTTAGCACAGTAATGTTTGTACATCCCTCAAATGTACCCATTGGTTGGGAACCCTCGCTTCATATGCAAAATGGAACAGAGTGTGTACTATGGTTAACAGTATAGGAAGGAGGCATGGCATCCCTATTACCTATGGGAGCCATTTAAAGGTAATCATTGATTTGAAAGGTCTGGAAAGTCTATCAGAAAGCCTAATAGAAGCAACATTTAGCTTGCTCCCTCCTATTTGCAAACAGAGAACATCCTAAAGGTGCTAAAACCTCATTTTTCAAACTCATTGAGATTAGTCCATCAAAATTCCCAGTTCCATCGGCAAAAGAATAATGCCCTAAGTGATGCATAACATGCAGTAGTTATAGTAAGTGGATGTATGTACCAGCCCAATCCCTTTTCTCCATGTTGTGGCAGATGTGAACATATCCAACAATTGGTCTTATTCAGAATGGCATGTGTTGTGTTCATGATTATTAAGAGGGTGTTGTTATGATAACCCCCTCTATGTTGGAGGTCTCGAGGACGAAGCGTGTGCGAATGCACGTATGGTGGACACACAATGGAGACACTTGCAGTTGGCAATAAAACATCAAGCGGATGTGTACTTTTCAGATACCAAAACTCGAATGTCAATGCAATTATAATACAAGCTGTTATTGTGATCAGTATCCATTTGGTTCTCGGGGACCATGACCCTCAATAAAATATTCAAGATCCTTTTTAGTACGAGTGGCCTCTAAAATAGGCATAGTTTCTCAGCGTCCGTAAACAAGCCACACTGTTAGGCTCTTTTAGTTCATCCGTGGGTGGCACTTGACCACGTGGCCTATCTTGATTATAGGTAACTTTGCCGGTCCCTGCCACTTATTGTATGCAGCAGAGGAATGACGAGGGACTGGCTCAACAGTGGTTTCTTGTGGGTTTCTTGTGGGCACAGAATCCTAGCTGTACTTTCCTATTCTATTACGTCAATGTAATATCAGCAGGCCCTAAATCTAAATCCTGTTCCGCGGTCGCACATCGTACCTTACAACTCCAGGTACTGAATGATCGGTGAACAAAGCGTTGTTTCCAGAAGAAGATGAAGAAGCAGAAACAAGATCGATTGACGGTGAAGAAGAAAATGAAGTAGCAACAATCTCCCCAGGCCCCATGGGCTCAGGAAGAACTTTCGTGACACCCTCGGTGTCGATCAAAGCAGGCTTGTTGTGAGCATCGGGATCATCAATCCCCTTCTCCTCCCCTTCATCATAGGGAACAGGAAAAGGAATCCTCTTCACTTGTATCGCATGGATCCAGTGTTTCTTTCCAGTCACTCGTACTGCGGTTTGCGTAGCCAAAAGGATCTGGTGTGGTCCTTTCCAACGAGGTGCAAGGCAGGTGCCCCTCTCAAAATTCTTCACCAGGACCCACTGACCAGGTCGGCGTCGATGACCTGGGCCCTCGTATTTTACAGGGAGGGCTGCTCGTACCTGTTGGTGAATCAAACGCAAGTGTTGAGTCAACAGATCACAACAGTCAGACAAAGGCGGGTACTCAATTTCTTTCAACTGCTTGGGCCTTGGTGCATTCCGTACATTGGCTGGTCTCCCCATGACAATCTCATAGGGGGAGAGCCCTGTCTTTGATTGTGCGGTCGTCCGCATTGATAGTAAGGCTATTGGCAAAGCGTCAGGCCATTTCAGATTGCCGTGCGCACACACCTTGGCAATTTTGTTCTTCAGAATTCCGTTATGGCGTTCCACAAGGCCAGCACTCTGAGCATGTCTGGCCGAGTGGAACTGTTTATCAATCTGTAATCCCACACATACTTGCAGGATGACAGCAGCGATAAAATGTGGACCATTATCGGACCAAATTACTCTTGGCAAGCCAAACCTAGGAAAAGATTCCTTAGGCCTGGTCTTTGCCGTTGACATTGCTGTGATAACTTTCAGTGAGAAAGCCTCAACCTATTTGCTAAAGGCACAGATCACAACTAGGACATATTTATAGTTTTGACAATGTTCCATCTCAATGAAATCAAAATGAATCTCCTCAAAAGGCATGGAGGGGGGACCAAAACTGCTCTTCTGTGTCGGTGTTCCCTTCCCAATGTTATGTTGCAAGCATATCATGCAACTCTGGACCAGACATTCAGCAGTTTTCTGGATATTAGTGTTATACCAGACGGGATCTAACTGTTGACAAATCTTTTTGGCACATACGTGTGTTGGGCCATGAGCCATGGTGACCATAGCAGTGACATAGGCATTGGGTAGCATCCATCTTTGCTTCTCATTATCCACCCAACAACCCTCATCATCTAGACCCTCTGGACCCACAGCCCCTGTTTAATTTCTTCTGGGGTAGCTTCAGCCTGAATTTCTTTTATGCAGCTAATCCCTTCGTCCATCATACAAATATCAGTAACCCATCTTATTGGATCGAGCACGTACATCTTTGAGTGCAAATCAATAGCAGTCTGTTTGGCTATTCTTGCCAGCAAAAGCGTTCCCTTTTTCTACATCGTCGTCACTTTCTGGTGTGTGACACACTTCATTATTGCTAGTTGCGTAGGAACAGCAAGTGCTGACAGCAAACAGACTATCAGAGTGCCATGTTGAATTTTTGTTCCATGTTAGGTCAAGAATCCTCTCTCAGCCCATAGTTGACCAAAATTATGAACTACCCCAAATGCATATTGACTATCTGTATATATATTTACACTAAGCCCTTCAAAAATTTCACAAGCTCTGGTTAGAGCAATAACCTCTGCCGGCTACGCAGAATTATGCGGAATTCGTTTAGTCTCCAAAATAGTGCTTAACGCAGTGATTACATAAGCAGCGGTGGATGTACCATCTGGAAGTTTAAAACAGGAGCCATCACAGAATAGCTTCCCTTGCAGAGTCTTTAAGGGTGTATCAATTAAATCAATTCTGCCCTTAGTTTCTTGTTCTGTAATAAAGAGGCAATCATGTGACATTTCGTCACTGCAATCCTTCTCTTGTGGAGAAGGCAATAATTCACCCGGATTCAACAAACAACATCTCTTAATTTGGTTATGCAGAGTAAAATAGAATCAGCTTGTATCTTGTTAAATCGGGCTGATGTGAGATGTTGCGTCTGCGTTCTGTTTAATAGAACATCTACGGAGTGGGGTCACGGTTAAAGAATGACCTAAAACTATACCCTCATTTTGTTTTACGAATGCAGCAGCCGCTCTCAAACATCTTGGCAAAGTACATGCAACAAGGTCTCACATGGAGAAAAAATAGCCACACAGCCTATTCTTGCCACTATGTTCCTTTGTCAAAACAGCCAAAGCACATCCATCACGTTCATTCACATACAAAACAAAGCCTTTTTCGTAATTTGGTGTGCCCATCGTGCTGAACACAGCGCAGCCTTAAGCAAATCAAAAGCGTTCTGGCAATCCATGTTCCACAGTAAAGGAAAAGAAATGTCCTTCTTTGTCAGTGCCAACATAGGTTTTATCAACAAAGAAAAAATTGGGATCCACTGTCTACAATATGAGGCCATGCCTATTAAAGCGCTGACCTCTTTCTGTGTATTTGGAACAGACATATCAGAGATACTTTGTATCCGTTCAGGTGTCAGTCTTCTTCCCTCCTTCGACAGGAGATAGCCCAAATAGGCGACCTCCTGTCTACAATACTAAAACTTCTTCAACAAATCCTCATGCCCATGCTCTGCTAAATGAATAAGCAGCAACACAGCGCCCTCTTTGCAAGCAACTTCAGAATCAGCAGCTAGATGTAGATCATCAACATATTGCAACAATGTGTAAGTGGAAGGTAACTCAAGCGTATCAAGCTGTTCTTTCAACGCTCTACTATAGATGCTTGGACTCTCAGTGTACCCTTGCGGCACACAAGTTAATGTGAACGAGCGTCCCCGTAGGGTGAACATGAACAAATATCTGCTATCAACATGCACAGGGATACTAAAGAAAGCGTTTTTCAAATCCACAACACTAAAATGTGTAGCCGTGGCTGGAATCATAGTCAGGATTATGGTAACATCAGGCACAATTGGAAACTGTGGACAACAACCTTATTAATTGCGCGCAAATCAATAATAAAATAAAAAGCAATCGCATTATCTCCTCTTTTATAGACTGGCAAAATAGGGCCATTACACACACTTCCCGCAATTTCCTCAATTGCACCTCAGTGTACGAAATCAGAAATAATACTCTTCAAAGCCTGTTCACCTTCAACCGAAATCTTATACTGCGGAATACGTGGCAATTTAACTCCTGGTTTCAACACAATTTTAACTGGTTCAATTTGTAAAATTCCAACGTCGTTATCATTAACTGCCCATAAACATGTTGGAACCTTATTCAATTCAATTAGTAAAGGCATAGACAAAAATTGTGGAACGGAAGTTTGTTGGTGCGAAATCCATCTGGAGAACAGTAAATGAAAGCATTCAATTCCTTTAATAAACTCAATCCCAACAAATTTTCACCACAATTTGTTGTCAATAGAAATGGATAAGAATCAGTGAATGTTCCCAGTGAAATTGGTGCCGGCCAAGAGACCAGACTTACCACTGGTGTATCAGAGAACCCTACAGAAATGTTGCCCTGACAGTGGAATATCTGGAACCCTGTGAATGATCAATAGAACACATCTGTGCTCCTGTATCTATCAAGAAGAGATGCGCCCTATACTGAGGATTGGTCCAGATTTTATTTACAACTATTCACCGCTATCGAAAAATTGAAGCAAATTCCAATTACTTGGATGAAATCTATCTTGATACCAAATTTATAAAGCAGGTGACAGGAAATCACCCTCGAACTATAGACTGATCGCCATATTGGATCCGATTGGGAACACTTTTGCCATATTACTGCTCAACAAACTCAACATATGGATCAAAGAAAGTAAAATATTTGACATCAGACAGACTGGATTCACAAAAAGTACGGGAACGCATGTAAATCTTATGATCTTGAATCTCCTGAAACATGAAGCGCTGGCTGACAAATACAACACGTATGCAGCATTCATAGATTTGCGTATGGCTTTTGACATGGTGAATAGAACAACACTATGGCGAAAATTAAAAAAGTGGAATTATCCATCAACGGTATTGGAGCCAATCATACAACTATACAATAACACAACATTCAGAGTCAGACTCTCCCAACAAGAACAATTATCGGCCCCTGTTAATGCTGACAACGGACTCAAACAGGGATGCCCTCTTGCAGCAACACTGTTTAAGCTCTACACCACCGACCTGCCTGATCCACCTCGTTTTCAGAGGGCTAATCCACCTAAATTGAACAACCAGCAGATCCAGCATCTTATGTATGCAGACGATATCGTCATTTTGGATAAAACCCAGGTAGGGCTAAAAAGAAGTTTAGGGGAGCTTGAAAAATATATGTTAGAAAACAACTTAGAGATAAACGTTGCCAAAACAAAAATCCTGGAATTGACGGTTAGGAAACCACAAAAAAATCATTTTCAATTCCATATGAATGACAAAAAATTGACTACAGTCACAACAATTAAATATCTGGGAATTATAGTGAATCAGTCAAAAGTAGAAACACCCTGGACAAATAATTTAAGAATAAAAACATCGTCACTAGCAAGACAAGTCTAATCTTACACAGAAAATTCAGACAATACTAGTTAAAGCCGATTGTCATCTTCTATCGACAAAAAGTGACTTCCATTCTAACATATGGGAGTGAGTCTCTGATAAACATTGATCAATCAATTTGGGACTCTCTGAAAGGCATGTTTTGGCGGAAAATTCTTGCGCTACCAAAATCATTCCCAATTAGAAGAATTAGACACGAGATTGCTATTCAATCCTTACGATCAATAGTCGGGTGGAAAAAAATCGATCTATATAGAAAAATTATCAATGAGGACGTCATTCCAGAATATAGAGTATTCCAACAAAGGAACAACACAGTGGTTAATACAGCCTTATCGATATGGAAAAATACCATGATTAGTGTAATGGCTGCAAACAACATAACGCATGAGATGTTATTGAAGCGACCACAATTTGCAAAACAAAATATACAGCGAAATGATTGGATACGTACTTTGGCAGAAAAATCTCAATATCAGATGAATTTGAATTGTGAGCTAGATAGCCGCGCACTTAATGATCTGCCGTCATACCTGAAACAATTAACGGATAGGATGATTAGGGATCAATTTATTAGACTAAGATTGAACCAATTACCCACACGAGAACTTATGGCAAAAACAGGCAAATCCCGAAAGAAGATGCCTTCTGCGGATTCTGCGAGGAAAAACAGGTACTTGAGAATCTTCATCATATCATCATGATTTGCCCTGCGCTAGCTGAAAAGAGAAATTGTTTTTGAGGAATGATATCCACGATGGGGCTTGAGCTAAATAGTCATGATAGATGGAACTTCATCCTGTCAGGGAACAACAGGAGTCTTACCACTACCCTCATTCAATTTTGGAATCACATCAGCTTCACAAAGCTTAAAGGGGCAGCTGATACGGTGGACTTAAATCAGAAAAGAAAATTGAATTAATGAATTATGGAGAGCAACAGACAAAAGGAAGAAAACCTTTAACTCTATTTTTGTACTGTAAATTGTGGAAATATTAGATTTTATATGTATAAATGAAAAGTTTTTGTAAAAAAACAAAACCATTTTTTAATTAAAAAAAAAAAGATGCACCCCATTCCCCACCTTCATTTCAACGTAGGGCCCTTTCTGATTGACGGGAATAGGAAATGGTTCCAGACCCTGCTTCGGGCTGTCCTAACGGAGCAGTATATCGTCTGATCCAAAATCCTCAGAAAAATAGACATTTGAAGGATTATCAAAAATATTCCCACTAGTAACACTCGTTTGCTGATTATCTTGTGATGGTGTCTGTTGATTCTGTACAAACTGACTTCTACCAGGACCCCCTAACCCAGGGCGGTGTTAAGGAAAGCATCTCGAGGGCGCTGAGTACCTGTTCATCCCGGCGGAGGTCTCGGAGAAACTGCCAGACTGTCGGAAGGTCCTGTGGAGATTGAATGATGCAGGGAACCGGTTCGACACCCAAACCGAATGGGAACCGGGTTGGAGGTGAAAAAGCTCCCAATGCCACGAGTGCTCTCTCCCCTGATTATCGTGGCGTCAGGACAGTGCAAGCACTGACAGGGGAAGCGTTTCCTGATGCGAGTAGAAGTTCCTTTGTAGAGGGCTGAATCCAGATGACAGTGGAACTTCAGGCAAAGGATGTAGACTGTAGAGCCGATGAGTCCAAAAGGAGGCAGAACACCAAGGCAGGACAAGAGGCAGGCAAAGAACCCAAAGGCAGGGGAACACGGGAACAGAGGAAAAAGGCCTACCCACTGATGGGAATAGGAAGGGGGAACCACCCCAGGACAAGGAACCAGAAAGAACAGGAGGGACTCCCCCCAGGAGCAAGGAACAAGGAGGCAGTAAGGTCCAGGACAGCACAGCCAGGGGAAGGAACCCTGAAGAGGAGGAAACAGGAATCAGGCCAGGAGGAAGAGCAGGAGCTCGGAGAGTACCCAGGAGGACATGATCTGGAAACAAACCACGTTGAGACGCGGTTTGTTCAGGTGGCCCGGCTCCTTATAAAGGGCAAGCAACATCTGGGAGGCTTGGAATGCAAGCTGTGCCGTTCCTAGGTGTTGGTATACCCAAAGTGAGGCTTGGACCGCAAGTCCGCCTCAGCCCGAGCGCCATGTGCACTGCACATGCGTGGAGGGCGAAACACGGCCTCCTGCGCATGCGCAGTCCAGCACAAACGAAAAACCCGGAAGTTCCTGGGGACGACGAAGTCCAAGGACCCCCAAGCGAAGATCCGCCAGGATGGGGCACGGCGAAAGTGGCAGGATGGCTCTGACCCCCATGTAAGTGGTGTGACACTATGCCCCCTCCCAGAAAGACCTGGAGCCCCAGGTTTCCAAGGGTAGCGAAGAAAAAGTCACAAACAGGACAGGGGGCATGCACATTACAGCGTGGTTCCCAAGTGCGATCGCAAGCAGGGTAACCCTTCCAGTCCAGCAAGAACTGGAGCACACCCCGACGTATACGTGAGTCACAAATCTCCTCAACTTTGAACTCGGGGACACCGTGTACTTGAATGGATGCAGGACGAGGACAGGAGTGCCCAAAAACATCTGCGACAAAAGGCTTCAAAAGGGAGATATGAAACACTGGGTGTACCCACCAGGATTGGGGTAACTGCAAACGAAAAGCCACTGAAGACAGGCGTTTAGTAATCTTGAAAGGCCCATAAAATCGGGGTGGCAGTTTAGTGGGCAGGTTGTGCACCGGCAAGTTCTTTGATGACAGCCAAACCAAATCCCCCACTTGGAAGTCTGGTTCAGGGGTCCGGCCTTTATCCGCCTGCTTTTTCATACGCTCCTGTGCCTCTGCCAAGGTACTGCGTGCCAATTCATGTTGTTTCTGGATTCCGATGACCAAATGATTTGCAGACGGGACAGCACTGGGTTGTACAGGATGAAAAGGAACCAGTTTAGGATGTTGTCTGGCGGAACAGTAGAATGGACTGACACTGGTGGCGACGTCAGTGGCGTTGTTATAGGAAGCCTCAGCCAGGTCTAAATGCTTCTACCGGTTGGATTGAGTGCCATTAGTTTAGCAGCGTAGGTAATGTTCCAAGGTCTGGTTTGTTCTTTCAGTCTCACCATTGGTATGTGGGTGGTAAACCAAACTCAAAGCCCTTTGAATCCCGAGATGATTGCACAACTGATGCCAAAAAGAGGAGTGGAACTGGGATCCTCGATCGGAGATGATCTTCTCTGGTAACCCATGCAACCGGTAGACTTCATGCAAAAACGCCAAGGCCATCTGAGACGAAGTAGGTATCCTAAGAAACGGAATGAAGTGTGCAGTCTTGGTGAAACAATCCACTACTACCATTATGCAGGTGTGACCCTCCGATGGTGGGAGTTCGACAATAAAATCGGTGGCGATGGTGTGTCATGGGTAGGGTGGTGTTTCAATGGGACGTAGCAATCCCAAAGGCTTCCTTCTTGGTGTCTTGGTCTGGGCGCAAACCGGACAACTTTCCACATATTGTCTTACACCTTTGGCCCAACCCGGCCCACAAAACTGTCTGGATACCAGTTCCTGGGTAGCTTTGATGCCACGATGACCGCCAACTATTGAATCATGGCATCCATAGAGTATGTTGGACCGAAGAGAACTTGTGGAAACGTACAGCCTGTTAAAAAATAAGAGTAAACCATTACAT
Organism: Ambystoma mexicanum; assembly: GCF_040938575.1. NCBI lineage: Eukaryota > Metazoa > Chordata > Amphibia > Caudata > Ambystomatidae > Ambystoma > Ambystoma mexicanum. Next base: position 1,302,369,691 of record NC_090932.1, read on the forward strand.
TATGTGATCTGTGGTCGTTTCAAGAGGTCCACACGACCCGGGTCAACTAGAGTCTCTTGTAATATTTTCTGGAGATGGGAAGAAAGCGTGAGTAGAAAATGCTTGGGGGAAGTCAAAGGTTCATTCAGAAAGGTGGTCTCGTCTTCTTTCTCCAGGGAGCGAGACAGGGCATCAGCTTTAAAGTTCAAAGCACTGGGAACGTATGTGATATAGAATTCCTAATGAGAAAAGAAGAAAGCCCATCGGGCTTGACGAGCGATGCGACACTGTAAAGACCTCAAGAATTGCAAGTTGCGATGATAAGTACAGACTTCCACAGTGCAGCGTCCCTCAAGCAAATGGTGCCTCCATCCCTCAAACACAGTTTTTATGGCCAAAAGTTCTCTCTCAATGACGGCGTAATTCTGTTAGCTGGGAGAGAGTTTCCGGGAAAAATAAGCCACAGGATGTTCATCGCCAGATCCAGGATCTTTCTATAAGAGAACGGCACCAACAGCGAAGTTAGAATCATCAGCCTCAACGATGTATGGCATCTCGTTGTTAGGATGATGCAGAATGGGGGCCGTACAGAACGCTGTTTTCATAGAGTCAAAAGCTGAGGAAGCATGTGAATCCCAGAGGAATGGTATCTTGTTGCTGGTCAATTGAGTTAACAGGGCCGTCACCAGTGACAATTGAGGAATAAAGCGCTGATAAAAAAATGGCAAATCCCAAGAAGCCCTGGAGAGACTTCAGATCGTGGGGTTGTTTCCAGTCTCGAATGGTTTGAACCTTATAGGAATCCATGTGTATGCCAGCACTGCTGATCACATAGCCCAAAAATTCCATGTCTTTCCGATGAAAAGAACATTTCTCAGTATTGGCGAACAGCTGATTCTGAGACAGACATTGAAGCACCTCTCGAACGTGTGAAACATGTCTTTCCAGGCGTGTTGTAAAAGATAAGGATATCATTGAGATAGACCCACACAGAGATACCGATCAGGTCACTGAAGATGTTGTCAATGAATTGTTGGAAGACGGCCGGGGCATTACATAAACCAAACGGCATTACCTTGTATTCGTAATGCCCGAATGGAGTCTTAAAGGCCGTCTTCCACTCATCGCCTTCTCTTATCCAAACCAAATGGTAGGCCCCACGGGGATCTAACTTGGTGAAGAGTCGGGCTGATCGAAGTGATTCCATGATGTTTCGAATGAAAGGGAAGGGGTATCTGTCCTTTAGCATAATATCATTCAGCTGACGGTAATCGATACATGGGCGTAAGGTGCCTTCCTTCTTTTTCACCAAAAACAAAGGGAATCCTGCAGGAGATTTGGAAGGCGCAATGTATCCTTTCTTGACACAGTCAGCCAAATAGACCCGAAGTACTTGTCTTTCGGATTGAGTTAAGGCATATACTTTCTCCCATGGGGCATCACAGCACCAGGAACCAAATCAATTGAACAATCAAAAGTCCTGTGAGGTGGTAGAGGTATGTCGCTAGGCTTGCAAAACACGGTCTGAAAGTCGGCATATACTTGGTCTGTATTTTGGATTTGTGTTGAACAGGCAGAGGTATATGCTCTATCTGCTTTAGTGAGCCAATTTTTCAGATTTTTGTGAAACATTGGCACCTCCTCCAAATGAATATTCCCAATTTGTAATGCATATTATACGCATTCAAAAAGGGCATAAATCTGAAACGTTGGCTCACTAAAGCAGATAGAGCATCATCTGTTATTAAACAGAATACTCTTACGAGCCTATTGGGGGGGGGGGAAGGTTATCGCTGGCCACTTTCCGTGCAGGTTTCTGGAATCAATGTATATATACCTCTGCCTGTTCAACAGTTACGATTAATGGCAAAACTTGGCAACTCAAGCAACACACTACATGTAACACTACATCCAGACCAATTAAGTTTAGGAATGGAGAACACAAATCCAAAATACGGACCAAGACTCTTACAGCTCCCTTAGTGTCTCATTTCTTGGACAATAACCATAGCTGCAATGATCCGAAATGGTTGGTTCTTGAGAAAGTTTTAGGTGTAGATGCTAATAATATAGCATCCAGATTGGCACAACGTGAACAATGGTGGATGTATAACACCCATAGCTATGATCTAGGCCTGAATCTTCAAGAAGAGTGGCTACAATGTATTCCATGAGATGTCCTCTGGCTATCTCCAGTCAGCCCAGGGTGTTAGGCCAGTTTATCTGTCCTTATCGGGTTATTCAACCCCAGCAACTTATTTTACTTTTCTCTCCTTTTCCTTATTTTCATTTGTTGTTTTTCATCTTTCTATTTGCTGTTTTATTGACTCCTTGGCTCATTTTGTTAGATTTTTTGGTTGTGCCATTTAGTCTTTCCAATCGACTGATATTTACACAAACCTTTGCGCTTACTTTTAATATAAATTAATTCTTATACTTTTTCCTTTCATTAGTCGGGTATCTTTAATTCTTTCTATACCCACAAATGCAGTACTTAAACATCTTCATGCCATGATCCTTGACTTACGGCTGGATGCGCTGCAGTCCCTCGTTTACCTTTACGTTTCTGAGCTGATGTTCAGTCCTCTTTCTTCTTCTATTATCTTGTGCTTATCGGGACGAAGCGCATTCATGTTGCAAGCTCCAGCCCCTGCAACACAAGTTTGAGGACGGTCGATTGCTACTTACCTGAACTCCTATAATACTTCTTCATTGGGTTTCCCGCTATTGACTTGGACAGCGCATCCGGATTCTAACAGTGGTCTTTCGGTGCTCGGCTCCATTTGGATGGGTTTCCGCTTTAACTGGCTACGTTCGACTTTCTTTTTATGAGCTAGCCTCTGTGAGCTATATTAGACGCACTGACTGGTTCTAGGATCCTAGCCCTGGTAAAAGGGTGTTACCCTTATGCAGCGAGCCCTCACCTGAGGCACTTTTTGACAGCACCTTTATATTGACTACTGCACACTGCTTCAGCTATACAGCTGGTTATTAATTACATTTAGCAGTGTCTTATAGGTTGTTTTTAGATTTTTACTAGATCTTTTTGATGATTATATGCATTTATATACATTTTAAGATGTTATTGTGTGAATGGAATTTTTTACTCTGCTGTGATTTCTGTATAACTAATAAAATATGTTGATTCAATTGTTTACCTGACTGAGCCTCTCATCCCCCCTACACCTACTAGAGTGAATTATTAATTGAATAACTGGCGCATCGATCCGTGTGACTCCTTGCCTTGTTTTTTTATATATATTGTTCCTCTGGTCCACGGTTTAGGGGATACCCATCCGTTTGCTTTTTTTACAGTTCAAGATGGCCATGGCTGATGATGCAGGTGTGGGACAGAGGTTAGGGTAAACCGAGGGGTGAGGGTGGAGTAAGTTTTAGGGTCAGGTTAGCATTCGAGCAAGGGGTTGAGTTAGAACTATGGGTTTTGTGGAAGGCTAGTGATGGAGTTACGAGTTTGAAAATGAAGTGGCCCATTCATCCGTTCTGCGTTTTGTATTGCATCACATGCAAAGACGATGCTTTAGAGTGCTGAAGGGTCGCACTTAGTTAGGGATAAGGTGACTGCCTGTTAGGGGCAGTCCCGGATCACCGGGCAGCCCCGTACTCGGGTCGGGTGGCACCCGACAGCATCGACACTTGGCGGCGCCCATGCCGCGTACTCAGGGGTGGGGGCTCACTCCACCCGCTCCGGGGCACCAGAGCTCCACACATGGCCGGCTGGCAACCGGCTTACCGCGGCCCCGGCTCTGGGGGCACCCAGGCTGGGGTCGCAACCCCAACCCGCCTCACATGGCTGGGGGACCCACAGGGACGGCGTTGCCCGGCAGGGGCACCGTCCGGACGGCGTTGCCCGGCAGGGGCACCGTCCTCCAGCTGGGCCCCGACCTTGGGCCCAGCACACGTGGCGAGGCACCCCCCCCAGGCACCAACACACACACGCGGAGTCAGGTTCACTCGTGACTGCCGAGCCGGAAGCGGCTCGGACCTTTTATTAGGTTGGTCACATGGGTAACCATGTGACCACATAACTCCATGGAACGTACCATGGCCCCTCACAGGGGTGCCATGCAACACTCCTCCTTTTTCATAACAAAATGCAAAAACTCCAAAATTCCACCATGACTACCACTACTACTACTGGAGCCACTCTACTACTTTACACACCCTTTATTAACCTGGGTGAGTGGCTCTCATGTCCCTGAACGGCACCAGTGAGGGCTACTGGCACCACATAAAGCACTCGGAGCCTACAGGTGCACACCACACAACATTGCCCACTAACTGGACCATTTTAAGCAAGTCCATGTCTGCCGGCTCACAGTCTTCCGGGGAATGTCACTCATGATGTCCATCTTCAGTATGGAGTCGCCGGAAACCAGCTCGCACCCTCACCAGAGTTCATTTAGGACAGTTACTACGATCACACAAAACACCGGCAAAGCCGCACCTGGGGAGGCCCAGGGGCCACATCGGCTATGTCCACTTGTATGGGGGCAAACCTCATGGCCGGATGGCAGAACCCGCTTCCTTCGCGTTGTTGCATCCGCAGCCGCCACCACCCCTCTTGAGAGAGAGGCAACCCACTTGGTGGGCGGTACCCGCCCCTCTCCTGGACCGGGGCCACCTCAGCTGTACGGTGGCCCCCCACACCTCTTTTCCTTGCTCCTCGGAGCGGGCACACCCACCCTCGCGGGCCGTCCCCCTTCAGATGGGAGTGGGGACAGCAGAGGGGCAGCTGACTTCCCCACGGCGGCGGATGCCGCTCCATTGCCTGCAGGGGCAAGGCAGGCAGCTCTTTTGCCCGCTCCTCAGAGCGAGCACTTCCCTGTCCTTGCGAGCCCAGCTGGTGCTGGGCCCGCCTCCTTTGTTTCCTTTGCAGGCCCGTTCGATTCGGGCCTGCACCATCCCTTTTTTTTTCATTTTTTTTTTTTTCCCCCGGGCCCAGCTGATGATGGGCCCGCCTTCCGTTGGGGGCCGCGTCAGCTGTTAGGCGGCCCTGCCCCACCTCCGTGCTACGGCCGATGCCGCTCCTCTGTCGGGGCCGCCTCAGCAGTTCCGCGGCCCCTCGTTTCCCTCCTACCTGATGCCGGGGAGAGGTTCACGATGGGGGAGGGGCGCAGCCACCCACGCGGCCGATGCCGCGGGCTTCTTCCGTCTCCCTCGGGGGACGGGCGGGCCGCTCGCCCACCATGATTTCCTTGCGGGCCCAGCTGGTGTTGGGCCCGCCTCCTTCTCTTTCCCCGCGGCGATATCAGCCGCACCAGCGCTCCTTGGGGAGGGGAACCGGCATCCCCCTCCTGCGGCGATGTCAGCCGCTCCTCGCTGCGGCCGACGCCGGGGCACCCTCCCTCCCGACGGGGAAAGAGGCAGCCCCCGCGTTCTTCACTGCGGCGCGGGCCGCACACTTCTCCCCCCTCTCGCGGCCGACGCCGCAGAAACTTCTCTCCCCCACGGGGATAGGGGGGAGAGTCTCCGCTCCTCCACATCGCGGCCGACGCCGCATCACACGCAGGGCTCCAGCCCTCGTCGCCATTGTTAGGGGCTGTCCCGGATCACCGGGCAGCCCCGTACTCGGGTCGGGTGGCACCCGACAGCATCGACACTTGGCGGCGCCCATGCCGCGTACTCAGGGGTGGGGGCTCACTCCACCCGCTCCGGGGCACCAGAGCTCCACACATGGCCGGCTGGCAACCGGCTTACCGCGGCCCCGGCTCTGGGGGCACCCAGGCCGGGGTCGCAACCCCAACCCGCCTCACATGGCTGGGGGACCCACAGGGACGGCGTTGCCCGGCAGGGGCACCGTCCTCCAGCTGGGCCCCGACCTTGGGCCCAGCACACGTGGCGAGGCACCCCCCCCAGGCACCAACACACACACGCGGAGTCAGGTTCACTCGTGACTGCCGAGCCGGAAGCGGCTCGGACCTTTTATTAGGTTGGTCACATGGGTAACCATGTGACCACATAACTCCATGGAACGTACCATGGCCCCTCACAGGGGTGCCATGCAACACTGCCTGGCTTTCTTAGGCGTTTGAAGGATGGGTTACAGGACTGTGATGGACAGTATAGCCGTTTGGTGACATCAATTATACATAAAAGTACCACATTTAAAAAAACATTTTTGCTGAATTTTCTTTTTTCACATAGAACCGCTCTTTTTCCACTGCAGAGAAGGACAACACATGTAAACTGCTTAGGAGGCAGGCCCGTGTGGGATGACGTGAACTGCCAGGGGATTGAGCAGGAGAAAACGCAGCCGTTGTTGGAGCTCACTAGGCAGGCGTTCCAGCAGCAAATGGCTCCCGCATCTGAAACTCCAGACTGCTTAGAACGGCCATCAGAGACGCCATCTAGTTTCAGTTCAAATGGTAAAACATGACAAACAGAAGTGCTACTTTAAAGTGAAAAATAAAAGTGCGTTTGATGACTTGGGAAAGGTCAAATATGACTGGTATGTGAATTAGGGTAAGTGTTCATTTTGGTTTACTCCTGGTCTCTATTTAGTTTCATTCAATATTCTGTCGAACACTAGTAGTTGATTGTGTATTCGGATGAACATTTAGCTGGTGTTCGAATTTTAAAATTATTTGACATTAAATATCTGAACTTCGGCACAGCCCCACTGGGGTACAGCATATCTGCAGGCCACAAAGTTAAAGGAATAGTGCGCTCAAAAGAATTATTGTCCCGAGGGTTTGGGCATGTGTTTTTAAGCATACGTTGATCGATCGTACAAATAATTTCCTATGCACCTTACCGTAGTTTTCCTCTTTTTTACATATGCGAAATCAGACAGCAGGGCACGGCCATCTTGTGATAATCTTATCCGTTGCCTCATCGACCAAGGTGGACTGCCCTGGGGGCACTAAATCATATCCCCCGCCCCTGAGGCTGACATCACTAGACGCGTACCGCCCATTTCACAACGCCAATGCACGTCTCGTGTCAACATTCTCTGTGCTTCAGCTAATGACGTGTCTGCATGGAAATGGCAGGACGCCTCTTTCCTCAATAAGTATAAACAGACCGCTTCTCATCAGACAACATCAGATTTGCTTTTCCAATCGTTTCACTGTCTTTTTTTGAGTATTCTGTAACTCGTTTCTGTGCTCTGGTCAGCTACCTTTGTTACTCGTAGCCTGTGCGAACAGATACTAGTACCATTACTATCCATTTTTATTTTGCCCCATAATGGCAACAATACAGCTGTTATGCCGTCCATGGGTCATGCCCCGCAGACAGACACCCCTGGTCCCCATGTTCCGTCACCCGCTGTTCCTGGTCCACCTTCACCCTCTGCCCACGTGTCCGCAACCCCTCATGCAGTACGGCAGCGGCGGCAGATTGTCCGGCACAGGAAGGGCACCTGGAGGCAGCCTATCGGCTATGGACGCACTAACCTGTTTCGCTCGTCACAGAAGTGGCGATTACCCTGGCGCTTTGCAGATGGCCGGAGGAGCCGCCGATTCCTCCTGCTGCATCGTCACGTGCCCAGGAACCCAGCAGTATGTTGATACTTTGGGTCACGTGACGAGGAAGCGTGCAAGATCGCACGCGATCACCTGACTCTCCTCGGCCCATTCAAAAGCTGCGAGGGAACACTCATTCAGTGCTTCACAGCTGTTTCATTCAAGCACTGTTTGGCGTTCTCGTGGTGTTACGATCACGGTACTGAACTACGGTCTGTTTTCCTGGACTCTTTTTGTCAAACCCTTGGTCATCGTATTGCTCCGTTGTCAGGACCTTTTGGGCTGTCTTTTGGACTCCTTTTGGATTACCCTTGGCTTCGACGTACACAGATAGTTTTGACCCCGGAACTCTTCACGGATTGATTATGGACTCCCGACTTCGCTACTCTTGAACATTCCATTTTTGCCGACGCAGTTATTTTGGCCCTACTCCATCTGCATTGCCGTCCAGTGCAACACCTTCTCTGCCGCTGCCAGTCACATTCCGCTGCTGCACGGAACACCCTTCATCATATTCCTGCTTCTTAGAACCCCGGCTCTTCCACCTTGCTAAGACCCATTCTATTTAAGTTCCATTCTGCTCCCATTGGTTCGCTTGTCATGGTACTTACCCATTGCTTGCCTTACAGCGGTCGGGGGGTCTCCAATGTTCCTGGTTCCTGGCATTTCCGGCATTCCAATACCTGGGGCCTCAAGGATTGCTCAGGGAGTTATTTTGTATCTCCCTGAGTGGTACTTGGGGACAGAGGCCCCATAATCTGCACAACCATCAAGTCATAACAGACTGTGAAGCCTATTGGTCATCCGGGTTATGGAGGCATCAGCCGGGCACCCCGTGGCCACTTTGGTGCAAGCCGTCACCACCTTGAGAGCAGACATGGCCGCAGCGACTACGGCGATTCATCACTGCCTTGACTCCCTCCAAAGTGCTCGCTATCCCTTACTGTCTGATTCTGAGTTCGGGGATACCACACCTCCGACCCCTGCCCCTCTACTGCTCCCTCTGTCATCACCTCAGTGATAGCCCTCACCCCTTTTCCATTGGCACCCCCTGAGAGGTTTCAAGGGGATACCAGGAAGTTTCATACATTTTTGAATCAATGCAAACTTCACTTTCTTTGTAGACCTCTAGCATTTCCTGATTCAACCACTAAGGCTGCCTTCATGCTTTCCCATTTGTCTGGCATAGCTGCCACATGGGCAAATCCACTACTTTAAAATGACCATCCGGCTCTTTACGAGTTTGATCTCCTGGTCAGTGAAATGTCTAAAGTTTTTGACACCAGGCACAAGGCTCAATCCAGAGACTTAGAATTACTTGATCTCTCTCAAGGAAAACACGCTCTGATAGAGTACATAACACGCTTCAATCAACTAGCGGCAGAAACTTCATGGCCTGAAAACAAAAAGGCTGTGGTGTTTTACAGGGGGATAAGTAGCTCCATGAAGGATGCCTTGGCAGTAGTACCGTCCCTTCCGGCCTTGTATCCCGATCTGGTCGACCTGACACTTCAGGTAGACTCTCGACGCATCGAGTGAAAGACCGAAGCCAGACTTGCTGGTACACAAGCTCCGATATCATCCGACCTATCTAGTGAAACCATGCAAGTGGACGGAATACGTAGCCCTATCACTATGACCGAACGGGAAAGACGGAGCATGGATAACGCTTGCTTTTATTGCGGTCTTAATGGGCACTATGTTAAGGACTGTCCACGCCGCCCAAAACATAAAGGTCAGGGTTTTCCGACTGCTCGTCCATGAACAAGGGGGCCAGAGCGAGCTCAACCAAACAGTCCCCCTCCCACGTCTCTCCTGCATTCGGATCCATTAGGCCAGTCCTAGTCCATGCTTTGTTGAAACCCGCTCCTGGCACCACACACCCTGTTCAGATTGTCATTGATTCTGGGGCCACGGGCTGTTTCATTGACATACACATAGCCAATGCTCTGAACCTCCCATTGGTTACCAAGGAATGCCTGGAACCTGTGCAGGCAGTAGATGGTACTGCTCTTGCCTATGGCCCTATCCAGCAACAGACTGCTCCACTAGAAGTAATCATCCAGGATACTCACAAAGAAACACTTGCATTTGATCTCATAACCACTCCTCAGTTTGGTGTCATTCTCAGTATTCCCTCGCTGAAAAGGCATAACCAGCTGATCAATTGGGGCACCGGCGATGTCCGTTTCGAATCGGAGATATGAAGGCACTATTGTCTTGTTGAGAACGAGGACCCGCTTGTTATGCCAGCCAGGGCATTAGATGCAGTGGCACACCTGACCTTATCGGTGGGTGATGACAGTCAGCCATCCGCTTCACACATGGTCAGTGCTGTACTTACAAACATACCCTCTGTCTATCACGATTTCCAGGCAGTCTTTGATAAAGACACAGCTGAGGGATTACCACCGCACAGACCATACAACTGCCCTATAGATCTGTTCCCGGATTCTCCGATCCCCAAGGGACACATCTGCTCTCTTTCACCTTCTGAGGATCAGGCTTTGAAAGATTATGTGCAAGAGGCGCTACGCCTCGGCCATATTCGGCCTTCCACCTCACCTGCCGCATGCCCTATTTTTTTTGTCCCAAAGAAAGAGGGGGATCTACACCCTTGTGTGGACTACAGACGCTTGAACTCTATTACAGTGAAGAATAGATACCCGATACCACTCATTTCACCACTCTTGGATCGATTAACACATGCCTCTATTTATACTAAACTAGATCTCTGGGGGGCCTATAATCTAATCCGTATCCGTAAAGGGGACGAGTGGAAGACAGCGTTTTGCACCCAACAGGGTTTGTATGAATACCTGGTAATGCCCTTCGGGTTGTGCAACGCCCCCGCTACCTTCCAGCGATTTATGGATGATGTGTTCGGGGACATCCTGGACATCTATGTAGTAGTCTATTTGAACGATATCCTGATTTTCTCCTACACTATGGAGGAACACGTCCTTCATGTTCGAGAGGTATTATCCCATCTGCGCAAAAACGCGCTATTTGCTAGACCGGAGAAATGCCAATTCCACTCAAAAGAGGTTGAATTTCTAGGCTTCCACATATCACCGGGGGGGGGTTGACCATGAACCAGTCGAAGGTGCGTGCGGTCTTAGAGTGGCCGGTCCTGACATGTCTGAAGTCCCTGCAGTCCTTCCTCGGATTCGCCAACTTCTACCAGTGCTTCATCCCTGGGTTTTCTTCTGTAGTGGCACCGCTAACAACACTAACGAGTCCACAGATCCCGTTTGTTTGGACCCCCGAACACCAAGCCGCTTTTGAATAATTGAAGGCTGCCTTTACCTCAGCTCCAGTCCTTCAACACCCGGACGCGGAGTTGCCCTTTGTGGTTGAAGCGGACGCTTCATCCTTTGCGCTAGGAGCAGTGCTTTCACAACCCTGCCTGACTTCTGGCCGACTACACCCGGTGGCATACCACTCACGCAAGTTCACCTCTACTGAATCCTATTATACAGTTACAGAGAAGGAACTTCTAGCGATCAAAGACGCGTTTCAGGTATGGAGGCACCGCCTGTTGGGTGCTAGGCATCAAGTCCTTGTCTATACTGATCATCGTAATCTGCAGGACCTCGCATCCCTCAAATTCGTTAACAGTCGGCAGGTGCATTGTCATCTATTCTTTGCGGCCTACAACTTTTTGGTTAAACACCGACCCGGTACATCTCATGGCAAAGCAGATGCATTATCCCATTCCCCTGGGGGGTGTCACTTCCGGTCTTTCCAGAGACGGTGCTCGATCATGGTCACATAGTTTGCATATGCACACCTTCGCAACCTCTATTGACAGCCATATGCCTCTGGGTTTCCCAACACCCCCAGCAATTATCATAATGGGAACCCATTTTACCAAGACGGCCTATCATTTGTTCACAAGAAACTATTTATACCCACGAGTGACACCCGCAATCTAGCCATGGAATGGTCTCATGACGCCGTCATCCATGGTCACCCTGGGTAACAGCGTACTCTGGATCTACTCAAACGCTGGTGCTGGTGGCCTTCGATGCAGCGTGATGTAGAAAACTACGTCAATACATTTTCGGTATGCGCCCAAGGCAAACCACATAGGGGTAGCCCTTTGGGACTCCTTCAACCCTTACCTATACCTCCAAGACCCTGGCATACCCTCACCATGGATTTTGTTACCAATCTTTCCTGAATACAGGGCTATGATATGGTGTGGGTTGTGGTGGAATCATACACGAAAATGGCTTGCTTTATACCTTGCTCTGGTATTTCCTCTGCACCAACGCTGGCAGGTCTTTTCTTAAGGTCCATATTTTGTTTATTTGGGCTCCCCACGGTCCTGATATCCGATAGGGGCTCACAATTCACGTCCCGCTTCTGGCGAGCTCTCACCAAGCTGCTGGGTATTGACGCCCGGTTCTCCTCTGATTACCTTCCGGAAACTGATGGCCAGACAGAGAGGGTGAACCAAGACATGGAGCAGTACTTACAATGTCTGTTGTTGCAACATCAGAAGACATTGGTTAGTTTGTTGCATCTTGCTGAATTTACACATAACAACGCACTGCATTCCTCCACTGGTTTCTCCCCGTTTTACTCTCTCTATGGCCAACACCCACGTACACTACCCATCCCTGATTTCACATCATCATGCACCCCTGCTGCCATTTCCTGTGTTCGTGACTTAGCCACTGTCCATGCCCAGACACTTGCCCATCTACAGGAAGCCCGGGCTTCCATGAAAGCATTAGCCGACAAGAGACGGGTCGCAGCGCCTGAGTATCGCGTGAGAGACCGCGTTTGGTTATCCTCATGTCACCTGCACATACCAGGGTGCCACAAAATCCTCCCTAAGTTCGTTGTTCCTTTTCGGGTGTCTGGAGTCCTGAATCCGGTTGCTTACCGCCTTTCCCTTCCTTCAAATTGGTGTATCCACCCGGTGTTTCACACCTCCCTGCTCAAACTGTGTCCTGGTCCTACCCGCCTGGTTACTCCCCCTGCTCCTGTGACTGTGGTCGACCCTGATGAGTATGAGGTTGGGGGCATCTTGGGCTTTCATTTTTTCAGTGGTAAGCTACAGTACCTCGTTGATTGGCTAGGTTACGGTCCTGAGGATCGCTCTTGGGTTCCGGCCCAGGATGTTTATGCTCCTCGTCTGGTTGCCTAGTTCCATAGGGATTTGCCTGCTAGCCCACAGGGTCGTGGGCCTTTGGGGGGGGCTATGTTATGCCATCCATGGGTCATGCCCCGCAGACAGACACCCCTGGTACCCATGTTCCTTCACCCGCTGTTCTCTGTCCACATTCACTCTCTGCCCACATGTCCCCAACCCCTCATGCAGTACGGCAGCGGCGGCAGATAGTCTGGCACAGGAAGGGCACCTGGAGGCAGCCTGTTGGCTATGGACGCACTAACCTGTTTCGCTCATCACAGCAGTGGCGATTACCCTGGCGCTTTGCAGATGGCCGGCGGAACCGCCGATTCCTCCCGCTGCATCGTCACATTCCCAGGAACCCGGCAGTATGTTGATACTTTGGGTCACGTGACGAGGAAGCGCTCAGGATCGCGCGCGATCACCTGACTCTCCTCGGCCCATTCAAAAGCTACATGGGACTACTCATTCAGTGCTTCACAGCTGTCTCATTCAAGCACTGTTTGGCGTTCTCCTGGTGTTACGATCACAGTACTGAACTACGGTCTGTTTTCCTGGACTCTCTTTGGCAAACCCTTGGTCATCGTATTGCTGTGCTGTCAGGACCTTTTGGACTCCTTTTGGATTACCCTTCGCTTTGACGTACAGGGCTGGTTTTGACCCCCGGAACTCTTCATGGATTGATTACGGACTCCCGACTTCGCTACTCTTGAACATTCCATTTTCGCCCACGCAGGTATTGTGGCCCTACTCCATCTGCATTGCCATCCAGTGCAACACCTTCTCTGCCACTGCCAGTCACATTCTGCCGCTGCACGGAACACCCTCCATCATATTCCTGCTTCTTAGAACCCCGGCTCCTCCACCTTGGTAAGACCCATTCTATTTAAGTTCCATTCTGCTCCCATTGGTTTACTTGTCATAGTACTTACCCATTGCTTGCCTTACAGCAGTCAGAGGTTCTCCGGTGTTGCTGGTTCCTGGCATTTCCAGTATTCCAATACCTGTGGCCTCAAGGATCGCTCAGAGAGTTATTTTGTATCTCCCTGAGTGGTACTTGGGGACAGAGGCCCCATAATCTGCACGACCATCAAGTCATAACAACAGCCCTACCAGTACGAGCCAGAGTATTCCGAGGCGGAATTACTCGAAAGAGAAAGATGCGCAGAACGATGGGGCTTCGGACGACAATTGGGAGGACGATTCAACAGATCAAGAGCCTGAGCCTAGTCGCATGGACGACGTTTCCACCTGGTGTACCTGCAATCGGTGCAAACTAATGCCAACCGAGGAGGAGAACTGCTGCTGCCGAGAAAACTCTGGATGCATGTCCTACATAAGGCGAGGCACGGCCGCAATGCGTTAATGAGCTGCATGACTTCAGGGCAGCCTGCCCCACACAATCCGTGTTGAGGATTATGATGGTGCTTATGCACGAACTTCGAGCAACAGTTTGCCCTCGCAATCCAAGTAACGAGTATGTGTACTCTAGTTGTTATGTCACTTAGGCCACTACCATTTCATGGTTGTCTCCTATATTGTTGTAACTTTGATCTATTAATGCCAAATTAATGTAGTCTTGCAATTCTATACATCACTCGCAATTTGAGGAAATCATAGTGGTCTCCTTATGTTTATTTCATGTACAACCATGAAGCTGTATTTCTTTGTGTCCCAAATGTACTGGAATGAATAGCCATTCAATATTCTATTGTCAGTCTAAGCAACATTTGTACTGGCAACGATGCCATTGGATACAAGATTGCATTTTCAACTAAGGTTTAATACACGTATCTTGTTCATTTAAAAACAGTTTGTATCTTTCTCTTTCACAGGTGGTACAGGTTGGTGGCCTATCGTTCATTTAAATGGTAGCTTCATGGGAGGCTTGGAAACCACATTCGACGAGTAATACCCGCCTGTGTTGTTGGTGCCATTACAGAAACTTTCCCCAGTGACAGCAGTCAGTACAGGGGATTTTCGCACACTGTGCCGCAACCCGAAGTTTATAATGTGTGTTACATTTGTGCCATCAAAATAAGAAACGAAACACAACAGAACTTTTATCAATGGTTGTTTCAATTTTTCAGTGAATCAAGTGCGTCTCCATTCAGCAGTGTTCCGGGCCTTGTCTGCACGCCTCATGCCCATCCATCCCCCCTGCATTATCAAAGGCAGTTGGCACCAGAGGATGTGCACTGCCAAAGGGGGCTGACAGGGGTTGGAATGGCCAAGGTGCCAAACACCATGTACACTTCAAAGGTATCTTACGCGCATGGGTCATTGTTCACATGCCCTCCTCAGACCCAGTGTCTCCAGGCAGGCTCCCCTTGAAGCAGGCCGCGCCCCTGCAATCCACATAAGTGTGTCTCAATTCAGCAGTGTTCCGGCCCTTTCCTGCATGCCTCAGTCCCCTCCATCCACCCCTCCAGAATCAATGACTGTTAGCACCTGTGGATGTGCCCTCCCAGTGTGGGATGGCAGGGGTCGGAACGGCCAAGGTGCCAAACACCATGTACACTTCAAAGGTATTTTACACGCTGGGGTCATTGTTCACATGCCCTCCTCAGACCCAGTGTCTCCAGGCAGGCTCCCCTTGAAGCAGGCCGCGCCCATGCAATCCACATAAGCGTGTCTCCATTCAGCAGTGTTCCAGCCCTTTCCTGCACACCTCAGGCCCCTCCATCCACCCCTCCAGAATCAATCACTGTTAGCACCTGTGGATGTGCCCTCTCAATGGGGGCTAGCAGGGGTGGGAACGGCCAAGGTGCCAAACACAATGTACACTTCAAAGGTATCTCACGCGCAGTGGCCATTGTACACATGGCCTAGCCAGACCGCGTGTCTCCAGGCAGGCTCCCCTTGAAGCAGGCCGTGCCCCTGCTATCCACATAAGACCACGCCATGTACAAGTCATTCATTCACATACACACCCACATTTCTAATTCTTTATAAACCACTTGATATTTAGCATGAGAACATGTTTGAGCACTGCAAGTCAACTCGTGAATATGCTACCTGAGAACTTCTGTGACCACTGCGAGTCAGCTTGTCATCGTGCTACCTGTGAACATCTCCCTGTTCTCCTGCTACTAACTACCCTGCTTGCTGAATCTAACTGTTTGTTGGTCAAGGTAAGGGCAGGTCACCTAATCATGTCTTCTTGATCTTTAAATTTCTATCTATTTCGAACAAACATACCCAGTAGTGTAATGTTCATTCATCTCATTGCCATTGAATTGAGTTTAATTTGTTATGTTATCGGTGTATGCAATTGTCATCAGTGTCAATTGGGATCGAATTGCATCCTTCGCGGACCGTTTCTATAAGAATGTTTCCTTTTGATGCAGGTAATTGCTCTGAGGAGGCCATTTACTGGGTTGCATCTTTCCTAGAGGATAGAAACTCCAAAATCACCTGGGGAGGACACTCCACCACATCCAAACCTGTGGACTGCGGCGTACCGCAGGCAGCTAGTTTTTTCCATTGCTCTTCAATCTATATATTCTCTGCCTCTGCACCCTTCTCTCACAGCTTGGGATTTATTTCACCAACTTTGCAGATGACACGCAGTTAATATTGGAATTGTGTGGGCACCATATTCTTGACAACAACAGACTATCAGCCATCTACAATACTATAGAAAATTGCATGAAAACACATTCGATGTGTCTAAATAGCTCCAAAACAGAGCTTATGGCATTTGGTTCAACCAAAGTCCTAAAAAAATCTAGACCTAGTCTACTCCTCCCTTCTCATAAAGGACTCCACCATCATAGTGTCAAATAAAGTTAAAACACTTGGCATTTACTTGAAATCCTCACTAGGAGTGGAGGCGCAAACTTCCTTCCTAAAACGGAATTGCCAATACTATCAATACCAAAAACAGCGCCACAATAGCCAGAGCCACCAATCTGCCACGACTGGACTACGGAAATGCCCTGCTCTTGGGTGCCAGTAGTAATTGCATTAAGCAATGTCAAATAATTCAAAATAACGCAGTCCAAACGCGACCCTATAACAAAGGACAGAAATTATCTTCACTGGCTAGCAATAAAGGAGCGTATCACCTTTAAATCCCTGACATTGGTTCATCGCTGCCTTAAACGGAGCAGCCCCGGCCTATCTTAAGAAGGAATTTAACTGTTACGAGCCAAGCCGACGCCTAAGATCTGAAAAGCACAGGCCTAGGTAGAGCATTTCCCACCAAAGCCATCTTCCTTTGGAATGAGCTACCTCGAAATCTTAGGCTTGAAAGCAACATCCAAACATTTAGAAATCAGCTGATAACCACGCTCTTTAAATAACTTGGGACACTCGCCACCCCTGCGCCCACATTGAGCCTACTTTACTTTTCTACTTGTACTGTCTGTGAATTCTCAATCCTTGTGTCACTGTCGCACCCTGATGCTTGCGAGCTTTCGGCACGTACAAATATATATATAAATAAATAAAAATATTACATTCAAGGGACGAGTAACATGTTACGATTTGCATCACATCAATTAATTGTGTATGAAAGTTATCCTATAATACAGCCGGCTACGCTACACAGGTTTTGCTTCGGTGACCTAAACATAGATTGCATATAAAAATGTATGATATAATTCCATCTTTCTCACGCTTTTATGCAAAGTAATTGTCTAATAATGTTGACCTTTTTTTTTTACAGAATTTCCAAAAATGCCTGCATGTACGGTTTACATTTGCCGCTCTAAGACCCATAACAAACCTAAAGGCACTACAATGCATGTCTTACTGAGGAATATAGATCTAATAAGAGAGTGGTTCAGATATTGCGGATTTGCACCGGAAGAGCTTGAAAGTAGAGCCCATGTAGTCTTGGGGGACTCAAGGGATGATCGATTCCACATCTGCAGCCTGCACTTTGCCACGAATATGTATGACCAATCGCAGTACACAAAGAAGCATCGACTCAGAACGTCTCGTAAATTGCTTCCAAATGCAATTCCGACTCTATTCATGCACACGCTGCCTCAGGTGAGTCACGTTTCCTGATTTAGCTGTAGGCCTTGAGGTACTGAACAGGTAACTTACATGGATGGATTGGTGTTTTAGGTGTAAATGTCCCTTATAATACTTTTCATATTTACGAGATTGTATTGCTTTATAACTAAACCCCATTTTGCTAAACATCTGTCCTTGGTTTTAGGAGCATCATAGAAAACGATTTATGGGCACAGATAACTATACTATAGTGCCCTTGGAAAGAAGCATAATCTTTTCGTAATCAGTTGCTTTACATGTCAATTTTTTAGGTTATCATTTCTAAATCAAATCTAATTTTCCCTTTATAACTCAATGACAATGCACTGAATGTGAAGGAGCAAGATTCTGCATCCATGTCTTTCCTGGAGTCAACAACAACTTTGAGCACGCATCAGGTAGTTTTATTTAGCTATTCAGTTCCGGAAATGTTTTATGCATGGAATTTAAGATAATATGATAAAATTTACGTATCCTGTGGTTTTTGTTTACATAATGTTTAATTTATGGGTTTTTATTGATTTGTACCATTGTCTGCATCACGTGTGTTTTCAATTTCACTTTTTTCATCCATACTAAAACAAGTACTGTGTTACAGGGTGATGCTGGTTCTTCGACTACAATTACATCATCCTTCGGAGCCCAGCGGTATGCGTACTGACAGTTCCCTTGAATGAAGAATAGTAGGTCCTAGATCTGATACCATTAGACAGTGACATTATTATAAACGAGCATCTTTTGCAAATTGCTTCAGTACAACATTTAAATCAGTGGATTTCGCATAGTCATCTTTGATCAAGTAAACTAGCCATCAATCAGGTGAAATTCAAAATGTATATTTTGACTAAGTGACGTACACAGTGTACGAGGGTGTCTGTGTGTGTAAGCCATGTGTGCGATGGAATAATTTGATTTCAAATACGAATGACTTATTTTTAATGGATACTCTTTTCTAGGGATGTAAACAAGATCAGGATATAGAAGAGGGGGCAAGTGGATCCGAGCTGGCGGGCCAGCTTGCTGGTGCAGTCGTTACAGTGAAGAAGAAGGTTTCACAGAAAACCAAGAAAGCAAAGGTAACTAACAAACAATTTCATTTACAAACAGTGTTTTGTGCTGTTGCCTTCATAACATGCTTTAAAGAAATCTAAAGTGCCATATAGTGTATGTTGGATTTACATTTAACATGTTTTTCCAACCCGTCTTCTAGTTGCCCGATGGTGTATGAACTATGCAGACAGAGACAGCTACAGAAATCAGAGATGCTGCTTGCCAAACTGATTTCACCATGGAGCAACTATTATTTGAGGCGCAGCGTGTTCAAATCAATAAGCAGACTCAAGATGCTTTTGCCCAATGGCTAGAAAATGAATTGAATGTGACTGGCGAGGCTAGCAAAGTGTTGTTGGACCATTGCTACAATGCGATTACCAGATGAAGATGAAACTGAATGTAATGAAGATGCTTTTGAATTAGTTGCAGACCACTTGACACAATCGACACACGGCAAAAAAGGGCCACCCAAAAAACAATCGTCATTGATGTTTTCTCCGATTTGTGTTCAAGTAACAGAAGCTGAAATAACAGAGACTGAAGCATCAACACAATTGACCGAGGAACTAGCTAAAGATCTCGACTACAGTTTGTCCAGTTGGGCTGATATGTCAACCACAGTTGAGTCATAAACAACATTCATGCAGGATGATAGTCTAATAAAGGAGCCCAAATACATTGTATTCGACAGCTGCTTGATGGAGATTATAATGATGCTGAAATGTGTGCATCCAGTGAGAGGGGAAGTATGCGAGAAGCCATTGGTGAATGTGACTCGTGTTTCACAAGGCAGTAACCTCAAAATACAAACCACCTGTCAGATGCTCCATGCAAAATTTTCATGGTCTGCTCAACCAATGCTGGGAAACTGCCAGCTGGAAATCTACTGTGTGCAGCTGTTTTACTTTTCAGTGGCTTGAGTTTCAGTAAGTTGTCCAGTTTCTGTCAATTTGTGGGACTCCAGTTCCTTTCTAAAACGCAGTACTACAAATATCAACGTCAATATCTATTCCCTGCTATTAGTGAAGCTTGGAAAATTGAACAAATGTCTATTCAAAGTACATTCTCTGAAAAATGGTTCAGGCTAGCTGGCGATGGACAGTGTGACAGCCACAGATTTTCAGCAAAAGTACTGCACATACCACTTTCAGGACATGGAAACTAAAAAAATGGTGAGTTTGGTGGTTGTGTAGGTGTCTGAATGTAAATCCTCAGTGGGCATGGAAAAGCTTGGTTTTATAAAATCCCTGGAAGATCTCCAATCGAGGGGAATGCAAATCGACCTCATAGCCACAGACAGACATGTTTCAATAGCCAAGACAATGAGAGAGCAGTTTCCAAATATTCACCATCAATTTGATGTATGGCACGTTGACAAATCAATCAATAAAAAAATCTCAGTTGCAGGAAAAAAGAAAAGTTCTGAAAATATTTTACAGTCGTCCCAGTCTTTCAGCAACCATCTTTGGTGGAGCTCCAAAACTTGTGATGGGTCTGTGGAAATTCTACTAGGAAAATGGCGGTCACCAATGCACCACTGTTCCAGCATTCACTCTTGGACAGAAAACCAACATTTCCACCAATGTGCACATGGCCCTTTGTCGCCGGAGCAGGAACCGAAGAAGAAGTGGTTGATTCCATCTTCACCTCCACACAAAGCTCTTGAGAATATTGTGTTTGATAAAACTCTATCAAGAGATCTGAAGGGACTCACAGAATTCTGTCACACGAGAGATTTGGAGGTGTTCCACAATATGTGCCTAAAGTACAGGCCCAAGAGATTTCATTTCGGCATAGACGGGATGCAATATAGGACATTACTAGCGGTATTAGTGCATAACGAGAATGTGGGCCGTGAACAATCGAGGACTGAGGGAAACTTTGGGATGGTTCGCTACACAATGGCCTTTACGAAAAGAAGCACAAAATGAGGAAATGGAATTCGATTTTGTGAAAGATCTTATGACTGTCTTGTCTACATACTCACGGAATCGTGCGCGATTTTGTTCCGAGGACACATACATTGCCACAAAACATTGCAAATGTGCCCAGTCCACCTAAAGCAGAGCTCGTGGACCAGTTCACTTCCAGGTACAAATTATTACCATCAGTTTTTTTGATCAACAATGTTTATATAAAGTGTCCAAATAAAGCATCCAATTTGTCTTTTGAAATCTATCCTCTTTGTCAATTATTTTTTCAACAAGTACCATTTTTACGAATGCCATACAATGTAACGCTGTGCTTTCACACTTCCCAATTTCGTCGAGCTACTGTGGGACGTTCACTGATCGTGGGAGGGCCAGATGGATAACAGCATGAAAGCAACTTTGGGGTTCTGCAGTTGTCTTGCCAAACAGTTGCCCAGATAGCTGAATAACTACTTGTCCCACAAAACGGATGAGACCTAGGCTAGATAAGATACTTGGCACGCAAGAACTACTGACTGTGAACAAAACAGTGCATCAAAGTGGGTTGTTGGTGAGAAATAGCTGCACTCTAACCAATATATTCATGGGGCATGTGTTGGTGGTCGTTGCTAATGTAAGGAAGGAGTGGGTCGGTTGAGCCTGCATACATTATATGCGAAATTAACACCCTGCCCTTGCACTCGTGGGGGATACCTCCTTCGCCCTTCTGCAGCCATGAGGAAGAAGGCCCTGACATAAGCAGTGCTGGGGCTATTGCTAGACACACTTGGACTCCATTTTGTGTACCCTCGACTCCAACTTTGGACTAGGCCGCATTCTGGCATTGTGAAGTTTCCCCTCCCCCTCAGCAGCGCCGCGAACAGCGAGCACTGACAGCCCCCACCTTTTTCCTCCTGCGCCTGTGACTCCCAAGTCCCTTTCTCATGGATGTGCCGAGTCAAGATGTCGCGGACAAAGAAAGTATTCATTTAATTCTTCCTCTGAGATCAATGTCCTGTGCGTGTCAGGGCCAAACCATGACTTGTAGTTGTTCATCCATCTCAACAAATGTTCTCGTGCATCTCTCACCACCGCTCCTGGGAAATTACTTCTTGTTCAACCTTGTGCCCCTTCAAAGCTTTTCTTTTCATGTACCAGAAGTGTGACCCTTCCTTGCTGACCACCCCAGAGTGCCTCCCAATTAAACAAGACCCCAGTCACAGTATATTCTGTCTTAAACTAACATGGGTCACTCCACCCCCTTTCTAGCTCTGATGTGCCAGACCTATCTGCTATCAATCCTGACCCCCGCTGGTTGCCTCAGGGTCAAGACCCCACACCCTTCACCTCGCTAGTGACCCAAAGTAGGATATTACAAACACACATGTGCAATTTATAGGCCTCTGGTATATACTTAAAAGGTATAGTGATCATGATTATTTAATGTATGTCTAGGATAAGTGTGTAGATCAGTGTGGGGAGTGAGCACCTTCACTATAGGATGTCTTATCAAGGGGCCGATCTTTGATTTGCAGCCCTTGGAGTCTAACGATTTCAAATGCAGTGGGGGTAGGTATCTGCGTTACCAAAATATATGACCAATACAGAATAGATATAGGGGGGGCGGTTGAGGTGGTGCAGGGTTAGGGTTTGGAAACCAGATGCGTTCAAGGAGAACTGCGGTCATGGGTTCAGGGGACCGCGGCCTGGCAGGAGGGGGTTGCAGCAGGGCTTGCTCGGACATTCTCGTACGAGCACATTTTTTCAGGGCTCGAGAGTTGCTCCTTGCGAAAAATGTTTACGTGGTTTGCCATGTGAACAGGAGATGGGCTGAGCTGACAGGTGCTGTGGGCTGGCTGTGGGAGTCACTGGAGAGTGTGAAGTTCTCCAGAGGAACAAAGTAAATCACTAGAAATTTTGCGTGCCATTGGTGGATGGAAGCAAACAATTCATATGTTTTTCAAAATTATTTCTAATGCCACTATGGTCTGAAGGGCTATTGGCTCCCATTCTGAGTGAAGATCAGCGGCTTTGAATTTTTGCTTGCGAGCTGAGCATACCCACGCATCGTACACAGTACAAGGTTCAATTGTATTTCGACCTTGAAAGAAAGGGAGGATTCCAAAAGGAATGAATGAAGGGAGGGGTGTAATACCGTCAAATATGATAAGGTTCACCATTCCAAAACTGGACAAAGGAACATGTAATTTCATTTTATGAAAATTCGTGGATCTGAACGGAGTCTGTGTGTTACGCCGAGAGAATGGAGATGCTGAATATTATGTACGTTTTACTTTCAATGATTTTATAGACCAACGAGCCGACAAATCATTAGCCGACCGTTATTGCTGGCTTATATTGTACTGGGTTGTTCTTTGTGGCATATTGCAACGACACGCAAATACACCCTGTGTGTGTACTTGTTTTTTTCCCGGGAACATGGGCAGTCCAGCATCGAGATGCATGTAGTCCAGGTTCCCCCAGGTTCCCAAAATGCCAAATTCCACACTAATATTTAATTAAAATGGTGTCTATGTGTTCTTCAAATTGTAGCGTCAGCTTCCGCTTCCCATTTTGAGCTGACCATACTCCATAGCACTAACCTCTGAAGCAAATTGTAGACTACTTTCCACATTGTTTTCTCTGTGTTCCCCTTGTTTCACGTCTGTGTTCATCATTAGTTTTAACGCAGGCCGAATTAATGGGTAAAATGATAAATTGTAATAAAGATCGGCTACTGAGACACATTTCTGTTATGTTTTTCAAACAGCTACATCCTGCTTTTCTTTGATTGTCATCGATTCCAGATACCAACTGACAGGTTTTTTAACAGGCAGCTGCAGACACACTTGAATGGCTGGATCACAATGACGCTTTTTTGGGACGATCGCCACGGGTCGATATGCCCTTACGCGGTACGAGCGATAAGGATCAACCTGACATCATTTACGGTGGCCTAGTGCCAAGTTGATGCCCAAGCCTTGTGATTCACGGTGCGTCCAATGTGCTTCTTATAGCCAAAAGGAACACCGCGTGACTCACGATAAACATTTGTGGATCGAGACCAAATAAAAAAAATACCCATTTGCTTGAATATGGCAATCGCCGGATGTTCTCGGAGCGTTTATTGTGAAATAAAAGTACTTTACAAATTGTACATTTTTGCTATTTCCTTTAAAAGTGTAGTTTTATATTCAAAATTGGGACGTGTTGTGTTGTGAGATGATGTGTGTTGATATTCCGGGTTCTGCGTCAACTAACGTTAACACCTAGGTGATTACTGGGCGCGTTTGGCTACGCTGCCCAGTAATGTCATGGAGATAGGTGGAGAATATCACAAAATTTGGTGATGTCAGCCTCAGGGGCGGGGGATATGATTTAGTGCCGCCAGGGCAGTCCACCTTGGGCAATGCGGCAACGGATAAGATTATCACAAGATGGCCGCGCCCTCCTGCCTGATTTTGCATGTGTAAAAAAGAGGAAAACTACGGTAAGGTGCATAGGAAATGTTTGCACGATCAATCAACGTATGCTTAAAAACACATGCCCGAACCCTCGGGACAATAATATTTTTGAGCGCACTATTCCTTTAATGTTTCAGCCCACACACCCCAAAAGGCACACTCTCAACGTTCCCTTTTCCTTCACAACCTACTCTCGATATCTTCTGGGCACTTCCTAATCCCACTGTGTTCCTCTTTCGCACCATCGCCCACTTGCCTTAACCTCTTTGTCACAGCTTTACCATCAACACCTTAATAGTGGGCGAATGCAGAAATAGACTGACCCTACTTCACCGGTCCCCCAATTCCTGGGGGAATTCCTTCCTTTGCTCAATTCCCTCCTATCTATTGCCTTCCACCAGGTTCCCCCACTCCCTGAATATCCAAAAGGAAACAAAATGCCCTTCCAAGAAACATCTTGTAGAATGTTTCTCAGATGGCATCCGCAACTCCAAGCAAAAGGTCTGAAGGCTTCTAGCATTACTCTTACAGCCCCCACCCCACCAAACTAGTAGAACCCACCCATCTGAGGGCCTATGAACAACAGAGTGGGAACACAAAGAAAGTCTTCACTACCATGATATACAATTTCCAAATAACCCTGCACCTCCCTCCTCACTCCAAGGCACTTCATTGTGTAAAAGGTTTTGACATTTCAGACAAAGCCAGCTTCCAACACTCCTTATCTTACTCCACCTCCTACTGTGTCTGCAGCCATATCTCTACCCCCATCTCCAAAGCCAGACCCCCAAGCCTTCTATCCATTGCTACCAACAGTGGCTCTTCTCTTGCGGGGCCTCTACCCCCCCTCAATTACCCGCCCAGGTTTTTACAAAACATCTGCATCACTGTGGTGTAAATGAATGCACCTCCTGCTCACCCATTCTTGCTTCTCCAGCCATGCCCCTCACACTTCTAATCGCCACTGCTTTCAATGTTCCAGCCCTTCCAGTCACAGCCTTATTTGCTGAGGGATTAAAAAACAGCAACAATCCTCTGAACAACAACTTCCTCCTTTATTACAACCAGGCCGTTCCTAACTATTCCATGAAACCAAGTCAGGTGTCACTTGTGTCATGGACAACTACTATTTCAACACTCCCCGCCTTACCCTGTCAGCAGCAATCACTGGTCCACTGTTCTCTCACGGATTGAATTTCATCTCCAAAAGAATCCAGTTTGTTGCTGCCTCCTTTCCAAACCTCATTTTTTGTTGCCCCAAGGCTTCGCTTTTCTTTTCTATGTTTAGGTCTGGCATTCCTGATCTATATCTTTAGCCTCACCATCTACTCATAGGCTGAAGACCTCCTCAAAGCTTCAGACAAGAGTCCAGACTCCAAGCTCCTCACCACAACACTGTATGTCAATGAATCAAGACTGGAGAACTGGCAGAGGCTCAGGGACAAAATCTCTTGTAACAAAAACAATAAATCCATCCCACTTCTCTTGGCCCTTACAACATCCGTGTTAGGGAGAAATCTCAGAAATGTGCTAATTCCTCTCTACCTTAGAGACCCCCAGCACTTTTGCTGCTGGACTCTAGGATATTTTAATTTTCGACCTGGAGAGAGTGAGACCTTTTTCCCCACTCTCTCATGTATTTTTCTGTGATTTAACACTGTGTTTCTTTTTGGCTTTTGAAGTCTGACAAACTCCATAAGTATCATCTTTGCATTGAGACACTGAGCACCTTCAGTGCAGTGGCACAGGGAAGTCTCTTAGATTTCCCAAAGGTTTAAATACTTTCTCTTGGATCAACTACTGTTTCCAAGAGCAGTAAAGTGAAATTGACTTTACTTACAATTGTAACTTTCTAGACCCAGCACACACTATCTTACAATAGGGTGCTAGAAGGGTTACTTAGTATCTTCTTTGTTTAGTTTCTCATGTAACATTTTTATGTTACCCTTTCTACAATTAATGGCTGGTGGCAGTGGTTTACTTTTTACTACCATTGTGTTTTTTTACTGCGGGCTGCGTTCACAGCTGCAGTAACGCACCCATGGGTGCCCATTTTGTCAAAATGGCCATCGTCTTCTTCTTTCACCAGTTCTTGTTGGAAAGGTCCCTCTTGATGCCTACCCCCGGGGAACCAGACCAGGTCCAGCAACCCCAGAAGCAGGCATCAAGTTATTTTGAGCAAGCCCAAAAACCCCTGCTAGGGGCTGTTTGTGTGCGGTCATATGGAGAGTCAGTCCTGGCGCTATAGAGTAGAACTTACCTGATGCAGACCATGCTGCAGAGCTCCAAGCCAAATGAGGCTTGGAAGGGACTATTTTACCTAGGGACTATTTTTTACTCGGGTGGGGCTGGGAGGAATACTTACCTGGGACTACTTTGGAGGCTATTTAAACCACGCCCGAAGAGCAGCACACGCTTCGCGTTATTCTGCATCCAGCAGCGTAACGCTCACCGTGTCTGCAAGCCTGCATCCAGTCTTCTGCCACGCCCGCCTCGAGTCTGCAGCTCCTAGCAAAAGGGAGGAACAGAAGGAGAAGAGGTTTAGAATAAGAGCAAAACCTTCGATCCATACCTGAGTTCCGGATCCACCGCGCCTTCGAGCTGGAAGAAATAAGCATTTTACGCGCGCCGCCTCGCCTGCTGCAGCACTGCGCTGAACTCACTGGCCTTCGCAGCATCCTCACGATCCACCGCATCCTTGTGCACATTCCTGCCGCACTCTGGCACCTAAGGGGAACACAAGAACAGCAAAGGTGAGCCAAGGGAATAAACAGAGGCAATAGTAACTACCCCCATAGACTTACCTGATTACCGCCGGGGGTACTATTCCTCTTCACGGGTCGGCGCAGTATCCATTGCATCCTCGCCGTACCCCGGCCCCTAAGGGGAAACAAAAGGACAACAAGGTGAGACTAAGGGACAAACAAGGGGAACTCTTCTCACCACAATAGTCTTACCTAATTTTACTGCCGGAGGCATTTTTCCCCGAACTTCATATTTTCTCGTCACACCTGAATAAGGGAGCAAGCCACAAGTTACATTCTGGCCTTATTTTATTGAACTGTGTAGGATAAGCCAAATCCTTACCTGAACTTCGTCAGCTACCACAAGGAACTCTTCGCTGGGGTCAAGCTGCAAACTGCAAGGAATCGGACAAGAGTGAAAGTCAGACATGTGAACTCTTACGAACTACATACTTTTCAGAGTCCATATTGTTCTGGAACTCACCAATTCCTTCGAGCCAGTGAAGCAACTGGTTATCAACGTGCCCCTGCGCTCAATGCAGGATGGAGAGCTCATCTTTTCAAACCATCAGGTGAGACTATAAGAGGGGACATCAAAGGTGATCTGTGGGGAGAACAACGGGGGTGGGGGAATTCACGCTCAACCCCACGGGTGGTTGATTCCCTTTCTCCATTTACAGAAAAATATTCCTATGGGCCAAGCAAACGAAGCTAGGTGGGCCAGTCCAGTCCGTCATCTCGGCCCTACGCGTCACATTGGTGGAGACCGCAGCTGTCCAGTTCAGATCGACGCCTCTGTGGGAGCCAGGTGAGCGTAACAGAACACGAAGCCTACCCACAAATTGGCCCAATTATTAGGGGAACTGAGGGCTGAAGTGCATTCCGCCCGTCAAGAAACCAATGCTCTTAGGAGAGAACTGATTTTGTCAAAGGAGCGAACTGATTACCTTGCTAGGCAATTATTGCAAAGCCAGGCTGGACAAGCACCCCTACCTGGTTCCGGGGGAAATCCAGCTCCTGTGTTATCGAGTAACCCTGTGCAAATAAACCTACCAGGAAATATAGCATTAGCCCCACCCGAACGCTTTGCCAGAGATCCCAAAAGGTTCACCGTGTTTATGAACCAATGCTGCTTGCACTTTTTATGCAGACCTGGAGCCTTCCCAAAAGATCAAGCCAAGGTAGCCTTTGTATTGTCCTATCTCAGCGGCAGTGCAGCTGATTGGTCAATTCCACTAGTTACTCAGGATGACCCAATTCTTCGGGATTTTCAGAGCTTTAAAACTAGCATGGAAAGACTATTTGCCCGGCACTCCCAAGGACAGGCCCTGGATAACAAACTTTTGTCCCTATGACAGGGTAACCAGGATCTTCTATCCTACATCGCAACCTTTAATAGGTTAATAGTGGAAACTGGATGGCCTGAGGTAAAACGAATCACGTTATTTCATCGAGGGCTTCGAGGAGAACTCAAGGATGTCTTGGCTCAAGTCGTGAACCCACCTCAAGACTGCGCTGAATATATAGACTTAGTGGTCCAGTTAGATCACAGACTTCAGAACAGAAAGGCTGATCGAGCCAAGTTTGAGAATCGGGTGTTGGTCAAAATCCACGCTAACCACAAAGGAGCAGATGCTTCAGAACCCATACAAATCGGAGGGGTTAAAGGACCCTTAACCCAGAAGGAAAAAGAAAGGAGATGGCAAATGCAATTGTGTCTATATTGTGGAACTTCTGGACATTTTCTACGGGATTGCCCTGTAAAACCACCCAAGAAGGTGGTAGGAGCTGCTGATAAAAGCCATATGGATTCAGACTCGGGAAACGACCACGCCCGACAAGCGTAGAGGTCCGCTTGCCGAGCTTGAAGAAGGATACTCAGACCTCGCATTTCATCATACCAATGGTCCTCGTAGATCCAGGGCAGCCATCGCGTATGCACGCAGTTAGGGCATACATTGATAGCGGGGCCAGAGGAAACTATGTGGACTATGAATTGGCTTCCAGGATGAATCTACCTCTCTGCCGAAAAACCACCTCAGATGTCATCACCACAGTCGATGGAGCTGAAATTGCCTCCGGGCCTGTAACTCATGCCACCGCAGAGATAAAACTATTGGGTCAGGATGGGCATCGAGAGACTATTGTGTTTGATCTAATCAAACCCCACAGTCCCAAATAATACTGGGGATACCTTGGTTGGAAACACATAATCCTTGTATTGATTGGCGAGAGAAGAGAATAACCTTCCAGGATTGTGCACAAACCTGTTACCCAAAGAAAAATCAGAACGCAGGCCTGGCCACAGTAACCACAGCAGTCATGCAACTACCTCCAGAATACCAAGAATTCCAGGATGTCTTCCAAAAGGAACAGGCAAACACATTACCTCCTCACAGATCGTACGATTGTCAAATCGATCTCATACCCGGTGCACAACCCCCTTGTAGCAGGATCTATGCCCTTACGGAACCTGAGAACCTTCACCTACGACAATACTTAGACCAGTACCTTGCCAATGGCTTTATTCGCCCATCCAAGTCCCCTGCATCTTCAGCTTTGTTATTCATGCCCAAAAAGGAAGGTGACCTCAAAACGTGCATAGACTACCGCACATTGAACCAGATAACTGTTAAGAATTGATACCCGTTGCCTCTGATCCCTGAACTACAAGACCAAGTGAAGGACGCTTGTATATACACTCAATTAGATCTCCGGGGGCCATACCATCTGGTACGTGTAAAAGAGGGCGACGAATGGAAGACTGCTTTCCGCACTAAGTATGGGTTATTCGAATACCAGGTGATGCCTTTCGGTTGTGCAATGCACCAGCAGCCTTCCAATACTTCATGAACGATGTCCTTCGTGAACTCATTGACGTTTGTGTTGTCGTGTATATCGAGGATATTCTAGTAGACTCCTCTTCAGAATCTGACCATGTGAAGCACGTCCGAGCAGTCCTTGAGAAATTGCACCAGCACAAACTATATGCAAAACTAGAAAAATGTGTTTTTCATGCCACAGAAGTTGAATTCCTTGGGTTTATCCTGACCCCAAAGGGAGTCCGAATGGACTCACGAAAGGTGGATGCAATCCTTAAGTGGCCATCACCAAGTTCAGTTAAAGGAGTACAAAGCATGCTCGCTTTGCCAATTTCTACCACAGATTCATCCCAGATTTTTCACATGTCGTACATCCCATCACAGCACTCTTGCGAAAAAATAAACGCTTTCTGTGGACTGAAGAAGCTGAAAATGCCTTCCAAGAGCTGAAAGCGAAATTCACGTCTGCACCTATGTTAAAGCACCCGCGCCCTGAACATCCATACATAGTGGAAACCGATTCATCCGGTCTAGCCATGGGAGCTGTCCTGTCTCAAAAGGACCCTGAAACTGGCCAGCTTCACCCAGTAGCATTTTGGTCCAGAAAGTTCTCGGCACCCGAGTTAAACTATGCGTTTACCGACAAGGAGTTATTAGCCATTAAATCCGCCTTCAAGGCTTGGCGGCACTATCTTCTCGGTGCCAGGCATACCATTACTGTGATCACCGATCACCGGAATTTACAGTATTGAAAAACAGCCAAGGCCCAATCGTCACGTCAACTCCGATGGGTATTGTTCTTTGCAGAGTTCGATTTCGTGATAACCTATCGACCAGGTTGTAAGAATGGTAAAGCAGACACCTTATCCCGAATAGGGATGGGAGAGGCAGAAGTGAACCCAGAACCAGTACCTATAATTTCCGAACAAAGGATTCTTGGCATGAATACTCTTCAGACACTAGAGGACATTAAGGTAAAGATCCAGCAACTCTTTGATCCTACAGCCCTGCAGGACTGGTTAAAGAAAGGCCCAGACTACTCTGTCACCAATGATCTGCCTTATTACCAAGGGCGGCTATTTTGCCACTCAAGGAACTACAAGAGCTAGTCATTTCCCGTTATCATGATACCCTAATGGAGGGGCACCCAGGTATTGCAAAAACTGAAGCTAAAATTAAAAGACAATTCTGGTGGCCCACCTGGCGAAAGAATATTAAATCATTTGTGATATCTTGTGGCATTTGCGCCCAAAACAAAAGTCAAAAGAAAAAACCAGCTGGACTCTTACAACCTTTAGACATTCCGCCTACACCATGGCACACCTTATCGCTAGACTTCATTACTGAAACCTCTTTACTTTTACACTCATCTCACTATTGCTCTAAGTGTACCAGTGTTATATTAATGTCCACAGTGTCCTAGTTATTTAAGTCACCTGAGGGTGTAGGAAGTGTCTGTGTGCCATCCCAAATGGGAATTTGCTGATTTAGAGAACCAAGAGTGTGTATTTTGGAGTGTATTTGTGTGTTACTGTCATATTGACCCTTCTGAAGAAGGCTTATTCAAACTGACCGCTAAATAAATTAATAACTGTTTAATCAAGAAACCTTGTGTGTAAGAGTTTATTCGGATACTTGTCACTGTGAATCTCTGTACAACCACCCTACTGCTCACATTGACCCCTCTTGTGATAAGCCCGGCTGCTCAGCCACACTACTAACCTGTGTAGTTCAGATTTATACCAAAGGTTGGGTCCCTATTCCCAGAAGGTCAAGTTTGTTGTAGTGCACCCAAACGGTACTGCTTCAAATCTTGCCTAACCATCCCCCAGACAATAAGAGCTGTTTGATATCCCCCTTGCTCCCCCCAACCCCAAAGTACTCTCCTGTTAGCTCCTGCTTCACCCTCCCCCCCTCAAAGAATGTAACCCACAAGCTTTTCTTTTTCGATGCCCTCATCTCCTCCAGGATTGCAGTCATGGGAGTCTGCCTTTTTGCCAAACTTTAGCACACCTCTCGACCTTAGGAATCTGCTGGTTATGTTAGGTTGATTTATACCACACACTGATATGACCCAAGGGCAGTGTCCAGGTGCTCACGTGGCTCTGCAAGAGAAGAGGGCGGGTGGGTTATTGATGATAGGTTCAGAACCAGGAGGAACTTGCATCTGTGTGCATGGTTTGGCGTGTGGGAGTTGGTTGGGAGGCCCCGCTTCTTGTAGCCGTAAGGGTAGGCCTCAGTGTCTCGGAATCTGTGCCAGTGTTGGGTGTATGGGTTGTATGATGTTACGGTGGGGTAGCCGTGGTGCACGCTGGTTAGTTGCATTCATAAGGGGGTCCTGAGTCACAGAGCTGTGTTTGATTCAATTGTGTTGTGCTTTGTGTAGTGTCGGTGAATGTATGTACGCACTATGTGTTTGGATATGTTCCCTCAAAGTTTATTTCCAGAGTCTGAGGTGTGGTTGAGTGCGAGAAATATATTAGTTCTAGGTGTGTCTATGTGTAGTTTGGCTAGCCCCTAATCATTGTATAGTGGTCATGCTTATGTTGGAGGATCAGGAAAGTCGGGGATTGGTTAGTACATCAGATATTTTGACAGTGCTTCTGGAGTGTGTCTTTCGGTTGCCGCTCTATGGTACCCGCCAACGTTCTTGGTTTTGGCGAGCCCCGCCTCCTACACCACTACTTCCTCAATAAATAGATGTGGTGCGTAACCGGGCACCGTAGTCATGTAGGTGAACCATGGTTATTCTGATACTTCGACTTAATGCATTACCTGTCTGGGCTTTCCTGAGTGCATACATTGCACATGGGGTATCTTTCCCTGAATCTTTCTGCTGATGGACGGGCTGTTCTTCGCCAATCTCTCTAGTTGTGTGGCATGACTGGGGGAGGCAGGGAATGTGGGCGGTGGGGTATTCTGGTCCTCCTTGGTTTTGCTGCTGTTATTTGTGACCACGTCCATGAGTGTGTTTCTTTTGGTCCGCAATGTTTTGCTGCCGTTGTCCCTTTGCGCTTGTTATTGTCGGATGTATTACCAGGTTTTTAGACCTTTTCTGAAGGTGAGGTGGTCTTTTGTGGTCTAATTTCTTGGGCATGGTCTTCCATAGGTTAGCAATTATATGTGATAACACTGTTCCTCCAAATTTCCTCATTTCATATTTTTGGTCTCTATTTGGATATTGTCGCTGGATCTTAGGTCCCTTCTTGGCTGGTAGCGGGTGATCTTGGCCTGGAGGAATTCGCCTGCTTGTCCATATATGCTTGTCCATATAGGGATTTATGGGCAATGCAGATGGCTTTAAATTTGTTGATTTCTGTTGTTTTTTTACTGGTAGCCAATGTAGGTTTTTCAGAGCTGGAGTGATGTTGTCTCCTCTGTTTAATCTCAGGAGAATCCTAGCTGCAGTGTTTTGGACCTGTTGGAATTTCTTGGTGAGTCCTACCAGAATTCCTAGGTAGAGGCGTTTGCATAGTCAATTCTTGTTAGTATCAGGGATATGATTGTAAGGTGTATGTGTGAAAAGGAAAGGTATGGGAGCAGCCCCCTGAGATACAAGCACTTATTTGTTATTGTGTTGACTTGCGGTTCCAGGGATAATCAGTTGTCCATGAGCATTCTGTGGTTATTTACCACCTTCGAAGTCTCTGGTTGTGCCAGCCAGTCCAGTTGTGGGTTGGTTCCTCTGCTTTCTGGGGGCGAGACCATTATTTTGTGCTCCGAGACCCCCAACCGGCCCATAGAGTCGGGGTTTGCTCAGAAGCACTTTAAGACAAGATAGCAGCACCCGTGAGATGGATGGGGGTGCAGATATATACTTCAACATCAATCAATAAGAACAACTCAACGGTTTGGCAAAGGGAGCCCGTTTAATGACAAGTACAAAAAACAGGGAGTTATGAATATCAGCAATGGCGCGATCTTCCTTCTCACTTCAACTCCAAAGAACTTCATAAAAATCATAACATTTATGCTGAAAACTCATCATCATTGTTGTGTAACACTCAAAAGTTGACATGCAATTCTATTGGTTCGGGAAAGGTAACTTTACTTTAGGTACTATATCTGTATATGGTAACGGAGTGAGGGGATTGGATAAACACTGTCAGGTGGGCATCTATGCCCTTCCTTCAAAAATGACTACTGTAGACGTCACTAAAAGTATGACGTCCCATTGGTTCTACTAACTATAGGACCCTAGATTATTTGGTCCACTGTGATTGGGTTGGCACCAACCCCATGCATACTTTTCTCCTTTGCTTAGCAGCACGCAGAATGGTTGGCCAGGTGCGGGGTGCCCCTTAGTTAACCGGCCTTCCTCCAATTATTGTTACAATCAATAATCACTTTAGTAGCCATGTGTCAATTATTTCACTATGGTTGGCCTCGAGACTGCATTTTCTGTCTGGAGAAGTTCTGATATCTTTGCCTAGCCTGGTGCCATGCGTAGGTGTGAGTCCTCGCTTCTTCTTGCTCGGCTGGTCACGTGATTCGGACACCGTGAATTTGCCTCTTTTCCATCAATTTGTGTATTTGATTCTCGTTTCACCCACCACCTGCCTTCATCTTCTTATCTTGACCTTTCAGAGGCAGGATATTCTGTTCTTAGTTTCAATTAAATGTAGCTACTGTTCGTCTCTACTAATGGTACGACCTTGGCTTTCCTGGCACGAGTTGCCTCTGCTGAGTTTCGTTTCAGCCGTCTTTTCTCTATTTTGTTAAATATTAAGCTTTTTCTCGTGTGGCCTTCAGTAACCTGGGTTGATTCTGCTTCTCGTGCAAAGTGGAAATATACTTATATAATGTGCTTCATTTGAGGTAGATCATGTATAGTGGCGCTTGCCGCACTATGTTTCTACTAAGCATAGCGAGCCGCACGATTTTCTTAGCTTTCTTGCGGTTCCAAGCATGTGTACAGGTGTAAACTGGTAAAATATCTGTGCCATACTTACCGCTTAAGCTTCTTACATTTGACATCGCCCTTTCACTTTAAGTTAACAATATCCTTGTTCACGGCATTTCGTCTATTTGCGTCAATCTCTGGTCGTCATTTCATCTACATGTGAGTCAGTCCAGGTTCTCCTGACGTCACCATTCATCTTCCATTAAGACCTTTTTGGTTTCTACAGGGACTGTATTTAGATAATCTTCATTTCGTTTCATTTGTTGATAGGGTTTTCTTAATGGAAACCTTACTGTCCATGGTTTTCTGGGTATGGGTACTTCAATAGGTGCTGTTCTTCTGATAGCTACTGGACGGAGCCCCACTGTGGCTCTCTGCTGGTTTATTTGCTCATCATACATCACATATTTCGGTGTGAACGTTCCAGGTACTTCAAAATGGACAGTTGGAGTGCAGGCTTTATTTGGGACCTCCTCTACACTCTCCCCAAGGGCGATTCATCAACCACTTTCGCCTCCTTCTTTGGATCCATCTTATTTGGTTCCTTTGTATTCACCTTCACTTCATCACCTGGGTACATGCTTTCTTCATCTTCTGGGTCTATACATGATGGTCTGAAGAAATGTCTCATTAGGGACCATATCTTTATGACTCCTTTTAGTCTTCCTGCTGTCCTTACGTGTTCATCTTTGTTCCATGTCATCAGTTGACACTGTCCTTTTGGGCTGCAGTAGACCCATCTTCCCACATAGTTTCTGTGCTTCCTGGGATAGAGAAACTTTGTTCCCAGAGGTGCATGAATGCTAGATTTCACAAAGTCTCTTAGTTCCTCATCAGTCAGGTCTTTGGGCTTCCATCCTGGCTTCACATCATTCATGATCTTCATCCCTATGGCTTTCGTTGCAGTTTTCTGGCACTGAGAGATTGTCATCTTGATAACACAGAATCCTAGCAATATCATCACTAGTAGGGCTCCCAGGAACTTGAATGCATCTGCCATCCATTGTGGAACCCATGAGAATAGTGATCCAAACCAACTGTCATCATCAACTTCGTCAGTTTCATCAATCATCTGGTTCTGCAGTTTTGTCAGCATACATATGGCTTCTGTTAGAGTTCCATTTTCCTCATTGTGAGGAGGTATAAATGTGCAACATGATTCTCCGATTTTTGAACAAACACCTCCATCCATAGCTGAGATCATGTCAAGTACATATCTGTTCTGGAGAGTCATCAATCGGATTTGCCCTTAACTCATCCTTGATTGCGTAGAATCCCTTTATGGTTGTGTTGATGGTCTGCAGTAACTCCCATCTGGTTATCTGCAACCATTTGGTATTTGCTCCAACTTGGAATCCTGGTATGAAGATTATCGTGAACACTGATGAGGTGAGGCTAAGCACCCTATGTTCATATGGGATTGCATGAAAAGCTTCTTCAGATTTGGCAGAAAAGTAATTCTCCCTCTTCATTCGAGTCAGCAGTTCCACAGATTTCTGCTTCCCCAGGTGAGCATCTGCTTTTGGGAAACTGTCAATATTCAAGTCATTTTTCGGGATCACCAACGCTGGAACGTGGACATTCACTATTGTGCATATACCTCCCCAGTTTCTCGGCAGTCTGATGTATGCTTTGGATCCACATGCCCAATAATGATCCATAATTACTGCAGTTCCATGCACCATTCTTGGGGTGTCAAAAACTCATCCACCGTTCTGGTTCTCCCATTTTTGCAGTACCATTATTCCTGAAGCAGAATTTTGGGCTTTCCAGTGGCACTATCTGCAAGGGTCCTCCTCTGTCTTCAACCCATGTCAGCAGTTTTGCAAGCTTTGGCCACAATGGCTTGCATCCATCTCGCCCTATGTTGATGGTAGGCTCATATTGACCTATGACCATCCATGCTCTGCATATCACTACTCCTTTCTCCCATCCATCTGGTGAAAGCACTGTTCCCCAAATCTGCATTTGGCCTTTGGTCTTCCAACTTCGAGCCTCTTCTGGGGGTTTTCCTTGGACATTTAGCTTCTTGTTCACTTCACATCCGATTTCAGCTCCTTTTACTCAAGGTTTCTCGTACCTGATCACATGATTCCTAGTATGAGATCTGTTTCTTGTCTTTATGTCTTCAACATAATCATCTTCTTCAGGATCAGTTGCTTCAGTTGCCCATTTCAGTCAGCATCACTACCCATGAACTGGCCTCTGGTCTTGCACATTGCTACATGTGAAAGACAGTGTGCTGTCTGGACATCAATTTCTACAGCTACGAAGATTTTGGACTACCCCCATGCTGTACGGTAGGAGTGCACAAACAAAGCATTCCCCTTCTGAACTTCGTCGTCCAACTTCTTTCATGTGCTGGTACCAAATGTTGTTTCCCAAATGTGCTGTGCTGTCCAAGTAGTTGTTTAGTTCGCTTTCGTCTCCATGCATGCTTCTCTTGATTCTTTAGGTTTTCATGTAGTTCGCTATAACTACATCTCTGAATGCATCTGTATGGCTCCTTCTTGCTGGAGGATTCTCAGGTACCCCGGTCCATGGTGCAGGCCTCCTCATTTGTGTCATTTGAGTAGACAAAAGTCTGGCAGTTCTTTCTTTGTCCTCATATATCTTTTTCTTTCTGGTTAGAAATGTCCGCATCCACTCTGGCATTGGTTCAGTATATGGCTGTACTGTAGAATTTGCACTTGTCCCTTTCACTGGAACATATATGCTTGGCAATGTTGTCTCTGTGGGTTTATTCTTCAACTCCTCTTGTCTTTTCCGTGCTCTGGCTATGAATGGCCATAATATATTTGCTATCAGTTGTGCTAGTGCAGAGATCTTCTCCGAGTTTGCTTTTGCCTTTCTTGGTGTTGGATCAAGAGTTTCTGATACTGCGTTTTCTGTTGGCTTTCTTTCTGACTCTTCTTGTCTTTCCATGACATCCGCTTTCTTCATTTGGCTCTTTACTTTGCATGTAGTGAGATTTCTCATAGTAGGCAGTCTTTTCTTCTCCCATGCTTTGGATTGTGGCTCTGCAGTCATTGATACTAGGCCTGGTGTATGTGCATTCAATGTTTGCATGTGTGTGGTCGTCAGTAACCTTTTTACATTCATACTCTGACGACACTGTCTCCGGCTTTGCGATTTGCTCATTACCACAAGTGTGTGTGTGTGTTTGTGTCATTGCTAATCACATCCATCTCAAGTTCATTCATTCCACCATCAGATCTTCTAGGGACTGGAATGACTATGTAAGGTCTGGGTGCCTTCGTAGGCTTCATGCGTGCATCATTAGGTGGGTGGGTGCAGTGGAATTGGAACGCTTTGTGCACCAATAGAAAAATGCAGTTCTGATCGTTAATGACAGTAAAACAATGATGAATATAATACATAAATACATTATGCTTCTGTAGGTTAAGCGGCAGCATTTACTTCCAGAGAAATATGAATGTCTTTCCTCCTGCGGGAGGACTAGAGTACTGCTCTGGATCCCCATCTAGATCATCCGTCAAAATGTGCTAACTTTTAATACAAATTCTAAACAATATTGTCTCTGGATTCTGTTTGGTTCAGTTTGCAGGTTTTTAAACAATTGTTTGAACACTGGATTCTCTATTATTTCTGGACACATTTCTCTTTTTCTATGGGTGTGTCAAAATAGGCAATAATCCAACAAGTCTCTCTATTGTGCATGTTCAAAATATACTAACACCCAGTCTGTGCCCCTGATCTGCTTAATTCCCGAAGACATGTTGTGTCCTTGTCCATATGAAAAATAAGAAATGAGATCTCTGGCACTGCTCTCTCGAACTGTCCCTCGGCCGAAAGTTTAAAATCTTCTCAAATTGTTCTGTTGATGGTTAGAATGTTCCCCTTGCATCACGATGCCATGCAAGAATATGCCCATCTGTGTAGAATTAGCTGGGTCTCTGATCAATGTGAGGACGTCAACATCTACAGGTCTCCCCACTAGCTCTGGAAAATCTGTGATTAGTCGAGAGAAAACATTACTTGCCAACCTGCTGTCTTCTGGCGACAGGGACATTTGTCCTTTCTTGCTGAGTTTCAGGACTGTAGGCTTTCACTTCACTGTGAACAGTGTCTGCACTTTCCGTTTGTGTGGAGAGCAATTTGGATTACTATGCTGTTTAGGATTATGCTCAGACATTCTGTATTTGCTGGATTTTGAAGAAAAGTTAATACATCTGTCATTCTCGCGATAAGTTCTGGACAGTCTTCGATTAGGCGAAAGAACAATACGTTGATAAGCTCATTTGCTTCCTTCTCCGCTTGGGACATTTGGTTTTTCCTCCCTGTACTCAGGAAGTAGGAGGAACTGCTCGGCAATCACAGTAAGCAATCTCTTTATAGTCTTTTCGTTTTCAGGATCTTGAAGAAAGTCAGTGACACTGGTGAGCCTCCCCACCAATGACGGGTACGATAATAGCACTAGATTGAAGTATGTCACCACATCTTTGCTGATGTCGCTACTGTGGGACACCATAAGTGATTCCGAACAAGGTCTCTGTGTGGAAGGAATCTGGATACTGTATTTTCTTCCAATTTATGTCCTCGATCAAAATTTGGCATATTCCTTTCTAGTCAAGGCTTCAGTGTGCCTTAGTCCAAAGTTCAAAGTCAACAGACTAGGTTGTGGTCTATAAATGCAATTTTCATCTTCACCCTGCAACTAGGATGCACAGAGTGTCCGTTATTTTCTATGTCCTTATCCTCTTTTTTGCTCAGAGGAATGTCCAAAGTGAAACCACAACTATTGCACAAAAGTTCTTTGTCTTTATTTTGCTGCTGGTCACGCGTCCTTCTTCCTCGTCATGGATCTGGTCTGCACATGCTGTGGTTCTTCCCTGTCATCTCTAGTCTCCTCACGCTGGGGTGCAGGCAGGGGGCCTCCTCCGATGTATGGTTTGATGTCACTCAAAAAGATTCAAGCTCTCCTTCTTTGTAGCTTTACTGCAGAGGGAGTGCAGTCTTCCACTGTAAAGGGACCGTTAAACCTTGGCTCGTCCCACCTTTTCCTCATTTGGTTCTTTACCAAGACAGTGTCTCCAGGAAAAACGGATGGAACACAAAGTCCTTGAGCTGTGCCTGTAGTAGTATCTCCTTCTGTGTTCCTTGCTGTCCTGCAACCTTTTCGTCGTTGCTGCAGCTGGTCTGAAATTACAGTAAGGCAAGATGTCATGTAATTCAAGTAATTTTGCATTTCAGACCCTAGGATTTCTCCTGTTGACTGGGCATCACATCTACCTGTGTCTCGGGGTGTCCGGGAGTGCGCATTTTACATCCTGTGGCTAGTTCATGCGGCATAAGATGATGGTCGGAACCAGGTTGATTCCTGAGTGCATACAGTGCCAAAGGAAGGCAGTGCAACCACCCCTTTCTTAGAGTAAGCTTCAACTTGGCTATCATCTCCTTTAATAGGCTGTTGAGCTTCTCACATAACCCGTTACCTTGTGGGTGATGCGCCAACGAGAACTTGTGCTTTATACCAAGCAGCAACCTAATCGGTTCAAAAACTTCATTTACAAAATGGGTCCTGTTATCTGATCTCATGACTTCACATACCCCCCACCTGGGAAACACCTCCCTCACTAAAAATGTGGCCGCACAGGTAGAGTCTGGGTGTGTACATGGACCTGCCTCGATCCATCTAGAGAATGGACACACCACAACAATTAGGTATCTGTACCCGTTACATACTTGAATCATGTCGACGTAATCGACATGCAAGTGCTGAAAAGGCCCATTTGGCCTTGGGATGACTCCTCTCATTACTTTTAATGTGTGCCCAGCTGTGAACTATTGGCAGATTATACAGTTCACTATAAAAAATGCAGCGTGCTCGGTTAAGTTCGGTATGAACCAGTCTTCGATCAAAACCACTTTTCCTCGCATCGCAGATGTGTGTATTATTAAGGGAAATACTTGTCCCCTTTCCTCGTGCATAGGTATTCTTGGCCTGAATAGAAATTCATCTGGAGTCCTCCTGATCTTGTCTGCAAGGCCTGGCAGCCCTGCCATTAGCACACGTATTCCATATGTGAATATTTTGGGCTCCAAAGCTCTCATAGCTGTGTGTCCTGTGTATGCTCTAATCATTTCGCATACGTTTGAATAGTGCATTCCTGGAGTTGAACATACTATGCCCTCCTCCGTGAACAAGATTGTCATATTTAACTTTGTCATTAGATCTCGACCCAAAATGTTTACTGGGGTTTGTCGTGAATATAATAGAGGCACATTCATTTCACATTCTCCTATAGAGACTGGAAGTGCTTTTGTAAAGGGAACACGACTTGAAGCTCTTGTGAAACTCTGAGTATTTATAGCATTGCCGGACAAGGAAAACTTGCCTTCACGTATACACAAACGTGTTGCACCCGTGTCAACGAGGAAGAAATATTCATTATCCCCTATAACGACATCCACCCTTGGTTCCCGGTGAGGGTCTGGTGTCACTAACAGGATAGAACACATCAGGGTTCCCAGTGAGCTGTCCTAGTCATATATAATTTTGTCCCACCTTGTGCGAATTAACTTCCCCATTACCAGTATTAGTCCTCATTCCAGGGTTCGCAGCCTGTCCTGTACTTACTGTCTCTGAAAGTTGCATAGGCGACTGTTGAGACTGTGGAAAACTCATCAAATTCTGAAGTTTTGCTGTGCTCCTGGCGGTTGATGTTGCACCGTGTGATTCTGTGCAACTCCCTGCTGTAAAAACACAGGTGGATTTACCATGCCTGCTCCTATTCCTTGGCCATTTTGAATCATGCCTTGATTTCTGCATGTGCGCGCTAAATGCCCTGTCATCCCACACAACCAACATACTGGCGGAGGTCTGACCACTTGCCCATTTGACATAGCTTGATTGCCATTTTGCATATTTTAAAAACCTCCTTGAGTACTCTGAAAATCTCCCTGATTACTCTGCCATCCTCTTCCTCTAAATCCTCTTCCCCTGGGGTAAAACCCTGTACTGCGCTGATTATTCTTCTGTGGATTATTGACTTGTGGCATGCTTGATTCAGCTGTGCTAGTTATCATTGCTCCTTCAAGAGCATATTTTGACAATTTCTTTTGCACTAATTTTGCCTCTTCACCCTTTCGTGCAGCTTCCTTTTTGCAGTTCTTTTCTTGCAGCAGCCTGCAATAGTGTGCGATGGTCAACTGTATTTCTGACCATGGCTTGCCCTCGATTCCTACCAATTTCTTGAGCTGTTTCTCTACCGGTTCTGGTAGCCCTTGGCACAAT
Source organism: Ambystoma mexicanum (assembly GCF_040938575.1). Taxonomy (NCBI): domain Eukaryota; kingdom Metazoa; phylum Chordata; class Amphibia; order Caudata; family Ambystomatidae; genus Ambystoma; species Ambystoma mexicanum. The sequence continues at coordinate 1,302,411,464 of NC_090932.1, forward strand.
ATATGGTAGAACACGGGTATAGATTTCCCCCAAGATTCCCGAGTCTCGAGTACCCATGCGTCTTAAAAATTCTGTGTGTAAATCAACGGATCTTCCGACTCCTTCATTTTACGTGTCATGATAGCTCCCATGTCAGAAGTATCTGGGTATAGCACTCGTAGTGCTTTCCATACCGCAGCTCTGCAATTGTTAAATGGAGCTCCGTCATGCGCGGTATTAACTGTGGTCACACCAGGGTAACCTGCCCGTGTCCACACATCGTCTGCTCTATCACCAAATATGGCGATTAAGAGACCTTTGATATCCCCGATAGCTAACGTTTTCCCGATCGTCATTTTTTCAAGCTCGTATATCCATTTTCCGGCTCCCAATGTCAGCATTGGAAGCTTGTTTTTAAGGTTTTCCCGATCCATGTGTGGCCATGGAATCTATTGTGGTCTCGCCCCTCCTGTCTCGAGCAACGGAAATTGGGATGCATAGCCCTCTCTCTCTTCTCTTATGCTTCTTCTGTCTATTGCAGGGATAATGTTCCCGCATTGCCGCCTACCTGGCAATGTCCTTAGCCGGCTCACATAGGGTGGTGGAGACACCCCCCTCTGACCGTGAGATACTTCTTCGTGTCGGTCTGATGGTGTGGCTAACTCTGATGCCCTCGGTGCAGGCTCACTAGTATCTGACCATCTTATCCCTTTTCCCCTTGAGAATCGTTTTTCGCATCTCCTCTCTCCCTCCTTTTCCTCACACTCCTCTCTTTCGGTGTCAGACATTGTCTTCCCCCAACTCGTGCAACTTCTTGCGTCCTCTTTGTTCCTGCTTATTTCCAATATATCTAGGGCTAGTTCTCTATTCCCACTACTTTGGGATACATCCTCAGTGTCGTAAAGCTGAGTGCTCTCCAGGCGTTCATCTTCCCCCTCCCCTTGGAGTACCTGTTCTAGCCCCATTTCATCATATATCCTATCAAACGTTTCTCCGATGCTTCTGGTGTTGAAGTCATCCTCAATATTTGCTCTAGATTTACCTGGTACCAAATCGTACTCAAGAAAGTATTCTTCTATGTACTCCCAGTCTACCACTGGATCAGGTTTTTTAACCTCTCCTTCCAGATATTCAAGATCGCGTGCTCTCTGTCTTCGCTTACGTTCTACATCGTCATCAAATTCTCTGTGCTTCCTCGCTTCTTCTCTGACCCCTATCTTCTTCCTCTTTCCTTGTGTCTCTATGTTCATTTGCCCTTCGGATTTCCTCATCCCTTCGTCCCTTTATTCTTTTCTCGCATATCCTTTGCTCTTCCTCTAACCTTTCGCTGCTCCTGTCTGTCTTGATCATTGGCTGCTCTCTGTATACAATTGTGCTGCCTTTCTAGCTCTTCACGATATAACTGTTCTCGTCTTTGTCTATCTTTTTTCCTTATTCTTTCGTCTCTCAATCCTTTTTCTTTTTCCTTCTCATTTCTCTGTACATCGTCTAACTTATCCTTTTGTTTCGCATTATCAATGCCTTCGCCATTGAGTTTCAATAAAATCTTCCCTCCCATCCATTCGTTCTATGCGAATGCTATCTCATCAGTTCTATCCTCGCTTCCTTTCCATCTTTTGCCTTCTCTCTCTTTGTCGAGAGATGTACTTGCCTGTGTCTGGTCTCTTCTCTCGTCATCGCGTCTCTCCTTGTCCCTCGGGACTTTGGAGGTAATATATCTCCTTATTTATCTGGATTTTCATCACTACTTTGTGTAGGTGACCCATACGCTGGGTTGCTATACCCTGTGGCTGCTTTAAGTTCCCTGAGCGGGTTTAATCCTTCCTCCTTATCATTTTCAATTTTCGTTTCAGACGGGGAGGGTGGCGCTGAGGGCGTCTCACCCCCTCTGTGCATACGTTAAGTATTCAGTCTGATGGCGGTTCCTCTTCCTTTTCTTGTTGATACATTTTCCACAACTCTAGAATAGCTAGGCATTTGTCTAATTTTTTGCCCGTGTATGTGGCATGCAAGTATGTCGTCATTTGTTGCAAAACAGCTTTAGATAATGACCCGCCCTGTGGCCACTGCATAAACATTTTGTGGGCGGTTCCTTTAACCTATTCTGCACTGTATTTTTTCAGCTTAGGTGCATGTTTCAGCAACAATTTGCACAGGTGTGCTAATGGAGTTATGTCTTCCATGCTTAAATCTGTTTCCTTTCTCTTTATAAAACACTTGTTAACGCTTTACGTGACTTAAAAAATTCCAACAATATGAGCGAGCACCAATCACTGTAAGCTCCAATCCCATTTTTTCCACAAAATTTCATATCTTCTATTTTACTCAATAAACATCAATTTGTATACTACAATATCTCAGTTATTTAATCCCATAAATCTTATGTCAGTTCCTCTAAGCAAAATGTTTGACTTAGGATGTCACAACAAACAACACATAAGACAGACTTTAACAGACTAGACGAACTCCAGCTGGCCATATATACCTCTGCCTCTAATACTCTTCCCCCGACACAGAGTTTCAACCCATCCCTTTCACAAAAAGCGCCTTTAATCACTGTGGTGGCTTATTCGTTACTCTGGATGCAGGTTTCTTCTAGCCGCTTATATTAAAAGCATAGAAATTAGGCGAATCCTCTCACTTCTCGGGTGTCTTCCCCAGTATCCTCTCTCTTCTTGGGTGTCCTCCCCGGTATCCTCTCTCTGTCTACTTAATTATTCTTGAATCATTATTTCCTTCCCCATATATATATATATACATTCTTCTCTACTTCTGACTATATGTTGTTGTCCCGCCTCCCTCCGTTACCTTTACCCTTACTTGTTCTAAGGTATATACTTTTTGCCAAAGCATTAGTCTTTTTCACTCACCGTTCGCATGTTTCTTCTCTGGATCCTCAGGATCATCGCCTTCCTCACTGCCTTCTCTGGCCTTTCTCCCGCTCAGCTGCCCGTAGGATTGGGAAGGGGTTATGTGGGGAAACACAGGTCCCTTCAGACCTCGTTCTGCAGATTTGATTTTTACTCTACCACTGTCTACTGGGAGCTTTATGGTCTACTCAGCTGAATGGCAAAGGACTCGTGTTATTACCGAGGACCTAAATTTACTTCATGTCGACGGTCAATGAGTGTCTTATTCTAATCGATAATCGATAACCATCCGATCTCTGCTACCAAGTGTATCCGAGACCCCCAACCGGCCCATAGAGCCAGGGTTTGCTCAGAAGCACTTTAAGACAAGATAGCAGCACCAGTGAGATGGATAGGGGTGCAGATATATACTTCAACACTAATCAATAAGGACAACCAAACGGTTTGGCAAAGGGAGTCCGTTTAATGACAAGTACAAAAAACGGGGAGTTATGAATATCAGCAATGGCGCGATCATCCTTCTCGCTTCAACCCCAATGAACTTCATTAAAGTCATAACATTTATACTGAAAACTCGTCATCATTGACGTGTAACACTCAAAAGTTGACATGCAATTCTATTGGTTTCGAGAAAGGTAACTTTAATATAGGTACTATATCTGTATATGGTAACGGAGTGAGGTGATTGGGTGAACACTGTCAGGTGGGCATCTAAGCCCTTCCTTCAAAAATGACTACTGCAGACGTCACTAAAAGTACGACCTCCCATTGGTTCAACTAACTATAGGACCATAGATTATTTTGTCCATTGTGATTGGGTTGGCACCAGCCCCATGCATACTTTTCCACTTTGCTTAGCAGCACGCAGAATGGTCGGCCAGGTGTGGGGTGCCCCTTAGTTACCCGGCCTTCCTCCAATTATTGTTACAATCAATCATCACTTTAGTAGCCATGTGTCAATTATTTCACTGTGGTTGGCCTCGAGACTGCATCTTCTGTCTGGTGCCATGCGTAGGTGTGAGTCCTCGCTTCTTCTTGCTCGTCTGGTCAAGTGATTCAGACACCGTGAATTTGTCTCTTCCATAAATTTGTGTATTTGATTCTTGTTTCCCCCACCACCTGCCTTCGTCTTCTTATCTCGACCTTTCAGAGGTAGCATATTTTGTTCTTAGTTTCAATTAAATGTAGCTACTGTTCATCTCCTCTATTGGTACGACCTTGGCTTTCCTGGCACGAGTTGCCTCTGCTGAGCTTTGTTTCAGCCGTCTCTTCTCGATTTTGCTAAATATGAAGCTTTTTCTTGTGTGGCCTTTAGTAACCTGGGTTGATTCTGCTTCTCGTGCAAAGTGGAAATATACTTATATAATGTGCTTCGTTTGAGGTAGATTATGTAAAGTGGCGCTTGCCGCACTATCTTTCTACTAAGCATAGCAAGCAGCACAATTGTCTTAGCTTTCTTGCGGTTCAAAGCATATGTACAGGTGTAAACCGGTAAAATATCTTTGACATTCTTACAGCTTAAGCTTCTCACATTTGACATCGCCCTTTCACTTTAAGTTCACGATATCCTTGTTCATGGCGTTTCTTCTATTTGCGTCAGTCTCTGGTCGTCATTTCATCCATATGTGAGTCAGTCCGGGTTCTTGTGACGTCACCATTCGTCTTCCATTAAGACCTTTTTGGTTTCTACAGGGACTGTATTTAGACGATCTTCATTTTGTTTCATTTGTTGATAGGGTTTTCTTAGTGGATACCTTACTGTCCATGGTTTTCTGGGTATGGGTGCTTCAATAGGTGCTGTTCTTCTGATAGCTACTGGACAGAGCCCGACTGCGGCTCTCTGCTGGTTTATTTGCTCATCATACGTCACAAATTTCGGTGTGACTGTTCCTGGTACTTCAAAATGGACAGTTGGAGTGCAGGCTTTATTTGGGACCTCCTCTACACTCCCCCCTTTCGCCTCATTCTTTGGATCCATCTTCTTTGGTTCCTTTGCATTCACCTTTACTTCATCACCTGGGTTCATTCTTTCTTCATATTCTGGGTCTATACATGATGGTCTGAAGAAATGTCTCTTTGGGTCCATATCTTTATGACACCGTTTAGACTTCCCGCTGTCCTTACGTGTTCGTCTTTGTTCCATGTCATCAGTTGACACTGTCCATTTGGGCTGCAGTAGACCCATCTTCCCATATAGTTTCTGTGCTTCCTGGGATAGAGAAATTTTGTTCCCTCGGGTGCATGAATGCTAGATTTCACAAAGTCTCTTAGTTCCTCATCAGTCAGGCCTTTGGGCTTCCATCCTGTCTTGACATCAATCATGATCTTCATGCCTATGGCTTTCGTTGCAGTTTTCTGGCACTGAGAGATTGTCATCTTGATAACACAGAATCCTAGCAATATCATCACTAGCAGGGCTCCCAGGAACTTGAATGCATCTGCCATCCATTGTGGAAACCATGGGAATAGTGATCCAAACCAACTGTCATCATCAACTTCGTCAGTTTCATCAATCATCTGGTTCTGCAGTTTTGTCAGCATAACTATGACTTCTGTTAGAGTTCCATTTTCCTCATCGTGAGAAAGTATAAATGTGCAACATGATTCTCCGATTTCTGAACAAACACCTCCATCCATAGCTGTGATCATGTCATGTACATATCTGTTCTGGAGAGTCATCAATCGGATTGCCCTTAACTCCTCCTTGATTGTGTAGAATCGCTTTATGGTTTTGTTGATGGTCTGCAGTAACTCCCATCTGGTTATCTGCAACCATTTAGTATTTGCTCCAACTTGGAATCTTGGCATGAAGATTGTTGCGAACACTGATGAGGTGAGGCTAAACAGCCTATATTCACATGGGATTGCATGAAAGCTTCTTCAGATTTGGCAGAAAAGTAATTCTACCTCTACATTTGAGTCAGCAGTTCCACAGATCTCTTCTTCCCCAGGTGAGCATCTGCTTTTGGGAAACTGTCAATATTCAAGTCACTTTTCGGGATCACCAACGTTGGAACATGAACATTCACTATTGTTCAAATACCTCCCCAGTTTCTTGGCAGTCTGATGTATGCTTTGGATCCACATGCCCAATAATGATCCATAATGACTGCAGTTCTGTGCACCATTCCAACTTGTCCACAGTTCTGATTCTTTCCCATTTTTCTAGTGCCATTATTCCTGAAGCAGAATTTTGGGCTTTGCAGTGGGACTATCTGCAAGGGTCCTCCTCTGTCTTTGACCCATGTCAGCAGTTTTGCCAGTTTTGGCCACAACTGTCAGGAACGGAGAATGGAAGGTTTGGAAGCGCTGGAAGCATTGACTTGCGAGCGCGCTAGTCCTCATTCAATATGGTGGCCGTACCTTTAAATTCTAACTCCTCCCCCAAACCGGTGCGTTGTATCTGTACACATCGCTCCGGTTCGTGTGGAACTTCGTTCTTGGATATTTCCTCCTTGCCGACCATCCTTGCAGCTACCTTTTGCCTTCCTTGTGCTCTACATTAATTCTTCCCCTGTTACCTGTCTCCTGGGTCTTGCCACTTCTGCGAGTGTTTCTTTGCCTCTCCTCGTCTGTTCTACAGCTCCGCCTCGCTTGAGCTTCTGTACTACACCTCTTGGTTTCCGCCGAAGCATTTCAGTTTAGTTGTTCGGCGTTTTCTGCCTTTCGTCTTCTCTGCACTCTTGTTTCTCGTTTGCAGACTTACTTCACTCTGCAGGCGTAATTCTACTTTCTGCTTATGGTTACCTGCACACAATCTCTTACTTAGCACTGTTATTTACGGGCATTTATATCTGTTCTGCCTTCCTTAAAATTTACTTATTGGTTATTTGGGTTTCTGTATCTTTCCTCTGTGTGCTTCGCCCTACTGTCATCACAGAGCTTCACTGCTCTCTCCACCGGAGTTGTGGGTCAACTCATTAGTCATCAGCTGCAGCCAGACTTCAATTACTTATGAAAGGAATTCTCAACTCCTTATTGTAACCCATCTGGAAACAGGGTTTTTTCTGCCTTCGTGCTTTTTCCCTGATCTAGGTCTGGCCCCCTGGGGGTCCCTGCGGACAGGGTTCTATCTCTGCCACGGTGGCCTCCGGAGGGGCCCGACCCTATTTGCACGAAAAGAAAGCCAAGACATCAAAGGACAAGACTCCTGTAAGGAGGAAGGACCGTAAGAAGACGGAGTCGAATCCAAAGGAATGCACCACAGAAGATTCAGGTGAGGAGGAAGGGGATAAGGCCTCCAATCTTGACAGTATACAACGCCCAATATCTACCATGGCATCGTTAGAACAATATCAAGAATTGGTAGCAGCGATGCAGAACCTTACTATGGAGGTCCAGGCTTTGAGAACAGAGAACATAGCCCTCCGACAACAGGTTGTGTTGCATCGTGATGACAGGGGAGACCTGCCTACAATGCCACTCTCCTTTGGCAAATATGATGGTCAACCGGGAAGGCTGAAGGACTTTCTTGACGCATGTAAGGTGTATTTTGCCTTTCGACCTCATGCTTATGAGACTGCTAGATCTAAGGTCGGTTTTATCATTGCAAACCTAATGGGTAATGTGCTCTCATGGGCTACACCGTTTGTCACCGGAAACGACCCGATTTTGGGTGACTATGATCGTTTTACGGAGGTGTTTACAGAACGTTTCGACCGACCAGAAGTCTTCTATTCCTCTCTAGAAGCTATCCTAGATGTCAGCCAGGGAAACACTGACGTACAAACCTATCTGTCTCGTTTCCAGAGGCTGGCAGCCAAGGCAGATTGGCCTGATTCCGCTCAGCAAACCATCTACAGACGTGGCCTTCGTGATGAAATCAAGGATGAGCTGGCCCGATTGGCGAGACCTGCGTCCTTTCAAGATCTGGTTACATTATCTCTTCAGATTGAGTTTCGTCTACAAGAGAGACGATTAGAAAGAAGACGAACCAGAGGCGTTTCACAGCCAACCGGCCTCCCCTCTCCTGTCCCTCCCACCAGAGCTACCCATCCTCCTGAAGAGCCTATGCAGATAGGGGCGGCCCGAGGACCTCTAACTCAAGAAGAAAAGAGAAGAAGAAGAGAGGCTGGACTGTGTATGTATTGTGGCTCCTCGAAGCACTTATTGAGAGACTGTCCGGAGGTGCCACCTCGAAGACAGGGAAACTTCAACCCCCGATCTACAGCAAGGGAGGTTTCGGGGGAAGTAACAAGCAACCTTGCAACTACACAAGAGCAGTAACCACTCCGGATGACAACAGTCTAATGGTGTTTCGAGTTGACTTATGGCTGTCTGATGCAGGTCCCACAGAGGTACTCGCCATGCTTGACTGTGGAGCAGCAGGGAATTTCATCGACTCCAAGTGGGCTGCAGAACATTTTGTTCCCACAATATCTAAGGCCACTCCCATTGCGGTGGAAGGGGTGGACGGAAGACCCTTATCTTCGGGACCTATTACCAAGGAGACCACTCCATTGAGAATGAGGTTAGGCCATCACGAGGAGTTCCTGGTATTTGACCAGATCAGAGCAGCTCATTTTCCGTTGGTCATTGGCATTCCTTGGTTAAGGAGGCACAACCCTCAAATTGATTGGACGGCTAACAAGGTAGTCTTCAATTCTACATTTTGTAAATCACACTGTATGAGCTTGTCCTCAACGTCCAACACTCTAGCATATGACCAAAACAGTACTCCAGTTCCAATCACAGTGGCATCAGTTCCCATCCATTATCAAGAATTCTCAGAGGTGTTCCTGGATGCCGTTCCCCGTCAACTCCCGCCTCATAGAACAGAGGATTGCGGTCTAGACCTGATACCTGAGGCGGTGGTTCCCTTTGGGAGGATGTACCCGTTGTCTCTACCAGAGAGGAAGGCTCTGAGAGAATACCTCGATGCAAATCTTCAAAACTGACTCATCCAAGAGTCCAGATCCTCCTGTGGGGCTTCCTTGTTCTTCATTCCTAAAAAGGACTCAGCAGAGCTACGCCCTTGTATAGACTACAGGGGGCTGAACAAGGTTACCATTCGAGATAGGTATCCTATGCCTTTGATCCGGGACATCTTGGAGGCCGTACATGGGGCGGTGTTCTTTACCAAGCTTGACTTGAGAGGGGCTTACCACCTCTTGAGGATCAAGAAAGGGGACGAGTGGAAGACAGCGTTCCGTACCCCTTTTGGACTCTTCGAATACCGAGTGATGCCATTTGGTCTTGTGAATGCACCGGCCATTTTCCAAAGGTATATGGACAAGATATTCACAGATATGCTGTTTGTGTCGGTGGTAGTGTACCTGGACGACATCCTCATTTTTTCCAAGACTCTATCGGAGCACAGGTCACTGGTCAGACTAGTCTTACAGCGTCTGCAATTCCATCAACTACTGGTAAAGCCGGAGAAATGCTCATTTGAAGCTACGTCCGTGTCCTATCTAGGATATATCTTATCCAAAGAAGGTATCGAGATGGACCCCAATAAGGTGAAGGCTATCAGAGAATGGAGAAATCCTGTCAATGTCAAAGAACTCCAAAGCTTCCTAGGATTGGCCAATTTTTATCGAAGGTTCATTCCCAACTTTTCTAACAAGGTACTTCCACTGACCTCTCTATTGAAGAAAGGAGTCAAGTTCGTATTTGATGAAGGGCCCCAAAACGCCTTCTGTTTTCTAAAAGAATGTTTTTCCACAGCCCCCATTCTGGTCCAACCGGATCAGAATCGACCCTACATTCTGGAAAGAGACGCTTCTACAGGGGCGGTGGGAGCAGTTCTGCTTCAAAGGTCAGATGACGACTATGAACATACGATAGCTTATTACTCCAAAACACTTACCTGTAGTGAACGCAACTACTCTGTGATAGAAAAGGAGCTATTGGCTATCAAACTGGCCTGTCAAGAGTGGAGACATCTTTTACAGGGAGCTACTCATCCGTTTACTATTAGAACAGACCATCGTAACCTTCGGGTTTTACAACAGTTGGAATGTTCCAACGCCAGGCATGCCAGATGGGCATATTTTCTTTTACAATATGATTTTGTAATTACATACTTACCTGGTACAGAGAACATGAAGGCTGATGCCTTGTCAAGAAGTCTTGGGGATACCTCTGGCTCCTACACGGGACACGAATTGGTTTTCCCTAATCTCAAGGTATTGGCTTCAACTGTTTCATTTCTTCAAGACCTAATTCCACAGTATCAGATGGGCACCGAGCTTCCGTCAACTGTCATTCAAGATAAGGACGGATTGTATTATCATGAAGGAGCTCTCTATGTTTCCACTAAGAAGCTACAAGATCAGATACTTTCCTGGTGTCATGACACTCCTTTATCTGGACATCCCGGAATCAGGAAGACGTTGGATCTGCTACGGAGGGGTTTCTGGTGGGCGACCTTAAGAAGAGACGTAAGCCAGTACGTTTCCACTTGTTCGGTTTGTGCTTCTAACAAACACCGAGCGGGAAGACCTCTGGGGCTACTGCAGCAAGAACCCTTACCGGACAATCCTTGGGAACACATCTCTACTGATTTTATTGTAGACCTCCCTCCATCATATGGCATGACTACGATTATGGTGACAGTTGACTCATTTAGCAAGCTCGCCCATTTTTCGGCCTTTAAACAGGTTCCTTCAGCCTCCGAAATGGCCGCAACCTTCCTTCAGGATATAGTCCATCTACATGGTTTGCCCAGGACCATAGTGTCGGACAGAGGACCCCAATTCACCTCCAAGTTCTGGGCTTCTCTCTGCCAAGTTCTAGGGATTCACAAGGCACTCTCTTCTGAATACCACCCACAGAGCAATGGCCAAACTGAAAGATTAAATGCCAGCCTAGAACAGTACCTTAGGTGTTTTTGCAGTCCGCAACAAGAAGAATGGTATCATTTCCTCCCACAGGCAGAATTTGCCTACAATAACTCTCTCCATACCTCGATCCAGATGAGTCCTTTCTATTGTACCTACGGATATCATCCTCAACATTTACCCTGGCTCAATCCTCCTTCTACCAAAATTTCGGCGTTGGATGGGGTTCTACAGGACCTACAGGAGATACACAGACTCGCTAAGGAAGCACACCAAGCGAGTCAACTTACACACAAGAAATGGGCAGACAAGGGTCGTACTGCCAATCCGAGCTGGAAGATAGGTCAGCTTGTCTGGTTGTCCACCAGATTTCTACCCAGATGGGTTCATAAGGGGAAGTTCTCCTCTCGTTTCCTTGGGCCATTTCCCATTCTTCAACAGATCAACCCTGTTGCATATAAGATCAAGCTACCAGAATATCTCAGAAAGGTACATCCCGTCTTCCATGTCTCCCTTCTCAAGGAACATAAGCAGGACCCTTTTAAGAGACCTGTGTTCAAAACGCGTGCTCAGGTGAGCCCTACGCCAGAAGAATATGAGGTGTCTCGTCTTGTCGATTCCAGATACCACAAGGGACGGTTGCACTATTTGGTTCATTGGAAGGGTTATCCAGTGGAAGAGAGGACATGGGAACCTGTGAGCCATATACATGCCAAACGCCTTGTGCAGAGGTTCCATCGCCTTCATCCGGGCAAACCAGGGAGTCCCCCGAGAAGACGGGGGTACACTGTCAGGAACGGAGAATGGAAGGTTTGGAAGCGCTGGAAGCATTGACTTGCGAGCGCTCTAGTCCTCATTCAATATGGTGGCCGTACCTTTACATTCTGACTCCTCCCCCAAACCAGTGCGTTGTATCTGTACACATCGCTCCGGTTCGTGTGGAACTTCGTTCTTGGATATTTCCTCCTTGCCGACCATCCTTGCAGCTACCTTTTGCCTTCCTTGTGCTCTACATTAATTCTTCCCCTGTTACCTGTCTCCTGGGTCTTGCTACTTCTGCGAGTGTTTCTTTGCCTCTCCTCGTCTGTTCTACAGCTCCGCCTCACTTGAGCTTCTGTTCTACACCTCTTGGTTTCCGCCGAAGCATTTCAGTTTAGTTGTTCGGCGTTTTCTGCCTTTTGTCTTCTCTGCACTCTCGTTTCTCGTTTGCAGACTTACTTCACTCTGCAGGCGTAATTCTACTTTCTGCTTATGGTTACCTGCACACAATCTCTTACTTAGCACTGTTATTTACGGGCATTTCTATCTGTTCTGTCTTCCTTAAAATTTACTTATTGGTTATTTGGGTTTCTGTATCTTTCCTCTGTGTGCTTCGCCCTACTGTCATCGCAGAGCTTCACTGCTCTCTCCACCGGAGTTGTGGGTCAACTCATTAGTCATCAGCTGCAGCCAGACTTCAATTACTTATGAAAGGAATTCTCAACTCCTTATTGTAACCCATCTGGAAACAGGGTTTTTTCTGCCTTCGTGCTTTTTCCCTGATCTAGGTCTGGCCCCCTGGGGGTCCCTGCGGACAGGGTTCTATCTCTGCCACGGTGGCCTCTGGAGGGGCCCGACCCTATTTGCACGAAAAGAAAGCCAAGACATCAAAGGACAAGACTCCTGTAAGGAGGAAGGACCGTAAGAAGACGGAGTCGAATCCAAAGGAATCCGCCACAGAAGATTCAGGTGAGGAGGAAGGGGATAAGGCCTCCAATCTTGACAATAATGGCTTGCATCCATCTCGCACTATGTTGATGGTAGGCTAGTATTGACCTATGACCATCCATGCTCTGCATATAACTACTCCTTTCTCCCATCCATCTGGTGGAACACTGTTCCCCAACTCTGCATTTGGCCTCTGTTCTTCCAACATCAAGCCTCTTCTGGGGTGTTTCCTTGGACATTTAGCTTCTTGTTCACTTCACATCTGATTTCAGCTCCTTTTACTCCAGGTTTCTCGTACCTGATCACATGATTCCCAGTATGAGCTCTGTTTCTTGTCTTTTTGTCTTGAACATAATCATTTTCATCAGGATCAGTTGCTTCAGTTGCCCATTTCAGTGAGGCATCACTACCCATGAACTGGCCTCTGGTCTTGCACATTGCTCCGTGTGAAAGACAGTGTGCTGTCTGGACATCAATTTCTACAGCTACGAAGATTTTGGACTTCCCCATGCTGTACGGTAGGAGTGCACAAACAAAGTATTCCCCTTCTGAACTTCGTCGTCCAACTTCCTTCATGTGCTGGTACCAAATTTCGTCTCCCAAAATGTGCTGTGCTGTTCAAGTAGTCGTTCAGTTCGTTGTCGTCTCCATGGATGCTTCTCTTGATTCTGAAGGTCTTCATGTAGTTCGCTATAACTACATCCCTGAACGCATCTGTATGGCTCCTTCTTGCTGGATGATTCTCTGGTATCCCGGTCCATGGTGCAGGCCTCCTCATTTGTGACACTTGAGCAGACAAAAGTCTGGCAGTTCTTTCCTTGTCCTCATATATATTTTTCTTTCTGGTTAGAAATGTCCGCATCCACTCTGGCATTGGTTCAGTATATGGCTGTACTGTAGAACTTGCACTTGTCCCTGGAACATATATGCTTGGCAATGTTGTCTCTGTGGGTTTATTCTTCAACTCCTCTTGTCTTTTCCTTGCTCTGGCTATGAATGGCCATAATGTATCTGCTATCAGTTGTGCTCATGCAGAGATCTTCTCCGAGTTTGCTTTGGCCTTTCTTGGTGTTTTGGATCAAGAGTTTCTGATACTGCGGTTTCTGTTGGCTTTCTTTCCGACTCGTCATGTCTTTCCATGACATCCGCTTTCTTAATTTGGCTCTTTACTTTTCTTATGGTGAGATTTCTCATAGTAGGCAGTCTTTTCTTCTCCCATGCTTTGGATTGTGGTTCTGCAGTCATTGATACTAGGCCTGGTGTATGTGCATTCAATGTTTGCATGCGTGTTTTCGTCAGTAGCCCTTTTACATTCATACCCTGCCGACCCTGTCTCTGGCTTTGCGATTTGCTCATTTCCACAAATGTGTGTGTGTCATGGCTAATCACATCCATCTCAAGTTCATTCATTCCACCATCAGATGTTCCAGGGACTGGAATGACTATGTAAGGTCTGGGTGCCTTCGTAGGCTTCATGCGTGTATCATTAGTTGGGTTCAGTGGAATTGGAATGCTTTGTGCACCAATAGAAAAATGCAGTTCTGATCGGTAATGACAGTAAAACAATGATGAATATAATACATAAATACATTATGCCTCTGTAGGTTAAGCGGCAGCATTTACTTCCAGAGAAATATGAACGTCTTTCCACATTTGGTAGGACTACAGTACTGCTCTCGATCCCCATCTCAATCATCTGTCAAAATGTGACTTTTAATACAAATTCTAAACAATATTGTCTCTGGATTCTGTTTGGTTCTGTTTGCGGGCTGCAGGTATTTAAACAATTGTCTCTCTTTGTTTGAACACTGGATTGTCTATTATTTCTGGACACAGTTCTCTTTTTCTATGTGTGTGTCAAAACAGGCAATAATCGAACAAGTCTCTCTATTGTGCATGTTCAAAATATACTAACTCCCAGTCTGTGCCTCTGATCCCGAAGACATGTTGTGTCCTTGTCCATATGAAAAATAAAAAATGAGATATCTGGCACTGCTCCCTCGATCTGTCCCTCGGCGGAAAGTTTAAAATCTTCTCAAATAGTTCTGTTGATGGTTAGAATGTTCCACTTGCATCACAATGCCATGCAAGAGCATGCCCATCTGTGTAGAATTAGCTGGGTCTCTGATGAATGTGAGGACGTCAACATCTACAGGTCTCCCCACTAGCTCTGGATAATCTGTGATTAGGCGAGAGAAAACATTACTTACCAACCTGCTATCTTCTGGTGACAGAGACATTTGTTCTGTCTTGCTGAGTTTCAGGACTGTAGGCTTTCACTTCACTGTGAACAGTGTCTGCACTTTCCGTTTGTGTGGAGAGCAACTTGGATTACTATGCTGTTTAGGATTATGCTCACACGTTCTGTATTTGCTGGATTTTGAAGAAAAGTTAATACATCTGTCCATCTCCCGACAAGTTCTGACAGTCTTCGATTAGTCGAAAGACCAATATGTTGATATGCTCATTTGCTTCCTTCACCGCTTGGGACATTTGTTTTTTCCTTGCTGGACTCAGGAAGTAGGAGGAACTGCTCGGCAATCACAGTAAGCAATCTCTTTATACTCTTTTTGTTTTCAGGATCTTGAAGAAAGTCAGTGACACTGGTGAGCCTCCCCACTAATGACGGGTACGATCTTAGAACTAGATCAAAGTATGTCACCACATCTTTGGTGATGTCGCTACTGTGGGACATTATAAGTGATTCCGAACAAGGTCTCTGTGTGAAAGGAATCTGGATACTGTATTTTCTTCCAATTTATGTGTCCTCGATTAAAATTAGGCATATTCTTTTCTAGTCAAGGCTTCAGTGTGCCTTAGTCCAAAGTTCAAAGTCAATAGACTATGTTGTGGTTTATAAATGCAATTTTCTTCTTCACCCTGCAACTAGGATGCAGAGAGTGTTTGTTATTTTTTATGTCCTTATCCTCTTTTTTGCTCAGAGGAATGTCCAAAGTGAAACCACGACTATTGCAAAAAAGTTCCTTGTCTTTACTTTGCTGCTGATCATGAGTCATTCTTCCTCGTCATGGATCTTGTCTGCAGGTGGTGTGGTTCTTCCCCGTCATCTGTAGTCTCCTTGCGCAGGGGTGCTGGCAGGGGGCCTTCTCCAATGTATGGTTTGATGTCACCCAAAAAGATCCAAGCTCTCCTTCCTTGTAGCTTTACTGGAGAGGGAGTGCAGTCTTCCACTGTAAAGGGACCGTTAAACCTTGGCTCGTCCCACCTTTTCCTCATATGGTTCTTTACCAAGATGGTCTCTCCAGGGAAAACGGATGGAACACAAAGTCCCTGAGCTGTGCCTGTAGTAGTATCTCCTTCTGTGTTCCGAGCTGCCCTTCATCCTTTTCATCGTCGCTGCAGCTGGTCTGAAATTACAGTAAGGCAAGATGTCATGCAATTCAAGTAATTTTGCATTTCAGACCCTACGATTTCTCCTTTTGACTGGGCATCACATCTAGCTGTGTCTCGGGTGTCCGGGGAGTGCGCATTCTTCTTCCTGTGGCTATTTCGTGCGGTGTATGATGATGGTCGGAAACGGGTTGATTCCTGAGTGCATACCGTGCCCAAGGAAGGCAGTGCAATTATCCCTTTCTTAGAGTAAGCTTCAACTTGGCTATCCTGTCCTTTAAAAGGCTGTTGAGCTTCTCACATATCCCAATACCTTGTGGGTGATACGCCAACGAGAACTAGTGCTTTATACAAAGCAGCAAGCTAATCTGTTCAAAAACTTCATTTACAAAATGGGTCCCGTTATCTGATCTCATGACTTCACATACCCCCCACCTGGGAAATACCTCCCTCACTAAAAATGTGGCCGCACAGGTAGAGCCTGGGTGTGTACATGGACCTGCCTCTATCCATCTAGAGAATGGACACACCACAACAATTAGGTATCTGTACCCGTTAGATACTTGAATCATGTCGATGTAATCGACATGCAAGTGCTGAAAAGGCCCATTTGGCCTTGGGATGACTCCTCTCATTACTTTTAATGTGTGCCCAGCTGTGAACTGTTGGCAGATTATACAGTTCACTATAAAAAAATGCAACATGCTCAGTTACGTTCGGTATGAACCTGTCTTCTGCGAGCGTTGCCGCTAGATTCTCTTTTGTCATGTGTGTCGGATAGTGTAACTGCTCCAGGGCTCATTTTAAAAGGGCTATAGTAATTACTGGTTTACCAGTGCTGTCTTGTTGCCACAAGCTTTCGCAGGGGTTTAAAGAACACCCTTGCCATTTCCATAAGCTTTATTTCTCCTGTGGTGCCTCCACTTGGAGTTCCATCAACTGTGTTTGTCCCAGACTCTGTGCAACAATCATTTTCTCATTTTTTTCATTTGTGTGAGCGTCTTCCACCTCCATGATTGTCTCACTCTTGGAGGCCATACACTTGGCTTCCGTGTCTACTGCTTGATTTCCTCGTGAGATAAAATATGTCCCCTTCGTGTGGGCGGCACATTTCATGACTGCTATGCCCACTAGGAGCTGTAGTGCCTTAATCAGTCTGTCCAATAAGGCTGCATGCTGTACTGGCGTGCCGTCCGCTCGGCAGTAGCCCCTCCTTTTCCAGCGTGCTAAGCCTGAGTGCACTGTTGACGTCACATAGGCGGAGTCACTGTACACAGTTACTTCCTGGTCTGTGTGATTCTCAATCGCGAGTATCAACGCCAATAATTCTGCAGCTTGTGCTGAATGATAAGATGGTATTCGTGCACTAAGGAGTACTCGAAATTCTCCATTTGCTGCGTGCTTCATCACAGCGACGCCTGTATATATTTCTCCATCCTTTTGATCGATTCTCGAAGAACCGTCAATGAAGACAATTTCTCCTTCTGCCAATGCATTTTCTTTCACTTTGGGGATTTCATCATAGAATTCTTCATAATTCGCACAGTCATGTATTGGCTCTCCTTCAGTGACTGGCTCGGCTATGAACATGGCTGGGTTCACTATCTTGCATCGGACTATTTTAATCGAAGGATTCAATATGATCACTTCGTAAGCAGAAGCTCTCTGAAATGTTAGTGTGCCCTTCGGTTTCTCTAGAAAAGCAAATAGCGAGTGCTCGACATACAATGTCATTGAGTATCCCATTACAATGGTAGTAGCCTTTTCGATGGCGAATGCAGCGGCAGCTAAACTTTGTTCTCACGGCAAATGGCCTCTCATCACTGGGTTCCAAATTTCCACTATAGTATGCCAGGGGCTTGTACCCCAATGTGGTTCTCTGTGTGAGTACTGCTGTCATAACGCTGCCATCCGTGTGTGAGAACAGGTAAAATTCCTCTGCATAACTGGGGATTACTAAAAATGGTGCTTTGCAAATTGCTCTTTTGAGTTCAGCAAATCCTTCCTCCATGGTCTCAGACCATTCAATCTTTTCTTTCGTCACTTGTGCTTTCTTTAGAGCCTGAAGCAAAGGCTTGGTGTAAGAGCTGTAGTCGAAGACCCATGCCCTGACCTAATTGCACAGGCCTAAAAAACTCTGCATCTGCTTTACCGTGAGTGGCTTGGCTGTGTTTAGTATGGCTTCAGCTCTTTCTGGGGTAACTCTTTTCCCCTCGTGTGAGATCAGCTTACCTTTGAGTACTTCTCGTTGACAATACTGTAACTTCTCTTTGTCAACCTTATATTCTTTCTCAGCCAATATAGCCAATAGCTGAACAGAATCGTGTCTGCATTGCTCCTCTGTCGTGCTGCAAATTAAGATTTCATCCACATATTACAAGACAACACTTTCTAATGCAATATTGCTTAGGTCTATCTGCAGGACTCTGTTAAAGATAGAAGGAGAATCACAGTACCCCTGGGGTAGCCTTGTGCTTTTCAGACGCATCTGTCTGAACGTGAATCACATCAGATCTTGTGAGTCATGGTGCAACGGGATTGAGAAAATGCATTTTTCAAGTCAATCACTGTGAAATATTTTGCATCAACAGGTATATTACATAGGATTGTAGCCGGGTTAGAGACTAAATTGAACTCGGCTTCAACAATATCATTTATCAGCCTCAGGTCTTGAATTAGCCTCAGTGACCCTCCCTTTGATTTTTTGATAGGGTAAACTGCAGTATTGCATGACGACTCTGACGTCACTAATATGCCCTGCTCCATCATAGCTGAAATTGTCTTTAATTTTCATTTCTCCAACTCCTTTAAATAAGCCTACATCATAGGGGCCTGTAGTACATATTGAGACAGGTACCTGGACCATGTCGTCATCAAAATATTCAGGATGGTTCTGTGTCAACATCATTCTCTGAGGCACTTCTCTTTTGATCATTCTCATCCAAAAGGTGAGGTTTACCTCAACTGTTGTTTCTCCCATATCTGCTTGCTTGTCAAACAGATCATCATCAGTGACGTCAGTCAATCCGTAACCCTCTTCAATGGCGATTACTGTGCACCATTGTCACCCTTCATCATCATAACTATCGATCAAAACCACTTTACCTCACATCGCGGATGTGTTTATTATTAAGGGAAATACTTGTCCCCTTTCCTTGTGCATAGGTATTCTTGGCCTGAATAGAAATTCATCTGGAGTCCTCATGATCTTGTCTGCAAGGCCTGGCAGCCCTGCCATTAGTACACATATTCCATACGCAAATATTTCGGGCTCCAATGGTACAGCCCTCATAGCTGTGTGTCCTGTGTATGCTCTAATCATGTCACATACGTTTGAATAGTGCATTCCAGGAGTTGAACATACTATGTCCTCCTCCGTGAACGAGATTGTCATATTTAACTTCATCATTAGATCTCGACCCAAAATGTTTACTGGGGCTTGTCCTGAATATAATAGAGGCACATTCATTTCACATTCTCCTATGATATGATATGATATGGCATTTATAACACGCCTATACACAGGTGTTTTGAGGCGTGACGAGGCAAGGGAGGGGGAACAAAGGGAAGACAGAACAACGATCCTACTAGGCCAGGTATCATTCAGATCGCGCACGTGCATGGGGAGGGGGAAAGGGAAAAGTGCATGGGGAATGGAGAGGGGAAAGTGCAGTACATGGGACAGTAGAATAAAAATAGATAAATAAAAACAGGCCACTGGTGGCAAGTGCAAGGAAGTGCAGACATAAGTGCTAGTGGGGGACAGTAGGGATACAGAAAACAGTCCCAAGTGCAGGGGTTGCCAAGGAGGCAGTGCAGGTGGGCAACTGGTGGGGCCAGGGCCCACGAGTCTGAAAGGGTGGCCAGGTAACCAGTGCCGTTTCAGCCAGGAATTTAGCAGGGGAGAGGGGGAGAGAAAGCAGAGGCAAAGAGGAAGGTTTTGAGGTGCTTCCGGACCTGGAGATGGTTCTCCTCAAGTTTCAGGGAGGCAGGAAGGCTGTTCCAGAGAGAGGCCCCGGCCAAAGAGAGCGATCTACCACCAACTCGTTGCTTGGAGAAGCGACTGACCCTGAGGGAGTTGGATGCGGATGAGCGGAGATCTCGATAAGGAAGATATCTAGGAAGAGATAGTTGAAGGTATTGCGGCCCCAAGCCCCAGAAGGCCTTGTGGACAATACAGAGGGTTTTGAACTTAATCCTCATAGCCACTGGGAGCCAGTGAAGAGATTTCAGTCTTCGAGAGATACGATCCCTGGGCTTGAGGCCAAAGACAAGTCTTGCAGTCCTGTTCTGGATCAGTTGCAGAGGGCGGAGAGTAGAGGCAGGCAGATTTGAAGAGACTAGAAGTGCGTTTGTAAAGGGAACACGACTTCAAGCTCCTCTGAAACTCTGAGTATTTATAGCATCGTCGGACAAGGAAAACTTGCCTTCACGTATACACAAACGTGTTGCACCCGAGTCAACGAGGAAGGAATATTCTTTATCCCCTATAACAACATCCACCCTTGGTTCCTGGTGAGGGTCTGGTGTCACTGATAGGATAGAACACATAAGGGTTCCCAGTGAGCTGTTCTAGTCATATATAATGTTGTCCCACCTTGTGTGAATGGACTTCCCCCATCACCAGTATTATTCCTCATTCCACGGTTCGCAGCTTGTCCTGTACTTACTGTCTGTGACAGTTGCATAGGCGACTGTTGAGACTGTCCTTGTGGAAAACTCATCAAATTCTGAGGTTGCGAGTTTTGCTGTGCTCCTGGCGGTTGCTGTTGAACCATGTGATTCTGTGCAACTCCCTGCTGTAAAAACACAGGTGGATTCACCATGCCTGCTCCTATTCCTTGGCTGTTTTGCATCATGCCTTTATTTCTGCATGTGCGCGCTAAGTGGCCTGGCATCCCACACAAACAACATACTGGCGGTGGGCTGACCACTAGCCCATTTGACATATCTTGATTGCCATTTTGCATATTTTGAAAACCTCCTTGAGTACTCTGAAAACCTCCCTGATTACTCTGCCATCATCTTCCTCTAAATCCTCTTCCCCTGGGGTAAAACCCCATACTGCCCGGATTATTCTGCTGTGGATTATTGACTTGTGGCATGCTCGATTCAGCTGTGCTAGTTATCATTGCTCCTTCAAGAGCATATTTTGACAATTTCTTTTGCACTAATTTTGCCTCTTCACCCTTTCGTGCAGCTTCCTTTTTGCAGTTCTTTTCTTGTAGCAGCCTGCAATAGTGTGCGATGGCCAACTGTATTTCTGACCATGGCTTGGCCTCGATTCCTACCAATTTCTTGAGCTGTTTCTGTACCGGTTCTGGCAGCCCTTGCCACAATATATGGTAGAACACAGGTATAGATATCCCCCAACATTCCCGAGTCTCGAGTACCCATGCGTCTTGAAAATTCTGTTTGTAAATCAACGCATCTTCAGACGCCTTCATTTTACATGTCATGATAGCTCCCATGCACTCGTAGTGCTTTCCATACCACGGCTCTGCAATTGTTAAATGGAGCGCTGTCATGCGTGGTATTAACTGTGGTCACACAACATCTGCTCTATCACCAAGTGTGGCGATTAAGAGACCTTTGATGTCCCCGATAGCTAATGTGTTCCCTCCCGTAATTTTTTCAAGCTCGTGTATCCATTTCCCGGCTCCTGATGTCAGAATTGGAAGCTTGTTTTTCAGGTTTTCCAGATCCATGTGTGGCCATGGAATATATTGTGGTCTCGCCCCTCCTTTCTCGAGCAATGTAAATTGGGATGCATAGCCCTCTCTCTCATCTCTCATGGTTCTTCTGTCTATTGCAGGTGTAATGTTCCCACATCGCCGCCTACCTGTCATGTCCTTAGCTGGCTCCCATAGGGTGGTGGAGACACCCCCCTCTGACCATGAGATACTTCTTCATGTCGGTCTGACGGTGTGGCTAACTTTGATGCCCTCAGAGCAGGCTCACTAGTATCTGACCATCTTATCCCTTTTCCCCTTGAGAATCATTTTTCGCCTCTCCTCTCTCCCTCCTTTTCCTCACGCTCCTCTCTTTCGGTGACAGACATTTTCTGCCCCCAACTCGTGCAACTTCTTGTGTCCTCTTTGTTCCTGCTTCTTTCCAAGCTATCTAGGGATAGTTCTCTATTCCCACTACTTCGGGAGACATCCTCAGTGTCGTAAAGCTGAGTGCTCTCCAGGCGCTTGTCTTCCCCCTCCCCTTGGGGTACTTGTTCTATCCCCATTTCATCATATATCCTATCGATTGTCTCTCTGATGCTTCTGGTGTCGAAGTCCTCCTCAATATTTGCTCTAGATGTACCTGGTACCGAATCGTACTCAGGAAAGAATTCTTGTATGTCCTCCCAGTCTACCACTGGATCAAGTTTTTTAACCTCTCCTTCCAGATATTCAAGATCGTGTGCTCTCGGTCTTCGCTTATGTTCTACATCGTCATCGAATTCTCTGCACTTCCTCGCTTCTTCTCTGACCCTATCTTCTTCCTCTTTCTTTGCTTCTCTACGTTCATTTACCCTTCGGATTTCCTCATCCCTTCGTCCCTTTTTTCTTTTCTCTCGTATCCTTTGCTCTTCCTCTAACCTTTGCTGCTCCTGTCTGTCTTGAACATTGGCTGCTCTCTGTTTATGATCGTGCTGCCATTCTAGCTCTTCATGATATAACTGTTTCATCTTTGTCTTTCTTTTTTCCTTATTCTTTCGTCTCTCAATCCTTTTTCTTTTTCCTTCTCCTTTCTCTGTACATTGTCTAACTTCTCCTTTTGTTTCGCGTCATCAATGCCTTTTCCATCGAGTTTCAATAAAATCTGCCCTCCCATCCATTCGTTCTTTGCGAACGCTATATCATCAGTTCTATCCTCGCTTCCTTTCCATCTTTTGCCTTCTCTCTCTTTGTCTAGAGATGTACTTGCCTGTGTCTGGTCTCTTCCCACGTCATCGTGTCTCTCCTTGTTCCTCGGGACTTTGGAGGTAATATCTTTATCTCTTTCTTTATCTGGATTTTCGTCAATACTTTGTGTAGGTGACTCATACGCTGGGTTGCTATACCCTGTGCCTGCTTTAAGTTCCCTGAGCGGGTATTACCCTTCCTCCTTATCATTTTCAATTTTCGTTTCAGACGGGGCGGTTGGCGCTGAGGGCGTCTCACCCCCCTCTGTGCATACGTCAAGTATCCAGTCTGATGGCAGTTCCTCTTCCTTGTCTTGTTGCTACATTTTCCACAACTCTAGACTAGCTAGGCATTTGTCTAATTTTTTGCCAGTATATGTGGCGTGCAAGTATGTCGTCATGTGTTGCAAAACAGCTTTAGATAATGACCCGCCCTGTGGCCAAGGCATAAACATTTGGTGGGCGGTTCCTTTAACCTATTCTGCACTGTATTTTTTCAGTTTAGGTGCATGTTTCAGCAACAGTTTGCACAGGTGTGCTAATGGAGTTATGTCTTCCATGCTTAAAGCCGTTTCCTTTCTCTTTATAAAACACTTTTTAATTCTTTACGTGACTTAAAACATTCCAACAATATGAGTGAGCAACAATCACTGCAAGCTCCAATCCCATTTTTCCACAAAATGTTATATCTTCTATTTTACTCGATAAACATCAATTTGCATACTACAATATCGCAGTTATTTAATTGCGTAAATCTTATGTCAGTTCCTCTAAGGAAAATGTTTGACTTATGATGTCACAACAAACAACGCATAAGACAGACGTTAACAGACTACACAAACTCCAGCTGGCCACATATACCTCTGCCTCTAATACACTTACCCAACATGGAGTTTAAACCCATCCCTTTCACAAAAGGCGCCTTTAATTGCTGTGGTGGCCTATTCGTTCCCCTTTATTTGGGACTCTGGATGCAGGTTTCTTCTAGCCGCTTGTATTGAAAGCATAGGAATTAGGCAAATCCTCTCACTACTCGAGTGTCTTCCCCGGTATCCTCTCTCTGTCTACTTAATTATTCTTGAGTCATTATTTCCTTCACCATATATATATACACACACATTCTTGTCATCTTATGACTATATTTAGTTTTCGCGCCTCCCTCTGTTATCTTTTCCCTTACTTGTTCTAAGGTATATACTTTTTGCCAAAGCATTAGCCTTTTTCACTCACTATTCGCATGTTTCCTCTCTGAATCCTCAGGATCACTGCCTTCGTCACCGCCTTCTCTAGCTTTTCTCCCGCTGAGCTGCCCGTAGGAGTGGGAAGGGGTTATGTGGGGAAACACAGGTCCCTTCAGACCTTGTTCTGCAGATTTGATTTTTACTCTACCACGGTCTACGGGAGCTTCACAGTCTACTCAGCTGAATGGCAAAGGACTTGTGATATTACCGAGGATCTAGAGCTACTTCATGTCGACGGTCAATGGGTGTCTTATTCTAATCGATAATCATCCGATCTCTGCTACCAAGTGTGCTTCGAGACCCGCAACCGGCCCATAGAGTCGGCGTTTGCTCAGAAGCACTTTAAGACAATATAGCAGCACCTGTGAGATGGATGGGCGTGCAGATATATACTTCAACACCAATCAATAACGATAACTCAAGGGTTTTGCAAAGGGAGTCCGTTTAATGACAAGTACAAAAAACAGGGAGTTATGAATATCAGCAATGGCGCGATCTTCCTTCTCGCTTCAACTCCAATGAACTTCATAAAAATCAGAACATTTATATTGAAAACTCGTCATCATTGACGTGTAACACTCAAAAGTTGACATGCAATTCTATTTGTTCGGGAAAGGTAACTTTAATATAGGTACTATATCTGCATATGGTAACAGGATGAGGCAATTGGGTAAACACTGTTAGGTGGGCATCTAAACCCTTCTTTCAAAAATGACTACTGCAGACGTCACTAAAAGTAAAACGTCCCATTGGTTCAACTAACTATAGGACCGTAGATTATTTGGTTCATTGTGATTGGGTTGGCACCAACCCCACGCATATTTTTCCACTTTAGTTAGCAGCACACAGAATGGTCGGCCAGGTGCGGGGTACCCCTTTGTTACCCGGCCTTCCTCCAATTATTGTTACAATCAATCTTCACTTTAGTAGCCATGTGTCAATTATTTCACTGTGGTTGGCCTTGAGACTGCATCTTCTGTCTGGTGTCATGCGTAGCTGTGAGTCCTCGCTTCTTATTGCTCGGCTGGTCACATGATTCGGACTCTGTGAATTTGCCTCTTTTCCATATTAGATTCTCGTTTCACCCACCACCTGCCTTCATCTTCTTATCTCGACCTTTCAGAGGCAGGATATTCTGTTCTTAGTTTCAATTAAATGTAGCTACTGTTCGTCTCTTCTATTGCTACGACCTTGGCTTTCCTGGCACGAGTTGCTTCTGCTGAGTTTCGTTTCAGCCGTCTCTTCTCGATTTTGCTAAATATGAAGCTTTTTCTCGTGTGGCCTTTAGTAAACTGGGTTGATTCTGCTTCTCGTGCAAAGTGGAAATATACTTCTATAATGTGCTTCGTTTGAGGTAGATTATGTATAGTGGCGCTTGCCGCACTTTCTACTAAGCATAGCAAGCTGCATAATTTTCTTAGCTTTCTTGCGGTTCCAAGCATATGTACAGGTGTAAACTGGTAAAATATCTTTGCCATGCTTACAGCTTAAGCTTCTTACATTTGACATCACCCTTTCACTTTAAGTTCATGATATCCTTGTTCATGGCGTTTCGTCTATTTGCGTCAGTCTCTGGTCGTCATTTCATCTATATGTGAGTCAGTCCTGGTTCTCGTGACGTCACCATTCATCTTCCATTAAGACCTTTTTGGTTTCTACAGGGACTGCATTTAGACGATCTTCATTTTGTTTAATTTGTTGATAGGGTTTTCTTAATGGATACCTTACTGTCCATGTTTTTCTGGGTATGGATACTTCAATAGGTGCTGTTCTTCTGATAGGTACTGGATAGAGCCCCACTGCAGCTCTCTGCTGGTTTATTTGCTCATCATACGTCACATATTTCAGCGTGAACGTTCCTGGTACTTCAAAATGGACGGTTGGAGTGCAGGCTTTATTTGGGACCTCCTCTACAATTTCCATTTTGTCTGGGTTCAGTTTGAGGTTGTTTGTGGTCATCCAATTGTGGATATCTGTGAGATAGTTGTTGAGGCTTTCGTTTGGTTCTTGGGGAGTGATCATCTTCACAATCAGTTGTGTGTAGTTGTAACTGGTCTGTCCGTGGGTTTGAATGATTTTCATCAGAGGGCACATGTAGATGTTGAAGAGCAGGAGGGAGAGAGAGGCTGGGCCCCTGTGGAACTCGGCAGGAGAGGTTTTTGGTATTTGAGGTGAAAGGTGGTACGTAGGTTCTTTTGGCTCGATTTGTGAGGAATGAGGTGGGCCAACTTAGGGCGGATTACTGTATGCCACATTCCATCAGTCTTTTGATTAGTGTTGCGTGGCAAATTGTGTTGAATGCTGCAGATATGTCCAGTAGTATGAGAGCAGATTGGGTGGCATTGTCTGCATTTATTTTCAGGTTGCCCCATATTGATAGGAGCACAGATTCTGTTCCTCTCATTGGTCTAAAGCCAACTTGCGAGTGGTCAAGTATTCTGGGTTTTTTCAACGTATTTGAGTAGGATTTTGTATATATGGTTCTCCAAGATCTTTTCTCTGCAGGGTAGGGAAGTTGGATATAGGCCTGCAATTGCATGTATCTTTAAGTGATAGGTTCATTACATTCGGTAAGTCGGTTGCTGGGTTTTTGCGGTTGAGGATTTCTCTGAAGATGTCTGGAGCAAGGGTCACTTGGAGATCCTTCAAGGTTGATGTCCTTAGTAATCATGGAGAAGATTTCTTCGTAAAAGGTTTGAGGCAGGTAAGCTGTAATTGGTGTTCTGCCCGTTGTCTTCGCTTCAGCGATTGTGGTTGTATTAGCACAGTTTGTGTTGATCTGTTGGATGCTTTCAATTTTTGATCTGAAGTGTTTGGTGATGCTGCCACAGTGCTTGTGTCAAGATGACTACTTTCTTGCAGGCTGAAGTATCCTTTTTCCTCTTTGGTGATTCTGGAGAGTTGTTTGTGGGTTAGTTGCCAATTCTTCTAGTGTTTTTTTGCCTTGAGTACTGTTGATTTGTATAGTCAGAGTTGTCTTTGGCATTTTATTTTGTCCCGTCGGTTGTACTGTTCTCTCCATATTTTTTCCATTTGTGGTTGTAAGATTTTTCAGCACATCTGTGAACCATTTTGCAGTGAGTTATTTTGGTGTGGCTTTGAAAGTTTTGCTGGTGCCAAGTGGTCTAGCGCCTCTGTAATCCTGATGCGGATTAGGTTTCCTGCTACGTCTGGCGTTGTTCGATTGGTTCTGTGGTGGCAGGTTGGGTTAATTGCAGCAAATCTGTTAAGGACTCCAGGTCTAGGCTCTTCCAGTTTCTTTTCTTGGTGGCTCGCAGCAATTCCTTCCCAGCTGGTATGTGGGTTTGGTGTCGAACGGTATCAGGTAGTGGACACTCCTTCTCTCCAGAAGATTGCGCCCAAGTTGGGTCCGGCATTGTGGGTGGATCCATTTACAATTTGCTTGATGTGCAGTGGTTCCAGGAGTGTGCAGAGTGCGTTTGAGGTTCTGTTTTCTTTTTGAAACCAGATGTTGGAATATCCCAGTACGATTAGGTTGTGAGGGTAGGCTGATAGTATGGTGATGGAGTCTGCTAGTTTTGTTGCAAAGCTCGGGTTGTAGGACAGTAGTCTGTACATCAGGAGGAACAGTATGTTGGGTGGGTTGTTGAGTTTGATCTTGATGAGGAGGGATTCACAGTCTTCGATGTCGGTTGAGGTGCTGCTCGGATGTGCTCTTTGTGTATAATTGAGATTCCACCTCCTCTTTGGTGGTCTCTGTTGGCGTGTATTAATTTAAAGTTGTCCGGTATTGCTTCATGCACACTGGATTACTAATTGTCAGATCAAGTTTGTGAGGAAGAGGGAGTCTGTGCCTCCCTCGCTAAAGAAGTCATGGATTTCTGTTGAGTAGTTTGCTATGGATCCAACGTTGAGCAGGCTGCAGTGTAGTTTGTGTATTTTCCCTTGTGGGTTGTTCGTTCTTTTGTCAGACCGGGTCAGTGTGTTGTACGTTGGGTTTCCATTGCTAGCGGTTCTTTCCTGGTTGTGCCTGTTGGGAGGAATTACTCTTGTGTGGTCTACCTCTTAGTCAAGTATTCCAATTAGATTGATGGCAGGTTTGTTCGATTTTGGTTCATTCTGGTGGGCAGGTTGTGTCAAAATCCGTCCTTTGCTCCAGTCTTTGTTGATGTGGGGTGCGTTGAAGGTTGGATTCAAGTTTGTCCCCAATTCTTGTTGGTATATTGTCCATGGTGTGTTGTCTGGGTGGTTTGTTTTTTTGGAATGCAGGGTTCGTGATCCAATGGAGTTTACAATAACACTTACATGCAGGGTTGTTGCCGATTGTCTGTTTTCACTTGCAAAGGGGTCCACGTTTGCTCTGTTCTTTGTCTGTATCCTTATTCCATTTGGCATGGTCTTCACCACGTTTTTCAGAGTGGTGAAATCTTGCTGATCGGCACCTCCTTGTGCGGTTAAGGTGCATAGGAAGGTGGCAGTGCCACCCCACACGTGCCCAATTATGGGAAACTTTAGGGGCAGAGCAGGTCTAGATTCCACCTACATTGATATTTTATTTGTATTGCGCTCGTACACAAGTTTTACCTGCACAAAGGATTAAGGCTAGAGAGGAATTTAAAGTTTACACTAAACCATTACACAAGGAACCCAAACAGAAAAACGCCTGCAAACTCCCACACCAAAAGATATGTCAAACTGTTTCAGGTGCAGTTCCAGTCTATCATTTCATACAGCTATACATGCTAGATTCCTCCACTTAAGTTCAGTAGTAACAGGTGCTGCTGCCCAACTTGGAACTTGGAAGGAGGAAGAGCTGAGCCGATTGTGCATTAGAAAACCAGAGCCAGATTATTATCCAAGTGTACTGTTGAAGATTTCAGGAAAATGCAATTTACTAACAAAATAAAAAAAAACTGGGTGGGAAGGTGGATGGAGACCAAGAGGGGTGGGGGCGGGGGGTGTACAGGTGGGGTACATCCACTACCAAAAAAAGGAATAGATACAGAACCAAGAAAACAGTTGGTGGGTAGTTCACCACCTTGTTGTGAATCAGCAAATCTGCAGAAATGCACTGATCCAATAGTTCACCACAAGTGAGCACAACCAACGTTTCTTAAATGTTTACATAATCCTGGGAGGGTGGCTAAGGGTTTTAAAAATGGTCTGGAAAACCTCAGTTTAAGTGTATATGATAGCCAGGAAACCCCGGAAATAGTAAGCTAAATGGCAAAACCTGCTTTATTAATAATCCCCATTAAGCAGGGATAGCAGACAAGCATGAAGGATCTTGCATCACTCTCAAAAGTCTTCTTACAGAAAAACGGTTTATGAATTGAAAATATGATATGGTAGGTTATTTATAATGCTCTTGATACGCAGAGGTTTCTAAGCACGGACTGGGGATCGAATCTGTGTTACTCTGCATCCTCTTGCTTCAAGGCGAGTGTGTTGCAGCTGAGCTATCCTCCCGAGACATACCTACTGACGTCGTACTACGATTTTGGTTTAAAAGAAAAGAAACTGTGAGGATTGGGGAACAGAATTTTGAACATAAAATACATAGGTTATAACCAATGAGAAGACTAACCCCTATCTGATGGCTCCACCTGAGGCCACCTCTAAATTGATAATAGTGAATACATGTTCTCTCTTGATTGGTTAATGCAACGTGTATTGGGCGACACAGCATTTAGAGTTTTCATTGGTTGGCATCCTACTTACCAACCTTGAGCATTAACGCATGAGCGAAATGGGATTAGGGGGGAGAAAGGCCCAGGAACTGCTTTCCTGTCAATTAAATAAGATTAATATCCCTTATTCCTAGGCCACGAGCTAGAGCAACCCTTTTGTAGTCGACCTTGCATGGCTCCTTAGTGATGAGAATATGCGCAGAGTCGAAAGAAAGGTGCCCATCTGTGTATGAGGCTAATGAACAGACAGTGTTTTGAATTATGGGTCACGTGTGAGTGGACCATGTTCTGAATTATTTCACCCTGCATTCATTGAGATTGTAGTCAATGTGAGCGCCAGAGTTCATTCGTTTTACAATCACTAGAGACTGAGTCTATCCATTCTTTATAAAGTGTTGGGCTCAAAATGATCCTGCACCTGGCTTTCAAAGGACAGCTGTTCTTTAATTAATGTTAGAGAAATAGGTCTTGTGCAATGGGAACGATTATCTCATGTTCTTTTTGAGCTGTTCAAACCGTCCCCAATTACTCCATTACCTTGGCAGGGTCCGTGCAACTATTTGTCAGTGACCTGCACAGGTCTGTGTTTTAGTAGATTCAGCAGTTTGAGCGTCCATGAAGCTTTGAGGCCTGTCATAAAATTGAATGCGTGCTGCAACTTCCATTTTGGAAAAGATGGCTGCTTATTACTGTTGCATTTCTAGGTTAGTAAACTATATACATATATAGCGTTCATTTCAGCGCACACATTGCTTATGTTATGGTTGCAAGTAATATTCTTGGTGTATAAATACATGTAGTGTCCATGTTTCCGCTCTTTCCAACGCTTGGCCCCCCTACACTGGAACGCCCTCCCGCTCTCCATCTGCTCCACCCCTATCTACTCATCCTTCCGCCACTCCCTGAAAGCACATCTTCACTCCCCCACTGACTTCCCTTCCCTACTCCTCCCCTCCTACCCTTGCTTCCCCCCCCCCTCCTTTCCCCATCCTCTCTCCTTCCCATCGGACCTTAAATTGGTAACAAATACTAAAGGGCAATGAGGACACCAGATCACTCCCCCTTCCCTTCCCTCCCCCCCCCTCATATCCTACACCGTAACTCCCTTCACCTACCCCCTCCTCTACCCTGCACCCACACCCCCTGTAAATAGTTCTACTTATTGTTCTAATGACCTGTTCATGTCTGCAAATATGCTTATCTCACTTTTGTACCTATTATATTGTAAAGCGTTTTGGCTTAAAGCACTATATAAATTCAATAAACATGTTTCTTCATGGGGAGTGCACATTTCCTTCATGTCTATTAAATACACGTGTGTCAGTTAACAGTGAGTTTGCTTATTCTTGCTATCTTAGTTACATCAGGTTTATGTCCTCCCGTATCTGTGTGAGACAAGGCTGGTATGGTCACCTTAGTGAGTAGCATTTGTCACCAGAGCGATACGATGTTGGGGTGGGGACAGTAGCTATGAATTACGCATTCATCTGCCTAACAGTGTGCTGCTAATATAACTAATCTAGAGCTGGTCTTTGTTAATCTGCAAACTGATTAGTCTCTCCTCCAGGTGCAAGGAAATGTTCTACACAGCTTCCTCCTGTGCAGCCAGACATTATTTAAGGCTGCTCATAGCTCAGGACGCTCATATCAAAGCATAGCCCAGGCCTGTAATCCCATCCCTCAAAAGGGCACAGTAGGGCCAAGTTCCCTGTAGAAAGAAGAGGGTGCAGTTTTCTTTAAAACAAGAGCATACATTTCTCTCATCACTAGAACAAAATTGGTAGGAACGCATTTGGGTATGTAAGTGGCAATTAAAGGCAGGGACGAAGACTTTCAGGTGCTTGGCAGGTTTACCCATTTTACCCCAATAATGATTTACATGTGCATTTTGTAATCTGGCACACCAGCTTTATTTTGATATTTCCAGATCCTGGACCATATATCTTCTGCTAGCCTGCTCACTTGCAAACACTCAACCAACTTGTTTGCTTAGTTATTTATTGTGCATTAGTCACATCAGGGTCATTTCCTTTTGTTTATCACATTTAAACATAAAATTAAATGAAATAACATTTCCAATACAATCAAGCAGCACTTTCACACTTGGTGAAATGGTGGCACCCCCAACTGTTCAGAAGCTGAATGAGCACAGCTTCATACCTTTGGAATTATTTTAAGTTCTTCAAGCACTGGTGTCGAGAGGAAAAATTAAGAGAAGATTGATGACATTATGCCTCCATCTGTGGCATGAATGAGTGGCCAGAGTGCGAATAAACCCCCCCCCTGCTGATGATCCCAGCTGAGGCAACAACTGGCGATGAGAAGGATTGGGACTCGCGCCCGTGATAGCAAATCGCTGTCCTGCGAAGCTGTGGCACTGCGCAGCTGCTGCCTGTGAAGCTCCCCGAATTGTGCTGGCAATCCGCCGGCCATGCAAAGACCCACCAAGTATTGCCAATCCACTGTAGTGGTGGTACCACCAGACCTCACCCTGTCCGCCAGCTGCAGCATCACAAGGTGGTCACGCGACCACAGCACACGCCATCCCTCTGTATACACCTACGTACCAATAAGAGGCCAGTCTCTGACGTACCTTCTGGTCACCCGCTGCTCCTGCAGCATGCCTTCAGCCAACCAACGCTACACCGTCTGCTGACAGCAGGCCGCAGGGCAACGGTACAGCGCCTCACCGACTGGCACAGGCAAGGGGATCCATCCTGCTCCACCCGCACTACTGTCTCCTCCAAACAAATCCACCCGACAGACTGGTCAGCAT
Source organism: Ambystoma mexicanum (assembly GCF_040938575.1). Taxonomy (NCBI): domain Eukaryota; kingdom Metazoa; phylum Chordata; class Amphibia; order Caudata; family Ambystomatidae; genus Ambystoma; species Ambystoma mexicanum. Next base: position 1,302,443,721 of record NC_090932.1, read on the forward strand.
GTCACGGTAGTACACTGCTTCGACCGATGCAGGATGAGGTGCTATGTCCTCCGAGACTCCAGGTAGATCCAGAGGTCCACCAATGCCCACTGACATTAATGGCACATCTGCCTGCTGGGACAAGCTCTCTGCTTCCCCCTCACTCTCCCCAATTCCATTGCCCACCCTGCTTGCTGCCTTAGAGGCTGCAGCTCCCAACAGTGTACAAGACTCCTCTACCTACATATCCACCAACGTGCAAGCAATGCAGTGGCCACTCAAGATCACAGAAGGTTGCCACATATCAGAGGGTACAGCTCACACCTGGGACACCTCCAGGCCTCCCTCCACCTTCACCTGCCACAAAACATTTTCCCCTGGAGAAGTGTTCATTGGATATAAATAGAAAGTGGTCGGGCAGAGAAAATATCTCTCCCTCTCCCTCTCCCTCTCCCTCTCCCTCTCCCTCTCCCTCTCCCTCTCTCTCCCTCCCTCCCTCCTAGGCATTATCCATTGCTCTCATGCAGGAGTGGAGTGTTTCTTGGTGGGAAAGGTACCCCATTCCTGCACACTGACTCAAAGTGACTATATGACATGGCCATTACCACCTTAAACAAGACACTGTTTGCACAACAGAACAAGGACTTTGAAAGGAACAAATTCACCCAATACCAACAACTGCCTCACAAAACAATAGGCAACATAGCCATGAGGCTACAAGAGACCATTGTCATTGGAGAAGTTGGCAAACTCGTTGCAATTGCAAAGTAATACGGTTGAGGACAAAGCTCCTCCTCAAGAAAGTTCGCCCACTGGAGGAAATTCTAGAACTAGCCCGCATCTACAAAAGGGTGAAGGTGCAAGCGGCAAAGATTGAAAGCCCGAGGGAGGATGGAAAGATTGTGGTCATCGGTGCAGATTGCTCAACCTTGCCCTGTGGCCACGATGGTCAACCCACAGCTCAACAGAGCATGGAAGATCAAATGTGCTACCAGTGCAGTCAGACATTTCCCCACCAGCAGCCATGCCCAGCCATGGGTCACCAATGTGGGAGAAGAGGTCACTTTGAGTCAGTGTGCAGGAATGGGGTACCTTTCCCACCAAGAAGCACTCCACTCCTGCAAAGAGAAATGATGAGAGCAATGGACGAGGTGCACCTGTGGGAACCTGGAAAGCAGTATAAGCCACATGACAGGTACTCAAGGGAGGGCACCCAACTACTTGGGAGAACGAAAGAGAAATGCAGGGGCATGGAGCTAAAATAGCCCAAGTGGTTGGATGACAAGGAGGTGGGCCCTTTGACAAAAATAGAGTACAGAGCCCTTGGACTATCTGAAAAGAAGTGAGAGAAGTTTAATGTAAAGTGGGGGGGGTGTTGCAGTGGGAAATGCAAAAGGACTACCTTTAGTACAGGAAGACCTCAAGGAGAGACAACAAGCCAGGGGCACAGCAGAGGTGGGAGCAGGAAAGGGAGACAAAAGTAAAAGGGGACAGTTGTCGAGAGGGGAAAATTAAGAGAAGGTTGAGGACATTATGGCTCGGTCTGTGGCATTAATGAGTTGCCAAAATGCAAATAAATACATCTCTGCTGGTGATTCCAGCTGTGGCCACAACTGGTTATTTTAAAAATGGTCAATGAGTCTTGGGATCAAAAACCAACCAGTCTTGGTGGGAGGCTCATATAGCAATATTTTAAGGCAGAGGGTGGTAGAACAGCCTATCCATGCATTCCCTTTTGGAGATCACTCTAAGGTATTCAGGAAGGTACTTGTGAGGAGGCTCCATCCCATCGGTCCAGGCAGGATTTCTGAGGGATAAGTACAGCCTAGCAACTGCTGCAGCCCAACTATTGGTATGTACTTGTGCTGGGGAGGAGGTTGGAGGTACACCTAGAGATCTGGTAATATCTGTAATTTGTCCCCATGTACTGAATCAAAGCGACTTTAGATAGTGATTTGAGAACAGATTTTTTTTTTTTAAAAAAAGATCCACCAGAGTGACACTACAAGGGGTAGCAATGGGAACCAAAAACACCTAAACATAGGGGAGTAAGATAGGAGGCATCAGTCCTTTTAAACATGGTGCATACTTGTGTAGCTCAAGTACATGTCCTTAAAGTTGGGCACATGGATGCCCCAAAATTCCATGTCAAGACGGAGGTGAGCATTATGTTCATCTTCTCTTTTAATCTATTCTCCAGCAGTTTCAACAAATAAATAACATTATCAAAATAACTTTTTTCAAAACTTCATGTCCCATCATTCCCTGTAGTCTCAGTCTCTTGTCTCTATGACCTAGTCCTTCCGGTTCCTGTGGTCCTCCTCTTCCTCCCTTGCTCTCCAGAGATAACTACACATTTGTTTTAGCTCCATAATGTTATGCTTTAGGATTAAGATTGTACCGTAATTCAAGCCACTGACAATGTTTTATAAATAAGAGATCATTGATAGGCCCCAAGGGAGCGCAACTGTAAGCTTTGGAGCATTTCTTTATACTGTCAGGAGTTGGCGGCCCCGTGCCGCACTACCCGGCACAGCAGGGGCCGATGATCTCACACAGACTAGTCCTGAGAAGACCTGCACATTACAGTAAGCAGTGCAGACAGGTGCAGCCTCGTGGATCAGTGGATGTACCACTACACCTGAAAAGGTACTGAAAGGCACCTAAACAGCACTACAATGTCTAATTTTGAGTGGAATGAGGACGAACAGGAGGCAGTCTATCAAGAAGACTTAGCCTACAGCTTTAAAGAAGTGCTGAGGGATTTGCTCACAGAGACAGTGGCTCAGGGGGTAAAACCCCTACAAGAAAGACTACACACTATCGAACTGTATCTGAGCCAGAAAGAAAAGAGCACCGAAGAAAGCATGTCCACTAGGGTCGCAACAAAGGACCCCAAGGGGTGTAGCAAGGCCCGGAAGAGCAAAGACTCTTCTGACCCCCCGCATCAAATTGAAGAGGCAGGTACAGTGGCCCTGGAGGCTTCAGACGCTTTCAGCAAAATAAGAAGCGTTCATGAAGAGAAAAAAAATAAATAAAACACAGGTGCCAAGCCTCGAGACCCCCTACCCAGGGGACAATAATATGGGCAATATAGAAGAAGGGTTCCCTGAAGAGGAAACACCAGAATCCCCTAGCTCCTCGCAAGAAAAGGCAGACAACTAAGGGGACGAGGGAAGCTAACCTCCGCTGAGGAAAAGGCTGAGAAAGCTTAACAACTTAGAAGAGGAAGAGACATCGGACATGTTCAATCCTGAAGACATCAGAAACCCTAGATCGGCCAAATGGGTGCCATCGCCAAGAGTAGCAAAATACATGACGCAAAGATTGCAAAAAGCTCTAGAGAAAGGTCAGGCAGAGGATGTGAGCAGAATGTCCGAGACCGGAATTACCAGGCAAAGTTGCAGAGGCACCAGAGCTTGATCCGAAAATGTTATCTTTTGTTTCGAAATCTAACAGACCCGAGGAAAGGCATAGACCGCTCTTGGAAAAGCTGTGAAGAGAAAGTTCTCGACATCGCTGGACCATTAGCAAAGATTATGGCCCTAGCTGAACAAGCTAGGGACACGGGAGAAGTGTACCCAGGAGTCCTAGCAAACTGGCCTCAAAGGGCAGTACACCTCTTAGGCAATGCTAATTGCGCAATTTTGTCTGAACGCAGGAGAGGGCTCCTACTCAAGATAGGCAAAAAATTGGGAGATTTATCATCATACGAGGCAGGCGAAGCAGTGCAAGGACTTCTGTTCGGAGAAACCTTTGGTAAAAAAATTGGGAGGTTTGTGGGAACCTATACCTCCCTAGAGAAGGCCCATGCGTCCATGAAGAAAATCTTCCCCGAGAGAGTTTTTGGCGAAACCGGTCCAGAGGCCAAGTGACCGGTCGCTATCAAGCGTTCAGAATGCCTCAAGGAAATAGAAATAACTACTGGGAGAACAGACAGCCAGACTCATTCTTCCCGCAAAGAGGTTGCTTCCCTAGAGGAAGCGAAGCTAGAGGACAAGGAAGGACACAACTTCCCCACAGGTGAGTTTTTACGTACCTGCCAGTTGGGTGGGGGAGGGGGGTTGAAATGGGGGGGGGGGAGGACAACGGTATTCTGGGAGAATTGGCATTCGCTTTCCAGTGACGCCTGGGTTCTGCAGACAGAGAAAGGCATGCGCATAGAGTTTATAGAGACTCCCGCTCAATGTCAAACAGCCCATCCTCTAGCCACGACACAAGTAGAGAAAGAACTATTACACACAGAACTACAGAAGTTAGCAGAGAAGCAGGCAATAGAGCCATGCGAATCACATCCAAAATTTGTGAGCAACATGGTTTTGGTCCACCGAAAAGACAAAGTGAGGCCAGTAATAAACCTGAAGAACATGAACAGATGGGTAGTCTACAACCATTTCAAAATGGAAGGGACCCATCAGCTCAGAGACTCACTCAGGCAAGACGACTGGCTAGTAAGGATAGATCTGAAAGCTGCATACCTAACGATACCAGTTCAAAGAGATTTTCACCCATTCCTAGCGTTCAACTGGGACAGGCAATTATGGCAATTTGCCACGATGCCATTGGTCTAGCATCAGCACCATGGGCATTCACAAAGATCATGAAACCATTAGCAGCAGCGATCAGGGAGAAGGGGATACGTATGATTATATATCTAGACGACATCCTTCTGATGGCCAGCTGCAGAGAGACTTCCCTACCAGTCTGACTGGGTAGTAAAGCTCTTGACATCCCTGGGATTCCTAGTGAATCTGGAGAAGTCAGAGATGAAACCAACCAGGAGGCTAGAATTCCTAGGGGTTGTCATAGATACCAGGACAGCAACCCTATGACTCCCGAACAGAAAGATAGAAATAAGAACATGCCTCAGCAAAACTGTCATATCACTCCACACAATAGCACGAGTAGTAGGCCTGCTAGCAGCCTCGATACAAGCAATATTCCCAGGGCCACTACACTATCGAGCTCTGCAAAGGTTAAAGATAAGACACCTACAACAGGGTCTGCAGTATCACCAGTTAGTACAGATTGACCAGGAATCCAGAACGGAACTGGAGTGGTGGCTGGCAAACATGAAATCATGGAACGGAAGAGCCATTTTCGGTGACCGGCCAGACCTGATAATAGAATGAGACGCCAGCAGAGCAGGTTGGGGAGCCCGTTGCGGAGATCTACAGACAGGAGGGAGGTGGAGTTCGGAAGAACTCCAACTACACATCAACTGTCTAGAACTAATAGCCGGATCATTTGCGATCAAGGCTTTTACAAAAGGAAAAGTGAATTCCTGTATTCTGTTGAAAATGGACAATATTTCAGCAGTCAAATACATCAACCACTTAGGAGGGACGAGATCCAAGTTATTGGCGGCGATAGCCAAGGATTTCTAGCACTCCTGTCTGGAGTCAGGAATCTCGGTAGTAGCAGAATACCTGCCAGGGTCGCAGAACGTAATAGCGGACTGGAACTCCAGGTACCTCTCAGACTCCAGCGATTGGATGCTGAACCGGGAGATTTTCCGGCAGTTGGAAGAACGTTGGGGACCGATTCATACAGATCTGTTTGCGTCCAGACTGAATGCACAGAAAGAAAAGTTCTTCAGCGGGAGATTGGACCCATCAGCAGCCGGAGTGTATGCTTTCCTGCAAGACTGGAGAGAGCAGACACTGTACACTTTCCCACCATTCAGAATGCTGAGCAGGGTACTGGCGAAAGTGTGCAGAGAAACAGTGAACCTGATACTAGTAGTTCCGATATGGAAATCACAAGTATGGTTTCCAACACTCATGGAAATGATAGATTATCCGAGACTGCTACCCCAAGGAGTGATCCTGCTCACGGACCCAGTTGGGTCATATCACCCTCTGAGAGTGAAGGGGACGCTGCCGTTGATGGCGTGCAAGATAGCAGGAGATGTTGGAATCTCCCAGGTATTTCAGCGCAAGCTGCAAGCCTCATCGCTGAGTCATGGGCACCTTCAACCAGAAGGAGCTACGACGCAGCTTGGAATAAGTGGTCGACATGGTGCAGAAGGAGAAGTATTCATCCCGTTTCTGCCCCTCTAGTCGAAATACTGAATTTCTTAGCAGAGCTCCTACAAGATGGCAAAGCATATAGAACTATAGGAGTCTATAGGTCCGCAATTTCAGCAGGACACCAGCCGTTAGAAGGAATGCCAGTAGGAGAGAACATGGCTGTGATAAGACTCCTAAAAGGAATAGAATTTAGGAAACCACCACAGCCGAAGTACAAGGTACTCTGGGACGCATCAGTAGCATTGAAACTACTAGCAGATATCGCTCGAACAATTGTCAGGGAAACTAGCCATGCTACTGTGCTTGGTATCATGCAGGAGAGTAGCGGACCTTGAAGCTTTGGAAGTATATAGAAAGATATATGGGCCAGAAGGAGTAACTTTCAATCTGGCCAGAAGAAGGAAAACTTCTCCTACAATCACATATCCATACATGCAAGACCACCCGAAATGGTGCGTAACCACATGCATAAAAGAGTACGAGTGTAAAACAGCAGAACTGAGGCTGGTAGGGATAACTCAATTGCTAATAGCGCGCAGGAGACCACACAAAGGAGTAGCAACAGCCACTATAGCACGATGGGTCAGAGACATCATGGGCCTTGCGGGCATTGACATGGTTAAGATTGGAGCACATTCAGTCAGAGGAGCGATGGCCTCAAAAGCTCTAGGGCAAGGCGCAGCGTACAAGACATGAAAGCGGCAGATTGGGCTAGCGATACAACGTTTAGGACGTTCTATTTTAGACCAATCAACACGATAGTAGTAGCTTTGAACAAGCTTAATGCTCTCCTCCGTCTTGACATAGAATGAAGATTTCCCCCTTCTAATAGCGCAGGGAGCTCTTGATTCGATTAAAGACAAGGAGGCGAGCATTAAATTCCCGACCCAGGTACACAGGAAATGGATAGAAATAATTGATGTATTGTTTTGCAAGTAACCATGATGATCATTTCCTCCCAGAATAGGGTGTGTATTCCCAACCCTATATCTATTGTTATTTGACATTAGGAGAAGAGCAAAAAGAACAGCTGATTTGCACCCAAGAAAGTCAAGGTTATTCGGAATGAGTTGCAAGTTCTAAAGCAAGAGATCGATTCCGCTCATAGCAGGAAATGCAAAGTTTAGTGGACCCGTTGGCAAGTTGAAGTTACAGAAGATTGGAGTTCAAGGCAGTCAAAGAAGGAGGAACACAGGAACAGGAAGGACTAGGTCACAGAGACAAGAGACTGAGACTACAGGGAATGATGGGACTTGAAGTTTTGAAGAAAAAAATGTTATATTGATAAAATGTTGAAACTGCTGAAGAGTAGATTAAAAGAGAAGATGAAGCGTAATGCTTGCCTCCTTGTCTTTAATAAAATCAAGATCTCCCTCCGCTATTAGCAGGGGGAATCTTCATTATTTCCACATGCAGTACCTTTGGCAAACAGTACTCTAGGCCTTCTAGCATCCGCCTTTGAATGACTCAATGAGTATCACGTTATTAATAATCGTAAGACACATGCAGTGGAGCTGGCAAAAACCTGGAGAAAAAAACGAATTCCTAAAAGTTGACTTGAACAGATTAAAACCACTGAAAGCTGCCAAAGGCTCCAGTTGGGTTTTGGGTCTGGAATGCTGCCTGCACAGCCCTGGGGGCATTTTGAAAAAGGTAGTGCCCCTGCACTGCTCCATACAGAGGTCTGGTGGTCACAGAAATTGTGGTTCCTTTGTGACAGCAAAAAAAAAAAGACAGCATAGATGGTTTCCATAATCCCTAAATTGTGGCTCTTAAAAGTGGATCTAGGGTGAATGGACATATGGTAAGATTTTAAATCGGGTTTGGACCCCCCACTCCACTGTTAAGGGAGAGGTGCCCCTTTACCATGCCCTCACATTTAACTTAAGGGGAAGGAACCAAATCTCATACAAGCCAGAGCACCAAGAAAGTGAGAGATTCCGCTCCCCTGCTTGAGAAATCCTTCAGATTTGTGAAGGAGCGATCTTTTATGTGGGTCCAGGATCAGCTATTAGCCGCCATGAAGAAATTGTCGAGGACCCATTACATTTAAGTAGAGAAGTTTTCAGGCGCAAAATAGAGCTCTTAGCACTTCCAGCAATAGGACAGTCCAAACTAGGTGTCAAAATAGGAGGCCAATCCTTTCATAGCCGCCTCGCATACACGACTGAGCCACACTAGTGACATCGGCCCACTTTTCCTTGGCCATCTCTCAACTATCGGAAAGGAATCTGCAGGTCCAACCATCCACTCACCCCTCCCGACCCCCCACAAAAAGTCACAAGTTACCAGGAAATACCATTTGCTGTGACAAATTCTTCAGCCATCCATGAAAGTTCAACCATGGCTAAATGTCCAAATAGTGACCAGAAAAATATTGCTCACTTGGAGGTCAGGGGTACGGCAGTCGCAGATAAAGGGCATATGGGGCAAGTTGGTCTCCACCGTTTGAAAGAACTAGGCTGTTTGTGGAGAGCACGTTGCAATAGCAGAGTTGATATTTTGCACTGACCAACAAAATCAACGGAGCGCAGTGATCAAAGTGAGCGTGATCGGTCAGGAGCGGATTTCGACTTTTTTTTATGTCGATAGTTCCACTACTTTTTACAACCACGCCACCATTAAGCGAGCCACATAATATCCAGTCGTCAATACATGAACTTGCATGCAAATGGAAAACGCCCGTGGAACCGGAATTACTTAAATAGTAAAAATTGCAACTGCTTTCTGCAAATCAGAGAACATGAGCAACAGCTCTGACCTAGAACACTACACCTTAGCCATCCAGAGGTATTGGTTAAAGTTTCATCCACCTCAACATCTATACCCCAGCCATTTTGCAGTACACCAACTTGTATTCTTTGACCCAGCGCAGCCCTACATTTTAGTTTATTGAAATGGTACAAACCAATGGTAACTTCCCATTTTATTAGGACGGTCAGGTCACCCTGCTTTGATGCCAGGGTAAATTAGAAAATGTGACCCACCAATCGTCTGTGCAAACGTGCCTAGCAAGTCTACCCTTTTTTGCACTGGTTCATTTTTCCAACCGGCTCTATGCAGAAAAGCCACCTTTGATCCTGGCCACTTGTAGCCTTTCTGTGGGTCCCATTCCTGGCCATTTCCCCGCCTAACTTCTGTGTCATTGCCATCGGTTGACGCTGCTCAGCTTTTCCCTCCTCCACTATGAAGAATTGCCACTCGGTGGGAATTAAAACTAGTTGGCGAATTTGAGCTAGTCCATGAACTGGCAGTTCAAAACCACACACTACGATTTCATTATAGCCAGTCTTACATAGCCTAGTATGTGCACTCTCTCAGTAGACTCCGAAACACTGAGTCCTCCATGTTATTGGGGGTTTTTAAACACTCAAGATATCCCAGCTGTACCCAGTCATGAGAGGCCACAAGGTTGAGTTTTATTTCAGAATTGTCTTGTCTGTCTCGATCCCTAGCATTTCTACAGAGAAACCAAGAAATACTCAATTGAATTAACAATGGAAAAAGTAAGACTGTACCCTCATTCCCCCCCCCCCATTACAAATGTCCACCCTCGCAACGCAGAGGCAGCAATTGATTAATCTGGGCCACATAAGACTAGCTGGGAAACTGAGCTATGGGCCTTGTCCACAATGCATTCCAGAAGCCTGGGCGCTATGTTGAGTTGGTGTGAGAGATCTTTGGCAAGCAACTGCTGCTGTAGTTAATCCATCACTAATGAAGGCTTGTTTGACCCCTAAAAAAAAAAAAGACACTGCGATCCAGCATTCCAAAATCAGATACAGCCCTCAAGCACAGTCAGTTTGTAGTTCATCCTCATAGTGGAACTAGTTTCATTATCCCACCGCCATCTGGTGTTATGTACACGCCAAATCACTGCTCACAGCAGGACGTGATGCACGAATAAAGAACCAGAACTTCCGTTAAATTGCGAGCCACCAGTTGCAGGGGACCGACATGTCTGCTTTGGCTACGGCCAGGCCCTGCGGCCTTCCACAAGGTACCGGAGTTACCGTCCCTCACTTGGGAGCTCTGACACACAAGGTAACGAGGTCGAAATGTGAACCGTGCCCAGCCTATAACTTCCGCGGAGGGAAGTTTTTTTTGGGAATCACACAATGCGTCACGCAGCAATTAGCAGCACAACCTCCTCAAGATTGATAAGTTTCCACTGAAGAAAAAAAAATATTTTTGGAACACAGCGTGTCACAGCAGCACACATCACCCAGGAAAAAAAGAAAAAAAAAACCAAGACTGGAGTACACAGAGCCCACATAGACTACCAAGTGGGGACCAGGCGCAGATAGTGGACACTCAAACCCAGGACTCACAGTAAGACTTAGCTCCCCCCCCCCACCCTCACCCCAGGTGAGAGGGACTACCCCAACTTGTACTAGGAGGGGAGGATTACGCAGAGAGGGACATGGTAGAAGGAACATCCACACCAAAGCCAGGCAGCCCATTGAAGTTGGCGGCGTCGCTCATCTCACCCTCCATAGCACAAAGTCAGAGTAGCACCATTGCAGCACTGGGCCCTTTTGAACCATAAACTGACCCCCTCATCAGTGGGGCCTTGGTGGACAATTTGGATGCAAACGTTTGAGATGGAAATGGAATGTAAAGGTGTCACGACACCAAGAAAAGTTAGGTCTCACTTGCTACTTGTGGGAGATGAACTGCATATTTTCAACTCTTTGGCCATAAAAGGACGCCCTCACACCACATTTCATGCCACAGCTAAACCCAGACTACGAGGCATTTATTGTACCACAACCCAGACAGATCATGAAACCCTTGATATATACCAGACTCAACCCTATCCTGTGACTTCGATTATGTGGAGATGGAAATCAGACGCCAAGTAATAAATGGAATGCACTCTGAGAAGTTGCAACAGGTACTCCTGAGTGGGAAGGCATCTCCCTAGCAAGATTACTTGAATACGGATGCCAGAGGGAACTGTCACATGCTAGGGCAGCCCACATCGGCAACACCCTGCAGAAGTTACAACTCACCCTGGCAACCATGCTGCGACAGTAAAGAATGAAATACTCAGACCAGTGAAAATCATTCCTCTGGAGGGGGGGGGGGGAGGAGGAGAAAAAAAAAAAAGAAAAAAAAAAAAGAAAAAAAAAAAAAAAGAAATCGCACATTTGCTGCAAGATACTCAGACAGGGATTTCCTAGTCCTCCAGACGCTGCCTATAACAAGCGATGTTTGATACTGAGAGGCGCACAAACCCTCCCTACAGGTCAGGATCATCGCCCTTGCACATGAGGGACACCAGGGCATGGTCAGAACCAAAGCTAGGATAAGACAGGGTGTGGTTTCCCCAGATGGATGCATGTCACCCATGTCAAGTGACTGGCACACCACCAAGACCGAACCAATAAGATCCACCCTGAGGGGCACGGTGCAAGGGTATCACCGTCAACGTCTACTCAGTGCAGGTGGGGACATACCTTTTAGTCGCCATAGACCATTACTCACAATACCCGGAGGTGGAGATCATACAATCAACAGCGGCAGAAGCAGCAAGTCCCACCCTGGAAATGATCTTTGAGACACACGGACTACCTAAATAAATGGATTGGCAGTGGGAACCTTTTAATTGAGGACATCATAACCACCCCATGTATCTGGTCTGACCACTCGTTTGTTTCACGTTTGTTGAAACTACCAGGTAAAGTGCGTACGATACATGAACCCGCGCGTTTAATCAATACCCGAAATTATAAGGGTATTAACGCCCCTGTTCTGACCACTTGCATACAGAAATTGATGATGGCTACAGAGGAGTCCAATGGACAGGAGACTTATTAATAGCTATAATAAGGAAGTTAGAAACATGTTAGATGAACATGCCCCACTTAAGGCTAATTGGTCAGAGATCTACCCAATCGCCACAAATGGTTCTCCACAGCCTTAGCGGAACTTAAAGCCAATAAAAGGCAGGTGGAACGTGTGTGGCGAAAGGATAACTCCAAAAATAAATCTGCTGGCGTGGAAAGCTCTATGAAAATAAGATATCAAAACTAAAAAAGGACTTTCTATAACGACCAGATCAATTTGGCCAGGGATTAGATGAAAACTGTTTAGTCTTTTCAGAACATGGGGAAAAAACCTATCGTTTCCATTCCATCTATTAAACCCACCAGCAATGACTGCAATAAAGTGCAGAAGGCCTTTGCGGACAAACAGCGTAAAGCGCAACATAAAATAACTGAGGCACTCAATCTCTACTCTGAATATAACCCCCTGACCCCATAATCAGATCACTACTGAAGAAGTTAGCACAAACTCTTGCCTGGGACTGTGATTCGGTAGCTGAAACTCATCCCCAGAAAGATCAGGGTATTGGTTTTAGGTTCAAAGAACTGAACATGGCAGAGAAGCATGACACACTTAAAATAATGCATCCCGCCAACGGCCATGGAGAACTGCTCCCATCTAAAATCATATTGGAACATATATGTGTGCCTGCCTTGGTTTGCAAGCATCTGAAGAGGACGTGGAAGGCCTCTGCTGTGTTCTGGGATGAAGGTGGCCATCTGTACTTTGCATGTTTAACCCCCCCCCCCTTGTCGTGAGGGGTCACAGGGTGGATATGGGAGGGGTAGTGGACCCTCTGCCCTAGGCTGAGCAAACTGTTAAGGTGTGTTTGCATGCTCTCAGGAATTAGGGTGCAGCCCCACGCTGATGGGGCCTCACTGCCACTCTTCGCGATCAAGACTGAACAGGCCAAGCAGGCTGCAGCATCACTGGGGACTGCCTGTTCTTGCTTAGGCTGGTCGCCTGCTGGCTTCCAGTAGGGAGAGGTTCTAGCCTTCCTGGCTCAGTGGACCTCCGCTGGAGGTGGTAGCGGAGGAGCCGAGGGGGGGGTGGGGGAGTTGGTGCTGAGGGGTGCCCAATACAGATATTGGATCCACCGCTGGTGGCGCCTCCGGGGAGTCAGGAGGTGCTTGGAGTACCCTGATGCACTGGAAAACCTCTCCCCAGAGGTTTCATTTCGCTGGCCACCCATCAGCCCCTAGTGGAGTAAGGGTTAGGTCATCGGATCATTGCAGGGATGCCCGTGGATGCAGTGGCTACTAAGGACATACCAGCCTTGTTGGAAGAGATCTGGGGGATCCATGCCAATATAGGAGTCAGACTGGACATTGGATAGCCGGTCAAAACAGTGGAACTTAGTCAATATGTGGCTCACGGAACTTGAAGAGGGAATCTGAGAGGACATTGAAGATGGAAGACAGCAAATCTTTAGAGAACAACCTTTGTTTTTTCAGTATCCAGGAGAAAGAGGGAGAAACTGAAAGAGACATTAAGAGGACCATTCATGAGGTGGTTAACTCTTTCAGTAGCGACAACTCCGGAACCCACAATTGACAGGGTTCAGCGCGCTGGAGGGAAGGTACGAGGTCTCGGCTTGCCCGCTTTCATCATCGCCTGGCCCGCTCCAGAGGGTGGAGTGGGGCAGGTGAAATTGAGTCTCAGGATCGAATAAGCACCACCCCAAAGGGAGTTCCCCGACATTTGGGTTGGTGATAAGATCTGCCTTTTTTTGTTACCTACCCCCGGGTTGGTGATGAGATCTGCCTTTTTTTGTTACCTACCCAATCTGAGGCAGATGCCTTAAGGTTTTTACTACAGTGTCCCATGTGGCTTTGTGGGGCAGATGTATTGGGCATCGAGTGACTCTTCAAAAGGTGGGGATCCTTTTCCACAAGAGGCAGAGGATGGAAGTAGTAATGACACGGAAGAGTGGCAACAGTAGGGATTTGATGGTCTCGGGCCTCGTTCAGGGAGTGCAGCTTATGTTTGCGACAATATATTCCCCAGCCAAGGGCACTTTAGATTTTTGAGGATAACAATTGCAAGGGTGGTGAGGGAATGCAAAGGTCAAGTAATATTGGGTGGTGACCTCAACATGTGGGCCAACCCAATGCTGGATTGAGGGGACCCAGAGTTGATGGTCCCAGGGTCCCCCAGATGGTTCTGAAAGGTTTGCAGGGCTGCCTGGACTCTCACGATTTGTAGGCTTTGTGGCATCCATTTCATCCTCAGGATAGAGGTTTCACCTTTTATTCTCCACTGCATGGGACCTATACCCACATTGTGTAGTGCAGTTAAGAAATGTAATATCCTTATTAGAAATGCATTCTGGGTGTAATTGACATTTTACTCAAGCCTCAGTGAAGGCTTCATTTCAACGCGAGTTCTGAATACTGTCTGCATTCACTAGAAAAACAAGATGTTTCTCTATGCTACAGTGCTGTGTTCAAGGATTGTTTTACATTTGTCTGATAAAAGTTGCAGGAGCAGAAAGCTCCCATGAGAAACAGAATGGGTTTACTTGGTGTGGAATTCTGCATTCATACCGGCCAGCAAATGAACCTTCTGGAAAAGTACTGCCAAATTGGAGGGAACAGATAAGGCTTGCAGAGAGAGAGACAAGCTTCTGCTGGGCTGGAGAAGGTGGACGCACGTTATGCAGTCCGTTCCCGTTGTGAGGATTTCTCTGCGCCAACCTGATCTCGGAAGCTGTCCAGTCACGTTCTTGGCAGGATGAAGTGGTGCTCAACTATGCCAACAGGGATGTAACTTTTTTTTCCCAATTCTGCATTTTATTCTGCAACATTTGCGTTAATAAACCGCCATATAAAAGCCAGTTTTATAATCTAACAGAGGGAGTAAATTCTTGCATTCCAAGTGTAAAATGCTTTCCTATTTAATGTATTGGGGGGAACCAAGTAATATAGACATCCATGCACTTATTTTGGGAAAAGCTCAACTAATTGGCATCACAATTAGCTGCCTTGTGCGGTTTAGTTTCCAGGCAGCCAGCAATCTGTGCTTGTTCCTTGAAACAATTTCATTCATTTTTTTCTGCTCTTCGTCGAGTGCTTGGCTGTGTTGAAAGAGCTTTGCGTGCAATAGTTTTGAGTTACTTCTTCCAGACTGCAGTATATTATTCATTGTCCCAAAGCTGAAAGGGAGGGAGTCGGCAGCTCTGGTGAGGAGGGGTTGGATCATTCTCCATGCTTACAGGAGGATGCATGAGAAAAGTGTCCAGTTAGAGGCAGAGGTTTCACGTTTGGAAAAGGAATTGGCTGCAGAAAGACCAGTTTCTTTAATGCAACAGCTGCAGTTAAAGATTTGGAGGGATAAGGCCTCTAAGTACCAGAAAAGTGCAGAGACAGCAGCAGTTAATGTAGCCAAATATAAGCAACATAGGGGCTGCGTTGACAAGCGCAAAGCAGCTGCAATGATTTCCACTGCTGATGCAAATTGGGATCCAGATTGTTAGATTGCCGATGTCTGGTGTTTCCACTTCCGATGGTAAGGATTCTAGCCCTGAAGTGAAAGCAGAATCTAAATTGAAACAGGATGCAAAGAATGTTACTGCTAACCCGGTGACTAAATGTAGGGCAGGTCCACATTATCCAGGTGGAGGGGGTTGTGGGTTTAACCACACTGGAGGATTACACTCAACAGGAAGTGGGGGAAGTCGATTAAGGCAAATGTCAGGTAAGCCTTTGCTCATTTGGATGGTACATATGTATGATGCTGGAGCAGGCAGTTGATTAGTCTATTCCACTGATTCAGAGAACATGCTATGAAGGAGGCTGTTCATGTGGATGAACAGGTGCATAAGGGGGTGGTGTCATTGTCAACCAGAAATATGGTTATTAGAACTGACCCAACCACATAATGACTTATTTATTGTATTTAATTACATGCCAAAAACCCTTAGGTATCACAGCATACATACAAGCATGGTTATCTCAAATCTTATTCATGCAAACATGGTTGTCTTACATCTTGCTCATGCATCTTAGTCTTAGGTTACAGGCAGAGTAGGGGTTAGTATTTTATTTACATTTACTTTACAAATTTACTTTGCTGGTGGACATGACTGGGAAGGCAACTAATGAAGTAGTGGATGCTTTACGGCAATTGTCAGAATGGGACAAACGGGAAGACAAACCTCGAGAGAGGGCAGGGGTGGGCACAGTGAGCAGAGAATAGAAGGCAGGAGACAAGATGTAGATTCCCTGGTGTCAGAAAATACATTTTTGATATTGTTGAAAGATGGTGTGCCATGGGACTAAATTGATGGTATTGAAACCAGGGTTATGTAAAAGTTGTACATAAAGAAAGGACTTGCCAGGAAAGAGCGCTATAAACCAGTTAAGAGACGGGTGGTGTCCAAACATAAGTGACATTTCCCCTTCAGAACCTCCCGAGGAGGAGCAGGAAGAAGGTTCCACGGGGATCCCTCCCCAGTACCAGCCAACATATTCCAAGTTGAGAAAACCAGTGGGGGCAATGTTGAGGCTGGGTACATTCATTCCAAATTTGAATAGAATTATGGCCAAGCCCCAGCCGTGTCAGCTCGCATAAAAGTTGACAGACAACCTGAAGATATTTTGTCAACTTGGGAATACACAAGAGGTCAGAGCTTTGATACCAGAGCAGAGGCCAAATTGATTCATGGAAATCCCTCAAGGTTTAAAGGTCAACACTTTACCATTACTGGCCTGAGTGGAAAAGACACCTGCAATACAGACATGGGGTGGAATTGAAGAAAGGCATATATATATATATATATATATATATATGGTTTGACATTTTGGAAGGGTTGGTTAGGAGGTAAAAATGTATTAGGAGTGAATGCATTGATTGTACACCAGTTATTGTAGGGACATTGAAGATCCCTCCAGTGCACGTGCCATTGACCAGGAAGCAGGTGTCAATGAAACAAAACCACATTTGCAGGGCGGGGCATAAGGCCATTTCAGTCCCCTTTAAAGACTATGTAGACACAGGAGTATTGAGGCTAGTCTCTACTGCTTGGAACAATACTGTCTGGCATGTCAAAAAAGGGGATGAAGCTGGGGGATGACTGGACTATAGAGAGTTAGACAAACACCCTCCCCTCCCCTTTAGTCCCTGCAGTGCCAGATATTGTTACCTTGTTTGAAAACATACAGAAGTTTGAGGGAACCTGGTATGTTTTCACTGTGCCAATTGCCGAAGATTGCCAGGAGCAGGTCCCATTTTCTTGGGTGGGCATCAGTACACCTTCACTAATTGCCTATGGGGTACTTGCACAGTCCAACCCTCTGTCACCAGCTGGTGGCAGAACACTTAAACAAATACCATGCAAACCTGATTTACAAGCCTCACATTACATTAATGCTATTCCAATTCAGGGAAAAGAGGAGCGTAGTGTGCAAAATCAATTGGAAGCAATAATTGATGGATTGAAAAAGGAAGCCTTGTAAATTAACATCTATAAGATTCAAGGGCCAACTGAGAACTGGGAACTCAATGGGCACCGCGAGATTGTGCCAAAGAACAAGAAACAGGCTCAGCAGTTCATAGGGCCGTTTGAATTTTGACGACAGCACATATTTAGGGCAAATCTTGGCCCCACTTTAAGTGACACAAAAGAAATATAAATTTCATTTGGGTGAAGGGCAGCAGAGAGCATTTGATTTGGCAAAGGACACAGTGCAGCTTGTGCTTGTTTTGTGGCCTTTCAGGAGAAGTGGAGCTAAATGTATCCGCACAAGAAAATTATGCTAACTGGAGTCTATGGCAGAAGCAAAACACTAAGCGAGTCCCTTTGGGATTTTGAAGCCGCACGTTACCTGAGGCAGGTGATAAGTACTCATTTGAGAAGCAATACCAAGCAGGTCATTGACCTACCCTGCCTGACCTTCTAATGCCGGGCGCAGCGCGGCATGAAACCGAGGCTGATGCCTCGCTGCTAAGCGACTAGCAGCCTTTTTCTTCCACCTACATCCGCCGGCAGGCGGAAGCGCCGGCGGCCACACGACGGCCCATACTAAGGCCCCTGTTTGCTCCCTGTTTGCGCCGTGGAGCGTGAGGGAGCGCCATATGGTGATCCCCCAGATTTGACACCGGCCCGCCACGGTGGTGGTCACCGTTCCGCAGTACTTTCATCCCCAGTTGTTCTCGCACCCTTGCTCTTTCAGGACACACACGGAACGGCGTCTAGAAAGGCGCCACTCCACCGAAGGTACTGTACAAACTGTTTCCTGATTCCCCTACTATGTCGACCTCCATCCAGCCCGACCTGCAAACCTCCTCATAACACTAATTCTAAACGTGCATACTGTGTTTCAGCCACCCCTTGCAAAATTCGAATCTACCCACTATTTACTATTGTGTTATGCCTATGGTCCCATTCCTAGCTGTGCCTCAGATCTTGCCCCATCTGTATTTATGATTCCATTGTGCCGCGATTTTGTTGCCCACACTGCATTCTGATTCTAGCTGTGCCTCAGATCTTGCCCCATCTGTATTTATGATTCCATTGTGCCGTGATTTTGTTGCCCACACTGCATTCTGATTCTAGCTGTGCCTCAGATCTTGCCCCATCTGTATTTATGATTCCATTGTGCCGTGATTTTGTTGCCCACACTGCACTCTGATTCTATTTGTGCCATGTTTAACGACACCCTCGCCATGCCTCATCCCCAATCCACCAGCTCAACAGCGGCCCCACTGGCATTCCTCTCCAACATTCCTCCTACTTACTTCCTACCATCTTTCTTCACTGAAAGCATCCCCACAACACGTCATCCTCCACCCAGCATGACCTCCTACACTAGACCCATCCACATCAGGAACCAACTCCTAGGTCTCCGTTCTAGACACCCTAGACTCACCCACCAAGCACCTCCCATCACTCTTAACACACCAAATACGCCAGCCCTTACAGTCAAAACACCCCTACCTAAACCTGCTATGCCGCTCCCCATCCCGGCTGCTCCACTCAACACCACCCCTACCTCAGCCCAACACACACACAACCTACAGTGTGCCCTCATTAATGCTAGATCCATCCCTGCCCATGCCACTGAAATTCACGAACTCCTAATTAACTTGGACCTCGACAGACATCCTAGCCATCACTGAGACATGGCTGCACAGCGCTGCAGGGCCAGCCCTCAACCTTACTATCCCACAGGGGTACGCCATTATCCGGCAAGACCGCCTCTCCTCAGTAGGTGGTGGGGTAGCATTCATCCTGAAAGATCACCTCGAGGCCAGACAAATCACCTCCAATCTAGGTGACACCATAGACTCTCTAGCTATAAAAATTGCCCTCTCCCCTAACTCCACCATCACCTTCAACCTAGTCTACCGCCCACCTGGCCCACTAATAGAGTTCCATGAGAACCTTGTACACCGCCTAACAGAAAACCTAAAACTCACCTCCAAAAGCATCCTTCTAGGTGACCTTAACCTGGGGTATAACCACAAAAAGGACAAGCCAGCTAAATCTCTTGCACTAGCCTTAAAAGAACTAGGCTTCGACCAAAAAATAACCTCACCCACACACAACAAAGGCCGTATCCTGGACTGGATAGCCGACCACAACTGTCACATCGACATTAGCTCCATCACCCCGACTCCTTGGTCAGATCACCACCTCATTCACTTCTTCATTCCCGCCGTATCTAACAAAAACAAACCTAACCCCATCCCCCCAGCACTGGCAAGATGTGTAAAAAAATCTCACTAAAGATTAAATTACACCCCACCTTCACATCCTCTCCACAGACCTCAAGTTATCTGATCCATCAGAATTAGCAGATATCTACAAGAGCACCATAAGCACCGCCATTGACGCCATTGCCCCCCTGCAGACCAAAAAAGCCAAAACTATCAAACACTCAAATACCTGGTTCTCCACTGAACTCAAAGAACTCCGCTCACAGAAAAGAAAAGCACTAAACTCCTGGCAGAAATCGCCTTCCCCAGTCACCCTATCCTCCTACAAAAAAATCACTGCCCAATACAAAAAAGCCATAATCACAGCTAAATCAGTCTCCTATAACGAAAGAATTGCTAATGCAAGCTCCGAATCTAAAGAACTCTTCGCCATTTTCAACGAACTCACCACACCGGCCACCAAATCACAAGACATTGTTAAAGACCAAATCTGGTGCAACTCCATACAATCTGCCCTGTTAAATAAAATTGAACTCCTACAAACAAAAATTAAGGAGCACCACAAAAACCTATCACTGCACATCAAATCTCCCACCACCACGAGCCACATGCCCACCCCCAGCTCGGGGACCCCATCCACCAAAGCCCCCACCACCCCGTTCAAATTCAGGGAAGTCACAGAACACGAAGTTATCGAGGTAATGAACAAGATCAAACCTTCCAATTGTAAAGGAGATCCCTGCCCCGCCAGTCTGATCAAAGACTGCACTGAAACACTCGCCCCCTTCCTTAAATCATTCATTAATGCCTCTTTCAATACCAATACTGTCCCTGACAGTCTAAAAGAAGCCTGGGTGCACCCGCTTCTAAAAAAAACCACCCTCGACCCAGAAGTAGCTACCAACTACAGGCCCATCACCACTGTGCCTTTCCTGCTCAAGATGCTTGATAAAATTGCCTACACACAAATCCAGGATTATCTCGAAACCAACCATATTCTAGGCAAAAGACAGTCAGGCTTCCGACCAGGTCACGGAACAGAGTCAGCCTTACTTGATCTGAAAATACAACTTGCAGACACTATGGATAAAGGCAAACCGGCACTCCTTCTCCTACTGGATCTATCTGCCGCCTTTGACCTTGTCAACCACGATATCCTAGGCATGCACCTAAAAAATGAAGCACACTTCTCCCCGGAAGCCATTGCATGGGTGGCCTCATTCCTAAAAGGCAGACTCATGAAAGTCTTCTCAGACACTGCCTCGGCAACCCCTACTACCATCCACTGCGGCGTCCCCCAAGGCTCCTGCACCGCCCCCACTCTCTACAATATATTCACCCTTCCTCTCTTCAATGACCTCGACTGTCGTAACATAGCGTACACCAACTACGCAGACGATACACAGGTACTACTCCCGCTAACTGGGACCTACGAAGAAGATGCGACAGCACTAACCAAAATCTACACAGCCATCCAAACTTGGATGGCGGCCAACGGCCTCTGCTTAAACGGGGACAAAACCGAAATCCTCATAGTAGGGACCAATGAAATTCTCAACAAACTCCCCCCCCCCAATACAAATCCTTCAACATTGACAACTCCACCATCACAGTCTCCAAGACTGTTAAAACCTTAGGTGTTCACCTAGATGCCTCACTATCTATGTCTCGCCAGGTCAACGCCATAGCCTCTTCCTCAGCACTCACCACCAAGGTGATAAATGCTGTCAAGCCTTTTCTCTCCACTAAAAACTGCCTGTCCATCGCCAGAGCCACTATAGGTACAAAAATAGACTACTGTAATGCCCTGTTCCTAGGCACCTCCGCCCACAACCTAAAAAAACTCCAAATCACGCAAAACAACACGCTCCGGGCAGCGCTGTCCATTCCAAAAAGAGAACACATCTCGCAAGCAAGGAAAGATGCTCACTGGCTACCCGTGAAGGAACGCATACTTTTCAAAGCCATGACCATCACACATAGATGCCTCTCCCTGGATGCCCCACCCTATCTCGCAGAAAGAATCACACCGAAAGCCTCCATCAGACCCACCAGAGCTCACCGCACCAACATGATTGATGTCCCCACGTTTCAAAGATCCAGGGCGGGAGGAACCAGCTTCCAACACCTCGCACCTAAAAACTGGAACTCCTTACCTACCTCACTAAGGAACGAAAAATCATACCACACCTTCCGTAAAAACCTCAAAACCCTCCTATTCCGCTAAAAGTCCTCCACATGCACATCCATGCTTGCATTGTAACCACAGCATAGCATAACCCCTAAGCTCAATGTTTATTACCAATGTGAAACGTACTCTGTAACTCGGTTTACATCTGTAAACATATTCCTATGTTTGTGTTCAAGACTAAGTCTGCTGTAACAGCGCCACGATGCCCCAGGGCAGTTTTGTGCGCTTTATAAATGCAAATAAATAAAATAAATAAATTGTGCTCTTATTGATACAGATCAATTGACAGGTGGTCATAATGTACGGATTCAAGCTGAAATACCAATTATGCAATGGGAGTTGAGCTCATAGGACACTCAAGAGGCCAGTGTAATCAAATGGAAATGGTACATTCAAGACCGTGCCAAATCAGGAAAGGGTTGTGAAATTACATGAGCAAGTGGCTAATCTATTACATACCACAGGAAGTGACTGAAATACATGAGACTCCAGTGAAATGGGGAGTAACCTATGGAGCTCTGACAGGGGCACAGACAGAGCATGCTTGGTTTACCGATGCTCTGCTAGCTATGTAGGAACTGTGAGCAACTGGAAAGCAGTGTCAATACAATACAAAAAAAAGATCTTGACAACGTCAGGCTAAGGGTAGAGCAGTCAGTTTTCAGAACTCTATGCAGACTATCAAGTTTTGAAACAAGTAACACCAGGTCAATGTCATTCGTACACAGATTCATGGTCAGTAGCCAATGGGCTAGGTGTGCGGCTGCCGACATGGCAGAAGAATGGATAGAAAATTCATTCAAAATATGGTAGAAACTGAATTGTGGCAAGATATTTTGGAAATGTCACTGTCAAGTAACAGTGGTTTGTATGCACACTGTACTACCAATTCACACAGTTGGTTTAATTCTGTTGCAGATACACACCAAGATTTCATTAGTGGACGTGGAGGCTCAGGAGGAAGAATGAGGGTTTGGCCAAGTGGGCCCTGCAGAAATATGCTACTAGCAGGTGGGCACAAGCTCGAGGGATCAATATCTCTTTAGAGGTAATGAAAACCATCATTTTACAATGTCCTTTGTGTCATCAATATCATAGACCCATCCCTCATTGTCCAGGGCACTTTCTGAAGGGGCAAGTTACTGGGTCAAATCTGGCAGATCGATTATCGGTCCTATGCCAATCAGCAGAGGCGTTGCTAGGGTGGGCTAAGGGGCTATAGCCCCTAGTCGTTTGGTTGCAGCCCCGTATAGAATCTCAAGAGCTACAACCAAAAGGCTAGCTAGCCCCCAGTCCTGACATCAAACCCTGCCAATCAGTAAAAACTTCCACTATGCATGTACTATTGTGGGTACCTTTGCAGGATATGTAATGGTGTTGCCATACAAGAGGGCCACACATTTAAACCCCATTAAGATATCAGATTATATCGCAACATGGAGTGCCCTTGAAAATTCAGAGTGACAAACGGCACACATTTGAAAGGCAAGTTAATTCAGGCGTACTGTCGGGAGAATACTGAGTGGCTCTACCATGTGTCATTTCATCCACAAGGAGCGACCCGGATTGAGAGAATGGATGGTTTGTTCAAAGAGCAATTGCGCAAGTCAGGTAATGGCAGTTTGGTGGGCTGGCATGAGCGTGTGTTTGATGCTGTAAAGGTGTTCAACAATAGTCCAGTGGCCGAGTGTTTAACGCCTGACATGCTCAACACCTATTGTGCAAATGCAACCTAATTCAACTACAGAAACCCTAGTTTACTGAGAAGTCCTACCAGGTGCCTAACCCCATTCTGCACACACCAGAATCAGCTGCAGTTGATTCTCAAAGAAATCCGATTAGAACCCAGAGGTATAATAGTCATTGAGACTGGCATTGGAGTACATATTCCCTCCGAACATATGGGATTCATTGCTCCTCGATTAGCATTGAAAGGCATCCAAGTACTGGGAGAAGTGATCGATGCTGACTATCAAGGAGAAAGCACATTTTAATGAACAGTGGAGATCACATACATATTGCGGATCCATGTAGGAGACAGGCTAGCCCAATTGATTGAGATACCTGTTCACTGTCCATGATCAGAAAGGGAGAGCCGCCAACAGTGTTAACTAAAACCACCCCCCTTTCCCGCACCTGTGTAGTTATCAGACCACATGGTGCCAGGTGCAAAGATGTGGGTATAAAAGCCTAGTGCCCCACATGTACCCGCAGATGTCATAGCGTCAGGCAGAACCCAAATTGTGTTAGTAATGGAACCTGGTAAGGATAATGTTCTACTGACGAATGTTATTTATGAGAATGATCAACACGGATATGCTTTTTCTGGTTTGCTTTAAAGATTCTGTGCCTGGCTGGTGTAAGAGCAATTCTGAAGGGTCTCCATTTGGTAGACCAAAACGACACAGCAGAAGCAAATGTAAAATGCCACATTTGTGCAAACAACCAATTTGAAATTGACGAGGTTGGAGAATTGAGATTCGTGGTCACTTGATGCCAACCCAGACATACCAGCCCAAGCAGGTACAAATATACTTCACAAAGATAAACCAAATACAAGCTGCCCAAACTGAAAACAAATGGATCTACTTGGCTCAGGAAATTCTAAACATAAGCAAAAATAGGTTATCAAATTCACATAATGGAATGGATCCAATGACAACCTGTCCGGTAGCAGTGCCAATACGTGCTTCAACTTTGAGACACATTTTCAGCATCACGTATAAGGACTCTTTGGTGGACGTTAATGTCCCGACAATCATTTTCACTTTATGAATATTTTCAGTTCTGTCAGAAGACAGACAACAAATTGAGAAATTTAACTAAGCTCTTTATTGCTAAAGGTGATGCCTTGAGGTTGTCAAGTGTCAGCAATTGACTAGGACTAAACAAATTAACCAAACCCCCCAAAGAAAAGGATTTTTCGGCAAAAAAAAAAAAATCATAGTAAAAAACCCACGAAAAAACATCCCGCAATGAAAGGACGTCATACCCATACACAAGAGCTGTGCACCATCTAAACAGCCGTTCACTTGCAGGGAACAGCATCACTCATCCTCCACTAAGTTTCTATATTAGGTCAAGCAAAACCCGAGATTAGGCACCCGGCCCATGTGCTCCACTAGAGTGCTTTCCATTGAATAATATGTCCCACTTCCATATACAAATATACCAAGTAGCACCAAACCGCTAGAGCTTTTCACAGATCCACTCCCAGCACTGGTGCAGAGATGTTGGATTCCCCTCCCCGCCCCCCCCCCTCCATTTTCCGTTAGTAGGGGAACATGGCGCCATAGGCAGACACTTCCCTGGAACCAGTTCCGAGCATTTGAATCTAGTCAGAATTCCATCCTTGACACCATCTCCAGATAGATGCCCCAGTGCACTTCGACCCAGTTACTTCCTCACTTTGACATCTGTAGCAGTCGCGGTCACAAGGGGTGTAATGGTCACCTCTAGGTCTATATTGTACCCTTTACCATATTGCTCATGTAAGCAAGCTTCTCCCCCCCCCCCTTCAACTCCCACTGGCCCATTCCGGTAGCAGCCATTTCCAACCCGAGTCTCCCTCCTAGCCAGTTAACTGTGGTGGTACCATCTGCTACGTGGCCACCCCATGACACTACACAAACTTGACCAGACCCATAAAGACATTGGACATCTAGAACTGGTGGTAGGGTGCATGGTTTGCATGCGTCCGAGCATCCTTCTTGGGATCCCCTCTCCCAAACCCAACATCAACTTGGGTTAACCCAGTGAGTCCATCTGAAGGTCAGTCCCCTTCATAATCACATGCCCCTCCCCTAGTTCGTAGCCAATGAAATCCAACAACCAAATCCGACTAAAGAACCATCCCTCAAGAGTGCTATGCAAAGCAAGTGACAGAACATGACCTTATCAACCTCATTGGGACCCAAACCATACTTATGACGGTCATACATTGAAGTAATGTACAAAAGAAAGGACACTGAATAACTTCTTGACATTTATTGTGCATCGCTCTTCTCTTCTTCCAGCACGAGCCGCGAGGTCTCTGTCTCCCCTGTGGCATCGAGTCCTGCACTGGCCTTCCCTCTTTGGTATAGGTGGACGCCCAAGAAAACCAGGCCGAGCAGAGCAGCTTCCATCAGCAAGGCCCCAATTGCTGGGGGCAGCCCAAATGCCCGATGCTCTGCATGAGAAAGCAAGAACAAAGTCAACACTACTATTGGTTTGTTGGGGGAGGTGGTGAGGGGGAGGTGGGGAGGGGGGGAGAAGATCTGTTCAACACCCACCCACAGTTGAAAAGACATGGCACTCCTTCCATATGGTCCCCATCCTCTATAGCTTACCTTTGAGTTCATTAATGGCTAGAGTTCGGTTCATGTTCCATTCATAGCTTCCAGTCCTGGGGTCGGAGCTGACATGCAGTGGCCCAACGCTCACGGTGTGGGTCGAAGTCTCAAAAGAAGTCTCAAATTCTGCGACGAGGGAAGCCAGAAAACAAGTAGTTTGCATGGACATCCTGCCCACTCCACACAATACATCAAAGGTAAGTTCCAACTGGGCTACAAGGTGTGCAGCACCCCCCCCCCCAACCTCACTAGTGTGCAGCAAAGAGACAGAACACGCACCACCAAGGGTCGGGGACATACATGAAGAACACAGACTGTACCTTTCAAGCCTCTCCCAATGCGAGGAGCTGGGCAGTTGGACTCGCAACAGGCACAGACTGAGCTGGCAGAGGGGTTATCAAGCAGCTCCCACCTGCAGGACAAAGACATCCTTTCCTGAATGATCACTCTTTTTGAACAGAACCCAAATGCCCCCAACACCACCTCCTCTTTCTTCTACCACCGCAAGTCATGTCATACATGGTCAAGTAGGTCCAGAAAAGGCCATAGCAGCTATCCAGCCTTACCTGCTGGAGTCTCTGAAATAGGAGCAGGCCTTCCTCGTGGCATCTGTCAGCACGTTGGGATCCCAAACCAATAATTGGAAATGCAGATACACCTGCAGGAGAAGCAGCCAGAGTGGGTAACGCTGGATCAAACTGTCAGCCCCTAGCCCATTGCAACTGGCACCTCATGAACAAGGCCAATGCCTCTCCCAAATGCCCCCTACTTGATCTTCCATTTTGGGTTCTGTGAAGGAGCAGGCTACCGCTACTTACATCAGAGTTCGCCACAGCAAACCGGAAAGCCTGGAGAGTAAGACGGATTCTTGAAGGACTGGGCCTAGCCACAAACTTGGAATCTGCTCCTCTGCCATCAATGAGGCACCTAGGAGAACGCGTAACAAAAAATGGTTTAGGCCGAAGACAATCATTCACAAAAAGCCAGACTACCCTTAAGGACATATACATGCCTGTGACAAGAGTGATAAAAGATGCATGGAGACTGGGTCCAGCAGGCAAGAGAATCCTACCTTTCCAGGCACTTCATCTGTGCTTTTTTTAGATTTGGCCATCAGGTGGCGCTGAAGGGACACCTATAAGCCAAAACGGGTGTATTGGAGTACAGATTGGGAGAAGGAATGTGTGGAGGGACAGGTGGTGGGCATGTTATGTAGCCACTCACCAACCGCTGATGGCCATGCTAATCCCTAGGGCCAGTTCCAACCATTGACTGGTCCTTCCAACCCCTGCCTCCCCCGTGCCCCCCGCGTCCCTCAATATAGATCATCCTGTGATGCGAGCTAGCTCTACCACAGAGGCAAACTTTTCTCTGTACAAGCATGCCCGCATTATTCCAAAGCAGTCTTCAGGGGTAGTGGCTTAAGTGCAGCTGCAATAGAAAGGTCTTGGTCACGTGTGCTTTCAGCCAATAATCAAAGTGCCCCCATCTGTCCCTTGCTCTGAAGCAATGTGCAAAGGAAAAGCATTGCATCCTCATTTTGGGCTTCGGTATAGGTTTTAGATAGGCATTTGCCAGATGCTGCCATCATAATCCCAGGTACTCGCCATTTTCCAGCTGTTGCCATCTTGTGATAAGGTAGAACCATTGTGGCTGTACCCCACAAATGCCTAGCCAAATTCTACAAAATAGTAAAAACTGGAATTTGCCAATGCATATTACATGGATTACTTCCACAAGCATAATCCAAACAGTTCTGCACAGTGCAGCTACCCTCCACCCCCGCACACCCTCGATCAAGCATTGTGCATTGCCAGGCTTCAGGTTTTCGCACAGTGAACCTCTCACTCAACTACATTGCTGCGCAATCGTCCCTCATCAACTGAGCTGTTGCACTGTAGCCAGAATTAGTATACGTCTGGCCCACCTCACCCTCTGCGTAGGGTGGCACCCAGGGGAGTTGCTAGGTCTGGAAAAGACTCGGGGCTAAGGTGATGTCGGAACTGTTGGGACTGGGGGCTAGCTAGTCTTTTGGCTGTAGCTCCAGAGATTCTGTCCGGGGCTACAACCAAAAGATCAGGGGCTATAGCCCCCTTAGGCCCCACCTAGCAACGCCCCTGGGTGAACCTAGGCTAACATTTCATGGAAAAGTGGGGGGGGCAGGACTGACCTGTCAAATGTTGTAAAGGAGCAGATTTCAGAGACTTGGGAGGGGCAAACGTTCTTGTGTTGGAGCATTAACTTCTTTAATGGGACTGTTCTAGTGTCGCCTCAATGTTACAGTTGACCCTCTCCTTCAGGTCTGAAACCACACAACTGCTATGAGAACAAGCAATCTCCTGTCCCACCCTACCCTTCCAAATCACTCCCCCAACAGGCAAGTACTAACCCCCATCACTATTTCAATTGCCTAAAAACATTCATCCCAGTGCAGGGGCAAACAATGAAATGATTTAAATGAGTAATTGCCGGTCCTTTGTTAACTGTGCAGCCCCTTGCACCATTTGTAGTTTCCGCCCAGGCTCTCTTGGTCACTCAGGTCAAGTTAACATAGCCCAATATTTCAGGGGGCGGGGCTAGTGAAGCCCAATGGTTGTTCTGCCACTGACTCCGTGCAAGTCTTTGACCTCCCTTTCCCTCCCCCCCAACCCACCCCCCCCCCCTTAGGCGTCTTCTGGAAAGGTTACTAGTGAAAGCCTCTGAAAGCCCAATGCCCGACTAGCTCAGCCGCTAGAGCACAAGAGTCTTATGCCACTTACCCATAATTGTTGATGATGCTGTGCGTCAACGTGGTGGGGTCGGGACTCAGAGTAGCCTTGCACTGGTCTATGTAGAGAAGCATGGGCAGGTGGAAGGACCCTAGCACAGAAAGCTCAATGTTGATGCTGGAGCCAAGGCCATAGACACGGGTGCCCGAAGGAGCGCTGAAGTCTGCTGCAGAGTGCAAGAGGAGGGTGGGTTAATATCTGCACAATCCTACATGCCTCCCCGTAACAACCTCCCATAGACGTGCAGCCCCGCTCCGTGAGGGTTCCAGCATGGAACGCGACGCCGGTTGAGCGCTCCCTCCCATGCTTCATTGCTAAACAGGCTTGGTTTATGCTGTCCAATAAACTTCATGCAGTCCCTGCGGATGAGGTTTTACAAAGAACCCGTCACATATACCCTTCAGCACCTACTCGATGTGCCTTCATGGATAGACGCTGCGCAAGGGTGTGCGCATGGGGACAACCAGCTACAAGTCTCACAACTTTGCTTTCCTAATGAAAATTGAGTCAATATAAACTAGTGGCATCACATTTTATTTAAAATAGTAAAGTAATCGACTCATACATACTTCATGAACATCAAGACCCAAAAAGGGACTCATAGTAGCCCACGTGCCCACAGCCCTGCTGCTCTTACAGTTCCACCGATAAACTACCTGGAGATGTGTGGGCGACAGCAGGGAACAGGCCCCTACATGTCACCTTCAGATCCTTATTGGGACTACTCAGCAGTTTTCAGGGGGTAAATTTGTTGGTACACAAATGTGTAAGTCTGGGTACACACCTATAGCCACAAATTAATGAACATTAAAACGTCCTAAAAATGGCAGACATATTCCAGCTTTGCGACTGCCTTGCCACCAATCAATTTCTCACCTATATTGAAGCCAAACTGCTGGCGTTGCTAATGCTTCTCATACCACGGAGCAACGCAGCCAGATTTACTGCTGGAGAGATACGACAGTACATTGAAGCCCATTACCTCCACGTCCACTCTTCCTCGTCCCAGTACTTACTTCATGAGGCACCCGCCTCCGACACAGGCCCTTCTTCTATTTCTTTAAATCCCTATAACTCCTCCCCCACATCCATGTCACTCAGTTTAAATTTTTCCTGCCTCCGGCAGGTTGGACTTTTTCTTCCCGGTGCGGGGCACCAGGGAGCACCGATTGCTGGCCCCCTGGGGGGGGGGCTGTGTGGCGGGGCCCTCGGCTCCCTCAGGTGCAGCACTGCTCCTGGGCCCCCTGCGGGGCTTGGGGTCACAGTTGAGCTGGATTGCCTCGCTCGGTTCTTTGCTGGGCTCCGGACCGCAGCGTGAGCATTGTGTCCCGGGTCCTGCACGGCCCGGGAGAAGGTGAGGGGAGGACTGGGCTTGGTGTTTTTCCCCTCTCCTCCTGTTTTGGCCATCTTGATTCGACTTGGCAGTGTGGGCTAGCCTTCCCTTTTGTTGTGAGGCCTCTCTGCTTCTTGTCGTGGGGTGACTGTGACAGAGTATTTGAAAGTGCGGGGGCTCTGTTCTGTCGCAGGCATGCCACATACCACCCGCTCCTCAGAGACACGGCCCAGGATGCACCGGATGTCAGCTGCATTCTCTGGGGGAAGGTAAGGAGAGGGGAGGACTGTGCTTGATGTTTTCCCCTCTCTTGCTGGTATGGCCATCTTGACTCCTTTGAAAGGCCGTTACCTCGTGCTCTGTGTACAC
This sequence comes from Ambystoma mexicanum, assembly GCF_040938575.1. Lineage (NCBI taxonomy): Eukaryota > Metazoa > Chordata > Amphibia > Caudata > Ambystomatidae > Ambystoma > Ambystoma mexicanum. Next base: position 1,302,474,218 of record NC_090932.1, read on the forward strand.
ATCTTTATTGGAAATGATGGCAAGCACTTGGCAGTATGGGCTAGCCTTCCTTTTTTGTTGTGAGGACTCTCTGCTTCTTGTCGTGGGGTGACTGTGACAGAGTATTTGAAAGTGCGGGGCTCTGTTCTGTCACAGACATGTCACATACCACCAGCTCCTCAGACACACACAGCCCAGTATGCACCGGATGTTGGCTGCATTCCTTGCATGCTGCCTGTGAATACGGCGCAGATTTTGGACACATCTGCAAGCGGCCGGAAGGGTACCGGCCTGGCATAGTCTACACTTCGGGTTCGAGTCTCAGCGGTGCTGACTCGGTCCTTCATCCTTCCTAGACCGATGCATTGGAACGATTTAGAGCATGGGGCTACCAGCTACTGGATACAGGGCTCAAGCCACCTCTCAGTCATGTGGTGTGTTAGTGGTGTGTTTGGGTCTGTGCTAGCTATGGACGCAGACTCCTTGTCCTGTCCTCTTCCTCTAAACTGCGCAAGGGAAAGTCAAAGGAGTTGATTTGCTTTTCCCTTGTCCGGCATGGGATTATGGAAAATGATCATGGAAGTAACGGCCATGCAGGGGGTTCCCAGTGTCTCTTCTTTTAGGCCCTAGGTCCTCCGGTGCTGACGTGTTGCTTTCACGCCTCCTCTCAGACTTGTGGGAAGTGATAGGGCACATGGTGGCACATGTCTGTGCTTAGAGGGGTTCTCAGAGCCCCTGGTGCCGGAGGGGGATGTCACTTCAGTGGGTTTTCCAGTATAGGCATACCTCAGGTAGGGGGTTGCCTTTGATGTCGGCTATCCGGGATGGATTGCTTTGCCCCGCTTTGTGACAGTACTCTGCCCTTTTGATGCCAGCCTGGTGGCTCCTCTGTCGGCTGAGGGGGCCATAGTCTGCTGGACTTCTGGCCTGTCCAGTATCTTCCTTTTGATAGGTCAAATCTTTTTGTGGGCTGACAAGCATGCTGTTATATTGTGGCGCAGGCCTGTTTCAACGTCCTGTGATTTCCCTCTGGTGCAAGTGCAGTGACTGGCGGTTTTCCCTGGCTCCTCGTCTCTATCTTCTCGGAGGTGTATGGGACCGGTGGGGTTCGGTTTCCTGGGTAATGGGCTCCTTCTGGAGGGGGTATAAGTTGCCGTTCCTGTCTCCTCCTGTCCAGGTTTGCATGGTTAGGACTTTGGTACCCAGCTCACGGTCCAAGTAGTTGGCCATGGGATCCGTTCTCTCCGAACGGTTGTTGTGGGTTACCGTCTTGCCCGTTCCTCTCCCTGTTCAGGGTCAAGTTTTCTACTTGCGGGTGTTCCTGGTCCCTATGCCTTCTAGGATGTGTCACCTGCTTATGGGTCTCAAGACCCTGCACTGCTTGTCCAGACGTCTGGGGAGAGCGTACTCTGGATGTTGTGCAGGGGGGGGGGGGGGGGGGGCGCTTGCTGGCTGTTCTGGGCTGGGTTCTCAGAAGGCAGTATGTCTCGACTCACCTGTTGCTGAAGTTACGGGGCACGTGGCGTCTTGCATGTTTTCCAGTTCCTTGAGCCGGTCTTCGGTTACGTCTCCTGGTGTCTTATACTCTCTCCCACTGGCTCCCGACATCTCGGCTTTCGTAGTTTTGTTTTCAGTGTCCCCAGCGCTGCAAGTGTCCCTGCTATGGTGGCGGGGGGTTTCAGGTCTACAGGCTGAGGTGTGCATGGTCCTTCCTCCTGTGACCTCTCCTACTACCAACACCAGCAGAAAGGGTATACATTGGGGGTCCTCTCAGCTCAAGGGTTGAGAGATCTGGGGAGAGCCGGTGATCATCCAATTGGCAAGAGTTGTGCCATTGTGCAAGCTCTGGTGTACTTCGAGGAGTTGCTGGACGTCGGCGGTTTTTGGTCCGATCGGACAATACGACGGCCTTGGCATATGTGAACTGCAAAAGGGGTTCTGGCTGTTCCTTGAATGCTCTGGCAGCGCTGATAGGCACCTGGGAGGAATCTCATCTGGTGTATCTGCTGGCCTCACGTATCAGAAGGGTGGACAATGTTCAAGTGGATCTTCTCAGACGCCGGTTTTCACTCCTCTGCAGAACTGGTCCTGTTGGCCCAGGTCTTTGCGGTGACCTGTGTCAAATTAGGGTCCTTGGTTCTAGACCTGTTTGCATCCCTGGCCTCAGCAGAAGTTCCCCTCTTCTGCTCTCAGTTTCAGGTTGAGGGGATTGGGGGATGGACGCCCTCTCTGTACAGTGGCCTTGGGGTTTTCCTTTATGCCTTTCCGCCTATTCCCCTTCTGCCCCGGGTGGTTTGGCGCATCTGAGTGTCCAGGGGGACTGTGTTGTTAGCTCTGTTCTGGTGTCGCCGGGGTTGGCTCCCCTCTCTTTTGGAGCTTCGTTCCTAGGAACCTTGGCTGGTTCCGAGGTGGCCGTGTCCCCTTCAAGGGGATCTGCGGTTAGAATTCCACCGGATGCAATGGGCGGTGTGGCTATTGCTCAGTCTAGGTTGATATCTCAGGGGTTCTCAGATCCTGTAGTTGAGTCCAAATGGATGCTCTTAGACCCTCCACTCTGAAGGTGTTAGGCAGACATTGGGGCCATTTCCGAGACTGGTATGGGCAGTCTGGGATCCCTCCCCTGCGTTCTGGCCTCTGCTATCCTTCGGTTCCTCCAGGAGGGGTTTTGACAGGGGCCTGGCAGTTTTTCCAGGCTTCGCTCTCAGCGGGCCTCCATGAAATTCCTTTTGGGGGACTCTGACGGTCACTTGGATGGGGAGGTGTTGGTGGGGAAGTTGATCCAGGGTTTTTCTTCTTCCCTTCCTTGTGCTGATAAAGGGTTTTCCTTTTGGGATCTCCCTCTTGTATTACGGTTCCTTCACGGGCCTCCTTTTGAGCCCGTTTCCGAGATTGATATCAAACATCTTACACTGAAATCTGCTTTTCTTATTGCCCTCACTTCTGCCCGTAGGCTTGGGGAGATTGGGGCTCTCTTATGTCACGCTCCTTTCCTGAGGGTGCTGCCAGACTCGGTGGTGCCGGGGTGTGGTCCGAAGTTTCTCCCTTCAGTTGTCTCTCGGGTTTCACACCTCTCAAGGTCAGGTTCTCCCTGACTTCTTTCATGATCCAAGAACGCCTGAGGAGGTGGCTCGGCTTAACATTGATGTCCGGCGGGACGCGTTGGAGTATTTGGCTTGGTTTGCCTTTTCCACCAATCTGATAGTCTTCTGATTGCTTGTGGTCTGGCTGGGGCTGGGCATAACGCATCTGTGGTTTCCATTTTCCGGTGGTTCCGGGTTGTGATCTCTAGGGCCTATGTGGCAATCAGGGGCGGTCTACCAGGGGTTTCGCGGCTTCCTGGCCCGATGTAAGGAGGGTTTTTCTCTGCAAGAGATTTGTATGGCTGCCGCCTTGGCTGGTCTAGACATTTTCATCAACCGCTATGGGTTGAGTTTCTCCCAATCGGGAGTTGGTTCCTTCGTGGTTGGAGTTTTTGTCTGTGGGGATGTGATTTAAGAGTTATTGTGGGTGTGTTTTGCTGCACTGTTTTTGGCTCTGTCTCATTGGGACCTTTTCCCCTTTGATGCTTTGGTATACCTCATGAAGTAAGTACTGGGACGAGGAAGAGTGGACGTGGACGTGGAGGTAATGCTCCGATTACTTACCGGTAATCTTCATCACTCCTAGTCCTACTCTTCCTCGTCACAGTACTGACGACCCTCCCTGCAGGGAAGGTCCCATGCTCCGGCTTGGTAATATGAAACTGAGTGACATGGATGTGGGGGAGGAGTTATAGGGATTTAAAGAAATAGAAGAAGGTCCTGTGTCGGAGGCGGGTGCCTCATGAAGTAAGTACTGTGACGAGGAAGAGTAGGACTAGGAGTAATGAAGATTACCGGTAAGTAATCAGAGCTTTATTTTGGAACAAAAACACTGCGAGATAAGGGGCGAGTAGTCTATGCACGTTTAACAATCTCTGGGGATGAGTGACAGGAAACAATGAAAACTGACACCCAACAATAGAGAGTGGATCCGATGCCACCTTCCCCATTACACTTCATAACAGCAGTTTGGCACCAAGAATATGGGTTTCATAAAACAGGGGGCAGAACCACCACTTTTTTTGGAAGGGTATATTAAAAAAGAGGCGGGTTGTTCTATGTGGAAAGATCTCATTAAGGCTTCATGATGTATGATCAAAAGAAAAACTGGGAATAAAAAAACAAAAATCGGTCTTTTGCTCATGAGACCTTAAAAAGGTCTTTTCACATAGAACCCATAAAACATGCTTTTTTGTAACAGTGTGAATGATTGCAATTAGAGCAAGATAATGTAGCTACTAAGTAAGTGTGATCACTATTCATTACACTGTAGATCCAATTCCTTTGATCGCTCCAAGCGGGAAGGATATCTGTCTCAGGTTTAAGTGTATCATGGTCTGATATTGCCCTTAGAATCCACTTAAAATAATGAGACCAAGATTAATTTACTGTGAAGAGCCAGACTGTTCTAAACGCCGAGATGTGGTTAGCCATTTGAAAAGGTACTGCAACTATCATTTCCATATTTCTCAGTTTTTTGTTTTGGCCAATTTGTGGCACTTGCTCCACAAAAATGGCCTAAACATGTGAGTGAAGGGGTTTCTGAACTCAAAAAACCTGGGTGGCATAGCAACCAGAACACAGATTTTTTTCAACCTACGCCGCAGTACTACCCAATGAGGACTTCCCAAACAATAGTAGCACCAATCTGCAACTTTGTAATAAGCAAGTTAGGTGCCGGCTTTCCATTTCTAGCCATGCATGGATTTGTAGAGTTGCGTCATTGGGCTACTTCATGTCCAATTGGGCTATTTGTGCTACTTTTGAATGCAGATCTGTTTTTCTTTATTTTTTTTTTATTAAGTCCTCCTGAGGCTGCCTCTCTACCCCCACCCACCCCACTTTCTACCACCACACACACACCCATTTACGTGCTGGTTGCGTTTTGTTTGGGATAATTCTGTAGAGTCCTCCCGAGGCTGCTTTGTTTGTTTTCTAATCATAAACAGCCAACACAAACCCACCCAATCCCCACTCCCTCCACCCCCACCAACCCCACCTCCACCCAAAGACCCACTTGCTCTAACCTCACAAACCGAATCCTCAAGCAGGCCAAGGTCTGGACGCGTGCATCCCGGGCAGGGGCACATCCACCACGTACAAATATCTGGCACTCTGAAACTGCTTTTATACTGTGCCAAATCATTGTAGTAGAACAACAAAACAGATAACACACCCGGTTTGCTCCATTCCACACTAATTTATTCAATGTTTAGCCCTGGTGCAAATGTAAATAATCGGTGAAGCTTAACTTCAGTATAATAAGCCCAATTGGAACATATGAACAGAGATCTGTTGCAGAAGTGTTGGGAAGGGGACAAGCACTGTGATGGGCCAGGGGGACGGTCGAAGGACCCCGCCCCAATGTAATCAACCCACAGTGTAGCGCAGGGCATGAGCAAGACTGCCATTTTGCATAGATGTTAGTAATAGTGAGGAGACAAGGCCTGCACATCAAATGCAGCATTTTATACACTGGGGCTCTAATTGCGAGACAAAGGAATACTCCAGCCATGCCTGAGCTCCCACGAGGACAGCCCACACCCCCAACCAACACATAACTAATTCATTGTTGTAACAGTGTTGCATAGCTATTTTACGTTATCTCACACTGGCCAATAAATGACCTGCCCATCCCCAGACAACCACGAGTTATAACCCATATAACTAAGGAAAGGCTTGGTACATCAATGAAGACCAACACAAATGAGACAGGTCAAGGGCGATTATTGAATTTAAAAGGGTTGATTAAACGCTTATCTGAACCTAAACCCAAGGATGGGATCAAGCTGCAACCACCAAATACAGTCCTAGTCAAGTCTATCAAAATAAAAGGGCCTTTGCTAGCAAACCTATTGCCAATCCTGAATTCCAAATACAAAATGGTGTGGGAGCGTATTGTGTGCAAAAATGGAAAAGTGTTCAAAAACAATATGTCAGGACAGTTGAGCAGTTACCCTCCCTTCCCCACGCTCACAGGACAAGGCAGCACGCTCAAGCCTCCTGCACTCTGGCTTCCTTGGCACAAGTGGTTCGTATGGTCTCACACCACTTCTTCGGAGAATCCTTTTTGTGTCTTAAAGAAACATCTTGTCAAAACACAGGCTTCCTCTGCCTTGAAACAAAGTTCACTTGGCTTGTCAAGCACACAGTATTGCCTCCTTTCCTAGTGACTGCTGGTACTTTTAGTTCCTTTTGTTACTCACAGTTCAATATCTCAGTACTAGGACCTTCTGTGCCAAAGTCTTTGCCATTGAAAGTCTTAGCCATTGAAAGTCTTACTGCAGAAGGTCTGATGGAGCAAACAAAACCCCAAAGTTCTTTTCAAGATTCTCACATTCACAATTGGTCTGCTTCCTTTGGCTCGGCCCATGGTCCCCCTAGTCGGGCTCGGATCCCTTTTGACACCAGAATCGAAGACGTGCGACTGTGCACAGGAATTACCTGTCACTGGAGCACTTTGCTTTACACTTCCTTACAACTCTAACTTTCACTTCTGCCACTACTCGGCTGGATACCTTACAGAGACCTTCGATTGGGCACACACGTGGTGCCAGACCACTGTCTCAGCCTTGCTCTTTTAGACTACAAGTACCAGAATGCACAATCAAGGTTTTGGTCCCACTTCACCAGGTACCAGCACTTTTGGGATTCACACAAAGTTCTTGTCACAACACATTATCCCACCTTAGTTTCCCTCGAGTCACAGGGTCGCCATCTTTTACCCTCGGGGATGAGGCATTAGCAATGGGGATTTACTTGAGGTCAGGGTCCCAAGCCCCTGCCCCTCAGCTACCTGGGTTTCTGGAACTCAACCAGCAAGCAAGCACTGATGTAAACACTACCAGAAAAGGATAGCTGGAGTTTTGGTTCCCTGGGGCACGGCTCCCCTGCCACACTGTAGCCCCCTTTTGTACTCACAGGCCTTAGTGTCTTGGCAGTCCGTTCCCCTTCTTGCTTCCCCAATGTTCTCAGCTGTGGACTTCTTCTGGTCTTCACGGTTACTTCAGCATTCCCAGCTCGCTCAGAGTGCCTGGGTGGCTGACCTTTTATACTCTTTGAAAGAGTTGATGCGAGTCAGTTGTGTATAGTTGTCCCTCCCTGCCAGACTCGTCCCCTGACCTAATTAACGGGACATCATGGAGACTGTCCATAGGAATTAATTGCCCATGATGTATGGGTAATCCTCATGACTCCCATCTACCCCTTCTCCGTCCCAGTAGTTGGACTGGGAGAATGGAAGTAGGGATTGTGGGAATTGTAGGATTCCCTGGAGATCATGGAAAAAACATGTAGGTTCGTCAGGGTGAAGGGGGTAAATTTATTGTGATGGGTTGATAAATTTTCTATTGGGTTTTAATTTCCCCTGGTAATTTCCTCCTTTTATTTACAGAAAGGTACTGGGGTACGACGGGGGGACTCTGCTAACAATATCCCATGACAACTGAGGGGAGGGTAGGGGTGTGGCGGAACAGGATGAATACCATGTCTTGCCCGAGGCTGTGTCTCCCATAGTCCCCAAGAACCCCCCTGCCCAGGAGATTCTCCCTCACTCACCCGCCACAAGCCCCCCAAGATCCTTGAATTCCATGGCACCAGGTGACATTCGACCACCAACCCTAACAAGTCCTGAATGTTTGAGAACCCACGTTGCACGTCTTTGAACCAATCATGATTTTGATCGTGAGGTGCTCGGAGGAATACATTATAGTCCGAAATGAGGGTGGAGTCCTTGGAGCCAGATGGGACGAAGGGAATGAGTGAAAGAGTGCGTGGAGGACAGAGTGCCCCAGAACCTCCCTTGTGCCAGTCTTAAAACCCACCAGGTGCACAGTATAATGAAGTAGCATTAGTGTAGTTAATTTGTTCTTTGACTTTTGTGGGTGAAGATGATCTCTGCAGCACCCGCGTGATGGAAGACAGACTGGACCCAATGACCTGGCATCCCTTATGGATCAGGCGGACCATGTATAGGTGCACACCAGCCGTGCAGGTTTTTACTGTATTGTTTTGCATCATGATGACCGTCTCCTCTTAAGCCTCTGCTTGTACCATTTTTCAGCAGACCGTTCTTTGCAGCAGAGTTCTTTGCTGTTGCTCTGATTTTTGAGATTAAAACGTATTATCCTTACAAGATCGACTTGGGCCTTTTTTCTCTAGCGGGTTGTATTTTGTCTTCTGGTGTGAGCATTTAGGGGCGTCCCTTCAGAAGCCTTTGACGACAGGAGCCACTTCCTGTTGACAATGGCAGTCAAAGTGCAGAAACAGCCCAGAGAAAGTTGGCTTTAGGATTGATTCACAAGTTTAAAGTGGTAATTATTAAAGATTTAGTGTCTTTGGCTAATGCGGCTTTCTTTGATCGAATCTAGAATATTCTGCCTCCTGCTATTGTTCAATTACCTTCACTCACATAGGCACCATTTGACGACCTGTAAAACACTGCAATCCACAGTTTTTTGTAAATACATTTCTGGTCCGTGTATACCCTTCTAAACCCCAATAAAAAAAAGTTAAAGATAGGGAAGACCTTTGCCCATTGCATCTCAAACTTGAATACTATTAATTGGTAGACAGGCTCTCCAAGGTATTGACAAGCAGTAGATAAAAAGCAACACCATTTTCAGGAATGGTCAAGCCATCATGACAATGAAAACCAGATGGAATGGCACAACTCCCAGTGGGAGACATGGTTGGAATCTCACGCCACCTGGGCAGTGATATGAAAAGGTCCTGACCAGGTTCAGACTGCGGTACACATACTTACCATTCATCAGGTTTGCCTGAAAGTTCAGAACCCCAGAACTGGACAGCTGGGACATCACAGGGTAGCTGGTAGACGGAGCTGGGATCAGACTGCAGAAAGTAGCATTAGAAGAGAAAACTGGCATTAGGACCGTCATAAAGTAGCAGTTTCCTTCCCACCACCTGAAGTAGGAAGGCAAGTGCCATTAACACCTTTGGAACCTCAGCAGCATGGCCAGTTAGACCGCTTGTCCCCAACCCCCTAAACACCATTTGCATCAGGCATTATACCCCATATTACATTCTAGATAAACCTTATGAAGTTCATTACTGGTACTGGCACTTGGTCTGGCAGAATTACCACCAGATTACAAATGTCGGTTAGGGTGGTAAATCTCCATTCCATGGCACCGATAACACTGGTGCCAGTAATACCAGCTATGTTTTCTGATGGGGTGGCAAAATTCCCTCCAGCTCTTGGATGGAGGCGATTATGGACACCCCACTGGCAAACTTGTACTTCGAAGGTGCAGGAACATGCTGGTGAATGGAACTACCGGCACATTACCACACCGGCAAAGATGTAATGAGGCAAACCGCAGGTTCTTTGAGTACTTGAAGCTAACCATACAATGCTCATTTCTTAGCATCAGTCCTTGACTTATCATATTCTGTACAGTTATGGCTGCAAGCCCTCCTGGGAAAACGAAATAAAAATAAATTTTAAAAAAGCAATGTAATCTAATCAAACATTAGATTAGCTACCACCACATCACCTAAAGCTTAATATCAAGACAGCATGCAGGAACCTTTATACACGCACAATGAGCCACTGGCCAAAGTGGCATTAAATTTGGGATACTGGCTGTTGCAACATCCTAGCTCCACTCCGTCAATCTCTGGACACTAGTGAGAAATTGACTGCACCACTTGGGGATCCTTGCAGTCCTTCAGGCATACACTCCACCAAAGCACCACCACTAGGTTTGTGGCAGGTTCCAACTGTTCAATAACCGAACATGATTAATCAAGGAATCTCTGCTTCCCGAAACTGGGTTTCCACAATGAAACATTAGGCTTGCCTACTCCAGAAGCATGGTCACAGGGCCCAGTCAGTCCTATACTGGAATGCTCAATGCACCCACCTGCAATACTTCATAATCACACAACCTAAAGAAAGGTCCATCTGGTATATGCTATGTATTGCTTCAGGTCCCACCTTGCCTTCATTTTGTATAGCTCTTCAGCAGCTGCATCAAGTGGTCTTGGGGTTGGGTAGGTGTCACGAGGTCACAGAACAAGCTAATGCAGTCCTTTTGATGGGCATCGAAAATTAAAGCCTGAAGGAGGGAAAAGGTTTGTTGGTAAGTGGAACCTTTTTCTTTCGTCAGGCCAGTGATGCTTAGTGGAGGACTGCACCCAATGTTTAGTCTACATCACAGCCCCATGTGAAAGGCTTGGAGCGTTGGCAGGACTGGAGGAAATCTGGATGAGCACTCCAGACTGGAGCGGTCTGGCGTGATCTGCCCTAAATCTTCATGTAGTTGCATGGATGGCCAAAATGTTACTGGAGGTCAGCAGACAGGGATGGAAGCACTTGGCAGGTAGAAAAATTACCATGGGCACGTCAGACATTGCCCTGATGGGGGCCTAGTTTAACCTCTTCAGGACCTGTGATACATACTTGTCAGGTTAAGTGTAGACTTTTTGGGAGCCTGGCAAAGACAGCACGATTATTCCCAAAACAAGGCAGCTGCAGGGAGTGACAAAGCCGATGGCTGGGGGGCTTTGAATTAATCTTTTTTAACTCTTAAATTAAGTTATTTCAAAGTAATTACAACTCAGAACAGACAATCAAGTTAAACAATCAGAGCATAACAAACTATAAAATGTAATAAACATAACAAGTCAAATACAGTGCAGAAAAAAACACTAATCAATAATTGACCATTCACCATTATCCTAAATACTGCTCTTACACACAAGAATACTACAAAGACACCACAAACATTAACCCTCACCTACCGCCCAAAGAAAAATAAGCAATAGAAAAATAAATATATACATTCTGACAGAGCATCACGCATAAAACTCATTGAATTTACTCCACTGTTCATAAATATCCTCTTTGTGTAGTCTACTCAATTTCAATTTCTCAAAACGAGAAAAGTATTTGCAGTTGAACTAACCAATATTCCATACACAGCTTTTTCCTAGTCTTCCAGACTCGCAATAATCAGTCTGACAGCAACCAAGAAGACCTTAGCAATCCAACACATCAGATATTCAAGATGTCTCACACAACTCGAAGATTTCAAAATCACCACTAATGGATTTCTAGGAAAAGCGATCTCAATCAACTCTATCCAAAACACCATTATTTTTCCCCAATCCCATAACATGTGTAGCAAAGTTACCTTCTCTTTCAAACAACCCCAGCATCTATCAGTATCACCAAGTCCCAATTTAAACATCTTATCCGGAGTCCAAAAGTCCTCTGATTAATAAAGCGCAAATTCAAATCAGCCTTTGCCCCAATTTGAACCTTCCACATATTTTCCCAATCCTTCAAGGGAATAACCTCTCCAAGTTCTTCAGACCATGTACATCTCAATTCATCCCATAGTACTAAGGAACGATCATCAGTCGGAAACTTTAAAAAAACTAGACACCTTATGAGGAACAGTAGAGAAGATCACACCTCTCAGTGCGACAGAGGCAGGTCAATCATCTGACTCCTCTCCAAAATCAAAGCAGCCAACAAATTATATCTTCGCAACTCCTTCTGGTGTAGACCACATATAACCTTCAAATCCTCAAAAGACATACCCATCATACCAGATGTCTCCCAACAATAATATGCCCCTATTAATCCAGCCTCTCCAACTCAACATCCTATTGTTAAAATCTGCAAACCTGGACTTGATTCTGCCAGATGGAAGCTTCCTCATAAATATAATCCTCTTCCACCACCAGAAACCAAAGAGACAATAGCATATTTAGTGACCATCACGGATTGCAATTTAGCCACTTGCCGAGGTAACTTACCAAAGGAGTACAAACTTTTCACATGGAAAGGACTTGCAGATTTTCCTCAATTCTTGCCCAAAGTGGAACTACAGGTCTATTCATAAAGTAAACAGATTTCTTTAATAAAAAGCCATTGAAATAATTCTCAAGAACAGGATAAACAAAACCACCTTCTGAAGCCCCTCAAATCATTAAATATCTCGGTATCTTGTGCCTTTTGCTAGCACCCCATTAAAATTATTGAAATACCTTATCCACCCGACAATAGTTTTTTGAAAATCTCAATGGAAGAGACTGAATAATGTATAAATCCTTGGGTAAGAGCACCATCTTGATGGCATTGACTTCAGCCCAAACCGACAATGGTAGTCTTTCCGATTTACGAATGTCCTTCCTAAGAATTTCAATGATTTTATCAACGTTGAACCCAACCATCCCCTTCATATCTAGTAAGGTACACGGCCAGATACTTCACAGAACTATTTCCCCCCCACCCATTTACAATTCCAGTTTAACAATTGATCCCGTACAGGTGTGTCACGGACAGGGAATACTACAGTTTCTTCCCCAATTGATTCTGTATCCTGAGAGCTTACCCACCTCCTCAACCATATCTCGAAGTATATTACCACCAGTTTGAATTACCAAGGAGTATCGTAACATCAGGATAAGCCAACACAACTTCAATGTCACCCATCCTAAAACCTGAAAGACACCGAGATTGTCGAATATAAAGCAAAAATGGTTCCAAAGCTAAGTTAAAAAAGGTAAGGCGATAAAGGACATCCTTGATGAGTACCTTTGAATAATTTGAAGGGAGCCAACAGTAACCCATTTACCCAAACTCTAGCACTAATATCTAATTGTAACGCCCCAACAGCATTAATGAACAATGGACCAAAAGCCATCTTCATCAGTGTAAAATTCAAGAAGGTCCAATGTACACTGTCAAAAGCCTTCTTGGCATAAAAAAAAATAAAGACACATTTTCAGCCTACGCACTAGAAAGGTTTAAAACATCTAATAGCGTTCCAATGTTATCATACCCAAAGCGCTGTTTCCTAAAACCTACCCGAGTACCATCTATCAGTGCACCTACATGTTTATCAAGCCTACAAGTTAGGATCTTAGTAAAAATCTTCATATCCACATTTAGAAGGGAAATGGGATGATTATCACACTTTGATGCATCTTTCCCCACCTTTGGGACTACAGAAACAATAGCCTCCCTCATTGAAGGACATAGTGTACTTTCCATCAAAATTCTATTATAAAGGCCACATAGTTCAGGAGCAAGCAGCTCACTAAAAGGATTGATAAAATTCAGTCCACAGGCCATCCGGCCCCAGAGACTTTCCAATTTTTAAATCATGGATAAACCGTGGTACCTCATCTACTATTACATTACCGGAGAATCAATAAAGTTTCTAGCATCATTAGACAGACACTTCATCAAAAAACTCAAGATCCACTGATGGACTATATCCCACAGCATAAAGAGTAGAGTAAAAGGAACAAAAACACTACATTTCTTCCCTCCTAAACACCATATTACCTGAACCATCATCTAACTTGCGAATAAAAGAGCGTTAAGTAAAACCATCTTCTCGCCAGTAACCTACCACTACAATCTTCACTCTCCCAAAAACAGTTTCAGATAGAAGACCCCATGATCAGCTTGAGCCTCACTGCACATTTCAACAACTCTTACCTTATCCATGTTAATAGGGTCTTCTCTAGCCTTGGTACGGGCAAACTTAGACTGAAGTATACCTAAATCCAACTCTAGATCTTTCAACTTATTTTCCCATTTCCGCCTAATCCTAGCAGTCCAGTTCATCAGCTCTCCTCTTATCAAGGCCTTAAGAGTCCAAAACTATATATCGGCGGACCAGTATTTTCAATAAAGAAATTCACAATATAACTATTCAGTGAAGTTAGACCATCATCAATCTCCATCTACCAGAATCTCGTTTCAAGGTCCCAAAAGGAAGTTTGACTTTAACTAATGAACGGTCCAAGAGGAACCTTTCGCAGATCTTTGCCTCCACCACAGTTTCAACCAAAGTGTTCAGAGATGAACACAATCAAGCCTGGAAAATGAAAAGCACCTCTCCCCTTGATGTAAAGTCCTCCATGAATCAATCAGGTCAAACGTTTCAATAAAATCTTGGTATTCCTTACTAGACTTCTGGCCAGTAAATTGCCATTTTGAAGATCGATCCAATTTGTAGTCCAGGACACAATTAAAATCCCCTCCTAAGACAATAGGCTCCCCTCTCATAAAGAGCCTAGTTAGAGAACCAAAAAAAATCACCTTAGACACATGGTCCATATACAGAACCTACGGTAAAAACCCATCTTCAAATTTCAAATCAACCAGAATCACACGACCCATGTCATCCATCGCCACCCCTTCCACCCAACCACCCCCTCCGAATTAAAAGCCCAATTGCCCTCGACTTAGAAGAGAAGCAATTCAGCCACGCTTGTGTATCTTGAATTAGTAAGAAGCTTCTCCGCACCCTCCACAAGATGAGTTTCCTGAAGAAAAATCAATTCTCTCCCTCCAAAGTCTAGACAACACTTTCTTCCTCTTTATTGGACAATTCAACCCTTTCACATTCCATATTCAACCCCTTCACCTTCCATGTTCCTACCATAATCAATCCCATAGCAACTAAAGTAGATGAGTATCAAATCCCCAAAAAAGGACCACACAACTTTAAAAAGTATAGAGTAAACAAACAGATCCAGAATAAATAATGTAATATCCCAACCCCGACAAACAGATCACATAAGTCTGACAAAAGCCAAACCCTTAAAGAAAATATATTTACATAAGTAGACCAATTCCTAACTATACCACCCAGAAACCTGCATCCACATAGTAGTATTTACTAAACTCAAACATTTCAAATTGAATCAGAAAGAAGTGAAACAAATTCCAAAGCACACCAAAGAGCCTCAGGACAAAGCTTCCACCAAGTATAGAAAAAGAATGTTTTAAAAAAACACAATCGCAACAACTTCATCTTCAAACCTATTAAAGAAGTGAAAAGGAAAGCTAGAATCCAAGCAGTAAATAAAACAGCAAAGTAGGAGCAAATCAAGAACATACATAACGAAAGCAAATGTTATAACATCAGAGATTACATCACCAAAACTATTTTACAGTTCTAAGGGCTAGTGTCACATCTACAACCTACTAGTATTCCAAAATGGCTGAGTGTATGACAAATAGAGAACTCTCCACTGCCATAATTAGCAGTTAAATGTCATGGTCACACAAAATGACCAAATAAATCACCATTCATCACAAAACAGGGTGACAGAACTACCAAACATTAACGATGATAGTTTTCTTGTCCGACGCATTTAAATACTAGTGAAAATGTATCAACGACCATGACACAGACAACTAAAAGTACTGAAAGCATGGGGCCATATAGAAGTTAGCCATGACACAGAATGCAAATAATCAGTCAACCTCCATCTAAAAGGGAGGCAGCCACGACAGACTCAAAATTGACTGCTCAAGACCGGTTGAATGATGCAACCCCACTTTTGTCTGTGGTAGGCAAGTCTAACCAATAACATATCACAAACTCCCTTCCTCCATTTCATCTTCCCCTTGAACTCCTCCACCCGTCAACAGATCAATCTCCCAAACCCAAAAGTGCAAGCTGCATTCACAACAATGTATCAGGCAGGGATAGCATATTGTCTTCCAATAAAATAACTCCAAGGCACTTGTCTAATTGGATTTTTCAAGCCACTTCCGCACTCACAGATATCCGATTGAATTTGCCCAGTCACCTTAAACCACAGGACAAGTAACTGGTAAACCGCATAGTAAATATTGTAGATGGGAATTTGCATAGCACCCTCAATTACACCCAACTAACGTCCACGATTCCCTGGTAATTTTACAAACTTCACAGCATAAACAAGGGTGATTAAGAACCCACAAGTTACCAACCCAACTATTTTTCTGATAAGCCCAACTGGGACTCTCCGATCTTACAATATTCTCCACTGCCTCATGGAATATAAACCAGCATTTGCAAATAACCCTTTCCAAGTTCACGACTTCAAAATCGGTGAGGGAGGCCACACCATTAATCCTAGCAGTCATGAGAAGAGAAGCTCCTGCGATTGTTGTTGTAGACCCTCATAGCCGTTTTCCAGATGCACTGCCATGAGTATCCTCAGCATCCAAATCGAACAAAAAGTGCAGTTGCCACATTCACAAATCGCTTCTCAGTGACATTGCACCTTCACTCTCATCCAAGGCTTCTGATGAACAATTCGGCCCTTGGAATTATTGTGCAATAAGGTAAATAAAACAGTTTCAGCCGTCAGGGCATAGAGGGTCATTCTGCCTTGAATTCGAATGGCAGTTCACTGACAAAACAGCATATCCAGACCTTTGCGTCAGCTGGTACCACCATCCGGCAACAATTGGGTGTCGAGAGTGCACACACCAAGGCTTTTGCAGACAGCCATGTCTTGTGACTGCACTTGCTGCTGGACCATTGGAGGCTCCTCCCCTGCCTCCACACAACTGTCCCTATGGTCAAAAGCAGATGGCAGCACGCAGCTAGCGCGAAAAACAGCTTATTACAGAATAACGAATAAACGGCACCAGCCCTCTATTCTGCTTGAAGTTTTTTATTTTTTTGTCAGTAATATTTCGAGCCAGCCCCAGGAATTATATATATATATATATATATATATATATATATATATATATATATATATATATATATATACACACACCAACATACTGCACCGTGATTCAGTGTCATAACCCCGGCATCCGTCCATTTGTATCCAACACAACCATAGCTCATTCCTTTTCCCCCCAGAAAAGCTGAGAATTAGTCCTTGTTTGTTTTTGGCATAAAAAGGCCGCAGATTTATTCCACAATATCACAAAACCATACTGTACACATTTGTGGAAAACACTCATAAGATGCGGCGACTGCTCAGTGTCCCGAATGACTGCTTCCCCCTTTCTTTCCCCAAGAGTCCAAAAGTAGGCCCAACTCTCACCACCTTGCGTCTGAGCCCCTCCTGCCCCTGTAGGCGCTCCTGGGTGGGAAGAGTGCCGTTTCCTTGGGGGAAGCTGAGCCCTAGTTGTTCCTCCCAGACGCCCCTGCCGCTTAGGCTCCCAAAGGGCGCTGGATCAGAGAAGAGCGAAGACCCTTCCGGCTTTCTCCTGACTCATCAGGAGTCTGTCTCATGCGTTTGTTCGGCCAAACACCGCCTAATCATCCTGCAACGATGACCACCAGGTATTCCTGCTTGTTCTGTTCGTAGGGTTGGTGGGAAAACGAAAACCCCCTCGGTGGGTAACGGGCGTCCTCTGCAGCAGCTGGAGATGCTGCTTTGTGTCTTGAGCCTGCCCATTATAAAGGGGAATCCACTCCCCCTTCCTTTGTTCGCCCTTCCTGGGCTTTCCCCAGATTCTGCTGCGCTTTCTTTCGCTGGCTTTTTCTTCCTTTTGCCGTGCCTGCGTCCCCACCCCCCCTTTCTTTCTAGGAGGGGGGAGGCCAGGAGGAGGACACTGCCCGGGTTATCAGGGGTGCCTCCTCCATTTGCCTTGCACTCTAGTCGTCACTGGCATAACCCCGGCATCCGTCCATTTGTATCCAACACAACCATAGCTCATTCCTTTTCCCCCCAGAAAAGCTGAGAATGAGTCCTTGTTTGTTTTTGGCATAAAAAGGCCACATGATTTATTCCACAATATCACAAAACCATACTGTACACATTTGTGGAAAACTCATAAAATGTGGCGACTGCTCCGTGTCCCGAATAACTGCTTCCCCCAAGAGTCCAAAAGTAGGCCCAGCTGTCACCACCTTGTGTCTGAGCCCCTCCTGCCCCTGCAGGCGCTCCTGGGCGGGGAGAGTGCCATTTCCTTGGCGGAAGCTGAGTTCCTCCCAGACGCCCCTGCCGCTTAGGCTCCCAAAGGGCACTGGATCAGAGAAGAGCGAAGACCCTTCCGGCTTTCTCCTGGCTCATCCGGAGTCTGTCTCATGTTTGTTCGGCCAAACACCACCACGCCACGAGTGGGTTGCCACCCACTGTGGCTCCCCCCTTTGCTCCTGTCCTTACATTTCCAGTATTTTTGTGCAGGGCTTCCAGAAACAGATCCATGCCCAATGTTGATAGGTGCACCCCATCCTTGAGAAAATAATCTGTAGACTTCAAATTAATCAGGCTGTGCCTGATCTGGCCAAAGCCCCTGCAGAACTTCGCCATTGCACAGTTTAGCTTCCACCTGAACTTCTCTACAGATGCGCGATTCTCTGCACCTCTCCATTCTGGCCTTGGGATGATATCTGACCAGACCATCTCCGTTTCCCCCAATTGACCTGCCAGCTCCTGTAGAGAACCCCTCATACCGGCCTCGGAGCCCTTCTCCCCAGGCTTGTCAGGTCGTTACCTTCCAGATGTATGACCAACACCTCCGGCTTTTGCTGTTTCCCCAGCAATCTGCGCACCCGCAGTTGTGCCCACTTCCTCCCTGGCCCCTCGTGCCACTCAATTGGAAATTTTGCTGTCTGTCAACTCCTCCTGTTCCGCCGACCAGCTTGTCCCTGCCCTTGAGACAAATGAAGGACCTACCACCCAGACCGCACTCTTTTCCATCCGGGCTGCTGCTGGTGGGGAGAAACAAGGTGGCCTGCCAATTGTCTCTTTTCCTCTTGTTCCGCCTTAACCAGGGTGGGCATGCTCGGAGCACCTCTGCTTGCCCCTGTAGGTGTTACCTGCTTCCCCCTATTCGTTTGCACCAAGTCTGCAGTAGGCCCCACTCTACCTGCGCCTACCCTGCCCTTGCAGGTGTCCGTGGGCGGGGAGAGCGCCGTTCCATTTTTTGGGGGAAGCTGTGCCCTTGTTGTTACCACCAAGACGCCCCTGGTGTTAGTCTCCCAAGAGGCACCGGTCCGAGAAGTGCGAATCCCTTCGTGCTAGGAGTTAAAAATGCACGCCTTTCAGTGCTTCCCAACACTATTAGCCCTTGACCTGTTAACTACCGCAGATGTCCAACTCCCATTGTTTGTTGATTAGTTCCCCCCCTTTGATTATTAGGACCTGACCCCGGCAGCAACTTGAACCACTGTGAACCGCACCGGGTCCACCACATTCCACCTCACCCTTCAATCGCCCCAAAGGTCCTGTTTTATCCCAAAATGTGGGCACCCACAACCTTCCACCTAATCTTCACCCCCTAGATACCGATTTACCCCAACACATTGGATGCCACATCCCTGCCACCCGAGGTTGTCCTATAGAGTTACCCCACCTACAGGGCGATTCTTGTGTTATGTGGCTCTGGCCGAGAGGGAGGGTCATGTTAGTTCGGCCCACCAGTCTCCCTTTGGCATGCCCCGGTTAAGGGCGTACTACAGTTGTGCCGACTAGGAAGGGTATTAGTTTACCATGTCCTTGAACCGTGGACAAGCAGGTTTAAGCTGTCCCACAACATGACAGCCTTAGACCAGAGTTGCCTATAGCAACAGCGGCCATACGGCCACCCTATGCAACCCGTGGCAGTTGCCATTGCCCATAGCAAGAATTGTGCACCCTATGGAACGCTCAGCCCGGGAAAACTATATGTCCCATTTGAAAGACTTAACCCTCCATTGTTCAGTTGCGCGGGAACGCGCTGCGGTTTAAAACGGTCCCTATCCAATAATATCTCTGCGCCGAAATTAAACATGTTACCAACGGCTGCAGCCCTCGGTATTTCCTTTGGCCGCCCACCTTCAGTTCGCCGCTAGCGGGTTGCCCCGCCGATAAAATAAAAATGGGACCCAATACAACTTGAACCTGGCTGTACACATGAATGAATCCTTTACGGACGCCTGCCAGAATACTGCATTGCTCGCCCGTCCCCCATGACGGTGTTTCGCCCCATTGTGGGACACCACCGTTGCTGATGTCCTCTTCCGCTGCTGCAATGGAGCCAGAACAATAACCTACTGCCACACAGTTCGGGCCCCGTCCTTTGACCCACCGGACTGTCCCAGCCCAAACTGCAACATCACCCCTCTTTCAAATAAAACCATGGCATTGTACTTCCTTGTCGGCCCGCAAACCTATGTCAAGAAAACCTTGGGATAACTGGCCATCCCACTGTACTGTCCTACGTATGCCTGGGCAGGGGGTTCATTATACTTTGATCAGTTCTTACCTGCATAATCATATTCCCAGGCAGCTATTGCTTCCTTTATGCTCCTGCCACCGCTGCCTGTAACCAAGGGCCAATTATACCTTGTGGGTACTGCCAGCCCCCTACAGGCACCCACTTTGTCATGCCGCAATCAGCATACCTTTCCCCGGCTAAGGCATCCCCCCCATGGACTGAATTACCAGCCTGCTATAATGCAGATTCATAAGTTACGCCACTGCCCCACGTGGTCTGGGAACCTTTAAGGCGGCCAACCTCCTTTAACCTAGGGCAACATTCCTGTGATTCCATGCCCAATCCGAACCCATGGGGTCGGGCCCCTGCCCCAGCTCACTTAACTACCTGCCACTTGAGTGCTCCAGCCGCGTTCCTGCTTACTTTCACGCTTAGGTTAGCCCAAACCAAGTACTCGTTCGATTGGGGAATCGCCCGTTACCACAACTTGTTCCTCACTAGACCCAGAGGGATATTCATCTGCCAATCCCATGCTTGTACCAGTTACCCCACAATTGAACTATGGCTAGTGATCCACCGCACGGCTGGCTAGTGTGGGGCGGTGGAGGCACCCCTTCAAGCAAAAGTGTGCCCATCAACACTTGTCCGTACACGTGGTACCACTGTCATAACCAAACATAACGAGGCGTGAACTAAGCTTTTCCTTCTCAAAGGCACCTGGATTGTTAATCCCCTGCACCTTGCTATTTAGTGCCTGTCACAAATCCTTTGAAAGCACCTGCTGTCTTTGTGCGTGCCTTGCGTCATACTGTATAACTGTATGCCGGGGGTTCCCTGATGGGTAGCCCCAGCTGTCGTAGCGCCGGCTGTGCGACAAGCTAGATTACAAGTAGTTATGACACCCCACACGGTCTTAACTCAACCCCCCTTGTCACCGTACATTGAAGCAAACCGTGCCACCCCATACGCAGCAGTTCGCCTTGAAACACTTGTAGGGGAGTTATAACTGCCCTATCACCGCATAACATATGGTGCAAAAACTAAGCCTGGTCCCCCAAAGCATTGCGCTAACAAGCCATTGTTTCCACTATCATTGATCCCCTAGCCACCTGAGATTCCTTAATAGCACTTGGACCCGTCTCCCGCCAGCAGCTCCTCACCCAGCACGTGCATATCCTATGGTTAGCCCACTACGCCCGGCAATGGGAGGGGTACCATACCTCCGTGGGGAGGAGCAAGTCTGCACTTACATTGGGTAACTACTTGTGTCAACCCATTAACCAAACCTTCCTCCTCATGCTGCTTCACCCTGGAGTCACCCCATCCCACGGGAACGATATGCCAGGCCCGATACCGGTTTGCTCGCATTGATCTCTCCGGTCCCCATTCCCTTAAAAGGCCTCTCGTTTGGTGTGCGGTCATACAACTAAACACTATAACAGGCAGCCATCCTTCTTATCCCCTCTTCAAAACTGCCCGCATTTACCACTACTTTATATGCACCTTTCCCGATATTGGTGATGCACACATGCCATATTCTTTAACCCATGTACAAAATACTGTTCGCATTTACCACTACTCTATCATGTACATTTTCCAATACTTTCCCTGCACCCGTGTCCCACACACAGTACTACTTGAACGAGGGCAACCTGAATAACTTGCTTTCCAGCTCCCAGTACCGTTGTAAGCCATGACCTTTCCTACCACCCCTCGCTTGGAATGTTCTCTAGAACAGCTCATGTATCTCAAGCACATTTTTTGGCCCGTATCCTGACGCATGCAGAGAAGGCGGCTGTTCCTTTACAAATGTATATCCTTGGAAAACAATGTTCGGCCCGATTGTCGCCATGAACATTACCAGCTGTTTATGCATTTAGATGAGAAAAATACACTGGTGTATGCAGCAGACTTCCTCTCCTTTCTAAGGCCCCTGGAATTGGCCAGCCATAGATTGCGGAATCAGAATGCATGCAGTACCCGAAAGTACCATCGGTTGCAGAATTCAGCTGCAATCCGGTGCAGCACGGCAGCTGCATTACCCCTCCGAACTGCCTTTAACCGAGACGCCGTGCCCAAAACCAGCAACACAACACTCTTATACCCCACACTTCTAAATTTGTGAGCATACCATTTAAATCACCCCACCGCTGTGGCACAACAAGACAGCTTCTATAGCATCTGTAATAATAATGGCATTTATATAGCGCTGCGAAACCTCAGGTATCTAAGCGCTGCTTATTATTAAGCACGGTGCTTTGGCCCTGCCGGGATTCGAACCTGCGTTAGCAGGCTCTGCACGGATGTTAACGCTAGCACTCTGTGCCACTTGACCAGCTGTCCACACACTTACTTGTGCAACGCACCCGAAAGGAGACCAAGAACGATGCAACAGCAAACCCCCTTATATATGCACGTGATCCAAAATTAAACCCCTATGCCGCCTCGACAAGCCCCGCCATAAAAACAACATTTCCACCGATTGCATCCCAAGGTGGTTCGGTCAAACTTCCACAATACTCGCAGGAAGCCTACCCGCCCCGTTTTTAATCCCATAAAGCTTTCCACCTGGGCTAATACAGCGGTTAAATCCATCCCGCTCGCTACCCCCACACGCTGATCTGCCTGGCCCCTCAATCACCTAATGCCGTGTGCATGCCGCCCATGCAAGGCTTGACCTCTTGCTGCGCACTTGCCAGAGAGCATATCTCAACAACCCTCACTTGTCGCCTGTAGCTGCGACCATACCGCAAATTAATGCCCTTGCGCACACACTTATTAACGTGAGGTAAGCAGAGGGAGGGTGGGTGATACCCGAGAGCCATAAGGGCCCGACCCGCCAAGGAAACTTTCCTATTCCTTGCCCCTCCCCCACACGTACATCTGACCGCGCATTTTTTCCTGCGCTCGTGGCTCCCTCTTCACAGAGACCCCGTTCCTTCAGCGCTGGAAACACTTCGCTGGACCAGCCCTTTAACTGGAAACCCACCAGAAACCGGAGCACACCATCAAACAGGAACGGGAAAGCGAGCCAAAACGAAGTCCTCGCCATCAAACGGGAAACAAAACGAAGTCCTCAATAATTTTGGCAGCGGTGGGAAACGAAAACCTCCTCGCTGGGTAACGGGCGTCCTCTGCAGCAGCTGGTGATGTTCTGATTACTTACCGGTAATCTTCATTACTTCTAGTCCTACTCTTCCTCGTCACAATACTTACCTCATGAGGCACCCGCCTCATGACACAGGACCTATTTCTTCTTATTTCTATAACTCCTCCCCCACACCCACGTCACTTAGTTTCATATTACCAAGCCGTAGCATGGGACCTTCCCCGCAGGGAGGGTGAGGAGGGTCGTCAGTACTGTGACGAGGAAGAGTAGGACTAGGAGTAATGAAGATTACCAGTAAGTAATCAGAACATTACCTCCACGTCCACTCTTCCTCGTCCCAGTACTTACCTCATGAGGTATACCAAAGCAACAAACGGGGAAAAAGGTCCCAATGAGAGAGTCAAAACAGTGTAGAAACACACACCTTTAATAACTCCAATTTTACATCCCCACAGACAAAACTCCAACCCCGAAGGAACCAACCCCCGAGTGGGAGACATTCAACCTATAGTGGTTGATGAAGGTGCTCTGATCAGCCCAAGTGGCAGCTCTACATATCTCCTGTAGAGAAACCCCCCTACATCGGCCCATGAGGCCGCCAAACCTCTGGTGGACTGCCCCTGAACGTGCGCAGGCAGGCCCGAAGCCACATAGGCCATGGAGACCACAAGATGGATCCATCGACTAATGGACACTACAGATGCCTTACGCCCAGCCCCAGCCGGGCCAAAAGTAATCAGAAGACTGTCAGAGCGGCGGAAAGGGGCAGTTCTAGCCAAGTACTCCAACACCGCCCGCCGCACATCAATGTTATGCCAAGCCACTTCCTCTGGCGTTTGCGGATTTTGAAAAAAGGCAGGGAGAACCAGATCCTGAGAGATGTGAAAACGAGAAACAAAGCACCACCGAGTCCGGCAGAACCCTCAGGAAAGGGGGGGGGGGTGACATAACAGAGCCCCAATCTCCCCAAGCCTACGGGCAGAAGTTATGGCAATCAGAAAAGCAGTCTTCAGCGTCAGATGTTTCATATCAATTTCGGAAATGGGCTCAAAGGGAGGCCCTTGAAGAAACTTTAAGACAAGAGGGAGATCCCAAGGAGGAAGCCCCTTATAAGTACAAGGACGGGAAGAAGAAAAACCCCTGAGCAACTTCCCCACCAACACCTCCCCATCCAAGTGCCCATCAGAGTCCCCCAAAAGGAATTTTATGGAGGCCCACTGAGAGCGAAGCGTGGAAACCGCCAGGCCCTTGTCAAACCAATCCTGGAGGAATTGAAGGATAGCGGGGAGGCCAGAACGCAGGGGGGGATCCCAGACCACCCACACCAGTCCCAGAAATGGCTCAAATGTCTGCCGTAAGCCTTCAGAGTGGAGGGTCTAAGAGCATTCATTATGGAATCCACCACAGGACCAGAAAACCCCTGAGATATCAGCCTAGCCCGTGCAATATCCACACTGCCCATTGTATCTTGCGGACCCCCAACCGTACCTTCCCCAGAAGGGGACAAGGCCACTTCAGAACCAGCCAAGGCTCCTGGCACCGAAGGTCCAACAGAGAGGGGAACCAACTCCGACGGGGCAAGTACGCAGCGGACAACAATAGTCACCCTTGATATTCTGATGCGCTGAACCACCCGAGGAATAGGTGGAAAAGCATAAAGGAGACCCTGAGGCCACTGCACAGAGAGGGCGTCCACCCCCCACGCACCCTCTGTCTGAAAACGAGAGCAGAAGAGGGGAACTTTTGCTGAGGCTGGAGACGCAAACAGGTCCAGAATAGGGGTCCCGAACCTGACAGATCTCTGCAAAAACCTGGGTAGAGAGGACCAGTTCCACCGAGGAGGGAAACCGGCGGCTGAGTAGATCCCCCCGAACATTGTCCACCCCCCTAATATGTGAAGCCACCAGGGACACCAGATGTGATTCCCCCCCCCCCCCCCCCCCCCAAGCACCTATCTGAGCTGCCAGGGCATTCAAGGAGCGGCCGGAACCCCCTTGGCGGTTGACGTAAGCCAAAGCTGTCGTATTGTCCGTCCGGACCAAAACTGCCCGGCCCATCAGCAACCTCCTGAAGTACACCAGAGCCCGGAGAATGGCACACAACTCTCGCCAATTGGATGTCCGATGGCTCTCTTCCGGATCCCACAACCCCTGAGCAGAGAGTACTCCCAACGTAGCTCCCCAGCCCCTTCCACTGGCGTCGGTAGTAAGTGTGGTCACAGGAGGAATGATCAGGGACACCCCAGCCCGTAGTTTCGGAACCCTCAACCACCACTGCAGGGAGACCCGCAGCGCCAGAGACACCGGAATCAAAGCCTCGAAAGCTTGAGATGAAGGGAGCCAGTGGGAGAGAAGGTAGGACACCAGGGGGCGTAGATGAAGACGGGCCCAGGGAACTAGAAACACGCAAGAAGCCATGTGCCCCTGCAATTTCAGCAATAGGTGGGCCGGGACATACTGCCTCCCGAGAACCCTGCCCAGAACAGTCAGCAAGCGACGGACCCTCTCCAGGGACAGGAACACCTTCCCCATCCTGGTGCAAACCTGTGCACCAATGAAAACTAGATCCTGAGAAGCCTCCAGTTGGGACTTTAGCCAGTTCACCAGGAAACCCCAGTCCTGCAATGCCTGGCAGACCAATCAGAGATGAGAAATGACAGTCTGCCGGCAGGATGCTTTGATCAACCAATCGTCCAGGTAGGGAAATATCTGAATGCCCCGCAGATGTAAGTGCACCACCAGGGGAGCCACCAGCTTGGTGAAAACTCTGGGGGCAGATCGCAGTCCGAACGGGAGCACCCTGAACTGAAAATGTCGGGATCCCACTGCAAAGCGGAAGTGCATGTGCCAGGGACGGAGAGCCACATGGTAATAAGCGTCCTGGAGATCCAGAGATGTCATCCAATCCCCCTTTAATAACATCGGAAGAATGTTCTGTAAAGTCTCCATCTTGAAGTGTTCTTTTTGACGAAGCAGTTCAGGGCTTTGAGGTCCAGAATTAGATGGTACTTCCCCGAAGGTTTGGGGACCAGGAACACCCGTGAGTAGAACCCCTGACCCTGCACAGGGAGAGGAACGGGCATGATGGCCGCCTTCAACACTAATTTGGAGAGCGCGGCGTCCATGACCAACCTCTTGAGCCGAGACCTGGGAACCACAGTCCGAACCATGCAATGCTGGACAGGAGACGACAGGAAATGCACTTGATACCCGCATTGTACTGCGTCCAGAACCCATGAGTCGGAACACCACCTTTCCCATACTGGAAAAAACTGCCGGAGCCGCCCGCCCACCGGCAATTCCAAACAGTCAGGACTTAGGTGCCGGCCCAGGACGTGAAGAGCGTGGAGGACCCCGACCCCCCCTAGCTCTCCGAAAAGAATGTCATGAGGAGCCAGGAAAAGACCTGCTGGTCACTGGACCAGCCCCAGAGGAAGATTTCTTGGCCGTTGAAGGAGGCTTGCGTCGAAGTTTGTCAGCATGTTTGTCCGCCCTAAAAACTTTGTGCACCTTATCCTCAAGGCAATCACCAAAAAGCCTGGACCCAGTGAAAGGAAGTTTCAGGGCAGCCGCCTTCTGAGACCCATCAGTCTTCCAGTCCCTTAGGTGCAAATTCCTCCGGGCAGATATACCAGCCCCCATGGCCATGGCTGAACCACGCACCCCATCAAAAGCCAGATCGGCCAAAAACTCAACCTGTCTCTGCATGTCTGTAAGCAAAGGGGCACAATCAGAGCCTCCATTGACAGCCTTTTTCAACTCCCTGAAACCATTCAACACTGTTTCAGCTGTTTAGGAACCATAGATATTTGCTCGAAGGGCCAGATGCGCCCCTGCATGAACCTTCTTAAGGCCGGAATTAACTCGGCGGTCCACTGGATCCCGGACGGCCGCCTCCTCGGCCGACAGAGGAGCGACCCACCAGGCTGGCGAGGATATAGTCGACCTCAACTGGATCAGACAGCAAAGTCTCGCCCTTCAAAGGGTAAAGTTTGGACATGAAGCGGGGCATTGCAATCTTCTCCGGGTCATGCCATTCCCGGAGGATTTTTTCCCGGATATCAGAAACCAATGGCAACCCCTACCTAGGTGTATGCCTATACTGGCGAATAAAAGGGTCGGCCCCCTCCACCGGCACAGGGGCTCTGAAAATCCCATGCAATCCCCAACTTGAGCCAGCACCTCCTCCACTGCATCAGCCGAAGAGCAACAAGAAGAGGCCGATGACTCAGCGCCAGAAGAAGGAGGATAAGGAAGACGCCTGCGCTTGTGTCCATGAGCACGTGTGCGACTCCCTCTACGGTGCTTAAGCAGCTTCTTCAACTTCTTTCTGGTCAGGGAAAAACGCTTAGCCTTCTTTCTCCTTCTGTGTAAATCAGAAAAGAGGAAGAAGAAGAAGACAGGACCAGATGCCTGCTCTTTGCAGAATGTTTTCCCATGTTGAGTAAGCTCAAAAACAGTGACCAAGGAAGCCTGCTTCACCAAAGACCCCTGTACACCGAATCAAGGCTCCACATACAAACAATTGCTAATGTGCCTCTCCCACATTCAAATAGAGGCCAGAAAGAACAACCACCAATAGGAACAACATCAATTAATTCCTATGGCAACATGCCTGCAGCACCAGAGGAGGAGCCCACCCTTCTCCAGAGCACGTGGCTCAAACAAGAAAAAGGAGCCGCCAATCCGTGCACAGCCGCCCGTGCAGCATGGCCATGCAACAGGAAAAACATGCCCCCCCCTCTCCTTACCTTAACCCGGGTCCGTTCTCCCAGAACCCGGGCCACGATGCCCTGCGCTGGCCAAAACCCAGCAGAAACCAGGCAAGGCAGCCTGACTCAACTGGGTCCCAAGCCCGCAGGGAACCCAGGAGTCTTGCCACACCTGAAGGAGCCGAAGGCCCCGCCACACAGCCCCACCAGGGGGCCAGCATTCGGAGCTCCCCAGCGCCCCGCTCCGGGAAGAACAAAGCCCAACCTGCCGGAGGCTAAGTGACGTGGGTGTGGGGGAGGAGTTATACAAATAAGAAGAAATAGAAGGTCCTGTGTCGGAGGCGGGTGCCTCATGAGTTAAGTACTGGGACGAGGAAGAGTGAACGTGGAGGTAATGCTGCTTTGTGTCCTGTCACTCCCAGGGATCCATCAGCGCTGCACAATCAACTCCGAAGCCGCTGCAGTACTGCATTTTGCCCACTATCATATGTCGGATAGTTGATCATACAACACACGTATAAGATGACCAGATGAAAATACGGAAGCCAGGAAGTCACGTGACTTTGATGGTCAGAAGGTGCTTTCCTCAGATTAGAAGCGTGCGCTCTCCCTCTTCAATGGATCCAGATATAAACAAAGCAACGAAAGGCCGTTTTTAACCAACGGATCAAAGAAAATAAGTACATTTTAATTCCAAAAAAATCAGAATCCCCAAAAAATTTGTGGAGACAAAAAAACACTTGTAATCACTCTTCTGCTGTGCTGATTTTGGAGGTATTGATTGAGCCTCCATAAGTATGGTTTCCAAACCAGTCAAAAAAGCTTCAGCTTGTTTATGATCAGCAAAAGAGTGCACCTGCCCCTCCACCACAACACGTAGGATCGCAGGATAAATCATATAGTACTTCAGATGCTTGCCCTTTGCCTTCTCCTTGGCAGCAAAAAAGCATTTCCTTCTCTCCATAATATCCTTGCTTAGGTCAGCAAACACCATTATTTTGTTCCCCTACCCCCATGCAAGGTCACCAAGTTCTCGAGATTTCCTGAGAATTAACTCTAGGGTATCTAAGAAACTGACAAAATGTCTGGGACGCTGACGCAAAGCTGGTTTTGACCATCTATGTGCCCTTTCAATTTCTAGAGGCAATTGGCAATTTAGGGTCCAACTTGTAAACCTTTGCCAATTGCTCTTGGTAACGCTCCAGACCATCATTCTTCACCTGTCGCCAAGCCATTACAGAAAGGGCAAAGACCATGTGCAAATCAGGCTTGGTCCCACCCCCAAAGGGGCAGTCCAGCACCAACTACTAGGTCACATCCCTTCTGCACGAGACCAAAAGCAACCAGAGACAGGTTTCAGCCTCATTGGGTGCCATCAGTGAGGTGTAGCTTGGGTCTCCAGGCCCAACAGACACGGGAACCATGCTTGGGGACACCCGTCCTAGTTAGGGTGAGGGGATAGCTGGAAGGTTTAGAATTAATCTGAACTTCTGGCATTGCTCTGAGCAACAGGCCATTCTTCACCTGCCAAGCCATGCAAGGGGAGAACCTTAAGAAGCCAGGCTCCCAGCATGGAAATACAGATGACCTCAGCCGGTACTTTAGCCTTGATGGCAGACCAGACCCTCAGTAGGGTGATGGTTCACATGTTGAGGCTTGGGGCATGTGAGGAATTTGACCATCCGTACAGGTAGCGAGCGCTCGCCTGGGATTTTTAGATTTTTAAAAAATGAATCATGGTAGAGCAACTTCTACAAATGTGTAAGGCCATTCCGCACACATTTTCCCTGCTCACCGCGCATTTGCGTGTACTACAGGCGAACACAGCCTACAGACGCCGTCCTCCCCAGTCATGTTCAGCTAGCATGCGAGAGCCACGGGTACATCAAAGCATCTCAAGGGGGAAGGCAACACCTTCCTCTGGCCATGGGCAGCCTTATTAAAATATCCATGATCTGCCTTCCTGTGAAAAGGGCTTGTTCGCAGAACAGACAACTGGAAGGCAGAGCAAACACCTCTTTGATATGCAATTTGTCAACTTGAAGCTAGTTCCCACCCATCTGTATGAAAGACAGTGATAGGCATGTCTGGGTCTACCTGCACAGCGGACCCCTTTCAGAGGGAGAAGTATGTGATTTAAGGGATACAGAAGTCTGCTCTCATCACAAGCTTCAAGGGAGACCTGCGCTTTGATAAAGAGTCAGAGGGCTCGGTTAAGCAGAGAGACACTGATCTACAACAGACAGGAAAATGGGTGTGACTTGGAGTAAATGTCACCTCTTTCTTTCCTGTTGAAAAGCCCTCTGTTCCTGACCTCATGCATAACAGAATATTGTTGGTGGGGACCCAGGATTGGTTCCTTAAAGTAGGCTTAGCCTGCACCAATTACTGGGGCCATTTGGCTTTAAAAGAGGGCTGAGCCCCTCACTTAGCAGATCATCCGATGACTTTGAAAAGGAGTATGAAGGACCAATTAGGACCCTGGCTGCAGGTACAGTCTGCCTTACATCTTCCGCCAGTAAAGAAAGGCCAGGATTTCCAAAAGGGAAGCAAGATCCCTCCCCTAAACAGCTCACAGGCAACAGAGGGAGACACCGGACTCAGAGGACCCGTCCAGCAGCTCCATAATAGATACCCAGCCAGCATGCAGCATGCCCCGCTAGGTTCGGCCAGCAAGCTTCCTAAGCGGAACGTGCCAGAGAGTCTCTGAACAAAGGACAAGGCTGTTGCCTGCAAGCACGCTCCTTAGCTTAGCTTTGGGCCGTCTGCCTTGAAGGACGGCACAAGCCCTACAAAGAAGCTAGGAGGAGTGCCACGACCGCATCAACCAACATCCATCTTTTAAGGACATGGAGACAGTCAAGCCCTTGAACCACAACTGGCTGCACCACTGACTGTTGCCCCACTGCAGTCACTAAAGCCGCCCGAGATGTCCCGACTAGCGTTCCAGATAGTTAACCAGCACAGAATGGTTCTTGGCCCCGAGCTGCCGTGTAGGCCAGCCTGCAGCCGTCTGTCCAGCCTCCCTTGCCAAACTGCCAGCCGCCTGATACCATCAGTAGTCTCCTATCGCAGGAGCTGCAAAGTGTCATGAAACAAAGCATCAAGATGCACCATGTACATTGTGGTTCTGTCCCCCTGGTCCTTCTCCGAAAGTTTACAACCCCTTGCTCCCGAAACCAAATAACAGTTATGACTGATTGCTTTAACGCCTACCCTCCTGTCAGTGTCCAGAGTGCATCCCTTTCCTTCGTGAAACGGTCTGTCCTCTGTGTTACTTTACAGGGTGGGTTGTATTTGTAGTGGGCTAGGTCTGTCTGTTGTAATAATGATAGAGTAGATATTTTCACACAACCTTGACAGGACAGTCCCTTTTATCATTGGGTAAGAATTGTATTTCCGCTGTGTTGCAACTAATCAACGATCCACGACCATGCAGAGATAAGCCTGCCATTCCGTCCACATTTCCAAAATTGGACAAGTATGTTTATAATTGACTTGTGATCCAATCTGTTTTGGATCCCTTCTGATGTACTAGAAGTGTGGGGCTGATTGTTTAGAAATAGATCGTCATCCCTGGACCATTCCAGCTGTAAAATCTCTCCACTGGCTCACAGTTGCTGCAAGGATCCATCATCCACAAGGCTTTCGGGGGCATACAACCAACTCTCACCCTAAATACCTCCCAGCTAGAGTTCTTCGGTCATCTAGCGCCAATTCCTGGCAGATCAGATGCTTTTCCAGGCAGAGTGGGTGGGGTTGGGTAGATAGTTCTCCACAGGTGCCTCCCTTTGGAATGGCCTCCCTGCCCCCCTCAGACTGGTGTCTGATCTCCCCAAGTTCTAATAGCTTCTCAAGCCCTTCCTTTTCTCTTCTTCCTTTCCCCCTCCCCAGCTGTCCATGTCTGCTTCTTGACTGGCACCTGGTTCCTGCATAGTCTAACAGGGCACCAGCCCCTCCCCCTAATCCAATCTACCACTGCACTTGGTCTCCCCCAAAACCCCCCCCATCCACAACCTGCACTTGCCCTTCCGGGACCCTCTTCCTGCACTAGTCTGGCTGGGCCTGCACGCTTGCAGCCCCTTCACCCTCTACCTCGCACTTTTGACCTTCGTTCCCCTGCACTCTTCTTTCCCCTGGCCCTGTCCACCGGGCCTCCGCTGGCACTCGCTTCTCATGGGCCTCGCCACCCTGACCGACTGAATGTCACAAGGCCTAGTTAAGACCATTTTTGTCCTCCTCTTGCCCCCGCCCCCTTTGGCTTGTCAATTCTCCTGGTGGCTTGAGGTTGGTCATTCACAGTTTTGTGTGCTGCATTCTGATTGGAGGGGCTGGTCTTGACAGCAGAGGGAGCTTAACAGCCTTGTTGTTGATTGCGGCCCTGTGTGACTTACAGGCGAACAAAGCACTGCAGACAGTGCAGAGTGAATAGTCCAGCTGACGTTATGGGGCAAGGGGGGAGGGGGAGCAGGATTTCAGAGAAGGGGCCCAGGTCCCGGCCCATCCTAGCGACGCCACTGGTGGAAAGCCCTGCCTAGCACAACAGGGGCCCCTTTCAAAGCCCTCCTGTGACTTGAAAACAACCCTCTAGATCCCCCAAAACCTCCCATCAGCACGCCCACACGCAAATCCCATCTGCGCAATGGCTTAACCTTTCCACTAATATTCATTAGTCATTCCAAAAAATGTATAAGTCTACAATACTCCAGGTTCAAGAGCACACAAAACTACAACATAAAAACATGACAGCTCCATGCGCCCATTGGGTGTGCACCTTTCATGGTCAAGACAGCTTCTACATCAAGCAGGCAGCTGTGGCATATTGCAAGCACCTGTTCTCACCCCCCCCCCGGCCTTACAGCTCCATGATGGATAATTTGCCCTTCAACTGATAAATGTTGAGCTTGGTGTTCAAGGTTACCTGCTACCCCGATGAGTTTCATTGACCCCTATAGCTGCTATGCTCATTGCCCCCAGGCTGGCTTTCCAAGTTATGGAACAGAATGGTCCCCTTGTTCTTTAGTGTAAAGCAGTTCTCGGAGATTCACCATTTCAATGCAGCGCCAAAACTGCCTCATTCAGCCCTGGTTTCTTAAGCATCTCCAACATTGGCCAGAGGTCAGAAATGTTCCATTTCTTCTGTTGGCCAGGGCAAAATAAGTCATTTTGCGGACATTTCTAAAATACTGTAAAACCTATTGTTCTGCACGATTGTCCACTCACCACCCCATCCGTTTGTCTTTTGCATGCATTTGCCCCCCACTCACCACATGTGCAGAATTTATGGTGGAGATTAGCTAATTTTCGAATGCCGCTATGAATGTATTCATGCAAATCAGAACTTCAGAACTAAAGGCCTTGTTGGGCCATTAAAAAAAAAAAACAAAAAAAAAAAAAGAAAACCTATTACATAAGGCAAGAAACTATTTCCAAAGTCAGAAGCCTGAAGGTCAATGACTAGAAGGGAGCTTTAGTATTCCTAAACTGGCTAAAGTCATGTTCATTTCCCTTTAGCATGTCCCCGCCTCCCTAAAGTCCATATTCATTTCCCCTTAGCATGTCCCTCCCTAAAGTCCATGATAATTTCCCTTCACCATGTCCCCGCCTCCCTCTCCCAAGACTTTGTACGAATCAGCAACCCTTTCAATTCTCAAACTTCAAAGTAAAAGCAAAGTCACATGCCACTGCACCAATCCCTGGAACTACCCCTCCAGTGAGGAGCCACATGGGCAAAGTATTGTGGGTATTCAAATGCACCCAAATGCAAGCCTTCAGCTCGCGCCTGGCAGCAAAATTAATTAAAGACTGCTATTTTTTGTAGTAAAGTGTGCGTACAAGGGGAACATCTTCCACACACAAAAAAAAAAAAAAATAATAACTTTCTACCCTATACAGGTCGTAGTAAAGTTCCTTCAAAAGGTACAGAGTGCAAATCCTCTGATCGCCGTGTGCACCATAATTTATACCTCACACACCACACTAGTACGTCACTACATAAGGCGGCCATGAGAAGACCCTTCACTATTGGGGAGAAACCGGTTTGTAAAGTAGCGGGTGAGCAGAGAGACTTACTGGTATGAGGTGCAGTTAATTTGTTCTGAGAATGCAGTAGAGTACGACCGTCCACTGGTGCCAGCTGGAGGGCTGTAGACCAGATCAGCAAAATAATTGACCATCATTCCGGATGTCTGCGGAGAAGAGAGGTAATGTCTGTTCATACCACAGTTGAAGTCATCACACAAGTAAAACTGCCACCCACCCTAAAGCCCTTGCTCCAGATGCTCAAGCAAATCACCAAAACATGTAGTATCCCTCAATTATTTTTTAAAATCAAGATTCTAAATGATACCTTTCCCAACAAATGCATAAGAAATACATCCCATAACAGCCAGTCCACACACCGAGGAACCGTAGGTGCTCCAATGAACCTTTTGCATCAATTGGAGTGCAAGAATATTTATTAGACCTTAAACAAGTAGCTATATCCATTTACTGCCCCTATTAAGCTCTGTCAAGAGTCCTTGGGCCTCACTGAATCATAATTGGCCAATAGAATTACCTGCCACGTAGCAGCCACGTTACCTGCATTCCATCAGTATCCTGTTGCCTTCAAATAACTCATGGGTTTGGAGGCGGCCAAGCACCGCCCCCCTCCCACCATTCAGTCATACTGATGGAGAGCTTCCACCCACTTCCCTGTGGTTTACGCTATACAGCCTCTGGAGAGTCATCACCATTTTAATAACAAATTCTATATGTACACAATGCC
Organism: Ambystoma mexicanum; assembly: GCF_040938575.1. NCBI lineage: Eukaryota > Metazoa > Chordata > Amphibia > Caudata > Ambystomatidae > Ambystoma > Ambystoma mexicanum. The sequence goes on from NC_090932.1 coordinate 1,302,508,799, forward strand.
ATGGATGCCCCTAAGGGAGAGCGGTTTAATTCCAACTTTTCTTCAAAGCATGGACTGCGGGATTTTCAGCTACAGAATCTTACTCTTCTACTCAAGGAAATTTAAATTGTAACTGGCCGTTCCCGGCATAATTTACGCCATATCTTAAAGGTCAATATTGGTCAGCAATTCATAGGGTCACTTTTGTCCCCCTTCTTAAAGTCAGAATTACCACAGGTCGCTTCCAGGAAGGGGGCGTTGGTCCCTGTCGCTTATCAATGATCATTGAAAAGGCTAAAAACGTATAAACTGGCTTCTTTTGAATTTCAAATGCATATTTGTATCAGATGGAATGAGAGATATGTGCGATATAAGAACAGTTATCTCTAAGCTCCATTGATTACACAGGGTTCTGTGATGTTCCTTTGTAGATGCTGAATTGTCAGCCTTGTTCCATTGCAGAGTCCCTGTGATGGCATAAGATTGCGCAGTAGCATCTTTACAGCACCTACTTCAGTTTTAGCTTGTGAGGAGGCATTCGTCCTACAGCATTTCACTCTTTAGAGACTGAAATGTTGAGCCGGTAATTGCTGTTAATTGACACTGGAACCGCTGTGACCTGTGTGAAGAGAGGTGGGGGTGGAAAGACAACTTGAAATTATTCCGAATGTTTGCGACAGTGGAAGGTGAAGGAGAACCATGCTCATTCGGTTGGTCAAAATGATAGCTGTTGAAGTGGAAGACAGAGGTGCACTTTGTCATTTGGGCAGCAGACGGCCACCCAACACTGATGTTTTGCAGCAGCCGAGTACGGTAACATACCCAAGCATTTTATATAGACAGATGTTGCAGGGGGTTCCGTCCCTTCCACGAACAAGAGTATTGTTATACAAGCATTTTGGAACTCCACGTGTCACGTGCAGGAGACAATTTATCCTGGGCAATAGGTGAGTAGCGGTTTATGCCGTACTGAAAGAGCACTGAGGAAAAGGGGTTGTGAGAAGAGTATTTTGCATTAATTATAGAATTGGAGGTATGCTCAGAATTTGCAACGGTTGATAAGGAAATGGTAGGCTGGACATGTGAAATTACATTTTATTGTATTGGTGAAATTCTAAAAAAGGTGAGATGGGTGATAAGGAAGGCGGTAGCAACACTTGCAATGGGGAATGGTTAGTCTTCTCAATAAAAGCATTGTTCGGCAGGTGTTTCCCTTGAAGATTTAGTAATTAATGTAATTTGCATAAACACCAATTAAAAAACAAGGAAATCCAAGAGTACGAGTGGGTGCAGAGCATTTATGTTTGGAGTCCTTTTCAGCACATTACCACCCCCCCCCCGACCTTGTAAAGGAATGCATTCAAGTGAGCCAACAGCAAACCAACAACAGCCCATCAACACAACCCAAATTGTCACCAAAGAGCACCTATGGCTTGAATTTATTAATGTACCAACAGTATTGTGAGGTGAATGTAGGACATCCACTCCAGCCCCTCCATTCTAGCTGTGTGTCATCAGCGTATTGGTGGATGTGGATGTTCTGTGTGGCTAGGAGGGCTCCCAGAGCCTCCATGTATAGATTGAAGATCTGGCAAGAGTCTGGAACCCTGGAGGACTCCACAGGTGATGGGTAGCATTGGTGATCTAGAGTAGTCCATCTGAACAAACTTCTGGCAAGGTAGGACTTGAACCAGTGTAGAGCAAGGTTGCTAATCCCCAGGCGCCGATGTAGGGCATCTGATCACCTGGTGGTCAACTGTGTCCAAAGCAGCCCAAGAGGTCAAGTAGAAGCAGGAGGCGGGGTTGGCGGTCATCACGGATGTGGTGGGCATCGTCAACCACCTGTAGGGTTGCTGTCTACATACTGCCATCTGGGTCTGAACCCTGATTCCTAGGTTTGGGGAAGATTGTTCATGTGTTGCTGCAGTTGTGCGATAACCACTTTCTCACCTTACCTCGGCTGATGGGGAGATAATTATCTGGGTTGTCAGGATACAGAGTAGGTTTCTTTAGTAAGGGAAGGATTTCTCCTGTTTTTAGGGTTGATGGGAAGGTTCCTTAAGTTAGGGAGCTGTTGATCTATAGGTAGGAAGGAGAGCTTCTGCAGGGAGGGTCTTGATGGTGGGAGGATGTCATCTGTATATGATGTGGCTTTGATGGCAGCAAAGGTTTCTACCAGGTCCTGTCGCGAGAGAGTCTTGAACAGGGTGTGGAGATTTTGCAAGGAGGGACGCAAGGGGTGTCTGGATTCATATCTGGTGTGTGCGCTAGCGAATCTTGCCGATTTTGTTGATGAAGACGGTTGATGGCATGTGGCATGGCTGGGGTGGGTTGACGCAGTGCTTGACCAATTGAAGATACAAGTATTTTTCCACGCAAGCTTGCCACTTCTGCACACCATGTGCCTCTCTGCTTCCCAAAGCATAATAGTTGAGTGAGGGGCAAAACCTCTGCATCAAGAGGGTCTTCGGATCAGCCTGGTGTGTTGATCCAGAACAAGTGCCACAAAACCATCTCAGAGTAAGCACCAGGCCTGCAGTGTGCTCCAATCCCAACTTTGGAACTAATGTGCAGGACAGCCCGCTTCCCCATGAGGAGGTAGACAAGAACTAAAGTCCTGTCAGGTCTTAACAGGCCTCCCTAGAGCCAATTGACCCACCAGGAGTTAGTACCAGCATAACCTTTCAGGGACTTGTGAAGAACAGTTCTGGTAATCACAACTGCTGGAACCCTCACCTCCTAGGAGGACCACCCATTCAGTTACACTTCATTGCCTTGTAGAGGCAACATCCATTTTAAAGCAATACTTTCTTCCCTATGTTTTCCCTAGCGATTTAAGGAGCTGCAAGAAAATAAATGTTGATGTATTGACTGCTATGGTGCGGTCTTGCTGAACCCAAACTAAGGCGTGTAGAGCTTGGCCTAGTCAACAGTGCTGAGCCCAGCAGTGTGGTCTATTATATGGTTGGTGGGCTGCCAGAGCTGCAGTACCTTCAAGAAGGCCGAGCTCTCACTGGTCATTAGTAACCAGATGGTCTCATCTGAAACCGAAATACCCTCCCTCAACCCCCACAACAGCTCGGAGAACCTGCAGTCAAATGCTGCCTAACCATTACTTCTGCCGCCCTGCTCTAGGAGTCAGTGCATACTGCCATTTCAGTCCCTCACCAGCCTGGAGAAGCCGCAGTCAGTCAACGCATACTCAAACACTACGAAGCCAGGCAGGTCTGTAAGGGTGGAATAGCCGCACCAGCCAAGGGTCAGATATTGCGGCAGCAGCAGGGAGCCAGCAGACAGTGGGTCCATCTTCACAGCCAGGCCAAACCCAGTGTCATTGCACTGGTAGAAGACTGTGTCACTAGGGGCTGAAAAGAAATAGCCGTCAGCTTTGGAGCCGGCATAGCCACGCAAATTCCCACATTTTTACAGGCCTCCCCAAAAAACACAATTGCATTCAAGTGTAAGAAAAGCAAATTATATGTACCCTAAGCAGGATCAACAAAATCCCATCTAACCCCCACCCTTATGGCTGCCCACCCAACCAGACTCCAGTACCACCACTGGACCATCCATTCTGTCCTCCCATCATGCCTGCATTAACACCCGTTTTTTTTTTTTTTTACCCCATCTATTAGCCCTGGAACCCCGCATCCCCCATTACATAGCATGCCTACCTGCCACAGCAGTTACATCTACCTCAGCACAGCCACTAGTCACTTACCCCCGGGTGCCATTAACCCCTTCCAACAACAAGCCCATTATTCAGGCCTTTACTATTCCATTCACCCTGCCCTTTATACCATACACTTAAATCAACCCTGCAATACCCTCCACCCGTTATGCCCCCAGTTTAAACTGCCCTGAACTAACATCTGACTGCGTTGCAATACAGGCAAGACAGGCTTTATTAGAAGGCTCGCGGAGAAGCGTTCAAATGGCAAATCAGCGTTAGAATATTTACATAAGGCACCAACAATCCCATGTGGATAAAGTAGACCTACCAGTTCAAGATAAAACAAGCATTGGCAATGCCAATCGTTTTGGCGTTTACTACTGTTATTTGCATTTATAGGCACCAGGGTGCAAGGAGGAGAATGAAATGTTTCAAAGCATGATGTGATAAGGGGCACAGGTGTGCAATACAATGAGAAGGGGAATAGAGCAACAGAGGAAGCCGATGATGAGCAAGAGGAACTACAAGCATGAGAGTAAGAGAAATAGTGAGTGTGAAAGGAAGGATGAGAGAAAAAGTAAAGAGCTGTGACCAAGTTGGAGAAGACTGAATAAGGCGATATTTTCAAGAGTGCAAGAGAGCGAGTGACCGCGCACAAGAGTGCGCGAGAGTGACAGTGCATGCAGGCGAGAGCAACAGTGCACGAGATTGCGAGAGCCTTCGCTCAAACTGACCATTTCAGGCACTGGTTTTCATTTTTACTCTATGCAAACCGACCCAAATTGCTTGCCACAGGTGCACAACTGCTGAGCAACATTGTAAATTACACGAGACGGGAACCTGCACCTGGTTAGCAGATAGAAAGTCAGCCATTCTTTTAAGCTGCGGGGGTTCCCGTCTTTCCATTTCAGTAGAAATGAATAGCTCTCTTCGCAATCATGCATGCCATCACGTCCACTCTTCCTCGTCCCAGTACTGACTACCCTCCTCACCCTCCATGCGGGGAAGGTCCCATGCTACGGCTTGGTAATATGAAACTAAGTGATGTGGGTGTGGGGGAGGAGTTATAGAAATAAGAAGAAATAGAAAAATCCTGTGTCAGAGGTGGGTGCCTCATGAGGTAAGTACTGTGACGAGGAAGAGTAGGACTAGGAGTAATGAAGATTACTGGTAAGTAATCAGAACATGTATACAAACGCACAATGTGTTTTGCTAGTGAGTGTGCTTTGGGGGTCTCGTTCAAGTGGAATGGTCAATACCTGCGAGATTGTGTTCAGGATACTGTCCCAATATCCCTCTATCAGAGGTCACGACCAGAACATGTGCAGGCAGTCTGCGGGAGAGTGTTGGCATCTTGGACAGGCCTGGGGTTGCGTACGAGTCATCTTTGAAAGTCTGGCTGGAGTGTAGTATAATCTATACATAAGCTTAAACTGCATGAATTTGAAACGAAAATTCAGTGAGACCTTTTGGGAGTGGCTACACATGCAAATTGGTTGTCCTCGATTTTGGAGCCTAGTTCTTGGTACAAACCCCGGTGGGCACCGGGGATATGGGGGCGTGGAGTTACATCTATTAGTATTTTATACAGTGTGGAGAGAATGGGTCTACAATCCCCGAGTTGGCAATGTAGGCCAGTGTTGCAGTTTCCAGGGATTCTATCAGGTAAGAGTGCCGTCTGTCAAGATATGGCAGCCTGCAACCTATAATATTGGAGGGATTCCATCCCCGAGTTCCCATGACCAGGTTTCCAGGTGGCAGGTGTGATAGAACTGGCCCCTGCCTTTCAAACACTTCCAGCTGCAGCCCTCTTGAGTTAAACAAAGCTAACCCCCCTCAAAATAAACGTTGCAACCTCCAGCTCTCCAGATGTTTTGGACCACAACTCCGATCAACCCTAGCCAACAGTCAATGGTGAAGGACTACAATCAGCTGCCAAGCCATATATTCCAGGACACAGGTCCTACAGGGATTACCCTTCCAGTCCGAACCGCCCAAATGGCCATGAACACCACCTACGCCCCCAGCTGTGGATCCAACCCTATGCTCTGCTATATACTATAACCCTAGCCACTAGTCTGCACCTACTTGCTTACATACCATTTTACAATTAGCCACACAACATCCTGCCATTAGTTGCACACCAAACCTTCCCAGCTGTAACCCAATCTCCCCCGACAGGGCTCAATTGGGAAGACATGGGAACATCCTGTCTGTTATAGGTATTTATATAGCGCACCGTCACCAACGGATTTGGTCCCCAGGCACTCTGGTGGATCTGCAAACGAGAAGGTGGGATGGGTTAGTAAGGTAAAGAGGCAGTAGAACAGTGGGAGGAGTGGTGTACTGTTGGCAGCTTCAACTCAGTAGACACCGGGTGCTAGGCTTTAGTGCTAGTATCAGTCAGTGTGTGCTGTAGGTGCGGCTTATGTGTTGTTGCAGTGTGGTGAAGTGCGAGTTTTTTGAGAGAGATATGTATGCAGAGAGTTTGAGCTTATATTGGTTAGTGGGTTATAAAACATTTAAAATGCTAACATTCAAAGTTCTGTCTAAGTGTAGTACTTGCCAATCTACATATTCCGTCCAAGTGTGGCACTCTCGAACCTTCCCAATAATTATCTAGATGTGGGGCAGGATAATGTTTCCAATTCTAATAGTGGCACATGCCAACATTCAAGTTCCATCTAGGTGAGGCATATGCCAACATTCACAATTCCATCTAGATGCGAGGAAGGCCAAAGATAGGAATTCTGACTAAGTGTGACGCATGCTAACATTCAGTTTCTATCTAGATGCGACGTAGGCTAAGGTTGAGAATTCCATCCAAGTGTGGCACATGCAAACATTCAGAATCCTATCTAGATGCGACGTAGGCTAAGGTTGAGAATTCCATCTAAGTGTGGCACATGCTAACATTCAGAATCCTATCTAGATGCGACGTAGGCTAAGGTTGAGAATTCCATCCAAGTGTGGCACATGCAAACATTCAGAATCCTATCTAGATGCGACGTAGGCTAAGGTTGAGAATTCCATCTAAGTGTGGCACATGCCAACATTGGGAATTATATTCGTAAGTAATGCAAAACATTTACAGTCCAGTCATGCATAGATTTAGGTCGGTGGTCATAAATCTCTAAATGTGCATGGTGTAAGTCTAATGCGGTGTTCTTTATGGAGAGGTAAGGTAGAGTGGCGGGGGCTTTCTGGAATAGAGTAATTGCTCTACACCCCACCCAAGCCACACTTACAGTTTTTGTTGGTGTCTGTGGACTGCTGGCTTCATTGGCTTCCCCTGCTGACATCTGCAGAAGAAAACAGTCCCAACGGTGGGGGGTGGGGAGGCGCCACAGAGGATGATGCCAGAAGGGGTAACACGAGCCCCAGAGTGAACACAGAATGAGAGCCGGCATAAAGAGACACTGTGGGGAAATCAGCAATGCGGGGCATGTTATTTAGCGACTCAACCTAGAGGAGAGGTAAGGGGGCCACGCCAGCGTTTGGAGGCACAGTGCACCGCTACACTGCAGGAACAAAAGATCAGGCAGGTGCAGAGATCAAGCCGCAGTGATGTGGAGAAGCAGAGAGCACCCCCTACGCACCCAAACTGAGCAAAGCCCAAAACGCTTAAAGGATACTTTCAAATAGCCGGTGGCCCCAACACTACAAACCGCCGTTTCCCAGGGGCGAAAAGCATACAGAGAAAAAAGGCTGCAACACTGGACAGACATTGAGGCCCCCAGAAACTGAACCGGCCGCAAATCAAGGGGAGTACATGTATTTTCAAGCAAAGAGTATGCCTCTTTGCTTTCCCTAGAGGCAAGGCCGCAGGAGGGGTGGGAAATCCAGATAAGACAATATTAGAAGACACATTCCAGCTCAAAGAAGAGGTCTAATTGGAGACAAGCTTTACATTATATAACCCCGAGAAGATTTGGAAACATTAAACACCTTACATCTAATACTTTTAAGTGCATCAGCTTTAAAGGAATAACTCTTAGAAGTTCAAAAAAGGGAGAACACAAGGGCAAACTACAATTAAGCAGAGCATGAGAACGTATGCCCCATATACACGCCAAAGAGATGGCAAAATCCAAACAGGGAGACCCTGGACTTCTTTGTGCTTCCACCAGCAGGCCCCAACCCCTGGGTTAGTAACAAAACAAAACTCTGGGAACAAGAGACGGCAGATATGGAGTGGATGATGGGGGCTGCTATGGCCCGTACAAAAGAACATCCAATTACATGCTTGAGGGACCTCCAAAATAAACATCATACAGGATATCCAAGAGTTGAAAGAGGCGATGAAGAGTTTGAGTGTTCAAAAGGCGATTCAATGACTGGGGTTTCGGGCCAACTAACATGTCATCATGGAAATGTCCTCAGAACTACCCAAGGTGCAGGGGGATGTACTGAATACTGACTGAGTGTGCCTCAGAGGGTGGTCCTTGGGAAGAGGGAAACGGGCGACTGGCCGATTGATCGTTGAAAGGCCCCGATGCCGTCCCTGATCATAATGAACGCGGTGCCAGAGCATTTTTTTACTGGCAAGGAAGGTGCACGCGCTTCGCTGTCCACAAGGCCCAGCCCTGAGCTTAAACGAGCTGTGCTTTACTCCCTGGCACGCTCTTCTGTGGTGTGCATGCGTTAGCGATTACTTGCTACTGCAAACACGAATACACACACCCCAAGCCCTGCCCCATCCCGTTGCTTTCAAGTACAACGCATGTAAAGTGTTTTTAAGTGGATAAAAAGTGCAGTTACAAATACTGTAATCACTCCCGAGTGAGTCTGGCGGGCCACATATTGACCACTGCAGTACTGACGGCACCGCCCCCAGTGCTGTGATTCCGGCCCCCAGTGCTGTGACTCCGTCCTTCATGGGAAGATGAGGAGGTGGTTTCTGGCCTGCCCGAGAAGGCATTTACCTCTCGATGGCTCAGTGCGCACCCACTGTTATTTAAATAAGCATTAAAAACCATACCAGGCCGGGCAAGAACAGCAGGAGCCCAGCTCAGGAAAAGCATCAGCAGTACCCAGCCCTCCATCGTGGTAGGAAAAACAGGAAGAAGCGGGAGCGGCCTAAATAATCACCTCTCGTGGACACACCTGTGCGGAGCTCAGCACTACTCTAAAGCATCTCAGGTGTTTCTGCTGAGGCACAGCACCCCCTCGCCCTCTCGGCTACCCGCCCCCAGCTCCCTAACGGCTTACACTCGTCGGTACAGCTGTGCAGCCCATCTCTATGCTCGCCAGAGTGGACCCGGTCCACATAGCCAAGATTCCTTGTTTGCATTCGGGACCACGTTGTTTTAATGTCCCAAGTTACACAGTCCGTACTACATATCCCAGAATGCTAGGAAAGAAGCACGACTGGACGAGCTGCTCGTGCAGGATGTTTTAGAGCTTGAGAGCTCGAGCGCATGCGTCAGCGCTTGTGATTCAGTCTGGGGGCCTAGTAGTCGCGTTTTCCCTGAGAGGGCGACCATTCTGATCTCCGTCTTTGTCTTGCAGAGCGCTGTTCCCTATTCAATCCAGTCCTGTTTTTGGTATTCCAATTCTATTACTTGTAGTTTTGCTTTTCCGCCAGTGATGGAAATGAAAAAAATGTAAAGGGGTATTGATATTGATATTTTATTTCTATCGCGCTCGTACACAAGTGTTTCAGAGGAGGGGAACATGGGAGGAGGGAGAAGTGGAAAGTGTGAAGCAGAGGAGAAACAGATAAATAACAATAATAAAATAATAAAGGCAACAAACAGTGGTAATGCAGATGGCAATTTGCAAGTGCTGGGTTTAAGGCAGCAGACAGGGTAGGTCTGATAAGTGCAGGAAGAAAAAGTGGGGGGCTGTATGGGTACAGATACAGACCCCAGTGCAAGGGGTGGCCTGCAGGCAGTGCGGGAAGAAAAAGTGGGGGGCTGTATGGGTACAGATACAGACCCCAGTGCAAGGGGTGGCCTGCAGGCAGTGCGGGAGGGTGGCAGGGTGAGCAGGTACCTGGGCCCGAAGGACAGAGGGTGGCCAGGTGCATGGTGCCAAGAGAGAACGGATCAGCAGGGGAGAGGGGGAGCGAAGGCAGAAGAAAAGAGGAAGGTCTTGAGGTGTTTCCGGAACCAGAGATGGTTCTCCTCAAGTTTTAGAGTGGCAGGGAGGCTATTCCAGAGGGAGGCCCCAGCCGAAGACAGAGATCTACCCCCAGATCGTTCCTTTGAAAAACGACTGACCCTGAGGGAGTTGGAGGTAGAGGAGTGAAGAGCTCGAGAGGGGAGGCATTTACGGAGGGATAGCTGAAGGTATTTTGGACCCAGGCCCCAGAAAGCCTTGTGGACAATGCAGAGGATTTTGAATTTAATCCTTCCATCCACTGGGAGCCAGTGGAGAGATTTCAGAGCTGGAGAGATACGATCCCAGGGCTTGAGGTCAAGGACAAGCCTTGCAGTCCTGCTCTGGATTAGTTGCAGAGGGCGGAGAGTAGAGGCAGGTAGAGTTAGAAAGAGGCTGTTACATTAGTCGAAGCTAGAGAGAACCAGAGCTTGGGATACCATGAGCTTCTGGGGGAAGGAGAGGAAAGGCAGAGTACCTCTGAGGAGGTGCAGTCGGAAATTTGACTTTTTAGAGATCTCCGAGATGTGGGCGGAGAAGGAAAGGGTGGAGTCAAAGATGACCCTGAGATTCTTAGCCTCGCAGGTGGGGGTAGGAGGAGGGCCAAGGGAGGCCGGCCAGAGAGGGATGGGAAAGGATGGTGAAGGTGTGCCGATGAGGAGGATCTCCGTCTTGCTGGCATTCAGACAAAGATCATTGGCGGAACACCAATCTTGAATGGCAGTTAGGAAATCAGAGATGAGAGAGGGAGAGGAGGTGGCCGAGGGCAGCCTGAAAATGAGTTTAGTGTCATCAGCGTAGCACTGGAAATTTGAGCAGAAAATGGCAATGCAGTGGGCGAGAGTGGCCAGGTATTGGTTGAAAAGCCAGGGCGAGAGGTTAGACCCCTGGGGAACCCCACAGGTAGAGAGGAAGATAGATGAAAGGAAGGACCCAAGTTGGACCTGGGAGGGTCGATCTGAGAGGAAAGAGGTCAGCCAGGCCAGAGCCTGATCAGTGATACCCAGGTTTTCACGGAGACGGTTAAGCAGGATGGTATGGTTGACCGTGTCGAAGGCAGAAGAGAGATCGAGGAGGATGAGGACAGAGGGAATGTTAGAGTCAAGGTAGGAGAGCAGATCTTCACTGATGTTCAGGAGAGCAGTTTCCGTGCTTCTGGCAGCTCTGAAGCCAGACTTGTGGTCATGGAGACAGGCAACAGAATTGTGCCCACAAGGGCCTAGTTGGGGGCGCAGTTTGGAGGAGGGACAGAGCTCTGAGGGGGCAGAACTGGCAGTTGAAATGTTCAAAATAATAGCTTAAAAATGGTGCAATTTCTTTCATGCTGCTTCTTTGCAAACTCCACTATAGATAAATTGCACTTTAAATCACTTCCATGGAAGTGGTGCACCCAAAATTCTGTTGGTAATGCAGTGATGTTTAGAACGGATCATTAGACACGCTCTGCAATAGAAGGCTAGTAGGGTAGCTCAGAAGGTTGAGAGACCGTTGCAGAGATGTTATATATTAAAAACTGGTTGTTAATCGTATAACGTTTTGCAATTCCTTATAAGAAAAACGTGTTATAAAATGTGTATGGCCAGGGCATGGGCTTGATTTATTTTATATAAGCATTTATTTGTCAATAAGCAGTCTGACAAACACATAACATCTTTATAAATGTAACCTGTGATAAAACACAAAGGAAGGGGCACCCAGAAGGGGCACACAAATGACAGGGTTTTTGTGTGGTAGTTTGTCAACAAAAAAAAACACATTTCAAAGAAAAATGCAGGATTAAGCAGCATTTTTGAGTTTGGAAAATACTTTTTTTCTATGAAAGTGTAAGATGCACATTTGGAAAACAACAGTGTGCCCAGCATGTAGAAAGCCTGCTTTTAATAGTGGCGGCTGCCACCCAAGTGAAAGTCATGGCCCATTGATTCCCGTTGTCTCCCTTTCAGGCCAGAACAAACAAAACAGGCTGTGCAAATGTGAACTGCACACGCGCGAATGATGGCTAGGCAAAGCAGCACAGAGCAGATTAGATCACTGAGCCCCCAGCTTCAGGCTCGGTACTCGGGGCTGAGGCAGGCCAGGTCCGAGATCCGGGGAGACTTCTGACCAGCGCTGCTCTTCCTACCATAAATGGAAGGCCACAAGCTACAGAATCCAAGGTAAAACAGGGTGGGTGTTCCACTCACGCCTGATATGGCATAAATCCAAAGTTATGTCATTGACACTGAAACTCTGCTAGTTTCTTTCAGCAGGCACTGGATTGCCGCAGCCACAGGGTTAGAAATTGATCAATTCTCGTCCTATCTTTTTATTTAACTCTCTCTTTCACACTCTCTAATTTTCATTTTTCTCCCACTCTTCTCTCACCTCTGACTCTCTCAGGGAGCTGTTATCTTTCTCTTTCTCTGGCAATAAAGCCAGTCTTTTCCTAACACTAGAACTCTGTTGGTCTTTCTCACTCCCTGAGAGTGGAGCTCTGCTGCTCTCCCATCAGACAACGGGGCTCTCCCTGATAATGGAGCTCTACAGGTCTCTTTCTGACAATTGAGCTCTGAGTTCTCTCTGTCAGTCGTTCTCTGCTGATCTCTCACAGTAAATGTAGCTCCAATGGGCCCTATGCCTTGACTGGCAATGGTGTCCTGCTGGTCTCGCTCTGATAGTCCCTCTCTCCTGACAATGATGCACTGTTGGTATCTCTCTCTCTCTGATACTGGAGCTCTGCTGGGCCTCTCCACAGAGTTCTATAGAAGAACGATGTCCTCTCTGACAGCCTAGTTCTGCTGATCTCTATGACAATGGAGCTCTGCTGGTTCCAATCTCTCTCTCTCTCTCTCTCTCTCTCCCTCTCCCTCTCCCTCTCCCTCTCTCTCTCTCCCTCTCCCTCTCTCTCCCCCTATCGCTCTCCCCTTTCTCCCTCGCTGGTTTTCTTTTCTGGCAATGGAACACTGCTGATCTCATTTTGACAATAGAGAACAACTGAGCAATTGCCCTGTCTAACAACGATGCCCTGCTTGTCTCTCGCTGACAACGAGGTGCTTCTGGACTCCCTCTGACAATGCAGATCTGCTGAGCTATATCTCTCTCTCTGACAGTGGAGTTCCTCTGATCTCTCCCTCTCTCTCTGATAATGAATGGATGCTGGTATCTTGTTCTCTCTCCCTTCTGACAATGGAACTCTGTAGTTTTGCCTGATACAGGGATTTTATTGGTCACTTCCTCCTGACAATGAAGTGGTTTTGGTCTCTGTATTAATCTATATCTATTCATGTGCCAACCAATCTCTCTCTCTCTCTCTCTCCTTTCTCTCCTTTCTCTACCTCTCACCGTATATATATATATATCTCTCTCTCTCTCTCTCTCTCTCTCTCTCTCTCTCTCTCTCTCTCTCTCTCTCTCTCTCTTTCTCGATGGAGCCATGCTGGAGACGTTCTGGTTCTGTCTTCCCTACTACCCTGACACATAACCTCTGTTGGCCACTCCCCCCCCTCTCCTCACAATGCTTGAGTTTCTCTCACCACGTCTTCCCTTGTCCCCTGATACCAGAGTCCGGTTGGTCCCTGGTGAGGGACGTGAATAAATGATGTCATGAGTTAAGGCATAGAGTTCAACGATGTTACTGATAGAGAAAACTTGGTAGGTTGTCAGGTTGTCTGTAACTCTAGTTTATGTCTTTGATCTATCACGTTTCCCACCCTCAGTGTTGTTCGATGCTTTGGCGTACAAGTTCCAAAATACAGGGTTCTCTAGGGTTTGTCTGGTTCACCATCTCTTGCAATTTTCAGCTTCAAGTCCCATGAAGCAGTGTTTCTCTTTGCTCTCGGTTGTTCTGTATTTTTTGGGACTTTTGCATTCGAGTCCTAGTGTACAGTGATTCTCTTGCTACTGTGAGAAACCTGAAGGTGTCTCCCTAGCTAGCCCCTGTGGATCTGTCATCCAGGTGGCCAGGATACAGCCATCGCTATTGGATCCAGTTCCTGGGGGTAGACCAGTGAGGGAGGATCACCTGGCTGGGGGGTCCTCGGGGAGTAGAAGTGGTACACCGACATGTGAGATGTGGTATCCCCCTTCTTTCAACACCTTTTCCCCATCCTAGCACGTAAAACATTCAAAACCACTGCCCCCCTTTTTTCCGACACGTACATTTTCGCACGACACACCAGAGAACAGACTAACACCAGAGCTGTTTACCTGTCATGGCCCAATACAAGGGTCAGGCAAAGTGAGGCAATTGATCAGAATCACACACACCTGATGGCCCTTTCCCTTCCCCACAGGGATAAAAGGTGGAGCAAGAGAGCACAGTACAAGCAAGGCTGACTGCACAACAACACAGATATCCAGAGCAGGCAGTTCAAGAGGAGGAGATAGGCGGCAAGAATCGAGAGTCTGACGAGGAGAGACGCAACCTTGCCCCCTTCGACAGAACCCTGCTAACCCTCCACTGAAAGAATCATAAGGTCAAGGATAATAGCCCAAGTCCACTGCAGCAGATGTCAACAGTACACGGAGCGTGTTGATACTTAGCAGGAGCACCGGAAACTCTTGCTACCGTGGTACTGGCCATGACTCCCGTTACGAGGAAAGCCAAGCAGTTCATCACAGCCGGTGAGTCGAGGGGAGAGCCGATAAGAGCCGGACTATGGTGAATGAAAGACGCAACGTGGCAAGTTGAACCAAGTTCAAAGAACTGTAAAAGTGTTGCGGGGAGACCAGCTGTAGAGGGAACTGGCACCACGTGGGTGCTAACTCGAGAGTCTGAGTAAAACTACAAATACCAGAAGGCCGTAAAGAGCCTCCAAGATGGGTCAAAGTGGTCATACAAAATCCCTGTACAGTCGAAAGCCTTTGACCTAAGAACTGTGAGAAAGCAAAAGAAATTAATCCTGCAAACAGTCAGGAATGTGAAGTTGGCAATAGTAAACCGGAAGAGGGATGCTGACGGGAAGGGGACCAGTCTAAAGTCCCAAGAAACAGTGTGTTGACAAGAGTGAACCCGGCCGAGGGATGTGCACTGGAACTGTTTAAAAAGACATTAAGATTTGTGAAGGAAGGAAAAGCCATAGTGAATCCAGTGAAGGGAGTTTGAGAGTAAAGAGGAGTCAGCACCCGGAAATTGGGGACACGTGGCTGAAGAATCCTCACCCTAAGTGAAACCAAGAAACAAACTTTCATTTGTTGAAAACACTTTTTTTTTTGTTGTTTGAATACGTCAGGCCCTCGAAGGCAAGAGATTTTCAAGAGAAACGAGACTTGGCCATCAAGGTTCCTGATGAACTGGAACAGAACTGTCGACTTGTGCTGGGGAAGCTCGAGTGTGTGCTATGCTCCAAGATCCCACCTTACACCCGTGCTCAAAGCGTGAGCAAGGGAGAACCAAGCTGCTGCATCCTGACATATCATTTGTGAACACTTCTTTCTTTTCTTGAAAACTATCCCACACCCTTTTTGTAGTATTTGTAAGGGTTGGCAATGGGTTTCTTAGTATAGGCCTTTTTATTTGACACAACGCTACTAGGACTACCTTATTTTCATTTGGAAGTCGATGCTTGCTCCCACTTTAGTTTTAGTCATTTTTCCACCTGCATACAGTTTAATAAACATGCTTGAACTGTGACCACTTGTGTCTGTCTTTACTGATGCCACCACGAGTTCCTTATAGCGCTCACTTGTTCAATGTCTCTTGGACTTTGATCTTTACGTCCCAGTGTACATGGCCTTTTTTGGCACCTTTTGCTATGCACCACTTTTAAAAATATGAGTTCCAGGTCCTTGGCATTGTAGCGAAACCCATCAACGCTAACACCAGAGAAAATACAACCCGCTAAGGAAAAAGGCCCAGCACGCCTCTTGCAAGGAGAACAAGTTTTATTTCCACAAAAATAGAAATGCACCAGCAAAGCACTGTGCTGTCATGTAACGTTCTGTCGAAATAGGTACAAACAACACTTTATGAAGGCACACAGTGTCATCAGTGACGTAAATTACAGTGTACAAATCCAAATGGCTGGTTGGTCGAGACGCTATAAATAGGTTACCTGCTCCATAAGGGATGTCAGGCCATTGGTTCCAGCCCCTACTGTCCATCTTCTTCCATGTGGGCTCCTCTGTGCAAGTCATTAGGCATGAAGCTGCAACTAATTGGCAATTATGTGAAGAAAAGCAATACTGGCTCTATGTCTAACCTAATGTGCACCTGGTACTGCAGACACAGGCTAAGCGGATAGTTCGAGGCCATCGCTTCTAACAAACTACAACTTGATTCCAGACACCTTGGTGACCAACCAAAGCTCCCCATCCTCATGTTAGTTATGTTGTTTTATCCCTCCTGGTACCTTGCAGAAAAAATCATGTGACATATGGTGAAGGCGGATGATCGATTTCTGATTGATTTGGGGTTTAACAGTTTTATGGACGGTGGTCTGGAACTGACTGGTGCCTTGGAATGCTGGGAGTCTTGGGATGCGGCATCTGAGTGCTATTACTTAGAGCTGGGATGTGGAAGGTCAGAGGCTTGTGCCCTCCTTCTCATTGGACCGCTTTTCGCAGAGAGCTCTTAACCCCCTCATGACCTTGCAAGGCGCATTCCTTCTGGGATACAAATGCTGGCAACATGAGGCAATGATGCCTCTATGAATCTCTGTAGCCCATGTCTTTCTCACTGGTGCCCGTGCTACAATCTATTCCCTATTCTCGCATTGAATACATGTATTTCCATGTGCGTGTGGCTCGAGCCGCAACTCTGGCTGCAGCACCGAACTAGGCCTTGATTTCAATATGGCTGCTACTATTGAAAATGGCATTTTGGTTCCCCGTATACACTAAAGCAAAAACATACACCCCCTTCTGCATACTATAGGTCCTATGGATGTCCCCCTCACCCCTATACCCTCCCTGAGTCCCTACTGCACACTTCATGGCCTCTGCCTCATCCAAAAGTGCTAGGGGGCCTGGGACGATCACCCCCCCTCCCCAACATTCCCCCCTTTCGTTAATACTACATTATCGAATTCCCATGTGAGCTCCCCATCCTCTATGGCAACCATACATTGCTTGTTTGATTCATCGGTTTGTACTGCGCTGCATTTTGTACCACAAGGTGCCTCCTGTACCCCAATTGAGACCATTACAATTGTGTTGCTAGGCACTGCTTTAGCACAGCATCAAAGTCCGGGCTGACAGGTGCAACAGATCACCAACACAATCACTATCACAGGAACCAGCATCTTCACAATAGCTCCCATCCAGGACGGTGCCCACAAAAAGAGGTTGTCAAACAATCAGTCTCCTTAACTGCAGCTTCTGTTTGAATGTGTGCACTAAAGGTGTGCAGGGCCCCTATTATATTGGTGAGGGACCCATTCTCTGCATCGTTGGGAGGTACATAGGTACAGCAAGAATCGCCAATCTTCTTGCAGACACCTCCTTTCATAGCCGTGAGGAGGTCTTGCACGTAACGATTCTGCAACATCATCAGGCATATGGCGCGCATTTCCATCTTGATCGTGTTGAGCACCTGTTCAGTGTCATTTGCCAGCTGTATTACCTCCCGACCTTGCCCGACCAATAAGGGAAAACAGATGGAATCCTCCTCACGGACACGTGAATCAACTCAGTCCTGTTCAATGCCAATATCACGCCCTAATCGAAGGAGGATTGCTGTGGATAAAAACAAGGGTGGCGTAAGTGCAGATATAAAATCATTTTGTTGTGGGTTACCTGATAAATCTGCAAGTTTACGGGGACAGACGTGCATGTCAGCATCTACTGCCCTAACTGGAGAGGTCAGCGAGATTGAAGCTGTCCCTGCCTCTAACTTGCCAACGGTGAAAGTATTGCCTCTCAATGAACAGAATGCGCTTGGTGGAATAAATGCATTAACTGATAAAAAAACGAATATTGCGAAAGTAGGAGGAAATAATGCAATGTCATGTAATGTTTCCTTGTCAGACAGTACGGTACTCCAGGGTGTGTCCATGGTCCCTATGTTGGGCAATGATGCTGTTAACTCGCAAGAGCTGCTGATCAATATGGCTGTGATCGATGTCGAGTCCAACAAATCTGGGTTCTCTATTCAAGAGAACTCAGAGAATCTATCATTCCCTTCGGACATGTTCCTAGATATAAGTCAAGTCGAATCTCAAATGGCTGAATCTTACATTGCTCCAACACCGCACAAATGTAACATGTCCAAGATACCCATAGCAGTCGACTCTTCAAATAAGCTAATTGGGATAACTTTAAATGCAGTGAACATGACGTTGCACACTGAGGTTAAGCTCTTTGAAGCTCTTAATGAAAAAATGACGTTCCAAGTCTTGCAAATAGCTTTAATTTTAGATTGGCAAAAGGAACAATAGAAATTATTTGAAGCGGGGGTCCGGTTCAAATATTTGAGGATTTTTTTTGGATTTGGGAACGGTCTCACAGCCGTTACGTATTGACAGGACGACGTCTACCCTGAAGTTCAATATGGAATTGCTTGTGGTTATGGAATCTATTGTGGGTGAAAATGAATTTGCACCGTCAATACCATTCATAGGTAACATCATAACGGCTGATATTGAGAAGGTGAAACCAAATGGGTGCGTATCCGGTGCTGTACAGCTGGCATCGCCAGATAAACGAGCCTACACTATTTTCATGAACGCATCTTCCAGTGTAAATGATCACACAAAAATGAAACCCCATGATTCCTGTAAAGGGAAAACAGCCAAGAATGTAAGACCTCCTAAAAATACTGCAACTGCGGCGACTAAGCAGTTTTTTAAAGCCATAACAATTCCACCAAAAGGTTCTTTTGTAGCTTCCCATGCTGTGACTAAAACATACAGGTTCCATGTGTTAAGATCTCGGCAAAAATTTCTGTTTACACAAAAAATCACGGCAAAAAGGCGGTGGTTTTGCTACCGGAATCCATGTAAAGGATGCAGGAGACACCCCCGCAACCCCCAGACCCATTATACCATTTAAGGAGAGCGGGGGACACCCCCTCAGCACCTGCGCTCCTTAAATGGTATAATGGGGTACACCTTTACCGGGTCAAACCATGGCATTTTTGCAGCAATTTTTTGTAAAGGCGATATTTTTGCCGCAATTTTATTACTGCATACCAAAATACACACATTTCTCACTCAGGCACGTAAGCAAAAGACGAATGACAAAGACAAAACGAGTCCTAATATTATATCATATAATATTAGCCCCACTGAATGAGCTAGCAAAGGTTGCTAATGATTTTCAAGCCATGTCTAATGACAAGTGCATGTCTTCTAGTAAAGAAGTGCACTATGCGATACACTGTGCCTCTAATGCGGCAGAGGATCATGTAGCCTTGGAGTCGCGTCGGCATGAAATTAGAAAGGAGGTGGATGCTTACATGGCTAGCTTTAAACCATCCTCTATGTTGAATGCACCTAACATAACGAAAAGTAATGCGGACCAGGTTCCGAAAATAACTAGGGACAAAGGGAATTGTAAAATTGATCAGTGCCCATTTTGGGTCGAGCAGGCTGTAACAAATACAATCTGTATGAATGATTGCAATATCAGGAACATGTCCTCGCAAACGATGGGACAGGACTTTCCAGTTCTAAACCATAAAAATTCCACGCTTCATCAACACACAGGTGCTAGTAATGCAATACAAAAATAGAATCCTCATGCTAATATTGAATCAGGGAGTTTAAGTACTTCATCAGGGAGTACTAATATAAAACAAACTGTATCCCCCTTTGCTAATATTGCAACAAGAAACTCCCTAGAACAAATGGTGGCAAATGACATAAACTGCCCGTGGCTGGTTGAGGAACAACCGGCCGAAAAAAATAGGCTTAGAGGTTGCCCGTCTTTTGCAGGCTTTAGTGAATAATAAACAGGAGCAAAATTCCTCGGCACCATCAAAAACATCCTTACAACGGAATACTAAATTAAAATCAAAAGCACAGCCTACTTTAGCCCTGCAAGGAGCTTCTGCCTTCTCGCTGATACTTGGCTGTCGTCCGTCCCCTCATTCCCAATATGATCGACATAGCATAATGGCGATTTTTTCAGATATACCAATGCTGGAGGGCGTTGGTACTAGCGAAATAGGACAAGTAGAATTGATCAATGACAAAGTATTGAGTATTGTCAGAATATGGTTGAGATCTAGAGTTGTGCTAAACACTATCTGGCTGGCTAAGAACAAACTGTTTGATCTAGGATTTATTCTTGTGGTGGGGTCACCCAGATGAATGACATCAAACCTGGAGAAGGCCCCATAACCAATGAGAAGAAAACATTGTCAAAAACGACTGTACTACCAAATCAAATTGTCCAAACTAATCCCCAATGTGTGTACAAGTGTGGTGGGTCTAATAGATAACTAGATTCACAGCTAGATCAAATAGTTATCACTCTAGTGTGTTGGAAAATGTGTGAATATCGGCATTTGATAAATAACAAGGCGAGCAAGTTGGAGCTATTTGATTTGGTAATGCTACAAGAGACTTGGTTAAGTGTGGCCCCTATTTGGGACGATCATGACACACATATAACCCGGCCAGAATGGTGGTGAGAGGTTGCCCCCCTTCAGGTCTCTTGACTAGTAGTAAAATTAGCTTGAATCTGCGAATAACATCTGTACCTATCCCGAATTCATTTATGCAGCTAACATTTGTGCAAGATGGTGAATTATGCATTGGTTAATCTATATTGGAATCCCTTGGGGATTGAGGATGAAAAACTATTTTACGATTTGACTGAACTACTGGATCAAATTATGTTAACATCAGGGTTGTGTCACATTATAGTTGCTGGTGATATAAATGTACATTGTTTAGACCAAGAACATGTTCAAGAGAGGTCAAGGATGTTGCAATGGGTTCATATCATGAAATCTCGCAATTTATGTTGAATGGTGCCTTTGCGGATGACATTCCTCCTAAGCACACATGGCAGAGAGGCAATGCAAAGGCTATTATTGATTACATCTATGTAGATTCAGCTTTGTTTTCCCGAATTGTGAAATTTTGTGTTGAAGCAACCGAATATAGTGATCGACAAATGCTGACGTTAAAATGGACTACTGGTGATTTCCATAAAATACGAATGTATCCATCTCTGTCAGGGACCTTGACTGTTAACAATAGCCTAAATCGGGTGTCCTGGACTGACAAGTCTTTGAAGCAGTTCAGTGACACTTCAATCTCAACCTTCTATAAATCTTCAATGGGTTATACAAAGAATGATGTGCAATATTATGATCTAATACAATTGTATAGAATGGAAAAATCTAGTACTTTTAATAGACGGAGCAATACACATATGTTTAATATGGAAATTAAGGCAAGGAAAACCCTGTTTCGGTATCAAAAACGTGAGGCCCAGAAACTCCCGTATTCGATGAGGGCATCTGCACTAATTAAGATAAAGACAGCATATAAAAATTGGATGCGGACACAAAAGGCTCGACTCTACCAGGAAGATGGAGGAAAAAATGCAAAATGTATTACATTCTAAAAACACGGCTCAGTTATGGCTAGCCCTCAATCAGGCTCTCTCATCTACTCAAGTGACAATTCGGTCAAATGGTGTGGATGAGAATGCCTGGATAACGCACTTTACCAAATTGTATGAAACACTAGCAAATATGTGTGAGGTGGCAATATCGGAACTGACAACTCCCTTCCATTTGGCCTTTGATAGAGAGGATATTTTGTATTTTATCAATAAAGTGAGTCATTCCAAAGCCCCCGGACCTGATGGTCTCTCAAGTATGATTTTAAAACAGCATCCTGTAATTTGGGCAGATATTTTGTTGGTATATATTTACATATTATGTATTATTTGGTATATATTTACATATTTACGCAGATAAATCTCTCTCAACGATTACCGCAGACATGGAAGCATTATATTGTGCTCTCAATTTATAAAAAAGGCGACCACCAGAACCCTGAGAGCTATAGACCAATAGCCCTACTGGACGTGGCAGGAAAAATATTTAGTCGAATCATGCTGAAAGAGCTAAATTCCTGGTCGTTGAAAGAGGACAAAAGGGATCCTTTCCAGTCGGGAATTGTTGTTGGCCTGGGCACATCACCTAACATCATTATACTAAATTTGTTGAAATCAAAATATCTGAGGCGGAATCAAGCCTTGTATATGGCATTCGTAGATTTTCGCGTAGCTTTCGATTCAATCGATTGCCTATTATTGTTTGACAAACTGAAAAAATATGAATGTCCATCCTCTCTTTTGACTCTAATTAAGTTGCTTCACTCAGACACAACCATGCAGGTCAGACTTACAGTGAAGGGTCTCCTGTCAGCTGTGTTTCGCACGGAACAGCCCTGAGACAGGGTTGTATATTGGCCTCCACATTGTTTAATCTTTTTATTTTGGACATTGGTGATAAATTTGGGTAAGCGATTGCAGATGCTCCTAAATTAGGAAATCAGAAGATCATTTAACTGTTATACGCGAATGATCTTGTCCTCCTACCTCAGACCCCACGAGGATTATAGTACCTCCTGCACAAGTTGGATGAATATGCCAACGAGAATAATCTGACAATAAATTCTGAGAAAACACAAATTGTGGTCTGTCGCAAAAGAACTAAAGCTAAAGTATCTGCATTTTCGTGGGTTCTGAAGAGTCATAAGCTTGCGGTAGTAGAACAATATAAATATTTGGGTGTTCCTTTTAATGGCACTATGATTAATACTGCGTACCTATTAAGCTTGGATGCCAAATTAAGGACTTTAATATCTCAGGCTAAAATCTTGAAATATAAATATGGCAAATTCACATATACGCACATCATGACATTTCATCAGCAGAAGGCCGTACCAATAATCACATATTGCTCTGAAACTATGATGCCCAGGGACAGTAAATGTTGGCAACGACTTGAATC
Source organism: Ambystoma mexicanum (assembly GCF_040938575.1). Classification (NCBI taxonomy): domain Eukaryota; kingdom Metazoa; phylum Chordata; class Amphibia; order Caudata; family Ambystomatidae; genus Ambystoma; species Ambystoma mexicanum. The sequence continues at coordinate 1,302,531,448 of NC_090932.1, forward strand.
AAAGTTCTGAAAGTCGATATTGAGGCTACCCAATTGTGCGCCTTTGGCCATAATACGGTATGAATTAGGTGCTCTTTCTTTATATAGTCAGGTCCTCTGGAAAATGTGCTGTCTGTATAGAAAATGTCTTATGGGCTACTGTGCAAAGAACATTCTGAGCACAATGGCTCAACATTTAATGGTTTCAGTAGAAAAGTTTCCACAGATATGGAAGAACTGTATTTTGGGTGCGTTAACAAATGCAAATGTGTCTATTGAAATGCTAATAAATAACCCAGGAAAGGCTAAAGTTAAGATTTACCAATACGACTGGATATGCTCATTAGAGCAATGTAAAGGTTATGTAGATTTTAACATTTCTGTGTTTGGACACAAAAGATATGGGAATATGGCGAATTATTGGATCAAATGCCCATCAAATCATATGCTCATGCAATATCTAAGAATTAGACTAACTCTGTGTTCTACTAATGAAATTTTAGCAAGAAAGGGCATTTTACTGAAAGATCATAATTTGTGTCTTTTTTGTAAGAACCCGGCACAAAAAGAAACATTGTTGCATCTAGTGAGAAAAGTACTTCAAAAATCTGTTTTATATTTGCTGCTCCTTGTCTAGTGAAGAAATATGGCAAACTATGTTTTCTAGTTCAAGAATAGCAGTGAAAATCGCACTTGTACAATATGTGAATGCTGTCTTACCAGAACTGAAGAAGGAGGTTTAGAATGAACTTCGGAAGATTGTTTGTCATGTATTGTCCTGCTATCTGTTGAGCCTTACGACTGTGTCAATAATTATGTTTAAAAAGGTGCAGCTAAATTATATTGTATATTTTAAAGGTGTTTGTTTGCTTGTATTCATAAGAATCTAATTTATTTGTTTGTTATAAAGTATTTGAAAGTATGATTTAGTCAGCCAACCAAATGAAAATAAATTAAAAAAAGACATTGATTTGGTATTTCTTTTAGTAATTGTAAATAATTAGATCTTCTTTTCTTTCTTCTCTTTTTCTGGCAAGATACGAAAGGTAGGTTTTTGTGGTTGCACTGTGGTACTGTCGGTCATTGGGGCACCTGTTGAGGCCGTCAAGCCACCTCGTCCCACTATCAAATGTTCTTCAAGGACCACCGGGAGTGGCGAGTGCATTGAGGCCAGCGAACAAGTGCCCCTCCATTATGGCGGGGGTGCAAGAGAGCCTGCTGGCCAAACCTGCTGGCCACACACCCAACTAACTGTCTACCATGGGCGGTGTCCCTTTATTTTTAGATCTGGGATGTACAATGTTTTGTTGTACCTACTGTTGGCCCTGACAAAGGCGCTTCATTAATTGTAAAAAAAGCATAGCTGATATTCTTTCTGCTTTTGCACTTTTACTGGTTTCTCCATTGCCTCGATCCAGGTGAGTTTTGCCACCTGATCATTCCAGTACCCACTGCACGCACTGCTCACTTTCTCTATTGCTTCTTCTCCGAAACCCACTAGTCTTCCAATGCAGCTCATGGTAGCTTCTTGCCATCTGCTTGCCACAAACCTCACTTCTTCCAACTTTAGGTATGGTCCACGCAGGCAATGCACGCTTTTCGGGGTTTTAGCACATTGCAGCTGATCAGGATCCATTACTTCTAGTTGCACTCTTCGTGCCTGGAAAGTGCTTCACAATCTGTACAAGGCCAGATGGAGGAAACATTGAGCTTCCACAATTGGAGTTTCCTGTGGCATTAATAACTTGGGGGCTCCCGAAGCGTGTGGAGTCAAGGAGCATACGTAACAACTTCCATTAACTTACTTTTTTCCCATTCAGCTCATCTCTGCATACCAACTATTGCTTAGCTCTGGATGGTCCACATCTCCAATTGTATCTAACCCAAGTCCTTGGTATTGATCATATTTGGCCCTTTGAATTTATCTTTTAAAACGTTTCAACCCACGAAAATGTGCAGCAGCAGAAAAGTAAGTGTCATTTACAGTTGTGTTAGAAAACACGTTACGATATAAGGATAACATGAGAAAATTTTGAAAGTTTTGCATACATTCCTGAGTACCAAGTGTATCATTACCAGATGCATTATGATGTGTATTATGAACTGCGGCCACAGTTTTGTTAATTTCAGTTCCTTTATTTGATAGTGATATATTTGCAAAACCAGTACAACAATCATTAGTTAAGGACCCATTTTTTGTGTTCACATTGCCCACCCCATATAAAACTACACCCTAAATAAATGTCTAACTGCAGTGCATAGCCTGCCCACCTATCATTCTGCTGAGGTTAGGTGGGGGTGCTTTGCGGACATCAGACAAGTGCATCCAATTCCTAAATTCACAAACCTTTACCACATGGGGAGAAGCATAGATGACCACAAAGGGGCTGTTATATCTAGGCTTGTTCCACTGGCGGACAAAGTTCTTTATGAACACACAGTCGCCAGGGAAAAGCTGAAGGGGAGGCAATGTAGGTAATGAACCAGATGCAGTGCTGGTAGGCTCTTCAATCCATGATGGTGTGATCTGTTGAGAGATACATTTTATGGCTTTGGTTATGGCACACAAATGGCTATGGAATTTGTCCCCTAGAATAGATGCAGCCCTGTGAGCATCAGATGCTCTCCTGATTGGAGATAGAGGCATGTGCATATGATGCCCCGATACCACCTTGTGGGGAGATAAATGGTGATCCTTACAGGCCTGCGTGCGCATACTGAACAAAGCAAGGGGTACGCAGTGCACCAAATTATTCTTTAGGGCAGTGCAGAGCTTTGACAGTTTACTCTAGAGAAAACCAATGATCCTTTCCACAATCCCATTGGCCGGGGGTGATAAATTGTACCCATCCGATGCTTGATGTCCAATAATGCTGTAATTTCCTTAAAAAGCTAATTGAAAAAGTGTGCGCTGTTATTGGACCTTATTACATCGCACTCGCCCCATTGAGGAAAAACCTCTGTGGCCAAAAATCTGCCCGTGCATTTTGCATTTGGAAGTGCACAAGGATCAGCCTCCACCCATCGTGAGAAAGGACACACAACTACTATATGACAGCGAGATCCGTTAAATCTTTCACCCATATCCGCATAGTCAATATGTAACTTGTAGAAGGGCCCACTAGGGTGGGGCAGTGTACCGCAGATAGTTTTGTAAAGTGAGGCCAGTGCTGCAAGTCTGACACGTGGTGCAGTTAATGACCATTTTAGTTATTTCCTCCTGCAGATTGGGGACAAACCAGTCCACCCGTATATCTGCTGCAATGTGTTGCTTGGATACATGGGAAGGGTAGTGCAGTTGGTCAAATGCGACCAGCAGCAATTTGTGTGCAATAACTGCTTTGCCTGATGTTTCTTGTCACCACAATAGATCCGTAGGTGTCTGTTTGCATCCACAACTCTTTTTCCTACTGTGGTGCTCCACCCTGTAGCTCAATTAAATGTGCAATCTTCAAGGAATTATAAGAGTCTGACAACTGCTCTTTGCTTCGTGCCACTACAAGGTACTTTGAGCTGTGTGGTATTGGAATATATGCTGCTTGCTACGCTGCCGCTTCCACGGCAGTGATTTCAAGTGAGACCTCGTCCATATTATTAGTATGGGCGGTGCATTTCACCACCACCATCACCGAGGAGTGGGACAGGGCATTGATAAGTTTATCCAACAATGTTGCATGCTGTACAGGGGACCTGTCAGCCCTACTAAACCCCCTTCACTTCCAACGTGCAAGTCCTGAGTGGACTGTAGTGGTGCCATAGGCCGAGTCTGAATAGATAGTGACGTGGCACACTTGGGACACTAGAAGCACCTCAATAAGTGCTATAAATTCTGCTGCTTAGGCCGAATAGTGCATGAGTAGTCTCTTTTGCACCATCACTTCATAGTCCCCTTCTACTAGGTGCACCACCGCTGCCTCAGTATGCCTCAAACCTGTGTCGTGGTCAAAGGTTGCTGACCCATCAACAAAGAGCACCCCCCTTTGAGCGGGTTGCCTCTTGCTTTAGTCATCTTCTCCCTCAAATGTTACACAATCGTGCATGGCAAGACCTTCCTCTTTGCGTGGGTCTGTCAACAAAGTGTCTTTGCCTTGTCTAGTTTATACCCCTTGTACGCCAGCAGCTGCAGGAGAATGATAGAGTCCGTTGGCAATGCTGTTCACTTTCACTGCACACCAATAGGGTATCGACATACTTGATGATGCTACTGGGCACTTGAATATTTCCTAAGTCTGCATGCAATATTCTGTTAAAGATGCTGGGTGATTCAAAGTACCCCTGAGGCAATCTTGTGTGCTCGAAACGCATCTTCCCATCCATAAACGGGGGGTGAGGTACTGCGAATCGGGGTGCAAAGGTATGGAAAAGAAGGTGTTTTTAAGATCCTCCACTGTAAAATGGGTCGCCTCTTAGGAAATGCTGCACAGTATCATTGCAGTGTTCGGTATAACTGGAAAATCTGCCTGAACAATGTGGTTTAGGGGGCAAAGGTCCTGGACCATCCTCCAACTCCCCCCTTTTGCCTTTTTAATCGGGTAGATAGCCGTGTTGCATGGCAATGTGAAATGTACTATAATTCCCTGATTCAGGAGGGCCGTGATGGTGTCCCGTATTCCCTCATCTGGATCTTTCACTTCCTTAAGGGGCACCATTGGATCAATACACAGCACCGTCCACCTTTCACACCCATGGTTTTCTTTCCCGACCACAACAATTCCTATGGCTGACACAACCAGGCCCTGCAGATCTAGGGACAGTGTCGTACCTTACCACAGGGCAAAAAAGGAAATCTGAGGGTACCTGCCAACAAGCCTTGCCAATTTGGGGCACTGCATCAAGAAGCACTGTTATTCCATAGACAAACATGTCTGGGTCTACAGGAATGCCGCAGATCACCACCTCCCCTCCGCGGGCCTGAACAATTACCATTGCCTTAAGGCATACAGGGCTGGGATGGCACATACCATCCCACGGTCCGTAAAGCAAACGGTTATGTTCAACTTGCTCAACAGATCCCGTCCCAACAAATTTATGGGGGGGGGCTTCTGAATATAGTAAGGGTGCATGCACCACTTTCCCTCCTATCTTGATAGTTACCTCTTCTGTGTAGGAAACAGTTGTGACAGCCCCAGAGAATCCTTGCGTGTTTAGAGTTTCACCACATAGCAGGACGTTTCTCTCACTGATGCATGATTTAGTGGCACCTGTGTTGACCATAAAGATGAATTGTTTGTTACCTCTCTCAGCACCCACCAAGGATTCCTCATCGTGGTGGGTAGTCATGGACAGGACTTTGCATGCAAGAGCTTTCTGTGGGCTGTCCTAATCCCGTCCCGTCTCCCAAGTCTCATGAGACCTTGACACAGTCCAGACTCCATGTGGGGTACAGAACTGAATATACATTTTCTCTCTGCTCTGTTCCTGTATTATGCGCTGTTAATGGTACGCTTCGGTACATGTATATATGCTGTATATTTTTGTAACTCACTGTAACTACTGCTTTTTGTAACATGTTTAAGAGTATGTACATATATATATGCTGTATATTTTTGTAACTTCTGTAACTACTGCTTTTTGTAACATGTTTAAGAGTATGCGCCCGGTTGCCCCTGGGCCTGGTTTTTTACGCTTTATAAATCAAATCAAATCAAATCAAATCAGGGTAGGTGTTGGTACCTGGGAGCGTAAATGCCCCCCCCCCCCATGATGCTGACACCTCAATAAGGCGCTACCGTTCCATTTAGCACTGCATTGGGCATGGGAATTTTGCCCCCATATATGGTATTTTGTTGGGCCGTGTGTGGTTTGTGACTTTGGCGGTACTTGTCTGCATGTGCGGGGGTTTTGGCAGTAACTGGCCATATTCCTGATGTATTTTGTTGGGGATTATAGTGAGCCCAGAGGTGGGAGGGAACATGGCTGTTGTAGTGTTGGAGCAGTTGGTTGTATGGGTTATACCCTGTTCCTTGCCTACTTCTACACCCCCTTGCAAAATGTCCCCGCCTCCCACAGCTCCAACGCTGAGAAGGTGCCATACCCGCCTGTGGCCCAATTTCACCAAAACCACTTCTGCCTCACTAGCCCCTTGAAATCCCCCTCTTCCCACTGCTGACCTCCTTGGTACCATTCAGAATACGGAGGTTAAGGTCCACCACCCACTGCCCCTGTCCTCAACCTGGCAAAAACACTGCTATTCTCACGCCTGTGCGTGTGGCAGCTTGCTCGGCTGACGCAGTTTTTGCATTTGCTGTCACCGCCCCTTCAAGTGCTATTTTAGCTAGCTTTTTCTGTACTAGTTTCACTTACTCGGCCTACAATCTTCGAGGTGTTTCCATTTGTCGTTACTTAATTCTTTTACAATGGTGTAAAATGATTATCTGAATTTTGGCCCACCCCTTTGCCTGTACGCCCACTACCTTGTCAAGTGCCTTCTGAACTTCCTTTGGTAAACCCTTCTTGATGAAAAAATAGAAAAGAGGAACTGATCGGTTCCACTAGTCACTCGTCTCCGCTCTTCACATCTCCTGCACTTTCAAAATGTACTGGGTGGGGCCTTCATCGTCACCCATAGTGTACTGCATTATGGACTGCAAGTCCGGTGTGTCGGGGTAAGGCTACCGTAGTGCCTCCCACACATGTGCTCTAATATTGTTGAAAGGGGCGCCATTGTACGCATCATCATTTAGTTTCACTGCTGGGTACCCTGCCTTGACCCATATGTCCCTGGTCTGGTCTCCTACAATTGCCACAAATACGCTTTTCATGTCTCCCACCACTAGAAAAGCGTATATCCATTTCCCAGCTCTGGCCGTAAGGGGCAGGAGCATCGTGATCAAATTGCTTGTATCCATCTGAGCCCATGGCACATAGTGTGACCTTATCAAGCCTCTCATGTAATAGTGGCATTTGCTTGCCCACTCCTCGCCCCATTCTCCATTCTCAACTTCCCTTTTTCCTTGCCAACTCTGCCTGCCCAAATCTGTTCCTTAATCATGGTCCCCACAAACTCTCAACTTTGGGCAAAATCTCTGGTGCCTCCTGGGCATCCTCTTCCTCATCGTCCCACTCATCCACAGTATCCCACTCTCCTTCTCGCAGTTCACTGTCTGCATACCGGTCCGACCTTACTGTCCCATAACCTACACTTTCTGCTCTGCGATCGCCCCCTTTCCCCTTCTCATGTGCACATCTTTTATCGTGGTGCTATCCAATCTTAAAAAAAACTCCACTCATCCAGGCCATATCCCGGTTGGCTCTCTCTTTCCTTGATTGCCCTCAAGCGAGCCAGCTCTGCTTGTGTTGCCTGTAGTGCCTCCTCCAACTCCTTCTGTGATTTACTGTCCTGTGGTGTAATTCTATTTGGTGCCGGCACAGATGAGGGTTGGGCGGTGGCAGACAGGAACACATACATTGGATTGGTGTACACTGTGGCTGGCCGGGAGGTGAGCGGGTACAGCCCCTCCCTGGTCATAGGCTGGAGAACTTCCTCTGGTGCTGTTGCATTTACTATGCATGGGGCAGCACTATTACCTCATCGGGGTGTACATCTGGCGGTATCCTCTATGTCCTCCACCATCTTCCACAAATCTAAAATCTCTTTTTTGTTTCTGCAGTTGTTTGCCTTTATATTTAGCCGCTAGGAACATACTCATGTGCTCCAAAAGTTCTCTGTTATTAGTCCCCTTCTCCGGCATTGCCCCATGGGTTTCTGTCACCCACTGATAATGATACTTCTCTATTCTTTCTTTGTACAATGGTAATGCACTGTACATGTATTCCAACAAAGTCATCACCCCCATATGGACAATCATAATTTTCAAGAAAACAAACTTTTTGTTATAGGTCAAACAAAATATTTGTACCCCAGTCTCTCTCAGTCCTCCGGTCTCACCTCACAATCGCCCCTATCCACACTCTCACAACTTTTCCACAGGCCCTCCCTCAGCTTCCACTAAATTCACAATAATAATCCAATACACTAAAACAATAAACTAAAGTAATAAGTTTAAACAACAACCACTACTTTGCCTCCTTACCCCACCCAGAATATATTGGGCACAGCAATCCGAGCTCTCTAATTATACAGAGCTCCTACTTTTGTATCCTCCTTAGCACAAATAAAAATGGCACCACCTTCTCCCCTCACTCGGGGAGATTCCCACACTCCTGTTTTCCTCTGTGTTATCTCCTCAATAATAATTTAATAAAAACAAAACATTGCCAGGTGGCCTTTCACGCTCTCCTTTCACACACATATACTGCACCCACCAATCTCTCCCATCCCCCGCTGTTGTCGCTCACAAGAGGTGTACTTACATCAGCATGTTCACCTGAGCTCCTCCGTCACGGGGTCCCAATAATGGCCTGCACTCTCCTCTGAGCCGTGCCCTGCTCCAAAGAGCAGACAGGAATTCTGTGGAAACGGCTCCTCTACACCACTGTGTGTTGCGCGATTGGGACTGGTCACTGTAGATGGGTCGTAGCCCCTTGAGAGATGTGGCCTGGAAGCCTCTATCTTTGCGGGGGTCACTGAGAACACATTGGGGTCAGCAAAATGTAGAGAAACCCCTCAATACTCACACCAGAGAAAATACAACCCACTAGGGAATAAAAACAGCACACTTAATGCAAGGAGAACACAGGCATACCAGATTATCCAAAACAACGCAGTTAGGATAATCAAACGTAAATCTAAATTCGATCACATCAGTAACTTTAGGAAGGAATTACATTGTCTCAAAGTGTAGAGTAGAACCCACTTCAAGGCTCTCACAATAGCCCACAGATGCATCCATGGGAAGGCACCAGGCTACCTAAAAACCAAAATACGACCATATGTTCCAAGCTGCGCACTAAGATCCATGGATCAAAAAAGAATAGCAGTAATGCCACACAAACGCATGTCCGGACTGGGAAAATCCTTTCCAGTCATCACAGCAGGTATCGGGAGCAGCCTGCCAGTCCACATAAGGAAAGAACCAAACTACTTATGCTTTGGTAACATAATGAAAACGCACCTCTTCAACTGAGATCGCTACCCCTGACACACTGATCTTGAGATTCTATTAGGAACTGTCCTGTCACTTTCCGTTTTGTCCTCGTGTCCATGTCTCTGCGCCCCGAAACTCGAGAGTTACCGGCGCATTACAAATAAAAATAAAAATAAAAAAATAACAAGGTTTATTTCCACAAAAATAGAAATGCGCCAGCAGAGCACTGTGCTGCCACGGAACGTTCAGTCGAAATCAACACTTTATGAAGGCACACAGCATCATCATTGATGCAAATTACATAGTGTAGAAATCCAAATGGCGGGTTGGTCGAGACCCTATACATAGGCTACCTGCTTCATAAGGGATGCCAGGCCTTTTGTCCCAGCCCCTTCTGTCCATCTTCTTCCACGTGGGCATGAAGCTGCACCTAATTGGCAATTATGTGAACAAAAACAATACTGGCTCTATCTCTAACCTGATGTGCACCTGGTACTGCCGACATGGGTTAAGAGGATAGTTCGAGGCCATTGCTTCTAACAAACTACAGCTCGATTCCAGACATGCCAGTGCCCATCCAAGGCTCCACACCCTCATTTTGGCTATGTTGTTTTATCCCTCCCAGCACCTCGCAGCACAAATCACGTGACCTATGGTGACGGCAGCTGATCCCTATTATCAGACCTTTTCTGATTAATTGGGGGTTTAACAGTTTTATGTCCAGTGGTCTGAAACTGACTGGTGCCTTGGAATGTTAGGGGTCTTGGGATGGGGCATCTGAGTACTATTACTCAGAGCTGGGACGTGGAAGGTCGGAAGTTCATGCCCTCCAGCTTGTGGGATCGCTTTTTGCAGAGAGCTCTCAACCCCCTCATGGCCTTGCAGGGCACATTCCTTCTGGGAATCGAATACTGGTAACATGAGACAATGATGGCTCTATGAATCTCTGTAGCCCTGGTTCATTCTCAGCGGTGCCCGCGCTACAATCTATTCCCTCTTCTCGCATGCATTGACGTATTTCCATGTGCGTGTGGATCAAGCCGCAACTTTGGCTGCAGCTCTGAACTAGGCCTCGATTTCAATGGCGTCGTGCAGGTGAGGCAAGCATCTAATTTGAGCCTCATCGGCCCCATTGTTTGATTTTGTAGTTACTAGAACAGCGCCCTCAGCGCTGTTGTTTCTCTGTTTCCCTCTCCCCTCCCCGGCATCCACTTCCTTGCTCCGGCTCCCTGTCCCACCTCCCAGCCCGCCCCCTCCCCTGATTGGCAGTTCTGAGCTACGCTGTGCCTAGGTCCCTGCCGTCTGCTTCCTTTGCCATTTCTGGCATCGTGCAGGTGAGGCAAGCATCTAATTTGAGCCTCCTGGGTCCCATTGTTTGATTTTGTTGTTACTAGAACATCGCTCTCAGCGCCGTTGTTTCTCTGTTTCCTCCTCCCCTCCCTGGCATCCACTTCCTTGCTCTGGTTCCCTATCCCACCTCCCAGCCCGCCCCCTCCCCTGATTGGTGGTTTGCTGGTTATCATACACCCTCCCAGGGCAGCCCTCGGCCGGCAGCCCCTGTGGCTAAGGACCGCAGGCAAAGGGCGGCTCCCTCAGAGGCGGCTCCAGCTAGTGTCTGCCGGTGTCTGCAGGGGTAGCCAGTTGCCAGCCACCAACCAGCATCGACTTAACCAGGTAGGAGCGGCCCTGGTTAGTTATTAGAACCTGCACTCTACCCTGACAACCCTGCCCATAACTAACTTCAGACATGCATTGTGAAAGTGTTTAAAATTGCATTGTGAAACCTAGGCTTTTTCCCCCCTTGCAGGACTCTCAGACATAGGTGTGTTTATCTAGGTGTGTTCAAACAAAATTGCATTGTGAAAGTGTTTAAAATTGCATTGTGACACCTAGGCCTTTTTCCCCCTTGCAGGACTCTCAGATTTAGATGGTTTTCTCCAATATCTAAATATCACTGAGATAGTAGTGCCGTTCTGTGGCCGATTTTTTGCCAACACTCTCTAGCAACTGGCTACCACGGTCTGAGTGACTGTCTTCTCGTCCAATTTTCAACTTGTCTCGTCTCTCTCTGTCTCATCTGCTTGCACCCCACCCTGTGTTCTTCCCTAGTGTTCTCCCCTCCTACTACCTTCCTCTTCTCTCCTCTCCCTACCCACTCTATGGTGCTCTCTGTCTCTCCTATCTTTTCTAACTGCTTCTCTATTGACTATCCTGCTCTCCTCACTAAATCTGGTAGTAAGAAGTTTAAAAAGGATATCCTGGTCTCCAACCCAGGCCTCCCTATCGCAGATGCCTATACGAGTGCCGCCTCTAGGCAAATCTTCACGGAAATCCTCTTTTTCATTCCCTTACCAGACCTATGGACTCTTCATATGGTCGCTGGGCTTTATCCTTTCTCTTCTTCTCCCATTAATGGTGGCACCCGGTAGGAGGCCCTCCTGTCCTCCTTCCACTCCTCTAAGGTCATCATTAATGTTTACTTGAATGGTACCGTCTTGGTCCAAGGCCCTCAGGCCAACCTTTTCCTCTTTGATAGACGCTTCCCGCGCCTCCTCAATTTCCTTTCTTCTCCTGCTGTCCGCTCTCTTCCCTCCACGGCTTCCTCGCCTTCCCCTGCTGTCTCCTCCTTGGCTACCTTGCCCTCTCTTCCTTCTTCTTCTACACCTCCGCAAGGCTTACCTTTCATTTGTACCCCCCCTCCCCCGGAAGTCTTTCAAGGACGGCAACCTTCTCCATATTGCCACTCTTAACTCTTGCTCAGCTGTCAAACACTCTTCTGACATCTGCCGCCTCCTGGAGGAACTTGACCGCAATGTCCTCAGTCTCATGAGACATGGGTCACGGCAAGCTCTGTCACAAGCTTTGATACTCTCCTCCCTAATGGCTACAAGATCCTCTCCACACCCAGGTCCAACCGTGCCGGAGGGGATGTAGCCCTGATATTCCTGAGTGGATTCCTGCCTCTGTCATTCCTACGCAGGCCTACTCCTCTTTCGAATGCCTCATCTGCGGGATCTCTCTCTCTCCTAGCCATTCCCTTACTGTGGCTGCTATCTACCAGCCACCTGGTCAGATCTCCTCCTTCCTCTCCGAATGGGCGGATCTTTCCTCTTCCCTCCTGTTCTCAACCACTCAACTCCTCCTTCTTGGAGACCTTAACATCCACCTGCATGCTTCCTGTCCTTCCTCTGGACTCTTTCGTGACCTCTGCGACTCTTACTCTCTAATCTCCCCTCTGGCCCGACTCACTCTGCAGGGCACACTCTGGATGTTCTGATCTCCTCAGACCTCCCCCTTTCAATCCTTCTCACCACTCCTCTCTCCTGGAGTGATCACTTTCTCCTCTCCTCTCAGCTCACACTCTCTTCTCCCCGGGCTAAGCCAATTCCAGCACTGCCACCCACCTTCTCGGTTATCCGACCCATGAAGCGTGTGTCAGTTGAGGCTTTCGCCGGCACTTTCTCACGCCCCTCCCCCTTTGGCTGACTCACACCCTGACACAACACTTTCCATGATCCACTCTGCTATATCTGATACTCTTGATGTTCTTGCCCCTGCCATGAGGATCTGCCTGAAGCCCAAAGCCAAGTGCAATTCCTGGTATCACTCAGACCTCTTCACCCTCAAACGCAAGTGCAGGGTGGCTGAGCGGAAATGGTGTGCTTCTGGTACATCCTCTGACAAACTGGCCTGTCACCTGCTCCAAATGCAATACCGGCTCTCTGTCCACAACAAGAAGAGAGCTCACATCCAAGCCTGTGTCTCTGCGGCATCTAACAACTCGGCCGAACTCTTTAAAATCTGCAAGGAGCTGGCCAATCCTGCTGCAGTCTCTACCTCTCCTGTCCTTTCCCAGGCCCTCTGCACGGCTCTGGCTTCTCATTTCATCTCTAAAACTCAGGACATCCTGTCCTCTCTCTCTTCCTCGCTCTGTCCCCCCTCTACTCCCTGCTCTTTCTCTTGCCCTTCTTCAGCCACCTCTCCTCCCTCCTTCTCTGCCTTTCCCCTGTTCTCCCCAGATGAGGTTTCTAGACAAATCTGAACCCTGAAAGTCTCATCAAAACACATTCATCCCTGTTCCTGCGAAACATCAAGGACCGCATTGACTCCCTGGCTCCTGCTCTGGCCGACTTCTGCAACCACTTCTTCGCTACCTGAGTCTTCCCATCCCCCATCAAGCACTACCTTGTGCACCCTCTTCTTAAGAAATCTTCTGCCGACCCGTCATGCCCGGCTAACTATCGCCTTTTCTCCATCACTCCCTTCCTGGCTCAACCTTCACAGTGAATTCGTTGGTTGTCTTCATGATCAGCAGTCTGGCTTCAGAGCTGCAAGAAGCACAGAAACTGCTCTCCTGAACATCCATGAAGACCTGCTCTCCAACCTTGATTCCAACACCCCCTGTGTCCTCATCTTACTTGATCTCGCTTCTGCCTTAGACACAGTCAACCAGGCCATCCTGCTCAACCATCTCCGTGATGACCTGGGTATCACCGGTCAGGCCCTGGCGTGGCTGACTTCTTTCCGCTCTGATCGACCCCCCCAGGTTCAACTTGGGTCCTTCCTCTCCTCTATCTCTACCTCTACCCGTGGTGTCCACCAGGGGTCTAACCTCTCTCCCTGGCTGTTGAACCAATACCTGGCACTTCTTGCCCACCGCATTGCCGCTCTGTCCCCCAATTTTCAGTGCTATGCAGATGACACTCATTTAGTGTCCATTTAGTTCCTTTTCAGGCTACCTTCGGCCACCTCTTCTCCGTCCCTCATCTCTGACTGTCTCTCTGCTATCCAGGAGTGGTGTGCCACCAATGATCTCTGCCTTAATGCCAGTAAGACTGAGATTATCCTCATCGGCACACCCACTCCCTCCTTTCCTGTCACTCTCTGGCTGGCCTCTCTTGGCCCTCTTCTTGCTCCCTCCTGCGATGCAAAAAACCTTAGGGTTATCTTTGACTCCACACTCTCCTTCTCTCCTCACATCTCTGATATCTCTAAGAAGTCACACTACCAGCTGCACCTCCTCAGAGGTGTTCTTCCCTTCCTCTCCTTCCCCCAGAAGGTCACTGTCTCCAGAGCTCTGGTTCTCTCTAGGCTGGACTATTGCAACAGCCCCTTTCTAAATCTGCCTGCTGCTACTCTCCACCATCTGCAACTCATCCAGAACAGGACTGCAAGACTTGTCCTTGGCATCAAGCCCAGGAATCGTATCTCTCCAGGACTGAAATCTCTGCACTGGCTCCCAGTGGCTGCGGGGATTTAGTTCAAAACCCTCTGCATTGTCCTCAAGGCCTTCTGGGGCATGGGGCCTCAATAGATTCTACTCTCTCCTCCTAAATATCTTCCTTCTCAAGCTCTACGCTCATCCGCCTCCAACTCCCTCAGGGTCACTCACTTCTCCAAGCAACGAGTTGGTGGTAGATCTCTTTCCTCGGATGGCATCTCCCTCTGGAACAGCCTCCCTGCCTCTGTGAAACTTGAGGAGAACCATCTCCGGTTCCTGAAGCACCTTAAAATCTTCCTCTTTGCTTCTGCTTTCTCTCCTCCTTTCCTCTGCTGAATTCCTGGCTGAAACTGTACTGGTTACCTGGCCACCCTCTGTTCTCGGGCCTAGGTCCCCCCCCACCCCACCAGTTACACACATGCACTGCTTCCCTGGCAACCCCTGCACTTGGGGACTGTTTTCTGTATCCCTACAGTCCCCAACCAGCTTTTGACACCTGATATCTGCACTTACCCTTGCACTTGCCACCAGCTGGCCCTACTTCTGTTACTGTTTTATTTATTCTATTACCCCTGTACTGCACTGTCCCCATTCCCTTCCCTCTACGCACTTTTCCTCCTACCCCTTCCCATGCACTTGTGCGATCTGAATGACACTTGGCCTAGTATGATTGCTGTCTCTGTCTTCCCTCTGTTCCCCCTCCCTTGCCGCATCACGCCTTGAAACACTTGTGGATAGGCGCGTTATAAATGCCATATCATATCATATCATATCAATATGGCTGCTACTATATAAAATGGCTTGGTTTTGGTTCCCCGTTTACACTAAAGCAAAAACATACACCCCCCTCTGCATACTATAGCCCCTATGAACTCCCCCCCGTTACCCATATACCCTCCCCAAGTCCCTGCTGCACACTTCCGGGCCTCTGCTTCATCCAACAGCGCTGTGGGGCCTGGCCGATCATCACCCCTCCCCAACAGCATCTTAGTTATTTTAGTTGGACTCCATTTCTGTATGGGTTCTAGGACATTTAAACATCAGCCTCTAGAATGCAGCTCCGTTGAATTTCATTGTTGTATGGCCGTTAGGTGGCACAGGAATCACTACCAGTCTGAGCAGCGGTTCAAGGGCTTTATTGAGGTTTGTGTGGGCACCACCTTCACACTCCACTGCTCTTTCCTCGCTCCTTCTGGTCTCATGGATGTAGACCTCCTCCTTTTCTGACCTCACCCGAATCAAGCACATGTCCTCCTACTCATAATGTCCATTTATTTCCTCTTTTTCTGTGGATTGGCTCTCTGTCCCTAGCCACGCCAGTCCTACCTTCCCCACCCAGGACAGTTAAATGTCAAGCAATGTTGTGAGTCGCGCACCAAGCCCCACCCACTGTGGTCACGCACGGCCACCAGGGAACAGCAATAGAAGTGTTATCAGACTGTCCAAGGCTGGGGGCGCCCAGCCGACATGCTGGGGGAACCCAGCAGACACAAGGTTTTATTATTTGCCACTTAGGATGGCGTCCTAGCTGATGCACATTGAGATGTAAAGTCTTTGTGTACCTGAAATGTAACTGTGAGTGTATCCTTCTGGCCCCAGGCCTCCCACACCCAATCATCTTCAGCCTCCGCCCTCTCACAGCACTTGCCTCAGCACCTGCTGGCCTATGCCAGTGTGTGCCTGCACTTACATTTGGCCTGCACTTACCTATTTGTTGGCAGGAGACCACTTCCTAGCACTTCCTCCACTGGCCACTTACATCTGCTGTTCACTCATGAGCACGGGCACCCCTAGCACTTACCCCCAACTCCCTCTTCCTCTTTCTTCCCTCTGCACTTGCACATTCCGAATGCTCACAAAGCCTAGTAAGTCCGTCTCTATCCTTTAATGTTTGAATTGTTTTTTTTTCAATCCCATGTTCCCTCCCTGTTGCCCTGGGGGCTCTTTGAAACACAGTTCACTCGCTGTATAAGCGCCTCACAAATGCACAATAAATATATGAATAAAATAGGTAGTGGAAGGGTTAGTAGATTACTGGTGATTTAGGCAGCAGACACGTTTTTTGATTGGAGGGGTCATTCCGGCATGTTTTAGGCATGTGCAGGAGGCACTCTCTTGGAAAGGTTTATTGATAATTAGAGCATAGTTGTCTTTAAGACCTGGGGCTTTGATAGCCTTGAGCCTGTCAGTTATAGAGAGAGGTGTAGCCCGTGGCACAAATAGGGCCCACTAGATAGGGCTGCATGCTTGTCCCCTATGAGAAACCTAGAAATAAGACACACACACACCAGGGTGTGTAAATAAAATTGTTTATTTAATATCTGGTTTAGGTATAGTGTTCATTCATGTGTGTTTACTTGCCTGGATTGATCCATCCAACCCACCATGGCTCTGGATAGAATGTTGAGAAAAAGAAAGGGGAAATATAACTCCCCTACACAAGAATGGGTTGTGAAGGGGAGAGGGTTCCAGAGGATAAAAGAAAAAAACGGTTGAAAGGAGAAGAAAAGCCATTAGAGAGAAAGAGAGAGGGAGAAACATAAAACCTGCTCCATGGGGGCCACAGCCTTGAGTGGCCCCCCACAGCCTAGAGACATTTAATGTCCGTGCCACGTATGCTGGGGAACCCAGCATACGTGCTGTGTGTCCGGGCTGTATGCCAGGAGCAGCCTGGGCACTGATGGGGCTGTGTCAGCTGTCGAACCCACCCAGAGGCCAGACTGGATGGGCCCAATGGAGAAAAAAGCCCAGGCAGTGTGCTTGGGTGGCCGGGGGGAAAAGAAAATGCCACTCCATCTGGGGCCTGAACAGAGCAGTGTGGCTGTGTCAGCCCGCCCCGGGGCCAGTTGGGATGGGCCCTCAAAGAAAGTCCTCCCAGACCATGAGGTGAAGAGGAAGGCAGAGGAAGTCCGCCCTATGCCCTCGGCGGCCAGGGTGTTAATGAAGCCCTGGGCTGCGGGGCAGCTCAGGTTAATTAGAGCCCTGGGCTGCCAGAGAAGTCCAGGTGAAGAGAAGTCCCGGGCCCTGGTAGAGTGGGGGCTCGGCACAGGAAGCGCTGGCGCCACAATAAGAGGACGGACACGGAGCTCTGCCTTCATGCGTCTTTCTTTATTAAACAACATACAGGAACTGAACCCTTTCCCCCGCCCACATCAATTCCCTTCCCTTCGCTTCCCCTGTTCCTCCCGCCACCCGTTACTATGGCAACGCCAGCGTGACATCTCCCCCCTTTTTAAACAGTTACTAGACTTTTTGCAACAGGTGACGGTCTGGTGGGCCTCTAGTACATTTCCTCGATCCATCTGCAAGGTCTGTTCCAGGCCCTCTGCGGGTGTGCCTGACTCTGCTCTGGCAACAGTCCGTTCTCCGCATTTCCGATTCCCACGTCTGGCTCCGATTCATCCGAGTCCAACTGGTCTCCTTGATAAGGATCATCCGAATCATAGTCCAGGTGAGCCTGAACTCTCCCGCTCAGACGTCGTGTCCCCATCTGTGGAAGTTCATTGAAGTGGGATGAGTTTCTCGTGACGGATCCTTCGGTCCCGTGGGCGGTGACCATGGATCCCTTCTTCTGAGTGACAAGTAGAGGCTCTTCACGGAACACTGACGTGTGCTTGTGTGTCAACGGCTGTCTGACTGCCACCACGTCTCCTACTTCTATGTGAGAGGCCTGTGCCCGACTGCGGGTGTCCACGTATTCTTTCATTCGGGCTTTTGCTGCTTCATCCCACTCCCGCACCTCCGTGTCAAGAGTGGGGGTTGGGTTGATCACCTCGGCTTAGGGGATGCGTGTTTGTGTGTTCCGCCAAAACATCAGTTCTGCCGGGGTCTTCCCTGTGGTGCTATGGGGAGTCCCCCTGTAGTCTCTCATGAGTTGGTTGAGGACCAGTTCATATGGCTGTCCCGTCAGCCGGGCAATCTGTAAGGCTCTCTCGAGATTTGCCATAAATCGCTCAATCACCCCGTTAGCTTGGGGCCATAGAGGAGTGATCTTCCTATGATAAATCCTAGGTATTCGTCAAATTGGGCGAACTTATGCCTGCAAAACGGGGGTCCATTGTCCGTCTTGAGTACTTTAGTTTGGTTTGTTTATTTATAGAGCGCGTCCGAACCCTCAGGTAGCTGGGCGCATAGTCATGTGGACAACATGGTTACATATCGTTACGCGAAGTACAAAGGTACATACATTCAATCAAAATACACAGTACATGTCATGAGATAAATATCATAGATAGTGAGGGACTAGGTTACATGGTGGTCCGTTACAAGAAAGAGTTAAGGCATATGGTAGAAATAGGTGGAGTGGGTAGATAGTGTGTAGACGAGTAGCAGAATGATTAGGCAGATAGCCAGGATTTCACCATGGCTCTGAATGGCCAGAAGGAAGCTTCCGCTCTGATTGCAAGAGGGAGTGTATTCCAGCATTGAGCTGCAAGAACTGGGGAGCTGGAGCCTCCTGCTGTTTTAAGATTGAATTTGGGAACCTTTAGTTGGTGCAGGTAGGGAGTTCTAGTGGGTCTAGTGGTGCTGTGTCTAGAGAATTTGTCAGATAGGTAGCGTGGGGCAGTCGGTGACAGGCACTTGTGAGTGATGACCAAGGTTCTTAACTTGATTCTGTCTCGAACTGGGAGCCAGTGGACTTCTTTGCTGGCCGTGGAGATATGAGCCTTATGCGGGTGGTTAAGAGCGCATTTTAAGGCATTGTTTTGAAAAATCTGAAGTCTGTTCAATTTTTTAGTAGTGGTGCCCAAGAAAAGTGTGTTACAGTAATCTAATTTGGACAATACCAGCGCTCTAGATAGGGTGAGGCAGCTGGAGGAGGAGAGAAAAGGTCTGCAGGCGTTGATCAGTTTGTTGGTATAGGTGGTGGATGAGATGGTGGCATTTATTTGTTTTTTTAGTGAAAGGGTGGAAGCAAGGTACACACCTAAGACATCATTACGACCCAGGTGGTAAATTACCGCCTGAGTCGTACCCTTACCACCATGGTGTAAACTATGTTTACACCATGGTGGATGGCGGATTTACCGCCCCATTCCAAGGTGAGTGGGGCGGTAAATCCCCATTTCCCATTTTACCCTTCCCCATTCCCATTTTTGCCCCATAGGGCATAATGGGAGTGGGGAAGGCGCTAATTACGCCACCGTAAATTACGGTGGCGTAATTAGCACCATGGTCCCTTAGCGCCATGGATTTTAACGCCTTGTAATCAGGGACCTTGTAATCAGGCGTTAAGGGTCGGCGCCGTTTACGGTGCCGTTAACCCCTTAATGCCTGATTCGTAATGAGGCCCCTAGTGTTTTGACCTCTTTGGAGACTTTTATGATGTTGCCATCAATGGTAAAAGATTGGTACTTAAGGTCCAATTTGTTAAGGCGGGCCTGGAAGCCTACGATAAGCAGTTCCGTCTCATCGTCATTGAGGCAGAGACTGTGTGTGGCCATCCACGCTTGGATTTCTAGATAGATTTCGTTAAGCTTTGCAACATCTTCTACATAGCATCCAGTGAGTGTGATGAGGACCTGGGTTTCGTCTGCGTAGTTAGTGTAGCTGACACCCAGATCGGTCAAAGAGAAGTTTACTGAAGACGTTGTAAAGAGTGGGGGAGATGCAGGACCCTTGGGGAACTCCGCATTGGATAGGGATGGGATCTGCAGCCGCTGAGGGGGCGAAGACCCTAGTCGACCTATCAGACAGAAATGACTGAATCCAATTGGAAGCATTCTGAGAGAATGCGGCAGCCGACGCAAGGTGTTGTGTGAGGATCTGGTGGTCAACCTGATCGAAGGAAGCAGAGAGATCCAACAGGAGCAAGATGGCCAGGTTGCCCTTGTCTTTGGCTTCATCCATTTGGATTTTTAGATCCAGGAGGGCGTTTTCGGTCCCATGCCTGGGTCTAAAGCCAGATTGTCGCAAGTCTAAGAGGTTATTGTCTTCCAAATGTTGTTGTATTTGCAGGTAGGCTACTCTGTCTAATATTTTGAGTAGAAAAGGGACTGTGGTGATGGGTCTATAATTCGTGGGGGTGTTAGGGTCTAGATTGGGTTTTTTGAGAAGGGGCAGGACCCACGCTTCTTTGAGGTTGTTGGGGACCACTGAGTTCTTGAAAGAGGAGTTGACCAGTGTGGTGGTCAGAGGAGCTAGATCTTTGGCTTCGTCTTTGATGACAGAGGCTGGGCATAGGTCGCCTTTGCAGTTAGATGGTTTAAGGCTAGCAATAATCTTAACTACTTCCTCCTCAGTGACTGGAGAGAAGTGGAAGAGGGGGCAATTGGGAGAAGTGTTTTTTTTGCTATTGGGGTTCTCTTTGGCGGTAAGGTTGGCTTTTTTAGCTTCAATCTTAGCCTGTAGAAGGGCAATTTTGTTGAAAAGGGCAAGTTGGATATTATTACACCAGGCATTGTCTTTAGTGCAGTCCTCAGTAGGTGGCAATGGTGATTCAAGTTCTCCTACTATAGAGAATAACTCTTTTGTGCCAGATTTGGCGTTGTGTAGTCTCAAGTTGTAAATCTCTTTTTTGGCGTTTAAGATAGCAGATTTGTAGGAGGAGGCAGCTGTAGCGAATTTGTCTTTAGTGGAGAGGGATGGGGCTTTTCTCCAGCTAGTTTCCGCAGCTCTTTTGATGTTGCGGAGAGCCTTTAGCTCTGCTGAGAACCATTTGTTGGTGTGGGCAATGGGTTTAGCTTTACGTTGTTTGAGTGGAGCTATCTGGTTGAAGGCTAGTTACAATGTGTTGTTATAAAGATCTACCAGGGTGGACAGGTTGTCATTCTCAGAGGGAAGGTTGGCTTGAGTAATGGGCATGAGAAGTGGTCTGAGGTTTTCAATAGTAATGTTGCGATTGTTTCTGGAGATTATTTGTGGTGTCCTGGAAGGCGGTGTCATTTTGGGCGCAGATCTGGGTAGAGAGAAGGTGATAAGGTGATGGTCGGTGCAAGCACAGGGTTTGATGTCTATCAGTGAGAGGTTACAGTTGGCATCTGCCAACCAGTCTAGGGATCTTCCTTTTGTATGTGTTGGTTTGTTGATGTGTTGAGTGAGGCCTAGGTAGATGATGGTGTCATTGAGAGAGGTGGCGTGATTGTCATTAGGGTCATAGAGTCCCAGGTTAAAATCACCCATAATGATGATTTGTGATTTGGGTTTAGTGTTGGTGGTGAGTAGGAGAGAGATGTCTTCTTCAAAAGTATATAGTAGACCTGGAGGTCTGTATATAATGCGTAGGAGGATAATTTACTTTACTTTAGGTACGCCATACGCAGAGAACATGTGGTCCAGGGCGGGGAAGACGTGGTGGGCGGCGGTCGATGATATCAGTCTGACATCAGAATATCGTGAGTATTCGTCCATCACAGCCAAGACTTATTTTCCTCCTTCTATGGGCCCAAAGAAGTCGGCAGCGACTACCTCCTATATTCCCTGTGGGAGTTCTGACATGACAAGTGGTTCGGGGTGGCGGTTTGGCGTGATGAGGCAGCATGTAGGGCACGCTTTCAGGGCTGCCTCTACCAAGGTGCCCATGTGGGGAAACCTTACCTTTTGACGGAGCATGTGTTTAGTGGATGCCATGCCCCTGTGTGTCTCGTGGGCCAGTTCAATGACTTTCGCTCTCATGCCTTCAGGGATTACCAGTTTGCAGTCTTTTAGGAGCAAGTGATCTTCCGATACAGCGAGCTCATCTTTGACTTGTAACAGGCGTTCCACATCCACTCGCACTTTGCCTCCCGCGGCTCTCCCCCTTTCTTTGGCCCTTTCGCCAAAGTCCGGATTGCAGTCCTTCGCAGATGATGCGACAGGCCAAGTCACCCTTGGTCTCTCTGGCGAGTGTCTCCATGTTGACTCCTTCTGGTGTGGTCTGGTGTATGAGGTATCTTAGGTACCTGTCGGCCACTGACGGTTCGGGTACACACTCCTCCTGTGGCCTCCTGGACAGGAAGTCTGCCAGATTTTCGCCTTTTCCCAGCCTGTGTATAATGTCAAAGGCGTAGTCATGTAGTCTCAAGACCCATCGGGCGATTCACGGCGGCATCTTGGCTTGCTGATTGCCGTATAAGAATAGTAGGGCCTGGTGGCCCGTGACGACTTTGAACGGTTTCCCATAGAGAAACAGGTGAAAGTGCTTGCACGTCCATACAACGGTGAGCCCTTCCTTCTCTGCTTGACAGTACGCCTGTTCAGTGGTGGACAGGCTGCAGCTGGCATAGGCCACAATGTGTTTCTGAGAGGGGTCCTTTGGGTCGAGTTGCGGCAGAATGGCTCCCATACCCACGGGACTGGCATCAACGGTTAGCTCGGTCTTCCTGCTGGGGTCGTATATGACATGTTTTCCGCTTGCGCGATCCTTTCTCTTATTTGTTCGAATGCCTTTTGACAGTCACTGGTGCACTAAAATTTTACATCATGATGTGTCCGGTGTCTCAGCGGCTCACTGACTGACACGAAGTCCTGGATGTAGCGGTTGCAATAACTGGCCAGGCCCAGAAATGACCAAAGTTCTGACACAGTGGTTGGAGCGGAGGTGTCGTTTAGCGCTGCTACCTTGTCCAGGTCAGGAGTCATTCCTGATTCCGAGAAGACGTGTCCGAAGAACTTTAATGTGCTTTTGCAAAACTCGCACTTGTCCTTGTTTAGGGTGAGATTGGCGTTGTGCCGGGCCTTGCATATTTTCATTAGGGTCTCATCGTGTTTGTTTGCATCTGTTCCAAACACTAGTATGTCATCTGAATAATTGAGATTGTTAGGGATGTGCTTAATGATGTTATGGACCTCGGAATGTTTCTGCTGCTGAGGACACTCCAAAGCTCAGCCTTTTATACCTAAAAAGGCCGACATGCGTGACGAAGGTTGTTATGTTCCGGCTCTCGGGGTGTAATACTAGCTGGTGGTAGCCCTTTTGCAGGTCGAGTTTGGAAAAGACCTTCACCCTATTCAGTAGATGAATCATGTCCGTGATGCGGGGCGTGGGGTATCTCTCCCATCGAATGGCTTGATTCGGGTGTCGCATATCTACGCACAGTCGTATGGCTGCGGATCCCTTTTTGGGTACCAGGACAATTGGGGATACCCACGTGGTGGGTCCTGTGGCCCTTTCTATAATATCCTGTTCCAGCAGTTTCTGGAGCTCATCCTCGACCTTTCTTTGAATTTTGACTGGAATTCCGCGGTATGGTTGGGCTACAGGACGTATGGAATTGTCCACGTGGAGCTTGATTTGCCTATTCTTGAGTTTGCTGATTCCTTTGAATATTTTGGGGTATAAATTGTTTATCATCTCGACCGGGTCGATGTATTTGTGGACCATTATATTGTATAGGATGTGTATCAAGCCCATGTCAGCGGCCGCCTTAAAGCTTAGGACGCAGCCACTGTCTGTCTCTGTGGCCAAGACGTGTATCGGTATCCTCATTTCATGTCCCTTGTAGCGACACAGCTCACTGAATTGTCCTAGACACTTTAGGGGTGTCTTGGCTCCGTATGCATATATATCAACAGTTGCCGGATGCAGTTTGGGTTTCTGATGGAGGTCAGAGTCTGTGGGGGATTGTTCCACCAGGTATCGTACATGGCGTCTTGACCTGCGCTCGGGTCTTGCGCGCATCACAAACCTTCTTCTGTCTTTCCTCTTCTGGCGGTCCTCTCCTGAGTCTCTGTCTCTCTGGTCACCTGTGGGTTGATTCTGGGTGTTCAGGGCACTTGGGGCTGGGTTGTTGAGTGAGGGTCCCCTGTACAGGCCTCTCGAGCGGGAAAGGTTCTCTATGGGTCGGTCTCTCCCTCGATCTCGAAATAGCCTGCACATGGTCTTGAAGTGTCCCTCTTCGCCACAAGAGGTGCAGCGTTGTCCAATTGCGGGGCATGATCCGTCATGTGGGTATTCAAACCCGCATTTGTAACAGAAGAGCTCCTCAGTTATTTTCTCCAGTTGTAGTCTGTTTAGCTTTTCTCCTGCGTTGGTGATTCCGAAGCTCTCTACTTGGTAGTCAATGGCTCTTTCGACTCTGGCTAGTGCTAGAATTTCCTCCAGCGTGCGTGAATTTTGAGCAGCTTCCTGCGGAAAGCTTGGGATACGCATCCCAAGATGACTTGCGATCTCAGGGCTTCGTGTTTGAGTAGTTTGCGAAGTCGCAGTGTTTTAGCTTGGTGCGTAGTCGCATCACGTAGGCGTCCATGGTCTCTCCTTTTGCCTGTTTGGTGCTGTGAAACAAGAGTCTTTCATAGTCTACATTAGTATGTGGTGCAAAGTATGCTGCTAGCGCATCTTTGAGGTCTTGAATCGAGTCTATGGAATCCGGGGGCATTTCGTCAACTATGTCACTTGTGGCCGATCCAACGGCCAGCTTCAGGAGGCACACTTGCCTGGCATCGGCGACCGGCCCTGTGGCTCCCATGTAGAGGTCAAAGTCTCTTATACACTTGGTCCACCTGGGACCCATGTTGTTGGTGTCCGTCACATCAAATGCTCCCAGCATCTGCGCTGCCAGGGTGTCTGGCAGTTGATATGGCACGTGATCTGGTGTGGGTGCCACTGGTGCTGGGGGCCCATTCCCTTGAGCTTGTGCTCCTTGCCCATCATCTTGCCCCAACATTTTGCTAGGGGGGGTTGTCACTCATCGACTGTGCACGTTCCTAGTTGCTCCCTCTTCCTGATGGCCGCCTCTGGGGCACGTGCACCATCCGTTGGATGTGTTGGGTGCTTGATGAGGGTCGTCAGAACTTTCTCCCTTGGTGGGGCGTGGCTTCCCTCCTCACCACCGTTGGATGGCCGCCAAAATTGCCACAAGCACCATCAGTAAGTCTCACCAGCCCCTCCAGGGGTTTATACAGCCTTTTTTGCTGTGGCCTTTTTGCCTTAGGCCCTTGCGTGTGTCCATAAGGAGTGATTCCTTTTTCAGGCAGCGCACGTGTGCTGTGCGTCACCCTCTCCCCCTGCAGGCTCGAAAACCACGTGGTTCACTCACATGGAAACACGTGCGCCGTGTTATTATGGGCGGGTGGTGGGCTTGCGCCATAGTGAGGGGCACACGAGTAGTGCCTTGTGCGTGTGGCCACTTTGGAGTTTCCACTGCCCCTCCCCTCACATGCTCACAGTCGCGGCCCGTGCCGCATGTGATAGACAGCACCGGCGGGCGGGCCTGCGCCTCCGCGCGCACCGCTTACTCCGTGTTCGCAGCGGCAGGCTGCCGCGCTCTCCTTCAAAGGGCTGCTCTACCTGTTATGCCGCCCTCCTCATCACCATTGTTAGAGTGGGGGCTCGGCACAGGGAGCGCTGGCACCGCAATAAGAGGATGGGCACGGAACTCTGCCTTTATGCGTCTTTCTTTATTAAACAACATACAGGAACTGAATCCTTTTCCCCCGCCCACGTCACTTCCCTTCCCTCTGCTTCCCCTGTTCCTCCCGCCCCCTGTTACTATGGCGACATCAACGTGACAGGCCCCTCCGTCCTTGTGGTTGGGTGAAGATGATACGTTGCAGCCCACCCCCTGGATTATGGTGACAGGATTCTGAGGAGGCATATCAACAGGGAGGCTGCATGGAGAAAAGATGGCGCCACAGGTGTGGATGTGATCATGGGTGACCTCCCAGGCGACGGGCCACCCAGGAAGAACAAGGCTGCAGGTTGTGGGCGTGACATTGGGCAGCCCCCTCAGGGCAAGGGGGTTGCTGAAAAGCACAGGATGTACCATGGGGCCGTGGCGGTGATGACATTGAGCGGCCCCCCAGGGAGGCATCAAACAAAGAGACCATGGAGTGGTGCACTATGGCGCAAGCACCACGTGGCGGGTTTGCATGGCCTATCCCAGTCCACTCAGAAGATCAGGCTCAGGGGGCACGGGCAATCCCTGATTGACATTCATCCTGAAACAGCCAGATCTCCATTGCCATTGCAAGGACAAGCGCAATAATGCACTATGAAGGTGTTGCATGTATTATTTGTTTTTTATGTCATTCTTTGTTATTAGGATATTTATGTTTATATTTAAGTGCATGTTAAATGTTATGTAGAAGGAATGTTGTGTAGGGGGAATGTTGCATAGGTGGAATGTTATGCATTATACTGCCTAGGGATGGCAAGGTGTGGGGCCACCCACTCCTGTGTCAAGCGCGACTGGTGGAGGGACAGGGGTCTATTCCTTCAGTCCCACCCTCTGGGTTTCCCTGTGACCCATCTAAGGAAGGGTGGGCTAATGGGGCCAGATTCCTTTAGAAAAAATTCACACCAGAGGACATTAGCGGGTGATTAGGAGTTAGGGGGATGGAAATATTTTTTTAGTAAAAGTTTTAAGTGTTTTTATAAATAAAGAGGGGTACCTGTTTGGTTGCTAAAACATCCAGCTTGGTTCCTGTGTCCTACGAGGTGGTCGGTCAAAAGACCGAAAAAAAAATCTCGAAATACAATAATCTCGAATCCAAAATCCCGAAAAAAAAAAAGTCGAATTTTTTATTTATTTAATTATATGCTTTTTTGGGGTCAGGTAAGTAAAAAAAATGGGTTAAAATAAAAAAAAAATAGAAAAAAGGGGGGTTGGGGGGGGAACCCCCCCATTTCGAACAAAAAACGTCATTAAAAAAAAATTCGACTTTTTTTTTTTCGAGATTTTGGATTCGAGATTATTGTATTCGGGATTTTTGTTTTCGGTTTTATGACTATAAACCGTGCAGAGCCCCTCCCCAACTTGCTGGCCGTGGGTACATTCCCTGGCCTGGGGTGAGGGAGGTGTACACCCTTACCCCTGGCATGGCCGGAAAACAGGGAATACAAAGGTCGGAATAGTGCAAGTGTGAGGGTGGATTTATAAGACAGGGGAGTGTTGAGGAGCATAATGTGTTGAGTAGCTGACATCTTGCAATTCATGTCTTTGATTTTGGAGGTGGAAGGTGTGGGAGCCCGTTGCACAAGTCATGTATAGGGGTTTAGTGAGTTCGAAAAGTACTTTTGAGTTATGTGCTCCATCAATCTTTTGAGAGCAGATCTTCCATTTGGCCCATACAACAGCTTTCCGCGTTGTTGGATTCAGTGTGCTAGCACATTCTCAAAATGCTGATTCTCCAACTTTCGGTGGAGTCTTTTGGTGGAGGCGATTTCTACAGTATTTATATGCATTAACAGAGGATTTCGATAGTTTGATTTTTTGGGAGGCGTTTTGGTAATCTCGTCAAGATGCACTTTGAGTATCAGGCAATACTCAAAGATGCACTTTGTTGTCTCAGGAGATGAAGTGGAGAGGCAAAGTTTCTGGGCTACCTTTCCGCCAGGGACAGAAAACTGCTATGTTGACGGTGGCTTGAGAAAATGAGGGATGAGTAGTACCTTCTCAGCCCTCACACTACTGCAAACCAGAAGTGATCCCAATCATAAAGGTGAAACAGGCAAATTCAGAGATCTACTTCCTTCCTTTCAATCAAGGGTCTATAAAAAGATATTTAATATATATTTTTGAAAGTGTGTCTGCCTGTTTGTCTGCTGTAGAAATTAAGGGGAACTAGAGAACTCCAAAGGGATCTAATAGAGGCAACGTTTTATGAGAATTCTAATGGTGGGACCCTTCTGGTGGATACAATTACAACTGATACTCATTTTGGTTAATTTAAAGTTGCTGAAGTGGCGCCCCTGCTAAGTAAACCTAGAACTGATGCTCATTTTGTTAACAAACGGGCATAGCTGCTTTGTTCAACCAACATCCATAGCAAAAGCTAAAAATGTGCTTAACAAATCACCATAATACAAGCAAAAGAAATCTGCCAAAGATTAGTACAAACAAATCCCAGAAAAGAAACAAAGGAACACAATAAAAGCTAAAAATGCACCAATGATCGGTGCTAGAAATCCGGGGAAATTAAAACAAGAAAATGTGGGCAATTAGTCTTAATGACACTCAAGAAGTGCACATCCCGACTGACAAAAAAAGGCAATTCAATCATCATGCCACGGAAGAGACAATCTACTTTTGGAGACATCAGAACAGAGACAAGCCAAACAGCAGGCTGATGCAGGCAGACAGGCAGCATAACGACAGCAAGAGGGCCCACAGCAAAGGCAAACCAGACAACAGCTCGATGCAGCTAGCCATGCTACAGAAATGACACCAAGAGACACCAGGTCAACACCAAACAAAACCCCAAAGTAAAAAGGCCAGGCAAGCTGAGGTAATCCTGCTGGAAAGACACCCAACATTCTGTCTATTCAGGTGTTCAGTGACAATGTTTTTGTTAGATCCCTTCAGAATAAGTTAGGCTGGGATCTTGTTTGGATGATAATAAAATACTAAATGTTACTAAAATGTAAAAAAAAAAGACTGAAATTAAAGACTTTGGAGGTCATTACCACCTTGGTGCTAAGTGCACCAACTTTACCACCATGGTGTAAACTCTGTTTACACCATGGTGGATGGCGGATTTACCGCCCCATTCCAAGGTGAGTGGGGCGGTAAATCCCCATTTCCCATTTTCCCTTTCCCTTCGTAATTTACGGCGGCGTAATTAGCACCATGGCGGGTTAGCGCCATGGATTTTAACGCCTGCTAAAAGCAGGCGTTAAAATCAGAATCAGGCGTTAAGGGTTAACGGTGGCGTTAACCCTTAACGCCTGAGTTGTAATGAGGGCCTTTACATTTCTTCACTAACAATAATGAGACTGAAATGCGCAATCGATCTCAAGTCAGATTATATTTGCATCTTGTGCCCATGTCAGGTCCTGCTGAGTACCTGGTTTTTGTAACAAAACTACACCTTAGCTATTTCCTAACTAAGGCCAGGTTTAATGCCCTGGCGCTGGCAGCTTTGACAGCACGACGGAAAGCCAGAGCGAATTCATGCTGCCCCTGTGTGGCATAGGAACCATTGGCACACTTTGTCATCTTCTGCCCTAACTATACAGATATTAGTTCAAAACAAAGGGGGGTCTGGGAATCTCTCTACCAGCACGAACACAGCCCAATGACTTGTTCTTGGGTGAATAACCCCTGGGAGAGACTCTACCAAGTCTTTAGCTCACTGTCCCTTTCACAGAGAAGAAATGTCCCTGCATATCAGCCTTTGTCCTGCCCTGTGGCTACTTGGCATCCTAAGCGATAGTGATCTAAGAAACTACCGACCGGCACTCACCTTTCTACTTACTTGTTTAGAGATAAGGGCAGCCTTTGCCTTACTCAGTTACTTGAGCAGGGTATTATGGTCAAAAAGAACATACTTATAACTGCTACCAAAAAGTCATGTTGTAATCCAACCAGCTGTATAATTCCTTGCATGAATGGTTGACAAGGGTAACTTATGTACACTTGCACCTTTTGTCTAACTTACTTTGGGCTCTGGAATGTAGATTACAACTGATTGTTTCCTGGAGGTGGCTGATTGCACCTTTCTTCTGCACTTTATCCTATTGCTTAAACTATGTTAAACAATGTATTTTAATGCATATGATACCATAATGAACTCGTTATGTTTATCTGCACAAATAATTGTGTTCTTTTTTTAATTGTAATGTGAGTTTCATTATTGTAAAATTGATGTAACAATTGTATGGTTTTATGGATTATTGATTAGAAATAAACTCAGTGATTGATTGATTGGCAATGTCAATCACTCCTTAGTATGTACATTAATGACTATGCATTGATAAAGTATACAGAACGGTTTAGCCAATTCGTATGTCTCTTTGTTAACCATCAAAAAAAACATGATATTTTTGGTTCATTATTAGTCTGGGCAACGCCGGGTATACATTCTAGTATAACATAATTGACCAAACCAATATGCAATTTAACTATCTAGAAAAACACCAACAGAAACTCGCCCCCTGTGAATAGAACACAAAAATGCATAACGTAGATGTGATAGCACTCTGGGTACGGCAGCAGGGGTGAAGAGGCACTGCATTGCAACAATGTCATTTTGGGGGGTTGGCGTGGCCAGCGCGCGAACGATGCGGACGTGAGCCAAGTGAGCTCCCGTAAGCGCCGAAACAATCCTGCATTTTCATCCTGATTCCTGGGGATTTCGTGTGGTATAAACACTGCGACCGAGCCCGTGAAGCCGTGGGCTCGGGTTGACGGAGGTTGTGGCACTTATCTACCCAGACGACGGAGACAAATCCACATTTGCCGAGGCCCGGCAGCCGAGCTACGCGACCAAGATGGCCGCCGGTGTCTGAGGGCGGACTTCCTCCGACCGAGTGAGAGGCCTGAGACGACCTGACACGGTGGGGCATGGAGTAGAAAGTAAGACGGACGCCCGTGACCATCCTCTCTTCTTCCCCCGCGGGTGGGAGGCTGCGCACGGGTCCGCGGGACCCGAGACTATCCACTGGCCGAGTCCCGCTGACACCCGGAAGACGGACCCGATCTGCGAGAGAGGTGGGGGAAGAAATAGCGGCCCTCCTGGGATCCGGGTGGTGTGCGGCTTCTACCTCCTGATTCGTATCTACTTGGGACACCACGCCGCGAACACACCCCCCCCCCGGACGGCGGAGGACAGCAGTGACTTGACCGCGTCAGAAGTAAGTGAGGCCCCCCCCCCACTGCTCCCCCGTCTGATCGAACCTTGCTAACGGGTGCCTGCTGAGTCCCGTATCGCACCAGAAGCGAAAGGGGGACCACCTCCTGCCTGGGTGGACAGCTAGAAGCGCCAGAGGTCTGCGCGTATTGTGAAGGCCCAGCAAAGGGCCCCAGGCCTCAAAGTACTCTCGCCATATACACCCCAGGCCTTAGTGGAGGAGGCTCTTGGAACTCACAGCCCTCCACCTGACCCGCTGCGCGGCCACCACTCCGCACACCTGGGGTGTACCACCACTCCAACTGCGTACATACAACAATACCTGCCCCATCGTAGCAGACACTCCACGACTTCCGAAAACATGGGGAAGGACAGATTGAAGAAACCATCTACACAGAGCAGCATGGATCAGTTTGCCGTCGCTACCACCCCGGCCCCGGCGGACCCAACAGCATGACCAAACTCCCCCATGGGAGATGACTCCCTCTCCTTACGGGACGTAATGGCGGCCATCGCCAACTCTTGCTCCTCCATGGAGACCAAAATAGACAGTATGGCGGCGGATGTCTCCTTCCTGCGCCACGATCTGCAGAAGTTGACTTCCAGAACAGGAGAGGCGGAACACCGCATCTCCGAAGCGGAGGACAGCATCGCCGGGATCAATCGTCAGCTGTCACAAGCCCTAAACCGCCTGAAAGCCCTGGAATCGAGAGTGGATGATGGGGAGGGAAGGTCCCGCCGCAACAACGTTCGCATCCTGGGCCTGCCGGAGGGGGAAGAGGGACAATGCATGGAATTGTTCCTGGAACAGTGGCTCGTGGACATCTTCGAGCCCCAATCCTTCTCAAAATTCTTTTCAGTGGAGAGGGCTCATATGATACCTTCGGGCAAACCACTCCCGTGCGCTCCGCCCCGGACTATCATTGCCCGCTTGCTTAACTACCGCGACAGAGATGCCCTCCTGCAACTGTCACGCTCACAAGGGACGATCACCCATCACGGCTCCCGAATCGCCTTCTTCCCGGACTATACCCGAGAAGTGCAGTGGGCACGACAATCCTTTGAACCACTCAAGAAACAACTTGCTCGAATGAATGTAAAATACGGCCTGCTCTTCCCGGCCCAAGTTAAGATTTACCATAAGGGTACTGCTGTCCACTTCAACGACCCACAGGAGGCCTGGAGGTGGGGAGAGGCTCACATAGAAGGCGATTGGACTGCAAGACCAAGGAGACCGAGAGGACGACCCCGACCCAGATCTGGGCTGGCCTCCCCGAGGAGACACCCAGAACGGGGGGGACAGGAGATCCTGGAGCCAGCGGCACAACAAGAAGAGGAATGAACAAACTATAGTCCCCTACTAAAGGACCTAAGAACTCTGCCGGGACGCACTGCCCGCGCCTCCGATCTCGACGCATTATCTACCCACCACGGAAGAAGTCGACAATGGGCGCAAATGTGGGAACTCTGGGGAAAGATCTGATCTCTCTCCCCTGGTCGGACCTCTCTTCTCTCCCCCCCCTCTCTCTTTCTTGCTTGTTTCGACCCTATCCAATGGTCTGGTTTTATGAGCTGACACCTTAAATTGAGGGATCAGCATGTTTGGGCGACAGGTACTTTGTTTTGGGGTGGAGTATAGGGTGGGGGTGAGTTGGGAAAGTTCAAAATTTTGTTGGTTATTTCAGGACTGCCACTTGCTCATGGGCCGAACTAATCACTGTCCCTTATTAGGGACGTCTTGCACTACTCCACAAGGCAACTCTGCTTCCTTAGTACAGGCGAGAAGTATACCGCCATCTTTTATGGATCGCTATACCCTGAAAATCCCCATCATACGTAGTAAATGTCCTCTACACAAACTCGCACATCCCCCATGCAGCACACTAAATCCTTGAAACTCCTCACTTGGAATGTGAATGGGATGGGGTCAGGAATCAAACGGCGCCTTATCATGCAATTCCTAAATAGACATTCCCCTGATGTGGCCCTCCTGACAGAAACCCACTTGGCTGGGGTAAACTGTGCCTTTTTTCAGAGAACCAACTTTCGCCTTGCCTTTCATGCGGGGTACACAATGGGCTCCAGGGGCACCCTCATTCTGATACACAAACGTATACCATTTATTCAACAAACCGTAGAACAAGATCCCAGGGGCCGATACGTGTTCATCTTGGGAATTATCTGGGGTCAAAGGGTGGCAATTGCCTCGATTTATTTTCCACCGGGTCTGGGACAGGAATTACTGGATGACCTCACCACCCTTATAGGGAAACATCACCCTGACACGTACATCCTAGGGGGGGATTTCAACGACACCATGAACAACAACACTGACCGCTCCCACCTCCGGAATCGTAACCCAGACACCCCTACCAGATTAGCCAACTTTACATCTGCTCTTGGGCTCCGAGATGTGTGGAGGGAGCTACACCCTGATGTTAGGGAATATTCGTTCCACTCTGGTGCCCACGGTTCTATGTCCAGACTGGATTACTTCCTTCTACCACACATCGACCTCTACAGGGCAATGTCCGCCGAACGGCTCCCTAGGGGCATCTCGGACCACTCACCGCTTCCGATGGAAATATGTATGCAGGGCGCCCTCCCCCCTAGAACCTGGAGACTTAATAGCTACTACCTAGGGTTCCCAGAGCTGATAGATCGGCTAGAGGAAGTATCCACCGAATACTTCGAAATTAATGAGGAATCGGTAGACAACCCTGTGACATTATCGGAGGCATATAAAACAGTGCTCAGGGGTGAGGTTCTCTCCTGGACGACACATAGAAGGAACACCCGGCTCCAAAAGATACTGGAGGCTGAGAAGGAGGTGAGCGACTGGGAGGCTAAACACATTTCTGATCCCACGTCAGAAACTCATCAATCCCTCCAACGCGCCCAAGAGCGCCTTCGGGCCAGAGCGATGGATGACGCGAAGCAGGCCCATTGGAAGGCTAAAGCGAGGGTATATGAGCTGGGGGACAAGGCAGGAAAACTGCTCGCCTGACTGCAGAAAAGAGACGAAGGACAACGCCATGTCCGGGAAATAGTTACACCACAGGGCGACAGCTATTACTCAGACGCTGAGATTTCTGAGGCCTTCTCGATGTTCTACGCAGACCTCTACCGAGCCCCAGCCTCTCCGCTAGAGCCCTCCCTCTTAGATAGGGTAACGTTGCTGACGCTCTCTGTGCAGCAGAGGGAACAGTTGGACTCCGCCTTATCAGAGGCCGAGATTTCAGAGGCGCTATCTCAGCTCCAACCGGGGAAGACGCCGGGCCCGAACAGATTCCCTGCCGAAACCTGGCAAAAGCTAGGGGCAGACAAAATGGCGGCCCCCCTGCACAGAATGTTTCTTGCCGCCCGGGAACAAGGGACTCTCCCACCAGACCTGTGTAAGGCGACCATCGTGGTCATACCTAAACCTGACAAACCTCCACACAAATGAGCTTCCTATAGACCTATATCACTGATTAACGGGGAGGCCAGGGTCCTCACAAAGCTCCTAGCGAACCGATTACAACTGGTTGCATCCACCCTGATTCACCCGGACCAATGTGGATTTATGCCCCACAAATCGACCCGGATGAATCTACGGCGTCTCCATCTGGCAATGGAGAGATCTCCGATTATAATCGGACCTTTGGCCCTGCTGGCAATCGATTTCGAAAAGGCATTCGATTCAATTCGATGGGACAGCCTTTGGGAGATCATGCGCCGTATGGGATTCGGAGAAGCCTTTCTGGGATGGGTACAATTACTCTATACCAACATCCAGGCGGAGGTAAAAGTAAATGGATGGTCCTCTCGATCTTTCCCTTTGGGCCGAGGTACGCGGCAGGGATGCCCGCTCTCCCCCCTTCTGTTTGCCCTTGCAATCGAACCACTTGCTATTTGGCTTTGCCAAAACACTGCCTGGACGGGGTTTAGTTGGCCAGAGGGCTATGAGGATGGTACATCTCTCTACGCAGACGATCTCCTCATATACTTGGGAGACCCGCCTCGGTCCTGCCCCATCGTAACACAGCTGCTCGTTCGCTTTGGTAAATTTTGCGGAATCAACTGGGATAAATCAGTCTTTTTTTCCTGTAAAGGGCGGAGAGCAGGCCATCCCCCAGGAGTGCCTGTACCGTTTTGAACGACAAGGCTTTCGATACCTGGGAATCTGGATATCCGAGGACTTCAAGTTATGTAGAACACAATCTCCGACCGATCACAGACCGGTTCATTATCGATGTCCAACACTGGAAACTTCTCCCCCTGACTCTTATGGGTAGAGCGGCACTCTTTAAAATGATGACCCTTCCCAGATTCCTTTACATCCTTCAGAATGCCCCACACAGAATTCCAGATTCAGAGTTTC
Source organism: Ambystoma mexicanum (assembly GCF_040938575.1). Lineage (NCBI taxonomy): Eukaryota > Metazoa > Chordata > Amphibia > Caudata > Ambystomatidae > Ambystoma > Ambystoma mexicanum. The sequence goes on from NC_090932.1 coordinate 1,302,566,486, forward strand.
ACCAAGTAGAGACACTTCTTAGAGACCTTATATGGGGGGGAGGGCAACCACGAATAGCGCTAACCACACTCCAGAGATCGATCTGGGAGGGAGGAGTGGGAGTCCCCGTCTCCAAACTTACTATTGGGCATCACAACTGGCTGTGATTAATGATCTTCTCCACGGAAATCGAGACCTACCTCGCATACGCGCTGAGATAGCCACTATACAAAATGCAGATCCACTGACCCTCCTATATCAACCCCTTCCGAGAACTCCCCCACCCACAACCACAACACACCTCACTATGGTCTGGAGACAAGCACACCGGTTCATTGGGTGGGACAATAAAGTTACCATCGCACAACCTCTTTGGCAAAATAATAACCTAGCTGCATCCCGGAATCTTGAGCCATGGCCCAACTGGGTGAAAGCAGGGGTCACGAGAGTGGGGGATATGCTCACAGATGGGAAACTGACCTCATTTGAAGATTTGCAGTTACAATTCCAGATCCCGAATACGGAACGGCACCATTACATACAACTGGCCCATGCCTTAAGAACCCACTTAACAGCAGACACAAGGGTACCGGACTACACCCACATTGAGCGCAACATCCTACCAGCGTATATTCCAACCAAATGCACTTCCATCCTATACAATGCTATATCCTCCTTTGCTACCCCCGAACTGAACGAGCTCAAGGTGAAATGGGAAGCGGATGTTGGGGAAATAGATCCAGAGGACTGGATACAAGTCCTCATGCATCCCCGAGAAATTGCTATCTCCTCTAGGCTCCGATTGGTGCAGCTGAAAATACTGCACCGGGTATATTACCCTAGGACGCGCTTATATGGCTGGAAACGGGCCCCAAACCCAAACTGTCTCATATGTGGGGAGGAGGAGGGAACCTTCTTTCACATCTTGTGGGCATGTCCCCGGATACAAACCTTTTGGAATGCATGCTGTGGGGAGCTCTCCAGAGTCCTGGCCCGGACCATACCACTGGACCCAAAGGCCCTACTCCTGGGAGTACCCAATGAAATCGAGGCTAAAAAGTGGGAGAGATTGCTCCTACACACGGCAACAGGTCTGATTAAGCGTAATATAGCGCAGAAATGGGGAGCCCCTGACTCCCCGACAATAGATCAATGGAAACTGGATATGGACGTGTGCGCCATGATGGAGCATAGGATCTACTTAGCAAGGGGCTGTCCCAAAAAAGCCTCGAAAATTTGGGATAGATGGGAAGAAGAGGCGATTTAAGGCTCCCTCCTACATGCTTGGGAGCGTGCAATGGGTACTATGTACTACACGCCAATATATGTACTAAGGAAGACTTTTGACCACTGCTGACATGTGTATTGCCTTTGTTGATTAAGAATGACCATGATAGTCCTTATGTTGACTTGTTTTTGTTCTTTGTGATTGTTATCATGCAATGATAACAATAAAAAATACATTATTAAAAAAAAAAAAAACAATGTCATTTTGAAAAAGAATGCCTTTAGAAAAGGTGCGAAAGGGAGGTTTATCGGTCACTATGGTCACTATGGTCCCAAAAGTGGACATGGGAGTTTTGGCTTCTCAAAAGTACCATATTTCTGTTCTTGAGTAGTTCAACAGCATTGCACCAGGCTTCTCATTGTTGTTCTTGTGGGTCACACTGGGTTTGAGTGCAGTAAGTTGGATTGATCCAGGCATCAAGTCGGTGTCGAGTTGGGCTGGAAGCAGGACTCTGTGCAGTCCGCTGCAGCATCGGAGCGGTGCTGTTCAAGGAGTCCACTAGGGTCAGTCGACGGTCCAGCTGGTTTAAAATGATGGATACTGCTGGTTCGAGTCGACAAGTGACACGAAGCTTCCACCTGTTCGAGTCGAGGTCCAATGCAAAGGACCACGGATCCTCTGTGCTGTTAGGTCATGTAAGCTGGAGGAGAAGACCCAGTGAAGGTGTGCAAAAAGGATCAGGTATTTCTTGTGTGCGAGATGTAAAGGCAGCTGTATAAAAGTTTGTCACTTAGGGTTGTGTGGCTGGGACATGTGGGTGTATTGTGGGCAGTGATGTTTGAGAACAGGTAGGACCACGGCAGTTGGGGGCCCTAGGAGGTGATGTGGGTAGAGTGAGTGTTTGAATAATTTCCAGGATCTTGTGTGTTTCCCCCTCATGCATCTCGTGGGTATAGTGTTTACTTCATGTTGTCCTCTGTCAGGAGTGTTTGTGCTCATTGTTTCAGGTGGCATAATGCCTGAGTAATAGGTAGTCTGATGGCTGTAAGTTGCTCTTCAGGTGTGTTCTTTGGAGATGTGTCTTGAAGTTTGTCCTTGATCATGGTATGTGTGGAGAGTGGAGATTTGACTGGCCCATCGTCATTGAGTGGACAGAAAGGAGTTAAGGTGTGTGCGTGTGTTTGTTTCTGTCAGTGTGTGTGGGGGCTGTCTGTGTGTGTGTACACATGGGTCTGTCTATATGTGCATGTGTCTCTATGTGTAGGTTGGGTTGTGTGGGTCTGCATATGTGTGAGTGTGTGTGTAGGAAGATGGGTCCATGTGTGTGTGGGTTATTGTGTGTTGGTCCATGTGAGTGGGGCTGGGCCCGTGTGTCTGTGTTTCTTTGGGGGGTTGGTGTGTGTGTATGTGTGTGTGTGTCTCTCCATGTGCCTCCATGGTGGCCGTGGTTATATCTTTGACGATTCTGTGGTTTAATGTATGCATTCAAATGAATGCCCCTGTCCGTTCTTGAAGTCCTTATGTTTCGTTTGGTTGCTCAGGCTGTGTGCACAGTCATGTTTACATAGTCTTGTTACCAGGGGCGTAGGAGACACATAAAATCTGGGGGGCACAGGGGACACCTTGGGGACTTTGCATTGTAAGATGACACGATCCATCAGGCCAGACAAGGACAGCAGCCGGACAGTCCATGTTGTGTGCCCTGCTTTGTGCTGCCCTACTGCTATACGGGTTGTCACTTGCGTCTCCATCCCATTACATGGCAACCGGGTTCAGTAAGTTGTCTCTGGTCTCCCCAAGCCTGAAGAAGCTGCGATTCCCTAGGGAAGGTTTTAGTGGGCGGTGCCCGCTCCCAGACGGCAGATGGGGCGGATAAAATATGGCGCTGTCTGTTGCGTGCGTTTAAATGGGCTGGGAACTAACACCACATAATGGTTCTTCCCAATGGTGGCAAACTACTGTCCAAGTGGTTGTGTTGGCCCAAAAAGAAACTCAAGTGGTTTTAATGAGCCCGTATGTTCCACCTGTGCAGTGTTGCCATGGCAACTGGGAGCGCTGGGGTTCTGCAACAAGAGGAGCAATCCAACAGTGTTAGACCATAGAGCATGGCACAGTAAAGAGTAGGTTGAGCTGCCCACCCCCCTTGAATGGTGCATGTAAAGTGAGAGGCAGTGGCAGTGGGTCAAGGAAGAAGACTAAAGTCATTTGGGTTAAACGCAGGCAGTGTGAAATGGCTTGAGGGGGAATGGTGCCAGTAACAGCGCAGAGATCATATAGCCCAAGAGCTTGGTGATGGGAAAGAGAACAGTTCAGGCGGAGTGTGGGTGAAGTGGGCAGGGGAGAGAATGAGTGCTGTATGCAAGGATTGAAGAGGAGTTGGGAGCCAGGATTATGTAATTGGAGGGGACAACCAGAATAAACAGTCACAGAGGGAATGGAACTAACATTGGAGAAAGCCGTACATGAGAGGATAATTCTGGGCAACAAACAGCTAATAATGCCCAGAATTCCACAACTCTGATTGGGTGGGCCACCATAAACATTCTGGAAAGGGTCCTAAAATATATTTGTACCTATGCTGATCCAACTCTATGTTCTAGCTCATATTTATGTTTGTATTGTTCAACTGAGGCAGAAAGTGGTGGCATAATAAAGCACGACTAGCCAGTGTGTCCCAACCAGTAATGGCCCACCACCTGAATTAAGGCGCAAATGCAGTGAGGGCTTTTGGCAGGTGCTACACAGAGCTCTTTATTGCCAGTATGGCCTTTCAAAGCATGCTTTATCAGCACTATCCCCCAATTTGTTTGTGGCAAAAAGATGCAAGCTGGAAGTGCAAACTTGTTTTTCAAAAACAAATACAACTACAAAAAGGTGGCTCTCTTGGAGAATACAATGGAAGCTTTATAAATATCCCCCTTTCCGTTTCAATGGCAGTCACAGTGCTTGAGGTAATGTGGGTCGGGGGCAAGGGTGGAGTAAGCAAGCAGACAGATGCATTTTGATTCATTTAGTTCCATTAATTCCAGATCTAGAAGGAAATGGAAAAACAGGGGAAAGCAGGGGAGATGGATAGTGAGCAAATGCTGTTAGCCAACTAAGAAAGTGGGCTGGTTAAAATAGATAAAGCCCATGTCCAAGCACACTCTTTGGCTGTAGCATCTATTGATAGTGCTAATGAATGATAACACTTGAGTCTGCAGGTGAATTAATGTATTCATTGGATGGGAATAGATATTTCTCATAGATGTGTGTGAGCAACCGACCAACCATTGTAGGGCTTCCAAAACCAAGCAATGTGAGATTTGAGTGATAACCCCCCCACCACCCTTAGATTTTATTTTTTAAATAAAAGATTACAATTGTGCATTTTATGGCAGAACTTTTTTGAAACAATGGGTAAATACCTATAAAACATACAATTGGTTGTGTGGGGTATCACATGACTACAATACACACATTGGATGCTAGGTTACCAACAGTACACAAGAGTATTTTTCAGTGCATTTCCAGATCCTTCTGCACACAATATATCTCAGTATTCTTCGATGGTCAAAAGACATTTTCAATCTCCATGTTTCAATATACGCCAGTATTCCAAAAATAAGAACACACTTATGTCGGTATTGCCCATAATGCCAGTAATGCCACTGTAAGAAGAAAAGTTCACACTGGACGGACTCATACATGGCTGTATTCCCACATAGGTTAGTACTCCCATGTAAGAATACTTATGATGGATTGGCCCATAATGTTGTTGCCACATCTTAGTTGTGCTAATTAAGGGCAATATCCTTATCTAATAAAACTGAAATTGCCTTTTCACATCATACCTAAATACTGCCATGTAAGTAGATTAAAAAAGTAGCAATGTTGGCTGTGGCAATAGTGGCCAGTATCTCCATGAAAGAAACCTTGTGGTGCCTTTGCCAATAATGCCAGTAATATTACCATGCCATTATAAACATGTCCATGCAGGTTATGCCAATATAGGCCATTGTCCCTCCTAAAAAACTCACATTGTCTTTGCCAAAAATGCCTGTATAATTGTCATGACACATGTAGAAAGTATGCCCATGCTGCCACTGTAAACATGTACATGCAGGTTGTGTAACATTTACCCATATAAGAACACTCATTTTGGCTTTGCCCATAATGCTAGAAATATTGCAATGACACAGCATAAAAACATGCCCATGCAGGCTGTGCCAACACAGATAAGTACCTACATGTAAGTAAACTCATGTTGGCTTGGCCCATAATGCCAGCCACAATGCCAGGCTTTTATATAAAAATATGTTCATGCAAGCTATGCCAACATAGGCGATAACAACCTTAAGAACAGCCATGCTGCCATTTCCCATAATACCAATAATATTGCCATGTCACATTAAAAAAAAAGATCAGTGCTTGTCCACGTTTACCAATCACCATCCTCTCGCAAAGTGTCCACGCTCCATCTCCTTCCATCACAATCCACAATCCCCTATCTCTTTTCATCACATCACAAACACAACATCCCCATGCAGACTAAATCTCACTCAGAAAATAAATACAAAACCACACAAGCTCACACACAAATACTCTACCACAAACTCACACTTGAACACAAACATATGCTCATATCCAGGCCCGGACTGGCCTATAGGGCAATTGGCCCATGGCCGAACCAAAAATACAAAATGCTGGTGTGGGCAAGTTGTTGGTCAAAATGGGCCACTTTCTTGGGCAATTTGGGCCAATAGATGAGTTTATTCACTCTGCAGCTAGTAGTTTTGAAAAGTGTTGCTGAATAAATATTCTGTAAAATGCACAATTTGCATCACACGTTATCAAAAAACTCCTCCTTGGTTAATATTCAAACTGTGTCACAAACGGAATGAATAGCAATTTGCAACTATGGGCCACTTTTTCATTGGTGCCCGAAATAGTTTTATGGCCCAGTTCGACCCTGCTCACATCGCACATTTATACACCATTATAGCACTTGCACATGAACAGTATCACTTTCTCTCTCACAGAGACAGGCACACACACATTTGTCTTTGTACTTACCTTCAGGCCGCAGTAGCAATTGCTTCATCAAAGGGCTTCGCGTATGCATGCACAGTACACACAGGTGAGGGGTCAGGTGCCCCCCTTCAGTCCTCCATCATATTACTCTGAATCAGACTGTGGGGAGGATAGCAGGGGAAGGGAGTGGTTGGGTGAAGACATTTGTTTTCAGCCATGGGCAGGATTTCCAGTGGCCATTCTGGGAAATATGTGACGTGCGAGCAGAAGTACTTTTATTCTGCAGACAGTCTGCAGAACTTGTACTTTTGCACGCTGACGGCTGCAGCCTGCCTACATATTTTTACACGCTGCATGATGCAAGTGCAGAGACACAGTGCACTGCACTGTGCCCAACAACACTTACATATCCTGGGGGGGATAAATGCCATTATAGCCCCCCCACTTACAATTGTGGGGGGATTTATCCCCCCTGTTCCCCCCATGCCCTACGCCCATGCTTGTTACCCTCCTTTGACAGCAGGTGCATCACTGTGTGAAGGTCTCGTACCAGCTTCTGATCTAGACTGTAGAGCCCTACTTTGCCATGTTACAGTAGTGTGATTAGCAAATGTGATATGTGTTGCACGCTGAGCCTCGTTTTGGAGTCGTTTTATTTGTGGATGGGGATAAGAAGTTATTAAAACGAGATTTCATGGTTGTGGGTATATATTAGCATGCTCAGCTCATGAACCTGATTGGGCGAATGATTTGCTATGTTTATGAGATGCTGCAGAGAAAGGTCTTAGAAGGGAAAATGGGAAGGATGGGACGGGAACTGGTGAAGGCCCTATGGAAAGGTTTTAGCAGGAATGCAAGGCTGTTCTTGTCCTTGACCTCCGTTAAACTGGGCATGTGGATGCGTCAGGTTACTGATGGGGAGGGAATCAGGAAAAGATCAGCTGGCTAGGACTGCAGTTTGCTGGAGATGGAAAGGATGAAGAAGGCAGGCAGCAGGGTGAGTTCCAATTAAAGGGGAAGTGCGCTCAAAAATGTTATTGTCCCAATTGTTCGGGCATGTATTTTTAAGCATACTGTAATCAATCTTAAACATTTTTCCTATGCATCTTACCTTAGTTTTCCTCACATTTACAGATGCGAAAAAAATGGGTTGGGCCAGCCACCTTGTGCTAATCTTATCCGTTGAGGCATCTCAGTAACTTCAAGTGCGCTCGCGGCAAGAATACAGATCGCCCGCCCTGAAGCTGACATCACTAGACGCTTACAGCCCTTTTCACAACACCAATGCACGTCTCCTGTCAACGTTCTCTGTGCGCAAGCTATTGACGTGTCTCAATGAAAATGGCAGGACACCTCTTTCCTCAACAAGTATACACAGACCCCTTCTCATCAGACAACATCGGAGTTGCTTTTTTAATCGTTTCACTGTATTTTTTTGGATCACCTGTGAGTCGTTTCTGCTCTGTTTAGCTAGCTTTGTAGTACAAAGCCCCTGCAAACAGATACTTAAACTAGCAGAACAGATTTCAATCATTACTTGTGTTTTATTTTAAAATGTGTCGTATAATAGCAACAATACAGCCCTGCCAGTAGGAGCCTGAGAATTCCGAGGAGGAAGTAATTGAAAGAAAAAGATGCAGAAACTATGACGAATCGAATGATAGTTGGCAAGATAATTCACAGGATCATGAGCCTGAGCCTAGTCGCATAGAAGACGTTTCCACCTGGTCTACCTGCAATATTTGCGAGGTCATGCCAACCAAGGTGGAGAACTGCTGCTGCCAAGAAAACTCGGGATGCTTGGCCTACATATCAGAAGAAGAAACACCACTGCTATGCGTTATCACGCCGCATGACTTCAGGGCAGCCTCACTCACAAGGTCCGTGTTGAGGATTATGATGGTGCTTATGCACAAACTTTGTGCAACAGTTCGCCCTCGCAATCCAAATAACGAGTAAGTGTAGTCTAGATGTGATGTCATTTTGACCATTGAGACGACTAACATTTCATGTTTGTCTCCTACAATGTCGTAACTTTGATCGATCAGTGATGAATTAATTTAGTCTGTAAAATGAATATATTACTTTTGCTTTTTGGAAATCAGAGTGTTCATCACTTACGTGTCTTTCACTTTCAACTAAATAACAATATCTCTCTGTGGCCCAAACAGTTATGGATGGAATGGATGTTCACTTTTGTAATGTGTCGAGACTTCAAAGCCCAAATCAATTTTCCCATGAAGTAACTTCTGTAAGGGCAACTCAGCCATATAATTTAGGATGCATTTTCCAAGTAAGGGTGGTACACTTATCAGGTTCATTCAATTTCAGAATGTATGTTTCTCTTTCACAGGTGGTACAGGCTGGTGGCCTGCCGTTTGTTTACATGGTGGCTTTATGGGGAACTTGGATTCTGCATTTGATGAGTAATATCCGCCTGTGTCGTTGGAGCCATTCGCCAAATTCCCCAGTGACAGCAGACAGTACAGGGGATTTTCACACACTGTGCTGCAACCTCAAGTATACAACTTGTAGTTTGTTTGTGCCATCAACATCACCAAACTAAATAAAATACAAATGAGCATATACGAATAGTTGTTTCAATTTTTCAGTGAATCAAGAACACGCTCACTCATCTATGAGGGACATGAAAGAATGGTTTGTGCCCTTTTGCGCTCAGCTCATCCAAAACAATCCATCCCCCCTCCATTACACCCCACTACGGTACTGGGTGGGTGGGAACGGCCAAGGTGCCAAACGCCATGTACACTTCAAAAGGGATCTTCTGCACGGGGACCATTGTTCATATGGCCTCCCCAGACCCAGTGCGCCAGAGTCCCCTCTTCAAGACCACGCCCTGCCGTCCACATAAGTTTATCTCCCTTCAGCAGTGTTCTGGACCTTTTGCGCTCACCTCATGCCAATCCACCCCCTCCAGTATAAATGGCAGTTCGCACCTGTGGCCATGCACTCGCAAGGGGGCTAGGAGGATCGGAACGGCCAAAGTGTCAAACACCATGTGCACTTCAAAAGGGATCTTCTGCATGGTAACCATTGTTCACATGGCCTCCATAGACCCAGTGTCTCCAGACTCCCCTCTTCAAGACCACGCCCCTGCAATCCACACACATTTGTCTCCCTTCAGCAGTGTTCCAGCCTTTTGCGCTCACCTCATGCCCATCCAACCACCCTCCAGTATCAATGGCAGTTTGCACATATGAACATGGTCATACTGGGCCATAAGACTGTCTCGGGCACTGATGAAAACGTGGAACACAGTTCAAATTCGCTATTCTTTCCTTTTTTCGGGCACCGTTTAAATATTAACCAAAAGGTGAGTATTGTGATGAAAAGCTGGTGCAAATTGTGCATTTAAAATAATCTATATTCATCAACAGTGTTCACTACTACTAGCCAGTTAATGAAGTAACTCATCAAACTGGCACACATGGCCCAAAAAAGTAGGCCACTTTCGTAACAAAAAAAGACAACACAGGCATTTTGCGTTCGTTTTTCAACCCTAGCCCTATTGCACTATAGGTTGCACGAGCAAGCCGAATCCTGTGAGCATGCAAGGGGGCAGAGTGGGTGGGTATGGCATATGTGAAACGTTGCCATCGAGGCTGAGTGGATGTCAACAAACACGTCACACATTCACATACAAACCCACTTTTCTAGGTCTTTATAAACACTGTGACGTTTAACAGGAGCACATCTCTGATATCAACAAGGTATCTTGTCATCGTGCTACCTGTTCTCCGGATACCTGTTCCACGGCTACTTGCTCCCCTGCTTGCTGAATCGATTCATTTGTTCGTCCAAGTAAGGGTAGGTCACCTATTTACTTCGCTATATTCATCGATCGCTGATCTCCATTTCTATCTATTTCAATCTAATCTACCAAGTATTGTAATGTTCATTTATCTCAAAGACTTCACCATTGCCTAATGTTTCAAGTGTTTTGATCTCAGTAAATAGCGCATTGCATCACTGTGCATTGTAATAGAATGGAATCTTTTGTGGTCCATGTTTGCAAGCATATTTCCTTTTGTTGCTTTAAAGTTAATTCAACAGATGAGTCACATGTTACGATTTGCGCTATATCAATCAGTTCTTTAAGAAAGTTATCGCTGTGTTCATTCGACTAGGTTACACAGGTTTTCTTTCTTTAAGTAAAACAAATATTTCAGACAAGGCTGTCTTATAATTCCTTCAATCACATGCATACAGTATTGTTTTTTTAAATTATTTATATTTTTTAATACAGATCTTACAGACTTTTCAAGAATGCCTTCATGTATCATTTATGGTTGCTCTTCTGTGAGCCATTCCAAAAGTCTGGGCACAGTCCTGCATACATTCCTGAAGAATATTGATTTAATCAGAAAATGGATTATATATTGTGGTTTTCCAGTGGGTGAAATTGAAAGTAGAGCACAGGCTGTCTTGGACGACGTGAGGGCCAATCGATTCCGCCTTTGCAGCCTGCACTTTACCGTCGATATGTACGAACAATCGAAGTACACTAAAAAGCATCAACCCAGAATTCTTCGTAAATTGCTTCCAAATGCAATTCCAACTTGATTTCGGCACATGCTGGCTCAGGTGAGTCCTGGACGATCAGGTGAAACTGAAATGCATATTGTGACCAAATCATGTACAATGTTTTCAACGGTATGTTCCGATGAATGTTCTATTAGTGTTGCGACAACAAACCTTATAGTATACAGTTCTTAATCATTTCATACTACTTTGTGTGTAAGTGCTCTGTGCAATGAAAGATTTTAATTTCCAGTACGATTGCCAATTTTTTATTTTTTATGAATACTCTATTCAAGGAATGTACCCAAGAAGAGGAGGAACTTGAACCAGAGGTGAACATAACCTAATATTGAATACAATTGGACATCACATAGCATTTGGAATACATTTTTATGTTGTAATGTTTTCAAGTCACTCAAGTTGGTTCTGTTTGCAGATATGTACATATGTTTGTTTGCGTGCAAATGAAATTTGCTTTATTTAAACGTTATAAAAAACACAATTTCTTTCAGCTTGATGGTGCAGTGGGCAAAGAGAAGCCCATGGTTTTGAAGCAAACTAAGAAAACAAGGGTAAAGAATGAACAAGTTTGTTTTGGAGACGTTTTTAGGCAGATGTTTTATTCATATTAGGTTTTTAGTTTTAAAATGGTATCTGCTGTATGTGTGCTATACATTGAGCATGCTTATCTACACATCTGTTAGAGGCCCAGAAGGAAGATAAGTATAAAGACTCAAACAATAAATGAAACAAAGATGTTGCTTGCCAAACAGATTTCACAATGGAGCAACTACTATTTGAGGTACAGCATGGTCCAGTCAATAACCAGACTCATGAGGCTTATGTCCAGTGGGCGGAAACTGAATGCAATCTCACCGGCGAACCATACAAAGTGTCCATGGACCATTGCTACCATGTGCCAACTCGACAAGATGAAACTAAATACAATGAAAATGTATTGCAATTGCTCGCAGACCCCTTGATACAATCTACACCCTCTAAAAAGTTTGCACATGGTGGCCCTGAATCATGCTGTTCCCATCTTCATCTTGTATCCTGGCTTGCAACATTATGTGTTACTACTGACTTCTGCAATTGTATTCGCTCTCCACTTTTGCTTCTCCACTCTTTTTGACTGCTTACTCTCTTTTCTATTCTCCTTTCCCTTCTCCCTTTTCCTATCTCCTCCCCTTACTTTATTCTATGCACTTACTCTATCAGAATTGTCCCTGGACCTAATATGATAGCAACCTCGTCTGTTTCCTCCACCCTCTCATTACTGTTTTTTCCTCCCCACCACCCCTCCAGCACTATCTGAAATGTCGTCAGGCCTAGTATGATAGGCGCCTGTTTTGTTCCTCCCCTCCCTTTCTACACCCCTCTCCCTCACCTTTTGTTTTCTCCGGCTCTACCAGAAATGTCGTCAGGCCTAGTACAGTAGTCGCCTGTCTGTTTCCATTTCCTTCCCACTCTCCCCCTCCCTTCCTTATCTATGTCTTAGCTCTTGCACTATCTGAAATGTCGTCAGGCCGAGTACGATAGTTAATTTCACATCCTTACTGTTCATGGCCTATAAGAATGTGGTATTTTCCCTTGTTCCCTCCCTTGCCTTGAAGCACTTTGAAACACATTGTGTATAGGCGCTATATAAATAAACTATCATATCATATCATATCACCCAAGAAACATTCGATGTTACCTGTTTCTCCAAATCATTTGCACATATCACAACCTGAACTAACAGAGACTGAAGCTTCAACGCAATTGACTGAGGAATTTGCTGAAGATCTTGACTTCAGTTTGCCTAGTTTGGGGGATTTGTCCACCGCATTCGAGTCACAAAACACATTCACGCCGGACGATTGGCTATTAAAGGAGTGAAAATACATTGTATTCAACAGCTGCCTGCTAGAGATTGTACAAATGCTGAAATGTGTCCATGCATTAAGAGGGAACATATTCGGGGAGCCATTGGTGAATGAGTCTTGTGTATAACAAGGCACTAACCTGAACATCCATTCCAGCTGTGTACACCTCCATAATACATTTCCATGGTCCGCTCAAACGATGCTGAGCAAAGTGCCTGCTGGAAATCTACTATGTTCAGCAGCTTTACATTTCAGCAGGCCGGCTTTCGATAACATTTCCAGTTTCTGTCAATTTGTGGGAGTTGAGTTCCTTGCGAAAACCCAGTACTACACATTTTAAAGGGAATTCTTATTCCCTGCTATTAGTCAAGCCTGGAAAATCAAACAGATGTCAATGGAAAGTACATTTTCTGGCAAACGTTTCATCCTAGCTGGCAACGGACAGTGTGACAGTCCCAGATTTTCTGCAAAGTACTGCATAAACCATTTTCAAGACATGGAAAGTAAAAAAATTGTGATTTTGGTGATCGTGCAGGTGTCTGAATGTACATCTTCAGTGGCCATGGAGAAACCTGGTTTCATCAAATCCGTCGAACATCTTGAATCCAGGAGGATGAAAATAGACCTGATAGCAATTGACAGGCACGTTTCAATAGCCAAGGCCATGGAAGAGCAGTTTACCCACATTCAGCATCAATTTGATGTATGGCACATTGCCAAATCAGTCAATAAAAAAATTACAACTGCTAGTAAAAAAAGGATTCGGAAAATATTTTAAAGTGGTATCAGTCTATCAGCAACCATCTTTGGTGTAGCTCCAAGACTTCTAATGGATCTGTAGAAATTCTACTTGAAAAATGGTGTTCATTGATGCACCATTGTTCCCTCGTACGCTCATGGACAGAAAACCAACATTTCCACGAATGTGCACATGGACCTTTATCGAAGGAGCAGGAACGCAAGAAGAAGTGCTTGGTGCCATGTTCCCCTCCACACAAAGCACTTGAGAAGATCGTGTACGATAAAACGCTTTCAAGAGACCTGAAGAGACTCACAGAATTCTGTTATACCAGAGATTTGGAGGTGTTCCATAATATGTGCCTAAAGTACAGGCCCAAAAGGTTGCATTTCGGCATAGAAGGTATGGAGGCCAGAACAAGACTAGCTGTACTTGCGCGCAATGATGAAGTTGGTAGGGAACAAGTGAAAACTGCAGGAACCTTCGGGATGCTTTGTTACCTCATGGCCTGTCCAAAACGAGGCAAACAATGGGTGGCCAAGCCAATATACACGGAAATGGAATTTGAATTTGTGAAAGATTTGACATTGAATGTTTTGGGCATGCACACTCGTGGAATCGATCCTGATTTTGTTCCTAGGACACATACAATGCCACAAAACAGTGCAAACGAGCCCTGTCCACCTAAAGCGGAACTTGTTGAAAAGTTGACTTCCACATTTAAATAATTTGTAGCTGTCTTCATAATCTGCTCACAATAAAAAATGTTATATGTTCCCAATGTTTGGACATTGTACATAAACAATTGAATGCTATTACACTCGCAATTGCAATGTTATAAAAAGTATTCAAAAGTATTTAATTATGCAGATTTAATCGGGTGTGTCATTCATTAATGTATATCTTTCATTTATATCACTGGCCCTCGATCGATAAGACACATGTCTGTGGTTGCTATTGGTATTGTATTTCAAAAGAGAATTGCCCTAGCACATCGGTGCTGCATTGTCCATTTGGGTGGCAGAAATACTGATATGCAAATGGATATTTGCCATCAGTCAAAGGTACACTGAGGCTTGCTGTCTGTCAAACCCTCTGCTAGACCCAAACCACATCCACACATGCAGTGCATGGCACTGGCGTTGATGGCCTATGGTGGGTAAGATTTTCATAGTAATGATAAATCACCTGACTTGTGTCAACCCCATAACTTCCAGAACTTTTTTGCTTTACTGGTGTATAATTTTTTCTTACACCTCGGTGAGTGGGCACCTTTTTACCCACTCACAGAGTATTTTGATGCGTGTGATTTTTTGGGTTCTCCATATCTCCATAGCTCTACATAGCTCTCCATAGCGTCCATATTGTCTTTTCAAATGTATCCTCTTTGGCAACTTTTTGGCAATAAGTGCCTGTTGTTGCTAGGTTGCCTTAGGTGCACCACTTTTAACTTTCGATGGCTAACCTTGACAGAACTACAATTCGCGAAGGGTAGAAAGTATCTTTTGATTCCTTTTGGTGATAGTTAGTATCCCCTTTCTCATTTTAAATAAACGTAACATTTAAGTTACACGGAAAAACTTACCATTAATGGCAGGTGTTTGTTTGTTTGTTTTATTATTTTTAATGCGTGCCAGACACAAGGGTATCAGGGTGCAGGAGAAACAAGAAGATTTTCAGCTTTGGTTACAGAGCTGTACAAATATATACAACAAGATATATAACTACAAGATACAGGAAGCATGGTCTATCCAGTTGAATAGTAAAAAAGACCTTAGGTATTATTTACAGGCAGACTAAGGGCAGTTAAACAGCAAAATGTTACAAAGCGCAGAGCTATATACAATGCAAGGGGTGAACCAATGGGCAGGCACCTTATGGATTTAGCAGTCGTTTACTTTAATCCTGTTGATGATATTATGTCTAAAATGCAGGTATGTTTGGTTTTCCCTCAGGGTGGGGGGTACGGAGTTCCAGAGCTGTGCAGCTTTAACTGGGTAGCTGCACCCTCCCACTTTGGTGAGCTTAAACCTTGGAACCAACAGGCAGTTAGAATTGGCCATTCTGGTAGGCTGATTAGATAATTTTCTGTTGAATCTTTCTGTGAGCTAGCCTGGGGCGGCATTGTTAAGACACTTATGGGCTAAGGAAGCAGTTTTTAGCAAGATTTTATCGTTGGTGGTGAGCCAGTTATTCTGTCTCCTTATCTCTGATATATGTTCTTTTTTTGATATGCACCAGTGCTGCTCTAAGGGCGGTGTTTTGGAGAATCTGAATTTTGTTAGTAATATACTTTTTGGCCCCCAGGTATGGTGAGTTGCAATAGTCCAGTTTGGATAGAATTAGAGCTCTAGCCAATGTGGTGCAACTGTGCGTGGAGAGGAATGGCTTCACAGCTCTAATTACCTTACAAGTGTGGAGGCCATAGAGATTACCTGTTTGGTGAAGGTGAGGGAAGCATCTAAATAAAATCCTAATGTTTTAACCTCTTTGCCAACTTTAATGGTGTTGCCATCCTTGTTAAAGGTGGAGTATTTGTGTCCAAGTTTATTGAGATTTGTGGTGGTGCCAAGGATGATGAGCTCAGCTTTCTCATCATTCAGGCATAGACCGTGGGCAGCCATCCATATGTAGAAGGTGGCGGTGCGTCCCGTCAGCAATAAGTGTGATGAAAGGGTAATTGAAAGGGGTAAAAAGCATGTCCTCGCAGACATAAAATCTATCCATATGGCTACATGGATCAAGACCTTGCATCACTTGACAATTTCGGACCGGCACAACCGATACCTTTGATGTACGGATATCCCATAATGGTATTCGATGTTGGCTGGGTTAGCCTGCGCTCCCCAGCTATTCTCACCTTTTGAAAACTGATCTGACGCCAAGGGCACATCCTACTCGAATAGTGGGAACCAATTCTTCTTCACTTCAGGCCCCCTCCCTGACTTGCTACGGCCTTCCCAGGACAAACCGCTTTTTGCTTCACCGCTGCGATTGTGCGCTTTCACGCACTACTGCAATGTTGAGCATAAGGCTACGCACTCTCAGGGCCACACTAGAAAGTTAGGGAACGACTTCAAAAAGTGGTCTAATGTTCATCATTGTTTACCCTATGCACTCGCATGGCTGATTGGCACAAGGCCTAGTCAGAGCATGAATGCAACTTACTTGGTATGGGCACACAATCGCACCTGTCTCGCATGAACATAGACAGGGCTGTTCAAGTGCGTTAGATAGTCTGTACGGACATGCATGAACTATAGTAGGCTGCGTGCAATTGAAGGCTGTCCCCTCTTATGCTCACAACAGAATGAATACAACCCTCTAGGGAAAAAAGCCAAGAGATACCTTGCAGGGTTTAACAAGGTTAAATTGTACCAAATTCAAAAAATATCAGCAAAGGTGTCTGCTCTTCAAGAACATTGAGACTGCAGAATGAAGGTTGTTGCCTTTTGAGAGGCCACATACGTCAATAATGACATTACATATAGGGTCATAACCCGCGCTAGTGATCAGTAAAACAGTATTCATGAACGTGCTCCATTGGCGGATGCCAGCCTACAATCCCTTTATTTTTCAGGCCTTTTTCGAATTCCACGTGGGATAGCTGGGCTCATCTCTCCATGGAGTGAAGGTCAGGTCGTGGGCTGATGCTTGTGGGAATAGAAGAAATTAATCAAGTCACAATAACGCGTCTTGTCCAGTCTGTTTTATTGTTGTGGGATTTTTTCACAAAATCGAAACCTACCCGTCTCTGGCTTCAATCACTGAAAACAAGCTGCTAGTGTTATTTGGCCTTGAGCGAAATGAAAGTCAACAACCGCTAGGCTAGAAGGACACAAGGTGTTGAATACCCGCAAAAATGATAATATTTACTATATTAAAAGTGGACATTGGAAATTGTAGTTTCAATTTCTGCAATCCATTGTTCGAAGCGGACACCCCGCATTACACTGAGAGAATGGAACTGCCGAACATTATGTACGTTCAACTATACATAATATTTTTGCGATTAAAAACGGCATTTGTGCTGAATGCATATTGAATAATTCAGCGACTTGTGAATCTGCAATTTGATAAAAATAATGGACACAATACGTTGTTATGTTGAATTATAGTTATACCGTGCCATATCTAAAAAACCAAGTCCGTAACTCGCGGTTTGTTTATAAGTCTAGTAATAATTGTTGTTTGTGTATAGTTTAAAGAGGAGAGAATAAAGGTTTGATTTTTTTGGGCTGTATTGCTTACTGCCCTTGTTATGGGTTGTTAGCTGGAGCATGCTGTGATGATTATTCATTGACGACCCACAACCACGACCTGTATGCAGGCTAGTGATATCTAAACCACTTTGTCCCGTGGAATATCCGGGTGTGCTATCAACATTGCATTGTTGTGCACCATAAAGTAGGTGTGGGGTGGAAGTGCCAGGGGCTGAACATTTTCCGGGGGAACCTGGTTCGCTTTTCGATCAATAATATTCACTGTTCCGTTATAATGCCATCTGTCTATGGTTCCCAATATCTGTCAGGTTCTCCATCCCATTCGGAGCTATACCTACTTCACAGCGTCAACCTTTCATGCACATCGTGGTCTGAAATGCTCCCCCATGTTGTCATGTGTGTGTTCATTGTGTGTGGTTTGTGTTTATGATTAGGTTTCATGCAGTGCAGAATTATAGGGTAAATGGATACATTCGAATAAAGAAGGGCTAGTAAAATATATTTATATTCTGTTATCTACACAGATATATTGTACCGTTCTGCGAATGCCATAGTTTCCAGCTACCGTTGGATGGATTCTTCATTCAACAATGGAAGATACACCTAAACAGAGCTTATTGCATTACCCTATTCTCAAACGGCATGAATCATGCTGTGGGGATGATACACTTCTTACCACATGAGTAAGATATATTTTCTACAAAAAGAAGATTTACTAGATAGTGTCTACACCAACACAGGTAAGCTAACACACAATTAGTGAAATATTTAATATCCAATTTATATACATAGCAAAAACAATTTTTATTAGACTCTTAGACATTTCTTGCACTCATTAAATTATCACTTTACATAAAACTAGATAAAAACAACATATAAAACAATGTACAAAAACACAAGGGATACAGAAATGTGGGTTGACTTTTCTAATGTATATATCAATACTCCGTGTGATTCTTCACACTGGGGTTATTATTCTTATTTTGAGAGGTTTTTAACTATTCTTTTTAGAGAATAGTTAAACACCTCTCAAAATAAGAATAATAACCCTAGTGTGAAGAATCACACTGATATATACATTAGACAAGTATATATATATATATATATATATATATATATATATATATATATATATATACATTAGACAAGACATATAAATTGGATATTAAATATTTCACAAATTTTGTGTTAGCTTACCTGTGTTGGTGTAGACACTATCTAGTACATCTATTTATTGCATTACCGTCACGTGGGATGACAGACGGGGACAGATCTGCCCTTTGGCAGTACCATCGACAGAGACCACCTGTCATTGTTTCTGGTGTAGCAAGATGCTAATGCGAAAGCGTGGTGATTGAAAGTGCATAGAATCCATATCTTCTCACGAAAGGAACACCATGTGCGTCATTAGAAAGTTTTGCTGCTGTAATATAAGGACACACAACAATTGGAATACTGGGATTAATCAATCGTTGATCGCAATCAGCGTATCGTGAGAAAGTTATGAACAACATTGGAAGCATGCGATGTTCGCTAGATATAACTTGTATGGCAAAAACATATAGTTCATTTCGTGGACTTAATATAGTTTTAGATGCGTTCTTTGAACAATAAAAGCACTTGCTACATTGCAGACTAATGATGTTTTCTATAAAAATATTGTTTTCCTATCAGATTTTTGCTAGGCTGTGAGAGGATGTGTGTGTTTATCTCCCTGGTTCCGCGTTAATTGACGGTATGGCATGAGTGATGACTGGGTGTGTATCGTTTGGAATAGTGATATCAGCTTCATGGGCGGGCGATCTGTATTCTTGCCGTGGGTGCCCTTAAAGTTACTGCGATGCCTCAACGGATAAGATTAGCACAACGTGGCCGTGCCCAACCCGTTGTTTTCGCATGTGTAAAAGTGAGGAAAACTAAGGTAAGATGCATATAATATGATATGATAGGTTGTTTATAATGCACTTAATACCCAGAGGTTTCTAAGCGCAGACCCGCTAATCGAACCTGTGTTGCTCCGTATCGTCTTGCTTCCAAGGTGAGCACGTTGCCCCTGAGCTATCCTCCCGAGACAAAGTTGAAAACATAGGAAAACATTTTAAGATCATTTACAGTATGCTTAAAAATACATGCCCGAACAATCGGGACAATATCATTTTTGAGCGCACTTCCCCTTTAAGTTGTAGGATTACTGTTTTGTGCAGTAGCACTTTGAGCATTCTCATGCGCAGAATGGGATTACCATAATAAATGACCTCAGACCCAAATAACTGGAAAGCCTCAAAGAATATGGCAAAATACTACTTTATTGTCAGCTCAATAAAGCAGGGAAACCTGGCGAACAAAAAATCGTAGTCCACACAATCTCACTGAAATTTCACTTCCACAAAGAGTTTTATACATCATCATACGTCAGCTATGACGTCATCCTCTGTGACAAATCATAAAACCCATCGAACGGAGGGGTTGGTTAGGGGAACATATCTACTTATAGGTTCTATAAGTGTTAGTAACATCATTGACTGCCACTCATCTGGCAGGCATGCCTTGAACTTTGCTCTAACTATGTATAATACAGATTATAGCAGCATGACAGCAGCGGATCTGCCCCAGCAACATTCTATGCTCATTGCATAGGCCCTCTGATTGGTTGGCATTCTCTCCCAAGCTTGGAAACTTTGCTTGTTAGCAGCATGTAAGCAAAACGAAACCCAGGTGCAGAGAACAACGTCGGACTACTGCCAACTTGGCCAATTAGTCTACCATCTCTCACCAACTAAGCCTTCAGCTAAGGCTTCTCCTTAGTACTTGACCTTGCTAGAGGTTCTCTTCTCTGGAAATTTAAGGGGAGTTAAGGTATATCATTTTCTTTGCCTGGATCGTATGAATAGGCCTTGTTTTCTGATCCTGCACTATGTGTGAAGAGACCATGATTTTGTCCATCTCGTCTTTTATTTAGTGCTATTTGATTCAATTATGCAGGTGTCATTACCCTCTTCGGCCTTTGGAGACTTGGTTGATCTGTCTCATATATGTTTAATGCATCTTTTATTGTCCAACACTTGGCATTCGCAAAAGTTTGCTTGTTTACTTAGGGCCTCAGCAACAGAATTAGCACCGCCAATACCGCTCCACCGGACTACGAGTTGGCGCAAATACTGCCATACACAACAATGTACCAGTGCAATTACAGCCAGCACTATTACAGCCGGCGCTAATAGCGCTGACAACACAAAGCGCAAATACAGCCATATCACAAGTGCACACGAAATTGAGCCACAGATGCAAACAATGCACACCAGAGGGCTACATAAAACAAACCCAGTCCCCAAACACTGTTTCCAACACCATGCTGCCATTATTTGCAGCAAGCTGGGACAGGCAGCTGCTCATGTTGCCTCTGGACCTTCAGATGCAGGATAATCAGACCAGGGCACAGGGAGTACAGGGGGGTGGAATGAGGAGGAGGAGGAGGAGGAGACCATTCCAAGCAAGACAAGTACCCATCCCCAGGGTCAGGCCATCACTCTGGGCCCTCAGCAACACCCAGTTGGTTACTGAGTACCGCCTCATCAGGGGGACCATCACTGAGCTGCTGACCACAATCCAGGAAGACATAGGGAGCAGGATAAATATCTGTGCAGCTGTGCCCCCACCAGTGAAGCTGGTGGCAATCCTGCAGTTCCTGGGGACAGGCACCTTCCAGCACGCTGTGTCCATGATGCACGGCATGGCACAGCCCACATTGTGTGCAGTCCTGGGCCAGTTGCTGTATGCCCTCCTGCGCCATGTCAACCAACATATTGCATTGCCACCATCCAGGCCCAGGTCAACAACATGAAGGCAAGGTTCTATGCTATCGCACAACTGCCTGATGTCATAGCAGCCATTGATTGCACCCATGCACATGAGGCAGTATACAAGAAACGGAAGCACTACCACTCCCTCAACCTGCAGGTGACTTGCGTGCCTGATCTCATCATCACCCACTGCTGTGCCCGCTACCCAGGTTCCACCCACGACTCCATGTCCTACGCAACAGCACACTTCCAGGATAACGGATAGGCACAGAGGACAACAGACATGGATAGTGGGTGAGTACAATCCCTGCAACATATGCACAATGAAGCACCAGACCAAAAAGGGAGGATGGCAACACTGAAACGAAGCATGGCTTGGCAAGTGGATGCACTGGCAGCACCCGGGCAGCTCCGGCACCAACGACAGAGGCATCCAAAGTAACATGTACACACCAGACACACTTGGACACACACAATGATGTACACACACTGCTGCCCTCACAAGGACACATTAGACCACATGTACCACAATGCATCTGGAATGCAGCACTGCGCAGATCCAACAGAACACCACCACAGTGTCACAGGGTGCATGTACAAGCAAAGTTATGCATGTCACCATTTACAAAGGCTGCACAGACATCACACATACGCATTGCATGGGTGAGAGATGCACACATGCATGTACACGGCTAACAATGCCACAATACGTTGTGATAGCAGACCCATGTATGAGACAACTGACTGATTCTGTATGCCACCTCATGCAAATGACTTTGGATAACCAGAGCTGGCGTAGCTAATGATCCCTGTGCATGACCCATGTACACCGCACGAGACCGCCTACAACCATGTCCACAGCCGGACCTGTGTATGAATTGAGTCAAAGCTTTGGACTCCTCAAGGCATGGGCGTCGGACATGGGGGGGAGAGGGGGGCAAATCCCCCCCACAATTGTAAGTGGGGGGATGTAATGTCATTTGTCCCCCCAGAATATATTTGGTGTGTCGTGCAGGGATCTGTTTTTGAAGTGGGGGGAGGAGCTGCCCTCTCCCCCCTACCCCCAAAGCATGGGGGCAATACCCTGGGGGCAGATGGGTGATCATCTGCCCCCAGGGAAGGGGGCAAACACAAAAAATATTTTTTAAACAAAGGTTTGGGTGGGGGTGGGTGCAGGTGGGGCCACTAGCCACCTGGGATTTTTGAAAGGGGGTGGCCCTCTCCCCACCACCCTAAGTGGATGGGGCACCTTGTGTAGCCCTGCCTGTGGGCATATTTCTGCCCCTAGGAAGGGGTACATGAGATGCCCCCATCCATTTGGGGTGGGGGGGAGAGGCCACTGTAAATATTGGCAGAACCACCTCCCTAAGATTGGGGCAGTACGTTTTGACCCCCCCCGGGGGCAGATGGCCACATACGTGCCCATTTGCCCCCAGAGAAGGGGAAAAACACAAAAAAAAACATTATTATAACTTGTTTTGGGTGGGGGGCCCGGTGGGGCCCACTAAACCACTGGGATTTTTTTGTGTTTGAAAGGGGGCCCTCTCCCCCCAACCTAAGTGGATGGGGGGCACCTTATGTAGCACTCCCTGGGGGCAGATTTCTGCCCCTATGAAGTGGTACATGAGATGCCCCCCATCCATTTGGGGTGGGGGGCAGAGGCCACTTCCAATATTGGCAGAGCCACCCCCCAAGCCTGGGGCAGTACGTTTTGCCCCCCCTGGGGCCAGATGGCCACACACATGTGCCCACCTGCCCCTAGGAAAAGGGCAAAATAAAAAATATATTAAAACTTGTTTTGGGTGGGCGTAGGGGAACTGGGGGTAACGGGGACCCACTAGACCACCAGGATTTTTTGCGTTTGAAAGGGGGGGTGGCCCTCTCCTCCCGTGGATGGGGGCACCTTATGTAGCCCTCACTGGGGGCAGATTTCTGCCCCTAGGAAGGGGTACATGAGATGCCCCCCATCCATTTGGGGTGGGGGGGAGAGACCACTGCAAATATTGGCAGATCCAGCCCCCAAGCCTGGGGCAGTACATTTTGCCCCCCCCCCCGGGGGCAATGGCCACACACATGTGCCCATCTGCCCCTAGGAAAGGGGCAAAACAAAAATAAAACAAATTATAACTTGTTTTGGGTGGGTGTGGGGGGCCACTGAACCACCCTGGATGTTATTAGTGGAAAGAGGGTGTCGTGCAGGGATCTGTTTTTGAAGTGGGGGGAGGAGCTGCCCTCTCCCCCTACCCCCAAAGCATGGGGGCAATACCCTGGGGGCAGATGGATGATCATCTGCCCCCAGGGAAGGGGGCAAACACAAAAAATATTTTTTAAACAAAGGTTTGGGTGGGGGTGGGTGCAGGTGGGGCCACTAGCCACCTGGGATTTTTGAAAGGGGGTGGCCCTCTCCCCACCACCCTAAGTGGATGGGGCACCTTGTGTAGCCCTGCCTGTGGGCATATTTCTGCCCCTAGGAAGGGGTACATGAGATGCCCCCATCCATTTGGGGTGGGGGGGAGAGGCCACTGTCAATATTGGCAGAACCACCTCCCTAAGATTGGGGCAGTACGTTTTGACCCCCCCTCCGGGGCAGATGGCCATATACGTGCCCATTTGCCCCCAGAGAAGGGGAAAAACACAAAAAAACATTATTATAACTTGTTTTGGGTGGGGGGCCCGGTGGGGCCCACTAAACCACTGGGATTTTTTTGTGTTTGAAAGGGGGCCCTCTCCCCCCAACCTAAGTGGATGGGGGGCACCTTATGTAGCCCTCCCTGGGGGCAGATTTCTGCCCCTATGAAGTGGTACATGAGATGCCCCCCATCCATTTGGGGTGGGGGGCAGAGGCCACTTCCAATATTGGCAGAGCCACCCCCCAAGCCTGGGGCAGTACGTTTTGCCCCCCCTGGGGGCAGATGGCCACACACATGTGCCCACCTGCCCCTAGGAAAAGGGCAAAATAAAAAATATATTAAAACTTGTTTTGGGTGGGGGTAGGGGAACTGGGGGTAACAGGGGGACCCACTAGACCACCAGGATTTTTTGCGTTTGAAAGGGGGGGTGGCCCTCTCCTCCCGTGGATGGGGGCACCTTATGTAGCCCTCCCTGGGGGCAGATTTCTGCCCCTAGGAAGGGGTACATGAGATGCCCCCCATCCATTTGGGGTGGGGGGGAGAGACCACTGCAAATATTGGCAGATCCAGCCCCCAAGCCTGGGGCAGTACATTTTGCCCCCCCCCGGGGGCAATGGCCACACACATGTGCCCATCTGCCCCTAGGAAAGGGGCAAAACAAAAATAAAACAAATTATAACTTGTTTTGGGTGGGTGTGGGGGGCCACTGAACCACCCTGGATGTTATTAGTGGAAAGGGGGTGGCCCTCCCCCCCCACCCCAAATGGATGGAGGGCATCTCATGTATCTCATGTAGCCCTCCCTGGGGGCAGATTGCTAGATTGGGGTTATCAGTGGGTTAGCCTTTTCCCTTTGTGCACAGGTAGGTGCACCCACACATGTGAGGTACCGTTTTCGTCGGGACACCTGTTGGAACGCGGGAAGGTAGGATATCTGTTGTTGGCGGCGTGTTTCGGTGAGTGGGCAGAGGGAAATGTCTCTGAAATTTGGTGGAAAAAAAACACAATTTTCAGACTTTTCACTCTGAACACCCACCAAAACACGCCACCAACAACACATGTCCTACCATTCTGCGTCCCCACAGGTGTCCCAACGAAAATGGTATGGGTAGGTGCACCTACCTGGGCGCAAAGGGAAAAGGCTAACCCACTGGTAACCCCAAGCCTTTCGGCAGAGCAGATTTTGCTCATGTGGACAACATACAGATGTGGGCCTGTGGTGTCGAAGCCACCAAGGAAAACAGGGAACCTCATGCATTTCCGAAAAAAGGACACCCGTGGGAATCCACAGAGGTCTGACTTGCGCGAAACACCCCAGAATTTATTACCCACAATTCCCGGCAAAGTTTGAAAAGTTACGACCGCCTACATTTGGGGAAAAAAGGGGCCAAATTTGGCCGAGATATCTTATGTAACAAAAAAGTTACAAGAGATTGAATGGTGACATACCGAAATCACCAAAAAAGTCCTTGGCAGAAATACCCATGGCAGTTAAGGGGTTAAGACGGTAAAGCCCCAGAAGATATATAATTTGTAAGGTAGCTCAGTGAGGTAATGCTCCGAATGCAGATTGTGCACAGGAATATGTAACACATGTGTTCAGCACCTGGCTTAATCTTCCGGTGGGATAATATGCGGAGTGAATGCATTCAGCTTCCGATGCAACATAGCATTTTCCAGGTCAATTGGTTCAGAAAAAGTGGTGGAAAACAGTATTACTGTCGCTTTTTCTAATTGGCCGGATTTTCGTGCATTTTCTGGGTGGAGTTCGGGAGCCGAGTGGACACACTAGGACCCCCTGTATTTCCCGCTCCACCAGACAGTGGGGCCTTACTGCCAACATGGATTCTCATGCTGGAAATAAGGAAAGGGATTCCTCTGGGATCTCCTTGGAAATTAAACGTGGTAAAAGCGGGTGGAGTCCAGAGGAAGCCATTGTCAATTCCACCAACAATCGCTAATTGCGCAAGGTATTTACACTCTTCTAGAGTGGAAAAGCAATGTGATCAACTGCCTTTTACGCTAAAATCTTCCATTTTGTCGCGGAAAAGTAAAAACTTGCGCCAATGGAAGTGGTCCACTCCATGCAGTTTACTTTGCGCCTTGATGCTTGTGGGTTTGGCGTGATGCTACACATGTAATAAATAAATACATTTAACATGACCCCAGATAAATGACAATTCATGATCAGAATGAGTGAGCATGGCATTTCGCTGGTAAGAGGGTGTCCTGTGCTTCTTGAGTGCATTGGCAAATGCCCTTAATTGCCATTTCACATTAAACAGGTGCTTAAACCCATCAGTGTGGATTGCGCAGTAATAAGTCGACAGAGGTATTTCAAATGGCCAATTTAGCTCTTTGGGTGACATTGTCAAAGTGGGAGAATGTTGCCCAGAATGTGCCACTTTGTCTGCGGAGTGAATTGTGCCCACCTCGAGGAAGAAGTGTGAAAAACCCACAAGGGCACTGTGCCCTGCTCTTTCTGTGTGTGTCTTCCCCACAGTGCGACAGATGCCGACTCAGACATGGGTAAGTCTCAGGTGGCAAGCCTGTACCCTAGTTGATGTGGCAAAGGATTCCAGACTTCCGAGGCTGATAACATTAGTAACATTGAGTTACATGCCATCTGACAGGTATGTGTGATAACGTTGCAAAGCAGAGCTGTTAGTGGGCTAAAGCAGGAGGCAATGTCTGCCCACCCTCAAGGGGTACGTATGACCAAAAGTAATAGGCCCCTCCCCCCATCATGGCTGTAAGGGCCAGGCTCCAAACCAGGGCAAGAATGCCTTCCAATCATCCATGCCCACGAGTAGGGTACCCCTCGTGCTTAAGGAACCCTGTTGAGCAACCTCTGTGCTTTCCAGGTGATACTAACATTACTTAAAGCCAGAAGTCTAAAAGGTAATCGCTTAATTGCAGCTGGAAATTAGCTCCTGGCGTGATCAAAATGTCTTAACCAAGTGTGACATCATCCCCTTCATTTATAAGCAATATGTGTGTTCTCGCGTTTCTTCATCCACTGAATTACTGTTAGAAACAAAGGCAAGAGTTGTGTCTCTTGTGTAGGCATTAGGGAGGCAGTTGCCAGCCTCTGGCATAATATGCCCATGTTCTTCCAAAATTGGCTAGCTGTTGCCCTCTTATGGCCAGATAGAACCATTATGGCAGTGACTGGCAAATGCCTTTCCCCGGCAGACAGTAAAGCGGAAATAAAAGGCCAATTCAAGACACGGAACAAATAGCAGTTAAGACAGACTGCAGCTGCCATTGCAGTGTTAGGGAGAATATGTTGAGTGTTCAAGCAAGGAGGTATGTATTAAGCAAGCAAGCAGTGAGACAAGGGAGAGGCAAAGAAAGGCCAGAGGGGCTCTTTGAATAGTGTAACAGGGCAGAGGACCCATGCTCTGCCGTCCTAGTAACATATGAGAGAATCAAATAGAAAGGATGTTAAACGAGAAAGGAACGAAGTCTAGCTCTGCATTCAGAATAAAAAAGGCAAAGAAAGGCTAAGCTCTAAAGCCAGCATGAGATGGAATAAGAGGGACCAGACTCATCGTGAGAGGATGGCCAGGCCCACACAGGAGCGCTAGAGGGGCAGCCCACATAGTGGGCTGCCCCTCTGCCCCCCCCTGGGTCCACATACACCCCACATACTAGGCATCCCCCGGGTCCGACACATCCAGCCACGGACCTGGGGAGTGCTTATAAGGGGGTGGGCTTGCGATCGCTCCTCCTCCTTGTTTGCTGTACCCCCCAACCCCCGGAGGACAGTCAATGCAATAACATCACACACCTGGTCCCTCTACTCCAATAACAGGGCTTACTCAGAGGTACAGGCAAGATTTCCTCTTTCTTTGAAACCCCCATCCTTCCATTCCAAGAGACACACGTCTCATTGCCCCACACAAAAAGTAACAACTTGCAGTTGTTAGAAAAGGCTGCAACTCTTTTATTTGGCAGGAATCCACTTACAGGTGATCTGCCTCTTAAGGAGCTGGCGTCCTAGTGTGGCCCACTGGAAGTAATTGTTATTTCCTCTCTCTTACCATGAGCTCATAGTCAGATGACAAATCCAGAAATGCAACATATAAAGACATGTTCTTTGCTGCTGCATCCTTTAATTTTGTTCTGTTTTCTTTTCTTCTTTTCTCTTGTTTCATACAGTGATGATATATGTAATTTAATATGTACTGCTATTTTAATTTTAATGTTGTGAAAAGTCGAGTTCTTTGACTAAAACACAATAAATAGATTAAAAAAGCAAAGTCCCCACGGTGTCCCCTGTCCCCCCCAGGTTTTATGTGTCTCCTACGCCCCTGCCTCAAGGCACAATTCCGTTGCCTAGATCGCACTAGTGGAGCCCTAATGCATGCCCCTGACAAAGTTGGAAAAATTGTTCTGGTGTGTGTAATGCTACACAACATTTGCTTGAGGAGGAATGTGCCACTAGCCCCCGATGCAGACTGGCCACACCCAGACGAAGACCCAGATGAACAGTATGAGGCAGGAGCCAGAGCAGCCACTCCCAGGAATGACGTGAGGGAAGGGAGACTGGCCCGGCATGAACTAATAGAGAATTCTTTCTAGTATATCACCCTACCTCAGTCCACTGCCAGCACTGTAAATAAACGGCACATGAACACCATCAGGAATGTCCACGCATTATTGATGTTCAACAAACCTTCATGTAACATTTTGCACCAACTATCCCTCCTCTGCCCGCCCACCACCAACACCCCAGCACACAATCCGCCCTCCCCCTGCCCACCACCAACACCCCAGCACACAATACCCCCGCCCACCACCAACACCCCAGCACACAATCCACCCTACCCCCACCCACCACCAACACCCCAGCACACAATTCCCCCCCTACCACCCGCTCTCCAAAGAGTCCATGGCATGGGCACTCGGGCCAACAGTAATCATGCCAATCACTATGGCCGTGCCCTCTTTCCCCGATTCCCAGCAGCCAGTAATCTGGCGCGCAGCTGGCACAGGGACTGGCACCTAGGGGTGCTTTGCTCGGAATCCTCTGTAGGTGTACTGGAATGGGAATGGATTGAGCTTGCCCCCTGGAGCTGTTGTCATTGGAGCTCATTGCTCTGACGGACGGCCTCTGCAAGGGCTGAGACACCCTCCGTCATTTCCCTCACCCTTTGGCCAAAGGCCACCAGTGCCCTCCTGCATGTTGCACCCTGGATTGCATCACGTATCGCCTGCATATGGGCGAAGTGGGTTTGGCCAATGGCCTCCATCTCCCGTTGCCGCTGTTCCATATCCCAGAGCCTCTGCATCAACATACCCAATGTAGACGTATGCTGCGGTGGTGAGTGGGGGCATTGATTGTGTGGGCTTGCAACAGGCGAGCCAATGAAGGGTGTGTCTATGTCCAGCTCTGGTGTTTGCAAGCGCCGGTGGCGTGGTGGGCTCTCTGGTGTGGCAGAGTCCTACAGCCAGGGTTTGGCGGCACTGCCGCATGATCAGACTCACTGCTGCTGTCATCCTGTGCCTCCAATGTCACTGGACCTTGGTGGCAGTGTCTACTGCAGCAGAGGTGTTACATGAAATTGTGCTGCTCCAGGACGGTTAGACAGGGGGTGTGGGCATGCTCCTGCAGCAAGGCATAGTGGCTTGCAGTGTTTTGTGGCATGTCTGCCCCTTCCTGGGGGTGGTGGTGTGGTGTAGTCAAAAGGTAGGGAGCGTGTTGGGGTTTCTGTGTGGCTTTCATATTCTTGGTCTTGCTTTTGGTTGCATTATGGTGAGAGTTTGGCTTTAGTGGCACATGGCTGAGGATGTCCTGCGTTAAGGTTTAGATATACTGGGAGACACTGCAGGCCTTCTCTTAGGGTGCCTTGGTGTGATGTCTTCTAGTTGTTACAGGTTGAGTGTCTTGCGTTGCTGTATTGGTGGACTGTTGGGAACCAGTATGGCATTCCTTTAGGTTGTGTCTGTGCACGCAACTGGAACTATTGAGTAGTGTTGTTCCTGATGCATGATGGTTGTAGGTTAAACGTTCTGTCTGTTAAGCATTGAGGAGCCAGATATATAGATTTTTCCTGAGTTTCAGGTGGTCTTGTAAAGTGCAGAATTCGCTTGGTAGCGATTTGGTCACAATAATTGAAAAGGTGCAGCCTCCATGTCTTTCTCTGCAAAATATTCTGGTTTCTAATAGTCTGTCATTTCTTGATCTTAGAGCTCTAGTTGGTTGGTAGAGTGACATTTTCTTTTGGAGGAATTTTGCTCATTTACCTTCAAGTGCTCTATGGGCAGGGCAGAGCCCTTGAACTGGATCCTTTTTTGGATTGTGTGAAGAATCCCAAGAGATGGTCACTACTTTAGATGGGGGAGCTCCTTTGCATGAGGCCTGGGAAGTGAGTCTGCTACCAGATATTTCATGTGGATGTACCACTCCACAGGTATACCTCATGGGGAGGGAGAACCCCACTGAGAGTAGTGGCCAGCTTGGGAAAGCACTTTACCCTTTTAACACTCCCACCTTCCCTCTAAGGTTGCCTGAAAGTCCAGGGAGCAGCTGAAATCCATGGGAGATCTGCAAGCAACCCAAAAGGGACAGTCCAGACCCTACAGGTAAGAGGGTGGCTGATTTCAAGGTTGGGGAGACCCAGAGGGAGCAAAAGGCGAGGGGCAAGAGACATGAGAACTACGTGAAGGGGGTATGGGACCCATATTTGAAAACAAAACAATGAATTAAAGAAAATACGAACTTTGCATATTTAAGCCCCAACATCCACAAACCTAGGCAGGTGAGGAAACCAAGGCTGCAGGGGACTGAGAAAGAGAAGTGTGAAAATATACAACTGGAGGGGGTCTGGGACCCATACTAGGAAACAGACCTCTGGGCATCACAAAGGGAACAGAAGCTTTGTGAATGCGAGAAAGTATCACAGACATTGGCAGGAGAGTGAACAAGGTTGTGGCCGGGAGAAGAAGAGAGCTGGAAAATTAATCAAGTGAAGAGGGTCTGGGACCCACAAAGGGGAAAAATACCCAAAAGCCTAAATACGAAACAAATAACCTCCTTGGCGGGAGAGTAAACCAAGGAAGGGGTGCTAAAGGAGGGACAGGAATCCCCTCCACACAAGGAGATGAATAGGATCTATGTGAACACTGCACTGCTTTCAATGCAACCACTGAAAATGCTGACTTTATTTTTTAATTTCAACACCCATTTCACCCCATATATATGTGGGGGAGACCCCCCGCAGGCCCCTGTACTCCCCCTGCATTCATTATATACTATACCCATCCCCCACATATATATGGGGGCAAAATAAAAAAAGGCAGTGATTTTCGGTGCACGCCGTAAAAACGGTGCAGTAATTGTATGATCCCGATTAATAGAGGTACAGATACAGTGGAAGGAACCCTGAAGAAAGGGATCCAAACCCTTTGATCTTTGTGGAACTTTCACTTGTTTTCATATGCTGGAAAGACTCTGGGGAAAGGGAGACTACGCTTGAGTCCTGTGTAACTTTTGCTTGATTTTCTACACCTTTTAGAACGTTTGTGTTTGGCTGACAAGATCGGGCTGCAGGTTGGCAGTCAAGAGACATTTTCCCCTTGCCCATTATACTTAGTTTAGCTTGTGAGGGACAGAGTAGGTTTTGGACACAGGACGGCAAACTTTACTTTGGACATTCTGACACAGACCGCTTCATTAGTTACTTTTGTTGAGGCAGAGAAACCCCTCTTAGAGATAGGTCTACTTAGCTTTTCCTCTTACTCTGCCATTTTACTTTATAATAAAAGTCTTTGCCAATCAATATGCCACCCATGTGTCTGACTCTCTTACTCCTAGACCCTCACATTTAGTAGCCAGTGGGGCACTCTGAGAGCAAGGGCTATGGTTCCCTCTTTATGAGCCTGAGCAGTAGTCGAGCGACTGTGCTTCAGATCCGTTGACTTTTTTTGTGAGGTAGTCTTGCGTAAATAGATAAATAATGCTTGCGTAGTCGATTCATGAAAGAATCAGAGAGATGACAGCCAGCGATGTGTTTGTGAAGGAGAGGTAGTGCATAATCTGTCAGATAGACTGCAGACAATAGAATCACTTTTTCACTATTGCATTGACTTGGGGTTCCAGCGTGATTCAGTTGTCCATTAATATACCTAGAGTCTTGATCAGATGCTTTAGGGCAGTTACATATTTGCAAAGGCCATGGTAGAGGTGTTTCAGGTGCAGTGTGCTGTGAGATTATCATTATTTCTATTTTGTCTTGAGTTGTAGGCAGTCGGCTTTCATCCATCCACTTATTCACGTGAGGCAGTTGCTGAAGGTGGTTCTGGAGTTTCCATTGTCTGTCATTTTGAATGTGATTTGTATGTCATCCACATGGCTGTTGCAGGTGAGCAAATCGGATTTTATGATCTTTTTTAAAAGGAGTCATATTGATGTTGAAAATGACCAGCGAGAGGGATTTGACCCCTGGGGAACCTTGCAGGTAATGGGTTGTGGGTTTGAACTGAAAGCGGGGAGCAGCGTGATTCTTGTTCTACCCATTAGGAACAATCTCTTGTAGAGTTCTGTTATGGAGTCCATTTTCTTCAAGCTGCTGAGATCTCAAGGAGTACTAGTGCCGTGGTGATGTTGTCATCCACTGTGATTTTGTGGTGTCCTGAATGGAAACTAATGTAGATTCTGTGCCTCTCATAGATCTGAAACAAACTTGTGAGTGATCTAGTAACGTTATTACACTCTACATACTCCAAGATTTCACTGTATAAGTAGCTCTCTAGAATTTTGGCTGGGTAATATATGTCTGAGATCGGACACATGTTGGAGGAAGCTTCTGGGTCTCCCGCATTGTTTTTTAGAATTGGTTTGACGTAGACCTCTTGAACGCTTTTGGTACAGCTCCTGTGTTTCAAGAGAATAGTTCATTAACTAAGTAGATGTCTGATGTTTCCTTGTGAACATCCCTTTGCAAATGTTCATGGGTCAGGGGTCAATCAGAGAGCAGGATTTGTTGATATGTTTCACCAATTATTTTAACTCTAGTTCAGATATTGTTTTAAAGCTGGTAATTTATGTGGTTGTAGGTTGTAAATCATTGACCAATGTTTTAATGCTGCTTCGACTTCTGTTCCTTATTGCAGTGTTGATGGCTTACTGTATGTTCATTACTTTGCCTCTGAAATGGTCAGTGATATCATCGCATAGTGTTGGGGTAGTGAAGGTACTTTGCTGCAGAAAGCAGGGTTCCTCATCTCATTAATCATCCGGTAAAATACTTTGCTTTGGACGTGGGGTGTTATTGATTCATTCTGAATAGAAGCATTTCTTTACTTCAAGGGTTTCTACGTTGTCGTGGTGGATCTTTCTTTTGTGGGCAATCGGTTATAGGTTAAAGGTGCGAATGAAAAGTTACGAAATCCAATAGGTTCGAAACAAAAGGATCGAAAACAAAAGGTTCGATTTATTTATTTATTTATTTGGGTGGGGTCCCCAGGATCCCCCCCCTAACTCCCGTTTTTGTGGTAAAAAACACTTTTTATACCGAAACCCAAAAATAAATATATAATAAAAAAAATCGAACCTTTTGTTTTAGGTCCTATTGACCCGAACCTATTGCATTCAAACCTTTTGTAATCGCACCTTTAACCGGACACCGGGCAATCTTGTCTTGTGGATTCTAGTGTTTTCTCTATGTTTTTTTGAGTATTCAATTTCTTTTTTCCAGTGTGAAAGGTCTTGCTGAAGTCTTCTGTGAGGATGATGTGCTTTATTGGGATGAGGTGTCTAGTGTTTTGGTTATCCAAATTTATAGTGTTGCTAAAATTAATCCAGGAGCAAGAACTGTTCTATAAGATTACTGATTTCCTCCAGGTGTAGTGTTATCCAGCTTCTTCTAGCAGCGGGAGTTGACGAATGGGCATGTTGATAGTAAAAGGAAGGAATTATAAGATTGCTCCACAGTATGGGCGTGATGGTTATTGCGCCTTCATCCATCGAGGGTTTGGCCTGCAGTGTGTGTGAGTGTTGCTCCTTTGACCAGGTTGCACTCTGACCCATGCTCATGGGCCTCACCCCAATGATCATGGAGCCTCACCTTAATAAGCATGTTTCAGGTCTGCAAAGTCACACACTCCACTTTGGCTCTGAGCTCAGGGTTAACCAAGTAGGCCTGAGGGGCTATGGGTGATGGCGTGTAGTATTGTAACAACCATTGTAAAGGTCTTGCCCTTTCAGAGGGCTCCAGCAGGCATACGTGGCAAAATCACATGATGTGCCTTGCAGTCCATGCCTGGCAGAAATAAGATCTCAATTATTTGACAACTCCCAACTGCTGCACTGTCCTGTCATTTTTTTGTTTGTGGTGTGTTTGAATGAGACATAGCCAGGTTCTTGTGAATTTTCTCAATGGGAACGTAGATGCCACGTTCCAAGACCAGCTGAACACAACCAAAACTTGCTATGTCAGGTAAAAATAATTGAATATAAAATGACCGGCCTGGTCCACAGATAAACTGTAAAATATACATTGTAATTTCCTCTATTAGTCCAGCCAATGGCTTCTGAAGACAATATCCATCAGGAGGAAAAGCAAGGGTTTTGCTTCGCTGGCAGTGCCTGCATTCCTTTATTTGGGTTCAAGGCCAATACCACCCTGAGAGCAGCGGCCTTGAGAAATGCATGCATTACTTACCGATAATCTTCATTATTCCTACTGTTCCTTGTCGCAGTACTTGTGAGGTCACACACCTCCATTCAGGAACCCTGCCATTTTTATTGTTTTGTCCTTGCCCCATCCCTGCATCGTGTGGGTATAATACATTCACTTTCGAACATAGTTCAGTTAGTTCCTACTCCTTTGGCCCATTCTATCGAGTTTGGGCAGACGAGGTGGGACATAAGTAATTTGAAGAGGAGTACGATTGGAGTAATGAAGATTACTGGTAAGTAATCCATCCATTACCTCCATGTGCCTCTTCCTTGCCCCAGTACTTGTGAGAACTCTGATGCGATGAATGGGCCCAAAGAACCACTCATACCACAGATGCTATATGCACCACTCAACACCTTTTCATTAACAATGTACCAGACGGAAACATGAAATACAGTGTATACCCATACTCAAAACATCAGTCCCAAAAGCACAATCCCAATTTGCGCACATTTAAGAGGTAATGTACATGAATGTGGTTGGATCCGCTCTGGTAGCAGCCCGACAAATGTCTTGGATAGATAACCCTTGAACCACCACCCAGAAAGGTCCAGTACCTGGTCGACCTTCCCTGCACCCTAGGTGGAAAACTGGACCCAGGCAACTCAAATGGGATGTAGATGGCTTCCATAAGTCAGCAACTTACTATGGTTACTGTGGCTTTCAAACCAGGACCTGATCTTTTGCAGGCAAGCCATGACTGCCATTCTTATATCTAGTAGATTCCACTATACTTCCTCTGGGGGAAGAAGGGGCTAGAAATAATGAAGGGGTGACAATCTCCTGTAACAAGTGAAAATTCGAAACACACCTGTAAAGACAAAGTCAGATCACACCTAATAACAGGCCATCTGCCTGAACCACTAGTTAGAGAGCTTGCAAGACAGAGCATGTCCCACCTCACACCTTCCGGTGGTGGCGATGTCCGCCAAGAATACCATCTGCAGGGTCAGTAGTTTCAAAGATATCCCTTACACTGGCTCAATGTGACTGCCTCTAGGGCCCTTAACACAAGTGGGAGGTCCAAGGGGTCAATCCACATTTAGCCATAGGCCTAGAGGGATAGACCTTTCTATAGTTAAGTTGCCTATACCTGGTCAGCTGAATCCCCACCAAAACGCTGTAACAATTGCCGATTTGGCTTCTTAGGGTAGAGACTGATAAATCCAAGAACAGCCCTTCCTGAGGGAACTAGGTGACTCGTGTAGAGGAGGTCCCGAATAAAGCCTGCACTCCAGTCACCCATTTTGAAGTACCAGGAACGTTCTCACCAAGATATGTGACATATGATGAGCAAATAAATCAGCAGAGAGCCGCAGTAGGGCTCTGCCCAGTACCTATCAGAAGAGCAACACCCATTGAAGTACCGATACCCAGACAACCATGGACAGTAAGGTATCCATTAAGAAAATCCTACCAGCATATGAGACGAAATGAAGATCGCCTAAGTACAGTCCCGGAAGAAACCAAAAAGGTCTTAATGGAAGACGAATGGTGACGTCACAGGGACCCGGACAGACGTACACATAGAAGAAATAACGACCTGAGAATGACACAAAGAGACGAAACTCCATGAATAAGGATATCGTGAACCTAAAAGGGAGAACAATGTTGAAATACCAAGAAGCTTAAGCTGTAAATAGAACGAAGATATACAACCAGCTAACACCTGTACATATGCTTGGGTTCTCAAGAAGGCTAAGAAAACAGTATGGCATGCTGTGCTAAGTAGAAGAATAGTGTGGCAAACGCCATTGTACATAATCTACCTCAAAATGAAGCACAGTATTATAAGTGCGATTCCACTTTCCACGAAAAAGCAGAATCAACCCAGGTTACTAAAGGCTGCATGAGCAGTGATTCATAGTCTAGCAAAACGATAAGAGACGGCTGAATCGAATCTCGGCAGATGCAACTCGTGCCAGGAGAGCCAAGGTCATACCAATAGAAGGAACGAACAGTAGCTACATATAATTAAAACTTAAGAACAGAATATCCTGTCTCTGAAAGGTCAAGATAAGGAGGCGTAGGCAGGTGGCAAGCCGAGTAAGAATCAAATGCACACATTAAGAGAAACTAGACAAATGGTGTGGGAAGCACGTGACCAGCCGAGCAAGGAGAAGCACGGGCTCACACCTACGCTTGGCATCTGCCCAGGAAGAGATATCAGAACCTTTCCAGACAGAAGATGCAGTTTCGAGGGCAACCACAGTAAAATAATTGACATATAGTTGCTGAAGTGATGATTGATTGTAACCTTAATTGGAGGAAGGCCGGGTAACTAGGGGGCACCATGCACCTGGCTGACCATTCTGCGTGCTGCTAAGCAAAGAGGAAATGTATGCATGGGGTTGGTGCCAACCCAATCACAATGGACCAAATAATCTAGAGTCCTATAGTTAGTAGAACCAATGGGACGTCATACTTTTAGTGACGTCTACAGTAGTTATTTTGAAGGAAGGGCTTAGATGCCCACCTGAGAGTATTCACCCAATCCCCTCACTCCGTTACCATATACAGATATAGTACCTATATTAAAGTTACCTTTTCCTAAACAATACAATTGCATATTAACTTTTGAGTGTTATACGTCAATTATGACGAGTTTTGAGTACAAATACTATGATTTTTATGAAGTTCATTCGAGTTGAAGCGAGAAGGATGATCGCATCAATGCTGATTTCCATGACTCCCCATTTTTTGTACTTGTCATTAAACAGACTCGCTTTGCCAAACCATTGAGTTGTCCTTATTGATTGGTGTTGGAGTAATAAATTTGCACCCCCATCCATCTCAAGGGTGCAGCTATCTTGTCTTAAAGTACTTCGGAGCAAACCTCGGCTCTATGGGGCGGCTGGGGGTCTCTGGAGTACACTTGGTAGCAGATATTGATGGTTTATCGATTATCAATTATTAATTAGAATAAGACACCCATTCACCGTCGACATAAAGTAACTCTAGGTCTTCAGCAATATCACGAGTCCTTTGCCATTTGGCTGAGTAGACTGTGAAGCTCCCCGTAGATAGTGGTAGTGTAATAAAAACTGCAGACCAGGGCCTGAAGGGACCAGTGTTCCCCACACATCCCTTCCCATTCCTACGGGCAGCTGAGCGGGTGAAAAGCCGAACAAGGCGGTAACGAAGGTGGTGATCCCGAGGGTCCAGAGAGGAACCATGCGAATGGTAGGGTGAAGAAGATTGAATGTTTTGGCGAATGTGCATGCCTGAAGTAGAGAAGAATGTATATATATAAGGGGATAATGACGCAAGAATAATTAAGTAAATAAAGGTTACCGGGGAGGACACCCGAGAAGAGAGAGGTTACCGGGGAAGACACCCGAGAAGTGAGAGGATTCGCCTTATTCCTACGCTTTTAATACAAGTGGCTAGAAGAAACGTGTACCCAGAGTCCCAGCTAAAGGGGGAATGATTAGAGTACCACGACAGTTAAAGACGTTGTGAAAGGGGTACGTTTAGACTCATGAAGGGATAATGATTAAAGGCAGAGATATCTGTGACCAGCCGGTGTTCTTCTAGTCTGTCAAGCGTCTGTTTTACATGTTTTTTGTTGTGACGTCATACATAAAAAATATTTGGGGAGAAAACTGATTTAAATGTTATGCGATTGAATAGCTGAGATAATATTGCATACAAATTTATGTTTTTTGAGTAAAATAGGTATAAAATGTTGTGAAAAATCGGGATTGGAGCTTGCAGTGTTTCGTGCTCGCTCATATTGTTGGAACTGTTTAAGCCACATGGAAGTGTTGACAAGTGTTATATAAGAGGAAAGGGAACAGATTTGAGCATGGAGGATATAACTCCATTGACACACTGAAGAAATACAGTACGGAATGGGTTAAGGGAACTACGCACAAAATGTTTATGCCATGGCCACAGGGTGGGTCCTTATCTAAAGCCGTCTTGCAACACATGATGACATATTTGCATGCCACATACACGGGCAAAAAAGTTAGACAAACGCCTCGCTGTTCTAGAACTTTGGAAAATAAATGAACAGGGAAAGAGGAGTCGCCAATAGAATGGATACTTAATGTATGCACAGAGGGGGTGAGATGCCTACCGCGCCACCCGCCCCATCCGAAACAAAGGGTGAAGAAAGTAAGGACAAGGGATTATACCCGCTGAGAGAGCTTAAAGCAGCCACGGGGTATAGCAACCCGGCATAAGAGTCACCTATGCATAGTAGTGACGAAAATCAAGGGAAAGATAAGGATAAGGATATTGCCTCCACAGTCCCAAGGGACAAGGGGAGATGCGATGATGAAAGAAGGGATCAAGCACAGACAAATGCATCTCTCGACAAAGAGAGAGAAGGGAAGAGATGGAAGGGAAACGAATATAGGACTGATGAGATACCATTCGAAAAAACGAATGGATGGGAGGACACATTTTATTGAAACTTCATGGCAAAGGCATTGATGACATGAAAGGAGAGGTTAGATGAGGTACAGAGAAAGGGAAAGGAGAAGGAGTTAAGAGATGAAAAAAGTAAGAAAGAAAGACAGACAAAGGCGAGAACAGCTATATCATGAAGAGCAAGAAAGACAGCTCGATCGCAACCCAAGAAACAGCCAATGATCAAGACAGACAGAAGCAGCAGAGGTTAGAGGAGGAGCAAAGGATACGTGAGAAAAGAATAAAGAGATGAAGAGATGAGGAAATTCGAAGGGCAGATGAACGTAGAAATGAAAAGAAAAAGGAAGAAGATAGAGTCAGAGAAGAGGCAAGGAAACAGAAGGAATTTGATGACGATGTAGAACGTAAGCAAAGACAGAGAGCACACGATCTTGAATATCTGGGGAGAGAGGTTAGAAAACCTGCTCCAGTAGTAGATTGGGAAGACATCGAAGAATTTTTTCCTGCGTACGATTCAGTACCAGGCACGTCTAGGGCAAATATGGAAGATGACTTCGACACCAGAAGCATCGGAGAAACGATCGATAGAATATATGATGAAATGGGGTTAGAACAAACACCCCAAGGGGAGGGGGAAGATGAGCACCCGGAGAGCACTCAGCTCTACGACACTGAAGATGTCACCTGAAGTAGTGGGAATAGAGAACTATCCCTGGATAGATTAGAAATCAGTAGAAACAATGAAGATACAAGAAGTTGCAAGAATTGGGGACAGACAATGTCCGACTCGGAAAGGGAAGAGGGCGAGGAAAATGAGGCAGAGAGACGGAGCGAAAGACGACTCCCAAGAGAGAAAGGAATAAGATGGTCAGACACTAGGGAGTCTGCACCAAGGGCATCAGAATCAGCCACGCAGTCTGACCGACATGAAGAAGTATCTCATGGTCAGAGGGGGGTGACTTCACCGCCCTATGTAGACAGGCTCAGGACATTGCCAGGCAGACGGTGATGCAGGAATATTACCCCTGCAATGGACAGGAGAACAATGAGAGAAGAGAGAGAGGGCTATGCATCCCAATTTCCGTTGCTCGAGAAAGGGGGAGTAAAACCACAATATAGTCCATGGCCACACATGGATCGAGAAAAAATTTGAAAAACAAGCTTCCAATGATGACATCGGGAGCCGGAAAGTGGATACACGAGTTAGAAAAAATGACAGGAGGAAACACATTAGCTATAGGGGACATTAAGGGTCTCCTAATCGCCATACTTGGTGAGAGAGCAGACAATGTGCGGGCACGAGCAGGCTACCCTGGTGTAACCACAATTAATACTGCGCATGACGGAGCTCCATTTAACAATTGTAGAGCCGCAGTATGGAAAGCGCTATGAGCGTTGTATCCAGACACTTCTGATATGGAAGCTATAATGACATGAAAAATGAAAGAGTCTGAGGATCCGTTAATTTACATACAGAATTTTCAAGACGCATGGGTACTCGAGACTCATGAATCTTGGACGAAATCTATACCTGCGTTCTACCACATATTGTGCCAAGGGCTGCCAGAGCCGGTACAGAAACAGCTGAAGAAATTGGTGGGAATTGAGGCCAAGCCTTGGCCTGAAATACAGCTGACCATCGCACACTATTGCAGACTACTGCAAGAAAAGAATTGCAAAAAGGAAGCTACTAGAAAGGGTGAGAAGCGAAATTGGTGCAGACGAAATTGTCAAAATATGCTCTTAAGGGAGCCATGATAACTAGCGCAGCTGAATGAAGCATGCAGCAGGTGACTGCCCCACAGCAGAATAATCAGGGCAATAGAGGGTTTTATCCCAGGGGAAGAGGATATGTCAAACGGGAAAATGATCCGACCACCGCCAGTATGTTGGTTGTGTGGAATGACAGGGCACTTAGCTCACACATGCAGAAACCAAGGTATGATGCAGAACGGCCAAGGAACAGGAGCAGGCATGGCAAATCCACCTGCAGTTTTACAGCAGGGTAGTGCACAGAATCACACAGGGCAACAGCAAACGCCAGGAGCACTACAAGGCGTGCAACCTCAGAACATGGGGAATTTTCCACAAGGACAATCCCAGCAGGCAACATTGCAACTATCGCAGATGATGAGCACAGGGCAGACCTCAAACCCTGGAATGGGAAGTAACAATGGGAATGGGGGAAATCCACCAGTACACAGTGGCAAAAATTGTATATGGACTAGGACAGCTCACTGGGAACCCTGATGTGTTCTATCCTATCAGTGACACCAGACCCTCACAGGGAACCTAGGGTGGATGTTGTTATAGGGGATAAAGAATATTCAATCCTAGTTGACACGGGGGCAACGCGCTCGTGCAAACGTGAAGGCAGGTTTTCATTGTCCGGCGAGGCCATAAATACTCATAGTTTTGCAGGAGCTACAAGTCGTGTTCCCTTCACAAATGCACTTCCAGTCTCCATAGGAGAATTTGAAATGAATGTGCCTTTACTATATTCACGTCAGACCCCAGTAAACATTTTGGGTCGAGATTTAATGACAAAATTAAACAGGACAATCTCGTTCAAGGAGGAGGACATAATATGTTCAACTCCAGGAATGCACTATTCAAATGTATGCGAAATGATGAGCGCGTACGCAGGACACACAGCCATGAGGGCTATACCATTAGAGGCAGAAATATTCGCTTATGATATGTGTGTGCTTATGGCAGGATTGCCAGGCCTTGCAGACAGAGTCATGAGAACCCCTGATGAATTCCTATTGAGGCCAAGAATACTGATGCACAAGGAAAAGGCACAAGTATTTCCCTTGATGACACACACAGCTGCAGTACGAGGGAGGGTGGCCTTGATTGACGGTTATGACAACGAAGGCCAACAATGGTGTGCAGTGATTGCCATTGAAAAAGGATATCGATTGACTGACGTCACCGATGACGATCTGTTTGAAGAACAAGCAGATATGGCAGAGATAATGGTGGAAGTGAGTCTCACCTTTTGGGTAAAAATGATCAAAAGAGAAGTAGCTCAGAGAATGATGCTGGCACGAAACCGTCCTGAATATTTTGATGACGACATGGCCCAAGGGCCTGTCTCAGTGTGGACCACAGGCCCCTATGACATAGGCCTATTGAAAGGGGTGGGAGAAGTAAAAATTAAACTGAAACCAGAAGCAATTCTACCAAAAGCCCGACAATATCCCATGTCCAGAGAGGCAGATGAGGGGATTTTTAAGACAATTTCTGCAATGATGGAACAGGGCATTTTAGATACATCAGGAACATCATGCAATACTGCGGTTTATCCGATCAAAAAATCAAAGGGAGGGTCTTGTAGGCTAATACAAGATCTAAGGCCAATAAATGATATTGTTGAGGCCGAGTTCCCTCTAGTCCCTAACGCGTCTAAAATACTATGTAACATACCCATTGAGGCAAAATATTTCACGGTGATTGACTTGAAAAATGCATTTTTCTCAATCCTGATGCACCCTGACTCACAAGATCTGACGTCATTCACATTCAGACAGATGCGTCTGAAAAGCACGAGACTGCCCCAGGGGTATTGTGAGTCTCCATCTATTTTTAACAGAGTTCTGCAGATGGACTTGACCAATATTGCACTAAAAAGTGTCGTCCTGCAATATGTGGATGACATCCAAATTTGCAGGCACTATTCTGTTCAGCTATTGACTATACTGGCTGAGAAAGGATATAAGGTTGACAAGGAAAAGTTACAATATTGTCAACAAGAAGTGCTGTACATAGGCCAGCTGATCTCACATGAAGGAAAGAGAGTGACCCCAGAAAGGGCTGAGGCCATACTGAACACGAATAAGCCACACACGATCAAACAGATGCAGAGCTTTCTAGGCCTATGCAACGACGTTAGGGCATGGGTCTTCGACTGGAGCTCTTACACTAAGCCTTTACTTCAGGCCCTAAAGAAGGCCCAAGTGACGAAAGAAAAGATTGAATGGTCGGAGACCATCGAAAGAGGGTTTGCTGAACTCAAAAGAGCTATTTGCACAGCACCAGTCTTAGGGATCCCCAATTATGCAGAGGAATTTTACCTGTTCTCACACACCAATGGCACCGTTATGACGGCAGTACTCACACAGAGAACCATGTTGGGGTACAAGCCCCTGGCATACTACAGTAGGAATTTGGACCCAGTAATGAGAGGTTGTTTTCCTTGCGAACAAAGTTTAGCTGCCGCAGCGTTCGCCATAGTGAAGGCTACAACCATTGTGTTGGGATGCTCCATGACATTGTACGTCGAGCACTCACTATTTGCCATTCTAGAAAAACGAAAGGGCACATTGACATCTCAGAGAGCTTCGGTTTATGAAGTGATCATATCAAATCCATCGATTAAGATAGTCCGATGCAAGATAGAGAACCCAGCTATATTCATAGCCGAGCCAGTCACTGAAGGAGAGCCAATACATGACTGTGCGAACTATGAAGAATTCTATGATGAAATCCCAAGGGTGAAAGAAAATGCCTTGGCAGAAGGAGAGATCGTCTTCATTGACGGGTATTCAAGGATTGATCAAAGTGACGGACAAAGATATACTGGCGTTGCTGTGGTGAAACACACAGCAAACGGAGTACTTATTAGTGCGCAAATACCATCTCATTATTCAGCACAGGCTGCAGAATTATTGGCGTTGATACTCGCCATTGAGAATCACGCAGACCAGGAAGTAATGGTGTACAGTGACTCTGCCTATGGTACGACAACAGTGCACGCAGGCCTAGCGCGCTGGAAAAGGAGGGGATACTCCGAGTGGAAGGCAAGCCAGTGCAGCACGCAAACTTATTGGACAGGCTGATCAAGGCACTTTAGCACCCAGTGGGCATAGTGGTCGTGAAATGCGCCAGCCACACGAAAGGGACAGATTTCATCTCACACAGAAATCAAGCAGCAGACACGGAAGCCAAGCGTATGGCATCCAAAAGTGAAACGATCATGGAAGTGGAAGTTATCCATGCCAATGAACGAATGATGGTTACACAAACTGCACCTGAAAGTTACAGTAATTTGGGGCAAACACAGCTAATGGAACTCCAAGGGGAGGCACCACAGGAAGAGGAGAACCTTTGGAAATGTTGCAGGTTTCTTTAAACCCCTCTGACAGCTTGTGACGACAAGACAACACTGGTAAACCAGTAATGCCTGTAGCCCTATTAAAAATAGCGCTGTAACAGTTACATTATCCAGCACATATGA
Source organism: Ambystoma mexicanum (assembly GCF_040938575.1). Taxonomy (NCBI): domain Eukaryota; kingdom Metazoa; phylum Chordata; class Amphibia; order Caudata; family Ambystomatidae; genus Ambystoma; species Ambystoma mexicanum. The sequence continues at coordinate 1,302,610,817 of NC_090932.1, forward strand.
CAAAAGAGAATCTAGCAGCAACGCTCGTTGAAGACTGTTTCATACCGAATTTAGCTGAGCACGTTGCATTCTTTATAGTGAACTGTATAATGTGCCAGCAATTCACGGCTGGGCACACATTAAAAGTAATGAGAGGAGTCATCCCAAGGCCAAATGGGCCTTTTCAGCACTTGCATGTCGATTATGTTGACATGATTCAAGTATGTAACGGGTACAGATACTTAATTGTTGTGGTGTATCCATTCTCTAGATGGATTGAGGCAGGTCCATGTACACACCCAGACTCTACCTGTGCGGCCACATTTTTTGTGAGAGAGGTGTTCTCAGGTGGGGTGTGTGCAAGGTCATGAGATCAGATAAGGGCCCTCACTTTGTTAATGCAATTTTCAAACAGATTAGCTTGCTGCTTGGTATAAAGCACAAGTTCTCGTCGGCGTATCATCCGCAAGGTAACGGGATCTGTGAGAAGCTCAACAGCTTGTTAAAGGAAAGGATAGCCAAGTTGAAGCTGACTTTAAGAAAGGGATGGTTGCACTGCCTTCCTTTTGCACTGTATGCACTTCGGAACCAACCCGCTTCTGACCATCATCTTACGCCACACGAGATAGCTACAGGAAGAAGAATGAGAACTCCTTTGACACCCCGAGATAGAGCTAGATGTGATTACCAGTCAACAGGAGAAAATGTATTTATTTTTTAACATTATTTTTTATTAACATCTCAAACATACAAAGAGGTGCACAGGAAATCCCTGGCACTCAGACATCCACAGAGAAAAGAGGTGCTAACTTTTCTTTAAATGCCATATAAACCACATCCCTCCCCACCCCACCCTAACAGCCCCCCAACCTACCCCCCACCCAAAACAATTCCAGGATCCGGAGAAATGCTAATTGCAACAACTATGGAAAGGACGAAAATGTACAGCAAAGACCATTCAACAAGGTTGACAAAGTGAGGTAATCCCTCTAAATTTTAAACATTTCGATAGAGGCGAACACAAGGCGATGCCCACATTTTTCCAGTATGACCACAGGCCTCTAGTCTTTACAGTCTCATGGAGTCACATTGCGCATTCAAAAGGACAGCCATCCAGTCCTGCACAAAGGAAGACATAGTGCCCTTAGATATAGCTGCTATCTTCTCATAGATGAATATCGCCTTTAGATTGCTGAGCCATTCAGCTTTGGATGGGGCCAAAGGACTCTTCCATTTCTGAGCAAGTGCCAGCTGCCCTGCCCTCAACATTGCCCCTACAACTATTGGGAAACCATTCATCTCGGCATCCGGCATAGGCGTGCCCAAGAGGACCTCCAGAGGGAGCACGGATGGACAGAGCCCGTTATATCCTTGATCCAGCTAAGTACTTTGGATCAAAACACCTGGATCACAGGGCATTCCCACCACATATGGTACCAAGTACCTCGCTGAGAACACAACCTGGTACACAAAGGGGACACACTTTTGTACATTTTAGACAAAACAACCGGTGGACAGTGCCATGAATGGAGTACCTTAAAGCCATGCTCCATGGCCGCAGTGTACAGCGCCCCAGAAAAAATTGATTTGAAAATAGCCCTCCATATTGAGTCCTCCACCGCCATACCCAGCCTCTCCTCCCATATTTGCTTAAAGGGCTGTCTACCCTCCAAGTCCGCCGTGACCAACAATTTGTAAATCTTAGAAAGAGAACCCTTCCTGGATGGGGAATCGACAAGCAACTGTTCAAAGGGAGAGAAGGGACATTTAAAATCCGTGACCCGCCGTGGATGTGTAAGGATTCCCTTCAGGCATAAATATTCAAAAACAGAGAGTTTACACCCAATACTTCAGACAGCTGATCGTACTCAATGAAACCCCCCTGACGAAAAAGCTGAGCTGCCCTCACCAACTCCCCGTCCAACCATGCCTGGGTGTCCCGGAAACCCCTGGACCCTAGATTAAAAGGAGGGCCCCAGAGCGATGCTAGGGGGGATGGCCAGGAAGAGACCCGTTTGTTGATCCCGTTAGGTTTCCAGGAGTCCCACAACACTGCCATAGTAGGATGACATTTAAGGCGGGAAGGGAGAGATTTTGGGGAAGCCCACAACAGATCCCTCAATTTCTTCGGATGGCTATGGCAGTCCTCAATATAGGTCCAATACGTCCCCATATAATCCCTCATATGCTCCAACATCACACGAATTTGCGCTGCCTTGTGGTACAGCTTAAAGTCTGGAAGGCCAAAGCCACCATGCAGTTTAGGCAGGGTTAGAGTCGCAAACTTGATTCTTGCTTTTTTGCCATTCCAGATAAAACGGTGAATACGAGAATGCAGTACCTCAAAAAAGGCATCCGGAATCACCACAGGGAGAGCCGAGAAGAGATAAAGAAGACGGGGCAAGATGTACATTTTATTCGTGACCATACGCCCTAACCATGAAAGGGTAAGAGGGGCCCATCGGGCAAAATCTCTACTAATCTTTACCAGGAGCGGGGGAAGTTAGCTTGGAAGAGTTGTGACACCTCTCTGGGGATAGTTATGCCCAAGTACAATGTGGCATCCCGATCAGTTCTTAAACCCAGAATCTCAGTTTTTCCATGCATGTCGCCGTCTCTGGTGCCCATCGGCATTATGCAAGATTTAGAGGCATTCACCTTAAGCCCCGAAAAGGAGCCAAAGAGGGCTATGAGGCCCAACAGCCGGGGAAGGGTGGTTTGGAGATTACTAAGATAGGCTAGGATGTCATCCACAAACAAAGAAAGTTTGAAATCACAGTCCCCACACCTAACTCCAGTGATCTCCCGATCATCTCTGACCGCGATAGCTGCCAGGGCATACAGGAGAGGGGACAACGGACATCCCTGACGAGTGCCCCTGGAAAAGGCCAAAGGAGACGAGGTGCACCCATTGACTAGTACCCGCGCCAGAGGACCGTTGTACAGGGCCGACACCCATCCGCAAAAGTTCTCCCCCACACCCATTTTCCGGAGTACTTTACCCATATAAGGCCATTCGACACGGTCGAATGCCTTTTCTGAGTCAAGTGAGAGAAGGTACCCTTCCTCATCCCGCCTAGAGACCTCATGCATAAGATCTAGGGTCTTCTGCACATTATCTGATCCCTGATGACCAGAAATAAAACCAACCTGGTCCCAATGGACCAGAGCCGGAAGGTGTTTCGCCAGCCTATTCGGCAACAATTTAGCAAAAATGTTGACATCCGTATTAAGGAGGGAGATAGGGCGATACGACTGGCAACGGGACAGATCTTTCCCTTCTTTGGGGAGAACCACTATGAGGGCCGACATCATAGAGCGGGGAAGGGTACCAGATCCAATGCAGCATTAAACATTTTAGCCATGAAAGGGGCCAGGGTGGATCGGTACGTTTTAAAGAAACTGACGGTGAAACCATCATCACCTGGGGAGGTGCCACTCTTCAGGAAAGAAATGGTGTCAATTATTTCTAGGGGAGTAATAAGCTGTTCAAGAGAATCAGCTTTTTCAGGGGGGAGACTGTGGATGGGCAGGGACTCCAAGAAGCAATCAACATCAGCACCATCCCTAGTATACTCAGCGGAATATAGACGCTCGTAATATAGTCTAAACTGCTCCGCAATCTCTGCCTCCCGCAGAGCTATACCCCCCTCAGGGGTGCGAATAGAATTAACTCTCCTACTGTTCCTAAGTTCACGGAGCCTCCATGCCAATATCTTATATGCTTTCTCCCCTTTCTCCATGTATTTCTGTCTCAGGAAAGACAACTTTCTTTCTGTCCGCCCCACAAGTAGAGCTGCTAGCCTGGAGCGCAGCTGCTGTAGTTCTTCCCATCTACCTGGAAACATCTGCCTCTTCAATTTCCCCCCAGGCTGGATAGCTGCTATCTTTTCCCTCAACTGCTTCGCTTCCCGATCCCTTTCTTTTTTTTTCTCGAGCCCACCTCAATAAGGACACCCCTAATGGTAGCCTTAAAATCTTCCCAAACTCCCATGACATCCACCTCCCCGTTGTCATTATTAGAGAAATAGTCTTTGTTGGCCGCTAAAACCATTTGTCGCACCTCCTTATCCTGTAGCAGAAAGTAATTGCACCGCCACTGGGAACCCACCGGAGAAGAGGAAAGGCTCATCTTAACCCTAACCATGTCGTGGTCGGACCACGGAATGACTTTTCCCCCAAATTCTGTGATCTCCTGTGATGTAATCAATCCGGGAGAATGCTGCATGCATTTTAGAGTAGTAGGTAAAATACAGATACCGATCTAGCTCCGGGGTCCCTGTATCCCACAGCCCCAACTCTGTGTTAACCTATTGGAAGACTAATGCCATTTTTTTCTGTGCTTGCCAGTCAGGGCAAGTTATGGACGACTTCCTATCTCTATCCGGACAGAGGGTCATATTAATGTGCCCACCCACCAACAGAGTACCCTCTGTGAACTCCACAACTCTACCCTTCATCCCCTCCCAGAAGGCATCCTGAGCCTTATTCGGAGCATATATATCTACCAGTGTAAACATAGAACCCTTCACTTCTCCCTTGACCATGATATACCGACCCTCTGGGCCCGTTTTTTGGGCTTTAAGCAGAAAGTGCGTCTTGGGGGAGACCAATAGGGCTACTCCACGTTTTTTGGCAACATAGGAAGAGGTGCATACATGCTGAACAGACTTGCCCTTGATTTTTGGTTCTTTACCTTTAACCCAGTGTGTTTCCTGAAGAAACAAGAAGTGAAGCTGAAGCCTAGTAAATTCTCTCAACAGCATCGACCGCTTTGTGGGGGAATTCAAAACCCACACATTCAGGGACCCCACCGTCAACCATTGAAGCTTATCCTCCATCAAAGAAACAAATGATGCACATACACCCCTTGCGGGAACTCTTAGTATCGCCCCCCCCGCCTAGTTTAGGCGCCTCATAATGGAATAAAACGCCCTCCAAATCTACAACAATTCCCGGAATACTTGGAATACCAGGAACACAACCCCTGTGAACAACCCCCAGCAACCACCCTGACTTCCCCCCAACCCCCCACAGAACGCCTGCCACCCGAGCAACACCATCTTGCCGCTAGGTGCGGCCACCAGTGCCTCCCCATCCCGGGAACCATCAAACCACTAAAACAGCCAAAAGAAGAACAAGAGCCCCCCCCATCTCCAGTGCTTATCCGAGGAGCGACTGCCTCCTTGTTACCCCTTCAGTCTGGGCCCCAGAGGAATCCCCTCCAGCTCCCCAGATGCAAGCCAACCAAAAAGAGTTAGAAATGAGATCCCCCCCATAGGATCGAAACCACCACCAATGCCTGAACCAAGGAAGAATGTCAGGTGTTAGAAGCACTCGGCGAAGCTGGAGCCACTCTCCTGAATTTCCTTTGCCCTCTGACTTTCCTCCTTTCCGTGGAGGCCTCAGACCCTACTGGGCCGACCGGGACGCGCTTCTGATCGAGGTCCAATGTTCCTCCAGCTAGGGTACCCAGGAGCTCACGTGAAACCCTGTGGATATCTTCCTCAGTAACCAGCGCATATTTGTAGCCCTCTAATTCGAAAGAGAGCCAGAAGGGGTATCCCCAGCGATATCTCACCCCCTTGGCTTGTAACATTTTTGTGAGAGGAGAGCAGAGCCGCGCCTTGCCAGAGTGAAGGCTGAGGGGTCTTTATATACAGAGATCTTTGCCCCTTCCCACTCCACTTGGCCTTTTCTGCGCGCCAGCTCAAGAATTTAACTTTTCTCAGAAAAGTAATGGAATCGGACCAGAACAGACCTGGGGCCTTTGCCGGAAGCCCTAGCCCTGTGCGTCCGATCTATGGTGAGTTCATTCGTGTTGGCATCATCAAAGAGCATTCTCACAACGGCTCTGACAGCTTTAGCAATGTCCGACTGCGTTTCTCCCTCTCGTACTGGAAGGCTCAAAAAACATAGGTTGCATCGGCGCGCCCTATTCTCCAAATCATCCAGTTTCAGAGCACACTTCTACTTCCTCCTCTCCAGCTCCGCCAGACGCATGCCCAACTGTGTTTCCAGGATATCCACTGAAGTAGTGTTGGCCTCCAGAGTTTGAACCCTATTATCAATAGCTTCAATCTTTTTGTCCATGGTGTCCAGTCGAACCGCTATGTCCGCACTGAAACCTCGAATTTCCTCCAGGAGGGCTGCCATACCCTTAGCAACAGAGGAAGGATGCCCCCCCCCCTCAAGAAGAGCGGAGGACGCCATTGCAGGACGGAGATCAGGGGCTGACCGGCGAAACCGCTGCAGGGACTCAGACCAGTTCATGGGCTCATGCAGCCCTTCACTCCTCTGACTAGAACTCCCAGCAGCCCCCCAGGAATGAAGGCAACACCCTCCAACCAGGGGTCCAGCCAGGTGCTAGGTGCCCCTTAGTCCCGGAGCCAAGCTGACAACGACTAACAGGCAACAGGCTCACCTCCACAGGCAGCCCCGAGTGTCAAATCCCCGGTCCCACTCTCTGCCAGGCGAAGATCCTCGGGGGCAAGGGAGAGGGCAAAGGCCCAAGAAGCGGTCACACCCCCAGTCACTGGCTTAAACCAACCAACTAGGTGGGGCTCCAGCACCAACCTCAACAAAGGACCACGAGCTATCAGCGGCTAGACACTCCTCAATTGGAACTTGACATGCCGGGGGCCGACAGCAGGGGGCCCCCTCCACAGGCCCCTGGGCAGGTCCCAGACCACCCCAGGAGCCTCTGGAACAATGTTGAGCCACCAGGCCTTGGACTGCCTCCCAGCCGTGTCACTCTGTCATGCAGCGGTGCCCAGCCGCAGATACCCAGGGAGCGCACTCCAAAGCCACACGCTCCTACCAGGGACCATCATACGTCTCCTCACCAGGTGTCTCCAAGGACCGCCCGCAGGGCCACGGGTGCTCACCCACCGCTGCAGCGCCGGTCCAGCTGCCTCACCCCCCGGCATGAAAGGAGCTCGCCCACCGAGTCTTCCACACCGCTGCCCGGCCAGTATTCTTCAATGGGATAAGAGGCGCTCCTCCTGCCTCTGCACACACCTATCGGCCCAGCCTCGTGCTTCGCCAGAGATCCGCCGCCGGTCCGGCCCTCCTCGCTGGGGCGCGGGGCACCCCTTCAGTCTCGGCACACTTTCCTCCTAAAGGCCTCGCGCCCCTCCCCCACCGCTGGCGAGGCCTTCCCGCCGCGGAGCTGATGACGGGGGCTGCACTTCACAACTTTTCCTGTCTGGATTCTGTCCGGAGGTACCTGAGGCCTGGGCTAAGGACTCTGCCCATTTTCTGGTAAGCCTGCCATGACCCTGCAGCTTGCCCACACCTCCCCAGAACCTAACCTTTCCACCTAATCCCTTCATGCAGTACACCTCATGGGTGCCTCTGTTTTTCACTGACTTTGGACAATTGATTGCTATCTCCTGGTCTATTGTTGTTATATAATATCTCACTATACTATTTAGCGCATTTACTAGTATTGCTTATACGCTTGTACTGTATCCTCTTGTGCAGCCAACTGCTACCTATTATGCCCTGCCACCATTTAGCCTCCGCCTGCCCCACTTAGAAAATCGAATTTAGGCATTGTATTTTGTTGAACTGCTTCCTATTATGCCCTGCCACCATTTAGCCTCCGCCTGCCCCACTTAGAAAATCGAATTTAGGCATTGTATTTTGTTGAAATGCTACCTATTATGCCCTGCCACCATTTAGCATCTGCCTGCCCCACTTAGAAAATCGAATTTAGGCATTGTATTTTGTTGAACCTCTTCCTATTATGCCCTGCCACCATTTAGCCTCTGCCTGCCCCACTTAGAAAATCGAATTTAGGCATTGTATTTTGTTGAACTGCCACCTATTATGCCCTGCCTCTGAACTACCTAGTACTAGTCGCACAATCCCCCTGTCATTTCTGTCACATACCAGCAGCACACACCAGCTGCACACACACACACACAGCCACTCTCCACGATCATGATGCCCAAGAATGCACCTCCCAATCATAGCATAGTTTCACTCTCCCGCACTCTCCCTGCCACACTCCGCTCAGCCAGCCTAACAGCCATCCTTATAGCCCTCACTATAATGGCCTCTATGCCTCCCCACATATTCCCAGCACACCTCACCCAGTGCCCGGCACTAAATTCACATGCCACAGCACCAGACTACAACATCACACAGTCTCGGCCACCTAGCCTAGCCACCAGACTCCGGAATCTCAGAAATCAATCACTTCCTAGGTATTTACTCTGCTCACCCACACCCATCACAACTAGAAACACCAGATTAGGCACCCGCACTGCACCACTACCCCATGCTAAAATTAGCATAGGTACTGCCCCTCTCCCCCGACCACCTCTACATGCCTCTACACTACTTTACATTAAGCTCCTCACTACCACACACCACAACAAGCACACTTCACCCCATACTAGTACAAACAAAAACATCAAAGGCACACAACACCCACCTCTTAAATGTGCACTACTGAATGTACGCTCCCTACCTGCACATGCCCTCGAGATAAATGATCTACTATCCACACTTAATCTGCACTTACTTTGCATCACCGAATCCTGGCTCAATGATGCCTCCTGCCCAGCCATCGCACTAGCCCTACCCACAGGCAACACCATCCTTAGGCAAGATAGATGTGATAAGATTGGAGCGGGAGTCGCCCTTATCCACAAAGACTCACTATCCATAAGATTAGAAGACCATAGTACATGGGGTGGTAATGCTGATATCCTATCAGCCAAGCTTACGCTCTCCCCCAATAATCTAATCAACATCCACATCCTATACAGACCTCCCGGACTCCCAGCTGACTTCCAAAAGCACCTCTCCCATCGACTCAGCAACAACATTAAAAAGTCCTCCAAAATCCTTCTATTAGGAGACTTAAATTTAGGTTACAATGATCCTAAGGATAAAGTACTTGAGTGTCATCTGCATAGTTTGTATATGCAACAGCCATGGAGTCAAGTAGGTCGAAGAGGGGTTTTGTGAAGAGGTTATAGAGGGTGGGGGCTGTACAAGATCCTTGGGGGACACCGCAGTTTATAGTGGTAGGATCTGCGTTAGCTGTGTCGGAGTAGACTTTCATGGCTCTTCCTTCAAGGAAGGAAGTGATCCAGGATGCTGCTTGATTAGAGAAATGGGCTGCATGGGTGAGGGTGGGTGGTGAGTGTTTGGTGATCTACCAGGTCAAAAGCAGCTGATAGAGCCAGGAGGAGGAGCAAGGCAGGTTTTCCTTTGTCCATGATCTGTGAGATTTGACATCCCGACGAAGAAGATTATGTTCAAGACATTAAGACAAGAAACAGAGCTCATACTAGGAATCATGTGATCAGGTACGAGAAGCCTGGAGTTATAGGAGCAGGAATAAGATGGGAAGTTAAACCGAGACTAAATGTCCAAGGAAAAACTCCAGAGGAAGCTTGAAAGTGGAAGAATAGAGCCCAAATGCAGATTTGGGGAACAGTGCTTTCATCAGATGGGTGGGAGAAAGGAGTGGTGATTTGCAGAGCCTGGATGATCACTGGACTCTACAAAGAAACGGTTGACATAGTGCAGAATGGCTGCAAGCCATTGTGGCTGAAACTTGCAAAACTATTGACATGGGTCGAAGACAGAGGAGGACCCTTGCAGATAGTGCCACTAGAAAGCCCAAAATTCTGCTTCAGGAATAATTGCACTAGAAAGATGGGAGAGAATAAGAACTGTGGACGAGTCTTTGATGCTCCAGGGATGGTGCATGGAACTGCAGTAATTATGTATCATTATTGGGCATGCAGATCCAAGGCATACATCAGACTGCCAAACTGGGGATGTATATGGACAATAGTGAACGTCCACGTTCCAGCATTAGTGATCCCGAAAAGTGACCTGAAAATTGACAGTTTCCCGAAAGCAGATGCTCACCTGAGGAAGAAGAGATCTGTGGAACTGATAACTCAGATGAAGAGAGAAAATTACTTCTCTGCTAAATCAGAAGAAGCTTTTCATGCAATCCCATATGAACACCGGCTGTTCAGCCTCACCTCATCAGTGTTCACAACGATTTTCATGCCGAGAATCCAAGTTGGAGTAAATACTAAATGGTTGCAGATAACCAGATGGGAGTTACTGCAGACCATCAACACGACCATAAAAGTATTCAATGCGATCCAGGAAGAGCTAAGAGCCATCCGACTGATGACTCTTCAGAACAGATATGTCCTTGACATGATCACAGCCATGGATGGAGGAGTTTGTGCAGCAATCGGAGAATCATGTTGCACATTTATACCATCTCACGATGAGGAGAATGGAACCTTAACAGGAGCCAAAGTATGCTGACAAACCTGCAGAACCAGATAATCAATGAAACTGACGAAGTTGATGATGACAGCTGGTTTGGATCACTATTCTCGTGGGTCCCGCAATGGATGGCAGGTGCATTCAAGTTCTTGGGATCCCTGTTAGTGATAATATTGCTATGATTTTGTGTTATCAAGATAATAATCTCGCAACGCCAGAAGACTGCAAATAAAGCCATAGGGTGAAGATCATGATTGATGTCAAGCCAGGATGGAAGCCCAAAGACCTGACTGATGAAGAAATAAGAGACTTTGTGAAGACCAGCATTCACACACCAGAAGGAACAAAGTTTCTCTATCCCAGGAAACACAGAAATTATGTGGGAAGATGGGGTTACTGTAGCCCAAATGGACAATGTCATTTAATGACATGGAATAATGACAAACATGTAAGAACAGCAGGAAGCCTGAAAGGACTAATAAAAATGTGGACACCAAAGAGACACTTCTTCAAACCATCAAGTATAGACCCAGAAGATGAAGAAGGAATGAACCCAGGCGATGGAGTGAAGATAAATACAGAAGAATCGAGTAAGTTGAATCCAAAGATGGAGATGAAAGTGGTTGATGAATCGCCCAGAGGGGGGAGTGTAGAGGAGGTCCCGAATAAAGCCTGCACTCCAGTCACCCATTTTGAAGTGCCAGGAACGTTCACACCAAGATGTGATGTACGATGAGCAAATAAATCAGCAGAGAGCCGCAGCTGGGCTCTGCCCAGTACTTATCAGAAGAGCAACACCTATTGAAGTACCGATACCCAGACAACCATGGACAGTAAGGTATCCATTAAGAAAACCCTACCAGCATATGATACGAAATGAAGATTGCCTAAGTACATTCCCGGAAGAAACCAAAAAGGTCTTAATGGAAGACGAACGGTGACGTCACAGGGACCCGGACAGATGTACAGATAGAAGAAATAACGACCAGTGAATGACACAAAGAGACGAAACTCCATGAATAAGGATATCGTGAACCTAAAAGGGAGAACAATGTTGAAATACCAAGAAGCATAAGCTGTAAACAGGATGAAGATATTCAACCAGCTAACACCTATACATATGCTTGGAACCGCAAGAAGGCTAAGATAACAGTACGGCTTGCTATGCTAAGTAGAAGAATAGTCCAGCAAGCGCCATTATACATAATCTACCTCAGAACGAAGCACAGTATTATAAGTGCGATTCCACTTTGCACGAAAAAGCAGAATCAACCCAGGTTACTAAAGCCCGCATGAGCAGAGATTCATATTCTAGCAAAACGAGAAGAGACGGCTGAATCGAAACTCGGCAGATGCAACTCGTGCCATGAGAACCAAGGTCATACCAATAGAAGGAACGAACAGTAGCTACATATAATTGAAACTTAAGAACAGAATATCCTGTTGGTGAAAGGTCAAGATAAGGAGGCGTAGGCAGGTGGCAAGCTGAATAAGAATCAAATGCACAAATTAAGAGAAACTAGACAAATTCACGGTGTGGGAAGCACGTGACCAGCCGAGCGAGGAGAAGCACGGGCTCACACCTACGCTTGGCATCTGCCCAGGAAGAGATATCAGAACCTTTCCAGACAGAAGATGCAGTTTCGAGGCCAACCACAGTAAAATAATTGATACATAGTTGCTGAAGTGATGATTGATTGTAACCTTAATTGGAGGAAGGCTGGGTAACTAGGGGGCACCCTGCACCTGGCTGACCATTCTGCGTGCTGCTAAGCAAAGAGGAAATATATGCATGGGGTTGGTGCCAACCCAATCACAATGGACCAAATAATCTAGGGTCCTATAGTTAGTAGAACCAATGGGACGTTGCACTTTTAGTGACGTCTAAAGTAGTCCTTTTGAAGGAAGGGCTTAGACGCCAACCTGACAGTGTTCACCCAATCCCCTCACTCCGTTACCATATACAGATATAGTAACTATAGTAAAGTTAACTTTTCCTAACCAATAGAATTGCATATTAACTTTTGAGTGTTATACGTCAATTATGATGAGTTTTCAGTATACATACTATGATTTTTATGAAGTTCATTGGAGTTGAAGCGAGAAGGACGATCGCATCACTGCTGATTTCCATGACTCCCCGTTTTTTGTACTTGTCATTAAACTGACTCCCTTTGCCAAACCATTGAGTTGTCATTATTGATTGGTGTTGGAGTAATACATCTGCACCCCCATCCATCTCAAGAATACAGCTATCTCGTCTTATAGTACTTCGGAGCAAACCTCGGCTCTAGGGGTCTCCGGAGTACACTCGGATAGGACAGGGCTCAGGATTCTCGATGCCTCATTCATCTTGCGCCCCCCAGGAAGTGCCCCAGCACCATTCACAGGTGCTCAAGGTCGAGTGCCTTTTATCATTCTGGATAGCTAGGGCCAATTTGTGAGACAGACCCGGAGATTAAACCACTCAATTTCCAGGCCCCCCAGATCAGAATATTTGGTCATGCTGTTCCTTGGCCCTGTTTCATGGGAAATGGAAGTTCCAGAAGAAGAAATTCTGGAGCCATCACAAATTCCCAGAAAAAGGATAAACCAGCCCTTGCTGGGCCAAGATGGAGCCAACAGATGAGTTCTACAGTGGTCTCCTGAATCGTCAGACCACTGTTGGGATCATGGGAAGTGGCAGAGTCGCATATACCAGGCCCTCTGGTCATCTTATGTCCATTGCATCCACTCTGCAAGCTTTTGGGTTTCGAGAACCTGGAAACAAAAGCTGGGCATTTTTATATATTGTGGGGAGGCAAAGAGATCCCTGCTTGGGGTCCCAAACTTATCTCAAATTCTAAGAAGCCCTGTCGGATGGAGTTTCCACTCTGCGGGGGAAATGCAGTGCTCGGCTTAACTTGTGTGCATCCAAATTGTCTTAGTCTCTGATGTGCACTACTTTGATTGACAGGAGGTTCAGCTCTGCCCATTTTGGCAGTTCTAAGTGGAAAAAAGCTAAGGGTCCAGGAGTATTATCCCCCCTGTCTTTTGATACAGACAGGATACAGTTGTACTATTGTGTGTCTGAAGCAATACCGTTTTCGATTGGAGCAGAGGAGAAAAGATTGGAGGGCTGAGCTACTGCAGCCACTTCCCTCCTCTGTAGTAAGAATGGTTGATATGAGCTGGTTCAGAGGAAATACCTAAAGGGGATTTCCCAGTTGAAGCCACTAGTGCATCTCGAACCCCAGAGTTGAGGGATCAAGACCTCAAAGACCTGGGATTTCTCCTTCCAGAACTTGTAGAGCTGTGTCAACAGATTATGTAGGGTAGCTCAAGGGGTAAGAAAATACACTAGGCCATGTGCCCCTGAACCTGCAGAAACCCCTCACGATCCCCCTGTTATTCAACCAGTCTGTGTTTTCCCAATGGTTCAGGAACTAAAACTCTAAGGATTAAATGTCCTTCCCTCCTGGTCACCTTTTCGGTTGTCCTTTTCTGGAGGAATTCCTGGGCAGCATGCATCCTGTCATCCCTCTTGGAACCCCTTCAGGGCAAGGGAGCATGGATGGTCCACGTAAAATTGGGGCAGAGGAAGATTATTTTCATGTCAGTGGATTTCTAGTGAGAGTCTGTATGCAAGTCCTGCATAGATAGGAGGCTATGGCCTACTCTAGTTGTCTATGAACATATTGGAGGCCTTGAAGCCCTTCTAGGCCAAATCGGACATAAATTCAACTAGAGATCTGATGGTCATAAGAATAGGCACAGGATCCGTTCCTTCAAGCAAGGCCGAGATAGAGTCTGAAGCCGCCCCCTCCAAAAACAGTCTCCACAGACTGGGGGAGCCATTTTTCATCCCTCTTCAGGGGATTCAAAATTAAGTAAAAATCTGGGCATGAACATTTTCTCAGGGTTACTCATTCCCTCCAAATCTCAATTTTTTATTGTATGCTTAAAGAGAGGAGGGGCGCTCTGGATACTGCTAAATGTACCCCAGCCCACTTTCCCGCCCGAAGGATGTAACGTAAGGTGACCCTAAGCTTAATACAAGCATTCTTCTTTTAAGCTTTCTCGTCACCAGCTTGATTTGTTTCTCACTGAAATATTACCATTACACCAATAATCCTATTGGCCAAGCCTGTAAACACGTCAAGGCAAGATATGCCCCCTCCAAAAACAGTCTCCACAGACTGGGGGAGCCATTTTTCATCCCTCTTCAGGGGATTCAAAATTAAGTAAAAATCTGGGCATGAACATTTTCTCAGGGTTACTCATTCCCTCCAAATCTCATCTTTTTATTGTATGCTTAAAGAGAGGAGGGGCGCTCTGGATACTGCTAAATGTACCCCAGCCCACTTTCCCCTAGAACGTATACAGCTGAGAGAGAGTGGCTTGCTTTTTCTAAAACTCCATGCTCTGCGCGACGTTACCATTGCAATGTACGCAATTGCACTGGTAACTTTAAGTGGACCATGTTGCCTGAAAAAGCCTGCACCAGGTGTTCAGCAGCAGAGTGTCCCTACATCTGAACTTGGATGAGGGCACTGCTTTCTCTCACCCTCCCTCGGTTCCTCTCCATTGCTTGGGTTTGGCTCCCTCTGCCTGACTTTGTGCATTTGGCACAAAATCCCCCAGCACACTCACATTGGCGATGAGATTTTATGAAGGGTGAGTACCATTTGCATGGTACTCGACCTTGCTGGTGAGTATGGGATGTGCGTATGAGTATTTGAATTAACTGCAACAAACATTGTTTGCAGTAAATGGCAAATGAAGATTACACTGTGCATGGCTGGCCTTTGCGTGGCAGCATTGCACCAAATATGAAGGGTTCTTATGGTTACATGTACCATTTTACAGAAAGCACTGCTAAATATTTTGTCACTCCTCAAAATTAGGTGAGTGGCTTTTTCATAAATCGAGTATGTAAACTAAGCAACTCACCCTGCAGGTACAGTGGGATTTTTACAAATTTGCAAGAGGCGGCACATGTGACTACCGTGTCCCCTCTGTTCCCTATTTTATTTGAAATTAGTTGTGCAGTAAAACTTTGAGAGAGAACTGTCAGCCACAGGTGCGCTTGATGTGTAAGGACATTTCACGTGTCCAGACGGGCTGAGTATTTAAATCATTCATTGAGGACTCCCAGGCCTGCCCAAGGAAGGCCCTCTGGGGCCCGAAGGATGTAACGTAAGGTGACCCTAAGCTTAATACAAGCATTCTTCTTTTAAGCTTTCTCGTCACCAGCTTGATTTGTTTCTCACTGAAATATTACCATTACACCAATAATCCTATTGGCCAAGCCTGTAAACACGTCAAGGCAAAATATGTGTCATTATTACCCACCCACCTTGCACATGCTTAGAGCACACACAATGGAATACAGCAACAAACATATGATGAATGTAAGAGGAATTGTGTGCGATTTGAAAACCTCTCTTAGGAACGTTTTGAGTGGAGGAAAAATGTAGTGGTCTCTTTTAATTTTTAGCACAAAGAAATAAGCCCAATTTTCACATGTATAAACAGCTTCCGGGTCCACGCGATCATCCACTGTGGCCATCTTGCAGAACACAGGCAAGCCTGCCACCGAGCAGGTGACAGCACACCTAAAGGGAAGATAATGACAACTGCCACATGCAGCACCGAAACAAAACAAAACTGCCGACTTTTAAGGGAGGGATACACTGAGCAAGTGTACCTCCAACTGCTCGCCCGAGCAGGGCGTGATAACCAGCAGTGCACGAGGGGGTAACCTCTCATTAGAACTCAGGCAGAACCTGAAACCGAGCAGGTTATGGCACACAAACAGTTAAGGTAATCACCAATGCCATATGCAGCACACAAACAAAGTTGCCGACTTTAAGCGAGGAATACACTGAGCAAGTGTACCTCAAACTGCTCACCCTAGCAGGGTGTGGAACCAGCAATATACGAGGGGTCACCTCGCAGAAGAACACCGGAAAAGCTTGCCAGCGAGCAGGTGACGGCACCCTTACAGGGAAGATAATGACATCTGCCACAAGCAGCACCTAAACAAAACTGCCAAGTTTAAGGGAGGAATACACTGAGCAAGTGTACCTCAAACTGCTCACCCCAGCAGGGTGTGGTAACCAGCAGTACACAAGGGGTTAACCTCGCATTAGAACTCAGGCAGAACCTGAAACCGAACAGGTTATGGCACCTACAGTGAAGGCAAATCACTGATGCCCTGTGCAGCGCTTAAATAAATAAATAAATAAAACAGCAGATTGGCAGCGTATGAGGCTCTTCAGTAGGCGAACTAGTGTCAATATAGCTGAAAATATCAATTTAAAGACAAAATAAAAAGTCACGTTTTAAAATATATATATATATATATGTGTACACATCCATATGTGTACACCGCCAATGGCGGAAGCAAACCCAGGTCCCGCTGCATGGTAAACCTGCAGCCTCCTTATGGAGCCGTCTCGCTTATGTGCAGAAATAGAAGCCTATATATATATATATATATATATATATATATATATATATATATATATATATATATATATATATATATATATATATATATATAGAAAAAAACAGAGGCTTTTCAACCTAAAAGGAGGTTACAGCTGCACGCTGTAGATATGCTCACTGAAAGAGCTTTACCAACAAAAAGAGGGCTGTGCGCCTCTTTAAAATTATAATTTTATTTCATAACACTTTCATAATTTTGATGTAGGAGGATTGGCTCGAACCCCCATCCTTTCAGGTACAAGTCACCAAGCTTACTGGCTGTGCCACAGACACAATATGTTCCAAGAAATGAAAGCAAATGAAATGAAATGGGGCCACACACTGGGACTGAAGCATAAACTTCTCATGGACCAGACCTAGTATTCCCCAGTGTCTCCTAACACAAGGAGGCTTCCTGAAACAACAACAAATGCCTGTGAGGACCGTGTCGAAAGCAGTAGCGCCCTATGAGATCAGTGCCCCCCCCCTTGCAGGCCCAGCCTTCAGCACCTGGAATTCCCAGGACAGTAATTAATCAAAGAGGCCTGCACGTGCCTGGAGAGAAGCAGAAGCCTCCATTAGCTCACTATGTGCGAGCTAAATAAACAAACGAAAAGAAACATCATCAAACAGGCTTAAAAGCCAGAGGCATACCAGCGCGAGCGCTACATTGTGAAAAGAAAACACATTAGCAAAAGTAACGGCCGCACACGGCCTTTCCAGATACAATGACAAAAAACATAAATATTCCTCACATGATAGAGGAACCCAATAAAATTAAGAAATACATTATATTTACACATTTTTAAGGCCTAATGTATTAACAAGGCCCACTGCTGACAAACATGCAAGACACAACTGAAAGGGGTGACTTAGCTGTGGTCTCAGCAGCAAAGAAAGAGGGGTTGGGTTTAGAGTAATGGACTTATATAAGGAAGGGTCCCTGCTCATTGGTCTCCTGCAGGGCATGACCTGTCCTCCATGATGGATTGGGGAGTCCCCCCTTGCATGGACATTGAACTCTATTTAGTTCTGTTTTCTAACTTTTTTGTTTGTAAAAGTTTTTTTCTTTGCTGCTGTGGTTTCAGAGTAAAGATTGAATGCATAATATGAACATCCTGTCGTGTCATAGAATTGCCGTCACGCCCGGGCCTGCAGAGGATGGCTGTGAATGTTTTTGTAAGGTGACGCGAAAATAACATTTAACATATCAAAATATATTTTCATTGCAGATAATTACATCTTGTTATTTTGGGAATGTATGCTCTGCATTTAGGCAGAAAACACGCACAGCTTTTGTTTAAAACCAACAGGGTATTCATATGCCTGGAGGCAGTGCCTACTGCCAGTAATGGTGGCCTTTTCTGTCACAAAATAAAGCATCATTTATTTCACTGACCATTTAGGAAGAAACCAGGCGGACTTACAGCTAAACTCCATTGGGGAACAGCAGTGGGTCTCTTTTTATCAGACCAAATCTTTATATGTATAACTGAATGTATGTATGTTTGTCCGGATATACAAATCCACACCGTTGAACCCATGTCTACCACATTTTGCATGGATTCCTCATTTATGGATGCTCACCCCGATTCACTACAGTTGGTACTAGAAGGAGACAATTTGGAAAAGTGTCTGAAGCAAAATGTTCGATATGTTGGTTATTCCTTTAAAATGTTTTCAATTATATGCAAATTAAAAAAAAAATGTATTACTACTGTATACAGTTCGAAACTGTTTATTAAATCATTTTTAAAGGAAATTAAAAAAAAAAAGAATTTTCAATTATTTTTCATCACGCCACTCCAAATATGGGAAATGGCAAAGTTACAGTTTACTTAAGTTCATTCACGAGAAGAGAGCACAATCAATCTTTCTTGTGCTGAAGCCATTAAGTGACTGAAACATGCCGCACAAAAAACAAACATTACTTGGAAAAGCTCCATCTGATGCAACGCGAAAATCAATATCAAGAGCTTCTGAAACGCAACAACAAACAGCAGCATGACTTGCTGACCAGAGGGCAAGACCAACTTTCTCCAGGGCAAATGAGATGCCAGAGCAGACTGAAGCAAGACTTGATGACATGAGGACAAGAACAACATACTCCAGGGCAGAAGAAACACCAGAGCAAATTTAAGCGGGACTTGCCGACAAGAGGACAAGAGCAACATCCTCCAGGGCACATAAGACACCACTCGATCAGGACATGGGCAACGCCGGGTACCCCAGCTAGTTGGGTCATTCCACTCTTAAATCTCCTCCCCTCATTCTCCCTGACCCAAGCTCACACAATTGGAAATTAACAATTGATTTGATGAAATAGCTGAAATCATTAGGAGCATTAGCAGCTCCAGGGCACCAGGGCCCAATAAACTTTCGGATATGCTTTTCAGGAACGATCCAGCATCCCGCTCTACCATTTTGACTATTTATTTTCGACAGATCTTAAAAGATCAAATTCTGTCAATAAGTTGGTAAACAGCATTTATATTCCCCATTTATAAGCGGTGGGACTGAAACAACCCATGTAATTACCGACCCATCTCTGTCTTGGATGGGAACAGTAACGTTTTTGCATCATTACTACTTAAGCACTTAGATACATGGGCGGTAGAATCAGGCTGCATTAAAAAATGGCAAGAGGGGTTTTTAAAAAGCATAGTACGAACCTCACCTGAAGGGCACTGTACAACCATCATATGTTGCAAGTTTTGATCCAAGTTCAGCTTTTGACACTGTGAATAGGGCCCTCTTATGGAAGAATTTGGTCAGCTGGAATATACCCATGGGTCTTCTGAGACTAATAATTGCCCTTCATGAACACTCCAAAATAAGGGTTAGATTAAACAGAAGGGATGATACATCAGTACCCAACAACGCTTCATGCGGAGTCAGACAGGGGTGCATGTTGGCACCATGTCTTTTTAATTTGTATATGTCTGACGTTGGTGAAACCCATGAGAAATCCACAGTTGCGTCCCCTAGTTTGAATAAACATCGCTTTACATGGGTTTCCTATGCCGACGACTTCTTTTTGTTTGACCTCACCCCACGAGGTTTGCAGAAATTGATTGATGCCTTTGTAAGTTACACTAAATCAAATTACTTGAACATTAATTGTTCTAAGACAAAGGTCATGATATTTTCAAAGAAATAAAACCAACTCGCCCAACACTGGTGGGTGGAAGGTCAAAAACTGGAAGTGGTGGCTCTTTAGTCTATCTGGGGTTCTGCATAGAGTCCAAACGCACAAAGCGACTCCTAAAAGAGAACCTAATAAATAAAACCAAGGGTCTCTGCTCACAGATGAAAAAGGTGGATAGGAGGTATGGAATGTGTTCAATCCTTCCAGCATTGAAATTTTACCAGGGTAAAGTAATTCCAAAAATACTTTATGGAATAGAAATCGAGGACATCTCCATGCAAGATCTTCTCTCCAAACTTGTGGCCCGCTTATGGAGGAAACCTTTCTGTTCTCCAAACTCCCTTCAAGGAGTCATATTTAGATTTGATCTGGGAATTCAATCACTTACATCAAGGAGAATTTGGTGTTTTTTTAATCTGTACCATAAGATCTTGACTGCAGATGATTCGACACTCTGTTGAGCTTTTCGAACCCTCGCTGTCCCATTCCCCTAATATCGGTCCTTTCATGTTCTGGAAAGAGTGTGAAGAGCTTCTTTCTGAGATAGGCTTATCTCATGAAGAGTTAAAGAAGAGGCTTCAGCACACTAACATCGTTTGAGACTCTGGGATTGGACCCAAACTGTAGAATTGTTGCATCCGTTCCGATCTCTTGCATACTTGAGCTTCGATCATAAGAAGCAAGGAGTGGTGGCGCCCTTTTGGACCATCTATCCAAGTAGATCAGTAAGAGATTAATTTCTTAGATTTCGGTGGACCATCATGCATACCAAGGAGATTCATCTTAGATACAATTTGATTAAATCTGGGAACACAAAAGGCAGGTTCTGTGATGATGCAAAGGCACTTTATTGTGGAATGCTCTTCCTTGCAATCCGTTTGTCTAAGGTATTTTGGGAGATATTATGCTCTCAGGGCCCTTCTCGATGAAGAGGGTGTTTGGAATCGATGTTTGGGGGTCCTGGTAACCTCTGATATAATATTAAGTGTCCGTTTTTTTTAGAGCTTTAGATCTGAGTTAAAGTGGGGTTTTGTCAGTTTAAAATTTTGTATACATTTTTTATGATAATTTTTTTATTCGATTGTTTTACCAAAATGTATAAACATGTATTGTATTTTGTGCTGCAAAATGATTGTTACTGCTTAGGTGTTATCTTTGTTTGATTTGTTACTTGTTAAAAGCTACATGTCAGCTGTATAACAAATAAAAATAATACATTCTCTGACGGCGTTCATTAATGGCTGCACATGCTGGATCCAGTGGAGGCTTTTTCTATCTGAGCTCTGGAACTGCTTTGTTTCTTCACAAGTTTATAGTATAGTGCGGCCCGCCACAGGGAATTCAAATCACTTAGAGACAGTCGTTAGTGGCTGAAATGGTGGCCTTTTCTGTCACAAAATATAGTATTACGTATTTCGCGGACTGCATTGATTAATGGCTGCACATGCTACAACCAGTGGAGGCTTCTTCCATCTGAACACTACAGCTGGTCTCATTTCATAGTTCAGTGTGGTCCACCACGATGAATTAATATCCCTAAGGCAGTAGCTACTGGCTGTAATGCTGGCATTTGCTTTCACAAAATAAAGCATGCTTTATTTCACTGACTGCGTTCATTAATGGCTGCACATGCTGTGCCTAGTGAATACTGTTTCCACCTGAGCATTAGGGCTGGTACGTTTTTCCCTCAGTTCATAGTTCATTGCAGTCCACCTCAGGCAATTCATATCCCTGGTGGCAGTGGCTATTGGCTGTAATGGTGGCCTATGTTGCCACAAATAAAGAATTATTTATTTCACCAACTGCGTTCGTTAAAGGCTGCATATGCTGGACCCAGTGAAGGCGTTTTCCATCTGAGCACTAGGACAGGTACGTTCCTTACTCAGTTCATAGTTCAATGCAGCCTGCCACAGGCAATTCATATCCCTAGAAGCAGGGGCTATTGGCTGTAATGGTGGCCTTTGCTGTAAAAATAAAGCATTATAACATTAATTAATGGCTGCACACATTGCACCGTGTATGTGGCGTTTTATCGCACACAACACCGACAAGTAATTAAGAGAGTACGAGTGAATTATGTTTTGAGAATACATAATGGAATAGTCTATATGAAAAGTATTAACAAGAACATGTAATCACCGACCATGGGGTACAAGAACCCCAACTTCATACGGGCACTTTCTTAGCCATGGTTTTGTTCTTCAGAGAATTTAAGATGAATAAAATGTCTGCGGGTGACACTCGGGGGAAGTGCACCTTTCCTTTAGTGAGGGGAGGGTGTAAACAACAGAGGTGGTGTAGTCTGGAACCAATGTTACACCAGTTCTTCCGGGTAGATGCACCTGACCTCACCTGCTATGCCTGCCTACTTTACGCAGTGTGAGCTTCATAGCAACCCGTGGCTCATTGGCTGCCATGACATGTTTCTCCCTGCTTTCTGCTCTTCGGCGGTGGGCAATGGTTCGAGATTAATGAAGTTCAAGGTGGAGACCACGATATGCACCCTCGTTGATAAACCCAGGATAAATTAACTACAGACAGTTGCATTAGGAAACAGATCCTTCATTATAATCTACGGACCACATAAATTCCTGGAAGGGGGGCCACGGGGGGAAAGCGCAGCGTTTCCCCACGGGGTGGTTTTGGGTGCTGCACAGGCCAGCGAGCTGGCCTGCGCATAGCGCGTCACTGGTGGGGGTATTTAAGGGGCAGGGAAGGTTCGAGAGCAGGCGACCATTGAGGGCGAGTCTTTGTCCAGGTCGCCTGCTTTCGAGCCTTCCCTGCGAGGGGCCTGGGTGATAGTGGTGAGGTAGGGAGGCGGTTAGGGCAGAGCAGGAGGTGGGGGGAGTGAGTTCGATATATACAAAAACAAAAAAAGTCAGTGCGGGAGCAACAGGTGCTGATAGGGGATTTGCCGTAAATAAGGCAGTCCCAGGGGTACCTTCGTTGCAGGAGGGGTAGCCCCCTCAGGCGGTGGGGTCTTTTCCGCATTCAGCAGTTGGGGGGGTTCGTGGGGGGCGGCTCCATGGTTGCAGGGCTTAGCTGTGGCGGTAGCGGCTCCGGCTCCGGGGGGGTGGGGCGTTGCGCACTGCTCCGGCTGGCCGCGAGCACAGAAGACTTGCGGCGCAGCTGTGGGAAGTGCTGGAGGCGGGGCGTCTGGTCTGAGGAGCCGCGGATCTCCCCAGCTTGCCGCCGGATGCAGGCCTGTGCCTCTAGTCGGCCCCTTCCTTTGAGTTGGGGCGGGCGCGGTGCGGGCGGACCGCCGCCGGGGAGCAGGAGGGGCAGGGGCAGAGGCAGGGGGGTTTTGTGTAGCAGCTGCTGCATGTTCAGGTGCAGCGACATCTCAGGGTTGGGGGGGTTTGGGCCATTTGTGTGGGGGAGTTCGGGCAGGTGGGGGCATATTAAAAAAAAAAAAGATAAAATAAATAAAACTAGCAACTCCGAATACAGGCAGGTTATTTATGTATATTTACTCTTGGGCATTGCTTCCAGGGTGAGGATTTTGTTCGGTTTGGGGATACCGGTTTGGCAGGGATATCTCCTATTTCCCCCTTTTATCTGCAGGGCCGTTGTGTCCAGTAGTGCAGTGGCCTCAGGATATTGTGGTGGCATTGCTTGGGGGTTGGGGCGCCAGGCGGTACTTGGTGGGCATTACTGCATGTAGCCGGTGGGGGTCAGTCAGGGGGGGTCCGGTGCAAGTGCCTGGCAGTGCTTGTGGGTAACTGGTGCAGGGGTGCGGTAGGCCAAATTTTAAGAGGTCAGGCTGCAGCGACTGGGGTTTTTCTCTGGGGCCGAGGAAGTGTGCTGGGTTCGGTTCCACTTTTCTGCCTTGGGGCTGTGAGCAATTTGGAGGGCTAGGGGTAGTGGGTTGGGTTAGCGAGCAGTGGTGTCGCTGGCCGGTTTCACAGGCCATGCAGTGGGATGAGGAGGATGGTGGGCCAAAAGGCGAACAAGGACGGTCTCATTGATGCCAAGGCATTGAGGGAGGCCCTGGCGATCATTAGCAGGGCTTCCAAAGCGCAGCTTGAAGGGGCGGTGTCAGAGGTTACGGGGGGTAAGGAGGGGGAAGGAGGCAGACGGCAGAGGCGAGCTGTGGCGGATGGAGCGCTTGCAGCTGTAGTGGCATGTAGCCCTGCGGCTGGGAAAGGGGGAGCCTGGGACGGGGGGGTCAGGAGGTCCAGGAGGGAGACGCCCAGGAGAGCAGCGGGAAGGGTTGGGCGGGGCGGTAAAGAATATAGGTTTGTGGAAGTGGGGGATGAAGGCAGAGATGGAGAGGAGAGGGTTGGGCTTCGGGGGGGGTGCCGTCAGGGGAGGAGAGAAGGGGAGAGGTGGCGCAGGAGGGGTCGGTAGCGCAGAGAGGTAAGGGAGGTAAGTATCTACAGAAGAGCGTGAAGGGGAGAAGGAGAGAGAGGTCACCAGACAGCAGTGAGGAGAGGGAGAGGTGCAGAACGACCTCCCCGTTGAGGAGGGCTTTGGTTGGAGGGTTTGGGGCGGCCCCCACCGTTCGCCAGGAGCAGCCAAGGGAGGGTTTGAGAATGGCCCCTCTACAGGATGTCATGGGGCAGCCTAGAGGGCGCAGTACGGCCCCTAGCGTGGAGAAGCATCTGGTGGAGGTGAGGACCTCTCGCCCAGGAAGAGGAGAACAGGCAGGGGTTTCTACGGCCCCGCCTAGCAGAAGGAGAAGGAGCAGTGGGGCAGACGCCCTGAGTTCACCTGAGGAGGAGTTACAGGAACGAGCATGTGCTCACCAGCAGTCCTGGTATGGCATTGGGGATGATGATGGGTTGGAAGAGTATGTGGGACGATGGGGTGATGAGAGTTACAGGGTGGCTGGGGGGGGGAGAGGGAGTGAAGGGTTAAGATGGGAGGGGGCGGTGGAAAGGTATGGAGGGCAGCAGCTGAGCGACCGGGGGAACATTTGGTCAGGCGAGGCTTCTGATATGTTTTCTTCCTGCAGCAGGAGCCCATTGAGGTGGGAGATGAGGAGCGTTGGAGTGGAGGCAAGGCTACAGCCTGGCGATGGCAGGGCAGAGCGAGGTGAGCAGGGTAGGGAGTGGTCAGCTGCATGGCAGAGGGGTGACATAAGGTCCAGGGTAAGTGTGGAGGGGTTGAGCGTGCAAGGGGTGGGGAGAGAAGTGGGCACACAGGCTGCGGGGTTTTTTTGCGGGGAGGGAAAGCTGTCGTCAGTTGAGGTCCAGACTGACGGGGCAATGGAGCCCGGGGCAATGGCGGTGCAGGCAGCGAAAGATAAGGAGACAGAGGGTAAAGTGAAAGACAAGAAGCTGCCATATATGGGCATCACTAAACCATTGGGAGCGCATTTGATGGCTTCGACAAAGGATAAGATTTGGGCTGGCGAATTTGTGGATGTGTTCAATCTGTTACACAGGGAGGTCAGAGCAAAAGCGGGTTCGAAGGAGGAGGAGAGGGAATTAGCTTTGCGTCCGAAGGTTCCGGTGACTATAGAGAATTGGAAATCAGCGTTTATCATATATGCCAGTGTTTATTGCGAGAAATTCCCAGAGAGGTGTGTAGCACTGTGGAAGTATATGTATGTCTTTAGGAAGGCTTTCACAAGGTTTGGAGGTTTTGCTTGGGTGAGATACAACGGGGAATTTAGGGTGAGATTGGCAGAGGATAGCCAGGCGGTTTTGGGGGGGGGATAGATATGGACCTCTGGCTGCAATGGATGGTGCTGACAAGGCCCGCGCCAACGGTGCACACTGCAAGTGGCTTACACATGCCTTACCAGCCCTTTCTTGGTCACCCCGCTCCGGAAGGGGCGAGGGGAGGAGGCAGGGGTCAGCAGTCAGCAGTGTGTTGGGGTTTCAACAAGGATGGCTGTACGCGGACGGCATGCAGGTTAAGACATGAGTGCGCCAGATGTGCAGTGCGGCACCCGGTTACACAGTGCTTCCAGCAAGGAGACCGTGGGCGGGGAGCAGGACGGGGGATTGTGGGGAAAGGCTTTTACTCCGGTTAAGGTAGAGGTTCTAGAGAGGTGGCTCAGTTTTTATCCGGACAGGGAGGGGGCGAAGATCCTGGGGGAGGGTTTCAGGAACGGTTTCAGGTTAGGGTACCAAGGTCCGAGGTTGCGCAGATGGGCGGAAAATCTGAAATCAGCCAAAGAGAAAGGGGATGTGGTTAAGGAGAAGTTGCGCAAGGAAGTGGCAGCCGGGCGGGTGGTTGGTCCATTTGTGGAGTTACCGGGCGATTTGGTGATATCCCCGTTGGGGGTGGTGCCCAAGAAGGTGCCGGGGGAATTCAGACTGATACATCATTTATCATGGCCGGAGGGCTTGTCAGTCAATGATTTCATTGCCCCAGAAGATTTTGGGGTGTCATATGCGAGTGTGGACCAGGCAGTGGAATTGATAAGGAAGGTGGGTCGCGGAGCATTTTTGGCCAAGTGTGATATCAAGGCTGCGTTCAGGTTGCTGCAGGTGCACCCAGAGGATTTTTGGTTACTGGGAATGCAATTTGAGGATTGCATTTATGTAGACAAGGCTCTACCGATGGGTTGTGTGATTTCTTGCGCTTTGTTCGAACGTTTTAGTTCATTCTTGCAGTGGGTTTTTACTTAGTTCAGGTGCGGAGGGGGTGCTACACTACCTAGACAATTATTTGTTCATCGGAGGGGCGGAGGGTGATTGTGAGTGCAGGAACATGCTTCAGATTTTCAGGCATTGATGCAGGAGCTGGGGGTGCCTTTGGCCGAGGATAAAACAGAAGGGCTGGCGGTGGTTTTGACATTTTTGGGGATTGAGCTGGATTCCAGGGCAATGACATCACGCTTGCTGCACGACAAGGTGAGTCGTTTGGTGGGTTTACTGGAGAAGGTGGTGGGGGCACGGATGGCGACTTTGCTGGAGATGCAGCAGTTGGTAGGGCATTTGAATTTCGCATGTAAGGTGGTGGCACCGGGGCATACCTTTTGTAGGAACATGTCGAGGGCCATGGTGGGAGCTAAATGCCCACATCATCGGGTGAGGGTTTCAGGGGCGGTGCGGGAGGATTGCAGGATCTGGCTGCGATTCTTGGAAGGGTTTAATGGGGTGTCCATGTGGCTACAGGAGGATCCAGTAGTCTGGGAGGTGCAGATATTTTCGGATGCAGCAGGTGCGGGGGGTTTCGGAGTCTTTTGGCAAGGAGAGAGGAGTGTGCAGAGAGGTGGCCATCGAGGTGGCTGGAAGAGGGGAGAAGTATTGCATTCCTTGAGTTCTTTCCATTGTTGGTGGCATTGGATCTGTGGGGCAGGGAGTTGTCAAATAAGAAGGTGAATTTCAATGTGGACAATGAGAGTGTGGACAATGTCGTCAACAGGCAGTCAGCAAGGGACCAGAGGGTGGTGAGGTTATTGAGGGAGTTTGTGTTGCGATGCCTTGAATGGAATGTGCTGTTCAGGGCTACGCATGTGCCGGGTAAAGAGAATGGCATCGGTGATGCATTATCTCGTTTTCAATGGCAGAGATTCCGTGGATTGGCACCTGGAGCAGACCAGAGCGGGCAGCGGATCACGGAGGAGCTGTGGAAGCTAGGAAACTGAGAGCTCTGTCGTTAGTGGAGGGCTCTTTGGCACCGTCGTCTACGGCAGCGTACAGGAGGGCGTGGGGAGAATTTCTAAAGAAGGGTGCTCGTAGCTGGAAGGGCTGGGAGGATGCTGAAGAGCGCAGGAGGGATGATGTGGTTATTTTTCTTCTGTGGTGTATGGATAACGGTTGGTCGAAGGCCACCATAGCGGGGAAATTGGCAGGAATAGCCTTCTACGGCAAATGGTTTTGGGGGTTTCACCTAATGGGGGGGGAGCTGGCGAGCAGGATGCTAGAGGGTTGGGCGAGGGAAAAAGGTGGGATGAAGGATAGCAGAAGGCCGATATCTGCAACCCTGTTCGTCAGATTATGCAGGGCCCTGGAGGTAGTTTGCTGGTCGGGTTGGGAGGGGATTATGTTTCAGGCTTGTTTTACATGGTTGTTTTTTGGGGCATTCAGGGTGTCGGAGCTTGTGGGAGCGAAAGGGGGTGCGGGTGGTTTACAGTGGGAGAATGTCCATTTTTCGGATTTGTGGGTGGATATTTGGATTGGACGGTCCAAAACTGACCAGAAGGGGAAGGGCTGCTGGGTGTCGCTGGGGTGGGGAACTAATGAGCTGTGACCGGTGAGGGCTGGTTTGGCGTGGAAGGAGTTATCAAGGGGAAGGTTGGGGTTGGTTTTTAGACATGCTGAGTGGTCAGGGGTGTCGGCAGCTGGGGGTTTTGAGGAAAGCATTAGGGCTGGTGGGGGAAAAGCCAGAGGATTTTGGTAGGCATTCATTTAGGATGGGTGCGGCAACTGAGGGTAGCCGTTTGGGGCTGTTGGAGGATAAGGTCAAGAGTTTGGGTAGGTGGAGGTCTAGGAAGTATAAGGGTTATATTAGGGCGCTGGGAAAAGAGTCTGGTTGAGAAAGGGCAATGGGTTTGTGGTGTGGATGGGGTCTTTGTGGGGGGTGGAGGTGCTTAAGTGACACTGTGATTTCTTTTTCAGAGACGGCGAAGAGACCGGGGCAGATTCGGCAGATTTGGATTGTCGGGCACTCAATTGTGAAGTGGGCGGGCAAAGAGGCAGAAAAGAGGGTTTTCGGCATGCAATTGGGCTGCAGCTATGAAATGGGGATTGTGAGGTGGTCGGGGGTTGGGGGGGCTGCGCTGGGATCAACTGCTGCCCATGCTAGCGGGGATGAAAGAGCGTTTTGGGGCCCCAGACGGGTTAATAATACATGCTGGGGAGAATGATCTGGTGCGGGATACGGGAGTAGCTTTGTTAAAGAAGATGAAGAGGGATCTGGCATGACTTAAGGAAATTTGGCCTAAGGTAAGTTTGGTATGGACTAAGTTGTTACCGAGGAGAGTGTGGAGGGGTGCAGTGAGAGAAGGTGCGGTAGAGCGCAAAAGGAAAAAGATAAATAGGGAGATGATAAGGTTTTGTGGCCTGGCAGCGGTGCGAGTTCTTGAGCACAAGGAGATTATATATGAGAACTTTGAGGTTTTTAGGGAAGATGGAGTTCATTTGACGCTTTACGGTAATAGTTACTATTTGCTGGATTCAAGGTTGTTGGTGGAGGATATGGTGAAGAGTTGGAAGTGTTGAGCACCTCAGTTGTGGGGCAGAAAAGAACACCTTAGGGGAGGGTTTTTTCTGGTGGCGGGGGGCATGCCCCCTTTGGGTGAGGGGGAGGCAAGCAATGGGGGGGATATCGTGGGTACGGATGGGGTGGTGCTGTTTGCACGAACGGGCTACCCCGGGGATGCAGAGAGGGGAGCAGGTCTGGAAGATGGAGGGGCATGGCCCCGGGGAGAGGGTGGCAGAAAGCACGGACGAAGGCTGGAGAAGATGGTGAGGGGATGGTGAGGACCTGGAGATAGGTAGGGATGAAATTGGGGTTATTCATTCAATTGTTGGGGCTTTAAGAGTTAATTATTTATTTAATGTTTGGCAAAATGTTAAAGAGGTTTATTTAGTCTGTAAGGCCAGGGGCCAGGTTAGCGTTTATTTGTGAGCTTTGGCCTGTCACATTAAAGCGACCCTTTCCACTTGAGCGAGTCTGGGTTTTTGTGCAGTAAGCACAAAGGGGGTGGAACCCGGGGGGAACGCGCAGCGTTTCCCCCCGGGGTGGTTTTGGGCGCTGCACAGGCCAGCGAGCTGGCCTGCCCATAGCGTGTCGCTGGGGGGGATATTTAAGGGGCAGGGAAGGTTCGAGCGCAGGCGACCATTGAGGGTGAGTCTTTGTCCCCGCCCCCCCATTTCATTTTGGTGAGGTCCATTGGGGTGAAGTAGGGGTGGTTGATTTGCGAGTGGGAAGGCAGTTTTAATTTTCCCCCAGGCTTTGGATTTTTCAGGTCGTTAATGTGTGTTTACGGCATAAGGTAAAGGGGGTTATTGGTAGCTTTGGTGTGACAGGTTGGGTCGTTAGTTTGGAGGATTGTTAAGAGGTTTTGTTGCTGATGTGACAGGTCGGCCTGGCTGCGAGTCTAAGGTAGGAGGAGATTGGTGTTGAGGGGAGTTTTGGGGGTGTAGGAAGTAGTTGGCGGGGGGCATGGCCCCTTTGGATGAGGGGGAGGCAAGCAATGGGGGGGATAGCGCGGGTAGGGATGGGGGTGGTGCTGTTTGCACGAACGGGCTACCCGGGGATGCAGAGAGGGGAGCAGGTCTGGAAGATGGAGGGGCATGGACCCGGGGAGAGGGTGGCAGAAAGCGGGGACGAAGGCTGGAGAAGATGGTTAGGGGATGGTAAGAACCTTGAGATAGGTAGGGAGGAAATTGGGGTTATTCATTCAATTGTTGGGGGCTTTAAGAGTTAATTATTTATTTCATGTTTGGCGAAATGTTAAAGCAGTTTATATAGTCTGTAAGGCCAGGGGCCAGGTTAGCGTTTATTTGTGAGCTTTGGCCTGTCACATTAAAGTGACCTTTTCCACTTAAGCGAGTCTGGGTTTTTGTGCAGTAAGCCCAAAGGGAGGCACCGGAGGGAACACGCAGCGTTTCCCCCGGGGTGGTTTTGGGCGCTGCACAGGCCAGCGAGCTGGCCTGCCCATAGCGCGTCGCTGGGGGGGTATTTAAGGGGCAGGGAAGGTTCAAGAGCAGGCGACCATTGAGGGTGAGTCTTTGTCCCCGCCCCCCCATTTCATTTTGTTGAGGTCCATTGGGGTGAAGTAGGGGTGGTTGATTTGCAAGTGGGAAGGCAGTTTTAATTTTCCCCTAGGCTTTGGATTTTTCAGGTTGATAATGTGTGTTTAGGGCATAAGGTAAAGGGGGTTATTGGTAGCTTTGGTGTGAAAGGTCGGGGCGTTAGTTTGGGGGATTGTTAAGAGGTTTTGTTGCTGATGTGACAGGTCGGCCTGGCTGCGTGTCTGAGGTAGGAGGAGATTGGTGTTGAGGGGAGTTTTGGGGGTGTAGGAAGTAGTTGGTGGGGGGCATGGCCCCTTTGGATGAGGGGGAGGCAAGCAATGGGGGGGGAATAGCGCGGGTAGGGATGGGGGTGGTGCTGTTTGCACTAACGGGCTACCCCAGGGATGCAGAGAGGGGAGCAGGTCTGGAAGATGGAGGGGCATGGCCCCGGGGAGAGGGTGGCAGAAAGCGGGGACCAAGGCTGGAGAAGATGGTTAGGGGATGGTGAGGACCTGGAGATAGGTAGGGAGGACATTGGGGTTATTCATTCAATTGTTGGGGGCTTTAAGAGTTAATTATTTATTTAATGTTTGGCGAAATGTTAAAGCAGTTTATTTAGTCTGTAAGGCCAGGGGCCAGGTTAGCGTTTATTTGTGAGCTTTGGCCTGTCAAATTAAAGCGACCTTTTCCACTTAAGCGAGTCTGGGTTTTTGTGCAGTAAGCCCAAAAACCTATTTTACGTTAGCTCAAGTTGTATAGATTTTCAGTCAATATACGTAAATTAGATTTTCATTGTAAATTGCTTGCACACAGACTGTAAATGCAATTTACACAGAAGTCCTGTTTTACATGACGTCGTACATGTTTATTTAACATTTCTGGAATTTCCCAGTCTGAGCGATGCCAGTATTAAAAGTAGTTTGTCAACAACTGTGCTTACAGGGGGCGCTCTCTCAAAATTACTTGGCTCATGAAACGAGTATCTTTGACAAGCTACACAGATGGCAAAATGACCCTCTTTCGTTGGTTGGTAGACTAGCCTTGGTGAAAATGATTCTCCATCCCAAGCTGCTATACTTGTTCATGAATGTGCCTCTATGGTCTGGCAAGGAGTACTTTACGAGGTTCCTCTGGTCTTTCTCTCAATTCTTGTGGCACTCCGGTGCGGTCTGTAAAAAGTGGGCAGCGTTGACATTATTTTATGATGGGAGGGGGGGTTTGCTGGGCCCCATTTTGCAATCTACTTGATTGCTGCCCAACCACAATTTGCATCCTATTGGTACGGAGCATCGAGGGAACCCCACCTCATGTCCGACTAAAACACCTGGCGGCTGACAAAAAGGACACTAGAACACTCATACTGAACACCATGTACAAAGATGACTGTCCGTGTGCCCCAGTACACACCACCATCTTTGCATGGCGGGCTGTATTATGGAGAATAGGAGTGGTACACCCGTATTACAAATACTTCCTCAGTGGAAATTCCCAGGACTGGACGCTACTTGAGACGGTTCTCTCTGCACCCATTGGGCGGAGAAGCTGGCATATTGAGCGCTAGGAGACTTATTCCCAGAGAGGACGTTTCTCACTGTGCAGACTTGGAAGCAGGGTCACAGGGGTACGACAACGGAAATTCTGCAACTGTACAGCATCCATGCTGCTGTATCCAAATGGTGAGACTGCTACCCAATAGAAGCCCCTGACAATGATTTCCTGGTATATACCTCCAATTCTATGTCAAGACCGGAGGCCAGGATTATGCTTTCTCTTCAACTTTACTGATCAGCAGCAAAGAAATAATTCTATGTCAAGACCGGAGGCTCGGATTATGCTTTCTCTTCAACTTTACTGATCAGCAGCAAAGAAACAATTACCAAAGAACATGAGACACAAAACTAATAAAAAACTACAATAACCATGTTTTTTCTGAGTCTTTGTAGTCCATTTCTATTGGTCCTCAAACTGACCATGTGATGTCTCTAAACCAATCAAACAAGTCCTCAAAGCTTAAAGCCTCCTGTCCTCTTTCCATTCTTCCTCTTTCTTTGCTGCTCGGCAGCGAGTTAAGTGCCTTTTATTCTTTCTTACCATTGTGTGAGTGATTGTGAGAGAGTGTTTATATTTTGTATTATTCACAGCACGCATACACGCGTGCGTGAATTATACAAGGCGGAGCATATCCGCATTAGTTTTCTTTCGGTTCTTGGGAGTTGCGGCCGCAACGGGGCTGGTACACCGGCGGCCGCATCTCCTCAGACCCGACACAGAGGGCACTACGACACAGAAGAGAGAGCGCAACGGGACCGCATACTTCCGGCGCTCTCTCTCTACATTTTGAATTTCATTGTGGGAACGTACGGAGTGAGTGATACGCACATTTAAGCAGCAGCTTTCTTATCAGATCGAAAGATCTATTATTATATAAATTTCGTTCCACTTCAGAACGCAACGTTCGATCGGAGCGCAGCGTTCTGTCAGGAACACGACAGCGCCCCTGCAGGCCATTCTAAGGTACCGCACAATAATACGGGCACAGTCCCATGTAAAACCTGTCAATTGGCATTATATATTTATGTATAATTACGAACCAGGTGATAAATACAAAGATATATATTCTTATATATATATATGCATATTTATTATCTCTCTTTACAGAGGGAATACAAAAAGATCTTAAAACCTGGTATATATATATATGTATATATATATATATATATATATATATATATATATATATATATATATATATATATATATACATTTGAATTCCCCAGTGTCTGTGTAAACATGAGCTCCTCCAGTGATGAGGGGAAGGCTCGTATTAGCCAAAAGAGGAGCCATACGGAGATGACTCAGGTCCTCCAAAAAGCCCTGGGGGCTTCGCTGGGACACGGACCACAGCAGATAGCTCTGATGGAGGACTGGCTCAAATTCTCACAGGGCCTGGAGGAAATCAAAGGCCTTAAGGCACAGAAAAATCTAAAGGGGGCAGAAAAGCAGCCCGCAGGGCAGAAGAAGCCCACCCCACCCCGGGCACACCACCAAAGAAGAAGGGTGGTAAAAGGAGGAGGAAAGGTAAAGCGGGGCCTAGCAGGAGACAGGAAGGATCCTCTGATAGCTACGAAGAGGGTGAGGATGACTGGGAGGAGGAATACTCAGAGGAGGAAGAAGTACTATCTATATCCTCCTCAGAGGAAGAAGGGCACAAAGCACTGAAGAAAAAGAAAAGAGAGGAGACAGAGGAGGATGATGCAGAGGACGATGACTTCGATCCGGAGGCACCAATTCATCCCAGATCATCCAAATGGGAGCCGCCAAAAAGAATAGCGGCCTATCTAAAGAAGCGCCTGAGAGCGCCGCTAGCCAAAGAGGCTAGGAGCAAGATGAGGGTGAAATGCCCCAGACCTCACCTCGAAGAGGGTGCAGCGGATACACCCGACATAGATGAGAAGATGATTACCTTCATGAGCAAATACACAAAAGATGTGAGGAAGGGTCTGGATAGATCCTGGCGGTCATGCCAAGATAAGATGCTAGACATGACAGGACCCCTCACAAAAATTCTCCAGATAGGAGAAGAGGCTAAAGTCAAAGAAGAGCCGATAGACCCGTCAATTCTAATCGGGTGGGCCCAGAGGGCGATATGCATGTTGGGAAACGCCAACCATGCCATCACCACAGAAAGAAGGAGATCTTTGTTGGTGAAGATCGATCCTAAACTGAGTGAGTTGGCCTCCTCGGAATCAGCATCATCCGCGAATGGGAAGTTATTTGGGGACTCCTTTATCAAGGCGCTAACCAAATTTGTGAATTCCTATGTAGCCTTGGACAAGGCACAAGCCTTGCCTAAAAGAGTGTTCGGGAGGCACATTTTTGGACGGGTCAGCAGAGACAGGGGTCGCTCAGCTGGCCGGTTCCACTATAATTGATCCTATCAGGACAGAGCACAGTGGTGAGAGCAGCATGATCGTAGACAAACGCCTTTCTTTCCATCAAGAAGTAGAGGAAGAGGCAGAAACTGGCGACAAGGGGAACGTCAGAAAAACAACCCGGGTGAGAACAGTATACCCACACCTAAATACCCCAGAAGTAGGGGGAGGACAGCTCAGTTTTTACAAAATTGGTTGGATATATCGGGAGATTGCTGGGTAATACAGACCGCTCAAGGTTTTTATATAGAATTTCTAGAGACACCACATCAGGGAAATCCACCAAAGAGGCTAGAAATGAACAGAGAAGACAAGGTATTACTGGAAGGAGAATTGCAAATGGGTAGAAAGCAAAAGAGCGATAAGACCCGTAACAGTTCAATCAGAAGGTTACATAAGCAATATGTTCCTAGTAAAAGGGAAACACAAGACAAGACCAATTATAAACCTGAAAGGCCTAAACGAATTTGTGGTGTACAGACAGTTCAAGATGGAAGGGATACACTTGTTAAGAGATACCTTAATTCAGGGAGACTGGCTAGCCAGGATAGATTTAAAAGATGCATACCTGACTATTTCCCTAGCAGAAGATCACTGCAAATTTCTGAGATTCATCTGGGAGGAAACAACATGGGAATTTCGGTGCCTGCCCTTCGGCCTGGCATCAGCACCATGGTGTTTCACCAAGATAATGAAACCAGTTGTATCACACCTCAGAAGTCACGGGATAAGACTGATAATCTATCTAGACGACATATGTCTGATGTGCCAAGAGAAGGAAACGCTAATAGAGCAAGTTCAGACAATAATACATTTGTTAGAGAGTCTGGGGTTTCTAATAAATTGGGAGAAATCCAGTATGGTACCAGTACAATCAATGGAATTCCTGGGGTTCATAGTGGACTCTATTCAGGGAACTCTCAGTCTACCCATTCACAAGGTGAACGATATCAAAAAACAGCTAAGACACACACTAGCGAATGGAGAACTGTCGCTGAGGGACATTGCAAGACTAGTGGACCGTCTAGCGGCATCAATCCAAGCAATATTCCCAGGACCACTACATTACAGGGCACTCCAGAGGCTGAAGATCTATCACCTCAGGAGGGGCGCTTCCTACGAGTCAAAGGTGACCATTTCACAAGAAGTAAGTGAAGAGTTGTAATGGTGGCTAATCCATATGGATGCATGGAACGGGAGAGCGATATTTGGTTCATACCCGGACCTGGTCATCGAATCCGACGCCAGCAGATGGGGCTGGGGAGCCCGATGCAGGAACCTGTCGACAGGGGGCAGGTGATCAGATCAAGAGACGAGTCTACACATCAACTGCCTGGGGTTGCTAGCAGGGTCCTTTGCAGTTAAATGCTGGACCCAAGAAAGGGCTCAATGTTGTGTCCTGCTATGCTAAAAAATGACAATGTCTCGGTGGTCAGGTACATCAACAGACTGAGCAGGACAAGATCCAGACTACTGTCAGAACTGGCAAAAGACTTCTGGGAACTCTGTCTTCAGAGGAGAGTCTCAGTGACGGCGGAATATCTGCCGGGCCATCAGAACGAAGTGGCCGATTGGAACTCCAGATACCTCAGAGATGCCAGCGATTGGAAACTGGACGAGGTAGTGTTTCAAGAACTGATGTCTCGATGGGGACCATGCCAGGTCGACTTATTTGCATCGAGACTAAACAAGCAGTTACCCCGGTTCTTCAGCTGGAGATCGGACCCAGAAGCAGAGGCGACAGATGCCTTCCTGTAATCATGGGGCCACCAGAAGAACTATGCATTCCTTCCATTCTCCATGATAGCGACAAATTCATCATTCGAGACCATAGAGATCTTAGTCACCCACTAGCGAGGTCAGGAGGACTCAACCTATTAGCTTGGGTGATTTCAGGAGATCTTGGGTTAGGCCAGGACTATCGAATGAGGCTGAAAACATTATTAGCGAATCCTGGGCTCCAGGGACACACAGAGCTTATAAATCAGCATGGGCTAGATGGAGTAGCTGGTGTCTGGAGAGGAATATTCATCCCGATGAAACGGATGTAGTACATGTAGCTAATTTTTTAGCTCAGATGGGAGCTCAAGGAAAGGCATACAGAACTATCAACATGGCCAGGTCTGCGATATCGGCAGGACACCCTACAGTAGAAGGCTTAGCGATTGGGGAACACCCATTAATCTGTAGATTAGTGAGGGGAGTGAAGATGATCAGACCCCCTAGTGAAAAGTATAATCAATTATGGGACGTAGACAGAGTTCTGAGATTATTTCTATAATGGCCCGATAATCATGATTTACCAAGGAAAGCGATTTCAGGCAAGTTATCCATGCTCTTATGTCTTTTAGCATGTAAGAGATCCTCAGATGTTAGAGCACTGGAGGTCAACAGGAAAAGTGTATCTCTGAACGGAGTGACTTTTCTCATAACAAGAAGGACCAAAACAGGTTTGAGATCTATTTCTTAGGACGCTTTCCCAGGACAACCGAAATTATGTCCAGTCAGATGCTTATCAGCATATGAGGATATGACAAGGGAAGTATGACCTCCAGGAGTGTCACAATTATTGATAACAATTTGTAAACCATTTAAAGCAATTACACCGGCTACCATAGCCAGATTGCTTAGATGGGTGATGGTACAAGCAGGCATTGATATTGAGAAATATGGTGCCCACTCAACTAGAGGAGTGATGGCTACCAAAGCCTTTAACATAGGAGCCAGAGTAGAGGACATCATGAGGTCTGCAGATTGGTCGAATGAATCGACTTTTAAAACTTTCTATATCAAACCTATGGAAAGTGCGACATCGTTAGTGGTGAGTAAGCTTTGAACAAGCATAACCCGAGCCTCCGGTCTTGACATAGAATTCAGATTTTCAACACATTCTTTACAGAAATTCATAATTCTATTAAAGAAACAGAGGCGAAGGATTATCCCACTCTATCAATCGTAAGAATGTAATGTATTATAAATACTGTAATGTTGATATTTATTATGATTAATGAAGCAATACATGATGAATACAATATGAAATAATGCTGTAAATGCACAAGAGAGAAATTAATTGCTGTGTAGTTGAATTTACGATTGTCCCACCCTTGTTTCGGTTTATAGTCACCTCTTTAATTTTATGATTCTATAGGGATGGCAACGGACAACAAGCAATCCGGGAATTGAACTAGGATGGGAATGGAACGGACGGAATTCCAAAAATGCACTGGACGCAACCTTGCATGGACAAAGAAAGAGGAGGAATGGAAAGAGGACAGGAGGCTTTAAGCATTGAGAACTTGTTTGATTGGTTTAGAGACATCACATGGTCAGTTTGAGGACCAATAGAAATGGACTACAAAGACTCAGAAAAGACATGGTTATTGTAGTTTTTTATTAGTTTTATGTCTCATGTTCTTTGGTAATTGCTTCTTTGCTGCTGATCAGTAAAGTTGAAGAGAAAGCATAATCCTTCACCTCCGTGTCTTTAATAGAATTATGACTTTCTGTAACAAATGTGTTGAAAATCTGAATTAGAAGCATGTGATTGATAATCTGTCTGAAGTGGTGAGCTGCACAGTGTTATATTCCCCCATGAGTGCTCTGTTCGAGATATGGTGCGATGTCATGGAGCAGAGGCTGAGATCTTTTCTGAATATGGGGTGCCTAATTGCCAAACGCTGTATATTGAAGAAGTGGAAGGATGTGGCTCCACCGGTGGGCAAGGACTGGCTAACAGAACTGAAATAGGCGCAGAACTGTGAAGAGCTGTTCATAAGTGCATTGCCAACTTCGTCCAAGCCTAAAGACATCTGGTGTGAATACTGTGTGTACCTAGCTCGAATACCGCCCACTTAAATATGTATGTGACGGCAATACTTGTGAAATGCTCCTAAATCTGGAGATTCCATAATTTTAATGTTCAATAGATTAGATTAGATTAGATTAGATTAGGAATTTATAGTGCGCACATCCTTCTGGAACCAAACAGTAAACTGCATCTTGGCGCAGATGTTAAGATCCTTTGCTCACATTGAAGTACAGTCACAGAACCCAGTTGATTACTGAAACAGCTATGTTTTAATTTTTTTTTAAAAAGAATGATAGATGATATATTCCACAATTCTGCTGGAAGAGCGTTCCAGAGATGGGGGCCCTGATGGAGAAACATCGAGAGAGGAATTTAGATGAGGGGACCACCAGAAGATTTCTTCCAGAGGAACGGAGAGTACGTTCTTGCAGATAGCTCTTAATTTTCTTTATTAAATACTTCGGTGCAGTTCCCTAAACGCACCTAAAGATCAGGCATAATAATCAAAATTTGAATCTTTGCCGTACTGGAAGCCAATGCAGTTTTCTGCGGTATTTAGAGATGGAAACTCTTTTTGGGAGATTGTACACTAATCAAACTGCTGCATTATGGGCTACCTGGAGCCTCTGCAGTTGACAGTCCGGAGCTACAAGTAGCAGTGTTCCTTAATAGTACAGTCTTGAGTGTACCATAGTGCCTACAATCGTAGCACAGTCTGCTTCAGAAACCATAGGCAGAATACGTTTCAGGAGTCTAATCTGGAAGTAAACAGATTTGACTACTTCCGAGATGTGGGCATTACTGGCCAGGGATGCTTGCCAAATACAGCCTAAGTGTTTGATTTTATAGGAGAAAAATTTGGCAGAACCAAAGATGGCAGGACAGGGAGTGGAGGCATGATATTTGCTAAGAAGAGACTTTGGTCAAAGTACTATAACCCCGGTTTTAGTAGGGTTTAACTGAAGCCTGCTTTCTACTATCCAGTCTTTTATGGCTTCAGCACAGGCCAAGACATGCTGTGTTGCTTCTGGTGTCGATTTTAGACTGACATCTATTTCAGTGTTGTCTGCATATGAGTGGTATTTGAGATTAAACCTGGAGAAGATATCAATCACTGTCCTAAGGTAGATAGTAAACAGCATTGGTGACAGTGAGGATCCCTGTGGAACTCCACATAGTATTTGTATTTGTATTTATTGTATTTATATAGCGTGTTACTCCAAAGCGCTTCACGTTATAACAACAAAATACATAGTACTGGTAGAGATTCAGAATAGTAACCTCCCAGCTTGACTACTTGGGTCTGTTTATTCAAGAAGGAGGAAAACCATTTCAAGGCAGCCTCTGACATCTGGGCGATGTTGGGGAGGAGTGAGCACCTTTGGCTAGCGCCTCCCTGCACCCCTTAAGCGCTTTACAATTAGTCAAGACTTCTAAGCACTATAGCACTGGGAAAGCTTCTTTCATGCAAAAATAATCACACAGAGGCATGGCCAGTCACTAAAAAAAGATAGTTATTTGCATCTTATATTTTAATCCCAACTATTAATTTGTAAAACTGTTGTACATTGTAAAATAGCTTTGTTTAAAACACACGGTAAAGATCAGGCTCTCTGCCAAAGAGGAATGTGCTTGCGCTAAGAATAGATCGCAGAGCTCGTGTGCGGTGTTGCATCACTGAGTCTAAGGCTGGAAGAGAGAACGAAGTGGCTGACCAACTGGTCCTATCAATCACAGGCAAATGGAGACTAAGAGTCAACACGACATAGTATTAGAAAAGTGTTTTTCTGTAGAAGTTACTGGACCACATGAAATGTCATTTTATGGAGTTAATGTTGAGAGAATGGTAGGAAGATGTGTTTATGTATGAATGTTTATAATATAGTAAATTATGCTAAAAAAGAG
The DNA here is from genome assembly GCF_040938575.1 of Ambystoma mexicanum. NCBI lineage: Eukaryota > Metazoa > Chordata > Amphibia > Caudata > Ambystomatidae > Ambystoma > Ambystoma mexicanum. The sequence goes on from NC_090932.1 coordinate 1,302,650,975, forward strand.
CAACAAAGTATTACTGCTAAATACAGCATTAATGTTAAGTAGGGAACATGACCATGCAACACTGGAGCCTCTGCAGCATCACTTGTATGGCAAGAAGAACAAGTTTGGAGGAACTCTGCTGGTATCCAGTGACCAAGTGAAGTGTATTTAAGCCCCAGGCACAGCACCAGTATCCAGAGGATCTTGGAGTCGGCGAAGGACGGTGACAGAATGCTGGCTTGGAAATGGCAGATTACTCTGTCATTTCCCCAATCCTCATGATCTGTAAAGATTAAAGTCTTGTCATCATCTGCAAGACAGACTCATGGCTTTTGATTCCCTAGAGGGGTGCATTTACTCTGATTCATGGTGATTATGGATCCCCTGTATTTAAGGGGCGCCCCTGTAAATTGGGGCTCGCTTTCAGTGGTGGCCCCTTGGCATGTTACTTAGTTTCCTGTGCTATGTGAAGCCCCAGGCAGGTCAGCCACGCCCAACTGTAGTGATCAGAATCCTAACTTAATAAACCCATGTATCCTGAGCGACTTTAGTAGAAGCCATTTTAAAAGAAATCCTTTCTGCTCACTGGAGCAGGGCGTGGCTCCAGAACCACCGCATGGGGACTTCGTAACAGAGGGAAACTCAAGTGAACAATGCCCATGTGAGTATACTCTTGCAGGTGATGGCAACATGGGAACGTGTATGTGATGTGGTGATAGGGTAATAGTGGTGATAGGGTAATAGTGGTGATGTGGTGATGTGGTGATGTGGGGATGTGGGTGATTTAGTGATGTGGGTGATATTATGGTGATGTGATTGTTGTATGAGGTCAGTGGAATAGATGGAATAGGACTTTTGGCAATGTAGTATTGGTGATGAAGTATAAAATAGGACTTTTGGTGATAAGTGGGTCATGTATTGAAATTGTCAGGTATTTCTGTTTTTCTACTTTTTATAATGGAAAGGAAAGGAAGGGGATCCCCAGTTTACAAGGACTGGGAGGTAAGGGATCCTCAGCCGCCATACAGGTTGAGAAGGTAGTACCACACAGTACTCTTCTTATGATGATAAAAGCAATAAGTGGTATTACGTAGTGGCTCGGTATATAAGGAATGGGCCTGGATCTTAGACTTTTATATTTTCTCGTGCTGTCTTTTGTGGTAAAAAGGAAGGTGGATGTGTGTGTGTGTGTGTGTGTGTGTGTGTGTGTGTGTGTGTGTGTGTGTGTGTGTGTGTGTGTGTGTGTGTGTGTGTGTGTGTGTGTGTGTGTGTGTGTGTGTGTGTGTGTGTGTGTGTGTGTGTGTGTGTGTGTGTGTGTGTGTGTGTGTGTGTGTGTGTGTGTGTGTGTGTGTGTGTGTGTGTGTGTGTGTGTGTGTGTGTGTGTGTGTGTGTGTGTGTGTGTGTGTGTGTGTGTGTGTGTGTGTGTGTGTGTAAAAAAGTGTATTGTTGAAGCACGTGCAACATAGCAGTACGGTTAAAGTGAAGCATTAGGGACGCGCGCAATATTATGCAAGGAAGAAACTCCAATAAAAGACATGCATAGGGTTCTGCCACTGTGTCGTGACAGAATAAATAAACAATTGATAGTAGAAACAAAGGAAGGGGGGACATCCTGCTCCTGGCCAGAGCAGGGATCCCATAATAGAAACATGCTAGAAAAAAAGTCCACCTTTGTAGCATCAAAATACAAAGGGAACAAGTCCCAAAAAAGAGAAGAGATTCTAGATCTCTGTAAATTAGTTGAGGATATAGGAGATCAGGGAGGTGAAAAAGAGATCCAATGTAAGGGGATATACCCTGTAACGTCCAAACCTGCAGAAGGGTATAAAAACCCAGTTTATAAGCCTCCAGAGGTAGAGAGAGTGTCAACAGGACTATCAGGATTAGCAACTAGTAGGGGGGACTTGAGAGCTTTTGCACTTGCACCTCCATATAACCCATCCACAAGCTCTAATATGCCCGTAGCATTAGTGTACCTAGAGGGTCCACAAGTAGACATTGACGATGAGCTAAGAGGATTGCAGGAAAGGTTGGTAAGGTTACAAGTGTCTGAAGAAGTATCACCAGAAATAAGGGTACCGGTACAGAAAATAGGGGATTGGAATCCAGGAGATTTTTTGTTCAGGTCAAACCCTGGGGCAATAAGACATTTTTGCGTTGAAAAAGATGATGGGCAGAGTGTATGGACAGTCCTGGGACAAGAAGTAGAACAAGCAAGGGATAATGGAGGGGAAGAGCAAGGTGGTAGACATAATCAAGAGGCAGGGCAAGGAGGAGATCAAAGAGAGGAGGTGGCAAGAAACCCATTCCTCCCACAGGAGGCAGTGGGGAGGGACAGACCAAGAAATAGAACAGATTTAATCATGGTAGTACAAGATCAGAAGAATACTAAAGAGGTAGAAAACGAAACAGATATGCATATACCTCTAATACATAAAGGAATAGGGGTAACACAGTATGCACCATGGCCTCAAAAGGACAGAAATAATTTGACTAAAGCTCTCCCCCAGCTTATAGACTGAGCTAGCAAATGGATCTATGAATTTGAAAAACAAACAGCAGGGGTAGCCTTAGCAGTAGGAGACTTTGAGTTTACTGGTCACCATAGTCGGGGACCAGGCTGGGGACATATGGGCAAGGGCTGGGGTAAATCTTGCAGATAATGGTCATGATGGAGCAGCCTTTGATGAGATAAGGGCAAGGGTATGGGCTGCCCTACGAAGGATGTACCCAGATACCCCTTACTTACATTCTTTAATGCAGTGCACAATGGGTGATGATGAGGACCCAGTTAGGTTTATTCTTAAGTTACAGGAAATGTGGAGAGTTGGAACAGTACCATATTTCTATTTTATTGTAAAGAGGGGACTACCAAAAGAGGTCCAAAAGGCACTAGATACAATTGTGGGTATTGAAGCCAAACGGTGGGTAGAGATACAAAGTATAATAGTCCACAATTGTAAGAGAATCAAGAAGCAGGACAGGGAGATAGTCCAGAAGCAGCAAATTGATGAGGCAAAACTAGTGGAAAAGAAACGAAATAAGGTTGTCATTCAAGCACCAGTGAAGGCACCGGCTCAGGGGGAAATTACAGTAGATACTCAACAAATTGGGAATGCCACAATTGCGGCACTATGGGGTGAAGGAGGACAGGGACAAAGTGGTGGGGGGGACAGTACCCCAACCAACAGTGGCGATATGAAGGAGCACCAAGGGGAAAAGGAGGATTTCAAGGATCAAGAGCAGGTGGCTTTGGGAGGATAGGGCCTCAGGGAGGAGGACTGGGACCATCACATTGCTGGTATTGCAGTAAATCTGGGTATTTTGCAAGGGGATGCAGGAAAAGGCCTGGGATGAGATTTAATTATGGGCCTTCACCTTCAGGGGAGGGATTCCAAGGGCCTCAAGGAAGAAGACAACAGCAATTTGGGCTAGGGGGTCAAAATCAGTCCCCTTATGGGGCTGACAGGCAAGGGCAACATGGGCAATAACTACAGCAGGGTGAGGGAACACAATTTAACAGAATGGCAGAGGGAACAGGTGCCCCATTCTAAGGAGTTACAATGACGGGGGCAGCCCTTTTTCATTCCCCAGGACAAATACATATTCTGATTAGGACAGCCCACAGAAAGCACGTGCATGTCCAATCTGATTGATAACCGCAGACCTCGAAGAGGAGCCCTTGGTGGAAGAGGAAATAGGAAACAGGCAATTTATATTTATGGTAGATTCAGGTGCAACCAAAGAATGCATCATGAAAGGGAACTTTCCATTATCAGGTAAAAACTCTTTACATGCAGGGAGTCTCTGGGCCTATTTCTAGAGTTCCATAGACTGAGGAGCTGGATATAAAAGTGGGAGGGGAGGTAGTACAAGCCCCTTGTTATAGTTAGAGAGTTCCCCTGTGAACTTGTGGGGTAGGGATCTGCTCAGAAATGTATCTGTCACAGATCAAGGGATAGTGTGTTCCACTCTAGGGATGTGTGTAGCTCAAGCAATGGTAATAATCAATGCAATAGCACGGGAGGCAGTAGTACATCGGGTTCCTGTGGTGCCAGGTATATATTTTGTTGTGGTATTAAGGTATTAGTAAATGCAGTGCCTCAAGTTGTGACAAAGTGTTGGCGAGTACCTACAGGATTTATTTTCCAACTCATGGTGCCACCCGAGATGGTGGCAGGAATTGTCATTAGATTTGCAAGGACTAGTAGTGTCAGAAAAAGAGTAGTCCTGATTGGAACAGACCAGAACCGGTGTGACTGGCGCACAATATTTTGCATAGACCTGACAGTGTATTTAAAGTAAATGACGGATAAGGAGGTATTTGAGGACAGTGAACAAAATGGGAAGATTTTGGGAATCTGCATCCCCTGTGATATCATGGTGCAGTATAGGGAGGTACAGTGCCCCCTGATGGCAGTGGAAACTCAGATGTTTTTTTAGGAGGACATGCGATATGTGCCAGCACAATTATGGACTGTTAATCCACATGATGTTGGGTTACTGAGAGATGTGACCCCAGTACAGATTACCTTGAAGTCAGGTGCTTAGCACAATCATTCAGTACGTGGATGATCTGCTGGTATGTAGTGAAATTGAACATCAGTGTAGGAGGGATTCTGTTGCATTATTGCAATTGCTGACTCACAAAGGGTACAAGGCGGATACAAAGAAGCTACAATATTGCCACAGGAGGGACTATACTTTGGACAACTAATTTTTGTAATGGGAAAACATGTTTATCAGATAGGGTGGCGGCAGTACGCACCGCCCCTAGGCCCATTACTGTGAAGGAAATGTAGCAGTTTTTTGGGCTTATGTAATTTTTGTAGGTCATGGATCCTAGACTATGCAGTCTACACAAGGCCACTGTTACAAAGTTTCAGGGAAGGACAGAGGACTTAAAAGCTACATTTTAATGGACTGACAAAATGACTAGATAATTTGAGGACTTAAGCTATTTGCACGGCCCCTGTTTTAGCAACTCCGGTTTACAGGAGTTTCATTTATTTTCCCACTCTGATGAATGGCTCATGTATTCTCCTGGAGGAGACATATTATATGGTTATGGGTCATAAATAATTGATCCGGGTACGGGACGGAAGCACACAGGGGCGGTAGTGTGACACGGTAAAGGGGGGAGAGAAATAGTGACCACCCCTGTAGAAAGCGAGATCATGGTTTCATACACAGCATTACCTATACTGGACCATTATTATCTGGGAAACTGATCCGCCCCAGGTTTTAAAGTCCATATGAGGTGGTGTTCTGTACTCCTCTCACTGTCCGTATGAATGAGTTAGATATTGGGTGTATCTCTTGGATGTCCTAAGAGCACCCGAGACCAGGTAAAATTTAGTAAGGCCATAGCCAATAGAGAGACATTTTTGAGAATCCATGCCAGGGTGGTTTGCAGTGGCACACGCCTGCTTTTTTCTATCTTTTAAAATGTTTTAATGTTTTCTTGTTTTTTCTTTTGTCCATTTTTTATTTTATTTTTTATTTTTGTTTTTTGTTTTCTGTTTTTTGGAAGGTCCAGGATCCAGTCGGCCTTGGTGGAAAAGGGGTCTCTTTTTTCCTCCCTGTCTCTCTCTCTGTCTCTCTCTCTCTCTCTCTCTCTGTCTCTGTCTGTCTGTATCTCTCTCTCTGTCTGTCTCTCTGTCTCTCTCTCTCTCAGTCTGTCTCTCTTTTAATTTCTCTTTCTTTTTCTCTTTCTTTTTCTCTTTCTCTCCCTTTCATGATAACCTTTTTTCTCCTCTTCAAGAATAAGCAAAGGTAGCTGACCGACCTCTCTGTTATGTAGGGCTAATAATGAATAAAGAGGTTGTTTAGTCGACAAATGTAGTAGTACTTTGATGTTTTGTATGACACTGGTTGTGGTTGTTGGAATGGATGAAGGAATGTTTGTTATATGGGGTGGCCATTTAAAGGGGGGATGGACAGTTGGAAAAAATGCTAATATGTCTAAAAAAAAGGAAATACAAAATGTCTCACTTTTTGCCGGCCACCCCTACAGGTTTTCTTAGACGAATAAACCGGGAAGTATAAATGGCGTATGATTTACATAAGGGGTTGGGGTTTTGACACTATTTCTGATGTCCAGAATGTAGAAACATTGAATAGCTAGTACTCTGATATGCGCATTGCAGGAAGGAAATCAATGAAAGATGTTACGTGTGTGCATTTATGCCACACACATCAGGGTCTCCTAAGGTTTTTAGGTCCACATCCAGTCCCAATTACAGAGGCACAATGTGTGGTACATCTTGCACTATAAGGGATAAAGGGCACATTCCAGGCACATAGTGTCTAGTTGAGAAGCATTGATCTAGATCCAGCGTTATGCAATGGCAACACGAAATACCGCCAGTATCTACAAGGACCATATTTCTCCTTGGGAGGTTACTCAAATGACAATGACAAATGGCAGGGTACCACAGTGATGTGCCTGGCAGATGGGCTGAGAGTACAGCAGAGAAGCAATATCCCAAATAGAGACTGTGTGCGCGCAGTATGGTCCCAATACATCACAAGGCTGACACAGATTGCAACAATGAAGAACGCATTGTGAATAGATTGGGCCAACCATTTTTAACTTTGTTTTTAGCAATGAAGGAACAGTTCCTGGTGGCACAAACACACAGTGCAATCACACTCTTGTGATCCTTGGTATGAGAAACGGTATAGCAGCAGTGATGGATTACTACTGGGTTTGTGGCCGACAAGCCTACTTGCAACTCCTAGCATCTTGGAGGGGCAGGTGTTCACTGGCCACCCTGCACTCAGTGCTACTAGTAATCCTGGAAGGACATGTGAAGGGAGAAGAAATGCTTGTCGAGGTGCCAACAGCCACTCTAGCACCTAAAAGAAACAGAAAAAATCTTGCAGATCACACAAGAATTTGGTATGCTGCCAGAAAAAGTACTATTTCAACGGCGGGGAAGAAAGAAAAGCTCAAACTGTCAAAAGACTGTTCCGCACTGCTCAGAGGAATACCTGACATGTATTGACTTTTTAGCTCAGCAGAGACTTTCTTTTTAATCTTTTTTGGCTCCTGGGGTACAAGCAGCTGCTGCACTTTTCTACCCCCGGAGGATGCTGAGAATGGGTCACTAACCCACGTCATCAAGGCGGTGCACAATCTAGGTGTTCAAATGAAGGAAGATGGTGGAGTTCAGAACATCGCTTGCCTTTGATTTGGTCCTGTCATGGTTGGGGCAGCAGTAAAAATACTGGTTCCTTTGATCATGTTCTTCTTGGTTCTCTTCTACACGTGCCAATGGGTCTCCGATGAGATGGTCCTATAGTCACTTTTAGTGCAAAGATGATAGTATCAATTGGGGGACCTAAAACACCTTGTTATACAATAAGGAGCGAAAATCAAACAAATATTTCTGGGGTTGTAGATAATATCGGGCGGGGAGGAGTTTGTTACTGTAGAAGTAACGAAAGGGGGGAATGTTGGGGAGGAGCAAGCGCCTTTGGCTAGCGCCTCCCTGCACCCCTCAAGCGCTTTACAATTAGTCAGGACTTCTAAGCACTATAGCACTGGGAAAGCTTCTTTCATGCAAAAATAATCACACAGAGGCGTGGCCAGTCACTAAATAAAGATAGTTATTTGCATCTTATATTTCAATCCCAACTATTAGTTGAATTAATTTGTAAAACTGGTGTACATTGTAAAATAGCTTGTTTAAAACACACAGTAAAGAGCAGGCTCTCTGCCAAAGAGGAATGTGCTTGCGCTAAGAATAGATCGCAGAGCTCGTGTGCAATGTTGCATCACTGAGTCTAAGGCTGGAAGAGAGAATGAAGTGGCTGACCAACTGGTCCTGTCAATCACAGGCCAATGGAGACTAAGGGCCTCATTACACGGATGGCGGTAAGGGATTACCGGCACCGGTAAGGGCACCGGTGCCGGTAATCCCTTACCGCCCTATTACTAGGTCCCTCAGTGGGTCCCGTCCTTAACGTGTGGTCAGACCACACGTTAAGGACGGGACCCGCTGAGGGACTTCAGAGCAAATAACGGTACCGCTAATAGCGGTACCATTATCTGCTCGTTCCCCATTCCCATTGAGCCCTATAGGGGCTCAATGGGAATGGGGAAGGACCATGGTGAATGGGGATTTACCACCCCCACCAACCTTGGAATGGGGCGGTAATTCTGCCATTCACCAGGGCAGAATTGGTAAAATACCAGCGGCAACCATGGCTCAACTAGCGCCATGGTTACCGCCGTCCATGTAATGAGGCCCTAAGAGTCGACATGACATAGTATTAGAAAAGTGTTTTTCTGTAGAAGTTATTGGACCACATCAAATATCATTTTATGGAGTTAATGTTGAGAGAATGGTGGGAAGATGTGTTTATGTATGAATGTTTATAACATAGTAAATTATGCTAAACAAGAGCGACAAAGTATTCCTGCTAAATACAGCATTAATGTTAAGTAGGGAACATGACCATGCAACAGTGGAGCCTCTGCAGCATCCCTTGTATGGCAAGAAGAACAAGTTTGGAGGAGCTCTGTTGGTATCCAGTGACCAAGTGAAGTGTATTTAAGCCCCAGGCACAGCACCAGTATCCAGAGGATCTTGGAGTCAGCGAAGGACGACGACAGAATGCTGGCTTGGAAATGACAGAGTCCTCTGTCATTTCCCCAATCCTCATGATCTGTAAAGATTAAAGTCTTGTCATCATCTGCAAGATTACTCTGGTTTTTGGTGATTATGGATCCCCTGTATTTAAGGGGCGCACCTGTAAATTGGGGCTTGCTTCCAGTGACTTTGAGAAGTCTAGTCAATAGTAGCTCAAAGTCGACTGTGTCAAAGGCTGCCGACAGATCCAGTAAGATTAACATACTCAGATCCCCTTCATCAGCTGCCCTCAAGATATCGTCCCATACAGCCAATAGTGCTGTCTCAGTCCCATGACCGGGTCAAGAATGGAATGTTCCTCTAAATTACTCTGCAGCTGTGTGGTACTATCACATGTATTATCGACATGTATGTGAACTGTAACCACACCCTATATGGGGCAGATGCCTACTGTGTGTTTGAATGGCAAATAGTATTATGTAATTGCAAATGTATGTTTAATTGACTTATTGCTCATGTCAGTGTTTTTACTTATGAAAGAATGAATTTTTGTAATATGTATAAATTGAAAAAGTTGTTGTAAATGCAACTATATTCAATAATAAAAAAAAAAAAAAAAATAGTATTATTAATTGATGAATGTATGCTTATGTCTGCCAAGAATAGTTTTAAAAAAAGAAAGTGAAAACAAAAAACAAAAAACAAAAAAACAACAGCTCTGCTTACAGGTAAATAACTGTTTCTTCTGGTGATACCACTTCCTTTGATGTCACTTCCTATGATGTAATTATATGCAAATTAGGGAGTTCACACTTAATTTGCTGCACTTGGCCCCACAATTCCTAGGCCCCTTGAGGTTGATAAAAATGAATAACATTAAATTTGGTAACAGTAACAAATGTTCTATGCTGACCAATGAAAGGGCAACAAACTGTAGTAGCAAACACTATATAAAAACAAGTAATTATTATTATAGAATTTCTTCACAATCTCTCACTGCTGAAAGAAACAACATACACATAGCATGCTGCAAAATTCTTGTATACAACACAGAATCCAGAGGTACTGCCCTAGAGTGAAACACAGTCCTTCTTGATTAGTGATCTCAGAGTCAGGGTACAGCCGTGCATCTGCAACTCTGAACTCAGACACTGCTGCTTCTTCTTCGATGCAGGAATGTATTAGTAGTAAGAAGGGGCAAGTGTAACATTGTTTGTCAATGGGCACATGCAGCAGAATTGCATGCATGGATCTCTAGGTGAATATTGTGCGATAGAAGATATAGTAGTAAGAAATATTGTCCCAGGGATACCTGGGGGATTGGCACGCCATCAAAACTCACACATGAACTTGCACATCCTGTTTCACTATACTACGCTATCATTCATGCATATTATGTTGATAAGGCATACCTTATGCCATCACAGTAGAGTGTGTGCAAGTAACACAGCCCTTCACGAATGTGCAACACTACTAGTCTTTCACGTACACGGACCCTACACGGTCCCAAAATATAAACAGTCCTCAAACATACACAATCCTCCATGCACACTTGTGCAGGAACGTGTGTTTGGATTTTAAACATACACATGGTTACAAAGAAATGCATAATGCACACACCGATCTCATACACGTACACGCTCACACAGAGTAAACCATCACACACACAAGCTTAGGGGCACATACACTCTTTATACGCCAACGTACACACCAATGGACCAGCAGAAACACATACAGAGACACAAATGCACATCTTTAGACAAAGGGTACAATCTAACCACCCACACACACAGAGGCAACCATGCACATCTTTAGGTAAGGCATACATGCTAACACAACTTAACAGATGTACACAGAGGCAGCAATGCACAATCCACACGCATGCCTACACTCACATAAAAACACATTAACGGACATGAATAATTTAATATGCTGGCATACACTACACACATAATCTAATGCATACACAAACTCATACAGTATACCACCACATAACCAATATACATATGAACATGCACACAAATTCACCTACAACCTCGACATAAGCACACATGCAGACACATTCACATTCTTCTCAACATTAGGCAGTTAAAACAGACAGTCAGACATTGGATCCAAATGGGGTGTGTGTGAGAATATGTGACCAGTGAACATGTTGGACATTGAGGTCTTCAGTTTGGGTTAAAGAGGTCAGTTTAATACAAAATAGTCATGGTTAGTTTCTATAGGAGAGACTGCTCCTCCAATTCGTGGTCAGGCTGATATGTGTCCATAAACCCACACACATGTACAGACTAACGCAGGATGTATGCATGAGATTCAGGAGAGTGTAGGGTTGAAAGGACACCTTGTTTCTTCCCCTTCTATTCCTGTTCCCGTTGGCCTTTCTAGAGATCTGCTTGGGGCAAATGTAACAGTTGAGAATGTTGGGAAGGACCTGGAGGATGTGAGCATGGAGAACATGTCAGAAGACATGATGTGTGCCAATATCCAGGAGCTTCATTCAATTAATTCTGTCCAGCTGCCCTCTCTCCAACCATGGAGCTCCATCAGCAAGAGTCTTCATAGCACCAGTGATAGACTAGGATGCACCCCCACTAACCCACAAATTAAAACCCGAAAAAGTTCCGCACATGGCTCCAGAGTTTGGTAATCCAGAGGTTGGCACCCAGGTTTGTCAAATACTGTATCTCTGGGGTCAGCATCTTGCGGCAGAGTCTCTTGTACCTCTTCTCAATGTTATTCTTCAGGTTGTAACCCTGAATGTTCTTCTCACCCAGCGGCTGCCACGGCTGCATGTCTGACTCCTTGATAGATTCTGGATCCACGGCTTGCCCCCCCTCAATGCACACCCTCTTCATTTTCTCATTCTCCTGCTGCAGCTCTTCCACATCCCGTGCCATCCGTTCCCGCCCATAGGCATCCACCTTGCGCCAGAAGGTAGCATTGAAGTAGCGGTAAAGCTTGCTATCAATCTGGTTCCAGTTGGTGGCCTTCTCATAGAGTTCAGGGGTCAGCTGTGATATGGCGGAACCCCTGCGAGTATTAAGTTTGAAGTAGACAATGTCTTGGAGGTCCCAGCATAGCAGATCACGTAGCAACACCAGGGACTCGTCAAAGTACTCCATCAGCATGACCAGCTGGAAGCGGGCCTCCACCTCGTGGATTCGTGCCTCCACCATGGGGCTCTCTGAATTCAGGTTATTGTCATATCCCAAGTCAAAAAAAAGTAGGTTGCGTAAGTAGTGGGCATTGATGCCGTCAGGATCATAGTAGTGCCAGGGGTCTCTTAAGAACTCGGACATCGAGTCTTCTCCAGACAGTTTCCAGGTGAGCGGTACTACATTCTTGAAGTAGTGGAAGGAGGACTCAAAGAGCAGGGCGGGGTCACGCAGCACTGTGACAAAGGCTGCGTCTGGAGGCACCAGCTGGCGCACCTCAAGGTAGCGAAAGCGCATGTGGTTGCAGATGACATTGAAGCACATACCAGGCTGGTAGCCCTCCACTTGCCCTCGCTCAAAGTACGATGGGTAGAAGAAATCATTTCGACCACTAGGGAAGGCGAACTTCAGTCTGTGCTTCTCGCCAAAACGAAAGAGTATGTTCAAGATGGTGCTGCTTGCCGTTTTGTGCGTCTTCATGAACACTACATCAGTGCGTGGTTGGCAGCTCCTGCCATCATTAACAGGCTGATGACTGTTGTTCACTGGCAACAGTGTGTGCCGGGGATTGGCTGGATAGGAAGAACACTGGTCCTGTACAGGGATCCTGGTGGAAAAGAAAGAGAAGATATCACAATTAGCCATCTTTTAATTATGTACTCATTTATTTCACTCCAACATTTTCAGGTTTTATCAACCCAGGTTTAACCCTCCCAGTGTGCCTTGTCTCTACCCAACTGGAAGCCAATGTATTGACTTGCAAAGACCGACAACCCAATACCTTATTCACTAGTGTGAGAAACCAGAGGGTATCTCACCCGCTAGTCCCCGGGGATCTCTCTCAGATGACCAGGGCACAGCCATCGCCTTTGGATCCAGACCCTGGGGTAGGCCAGTGTGGGAGGATCACCTGGTTGAGGGATCTTCAGGGAGTGGGGTTGAGATAGCCGATGGTGAGACGCAGCATTCCCCCATTTTTTGTTCATATACCCCACCCTATTTTTTAGGATTTTCTGAAGTTCCAACTCCCCCCCTCCTTTTCATAGAAACACTGGGTCAAGGAAGATGGTGACAGAGTAACCAGACTTACTCTCTCACATCGTACTGGACATGTCCCGTTAATCGGGTCAGGCAATGTCAGGCACTTTACTCCAAGTGTGTACAACTGATACCAATTAGTTCTCCTCACATGAATAAAACACAACACCTAAAGACACACTTTGAGCAAAGCGGGACACGAGAATGAGCAGAACCTCCGGGATGAAGGCACACCTTCTGGAGTAGTGCAACAGACCAGCGGGTCGAAACCCCCAAGGCTTCCCTACTGGAGGTTGCTGCCTCTAACAGGCCGCAAAAGATGCCTGGAGAAGGCCAGATCCCACAAGTGAAGATTGCATTGTGTTTCAAGGACACCAGCGACCCTCCCGGGTGAACAGCAGAGTTGGTACCACGGGGAGGTCAAGCCTGCGGTACTAACCTTGACACGAAAATTGGAAAACGCAAACAAGAAAGAAGAGCACACATCCGGTGAGTTGGCAAGCAATCTGAGAGACTGGTGTGTGTTAAAGTGAATGAAGTAGCACCATCATATCAAAAGTGAAGTCTGTACGCATGTGGCTGAGATGCAAAGAAAGGCAGACCCGTGAATGAACTTTAAAGTGAAATACAGCTGCGATATCAGTGATACCTAATAACGGAATGGTCCAGTGAAATTAAGTAGCCTCAGTGAAAGGTGCATTGTTTGAAAGCTAGAGGGTGAACAAACAGCAAGAGTGAAAGTAAATAGTGACTGTCGAGTCGAAGTGGTCCTGGGGTGGTCTGTAAAGAAAGTCACGCACATTCGAAAGACTTCGACATCCGAAAGTGGTCCGAGCCCAATTGAGGGAGACCCGAAGTGTATTAAGCTTGGGGAAGGGAGCCGCCTTGCAACTTAGTGTAAACAGTATCGTGAGAGGTCTGAGCCCGGCAGAGGGGGACCTACGAGAACTGTGTGGTGAAAGGTCTGAGCCCAGCAGAGGGGTACCTTTTTGAACGATTTGGTTGAAACATTATTTTAAAAGTTAGAGAAAGAAACTTTAAATGTGTAAAGCCAGGCGGGTCTCGTCCACGGTTTTGAACTGTGTACTGTGTTGGAAGCTGAGTCAGAGTGTGTGATCCTGCCTACAAGGATCGCCTTACCTTGAGAGGCCTAACATGGGGAGGAGAGCTGGTTCAGCCACATTATCATTTGAACAGTGACTTTTCCTTTTGCATATATTTTCTCCTTTTTACACCTTTTGTACAAGAGATAGGGCAGGCATTTGGTTTTGTTAGTAAAGGCCATTACGATTTGACAGACTCCACTAGGACTGTTTTGTTTATCATTTGATGGTCGAGACTACTCCCATCTCAGTCATAGGACAGAATAGGAGTTTCTCCAAACCCAACATTTTCAACAAAGGTTTTACAAATTGTATCCACTGTTTCAGTGTCAATACTTGTGATACCAGGCCTTCCCTACACTAGATACAAGTATTTCTCTTCTCCCCACATACAGAAAACAATCCCCCTAACCATTGGCCTTAACTCAGTCTATATAATGGTCAAACTGGCTACCAGGATCAAATGTAATTGATAAAGTGACTAATATATGTTTTTTATTTAATTTGTGTGCAAATCAGTTTTTACTATGTGGGGTAAGCCCTAGTTTAAGTGTGAAGCAGAAGAAAGAGTGGGACAAAGGTGCCTATCTGTAGGCAAAAAAATGAACTCCAGAAAGACTCCTACATAGGACCACAAGTCAGATTCCATAGAAGAGTGTATCATCATGTGAAACACTGCCACCCTCGTTACTGAGCCTCCCCTTGGTATCCAGGTGGGGGCTCTGCAGCTAAGAGCCAAAAGCATCTCAGGGCAACTCCCTGCCTGGGAAGGTAGGGCCAGAAATGTCCCAGGGCTGGAGCCCCTCCTCAAGCGAGGACTAACATTGTTTTAGGAAAACACCTCTTTGCCTCTTCACCAAACTCTCCCATTGCCAGACAATTGCTTCAACACATAGGGATCCTTTGATCCAGTGATTCTCTCTCCACCACAGAGCTGTTATTACCTCGAACCACAAAGGGACATCTCTGTTTTGGGCCAGCGAACTGTCTTTTGGTTATCTGTTCTAGCCCAACTCAGAAGTTATACCCGCACCTTACCATTTCCCCGTCACTTGCCACTCACTCACCCCACCTTCCCTCTTAAACTGTGCCCTTCTTGTAGTGCCTTCATTTGCCTACTTCTTTTTCCCTTCATTGTGCACCTTGACTTTGCTCTCTTCCTCCTTGAATTCAGTCTTTTCCTCCCCTTCTCTTGTAGCCTTCACTCACAACTGGTTCAAATGTCTACCTCTCCTCTCCCCTGCACCCCTCAAACCAGACTCCCCCATCCTCCTAGGGTCTCCAACGTCATCTATCGTCTTTGCCTACCACACAATATCTGCTCCTCTCGCCCACATCCTATCACCTCTGCACTGCACAACCCCTCTGCACTTACAGCTTCGATTCTGATCACCATCAATGTTCACTTATGGCTATCACAGAAACCTGGACACCCCCTCCCGGCTCTGCTACCCTAGTGGCTCTCCACACTGACGTTGCTACCTTTTCACACTCTCCCCAACCTCTTGAGAAGGGTGGTGAAGTGGAGTTTCTTATCAATAAGGCCCTCACCACTGCCCCACCTCCTAATCTTTTAATTATGCCACTATTCAATGCCTCCCTCCCACTCTTTTCACTGTTTTGGCCCCCCATCCTCTCAATTCCTTCTCCTCTTCCTTGACCTGAACATTCTCCTTGAGTCCCTTTCTACCAACATCTGCACTGTTGTGCTGGGAGATTTTAGCCTTCTGCATCCACCGGCCTTGAACTTACCTCCCTCCTATCTGACCTCTCTCTCTCTCTACTCCCTCCATGGCCTGCCTACCCACTCTGTTGGGAACTACCTTGACCTTGTCTTTATCTCTACTTCACTCTCCTCCTCTGACCTCTCCATTGACCCATCTCCTTATTATCACTGTATTGTTCACTTTAATGTCTCAGTTTCTCCACCATGTGCTCCTCCTCTTCCCTTCTAAATAACCAAAAGGAAATTCAGGCAGGACTCTCTTGTCCCTTACTTTAATGTGAAGACCTCTCTCCTGTCTCTACCCCCTTTTCCTGCCTCTTATATTGACCATGTGTTTTCTTGCTTTCACTTTGCACTCATGACTCTTTTGACCATCACTATCCTACACTCACATTCCCACCTTCCCACCCCTGTGCTCAGCCCGGATCATCTTTGAGAACCAAACCCTCAAAACCAACATGTGTCATGGCCTGCAATGCTGACACACATCCCGGATCCACACCCATCTTCTAGCTTACAAATAATTCCCTCGCTGCACTTTCCTCTGGGCTAGACTCTGCCAAAACCTACTACTGCACAAACCTAATCTCATCCCTTTGTAATCACCCACCAAGTTTCATATACCCTCCAAGATTTGCTCACACTTACCAAGCCAATATTCATGACCTGCATCTACTCTTCTAATGGCTTTGCTCACTACTCGTCCTATGAAATCTCTAAAATTCATAACACTTTCACAGCCCTCCTCAATCTGCCTCCCCACTCTCCTCCTGTCCACCACCTCGCCCACACCCCTTCTACTATCGACTACTTCTCCCTACCTCTCCTACCAAATTAGTGCCCTTCCTTCAGAGTGCCAGCCCATTTTAAGCTCCAATCGACCAATTTGCTTCTCAAACTTCCAATCATATGCACACATCTCTCTGAGCTATTTCATTTCTCTCTCTCTGCTGGTTTCTTTGTTGCCTCCTTTAAATCTGCAACTGAACACTCTACTGTGCACTAATGCATGTCTCCAACTTTCTCTCTGATACTCAAAACTTTAAACTCTCTTCTATACTCATCCTTTTGGACCTCTATGCGGCTTAAAACACCGTCCACCACTCTTCCGACCTCCTCTCTCTCCAGGACCTTGAGATTCATACATCTGCTTTAGTTTGGATTGCATCTTAGCTCCTTTCAAATATCATGTAACTTGCAAAACTCTGACTACACCACTCCTCCTGTCAGTGTCCCACACATTTCAGCCATTTAATGTCTGTCTTACCCCTTTTCACCTCTGCCCTAGTAGACTCATCAAATCATTTGGCTTGCACTATCACCACTTTATTGAAGATACTTAAATAATTTTTCTCTATTCCCTCATTTATGGCAGACATTTTTTATGTATTACCAACTGAGTCACTACAGTCCATCACTGGATGGCTCTCCGCTGCCTCATGCTAAATTCTTTGAAAATGAAAAACCACCTTATCCCCACTTCCAATGCCATCCCTCCTCTCCTCTCTCTTATCTCCTTCCCTCCTGACCTGGGGTCCTCTTTGATAGTGACCTCCAACTGCAACAATTCATCAAAACCTCTGCCTCAGCTTCTCATATTAACCAACTGTGCATTTGGAAAATGTGTCAATTTCTTACTGACCACCGTTTGAAAAGGATGGTCTCGAACCTTGTGCTCAGCAAACTTGACTACTGCTCTGCCTACGCCAGGCCTTCCTCTTTGCACCTTTTGTTCCCTCTGGACAAGGTCCTCAACTTCGCTACCAGTACCCTCTACAACCTTCCCAGATCCTCACCCACTTCTACCTACCAACACTATGCTAGTTGGTTCTCCATGCACAACCGCTCCCTTTTCAACTTCCTTCCCTCTTGCTCTGCACTCAATCTCTCTGTCCCATGCCTCCTCCGTGCATTCTCTTCTTCAGCTCTCCCTCCTTGATCCTCCCGCTCAACTGGAAGCCACTGCCCATCACAATCAAAGTTAGCTCGACTGTGGATCTCTTCAAAGCTTGGCTTGATCTTCACCTACTATCCAGAGACAGAGTTACCCCAGCCCTTCGCCCATCCTCCTTACCTCATCGCTTCATCCAGTGCTGCATAATAATTCAATTTTGTATATTTGTACAGTACTCCTCTCTAGTTTGATGGAATTGACTATCTAGGTTAATGTTACTTTTGCAAGTCACCTGTTTCTTTGTTTTGTCCCTGGTCCTTGCCCACCTTGTTCGCACTCTTTTAAATTGGCTCACCATTTGTTCTCATCTTTGTACTATTCTTGGGAATGCCTACGCTATGGGTAAATGTGCTATTGTAAGTCCTTTCCAATTGTAAATAACACCCTTGTTCTTCAAATAAATATAAAATACAAATACAAATGATAGAGAAGAATGTTGGATGCTTGGAGAGGTACAAATGATTTCAATATGTCCTCTTCTGGATTGATTTGGGTAACAGTAAACATGTGTCATCTTTCTATAGCACCAACCTGGGTTGGGGGCTATAGGGGGTGAATGTGTACTCTATACATGCACCTGTTATGCTGTGTCATGTTCTGCATAGTGTCTGCTCTGGGTGCTGATGACATACCTGTTGACAATAAGATATTTGCCATAGTTGAGAAGTAACAGCATTGACAGTCACAATGCCTGGTATGTAGGGCCACACTTAGGAAGTTCTTTCTGTATGAGTTAGTGAAACGTGGATTGAACTTTCACAGTAGCAGGAAGTGAGTGCCAGACTGTCGCTTGGAAATGTGATTCGTACCCGGGAAAGACAGATTGACCAATCACAATCCGTCTTTTCCCGGTGCAATTATGCAATCACCGCCCGTGCCCGCGGCATAAAATAGAAAAAGGGCTAGATCCCTTTTGGGATGACGGCTGCAATTTGTTCCATGTTTCTCATGGCCCCGCCATCTGAAAAAGGACCTAGTCCCTTTTCCATTTTAATTGCTGCCGGCATTTTTTTGCTTTTTCCCCCCCTTCCTTCAGGAGATATGCTACACGCTGAGCCCATGTTCCGATGGAAGAAAAAAAAAATACATTGAAAACCATCCACACCTGGGTAAATAAAGGAGTGCAAATGGTTTTCACCCCCTTGGCGGGGGGCTGACATGGCTTTGCACTGGCCTACCTAGGTGAGGGCTGGCAGGCCGTTACTGGCCATGTCAGCACCCCTGCCGCGGGAGTGAAAGCTGCAGTCATTAGCCAGTGCATGGATACCTGGGAAGATATGCTGGGATGTGTTGAAAGCCTGCCTTCTGTTAGTGAGTACATCTGGGTGGTCCCAGTAGGTAGTAATTATGTGCTGTAGTTCTTACAGGACAAATCAAGCAATCATCATTTCATCTGGTGTTTGGCGTATGTATGTGCTGAGTTCTATATAGCATAAACCTAGCGGTGAAGCAATGTAGAGCTGTGCAACAAGGGGGCCCAATAATAGGGTACACAAATATAGATCCCCCTAGAAGCATAGACTAACAAGGCTACACTTGCAAAGCCATACAGAGGGGCGATTCAGTGGGTTACAGGACGGGGATACAGCTTAGGGAGGGAAAAGCTGTCCAGTTTTGATTAATGTGATGGTGGGTTTTATTTGATCTAACCTTCCTAACTGTACTGTTGAGTCTGTGATTCTGCATCAGCACTTCTCTCCCTGGCTGCCTTCTGCTCTGAAAGAGGAAACAAGGCGTGTCCCTTCATGATCCATATAGAAGAACCCAATGGCTGCGAGTTCATAATTAACGCCTTCCATATTCTTTCTGTCTTTTGTTCTATAATGACTTTAACCTGTGTCGAAGTCACTTTAGGGAGGATAGAGAATGGTCCTGAGAGACCCTGGGGACCACAGCTCACACTGTGATAATAGGCCTGCAGGGGCTCCGCAAGCGCATTCACCCCATCCCTCTTGTCTAGTACCACACATAGCCACCAAGAATGTGTTCCCATGGGCCCTGAGCAGAAGCTGTACTATGCGGCTAAGAGATGGAGAAAAGCTGGGCTTCACAAGTCCTGTTGTCAACCGGAACTGGCAAAACTCTGAGCCCTGTATTGTGTCAAACAGAAACCAAACATCTTTGAAGGTCAAGCGTGCAAATCTGGCAAAGGGAAACTTGCGGCCCATGCTGTGGAAGAGGGGAGCACATGTACCGAGAAGCCCAGAAATGGTGCACTCCATCATCTCAGGGGTAGTAGTCTTAAAGATCTGTGGCATGGGCCTTGGCTCTATGTACCAAAAGCTAAAAAGGTTAGTCTGCCATCTTGGAGACACACCTCCACCTCATTGATGATACCCAACAAGGCTGAAACACGTCTATGGGTTTACTGTTGGTACTCTTGTTCAGAGGAGATTTGCCTATCATTTCGGTGCTGGACTACCTTTGGGTGGGACAAAGACTGATATGCATATGGAAATGTCTCCTCTGTGAAAAGCACAGTGAGCTAAAGTGGGGTTGAGACTCTGCTGGGGGCCATCCAGCCAAGAACAGGTCAATGGGCCGTGGCTGTGCCGGTAGAGAGACTCCCAGACCTCTTCATGCAAATATTGTGTAATATCCTGCCAAAAGCTATGCATTTCACTGTGGAAGACTTAAAAAATGCATTTTTCTCAATTCCACTTCATGAAGACTTACAAGATCTTATTTCCTTTTCATATAGAACAATTTGTCTGAAACATACTCATTTGCCTCAGTGGTACTGTGAGTCACCCTCAATTTTGAACAGAGTACTTCAGATGGACTTGGAAAATGTTCAACTCAAAAGCGCCATAATTCTGTACGTGGATGACATTTTAGTGTGCAGTGAGACAGAAGAAAGGTGCAGAGAGGACTCTGTCAAATTAATGACTACAATGGCAGAGAAATGGTACAAAGTGGATAAGGAAAAACTACAATATTGCCAGGAAAGAAGTACTACATATAGGGCAATTGAATTCAGATGAAGGAAGAAAAGTGACACCTGAAAGGGCAAAGGCCATTATGAGGACTGAACAACCAAAAACAGTAAGACAAAAGCAACAATTCTTAGGCCTATGCAACTATTGCAGGGCCTGGGTGTGTGACTACAGTACATACGTTCGACTCAAGGAAGCACAGGTGGCAATAACTAAACTAGTATGGATAGAAGAGATGATTGAAGGATTTCAGGAATTAAAAAAAGGTGATAAGTACCACCCCGTGTTAGGGATTCCAAATTATAGTGAAGAATTCTACTCTACTCATTCAAATGGAGAGGTAATGACGGCAGTACTTACACAGAAAACAACATTAGGACATCTTATATCCAGTCATGAAAGGACATTATCCTTGTGAGCAATCTTTGGCAGCAGCTGCCTTTGCAATAGAAGAGGCTTCTAGTGTGACCATGGGGTGTTCAATAACGCTGTTTGTAGAACATGCATTATTTGCATTTTTGTAGAAACCTAAAAGTATATTGATCACACAGAGAGCATCAGGATAGGAGGTGATTATTTCAAATGCTGCGATTAAAATTGTTAGGTGTAGCACAGTGATTCCAGCAATGTTTATAGCTGAACCAGTGGGAGAATATGATGATATGCATGACTGTATTACATTTAACAAGTGGTATGATGATATTCCCAAGTTAGAGAAAATGCTCTAGGGAGAGGGGAAGTGGTCTTCTTTGACAGGTCATCGAGAATTGACCAGGAAAGTGGGGTGAGACATACTGGATTGGCAGTGGTAAAATTGAAACGAGAGGGTAAATTCGAGGTAATGATCAGTAGGAGATGGCCCCCAAATGACTCAACACAGGCTGCAGAATTAGCTGCACTTATTGATGCACTGCAAAGCTTTGAGGATGAGGAAGTGACAGTGTACTCTGACTCCACCTATGTGACGTCAACAGTACATGCAGGCTTGTCACGCTGGAAAAGGAGAGGCTTCCTCCACGCAGACGGCACTCCAGTGCAACATGCAGGTTTATTAGAAAAACATATTGAAGCACTGAGTTTTCCAGAGACACTAGCGATAATGAAATTCCAAGAGAACAGATTTAATCTCTCATGCAAATGAAGCCGCAGGCTTGGAGGCCAAAAAAGTGGCCTATAATCCAACTATATCTGAGAGTGAGGTAAAAAAAATAAAGCAGCCAATGGGGTGATGCATGCTGGTTAAGGAAGGCTTCAATATGACGTCCATTGTACAGTTAATTGAAATACAAGGAAGAGCATCACCACAAGAGAAAGAGTTATGGAAACAACAGGGATGTCTTCTGCCCCCTACTCAAGCAATTTGAAGACAGGGTAGCAATGGAAGGCCAGTTATGCCTCTAGCACTATTGAGGGTAGCGTTGGAGCCGCTCCACTACCCAGCACATTTGATGCAAGAGAGTCTAGTTGCTACTATTGCAGAAGAATGGTTTGTACCAAACCTATATGAACATGTGGCACAGTTCATTATAAACTGTATTGTGTGCCAGAAATGTACTGCAGGTCATACTTTGCAAACAGTAATTCCCAGAACCAGTGGACTATTCCAGCATCTGCACATAGATTATGTAGATATGTTGCAGACTTGCAATGGATATAGGTATATATTGTGTAGTATGCCCCTTTTCAAGATGGATTGAGATGGGTCCATGCACGCACCCTGATGCCGCTTGTGCTATTACGTTCGTTGTGCGCAAAGTGTTTACAAGATGGGGTGTGTGCAAGGTTTTGCGATCTGACAATGGACCACACTTTGTGAATGAGCTATTTGAAAATATAGTTCTGTTATTATGCATTTAATATAAGTTTGCTTCTGCTTAACATCTGCAACCAAACGGGTTCTGTGAAAAACTCAATGGCCCTTTAAAAGAAAGCAGAGCAAAAATCAAAACCACTTTAAAGAAAGGATGGTTTCATTGCCTAGCCCTTGCACTTTGTGCAGTGAGGAACCAGTCTGGCTCAGATCATCATCTGATGCCCCATGAGTTGGTGACTGGACTGTGCATGGGAACTCCTCTCACTCCCCCAACAAGGGCACATACAGACGCCCATTGTGTAGCAAGGGCTCTAGGTGATGAAATGCATGATTATCTAAAAACGATGACTGAAAGTGTTTCTTTTATGTCCCAGAAGCTCAAGAATCAATGGGAGGGGTCAAGGGAAAATCAGAAAGATACTCAGCCCATTCATTTAGAAGAGACGCTCAAACCAGGTGCTGGTGCGTTAATGTGTGTGTACCTGGGGCACACTTCATATTGACGGCCCTCATGAAGTGGAAGAAGTGAGCCCTACTGCTGTTAAATTGCAAAACAGGGGAGCGCGGATACATTTCCATGATGTTAAACTGTATAAAGGACAAACCTTGACCTCTCCTGCAGCTACCCCATCCGAAGCAAGTGAAGAACCTTGTTGAATACAAACCAGATCCTGGACCAAAAGCCAAGACAAGACAAAGGAAAAGGAAACAACATTTTTAGATTAGGATTTCTTAAAAACAAATGGACTTATAGTGATCCTGCAAAACTTTCCCTAGACTAGGTGAAAAGAAACAAGTGTACAGAAGCAGTCGAAAGCAGAAGAAAAGAACAATATTTAACTTTTTCTTATGTTACCCATTGTACACACATTCTTGCTTGCAGTATTTTCAAATATATTGCAGTCTTACCCACATTAATACAAAGGCCTAGTGATATAGTAACGTTTCTCGTAAACTCTAAAACTAATACGATCGTTCTGAGAATTATATTGGGGATTATTTTTAAAGTTCTTGCTATAAAGTTATAAAGAAGCAATACATTGATACCTTTGGTGTATGTCAGATGTAATTAAGGAAATGGAAATGTTCCAAAAGGTAATAATCGTAGCATCAAGAAAAAGATGTACCAAACGAAGAATCATTATTGGAGCTTTCTGTGGTATTTTGATTTTGACTGTTCTCCTTATAACGTTGGCATTTACACATGTCATAAGCAGCGAGAAGCCAGAAAAAAAGACATCCCCCACTAGCCCCATTATTCCTATTGTGCCTGTTAAGAACCGAAAAACCCCATTGCATTCTGATATTAAAAAACTCTTTCCCCTAGTAAAAAGAGATGCTGAGGAAGATAATGAAAGTATCAACACATACCTAGATAAATTGGCTCATTTAGCAAATAACCTATGGTACCAGCACATGAAAGAAGTGGGAGAGAGAGCATCAGAAGAGAGGTGTTATGTGGGCTCATTAATACCCAATGCCACGGCCTATGCTCATTAATACCCCATGACCAGCAAATTCCTCAGGGTCATTCGCTTCTCCAAGCAATGAGTTGAGGGTGGATCCCTTTCCTCGAGTGGGGCCTCCATCTGGAACAGCCTACCTGCCTCTCTGAAACTTGAAGAGAACCATCTTCAGTTCCAGAAGCACCTCAAGACCTTCCTCTTTGCTTCTACCTTTGTTCTTCCTCTCCCCTGCTAATCTGTCTGCTTTGGCACCAGGCACTTGGGTACCTTCTGATTTCGGACCAAGATCTCTGCACTCCCAGCCACACACCCGCACTGCTTCCTGGCAACCCTTGCACTTGGGTCTGTATCTGCTATCCTACAGTCCCCTTCCAGCACCTATCAGACACCCATTGTCTACACCTTATTCTCGCACTTACCACTTGCTGGCTGCACTACCTGTTGTTGTTCTATCACGTGTTCAGCACTTTCTACTCCTCTCCTACCCCTCGTACTTTCCCCCTTCCCTCTCCGCTGCACTTGCATTTTCTCAATGTCACTGCACCTAGTAAGATCGTTGTTTTGTCCTCCCTTGTTTCCCCTCCCTTGCCTCGTCACACTCTAAAACACTTGTGCATGGGCGCGATACAAATAAAATAAAATATCATATCATATCATATGAATGCAGCAAGAACATTTATTGCAAGAGAAATGTCCCCACATGATGCACAATGTCTCAGTCATCTAGCAGCCTGCACTACGAGAGGCCAATTTGAAGGGAAGTGTGCAACATTAAGATGGCAATCAAGACAGACCTTTCCCTACAAAGATACATACGTAAAGACAAAAAGGATGGAGAGTGGATTAGGGTGGACAAACAAAAAACATATGTATTCGTCCCAATTTGGAGAGAAGATACAGGCTGTTGACATGAAGAGCATGAATTGCTCAGACATGACTGTAAAATCAGGGGAGCCAGGATGCTGGGAAAGAGCACAGCTGTTGGTGTATTGGCGTGTAGCAACTGGAATTGGATGGAAAGATGGACTAATATCATGCCCTGCACACCTACTGAAGAAAGACTCTGTCCACGGAGTGCAAAAGGTGAACAATGAATGCTTGGAATCATGAGCTAAGCATGCAAAACTCCTAACTTGGGTTGACAATGAAACAGGAACAGTGCATATACTACAATTGAAGAATGCAACAACATGCTTCAAGAAAGATGGCAAGGTCTATGTTGGAAGGAACAAAGGTTGTGGAGAAACAATTGAGGTACCAGGAATTAATGGAGGAACTGCAGTTCTGATGGATCGATAGTGGGCCTGTGGATCCAGAGCTTACATGCGGTTGCCTAAAGATTGGGGAGGAGTGTGTTCCAATGTAAATTTACACATCCCAGCACTAGTGATTCCCTAAAGTGACCTCCACATCAAAGAGTTCCCAAAAATGAATGAATATAATAGAAGGAAGAGATAATTTCATCTTTGCCAACTGAAGAGAGATCATTATTTCTCATCAAAATCAATAAAGGCTTACGAAGACATTCCTGATGAGCACAAATTATTCAGCAAGACCACCATGATAATGACATCTATATTCACACCAGGACTTCATGCTGCAGTAAACGCCAAGTGGTTGCAGATCACTAGATAGGAATTGCTGAAGACAATCAATGCAACAATAAAAGGATTCAATGAATAAAGGAAGAATTGAGAGTCATCAGGCGGATGACTCTCCAGAACAGTATGTTCTGGATCTAATAACATCAATGTAAGGAGGCATTTGTGCCAAAGTCGGGCCTTTTGCTGTACATTTATACCTTCTCATGATGGTGAAAATGAAACCCTGACAGAGGCAATAACGATGTCAACGACCCTGCATACAGAAATCAAAGACGAAGTTGATAAAATGGCAGGCAGTGATTTGTTCTCATCCCCGATTTCATGGATTCCATCTTGGTTGGCAAATGCTTTCAGATTACTTGGAGCAATACTAGTGTTGGTGTTGCTAGAATTCTGTCTCTTAAGGACCATCTTGGGACAATGCCAGAAAACAATCAAGAAAGCTATTGGGATGAAGATAATGATTGATGTTAGCAGTGGTATTAGAGAGAAAACACAGACTGACAGTGGTATTAGAGAGAAAACATCAAGAAAAGTTACCTTGCACCTTGCGGAACCAGCTTCTACTATCCCCAAGATCGGAAGAGATTTGCAGGACAATGGATATTCTGTTCACCAGCAGGAGATTGTCACCACATGACCTGGAATGGCGATGAACACAAAGAATGCAGGCCACCTCAGGGGGTGGAGAAAATATGGGTCCCAAAGTAGAGAAAATATGATGAGATGGTGGAAGAAGATTAAGCAGGAATTTCGGAAGAAGAAGAAAAGAAGGGTATGGTCGAATTTTTGACCACAGGGGGGAATGTAGAGGAGCAGGAGGAGGCCTCTCCTCTATTCCCAGCCCCTTTACCACCGTCCCACTGGAGTAGCAGACAAAGGGCTATCATTGGGAATTCTTGCATGAGTTTATGTGACATGTCAATACCACATCGAATTTATTAAAGATGATATGCACTTAGACAGCCATTCAGAAGATGTCCTCACGTTGAGTCAATGGAGGGAAGTTACTAGGAAGGATGTCAATTACCTAAGTGGAAGGAGGCAGCACTAAGAATCATGGATGAATGTTAAACAAGAATCTAATGACGACAATATGATGTCATAAGGAAGACATATGAGCCTGAGTCGAAACAATATGAAAATACCTAAAACTGATGATGGAGCAGAAGCTGATGCGCTTATGCTATTTTAGAATCATTGCAATCTATTTTCCAATTCAACCGCAAGTGTGGTGTGACACAATAGACTCGTAAAGGTGCACATGATCCAGATATGGTCATTATATAGATATGGTCATTATTTCGATTTCAATTGAATATAGGCCTTGAGGACGACTAAGGTCAAAACACATGTCAGCTGACCCTTTTTTGAGAATAAACCTCCATCTGGAAGAATCTTTCCAAGGATATGTTGAACTAATTTCTATCTTAACCATTTAGCTTATGGAATTCAGGAGGCAGAGCGCGAGACACCCCAAACCCAACCATACCTCTTCACTATTCAATCAAGGCTTTTATGGGTGGACTTTGGGGAAAGGGTGATGCAGCTTGCCACCACATTTAACACCCAGTGGTCATAGCGCACTTCACTAGGATACAAACCCATACATTTATCTTTCTGTTATTCTATAAGTAGATATGTTCCCCTGACCCAATCCCTCCCGGCATTATGTTTTTGTAAAATGCTGTGTAGCATGATGTCACGGGTATGTACATGAGACTATAAAAACTCTGTGCAAGCAAACTTTGGTGTGAAACAACGAGCATCTACTTTGATAGCTGTATTTCTCCCTGCTTTCTTTCAATGAGATTAAAGCAGTGTTTTACCATATTTCTTTGGTCTGTCCGATTATTTGGTCTGTGATAATTATTGGTAATCCCATCTAGCACAAAGAAGATGCTTCAAGGTGCTAGAGCAATTACTTGTAATGCTTTTGCAGATTGTAGTTCTTTCAGGTGCTCTTGTCCCTATGGCCATACTCTATTTTGTCTAATACATTTCTATTAGGATTTCCTATATTGGTAGGCTAATTCATTATGTGATGTGTGTGCTGTGCAAGTCAGATTTATGGAACAACATCTATTTATTTATTGAAAGAAAGTCCAGAATGTATTGGTGTATCTAAAGATCAATGAAAGGAGATGTGGTCACTTACTAAATTGGAAACTATGCAACGGGGAAACAAGATCCCATATCCCTGCTTCACCACTTGAAAAAGAATTGTCATCATGCCCCCTTCCTGGCACCTGTGGAAGCGGTGGACAATCCACCATTGATGTGCTACCACGTTCCCTGCGAGCGCACATTCCCAGTCTAGTTTATTTCAAGATGGCTGCTGCCGTGAAGTATACCTTCAGCCTCCAGTTACACGGCCTCGCATTGCAACTGTGTTTCTGCTTGAGGGTAAGACGCTTGTTTTTCTGCCTTGAGCTATTTGCTCCTTTGTCTTTCCTTCTATCCCTGCCACCTTCTGCCTCTGTGCCCTTCTTCACAAAGTGCCCTTTCTCTGATTGCCGTGCTCCTCCCTGTCCGCTCTGTCCTGCTGAATCCTCCTATGGCACTCCCGGTGCTTCCATCTACAGTGGCTGAACTCGCTGGAGCCTCCACATTTGTGTAACTGCGACCTTCGCTTACTTCAGGTTCCTGTCAGCGCATTCAGTCAGGGTTTTCTTCTGCCGGTTTGGCTTTTACCCCTTGTTTGGGCTGTTCCGGGGAAGGAGCCCCTTGCTTTGACAGTCCTGTAGTCAGGCATAGTGACTTCCACCGTGACAGGCCATATTTTAATAAGGAAAGAAAGATCACCAATAGATGATCCAAGGCAACCCTACGAGAGGACCTCTGACCCCAGTCTTCAAAAGAAAATCAGGTGAGGAGGAGGAGGGAATTGCTGAAAGCTATGTGATCTTGGGCACATCACTGTTTTGTACTAATTTATTATTCTTAACTGGCAAAATTTGGAAATGATTCAGTTTAGTTTGCACTGCAGAAAAAGCCTTGCTCTTAAATGGTTTAATATAGAGGGGCTCCTTATGTATGTAATAATTAATGAGCAGTTATCTAGAGCATGCCACGAGCTATTTGTCTCTTAGCTCACTCATGGCAGCATTGCTTGTGAATCCACGGCCATCTCCTCAATGAAAAGGTAAATGGATTCACCAAATTACAAAGTTCATCCTCCACATTGTCAACTACTATGGACTCAATGGTGCACACTATTGTGTAAAAGAGCACCTTATTAAAATCCCACATTTACCCAAGTTCCAATGGTAAACTAGACACTTTGTGGTTCATATAACAACCATGCCGAATGCCCAACAGGAGATTCTGAAAATAGACAATTATCTTTAATTTCACAAAATGTTAAATACCTACACATTTACACTTTAGCTCAAACCAAAGACTGCTGCAAAAAGTTAGATAGGCACATTGGTATCGCCTGGCACTGCTAGAAATGAGAAAAAAACGTACTGGGGGAACCCTCTCATCCTTGGAGGGGCGGAGTTGTGGCAGGTGGGGCCATAGAAAGGAGGGGGCGGGGCCGAGGGGGCGGGGCATAGGGGGCGTGATCCCAGACCAGGTCACCAATGCAGTATCTCTTCATAGATCCCAATCCTGGTGATTTGCATAAAAGCAAAGCGCATTGTGGAGGGGCTGAACGGCAAGGTCACACCAACCCCGTTGAGCACCAAGGAAGACATTGACAGGGCTGGGGAAGACTTCACGACTGCTGTCCAGGAGGCAATCAAGAGCAGCGTTCCAAAGCAGAAGACAACCCGATGTTCCATCTACGATCTACCGAGAGGCATCCAACAGTCAATCACCGACAAGAACTGGGCCCGATGCCAGTGGCAGAAGTTCCGCACGCCTGATCTCCTGCAGAAGTATAACACGCTCACAAGACTCCTGCGGGAACAGATCCAACAGCACCGTGGAGAGAAGTGGGAGGCCACGGCAGCCAAGCTGAAGGAGGCGGACAACTTAGTATGGAGAGTGACTCGTCGCCTAACTGGGAAGAAGGAACCTAGCCCACCAATCCAGGGATGAACCCACCTTGCATGCAGCAACAAGGACAAGGCAGAAGTCCTTGCCGAGACACTAGAGGCTTTGTTCACCCAGAACAAGGTACGTAGGCTCTCAGACTGAGTGGAGGAAGCAGTTGAGAAGCATCTTGCAGAAGACCGAACCGGGTTGGGAGCTGAAGACATCGAGGAATGCACAAGCGCTGAGGTAGCAGGACTTGCAGAAAAGCTGGTGAACGGCAATGCACCCGGGAGCGACGGAATAATCAACCTGACAATCAAGAACCTCCCACCAGCATCAATAGAACACCTCACAGAGATTGTCAATGCATGCATGAAGCTCCAGCACTTCCTGAGTTCCTGGAAAGAAGCAAGGGTCATCGTTTTCCCAAAGGCCGGCAAATCATTGAGGGATCCTGCGAACTACCGTCCCATCAGCCTGCTCTCTGGATTATCGAAGCTCATGGAGATGGTTCTCCTCGCTCGTCTCAGCAACTTCGCCACCAAAAGAAATCTACTAGCAAAGGAACAGTTTGGATTGTGAAAGGAGCATGCAACGACCGATCAGCTGCTGAGAGTGATGGACACCATCAGCCACGGATTCAACATCAAGAAGTCCACAGGAATCGTCTTCCTGGATGTCGCCAAAGCATTCGACTGAGTCTGGCACAAGAGACTGCTGCACAAGATGATTGGCCTGGGATTTCCAAACTACCTGGTGAAGACAATTGCAAGCGACCTGGGAGGCCACACCTTCCATGTCGCCATGCGGTCTGAGATGTCATCATCACATCCCATCAAAGCAGGCGTGCCACAGGGATTGAACCTCAGATCCTTCCTGTTCAACCTCTTCACCAACGACATTCCGACAGATCTCCACAAGACCAACCTGGTGCTGTATGCAGATGATGTTGCAGTCATCTCCCAGTCATTCAGAGAAAAGGAAGTGGCGAAGAACCTGTAAGCTTCATTGGATACCATTGCGACGTGGTACAGAGACTGGCGGATAGAACTCAACACCAGCAAGACAACTGCAAGCTGTTCACCCGAAAGAAGATCAAGGAGCACCCACACATCAGCCTCAACAGGGAGACCATCAAATAGGAGAGCAGCAGCTGCTACTTCGGTGTGACCCTGGACAGAAAACTCAACTGGGAAAGCCACATCGAGAATACTCAGCAGAAGGCAACAGGAAAGATGGCAGCGCTGTACCCACTCCTGAAGACCAAGTCCATGCCCCGCCGGACAAAGATCAATGTCTACAAGGCGATCATCAGACCAACCCTGACGTATGCCTCCCCAACATGGATGACCTGCCATGAGCGACACCGGAAGAGTCTTCAGATAGTCCAGAACAAGGCCCTGCGGATATCATCTGGAGCTCCAATCTTCACAAGGATAGCGGTCCTTCACATAGACCTGGACATCGAGATGTTGGACGAACATCTAGCGAATCTGAGTAAGAACTTCTGCCAAGGACTGGATCAGAACCTGAACTCTCTGATCAGAAGACTCACTGCCACCACTGCAAACCCCTTCGACCGCTACCCGCAGTCCTTCACTGCAAAGACCTTGTGAAACCAACCCTACTGTGACAAGACTACACAGACCCAGAAGAATACTAACCCACAACTACATACTCAACCCGAGAAGATGGAGTAATGAGGCTCAAGCCTCGGTATCCAAAAATCACGGCTGATGGATAAAAATCTATCAGTAAGAAGAAGAAGAAGCTGGAACATTAGTATGCCCAGAATTTTACTCCTGGAACATGTCTTATTGTGATTCTGTAAGAACCTTTTTTGAGCGATCAATGGAAGTTGGGCTTTGTTGCCTATGCCGAGTCTACTGAAAGTGTCTGTTTGTTGAAACGTGGGTTGCTTGTGTATATGATAACTTGAGTTCAGCTTCATCAAGCAGACTGCTTTGAATACTCACTCGTTCGGTGTGAGTATTGTGGGCAAGCAGCTGGGCGTGCAGACAGGGCAACAAGACATGTTTTGCCAGAGTTCCGGCAAGCATGTCTTGCAGGAACCCTGCTCCATCGTGTTCTGGCCCATTTCCTGTGCTGGGTATCGGGCACCTCCTTGGTTCTGTGTGTGTCCCCTCACAACTATTTATAGGGCCAGCTCTGTTTGTAAGCCACAAAGCTTTGCTTTTCTCAGTAATTGCACTGACGGCTCTTTTCAGACGCAGGCTACTTGTTTGCTTCATGTTTAAACTGCAACCACAACCCAAGGTGTGCAATGCAATCCTCAACTGCAGTGCGCTCATTAGAAATATATTTTTAAATAATACAAATAAACATTTGGTTCTGCCATGTGGCCTGCCACTCCACATCAACACTGCAAGCTTAGAGTCAAGGGGCTGGTTATGGACGCTTAAGTAATGGAAAGGAGGGCATTTTTCAACTGAGCTATAAACATGATGGACAAAGAAAAGGGAAACCCACATTTTTGCACCAACAACACGGCCAGTCGCATTCATTTACTCACACCTGTACTATTTCACATGAACTGGTTATCTCATTTCTCTTTTGGTTAGTCGTAAGGTAGCCTGCTAATGTACTTTGCAGGACATACATGATTAACCTTGAAACTTGTCTTGCCATCCTTATTTTGTTGGCTTGATGGGCAGACAGTGCCATTCTAACATTGCCGTGTTTTCAGCAAGACTTTGCAAGAAGAGTGGTGAAGAACAAGGCGTAAGAGTCTGCACGCTCAAGAAAAAGGACAAAGCCATTGAAACCTATACCCCAAAACACATAATTGCCCCAACTCAAGACAACCCCAAGGTCCACCACCTCCTATGTCCCAGGTACACACCCACATTCTTGCCTGCAGGACCCTCCATAATCCACCACTGCTTTTATGATTCATTCCGAGACGCCAGGGAACTGAGCAAAGAAAATCCAGTCACTAGAGAGCAGTTTATTTATTTATTTATTGGGTATTTATAATGTGCCTATACACAATGTGTTTCAAGGCGCAACAAGACAAGGGGGTGGGGCGTGACAGAAAGGAAAACCGGTCCTACTAGGCCTTGTGACATCCAGATAGTGCAAGTGCAGTAACAAGAAGTGCGTGGGAGAGGGGAGGGTGGGGAAGTGCCAGTCAGGGTGGAAGGATCCGTGAGAAAGCGAGTGCCAGGGGAGGCCAGGTGGACAGTGCCAGGGAAAAGCAGAGAGTGCAGGTGAGCGAAGATCCATGAGCTAAGTGTGAGGTAAGGTGTTGGAAGGGCTCAGGGGGTGCAGGCACAGCCAGGCTAGTGCAGGGTGAAGGGGCCCGGAAGGGCAAGTTCAAGTTAAAGGGGGGAGTCAGGGGAGACCAAGTGTAGGGGTCGACTGGACGAGGAGGGCCTGGTGCCCGGTAAGAATTTGATGGAACCAGTCAGCCAGTCAGACGGGGAAATTAGCACGAGAGGGGGAGAGGGAAGGAGGAAGAGAAAAGGAATGTCTTGAAAATCTTCTGGAACTTAAGGAGATCCGGCTCAAGTCTGAGAGTGGCAGGGAGGCCATTCCAGAGGGAGGCACCTGCGGAGGAGAGAGATCTACCCCCCACTCTCTGCTTGGAAAAGCATCTGATCTGCAGAGTTGGAGCTAGAAGACTGACAGCTTCTAGCAGGAAGGTATTTAGGGAGAGAGCATTAGGTGTAGTGGGGTCCCAGGCCCCAGAAAGCCTTGTGGACGACGCAGAAGGTCTTCAACTTGATCTTTGCAGCAACTTGGAGCCAGTGGAGAGATTTTAGGGCTGGGGAGATGCAGTTCCAGGGCTTTAGGCCAAGGATATGTCTTTTAGTCCAGTGATACATTACCGTGTAGTGATGGCCACTGTTCCAAGAGGCTAAAGAGCCGACAGTCCCACTCAGAGGCAGCTGGTTTGCTTGGGAGGGAGATAGGGAGGGTGCTGCCCTGCTTGTTTTTTGCCCTAGGTGAAAAGATGTAAGTTTTGATTCAATATCATAACTTACATCTTTCTTTTACCGCCAATATGCAGTGCGGCTGCATGCAGGCCGTGTGCTATCATGTGCAGGTGTGTGTGTGTGTGTGTGTGAGAGAGAGAGTACAGTGTGTATGTGTAATAGGTGTCAGGGCAGTGGAGAGCAGGACTGGTGATTGCATTGGGGTGTGTGCAGAGCTTGGAAGGGAACAAGGCAACAGCAGTAAAATTTAGGAGCCACCACGAACAAGTCTTTTTATAGCGGCATAAGTAGGATTATGAGCAATGCCGATATGAGTCTATTCTTACATGGCAATACTGGCTATTTAGGCACACTTATCACAGACTTTTCTGTTTACAGCGGCATAACTGCATTATGGGCAAAACCAACATGAATGTGTTTGTGTGTGGGAATACTGGAATATATTGGTGCAGCCAGCATGGACATATTTTCTTACAGTGGCATTATTGGTTTTATGGGTGAAGCCAAAAAACAAATGTGTGTTCTTACGTGGCAAAGCTGTCCTATGGGGGCAGAGCTAGCATGGACTTGGTACAGTGTCATTTCTGGCATTATGAGCACAGCCAAAACGAATGTGTTCTTAAGTGGAAACCCTGACTCAAATTGGCGCAGCCACTCTGAGCATGGTTTCTTAAAACTGGCAGAATTCTGACATATATTGTGGGCTAAGGCATCAAGAAAATGCCGTGGAAAATGCTCCTCTGTATTTTTGGTGACCTGGCATCTATTGGATTTGTTCATGTGTTACCCTACAAAGCCGAATACAAATGCGTAAGGCTTTTTACCCAATTCCTTACAAAAAGTGTTCTGTAAAATGCATCATTTTACCCATAATAAACATATTTCTCTTGGTTGTGAGGACTACAACCCTGAGCCCACCTTGGTTGGTGGGGCACGCTCGCTGCTTTCGGATGCTCGCTCACATTCATGGGCAGAATGTATTTATTTTATTGAGCTGCCTTTGGCGAGTGCAACTAGTGGAGTTCCTAAACTTTATAATAAAAGCATTTTGTTGTGATACATTTTGTTAAATGTCAATTAAATGCAAATGCAAGTGTGAAAATAAGGAATACTTAGTAACACTGTGCGAGTAGTAGTTCAAACGGTACATGACTCAAAGATATTTACAGAATTTGGAAAGAATCCATTCATTAGAGTTAAATTAGTATTCTGAGACACCAACAAGACCAGGCTTCATTCATGCATCTGCATTCACATCCCTTGCATGCAAAAGAGCAATGGCCTCTATGCAGAGGATTGTTTATATCCTGTGCATGCAAAAGAGCATGCAAAAGAGCAATGACCTCTATGCAGGGTATTGTGTATATCTCTTGCATGCAAAAGAGAAATGACCTCTATGCAGGGGATTGTTTATATCCCTTGCATGCAAAAGAGCAATGACCTCTATCAGGGGATTGTTTATGTCCCTTGCATGCAAAAGAGCAATGACCTCTATCAGAGGATTGTTTATGTGAAATGTTCTTTTATAACACAAGCATACATTGCAATACAAACATTAACCATAAATATAATGAATTTGGGGAATTAAACCTCTAATATCTTTAGTTAGAAGCAATTCCTAAATGTAATTTGAAGAAAGTTAAGAGAGTCCTGACATGACCTGCTTGCATCAGGGGTTTCAGGATGGAGGTTTGGCACTGCCAGATTTCTTTGCTTCATTTCTGATTTTAGCTATTAGGTGGCACTTATGCATCACCCATAACCCAAAACTATTGCATTGGAATACCGATTGAGAGAGATGACATGCGAGGAGGCACACCGAGCTTGTGGGTGTTGTTTGGTATTTACCCATCAAATCACTGATTTTAGCCATGATCATCTTTATGACCATTTATGTATGTATGTATGTATGTATGTATGTATTTATTTATTTATTTATTTATACATTTTGCATTTGCCACCCATTACCTTTCCCTCCCTGCCAAAACAGCTCCTCCACGGATCTCTTTGTGCAACTGACTCTATCCAGCAGTAATATCAAAAGTTGTCATACAGGAGTTATTTCTAAGCAGTCTGGTAAGAGCTAACAGCTTAATTGCTGTTGTAAATGTGCTACGGGTGTAATAAAAAAGTATTAACCAAGTGTACCTGCATCCGCTTTATTTATATCTGTTCCTTGCACTGAACACTTGTAATAAATCAAGCATTGACTAAGCAAATAGTGTTTGCATGTTTATGGGCATTGGAGAGTCATTTGCAAGGTGCTGCTATCATAAACCCAGGTAATCACAGCCTTTTCCGGCTGTTGCCATTTTATAGCCATGAAGTGCCATATGGCATGGTCTGGCACATTCCTAACCCATGCCTCCACAAAAGGCGAACGGTGTGGCTTTGCCAATGCTTGTTTTATCTCCGTTTAAATATGTGCATAGACCCTAAGTTTGCCTCCCCTTGAAAACTGCTTTAAGCTGTTCAATAACTGTTATTTAAGAAGCCAAGGAAGCAGGGGAGGCACGCGGTGACCACAGGCAAAAGACCAAAGAGAGCAGGCTTTGGGGTGGAGGAGACTGTGGCGTTAGGAAAGGCTGGGCCCACAAAAACATTCGAGGAAATCACTCCCAAGTTTGCACCTGTAAGTTATCAGAGTGTGAAAACAGGCTGTTGGTTCAACACAGGGATATTATTTCCACTTAATGAGGGGAACCATGGATGCTTAGTTCATGAAGTTAATTGAAACTAGCTATATCAGGAGAACACTCTTGATCCGGGTGAGGGCGGGGGGGGGGGATCGAAGGGGGGAGAGAAAGTGAGGAAGAAAGAGAGAGAGGGAGAGAGGAAGAAAGAGAGAGGGAGAGAGGAAGAAAGAGAGAGGGAGAGAGAGGGAGAGAGAGGGAGAAAGAGAGAAAGAGAAAGAGAGAGAGAGAGGGAGAGAGAGAGAAAGAGAGAGAGAGGGGGAGAGGGAGAGAGGGAGAGAGAGAGACTTAAGGGTAATACTAAAAAATAATTTATACCTAATACCTGAAAATTAAAATAAATTAATAAAAATACCTGTGCTGGCGCCTCAGTAGAGTGAAACAAAGGAAATAGGCTTAGAGTGAAGAAAGAAAAAGAATAGCCCCTCTACGGGTCATTGTAAAGAGGGAACGTCAAGCGTATAGGCAGGGGATAGATAGGTTATTCCTGAATAGGAGACAGTCAGGTAGAACTCAGACAGCCTATATCTGGGTGGGTCACAGATGGAGGCCCAGAGAGATCATATTGCCTTGCAAATGTGACGTGGATTTCAGCCAAGGCTCACACTTACTCGGTGGTGCTGAAGTGGCGCGGCGGGGCGGCGTAGGAGTAGAGCAGCAGCATGAAGCTGGTCAGGAGCGTCCCCAGGATGAGGCCTTTGCACATGGACCGCCAGGGCCTCCCCTCAGGCAGCATCTCGCGCTCCTGTCAATCAACAAGACACAAGATAGGGTTAAAGCGGACCGCCTGAACCGGGAAAGAGACAACGCAGGTGCCAAATCACATGAGTATATGATAGATAGATCATGGGCAGAGGCGCAGGGCGTAGAACTGAGAAGGCAGGTGAGGAAGACAGACTGGTAGGGCGGTGAGAGGTGTGTGCGTGTTGTGGGCCGAGACAAGTAGGTAGGGGGTGAGGTTTTATTGAAACTGAGGAATGCACAAGGAAAAAGATTTGACGACAATCCGAGGAGGTTGAAAGGTATGTGGAAAGGCACCGGAAGGCGCAGATAGAAGGATACATTACAGTGCGCAGTAGGTGTGGGCCAAGGGTACGAGTTCACACAGTTAGAGGAAGGGTAGCTCAGGGGCAACGTGTTTGCCTTGGAAACAAGACAATGCCGCACAACACAGGTTCGAATCCGGATCCAAAAGAACAATTATAATTATAAAGGCGGCTGGCAGAAGCGAGTGATGAAGCAAGAGGAGTGCAAAGAACAGTGAGAGGTGACAGGAAGGGTAGTAGAAGGGGAGCGAGGAGGTAGTGAGGGAATGGATCGAAAAGATAGAAAAATGGAAAGAGCAGAAAGCTGAGGGTCACAGCACAGGAGTATCCAGAATTGCAAGACTGGGTGGGGGCCAGCCACGAAAAAAGTCCTGCTACTTTCCCCCTCCAAAGGCACCTTGGAAAGTTAATGATATACTGACACACAGTCGTGCCTGCCCCCCATATGATCTGTACCCTCTCCCTGCAACATTCGGACAAGAGTGGCACATGGAGCTGTGTGCTCCTGCTCTGCAGCTGGCTCTGCCCCTTATTGGGCCTGTAGTGCAGTGCAGTCAATGGCCTGGAGTGGGGCACAGAGCGTGCTCCTGCTATGCCCCCTAGTGTGCATGAAGGGTGCAGAGCAGGAGCATACAGCAACACTGCTGCCCCAGACATGATGCCCAGAACAAAAGTCATGCCACAGTACGAAAGGGCTAGACAGGCTACCCGGCCAGCGTAAAATGTGTAGGGGCCCATTTCAACATGATGGTTGGGGGCCCCCTGCTTATAGTGAAAACAGCCTGAGGCACCCATGGAGTGTATACATTACAATGGCGACAAATATAAGGTTAATAGCCAATGATTATCTTGAGACGGCCAGCCAACAGGGAGCTTAAACACGAAATGCCCACTGAAGGGCTCTAAACCTTTCTTTGTCAGCAAGTGGCTGATGTGGAGTAACCAGTGTTAGAAGGCAATGAGGTGATAACACTTTAGTATATCCTGTTGGAAGAGAAAACGCAGCTTGTAATTCAAGCGCACATTTTGAGCCTCCGAAGAAAAATATAGAAATTAAAATATTGCTGTGTTACAAGACTGTTGACTGGCAAATGGGGGCAGTTGCCGGGGCCCTCCTGAGGCTCCAAGTCCCTTTCATTTGAAAAGGTTGAAAGGACATGACGCCGTCCCTGGGCTGTCCCCAAATGCAGTCTAGCTAAGTAATAACACAAATCATACTTGGTCTTAAACCAAGTATGCTTTGCGTTATTACTTGGCTAGGCTGGCATTTGGGGGCACACCCCTTTCTTACTGAGAGTTTATCATATATGCCCAGAAAAAAACATCACCAGACAGTGCTCCTGTGTGCCCGCCAGCTGAAGCCCTGAGTGCATTCACTAGTCCGACTTCAGAAAGAAGTCAGTTCATTTATTTCTAACCCCAGAAAGGAATGATCTGACTTCCTGCCCAGGACTGGAGCTGGAGGGGCACACAGGAGCACTCTCTGGTGTCTGTGTCCCGCACTACTCCAGGCTGCAGCTGCTGCAGTGGCACAGAGTGGGGTGGGACAGGGACACCTGTTTGCCGTGTGGTGTACTCGTGCTCAGCACAGTCCTTGTCTTTGCAGCGGAACACCTCTCGTTTGGCACCCTCACTGTCAATGAGGGTGGCGAACGGGAGGTGTCCCGCTGCCAGGAGGGCAATTGTACCCAGCTGCCAGCCCAAATGTCCCAGTCCAGCTACTGAAAGAGCCACTGGGGGCAAGCTACCTCCCCTGCCCTCTCCCTGCTCGGTATGCCATTGGGTCACAGTGTCACACGAAGGTCAGAGTGTCACATGAAGGAGAAAACAGATGGCCCAAGAAATTATTATGAGGGCGAGAAAAAAAATTAAGTGGAGGGTAGGGGAAAGGATATGGAGGTATAAGTGGGGAAGGAAGAAGTCAGGGGATCCATAGGAGGAAATTGAATAAGAGAGAGAAGGTGAGCTTAAAGAAAGGGAGGAGGTGAACAGATAGAAGAAAAGGGCAATTAGTGAGAGGGTGATGTGAAAGAAGTGGAGGGATTGAGAGAGTGAGGGAAAGGAAGAGGTAAGTGAGGCAGGGGTCACTGAATCTGCTCATAACATGCTGCACGGATGCAGCTGGATCAGAGTCCCGCTTTGGAGTTTCTTACTTACAGCACATTTTACATAAAAGTTGATGGGTTCCTTTCTGAGCACTGGAGCATTTATTTTCTACCTAGACACAGATCTCCTGGAGGATAGCTCACATGTTAAGCGCTCTCCTCTAGCACGGGGGACATCCTACACTTCACAAGTTCAAATCCTGTCAGGACGACTCCGGCCTTCACCCTTCCAAGGTTGATAATGGACAGGGCTGGTGTGGCGATGAAGAAACTACACAAAGTAAACTCAGTAGTTCCTTTATTAAGAGCCCAGACACAGGACCAACGCCAACCACCACTGATCAGCTAAACTCCCCAACCGCAAACTGTCAAACTCAGTTCCATTCTCGTGTTCCATGGAGTACAGCGCGGGAGCACTTCGCACCATGCGACAGAGATCATAACACCTCTCCCTTTCAACAGAACAGAAAGCAATAACACTGGCACATGAATTAGGAAGAAGAACTAATAAACATAAACTTTGAACATAAAAGGTGGCGCACACTGGCTGGTTACAAGAAGGAACAGCTCTTCTGAGGCTGATGCAAACAGGGTGTGGAGTTGGAAGGCCAACAGGCTTATCAGCAGTTGAAAGGATCAAGAGAAAGCCAGCCAAGATTTCCAAGCTTTCAGGAAGACACTATTTTTCTTTTGTATTGCCTTAACACATTTGTTCTCTTGAGAAGGAGGGAAAGGTTAGGTTAGTATAGGCCTTTTTATTTTAACCAGACTGACTTGGACATATTTGTTATTTGTTTAATTGTCGAGGGTACTCTGATTTTAGAGTTAGGGCCAGTTAGGAATTTTACCAACCCAACCAAAACTTTAAATAAAGTTTTTTGAAACATGTATCCATTGTGTCTGTGTCTACTGTCTGATACCATGCCTTCCTTGCAGTACCTTTGCAAGTTTTGGACTGGCCCAGGGTGCCGTGGGTCAAGTAAGCTGTGGATTTCATTGGGCCCATGCACAAGTTGATTCCTGAGGAGTGCTACAGTTGGGGATTATCACTGCTTATGGTGTGAAGTGGAGTTCATGTCTATGCCAACTACGTCCAGTAAGATAAAGTATTTGGAAGATAGGGGACCTCTGAGACAGTGACAGATAACAGGGTTCAGTTTACCTGAAGGGAAATGCAGATATTTCTGAGTGAGATGGGAATCAAGAGTTGGAGAACAGCTCTTTAAAACCCTGAGGCAAATGGTTTGGTGGAAAGGGTAAACAGGACAGTTAAAGGATGTATTCAGTGGGCAATTGCTAACCATGTGTCAGTGCAGAGAGCTTTGTGTGACATGTGGGTGTATCTGACTATGCCCAATATGGTGACTGCAGTTTCTCCCTTCGAATTGTTGAGAGGAAGGAAGGCTGGGTCAAACATGGTGCCAGCTTGGGTTGGTGGATTGTTGGGTGAAGGAGTGCCTCCGGTGGATGTGGAAAGAGTTCATGAAAGGGTCTTGGAGACCCAGCAGAAGAACACGCTTTGTTTTGACAGCTAGATGCGTGTCAAGGAGAGTGTTATTCAAGTGGGAGATGTGGTACGGGTTAAAAAAACTTTTAGGGTAACCAAGGGAGATTCCCAGCATATTGAGCCTGATGTTATCACAGAAACAAGTCACAGTGCCGCCAAACTGGGCAAGAATGGTTGATGGAACAAAGAAAGGATTGTCAAGTTGAATAGCAATAGGAGAATGGCAGAAGAGCAGCACAGCAGCAAGGAAGATCCAAATTGAGGACAAGAGTGTGGTGTGCCCACAAGGGTGTGAGTTGGAAGATTTGAACAAATGTGTGGTGTGGTTGAAGGTGAATGCTGTGAAGATG
Organism: Ambystoma mexicanum; assembly: GCF_040938575.1. Classification (NCBI taxonomy): domain Eukaryota; kingdom Metazoa; phylum Chordata; class Amphibia; order Caudata; family Ambystomatidae; genus Ambystoma; species Ambystoma mexicanum. The sequence goes on from NC_090932.1 coordinate 1,302,691,999, forward strand.
GAGGTGTACGGGTGAGTGGACGGCAAAGTGAAATGACCATAACTGTAGATGCATGTGAAACTAGACATGGTACCAGAGATCATCTTAGGCGTAATGTGAAACACCGTCTCGTTTTTCACAGTATCTTTCGACACTGCAGCGGTACAGCAAACACAACACTAGTCCACCATCCAATCAACTTCTTTGTCCGTTCCTGGCCACCAACAGCACTCACACAAATGCCTCTTTGTATGAGTAGCCCCTATGTGACCTTTATGTGCCATTTTCAATAATCTTGCATGTGCACCAACCAGAGGCACAACCCAGTGATCACGTATCAACAGACCATCTTCCACCAACAGCTCCTCCTGGATCTTCGCATAAACTTGCATCTCTTTGTCCAATCCACTCTCTAGGCCACCCATTCAGCACATTATGTACTACTCGCACCAACACTTCATCATGCACCAACATGCTCTTCCACTCCTTACATGCAATTGTGTTCTGTACATCCCTAATAAACGCTACCATCTCCACATCACCTTCTACTTCATCCTTGCCCCCTACTTCTGCTTATGGCAACCATGACAAAAAATCATCTCTTACATTCCTGTTTCCAGTAACATATTCCATAGCATGTACGTACTCATGCAGCTTAGAAGCAAGTCAAGCTGGCCTTGGAGTTGTTTTTCCTGAACCTCCATCTTGCAAAACCTTTAACAACAGTTTATGATCATCCGTTCACTATGTAAAAACCATGCCCCCAAACATAGGACTTGAAAGGTTGCACAGCCCATACACACTTGAGAGCTTCCCGCTCAATTAAAGAGTATTGACGTTCGGCATTCCACAAAGTGTGCAAGGCAAACACCACAGTACACTCCTTCCCTGCATTCACTTGCCCCAGCACAGTGCCCGGACCACATGCGCTCGCATCCACAGAGTTATTACACATGGGGTACCTTTGCGGAAAGCACTCAAAATGGGCACATCCCAAATACATGTTTTGATCAGCGTGAAACACTTTTCTCTCTCATCAGACCATTCATAACACATACCTTTGTGCAACAACTCTCTCAATGGTTCCACCAATGTGGCGTATCCTGGAAGAAACCTTGAATAATAGTCACTCAAACCCATGAAGGATAACAAGCTTTCCTTGTCTCATGGCCTTGGCGCCTGTTTAATAGCTGTTACCAATCCCTCCCTCGATTTCACTCCATCTGCCGATATCACATTTCCTAGGCATTCCACCCAGGCCTTTAAAAACACACACTTGGCTTTTTGCAAAGTCATGCCTTTCGTACGCAACCTCTTCAACACCACTGGCAGAATTATGTTGTGTTTGCTCACATTTTGCCCATTGTTCAATAAATAATACTGAAATGCCACCACCTCCTTCAAACGTCTGAACAATTCATGCATGACATGTTGGAAACAGAAGATGCAGATGCCAGTCCAAAAGGCATCTGCTTGAACTGATATCCTCCTTTTGGCATTACAAAAGCAGTCAAAGGTCTGGAGTCCAGATGAAATTGAATCTGGTGGTATGCAGTTCTTACATCCAGCGTCAAAAAAGCATTTAGCATTCGCAACCTTTGAAATAAGGTCTTCGAATTTAGGCAAGGGATAGCAATCCACCCAAATTGCTGCATTAAGTCCCCTCAAGTCTACACAAAGCGGAATGTCTCTGTTCTTCTTTCTCACCACCACCACTGGTGACAACCACAACAACGACTCAGTTGGTTCGATTAGTTGTGCCTTAACCATACTTTCCAGGTGATCAGCAAGTTCCTTCCACACACCGAAACGTACAGCTCTTACACCTTGTCTGACAGGTTCTGCATTGCGCTTCAATTTAATCTGATGCATAAATGCATTTAGGCTTCCAAGACTATCCTCAAAAACATTGTCATGCTCTTGAAGAATCTTCTCTAGTTCATACTTGTCGGGTAAACCTGCTCCTCACTACACGGATCCAAAACCATCCTCAACCGTGCCTGCGTTTCCCAACCAAGCACATTTATACCTTTGCTGGCCACATACATGTCTTCAGCATAGCATCCCTTCAATTCTAGTTGTGAATGAAATACCCCAATAATGTAATTCTCTCTCCTTCTAACTGCTCTGGAGCAATCCAGGGTTTCATCAAACCTATGTGACCAAAATACATATGAAAGGTTTCCTGGGATATTATACTGACTGCAGTACCTGGGTCTGTGACCAGATTAACATGTTTACCGCTAATCTCCACCTTGCATTGCAGTAATTTATTCATTTTAGAAGTTGCACCTGTTGTGCCGACCATCAGCACAATGTTCTCCATACTGCTGTGGTCTTCTTCATCACTTTCCGCTGCAAAGTTCATTCGACCTCCTCTACCCCAATGGCATGTCTTTGCAAAAGTGACCCACGCATCTGCACACACCACATTCTCTGCCCAATGCTGGAAACATCTTGCTGGATGCGATATGTCCAACACCACCGCAACTGTACCACTCCCTGGTAACACACATGTCGCCTCTTTCTCCTCTTCTTGCATTTATTCCTCCTGCACCTGAAGGTGTCCTTATGGTCCTCTCATTGACATAAGAGCACGATGGATTTTCACCACTTTGCTTATCCAGAGCCTTTACACCACTGGCAGACACTTGCATACTTTTTGCAATGTACACCGCCTGATCCAGTGTAAGATCCCTGCAACTTAACAATCTCTCTTGAATTCTATTGTTGTTGCAATGTACCACAATTTGGTCTCTCAAATGCTGTTCAATTAAATGTCCAAACTCACAATCCACTGCCAATATCCTTAGAGCAGCCACATACTCCTCTACTGGCTCATCTGCAGCTTGTGGAGAACGTAGAAGTGGTGCCTTTCTAGAATAACATTAGACTGCAACTCATAATGCCTCTTCATGTGCAGAACTGCCTCCACATATTCAGCTACATCTTTACCCTCCACTTGTACCATGGGTAAATGGTGAAACACGGTCTGCCCTTCCAAACCCAGGGCATTAACCAACAACGCAGCTGTCTTTTTCACTTCATATATTGCTCCATCCCTGTCTGCTAATTAGGTTTCAAATGCCTTGAGGCTCCCCCACCCCCGATACCTTGTCCCCCATTTCACTGGTGGCATTCTTGGGGTAGCTAAAAATGGTGGCGGCGGTTGGGCCTGCTCAATGCTGGCCAATCTGCCAGAAACAACTTGGAAAATCGACTTAAGCAGTCTCTTGGCGTCCTCGTGTGGCCAATGTTTTTATTACATGCGCCTCCTACTTTCCTTTCTAATTTGACATCAAATATCAGGCACCTTCATTCATTACATGAGCCCCAGTGTTGCACAAATCAATTCACGCCCCTCAGGCCTCTCCTTTAATAGAGTGACGTTATCTGCCGACACCGCCTCCAGAAACCCTCTGCCCACCTGGCATGGCATCTGCCTGATTTGTAAAGGTGATATAGCAGTGGCAGGGCAATTCCCTCCCAAGCACTCACCTACAAAGTCATTTTCGTTCTGGGAGAACATACAAATCTAGCTTCAAAAGCATGCATGCAGCTTTGGAACTCCGTGCCCCTATGCCTGCGAGTGGATCAATCTTACATGAACTTCAGACAGAATTTCATCCATTGGCCTAAAGACAATGACCAATAATTCCCTGTCACCTCCCTCATCCTACTGTACATAGATTGCAGAGCCCTGTTATCATGCTGTCTGTATAGCCCTCTTCTTGTGTCGCCTTTCCCTTGTACATTATGTATCACGTACCTGTAGTTCTGTGACATCTTGACTTGTATATGTGCTCGTATATTTGCGATGTGTACATTGTGTTTTCTGTATTTTCTAGATCTCGTGATTTGTATATATGTCATGTGCAACTTAAGCTGAAATACTTCATGTATCTTCTGCGCCCTGATACCTCAGGGTCTGGCGAGCAATATAAATAAATAAACAAACAAACAAGCGTAAGACACGTATGCATGCCTTTTAGGTTCCTCCATATTTTCATTGATTTATGTGGTGGAGGAGAGGCAGCCAGTGGAATTACCACCCCGACCAGCAGCAGGCAGCCTTTACACAATTTGCTATACAAGGTGTAAAAAGATAAGTAAAAGAGTTTCAACTGCTTTTGCCACTCTTTGCACATTGCAGAGCAAATGACAAGAACTGCAGAGAGGCAGAACTTGTTTCACTTAACCTTAGAAAATGGCCTCCTTTGAGTATTGTGCCCACGGAATTGTGAGACCTCCTATAAAGCCTGGTTTGGAGACCTCCCTAGAGGAGGGTCCCCTCTGAAAACAAGCAGGCCATCGAGTTGATTGTAAATGTCACCCGAATCCTCAGATGGCATGATTGTACCATGCCAAACATACCACCCATCACATCACAAAATACACTTAACCCAAGTATTTTCTTATATTACATTTTTAAGAATAGCCAAGCCTCACAATAGTCAAAATCTTTACTTCGATGGAATATTCTGTAAAAGAGGGGCCTAAGTCATATATATTTTTTTTTTGTCAGTAAAAAAAAAAATGTTGTTAAAGGGGAGTTATGGGTAAGTTGCACTAATAAAAAAAAGCTATGAAATTCAGTGAAAAAACTTTGTTAAAGGGACGTTATGAAAACCACCAGAAATTCCCCAGTTATGGTAAAATAAGCAACCATAACTTGTGCCACCACTCTGCACTTCTAAGACTAACACACAGGACATCAAAGATTACACCACAAATGTCACTGATGACGTCACTGATGACAACACCTATCAGGGCCACTTGTTTTTGTACACTGACATATCTAAGCCAGGTGGTTTTGTTCACTGACAGTCAGAATATGAAAATATAAAAGGTGCTATATATCTTGACGTTAACCTTCTTGTATGTACTTTCCTTAGGGATTGGTCTCAGCTCATGGTGCACACATATGGGGCAATAAGCAGGCTTCAAACACACAATTATTTGTATACATGATGATTAACTTTAATGTTATTGACATTTTCTGGCGATCTTTCTTTCTTCCTTACTTTAGTTTCCTTGTATGTGCCTCTGATTTGTATGCATTGTGGGTCTTCATATGTATTCTTTGTACTAACACAAGTATGTAGTAAATCTTGAATTATTAGCTATTTATTTCATGTTTAACATTACTAAAAACTCTGATAAGGTAGCATTCATTAGTTTACTATGCAAAATTACCAGATTAAAAATATTGTACTTCTGGTGCATGCTGCAGCCATTGCCTATGTGTATGTATGATTTGGTTCCTGTATTGACAACAACACTCCAATATAATGTTTTGTTTAGATGAACGCATTCTTTAATACATTCAGTAGTTTATGATAGGTCTCCCGATCACCCCTGACATCTTGTTACCAACATTATAAACACAACCCTTTGTAGGGACTGTTTTAAAATTAATTTACTATCTGATGTCATCGGTGATGTCATCAATGGCATTAGTGATATCATCTTTTTTATGTCCTGGGTGTTAGTATTAGCAGTGCATGGTGGTAGCACGAGTTATGGTTGCTTAGTTTACCAACTGTCAAATTTCTGGGGGGTTTCGATTTTACTTGTAACCATAACGGCCCTTTAACATAGTTTTTTCATTTAATTCTATTAGTGCAAATTAACCATAACGTCCCTTTTACAATGTTTTTCAGTGAATTTTGTAGGTTTTTCTTAGTGCAACTTAACCATAACGTCCCTTTAACAAAGTTTTTCAGTGAACTGCTTTTGCAAAACTATGCTTTCAGGTCCTTGCCAATGCTCCTCACATGAGTTTGCTGCAAATCCGCTATGTTTTATTTTTTTGAAAGTGTCAAAATGTACATACATACAATAGTCATATAACTTAGCCACCACATGATAAAATCCATTCAGACCTTACACAAACATTCAAGGTTAGGTCTATAATCTTTCTGAAAACATTTGTCCAACGGCAACAAAGTTATAAGCCATCTAAAAATGTTGAGACCTCTGCTCTAATTTTGCCACCTTCTTGCCAAATCCCACCAAACTTTGAAAAAACATTCATATATAGGTCTAAAATCCCTTTGCAAACCTTTGTGCAGATTCCTCAAATGGCACTACATTTGTAAGCCTTTAAAATATTTTGGGAACCCCCTCTTATTATGTTCCCTCTTGACAAAACAGCACCACACTTTGCAGAACCATTCAGAGTAAGGCCTAGAATGCAATTCCCAAATTTCATGTAGTTTTATTGAGTGGCGCCAAAGTTATAAGCCATCCAGAAAACTGCTTTTCACCAACCCTGTAATGCAGAAGTATGTATAGATGACCCCGAACATCTCAGATGTTCGCAAACATCACAGGACTGCTTAGGATATCTGGACTCTTCCCGGATATCGGAGTTGAAAATCCACCTGTTTTGGGGGATCTCTAAGGCCATATCCTATCCCATCCTCATCACCCCTCACCTCTCCAGTGATTGTTTTATTAGTTTGACATGTGCAATGTTGTGTTTTTAATATGTTTTTACCCCGCTGTCTGCAGACACAGGCCGCTGTCTGCGGATCCAACATGGCGGACATTTCCAAAAATCTGACCAGTCTCATGTTTTTCACCATCCAATCTGTGGGAGCGTTTGATGTCTGCAGACATCACGTCGTCCTCTGGGCCATTCAGAAGCCCGCCCGCGGACTGAACAGGGAAGTGAGTCCGCAAAGCGAACCCAGATATCACTAATTTACTTTTACCTACTTTTTGGTTGCTTAAAAAAAAATACTGGATGGATTTACACCAAATTTCCAAAACCAAGCTTTCGGGACCAACCTGCTGCTCCTGCAGCAAATTTGGTGAGAATTCATCCAGCGGTTTGGGCTGTAGACGTGAGCCATATTTATTTTCCATTGTGTGTATGGGAAAAACCACACATTTTGTGCCCCCCTCCATATCTTTGACCCCCCAGACGAAACAACACCAAACTTCACAGAATCGATATGATTGTGCCATATACCTGTTTTGCAAAGTTTCATGAGGATTCGTCCAAGGGGAGCAAAGGTATAAGCCGCCCAAAAAGTGCTCTTCCCATGGGTTGAGCAACTTAACCATAACTACACCGCCGCTGCCACAGGCCGTGTAATATATATATATATATATATATATATATATATATATATATATGGCCATGTAGTTATGGTTAAGTTGCTGTTTCCATAGGAAGAGCACTTTTTGGGCGGCTTATAACTTCGCTCCCTCTGGACGAATCCTCACCAAACTTTGCAAAAAAAGTATATGGCACACTCAGAATTTGTTTGCAAAGTTTTGGTGAGGGTTGGTCCAGGGGGGGCAAAGTTAAAGGGGGGTCCAAACATTTCTTTTTTTCCCATAGACATAATGGGAAAAAACTTTGCTCACGCCTACAGCCCAAACCGCTGGACGGATTTACACCAAATTTGCGGCAGGAGTGGCGGCTTGGTCCTTTGGTGTAAATCCGTCCAGTAGTTTCTTTTTAAATGACCAAAATGCAAAGCAAAAAAATTAGGGATATCTATGTCCGCTCCGCAGACTCACTTCCCTGTTCGATCCGTGGACTGGCCTCTGATTGGCTGTGCTGTCCACGGACTGGCCCCCGATTGGCCAATAAAATTCACGGACATTTGCGTAGTCTGCGAACACCGGGACACGTCCGCTGATTGGATGGTGAGAAAACGTGAAATGCGTCTGTTTTCTTGAATCGCCCGCCATCTTGGATTCGCAGACTTTTTTGGGGTCCGCGAACAGAGCGGTGAAAACTTTTTTTTAAAAAGCAGCATTTCACTTGTCAAACTCAACAAACAATCTCTGGGGTGGTGGGGGGATGAGGATTCGATTGGATATGGCCATAAGAAGCCAAAAAACGGGTTGTTTCACCCCCGGAAGGTCCGCGAACACTCTGGATGTCCTGGGACAGTCCTGTGGTGTTCGCGGACACTTCAGATGTCCTAGGACATCTGTACCTATTTCTGCATTACAGGGTTGGGGAAAAACAGTTTTTGGATGGCTTATAACTTTTGCGCGACTCAATGAAACTGCATGTCATTTTGCAATTTTATTCTAGAACTAATCCTGAATGGTTTTGCAATGTTTTGGGGATTCTGTCAAGAGGGGGCAAAATTAGAGAGGGGGGCTTCCAAAATATTCTAAAGGCATATAAATGTGGTGTCATTTGACGACTCTGCACAACATTTGGCAAAACGATTTTGGATCTAGATATAAATGGTTTTCTAAAGTTTGGTGGGATTTTCTCAAGAGGAGGCGAAATTAGAGGGCGGGACTCAACATTTTTTGATGGCTTATAACTTTGTTGCTATTTGACGAATGTGGACAAAAGTTTTGAGAAAGATTATAGACCAAACCTTCAATGTTTATGTAAAGACTGAATGGATTTTGTCGAGTGTGGGCTAAGTTATTTGACTATTGTATGTACATACATTTTGACACTTTAAAAAAAATAAAACGTGGGTGGATTTTCGAGCAAACTCGTGAGGAGCATTGGCAAGGACATTAAAGCATGGTTTTGCAAATGTGCCCGTGTTTTATTTTTTGACAAGTTTAATAATGTAGGTACAAAAAATAGTCATATACCTTTGGAGACTGAGGTATAGCATGTGGCCTTGGGCAGTAGCCAGATTGTCTGGGTCATGGCATAAGGTTATTGCACGGACAATCTGGCTACTGGCCATGACTGCTAGGGACGGAAAATAGTGTTAAAGTGGCTATATCTACCTGGGACCGGCTATGTGGTAAAGATATTAGAAGGTAGGATAGGTTTGAAAGGGAAAAAAAGTGCTTGTGGTAATATGCTCATGGGGTTTTGCGGGCTGCCATGGCAAGGGAAGAGGGGTTGTGTATGGAGCCCCGCCTTCTCTTTCCATGTTGGCTGTCTTGGAAAAGGATTGTCCTTCCTACAGCGGGATGCCGCAGGCGTCCCGCTATAGGAAGAAAAATCTATGTTTTAGCACCCTGGGTTTCCGCTTTTGGAACCAGGGGTGCTAATGGCCTTTATCCCCCATTTCAGGGGCTGCAATGGACGATAATGGTCCATAGCCCTCCTTATTTATTCATTTATTTATAACGCACCAATGCCCGCAGACATCAGACTGTGTGGTTACAGTATTTGTTGAGGAAGATGAGGTGGAGGAAGACAGCTTACTACTTGCTGAGAAAGGAATAACCTTTCTGAGAGCATTGCGGTCATTGGATTTGGTGTGGCGGCGCATGGAGGTGGTCCCGTAGGAGTACCGTCCAGGTAGTCTGCGAATGAGTACAAAATTGCACTCAGTGCATTTCACTTTGGTAGCTTTAGCCTTTGGTACACTCCCAACAGTAGCAAAGAACTGGTACACCCATTATTCGATCTTGGTTCTAGAAGTAGGCACTTCCTCTACCTCATCTTCTTGGTCCTCTTCATTGTCTTTAAAAGTACTGTGCTTTTTTTGTTGTGAAGGTCCTCCAGCTGGTGGTGGTGGTGGCTCTTAGGGATGAGGGATGGCAATAACTGATGCCATTTTTAAGATAAATAGCAGTTTTGATAAAATTCTTCCAAGTATGTACTGTGTACTAGATTGGTAATGGATAATGAGTACGAAAAGGTGTCGGAGGTGTGCAAGGGAAATTTTGAAGTTGAAAGTTCCTAGATCAGTAGAAAATGCAGTTCCGAACTGTCTTTGAAGGACGGATCTTATCGTGAAGTGCAGACGGGTTCTCGGACACGTTATCATGCCGCGCGCCTGTGTATGGTCATGTGGCACTGTCCGGAAGGTCCGCAATTAAGTCAGATGTTCGTAGATATCTACGGACGCAAAACTAGTTGAAATAGTTGTAAAAAGTGTATAGAAGTATTAACAATGATTCTCGAAGGTGGGAAATGGCAGAGTTTTAACGTGACACTTTGTAAATTGGACACAAATATTGTTATATTTGGTAAGTATGATATTAGTAAGTTGTAGGAAAATAGCATGCACTGGTAAAACCCATGAAATTCAATGAAAAAACTTTGTTAAAGGGACATTATGGTTAAATTGCACTGATAAAAACCTATGAAATTCAATGAAAAAACTTTGTTAAAGGGACGTTATCGTAAAGTTGCACTAATAAAGACTGTCCTGGGTGTTAGTCTTAGCAGTGCACGGTGGTGGCACGGGTTATGGTTGCTTAGCTTACCATAACTGGCAAATTTCAGGGGTTTTTCAATTTTACTTGTAACCATGATGTCCTTTTAGCAACGTTTTTTTACTGAATATATATTTTCAGTAAAAAAACGTTGTGCTACTAAAAACCTATCAAATTCAGTAAATAAACTTTGTTAAACGGACGTTATGGTTCAAAGTAAAACCGAAAAACCCCTGAAATTCACCAGTTATGGTAAGGTAAGCAATCATAACTCGCACCACCGTGCACTGCTAACACTAACACACAGGACATCAAAGATGACATCACAAATGTCATTGAGGACATCACTGATGACATCACATGTCTGGTTGATAGGTTTTTAGTAGCGCGACTTAAAACCATAACGTCCCTTTAACAAAGTTCTTTTACTGAATTTCATAGGTTTTTAGTAGGACAACTTAACCATAATATCCCTGACTTTATATGCATGTAACATAGAACATACTGAACCTCCAGCTAGTGATTTAGATATCCGCAAACTGTGCGAATGTCTGCGGACGGACGCGGACAACAGCAACACTACCCAAAAACTCAGGGGTATCTTAAATTGTTATATCATGCATTATGAACACTGCACAAGTTGAAAAACCAACACACAAACACATTATATGTAGCAATAAATAAGAAGTAGAACCTATATATCTAAACACATCAACCATCCATTTAAATACCATATATACTAAAATGGAATATACCAAAACAAGAAAGATATGCTTCTAACATAATTACCTCACAGAAACTGCACAAATAGGAGCAACAGCAGATCTACAGAAGAGTGAGAAGACAACTTAGCACAATCTAGTAAGTAAACTTATTTTGTCTTATACATTTCTAAAATGTCTATATTCGATACAATAAAAGTAATATATATTTTTTTTCCTCACAGAAATGTCAAATACTTAAGAATGGCTTGAGGAGAATTTCCCACATGGTGAAATGTCTGAAGATAGTGAAACTAATGGTCGACACTTCTCTATATAACCAAATTAATAAGCATTACTTTATGTGCACTTAACATATATATATTTTTTTTAACAGACCATACAAACATTGAAAACAATACACAACAAGATACTTTAGAACAAACTCTCCAGTGCATGGAAGAAAAAATTAACAAGCTCATGACAAATTTCCACCTTTTGAAAGGTTTTGTGTAGGACCATATAAAAGAAAAAATTAGATATCATTGTGCAACATGTACCTGCCCCCCCTCTCCATATCCCAGTCAATTATCCCCAAACCCTCCCCACATAGAAAAACGTTTTGATAAGACTTCCATCCCATCTTCTCCTGTCCATCCTCTTGAAAACCCCAATTCCCACATGTTTGTGTCAGTTTCTTCTTCCCCTTCTCTATCATAAATTGTACATATATATAATATAATGAAAAACAAATGTTATGTGTGTGTTAATTTAGTCCTTTCTTTAAAAAAAAGTCAGTTTTAGTGTCCGCGGACAACACGGGTGTCGGAATGTTCGTAAGTAGACGAAATGGGGGTGTCCTGAGGACACTACGCCTGTCCGTATTGTCCGTAGGCAAGTTGAAACTGTTCTAAGAACTCACACGGTGTCCTTAAATGTTCGTAAGTAGAAGAAATGGGGGTGTCCTGAGGACACTATACCTGTCCGTACTGTTCGTAGGCAGGTTAAAACTGTTCTAAGAACACATCAAGTGTCCTGGGATGTTCGTAAATAAACAAACTGTGGGTGTCCTGAGGACACTATGCCTGTCTGCATTGTCCGTAGGCAAGTTGAAACTGTTCTAAGAACTCACGCGGTGTCCTGAAATGTTCATAAGTAAATGACATGGTGGTGTCCTGAGGACACCATACCTGTCCATACTGTTCGTAGGCAGGTTGAAACTGTTCTAAGAACACATCAAGTGTCCTGGGATGTTCATAAATAAACGAAATGGGGGTGTCCTGAGGACACTATGCCTGTCCGTAATGTCCGTAAGCAAGTTGAAACTGTTCTAAGAACTCACACGGTGCCCTGAAATGTTCGTAAGCAAACGAAATGGGGGTGTCCTGAGGACACTATACGTGTCCCAACTGTTCGTAGGCAGATCGAAACTATTCTAAGAACACATCAAGCGTCCTGGGATGTTCGTAAATAAACAAAATGGGGGTGTCCTGAGGACGCTAGACCTGTCCGTATTGTTCATAGGCAAGTTGAAACTGTTCTAAGACCACATCAAGTGTCCTTGGATGTTCGTAAATAAACAAAATGGGGGTGTCCTGAGGGCGCTATGCCTGTCTGTATTGTTTGTAGACAAGTTGAAACTGTTCCAAAAACAACCGCCTGTCCGTAACTGTTCCTTTCACTTGTGTCGCACTTTTAATTAGTTTCAGGACCCAAACACTGTCCGTATACTATCTACGCACATGCGCACCACACCCATAAATCCTACGAACATCGCGCCTGTCCGTAGCTGTCCGTCACACTTGTGTCGCACTTTTAATTAGTTTGAGGACCTGAACACTGTCCGTAGAACACCAACGCGCATGCGCAAAACAGTTCCCGTGCATTTGGTGTCCTGCAGACACCCGTTCCCTTCGCAGACATGTTCGTGGCGCCATCATGTGACCGCGCCCCCGCTGAGCATGTGTTCTGATTGCGGACACTGTTCGTGTCCCCAAACAATTTAAAAGTACCTTTTCAAGCAATCCACAATAATTTATAATAATAAATCACCATAGCACATGTCCCAGACAATAATCCTGACTTTTGGGACTTTTTGAGCCTTTTCTGATGTTCGATCTGTCCGCGGACAGCGCGGGTGTCCGCGAATCACGCACCAGCACCCCTATAAAAGGCCACACCCCAGAGCTCATTCTCATTGTGCTTTTGGCTATCTGACAAAGCATTGTCTACTTTGGCTGGTATTTTGCTGCTCTTGCTGCAGCTTTCCATCAGACCTGATGGCATCAATGCTTGCTGCTCCAGCTGGTGCTACATCTGTCTCCGCACCACCCCCTCCACCTCCACCACCTCCCCAAGGGCCTGAAGAGGGGAACAGGAGTGAGGATGTAGAGGAGGATGAAGAGGATGAAGAGTATGAGGTAGTGGAAGTCCCTACTACCAGCACTTACCGTGACTCTTGGGTGTGGCGGTTATTTACCATTCATGGTAACGTATCCAAGGTGCGTGCGAACAAAGTCACCTGCAACAAGTGCAAAATGGTGCTCAGTCGCGGGAGGTTTGGTTCGTACAGCTTTGGTACGACAACTATGAAGCGACACCTAACGTCGTTCCACGGTGGAGCCATTCGCAAGGTTGTACCTTGCAAGGAGCGTAGTAGGTTGAGTTCCGCTACTACATCCTCCGTTTCCGCTCCTTTCACCACAAGGGACACTCCTGTGGGAGAACGCATCCCTCCAGCTTCCTCACAGGCCATTCATAATGCTGATGACCCTTACCTTTCGAGGGTCACAGTTTTGTGTATGTACTGCGACACAGTACTCTGCAGGGGGAGAGACTTTCTAGTGCTTTCGAGACTGGAGTCAAGGAGCATGAGAAGATTTCCTACCTACCTAAGTAAGGCCCACCCTACATCTTCCTCTCTCCACCTGCCCTTTCTTATCCCCATGGTTGGTGTCCCCCCTTACCCTCCTTTCCCCTCCTCTCCTAGTGTGTTGTGTGCAAAAAACCAAAAAAAATATAAGACAACAAAAATCCCCAAAAAAGGCTCTTTTCAGAGCCGCCTTTCACAGTTTAAAAACAGAAGTGGCAAATAAATGGAGCAGGGCCCTTTGTATTTTTTAGAAGTCCGTGGACAGTTCGCAGCCATCTAAAATTTTGGGGTGTTGCCCTATTATAACCATTGCACTTTTCTCTGGGAGGAAGTGGTGGCTCTGAAAAGAGCCTTTTGGTGGTGTTTCTTTGTGTTTGAAAAACTTGAAATGGTCAACACCTACTGCAAAATGGATGGCTGTAATTCCAAAAACCGTTGCAATGCATTTTGTACATTTCTCAGAAAAATCTGATTGCCAGCATAAGTAATATGTACTCGATCTCTGCGAAAAATGTATGTGCTACGAAACATAATATTTTCATTGTGAAAAGAGGACATGCCACAAACAGCCTTATTGACATTGCGCCTCACTTTCTCCATTTGTGGACCAAATGAAGAAAAACGCAGCCACATTTGTCTCTGCGCAATCCAAGAAAAAATTACTTGAGAATTTGGAAACATGTCCATGACCTTCCCAAGTCCTTCTTTCATTGCAAATTGCAAAGAAATTCCAGACACATGTCCTAAACTATTCCCTCCACAATGAATTATCATTATGTCTGCATGATGCTCTGTCTCCAAAGTAGCACAGAGAGGTACCAAATCCAGCCACTTCATTCCACGCACTCCATGCCAGTGCACTTCCACATGTGGGAATCCAAGATCTACAGCTACTCCACAGCTTTCTGCATGCACCTTCAACCAATGTATCCACGAGTCTCCCAAAATCCAGACAATCTGTTTTCTGAAACACACAGCCATAGCTATCTGTTTTTCTCTCAGGAAAAAGACTTTTTGACAAACTCCTGACACAACACACCCACTAAACTTTACTGACCAATCCCTTGCTCTGCTCATTCTCATTTGCATACCTCCCCACACCAAAATCCCCATATGTAACACGCAATGTCTGCGGACTACTGCCATGTCCGCGGACATATCGTAACATGGACAGGCCTTCTACCATTTCCAATTCACTCTCTGTGCCATTCCCTGATTGGACACAGCTAAGCAGTCACACAACCATCCACCAATCACATCCAAGACCTCTACATCTAACTCCATCATCATAGATCAGCACTTCAAATGTACTGTTAATCACTCTGAGTACAAGTGTCATATCATTGGAAAGCACCTACTACAAGAACTACTGTACAAGTCTCCAAGATGTCTACTTGCAGCTGCATGCATATCCATATCCATGAACACAAACTACAGGTATGCATATTTTCTGTATAGTGCATGTACAATTCTTATAAATGCATATAAACAGATTAACTGTCTTTTAACCTGTATAACCTATAAAATGAACTTACTGTCATTTTTCCCCATCTGCTATAATGAACTGTCACTTCCAAACATATCTGCTATTTAATTTCTTCTTACACACACATTTGCAAAGCATGTTGAACTAACATATTCAAAGTAAAATATAAAGACTGCACATAGTCAAACGAAATTGCATGCACACACTATGTTCAGATATCAAACAAGAATACTTCTACAAAAACATAAAAATCAATGGGCCTCATTACGAGGTAGGAGGTAGCCATGGTGCTATTAGCGCCATGGCTACCCCCTTACCGCATTTTGGGTCCGTGTTCCCGGAATGGGGACTTACCATGTCATTCTGACCTTTGCGGGACCGGTAAGTCCCATTCCGGGAACCATTCCCCATTCCCATTTGAGCCCCCATAGGGCTCAATGGGAAGGTGGCAATAACGGTACCATAAATTATGGTACCGTTATTGACCGCATTGTCCCTTTGCGGGTCCCGTCCTTGACGCCTGCTAAAAGCAGGCGTTAAGGAAGGATCCGCAAAGGGAAATCGTAGTAGGGCGCAAAAGGATTTCCAGCACCGGTGTCATTACCGGTGCCCGGTATCCCTTTGCGCCCTACTTGTAATGAGGCCCAATTGTCTAAATTAACATCAGTGCTATAAACACACAAAATTACTAACTTCTTTCCTTTACAATTGAAGTGAAGACCACTCTCCTGAAAAGCAGCAGCAGAATCTGAAGTACAAACAACAACTCAGAAGAAACCTGCTTATTCCACACAAAAAAGTTAGTTAAATACCACCATAATATTTTTACTGTTACTCAAACACACTGTGGGGTTCATTCATGGTATTTCTATGCCAAAAAACTGAGATTGTGCACCATTCTGCCCACAAATCCCCATTTTTCGGTGCACAAATGACATAACTCAGCCCCTAGAATGTTAGTATTGTAGAACAAAGAACTGTTTTAATTCTATACCATTAGATTTACTATTTGTGCTTCTCCTCACCACCAGCTTACTTTCTACTATCATCTGAACCCCAGTATAGTAACACACAAATTCAAGAATAGCCATCCCAACTAGTTGTAGTTGCCCAATGCACAATCACACACCATCACATACATCTTTAACATCATACTCAGGCACTCATGCACACAGCACACATACATTGCAGAACAGCCCAACCCATACTTTCTTTATTTTTTTCAACAGTCCCCAAAAAGCAAGTCCGTAGAAAGCAACGCAGAAGTAGAGCAAATGAAAATAGAAGTGTCCAAAATAAGCATCCATCTCTAGCAGAATTTGTACAAAAAGTTCAAACAAAACAGCTAATACAGTCATTTAGCGAAACAAAATAAGCTCCAAGTACAGAAACTTTGCCTCCTCTATCAAAATGTAAAACGAAACAGAAAACAATTGACAAGAATTCAGCTACCACTACTGCTAAAACTGCTCCTACAAATCTTGATATAGTGCCAAGTAAGCATACCAAAAAAAGTATTTTAGCAAAAATGTTCCGCCACAGATTCCTTCAAAATCTTATAAAAACAGGAGTGAAATCATGCACAACCCGGAGAGAAATCATGCACAACCCTTAAAACCTAGCATAGAAAATTAATCTTAGAAGCTTTGATAGACAGTGCAATCCTTCTCAAAAGAAAGTTATTTATTTTAGTGTTAAACAAAATGAAACCACTAACAAAACTAATGACTAAATTACAAAAAAGACTTCTCAATAAACGAAATGTCAACAAAAATAACTTCTTAAATATCTGTGGAGGTGAGTGGAGTCACACCACAAGCACAGAACCATATTTTAATGAGGAAGCATACAAACAAAAGCAAACAAATACAATTGCCATACATAGCAGTGGACGAGGTTATGAAAAAGTTAATAATACCATAATGGAACAAGAAATACTGCTTACAAAAATATCCCCAGAAAACTCAGAATTACCCCTCCATTCGACTGAACTAGAACGTCTAGTATACAAATGGCCATGCACGTCAATGTGTAACATTCCCAAAAAATCTTTCAAGTCTTTACGCCAATTCCTCAGTCAGTATGTGAAAGGCAAAGACAAAATCAAAATGAAACTACTGCAAAATATGGATACCTGTCCAGTGAGTAAATACACAGGGCTACAAGAACATTCATTAGCCTGCATTTCAGGACCTATTTGCAAAACCACCTTCCATCATATAAAAATGATATCATCACATCATTCAACTATAAGAAATCTAGTCTATAAACTGTACTATGCTAAAAGTCCTGCTTTAGCACTAGCAAATTTAAATAACTTTATTCTACATGGTACAGCCAAAGACCTACTCGAAGAAATCGACTATATCCAGAAAAAATATTTTGGAAGTGAATGCCACTTACAAAATGCAATAGCTTTACAACAGACTAGCAACAATTCTACGCATGGCAACCTTCTACTATACACATACAAAAAAGAAATACTGAAATTTAAAAGTACATGTCCTGAAGTACCAAACCATGTGTGTGTGTTGCCGCAGAACATTTTATAAAAGTAACACAAAAACTGTAGACCTAACACACAAAATAGAAGACAATGAAGATTCTAAATGGTTTGAATTAGCTCTCTACCTTATAGCAGAAAACAAATACGAAATAACTGACCCCTTAATACTTTGCAGTTACTGCACTATAAAACTTGACAACTCCTTCACATGCTATCACACATAATTTGGAATTATTCCCACTACCAAAACCCCTACAACAACTCAATTTATATGAGAGCATCATAATTCAAACAGTGCACCCCTTTCAAGCAATGATACGCCTTCAACCAAAAACAGCAAAATTACCTCCCTCTGAATTGGTGAAAGGCATTGGTGGCAAAGTAGTGTATTTACCATTAGATCTAAAACAAAATGTGCACACTCTGGGAGTGCAATGTCCAATAGAGCAATCTTTAATTATCTTAGTAAATGGTGTACCTACAAAAGACAAATCAATTTGGCAACAACAACTGGTAGATTTACATAAAGTTAGACAAGCCTTGCAATATCTAAAAGACAATAATGAATACTACAGAGAAATGAATATTGAAGGAAACCACTGAAATAATTCAAGAGTCACCAGAAACTGGTCAATCTGAGCTTCTAGATCCTGCTACAGTATCCAATATTTTAGACCATTATACAAGTCTTCCATTGCACTCTAATGACACCATAGAAGATGCACTAGAAACGTACCAAATGCGACAAACGAAAGGATCACCAATCAGCATATGGAAAAAAAGTATAGAAGCACGTGCTTTTCCTCTACTCTTTCCTACTGGCAAAGGAGGAAGGTACAATCATAGACCTATTCAAATAACAGCATCAGAATACCGCTCATTACGGATGTATTCTGAAGATCCTAGATTTAGACAAAATGTGGAATACATATTCCACCTACTCTTTGAAAATGAACTAGCAACTCTATGTTACGGAGTTGCACACACATTAAAATCAGGAACCCACTTTCAAAATATGTCAGCTATACAATTATTACAAAAAGTGCAAGAAAAAGATGAGGTTTTACAATCAAGTATTACAAATCTATTAGCAAACATGCGTGGTACTAAAGAGTACTGGTTCTGACATCATGGAGATGTACGTTGTATGATAAGAAACCTTGGCCCACCCACTTTGTTTGTTACATTAAGTTGTGCAGAATATGCATGGGAAGATTTACATGATTTCCTACGCATTTCAAACAAAAGCAAAACAAACGTAGATATACTAACACCTGGAGAACTTTGTTCTCTAGATCCTGTTAATGTTTCAAGATATTTGCATCATCGCTTCATTGCTATGCTACACTTTATTTGTAATAAAACTTTTCCTCCCCTCAGAGAAGTGCAACACTTCTTTTAGAGAAAAGAATACCAAGCCAGAGGAGCACCACATATCCACATGCTTTTATGGATTAAAGATGCTCCTAAATTTGGTCAAGACAATGATGCCACTGTGTTACAGTCTATCGAAAAATATGTCACTTGTGAAATTCCATCGGAAGCAACAAATAGTGATCTTTATGCACAAATTTTACAATTTCAAAGACACAAATGTGGCAAATATTGTCATCGCAAATACAAAAACAAAGGGAAATATTACACCAAATGCTGATTTGGTTTCCCTAGACCAGTTACAAAAACAGGTCAAGTGAACAACTTCATGTCTTCAGTTAGACGTAGTGTTAAAGGTAAATCACCTAAAAATACATATTACATAAAAAGAACAGAAGAAGAAAAATATATCAATGATTACAATGCAATCATTGCCCTCTTATGGAATGCAAACATAGATGTGCAGTACATTGCAGACAAGTCCACTGCAGTTGCACGATATGTTACAGCATACTTAACCAAAGCAGAAAAAACAGAGCTTCAAGACCTCTGGAATGACCTGTCGTCAGACAAAACACTGTCTCAAAAATTGTACAGCTTGGGCATAAAAATGCTCTCCCATAGAGAATGTGGCTCCTATGAAGCAGCAGATCGTTTAACCGGTACTGCTTTGTATGGAAAATCTGAAAATATAGTATGGCTAAGTCTTGGTCCTGCTAAATCTATAAAAAGAGTTCTCAAATCATACGACAACATAGAAACAATAGCCAAAAATGATCCCAACAGCCAAGACATTTTGAAAAACAATTTGCTGGACACATACGACCCAAACAGAAGTACCACTTTGGAAACCATGTGTCTATACCACATAGCCCAAAACTTCACATACAAAAATAATATAAAACCCGATGAAAAAAAAGGTAGATACAGAGTGACAAATTGTGAAGGCAGCTTAGTAAAACTCACCAAACCAAGTTTAATTAATCATATCAAATTGTCATTAAAGACTCCTCAACATAAAGAATTATATTGCATGTCCCTGCTACAACTCTTTAAACTATGGAGAAAAGAAGAAGAAATACTAGATAACTATGACTCCTACGAAGATGCTTTCAAAGCAAATGAAAGCACTATAACCGATGTAAACTTTACACACTACAAAACAATGTTGCACAATGAACAGCAACACGAAGAAGAACTCCAGGCCCAACTAGATAAGGACACTCCTGACAGTAGTCAACCTTCTGTAACAGTAAACCAAGAACCACTGGGACAGCCACTACTAGCAAATGAGGCAGAATTAGCTATGACAGAAGTAGAAAACACCATGTGGCAGTATGAAGATAAAGAAGACTTAACTATACTACAATCAAAACTAAACAATGAGCAGCGTAGCATTTTTCAAGAAGTAACAAAAGAAATTGCACATGGTGTATAACATGAAAATAAAGAATGCACCTGCCAAAATTACAAACCTATAATACTGTACATCAGTGGTGAAGCTGGTTCAGGCAAAACATTCTTAATCAAAATCATCAGCAAGTTCCTTCAACAATTGACAAACAACAAACTGTCAGCTGTTGTCACTGCCCCCACAGGTTTAGCTGCCTACAACATAGGCGGTGTCACTTTACACCGATTACTACTCCTGCCAGTAGAACACAAAAACAAATTAGACTATTACAAACTTTCTACAGAAGCTGCAATGGAACTACGCAGAGTGTTAAAACAAATGAAAATGCTACTAATAGATGAAGTGAGCATGGTCTCCAACCTAATGTTGGCTTTGATTCACCTCAGATTACAAGAAGTACTCAAAACAAACTACGAAGAGCTCTTTGGAGGAAAACACATTATTGTTTTCGGAGATTTTCTTCAATTGACATCAGTGAAAGGTGAACCTATTTTTAAAACCTTAGGACACAAACTCTGCCATAAAACTGTTGGCAGCATAGGAAATGTCAAACTTTGGCAACATTTCCAATACAGAGAATTAACAGAAAACATGCGGCAATCTGCAGATCTCACTTATGCCAACATCTTAAAAAGTATTAGAGTTGGTATACTATCTCAAGAAGCACAAGCAATATTGAAAACCCGGCACATTCATGTACTTTATGGCGATAATGCATGTGCTACTGATGTTTTGGAAGAATTAGCGCACAAAAATGTCAATTGTATGGCCTTGCCCAGCTCCATCCCTGGATCTCAGGCCCCCCCACATCTAGTTCCGGCTGTTACACACAGAGCCCAGTAGGGTAAAGGCGCCCTAACGGCCACTTAACTAAAAAACACTAAACGGGGGTGAATGGACTAGCCCCGAAAGGCTCCCTTATAAGACAACAGTTACAGTGCAGACAGTGCACTAACCATCCAGTTCCAGGCCCGACTTCCCCAGGCCATAGCAATAACTATAGTCAAGTCCCACAGTCTCCAGCTGCACCCTCTCCCGTCGTCGATCACTTATCTCTCATTTCCACCTTTATCCGCCTGGACATCCGGCTCCTGGGGGCTGCCCTGCATGTCCAGCCACCCCATGGCTTCCTCAGGCGACTCGAAAAACAAGGATCTGTTGTTGTGAATCACTTTCAATTTGGCCGGATAAAGGAGCATATATTTCTTTCCCACCTCTCTCAGTCTTCTTTTAACCGCCCCAAAGTTCATCCGACTCCTCTGCACCATCATGGTGTAGTCTGGGTAGGCCGTTATAGTTGCCTCCCCTCTCTTGATGGTTCCCCCCTTACGGAAATGCTCCAAAATCCTCTCTCGATCTCGGTAGTTAAGGATTTTGGCTATCATAGGCCTGGGCGGTCTGCCCGGTGGAGGCCTCCTAGCCAATGCCCTATGTGCTCGCTCCACCGCAAAACCCTGCGACAGCGCACCCCCGGTGATCTCTTGGAGCAACATATTCTCGATAAACTCCGTGGGGTTATGACCCTCCAATCCTTCCGGGATGCCCACAATACGGATATTGTTCCTCCGGGCGCGCCCTTCTGCTTCTTCGGCTCTGTTCTCCAAGTTGCGCACTCTCTGCGCCAAGACATGCAGGTCGGCCTTGTGTGAGGCACAATCCGCCGTGTTGGCGCTCCCCTCCTTTTCTAGGCTCTCCGTGCGCTCCGATAGGGTCTTCACATCCTGTCGAAGTAGATTCACCTCCTCCCGAACTTCTCCCACTTTGAGGTTGAGTACTGTTTTCAGGTCCGCCACCACCATTTCAAGCTTGGCCTCCCAGGCGGTTTTCAAATCCGCTTTCAGTTCAGCGATCGCAACTAACACATCCTGATTTGGACTAGCGGTGGCCATGCCACATGCGGATGGCTTCTCCTTGCTCCGAGCACTCTCCTGGCCCGTCGGTGTCTTGGTAAACTCATCCAACGTGGGCTGTTTCACTCTCTGTCTGATGGGCTTATTAGACATCTCGCAGCCACTGTATGCCGTGGGCCCGTTCACTCCCACCTCACCACCACCAAGGGGGAGAGAGGCCTACTTTCCGCCCACAATGGAGCGTGTTCTTCTTCACGCCTCAAGTGTCCCTTTGTAGCAGCCTCTTCCACCACTCATCCGGGTCCCCCACCAAAGGACTCCTGAACTCCCGCTGCAGTTCACCGGCAGAGTAGCCGATTCGGATCACCGCCAAGTCCCACGCAGCACCGTCGTAGGACTGGCCGTAATCCAAGCGTCTCCTGTTGGCTGCCAGCCACCAAGAAGGCCAGCAACGTCAAAATGTGGGCCCTTCGTCTCGGGACTTCCGCGTGACATGCACGCGGTACTTCGGTACTCAAGCCGCGAGGTCCGTTCCACCGGTCAGCCCGGGCGGGTCCCAGTGTCGACCGCTGACCGTCGCTGACCGTCTCCCGAGCCCGTGCTAGGTAATCGGTGCCCACAAAGACGCGCCGATGTTCTCCCAGAGGCGTATCTCTTTCCACACAGCCCGCGCTACCGCCGTTCACCTCGAGGGTGCTCCCCCCATCCTATATGTGTCTCCTCCGTAGTCCGGTATGGGCTGCCACTTTCGCTCAGTCAGGGTCGCGACTCCAGTGACTTCGATCCCATATAACTGCTGTTATCAGGCTTGCGAAGGATCCAGCTCGTCAGCAGTTGTGCAGTTTACATTCATGGACGGATGCCCACGTTTCTGGCCTTCAGGAGTTAGTGCTTATGCACTTTTGCGCAGGATAAATGTAGGATCTCCAGGAGCTCTTCCAGGAGCGCGTCCTCTTACATGGCTTCCAAGCCACGCTCCACCATCCAGCCACTTCCCTGACCCATCAGAGGCAGTCCGCAATAGCCTGCCAATCCACTTTCTCCCTTCTTCTATTATCATAGGAGCAGTGTTCAGATGCTAGCAATGTCTCAGCACAAGGGTCAGTGCAGTTTATTCCATGGGTGATCTACAGAGGGGATTGTTACAATGTAGATGCTCATGTGGACACTGTAAAGCCTTCCACTTGTGTAGTCCTGATTTCACTTTCGGATCGTGTCGTAGCCCGGGAGCTTCACATCTCGCCTCTGAGCTGCTTCCGAACACCCGCCTCTGTGGGCTGAGGGACTCACATGCAACGCAGCGGCTCCAGCGCTGCAGTCCGCCGTCTCCAGTGCCCGCTCCGGCCCAGCGCACGCCGTCCGCCCTCGCCAGCCCCGAGAAATGCAGGGCACTTCGTTAGTTTCGTTGTGAGGTCCGCCTCACCCGCCAGCACGGTTGGGCCCTAGTGCCGGCCGCTCACCTTCACGGGCGGTCCTCCGAGCCCGCACCGGGCAACGGAGGCCACCGGAGACACGGCAATGCACCCCAGAGGTGCGCGGATGCCCCACACGGCCCGCCCCGCGGCCGTCCGCACACAGAGCGCCTTCACCAGCTTATGGTCCTTTGTTCGGTGCAGCCGCCATTTTGTCTACGCCAGTCCGCAGCTCCGGGGGCTTCGCACGCTCAGATCTGCCGTTCCCTGGGTTGCTCGGGTCTCATATTATTGGCAATTATTCCACGTGCCCTCATGAGCAGATGCCTGTGTTCCTGGCGTCGGAAGGTCAGCACAAGTACACTTATTCCAAGGATGAATGAAGGATCTCCGGGAGCTCTTCCGAGAGCACGTCTCCTCACATGGCCTTCAAGCCACGCCCCCTGTCAATTGTATGGCCTTAATGCCAACTCTTGCAAGCTGTTTCAAATTCAATGAAACAATGTTAAATAAAGAAATGCAACTAATAATGGAAATTAGCACCACAGACAAACTAGACGTACATGGTATGACACTACCCATGTGTGAGCAAGCCACAACAAGACTAAATAGTTTAGAAAATTCAATCTCCAACACAGCTGGGTTGGAAAAAATATTAAAATTATCCTTAAATTGTAGAGTAATGCTTAAACGTAACCTTGACGTGGATCAAGGATTAGTTAATGGAGCACTGGGTGCAGTTGTTGGCTTTCAAACATACCCACGTGACAACAACATTCAGTTTGTCAATATTCTCTTTGACAAACTTTCAGAAGTGAAAAGGATAGGACGCTGAACAGCTCGATTACTTCTCTTCAAAGACATGTATGTACGCAGAGAACAATTTTCTCTAACTCTTGCATACGCAGTCACCATTCATAAATCACAAGGTCTTACCCTAGACAAAGCATTGATAGATATTGGTAACACAGTCTTTAAAGAAGGCATGAGCTACGTAGCACTATCACGCTTACGTACACTTGAAGGTCTATTTCTAATCAACTTTGATGCAAGTAAAGTAAACGCTGATATTCCTTGCATTTTAGAATACAATAGACTACGTTCACTATACACCCCCATCTAAAAACATATCCTGTTCCACAAAAAGTAAAACGTTGTAAAAGAAAACTAATTCAAACAGCTAATACTTCATCAATTACCACAACCAAAGAAGAACCTATTACTCAAAGTAACTCGGGAACTTCTTCAAAGAAACAACACACATTCCGAAAAAATTACTTGGACACAGACTTATCTGGTCCATTTAAATTTTCAAATTTAACTGGTGTAAATTGCTATGCAAATGTAGCAATGAATATTCTATTTCAATTGCCACCAATTGTTGACATTTACTTACACAGTACAGACCAATTGTGTTTGCAAATGTTAGTACTTCATAGAAACGCAACAAACGATCCTGACAACACTTATAGTGTTCATGGAATAAGACAAGAATTGGACTACGCTGCTGGAATGGTGAAATTCACTATAAACTCACTGGAAAACAAAAACATACCTATAAATGAAATCTTCTAGATTTCATACATGTGGAAACATACATGCACTCTCTGCAACAATGTGACACAGGAACAAATCCCCAATGAGCGCTTCGTGTATGTATCCATACCTAATTGTGAATCCGTTCCATTTCAGCAACTTGTACAAAATGCAAACCAAGGTAGATTATGTAATACCTGCAATTCGGATAATCACTCCACCTTACTAATACAAACACATAGTAAATACGTAATACTAATGCTTCTACGTACCAATGCAGATGGTACCAAAAACAACTGCAAGCTGACTGGATTCACACATGGTCAAGTATCACTTGGTAAGAAAACCTTCACAACAATAGGTATAATCTACCACACAGGAGCCACAACCAATGCAGGTCACTATACTGCATATATATAAAGAAATGTGGATGGTTCGAATGTAATGCTAGTACCATTACTCTAAAGCAGAGATTACCAGCAAATCTTACAAACGCTTATTTAATCTTCTTAAAACCAAAATGTAATAACTAATCTGTACTTAAACATTAACAAAACTTTAATTAAAAAACTATAAACTGTTAGAATATGCCAACAAGTATCTAACTGCCCCAATATTCTACAACAACTAAACAGATAAATGAATATCACTAAATTATATCAAAAAATAAACAGCTAGAATACGCCAACTGTTATCTAACTGCCCTAAGATTTTGCAATAACCAAACAGATAAATCAATACCACTAAATTATATAAAAAATAGACAGTTAGAATGCGCCAACTGGTATCTAACTGCCCCAAGATTTTGAAATAACCAAACAGATAAATCAATACCACTACATTATAACAAAAAATAGACAGTTAGAATATGCCAACTGGTATCTAACTGCCCCAAGATTTTGCAATAACCAAACAGATAAATCAATACCACTAAATTATATAAAAAATAGACAGTTAGAATATGCCAACTGGTATCTAACTGCCCCAAGATTTTGCAATAACCAAACAGATAAATCAATACCATTAAATTATATAAAAAAATAGACAGTTAGAATACGCCAACTGGTATCTAACTGCCCCAAGATTTTGAAATAACCAAACAAATAAATCAATACCATTAAATTATATAAAAAAATAGACAGAATACGCCAACTGGTATCTAACTGCCCCAAGATTTTGAAATAACCAAACAGATACATTAATACCACTACATTATAAGAAAAAATAGAGAGTTAGAATACGCCAACTGGTATCTAACTGCCCCAAGATTTTGCAATAACCAAACAGATAAATCAATAGCACTAAATTATAACAAAAAATAGACAGTTAGAATATGCCAACAGGTATCTAACTGCTCCAAAAATCTGCAACAAGCCAACAGATAGAACATTAGCCAGAAACAACAAGTGAACACTGAAAACAAACAAACAAATAGACTGCGGAATACCAAAAAAGGTTTTTTTTAATCTGACATGGATTTTTTTTTTCCACAGACCCAATGATTTTAGCAACAAACACAGAAACTGAGCAAATTGCACAGTACACTAGTTTGTAATCTACTAAATATGAGGGTCAAAATAATTTAAAAATGTCTATTATTCAATGTTATAAGTCGTTACAAACTACCAATACTAACATGATCTTTTCTTTTATCACAGAAATTGACAAGGAATATATGCACTCCAGTTACCAAACCAAACAGTAAGTATATTATAATAAGTACAACCACCGCAGCATATCACACCCATAGTGGCTTATAACTTCGGTGCTTATAAATTTGGTCTTGGCCATGCACCCAAGACTCTAGGCCCTGGCCAGAGCCACTACAGCATATCACTCCCATAGTGGCTTATAACTTCGGTGCTTAAAATTTGGTCTTGGCCATGCACCCAAGACTCTAGGCCCTGCCCACAACCACCACAGCATATCACACCCATACTAGCTTATAACTGTGTTGCTTATAAATTTGGTCTTGGGTGCCGAAGTTATAAGCCACTGCCATGCACCCAAGACTCTAGGCCCTGGCCACAACCACCACAGCATATCACACCCATAGATCACACCCAAAGAATCAAACATTTTACCTATGCCATATGGGCACTTTTTATGTCCGCAAACAATATGCGTGTTCTTAGAACAGTTTCAACTTGCCTATGAACAGTACGGACAGGAATAGTATCCTTAGGTCATTCCCATTTCATTTGTTAACAAACATTTCAGGACACCGTGTGTGTTCATAGAACAGTTTCAACTTGCTTACGAACAATATGGACAGGCATTGTGTCCTTAGGACACCCCTATTTTGTTTATTTACGAAAATCCCAGGACACTTGATATGTTCTTAGAAGACTATAGGCCCTGCCCACAACCACCACAGCATATCACACCCATACTAGCTTATAACTTCGTTGCTTATAAATGTGGTCTTGGGTGCCAAAGTTATAAGCCACTATGGGTGTGATATGCTGCGGTGATTGTGGCCAGGGCCTAGAGTCTTGGGTGCATGGCCTACAGCCTATGGCCTATGGCCATGTACCCAAAACTCTAGGCCCTGGCCACAACCACCGCAGCATATCACACCCATAAATCACACCCATAGAATCAAACATTTTAACTATGCCATGTGGGCACTTTTTATGTCCGTGAACAATATGAGTGCTCTTAGAACAGTTTCAACTTGCCTATGAACAGTACGGACAGGTATAGTGTCCTCAGGACACCCCCATTTCGTTTATTTACGAACATTTCAGGACACCGCGTGTGTTCTTAGAACAGTTTCAACTTGCCTGCGAACAATACAGACAGGCGTAGTGTCCTCAGGACACCCCCATTTTGTTTATTTACGAACATTTCAGGACACCACGTGTGTTCTTAGAACAGTTTCAACTTGCCTACGAACAATACGGACAGGCATAGTGTCCTCAGGACACCCCCATTTTGTTTGTTTATGAACATCCTAGGACACTTGATGTATTCTTAGAACAGTTTCGACTTGCATGCGAACTATACGGACAGGTACTGTGTCCTTAGGACACCCCGTTTTCATTAACTACCGACATTAAGGACAGCGCTGCTGTCCACGGTCAGAACGAACACAACAGGGGTGCCTGCCACCTAAATAAATACAACATTTTACCCATCTCTTACTCCCCCGCCCTCTCCAAACAGTCTTACACACCAACACACTTGACTAAATAGTATTTTTTCACCAAATTTCACCACGCTGTCCGCGGATACAAGATGGCGGGCGTGCCCGGAAAATCTGACGCACCACACGTTCTGAACCACCCAATCAGCGAGCACATCGAATGTCTGCGGACATGACGCGGATCGCCCAACCAATCATGGGCCGAACAGGGAAGTGTGTTCGCGGAGCGGACATAGATATCCCTAATTGTTTTGCCTTATGTTTTAGTCATTTAAAAAAAAAACTACTGGACGGATTTACACCAAATTAACAAAAGCACGCTTTCGGGACTAAGCCGCCGCCCCTGCCGCAAATTTGATGTAAATCCGTCCAGCGGTTTGAGCTGTAGGCGTGAGCAACGTTTTTTCCCATTATGTCTATGGGAAAAACAGAAGTTCTGGGACCCCCCCTATAAATTTGCCCCCCCTGGACCAAACTTCACCAAACTTTGCAAAGGAATTCAGAGTGGGCCATATTGCAAAGTTTGGTGAGGATTCGTCCAGGGAGAGCGAAGTTATAAGCCGCCCCAAAAAGGGCTCTTCCTATGGAAACAGCAACTTAAACATAACTACACAGCCACTACTGTGGCTGTGTAATATATATATATATATATATATATATATATATATATATATATATATGCATGCATTACTGGCTCTTCATCACATCCGCTTGGCATTGTGCTTTTTTTGCACCAGTGCAAAGTCACTTTCCACTGCGCTAAAGTTCCATGAATAGGGCCGCCGTTTAATTTGTGTTAAATGAACCTTAACTCTTGATGAAATTTTTTTTTTTATTGAGAATTTTAGTATTTTTTGGAGGGATGTAGGTATTCCTGCTGAGCAGGACAGAGTACCAGCAGTGCAGTGGAGGAAAGAGAAATGATCAGATTCCACATGTAGCATATGTGTGTGTGTAGCGCAAGAGCATGTTCAATAACACCATGTGGCATAAGTGTACGTGTTATAAGAACGTGGTGGCCAAGCGGCTACCTTGAACATTTACTGTGGAATTTGTTCAGAATTTATCATGGAGGTGTTCAAGAGTTATTAAGAAATCTATTTTTCTAAAACTCATTAGACAATTCATCTTAACCTTATCAATGCCATGCGCTAGTGCGATTGCATAATATAAATATATCTTTTAACACTGTTGCCTAGAAAGGCGATACCTCCAATTAATATTATTAACATATGTATATGGCACATAAACAGCTCAGAAGCAGTGAAGCATTAGGGTAACATTAACAGCAAATGTGTTGAGGGTCAGACAGTAACACATTTTTGTGTTACTGTCTGACCCTCAACACTACATGTCTCTGTGGATAATCGAATCTGGGTATCGTGGTCTGACCACTTTGCTTTTCCCATCACACTCACCCTACCACACAAAATCCCACCACCTGCCACACATCCCCTCACCCTCCAGCCAGACAAACCAAACACATTACAGACATAGCCTTAGCACCACTCATACCACTCCCACCTCCCAACACGCACATTCTTCCATCCTACTCCACCAATAAAACATCATCATCACACAGATACTCATCAAAATGACACCCCTAAAATTACAAAAAGCCCACAACAACCACCACAAACCATGGTTGAACAGTTCCCTTCTCTCGATCGAGCAGGAAACCAGATGCCAAGAAAGAGCCTGGCAAAGGAAATCATGCCCCTCAACCAGGACACCCCTCAGAGTCTGCCATAACAAATATAAAACAGCAATATGCAATGCCAAAGCCACCCATTACACCCAAGAACTCCAATCCACTACCAATCATACCCAGAAACTATTCCACATTGCCATGTCCCTTTCTAAACCACCATCCACACCTTCCACACCCCCATCCACTTCAGTATGCAACTCCCTCATGAACTACTTCAACTCCAAAATACACATCAGTGAAGCCCTCACCTCAGCTCTCCTACTCACACCCCCCACTCCCAAGCATTCCAACGCATGGGACACCTTCTGCCCCATCGACACTGAAACTCTCCTCAATTTAATTGCCAAAAAAACATAAAATGGCACATTTCCATGGATGATGCGTGCCCACCTCAAGCTGCATCCAATTGTTTCACCTCCCTAGCTCTTCTCTCACATGGTACTATCCCAACTGCACTCAAAATGGGACAAACCTTACCCCTCGACCCCACGCTTTCTAAAAACATCATCCCCATTACTATCCTAACATACCCCACCAGAATCATGGAACACTTTGTAACTACCCAACTGCAACAACAGATCACCACAAACAACCTATGCAACGCCTATCAATCAGACTTTCGGCCTAGACACAGCACTGAGACTGGTAGCCTTCAAATCCTGGATGACCTCCACAGCATCACAGACAAAGGACACACACACTACTCCTACTCCTCGACCTCTCTTCAGCCTCCAACAACATCGACCACACCATTCTACTACACATCCTAGCCCACAGGATGAATCTCTCTGGCACCGTACTCAACTGGTTCACCTCCATTCTCACTAACAGTAAACACTTTATATCCATGCCCCTGTATCAATCAGACCCCACTCCTGTCTGCTATGGGGTCCTTAAAGGCTCCTCCCTATCTCCACTCCTCTTCAACCTATGTTGAATCCCTTTGACAGACCCTTAGCAAGCACAACATACATTTCCACCAATACGTAGATGACACCCAAATATACTTTCAAATTTCATCCACTTTACAACTCCACACCCTCAAGACTTGTCTCTCCACCATCAAAAACTGGATGGCCACCCACATCCTCAAACTCAACCCTTCCAAAACACAATACCTCCTCATCTGCCCCCCAAAGGCACAAACCTGACCTGGATAAAGGAACTCGCCAGGGTCAACCCACACACATCGCTCTCCACACCTGTTAAATCCCTGGGCTTTACCATCAATCCCCACCTTTCCTTCACACACCACATAGGTTCTATCACTAAAACATGCAATCTAAAACTACACCTCCTTCACAAAATCAGACATATCCTTCCTCCTGATGACTTCTGCACTGCAGTCCAATCACTGGTTCTCTCTAAGGTGGACTATGGAAATGTTCTCCTCAATGGACTCGCCAACAACACCTTTACCCCCCT
Organism: Ambystoma mexicanum; assembly: GCF_040938575.1. Lineage (NCBI taxonomy): Eukaryota > Metazoa > Chordata > Amphibia > Caudata > Ambystomatidae > Ambystoma > Ambystoma mexicanum. The sequence goes on from NC_090932.1 coordinate 1,302,723,529, forward strand.
GCACCCAGACTCATCTTCCACCTACCCAAACATTCACACGTCACCCCGGCTCTTGCTCAGCTCCCCTGCTCCCCATGTCACAGAGAATTGCCTTCAAAGGACTCTGCATTGTATTCAAAGCCATCCACCTCAAAACTCCATCTTAGCTTCCTGACAAACTCAAACCTATCACCCACACAAGCACCAGACAAGCCAGCCAACACCTTCAACACATTCCACTCTGAAAACTCACATGCATACAAAAATAAGCATTTACTTACTGGGCACCAAGGGCACGGAACACCCTACCACTCCACATACCACTGCATCCTTCATCACCACTTTCAGAAATCCCTCAAAATATACCTGTTTCCCCACACATAACCCTGGCATCCTCCACTGCTACCACTGGACTATCTTACTCTTCCTATCCTTTGCTGAAAACATGTTGTAACAACTTTTTGCAACTCCACCTTTTCAATATTTGAACCATGTAAGGTGCTCCGAGACCCACTCAGTAGGGCCAGCGCTAAACAAAAATTCAAATAAATAAATAATGTGTGTGTGTGTGTGTACACAAAACAATTAACACAGTAGCACTGTATTGAGTTACATATAGTCCTCCATGGCTGTGAGTAGCCTCAAAGTCTAGGTAATGTCACGTTGAGGCTGACATACCAAGGGTTTCAGCTATTTATGGAACAGGAGGGGAAGGAGTGATCCGTTTTGCCACTAGGATGGAATTCCATAGGACCTCAGTTTAGCAGGAGAAGGACTGTTCCCTTATTTCTTCCTTGTGGATACATCTAGGCTCAAGTCTTTTAATGGTCCTACTGCACGTATGAGTTAACAATGAGCCAGCCGATGCTGTCAACTTGAGCACCAGCACCACAGCAAATATACACTCCCCAGCTTATAAACATCATGAAGAAAACATCATATCACCAGTGAAAAGTGCTTGCAAAACACCTTACATAGCTTGCAGCAAGGCCCGATGAAAAAAGGAGGGCACAAGCAACAAAAAGGACAGGTGCATGGCAGAAAATGACCCCTTACCTGCCTGCGATACACACAGCAGTTAGGAAACTTGGGCTCAGGATCCTGCAGGGGAGGCCAGACTGTCTTTAACACCAGAATTTTCTAACATCCTGGAAGAAATGCATAAAGTGAGGGTGAGTCTGTCTGGCAAAGTAGATGATGTGAATATCAAACTGGATCTCATGCAACAGCTCATGGACATGCTTGTTGGCAAGATTACCGAAATGGAAAACCGAGTAATTAAGCTAGCATGGAAAGCGCAACAATTTCACAGAGGTTCTGGAGCCAGATCAAGCCAGACTCAATGATGGAAATAGACAAAATGCTAGGTGAAATCCAGCTTTATTAACCACTTAACCGCTAAGGAAAATGATCATAATGTGCACTCCCATGCACCTAGGATGAGCAATCTCGTCTTTAAAGCAGGGACAGCATACACGCACAGAATGTCATCGCTCTCAGCGTGCTTATCAAAAACAACAGTTTTTATACTACGAATGTGTGATGAACGATGCCATAACATAATATCAGTTTACAAACCTATGGGTTATGGGGAATGGCTAAAGGGATTGACTACATATACATTCTAATTGGGTAACAACCATCTGATGGCTCCACCTGAGACCATCTCTAAATTGATAATAGTAAAAAGACATAATTTCTACAATAGATTATTGATTGGCATAATACATACAGGGCGGCCTAAAGTCAGGGGTTCCGATTGGTTGGCTTCTTACTGGCCAACCTTGGGCAACTGACATGTCATCAAGACATGAGCCAGACAGTAGCAGAGGGAGAGCGGTCCATGGACTGCTTTCCTTACAATTAAAGAAAATACAATCCCTTATTCCTAGGCCATCAGCCAGAGTGATTTCTTTGTATTTGATCTTGTGTGGTGCCTGGGAATATGCATGAGAAGTGAGGCAGGTGCCCTAGATGTATGTGTTGCCAATTAATGGACAGTATTCTTCAATTATGTGTCACCTGTGATGAGACCGCATTTGGAATTATTTCATCCTGCATTTATTAGAATTGTAGCTAATATCAGGGCCAGTGTTATGGTTCCTCTTTCCACTGGGGACACTCTTGAGCTATTCCCCAGTCTTTGGGCTTGTCCTGCACCTGGCTTCCAAAGACTGGTTGTTCTTTTAATGAATCTATGAATATATGGCTTGCGTCTTGGGAATCGTTAGCTTGTACTTTCATTGCAACTTTCCTATCCTCCCTTTTTCATTGTAACCTTGGCTTGGGTTGCTTGCTGCTGTCTGAGCTATTCATTCATCTGTATTTTTGTTATTTCAGCATTTTGAGTCCTCGTGAATCCTTCAGGACTTTTATTTACTCAGAAGCGTGTTGTGACTTCCATTTTGGAAGATATGGCGGCCCGTTACTCTCACATTTCTATGTTAGTGAGCTATATTCGCGTATTGTTCATGTTACATTTAACGTATACCGTGCTTATGTTAGTATTCCTCATGTCTTATGGATGCCAAGTTAATATTCCTCATGTATTAATACATATATTACCTAGTGTTTGCATTCTTCATATTGAGTGCACATTTGCTTTGTGTCTAGTGCATACACGTGTATTGTTTCACTGTTTGTTTATTCTTGCCATCTTTAGCTTAGTTCGTGTCCATCTCCTGCTCTACCTTCCTGGGATATGGGAAGTACAGTTGCCTTAGGGAGTAATGTTTCTCACCTGTGCAGTATTGGGCCGGGGTAGGGGCAGTAGCTATGGATGATGGAACCATCTGCCTCCCAACATGCCCCCCTCGGGTTGAGTGCTTGACCACATCCTCCTGCTTGCCCTCCCCCACACTGGGCACTTTGGCTTTCCATATCTTAGTCACCCCCTCAAGGTGCCTGTCTGCCTGACATGTTTGTCCACGCTCCAGGTCATATAGCAGCATTCCTCATTGGAATCACAATATACTCAATTCTCAGTGTAATTGTGAAGGTCCTGAGGACAAGTAAACATTGATCCTAGAGGGGCGATATGACTTTCCATTGCTTGGGCACAGTGTGTGTCATTTGTTTGAGTATACATATGCATGTGAGCATCCAAGATTATTACTATTTTCATTCCTATTGCACCCTTGGCATCTTTTTTGCAGCCGTGTATTGCAATTCCTAAAATGCAGAAGGCAAATAGTACTAGTACTAGAATGACCAGTAAAATTATGAATGTGTTAGTCAATCATGTGGGTATCCATGAGAACAGGTACAAGAACCAGTCATCATCCTCAATCTCTTCCACCTCTTCCACCATTTTTGTGTGCAATTCTGTTAATGTGGTTATGGCCTATGCTAGGGTTTGATTTTCCTCATTGGGGTGGGTATTTATATGTGCAGCAAGAAAGCACAATTTTTGTGCACACGCCCCCTCCATGGTGATTATTAGATCGAGAACAAACCTGTTCTGGAGGGTTATAAGTCTTACTGCCCTCAACTACTCTCTTATGCATTAAAGCCTTTCACGGCTGCATTAATTATTTGCAGCAACACCCATCTGGTTATTTGTGACCATTTTGCATTTGTAGATGCTTGCAAGCCAGGAATAAAGAAGGAAGTAAAGAACACTGCCGTCCTACTCAACAATGTATACACATCTGGTATATCATCATAGGCCTCTATTGATTTAGTCGAAAAATAATTTTCCTTTTTACTGCATTTAAGGTTAAGGGACCTTTTGTTTCTTAAGTGTGGATCTATTCGGGTGAAATCACCAATCTGTACTTTACTCTGAAGTATTACTGGAGCTGGTGCATTTATTACCACCGCCAAGCACACCCCACCCCAATATGGTGGAGCTGCATATAGGCTTTTGAACCACAGGCCCAATAGTGGTTCATGAGCATGGTGGTGCCAAATTTCATACCTAGTATATCCATGATGCGTTTGCATCCCTCATTTTCGCCAACTTTCACTGAGGCATTATTCCTAAAACATAACTTCAGGACTTGCATTTTGGTTATGGCTAGTGGCTTTGCTTCATCTTCCACTCATGTTAAAAGTTTGGAAGGTTGTTTCCATTCTTCACAGCATACTTTACCTGCATTTTCTATCACATCAATGGATGCAGACACCACTGCCTCTGCTCTGTATCTCTTTACACTGTCAACCCATTCCCCCGAGAAGAATACTTTTCCAATTATTTGCCATTTTAGCCTGTTGAAACAATAACATATGGGCTTTCCCTTGGCATCCCTGCATTTTAACATTTCATGAGGCACTATCTGGACCTGTCCAGATATATTTTAGCACCTTGCTGAGAGGTGTTTTTTCTGTCAGTCCTGCTTCAACAATATCCATCATGGGTTTCTCCTTCATATACTTATCTACGTATAGGAAATCTGCGTATGTCACATATTTTATAATGGCTGATTGTCCTTCATATTGTCCTCTTATCAGGCACAGTGCAAGATGTAACAAGCAATGTGCTCTGTATTCTGGTACTTCCTGAAGTATGACTACTCTAAAGGCAGTCCTGGCATATGGGATAAGTGAGCAAACAAACCACCTCTCATCAGACGTCTCTCTCCGCACTCGGCTCATGTGCTGGTACCACAAATTATTAGTGGCATATGCAGAACCAGCCATATTGTGACTCAGGTGCATAGGGCCATCTAACACACTTTTTTTATTCTTTTCATCTGCATGCTTATTGTTGCCATAAGCATAATTGCTAATTGCTAAGCATCATTGCTAATGTGTCTACCTTTTTCAAATAATTGGAAGCGTTATTCCTTCTAAGTGCTAAATGTGAATATCTAACAGCATTGAAAAATCAAATTTCTTTCACCAGAGGCAAGTTCTTTGCAGTCTCTTTGAGGAATAAATATTCAAAGAAAGAATCATGTTAGTATCAAAAGGAAATTTCTTTAAAAAATAAAATAGGCTTTTATGTTAAACAATAATATGGCAAGACAGATGTTCCATGCTCCTAAAAAGGGTTATTTATCCATCAAATAGGATAACACCAAGAAAAATATAATTCTTATAGGTAACATTTGTTATTTTCTTTTTACTGCGGAAGTATTTGTGCTTTATTTCAAGCAAGTGTTGTTGAAAAGACGTTAAATTGCCTTGTCTGTATATCTATAAGGAAACAATGGGCTTCATTACGAGTTTGCTGGTCTGGTAAAAGGGTGCAGTAAGCTCACTGGTACCCTTGTTTCCGGTTAGGCAAACTCTGAGTCTGCCTGCCGTGGCCACTGTGCCCGACAGATCTGAACCTGCTGGGCGCAGTGGCCATGGTAGGCAGACTGTTCACAGAAGCACTAGCACCGTTTTGAACAGTGCCGGTGCTTCCATGTCCCCACTCCCATACATAGAGACTCATAGGACTCTATGGGTGGGAATGGGGACTCACAATTTTCCGGCGCCTGACTTCCCGGGCCGCCGGACTAGTAATGAGCTGGTGGCATCAGGAAGTCAGGCACCAGTAAAATATTGCTGGTGGCACCGGCAGAGTTACCACCGGACCCATAATGAGGCCCAATTTTTTTTATTCTACTTGCTGCTGATTGGCTCTTGTCATCGAGCTTGTTTGGACTATTCGCACATCTTCTTCACCTTTGTGCTCGATGTTGGCAGGCAGGGGGGTGTCTCCTTTGTAGAGTTTGACATCACTGAGGTGCAGCCAGACTGCCTTGCTTGGAGATTCACTGCTGTTTGGGTAACTGCTTCAACTATGAATGGTCCATCAAAATGGGGCTTTTGCCACCATCTCGTAAAGTTATTGCACAGGACCTTGTCCCCTGGTTACAGTACTGGTGGTCTTAATAAGGTCTTAGGATCAACTTGTTTATTTGCTTCATCAGTCTTCTTTGACTCCCCCTGAAACGCTCGAAGCTGTCGAGACATAAATTTAGGAGACTCCAACATAGCTATCAAATAATCATGTATTTCTTTCCCTAACATAGTAGCAGCACTTTCTGCATCAGTTTGAGCTCATGTGGGAGGAGCAAGGAGTGTGTGCATTCAGCGTCCTGTCACCAGCTCATGTGGAGTCAGGTGATGGTTGGAGCCGGGCTGATTGCTAATAGGGCTAAAGGAAGGCAATGGAAGCCAACCTTTTTTCAGTGTCTCTTTTAGTTTAGCAATCTGCTCATTCAGGAGGCCATTAAGGTGCACACAGATTCCGTTTGCTTGTGGGCGGTAAGCGGACAAGAATGTATGCTTAATACGCAACAGGATTTTGATGTACTCAAATACCCCTTTTACAAAATGCGGTCCATTGTCAAACTGGAGTACTTCACACACTCCCCATCTTGGAACTACCTCACATACAAGGAACTTCACACCACATAATCATCTGGATGTGTGCATGGACCTGCTTTGATCCATCAGGAAAAGGGACATACGATTCCTAGCATATAACTGTAGCCATTAAAAATTTGGAGCATATTTACATAGTCAAAATGCAAATGCTGTAATGGTCCACTAGGACGGGGTATTGCTCTCACTGTTCACAAAGTAAGGCCAATGGTAAACTTCTGGAATGTCAAACAATTTCCAACAAAATCTGCAATGTGTTCTGCCAAATTTCCAACCACTCCTTCAAATTCAGTACTGCAAGACACTCTCTTGATGTGTGTGCTGGGTGGTGCAATTGGTATAGTGCAATTTTAAGCAGCCCTAGAGGCATGACTGATTTCCTGGTGCTGTCTTGCTGCCACATTGCATCTGTGGGGGACAATGAGCACCCCTTTTATTTCCATACTCTTGCTCTTCTGGTGGTTCTCTTCCCTGAAATGTAGTTATTTGTGCTACGCGTAGTGTATCAAAACCCTCCTTCATCACCATGTTGTGTGCACATGTGTATTTATTCGTTGTAGTTGTAATGTCAGATATTTCAGGAAAAGATGCTGCTCTTTTTGCGTCAAGTTCGGCTGCCTTGTTGCAGCGAGAAATCAAATCTGCACCTCTGGTGTGCACTGTGAACTTTACCACAGCGATGGCCGATGGGAGTTGGAGTGTGTCTATGAGCCTGTCCAATAGCGGCACATGCTGCACTAGTGTGCCATCTGTGCATAAGAAGCCACACTTCTTCCATCATGGCAGTCCTGCATGTACTGTTGACGTCACGTAGGCGGATTCGGAATACACCTTTACCTCCTCTTCTTCATGAGAGCCAAAATCAGCGCTACCAATTCTGCTTGTTGTGCTCAGAAATGCGCGGGCAATCTCGCACTTGTCATTGTCTCAAACTTATCATTCAGTTTTGCTTTTATCACTGCTGTCACACTGTGTCATTCGCCAGTGCTCTAGTGTATTGACTATGACCCATCAATTAAGAGAATTAGCCCTCCTGCGAGGGCATTTTCTTTAACATGTGGTATCTCATCATAGTATTCAGTGCACTAAGTACAATCATGCACATTGTCTCCTTCCTTCACTGGTTCTGCTATGAATATAACTGGATTCACCACTCGACACCTGACAATTTTGATCAATGGGTTGGATATACTTACTTCATAACTGGAGGTTCTCTGTGTGGTCAACATGCTTTTGGTCTTTTTAAGTATAGCAAATAGGGCTTGCTCAACATATAATGTAACTGTGCATCCCATAGTTATGCTAGCAGATTTCTCTATCACAAAGGCTGATGCCCCCAATACTTGCTCGCTGGGATAATGACCTCTCATTGCTGGGTCTAAAATCCTACTGTAGAATGCTGGTGGCTTGTGTCTCATGGTAGTTTTCTGTGTGAGGACAGCGGTCATCACTACTGCATTTGAGTTTTCTGTGTGAGGACAGCCGTCATCACTACTCCATTTGAATGGGAAAATAAAACACATTTCTCATTGTAATCTGCTAATTGCTAGTTTCAATTCATCAAAGGCATCTATCATCTCGCCTGTCCAGGTTATATTACGTACACTAACAGAAGACAGTTAGTATCTAAATATAAGGTATAAATAACTATTAGCTGAATAAATGTGTAAATGTTAAATTCGGTCTAGTTTTAAAATCTCAATGTCCGACAGAAGCAGGCTCTCTGCCAAAAGGAATGTGGCCTGCGCTATAAATGGATTGCAGAACTCATGTAGTGTTGCGTTACTGAGTAGTTCTGGAAGAGCACACAAAGTGGCTCACCAGCTATTGGCTGTCTGTCAAAAAGCCCATGCAGGCTAAGGTTCGATGCAGACAATGCAGAATTATGGAGTACAAGGTTTAAGGGGAATTACTGGACCAGATAAAAACATGAGTAAAATGAATGAAATTGGGAGAGCATGACGAGAAAATATTTTTATATATAAATGTTCATAATGTAGCAAAATGATTAAAAAAACAGGAGCTATAGTGTATTTTTGCATAGGCTAGCAGTATGTTAAGTAGCATGTCCTAAACGGATTCTGACCATGAAGGAAGGAAGACTGTAGCATCCCTTGTAGGGAAGAAGGACAGTTGTGGGTGGAGCTATGCCCATATCCAGAGATGCCACTACAGCAAGTTAAGAATATATAAGATCATGCCTGGCTCCAGTCTGCAGGAGCTTGGAACAGCAGAGGGACAGAAGATGCCGTTCAGGGAGCAGAGTTCTTTGCCCCATCCTCATTTCTGTACAGATAAATTTTGTTATCCTTGCAAGATAGACTCTTGGCCTTAATTCCCTAGAGGGGTGCATTCATTCTGGTGTGAGCGTGATTAGGGGTACCCGTATAATTAAGGGGTACCCCTATAAATTGGGCTTCCCTTACAACTGTCATCAGTTTTATTGAGTCTCTCCTGCACTACACTTCCTCTGTGTTGCTGCACACTAAAATGTCATCTACACATTTTATTACTATGCTGCCAAATTGCACATTTCCCAACTCTAACTGCAGAACTTTGTTAAAGACCGAGGAGGACTCACAGTACTCCTAAAGTAACTAAGCATGTTTTAATTTAATTCTGCGGTAAGTGAATAAGGTCAAATACTGGGACTCTTCATGCATTGGGATGGAAAAGAAAACATTCTTTAAGTCAATCACTGTAAAATATTTAGCTTTAGATGGGATGTGGCTGGGTTTGGAACCAATGGAAACTCTGCCTCAACAATATTGTTCAGGGGGCGTAAGTCCTGAATAAATCTCCACAACCCTCCTGTCGCTTTTTTCACTGGGTACACTGCCGTGTTATGTGGGGAATCTGAAGGCAATAATATCCCATGTCGCACTAAGGTGGCACTAGTGTCATAAATACCCTCATCAGCTTCTTTTGACGTGGGATATTGTGTTACCTGCAGTAAAATAGCTCAGTGTTTAAACTTTACTTTGACTGCCCCTACTCCTTTCAATAGACCAATGTAATGGGGACTGTTGGTCAACAAAGTGCTTAGCGATTATGAACAAGGGCTCCTGGAGATGACCCTATTCTGCCCAGGAGGGCTCTATGATGATCAAAATACAGGCAAATGGGTCAGTAGAACTAGCATACCCTCTTATTGCTCATTTTCAATTCACAAAGGATTTGAGTACCACACCTGAATAGTTGTAATACATCTTTTTTATGATTTGAACTTACTTGTTGGTTTTAGTATAATGCTGAACACCAATAATTACATCTAGGGCAACAAAAATTGCACAATGAAGAGAAGCAAGTTAGATACCTTGCACATACATATATACAGTCAACATAATGGAGATTCTGCTGTCGGTATACAAGACAACAACAGGGGTCATATCACATGAACACTTGCAATGAGTACATATAATGAATGTCAGTTAGATACAGTGAAAAACATTTGTGACACTGTGATTTGAGAGTGATTGTCCATGTGTGACACTGTGATTCGAGAGTGATTGTCTACACCACAGTGTGTCGGCCTTATGTGGGGGCTATGTGAGCCATGTTCTTCTTAGGGCCTTCGTCAGGACAAGGAAGGCTGTGTCGTCTTGTTGTTCGGAGAGTACTGTGGGAGGTAAATGGGACCACAGGCGTAAAGGTAGAGTCAAGAGACCTGCAGTGTTTACAAGCTCAGAGTCAAAATGGACGCCTAAATATAGGTAGCCGCCGGATCGCAGTCGTAAGATGTGGTGAGGGACTGGATCTGAAAAAACCCTGTGATTGGATCAAAAAGCACCGGTTACAGTGCTGGTGCCAGGGCTGGGAACAGGAAATCGTTGAGGAGCTCCCCAGGACGCCTGTAATGAATCAGGACTAACAGAGCGATGTGGCAAGAGCTCTGTCACAGGTCGCGCGTATGCGATCAAGCAATGCGGATGCTTTTTGTTGTACTCTTACATCGTTTTTGAAAATTCCCCAATGTTTTTTTATGGTATTTTTGATTTTGCCACTCTGTAAAGAGAACTTGGAAACATATACCAACAAATTCAATCCTTTTTTATCCTTGGTTGGTGCAGTGAATAATGTTTTTCAGTCTATTTTGTTAATCCTCTGTGCTGTTGCCTCTATGTCTTCACTTTTATAGCCACGAGCTAAAAATGTCTTTGCCATCTCTCTTTGCTGTTGAATGCAGTCTGTGGAATCACTGACTATTCTCTTCACTTGCAGTAACTGACTATAAGGAAGATTGCGGATCAAACTGGGTTGATGGAAACTTAGGCGATGTAATAAGTTATTTCTGTCTGTTGGTTTATGAAACAAGTTTGTGGTGTAGCCATCTTGGGATACTTTGACCCTAACATCCAGAAAATCGATCTCAAACTTCGAAACTTCCCTGGTCAATTGAATCCTGCTGTCAATATTGTTAAGGTATACAAAAAAGATGTCAAAGTCTGTCTCCGTACCTGATCAGATTCCAAAAATGTCTATCTATTGTACCCATAAATGGATGTTTTTTTTCCATTTCCATAGCACAACCAACACAGCCACTACATCAGCAACTTTTTTAGGAGCCCAACGAAAGAACCCAGGGAGGGAGGAGGAAACCTAAGGGGAGGACCACTGACGAGACAACAATTAAAGAAAACTTAGTGATCAATATTTCAGACAGACCACTAACGAAGGCAGAGGAAACAACACTACAAAGGGGTCTTAGGCGCAGGGATCACACAAAATAGTTCCATTACCTCAGCAACGGTTGACAACAAGAACTCAGGCATGCGCACACGGTCTGCCGAACGCGGAAACGCCAGCAGGTAACAGACAGGGGATGAATGAAATTATTCTTTGTACAGATGGTCTGGTTGCTTTACTAACTGAACACATTTGTTTAAACCAGTTGATGTAATGACTCTTTGTCGGACAACACACCGCCTAAAGACTAGATATTATCAATGCACGTCGCTTATCAGAAACAAGAAACACAGATAGGTTAGAAAAGTTAACAGCACACTGATGGTTAATGCACATCCACGCATTTTTTGATCTTCTAGTGCAATTCACAACAGTGTGGTCTTCGCATTACAGTAAAGACAACAGGTAACACCAGTTAATCTTTTTGTATGTGTATATTCATAAATAACATTTGAGACACAGTCGTTGACTGATGCTGGACACTTCTTTTGGCTTGCTTGTGCTGGCAACATTGTGACACATGGAACAAATGGTATGTGCCTTATATTTCTACCCATTTAAATGTAATTGTTTTAACACTGTGCATGTATTGTATGTGATAAACAATTGTGAACATCAAGTTTCGCCCTGATGAAGGAGAATTCTCTCCGAAATGCATTGGCATATGGACCTATGATTTATTCATTGAGGACACACTGAGTCCTGTTCGAATAAGAAGTTATTATTGAACATGATTGAATACACCTGTTCTGAGAAAGAGGTTGACTCTGATTTACTTATTCTAATGAATACAGCAAAAAATATTGAAAAAACATTTGACTTTTGGCAACAGGGACAATAACTTTGAATATTCATTTAATAATTACCCTGTAACCCTTAAAGGGGACAGTCTGAGAGCAACTGAATAGCTAGGTATCTCTACCAAGCTTCCCGTTCCACTGTATTTTCAGTCATGGTGTGTCTGGACTTCTTTTCAGTTGGCTCGTATAAGATCTTGAAGTTTTTGAATACTTTAGACTTTACTAGAATACAAGGTTACAATATTTTTAAATGAACTGAATAACATAGTGTGGTGCCCACTTATTTGCATGGTCATTCTCTGAGGTATCTCCCTATTTTCAATTTTTGCTGATATGTGAGACATATATTAAACATCACTTGGTCATCTGAGTAGTCATCTGTAAACAAGTCTTCATCTGTTAAGTCAGTCAATCTATGCCCATCGTCAAGCGCTATTACTGTTCTCCAGTTTGCCCCTTGCTCACCAACTCTTTGTAAAATAACTCTGCCTTCCCTAACAATTGCTGCTTCTAATTCAATTGTAAATATCTGCCCTTCCTCCATGTCCGTGGGTACTTCTGGTCGAAACAAAAATTCTGTGGGTAACCATCATAGTCTGTTCTGTATTCTTGGAAGCCATGTTAACAATATTTGTACTCTGTAAAGGAATAATTCTGGGTTTAATGGCATGCCTATTAGTGCTTCTTGGCCATAGAATGCTATTATAAATTCTTGTGCAGTCACATAATTAATTCCTGAGGTACTACATATTATCCCCTGGTCAGTCAATGATATTTGCATGTTTAATTTGCTCATCAAATCTCTCCCTAATATGTTAACTGGTGTCTTGCGGGAATATAATAATGGCATGGACATGTCGTGTTCTCCAATAGTAATAGGTAAAGCATCTGTAAAAGGAACCGTAGTTGTCACCCCAGAAAATCCTAGTGCGTTCATGGCAGTGCCTGACATTGGGAACTTTCCTTCTTTAACACAGGAGCGAGTCGCCCCTGTATCTACTAGGAAAGAGAATATGTTGTCACCTATGGTCACCCCGATCCTCGGTTCCTCTTGTAGGTCTGGTGTGATTGATAGGATTGAACACATTAAGTCTTTCTGTGGGCTGTCCTATTGTGGGTATGTCCAGTCTTGTGCCAGTGAAAAGATGACCCCCCACTAGTGTCTAGGTGTGAGTGCCTATGGCAATTTGTTCACGTTCCATGGGGTCACTGCATTCTGTTGTGCTAGTGCCTGTGTCTGGATTGGTGCTTGCTGTATGTGCATTGGTGCTTGTTATGCTTGGGGTATTATCTTTTGCTGCATTGGCTGTATTAGTGACGCTTGTGTCTGATACTGTGTGTGATCTTGGGCATAATATTCAGGTGGTTCTGCGCTATATGGTGGAGGGTATGCTTTTCCCCCTCTTGGAGCAGCTGCTTGCCAGTTCTGTTGCATCCCTCTCCTGCTTCTGAATTGGCGTGAAGTGTGCCCCATCTTCCCACATGTCCAACATTGCTGTGTATGCCTCCCAAATCTAGGTTGCCCCCCATCAAAACCTCCTCCTTGTGTAGCTTGAAATCTAACCCATCTGTCCCTGGGTGCGAACCTTCACCCTCGCAAGATAAAATTATGCTCTACCTTTTCTGCAAACTTTCCATTCGCTGCTGGCTGTACCTGCTGTGTTCCTAGTACATTAATAATAAAAAGAACCTTAACACAAACCAATACACAGACAATGCAATAATACATTGCTTCCAAACATCATCATCATCATCACAAGAATCATAAAATAGCTTAATTACAAATTACTAAAAACCCAACAATTTCAAGTAGTGATAAAAGGCCATTTATAAGGATCTGGAACAATGATCCAGATAAAATCGCTCCCATAGAAGTTCCCATGGGTTTAGCCCAATAACCAAAATAAAACGTCCAAAAATGTCATTTCTCAAGTTAGCTAACTTTGTGCAATCAAGCAATAAATGTTTAAGGGGTGAATTACTGCCTTCTGGCCATTAGGAAAAGATCCCCAAGTAAATAAACTATTACAAAGTCCTTACATTTGATTGTTTGGCAGTGGGAAGATGTTGTTGGTGATTTTGGGAGACACAGATCCAAGGGAGACCGTGAGCAACGTGCAGAGGGCAGCAGGGTCAACAGGTATACTGTGCTCTCTTTACAGTAAATGCTAACTCATGCAATTTGTTTCTAGTGCTTAACAAAATCAATATGCATAATCCTTAATTTGTTTATAACAACATAGCAATTCAAATGTATGCTTCAGTTCTCAGTAAAAGTCACTTAATGACAGTCAGGTGCACTTTATAATACCTTAAAAATATGTGTGCTTAATCTACTGCAATTACCCATACCAAATGTGTGTCTTGAGCACAGCAGCAGTGAAGCAGTTATTGCATAAAAGAAAAAGAATAAAGATTGAAACATTGAACTCTTATCAAGCCAAACTGCATTTGTAAACTCATTGTTTCAGTTTCCGGCATCTAAAGTCACGCCCGTTGCTCCATCTGCAAAAAAGCATCTGTAAGGACGCAGCTTTCTGTGTGTCTCCCAGTCCTTTTCATTTCATTTATTGAATTTATAAAGCGCCTTTCGCCAAAAGCGCCATTACAAAATATTAGAAAAAAGGTACAATTTACATGATAATGCGAAAAACAACAAAAAATAGGAGGGGGAGAGAAACAGAAAGTCACGAAGTAGAAAGAAGTTAGAGAAGATGAGCTTTCAGGTTAGATTGAAAAATGCAAAGAGACGAAGAAGAGCGAATAGAGGGAGGGAGAGAATTCCATTGTTTAGGGGATAAGAGGGCAAAGTATTAGCAACAGGATGAAGCACAGGGGGGCTTCAGGATAGTGAGAAGAAGCAGATTCTGTGATCAGATAGTCACAGAGGGAGAATAGAACAAGACCAGCGGAGAAAGATAAGGTGGAGCCAAGCCATGAGTACATTTAAAAACAATAGAAAGAAAATGGTAGAGAAGACGTGATTCAAAGGGAAGCAGTGAAATAGACAGTAAAGAAGATGTGACAGAGGAGCGAAAAGGTAAGGGGAAGAGAAGACAAACTGAAGAAATATAAACAGATCAGAGAGGAAGAAGATGTGAGGCAGGAAAGCCAAGAAGAAGAGAAGAGTAGTAGTTGATACAAGAAGCCTAGAGGCTTCCATGTCATGGCTTGGGGGGAGCCCTCAGAGTTCAAAAAGAAAGTTTCATTTTGTAGTCACTCTACCTTCATAAAGAAATTATTTCTGTTGCCCTGTGACAGAAATAATTTCTTTATGAACGCAGAGTGACTAAAAACAAATGTTTTACCTTTTTTTAGTCCAAGCGGCCCCCTTTCCCAGGACATATGGTGGCGGGGCACCCCGCACCGCTGGTGGTGGGGGCCCCCGTTACACCTGTGGTGTGGCTGACATCTTGAATTATACTAAACTGGCTCAACTTCCACTGCCTAATGAACCCATTCAAGCACATGGCCTCAACTGATACCCAAAATGTACTTGAATAACAGCACTGTGCCATCCACTCCACACCATCACGGTGAGCCTTATGTCTCCTTGCAGCCAACTGGAAGCATTACTCCTGAGCACCATAATGACCGCACCACATACAGGTGCTAAAAAATGGTTTTAAGGTTCCCGAATACCCCAGACGCTCTGATGAGTCAATACCCACGCATCACAATATGACCCATATTTTAGAGGCAGATTGTAGAGAAGGAGGACCGACCACGTCAGGTAAGTTATAGGTTCTTTAATGTCCTGGTCATGTATGCCTCCAGATACATATGGGATGGTAGGGGACACGGAAGACACGACTCATATAGAGGAAAACACTGTGCTTCACCCACACCCACGCACAACAACTCTCCAACTACCAGCCTAACAGTCATACACAGAACACACAGAGCCATTGCATTCCACACTCAGGGCCATCTTTGAGAGATGACCAAACCTTTCTGAACTTCAGACATAACACTATCAAATGGCTCAGAGATAATGACCACTAACTACCCAACTGACCCTCTGCCTCCATGTCTCATGACCTCCCTGTAGATCTTATTGTACATAGATATTGTATAGCTCTTTACATGCTGAACTCTAACCTGTAAATCTTTGTAATTATAAATGTGTTACCCTATTGTGTATGTACTTAACTGGCACATATTCTGCATTGTATTTCATATGTAATTTGTTTTACATATCTCCTGTAACTTGTGTAACCTAAGCTTAAAGTATTCTTGTTTCTTCTTGATTTTCTGCGCCCTGATACCCCCGGCTCTGGCGCGCCTTACAAATAAATAAACAAACAAACAAACCCTACGGCGAGTAATATGCCCAAAATATACAACCTGAAATACAACATTTTCTCCCCGGGAAACCTTAAAGGAACACAGAGGCCACATCAATAACACATCACAGGATACAGACAACGGCCTTAATAACATTCTATACCCAACCGCGAAAACCATCCTCAAACCCAACAAAATGGGCCACATCACCAAGACAACAAAAATACTACAGGCCCTGACATACCTACCTCCAACTGATCCTACCCTGCTTCATGATCTGCTGGGTTTTGGAAATGTCCTAGAACTCTGTCCATGAGTTCAAGCACATTTAGGGCAACTTGGGGGCACTCAACGCTGCACCCAAAACACTGCTCCTTCGCCATGACAGACACCTAAAAATTCTTCTTCTTCAATATCACGCTCGGCCGGGTCTTGTAAATCTCCCAGAACTCTGTCCATGAGTTCAGCTACATTCATAACAAACCGTGACTCGTGGAATTTCCTCCTCCAGAACGGGCACTCGACATTTTGCCAACGTCGCACCTTCTCCTTTGCCACGGTCACGGCTGCTCCCGCTTCCCTGTGGCACACCTCAGGATTGTCTTCTGTTATGTAGTTTGCGCCCAACTGGGCCGTGACTCAAACAGTTCCATCACCTTTCCAGGAAATATTCTCGCTAGATCTTCCTTCCAAAACGCCATGCACAGAGCATGACACATAGCCACACCAACGGCAACACACGCAGGCTGCCTGCCGTCCCTCACTTCCAGTTGACGTTATCATTTGATCCGGCACTGCTGGGAAGGAAACCCCCTGGCACCATACCGGACAACGAACTGGAAGCAGTCTACATGCTCCTTCATGAGCAGGTCGGTTGGCACAACTCTCCCGCACCTTCTCGAAAGCTGGCCACCACCGAGATGGAAAACTTGGGACCCACGGGCACGGTCTACAAACCGCAGCTCACTCAACACAGGCACTGCACCGGTGGAGACCTTCCTCAAACAGAGGGAAGGGCTCCTTCATCCTTCTCTCCTGGCCGCTGCGCTTCTCGCTGCTCCGAAACAAAGTAGGAAAAACACTGCAGAACAACTCCTGGCTACGGAACAGCTCCTGCTTGTTCGCAGAAGCTGCCGCACTGGCAACCTTGACCATGGTTGCTCGCAGCGGTGTCAGCGGGCCGACCGGAACTTAGGGCCCGTCTGGGTGTGGGAAAGGTCAGCGGGGCAGTGTCCTCAATCTGCTGCACCCCTCCCAGAAACACATGATGGCAAAAGGGCACGGTCCACCTACCATTCCATCCTCGTCGCCAGTGTAGAGAAGGAGGACCCACCACGTCAGATAAGTTATAGGTTCTCCAATGTCCTGGTCCTGTACGCCTCCAGATACATACGGGATGGTAGGGGACACAGAAGACACGACTCACATAAAGGAAAACACTGGGCTTCACCCACACCCATGCACAACAAGTCTCCCTTCTACCAGCCCAACGGTCACACACAGAACACACGGAGCCATCGCATTCCACACTCAGGGCCATGCCAGCAGACTCCAAACCAACATTACTACCCAGATCTCCGCGGTAGGTACATTGACCCACTGTGCCACTTCACCAAGTTTGAAACCTTTAAGTTGCACAACGATATCAGCAGCAGTTAACATATCTAACTGAGCCATTTAACTGAAGCATGCCAGTCTGGGACAGGATTAGTCACAGGTATCATGCTGAATATGTTTGAACCATTTAGGAAGCTTATATTCCAATTGTGTGAATTCATGGCAGCTTTTACCCAAGAAAAAACAGCAAAACACATGCTGCTGTACTTGTACAGTTCGCGTTTTTTAAAGTTGTGTTTTTTCTGCCTGCGGAGAGTTTGTTCTGCTTCCCAGATAAAGCAAAGCACCACACCAGTTGCAAGCAATAAACTGCGTGCGCTGAAACTTTGCTTTCTACTGGCAGAAAAGGCTGACGTTTTCAACCCAAACCTTACATGCACATTTATCATCTTAAAACGGTCATACATTTCCCTTGAACTTAACAACCCAACTTCTTTAAAATGTGGGCGATTTTGCAAACACCTTAAACATGTGAGCGGTTCTGAGTCAACCACAGTCTAAGTGGCCAACCCAAGTTTTACTTGAAGGGTGGGGTGCAAATGTTTAACTTAATTTGGTGCAAGTGAACAAGCACAATGAGCCCGAAAACACCCACTGGAATTTGGGTGGTTGGTCCCCAAATAACGGTTTCAAATTTTCTCAAAAATGGATCGAAATGCTGAACTTACAGCTCACTCGCTTTGAGAATTTAGAAAAAAGTTCATAGGATTTATAGGGCATTCCGTGGGGGGGGATACAAGAAATATTTCAATAGTGCAAATGAGAGGTCACCAACAGCGCCCAGAAATATTTCACTGCTGCGCATATGGTATGAGCCCTTCCTAAACTGTGTACCCAATAGGACAGCTTCTTGTTAGCGCTCTGATGCCTCTGGGATTGTTTGTCTTTAGCGCTAAATGAATATGAATAAAATAAAAAAATAAACAATGGATGGACAATTATGCATTTGTGCCACATCACGGAAAGAGTGCACAATATAGCAGCTATAAATCATATAGCAGTAGACATCACACCAATGTTAAATATTGTGGCAAGGAAACTAGAATTCAAAGACTGATATTGTTTCTGTGCCAGTGATAAAATACAAAGGATCTACCAGAACTTACAATAGAATTCAAAGCCACTGTATACCAAGAAACGAAAAACAGTTTTGCATAAATTGGCAGCCTACAAGCCAAAACATAGCCTTGCTAATGTACACATTGGCACGCATGTTTCAAACTGCCCCACGTAAGCAAGTTATCAATGTCGTCCCAGTGTCAATGGTGTCAAACATGACATTGTTTTGGCAATAAAGTGAATTATTATGCTGGAATATAAAATCTACAAAGCATTACGAAAAATGTGATGGCAGTCTCAATCATGCAATGCAAGTGTTTAACAAAATGGCGTTGCCCCAGTTAATCACATTGAGCTACTATCATCTACATTGTCTGGCAGACAAGGGAAAGAAAATATGGCGGACAAGATATTAGGAGATCAAAAGTTGTATTTTTCATGAGTTTGTTTGGTGGTCCTGAACTCTACTATCTTTCTGCTTGGATGGCACAGAATGTGTACTCTCTCTTTCAAAAATCACCAAGGATTGGACTATGCGTCCCAGTGTACACCAGTTCCTTAAAACATATCATTGTTTCTGAAACCAATCTCTTTCTCATGAAATGCTAGGAACTTTGACTTCCAGTTCCAGGATTAAGCAATTCTCACATCAGTCTCTTTCTCAAATGTCGCTAAGAACCTTTACTCAAAGTACAGAACTCAGCAGTTTCCAGATAAATCTCTTTCTCTAGCGTTGCCATATATTATGCCTACAAGTTCCAGAATTCAGTGGTTTTCAGACCAATCACTTTCTCGTGTCTCTGGGAACTTTTCTTTCAAGATCCAGGGATCAGCAATGTTCAGTCTCTTTCTCAGGTGCTGCTGTGAGCTCCAAGTTTTAGGATCCAATGCTTCTCCGATAACACTCTTCTATGGATCTGGCAAACCCAGTGTCCAACACCTAAATTTCACTGCTTCTCAAATTAAACTATTTCTCACGTAGCACTAAGAACGGTGTCTTCAAATTCCAGGATTCATTGATTCTCAAACCAAACTCTTCCTAAAGTTTTGTGAGGGAGCTCTTTCTCAGGTGAAATGAGGAAGCTTGCCTCTACTTTCCAGATTTCAATAATTCTTGAATCACGCTCCTTCTCAACTGGTGCTGGAAACTTTTATTTCAAATTTCCGGATTAAGTGCTTCTCCAATTATTCTCTTTCTAAAGTGTGTCTCAAATTTCCTGGATTAAGTGCTTCTCAAGTGGCACTAGGAACTTTGATTCTTTTTTCCAGTATTCAGCGCTTCTCATTTTATTCCCTTTAACAAGTAATTTTGCCTTTGAGTTCCAGGATTAAATTCTTCCCTAATCCAACTCTTTTTCAAGTCCTGCGATGAACTTTGACTCCAAGTTCGAGGATTCAGCATGTTTCACCTTTGTTTTCCAGTTAGACTGCTCTCTTTAACCCCCCTCCGTACCCCATCCTGAAGTTTCTCAAGGGAATTGTTGCCCTTCTGGGTTTGGCCTCTGATCACTCACCTGGCAAGTGGCTGCTTCCTTGGTTCTTCAAACAATAATAATAATATATTTCTTATGTAGCGCTACACACCCATAGGTCTCAGAGCGCTCAAATAACAGAAGACATTATTATCCCACAAAGTGGTACTCATTTTATCGACCTCGGACGGATGAAAGGCTGAGTTGACGCTGCTGGCAATTCGAACCTTCCACAGCAGGCTACATACAGATCAGGGCTGAGCGCTTAGCTCGCTGTGCTATCTGACCGGCTGTAACATATTCTCTTAGCTATCGGCTGCCTACCATAGTCCTGTTTCCACTCGTGGCTCTACTCACGGGTCTCTTTCTGACTTTACATATGGTTGTTTGAACATCCCTCTCAGTCGGGTAACTTCCTGGTGGAAGCATTCCACCTCAGGCTCTCCCTCTCATGTTCTCTCAGCAGGTCCCCCTTCTCAGGACATCTCGCCCTTGTGGAGAAGTCGTTCTCCCTGCTGCCCACTGGCTCTGTGCCTGACATCCAGTGTTTCTTTCTGTATTGGCCTGGCCTCTCAGCACTACCTGGATGCCACAGCATTTTATGGCACTACTGCATGTGCTGGACTCCTGCTCTAAAGTCCCTCTGCTCTCTCTACTCCATCCTCTTAGTCATGGCTCTGCAGAACGTCCAACATTGAAATGGAAGAATGACTCCTGTGTGGGCCTCTCTTCATGGCCTCGAGATGGTTTCTTCTGTCTGTACTTCCCAACAAATGTCACCAGAAAGTAGTGATAGCAGTCTCAACAAAGCCATGGCAGAGCTGCCCCACCAAAACACATTATCATGCTGGCCTCTCGATGCCTCCAATCAATTGTGATGACAGTCCCATCAAAGTCATGCCAGTGCTGCCACAGTAAAAGACAACATCACACTAGTAGGATAATGTGTTTTACTGTGGTAACACTCTATAACCTTTTTTAGACTGCCATCCCATTTATCTGAGGGTACGATCATTTGTTTGACTGGGGCAATATAACAGGGCATTTCTTTAAAGGCCAGCCCAATATTCTGGGTACAGAGTAAATGAGTGCATTACCCACAGAAAAGTGCAATGTCACTTAGGAAATGATTGCCAGTGTTGACCCACTGAAATGCATAATCATGCTAGCGTGATAATTTGCTTTAATGCAACAACACTGGCATGGCATTGCTCGTACTGGCACCACAATGTCTGGTGTATGTAGATGGCTTTTCCACATGTGGAAAAAGTCTGAGATTGCACTCACCTTTCCGTTATCCGTTATCCATTATGAAGATGTTAATTTAGGAGACCGTGAAAAGCGGGGACTGACAAGTGATGATCACCTGCTTCATTAAACCTAGATAGAATAACATACTTGATCTGAATCAAGAGGTGCTTTGCCTAATTGTCTGTAGTTGGTATGTAGACCCAAGCATGATAATGTGCTTTAAGCGGTATCCTGTTTTCGCAAATAATGACATCAAACCTTGATTGAAAAAACAGAGAAAGGACTATTTTAAAAGTACAAGGACCTATTCTTTGTATGAACTGTAGTTACCTATGTTTTTTTTTCTTTTTGTGAGAAGTAAGGTTCTCTTTCTCTCTGTCTCCCTCGCTTTGTCTCTCCCACTCTCCCTCTATCATTATCTCTCCCTCTATCATTATCCATCTATCTCTCTCAGTCTTCGTTTCTCTGGGCGATAAAGTACTTTTGTCAGTTTTGAAAGTGTTTCTCTTGATTGGTATTGTATCTATCCTAATAGTTTACTTGAATAAGCTTCGATTTTTAATCATTCATATATACACGACTTCCATGTTTTAGAATATGTAGATTTATTCACATTGAAATGTAATGTCTGATATGGCAAAGATTCAAGAACAGAGGTTACAAAGAAAACAATACTGTAGCCGCTATGACATAGCCAGAAAAACAGCACAGAAGAAAGCTACTTACACCTAAAACTAAACCAAAGAAGAGTGACAATGAGCAAGTGAGATTAGTTACCGAACACTTGGCTCATAAGAATGGTGTTTATAAGATTCTGAAAAATCACTGGAATGTTCTTCTCCTAGACCCAGATCTGAGAGATTACATTAGGAATATTATTATTAATATAGGTTATTTATAACGCGCTTAATACCCAGAGGTTTCTAAGCACGGACCCGGGGATCCGACCTGTGTTGCTCCACGTCGTCTTGTTTCCAAGGCAAACGTGTTGCCCCTGAGCTACCCTCCCGAGACAAATACACCTGTCCTCGTGTTAAAAGGAGCAGAAACTATCAGCCTTAAAACCAGTCCCAGCCTGATGCAATCGAATAAAAAGGGAAATACGGAAAAAATGGCCTACTAACCCTAGAGGATTTTCAAATACAGCACATGCAGCATATGTGATTATGCTCTGAACAAAACCAAAAATCTTGTAACAAATACTGACAGAAGAATCATAATTCAAGAACTCATTAATTGCAAAACTTCCTATGTAATTTATGTAATAGTTTGTATGTGCAAGAAGTTTCACATTAGAAGTACAAAAAGAGAAGTACGTTTAAGAATCAGAGAGTAGCTTCATGCAATTCAAACAGGTAGCACCTAATATCCATTCACGCAACATTGGTCCACTGAAACATTCCAATGATGACACGGAGCAAATACGGTTCAGTGGCATTAAAATAATTAATCAGAGCCAAGTGGCAGTAACAGGGAAGCTGAAATGAGAAAGAAAGAAGCACAGACTATATTTGAACTAAGGGTGGTCTAAACATAGATAATTAATTGAATGTATTTATTGGTACTTAATTGCAATTTGGTATGAGAAGAAATCTGAGAGACATTAACTGCACACAACAATACAGCCTTTAAGAACTCCAAACAAGTTAATTGTTCTGCACCTTCACATCATACTTGAAGATGTATCTGCTGCATCATTATTTGGAAAAACCATATATATATTGCATGCATTTATGGAATTGATTTGAGATTAAGACACTTATGTCCATACAGCTCATTTGGCCTCACCCAGATGTTGCAATTTTTGCTGTGCACAAAACAAGGTTATTAAATCGAGATTCTGTCGGGACAATAATTTGGAATCTACACAAAAACACAAATTAGCTCTTCCTCCATCTCTAAAAAAGAAACAACCAGAATCTGTTTACAATTAAATACAATGTTTAAACTGTTCAATGATTATATAGTATTTACAAATACAGAATATTTGATCTGTCATAATAAGAAGGTACACTTCAAAATGGCAACCGTGATGTATAAACCGGGAATACATTGTTCCACCAGAAGGTCCATCATTCGAATTTATTAATCACGTTCATTATGTGAACAAGATGGCGTTGGCCGTCAAACATGCCATGCAGCATTAAAGGGAAAATGCACCAATTCAGGTAGGTAAGCAGGGCCTGTGAGATCTGTTAGACATTGTAAATACTGAAATATCAACTTTTTGACCTTTAAAATATAAGATACTATAAAACCCTTAGCCATCTATTGTTTTGCAGGGGAAACCCATTTACACCTGTGATATCACACACAGTGGAGTAATGTAATCAGAAAACTGGGCTTCCATAAGAATTGGATATTCAACAAATACATTATGCTACATATGGCATAATTATGACAAAGCTTAGTCTGTGAACGCTGTTTAGAAGATAACATCATTCAGCGATTTGGTTTGATCAAAACACGTTTTTTGATCTTGATAGTTAAATAGGTTTGAGAATATATGTCCCTGTTAAAATGAACATTGAGGATGCAAGGTAATCTTTGCCTGGATTTTTCACCGCAATAAGAGTAGCAAGGAAATGTCAAGTCACTTAATATAGCATCCTTAGAACACCCCTTAACCAAAAAACAAACATTAGTTTTCATTATCTATTACAATCATTTTCAGACACTAGCTACAAATTGATCAAGACTGCTCTCTATCTAGCCTCGGACTCCATATCTTGTACCTCCCATGAGGTTAGGGTGCAGAATACATTATTTGAAAACAGCTACTAAATGAAGAAATAAATACAGAATGTATTTTTCAGACCAAGTTACACATTTTATAAACATATAATGTGATTAATATAAACATACTAATCAATTTTCTTACTGTTTCTTCTTTATCCCCTTTTCCCTTCCCCTGTATTTCTCTTACTATTTTCTGCATGTCATTATTATTTTGCATGCGTTTTGATATATTATTAGTGGAATTTCTCTTTATCAATAATTTTTCTGGGACATTATCATTCTTTCTATATGGACATGAATGTGCATTAACATGTATGTTGGCAATTGCAAGTGTTTGACTTAAAAGATTCTTTGGTTGAAGCCTTTGTGAATTGAAGTCTATATACTAAGTACTTTCAGTTAAGATCCCTGAGGAAGAGCATTCACACGAAACACGTGTAGGCTCAGATCTCACAAACTGTGAAAAAGGCTCAGACATTACAAACTGCGAGATAAGATTTCAACGTGAATACATCTATGTATTATAAAATAAGGAAGTTGTGTGTATATGAATGATTAAAAACAAAGCTTATTCCAAATAAACTTTTAGGATAGGTGAATGGGCAATCAAGAAACACATTTTAAAAGTAGTTTAATTTAAAGACGTTCAGAGAAGCGTCTTGAACTCTTGAGACTTGCGATGCCTTAAGATTCATACTGGAAAATAGTGCAATTTGAAGCTTCTCTTCTCTGGCCTTACCTATATACTTGTGTCAGTTGTTATTTGTGCCACTTCCATAAGCATTAGAGCTACACGCATTGTGTCCTGTTGGTTCTTTGGTAGTTAACAGAGCCACTGTGTTGCTGTCATTGGAATTTGAGTCCTTGGTAGTGTAACGAAGTATCCTGCCATATTTTAGGGACATCCAGTGAGATAGCCATTTGAGATGTGTACCGCCCCAATCTACTAGGCAATGGCTAAGCGGGTGGTATGTGGAGATTCCAAAGTTTACCCAAGCATATTAACAACCACATGGCAAACCAACATGTTTCTGGCCCTTTAAGCGGTGTGGTGGGTTGGTAGAACTCCTGATTCTCTTTTGTGAGGCTCAGCCTCAAGGATCTGGAATGGTCTGTCCACTCCCCAACGTGCCACCCAGGGCTTGGAGGGAGTGGGATCCTACAGGCTCACAACGCCTCCAAAATGCATTAACAACCCAATAGAGACATCCTGCCACAAACTACAGACCTAGACTATTACTACAAAACAGCTTAATTTAAAATGGAAATGGTTCACAGACCAAATACCAGAGATTTGAACCGGCCATCCACTTTACTTCGCGATCCTGCAAATTCCGCAAAAACCACAATTACAGGGTTAACTCACCGACCCACAAACAAGTCAATTGCAGATCATGTGGTCGAGCTGGACCAATGCAGCAGAATGCTCCAAAAACACAAAGTGAGATGGGATGCAGTGGAATGGCGAACAGCCAACATCTAAAATCCAACATGCACTGATGTCCCGCAGTGCCTTTCAGGCTTCGGAACTGACACATGTTTGTGAATATCACAATCAGAGCATGCAATACAACATGCTCATGGCTGCAGCCAACTACAAATGGTTGTACAAACAAACCCACTGCCTTAAGGCTATAAAAGGAGGTGGGTAACACCAGTGATGCACACAGACTGGGAGGAACAGCATGTGTTCTTTGCCACTCCCTGAAGAGACAGGGATTGCCGCCTGGTATAAGGTGGCCACTATGTTTGAAGCTGTCTAACAAACACCGGACTTTATACAATGGTGAAGATAATACAAGAGATCTGGGGCAGACCTGTCCATGAATGCTGAGAAACAAGGAGGTCCAGAAGAAATCTGTCTATGAATATTGAGAACCAAGAGGTCAAAGAGAGGCCTTACATAAAAGTGGAGAAGCAAGAGTTTGTGAGAGACCTGTCAGTTGAACACTCAGGACCAAGAGGCCATGGAGAGACCTTCACATGATGTTGAGAAGCAAGATGTCAAAGGGAGAACTGCCCATTGAATGCTCAGAAACAGGATTTCTTGGAGACACCTGTACATGAATGTTTAGAGGAAAGTGGCCCTGGAGAGACCTGTCTGATAATGTTGGGAATGAAGAAGTTGGGCATAAGGCCTTACCCTACAATTTAGAATATCATCTGCCATAGGGAGGGATAGAAGTGAAACCTGAGATACCAGAAATTGTGGAGAGGGCTCAAGCTGCATCTCGGAAACAGGAAGACCAAAGAAGAGTCAAGACTGAGTAATTCCTGGAAGAACCTTCCTAGGAAACCTTTATTTGTGATGCTCCAAAGATCAAGGCTGGACATTTGTAAAATAGGTTTTGTGCACTCCTTTTTTGGCCAAGATTTGGAACATTTACATTGAAGCATAGGGTTAGGCAGAAGGCTAAGGACATTCTAAGATTGTTTGGATCTTTCTGCTGGCCACTTCATTAGACATCACTTTCTAGAATATGGCAGCCATGAAGGACTCATTAAGACTAGGGGCCTCATCACAAGTTGGGCGGTATCCCGAAGCTAATTGCGCTCGGACACTGCCCCATACAATTAGCGTTACCGCAACTCGGTCCAGCGCAATTTGCACTGGATCCTGTGTTGTGTGGGGGGTAAGTCGCCATTCCCATTGAGTCCATTGGACCCAATGGTGATGGGGGGGCACAATTATTGTTGCTGCAAAAAACAGCCGGCGGTAATAGTGCCAAAAATGCCCATACCACTGGCGCATTCACCTCCAGCTCAGAGCTGGAGGTGTATGCGTCCAGGTAGGGCCATACTTATGATTGGGCAGAGCGGTAAATGCAGCGGTAATAGTGTTACCACTGCATTTGACTGCCCCGTCCAACTTTTGATGAGGCTATGTTTCAAGCCTCCTTGTAGGTGTTGTAAATACCTGTAATATCCCAATTTGTGTTGACCCTTCCTTGACATAGACATACTGAGAAGTTGTTTGTATTATTTGGTGATTTTATCATATTTCCTCTAAGACTTTGATCCAACCCCTTCTCTAAACTACTGTAAAATGAAACTCTTTCTTGTCCCTTTTGTCATTGCTCAACCTTCCTACAGAGGTGTATATTTGGGAAGCAATGTTATCACATAAATAATTAGGGTGCAAGATCACATGTGACGTCCTTTGATGTCTTACTACACACTCATAACATGCAATGACTCTTAATTTAGGGTCAACCCTAAATTGTTTATTTAACAAGTCAATTTCTTATTAACATCACATCGTATTCACACAGAAAATATTTTTTTGCACTGGAGCGGTACTTCATAGTATACGTTTCCAGTCACATGTGCACTGAGTCTGCCGGATTGTCTAGTAGCAAGAGACTTGCATAAAACCAATAGGAGCACAGTTCTCCAACAGAACACTTGTCCGCTGTCGATTGGTCGTCACGACCGGAGGTGCGGCTACCACGAAACAAGCTAGTTTCGCTTTCTAATATCACCCAAGGCAATGTGCACTAAGTGTCTCCAGTAGGCAAGGAAACGCTTCTGCTTTCCGAGGATCCGACAGAGTAGCCAGGCGTACACCGCCAGCAGCAGCATACGAGAAGTAAGTCCACATGCAATTAGCACCTTTTCACGACTAACACTATGATGGATGCGCTCCATTTTGAAATCATGTACTTTGGCGCGATCCATGACACGGGAGAGAGGGAAATATCTGATACACCGTTATCACCCATTTGTGTAACCTGAGACCACCTGTGTGTTTTTTCGAAAAACGTTTCTCACACCACAATATATGTAGATTTCAACACACCCATGAATGGTCCACTGTGCACTATTGGGAGACCAGCCACAGACGTACTTTAATGTGATGATAGACGCCATTGTCTTCAATACCGATCATCGCGCTCAGTATGCTCAAGATTTGCGTCTCTCGAGACAAAAGCTTATCTACACTGTAAATGATTTTCCCCGCCAACAATCCATGCACAAGTATAAGTATCACTACTCTAGCGAGGAACAGCAAGCTGACGCACGCCTCCCCATTTTTGTCATCCCCTCCAGTTGAGATTCACTCAAGAATATAATGCTGCGCTCACGTGGAACACTACCAAACCCTCCAGCGGGATGCATAACAAGGCATGAGCAGTGACTCAAATTTTATTGGGTAAGAGATCTTCACCAATGTACCACAATGTACTGGGAACCATCTGGTGCCATCTGGTGCCAGTATTGACACGGATTCCTGTTTTTTCCTGTCTCGATTCTTAAACAGATAGAGAGGATCCTGTACATGAATCTGCATTTCACCTATGGAGCTTTACTAAGGAAGCACCTCCCACTAATTTAAAGAGGGATATTTTACGAACACTTACCACAGGAATAAAACACTGACAGTAAGCTTTTTTCCAGTGATCTAATATGGACACTGCTTTGGCTCCCAATAGCACCTAATAAGGTTTTTTTTAAATTATAGAACAGTCAATTTGAGATCACAGATTGTCCTAACACACACTTCCACTGTTATTGTTTTTTGATAGATACCCCACGGACATAGATAACACTTCATCCCACATGTCCTGAAGAAGGCCATCCCCACTAGAAGTTTCAAGAAATAGTTTTATATGGCCAAAACATTATAGTGTCGACATCCTTTGTGTTGTAATGTACAGTGTTCAATGTCACACTGTTGTTTTTTGTACCCCAGAAAGACATCAAGCTCAGGATAACACATGTTTCTATGTAAATGTTCTGTCACGAATGATAGGAAATGTGCATTGTATGAGTTAAGTCCTTCAGATGGACTTGGATGGTACATAATGGTACTACCACTTTTTTAATTTTATAAAATGTCCGCCTTTGGGTCAGAATGTTAATAATAAATTGACTTGTTAAATAAACAATTTAGGGTCAAAGACTTTGTTTACCCACCATTAAGAGTCATTGGGCCTCATTACAAGGTAGGCGGTGGACCAAGGTGCTATTAGCACCTTGGTCCATGCCGGTAAAATACCGGCACCGCCTTGGAGGAAAGGGGAATTACTGCCCTATTCCAAGGTTGGTGGGGCGATAATTCCCCCTTCCCCCATTGCCCTTCCCCATTCCCATTTTTGCCCCATAGGGCATAATGGGAATGGGGAAGGTGCAAATTACGGTATCGCAAATTGCGGTACCGTAATTAGCACCCTTGTCCCTTTGCGGGTTGGTTTTTAACGCCTGCTAAAAAGCAGGCGTTAAAGTACCAACCCGCAAAGGGACCTCGTAGCAAGGCGGTAAGGGTTAACGGTCACCGGTACCATTACCGGTGACCGTTAACCCTTACCGCCTTCCGTGTAATGAGGCCCATTGTATTTTGTGAGTGTGTAGTAAGACAACGAAGGACGTCACATGTGATCTCACACCCTGATTATTTATGTGATAACATTGTATACCCACCTGGACATGTCAGGGCCTAGCCATGTGCCCTTTTTTTATATTTATTTGCGAAGCATGGCAGAGGGAGTGAACTTCATGCTAAATAAACCCTAGCCAAATGGAGAATTGTCTGCGTAGTTGGGAGAAAGTCACGAGCGGAGTTCGGAGAGAGTTGGCGATTCAGATGAGAAATAGGAGTAGGAGGCTGGAGGCAGAGATGAAAAAGCATTAGAGTATGTCGACAAGAGGGGAAAGGGAGTATCAGATGGGGGTAGGAGAATATTAGGAGGTAGCAGAAATGTTATCAGAAGGTGGTGGAAAGAGAGTAGGCAGAGGTGGTGGGAAGAGAATATCAGGAAGTGGTAGGAGAATATCGGAAGTGGCAGGAGGAGAGTATGAGGAGTTGGCAGGAGGTGAACTTCAAGAGGTGGAAGGCGGGGAGTTTCAGGAGGTGAAAGGAAGGTAAACATCAAGGGGTGGCAGGAGGAGAGAATCAGGAGATGGCATGACGAGAGAAATGGTAGTTGACAGGAGGAGAGGAACAGGTGAAAGACGGAAGTGGTACAAGAACTTCAGAATGTGGCAGGAGCAGATTATCAGGAGACAATAGGAGGTGGTAGGAAAGAAACAGCAGGAGTAGGCTGGGAAGCAGGAGGAAGTCAGAACGAGTGAGCTCTAAGGCAGAAAGAACATGAAGGTAAGGTCTGGGATGGCAAGAATTGGACATGGCAAGAGGTAATGGGGAGACCCTGATCAGAAGGGGTTTGAACCATAATGGAAGGAAGAACAAGCATGTTGGCTGGTATCGAGGAGGGCAAACAATAGAAAAGGAGTAGAAGGGAGAGAGACCTTTGAACCAGGAGTACTGTTTACAAATGACTGTACTGGCATTTTATGCTTGATTTTCTTTGCTTACGTTTTTACCCGTGTTTTGACTCAAGGAGTTCATAGAGTTTGAAAAATGATGAAAGGGCCAAAGACTGCCCAAGAGAAGGAGAGTACATTGGAGTTCAGTCCTAGTCCCCCAATTATTTAATTGTGTTTTCTGTTTAGTAAATGTTAAAGAACGAGAAATAAACTCCAGTGTTACTTAACCCAGGATGGTTTAGTAGAAGTACTAGTAGTTTGTCATTTATATAGTGCCTTTATCACATTAGTATGGCCTCAACGAGCTTATAGTGGGAACGGCCTCGGGGGACCGAAGTCCAAGGTAAGGGAAAATTGTCAGAAGGATTAGAATGTGTGTGTGCATTATGCCAAGATAGGGAGTTAGGTGGGCTGGCCGAGCTCCAGTAAGCTAACCGTGAAGCTCAGGCATGTGGGTGGGTGCTGAGGTGCTCAGGAGAGTAGGTGAGTGCAGGAGAATCGTTATGGGTCCAGCTAGACCGCATTCTCTGTCATAGGTTGTAGCTGCATTCGGATGGCAGAGGTGTTGTGCTTTGTGTTTTAGTCTGGTATATGGAGGCAAATCATTAGGACGTCCTTGCATTCTGATGCATGAGGGTGGGTATCCGTGCCTACAGCAGATGTCCACGGAAGTGGTGTGTGATTATGTACCTTGAGGCTCAGATGGAGCTTTGTCCTTGATGTAGCAGTGTGTATAATGGACAGCGCGACAGACATGCTATCCTAATAAATCTTCTAAGTGCAATAGACAGGCTACCGTCAGAGATCTTTTAAATGTGATATCAAGGCTACCCACATATACCTTCTATGTTCAATTCATTGGGTATCCTCATAAATCTTCTAAGCGCCATAGACAGGCTAACATCATGAATCTGCTAAGTGCAATACTATGGCTAAGTGCAGTAGACACGCTATCCTAATGTGTCTACTAAGCGCAAAGTCAGCCTACCCTAGCACATCTTCTAAGGGCCATAGACAAGCTACCCTCAAATCTTCTAGGTGCAATAGACAGGCAATCCTAACGCTTCTTCTAAGCTCAATAGACAGACTACCTACATAAATCATCAAGTGCTATAGGCAGTCTGTCCTCATGTACCTTCAATGGCAATATACAGGTTATCCCTATACATCTCCTAAGTGCTATAGACAGGCCCCAATCATATATGTTCCAAGCGCAATAGACAGGCTATCCCTATAAATCTTCTAGTGTAATAGACAGGCTGTCCTTATAAAGTAATGAAGAGAGTGAGGTGCACTAGCAAACTTCCATGAATTCAAATATGAATTAAGACAATATATGGTTTATCGAATTTATAAATGCTTCAGGTGCAATTGGGAATAGTTCCCCGACCCAGGGGAACACCATACAAACTCTAGCAGTCAGCCTGTTGTTGCTAACAAGTAACCCAATGCACCTGTAGGACTAAGTCCTTCCAAATATGGTGTTATGTTCAATCGAAGTTATTGGCTTCAAACAAACAATTTCATAGCAAAAACCTTTAATTTAAATTCATATATGTATTGTATTGTAAGTACTAAGTAAACATTCCAAAATCACAGTCATCAAACCTTTTCAGCATTCACCTTGATGATATAGCTCAACAGATTTCACATATAGAACAGCTTAATATGTTTAGTCAAACAGAACATTACACAATTGGCTCTCCATTCTGCCAACGCGTTTCGAATAACTCTCCTTATCCTTCTTCCAAGGCTATTCAGCTGTCCCTTATTTCTTAAGTAGACTAGACTTGCTTCAATATACCTATACAAATAACATTGTGTTACACTACTGTTGTCAAGTCACTACACTCTTCAATAATATGTTAAATCATCTCACTGACCTCCTCTGATCCCCTAGAGTCACCTTTTGTATATGCCTAAAACAAATGAAATTGTGCTGTCAATACTTTTGTTCTCACTTGCATCTTGGCAATGTTTAAATTTAATGCACAAAACGTCTTCCAATTTTATGAGTCAAATTACACATTGGGCACTTCAGGTGTTAGAATTGTCCTTAGCGATACAACCACCTATGCAACAATATTGGAAACAGTCAAAATACACTATTGCTCTTAATTCCATTTGGCTAATGAAATGCTGCTCCTGATGAAACAACGTACTAATATAAGGGGCCAGATTCATGGAATGTTTTCCTATGGGATTGCGCCATTATAAAACACTTCCATGAATCAGGCCCAAGTTATCTCCATCGGCATTGAGGCAGCAGACCGGTGTTACCAGTCGGGTGCCCGCACCCATCTATTTAAAACCTAATTAGTCTTGTGTTTTGAATGCATGTAATTATAAGAAATTAGCCACAAAATAAGTGGCCATCTTAGAGTGACTTGATTTCTTCATTGATCAATATGTTCCATGTGGCATTCCCACTCTTATGCTGATCTGTCATATTAAGAAATACTATAAAGACAAATATATGCTTTCATATTATGATACATCTGTTCTCACTCATTTAGAGTTGTATTGCTAGAATATCGCACTTATGAAGGTGGTAAATATAGAAATACAGGAGTCAAGGCCAAATTCAACTCCTGAACAACAAATGTATAATAGCTCCAAGTTATCTAATTAAAATAATTATTTGTCTCTTTTTTACGGTACTCGTAACCATGGAAGCAGCCAGCAGCCATCTTTAAATGGCAGCATGTCTTCCTAATTTTACATTGTTGTTTTGCTCCAATCACCAATTTATGGCTATTTGTCGACCAAATCGCTCAGATACCGAATTGTCAGACTACTAAAGATCATAAAAACACAACACAGGAGTCTATTTAAATTCAGCTCCTGAATAAAAATGATATGATGTCCCACAGACTTAGATCCCATCTATTTTGTCTTTCCACACTATATGTTCATACACATAAACCTCACAGGTGAGCCCTGATCCCATTCTCCTAAGGTTCAACCAAAGTGTAAATCTCACAGTTTATCAGTTGATTCCATTTTCAATCACAAAGAAAAACACCTGTGTGTCTCTAGGGTCAGCCCTGCTCACAATCTACAATTGCACTCAAGATTAAAACACAACACTCATAAGAGTAGCGAGCTACGTATTCCTTACCAGGTCCATTAATATCTCTCAGGTTCCTTTGCTCATAATATACTGCCGTCACCACGGCTTTCTATGGTTTAAATGTAACATGTTAAATCCCACCCACAATTAATTCCCCTAGGTCATAGGAGTCAAGTTGGTCAAACCAGGCTATTTCTCTTTATAATAATCTCCTCTCTAAGTCACCACCCCTTTTATACATAATACTTTCTTCTACAATTAGGCATTTGAGTTGTGCTATGCTGTGCCTTGATTCCAGAAAGTGTACAACCAATGGGGATTTGAGAGTTTTTAATCTGATGTTTGACTTATGCTCTGTACAGCAGACTTTAGATGTTGGTGTTGTTACTCCAGCATATAAATAACCACATGGGAATTTTCATGCTTACACTGCATTCGCTGAATCCTATGTACATGAGTCTTATTGCCCTTGATTATATTGCCACAATGCGGGCAGTTGTAGCAAGGTTGAGTACCCTTATGTTGAATACCAGATATTTTTGGTGATTCACTCTCTGCTCGAAGAAGAGTGTTCCTTAATGCCTGACTGCTCCTGTATGTAAATGTTGGTAAACTTGGTTTCATTTGCATCATAGGCCAATAGTTCTTTATAACCTGTTTGATTTTCATGCTCTGTGTTGAATATGTTGCTACATAGATCATCGAGGGACTTGTTTTTGGAGGTTTTGATGCCAGTAGAACATTGCTAGAGATCTATTCAACTTTACATGCTATCCCCTATATGAGATGCTATCCCCTATATGAGATGCTATCCCCTATATGAGATGCTATCCCCTATATGAGATGCTATCCCCTATATGAGATGCTGATCATATTTTCTCTCTACAAATGTTTCTTGGAGTCTGTGCGCTTGTATTTTATATTCTTCCATTTTCGAAATGTTGCGTTGGGTGAAAACTGCCTGCATGGAGCAGGCTATCACAGTCTGTAGGTTTTGTGAACATTTTAGTGTTAAGTGTGTAATTCTCACTGTATATCTCAACGTCAAGGAAGTGAATATTGGTGTAACTAAATTATGCAGTACATTTGATTCGAAGATGCATATGATTCATGATCTTCAGAAAATTATTAATTTCACCAATTCGTCCTGTCCATATTCCAAACATATCATCGATGTATCTAAAAAAACATGGACAAATGTTGCATCCACCTAGCTGAGTTCAAAACATGTTCCATCTCGAAGTACAGCATGAACGTATTTACATAACTAGGAGCCATTGCTGCTCCCATGCTTGTCCCCAAAAGTGGTAAAAAGAGCCTATCTTTAAACTTAAAGAAATTGTTCATTAGAGCCTACTTTAGAATGGTTAGGAGAGAGCATTTCTAACAGCCTTACATGCTTCTTATGTTAATAAACATCCGGCCATGTGTACAATATTAGTATATAAGGACGTTAGGTCCATAGTGAACAGGACATCCTGACCTTGAACACATTCAATATCTTTGAATCCCAATAGAAAGTGAGTTGTGTCTTTGCTGTAAGTAGGGCTTCCCTGTACAAGTGGCTGTACAGCCTTATCCAAATACTGGGCTAATGGCTCAGGAAGATTACCTATGGCAGCAATAATAGGACGGCCAATAGTAGTATGCATTACTATAGTGTACAATATTAGTATATAAGGATGCTATGTCCATAGTGAACAGAACACCCTGACCTTGTACAAATTCAATTTCTTTGAGTCTTAATACAAAGTGAGTTGTGTGTTTGATGTAAGTAGGGCTTCCCGCCTTATCCAAATACTGGGCTAATGTCTAAAGAAGACTACCTATGGCAGCAATACTAGGACATCATGGTGGATTCACAAGGATCTTTTGTATCTTTGTCAGTATGTAAAACCCCAGCATAATTGGATGGGTCATTTGTAAAAACCTTCTTGTGCATTGTGAAATCACTCCCCTGTTTTCAACCTCATCTAAGACCTCCTAAATCAATTCCCTTACTCTTACTGTTGGATCGTAAATGATTTTCAAATATGTTTCTCCGTCACTCAGCTGCTGTTACACTTCTGTTAACTATTGTTCTGTATCCTTCATCGGCCAGTTCAAAATAAGTTTCTCATTGTCTAGCAACCTTTTAACTACCTTTCTCTCCTGATGGGCGAAATTCCAATGCTTCTTCGGATGAAATAGTATTTTTTTTAAATCCTCTAATACTTGCTTCTCAAATGATGTCAAGATAGGATTTTCAATGGGTGAATTAAAGGTACTTTTAGATGACATCTCCAGAAATTCAGATTCTTGATCACTTTCACCCTGTTCTTCAAGTTAACCAAAAAATACTTTTGATTTTAGCTTTCTCATCAACCTGAAAAAGTCGATTTTCATCTATAAAATAATGCTTATATGTTGTGGAACAAATGAGAGTCCCTTCTGGAGTACACCCAACTCACATTTTGACAACTGGTACATCAAAATATTTACTACTAGGTCTTCTTTGCTGTGGTCAGCTTAAATGGCTGATTTTGATCTTCTTACTGCTTCAGACCTGTTTTAACCTAAAAAAAGAGACCTGTCTGGTGGGTGTAGAGCTGGACAAAGTTACTAATCCTACTCCCCACTATCTTTCTTCTTCCTGTGGATTACACTCTGGTTCTATTCTTGCTTCAAGCTCTCCGCTCGATACATCTGAAGATGCAGTGTAGGATGAATCCTCCCTTGTCCTCCTTACACCTTGGTTACTAAATGTTGGTTCCTTTTGTTTCTGTCTGAAATACCTACAAGTCTAATCTACACGATGTTTGTGCAGATTTATTGTTCACAATGTTACAAGGTTCAGACCGACCCCAGCACAAGGAGACACTCCCGGTATAAAATCCAATCTATATTTGCGCATCTGCGGCTCAGCAGCTTGTTTTAATGCTTTCTTCCTGGAATGCACACAGCATCTCAGTTCTTTGCTAATTATTGCTACATATTTCTGTGGGAGATGGGAGACGGGAGACGGGGAGACATGTGGTATCTCCTTTCTTAGCCATGCCTGCCTGTTCAAAGCTGTTCAAAAGTTCAGCCTGCACTAAACACTAAGCTAATGAATTATTTCCAAAAACAGATATTCAGAAAAGCTCAGCATTTCAGGCTGCAAATATTCAAGCTGGCAAATGGGAGTACCTCAGAAATGGGGCCTAATGTACTACAATGGAGTCTGAGAGTGAGCAAAGAAATGTGAGAGCTTAGACCAATATAACATATAAAATGGATGCCGTTTGACAAACTGGCTCTGCTACTTTCACAGCTTTGTCCCATATTGACATTTCAGCTGCAGTTAAGGAAATGTCCACATTACTTAATTTATTTTGCCAGCAAATGGTGCAATAATTCTTTTCAAATGTATTGCAGAAGTAAAGTAGGTTTTTCTCAAAGCATTTCCATTCTTGTCTGACCTGCAGACAGAGGTGCGTAGAAACAAATGCTTCACGTGATTTTCATTATTTTTCCTGAATAATTCTGTTTCTAACCTGCTAATGTTCATATGTTGAAATATAGTTGGTTTGCCAGAGGTATTTCGCGCAGTAAAATGTACAGTTTTCACCTCTGATTTCAGCACTAGAAATTGAAGTAATTTACTGTGAGATCCCACCAGTGACGTGGGGGTAATGTAGGCGAGGTGGGTATTTCTTCTTGCTACCCACTCACTCCCATAAACATTTGCCTCTCAGAAGGTTAATCATGAATACCTGGAAAATAACCCGAGAGGAGTGTTTCCTTTAATGCGGCTGCCAAAATATAAAAGGATCACACCTCTTAAACATAAACAGTTGTTTTACAATATTGCTTCTCTTAGTCAACACTGAAGTTTGGGTTACCAAATATATCACTCCTAGGTTCAATACTATTTTTCGGACTAATTATCAATGCTATAACAAAAAACATTTACAAAATGTAACTAGTTCCCAGACAGGCTTTGATTGAATAGCCAAAAACTTCACCCAGAAAGTTGGTGTTGTCATTTGGTGGGCAGGCTGGGGTGGTGTAATTTGAAGTAGACACTGATGGGTGTAACGTAAGGCTTACTGCACCATACCAGCCTAAGCAACATTGATACCTTTTGTGCTCACTTGGAGTTCTCAGACGCTTCCTCCCATCTTGTTTAAGAGAAACATATCCAGGCAGAACCCTTGCTTCTCAGCACACATCTGCAGAGCCACACCAGACCCCAAAACCACCCTCTGTGCCACCCTCCCCACCAGACTGACTTCACCAACAGGCTTGAACAGCAGACTAACAGTTTGCCTTCCAGGTCATTGTGATTAACCCAGTCCACTGCTGCCATATAGATGGCCGCTGTGGCTAGTCCCATTCGTGAATGTATAAAAAATCAGAACTTGACAATACCACAGGCTCAAGCACCATGCAAATGGCACTCTACCCCCCTAAAAAGTACTTCCTCGAGTAGATTTCCCTTTTTGCGTGAAATTCTCTCCACCTGAGAGTCCCCCAGCACTTTTTGCTGAACAACTAGATTTTTGACTAGCTCTCCTGAGTGAGTGGGAACCTTTTTCCACATTCACTGATTCTTTTACTCTGCCTTTGGGAACCCTTTTTACCTCTTTTTGGTAATTAATTTTTGGAGTCATGATTTCTTCCAACTTTTCTGGCATATCCATTTTATTAAAGCAGCGTACAGCACTTTGCGCTGTTGCTGGTAGCTCCTAGGGCTTCCACTTTAGTGCTTCTTTATTTTCCCTTGTTACCAAGGCAGGGGGATACTTTTTATCCTACCTGTATTTTCTTTTGTGAGATCAGCACACCCCACCTTACGTGGAGTGCTGGGGGGTTCCAATGTATCCCTTTTCTCGACCCTCCAGTAATGTTTTCGTTACTTTGACAAGCTCTCTGTTCAGGCTGGTGGCAGTGTACCTTTTTGCATGACTTTTTGTGGACTTTTGCTGCAGGTTGTGTTCGCAGCTGCGGTAGGGGACACAAGGGACACCATTTACCAAAACGGAAACCATACTTTTCTAAGCCCTGAACAAGAGGACCTGTCCTTGAACAAGATATCTTGTCTTTTCTGAGGCCTTCTTCTACCTTTCTGGGTGGGAGAGGATTCTCTGGTCCCTTTTCTTCGCCGGGCTTCCCAAGGAAAGCCAGCAAAGAGGCTCAGTGACTGGCAGGACAGGAAGTGGGGGAGGTGACCGAAACACTGCTGCCCTTTGTCCTGCAGTGTGGCTGACTGAAACCAGTTCAGACTAGCAGGCTGGCTGTCCCCCTTGAACAGCCACTCCCCCTCCCAAGTTTGAATGGTGCATGGGTCATGATTGGTGGGCTCAGCTGGTGTTCCTGGAAACATTCTGAGGTCCCGGAGCTGAAAATCAGAGTTGACCACTGGAACAGAAGTTTCTTGCGACTGTTAGAGCCTGCTGAGTGACTGCTGCTGCCTCAACCTCAACTTTTAAACGACAGGGAAGATCCCAACAGGACGACTTCCTCCCTTGAACTGGTGGGCCTAACCAGTCCCAAGGCAAACTTAAATGTGTGCCATCCCCGGAGGAGCTGCGACCTCCACAGCTTGCAATTCACTAATATACAGGGACCTGTGCTGCATCGCTGTGCATCGTCGCCTGAAGCTCGGTTTCGCTTGGAACTTTGTGGCCATCCTCCTAACCTTACCGTGACTCAAGCCAGCTCTTCAAAGTCCCCTCACCAGAGATGGGGACCGAGAGAAGGAGAAGAGTCTACAGCTGCAACAACCATCTTTCATTCAAGCCTAAAAAAGGCACCAACAAGCCAGAACTGGAAACATTCCCCGCTTGGCATTTGTATGCACGAGAGCTGTCGCCAGATCCAACGAAGGCCCTTTCTCCTGTGGACACGACCAAGAAACCAGTGACCCAGTCTGCTGTCGCCTCACCGTTGGGACCGTCCTGCAGCAACCGTTTTCTTCACTTGAAGGTACTTTTCTGCTCCTGGTAAAACTTACCTGGAGTCTGCTTGTTGAATCCTGTGATCCTGAGGGCTGCAGGTAGCCTGTATCTTGCACCCCTACAGGTCTCCATAGAGTTACATTTGGGTGGACAACCCATTGTCCATAGGACATTGGTCCTTGGGGCAACCCTTCAAGGAAACCTCTTAGCTTCCTTGACCTATCTAGCCTGTTGATCAACATCCCGCAAATGACAGTAGTTATCACTGCCACCATCCTACTGTTACTTGGGTTGTAGAACCACAACTCCCAACATTCACTTTTCTTGCTTCTTTGGTAAATACTAGTGCCACTGCTCTACTGACATTGGGGTCTTTTAGAATCACAATTTCAACCATGCATCCCTCTTGATTTCTTGGTAGTTATCAGTGTCACTTTGCTACGAATACTGGACTTTTTAGAAAGACAATGCCCAACATTTCGTTTTGCAGGTTCTTTGAAAATTACTAATTACCAGCAGCACTGTAGTACCTTCTTTGTGGTCCTTTAGATACACAATTCCCACCACTGATTTCCCTGGGTCCTTTGGTAATGATCAGAGACACAGTATTGTTGTTACTGGCATTTAAAAATCCATAATTCTCAGCATTTCAACTCCTTGATATTTTGCAATTGGTTAGCTATCCGGATACTTACACTTGTCAGCACCATTGTGCTATGGAGTGTTAAATCCACAATTGGCATCAGTAGTTAGCACTAGAACTTCCCAGCATGTTGGCGCCAGTAATTCACCTTCATGGAGTGTTAGAACAGCAACCTCCAACATTACAGATTCTTTGGTTAACTATCGCTTGTCAGATACACTGAGCTAAAGTCTTGGATTGTTACAACTACAACTCCCAACATGCAGCTTTCCTTAGTGCTCTTTTCATCTGTCAGTGTATGAACCACTACTCCCAGCCAGAGCCACCTCTCTGCTATGGCTATAGAGTGTTAGTAGCACAGTTACCAACATGTAACTTCCTTTGGTTCTCTTTCACTTAGAAGGTCCCAGGCACTAAGGTCTTGGGGTGCAAGAACGACAACATGCAGCTTTCTTTGTTTTTTTTTCACTTGGCATCTTATGGCTTCTACTCCTGTTCCCATGGGACAGCTGTTTTGCAATTCAGGTATCTTCTTCAGAATCCTCCCTGCAGTGGCGTTGCTAGGGGGGGCTAAAGGGGCTATAGCCCCTGATCTTTTGGTTGTAGCCCCGGATAGAATCTCAGGAGCTACAGCCAAAAGACTAGCTAGCCCCCAGTCCCAACAGTTCCGACATCAGTTTAGCCCCTGGTCTTTTCCAGACCTAGCAACTCCCCTGCCTCCCTGCCCCCGCCCAGCAAGATTCAGTCATGCCCATGGCCTTTGATCTGACCTGCCAGCTGCATTCAGCTCTGCCAGCCTCTCAGCCATGGTCTTCTATGTCAGCCATGCAATTTTCTGATCTCTTCCTGCTGCAACAAGGTCCACCTTGTCCAGCTTGCTTTGCTTTCTACTCCCGTGGCTCCGTTGGCAGGGTCACATGTAGATAGACATGAAAAAAAGACTGTTTTCCCCTGATGTTGAAGAAGGAAACGGTGATGCTTCATCACAATATGCAGCACTTGCATTGTTTTGTTGAGAGCGGTATCAAAGTTTTGTGGAGTTGTTTGCAGATGCCAGCACTTTCATGTGTTTTACTGGAAGGTACAAATGTATGACATTTATTAAAATTGAAAATGGCATCATGATATTCTAGGGGAGGGGTTTGCAACCTTTGGCTTGCCGCTCCAGATGTTTGGACTACAACTCCTATCATCCTTACCCAGCATAGTCAATGGTAACGGATCATGGGAGTTGTAGTCCAAACCATAATAACTGTTTAATAATTCGATGCACATAGCAACACAAATGA
Organism: Ambystoma mexicanum; assembly: GCF_040938575.1. NCBI lineage: Eukaryota > Metazoa > Chordata > Amphibia > Caudata > Ambystomatidae > Ambystoma > Ambystoma mexicanum. Next base: position 1,302,764,933 of record NC_090932.1, read on the forward strand.
TCGCGCTGGCATCACCATTATCCCCAGATAATTGGCATTACACATTTCAAGAGGTAATGTAGATGTACCTATGTTGCCCCGGAAATTATTGATGATAGTTTAAAAAACAAAATGCTAGTGTTGCCAGTGTAAAACGAAATATCAATCTGATATCTACATTCTCCCCAGGAAATTGTGATTCCAGTCTCATGCTGACCGCCCCATGTATCGGCATCACCAGGCGTTGCCGCCTGACTGCACGGACCTCTGGTGAATATTCCCATGACAGCCACAGCAACATATCCAAGGCACAAATGGCTGCAAAACCTCCTCAAAACACCTTGACTTGCACCCACAACTTCACTGCACTATGCCCACTGCACACCAAATCTCTACCTTGCTCTTCGCAGTAACTCACCGCTCACCAAACCTGCATCTAATACCAGCTCACTAGAGGCTTCTATCCCCACTCCACCAAAGTCAGCCCATATAGCCGGACTTAACCTAACCAAGCCACGCACTGCAGCTGCCACCTTCCCCTCTGGCTCCACGCTGCCTCAGTCCCGCCACAACGCAACACCATTGCTTACAACAACCCACCAATGAAAAGATCCCCTTCTGCCTCTTTCACCAGGAACTTGAAACTCGTCTGCGCTTCTTATGCAGACCTCATCACCTTGTAAGGTCAGGTCCCCCACAGCCCAATCCAAGCCCACCAGAACCACTCTTCATCCTGAAGACCGCATTTTGGATTCACACTCCATTAGAGGAGCATTAATCAATGCTAGACCCGTGACAGCCCATGCACTGGACATTGCCAACCTGACTACGGCCAATGATATAGACATGCTAGCCATTTCGGAAACATGGCTTCATGCAGCTACAGGCCCAGTTCTCTCCTTGGCGCTTCCCCAAAAATGCTCCATCTTCTGCAAAGACAGAACAGTTAGGAGAGGAGGTGGAGTAGCTATTATAGCCAAGGACTCCCTAACCATCAGAGACACTAATGCACACACAATACAATCTGGAGAAATGCTACCCTCTCTCACACAGCCACAGCAAACATTCACCTGATCTACCAGCCCCCCGGCCCTCTGCTCTCATTCGAAGATGACATCTCATCGATCCTCTCCGCTAATTCCAAACCCACTTCTAAAATCATAATCCTTGGAGACCTAAATTTAGGCTTCATCAACATCACCGACTCTAACGCCCTCTCCCTAGCCAATACCTTGGACACCACTGGATTAACACAAGGTATCACAAATCCTACCCATAATAAAAGCTGAATCCTAGATTGGCTCACTGACCTAAACTGCGAGATCACAGATCTTTACAACGTATCCTGCCGTTGGTCAGATCGCAATATTATCACCTTCCAGATAGCTATACCCCAGGCACAGCACACCAAGCCCTCTTCACCGCTGGCCAAACAAAGGAGAAATCCATGAAACATTACCCATGCAAGCCTCCTACCCTACTTAAAACCTCTCCTAGAGCAAGTCACACACATCAGTGACCCTACCACCTTGGTTGACAGATACAACCAAACATTGACCACTGCCATTGACACGGTTGCCCCGCTGACCAATCGAAAAGCCAAACCCATTGCCCACATCAACACATAGTTCAACCCAGGCCTGAAAAGTCTCCGCATTGTGAAACTCAAAGCTGAAACCTCATGGAGAAATAACCATAACCAACTAAACAAAATCCAATTTGCATCCACAACAAAAGCTTACAAACACGCTATCCTCCAAGCAAAAAGTACCACATATAACGCCAGAATTGCAAAAGCAAACCCCAGCACCAGGGAGCTCTTCACCATATTGGGTGAACTAGAATCCCCAGCCCCACCCAGCACCAACTGTACCAAAGACGCCGCCTGGTGCACAAACATACAACATGCGCCTTAGTGAGCAAGATATATATATGCTTCAAGGAAAAACCAGCAAAATAAAAACATACTGCTTGCTCCCAACAACCCTCTTGACCTGAAACCCCAACCCAACAAGCCCAATGTCCCTCTATTCCAGTTCAAACCTGTCTCAGAAAGCGATGTCAGAACAATAATGAAGGGTCGCAAACCGTCCAGATGTCAAGGCGACATCTGCCCCACCCCAGTCATCAAAGACTGCACATAAGCTTGAGTGCCATTCTTTTCCTCCCTCATCAATATCTCCTTCTCCTCAGGCATTGTGCCAGCCAACCTAAAAGATGCCTGGGTTCTACCATTCCTGAAAAAGCCCACACTAGACCCTGATATCCCTACTAACTACCGCCCCATCACTACGGTACCATGTCTACTGAAAATATCGGACAGAGCAGCCTATCTGCAGTTCCAACAACACCTGGAATCCAACAACCTCCCAGGCCTTCGTCAATCTGGTTTCAGACCAGGCCACGGGACGGAAACAGCCCTACTTGACTTACAAAAATCAGCTTGATGAATCCAAAGACGCAGGCAAATTTGCCCTCCTCCTATTGCTTGATCTTTCAGCCGCCTTTGATTTGGTGGATCACCAAATACCATGCCAGCACCTCCACTCTTCAGCCCACTTCTCTCCCAAAGCCACCACTTGGGTCGCCTCCTTTTTTATCAAACATAACAATGAGAGTCTTCTCGACTATTGCATCAGCCGCCCCTATCCCCGTCACCTGCGGTGTCCCCCAAGGTTCCTGCTTATCACCCACACTATACAATATCTTCACAAAGCCACTATTCAACCTACTCGATGCCCAGTGAATCTCCTAGACTAACTACGCCAACAACAGGCAGCTACTCCTACCCATCACCGACAACGACGCCACAGACTCTGACTCATTGAAACAAGTATACTAAACTATCCAAGCATGGATGGCAGCACACATGCTTTGCCTCAATGACGACAAAACGGAGCTGCTCCAAGTCGGCTCACTACCCCTACTAAACAGACTCGACCCAGCATACAATTCCTTTGATATTGACAGCATCACTATCCAAGTAGCCAGCAGCATCAAAACCCTTGTGGCATATCTAGATTCTACCCTGTCACTATCCAGGCAAGTCAATGCCATTGCCTCCTCAGCAGCTTACATTACAAAACGCATCTGTGCTTGTCGACCGTTCCTATCCTCAGAAAGCTGCCTCACTATCGCAAGGGCACTGATAGGATCCAGGCTGGACAAGTGCAATGCCCTTTTCGCAGGCACCTCAGCTGGCAACATCAACACGCTACAAATCATACAGAATAACGCTCTAAGGGCTGCTGTGAACATTGCTAAAAAAGAACACATCTCGCCAGCTAGAAGAAACCTACACTGGCTTCCTATCAAAGAGGGCATCCGCTTCAAAACTCTGGCTATAGCTCACAAATGTATCTCAAACTTTGCCCCCAAGATACCTTACATCCAAATTCACCAAAACCTCAAACACCATACCCACCCGCTCGACTTACACGAATCGCCTCAACACCCCAGGATTCCATCTCCAAAGAGCTGGGGGAGCCAGCCTCCCGGTTATCGCCGCCAAGAGCTGGAACGATCTCCCACCATCCTTCAGACTTGAACACTCTTATTGGGCATTCCGTAAGCAGCTCAAAACTCTGCTTTTCTCCCAAGATTTATAGAGATGATTGACACTTCTCTCTTCCTCAAAAGCGTTTCTTGGGCACACCCCACAAGACTGTATCCTGCACCAGCTAAGATCTGCTAAGGATTGTTTTCATGTCAAACTGAGTTATTCATTGTATCAAGCGCCTTGATGCCCCCGGGAGTAGAGCGCTATTTAAATGGATAAACAAACAAAGCCACACATGTGTTGCCCCAGTAAAACACACTCTTACACTATCATATAGCAGGTTTTACTGTGGCTATACTGGCTTGGGCAATGCAGACGTATCTTCTTCAATGGTACCAGAAATGTGATATCAGTTTACAAAATATCAAGCCAGTTTTGCTCCTTAAAAAACATTAGCTTGCTGGCATCTACATTGCCACAAGAAATTTGTGGCAGAACCATGCTATTATTGCAACAGTAACTGTAGTGTATGCCTTATAAAACATATTATAATGCTAGTTTCTACATTGCCCACAGAAAGTGATGCTGCGCTACCAGTGTTAACAATATCATGCCAGTGTTGTCCCTGTAAAACAAGTTATCTTGGAGGTTTCCTGAAAAGGACAATGCGAGTCCAGAACTGCTCCTATTTCCCATTACATTGCCATAACGCAGCTGAGCTAACTTTAGATTGTCCTAGAATTTTCCACCCCAGCAATGCCACTTGTCACTGCCCCTAGTACTGCCCCATGAACATTGATTTACCCGTGCCACACTACAGTATACCCTGCTTTGCATCATAACACTTCAAATGTCCACTAAAACACCCCCCCACACACACCCTCTACCCCTGTTCCCCACACATCTATTGACTTACCTGGCTGTCAATGTCTTATCATGTGTACTCTGCTGCCAGGTCATCTGCAGGCTATTTTGATTTATTTATTTTATATGTTTAAAACACAAATCTAGCTCAAGAGCAACAGTGCCCTGTACAAGGTGTGGGTGGCCAGCGTTTGGGCTGTTCATCCATTGGCATTAGTCCTTGGTCTGGTACTGTGGAAAAAGCCACGGATTGAGAGATTTGCAAAACTGGAGAATTTTGTGGGCATTCAGGGCGGATAGCAGACTCGAGTCCCAGAGGATGGGTGCATGACGAGAGAAGGATTGTTTGCGGGACCTCTCTTTCCCCACGAGTTGCGATTCGATCCAGTTTGTGGATTTGCCGCGTGAGTAGAGTGTGTCGCCAGATAAGTGGCGCGTAACCGCCAGGTACGCCGTTGTGCTACTCATGACTGCTTTGTAGATAATACATGGAGTCTTGAACAGTATACCCTGGCTCACAGGCACTGAATCAAAAGCATTAAAGGGGGGATGTGACAAAATCAAGAATCACCAACATCAAGCATTGCAGACTCTCCATTGTGTGATGATGCAAGCTTGGGTTTTGTGTCCTTTTGGGACACCATTTACTGGATAGGCCCCTTAATGGTCGCCATCCTGGTGTGGTTCTGACCTCTCCAGGCAGGCAGGCTATCACCGCCTTCACCCTTTTCTTGCTTGATTGACCTTGATAAGGGCCATCAAACAGAGCTTGCAAAATAATTAGAATTACGAATCAGACCTAGCATCTAATTGGGCAATCTAGTGAACATAAGAAAATAAGCATTGATAGTTCTCTCTACTCACATCTGTAGTTCCAGCAAACAGCAACAAGCAAGGACAATTGCCCCTGTGTTTGAACTTGCCTGGTTGGGTTTGAAGCCTTATTCACTAGGTGGTTCATTTGAGTAACAAACCTCGCGAGGATAAAATGCTGAGGTAGCCCTGCGGGGTTTCTAAACTTTGACTTGCTAGACGCACGCAGCCGGCGCATTAGCCTAGCGGGCTATCCTAATGCCTAGGGCCTTTCACTCTTACCGGTAATCATTTTCGTTTTGTATGGGCTCAGGGTGGTTGCTTGGTTTAATGAGGCCCGCAGGCCTCTTTAATGGGCAGTTCTCCTGAGACGTACAGACAATCCACTGCCTGGGAGGCGGAGGCCGCGAGATGCCCTCTGTAATTTATAGATGTTGCAAGTGAGCCTCTCGCAAAGGTTTATTATTAATGAGGATAAGAGCAGAGCTCGGAAGCAGAAATGGAGATGGTAATAGAAGTCTCTAGACATGCCAGGTAGGCCTCATCGCCGTCAGGCGCAGACCGTGTCACTCGGGAACAGGACATCAGGGAGATCCACCTCTCTCGATCACCTGTGGCGATCTTGGACAACTCGGCAGCTCAGAAAAGACAACCACACTGATCTCAAAAGGCCCATGTTTTGCTATAACTGTTACACAAACGGTTCTTTAATCAACGTTTAATTCATTGGATTAACCCATGGGTCTGCAATTTGTGACTCGCCACATGTTTTGAACTTCAACGCCCATGATTCCTCACCATAGACTAGACTATGCTGGCTAAGGCTGATGGGAGTTGTAGCCAAAAAAAAAATCCAAAGGTTGCTGTCGCAGGTAAACAGATCACTTGGGAGTAGAAATGGGAAAAGGGGCGGTGGGTGATGGGGTGGTTGGGGAGGATGGCACAGACACTGAGAGGTAGGTAGGTGGTGAGTGGAAGGCACTGGCTGGGTGGTCTTCCCTCAGGAAGTGTATGCAGCATATAGGCCAATTCCACAGCTAGACCAGCAATTACATTCCAATGCCTAATAAGTAGGGGTGGGAGAACATCTCACCAGCGAAAGGGAATTGGTGAAATTCTCCCACAATTATGTACCCCATGCTGGGCAAATATACACCTTTTTACAAGCACTTTTGGCAGGTTTATTTCAGCAGAAATGGCGTTTTTTGCCAAAATTTCTGTTTTTGTGTGCTCAGAAACACACACAGGGAACGACATTTCTGCAAAAAACGAAATTTGAAGGTGCAAAACACAGCCTTTCCTGTCCAAAATTTCCTTTAAACAAAAAACGAAATGTAGGGCAGAAAGGCACCAAAACTGCCAATTGCGCTCCTCTGGTGAAATTGTCAGTGTGATCGAAATTTGTCAGGAATCTGACAATTTTCCAATGGAGTGGAATTAGCCATTTTCGCCAACCCCTACTAATAAGCAGTAACACCGTAAGTGAGCTTACCCCCTCGCCAAGAAAGTTATAGTCAGTAGCACCCCGGTATGGTGCCCAGGGTGCCAACAGCATTTGCTTCTTAAGTCGCAAAACTGCGTGGTAGCCGTTTAAAAAGGTTTTTTTAAACTACAAAAAATGTCAGAAATGGAAAATGAGGGAGGGAACTACTCGTAGACCCTACTCCCTTTCTCTGGTGAGCACTGCAAGAGGAGACAGGTGGGCCAACCGGGTGAGCAGCAACCAGAGAGGAGCGTCGTCGCAGGTGAAGCAGGTTAGTGGATGAGGGGTGGGGTGGCAGGATCAGGGTGTTGCCGAGGGGAAATATGGTGACTGGAATCCATTGCCGAGCCCCAGAGTCCTACGGGCAAGATGGAGGCCTAATGCTGCTCAGAGGGCTCGGAAGGTGGGCCAAAACCATGAGGTAAGGCTCGCATTTTGTGACCTCTGATTTGCAGGCAGCCTCAATGATGTCACCTCCTGGCTGCTAATATACAGTTCCCGTTCCGGGAGGATAGCTCAGGGGCAGCGTGCGCATCTTGGAAGCAAGACGACACGAAGCAACAACAGGTTCAATCACCGGGTCCGCGCTTAGAAACATCTCAGTGTTTAAGCGCATTATAAATACGTAACTAAGACAAAAAACACAATTACGCAACTAAGAAAAACAAACAATTCCTGTAACAGCGCCTCATGCCTGCGGGCTGTGTGAGCGCTTTATAAATTAAAAATAGTAGGGCCCTCAGAAGGGTCTTTTACGTTGGGAAAGGTTTGCTTGAATAGAGAAGCTTTCAGGGCCTTCGTGAAGTTCCAGGATCGGGGTTAAGCAGTTCCAGGGCTTTAGCGCAAGGACAGGAAACAGTTTGCCACCAAGTGTTCAACTTTTGGAGACATGGTGATCTGAAAAAGTGGCGATCATTCTGTTACCAGACACATGAACAGAGAGTGTGCGGGGACCACTACAATTTACAATTGTTACATCAACCTGGACAAAACTAGCATTTACCATCTTCTCTCTCCTATGTCTGACAATACTGTCTATACTTTAATTGTGCCTTTAAATGTATAAATGTAAACTGTATATAATGTACTATGTAACCGTTTCCCGAAGCGCCCTTTTACCTCTGGGTCTGGAGCACTATATAAATAAATAAAACAAACAAACAAACCTCAAATGTAATTCTAAAGATTTTGGGGTGCAAACCCTTAAGGAGTGTTCCGCACAAGACACCCCACTTACAATCTAAAACATGGGCCTCGGCACATAGCCAGCAGTGAGGTCTCCACACCCTAACACACAATTATTGTATAAAAATTCACGTTGAGGTACTGTGAAACACATCAAAAATAAAATTCAGCAATATCATTTAAGTAATATATATGTTTTAGAGTTTTTGGGGGGTAACGGAATTACCACCACTTTTAGTGCACCACCGAATTCTCGGGGTTGCAGGTAAAGTGGAGGATTCACCTGCGGCAATATTCTGGTGGTGAAACCTCCACTTTAGCTGCAACAATCAACAGATTTAGCACCATCCGGGCAGCCCTATTCAGGCAATAGTCAATTCACGCCTAATTGTGTACAATATGTACAGGAGCTGCCAGGGGTTCCGACATTCCATCGTCTCTAAGAGGGGAGGGGCGAAATCCACCCCTGAACATGAGAAATTAAAGTACTTAGGGGTTCAAGGGTGAAAATAAAGTTGCTGAGAAGAGTCAAGAGACACTATAGCACTCGTTAACCGCCCTTGCTTCGCTCAGGCCGTTAACTCAGGCTGCCGGGCCATTAAAGCCGGCTATAGCCCGTGGAACATGTACTAACGCATTATTTATTTATTGATTGGACATTTGTATGGCAGCTATACAAAGGTGTTTCCAGGCGCCACAAGACAAAAGGGTGGGGGGACATGGGAAATCATAAGAATGCAACAAAGAACAGTTATATTGGTCTTGTGGCAATCCTACCGTGCAAGTGCATAAAAGAGGGGATAACTGCAATGGGGTATGGGGGTAGAGGGAGAGGTGCAGAATTGGGGTGCCCCCAGGGGTGGGGGAGGGCAAATGCTGGTTGGGCCGAGGCTGCAAGTGCCAGGGGAAGGAGAGAAGGGGGGCGCAGTGGACAGGAGGACTAAGTTGGGATAGTCTGGGAATGGGAGTCCCAGGGCAAGTGCCGGCAAAGGATGCTGGGGGGGGGCTGGCAGGGGGTGGTGGCCCTTGTATGACTCTGAAGGGAAGAGGCTCCAGTCCAGCAGCAGATGGAGAGTTTAGCACGGGAGAGGGAAAGGGAAGGAAGAGTCATCTTTATAGCGTGGCTCAGCCCATTCCCCTGTGTTGATCATCTTTTGTTATGTTACATTACTGGTGCTTGTATAGCGTACATCTGCCATTCGTATGGCCCTGTAGTGCTTTTGATTAGTCCAATAGAGCGCTAGGCAAGGTACTTGGTTGCAAGGGTATTGGAGAGAAATGTGTTCTATAGTAGAGCATAGCATTGCTTTGTGTATGGTGGTCTGTAATATGCCCTGGAATGTGTCCCAGCCTCCAGTGCGTGCACCTATCGTAGAGATGAATGTTCTTCCCAGAGGTTGAGTTCATGCAGGTTGCCTATCTAGTCACACATATCCATTGATTTTTAGCATAATAGATTGGAAACATCATGTCTGGCAATCAGATAGTAGATGAGTAGAATCATTTGGGGAACCCCTACTACAGAGAATCAAACAGCCAGATAGTAGATAAGTACAATAGTTTGTGAACATCACATATGCAGCCAGATAGTAGATGAGTAGACTCCATTGGTGCTGCTTGTCTCTCTATATCTGGTACAGGTCGTGCCTAGAAACACTTGTGTGCAGGCGCGTTATAAATGCCACATCATATCATATCGCCAGTCTTTTTTACCCATCTTGTATCTGATGATTTGCTTTCCGTACTGGGCTGTCACCAATCTGTTTTACCCATCCAATATCTGGATGCTTGATTCTCTGTACGTGATGCGCCCAATCGACTCTAGTCATCTACTTTCTGACTGCTTGATTCTCTATAATAGGATTTCGGCAATCAATGTTTACTCATCTCGCATCTACCTGCCATGGGTACTATCTGAATGCTTGGTTCTCTAAAATAGGGCGTCCCCAATGGATTCTACTCATCACCTGTCTGACTGCAATATGTGTTGTCTCCAATCTATTACACTGTTCTTCTATCTTGCTGCTTGACTCTCTATACCAGGGTGCCACAATCGATTGTACTCATCCACAATCTTTCTGCATGAACCCCTATATAGGGATGCCATTAATCCATTTTACTCATCTAGTATGTGGATACTTGTCTCACTGTATTGTGGTTCCATCAGTCTTTTTTACCCATCTTCTATCTGGTGCTTGGCTCACTGGATAGTAACCAGTCCATTTACCCATCTAATCCCTGGCTGCTTGATTCTCCATATGTAATGTCACCAATTGATTCAACTCATCTACTTTGTGACTGCTTGAATCTCTAGACTAGTGTGTCACCAGTCGATTCAACTAATTTTCTATCTGGCAGCCATAAAGATTGTGCCCAAACGATTCTACTCATCTACTATCTGGCTGCTTGATTCTCTATACCAGGATTTCGCCAATAGATTCCACTTATCTACTATCTAACTGCTTGATTCTCTATACTAGGTTGTCGCCAATCGATTCTACTCATCTACTCTGTGGCTGCCAAACAGATTGTCCCCAAATGATTCTACTCATCTACTATCGGGCTGCTTGATTCAGTATACCTGGGTTTCACCAATCGATCCTACTCATCTACTATCTGGTGGCATGATTCTCTATAGTAGGGTGTCACCAATAGACTATTCTTATCTACTATCTGGCTGTTGGATTCTCTATAATAGGGTGTCCCCAAACGATTCTACTCATCTACTATCTGGCTGATTGATTCTCTAAACTAGGATGTCCAAGTCCATTGTAATCATCTACTGTCTGTCTGCTTGTCCCTCTGTGTTGCGGTACCTGTCTATTTTACCCATACAGTCTCTAGCTGCTTGATTGTCTGCACTGTGATGTGATGTATTTTAATCTTGGCCTCTTGATTCTCTATACCAGGATATTCTACAATCAGTTGTACCTAATTCGTCCCTGTCTACGTTGGACTTTTCCTCCACTTTCTCTGCATTTGAGAGCAGTAGGTCATGCAAGTCATTGTGATATTACTATCTCCTGTAGGATACAGTGTGGTGATGTAAATGTGTCTGCATTGCTGCTTCTCCTCCAAAAAACCCACAAGGAGACACTTCGAAACACAGTCTGTTTGCATGTATATCTAATGACTTACATAGAACGAGGCACACATGTGTACAAACGAATTAACTGAAGTCAATAACATGTCTACATGTAAATAAAAGAGAATTGGGTTTCATTTTGTAGCTGTTGGGGGATCAGTAAATTATGATCATAGCTAGAAGTGGGTTCAGGGCTGTCATGAACTCGCTGTGCTAGGCTTGGCCCTCTCGCTTCATGCTCCGACTCTGGAAATTCTGGAGTTCATAATAGCCCTTTTGGACTAGCAACGACCTCCTGTCTGCATCCCACAAAGCACGGGTGAAGGGGGGAGACACAGAGCCTTGGGACACAGAACTAACCAATCCAATTGCGATTCAGAAGGTAATTATGAGTTGAAAAATGTGTGTTTGCAGCTGCGTAACGGACTGACTGTCTATTGATTCAGTTCTCCCCTGCAGAGCCCAGTCACACCTCCCAGGGCAGCAAAGCACCCTGGGATTATTACTTGGCTGGAAGATTTGATGGAAGAGTTTTGGCAACAAGTCTAATATTTCAGATGCTTCTTACGGGGCCCAGGTCTCCACTCGTCCCATCTCAATGAACCCAGCACCTAAACAATGGACTTTCACTCATTCTCAAGTTCAGTTCCTCAGAAATTAGAGAACCCCGCTGGCTGGAACAGAGCAATGCAGGTGTCCCTAGATCAAGAAGCATGCTGCATGCCAATGTGACAACCCCACAAAACAAGGGGTGCCTGTCGTCACTCACAGAGTGGACCAACCTGATGGACAATGACCCCTGCCTCAGAGGCAGAGTGAATCCAACCTACAGCCTCCGGCACAGACACCTAGACGCATAGGCGCTGTATCTAGGGGTGCTGAGGTATAACAACAATCCCCCCTCTTGGTGCCTCATATTTGATATGAAAAGGAATCCGGTACCACTGCCCAGCCATTGCAGAGAAATAAGAAAACAAGCATTAGCAAAGCCAATAACACAACCTATAACAAGTGCAGTATCGTGTTGGTTCATCCCTAGGTGTTTTTTTGATGCAATGTTTAACGAAAAAATGTCATTAAAAAACTAGTGGAAATATAGAAGGGGGTAAGGGGATAAAATGTAGGGAAGGGCGGCTTGGGGGGGGATACTACAAATGCATATACGAACATTACATTTGTTTCTTCAAAATAATTTCTTTGAAAAACAGTATTTCGAAAAGACTCCATCCAGTGCAGCTCCAATAAAGGTCCAAAGGACAGCAGTAAAGTTCACACCATTACAAGTCATAAGTACTGGTATTTCTGTTTACCAGTACTTTACCGGACCGGCCAACCACATGCCTGCCAGTAAGGTCCCTGATCTACCGGCAGGCCTGACCTGCCGGTAGATCAGGGCCCTACCGGCACATAAATGCCAGAATCACCGGCGCCGTTAGTAATGGTGCCGGTAATTCGGGCAACCCCTCCCCATGGACTCCATAGAATGGGGAGTTAGCAGCGTCTCCGCCATCCATAATATCCCTGGATATCGGGTGGCAGAGACGGTGTGGTAGTTCCCCAGTATCCCGCTTGAATTACCGGCGGGAAACTCATCATGAGCCCTATATAGTAACCATTAAAATATGTAACACAAAGCAGCCACAAGCATTAAACCAAAATAGGAGAGGAAGCAAATACTCCACTGTTAAGATGAGATATTAACTAATTGCAACGGAGGCACGCACGCAGAATGTTTACCCTTCGGGATATCACAAGGAGCAGTGCTTTAAGTGGGTCGGGGCCTGCCGGGGCCGGGCCCCGGCAGTCTCCAGAAAGTGGGGCTGAGCCGGGGCCCAGCCGGGGCCCCCCATCCCGCACAACATTGGCGGGATGCATTATCCCGCCACGGCCGCAGCCGCGACGGGAGATGCGCCCGTCATTATGTCGGCCAAGCTGACAGAAGTGCCAGCCAGCCACAGCGACGCTGAGGCTGGCGGCACTTCTGTCAGTTAGTGTAACTCCCTCTGATGACCCCTCATCAGGGTCATCAGAGGAAGTTACTGTCCCATTGTTTTCCCTCCCCAGGTCACTGACCCCCGCGGGCTCCGTGATCTAATATGCAGATTAAATCACGGAGCCCGCGGGTTCGCAGAGGGTAAAAGACGCCTCGGGCTCAGTGATCTATGTGCTCTGAGCAGATAAATCACAGAGCCCGAGGTGCCTTTCTCCGTCGGCAAAGCTTTATAAAAGATGCCTTGAACTGTGTACGTTTCAAGCCATCTTTTATAAAGGTAGAAATATTTATTCTATGTTTATAAAAGACGGCTTGAAACGTGCACAATTCAAGGCATCTTTTATAAAGCTTTGTCGACGGACAAAGCCACCTTGCGGTTTGTTTTGTCCATCATCAACGCTTTAGAAAAGATGCCTTGAATTGTTTACGTGTCAAGCCATCTTTTAGAAACATAGAAACATGTTACAAATATCTATGTTTATAAAAGGTGGCTTGAAAAGTACACAAACCATAGTAAGGTGGTAAGCACACAAGTGTGCGTAACTTACTATGGTTTGTGCACTTTTCAAGCCACCTTTTACAAACATAGAAATATGTAACATTGCTATGTTTATAAAATATGGCTTGAAAATTACACACACCATAGTAGTACGCATACAAACATATAAATGCTCACATACATTTATGCGTTTGTTTGCGCACCTTACTATGATTTGTGCACGTTTAGGCCACGCCCCCAATGAAAGCCACGCCCCCAAACGAGGGCCCCCCCTCAATTTCTTACCCCACTTAAAGCACTGACAAGGAGGGGATACTGCCATATCACCAAGGGGAATACGTGCTCACACACGCCATCCACACAAATGGTTTCGGCTGCGCTGGGTGTGGCTACAGCGATGCCTGGGAGCCAAACCCGAAAAAACAAATGAACCCAGCAAAGGTCCCGCATGGACGCGGGATCATTAACTTCTCCGTGCTGGCGCATGCAGGGGGCAGTTTATCATGGCGTCGCTAATGCTCTGACCTTGGACCAGTGCCCTGCAGGAATGTGAGAGCAGGGCTGGTAGTCGAAGGGACGTGGACCTGAGGGACGTCACTCCAATGTAACTCACTCCTTTGCTCCGACCTAATCTCCACGTTTCTCTTTTCTTGCCTATGCAGCCCCTTTTGGAAGCCTAGACCCCACTCGCCCTTTTGCACTCTTGCCTCCATTTTGCTTTTACCCCCACCCTCTTCCCGCTTTGTTATTATTATTTCCCGACAGCCCGCGGCCTCCTTACTTTCTACGCCGTCTTCGTCCACCTCCCTCCGTCTCCTTACCCCTTCCCTACCGCTGTCACCTTAAATCCCTCTTGTCCCCCTTTTTACTCCTGCTATCTCTCCTTTCCTCCTCCATTCTCACATTTCTCCCCCACTACTTCCAATTCCCTTCCTCTCCTTTCTTCTGTCTTCTTCCTTCCTTTTCTTCTGACCTGGCCCCCCCTCCCATGCTGTCACCTTCCTTCGGGGTCAGTCTGTCCGCTTTCATCCACCCACTCTATCTCCTTCCTTCCTGCTCAGGTAGGCTCCCCATGCTTCCTTCTCTCCCTCTCTCTCTCTCCCCCCCTTCCTCCTTCCCTGCACCCTCTCCCCACGGCTACTTCTCCTACCCTGCAATCCCCATCTCCCCATTGCCTGTTCCTCTCTAATATCCTTCCCCCCGCCCCCTTCCCTACCACTGTCACCTTAAATCCCTCTTGTTCCCCCTTCTTTACTCGCGCTATCTCCCCTTCCCTCCTATATTCACACGTTCCTCCCCCACTACTTCTAATTCCCTTCCTCTCCTTTCTTTTGTCTTCTTCCTTCCTTTTCTTCTGATCTGGGTCCCCCTCCCATGCTGTCTCCTTCCTTCCGGCTCACTCGGTCTGCTTTCATCCCCCCATCCCCACTCTATCTCCTTCCTTCCTGCTCAGGTAGGCTCCCCCCCCTGCTTCCTTCACTCCGTCTCTCTCTCTCTTCCCCCCATCCTCCTCCCCTGCCCCCTCTCCCCACTGCTACTTCTCGTACCCTGCACCCCCCACCCTTGTCTGTTCCTCTCTAATCCCCTTCTCCCTTACCTTTGTCACTGACTGTGCTTCACTGAACAGGAAGGCCCCGGAGAGAGCTCTCCATTGATCGGGCCAATATTGACATTGGATTGAAAGGAGTTTAATCATTAATACAATGGCTAGAAAGCAGAGGCGCACGTTTAACTCAACCCCTGACCTCTGTCCGGTGTGCTATAGAGAGATGTACATTGCTAGGAGTTTATTTAAGGAGGGCAACACCCCCAGTAAAACATAAACAAGCATTGGCAATGTCCACTGTTGGGGCTTCAGTGTAGGCATGGTAATGGCCCTTGCCAGGCACTGCAGCAGTGGTATTAAATGGCCATTGGTGGTAGCAGGTGCAAGTACCTGGGCACCTAATAACAGTGCCAGGCAAATGGCTAATAATTATACACAAGCCAACACTGTTGGCTTTGCCAACGCCTCTTTTGAACAGAACTTCAGTGAAGGGCATGCATAATTCTTATAAATCAAGTGGCTGAAGGCAGACCTGGTTAAGACATTTTAATTGCACCAGTTGCAGGATTAAAGCTTCAATTGAGTCTTTATTAGAAGGCAGCTTTAAAAAAACACTGGCAGGCCCTTTGAGTGCAAAGTATTATTGTACGGCTTGATTAAAATGAGCTCAAAGAGTTCCAATGAGGAGTTGTTTTGGGCGCAGAGGGGCAGGAGCTGAGTCGGAATGGCCATAGGGATTAGCATGGCCATGGGCAGTAAATTGGTGTGCAAATAGCCGAACAACACCTTCAAGCTGTTTGTCCCCCCTCATATGCCATTTCTGCCTATCTGTACTCTAATGCCATAGTTTTGCCCTGTAGGAGTAGCCCAAACTAAAAAGTGGGAATAGGGAGTGAAGTTGCAAGAGGGTAGAGCTAACTCAAGCAACATTTTAAAATAATTTTCAATGTGATGAGATTGTAAAGAAAGCAGATGATACATTTGTTAACTTCTGTTTATTATCATTATTTTACCCCAAAGAATATTTAAGGCTATTAAAAACAGCTGGTTCCTTTTAAAGCACATTCAGCCGGTAACGTTAATATATATCAGGGATCTTATGGCCATTGGAACGTGCATATGGTAATGGATGGGATTACACCAGAATAATTCTGAGTCCAAATAGCCAGACAAATGAAAGAAGATGGCAAGTCACTGTTTTATTAACAATTATCTAAAACAAAGAGGTTACAACGAACATCCACAGATGTACGGTCAGTCTCTCAATGATATCCTCAAAAAATACACTTCATATACTTCATTATGCATCAGAGTGACGTCAAACTACGTGGCAATAGTGAAAAAAAAACTATCAAGGGTCAGGATTGGTTAAGGGAAACATCTAGATATACAATCATATTGGACCTAGGATTGTTATTGGCTGTCCTTTATCAGGTGGACAACTTATGCCTACCTCTTCAAACAGGTCATTTCAGAAACACTAGTTACATTGGGTTTCATTGGTCTTCTAAGCTATAAGGTCCTTCCTTATACGGACTAATACAATTGGCTGGGGCGCTTGTGCCATGTCTGGAACATTCGGTTCATTTAGCAGCACATAAGCCCAGACCCAAGTGTAAGGAGATAGGGCATGAAACGACCTCACTGCCCAATTAGCCCAGCATCACTCATCGCCCATGCCTTTTGCCTTGAAATTGGCTTTGTACTTGGCCTTGCAGAGTATTCTCGAGCTGAGAATACGCAGCAGTGAGGGCATTCAGTATCATGTCTGGAATTCCAAGTTCGAACTCTATTTGCATCCTTGGCTCACATGACAAGAGACCACGATTCGGTGCATTCTGCTGTTTTTAAATGCTTTAAATTAATTAAAACTTGGCATCCTTTGTGTTCTTCCTTGCACCTTAGGGTAAGAAGATTCATCCTCCGCACACTCGTTCTCTTCAGAGTAGGTAACTGACCTCGACTTCTAGGATCTTGACTTCAGGCTAGGCAGCCTTGCAACGCAGCTTCAGCAGCCAGTTATTCCACTGCGACACAGCTTTTCATTCCCCTTCATGGTTTTTGGCTTACTATTTCATGATACAAATGTCCAGTTCCTATACAATGGTGTTTTCGTCTGCATTCTATTCACTACTCATAGCTAGCCTATACGATAACTTGATCCATCTTGCGTTTCGGCGTCTGTACATTCATTGAACTTCTGCTTTCTGCAGCAGTTTGTTAACATGCAATCTTCTTCTTTTCCACTTTGATGGTTCACTCGATTCTTTACTCCGTCATTTGTCCGCTAGGATCCATACATCGTCTTCCTTCAGTATCTCGGAAGTCTTGCACACTTTCTTATGACATCATTAGTTCATTTTCTCAGCTCCTTCTCATATTCCTTCCGGGGGTTCCTCCTGTAGGTTGTCATCAACTCAAGGGTACATTTCATAGAGTTGTCTCAATGGATATCTCCTTCCAAATACTTGCAGCCGTATTGGTATGATAGCTGGTGTCAGGCAAGGCACGGTCTCATGTCTCCAATACAAAGGAGGTAGAGGGGCGGGATCTCATGCAGATGTATATATCTGCTACTCTACATCAGGTTGGATTTAAAGACATGGTTATAGGAGGGTGTGTGGGTTCTCAACCCAAGCAACACCTGATGCATTAGAGGGGGGTCTGCAACCTTTGGCTCTCCAGATGTATTGGACTACAACTCTCACCACTCTTGCTAGCATATTCAAAGGTTTCGGAACATGGGAGTTGTAGTCCAAAACATCTGGAGCACTGCAGGTCATCATTGAATGCCATGTTATGTTATTGAATATTTGTATAGCAACTACTGCCATTGTTATCGCTTTGAAATGGACATAGTTCCTTTCAAAGCACAACGTGCCAATATCATATGAAAAAGTGCATGCAATGTACATATAACATTGCAGGGGTTCAGAGTTCCGCCTCAATGATTTTTGTGGAAATGAGCGGCAAATGGTACATTTTAAGGTACACCGGGTCAGTAAGTGATTAGTTAAGCAGCAAGGACAACTTTATAGAAGGGCTCTGGGGTTTTCCCTGCAGGGAACGTGTAGGAAGAGTGTGTCCAAAGGTTACCTTCAGAGCTTATTGGACCAGTATTATTAGGCTAGAATAAAAAAGATTTAAATGCAAATGTATAGGGATTTGGGGGTTCATCTATGTGATCTGTTTTTTAAAGTCTTTGGTGAATGGTTGACTTTAAAGCACATTATGCCACTACATTTGTCATCGGATGCCATGGATTGTATAGCATGTTCAGGGCACTACCCCAAAGGAATTGCTGGGTACACTGGTGTCAAATATTGCATTTCAAAACAAATTTGACAGTAAAAGGGTACCTATTGAGTAAGACTTAACCCAATTTTGGAAGGATTGGTCTGCCCTTAGATCTTTGTTGAAAAATTAGAGACAAGAGGCATTTTCCTTTGAGTCTCTGACCGAATATATAAATGAAAACTGAGCAAGTTTAAAAGCCATTCTTGGGAAACCAAAAGGCCAATTCATGTTTGTAATAAATAGACCTCTGAGCCAACTCCCCACTACTAAGAGCCACAAATGATGGCCCGACCAGCATCCCTTGCATGTTGCCATTCTGCCCAATCAGTGTCCATTCTCCACCGACCCACATAATCAATGCCCATTTTCATCGCACACATTGCTCAATTTCAGTACATAATAACCCCACGTCTGCACATGATTAGCATCAAAACATAATAGCTCCAATGTGAATAGACCATTGCCTCGCGTCATCAGTATTACGTAACCAATCAAAATGTCGACACATCATTTCTTTCCAGAGTGCCATCAAAGGCCCACCCAGCAAAACTAAGGCATGCGCTAGACTCGATTCAAAACATAATGGGCATTTGCCCAGTTTGCAGATTTCTCCCTAATTTCCATATTGGGTCATAGGTCCAAAGAATGCCATAGTAACTGCTATATTTGCCCAGTTCAGAACATGTTCCAGCAATGAACACATTTTCCAAGTACTATACTAATGTTCTCACAGTAATTCACATTTTCCAAGTTCCCACAATAATGCTGCAGTATTGTCAATTCTGAAGAAATGTGCATATTGTTCCAGTTTCCACAATGCCAGATAATGCACATGTAGATAATGCTATGAAATTCACATATCACCAATTTCCACATACCAAGTAACAGATATTCAAATGTTCACATGCCAATTAGCAGATTTTACCTGTGCTGCCAGGCTCAGCAGCAGATATGGCAAGTTCCCATATGCCTTGTAAGAAGTTTTATCAATTTGCACATGCCCATTATCAGATATTCTCAATTCCCTCATGCTCAGTTACTTCCATGCCCATTCTTACAGGTCCAGTTATTGTTATGAGCAGGCCCAACACATTTAATAACAGGCATGGTCCGTTTTTACTTTCCACTAGCAGATATGGTCATTTAGTGTTAGGCTTAATTTGACAGGCAGATAGGACGACAGTCTGTCACTGTGTTTCCAGAACTGAGACCAACCACAACGAGCACATTTCAAGGGTTTGTATTAAGTAACCATGAAATAAGGAGTCAGGATGATAGCACTGGTCATAAAACAGCATGACAGGGTGCTGGCATAATTCAATAAAAAATAGGATACCAGGATGGTACCTCCATGACACGGTCTAACATGAGGGGAGGACAAGTGAGTCCAACAGAGAGTCAAAAGAAATAGAGGCTTCCACTCTTAATTCATTCATCTTTGAATTATGTGCCTAATAGCAAAGACCAGTCTCTAAGCACGGGCTGGGATTCAAACCTGTGTTGCTCTACGTTGTCTTGCTTCCAAGACAAACGGGTTGACCCTGAGCTATCCTCCCGGCCCCTCTTGCTCCAAAGGAAAGGGGTTCGCCAACAAAGTGTTCAGTGTCTCAAAGTGTTCAAAGTCCCTCCAAACCGCAAAAGTGCAAAAATGAAGTCTTCCCTTTTCAAGGAGGGTGTTGTTGCCACTTACAGTGTCAGTCCGACAGGGGTCATCTTGTCCTCCAACCCTAGGCTTAAGCTGCAGGTTTCCCCCAGCTATGGACCCACGGTGCTCAGGGTTCTCTAGACTGCTGCGTCCCATGGGTTTTCCCCTGGGCTTCACCCTAACAGCACAGCGCCCAAGGTTGGCTCCTCGGGAGTGGCCGAGTGTGCCCTGGTGATGTTCGATGGGCAATTCTGCAAAGGTCTTATAGTGGCTCAAATACAAAGGGAGATTACTCTACCCACAGCCTAAGGCAATACAGTGAGCATTATTCTTTGTAGACCAGTCCTTAACTTGTAACCATTGCAGGAATCTAAGGTCCTGCATTCTGATGCACCCAGGCTCAGTTCTTGCTTGCAACCAGTAAAGGACCTTATTTCTTAAGGACTGTCTGGATTCCCACCACTCACATTTGTTTTTACATTAGTTAATATGACATTTCTATGATCCATAATGCAACCTCTTATGTTAGAATCTGAATCTTGGGCAACTTCCTAGTATGACTATCCTTCCCCACCAAGGTGGCCGTAGGATTACCAGTAAGAATCATAATACCCCAGTCCATTTTAGCAGTGGTTTTTCAACACACAAATAGTTTAATGATAACATAGGAACGACATCCATCACGGAAGTCTGCTGAGCACCATCTTCACTACCAGCCCTAATGCGGTCTTCAAAGTCGACCCTGTTGGTTTGGCAAGCTGTGCTCACCGTAGGGGTATAACTCTGGGTGATATTCACATCAGTTTGACACTGATTGTCCATCCTAACAGGGGGTATTTGCGTCACAACTTTATCAAAGGGTTCTACCCAGTTCTACCCACTATTTATATCCCCTCTAGCAAACTCAGCATTCAATATTTTATCTTAAGCAATATTTCTCTCTCTGTCTACAGAGATATTCTCCATCCTGTACCACAATCCTGCTGATACTCCCCTCTATAATTATCCCGATCTCTTAAAAAGGCGACCATAGTAAACCTGACAACTATAGGCCTATAGCGCTACTTGATGCTGCTAGTAAAATCTTTTTCTCTCTCTCGTTAAGAGACCTTAACAGCACCCTTTTAGAACTGGGCATAATAATGCACTATCAAGTGGGATTTAGGCCTCATACAGGAGACCGCCTTAAACGTGACTATCATTGCTCACTTACAAGCCACCGTAAAAAAAACTCAATCAGGGCTACTTTTTTTTATTTCTTTTTTATTTTGGTTTGCTGAAAAATCAACCTTTCAAAATTACAACATGTTATTATTCAAAATACCAATAAAAGCAAATAAAATGTCATCTTTACACATTTCAATGTTGAACAAAGTATACATTCTCAAAACATAAACATAAACACTACAAAAAAAAACACAAAACAGATAAGGAAGAACTAAAACCATCAGAATTTCCAACATAGGGACGATTGACCTCTTCCTTACCCCACAGGCATGTTGTCCATCAGGCATAGATTCCAAGGACCACTAATGTGAGACTCAAATTAATTACGATGGAATTACAGCATTAACAAATTGAACCAGTGCAATCTGTATAGAAGTTTTAGAATTGGATAGAAGTTATGTCCAAATTTCCTCACTGGAACGAAGTGATGAAAAAAGACAGCACTTATTGAACAGTTGGTTCCGGATTAAACTCAAGGCAGGACAGTCAACTATCAAATGGCACAATGATTTAATTTGACAGAGTTCCTTACAGTATCAACAGTATGTTTCATCTTTAGAAATGAGTTGTCTCCTTCCTAAAATCTGCCTTGTGGCACATAAATTCAACCGAATACGCAACATTTGGGATCTTACATAGTTAGATGGACATTTCACTAGATAAGGTTCCATAGTGCGTAGTCTTTTATGCGAAAACATTATAGTGCCACCATCCACATAGACCGAACATTGATTGTGAGTATGGATCCAATCAACTCGATACAATTTAAATTTTGCTTTAGTTGGATTCAGTAATAAAAGTTCAAGGGAAATGTCAGCGTTGGTTAATGCCTCTAACACATACTCAGTCCATTTTTTTGAGAACTCAAGACACGATTTAAGGATATGATTTGCAAGGATACCCAACACATTCGGAGCGGTGGCGCCTATTAGGCATTTTTTGTACAGAGAGCAACATTTCCACACCACTTGGATATGCATGGAAATGGTGCCTAATTCATACCGAAGTAGTGGTAATGGAGTACATTTGGGGAGCTTTAATACGGTTTTCCAAAAAGAAGTTTCATAATGATCCCAAAATGATTTCGGCTTCGGGGATCCTGTTTCTGCTCCGTAAATGATAATAGGAACCACTTTTTGTTGATAGAAACTCATTATGTGAGTTAACATACATTTTACATATCTATACAACAGAATTCTTGCTTGAGATGATAATGAACGCATTTTAGCGTCCAAAAATGCTGTATAGATGTGGTCGTTTTGCAACTCTGTGAATGGAAGACCCAAGTATTTATATTGGGGAACTCTCACTACCTCCTGGTTTTGAAGGGTCCATTTGTAACTAGAAATATTTTCTTTGCAGAGGACAAACAAGTTACTATTTGTGTTTTGGCTACATTGATGGTAAAATGATTCTCAGACACATACTCTTGAAGTTTGTCCAACAAATTTTGCAGCCCACACGGAGAGCAAGATAGTAATACAAGGTCATCAGCGTATAAAAGCCAGATGATTTTCTGTGGGCCCAGTTTGGGGGCATCTGCAATGGTATCTTCACATTGCGTGCCTATATCTAGCAAAAGTAGGTTAAATATTGTTGAAGCCAAGATACACCCCTGTTTAAGTCCTCGATTTGTTGGAATAGAGGCAGATAATGAACCATCCAGCGACAATCTGACTTGCAATGAAGTGTTTGAATACAGTAGTTTAATTAGAGTAAGTATTGAAACAGGACAGCCATATTGTTCAAGTTTCTTAAATAGCAAATGGCGATCGACTGAGTCGAACGTGTTGCTAAAGTCAACAAAGGCTACATATAGATTTTGTTTACGTCCAGCATACTTACTCTTAATTAAATTAAGGAGGAGCATATTAGAGGAGGTACCCAAACCTGAAACAAAACCCGCCTGGAAAGGATCTCTTTTCCCTTTAAGCCTAGTCCAGTCGTTCAGCCCTTGCAATATAATGCGACTGCACAATTTGCCCTGGGCATCCAACATGGCAATTGGTCGGTAACTTTGAGGTTTAGTGCAATCGCCTTTTTTAAACAGTAGAATGATGATTGAATGTTTCCACGATTTGGGGATATTTTGCGTGACATTAATGTGCTGGAAAATTTAGAACAAAATCTCAGTCCAGAGTTCGGGATTGAGTTTAAGGGTCTTATATGATAACCCATCTGGGCCCGGAGCTCTGGATTGGCTTATTGAGGAGATGTAGTAAAATATGTCATCTCTTGATATATCAAGATGAAACCCAGGCAAACGCTCCTCCTCCTGTGCTGAAACTACAGACACTGGCGAGGCATACATTTTGGTAAAGTACTACATCCATGCCAGTTCAGATACATCATGGATCTGTGTTAACGTCTGGGGAATGATAACAGCTTCATTAAGAGTAGCCCAAATTTGTGCGGTGTTCTGGTTACACAATAATTTCAGCATATGTTCGCCGTCCTTTTGCCAAAGTGTTGCGCGATGTGTTCGCAACCAATTTTTGTAACCTGTCTTTGCTTTAGTCAGGGCAGCTAATTTAAGGCCAACTATCTGGAAAGATACATTTGGTCTCTCCAAGGCTGTTCCCAATGTTGTCCTTGGGCATGAATTGGGGCTAATATCCCTTCAAACAAGGCATTTGTGGAGACAGTTGTCTAGCTATGCTAAGATAATTTCTCCTCCCCCCAACTCTCTCTGCATGGATCTAAGGACAATGTTGGTGGATAAGTCTGTAGAATCCATCAACGCCTTGAAGAGTAATATGGCAAATCTTTTAGACTGTAGATCTTCTACAGAGGAGGAACTTATCACACGTCCCGCTACTGCTAAATTGAAACTGTTCAGGCAGGACTGGCCAGAAACTATAGAGCAACTTAATATCTATAGCTCATATAAATATGATAAGTTTCCAATGAAGAGAGGTGATTTGCCGAGGTAACTACACCTTTTTCCTTGCAATAAGATGCACACTGTGTACCTTAGTTTTCGCCTCAACCAGTTGCACACGCTTGAATGAATAGGCCGTTGTAAAGCCCATCTGAACAAAGTGCTTGAATGTCGTCTTTTCAGAACTGTTGGTACACTAGAGACCTTGAGACATTTAGTCGCCGTTTGGCCTATATTGTGTAACAACAGAATTTATCACTTCAAAGATTGTACCCCTTTGGGAATTGACTTTTCGGGGAACATGTTTTGGGCTCGCCTCATGTGTGGTGAAAACGTATCTTTAATATTAGCTTTCTGTAGATTCCTTTTGGAGGTTTTTGAGATTATTGAGAAATGATTGTGTTTTGAAAATGTTGTATTGGTTAAACAGATACATATATTTATTTTTTATTTTTGGTATATTTTAATTGTAAGTGTGAAAAAGAAATGTGTAAACCAAATCATAATACATTTTTTTTTTAAATACTGCCCTCCTCTAACACAAAATCTCAATCCTTCTACATAATTTCACTCTCCTCTCTACTAAATGCTTGTGCCTCTTCACCACACACCAGTGCACCACCCTTCTATGCCTTCAAGCTCTCATCACTTGGGGTCTTAAGGCAGGGGTTTGCTGTGAACATCCTCCTACATTTCCCAGGGATTGACACCAGCTGTCTGGACTGGTTGAGTTTTAAAGCATGGTCTCTCTACCCCGTGGATGGTTTTAAGGGGCATTGCTTTCCCCTGGGTTCTGTGGAGGGTGGAGGGGGGGGGCTGCTCCCTATTTGGGTAATGTACTCAGGGTCAGGTGGGTTGAAAGGAGGCTGGCTTAAACTTACATTAAGCCTTGCTGACATGTTTTATTTCAGGACAACCCTGGGTATGTGTGAGGTCTCCTTTCTCTCCACCTGATAGTCTGTTTCAATTGCATGGTTTTCCTTGGGCCCCTTTGCTTTCCTACCATGTGAATTATAAATCAGAAAAGATTCTGGTAAATCTGTGAAACTGTCTGGTATATGTGTAAATTCTTCATCATGGAACATTTTCAACTTTGCAACCCCCGCAATATGTGTGCAAGTGGGAGAACAATGCGTGTTTATTTCTCGACTTGTGCGGTGAACACAGGTAAGATATCTTTGCTTTTCTGTCATTGTTTCATGCAAAATGTTATTCCTGGGGTTTGTACAAGTCATGTGAGGGTGTTTCATACTTTGAAATGTATCCTTCGGCAGCGGTGCTGAAAAAAAGAAAAGTGTTTCTCTGCTCCCTGAGCATTGTCGAATGTTGCAACTGTGTCCCTTTAAAGGGGAAGGCTTCCTTCCCTATGCTGGGTGTTTGGGTCTTGCTGAAGGGAGCTTTAGGCTCTCTCCGTACTATGTGGGTTTATTCCCTTGGTTTTCTATGATGTGGGGGTCTTGGAATTCCCATGGTAGCCTGCCTGTGACTATCCCTTGCCCAAGTGTGTAGGGCTTCATCACACTAGTGACAGTATGGTGAATTGCTGTCATACCCATATAGCGATAATCCCAGTAGTCATTATGCCCAGTTAAATATATTCCCACTTTTAAAGTCAAATATATTCCCAGTTCCCAAAATGTTCAGTCACAGACATTACCAGTTCCTAAATGCTCATTCTCAGCTATGCCCAATTTGCACCTGCTAGGATGCAGGTATACCAATATAGCCAACTCCCACATACCTCACACCCCTCAAATTTAGACTTAATCTGTAGATAAAACCCCTATTTATTTAGGGACACACTATTGCCCCAGTCTATGTGTAGAGGTAAGTTCAAAAAAGGCATGCATTACTGCAACTGATTAAAAAATAATGTGCAGCATGCATGGCTCTTTGCCTTGGGAGACGTGATCCTATCAATCCAGCACTCAGATATCTTTCCTTGCACCAATGTAGCGAAACATAACCCTAAAGCTACGTGCATTACTAACTGAGCACATTGGGAGAGAGAGAAGGGTACCATTCAACTTCATAAACTATCAAAACCTTATCCCCGCACCAAAAGCCTTAAGTGAACCCCCCAGCATCCACTGCCACATAACAACCAACACATTACAAGGAGTAATGGTAGAAAAACATGTTTTTGGACCAAAACGATGCAACAACCTACTTTTAGAGCTAAGATTGCTGTAAGAACCCAGAGATCAACAAGGTCTCAAAGACCACACTTTTTAAACAATCCTAAAGTGATCAATTTAAAGCCCCTTCATACTCCAGAAATGACAGAACTATGTCACTCTAAGAGCTCATTTCAATCCATGCAGCAAAATAAATCTATGACCTCCTTGGACTGCCCTACACAACCAGCCTGTACACTTTTCTGATCGTTGCACTTCCTTTGCTCCCCTTCCCTTTCCCGCTTGATGCTCTTCATTCTTTGGTTGTTTTTAGCATAGTCAATGTGTATGTTTCAAATGCTGAGTGCTCTATGCAAAAGAAACTGTAAACTAAGGCAATGTAATGCCTATACAAGGTACACATCTATCTACTAACCAACTAACTGCTAATACTGCCAGCTAAGAAATTAATATCGGAGACAATTATGCAAATACCACTATGCATACATTCATGAACATATAATCATATACATTGTGTAAACACAAGAAGCTGATCTAACTTACCAGCTCTCTAAACCATAAATTAAGGAATGTACAATCCTCTTTCTGAACCTATGAACACTCATTTTGTTGCTTGATATTTGAAACTCATTATGCTGAATTCAGGGATAACATACATTGGAGAACATGTAACTTAAGACATGAGTGGAGTTGATTATCTAGGCCTCTCAAGGTTTGTGATCATGTATTTATTTATTTATAAAGTGCGCAGATTGGATCAGAAAGGGTGAGGAGAGAGAGAAAGAAAGAGGAAGAAATGACAGCACATCAGTGGAGAGGAAAGGGCGAGCCTTTAGTATTCGTCTGAACTTCATACAAGTTTTGAGTTGTACATGCAGCGCCAGTGAGTCCCACGGGGAATAGACGGACGTACTTTGAGTGGCAGGAAGTCAGTAGGTTTTCGGAAACTGGCCATAGTGTTTCTATGGGTAAATCAAATCAGCCAAAGTACTTTTCTTCAAAAAGCATGACACTTCAACTTTCAAATCATTCACTTCTAGGTGAAAGAGGTAAGATTTGATTAGTCCCTTGACTTCTCACCAAACACAACTAGAAGTTCCAACCCCCTACACCCCACCTTCGAATCGCTTGACACATTTCCAACCAACCTCACACACCTGTCCAACCCCACCCCCCATAACCACCACCTCGACCGCCCACCTACTCTTCCCATCGACCATCCCCCCTCTCTCACTCCCTAGTTTCCACCCCCTAACCTCCCCACCCGCGACCCACCCACCCGACATCCCTCTGACCCACTCCTCCACCCCTCCCAACCTCCACCTCTGCAACCTCCACTACATCCTCCTGTACTGAACTAAGATGCATCCTTTTTAATGCCCGATCTGTAGCTAGAAACAGACACAGCATCTTTGACCTACTCACCTCAGACAAACCAGACCTAGTCTTTATCACAGAAACCTGGTTCTCCAACGACTTTGCCCCTATCGCCAAAGAAGCCTTCCCCCCCAGACTACTCCCTCATCCGACTTAACTGACCCTCTAGAGGAGGAGGAGTAGCAATCACCTTCAAGTCACACTTCTCCGCCTCAATCACCGCCAACCAGCCAACCAACCCTTCCTGCGAACCACTTCTCGTCAAACTATCCCTCCCCCCTACGTTCTCCCACAGCTTCCTAATCATCTACAGACCTCCTGGCTATGACAGACAATTCTCAAACAACCTCTTTGATTCGATAGCCACCATCCAATTAAACCATCCCACCCTCACTCTACTAGGAGATTTCAATATCTGGCTCGACATCCCGACCAACCCTATGACCCACTCTTTGGTTGACTGCCTAGATGCGATCAACCACCGTACCCACACAAACGGGCCAACTCACTGCAAAGGACACACCCTTGATGCCATCTTCAGCTCCCACGACCAGATACATCTAAACCCCACCACCCCCATCATCTGGTCTGACCATTTCATTGTCCCTTTCAGCATTCGACTACCCGCCCCCCCTGCCCGTACCCAAACCAGAACCTCCAAATCTACGCAAATGCTAGAAGAAACTAAAAATCCTTCTGGACCTAGCCCACACGCTCTTTCAGTCTCCCCCCCCCCCTACCTCCACACGCAATGTACCCTTAACCCCCGACGCCTTTGACACATGGCTCAATACCTCATTAATCCCGCTCATGCCCACCTGCCAATCATCCATGGCCCTTTCCAAGATGGTTTACACCTGAACTCAAGACTTCAAAACAACTATACAAATCCCTCGAACACAAATGGCGGAAAGATAAAACCACCCTGAGCAGATCCACCTATGCCCGGCACCATCGCCACTACAAAGCCGAAATCCGGAAAGCAAAAAAAGCCCATTACAACTCTCGAATCCTCAACAGTGCAAACCCCAGCAAAGGACTCCACAAAATCATCTCTGAATTCACCAAACCATCATGTACCACCACCCAAACAACCCCTTCTCAATCACTCTGCGACTCACTCTCTCTCCACTTCTACACCACTGCTCTCGAAAGAACAAACTCCCTAATCAACAAACTCACCATCCTGGAGCCACCGCACAACCCACCCACCCCATCCACCAATCCTATGCCTGCAACTACAACCCAACCGACTTTTGACTCGTTCACACCAATATCAACTGACCAATTTACCAAACTTCTCTCCGCACGGAAACCATCCGGCTCCCCACTAGACCCCTGCCCAGCCTCAACCCTCAAAGAAATATTTGCATCTTCCTGCACAGCAGAATACGCGAGAACCATAATAAACGAGTCCCTCTCCTCTGGAATTTTTCCTGACGCGTTCAAAACTGCTCATGTCACACCCCTCCTAAAAAAACGGGCCTCGACCCTCTCGACCCCAAAAACTATCACCCCATCTCAAACACCAGGTTCCTTGCCAAACTCATTGACCGAACCGCGTACTCCCAACTAAACGCCTTTGTCGAAGCCAACAATCTCCTAGACCCCGCTCAATCAGGTTTCAGACCCTGACACGGAACCGAAACCACCCTGACCTCAGTCTGGGATGACCTTAAAAACATTGCAGACTCTGCGGGATGCGCTGCACTAATCCTTCTTGACCTATCCGCCACCTTTGACACAATCAACCACTCTATCTTCCTCGACCGCCTCCAGACCTTAGGAATCTGTGGAAACGCTCTCAAGAGGATAGAATCTTTCTTTAACAATAGGAAACAAATAACCCTCCTCACCTCCTTTACCTCCGCCGACCGACCAGTCAACACCGGAGTTCCACAAGGAGTGTGCCTATCAGCCCTCCTGTTCAGCCTCTACATGTCCACTCTCCCACAAATAATCTGCTCGCACAATATCCTGTGCTACAACTATGCCGATGGCACCCGACTAATCCAAAAACTCTTTAATTCAAAACCCAGCTGCCAACCCGACCTCGCTGCCTGTCTCCTTGACATTGACTACTGGATGACCACAAACCATCTCCTTTTAAACCCCTCCAAAACCGAAATTATGGTGTGTGGCAACAACAAACTTCTTCTGCACCCTCTACCATGGCCACCTGCCATGGGCAATTCCCCGACAACCTCAACCTCAGTAAAAAACCTTGGATGCACTCTCGACTCTGACCTAACCCTCTCACACCAAGTCAACAATGTCTCTAAGTCCTGCCACTACCACCTCAAAATTCTTAGACTATGCTAACTCCCTCTACCTCGGAGTCCATGCGTACCACCTGACTAAACTACAAAGAGCATAAAATGCTGCAGCCAAACTGCTACTAGCTCTTGGCCCAAGGGATAACACCTCCCCAGCACTCAAAACTCTGCACTGGCTCCCGGTTGGCCGAAGGGTGACCTTCAAAACCTTATGCATCTCGCACTGAGCAATGCATAAAACCGGACCTCAATATCTACAGGACAAACTTAGACCCTACCATCCACCACGCACTCTAAGATCAAGCTCTGCCCGCCTCCTAGTGATACCAAAAACCAACTCAGTTAGGCAAGGTGGATCATCATTCGCAGCCCTGGCCCCCACTCTATGGAACTCACTTCCACCCCACATCTGACTCACCGAAAACCTCATGTCTTTCCGCAAATCACTGAAAACGTGGCTCTTCCCCTAAAAATCGACTCTTAACACAAACAGTTAAACAGCAACAATAGACAGTAACCCAAGGTTACCGAATCAAAAAAGCATCAAGACCCAATCGTGAAAAATGGAAAACTAAAATTGCCAGTGTAAATTAAAACGGATAAACTAAACAGAATGGAATGAAGTAGATGAAAGAAATGAAATAGATGAAACAAATAAAACGGATGCAATGGGTGAAACAGATGCAGTGGATGAAACGGATGAAATGGATGCAGTGGATGACACAGATGAAGCAGATGGAAGGGACGAAGCTGGATGGAATGGGTGAAGTGACTGGAATGGGTGAAGTAGCTAGAACAGATGGAGGGGATGGAACGGATCGAGTGGATGGAATGGATGGAGTGGATGAAACGGTTGGAACAGATGGAACGGATAGAGTGGATGAAACGGATGAAGTGGATGGAACGGATGAAGTGGATGGAACGGATGAAGTGAATGAAACGGACGAAGTGAATGAAACGGACGAAGTGAATGAAATGGACGAAGTGGAGGAAACGGATGAAGTGGATGGAACGGACGAAGCGTAACGAATGAAGCGGATAGAACTGATGAAGTGGATGGAATGGATGAAGTGGATGGAACGAACAAAGTGAATGGAATGGACGAAGTGGATGGAACGGACAAAGTGGATGGAACGGATGATGCAGAGTGGACAAAGTGGATGGAAATGATGAAGTGGATGGAAATGATGAAGTGGATGGAACAGATGGAACGGATAGAGTGGATGAAACGGATAAAGTAGATGGAACGGATAGAGTGGATGAAACAGATAAAGTAGATGGAACGGATGAAGTGAATGAAATGGACGAAGTGGATGAAACGGATGGAACGGATGAAGCGGATGGAACAGACGAATCGGAACGAATGAAGCGGATAGAACGGATGAAGTGGATGGAACGAATGAAGTGGATGGAAGGGACGAAGTGAATGGAACGGACGAAGTGGATGGAACGGACGAAGTGGATGGAACAGACGAAGTGGATGGAACGGATGAAGTGAAAGGAACGGACGAAGTGGATGGAACGGACGAAGTGGACAGAAGGCACTGAAAGGACAATTCGGATGGAAGGGACGAAGTGGACGGAAGGGACGAAGTGGACGGAAGGAACAAAGTGGACGAAGCGGACGGAAGGGATGAAACGGACGGAAGGGACGAAACGGACGGAAGAGACGAAACGGACAGAACAGATGGAGTGGAACGAAAAGTTGGAATGGATAGAATGGACAGAGCAGATGGAACGAATGGAGCGGCTTGGAGTGGATGGAACAGATGTAGTAGACGGAGTAAATGGGTCAGGTGAAGTGGATAGAACAGATGGAGTGGATGGAACGGATAGAACGGATGGAATGGATGGAACAGATGGAACAGATGTAGTGGATGGAACGGATGGAGTGGATGGAACAGATGTAGTGGATGGAACGGATGAAAGGGATGGAACGGACGAAGTGAAAGGAATGGACTAAGTGGATGGAACAGACGAAGTGGATGGAAAGGACGAAGTGGACGGAAGGGACTGAAGGGATGATTCAGATGGAAGGGACAGAGCAGAAGGAAGAGACCAAACACACTAAAGGGACGAACGGACGGAAGGGACCAAACGGACGGCAGGGATGGAAGGGATGGAAGGAGATGGAGGGGATGGAACAGATGGATGAAGTGGATGGAACGGACAAAGCAGATGGAACGAACAAATCAAAATGAAGAGAACAGATGCAATGCATTTAACGGATAAAGTAGACAGTACAGTTGGAGTTGATGAAACAAATGAGGCGGAGGGAACAGAAGGAGTGGATCGATCTGATGGAGTAGATGGAACAGATGAAATGGGTGGAACAGGTAGATTGGACGAAACAGGCAGAGTGGACGAAACAGGTAGAGTGGATGAAACAGGTAGAGTGGAAGAAACAGGTGGAGTGGACAGAACAGGTGCAGTGGACGGAACAGATGAAGATGACGGAACAGAGGGAGTGGACGGAACAGAGGGAGTGGACGGAACTGAGGGAGTGGAAGGAACTGAAGGAGTGGATGGAACTGAAGGGGTGGATGGAACAGAAGGGGTGGATGGAACAGAACGAGTTGAACAAAAAGTTCGAATGGATAGAACGGACAGAGCAGATGGAACGAATGGAGTGGATTGGAGTGGATGGAACAGTTGTAGTAGACAGAGAAAATGGGTCAGGTGAAGTGGATAGAACAGATGGAGTGGATGGAACGGATAGAACGGATGGAACGGATAGTACGGATGGAACGGATGGAACGGATGGAACAGATGGAACGGATGGAGTGGATGGAGTGGATGGAGCGGATGGAGCGGATGGAACGGACGGAGCGGATGGAGTGGATGGAACGGATGGAATAGGTGGAACGGATGGAGTGGATGGAACGAATGGAGTGGATGGAACAGATGGAACGGATGGAGGTTATGGAATGGATGGAACAGATAGAGTAGATAGAACAAATGGAGTACGTGGAACGGATGGAGTACACGGAACGATGGAGTACACGGAATGGACGGAAGGGATGGAGTGGATGGAACAGACGGAGTGGACGGAACGGCCTTACTGAAAACCGCCATATCACACTACCACGCTTACTCTCTCCTATACACCACCACTCAACTAGAACACAGCGATACTATGACACATTCGGTATAGTTGTTCTCATGCTAACACCTGCCTCTTACTCCTCAACATCCTAATTAAACACAGCTAGCTAGGCACACACCGCTAGCCTAACCGTCTCCTCAGGCCTAACGCAGGCAGAAATCAGTCTGGGTGTCAACCCTTCAGAATGAACACATTTTCCTGACCTCCCAAACACCTCACCTACCGCTAAGAAGCAGCTATCATGTAAGTGCCTCACCAGCTGCACACACGCACCTTACGACTCTCTCTCTCTCTCTCTCAACTGACTTGAACTACGGTTCCCGAGGACTTTCAACCTACCAGCGCTTTGAGATCCTACCAATGATACATAAGGCGCTATATAAATGCAAAGTAACATAACATAACATAACAGATTTGATTGATTTATTTGGATTTCCCTGATAACACCAGCCTGCCAAGTAAACAAAATTGCCTTAAGAGGCACAATAGAAAATGGACTTGAAATCAGCATTCAGTTGAAAAGATGGGTGTTATGCTCCCTTCTAAACACAGCATTCCAGAGCAAAGGGCCTTGAGCAGAAAAATCCTACCTCCCATGGTCTTGCAATTAAGAGCAGGGGACCACAAGGAGATGAGATTCTGAAGAGCACATGGTCCATCGAGGAACATACATATATATTTTATTATTGTATCTGGTTTATAAAACCTTTACAATTATTGAATAAAACAATTTTTACATTTCATAGTTGTCAAGTATTACATAAAAAATGTTTATACATATTTCCTCGAAGTTAATTTTACATTAAAAACAAACCACAAAATTGAATAAACAAGTAGTTTCAACACCAATTACAGTACAAGATGTAGAGTGCAAATACGCACTGTGCAAAGAACAAACCATACAGTGCAAATACCCAGTTTGCAAACAACAAACCATACAAGTAATTCAGGATTTGTGTAACTTTTAGCATGCCAAAGCCTATCAGATATTAAGACAAGGACATAAAATCCCCGATATTAAATTCACAGTCTAAAATTACAAATTACGCAATTTGGACATTTCAGCCAGCAAGTATTAAAATGTAACTATCCCTTCTTGTTTCAGATAGTGACAAACTCATAGCAAATGTATAATAAGAGTATTTCATTTTCAATCAATTTTAAAAAGGACACCAAAGCAAAAATTAGAGCTTTCCCTTGCATCATCATTAAGCGATGCCACAGTGAGTCCATACAGTCTACATAATCGACATTTACAAATCGCATTAGCAATGTAGTCATGGCATCTCTAAAGTGGGGAGATTCCAAAATAAGGTGCTCTAAAGTCTCCTCCGGTTCTACAGAATTCGGAAATCTGCATGACATAGTTGGACACCATGTCCTTGGGTAACCTCAGTACCTGGTCCTTTCCAATGTATGTAGTTGATTCAATTTAAAACGCATAAAATAACTACGTGCAATGTTACAGGGAAAGATTTGTAAATAGGGACAGCAACCATCACGTTAATGTATAAACTTTGCATACACTTTGTATGTAATGCATTTTCTTAGTTAATTTATGGTCAATGACCAGTCATATTCAAACAATTTTTGTTCAACATAACCAGGAAGCAGACATAAGTCACACTGATCTATATCAAGCTTGTCCAAGACTGAGAGCATTCTTAAGTTGTATGCCATAAAAGAACTAGAACTACAACCTTTTGTCATCTGATTTAGATCTTAATAAAGCGAGTTGACTAATGGAGAGAGAATTCTACCATAATTGGAAAGTTCTCTCCATTCCCTTTTGCAAGAGAGGGATATCAATCCTAACTCATGGCGAATAATGCAGTTGGGAATTTAATCAGAGAGTTGAAATGCTGATTTTAATAAATAACCTTGCAAGGAATTCAATTGATTCTTTACATCACATAGGCAGAAGTCAAGAGCATACAACAGGACCGGTTCTACTTTTAGCGTCATATATTCCAATAGGGGTAACACAGAAAATGTACAATCATTTGGAGTACATTATTTTCATCTGGCTTGCTAGGGGTCTAGCCTTCTAGTTCAAGTATTCAACCCACGATGTTACTGAGGTCATATTAGTCAGGCGATAGCCTAGATATATAATTTCCCTGGGTTGGGATATTGCTTCCCCATCAATTCTCCATACATACTTTTTAAGTTTCTTACCTGCATCAAAAACAATAATGTTTGTCTTAGATGAATTTGGTTTCAAGTTGTGTTGGCGAGCATAATCGGAAAACAACTGCAGTTTCTTTTTCAATCCTGTTGGTGTCAAATCAAATAACACAATGTCGTCGGCGAAGGCTAATGAATGCAGCCTTAATGAACATAGCCTTGCGGCAAACGTGGTATTGATGTCCCAAATCGTATTCATGTCTCATAAATAAATGTTAAGCAATGTCGCTGCAAAGTTGCATCCTTGTTTGAGTCCTATATAAGACATTACTGGTTCTGTAACAGCACCTCCCTTCGTAATTCTAATTTTATACGATGTATTGGAATGGAATTTAGCAATCCAGTAAATAAAGTTTGAAGGAATGCCTAATTTGGACATCTTTAGCCACAGCAAATTATGTACTAAAGTATCAAAAGCTGAAGTCATATCAATAGGGGCTAATATAGGGCTAAATTCTTTTGATTTTGTTCCAGCTTGTAGATGCGCCATAATAAAGGCATTAAGAGTTGTACTCATGTATCGTCTAAATCCAATTTGAAATTTTGAATGACACA
The DNA here is from genome assembly GCF_040938575.1 of Ambystoma mexicanum. Classification (NCBI taxonomy): domain Eukaryota; kingdom Metazoa; phylum Chordata; class Amphibia; order Caudata; family Ambystomatidae; genus Ambystoma; species Ambystoma mexicanum. Next base: position 1,302,800,568 of record NC_090932.1, read on the forward strand.
AGATATTTTTCAAGGTCAACAAGAACTAAAATAGAAGATATTTTTGTGGCGGCATCTGTTAGAGAAATAGGCCTATTGTTTTCTGGTTTTGTAGGGTCACCTTTTTCGAAAATAGGAATGAGATAGCTGTCACTCATGAGTCTGGAATAGCTTCGCTAGATAGATGACGTCATATTTATTTGGACAGGCACTGCTGTTGAACTAACAGCCTTCTGGACATGGCTTAATACATGTAATAGGGACATTCGATTCACCATTGATAAGAGCAACTCGGAGATTAACTTTCTGGACCTTACTATCAGACACGAGGAGGGTACTTTACAGTGTGACCTTTTCCGGAAACCTACGGACAGGAACACCCTCCTGCACTATACCAGTAACCACCCAGCACACACAAGAGACAACCTACCCTAGGGGCAATTCCTCCGCATCCGGAGGAATTGTACCTCGGTTGTGAACTACAAGCCACAAACGGAAGACCTCACTGCTCGTCTGCGAGCTAGAGGCTACCCAAAAAAACAACTTGCACAGGCCAAGAAACGAGCCCGGTATACAAATCGGGATATCCTCATCCGTCCAACACAGGAAGATCACCAGCCAATCGAGACCCGTATGACTTGCGTGGTCACGTTTGGTGCACACACGGCGCAATTGAAGAAAATCATTAAGAAACATTGGCATATAGCACGTCTGAACCTACCTGATGAACAACTCCCGAGGTTCGCCTTCAAACGCGCCAAAAATATTAAAGAGCATCTGGTACATTCTCTTTACCAGCCAGATACCACATGCGGCAGTTCCCGCACACTCCGACCCCTACAAGGTCACCACCCATGCGGCAGCTGTGTCGCTTGTAAATTTACAAAGAAGATAAAATCTTTTTCCATTGGTGCACGACAATGGACCCTAAAAGATTTGTCCAAATGCAAAAGTTCCAATGTGATCTATTGCATTGAGTGTCCATGTGGCCTCAGATACATAGGCCAAACAACTCGGGCTGTCAACACGCGGATCTCAGAACACCACTCCAAAATCAGATGTAAGAACCTGACAGCCCCCCTAGTGGAGCACTATTTCTTAAGGGTATCCTTGTTGATGGAAAGTTACTTAGTCAGGTATTACTTTCCAGCAAAATGTATTTCCAGGGTCCTATGGAGAGTAAGATATCTTGATAGCCAACGTGACAGAGACTGAATGGACAGGGTCTGATTCAGACGGGAACAATTGCATGTGGCTGTTCCCGGATTGACACGTTTTGGCGGAAGTGCATTAAGGTAGCGTCCGCCTTCATCAGGGCTCCGTAGGGGCGACCCTGCAGTGGGTATAGAGAGCTTCAGTGAGTAATTTTACAAGGATGCCAATAATCATTTGGCATAAGTGACAAAATGTATGTTCTCTCAAGCACCGAGCGGCGGCTTACCTACCGGTGCTGTGATCCCAAAAACTCGGTCTTCGATCACCGAAGGGCAAAAAGGGCTGGGCAAAGGAGGATACTCAAATGGGCCCTGCTGGTATGAGTGCTGGCCCAGGGCAGTAGTCGTAGTGTAGAGCGTTGTTCTGCACAAGGGACAAAAATGGCGGTAAAAAATACTGAAGGTGTTGTATGGACCTCACTAATGGCTGCAGTGGCTTGCGGGCAAGTGCCGATACAGGGTAGAGTAAATGCATAAAACAGGTACCTGCAAGTTAGAAAGTGAAAGTTCACTTGGTAGTTGGTGAGCTGGGATGGAAGCGCAGAAATTCTGCATCAGCATCAGGGGTGATTTCTGCGAATAGTCCTAGGGAGAACCCTGGACCGAGGAAGAGAAGAACAGCCCAGGGTGACGTGGGGAGCCAAGCCAACCTGGTCAGTAGATATTGGGCGTATGGGCTTCATGTGCTGACCATGTGTAGGACCTTAGAACAAGGTGCGGGGTAATATCTCTAGCACGTACATAAATAGTGACTAACAGTGGATGTTAGTACCGTTAGTGTCATAGTGTACAACAGAGAAAGGGAATTTAAACCCTCCCTCTAGTGTCCCTATTGCGCTTGTAGGGGAAACCCTTGTGGCCGTGAGTGCAGAACAATAATGTTGGCTAGAGTGATCTGTGATCCGGCCAGGTCTCGCACCCGAGGTGTGTTAGTAGGCGAGCAGGCATCCCGTAACTTCTAACTGCAGGTTTACCTAGCGGAGCGGCTTGGACAGTCCAGTCGCGCACAGTGAAGAACGCTGTCTGACTGGAAGGAGGCCGCGAATGCGCGTTGTAAGGGAAAGCGCGGGCGCTGGGTGACGTTATGGAAGAATACGGCGTCCATAGCAACCGCGCGTGCGCGGAGCCTGAGGCTCCGTGACGCTAACCAATCCCCTGCAGACACAGAAGCAGTGTCCTGCAGGGGTGGAGGCGCGCGTTCCCGTTTGTTGTGCTAATGGTAACCACGGGAACTAGCGACGGCGCTCAGCTGCTGTCGCTGCAAACCTGCTCGTAGAGCAGCTTGGATTCATCCCACAGGGCTGATACAGGTGAATCTAGGGGGTTTCGGGAAAGGAAAGATTGCAGGATCATTTGTCCCAGCACTGTGCGAAGTGGGGCTGAGGGACAGGATAGGTGGTAACATGGCACGTGGGCCGAAGACCTCATGTGCGTGGTACCAGTGCTCCAAAGCGTGTTGTGTGAGAATTGCTCACATACATGTCCAGGGGCACTGAGGGGGCTCAAGGGGGGGCACAGATGCGCATATACTGCTGCGCGACAACCGGGGATGTGTGGGGGTAGTGTATGGGTATGCCAGGCAAGATACATAGTGAGGTGGCATACAACATGCTAATCATGGAATTTTACATTTAAATACAGGACTGAAAAATCTCATTCAGACCGTGGTGGTATGTGTCCAGGCGGTGGATCCATCTGGATTCTTTTTTAAGAAGGCTATGTTGTATATCCGCCCCACCTTTCACTTTTTCCACCACCCACCACAGGATATCGTTGGGGGTGTGATTCATCCTCAGATAGTGCTCCACTAGGGGGGCTGTCAGGTTCTTACATCTGATTTTGGAGTGGTGTTCTGAGATCCGCGTGTTGACAGCCCGAGTTGTTTGGCCTATGTATCTGAGGCCACATGGACACTCAATGCAATAGATCACATTGGAACTTTTGCAATTGGACAAATCCTTTAGGGTCCATTGTCGTGCACCAATGGAAAAAGATTTTATCTTCTTTGTAAATTTACAAGCGACACAGCTGCCGCATGGGTGGTGACCTTGTAGGGGTCGGAGTGTGCGGGAACTGCCGCATGTGGTATCTGGCTGGTAAAGAGAATGTACCAGATGCTCTTTAATATTTTTGGCGCGTTTGAAGGCGAACCTCGGGAGTTGTTCATCAGGTAGGTTCAGATGTGCTATATGCCAATGTTTCTTAATGATTTTCTTCAATTGCGCCGTGTGTGCACCAAACGTGACCATGCAAGTCATACGGGTCTCGATTGGCTGGTGATCTTCCTGTGTTGGACGGATGAGGATATCCCGATTTCTATACCGGGCTCGTTTCTTGGCCTGTGCAAGTTGTTTTTTTGGGGAGCCTCTAGCTCGCAGACGAGCAGTGAGGTCTTCCGTTTGTGGCTTGTAGTTCACAACCGAGGTACAATTCCTCCGGATGCGGAGGAATTGCCCGTAGGGTAGGTTGTCTCTTGTGTGTGCTGGGTGGTTACTGGTATAGTGCAGGAGGGTGTTCCTGTCCGTAGGTTTCCGAAAAAGGTCACACTGTAAAGTACCCTCCTCGTGTCTGATAGTAAGGTCCAGAAAGTTAATCTCCGAGTTGCTCTTATCAATGGTGAATCGAATGTCCCTATTACATGTATTAAGCCATGTCCAGAAGGCTGTTAGTTCAACAGCAGTGCCTGTCCAAATAAATATGACGTCATCTATCTAGCGATGCCAATTGGTGATCTGCGCCTGCCATTGATTCTGGTCTGAGAAGATATGGTCATTCTCAAATTTGGCTATATGCAGTATTGCCAGGCTTGGGGCGAATGCTGCACCCATGGGCGTGCCTTTGGTCTGGAGATATATTGTACCGTCAAAAGTAAAAAAGTTTTTGCAAAGAGCGATCTTCATTAATTCCAGGACAAAATTGATCGGGGTCTTATGGGGAGTGGGGTCGGTGGACATCCACTCTCGGGCACACTCGATAGCATCCGCTTGGGGGATGTTCGTGTACAAGGACTTGATGTCCATTGTCACCAGAAGTTGACCTGTGGGGTCAAATGGGAGGCCCTCAAATACGGAGATAGTGTGCATAGTGTCTTTTAGATATGTATGTGTTTGTGTACTGATGGGTTGGAGAAAATGATCTACAAACTTGCACAGGGGCTCCAGGATTGAGCCGCAACCAGATACAATCGGGCGGCCAGGTGGATTCAGGGGGTCCTTATGTATCTTAGGTAGGGCATAGAAGCATGGTGTTCTCCCTGAGGGTTTGGTCAGGAAAGCTGCCTCCTTATCAGAGATCCAGTCTCGTTCTTGTGCAAAGGCAACTGCGTTGCTTATTTCCTGACAGAGGTCCTTTGTGGGGTCTTTGCGAAGGATCCTGTAGCTATCTCAATCATTGAGAAGCTGCAGAGCCATGTCTTTATATTGTGTGTTGTTCATTATCACCAGGCCTCCTCCTTTGTCAGCGGGTTTAATGACGATCTTTTTATTACTTTGTAGTGACGTCAAGGCCCGTCTCTCTGCTGTACCAAGATTATGTTTAGTTCTCAAAGTACAGGTTTTTAAACGGTCTAGGTCCTCCAATACACATCTCTCAAATGTGAGGAGGTCGTGGGGGATCTGGCCGTCAGAAGGGGTGAAGGTGGAGGGTTGGTGCAGACCGGTGTCATCTCTGTCAGTTTCCTCATCCAGGTTATGTTGTTGGAAGAAGGTGCGCAGTCTCACCTTACGGAGAAAGGTGCGCACCTCCATTTCTGTATCGTACCAATCTGTGGAGGCTGTTGGTACGAAGGAAAGGCCTTTCGATAGGACTGATAGTTCAGATTTTGAAAGTTCAAGTCCGGCTAGGTTAAAGACAGGGGTTGTAAGAGAAGTACCAGAGGGGTTCAATACCTCGGCCGGCGTCGGCGTTGATTTGTTCTGCCTCCGTGGGCGGAAAAACCCCATTGTGGTTGTGCCCATTGGGGGTTGCCAAAACCTCCACCTAAAAAAGGAAAGAAGGCCGGGGGAGGTTGAGGGGCGGTTGAGGGGGATATGCAAAATTTGCCTGTTATCGACCCTGTTGTCGGCCCTGTTGTGGCCTAGATTGGTCGTCTGAGGAGGACCCACTACTCGAACCTGAGAAATTGACGCCCCTACGCCGATTTCTTTGTGGTCTTGTGTTAGGATTACCAGGTATAGTCCCCTGGTTAAGGTCTGAAATGTAGTTAGCAGCTAAAGCAATTCCCTACAGAAGCAAGAGACGTTTTCAGACTGAAAATATGTGCACTGTAGAATTCCAGACCAGCTGAAGCCGGTGTGGTTGAGGGAGAAGGAGACCTGCATATATTGCGATGGACTAGTCTAGACTGGACTTAATCAAAGACCCAACCACAATCCGATGGGTTTCTCGAGGAATTAATGGAAGAATCCATTTGAGTTGACGGAGGGTAAAATAAGATGACTGTTATTGCTGCCATAAATGTGTCTCATCAGCAGTCAGTAGCCATGGCAATAACCAATTTAAATGTATTAGATTAGGTAAATTAACATCAGTACAATTAGAAGAGAGGAAGGAATTTGCTTACGCAATATCCCCAAGTTGTGGGGAGGGCAGGGTGATTTATTAACCTGGTAAAGCCCAGGGACCAGGTTAGCATAGTCCACAGCAGTATTAATGGTCAGTAAAGACCCCCACTTAGCAAAATGTACCCCTAGACAACGAGAGTCCTCGGGTATTATTTGGGAAAACGTGAGCAGGGGTGCTGTGAAAGAAAGCATGGACGAGGAGGCAAGGATGAGTTGAAGTAAGTGCCAGAAGAAAGAGGGCAGCGGCACAGAGAGATGCACCGCCCTAGTGCAATTGAGCCAGATAGTGGAGAGGACTGCTAGTATAAAGGAGCAGCGTGGGGCCAGCAGCCAGGCCAGGAGAAAGCGGTGGCGGCTAAGAAGATAGAGGTTGCTATTGAAGGATTGACCATGAGAATGTACTAATGATCCGTGTCCGCAGAGAGTCTTTTCACTGTGGTACAGTCTCCCAAACATCGGACAGTCCAAGTTTGGCCCTCACCTATGCAATTTGGGGAGGAGCAAGCAAAGACATGGGCTAGCATGGCATCACCCTCATAGCTACAACCCTTGCATAGAATGCACCTGCTAAGGACAGAAGAAGCCTTCACGAAACACAAAGAAGGATCACTCTGCAAGAGGGAACTTCTCAATTATTTTGGGGGTAAAAGAGCACTCTCACTTGGTTATTATAATGGTAACGTAACGTAAACTTAGTGACCTTGCCTGACACTCATAGTGGGCATCCATGTCCCCTACCCACAACTCCCTCACTTAGCCTCTCAGTCATACCCTTGCCTGCAACTAATGTAAATGTACTACCCTCCCAAGTGACGGGTTACTCAGCCAGCTCTACTAGACAGGTAGTACTGTAATCGTCACCTGACAACACTGTGTCTCATTGTATGTCTTTTTTGTAAACTGTATCTTACAGTGCTATAACCGCTCAATCTGTTGTACTGTGCAACCCTTACATGTATTTATTGTAATCTACCTGTCATCTCAAGTAACCAATGTAACCGACTTCTTAAGAAATAAATGCACCAAGATGCCCATGGGTTTTGCACGCTGTACAAATGTTAAATAAAAAAATAAATAAAGTAATACATTTTTAGTCACGCGTTCACTGTAGGTATCTTGATTTTGAAGTCCTGAAAATCAAGAGTGCAAAACATTGTAAATAATGTGCAGAAAAACTGTTAATGGAAGGTAAAATAGCTATCAATGTTTAAATGTGTATTGGGTTTATATTGTATTATTAGCTAGTAGGCATAAGGCTCAGCTGCTTGTACTAGCACACTGGATATGAGAAAGATCAAGAATTGTGCAGTTGAAGGGAAACAGCTATCTCGATGACTGAAATATCGAAAATATGTTGATCAAAAACAGCAGGCCATTTCCCGGCTGCCCACTGGCAGCCAGTAGGATGCTTTTAGAGGTGGTGTGGTTTGGTCTTTTTCACTCAGGTGTAGAAAAATGCTAGCAGGGGAATTTCGGGGTCAGGCAATTGTCTTTTTTGGAACGTCCTGAGCAAGTTTCTTTGCAATTGTTAAATGTACAAAATACAAATACATTTGCCAGAGTGCTCGTTTTTAATCCATGTCATGCCCCTGCAGCAAAATCTATGTTGGGAGTACCAAGAAAACCTCCAAAATCTGTCCAGAACACCTCACAGCTATTGGCAACAAAGGCATTTGGCCACCTATTTTTACCAAGCATCATAAAAGTGACATTCATGACCCTATATATCATGAGATTTGGTTTGACACACACACATCAAGGAGAAGAAACAGGGTACTCCTCTCCCAAACTGAAGCAAGGTGGATCATGATGCTGTTCTGTATTGAATTGGGTTTCAACTACAATCGAGAGATGCAAATGTTCCTGGCTCAATGCGACCTTCATAACATGCACTGCCTTTTGCCGTGTATACAGCTTTCATCCTCCTCTGAACTTTCATTTCCATCGCTCCTTGACTGCTTGCTTGCCTCTGGCTGCTTCTGTCACCACAATGGAATTAGCTTACATTCTGTCTTGAGGGACCTCTGAGTAAAGGGTGTGACTCTTCAGGCACCACATTATATATTCCACCACCTCTGTTTTGCTGTCATAGCCTGTGTGGCCGTTAGGAAGGAGGGCTGATGCAGAACGGAATTAGAATTCTTTAGAGAGGCCCGTCTCCCTCTCTGAGCAGGCAGGTGTTCGGAAAGGTCTGTGAGCAGTTCAAATATGGAGCGTCATGCGCCATTAATAGGTCACACAAAGAGCACTGTAACGGTGCGTGGATCACGTACACCAGCTCCCGCCCTCAGGCGACTCAATAGGGGTCAAAAGTTACACGACAATTGGTTCAGCAAGGAGGGGAGGCCGAGGCAGGTGAGACCAGGCATGGGGCTTTATTTGATATTGAAGGAGGAAACTGGTTTCGTACAATAATGCACTACTTACTTGACAAAGTAAAGATTTCGTCAATTTTCAGTAGTATCGAAAAATGTGTTGTATTGTCTTAATGCTGAAACCAATTATTAAAAAAGGGGATTTAGCAGCATTACTTTTCAGAGGCAGTCATGTGCTCTGCAAATGGTTACTGTGATCTGGAGTCCAATGTCATGTAACTGTGTTTCTGTCCCATGAGGAGAGGTGCCTCGGTCACTGCAAATCTTGGTTGGGAGCCTGGGAACACACAACCTGGGCGACCCATAGAACTTGGAGATTTGGCACAAGTTGACCACACAGACATTACTAACAACTGGAAAGGGCGGTCACATGTTGCTGGCAGGAACACAATTTTGGTGGAACGTCTGCCACATCAACCATTTTGGAACCAGATCTATGCCGTTCTCTCGAAGCACCTCTCTGTCACTTCTTCCAGATCGACCCCAACTATCGGTCTAACCTCTTTTACCATTCGCTCCTTCCCCGATACCCCCTGAGCTCTCTCCAATATGAGCGACCTGTGTTCTTTATGAAGCAATTGATAGCACAGTTGTGCTATTTCTTGGCGCTGTAAATAACAGCGGTGCGAAGTGGTGTCTAAGTGGTCTGGCGTAGTCGGAGTCTGTTCTTTGTGGCCACTGTTTGAAGGAGGATCTGCAACCACTACAAAACACCATCCGCGGCGCAGAGCGCGTGGTGCGAAGTGGTGTCTAAGTGGTCTGGCGTGGTCGGAGTCTGTTCTTTGTGGCCACTGTTTGAAGGAGGAGCTGCAACCACTACAAAACACCATCCGCGGCACGGAGCGCGCGCGGTGCGAAGTGGTGTCTAAGTGGTCTGGTGTGGTCCGGCGAAGGGCCGCGGACAGGTCGGCGCCACTCATCCAAAAACTCAATCTCAACTCATGCGGTAAGACCTCTTAAAAGCTTTCCTCGAAATCATAACCCTAAACCTGTCTTTGTGAAAATCACTAACATTTGCAGCATATTCATTCAAAACACACGCATTTAAGTTCCAAGCGTACGATAATCACCTCACTTCAAGCATGGACGAAGATGACGGGCGTCACATCCGTAGCTCGAGGAAAGGAGCGGGAGGGCCCCGAACTGGTGTTGCAATTGAGAGCAATGAAACAAACAGACCAATAAAAAAGAATGATGCTCCCTCCGAAGTCATCAATTCACCCCTCACACCCCTCATCCAAACGAGTTGCGAACACATCAGCCCGCTGATAGTTGATCATGATAAAAACTCCAAAACCGTGTATACTCCCACCACAATTATAGAAATCATTTCAAATGAGGAAACAACAGTAAGCGTCAGAAGTCGCAAACAGCTGGATAATGAAAAGAGCAAGCACGGCAAGACGTCAACTTCCCCACAACTCGGCACTCTCAAGCTAGTCACGCCGCTAACCCCCGGAGGGGGGTCGGAGTGCAGGCATGATGAGAGCCTAGAGCAAAGTGAGGGAATAGAGATATGCCCACGAAATGAAGGCGCCGAAGAAACGTTGCAATCGAGCCCTGCAAAGGTTCGACTGCCTACAGTTATCACTGAAGTGCTGCAGGATGAGGAAGATTGTGCGTACACTAAGGAGACGAGACTTGCAACCGATGTAGAGAGTTCCGAATCGTGTAAATGGAAAGGAAATAAATGTGAAAAACAGATTCAGGACCAATCACCAACGAGGGTCCATCAACGAGTAAAAGTCTTAGTACACGCCTCAAACAATGACGAAGATCTCCAAGAAAGTGTAAATCGTGTGGAATACGCTCCATCAGAGAAGAACCACTTAGAAAGTGCACTAACATCAGCACGAAATATGAAAAAAAGGAGCAGAGAGCGTTGTGAAACCACATTTGGGAAAATGAGCTCGCAAAAACTCACTAATCAGAAGAAAAACAAATCAAATGCGCATGCAAGAGCCAAAGTGAGTCGTTCCATCAAAAACGCATCACATACCGTGAAAGAGCGCATGATCAAAAGCATAAACACAGCGAAATCAAAGGAAACCAACACCATGCGTATGGCGACTGACTTCTTCGAACTCCAGCTACTAAAGAAATCACGAAATTTCGCGGAAATCTCTGACGCAGACATGCTAGCAGCCATAAACGAAAACATACCACATGCAAAACAGCGAAGAGTGGATTATACATCTGAAGTAGGTTTACCACAAGCAGATAAATCCGTAGCTCACAGACTCTAGTCTCAAGGAAGGCGAAAGAACACATGAGAATGATGAGAATGCCATAAGACGAATGTTAAAAGCCAACCTTCCCAAGAACCCAGGTGAAGATATACCTAATGATAACAACGCATCTAACCAGGACAACGTGGAAGGTGAGACTCCAACACCGATCAACATGGTCCAGGAGAGCACGACGAGTGATGAACAACTGATTCAAGGCAACAAAGAATTCAAAGAGTCTCAAAAGGACATTGCGGTCACGGCCAAATCACAAGAACGAGAAAGCCTGTCCCAGACCGCTACGTCTGAAGCATACAAATCACCAGCTGCATCCAGTCAGAATCTCAGCCCATGTTTAGCAAGCCATCATGCGGCAGCTGTGAGAGAACCACATAAACCCCCAAACATAGTGGAATCCAACATTCAAGTGAACAAAATAAAAGACCGACCCCAACGGGTTCTTCCGACAGAAAAAATACTGCAAACGGAATCAAGAGGTACAAACCAACCACGAACACCCAGAAGAAGTCATAGTGAGTTCGACCACCAGCCAGGCAGAATCTCATGCCCACAAACGCCAAATGCAGCCCAGGAGGCATCCTCGAGAAAAACGGACTTACAAGGAATCATGTCAGTTATAACCATTGCACTCAATCCTTTTTGCAAATTATACGAGACCATGAATGATGCAGTAAAAGATCAACAAGTCACCCTAGCAATGCTTCTGACGAAAGTATTATACTTGGAAGGCTACATCACAGCAAAAGTGAATCCTGCAAGTAACAAAGGTACGACAGAGTCATGTATCGACGAGATGATCAACAAAATCACAGCAACAATAAATGAGACAACATTGTCTAATCGACAAAGCAAGTCAATCAACACATGTCAAGTTGGAACACAAACAAAGACCATCATTGATTTAACAGTTGATATAAAAGCAACTGACAGAGAAAACATTCAGAAAAAGATAGCAAGTAGTAGTAACGAGACAACAAATAGCAAAAACAATGCGACCATGGTACAACAGATGCCAAAGGTAATGTTGGTACTAAATCAAGCAAACGCCAAAGACAAAAGTGAGGTCAGAGTTGCAGCATCTTCATCTTCAACGATTCTGAGACAGCCGCAACATGCATCAAAAAGGATGTCTCAAAAAATACTTCCAGCAAACAAAACATAGAGAAAGTACAGAACACAAGACCTGAAACAAGAGCGCTGTCCGCAGCATCAGAATGGAATTCGAACAGCTCAATGGCCACCCCAATAAGTGAAAACGAAAATATAGAAAATGTAAAAGGTTGCAAAAACAGACTGACCAGAGAACGGAACTCCAAGGAAAAACTGGACTTAACGGATCCTTTAACGAACCTGAGTACATATTCGGATGGAGTTATTGATTCACCGACAACACCATTTTCAGTCAAGCAAAAGGCGGAAAAAACGCAATCATCGAAACAAAAGATTGCAGTAACTCTAGAGGAAAAACATACGGAAATGCTGCAAGAATGCGACTTCGAAACCTTGGAACAAAAACGAAATCGTCTGACAAAGTGGGCAGCAATCCATGAGAATAAAAAGGAGCATAAGCAAGTCCACATCGCGTATAGACACACGGAGACTACCCAAAGTAAGAACATCAACAAAATAAAAAACATCAGAAATAAATCAGAAGAACGCCTCACAAAAAAGAGTGCAACAACGGATAGAGAGTCAACAGCCACTCTACGAAACAAAACAAAACACAAGGACCTCAAGGAGAAAAAAGATTAACGCTAAAGGAGAACAAAGACACAACCAAGAGACGAGAACACGAAACAAGAAAAACTAACAACAATAATAAACATGATTATTGCTCAGGACAGAAACAGCAGAATGATCCACACAAACGAGCATCTTATGCTCCAAACACAAGAAACACAGAAATTGAAGAAAACGACGGGAGATACCCCACAAAAAATGTCTCAAAATATTCAATCAGAATGACCCAACGAAGTTGCATTAAAGAAGAGACCATCTTAAATCGAAGAAGGGTCTTGAAAATACTGCGTCAAATTAAAGATTTGCAGAGACTTCACACGGACGACTTGAAGATCGTTGAACCTTGGCACACGCAACATGCGGCAGTCACAATACTGCATCTAGCGTCTTCAACGACATTAAAAAAAATTCTAAAATACAGAAGAGACATCTACAATTCTGGTTACTACGTGGAAGATCTCACAGTACCTAGTAACGAAGAACGCATCGAATCAGTCAAAACTAGGGAGATCGATGCCACGGAAAATAAACACTCAACCACGAAGTACAGGATGCACGATGAAAAAGACACAGAGGATCACTCTCAGAGAGACCACAAAGCAAGAAAAGGACTTGAAACATCAAAGAAATATCAGTGATCACATTACAATAAGAGCAAAAGTGAGCATAACAAAACCAAAAATGACTCATTATTTAATAAAACAACTGAGAAAGAAAAGATGGTAAATCCACAACGGACACCAATCATTGATGGTGCAACAAAAATAACCTGCTCGCAAAGAGTCGGCTCAACACTGACAGTTCAATTTAAACAAAACCCAAATACAAGCAGTAAAACAGGAATCTGGGCCTGGTTGCCAAAAGCACTAAGTCTGCATCGTAAACAATAGCCACTCCAGCGGGCGGAAGCAGTCATATGTAATGAGACCATGGAAGTTATCAATGATATCAAGTTATGTTCATGGAACACGCGAGGCCACACACATTTGACTGCTCCAGGAGGCCCCAATCTCGGAGAGTTTCACATAATCTGCCTACAGGAAACCTGGCTTCAGCAAACTCCCACACTAGAAGGATATCAGATCATTCTATCCCCAGCCGCAAGAGGAACCAAAGGACATCCAACATCAGGTCTCCTAATAGCCTGCCGAAACGGTTCTGGAGCCTCCATTGTACAAACGATAATTGCAAATCAATCAATTTTGGCAGTAGAAATTGCCTGGCAAGGCGATGAAAATCATAAGATAGATTCACCAAAAATTGTTATAATAAATCTTTACTGGAACCCAGCTGCAATAAACGCAAAAAAGTTCATAGATCTTTGTGAAAGGACAATTGACGCAGTAAGATCTGAGCACGACATAGAGAACATTCTGATATGCGGAGATCTAAATGTTACCCAAATAACCAGTATGAATGCAACGGCATTACAAAAGGCGTCCGCATACCGTGGTACAAATTGGCGAAAGTTCACCGACTCGCGTGATCTATACAACCTGGACGAAGTCTTCGTTGAAATAGACAGAATAGCAACTTGGAAGCGTGCATCCTCGGCCTCCACGATCGATTATATCTATGTATCTAAATCCATGTTGCACTGTCTACAATTTTTTAAAGTGCGGCACACTCCAACAAGCGACCATAACCTGCTTGAAACCGCATGGAACTTCACAACCAAAAAAAACTGTCAAATGAACATACGAATTGAGGCTAACACGAAAGGCACCAGAATCAAACTAAGTACTGCTGAAATTCTCAAAATCACAGCAAAGTACAAGGCCATTACCGTTTCAGCGACATGCCCTGGCATCGACTACCAACCTCTACTGTTGCCGTATATGCAGAAATTAAAAAGAAAAGGAAACACAACAAACCGAAATACTAAACACGCATATAACAAAGCTCTAATTGATAAAAGGCGTGAGTACAGAAGAGCACTTCGAACAGCCCATAAGCAAATTGCCACAGACGGCACATTAGAGATTCAAAGTATCAAAACAAAATACAAAGCCTGGGTAAAATCGTATAGACACAAATTGTACCAAGGGGACGCAGAACAAATAACAAAGGCACTCATTAACAACAACAGTAGAAATTTTTGGTCCTTAATACACGACGTTGAACAAACGCAGGACAATCAAATTCTAAACAACATCAGTCAACATACCTGGGAAAGTCACTTCAGCAAAGTCTTCAAATCTGATCTAAATGTAAAATCAGAAGCGCAACAATTAAAAGCTGTACAATGGTCGAATCTAGAAAGAAAAGAGGACATCATTGACATCATCAAAAAATTGAAAAACTCGCGTGCACCAGGCCCGGATGGCATCAGTAATGTCGAATTAAAAAGTCATCCAGAAGAATGGGCTCTTTTGCTAAGCGTCATCTTTAAGCGATGCACTGAAACGAGATCAGTACCACAATCATGGACTAAAGCAATCATGGTACCGATTTACAAAAAAGGCAGCCTCACAGACCCAATGAACTTTCGTCCGATTGCCCTACTAGATGTTATGGGAAAAGTATACGCTTCATTACTTTTGACGAGATTTCAAAGATGGGCGGCCTCTGCAGAATGTAACGATGATATGCAAACAGGGTTCAAGAAACACACAGGCACAACATGCAACATACTGGTGTGTAGTATATTAAAAGCAAAAACTCTAGAAAAGAATCATTGTCTGTTTGCAGCTTATATTGACTTCACTCAGGCCTTCGACAGAGTTGAAAGATCACTCTTGTGGGACAAACTTGAAGCATGGAAATGTCCCCACGCTCTTTTAGAGCCAATTCAAGCATTGCATTATGGCACATCCATAAGATTCAGACTCAGCCCAGAAGGAGACTATCAACCGAAATAAACACCACACGAGGAGTCAAACAGGGTTGTCCACTGGCGTCAGCACTCTTCATCACCTACATCGGCGACATTCAAAAAATGGGAATTCAAACACGAGCCTTCCCACCTACATTGGGAACAATGCAAATTGGTCACCTGCTGTACGCTGATGACCTAACAATTTTTGACCAGACTCAAATTGGGCTACAGCACAAACTCGACGCCCTTCTAATTTATGCCAACAGCAATCATTTGGAAATCAATATCAACAAAACAAAAACCATGATTTTCCAAAGTCATCCAAAAAAAGAAAACTTCCAGTGGCATTTGGGCAAGACCAGAATTGAGGTGGTTTCAAACTTTAAATATCTAGGAGTAAACATGGATAGTTCCCTCCACGAAACCACAATGCAGCAGGAACTACACACAAAGATGAGTAAACTAGCAGCTCAAGCAAAAAAAATTGACAGCAAATTTGGAAAATTCTCCCTGAAACCAACAATAAACTTTTACAAGATGAAGGTCGTACCCGCCATCACTTATGGCATAGAAGCAATGCCGATGATTCCACAAAAAGTTTGGTGCAAATTAGAAGCATATTTCTGGCGTAAAGTCCTTAAACTACCAAATTCGACTCCTGGCGTAGCAATACGACGCGAATTAAGTTTACAATCATTGGAATGTTCTGCAACCTGCAACGCCATCATGTTATATCGCAAATGCAGAATGGACAGTCAAAACAAAATCTTTAGTATCATCAAACAAGAGATGAACAACAATACTTGTGATATGGTAACCAACTGGCAAAAGCAAAATCAAACAGTATTGGACGCAATCGTCTCAGACGAAGACGAACTCATCACAAATCCATGTAAAGTGCTAAAGAAAATAAAAGACATGGACTGGGCCAAAACGATTGACGGTACCGCGACATTAAAACATGTCGCTCATTTACCAAGTTTTACTGTAAAAAGGAATGAACTGCAGAACTACATAAAGCAGTTTCCAAACAAGCAAGCACAGAACTTAATTCTACGAGCAAGGCTTAACCTGTTCAAAACAAATGAAATAAGACATGTTCGAGGGCAAGCACAGTCAAACACTTGCAGATTCTGTTCCAATGACACACAACCTCCAAAGGAGACAATAAGACATTTACTCATGGCATGTACAGCGACTGCAGTAATCAGACAGTGCTATCTGCCAATGATACCGGGTTTCAGCACACTGCCAGAAGAGCAATTGTGGTGGTGCAGACTCATTGGGGGAGAAAAAACAACGTGGCAAATAGCGACTGCAAAAATGCTAGAATACATTGACACGAATCTACTCAATATCAACAGCAAGCAACAAAGAATAAGCCCTCGTCTCCTTTCAAAATAGAAAACACGAAGACGAGTGCATCGAAGTTTACTATAAAGCTTCCGTATTGTAAAATCATATCTTGATCAAACAATAAATAAAAAAAATAAAAAAATAACAGCTGTTACTCTAACCAAACTCAATGATTCTTATTTAATCAATCTCAGAAGGAATAATAGTGAAATCCTGGAACACAGTCCTGGTGAAATCAGTGCTGGAAATGGAAATCAATTACTCTGGGAACCTTCTCCTTCTTGGGAGTGGTGGGCCAGGGAAGAGGGTGGTGGGCCGAGGGGCATGGCCCAATGCTGGGTCATGAAACGCAGTAGCTCTTCATGGAACTCAAGTGTGGCGATTTGCATAAAAGCAAAGAGCATTTTGGGAACATAAGAATGCACAATATTTTAAATTTAAAAAATGTCTGTGATAGTGATTCAGCAAGAAATCAGTTGAGCAAGTAATGGAAGTTGGACTCTGCTCTTTTCCTTGTTCAAAATCCTCACCCTAACAAATAAATGTAAATTGCAAGATATATAAATCAATTTAGATATCTTCTGAGCCGGATATGAGGCTTTGGCTCTTTCTGCATTATGTCCTGCATGCATAGTCTTCAGAAACACAGCAGCTCATGGGTGAGAACTCAGTTTGAGGACATAGCTGGGAGTTTCCTGGGTTGAGGTAGACAGTTTAAAAATGTAGACATATCAAAAGGACTTGCCACGGATAATAGTGACTCAAATGAGCCATTCTCTGTTCAATGTTATGTCACAGCAGTTGTCCTATGATGCCCAGAGCAAAGATACATCTCAGAAAATGATCTGCCAGTTCAGCGCAAGGCCATATTGAGGGTGCAAGGGTAGCAGTGTTGGGAACACTCTGTATCACCACTGTCCTCCTCATGAAGTCACTTAAGCGGTGGTGTGTAGAAGCACAGAGGGTCAAAGCAAGCTGTACAGGGCCCTCATGAGTCCGGGGATTCTGAGCTGCTGAAGAGGCCCGACCCTGGGTAAAGCCCTTAGTTTTAGGCAATGGGTCTTGAGGTTCAAGGGAATCAAAATCTGATACTGTAAGCTCAGCACCAGAAAAACGAGGAAGTTAATGGCAACTCGGTTACAAGAAGAGTTGGGAGAAAGTTTTTTTAGTTACGCCAGAATCCCGTAGAAAATTAGAAAAATCTGCAGATTCCGAAGACAATGGTCTCCTGCAGATATAGATTAGTGAATTGATTTACTTTTAATATTGTTTGAATAAATAGGTTAATTTTGACTAGGAATCAATTTGTTTTCATTTTGAAAAGTAGCCTTCTCTGTCTAACACACCGATTCGTGCTTGTAACCACGCAACATGTTTATATTAAGAATACATTCTTTATTGTCACAAATTCATTCTTTTTTAAAGAGTTACTTTTTGTAGAATCTTTTCTTTTACTTAAACACATCACCTTTAACAACAAACGAATTCCTTACTGCCTGTTATCGTGATAAACAACGTGGGCACAAATTGAGATAATGCTCAGGTCGTCCGCAAAGAGAATTTTCATCCAACAACCTTCCAATTCGTTTCTTTGGGGAGAATTTCATTCAATCTCCCTATTTACTGGCAAAGCAAAGCAGCCTTTTGCATAGGCAGGCATTTGCCAGCCACTGTGTTCATATGCCGAAGTACTTACATCATTCTTTAGTTGTTGCACATACAATGCTGGCACATGTCATGTGACCACAGTGTTAGAGGTATTCTGGTTGACATAGATACTCTGAACATGCTTTGCAGTTTCTTCTGACTTACCTGCTCAATATCCTGCATGTAGGTGGCTAGCAGGCAACTGTTTTGCATGCAGGTAATCATGGTCAGGACAACCATGTTGGAAGTATGGGAAGGTGGTGAACGTAATGGCCTTGACGCACCAGAGTCACAGGAATCCCGAAAGTTATAGGGGATCCCAATTTTTTGTTCTCCATAGACTGAATGGGGAAAAACTTTGCGCACGGCTACAGCCCGAACGGCTGGACGGATATGCACCAAATTTGCGGCAGGAGCGGGGGCTTGGTTCAGAAAGCATGTGTTTGTGTGGTTGATGGTAATCTGATCAGTACTTTTGTTGCAAACAACTGAAATGTACGTCTCTAAAAAGTAACAATATCTGGGTCCGCTCCGCTGACCCATTTCCCTGTTCGCTCCGCGGACGAAAGTCTCATTGGCTTGCGGTACGGCATGCTGTCGAAGAACTTTGGACATGGCCGGTGGTTGGCTGGAGGGAAGAATGCTCTGCGTCAACATTTTTGGGAAAATACTGCCATGGTGTATCAGAGGACAGTGCGCCAGCGGAAGGGTCTGAAAAATATACCGTATGCCATGTGGCAAGAAGGAAGGGGAAGGGTGGGGGAGTGAGAAGAGGTTCATGTTACATATGTAAATAAGTGGAAGAAGACAGAGGAGTTCCTGCAGTATTCGTGCGTATTGCGCCAATTCGCAGGTACCTAGACAGGCGACTACGTTGTGTGGTGGTTGGAGGCAGCTGTCATAATGGCCCGATAGCTTGTGCCATAATCTTTTTGCGGTGACCTCTTTCCGTAGTGAGTGGTGGCAGGTGAATTTCAGAAGGGGAGTGAATTGCACATGATATAGATTGGGTGGGAGCATGGGTGGCTGTGCTGTCCAGATGGATTGCAGTAGTTGCGCACATGGTGGCATGCATGGGTGCATGAAGTTGCAGTGGGTCTGTTGAAGTATTATACTATTGGGTGCATGGCCGAAGGCCGTAGGCCGTAGGGCAAGCATTCAAGAGCCTAGGGCTTCAGCACACCCACCGCAGCAATGCATGTCTGAGTTTGCATCCGGTGGAGGGTGGTGCTTGCATAGTGTCGTGTGTGCAGATTGGTTGGCGTAGGGCCAATGTTGCAAACAGTGAGTGGGTAGGTTGACAGTGACACAGTACTTTGTGAATGGAAGTGGGTACGCCCATAGTATGTGAATGAAAGTGCACAGGGGTGTAGGAGACAGTGTTTTCTTTCTACATTATGGTAACTGTTGCAATTTTTTGCTCCATAGCTCCAAGGTGGTGCGCAGGTTGGGTAGGAGTGCTGGTGGCAGTGGTGTGTATGTGGATTGTCGTAGTTGGTGACATGGTGACATGCCTGGTGGCATTACGTTGTGGTGGGTGTGTTCAAGGCCTCGACTATTGGGTGCATGGCCGAAGGCCGTAGGCTGTAGGCCAAGCACTCAAGAGCCTAGGGCTTGAGCACACCCACTGCAGTAATGCATTTTTGACTCTGCATCAGTTAGCGGGTGGTGACTTGTACAGAATGGTTCTGGAGCACATTTCAGATGCAATAGAGCAGCAGATGTGAGCTGCCATGCGTGTATGTTTGGTTTCGCAGGTGAGGTCACTGTTAGAACATGGTCAAGTTTCTCGTGTGTGGTTGGAGATGGTGCAGTGAAAAGTCACGAAGTGTGGGCACTGAGTGCATTGTTTGCATACTGTCAGTATGGAAGAGGGTATGATTGAAGTGCAGCTTATATGTGCTTGAATAGTGTGCTGTGTGCAGATTGGTTGTAGTAGGGGCAATGTTGTGAACATTTTGTGGTTAGGTTGGCAGTGACACAATACTTTCTGAGTGGAAGTGGGTAAGACCATAATATGTGAATGAAAGGGCGTAGGGGTGTCAGAGACAGTGTGATGTTTTTAGATTATGGTAACTGTTGCATTTTTTGCTGTATAACTCCATTGTGGTGCAGAGGTTGGGTAGGGGTGCTGGTGCCAGTGGTGCATATGTTAATGTTAAAGGATATTTGTACCGCACACTATCACCACCGGAGTGGTCCCCTGGTGCTCTATATATGCATAGTGGTAGTTGGTGACATGCTGACATGCATGGTTGCATTACGGTGCGGGGAATGTGTGCAAGGAGCACAACTACTGCAGCAATGCAGGTATGACAGTGCATCAGGCACAGAGTGGTGATCTTTGGAGAATGGGTGTGGAGCACATTGTAGATGTGCTACAGCAGCACAAGTGAGTTGAAAAGCGTGTATTGTGCGTTCCATGGTTTTGGTGATAGTTGCAACATGCTACAGTATTTAGTGTACGGCAGGAGATGGTGCAGTGATAAGTTGTGCAGTGTGGCCACAGGGTACAGTGTTTATATAATGTTAATATGGAAGAGGGTATGGTTGAAGTGCAGCTTATATGTGCTTGGTTACTCTGCTGTGTGCAGATTTATTGAAGTAGGCCCAATGTTGTGAAGATGTTGTACTTAGGTTGCCAGTGACATAATACTTTGTGAATGACAGTGGGTAGGGGTGGTGCAGGCTGTGGTATGTTTGTGGATTCTGCTAATTGTTACATGTTTTCGTGAATGGGTGTTTCATGGTGTGGGGGAGTTGGAGTGTTTAACGGTAAATATAGAGTGGTGTACAGAAATGATAGTGTGCAATGCAGAGGTTTTGTATGTGATTGTTGCATGCGTATTTGAAAATTTGACAGCACCCAATGAGGGAGTGCTGCAAAAATGTCAGTGCAAAGCGAAGAAGTATTGTGTCTGCTTTACTGGGCTGTGGCCCTCACTGTAGCGCATGTGCCAGATCCTGCCATTATGATCATGGTGGCCATGGAAATGTAATTGTGGGAAATAGGCAATTAGGTGTTTAGGGTGTAGTTGACAGGAAGGGGCGGTACCATTTCTTCCCAATACTGTGTCGTGAGGTTGGTCGAGATGGTGAGACACACAGTGCTTATCATCGGTGATACCTTTGTGCACCATCTGCACTGGTGTTGTGTTCAAAGAGGCGTTGCTGGTCCTTTCGGGTTGGAAGGAGTGGACGCTTTCTGGGGCTGTCAGGGTGATTGCAGTTTTGGCGAGAAGGTTCACCTTTGCAGATATGTAGCCTCCGTCACGAATGTTGACTTTGTTGTGGTGCACTATGGAAGTCTACATTTGGGTTACATGTCGTGTGGACGTTTAATCCGTCACCTGAAGAGGTTGCTGAACGCAGTGATGCAGAGTTTTCCTACTGCTAAGGTCGTTTTCTCATGCATAACACCAAGAGCAGTATGGGCCCATGCCGGTGTAGTTTGTCCCCATCCAGAGGTCAGGAAGTGTGTTATATACAGAAGCATGTGTGAATTCATGCAGACTGCTGGCATGTTCTCCTCCCACTATGAGATCATGAGGTTGCAAAATATGCACAGGTTCCGTAGAAATGGCATTTATTTGAGCGCCATTGGCAATGTTGTTTTCTTTTATACTGTGCAAGAAGCATTGAGCAGAATGTGGTTAAAATGTGAAGAGAGCAAACAGAAACTCATATAAAGAGAAAAAACAGTTGTTCACACGCACGTAAACAAAATTAAAAAAAACATTCTACATCTACGATGGAAGACCCAATCCCCTACCCAGCTTCATATTGCTTACCCCCCTCACTATCATGAAAAGGTAGCGGATTCCATGGTACTTTCAGGATTACATGTGCCACATCCTAGATGGCCATGTGGATGTATGTGGATGGAGAAATCGTGCATACTTTTACTGAGCTTTGTACTGGACGTGCTTTGGAATGGCACGACACTTGTACAGTAATTGTGTAACGTTACATTTGAAGTGTTGTACAGGAGTGACAGTGTTGGATGATGGTGGCTTGGATGTGATTGGTAGATGCGTGTGCCACTATTCAATAGTAGCCAATGAGGTGGTGGTGGAGCAACAGTAGTGCAAAGTGAAGAAGGACTACTCCTGCTTTGCTGGGGCGCGGCACTCGCTGTATTTCAGAAAGCACATGTGCCACATTCTGCTCTTCTCAACATGCTGTCCATTGTCCAATCAGGTGCTTGGGGTGTGCATTACAGGAAAGGGCGGCAACATTTTTTTCATTACTCTGTGCAGTGAGGGTGGCAAGCAGAGATGGACAGACGCACTATTTTGGTAGTCGGTGATGAGTTTGTGGAAGATCTGTTCCAGTATGCCGTCGAAAAAAGGCTTTCATTGTGATTTCGATTTGGAGTCAGTGGACGCTTTGCGGTGCTGTGGCGATGTGCGCAATTTTGGCGGTCTACTTGCCTAATGTCGATGAGTGGCCACTTTCGCAACTGTACATGCTGTGGTTGTGCACTATGAAGCGTTGTATTTGGGTTCCATGGCTTGTTCCTGTATGTACCGTCAACTCAAGAAGTTGATGAAAGCAGTGAAGTGCATTTTTCCCACTGCCAAGGTGCTTTTCTCATGTATACCACCACGTAAAGTGTGGGACTATTCCAATGATTGTTGTCGCCAGCCAGAGGTCAGAAGGCGTCTAATCAACCGAAGCATGTGTGATTTCTTGAGTGCTGCTGGAATGTTCTCCTGTGAGAACGACAACATTGCTTCTTGATATATACATCTTTTCAAAGCTAATGGAATTTCTTTGTCGACCAGTGGCAATGATATTTTGTTTTCCAATATACAGGCTGCACTGAAGACCCTACTGTAAGCATGTGAGCTCAACTACAAAACACAAAAATACTTATAAAAATCGCAAAAAATTGTGTTTCTAAGGAAGTAACTTTAAAAAAAGGCTCTTTTCAGTGCAGCCACTACTGGCGAAGTCCACTAACCTGGTTAAAATGTATTCCCCCACTCCCGCACGCGCACACCTGGAAAAGTCTGTAGACATCGCGAGAGTTGCAGGGTTGCATGTGTGACATATGCCCCTTTTGCAGATGGCGGCCATAGAAGTGGGCCTGTGGAGGACACGGGATTGGTCAATAAGTTTTCTGGGTGTGGATTGCACGCACAGACTGTGGTACATGGTGTATTTGTCAAGCGAAATGCAGAGGGTGCGCTTATGGCTGTATGTTGCACGCGCCACAGTGTATGCTTTGTGGGGGAGTTCTAAATACATTGATTGACAGTGAATGGAAAACAGAGTGCAGTGGGACCTCATTGTGGATTGTATCATGTGGATTTGTACTCAAATGGAGCACCTACAATGAAGGGATTGATTTTGGTTTGTCTGTGTGAGACTTTGGTGATGCGCGATCACAACGATATTATTGTTGTTCATTGTGGAGGGAAAATTGCACAACACGTAACACGATTTTCAGTGCCGTTTGCGGTGAAGGAGGCATTTGGCCAGATCATGCGTCTGTTTGCAATCTCCTGCATCATTTTTTATCTAATTACGTAGACACCCATGTGGCCTCGTAATTTTTAATTTGGTCCGGAAATGGAGAAAGCACAGTACATTGTGAAGAAGTCTATTTGTGCCTTTTTACGACTTGTGCCAATGTCGTACTTTACAAATGGGAATCTGCCATTTCACAGCACAAAGAGTTTTCCCCACAAATAGTGTTCCTCTTAATAATAGTGCATTTTTGATTTCTGCACACCCTATAGAAGTTGCTTTGCTGCCCTTTTTGGAAGTATAGGAAGAATGTTTGTGCTAGGTGTTGCGCACTTGAGCTCTTGAAAACGCACTGCAACATGTAAAACTATCTCTTTCAACAGCCCAAGCACCCCCATCGAGCAAGATTATGCAAGCCCAACTGGTCAATTCAGGATAGAGATGCCAACTAACCGATACCACTAACAATTTCTTCCTCTGCATAACCTCTCAAACTCCAAACCAAACACAACCACAAACCTCCAGCACAACAAACTGCACAAACTTCACCACACTGCAACAACAAAACAATAAACACACATAGACTCGCACATCAGTACACAACGACTACCGGCCGCATACACCCCAGGCCCAGCCGACGGACCCACCGGGCTGAGGCTGCCAATAGTACATCACTGCTCTCTTGCACTTTTCCAGCCTCCACCCACTAACTCACCTGCCCTTCCCTCTTTCAGAGTCGCCAGAGCGCCAGGGGACCACTCCAGTGGTGATAGTGCGCGGTACAAATGTCCTTCAACATTAACATTAACAGCGAGCCATTTCTATCCGATTCGACTGCAGTGTTTTCCACAGTACCATGGCTCCTTATATTTAGCGCACAGTCTGTGGAGGGTATACGATGCGCAGCGCGATGCCTCCCTCCATTGCCACTTAGATTGTTGAACTCTGAAAGGTGCTTTCTTTACTTAACTTTTGTCCTGTTCCACTTTCTATTTATTTTGGTCTTGTAACACACGCCACCGAAGGAACGAAAGGCAAGGGCTGGTACGGAAGGGCCAGCACCTGCAGGGATACCATAGGGGACGTGCAGAGAGACGGAAATGTTGGGTGTCCCTCACTTAAATAGCCACCACTCATTGTCATGCTCCCAGACGAACTCTTCCCAAGCACTTCAAAGTAGCTTCCCTCTGTAGAGTACTGTGTTGCAGTACATGTGCACTACAATGCCCTTTGCCAGGTAAGGGTCAGTAGCACAGCATATGGTCTGCAAGGGTGTTTTAAAGCTCTGGTGCAGCACAGGTGTGCCCCTGTTGTAGCCCGAAGCCTATGTGGAGAATGCTGTACATGAAATTACCCTCATACATTTTTGGCATGGTAGTACCCTGCACACTGGTCCCTTATGCTTGCATTGCTGTTCTCGTCACATGCGGTACGGACAGTTCATGGTACGCCATTAGACGTAGGACTAGCATGCACAGATATGATTAAATTGTGAAATACAAGATTGCTTACAGCAAGGATAATCAAGCTTCAATAAGTGCAGGAGGAAGATATTTATTAAGTGCGACCCATGCGGCTACAGTACAGTTCTAACTACCAGTGATATTCTTTGCTCTCCGAAGACTCTGCTGTTTGCTTACTTCTCTATTTACATGCACTATTATGTTAGTGACCAAGCCGCACCAGCTTTGGCATTTTGCAGAACCACCACAAACAGTCACACCTGCAGTTAAATGTTATCTCCAACTACGACCCGCAGAGGAACCCTTGACACTTTCCGGCACAGTGCTCAGTGCCGAGACGGTGTGTCTCTTTCACGGGTCATGGAAAGGCAAGCAGCACATCAATCAAACTATTGTGACATTTAGCATGCCCACCGTACACTCGAGGTTGCTGTTCCTTGTTTTCCAGTGGGCCTGATACAGGCAAGCATGGTGCAGCGACAAATTGGTAGGTTTGCAGAGCAATAGTCGTGAGGAGTACTTAAAATGTGGTAGCCTACCATATCAATCCATAAGGCTGGCGACAGGAGCACTCTTACCAGCACACAGAGGATGCCCTAAGCATGGACATAGTTGTACAATGGATAGACGTGCGGTCCCACAACTAATTAAAAGTGCTTTAGAGCATGCAGCCATGCGGCCAGTACTGCAGTCCTACAGATACCTGCATTGTGATTGCACATATAATCCGGACATGTGCAGTCTGCATAGGAAACCTCCACATTGCTTACCTGCAGCTATCTCAGCTAGTAATGTGCGGCACAGATTCACCATGCTATGTTAACACAAAAAGAAACACCACTCACATTCTCACCAACACTTAACATGCACACCTTTCATTTGTAAGATACACCGAAACTATTAGGCAAGGGAAGGGGTAGCACAAATGGATAGATACACAGGGGAATTTGGGCTTTCCACAAGTTTGCGAGCAGGGCAGACAAGCGATCAGTGACAAGACGTTCTTAACGGGACGTTATGGGTCAGTTGCGGTACCAAAAACATATCACCTTTACAGAAAACACTATGCTATAGCAACGTTCCGGTTACAATGCCCTACTAAAAACCTATGAAATTCACTAAGAAAAAACATTGTTAAAGGGACGTTATGGTTCAGTTGCCCTAAGAAAAACCTATCAAATTCAGTGCACCTAGTACATGAAAGGAACATTATACTTACTTTGCACTAATAACACCCTATCCATATTATGGTTACAAGTAAAAACCAAAAAACCCCAGAAAATCTTCAGTTATGGTAAGCTAAGCAACCTAACTCGCGCCACCACAGTGCACTACTAAGACTAACACCCATGACATGAAAGATGACATCACAAATGTCATTGATGACATCACCGATGACATCACATGTCCATTTACTTTTCATAAAAAGCCTCCACAAGGGATTGTCAATGTAATGTTGGTAGAAACCTATCAGAGGTAATTGGGAGAACTATCATGGCATACATCGTTCAATAAGTAATGCATTGCTATAAACACCATTGTATTACATACTTCTTTCCAGTACATGAACCTACTCATGTGGAAAAGTATGCATTGTCTGCAGCATGCACTGTAGAGGGTAAATGTTCAACATCTTCCCATGTTGGATAGGAAAATGATGAATGCTTACCTTTCAGAGCTTTCCGTACCGTGCAACATACAGTAAGTACGTTATAATGCTTCACTTACTACATAATTGTACTACTACACACAAAACCTAAAGTGCGCACAATGCATCCAAATATGAGTACATACACGGAAAAAAAAGTAAGGAAAAAAACAGCAATATTACCAAAAACTGTTCATAACCTACGTCATTATCTTCATGCACACAACTGATTGCTGGATTTCGGTCTTCCTTCTTCTCCTATGTATATGTATCATATAATGTAACTAAACCCTACTGCAAGCAGTCTAACAACATATGGGAAAGGTAAGGTAAATATAGTACCTTTCCCATTTTTAGTCCCTGCCTGTCCATGAGCAAAACCTCCTGCCCTAGATATGTCAGTAAACAAAAATAGAGGAACGCACACATGTGATGTCATCAATGAAATTTGAGATGTCATCTTTCATGTCATGGGTGTTATTCTTAGCAGTGCACAGTGGCGCGAGTTAGTTGCTTAGCTTACCATAACTGGCGAATTTCTGGGGGTTTTCGGTTTTACTTGTAACCAAAATATGGATAGGATGTTATTAGTGCAAAGTAAGTATAATGTTCCTTTCATGTAATAGGTGCACTGAATTTGATAGTTTTTTTTTTAGGGCAACTGAACCATAATGTCCCTTTAACAAATGTTTTTTGTTAGTGTGTATATATATTATGTTATGGTTAAGTTGCTGTTTCCATAGGAAGAGCACTTTTTGGGTGGCCTATAACTCCACTCCCCCTGGACGAATCCTCACCAAACTTTGCAAAAAAAGTATATGGGCCACTCTGAATTATTTTGCAAGGTTTGGTGATGTTTGGTCCAGGGGGCAAAAGTTATAGGGGGGGTCCCAAAACATCTTTTTTCCCATAGACTGAATGGGGGAAAAACATTGCGCACGCCTACACCCCCAAACCGCTGGACGGATTGTCATCAAATTTGCAGCAGGGGCTTGGTCCCAAAAGCGTGCTTTTGTAAATTTGGAATTTGGTGCCAATCCGTCCAGAAGTTTCCTTTAAAACGAACAAAAAATATCTATAAAAGAATTAGTGATATGTATGTCCCCTCCGCGGTCACAGTTCCCTGTTCACTCCGCGGACAAGATATTGATTGGCCAGGGAGATGGCGTCATGACCGAGGACATGCGACGTCTTTGCCGATTGGCTACAGCGAGCCGTGATGTGCGTTAGAATATGTGGATGGGCCCGACATCTTGGATCCCAAGACAGCGGGTCGCCACCAGAGGCGAAATGCTGTTTTGGAAACTGTTTTGCTCTCCTACATTGCGTGGGGAGGATCACAGAGTAAGAGATTGCTTAAATACTGTATTTGTTTGGGCAGAAGGAGGTAATGATGTATTCGCCATGCGAAATGGTGTTTGGGAAAGTCTTCTGAACACCTACAGTGCTTGGAGAGGCTCAGAGCGTAAAAGATGACTGAAATACTGTACTTGTTTGGGCGGCAACTGTTATTGATGTATTCTCGATTGCCGCCTTGTTCAGGATATTTGTACATGCAGAAAATGAGGGGTGCGATAAGGGTAGTATTTTAGTCTGTGCTGTGTAGAGGCACCTTGAAAATGTTCGAAGGACACGTGTTGTGTTACTGACCGTTCAAATTGAGTACATGACGTTATTAGATTACATTTTCCTATGGGTCTGTTATTGATTAGTATGCCACCATGGTTATGACATGCTGTGGTGGTTGTGGCCAGGGCCTACAGTCTTGGATGCATGGCCGCAGGCCGTAGGCCGGAGGCCATACTTTCAAGACTGTAGGCTCTGGCCACAACCACCGCAGCATGTCACAACCATGGATACACCTGTAGTATTGACTAACGATTACATGGTTGTGGGGAGTGTGTACAGCACCCAAGAACAAAGTTATAAGCGCTGGAGGTGTAAGCCAGTGCACACCCACACATTGCAATATCTATGGACATACAGCTAGGAGTGCAGTCTCTGGCCAGAAAAAGTGAAACAAACTACACCTATCAATACACCCGTACTACTACACATCACTGAGGTGGTTGTGGGCAGGATGTACAGTTTTGGTTGCATGGCTGCAGGCTGTAGCCCATACAACATACTCCTAAAACCCTAGGCCCTGCCCACATCCACCGCATCATATTAGAGCAATGCATACACCTGTAGTATATGTTAGTATGTCAGATGGTTCTGGGGAGGGTGTACTGTCTTAGGTGCATGGCGTGTTGTATTGACTCACGATTACATGTTTGTGGGGAGTGTGTACAGCACCCAAGAACAAAGTTAGAAGCGCTGGAGGTGTAAGCCAGTGCACACCCACACATTGCAATATCTATGGACATACAGCTAGGAGTGCAGTCTCTGGCCAGAACAATTGAAGCAAACTACACCTATCAATACACCCGTACTACTGCACATCACTGAGGTGGTTGTGGGCAGGATGTACAGTTTTGGTTGCATGGCTGCAGGCTGTAGCCCATACAACATACTCCTAAAACCCTAGGCCCTGCCCACATCCACTGCATCATATAAGAGCAATGCATACACCTGTAGTATATGTTAGCATGTCAGATAGTTCTGGGGAGGGTGTACTGTCTTCGGTGCATGGCTGAAGGCCATGCACCCAGAAACGACCTTATAAGCAGTTGAGTTATAAGCCAATGTACACGTATACATTCAAATGTATGCTGACATATATCCAAATCTGTAGGTCCAGCCAACAACCACTACAGCATATTAGACAGGCACGTTAGTGGCTATGTTGTTATGGTGGAGTTGCTGTTTCCATAGGAAGAACACTTTTTGACTGCCTTGTACCTGTGCTATACTTGGATGAATCGTCACCAAAGTTTGCAAAAAAAATTGTATCACTCACTGTGACTTTCTTTGGAAAGTTTGATGATGTTTGGCGCAGGGGGGGCGCAAGTTATAAGGGGCAGGGGTTCTCAAAACGTCTCTTTTCCCCTTAGATTGAATGGGGGAAAAAGTTTGTGCACGTGAACATGTGACTCATTCCCTGATAGGTTGTACAACAGCGTAAAGTAAGTGAGCTTTTTTCGGTGCCCCCCCTATGTTTTATTCATGTTTCAGTGTATGCGGATATCGCTAGTAACACATCGAAATCAACACTGCATTGGACTTGACACACTCATGTAACAGTATTTCAGTAGTTGACCTTTGAGGGGGGCGGAATGGGATGTGGAAGCGCAAAATGAAAAATTGAAGCTTTTTTCTCACCAAAGTGATACGTTTAAATGGACGTTCCTGCTTACTGTTCCACAACCAATTACTGTGTGTGGGTTAAAATGTTTTTGGAATAAAATTGCCGTCAAACTGGCACCCTCAGTTTTGTAAACTACGGCAACCATCTGCAGTGTTTGCTGGAAACATCCCTTTGGGATGTGTATGGAAGTAGCGGTACTCATAAATGGATTGCAATATGTTGCTTCAAAGAAAGAATGTATTTGGCTTCTGAGTGAATGCCACATGAGTTGTTTTTTTGGTTGACCGCTCAATATGCCCGCGCATCTGAGTGAATGTATAAGGGGCAATTGTTTTTTGACCTTGAGTGAAAAGGGAAACTTACTGGCAGTTCACGGAATGAAAGGGTAAAAAAAAATAGCAATTGATAACGTTATGTTTTAAAAGGTTTATAAGGGACATCGAATATCAGTATACGAAGAATCTTCCATGCGAACACATTGGTGTACCTTGCACAAACAGAATGGAGGCAGTAAATATTGTGTAAGTTGAATTTTGCCCACTCTGCAGCGAACCGCGCTTTATTGTTCTCTTACCGCACATCTAATTGTGCCAATATAATTGTCGTATTATCTTTCTGTGCTATTACATTATTGCAGTAATATTTGAGAGTGCCCAGGTTGTACTTTTGTGGTGTATGACTGCACTCATTCTTTTTTAGCATTACTATTTCTTATTTGAAACATTAACTATCTCCACATAGCTTTGTGTACACCTTTGCACTTTTTTTAGTCTTCTTTGAAATCACTCAATGTCATTTTCTTTTCATTCTCCCTTCCTTTTTCATTT
The DNA here is from genome assembly GCF_040938575.1 of Ambystoma mexicanum. Lineage (NCBI taxonomy): Eukaryota > Metazoa > Chordata > Amphibia > Caudata > Ambystomatidae > Ambystoma > Ambystoma mexicanum. The sequence continues at coordinate 1,302,831,171 of NC_090932.1, forward strand.
CATAACTGAATTATCCTCTTCCTGTGTAGTTGGCATTTTTTTTCTCTTACGGCAAATGCAAAATCTCGGCGTTTGTAGCTTGGCACTATAGGTAGAAATGCACATTAGTAACATTTTATTAAAATGTCATGTTTGAACACGTACCTTTGTGTAGTACTTTGCACATTTTATGTGCCTTTTTTGAAATTTTTTGGTACAGGTTGGTTATTCACACATATTTTCTGTAACCTTTCCCGCCTGGGTATATCTTGCCATATTGTGCGTGTCATGGGTTTCACTTGCTGAGTGACGGCTTCTTCGGACGGCAAATGCAGCTGCTGGTGAGCGGTTGCCTGTCCATAACAATTATGTGGAATGAGACTTTAATTCCACTTTGTCCGTACGCTGAACTCGCTATGCGGAGCAACGTCACTTCATTTATGGTGCTGTAGGCTGAAGGCCATGACGACTTTTGGGAAATCACTGTGGAAACTAAGTGACTGCTTCAACAAAATCCCAAAATTTTTGTCTGCCAAAAAAAAAACATGTTCGTGATCTTCGACATTTGCAATGCCGCCCTTAGAACTATTGTTATGATTGTACTAAAAATGCCCTTACTCCGATGGTCTCTGCCACTTTGTTGTTAAATAAACCTACTTTGCAAACTGTAAAATGTTCACGTTTTCTTTTACATTCAACGGCATCATTTCCAAATGTTAGTTATTAGGTTGTACGTCGCTGTATGTTTGTTTACAAGTGTGGCGTCACATACTTGTGCTTTTTGCAGCCCACCATGGAAAGGGAAGAGGGGCGTTGTATGGAATAACCGCCTTCCCTTTCTATGGCTGCCATCTTGAAAGAGGATTTCCTTTTGTAATCCGAACTGCGACCGCCGTCCCGGATTACAACAACTAATCATCCTTTTCAGAAGCACATGTTACTGCTTTGCTAATTTAGAGTATTACTGGCAAAGATTATGGCGTCTATGTACTTTACTGAGAAATATGCAGTATTTGGAGTGTATGCAAATTATTATAATTTTTTTTTTCCTTACACTGTGAAAGGTTGTTATTAACGCATTATTATCCTTGTTTACGGGTGGGTTTATTTTTTGGCCAGGCAGGCAATAAGGGAATTTGCGAACGGCAATGAGCAAATAGGCAATAAACGGTAATATGGGTTGGTGGATGTACGGCGATACATTTTGTCTGTTTGTTATGTGCAAGGTAGCGCCACTGTTTCTTATGCTTTCTCATAACACCAGTGCTGCTGTTTCTTAGGGAGGAAGGATGCTTTTAGCAGATGTCTTTTTCAGATAAGTATAACTTTTGCTAACGATATATAATGTGTAGTGCATTGGTAATCCCTGCATACCAATACATGTTGGCGTTGTGTACGGCAAATGTTGAGGGTGGACGTTCCAACATGAATATAAAATCTATTTCCACACTGCCCACGAGGCATAGATGGTACAGTTAAGTGTGTAATAATTCCGGGACATGTCACAGTGCTGTACCCCAGCATACTTTCATGTGGCATTCTTCGCAAGGTGTATACTGTTTGCCAAACAACTATTGGTAAAGGGACGTTATGGTTATGTTGCCCTACTGAAAATCTGTGACATGCAGTAGAAAATGTCTTTCTTAGCAAGACCTTACACTTAAATTGTCCTACTAAAAACCTTGTACAATTCACTAAAAAAAACTTTGTTAAGGGGAAGTTATGGTTAAGTTGCGCTACTAAAAACCTATGAAATTCACTAAAAGTTTTTTTACAAATGTGACATAATACAAAAGTCTCATTATGGTTCAAAGTAAAACCGAAAAACCCTTGAAATTCACCAGTTATGGTACGCTAAGCAACCATAACCCCCCGCAGCACTGTGCACTGCTAACAGTAACACCCAGGACATCAAAGATGACATCACAAATATCATTGATGACATCACTGATGACATCCCATGTGTAGCCCCTTCGTTTTTCTTCAGTGCCATATGTAGGCAAGGTGGCTTTACTGACAGTCAGAAACTTAGCTTTCAAAAGATATTACATTTATAGATATTGATATTCTCACATGTTCTTACACTACTTTTCTTAGAAATTATTCACATCTTATAAAGTACATATAAACGGGAAGAATCAGGCCTGCAACACAGCAATCATTTTTGTGTGTCAATACTTTAATGTACATTCTATACAGTTGCTAATGATACTGCCTCTTGTTTGCTTACTTTTCTCTCCATATATATGCCCCATATTTGTATGCATTGTAGTCTATTTACGTTTTGTGTGTATTACTAGAAATATATACTAACCAATGTATTATTAGCAACTTAGTACATGTTTCACGGACCAGAAAAGGTTCATACAGAAGCATTCACCATTTTATTATACAACTTTGGAAAGTACAAATATAGCACCTCTGTGGTGTATGCTGCAGCCAATACTTACATTTCTGTATGAGCAGATTCCTGTACTAGAAAGAACACTGCAAAGGACTTTTCTTTACACGCCTACATTGCGTGATGAAGTATGAAGTTTATTACGCATGCCCCGATAATCCCTGATACTTTTTTGCCAAAATGACCTTCACAACCCCTTGTTTGAAAAGTACATGCACATGTGATGTCATCAGTGATGTCATCAATGACATTTATGATGTCATCTTTGATGTCCTGGGTGTTACTGTTAGCAGTGCACAGTATTGCGGGGAGTTATGGTTGCTTAGCGTACCATAAATGGCGAATTTCAAGGGTTTTTCCGTTTTACTTTGAACCGTAATGAGACTTTTGTATTATTTCACGTTTGTAAAAAACTTTTAGTGAATTTCACAGGTTTTTAGTAGCGCAACTTAACCGTAACGTCCCCTTAACAAAGGTTTTTTTAGGGAATATATATATATATATATATATATATATTACACAGCCATGGTAGTGGCTGTGTAGTTATTGTTAAATTGCTGTTTCCATAGGCACTTTTTGGGCGGTTTATAACTTTGCTCCCCATGGACGAATCCTCAGCAAACTTTGCAAAAAAAGAATATGGCCCACTCTGAATTGCAAGGTTTGGTGAGGTTTGGTCCAGGGGGGGAAAAGTTATAGGGAGGGTCCCAAAATTTATTTTTTTCCCATAGACTGAATGGGGGAAAAACTTTGCGCACGGCTACAGCTCAAACCCCTGGACGGATTTTCACCAAATTTGCGGCAGGAGCAGTGGTTTGGTCCCAAAAGCGTGCTTTTGTAAATTTGGTGAAAATCCGTCCAGTTGTTTTTTTTAAACCATCAAAAAGTAGGCCTCAAAGAATTTGTGATATCTATGTCCGCTCTGCAGACAAACTTCCCTGTTCGCTCCGCGGGCAAGATAACGATTGGCTAATCGGGCGCGTCATGTCCACGGACATGTGACGCATTTGCTCATTGGATGGTGAAGAGCGTGAAGTGCGTCAGATTTTTCCGATGCGCCCGCCATCTTTGATCCGTGTTTTGGTGTCTGCAGACATCGCTGCAAAAACATATTAAAAAACACAACATTGCACTTGTTAAACTTATCAAATACTGTCTGGGGAGGTGAGGTTTGATGAGGATGGGATGTGGCAGCAAGAAGCAAAAAAGTGGTGTTTTTTTGTCACGAAAGTCATACGGTACTGGAGGTGTTCCACAATATAATGTGCAAAAAGTACAGGCGAATGACTAATGTGTCTGTGTTACAATGTATTTACAATAATATTGGAGTCAGACAGGCGCCCCCTAGATTCTGGCATCTGAGGCAGCCACCTGCAGTGTTTTATGGAAACAGCGGCCCTGCACATGTATGAGAATACGAGTTCTCATGAATCCGTTGAGCCATGTTGTTGCAAAGTAAGAATGTATTTAGATTCTGACTGAAGGTCACCAGCTTTGATTTTTTGGTTGCGAGCTAAGGAAGCCCACACATGGGACACAAAGTATAAGGGTCAATTGTTTTTTGACCTTGAGAGAAAGGGAATATTCTGTAAGGAATGCAATGAGTGGAGGTTTGTAATAATGAACATTTGATAAGGTTATGCATTCCAAAAGTGTGTAAGGAACATGTAAAATCAGTTCATGAAGATTCTTTGGTGCGAGCGCAGCGAGCATTTCGGTCTGAGTTACGGCAAGAGAATGGAAATGGTGAATGTAATGTAAGTTTGATTTTGACGGCTGTATACCGAAACGAGCTTTAAGTTATTATTATCTGAGGATTCATTTTGGCAATGTAACTCACATACTATCTTTCTGTGTGGTTGTCTTTTTTATGTGGTTATGGGGAGTGCAGAATCTAGGTGCATGTAGACTATCACTAGATTCACCCAGGTTCAACGCTAATATTTCATTAAAATGTCATGTATGACCATATCGAATTGTGTATCAGTTTCCACGTTGTTTTTGTCTTTGTTGAAACTGTTTGATGTGTGTGCTAATCGTACGTTTGAACTCTATGCCGACTTAAGAAATCAATAGATATATTGTAATAAAGGTCAGGTATTGATACATATTTTCTGTTATGTTTTCCAAATAGCTACATGCATGCTGCCATACTGCGATTACCATAGATTCCAGATGCCAACTGATGGCGTCTTCAATCGCCAGGTGCACGTAGTCATCAACGGCTGGCTCACAGTGACTGTTTTTCGGGACGATCGCCCAGGGCCCATGTGCCCGTACACTGCTGTAGCAATTAGGAGTAACATAACATCTTATATGGTGGTCTAGGCCCAAGTTGATGCAGAAGCCCTGCAATTCACTGTGCAACCCAAGCGGTTCCTTTATCGAAAACAAACACTTTGTGTATGGAAAACTAACAACGTGTGCCTCACGATTAACATTTTGGATCACGAGCGAAGAAACAAATTTGCAATTTGATTGAATATGGGAATAGTCAGATGTTCTCGGAGAGTTTATTGTGAAATGAAAGTACTTTACAAATTGTACAGGGTTATTGTTTTCTTTTAAAGAACGGTTTAATATTTCGAATTGTGACGTAGATGAATTTGTATTAAGAAGCTCCTGAAATAGTTGTTTTACCATGTTGAGGTTGACCAAATTCGCCGATAACGGAGTAGTGGTAGGCTCAGGGTGGGTAGGAGCTAATGTAGATGAAGGATTGCACAGAGTAGTTGGGGGAGCTGCGTCCAAAAGGGGTGCCATCGGCTTACATACAATTTGGGCATCCAATATAGCTGGAGCGGTGTTATTTATAGGCTCCCGTTGAGTTAAGACTATTTTTGGAAGGCAAGTAGCAGGAGTTTCCTCGGCCCGCCCACTATTGCCCACCTCCGCCAGAGGAATATTATCCTTTGGCATAGGACTAACTACCGAGGGATCAGGCTGACTAGGTATAGCTGGAATAGAAGGTAGTGAGGTTAGTACAGCAGAAGCGGCGTCTATATTTGAAGTAGTGGTCACAAGTACCGCTGATCTCACCGGATTCTTAGTCCCCTTAGGAGGGGTAGGAATTGTTGCACGCACAGGGGCACTTGCCAGAAAAAGATTTTTAAAGAATTGATTAGTATAAGAATTTATTTTTTTCATATTCTACTGATTTTTTGTTTTCTTGATTTGTTGGTTATGATTTTTTTTAACTATATGAGCAAAGCCCCTTCACTGTACCGATTCCTTAGTAAGGTCGATAGTGTCAAGCGGCTTTTCCAAAATAAGATCAGATTTAGAGTCATAAGATGGAGCAGTATTGTCTCCCTTAAGTGGTTCGGCCATTTCTAGTGTAGTAGGTCCTGAAGATAAACTCTTGGGAATTGGGCTTAAAGAATTAAGAATCAGCCCCTCTTGGGCTTTCTCCACTAAGGGTTTGGTAGTTGCTTTTGTGGGGGTGATAGTGAGATCTACATCAAGAATATGGCCCACTTGTATGGCCTCAACCTTCATAGGGGGAATCAGAGAGATTTGATCAGAAATTCCCCTATCCGCGCAATGAGGGTCAGTGATCCCTGGGGCACTATTAATGGGGTCCCCTGGGAAACTAGCTGTTTGCACGCTTAGGGCTTTCTTGACCCGAGGCACTTCCATAGTAGGTTGGGCTGCAAAAATAGGGTATGAAGACTGTTTTATTGTTGAGGGATGATCTTCCTTGATCATTTTAACCAACTCTTCAAATCTATCTAGACCTTCTAGCCTATCATAGATTTCAGAGAGTAAGAGAGAATGTGATCTAACCTCTGACCATATATTGTCATAGAGACTCACAAAAGAACTGAGAATCATATTCAATGCAGATAATGTAGGTTGAGTTAATTTTATTCTGTCATCTGCCTCTTTAACAGTGTGATGCATAATAGACTGGCTAGCATGGTCCTTTTGTGAGTCTGGAAGTAAACCCCTTTCTCTAAGCCAATTTTGCTTCTCTGTATACTCATCAATGACATTAGTGAGTTCAGAGGGAGAACCCACTTAAGAGGCATCACAAGTTTGCTGGGTTACATTGTTTTTGTTAATAGAATTAGGATCCAAATGACTCTCAGCTATTGCCTTATCTGCACATTCTATGATACTAATATCATCAATATCATTATCTCCAGGGTCTTCAGTCTCCAACTTCTTTACTACATCCGCCAGATGCGTATGGTCTATGGTAGCCACTGTTAAAACTGAATGTGGAGGTTTGATAAGGGTTCTAGTGGCAGTCAGTCCATTTTCCAAAGAAATGAGAATTTTTTTCCCTTGGATAGGTTTACCCTGAGAGCCCATGTAAGATTTTATTTTAGGGGTGTAGACCGGAGGTTTTGTAAGTGGAGTTTTAAACAGTATGGGTTTCAGTGTGGAAGTGGTGGTAGTATCAACGGGGGTAGCAGAGAGAGTAACATGAATAGAGGAAGTGTGCTTAACCCACTTACCAGAGGAAAATACCTCCGTTGATAAATTGATGGGGGAAATACCATAGTTCCTGTTAGCCTCTGGTGGAGGAAATTGTTGCGTAGTAGACTCTTTAGATAAAACAGAGGAATCAATAACATTCGCAACAGAGTCATCCAACAATGAAGCAGGTAAAGGCAGCCTAGGTTGTGGTGGGAAATCAGTCATTTCTTGTGAATGGATTTGGGCATGAGCCATACATTTTTGGAGAGCAGGATCCTCTAAACTATCTACTATTGTGTGTTGTGGCTTGCCTAAAGAGACAGAGATGGGTTTTATTGATGGAATACAATCTATCGAGGAAGGAGAAAGAGCCAACACTACAGGAAGAGTAGAATCAAGAGAAGCCTCCATAGCTACCTGACTCCTAACTCCCTTGCGTGTCATTCAAACCAGTGGAGAATACGAGGGGGCAAAAGGCAGGAAACCAAAGAGTTTAACAGCAAAAGAGCTCTATTGGTGGTAAAGTAGGGGAGCTCCTAGAGATAAAATAGAAATGAGCACAGCAAGGAGAAAGAATCAAAAAATTTAAGACAAAGGGAATTGCAAACAATTTTAAAATTGCACTGAATACGAGGAGTAGCTAAAACACATTAAATACTACACCAAGTACACTTTAAAACACAGTGATAAAATACAGATAGATATGGATCTCTTTCAAGAATGGGGAAAAAATCGGGAATAAACATAACATCAAGTATGTCAGTTAATTGTTCTGATAGAAAGGTCAAAGATTAAGTAATAGTACCATGAGGCAACATAGACCTTGGGGTGCACCTGGTATTAGGTTAAGGAACGCCCGACGGTTTGAGGAGCGGCCAGAGTACGACTCTCCCCCCTTACCCTAAATGCTGGTTGGAATAAGGCTGATAAAATAGCATAGGACCTTAGTCTGGGGAGCTCACAGTCACAGGTCACAGCCAAACAGCAAAACATCAGTTCGAGCCCTTACTGCCTCCAGGGCTTAACGCTGCAAGGGTGGTTGAGCCAGCAATTTGTGTCAGAGAGCAGTCACGTGATGAGTCACGTGTCCGTAGTAGACCCCGCCTCCTCCAGGAAGCAGGGGAAGCATCAAGAGCTCGTCTCGCAGTGCTGCCCAGTTGAGGAAAATTACAGGCAGAGTAGAACGTTGGAACGTTCAAAACACGAAGCGCTCACACCCAAGTAACAGAACAATGCCGCTCGGGCGGTTGGGCCAGCAATTTGTGTCGGAGAGCAGTCACGTGATGAGTCACGTGTCCGTAGTAGGTCCCTCCTCCTCCAGGAAGCAGGGGAAGCATCAAGAGCTCGGCTCACAGTGCTGCCCAGTTGAGGAAAATTACAGGCAGAATAGAACGTTGGAATGTTGAAAACACGAAGCGCTCACACCCAAGTAACAGAACAACATGGCTCTGTTATTAGATCACTGAACAGACATTGAGCCTCATTACGAGTTTCGTGATAACCCGCCGGTGCTACAGGTGGGTTGTCGCCAAACTCACAACACCGTTCCACCGCCAGATATCCCAGTGGCACCGGGAAGTCCTAGAGGCCCAGGATATCAGGCAGTGGAAAGTTTAAGTTACCATTCCCGTGGAGTCCCAAAGGACTCCACGGGAATGGGGACACGAAAGCACTGGCACTGTTGCTAACGGTGCCAGTGCGTCCATGAAAACCATGCCTGCAGGAGCCGGTGCCCCTGGCAGGTCAGATCTGCTTGGAGCAATGGCCCCTGCAGGCATAGTTGTACAGAAAGGGTGTTGGTTTGTTGCTACCGGCACCCTTATTTCCAGACCCCTAGACTTGGAATGAGGGTTAATTACCAAACTCTCATTTTATTCAAAAACTGAAATAATGTCCCCACAGTTTCCCACAGGAATATTATTTCTGCATATCCTGTTCTCTACACTTTTCTCTAACAAAGGGATGTATATTTCCTAAAATGTCGACACAGAGAGTTTCAGCCTTTTTACTTGCAATCCACCCATCCCATTGCGATCTCTCATTCTTTCATCTCTAGGCCTTCGTCAGGACATAAAGTATTGCTTGTAATATGAGATCCAATTTCTTCACTAGGGATTTTCTTAGAATCCCTGTTTCCAGGTGTTAGCTGAGGTTACGGATGAAGAGGGTATCCCTGTTTTTAGGCGTTAGCTTAGGTTAGCTTAGGTTATGGAAGGTGGCACCTTGTTGAATACTGAAAAAATTAAAAGGCATAAAAAAAAGAAGAAAAGTTTATCCTATGCTACAGTGTAGAAGGGCCACGCCCCTGAGTGGGTACTTTAAGAGATGAATCCTCTGTGTATAAAAGCAGGAAGATGGCCGCAGGGTATTTGTGTCGGGTGTTGTCTATTATTGTGGCGGCCTAAGAGTGCACTCATATGTTTTGCATGCATAGTGGCTGATGACGTCAGAAGGAGGTTGTGAATAGGACATTGACAGAAGGTTGTCAGCCCGCTGTGGGCACTGTAATTGTGGTGGAGAAAAGAGAAGAAAGGTGTTGTTTTGCAGTGGATTAAAGTGATGTTTGAAGAGTGAAGGCCCGACTAGCTCAAGAGTTTGAGGTTTTTGAAAACTAAAATATTGTAGTACTATTAGGTAAGGCTAGAGGAGCACATTGAGGTTTGGATTGGCCTATTAGGGCGAAAGTTAGAGTGTTGGCGGGTTTTGGTATGCACCCTTGTTTGTGTTGGTGAAGCCAGAGAGAATGGGGAATAGATCGGAGATTGTTGCATTTTTGAAGAGTTGATGTATTGTTGACAAGAACTGTAGAGATAAGATTGGGATTATTTGCAATAAGTAAAAATCCTGATTTGAGGTCAAATAAGTATCGGCAGTCAGAAGGTGATGTGCCATCATGGGGGACACTCCCCTCAACAGTTGGGCAAGTCCCTTCTGCAATATTAGGATAAGATATGCATGTGTAGTGCGGAATGGACTTGCGATACAGCGGGCAAAATGGTGAGGTCATGGCCCCGGGAAGGAAGCCTTTCTAAATCTGAGCTGCAACCCAGGACCACATATTTACATGCTGCATACAAAGAAAAGAAGTTGGACAGCAGATTAGCGATGTTGGAACTATGGAAGATATTCGAGGACAAAGAGAAGGACCCACCCAAGAGGGAGTGGCTGCTCAGGCAGCATGATGTGGGGTGCGAAACGCCCGCAGCTCCTCCTCCTCCTCCTTGTCAAATGACTAACCCACCGACAGGAGGACAGGGATTTTACCCCTTGAAAGCATTAAAAGCAACGGCCTGTGTATGCACCTCCTGTGTATAGCAGCGAAAACGCACTTAGTGGAGCTAAGCTAGTGAATCAGAAAGTATGGACCATGACTGACGAGTGCAAAGAGCGCAGCCAGCTACAGCTGAAGTTGACAGGGGTGAGGAGGCGACTCAGAGACGTAAGAGGGACAGCAGTCCCACTGAATGAGTGGATGGGAGGACAAATATTGCTTAAACTAGATGGAAGGGTTATAACAGAGTTCGGGGACCCAGAGGGGGAAGCTAAGAGGAAAAGGAGGCAGAGGATGAATGAAAGAGATTAGAGGAAGAGGAAAGAGAATGGGTAGAGCTAATGGAGGAAGCAATGAGAAGAGAAAGAGAGAAGAAGGAACAGTAACAGCTGAGGAGGGATTTAGATAAAGAGAGAGAAGAAAAGGAAAAGGGCAGAAAACAGAAAGAAACAGAGGAGAGGGTGACAAGAAATGCTGAAGAGGAAAAAGAGAGGCAGGTACAATTGAGAAGGGAGAAGAGATTGAGAGAACTAGAGGCGCCTTCATGAACTGGAGGACATAATGAGAGTTCGCAGACTTCCGGACAAAGACGGGGAAGCAGGAATAGGAAAGAGGATTGGGACACTGTATCGAAGCAGGATGGATAGTGCTGTGGCCCTTAAGGCAAGCAGAAGCACAGCGGGATCCCTGCTGAGAAAGGGGAGCAACCCGCTGGTTAGGGCAATGACGGGAACGCCAGGGAAATAATACGTTGATACGACTGAGCTTTGAGGACGAAGGAGATGAAGAGTGTGATGACAGTTTAGGGCCAATGGGGTCTGATGAGGAGCAATGGGAAAACGATGATGAATAAGGGAGGAGGAGTTTGCGCTGCCCCTCCGAAGGAGAAATCCCAGATTGGGAGACACAATGGGATGAAGAGGGGGATATAGAAAGAGGGAAGCTAGAACCTGAAGGGCACACCAAGCACTGAAAAGGCTGATCTTATAGCGCAGACGAGGTTACTCTGTACGTGCAGAGGTTGAGAGCAATACTAGGGCGGAAGAGAGCTAGCATGATGGGAGCATTTACAATAATGAAAGTCATGAGGAAACCCGAGAGGAGTGTGGGGCTGACACAGTTTCCACTGCTAGTAAAGGGTAGAGGATGGCCACAATATATACCTTGGCAACAAATGGACAAGGATAATCTGAGGTGGAAACTGACATTGTTGACTGCACAGGGCAGAAACATGGATTTATGAGCTAGAAAGGTTGACAGCAGGGACAACACCAGCAGTGGGTGACATGAAGAGCTTGTTCTCTGCCATTCTTAGGGAGTTAACTGACGATGTTTGGAAACAGGCAGGGTATCCTGGAGTGATGGCACAAAACACCGTGCATGAAGGGGCACCTTTTAATAACTGTAGGGTGGTCATATGGCAGTCCCTGAGAGTACAATACCTAGATACATCTGACATAAGCGCAACAATGGCACGCAAAATGCATACAAGAATACTGGCGTCTTGAGACTTGTGAACTGTGGGCCAAAACCATGGGTTTGTTTTACCACATACTAGGTCAGGGACTACCAGAGCAAGTACAGAAGCAATTAAAAAAATTAGAGGTGAAGGAGGCGAAGCCATGGTCAGAAATTCAATTGACTGTAGTACGTTATTGTCGGTTAATGCAAGAGAACGCAAGAAATAAATGAGAGGAAAGAAAGCAAGAAGAAGTGAAGTTATTTCAAAAAAATGGTCGAAGTATTCAATGGAAGGGGCAATGTTAACAAGTGGAGAGGCAGTAGTTACCCAAAATTCACAGCACCAGTAACAAATGGCAGGGGGAAGTTTTTCAGGTAGAGGGGACGCTAACTATTGGCCACGGGGAAGAGGAGGCATGCCCAGGGGGAGAGGAGCGGGATACCACCCACAGCAAGTAGAGAAAGGATTTAACAGGGGACAGCCCATGGGACCCCCACTACAATGTTGGACATGTGAGAAGATTGGCCACATAGCCCTAGTGTGCAGAAACAGGGGAGGGATGCAACAGAATTGGCAAGACCCAAGAGGGCGGACGACACATCCACCAGCCTACACTACAGACCAACCTGACTATTATGCCCAAGATCACAAGCAGACACAGACCTATGTGCCGCAAATGGCACCAACACAACAAGCAAAGGTGCAGCCGCAACAACCAATGACTCGGACACTGCAAGCACATGCATACACACAGCCAGTGCAGGCAACACCGAAAGCACCAGCACAGCAGAGCACTGTAACGACGAGACATTTGGATACCACAGTACAGACTCCCACACAGAGACTATGGAATCTGGCTGTAGTGGGAGGAAATCCTTTAACGGGTGCAGGGATGAGCTCATACCCACAGGTCAGCCCACAGACTGACTTGATGTGTTCAAGCCTATCTGTTACACCCAAAGCGAACGAGGAACCACGAGTGGGGGTAACTATAGGAGACAAGACTTTCTCCTTTCTCATAGATACGGGGCCACCCAGGCGCTGTGTTAGAAAGGGGAGATACCCCATGTAGGGCATTTTTGGGGGCCACAGATTTGGTTCCGTTCACTGACTAATTGCCAATCTTGGGTTGGAGGGCATGATCTTACAATGCCACTGGTATATCCCCACTAGACACCAGTTAACATAAAGGGAAAGGACATGATGAGTACACTTAACATGACCATCTCATGCACTGAACAGGGGATAGTGTGCTCTACCCCAGGGATTCATTATATGAATGCACAAGAATTTATCTAAGAATTCTGTGGCCGTACTGTACAGAGGGGGTTGCCCCTAGATACTGAGGTAATCCAGTATGGAGTGAATATAATGCGAGCATGGCTCTGTGGGATGCAGAGCAAACTACTGCACTTGCACAACGAAAGTTTGTTCAGACCAGAAATTCCCTTGGACGAGGAGGAAGGACATGTATTCCCATTAGAATTGGAAACAGTTATAGTAAAGGAAGAGAGAATGGTTATTCATGGGACTGAAGATGCTGGGAAAAGCTTGTAGAGCAGTAATTGCAGTAGGCGAAGGATACAGACTGACTGACTTGACAGACGAAGAACTGTTTCGGGACGACTGTTCAAATATTGAGACCGTGTTTTATATGAGCATTACTTAGTGGATGAGGATTAAGTACAGGGAAGTCCCACAGAGGATGGCCCTGATGAAAATGACACCACCATTTCTTGAGGATGACCTAGCACAGGTGCCAAGCATATTATTATTCCCATTGAAGAAGGCGGCGGGGGGCGGGGGGTTGTGGCATTCAGGATTTGCGCTCTCTGACCAATATTGTTGAAGCATCGCTTACCTTAGTTCCTAACCCAGTGACAATCTTATGTTATATGCCACCAGAAGCTACACATTTCATGATAAATGACCTGAAGAATGCGGTCTTCTCAATTCCCCTCCATGAGGAATCACAAGACGTGACCTTGTTTCTATACATAAATAAAAAGTGGAAACGTACGAGGCTGCCACAGGGGTACTGTGAATCTCCTTCCATATTCAATATGGTCCTTCAAATGGACCTGGGGAATGTACATTTGGACATCACAGTGATCCAATACGTGGAAGACATTCTGGTATGTAGCGGTACAGAGGAGCAGTGTCGAAAAGACTCAATACAATTGATGACAGTTTTGGCAGAGAAGGGAAACAAGGTGGACAAGGCAAAATTATAGTACTGCCAGGAAGAAGTTCTATACATTGGACAGTTAATCTCACAGGAAGGCAGGAAGGTGATTCCTGAAAGGCCAGAGGTGATTATGAAAACACTGCTGCTAAAGATTGTGAGGGAGATGCAGCAATTTTTGGGTCTTTGCAATTATTGCAGGGCCTTTGTGTTTGACTACAGCACTTACACTAGATCCCTTCTAAACAGACTTAAGGAAGCTCAAAGGGTTGACGGCAAGCTAATCTGGACAGGTGAAATGACAGAAGAATTTGCAGAATTGAAAGGGGCAATATGCACGGCCCCAGTTTTGGGAATCCCACGATTACAGTGCAGAATTGTACTTATTCTCGCACTCAAATGAAGTGGTGATGACAGCAGTACTCACACAGAAAACCACATTGGGGTTGTTAGGCAAGAATTGCTGTAGTAATACTGTGTGAGACTACACAACCCTTGTCTACTTGGTATTAGGTAAGCCATCTCAAGAGGGGTAAATGTGAGCTGTAGAGCTATAACAATGACATTTCACAAATACAAGTAGCCAAGTAACACTTACACTCAAGGTTTCAGCAATAAATAGTTATTTATTTAACATCAATTTTTAAGCCGGTCAAGTGGCACAGTGAGTAGAGCGCTCGCTTTGACACCTGTGCAGAGCCTGCTGACGCAGGTTCGAATCCCAGCAGGGCCAAACTCAGCCTTTCATCCTTCCGAGGTCGATAAATGAGCTCCACACACCATGGGTAATAATAAGCAGCGCTCAGATACCTGGGGGTTCATAGCGGTATATAAATGCTAAATTGTTATTAAATAAGCGTTATTTTAAAAGGGCAAGATATCTAAGAATGAAATATACTTTAAAATACTTCTCCAGAATCAGCATAAGTTTAGAGGATACTCTTTAGAGATGCTTTTTACACTCTTCCTACACCCGGAGGTGACTTCATTCACAAGGACAGTAATGGAATTTATATGTCACTAGTGCACTTAACAGATTCTGATGTTGCAGAAAGGAAAGGTTAAAGGCAGGAAAAAGGTTAAACACGTTCTCAGGGCATGTGCATATACTTAAATCTTCCAATAAAGACTAGACAAAACCTTTCCCAGCAATAAAAGTCTGAACACAAGTTATCACCTCTGAGGGATAGAAAATATCAAAGCCAATGACTAGAATAGTCTGCAGGGAGCCAGGAGAGCCAAAGTCATTTGGAGCACAGTCTATGGAGCTGAGGTACTTCGTAGTTAATAAAGGTCTTTCACAAAGTTAGAGAGTTTTGTAGAAAATCAGTGTAGGGTCATAAACTGTTACCACTGTGGAGAGCATAGTTGACATCAGCTCTTACAAAAGTAGCCCCTGCAAGTCTCAACTGAGAAGAGCAAAGCAAAAGACACTGAAGTCTGAACAGTACATATGGTTTAAAGAAGAGTGGTCCAGCTGGATTCGGTCCTGTTGCAGCGATGCAGATCCTGCGTTCTTGAGCCTCAGTCATGGGGACAAGAGGGAGGACATCTGGAGGACTCCTGTGGCAGCAATTTGGAAGTCGTCAGCACGGGCTCTTTACGGATCTGCTGCACTTTGTTGTTTCAGCGTGCAGTAAACAGCGCCACTGCAGATCTTGGATACCGGTTGGGATTCCTTCACTCCTTCAGTCCTGCACTCTGGTGAGAGGACCCGAGCTCTGGTCATCTTGTTTCTGAAGGGTCCTTAGGAGACTCCTGGAGCTCCCGGGCCGGATTGCAGATGCTGCACTGGACTACGGATTTCTCGACCCCTGGCACTGGGTTCCTACAGCAGCAAAGAAGTACAGCCAGTTGGGGAAGATGGTCCAATGGAGTTCGACACAGGTTAGTTGGTCCCACTAACCAAAGGGAAGAAGTTGTACCTTCCAGAGCTTCTCTTGTCGATCAGAAAAAGGAGTTTCAGCACAGCAGCAGGGCTTCACCAGGTAATTCAAAGGTTCAGGAGGATGCAGCAAGCTTTGTTCACGTTTTCTTCACCAGGTGTTCTTCCCAGTGGTCGACTCTGCCTCTAGTACCAAAACCCTTGCCGTTTAAGGAGGTTTCTCCCATTCATACGCAGCCTAGGCTGTCACTCAAACAGCATGGTGGCTGTCCTGAAAAGACAGTCAGCCAGCCAATCAGGACTGGTTGCATTGAGGCACTCCTAGAGACAAAGGACAGGGGAGGTTCAGGCACCTCCATCACTTCATGCAGTTCCATGTGTTAATATCCCTGCAAAAATATATCCATACAAATATATTGCCATATTTTTGTAGTGATATTAAGGCATGGAACCTGTAGGGGACACCCCTGCAATCCTCATATTATTTGAAAGGGAGCGGGGACACCCCCACAACTCCCGCTCCCAAAACACCCCAACTATTATCCCCACTAAAAATATTGCCTATGGCCGTTCCCGACAACCATATATACGGTGATATTTTTGGTGGGGATAATATTACCTGATACCCTTCCTGCCCTTCCAGACACACTGGAGCCAGAGGCGGGCTTCAGGACTATAGCCTGCCAAAGGCAAAAAGAACAAAGGGCTCAAACCTAGCTTGGCAGGCAGAGTAAAACCCAGGAAAGACCTCACAAACTGAAAATGGCAACAAAAAGAAGAACAGGGCCATTTTGACAAGATAGTCACCCATGGGTGCTATACTGCAGCTGAAGGTTTAGCCTGTGGTAGAGAAGCACAATGGTAGGAAAATTCAACCTCTGTCACCAGCCATTTAAAGTAGTGAGGGTATAATAAAGAATGTTACTTGAGTAGGTAAAATAAGGGGCTACTAAGTAACCCCCCAGCACTCCACATAAGATGGTGTGTGCTGGACCCAGAAAGAGAAAAGGTAAGTAAAGTAAATTTCACTTTACTGTTCTTGGGAACAGTAGTTCACACAAGAAAGATATTTAAACCTATTGAGAAATCTAAAGGATTTCTCTGTGACACTGCACTGACGGTGCTGTGTGTCACCATACACAAAAAGTAGATGCCTATGGAGTTTGTCCGACTCCAAAACCAAAGGAAACACAGAATCCAAATCAGGTTAAAATACACGAGAGAGTAAAAAAGGTTTCACTCACTCCAGGGTTCAAATTAAAAAGTCCTAAAGTCCAGCAAAAGAGCTGGGGGTCTTTAAAGTTGAAGGGAACTAGCACCGAACTGAGAACTCTCCCTAACAGGGGCACACACGGATAGTCTACTACAGTGGGCTCTCAGATCCAGTGATGAGAGACCATTTTCCTTGTGAACAAGCACTGGCTGCTGCTACCTTTGCAATTGAGAGATCAGCAAGTTTCACAATGGACTGCAGTACAACTCTCTATGTGGAGCATGCCCTTTTTGCCATCCTTGAGAAACCCAAAAGCACACTGACAACACAGAGAGCATCTGGATATGAGGTGATTATCTCAAACCCAGCAATAAAAGTAGCGAGATGCAGAGTTGTAAACCCAGGGACATTCATAGCAGAGGCAGTGGAGGAGGGAGACTACGTACATGACTGCACTAAATACACAGAATACTATGACGACATCCCAAGGCCAGAGAAAATGCCCTGGGAAGTGAGGAAATACTCTTTATTGATGGGTCCTCAATGATTGACCAGACATCAGGTGAACAACATACCGGGACGGCAGTTGTAAAGTTGAGACAGAGCGCGACATTTAAAGTAGTAACAAGCGCGAGATTACCCTCACATTTCTCAGCACAAGCAGCAGAATTGGTAGCACCCATCACAGCATTAGAAACACACGAGGACGAGGAGAACACATGTACATATGTGATATCAAGAGTACATGCAGAGCTGTCACAATGGAAAAGCCGGGGCTTCCAACGTGTTGACGGCATGCCAGTGCAGCACGCGCCCCTATTGGACAGACTCATAGACACACTGCAACTCTCATCAATCATCACAATGGTGAAGTGCCAAGTCCACACGAGGAGGAAGCTGCAGACACAGAAGCATAAAAAGCAGCATACTCTCCAGAGATAAATGAATTTGATACTCCTCGCAATAGGCACACACGATTACGTAACAGGTTAATGCAAGAAAGGTTCAATTCATTGCCCATTACCCAGATAATAGAGTTACAGGGACAAGCACCAGTATAAGAGAAGGATTTTTGGATAAGGAGGGGGTGTTCAGTATCCCCCATGGATGCAATGTGGTGACAGGAGAGCACCGGAAAGGCGTTCATGCCACTTGCATTACTCCAGATAGCCTTAATGCAGCTCCACTACCCAACCCATATAAGCAAAGAGGGTGTTGCAACGCATATAGCAGAAAACTGGTTCTGTCCCAACTTGGCGGAGCATGTTGCCGCCTTCATGTATAACTGCATTGTATGCCAACAATGCACAGCAGGACACACTTTGTGAGTTTTGAGAGGATATGTGGATATGATCCAGAATTGCAATGGCTACAGAAACATGCTAGTAGCCCTGTGCCCATTTTCTCAATGGCTCGATGCCGACCCATGCTCCCACCCCGAAGCCACCTGTGCTGCAAAATTCCTCATTATAGAGGTATTCCCAGGGTGGGTCTGATAACGGACCACACTTTGTACACAAGGAAAAACAGCCTCCTCTTTGATCGATTTTTGAAAAAAATTGAAAACATTTCCCTTGCCCAAATAATAATTAATGGTGTCCTTGGGTTTATATCTGGATGAAGTGACTGAAATCTTTATTGGTGTTTTGTTATCCTTTGTGGTATTTCCTGTTGATTTGTTGTGTGACGTTTCATTGTATCCTTGTATTGTAATGCTTCCCACGGTTTTTTACCTGGTCTACAGCACTCTGATAATCAAATTTTGATAAGGCTTGCACTCTATAAATTCCTTAAATTAATCAATAAACAATTTATAGATGCTGTGCACATCCTGTAATGGCATGCACGTGCTCAAAACAAATCAGAGCATGGCACGAGTGTGGTGAGGGCAGGACATTTGGCAAATGACAGCCACAGATGCATATTGGTCTGTAAATGCCACACTACCCTCTCCACACCCCATGCTATTAGTTTCAGCCCAACAAGGTGGCACTAAAACACCACCCATAAACCAGAGCGAATGAAAACACCAACTAATGATTTAACTCCACCCCTGCTAATGGCTCCATACTGCGCTATGAACAGAACTACTGCAGGCCTGCCTCCGGCAGATGCTGATGCCCCACACCACAACCTTTGAATATAATTCATGGTACATCACATCTGGGCACTTCATACCATTTGAACATTGACCATAACCCTTTGCCTGCCACTCCAACCTTTCGCTGCAGTCTCCTCTGAGAGTAAGGTTCACAAAACCATTGGTGGGGCTCAGATCAAAATGCCAATTTAGAAAGTAATGCTGTACAACTGTTTGCGATTTGGATTATTTTACAACCCGTCAATGCGGTTTGCTATGATGTACTACATATCCATGGATGATGCGTAGCATGCCAAGTAATGTGCACTGCTCATGTGCCATGCTGACAGTATCGCCACAAGTCTTAAATTCCCAGCTATATGATTTACATGTGGCAGCGTCTACCTGAATATTCAGCCAAGTAAATGTGTACTGATGTGTCTGTAACTTGTAATTTTTTGCTCTCTTGTCTGTATGTATACGGTGTGTAAAGTAATTATTAAGATGTCTGTAACTACGCCGTGATACATCAGCGATTGGGCATATAACAAATGAAAAAATAAATAAATAAACGCCTCTAAAACTATACCCAGGATGCTGCAATGTCGAACGAACTTTTTGAATGCATACTCTCACTATGAAGGGTGGTTGTTTCAGACTTCCCAGAGTGCAGGTTAGAATCAAGAGGACAAACCCGTGCTGCCAAACATAAACAGACACTGTCAGACACCCAGGGAATCATAGCGCAAAAGCAAACATGTAGCTATCAACTAACAAAAATACACACATCAAAGGCCAATGTAACAATGGTGCCAGGCAAAGCCTGGTAAAAATACGAGCCCAGCCGTCACAGTACCTGCCAATCTTGTACTCGTGCCAGTAAAAGTTAATAATGAATTGGACAATTGAATTGAGTAAAGCTGAGGGACATGTGCAGAGAGTGTGTGCCAGGCAAAGATAGGGTGCCAGGCAGGGTCGGACTGGGGCATAAAATTGTCTCGGGTACCAATCAAAAAGTGTCCCAAAGTTGCAAATGGCAATTCATTCCTATTGTGACAAACTGTTTGAATAGTACCCAAGGGTTTTTTTGTGGATCAAATACAATGAAATTGTGCAATTTAAAGAATATTTTTTCAGCAACAATGATGAAAACTACTAGCTGCATAGTGAAGTAATTCATCAAACTGGCACACATTGGCGAAAAAAGTTGCCCACTTTGAGCCCAAAAAACTGGACCACGCTAGTATTTTGCCTTTTTGGCTCAGGCATTGCTCTGTTACCCTACAGAGGGAGACAAAATGAGGATCATGGGAGACACCGAGAATCTATTAGGGAAAAAGTCAATTTGTTAAAAAACAAAGATAAAGCCAGGATTAGCAGCCTTGAAAGGATGCTTCCTTCAGAAGGACATGTATTCATGGGCAAGCTTTCAGGGCAACATGGATCCCTTCCTCTTGCAGGTCTCATACACACTGAAGCAGATTGTTCCTTTATAAGGAATTCATCTACATAGAGTGAATAAATGAAATTTTACATTTCATCAAAAGGAGGTATGATATTAGAGACACGGAGACAGGAAAGTTTGCTATGGACAAGGGGGAGTGCACAAGACACAAACCTGGGAAATTAACGTATTTTGTCCATAAACAAAACCCCTGGAACATGTAAGTGTGTGCAACACTTGCCATCTTTAACATTTCCCATTGCAAGATGGCAGACAATGTGAGAAAACCCTAAGAGCATAAACATAGAAGGGGGGCCTTGATATCAAACAGCATCAGCTATCTAAAAGAAAACAAATGGTATTTGCATCCATTTCGGGTTGGTGAGGAGTAGTACGAGTATTGAGGAGACTGAGATCCAGCATGTTGACCGAAAATATGCGTGGCAAAGATCTTTAGTGTTTGGGTTGGACACAGAGAGATTGGTTGAAACTTCATCTAAGATCTAAGCCAATTAGGCAGGGGGAAAGCCCGAAGGTGCAGGATTAAAACGTTTCAAAAACAAGGCAAAGGTGCCTAACCTTGGCATCCCTGACATTTATTATACGTGGTCTGCTGCAAGGCTTCCTAGAGAAATGAGAGGGGAGCCCTGCTTCCCATGGGAAAAGAAAGCACACCCCAAGAAAGAAGAGCTAATGCTTTGGAATTATTGCATATCACGTGAAAGTAGTATATTGCCTCGCTTTATAAAGTAGTATATTGCCTGGACATAGTGGCTGTGCTGTAAAAAAGCAGGGGAGAACTACACACACGCAGTTACATTTGGGCTGGTAAGTGGACAAACAAAGGCTTCCAAAGCCGGGCCAATTGGATGCCTGGGGTGCTAAAATTGAAGTGCCCTAGATAAGGCATAGATCACCCTGGACCCCCATCCCTATCCTATTCCTCACACAGACTTGCTGACCCCACCCAACACTGTGTAAGAACAGAAACGTAGATAGGGTTCTAGGGAGGATGATATGAGCTGAGGAGTGGGTCGAGGAAGGCTCTGGTCTCCAGTACCCCCACAGTCCTCCTTCAGCTCATGATTGTTGATGGGAAGGAGGACCCCACACAACCACCAGATGCCTCAGAGAGCAAGCCGAGGTGGACTGCTCCTCTCTAGCCTGGACCGTCCAGAGTAAGAGCGAGTCGGGAGGAGCCAGAGTCCGGAGGAGCCGGACATGTCCGGCCAGTCAGAGGTAGCAGGGGAGGTGGTAAGTACTAATGAGCTCCCTACGGCCTGACCCGGTCCTTCTCACTAACACGCCTGCTATTTATATGGAGCACATGCATTCTAGCATATCCTTAGAGTGACCGAATTTCCCAAATTGAAATCCAGGACAGATTTGTGAAGTCAATGTAATAAAGAGAACGGGAAGGGTCTCAAATAAACACGTGACAGACCAAACACGTTAAAGTCTTACTTTGCAATGTTGGGGTTACTGTGGCCGTCTTAGGGGCGATTGGAACAGTCTAAACCTTTTCTTGGTGATCTGGAGACTTTGCAGAGTGTATGGGTGCATGTATGATGATTATCTGTGATAGGAGTGCACTAAGCACACTGCTGAGGCAGTGGGTGTTCAAACAATTGCTGTTACCTCTATGCCTTACTTTTCTGCACTCATCCTTCCTCGTATACAATTTCTATTGCCTCCTCACTCAATTGCACAGTTTTCCCCTTTCTCGACCATCCTATCTCTGCACTCTCTTTGATCTGTTCTCTCTTTATTTTCCAAAAAATCTATCTTTTGCCAGCTGCAGGAGTTGCTTAGGTCTACACACGAGGATTTTCCCTCCAGCTGTAACACATCCTCGTTCATCTTGTATTATAGAAGTGCTCTGATAAGTTTCTAATGTCAAAGCCCATACTTGGCTATGAGACAAGTTGTTAAAAACAGGACTGTCCCAACAAAAGCAGTCCGGTCACCCTACAAATAAATGTCTTTGAAATAAACGTGTGTCCTACTGGGTTGGTATACACACACTCCCTCAGAATAAATGTATATCACCAATTCATCATTCAAAGTTCCAGACTTTGTATTGTGTAGTTTTTCGCACTTTCAAGGGGACGATTGTGTGTCCCTGTACCCTCATCTCATATCCCAAGTCCATATCAGCCAGGACCGTCCTTAGCGGCCCCAGCGTCCTGGGCGGCAAAACAAAAATGTGGCGTCCTCCTCTCAATTGCGCCCCTGGTCATGCGGGGAGATAGTGGGGGTGCCACATTTTTCAATAGGTGCAGAAAGCATCCGCTCCCTATAATTATTAAATGCAATCCGCTCCTGAGAGCAGAGCGCATTTAGTTTCAATAGGGCGGGTGGCGCGCCTTCTCCCACCACGCCAGCTTGGGGGAGAACTTGAAAGATTCGCCCGAGCTGGCCTTGTGGGGGGCTAATGGCTCGACGCCCTGGGCAGTTGCCTGGGTGGCCCACTTCTAAGGCCAGCCCTGATATCAGCACTTGTGCCAGCCATCAGGATCCCTGAGAACGATGCTTATGACGACTCGTTCGCTCGGCGCAAAGCAGAGAAAACATTTATGCAACACACCTTTGAAAATTCACAAGGCCCGGCCAGTGAAAAAGGCAAGGCCGGTGAAAAGGAGATATACAGAAAGCCTTGATACATTAAGCACCTGCAAACATACTAGGCATTTCATCATATAAGACATATGTTACATAGATGCCAAGTTTGACATGTGGCGACATCATGCATCTCCCTTCCTCCCCTAATTGCTATGCCATGCCCCCCTCCCAAACCTTGCGTTTCATAATTCCTTTGATTCTTTGCATGGCACCTCACACTTTCACAAACACTGCCTTTATTTCTTACATACCCAATATCTTAATCATGGCAAGTTAAGAACTTTACAACCTCGAAATCTGTAGTCAGTGTAAAGTCTAGAGTAGAGCTACACATGGGAAGGCCCCATTGCAAAATGTGTAAATCCAGCAACATAGCTCTAAAGTGACCTCATATAAGAGTCTCTAGAAAGGTCCTCTACTAATGGAGCAGATATGATTTTCTGGCATGTGCTCTGTTATTCGCACATTAACTTTGTCTTATCGTTTTTCCTACCTATACCTTAATGCGAGGAGAAAAAGTGAATAAATGACATTTTGTAAGGTCAATTTCCATTTTTTTAGTTATGCTCAAACAATACAGTTTTATTTGTGAATTTGCAGACAGGCCACTGAGCCTCATTACAAGTTGGGCGGTGCGGGTTAGACTTTACTGCACCCCCCAACTATGAGTTGAGCAGAAAGTTGGAAAGCTATGAGCTGGAGGTAGATCCACCAATTTTCCACTCATTTTTGGTGGAATTACTGCAGCAGAATTACTGCAGCATTAATTCTGCCAAAAATGCCCCATTGAGTCCTATGGGCTAAAGTAAACCTGGAACCTGAGTGTTCTATCTGCAACTTTAAATATTTGTACTTAGTACTACTTTGGAGTGAGCCGTTATGTGGCAGTGGTACTAGTCAAGCTTACCCTCTAACCAACATTTCCTTAATGTCAACTCTCTGTTTGGGGGATAAGCTGTCAGCAATCTTGTCTGTCTACCTGATCTTCTAGCTACCCCCTCTTTTCAAGATCCTTATCTGTCGTTGACTTGTCCCATTTTTTGGGCAAGCCTTGTTTTCTCACCTTAGGCCAGGCGTCTGCAACCTGCGTCTCGTCAGATATTTTGGGCTTCAACACCCAGAATCCCTCACTATTGACTATACTGGCTTGGGCTGATGGGAGTTGTAGTCCAAAACATCTGGAGAGCCAAAGGTTGCAGACCTTTGCATTAGGCAGTAGAGGCAACACTCATCAAGTATTGAAAACCCAGGGAACTTAAGGCATCGCGTTTCCACTTTGCACTGCTGCCGCCCGGGCAGCCTACTCTAGGAATAAAGGAGTACGAAATATGTCCAGGACCTGAAGGTGCGGACGAGAGGCCTCCGCTCACCATCTGGGTCATTGGGAGCGGCGCACAGAGGTCATCCATCCAGTGACACTCATTACCTATCACCAGGAATTATAATTATAAGTAATATTATAATTTTAATTCCTGGTGGGAGGTAATGTGTGTGCTCCTACTGTGAAATACTACCACTGTGCCACACTCATCTAATACATACTTTAGGATCTGCCATCGGAGTACGAGTCCCACCCACCTGAATGCCCTTAATTGGTGTTAGATAAGAATTGGTGCAGTCACACTGTGTGAGACTACACAGGACTTATCTGGTTGGTATTAGATAACCCACCTTTTGGTATAGGTCTGTACTATACACTGGTAGTGTGACTGGGCAGCCAGGCCTATCTCGAGAGGGGTAAATTTGGACACCTGAGCCCACAAATTGTTATTAGGGCAGACCGTTTTGTAGGAGAACAGGTGTTTGAGCTTAACTCTTTCAGCTGACACTGTCCATGAACGTATTTACACCAAGTGATTGGTTCCTGTGTTTTCGTACATTATCTTGTATATTTTATGCATGTTTGTAATTTCTAGTAATTTTGATGAATAAAACATGAAAAAATATGTGTCTAACTAAATAAAAAAAATGTGGACATATGATGAAAAATAAAAAAAGGTCTTAATTTTGCCTTGTAGTTGATTGACAATTAGAGGTCACAGGTTCTTTGAGAGATAAGGCGTGGAATTTAGAGCACATTTTGGCATTCTCACACCTTTCAAACAGTGGAAATGATATTCCTAATTAAATGATTTACCTGACAAGATAACCACTTTGTGATATAATATTGTGATGTTTCCCCAATCTCAGAAACGGAGAGGCACAGCAAGTCGGGGATTGCGCCAAAGTGGAGTTCGTCTCAGGGTTAGTTGGTCCCACTAACCAAAGGAGAGAAGTCATTCCATCCGGAGCTTCTCTGTTGAGGTGAATGAGGAGGTCAGCACAGCAGCAGGGCTTCACCGGGCAATTCAAGGTCCAGGAGGTTGCAGCAGGCTTCTCTTCATGGTTTCTTCATCAGATGTTTCTCCCAGTGGTGGACTCTGCCTTTAGTCCCAAAACCCTCGCCTTTTAAGCAGGTTTTCCCATTCATGAACAGCCTAGGCTGTCAATCACACAGCAGGGTAGCTGCCCTTCCAGGACTGGTTTCGGTCAGGCACACATAGAGACAAAGGACAGGGGAGTTTCAGGACCCTCCCTCACTTCCTGTCCTCCCAGACATACTGGAGCCAGGGGCGGGCTTCAGGGCTGAAGCCCGCCAAAGTCAAAACACACAAAGGGCTCAAACCTGTCTCAACGCACAGAGTAAAAGCCAAGAAAGATGTCACAAACAGAAAATGGCAAAAAAAGAAGACAGGAGCCATTTTTACAAAATGGACACCCATGGGTGCTGTACTGCAGCTGACGGTTCAGCCTGCGGTATAAAAGCACACTCGCAGTAAAAGGTTAAACCACTGCCACCAGCCATTTAGCGCAGTGAGAGTAACAGAAAATGTTACGTGAGAAAGTAGGATAAGGGGCTACTAAGTAACCCCCCAGCACTCCGCATAGGATGGTGTTTAATGGACCGACAAAAGGAAAAAGGAAAGTAAGATCACTTTCATCTTATTATTCTTGGGAACTGTAGTTCACCCAAGAAAAGGTATTTAAACCTTAAGAGAAATCCAAAGTATTTCACAGTGACACTGCACCGAAGGTGCTGTGAATCACTATAAAAAAAGCAGATGCCTATGGAGTTTGTCAGACTCCAAAAACAGTGACAACATAAAATCCAAATCAGGGAAAAACACATGAGAGAGTGAGAAAAAGTCCCACTCACTCAGGAGTTCAAATTTAAAAGTCCTTAGTCCAGCATAAGAGATGGGGGTCTCTAAGGTTGAAGGGAATTAGCACAGAAATGAAAATTCTCCCTAACACTCGTCCCCCCCAGACTAAGGAACAGGAGGATCTAATCCTCACCAGGATGGATATCCTGTTTCAAGTCGGCTAAACAGTTTGCTGAGACCACCAGCAATCTTTTGTAACCCTTGCTGTGATTCCTTTTAACATTAGTTTTCATTTGCAAGCTATATGACGTACAAGTACTGTTGGGTACATCTATCTTGTTTAATGTGTAGGGGATCTGGTTTAACAGTCCCTCGGGCGTGGTGACAACTTCTGAACCTACGATAGGCTTTTTACAAGGGTTCTTATAAAGAAATCGCATAGACCTAGAGGGGTCTCCATGATTCCTCACCAACTCTCTCACCTGAGCAGGTTGGGTCTCCGGTATCTTAGTTGGAGTTCTAGTGGCAGAGCAAGGTACAGGCCTCCACTTCCTCTTAGATCTTGTTGTACCTTGGTTAGGGGGTTCCCTCCTAACCCTAGGATTTACACTGGAGTCTTCAGCAGAAGATCCAACATTCTTAAGGTGTTTAGCCTTAGACTTATTTTCCTGGATTTCTACCAGTTTTGAGAATCATCAGTTCTCACAGGCCTAGATAGGTTTCCAACTTGTCTATCCACCCCTTCCTCAGAAGCAGTGTGGAACAAAGACTTTACAATTGGAATTGCAATGATGGAGCATGGTTTGGGCTCCCATTTCCCTAATATTCTAGTTTTTTATTTGCCTTGGTTAGTGGTTGCCCTACTAACAATAGGACCTACGGTGGGGTCCTCTGTAGAGGGTCCCACGGGCTCACAGTTGTCTCTTAAGGTTGCCTCTCTAGCCAGTCTGGTTTGCTCTTGTTTCTTTTTGCTGGGAGACCTGGAGGTACTGGACACTACTCCAGGGGTTTTTAAGTCATTCCCCAACAGGACTCTCCCAGGCACCTCATTCTGTACACTGACAGGGATCCTAACAGTCATATTATTGCACTGAACAAGAGCTGGTAAAATTAGAACCATTTGGACAGGGCCTCCGGCATGTTTAGTGGTCCCTTTGGCCGGCTTAGCTACATCCTCAGGTTGGAAAAAACGTTCATCCACCACTCTTCTGCTTGCCCCTGTGTCTCTAATGGCAGGAATCTCCTGACCATCTACAAGAACACTGTCCATATAATACTCTTTGGTGTTAACTGAAATGGTGTTATAAACATCAATGTTCTGCTGTTCACGCAGACCCGGGGACACTAAAGATACACTGGCTTGAACTCCAATGGGGTCTTCAGCCAGTAGTTGAAAGTTTGCACTAGCCATTTGTGCCTCTCCCTCAGGGATGAAGGCTAAGGAGGCAGTGTGGACCCCTGAAGGTTTACCCTTACATCTCGTATCCCCTTTCACACGGTCCACAGACCCAAATACAAAACATTTACCAAATGTTCTTGAGAATGGGGGTTTCTGCTGACCTCCCTCTGGTTTGGCATCAGAGGTGTCACTAGACCTGACAGGTTTCCCATGGGATCTACCCTTATTTTGTTTGTGGCCCTCTTTTAGGTGGTTGGAATTAGAACTTTCTTTACCCTCTTTCTTGTGCTGCTTCCCCTCTTCCTTCTTGTGAGTAGCCCCAGAATCCTTAGAAGTGGCCCTGTTAGCTCCCCATGAGTCAGCAGCTTGTGCTAGTTTCATAAAATCGATTTCCTTACAGTCAGCCAAGTTCTGTTTCAGCTCAGTCAGGAGAGCAGGCATCAGAAATAGTTTCAAGCAAAAAAGGTTTCTCATTCCTTCAAAGGAGTTCATTCTGTAACCCTTACCCCGACCATCTAAGTTCTTCAAACATTCACATACCCAGGTAGCCCAAGGGGTACCGTCAGTCTTTTTGAGGGTCCTAAACGTCTCAAGGTACTGGGAAGGAGTCTTCCCAAATATGGCTATTATTGCCAGCTTAAGGAACTCATAGTCTTTTCTGTCACAGGCACTCAACTCCATAACAGCATCACAACCATTCTGGGGAGCCTAGACATGAGCCATGCAATCAAATCATTCCCTCTTATTTCGTGTAGACTATAGGTGTATTCAAACGTACTCAGCCAATCCAACACATCAAGTTTAGGATCATACACACTTACAGCTTCTTTAGGCAGGCAAGGCCTCTTGGTACTAGTAGACCTAGAAGACCCTGCAAGGGAAGCAGAATCAAGGGACATCTTTTTCAATTCAATTTCATGCTGCATTTCTCTTTCTCTGAGTTTCACCTCCTGATGTTTGCTTTCAGAATGTACTTTCCGTTTTTGGAATTCCAGCTCTAAACTTAGTCTTTTAAGTGCAAGATATTCTGGGCTTAGATTTGAACCTTGCGGGGTCAGGATAGGAAGTGGCTGAGGCATAGAGGCAGGTTGTGGAAGAGGATTGCTCCCTTCTGGAGATTCCTCTCCCTCCTCGGACTCTTCTTGCAGATTGGAGTTTGACTATAAACTAGCATCCTCGTCATTCTCTTACACATCATTTCGGTTAGTAGGTATTGCAGGCCTAATTCCCATACTTTGGTGATTTAACAACCTTGCAATAAGTTCACTTTTTCTTCCTTTCATAGGCAGACCCTTAGCATTACATACATCTTTAAATTGACCTACAGTCGGATTACAAAGGGATGACCCATTATAGTTATCCATACTAGACATTTGTTACAAGTTGCTTATCTTTTTGGTGGAGCTTAGCCTTGTGGATGGTTTAGTTGGGCACAAGTACAACACATAGTCACTGTAACCACTCTACCCAATTCCACTGCCTGTCACCAGCGTTAGGTAGGAATTGGTGCAGTCACACTGTGTGAGACTACACAAGACTTATCTGCTTGGTATTAGGTAACCCACCGTTTGGTATGGGACTGTACTACACAAGTTGGTAGTGTGACTGAGCAGCCAGGCCTATCTCAAGAGGGGTAAATGTGAGCTGTAGAGCTGTACAAATGAAATCTGTCAATACAAGTAACCAAGTAACACTTACACACAAGGTTTCAGTTATAAATAGTTATTTATTTATTTAATATCAGTTTTTAGTAAAGCATTCTTTAAAAAGGCAATTGTTCGTAACAGTCAAGCAAACTTTGGAATTACTTTTCAAAATCAATAAAGCTGATCAATGCTCTTTGGAGATGTGAATACCTTTCTCCTACACTAGGATAGTATTGTATTAATATATAACAACAGTATACTTTTTAGATTCTGAGTTTCAGGAAGGAATGGTTAAGGAAAAATAGAAAGGTTAGAACATTTACTTATAATGTGAGGACAATGGGAATCCACCAAGGATGTCTAGGTAAGCCTTTCCCAGCAGAAAAAGTGTTCAACAAATTTCAACCTATGAGGCACAAACAATGCCAAAGTCAATGGATTCAGAAAAGTGCCTTTTGGGAGCTCGGACAACCAAAGTCACTTGGACAAAGTCTATAGTTCTGATGCACTTCTTGGATAGAAAGTCTTTCACAAAAGTCAGATAGTTCAGAAAATCACTGTAGGAACACAAGCTGTAAAGCCTGGGCAAAGGGGAGTTGAAATCAACTCAGAACGTTAAGAAAGTGCAGATCTCAAGAAAGACAGCACGACTTAAGGCAAGAAGGTAAGCACCCCAAAGCCCAAACAGTGCCTCTGGTTAGAGGAAAAGTGGTCCAGCTGTACGTCGTCTTGCTACAGCCATGCCGGCCCAGGGAGGACATCTGGCAGGCTCTTTCAGCAGTACGCGAGAAGGAGTTCTCTTTGATTCAGCGGCACTTCGCGGTTTCAGCGAGTCGCAAACAGCACTGATGCAGATTGAATATCTCCGGTTGGGCTTTCCTTGCTCCCGGACTCTGGATCAGAATTTCCTGCTTCTGGAGTGTCCTAAGGAGGCTCCTGGAACTTTTGGCTGGATTCATTCCGCGGCAGACATTGCACTCAGTTATGGACACTCGGCCCCTGGCATTGGGCTTCTGCAGCAACGGAGAGGCACAGCAGGTCGGGGATTGCGCCAAAGTGGTGTTCGTCTCGGGGTTAGAGCTTCTCTGTCGAGGTGAAAAAGGAGGTCAGCACAGCCAGCAGGGCTTCACCGGGCAATTCAAGGTCCAGAAGGTTGCAGCAGGCTTCTCTTCACAGTTTCTTCATGGGATGTTTCTTTCAGTGGTGCACTCCGCCTCTAGTCCCAAAACCCTCACCTTTTAAGCAAGTTTTCTCATTCATGCAGAGCCTAGGCTGTCAATCACACAGCAGGGTTGCTGTACTTCCTGGGCAGCCAGCTGGCCAATCAGAAAGTTAACCCATGTCGGTGGCTTCCCAGACGCTGCATGCCTCTTGCCTTCATTTATTTTTAAAGCGCTCACACAGCCCCGTTACACAAATTGTTCGTATTTTAGTTGTGTCATTGTTTTGTCTTAGTCGCGTGTCTATAAGGCGCTTAAACACCCAGAGGTTTCTAGGCGCGGACCCAGGGATTGAACCTGTGCTGCTTCGTGTTGTCTTGCTTCCAAGGCGGGCACGTTGCCGCTGAGCTATCCTCACGGGTTGATGTGTATGTGTGCGGTTCATGTCCAAGTTAACCCCACACATACACACCAATACTTGAGGAGATGATGTGCTTACATTATACAATACATACAAACGTGCACAGGGTGGGGCATAATCTCCCTGTCTCGCTTCGTATCCATTCCATCCTTTCCTCCACACAGGGCAGACCTGCTGGCAGTGACTCGGTGAGGAAGCCCTGTGACATTCGTGGCCTCTTTTCGGCTCTTAGCCACAGCATGATGCAGGTTCTCCACTCCCTTGACTGTAAGATCTACTGATCAATGAACTAAAGGACACTCACGAGTCGATCATTACACCAGGTCAATTAACTAAACACTGATTCCCTCCCACGGTGTGTGGTTTTGCCATCCCTGCAAGTGGAGAAATAGATAATGGCTTTGTGTGTGGCGCTCCCTCGCTCTGTGCAGTGCCTTCAGCCGCGATGTCCCTCAGTGGTGGGCCTCTGCACCATGAGCTTACTTTGTGTGGGTGCCCTGGTTGTGTTCTCCTCTTAACAGCTTCCCCATACACCAATCCCCATTCCTGACTTATTTCCCGGTCGCATGCAGACCTTTGAAGCACCCACTTTGTTATAAAGCTTCCAGTATGTAATCCCTCCCTCTTTCAAGTGTTACATGTCTGTTTCTTTCTTGTTTAACTACACGTTTGTGACACGTTTTCCAAATGTTCCTGTGTTCCTGTGGGAGAACCCCCAACCTCTACTGTTGGGCTTGCGTGCATGACATAATATGGGCCCCAGCGTTGGTCATTGGGCCGGATTGTCTCGGATCAAAGATCCGGCAAATAATGTCCCCCCGGGTTTTCTCAGTTTGAAGAAATCTATTAGCACATGCTGCTGAAGCCAGGATTTGAAATCGGGTCGTCAGGACCAATGTCTGGTGAAAACATTTGTGAATATATCTGTTAGGATTCTACTACATGTGTTTATGTACAGTTTTGTACATGTATAAGATGTGCACCTTTTATAATTTGCTTGCAACATTATAGGAAATGTTCCTCCTTTCAGTTGTTAATACATTATTAATTAATGAAATGGAAATGTTTATTTTGGAGACTGAGAATAATGTCCTGAGGCCCCCTCCTCCCCCTAAATTATAAAGTCTGCCCCCCATCTCCATCCCTGACCCCGCTGTTGGGATCCCACAGTTAATCATTTCCATTTCCAGCACTGGGAGGGCCCCTTTGAAAAACATTTCCGGGTTACGTCTGGTACCCAGCCGCGCTCTGCTGTCCCCTGTGTAGTCTCCTCATCTCGCACTGCCTGTGGCAGTGGTTCGCTGTCCAGTGGAGTAACTTTGCTGAAAAAGTTGGGGGGGGACATGATATCTGAAGAAACGGTGCCCCATCCAAATGAATGGGGACAAAATGGTGTGCCATGAAAGTTGGGGGGGACAAACCCCACTGTCCCCCCCCTACAATTACGCCCATGTCTCTGTCTGTGTGTGTGGCACACTCTCTGCCTCCCCCTGCAGATGTGGCACTGAGCCTCACTGTCGCCCTGTCTGTTCATCTCTCTCTCTGTGTATAGCACTCTTATCACCCAGAGTCAGACTGGGACAAGAAACAGTGACGGGTCCGCCCTTACCCCCACCCCTGCTGCCCTGGCTAATAGACCACTGCAGTAAGGACTGGCGCAGTAGAAATAATGACGGGTACCACCCCCCCCCCTTCCCTCCCCACTGCTGCCCTGGCTGTTAGACCATTGGAATAAGGACTGGCGCAGTAGAAATAATGACGGGTTCCCCCCCCCTTCCCCCGCCTCTGCTGCCCTGGCTGTTAGACCACTGCAATAAGGACTGGCCTAGAATAAAAAGCTTTAACACAACATATAAAAAAAGAGGCTCATATACTCATATACACAATTCGCAATTTGTGACTTTTCAGAAACCTAAATAGTATCTGAGTACACATTTATGGGAAAAATGAAGGTGAAATTGTGCCTTTTAAAACACATTGGTAACTGGCTTGTAACACTGTTAAGAAATACAAGCTGCACACAGTGGCGCAACACCATTGAGCTGACCGGACTTCAACACCACCTCCCTCCACCCCTGAAGTTTTGGTCTATGTTGACTCTACCTGGATGACCCATTTTATTTATTTATTTTATGTATTTAATTTGATAGCGCCCAAACCCGTAAGTATCACGGCGCTGGTAATTTAGGAACCCGGGAAGAATATGGTACATTGGAAAGACAATAAAAGTTGCAGAGCCGCGGCCGGACAGAACAGGGCACAGATGTTAAATGGAGCCTGGGCTGCGCTGTTAACAAAGGCTCTGCAATCACTAACTTAAAGCATTTGCCTGTGCCACAGAATGGGTCACCCAATGAACTAAAGGGCCCAGCTATTAAGATGAGGGAAGCTGAGCTAGTGGCCAACGGGAGAGGGAAGAGGGTGACTGACAGGCTCCCACCCCATGCCCACGCACTCACCTACATCCCAGTAACAGCAGCACTGGCTGCCGGGTCGAAACAATGGCACAAATGGGTGACGGTGCCAGGCAGGGAACACCAATAGGCCCAGCACTTCCCCACTTCAAAGGGGGAAGTGTGTTAGGCAAGAAAATAAAGGAGCAGTGCACATAGGTGCGAAGTAGGTCCTGCCCGGACTGAGGTAAATACATGGGCGGGAGTATTTGTTCAAGCCGTCTGGTCCGGACCATCGGTTTTGCACTTAAATATCGGCTCCTAAGGCACAGAATCACAACTTTGCGCTCTGCATGGATCGCACACATTTTCAGTGAACGGTGAAAAACATGTTCTTTTCCTGTATCTCCTATCTTACTCGTTTCGTCTGTTGCGCGTGGTCCAGCTGCCAGCAAAAGGTTCTGTTCTCTATATCTCCCTTCTTTGATTTGGTTGCGCACGTGCTCAAATTTTCATAGCGGGGCTGACCCCTGCTGCAGCCCCATAACAAGGGAATACACCATCCACATTGTTTCCATACATAATTAGACAGACGCCATTTTCTGACTGAAAAACACATGTTCATTTTTATTGGAAAACGCATGGTCACATTATTGGAGTCATCCTAACGGGCGGTCCTTTTCGGGGTGGCTCTGCCAATCCTGTGTTACACAGTTCCACTTTTTAGTTCCACTTTTAAAACCGATGAGCACTCGTCACTTCGATTTGCGGTCTTGCGAGAACAGCCCACCCTGTTATACGACTGCCAGTTTAGTCACTCCCATATTGTTTCAATCGAGCGAACAAGGCCACTGGATCAGTTGTTGAGGAGTCCCAGCCGTCCTTAGTGGTATGATCAGTGCCTGTGTCACCTCATCCTTTCCTGCGTAGGCGACACACAAAATTCAGTTAGGCCAGTACCACTCACTTTGTCAGGGTCAATCAGTGCAACTGAGCAAAGACGGGGGATTGCATCCATTCAGTGTCTCAGCAGTACTGCTCATGGCCCAGGAAACATTTGGATTCGGGATGCAATCAATCGCCTCCCTGCAGCGCCTGGCTAGCACCCGCTGGATCTTGTGGTGAACACAGCCCAGGATTACTTTGGCTTCCAGCTTTGCAGCGTCTGGCAGCACGTTAATGCTCTGGTAGCATCATTGGAGATCAGCATGTTTGGCTTAGTCAAGGAAAGTGAACATAACGCCCCTTATTTATTTTCCATTCCCCCTTAGTCTACTCACCATTCATTTGGTAATCGACTCGAGGCCTTCGGTATCGTCTCTTCCTCAAACCGACCATTTCGCCTTCCATCCACAGAGCACCCATGGAAACCGGGCAGGGATTTCGTCAAAGGGGCACCTGCCCACCATCTTGGTCCTTCTTGCAAGTTTATTTATATCAGCCGCTCTGAACAGGAAACCCCGCGATCTTCCGTCTTAATGGTGGAGGATGCCTGATCGTCCGAAACTCTGGAATTAACTGATCGATGGGTCGAAACCATCCGACACTGCTACCACATGAACATAAGGCTCTTTATTTGGTAGCGTGTCATGCAGTGGATAGGAAGCAAAGTAACTCTTACACCAAACAATCAAACCCACTCAGGAAGATGGCAAAGCTTTTCTCTTTTAATATCAATTATCTAAAACAGGGATTAACAACGGACGTCGCAAAAGCTCTCGTCACATCATACAAAAAGTTACATTTATATAGTAAACATTCGTCATACTACGTGGAAAATATGAGAAATCTACGAGGGGTGGGATATGTTCATGGGGAACATCTAAGTATACTTTCTGTAAGAGGTTGGGTTGTGATTGGATCTCTACTGTCAGGTGGACAACTCATGCCCACCCCTAGTGCAAGTCATCTTCAACATTTATTAAGTATACAATATATCATTGGCTTTCAAATTGTAAGGCCCTTCATTATACGGCCTTCTACAATTGGACTGGTCTGGAACATTCGGCTCACTAGCAGCACGTAAGCTTGTATCCCGGGTGCCAGGAGGTGGACTTGACTGTGCCTCTTCACCAATTAGCCCAATATCTCTCATCACCCAAGCCTTCTGCCATGAAGATTGTCTTTGAATTTGGCCTTGCAAAGTATCCTTGTCTCTGGGAATATGTGGGAGTGTGAGCATGCACTATCGCTATTCTGGCCCTCCAAGCCTGAACTCTATTTCCATCCTTGGCTCACGTGACAGAAGACCACAATTTGGTGCATATTTCAGCATTTAATTGTCTTAAATGAATAGAACTTGGCACTCATGGTGTTCTTTCTTTGCACCTTAACAAGGGATGATTCCGCATCTCACTGTTACTGCCTTCAAGAATAGATAACCAGTGTTGGCTGCTTCAGCCTTGACACCAGGCCAGACAGCACTTCCAGACTCTTCCATGATCTCGGCTAATTCTGTGCTGCGACACAGCTCTCATCACTTCTCTTCATGGGTTCGAGCTTACAAAATATGTGACACCAATGTCCATCTTCTATATAATGGCAGCTCCGCCTACAGTCTATTCACTACTATAGCTAGCTTCTAAGATTACTTAATCTACTTGCGTTGCAGCATCTGTACATTTATTGAACCACTTGCATTTTCTGCAGTGCTCTTCACACGTGCAATCTTCTTTTCGCATATGAGACTTTACTCGATTCTTTACTCCGTCATCAGTTTCTATGAGGTCCATACATTCTCTTCTTCAGCCAGTCTTCTCAGTGCATCACGCTCGTCTCTTGTGACGTCACCAACTTCTCTTTCTCTCATTTTCATATTCCTTCAGGGAGCTCCACCATTAGATTGTCATCTCGGGGATACATGTGATAGGGTTTTCTCAGTGGGTACCCTGTGGAATAGTTGCAACTGCTGACGTCAGGCATGGCACAATCTCAGGCTTCCAGCATATGGCAGGGTGGGGACGGGACTTCCTCTAGAGGCAATTAGCTGCTCCTCTGCAAAAGGAAGGCCAGCCACGAGAAACGGCACAGCATTGAAGGAATAACTGAAGGCACTGTGGCAGTTGGAGGAGAATAGCTGAACACATGCAGTGAGAGACACAGCTACTGGAATGGGCATCAGTGGCAGAATAAGAATTTGGACTTGATTGGGTGTGCACAAAATTAAGCACACAGAGGAGTGGTTCACCTATCAACCAGCAGGGCAGTAATAATGGCACAGAGGAAGGGGCACACAGCAAGAAGGCACTGAGAGAGAAGGAAGGGAGATCTTCAAAAGCCAGAAGCTCAGCCAGCGGCAGCACTGGAAAGAAACACACAGAGAAGAAAGAAGATCACAGGTTAATAGGGGAAAGAGTGGGGAGAATGATTAGAAAAGCTTTGCAGGAACATAAAGCAAAGCAAGATGAAAGAATTTGGGGGAAAATGGATGAAATTATGGTACAATTGGGGAAATTGAAGAGGAGAAACAGTAAGAAGGAGATTGGCACAGACAACACAGCAGCAAAGATAGGGAGCCTTGAAAGCATGAATAGAAAGCACAGCAAAAGTGAAGGGTAACAGGCAATCAGGAGAAAAAGCAAGCAAAGGAACTTTTGAAACAAAATTTGGTAGGCACACAACAGGTAACAAGCCTCAGAAATAATTTAAAAGAACATTAGCATGGCACATAGTAACGAAAGTTAAAAGGAATATATAGGGGGAAGAATTTGTTGAAATGTTTACACTGCTAGAATTTCAAAATAGAGTTTTTGACGTTACAAGAGAGGAGAAAAAAGATGAGGACAAGAGTGAAACAAAGAAAGCACCAATGAACAAAGTTTCAGGAATTAGTTGGCGGCTTCCCACATCCTGGGAAATCTCTTAAATGCCCACAGCAGTTCCATCTACCAGTACGCTCTTGACAAGCAGCTGTACCTTAAGGTTACTGGCCCTCAAGACATCTCTTGTCTCGGGTGCTGCTTGGACACCATCCAGACCTGCCTACCTAAAACTCAACCCCGCCAAAACTGAGCTTGTCCTTATCAACCCCCCCCTCTCCCCTCCAAACAATCGATAGTCCAAAACAGGCTTGACAACATGAACCTAGACAGATTCACCCCCAAGCTGACCAACTCAGCCAAATCCCTAGTCTTCATTGCAATAGAGGCTTCTCCCTCCAAAAACATGTGGTCAAGAAAGCCAAAACCACCTGGCTCCAAATCTCCACACTTAGAAATCCCCCCGCTTACTTCCGTACAGTGGTCCAGGCACTGGTCGTCTCACACATAGATTGGGGTAACGTCCTCCTTGCCGGGCTCCCAGCCACGTACCTGGCTCCCCTCAAAGCTGCCCACCACAGCGCAGCCTGTCTTATCATGTGTGCCTGCAGATTCAACCATATCACCCCATCCTAAGTGATCTCCACTGGCTCCCTCTTCCCGCAAGGATTCTCTTTAAAACCGTGTGCATCATATACAAAACGGTCTGAAACGGAACCCCACCTTACCTGGCAGCCAAACTTCGTATCTCAGGGGATTCCAGCACCTCCTGCAGTTCGACCATCAAAAGGTTAGAGTCCATGCTTACCCGTAAGGAAAGGAGCAGAAAGCGGTCCTTATCCTGCAATGCCCCACCACTCTGGAACTCACCCCCCCCAGAGGCTCCTTATCGCCCCCCCCCTCCAAACAACAGATAGGGCCTCATTACGACTCAGGCGGTAAGGGTTTTACGGCGGCGTAAACAGCGCCGACCCTTACCGCCTGAGTACGAGGTCCCTTAGCACCATGGCGGACTTAACACCTGCTTTTAGCAGGTGTTAAAATCCATGGCACTAAGGGACCATGGAGTTAATTACGCCACCGTAATTTACGGTGGCGTAATTAACGCCTTCCCCACTCCCATTATGCCCTATGGGGCAAAAATGGGAATGGGGAAGGGTAAATGGGGATTGGGGACTTACCGCCCCGCCAAGGTCGGAATGGGGCGGTAAGTCCGCCAACCACCATGGCGTAAACGTAGTTTACGCCATGGTGGTAAAGTCACGGCCCAGGCGGTAACTTACCGCCTGGGTCGTAATGAGGCCCATAGTCCAAAACGGGCTCAACAACATTAACCTAGACGGATTCACCCCCAAGCTGACCAACTCAGCCAAATCCCTAGGCTTCATTGTCGATAGAGGTCTCTCCATCCAAAAACATGAGGCCAAGAAAGCCAAAACTACCTGGCTCAAAATCTCCACATTTAGGAAAATCAAACCCTTCACCCCCCCGCAAACATCCGTACAGTGGTCCAGGCACTGTTCGTCTCACACATTGATGGGGGTAACGTCCTCCTTTCCGGGCTCCCAGCCACGTACTTGGCTCCCCTCAAAGCTGCCCACCACAGCGCAGCCTGTCTTATCATGTGTGCCTACAGATTCAACCACATCACCCCATCCTAAGTGATGTCCACTTTCAGCAAGGATTCTCTTTAAAACTGTGTGCATCATATACAAAGTGGTCTGCAACGGAACCCCGCCTTACATGGAAGCAAACTCTGTATCTCAGGGGGTTCCTGCACCTCCTGTAGCTCGACCATCAAAAGGTTAGAGTCCATGCTTACCAGTAAGGAAAGGACCAGAAACCGGTCCTTCTCCTGCTATGCCCCACCACTCTGGAACTCACTCCCACTGGAGGCTCGTACTGCCCCTTCAATCATGCAGTTTTCTGAAAAAATCGTGAAGACATGGCTCTTTCATCGCTTCCTCCCCCAGGATGGAAACTCGGACAATACCCCACAGTACTGCTTTACTGTTATAAACACTAGCATCTGGCTTCTCCTGAACTCTGTACAGCGCGCTGCTGCTTTTGGTCCAGGTTTGCGTGATAAACAATGAAAAAATAAAATTTCATAATTCTAGAAACCATAATCCTAGACACATTTCTAGAAGAGGGGGTAGCATTGATGGCCTACCAAGACAACATTTTGGAAGTCAATTATACTTTTGGGGGTGATACCTGTCTCAACTATGATAGAGAGTTCAGAATGGCAATGGCCAGATACCCAGAGCTCAGGAGGGACGAGGTAGAAACAAACCTTTACATGTTCAATGTTTTAAAGGTCAAAACAATACAGGCAGCAATACCCGCGGGCCACCAAGCATGCAAACCTCCCAATACTACACACCCAAACACAGTGACAGCTACAAACAACAGAAGAAAGGGGGCCAGCCCTTTCACAAGAAGCAGACCTTGGGGACTAAGACATATACCCACAACACGACCCTTCACACTTCAGCCCACCCGGGGGAGCCCACAAAATGGAAGCACAGCAAAAGCATGTTAGAAGTTTGAGAAGTGTTTTTGTAACTGGGGCAAGGAGTGCAGGTAAAGGCATCAATGTAGTAAATGCGGGGGAGAGCACAGCAGTGTCAAATGCACAAAAACATACCCAGGGACATCAAAGAAGAAGACCCCTAGAAGGGTAAAAACAGACGTAGGCAGATGATCAATAAAAATACAAGCAATGACAGGCTAGATTTAGATCCAGACAGAGAGACCAGCGTGTTCATTACCAAAGGTCTCACAAAAGGCTTTCTGAGACCTATCAAAGGGTCCAGCTCACCAAACATGCCCAAAAACCTCAAATCAGCAAGGGAAAGGCTTGAAATTATAAGACTAAAAATACAGAAAGAAGTAGACCTAAGCAGGGTGAGTGGCCCGTGGGAGGAAGCACCGTTTCCTGAGTTTATTTGTTCCCGCTAGGCCTGGTTCCCAAGAAGGAACAAGGAGAATACAGGTTAATACACCACCTATGCTGGCACCCCCCCAAGCAGGTCAGTGAGCAACAGTATTTCAGAACTAGAGTCAGCAGTATCATACACCAGCTTCCAGGAAGCCATCAAGTTTAAAAACACATTTTATTTCGACCAATTCCTCGCAATGGGCTGCGCAATTTCATGCGTCCTTTTTTAAAAATTCAGCTGTTTTCTGCAATGGAAGCTCCACACCAGAGGCATCCACAGTCCATTACCTGGATGATTTCCTGTTAATTGGTCCCAAAATCTCTGATGCATGCAGACTGGCACTGGGAAAATGTTAAAGATTAGCAGAAGAGTGGGGCATCCGCCTGGCCGCGTGAAAATTTCAGGCATAGCACACAACATCCTTTCTAAGGATAGAAATTGACATGATAAAAGGAGAATGCTGGGTCCCTAAAGACAAGGTGGAGGGACTGCTAGAGACCATCACAACATTAATAAAGAAAGAGAAAGGGACAGTGAAGGAACTCCAGTCACTAGCAGGCAAACTCAACTTTGCAGCGAGGATAATACCATAAGGCAAGATCTTCTCAAGAAGCCTGGAATTAAAAACTAAAGGTTTTAGAAAGCCACATTTACACGTAAGGCTAGGCAATCATTTAAAGAAAGATTTGGCAACATGGGAGGAGTTCTTGAAGACATTCAATGGATCAGTAATATGCAGCATGCCATTAAATGAAGAAGAAAGGAGAGTACTATTTACAGATGCAGCCGACAGCAAGGGGTTTGGGGCAATCCTTGGGAGAAAATGGAATGCTGGTCCTTGGCCTCAGGCATGGCACAGGAGCGGGTGGACCAGAAACATTACGTTACTGGACATCATCCCCGTTTAGCTTGCCATGTGCCTATCGGGCAGGGAGTTAGGCAACAAAGAGCTGGCAGTCTGGTCAGACAACATGGCAGTGGTCAACATCATTAAAGGAGAGTTCCAGGACTTTTTTTTTATTGTCCCTACGGTTCGGCCATGTGTTTTTAAGCATAAATCGGTAGATGGTAGAAAACTTTCCTATGGACCTTACCCGACTTTTCGTCCATTAACGCACTCGAAATCAGCCGCCATTTTCTGATAATCCTATCATTTCCCCCCATCGCCCTGGCTCACCTGCTTTTGTGGCACTAAATCAAATCCCCCGCTCCTGAGCCTGACATCAGCAGACGCGTACCGCCCATTTCCCAACGCCAAAGCACGTTTCGTGTCAACAATCGCTGCGCCTCAGCTAATGAAGTGTCGCCATGGAAATGGCAGGACGCCTCTTTCCTCAATAAGTATAAACACACCGTTTCACAACACACAGCAGCAGATTTTCGATTCCATTACTCTCTGTGTGTTACTTTGAGTATTCTGTGACTCGTTTCTGTGCTCTGGTCAGCTACCTTCGCCGCTTCTAGGCCTTGTGAACACCTGTACCATCTCTGTAAATTATTTTACTTTCTTTACCACACAATGGCTACAATAATGCCGTATATGTACGAGCCCGAGTACACCGAGGAAGAACTACTGGAAAGGCAAGCACGCGAAAACGATGGGGATTCGGACGGCAGTTGGGAGGACCAGTCAACGGATGAAGAGCCTGGACCATGTCGCATGGACGGCGTCTCCACCTGGTGCACGTGCAATCGGTGCGAGCTAATGCCAACTGAGGAGGAGAACTGCTGCTGCCGTGAAAATTCCGGGTGCTTGGCCTACATTTCGGAAGGCGAGCCAAGTCCGCAATGCATCACCGAGCTGCCAGAGTTCAGGGAAGCCTGCCTCTCACGGACCGTGTTGAGGATGATGATGGTGCTTATGCACGAACTTCGCGGCACTGTTCGTCCGCGTAATCCGAGTAACGAGTAAGTATACTCTGGTTTTGATGTCAGTGAGTGATGCCACTACTATGTCATGGTCGTCTCCCACATATACAATTACATCTACATATCATTCGAATGCATGTAAATTGGTTCCATATTGTGCATTTTCTAGATAGAATTTTTTTCAAAGCAGAATGACATTTTTTACCTGAATCGACAGTGATAAGAAAGTTTTGTCATTTTAATACAGTTTGCATCTTTCATTTTCACAGGTGGTACAGGCTGGAGGCCTATCGTTGCTTCACTTGGTGGCTTCACGGGAGGCTCGGACACCGCGTTCGGAGAGTAATACCAGCCTGTGCGGTACTTGCCATTAGACAACATTTCCCCAGCGACAGTGGACAATACCGCGGATTTTCCCTGGATGTGCTGCAACCGGAACTTTACAATGTGTAATGTTTATTATTTATGTTCAATTGAAATTAAGATCTAAAATAAAACCCAACATATATTTTAACAATGGTTGTTTTGATTTTTTAAATGAATCTAGTGTGTCTCCATTGAATAGTCTTCCTGTGCCTTGTCTTGTCACACCACATGTCTCCGGCCAGCATCCTCCCTCACGCTGGCCGCCCACCTTCAATCCACATAACCGTTGAACCCATATGCAGCATACATACATATGTTATTTTGCGGGTTGGCATCAAGCCTCCCGGCCTTGCCTCCTCCCCCAAAAATACTTACCACACCACTTTGTTTAAGCGTTGGCAATAAAAGGAAGGCCGTTGGATTTTATTGATACAAAACATGGTTATAGGTAAATAATCAATATGGTTGATCATAATAAATCATCCTTTTGGGCACCGGGTACAGAGATGACCCCCTCTGGCCCGTGCCGCCTTGCCACCACAGGCCAGCCTGCTGCTGACTAACTGCCTAGGCATCCAGGGTCTCCAGGGTGAACTGCACCCATATATTCTCCTGGGAGGCTGAGGTATTTATAAACTCACCCCCCTGCCTTCCATGTACTAGATCCTTCAGCCTGCCTCTTACATGCAGTGAGATGGCCTCTCCTTGGTGAGGCCCTGCGGCAAACGAGTCTTGTCTGCACGACCAGCGCCCTAATCCACCCCCCCCGCCCTATCAAAGGCAGTTCGTACCGGGGTACTTGTGCTGGCAAGTGGAGCTGTCAGGGAGCGATAAAGGCCAAGAGGTGCCAAAGACCATGTACACTTCAAAGTGGTCTATAGAGCATGGGTTGTTGTTCCCATGTCTACCTCCAGACCCCGTGTCTCCTGCCAAGCATCCCCCCTCACGCTGGACGGCCCCCTGCAATCCACATAAGTGTGTCTCCATTCACGAGTCTTCCTGTGTCTTGTCTGCACGACCACCGCCCCAATCCACCCCCGCCCTATCAAAGGCAGTTCGCACCGGGGTACTTGTGCTGGCAAGTGGAGCTGTCAGGGAGCGATAAAGGCCAAGAGGTGCCAAAGACTATGTACACTTCAAAGTGGTCTAGAGAGCATGGGTTGTTGTTCCCATGTCTACCTCCAGACCCCGTGTCTCCTGCCAAGCATCCCCCCTCACGCTGGACGGCCCCCTGCAAACCGCATAATGCCACGACATATACACGTCATTCATTCACAAACAAACCCCTGTTTTGAATTCTTTATAACCCACTTCATATTTCTAATGAGCACTTCTTTGCGCTTTGCTAGTCAACCCGTGAAGGTGCTGGTTATCTGCTCTTCGTCTCTGTGAAATTCCGTGAACACTTCGAGGAAACTCCTCAGTTTGCAACCTGTGAACTGCTCCGTTCTACGACAAGAAACTACTCTGATCCCTGCATCTAACTGTTTGTTCGTCAAGGTAAGGCCATGTACCATAATCATTTTGCGTCCAATTTCTTTTCGTTCAAGACAGTACATGCAAGGAACTAGTCACATGTTCTGAGTTTACATTGGTATTCATAGAGAATTGTTGATCTTTACTTTTCAGAACTTTCCACAATGCCTGCCTGTTCCATTGGCGGTTGCCCTTCGAAGACCCATAATAAATCTGAAGGTACTATAATGCATGTTTTCCCTAAGACAATAGATCAGATAAGAGAATGGGTCAGATATTGCGGATATCCACCGTCTGAGCTTGAAAGTAGAGTCCTAGAAGTCTTTGCGGACAAGAGGGGTGATCGATACCGCATCTGCAGCAGGCACTTTAGCTCAGACATGTACTCCACATCATTGCTAATAAAGAAGAACACACCGCGAGCGAGGCGAAAATTGCTCTCAACCGCTATTCCCACTCTATTCGTCCACATCCCTCCACTGGTGAGTCAAGTTTACGTATTTATCTCTCGGCCTTGCGGTAGTGTGTAGCATTAGCTAACAATAATTTCCCCATTTATGTATCCACTCAATATGAAGGCGGAAGATTCTCCATCCGTGTCGTTATTGCAGTCATCAGCCACTTCAAGCGCCTATCGGGTAATCTTACTTGGCTATTCTGCCACTGACTTGTTTTAGGCATGTAAATCAATAGTTTTAATTTATCGTGTAATTATTTTACCTAATGGTACACCCTTGTACTCGTCCTCTAGTCTTTGTTTTCAGTTATAATTATTGTTATCCAAAATAATGCAAGTACTGTCTTTCAGGGAGATGCTGAGGAGTCCAACGTATTGACGACAACCGTTGATGTCACTCAGATGCTCGAGGTACGTTTCCGGACAGTTCCATCGATGGAGATCATCAGATCTTGCATTCTTGTAGCGTGATTGTTACACACAATGTTTCTTTCGTTTTAGCCATTGATATGTCCTTCTGTCGTCGCCCTCCTATGTGTCTTCTTTTTTCAATATTGTGTTCATTACTAATGAAAGTCCTATGTTTCAGGGAGTCGATGGAGCATTAGTCCAAGAAGAAGGGGGAGCATGCAGTTACGGGTCTGCGCAACAGCTTGCAGAAGTGTGCACCGCAGTTACATCGTCCCTTGATGTTCTTATGCATTTCGAGGTATGGATACTGACAGT
The DNA here is from genome assembly GCF_040938575.1 of Ambystoma mexicanum. NCBI lineage: Eukaryota > Metazoa > Chordata > Amphibia > Caudata > Ambystomatidae > Ambystoma > Ambystoma mexicanum. Next base: position 1,302,875,897 of record NC_090932.1, read on the forward strand.
TCGATCAAGCGAAATCATATGACGTGATTACATCCTCTATACTTCCTTCTTTATTAACGCAAGTACTATGTTTCAGGGAGATGACGGAGCTTCTTCTACAAGAACATCACCCCTAGTAGTTGATGCAGATCTCTGGGTGGTGACACTTCCAACGATCGAGCAAATCGAATCATATTTACATATCCATTATTTATTTTAGACAACTGATCATTTGTGCAGGTCTATTTAGATGAGCCGTTGACGCCTGCACAAAGTTTATGTTCTTTTTAACAAAATAGAAAACCATACTAATGCAATTACTGTGTTTCAGGGAGTTACTGAAGCATCATCTTCAATAATATCATCAATGGAAGTCTATGAGGAGCCCGAGGTATGGATCTTGACAGTTCCATCTAACTAGATCAACAATGCGTGAATAATTGTCGTTTGAATGTTCTACACAAAGCGTTCATTCGTGTTTTGCTATTGAGATGTACGTGGGTATTGGTCCCCAAGTACATTTTGTGTTTTCGATATTATTATACATACTAATGAAAGTTCTTTGTTTCAGGGAGTCGATGGAGCGTCAGTGCGTGATGGATGTGCTTATCATGGAAATATAGTCGTTGCAGCGCAAGAGGAAGTGGAGACATGCACACACGAGTCGGAGCAACAGCGTCCTGATGTTGAAGTTCGAGGCAAGAAAGTTTCAAAGAAAAGAAAGCAAAAGAAGGTTAGTGTCCTGGTCACTATAATATGTTGTTTTTCACTGTTATTAGTTCAATACTGTAAGTTGTGTTTAAACTGAACATCCCTTTTCCAATCTGTCCTCTAGTTGCGAGAGGGTGTACGAACTAGATCTACACAGACAGTGAAGCGAACGAGAGATGTTGCTTGTCAAACCTTTTGGCAGGGACTTGAGACTGGAGATGCATTGTGCCAATGGGAAGAATATCAAGTGATTGACAACGGAGCTATACCACCACTAGCCATTGATAGTGAATGTCCTCCTGGTAGTTCGGATGCAGTCGGAGATCAATTCACAGAATCCACGCCCGCAAAAACTAAGACCGCGAGAAAGTTGAAGAAATTGTTTTATTCACCCATCGCCGGAGAAGGAACAGATGATGCAATGGAAGAGAATGAAGTGGACGACAATGAAACACCATCAATATCACTGAACATAGCGGAAGACGATATCAGAGATTCTACCTTTCATGTGAGTGACATGTCCTCAACGTTACAGGCCGAACCAGCTGGGATGCACAGTGACAGTATAAGGAAAGAGGCCAAATTCATTGTATTCGATAGTTGTTTGATTGATATTATTATTCGGATGAAATGTGGGCATTCGGTTGGTGGGGAAGTATGTGGGGAGCCATTGATTAATGTGACTCGTGCAATTCGAGGCACTAACCTTAAAATACATGCCACCTGTACAAAATATCATCCTTTCTCATGGTCTGCACAACCCATGCTGGGGCAACTGCCAGCAGGCAATCTACTTTGTGCAGCGGCTGCACTTTTTAGTGGTTCAAGTTTTAAAAAGTTAGAGTCTTTCTTTCAGTTTGTGGGAATCCATTTCATTGCGAAAACTCAGTTCTACAAATACCAAACCGATTATCTATTTCCAGCCATTAGCGAAGCTTGGAGAATGGAAAAAATGTCTATTGATCGTACATTCGCGGGCAAACGGTTCAGGCTAGCCGGTGATGGACAGTGCGACAGCCCAGGATTTTCAGCCAAGTACTGCACCTACCACTTTCAGGACATGGAAAGTAAGAAAATTGTGAGTTCGGTGGTCGTGCAGGTGTCACAAAGTACATCCTCAGTGGCCATGGAGAAAGTTGGCTTTGTAGCATCATTGCAAGAACTACAATCGCAGGGAATGGTGATCGACCTGATAGCCACGGACAGACATGTTTCAATTGCCAAGACAATGAGAGAAGAGTACAAAAATATAAATCACCAATTTGACGTTTGGCATCTTGCAAAAACAATCAATAAAAAAATGTCGGCTGCAGGTAAAAAAAAAGATATGCAAGGTATTTCACAGTGGTCCAAGTCAATCAGCAACCATCTTTGGTGGAGCTCAAAAACATGTGGAGGGTCGTTGGAAATTCTACTGGAAAAATGGCGGTCAGTAATGCTACACTGTACCAACGTTCACCGTTGGAACACAAACCAACATTTCCACAATTGTGAACATGGCCATTTGTCCACAGAGGAGGCACGGAAGAAGAAGTGGTTGATTCCTTCATCACCCACTCACAAAGCCATTGAAAAGATTGTATTTAATAAAACTATAACAAGAGATTTGAGGGGACTCATGGAATTCTGCCACACAGGAGATTTGGAGGTGTTCCACAATATGTGCCTAAAGTACAGGCCAAAACGATTGCATTTTGGCATGGAGGGCATGATAAATCGGACTCTTCTAGCGGTCTTGGCACATAACCATAATGTTGGCCGTCAACAAAGTAGGACGACCGGAACTTTAGGGACGCTTCGCTACAATAAGGCCTTCACTAAAAGAAGTAAACAATGGGTGATCAAACCAGTGTTTGAGGATATGCAATATGAGTTTATTGAGAGACTTATTGTTGATGTCCTAGATAGGCACATACATGGAGTTGTGAACGAACCTGTGCAGGGGACAACTGCATTGCCACCCAACATTGCCTCTGTTCCATGTCCACCTAAAGAAGAGCTCATTGAGAAATACACATCACGGTTTAAATGATTGTAATTTGATTGTCTGTTCTCTCGAGTCTCCTCATGTCGCAGGCCCATTGAATATGTGTAGCTATGTATTGTGTAAATAAAAGTGATTGCTCAGTGTACATGCAATGTGTCTCTCCAACCTTGTTCATTTGCGCATTAAATTAAACCAAACAGTAATGTAAATCATTTTTCAAAAAATATAGAATGTCTCCGTATTTATGGTTCTCTGGGGCTGCAAAGCACGCAGACAAAATGCAAAGATGGAGTGTAAATTTCAAGTCCTGTGAGATGGCCTTACACTGAATGTAGCTAACTAGGAATGTGTGCTCGTTCAAAGTGAAGGTCAGCTGCTTTGATTTTTTGCTCGGGTGCCGGAATGGCCCACGACTCAGTATAAGGTTCTATTGTTATTTGACCTTGACGGGCCGGGACCATCCCGAAAGACTTCTTTTTGGGGGTGTGGTGCAATAACGTAAGAAACGATAATGAATAAAATTTCAGAAACTATAGCCATTTAATGTTCGTTCATTAGAAGAAATAACGTCGGCATAGAAGGAGTGGTATTTCGGGGCTGCCCTACGCACAGACACAATGGAAAATGCAAATATAATGTAAGTAACTCTTTAGATGAGTTTATACCGCAATTTAATTACTATACAGTAGCTTTAAAGACGGGTTAAGTTGTACTTGTTCGTTCAATGTGGCATATTGTTTTGTACCGCGCACTATCTTGAGGAGAACAATCTCCTTTTACGGAAGCACCTCAAAACCTTACTCTTTGCTTCTGCTTTCTCTCTCCCTCTCCCCTGCTACAACTGGTCCACTGTCTGCGACCTCAGTCCTGGGCCCTTCCACTCTCCACCTGCACTGCCTCCCTGTCAACCCCTGCACTGGGGGACTGTCTCAGTATCCTACAGCCCCCCCTTCCCCGCACTTGTTCTGCACTTACCTTGCACTCGCCACCAGCTGGCCCTATGTATTTATTATTTTATGCTACTTACCTTGTACTCCACTTCCCCCCTCCCCTTCCCCTTGCACTTTTACCTTCCCCCTACCCCTGCACTTGCGCCATCTGAATGACACCTGGCCTTGTAGGATCGTTGTCTGTCTTCTCCTTGTCCCCCCCCCGCCTCGCCACGCCTTGAAACACTTGTGTATAGGCGCGTTGCAAATGCCATATTATATCATATCAGTGACGAAGTGGTCCACTGGCGCTCAGGCGGCTGTGAAAAAGGCGGAGGAGAGGGGGTGGGTTACTGGAAATGACGTATAATACCCAGTTGCACTGTCCTAGCTATGAAATAATTTCCCGACCTAATATATAAAATGAATAATTTTAATAAAGATCTGATGATGAGACTAATTTCATTTTTTATGTTTTTAAAACAGGTACATCACTCATTATTGTATGTGTCACGAGTACCAGACACCGGCGGATGGGTTTTTCAACCGCCAGTTGCTTCTCCGCGTGAACAACGTTACCACCCTGACCATTTTATGGGACGATCGCCAAGTACAAGTATGCCCTTACGCGGTACTAACGGCTAGATGCAACATACAGACCGTTGTGGTGGCCTAGTGCCTCGTTGTTGGAACAGCCATGCGATTATCAGTGCGACCGAAGAGCTTATTTTATCGTAAACCAACACCCTGTGTACTGCACACGAACATCGCTTGCCTCAAGACGAACTATTTTGGATCGAGAGCAAAGACAAATGCAAATCGCTGAATATTCTCTAAACATTTGATGTCCAATAAATGTACTTTGCCAAATGTACAATCTTGCCGTTTGCTTTTAAACCACAGTTTCATATTCCGAATTGTGGCGCTGTATTGTGAGATGATCTAAGACCCTGTGTACAACAAAGGAACATTGCGTGCCTCAAAACGAACTTTTTGGAACGTGAGCAAATAAAAATGAAAATCGCTGAATATTCTCTAAACATTTGATGTCAAATAAATGTACTTTACCAAATTTACAATCTTGCGGTTTGATTTAAAAGTACAGTTTCATATTCCCAATTGTGGCGCGCTGTGTTGTGAGCTGATCTGTGTTGATTTCCGAGTTCTGTGTGGAGTCGCGTAGAAGACGCCTGGGCGCGTTTGCCTACGCAGCACAGTCACGTCACGGATAGAGGCGGGGAATATGAATGTTTTGATAAAGTCTGTTTCAGGGGCGGGGGATTTGATTTAGTGCCGCAAAAGCAGGTGAGCCAGGGCGATGGGGGGAAATTATAGGATTATCAGAAAATGGCATCTGATTTCGAGTGCGTTAATGGACGAAAAGTCGGGTAAGGTCCATAGGAAAGTTTTCTACCATCTACCGATTTATGCTTAAAAACACATGGCCGAACCGTAGGGACAATAAAAAAAAAGTCCCGGAACTCTCCTTTAACAGAAGAACCATGTCATGTCAGCTGACTTTGAACATCCTAAGGGCAATGACTAAAATTGCTCTGAAACAAAATATAGAGGTGAAAGCAAAACACATTGTGGGTAAAGAGTATTGTGTTGCAGATGCTTTGGCTCGCCTACAGTGGGAAACATACAGGTACCTCAGACCGGATGCAGACCAGCAGATAACAGAGGTACCAGAAGAGGTTTGGAGAGTTCTGACAGAATGATAACATTGGCTGAGCATAACATGCTGAACAGTGGGGATAGTGGAGAGAACTACACAGCCACAAAACACACCTTAGCGACGGGTACCACAAAGACAGTTTATCCAGACTAAAACCCAGAGGCATCCACAAGCGTGTTAATGGATCTGGCCAACAATGCCCTAGCGTCAAGAATAGCTAAACAATACAGTAACTGATTGGCAACTGTGATGGAAATAGCAAATGTAAAAAACACAAAATATATAAATGAAAATATTGGAATTTTGTGGAATGGGCTTTCGGTCAAAAATAAGACATCTTGGGCAACGGCAAACCTGTCAGCCGTAGCTTTATATATTGCAGTCTATTTGTTTTTATTCTGACTCAGTTTAATTTAATTTGATAATGAATACATTAGTGGATTTAATTGTGGAATACAGATAGCTGTCTATTTTTGTTGATCAAACAGAGATATTTTGATTGAGACACTAATTTGTGGTCTTAAATTTATGTTTTTTTTCTTTAAACACCGATTGAAATTCTTGATTATGCCATGAATTTTCCATCATCCTGACCTGACATGTGACACAATATGGTATGGTTTTTGAAAAATGTATATATTGAATGAATGTGTATTTTTGTACAGCCTTGAGAACGACCGGTGGTCGAAACACGTGTCGGCTGTGTCTTTCTCTAGAAGAATTAAAAACATTCACATTGAAGGAACACTTGAGTGACTTTATGAATAATGATGTTGGACTTGTAAAAATGTAAAACTTAGATCAAGTGTATGGTGTGAGCGCAAGATATCCTCCCGAACTAGGGAGGATATCTTTTCTGTTTACTTGCTACAAGCTCTGTGGGAAGCTTGAGGGAAGATTATTACTTGCTGCCGACCTTTCTTTTAGGTTTTAAGAGTGGTAAATAGCGCACGCAATCCAATAGCGATCCCACAAAGAAACAGCTAGCCTGTCAGCCGTAGCACACTACGTGAAACTGGCAGGATGTAGAGACCCAACACACAGCATATTAGTGAAATATGCCCTCAAGGGATGGGCAAGGATCAAGGGTCCCATCAAGGATAAGAGATGCCCCCTTCCCACCTCTGGCACGTCCGTCCCTTCTCCCTTCCCCGCTTGCGCTCCCTAGCAACTTTAGCCCCGCTCCCCCCCCACCTGCGCATCTGCCCCTTCTCAGTTCCCCTTCTGCTCCCCCTAGCAACTTAGGCCCTGCTTCCCCCCACCTGCGCATCCGTCCCTTCTCCCCTTCCCCGCTTGTGTCCACCTCCTTCCTCCATCACCTCTCTGGAACCCTCCACTGCTTCTCTGGCCGCTCTGCATTCTCCTTCCTCTGCCAACTCTCTGGCACCCTCTTCTTTCCTCTTTGACTACCCTGTGTTCTCCTCCTTCCTCCTCTGCCCATTCTCAGGCACCTCTAACACTTCCGCGGGGCGTACCTCATGCACTTTACCCTCCACGGAAGTATTGCAAAAGTAGCAACCTGCTCCAGGTCGCTACTCTTAACTCTCGCTCTGCTGTCAAACACTCCTCTGACATCTGCATTCTCCTCGAAGAGCTTGATCTGGATGTACTCGGTCTCACGAGACTTTGTTCACGGCCAGCTCGGTCACATGTTTTCACGCTCTTCTTCCTGATGGGTACAAAATCCTCTCCAAACCCAGAACCAACCATCCTGGGGGTAGAGTAGCCCTGATCTTCCCACAGTGGATCCCTGCTTCTGTCATTCCTGTGCGGGCATACTCCTCCTTTGAATGCCTGGTCTGCAGGCTCTCTATCTCTCCTAGCTTCTCTCTCACTGTGGCCACCATCTACAGACCGCCTAGCCAGGTCGCCCTCTCCTTTTCCAAGTGGGATGACCTCTCCGTCTCCCTCCTTGCCTCTACCTCTCAACTCAATTTCACCACTAAAACTCACGATATCCTGTCCACTCTTTCTTCTTCCTCTACCTCCTCTTTCTCTCCCTCTACCACTCCAGGCCCCTCTCCGGCCGTTTCTCCTCTTCCTTTCTCCTCCTTTCTCCTCCTTCTCCCTGTTAACTCCCGACAGTGTTTCTAGACAAGTCCAATCTATGAAGGTCTCATCAAAGCAGGTGCTCCCCTGCTCCTTTAGAACCATTAAGGACCAAATCGACACCCTTGCTCCAGCCTGGTCCGATTTCCAATCACTCTTTTGCCACTAGAACCTTCCCCTCACCCATAAGCACTCCCTTGTGCACCCCTTCCTTAAAATGCCCTCTGCAGGTCCTTCATCTCCAGCAAACTACCACCCGATCTCCATCACTCCTTTCCTGGGCAAACTCCTGGAAAAGCAGGCCATCTCCCAGCGTAACCTACATACTGAATCTGTTGGTTGTCTCCATGACCACCAGTCTGGCTTCAGAGCAGCCAGAAGCATGGAAACTGCTCTCCTGAACACCCGTGAAGACTTGCTCTCTAATCTAGACTCTAACCTTCCTTCTTTCCCCATTCTCCATCATCTACCCTCTGCTTTCGACACGGTCAACCATGCCATCCTGCTCAATCATCTCCATGACAACATGGGACTCACTGGCCAGGCCCTAGCCTGGTTGACCACCTTTCTCTCCGAGTGACCCTCCCAGGTCCAACTTGGGTCATTCCTCTCTTCGTTCTATCTCTCTACTTGTGGTGTTCTTCAGGGGTCTAACTCTCCCCATTGCTCTTTAACCATTACCTGGCACCTCTGGCCCACTGCATCTCTATCTTCCATTCTAACGTTCAGTGTTATGCGAAGCACACTCAGCTCTCCTTCAGGCTCCCCTCAGCCTCTTCTGCTCCTTCTCTCATACCTGACTGTCCGCAATTCAGGAATGAAGTGCCTCCAACGATATCTGTCTTAATGCCATTAAGACCGAGATCCTCCTCATTGGGACATCTGCTCCCACCTTCCCTCTCTCACTCTGGCCGCCCACCCTGGGCCCTCTACCTGTACCTTCCTGTGAGGCTAAGAACCTTGGTGTCATCTTCGACTCCACCCTCGCCTTCTCTCCTCACATCTCTGAAGTCTCTAGGAAGTCACAATATCAGCTGCACCTCCTTAGAGGTATTCTTCCTTTTCTCACTTTCCCCCAGAAGCTCACTGTCTCCAGAGCCCTGGGTCTCTCTAGCCTGGACTACTGCAACAGCCTGTTTCTAAATCTGCCTGCCTCTACTCTTCGCCTTTTACAACTAATCCAGAACAGGACTGCAAGACTTGTCCTTGGCCTCAAGCCCAGGAATTATATCTCTGCAGCCCTGAAATCTCTTCACTGGCTCCCAGTGGCTGCAAGGATCAAGTTCAAGACCCTCTGCATTGTCCACAAGGCTTTCTGGGGCCGGGGATCAAACTACATCCAACTTTCTCTTCCTAAGCATCTTCCTTCTCGAGCCCTATGCTCATCCACCTCCAACTCTCTCAGGGTCGGACGCTTCTCCAGGCAGAGAGTGGGGGGCCTCCCTCTGGAACAGCCTCCCTGCCTCTCTCAAACTTGAGCAGGACCACCTAAAGTTCCAGAAGCACATGAAGACCCTCCTTTTTGTTTCTGCTTTCACTCTCCCTCTCCCTTGCTAATGCACCTGTCTGCTGCGCAAACTGGTTACCTGGCCACCCACTGAACTACGGGACCAGGCTCCGGCACGACCAGTTGCCCTTGCACTGCCTCTGGGCTTCCAAACTACTTAGGGACTGTATCTGCAACCCTACAGTCCCCTGACTTCCTGTACTTATGAGCCACCTCCCTGGCAGCACTTACGTGTTATATTGCGCTCTGCCCTCCCCCTCGCCCCCTGGCACTTCTCCCACTCCCTCCCTCCCACACTTGCGTGATCTGATTGACACAAGGCCTAGAAAGACCATTGTTTTGTCCCCCTTCTGTCTTCCCTTCCTTGTCTTGTTGCGCCTAGAAACACTTGTGTACAGGCGCGTTATAAATGACTTATATCATATCATAAGAACAGGAAGATGGATTGAGGACACAAGGGAAGGATTACCATTCAAGTGGACCATCACCTCTTGGTGGGGCAACCCAGGAATGCAGTGGGAGGAAATACACAACAAACTAGCTGACCTGGTGGGTTTCAGAGACCCTCAGAGTTCCTAGTAATACACCTGGGGGGCATCTATTTAGTGAAACTAGGGCGGAAACTGTTAATGCTTGATATATGCTCACCTTTGATGGGCATATTACACTGCGGGACCGATATTTTAACGTTCGAAATAATATTCAGAAATCAATGGAGGGGGCCATATCTAACAGAGCCATAGACATAGCAAGAAAGAAACTCAACAAAGGCATTGCCAAGTTTTGTAGGAGCATGGGCTTGAATTTGATGAAACACGGGTATACAGCAATGGCCATCCCAGACCTGCTCCACAAGGACGGGACACACCTAACAATAAAAGGGATGGAAATGTTTTCCGCAGGGACCCTCAATGCCCTCACAGAGAAGGGATGTAGATAGAGTTCTTTTGGAGAACTCGAGTGCCCAGAGAGCCCCTCGCGTGTTTCGCGGCATGAGCCAGGAAGGAAGCTGTCATCAGGCACAGGGGTGCAGCACCAGCCAGATGACATAACAGGTCCCACTGGCACGGACCTGGAATATGGAACTCCAGGACTAGCACCCGGCTGGGCAGCTTTCCTTTGCCTGGCCCAAGCGCCCAAAAGCACGCAGCAAAGCCAAGCAGCACACCTGTTGCTGGGAATCATAACGCGTATCATTTTATTGATGTTATGTTTAATAAAGCCTATGGCCTTTTTATTGCCACAACAAGCTGTCTCCGGGTTATAATTATGTGTGCATTATAGTACAACTGCGTATGCTTATCATCAGCTTATCACTGTTAATGCCTGCACTGCATTCACATGCACGCATTTTTAGGCAATTAAAATCGTGATGTGGGGTTATTACTTGCATGCCAGGGAGTGATTGGAAGGGTGGAGTGGGCGACAGGAGACCGCTCATACGCACATCATTCCTACGTGGGAGCTCTCAGACTTACAAGAGACAGTTAACTGCTTGTAACATTGAAGATGCACTGGAATAGTCTAATTAGAATGCGTATGAAAGTTAGTTACCGCCCAGACAAATACGTGTGTCCCTCCCCCACCATCTCTGAAGTTAGTGCCTCGCCCAACATTTTCCCCGGAATGTAGGTTTTGTTGCGCCCCTGCCTGGCTGCACGTTGCATTAAGAAATTAACCCAAATTGCCACAGTAAAGTGTCCTTGCCAGCTGTCGCACAGACGCTGCCCCGTGTGTGCCATGATCTCTTTGTGCGGCACTCTCGCTGTCATCCTGTGCGCCTCTCGTCTTTTGTGTGGGGCATGTCTTGTCACTCGCACCCGTACACTCCGTCTGATCTGGTCCCTGCGCGCTTTTTCTCACTGTGTGTGCGGCTGTGCCTCTCTGTGTGCGGTGGTCGCGTGTGCCGGCTCTCCTGCAGTGAGGCACGCTTTTTCGGAGGATCCTTTTCAGTGTGCCCTTACCTCTATAGTGGCATGCACTCCTCTTCCCTCCGGCGCTGTGGTACAGGTCTGGGTGGCGCTCACGCGATGCCTTGCCCACGCAGGATGCTTGTGCGCGGTGTCCTCCCAGTCGCAGCGTCGTCCTGCTCTCTCACATCTCTCAGCCACTGCCCCCCTCCCGCGGCTCAGGTGAGCTGCACCTCTTGGCAACTTGGACTCTTCCCCCGCCTCCTCCCCCAGCGGGTCGCGGCAGCCCCTCTCGGTCACCTGGCCGGCCTCTAGGAGGTGAAACTCCCGCCGGTCACCTGCCAGACCCTCCCACGTTGCCTGCCTCCCTCCGGCTGTTCGGCCAGGCTACACGGTGGCCACTCGCGGGCCCTCCTCCTCAGAGACTGTCACAGCCCCGGCTTTCTCCCTCCTCACACGGCGGGCGCTTCGCACAGGGAGCTCATTCATGGCCGCCCACAACAAGCGGCCAGTTGTCTCCATGTGCGGCAACAAAGGCCTGCACTCAGAGGAGCTCGGCCCAGCCCCGGGTGCGAGATAGGGGCCTCGCGGGTTGAAGGTCGCAGCACCGAGTCACAGTGCCAAAGGGGCGGGAAGCCCAAGTACTAGAGAACCGCAGAGGTGCAAACCTAAAAGAGTGCATACGAAGAGAGAGAATGAGTGGAGAAAGAGGCCCACAGCACCATATGGCCACTGGAGTAGGGCTTGGGTAGGAAATGGGCGGTACTGCTGGGATGGACAACCAAAGTACTACAATACATTCAGGTTGAATGACCACAGGGACAGAAACTCGGCGTTAAAAGAGAGTACCACAGGGATGGAGAACCATATTAATATAACATCCCCAGGACAGAGTACCACGCGGCAGTCTGACCCAGGCCCCGGGCCGCATGAAATGCGGGACGATAGAGGGTCTGGGAGTTTAGGCACGGGGTGGGGGGAAAGGGCGCGAAAGCGTAGGGAGGGGCGTCCGAATGGCGCCACAAGAAACAAAAGCCCAGGAAGGGCAGGAAACAGCACCTGGGAAGGTGCGAATTGTAACAGCAAGGGGTCAGGGGGGTAACCCGGCCGCCCCCAGGAAGGAACAAAAGGCCGGGGGGGTATAAGTAAGCCTGGAAAAGGAGAGGCGGCACAAACCAGGTAAGAGCTCACCTCTCTCGGGTAGGCTCTTAGTACCTGGAGAAGGGGAAGGAAAAATGTTTGCTCTTGCGGGCTCACGCATTTTTCTACCTCTCTAGAAGTTCATACTATCGCGGTGGTTACAACGGTGCCAGAGCAGGAGCGACCCAGAAGTACCAGCTGCGAACGAACGAAGGACACTTTCGCAGTGGTGAAACAGAAGCCCGACCAACAGAATTCAGACGAGAAGGATGGCGGAAGGAAGAGCGAAGAGGACCCGAGAATTCTCAGAATGGGCAAGAAAGGCGGAGAAGGAGTATGGGGCACAATGGGTGCTAGAAGTAATGCAGAAAGAGGAAAGAGCGAAGGCAACATCACCTCTGCTGTTCATAGAGCCCAGCAGCAGCGAAGGAGAAGATGAGGTACCGCAAGGACAGAAAAAGGGAAGAGCGGAGTCGAAGAGATCAGAGGAACAGACAGAGGCACCGACCAAGAGAAAGAAAAAAGATAAAAAGAAAGGTACCGTGAATAATAATGCGGGGAATAAAATAGTAAAAATGTTAAAAAATTGTGTCACGGTTTCGGGTAAATCGCCCAGAACCAATGACAAGAAGAGCAGACGGGGAAGAAAAGCAGGGAAGAGTGGCAGGGGAGTTCATCAGACGAATCAAGCAGTGATGACGAAGAAAGGGATCACCTAAAGGCTTGGGTTAAATGGAGAGGAGTGGTGAGCAAGGTAAGGCAGAGTGGGGTAGGGGGGGCAGGGGCAGAACCCAGAGAGGCCCCGGTCCCGGCACCACAGGGGGCACCAGCTGAGCCCAGGGAAGCCCCGGTCCCGGCACCACAAGGGGCACCAGTAGTCCCTGTGCCGCAAGGAGCACCAATTTTACCGACACCACAATGTGTACCGGCAGGGCCAAACACAGGGGCAGGGGCCACACCACCGGGGGCAGCACCGACGGTGGCAGCGGCAGAAAATGAGTGGCCACTCATGACGAAATATGGCAGGCCAACCATGGGTAAAGACGCACAGGGCAGGTCAATGAAAGCGATGGCTTGGTACATAAATGACAAAGTAAAGGAAAAAATCTGGAGGAAGGAATTGATGGATATATTTACATTGTTAGATTGTCAAAAGAGGGGGATGAATGTGGCCCTAGAGGACATGAAGGAGGATGAAAAAAGCTTACTAAGAAAGGGGCCAGTAGTAAGGAGCTTTGACAATTGGATGTCGGCCTTCACCATAATGTCTACAATTATATTACAAAAATTCCCGGAAGACGGGGTAACATTAGTTGCATATCAACAGAGGGTGCTGAAGGTCCACGCAGCATTTGGAGGGGATGCAAGGCTGGAGTATGACCATGAGTTCAGAAAGGAGATGGACTGCTTTCCGGATATGGGCTGGGACAAAGAAAACTTTAACCTCTACATTTTTAACGTACCAAAAGAGAAATGGGATTCCAAGGAGCGGAGCACAGGGGGACAGCAGAGAAGGCAGTACTGGCAGAATGATTACAAAACAGATTATAGATCGAGTGGCAGAAGGTACGAACCCAGCTATGACAGGAATAGAGACCAGAGTTTTCGGAGCAGAAATTACGGGTCACAGAGAGGATGGCAGAGCAGCCTGACCCCGACAACACAAGGGGGGGGGCAGTGGGAGCACGGGGACAGCACGAGCGAACCAGGTCAATGCAGGAGCTTTGAAAAGGGGGTACCATGTAGCTGGGGATGGAAGTGCAAATTCAGCCACAAGTGTGAGAGATGCAAGGGTGACCACAGCAGCTCCAAGTGCACAAGGGCCGGTGCGCCAAGCGGCAGAAGAGATGAGACGCGGAAATAAAAACTGCGGCAGGAAAGGGGCCACGCCGGTAAAAATCGAGAGGATGGAAAGGTGGCTCCGGAAATACCCCGACCAAGAAGCGGCAGAACAAATCAGGCAAGGCTTTAGAGAAGGTTTTAACATCCTGTTTACCGGGCAAGGAGCACATGACAATCCTAGGAATCTAAAATCTGCAAGCGAAAACAAGGAGATAGTGACCAGTAAGATCAGGAAGGAAGTAGAACTAGGGAGGGTAGAGGGCCCGTTCACGGCCCTACCATTCAAAGAATTTTTATGTTCACCACTAGGACTGGTGCTGAAAAAAGACAAAGGGGAATACAGGCTGATACACCACCTAACTTACCCCCCGGGTGCCTCGGTGAACGACGGCATCGCTCAGAGCGAGGCGACAGTATCATATTCAGACTTTGAGGAGGCGGTGGAACTGGTCAGAAAGGCAGGGGAAGGGGCATGGATGGCGAAAGCAGACATTAAATCGGCATTTCGCCTGTTGCCAGTCAACAGCAGATCACAAAGATTGTTATGCATGCATTGGGAGGGGGAATACTTCATCAACAAATGCCTTCCGATGGGGTGCGCCATCTCATGCGCATATTTCGAGAGGGTAAGTTCATTCTTACAATGGGCAGTAACACAGGAGATGATGGAGTCCATGATGGTGCATTACCTGGACGATTTCTTATTCGTCGGCCCCAAAGGTGCGGATCTATGCAGGGCAACCCTGGACAAATTCGTGGAAATAACGAGCGAGTGGGGTTTTCCTCTGGCGGAAGAGAAAACGATGGAGCCAACGCAGGTTATCCAATTCCTAGGTATAGAAATTGACTCCAACAAGGGGAGGTGTCGGATCCCGGAGGACAAGGTGACGGAGCTGCTGAAGACAATAAAGGAACTACAAGGAAGAAACAAAGCAACAGTGAGAGAATTGCAAGCGCTGGCAGGAAAACTGAACTTCGCAGGAAGAGTCATACCTCAGGGGAAGGTATTCCAGAGAAGTATCGAGCTGAAAACGAGAGGTTCTACCAAAGGGCACCACAGGGTCAGGCTAGGGGGAGGAATCAAGAGAGATCTGGAAGTATGGGCAGAATTTCTGAAAAACTTCAAGGGGGCGGTAATATGGCGCTCACCGGTGAACGATGAAGGTAAAAGGGTGTTGTTCACTGATGCAGCCGGTGGCTTTGGTTTTGACGCAATACTGGGGAAAAAAGGGTGTGCAGGCAAGTGGGCAAAATCGTGGCAAGTGGCGGAGTGGACAAAGAACATAACGCTGCTGGAGCTCTTCCCGAAATGGGTCGCGTTATGCCCATGGAGGGAAGAGCTAGGGAACAAGGAGTTGGCAGTATGGTCAGATAACATGGCGGTGGTGCACGTGTTAAACAAAGGAAGTGCGTCATGCATGATATTATTAGAATTAATGAGGGCAATCACACTGGAAAGCCTAAAAATGAATACATGCATAAAGGCGAGGCATATCGCTGGGGAAGAAAATGTGGTGGCTGATGCAATCTGTCGCTTTCAGTGGGAGAAATTCAGGGAGCTGAGACCGGACGCCGACAAGGAAAGAACGCCCACGCCACGAAAGGCATGGGTCCCGTTGGAGGCACTAGAAAGGAAAGCACGGTTGGCCTCAAGGTCGACTCAAAAGAAGTAGGAGAAGAACGGAGAAAAAAAAGGGTCATCGACAAGCTGACCAGAAATGCCCTGACATACAAAATGGGTAAACAGTACGAAAAGCATGTAAAAGATGTGTTGATGGAGACAGGTGGAAAAAAGGTGGAAAAAATTTCTGCAGAAAAAATTTGTGAATTTCTTGAAGAGGCATTTGCCAAAGGGAAAAAGAAAAGCTGGGCAGCAACGCACCTGGCGGCGGTGGCATATACCACAAAAGTGGCGGGCATACCGGACCCGACTGACACCGCTAAAATAAAATACGCCATGAGGGGATGGGCAAAGTTAAAGGGGAAAAAACCAGATAGCAGAAGGCCGGTAAATTTTGGGAAATTGATAATTCTGCTAAAAGTTCTGCAAGACACGTGCAGCTGCACGTACGAAACCGCGCTGTTCAGGGCAGCATTTGTGCTAGCATACTATGGAGCATTCAGAATAGGGGATCTGGTGGCCAGGAATACAGAGGCAGGAGACGGCCTGGCAAGAAAAGACGTTAGTATGGGTATCAAGGGGATGTCTATAATGCTAAGGAAATCTAAGACAGACCAAATGGGGAAGGGGAGAGCAATAGATCTCAATTGCATCAGAGAAAAGGACCACTGTCCCAGATGCATCACCCAAGAATTCCTGGAGCTGCGACCAGAGGTCCACGGACAGTTATTGATCCATAGGGACGGCAGCGCGCTCAGCAGGTACCAGTTTCAGGCAGTATTAAAACAGGCGGTGGCAAAAGCGGGATGGGATCCAGCCGAATTTGGGACACACTCCTTCAGGATAGGGGCAGCAACCTCTGCGTGGGCGGGGGGCCTGGGAGCAAAAGGAGTGAGATGTATTGGGGGATGGAAGTCGCAATGTTTTAAGAAATACATAAGGGAGGAACTGATATGGCACTTATCTCCCCCGTTTCTACAGAGGCCGGACCATACAAATCGGCATGGATATTGGGGCACTCTTTCGTGACCCGGGCAAGCAGGTGGCTGGAAGAGGTGAAGCAAGGACTACATTTCAGGAACACAATTACGTCATGGTGGGGCCTCCCGGGGATGCAGTGGGAGGACATCCACGACAGGCTATCGGACCTGATAGGTTACAGGGACCCCCCCCGAGTACCTGGTTATACATCTCGGGGGGAACGACCTGGTGAGCACAAACAGGGGTAAATTACAAAGGAACATCTGCGAGTCACTGCATAGCATAGCCCACAGCTGGTGGAAAACCAAGATTTTTATGTCAGAGATAATACCAAGAAGGGTCTGGAATGGGGCACAGAAGAGGCACGCAATTGAGATAGCCAGAAAGAAACTAAATAAATCAGTAGAAAAGTACTGCAATAGCACAGGGCTGCATTTCATAAGACATGGCTTACACTGGAACATTTCAGACATGTTTCACCAGGATGGGGTGCACCTATCAAAGGAAGGGATGGGGTTTTTTTCCGACAACATTTTTAGGCCACTCCAGGAATGGGGTTGTAGGTAGGGTGCTTTTGGGGGGGACCTGAGCGGGTGTAAGGAACACCCACTCAGTTGTGGCGGCATGTGCCCAGGAACGAAGGCTCAGGGATAACAAGGACTCAGGAGGAGCCTTGGGCAACTTCGGAACTGGACACAATGTGCCCAAAAGGATATGGCAGTGTAATTATTTTGTTGTGTTGTATTTTCTGTAAGAAAATAAAATGCCTACGGCCTACAACTTTTCCATACACATAAGTTGTCTGTAATTTATTACTTAGGTAGGTATCTGGTAAGAGAAGCAAAGTGAACCCACACTACTCAGCCTAAGAGTACTAGACTACCACAGGCACACAATATACCACATGAACAGATTACTTGAGTACCACCGCACAGGGACAGAGAATCCGAGTTCTGCGTTGCCACGGGGACAGACAATCGAAATACTACTGCACCACAGGGGCAGGATATCACACAGAGACTGCACACCAGAGTAATGGAGTACAGAGCTAAAGAGCCAGATAGAGTACCAGAGCTGGGATGAAAACTGGAGCCCCAGATGGGCAGCGCACTAGATGGCCAGCGAGAAGGGGAAATGCAATATCAGAGAACATCGGGGACAGCGTAGTTCATCGAGAGAAAGTCAGACCACTGCAAAGACAGAGAGCGCAACAGGAAGAGAGAAGTGGAGCACAAAATGAGTTCAGGCAGAGAATACGTCAAGTAGTGAGTGATAACTAGAGTACCCCAGGGACATATAGCCAAGCGGGCGGATTTATACTGAGAGAGAACACAAACATTCTAGAGTACCCGAGAGACATATAGACAGACAAACAGACTATCACAGACTCAGAGTCCCACTTAGACAGGACAACCGAGTACTGGAGTACCACAGAAAAAGAGAACTAGAGTACTGGAGTGCCACAGGACATAGACAAGAGCACTAAAGTAGCACATAGGCGGAGGACAATACAACCAGGGAGCAAGAGTACTGGGGGAACAGAGTACTAGGGTCAGTGGCAGCACGTATTATTTTTAATTGGCTACTGGTGCTGGTGAGCGGGCCCTTGCTCTGATTCATTTATTTATTTAATATTTATAAAGCGCCATGGAAAGACGATCAAGCCCGGGGTCATCAGGGCGCCATTGCAAACAAAGCACACAACACAGGACAAAAACAAATAGCTCAGCAAAATACATCAAACAACAAATCTCAGAATACAAAATTGGACATTAAAGGTGATCAAACTCATGCGTAGAAGTGTGTTTTCAGGGTGCGTTTAACGATGTCCAGGGACGCACAACCCCTAAATTCCAGGTGGAACGCACCCCGGCTAACCAAAGACAGTTTTGTCCAAGGCACCAATAGTAGATTAGTGTTGTTCGATCTCAGGAACCTCCCCTCCCGCTGGGTAGTCATGAGAGCCTTTCCGAGAGGTAGCCAGGGCTGTCATCCCCAGATCAGAGGCCAGCTGGCTGGCACAGTGCTGGTGTTCACTGTGCTGGTGAGCGTGCCTCTGATTTGGGGGCACCCCGCGCCCTTAAATATGGGCCCGCTTATGATGGCTTCTGATTTGGGAATCCAGGGGGAGGGTTCCTTTTTCACACACCATTCATACAGATTCACTCACACACCCATGCACATTCATTCGCGCACCCATACACATTAACAACATTTATAACCCTTTCACCCATGCACCCATAACATACGCTCTCCCATTCAACAATGCACCCACACAATGCAAACTGTTTCCTTCACGCACGCTCCCAATAACACACAAATTCAATGTGCCAGGAGGCGCAGGAGCACACACTCCAACATTCAGACCTGCAGTACCCCAGCGTGTATTGTCAATGGACCATGCAAGGCTGGAGAAGTAAAATGTCCCTGGTCTTGCATGGCCGATTGGACATGCGTGCTGGAGCACTAACTGTCAAAGGGAAACTAGCTTTGACAGTTCACGATAGCCCAGGAGTTTCTTATTTGCAGGTGAGTGAGCACTTTGTGTTTTCACTGGGTTGGCTTGGTGGCTCATCCAAAATGGGTATGATCACCCCCTATTGTCCGTTATGGACGAACCGCCCCTGGCTAAAGTACTTACCGGCTGGTCCAAGTACCAGAGGGACAGCACACAAGGGACAGAGTGCACAGACTGCACCAAACCCTCTCTCACAGCCAAATAAGGGTCCCCACAGCTTCCCAAAAATAACGCCCATGGAAAGATCAGATGAAAAAATTAAGACACCATACATAACTGTCCCGTCAAAATATTCAAAATAAGAATAAAATGCTAAACTTAACACGAATACACTTCATAAGAAAATGTATGGGCCAGCACGGAGTGAAAAAATAATGTCCACACGTACAAGGTTTTGCCCAGGGTAAATGGAGCACTCCGAGGCGGCAGGTGGATAGTAGCACTGCTGTCGTGGGGTCACTTCTGAGCGTCTCTATACTTAGAGGAGGTGGGGAGGGGGGTCAGTCAGTGCATGCTTGTAAACCGGTGCATTAATTTGTACAAAAATAAGTGCCAGCTCCCAAATATTTTGGGGTTACACTAGAGCTTGCACCTGCTCATTATGGTTGATGGATGCACTGACTATCAACACGTCATATTTAAAGTGAGCCTGAGACAGTAAGTGCCGGGCTTCAAAAGAGCCCTGGCCAACACCCTCACAAATTATACACTGCTGGTCTGCTGCTCAGGCAGGAGGAAGAAGGAAGCGGGATCCGCCAGTATTTCTTCATTCTTCACTGCAGAAATGCAGGCCTGCCAGTACACGCACCTCGTCACTGTCAGCCCCATCTCGCACCATCCCCTAGAGAGGTCACCAAAGACTCGGTGCTGTGGATTGGGCAGAATGCAGTCTGAGTCAGATCGAGTAAAAGCATTAGACACTACCAAGGCCTGTAGTTGTTAAGTAAATGGGCTAACAGTTTTTCAGGAAAGGGTAGATTAGAGGCCATTCTATAATTAGACAGGTCATGTAGACCTGCCAGTGTTCTCTTCAGCAGGGGGTTAGAGTGGGTGACCTTAACAGCTTCCGGACACTACTGATAGAGAATGAGTAATAACCAGAGGAGCCAAGAGGTTGGCGACTGTTACCCATATTGTGTTTCCCCAATGATCACTGAAACATTGTGAAAGTGTTGGCAATAAAAAGGCAGTGGTTTTTTATTGTACATTACGTAATATTACACAACGTAATAGTCATAATAATAATAACCATATCATGCATAATGTACACTTTTGGGTCACGAGGTCCAGGGTTGTGCCCCCTGGCTCGTGCCGCCACACCTGGATGGGTTGCCGGCCATCCAGGTTCCCCCCAAAAGTTGCTCCTCTACTTCTGCCAGAGGCCAAACTGTCTGCCAATCTTAAAATGTGACTTGCCCATTCCATTCCCTTGACCAGTAACTGCCCCTTGTCAGGGTTCTGTTATGGCTTGGTCTTGCTCGTGTGGGGTTGCAGTCCACAGCTGCAATTTCCCCCCCCACGCTTTAGCCGTGTAGCTTTTTGCTATGACTACAGCTTTGTGTGGTCTTAAACCTTATACGCTGAGCTCTCTTTTCCACCTGTAAACATATTGATTTGTACATCGATCTGCCATTTTTGTTTCACATGCCTGTGGGGTGGCTTGAATCCTGCATGTTGTTACTGGTAGACCCATGCTCTACCTGTTGTGATAATTCCTATCAGTGTTGGGGTGGGGATAAGTTCCTACCTCCATCTGCTGCAGTCTAGTTTTTCATTTGGAATGTGGGGGCTTGTTTGGCATAACTGTTCCCGGATCTCTTGACCGCAGGTTTTCTTGGGAGAAAACATTTGTGTATTGTTCCTGTAGGGGATTAGATGTAGATCGCTACCTCTTTTGTGTTTTCCTCCCTATATATATTAAATAGCTGTCTGTGTGCCCCTTTTCATTTCACTGTATTCTTTATAGTATTCCTTCAATCAATTTATCTTCCCCACCTTTTCTGTTCTCAGACTGTTTCTTTGCGTTTTGTAATAGCATCTGTGTTGTTAGAGCCCATCTCTGTCGCTGCCCATTTGGCTGTCTGGTGGTGTGTGGCTCGTTATTTTGTTTAGCCCCAAACCCGGTTGCTTGCGTGCTGTGCAACCGCCTTCCCTTGAGCTGCTTTCTTAAGCTATTGGGTTGCGCCTGTTTGTCTTCTGGGTAGGCTTGCCCTTAACCCATACGCATTCGCTTTTTATCTTGTGTTTATGAAAAAACAGTCCTGGTGTCTGCACACTGTTTATTATAAAACAGGTGGGGGATTGGTTTCAGTCTTGCCTGGCTTGACTCTGTGTCTTGCTGCGCTCACCTACCTGCTTCTGGTACTATTCTTTTAGTGTCTTTTATTATGCAATCTATTGGCCTCTAATCACTATCCCTGGGCCAGTTCGCCCACCTATTTGCGGTGCTCCTTGCGGCGTCCTGGTGGCTTTGACTTGTTTTCCTTTTTTACCCTGTGGCTCTCTTTGCCGTACTTTCGCCCTGGACTACCCTTATACTTCTGCAGGGGCTTTCTATTGCCCCCTGGCCGGCTGGTGCCAGCAGCAAAACAGGCACCTTATTGTGCCATTTGCTGGCCATTAGCTCTCTTCCCAGTAAATTGCTTGTAGATACTTTGTTTGGTGCTCCGGTCGGAGTCCTAAAAATGAATATACATTCATGCTGTTTGGGAAGCTTTTTATGATTTCCAGGGATGACCCCGGATATTGTCTGCCTGTGTGGGGGCTTGTCCCGCCCCTAGCTGGCTGGTGCTGATGGCATTTCACACTTTAGGTGCCTCTTTTTCCTTCTCTCTGGGTGTTTTCTTGCTTACCTTGACCTTGGTGCTTGGCATCGTCTTAACTTATCCACTTGGCTCGCTATCGTCTTCTGACTGCCGGATGTCATGGTGGTTTCCGTGCTCCTTTGCCGGATTGCTGTTGCCTTGTTTGGTGCCTCTGTGCTGTTGTACCTGCAGGAAACTCTGTGTATCCGGTCTATTTTTGTTGCATTCCGTACGGAGTGTTGTGTGAAACTGGGTCCCCCTTCTATCGGGTTCTCCTTAATTGAAGCAAAAAACGCACACTGTGCGGTGTTCTAACCCCGTTTTCTGGGCTCTTTCCTTTTTTCTGCGTATGCAGAAAACATTTTGCTGCGTTCCATTCGGAATGCTGAGTGAAATGGAGGCCTTTCCTTGCGGTTTCTCCCTTTATTTGCCCTCCATTGCCTGGCTCTCATTCGCTTTGATTATTTGTTCCCCTGTTCATTCGGGAACCTTCGACACATGTTTTTGTCCTCTTGTTGCGGGTGTTGAAACTGCCATCTGTTATGCTTCTGTTCGGAACTTGAGTTCGCCATCACTGCAGTCCACCTTCTTGTACCGCCTTCCAGTATGCATGGCAGGATCGGATTAGCCTTAACTTCGCTGCTCCTGTTAACCGTCAATCTCCTGTGGTTTATTAGCTTGAATCGTTCTGCTGCTTCCTTTCACTGCTTTCTTCATCTTGCTGCGGCCGGCATATCTTCTCTCATATTGTCAATGCATAACTCTGCTGTTTATTTCCCAGCATGCCCTGTGTTGCTAAATGTTCATTGTCGTCTTTCGCCCCTCGCTCGTTGACAATGTATTTAGTCTTGTTTCACCCGCCAGTGCCTACATTGGTTGGCTACTCCTGCCTGTTATTCCGTGTGAATTATGCTTGCTGTTTGCCTGAAGTCTATTTGCCTTGTGAACGACGCTGCTTGCCGCAGGGTGTTTTGTCTTCCTTTCTGTTCTTATTGTCATATTTCTCCCGTTGGCACCGTGTGAGAGGGGGTGTCGTTAGTTGCCCCTCATGCTCTATGGTAGCCTGCACGTGCATCCTGCCTCTGGCCATCCTACTTTCAAACTTCTTTTCGTCATTGCTTCACCGACTTCTGTCAAACGAGTTGCTGTCGCCTTCTTTTGAAGGCTGCATCTTGACATTCAGCCTGCGTCTTTTCTTTTATAATTGTTGTAACCTGTGACGTTTCTGTGAGCCCTTTTCTTCTATGTCTCTTACTTCGCAGACACCTTCTATATTCACTGCCGGGCTGCTATTGCATGGCACTGCTAAAAAAAAAATTCAATCTTCCAGCCTTATGCCCCACGTGCCCAGTGCTACTATAAGAGATTTGGGCTTCACTTCCCCGGCGCCCATGAGCTTTGATTTCTTTTTGGATGCCCCTTTGCTTCCTTTTCTGTATTTATGTTTTTCTTGTTGCTTCAAGTTTCGTTTGTCTGTGTGGTCTTAATTGCCTCTAAGACCAGCGTGTTTGCATCTTGTTTAGGTTCACACGTTGTTCTGCGTGGTCTTGCTTCCAAGTCCTGTGTGTTGTATATTGCTCTGTGTGCTCTTGCCTCTCCGACCAGCATTTTGCACATTGTTTAAGTGAAAATTAGCATAGGTTCATCCCATATCTTCATAACGTTGCTCTGCGTGGTCCTGCTACCAGGACCTGTGTGTTGTACCCTGCTCTGCGTGGTCTTGCCTCCAAGACCAGTATGTTGCACGTTGTTTATGCAATAAGTAGATCCAATTTTTCTTATCGCTTCATAGGTATCTCTGCGAGGTCTTTTAAGCCCTGTGCGCTGTGCATTGCTCTGCATGGCATTGCCTCCCAACAAAGCGTATTTCTCATTGTTTCTGCCAGAAAATATACTAGGCTCTCCGTACGTCCCTTTAAACATTTCTGTGCTAACAAATAGATTTCACCCCTCACGCTGGTGCTGTGCGCCGTGACCGGTCTTCAACAACAATTTTGTGTTGCTGAATATTCCTGACCTTCTGCTCGTAGGTTGCTACGGCAACCTCAGCCGGTTCCTTTCTCCTTTCTTTAGCGGGTATACTCTGCCCACCGCCACTTTTGCAAAGGGGGGTACTGGGTGGGAGCGAGATGGCCTGAGCGCCGCGGGGGGTTTAAAAGAGTGCAGGGAATGTTCACGAGCAAGCGACAGTTGGGACAAAGGTTTGTCCCAGGTTGCAGCTCCTTAGCCTTCCCTGCATTGGGGCCTTGTAGGTAGCAGCAGTTGAGGTAGGGTGTTAGGGCTAAAATACTAAATTACAGCGACAAGGAAAAGATACTAACCTTCTCAAGACTGGGAGTCGTAATCCAAAAAGATTGGGCAACCCTAGCGATATACCCAGATTACACACTACACGTACAAAGATGACATGCACAATACGTACAAACCAAAGAAAGACTATGACACCAAGGCATCAAATATATGCTCCTCTTTCCAGCAAAAATGAAAATACTCTACAACGGAAAATCCTTATTCTTTGAGACCCCAGAAAACAATAAACTCCTGGATGGACAAACACAACCTAGGCCAAAGCCAGGAGAGGCACCCAAACAGAAACGGGGGGACAACTAACGAGATCAACAACCCACCTACTAGACCTCAATGTTACGCTCACCTGACTCCCACGGAGGCGCTGGCCAGGATCGTGCTGCTGTGACCAACTTGGGCCCGCTGAGACGTCCTTGGGGAAAATGATGTCTGCCTCTGGGGTTGCTGGGCTGGGCCTGGCTCCTTTAGGTAGGCATCATGACAGTACCCCCCCACAAGACCCCTCCCAAGGTTGTTTCCTCCGGGGGTTTTGGCTTGTTCGGGAATCTACGGTGGAACCTTCGTATTAATCGAGGTGCGTGAATATGGTTACTAGGCTCCCACGATCTCTCATGAGGTCCATAACCCTTCCAGTCAAAAAGATAGAAGAGTTTTGACTTTAACATTTTGGAGTCTAAAATGTCTTTCACTTCGAATTCTAATTCCCCATCAATTTGAATAGGATCTGGAGGCTTGGACAGTCGGGTTCCTGGTTGTACCGGTTTCAAAAGTGATGCGTGAAAAACGGGATGAATACGCATGTTGGAAGGCAAATCCAGTTTAAAGGCCACTGGGTTGATTATGGCTTTGATGGGGTAAGGCCCAATGAATCTGGGATTGAAAGTCTGTGGGCCCTTGAGAGATAAATGTCTAGTTGCTAGCCAAAACTGGTCTCCTACTTGGTAAGGAGGTGTTTTACTTCGGTGCAAATCAGCGTTTTCTTTGTACTTTTTCTTGGCTTGCTGTAAATGAGTTGTAGCTTCTTTGAAGGCTCGGGTTATTGTGGAATGCAGATGATTTACTGCGGGCATTTCCAGGGTCAGAGGTGGATCTAGGTCAGAGGTTCGAGGATGGTGACCATACACAGTATAAAAAGGAGTTTGACCGGTTCCGGAATGCATAGAATTGTTGTATGCATATTCTGCGATCCAAAGAATGTCTTTCCAATTGTACTCGGATTGGTGCAACATGCACCGAAGATATTGCTCGAGAGTCTGATTTGTCCTCTCGGTTTGTCCGTCGGTCTGGGGGTGGTGGCTGGTGGATAATCGCACATCTATTTGTGCTAGTTGGCAACACTTCCTCCAAAAATGGGAAATGAATTGACTTCCACGATCTGAGACTAGTACGGAAGGGAAACCATGTATTCGAACTATATTCTCCAGGAATTCCTTGGCCAGGATGGAAGCTGAAGGCAATCCTTTTAGAGGGATAAAGTGGGCCATTTTGGAGAACAGATCCACGATTACTAGGATAGTGTTGTAACCACCACACGGAGGCAGGTCCGTAATGAAGTCCATAGACAACGTGTGCCAAGGTGCCAGTGGAATCTCCAAGGGTTGAAGTAGGCCGGCTGGCCTGTTCCTTTGACCTTTATTTTGGGCGCAAACTCCGCAAGACATCACAAAAGACTTTATGTCTTTTCTCCAAGAAGGCCACCAGAATTGGCGTTTGATCTTTTCTTCCGTTTTAGCGATACCAGGGTGTCCTTCCATTAACGATTCATGATAATGAGCAATAACTAGTTCTTGCAATTCCTTACTTGGCAGAAATAACCGCTCTTGGAAGTACGGTAAGTTATCCTTAACGGTGAAGTGGGGACCCTTTTGAGTCCATTCCAGTAAGGCTGAAGGGTCAAAAAGTAGTTTGACTCGAGTTTCAACGTCCTCGATGGTTTGCAATGAAGTCAAACCTAAGATTCTTTGTTCAGGTATTATCGGCACAGGTTCTAAACACGAATTGGGTTCTTCCATGCCAATCCGGGATAAGGCGTCCGCTTTGCCATTCTTGCAGCCAGGGCGATAGATAATTATAAAATCAAATTCTGCAAAGAATAAAGCCCATCGGAGTTGTCGTGAAGATTGGGCTTTGGCCGTCTTTAAATACTGCAAATTTCTGTGATCCGTAATTACAGTGATGGTGTGTCTTGCACCGAGGAGGTAATGACGCCAAGCCTTAAAAGCAGATTTAATGGCCAGTAACTCTTTGTCGGTAATTGCGTAATTAATTTCAGGAGCTGAGAATTTCCTGGACCAAAAGGCTACAGGGTGTAGCTGGTTAGTTTTCGGATCCCTTTGCGACAGGACAGCTCCCATGGCTAAACTGGATGCGTCAGTTTCAACAATATACGGGAGATCAGGACGCGGGTGCTTCAACACAGGTGCGGAAGTGAATTTGGTCTTTAGGTCTTGAAAGGCTTGTTCGGCCTATGGAGTCGATTCAAAATGTTTATTCTTACGTAAAAGAGCAGTAATGGGTTGGACTATTCGTGAAAACTCCGGGATGAATCTTCGATAAAAGTTGGCAAAGCCAAGCATACTCTGAACCCCTTTCACTGAACCGGGAGATGGCCATTTGAGGATGGCGCCCACCTTTCGTGAATCCA
Source organism: Ambystoma mexicanum (assembly GCF_040938575.1). Classification (NCBI taxonomy): domain Eukaryota; kingdom Metazoa; phylum Chordata; class Amphibia; order Caudata; family Ambystomatidae; genus Ambystoma; species Ambystoma mexicanum. The sequence continues at coordinate 1,302,902,504 of NC_090932.1, forward strand.
TTCGAATTCCTTTAGGAGTCAGAACAAATCCGAGGAATTCAACCTCAGTGGTATGAAAGACACACTTTTCCAGCTTGGCAAATAGTTTGTGCTGGCGCAATTTCTCTAGAACTGCTCGAACATGTTTTCGATGATCTGACTCAGAAGATGAGTACACCAGGATGTCGTCGATGTATACGATGACACAAACATCGATAAGTTCTCGCAGAACATCGTTCATGAAGAATTGAAAAGCTGCAGGCGCGTTGCACAAACCGAAGGGCATAACCTGATATTCGAAGAGCCCGTATTTGGTGCGGAAAGCTGTCTTCCACTCGTCACCTTCTTTTATTCGCACTAGGTGATAAGCTCCCCGGAGATCTAACTTGGTGTATATACGAGCATCTTTTACTTGATCAAGAAGTTCAGGGATCAGAGGCAGGGGATAACGATTCTTTATCGTTATCTGATTTAAAGCGCGGTAGTCAATACAAGTTCTAAGGTCTCCTTCTTTTTTAGGCACGAAGAACAAAGCGGAAGAGACCGGGGACTTTGATGGGCGAATAAAGCCATTGGCAAGGTACTGATCCAAATACTGACGCAAATGCTGGTTTTCAGGTTCAGTGAGAGCGTAAATCCTACTACACGGCGGTTGAGCATTGGGAACTAGATCGATCTGGCAATCGTAAGAACGATGAGGGGGTAGCGTGTTAGCCTGTTCTTTCTGAAAAACATCCTGGTATTGAAGGTATTCTGCCGGTAGTTGAACAGTGGCGGGGGTTACTGTGGCTAAACCAATAGCTGGATTTCTAGGATAACAAGTGGGACCACAATCTGGAAAAGTTATTCTCTTTGCTCGCCAGTCTATTCGAGGATTGTGTGTTTCTAACCAAGGAATTCCGAGGATTACTTGAAATTGTGGAGCCTTGATTATATCAAACACTATTGCTTCCCGATGTCCATCCTGACTCACAAGTGTCACTTCTGTGGTGGAATGCGTTACCGGCCCAGAGGCTATTTCGGTACCATCAACCGTAGTAATGACATCCTGGTTTATTTTTGGATGCAGAGGAAGGTTCATCCTGGAGGCCAATTCGCGGTCCACGTAGTTTCCGATAGCTCCGCTGTCGACGTATGCTTTGATGGCATGCAACCGTTGGGGCTTTTTTGGATCCACGAGCACCATTGGCAAGACAAAATACGAGGTCAGAGAGTTCGTTTTCAAGCTCGGCAAGCAGACCTCTACGCTTGTCGAGCCAGGTCGTTTCCCGAAACAGGTTCCAATAAGTTGTTGTCAGAGGCACCAACCACCTTCCTAGGTGGTTTTACCGGACAATCACGAAGAAAGTGACCGGAAGCCCCGCAATAGAGGCATAGTTGCTTTTGTCGCCTTCTCTCGCGTTCCTTCTGAGTTAACGGTCCCTTAACTCCCCCTATTTGCATAGGTTCCGAAGCTTCGGTATTCCTGGGGTTTACGAGGGTTCTGATCGGTACTCGGGTTTCAAACTTGGACCGATCTGCTTTCCTATTCTGAAGTCTGTGATCCAGTTGTACCACAAAGTCAATATATTCTGCGCAGCCCTGGGGTGGATTCACTACTTGGGCCAGAATGTCTTTTAGCTCTCCGCGCAGACCCCGGTGAAATAAAGTGATCCTTTTATTTTCAGGCCATCCGGTTTCCACCACCAGTCTGTTAAAGGAGGCTATATAAGACAAAAGATCTTGACTACCTTGTGGTAGAGATAGCAGTTCGTTGTCAAGGGCCTGTCCCTGCGAGTGTCGAGCGAACAACCTTTCCATGCTGGCCTGAAAGCCCTGAAAATCCTGGAGAATTGGATCGTTCTGGTTCACCAAGGGAACAGACCAATCGGCAGCACAGCCACTTAGGTACGATAACACGAAGGCCACTTTGGTCCTATCATCAGGGAAGGCTCCTGGTCTGCATATAAAATGTAAGCGACATTGGTTCATAAAAATGCCATATTTCTTTGGGTCCCCCGCAAAACGTTCAGGCGGTGCTAAAGGCATGGATCCCGGCAGATTGATCTGAACAGGGTTACTCGAACCCAACGAAGTGGAAATTCCCCCGGGACTAGGTAAAGGAATTTGTCCAGCCTGACTCTGTAGCAATCGTTTGGCCAGGTCATCAGTTTGTTCCTTGGAGAGAATGAGTTCTCTTTTGAGGGCATTAGTCTCTTGGCGAGCTGAGTGTACCTCTGCCATTAATTCACCCAACAGCTGGGCCAGCTGGTCTGTCTCAGAAGTCTCCATAGCGCCCGGGTGGGAAATTGTGGGTAGGCTTTGCGTTCTGTTACGCTCACCTGACTCCCACGGAGGCGCTGGCCAGGATTGTGCTGCTGTGACCTCTTCTAAGGTGTTGCGCGGGGCTCAGAAGATGGACTGGACCGGACTCCCAACTCCTGCTTGTCCGGCTTGCAAAAGTATCCTTCTGTAGGCGAGAATAAGGGATTAACTGTCTGCGGGGAATGCTACCAGCCTCCCCCTTTCCCCTCTCACCCTCCTCGAAACCCTTCTGTGCTTCCCGTGGCGTCTCACCTTAGGGTCTTGAAGGGCGAGCTCTCCTTCCTGCTTCTGATGCAGGGGTGCGTTGGTATCCAGTTACTTCACTGGATTCTTGGTTTTATGAGAACCAAACTTGCTTGGCTTCCAGGTAAGTTCCTTGAAAGGTTCCCCTTTTGTCCTTGCATCAATATGCTAATGTCAATGTCTTTTTCCCCATGGGGGCCGGGGTACGGAATGCCGGGGAAAAGGCACCGACCCGAGATGCGAGGTGCAATCCCTGTAGAAATCAGGTAAGTCTTGATGAGCGTTTTTGGGTAATGTCTTTTCATTCGCTCATTGACGCTAATGTCTTTTTCCCCATAGGGGCCGGGGTCCGGAAACGCCTGGATGCGGCGCGGACCCGAAATGAAGAGGGAATGACCCAACAGGTAAGTCTTAACATGGAGGTTTAGGTTTCCTCATTCCCTTCTCTCTCTCACCTTTGCTCTTGTCTTTTTCTCCCTAGGCGTGGAAGCGTGGCTGCGAATCCGGGTGATCGCTGCTGAACATGGAGGCGCCCTGTGAAGGTGAGTGGAATGCGGCGCTGCGGCGGTCGATGCGATGTGCTTTTAAATTAAGTGTCTTCCTTTGCAGGATCGTTGGCGAGCTGACTCCGGAATGCGGATCTTGCAGGTAAAGTCTTTTCCTTCTCCTATTCTCTCTTTCTCTTCCTTTGTAGATGATCAGGATGCTGGCAGGCGTGGCAGAAGTCCGAATGCAGGAGCAAACACGGTGAGCGTCCAGCTGCTAGATGCAGAACAACGCGAAGCATGTGCTGCTCTTCGGGTGTGGTTTAAATAGCCTGTAAAGTAGTTCCAGGTATGTATCCTTCCACTCAGGTATGTATTCTTCCTCAGACCACACCCGAGTGATAAAGTAGTCCAAAAGATAAAGTAGTCCCATTCAGTCCTCAAGAGGCCCTGGATGTAGCAGCATGGTCTGCTTCAGGTAAGTGCACATTAAAACACTTACACACATGTCTTGCTTTATGAGCCTGGCGCCTAAGGCGCCAGAACTGGGGTCCAGAATGAGCCTGGCGCCAAAGGCGCCAGGACTGCGTCCAAAAGGCTCCAACTTGGGCCCGCTGAGACGTCCTTGGGGAAAATGATGTCTGCCTCTGGGGTTGCTGGGCTGGGCCTGGCTCCTTGGAGGTAGGCATCATGACACTCAACTCCACTGGCATCACGGAATACGAACACACAATGCAGGAGCTCAGCAACCTGACCCAACCAAACTGAAACCAAAAAACCATTTGGACATATGGTGGTGGGCAATAACCATAGCCAAATCACCCTATCGCTACCTTTCTGTCCCAACGCAGCCAGACCCCCCACCTAACTTAAAAATGGACTGAGAGTACCCTGGGTACTCATCCACCGACTCCCCGTGGACCAACGGGAAGATGATGGAGACGCCTCACACCAATGGGCAACAAGTTCAAGGTTATGCTTTAGTTTTGTTGTCAGAGTCACAGGGGGAAACCACCCTTCAGTGGGGAAGCTGCAAACCCAAGAAGCAACCAGAGACCCAAAGCCCACGAGCACAAAAAAGGCCAGAAAAATGGTTGAAACGAGATGGCACATGGGCAGAGCTGGAGAAATAGAGCACCGCGACATAACCAAGCTTTTAGGACATAGACTCATGATAAACCAAACAACAAACATCCAATGTCCGAAAACCTAAGAATAGCCACGTGGAACATACGTGGCCTAAATAACTACATCAAAAGGATGAGAGTAATGTTCTATCTACGCAGAAAAGCCATCCAAATCGCACTACTGCAAGAAACCCATCTAACACCAGACAAACAAACGCATATTCCCAGCAAATGTAGAGGAAAGGGATATGGTTCAGCATACTCCAATTACACAAGAGGGGTGTTCATATGGTTTGCGCCAGGCGTGACACACCGGATCATACACAAATACTCAGACACGGAGGGCAGGATCATACTACTACATGGATACGTAGACAAAAGAGAGTTTTGCATAATAGGCACCTATGCACCCTCCCAAAACGCAGCCACATTCTATCTCTCGCTTTACTCTATCCTGTCCTTGTATAGAGGCGCCCACTGTGTATGGGGAGGAGATTTCAATTGGGTGCTGGACCCTGTCCTGGACAGATCAGATCACATGGCAAAACCTCCCCCCCTCATCCAAAGCTCTGCAGACACTAACCCGAGACTTGGAACAACAGGAAATATGGCGATGACTGAACCTCGGCAAGCAAGAATTCTCATTTTACTCAAGTGTACACAAGATATACACAAGGATCGACTTTGTCTTCACGGGGAAGGAACATTTAGGGAACATAGCAGGAGCATCATACGAGGGCAGGACCCTATCCGACTATTCCCCCTTGGTAGTTCAATGGGTACTTGCAGATCGCCTCACACCCATCCCCACATGGAAATTGCGTGCAGAATCACTATGAGACGCTAGCTTCAGGGAGACCCTGAGACTCCAATCAGACCAGTTCTTTGAACTCAATCTAGGCAGTGTAGATAACACCAGCACAGTGTGGGAGGGCTACAAAGTGGTCATAAGGGGAGTAGCGATAGCCACTACGGGAGGTGTACAAAAGGACCTGGAAAACCAAATCTCAAAAGTAGAAGCCGAAATCACAAACCTAGAAAAAAAACGAGACCCCAGGCAAAATAAAGAAAGTGTTGTAAACCCAAGACCAAGCCCTCAGGGGAAACACAAGGGGAAGGTTGCTGGTGCTATGGGGGGGTATTCACTAAGTAGATGCCATCTTTGCCCCTCCTGTAGGTGTGTCTGGTGTGGCAAGAGAAGACGTGCAAAAGCAAAACCGGGAAAAACTAGATTTCCCAGCAGCCTCGCACCTCGTGACTACAGCCCCAGCAGCCCGGATTCGTTGCCGGGAGAAATCAGGCACACAGAGCCTGCAAACGGCCCAGAATGCCCAAGCCAATGCCCCAGAGCAACAAGCATGCGCGAAAGGACTTGTGTGCATGCGCGACCTGCATCAAAGATAAGTGATTTGTTTGACTATCGTTACGGAGCATGCTGCAATTACCTACCTGCTAAACTAACCCTCGTTAGAGACTCCGGTTGACTGTCTGACAGCTGGGAGAGCCGAGCAAGCACATAGGAGGGAATATCTGAACAATCAGAATGTTTACTAACTAACTGCATGCTGATTTACATCCGCCAGTTGCGGGTGCTTGTGAGTGAGTTGAACAGTTACCTGAAGTACATGAAAGGCACATGCTATGCTAATTGTTCCCTTTCTTGCCAGGAGCATTTTGTCAGCTTAACGGCCAAACTCCCTACGGGCCCCCCAGACTACGGAGCCGGCGGGCAGAAAGAACTTAAAGAGAAGCCAGAGCTAAGTGCTTTTGCATGTTCTATGTGATGCATTGCCACAGTTAATGCAAATGTGATATGTTGGAATTCATGCTATGAACATACTAAGGAGGCGAAAGTCAGTGCTACATTTAAACTGAGTGCTGGGCCTCATCTTGGGTAACGCATGCGTGTGATACCATTGTAAGGGGGCATAACTCAGTGCAGGTTAATAACTGAGTGCGGAGCCTCGTTTTGGGTAAAGCATGGTTGAGATATAAATGAGTGCACGGATGTGTGAATGAGAACATTAAGTTATTTATGCAATCACAACCACCAAAGCAGTCTCACCAAGGTCGGAGTCAAGGAGCATGTTTTCCCTATTATTCCCCTGCCTGTCCACAACCCCTCCCTAAACCTCAATCCTGTTTTCCTACTTCCCCCGAACCTATCCAACCGTGGACCCTAACCCTCTTTCCCCGTGTGGGTCGCGGTGGCCTGCGTTTATCTAATCCAGGTGCCAAGACCACCAAGGGGAGGTAGGAGTTCTTGCTACTTCTGCGTTGGGACAGATCTCGCCTCGACAGAAGCGCGAACCCACGTATAACTTCAGTGCCTAAGTAGCACAAACTCTGCAGTCATGGAAGACATGGCACGCGTCCTACACAAACTAAAAGAAGCACTAGAAGCCACTAGGCAGGACTATGCAACGTTAGCCACCAGGGTACAGGAACTCACAGCTCAGGGACGACCACTCCCGGATGGGGCCGTCCATTACCAGTGCAAGTTCAGGTCACTACAGAACCACCCATGCCCCTGGCTATCCCGGAAAGGTATGGGGGAGATTCACAAAAGTTTTCTATTTTTATGACACAATGTCAATTACACTTTCTGACTAAACCAGCCATATTTCTTTCAGCCCAGTCCCGTACTGCCTTTATTATTTCCTACCTCACCGGGGACGAAGCAGCATGGGCTACCCCTCTCGTACAGAAAGATGATGCCTTATTATACGACTGGGCGGAATTCCAAGATGAGTTTGGAAAAATGTTTAACCAAAAAGCAGCTTCCCTAATTCGAGATAGAGAGCTACTCACACTGCGACAGGGAAGCAAGGACCTCATTACTTACGTGACCACATTTAACCGCTTGGTGGTGGAAGCCAAGTGGCCTCACGAGGAAAGGTTAGCCCTTTTCTACCAAGGACTTAGGGAGGAGTTAAAAGACTTGATAGCACAGATAGACCCCCAGCCAACCTCCTGCACGGGAATGATAGAGCTGGCCTTGCGCCTGGATCATCGACAAGGGGAAAGGAGACAAGAAAAGAGAAGATGGGACAGCAAACAAAACCTAACAAAACCATATTATTCACGGACGCAGACCAGCACAAGTAAAACAGAAAAAACCTCAGAGCCCGAACCCATGCAAATTGGAACAATACGAGGACCACTCTCTAAGGAGGAGCGGGATAAACGGAGATGAGAAAAACTTTGTATGTATTGCGGTAAGTCTGGGCATTTTGTGAAGGAATGTGGGGCCAAACCTAAAAACACTACACCAGCGGGAAACGCCAATGCTCGCCAGTGAGGAGGGCGGATCTGTCGAGCTTAAGTCACAACGACGCCCCTACCCATATGCTGGGTAATGTGACGCATGCTCACAAAACCCATATCACCGTCAAACAGGTATTTTACAGACGCGCCAAAAAGACCAGTCAGTTACCCTTATAGTAGACTCGGGTGCTATAGGTAACTTCGTTGTTGTTGATTATGCTCAAAAGCTAGGGCTACCGGTGACACCTAAGGGAATTCAGGAGGTGGTCTTTTCTGTTGATGGATCTCCATTGAGGTCGGGACCTGTGACGCAGCAAACAGGGGAGGTCGTACTGAACATCCAAGGACATAAAGAGCTCATTAAATTTGACATCATCGCAGCTCCCCAGTTTGGTTTAATCCTCCGATTGCCTTGACTCGTGATGCACAACCCAGTTATTGATTGGACATGTGGCACGGTTCTCTTTTCTTCAGGCTACTGTGGTACTCATTGTACAAAATAAGTGGGACACGTAGTGCAGGTTCTGGGGGCCACACAAGATACAGAAAAAGAACTATTGAAGGACCTGCCACAGGAATACGAAGACTTTCGAGATGTCTTCAGTAAAGCAGCTGCGGAAACGCTACCACCACATCGGGAATTTGACTGTCTGATAGACCTAGAGCCGGGAGCCACACTGCCTTGCAGCAGGATTTATGCGTTAACCGAAGCGGAGAATCAACATCTCAAGGAATACATAGACGCTAACCTGCAAAACGGTTTCCTTCGTCATTCCACCTCACCTGTCTCATCACCGTTATTTTTTGTTCCGAAGAAAACTGGAGATCTCAGGACATGTATCGATTATCGTGCGGTGAATCGAATTACCATAAAGAATAGGTATCCACTCCCGCTTATACCAGTTTTGTTGGACCAAGTTCGGGGAGCCACTATCTACCCGAAATTGGACCTACGAGGTGCCTACCATCTGGTACGGGTGCGTGAAGAAGACGAATGGAAGACTGCCTTCAGAACGAAATTCGGACTCTATGAGTATCAGGTCATGCCATTCGGTCTCTGTAATGCACCCGCCGCCTTCCAGCACTTCCTGGATGAGGTCCTTCGTGGTTTCCTGGACATTTTCGTTGTAGTCTACATAGACGATATCTTGATTTACTCCCATACCGAAGAGAAGCATGTGCAACATTTCTGATCCATTTTATAGCGTCTACGCGAACACCAGTTATTCGCCAAATTGGAGAAATGTTCATTCCACTGTACCACAGTAGAGTTCCTCGGATTTATTCTGTCTCCGAAAGGAGTAACTATGGATACACACAAAGTACAAACAATTCTAGATTGGCCAGCCCCACAAAACATCAAAGAGGTACAATCAGTATTAGGGTTTGCAAATTTTTACCGTAGGTTCATCCAAGGATTTGCACAAAAAAGTTTAGCTATTACTCATCTACTAAGAAAAGGAAGACCTTTTGTGTGGGATTCCGAGGCAGAACAAAGTTTCAATCAGTTAAAAGAGGCTTTCACCACAGCACCAGACTTACTATATCCAGATCATACACTGCCGTTCATAGTAGAAACCGATGCTTCGAGTTACGCTCTGGGGGCGATCCTGTCCCAGCGAGATCAGACGGGACACTTACATCCAGTAGCCTATTATTCGAGAAAACTTAGCTCAGCAGAACAAAACTATACTATAGCGGATCGTGAACTCCTTGCTGTCAAAGCCGCCTTTGCTGAATGGAGGCACTATCTGCTAGGTGCGAGACATACCATCACGGTCCTAACAGACCATCGCAATCTTCAATTTCTGAAGTCAGCACAAGCTCTTTCTCCATGGCAATTGAGGTGGGCCATGTATTTTGCTGACTTCGACTTCGTTGTCACATACCATCCAGGGCAGGAAAACAAAAAAGATGATATACTCTCCAGATATCCAGAAACAAAGGTTTTAACCAGGGAAGAAGAAATAGCGAAACCTATAGTACCCCCAGCCAATATCATAGGAGGTATGACCAACACACTGCTCGAAGAAATAGGCAATGCAATGACTGCTCAGGAATTACTGCAATGGGAAAACCTAGAGCTCCAACGTCATCTGCAAGGTGGAATACCATACCAAGGAGAAGCGGTGTATTTGCCTACAAAGACCCTACGAACTCAAGCTCTCAAGTGGTGCCATGATTCCCCTTTAGCTGGTCACCCGGGTGTTAACAAGACACAAGAACTGATCAAACAGCATTATTGGTGGCCCAAATTCCACAAGGAAGTCCAGAACTAAAACAGATCACAAGAAGCCAATGGGATTGCTTAGACCTTTACCCACGCCGTCACAGCCATGGCATACGGTATCTTTAGACTTCATCGTGGAGTTACCTCCGGATCAAGGCTACATTACAATATTAGTGATAATAGATTCACTCGCCAAATTAGCTCACTTCATGCCCAGTCGCGGCCTGCCTACAGCAGGCGAATTTGTGAATTTATTTCTTCAACACATAGTCCGACTGCATGGGGTACCGCAGCACATAGTTTCGGACCGTGGATCCCAGTTCACATCAAAATTCTGGCGTCTCTTCTGTGATAAAATAGGTATTCAATTACAAATGTCCAGTAGCTATCATCCCGAGACGGACGGGCAAACGGAGCGACTGAATCAGACACTTGAACTTGTTGTTTTACGCGCAGTGCCGAGGATGGTTGGGTGGAACATCTATGGCTGGCAGAACTAGCGTACAACAATTCCAGGCACACCTCCACAGGGTATTCTCCATTTTATGTGACCTATGGATATAATCCGCATATACAACCAAGCGGTGCAAGTATCCCGGATACACTACCTTCAGTACAAACCAAAGTGACTCACCTAACACAAACCTGGAAGGCTGTTCACCAGAATCTACTCGTAGCCAAGAACACCAGTAAGAAATATGCCGATAGAAAGCGTTGTGCTAATCCAGAGTACAAAATAGGAGACAAAGTATGGCTCTCGACACGGCACTTGCGCCTACCTGGGTGTCAGAAATTAAAACCTTGCTTCCTAGGCCCATTCAGCATCACACAAATTATCAACCCAGTTGCCATGCGGCTTTTTCTCCCTGACCACATGAAAGTTCATCCGGTTTTTCATGTGGCACTGTTGTAACCTGCAGTCCCTCACATACGCATGGAAAGGCCACCACCTGTACTGGTAGAGGGGTTCCCGGAATACGAGGTTCAGGCCATTTTGAACTCACGGGTAAGGGGTGGTTGGTTGTATTACTTTGTTGACTGGGTGAGGTTTGGTCCCGAGGATAGGTCTTGGGAACCCGCTTCAAATGTGCATGCTCCTGGACTCTTACGCCTGTTCCATCGCAATCACCCCGCTAAACCAGGCCCTTCTGTGGGGATGGGGTGTACTGTTGTAAACCCAAGACCAAGCTCTGAGGGGAAACACAAGGGGAAGGTAGTTGCTGGTACTATGGGGGGGGTATTCACTAAGTAAATGCCATATTTTCCCCTCCTGTAGGTGTGTCTGGTGTGGCAAGAGAAGACGTGCAAAAGCAAAACCGGGAAAAACTACATTTCCCAGCAGCCTCGCACCTCGTGACTACAGCCCCAGCAGCCCGGATTTGTTGCCGGGAGAAATCAGGCACACAGAGCCTGCAAACGTCCCAGAACGCCCAAGCCAATGCCCCAGAGCAACACGCATGCGCGAAAGGACTCGTGCGCATGCGTGACCTGCGAGCGCTTGTTCGCGCTCAACTCTGCTCCCTAGAGGACGTACCTTACAGAGCTCCAGCAAAGTCTCACACGGAGCCGCCCTCGCTGCCGGAACACTATCTTCAGGCCCCGCGGCATCAAAGATAAGTGATTTGTTTGACTATCGTTACGGAGTATGCTGCAATTACTTACCTGATGAACTAACCCTTGTTAGAGGCTCCGTTTGACTTTCTGACAGCTGGGAGAGCCGAGCATGCACATAGGAGGGAATATCTGAACAATCAGAATGTTTAATAACTAACTGCATGCTGATTTACATCCACCAGTTGCGGGTGCTTGTGAGTGAGTTGAACAGTTACCTGAAGTACATGAAAGGCACATGCTAATTGTTCCCTTTCTTGCCAGGAGCATTTTGTCAGCTTAACGCCCAAACTCCCTACGGGCCCCCCAGACTACGGAGCCGGCGGGCGGAAAGAACTTAAAGAGAAGCCAGAGCTAAGTGCTTTTGCATGTTCTATGTGATGCATTGCCACAGTTAATGCAAATGTGATATGTTGGAATTTATGCTATGAACATACTAAGGAGGCGAAACTCAGTGCTACATTTAAACTGAGTGCTGGGCCTCATCTTGGGTAACGCATGCGTGTGATACCACTGTAAGGGGGCATAACTCAGTGCAGGTTAATAACTGAGTGCGGAGCCTCGTTTTGGGTAAAGCATGGTTGAGATATGAACGAGTGCACGGATGTGTGAATGAGAACGTTAAGTTATTTATGCAATCACAACCACCAAAGCAGTCTCACCAAGGTCGGAGTCAAGGAGCATGTTTTCCCTATTATTCCCCTGCCTGTCCACAATCCCTCCCTAATCCTCAATCTGGTTATCCTACTTCCCCCAAACCTATCCAACCCGTGGACCCTAACCCTCTTTCCCCGTGGGGGTCGCGGTGGCCAAGACCACCAAGGGGAGGTAGGAGTTCTTGCTACTTCTGCGTTGGGACAGATCTCGCCTCGGCAGAAAGCACCCTCATGTCATTAAGATTAAAATACATGGAATACTGGGAAAAACTGGGAGATTTCAGCTTCAAGAGATACACTGAAAAAATACATAGGCAAGGGGATAAACCAGGCAGACTATGGGCCTGGCTGGTCAGGTGACTAGATAACAAGGAGGAGGTGGCAGAAATAACAGACGAGAGCGGGGACAGAAAGAGGTCATAATTAGAAATTAACCAAACCTTTAAAGACTTCTACACCAAACTATATGAAGACAACACACACTTGAAAATGCCTGAGATACTGGAAACCTTAGAAGATCTAGGGCTACCAAACCTAACAACAGAACAGCGAGAAATGCTAGATAGCCCACTCACACTAGAGGAGATACAGGGAGTTATCGCCTCACTACCTACTGGGAAAACCCCTGGCGCCGACGGACTCCTGCTCGAATTTTATAAGGAATACACAGATATGCTAGTCCCACAATTACTGCAGGTCTTACAAGAGGCATACGAAAGAGGAACCCTCCCTGACTAGATGGAACAGGCCCAAATACTACCCATCCTAAAACTAGGCAATGGCAGCAAACTATGTGAGTCCTACCGGCCCATAGCACTAATAAACCAAGACACGAAGATCCTCACAGCGATCCTCACAGATCGACTCAAAAGGGTAATCACTACACTAGTCCACCCAGAACAGACTGGTTACATCCCAGGCAGGGCCACAACAGCAAATCTAAGACACCTCCAGATGGTCAAAGACAGAACACACACCAGATCAGAAGGCTGCGCAGTAGCTGCTCTAGATGTCATCAAGGCTTTCAATTCTGTAAGATGGGAATGGATGTCTGTCACGCTAGAACACTATGGAATAGGCCAAGGGTTCATCCGATGGATACACATGGTATATGCCAAACCATCGGCAAGGGGACACACAGGTAAATACATCTCAGACCTATTCCCGATCAGTAGAGGCACCAAACAGGGCTGCCCACTCTCTCCTCTCCTAGACAGAAGCGAGATCGCACAAACCCCTACGTTCCTACAACTAGGGAGACAAATATGGAACAGAACCAAAAAACTTCTGAAAATAAAAGAACCCTATTCTCCCCAGATACCGCTAGCAGCACTCAATGGAACCAGCAGAGATGACTTCAAACAAATCAGAGACCATTGGGAGACAAAAGGAATCGTCACGACGGGAGACCTAGCCCCAGAAGGAATGAAACTAGACGTTCAAGACCTAGTCGAGTCCCATGAATTACACCATGGCCAATTTATAACCCATGCAAGACTCATCAAACAACTGAATACAAAATGGCTGTCTCCAACAGCAATGCAAACAGAAGATCCAGTCCTAGACCTGCTCTACAACGTCGCCGAGGGAGGACATATACTATCCAGGATATACCAAGCGATCACAGAAGGGCTCCCCAAAAGCACGGACAAAGGAAGGCAGACATGGGAAAGAATATTAGACAGGACAATCACAGACAAGCAATGTGCTAAGGCGAAACTCTGCCCAAAACAAAATATCCAGAAATGCCAGGCTAAAACAATTGCAGTTCTACATACTTAACAGAGCAAACCTAACCCCACAAAAAATATCACACTTCCCAGGTGCCACTGCACAGACCAAAATGCAGAGAGGAAAACGCAAACCTGGGACACATGTTCTGCTTCTGTCCAAGAATCCCGAAATACTTCCAAGAAATAGAGCAGCGCTTGAGAGAGAAAGGGATGAAAGGCCAGGAGTGGACCATCGAAGCCTGTCTCTTGGGCCTCTACAGTTTCCAGAATAAAAACAAAGCAATGGAAAAGATGATTATTCTAGCATGGGCGCTAGCTAAGCGATGGATAGCGATGAAATGGAAGGCCAGAGATGGACCCAAAATAGAGATGTGGTGGAAAGATTTACAAAGGTGGACCAAAGCAGAGACGGCAGTCTGGCACGAAGCACTACAAAAGGAAAAAGAGAAAGCTCAATAGACATAGCAACATGGAACACAATAATACAAGATCTGTTCACCTCTCCGGACAACAGGCCCCCCTAAATGCACGGCACCGGACAGAAAGCCAAGTTGCAATGAAAAAAAAGACCCTGAGAAGCGCAACGATCACCAAACACACACCACCTCCAGAGACATTGACTTGGGCACTCAGTATCTCGACAGCATTACCTTGTGACCAAGTTTTCTGTTAAAAAGTTGGGGTTAGGGAGGTACTGAGGGAGGGGCGGGCAAGGGTATTCAAAGAGCATCAACACACATCATGTTGTAATGTATTTTAATATGCATGGAAAACCAATAAAACATATTTTTTAAAAATGCATTTAATTGTAGGGGAATTGTTTATTTAACTGTTTAGAAATTTGTTAAACTGGATATGTTAGTCTGTAAGGCCAGGGAGCCAGGTTAGCATTTCTTTGTGAGCTGTGGCCTGTCACATTAAAGCAACCTTTTCCACCAAAAAGCGAGTCTGGATAAATTTGTGCAGTAAGCCCAAAACTTCTTTCGCTTTAAATCAAGCTTCCTGATTTCTCGCAGTCTGAATGTCCCTCATGTGCGGTTTTGGATTTGGGCCAGACTGCGTTGTTCGCAGAATCCTCTGTCTTTTTTCCAGCACCCTGCTGTAGTACCGGTAAGTCCCTTTTACTTACAATTGTTTTTCCCCCGAGCGTGGACCAGCTCCTGCTCTGCCCTGGCTGCTTCTTTCTGTTGCTGTTTTCTCCACGGTGCTAGGACATGTTTTGTGGTATATTGATCAGTTGGTCCCATTTGATCCTAGCTGGCCTGTCCTTCATATTGGAGCAAGTGCATGCTTACGGTGTTTTCTCGGGTATCGTGGTTGAGCAGGTGGCTCTTCACGTGCGCCTGAAGAAACGCTTCTCTTCTGCCCCTTAAAAGTCGGGCTGCACCGGAGCAAGGTGAAGCTCACGGCACTGAAGCAGAGCAATACTTCAAAAGGAAAAGTCTTTTGTGTACGTAGATGATTCGTGGTGCTGCGCATGGAGCACCAAGGTTGTGTTTCTTGCTGCCCAGGCAGCTGCTTATAGCCTCACAGAATACCCCTAGGCACAGCATGTGTGTGGGGTGGCTTTCTGCTCCCCCGGCCGGCTGGTGCTGACTGCAGTCAGCACCTCATGGTGACCATTTTTGGTCACTTGTTATTTCCTCCTGCCTTCCTGCTTTCTTGTTGGGGGGGGGGGGGGGGGCTGCGGCCAGGGCTTTAAGTGGGGTAAGAAATCGAGGGGGGGCCCTCATTTGGGGGCGTGGCTTGTGGGAGGGGCGTGGCCTAAAAGTACGCAAATCGTAGGGTATACACACAAATATATATAAATGTTATATATTTGTGTGCGTACCTTACTATGGTTTGTGTACTATGCAAACCATCTTTTCTAAACATAGAAATATGTAACATATTTCTACGTTTATAAAAGATGGCTTGCAAAGTACACAAACCATAGTAAGGTACGCACACAAATATATAACATTTATATATATTTGTGTGCATACCCTACGGTTTGCCTAGTTTTCAGGGCACCTTTTTTAAACATTTCAGGTTTATAAAAGATGGCTTTGAAAGTACACAATTCATGCCATCTTTTATAAAGCTTTGACTACGGACAAAATTGTCCGTCGGCAAAGCTTTATAAAAGATGGCTTGAAATGTGTACTTTCAAAGCCATCTTTTATAAACCTCGAAATATGTTGAGGAATCCCCAGGTTCGCCGAGGGTTAAAGACGCCTGGCGACCTGGGGAAACAAAGGGACAGTAACTGCCTCTGGTGACCTCTCGCGCGAGGGGTCACTAGATGCAGTTACTATGACTGACGGAAGTGGCAACCAGTCACAGCGTCGCTGTGGTTGGCTGCCACTTCTGTCAGCTTGCCTGACTTCATTGCAGGCACATCATCCCGCCAATGTTGTGGTAGGACGGGGGCCCCGGCAGGGCCCCGGCTCAGTCCCACTTTTTGGAGACTGCCGGGGCCCAGCCCCAGCAGGCCCCGGCCCACTTTAACCACTGGCTGCGGCACATGCTAATGTGCTTAGCCCCTTTGTAGTGGGCTGATCCTGCCTGTCTCTTTTGTAGCTGAGGAGGAGGGAGGTGTATGGGGCGGACCATGTGTATGCAACTGTTCTGCCCATACCCCTGTGTGCTTCTTGCCCCCCAGGTTACTTGTCCGCGCTTTCGAGCTGCGGGTTGCCCCCTCAGCAGCACTGGCTAGAAGTCTGTTGGCTGGCTGTTCTAACCTCGCTAATTCCTTAGCGGGGGCATCCCATCGCCATGTCCCGCCCCCCTCCTCCCTTGCTCCATCCGACCCGGCCACGCAGGCCAGTACTTCCTTCCCCAGCCCTTCTATCATTCCACCACCTCCCCCACCCCTGTTCTCGTGCCGGCCTGCTGCCGAAGTGATCTGTGACCTGGCCCCGAGCGCTTGTTCTTCTTCTTGCTGATAGATTTGTATCCATCAGCGGGGATTTTTGGATACCGAGGCTTGAGCCTCATTACTCCATCTTCTCGGGTTGAGTATGTAGTCGTGGGTTTGTTTTCTTCTTGGTCTGTGGCCCTCATTCCAACCCAGGTGGTAAGTTCCCTACTTTACCACCATGGTGTAAACTATGTTTACACCATGGTGGATGGCGGATTTACCGCCCCATTCCAAGGTGAGTGGGGTGGTAAATCCCCAATCCCCATTTACCCTTCCCCATTCCCATTTTTGCCCCATAGGGCATAATGGGAGTGGGGAAGGCGCTAATTACGGCACCGTAAATTACGGTGCCGTAATTAGCGCCAAGGACGCTTAGCGCCTTGGTACTTAACGCCTGCTAAAAGCAGGCGTTAAGGTGGAAATGAGCCGTCGGCGCCGTTAAACCCTTAACGCCTGGGTTGGAATGTGGGCCTGTGTGTTCTTGTCACAGTAGAGCTGGGCTCTGTGACCTGGCGCTTGTTCTTCTTCTTGCTGATAGATTTTTATCCATCAGCGGTGATTTTTTGGATACCGAGGCTTGAGCCTCATTACTCCATCTTCTCGGGTTGAGTGTGTAGTCGTGGGTTTGTATTCTTCTTGGTCTGTGTGGTCTTGTCACAGTAGGGCTGGTTTCACTGGGTCTTCGCAGTGATGGGCCGCGGGTAGCGGTCGAAGGGGTTTGCAGTGGTGGCAGTGAGTCTTCTGATCAGAGGGTTCGGGTTCTGATCCAGTTCTTGGCAGAAGTTCTTACTCAGCTTTGCTAGATGTTCATCCAACATCTCGATGTCCAGGTCTCTGTGAAGGTCTGCTATCCTTGTGAAGATTGGAGCTCCAGATGATATCCGCAGGGCCTTGTTCTGGACTATCTGAAGACTCTTCCGGTGTCGCTCATGGCAGGTCATCCATGCTGGTGAGGCATAAGTCAGGGTTGGTCTGATGATCGCCTTGTAGACGTTGATCTTTGTCCGGAGGGGCATGGACTTGCTCTTCAGGAGTGGGTACAGCGCTGCCATCTTTCCTGTTGCCTTCTGCTGAGTATTCTCGATGTGGCTTTCCCAGTTGAGTTTGCTGTCCAGGGTCACACCGAGGTAGCGGCTGCTGCTCTCCCATTTGATGGTCTCCCCGTTGAGGCTGATGTGTGGGTGCTCCTTGATCTTCTTTCTGGTGAACAGCGTTGCAGTTGTCTTCCTGGTGTTGAGTTCTATCCGCCAGTCGCTGTACCACTTTGCGATGGTATCCAATGAAGCTTGCAGGTTCTTCGCCACTTCCTTTTCGCTGAAAGACTGGGAGATTACTGCAACATCGTCTGCATACAGTGCCAGGTTCGTCTTGTGGAGATCTGTCGGGATGTCGTTGGTGAAGAGGTTGAACAGGAAGGGTCCGAGGTTCGATCCCTGTGGCACGCCTGCTCGGATGGGATGTGAAGAGGACATCTCAGACCGCATGGCGACATGGAAGGTGCGGCCTCCCAGGTAGCTTGCAATCGTCTTCACCAGGTAGTTCGGAAATCCCAGGCCAATCATCTTGTGCAGCAGTCCCTTGTGCCAGACTCGGTCGAATGCTTTGGCTACATCCAGGAAGACGATTCCTGTGGACTTCTTGATGTTGAATCCGTGGCTGATGGTGTCCACCACTCTCAGTAGCTGATGAGTCGTTGCATGCTCCTTTCGAAATCCAAACTGTTCCTTTGCTAGTAGATTTCTGTGACCTGGGATGCGATCCCACTCCTTTATAGGGCTTCCTCCCCCCTCGGTTTCCTGCCCTGCCCCTTGTCTTGTGCCGTCTCCCCTCCTGTCTTCCGGGGGCGGGACTCCTGCTGTGGGCTGCCTGCCCCCCCCCCCCACGTTGCAGAGGAGGGGGGAGGTTGGCTGGGCAACCCCCACTAAGGGGCGGCGCCCGCCATGCCTCATGCTTCTGCGCGTTCGACCCACCATAGGCAATGTATGCATGGTGGAGACCAGTTGTGGCGAACGCAAGAGCAGCAAGCATTGGCAAAGCAAGTAGGCCAGGCTTTGTAAACTAAATATTAAGTCGCTGATTACACATTTGTCTGAATTTTATCTGGAAGTACCACCCAATGGTAGTAGCATTGCCGCATATGGCAAGCATGCAGTCATTTGAAAACTATGCATGATTCTGAGCTTTAGGTCTGAACTTTAGGTCGATCTTTAAGGTATTACTCATTTGGGAGTGCCATGGGAATTTCACATTACCCCATGTGGTAATTACTGCACGTGGGAATGCTTTTGTGCAAATGTAGTTACCGCCACACAAAAGCTGTTGGAAGAGATGAGTTTGACTTTTCAGACTCTGAATTTGTCAGAGTGGTAAAGCATCAGGTATTCTAAGATCTAATCAGGCCATACGACGTTATTGCCCAGTGGGGGTTTAACACAAGACAACTGCCTTCTACATTTGAAATGCCAGGCCTGTTGGCATTTACAGTTCTTGTTTCATTTACTGGTGATTCGCTGACGATGGCGTAGATGGTAAAAGGGGGGCATCAGCAAGCTTGGGGCCCAGAGGGAGATTCCAAACATCCCACCTCAGAAAAAGAAAAAATCATTAGAAGTGTCCCGTTGGGTATTTAGAAAAGTAACAGAGCTTAATCTCCTCGGACAGCACGGAGGACTCATTTGAGTCCTTCGTGCTGTCCGAGGAAATGATATGCTCAACCTGTAATTAGACAAAAAAAAGAGTGGCACAGCACACTGCCATCAGAAGCCTTTTTATTTGTTTTAATACATCAGCCACACACCCACATGGACAATTGCGTTACTTTTCAAAATACCTTAGAATATTGGGCAGACACAATTCAAGGGGCCAACCAGGGCCAGCTTTTTTGATTTCATTAACGCAACAAACAGAACACGATCGTTTCGCCATAGGTTTGTACTATGTCTGCAACCATTTGTTAACTTCTAAGCGTCCCCTTGGGCATTCACCGGATTCTCCAGCCTTTGTAATTTGAATTAGCGGCTCCCGTGCAGATCTGCAGGCAAAGCATGTGGTGGTGGCCGGGCCGAAATCGTCCCTGGGGAGTGGGGGGCCGCTTTCTAGCCATGTCTGGGCCGGTTTGGAAGAAGAAAAAAAAATTGAAAAAAAAATATTTTTTTTCTTTAAAATTATTATTTTTATAAAAAGCTTTTCATCCTTCTTAGGTGGATAGATGAGTAATAACATAGGTTGGGTGATATTGTTTGCATATTTGTTCTATAAAAAAGAGCTTAAGCGGAAGTGCTATACAATAACATATTATCATTTGGCCTTGGACGTCTGCTTGGATTCACAGTAATTTAGTGTACTTAGGAACAATGCTATTTGATGCCACTTCCTGTTTTGTCAAGGGGTGAAGGGTTGTGTTTCATCGCTTCCCGGGATGTCACTTTGGGGTGGGGTCAAATTACATCACTTCCGGTGATGTAATCAGGGGTCAAGGGTCGTGAGGCGAGGGGTGGGCCACTTTTCTTTGGGTGACCGGGCCTATTTCTTGTCCCAGTCCGACCCTGGGTGGAAGCAGAGTGAAGCTCAGTCGGTGAGAGGGGGCTGTGAGTGATTCACTGCCCACATATATTAACTACTCTGGCATCAGCAGAGCACCGAAACACACCGGCAGCCAAGGCACAATGTCATACTTAATGAGCTCCGCTTAATGCACTTCATGAACTGTGGGCTCAAGTGCTGCTGCTGGGTGGCACTGCTACGAAACAGTGGTTTCTTCCTGTAGTTCTAGGGGGAGAAGTATTTTTTTTCATTTTTATCAACATGTGTTTAGAGGGTAGTTTTAAAAACGCACCATTCTGCGTATATATCATAAAAGAAAACAAACTCTGGGTAAAACCCCAAAAAAACACTTTCAGGCATGCCTTGCCAATTAAGCCAGGATTGCCCTATTGAACACTTAAATAATGAGTAGACTATGTGGGGCACAGAGCCCCTAAGCACACATTCCTAGCTCTGGTCCGGACTGGGCGGAGGGTGAGGGAAGAGATGGTAGTGCCTGGAATTGATACTGGTAATCTTTATTACATGTAGTCCTATACTTCCTCATCACAGTGCATACTCTCCTCCTGCCCCCCCCCCTCCCCCATGCAGCGACTGACCACAACCTTCCTATGGCTAGCGGCCAGGACGTCATTTTGGAGTTGTCAGGGGTCGCACCTGCGACCCCTGAGTTCTCCCTTGCTACCCCTGTGGTCTCCATTGCTACACCTAAAAAAATATAGAAGGTTTAAAAAAAATGTAAAGGGAACTTCTGGGCTGTGGCCAATGCCATGTGGCTCTTTGTTTCTGGAGTGGCTGGCCTTCTTGTTCAGGCCTCTTTAAAAAAAATAGGGAGTTCCACAAGTGTAACACTTTGAACAGTGACCCTAAATAAGAACAAATAGGAATACCAAATAATTTGTCTTTCTGGAACTCTATACAATAATTGCTAGAATCATCAAAGATTTATTTCAGGCACACTTCAGGGGGTGAGTCGATGATTTAGTCTGTTCTTAAACACCTCAAATTCACAACGCAGACAAAAACGTCCAAAAAGCATTTGGGACTATGTATTTCACTTTTAACAAGTTGCAGTTATAGCATTATTATTCTCCTGTTGTCTCTATTACGATCATCCCAAGACATTCCATCGCGGTGTCCTCGGTCCAGGGTCGGATAGGCCCGAAAGCATCCTTGGGGAGGGGGGGCCGGTTTCTAGCCATGCTTGGGCCGTTTTGGAGAAAAGAAATTGGAAAAAAAAATGTCTCTATCACTCCAGTCTTTCTCACTCCCCTTCCTTCTATTTCTCCCTTCTACTGCTCTGTCCTATTCTCCAATCTCCTCCTCTGTACCTGTGTCTTCTCTCCTAACCCACTCTCTCTTTCACTCACACTTCCTTCCTCTCTGTACCAATCTCACCTTCCACTATTTATCTTCACCCTCTACACTCACTCTCTTCTATCTCTTACCCACAGACTGTACTCTACTACCACCCACTCCAACATACACTCTCACAATAACCACTCCAGTCTCTTAAGCTTGGTACCAATCTCTCTCATACACACAGTACTTCACCTGCAATGTCATCCAATACTTCCTGCCACTTCTCAGCACTCAGCTCCAACTTCCACCCTCCCTCTGGTCCCTCGCTTCACCAACTCTCCTCATGACCTCACCCGAACACCCTTTATCTAGGCTTCTGAGTGCAAGTCTTTTATACCTGCTCTCTTGCTCACCATGCGTGCCTTCTTCCTTCATCATCTTCCTGCCGGTAGACTTTATGGTGTCGGAGCAGTGAGACGTGTGACCTGCAACCCTGCTTCTTCCCATGATGTGCTCCCATGAGGACGAATTTGCTTCTGGGAACTGTGGTTGTGTAAGAAACAAGAAAAACTCTGACCAGAAAAGAGACTAGAAGACATGGTGTGATAGACAGTGGTGCCAACATTTCAACTATACAAGGCAGGTGGTTGAGCGATGGGGGGCCAGAGGGGGATGAGTGGGGGTGGGGTGTCAAAGACTGGAGCCCTCTCAACTCCCTCACTCCGCCTCTGGGATAGGATCGGCTCTGGCATACGCCCTTGTGGGCCACCTACTGCAGGCTCAGGGGGCCCTGTTCACCCCTGACAGGGTCAGGCGCCTGTCCCTGTCACATAATATGCCTGTAAAAGGCTGGCAGAGGGCAAGCACTCTCATGAGATGTACAAATGTTTATTGTCATGGCCCTATTTATTCTACCAGATTGCACCTGTTTTTTTTCAGGCGGATAGAAACCAGGCAAAATCCAGTGGAATTCCTGGGTGAATTGGAACACTGATTTCCCACTGTCATGAGGATTTCCTGCATGGATGCATGGAACCGCACACTGATTACCTAGAAGGGGTTTTACACCTGTGCACTAAACTCTCTTTCCCGCAGGAATAAGAAGTGCCAGATG
Source organism: Ambystoma mexicanum (assembly GCF_040938575.1). Classification (NCBI taxonomy): domain Eukaryota; kingdom Metazoa; phylum Chordata; class Amphibia; order Caudata; family Ambystomatidae; genus Ambystoma; species Ambystoma mexicanum. The sequence goes on from NC_090932.1 coordinate 1,302,925,000, forward strand.
GAGGAAAAAAATGTGAAAATACATGTTCTCCATTTATTTCAGAGAATGCCACATTCAGAATGAGCAGTGTTTTCTCAAATTCTAAGTTAAGGGACTGGAAGCATGAAAGTAGCCATAGTTGACAGTGCAATCCGTCTTTTCCTCTGTCTACATGGTGATTGGATGGGGACAGACATGCAGAAGTCAATAAATCAGAGAGCTGCTTGGCGCCAGTCAGGTGAGAGTCCTCAAGGCCCAATGAGGTCCTCTAGGTGCAGGTAAACTCACAATGTTAAGAAGTGTGATGGATTTAGGCCTGAGACCATTCTACAGGAATGCACTGGCCCCATTCAGGTCCTTTTCCCTCAAGGTAGTGTTTCTCCCAGGAATTAGAAGCTCTGAGGATGCTCTGCCCACTTAGAATAAGGCATTCAGTGGAAGATATGCAGGCAGGCAGGTGGCACTTTGGTGCTGTAGATCAATGCAAAGACCCACTTTGGAAAGCCAAGGGGACTGAGCTCTTAGTATGAAAGCTGTAGTCTGCACAAGGCTGCAATAGCTTGTAAGTATAGTTCCTTGAAATAGAGTCCCAATGCGAGGCTGGCACTTCAGTGAGGATAGCCAGAAGAAGTGATCTCCTCTTCATGAACGCCTGTTAATCCCTTACAATGTAAAGCTCTCAAAACTGTCAGTTACTGCTGTGGCGTGCCCCAGATCACCCTTGAAAATAGACTGCTGTCCCCTCACCCACTGGCCCGCGAAGTCTGATGCCCAATTCCCTCATCGTCTTGAGGATTTAGTCACAGGCCAACTGCTGATATACAAAAATCTCAATGTTCTCGGTGACTTAGAAATGAAAGTCAACTGAAGTAAGAATTCAACGGTGAACAACTTGCCCTCTAATATAGATGATTTCCATTTGACACAACGTGTTCACAGACCGATACAAAGGAAGAGCCAAGCATTAGACCTCATTTTCAGTGCAGATGAAGCAGCACTCTCAGTGCATTCCCCGGTGCTCCGACCCAGGTATAGTGAGTTGGAGGAACTCCCCACACAGAATGTGCCTTCTAGAGAGGGAAAGGAGTGGATGCTGTACTCTCCCCATGATCACCAAGCTATGATATGCCATCCCCTCCGTTATTGTCAACATCTTCTGCAGCACCACAAATGGATATAGGAGCACGGGTCCCCAAGATAAACTCCAGTGCAAAAACACCTGAGCTTATGGCCCTTTAGGAACGTGCATGTAATGGATGGGTTCACACAGAATAACTCTGAGTCCAAATAACCGAACCAAATCGGGAAGATGGCAAAGTACTGTTTTATTAACAATTATCTAAAAAAGGGAGTTACAACGAACATCAATGGACATACGCTCGATTTCTCTCAGCGATCGTTCCATAAAAACATGGTTATATATTAATAATACATCAGAGGCGACGTCATACTAGGTGGCAAATAATGATCAGAGGCGACGTCATACTAGGTGGCAAATAATGAAAAACCTACTGGGGATGGGGATAGGCTTAAGGAGAACATCTAAGTATATCATCTATAGGAACTGGGATTATGATTGGCTGCCCACTGTCAGGTGGACAATATATACCTACCTCTAAAACATTTCATCTTCAAGAACATTAGATAGACGGTTTCTTATTGGTTTTCAAACTATAAGGTCCTTCAATATATGGATCATTACAATTGGTTGGCACGGTTGTGCCATGTCTGGAACATTTGGTTCATTTAGCAGCACGTAAGCGCAGACCCAGGTGCAAGGAGATGGGGCCTGACTCTACCTCCCACCCAATTAGCCCAGCATCTCTCATCACCCAAGCCTTCTGCCATGAAGATTGTCATTGAACTTGGCCTTACAAAGTTTCCTTATCTCTGAGAATACATGGGATTGCGGGCACTCACTATCGTGTTCTCGGACTCCAAGTTCGACTCTATTTTCATCCTTGGCTCACGTGACAGGAGACCACGATTTGGTACATTTATGTAGGTTTTAAATGTCTTAAATGAATTAAACTTGGCACTTTTGGTGTTCTTTCTTTGCACCTTAATAATAGAGGATTCATTCTTGCATGTTCACTCCTTTCCAGAATAGATAGCCAACCTTTGCTGCTTCAGTTTTGACTTCAGGCCAGACAACCTTACCATTTGGCTCCACGATTAAGCTTATTCTTGCTGTGACACAATTTTCCTTTTGCTCTTCATGGGTCTTGGTTTACTAAAAATTCATGATACCGATGTCCAGCTCCTATACAATGGCAGCTTTGCCTGCATTCTATTCACTACATATAGCCAGCTTCTATGATAACTCAGTCTACTTGCATTTCAGCATCTGTACAATTATTGAACGGTTGATTCTCTGCAGCATTTTGTGCACTTGTGATCTTCTTTTTCATATTTAAAAATTCTCTTGATTCTTTACTTCGTCAATAATTTCTGTAGGATCCATACAACCTCTTCAGCCAGTATCCTGAGATGTTGTGCATACTCTCTTATGACGTCACAGGCTTCTTTATTAGCTCTTTTTTATATTCCTTCAGGGAGTTCCTCCCTCAAATGTTTGTCTCTTTGGGGATACATTCAATAGGGTGTTCTCAATGGGTATCTTCTTTCGAACATATGTTGTGTTATTGGCACAACTGCTGTTGTCAAACACAGCACAATCTCAGGCTTCCAACAAATGGGAGATAAGGGCCGGGGTTTCCTGCAGAGGCATGCAGCTGCTCCTCTACATTACCCACCTGGTCGAGTCCTCAACCACCTCCTCAATTGTTTCCACATCCTGATATTTTCTCTAGAAGAAGGGTTTCTTTGGTATCCATAACTTCATCACCCCCTCAGGGTACCTGCTGATTTGACATGTTCGTCTACACTCCAGGTCATGTAGTTACATTGGGGTACAATAGACCCATCGTCCCACATACTTCTTATGATTGTTTGGATACGGGAACTTCATTCCCTCAGGTGCAACAATGCTGGCCTCTATATACTTTCTGACAGCGTCATGAGTCAGCTCACTGGTGTTTGGTTCAGGTCTGACATCGATCATGATCTTCATCCTTACCACTTTCTTTGCCGTTTTCTTGCATTGGGCAATCACTATCCTGACTACACAGAATCCAAACTTCACCAGCACCAATATTACTCCAAGAATTTTGAACATATTTGCCAATCATTGTTGAATCCGCAAGAACAAGAAGGCAAACCAGCAGTCGTCTTCATTGTCATCTGTCTCTTCTTCCATCTTGTTATGCAGGGTTGTCAACAACATTATGGCCTCTGTCAGGGTTCCATTTTGTTCATCGTGAGAAGGTATGAATGTGAAACATGATGGCCCGATTTTGGCACAAACTCCTCTTTCCATCACTGTGATCATATTAACGGCATTCCTATTCTGGAGAATCATCAGTCGTATGGCCCTCAGCTCTTCTTTAATGGCGTTGAATCCCTTTATGGTAGCATTGATTGTCTGCAGAAGCTCCCATCTAGTGATCTGTAACCATTTGGCGTGCGCCACTGTTTGCATCCCAGGCATGAATACAGTTGTCAGTATTGCGGCAGTCTTGCTGAACAACGTGTAGTCCTCAGGAAAGGAGTCATACGCTGTTATCGATTTGGCTGAGACATAATTAACTCTTCTTGTCCGTTTGAGAAGTTTAAGCCATCTTCTTTTTCTCAACTTGGCATCTCCCTTTGGAAATTCACCAATGTTCAGATTGCTTTAAGGAATCACTAATACTGGAACATGGATGAGCACCAAGGAACATACTCTGCCCCAATACTTGGGTAGCCTCGTATAGGCTCTAGATCCACAAGCCCAATATCGATCCATAAGGATGGCTGTCCCTTCTCCCATCCTAGGAACATCAATTTTGGTCTTGTATACGTTGTTATATCCCAAATGGTTCTTCCTGTGTCTTTGGAAGCATAGTGTTGCAGTAACCAATGGCATTACAACTACTGGGCCTGATTCATCATCTGCCCATGGCAACAGTTTGGAGTGCTTGCACCATGACTTAAGCATTCATCATTCACCTTCTGTACCTCTTGTACATAATCTGTTTTCAGCAGATGAGCTGCACAGGACATCATTCCTTCTTCCCATCCATTCTTGGAATTCACTCGTCCATAGATCAATAATTGAGTTTGTTCCCAACATCAAGGTGATCTAGCTATTTCCGTCACATCAGGGCAATTCCTTCTCCTCATTTCTTCAATGATCACCTCGTCCTGTCCTGCAGCAGTATACACAAGAATCTTGCTCTTCCATCCAGGCTCCTTCTCCATTTGTAGAGTTTTAATGTAGTCATCCTGGTATGGAAACGACCATTTTGATCTCCACTGCAAAGTTGCCCAACTTCATTGGAATTGTCCTCAAGTAGTACATGGTGCAAGATGGCTGAGGCACTTTGCATCGTGCTCTGGTACCTCCTTTGCAATGAGAGCTCCTACTGGATTCATGGCATAGGGGATGCAAGAGTAGATGTAGCAGCCCTCCTTATATGCTTTCTGCCCTACTTTTTTCAGGTGTTGGTACTGCATGTTAATCCCCAGGTGAGCTGTGTTATCTAGATAGATAGTTATCCCTTCACTATCTTCCTCTGCATCTCTTTTGTATCTCCCAATATACCTATAGAAATCCAAAAGCGTGTCTTTGTTTGTTTTCACAGTGGGGAGAACTCGTTCAGCTGAAGTACTGACATGATAGAGACTGTGAAAGATGATAAACAGAAAGACAACGAGAACAATCATGCAAATATATATCATACATAAAAATCCTGGCATCCATTTCTCGCACCATCCTACTGGTTGTTGAACTTGTTCATTCTCTATAACCATGCCATTTCTTCATTTTTAATACAATCATCAAGTTTCTTTATATCTGCAAGTGTAATAAAAATGTCAATCATAGCAATAAGGAGTCTTCTTTTCACTGGACCGCATTTAGGATTGTGTAAAAAAGTGTGAATATTAACGTCTCTTCTAACAAGAGCAGGGTAAGATTGAAGTATGAACAAAAAGACAGCAACCACAAGCCGATGAACGTCACTATCGGCAGGTATGTTTTATCACTTAGAACAAATATTCTCCACAAAATTAATCTAGATACTGTTTTCAGTTTCTTAAGGATTTCAATCAGGTGACACACACCTTGGTCTCATCCCAGTATGCAGTGCACAACTGAGATGCCTTTCTCTTTATTTTATGCAAATTCAATTTGAGATGGTACACAATCCATATCAACCCCCCTTTTTCAAATACCCCTGGACCATGAACCAGGCCGGTTGGTGAAAATTCAACATTTATTTATTTTGAAAATTCTAAAAAAATCATACAATTTTAAATATGGGACAGCAATCACCAATGGGGTGATATTTACAATGAAAATCGAAGCAATGCACTTGGTTAACCTTCTCCTAGAAATATATAAAGCACACATGAATAGGAGCACTTTTGGGATTAGGATAGATAGCACACAAGTCAAGGTTTTCCCCTCCAATGTTCCCTCAACCCACAAATAAACGAATTCTGAATGGATAGAAAGAAGCAGCAGGTAGTCAGGGATAAGAGGCAGAAAACAGACTCAAAATCCGACCTTCCCTTACAGAGTAAGAGGACTTTAAACCCTTAGAAAAGTCCTACAATAACACTGGGATTTTACAAATAATTAATTAATGTGTGGTTACATTATAATATACATATGTTTTATCACAATAGCAGGTATGTTATATCACTGTCATTCACAAGGCAATGGATCAGCAAAAGGCATACAATTAGAAAATGAGTGGAACATTTAGACATCTGCAGCCAAATGACAAGTTGGAAAACTTGCAATTTACTCAATTCCCGCTTTATATGACCCAAAGATTTTAAAAATAAAAACGGGTGAAATACTCTGATTTTGAGTGTGCTTTTTGGGCTGTGTGGTAGAGGTATATCACAGGGACAATATAGGGATGAAAATACTTCTCTAGCTGGTGAATTGAGAGGGATTTGGAAGGTAGAGTGAGGTTTGTTTTTAGGAAAATAGGGCAGTTAAAAGTGAGAAAATTGGTTTTGAAAGAAAGGAAAATGTTACTTGCACTAAATTATCTAGGCTATATTGTTAAAGAGGAAAGCAGTAAGCTCCAAGGTGTATTCGCAAGGTCAACCTGGTCACCCCAGTCCTCAACCCCAACAATAAAATATATGGAAATTAGTTTTATTATTCAAAATATAACTAAGGGCTTATAATTTTCACCAGACAAAATTGAAAAGAGATGGCGCTAGCACTTAAACATTAAGGATAGGATACAAGGATAATTCTAACAGTTTCAACAAGTTACCAGGGTCTAAATATGACTACTTAGAGAGTGGGATGAGGACAAGGGCAAGCCAAGATAGGCTATGTGTTTCTATGGGGTGGGGATTATACTCACAGACCACTTTTTAGTTTTTGGATTTTTGGACAGTCAACAGGTTCTGGTCACCACACGGCGGCGTGACTGGCAAAAGTCAGCTGAGCAAGGTCTGGTGACCGGGTAGCGAACATCTGGGCAATTCGGGTCACTTGATGGCACAGGTACCACTGGATGCAGTCAGTGGGCAAGCAGTTAGTGGGCAGCAAGCCGGTCTGATTTCAGGATGCAAAAGGTTTCCCCTTTTTAATGGGAGATTAGTGGGTTGATTCTGGATCCCTGGCCTTGCTGGGATAGGAATCAGCTATGCTTGGGTTTTGCAGTGGGCTCTGGAGTAGGGTCAGCAATGCTTTGGCCTTGTAGTTGGATTTAGCAAGATGAATGGAGCAGATCAGGAACGCAGCACAGGAACTTCAGGAAGAGTGTGTGTCTGGAGTCCTGTCATGGACTCTTATTTATAATGCATAGTGACATCATTGAAGTATATGGCTGGGCAGGCTTAGCTAAACGCACCTCTACCGACTGGATTGGTCAGGGGTGCTAGACCCCGCCTCGCTCTCAGCTGTTTGTATTTCAAGGGCAGGATGTCAGATTTATGATGTGAGTTTTACAATGTTCGAAAACCTCCCACAGTTACTTTAGCTAAAATACGATTTTGCCACAAATGGTACATTTATACAGTTGAAGTCTCTTAGCAAATTACATAAACAGGTTACATATTTTATGCAGACCATTGCAGCCCAACTCTGCAATCTGTGAGACATCATTTTGTACGTTTAATAATCTTTGGTCATTTTCAGTGTGAAATGTTCAGCCTAAAATTCTGGGACTTTACATGTGCGTACATACTATCATGGGGCCTATTTCTGTCAATTTTTAACATTCCATCATGTTTCCTTTCCCCATGATTCACATTCTTCTGGCGTTCATGCCTCATACATGCTATTGACAGCCAAGACATATTCGAAAGCCACAAAAATCACATTTAAACTACTAAATTATAACATTTTTGCAAAGTCCTGTTGCAAAGATAACCATCTTCAAAGTTTCTTAATAAAATAATCTTTTGAAACGAATGGGCATCCTTTGTCCTACACTGGCCCACTTTTTTTTCTTTTCAGCTGCCACCAACTGTCACTTCCCCCAGAGGGATGAAGGGGGTTTTCCCAGCTTAATTGAAGGTTTATTGGCCCTTCTCCACTTTGCACATCCGTGACCTGGAAATTCCATTGTGGAGGACTCAGCCCAGACCAGATTCTGTCCAACCTAGTAATTATCACTGGGGTGTTTATTTATCTATTTATTTGCATTTATGTTGTGTTAGTATCTACTGAGAGGGCCCCTTTTGTTTCTGTCATCCTCTCAGCAGAAACCCATCTTCAGCTGATTCCTCCCCCATGCAGCCACTGAAGTTTGATTTAATTCTATTGATTTTGCTCTGAATTGGAAGAAAACCTGCTGAATAGAACCATTTCATACATTATATTTTCACAGTACAATCCCCTTTCACATTGCTAGGCAAGAAGAAGTTTTTGTTCAACCTAAGACTCTCAAACAAGCATTTTTCTCCTTTAGTTTGCAAAGCCCATTTTTACACATGTGGTGCAAGCTGCTAGCACTTTGCTTTCAAATTCGGTTTTTGACTTTCCCTCTGGATTTCCACACTGTTTTGCAACTATAGTTATTTTCTTTTAGGCAGTAGTTTATTTTAACCACCTATGCACTGAAATTGACATAGCACAGAGCTGGAGTTCCTTTGAATTACTAGTCCTTGACACTTTGTAACTTAAAAGTGAAGCTTTTTCCCGTGCGGCGGAAAATTAAGTTTCTTTGTTGATTTTTCTCAGATTTGGTTTGACAGAGCCTGTCATTCAGGAGTCATGTCTGGTTTTGCTGAAGCACAATGGGGATATGAATGGGCATGGCAGGGTCTTATTACTAACAGCAGTTTGAGGAAGCACAGATAAAAATAGCATCAGAGCAGCATCATTTTAAGGTAAAATACCCCCTTTTCAATGGGGACTTTGGGCTGGCAGCAAAGCAGCGCTGCTTTTTCACTCTATTTCTTTTGTATATGTAAGAACACACAGGCAAGCTCCCTAAGTGTGCCCCCTTGTTCCATCCTGCCCACTATGTGCTTGGCAAGATGGTACAGCCATCGTTGTGTTGCTGCAAAATGCAGTTTTGGTGCAATGGTACTTACTGGAGCCAGCGCAGCCATTTTGCTGTTTCTGCAGAAGCGCAGCTTGGTTATGGAGAAATTCTGTTCAGTGGGTGAATGTAGCCCACAAATCCCCCTGACTCTTCTGAGATCCTTGTCGAGGGAGAGTAGGGCAAAGTGGGCTTCATCAGTTAGGAGTCCTTCTTGCATCAGGGAGCAGTACGACACAATCCTCCCGCTGTCTCTTGTTGGAGCGTGGAACGACTCCCACAGCTTTTCCTTGGCCCTTTCCTTTCCCGGCCCCCGGGGAGGTCCTCCTTGGTGATGATGGTGCAACCAGTACGAATCAATGAAGTAAACACAAACCGGTTACCACAATTTCCCACTGACTCCCCCCCCCATGGAAGGATGACAGCAGTGGGACAAACATGCATTCAATAATGACAATTGATAATGAAGAAAAATACTCCCTGTTACATAATTATACTTGTAAATCCATTGTTCCCTTCTGATCCTTCTTTTTCTTATTCACATGCTTCAGATGTCTCCTTTATTTGAATATCTCGTGGCTCCTCAATTTGCTGCAGCGTGTGCCTAGGTTGACAACTCTTTAGCTGATTAATATGGACCCATTTCTCTTCTGTCAGGTCTCCTTTGGGGATGCGGATTCTGTAGGCGACAGGTGAAATGTTATCTACAATTTCAAAAGGACCCCGCCAGCTTGGCAAAAATGTACGCTCTTTGGTCTAGTTCCTTTGGAAATTGTACAAGTAGACCCGGTCTCCTACTTAGTAATCGTTTTTGGTTGTTTTTAAATCATATTGAGTCTTCATACCCTCTGCAGGTCTTTCCAGATTCTGCTGAGCATACGCAAAAGCATGTTGAAGGTGTTTTCTTAGATTCTCAACATACTCATGAGTTGTGGAGGCGTTTATCAGTGTCTGCTCTTGTGTTCCATAGAGCAGATTCTGAGGCAGCACCATCCTTCATCCAGTCATCAGCACAAATGGAGAGATCTTAGTTGCAGAAGAAGGTGTAGATCTGATGGCCATCAGGACCAGCGGTAATCAGATGTCCCAACTTGGCCCAGAGTCTGCCACAAACTTTTTTAGAATGCTCACAATGGTTTTTATTGTACCTCTCAACTCCACCACTAGAGGACTGGCGGTATACAATGTGAAATTTCCTTTTTACCCCAAATATCTCCCACATCTTTGTTATCACTTTGCTCGTGAAGTGACTATCTCGGTCTGACTCAATCCTTTGAGGTAGGCCAAAACGCAAGAAGATGTGGTTGATCATCAGGGCAGCTGCTTTTTCTGCCTTGCAATTTGGGTCCAGGAGACATTCCACCCATTTGGTAAACAGGCAGTTTACGGTTAGCATGTACTTGCTCCCCCTAGAGGAGCGAATCATGGGCCCAATGAAATCTACTTGTAAATCTGACCAAGGCAGTGTCATCCCCCTCTTCTGGACAGGAGCTCGATGTGTGAGTGAAGTTGGCTGAAATTGTGCACACACAAGACTCCCCTTCAAGTATTGGTTGAGGTCCTGCCCCATGTGTGGCCAGTATTCAACCTCCAGCAAGATTTCCAAAGTAGTGTGAAAACCCAGATGACCGGCTGTGGCCGCATCATGGGCATGACTTAGCATCAGGCTTCGGAAAGAGGTAGGGATCACCCACTGGTCAGAGCCAGATATGGATCTCCTCATCAACAAACCGTCTTGGATTCAGAACATTTTTGGACATTTCATCAACACCCTGAGGTCCTCCTTCCCAATGTAATCGGTATCCGTCAGGGGAATGTTCTCAGGATCCTCAATGTGTCGATAAAATTTACCAATAATCAGATCCCCTTTTTGCGCCATGATTAAATCAGCATCTGAGGTCTCCTTACTCCACTGGGCAGTTGAGAGTTCATTGTGAGCATTTGTCTTGGACCCAGTGATAGCAGTGACCTGGATTTCTCCCAACAGGGATTCGATCTTGAGGAGATCCCCCTGGATGGCTCTAGTTTTGGTCAGCTGATCAGCGAGGTCGTTTCCAGTTTTGTCTGGGTCTTCTATTTTGGAATGACCCTTGATCTTCTTCCAATAGATGGTCTTCCCACTAGAGGTAACCAGATCATCTACATTTTGGATTAGCTTGCCATGTTTCAGCAATTTGTTATTAGCACTGGTTTTCCAATTAACCAGGTGCTGCACGAACCCGTTCCAGACATAATCTGAATCAGTGATTATGACCAGTTCGTGGAGTTGGTGTTGGACGGCAGTGAAGATGGCCTGATCAGCTACCATGAACTCTGCCACCTGACTACTACGGGGACCGATTTTGTACCCAGCGGAGGGTAGGGAGGCATCATTCACCCAGGCATTCCCAACACTGGCCACCAGTTCCTTTTCCCCGTTGTTGTCAACATGGTAGGAGCACCCGTCCAAATAAACTGTGGGCATTCCCTCGCACTTGTCTTCTTCATAGACTTTGTGCAGGGAATTCAGGTACGCCTCCATGTTGTCCTGGGTTTAAAGACTTTCGTCCTCAAGGCAGTTTTCTCTGGCACAATCATGCAAGTCAGCCAGACCTTGCACGAGGGGACTCTTCTTGTTTTGGCCATATCTGACCTCCACAGGAAAGCCTTGCATTGACAGAATCCAGGAGGTAATTCTGGAATTACTCACATTTCCGGCCCGGATTCTGTCACTTTGGAGGTATTGCAGAGGCTGGTGTGGAGTCTCCACTATGATGTGTTCCCCCTGGATAAACGGGTGGTAATTTTTCAATGCCCACATCGTTGTCAGAAGTACCTTCTCACAATCATTTAATTTTTCCTCCACAGAGGATTAAGTCTTGCTTGCATAGGAGATGATTTTATTGACCTTGTCATGCTTTTGATATAATACTGCAGTCAAGCATGTATTTGAAAACCCTGTCTCCAAGAAGAACTCCTTATTTTTGACAGGGTAAACTAGGCAAGGCACGTGTGAGAGGCTTCTTTTGAGTTGCTCTACTGCCTCGGCTTGTTCTGGACACCAGTCCCAATTGGACCCCCCCTTCAACAGATGGTTCAGGGGTCTATAAATAGTCAGTCCAATGAGGCTTCTTAGCTCACGCAGAGTTGTGAGGTCTTTTAGTTTTAGGAGTGCTTCCACTTTCTTTTCCTGGGGACAGAGACCCTCAGGAATTATCTCATGCCCCAAGAGGATGACACAGGTCCTGCACCACTGTCATGATGCCTACCCCCGGAGCACGAGGCCAGGCCCAGCACCCCCGGGAGCAGGCATCACGCCCCCGGGTAAAAGCCCAGCGGCCCTTTATAGGGGCTCTTTGGTTTTTGTCCTGGCGCCGTTGGCGCCAGGCTCATGTTGGACATCAGTCCTGGCGCCATAGGTGCCAGGCTCATATGGGGAAGTGTTTGGGTGCACTTACCTGAAGCAGACCATGCTGCACACTCACCTGATGCAGACCATGCTGCATGAAGAACCAAGCCAAATGAGGCTTAGGAGGGACTATTTTTCTGAAGGAACTATTTTGTTACTTGGGTGGGGCTGTGGAAGAACACTCACCTGGAACTTCTTCCAAGGCTATTTAAGCCACGCCCGGACAGCCACACGTGCTTCGCGTTGTTCTGCATCCCAGCAGCTGAACGCTCACCGTGTCTGCTCCTGCACCTGGACTCCAGCCACGCCCGCCTCGAACCTGGAACACCTGTAAGGAAAGAAGAGAAGAGAAAGGTGAAAACCAAGAACTTATTCAACCTTCTTACCTGCATCCGGAATCTTCACGCCAGCATTCCTGAAGGAAGACTTCCATTTAAAGGCACCGCGTTGCTCGCTGCAGCGCCGCGCTTCACTCACCTGTTCCCGAGACGCCGCCTGGCTCCATCGCGGCTCTCAGCACCGGTCGCCACATCTCTGCACCTAGGGGAGAGAAGAAGAGACAAAATGTGAGCAAGGGAACACAGGAGGAAAGCCAAATTTTCAGCCATTTTACTTACCGGCTTCTCTTGGTGAACCATTCCACATCTCGGGTCGGCGCCGCATCTTTGGCAGGTACCGCACCCCGGCCCCTATGGGGAAAGGACAAAAGACATTACTGGGGAATTATAAAGACATTTAGAGGGGTCGCCCACAGCACTAACTCACCAGATTTTACCACTGGCAATTTAACCCCTCAACGCATCGCCTTTGTTCTGCACCTGAAATAAAGGACAGATCACAGGTTAGGAAAAACAACATAAAAGGAGGCTCAGACTTGAACTTTTGCATCTTCATACTTATGGCGTATCGCTCAGAAAAGTCAAGTGGATTTGCCAGCGCCATTCTGAAAACCAGTGAAGTAACTGGACGAACGCGCGCCCCTGCACCAGAAGCAGGATGGAGAGTTCATCCTTCCAAACCATAAGGTGAGCTTAAACCGGGGGTTTGGAGGAAGTCAGAGAAGAACGAAGGGGGAAAGAGGGGAGCAAGCACACTATTCAGCAGACAGTTAATCCCCTTTCTCATCTGCAGAAGGATATTCCTACGGGCCAGACAAGCAAGATTTGGGGGTCCTGTTCAATCGGTGGTCCGAATTCTAGAAATCCAGACCAGCGCCTCCGTGGGAGCCAAGTGAGCGTTACAACCACTGTGCCTTTTGGAAGGATAGTTTTGCTCCGGCAACTCTCATCTGTGTCAGAACATAACGGATTTCAGTTATGTGTTCCTCCGCAGTTGAGCTTTTTATCAGGACATCATCCACATAGGCCAGGTTACCCCTTTCACCCAAGTCGGGCATGGCCTTATGTAGGAAGTTGTTGAATTCATTGCCGGAGTTGATGTATCCGAAGGGAGTCTGGGTCCAGATGTACTGCTACCCCCGAAGGTAAAGGCCAGCTTGTATTGGTCCTCCCTACTGACAGGCACGGTCCAGTATCCATTAGTCAGGTCAATGGCAGTGTATGCCTTTGACCACTGGATCTGGGCCAGCCCCTGGTCAATGTAGGGGAGAGGACATCGGGACATGTGGACCTGTTTATTCAGTTCCCTCAGGTCAGCACAGAGTCGCCACTGGCCGTTCGGTTTTAAAATCCCCAGCACCAGATTATTAAAGGTGCTGTGGACTGGACAAATTATCCCACGGGACTCAAGGTTTTTGAATATTTCCGTCAGGGACTCCATGGATGCGAGAGGCAAGCAGTATTGCTTCACAAACACTGGAGTCATTCCAGGGTCCATGGGAATTGTTGTAGTGTGAATTTCTGTGCGACTACAGTCATACGAGTCCACCGCAAAGAGATCTTGAAAATCTAAGAACACCTGTTTGAACTTTTGCTTTTGCTCCGGAGTCTCACAGGCATCAGCTAGGTTGATTCGCTCTTCAAGCATTTGTCCGAAGCTTGGAAAGACTTCCGGTTTTGCGATCTCAGCGGCCTCCTCCAGCTGGGTGGAGAGGTCCCTGGTTAGAGTATTGTATTGGACAGAGGGTTTCAGGTAGGAGAGGCTGTCATTGTGGACCTGGAAGATCACCTCATCCTGCCTGATGTCACAGGTCACCTCTTCCTCACCGTAAGGACAGGAAGAGTACACCAGGAAATGTCCTCCTTGCCGGGTAAATATCCTGTCTGGTGGTAAGTCATTGTCACTGTCATTGTCAAAACAGTCATGGGGGATTGGTCCTATCAGTTCATTTCCTAGTTACATGGAAAAATGTCAGTCATCAACCGCCATTCCAATAATGGTGCCTGCCCCCAGAGTGATACTCCTAGGGTCGTGTTATCCATCAATATTGGAATGGTGTTGTGTTCTACATTGACTAATGGGGTTGGAGATGGGTGTTGAGCTGTACATATGTGTCAGGATTTTGCAGTTTCTGTCCTCTTTTAATTTTTAATTCAAGTGGGAATAGTCAGGTCCATCCTGGGATGGTAACCTCCTCTCCCATTTGAACTTCAACCGCATACGGCAGCAATTGGGCTGACCGAAATGCTTTTTCTGAATCATCAAAGTCCATGAGATTACCCCCTAGTCGGGACAAGGCTTTGTAATTTATCAATTCCAAAGTAATGGCAAAACGATTGAGAATTTCACTGCCTAAATAGAATTCAGCTGGGACATCTAGCACAACCCGAAAATTGTGTTCTATGCTTTTGTTACCAAAGGAAATTTTGAGCAGACACCTGCTAGGCAGGAGATGTTTGGAATTAGGAGTTTCCAGGCCCATTTCCCACTTATCGATCAATTTAAATATGGGAATGGCTGGATCTTTTGGGAGCTTCCTGAAAGTGGCTTTGCTGATGAAGCTCTTAACATTGTTCATGCACACTCGGGCGAGAACAGACTCCCTCCCCTCATTTAACTGAATAGGGAGGAACAACTGTTCTGTAATTTTCTGAATATCAGCTAAACTGTGAGCTGAATTCTCATCACTTTTGACTATGGAATTGGGATTTTCAGATTGTGAATCAGTATAAAACTTCAAAAGGTTGATTTTCAGGAATGGAGAGGGGTTCCCATCACCAGTTTGTTGTCCTACAGCAATAACTGTCACGTCAGGTATTTGATTGTTCTGGAAATTAAACTCAATATGATCGGGTTTTTGTTCAACTATGTGGAATGTGCCATTTAAACTAACATTGTTGACACTCTGTTTTAATTTTATTGGTCTGTTGGTCTGAGTCCAGAGCACCTTATTCACTTAGTCTATTAGGGGGGGCAGCCTGCGCAGGATGTCATTCCCTAGTAGACAGGGTGTGCCCTCGGAGACACGATTATGACCGGGTGTTTCACTTTGTGTTGCCCAATTTTTATTTCCAAATTCGCTCTCCCCTCGAAAGGAATTTCATTCCCGTCAAAGTTTTGGAGTTGTCCAGGAAGAGGAGTGAGAGGGATCTTGTATCTCTCCCCCCTTTCTGAATTTAGGTAATAAAAGGCCCTTTTTGACAGAAGAGTGGCTTGGGATCCAGTGTCCACCAGTGCTGCAAATGTACATTGCCCTTGCACTTGGACCGGGCCATAAAATCTACCCTCTTTCTCCTCCAATGGGCAATGGTAATGTCCATTCCGGGCAAGCTGGGTGGTCAATTTCTTCATCTTAGACTCCGACACAGGGGTAGTTTGGGGATAATTCTGTGTTGGAGTTTGGGAATCTGAAAGCAAAATTTTACATTCTGATATTTGGGGAGTTTCGGGCTCCTTCTTTTCTGATTCTGGGCTGCCCTTCCCTTTTTGGAGGCAGTCACCAGAATTGATTCAGGGAGTTTGGGAATCCTCTTTTAATACTTGATTCCCTGGATGTTCATTCTGGGGTTCAAGGATGGGAGATACTGAATCAGTCTACACTCCCACCCCGTCTTCATTTAGATCTCTTGAGACCCATTTTTCTTTGGGAGGAGTTCCCCCATCCCTGAAGGAGAAGATTTTTTTCCCAGAATGCCCTAAGGATTCTTCCCCTTCAAACTGGAGGACACTAACTTCCTTCCCAAATTGGGCCTTTTTGCTGTCATTATTTCTCCTACCCACCATGTGTTCCCTGGGTTGCAGATTTTCAGGGGCAAAATATTTTTGTTCTGGTTCCTGGGTTTCCAGGGGCTTTTCACAAGTGAGGAAGAAAGCTTCCCCTAGGGCTTAACACCCCCTTTTCCCCGTGTCTCCTCCTCTGGAATCGGTGAGTTGTCAGGGTTCTCTCCCCGTCATTGTTCTAGGGTGCCAGACCCTTGGTTTGTGGGGTTCTGAGCCGCCATGTTGACCTGAGGGTTCTGTTGAGCCCTCAACATGCAACCCAGATCCTGGGTAAGGTTTTGGACCTGGCGCTCCATTTGGGACACCCGTTCCGGCTGGTACGGGGGTCTCTGTTCGAATCTAGGTGATCACGCGAAGGGTAAGTACCCCTTCTCCCATTGTACCCTGGATATTATGCATTTTTTGGTAACTCTCCACCCTTGGCCTCCCCTCTCCCGGATTGGGTTGTCTGAAATAAAATGAAATGATATTTTATTTATATCGCGCTCGTACACAACTGTTTCAGAGCGTGAGTCTGGTTTCCTGAAAACTGGAAACGAAAGGAGGGTTGTCCTGCAGGTTGGGGTTTTGTGAGTACCGTGGGAAGAAACTTAACCCAGCATTTGGGGGATTACTGCCCTCCTGGGGGAAGTTAGGAGGGAAGTTTCCCGGGGCAGTAATTACCTGATTGGATCCCCCCCCCTTGGGCTGGGGAAGTCCATACATACCCCAAGATTGGTTGGTTGCCCTTGTAAATGGGACTTATATAATCAGGGGAGTTAGAATCTAAGTGATTTGGCCGTGGCTGAAACTATCGTGGCCGAAACGTTTGCATGAGAAAGGTGCGAACTACCAAAAGTTTGCACCTTTCTCATGCGAACACACATACATGCTCACACCCACACACACAACACACCCATAACACCCCCACACCCACACCCTCATCACACCCCCATCCACACCCCCAACATAAACAAAATCCACTTACCTTCATCTTCACGTTGGGTTCCTGCAGCGCCAGTTCCCTTTCACTTCCGTGATCGGGAACCGGCGTCACAGGGTCCTTTTCTTTTCTTTTTTTTTTTTTTAACGGAAGGCTGCGGGGCCATATACCATAAAGAATAGTAAGCGGGGCGATGCAGAGGACACCCCCACAGCACCCTTTTTTTTTCAAACGGAAAGCTGCGGGGGTGTCCCCCACAACTCCCGCTCACTATACCATGAAGTATAGTGAGCGGGGAGATGAGGAGGCCACCCCCGTTTTTTTTTTACAATGCTACCACCAAAGGTTCAAACTTTTGGTGTTCGAACCTTTGGTGGTAGCATTTTTAGAACTTTTAGTCATTGCGACCATTTTTTGTCAGTTAAATCGGCCTATACCAGGAGTTAGGGGTCCCATTGGTAGGATTACCTACCTGACTGCCACCTGTTTGTGATTGGCCTGAGGGCCTTCTGTGTCTCTGATTTTGCTGATTTTGTGTAGGTACCCTTTTAGGCTCCCCCATCTCTAGGTCTAGAATGGGGGCGACTTTCACCTCCACCACCTTAGCAGCAGCAGGGGTGTTGGATGGTTTGGGGTTTTTGGCCAGATGCTTGTTTTCAGCAGGTTTTTGGACTTCGTAAATGTGGGTTGCCTGCTCTATGAAGAAAGAAGAAAGTGGAAAATGGAAGCACGCCCTCTTGACAAGAACTTTTAAAGTGTTAGAAATAATGTTAGTCAGATCATTAACTAATTCAAGATTAGATTTGAGGTGCAGAGGAGAGAGATGCAACCTTGACACCTAGGTTGAGCTAAATACAGAACAAGAAAACAAGTTCCCGTGTCGGGAACTCACATCCCCTCCACACTATCATGTGTCTGGAATACCAGACCAATACTTAATCATATAGATTCACAATGTTTTAAGTAAATCAATCAATGTATTTTGCATATGTTAAGAAAAGAGGGCAATTTTGAAATGATGCTCATTCAGTCAGATTAGGTCACAAGAAACCATCTTCATTTTATTCATGATGATGAAGTCGATAAGGGCCCGTCGCGTTTCGAGTATTGCATACTCTTCATCAGGGGCAGTTCAATTTCTAGGAAAAGATTTATATACAATTTTAACATTCAATGAAAAGCAATTTATGATAGACAATTTTTAAATCAAACCTTCAATTAGTTCAAGTATATTAAAGACACATTCTCCAATAAGAAATCTAAGTCTTCAAAAACCATCTAGCATTCCGATATCTTATTTATGTCCATTTTGGTTCCATAGAGAAAAGAAACTTAAGAGAAATACTTTCCTATCAACGTCTAGACACCATGGGTCATAATATGTTAAATGTGGTAGAGCTAGTCTTATGGAAGTAGAAAAGCTGAGGTCATAAGGTTACAATTGGTGGGTCTGGGTTAGATCAAAAATACAGAAATTCAGAAAATCAGAAAATCTATACTTGTGATTATAGATAAAATTTCTGTGCCTCGTTAGTAGCTAGTGGCTAAAAAATGAGTAATGAAGATCAACTTACAAAAAAGGTCTGTGGTAAGGCACTACATGGAAAAAGGCCATAAAATGGCGTTCAACCAGTAATGCAACTCCGGGTAATGGGTCACATACGTGTTGAGCGAGCTGCTTATCCTCAATTTGGTCTGTAAAATCAAGTTCCTATGTACAAAGATGAAAGGCGCAGTATGAGTGCCTGATTTAAAAATAGTAAGCAGTGACTATGTAGAAGCGGTATAAAAAGCAACTTACAGCGGGTCTTGTGAGAAGGCACTTGAGAGGGTCGGTCAAAAAAATGGCTAACAACCAGTAGTTGGTACTCTGGAGAGAAGACGAATCTAGAGAGAAAAAAAAGGGGGTATCAACTAAGAAGGTTGAAATAAAAAGATAAGGAAGGTCCCATGGGAGCCCTAGAGTAAGAGCGGATATGTGCTAGCAGGTAGGAAGCTCTTACCTTAGAACGCGGCGAAGCCCAACGGAATCGGATACCAAAATGGATGTCCGACTCCATTGGCCCCGCAGAGTCATTTTTATACGGAAGTGTCTGAAAACGTCACAGCGCGCATGCGTGAGTAACATCAGTTTGAAAGGATGTCATAGGAAATACGCGGCAAGAAAAAGATAAAAATAAAAAATGAATATTGTACTAAACCCATTACTATGATGGGTCTGTACGATGCCAAGTTACACAGTCATAATCCTGTGAAAGGAATGATTAAGTATCCGTGTTTACATGCTGACATCACCACGCCAAATAGCGGGTGACGTCACATGTAAACAAAGCGTCATCCGCTGGCCCAATCAAACAGAATGTCCACTGTTACGAACGCTCTGTGATGCCTTGACTGCTATTGTAGGAGAGAGATAGCCAGGGTGAACTAGGTTATCTCCAAGGAACAGTTGAAAATAAACAAGTAAATTACATTTTTAGCCTACGAGAGAGGTTTGCAGACTACGTGCACAGCAGGCCTATTCCCACGGAAAAGGCTGTTTAATGCAGCCATGTAACGTCTGGTGGTGGAAAAACAAAAACAAATTAATAAGTGCAATTAAGATGTAACACCTAAGCTTAAGATGATAGTGGTCTTAATAAGAAGAAAGCTCTGAGGGGCATGAAGGACCGAAGGGCCCATTCCCATATGGTATGAACATTTCTACAGCAATCTATTGCAGAATATTAGATGAAAGAGAAACTACCACAATGGTAAAACAACCTCAGTGTACACCTTAGTGGTGATGTTAAAGAGGGTACTACTAGTGTGGAAAAACAATAGTAAATGTTGTAATTCAAGTCTTGGGTATATGCTGGTAATGACCCTATGTGGCCGACAAAGTGTAAAATGCAAAAAGCTTGAGAGATACAAAATAAATGTTCAGAAAATACTGCCCACACTCGGGGTTCACATTCTCTTGTGCATATGTCATGTACCTGTGTGTATAGGTAGAATCCCTATTTTTAGCATTTATAAAAAGGTTGGTTGTCAGCCATTTAGCCGGGTAGTCAGTCATACTTACACATATGTCACAAAGCAGTGTCAACTGTGAAAACTGTGATAGTCCACTTGAACATTTGGTGGGAAGCGCTGAAAAAATCATTAATAACTTACTGCCCACAGCAGGGCTTCACATTCTCATAACTATCCATAGTCTTAAAGGCAATACTTGTCCAAGTGTTCATTATGTTGAAATAAATTTCATCAGACAACCTCGATAACTAACATATATACATCTAATATGGATTGTTAGTGCTTGTCATATAGAAATCAAAACAGGCTTCTAGTGATGCATGACCCTCCCTAGGTCCCAATTTGAGTGGTTGATAATCAAAGGTTGGTAAGACTCGTAGTGGGAAGGAACACGCATATTTTTTGGCAAAGGGAAAGGACTAAAAGGAGTGTACATATGTAATAAATAGGTATTTAGATAAATGGTCCCAAATAGTAATCTTCATTAAGGCCAAGTAGGGACATAGCGTCAAGCTTGTGAATCCAGAAAAGCTCTCTTTGTGAGAGTAATTTAGGTAAGTCACCACCCCTAGAGAGGGGATGTATAACTTCTAGTATGGCAAACCTCATTTGCGAGATATTGTGGTTGTTGTCCCTGAAGTGGCGGAATACAGGTGATTTCACATTGTTAGTTCTGATCTGTGACTTATATTCAGTCCACCTTTCTTTTGCACGTCTACTTGTCTTTCCCACATAGTATTTACCACATGGGCATCTGATGGTATAAACAACATTTTTGGATTTGCAGGTGGCATAGCTTTTCAAAGAGATCTTTTTCCCATTGTTCGGAGTCTAATATGATCCCCTTTATAATGTTGGAACAGTGCTGACAATTTAAGCACAGAAAGGTCCCGTTCTTTTGTTTCGTCAGTGTTCTCTGGGTAGTATTTTTGGGTCTTTCAGCTTTAATCAGAGTATCTCTAAAGTTTCTCTCTCTTTTGTATGCTAACATTGGAAGGGATGGAAATAGTCGATTAAGGTTAGGGTCAGATTTGATAAGATCCCAGTTCTTGTTAATAATTTTCTTAATCTGAAAACTTTGTCCTGAGTACCTCAATGCATATATGAGGTTAGATTTTGTTGGTGTTGTCTGATCGGTCAATAGGACTTCACGTGATTTCGCTTCTGTCCTCATAATGGCTTGGGTTACCACTTCTTCTGGGAATCCTCTTTCTAGGAACTTAGATCTCATTGTCTCAAATTCACTCTGGAGTCTTTCAGTATTCGATGTAATGCGTTTGATGCGTAAGAACTGACTATATGGAAGATTCTCCTTCAAGTGCCTTGGGTGAAAGCTATTAAAGTGCAAAGAGTTGTTGACGTCTGTGGGTTTCCTGAATATTGATATTATCAGCTCTGTATTGTTCCATTCGACAGTAACGTCTAGAAAATTGACCTGTGGTTTGCCAATTTCTATGGTGAATTTTATGCGTGGATTGCATTGGTTGGTGTATTGCCAAAATTCAATTAGTTCTTGTTCTGTTCCATTCCAGACACCAAAGATTTTGTCTATGTACCTAATCCAACAGAATATTTTGTTTTTTCAATGGGGATGGTCCAATACGTGTGTTTTTTCGAAATAATACATGAAAATATTCGCGTAAGAGGGGCCCACAGCTGAACCCATAGAGGTCCCTGAGATTGTAAGTAGTATTGGTCATTGAACCTAAAGTAGTTGTTATACAAAATTAGGATTATCAGTTCAGTCGCAAAAGTGTTTTGAATCAGGATATTGTCATTTCTTCTCCCAAGTGCCATCCCACAAGACCTGCTGTAAATGGCTTTTTATAACGCTTTCACATAGTCACTGCTTACTATTTTTAAATTAGGCACTCATACTGCACCTTTCATCTTTGTACATAGGAACTTGATTTTACAGACCAGATTGAGGATAAGCAGCTCGCTCAACACGTATGTGACCCATTACCCGGAGTTGCATTACTGGTTGAACGCCATTTTATGGCCTTTTCCAGGTAGTGCCTTACCACAGACCTTTTTTGTAAGTTGATCTTCATTACTCATTTTTTAGCCACTAGCTACTAACGAGGCACTCATTCTGAACGGTTTTCATCTTTAATTTCAGGATCTGGTACCCTTTACCAGTGTGAGTTTTAGCATTCTTCCATGTGAACTGTCCTTACCATCCGGAGTTATAGCATTGGTTTGCTCCTTGACAGAAGCACTCCTGCACAGAAATGTTACCTATAATCACAAGGTTAGATTTTTTGAATTTCTGAATTTCTGTATTTTTGATCTAACCCAGACCCACCAATTGTAACACTACAACCTCAGCTTTTCTACTTCCATAAGACTAGCTCTGCCACATTTGACATATTATGACCCATGGTGTCTAGAGGTTGATAGGAAAGTATTTCTCTTAAGTTTCTTTTCTCTATGGAACCAAAATGGACATAAATACGATATCGCAATGCTAGATGGTTTTTGAAGACGTGGATTTCTTATTGGAGAATGTGTCTTTAATATACTTGAATTAATTGAAGGTTTGATTTAAAAATTGTCTATCACAAGTTGCTTTTCATTGAGTGTTAAAATGGTATATAAATCTTTTCCTAGAAATTGAACTGCCCCTGATGAAGAGTATGCAATACTCGAAACGCGTTGGGCCCTTATCGACTTCATCATCATGAATAAAATGAAGGTTTCTTGTGACCTAATCTGACTGAATGAGCATCATTTCAAAATTGCCCTCTTTTCTTAACATATGCAAAATACATTGATTGATTTACTTGAAACATTGTGAATCTATATGATTAATTATTGGTCTGGTATTCCAGATACATGATAGTGTGCAGGGGACGTGAGTTCCCGACCCGGGGACTTGTTTTCTTGTTTTGCCTGCTCTATGACCCAGTCCAGAGATCTTTTATCATGGAAATCCCTCACCAGCTGGGTCATAATGTACTTTGGGAGCGCATGAAAGAAGGTGGTTATAAACTCCCTGCTATCCGTGCGCACCCTCCTAGTGGTTTGTGCAAAGGCGCATTTTAGCTCCTGTACAAATTCTCGTGGGGCCTGATCTTCCCCGCACTGCAGATTGTAGGCCGCTTTGCGAGCCTCTTGGGGGTTTCTGTGGACAGAAAAGTGTTTCAAGATGGCCCCCCTGTAGGTGGACCATTTTGAATGGTTCTGGTCCTCCAGCCCAGCAAAGAAGCTGGAGTACTCAGGAGAGAATATCCATTTAACATACTCTATGCAGTTTTGGTTATCTTTCAGGTGGAAAGTGTCCATCATCTGCTCATAGAGTTACAAGTGTTCCCAGATATAATATTTCGTGTTTTTCTGGTAGGGCGTTATGAAACTCCTAATGGCCTTTATCTGCCTAATGGGGTCTTTTGTCATAACTCTCTTGAGTTTATTTGCCTTCTTTGGCTTAATCACCCGAGTCCACTCGCCCTCAGAATCAGAGGCGTTGTGCTACTTGAGGTCCCCTCATGATCATCTAAGCGCTCCCTGACCCTTGGAGCTTGGGAGAGGCTCGCAGAATGGTGGGGCCTAGTTTCTACACCCCTTTGGCGCATAGGAGAGTAGTCCTCTGACTCCTCCCTGCTTCTAGGGTTGGCGGAGGATCCCCCCCACTGCCCTGATTCAGTGGTGGTCTTCAGGATGCTCTTATGCAGCCTCTTTTCCTGTTGTTCCTGAGCAAATTGAACCAACTGGTCCCTTTGGAAGTAGTGCTCCTGCAGGTCTGATTCCCTGACTCTCTCTCCTCATAGGAGGTTTCCTAGTCAGAGACATCAGCCTTTATATTTTTGTACCTGCCATGGGACACCCTCCTATGAATTTCTGGGGGGCGCTGACCTGTCAGCTCCCTCATGCTTGGCCTATTAAATTCTGATGACCTCATGGTTTCCGGCTCATGTGAACTGGTACAGATTTAATGGGTTTGAGTCCCTTAGTACACAGGTCATTATACTATGATCAGGGATTGCCCTGTCCCTCTCTACCTGTTCAGGGTCCCTCCAGTTTGTATTATATCTGGCACCCTATTTCTCCAACCTCGCTAGTTTTTCTTTTTCAGCCCCTATCTTTTGATAATATGTAAAGATCTGAGCCTTTTGTTCGGCTATCAGGGTTTTACTGGCCTCACTGACCCGCTCTTGTGCTGCCACTTGTTTGAGGATCCCATCATTCTCCTCACAGAGGGCCTCATTATCTCTTTGTCCTGCCTGTATAGTTTGACTCTCTGTTCAGCCAGGTCATCCCTTTGTTGCTTGATGGTATTTAATTTTTGGAGCTCTTGATCAAATTCTGCTTGAGAGTTGAGGTCTCTCATAATTCCTTTATTATTTTCCTCTTTCAATTTCTCTATCTGATCTTGTAGGGTAACTATCTGCTCTGCGCAGGCTCTATTATCATTTATTTGTAGAGAGTCAACCTTTTCCCTACACTTCTCTTTCAAAGCTTCTAATTGGGTCTCTTGATCAGCATTGATCAGCATTATTCTGCTGTTGGAGAGCCAAGTCCTCTTTTAATTTATGATGTCATTTCCAGATTCTACCTCCAACTCTTGGCTCTTTTGTAATGTTTGTTCTACTAAATTTAGATCAGTCTGGATTTCATTTAATAGTTCAGATTGATTGTGCGCCAGAGTTGCATTTTCCTCATGCTTTTCCCGCATCATTCCCATGTGGAGATACATGTAGGCCGCGATTCTGGCAATTTTAATTTGCTCCTCTTTCATTTTTGGGGTCACATATAACTCACTTAAAGCTTGATGTAATAGGCCACCGTCCTGCCATGTAAACAGGTTCATGGTGGCGATCTGTTGTGTTATTTCTTGCAGCCAGGCCTTTTCATCCTGTTCTGGCAATTTACCTCTGGCAAATAGCTTGTGCAGAAGATGCTCCCCAGACGTATTGATTTCTACTGTGGTCATTTTGGACATGTTCTTCCTTTATTAATGTATTTATTTATGTAAGGGTAACCTGTGATGCATTATTCTCTGCTTCAATATATTTCGAAAAGTTCATTTCAAAATTCCTGAAATTCTGCGCAAGTCTTTGCACTCCCTGCAAAAAATAAGTATAAGGAGTGTCTATTGAATTCCAGTCCAAATAAAGTATATTTTAATCACTTGTTGTTTTATTGTCCTTCTTCTTATTCATCGATCGGGGCTGCATGCATGGAAATTCTTCTTCTTGTCTTGCTTCTGGATTGGTAATGGTGGGAGGGAAGGTCTTTTCTTTATAAAGCTTCACGTCACTCAGGTGCAACCAAGCTCTTCTTCCTTGTATTTAAATAGCAGAAGGGGACACATCCTCGACAATGTAAGAGCCATGAAAACGTGGCTCATGCCACTTCCGGGTAAAAACTGTAATCAACAGTAGGTCCCCGGCATATAACTTAGGTGGTGGTAATAGTTCACTTGGATTGGTTCTTCCGTGTTCTTAGACCGACCCCCCTGACACTTGGCTTGATCTGAAATAAAAGAAATACTAGAGGTTATACATGTCAAATAATCATGTATCTCATCAGCTAAAGTTTTTACTACACTCTGGACATCACTCTTACTCCTAGACGGAGATGTAAGGGGCATTCTCATTTGATGCCCTGTCACTAGTTCGTACGGGGTGCAGTGGTGGTCCGACCCTAGCTGATTCCAAAGGGCATATAAGGCCAGGGGTAGGTAATACAGCCATCCTTTTTAAGAGTCAATTTAATCTTGGCAATCCTTTCTTTGAGGAGGTCATTCAGTCTGTCACATATCCCGTTCGTTTGTGGAAGATAAGCAGAAGAAAACATGTGTTTTTTGCTTAATAGAAGCCCTATTTGTTCAAAAAACGAATCAACTAAATGTGGCCCATTATTGGATCGCAGTACTTCACACACTGCCCACCTCGGAAATACCTTGCGCACTAAAAACTTTGCTGCGTAAGTGGCATCAGGGTGTGTACACAGTCCTGCCTTGACCCACCTAGAGAAGGGACTCACCACCACTAATAGATACCTATATCCTTTACATGTCTGTAGAATATTAACATAGTCAATATGTAAATGCTGAAACTGACCATTTGGTTGAGGTATTACTCCTCTGATCGTTCTCAGTGTATGCCCTACAGTAAACCTTTGACACACGATGCATTTCACCATAAACAGTGCAACGTTTTCCAACAAATTAGGAATGAACCAGTCTTCTGCATTATTGGCAGCAAGGCTCTCTCTAGTTACATGCACGGGATAATGCAGCTGTTCAAGCGTGACTTTCAATAAAGTTACTGACATCACTGGCTTTCCAGTGCTGTCCTGTTGCCATAATGCTTCTGTGGGGGATAAAGAACACCCCCTTCGTTTCCACAGTTCTTGCTCTTCCTGTGGTGGGCTTCCCTGAATCTCTATTAATTGGGTTATTGACAATTTATTAAACCCCTCTTGCACTAACATAGTTGTAACTGAATGCTCTTTAATACTCTCAGAATCAAAACTCGAAATTTCTGGGGAATATGTAACCCTTTAGGCTTCTTTATCTATGAGATAAAACCTGTTTGTTTAGTATGCGCTGTGCATTTACCGACCGCTATAGCTACTGGGAGTTGTAGTGCTTTGAAGAGTCTCCCAATAAGGATGCATATTGCACCGGAGTGCCGTCTGCGCGGAGGTAGACCCTCCTCTTTCACTATGCCAACCCTGCATGTTCGGTTGATGTCACATAGGGGGAGTCACTGTACACCGTCACTTCCTGCCCTTCATGTTTCTCAAGCACGACAATAAGCACCACTAATTCTGCTGCTTGCACTGAAAAATAAGCTGGTAGCCTTGCACTTGCTCTTACTTTGAATTCTCTACTTATACTGTGTCTTACTACCGTAGCGCCTGAATGACTTTCCCCACTAGTCTGATACATTTTTGACAAACCATCAATAAAAAGAATGTCCCATCCCACCAGAGCATTCTCCTTCACACGGTTATATCATGATAAAATTCAACATAATTAGCGCAGCCATGCACATGATCACTTACTTCTACGGGTTCAGCTATGAACATGGCATGGTTCACTATTTTACATTTTACAATTTTAATTGCTGGGTTAGAAATCATTACCTCATAAGATGAAGCTCTTTGGGACGTCAATGTGCCTTTGGGTTTCTCTAGAATGGCAAATAGTGCATGATCCACGAAAAGAGTCATGGAGCAGCCCATGACAATACTTGTGGACTTCTCAATTGGAAACGTGTAGGCTGCCAAAGATTGTTCACAAGGGAAGTGTCCTCTCATAACTGAGTCTAAAATCTTACTGTAATATGCTAAAGGTGTGTACTTTAATTTGGTTCTTTGTGTAAGCACTGATGTCATTACTGAACCATCTGTGAGAAAACGAATACAATTCCTCAGCATAATTGGGAATCCCTAAAACTGGGGCTGTACAAATTGCTTTTTTCAATTCTTCAAATCCTTCCTCCATTTCTCCATTTCATTCTAGCTTTGTTTTACCAACTTGTGCTTTCCTTAATGCTTGCAGAATTGGCCTTGTGTATGTGCTATAATCAAGCACCCAGGCTCCAACATAATTGCACACACACAGAAACAGTTGCATCTGTCTCACTATGTTTGGTTTTGATGTTTTTATGACTGCCTCAGCTCTCGCAGGTATCACTTTCTTTCCTTCATGCAAAATCAACTGGCATATATATAACACCTCTTCTTGACAATACTGTAACTTCTCTTTGTCCACCTTATATCCCTTGTCTGCTAGAATAGTCATTAATCAGGCATAGTCCTGTCTGCACACATTCTCTGTTGTACTGCAAATTAATATGTCATCTACGTACTGTATCACAGCACTTTCAAGATTGATATTGCCTAGATCCATCCGTAGGACTCTGTTAAAGATCGATGGGGACTCACAGTACCCTCGAGGCAGCCTAGTATGTTTTAGTCTTTTTTGGCAAAATGTAAATGAAGTCAAGTTCTGGGAGTCCTTATGTAACGGATAGAGAAAAATGCATTTTTCACATAGATGACTGTGAAGTATCGAGCTTCTACTGGGATACTACACAATATTGTTGCTGGATTGGGAACTAAACAAAACTCAGCATCTACAATCTGGTTAAGAGGCCTCATATCCTGGATAAATCTCCACGACCCCCCTTTAGATTTCTTAATTAGATACACTGTGGTATTGCACAATGACTCTGATGGCACCAGAATCCCCTGATTCATCAGCGCTGATATAGTCTGAAATATGCCTTCATCAGCTTCTCGAGACATGCAATATTGTTTTGCTCGAGGTAAAATTGCTCCTGGCTTAAGCTTTATTTTAACCTCTCCTATCCCCTTCAATAAACCTACATCGTAAGGGACTGTAGTCCATAAGGCACTCAACACCTTTTCAAGGTCCTCCTGAAAGAATGCTTGTCGCTGCTGCATTATCACCATTCGCTGTGGGACTTCCCTTTTCTCTATCTTTATCTACACTACTTCATCATCGCTTCGGTCTTCCCCGAACATATCTTCATCACTTATGTCAGTCAATCTGTACCCTTCCTGAAGAGCTATTATTGTTCTCCATGGTCTACCCTCATTGTCTACTGCTTTCGAGCATTGCCATTTCCTTTCGTACTATAGACGCTTCTAGTTATATTGGAATAGTCTGTCCACCCTCCTCATCAATGGGTATTTGTGGTCTCAATAGAAACTCATCAGGTATTCTCACAATCTTTCCCACTAGGCCAGTAGCCATGTCAGTAAAATGCTCACCCCATATAGAAACATCTCTGGATGTACTGGAACGTTTTGTAGAGCCACTTGCCTTGTGAACTCCAGTATGAACTCTCCCACATTTAAATAGTGTATTGCCGGAGTGGAGCACACTATTCCTTGATCAGTAAATGAAATCGTCATGTTAGGTTTTGTCATTAAATCTCTTCCCAAAATATTAACCAGTGTCTGTCGTCAATATAACAAAGGGACAGACATATCCCATTCTTCTATGGAGATCAGTAATTTATCAGTAAAAGGAACTCGATTAGTAGCTCCAGAGAACCCTTGAGCATTCATGGCAATACATGACATTGGATATTTTCCCTCTCGTATACACAAACAAGTTGCTCCAGTGTCTACAAGAAAAGAAAAGGATTTGCCTCCTATCGTCACATTGACCTTTGATTCCTCTTGGGGGTCTGGTGTCACAGATAGTACTGAACACACCAAGTCACCCGGTGAGCTGTCCTATTGTGGATACAAGATCATCCCAGTCCCTCTGAAAGGATGTCCTCCTACCACAGTGACACCTCCTATTCTGGGTGTCAATACTTGTCCTGTGTTTGCATACTGCTGTGTCTACATTGGGGCTTGTTGCGACTGCCCTTGTGGTGGATTCAATTTAACCTGTCCCTGCTGTTGTATCTGCTGTACTTGCAATGCTTGTGCCTGATAATATGTGTGATCTTGGGCAAAGCCTTCTATGGTCTGTGTTCTGGATGTCAGAGGATAAACTGTCCCCGCTCTGGGAAACTGGCCATTTTGTACATTCCCTTGGCTCCCACATTTGCGTGCAATATGTCCCGTCATTCCACAATTCCAACATACTAGAGGAACTCTTCTGTTAATCCCCCCTTAATTATATCCTCCCTGAGTACTCTGGTTCTCATTCTGTATATTTTGTAACCTTCTTTGTTTATTCTGAAATCCGCCTCCTCTTCCTCTATAACCCATACCTCTGCCTCATGGCATAAACCCATATCCACCTTGGTTCATTGGCCGTGAATAATTTGCCTACGATGTACCGATTGCTTCCTGCATTCCCGATCCTTCTCTACTTGTCAGTACCTCCCCTTCTATGGCAAATGTTGACAATTTCTTTCTGAACTAGCTTGGCTTCCTCGATCTTCATATTCTCATCTTCCTTGTTTTTCTCTGGTAATAACTGACACTACTGTCAACTGTATCTCGACCCATGGCTTTGCTTCCATCCCCACTTGCTGTTTCATCTGCCTCTGTACTGGCTTGGGCAACCCTTGATATAAAATGTGGTAAAATAATGCCACTGTCTTTTCCCGTGGCTCGCGAGTTTCAAGCTGCCATTTCTCCTGAATATCCTGAATCTAAGCGATAGGGTCTTCGTCTTCCTTCATTTTATGTGTCATATCAATGAGCCCTTCAAATGTCTGCTCTACAATTATTAAACAGCGTTCCATCGTGTGCTGTGTTTTGTGGAGTCACACTTGAATATCCTGTTCTTCTCCATATGTCATCAGCCCTCTCTCCAAGCATGGCTGCCAAGAGACCTTTTATGTACACTATTGCCAGTGTATTTCCGCCTGTCATTTTCACTAGTTCATATATCCATTTCCAAGCACCTAAATTCAAACTGGGGAGCTTGCATTTTAAGTTGTCCTTGTCCATCTGTGGCCATGGAATATATTGCGGTCTTGCTCTCCCTTTTTCTAACAAGGGAATCTGTTTAAACCCCGTCCCATAGTCGGATCCTACTATTAGTCTGTCCATAGCACGGATAATCATCCCTGTCTGTCACATTGTTGGTAATGAACTTAACCTGCTTACATATGGTGGAGACTCTCCCTTCTCACTATGTGATCGTCCTCGGGGATACTCAGGATATGCTATGGGATCTGGTGTTCCAGATCCGACCATCTCACTTCCTTATCCATTTGTAGGCTTCCTTTGGGGGCACATGCACTCCCTCCTTCTGCCCTAAGACCCGGACTCTCTTTCCTCTTCTGACATGTCTAGTCCCCAATTAGCGTGACGATCATCCCCCACACCGTTTTCTAAGTTCAGTCTGCTCAAAGACAATGCTCGACGTTCATCACTGAACAGGTTTACCGCCTCACTTTGTGATTGAGGTACTGGGAATCGCTCATCATTCTCTCAAGTTCCATACTCGCTACCTCATCTTAACTGTTGATAGACCTTATCGATCCTTTATCCAACACTTTCCGCATCAAATCTTTCTCCTTCTAGCGCTACTCTAAATACTTCTGGCATTACTTCCTTTATTGGAAGAATCTCTTCCACACTGTCCCATCATATTTTGGGGCTCGGCCTCATTTGTTTTTTACAAATAAGACTGGCATCGAAACCTTGTGGTCTCCTTTTTCGCTCTATTCCTTCATCAATTGCCTTTCGCTGTTTTGCATCCCTTCTATGTCTTTCTTCCGCTTGCCTTTGGTTCTTCTCCTCTTTCCCTCCTTTCCTCTTCCTCTCTTAATTTATGTAATCTTTTTTCCCTTAGTTTTTGTGCTTCTTCCTCTTCTCCCTTTCTTTCCTTTCTGTCACTTTCTTCTATCACTCTTTGTCTATTGTCGTACTTTCTCTGTTCTTCCGCCCGTTCTTCAATTCTCTCTTGCTCCTCCTGGTATCCGCTCTTGTCACTCCCTGCTTTTCCTTTAATGCTCATCCTCTTTAAGTCTTTTCCCTCATTCCTTATACTTCCTTTCTTGTTCGTCCTTATCTTTTCTTTGCCTAACTTCCTCAAAGCTTTTCCAATCTATCTTGAGTGATATCTGTCCACCCATCCATTCGTTTTGTAGGAGCGCTACCTCGTCAGCCTTATCCTTTTCTCCTATCCATCTCTTAATTTCCCTGTCTATGTCTGTCGAGAAATTCAACTGCCCACTTTTTTCTTCCTTGTCTTGTATGAATTTAAAAATGTTTTCCTTTCTTTTATTCTCTTCTGTACTATCATAACTACTGTAAGCAGGGGGTTCATATACCATATTACTGTACCCCGTCGCTGCACTCAGTTCCTTTAAAGGATACCCTCCTATCTACTCCATAGCAGCACTCTTTGCTTCAGGCAAGGGGTGCTGAAGGCTCAACACCTTCCTCCTTATACTGACTAAGCATCCACTCCTCAGGTGGCGGGTCTTCTCTTTCCTCTTGATACATCTTTCCGAGCTCTAAAATTGCTAATTGTTTCCCTCATTTCTTCCCTGTTTACGCAGCGTGCAAGTATGTTGTCATGTATTGCAATATCGCTCTCGACAAAGATCCCCCTTGTGGCCACAGCATGAACATTTTATCTGCTGAGCCCTTTACCCATTCTGCACTGTACTGTTTGAGCTTGGGCATGTTTCAGAAATGTCTTGCATAGGTGCATGAGAGGAGTATCTCCCATGATGACTCAATTGACTGTCAATACTTACCAGTTCATTAAATAAACCTAATACCTTGGCTTAAATCACCAATTTTCAATGTTTAAAAACAACAAATATGAGTAAGCACCATTAATCGCTGCTCAATCCTCTTGTTTCAATGGCCTATCTATTCTCTTGATTGGCGCCAATCATTTTATTACACTGTTACTTTTTCAATTCTTCACAAACTCTATCGCCCTTCAATATTTTACTCAACAGACAACATTTAGAATAATCAGACATTACATATTATAAACACTATGATCAACTCTTCCCGCACCTTAACTTTTTTACCCTGTACAGGATTTGAGACATCACCTTACTTAGTCCTGACTACACATTTT
Source organism: Ambystoma mexicanum (assembly GCF_040938575.1). Taxonomy (NCBI): domain Eukaryota; kingdom Metazoa; phylum Chordata; class Amphibia; order Caudata; family Ambystomatidae; genus Ambystoma; species Ambystoma mexicanum. Next base: position 1,302,957,486 of record NC_090932.1, read on the forward strand.
ATATTTTACTCTACCCCTGTTGAGATTTGAAATGTCTCCTCCTGATTCTCTTGAATCAGGTTTTCCTAGCGGTCTCTCTTATCTCTACAATTATTTCTCATTACTCAAAATTATTACAATCCCGCCCACTTAGTCTACTCACCATTCGTTAATCGACTCGAGGCCTTCGGTAATGACTCCTCCTCCAATCCGACCACTTCGCCTTCCGTCCGCAGAGTGCCTGTGGAAACCGGGCACAGATTTCTTCAAAGGGGGACCTGGCCACCGTCTTGGTTCTTCGTGCACGTTTATTTCTATCGGCCACTCTCCACAGGAAACTCTGCGATCTTCCAGCTAATGGCGCAGGATACCCGATCATACGGAACTCTGTATACAAACTAGTTTGGATCTTTTTGAACCATCCTCTGCTACCACGTGAGTTTATGGCTCTTTAGAAAAGTGCATGTAATGGATGGATTCACACAGAATAACTCTGAATCCAAATAACCGAACCAACTCAGGAAGATGGCAAAATACTGTTTTATTAACAATTATCTAAAACAGGGAGACAGCGGACACCAACAGAGGTATGCTCGATTTCTCTCAGCGATCGTTCCATAAAAACATGGTTATATATTAAAAATACATCAGAGGTGATGTCATACTATGTGGCAAATAATAAAAAACCTACTGGGGATCGGGATAGGCTTAAGGGGAACATCTAAGTATATCATCTATAGGAACTGGTATTATGATTGGCTGCCCTTTGTCAGGTGGACAATATATGCCTACCAATAAAACATGTCATCTTCAAGGACATTAGATACACAGTTTCTTAATGGTTTTACAACTATAAGGTTCTTTGTTATATGGAACACTAGAATTGGTTGCCATGCTTGTGCCATGTCTGGAACATTTGGTTCACTTAGCAGCACGTAGGCCCAGACCCAGGTGCAAGGAGATGGGGCCTGACTCTACCTCCCCACACAATTAGCCCAGCATCTCTCATCGCCCAAGCATTCTGCCATGAAGATTGTCTTTGAACATTGCCTTGCAAAGTATCCTTGTCTCTGATAATACATGGGGGTGTGGGCACTCACTATTGTGTTGTAGGACTCCAAGTTCTACTCTATTTTCATCCTTGGCTCACGTGACAGGAGACCACGATTTGGTACATTGTGGAGGTTTTAAATGTCTTAAATGAATTAATCCTGGCAGTTTTGGTGTTCTTTCTTTGCACCTTAACAAGAGATGATTCATCCTTGCATGTTCACTCCTTTCCAGAATAGATAGCTGACCTCGGCTGCTTAAGTCAATGGGCCTCATTACGACCCAGGCGGTAAGTTACTATGTTTACACCATGGTTTACACCATGGTGGATGGCGGATTTACCGCCCCATTCCAAGGTGAGTGGGGCGGTAAATCCCCATTTCCCATTTTACCCTTCCCCATTCCCATTTTTGCCCCATAGGGCATAATGGGAGTGGGGAAGGCGCTAATTACGCCACCGTAAATTACGGTGGCGTAATTAGCACCATGGTGCCTTAGCGCCATGGTTTTTAACGCCTGCAAAAAGCAGGCGTTAAACTCACCATGGCGCAAAGGGACCTCGGAATCAGGCGTTAAGGGTCGGCGCCGTTTACGGCGCCGTTAACCCCTTAACGCCTGATTCGTAATGAGGCCCTATGTAATAATTGCATTTTAAAGGTTTGTACAAACCATAAAAAAAAATAACAAAATTCTTGACTTGAGGCCAAACAACCTTGCCATGCAGCTCCATGATTCATCTTATTCTTGCTGCAACACCATTTTCCCTTTCCTCTTCATGGCCCTTGGTTTACAAAAAATTAATGATACCTATGTCCAGCTGCTTTGATATGATATGATAGGTTATTTATAACACGCTTAATACCCAGAGGTTTCTCAGTGCGGACCCGGGGATCGAACCTGCATTGCTCTGTGTCGTCTTGCTTCCAAGGCGAGCACGTTGCCCCTGAGCTATCCTCCCGAGCCTGCATTCTATTCACTACAGATAGCCAGCTTCCATGATAACTCAGTCTACTTGCGTTTCAGCATCTGTACAATTATTGAATGGTTGATTCTCTGCATCACTTTGTGCATGTGTAATCTTCTTTTTGTATTTAAAAGTTCTCTTGATTCTTTACTTTTGTCATTAATTTCTCTTGTCTCAATGGGTATCTTCTTTTGAACATACGTTGCGGTATTTGCACAACTGCTGGTGTCAAACACGGCACAATCTCAGGCTTCCAACATATGGGAGATAGGGGTGTGGAGTTCCATGCAGAGGCACGCATAGGCATGCAGCTGCTCCCCTACACACCCATGCCTGTTGGTGAAAGTATACCTCTCTGATAGGCAAGAGGACAGCAGATCAGATTTTAGATTAGGTTTTGAACAAAAGAGATATACCCAGCTGCAAGGACCATGAAACTCCATCAGGCTGGCTCCTTTTCCCCAGAGACGCAGTATAACCTCCCTCCTTCCCTCACAGAAAACTCTCATGTCATTGGTGTCGAGAATTTTGTCTATTCCTAAACATGGCCTCTGTGAGGCCTCCATTTTCTATAGTCCATTACGATTTCAGAAGACTACATTAAGCATAACGCATTAACAAGATGCACAGTGGTATCAGAATTGGAATGACAAAGTTATCACGGAATCAAAAGCTTGAAATGTATACCTGCAGAGTTTGAAGACTCTAGGGCAGGAACATCTACACTTACCTGAGGGGAACCAACAGAAAGATCACGCCAAGGTCTTATGTGCATTGAAACATTACATTGCCCTGACAATCACTGTAGGTAGAGACATCTCAATACAACAGAGCCACTCCCAGTGCCAGGAATAAATCCAAAATGGCGATGCACGCATCAACGACTTTCAAATATTGTGGCCCTGTATTATCCAACAAAGAGAAAATGAAGTAATTAAGCAATACCAGGCAAGGGTCAATCTGACAATAGAGAAGGAATTCAGGACATGTCCAGGGGATTAACCAATTACCAAACAGAGTTGAAATAGGAAAGGTAACAACCTAACTGAAAGAGGCCATACAAATGGCCCTCCCCAATCTAATGTATATAAAAGGGGTTGGAAATGGACACTTGATGAGCAACTCTTGAAGGAGGCAGACGTGCCTGCTTATGCTCCCTTGACACAAGGGGAGATTCCAGAAGCCTGGCTCCAGGAAAGGAGTACTGCCTAAAAGAAGGCTAGGACAATTTGGAGGAAACCTGAAGAATCCAGACTGGAAGCAGTGCATGCCTGGATGGCCTTGAATGAGAAGCTGACCTGAATGCCAAGCATCCTCCAAATTATTGCGGAAATGTAAAGGCTAAGGCCAGAGGTCATCCACCAGCAACCCTAAGGTAAATGGGATAGAGACTGGAGCCGGGGTGGAACGGTTAAATGCTAATGACTCTTATTGTGAATGCTGACAGAAAACCCAATGTCAGGGAGTGACCTTCTGTGAACCCTGACAAAGCCAAGATCTGGGAGAGACCTGTTGTGAATCCTGACAAAGCTGCACGGTCTGGGATAGACAGGCTGACAAGCCTGATAAGCCCAAGTTATGGGAGAGACCTGCTGTAAACCCTGAGAAAAGTGGTAGAGGGGAAAAGCCTACAAGTGACTGCTGCAGTCCTAGGATGTGGGAGAGGCCTTGAAATGAATGGTGAAAACAGAGAGGCCTGAAGGAGAAAATAGATTGCAAGTAACTATCTCTGGGTTTTTTTTGCATTAGAATGGGTTGAACTTGTAGAAAAAAGTTTGTAAACATTTGCTCTGGGCCAAAACCTTAGAACATTTGTGGTACTAACCTAGGTACCAGGATGCTACAGAATTGTTAAGGTTAGATGTTGGAAATGTTCATTGACCATCCTTTGGAAGACTGTACTTTGTAGGATAAGCCTTCTCAGGGAGAAACAAGAACTTTTAAGATTAGATTAAGAACTTTATGATTTGAACCAAATCAGAAAAGTTGATAGATACCTGTAAGAAAACCCAATTTGCGTTGATGCATCCTTTGCACTGTTTACTTTAGGTCAATTCCCAATTCCTGTTTGTAGTTATTAGGTGTGTAAGAAACACTGACTCACCTTAAGTCTACTAATAAAACCATTCAGTAGTGATTTGTATCGTAATAAAATTGGTACCTCTGTTCCTAGGCAATAAGGGTCTCTGTAATACACCGTAACTATACCTGGCAAGGCAGTGGCGAAAAATAAGTACTATAACCTCTGTAAAAAATAAACTGTAAGGCAATCCAGTAAAAACTACAAAAACATCTACTGCCTCGCAAACGGCCCTTAACATATCGCACATAACATTAGAGGAAAGGTCTCACATGCATCTTGCGGTGGTGCAACCGAAGAACGTTGAGCGGGGGAAAATGACATCTTACTTTACGACAGACCAAACAACCGTTGAACTACACGCTCCTCCAGGATTGCAAGTCAAATTGGCACCTTTGGCTGGGTTGGAGGGAGCCCCGGGGAGTCAAATCCAATCCTTGTCCATTTATAATAACTCTCTACTCAAGCTCTAGTTTTCATTACAGAGCTTGGTGGCGATTAGGGAAAGGTGGGCAAACAATTGTGTATGGGCCTCAAGCCCTGGAAATGTCAGAGGAATCTGCTAATGCGGGTGAGCACCCTAAGGATCCTTTATTAATTCCCCCAGATTTATATCCTTATTCATCACCCTCTGTGGGTTCACATTTCATCTATGTTGATACAGTGGATCTATCATCTAGTATTGCTACTCTCCAATTTGCTGTAAAGATATTGCTCAAACTCTGTGGACAAATGCATGACGCGCAGCAGGGTAATGAGGAGTCTCTTCCACGCCTTGTGAAATCGATCAGGGAGCTCACTGGACTGGTTCAGTCATGACGTCCATACTTCCAGCTCTACCGCTGATTCGGTCCACCCCTGCACAAGAGGAACAGTCTTTGCAGACTCTACCAGAAGGACTGTGCCAGAGCACAGAGACTAGTGACGCAATCAGTAGCTCCATTATATATCTGACACGCAAGCAGAGGAGACTGGTGAAGCGTAAAAGAATCCGTGAGTCCAAGAAAAAGAAAGCGACTGTGGTGTTCCAAACTGATCCTTTAAATGCAACCGGAATTTCAGAAATAAACCTTAAAAAAAGAAGACAATGTGAACATCACCAGGCGAGGATTGCACTTAAGTCAAAAGGAACATTGACCAGCTGGCTCATTAAGGTCAGCCATACAGCTGATCAGACTACTGCTGCCTCTAGGTGCAAAACCAAAAGAAAAACAACCACAAAAAACTGCCAAAGCTCGGGCCAATTGTTGAAATCGACCAGGATTCATCCTTTTCTTGGGAAGCACCATCTAACATCTCCATTAGATCTTCGGGTACTCGGGTTTCACCTCTGTTGGGCTGGATCCTTTTCATGGTTTCATGGACTAAAGCCTCCATTTGGTGGCTAAGAGCTTCACTATAGCTTGTAAAACCTCTAAAAAAGCCACATGGTTCATTCGATCTGATTTACTCCAGCTTATTTATCAGCTATTGCCACTTAACTTCATTTGATTTTGATTTTGTTGAGCCACTCACAACAGGAGGTGCTCACTTTTTCACCTGAGTACATTGTCATCAGAAACCAGCTATTGACCAGCTGGGTTTTGTTTTAGTTGGTACTTGTGCCCCTGTGACAGGGCCCTGCTGCACTTGCATTAATGCGCCTGTGAGCACACCCATTATAAGAAACACAGCTCCTCCCCCAATTCCAGTGGGAGATAGTGACACATTTCGGGATTGGGAATATGTGATGAGTTATCTCCTGGTCAGACCCTCTAATAAGGCCTGATCTTTCAGATTGACTTCCTGGAATACGCGTGGATCCAGCCATTTTCTAGGCAAATCGGGCTCTGCTTGTGAACTGCTGGCTAATGATTTATTTATTTTTTAAGAGACGTGGCAGAGGGTCCCTTTCCAGATGGATGGTTATGTAATGCATCAGACTTTGGAAAAAAGAGGTCCTACTGGAAGGCTATAAGGTGATCTACTTATGGGGATAAACAACACAAGGCAGGCAAGATAACTGGAGACTGACTGTGACTCCATTCTTTCTGCGGATGTGATATTATCTCTCAAACCCATTAAGCGTGTCCTCATTATCAAGGTTTATGACCCTCCCGGTGCTCTGTTTACAGATTGCATTTTTGACCAATTATCTAATCTAATAATCAGATGGTCTGATACAAATGGCAGTGAATGGATATTGATGGGGGGGTGACTTTAATGCCAGATGTGTGGACAAAAGTCTTATTGATAAATGCTTAATGTCCCACACTGTCTCTAACTCCCAGGGTGCCCATAGGTTAACTTCTCTAAGGATTGGGATCTACGAATGTTGAACACCAGAACAGTGGGTGACTTTCCAGGGACGCATACTTGGTCCAGTGGCAAAGTGTGGGCCACTCGGTATCATTGGTTTGCCTCGAAAGCTATGCTGTAATTGATAGAGTTTCTCTCTGCAAGTGTTATCGGCTGGAGTGACCATGCAAGACTATCTCTCATTGTGACACAGTCTACTGATTCTTTGGTTCTCCCACAAATTGGTGATCTTGATATTAATAATGCTGAGAATAGTATCTTGTGGACAGAGGCTAATTTGTCAAAATTCACTAAATTCTGGCTTAATACTGAAACGTCTCTGTGCTTCTACATTTGACAGCGGATGCCATTGAGATGTGGCTCCACACACTGTCTGCAAAGTTTGGCTCGTTTCCAGGTTCTTATGCGATAACCCCTACAAATTGCAGGGGTAACATTTTTGATAAAACCATACGAGACGCTAAGAGACGGAAATGTAACAAATTACGTGGGGTGGCAATTAGTAACTTAAATAAGACTCTAATAGCTATTCAAATTAAAAACATCAAATTGCGTTATGGAAACTGGGTTAGGTGGTGGGGCCATTCTGAAAAGAACAGGCAGTGGCAGAATATGTATAAAATCTTGAAGACTGGCTTTTCAAAGTCCATTTGGCAGACTTTGAGGGCTGCAAAAGGCCTGAAAGATGGGCCGCTGCTCAGCCCTATTAGTTCAGCTGGATGGTTGGACCATATTCGCACCACCTTTACCAACAAGGAAGATACTTGTAGCCGTGTAGCCTTGTCCAGTGTCGACTGGGATTTACACTGCGATCTCAGTGAAATTGTGATGCCTATTGGGAAATTAAAAAACTCTAAAGCTCTTGGCCCCAACGGCCTTGCAAATATTGTTCCAATACAGGACTCAGAGCAGTGTGCCTCTATTCTGGAAATTCTTTTTCAAAGGCTTGTAGTTCCTGTGTCATCCCAAAATCCTGGTGTAGGGCCATATAGATCTGAGGCTATAAGAAGGGTTTAAGGACTCTCCCTCCAAACTATCGTCTCTTGTCGATGCTGGATGTGACGGGGAAGATCTTTGCTTCTCTTGTTCTTCATGCCATTCGACAGTGGGTGGATTCGGCCCATATATTAGATGATTCCCAAACTAGTTTTCGTCCAGGTAGCTCCATGTCATAACATTTGAGGCTAGTGGATTGCCTTATAAGAAGATCCAATATTGGGAGCAGTGCGGGTCTTTATGCTTGCTATATTGATTTCTGTGCAGCTTTCGATAGTGTCCAGCGCTCGCGACTATGGCGCAGGCTAGAAATGTTGGGCTGCCCTCAAAATTTCTTACAGATCATAAGAATGCTGCACTGTGGCACCATGGTAGAGGTGAGATTGGATGGAGACGGCCATTGTACCTACTGGATTCAGACTACGCGTGGGTGAAACAGGGTTGGCTGTTGGCACCCCTCTTATTCAATCTGTACATGGCTGACCTCCCCAACGACTGAGGATAGCTTCTCTTCATCCTCCTAGGGTAGGGAAGGGTCAGGTATCTTCCATCATATGCACAGATGACCTGGTCATATTCGGTCACACATTTAATACAGATGACCTGGTCATATTCGGTCACACATTTACAGGTATGCTAAGCTCGTTGAAAGGTCTGGGCAAATATGCTAGTGAGATCTTTATAGAGATAAACTATTCTAAATCAAAAGCAATGCTAAATACCTCTTGGAAAGTTTGTAAGCTTCCGGTGGTTTTGGATCAACACTTGATCAAATATGTACGTAGCTACTGCTACCGGGTTCTGGAACTGGGTGGTACTGGACGCTATTGTGAACTGCTCTCCAATAAGGCAAGGAAAGTGGGGCAGTTGACAGGCCTCTTTTCAAACTCTGTTGGGCACACAGCTGAGTACAGCCTGGCTGGTATCAGGAAGCTGTATTTGCGATGCTTCTGCCCGGCCATATTATATGGGTTAGAAGCATTAGTTCTTCCAGATTATGACTGTCTTAACGTGCTGTAGGGATGCTTTTGGAAGCGTATACTCAATCTCCCCCAGTCGATCCCAATCGTAGTGTTGAGATAAGAGTTGGGTTTAACTTCATTAAAGGCTATGTCCCTGAAGTGTTGCTGGGCTCTGCTCATAAAATAGCAATTGTTTCCCTCAAGACCTGTCTTAGACACCTTGGCAGGTTATCAGGGAAAATAAGTTAAATTAAGGGGTGCCAACTTTGTCTCAGTTAATGCTATTCTATTTGAGGCAATTAATTGGTCCCCAGCGACTGACCGTAGAGGATAGGGAGGATTACTTTCAGCTTAAGAGTTCTTTTAGACAAAAACTCTTACCGTGGGACTGCAATATTAATTTCAGTCACCTAGAAAAGTTAATATGTTATTCGATGGTGGGGCGGTTCTCTTACTTATACTTATGCCCACAGAAATATCTGCTGGAATGCCCATATCCAAAAGTCAGAAGACTAATGCTGAAATTACGTAATAATCCACTTTAGGTACTCTCAATTATAGGGCCTCGGCTGGGCCTACCATCTAATATGAGATCTTGTAGGATCTGTCGACTCAGACATATACTTGAGACTCCTCGCCATGTCTTGACTAGATATAAAAAATTGTGAGAAGTCTATATGACAAATTTGGGAAAATGTGTGTGTGATTATTACGAAATTAAATTTTGCTTAATACACTTACAGATTGATTTGTTTAGAATGTTGAAACATGTTGAAAAATTGCTGATTTTATAATTGTCTTAAGTTTAAGTAGCTGTTGATTTTTATCATTCATTTATTTTACTTTACTATATTTTATATTTTATCTGTGGTCAGTGTGATGTGAAAAGTTCCTTATGAGCTCAACACATTAAATATAAATAAAAATAAATGAAAGAATTGTTCATTGTTTTACTAACATTACTTACCATCACGTGCTTGTTGAAGTAATGGTATGTCTTGGGGTCTAGGGATGGTAGTGCATCTTCAACAGACAGCATATCTTTGCTCGTGGATTTTGTTAGGATTGTTTTCTTCTCCAGTTTCACATGAGTGTTTGAAACAGACTAGTGTTTCTTTGTCTGGTTGTTCTTCAACTGTACAGTGGTGTTCCTTACCAACTTTCTCTTTGGGTATTAAATCAGGTGGAATTGTAGGGTTCTCTGATGTTTCAAAGCCACATTCTTCTTTGTGTTTTTTCCCCTCTGTGTAATGTTTCATTTTTTTGCAGCTATGTTTTTCTCCTTGCTTTTTGTTATGGTGGTTTACCTTCTTTTTATTATTCAGGTGATGTTCATCCTTTAAAGCTGGAATTGAATAAACATCTACAGACCTACATAGAATCGAATTCTTTACTCAATCCGACTCTGACTGTATTCTGACCGGTCCAAAGGGTAGAGTCTGTGATAAAATCTCCACTGCAAGATCTTAAGTGGGAGGCTGATAATAATGGAGTGGATGTAGCGGTATTTGTAGAGCTCGTGCCTGCCTTTGACGCCATCAGCCATACAATACTGCTTGACTGCCTAGAGAAAAATGATGTTAGAGACCAGTCTGTTCATTGGATGGAATCTTCAGCACAATGCGTTTTTGGCACCATTTGAATCAAAATTTGGCTGCGCTGGTAGCAGAGTCACCATTTCGCTTACTTTTTAACATGCACCTGACCCCTCGGATCACTCTTATTTGTTGTCTTGGTGTCAAGGTATATAGGGCTATGCTGACAACACTTAGCTTTTTTCAGGATGACTAACAATTCTTTAGAACTAATACATAATTGTACCACCTGTATCCCAAAAATAGACAAATGGAAGAGCAAAAATTCTCATAAGCTGAATCCAACCAAAACAGAGCTCCTACTGCTTAGATCCACTCTGGAACGTGATATTTTAATACCAACTCAGCTGGGACACTGCCATACTCTGGTAGCAACAGTAAAAAAAAACTGCCAATCATGTGGATGCAATGCTTTCCTCATGCTTTCCCTAGAATCTGTTACAAAGCTCAGTGGGATCAACAACAGTAAGACACTGAGAGAAACAGTGTTGTGGCCAAAACGTCTTGACAAGGTGGGCCCGCACCTTGTACACATGGGCCTAACAAATGAGTCAAAAACACCAAGAGCTTGTTAGTGAGGGGACTCAAAGTCCCGGAAACATTATCCACAGTTCGTATCACAGGACAACGGTCAATGGAGAAAAATTATTTCAAAGAGAAGATTCCCATCCATATGGTATCTAAGTACCATTAGCTCATTCACACTAGACTGCTCTCCCTAAGAGAAGAACTCCCTATCCCTGCCTATGTGTTGCCCTCTGTCCCTAGGCTCTGAGTGCTGTAGCGCCTGTCTAACAGGGGATAGGAAAGAGACTGACCCTATCTAAACTTCTTTCATACCAATTTTTTAATACCAAATGTTTAATCAACACACCAATTCTGATGCTAGACCTTGCTACTGTTAAAAAATGATACATCAATATGGGCTATTGGCAACTAATACTGTAGAGATATAGTGTGCATTATATACATCTCCAATCAAATGGTGGTGTGCTGTCCTCACTTCAGGATTTGTTTGCTGTATTTTAATTTACCATATGTAGAGAGGCAGGCACAGCCATTATGAGCCCATCTGGTGTAATCGGCACTATAAAAAATGCCCTAATTAAAGAGCATGCCTGAGCAGGCTGTAAACAATAAACAGAGTTAAATTAGAGAAATGTTCATTCATTTAAAACACATATCCATATCCATATCCAGATCAGTGGAATATTGTCTGAAGCATGAGGTAACTTATGGTCTGTATGGTCGACCGGTTTCAATGATTCTCATGATTTTGATCATCTTCTTCAGGACCTGTTATTTGAAATGGATGGATTCCTTGCAGAGATATTGGCCTCTCTGGGGCACTTCTGTTACCTGGTGTCCCAATAGGCCACGTCAATAAGTTGTTTGAAGAAAGGTATCAGAGTACTGGTGCCCAGGTGGCTGCTGTGTACGCCTCCTCACATGCCATGAAGGTAGGGTAACTGGCTGTGCTTAGCGGGTCATCTGTGCTGGCCGGTGTAATGGCGCCTCTGCAGGTGCTCCTGTTGTTTCGGTGTCACCGCGAGGCAGCACTCGGAGCCTAGGGACAGAGGGCAAGACATGGGCAGGGATAGGGTGTTCTTCTCTTAGGGAGAGCAGTCTAGTGTGAATGAGCTAGTGATACATAGATACCATATGGATGGGAATCTTCTCGTTGAAATATTTTTTCTCCATTGACCGTTCTCATGTGATACGGAGGCCTAACAAATGAGTCCCTGCAAACAAAAGTAGATATGTTTACTTTATCAGAGAGTTTTCTTTAACATTGTCACAATATCAGGCGAGAGCTTGAGCTTTTATAGTCAACTGTACATGATTAACTAAGAAGTTCAACAAAATCCACCACTTCAATTGAACCGGAATGCATAGGGGTGTGAGTTTCAAAACATTCTCCTGAGTTTTGAAAATCATGCAACAAAATAAATTGTCTGATATTGGCACCAACTAGTAGTCATTCTTTGACAAAGGCATACAGTTTGTTGTGTTTGCTGTGACAAAAATAAAGTTCTGTGAAAAGCACATTGTTTTGTGTAGCTAACAAGCAGACATGAAATAAATTAACTAAGCAGTTTTAAAAGAAAGGGGGCTACATTTCTAATTCAATGTATTGTCATTGAATATTAGATTGCTACCTGGGGCTCTGTGTAGGCTTTGAGTCCAGATACACCTATTACAGTGTGAATTGCTCAAACATTGGCACTTATACAGAAGGCTTGTCACAGGCTACATGTATACCTATGTTCTATTGTCTAATCATTGATGTGTATTGTGAGGTGTAAGAAATGAGAGATGGAACACATGGTTATAGTTTCGACAATTTTTCATCAATTATCAAGGTAATATGGGGATGTCCCTATCCTATCGAGAATGTTCATACCTAGCAAATTCAAACTAAAGAAAAAAAAAATGACCTTGTGACCATCAAGGTCTCTTGATAAACAACAGTTTGTCATGATAATAAAGTGAATACATTCTTTCCACAACTCTCTTAACCACGGCTAAGTTTCTTTCTGTAAAGCAACTATTTCTTTCCTGGTTTACTCACCTGCCAGAATCAACTTCCACCTGAAACAATTTGATTCTTATCCTGGTTTAGTCACCTGTCAGGATTAACTTGTGGCAATACTTGTTCTACATTTCTCCACCAATATCTCTTATGGGGAGAATTATACAGTGTCTGCCAGTTTTTATGGTGTCTTGGCTGGTGGCAATGTGGGTTCCAGGTTTCCCGAAACTGATGTCCCAGGTAAGGAGAATTGCACCCTATTTGCCCCTTTATCTGTTCTTTACAGTCTCTGCATAGCGCCCCAGAGTTTCCTTTTCCCTTAGGCCAACTCACCGGCTTCATTCGGCATCTCTGTTCAGTTTCTTGATGCTGCGGTGCATTTGCGGTGTGGATTGCACTTCGGTGTAATGTCAACCCTTTTGAGTTTTACAAATACCTTTGCTAGCTCTGCCGCAGCTGCCTTTGTCCATCCGGCTCTTCCCAGAAGGTCACAAGTCTTCATTGGACCAACCGGTTCTCCAGCACACTGAAGCAGTTCTCTGCGGCTCGTGGATACCATTCCTGTCCAGCTGGGCTTTTCCCCCTGCTGCCGTTCTCAACAGTTCTGCTTCCCACTTCATGCACGCTGTGGCACTTCATGACTTCTCTTCCAGCGTCGGCCTCAGCGACCACTTCCACTTCTGCTTCTAGTTCACCTGCTTGCCTGATGTTCCTTGCATCTGTGGTTTCGCCAGCTCCCCTCACCTGCGAGTGCTTTCCAAATTTAAATGTCCCACTTTTCTGATGGTAATTGAAACAACTAGACTGCACAGTCTCCTTTGCAGCACTAGTAGTCACCATTTGCTTGTTGCTCCTCTTCTTCGTCTCAGTACCATAAGCATTACGGTTCTTGCTATCCATAATGGTTTTAGAGCTTTCAATGTCACTTTGTTTCAATGAAGGTCATTACAGACAGGATATGTTCTGTGAATATTAACAGGGACATTACTTGGCTCCTCTTTACAATATGGAATCAATATTTCAGGGGAAATCGAAGAATCATATGTTAATGGAGTTAGCACGTTCCCCCGATGTGTGTCTCGCCTCATGTGATCCTCCCTCATAATGCCACCCACAGGGTCAGGATCAGGTAGCTGCTGCCTTCCCCCGGTCAGATGAGAGAGGTCAATACTGGGGTTTTAGTGATGATTTCATAGGATTCATTTCATACCCTTTCCCCAATGTCACTGTTTTTAACAGCCTCTATTGGAAACCGAGTAAGGAAATCCACATTACCCTGTTCTTTTCCTTTCCTATGTTCTGTGGAAAAACAATATAGCTGTAAATTAAGAAACCAGTGCATAACTCTTGTGTTAGTGTCTTTACGAAGGCTCAGCCGTTTAAGAGGGCATGATCTGTGATCAACCGGAACTTCCTACCAGTTAGGTAGCATTTCAAAAAGGTCACAGCCCATCGCTAGTGCTCCAAGCTCCAGGATTGCATAATTCTTCTCTCAATGAAATAACCTCCTACCTATATAGAGGATAGGATGTTCTATACCATCATGACATTGGGAAATTCCAGCGCCCAGGCCATTATGTGAGGCATCTGTCTGCAGAATGAACTCTCTCTTGAAGTCTGCAACCTTCAACACAGGTTCATTACATAAAATATGCTTCAATATGTAAAAACATACTTGATCTTCTGGGTGCCATTTAATTTTCTGGGGCTCTGCGTTCCTAAGTGTGTCTGTCAGAATAGATTTGATGGATGAACACTTAGGGATGAACCGTCTATAATATCCCACTAACCGCAGAAAGGCCCTTCATTCTTTCTTGGTTTAAGGTGCTGGCGTTTCCTAAACTGCTTTAACTTTTTCAGTTTGGGGTTGGACCATCCCATTTCCTACAAACAAAAACTATGTATTTCACTGCAAATCTAGCGGGATCACACTTCTTTGGATTTCTATTTGATCCTATTTTCCTTAGAGATTGGGTAACCAGATGTAGATGGGGCATATGTTCTTTCCATGATTTGCTATGTATGATAATTATCGTCAATGTAAACTCTGCAAAAAGAAGCATACAGTCTCAAAACTTGAACTTTCAATCTCTGGAAGGTGACTAGGACCCCATGCATACCAAAAGTCAACACGTTTAATTGAAAAAGACCTAGGGGAGTTGAGAAAGCAGTTTTTGGTTTGACTGGGGGGATTAACTGGAACTTGCCAATATCCTTTAGTCAAATCAATGAATTTATTAGTGTCATTTTCCTCAGACAACAGACTAGTTAAAAGCACTGAAGTATCTTGGGCAGGATTTTCCCTCCATTCTTTAAGAAGATTAATGTGATATATATGGGCCTTAATTGTTCTATCTGGTTGTGAAATTCAGTAGTTGGAAGGTCCCGTTTGTTCTATAACCTCATAGAGTCCATGTCATCTAGAAAGCATTTTATTTTCAGAAAAAGGAAGAAGAACCAAAACTTTCTGGCCCACGGAAAAAGAACTACTGCTTTCTTATCATAGCACTCTTTCTGGTGTTCTTGGGTTTTAGCCAAATTAGTCCCTAATAAGGCTCGAACAGCCACAATATGTTTTTTTTAATCACTGAGCGGTTTGGGACAAGGGTGGGCTTGCTTTTTCTCTCTCTCTTTGCATGTTTCCCGCAACATGTCCAGTGCATCTCTTGGTTCGATTCCCATATAATAATTAGAACAGGGAGAATCCAGTAGAAACTGTGGTGTTTTCCCATTAGCAAAAAAGGTCCATTGTATCATAACATCCCAGTTATTTCCATCTGCTTCTAACAACTTCTTTAAGAAGTGTTCAAGGTTTTATTAAACCTCTCAGCCAAACCATCAGTATGGGGATGGTAAATAGAGGTACATATGGTCTTTATCTGAAGGATCTCTTTGACCTCTGCCATACGTTTACTAATAAATGTGGATCCTTGATTGGTAGAAAGCTCTTTTGGAAACCCAGCTCTAGAGAAGAAGGAAGTAGATATTTTAAGATTTGCTGGGAAGTATTATTTCGCAAGGGGAAAGCCTCAGGGTACTGGGTTGCATAGTTTAGTATCACCAGTATATACTGATTCCCTAACTTTTAGGGTTCTAAAGGACCCACTATATCCATACCTATGCAAAAGAAAGGCACATCTATAGTGACCCCCTGTTAAATGAGAATGAGCAATCTCTAAAACAGTAGTTTTATGGCTTCTAGGTACCATTATTTGTGACCTAGGAGTACCATCTGATCCAACATCTGTGCTATTTAATGGTCCAGATTTAAAGACGAGAAACGGTCCCCCTTTATAGATAATACTTGAAGAAAGGATTCTGCTAGCAGGGGATCCTTTCTCTGGGCAAAAGCTAGATCTGGAATAACCTCAGATTCTGCTTCCACTATGGGGATCAGTTTTTTCATTAATTCAGGAGGAAGCTCTATGTATGCTTCTCCAAATTCCTTAGTACCCCTCTCAGTCTTATTACTGTTCTCCATTTCTTGGTGTTTTGGAAATAGGCCCCTCTCCAATATCTCTTGGTTATTCTATCTCCTGCTTTAATTTGGTAAGGTTTTTTACAACTTGCATTAGCACTAGGGAAGGGGTGGTGTAGAGTAATTTGCAGGGGTACTAATAGCATGTGAAGTAATTTTTTGTGCTGGATGCATTTGGACATGTCCAAATGTACTGGGATGCAGCTCCTGCTATAGTTGTGTTGATCTATCGTGTGCTGTGCTATCGCATTTTACCATAGTTGATCTTCCGTTATGATGCTTTGCTAGTTTAGCATACTTTATGTTGTTCTCTGTTTTATGGTACTTCTGTGCTATGTTATGTATGGTTTTTGTGATGTGTACTTTGTTTTGTGTTGTTCTGTAGTGCTATCTAAGGTTCTGCTATGCAATGCGTGAGTAAACACATTTGCTGAATGTACTACCTCTAGTCGCTTAGACATGATATGACATGCATTGCTATGTTTTTTATGCTATCATGGTGGTGCAGAGTTGGTCTATCAGCTTAGTGTCTATGCGCTATAACTCTCGGATGGCAGCAGTTGTGCTGGAGGGGTTAGCAGACATGGGAGCCTAATTTACAAAACGTTTTTCAATGGGATTGGGCCATTGTAAAATGCTTTTGTAAGCTTTTGTAAATCAGGCCCCAGGGCAAATTATTGTTCAAAGACAAGGAAGCCAGCTATAGTTTATACCCTTTTGTATTTGTTTACATTTCATTAGAGCTATTTTAACTGAAGCTGTGGTATGCCGCTCTACAACACGGAAGGGTAAGAATTAAAAAAAATACTACGTGACACGTGCATGTATTACGCACGGTCACCTGATGCACCTCTAGGTAACTGAACATCTTGGAAGAAGGCTATTCTTTAAGATCGTTAATACGACCTAAATAAAAATTGCACAACTCAATTTAAAGTATATCACCCATCATTGGTGTATGTACCTTGCTACATAACAATCTGTAAATAGAAGTGGAACGAATAAGTGAAGATGATCTCCTTTCACTACTCATATCTGTAAATGACACACCACCTGTCACTTGCAGTGCTTCAAACTGGTATGTCTGTCGCAGTAGCCACAATACCAATGCATGGAAGTTTCGCCAATATTGACCTGGACAGCTGATTGTGTTACCGAAACGCACACCAATGTGCTATGTTTGGGAACGGCCCGACGTGCAGATGTCTCTTTCTTGGGACAGGATCACACATGCTTGACACATGCGCAGTCCAGTAATTTAAAAAAGGTCCCCTTTTCCAAAGAGTGAAATTGGGTCACTACTAGTCCACAATCCCTGTCTAGTGCCAAGTAATATTTCCCCATCGCAATGATTAGATCCGTTGTCAGACAGGGACTTCATGTGCCTGAACTAATGCCAGCTAGGGAATGCTATGTAGCTCAATTGAGAACCTCTTCTGGGCGATAGCTTAGTGGGTTAATGTGGTACCTGGAGGAAACCGTGTCCACCCTGAAAGTTACAGGCGCGGGTCCCTGTGGAGCGCTCAGCCATTCATTCAGTTAAAGTTGGTAATACGGATAGGTTCGGTATTACCAGATGCGAGCTGCGGCTGTACTCGGACATTTGAATTCTCCCTCGGGAGGTTCACGGATGGTGAATACCCTTTCTTCATCCGATTCTTCTTCCTCATCTTGTATGACAGAAATTCTCTTTTTCCATCTGCATGTGACAGCAAAGTGACCCTTAATTCCACAATTCCCACATTTTTGTCCTATTGCAGGACAATGTCTGGCATAAGCATAATGTCCTAGTCTTCCACAATTGTAGCAACTGTCGCCTTCTTTGGATTGTGCGGTACTTGGCTTGGGTTCGGCTTTCACCCAACCTTTCCCTCTGACTGAGTGTCCTTTGTTCTCAACTCCTCTAGATCTATTGTTCTTGACAGCGTTGTTTTCTGCTCGTTCTCTTGTCCTCAGTGCGTTGACCATACCTTGTTCTCCTGAGTCTAGTGAGGATTTGTCATTCTGTTGCTGCATATTCAGAACAGCCTCCTGTTTTCTGTTTTTCATTTCTTTGGCGCACAAATGACTGTGTTCTATTTGTTTGGCAATAGCCATAGTTTCCGGCAAAGATGGATTTCCCACCATCCAAAGTCTGTCTTGAACCAAACTATCCTTTGCGTGTATGATAATCTGATCTCTTATGAGTTCATCCAGGGTGATCCCATTGCCAAAACGACATGTGCGTGACAACACTCTTAAAGCCGATACATAATCTTCGATAGATTCATGCTCCTTTTGAGTCCTGGTGTAGAAATTATACCTGTTTATAGCTACATTAGTCTCAGGGGTATAATATTTGTCTAGCTGTTTTATGGCTTTTTCGTGTTCATCAGTATCCCCAGCTTCATCTATTGGCAACTCTGGTAACTCCCTGTATTTTCTTTGTCCTTCCAACCCCAGAGCGTGAAGCAGTAGTGATTTCTTCTTGTGAGGGGTTAGACCTTCCTGGTCAACTGTTTGATCATAGTTTAGCCAAAATTCCTTCCATTCCAACCAATTGACCACGGGTTGTCCTGCAGTTGGAAGGAAACTCTCTGGGGGTTGTATGCTAATGCCTTGCATTGCTTTGTATGACTATGTTCGTGATAGATGAGACTTCAATGAAATTGCTCCACTTTCAGTGTTCAAACTGTCTTTAAAGCTTTAAATTCCACTCCCTTGTTTTTTTTAAAAAATATTTGCTGAATGTCAGAAGTACTGTGAAGAGGATGAGGAGACTATCGTTAACTCCTCATTCTGCCTGACTCCAGGAGGAACAGATCACGTGATCTGTATCCGTGGGGCGGGTCTCTTCCTTCAATGCGCCAGAGGAGCGGTGTTAATCAGGCTTGCAGTCAGCCCTGCAGCCAATCAGATTAGCTTGAAGTTTATGAAAAAAAAAAAAACATGACACAAACCAACACGGGATTACGCGTCGATTCGCAGCATCCGCTCTCTCTCCTGTACACGGTATCGTGTATAACAGCACAAACCAACGTGTTAGTCACGTTAGTTCGGAGCATCCGCTCTCTCTCCCCCAAAGCAGCACAAGCCAAGCACAGCGCTGTGCGGCGGCTCGGAGCGTCCGCTCTTAATTACTGTTCTGTGACACCTTTGTGGGTCCCTCAGGACGCCGGCAATCCTTGTCGCCAAAATGAAGTATGCCAGTAAACAAAGGTAGTGATAAACAGAGCGTTTATTTACTATTATGGAACCGGCGCCCTACACTGCCGCTCACACTCTAGTCTAAGTCTCCCTCTCATCTAACTCTCTCTGTAGAACCTCCTTTGAACCTAAACATTCCTAACCTCGCAGCAGGCAGGGACGCCGTAGCTAGGAAACGAACATAACAAAGTGAAGGTAGAATACTACACTGTTTTGTCCTGTTTCTGCGATTTCTAGCCATGTCATAGTGCCCTTACTTAAAAGGGGACTCGTCTTGTGATCGTCATGAACTCAAAGTGCACCCTAAAGTAGTGTTGGGGTACTGGGGCAAATAGAGGACAGGAAGTCCAAACCATTGCAAACTCTGATGGTTCTTCTATGCCGATATACTGTACTGTATAGCATGGCTCTGGGGAATTGGTAGCCGCAGGCCCATGGGCAAGAATGGTAGAATTTATATGGATAACTCGGATGATATTAAATGCCCACACTATTGGCATTGCCAGTGCTTGTTTATCATCTCAGGGGTGTAGCAAGTACAATTGCTCTCGAATTCGTATAGTTCTGAACCAGTTCCTGACACCTTTGCTTACTTTCCCCACTTTTTCTTCTGATTATGAGAGGCAGTTGCACTTCTTACCAGTTTACAGGGTGATTTGCAGCTTCCCTGCTTTCCAGCCTGAAGCCTGGCTTGCAAGCTCCCTGTTTTTGCTGACAGGTGTATTGCATGGTCCCTCTGTGTTTTTCAGTCTCCCATACAGGGCCGCTTTATTGCTTCCGGGCTATAAGTATTGTTACATAATTCTGTTCCCTGTTCCTATCAGAAATCCTCAAGCTCCAAGGGGCAGGCATTGTGTTAGCATATTGCCAGTTTCCAATGTCGTTTCTTGTATCTGTGCTAATGCCCAGGTTTAGTGTTAGTTTCACAGTGTGAGATAACTCTGCTGTCGAAGCTTGCTTCATGAGTGGTCGGTTCTTTCCTTCTCATGCTTTTTGCTGCCTCTGCCCTGTTTTGTCTATCTGCTGATTTAGGTTCAGTTGTTCCAGTCTCTGACTACAAGACATAGCACAGCTTTTCCTTGAAACTCTGTCATTGCTTGTCTATCAACCTTCCCCTGCTTTTTGAGACCTTTGCAATTCATGGTCCCTTGTGATGTGTATTTGCTTCAAGGTGCTGTCTTAATTTTAGCAAAGATACCAGTGAGTAGTCTCTTTTTGGCACCTGGCACACACACAGACATCCATAACTCTCTTTCCCTATAGAGAAGATGGGCCACAGTGTAAGAGCAACAGCCGAAATGTAAGTCCATGATCTCTCTGCAGGTTTGGGGCTTGGACGCATTCACGCAGGTACCCAACTATAATGTCTTCCATGGTGATTTGTCTTACATGCACTTCATAAGCCTGCATTTCGTGTGTGTGTGTGTAACCGGTTCTTTGCTCAGTCCCGTGCACAGGTATTGTACAGTCTTATTATAGCGCTCTACTCGTTGCCTCACTCATCTGCCAGTGGTGGCCTAAGTCTGGTACATGCTAAAGTGCCAGTTCTACCAGAGGTTACTTTACTATGACCAGGGCTCAAGTCGAGAGTGCACGCGAGTGGACGGTGGACGGAGTCCCCCACTTTTTTCAGAGGGCACCTTGATATGCTAATTTCAAGTGACACCACATTCAATTGGTATGTTAATGCGTCCCACCACTTTTCTTTTTTAGGATTTCACTCCTGGCTATGACTCTGTGCATGCCTCTCTGGCCCAGTTTCTCCCTGTTGGTTCTGTGACAGATTGCTGGAACCTACACTTAAAGTCCAAGAAGCCTATATATGTAGGCAAAAGGCTATTATTAAAGTCCACTCGTTCTTTATATACAGGTGGAAAGATGAGGAAAGAGACATTCAGGTGAGCAAATACACCTTTGTCAGATGAACACTCTTCCAATGGGATTTCAGACCCATCCATGATAACGAATTGATGGAGATGCTATTAGCAGCAGGAAGGGAGCATGCGTATACTTTCAGCAGTGTTATGACATGAACTTCATTGAGACAAGCCCCACAGAAGTGCTCATACAAAGGAATGTTCCCCCAATTAACTATGATAGAATACTTCATCGCCTGTCGAGTGAGTCTCTCCCTTCCTCTGGTGCTGGAATTTATTATTTTAATTGTCAGTCATACTAATATAGCAATCAACAACAGTGTGCATCGGGCAGAGTCTTTTGCATCCTCTGCAGTCTCATTGTTATTCAGGAACCTGATGACCCAGGTAGGCAGGGCAGCCTATTTATCAATTTTCATGAATAACAAATAGTTGGAAGGGAACAATGCTGGGCACTGACACTAGCCATGCCCACACACTGCAGCCAATTGTCTGCTGTAATACCCAGTGGGGTGGGTTGACAACAACAGAAAAATCCCCAGCCAGCATCCCCCAAAACACAGAGGCAAGGTCCTTTAAAAGGCCAATTTCAAAGAGAGAATGCATGTCATGAGCGCCAGCCTATACAAGAAGGTCCCGCTGCAGTGTTTGACAGGCAAGTGCATCAGTTCAACAATGATTTTGCCTGCATTTGCCCATCAATTTACCAAAGGAGAAAACAATTTTAGTTTTTTTGTTTTGTGAATTATTGGTTAACATGTTCTGCTTGCCAGTGATAGGACCAGCAAAATGTTAAAGGTGATGTGTTTTAAAGAAACACTTAAACATCTATTTTATTTTTCAAAACATAGCTAATATGTTATGTCGATTGCTGTCTGTAAATCGCAAAGTGGATCCATCACCCGCAATGAACCGGTGGGAGCTGCATCTTTAACCCCAAATATGTTTACACTGAATGGAGCAGCCGTGTGTGGTGTCAACAGTCGTCAGCGAGCGGCACTTATTTTCTTACAAATGAAGCACTGGATTACAACTTCCGAAACAGACTCTGAGTCCAGTTTTGCTGTATTTGAAAAAGTCTAATTCTGACGTGAGCCTTGCCATGAATTCACTTTTTGCACTGTCGCCGCTATCAACAGTACAGAAAGCTCAGTCTGTGATTCCAAAAACCTTTCCTCCAGGTTCTGAATCGGAGGAAACCTCTGATTCACTCAGATTGTGTCGATGGTTCTAAGACTGTTTCCCAATCCAGGCACTAAAAGGAATATTTAATCTGCTTTTGATCCAAGTGCTGAGTTCAAAACCTATCCCAAAGTAACTCCCATTGAGGCCTTGAATCTTTCCACTTGTCAAAGTAGTGTGTGGAAAAAAGATTGAAACCCCTTCATGAAAACCACCCTGTATAATCTGTGCAGAATGCGTTGCCTGTAGGAAGAAATCTGTTCTGACCATGTGCTCAGAGACCTTGCCAGGATTCCCAGTTCCATGCGTGACACCTTGAACCAGTCTTAGTTTTTGCTTCAAATTGCATGCTGGAACTTGTAGTTTCTTTTTTACCATTGTAAGGATGGGCCTAAAATTCCCAGCATGCAGTGCAAGAAAAAAAACAGCACTGGCTCGAAGAGTCCCGCATGGGACTGGGAAAGCTATGAGTACTGCTTTGTGTGATGACGACCACCCAAGGGCCAACCTCCTTTTCCCTTACAACGAGGCTCCTGCAGGGCAGCTGTGTCTACCCAGTGGGAGATCCCTGTCACAAAATACTTCCAGACAGTTGACATTATGCTGCCCCTGCTCCAAGGGACCTTACCTGCTGGGGTTCTGTGTTAAATATGATATGATATTTGATTTATAGCGCGCCTATACACAAGTGTTTCAAGGCGCGACGAGGCATGGGAGGGGAACAAGGGAGGACAAGACAACAATCTTACTAGGCCAAGTGACATTGAGATTGTGCAAGTGTTGGCGCTTGGGGCTTCGGTGCCATTGCGGACTGTAGCCATGGAGGGAGGGGTCAGGATAGAGTTGATGTGGCCCGGCAGGGCAATTTCCTATCCCAGAGGTTTTGTTCCCCTGTCAGAGCGGGGACCCGCGATGGAATGTGGAGCAGACTCCTCAAGCCAGATCTGTTCTGGCATCCAGATGGGGGAGTGAGATGCGAATATTGAGGGAGAGTGGGGAGGAGCACAGGTGGCCATGGACGTAGGCAGCGCCCTGCCAGAATGGCAGACTGGTTTACAGAAGGACAAATGACATTGGAGGAGGAAAGGACCTGCAGCTGATCCACCAACTTCACAGCCCTCAATGGGCCCAACCATCAGACACCCACCACCTAATGATCGCAAGCTCCATCACATGATGAGGAAGAAATAAATCCAGAAGGCAGAAGCAGAGCCTGAAGCAGGACGCACAGGGCGAACCACAAAGAAGGAAGGAGCCGCAGTCCTGGAACAGAGAGGAAAGGCTGAAGGATGCCAGTAGAAAAGAGAAGACAGCCCCTGGGGTAAGATGGACCCAGGAAGAAGAAGCATACCCTCTAGTAAGAGGCTAGCCCAGAGAAAGAGAGAAAGCTCTGAACATTTGCAATAATCTTTTCTACTGGTGATGCTCTTCAAAGAAAGTGACTAAAATGTCAATCTGCATTCGGTTATTTAGCACAACATTAACCTAAAGTCCAATCAAGGAGGAGCATCTATGTGTCCGAAATAGCTATTACATTAGGTAGGCTTCGAGTCAATCTGAGTTGATTCGCCATGAGGGTAGAAGTAAGTATCATGCTGGCTTTTCTAGTTCCTAATCTATTTTTACAACACATTTCGAAATCTCAAAACAGCAGCAAATTAATACATCCATTGATACAGTCTTCACTCAAGGATCGCCTTCATATTATCTGCAAAAACCCACATAACACTATCATAGGAGGACAGTAATTAGTTTAATGTCTTCTAAAAGGCATATTTCAAAATGCTTCATTTTATATTTAAAAGTTTAAAGGAAAGGTCCACCCAATTAGACAGAACCTATACAAATCAAATAGTTGCATCGAAAAAAGGAGTACTATAATCTTGAAATTAACCAGGCCTCCAACTGTCCTAGAAAAAGCTTTGAGATTCTGAGACGCCTGGAGAAGCCTAAAGCCCTTCTGACATCGTTCGTGCCAACACTCCAGGACACTATTGCTGTTCAACTAGCCTTTGAGACTAAAATAACCAAGGCTAGAGAAAAAATGAAGGAGTCCTTTCTTGATTCTGGCACCTCAAGAGAGAAAAATGGCACGGAACATGATGAAGAGAGCCCTGTTACTTTTGCTTTCACCTCCATAACTATTCCAGATATGCAGAAACGACTGTCCTCTATGCAACCCACTTGAAGTTCGGAAAATATACTTCCTCCAAAGCTGATTCTAAAACATAGAGATCTTTTTGCCCCTTTCCTGACCAGATTTGTCAATCCCTCCTTTAGAGATGGCATGATCCCTAGGTCACTTAAATCTGTGGTGGTTACACCTCTGTTAAAAACACCTGAAATAGATTCTAGGGACCCTGGCAACCTTGGACCAACAACGAACTGCTAGTTTCTTTTTAAGATCCTTGACAAACTGGCTTGTGTGCAGTATCAAGCATTTGTGGAAAAGCAGAACATTCTACATGATAGACAATCAGGCCTTCGATTTCGGTAGGGTACACAGACAGCCTTGTTAGATCTGTAGTCACATATGCTGGGTTTGATGGAAAGGGGTAAGGTAGGTCTATTGGTCCTTTTTGACCTATCTACAGCATTCAACCTGGTGGACCACCGACGCCTCCTGCACTGCCTATGTCAACTAGCTCTATGCTCTGATGGGGCGGTTGGTTGGTCCCATTCCTTCTTATCCGGAAGTGAATATGAAATCCTGTGGGGAACTTGTGCTTCTCCTTCAATCCCTATCTGGTGTGGTCTTCGCACGGGGGGCTAGACTCTTCCCATTTTGTTCAATCTTTACATAAGGTTATTGTGTTCTCTTTTGGATGACTTAGGTGTGTTTTTGACTAATTACGGTGATGACAACTAGCTCATTTTCAAGTCTTCCGGGGATCATTTAATTGACAACACGTTCCTTGTTTATATTTACCAACAGATTGAACACTGGATGTTATGTTATGTTTATTATTTATAATGCGCGAGAGTACCCAAGGGTATCAGGGCGCAGCATTTACAAGAATTTTCTAAGCTTAGTTGCAGTCATCATAAAATATACATACAGACAATGAGGTAAACCAATGTTATATACAAAGCAGCAGTGGGTCAGATAGGAATTATATACATGTAAACAGGTAGGCACACGTGGTTCCAGTGTGTGCAGGTAGTGCAGCATTTAGTAATCCTAGTGGGCCTCCGATTGCAGCCAGGAGACTAGCTTGGAGCGGAAGTTCTGGTAGGGCAAGTCCATTCTGAGGTTTGGAGGCAAGGAGTTCCATAGTTTGACTGCTTTCCCCCGGGAAGCTGTTTCCTCCTATGGTGGTGCGTTTGTAGTTGGGGACGGATAGGCAGTCTTTATATGCTGTTCTAACGGGTCTTAGAGAGGACTGTCTGTGGAATCTATTGATCAGGTATGTTGGGGCAGCATTGTTAAGAGATTTGGGGGTGAGTGATGCCGTTTTTAAAAGAATTTTATCTTTAGTGGAGAGCCAGTTGTTCTGTTGGCTGATTCCTGTGATATGTTCTCTTCTAGAGATGCCCAAGGCTGCTCTGAGAGCGTTGTTCTGGAGGGTTTGTATCTTGCTGGTGGTGGCCTTGGACGATCCCAGGTAGAGGGCATTGCAGTAGTCGAGGCGGGACAGTATGAGGGCTCTAGCGAGTGTAAGGCAACTAGTGTCTGATAGAAATGGTTTGGCTGCTCGGATTAATTTGCATGTGTATGCCGTGGAGGATGCTAGAGAGCTCACTTGTCTTTTGAAGGAAAAGTTGGAATCCAAGTAGAATCCCAATGTTTTGACCTCCTGTCCGACTGTGATGTTGTTCCCGTCAATCATAAAAGAATTGTAGGCCGGGCCCAATTTCCTTAGGCTGGACATGGTACCTAGGATGATGAGCTCTGTTTTATCATCATTCAGGTATAGTCCATGAGTGGCCATCCATGCCTGGATGATGATGTATACCCTATTTAGCAAGGCCAAATCCTTTCCATAATCACCAGAAAGCAGAAGGAGGATATGGGTATCATCTGCATAGTTAGTGTAGGTGATACCGAGATGATCCAAATCATCGAAAAGGGGCTTGGTAAATATGTTATATAATGTGGGGGAGACACAGGAGCCCTGTGGTACCCCACAGGTGATCGGTACAGGGTCTGCTGCAGCAGTGGGAGAGAAAACCCTCATGGTTCTGCCATTAAGGAATGATGTGATCCAGGTGATGTCCTCAGTAGAGAAGTGCGCTGAAGAGTGGAGGTGTGTACATAGGACAGAGTGATCGACCAAATCGAAAGCTGCAGATAAGCCGAGGAGGAGGAGTAGGGCAGCTTGTCCATTGTCTCTGAGCTTGTCGATCTGGGCTTTTAAGTCAATGAGTGCGGTTTCAGTCCCGTGTTGAGGACGGAACCCTGATTGTCTGGATCCTAGGAGGTGGTGATCTTCCAGGTGCTTCTGTATTTGTACATAGGCGACCTTGTCCAAGATTTTTAGTAGGAAGGGAATGGTCATTATGTCGTCCAACTGGCTATGTTTGTATGCCAACAAAACTAAGATTCTTTTTTTTTTTAATTTCTTTATTTTCCAATTAACAACATATATACATACAACATACAAACATACAAACTTCAACTGGCATTTTGGCATTCTGGCGGATTCTGCTATGGGTTAATTATCCTGGAGTATCCAACGGCTTTGCCTTCTCAGCCTGTGGCCACTTCTACGGGCTGCGTCGGTATCCATGCGTATATTGACTATTCTTCAGTCACTTGTGTCTCACTGTCCTGGGCTCTCTGGTATCCCCGTACCTCCTCCGGATCCTCTTCGTCGGTTTCCTCTTTCTCTCGTCCAAATAGATTCTTCACTAGGGAGTTCCATGCCGCTATTTTCCCAGCCGTTTCCCCCTCCCCTCTCTGCACTGCTCAGATCCACTCCGCAGTCTCTGCTAGTGTCCACTTCCAGAGGTCTGACCACCATGCTTCTGTGGTCGAACCTTCTCTAGACTTCCAGGACATGGCTATCCTTCTCTTGGCTAGTATGCATATCAAGTCTAAACTGAGATTCTTATCTTTGGCTCCAGACAGGCCTGAACAAAGTTAAGTACGTCCTTTAAGTGTTTCTCAATTTATGATAACATCATCCCTGTTCAAATCAAGGTAAAGACTCTGGGCGTCAAGTTGGATTCCAGCTTGAACTCTGAGGCCCATGTCAATCTGTTTATCAAAAACTGTAATTACCATCTCCGTCTCCTGAGAAACATTCACGTTTCATCTCTGAAGAGAATAGTGCCGCCATAACTTCAGCTACCATCATTGCCCAGCTCAACTATTGTAATGCCCTGTTGATTGGTGCGTCTAGCGGCAGTATCAAAAAATGCCAGATTCTGGAAAATGACCCAGTACGCATTATACATTTTTTTTATAGGCGTACCCATAGCTCTAAACACTGTCAGAATCTTCACTGGCTCCCCATCAAGGAGAGAATCCTGTTTAAGACGGGAACCTTGGTGCACAAATGCTATTTTGGTCACGCCCCCACCTATCTGAAGACTTCCATTCCACAGTACTGTCCTACTAGAACTCTTCGCTCCTCTAACAAAAGGCATATTATCTGCCCGTAGCACAAACGTGCGAATGGCTGGGAAGATCTTTCCCTGTTAAGACAGCGACTTTTTGGAACTCGCTTCCTATCGCCTTGCGGTCTAAAGCCGTCTTTGCTACTTTCAGGAAATCTCTGAAAACTCATCTGTTCAAATTAATTCTTCCGTCCTAATTTAGTTGCCCTATGTCCTGTTTCTTGATGGTTGCACTTTTGTGTTTATGTTATGGCGCCCCAATGCCTGTGGGCATCGGCGCCTAATAAATAATGAAATCCATCCTACACCACATAGCATGGATTACAGTTTTTTTTCTTCCGTGGTGATTGATATCTATGACCTGCACTTGTTCCCATCCGCCATCTTGTGATAACATAATCTCAACGAGATCTAGATACGTTGAAATGCCCTGGCGGTAGAAAGTCGGCACTCATACCCCTGCTCGGGACATGTGCTGCCGGAGATGCAAAACCAAGCCCCTCAAGGAGTGAGCGTTAATGCAATCACATGTTGCCCTCAAATGCTGAAGACGCGCACTCAAGCAATGCAACACAAAATCGATTTTATTCGCTCCACCACAAAAATACATTTTTCACTCAAATATTTTCAGGAATTAATTAAAGAAGGTAGCACATTAATATAACTTTACAGTTTGTATGGAAGTTGCAATTGAGAAATAAATCTTGAATAACGAAAAGGAGTCCGGTCAGCACAATAACAATAGAATTACAGGATTGATTTCACTTTGCTTTAGATTCCAACTAGGCTGCTCCTAAATGACTCTATTTATTTTAGTTTTTAGCGCAAAAGGTTAATGATTCACTTTCGCTTTCAGAAAGGTCCACCATGATGCTTGTGGTGCAAAGCCTGGCAGGTGTCATCCAAAATCTACAGTATTCATATATTTTCTTCTGATCGGATAGCCAGAGCTAAATCTTCATTTCTATTGGTGCGTTGCTTTAAATATTGGGCTATCCATATGGGCATGACGCAGCTGCCTCATCCTATCATATAACAGTAACTATCTGACCATTGGGAAGGGGCATCCGTTTGACATAGCTACCTGCCGCTGTAGAAAGAACAATTTAGTAATCTGCTCTAACGCGTTTGTCTAGGAAGAAAGACAACTCAGAGCAACAAAGGTTTGAATCTCCGTCCCATGCTTTGGGACTGGTCTCCGGTATTAAGCACGTTATAGAAGATTAATTAATAAACCCAAGAATGGAAAGGTATTCATGCCAGATGTCTCCTTTTTTTTAATAATGACACACTCCCCAGGTGATATTATTTCAGTCTGCAAAAATATATTTTTAAGTAAAAATTGCAGGCGTTTATTCGATAACAAGACCTTTCTGCTTGCAGCAATGGATTTTCGTGCTTGAATTGGCTACTTTACCATTATAATTGTATTAGCAAATCAAAAAGTAAATTCAAAGCTTATTTTATTACGTCCACCACTAAAAGTTTCATATTCTTTGATAGGGATAAAGTTAAAACTTACACAACTTTCGCTTGTTCCAAGATCATATCAGAGGCTAGAGGTAGTCGACCAGCACTCTCGTCATTTCAAAAACATTGTGTATAGGTGCTTTATAACTACGCAATAAATAAAATAAATTCCTAATCCCGAAACGTTGCGCTCCTCTCATTTACTCAGTTGGAACACCCAGGTCAATTCCCATCTATATGAACATGAAGGATTATTGACTCTGTGAGAAACCGTCTCACCGTCTAGTCCCCGGGGGACTCTTGCTCGGTGGGGCCAGGGCACGGCCATCGCCTTTAGATCCAGACCATGGGGATGGACCAGTGCAGGAGGATCACCTGTGTGAGGGGTGCTCGGGGAGTGGGGGTGAGGCATCTAATGGTGAGACGCGGTATCCCTCCCTTTCCAATAGCCCGATCCCATCCTATTTTTTAGGTTATTCCAACATCCGAGCCCCCCCCCTTTCCTACACAAATACTGAGCCGAGGAAGAGGAGGTCTAAGAGGAAAAAGATTGACACTCATATGTTACACTTGACATGTCCCATTAATATGGTCAGGCAAAGTCAGGCAATTGACCACAATTACATATACCTGACACACATTTACTCTCCCCACGCAAATAAAAGATGGAGCACTGGGACACACTCTGAGCAAGGTGAGACACGGAATGAAGCAGTACTTCCAGGGCTGCGGCAAACCATGTGGAGCAGGACAACAAACTGAGGGATGAAAGCAAGTGGGAGAGAAATACTGAACCTCCCTGCGAGAGCTAATTACCTCCCCGGGATCCTGAAGGATGCGGATGAAAGCCTGACTGAAAGGAAGGAGAAAACTTGCACAGTGTTTCCACTTTATCAGCCAACCCTCCCTGGTGAACGACAGACTTGGGGAGGCGAGACATCAGCTGTGAACTGCAAACCTTGATCCCAGGAACAGAGCCATGACCAAACGCAAGGAGTTCACAGCCGGTGAGTGAAGTGAATGCCCTAAAAGACCAGTCTGTGTGAAACGAATATTGTAGTGGCAGCAAAGTGGCAAGCAAATGTTGTACGCAAGACAGCAACTGTGAGGAAAGCGACTAAAGACCCTTGTTCATGGGTAAAGGTGAAGTGTGATACCCAGTGCAAGTTTCAATGTCTTCCTAAACTTTTATTTTAAACCGAAACCATTCTGGAACGGTTTCTTTTTAACATAAAAGTATAGGAACGGAAAAATGTAATTAAAAAAGTATAGGAGCACCGCTCCCAACCGCTCCCGCCCACTTCGACCACTGGCAATACCAAGTAGCAAAGTGGTCATACCGTGGTCGTACCGTAAGAAGCGGTACAATGGAAGGTCTTTGTGATATCGTGCAGACAAGATATACATGGAGAAAGTAGAAAGCAATGAGTATGCCCAAATGAGGGGAGTCCGAGAGTGAAAACTACAAGTACCAGAAGGCATTGCAAGAAAGAGTCATTTGGTGAAGATATTGGTTGAACTTTCTTTTGGTATGTTTGCAAAGCTATAAGAAATCAAGGAACTTTTGTGTTATAAACAGAAACGCAAATGAGAAGAAAGGTCCAAGTGGTCATGCAGAGATTTAAAAAAAACGTGCACATCCGAAAGTTTTCGACAGTAGGAAAAGTAAAAGAGATGCTTGAGTCCAACGGAGGGGAGTCTAGTGAATGTGACACAAAGCCTAGAGAAGGGAACCCCATGAACTGTTCTATGAAGATCAGAGCCCGGCAGAGGGAGACCTGGGTGAAATTGTACTTCTGGAGAAAAAGCTGAACCGTGATTGTGAACTGTGGTCATTTTGTTGAGCTGCCAAAAAAAGGAACTTGATCATGGTAGGCCAAGCAGGCACTGATCCATGATCTTTGAACTGCATCCGTGTATCTGGAGCCAGAGTGTGTCACCCAAGTCAAGTGTGCCACCTTACCACGTGCTGCAAAACGTGGAGAGAGGTGGTTGCTCAGCCACACTGACATTTGTTTTTTTACACTGATTTTGTTTTCACCCAATCCATATCCATATCCCTTGACCCATTTGTTATCTTAGAGTAAGGGCAGGGATTAGGTTATTTAGGCCATTTTAGTATTAGGGCAAGCAAGGAGTTCTCCCAACCCCCCATTCAAAATATACAAATAAAGGTTTTGAAACTTGCAATCTTGTGTCAGTGTCTACTTGTGCCACCATGCCTCCCTTACAACCACATTGACAACTTTGCCATGCTCGCCCTGCAAGAGACCTGGCTCACCTCCCCACGAGTGATAGACGGCTGCAATGTCCTCTCCTCCTTCACATCTCTGGGCCTGCAGAGTCGACCAAAAGGGGGCTTGGCACTGAGCATAAAGAAGGACATGGGAATTGAGCTGGTCCTGCTCGAATATAAGGATGGTTAGTTGGCAGAATGTCCTCTACTGAATACTCTTTGTGTCTTTTCAATAAGATGAAGTCCGTCAAAACGATCCTTACAAAGTTGGAAATTTAATGCCAGGATCCCAAATATGTCCCAGGCAATAATGGGTAACCTGTTAGACCTTGCATCTGCAGGACAGCAGGCCAGGCTGACCACAAGCTGCTTAGGTGGAGCCAGCTGGGCCAGTCTGTTATACTCGCATAATTTTGAAATGGTCAATGGACGCTTTCCCTTTGACATCCCCCCCGGATTACACGAGGGTGGGGAAGGTAACTAACAGTATCATTGACTATATATTTCTCTCTAAACCCAATCATGCAATTTTGGACATGTGTGTGGGGGATTGGATTGAGAGTGATCACTGTCCATTGTTCGTGAAACTGAATTGTATCCTGGTTAAACCAGCTTACGTGGATCTCGGGCAGCTGT
The DNA here is from genome assembly GCF_040938575.1 of Ambystoma mexicanum. Classification (NCBI taxonomy): domain Eukaryota; kingdom Metazoa; phylum Chordata; class Amphibia; order Caudata; family Ambystomatidae; genus Ambystoma; species Ambystoma mexicanum. The sequence continues at coordinate 1,302,989,570 of NC_090932.1, forward strand.
CCATGAACAGCGCCCTCAGCCGGATATCTTGGCACGATGACAACCTTAGGAAGGCATCTACTAAGGCACGGGCCAGCCTTAGCGCTGTCTTTCAAGTTTGGGGTAATAACTGCCGTAAGAGTAACACCTTGCCTGCTATAAGCGCAATAAGTCACTTTGAAGCCTGCATGGAGTGTATTAAGGCCAGTTCGGTACGTCCACCAAAACATTTCGAAATAACTGGCATGTGTTACCATCTGACTCACCAACACTTACATAATATAGAAATTCAGGCCAAGAAGGGACACTTGCACCAGGAATTGCGCACCATCTCCCAAAGGGATCAATAAGCTGCTGCACACACTGGGGCTGTAAGAACAACAAAAATAGGTATGCAATTTGGCTAAAGAAACACAAACTAGAAAAGGAATGCGCAAAATGGCGACTTCTGGTTTGGTTGTGTCTGTGTAACGATCCCGTGTTGTTTTGGAAAACAATCAACAAGAAATCTCCAAAACATAGAGACTTAAGCAGGGTTTCTAAGGAAGGCTGGGAAATTGGTCATATACCAAAAACAGCAGTGACATAGAGAGCATAATTAGGTCCTGTAAATCATATTGGATTCCAGGCCCTGATGGGGTGTGTAGTTCGTTGCTCAAGTTGGATCCAGCGGTGTGGCAGAAGCCCTTAATTGGTTGCTTAGCTGGATCGGGTGGTGCATGTGATGCCTGAGTCATTCAGAGACAGTATAATTGTCCCTATCCTAAAGAGAAGTAGGCTTGAGGAGCCAAAAAATTATCGTCTACTGGCGATGCTGGATTTTCCAGCAAAGATCTTCACCCGAGTAATTTTGGGAGAATTGGAAGACTGGGTGGTGGTGTATAACATCATCCCGCTAAACTAGACAGGTCTCTGGAAGGGGTGCGACACCACAATTAATAGCTTGGGCCTAGTTACAATTATTCAGCAGGCGTGGTTTATCCGTAAAACACCAGTGTATGCCGCATTTATAGACTTTAGTGCAGCGTTTGACACCGTAGACAGACCTAACTTTTGGAATAAACTGAATAATTGGAATATACCGCTGAGACTCCTCAAAATGATTATTCACGTCTGCACGCAAGTGAAAGTTTGCGTTGATCAGGCAGGGAGGACTTCTGGCTGGGTTGTCACTAACAAGGGGCTTAAACAGGGATGCATGTTGGGACAAAATGATTATTCACGACTGCACGCAAGTGAAAGTTTGCGTTGATCAGGCAGGGAGGACTTCTGGCTGGGTTGTCACTAACAAGGGGCTTAAACAGGGATGCATGTTGGGACCCATGTTATTCAATCTCTACCTGGCCGAACTTTGGGGGGGGTTTTAATCACTCAGCGACCCCACCGAATTTAGGGGATGTCTCAATTCAGGGGTTGGGTTACGCTGATGATCTTGTCATCCTAGACTCTACCCTCTGTGGTCTGTAGGGACCCTAAATAGTCTGGCACTTTATGTTGAAAATAATAATCTCATAATTAATACTGAGAAAACCAAGATTATGGATTTTGGCATGGAACCCTTGTGTATAGGCGCCTTATAAATGCCATATCATATCATAGCATGAGGGACAGGAGAACAAAAGGTGTGTCCTGTTCCTTGGCGCGTGCAAAGAAGGAAGTGGTTCCTGAGTTTAAATATCTCAGGATTTACTTATACGCTGAGTTGCGGGGGCCCCGCCACCTGGATCACATTAAACTGAAAACCGCTATTGCAACTGACCTGATAGGCTTGCTTGCTGGCAAGGGAGGTGGATATTACCTAAAGATCATCCCAAACTGTACCAGGCCAAGATTGTGTCAATTATCCTTTACAGGGCTCCGATCTGGGCTCTATCTCATGTGGAGAGTATTGTAAGATTAGAAGGGAAGTCTCATACAAGACTACTCCTACTCCCCCCCATGTGTGTCCATTGAAATGCCTTATCTGGAATTTAATTTAACACCTATTAATGTAAAGCTGCAAATGCGCAGTATGTCACTTTTCTAGAAAATGTGCAATGCATCAAATGGCTCCTCGTTGGGTCTCTTGCATAAGGTTACCAAATCCAGACTTAGGCTTATATAGTAATATACTGAAAATCAGGGCTGCTGGTAATATTTGGTTGGAGAGGGCACTCGACAAACCCTTGAGCTAGCCACTTGGTAAATGTAAGAACTACGTAAAGTCAGTTTTGCGCTCAGATGCACTCGAGCAATGCATAACTAAGTTGGCAAGCAAATCTCGGGCATCTGGCTTCCTTGAATATTTTAACACACAAACTGGTACACCTGGATACATCGAGAGCTTCACTGGGGACTATGTAGTCTGGGACTACGTTAAAATCAAGTCCAATAGTGTTAAGGCCTATGAGATAACTCAGGACTGGAAAAACATTGCCGGAACCAACGGCAATGGCGATTATGTGGAGAAGACTGTGTTGAATCTGCAAAACACCTCCTAATGGGTTGTGAAGCGCTTTATTCTTTACTGCTAATTGCGCTTAGAAGGGCGGACGTACAGATGTTGCTCTCACCTGATGAGGCATGGCAGTTTATTATGGCATGTAACTCGGAAGGCTGTATTTACCACTTTTCCCTGCTTTGGAGGAAAATTGTCTAAATCTTTGATGTGCAGTTTTAATAAGTGAGTATGTTTTTATGATGTGGAGTTGGGATTAATTATTTTAAAAGTTGCTTTGTACAACTGTATAAAATAAAAAATAAAAAATAAATAAAAATATATACTGAATGAAAACGTATTACATTCAAACAGGCAATATCTTTTTATAAAACAAAGAGTGTCATTTTTTAATTGGCCAACTTGCAACATTGTTTGAGTACTATCCAATACTCCCATGAAGGTTCATGGTCGACTTGAGCAGAATGCCATGTTCTGATTGACCAAGGACATCCGTATGTTTCCTTGTGCTGGCAGATTTCGCTTTCAATGTCGATGCTTTACAATTGTCAAATATCTTTGACCCGTGCAAGATCAAGGGAGTTTCCTTTTTATTATTTACATAAGCTAGCCTATTGTATGACTCTCATGTCTGTACTTTTATGGAATTCTTCTGCACATTGCTCCGACACATGAGCACTCCCTTACCCATCAAAGCATCCACATTCCACAAGTAAGTCTATTCCCATAACTATCCTGTTATCCCTCTTCATCCCTACATGAGCACTAATAATAAACATGTGGATTTTCAAGGGCTGCACACCTCACAACCCACATGCCTCCTGCCTGTATTCAAAGGCAATCGTTTTGCTTTGCAACTAATAACTGCAATTAAAACATATATGTATGTAAGCCTTGGAATCAATCATAAACACTGGCATTGCTCTCGTCAGCCTTCCATCCCATTGTTTTCAAATCTGCATGGGTGCTGTCACTACTGTGAGCAGCCCTGCCCAAACTGTAACACCACAAGGCCTTCAATGACTGTGGTGGCTTATTTTTGAGTGCAAAGGGGACGCAGCCAAGGCATTGGCATCGAACTGTGCCTATTGGTGGCAAAACTAAGACTGGTTTGCCTATTGCTATTCCCCTTCTGCGATGGCACATCTGTGCTACACAATTTGCAGTAGAAGGCAGCACACAGGAGGGATAGTTGTCATGATTAATTCAAAACCAACCTTTTTTGATTTTAAACCACTCTTCACTACATTTGTCTTGTACCAACCTTATTTCTTTCCACTTATTTTAAAGTAGTTGAACTGGAAGAACATTTACTATGCCTATGGCAATACCATCAAGGTTGTAAAGAAAGTAAAATCACTTGGATTCTATCTTGACTCCACCCTAACCATGAGGAAACAAGTCAACTCCCTAGCGCCCACATCAGCATACACATGCAAACTAATCAGGGCCTGCAGACCTTACCTATCCCCAACCAGCTGCATTACCCTCGCTAATGCCCTTTTACTCTCAAGATTGGACTATTGTAATGCCCTCTAATTGGGGACTAACAAATACATCTTAAACAAAATCGAAACGCTACCAACAACGCACTGAGAACGGCACTAAATATCCCAAACAGAGATCACATATCTGCGATCAGAAGACAAAATCATTGGCTGTCAATTAAAGACAGAATTATGCTAAAAACAACTTCCCTGACCAACAAATGCCTCAACAATGCCACACCACAGTACCTCTCCGACGGGATAGCCAAGAAAACTACTATTTGCCTGACTAGATCCTCCAATTCTTGCTACCTTAGCGTACCGCGTTTCAACCTAGCCAAATATGGCGGCAGAAGCTTCCCAGTCATGGCAGCCTAAACATGGAACTCACTCCCCTACTCACTCCGGGCAAATCAAGCCTACCCCAGTTTCAGACGAAACATACAGAAATGGATTAGAACCAATGACGCACAAACAACAGATTAAGCCAGTGCCTGCCACCATATAGGTTGGTGCCCCTGCATATCAACTAAGAAAGCTCCAAAGGGTCCAGAACTCCACAGCTAGGCTCCTCCTTGTCCTTAGCTCCAGAGAGCGCCTCACTCCCGCCCTCCATGTCCTCCACTGGCTCCCTGTCGGACGGCGGGCCACTTTCAAAGCCATGTGAATCACCCACCAAGCCTGCCACAAGGCAGGCCCAGAATATCTTCACCAGAAACTCACCCGCTACCAACCCAAAAGAAACCTGCGTTCAGGCACTGCACTCCTCCTTGTGATCCCCACCTTCAAATGGACTGGAATATGGCATCCTCCTTCTCCGTCCAAGCCCCCTCTATCTGGAACTCAATTCTCCTTAGCATCCAATGCATGGGGGATCATTGGGCCTTCCACACGGCCCTCAAGACCTGGCTATTCCTCCCAGCACCATGACGAACCCTGCCCTCTTCGGGTTAGTCAACCATCTTTCAGGTAGACCGGGGCATCAACGAACTTCCATGTATTCACTGAATGGGGCTAAGAATAATATAATAATCTCCAGCAGACCACAGGACAGGATCCATGGCACATCGATGAACAAATAACCCAGCCAGAATGCACAGGTACGTATCACACTCCATGCTTATGGAGGATAGCCAAAGGCAAGGACACCCACCCGCACGCAGCTGCAATCATACACCATTTTCAGTGGCGCAGCGCACAACACCTCTGCCATTAAAATGCAGCTATCCCAACAACAAAAAGTCCATCTAACTGGACACATAATGAGTCTCCTACTCTTGCATACTCTCCAGCCGACTTCAAAGCACCTTTGCTGTGGCACCTTGAAGCATCTCTTGTGCTCGATGGAATTACCAATAAAGATCTCAGACCCGAACCTTGGACTTTTGGCTATTTAGCAGCACATAAGCAAAATGAAACCCAGGTGTCGAGAGCAATGTCAAACTTCTCCCCACTTTCCCAGTTAGTCCATTATCTCTCATCAGTCTGGCCCCAAGCCAAGACTTCTCGTTTGTAGTTGACCTTGCAGCCTGTTCTCTGTTTTGGGACATTTAAGGAAATGTAGGCACACCAATAGCTTCATTGGAAGCTTAATGAAATGCCCTTGTTTTCGACTTCTGAATCATGTGTGAGCAGACTGCAAATTTGGCCATTTTGACCTTCTATTCACTGCTATTTGATTCAATTATACGGGGTGTCAGTCCTCCTCTTGGACTCTGGAGACTTGCTCATTCCACCTCGTATAGGCTTTGCGCATCATTAATTGGCCAATACTAGGATCTTGCAGAGGTTTTCTTCTTTCCTTAATCTAAGAAAAATATGTCTTACGTGCATGGCTTATCCATTTGACTCCCCTTGTGCCTTGAAATAATTCCTTGAAATAGGATCCTTAATCCCAGGCCAATAGACTCCTCTTTATTTCTCACACAAAACTGTTTTTCCAACGTCTCCCGTTCCTGCAGACCTGGTCTGTCTCTGAGATACCTTGTTGTAAAATAGTTTGCAACCAATAAAAAATAAAGAAAATTCCCTGGCGACAGCTATTTTTTGGCATAAAAAGTTTACATCAATTTTCAAGTGTTGTCTGCATGAGTTTTCTCATATCCTTGAATTGTCAAGTACCGAATGTTAAATAAATACTTGGATAATGGAATCATTCATGTGATGGGAACATGTGGAATTGTTAATAAAAAATAACATATCAGCATCAACAAACTCAAGATTTGATTATCTTTATTCTTTCACCTTTAATAATTTCCAAACACTCACCGCAATGAACCAAAATGGCAAAAGTTGGCGCATTTGAGTAAAAACTCACATCACTAAAACGTTCTGTCTCTGAGATAGCTTGATTGATTTTGATACGAATCCGACGCCCATCTTTTTATCATGGCCGTCCTAGCCACGTTATGTTTTCCTCTGCAGCAAGCTTCTATATGTCTCATCAACCTTTTGTTTCTGCGAATATACATTTATTAGTCAGCAGGTTACTTAGTTTTCTTTGTATATATGATTTCTTCATCCTTAAGTACATGTTTCTCTTGTTTCTTCAGTTACATCTTTATTCTTGAGTATTTTTATATTGTTTCAGTACGTCTTCGTATGTCTCCTTCATGATGTCACTTGGCCATGTCAGATTTCCCTTATCACTCAATGATGTCCATTGGTGTGTGCAGACATCCTTCTACCCTGTCCGTGTGAGGGTACATTTGGTATGGTTGTCTGAGTGCATATCCTCTCATATGCACTCGATGTGGGAGTGGGATAATATCTGGTGTCCCACATAGGGCTCTTCTCCTGCTGTTCCAATATGATGGAGGTGAGGAGGCAGGAGCCAGAGATGACATATCTACCTCTCCTCTACATTCCATCCTCTGGTCGAGTCCTCAACCATATTTTTCTCTTCAATCTCCTTCTCTTCATACTGTCGCTTCTTTGGGATCCATATCTTTGTCACCCCCCTCAGGCGACCTGCATTCTTTATGTGTTCATCCACACTCCAGGTCATATGACAGCAATCTCCAGATGGTGGACAGAATATCCAATGTCCTACATATTTCTTATGATCCTTAGGGTAATAGAACTTCCTTCCTGGGGGTGCCAGGGGACTTTTCTTTATATTTTACCGGGTACTGCCCATATTTTGCATGTGTTCACCAGTTTTAGCATCTATTTCAATCATATCTTCATCTCAATAGCTTTCTTGGCTGTCTTCTGGCATTATCCCAAGATGATCCTTATAAGACAAAATCCTAACAATACCAACACTAGTACTGCTCCAAGTAATTTGAAGGCCTCCGCCGGCCAGGTTGGAACCCACAAAAACAGAGACAAAAAACAGTAACCTCCTGATGTCTCATCAACTTCATCCTCCATCTTCGTATGCAGAGTCATCAGCATAGTTATTGCTTCTGTCAAAGTTCCATTTTCTCCATCATGGCATTGTATGAATTTACACCATGAAGGCCCGACCTTGGCGCGCACACCTCCTTCCATTGCTGTGATTAGGACATACCTGTTTTGGAGGGTCATCAGCCTGATGACCCTCAATTCTTCTCTACTTGCATTAAATCCTTTTATTGTTGCATTGATCGTTTGCACGAGCTCCCATCTGGTGATCTGCAGCCACTTGGCATTCACTGCAGTCTGGAGTCTGGGCATAAATATAGATGTCATTATCATTGCTGACTTGCTGAATAATTTATGCTCATCTGGAATATCGTTGTAGGCCTCTATTAATTTTGATGGGAAATAGTTCTCCATCTTCAGCCGATGAAGGTTGAGTGAACTCTTCCTCCTCTGGTGATCATTCATTTTTGGAAATTCATCAATACAGAGGTCATTTTGAGGAATCACTAATGCAGAAACATGTATTATTACAATGGAGCATACCTCTCCCCAATTCTTGGGCAACTGCATGTAAGCCCTGGATCCACATTCCCAATATCGATCCATCAACACTGCAGTCCCTTCATTCATTCCTGAAGCTTCAATTATCTGCTCACATCCTTTGTTTTCTCCAACTAGAACCAGGCCTTCACTCCTGAAGCATGTTGTTGCATTCTTTAGTGGTATTAAAGATACTGATCCTGCTTCGTTGTCAACCTATGTTAGTAACTTAGAGTACTTGGCCCATGATTCTAAGCACATATAATTCACTATTTACACTATGCTTACTGTTTCCTTCTTCAATAATTGTGCAGGACATGATAACAGTCCTTATTCCATCCAGTACTAGTGGCAACTCCAACTCATCCATGCACCAATAGCTGAGGTCTCTCCCGGCATCCTGGTACTCCTGATCTTTCCAACATATCTGAAAAGTCCATACTCTTAATTTCGACAACCTTTATTCGTTCTCGAATCTGGGATGACTAAATATGTGTTTTGCTTGTCCAACCCATTCCATTTTTGATCATTTGTTTTCACATACGTAGCTTCATATGGAAATGTCCACCTTGATCGCCAGCATAAGGTTGCCTATTTTCCTTCGAATTGTCCTCTGGCTGTACATGCTGCTAGATGACTGAGACACTTTAAATCATGTGCAGGCATTTCTTTGCTATAAATATAATTGCTGCATTTATGGCTTAGGGGATGAGAAAACATACGTAGCAGCTTTCATCTGACGTTCTCTCTTCCACCTCCTTCATGGGCTGATATCATAGGTTATTTTTTAAATGAGCCGAATTTTCAAGATGTGTATTTATCTCTTCATGATCCAGCCCAGCATCTGTTTAAAATCGCAAAAGGTGTTTAGTAAAATTAGGAAAAATGCTGCTTGTGCTTTTAGTGGGGATGATAATAAACGTTTCATTGTCACCCACTGTATCTGTCTTTCTAATGATTATGTGTCTAAATGCCATGATAATAAGGAGAAAAAGACAGATCATAATACACAATGATATCACAATTATTATTGCAGAAAAACTCATTGATATTCTTGATGGCAATGAGCCTCTTATATTTTGAAACCTCCTCATTTTGTTTTAATTTTAATATATCATTCTGATTTTTGTTTATGAGTCAAAATTTTATATCAAGAACTGCAAAATGATTGCTGCAATAATTCTGAAAATAATGTGATTGTTCTTAAGAATGAGAAATGTTACAATGTCCACATGTTGTCTTATCAGAGCTGGGTAAGACTTTAATATGTAGGTGAAAACAGCATACAAGAAAGTGTGTAATGTTATTACAATGTGTAAGATAGGCAATGAAATGTGCTTCTTTTATTTCAGCTCTGGCACATCAACATAGACTGAGGGCCTCATTACGACCCAGGCGGTAAGGGGTTTACGGCAGCGTAAACAGCGCCGACCCTTACCGCCTGATTCCGAGGTCCCTTAGCGCCATGGAGGATTTAACACCTAGCAGGTGTTAAAATCCATGGCGCTAAGGGACCTTGTTGTTAATTACGCCACCGTAATTTACGGTGGCGTAATTAACGCCTTCCCCACTCCCATTATGCCCTATGGGGCAAAAATGGGAATGGGGAAGGGTAAATGGGGATTGGGGACTTACCGCCCCGCCAACCTCGGAATGGGGCGGTAAGTCCGCCAACCACCATGGCGTAAACATAGTTTACGCCATGGTGGTAAAGGTACGACCCAGGCGGTAACTTACCGCCTGGGTCGTAATGAGGCCTTGAGACACTTTAAATCATGTGCAGGCATTTCTTTGCTATAAATATAATTGCTGCATTTATGGCATAGGGGATGAGAAAACATACGTAGCAGCTTTCATCTGACGTTCTCTCTTCCACCTCCTTCATGGGCTGATATCATAGGTTATTTTTTAAATGAGCCCAATTTTCAAGATGTGTATTTATATCTTCATGATCCAGCCCAGCATCTGTTTTAAATCGCAAAAGGTGTTTAGTAAAATTAGGAAAAAAGCTGCGTGTGCTTTTAGTGGGGATGATAATAAACGTTTCATTGTCACCCACTGTATCTGTCTTTCTAATGATTATGTGTCTAACTGCCATGATAATAAGGAGAAAAAGACAGATCATAATACACAATGATATCATAATTATTATTGCAGAAAAACTCATTGATATTCTTGATGGCAATGAGCCTCTTATATTTTGAAACCTCCTCATTTTGTTTTAATTTTAATATATCATTCTGATTTCTGTTCATGAGTCAAACCTTTATATCAAGAACTGCAAAAACGATTGCTGCAATAATTCTGAAAATAATGTGATTGTTCTTAAGAATGAGAAATGTTACAATGTCCACATGTTGTCTTATCAGAGTTGGGTAAGACTTTAATATGTAGGTGAAAACAGCATACAAGAAAGTGTGTAATGTTATTACAATGTGTAAGATAGGCAATGAAATGTGCTTCTTTTCTTTCAGCTCTAGCACATCAACACATTGCTCTTTATCTCTATGTAAAAAGAGTTCCAGGATAACTGAAAGTCCACTCATTCCTTATCAAATTTAAAAGATGTTGATCCTTAGTTCAAAGTGTCTTTGTGCTCTTTGTCATTGAGCAGATCTGGATGCACAGAACTTCTTCTCTTGCTTCACTGTCAGTAGATGCAGGAGAAGTCGAGGTTTCTCCTTTATACGGTTTGATGTCATGCAGATGCAACCAGGCTCGTCTTCCTTGTAGTTTAACAGCTTTGGGGGTTTCTACTTCCACCTCGTAGGGTCCTTCAAAATGGGGTTTATTCAAGGTGCGGACACATTTTCGTACCAGCATCTGGTCCCCTGGGTATGGACTGAGTTGCTTTAGTACATAATCTGAATCAATGGGTTGGATGTCCTTTTCGCTTCTCTTTGGCCCCTCCCTCTGGAACTTCAGGTGGTCTGGCTCAGGTTTGAGAGAGGCAGGGAGGCCATTCCAGAGGAAGGCATCTGCAGAGGAGAGAGATCTACCCCCATATCTCTGCCCGGAGAAGCGTCTGACCCTCAGAAAGTTGCAGGTGGCTGAGCGAAGGGTTCGAGAAGGAAGGTGTTTAGGAAGAGAGAGTTGGGTGTAATGTGGGCCTGACCCCAGAAAACCTTGTGGACAATGCAGAGCATCTTTTACTTGATCCTTGCAGCCACTGAGAGCCAGTGGAAAGATTTTAGGGCTGAGAGATACAGTCCCTGGGCTTGAGGCCAAGGAGACATGTCTTGCTGTCCTGTTCTTGATTGGTTGCAGAGGGCAGAGAGTTAGGGAAGGCAGATTGAGAAAGAGGCTGTTGCAGTAGTTCAGCCTAGTGAGAACCAGGGCACTGAAGACAGTGAACCTCTGGGGGAAAGTGAAAAAAGGAAGGATACCTCTGAGGAGATGCAGCTCTTAGTGGGCCTTCTTGGCAAGGTCAGTGATGTGAGAAGAGAAGGAGAGAGTGGAATCTAAGATGACACCAATATTTTATGCCTCACAGGAAGCCAAAGGGAGAGGGTCCAAGGAGGACGGCCAGAGTGAGAGAGGGAAAGTGGGAGCAGGCATCACAATGAGAAGGATTTCAGTCTTGCTGGCATTAAGGCAGAGATCGCTGGAGGTGCACCACTCCTGAATCACAAATAGACAGTCAGGAATGAGGAGGCTGAGGGGAGTCTGAAGGAGAGCTGAGTGTCATCCGCATGACACTGAAAGTTAGAAAAGGTAGAGATAAGGTGGGCAAAGGGGCCAAGTAGTCATTGAAGAGCCAGGGTGAGATATTAGAGCCCTGGGGAACACCACATGTGGAGAGAGAGGTGATGGAGAGAAAGGACCCAAGTTGGACCTCAGAGGGTCGGCACAGGAGGAAGGAGGTCAACCAAGCCAGGGCCTAATCCGTGATGCCCAGGGTCTAAGGAGATGGTTGATCAGGATAGCATGATTGTCCCTGTCAAAATAAGAGGAGAGATCAAGGAGGATGAGGACAGAAGGAAGACTAGAATTGAGATTAGTGAGCAGATCTTCACGGGTGTTCAGCAGAGCAGTTTCCGTGCCTCTGGCTGCTCTTAAGCCAGGCTGATGGTAATGGAGACAACCAACAGATTCAGTGTGGAGAGTAAGCTGGGAGATGGTCAGCTTTTCCAGAAGTTTAGCCTAGGAAAGGAGTGATAGAGATTGGGCAGTAGTTTGCCAGAAAGGAAGGATCGGCGGAAGGCTTTTTTAGGAGGGGGTGCACAAGGGAGTGCTGGAGGGGAGAGGGGAATGTTCCAGTGGCAAGAGTGATTGCAGAAATCGGCCAAGGCTGGAGCGAGGGTGTCAATGTGGTCCTTAATGGTTCTGGTGGAGGAGGGGAGCACCTGCTTGGACGACACTTTAATAGATTGGACCTGTCTAGAAACATCGCCAGGTGTGGTCGGGGAGAAAGAAGAGAAAGGAGGAGGAGAAGGAGAGGTGGCCAGAGAGGGGCCATGAGAGGTAGATGAAGAGGAAGAGAGAGAGAGAGGACAGGATGCCCTGAGTTTTAGTGGTGATGTGAGAAGCCAGAGCCGTATAGAGGGATTGGGAGGGTACAGGAGAGGTGAAGACTGCAGAAGGATTGGTCAGCTCCTTGCAGATTTTAAAGAGTTGGCTGTGTTGTTAGAGGCCGCAGAGACACTGGCTTGGATGTGGGATCTCTTCTCGGACCGGAAAGAGCATCTGTATTGCCTTTGGAGCAGGCAGCAAGCCAGTTTGTCATAGGATGCTCCCGATACCCTCCACTTCCTCTCAACCACCCTACACTTGTGTGTCAGGTTGGTGAGGCCAGAGTCATTCCAAGAGTTGCACTTGGTGGTAGGCTTCAAACGGATTCTCACGACAGGGGCAAGGACATCCAGAGTGTTGGAGATAGCAAGATGAAGGTTAGAGAGGGCTGTGTCAGAGTGTGAGTCACCCGCAGCCATAGGAGGTGCAAAGAAAGTAGCGGCAAAGGCATCCACTGACACACGCTTCATAGGCTGGATGACAGAGATGGTAGGTGGCAGTGCTGGGGTATGCTTTTCCTGCGGTACATAGAGCTTCAGGTAAGAGTAGAGCAGAAATTGGACAGTCCACGAGAGATGAGTGGTGAGAGGGTTCGAGAGGGGGATGTCTGAAAAGATGAAAGCATTCAAGGTGTGCCCGGCTGAGTGTGTTGGACCAGAGGATAGAATGGAAAGAGAGAGAGTGTCACAGAGGTTGCGGAAGAGCCCAAAGGAGCGATACAAGCACCCAGGTGGAAGTAGAAGCTGTGCCCTTAGGAGCGTAATGCTGCATGCTATATGTGGTGCCATCTTCTGGTTGGCAAAAAGTTCTGTTTGGATGGTGTGAAGTACGATGCACCATGTTGTGGTTGGCGTATTGAATGCCACCTGTCATTCAGGGGCGAAGAGTGGCATCGAGCTCTAACATCATGCCCCCCCGTCAATCCGAGACATCCCCGGTTTCCATGGATGTAGGCGATGGAACCGATGAACTAAAGTAGGAGCATGAACATTACGGGCCGGTTCTCAAGTTTCCAAGATGGTAAGTATCCCATCCAGTGGATCCGATATTGTAATATTCCACAATGAAAACAGGAATCACAGATTTGTTCTACTTCATATTCCTGATGTTGGTTTCATACGACGGGAGGTGGTTGCAGTATCTGATGATAGCCTGATATAGCTGGGTTTACCGGCTTGAGCAAGGATGAATGGAACACTGGATGAATGCAGTGCCATGTGGGAAGTCATTATAACCTGAATGCCACAGGGTTTATCCTATTCTTTATTTTGAATGGTCCAAAATATTTGGGAGCAAATGTGCTTTTATGAACGTTAGCAGGTAAGTATTTGCTGGATAACCACCTTGATCTCCTTACTTGATACAGTGGATCTGGATTGCGGTGCTGATCAGCATAGTGTTTCGTGTTTTTCTGAGCAGAGGTAAGGGTGGACCTTGCTTGTTTCTGTGTTTCAAGTAAGAGGGTTAAGGATTCTTCAACTGCAGGAACAACAGTACTATCTTTGGGTAATGTTTAAATCCAAGTGGAGTGATACCCATAATTGCAAAAAAAATGGAGTCATGCCTATAGAAGAATGTAATGAATTATTGTACAAGAATTCAGCAGAAAGTAGTAAGTCATCCCAGTTGTCTTGGGCGGCAGAGATGGAACACTGAAGATACTGTTTCAGCGTTTGATTTGTGCATTCAATTATCCCATTAGATTGTGGGTGATAGCCAGAGCACATAGAGGTCTGGATATCTAGGTTTTTACATAGAGATTTCCAGAACTTAGAAGTATACTCTGTTCCGTGGTTGCAAATGATTGAATCGGGTAACCCATGTAATCTGAAGATTTCTTTGAAGAACAATTGCTCATTTCAACCGCTGTAGGAATCTTGGAGCAAGGGGTGAAATGGGCCATCTTTGTAAAGGTATCCACTGTTACCATTATCACTGTACAGTTTCTGGAAGGTAGTAATTCCAGAATAAAGTTGGTGTTGACCTTTTTCCAAGGTTGTGAAGATACATTCGCCTGAAGAGGTAGCCGGAAGACCTTTGTTACGTGGTCTTGACTTGTGCACATGTTAGGCAGGACCTACAATACTGCTCCATTAGGTTACGTAAATGTGGCCACCAAAAATGTCATCTGATCAAATGTAAAGTCGAAGCAATACCTCTGTGTCCTCCGAGTCTAGAACTGTGACACATTTATAAGACTTTTGTTCTTAAGGGCTCTGTAGCCATATACAAGGATGTAGCAGAAAACCACAATCCGTCATGGTTTTCTAATGTAGACATAAGGGCTTGACAAACCTCATCCATGAAAGTTAACACTACACTGATCAAGGTGGTGTCGGGAAACATTTTGTTGAAGGGTTCGTTGCTTTTCAGAAATGGTGCTTCGCTACGTGCCAGGGCGTCAGCTACAATGTTATCTGAGACCGGAACAAAGGTAAGATGAAAATGAATATGCCCATTGAGCTTGGCGGCTGTTTCTGCATTCGAAGGATTGTAATAGGATTAGATTGCGGTGGTCTGTTCTTAGTTAAGATTCCCGTTCTGCTCCCAAGAGATGATGATGCCACTCTTTACAGGCCATTTTGAGAGCCAAAGGTTCTTTCTCGAGTAGCGAGTAGTTCCTTTCCGAGGAGGTCAAGATTTTTCAGAAATAAGCCATGGGATATTCTACATCATCTGATGTTTCTTGTTTAAGTACCACCCAATCGCTCCATCTGAGGTGTCACCTTCTAGTATAAACCTTCTGTGGGGATTTGGAGGTGTTAGAACTGGGGCTGAAGTAAATTCCTTCTTTAGTTGTCGGAAAGCCGTCTCTGCCTCTTGGTTCCAAAGAAAGGGAGTGTTTTTCTTTGGATGAGATGTTATGGGGAGAACCATCTGAGAAAACAAAGGGATGAATTTCCTATAAGTTCTCTAGTGCTTGGAACCTTTGTATTTCCTTCACATCTCAAGTACTTTTCCAGTGGAGAATCGCAAACACCTTCTGAGGATCCATAAATATGCCTTCATGGGACAGAATATACCCTAAATAGGGTACGGTGGGGGATTCGAATATACACTTCTCAGGTTTTACCTGGAGATGATTGTCTTGGAGATGTTGTAGAACCGTTCTTACATGGGACAGTTTTTCTTTAGAGGTCTGATAAAACACCAAAATATCGTCCAAGTAGATGATCACATTATGGAAGAGAAGATCCACAAAGAGATGGTCCGTGTATCGTTGGAAGACAGCTGGTGCATTTGCCAGTCCGAAAGGCATCAGTGCATACTCGAAATGACCCTAGGGAGAGGGTCTTTCACTCGTCGCCGCATTTTATACAAATTAAATGCTATGCTCTTCTGAGGTCAAGCTTGGTAAATATCTTTGCCAATTGTACTGCGTCTATAATGTCTGGTATTAGAGGAAGTGGGTACTTGTCCTTCACAGTTACTGCATTGAGTCCTTGGTAGTCTAGACAAGGGGCCTCATTACAGGTCGGGCGGTCCGGAATTAACTGTGGCGGTAAACCCGCCGCCACTGTTAATTCTGGACCCCCGATCCCGAGTCCTGCAAGCGGGAGGTGATGTTCCTGCCAGGTCTGAACTGGCGGGTTTAACACCGCCCTCCTGCAGGCGGACGTGGAAACACCAGCACCATCACGAGATGGTACCGGTGTTTTCACGTCCCCATTCCCATTGAGTCCTATAGGACTCAATGAGAATGGGGATTTACCGAATTCCGCCTCCGGAATTCCCGGGACACCAGGGTCGTAATGCCCTGGTATTTCCGGGAGTCACGGAGGCGGAATGGTAATACGAGCCAGCGGTAACCAGGCGGTTTTACCGCCTCGGTTACCGCCAGACTCGTAATGAGGCCCAAGGTCTTAATTCTGTTGTGTTTCTTTTTGGAATAAAAAAAGAGACGCACCTGCAGGTGAGATGGATTTCCTGTTAAGACCATTAGCAAGATTTTGACGCAAATAGTTTTTCAACGCTTCTTTTTCTAAAGGTTTTCATTGAAACATTCTATTGAACAGAACCGATGCATTAGGAAGCAAGGTTATGGCGAAATCTTCTGTACAATGGGGAGGTAATGAATGAACAAGATCTTTCTAAAAGACTCCTTTGAAGCCTCTGAAGTGTGCTGGTATAGTGGTCTGTACCATCTGAGTTTCTTTCTCTGGTAAGGTAATAGGTATTGCAATAATGGATACCGGTTTCTTTTCCTTGACCCAATGTGTCACACAGTGTTTGGAGCCAAGGAATACAGTCGATATAAGGATTATGTAGCATAAGCCAAGCAACCCCAAGAATGATCGGGTAATTTGCAGCTTGCATGATATCGAAAACAATGGTTTCTGAATGTTGATGAATCCACATGAAAACTGGACAGGTATTATGGATCATGTGACCACTGACCAACCCCCTGCCGTCCACGCCTTCCACAGGTATAGACATCACTTTAGCAGAAAAGGGTACGTTATTCGGCGCAGCACAGGTAGCCTCCATGAATAAACCTGCTGCCGCTGAATCCAACAGAGCAGGAACTTGAACAAAACAGTCTTCTGACAGTTGCAGGGATACATTAAGGACAAACAACAAGTTTTGATCAGTTGTTGTAGAACAAATGGAGGTGAAGTCATAGTACGTGGGACTTGTCGATTGCTCAAGGATCTGTGTCCCAACTGAGACAGGGAGGTGGAGTTTTCCTTCTTTCATGGTGGGGCCAAAGGACAATTACGTAATAGATGAGAAGCCGAGCCGCAGTACATACACAAGCCTAACGTATGACGGCGTGTTCTTTCCTCTGAACTCAATGGTCCTCTAGCTGCACCTATTTGCATGGGTTCCATTGTGGCCCGGGATGCAGAGATTCAGATTTTTCTGTTCTGGCTTTTCCTTTTTTCTGTCCTGCGTTCTTGTAGGCGGAAATACATATTTATGACCAGCTGTATTAGAGCTTCAAGAGTTGGTGGTCTTGGAACTCTGGATACCTCTTCCTTTAGTTCTTCAGAAAGACTACGGCAGTAAAGGGCCATACAGACCTCATTAGACCAGGTAGATTGGTGAGCCAAGTGTCTGAATTTGTTAGTGTAGGTCAGTAGATGCATGCTTCCTTGATGATATGATATGATAGCTTATTTATATAGCGTCTATACACAATGTGTTTCAAAGCACTTCAAGGCAAGGGAGGGAACAAGGGAAAATACAATGATATTCTTACAGGCCATGAACAGCAAGGATATTAAATTAACTATCGTACTCGGCCTGATGACATTTCAGATAGTGCAAGAGCTAAGAAATAGATAAGGGAGGGAGGGGGAGAGTGGGAAGGAAATGAAAACAGACAGGCGACTACCGTACTAGGCCTGATGACATTTCTGGTAGAGCAGGAGAAAACAAAAGGTGAGGGAGAGGGGTGCAGAAAAGGAGGGGAGGAACAAAACAAGCGACTGTCGTACTAGGCCTGATGACATTTCAGATAGTGCTGGAGGGAGGGGCAGGGAGAGGCAAAAAAACAAGTAAGGGGAGGGGGAGGAAACAGACGAGGTTGATATCATGCTAGGTCCAGGGACAACTCTGATAGAATAAGTGCATAGAAGAAAGTAAGGGGAGGATAAGAGGGGATAGGAAAGGGAGAAGGGATAGGAGAAGAGAACAGAGAGTAATCAGTCAAAAAGAGTGGAGAAGCAAGAGGGGAGAGTGACTACAATTGCAGAAGTCAGTAGTACCACATAATGTTACAAGCCAGGATACAAGACGAAGATGGGAACAGCATGATTCAGGGCCACCATGAGTACAAGATGCAAAGGAAGTACAGCATGAGAGTTGAGAAAGGGTGACGCATTGTGAATCAATGAAGTCCATGAAGTCAAATACAGCATTGGCCACAAGACGGTGATGGTGAAACCAGAATGTATCAGGACAGGCTCCTGCAGAAGTAGGCTGGAGGGGGGAGGTGGTGCAGGGTAGAAGAATCAAGCAAAACAGGCAACACCTGTGTGTGAAAAGGGTGAAGGGTACAAGGGAACATCACTGGGGGACGAGAGGGGGTGGGGATGGCCTGTGATGGAAGTCTAATAAGTCTACTTGTACGGTATAGACGAGATCAGGTCTGTCGAATATGGTTTTGAGGGCTTGAATGAAGGCATCCAAGGAGGTGGACCACAAAATACTCTGCCACCATTTCTCCTCCTCAGCTCATTTCTGCCTGAACGCGACAGCCTGGATCACCTCATTCCTCCAAGGCAGAGCTATAAGAGTGTTCTCTGACCACTCATGCGCTGCCCCAGTGACCATTCACTGCAGCGTTCTGCAAGGATCCTGCATCTCCCCCCATGCTCTATACCAGACCACTGTTTGACATTCTGGACTCACTTGGCATAGCCTACACCAACTATGCCGATGATACCCAAGTCCTCCTCCCCCTATCTGATAATTATGAGGCAGTTGCCAAGTCCCTCAACTTTGCCTATTCCACCACCCAGGCTTGGATGGCAGCAAACTAGCTCTGCCTCAATGGGGATAAAACCGAACTGGTAGGACCTAAGGAAACCCTAAATAAACTCAACAACCAATAGGCGGCCTACTTTTTCCTTTTAGGTATGCTGTGAAATCTGCTTGTATTCGCCACTTTATAATTGCCTGATTTGCCGTTCCACGGCTCTTTTGACTTATTCACACTGCATCGTTCCATCGTTGCAAGTGCTTGTGTTCTGTGCATACTTGTCTATCAAGTGTATTTAAACATACTTTTTGTGCATAACGTGTTTATCTAGTGTATTAGAACATTTCCAGTACACGTGCCTTGTAGTTTCTAGCAGTGTGTGAGACTGCGTGACTGCGTGGCTGAGAGGAAAAGCACTCTCATGTATGCGTGCAGTCTGCTCCCCAGAGACTACATTTCCCAAGCACCATTGGGTATTTATTTCTGATTCAGGCGCTACAGCACCGGTGCTTCTGCATCTTGCCGGTCTTCGCCGGTCCTCGCCGGAGCTTGCTGAGACTCTCTCCTAATGCGTTTTATCTGAAAACTTGTGCTCTCTGAGCGTAGCGTTTCCCTGATTGCACCAGGTACGTTCTGTGGTGTTTGCTTGTTACTATCCTTATGCCTTGGCTACCGAGTTTCATCTGACTTCCAGCCATTATGTGTCTTAAAAGTAAATTGAAGCTACAGAGTGCAAAGCTCAAAAACATTGCTCCCCTACTGGTTCTTTCTCTCTCCCTGTTAAATACACACTCCCTGACTAAAGATGGTGTGGAAGTAGCCAACTATGTTGCTGAGCACAACCCAGATGTATTTGGCCTTACAGAGACTTGGCTTAACCCAAATCTACCTACAAAAGCCACGCTCTCCATGCCTGAAGATTATGTGCTTATTAGGGCGGACCAAACACTTGGTAAAGGAGGGGGGTGGCGCTGATGTGCAAGAAAAACCTGCATTGTCACATTATTCCTCACACTTAACATGGAGAGTGTGAATCCCTTTGGGTCGAAATAAAAACCTCGCCCAACACCTCCTTTAAGTTGCTTACCCTCTACAGACCTCCTAAGGCAATGCCCCGATTCGAAGAACACCTATTTGATCTTATTGCTCATATATCTAAATCTAAGAACCCACTGATCATAATGGGGGACTTTAACTTGTGGGCAAATTACCCCCTCGATAAGCAGGGTATTGCATTTATGGATTCTCTCACATCTACAGGACTCAAACAATGGATCGAAATACCAAGTCAATAAAGCAGTCACATTTTGGACTGGCTCATCTCCCAGAATCTTGAAATCTCTCAATTGAATGTGGTCCCTTGTGTATGGTCTGATCAAGCTCTTGTTCAAGCTAGGATTACTTTACCTGACCCTCCATCCAAACTGTGCTCTTTGCCTCGCATTCGCAAACTTACTTGCAATCTTAAAAATATCACTGCTGCCAACTTCTCTGCGTTATTATCTTCACATTTGCGGCCTCTTGCTAGCTTCTCCGACTCATCTTCTCTTGTTGAACATTTAACCATCTCCATTAACAAAGCTATTGCCCATCTTGCTCCATTGAAAATGAAATTAAATAAACCTGAAACTAATCAGAGCACTTGGTTTTCTGAAGATATCATTGCTGCCAGTCAGGCTAAAAGAGCACTAGAAAAAGCCTCCCAATTTATTTAGCCTTACAGCATATAAGCTTAAAGGCTAAGTAAAGAAAAAAATTATTAGAGAAAAAAATCCCAATGAACTTAGCCTTACAGCATATAAGCAATCAGTTCAGAAATGTAAAGCCCTGATCATTTCAGACAAAGCTACCTATTACAATAAAAGAATTATAAATGCCCAGTCAAATGTAGGAGAACTCTTCAAAATCCTGGCCGAATTCCAGGATTCACCTCCCACCAATAGCGATCTTGTCAAAAACTCTGCTTGGTGTCAAGAGATTCACAATGGCTTTCTGTCAAAAATAGCAACTCATAAAGAAAACATTAGGAACACTGAGAACTCCTTGGATCCTGTCTGTCTGGAAAACACCCCGAAGGTACCCACTAACAAGGCTGATAATATTCCATCTTCCTCCTTCTGTTTATTCGGAGGAACGAGTACGTAAGATCATTCAGGATCTTAAAGCTACTTCTTGTCCAGGAGACGATTGCCCTACAAACATCTTTAAAGATTCTCTTTATTTATTGGTTCCCTGGCTTACGAAGCTTATCAACTTATCATTTGACAAGAGTGTTGTTCCATCTTCTCTCAAAGTCGCTTGGGTAACACCTTTGCTGAAAAAAGTCAACTTAGATCCTTTGATTGCTGACAATTACAGGCCCATAACTAACATGCCATTTATCCTCAAAATCATAGATAAATTAGCTTATCTTCAAGTACAAATACACATTGAGCAACATAACTTCTTGGGCATGCGACAGTCCGGCTATAGAGCACAACATGGGACAGAAACCGCCATGCTGGACCTCATGTCCACCCTGGCTGGTACAGCGGATAAAGGACATCCTGCCCTGCTGATGCTCTTGGACATCGCCACGGCCTTCAATCTAGTTGATCACGCATTGCTGGTGACCAGGATTGGAGAGGTTGCCCACTGTTCCACTTTGGCATCTAAATGGATAGCCTCTTTCTTGGGTTCTCGGACTGTAGGGGGAATGATCATTCCTCTCCTGTCATTCAAACATGTGGCATCCCCCAGGGTTCCTATTTGTCCCCGCTCTTGTTTAATATTTACATACGACCTTTGCTTGACCTGTTGAACACCCTGGGTGTCCGATATACCAACTATGCTGATGACACCCAGGTTGTTCTTCAGCTTAGCTGGCATTACAAACAGGACCTTTGCACCCTTAATACCATCTACGAGGCTTTCCAGAACTGGATGGCCTGTAACTCCCTGGCTCTCAAATTGCAAAAAGACCGAATTTATGATTGTTGCCACCCAAGCAGGCCTGTACAAGCTAACACCCGAGTACTCTAGCTTTCAAATTGCTGGTCACACTATTCTCGTTTCCAAGAAGGTCAAAACCTTGGTAGTTGTTTTGGATGAAGAACTATCCATGAAGCTTCATGTGTCATATATCCGCTCTACTTGCTTATCACTAAACGCATACACTAAATTCGCCCTTTCATCACCACCGAAAATTGTGCCTTGTTGTCTACTGCTTTAATCAATTCCAGGCTCAATTATTGTAACAGCCTGTTGGCTGGTATTACTACTCTTAACATTCGAGCTCTGCAAGTTACTCAGTATAACGCAGTACAAGCGATCTTTGGGCTCTCTCGTCATGCACATGTTTCTTTGTCAAGGAAAGCTCTACATTGGCTTCACATTAAACAAAGGATTCCACATAAAATCCTGACACTGTCCCACAAATGACTGTCTCATTCATGTCCAGCATATCTATCTGATCGTGTCAAGCTTAATATGCATACCAGAAATCTTCGGTCATCTTTGGCTCCCACATTTGTTCAACCAAGATTTAAATTGGCTCGCTTTGGCGGAACCAGTTTTGACATTCAGGCACCCCTTCTCTGGAATTCTCTTCCTGCCCCCATGCACCTAATTAACAATCTCACCTCATACAAAAAAGCCATTAAAACACACCTCTTCAACCTCAATCTGGACTAATGCTCGTCCATCCTTGATTGCACTGACATCTGAATGACTTTCTTTTATGTTTTTATAGTCTCGTCTTGTTTGTTTTTTGCACACCTTGAGGCCCACGGGTATGTGGCGCTTTATAAGAATTCAAATTAAAATAAATAAATAAATATAAAATAAATAAATTACAATATCGACAACATCCAAATCCCAATCTCACAGTCTGTGAAAACCCTAGGAGTCTACTTAGACACCACCCTCTCCATGTCCAGGCAAGTTAGTGCTATTGCCTCCTCTGCAGCCTAATACACACAATTGCAAAATGCAGCTAGACCCTTCCTGACCACTGGAAACTGTCTTTCTATTGCCAGAGCTATAATTGGCTCAAGAACGGACTACTGCAACGTCCTCTTTGCTGGCACCTAAGAAAAAACCTAAAGAATCTCCAAACCATTCGGAATAATGCTCTCTGAGCAGCCATGGGCATCCCTAAAAGGGAACACATTTCCTCTGCAAGGAAGCAGACACATTGGTTCCCCATTAAAGAATGCGTCCTGTTCACAACACTTGCTATTACCCACAAATACATCAACTACGCAGTCCCACCCTACCACTCTCAGAGAGTGAGTAGGACCTGCGCTTTCAGACCTACCAGGACACCATCTGACTCATAGTCACCAGAGTCAAATGAGCCGGGGCAGGTGCGGCGAGTTTCCCATTCATTGCTGCTAGGCAATGGAACTCTCTGCCACTTACCCTCAGAGGAGAACCCTTACACATTGCCTTTCATAGAGAACATAGAGACAAACTCTTAGCAAGGTGGAACACGAGCAAGAGCAGAACTTCCATGGTGAAAGAGAACCTGCTGGATCAGAGCGACGGACGGAGGGACGAGAGCAAAGGGTAGACGACCCCAGGAGTTGCCTGCAGGAGGTTGTTGCCTCCAAAAGGCTGTGAAAGACACGTGGAGTAGGTGGCATCCCAGACAAGAAGACTGCATTGCGTTTCAAGGGCGCCAGCGCCCCTCCCAGGTGAATGGCAGAGTTGAGGAGGCAAGGCCAAGCCTGTGGTATTAACCTTAATTCGTGAAGTAAAATTGCAAAGACCAGAAAGGAATGCACACAGCCAGTAAGTTGGCAAGCGACATGAAAGACCGGTGTGTGTTAAGCAAAGATTGAAGTTACAACAGTATATCGCACAATGGAAGGCTGCATGTGTGTGGCTGAGACACGAAGAAAGGCAGACCTGTGGTGAACTTTGAATTACTGATAGCTGTGAAACCAGCAAAATGGAGTAGCAGAGTGGTCCGGTGAGAGGAAGTGGCCCATTCAAATGTCTCCATGAAAGGTTTCTGTTATAATGCGATAAAGTGAATGAACTATAAGAAGCTAAGTGATCAAAAGTAACCCCGGCAAAAGGGGGAAGTAAAAAGGTGAATGTTGAACTTTCGTGCTTATGACATCGAACTACCCCGACCAAGAGACACTGGGTCAAATAACGCAAGATTGTGAGTTGAAGGGAAAAGTTGAAGTGGTCCTACAGAGGTCTATAATAAAAGCTATGCACATTCAAAAGTCTTTGACATCAGGAAAAGGTCAGTGCCCGACTGAGGTAGACCGGAAGTGTGATTAGTTAGGAGAAGAGAACCCCTAAAGGAGGTGAATTAATCTTTGGGAAGGGAACCCCTGCGAGTGCTGTGTTTGAAAGGTCTGAGCCCGACTGAGGGAGACCCAGGTGAATTTGTTGCTTTGAAAGGCCCTAGCCTGATCAATGGAGACCGATGTAAACTTTTTGTTGAACTGTGTTTTGAAAGCTGGAAAAAGAGACGTTAATGTGGAAGGCCTGGTGGGCCTCAATCCACGTTTTGAGCTGCCTTAGTTTTGACAACCTGAGAGAGTGTGTCATCCTGTCTATGGGGACCGCCTTACTCTGTGCTGTCTTACGTGGGGAGGAGAGCTGACCACATTTATTCTTTATATTCAAACACTGATTTTCCTGTGCATACATATTCTCCTTTACACACTTTTTGTTAGTGTAGGCCATTTTGATTTGACGGATTCAACTAGGACTGTTTTATTTATTATTTGATGGTAGAGACTACTTCCATCCTAGCTATAGGGCAAAGTAGGAGTTTTTCCAAACCCCAAAAATTGAATAAAGGTTTTACAAACTGTACCTTTTCTGCCAGTGTCATACTTGTGATACCATGCCTCCCTTACACTTCTTTGTTCTTCCTTTCACTTCCTCTCTTTTTCCTTCTCTTCTTCATATGCTCTCTCATATTCTCTTTCTTTCTTTTCCCGCTCTTCTCTCTCTTCTCTTTCTCAAACCCCCATCAATGCCCTTATCGTCCAGTTTAGGCAATATCGGTCCTCCCATCCATTCATTCTGTATGAATGTTATTCCCTTAGTCTTGTCCTTTATTTATTTCTGTCTCCTTGCATCTTCCTCTATCTCCATATGTCTATCCTGCCTGTCCTTTCTCTCACCACGTTGTTTACTTTCATCGCGTGCCGATATATATTTGCGTTTTCTACCTTTGCTCTCTTCCGCATTGTCCTCACTGTTATGGGGGGCTCTTATGTCTGGTTAACATACCCCATGGCTGCTTTCATTTTCTTTAAAGGATAGAATCCCTGCTCCCTAGTATTTGTGCTCTTGTTCTCAGGAGGGAAAGGGGGACCAAAGGTGTTTTATCCTCCCCTTTATGCTAAGCATTCACTCGTTCTTGGCTGGATCTTCTTTCTCACTCTGATACATCGTCCACTATTTTAAAACAGCCAACCTTTTCTTTAACTTCTTTTCCTTATATGTGGCATGCAAATATTTTGGCATGTGACGTGATAATGTTTTTGACAACAAACCCTCTTGAGGCCACGGCATGAGTGTTTTATTAGTTGTGCCTCGGACCCACTCCGAATGATAATTCCTTATCTTAAATGTATATCTTGGCAATGTCCTGCATAAGTGTAGAAGAGGAGTGTCACCCATGATGACAAGTTGATCTCATCTGTCAATACTTACTCAACCTTTTATTCTTTTCTTTATTTATCTAATATACCACACTGATCAATTTGAACAGGCACCATCAATCGCTGCTTATTGTCTGAAAACCACATTTTTTAACCACTTTAAAAAATCTACGCAAAAATATTATTTTTGTTCCTTCGTTTACACTTTCTGTCAATTTTTGTTATCTTGTCGTTTTATTATCGATTTTTTACGAATCTCTTCTTATTTATTTATTAGACTCCTTTGATTTTTATCCTCATGATTGATGTCAATCTCTTGATAAAAAAATCCTAATAATTGCCTTAATTTTTTACTAGCGTTTTATATCTCTTAATCTAAACATAATACAAGTTGTATAATGACATATTTGTAACACCAAACCTTTTTTAATGTTCTGCCTAAGCCTTCCTTTACTATCTTTAGTAAATGCTTCTGATCTCATTTTTTTATCCATCTTGGAGTTTAATATGCACTCTTCTTTGGCCTTGCCTCAAGAATCTTAATACCCCTACTTGCCATTTTTAGTGCGTACCCTTCTGCCCCTCTTGTAACCAGGAATCGTGGTATCTATTTATCTTCTTTCTAATCCCAAGGGATTCTATTACTTCTATGCATATATTGACAACACAGCACAGCCCCTTATTTTTGCCACCTTCGATATTCTACTTACATATGTGGCTCAGCTTGAGACACTCAGAATTGACACTCCTCCAACCGGCAAGTTCAACTTCAGTCCACGGGGCACTTGGAAGCTCCACAGTCTTTTGGCTAGTGGCAGAAGCATCCAAAAGTCCGAAGGTCTGGATCTGGGCCTAGGTCGATTAGACCAAGACCATCTGCACCTCTATCAAAATGTTCTCTAGCACCTTGAAGCATCTCTTGTGCTAGATGGCATTACCAATAACGATTTCAGACCCAAATAACCCGACAGACTCAAGGAATATGGCAAAGTACTACTTTATTATTAATATCAAATAAAGTAAGGCAATCTGGCAAACAACTGGCTGTAAACCGCACACTCACACACAAACTTGATTATACAGAGGTTTTATACCTCAATATACGCCATCTATGATGTCATCCTACATGGCAAACTGTAAAACCCATTGAAGGGAGGGATAGGTTAGGGGAACATATGTACCTATACTATACACAGGGGTTAAAAACACCATTGGTTGCCCCTTATCTATTAGGCATGCCTCAAACGACCTCTAAATAAGTATAATACTGATTATAGCAGAAAATGGCAGCGGGTTGGCCTATGCAACATTGTATAGCATGTTGTTTCATGGATCCTCTGATTGGTTGGCATACTGTTCCAAACATGGTCTCCTTAGCAGCACGTAAGCAAAACGTAACCCAGGTGTCGAGAGCAACGTCATTCTACTCCCCACTTTCTCAATTAGTCCATCATCTCTCATCGGTCTGGCCCTGAGCCCAGGCTTCTTGTTTGTAGTTGACCTTGCAGCCTGTTGTTCTCTGTTCTGGGACGTTTAAGGGAGTGTAGGCACACCACTATCTTCATTCGAAGCTTAACACATAGCCCTCGTTTTTGACTTCTGAATCATGTGTGAGGAGACCGCAAATGTCTCCATTTCAACCTTCTATTTACTGCTATTTGATTCAATTATAATGCGTGTCATTACTCTTCTTGGCCTCTGGAGACTTTCTCACTCCACCTTGTATAGACTTTGCGCATCTTTAATTGTCCAATACTTGGCTCTTGCAGATGTTTTCTTCTTTCCTTAATCTAAGAGACATATGTCTTACGTACATGGCTTATCCGTTTGACTTCCCTTGTGCCTTGCAACTATTCCTTAAAATAGCATCCTTGATCCTAAGCCGATAGACTTATTCCAACGTCTCTGGTCCCTGCAGCCCTGGTCTGTCTCTGAGGTAGCTTGATTGTTTTTTAATACGAATCCGCCATCCACCTTTTCATCATCTTTTCATCATGGCTGTCCTAGCCACGTTATGTTTTCCTCTGCAGCAAGCTTTTATATGTGTCATCGACCTTATGTTTCTGCATTTATACACTTATTTGTCAGTCTTATTTGTCAGTAGGTTACTTAGTCTACTTTGTATATATGATTTCTTCATCCTTAAGTACATGTTTCTCCAGTTTCTTCAGTTACATATTTATTCTTTAGTATTTTTATATCATTTTAGTACGTCTTCGTATGTCTCCTCCATGACGTCACTCTGCCCTCATCAGATTTCACTTATCACTCCCATGATGTCCATTGGTGTGTGCAGACGTACTTCCACCCTTTCAGTGTGAGGGTACATTCAGACCATATCATCTCTCATACACTTGATGTGGTATTGGGATAATACCTGGTGTCCCACATAGGGCTCTTCTCCTACAGCTCCAATGTGACAGAGGTGAGGGGACGGGAGTCATGGATGACATGTCTACCTGCTTCTCTACACACCCATTCACTTGCCCACTCAATTTGGGTAGCTTGTAGAGGCCAACCCTACCCAACATCGCATTGGCTAAAATGCACACATGCGCGCATTGGAAGTGCCATTGCAAGTGGCTGTTGGGCTGGATCGAATTCTGCTGGAGTTAGCCCATCTTCATTATTTCTGCTGCGACGCTGTCAGCAAGTGGAAGGGACTTTCATGCCATCCGCCGTAACATGGCTTCGGTTTACTAACATTCGACCACATTACCCAAGTAATTGAACTACTATTGGAATTGTCTGTGTCTTACTGAGACTAGTGTATTTACCATGGTACGCGCTGCGTAACCCATACCCTTCCCTGGTCTTACCTGAGTTTGTTTCTATTGTTTGCAGCTTCCCCTTTTGAGGCCCCGACCACCTGCCCGCCAACGTCCCATCGTCAGTTTGAATAACTAGTGGGGTTCACGCGCATTGGAAGTGCCATTGCAAGTGGCTGTTGGGCTGTTTGGCCGTGTGGCGGGTGTGCGGTGCCTGCTCTCTATCTTAAGTATTGTGCTTGAAAATACTATTTTCTGTCTGCATATCATTGAACTGAGCTAAATGTTATGGTGACACTTCAAGATTCGAGAAAGTAATAACTAAGTTCTAGCTGCCTTACCGACAGTATTTAGAGATTACTCAAGTATTATTACTGTTTTGAATTTGTTAGCACTGGTTGAAACAGTCACTAAATTTCTTTCTTGACACTAGACGGACTGTTGTATGTTTGGCAGCATGGTGAATGGTTTAAGAAGAGGAAGAAAACTAATGGGAGCACACAGTCCAGCAAGGGCTGGTATGGAGATGCCGAATTAAATATCCCTAAGTGAAGATTTGGGGATTCAGGCACCCTCGCAAAGCGAGGTTGTCAATTTTGAATGTAACGAATCTAGTCCAGTTTCGATATCTCAATCCTCATGTTTGAATGGTGAGGGTGATGGAACCATTCGCATTTGTAAGGATGTGATGAAGAAGGTTAGAGTAGCTCGAATTCTTGAATCCTCACCTATTAAGTATAATGTCAAGGAAGTTAATGATCTCACCATTACAGATATTACTAACAAGATAGAGGTAATGGATGAGGAGTGGATGAGCAAAAGGGCCGAACAAAGTGAGAATATTGAAATCAAATTTGGAGGGATGAACGGTTGCTCTATATTGGGGCCCATTATAGAGGCTGAAGTTGGAAAGAGGATGAGATTCTCTTTAGGACCTTGTACCCCAGTCTCTAAATCAACATTTGGAAGAGAGGATGTACATATGTTTAGTCTACCTCCACAGCAAAACCGGGGTTCTTCCTCCTTTTCATGTGGTTTAAACAACCCGGATTTGTGCAAAAAGAAATGGCAAAGAGAAATAGAAAAAGAAACAAATCCCTTTTCACACATTACTAATCTCGCAGCTAGGAAAGATGTGTTTACCAATTCCAAAGAACAAATTAACTTGTTTGATTTAACAAGAGACAATAATTGTTCCATTATTAGATGCGCTGCTAGCTCACACGAATTACACATATGCTTAATTAATCATTTTCAATGTCGTTATTGATACAAGCCCATATACACAAGACATTCTCAAAGGAGACTCAGATAAATTTTGCATTATTTTTATTCTGTTCTTTTTCCGTGTTCAATAGTCAGAGTTATTTGCCAACACATGTTTCGACGTCCACAGGTCTTTCTCAAGGCAAAGCTCTGCACCAAACAAGTAATACAAAACCATGTGAGTCCATAATATTTCAACAAGATGAACAACGAAAATAATCCAACATGTGGACAGGGGCATACATTACAGGGAAAACATAAAACCATAAAGTAAGGTATACATTACCAAGTCACATTGTCAAAAACTTTAAACAGGAACATGTCATCAACAGCACATAAAGAGAAGGAAAAACACACATATGCTCATTAAGCATCTAGATTCTTGATATGGCATGCAATCTACATACCATCTGTGTATTATGTTCAGTTTAAAGATACCCATGCAATTAATTCAAGTGTGCCACCGACTGGAGCCCAGTGCCTCCAACCGCATTGCCTCTCACTGCACCCGCTAGCCAAATGCACTATACGAGCTGCGTAAGTAGTGAATAAATGCACAGTTATCACTAGTCCCCTAGGTGTGCATAGAAAGCCAATACCCAATGATTCTCAAGCAATTGGATAATTATATGGACATGTCAATTACCAAACTAGTTGCACTTATTATTGTTCCTAATTTGGAATGCAGGACGTCAGAATCTCGATTCCTGAAAATCTTTTCGAAAATTGCCCACGAGCAGACACAAATCAGAGTGACTTTACAGTGTGACTTTACATTTGGTAATTGACATGTCCATATAATTATCCAGGCATGACACATAGTTTACTATATACATTTTTCTCAAATGGCATTGCAATTTTTTAAAAGGCCATTATCACTAGATACAGGAAATGAAATATTGACAAACACCATGCCACTATTTTTTAAAACATCTGCTAATTAGTTTGGCGTCAGTGGCAGACTCAGGAGGACATTCTACTGGTGCAATGATTTTGGGTATAGTTTATGTGTGGGGATAAAAAACAATTTTCATTGGTACTAGAAACAGGAAAACAGTTGAAATATTAACAAACACGTATCACTATTTATTTTAAATCTGCTAATTGGTAGACAATGGCAGACTTAGGAGGACATTCTAATGGTACAATGATTATGGGCATAGTTTATGCGTGTGGACAAAAATCAGTTTTTAGACAATGGGCCTCATTATGGGTCTGGCGGGAACCTTGTCAGTAAAACCGGCAGGTTGCCGCTGGACCCGTAATGAATTACCGGCGCCTGACTTCCCGGTAACACTGGGGTATTCCAACCCCAGGGGCCAGGATGTCAGGCGCCAGTAATTTTGTAAGTCCCCATTCCCATGGAGTCCCATAGAACTCCATGGAATAGGGACCACGGAAGCACCGGCACCGTTAACAACGGTGCCGGTGCTTCCGTGAAACTCTGTGGGTGGGTGCCGTTCCGCCCGCCCACCAGGTCTGGCCTGGTGGGCGGGATGGCACCCGCCCGCATAGTCGTACTGTCGTACTGTGCTGGTCCAGAAACACTGGTGCCGACCTGCACAGTCGTAATGAAGCCTGATGTGTTTGTATCGCCAAGACTGTCAAAATTATATCTCGCATGAACTCAAATTCCATTCTTTGGAAGACAAGCCTGCCCATCAGATCTTTTTTCTTTTGTGAAGGCCATCCTATAATGCAATTCTCCTGCAATGCCAGCTGTTCCAGCCTTCTGCCTACCCACATTTTCTTTATGGGCGAGCACTGCAAGCTGTGTCCTTGCCTCCATGCTGTTGATGCTGAAATGCAAACGTTTTGGGCATTTGTTTAGACACATGTGGTGGAACACCTCCAAATCCCC
Source organism: Ambystoma mexicanum (assembly GCF_040938575.1). Lineage (NCBI taxonomy): Eukaryota > Metazoa > Chordata > Amphibia > Caudata > Ambystomatidae > Ambystoma > Ambystoma mexicanum. The sequence continues at coordinate 1,303,020,812 of NC_090932.1, forward strand.
AGGTAGCAAGATTTAGTGGATTCAGATCTCTAGTGCACACTATTTTGAGAAGGGCTGTATAAGGCTGAGACCCTGCCTCAAGTCACTTCCTCCTACTCTTCTTTACCTCACTCAGAGGAGGATGTCTGCAAACATGATGGTGTGTGTTGACATCCCAGGAATGTTTATTGGCAGCATGGTGGAGAAGGGATTGCCACTTTTCCACCAGTATGCCTATACAATTTTCACAATTTTGGGATCTTCACCAGAGATGATTACTTATTACTTATAGGCTGTGTGCATTTTAGTTATTCGCTGCCCTTGTTTTCCTTGCAGCATTTATTTTGTTGCCAGCAGACTTGGATGCATGCAAAATGGGATATTGATGCCTGAATTTTGTGAACCTCTTGCTCATGGCTTTAGCAATGCCCGCATATTTGTAGGTGACTATTAGCTTGGCTTGTGATCTTCTAGATTGAAGAAGTTCAATAAATTTAACAAAACCATGTTTCTCCATGGATATGTATTCAGTCACCTCGACCACATACCTGCCCCCCTCCTCCACTGTTAGCTCCCCACTCCCTTGTTTTTCTGCTTCCCACACTGCGTAATTCCCCCTATCATTGCAAAGTGCTCTGTTGCTTTTCAAAGCTAGGTGCACACTCAATACATACCCTAGTAAAAATAATAATGATAATAGAGTTTATCAAGTGTCAAAATAAGAGAAACACACACACTGTTGTGATAGCATACCTTCCCATCAAGCAACATGCTGGTGGTTTGAGTGTAAGTACTTGATATTGTGGATAATATATCCAATCCGACAAAGATAAAGTGAATGATAGAACACAAGCAATTGTTACTACTAATTTAATATCAAACAGCTGAGCTAACTATTTATTTATTTAATTTATTTATTTATTTGTTTGTAAGGCTCTGAAGGCCAACAGGCATCGGGGCGCCACATAAAGACATCAGGGGGTCATTACAACCCTGGCGGTAGGGGGTTAACGGGACCGGTAGAGCTGCCGGCCCCGTTAACCCCCTACCGCCTCATTACGAGTTCCGCTAGCGGGACCCGCTAAGGATGCCTGGTTCCACCAGGCATCCTTAGCGGGTCCTGCGAGTGGTCCAGCAACGTTATTAACGGGCCTGTTGTTAGCATGCTCCTCATTCCCATTGAGTCCTATGGGGGCTTGAATGGGAATGGAGATGGGTTCCTGGAATATGGAAATACCAGGCCCTCCAAGGTCGGAATGGCACAGTATTTCCCCATTCCAGGAACCCAGACCCGGTACCCGGAATGGGGGTAGCCATGCCGCAAATAGCGGCATGGCTACCTCCAAGGTCGTAATGACCTCCATTGACTTACACATAACATGTTGACTAAAAGGAACAGATTACAAGAAGCTTGGAATGCCAAGACACAGAAGAGGTTAAGTACTACTCAGGGATGCCTGGTTCATTTGAATAGGAAGGTTTGTAATTGCTTTCAGAATCTGAGGAGGTTGGATTCCGCTCTCAAGTTCAATGGTAATCTATCCCATTGCTGAGCTGACCGGTTGGGGAAGGCTTTGCCTAACCCATTTGTTTTCCTATGAAGAGTAGGTGTGATAAGCCCTTGCATCTCAGATCTGAGTGTGCGGGTTGGGGTGTAGCCCACGATTTTAGACTTCAGGTACGGCAGAGCTTTACCGTATAAGCACTTATGTGTAAGTGTGATAGGGCCTCATTACACGGTAGGCGGTGGACCAAGGTGCTACTAGCACCTTGGTCCATGCCGGTAAAATACCGGCACCGCCTTGGAGGAAAGGGGAATTACCGCCCTATTCCAAGGTTGGCGGGGCGGTAATTCCCCCTTCCCCCATTGCCCTTCCCCATTCCCATTTTTGCCCCATAGGGCATAATGGGAATGGGGAAGGTGCTAATTACGGTACCGCAAGTTGCGGTAGCGTAATTAGCACCCTGGTCCCTTTACGGGTTGGTTTTTAACACCTGCTAAAAGCAGGCGTTAAAGTACTCACCCGCGAAGGGACCTCGTAATCAGGCAGTAAGGGTTAACGGTCAACGGTACCATTACCGGTGACCGTTAACCCTTACCGCCTTCCGTGTAATGAGGCCCATAGATTTAAAAATTACACGGTCTTCGACCCTAAGCCAGTGTAGATCTTTTCGTGCTTCACTGATATGGTCGGTTTTAGCCTTCTGCTTAATTATCCGAACATCGTGGTTCTGAATATGCTGCAGTTTTGTCAGGCATTGTTTACTGGCCCCTAGTAGTAAGTCATTGCCATAGTCCAGTCTACACAGGATGGTCGCTCTGGCAATGGTAGCACAGTTTGGTTCACTCAGAACAGGTCTGATGGCTTGTAGCAGTCTTAAGTAGTATGAGCAATTTTTGCAGACGTAGGAGGCTTGAGCATCTGAGCTCAGGGAGGCTTCTAGAGTCATGCGCAGGGTTTTTACGCTAGTCACTACTTGGATGTTGGACTCTTTTATCATGAAGGAATCATAGCTGGATGATAGTTTAACCCTGGCTTGTTTGGACCCAAAAACCATCAGCTCTGATTTTTTCCCGTTCAATCACATCCAGTTATGATCCATCCATTGTTCGATGATGTTGTAGAGTCATTTACCGTTTTAATGTCTTTTACGTGGTCTCCGCTCAGTTCCACTACTAGCTGAGTGTCGTCAGCATAGTTCGTGAAAAAGGCATTGATGTTGTCTAAAACCTCACACAGAACAATTGCAATAACTGAGTGCCAAGAGAAGTGTTGGTTGTTGCTTCTAGAGTACTTGAGATACCTTGCATTTGCTATATTTGTGATACAAAAGGGCCCAAGAGAAAACATCTGTTATGAAAAGTACCAATCAGATCATTTAGAACAGACTTTGGCTAATACTGAGACTGGCATTGGTAACCTGACCAGTGAGAAATCGAACTTTCAAATTATGTTTGATTTATACAGCATAACAACTGTCATTGTAACTGACGCTTGTAGTACAATCTGTTGGAATGAATATGCAAAGCATTTTGTGGCTAACTGTAATGAAAACGAGGAAGCATTATGAATTGACGACATTGTTGCAATTATACTCACTTGTCCAAGCACATGCAGAAAGGCAGTGGGAAGAATAGTTGCAAGTAACGTTGCAGTCTGCCTGGGACAGGCCTACTTTGTTAATTGAAAAGTCTTGTAGAGCTCATATGCAAAAAGCTTCCTGAAGACATTGTATCAATTACTTCCCACATTTGCCAAGACATTATTGGCACGGCTATCAACATCAGACTGTAAAGCAACTGTCATGTCAACAACCACCTTTTGAAAAAATGTGCAGCACCATGCCAGGTGTCTTCCCATGCGTAATGTTGAGACATACCTTCACAATGAACGAAGGCATCTTTTTTGAAAAATTAAATTCTTAAATAAAAAACAAAGGTTGTTTAATGCGTATCATAACATTGAATTACATAACAAAGAATTTTTAAACAGTTTAAAGATTATGGAGACACTAAAGTCAAATACACACTTAAAAATGAAACTTGTGCCATGATCATAATTAAATGTTTTGACAATTTTTGAGGAGGTAAAAAGGATCAAGAGAAGTGTAGTCCCGCACTGGACCTATCAAAAATACAAGAAGAGAAATAATAAAAAACAGTGTTCCATTAAATGACATGCAAGCTTCACAATTGCAGTAGTGAACAATTATGTTTTTTCCAGTCCAAAGTGTAGAGATAGTTTATTTAGTCAAACTTAGCTTAATATCCTAGATTCGGGAGGTGTACTTGTTAAATGTGGGTGGATACAGGATGGGCAGTTCTTTGAATAGTTTTGAACTGACTACTATACATTTTGAATCGGTATGTTAAGATACACATGGCTGTCAAATGTGAACATTGTAGTATGCCTTTGAAGTTGTGAAAAGGGCCCGAACATAAATTTGAATGGCTTCAAATAGTCAAATAGCCAAATTAGGTGTAGAGGGTAAGAATATATACCATGTGGCCATGTCAGAGGGCCTCATTACGACCCTGGCGGTACAGGGTTAACGGCGCCGTAAAAGGTGCCGGCGCCATTAACCCTGTACCGCCTCATTACGAGGTCCCCTCGCGGGACCCGGTAAGTAACGCCTGGTCAAACCAGGCGTGCCTACCGGGTCCCGCGAGGGGAAGAGGGAGCAAACAACGGGCCAACTCGTAATGGCCCGTTGTTTGCTCCCTCTCCCATTCCCATTCAGCCCTATGGGGGCTGAAATGGGAATGGGGAAGGACCGGGTCTGGGTCCTTGGAGGGAGGAATTCCGAATTCAGACACAGTAATTTAAAATATACATTTGTCATAAAATGCAAAATACAGTGGTATTTTCATAAAGGGGACCAGAGACAACGTTTCTTTCCATGTCAACAATACATGCTGTTATTACAAACATATATCTGTCAAAAAGATGCTAGATACACAGGGCAAGTACTTAAATGCCGCCACAGGCAATGTTTTCCTTCCATGTCAACAGCAGATACTGTTAGTCCAAACATATATTCGTCAAAAAGATGCTAGATACATGGTACATGAAAATATGTGCTACCACCGACACAGTGTATGTTGATTGTCAATGGCAGACAGTGTAAATTGAAATATATTTGGGAAATAACCATCTGACTGCCAGCTCTAAGTCGATTTATATCACTGTAGAGATGTCAGCAAATGACATAAATTATATCCCACAAAATCAATTCTGCTTCATTTTACAATAGGTGGAGGAATGCATGTCCAAACAGATGACTCAGCAGTATTCTTTTTAAAATAAATGGACTACTCCAACTAAGCAAATTGAATTTGCCAGGATCTGATAAGGGTGTGAGCCATTTGTCCTGGAGGATGAAACATCTCTCCTACTTTTACAGCCAATTGTTTACACAAAGGAATGCAGGCTTTAATGCCATTCAAGTACTTGGACTCACAGACACTGTGGGCCTCATTACGACCCTGGCGCTACAGGGTTAACGGCGCCGTAAAAGGTGCCGGCGTCGTTAACCCCGTACTGCCTCATTACGAGGTCCCCCAGGCGTGCCTACCGGGTCCCGCGAGGGGAAGAGGGAGCAAACAACGGGCCAACTCATAATGGCCCGTTGTTTGCTCCCTCTCCCATTCCCATTTAGCCCTGTGGGGGCTGAAATGAGAATGGGGAAGGACCGGGTCCGGGTCCTTGGAGGGAGGAATTCCGAATTGTTTACAAGCAAGAGTGAGCTGGAATAAATGTCCATGCCACTGTATCTTGCATCTTTTTGACAGCAACATTTTATGTTGAAATGTGGGCTATTGGCACATAAACAAACACAGAAAAGGCATCAAGGCAGAATATGATGAACTCACAGGATCTTTAGCAATTGGCACTCTTATGATATAGTTATGGTCATGATTTGTAACGCGAAATGGACATGATTTCACTGTTATACCATTTGAAATGTCAATTGTATTTGGGTGTCTTGATCCATATACAAACATTTGAGTTAATAAAAGAGGCAACATCTTAATACGATAATTCATGGTAATACTTGAGGGAAATGATAAGGCCAACCACTTTGCTCCTACCAAGCGTTATGATGAATTATTATCTCAAAACTATTGTTTTGTTTTAATTTTATGACATTGAAAACTACCCAAGAAAGGCAAAGCCCCAGTGACAGTGATCAGCTGGAATACCACGGGACACAAACATTATACACAAAGGGAGGGAGGTCTAAGCAAATTATTGGGCAGTGATATTTGTGTTCTCCAGGAAATGTGGCTTACTTCTAAGACAAGCATTGATGGATATAATAAGATCCTAAATAAACTAGATACTAAAGGGCTGGTAGGTAGACCCTCTGGTGGATTAGTCATAGGGGCAAATAATTATATTGAGATGAATGAATATACTGTAGGGTGGTGTGATCAGAATTTCTTGTGTGCATGCATATCCTAATGTGATGTTGATAGCAATATGATGATCTTACTGATCAAAATGTATAACCCTCTGGGGGGGGGGGCAAGAGCACTGCAAGAATTATTAAATATATAACTGATGTCTTAATGGAGTCTGAATGGAATCAACCTTGCAGCAAAGTGGTCATTTGTGGAGACTTGAATGCCTACAGTGAGATGGCCAAACATAGTACAGAAGAGTTGAAGGGTAATAAAGGTTGTGATCACCATAAACAAAAGGGAGTAATCCAATTTAAACAGGGGTCAAAATGTCTTAGTTTCTTTCTAGCATTTGGGCTTGTCTACTGAAGGCGAGCGTCCCCAGATAGCACGACCCTCCCCACAATGAGAGGTAGTAATGGACTCTCCCAAGATGGGAATAAGGCTAAGACAAAGTGCGGGTGAGCTTAATGGGAGTTTATGTAAGTCAAAAATAGGGCATGCAAAGGACTCTGCAAAATCCAAGAGCGCTCTGTCTGACACTAGCAAAGACAGGTGTATATATTTACAAAACGCATCATAAGAGCCTACACACTATAGGGGGCACATGTTCATGGGGATTGGGTGGTGGCGACCAACTATAGGTGCAGCTGTGATGTGGTACGCTGTGGTTGGTGGACGTCACTGGGTGCCAACGTGGGGCGGGCAGGTCAGCTGGGCTCATCTGGGCGGTGCTGCGGTGCCAGGCGTGGCCAGTGTCATTGATGAACGTCTTCCTTGGCTTTCTGCCCTAAGGGCCACGCACACCCCATTCATTCAATACTGCAATATTATCTTTCCCTGTAAATCCTACAATAGGTTATTCTACAGGTTAATGCAACACAGGAGGAATGCATCTAGAGTGGGGTCCTTTGGTGATACATCAATACATGGTTACCATAATCCTGTTGGCCGGGTATCATAGGTCACGAGGTTGGGTCTCAGGGCAAGGGGTGAGCTGTCCAGGTTTTCATGTCTCGTTAGAAGTCATTATGAATGTGTTCCTACAGTGTTGCTATAATATTGGGTGTCCTAATTTTACAGGGGCCATTAACCTGGGGTGAGCTGGTGGGTCGTGGAGCCTAAGACAGGGCACCTCTGGCCTGCGTTTATGGCCGGGGTTTAGTGCTGGGTTGTAAATAATTCAGGTGGCTGGCCGTGGCCATGTGAGCTGCGGGGGAACGTGAATGCTTGAAGCGGCTCCAGCCGAATTGGGGGAGGTGAGGCAGAGCAGCCCGGGCCCACAATGGTATTCTCCTCGTGTGTTGCAGATTATATAGAAAAGGCATAAACATTCATATAATGTAAAAGCTTACATTTCTACATTGTTAGTGCCTTTACATGGCCATTTCAAATGCGTTACCTATACCAATGTTGCTATTGATAACTATATGTTAAGTATTTAACAACCACGACATGCATACACGATAAGCGAACTAGTTTTAAGGTTGGTGGAGCGCGCAGGAACAACTGGCCAATAAGACTGATGGCAGTGTCACATGGTGAGCTTGAACATTCGAATACATTCTATGCATTTTCTTACACAATTTACATAAGCTTCCAATGCTGTTGCACTTGTGCTCCGTTGCACTCTAGCAGCATTAGTTCAGTTATGGCATAGGGCCTTGGAGTACATTTTTCTCGGAGAAACATATAACATAAAACCCGGGACACTTCTACCATTTGCGCATAGCTAAGGGGATATGGGTATTTCAACCAGGATGCCACATGAACACACATTCTGCCATCTTCATGGAGTTTACATATGGGTCATGGAGAACAGAGTTTTATCACAGGCAGTTTGCATATTGGTATTTAGGGTCTCTACATTTGTCGGGGGACCATTTTACAGTTCTTTTCCACCCCGGTAATGCTGGCCGGGTCATACTGTGGACAGTGATACACTGTGGAAGGTGAATGTTACAGCGTTTGCTTCTAGCACTAGCTCATGTCCGTCTGTTCGTGGGAACGGGCTCTCAGCGGATCTGCCAGGGAGCTGCGGCCACAGGGACAAGTGAGAACTCTCCAAGGGTGGGGGCCGTGCTGCGGCGCACAGGAGCTCATGTCATTCTGGTTTCACAAAATGGTTTCCAGGGCCTAGCTTAATACAGCACGTTTGGTCAATGTGTCAGCCAGTGGTTCACCCGCCACCTGGGCCCTGGTGGCAGGGGGGCCCCGATGAGCCAGAGACTCCACAAGGGGGTGGGGCTGCAGGGGAGGGGCGTCTTTTGGACCTATCCTCCGATACACTACTTTAACAAGACAAGTAATAGAGGACCGGGTACTAGTTATACATGGATGGAACAACATTCAATAGAGTTGATTATATCTACGTTCCATGGAGCCCCAATTGGGACACTGCAGGACTACATATGATAATAACTGATCTTAGCGACCACAATATTCTGGAGTTTAAAATTAGTTGTTCTGGTAATAATAACACTAATTGTTTGGAGGGGCAGTATGAAGTTTCCATCCAGGAAAATCGGATAACCTGGCATGAGCATCACATTGGAATATCAATACATGGATGCACTGTGATCACATTGTGGCTACAGAATTGGGCAAAGGTAATTTGGACCTTACTATTAGTATATTGTCTGGGTATGCTATGCAGGATGGTGCTTTCAGGACTAAGGTGAAACATTTTAAAAGAAACCAATATGAAGGAATTTACGATGCAGCCATTGCGTGGAAAAAGAGATGTCCGCATCAGAGTGTGCGCCTCTTGAGCAGGCTCTATAAGGGTCAACTCACTGAGGATAGTTGGAGGTCTCAAGTTGCTAATTTGCGCATGAAGTACAAAAATTGGTAGAAGGTGCTTAGGCATTCTACCTGCACGGTCAACTGGCAGCTAATATATCATGCTCTTAGAAAGAAAGATAGTAAGGATTTCTGGCTGATATGAAATAAATCCGATTATGGAAGGGGACTGAATTGTTCATGTTGCAAAATGATATAGCAAGCCTGCAGTGCAAGAAGTCTGTCAGCCTAATTACAAGTTTTCCAGTATCCCGCTGGTAATTCCGGTGGGATACTGGCAAATGCTACTACCGTCACTGGCACTTGTCTGCCGGTATTACTGGCAGATTACAAGTGACAGTTTAAACAGTAAATTCCCATTCCATTGAGTCCCATGGCACTGCATGGGGGGTTTTTGCCGGTATCACTGGCAATGGTATTAGCCAGCTGGTAATACTGGCAGTTGTTTGCCAGTAGGGGTCCTCCATCCCTACCAATTGTAGGGATGGAGTTGTAGTTGGCCGGTACGGTAAAAGTGGCAGCAAACGTTATTACCGGCACTTTTACTGTGTACCGGCCAACTTATATTGAGGCCCAGTCACTCCAGAGTGGCTGAGCATAGACTCAAATACAATCTCATAGTAAGTGTGGAGGACATGTATGAGAAAAGTCTTAAACTAAAGCCTTCCAGAGCCCCGGGTCCAGGTGGACTCTCTAATTTAGTTTTGATAAGAGATCCATACTCTGGTCATGTTTACCCAACAAATTATTTAGGAAGGTTATAGTAAGTGGGACCATTCCAGCCTTCTGGAGGACGTCCCTTCTCATTTCTGTCCACATGAAGGGCTCCAGAGATGATCCTGCAAATCCCAGGTTGTTAGCTATGCTGTGCGCCACTGGCAAGCTTTTTTGTAGTGTGTTGCTTGGAGAATTACTCACTTGGGTGATGGAAAAACAACTTTTGCCTATTCAGTAGACTAGTTTTAGAAAGGTAATGAGCACTTGCACAATGTATAGATGGTGCAACAACTGATATGCAATGCGATTGATTCAAAGACGACACTGTGTGGCTTATAAAGATTACTCGAATGCCTTTGACAGAGTAGAACAGAACAGGTTATGGAACAAACTCAGTAAGTGGGGTATTAACCCAGGGCTGCTCAATTTGATAATCCAGGTTTATACTGGTACAGCAGTGGCAGTTAGACTGAACCAGCAAGGGCAGTTAAGTCGCTTCACTTCCACCGCAGACGAATTGAAGCAGGGCTTCGTGTTAGCTCCCTTGCTATTCAACGTATGTGGCAGATATGAAGAAAGCATTGAAAGGTTGTAATAAGTATCCCCCAAGATAGGTAAACATCAGATATCATGGTTGTTTTATGCGGACGATAGCATCCTTCAAGATAAAAACCCCCATGGGGCTACAGCATTCTCTGCTACCAATGAGAATATTTTAAAAATCAGTCGGACTCAACTATGATCATGGCTGTTGGCAGCAAATGCCTAGCCCGAGGTTTCTTTTGGAAGCTACATGGGTTGCCAGTGGAAGTCCTAGAGTCCTATGTTTATTTATCTAGGCATATTAATACCCCCTACCTCTCTCCTAAGCTGCTGAAGCAATACATTATTCCCAAAGTATTGGTGAACTCGTTTATTCAGGCTAAGGGTGGCCTCACTGTAGAAGGAATGCTAAACATATATAAAATAAGTATTGTGCCTGCCATTATATATGGATTAGAGACCAATACTAATAAACAGCTTACCTGGCTAAAAGTCTTAAAAGGTAATTTGTGAAGTCACAATGTAGGTCTGTCCCAATCTCTGCCAGTAGAAGCAATTCGAATAGAACTAGGGCTTGTTTCATTGGCAACAATGGTTAAAATAAAAAATAACCATTTTACTATTAAAAATGTTAACTGATAAGAGCAAATCCCTCCTGAGCTGGTATGGAGATTGTCAATCCTGATGCACGACTGCCGATTTTGCTGAAGGAACTATGGAACTCTTGTTAAGACATTCATAGGTGCATTGGTTGGGATATGGAGGACCTACCCAATTTGAATATCGCTGGGAGAGTTTTTATTGCAAAAGCCCATTGTTAGGACAGAGCTGCTAATGTTGATTATTTGAGAAATTAAAAGACCGTAAGTGAGTTTTCCAGGCAGTCCTTTCCATACGAGATATATAATGCAAACTGTTGACCATAATTTGAGATGGTTCACAATGCTGTTATCTCTCAATCAGCTGCTATCTTGTATGGTCATAGGAGCCAGTGAATCAATCCCGGAGGTTGAGAGAAAGTGCAGAATTTGTAAGGATGGTCTTGAAACTACAAGACACTTGCTTACTCAATGCCCCAGGATGTAATTAGTTTATGGATTTCACTATCAAAATGAGGACATACCGGAAAAACAGTTTTGGGCCAATGTGGTGGCGGATCAATCCAGGGTTATGTTAAACTCTGTGTATCTGCTATGAAAGCATATCAGAATGGTTATTGATGCGTTATCTTAGTTGTAATATAACATGGGATAAATTAAGTCACGTTTGGAAATGTATTTTGTGGATTATGTTTATATATTGGATTTTATATAACCAAGATTAATGATTTGAGAGATGTTTTGTTATACTGTTATTAGTCAGTTGATAATCAAGTGTAATAATGTGTGATGGTTTGTATTAAGAAAATACAATTATAATATCAAAACATAAAAAAGTAAGTGCATTCCTGGATGTTCCTTTGTCTTTCTGTATAGAATAGTATAGATAATCTTTGTTGGTTTCCTAGAGAGTATTGTGAGGGGTCAGCAATGAGAGCCGGACACAAGGCTGTCATGTTTTTGTCAAGATATTTATTAAATTAAAAAGGATTGGTAAAATGCCTCTCTGACCCTATACTAAAGAGGAGTTTCCCTACCTATAAACCAAAACTAAGGAGTCTGTCTGTGTCAGGATATCAATAACTGAAAAGTTTGCCTTGTGTCCAAAACATCCTATCCTGACCATCGCACTATATACAATAAAATTATGTAAGGAAAATATCTACAACTTGGAACTGGCTCAAAGTGTTCACAACTAAAGTAATAATAGTTCCAACAAAAATGTTCACCACGGTGGAGGCTCTTGGTTCAGAGGGTTGCTCCCTTCTCCTGGATTTTTAATAGAAAAAAAATGGTCTCTTGTATTAACATTTCTTTTGCTCCCTTCTCTCTTTCACAAGATTCCTGTTTATGCAACACATTCTGTAACAGTCTTTCTTCAATGTAACCTTCTCCTTGATTTAGGAAACACAGTCTTTCTTTAACATCAGTTTTTACTTGATTCAACAACAAATATCAATCTTTCTTTGGTTCAACAAATAGTCTTTCTTTCATATTTCTGGAGAGCTTACAAATTGCCTGTTATACTCCCTGCCAGGTTTGTTTATGCAAAGCCCACAGCCTGGTGTACTCTCCTGCCAGGACTCTTTCTGCAAAATTAAGTGCCTGGTGTACTCGCCTGCCAGGACTTCACTTTATGAGTTTCACTTGCCTGATATACTCCCCTGCCAGTACTTCTTATATATATATATCTCAGTTGCCTGGTATCTTGCTTGCAAGGGCTTCTCATGCATTTTACAATTTCTCAGAATTATCAATAATGCGTGCGTTGGTTTCTTATATAGGTTTGTGGCAAGGTCTCTTCAAGGTTTCCCCCACATGTGCATTTTAAGTATTCATAGTTCTTTGGGGTTTGCACTTTGCCTTTTCTATATTCAATTAATTCTTCAATGATATGAGATTCAAATTTCTGTTGGTGCGGTCGCCATAACGCCCCGGGGTACGCACTGGCTTTGGGAAGACTCGCCAGCTTTTTCCAGCACCTCCATCCATTTCACACTTCTGCACTGTGCTGCTTTCAGCCGCCTTCCAAGCTGGAAGGTTAGACATTCTTCTGGCCTCCCTTACGGCTCTGTGATAGAATGCCCGCTTTCTTTCAGGTCCCAGAATGGAGAACCCGACCTCCTTGACTCGCTGAGGGCCCAGGACCTCTCTCATGGCTCCCAGCGACTCAACAACACTTCTGTCTTTGGTACACGTGGCAGCCTCCTCTGCTCTGCCACACTGGTACATGCTCTTTCGTGTTCTTGAACTTTGGGACAGGGACCAACGTCTTCTCCTGCACTGCCTCCCTCAATAGTGCACCTGACGTGTTTAAATGTCCAGCGCATAGGTGCTTTGGAACAACAACTAGACTCCTCTCAGTGTTTCAGGTTCTTGGCATCTTGTTCAAACTCCTGCATCCTCCTCATCTCAGTACTTGGGGAATGCTGGGAGTTGAAGTCTATAGGTGACATTGGATTGGAATAGTTCTATTTACTGATTTTACCCAAAGGTATTTTGGAAGAAAAGGGTGTTGTGGTGACTTTGTGTGTCTTGGTGTCATATTTCTGTATGGAACCAGAGAAATATGAAGAAAAGGTTTTCTCACTTCTTTTGCAATGGGGAACACGCAATTGGCAGTATGCCATGAGGCTTTTGTGTATTAGAGTGTCGTCCTCATGGAAAAGGGTCTTGGGTATTACAGGGTCTTTCTCATGGGAAAGGAGGAGATTCCGCGTTTTATCCAATGAAGTGATGACATCTCCCCGGTAGCTGTCTCCTCACATGTGATCCTCCCTCATGAACCCACACCAGGGTCAGGATCAGGTAGTGACTGCCATCCCCTGGCTACATGGGAGGAGTTCACCACCGAGGGAATCCGTGATAAGTCTATTGGATTCATCACAGTATATTGGGGCCTCCCTCTGGAACAGCCTTCCTGCCTCCCTGAAACTTGAGGAGAATCATCTCCGGTTCCGGAAGCACCTCAAAACCTTCCTCTTTGCCTCCGCTTTCTCTCCCTCTCTCCCCTGCTACAATCACTAAACCTGCACTGAATCTGCAACCGGGCCACTCACCGATCTCATGTCCTGGCACAGACACTCTTCCTTGCGCTGCCTACATGCACTACGGGACTGTCTCTGTATCCTACAGCCCCTTCTCCCGGCACTTACCTTTGCACTTGCCACCAGCTGGCCCTATTATTTATCTCGTATTCTATTAACCACGTACCGCACTTTCCTTGCACTTGCCACCAGCTGGTCCTATTGTTTATCTTGTATTCTAGTAACCATGAACTGCACTTCCCCTCTCCCCTTCCCTTGCACTTTTCCCATTCCCCCTACCCTTGCACTTGCGCGATCTGAATGACACCTGGCCCAGTAGGATCATTGACTGTCTCCCTTTGTTCCCCCCCTCTGCCTCGTCGCGCCTTGAAACACTTGTGTATAGGCGCGTTACAAATGCCATATCATACTATATCAAAGTATCCTGTCTTGCTCTAGAGGTTGAGTATGGGGTGGCCCAGAGTGGTGAATGACACTACCCACTACTTAATGCATGGCCCAGAGATGGCATGATGAGGGTCCCCTGATCTAGCCGAGCCCCTTCTGTGAGCTTGGTAGGGACTTGTAACATAGTTAGTGTAGTTAATATGGTTCCATTAAGAGGTTAAGGCTGCTGGAAGAGTTGTAGAGAAATGCACGAGGAATATCCATGGAGACACCCACCTTACAGGATACAGTTTCTTGAGGATACAATCTCCGGGTGATAGTTTACAAACCCCGCTTATTTGCGGACATGAACGTTTGTGAACCTAAAAGCTTTGTTCGCCTTTACATTATCCATAGCTTAACGGAGATGCAGATAGGAATTCTGAGTCCCCACTGATGGCCAGATGCTTCCTCGAGGTACATGCTCGTTCTGAACATCCAAGATGACAGACCGCTGAGAAGAAGCCTCATTCTGTGGAGAGAAATGGGATGGGGCCAGTAATGCAAACTGAAAGGAAACACCACCCACGAAATAAACTTGGACTAATCACCAATCCAGGGGGCAGGCTCCACACACCTGCAATCCATAATCCTGAAACCAAGCCCTGGGGTGGAGTTGGGAGAATATAAGAAGCATAGAGCGCAAACAGGTAGTGGAGTAGTTTGGAGGGAGCAGAGATAAGGAGCAGAAGTGTATTGGAGAAAAAGAAGAGAGTGCTTTCGAAGTGGCTGGAGGAGAGGATAGGAGGCAACTGGGAGAGGAGAGGAGGAGGAGAAGAGTTGAAAGAGAGGACAGAAGGTAGTTTGGGAGCAGGAAGGAGGAGAGAAGAGCACCAGAGGTTGGTGGAGGAGAGGGAGAAACTGCATAAACTGGGAAAGAGATAATCCAGAGATTGGGAAGGGATAGTTCTGGAGCAACGTGCTTGTCTTGGAAGCAAGACGACATGGAGCAACATAGGTTTGATCCCCGGGTCCACGCTTAGAAATCTCTGAGTATTAAGTGTGTTATAAATAACCAATTATAATTATAATTATACCACAGGGATTTGGGAAAGAGATAGCCCAGAGGCTGGGGAATGAGATGTCCTAGGGATAGAGATACCCAGCGGATGGGTAGAGAGAGACCCCAGAGGTTGGGGAGGGAGGTAAGCCAGCGGTTGGAGAGAATAATACCTTGTGTGTGTGGAGAGAATGACCATGGAGGGTAAGAAGAAGAGGAAGATCAGTTGGGTTAAAGGAGAAGATTGTGAAGGAAACTGGACAGGCTGAGATAGAGGCTGATGGTTACGTCCAATACACCCTC
This sequence comes from Ambystoma mexicanum, assembly GCF_040938575.1. Lineage (NCBI taxonomy): Eukaryota > Metazoa > Chordata > Amphibia > Caudata > Ambystomatidae > Ambystoma > Ambystoma mexicanum. Next base: position 1,303,036,133 of record NC_090932.1, read on the forward strand.
CATGTGGCAGACTAGTGGGGACAGGTGGAGGTATGAGCAGTGCATGGAACGTCAAGGAGTCGCCTGGACTCAAACAGGGAGAAAAAGTACAGAGAGGGAAGAAAAGGGGGCTCAGGAAGGGTGACTGACACAGGGTCCAGAGGAGGGGAGCCTGAAGGGGAGACTAGTGAGTGGAATGTGAGTACCAGAATGAGAGGTAGAAATACTGGCCTTGGACACCCAAGCCAACCTAATCAAAGCAGGGTCGAAGCTGGCAAAACTGTCTTCGGATGTCATAGTCCTTTTAGCAGTGATTTCCCCAAACTAGAGAGGAATTGAGAGCAGCCCTTCAAACTCTCTCATCTGGAGTATGGAAGACAACAACACCAATAGGACTTGTGAGAAGGAGTCCTAAAACCAGCTCAAACTCTGAAAAGACAAAAATTCCCCATAGATTGCTAGGCTGGGGTGACTGTGCCATTAGCACTGTTTGGTTTTAAAGAGAGTGGTTTATAGTGTACTTGTTTAATCCTAAATTGAAGTCATCCAAAACATGTGTTTGCCCGTTTACCAACCGGAGGAGAAGACAAGCTGTTTTGTGCCTGATCTGAACCCTTATTTTGTTAGTTATACATAAAGTCCCATTGAAAATGTCATCTATGTGTCTGTGCTGCATTGATCCCAACTCAGCTTAATACATTTAGTGTCAGAAGTGGGATCAATGGGAAACGATGAAGAAGTTTCACAATGCCCACCTTGGAGGTGGTTAGGTTTACTAAAAGAACCCAACTCCCATTCAAGGCCACTCCAGGATACACTGCCTTTAAAGACTATAGCATGACCCAAATTGAAATCCCTTCTATGGGTAGATCTCTCATTCCTACTGGCTTTGGGTCCAGTTTTGCAATGTATGTATGAGGAGCTTCCAGCCAAATTAACCAGTCAAGATTTGCCTAGTGGTAGGCGCCAGAGTAGTGAACTAAGATTATACGGGTGTGGTCAAGATGCTGCTCCTCAATCATGGCAAGATGTTTTTCCGTAAAAGAAGGTGGGCCTGTACCCCAAATCATATGAAGGATATATTTCAAGCTTGAATTGTAAGAGGTGGCAGAAATAAAAAAGGGGAAAGGGCTATGGGTCTTCTCATCCAGGGCCTGCAGCTAATATTAAAGCAGAGCCTCACCCCCATGTCCCAAGCTAGCCCTGGATCAGTGCAATGACCCTTTCATCAAGTTTTCCTTTGCGCAAACAATCTCAGTCGAAGGAGGCATGAGTAAGGCAGGTTGTATTCTGTAGAGAGGCAGGCCTGTTATACCAAGCCAAAAATAAAACAAAAAGAAGCTGACAGACTTGCTACCAGCTTTCGGTCCTGAAACAATTTTAGAAATCTGTGCTGGATCATGCCCTTCACATCAAGTGGCAGGCCATCAAGGAGTGACTGAGATGTAGGACAATCTACCAACAAGTAAAGTAGGTATGTGAGCAATGTTCCATCTATTAATAAACCCTTTACCTAGGTGTAAGGTGCGGTCCCCTTATAACCATTGCCCATTATAGATGGGCACTTCGCTCTTATTGGGTTGGATGTCATGGTACCTCTTCGTCCATCGAAAGCCTCTTGTCGTTGTACTCTGTCATCGACTATCCTGAAGCCCTTTCCCTCTGCAACAATGCCACCCAACAGATCATAAACCATATTTTCCCCCATTTCTCAGAGGAGGGATTTCCCAAGGAGATCCTTACAGACCAAGAGTACACTAATATATTCTAGCTGAAGTCCTCCTACATATTGATACCCACCGTATTTATGTATATCAATCCCAGATGGATGGCCTAGTGAAGCGCATTATCATGAAAAATATTATTCAGAAACATTTTTGACGAGGATGCCAGAAATTGGGGTGACCATCTATCTTGGGTCCTGTTTGCTATTCGCAAGACACTGCAGGCTTCCACAGGGTTCTCCTCATTTAAAATGGTTTACAGAAAGGAACCACGTAATGCCCTGGATATGCGGAAGGAGCAGTGGGAAAACCAGGAAGAGGTGGGGCAGAAAACCACCCATTGTGCACAAACCACCCAGGAGTAAATGGACCTAGTGGAAGAAATGAAATAGTTCAATAACAATTACAAGCCAAGACAAGCAGAAGTGGTTTTGTGATCGCAAGGACCCCTGAGGAAATTCAGAGTTGGAAACCAGGAACTATTGTTATTACCAAAGTCAGAAAACAAACTATTGCTGCAATGACATGGGATTTGCTGCACCATAAAAGTACTAAGTGAATTGCTTTGTGCAACAAAGGTGCCTCCAGCCGACATCATAAGTGTGACTCAAAGAATAGAAGGACCCTACGGATTTAGCACTGATATGAAACTCTGAGATGTACATGAACGCTGGCTTGAATGCCAACATTTGAACGTTGATTTCAGATACATTGGAGGCAAACAAGGCAGTCATCTGTGGGATTTACATAACGCACTTTCTAGAAGTCTTCATAGACAAACCAAGCAGAATGAAAGGATTCATCCATCAAATGAAGACATCAAACAGGCAATCTATACAGGTCTGTCCCTATCGTCTACCAGATGTCAGGGAACAAGTAGTTAATACCGTAGATGAATAAATGATAGAACTAGGGATCATTAACTCATCTCAGAGACAGTGGTTCTCCCAGATCTACTTGTAGCCATGTTAGACAGACCCTGGAGGTGATAAAGGTTTTAAGCTTGTCTAAATCTATGAGAGGACAAAACCATGGAAAGAATAGGAATGGACAGGTACACCTCTACTCTCAACTAAACAAAGGGTTTCTGGCAAATCTATGTAGCCCGGAACAACAGAAAGAAGATGACCTTTTCACTCCTTCAGGCCAATGCTACTTCATTGTACTATATATTTATGTTATTGTTTAAAGTGCAGTCCTAGCTCAAGAGCAGCAGAGCATTGTACAGGATGTGGGTAGCCATCGTTTGGACTGGTGTCTTTTAACAGTAGCACAGTGCTGTAAGTGCGGTCTGTTCGTCAGTCTGTACATCTAGCGGGATAATTCCTTGGTTAGGTGTTTGTTGAAAAATACTTTGAGAGGTTTGCAGGATTGTGGTGGCATTCCGAACAAATACAGAAATTGAGTTCCAAGGGTTGGTGCATAACAAGAGAAGGATTAGTTTGAAGGCCCTCTCTTTGCAGACGAGTTGTGATTTAAGCCGATTGGTCAGTTTGATGCATGAAGAGTGTATGGCACCAAATATGTGGGGCTTAGCCGACAGGTACGCTAGTGTGATACTCCTGACTGCTTTGTAAATGATACATGAAGTCTTGAACAGTATCCTGGCCAGGAGAGACAGCCTTTGTAGTTTGCATAGGATTGGGGTGATTCGGTTGCATAGACAGCTGTCAATAGTGAAAGCTAAGGATTTTTCTTAATCTGAGAGTTACTGATCAAATTCTTGCACATATCATTGAATCATTGTTGGACAAGTTGTTGTTTAATGGGTGAACCAATGAGGATGACTTTGCTCTTGAAGGGGTTAAGTTTGAGGTAGCCAGTCTACATGCAGGACTGGAAAATGGCAAGGTAATCCGAGAGATGACTGATGTCCTGTGGGCTTTTTATTCTCTTGCCTACCTGAATATCGTCCACCTATTGGTAGATGGCTATATTGGGTTATTTGAGGAGGGGGCTCAGATGCTCCATTCAATGGTAGTACACTTTGACCTTCGTGGAGCGCTGTTCACTTTCCAGCAAATAATGGAGCAAGTCTTGCAACATTATCAAGAATATACCAGAGAAAACCTGGAATATATAATGATACGTTACAGGACGTGGTCCAAACATATGCCTTACTTTTTTTTATTGTATACTAGTGTGAAAGCCTGTGTAAATGGGCTAAAGTCCCTGAAGGTAGACATTTTCAGAGTGATAACATACAAAGCACATTTTGTTCACCTGGAAGTTGAACTTGAAGTCTTATTGCTGTATACGTAAGGCAACAGCTCCCTAGCAGTGATAACAAGAGAAGCAGGCAGCACAGCTTCGGACAAACATACATCTGGCATTTTATTATATAGTGCGATGGTTAAACAAAATCACAAAATATTAAATAAAAAATCACAATAAAAATTACATGAAAGAAACAACTAAGAAAAAAACAAAAGAAATAGGTAAAAAAAATGAAAAAATAGAAAAGATTACATTATAATATTAAAACAATACCATAACAAATCCAACTTTGACATTTAAAATTTAATTCACACATTATTTATGAGTTTGAGTTGCGTGAGAAATCTGAGTACAAATAATGCTGTTGTAACCCGTTTCCCAAACAATAAACATTGCCATAAGTTTTCCACTTCTATAAAATCCATACTATGTACAAGTTGTTTAAAGTGCAAGATTTGTAGTGCAAGTAGGCATGGGTATTTCATAATTAAATGTTTGGATTCTCAATCTACGTCTCGTTATTACAAAAACAGCAATATGAAAACTCTTTTGGGAGCTGGTTTCGCACACATAATATTTCTCTGGTAGGTTATTAGTTAAATCTAAACCTCATGAGGTTTCCGTGCCACCTGGCATTAGGAAACGTCCTGAGATATGCGCCAAAACTCCTACCTTTTAATATTCTTCCTTCAATTGAGCATATAGGCTGTAATTACGCACCACATTCAATGTTTCAATCCAGTCCCTCCGATTAACAGTTAATTTCACTCCACAGGGATTCTGTAACGAGTCGCAAGGAACTTCCACATCATGAAGAATGTTGATAAACATTTGGAAGAAGCCCCCAACAGGGTTGGTTTTCTTCAGGATCCATTAGCAACGTTTGGAAATCATTAAATATAGAGTCCCTAGGTGGATCGAAAAGTGTATGTTATAAGAGCAATTTCTTACATATAACCCGTGATCTAAGGGAAAGAAGGCCCAGCTCGTAACAAATGACCACTCCCAGTTTACAATTGGGAAGCCTCAATATTTTACACCAGATTAAAGATTCTAGACAATCCAATGTATCCATAATCCAGGGTTGCATGCTATCAACACCATAAATTAGTTTAGGCACACACTTACCAAACCTACCCCAATAGAATTTAATTAATAGGATAAGAGAAAACTTGCCATATTTCCTGTTTATTTAACCCATTCGGCCAGCTAACTATATGGCCTTATGACATAATTAGTCCCAAATGTAAGCTTTATTGGGTCTTGCAGTAATTGGAAAGTCCAAATAGATTAGGTTGTGCATAGTTTCGAGTCTTATGTTGTCAGTTAACCATGTAAACTGTTTAAATAATATTTGTTCTGTCAAATGTAACATTTTTGTTTTTGTGGGATTTATCTTAAAATAGTTATCCTGAGTAAAAACATTAAAGGCCTTGATTACGTGTTGTAACCCGATTTGTGTGCAGTCAAAGAGTAAAAAGTCAACAGCATAAAACAGCCAAGAGAATTTAAAAGCCATGAGTTTAGGTGACACCAAAACCCTGTTTCCAAATAGTCATCGATATCTGGCATATAAATATTGAAGAGGCAGGGTGCCAAAATGCACCCCTGCCTCAACCCAGAATGAGTGGGAATGCTTCTAGAAAGGTGATCAGTGTGGTTAAACCTAACCTGTATATTTGAATCCCTATGAAGATGAATTATGATGTTCAGAAGCCCCATAGAGCGTAAAAAGGCAGCAGACAGATCGATTGACGCTATGTATACTGATTTACATTGTTTCCCAAGGTTACTTTCGGTAGGCAGTTTGATATAAGACCATTAAGTGCAGTACCTAATATTTTTGCAGAAGCCAGTTTGATATTTTTTAAGTCTGGCAGAACACAAGGCCCAGTTTTCTAATACTACTAAGACTAGCGATGCAAAGATCTTGCTATCTGCGTCCATGATATTAATCAGTATGTCATTTCTTGGGTCAGTTTTTATACCCTTTTTAAATATAGGGATGATAAATTAGGGTTTCCAGGTAGATGTAATCGCAGAATTGCTCATCTGTTTAAAAAAGGATATAAAATATATATGCCAAGTTTTCGTGAGCCTTTTAAACAATCGATTAGAAAAATGTTGTGCTTTTCTTGTGTTTTTTTTATTTTTATTTGATATACGCTGATTGTATTGGGATTTGTTATGGATGTTGTGTAAATAAAGTTTCAAAAAAAAAGAAAGATTGTTGGGACATGCTGCACATGAGCAACTAGTCTTTTTTATGATAGCAATTATGTCCTCGTAGTCAAAATTAAGAAACCATTAGCTTCCCATATTACATTCCGACTCTACAACTAATGATGTATTTATTCCATATAGTAACCCAAATTAAGTCACCCACTCCTGTTCTGGGTTTGTGTTTCAACTTGGTTATTCTCAAAATCATTTAATATTGTCCAGAGATTACAAGCTGACTTTCCAAACACTAATTCCAAAATGTTTTCACCATCACACTGGATCAGCATATAACAATGCTTACATATGCAATTTGTGTAAATTTGTCGAGCTTTTGTTCCATTGTTTTTATTCCTAGAAATGTTTTGCCTGTAGGCGTTCTTCTTTTCAAAGAGCTGCATATCAAAAGTATGGTGGTGTTTTCTATTAAGTTTTTTGTTTGTGAGTGAAGCCGCTCACCCTCAGACTATTTTGAATAAATAGATACATACTACGAATGGTCATATTTCCAGTGTAGTGTAGTTTTATTTAATATTTCTGGAATTTTCCCATTGAATTTTTCAACCTGATTGCCGCTTCACTTGACTCGATTATTTCCCGGGTTGATAGCTAAATTAGTTGGACCCCCAACCATTCTGGTCTTCATATGCACATCCAGTTCACAGGATAACATGTTATGACCACTGAGTTTACACTCCAGCACATTTACAAATTATATGGAGACTCATACTAACGAAAATGTAATCCAGCGTTGACACTCTATGCCATGTCGCCTTCATAGGGATGTCACCTGTAATATTTCCGTTAAGCATATACAACCCCAAGAGATTCATACTAGAATCCCACAGTCATGTGTGAGGTTTTTGTGATGAATCTGCAGGTTCATTTATGTACGCTAAATTGTTGTGACAATTATCAATATTATGGCAGGTGGAGTTAAGGTCTCCGGCTATAAATATGTTACCATTTATTGTTGATACAAGCCAATCCATAACAAATGCAGTGAGGTTCTCAAGAAATAATCTGAGCGCACAGATCCCTTAATGGCAGTAGATAGTAATTACAAAAAAAATTCTATAGGCGCACATTCTCCCAGGTCTAAAATAGTAGCTACCAATATTACACTGCTTTGACATTGTTATCCTCACATTGTTCTAAAAAATGGTTATTAGGCCCCCTGATGGGCAGACTGAGCTACTCTGTACCACAGGCTTGAAAGCAGTAACCCACCCATCCAAATGAGGGCAGGTTGTAAGCCAAGTTTCTTGCAGTAGAACAGTAGAACAACTGTAGTAGAACAACCGTACAAGCCTTTAATGTTTTGCCAAGTTGCTGATTGGTAAAGAGGGGCGTGTGTCCACGAGCATTACTCTAAAAGATTCTACTTCACTAAAGACGACTTCGGGGCCTACTTAGGTTAGAACTGTTGGAGTTCAAAACTGCTGTGAGCCAGCACCAATCAGAGACCTAAAATGAGGCTACCTCACTTGGATTTATAAGACAAATAGCTCTCTCATTTTCCCCCCACCACAATTGATAGTGTTATGTCATCCAGCTTATAAGGGAGTACAGCACCTGCATTATCATTTTTACTCGAGGTCTTTATAAGTGGCACCTCATAGTGTGCTAGGTCATAACCCAATTGCCTCAAAGAGTTTGACTCCTTTGTTATTGTGTCATGTACAATTTCCAGCAAAATGTCCAGCGTTACTCTGTCCATTCTAAAAGGGTTTATAAATTCCACCAGATCTATATCTCAAGACGAAATGGATTGTAGATTTGCTACTTCAAAAAACAATGGCAGAACATTTGCTCTATTCAGAGTTACAGGAGCGTCCTCGACAAACAACCGTTCCAATAGGGGCCTTGGAGCTCTTTTATTTCCAGTCATAGGGGCCCCAATTTAGGTATCTAGTGAATGAGAAGCTTCCCTTTGTCTGGAAAGGGATACAGGATTAAAACAATGACCACAATGCCCAGTTCCCTTTAGGATGATAAATACTTTGCAATGAGGTTGTTCCTTGTTAGTTGCTAAGCAATCCAATACCCTATTTATTGAACCCAGTAAAAACTCTGGAAACCCTGTTGAGGGGAAGGTGTAAATCAATGGAACAAAATTGAACGTTTTTGACACCCTAAAGTATTTTTTAACACAGAGCAAGAGAAGCCATGGACCTCACGGGTGGAGTAAAAAATTCTTTGCTGCCTGGACCCACTTGAGGCACACCCTTTGAAGTCTGCGTCTTATGTTCTGATTTTGATTTTTTTGACAAAAGACTCCCGTGGTTGGGTGTACTGGTCTCAAGAGTTGAGTCATTTAGTGTAAGAGTTCATAAACATTTGTGAGATAATCTCCTATTGCCTTTTTTATTTTAAGATTTTAATCTTCTTTTTTTGGGGCTGTTTAGTAGTTTTGTGTTTCCGGAGAGTTCTCAATACAGAGGCAATTATGATGACTCAACCCTCATCCCCCCACTTCTTTTGTTGTTTTTCCATGGTATCTTCTGTATTGACTTCCTCTACCATAAACTGATTGGAAATATGTCCAGCATCATGTTCAAAATCCTTGTGCGCCATCTCTAGAATTGTTCCTTTATGTTTTAGCCTGAAAGATGGAATGCAGGTCTTTCCTTGAATTCAAACCATCTAGTCTTTTTTTGATAGCATCTAGTAGAACAGTGGGAATTTTCACTTCTATATTAATATTGTCATAAAGGTTGCCAAACAATGATATTACAAAATGTAATGCAGATAGTGTAGTTTCACTCATTTCACCCTCAGTATTCTGCTTAAGAGATGTCATTTACACCTTTTGGTGACTATTGGACAATGAGAGATTTTTAGAAAGCTCTGAATCACGCTATCAAAATATGTAAATATTAGCATAAAAAAATGAGCCAGATTGAGAGAAGATGGCCGCCGACCGGTTCCCGACCTCCCAGATCTGCGTAGACCCCCTCAGCAACAAAAGCAGACATTTGGCAGCACCTTGCCCTCCCCGGCATGTTGATTTTGCGGTGCAGTAGTCGGCGAGCGCTGGGTCCCGGTTTGACCTGATCCGGCAGGGATATCGCCGCAGAGGGACCCGGTTGGAGCGTCCAGGTCCGCATCAACGGGCAGGAAAAACCCAGAGCGCAACGGCCCAGCGGGCTTCAGAGTCGAGAAGGAATCGCCCCCGGGGGCTCAGGGGACCCCCACTGAGAGCCCTGTCAGACCGCTCCTGGACCAACTTGACAGGTACTGGCCCCCTGCGCGGCACAGCCCCCAGTCAACAGCGGCGGCACCCCCATCCAGACTCACCGCTCACCGCCAGCCGGGGGTCCGTGGGGAGCGCAGCCTGAGAGGGCACCACCACCAGCAGGACAGCCCAGAGGAACTCACGACCCCGCGTCGCTGCTCCCCCCTCAGCTCCCACCATAGCCTGATTCCGGGCACCACCCCCATCCAGTCTCAGCCCTCACTGCCAGCTGGGGGTCCATGGGGAGCGCAGCCTTGCAGGGCACCGTCAGCGGGGCAGCCTGGAGGAACTTGCGGCCCTGCGCCGCTGCCCCCCTGCCAGCTCCCAACGTAGCTTGATTCCAGGCACACAGAGGCCCAATGAGTTGAAGTAAGCACACCCCCCCGAGACTCCCATGTGACATCAGCTGCAAGGGGGCACTGGAGGAAGGGGCACGGGAACTTTGGAGCCTTTGGGGAACATTTAACACTGGCGACCTCCACCCCCCTCCCCTTGACCATCAACTCTCTGGACGGGCCGGAGAGACCGATTGGACACCGGACAGGAGGACCTTAATCTGCTGGAGCCGGTCTGCGCTGACGCCGGGCGCCGGAGCCCAGAGGGGTGAGTCACCACCACAGAAGCACCGCCAGGAGCCCATCTTGCAGGAGGAGTGTCGGGGACACGGGAGGCCTGGGCGGCGCTGGGCCTGGGGGAGGGCTAGGCCCTAGCGACATCAGTGTTGCGCCAAGTGCAGCCCTCGGCCCCCTCCCCATGCTGACCCGGGTGGCGGGAAGGAGCCTCGCAGTAGCATTCCCTCAGCTGGGGGTCCCTCTGCACCCTTGCTGATACACTGCCCTTTCATGGGGGGGTTGATAAGGTGCAGGGGACCTGGGGCCCGGCGCTTGGTGTAGCTTGCACCAGGACATTGTGAAGGGTGCAGAGTTTGGACACGGTTGCTCCCCAAGCACGACTAAGCGAGGCAGGTGGGGGAGGAGGCACTCACCAAGCTCACCAGAGGCAGCCATCATCACTTAATGACCTAGAAGTCCTGCCTCCTCCCTACATAACACCACCTAAGCGGTCGGGTATTTGGCTGATCCTGGGCCCCCCGGACGGTGGTCCAACATGTCCAGGAATAGAGCGAAGGACCCGCCCCAGGCCCTTAAAACTGCAAAGAAGACCAAAGATGGCTCCCTGACCGAAATCTGGGCCAAGGACCCCAAATCAGAGGGAGACCACCAGGTGGGTGACTGGGCGAGCGAACAGGGAGCTGATCTTACACAGGACAAGCGAGAGAGACCACTCACCTATTTGCTTTAAAATTATTCCTCGGCAAGGCGGTAGACAGAATAACGGCTGCTTCTCAGAAGCAGATGGACACATTGAGGAAAGACCTAGCCGAAGGAATAAGGGAGATTAAGCGAGACATTAACAAGGTGGAAGAAAGGGTGGACACTAACAAGCGGGCCAGCCAGGAGCTGACAGAAGACGCGAGGAAAACAGAGAATCTCCTGGAAACCCTAACACAGGCCACCCAGAACCTGGAGCTACAGACTGAAGAACTAGAGAATTGCTCGAGAAGAATCAACATCCGGTCAAGGCGCTACCGGAGTCTGTCCAGTCCCAAGATCTCGCTCAAAACCTCACAATGATTTTCATGGATCTGCTAGACACGAGCTCAGGCCTAGACCTGCAATTTGACAGAATCCATAGAGTGGGACCGCCTCGGGCAGAGCCAGGGAGCAGGCCTCGGGATGTTTTAGTGGCCTTTCATAGTTATGCCACAAAAGAAAAGATACTGGAAATGGCGAGAAAGGCAGGCCACATATCATACAATGGCTCTGAGATAGCTCTTTATCAAGACCTGTCGCAAACAACCCTGAATAAAAGAAGGCGGATGGGCTCGGTCCTGAAATACCTGCGAGAGAAACAAATCAAGTATAGGTGGACCCATCCATTTGGCTTAACCTTCCCCTGGCAGGGAAGGCAGCACAAGATCGAGACATGCGACCAAGGCTTGGATCTGCTGGGAATCGAGGCGCGTCCGCCAACACACCCTGCGGGTCATCCTCCCAGACATGACAAGCATAAACCCTGGGAGTAGTCTACAGCAAGCCAAAGTGGTCCAGGAAGGACACTTCACGGAAAACAGACCGCAAAACCCAGGGAAGAAGCCGGTCAAACAGCCAAAATGAGTCGTCGGAAAACTCACCCAACACTGTTTCCCTGAAGCCATAGCAGAGCCGATACAGTGAGGCTGGGGAGGGCCCTTGCTAACTGAAGCTAAGGTTCTGAGGCAGAGGTAGAGAAGCATTCGCAAATACTTGCTGCAGAGAAGGGAGGGGGAGGGCTTTTTGGGATGGGATGCGGAAATCCTGCGTTGCCTAGACCCGGGCAGTTTATAGGGCACGGCTCTCGTACACAAGTAACGAGGGGGGTAGATCGCCAGCTGAGCCCATCCAGGGGGAAACTAGAAAAGTTGAAGGGGGATGTTGGGGAGGGTCAAAGGGGAAGGGGCAGATTTCCAGGGAAAAGGAAAGTGGTGGAGGCCACCAGAGGTGAACAGTTCAGCCCGGCCACCAACATGGGATCCCCATGCAAACAGAACATCAAGCAGACCAGACTACACCTCACATACTACACCAATAGTCAATGTCGGTCCAGTTTAAGACACTGTCCCTAAATGTAAATGGCCTAAATTTGCTGGTAAAAAGGAAAAAGGTGGAGTTGTACATCCAAAAAGAAAAACCACACAGTCACCTTACAAGAAACCCACATCCAAACTCGTGATAGGCATAGGGTTAAGATCTGGGGCTACGCCAGACTGTTTCAGGCCACGCAGCTAGCCAAAAAGGGAGGAGTAGTAGTAGCACTACGGGATGGGTTGGACATGGAAATCAAGGCATCGCACATGGATGACCAGGGAAGGTATCTGGCGGTGGTGTTGGAGGGCAGAGGAGAATGTTATACGATAGCGAAAATCTATGCGCCCAACACAGGCCAAGATGCCTTCTTCGACTAGGCAAATTCGCCAAGGGACGCATTCTCCTATCAGGGGACTGTAACCTCGCTTGGGATCCTTCCAAGGATAGAAGTAGAGCAATGTGGGGACCGCAGGGAGGACCCTCCGTGGACCCGAAGAAGAAAATCCAGGACCTGGCCTTAGTGGATGCCTGGAGGGAGACCCAGGGGAGCGAGATAGGATACACATTCTATTCACATGCGCATAAAACCAACGCATGTATTGATTATATATGGGTGTCCTCCTCACTGTTGGGGAACACCGCCGAGATCACACTGGGACCCATTGCAATCTCGGACCATGCCCCCATCGCCATGACGATAACCAGACCACGGGGTGCACCAGGTCGGTGGAAATGGCGATACCCGTCCCCACTTTTCAAAGACCATATCTTAACTAAGGAAATTGAGCAGGAACTCGAGGACTTTGCAGAGAACAATCTTGAGGGTGATACATCGCCACAAATATGGTGGGCCGCTCTAAAGGCCATGATAAGAGGGAAAATGATTGCATTAAAGGCAAGAAGAGAAAGGGAATTAAGGCTGGAGGAAGAACAACTGGGCAAAAAACTCAAAGAGGCAATGGCGCAAATGGCTGCGAAAAATACACCGGCACTAGCAAGGGTGGTCCGAACGGTGAGAGGTCAGCTGACTCTTATACAGACCAGGGAGGCAGAACGGAACCTTCTCTGCTTACGCCAAAAGTATTATGTCAAGCAAACAAATCTGATTGCCACCTAGCTAGGTTACTGAGAAATTAGGAGAGGGACAAAACTATTTTGAGAATTAAGGGGGAGGGAGGTATAAAACATACCAGCAATCCAGAGATAGTAAGGGAATTTTACTGATACTATACCACTCTTTACTCCTCAAACCACCCAGACCCGAACGCACAAAAGTTATACTTAGATAAGCTGACCCTTCAGACCTTGTCACAGGGAGAACGGGCACAATTGGAAGGAGACATAACTACGGACGAAGTTAGGAAGGCAATTTCTTCCCTCTCTCCGAATAAAGCTCCTGGCCCAGACGGCTACGTGGCTGAATTCTATAAGCGCCATAAAGAATTCCTGATCCCCCACCTCACCAAACTATTTAATCACATTGGCTCTATGGACAAGGCAAAGGTCATCCTCATACGTAAGGAGGGCAAGGATCCGGAAAATTGTAGCTCCTATTGCCCAATAGCGCTTATAAATGTGGACGCTAAAATCCATACGAAGATTTTGGCGACCAGATTAGACACCATCATTCCCAAACTAATATTTTCTGACCAAGCTGGCTTCATCAAAGGCCGGCAGATGGCGGATAATGTCAGGAGAGTGACCCACCTACTCGAGAAAACACAGCTGAAGGGGATCCCCGCCCTCATTTTAGTGGTCGACGCCGAAAAGGCTTTTGATGGAGTGGAATGGGGGTTCCTCTTTGCTACTATGGCTAAGATGGGGTTCGACCCAAAATACCTTGCTCGGGTGGGTGCTAGCTATCGATCCCCGACTCTCTGCCTGGCTATCAACAGTCAAATATCAACCCCGGTGAGAGTGGAGAGGGGCACAAAACAGGGTTGCCCACTATCCCCACTGCTATATGCACTTCATCTGGAGCCGTTCCTGGAGGCTATAAGAATGGCCGGGAACATAAGAGGTATTCCATTTGGGGGACGAGTCCACAAAGTGGCCGCTTTTGCGGACGACATACTTCTCACACTGACCCACCCCGAGATATCCTTGCCAGCGGCATGCAAGGAACTGGATAGTTTTGGCCAAGTAGCTGGTCTGAAAGTAAATACTAATAAATAAGAGATCCTTAGTCTCAATCTGCAAGCGTCCTCTGAACACTATATCAAAGGGTCACATGCTTTCAGGTGGGCAAACATGAGCATAAAGTATCTGGGGGTCCTCCTCACCAAAACCATAGGAGAATTATACCAGGCAAATTATCCACCCCTTCTTGAGAAGCTTAAATCTAAATTGATTGATTGGGGCCCTCTATGTATCTCATGGCTGGGGCGGATCAACGTCCTTAAAATGACGGTTTTACCACAACTCCTGTACCATTTCGCGGCCCTCCAAGTAGAGGTCCCGCACCCCTTTTTCAAAGCCCTACAGAAAGCCACAACCCGCTTCATCTGGAACCTTAAGCGCCCCAGAGTGGCGGCAGCCCTTATGAGAACACCTACCTCACGGGGTGGCATGGGAGAGCCTGACTTCCGGGCCTATTATTTAGCAGCTCAATTAAGAGTTCTCAGGGATTGGCAGAGGGATGATCGGGATAAACCATGGAGGTCTATGGATAGGGAGGGAGTGCTGTGGAAAACAAGGTCAGATAGATCTCCCCAAATGTACATAAGTAAAATCACTTCAACTACAGGGGAAGCATGGGATATGGCAACCTCACGGGCGCAACTTACCTGCTTGCCTTCCCCCTATACCCCCTTATTAGAAAACCCACAATTTACTGCAGGCTGCAAAACTGTAACATTTGACGATTGGTTTCTAGGGGGTTGTCGGATGGTTCAAGATATGTATACTGGGGGCAAGGTCAAAGAGTTTGAACAATGCAAAATAGAATTTGCATTGGAGGAGAGACATAGATACGGTTCCATCCAGCTGAGGCATTGGCTATTCCACCCAACAATGAAGCAGGCAGGCTCGCCCCCCCTAACCCCATTTAAAAAATATCTAGATACACATGCGGGGGAATAAGGGCCTGATGGCCGAAATATATAAATACATCAAGGAGGGGGAAACACCGCCGATTAGAACATACATCGGGAAATGGTAAACAGACACGAGTACCGCTATTGATGAGAAGGAGTGGCAATACTTATGGGCCCAGATACCGAAATTAACTAAATCCCTCCAGATCCGAGAGACCTGGTTAAAGCTAATGTTTCAGTGGCACCTCACCCTGGTCAAGCTGAAAAAGATGTTTCCCCAGACCACCCAAGCTTGCTTGAGGGAATGTTGTGGAACGGATACATGGGCTCACATAAGGTGGGAATGTCCGAAACTGAATACGTTTTGGCGTCACATTCAACAGGCCATTGAACGAGTCCTCGGATCTAGGGGCGGTGGAAATAGGGGGCTCAATATGATAGGCCTGAACCGAACCATGCTTAACATTCCCTCGAAAGCTGGCCGCAAGCTGTATGTCATAATGATGATGTCTGCGGCAATGGTATTGGCGTGACGGTGGAGAAAGAAGGACCCCCCAAAAGAACACGAGTGGGTTGCAGAAATCTGGTCAGTGGTCGCCATGGAATGGCTTTCATACTCAATACAAGGCCAACACATGCAATTTACAACCGATTGGGCGTCCCTCCTGGCATACCTAAAGGAGGGCGCGCGCAGAGCTTGGTGCCCAAAGGTGATGACACTATTGGGAATTATTGATCCCCAAGAGGAATCTGAACTATGAAAAGGTGGACAAGCAGAGGCAATCAAGAGCAAATGTATTCAAGGTCCTATAAATTGCAGCTTAGTGGGGCCCTGTGGACGTTCATCACATAGGGGAAAAGACAGCAGTGAAATCCTGGAATCTGGGGAGGGGGAGAGGGGGCAAGTGATGGGTTATGTTGATTTTCTGTTGATTATCTGTTTAACTGCAAAATGTCAATAAAAACAAGTTGGAAAAAAAAGGAGTCATCCTTTGCAATTGAAATTTGATCGCTTATCATCATGTTGCTCGCTTGCTCGGAGAATAATGATGCCGTCTCAAGGACATTCACTGAATTAGAAGAGGTAAAAGCTGGTTTTGGAAGTCACCTCCATTAATACAATGAGTTGAAAGAAGCTAGTTATTTTAGATTTATTTAAGTGTTTAATTGGGAAAGGCAGGCGGTCAGGCTTATTTGCCTCAATGGGATGGAGCTGTCATTCGGCGACTCGGGCAATGGAAGCGCCAAGTCCATAATCACCTTTTATGCATTCACGCTTTCTGGGGCAGACTTACTTCAGAGAAAGTACAGAAGTGAGGGTTAAAGTTCACTCACCTGCATATATCTGCCAGTCGTCCAACAGCAGTGCAACAGCACTCGGCGACACTACCCTAGAGGGCTTCGCGCTGGTTCTCGGATTATCATGGCACTACGTGGACCTCCAAAAGTTCTCTGTTTGGAAACTGCAGCATGTGCAGAAAAACGGCCACAGCAGTGCAACAGCACTCATCGGCACACCGCATCACAGATACCTCTTCACTTAAAGCCTGCGGAAGGTGGGACTGAAAGCAAAACCAGCTAATGTCCTATGGCCCTTCCATAAGTCGAGTGCCTGGGTTTCAATGTCACGCTGGGAATGGTCCAACCCAGGAGGCCAAGGTTGGAGCCATTCAGAGAGTTCCAGCACCTTCAACCAAGAGAGAACTTCAAGCTGTCCACTGACTGTTTGGATACTATAGGTGATTCATACCACACTTTTCATCCATTGCTCAAAATACAACAAGATCACCTGGACAGCAAAAACCAAGGAGTCTTTCAATCGTCTGAACCACTTACTTTGCCATTTGCTGCTTATCATCACAGTAGACTTCAGTAAACCCCTTAAGTCAGTCATTTGAAGAGTTAACCTGCAGGCAATTTTCTTCCAAGAGCACAACAGCTGTGAACAGCTCATCCTCCGTGTCAGCCAGAAACCCTTACTCTGCAATAGAGATGGAATGCCTAGTAGTGAAGTGGGCTATTATTTTTATTATTATTATTTGTAATGGTGCCACACATCCATTGACCTCATAGCACTGGAAAGGGTAAGAAGATATAAAAAAAAGAGAATTCATCAGCAGAACAGGAAACGGTCATCAAACAATGTCATGCCAGGAAACAGAGAGTCTATCCAGGAGCAAATAAGTAGGCCTTAAGGAATTTTTTAAAGCATGAAGTGGAAGAAAATGCAGCAGAGGGAAAGAGGCAGGCTGTTCCAGAGAGTTGGGGCGGCAAGATCAAACATGGAGTTGCTGGTATGCTGCAACTTGAAGCGACTAACGTCCAGCTGAAAAAATTCATTGGAGCAAAGAAATCTCTTTGGAATAGACTGCTTGATGCAACTGGCCAGATAAGCAGGGCCCGAGCCTTGGAGTCATTTATGTGTCAAAGTTAGAATCTTGTGTTTAACACGTGCCTGGGCTGGGAGCCAGTGTAGCGACTACCTGGCGGGAGTGACGTGGTCCCGGCGCACAAGATTACAAACCATACTAACCACGCTGTTCTGAATAACTTGCCGTTTATAAACGTTGGTTTGTGAGGTGCCTATGAAAAAGCTGTTACACTAATCTAAATTAGAACGCACAATTGTCCTAGCTAGAAGACAGCAGTTGATGTCAGAGAGGTAGGATCTGACATGTCTGAGTAATCTAAGATGGTATGCACAAGAGGATCTACGATGGTTGGTATGAGGAGTCATAGAAAGTTCAGGATGAATCGTAATGTCTTAACCTTGTCAGCTACGTTTATGGTGCAGCCAAAGATTAAGGAGGAGCAGCAGCGGGCGTCTAGCTTCTTAATGCGTTGACTAGTACCTAGGATGAGCAGCTCGGTCTTCGCGTTGTTCAGTGCAAGAGAGTTGGTTGACATCCAGGACTGAATACCAGAAAAGACTTGATTGATAGCCAGGTAGTCTTTGTCATAATCACCAGAGAATTGTAGCAGTATCTTGCTGTCATTGGTGTAATTAGTGTAGCTCACACCAATGTGATCAAGAAGATCATACAGGGGCCAAGTATAGATGTTGTAGAGGGTGGAAGCTAAACAGGATCCCTCATTCGCCAAACGGGTATTTGTGGGCAGAATGGAACGCAAATCCCCGTTTTACCAGCAAATCATTTCATGAATCAGGGCCTGGATGTTCAAAAACGTTTGTAATGCCCGCACTCCTACGTCTGTCCTCACAGTCCTTCTTATGCACATCTGAATACAAGTTAGGATTGTGTACTGTACGATTTGCAAAGATGTTATGCACATGTAAGTTAAACTGACTACTGAAGGGATTCGCCTTTTGTCACTTTTGCAGATCTCGGTGCAATGTACTACCTTACTCGGTTTAACTCACACTCACAGTCTCACACCGAGAAAACGCATTCAAATCTGGCCCTAAATGTAGAAGGAAGTCATTTTCTCAACTGCAGTTAATCAGCAACGGCAAGTGTTTGAAATCCACACATTACAGTGCAGCGCCGCAGACTTCTTGAGTCTTAGTGACACGCCCCCACAGCAAGTTGGCGTCTTACTGCAGCCTCTCACGAGGCTGTGCAGCGCCCAATCTAAACGCTGGCTACAATAAGACACGTTGTTGCTGCTGCTCCTGGTGCCAAGCCAGCTATGCATTACTGGGTGTTGCATGGCACCCCTGTGAGGGGCCATGGTACATTCCACGGTGTTGTGTGGTCACATGGTTACCCATGTGACCAACCTAATAAAAGGTCCGAGCCGCTTCCGGCTCGGCACTCAAGAGTGAAACTGACTCCACGTGTGTGTGTTGTGCTGGTGCCAGGATGGTGCCTCGCCACGTGTGCTGGGCCCAAGGACGGGGCCCAGCTTGAGGACGTGCCCCTGCCGGGCAACGCCGTCCGGACGGTGCCCCTGCCGGGCAACGCCGTCCCAGTGGGTCCCCCAACCATGTGAGGCGGGTTGGGGATGCAACCCTGGCCTGGGTGCCCCCAGAGCCGGGGCCGAGGTGGCCAGGTGGACCTGGCCACGTGTGTGGAGCTCCGGTGTCCCCGGAGCGGGTGGAGGTGACCCCCCACCCTTGTGTATGCAGCGTGAACGCTGCGACAGTGTGTCGTTGGGTGTTCCCCGATACGAGTATGGGGCTGCTCGGTGTCCCCGGAGCAGCCCCCAACAATGGCGACGAGGAAGTCGTCCCCGCGCGTGCCCGAAGAACGCATGCGGTGGCGGGCCCATCTCCAACTGGGCCCGCAATGGAGGTATGCTGGTGGGCTGCCGCCCGTCCCCCGAGGGGGAGAGAGTGCCTGCGGCGGTGGCTGCATGGAGAGGGCGCGGTCCTTTTCCCCCACACCCGCCATGGGAGGGAGGAGCGGCGAGGTGCGCCAGGAGAAGAGGGGGCTGTCCTTCCCCCGTGTGGGACAGGGTCTGCGGTGCACGCCCCGAAGGAGTCAGCTGGGAAGGGGGGCCACCGTACAGCGGAGGCAGCCCCGAACACGGCGGCGGCGGTGGCCGCGTGGGCTTCCCCCCTCCTCCTTTGAAGGGGGACTGCCCGCGGTTTCGGCCGCAATGAACAGGGGCACAGCGGCGTTGCCCGCATGAGGAAGGTGAGCAGTCCCCACGCCAACAGGTGGAGCGGCATCGGCCGCGGCACAGGGTTGGGGGCAGGGGCCACCCAGCAGCTGACGTGGCCCCAGCGGAAGGCGGGCCCATTATCAGCTGGGCCCGCGACGGGAGGAAAAAAAAAAATATGTTGCAGACCCGAATCCAACGGGCCTGCAAATGAAAAGAACAAAGGAAGGCGGCCTGTGTGCGAGCCCCGCACGTTTCCCATCCTGGGAGGGGAGCTGCCTGCCCCCCGTCCCCGCGGGGAGGACGAAGATTGCCCCGGCCGCAACTGTGCGGGGGAGAGGGGTGCTGCCCCCGTGCCTGCCATCATCACTTGTGGAGCCACGGAGGGCGGCGGGAGCCGTGCGGCGGAATCTCTGCCCACATACACCCCCCTGGAAAATGAGACAATGACGCGGGCCCGTCACCATCTGGGCCCGTAGCAAAAAAGGGGACAAAGGAGGCGGGCCCAGCACCAGCTGGGCTCGCAAGAAAGATGGAGTGCTCGCTCTGAGGAGCGGGCAGAGGAGCTGCCTGCCCCACCCCTACAGGCAATGAAGCGGCATCCGCCGCAATGGGGGGGGGGTCGGCTGCCCCGCTCCCATCTGGGGGGGGTAGTGGCGGCTGCAGCCGCAACAATGAAGGGGGGGCTGCCTGCCTTCCCCCAACGGCAAATAAAGGCCAGGCATGAAGGAGAGGACTGGGGGCGCAGCAGGTTCTGGTGATGTGTGGTGGGAGGGGCCTGCAGCTAGGGCACCCTACCACCGGTGTTTGCCTGCCGCCTGCCCCCAGAGAGGAAAGGAGGCGTACGGAGGGGGCCTCCCCCGACGACTGTGGACTTGGCCAATGTGGCCCCTGGGCCTACCCAGGTGCGGCTTTGCCGGTTTGTTTGCTGTGAATGTCCTGAGCGAACTCTGGTGAGGGTGCGAGCTGGTTTCCGGCGACTCCATGCGCACGGTGGACATCATAATTGCCATTCCCCGGAAGACTGAGCCTGCAGACACGGACTTGCTTAAAATGGCCCGGTTAGTGGGCAATGTTGTGTGGTGCGCACCTGTAGACTCGGAGTGCTTTAGGTGGTGCCAGTAGCCCTCACTGGTGCCGTTCAGGGACATGAGAGCCACTCACCCAGGTTAGTAAACGGTGTGTAAAGTAGTAGAGTCGCTCAAGTAGTAGTAGTGGTAGTTATGGTGGGATTTTGGGGTTTTGTGTTTTGTTATGAAAAAGGAGGAGTGTTGCATGGCACCCCTGTGAGGGGCCATGGTACATTCCACGGTGTTGTGTGGTTACATGGTTACCCATGTGACCAACCTAATAAAAGGTCCGAGCAGCTTCCGGCTCGGCAGTCAAGAGTGAAACTGACTGCGCGTGTGTGTGTTGTGCTGGTGCCAGGATGGACCCTCGCCACGTGTGCTGGGCCCAAGGACGGGGCCCAGCTGGAGGACGGTGCCCCTGCCGGCCAACGCCGTCCGGACGGTGCCCCTGCCGGGCAATGCCGTCCCAGTGGGTCCCCCAACTATGTGAGGCGGGTTGGGGATACGACCCCAGCCTGGGTGCCCCCAGAGCCGGGGCCGAGGTGGCCAGGTGGACCTGGCCACGTGTGCGGAGCTCCGGTGTCCCCGGAGCGGGTGGAGGTGACCCCCCACCCTTGTGTATGCAGCGTGAACGCTGCGACAGTGTGTCATCGGGTGTTCCCCGATACGAGTATGGGGCTGCTCGGTGTCCCCGGAGCAGCCCCCAACACTGGGGCGCTCATCATACCCCGCCTGCGCTGTGCTAAAATGAGAATAGACAATGAACCCTCCCTCTTTCTCTGAAAGCGGATCTGTTGTCCAGTCTTCCGCGGCTTTTGCCTGCTCGAGTCGAGCGTCAAGCTGCCCGGGACACAGTGGGGGGAGGAAAGTTGTGGAGGCTGTGGGAGCACCTGTACACTGTAGTGTACCCGTGTCAATACCGGCCAGTGCAAATTCAGGCGCCAACAGCCACCTTGTCGCAAAGTCAGAGAGACTCCGAGGGCAAAGTACAGTGAGCGCGGGAAGCCGCCAGCAGAGTTCACACGCTGAGCCTGCCAGTGACAGGCCTCTCTGCAGTGCAAACAGTGCTTTGGGCGTGAAGAATATTTTGGAACATTGAGTATCGGCTGGCTGCGTGGTTCTCACCTAAGCGAAGCGAAATTAAATTTGTTTAAAATACTGTTGCGTCAGTGACTGGGCCACTTAGAACCTAGTAGTTAATTAGATGGTGCAATCTGTGACGGCCACGCTTCGGCCACTCCCTAGCTAACGGACCATGCCTGAATCCAGCAGCATTACATTCACCCACTAAAGCGCCCTTTCATTCACCTTCTGCATTAGAGGATCACGGCATTACATGTTACACCCTTTTCAACTAACCCGTCTTTTCACCTTTCTTATATATATTGACTGTATGTAACTCACCTACATACTGTAATGTATTCCTGTACCAAGTGTGCATACTGTAACAGCGCCACGATGCCCCCGGGCTGAAGTGAGCTATACAAATTCAAATAAATAAATAGCAAATACAATATGACCCCAGTGGGTTTACCAAAGTCTTTAGGTGAGCTACAAGAGGGCGTGTCCTCTGCCATGTACAGAAGCACAGGGCAGCCACCCAATCTCCTTTTCTTTCTCCTCTCCTGCGCATCTACCTGGGAGCGCAAGCGCTACTTCACTAAGGTGTCATATCAGTGAGCTAGATAGGTGTGTGGCCAGCGCACCCACCTCCTGTTCAAATACCAGGGAACTGGCTCATACTTCTACCCTTCCATAATCCACGCGACATGAGACACTTTCAAGCGATGGGTGAGGTAGCTCAGTGGGTTGAGATGCTACTCTATCCATAAAGTTAAAGCCCAGCAAGAATGAGCGTTGCTGAGTAATACCACCTGTTGTGTCAAGTGCACAAGATATTTATGTTTGTGGTTCGTGCTATAGAAACGAACCACATTAAATGACCATGGTAGGAGATAGTCCTGGTCTGGTTAATGCGCCTATTACAGAGATCTGCAGTTCAGATTCTAATCCTGGCGGGGAAGGGTGAGTCTTGTATTGAGAAATAAGAAAGACCAGTTCCAAGTGAACAATATGCGTTTGCTGAGTGTATGTCTAAATGGCGAGACGATACGGCGAGTTGGTGCCACCAACAGGTTCCAATTCCAGCACCTGGTTTGCAAGTTGATAAAGGGAGTACCGCCCAATGGGGGATAAAAGGACACCTCTAATCGGCTCTTTGAGACTTTGGTATGTGTGTGCAGCATGAACGTTTATACACATATGTTAGTGAATATACTAATACAATACAGATCATACCTGCTATACTTTCCGGGTAGCGTTGTATGAAAAGGGTGCGCAATATGGCTACCGTTGCTTTTGGATGTATTTGCACGGTACACCCTATAGCATAGGGAGATATAGGAATGATCCTTTTCTTTAATAAACATTGCAGTGAAATGGCTTATCAGAGTCTACGTCCTTCTTCTGACCTGCCACAGCTCACTGGGTACAGAGGCTGTATCAAAGGAAGTATTAAACATCCTCGTAATAAGAGGTATTAATGTGTCAGTGCAGGATTTGATAATAGAAGCAGGACAGCTGTCTCCCTTACATGCTGCAGGCTTAAGGTTCTTAATAATTTCACTGATGATGTAATCTGAGAGAGATGGTTGAAGAAGAAGTGGGGGATGGTGGACACAGGAGCAATGATGGGACCAAGGCCACCCTGCAATGGATCGAGTCAGGTGTTGAGAACAAGGTTGTTTTGCATATTAAGAGAATGCGTCTGTATTTTGGCCTGCATCTTAGCATCCTGAATCTTCTGGCATCAAGCATCCTCCTTAACAGTGCAGGTGTGGTCAGCATTTTTCCCCTTGAGTTTTTTAAGGATGGAAAAGAGCTCCTTGGTGTCGGAGTTGGTCGAGTTGACACATATGTCGAAAGTCGTTTTTTTTAGCCTCAATCGCATCGTTATCGTTTTTTGGGGGAGACGAGAACTACAGCGAAATGGAATATGAATGTCTAAAACCACAAAAAGTGGTCGGACCTAGGTCAAGCAGTAGGAGAGACGGCGCATTTGTCAGGGGAATAATTACCCAAATAACACCAATAGTTGATGTCACGTAGCAGAATCATGCCATGTAGAGGATCTAACACTAATGCCTGTAGATGATTTTCAAAGTTAGGCATAGGTTTGTGAGGTCAATCGAGGGCAAATACATTATAGGTAAGGTTGTCATTAACCTTGAGCGTAGCATGGAGCAGTTCACAATCAGCCTGTGTCCGACAGGCTACTTCATGAAAGTCTCTGTATATTAGGGCAACCCCACCACCCTCACAGGACAGCCGTCGGCTTAGTGTTTCATATCCCGGAGGAGTGACCACAGATACAGCATGAGCAGCAGCAGGATGTAGCCATGTTTCGGTGATAGTTCAAATAGATATATCATTATCAGTAATATAATCAGCAATCTCAGTACAGTGATGCACAAGAGACCAACAGGCCGGTTCATGGAATAATTAGCGCGGCGCAAGTGGCCAAAAACGTGCGATTCGCAATGGAATAGCGAAAATCGCAGTGCAAGTGCGAAAATCGCACGAAAAGCAGCGCACATCGATTCATGGAAGGCCGTGCGCGAGAAAACCATCGGATGTGCGCTAAAAAAGTGCGCGGCGCACGTTCGCGCACAGGCCATCTAACGGCGTGCGCCAGGTCATAGCGAAAATCGCACAGGCCACAGCGAAAATCGCACATAGCGCGGCGCACACAACAAAAGTAGGCGGAACACGGGGCGTAACACTCGGAATGGGGAAGCGTCACGGGGGAAGTACAGGGTGCAAGTGCGCGGAAATCCCACACGCTCGCCTACAACACGTATTCATGGAATCGAATAGGGCAAAAAAGCGCACGGTCAAACCAGCGCACAGGCACAAACACGACCGCCACAAGAAAGCAGGCGGTAGCGTCTATGTGCCTGTAATAAATGTGCGCCGAAAGGTGCGCCAACAAATAGCACCTATATACAGCTATGATGAATGTCCTATACTGTGGCCCACCAGGACAAATGACGTGCAAAGGGATACCCACAAACACGGACACCCGCTGACTGAAAAATAACGTGTGCATGTATTCCGGGGTGCGCGGGAAGTTTCACACGCGATTTGGCAGGGTACGTGGATTTCAGGGGTGCGCGGGAAGTTCCACACGCGATTTGGCCGGCTACGTGCGCGGGAATTTCCACACGCGATTTGGCAGGGTACGTGGATTTCAGGGGTGCGCGGGAAGTTCCACACGCGATTTGGCCGGGTACGTGCGCGGGAATTTCCACACGCGATTTGGCTGGGTACGTGGATCTCAGGGGGGCGCGGGAAGTTTCACACGCGATTTGGCAGGGTACGTGGATTTCAGGGGTGCGCGGGAAGTTCCACACGCGATTTGGCCGGGTACGTGCGCGGGAATTTCCACACGCGATTTGGCTGGGTACGTGGATCTCAGGGGTGCGCGGGAAGTTCCACACACGATTTGGCCAGGTACGTGCGCGGGAATTTCCACACGCGATTTGGCTGGGTACGTGGATCTCAGGGGTGCGCGGGAAGTTCTACACGCGATTTGGCCGGGTACGTGCGCGGGAATTTCCACACGCGATTTGGCTGGGTACGTGTATTTCAGGGGTACGCGGGAAATTCTACACGCAATTTGGCTGTGTGCTCCCAGGTATTCCCTGTACACCCTCCACGGCCCCTGCAGGCAGCCGACACCACAGGGGACTACCCTGCACACCTGCTCATGTCACCCAGCACCCCCACCTCCCAGCACTGTGGGGCACCCTCCACCAGGCCCCCACTCATGTCCCCTATCACCCCCACCCCCCAGCAGTGCAGAGGCAGCCTCCACCAGGCCCCCACTCATGTCTACCACCACCCCCACCCCCTAGCAGTGCAGGGGCAGCACCACCAGGCCCCCAATCATGTCCCCTATCACCCCCACCCCCCAGCAGTGCAGGGGCAGCCTCCACCAGGCCCCCACTCATGTCTCCCACCACCCCCACCCCCAGCCACCGGGGGCAGCCTCCACCAGGCCCCCACTCATGTCCCCTATCACCCCCACCCCCCAGCCACCGGGGGCAGCCTCCACCAGGCCCCCACTCATGTCTCCCACCACCCCCAGCCACCATGGACAGCCCCCACCAGGCTCCCACCCATGTCTACCACCACCCCCACCTCCTAGCAGTGCAGGGGCAGCACCACCAGGCCCCCAATCATGTCCCCTATCACCCCCACCCCCCAGCAGCGCAGGGGCAGCCTCCACCAGGCCCCCACTCATGTCTCCCACCACCCCCACCCCCAACCACAGGGGGCAGCCTCCACCAGGCCCCCACTCATGTCTCCCACCACCCCCAGCCACCATGGACAGCCCCCACCAGGCTCCCACCCATGTCTACCACCACCCCCCAGCAGTGCAGGGGCAGTCTCCACCAGGCCCCCACTCATGTCCCCTATCACCCCCACCCCCCAGCCACCAGGGGCACCCTCCACCAGGCCCCCACTCATGTCCTCTATCACCCCCACCCCCCAGCAGTGCAGGGGCACCCTCCACCAGGCCCCCACTCATGTCTCCCACCACCCCCACCCCCCAGCCACCGGGGGCAGCCTCCACCAGGCCCCCACTCATGTCCCCTATCACCCCCACCCCCCAGCAGTGCAGGGGCACCCTCCACCAGGCACCCACTCATGTCCCCTATCACCCCCACCCCCCAGCAGTGCAGGGGCAGCCTCCACCAGGCCCCCACTCATGTCCCCTATCACCCCCAGCCACCAGGGGCACCCTCCACCAGGCCCCCACTCATGTCTCCCACCACCCCCACCCGCCAGCAGTGCAGGGGAAGCCTCCACCAGGCCCCCACTCATGTCCCCTATCACCCCCACCCCCCAGCAGTGCAGGGGCACCCTCCACCAGGCCCCCACTCATGTTTCCCACCACCCCCACCCCCCAGCAGTGCAGGGGCAGCCTCCACCAGGCCCCCACTCATGTCTCCCACCCACCCCCCAGCCACCATGAGCAGCCCCCACCAGGCTCCCACCCATGTCTCCCACCACCCCCACCCCCCAGCAGTGCAGGGGCAGCCTCCACCAGGCCCCCACTCATGTCCCCTATCACCCCCATCCCCCCGGCAGTGCAGGGGCAACACCACCAGGCCCCCACTCATGTCCCCTATCACCCCCACCCCCCAGCAGTGCAGGGGCAGCCTCCACCAGGCCCCCACTCATGTCTCCCACCACCCCCACCCCCCAGCAGTGCAGGGGCAGCCTCCACCAGGCCCCCACTCATGTCCCCTATCACCCCCACCCCCCAGCAGTGCAGGGGCAGCCTACACCAGGCCCCCACTCATGTCTCCCACCACCCCCACCCCCCAGCAGTGCAGGGGCAGCCTCCACCAGGCCCCTACTCATGTCCCCTACTCATGTCCCCTATCACCCCCACCCCCCAGCAGTGCAGGGGCAGCCTCCACGAGGCCCCCACTCATGTCTCCCACCACCCCCACCCCCCAGCCACCGGGGGCAGCCTCCACCAGGCCCCCACTCATGTCCCCTATCACCCCCACACCCCAGCAGTGCAGGGGCAGCACCACCAGGCCCCCACTCATGTCCCCTATCACCCCCACCCCCAAGCAACCAGGGGCACCCTCCACCAGGCCCCCACTCATGTCTCCCACCACCCCCACCCCCCAGCCACCATGGGCAGCCCCCACCAGGCTCCCACTCATGTCTCCCACCCACCCCACCCCCCAGCCACCATGGGCAGCCCCCACCAGGCTCCCACCCATGTCTACCACCACCCCCACCCCCCAGCAGTGCAGGGGCAGCCTCCACCAGGCCCCCACTCATGTCTCCCACCCACCATGGGCAGCCCACACCAGGCTCCCACCCACGTCTACCACCACCCCCACCCCCCAGCAGTGCAGGGGTAGCCTCCACCAGGCCCCCACTCATGTCCCCTATCACCCCCACACCCCAGCCACCAGGGGCACCCTCCACCAGGCCCCCACTCATGTCTCCCACCAACCCCACCCCCCAGCAGTGCAGGGGCAGCCTCCACCAGGCCCCCACTCATGTCTCCCACCCACCCCACCCCCCAGCCACCATGGGCAGCCCCCACCAGGCTCCCACCCATGTCTCCCACCACCCCCACCCCCCAGCAGTGCAGGGGCAGCCTCCACCAGGCCCCCACACATGTCCCCTATCACCCCCACCCCCCAGCAGTGCAGGGGCACCCTCCACCAGGCCCCCATCCATGTCTCCCACCACCCCCACCCCCCAGCAGTGCAGGGGCAGCCTCCACCAGGCCCCCACTCATGTCTCCCACCCCCCGACCCCCCAGCCACCATGGGCAGCCCCCACCAGGCTCCCACCCATGTCTACCACCACCCGCACCCCCCAGGAGTGCAGGGGCAGCCTCTACCAGGCCCCCACTCATGTCCCATATCACCCCCACCCCCCAGCAGTGCAGGGGCAGCACCACCAGGCCCCCACTCATGTCCCCTATCACCCCCACCCCCCAGCAGTGCAGGGGCAGCCTCCACCAGGCCCCCACTCATGTCTCCCACCACCCCAACCCCCCCCAGCAGTGCAGGGGCAGCCTCCACCAGGCCCCCACTCATGTCTCCCACCACCCCCACCCCCAGCCACCGGGGGCAGCCTCCACCAGGCCCCACTCATGTCCCCTATCACCCCCACCCCCCAGCAGTGCAGGGGCAGCACCACCAGGCCCCGACTCATGTCCCCTATCACCCCCACCCCCCAGCCACCAGGGGCACCCTCCACCAGGCCCCCACTCATGTCTCCCACCACCCCCACCCCCCATCCACCATGGGCAGCCCCCACCAGGCTCCCACTCATGTCTCCCACCCACCCCACCCCCCAGCCACCATGGGCAGCCCCCACCAGGCTCCCACCCATGTCTACCACCACCCCCACCCCCCAGCAGTGCAGGGGCAGCCTTCACCAGGCCCCCACTCATGTCTCCCACCCACCCCACCCCCCAGCCACCATGGGCAGCCCCCACCAGGCTCCCACCCATGTCTACCACCACCCCCACCCCCCAGCAGTGCAGGGGCAGTCTCCACCAGGCCCCCACTCATGTCCCCTATCACCCCCACTCCCCAGCCACCAGGGGCACCCTCCACCAGGCCCCCCCTCATGTCTCCCACCACCCCCACCCCCCAGCAGTGCAGGGGCAGCCTCCACCAGGCCCCACTCATGTCTCCCACCCACCCCACCCCCAGCCACCATGGGCAGCCCCCACCAGGCTCCCACCCATGTCTCCCACCACCCCCACCCCCCAGCGGTGCAGGGGCAGCCTCCACTAGGCCCCCACTCATGTCCCCTATCACCCCCACCCCCCAGCAGTGCAGGGGCACCCTCCACCAGGCCCCCACTCATGTCTCCCACCACCCCCACCCCCCAGCAGTGCAGGGGCAGCCTCCACCAGGCCTCCACTCATGTCTCCCACCACCCCCACCCCCCAGCCACCGGGGGCAGCCTCCACCAGGCCCCCACTCATGTCCCCTATCACCCCCACCCCCCAGCAGTGCAGGGTCAGCACCACCAGGCCCCCACTCATGTCCCCTATCACCCCCACCCCCCAGCCACCAAGGGCACCCTCCACCAGGCCCCCACTCATGTCTCCCACCACCCCCACCCCCCCATCCACCATGGGCAGCCCCCACCAGGCTCCCACTCATGTCTCCCACCCACCCCACCCCCCAGCCACCATGGGCAGCCCCCACCAGGCTCCCACCCATGTCTACCACCACCCCCACCCCCAGCAGTGCAGGGGCAGCCTCCACCAGGCCCCCACTCATGTCTCCCACCCACCCCACCCCCCAGCCACCATGGGCAGCCCCCACCAGGCTCTCACCCATGTCTACCACCACCCCCGCCCCCCAGCAGTGCAGGGGCAGCCTCCACCAGGCCCCCACTCATGTCCCCTATCACCCCCACTCCCCAGCCACCAGGGGCACCCTCCACCAGGCCCCCACTCATGTCTCCCACCACCCCCACCCCCCAGCAGTGCAGGGGCAGCCTCCACCAGGCCCCCACTCATGTCTCCCACCACCCCCACCCCCCAGCCACCGGGGGCAGCCTCCACCAGGCCCCCACTCATGTCCCCTATCACCCCCACCCCCCAGCAGTGCAGGGACAGCACCACCAAGCACCCACTCATGTCTCCCACCACCCCCACCCCCCAGCCACCGGGGGCAGCCTCCACCAGGCCCCCACTCATGTCCCCTATCACCCCCACCCCCCAGCAGTGCAGGGGCAGCCACCACCAGGCTCCCACTCATGTCTCCCACCCCACCCACCAGCCACCAGGGGCACCCTCCACCAGGCCCCCACTCATGTCTCCCACCACCCCCGCCCCCCAGCCACCATGGGCAGCCCCCACCAGGCTCCCACTCATGTCTCCCACCCACCCCACCCCCCAGCCACCATGGGCAGCCCCCACCAGGCTCCCACCCATGTCTACCACCACCCCCACCCCCCAGCAGTGCAGGGGCAGCCTCCACCAGGCCCCCACTCATGTCTCCCACCCACCCCACCCCCCAGCCACCATGGGCAGCCCCCACCAGGCTCCCACCCATGTCTACCACCACCCCCACCCCCCAGCAGTGCAGGGGCAGCCTCCACCAGGCCCCCACTCATGTCCCCTATCACCCCCACTCCCCAGCCACCAGGGGCACCCTCCACCAGGCCCCCACTCATGTCTCCCACCACCCCCACCCCCAGCAGTGCAGGGGCAGCCTCCACCAGGCCCCCACTCATGTCTCCCACCACCCACCCCCCAGCAGTGCAGGGGCAGCCTCCACCAGGCCCCCACTCATGTCCCCTATCACCCCCAACCCCCAGCAATGCAGGGGCAGCCTCCACCAGGCCCCCACTCATGTCTCCCACCACCCCCACCCCCCAGCAGTGCAGGGGCAGCCTCCACCAGGCCCCCACTCATGTCCCCTATCACCCCCACCCCCCAGCAGTGCAGGGGCAGCCTCCACCAGGCCCCCACTCATGTCTCCCACCACCCCCACCCCCCAGCCACCGGGGGCAGCCTCCACCAGGCCCCCACTCATGTCCCCTATCACCCCCACCCCCCAGCAGTGCAGGGACAGCACCACCAGGCCCCCACTCATGTCCCCTATCACCCCCACCCCCCAGCAGTGCAGGGGCAGCCTCCACCAGGCCCCCACTCATGTCTCCCACCACCCCCACCCCCCAGCAGTGCAGGGGCAGCCTCCACCAGGCCCCCACTCATGTCCCCTATCACCCCCAACCCCCAGCAGTGCAGGGGCAGCCTCCACCAGGCCCCCACTCATGTCTCCCACCACCCCCACCCCCCAGCAGTGCAGGGGCAGCCTCCACCAGGCCCCCACTCATGTCCCCTATCACCCCCACCCCCCAGCAGTGCAGGGGCAGCCCCCACCAGGCTCCCACTCATGTCTCCCACCCCACCCCCCAGCCACCATGGGCAGCCCCCACCAGGCTCCCACCCATGTCTACCACCACCCCCACCCCCCAGCAGTGCAGGGGCAGCCTCCACCAGGCCCCCACTCATGTCTCCCACCCACCCCACCCCCCAGCCACCATGGGCAGCCCCCACCAGGCTCCCACCCATGTCTACCACCACCCCCACTCCCCAGCAGTGCAGGGGCAGCCTTCACCAGGCCCCCACTCATGTCCCCTATCACCCCCAGCCACCAGGGGCACCCTCCATCAGGCCCCCACTCATGTCTCCCAGCACCCCCACCCCCCAGCAGTGCAGGGGCAGCCTCCACCAGGCCCCCACTCATGTCTCCCACCCACCCCACCCCCCAGCCACCATGGGCAGCCCCCACCGGGCTCCCACCCATGTCTACCACCACCCCCACCCCCCAGCAGTGCAGGGGCAGCCTCCACCAGGCCCCCACTCATGTCTCCCACCCACCCCACCCCCCAGCCACCATGGGCAGCCCCCACCAGGCTCCCACCCATGTCTACCACCACCCCCACCCCCCAGCAGTGCAGGGGCAGCCTCCACCATGCCCCCACTCATGTCTCCCACCCACCCCCACCCCCCAGCCACCATGGGCACCCTCCACCAGGCCCCCACTCATGTCTCCCACCACCCCACCCCCCAGCAATGCAGGGGCAGCCTCCACCAGGCCCTCACTCATGTCTCCCACCACCCCCACCCCCCAGCCACCGGGGGCAGCCTCCACCAGGCCCCCACTCATGTCCCCTATCACCCCCACCCCCCAGCAGTGCAAGGGCAGCACCACCAGGCCCCCACTCATGTCCCCTATCACCCCCACCCACCAGCCACCAGGGGCACCCTCCACCAGGCCCCCACTCATGTCTCCCACCACCCCCGCCCCCCAGCCACCATGGGCAGCCCCCACCAAGCTCCCACTCATGTCTCCCACCCACCCCACCCCCCAGCCACCATGGGCAGCCCCCACCAGGCTCCCACCCATGTCTACCACCACCCCCACCCCCAGCAGTGCAGGGGCAGCCTCCACCAGGCCCCCACTCATGTCTCCCACCCACCCCACCCCCCAGCCACCATGGGCAGCCCCCACCAGGCTCCCACCCATGTCTACCACCACCCCCATCCCCCAGCAGTGCAGGGGCAGCCTCCACCAGGCCCCCACTCATGTCCCCTATCACCCCCACTCCCCAGCCACCAGGGGCACCCTCCACCAGGCCCCCACTCATGTCTCCCACCACCCCCACCCCCAAGCAGTGCAGGGGCAGCCTCCACCAGGCCCCCACTCATGTCTCCCACCCACCCCACCCCCCCAGCCACCATGGGCATCCCCCACCAGGCTCCCACCCATGTCTCCCACCACCCCCACCCCCAGCGGTGCAGGGGCAGCCTCCACCAGGCCCCCACTCATGTCCCCTATCACCCCCACCCCCCAGCAGTGCAGGGGCACTCTCCACCAGGCCCCCACTCATGTCTCCCACCACCCCCACCCCCCAGCAGTGCAGGGGCAGCCTCCACCAGGCCCCCACTCATGTCTCCCACCCACCCCACCCCCCAGCCACCATGGGCAGCCCCCACCTGGCTCCCACCCATGTCTACCACCACCCCCACCCCCCAGCAGTGCAGGGGCAGCCTCCACCAGGCCCCCACTCATGTCCCCTATCACCCCACCCCCCAGCAGTGCAGGGGCAGCACCACCAGGCCCCCACTCATGTCCCCTATCACCCCCACCCCACAGCAGTGCAGGGGCAGCCTCCACCAGGCCCCCACTCATGTCTCCCACCCCCCACCCCCCAGCAGTGCAGGGGCAGCCTCCACCAGGCCCCCACTCATGTCCCCTGTCACCCCCAAACCCCAGCAGTGCAGGGGCAGCCTCCACCAGGCCCCCACTCATGTCTCCCACCACCCCCACCCCCCAGCAGTGCAGGGGCAGCCTCCACCAGGCCCCTACTCATGTCCCCTATTACCCCCACCCCCCAGCAGTGCAGGGGCAGCCTCCACCAGGCCCCCACTCATGTCTCCCACCACCCCCACCCCCCAGCCACCGGGGGCAGCCTCCACCAGGCCCCCACTCATGTCCCCTATCACCCCCACCCCCCAGCAGTGCAGGGGCAGCACCACCAGGCCCCCACTCATGTCCCCTATCACCCCCACTCCCCAGCCACCAGGGGCACCCTCCACCAGGCCCCCACTCATGTCTCCCACCCCACCCCCCAGCCACCATGGGCAGCCCCCACCATGCTCCCACCCATGTCTACCACCACCCCCACCCCCCAGCAGTGCAGGGGCAGCCTCCACCAGGCCCCCACTCATGTCTCCCACCCACCCCACCCCCCAGCCACCATGGGCAGCCCCCACCAGGCTCCCACCCATGTCTACCACCACCCCCACCCCCCAGCAGTGCAGGGGCAGCCTCCACCAGGCCCCCACTCATGTCCCCTATCACCCCCACCCCACAGCCACCAGGGGCACCCTCCACCAGGCCCCCACTCATGTCTCCCAGCACCCCCACCCCCCAGCAGTGCAGGGGCAGCCTCCACCAGGCCCCCACTCATGTCTCCCACCCACCCCACCCCCCATCCACCATGGGCAGCCCCCTCCAGGCTCCCACCCATGTCTACCACCACCCCCACCCCCCAGCAGTGCAGGGGCAGCCTCCACCAGGCCCCCACTCATGTCTCCCACCCACCCCCACCCCCCAGCCACCATGGGCACCCTCCACCAGGCCCCCACTCATGTCTCCCACCACCCCCACCCCCCAGCAATGCAGGGGCAGCCTCCACCAGGCCCCCACTCATGTCTCCCACCACCCCCACCCCCCAGCCACCGGGGGCAGCCTCCACCAGGCCCCCACTCATGTCCCCTATGACCCCCACCCCCCAGCAGTGCAGGGGCAGCACCACCAGGCCCCCACTCATGTCCCCTATCACCCCCATCCCCCAGCAGTGCAGGGGCACCCTCCACCAGGCCCCCACTCATGTCTCCCACCACCCCCCAGCAGTGCAGGGGCATCCTCCACCAGGCCCCCACTCATGTCCCCCTGCACCCAGGTCCTCACAATCCCCAATCATGTGCGTTATGGTCAGCCTCCACAGCCAAAAGGCCATACCAAGTAACCCATTCACCCACATGGAAATGGAAATTACATGTTATACCCCCAATGTTCATAAAGCAAATGAACCCATGTCCGTCACACACAATGGTTGCAATTGAATGGGAAAACACCCAACATGACATGCATGAAACCAATGAGATGATACCACACAGTGAAGTATGAAAACAAAATTGTATTAAAAAAAATTGAATGCAAATGAAATGAAACAAACTACAATGGCAATGAAAAAAAGATAAGCTGCATGTCCGTCAAAAAAAAATAAAACTACAAATCCAAATTCAAAAAAATGTTGTCCAAAGTCACATGAAAAATAAAATCAATCCGAGAGAGAAAAATAAATGCAAAGACCATTGCTCCATGGTGAATAAATAAAAACAAAAAAATAAAACAATCCAATGAAGAACTATGTACAAAACATCCAAGGGTCCATGAGCCCAACTGAACAAAGGAAACCTACAAAAAACCCTAACTAAAATGCAACTATATACAAAAAGTGGAGCAGTGTCCGTCGACTCCAAATCATAAGAAGAAACAAAGGAAACCTAAAACTAAAGAACTATATACAAAGGCGGCGGGCAAGTCCAGCGGCTCACTCCGTGGTGTTCCGGGCCAGGGCATCATCAAACTCCTCTTCGATATCCCGGAGGCGGTCCTGTTCCATGGCCCCGAGGGTCCGCAGGGACGACGCCATCTGCTCCTCCAACCCCCTGCGGATTGCCTCGAGGCACTCGGCCCGCCTCAGGGCCCTCCGCATGGAGTTCTCCGCCCTGACCATCGTGAGCCGGCCTCTTCCGCCTGCCGCCGCTCCGCACCTATCTGCTGGCCCAACCGCAGCCACACGGAAGACACTTTCCGTCCTGGGTCCTCCTGCCCTCCGGCCAATGCCTGCCCCTCCGATGTTGATGGCCCCGAGCCATGATGCCTCCCACGTTGACTCTGCTGCTGCCTCCGACGCAACCGCCTCTGCCAGCACGACGGCATCCAGGCTGATGGAATCCACCGACGCCGTCGTGCACGTGCCCTGCCTGATGATGACGGCACATCCTCCATCTGCTGGGGTACAGTTGCTGTGGTGTCCACCCCTGCTGGAACTCCGACTCCAGACTGTGGCAGGGATGGGATCCCCACCGAGCTGGCTGCATTGGTCAGGGCAGGTCCACAGGGGGCCCTGGTGGCATCTGGGCTGGAAGACGCCAAGGAGAACGACCGGCGTATAGCCTCCACAGAGGAGGAGAGGGCCGCCAGATTGGCCGACACATGGAGGAAACCCCCGAACATGGAAGATCCCAGTTGGGCCATGTCAGCACGGTGCTCTTCGTGATGACATGCGTGCTCCTCCCGGGAAGCACGCACGTCATCACGAATTGCACCCGCGCGCATCGCGACCCCAATCAGGACCTTCTCCATACAGCCACGGGTCCCCTCATCCACAGGTGGAGGGGAGTCAGGTGACATGGACATCCCCTCTACCTGTGGACGGGCCTGGGACAGGGCATCCCTGCTGGTGCATGGTGGTGCACTCACAGGGTCAGGGACAGCGACATGCACAGGCCCCTCCACGGTGACCTGTGCTGCCTCCTGCCCCTGCCCCTGGACTGCACCACTTGCACCAGCAGGGATGCCCCCACCAGGCCCCATGTGTGCCTCAGTGGCGGCCTCCTCCTCCTCTGTGGAAACCACCAACCTGGATGGCTCCTCACCGTCTTCCGCCATAGCAGGCCCCTGTGGGGGCTCACCCACCCCTTCCGCTGCAGCCGTGGGGGCATCCCCACCACCTTGCTCCACAGCGCCGTCTCCGCCCTCTTCTTCACTAGCCGCTGCGTAGAGGGAGACATAGAACACAAGCATCAGGGTACTGTACAATGGTCCCCTAGACAGGAAGCAATAGCAGATGAGTACCACTGTCAAAGTACACTTCCATCATGTCCCTCCACAACACATGGGTCAGTCCAGGCAAAACACACACAGTAACAGGCATGGTGCATGCCATGGACATTTCCATACATGTCCAATGGACTCTTGAAACATACAATGATATGGAACTCACATGCATCATGGGTCATGCCTATCACATGCACACACTTCACCTCAGTCACATCCATCTGGCCTCATACACCCCAAACACAGCGGATACAAGGATAACTAGGCTGCATCAGTGAATCTGTGCATTGTCACACACATGTGTCATGCATCCATGGCATTCACAAGTCACAGACACGCAGGTCAGGCACACAGACATGGCTACTATATATGTACCTGGCATCAGCACCCATCCCTCACCCCCACCCATGTCCAGGAACAGAGGCTGGCATGCTCTCATGTGTAAAATCTGCATAGGGCTCCCCATGTCGCATTTAAACACATGCAACGACCATGTGGTTCACACATCACTGGTCGCACATGCATTACCATGATGTCCCTGCACACATACATGCGTACATGGCCTATGTCACACATACAGGCAAGTATCAGACAACCAGCACACCGCAACATGCCCTGTCTCACACAGCAATGCTTGGCCACTTACCGCTCAACTCCAGACGGGTCTCCCTCTCAAGGATCTGGGCGTGGAGCGGTGGGCGTACGCGTTCCAGGACCCTCATCTGGATGGAACTCATGCGGCCCCGGCCCCCCTCCATGAGGCGCCGGGCCTTCACGAGGGTCCTGGACCTCAAGTCCTCCCAGCGCTTCTTGATCTTCTGGACGTCGCGGGTTGCCACCCCCTCCGCGTTGATGGCAACCACACAGTCGGCCCAGATCCTCTCCCGTCCTTCCTTGCTGGCGCGGGACGATCCAAAGAGGGCATCATACTACCCCAGGACATGCTCCACCAGGACACCAACTTCGGTGGCAGTGAAGCTGGTGCCCCTCTGCCCCTCTGGCCTGGGGT
The DNA here is from genome assembly GCF_040938575.1 of Ambystoma mexicanum. Lineage (NCBI taxonomy): Eukaryota > Metazoa > Chordata > Amphibia > Caudata > Ambystomatidae > Ambystoma > Ambystoma mexicanum. The sequence continues at coordinate 1,303,073,312 of NC_090932.1, forward strand.
GCCACTGGTGCCAGATGTCGAAGTGCCCGACATGGCAACCCCAGAGGCAGGAGTGGGTGGGCAACTGGGTCCTGGGGCTGGGCTGTGGAGCGATGTTATCCCAGTCGGGAGTCTTCTGTTCCAGCAGGGGTGGACACAGCAACTGGACCCCTGCAGATGGCTGATGTGCAGGCACCAAATGGCAGGGCACGGTGGCAGCAGGCAGGCAGGCAGGCAGCAGCAGATGGCACGTGGGAGGCTGCTCGGGGCACTGGGGGGCAGTAATTCGGCCTTCTGGGCAGGAGCGTGGTCTTCCGTGTGTTTTCGCGTGGCCAGCTTGATACGGAGTGATTTGGCACGTGAAAATCCTGCACGTCAGCGTGAAATTCGAGGAAAGGCCCTTAGCGCGTAAGCACGTAAGCGCGTCAGCACGCATACGCGATTCTATTGGACCAAAGGCCCTCAGCGCGTAAGCGCGTCTGTGACGTGACCCGCACGGGTGTTTCCCTCATAGCATGTGATGACGGAGCACACGTGGAAAGACTGCACGTCAGAGTGTCATCGCGTGTAATTGGACAAAAGTGCGCGTACACGCGATTGGCCTATGTACGTGTATTTCAGGGGTGCGCGGGCACTTACACACGCGAGTACATCAGCGCACGTGTATTCCGGGGTGCGCGGGAATTTCCACATGCTATTGGCCTGGGTACTGGATTTCAGGGGTGCGCGGAAAGTTTCACACGCTCGCCTACAACACGTGCAAAGAAACACGTACGCCAGTAGGAAGCAGGCATACGTCGACCCGCGACGCATAAATTTGCGTGCAAAAAACTAACAAGCTCAGACGCCAGGATGAATATACCGTTCCTAGCAGCAGTGGCCATGGGCTACCAAAGGAGGAGGAGGAGGATAGTCAGGGCCAGAATTTTCACACCCAGAACCAGCCTTTTCTGGATGCCTGATGACCAGGTGTATGGGAGGTACAGGTTTCCACCACACATAATACTAGACCTGGTGAGTGAGTGGGAGGATGACCTCACATCACCCACCCTGTGCTCCCAAGCACTCAGCCCCCTGGAGAAGGTCCTCAATGTATTGCACTTCTTAGCCACTGGATCATTTCAGTGGACAAGTGCCATAGTGGGTGGGGTGTCACAGGCCTCGCAGTCACGCTGCCTACACCAGGTCTTGAACATCATCACTGCATGCCGATCAGTCCGCAGGCACATATACCTGCCCAGAACACCTGCAGAAAGGCATGCTGCCGCCTTGGATTTTTACGGTGTGGCACGATTCCCCAAAGTGCTAGGTGCCATCGACTGCACCCATGTGGCTCTACATCCCCCCAGGGCATCTGAGCACATCTATAGGAACCGCAAGCACGGGCATTCCATCAATGTGCAGGTAGTATGTAATGCCAAGGGAATCATCACCTCAGTATATGCCAACTATCCCGGGTCCACCCACGACAGCTTCATTTACCGAATGTCCACCCTAAGCCGGGACCTAGAAGCTGGGCGACATGGCGATACATGGCTGCTTGGTGATTATGAATGCCACTGCACATGCATGCATGTCAGATACTGAGCAAGGTCACAACCCCACCAATGATACCCATCACCGCCTCCACAGGGGACAGTGCCTACCCTCTCAGCCCCCACATGATGACGCCAATTCGGAACACCACAACGCCACCCGGGGTAAGATATAACACAGCCCACATTGCAACCTGGGGCATAGTGGAGCGCACATTCGGAGTGCTTAAGTCACGCTTTCGCTCCCTTGACCGTTCTGGCGGGCAGCTGTTATACGCTCCCCCAGTAGTGTGCAGGATCATAGTGGCAGCATGTGTCCTGCACAACATTGCAACACGCCGGGGCCTGGCCGTGGACATGGTGGTGCCCCCACATCCCCAACCACATGCACGCCCGCTGCGCATGGGAGGGGAAAGGGCACGGGGGGAGGCAGCCCGTACACAGCTAGTGGCTAATTACTTCACATAGAAATCACACCCCTGTGGAGTGCACACTGCCCTGGCACATACCATCTGACAATCAATGATGACTCAACCTGACAATGATCCTGAATGTCTGGAGAATCAACCGTCAAAACCATATCAGCCTGAGATTGTTCACCTGGAAGTGTTACAATGTGTGCATCCCTACCTACACAGACACCACCAATGCAGTTTCGTGAAAAAACACATTCATGCAGCTAAAATGATACCCACTTGCAAAATGCAACATGAGGACAGTGCCATGTCACCCAACCCATCCCCAGCACCGCCACACGACACACCATGCCATGTCATGCTATGTGCGGGTAAACAAAGTAATCCCCACAACATGACACAAGTGTCACAAAGTACAGTGTCCCTAATTGAAACTCGCGACACCTGAAATGCTCACAGTAATGCAGGACCAACAACACACTTGAGCAGGTATTTAGCAATAACACTTATCAGCTACTGACCCTCAAAACTACCATTAACATGACATTACGAATGTAAGAAATTAGTAGTCTCACCACCTGGAAATGCCTGCACTCCCACCACTTCCAACTGTACAGTGTTGCCGCCATGTAGAGTTGTAGGTGCACTCCTGCCAACATGGACTCCATCTCCAAAGTGGAGGGCCTTGTGTAGACATGAGGAAAGGACCTGCAAATTAGGAGGTAGACATGGATGATGAGTTACACATCAATGCAACATGCAGTGTACAACACAACAGCAATATGCACTAGGAATGTATACACAGTATTGACTAGACTACCCACACATGTAGTGGGAGTCCAATGTCACCATGTACGTCAATGTCACTTGGGCACACCCTTTGCAAGCCCATGGAAACGGGAAGCAGGAGGGGTGTGTGTGACAAAAACCCAAGCATCTGAACGAAATACATGACAAGCCTGCATGTGCCCAGCCACAATGCAGCGTATGCCCACGGGAGCCACACAAGGCAACACACTGTCCCAAAAAAATAAAAAAAAATAAAAAAATAAAAGGCCATTAATGGGCCCGGGGGGGTTGGGGAGGCCACCCAGGAGGTCCGAGGACAGGGTGCACACCAAAACCCACCTGTGTGGATCTTGCGAAAAAAAAAACACCTCCATGGGCTCATGGCCCACACGGCTACCCTATTGTGGGAGTATCACTGCTGTCGCTATTCTCACCCTGTGCAGCTGCATCCGGAGGTGGTGGCACTATGGGAGGCAGCCCACGCAAGGCCCTAGTCTGTTCCTCGATGGCTGCAAGCATGCGGGTGTGGTAGGTCTCGTTCTGGAGGATGAGTGTGCGGAGGTCCCCATGCAACAACTCACGGGATGCCCGGACCTCCGCCCTAGTTGCCTGCATCTCAGCTGAGAGCGTACGGGTGAGACGCTCCAGCTGCTGTTCTGTCCTTCGGTTTGTTGAAGCCTCAAGCTCAACAAGAGTCGTCCTGAGGTGAAGGAGTTCCAGCCTCAGGGCTTCCCTGTGGCCCTGGCACTCTATGGAGATGGCTTCCTGCAGAGTCACCAGTGCCGCCCGCCTGTCCCTGTTGGACGCCAACATGTCCTCCCTGTGTGACTGGCAGATGGAGTCGGTTGCCTGCTGTAGTCGCTCCATCAGCCTTTCGGGGGGGACAATGGAAGTGGCCACCCTATCCATGGCCTGAGCCATCATCTCTGATGATGCTGCCTGTTGGGTTGCCATACCGTAAATGGATTGCTCCCATGCGGTATTGCCAGGTGGCGTACGGCCACCACGTCGGCGGGCACCACACCTGTCTGGGGCAAGGCGAACTGCGCCTTGCTGTGCCCGCACTGCCTGAGGCTGCAGGACTGCATTCCCCCTCTGATCTGCTGGCCCAGGAACAGGATCAGATGTCGCGGAGTGTGACCCTGCATCCGTAACCACCAAAGCCGTAGCTGCCGACACTGACATCCCCATTGAGGGTTCTGACCCTGGTGCAGGTGGGTCGGACAGAACAGAATCCCTCCCAGGAACACTCACCTGCGACGGCACGTAGGTCTCATCATCCGAATCAACACCTGAGTACAGCTCGGGGGAGGTGCAGCCGGAGACACCCCTTGAGAGCACGACCTGCAGCAGTTGTGGGTTCTCACCCACCACCACACCACGTCCCTCACTGGTGGGCGGTCGGCCCTCAGACCCCCCCTGGGTCTGCACCATCTCCACAACCCCAGCAGTATCAGGTGCGTCTTCCCCTGCAAAGACATAAAAGAAAACAAATGGAAACAGGCATTAGCACCATGGCACACAATGAGGGCTGAGAAGCAACAGAACCAGTACTTGATTGACACATGTCCCACATGACTAAAACCCTCCCATGCATGCACCCTCACTGCGTATCAAGGGGAGGCAAATGGAACACATTGATGACACCAAGATGGAAGATGAACACATTTGCTGCATGCTGCCTAGCAGTGGCATCACACATTGGCCTGTGATTGCCAGGTGAAATACACATGCCATCACACAGATGGCATGTACCATTGCTATTGAGTGAAGATGGAGAGGACGGCAGCACTTATTCATTCAGTCCAGTTCCCTCATGTAATAGCTTTTCTAATTCAAACAGGTCTGATTTTTCACCTGGAGATGCCAGTCCAAAATGGTCCGATTGCACAGGGACATGTCTAAACAAATGATATCCAGGTAACAAAGTCACTCCACTTTATCATAGCCATGTCAGACATGTGACTAGAGGACTGAGAAATGCCTAGAAAAAGTGGTGGAATGCAAACAATCTGCCTGAATGAACAGAGAAAAATAAGCAACAATGTTGTGGCAAGGTGACACTTCAAGGGCAACTGGCGTGCTCTTGGGCTAGATGTCTACTGTTGGCAGAAGGGATACTGCTATGGCCAAATGCTGCTGCGCAGAATGTATTGCATGAAGCACATGGGTGACCCAAACAACTCAGGCGCACACACCCTCACCTGGCACACAAACAGAAGCCCTCACACACACACCATGCACATGGATGACACACACATGCATGTGCACTCACCGGACAATGCCTCATAATCAGGCAGATCTCCCACGCCTTTGATCTGTTCCTCCGTGACGTAGGTCCCAGCGACTGACTCATGTGGAGTGAGTTCCATGTCTTCTACTGGAGACCCACCTCCAGTCACTAGAGTTGCGGCATGACTTGAGGCCAGCTTATTCTTTGCCCTGCGCTTTAGGTCATTCCAGCGCTTATAGCAATCATTGGCTGTGCGCCTCACGATTCCAAGGGCACTTACGATGTCCGCAACGGTCTGCCAGTGTGCCTGGCGTTGTGCAGGTGTGGTCTTGGATCCTGCAACAATGACCATTTCGTCATCATGTGCGGACACATACTCGACAAGTGCATTCAGTTCGGCATCCGTGAATCTGGGCTTCCTCGACGGGCCGGACTGTGTAGCCGTTTCTGGGGCATCAGCCTGTGCCGGACGAGCACTCTTCCTCTTCCGCTTGGAAGGTGGTGGTGATCTTGAGTGTCCTACGCCGCTCTGGACACTAGGGGCAGGAGCCCTGGTGGACTCTGTATCAGGAGTGTGGGATTGCACACTCAGCATGGGAGTTGGTGCAGGCATTGGCTCAAGTGTAATGGTGTCAGGGGGAATGTCAGCAGGATGGACTAGGACCGACACTGTCCTGGCTGGGTGTGTGAGAGCTGGGGTGGATGAAGCCGATGCTGCCCCTGCATCCTCTCCACCCTGCCTACTTGGGGCAGCAGATGACCTTGCTGCCCCTGATCCACGTGGCCTGATGACATGTCAGCCATGGAGTCAGCCAGGTCTGGTGCCACAATGGGCTGGTCCAACAAGGGCTGAGCATGGATGGTGTCAGCCACATCACCCTCAACAAGGGGGGGTGGGGGGGATTATGGGTGCCCTTGACTGGTCCTCCACACATGGGGGGACAGTGTCACCCTGCAAGTAACGACCACGTCACCTACCGGATCCACCATGGCCACCACTTGTGGCTCGTCCACCTTTGCCACCCTTACGGATTCCTCGCCTCCCAACCATGGCACTGATGTTAATGTGCGTATGGGAGTGGCTGTAAACTATTGTCCTGGGCAATTGGGGGTCAAAGGGGTTGGGTACCAGATGGTAATCGTACCCTAGTGCTCTAGCAAGGCTGAATGTGACCCCTGGGGAAAGATGACGGGTCACGCAACGCACAGGAAGCCCAAAAAAGGGAGATAACGTGCACGCAACCCCTCCTAGACCACGTGTGCGGAAAAAAAAACCTGCACTACGCTGTGGCACCCAGTAACACAAGAATGAACGTATGCGTGTCACACGCAGCCTAGAATGACCTCTGAAGGGGTAGGCTACACACGGGGCAAGCACAGATGTTAGATACGTGCGTGACTCACCGTCTGCCAAGAAAAAGAGCATGAAAAAGAAGCGCGTGTGCGCGTTGGCAACACCCCCGCCAAAAGAAGAATTTACGCTGTCTGAGGAGACAGGACAACAGTAGAAGGGAACGCTGTTTGAGGGAACAGGCCCAGGAAAACCAGAAAAAGAGAAAAAAGAGAAAAAGCTGTCAGAGGTAACAGGGAGTACGAACTTAAAACGCTGTGAAGTAAATCGCGTGTGAAACGACAAGAAGTACAGATTTCACCCACTCGCTCTCCACGAAAAGCACGTACAAGGAAATGGTGTTCTACACATACCTTTTATGCAGGCCCACACGTCCAGCGTCACTTCCGCGTGTACGCGCTAGGGCCATTTCCACCAATTACACGCTTTGTCACTTCCGTGTGTACGCTCTAGGGCCATTTCCACCAATTACACGCTTTGTCACTTCCGCGTGTACGCGCTAAGGCCATTTCCACCAATTACACGCTTTGACACTCGGACGTGTCTTTCATTTTTTTAACACGCAACATTTCAAACGTGTGCCATATTCAACGTGCACGTGACTTCATAGACGCGCATACGCTGGTGGCCTTTGGGCCAATGAATGTACAGACGTGTGCTGACGCGCTTACGCGCTAAGGGCCTTTCCTCGAATTACACGGAGACGTGCTGGATTTTCACGTGCAAAATCACTCCGTATCAAGCTGGCCACGCGTTCACACACGGAAGACCACGCTCCTGCCCAGAAGGCCGAATTACTGCCCCCAGAGCCCTGAGCACGCTCCCACCTGCCATCTGCTGCTGCCTGACTGCCTGCTGCCCACGTGCCCTGACATTTGCTGCCTGCACATCAGCCAGGGGTGCTGTTGCTGTGACCACCCCTGCTGAAACCGAAGACTCCCGACTGCTTTTCCATCGCCCCACAGCCCAGCCCCAGGACCCAGTTGCCCACCCACTCCTGCCTCTGGGGTTGCCATGTCGGGCACTGCAACATCTGGCACCAGTGGCAACCCCCGGCCAAGGAGGCAGAGGGGCACCAGCTTCACTGCCACCGAAGTTGGTGTCCTGGAGGAGCATGTCCTGGGGCAGTATGATGCCCTCTTCGGAAGGTTGCGCGCCGACAAGGAAGGACGGACTCGGATCTGGATGGACCTCGTGAATGCCATCAATGCGGAGGACGTGGCAGTCCGCGACTACGAACGTGTCAGGAAGCGCTGGGAGGACTTCAGGTCCAGGACCCTCAACAAGGCCCGGCGCCTCCTGAAGGCAGCGGATGCTAAGGGGCGCCGGGGCCACTTGTCAGAAGATCAGGTGAGGGTCCTGGAACGCATATCCCCAGCGCTCCACGTCCAGGTCCTTGAGAGGCAGACCCGTCTGGAGTCGAGCGGTAAGTGTACATGCATACTGATTGTAAGCTGTGCGTGTGGTGTGCCAGGAGTGTGCAGGTTGAACATGTTTTTTTATGTGGGCAAGTAGGGGGGGGTGTACAGGGCCGTGAGGGTGACACATGCGAGGGGTCTCATGTGTGACACATGGATGGTGCTTGTGTGTGTGGGCTTGCATGGCACAGGATGTGGAGGAATGATTGTCAGGTGTGACATGGGTGTCGATCGGAACACTGCGACAGTTGGCGGAGGTGTACACATGCATGCAAGTTTGGTAGTGTGTGTGCATATGTAGTGTACTCCCTATGTTGCATGTGATGTGTGGATGACCTTTGGCTGCTCATGCTGTTGTATGTGAATGGATGGTCCTGGCTGTTGCAATATGGCTGTGGTATGGCTCATGTGTGCAAGTTAAAATGACATGTGTGTTGGGGATTGTGATGCCATGTCTGAGGTCTACCAATGCCACTCATGTATGACTGTCATGTGTGTATGAGTCCATTGTACAGTGCCCTGATGCCTGTGTTTTCTTTCTCCCTGTCTGCAGCGTCAACTGATGAAGAGGGCGGAGAAGGTGCTGTGGAGCACAGCGACAGGGGTCACACCACCAGCCGGAGACGCAAGGCCCGGATCCCCTCCCAGGTTCTGATCTCGTCAGGGAGTGAGGAGTCCGGTGCCGTGTCCCAGGCCGCAGCTGCCGAGGGGAGGTCCAAGAGGCGGAGGTTGGAGTTGGACTCCTCGGCAGCAGAAGGGGCGGCTGGGACCCCTCAGGGCCCAACGGAGGAAGATGGCACGGAGTCATCCAGGTTGGTGGGGGGTTTGGAGGAGGAGGAGGCCGTGCAAGCGACAGAGGCGGGGTCTGGAGGTGGGGATTCCACTGGTGCTAGTGATGCAGTGCAGGATCAGGGACAGGAGGCAGCACAGGCCGCCGCGGAGGTGCCTGTGTGCAATCCTGTCCCTGCTCCTGTCACTGCATCATCTTGCACCAGTGGGGATGCCTACCTCCAGACCCGTTCTCAGGGAGGGGATTGGCTTACAACACCTGGCCTTCCTCTCCCTGCGGATGTGGCTATCCTGCACCAGGTTGAGCCTGTCCAGGGTGGGGTGGCGTTGCGTCCACGGGCCAGGCGAGCTGACCTGCAGTCTTTTCATGATGAGTCTACACGTCTTCTCGCATGGCTCGTTGACCGCGTTGACCCACTTGGACAGCTCACCAGGGCTGGATTCCTCCGTTTCCTGGACCTTGTTCCGACCCCCTCCTCCACGGAACCCCCTATGCCCCAGTCGTCCTCCATGCCATCTTCCCACCCATGTGTCACCTGGGTGCCTTGTGGAGCTGCCTCCGACCGTGCGGCCAGGCTGGTGGACAACAGATCCCTGCCACAGTCGGGAGTCGGACGTCCAGCAGGGGTGGCCACATCAACGACTGCACCCCAGCTGGAGGAGGATGTGCAGGCACCATCGGACAGGGCACATGGACAGCAGCAGCTGCAGCAGCAGGAGGCTGTAGGTGGGAGCCACGATAGCTCGGGGCCTTCAACATCGGAGGGGCAGGCATCGGCCGGAGGGCAGGAGGACCCTGGACGGGAAGTGTCTTCCGTGTGGCAGCGGTTGGGCCACGCCATAGATGCGGAGCGGCGGCGGGCGGAAGAGGCGCGGCTCACGATGGTCAGGGCGGAGAACTCCATGCGGAGGGCCCTGAGGCGGGCCGAGTGCTTCGAGGCAATCCGCAGGGAGTTGGAGGTGAACATGTCGGCGTCCCTGCGGAGCCTCGGGGCCATGGAACAGGACTTCCTCCGGGACATAGACGAGGAGTTCGATGATGCCCTGGCCCGGAACACCACTAAGTGAGCCGCTGGACTGGCCCGCCGCCATTGTATATAGTTATTTAGTGATAGGTTTCCTTTATAGTTTATTTTTATTTGGAGTCGACGGACACTGCTCCACCTTTTGTATATAGTTACATTTTAGATAGGTTTTTTGGTAGGTTTCATTTCTTCTGTTGGGATGATGGACCCTGAATACTTTGTACATAGTTGGACTTTGGATTTGGATATTTTTTTTAATATGAATATTTTTTTCCATGGAGCAATGGTTTTCTATTTCTTTTTTCCCTTCATTTCCTTTTTATGGACTTGAACTTTGGAAGAATTTTTTTTGGATTATCATTTATTGATTTTAATTTGAAAAGGGACAGCCAGCTTAAATTTTGTTATTTTTTTACTTGTGTATTTTGTTAACTTTTGATTGCCATGACTGTTGTTTTTAATACATTATTTTGATTTTTTCATTCTTCAATGTGTGGTTTCATGCATGTCATGATATGGGTTTTCAGGTTCACTTGCAACCATTGTGTGTGTGTGTGAGACACATGTGTTGATTTACATTGTTTCCATTGGAGTAGTATCATGGGCGCATGTAATACTTGGTTGTGTCTTTGGGCTGTGGTGGCTGGCCATGAGGCCCATGCTTGAGGATTGTCAGGGCCTGTGGGCAGGGGACATGAGTGGGGGTCTGGTGGAGGCTGCCCCTGCACTGCTGGGGGGTGGGGGTGGTGGTAAACATGGGTGGGAGCCTGGTGGGGGCTGCCCCTGGTGGCTGGGGGGTGGGGGTGATAGGGGACATGAGTGGGGGCCTGGTGGAGGCTGTCCCTGCACTGCTGGGGGGTGGGTGTGGGTGGGAGACATGAGTGGGGGCCTGGTGGAGGCTGCCCCTGCACTGCTGGGGGGTGGGGGTGGGTGGGAGACATGAGTGGGGGCCTGGTGGGGGCTGCCCTTGGTGGCTGGGGGGTGGGGGTGGTGGTAGACACGAGTGGGGGCCTGGTGGAGGCTGCCCCTGCACTGCTGGGGGGTGGGGGTGGGTGGGAGACATGAGTGGGGGCCTGGTGGGGGCTGCCCCTGCACTGCTGGGGGGTGGGGGTGGTGGTAGACATGGGTGGGAGCCTGGTGGGGGATGCCCCTGGTGGCTGGGGGGTGGGGGTGATAGGGGACATGAGTGGGGGCCTGGTGGAGGCTGCCCCTGCACTGCTGGGGGGTGGGGGTGGTGGTAGACATGGGTGGGAGCCTGGTGGGGGATGCCCCTGGTGGCTGGGGGGTGGGGGTGATAGGGGACATGAGTGGGGGTCTGGTGGAGGCTGCCCCACAGTGCTGGGGGTGGGGGTGGTGGTAGACATGGGTGGGAGCCTGGTGGGGGCTGCCCATGGTGGCTGGGGGTGGTGGTAGACATGGGTGGGAGCCTGGTGGGGGCTGCCCATGGTGGCTGGGGGGTAAGGGTGGTGGGAGACATGAGTGGGGGCCTGGTGGAGGCTGCCCCACAGTGCTGGGGGATGGGGGTGGTGGTAGACATGGTTGGGAGCCTGGTGGGGGCTGCCCATGGTGGCTGGGGGGTGGGGGTGGGTGGGAGACATGAGTGGGGGCCTGCTGGGGGCTGCCCATGGTGGCTGGGGGGTGGGTGGGAGACATGAGTGGGGGCCTGTTGGGGGCTGCCCATGGTGGCTGGGGGGTGGGGGTGGTTGTTAGACATGAGTGGGGGCCTGGTGGAGGCTGCCCCTGCACTGCTGGGGGGTGGGGTGGGTGGGAGACATGAGTGGGGGCCTGGTGGGGGCTGCCCATGGTGGCTGGGGGGTGGGGATGGGTGGTAGACATGAGTGGGGGCCTGGTGGAGGCTGCCCCTGCACTGCTGGGGGGTGGGGGTGGGTGGTAGACATGAGTGGGGGCCTGGTGGGGGCTGCCCATGGTGGCTGGTGGGTGGGGGTGGTGGTAGACATGAGTGGGGCCTGGTGGAGGCTGCCCCTGCACTGCTGGGGGGTGGGTGGGAGACATGAGTGGGGGCCTGGTGGGGGCTGCCCATGGTGGCTGGGGGGTGGGGGTGGTGGTAGACATGGGTGGGAGCCTGGTGGGGGCTCCCCATGGTGGCTGGGGGGTGGGGGTGGTGGTAGACATGGGTGGGAGCCCGGTGGGGGCTGCCCATGGTGGCTGGGGGGTGGGGGTGGGTGGGAGACATGAGTGGGGGCCTGGTGGGGGCTGCCCCACAGTGCTGGGGGGTGGGGGTGGTGGTAGACATGGGTGGGAGCCTGGTGGGGGCTGCCCATGGTGGCTGGGGGGTGGGGTGGGTGGGAGACATGAGTGGGGGCCTGGTGGAGGCTGCCCCACAGTGCTGGGGGGTGGGGTGGTGGTAGACATGGGTGGGAGCCTGGTGGGGGCTGCCCATGGTGGCTGGGGGGGGTGGGGGTGGTGGTAGACATGGGTGGGAGCCTGGTGGGGGGTGCCCATGGTGGCTGGGGGGTGGGGGTGGTGGGAGACATGAGTGGGGGCCTGGTGGAGGCTGCCCCACAGTGCTGGGGGGTGGGGGTGGTGGTAGACATGGGTGGGAGCCTGGTGGGGGCTGCCCATGGTGGCTGTGGGGTGAGGGTGGGTGGGAGACATGAGTGGGGGCCTGGTGGGGGCTGCCCCTGGTGGCTGGGGGGTGGGGGTGGGTGGGAGACATGAGTGGGGGCCTGGTGGGGGCTGCCCATGGTGGCTGGGGGGTGGGGGTGGGTGGTAGACATGAGTGGGGCCCTGGTGGAGGCTGCCCCTGCACTGCTGGGGGGGTGGGGGTGGGTGGGAGACATGAGTTGGGGCCTGGTGGGGGCTGCCCATGGTGGCTGGGGGGTGGGGGTGGTGGTAGACATGGGTGGGGGCCTGGTGGGGGCTGCCCATGGTGGCTGGGGGGTGGGGGTGCGTGGGAGACATGAGTGGGGGCCTGGTGGGGGCTGTCCATGGTGGCTGGGGGGTGGGGTGGTGGTAGACATGGGTGGGAGCCTGGTGGAGGGTGTCCCACAGTGCTGGGGGGTGGGAGACATGAGTGGGGGCCTGGTGGAGGCTGCCCCATAGTGCTGGGGGGTGGGGGTGGTGGTAGACATGGGTGGGAGCCTGGTGGGGGCTACCCATGGTGGCTGGGGGGTGGGGGTGGGTCGGAGACATGAGTGGGGGCCTTCTGGAGGCTGCCCCACAGTGCTGGGGGCGGGGGTGGTGGTAGACATGGGTGGGAGCCTGGTGGGGGCTGCCCATGGTGGCTGGGGGTGGGGGTGGTGGTAGACATGGGTGGGAGCCTGGTGGGGGCTGCCCATGGTGGCTGGGGGTGGGGGTGGTGGGAGACATGAGTGGGGCCTGGTGGAGGCTGCCCCACAGTGCTGGGGGGTGGGGGTGGTGGTAGACATGAGTGGGAGCCTGGTGGGGGCTGCCCATGGTGGTTGGGGGGTGGGGGTGGGTGGGAGACATGAGTGGGGGCCTGGTGGGGGCTGCCCCTGCACTGCTGGGGGGTGGGGGTGGGTGGGAGACATGAGTGGGGGCCTGGTGGGGGCTGCCCATGGTGGCTGGGGGGTGGGGGTGGGTGGTAGACATGAGTGGGGGCCTGGTGGAGGCTGCCCCTGCACTGCTGGGGGGTGGGGGGGTGGGAGACATGAGTGGGGGCCTGGTGGGGGCTGCCCATGGTGGCTGGGTGGTGGGGTGGGTGGTAGACATGAGTGGGGGCCTGGTGGAGGCTGCCCCTGCACTGCTGGGGGGTGGGGGTGGGTGGGAGACATGAGTGGGGGCCTGGTGGGGGCTGCCCATGGTGGGTGGGGGGTGGGGTGGTGGTAGACATGGGTGGGAGCCTGGTGGCGGCTGCCCATGGTGGCTGGGGGTGGGGGTGGGTGGTAGACATGAGTGGGGGCGTGGTGGGGGCTGCCCATGGTGGCTGGGGGTGGGGGTGGTGGTAGACATGAGTGGGGGCCTGGTGGAGGCTGCCCCTGCACTGCTGGGGGTGGGGGTGGGTGGGAGACATGAGTGGGGGCCTGGTGGGGGCTGCCCCTGCACTGCTGGGGGGTGGGGTGGGTGGGAGACATGAGTGGGGGCCTGGTGGGGGCTGCCCTTGGTGGCTGGGGGTGGGGGTGGTGGTAGACATGGGTGGGAGCCTGGTGGGGGCTGCCCATGGTGGCTGGGGGGTGGGGGTGGTGGTAGACATGGGTGGGAGCCTGGTGGGGGCTGCCCATGGTGGCTGGGGGCTGGGGGTGGTGGGAGACATGAGTGGGGGCCTGGTGGAGGCTCCCCCACAGTGCTGGGGGGTGATGGTGGTGGTAGACATGGGTGGGAGCCTGGTGGGGGCTGCCCATGGTGGCTTGGGCGTGGGGTGGGTGGGAGACATGAGTGGGGGCTTGGTGGAGGCTGCCCCACAGTGCTGGGGGGTTGGGGGTGGTGATAGACATGGCTGGGAACCTGGTGGGGGCTGCCCATGGTGGCTGGGGCGTGGGGGTGGTGGTAGACATGGGTGGGAGCCTGGTGGGGGCTGCCCATGGTGGCTGGGGGGTGGGGGTGGTGGGAGACATGAGTGGGGGCCTAGTGGAGGCTGCCCCACAGTGCTGGGGGGTGGGGGTGGGTGGGAGACATGAGTGGGGGCCTGGTGGGGGCTGCCCATGGTGGCTGGGGGTGGGGGTGTGTGGTAGACATGAGTGGGGGCCTGGTGGAGGTTGCCCCTGCACTGCTGGGTGGTGGGGGCGGGTGGGAGACATGAGTGGGGGCCTGGTGGGGGCTGCCCATGGTGGCTGGGGGGTGGGGGTGGTGGTAGACATGGGTGGGGGCCTGGTGGGGGCTGCCCATGGTGGCTGGGGGTGGGGGTGGGTGGGAGACATGAGTGGGGGCCTGGTGGGGGCTGCCCATGGTGGCTGGGGGGTGGGGGTGGGTGGTAGACATGGGTGGGAGCCTGGTGGAGGGTGCCCCACAGTGCTGGGGGGGTGGGGTGTGGGAGACATGAGTGAGGGCCTGGTGGAGGCTGCCCCATAGTGCTGGGGGGTGGGGGTGGTGGTAGACATGGGTGGGAGCCTGGTGGGGGCAGCCCATGGTGGCTGGGGGGTGGGGGTGGGTGGGAGACATGAGTGGGGTCCTGGTGGAGGCTGCCCCACACTGCTGGGGGGTGGGGGTGGTGGTAGACATGGGTGGGAGCCTGGTGGGGGCTGCCCATGGTGGCTGGGGGGTGGGGGTGGTGGTAGACATGGGTGGGAGCCTGGTGGGGGTGGTGGGAGACATGAGTGGGGGCCTGGTGGAGGCTGCCCCACAGTGCTGGGGGTGGGGGTGGTGGTAGACATGGGTGGGAGACTGGTGGGGGCTGCCCATGGTGGCTGGGGTGGGTGGGAGACATGAGCGGGGGCCTGGTGGGGGCTGCCCCTGCACTGCTGGGGGGTGGGGGTGGGTGGGAGACATGAGTGGGGGCCTGGTGGGGGCTGCCCATGGTGGCTGGGGGGTGGGGGTGGGTGGTAGACATGAGTGGGGGCCTGGTGGAGGCTGCCCCTGCACTGCTGGGGGGTGGGGGTGGGTGGGAGACATGAGTGTGGGGCTGGTGGGGGCTGCCCATGGTGGCTGGGTGGTGGGGGTGGGTGGGAGACATGAGTGGGGGCCTGGTGGGGGCTGCCCATGGTGGCTGGGGGTGGGGGTGGGTGGGAGACATGAGTGGGAGCCTGGTGGGGGCTGCCCATGGTGGCTGGGGGGTGGGGGTGGGTGGTACACATGAGTGGGGGCCTGGTGGAGGCTGCCCCTGCACTGCTGGGGGGTGGGGTGGGGGTGGGGGTGGGAGACATGAGTGGGGGCCTGGTGGGGGCTGCCCATGGTGGCTGGGGGGTGGGGGTGGTGGTAGACATGGGTGGGAGCCTGGTGGAGGGTGCCCCACAGTGCTGGGGGGTTGGGGGTGGGAGACATGAGTGGGGGCCTGGTGGAGGCTGCCCCACAGTGCTGGGGGGTGGGGGTGGTGGTAGAAATGGGTGGGAGCCAGGTGGGGGCTGCCCATGGTGGCTGGGGGGTGGGGGTGGGTGGGAGACATGAGTGGGGGTCTGGTGGAGGCTGCCCTACAGTGCTGGGGGTGGGGGTGGTGGTAGACATGGGTGGGAGCCTGGTGGGGGCTGCCCATGGTGGCTGGGGGGTGGGGGTGGTGGTAGACATGGGTGGGAGCCTGGTGGAGGGTGCCCCACAGTGCTGGGGGGTTGGGGGTGGGAGACATGAGTGGGGGCCTGGTGGAGGCTGCCCCACAGTGCTGGGGGGTGGGGGTGGTGGTAGAAATGGGTGGGAGCCAGGTGGGGGCTGCCCATGGTGGCTGGGGGGTGGGGGTGGGTGGGAGACATGAGTGGGGGTCTGGTGGAGGCTGCCCTACAGTGCTGGGGGTGGGGGTGGTGGTAGACATGGGTGGGAGCCTGGTGGGGGCTGCCCATGGTGGCTGGGGGTGGGGGTGGTGGTAGACATGGGTGGGAGCCTGGTGGGGGCTGCCCATGGTGGCTGGGGGATATGGGTGGTGGGAGACATGAGTGGGGCCTGGTGGAGGCTGCCCCCACAGTGCTGGGGGGTGGGGGGGTGGTAGACATGGGTGGGAGCCTGGTGGGGGCTGCCCATGGTGGCTGGGGGGTGGGGGTGGGTGGGAGACATGAGTGGGGGCCTGGTGGAGGCTGCCCCTGCACTGCTGGGGGGTGGGTGGGAGACATGAGTGGGGGCCTGGTGGAGGCTGCCCCACAGTGCTGGGGGGTGGGGGTGGTGGTAGACATGGGTGGGAGCCTGGTGGGGGCTACCCATGGTGGCTGGGGGGTGGGGCTGGTGGTAGACATGGGTGGGAGCCTGGTGGGGGCTGCCCATGGTGGCTGGGGGGTGGGGGTGGTGAGAGACATGAGTGGGGGCCTGGTGGAGGCTGCCCCACAGTGCTGGGGGGTGGGGGGGGTGGTAGACATGGGTGGGAGCCTGGTGGGGGCTGCCCATGGTGGCTGGGGGGTGGGGGTGGGTGGGAGACATGAGTGGGGGCCTGGTGGGGGCTGGCCATGGTGGCTGGGGGGTGGGGGTGGGTGGGAGACATGAGTGGGGACCTGGTGGGGGCTGCCCATGGTGGCTGGGGGGTGGGGGTGGGTGGTAGACATGAGTGGGGGGCTGGTGGAGGCTGCCCCTGCACTGCTGGGGGGTGGGGGTGGGTGGGAGACATGAGTGGGGCCTGGTGGGGGCTGCCCATGGTGGCTGGGGGGTGGGGGTGGTGGTAGACATGGGTGGGGGCCTTGTGGGGGCTGCCCATGGTGGCTGGGGGGTGGGGGTGGGTGGGAGACATGAGTGGGGGCCTGGTGGGGGCTGTCCATGGTGGCTGGGGGTGGGGGTGGTGGTAGACATGGGTGGGAGCCTGGTGGAGGGTGCCCCACAGTGCTGGGGGGGTGGGGGTGGGAGACATGAGTGGGGGCCTGGTGGAGGCTGCCCCACAGTGCTGGGGGGTGGGGGTAGACATGGGTGGGAGCCTGGTGGGGGCTGCCCATGGTGGCTGGGGGGTGGGGTTGGGTCGGAGACATGAGTGGGGGCCTGGTGGAGGCTGCCCCACAGTGCTGGGGGGTGGGGGTGGTGGTAGACATGGGTGGGAGCCTGGTGGGGGCTGCCCATGGTGGCTGGGGGGTGGGGGTGGTGGTAGACATGGGTGGGAGCCTGGTGGGGGCTGCCCATGGTGGCTGGGGGGTGGGGGTGGTGGGAGACATGAGTGGGGGCCTGGTGGAGGCTGCCCCACAGTGCTGGGGGGTGGGGGTGGTGGTATACATGTGTGGGGGCCTGGTGGGGGCGGCCCCTGCACTGCTGGGGGGTGGGGGTGGGTGGGAGACATGAGTGGGGGCCTGGTGGGGGCTGCCCATGGTGGCTGGCGGGTGGGGGTGGGTGGTAGACATGAGTGGGGGCCTGGTGGAGGCTGCCCCTGCACTGCTGGGGGGTGGGGGTGGGTGGGAGACATGAGTGGGGGCCTGGTGGGGGCTGCCCATTGTGGCTGGGGGGTGGGGGTGGGTGGTAGGCATGAGTGGAGGCCTGGTGGAGGCTGCCCCTGCACTGCTGAGGGGTGAGTGGGAGACATGAGTGGGGTCCTGTTGGGGGCTGCCCATGGTGGCTGGGGGGTGGGGGTGGTGGTAGACATGGGTGGGGGCCTGGTGGGGGCTGCCCATGGTGGCTGGGGGGTGGGGGTGTGTGGGAGACATGAGTGGGGGTCTGGTGGAGGCTGCCCCTGCACTGCTGGGGGGTGGGGGTGGTGGGAGACATGAGTGGGGGCCTGGTGGGGGCTGCCCATGGTGGCTGGGGTGTGGGGGTGGTGGTAGACATGGGTGGGAGCCTGGTGGGGGCTGCCCATGGTGGCTGGGGGTGGGGGTGGGTGGTAGACATGAGTCGGGGCCTGGTGGGGGCTGCCCATGGTGGCTGGGGGGTGGGGGTGGTGGTAGACATGAGTGGGGGCCTGGTGGAGGCTGCCCCTGCACTGCTGGGGGGTGGGGGTGGGTGGGCGACATGAGTGGGGGCCTGGTGGGGGCTGCCCATGGTGGCTGGGGGGGGTGGTGGTAGACATGGGTGGGAGCCTGGTGGGGGCTGCCCATGGTGGCTGGGGGGTGGGGGTGGGTGGGAGACATGAGTGGGGGCCTGGTGGGGGCTGCCCATGGTGGCTGGGGGGTGGGGGTGGTGGTAGACATGAGTGGGGGGCTGGTGGAGGCTGCCCCTGCACTGCTGGGGGGTGGGTGTGGTGGGAGACATGAGTGGGGGCCTGGTGGGGGCTGCCCATGGTGGCTGGGGTGTGGGGGTGGTGGTAGATATGGGTGGGAGCCTGGTGGGGGCTGCCCATGGTGGCTGGGGGTGGGGGTGGGTGGTAGACATGAGTGGGGGCCTGGTGGAGGCTGCCCCACAGTGCTGGGGGGTGGGGGTGGTGGTATACATGTGTGGGGGCCTGGTGGGGGCGGCCCCTGCACTGCTGGGGGGTGGGGGTGGGTGGGAGACATGAGTGGGGGCCTGGTGGGGGCTGCCCATGGTGGCTGGCGGGTGGGGGTGGGTGGTAGACATGAGTGGGGGCCTGGTGGAGGCTGCCCCTGCACTGCTGGGGGGTGGGGGTGGGTGGGAGACATGAGTGGGGGCCTGGTGGGGGCTGCCCATTGTGGCTGGGGGGTGGGGGTGGGTGGTAGGCATGAGTGGAGGCCTGGTGGAGGCTGCCCCTGCACTGCTGAGGGGTGAGTGGGAGACATGAGTGGGGTCCTGTTGGGGGCTGCCCATGGTGGCTGGGGGGTGGGGGTGGTGGTAGACATGGGTGGGGGCC
The DNA here is from genome assembly GCF_040938575.1 of Ambystoma mexicanum. NCBI lineage: Eukaryota > Metazoa > Chordata > Amphibia > Caudata > Ambystomatidae > Ambystoma > Ambystoma mexicanum. The sequence goes on from NC_090932.1 coordinate 1,303,092,112, forward strand.
TGGTGGGGGCTGCCCATGGTGGCTGGGGGGTGGGGGTGTGTGGGAGACATGAGTGGGGGTCTGGTGGAGGCTGCCCCTGCACTGCTGGGGGGTGGGGGTGGTGGGAGACATGAGTGGGGGCCTGGTGGGGGCTGCCCATGGTGGCTGGGGTGTGGGGGTGGTGGTAGACATGGGTGGGAGCCTGGTGGGGGCTGCCCATGGTGGCTGGGGGTGGGGGTGGGTGGTAGACATGAGTCGGGGCCTGGTGGGGGCTGCCCATGGTGGCTGGGGGGTGGGGGTGGTGGTAGACATGAGTGGGGGCCTGGTGGAGGCTGCCCCTGCACTGCTGGGGGGTGGGGGTGGGTGGGCGACATGAGTGGGGGCCTGGTGGGGGCTGCCCATGGTGGCTGGGGGGGGTGGTGGTAGACATGGGTGGGAGCCTGGTGGGGGCTGCCCATGGTGGCTGGGGGGTGGGGGTGGGTGGGAGACATGAGTGGGGGCCTGGTGGGGGCTGCCCATGGTGGCTGGGGGGTGGGGGTGGTGGTAGACATGAGTGGGGGGCTGGTGGAGGCTGCCCCTGCACTGCTGGGGGGTGGGTGTGGTGGGAGACATGAGTGGGGGCCTGGTGGGGGCTGCCCATGGTGGCTGGGGTGTGGGGGTGGTGGTAGACATGGGTGGGAGCCTGGTGGGGGCTGCCCATGGTGGCTGGGGGTGGGGGTGGGTGGTAGACATGAGTCGGGGCCTGGTGGGGGCTGCCCATGGTGGCTGGGGGGTGGGGGTGGTGGTAGACATGAGTGGGGGCCTGGTGGAGGCTGCCCCACAGTGCTGGGGGGTGGGGGTGGTGGTAGACATGGGTGGGAGCCTGGTGGGGGCTACCCATGGTGGCCGGGGGGTGGCGCTGGTGGTAGACATGGGTGGGAGCCTGGTGGGGGCTGCCCATGGTGGCTGGGGGGTGGGGGTGGTGAGAGACATGAGTGGGGGCCTGGTGGAGGCTGCACCACAGTGCTGGGGGGTGGGGGGGTGGTAGAGTTGGGTGGGAGCCTGGTGGGGGCTGCCCATGGTGGCTGGGGGGTGGGGGTGGGTGGGAGACATGAGTGGGGGCCTGGTGGGGGCTGCCCATGGTGGCTGGGGGGTGGGGGTGGGTGGGAGACATGAGTGGGGGCCTGGTGGGGGCTGCCCATGGTGGCTGGGGGGTGGGGGTGGGTGGTAGACATGAGTGGGGGGCTGGTGGAGGCTGCCCCTGCACTGCTGGGGGGTGGGGGTGGGTGGGAGACATGAGTGGGGCCTGGTGGGGGCTGCCCATGGTGGCTGGGGGGTGGGGTGGTGGTAGACATGGGTGGGGGCCTTGTGGGGGCTGCCCATGGTGGCTGGGGCGTCGGGGTGGGTTGGGAGACATGAGTGGGGGCCTGGTGGGGGCTGCCCCACAGTGCTGGGGGGTGGGGGTGGTGGTATACATGTGTGGGGGCCTGGTGGGGGCGGCCCCTGCACTGCTGGGGGGTGGGGGTGGGTGGGAGACATGAGTGGGGGCCTGGTGGGGGCTGCTCATGGTGGCTGGCGGGTGGGGGTGGGTGGTAGACATGAGTGGGGGCCTGGTGGAGGCTGCCCCTGCACTGCTGGGGGGTGGGGGTGGGTGGAAGACATGAGTGGGGGCCTGGTGGGGGCTGCCCATTGTGGCTGGGGGGTGGGGGTGGGTGGTAGGCATGAGTGGAGGCCTGGTGGAGGCTGCCCCTGCACTGCTGAGGGGTGAGTGGGAGACATGAGTGGGGTCCTGTTGGGGGCTGCCCATGGTGGCTGGGGGGTGGGGGTGGTGGTAGACATGGGTGGGAGCCTGGTGGGGGCTGCCCATGGTGGCTGGAGGGTGGGGGTGTGTGGGAGACATGAGTGGGGGTCTGGTGGAGGCTGCCCCTGCACTGCTGGGGGGTGGGGGTGGTGGGAGACATGAGTGGGGGCCTGGTGGGGGCTGCCCATGGTGGCTGGGGTGTGGGGGTGGTGGTAGACATGGGTGGGAGCCTGGTGGGGGCTGCCCATGGTGGCTGGGGGTGGGGGTGGGTGGTAGACATGAGTCGGGCCTGGTGGGGGCTGCCCATGGTGGCTGGGGGGTGGGGGTGGTGGTAGACATGAGTGGGGGCCTGGTGGAGGCTGCCCCTGCACTGCTGGGCGGTGGGGGTGGGTGGGAGACATGAGTGGGGGCCTGGTGGGGGCTGCACATGGTGGCTGGGGGGGTGGTGGTAGACATGGGTGGGAGCCTGGTGAGGGCTGCCCATGGTGGCTGGGGGTGGGGGTGGTGGTAGACATGGGTGGGAGCCTGGTGGGGGCTGCCCATGGTGGCTGGGGGGTGGGGGTGGTGGGAGACATGAGTGGGGGCCTGGTGGAGGCTGCCCCGCAGTGCTGGGGGGTGGGGGTGGTGGTAGACATGGGTGGGAGCCTGGCGGGGGCTGCCCATGGTGGCTGGGGGTGGGTGGGAGACATGAGTGGGGGCCTGGTGGAGGCTGCCCCACAGTGCTGGGGGGTGGGGGTGGTGATAGACATGGGTGGGAGCCTGGTGGGGGCTGCCCATGGTGGCCGGGGGGTGGGGGTGGTGGTAGACATGGGTGGGAGCCTGGTGGGGGCTGCCCATGGTGGCTGGGGGGTGGGGGTGGTGGGAGACATGAGTGGGGGCCTGGTGGAGGGTGCCCCACAGTGCTGGGGGGTGGGGGTGGTGGTAGACATGGGTGGGAGCCTGGTGGGGGCTGCCCATGGTGGCTGGGGGGTGGGGGTGGGTGGGAGACATGAGTGGGGGCCTGGTGGGGACTGGTCATGGTGTCTGGGGGTGGTGGTGGGTGGGAGACATGAGTGGGGGCCTGGTGGGGGCTGCCATGGTGGCTGGGGGGTGGGGGTGGTGATAGACATGGGTGGGGGCCTGGTGGGGGCTGCCCATGTTGGCTGGGGGTGGGGGTGGGTGGGAGACATGAGTGGGGGCCTGGTGGAGGCTGCCCCACAGTGCTGGGGGGTGGGGGTGGTGGTAGACATGGGTGGGAGCCTGGTGGGGGCTGCCCATTGTGGCTGGGGGGTGGGGGTGGTGGTAGACATGGGTGGGAGCCTGGTGGGGGCTGCCCATGGTCGCTGGGGGATGGGGGTGGTGGGAGACATGAGTGGGGGCCTGGTGGAGGCTGCCCCTCAGTGCTGGGGGGTGGGGGTGGTGGTAGACATTGGTGGGAGCCTGGTGGGGCTGCCCATGGTGGCTGGGGGGGGTGGGTGGGAGACATGAGTGGGGGCCTGGTGGGGGCTACCCCTGCACTGCTGGGGGGTGGGGGTGGGTGGGAGACATGAGTGGGGGCCTGGTGGGGGCTGCCCCTGCACTGCTGGGGGGTGGGGGTGGGTGGGAGACATGGGTGGGGGCCTGGTAGGGGCTGCCCATGGTGGCTGGGGGGTGTGGGTGGGTGGGAGACATGAGTGGGGGCCTGGTGGGGGCTGCCCATGGTGGCTGGGGGGTGGGGGTGGTGGTAGACATGGGTGGGGGCCTGGTAGGGGCTGCCCATGGTGGCTGGGGGGTGGAGGTGGGTGGAAGACATGAGTGGGGGTCTGGTGGAGGCTGCCCCTGCACTGCTGGGGGGTGGGGGTGGTGGGAGACATGAGTGGGGGCCTGGTGGGGGCTGCCCATGGTGGCTGGGGGGGTGGTGGTAGACATGGGTGGGAGCCTAGTGGGGGCTGCCCATGGTGGCTGGGGGGTGGGGTGGGTGGGAGACATGAGTGGGGGCCTGGTGGGGGCTGCCCATGGTGGCTGGGGGGTGGGGGTGGTGGTAGACATGAGTGGGGGGCTGGTGGAGGCTGCCCCTGCACTGCTGGGGGGTGGGGGTGGGTGGGAGACATGAGTGGGGGCCTGGTGGAGGCTGCCCCTGCACTGCTGGGGGTGGGGGTGGTGGTAGACATGGGTGGGGGCCTGGTGGGGGCTGCCCATGGTGGCTGGGGGGTGGGGGTGGGTGGTAGACATGGGTGGGAGCCTGGTGGAGGGTGCCCCACAGTGCTGGGGGGGTGGGGGTGGGAGACATGAGTGGGGGCCTGGTGGAGGCTGCCCCTGCACTGCTGGGGGGTGGGGGTGGGTGGGAGACAGGAGTGGGGGCCTGGTGGGGGCTGCCCATGGTGGCTGGCGGGTGGGAATGGTTGTAGACATGGGTGGGAGCCTGGTGGAGGGTGCCCCACAGTGCTGGGGGGTGGGGTGGGTGGGAGACATGAGTGGGGGCCTGGTGGAGGCTGCCCATGATGGCTGGGGGGTGGGTGGGAGACATGAGTGGGGGCCTGGTGGAGGCTGCCCCACAGTGCTGGGGGGTGGGGTGGGTGGGAGACATGAGTGAGCGCCTGGTGGAGGCTGCCCATGGTGGCTGGGGGGTGGGGGTGGGTGGGAGACATGAGTGGGGACCTGGTGGAGGCTGCCCCACAGTGCTGGGGGGTGGGGGTGGTGGTAGACATGGGTGGGAGCCTGGTGGGGGCTGCCCATGGTGGCTGGGGGGTGGGGGTGGTGGTAGACATGGGTGGGACCCTGGTGGGGGCTGCCCAGGGTGGCTGGGGGGTGGGGGTGGTGGGAGACATGAGTGGGGGCCTGGTGGATGCTGCCCCACAGTGCTGGGGGTGGGGGTGGTGGTAGACATGGGTGGGAGCCTGGTGGGGGCTGCCCATGGTGGCTGGGTGGTGGGGGTAGGTGGGAGACATGAGTGGGGGCCTGGTGGAGGCTGCCCCACAGTGCTGGGGGGTGGCGGTGGTGGTAGACATGGGTGGGAGCCTGGTGGGGGCTGCCCATTGTGGCTGGGGGGTGGGGGTGGTGGTAGACATGAGTGGGAGCCTGGTAGGGGCAGCCCATGGTGGCTGGGGGGTGGGGGTGGTGGGAGACATGAGTGGGGGCCTGGAGGAGGATGCCCCACAGTGCTGGGGGGTGGGGTGTGGTAGACATGGGTTGGAGTCTGGTGAGGGCTGCCCATGGTGGCTGGGGGGTGGGGGTGGTGGGAGACATGAGTGGGGGCCTGGTGGGGGCTGCCCCTGCACTGCTGGGGGGTGGGGTGGGTGGGAGACATGAGTGGGGGCCTGGTGGAGGCTGCCCATGGTGGCTGGGGGGTGGGGGTGGTGGTAGACATGGGTGGGAGCCTGGTGGAGGGTGCCCTACAGTGCTGGGGGGTGGGGTGGGTGGGAGACATGAGTGGGGGCCTGGTGGAGGCTGCCCATGGTGGCTGGGGGGTGGGGGTGGGTGGGAGACATGAGTGGGGGCCTGGTGGAGGCTGCCCCACAGTGCTGGGGAGTGGGGGTGGTGGTAGACATGGGTGGGAGCCTGGTGGGGGCTGCCCATGGTGGCTGGGGGGTGGGGGTGGGTGGGAGACATGAGTGGGGGCCTGGTGGGGGCTGCCCATGGTGGCTGGGGGGTGGGGGTGGTGGTAGACATGAGTGGGGGCCTGGTGGAGGCTGCCCCTGCACTGATGGGGGGTGGGGCGGGTGGTAGACATGAGTGGGGGCCTGGTGGGGGCTGCCCATGGTGGCTGGGGGGTGGGGGTGGTGGTAGACATGAGTGGGGGCCTGGTGGAGGCTGCCCCTGCACTGCTGGGGGGTGGGGGTGGGTGGGAGACATGAGTGGGGGCCTGGTGGGGGCTGCCCCTGCACTGCTGGGGGGTGGGGGTGGGTGGGAGACATGAGTGGGGGACTGGTGGGGGCTGCCCATGGTGGCTGGGGGGTGGGGGTGGTGGTAGACATGGGTGGGAGCCTGGTGGAGGCTGCCCCTGCACTGCTGGGGGGTGGGGGTGGGTGGGAGACATGAGTGGGGGACTGGTGGGGGCTGCCCATGGTGGCTGGGGGGTGGGGGTGGTGGTAGACATGGGTGGGAGCCTGGTGGAGGCTGCCCCTGCACTGCTGGGGGGTGGGGGTGGGTGGGAGACATGAGTGGGGGCCTGGTGGGGGCTGCCCATGGTGGCTGGGGGGTGGGGGTGGTGGTAGACATGAGTGGGGGCCTGGTGGAGGCTGCCCCTGCACTGATGGGGGGTGGGGCGGGTGGTAGACATGAGTGGGGGCCTGGTGGGGGCTGCCCATGGTGGCTGGGGGGTGGGGGTGGTGGTAGACATGAGTGGGGGCCTGGTGGAGGCTGCCCCTGCACTGCTGGGGGGTGGGGGTGGGTGGGAGACATGAGTGGGGGCCTGGTGGGGGCTGCCCCTGCACTGCTGGGGGGTGGGGGTGGGTGGGAGACATGAGTGGGGGAATGGTGGGGGCTGCTCATGGTGGCTGGGGGGTGGGGGTGGTGGTAGACATGGGTGGGAGCCTGGTGGAGGCTGCCCCTGCACTGCTGGGGGGTGGGGGTGGGTGGGAGACATGAGTGGGGGCCTGGTGGGGGCTGCCCATGGTGGCTGGGGGGGTAGGGGTGGTGGTAGACATGGGTGGGAGCCTGGTGGAGGGTGCCCCACAGTGCTGGGGGGTGGGTGGTTTTGAGACATGAGTGGGGGCCTGGTGGATGGTGCCCCACACTGCTAGGGGTGTGGGGTGTGGGAGACATGAGCAGGTGTGCAGGGTAGTCCCCTGTTTTGTGGGCTGCCTGCAGGGGCCGTGGAGGGTGTACAGGGAATACCTGTGAGGACCCACCCAGCCTAATCGCGTGTGTAACTTTCCGCGCACCCCTGTAATACACGTACCCAGCCAAATCGCGTGTGATAATTCCCGCGTACCCCTGTAATACACGTACCCTGGCTAATCGCGTGTAAAACTTCACGCGTACCCCTGTCATACACGCACCCAGCCAAATCGCGTGTGATAATTCCCGCGTACCCCTGTAATACACGTACCCTGGCTAATCGCATGTAAAACTTCACGCGTACCCCTGTCATACACGTACCCTGGCTAATCGCGTGTAAAACTACCCGCTTTGCGTTCCTTGTTTGGCAGCCCTGTAAACTGGTCCAGGGTTAACGCAGCACTTTGCGATGATTTAGCGATTTTGATGGCTTTTCCTTGCGCGAGGGCGTTCTTGGGGGCGTTACTGGCGCTGCTGCAGGGTCGCTGCGTTACTCTGCGCCACGGCTGGTTTGGGAGCCTAAAATCCATGAATACGCTGTGCGCGGAAATCGGTTTTTGGCGCACGCGCCTGGCGCAGACAATCGCACGCGGACACTCTGCACCAGCCGCTTGCGACACTTTTCTGCGAAATTCTATGAATTACCCTGTTAGTATTGAGTAGCACAGTTTTTAAGGTACCATGGTGTGAATGAATCATAGATGAGTCCAGGAATAAAGATGGTGGTCCTGCATGAGAGGTCTTATGAATGGATTCCTGTAGTAAAAGTGATGGTATGTCAGAGGAATTGTCTTGCACTTGGCTAACACCATCGCTATGCGTGATAGTATATGGAACAGGCACAGAGTTAAAAGTGTGGGGAGAAACAATAGAACTCATAATCGGGACAGAGCTTGGAGCGCCGGCCAAAAATGAAATGCCTCACCCATAGTCCTGCAGCTACCTGTAGACAGCCAGAGGGCCGTGTACATCAAATCAAGCAAAAATAAGACACAAGCCGAAACAAATACGGCGAGGTAAAGTCCCGATTCTCGCATCGAGGCCCTAGCAGAAAAATAGTGCACCCCGAAATAATTTAAAAAACTAGAATGCACAACAGTTGTAAGCTGAGATCGAATCAAGCACAAATAAAACACAAAGAGGAAACGGATACAGGGAGATAAAGTCCTGCTTCTCAAATCAAAGGCCTAGGCAGAAAAGATAAAAATGAAAATGCACAACAGTTGGTAGGCTAGGGTTTGCACAGTACAGCTAGTGGTGTAAGGAGAACATGCCGCAGAGGGATGCTGGAATTACAACGGGTGCAGCCAGCACTACAACATCAGGTGGAATGCCGAAACTAGAAGGCCACCCAGATCCAACAACACAGGAAGGCGACGAGCCAGAGCAGGCGGGAAAGGCTGCTTAGACTGCCTGGAGGTGACGTGCCACACAAACTGGACCAGTCTAGCAGCCTCCAGCAGGACACTGATTAATTTCACAGCAGCAGACTGGCTGATGGCGGGGAAGAGGATGAGCTGCGGGGACGAGGCCGCAGCAGCCACAGCAACCTGGACAGGAACCGTAAATGTGAAGCCCTAAAATACCTTACCGGGCAGATAGTCCTCCTTATCACAGATCATGCTCCTCTGAATGGTTGGCCCGGAACAAGGATACCAACACCTGAGTTTTTCATTGGTTCTGGTCCCTACAGCCATACTGGTTCATTGGGAGAATCATTTACAAGCAAAGGTCCACTTCTTAGGTCAACATCCCATTGAAAATCCAGGGGGGAGCTTGAAACAAAGGGGTAAATCTGCCGGGATACCGTCCACCGCTATTAACGTTACTGCAATTTGATCTGAGACTATAAGCGCCGAATCCCAAGTTGCGGTGGGGCGGTAAGTCCCTATTCATATTCGGTTCATAGGACTCAATGGGTCATTTTTGGCGCAATTACCATGGCGCTATTAGCGCAGTAGTAATTGCAGTGAAAATGGGCAGAAAGTTGGTGGATCTACCCCCAGCTCAAAGCTGGAGGTGAATCCCCAACTTTCCACACAACTCATCGTTGGGCAGAGCGGTAATGTGGCAGTAATAGCGTTACCGCTGCACTTTTACTACTGCGCCCAAATTGTGATGAGGCCCTAAGCCATCAGCCAATGGGACCAGGTGGCTTTTTAAGGGTAACACAGAAATGCAAAATGGATCTCTGATCTTCCATTTGCCCTGACTAACAGGGCTGGGAAGATCTGGAGTCTGAACGTATAATGTTGAACTCGAAGTTAAGAGGGGTGGATACTATCTAAATAGTGAGATAATCAGTGGTAAGCCGAGTTTTAAACAGATCATCAAGAGAAAAGCGCTGGTCGGTTCCCAGTATGACTTTGTGACGTGGGATCTGTCTTTTAGACCGCTTTTGTCTTTCAGTGTGGACTCATTGCTTGTGGCCTGTGACCGCCCCTTCTTCGGACGCTACCAAGCGGTTGTCTATGGAAGACCTGCAACTCAGGCAGGAAATGGGAATTCTTAGTTCAAGCAGGGGTCTGTAACCTTTGACTCGACAGATGTTTTGTACTACAACTTCCATTAGCCCTAGTCAGAATAGCCAATGGTGCGGGTTCATGGGAGTTATAGTCCTAGATATTTGAAGAGCCAAGATTTGCATATCCTTGGCCTAGAGTGTTCAGGGTAGAAAATCCTTAATCGCTGTTGGTTGAGCAGGATGCGTATACCTTATATTCTAAGCCTACTTTGGGAATTGTTTTAAAAAGGACTGCAGAATCTCGATTCCAATGTATTGTGTTTTTTTGTATTTTGCTTAAGTAAAATTGTGTGCTATTTTTCAGAAGTGGAAGTTACTTTCTGATAATACTGAAGAGTGTAACGCTTTGCAAGTGATGGCATTAGACTTGCTTTTTGGGGTCAGGTAAATATATTTCTGGCTCCAACTTTCTTACAAACTTCAAGGATGTCTGTATTTTTTTGAGTCATTAACTCTCAGATCCTTTGTTTTCACACAGGTCTGCGTCGATGTTCTTTCGTCTCTAGAGTTCCATTCGCTAACAGGCCTTGGTGGTCGCCTAGTGCTCCGGAGCACCACTCCTTTAAGTTCACTGATGTTAAGGACACGAATCTCAGCAGTGAATACTTCATTTCCTTTCCGTCGCCCCTGCACTTCAGAACAAAAGTTAGATGCAATGCTTCCACTGGAGTCCAGCTCAGGATGCAACCTGCTCGTCTTGGGAGAAAGACAATACGGAGCAACACAGGTTCCATTCCCGAGTCCGCGTAAGCATGTTATCAATAACCAATTACACACTGTAGGCAACTTTGGGATTTCCTTCAGTAACTGTGTTATGGCTCTTTGGATAATTTTACCACAACTCCCAAAAAAACGTTTTTCTTTGTACTACCGGCTCAGTGTCGCTGCACTAGGTTTTGCATTGTTAGAACAACTGCTCACAATGTGTGATTCTTTCTTGGTTTGCTTGGCTTTGTTGGCACTACTGCACTAAGCTTTTGGGTGTTTAAGACCACAGCTACCAACTTGCAATTCTTGAATGGTTCGTTCCTTTGTCTTTGTCAGTGCCAGTGCCGTAGGCTTTTGGGCAGGTTAGAACCACAGCTCCCAACATGCAATTCTTCTTTCATTTCATTGTCAGCACCACAGTGGGAGGCTCTTGGCATGGTACAACCACAACACCCAACATTCAGTTCTTATGTGGTTCTCTCGGCTTCCTGTGCACCAAGGCAGTAGGGCTGTTCAATAGTTAGAGCATACCTCACAACATGCAACTCTTCTTTGGTTCTCTCGGCTTCCGTCCTCCACTTCACTCTGGCATCTCGTTTTGAACGCTCACCATCCCTCACCGCTTCGGCACTCAAGTTATTCCAGGATCGGCTTCTTTCCTTCACTCTCTGCCCTTGGCTATTTTTCTCATCTCAAGGTCGTTTGCAAGCCTATGCTCCTCTGCGCTTCTCTCATAACCTGGGCATTTGTCCATTAGTTAGGCCAGTGTATCACCCATTTCTCATTCTTGCCAGCCCCTTTCCTTTCCCCTCTAGTAAGGTGCTGAATGAGACATTTTCTTTTGGTTTGGCGTAACAAGGCCGCAGATTTATTTTCACACATATACAACCACAGCAAACAGATCTTGAAAATAGTTCCAAAGATGTAGCGACTGCTCCTTGTCCTGCTTCCCCCTTTTTATCCATGTCCATTGCAGGCCCAACTCCCCCAAGACCTTCGAGTCTGAGAACCGCCTGCCCCTGCAGGTATTTGCAGACTGGGGGAGCGCCGTTTGTTGGAGGGAAGCTGAGCCCCAATTGCTACCGCCAGACACCCCCGCCGTTTAGGCTCCCAGGAGGCGCTGTCCAGACTGGGCAAAGCCCCTTCTGGTTTTGCAATGGCTCATTCGGAGTCTTTCTCTTCTCATTGGTCGCCACAACACCGCACTGTCGTCCTGCGACAACGACGTCCAGGCTCTGCCGTAGCTGTAGGGTTGGTGGGTGGGAAAACGAAATCCTCTCCTGGTTGACGGGCGCCCGCTGCATATGAAGCCCTTGCTCCTCCCCTTTCCATTGTTGCCCTTCGCGGGCTTACTGTTGCGCTTGGCGCTCTTTTGGACTCTTGCCGCCCTCTCCCCTGCCCCCGAGGGGGGGAGGAGGGACGAGAGAGCGGAACGAGGAAGGCCCCTGCCCCGGTTATCGGGGTGCCTCCTCCATTTCCTTTCTGTATTTCCGTCGTCACCTTCATAACCTGGGCATTTGTCCATTAGTTAGGCCAGTGTATCACCCATTTCTCATTCTTGCCAGCCCCTTTCCTTTCCCCTCTAGTAAGGTGCTGAATGAGACATTTTCTTTTGGTTTGGCGTAACAAGGCCGCAGATTTATTTTCACACATATACAACCACAGCAAACAGATCTTGAAAATAGTTCCAAAGATGTAGCGACTGCTCCTTGTCCTGCTTCCCCCTTTTTATCCATGTCCATTGCAGGCCCAACTCCCCCAAGACCTTCGAGTCTGAGAACCGCCTGCCCCTGCAGGTATTTGCGGACTGGGGGAGCGCCGTTTGTTGGAGGGAAGCTGAGCCCCAATTGCTACCGCCAGACACCCCCGCCGTTTAGGCTCCCAGGAGGCGCTGTCCAGACTGGGCAAAGCCCCTTCCGGTTTTGCAATGGCTCATTCGGAGTCTTTCTCTTCTCATTGGTCGCCACAACACCGCACTGTCGTCCTGCGACAACGACGTCCAGGCTCTGCCGTAGCTGTAGGGTTGGTGGGTGGGAAAACGAAATCCTCTCCTGGTTGACGGGCGCCCGCTGCATATGAAGCCCTTGCTCCTCCCCTTTCCATTGTTGCCCTTCGCGGGCTTACTGTTGCGCTTGGCGCTCTTTTGGACTCTTGCCGCCCTCTCCCCTGCCCCCGAGGGGGGGAGGGGGGACGAGAGAGCGGAACGAGGAAGGCCCCTGCCCCGGTTATCGGGGTGCCTCCTCCATTTCCTTTCTGTATTTCCGTCGTCACCTTCATAACCTGGGCATTTGTCCATTAGTTAGGCCAGTGTATCACCCATTTCTCATTCTTGCCAGCCCCTTTCCTTTCCCCTCTAGTAAGGTGCTGAATGAGACATTTTCTTTTGGTTTGGCGTAACAAGGCCGCAGATTTATTTTCACACATATACAACCACAGCAAACAGATCTTGAAAATAGTTCCAAAGATGTAGCGACTGCTCCTTGTCCTGCTTCCCCCTTTTTATCCATGTCCATTGCAGGCCCAACTCCCCCAAGACCTTCGAGTCTGAGAACCGCCTGCCCCTGCAGGTATTTGCGGACTGGGGGAGCGCCGTTTGTTGGAGGGAAGCTGAGCCCCAATTGCTACCGCCAGACACCCCTGCCGTTTAGGCTCCCAGGAGGCGCTGTCCAGACTGGGCAAAGCCCCTTCTGGTTTTGCAATGGCTCATTCGGAGTCTTTCTCTTCTCATTGGTCGCCACAACACCGCCACGCCAAAGGTGGGTTACCGCCCACCGTGGCTCCCCCTTTTCCTATTTTGTAGTTCTAGCAGTTCTGAGTACACCTTGCTGCCCAGTGCAACTCCGTCTATCCTCCTTTGACCAGGGATTTCACCTTTGCCGGTTGTGCCTGATTTAGGGATACTTCCGTCCCCTCCATCTTTCCGTCATACCTTGACCTGCTCTTGCACAACCGGCTCCCGGTTCGACCACCGCTTTGGGGCCAACTGCCTCCCCTTTCTTCCAACCATCCCTTGGTAGCCCCAACTCTCTCAACCCTCCGTGCCTGCTATCCCCCTGCCCCTGCAGGTGTTTCTGGGCTGAGAGAGCGCCATTTGTTCAAAGAAGCGGAGCCCTCGTTGCCACCACCAGACGCCCCTGCCGTTTTAGGCTCCCAAGAGGGGACTTGTAGGCTGTTTCCCAAAAGCATTGCCTTGTGGATAGGTACCTTCCCCCATACATAAATGCATTTGTCAGCTGAGTGAATAATTGACCACCCTGTCATCTCCGGGAAATCTTGGTTGGTGCAATCGCTACCTGTCCGTATGGATCATCTCCCCCAAGTAATGCCTCCTGGAAAACCCTTTTGAATGGCTCCTGAAAACCAACCAGCCTATTATCCCTCGACATTGCTCATAACTACTAGGTACTCCCATATCTAAACAACTTCAGGCCATGCTACAGCCTTCTGCCGAATTGCATTCTGGTATTTGTAGTCTCGTTATCCAGAAGTGGGGCTTATTTGTATCCATACAACCTATACTATTAGCCATAATTTTATTATCCACCCGCAATGTTTCCGCTAATCTTTCAGTAATTGTGCCTCTTAAAAGAATGTTAAGTCCTGTGGCACGCTATCCTGTCCTAAAGACGTAGAAACCCACTTTAAGAAACCATTACTCGGTCCAGATGCATCCTAACATTTTTCTTGGATGTTGCATAAAAGTCCAGACACGCGAGTTCCGCACGTTGCTGTGCTATGGCAAATGTACTTAACTTTTCACCTCCCGTGGGAGAGACCAGTGACTCACTACGCCCAGCAGTGCCCCCCCACGCAACAGTACCCGGGGCTGTCCCCCCAAATGCCTTGGCCATATGCCCCCCTGTCGTAAAGCCAAGGCGATCAACCTAGGAGATATGCACGCACCCATCTCTCAAACCCAACAGTTTTGGGCTGTGTATAAGCCTAAGGGATACGCCTGGCACAATCCCATGGCCATGCACCCTTCTTGCACCTGCTACCATCGATGGCTAGTAAATACCCCAATATTCCATGGCCATGCACGCACACCTGTAACCATCAATGTACAGTAATACCACGGGAAACCATATCCCATGGCCATGCACTTACACCATGTTTGCACCTACTAACATCAATGGTCAGAAAATCCCTATTCGTAGAAAGTATTCCCTATTATTCGTGTGGACGTTACTGGAAACCAACTCTGATTACTTTTGTTTTTTGGAAAAACCAATCACATGCATGTGTAATGAAAGAAAATTTCAACACTGTAAAGCCGCCATTTTTCCATTTTCAAAACCCCCTTTTTTTTTTTTAACAATAGAGAGCACCTTGACCAATGCGTAGCAGCTGCATGAAAGCCGCATTATTTAAAAATGCACGTGGCAAATGCCTAAACGCATTCTGGGACTTATAGTCTTGTAGGTATACAGGGAACTAAACCCCGGCCAGGGGCATGACTGCGTCTGGCATGAATTGAATCTACCGAATAAAAAGCCAATCTGATACCAATCCTGTGCCCAACTACCATTCTCATAATGCACCTGTCATGATCTCTGCTTCCAAAAGGTCAGGGTTTTCCCAACTCCCTTGGAAGCAGATCCATAACCCAGGTTCCGAGTGCCAACCAGTCCCAATTGGGACCTTTTGGACCCAGTCCTGGCGCCAGTGGCACCAGGCTCATAAATATGCCCAGTCCCAGCGCTGGAAGCGCCGGGTTCATAATGCTTGGGTGGACTTACCTGCAGCAGACCATGCTGCTTACTTGCCTGCCAGTTGAGCCTCTGATCCTCTTCTGTTTGGAACTACTTTTCCTGTTGGGTGGGGCAGGAGCCACTCCCTAGGTTCAGAACACTGGAACTCTTCTGGAAAGCAGGAACTCTTTTCTTACCTAGGCGTGGCTGTGGAAGGAGACACCTAAGCACTACAGGAGGCTATTTAAACCACACCCGATGGATGAATCTTGCTTTGCGTTATTCTGCATCCTCTGCAGCAGAACGCTCATCGTGTCTTCTGCATCTGATCCTGGGCCTAAGGAAAAAGGCTTACCATCCTGAATCCAGTCTTCAGCAACACCTATAAAGACAAGAAAGAACAGGTTAGCATTACGGTCTTCCGTGACAGCGCTTCACTTACCTGGTCCATCGGCTGTCACCAACGCCTCGCGCTGCATTCCGGCATCTGAAAGACAAAGGCTTACCTACTCTTCGTGCGCTCCGGAGGTCTTCGCACTGCATTCCGGCATCTGAAAGACAAAAGCTTACCAACTCTTCGCACGCTCCGGAGGCCTTCAGCGCTGCATCCCGCATCTGAAAGACAAAACAAGATGCGTTTAAAGACATTGGGGAACTTTAATACTCACGTGCCATTACTCCTTTCCACATCTAACCCAGTGGGTATTCCGGCACCCTGCAGCCGCTCCGAACTAGTACCTGCAAAATAAAAAGACAGTTAGAGCGCATCGTGAAGCAGGCAACAAGCGCTTACTTACGTGCTTCCAGGCGCTTCTATTCATCACACGGCTCCATCTTCAACTCACTCCAGCCCGTCATCCGCCATCGCCGGAACCCTGCAAAACAAGAGACATCATTACTAAAGACTTTTAAAGACATTAGAATTACTCGAAACTTACCGTTCGTGCAGTAAACGACGGACAGCAGTCCTCTGAAGTCAAGAGGCCTGCTCCCGTTATCCAGTGAAGAAACTGGTTACAGCACCCTGCCTCGAGGCAGATGGAGAGCACGGCGTTCACTTACCTAAGGTGAGAGCGTTAACCTTTGGGGTTCTACAGGAGAAGAGAAAGGGAAGAAGAGAGAGACATTCAATAACCCAGTTCATTAATCCCATATTTTCTATCTGCAGACATCTTACCCTTCAAGCCAGACATACAGTGCACAGAGGTCCAGCCCAAAGAGCCAGCCGTGTGTTACACATCACCTTTGAAGATACGGTATACGCCCAGTCAAGACCGGCGCCTCTACGGGAATCAGGTGAGCGTTACAGAACGCAAAGCCTACCGCAAAACTCCCATCCAGGCGCTATGGAAACCTCGGATACCGACCAGCTAGCCCAGTTACTTGGGGAACTGAGGGCAGAAGTGCATGCAGCCCGTCAGGAAACGAACGCTCTAAGAAGGGAACTGATTATTTCCAAGGAGCGAACAGATGATCTCGCTAGACAATTGCTACAGTCACAAGCCGGACAGACCCCGTTACCCGTATCTGGGGGAAATCTTCCTTCTACATCCTCTATGAATCCAGTGCAGATCAACCTACCTGGGAATGTACCTCTGGCTCCGCCCGAACGATTTTCTGGTGACCCAAAGAGGTTTGCAGTATTTATCAATCAGTGCCGGTTGCATTTCTTATGCCGGCCAGCAGCCTTTCCAACTGATCAAGCTAAAGTAGCTTTCGTGCTTTCGTACCTTAGTGGCAATGCGGCAGACTGGTCGATCCCTCTAGTAAATCAAGATGATCCGGTCCTCCATGATTTTCAAGCTTTTCAGCTCAGTATGGAAAAACTGTTCGCAAGACATTCACAGGGGCAGGCCTTGGACAATGAGGTTCTTTCGTTGCGACAAGGTAATCAAGACCTATTGGCTTATATTGCGTCTTTCAACAGACTGATAGCGGAAACTCAATGGCCTGAGGACAAAAGGATTACGCTGTTTTATAGAGGTCTACGTGGAGAGCTCAAAGATGTGTTAGCCCAAGTAGTGAATCCCCCACAAGATTGTTCGGACTATATAGACTTAGTCGTTCAAATAGATCACAGACTGCAGAACAGGAAGGCCGATCGTTCCAAGTTTGATGCTCGAGTATTTTCCAAACCGCCAACTCCTTCCAAAGGAGTAGACTCCGGGGAACCCATGCAAATAGGGGGCCTGAAAGGTCCTCTAACACAAAAGGAGCGGGAAAGGAGAAAACAGTTGCAATTATGCCTCTATTGCGGAAACTCAGGGCACTTTCTTCGAGACTGTCCGGTGAAACCTGCCAAGAAAGCAGTAGGAGCTGCAGTTACCAAAGTTACAAACTCTGAGCAGGGAAACGACCTCGCCCGACAAGAATAGAGGTCCTCTTGCCGAGCGTGAAAACCAGTTCCGTGACCTCGCATTTCGTGATACCTATGGTCCTCATTAGCCCTGATAATCCGGATCGATTACATGCAATTGAAGCTTACGTCGACAGCGGTGCCATCGGCAATTATGTGGATCATGAAATGGTTTTGACGATGAATCTAACTCTTTGTCCCAAGGCTGTAAAGGACGTCATTACTACGGTGGATGGAACGGAGATAGCCTCCGGACCAGTAACGCATACCACTCAAGAAGTGACGCTAGTAAGTCAAGATGGACACCATGAGAAGATTGTGTTCGATGTGATCAAGGCTCCTCAGTTTCAGATTATTCTAGGAATACCTTGGTTAGAGAAACACAATCCTCTGATCGATTGGCGAGCAAGAACGGTCCAGTTTCCAGAATGTGTCTCTACTTGTCACCCTCCACCTGGTGTTGCACTGGCAGCAATTTCTTCAGAGACTCCCCAGTTACCTCCCGAATACCTAGAATACCAAGATGTTTTCCAGAAGGATCAGGCTAACTCTCTACCTCCTCATAGGTCTTATGACTGCCAGATAGACCTGATACCTGGATCTACTCCTCCTTGTAGTAGAATTTATGCCCTCACTGAGCCTGAGAACCTTCACCTTCGACAATACCTGGATCAATACCTGGCAAATGGGTTTATTCGTCCTTCCAAGTCCCCTGCTTCTTCAGCTTTGTTCTTTGTTCCAAAAAAAGAAGGAGACCTTAGAACTTGTATAGATTATCGCTCCCTGAACCAGATCACCATCAAGAATAGATATCTGTTACCTTTGATCCCTGAACTCCTGGACCAAGTCAGAAAAGCATGCATATATACAAAGCTGGATCTTAGAGGAGCCTACCACTTGGTACGAGTAAAGGAGGGCGATGAATGGAAGACGGCCTTCCGCACCAAATATGGGCTATTTGAATATCAGGTCATGCCCTTCGGACTTTGCAATGCCCCGGCCGCCTTTCAATATTTTATGAACGATGTCTTCAGAGAGCTCATAGATGTGTGTTTTGTTGTTTACATTGACGACATCCTCGTTTATTCTTCATCGGAATCTGAACATCGGAAACACGTGAAAATGGTCCTCGAAAGATTGCGTCAACACAAACTTTTCGCTAAGTTGGAAAAATGTGTTTTCAACGTGACTGAAGTTGAATTCTTGGGATTCATATTATCACCTAGCGGAGTGCGTATGGATTCAAAGAAGGTCGATGCAGTGCTCAAATGGCCATCACCATCCTCCGTAAAAGGTGTGCAAAGCATGTTAGGATTCGCTAACTTTTACCGCAGGTTTATCCCCGAATTTTCTCGAATAGTCCAGCCCATCACTGCCTTGTTAAAGAAAAACAAACGTTTTGAATGGTCTACCGAGGTGGAACAAGCTTTCCAGGATTTGAAGACTAAATTTATCTCTGCACCAATCTTAAAACACCCTCGCCCCGAACTCCCCTACATCGTGGAAACTGATGCTTCAAGCCTTGCCATGGGGGCAGTTCTATCACAAAAGGACCCGGTAACCAATCAGTTGCATCCCGTGGCATTTTGGTCCCGCAAATTCTCGCCTCCTGAAATCAATTACACGATTACTGACAAGGAACTTCTGGCTATCAAGTCTGCCTTTAAGGCTTGGCGGCATTATCTGCTGGGGGCCCGACACACCGTTACTGTGATTACGGATCACCGAAACCTGCAATATTTGAAAACCGCAAAAGCCCAATCCTCTAGACAACTCCGTTGGGCATTATTCTTTGCCGAGTTTGACTTCATAATTACCTATCGACCTGGTACAAAAAACGGTAAAGCTGATGCCCTTTCTCGGATGGGAGTGGAAGAACACTTGATCAACCCTAAACCTGTACCAATCATTCCCGAACAAAGAATTCTGGGTGTAATCGCCACACAATCCATAGAGGAAGTTAAGGATAAAGCCAGGCAACTTGTAACTCCAGCAGACATACAGAATTGGCATCTGCAGGGAAAGGACTTTGCAGTAAAGGACAACTTATTGTATTTCCAAGAACGATTATACCTGCCCAGCACAGATTTACAGAAAAAAGTAATCTCTTGTTATCACGATTCTTTAATGGAAGGACATCCCGGTATGGCCAAGACCTCAGAAAAGATCAAGCGCTACTTCTGGTGGCCGTCTTGGAAAAAAGATATCAGAGACTTTATAATGTCCTGTGGAGTATGCGCCCAAAACAAGAGTCAAAAGGAAAGACCAGCAGGCCTCTTACGCCCTATTGACATCCCACCTCGCCCTTGGCATACGCTTTCTATGGACTTCATCACCGATCTACCTGCCTTGCTCAGGATACAATACGATTCTAGTAATCGTGGACTTATTCTCCAAGATGGCGCATTTCATTCCGCTCAAAGGCTTGCCAACAGCAGCAACTCTGGCCCGAGAATTTCTCGAAAACATCGTCCGACTGCACGGTTTTCCTTCGGTTCTAATTTCGGATCGAGGTAGTCAATTTATTTCTCATTTTTGGCGAAGTTGCTGTCGGTCGGGTCAAATTGATGTGAGACTATCGACCAGTCACCACCCTCAGACGGACGGACAAACCGAGAGGACCAATCAAACTCTGGAACAGTATTTACGCTGCATGCTGCAACAAACTGAAAAAACTTGGAAAGACATCCTTTGGATAGCCGAATATGCCTACAATAACTCTGTCCATTCGGGAACTGGGAAAACCCTGTTTTTTCTTTTATACGGCAGTCACCCTCGAACCTCGGAGTTGGATCCCCTCCAAGATCTTGAAACACCAGCAGTAGACTACCTGCATTCTACAATCACCCAAGTCTTTAAGGAAGCTGTTTCTCACCTTCAAAGGGCTAAAGAACAATACAAGAAAGGAGCAGATCAACATCGGAAGGAAGCCCCTCAATATCAAGTAGGGGATCAAGTCTGGTTATCCACCAAATATCTACCTCTAAAAGGGCCACGCACATTCAACCCAAGATACCTTGGTCCCTATTCCATCACTACCATAGTAAACCCAGTAGCGGTCAAGTTGGACTTGCCCCCGCACATGAAGATACATCCGGTCTTCCACGTCTCTCTATTAAAACCCGTGCAACCTCAAATCCGACTAACTAAATCTCCAAATCCCATCCTAGTTGATGGAGAACTCGAGTTTGAAGTCAAAAGCATTCTGGACTCCAAGATCTCCAAATCTAAACTATTTTACCTAATTGACTGGAAAGGCTACGGCCCCCAAGAGAGATCCTGGGAACCTGCTGAATATGTCCACGCTCCTCGCCTAATCAAAAGATTTCACCGAACATTTCCTGACAAGCCAAAACCCCCGGAGAAGCCCGGTTTGGGAGGGGCCTTGAGGGGGGGTACTGTCATGATCTCTGCTTCCAAACGGTCAGGGTTTTCCCAACTCCCTTGGAAGCAGATCCATAACCCAGGTTCCGAGTGCCAACCAGTCCCAATTGGGACCTTTTGGACCCAGTCCTGGCGCCAGTGGCACCAGGCTCATAAATATGCCCAGTCCCAGCGCTGGAAGCGCCGGGCTCATAATGCTTGGGTGGACTTACCTGCAGCAGACCATGCTGCTTACTTGCCTGCCAGTTGAGCCTCTGATCCTCTTCTGTTTGGAACTACTTTTCCTGTTGGGTGGGGCAGGAGCCACTCCCTAGGTTCAGAACACTGGAACTCTTCTGGAAAGCAGGAACTCTTTTCTTACCTAGGCGTGGCTGTGGAAGGAGACACCTAAGCACTACAGGAGGCTATTTAAACCACACCCGATGGATGAATCTTGCTTTGCGTTATTCTGCATCCTCTGCAGCAGAACGCTCATCGTGTCTTCTGCATCTGATCCTGGGCCTAAGGAAAAAGGCTTACCATCCTGAATCCAGTCTTCAGCAACACCTATAAAGACAAGAAAGAACAGGTTAGCATTACGGTCTTCAGTGACAGCGCTTCACTTACCTGGTCCATCGGCTGTCACCAACGCCTCGCGCTGCATTCCGGCATCTGAAAGACAAAGGCTTACCTACTCTTCGTGCGCTCCGGAGGTCTTCGCACTGCATTCCGGCATCTGAAAGACAAAAGCTTACCAACTCTTCGCACGCTCCGGAGTCCTTCGGCGCTGCATCCCGCATCTGAAAGACAAAACAAGGTGCGTTTAAAGACATTGGGGAACTTTAATACTCACGTGCCATTACTCCTTTCCACATCTAACCCAGTGGGTATTCCGGCACCCTGCAGCCGCTCCGAACTAGTACCTGCAAAATAAAAAGACAGTTAGAGCGCATCGTGAAGCAGGCAACAAGCGCTTACTTATGTGCTTCCAGGCGCTTCTATTCATCACACGGGCTCCATATTCAACTCACTTCAGCCCGTCATCCGCCATCGCCGGAACCCTGCAAAACAAGAGACATCATTACTAAAGACTTTTAAAGACATTAGAATTACTCGAAACTTACCGTTCGTGCAGTAAACGACGGACAGCAGTCCTCTGAAGTCAAGAGGCCTGCTCCCCTTATCCAGTGAAGAAACTGGTTACAGCACCCTGCCCCGAGGCAGATGGAGAGCACGGCGTTCACTTACCTAAGGTGAGAGCGTTAACCTTTGGGGTTCTACAGGAGAAGAGAAAGGGAAGAAGAGAGAGACATTCAATAACCCAGTTCATTAATCCCATATTTTCTATCTGCAGACATCTTACCCTTCAAGTCAGACATACAGTGCACAGAGGTCCAGCCCAAAGAGCCAGCCGTGTGTTACACATCACCTTTGAAGATACGGTACACGCCCAGTCAAGACCGGCGCCTCTACGGGAATCAGGTGAGCGTTACAGCACCAAAATGGGCTTGAAACATTAAACACAAACTCCTAAACACGGCCACTGACCCCCTTTCATTTCCGCCCGCAAGTATTGCAGCAATTCTTTAAAGCTGCGGCCGTACCTGGACCTCACTTGTAAAGGCACAACATTGCCACACGTTGTCCGATCCTTATGCAATCACAGCCTCCAACCATACCAGCGAACACTGCGCCTATACCATACTGTGCATTGCCAATTGACCCTAAGCGAACCATCGTAAGTGAAAGGCTAGCCATTTTTCGTCCCAAATGCACATCACACCTGCCTATACTGATGTAAGTAGTGAACTGGCCAGTTATATTACAACCACAATATCTTTGGTGGTCCCCTGAGCTACTGAAACATGTGGGGAGGGGCCACCCTTTCACGCAAAATTGCGCCTTAAAAAACACTTGCGTACCGGTGCGTTACAACTGCCCTATCATAACATAAGGGGGCGACACGCCTGCCAGTACTACCCTAGCTCGCTGCTGCCACAGAGCGAATAGTAAAATGCCTCATTGTTAACTTAAACTCGGTAATCCCTGGAGCTGCAAAGTTGCCCCTGAAACGCCTTGTGTATAGGTATGTTGCAGTTGCCCTATCCTAACCTAAGGTGTGGCATAAAGTTGAGCAACACTGCCCCCTCATACCTGCACCTGGGTTGTGAATTCCCCCGCACTTTGCTATTACATCCCTGCTAAACTTCTTAGCCCACATTTGTGCCCATGTCGCACCATCATGTAACTCAGTCCTACCATCTTGCCTCGTGGTGCTCCGACACCCGACACCAGAGTCCAGCCATAATGCTTATAACACCATTTCGTCCTCACTGCCTCGTGATGCACCCCCTAACGTTGGAAAGAGGCATGCCATAATCCTTGTAGCGCAACTGTGTGCTACCTGCCTCGTGGCGCTCCCACACTTAACTTCAAGGCGTCATTCAATACTGTTTATAGTGCCATTTTGTAGTCCCTGCCCAGTGGCACTCCCCCATCCCTTGGGAAGAGTCGTATCTGCTTGTCCCGCCGTTGCAAACGTCAGATCTTTCCTTTTCGTACCGACTGTTTAAATAGTTCCCAAGGTGGCGTTTGACAGTAACATGTGTCGTAAATTGTGCAATTTAAAGACTACAGTACAGTAACTGGTCAAAACTGCTAGGCGCACAGTGAAGTAACACACCATAGCAGCTTATTCGCATTGTCACTTTCGTGACGCCCCTCACCGTGCCTGCAATACTAAACCAGTTGACCACTACTACTACTGCCCGCACAACCGCAATGGAAGAATACATGCCCGCATTTCTACAACATCTTAGTATTTGTGTATGAAATATGCTAAGTTACTCATAACGCGCTTAATACTTAATAGAGGTTTCTATGCGCGGACCGAACCTGGAGTGCTTTGTACCGTCGTGCTTCCAAGGTGAGCACGTTACCCCTTGAGCTATCCTCCACCTTATAAAGTTAGACTGCCGCCTTAAAACCAAAATGCCACGAACCACCACCGGTGGGACCCGAACCCACGACCCCTGATTTAGGAGGACAGTTTCTTATCCATTAGGCCACCGGGACCACTCGTGTGTGACAACCCACCCAGTGCTGTGCTAACAGAAACCACCCGCCTGTTCTGCATGTTGCGGACAACCACCGATCCCAACTTCAACATTCCCCCAAATGTGTCACCTGGGTGGGCATAAGATCAGTACCCCGGTCCGACCACTTAAGGTGCCATATGTAATTTACACCGCAAGTTCTGCTGCAGCGCTTATTAATGTGCGAAATCGGACCACTATTCCCACAATTATTCCTTAGTTGTATACTACTACTTAGTTCCACAACGGTTGCCCTAACGCAGCTTCGCCCGACTGAGATGTTGGACTGAACACCCTGCATGAACAGTTGAGGCCTATTTATTACTCTAACTTTTTGAGATGCTTTTGATTGGAAGGATCCCCGTGTGGCTTCTCGCACACTGTTTCCTTTAATTCCTCTTTCTTTGTCCAACGTATGGGGATACCCTGGCGCCCTTTTAAATTACCGAGACTCTCCCAGACCGATAGTCCCGGCATTAACCCCATATGCGCCCGCCGCCGCTTCAAAAGCACCTAAAACTTTAAACCCCTGCAGCAACTCCCATAAGATCGACCGCCGACCAGCTCCCTTATTGTCCGTTAATACGAGCGGGTACCCCGAGGGGACAGACACCCCGGAGTGACGTAGACCCAGCGTAGAGATGTCATGACCCAAAACCAAGCCCGAGTAATATTTAGGTTTGCTGTGTTGCAGCACAAAAGTCAATCGGGCTCACCGCCATACGACCCAACTAGGACCCAAATAATGAAGAGGCCATACCAACCGCTGACGCTGCACCTGGAAACATAACAATTGGTAACTCGAGTTGGTAGTACCCATATAAGCAACACGGAGAGAGCTAAAGCTGCTTTGTAGAAGCAAAGAGTAATGAGGGCAGCCTGCTTATGCTCTATGTGCCAGCGAAGAGAACAGATACTTTACGAAGCGTTTCTTCTCGAGTGGATGTTCCCATTGCCAAACGTTTCTAAAATTCTAGCCCTTTTCCTCTGAACACAGGAACACTTTTCTGATTTATCTCAGTAACACAGGGGTTGGGAACTGGGGAGACCGATCGTCACGGCATTAACCCCATATGCGCCCGTCGCCGCTTCAAAAGCGCTAAAACCTTAAAACCCTGCAACAACCCACCTAACCTCGATCGCCGCCCAGCTCCCTTATTCTCCTATTAATACGGAGAGCGCACCCAGCTACTTCAGAAGCGACAACAGCGCATATATGGCGCTATATCCACCCCGATCCTTACCCGACGCCTACTCCTTGCTGGAACACCATCCACTCCTTCACTGGAAATCGCCCCAACATCGGAACTCTTCATCTTTCTGGATCGAAAAAAGCACTCCAGCAGACACAGCATCACGGGATCACAGAATCACAAACAGCAACAAATCCAAAACGAAATCCTCTCCTGGTTGACGGGCGCCCGGCTGCTGGAAGAGCTGCAAGTCAGCGACTGCTCCTTGTCCTGCAAAACGAAATCCTCTCCTGGTTGACGGGCGCCCAGCTGCTGGAAGAGCTGCAAGTGCTCCTGTGCCGGGCGCCCGCTGCATATGAAGCCCTTGCTCCTCCCCTTTCCATTGTTGCCCTTCGCGGGCTTACTGTTGCGCTTGGCGCTCTTTTGGACTCTTGCCGCCCTCTCCCCTGCCCCCGATGGGGGCAGGGGGGACGAGAGAGCGGAACGAGGAAGGCCCCTGCCCCGGTTATCGGGGTGCCTCCTCCATTTTCTTTCTGTATTTCCGTCGTCACCTTCAGTCTCTCTCATTGCCAGCTCATTCTTAAGCCTGTGCTTCCCTCGCTCCTTCTCTCGGTTGGTCACCAAGTCTCTTGGGGACTGGGCAATCTCGTCAGTCTGTTTTCCATCACTGTTTTATCTGCGTGCTGGTCTCTTGGTACCTAACAATGTAGATGGTTGTTGATCACTCCGCCATGTCCCCCGAGGTTCTCTCTGTTGTACCTCTTTCTCAACAATCCTCCTTACAATGGCCACACCTCTTCTCGCGCTATCCTTTATTTCTTAACCCTGTGGCTCTCTATGTGTGGTCATGTGTTTATAGATATTAAAGAAATGTTATTTATCGCTGAAACTTTATATGGTGAATAGAATAACTTCATCATAAGATTAATGGAGGGAAACTCTTTCGATGAACCCTTACAACTTGCAATTGCTCTGGGCAGCTTTCCGGTCCATCGTTTCCCTGCTTCCTGTAACATTACAGGAGGCAGAAATCATATGCAGACCAGGCTTTGTTATACTGAAAAGAAGCGGTTCAGCCCAAACTGCTGGGTTAGTTCCCTCCTGCAAAAGATCATGAGAAACCCAAGTGTAGCCCTTGTTTTCTGGCCCTATCCTAGGCCAGAGAGCACTCATTCCTTGCCCCTTGCCCGGGGCAATGGGAGCCATCACCGCCAGCGCCCAGGACTGCTGGATAAGGAGGGGCGCTGCAACTGCCAAATAAATGTGCTGTTAACAGGAGATGAGCTACACCCTGAGTTCTTAGCTAACTACCTGGACACAGACATAAAGGTGAATTCTATAGGGATCCAGACAGGGGCCCCTCTTTATTTTTTAAAACACTTAAACTACCTTAAACATTTGAATCCCCTTGATGTGAGTACCATTGAAAATGGGGATCTGCTACATCAGCCCACCCTTCCTTGTTCCATACGGTGAGTCCGATGCAACAAACCCCTTTCCTACCTCTAGGTAACACCTGCATGCAGTGTGCGGCTAGAGGATCCCCTCTGTGGGTGGTCCCACCCCGTTAGGCAGCCTCAAGCAGGATATCGATTCCTTGCACTCCCTCATGCCAGGGCCTCCCCCATACCCCATTTTTCTATAATAATAAAATCTTACACTTACTTAACTTTTAACCTATTTAACATTCCCCTACTCCCTACATAACAGTTACCCTACTTAACCTTCATTATACATGTAAAATGTATAAATATATATACCAACTGACATACAACATATATAATATACTATCTCACAATGGGGGTGATTGCGGCAGTCAATCACCCTCTTCACAGTACCTCTGGTAGTGTCTTTGTGGTGGTGTTTGGTGCCTGTCCCCTGATGGTTGCATGGGGCCTGGACCCACTTCTTTCTTCTTTCTTCTGGTGGGCCCCATTCACCACATGGGGCCACCTGGCTCACCACGCATGGCCTGTGCTTTTATAAATGTGGGCGATCCCCTGCCAGCATGGTGGTTCACCCATCTCCACCTCGATGTTCAGGGTGGGCCCCATAAACTGGAGTGCCCACCCACAATCAGCACTACACCCTATGGCCACTTCATGATCTTCTGGGTAGCCCTGCTGGCGTGTGTGTTGCCCACGTCACCACTACACCCTGGGCACCATCATTGTTTTAGGCGACGGCCCCACTCACATGGGGACATTGTCACACTCACTGCCTCACCCGGGCATCATTTTAAATTCAGACTGCATCCCTATAGCAACGGGGACGCTGCCATGATCACTGCTGCACCCACGGCTGGCTCCTTTTCTGGCCCATCCCCTCTGCAATGCGTTGCAGAGATTCAGTGAACAGGCTGCTGGAGCTTCTCGTAGCAGCCTGGAGCTTTTCCTCACCGGGGAGTCCACGACGAGGTAGCCTGGGACATTCAGCATCCCAGCTCTTCACCTTCCGAGCTGATGCCTGGCTTGCACAACCCAGGAGGACTTTCAGAAGGGGCCTGGCTCGCTGGCCACGAGGCGCGCAGACAAGGGCATGGCCTGGCAGCCTAGTTCGGGCCACTCCCCTCACATGGCCCGGACTGGGCTGTCAATTTTCAGGCGCTTACCTTGCCTGGGCCATCCAGTCTGGCCCCCGGATGGCCCAACACCGCCACACCCCCGTTGGTGGCGGAGCTGCCCCTGCCAAGCATCTCAGCGTTTGAAGAGCTTGAGACAGTCACACCAGTCCTAACAGGCACACTCTCCTTGGACACCAGGGCCCCCTAGGCCCGCTTTGTAGGAATTCCAGCACCCATGACCAGCCGTTAGATAGGTTTGGTGGTCCCCTTCCAGGGAGTAGGTTAACCATTCAAGAGCTGCAAAATTCCATATTTTTCCGACCCATTCTTGTTCCAACGGGGGTTCCTTCAACTTCCACTTTTGTGCTAGTGCCAGGGCCCCCGCCATCATTAGGATGACATATACTTTGTGCTCTGCTTTCGAGGTCAAATCTTCCAGAGTGCCATGTAGGCCTATCATTGTCAAGCCTCTATTGCCTCTTCCCTTTACCCCCAAGGTCTGTTCTATTGCCTCTTCTATCACCCCCCCAGTACTCTTGTATATGGGGCATTCCCACCATATGTAGTTCCACGTCCCCTCCATCCCAAATTCCCTCCAGCAGCACTTGGATTCCAGGGGATACATTTTGTGGAGTTTTGCTGGGCTTAAGTGCCAGGGTGGGACCAATTGTATCCATATTTCCTGGATCGGGAGGGACCTCGTAAGCTTGGGTATGTTCGCCCACAGGTTTGTCCAGTCTGTTTCTTCTATTGGGTGCCCTATAGTTGCTTCCCCATGTTTCATGTATCACCTTTGGGCTGGGTCCTCCCCCTTTTTTTAGGTGTGCAGATATTGTCACCACAAACCGCCTGTCCCTGGGATCTGTGGTCAGATATTTCTCAAAGGAAGTTAAATCGCACGTCGCTGCTTCTTTCATAAGGGGGTGCTGGAGCCAGTGCCTTATTTGGGTATATCTGAATCGCTCTCCTTCTCCTACCCCAAAATCTGCCATTCATTGATTGAAAGACTTCACCTCTGGTCCGTCAAATATGCCTCGGATCTTTTGGCACCCTCCCTCCCATTTACGAAAAGCCTTACCTCTCCACCCCGGGGTAAATTGTATTGCATTGCCGAAAATCGGTGTTAATGGGGGATGGGTAGGTGGTAATGTGGGTGCGTTTAATCGTTTCCTCCCAAGAGTCTCCGACTAAGGAGAGTATCTTGCTACTGTACATTTTGGGGGATCTTTCTGCCTTGGGCTTTCACAGAACCTCCTCCAAACTCTCACCTACAACTGCCCTGTCCATTGGTGTCCAGATGTTGTCCTGATCACCCTTCTGCCAGTCTCTAATCATTCTTATTTGGGCAGCCACGTAGTATGCTTTAAAGTCTGGTTCCCACAAACCCCCTCTATTCCTAGGCATCGTCATTACCCTTTTCACTATCCTCAGTCTCCTATTGTTCCAAAGGAATCTACTTGTGTGTTTTTGGATAGCTCTAAATAGGGAGACGGTTACTTGCTTTA
This sequence comes from Ambystoma mexicanum, assembly GCF_040938575.1. Lineage (NCBI taxonomy): Eukaryota > Metazoa > Chordata > Amphibia > Caudata > Ambystomatidae > Ambystoma > Ambystoma mexicanum. The sequence goes on from NC_090932.1 coordinate 1,303,120,606, forward strand.
GGAGAGCCGAGAAACAGTATAACAACTGGGGGAGTATGACCATCTTCAGCACGTTTATTCTGCCTAGCCATGTTATGGACAAAGGGCCCGAGTCTACCATCTTGTTTTTAATGGATTCTCGTAAGGGTGAATAATTTGCCATATGAAGCTCTTCTATTGCTAGTTTAATACCTAGGTATGTTATGGCCTTCTCGACCCATCTGTACGGGTAACCCCTGTTGAGTTCAGACTCTACTTCTTTTGGGATTGTCAAATTTAATATTTCGGACTTGTGTGTATACATTTTCAGTCCGGCAACGGCCCTGAATCGTCGCATCTCATTCTCTAGTGCCCTTAAGGAGGTCTCTGGGTGGGTTATCGATAGCAGGATGTCGTCGGCAAAGGCGGCTATTTTGTGTTCTCTTCCCACGAATGTCACCCCTGCTATTTCCTTGTTGCCCAGAAAGGTTCCAAGTGTATTGCGTAAAGCAGGGGCGACAAGGGGCAACACTGTTTTGTGCCCCGCTGAACTTTAACTGGTTCCATTAGTTGTCCATTTATGGCCAATCGCAGTGATGGGTGTTGGTAGTTAGCAAGAATGATGTCCCCGAAGCCCTTCTTTTCCATTGTTGTGAACAAGAACCCCCACTCGACCCTATCAAAAGCTTTCTCAGCATCCAGGGCTACTAGGAGAGATGGAATTCCTTTCTTATTAACCTTTTTTATGAGATGTGCAATCCTTCTGATGTTGTCGCTGGTTTGTCGGCCGCTGACAAAACCTGACTGATCTGTGCGTACAATGTGTGGGAGGATTTGATCGAGTCTATATGCTATTGGTTTCGTGTACATTGTGGCATCAACGTTAATTAAAGTGAATCGCCTTATATTTCTCCACTGTGCAACCATGCTCTGTACTGCTCTCTTCACATCTGTTTTACTTCATTTCCTTTCATCGAACCAATCATTGCGTAGACTTATCAATTCTTTTTTGTGCATTTTCAGTTTTTTTCTCATTCGTGCTCAATGTTGGTACGTTTGGTTCAGAAGTTGGCTGCTAGGTCTCCCAGAAACCTAGCTCTGCTCTTTGTGTTTGTCTTCTCTCAGTGCGCAGTCCCTTGTGCCATATTTGTCAACAGTGGACTTGTTGCTGTTTCAGGATGCAGTCAGGATTTCTGTTCCTGCCAGACCCATTCAGGCTGCTAGTTCGTGATTATTTCTTCCTTGTTCTTGGATTAGGGACCAGACTCAGGAGTCCAAGCGTGCCAATCATCATTTTTCATAGTCCTCCTGACCAGTGATATGAGTACCAAAAAAGTTGTGGAACTTTGACTCCGATGGGGGACAGAGAGTAGGAAGGAAAGGAGCAACGTGCCACACATTTCTCAAGGATTGCACTCATGCTGGTTGACAGTCAATTGAGTTGAAACCGATTTCAGTTTAGCTGTAACTGATATCCACTGGAAAAGTGTCCTTTAACTTCACAAGGAACAGTTCTGGAATGGTGAAAATGGTTGCAAAAAGTAGTGGAGGTGTTAACAGTAAAAAATCAAAGTAGTGGAACACCGCTCCCGACCGTTCCTGCTCACTTCGACCACTGCTCCTGACTTGTTATATTCCTTAACCAATGAAGGCTTTCCGTCTTCCCAGACACATATCCATGAAAATTCATGCCATATTCCTTGATGCCTATGAGGTGGTCAATGTGATTTTCTCGATATTTGTAGGTCATCTAACAAAAAGACTGATTTTCTTGGCCGATTTTCGGCAGAGTACAAAAACGAAAAAAAGACATTCCCTCGCCCTCACCTGCCCGCCACCCCCTGCCCCCCTCTGGTGGAATTAACTCAAAATCGGGGGGTTTCACCCCCGAACACCTACTCACTCAATCCCTGACCACCCCCCCACCACCCAAGACTCCCCCAATTGAAAAACATATACAAAGACACAACACACACAGACACACAAACACTCGATGCCGCTTCCGGGTCCTGCCATACCTGTAAGCCCCTGCGTGCACTCGTGTGCAGCAGGGGCGTGACAGTTCAATTTAGAAAGTCCTCTCCGTGCGTTCATGAAGCAGTCTTTCTAAATCGAATTTTTTTTTATGTCGTCTTTTTCAAAACAACCTCTTCACTTAGGACCCAAAGAGGGGTATAAGCCACCCCCCTTCCCTCTTCCAGTGGGAATGAGGAATGTGACGTGTTGGGAGGACTGAATGTAAGGATTACTAAGAGTAATGATGATTACTATTAAGGATTAGATCCTGTTAGGGAGAAGCCCGATTCAGAAGAGAGGCTTGTGCATAGGCTGATGCTCAAGAGCGAGTCCAGCTTCTACCCAGTGGGACCAGAACCATTAACGAAAGAAAAGGTACATGAGGCCAGCAGGAGGGAGGTGGGGGAAGAGAGAGGAGCGGAGGGACAGGGGTATGTAGGGTAGGGGTGGAAAGGGAAGCAACCCGGTGGCAGGGGGAGTGGCAGAGAGAAATCCTGCAGGGGCAGCAAATTTCCACAACCTTGCTCTTTGCCCGGTGATTACCATACCATGGGCATAATTTGGGGGGGGCAAGGGTGTTTGTCCCCCCCAACTTTTATGGCACACCAGTCTGTGCCACTCATTTTGTAGGAGCCCCTTTCATTTAGATGCCGGCCCGCAACCCCCAACATTTTCAGCAAAGATTCATCTGCACCACTGGATGAGAACCCACCCAGCTGGCGACAGAGATTCTGCGCAGAAGGAAATCCTGTTTCGGTGGTCCAGTCTCAAACGATACACTGCCACTCCCGCTCAGCCTTGAACCACCCCAATGGCGAGTATCAGACATGGCAGAGGTTGCCTGGTAGCAACAGTCCTCCTAATTCTTCACCTTTGGACCAGGGAGCCTGGAAGGTAGGGGGCTTCCAAGACTTGGACTGAACCCTGTGCCCTTTGATTTCCAGAGGTAGCCTCAAACCCTGTGTCCATTGATGTGGTCCTAGTATCTCGACGGACCGAGGAGGCCAAAACTACCATCAGACGTAGATATTGCAGTCTCTTGAAAAGGCTGGATATTGCGCCTACCTTCAGGAACCTGACACCATAACAGGGTCACTAGGTCGGAATTCACAGGCATATCAAGGGCACACTGACCCTCTTTCGCCTGTATTGGGGCAGTAATTCGAATCCAGGCACTGCATTTCTGAAGATTGGACATGTTGGAGTGTACAAGTGTAGGCTAAGCAATTAAGGTGCCGACTGCATACATGACCCCAAGCGTGCAAACCCAATGTTTCCAGAGGGACTTGCATAACCCGATTGTCCCCCCTCCACTCCCCCCTCCGCTGCCCGGGCTCAAACAGTGCCCAGCTAGCTTGGGGTTACAGCCCTGCATATGTAACACCCCTGGGAGGAGAGACAAAGGCGCACGCACACGCACACGCGCACACACACACAGGAGCCTTCAGAATCTTGACTGTGTAGGACAATGGACTGTGCTCACCACTGCAGCGACAGGGGGTAGTGGACTTTCCTGCGCTGGGAAGAAAAACAGAGGCAGAGGAACAAAAACGTTATGGCGGTTGGAGCGGATCAAGAGAGAGATAGGGAAGTAAGCGTTAGAAAATGGTTCCCGGGGGTGGAGGCTGTGCCACCTGGAGGTGAAGGAGGTGGAGGAAAGGAAACACCCGCCCTGGGGGAGAGAATGCAGTGGAATGGGCCCGGCCGGGTGAGAAACCTAGGTCGAATGAGCGGGGGGAACCGAAGAGGAGCGGCCGGTATTGCGGAGTGGGTCCAGTGCACGAGGATAGACAGGTAAGTCAGGGCCACGCCAGGAGCGGGGAACAGCCAATGAGGAGAATGGGGAGCAGCCAGGGCGACGCTACTCTGTGGAGTAACAGTGGCCGAGTGTGGCATCAACCTGCCCCCATCCACGGGGGTGTAGGCACCGGAGTGCTGCTGTGTGGCAGAAGGCCATTGGACTGGCACCCGGGTAGAATGGAGGACCCACCCAGCGTATGTGAGGTGGGATGTACCATGTAGGTGCAGGCAGCGTGCAGCAAGGTTACACTTAGAAATAGTAGTTCGTGTCTTCCCTTGCCAAATCGACCCTATACAATGAGCACTAACCATCTGGCATGTTCCTGGGCGCACTTTCCTCCAATCTGACCCGGAGGGCTCCTTTCATTCCTCACATGAGTCAAATTTGGGGCAAATGTGTGTTGCTCAAATTAGAGCTTTTCAACAGTCGAAACAGGAAAAGGTTTCTTTAACCTTCCGAGGTGAAGGAACTTATATAGTGTGTTGTGACATGATAGGTTATGGCCCGAGGATCGAACCTGTGGTGCTCCGTGACGTCTTGCTTCCAAGGTGCGCACGTTGCCCCTGAGCTATCCGAGTGGGTTCTCCATCAGCTGCACACCGTCACAATGGGCGAAAGGTGTATGTTATATTTGCAGTTGTGGGTACCTGCTGTGTTATCATCCAGGACCTCAGGATGGAAGCCCATCTTCTGTCAATCATATTGTTGCAGGCCGCTTGCCTGGCGCTATTATCTCTCTACAGTTGGTCCTAGGGGGGTGGTGGTATGTTATCGTCCAGGGCAACCCGGAAGGAGATGTAGAACTCGTCAGGACTGGAGTCATTTAATTGGTGAAAGGAGCACCTGCCCCTAACATAAAATTCGTCAAAGTATTTGTTTTTCTTTGGTTCTGGATTGGTAGACATAGAAAATCATGCATAATGCTGGCCTGTGTGCCTTTAATAGAATATAAACCCCCATCCACGATATTGAAGGCGATTAACCATTGTCATACAACTCTTTCATTGTAACAGGTCTGGTACCATCCTGCTGCCTGCACAAGAAATCTTCGAGATAGTATGAGTATGAGCAGGCCCAGCTGAAGATGTGGGGGGAAAAGGGGGGTGGCATTCCAACATGATGAGTGGAGGCCCCCTTGCTTACAGCGGCGAGCAATCTGCGATTCCTGTGGGGGGCATACATTGTTATGGAGATAAACATAAGATTAATAGCCGCCAATTATTCACTAGAGGGCAAGCCAGAAGGGAGCTGAAACACTTAATACCCACTAAATAGCTATGGATTGGGCTATGAATCCTTTGTAAGCAAGTGGCTGATGTGGAGGAACCAGTGTTAAAAGCCAACAAGGTGATAACTCTTCTGTTTTCACCCAATGGAAGTGATGGCCGGACGGGTTCCAGCAAACGCAGATTGTAAGGGGAGTGCCGCAAAGCACACACTGTAAACCCCAAGTAATTTATGATATGATATGATATGATATGATATGGTATTTGTAACGCGCCTATACACAAGTGTTTCAAGGCGCGACGAGGCAGGGAGGGAGGGAAACAAGGGGAAGACAGACAAACGATCCTACTAGGCCAGGTGTCATTCAGATCGGGCAAGTGCAGAGGTAAGGGGAAAAGGAGAAAGTGCAGGGGGAGGAGGTGGGGGGGAAAGTGCAGTACACGGTAAGTAGCGTAATAAAATAATAAATAATAAATAAAAGGGCCAGCTGGTGGCAAGTGCGAGGTAAGTGCAGAGCAAGTGCTAGGAAGGGGGCTGTAGGGATACAGTGACAGTCCCACAGTGCAGGGGGAGCCAGGGAGGCAGTACAAGTGGAGAGTGGCTGGGCCCTGGACCGAGGTCGCTGAGAGTGGCCAAGATGCAGGTTTAGTGCAGAATTTCAGTGGGGAGTTAAGCAGGTTTAGCAGGGGAGAGGGAGAGAGAAGGCAGAAGCGAAGAGGAAGGTTTTGAGGTGCTTCCGGAACCGGAGATGGTTCTCCTCAAGTTTCAGGGAGGCAGGAAGGCTGTTCCAGAGGGAGGCCCCTGCTGCGGAGAGAGATCTACCCCCAGCTCGTTGCTTCGAGAAGCGGCTGACCATGAGGGAGTTGGAGACGGATGAGCGAAGGGCTCGTGAAGGAAGATATTTAGGAAGAGAGAGTTGAAGGTATTTAGGCCCCAGGCAATATATAAAGGAATATATTGTTGTGTTATTAGGCTTCTGACTGGCAATATGGGACAGTTGCTGTGGTCACCCTGACGCTACAGGCCCCTTTCATTTGAAAAAGTTGAAAGGCCCTTACGCCGTCCCTGGGTATGAGGATTTTGTGGCCTGTGTGAACACATCGTTAGGAACTCAGAAAAGGGAAAGCAGTTCAGGAATCAGAACAGTTGTATTCTCTCATCAGTAATGAAGAGTGCTGCAGGGAATAGTTCGAATTGTCCATAGTTACAAGTCAAGGGGGCGTGTTGTAGAGCAAGGATTTAAAGGTACAGTGCCCATAAATCCTGCTGTGTACACTAATTGCCCCTCAGCAATACTTAAGAGGTTACGCGGCCACCACCCAAAAAAGGCCTGCAACAGCACAGCCTTAGCTCACCCTTATCAGCATAAATTCAAATTCTATGTACCACTGCTCCCTTCAAGACACACCCTTCAGTGCAGCACTGCGATATTACACTCCTTTTCTGTGCGCCTGCTAAAGCAAGGCGCTCCACTAGGGAAAGGACAAACCACACCCGTTCAGCCTGCCAGGAGATGTGTCTTCCACCAACTAACTCCCAAACTCTCATAAAAGGCCCTCAACAGACAACCTTTCCATAGGCGCCCTAGAGGGCGGCCAAGGGGGGCAATTGCCCCCCCACCATATTGGCTGCTTTGTCCCCCCTAATTGGTGTCCTACCCAGTGGGCGAAGTGGGCGGGAGAGGATGGGAGTGGTGCTCCCCTACTTAAAAAAAAAAAGTTTTACTGTTGCTATACTTTTATTTTAATAAAGAAACCGTTCCGGAATGGTTTCGTTTTAAAATAAAAGTGTAGGAAGAAGTTGAAACTTGCACTGGACATTCCCTTAAACAGCAGGTGTGTTTGGGGGTTTGGATTGCGCGTGGCCGGGGTGTGGCACTGCTGGGGGGTGGGGGTGGTGGGAGACATGAGTGGGGGCCTGGTGGAGGGTGCCCCTGGTGGCTGGGGGGTGGGGGTGGTGGGAGACATGCATTGTTGATCAGTAGTGCAAGGTGACATGTGGGTTGGCTGAGGGGCATGCCCATGGTGGATGGGCTGCCTGCGGGACATGAGCAGGGGTGCAGGGTAGTCCCCCATGGTGTGGGCTGCCTGCAGGGGCCGTGGAGGTTGTGGAGCGTACACCTGGGAGGACCCACACGGCCAATTCACGTGTGGTACTCCCCAGAACCCCTGAAATACACATGCCCTGCTGAAATCGCGTGTGGAACTTCCCGCGCACCCCTGAAATACACGTACCCTGCTCGCACTGGGCCAATCGCGTGTGGAACTTCCCGCGCACACCTGAAATCCACGTACACGGCCAAATCGCGTGTGGAACTTCCCGCGCACCCCTGAAATCCACGTAACCGGCCAAATCGCGTGTGAGACTTCCCGCGCACCCCGGTATACACGCACACGTATTTTTTGTCAGCGGGTGTCCGTGTTTGTGGGTACCCCTTTGCACGTCATTTGTCCTGGAGGGCCACAGTATAGGACATTCATCATGGCAGTATATAGGTGCTATTTGTTGGCGCACCTTTTGGCGCACATTTCTTACAGCCGCAGAGACGCTACCGCCTGCTTTCTTGTGGCGGTCGTGTTTGTGCCTGTGCGCTGGTTTGAGCGTGCGCTTTTTTGCCCTATTCTATTCCATGAATACGTGTTGTAGGCGAGCGTGTGGGCGTTCCGCGCACTTGTGCCCTGTACTTCCCCCGTGACGCCCACGTTTTGGCAAGTTGTTCCCCATTCTGAGTGTTACGCCCGTGTTCCGCCTACTTTTGTTGCGTGCGCCGCGCTATGTGCGATTTTCGCTGTGGCCTGTGCGATTTTCGCTGTGACCTGGCGCACGCAGTTAGATGGCCTGTGCACCAACGTGCGCCGCGCACTTTTTTATCGCACATCCGCTGGTTTTCTCGCGCACGGCCTTCCATGAATCGATGTGCGCTGCTTTTCGTGCGATTTTCGCACTTGCACTGCGATTTTCGCTATTCCACTGCGATTCGCACGTTTTTGCCCACTTGCGCCGCGCTAATTATTCCATGAATCGGCCTGCAAATGTCATGTTTTTTAACCAGCTTGATAACAACCAGTTTGAACTGTTGACGCTTATTTGATGTGCCACCACCCCCACCTTGTTTGTTGTATTTGTGCCCCCAGGTTTGCCTCCTAATACTGATTTCTAGTGACGCCACTGTTCCTCTCGCACTCCTCCTGCACACAGGAAGTAGAGTGGTGGGGGTGCCGAGAGATCACAAAACCGTCTGCAGTTATGACCCCTGGCAACCCCCAATTGGCATCCCTGCATCTATAGATCAATGGACACAGAAGTACATGCTATCAGTGGCGTTCCTGTGTTAAACAAGCCAAAAGAGCACTGACCTGGGGAGGCGTGCACTGCTGTTTTACCAGGAGAAAAATGCTGCACGAGCAAGGCCTGAAAATTAAATAAATGACCAGGATTTAGTATCAACAAATTCCCTGGTTATGAATGTATATATTATTCAGCACCACTACGATAGAAGAGACCTATTAGACTGGTCTGCTTGCACAGAGGGGAGTGCACCTGATAATGTTATCTTTGCTGGAGTATAATACCTGTGAAAGGTTCTTTCAATATACCAAAGACCCCGCCCATAGTTTTTATTGTCTAAGCATACTACTGGGTACCAGAGGACTTTTTTAAAAAAAAAACACCATTTAATGTAATATCATTGCTGCACACATAAATTCCTAGCACCACACAGTTATGTAAAATTGAAAACACCCACGAGTTGCTTCTCATCCGGGACTCACTGGCAGCCTTCAAGACGCGCACTGCACACTACCCCTTTGTCAGACCCAGTGGTCCTCAATGGCATAGCACAAAATTTGGCAGCTCCCCTGCAAGCCATGCTGTGGCCTGCCCCCTCGCCCCCCTAAGCTCCACACCCCGGGCTGTTCCGGACCACCACGTGTGCGGAATGTCCATGATGACTATGCCGCTGCAGGGGCATGCACTACTGCAAGTGAAAGAAGTAAAAATGTTTTTCAATCAAAGCTTAAACCTTGAACTTAACATAGAGAGAAGGGGACGGTGCCTGGTCCACAAATATACCAGCCACCAGTGGTGGCTGGTGAGTTGTTTTTTTGGAGGGGAGGGTGTAAATATTTGCCACAAGTATGTGATTGCGACTGAGCATAGCGAAGGAGCCCGAAATAACAAAAATCGGTTGGGGGGGGGGCCTGGGGGCATTCTTCTCCCTCCCCAGAGTAAATGTTTTGAATAATGGGTTAAAATGGTACATTACAAAGCATTCTTTCTGGGAAAATGTGGGTAAAAGGCCAACATTGTGGGTTAAAGGCCAACAATCGGTTTTGCAGGGTGCAGGGTAAATCATGAAAAAAAGTACAATAGATGCAAGTCACCAAAAGTGCACAGGGCATTTCCCAATGCATTGTCATGCCGGTCCCTGCAATATATGTCAGTATAAAAAACATGTATATGCTGGCTGTGCCCATACATTTCCATGTTGGCTCCACCAACACATGCTAGTATTCCCATGTAAGACCATACTTATGTTCGCTTTAAGACATTTTTGTATACTATCATTACTGGCACTGGCCAGAAAACTGGCTCTGCCAATATATGCCAGTACTCCTATGTAAGTACACACTCCAGTTGGTTTGGCCATTAAAAAAAGGTGTCACAATAGGAAATCCTGTCCAAGCTGGTTCCAATGTAAGCCAGTCTAGACCCATAAGAACACTTATCTTGCTTGATTAATCATGGATGCTCAGTTAATAAAAAGTCCTGCTACAGTGAAGAATATACAGGCTGCTACGCCAAAACATCAGTCTAGCGAGGTAACACTATTTATCATGTTTGCTTTTTTAAAGATGGTAAGTAATAAATGTCATGCCACAGTAAGCAATGGCTAGACTGACTGCACCAATATGTCAGTCTAGCCAGGGAATGGCACACATGAACTTGCTTTTGCCCAAACATGCCAGTAAAACATGCAAAGTCAATAAAGGATGTGGCAAAAATGTTCCATTGATCCCCAGTCTCCCAGGGCCTAACACATACATGCATTCCCTTTAACTCACCGGTCACTAACCCATAAATCTCCTCTTGCACTCGCTCACACTGGATTCACCACACAGGCACACACCAAACCCCACCCAGAACTTTCAAACACGCACTGCCACCTGTTTGCTCATTCACCCACAATAGTCACTAACTCACACCTTCTCTTACATGCACTGATTGCATTCTCTACACGGGCACACACCCACCCACCCAGAACATTAAAAAACACACCATCACATACATACTCATTCACCCACTAGTCACTCACACACACATTCTCTTACATCCACTCATTGCATTCTCTACACAGGCACTCACCCACCCAACCAGACCATTCACAAACACACATCACATCAGTTCTCATTCACCCACCAGTCACTCACACCTTCTATTACATCAACACATTGCATTCTCTACGCAGACACACACCCACCCACCCAGAACACTCAAAAACACACATCACTTCTCATTCACCCACCCACCAGTCACTCACACCTTCTCTTACATCCACTCATTAAATTGTCTACACAGAAACACACCCACACACCCAGAACATTCCATAACAGACATCACATCACTTCTGATTCACCCACCAGTCACTCACACTTTCTCTTACATCCTCTCATTACATTTTCTGTTCACAGGCACACACCCACCCACCCAGAACATTCAAAAACACTCATTCACCCACCATTCACAGAAATACATCTGACACGCACTTCACACATGCAAAACACACATCATATTTAAAAAAAGCCTTCTTACCTTTTTCTTGCAGCTTCGGTCCTTCCTTCGAGACCCTCTCAGCTCCTCCGTGCTGCTCACAAACAGGAACCAGGAAGCTGGGAGGGCATCCTGGTTCCGATATGGGAGCTGCAAGGAATCCAAGGGAGAAGGGCTTGGAGCTGAACGTGGCATTTGACATGTGCCACATGTCATGGTCAGCTCCAACCCCTACTGAGTGCCTCCCCGTCCCAGCCTTCACCCAGGAGGGCCTGCTTCACCAGAAGCACCCTTTTATTTGGCAAGTTGTGGACGCATGGGAGTCCCAGGGGTCACAGTTGCGACCCCTGATGACCCCCAAATGACGTCCCTGCCTTTGCAGCTTGTCACTCATCATTCAAAGAACTCCAAATCACTGCATTACATGCAGTATATGTATATGACTTTAAAGCCAACTCCAGCAGCCTTGACACTGTGCAGCGCTTACTTAGCATGTGTGACCTGAAAACTGTAAACAAGGGTGGAATAGCGAGGTTCCTCTCCCTGTTGCAAAACAAGTAAGGAGGCAATTGCTCTCTCTGCTCCTATGTGCTTGGAGAACAGAGAGTTTAGTTAATTGTAATAACCGCACAAGGCAGGCCAAGGGTAAAGAACTGCTACACATACATTAATGGCCATCTAGGGTGTCAATAGCATTGAAAACAGGCTTGTACATGCATTACAATGGGCAGAGTTGACATCAACATGGTTCAGTTTGTTGTTGCCAATGTTACCAATTGGTTGAGTGTGAGTGTGTGGAGACAGTCACGTAGGCTCAAAACAGTCCAGTGATGCAATGCTGTTCTGCAGTGTTGATCGGCTCAAATCAGGCGAAGAACAGGCAGGGTATGGTGAAGTCAGAGGGCTTTAATCAGATTTTAACCTGGTGGATGTTTAGGCAAAATACTTCTTCTGAAGTGCAAAAACTATTCCCTTGAAGGGGGTTTTCACGCCCTGATATAGCCAGTCCGTCACAGCAGATGTGTGCATTCCAAGCCTTCTGTAAAACGCTAATCCTGGGTGCCGTGATCAGTGCCTTTTCCTGGTGATGTCAGTCTCAGAGTGTTTTGTCTGCAGAACGTGAGGAGGGGGTATAGGAAGTGTGGCAGCCTTGGGAAATTCCAAGAGGGTGGTACCCTTCTCTGGACTGGTTCTCCTCTCCTGGCAACTGTAGCCCTGCCCCTCTCCTGTCTGCTCTGCATCAAAGAGTCTCTAGTAATTACCACGCAGAGGTGACTTCCCCCTAGCTGGCAGAGTCTGTCCTTTGTAGTGGGGCGGCCCTCTCTGTGCTCTGGGGGAAGACCATGTCCTCCTGGAAGGTGACATGTCTTTCAAAGAGAGAGACATGGTTTTGCTGCTGCTGAGCCCAAATGATCTGTTTTGAATGAAACTAAGTCCCATACAGTGAATACACAGGAGGCCCTGATAGAAGGGTTTACTAGAAACCAAGCTGACAATACAATAAAACCAAAGGGGTTTGGCCAGGAAAATTGCAGATTCTCAGTGGTCGCCATGTGAAAACCTCATATCTATATCTGCCACTCGGGCCTGGGAGCACACAATTATATAATCTGGATTAAGGCTGCCCACAGTTAAAGGCATTCCCTGGCTGTTGGAAGTGTGAGTTCCATCAGACTGTTTGCAGGAATGCACATGTTACTTTGTAACTGCCATGTTGCCAAACTACAAGAAAGCTACTAAGAGGCGTTAGTATACAGGTTCAGCAGAGTTACATGTTTGCACTATACCGTTCAGTATGGAGCATTTATGAAAGTGAGTCTGATTAGCATGACTCAGAAGCAGAATTACTAGCAATATTTTGGGTTCCAAAAATTAAAATGCTCCCGCTAGTCCAACCTCATAGATATGATATGCTTTAGCTGTCTATTCAAGAATGTAATGCGGCAGGAAGGATTCATCTCAGAGGGTGCAGTTAGTGCATGCAGCCTGCACATCACCATTGCATGGAAAATGTTTAGGAAGTCCCTTGAGATTGCAATGTATGTAAAAGCAAAAGGAAATATCGAGGCTGAGTACCACAAAACGAAATACACCAAACGCGGGTTTACAAAGATATGCAGATCTTTATTCTACAACTGAACAGTTTTCAAAGGAACAAAGTATCAGATAGCTATCAGGCCCTCAGTACATCACAGCGAATACCAGCCCGTTCGATGTGAGAAGTGAGTGGGACTGTACATCAGAACATTCACTCTTTTATACAATTCTAACATGATGTCCAGCCCATCTACAGTTTAATCATTCCTAGGGCTAGGGGTTCGTGCCTCGTTCGCTTCTAATTTATTCATCTATATACATATGGATTATTCCTAGTATATTCACAAATAGGTCACAATGGCAACAGTGTGTCTTTGGATTCAACATTAAGCATGTTTTATACAATGTAGTTCAACAAGTGTTCACATTCAGTATTTAAACAACATTGTGCTTAACATCCTCGTGGATTAGTATTGTTGGCACAGGTAATCCTCGATCTACAGGTCAACGAAGGACAAGGTCTCCTTACATGACCCCAACATTTGGCCTACGGGCAGTTTAAGCATCAACTTGTATGCAGAGGTCAAGACAGCCATGTTACAAACAGAAGAACACTGTCCACCATTTTAGAACACAGGGTGACTTTGGAGTGAGAATCAAAATGGCGGATGAACCTAAGATGGCGGCTAAATCGATCTAAGGTCAGAACCTTGCAACGCAGATTTCTTTGTAGAGCGACTGGGCTTAGGCCAATATATACAATAAAGGAGGCACGATATGATATGCCATTCGACAAACCTTCCTTTTGGCCTAAGCCAAGCACTAAACTACTTCTAGTGACCTTACGAGTAACTCCACGTCTCAATGTCCATACATCCTGAATCACTATCGGAGATGTCAATTGCCATTAGATCAGTTACTAAGATTTCTTTCAGCACATATTCATTAGAGTTCTTCTCTGAGGTGTATACTGTATGTCCTAATGTACCCATCACTTGTGCGCAACATCCCCCTAGCATCGAACACATACCAGGAAGACATTGTATACAACAGCAAAGAAACAATAGAATACCTAAAATGATCAGCAAGACCGAAAGTAATTTCCATCCCCAAGATAGCAAGAAGTCCCAGAACCAAGTGCTAAGATCCCAGTTTCCCTCGGGAACATGCACTTCTGAGCTTAGGACATGCAGATTTTGTATTGCCTGGAAGATAGTTGGGGAGGAATCTGGTACGAGAACACAGCAAGCAGACCCCACTAATTTACATACTCCACCACGTTCAGCCAGGATGACATCTAATGCCATCCAATTCTGAAGTGCTACTAACCTTATTGCTTTCTGTTCTAGAGTCATATTATACAGTATGTCGGTGGTCCGGTTGATGGTCCTCTCCAGTACTCTCGCAAGTCTCCTGATATCTTCAGAGTTCATTATTTGTCCCCAAAAGGGCACAAAGGATTTAGCTACATCTCCTACAACTTGCGCTGAAGTGTCACCATTCTCGTCTCGCCGTGCACAAGCCTTTGAAATTTCTACAGTGCTATAAATGAATACCCCGGGTAACAGAATCCCTAGGTAACAAGTTCCCTGCCAATCCCTGGGTAACCATGGAAATGCTACATTACCGCAAACAAAGTAGACAGGTTCACCTACATACAAAGGTCTGTCCTCGCTAGTCAAATTCGCAACGTTGGCGCAACCTTTAAAATCTCCCATTAACTGAGTACCATGCCTTTGTATGCAGAAAGAAACTGAATCGGGGCTATGGTTAACAGTGTAGGAAGGAGGCACGGCATCCTTATTGCCTATAGGAGCCATCTTGAAAGAGATCAAAGATTGAAAAGGATGGGACAGTCTATTAGAAGGCCTAATAGAAACAACATTAAGCTTACTCCTATTTGCAAAGAGTGAGCAGGGGCATCAGAACACTTTTTTCAAACTTGTTCAAATTAGTCCCATCGAAGTTCCCCGAGATGCTATCGTTCCATCAGCCAAAGAATAGTGCTCTAAGAGAAGCATAGCATGCAGTTGTCAAAGGTAAAGGATGGATATACCAACCTAGCCCCTTATCCCTGTGTTGCGGTAAATGTGAACAGACCCAACAATTAGATTTGTTAAAAATGGCATGTGTAGCATTCATGATAAGTAATAGTGTGTTGTTGTGATAATTCTGTCTGTGCTGAGAGTTTCTAGGAGATAGAGTATGCAGATGCACAAAAGGAGTAGAAACAGTAGGTACATTTTCAGTAGGCAACAAATCCTCAAGCGGATGTACTTCTTCTAGATACCTGAAACCTAAGACAATGATTATTGTGAAACCAATTAACATTATCACAAGACAGCAATACGTTTCCGGGGCCCACATATTAGATTGTCCATTTTCGCAGCTGCTCACACGTTCTCTTATCAGTTCTGTGCAAGCGGAAGCAATTTCTGCATTGTAGTCTTCGAACGAAAGCACCAATGTTATTTGGTGGTGACCTCCAGGCCGAGCGTTTTCTTAGTCCTTCCACAAACCCTAGCCAACAGAATCCCCTTATGTACGAATGATCGGGCCAAAAAGACAAGCCCTTTGATGATTTTTCCTTGATTTCGCAGCCGAACCATGCAGTAAGTCTATTTCCTCGGACGCAGATCATACCCTGTGATTCCTGGTACTGAGTGATCTGTGAACAACATGTTGTCACTTCCCGTTGGAAGCGATGAATGGACGGAAGCAAGATCAGATACAGGAGCAATTTCCGGAAACAAAACTGTTGGAGAGTGTGGAGATGTAATGGCTGTTTTCCCAGACCTCAAAGGCTCAGGGAGAGTCTCTGATGCACTCGCAATGCTGGTTGCTGCTTCGTGATTGTTGTTTACAGCATTGGTGAGGGGTTCTATAGCTTCTGTATCATATGGCACTGGGTGTGGAATCCTCTTGGTGTGCGATGCGTGAATCCAATGCTTCCGGCTTGCTACCCGCACCGCAGTCTGTGTGACCAGCAAAACTTGGAAGGGGTCCCGCCAACGAGGTGCGAGGCAAGAAGATCGCTCAAATGATTTCACGAGGATCCACTCTCCCGGTTGTATGCTGTGACCGGGACCCTCGTACCGTACAGGTAAAGCCTCTTGCACCTGGTGATAAATCAAATACACGTTTTTAGTTAACTGGCCACAGTAATCAGAGAGAAGTAAGGAACGAGACTTCGGAACATTCCAAATATTGGCTGGTCTACCCATAACCACCTCAAAGGGAGAGAGCCCAGTCTTAGTTTGAGGGGTTGTTCGCATAGATAACAACACGTTCGGTAAGGCGTCCAGCCATTTTTGTTTGGTGCCGGCACACGTCTTAGCGAGCTTGTTCTTGATGATGCCATTGTGTCTTTCCACTAATCCAGCACTCTGAGCGTGTCTAGCCGAATGGAACCGTTTATCGATCTGTAATCCCGCACATATCTACAGAATTACAGCAGCGATAAAGTGTGGACCATTGTCCGACTCTCGGTAACCCAAACCTTGGAAAATATTCCTTTAACATAGTCTTTGCTGTGGTCATAGCTGTGGCATCTTTGACAGGATAGGCTTCAACCCATTTGCTAAAAGCACAGATGATGACTAATACATACTTAAAATTGTTGCAACGCTCCATCTCAATAAAATCAAAATGAATAACCTTGAAGGGGACAGAAGGTGGACCAAAACTACCCCTAGGAGTCGATGTGCCCTTTCCCACATTGTGCTGCAAACAAATCATGCACCCCTGAACGAAGCGTTCAGCTACTTTATGGATTTTATCATTTACCCACACCTTTTGCAACATTTTAGCGATTTTACGAGCACATATGTGAGTGGGACCATGAGCCATAACACCCATCATCATAATATATGCATCAGGCAGTAACCACTTCCCTTCAACTTTGTCCACCCAACACCCAACATCATCCAATTTCCCCAAGCCCTCAGTCCACTTCTTAGATTCTTCTAACGTGGCATCGGCTTGGATATCCCTTACGGAATCAATCCCCTTAACCAAAGTACAGGCATTCGTGGCTTCCCTTGAAGTATACATTTCTGAAGAGAGATCAGAGGCAGTCTGTTTGGCTATCTGGTCAGCAAAAACGTTCCCTTTTCCTACATTATCTCCAATCTTATGATGCACTGCGCATTTTATGATAGCTAGCTGAATAGGGAGTGCACGCGCTGAGAGTAACCGTACTATCAAGGAGCCATGTTGGATTTTAGTACCATGTGAAGTCAAGAAACCTCTTTCTACCCAAAGTCTACCGAAGTTGTGAACCACCCCAAAGGCGTACTGACTGTCAGTATATATGTTTACTGTAAGCCCTTCGGAAAGTTCACAAGCTCGGGTCAATGCTATAATCTCTGCGGCCTGCGCAGAGTTATGCGTGATTCTCTTGGTTTCCACAATCGTGCTCAATGTGGTGATTGCATAAGCAGCTGTGGATGTACCATCTGGGAGTTTGAAGCAGGAGCCATCGCAAAACAGCTCCCCTTGTGGAGTGTTCAAAGGAGTATCTTTCAGATCGATTCTACCCTTTGTCTCTTGTTCGGTAGTGTAAAGGCAGTCATGTGACTCTTCGTCACTGCAAACAGTACCTTGCGAGAAAGGTAAAAGTTCAGCCAGATTAAGAACACAACACCTCCTAATTTGTATGTGCGGTGAAAACAAGATCAATTCATATCTCGTTAATCGTGCGGAGGTGAGGTGTTGCGTTTGTGTTCTGTTTAATAGAACATCTACAGAGTGAGGTACCATCATGGTTAAAGCATGGCCTAGGACCATTCCCTCGCTCTGTTTTACGGATGCAGCAGCAGCGACAGCTCGCAAACATCTTGGCAAAGCGCATGCTACAGGATCAAGGGCGGAAGAAAAGTAGCCGCACGGCCTATTCTTCCCTCCATGTTCCTGCGTTAATACAGCCAAAGCACATCCATCACATTCATGCACATACGACACAAAGGCCTTTTCATAGTTTGGTGTGCCCAAAACTGGTGCCGAGCACAATGCAGTCTTGAGCAAATAAAATGATTGCTGGTGCTCCAAGTTCCACGGTAATGACGAACAAATGCCCTTCTTCGTCAAAGCCAACATTGGTTTAATCACTAGTGAGAAATTGTGGATCCACTGCCTACAGTAAGAAGCCATACCTATCAAGGCTCTAACTTCCTTCTACATATTTGGGACAGACATGCTAGAAATGAGTTTTATCCATTCAGGTGTCAACCTTCTTCCCTCCTTTGACAGGAGATAGCCTAGATAGGCAACCTCCTGACAACAGTATTGGCATTTTTTAAGCGAGGCTTTAAATCCATGTTTAGACAAATGAATAAGCAACAACACGGTGCCCTCCTTACAAGCGCTCTCTGAGTCAGCAGCTAAATGCAAATCATCAACATATTGAACAATGTACAAGTAGAGGGCAACTCAAGGGTATCGAGCTGCTCTTTCAAAGCCCTACTATAGATACTCAGACTTTCTGTGTAACCTTGCGGTGCACGGGTGAAGGTAAACGAACGTCCCCCTAAGGTGAACGCAAACAAGTATCTACTGTCTTTCTGTATAGGAATACTAAAGAAAGCATTCTTTAGATCCACAACACTAAAATGAGTAGCTGAAGCCGGGATCATAGTTAATATCATTGTCACATCAGGCACAATTGGAAATTGTGGAGCAACAATCTTATTGATGGCACGTAGATCAATTATGAAACGGAAAGGAATGGTATTATCGCCTTTTTTGTTCACGGGTAAAATCGGACTATTGCACAAACTACCTGCAATTTCCTCAATCACCCCTCGATGCACAAAATCGGAGACGATGCATTTCAAAGCTTGCTCACCATCGACCGAAATCTTATACTGTGGAATACGTGGTAGCTTTACTCCATGTTTGAAGACAATTTTAACAGGTTCAATTTGAAAAACACTGACATCATTATCATCAATAGCCCACAAACACTCCGGAACATCACTGAATTCCGGTGGCAAAGGTCTGGTCAAGAATTGAGAGACAGAAAGTTGCTGTGGTGAAATCGTCAAACGCACTCCATCAGAAGAACAATGAATTACCGCATTTAATTCCTTCAACAGATTCAACCCCAACAAATTCTCTCCATTATTCGTAGTCAAAAGGAATCGACAATGGTCCGTAAAGGGACCCAAAGAGATAAGTACCGGCGAAGAGACCGGACAGACAACTGGTGTTCCAGAAAACCCTACAGAAACATTGGTTTGCCCTGACAGTGGAATGTTTGGAACCCGTGAATGACCAATGGAACACTTTTGTGCCCCTGTATCTATCAAGAATAGATGTTTCCTATTTCCCACTAACATCTCAGCATAGGGACCTTTCTGATTAACTGGAATAGGTGTTGGTTCCAAACCCTGCTTCGGGCAATCCTAGCGAAACAGAATGTCTTCAAAGAGAAGTTCTTCAAAGAGGTAAGCAGCAGAAGGATAATCAAAAATGTTCCAATTATCCGCACTGGGTGCCTGATTGTCCTGTGAAAACGTTGCTGTGAATCATGTGAAAACGGACCTCTACCAGGCCCCCGTACACCTGGGCGACCTCTGGATCGTCTACCCATATTTCCAAATGTGTTATTTGACCTCTGCTGGAGGATCGGGCATTGTTCACGCCAATGACCCTCTTATCTACAATAAGCACACTGGTTAATATTTACAGGACCCAAGGGCACATTTCCTTGTGGAACATACTGACCTCTAAATTGCAAATTACCCCCTCCAGGGCCTCTAACAATTTGCTGCAATAGAACTTTCGTCTTTAAGTCTCCTTTTCTCTTTTCAACTCTTTCTTTTTCATTATTGACATGATTCTCATAGTACTGAGCCATGTGCAATACTTCTGACTGAGACTTCGCTTGCCAAGCGCTCTCAGAGGACATAATTTGCGACTGGATGTCAGGCAACAATCCACGCACAAATTTGTCCACAAATAATCTTTTCCCAGACTCTGTGCCTAAATCTTGTCCACTGAAATCTGAGAATACCTGTTTGAACTGATTAAAGAACTCAGTAGAACCCTCAGACTTCCCTTGGACACAGGCAGTAAGCTTGTCCCAAATAATTCTCTTCTCAGGAATTATAGTTTTCAATTTTGTAACTATTCTGTCAGGCAAAGTTAGTATTACCTGAGGCAGTCTTTCGCCAGCTGGCCTTTCTCCATCGAGCCTAACCATGTTAGTCCATGTATCTCCTAGCCCTGGTACATCATCTACAGCTCTAATCTGTTTCCATAAGTCGATAGGCAGGAGTATTGGAAATAACAAATCGATATCACTTAAGGTGAATACCGATGATTGCAAGACAGACTCTATTTCTGTGTAGAACCCTGTCGGATTCTTCCTAATGTCGGGAATAGATTGTTTAATGGTGTTTACTTCCTGTCTTGAGAACAGGACGTGAACAAACTGCGACACATAATGTGCAGGGATATCCTGGGCAGGTGTACCTGCTGCAGCATTAGCAGGAATCTCTACTTTTGGGACAAATGTTGGAGGAACCTCTCTCATAGTCAACTGAGAAGTATGCAACTCGGAACGCTTACTAAGCAACAGAGCCAAATCGAGCGCTAAAGCAGCTGAAGAGGTGTCAAACGAAAAAAGCCCTCTTATAAATACTCAATAACTCTGTGGGACAACAAATCTTTCTTTTTACACACTCATCCTGCAGGTACTCTACCATTACCTGTATCACTTTCCTCTGCATTTCTGGCGTATACTGACTATAAGTGTCATATACTTCTACGGGAGTTATCGACATATCTGAGAACCATCTAATCGCATCTTTCGTACAAATTCGCGTTTCCTCAGTTATTGATTTTCAACAAGGAAGGAACTGTTTCTGTACGAACATAACGTCCAAACTATCACTATCTTCATCATCATACCGTAACCTTTCCAGCTCCCTTCTATACTCAAGAACCCTCTCAACATGCTCTTGTACTTTCTCTGCAGTATCTCTAGAAAACGCTAAAGTATTCAGATACCTCAATCCTTGTGGGAGATCTATGTCATTCAGACTGTTCCACATTACACATAAGTAAATTCCTAATCCTTCAATAAAAACGTTTTTCGCAGGAAAATTGTCTATATTAGAAAGTGTGGCGAAAACATTAATTAGCTTGTTCACCCTTCTCCATGCAATGCTTATCCCATGCAGTTAACTCACGTTTTTTCTCTGGAGACACAGTATTACGAATTACAACCCTCGATCCCGCTCCCCGATCTACTACAAGCGGTGCAGAACCCCTTGGAAGAGGGAGAGTAGGCAAGTTTTGAACATCAGGGAACATAGGTGATATTACTAGTGCAGCAAGAAAAGGTGGAGGAGCAACGACAAGAGGAGGAACAATGAGTGAAGGAAGAGGAACAGCAGGAGGAACAATAGGAGGAGCAGGAGGAACTATGGGAGGAGGAATAACAGCAGGAAGAGGAACATACGGAGGTGGCGCAGTGGCACCAGGCCTTCGTTCGTTTAACAGTTTATCGATAAGTTCATCAGAAACATGAAAGTCTTTAGAAGGATAGATTTTCTGGATACCAAGTGAGAAAGCCATATGCATATTCCTAACTGACTCAGACTGTTTATTTTGGTCATACAACAATGCTTTTTCGGCATTCGTCATATGACGGCACGCATGCTTTTCTCAACTCTTGAGCTGCTGCAAAGCCTCTTTCTTCCAATTCCGTAATACATCAAATGCTGCAGGTCTAGCCTTTTTCTTCAATAATATAGATTCTAAGTATTCAATACGAGGGATTTCGAAACTACCATTGATTGGTCGCTGAAGTTCGGAAGCATGTCTAGTTTGTCTGTGCCAAATATCATTAAATACTATACTACCAATGCCGTGCTTATAGTACATAGTACACGCCGGCAACCCCTCCATTGGTGCCGGTCGGCCAAATTCCAAAGATTATCTGTCCTGGCGGAATAATGCCCTGAAGCAGGCAGACAATTTCCCAGGCATATCAGAATACTGGTGTTACCTGGTCAATAAATGAACTCGCGAGTGCAATACGCCAAAACAAATTATCAGGATACTTAAGAATCGGGTCACGACTCACCTGATCAAATCCTAAGGAGGTCCGATCGGATTACAAAGTTTTCTAACAAAGATTATCTCATGGTTGGTGATTTCGGCAAAGCCCGCCTCGATAAATGGACCCTCGACAAGATGCTGAGTTGGACCACGTGGTCAACGTCCAGGGATCGGGTCGTGCAGCGCTGCTGAGGTATAGCTTCTCATCCAAGAAAGGGGCCCTCTTTACACCATCTGATCCCGGTCCGATAGCTGTGTCAACCTTCAACGAGCTGCCATCAATCTTGAAGGTCCCTATTCGGCCGCCATCTGTAAAAGCAAAAGGAAATATCGAGGCTGAGTACCACAAAAGGAAATACACCAAACGCGGCTTTACAAAGATACACAGATCTTTATTCTACAACTGAACAGTTTTCAAAGGAACAAAGTATCGGATAGCTATCAGGCCCTCAGTACATCACAGCGAATACCAGCCCGTTCGATGTGAGAAGTGAGTGGGACTGTACATCAGAACATTCACTCTTTTATACAATTCTAACATGATGTCCAGCCCATCTACAGGTTAATCATTCCTAGGGCTAGGGGTTCGTGCCGCCTTCGCTTCTAATTTATTCATCTATATACATATGGATTATTCCTAGTATATTCACAAATAGGTCACAATGGCAACAGTGTGTCTTTGGATTCAACATTAAGCCTTTGTACATGTTTTATACAATGTAGTTCAACAAGTGTTCACATTCAGTATTTAAACAACATTGTGCTTAACATATGCTCATGGATTAGTATCGTTTGTATAGGTAATCCTCGATCTACAGGTCAACAAAGGACAAGGTCTCCTTACATGACCCCAACATTTGGCCTACGGGCAGTTTAAGCATCAACTTGTATGCAGAGGTCAAGACGGCCATATTACAAACAGAAGAACACTGTCCACCATTTTAGAACACAGGGTGACTTTGGAGTGAGAATCAATATGGCAGATGAACCTAAGATGGCGGCTAAATCGATCTAATGTCAGAACCTTGCAACTGTCACGGAGTTCACCCCTTCTCACCTGAGTCTGATCTTTGCTGGATTTCTTGGTCGATGCCTTCTTGCGGACGGATTGGGTCTTGAATAAGGCTGCACGAGTCTCTTCCGACTCCAGCGTGCGTTCAAAGTTCCGGGATGCAACGATCCAGGAATCTGGGAAATTAACAGAGTGCGCTACTCAGCACACGAGTCCAGGAATCAAGAAAGGAGGGAAAGGGACTAGGAATGGGGTTGGTTGGGATAGAACCAAGGATAACAATACCGCAAGCTACGGAGCACACATCTGGTCGCTACTTCGCAATAGCATTGAGACGCGCGGAGCCGCGGGGGGTGTGGTCTATTAATAGAACACGCTACATCCAACGTGTAGAGCGAGGAAGGTGTTTCACACTGGACGGCCATGTTGGGAGTACCAGGGAGTGTAAGCCCCATTGAGACAAGGACCAGGAAGTCCAAAAGGGGCGTGTTCTGTAGGTCATGACAGCATGCCTCCTCCGAAGACCCGTTCCTCCGGGTTTGCCCGGGTGTATAACGTGAAATCTTCTGAGCAGTCGAGGGCTCTTGAGATTAGAAAGTGGTTCCCAGGTTCTTTCACTAGGAGGATATTCTTTCCATTCAACCAGGTATTGAAACTGACCCCGTTTATACCTGGAGTCACATATTCAGGATACTTCATATTCCAATTGGTTGTCGACCAGCAGAGGAGGGGGTCGACAGGATTTCCGGGAGGATTGGATGTAGGGTTTTAATAAGGATGTGTGAAATACTGGGTGAATTTTCTTCCAGGTGTCTGGTAGTCTGATCCGGTATGAGACTGGATTTATAATTTCCTTGATGGGAAGTGGATCATAGTACCGAGGGGCCAACTTGTTTGGCCGTAGATGTCGGGGTAGTAATTTCGAGGACAACCAGACTTGATCACCAATTGCATAAGAAGGGCCTGGTCTTCTTTTGGAATCCGCATACCTCTTTTTTTTTGTTTTTTTTTTGTTGAAATATTTATTTTAAAAAAAGATCACATCATAAGAACATATGAACAAAAAAAATACAAAACATCATGCAATATTCATAGCAAATCAACTCAACTATATACATCAGAAACACCCCCCACATCCCTAGGAGTCACATTATAATCAATAAAACAAGGCTAATACAGTAACAGAAATTTGCCCCAGATCTTATTAAATAATGTATCTTTCTTTTCTCTCCGATTCAGCACTCTCTCCATATCTGCTAAAGAGTGCATCTCTGCAATCCATTCCTCAATAGTAACAGGGGTAGACGTTTTCCAATGTCTCAAAATTAGCTTCTTCCCCACCATTGCTCCACGAAAGATCCATTTCTTCTGAGAAGTAGGCAGATCAACCAACAAATCCCCACTACCTAGCACTATGGTCTTAAAATCCATATGAACCTTCTCTTCAAGAATCTTTTCACAGATCTGGTCAAATTCAAACCACAGACCTCTCACCCTTGAACACTCCCACAACATATGCTCTAAGGTGCCCACTTCGTGTTAACATGCCCAACATTCAGAGCTGTCACTCATTCCCCTCTTCATCCTTCTCTCAGGCGTCCAGTAAGTCCTATTCAACATCTTTATTTGACGCGACCTGTCGGCAAGACTCAAAGAACACAGCTTCACATTCTCACAAATACACGTCCAATCATCCTCCGTAATATCTTCTCCAATTCTCTGATTCCAATCCAATCATAAAGTCTCATTAGCCTGATAGTTCGACACCACCAGCCTATAAACACAACTAACAAGGCCACATCCACTTACTCCAGGCTCCCAACCCAGCATATCTGTATTGATTTTCTTTTCCATATCCACAACCCCCACCGCCCTCCTGATCTTCCGATAATCTGCCAGGCGGAAAGTAGGAAAGTCAAACTTCAATTGTATCTCCCTAGCCGTCATCCAATTCAAGCCATTGAACAGATCACCAATCCACCGCACCCCAGCCAGGTACCAATCATGCCAGAACAAAGTTTTCCCCTCATGTGTAATACTTGGATTCAGCCAAATTGAAGCACTCAGATCTTTCAATGCCTTGAAACCCAAACACTCACACAATGCTAACCTCTCTCCTTGGCTGTTTAACCAGTATCTGGCACTCCTCGCCCATCGCATCGCCGCTCTCTGCCCCAACTTTCAGTGCTATGAGGATGATACCCAGCTCGTTTTCAGGCTAACCTCGGCCTCCTCTTCTCCTTCCCTCATCTCTGACTGTCTTTCTGCTATCCAGGAATGGTGTGCCGCCAACGACCTCTGCCTTAATGCCAGTAAGACTGAGATTCTACTCATCGGCACACCCACTCCCTCCTTCCCGGCAGCTCTCTGGCCGGCCCCTCTTGGCCCTCTTCCTGCTCCTACCTGCAAGGCAAAAAACCTTCGGGGTCATCCTCGACTCCACACTGTCCTTCTCTCCTCACATATCCGACGTCTCTAAGAAGTCACACAACCAGCTCCACCTCCTCTGAGGTATCCTACCTTTCCTCTCCTTCCCCCAGAAACTCACTGTCTCTAGAGCCCTGGTTCTCACGAAGCTGGACTACTGTAACAGCCTCTATCTAAATCTGCCTTCCTCTACTCTCCGCCCTTTGCAACTCATCCAGAACAGGACTGCGAGACTTGTCCTTGGCCTCAAACCCAGGGACCGTATCTCTCCAGGACTTAAATCACTACACTGGCTCCCAGTGACTGCGAGGATCAAGTTCAAAACCCTCTGCATTGTCCACAAGGCCTTCTGGGGCCTTGGGCCAAAATACCTTGAACTCTCTCTTCCTAAATATCTTCCTTCTTGAGCTCTTCGCTCATCCGCCTCCAACTCCCCCAGGGTCAGCCGCTTCTCCAAACAACGAGTTGGGGGCAGATCTCTCTCCGCTGCAGGGGCCTCCCTCTGGAACAGCCTTCCTGCCTCCCTGAAACTTGAGGAGAACCATCTCCGTTTCCGGAAGCACCTCAAAACCTTCCTCTTTGCCTCCGCTTTCTCTCCCCCTCTCCCCTGCTAAACTTCTGAAACTGCACTGAATCTGCAACTGGGCCACTCACCGTTCTCGGTCCTTGGCCCAGCCACTCTCCCCTGCACTGCCTCCCTGGCTACCCCCCACACTGCGGGACTGTGTCTGTATCCCTACAGCCCCCCTTCCCAGCACTTGTCTGCACTTATCTCGCACTTGCCACTAGCTGGCCCTTGTTATTTATCCTGTATGCTATTAACCATGTACTGCACTCTCCCCTCTCCACTTCCCCCTGGCACTTTCCCGTTCCCTCTACCTTTGCACTTGCGCGATCTGAATGACACCTGGCCTAGTAGGATCGTTGTCTGTCTCCCCTTGTTCCCCCCCGCCTCGTCGCGCCTTGAAACACTTGTGTATAGGCACGTTACAAATGCCATATCATATCAATGCCACCCATGAGTTCCGCAAACTCTTGGTCAGTGGGCCTATCATCTTAGCTTGACGTGGCTTACTGGTCAACACAGCCTCAGGCAACAAAGGTCCTACATGGCTAGACTCTGCACACACCCAATCGTCATGCTCCGATTTGAAAAAAGCAAATATATACCGAGACATAAAAGCAAGATATTATGCCTTGAAATTAGGGACCCCCAGCCCACCTTTAGATATAGGTAATTGCAGTTTGCTAATTTTCAGACGCAGAGGTTTACGATCCCATAAAAATTCCTGCATGAGTCTATCCAACTCACGCCAAAAATGTTTCTCAATATCCACTGGGATCATACTCAGAACAAAGTTTACTCTAGGAGTCGACAACATCTTTAAAGCGTTCACCTTCCCCCAAAGGGAAAGGTTCAACAAACACCATTGTTCCAAATCCAATTTGAAATTAGTGCACACCATAGTCATATTTACACTCACAAAATCAGCAACACTGGGTAAAATCCAAACCCCCAAGTACAGTAGTTTATCAACACACCACTTAAAGCCCAACCTGCATACCTCTTAGTCTGTGTTCTGGCCTTCTCTAAGTTTTCTTTGGCCTCCTGGTGTACTTTGATGAGGGTTTCGATCCAGGAGTCGACAGTAGGTACCGGTGTAGGATGAGGGAGAACAGAGGGTGGAACCGATGGATGGAAACCTTGGCTACAATAAAAGGGACTGGTCTTAAGTGCTGAATGATCGGAATTGTTGTAGGCGAATTCAGCCACGGAACGACCAGTCATCCTGAACCTTGGTGGCGAAACATCGAAGATACTGCTCCAGGGTCTGATTAGCACATTCTGTGGCCCCGTTGGTTTGGGGATGATAACCAGATGAGAGGGCGCGTTGGATTCCCAAAATGCGACAGAGATGTTTCCAGAATTGTGAGACATATTGAGGTCCTCGATCAGATATGATCTTGGAAGGGAGTCCATGCAGACGGAATATGTGTTCCAGGAAGATTCCAGCAAGTTCGGACGAGGATGGTAGCTTACACAGGGGTGTAAAATGAGCCATATGAGTGAACAAGTCTATGGTAACCATGATGGTCGTGTATCCTCGGGTAGATGGTAATTCCACAATGAAGTCTGTAGCAATGAATTTCCATGGCCTTGTTGGCAGTGTAGGTTGCAGTAGAAAACCCGCCGGTCTCTTGTTATCATATTTATTTTGACTACAGATAGTACAAGCTTTGATGTACTGCTGTACGTTGGTCTTCATTCCAGGCCACCAAAACTGTCTTTGTATGAGGCGGAGGGTGTTGGTTATGCCACGATGTCCGGAGTGAAGGGTATCATGACAGAGGTTTATTATTCTTTGTTGTAATTTCTGTGTAGCAATGACCAGTGCACTGTCCTTGAATAAATATCCTTCCTTAACTCTTAGGTTCCATTGATTTTTCCTTGAAATATCCTTCCAGAGATCAGAGGATTGGGTTTGCACTCGAATTTCTTCCAGGAGATTAACTGCGTGAGCTACAAAGATCGTGTGGGGAAACATCTTAGGATAGGCCCTATCTTCAGTAGCTACATAGTCAGGACGTCGAGATAAGGCGTCAGCAATCAGGTTTTGTGATCCAGGAACATGAGTGATGTGGAACTGGTACGGGGCAAAGAAGTAGGCCCAACACGCCTGACAACTGTTCCTACACTCCAATGACTGTAGAATTTGAAGATTCCGATGGTCCGTGCGGACCTGAACTGGATATCTAGCACCCAGAAGTAGATGTCGCCGTTCAGTGAAGGCTTGGCGGATGGCTAACAGTTCCTTTTCCAGGACGGAGTAGTGTGTCTCACTGGGAGTCAGGGTTCGTGAAAGGTAAGCAATGGGGTGTTCCAGTTTATCCTCAAATTCCTGCTTCAAGACCACTCCTATGGCGTAGTTAGAGGCATCCGTTTCCACTAGGAATGGTCGATTTAGGTCGGGTTGGGCCAAGATGGGGGCTTGCGTGAACTCTGCCTTTAAACGTTGGAATTCCTTATCTTGCGGTGTAGACCAGATAAAGGGGGTGTCTTTCTTCAAGAGAGCAACGATCGGCTGTACGATCTCGGAAAAGGTGGATATGAACTTCCGGTAGAAGTTGGCAAGCCCCAGGAAGGATTGAACTTGTTTCACGGACGTGGGAGCGGCCCATACCAGTATGGCCTTTACCTTTGAAGGGTCTATACCAATTCCTTCTGGGCTAAGGATGAATCCTAGGTAGTGAACAGAAGTAACGTGAAACAAGCATTTTTCGGGTTTGGCTAAAAGTTTGTGTTCACGGAGTCGTTGTAATACTGCCTTTACATGTTCTTCATGCTTTAGAAGATCCTTGGAAAAGATCAATATGTCATCCAGATAGACAATGACGAAGAGGAATAACATGTCAGAAAACACCCTATCCATGAAACGTTGAAAAACTGCGGGGGCACTAGCTAGTCCAAAGGGCATGACTAGATATTCATAGTGACCAAAGGGTGTTCTAAAGGCTGTTTTCCATTCATCTCCTTCCCGGACACGGATCAAATGATAGGCACCCCGGAGATCCAACTTCGTGAATATTACGGCGCCTCTCACAGATTCCAGGATATCCGAGATCAAGGGCAGTGGGTAACGATCTTTGAGGGTGCATTGATTTAAGCCACGATAGTCGAGGCAAGGTCTGAGTTCCTTGGTGTCTTTCTTGGGAACAAAGAACAACGAAGCACCCGCTGGAGATTTTGAAGGTCTTATGGTGCCATTTTCACGGTTGGTATCCAGGTATTCTCGGAGGGCCTTTTTCTCAGGTTCGGAAAGGATGAACATTCTGCCGAAGGGAATCACTGCTGAGGGATCTGTAGCTATGGCGCAGTCTTCAGGTCTGTGAGGGGGTAAGGCCTGGACTATGGCAGTTGAAAATACATCAGCATATCCCAGAAAGCCTCAGGGACTTATATGATATTGGAAACCATGAGTGGTGTCTGCTGGTCTCTTCGTGGTTCTTTAGGGGGTGTCAAGGAGGGATCCAGGAATAGACAGTGAGACATACAAAACTCTGAGCCTAGGAATAGTGATCCTGTTGTCCAATTGATATACAGATTTTGCTTCTGTAACCAGGGCATACCCAATACCATGGGGTAATGAGCTGACTTAATGATGTCGATTCTAATCCGCTCTTGGTGATGGTTCATAGAAAGCTGGATCTCTTTTGTCTGCAGGTTTATGGGTCCTGAAGTGAGGGGTCTTCCGTCGATTGCTTCCACCGGCTGCGTGGTGCTTTGTGTCTCGTATGTAATATGATGACTAACAACCCAATCTTGATCAATGAAAATTCCCATAGCTCCGCAGTCTACCAAGGCCAGAATGGAATAGGTCTTATTCTTGGAGGGCGATAGGAAGGCCTGTAGTATCACCAAATTGTTTTGTCCAGGAGAGTTCAAGGATGGAATTGAAGTGGAGCAAACATCTCTCTCCAGAAGCTCTGCTCCATCTAGGGTCGGGAGCTGGCGTTTCCCGAACACCGAGGAGGGGCTAGAGGACCCTCCCTAACCAAGTGTTTGTCTGAGGCACAATACAGGCACAACCCCGTATGAATCCTTCTCATCCTTTCTTGCAGGGATATAGGTCCATGGAAGGCTCATATCTGCATGGGTTCTGGTTCAGTGACTGAGCCTTAGTTTGTGTCCGTCTTGGTGGTGCTCTCAAAGGACACTTTCGGAGGATTACCTCTGGATTTCTTCTTCTCTGCCTTCCTTTCCTGGATACGGAAGTCTATTTGTATGGCAAGGTCCATTAGTGCCTGGAATGAGTTTGGGCGAGCCACTCTGGCCAACTCATCCTTAATCTCCTCATTCAGTCCTCTCCTGAAAAGGGTAAAACTCACCTCAGGGGACCAATCAGCTTCCTTGACTAATTGCTTGAATCGGGTTACATAGGTGAGCACATCCTGGGATCTCTGCTGAAAGTCTAACAGGCGTTCCTGGGCACTACAGACCTGCTCTGGGCGGTCAAACATGGTTTTAAGGGCCTGTATGAACCCGTCATAGTCATCTAGGAGAGCATCGCCGGAATTAACGAGGGGTGTAGCCCAGGTTAAGGCATTTCCGGAAAGGTGAGAAATTATGAAACCCACCTTAGCCCTGGAAGTCGAAAAGTAGTAGGGCTTAAAAGTAAAGAGAACCAAACATGAATCCAGGAATCCACAAAGGGTTTTTGCCGACCCATCGTATTTGTCCACTATGCCGCCCAGCAACACACTTTCTTTTGTGGCAGAATCACGGGATAGAACTAATTCTTTGAGAGTGGCATTTTCCGCCTTTAGATTCTGCACCTCGGTTGATAGCTCTTGCATGCCACGCATCAGGTCCTGGACGGCCGCTTCCATGTCCATATCGAGTTTGGTCGGGTGGCGTCTCAAACTGTCAAGGAGTTCCCCCCTTCTCACCCGAGTCCGATCTTTGCTGGATTTCTTGGTCGATGCCTTCTTGCGGATGGATCGGGTCTTGAATAAGGCTGCACGAGTCTCTTCCGACTCCAGCGTGCGTTCAAAGTTCCGGGATGCAACGATCCAGGAATCAGGGAAATTAACAGACTGCGCTACTCAGCACACGAGTCCAGGAATCAAGAAAGGAGGGAAAGGGACTAGGAATGGGGTTGGTTGGGATAGAACCAAGGATAACAATACCGCAAGCTACGGAGCACACGTCTGGTCGCTACTTCGCAATAGCATTGAGACGCGCAGAGCCGCGGGGGCGTGGTCTATTAATAAAACACGCTACATCCAACGTGTAGAGCGAGGAAGGTGTTTCACACTGGATGGCCATGTTGGGAGTACCAGGGAGTGTAAGCCCCGTTGAGACAAGGACCAGGAAGTCCAAAAGGGGCTTGTTCTGTAGGTCATGACAGCAACGCTGATTTCTTCGTAGAGAGACTGGGCTTAGGCCAATATATACAATAAAGGAGGTACGATATGATATCCCGTTTGACATGTAAAGGTCCCAGTGTAGTTCATCTAATATCATTCTTTCCATTTTCTGAATCTCTGCTGGAGAACATTTGCAGCTGCGCTGTACTGCAAGCCTCTTGAGTGATGGTATTAACTCTTCCTCTTCTTTGGTTTTGGAAATGAGGACCACACACACACGAATGACAGTAATGCAACACAGATATTTCAACTGGGCCACGGCAGATGGCAGTATTTTATTCAGGGTACATGCCTTTGTTAAAGGGTGTCTCAAACAGATGGATTTATCACAAATGCTTTCTGGTATGTACATATGTCTTGAACTTCTTAAGACTATAAGACAGTTTACAGTGTCATGTGTGAAAGAATTAACCATACCTGGCTTTTATACACATAACACATTGCAAAATGAAATGTCCTGAAGATACCACGATTTGCAAAAAAATATTTTAGTGCTGTTTCAGCGCAATTTTAAGAAACTAGTGAAAATGAAGTAGCGATGTTAATTGAGAAAAGAGGGCTGTGGTAGTCTCATACTGAGCAGTTACATTTTTATGTAGATTACTTTTGAGTGGCAAAACTGAAAACATTTATGGCAGGGATGTCAATAGGAGGTTGCCAAGGGGTCACAAAAGTGACCCCTGGCAACTCTTGAGCGACCCCTGGCTCTGCCTCTGTGACCCCTGGTTAAGCGTTGCCGAGGAAGAGAGAAACCAAAAGTAAAGAAGGGTCTTAGATGAGAGCCCTTTCACATGAATTTATTTATGAAGTCACCCTGACTTCAAAAAGAAATAATTTCTGTTAAAGAACCCCTCCCACACACACAGGACATGGAAGGCTCTGGCTCCCCAACTATGTGCATGACAGGAACCAGCGCTGGTTCCTTGCGTGCATGGAGCATGGAAGCCACAGAGGCCTGCCTACAGAGGAGTTCCTCGGAGCAGCAACAGATTCGGGGTAAGGTAAGACATTGTTTTTGTGCATGTATGTGCGTGTGTGCATGAAAGTGTGTGTGTGTGTGTGTGTGTGTGTTGTACATGTATATTATGTAATGTGTGTGCGTCAGTGCATGTTGTGTGAGTGTCTGGGTGCAAGAGTGAATGGTGGATAGGTGCAGGTGTAAATGTGAGCACGTGAATGGTGTGTGAATGTGTGTGCTTGTGGTCAATGCCTATATTACTTACCTGTAATCTTCATTAGTCCTAGTCGTACTCTTCCTCATCCCAGTACTTGCCTATGAAGCACCTTACCTCATACGTAAGTACTTGGACAAGGAAGAGGGACGTGGGGGTAGTGCTGGGCCAAGGAGCTGATGTTGGGGGTTGGAGAGCAGAGGCGTAGCCAGGATTGTCTAATAAGTGGGGCCTGAAGCTAATGTAGTTGGGCCCACCACAGTGACATTAACATCTGTAAATGCCCACACAGTGCTGCTGAGTGGGTATTTACAGACTTTAGGTGGGCTTTGCCTGCTCAGGCCCTACCCTGCCTACGCCTCTTTTGGAGGGGGAGAGGAGACATTGTTGGGAGGGTAGGGGAGGAGGGAAATGTGCTATCGTGTAGTGTGCATCCATGATAAAGCAGGCATGATGGGTTATTAGTGGCTAGACCCCCATTTTGGTATAGCCAATCTAGTCATTTCTTAATGTGTTATAGCATTTGTGCAGGGCATCTATGATGATAAAGTAAGAATGATAAGTGTTTTTACCGGTCTAGACTGGCATTTGGGTGCAGCCAGTTTAGTCATTTCTTACTGTGGAAGGAAATTTTTACAGGGTATCTATAATAAATTAAGCATGATAAATGTTATTACCTCACTAGATTGACATTTGGGTGTAGCCAGTCTAGCCATTTCTTACTGCGTAGTTGCATATTTATCTGGGTATCTATAATTAAAGTAAGCATCATAAGTGTTGTTAAGTGCCTAGACTACCATCTTGCTGCAGCTAAACTAGCCATTTCTTACTGTAGCTTGACATTTTGATCTGGGCTCTGATAAAGCAATCATGATAAGTGTAATTACCTATCTACACTGGCATTTGGCTGCAGCCAGTCTTTACTTACTATGGCAATGTACATTTTTCTGGGAATCTATGATAAAGAAAGCATGAGAAC
This sequence comes from Ambystoma mexicanum, assembly GCF_040938575.1. Taxonomy (NCBI): domain Eukaryota; kingdom Metazoa; phylum Chordata; class Amphibia; order Caudata; family Ambystomatidae; genus Ambystoma; species Ambystoma mexicanum. The sequence goes on from NC_090932.1 coordinate 1,303,154,001, forward strand.
TGTTACTAAATGGTTAGATTTGCATTTTGGTTCTGTCAGTCTAGGTATGTCCTACTGTGGCATGACATTCTTTACTGTGCATCGTCAAGGCTACAGCAAACATAAGTATTATTAATTGTCTGGCCTACATTGTACTGCCAGTTATGGCATGTTTTCTTATGGGTGCATTGCATTTTGTTTTAGAGCAAAGTGGTAAGATAGCTCAGCAGGTTGAGTGATCTGCAGGTGGCAGGTTCAAATCCCCACAAGGTCAAATCAACCTTTCATTCTTCCGAGGTTGTTAAATGACTATCAACTTCATTTGGCATGATAATTGTATGTAAATATGTGCTATGTACAGCACTTTGGTGAAAGCACTGTATAAATAAGAAATCAGCATCATCAATTAATGCATTAATGCCCCTGTGCACTGAAAGTGACTTGCATCTATTGGATTTTTGGATACTGTATTATCGCAGCAACTGACAATGTAGGGGATCTACTTTTCATACAATGACAATACCTGACATGCAGCTATAATTGGCATAATATGGAAGTAACTGGCCATACATTGCTGAAGTGGCATACATATGTCAGAGCCTCAGCCAATTATTTTATTGGGCCTCATTACGACCCTGGCGCTAAGTGGTTAACGGCGCCGTAAAAGGCTGCGGCCCCGTTAACCACTTAGCGCCTTACTACGAGGTCCCTTTGCGGGACCCGACCTGAACAGCTGGTCTGGACCAGCCGTTAAAGTAGGGACCTGCAAAGGGACCTCACAGGCAATTACGGTACCGCAATTTGCGGTACTGTAATTGCCGCCTTCCCCATTCGCATTGAGCCCTATGGGGCAAAAATGGGAATGGGGAAGGGCCATGGGAAATAGGGAAATACCGCCCCGCCAACCTCGGAATGGGGCGGTATTTCCCCATTTCACCATGGCAGACTCGTTACAACACCGGCACCAACCATGGTGCTAATAGCGCCATGGTTTAGCGCCGGTGTTGTAATGAAGGCCATTGTGTTTGTAGTTTGTTAAAAACTTTAACACATTTTTTATCATATAATTCAACAGTCTTATTTCATTATAAATGGCAATAAATGACTTCAGACACAACATTCTAAACAAACATTACAGACATGAATCCATTCAACAAAATAAAATATAATACCATGTGCTATATTATACCCATCAGGGCCTTCATTTCTAACCCCCATGATTTCCACCTATCTGACAAATTGATCCCTTCCCTACTTCATTATGGTGGACTAATCGAGAAAAACATTTCCCCCCAACTGTTTGTGTATGGCTATTAAAATATTCACTAAAGCAATGGTCATTGAGATAGAGTATCCATACAAGAGCCGAGCCTGCATAACGTCACTGTTTAAATCCTCTAATCTCCTTATGAACTTTCCCAACTACATTTTCCTTGGCCATAGTGTGCTACAGCCAATCAGCCAATGTTTTAGTGTTTCTGCCTCCCGCTGCTTTTTACAAAGCCGACAATTTCTTTCTTGCCCTCTTATGGGACCCCGCTTTTGTAGAGAGCTATGTAAGTTAAGACAAAAGTGCATATAAATGTAACAATATTTCGGCCTAAGGAAACTGTATTTCATCAGGTGTGTGGTTAGCTTCCTTTGTAGTTTATACAATGACATTCTCTGTATATCCTTCCCCATTTTACAACTTTCATTTTGTTGTGCATCTTCACCAGACTTTCCATCAATGTAAGTTTGTCTGAGTCAATTTCAGCAAGAATCAGGTCAGAGCACTCCCCAAAATTGCTCAATGTGTTGTTATCATTATATATTATAAATTCAAATCTTCAAATAGCAAACCCGATGGTGAAACCAATATTGCCTCGGCCTATGTTGTTGTTAAAATAGCCTGGAAAGTACCAAAATTACACAGAGGTTCTGGAGTCAGATCAAACCAGTCTCAATAACGAAAATAGACAAAGTGCAAGGCAAAACCCAGCTTTATTATCATGCAAACAAAGCAGGGACAGCATACAAGCATAAAATGTCATCGCTCTCAGCGTGTCTATCAACAACAACAGGTTTTATACTCAATATTTTTCATACATGACATCATACTGTAATCGTAGCTACCAAAACCTATGGGTTACAGGGATTGGTTAAGGGGATCGACTACAAATACATTCTATAGGGGTTAAAGTTCTGATTGGGGAAGATTGTCTGATGGCTTCTCCTGAGACCGCCTCTAAATTGATAACAGTAAAAAGACATCGGGGCTCATTACGAGTCCGGCGGTAGCCGTGCCGGTAAAACCGGCAGGCTGCCACCAGATCCGTAGTAAATTGCCTGCACTGGACTTGCCGGAATTACCGGGGCAACACAGCCCAGGTGGTCCGGTAAATCCAGCGCCGGCAATTCTGTGAATCCCCATTCCTGTGGAGTCCCATAGGACCAGAGGACCATGGTGACCGCGGAAACACCGGCACCATGTCGTAAAGGTGTTTCAGTGCATCTCTGCGGGTGGGTGCCATTCCGCCTCCCAGGTCAGACCTGAAGAGGGGACGGCACCCACCCGCGGAACTCGTGATTCCAGCTAACTGAACACAGTAAGAATTTTGGATCAGCCTCTATATTGAGACCTCCATAATTTAATAAAGCATTTGTTGCTATCAAGTAATAACTTTGTTAAGAACCCCACAAACACTCCTGACACGCATCTCTGTCTATTCCTCGACAGAGTCTACAGGAACCTCCCATCACATCTTTTTCCGTCCTGATGAAGGCCGACACAACAGCAGTTACATAACACAGCTCTATACGGCTGAAACACAATTGTGTTGATATTTTGACTCTAGGTCCCAGTGTCTAGCTCATACATTGTTTAGAATCGTGCAATTAAGCACTCTGTATTGTTGTCTTACATTTGTTTAGATTGTGTTTTTTGTAAATAAGTGAGGATGACGAGGTTAGTATCATTTGGGTAATAGATTTTATCATTTCTTTTTAAATTGAAGGTTCTCACCACTGACATTGTTGAAGCTTGGCACATTAGTCACTGAGCTTCTGTCCTGACGAAGGTCTGATCATCTAAAGGGCTTGATCTGGAAAGCCTGAGACCTATGACTGAAACACCTGTCGACTTATTTTGTACACTATTTGTGGTAATCACAGTATAGTCACACTTGTACCACAGAATAAGGTGTTAGAACTCTGTGGTAGATGTTTTTGTGTTGAGAAATATGTGTATCAATACCAGATTTTGATGAAGAAAGAGAGAGAGCAATGGTTGATTGTATGAATGTGTATGAGCAGTGGGAAGGTGATTGTGAGAACGTGTAAAATATACATGTAATCTGATGTTTTTTATTGTTCTAAGATACTATATTTGATTAAAAAAATTAAATCATGTGTATGAAGAATTAGTTGAAGAATATTTTGTCATCCTCAATCTATGGGTCCATTTCTTTTTTGTTGATTGCATGTACACCTGGAGGACCATAGATTATTACCAGGTACCCTTTAGAATGTTTTCCGATTTCAGGTACGACATGCTTACCAACAATTGACACCACTGTCCCCACCCATCTCTACTACTGTAATACCCTCTCACAACACCATTAGCCACCTGAGTGTGTCCCCTATGGATTGCTCCTCAGTTAGGTTTAGGCTTTATAAATCCCATTCATTCATGCATAGTGAGCCACAGCTGAACTGTATGAGTCCACTGATGTGTGAGCAATGCTCCTCTGAAGTGAATGAGGAGAAAGTGATTTGTGACTGGCATTGCACTTCGGTGAATGACACCACAGTGATTTTCCAGGTGGTAATGGACAGCGTTGTGTATTTGAGATTCCACCGCTGTGTATAAAGGCACGTGATGTGTGAGTGAGATTTCCGTTTGAGTATGAGGCCACAGTGATGTGTGAGTGACGTTTCATTGAAGTGTGTAGGGCTGGTGATGTGTGAGTAACACTACGCTACCAGGCCACACAGACGTGTAAGTGACATTCCGCTGAGGTGTCAGAGGCCACAGTGATAACTGTGCGACAGTCTGCTGAGGTGCATGAGGCCGTTAATGAGCGGGTGATATTCCTCGGAGGATACAGGAATGTGTGAGTGAGTGGGATTCCAGTGAAGTGGTTGAGGGCACAGTAATGCGTGAGAAATATTACACTGAAGCGTTATGACGTCACAGTGATAAGTGTGTGAAACTCCACAGCAGAAAAGGAGGTCCCAGTAATGTGTGGGTCACACTCCTGAGTTTTGGGGTCACGTGAAAGTGTGTCTGTTGTGCCTGACTCCATTGATCTGCATCTAAACAGAGATGTGGCAGACGCCGCTGAGGAGCGTGAGGTCAGGATAGGACGTTGCGCAGATATTTCATCCGTAGATTGCTGTAATGCAGATTACTGATACCGGCTGTTCATTAATAAAACAGATAAAAGAACCAGACACCACTTTATAGACTTCCAGGAACCTCCTGTCCCCCAGCTTCACGTCCTGAAGCCTCTGTCTCTTAAATGATAGCTGCGCTGGAGCATCGCCAGCAAACAGGCGGAGAAGCACGTTCATGGAAAGGATACCAGATCGTGTGACAGGCTATGTGTGACAGCGGCACTGCGCGGTCCAACTCTTGCGCTCCTGTGGCAGGGGTGCTCAGCGTCCTGCTATTTCAGGAAAGATGTGCGTCATGGGCATTCATCTGTACAAGCCCTGCTGATGTGTGACAGGGCGGGACCCTCAGCTGTCCCGGGCCCGCCTATTCCAGGGCAGATGTGCCAAAGAAATACTCAGCTCTTAATGTCCATGCCATTCCAGGACTAACTGACAGGGACACAGGAACACCAGTCTGCCGAAAGCATTCAACAATGGCATGGAAACAATGATGTAGTTAGGTACAGCATAGACAGCAGGGTATAAGAAACTCTCACTCTGGGAACAGGGTCTTCTGTGAAATAGCACGGGACTGAAGCCAGAACTGAGCTGGCTAGCGAGCAACAGGAATAAGGAACCACAACAGATTAAACTCAACAGAGGGGACAAGCTGGACCCAAAACATTGGCAGAAGGGCAACCAACTCCAGGAAGATTCGCCAGCAGGAATGTGAAATCAAGATGGCCAGCCCAATATTGTTTTACTTTGGGCTCTGCCCTTGAAGGCCACCAGAGTGTTGCATGTCCTGCACAGACATGTCCTGGGAGGAAGGGCAGCAACAGCAATGTTCTTGCAACCCATCGGGGAGTCTAAACAGAGAACCAATCGGAATATTAGGGATACAAATGGAAAGATGACTGTGGAGCATAAAAGACAGCTACTACCTAATAAAGGGCAGGCGTGGCCTGGGGACAGAGACAGAAGCACAGTGAGGCTGAGCTGCTGAGAGCTGAGGAACACAACTCTGAACCGCTGAAGCTAGTTTGCTTGCTGGGAGACCAGGGAACAGTCCCCTGAACCCATTAAGCCTGCTTGTTTGCTTGTTGAAGTTGTACTGTTTGTACTGTTTGTTGTACTGTTTGTGAGAGACCGAGGACGAAGCAGCTGAACCAGGGACGTCATTTAGGGTAGCCTGAGGTCACCCTTGCTACCCCTGTGTTCTCCCTGGATTCCCTGAAAAAAAGAAAAGCAGAACGTGGCTCTTTGTTTCTGGAGTGGCTGGTTTTCTGATAGCTATAGCCAGTAAGACAGCTCAGTGGGTTGAGCGCTCGCTGCTGCAATGTGTATGTGTGTGATTTGCTGGTTGCTGGTTCGACTCCCGGCAACGTCAACTCAGCCTTTCAACCTGCTTTGGTTGATAAATGAGTACCCACACAGGTTGGGTGATATTGCATGTATATTTGTTCTATATGATGCGCTTAAGCGTAAGTGCTATATAATAACACATCATTATCGTTTGGCCTTGGATGTCTGCTTGAATTCACAGTAAATTGGTAATAGGGGCCTATACGCACTGATATTAACGATACATATGGTGATCGATTCTTGCATGAAATGAATATCTGCGTTATCGTAACCATATTTTTCATAGTGTACTTGGAAGCAATGCTATGTGAGGCCACTTCCTGTTTTATCAAGGGGTGAAAGGTCGTGTTCCATCGCTCCCCGTGATGTCACTAAAGGGTGGGGTCAAATGACATCACTTCCTCTGATGTCATCAGAGGTCACGTGTCGTGCAATGTCACTTTTGCTACCCTTGGTATTTTGGTGAAATAACGTCCCTGATCTGAACCCCAGAAGCTGGCTGACCAGCGAGATGCTGAGGAAGTGGTTACATAGACCCAAATAATATGGTGGACCCTAACGGAGGTGACCCTGAAAGTAAGGTGAACCCTGACAGGCAGGGGCGTTGCTATGGGGGGGCTAAGGGGGCAATAGCCCCTGATCTTTTGGTTGTAGCCCCTGATAGAATCTCAGGAGCTACAGCCAAAAGACTAGCTAGCCCCCAGTCCCAACAGTTCCGACATCAGCCTAGCCCCGGGTCTTTTCCAGACCTAGCAACTCCCCTGCTGACAGGGAATTGCACACTGAAACTAAGGTGAGCGCCAAAAATGAAGTGAAACTCAAAACTGAGGTCAACCTGGAAGCTTGGGTGAAAACCGAAATTTAATGTGGGCCTGAAAGGGAACACTGTGAACAGGGGAACCGGTGGAGACAAGCAAGGTCTCTATGATTGCTCTGATTTCTCCTGTTACAGAATGTTTTTTTTTTTCCTCACAGTAGTGAACACGTTTTCCTTTGTCATGAAGTCCAAGAACATTAATTTTCAAAACTGTTTTTTGCTTGAGCCATCCTTTGACCCAATTTTGGTTTCTAAAGTGCATTGTAACATATCTCTTGCCTGGCCGTCATTGGGTGGATAAACTACACCTTAGAGCTTACCCAGGGCCAGAGTGGGACAATGGAATGACTACCACTATGCCAAGTCCCAAAGGTTCACAATGACTCGAAGTCAATGACAGCCATTTCCACCTCAGGAGCTGCACTGCCTCTGATAACCTTTTAGTGGTTGCTGCACATTAATTCATGTTTCATTGATCGTTCTAACAAAATGGCCCTTAACTCCATGCCAGCCTTGCAAGGCATCCCCACTGCAGCTGCTACTGGTTCTAATGCAGGTCCCATTTCCATTCACCCAGGTGCGGCCCCACACAGCATTGGTTATAGTAGAATTTGCACCAGGCCTAGCATGGAAACAGTCTGTTACCGATGGAGATAAAAATGATGAGGCCTATTTTCTCAAACATATTTAATAAGTTTTGTTGCCTAACTGACGATGCCATGGTTATCATTAGCCTTAGAAGAAACAGACTATTCACCGATGGAGAAAGGTGTTTTACTTCCAAAAAGACCAGCGCTTTCAGTTATTTCTCTTAGGCCAATGTGTTGGATGTAGTATTCAAGCATTCCAAAGAGCATAACCATTCTAAGCCTCCCTTCTAAGTACATTGGGCCTCATTCCGAGGTTGGAGGCAGCCATGGCACTATTAGCGCCATGGCTGCCTCCAAAACCCTTCCGACTCCGGCCTGGTGAATGGAGTAACTGCCGGCCCATTCCGAGGTCGGAGGGACCGGTAATTCCCCATTCACCAGGGCTATTCCCATTTGAGCCCCCATAGGGCTCAATGGGAAGGGGGAAGGCGGCAATAACGGTACCGTTATTGCAAATTGCGGTACCGTTATTGACCCCGGTGTCCCTTTGCGGGTCCCGTCCTTAATGCCTGCAAAAACCAGGCGTTAAGGAAGGACCCGTAAAGGGAACTCGTAGTAGGGCGGTAAGGGATTACCGGCACCGGTGCCCTTACCGGTGCCGGTAATCCCTTACCGCCCACCTCGTAATGAGGCCCATTAACTTTTATTTTTATTGTTTTATTATAAGGTGTTATGCCTTGAAAAAAAAGGCTTTCACCTAAACAAGAAAAAAACTATTATCCAATACAAACACAAATAGTGAGAGAAAAAGAAAAGAATATATGCCAAAGAACAATCTCTCACAATCAGTTAATACATCAATAATCGATTTCATAAAAAAATCAAGAGAGTGATAATTTGGAGAAAAAAAGTCAAATGAATAGCATTGCACAGTTCATGACTTGTAAAATGTTTCAGCACAATTAGAAAAAAATTCTATTAAAAATGTAATGGTAGCTAGGCTAAAAGAAACTTGATACCCCGCCATCACCCTATTCCAGATAACAGCCTCATCAGTAAAATATATGTCATAGAAAAACTTCTCGAGGTTTTTTTGCCGCTTGCCTGCTTGTGCTTTACATTCCACCATCAAATGGTGTAGCGTCTCAACAGCATCAGGAACTCTACAGAATCTACATAGCATAGCATATCCGGGCTCGCTATCTTAAGGCAAGCTCCCCTTATTTCGTTAGTTGGAAGGAGATTTAACCTAAACCGCAGAAAGCAGCCCCGTACCGTGGATCTGGAAATTTCAATAAATAGTATGGTACAAAATGTATGGGTTTTCAGTTTCCAAGATATGAGCGTAAGAGGTATAATTTATTAGGCTTTCCCTTGTTAGGATCCAATCATTGGTCCAAAGTTTTGTCCTAGATGTGTACGACCTAATTATCAGTAATAATCTTGACCTACTCTTCCTTAGTGAGACCTGGCTCAATGAGACAGTCGGCCCTGCCCTGATCCTTGCCATTCCAGTTGGCTACATGATTTACAGACAAGACCGCTCCTCTCATAGAGGCGGCGGGGTAGCTGTCATTGCCAAAGAGAATCTCTCAATCAGAGAATTGCAAGGGGACCTTGGACAGAGCTCCGACTAATTTCTGCTCAAGCTGAAGCTCTCCCCCAACTGCACCATGGCCTTACACGTAGTATACTGCCCTCCTGGCCGACCATCCCTCTCCCTGCTGCACTCAACAGAAGCTCACGGCAGCTTGCGAAGGAGAATCTCACTCAACACCTCCTGGTGCGCGCATTACTGCCCCCCTTCTCCAATGACCCTGAGGTACTTGCCAATGCCTTTAAAATGACCATCACCCAGGCCATCAACGCTGTAGCTCCACTCACCCTTAAAAAAGCCGAAAAATGAAGCATGCTAACGCCTGGTTCACCCAGGAGCTCTCACAGCTGAGATCCAAAAAAAAGGCTGCACTCGCTACCTGGAAAAACAATCCCAATGACACCACTAAAGCTGCCTTTAAGGCTGTGTCCACTGAATACAAAACCGCCATCCTCAAGGCCAATGCCTCATCCTTTAACACCAGAATAACCAATGCTAAATCGGGCACTAAAGACATTTTCACAATTTTCAGAGAGCTTGAGACCTCTGCCTCCCCTCCCCCCACTCTCCGAAAAGACGAGGCCTGGTGTAATAAAATTCAATCTGCCATGCTGGAGAAGCTGGACACCCTACATGCTAAGATGCTTGCCCACCAAAAGGCACTTTCTAACCTGATAGCCAAGAGCCATTGCTGCCCTACACCTGCAGCCGTCACCAGTCCCTCCCCCCTGTTTGAATTCAAGGATATGACTATAGCAGAAGTGACTGCCCTCCTTAGATACATTAAACCCTCTAACTGCAAACGGGACGCCTGCCCAGCTCACGTAATCAAGGATTGTGCCCCCTCCCTTGCCCCCCTTATCACAGCCTTCATTAATGCTTCATTCCAATCTAGCCATGTCCCAGCTGGACTCAAGGAATTTTCAAAACCCTTGCCTTGACGCACAAGTGTCTCCACGACCAGGCCCCCCTCCTACCTTGCCCAAGGGATCTCTAAACCCCTTGCCTCCAGGCCATCCAGAACTGCATATTCCAATGTTATAACCATTCCCAGAATACGCGGAGCTTGCGCTGGTGGTTCTAACTTCCCCACCATGGCTGCCACCTACTGGAACTCCCTCCCACCCCACATCAGGCAAAAAGACTCTCATGCTGCCTTTCGCAAGGCCATTAAAACCAGGCTGTTCGTATGACTCTGCACGTTCTGCACGTTCTTCGTAACCAAGTAACCTGTTCTGTCTCACATATCTATGTAACCATGTACTGTATCTAAGATTATTTCTGTTGGGCGGCTTCATTGTAACCCTGACGTGAGCCTTCTTATGCTCCCTTTTACAGCACCTCGATGCCCGTGGGCTGTGGTGTCCTTTACAAATATATATATATATGTATATATATATATATATATATATATATATATATATATATATATATATATATATATATATATATATATATATATATAAATAAATAGTCAGGTCTATAAAAGGGTTATTTGATAAATGCTGTAGTTTGAAGAAGAAAGAGAATTAACCCATCAAGAAAGGTTCCCAAACATATTTTTTATGCCCTGATTGATTTACGTCATGGATCTTCCCCTCATTTGCCCACTTTTCCAGATGTTTCAAGAGAACCAATGAAAAAAGCTTGATGGCTACATCCAGCAAGGCTATAGCTCGATAGTTCTTAGGGAGCGGCCTATCTCTTTTTTAAAGATGGGGAAAATGCAGGAAAGTTTCCAGGATGCAGGGTTGGTTTTAGAGATAATTATCTGGTCAAATAAAGATTTTTAGATTTTGGACCAAAGCACTGGATGACTTCTCACGGTGATATTGGAAAGTGAATCAGGTTCCGGAACTTGCAAGGGTTTGCTTTTTTTAATTAAATGGTAAATGTCGTCAATATCAAAGTCCAGGGCCCAACGCACATCAGTAGTGTCTATATCTACCAGGGAATGTAGGGGTTTAGCATAGCTCTCATCACAATGCTGTATCCAGTTGTCCTCAGAAATTGTACTCAACAGCCTATATGCCTACATGGAAGAAGAACTGTTGATTCATTTACAAAAGGCTGCTACATTGTTGGAGGATAGACTTAAAAGCATCAGCCTGGCCTCCCTCTGTAACATGGAATATTTGAAATTTCTCAATCAGTTTTTATAGTGGAATTTGAGGTTGGACGTTTCCTGTCTAACCTTATCAGTTGATGTCAAAGTCAATGATTTAAAATTTAATCTGAATTCCTGCTTTTTATCCCTGATGTTAATATCAAAACCATGGTTACGTTTAGGAGCCTCTCGTACATTTGACCCAAAGGAGGTATTAAAGTCAACAACAAAAAACACAAAATGATCAGGCGCAAAGGCGTCTCCAAAATTCTGTTTTGGCCAACCCAAGGTTGTCAAATGTGGACTTTCATTATAGGTCAAAGAAACGTCATTATTCCATCTGAAACAATGTCCTCCATGGTTAATTGTAACATCAGATATTTTAGCAGGTAAAGGGGATGGGTTAGGGCCTAAAGCCATCTTCCCTTCTGCCAATAGTGGTAAATGGCCACTGGCTCTGGGCGAGGATTCGATTACCTTAAACCTAAAGCATGTCTCAAAGAGAAAGTCAGTGGCAAACATGGGATCTATGAGAGTTTTCCAGTTTCCTAAGCACCAGGTGAATTTAGATGGCATATCTCCCTGAATGTTACCATTAAGTTGATGGGGACCCATATGTCCATGAGTTTAAGCCACGCTTGGCCTTGGGACAAAGATTCTTTGGATTAGTGCCAAGAACAGTAGGGAGTGAGCCCACCCAACTCCACATACGTGCAATTTAAGTCCCACATAGTTAAAATGTTTGTTGAGCCGCCAATCGATTGCTACCTATACAAAATGGATGATATCCCCTTCAAAAAGGTATCTGTCGAGATGTACAAGTTGTTCCAGAAACATTAATGAGGAGAATGTGGTTGTTTTTTGCCTTTTCTTGCCCCATTTAATTTCTATAACTTGCATATATGGAACTTCATTGGGCCAACTGGTTAGGGTTAATCCCTTATCATTTTTAACTCTGTTAACAGACCACCATTCGGTCTCCCCTGAGTACCCCTTAAGGGCAGTTCATACTATTGTTGCAAAGCCAGCGAAAAAAAGTAATTCCCTTAACCAGGTCTCTTGCAATACTGGTATATCAAAAATACCCACATCCAAATAAATGTTGTTAAATAGGTGGGCATGGCCACGAGTGTTCCAAGACAATATGCCCAACAATTCAAAACGAAAGATGCTGGGGTGCTGTTTGCTCAGAAGGTAGCCCGATTGCAGGGCAGACACGAACCAAGACCGATCACTCATGTCTGATTTTTTGGGCTGCAGTGAACGAGTTTACATAAAACACCTTTCTGTTGTTAGCATCAGCAAAATCACAGTGAATCTTTAGAGGAAGTTCTTGTTTGCTCCTAGCTACACTAGGAATTTTAGAATTGTTTGTATTACTGAATTTTTCACGCACTGATAGATCTAATCCCTCCCAGATATCATAACCCAAACTCAGAAGATAAGACATTGCCGATTTTAGTGTTTCTAAGATAATTCTAGATATCACATGTCAGCATACCAAATCATATGCATGATCGTCCAGGAATTCTATTAAGGCTATTAGACTTGTATCAATTTAAGCAGTGCAACAACGTGGCACCGATTCAATCAATCAAATCTTAGTTTAATTTGGATGTTTCCATTAAACAAACAACATAAAGCAAATTCCAAACATCTCCAAATTGCATTTATCATAATTTACATTGGGCCTCATTACAAGTATGGAGGTAGCCATGCCGCTTTTCGTGGAATGGCTACCCCCATACCGGGTACCGGGTCCGGGTTCCAGGAATAGGAAATTACCGGGTCATTCCGACCTTGGAGGGCCCGGTAATTCCCTTTCCCGGCACCCAGACCTGGTACATCCCAATTCCCATTTGAGCCCTCAGAGGGCTCAATGGGAATGGGGAGGGTGCTAACAACGGGCTAGTTAATGACGGGCCCGTTGCTAGCATCCTGGTCTGTTAGCGGGTCCCGCTAAGAACGCCTGGTTTTACCAGAAGTCCTCAGCGGGACCCACGAGCAGACCTCGTAATGAGGCGGTAGAGGGATAACGGGGCCGGCAGCTCTACCAGTGCCGTTGTCCCTCTACCGCCTACGTTGTAATGAGGCCCATTGTGTTTGAAATTAGTGCTCTCCTATTCAGTGCATTAAAAACATAGGTATATAAATTGTACAAAAATGCCTTGTCGTTATTCTCCATAATTAAACAAATTGCATCACAGTAACATGTAATATTCAGGGCTTTAAAATAATGACTTAAAAACTGTATACGAATATCTAAGTACCATGAGCATAGCATTAAGAGGTGGCCCAAATCCGCAACTTGATTCTGATTACAAGGACAGTTCTTCATCCTTTCACTAAGGTCCCACCTCTTCCTGTCCTTCGAAGGCAACACATTCAGCCTTGTCATTACCTCCATGAAAAGAGTCTCTTGAGGCCATACAGAAAGCTAGTGTGGGTAGTGAGCGAGCAATTCTAATGTTCCGTTCCAAACCCTATCCCCTTGCTTCCTTTTTTAACATATTTACAATGTTGATTAGCATGTAATGAGACGGGCAGTCTTTGAAAGTAATATGCCATCTTGTCATTAACCTAATGCCCTCATTGTACCGATTCAATGTCACAGATTCTTCCGATGTCAATACTCTCTCCAGAATAAGACCAAAGAAAACAGGTTCATGACGTTGCACAGACAGCTGCCGTACAGCAGCTGTCGGCTCGATCTTCTTAGTAGATTGATCTCTTTGGGGAAAATGCAGTTGACTTTGTCTTTCTTGCTTTTGTTCCAATGTCATAAAGACTGGAGGAAGTCTCTTATGGAGCACATGTTGCTCTCTATCTATTTCCAAGACTTTACTATGTTTCACTGCAGTCATATGCTGATTTCCCTCTCGAGCTCTCCCACTAACGTTCTTGGTGGTGGGAATATTAAGTCTTACGAACAGTATGAGATCTAGGGGCCGATTCATGGAATAATTGTGTGCCGGAATCGGTGGCGCAAGCAAAATAAATCCAGCGCACACGTGCGATTCGCACACAAGCAATTCATGGAAGTCTGTTGGCGTGTTTTTCCTGGGTGCTGTGCCAAACCTGCGCCTACCTTACACATCACTGCGACATCCCGAACGCCATGCGTGAAGCATACAGCGCTAGTGCACAACGTGTAGCACACGCACCAAAAAGGGGACGGAACATGCGGAATGGGGAACAGCGTGTGAAAATGAGGGCATAACTGGGGAAGTTCTGCTGGGAAATACATGGAACGCCTACACGCACGAAAACAACACATATTCATGGAATCGAATAGGGAAAACCCATGCACACCAAAAGACACGCACAGGCGTAAACATGTCCGCTACACGAAGGCAGGCGGAAGCGCCCTGTGCAGTATAAAAGTCTGTGCAAACAACAAACACGCATATACAGCTACGATGAATGTCCCATTTCTCGCAGCAGTGATCGTGGGACACAGCAGGAGGGGGAGAATAGCCAGGCCTCGCATTTTTTTGCCCAGGACCAGCCTTTTTGGGATGCCTGATGACGAGGTCTATTGCAGGTATAGGTTTCCACCTCATATCATCCTAGACCTGGTCACTGAGTGGGAGGATGACCTCACATCACCCACCTTGTGCTCCCAAGCACTGAGCCCCTTGGAAAAGGTGCTCAATGTCCTGCATTTATTGGCCACTGGGTCATTTCAGCGGACAACTGACATAGTTGGGGGCATCTCACAGCCCACACAGTCACGCTGCCTACACCAGGTGTTGGCAATCATGACTGCGCGCCCCTCAGTCCGCAGGCACATATACATGCCCAGAACACCCGCAGAAAGGCAGGCTGTGGTCCAGTACTTTTACAGGGTGGCACACTTCACCAAAGTGCTCAGTGCCATAGATTGCAACCATGTGGCGCCACGTCCACCTAAGGCGACTGAGAACATCTACCGCAAGCACTGGCATTCCATCAATGTACAGATTGCATGCGATGCCCATGGAATCATCACCTTTGTCTATCCAAACTATCCCGGGTCTACCCATGACAGTTTTATATACAGAATGTCCGCCTTGAGCCGGGCCCTGGAAGCTGGGAAGCATGGCAACACATGGCTCATTGGTGAGTAGAAATGTCTGTGCACATGCATGCATGTCACACACAAATACACACACCCAATGACAACCATCATCACCTCCCCAGGGGACAGTGCCTACCCTCTGAGCACCCACATGATGACGCCAATACGGAACCCCACCACACCACACCAGGTAAGATACAACACAGCCCATATTGCAACCAGGGCCATAGTGGAGCGCACATTCAGAGTGCTCAAGTCACGCTTCCGCTCCCTTGACTGCTCTGGTGGGCAGCCACTATATGCACCCCCAGTATTGTGCAGGATCATTGTGGCAGCATATGTCCTGCACAACGTTGTAACACGGCGGGGCATACCGGTGGACATGGTGGTGCCCCCACATCCCCAATCACACGCACAGGTGCTGCGCATGGGAGGGGAAAGGGCACGTGGCGAGGCAGCCCGGACCCAGCTTGTGGCCACATTTTTCACCTAAACACCCACCCCTGCGGAGTGCACACAGGCCTGGCACATACCAGGTGACAATCGATGATGACAAAGAGACAGTCAACTGTCACAACCTTATCACCCTGAGAATGTTTCAACATAAGTGCTACATTGTGCGCATCCCTAGCTACTTAAACATAACCAATCCGGTGTGACCAAAAGGAACACATGCAAGGTGCATATCCCACCACCCCCCTACAAAACAGGCCATGAAAATCACTGGTATGTCACCCAAACCCTCCCAACCCCCATTACCCTCGTCAGCCATAACATGACATGGCATGCAACAGCAAAAGAGCAAACCAAATGCACAACACATGACAAATTAGTCACGAAGTGCCACGTGATAAATAGGAACAGGCCTGAGACAATCACACCTGACATGGAATCAGATGAAATGACTGACCAACAACCTCCCACATATACAAAGTCATACACAAATGCATGACACCAGCGGTACCATCAACAAAAGGCAGAACGCCTGTTGGCATGCACATTGGGCAATCCAAATCCGCAAATCCCAAAACTGTGTGCTATGTGTGTCCCCTGCAACACACTGCTCAGCACACAGCACAGTGAGCGGCCATTGTGTTGGGGATACACCCTGAGCATCATATAAAAAAGGACAAGCAACAAAAATTACCCAGTGACGCATGTACACGATCCAAAAATTGTAAGTGATCATACACTGCAGGGACACAGCATGGCAGAGATGGCAATCTGTGTGCACGTGTGGGCATGGATGGGTGGTTGTATGTGTGGTGGTGCGTTGTGTGTGTGTGTCAGTAGGGACATGCACTCAATACATGCATGTGAAATGAAGTGACCCTCAGTGTCCTGTACACATCACATGTGAACATTGCCCATTTGGACACCCCAGTGTGTCAATCCACACCAATCCCCTGACACCTGAAAAGTAAACCCAACACAGGAACATCCATTGACCAGCAGAACACATCATGTACATAGTACTCCACATTGACAACGTCAGACAGTGACCAATCACTGTAGCCCAAGTGTACTGTCAGACAACGAAAGTCCCTCCCTCATTTCCTCCTCACCTTGACCTTCAGAAGAACTGTCTCTGGGGTCCGTCGGCTTCTTCTTTCTAGTCTACCTGGCTTCAGGATCCCCCTTCTCCTTGGATTTCTTGTTCTTCCTTTTGTGTAAATAGTGTCT
This sequence comes from Ambystoma mexicanum, assembly GCF_040938575.1. Lineage (NCBI taxonomy): Eukaryota > Metazoa > Chordata > Amphibia > Caudata > Ambystomatidae > Ambystoma > Ambystoma mexicanum. Next base: position 1,303,170,555 of record NC_090932.1, read on the forward strand.
AGCTCCCTCAGAGCCTCGGAGGCCACCTTGACCGGTAAAAATACCAAATCGCAGAGAACTCCAAGGAGCCAAACCCCCAAACCAGGGAAAAAGCCTCAAGGCGCCAAAAAACCCTGGAAGAGTCTCTAGTAGATGACTTGAAGTTGTAGAAAATGGGCAAGTAAATGTCCAAGCTGAATAATAGAATAACTTCCAAGCTGGTTGCGCAGTTGTAGAATGGTTCAACAGGATGGGTATGAACTTGAGTAGACAGTCAATGAGGATGCCACAACTGATGGGTAGAGCTGAAACTTGAGTAGAAAATAACCAAGGAGGCTGGCACAACTGGATGGTTGAGCTGAAACCCAATCAATCCTTGATAGCATGAACGGAGAAAGGCAGAGACAGCACAAGTCCGGAAAGGCAGAGTGAACGGGAGATCGCCGGAAACAGCTGACAGCAAGTTAAGAACCAGAACAGTTGAATAGCTTTGGTAAAAGGCCGAAGTCAACATAAAGGTATGGATGAAATAGGTGAAAGATAGGAGGAGCGAGAGAGAGCGAGAGAGAAAGATGCAGTGGTATAGAAGTGTATTGATAGAAGGAGCGAGACAGAGAGCGACTGAGAGAGATGTGCGGAAAGAACTGCCCGAGAGACAGGCGTACAGATCTGCAATAAGGACAGTAGCAGGAAGAAAAACAGGGACCAAAGGCACCATAGTGTGAAAAATGAGTAAAAGAGCTGGAGTCCAGTAGGAAAACTGCGCCATAACGCAGCAGCGAAATCCAGGAGGGAAGACAGATACAACATGCCGTCCAAAATGGAATGGAGTGTAGAAGTAGTCTAAGCGGCCATCTCAGGTGAGGACTGGACTGTGAGTTGTGGTTGTTTGGTCACATTCCTAATGCTTCCACAATTTCCAGGGGGTGAACCTAACACGTACCAACTTGACATTGTAACCTCCCGGCCCCCTCCCAACATCAGTTTGGCTTTGACAACTAAAGGGTGCAGGCTACCGTCTACAGCATGAAGTGCATCAAGCACATATACGGGCAAGTAATGAAAAAACATCACAATCAACTTTAAAAAAAAGCACAGTTCAAAAATATACTCACCAAAATTGATTGCAGACATGCTGTGGAGAAAACATCCTTAATCCGCACTAGGGGTGTATGCACAAGTAGGACTGCAGACTGGCCACAGATATGACGAAAGTCCAATGCCCCTGTGTAATTTGCTGTCACACCGAACCATCCTTGCAAGCCCATGGAAAGGGGAAGCAGGAGTGGCATATGTGTCACGACCCCAAGCCAAAAACACATACACGAGACAAGCTTGTATGGGCCCAGCTGGAACCCACAGTGGATGCTTTCAAAAGCCACAAAGCACCACACCGTCACATGAATGCAAAATAGACTAACAATATAATTAAAAAAAATAAAAATGGCCACATACGACACGTGGGTTTGGGGGGGCACCCAGGAGGGGGGTGGTACAGGGTGCACCTCAACACCCACATGCGATGATGTTGAGATAAAAAAAACCTCCATGGGCTCAAAGCCTGCACGGCCCAACCTGTGTGGAAGATAAGTCGTCATCCTACTCACCCTCTGGATGACAATCAGAAGGTGGACGTGGCACAGTTGCCTGACCATGCCTATACGCAGCTTGCCGCTCCACGGAAGCAAGCATGTGGGTCTGGTAAGCCTGGTTCTGTGTGGCAATGGCACGTAGGTCAGCATGCAGCACCTCACGTGATACATGTTCTTCCTCTTGCAAGGTTTGTTTGTTTGTTTGTTTGTTTATTGAGTTTATATAGCGCTTTACTCCAAAGTGCTTTACAGTATAACAATAAGGTACAATAATGAAAGAAGCATATGTACAAGCATGAAACAAACCAGTGATACAGTATGTAGAACAATTTACTTAAAAGGAGGGGAAGAGGGTGGGGAGAGGGAGAGAGGAGGTAGGTAAGGATGGTTTCAATGTCCGATTTGAGGTCAGTGGGAGAGGGAGGAAGGGGGAGGAGGGAGGGGAAGGGAAGTGGGTAGCCCCCTGATGACCTCCTACACCCCTTGGTAGTTTCAATGTCATAACTGAGATCAGCGGGAGGAGGGGGAAGGAGGGAGGGGATGGGAAGGGGGAACAGGGGGATTGGGGGGTGAGAGGTAGGGAAGGAGAGTCAGGGGGAGTGGAGAAGAAGGGCTTTCAGAGAGGAAAAGAAGGATGAGTAGGTAGGGATGGAGCGGATAAAAAAGAGGTAGGGAGTTCCAGTGAAGGTAGCATGTGTAACACGGAGTTCTGCCTGCATGGCCTCACATGACATCTGGAGCACCTCTCTGCATGCACGTAGCTCAACAGAGATGGTGTTCTCAAGCTGCTCCATCCTCACTTTTGACCGCTGCCTCTGGGACATGTTGAGCACACCCAGAGTAGATCTGAGGGATCAGTGTTCTTCCCTCAGGGCCTCCCTGGGTGCCTCTGCCTGAGCAGCAATTGCTTTGCATAGAGACACCATTTCAGCCCGGCGTGCCCTGTCTGAGGCCGCCATGGCCAGCCTGAGTGAGCGGCACGTGGACTGCGTTGCCTGCTGCTGGAGCTCCACCTGCCTATCAGGGGGAAGCATGGATTGGGCCACATTTTCCATGCCTTGAGCAATCTTCTAAATAGCTTCCCCCTGTTGCTCTGAACTGGCATACATGGCATGCTGCCACTCGGTATTCCCCGGTGGCACAGGGCCACCGCGTTGCCGGACATTACACCTGCGGGACCCAAGGAGCTGTGGTCCTTGCTGGATTGGCACCGCCCAGGGCTGCAGGACTGCATCCCTCCGTCGTCATGATGCCCCAGGCACATTAGCAACTGGTGTGGCGTGTGACCGTGCGTCCAGAACCACCACAGGCGGACGTTCCAACACTGCCTGGCCCCTCAGTGCAGGTGTCGCAGACAGAAGATCATCCACATCAGGATCACTCACCGGTGACAAATTGTCATGATGCACATCCAACTCAACATTGTGCTCAGAGTGTTCATCAGAGCTTGGCTAATTGCCAGCCTTGGACATGACGGTCTGGAGCACAAATGGGTTCTCGTGGTCTACCACCCCACGACCCCCACTTGTGCCGGGTTGCTGATGTAAAAGCAACCCTGTGTCTGCAATGACATCACTATCCCCTGGCTCCATTGCGTCATCACCTGTAAGGTGAACAAAACAAAGACGAGTACACATGTCAGTAGCACATAACCCACACACACATAGACATCACTACATTGACAGCCAACACATGAAGCAGACATGTCACACACAACTCAAATTCCGGCATGCATCCAGTGGCATTGATATGCAATGGCATCCCAAAAGCAGAAATGGATGCGTGTAAATTGCAAAGCCTACACATGTACTGAATGTAGTATATCACCTCCATCACACACCACGTCTGGCAGGCACATATCACAGGCAGAAATGACAGATGGCAACAAAGAGATGGCACGTAGCATAAGCATGTTTGAACAGCCAAATGGCCGCAGCTGCAAGTGAATTAAAACACACCATGACACAGGTAATATGCCTGTAGACATACATCACTAAATCATCATCACCAATATAGCTTCATCGATCTGCAGCTCGGCCCGTACCGGGCGTCATAGCCCTGAAGACATAGTGAATATCCTGAGCAAAGCGAGGGCCTTCAACGAGGTATGAGGGACCATAACGTCCAGTACGGTCCAAGCTGCCGGTCCATGAAGCTTCTAGAACACCATTCAGGGCCTGATTCAGCACTTTGTGCATTGAATGTGCCAAAAAACATGATTCAGTGCGTCAAATCACCACGCCCAGGCTCCACCAGTATTGCTAAGTGGGCCTGGGCTTACTCGTAGTGCACGACAGTGCACCTTCAGGATTGTGTCAGTTGAACATAACGGGTGCAATGCTAAAATCTCAGCAGCATTTTCGTAAAATAACGACATATTAGTTATTTAACAAAAATGCTGCTGAGAACACATGTGTAAATAAACACTTTCACACACACCTAAGTAAGTAGCTGCAATGTTGCCTACACAACGTTGAAGCTGCTTGCATATGTATTTGTGAAAGTGTTCAAATACACCCGTATTCATATAGACCTGTATGGTGTATATGAACAGCATCCTATACAGCAAAGCAAGCAGCTTCAACGCTGCTTGCTTTGATGTATGTGAAAGTGTACACATACACACGTGCAGGCAGCTCCACAGTAATTACAACCCGATTTGTGGGCTATAATCAATCTGCGGGCTATACCAGTTAGTATAGCCTGCAGATTGACCAATCAACTTTGCTAAACACCCGCTAGGATGTTCCAATACAGAGTACATGTGTCACAGGATGCACCTGTGCTAGTGAGTTTCATAACAGTGAAGAGATGAAAATCTGAACATACATGCCAGGTCACTTTGACATTGTGGCAGTGAGTAGGCATGTAGAACGGTGTAACATGGCTCAGAAGTGGGTGGGTGCAGTTACCAACAATCTAAATCAACAAGTATGTTTTGATGTCAATCACTTAACATGACGGCAGTGTAACGGCAAGTTCAGCCATCATGTGCAATGTGCATGCACTGGGTTGCATGGCTACAGTTAACCCCCCACTCCTTAGTGAAAATGCAGGGAGGCATTGCATGGCAATGAACGGTGACCAGAGAACTGTGTATTGGCAGACAGTGTTGGCTAGCGTCAATTGCATCATCTCAGTCAACTGACACCACAGCAGATAAGAATGGGACAGTAAGCAGGACACATGATGAACCATCAGTAGCACACCCATTCATGCAGAAGGCACTACACCAGTTGAGCAGAGTCAGGGGGCCTGCAACAGGGGGAGGCCTGTGCCCCACACAGACAATGACACCCTAAACATGTGCGTGATGCAGGACTGAGCCAGAGTGAGCATGGAATGGATGACCAAATGCCATGATACGTATGTAATCCCGGACACGTACTACAATGATCATCCTGGCAAGGACACATAGGGGCGTGCATGGAATGCACATGGAGCATGAATGGGCACTCATGTCCCCGGGGAGCATCTGGCATCTGCATAGTCCGAGTGAGACACCCTGCATCAAGGTCAAAGGATGTACCCCACAGTATGTGTCTGGCAGGTTCGCAGGGGGAGGTGTGCATGAACACAGGAGTGTGGAACAGGCCAGTGCAGTAGTCCAACATGTTACCCACCAGTGCCATGGTGAAATTGATGTGCAGGGGGTTGAGGGGCAAAGAAGCATGCCCGCGTGGAGTACCCGCATGTAGGCTGAACACACATGCACGTCAGTCATGCAATGACATAGTCTGAGTGATGAGTGGAAAGACACCACAGGCTACATGCAGACAGGTCAGTGAGCTGGAACATGGACCGGAGGGGCAGCCGGGTGACTAGCATGTGAGTAGGGTGCATGTGTGGTGATGAGGACAGTCCCCATCTGCTTCACATGTCCAGCATGCACCACAACAGGCATGCATTAGTGAAGCATTGCATGACTCGCACATGAGAACCATGTACACATAACATGTAGTGGCAGTCAAGCACAACACATCACACAAGCAAACAACACATGGGCTGGACAAACACGCAACAACACTCACCAGATGGGGCATCATAATCCTGCATCACTCCCACTCCTTCGATCAATTGTGCCGGGATGAACTCTGCAGCGATCTCCTCGTGCAGAGTGAGTTCTTCCTCCTCAGGTGGTGGCCCACTGCCAGTCACCTGAGTCATGGCATAATTGGAGGCACTCTTTTGCTTAACACAGCATCGGAGGTCATCCAAATGCTGTTTGCAGTCCTGAGGTGTGTGCACCTGATATCCAAATGCACTAACACCATCTGCAACATGCTGCCAGTGTGCCCAACGCTGGGCAGTCGTAGTATGGCAATTTGGGCCCACTAGCATATTGCGTTCGTGTTCTGACACGTAGCCCGCAAGGAAGTCCAGTTCCTGCTTGTTGAAAGGCTTCTTCCTCGACGTGCCGGAGGCCGGACCGTTTCTGGGGTCCCAGCCTCTTGCGCAGGAGTAACCTTCCTCCTATTGGGCAGTGGTACGGACCCGGACTGGCAAATGCCGCCCTGATCAGTAGGGGCAGTGGCGCTGGTGGACCGGACCAAGGGAGTGGCTTGTGGAACCAGGACGGAAGCCCTGACTTGCGTCAGTGGGTGCTGGGTGCTGTTGCCAGGACCCAGCGCATCAACTGCTGCAGTGGCAAGATCAGTGACCAAGACTGTCCTGGCTGGCAGACTCAAAGCCGGGGTGGTGTTGGCTGCATCTGCCCATGCAGTTGCCACCACCCGGTTGCTTGGGGAAGCAGATGACAACACTGCCCCAGGGACATGTGCCTCGGTCTGAGCATTCCTGCGCACAAATTGCTTGTGCCTCCTGACCACCTCGAATTCAGCCTGGGAGTCCTCAGGTGCCAACGCATCATGCGCTGGCCGACCCAGACCCTGGGTGGTGGTTGCCACAGCTGCACCTAGAGCTACCACTACCATTGGCCCTGTGACAGTAGATGAAACTGACTGCCGGGTGACATGGGCGCCAGTGTCGGATGCAACAGCTGCATCTCCCGGAGCCGCAGGGGCTGGTGGCATGACTGCACCAACATGTGGCAGGTCATCCTGGCCAAGTGGTGCACCCCTGCCTCTTCCACCTCTGCAGCCACCCTGGCCACCCTGGACTCCCCCTACTCCCTGGTCACCCCGGCCATGTCCCTAACCATGCCCAACACATGGAGGAGGCCCAACTGAGGCGCCCCTCACCTTTCGTGGCCTCCCAACCATGGCACTGATGTACTAGTGCCAATGGGAGGTGTACACGACAATTGTCCAGGGTATTTGGGGTGAAGGGGCGGGGTACGTGATGTAAACAGCACCCCTGTGCACCTGGAAGGCTGTATGTGATGCCTGGGAGAAAATGACGGGTCACACACAGCTCAGGCACCCCAAATCTGCAATAAAACCGTGCACGCAAGCCCCGCAGTACGCGGTGGCACCTAGGGACACAAAAAACACGTACGCGTGGGACACACAGGCTACTATGACCTCGAAAATGGGTACACGATACACAGGGGGACCCGCAGTGGGAAAAATAGCATGAGTGACTCACCGCCTGACTAGCATGGGAAATAAAAACACACATAGGCAAGATCCCCGCCAAAAGAAGAGGTATGTCCTCGATCGGGTGTGAAGTGATGGCGTGTGAAACAACAAGAAGTAGCAACACACGCGTCGGTCTCCATGAAAAGCACGTACAACGAACTGCTGGCCCGCGCTCACCTTTAACCCGTGCCGAGGGAAACACCCGCATGCGTCACGTCACTTACGCGCTTACGTGCTAAGGCCCTTTCCTTGAATTACACTCTGACATGCTGTTTTTTCACGTGCTAAATCACTCTACATTGAACTGGCCACGCGACAACACACGGAAGACCATGCTCCTGCCCGGAAGGCCATTTTCCTGCCCCCCAGAGCCCTGAGCAGCCTTCCACAAGCCATCTGCTACTGCCTGCCGCTCACGTACCCTGCTATTTGGTGCCTGTACATCAGCCATCTGTAGGGGTCTAGTGGCTGCGACCACCCCTGCTGGAACCAAAGACTCCCGACTGCTGTTCCATCGCTCCACAGCCCAGCCCCAGGACCCAGTTGCCCACCCAAACCTGCCTCGGGGGTTGCCATGTCGGGGCAAACACCATCTGAGGCCAGAGAGGCAGAGGGCTATCAGCTTCTCAGCCACAGAAGTTGGCATCCTGGTGGAGAAAATCCTGGAGCATTATGATGCCCTTTTCAGACAACCGTGCGCCGACAAGGAAAGATGGAAGAGGACCTGGTCGGACATCATGCTTGCCCTCAACGCGGAGGGGGTGGCAACCCGCGACTTGAAACACATCCAGAAGCGCTGGGAGTACTACAGGTCCAGGACCCTCATGAAGGCCCGGCGCCTCTTGCATGCAGAGGATGCAGGGGGCGCCAGCTCCAACTTACCATCGACCAGATGAGGGTCCTGGAATGCATCAACCCAGTGCTTCACCACCAGGTCCTAGAAAGGCAGGCCGATCTGGAGTTAAGCGGTGTGTGTCTGGCCTATCCCATTCCACACAGTGCATGTTGAGGTGTGGCAAGAGTGTGCAGCTTGGACATATGTCTGACATGGCCCATGTATGGATGTGTGTATGCAGGGACATGCCGTGCTGCATGTGAGGCCAGTCATGTGTGATGCACATCAATGGTGTATGCGTTCGAATGCATGATGCCCAACTGCATGTGGAGATGCACACATGGTTGCATTTCTGTGTATGTACTATGCCATGGTTGGGGTGTGACACATGGATGCTGATCCCAACTTCATGTACGTGCACGGTGTACTTGTGCATGTGTCTGTTTGGCATGTGTGTGACAGTGAGACGCCATGGATGCATGTGATCCGGACATCTGGGTTCCTCATTGGCAGATGTGACATAGTTGCCAATGATTGCACTCTGACAGGTGGTGGAGATGTACAGATGCATTTCTGTCTGGTGGCGTGTGTGCATGTGATCGTCACTCCCCATGTTGCTTGTGACATCATGCCAACCTTTGGATGTTCATGCAGTTACTTGTGTATGGATGCTGATGCCTGCTGCACGAACCCAGTTTATTTGTGAATGTGTGTGGGTTCAAATGACTTGAGTGTTGGGGAGTGTGATGCCATCTGTGATATCAGACACTGACACTCATGTGCAACTGTCATGTGTGTAGCAGACCATTGTACCGTGACCTGATGCCTGTGTTCTATCTCTCCCTGTCTGCAGTGTCGACTGATGAAGAGGGCGGAGACAGTACTGTGGAGCCCAGCCGGAGAGGCAAGGCCCAGCTCCCCTCCCAGGTTCTACTATCTTCCGGGAGTGAGGAATCTGGTGCCACGTCCACTGTCACAGCAGCCGAGGGGAGGTCCAAGAGGCCAAGGCTGGAGGTGGACTCTTCGGCAGCAGAAGGGGCAGCTGAGCCCCCACAGGGGTGTACTGAGAAAGACGGCACCGAGTCATCCAGGTAGGTGGGGGATGTGGTTGAGGAGGAGACTGTATCAGCTCCAAGCATGGGGCCTGGAGGGGGTGGTTCCACTGGTGCGAGTGGTGCAATCCAGGGGCAGGGGCAGGGGCAGGAGGCAGCACAGGTTGCTGCGGAGGTGCCTGTGTGTAATCCTGTCCCTGATCCTGTGACTGCATCATCCCGCACCAGCAGGGATATCTCTGTCCAGGCCCGTAAGCAGGTAGGGGATGCGTCTACAACTGGCTGTCCGCTACCTGCGGACGTGGCAATCCATGACCATGTGCAGCCTGTCCTAGTCGGTATGGCATTGCACACACGTGGTATTCGGAATGACGTGCATGGTTCTAGGCCACCTCAACTTGCTAGGACAGGTCACTGGCGCAGGGTTCATCTGTGTGCTGGATGCTCTTGCGACCCCCTCCTCAACTGCACCCCCTATGCGCCAGTCGTCCTCCGTGCCGTCTTCCTGCCCATGTATCACCTGGGCCCCCTGTGGAGCTGCCCCACAGTACGAGGCCAGGCTAGTGGAGAGCACTTCCCTGCCACAGTCAGGAGTCGGGGGTCCAGCAGGGGTGGTCACACCACCAACTGGACCCCAGCAAATGGAGGATGCGCAGGCATCATCAAGTAAGGCACATGCACAATAGCACTGGGGGATTCCATCAGCCCGGAGGCCGTTGTGGTGGCAGAGGAATTTGGCATTGAGGCAGCAGCAGGATCGGCGTGGGAGGCGTCATCACTCGGGGCCAACAACATCCTGGGGGCAGGCATCAGCCGACGGGCAGGAGGACCCAGGACTGCAAGTGTCGTCCGTGTGGCAGCGGTTGGGCCAGCAAATCGATGCAGAGTGGCAGAGGGCAGAGAGGGCATGGCTCACGATGGTCAGGGCAGAGAACTCCATGCACCGGGCGTTGAGGCAGGCTGAGAGCCTAGTGGCAACTCGCAGGGACTTGGAGGAATCCATGGCAACATCCCTGCGAGCCCTCGAGGCCAGGGAACAGGCTCGCCTCCGGGACATCGACGTGGAGTTCAATGATGCCCTGGCCCGGAACATCAAGAAGTGAGCCGTTCGCCTAGCCCACCGCCTTTGCACATAGTTATTTAGGCATAGGTTTCCTTTCGTTTAATTTATGATTTGGAGACCACGGACTTTGCTCCTCCTTTTTGTATATAGTTTTGTTTTTGATTAGATTTTTTGATAGGTTTCTTTTGTTTTTGGGATCATGGACCCTTGTGACTTACGTTGTGGATAGTTCCGGAAATGTATATACATTCTTCTTTTTTTATCCCATGGAGTTATTTTTATTTTTCAACTTTTCTTTTTACTTCTGTGGAGTTTGGCAATGGACCACTTTTCAGTTTTCATGTCTTTGATTTTGATTTTTCCTTGGATTTACCTTTCTTTTTGGTATTGCTTTGATAATTTGTTCATTTGCATGTGTGGTTTTGAATTTGTCATTTTGTTTTCTTTTTAATACATTTCACAAATCTTCATTATTTGTGTGGTCTACTCTCATTAGTTTTGTGCATGTGTCACTATCCATTGCCTCTGTCATGTGTCACCACTGTGTGGGTCTGTTGGACATGTCTTTGGGTGCATGTGTGTGCTTTTTTGAATGTCAAGGCGTGGTGCTTTCAGTGGAGTGTGGGTACAAAATATGGTTATGTGTTTGGACTGGGGTGCTGCGGTGTGGGGTAGGATTTAGGTTGTCATTTCTGACATGGGCCTCTATTCTGACAGCATGTTGGGTGGTGGGACATATGTCGGGCCTGCTGGCAGGCGCCCGTCACAGGTGGGGAGGGACATGTGTCGGGGCCTGCTGGCAGGTGCCCGTCACTGGTGGGGGGACATGAGTCGGGGCCTGCTGGCAGGTTGCCGTCAATGGGGGTGGGGTGGGGGTACAGGTGTCAGGTCCTGCTGGCAGGTGCCTGTCACTGGTGGGGGGGCATGTGTGTCAGGGCCTGATGGCAGGTGCCCGTCACTGGTGGGGGGGACATGAGTCAGGGCCTGCTGGCAGGTTGCCAACAATGGGGGGTGGGGTGGGGGGACATGTGTCGCGGCCTGCTGGCAGGTGCCCGTCACTGGTGGGGGGGAGATGTGTTGGGGCTCACAAGTGCATGGTGCCATGTGGGCTGCCTGCGGGGCATGGTCAGGGTGGATGGGCTGCCTGCGGGGTATGGCCAGGGGTTGTAAGGGTGTCCCATGTGGTGTGGGCTGCCTGCGGGGCATGGTCAGGGTAGATGGGCTGCCTGTGGGGCATGGCCAGGGGTTGTAGGGGTGTCCCCTATAGGGAACTCTGGAGATTTCCCGGTTGGCCTCTGCACCCCGGGCCTCTTTTGTTTGGTATTTCCACATTTGCCCACATATGCCATCCCCAGCAAAAGAAACTAAAAGACACACTCCCACTGCCAGCAAGACCTTTCCAAAAACATCCCTAACACACACTGAGGAGGCAGCTGATGTGCCAAGTGTTCGCTTCTGTCCCCTGCCTTCCCTCCTGCAATTCATTTATACTTGCAAATGGACATTAATCTAATGTCTGAAGTGGCCTGGTCAGCGTGTCACAAACATCTGTAAATCAATGAATACTCTGCACAGACTATAAGATCACTCACTATCACCATTCCAGCTGCCGTAAAGGCTCCTAAAATCCCAAATATAGACCTCTATAGCCTGAGCTCTAAGTCTATTGAGACAAAATCCTATTCCGGCCAGAAGAAATACAAGGGGGGCGGGGGGGTAAATGCGTCTATGCACAGTGCCAAAAGATGTACCAAAGTTGCACAACCTATCTCAGAGGGAATGTGCCGAGTTAAGCTGATCAAGACTTCCCAAATCCACAGAATTTCAAGGGTTTTGTTATGTTCAATCTGGTCAACTTAAATGCACTTTAACTAAAGTGTTTTCAGTGAATTTCAAGAGTTTTGGTATACCATAGTGTTTTTACGGGCCACTAGCCATGGCCTGTATATGTTCTCACACTATGTTTCTTTGGACCCACTAGGTGGCCATATACATGTCTTTTGAGCCCTCTAACTTTCGGTTCTGCCCTTTTTATATTTTGAAAACTACCGGGCCACTAGCCATGGCCTTCGGCTGTGCCACTGTACATATTCCCTCAATATGTTTCTTTTGGACCTGTTGACCGTTGCCATTATACATGTCTTTCGATCCCACTCTCGACCAGGAAACAAGCCTTCACCATTCCCACTGTATTTTTTAAAAGACTACCGGACCACTAGAAATGGCCTCCGGCTATGTCCACTTTCCACCCCATCCCCAAATCTGTCAATCCAATTTTTTTAACTCTCATTTTTATAAAACATTATTCCCATAACAGCAGTTTTCATGGGAATGCACTACAAATACCCGCAATTATCTGTAGGCGCCCACCGCCTGCGGGTTATCTGTTAAAAACAGTGGTAAAAAACATTTTTCCCTGCCCCCCCAGGCACTTACCAAGTGTCCCCCTCCTTTTGGCATACTCCCCTGAAGCCCCTCAACTCTTCTTACCACAGCTATGAGAAAACATTTGTGCTCTAAACTTGGTCCCCGCCACCCCAACTCCCCAATTTCACATAGTGTCCTCTTTCCCCCTCCCCACCTCTGGCCTAATAGCACTGCATCCTTTTCCCCCGCTCCAAATACAATTTTTTATACTTTTTGTTTTCAGCTACCCACGGCTATTCCCGTAATAATCAAGGTTATCTCTCGCATCGAGAAAAAAAAACATGGCAGATTTTCATTTCTATAAAGCATCTCTGCTGCAATGCACCACGGGAGATGTAGCTACTGGACACAATAACCCCAGATCCCTCCTGGAAACCGAGTTACTGCTTCATGCCCAAGTTGTTTTGTACCTGGCCTAATTCTGCGAGTGTCTGTGCTCTTGAGCGAAAATTTGACTTTTTCTGTATTGGAAAAAGAATGGGAACTAGGCAGAAACAGCATTTCTTTTTAACTTTCTTAATAACCCTTTCATTTTCTGACAGATCTTTCCCAAACTTTCCAGTCTGGGGCAGCGGATGAGGTGGTACCGGGAGGGGGGCAGTGCTTCGGGGGGATGGCGTGACATCAGTTCCGTTTGCAAAATCTCAGCCGAATCAGTCATACAAGACAAAAGTTATTAGCAATTCATTTTTCCGGTTTCCTATGGAACTTGATACTCAACTTAACTAAAGCGCAGCAACCACCCGACTATAATATATAAAATCTGTGTCCTTTCCTGGTGTGAAATTAGCGCACACTGCCTGGTATTTCTGATTTACATGTACATCAGACAGTCATTCTTAGAAAATGAAGGTCTGTGAACGTGTAGGAAAGTTTCTTTCCATATCTTTACTGCCACCCATAACAGTTTATTTTAAGCTGAAAACTGCCTTTTCTTGTTTGCTGCCTTATTACTTGTGCAGCACAAGTTCATGTGCCATTTAAATAATGGTCGAAAATGTGAGGCAGGAAGCATGCCAGAATTACTTTCCAAAATCCCCTGGAGCGCTCTGAGACATGTGCTTCACTAATTGCTAAATAAATCACCACATAGGGATTAGGGAAGCATTATCGCAGCACACAATAAGTGCGTGCCTTAGTCGCATTCCACTGGGTGTAAATAATGGCTGCACAGTGTGCACCGGCAGAGATGGAGCACATTGGGCACTGGTGTACATTGCGCATTAAGTCTCACCTCTGGACGTGGCGAGTTCTACTTGCTACATAAGGACTGTGATGCGGTGGTGTCCTGGAAGATATTGTACAGGATAGTACTATTTTACATAGTTGCATGATGTTGCACACATTCACAATTTGTGGCGCAACAAGATAATGTCCCATATTGGCACAACAAGCCGGGACATGTTTTCCTACACAGGGATTATTAAAGGCGTTATGGGCAAAGTAACATGAGTGTTCTGACGTGGGGATACTGGGTTATATCGGCGCATGCAGCATGGGCATGTGTGTTTACAGTGTTATTATTACTGGCATGATGGACAAAGCCAGCATTTATTTATTTATTTATTTATTCGTATTTGTTGAGCGCACATCAGCCCGTGGGCATCGTGGGGCTTGTTACAGTGGTATTTGCAGCTTAGTTACATACATAGATACATACAATAGACAAAATGACATCAAAGGGGTTGTACAGTGGGGGTAATAGCATAACAGCTTATACTTCCTATAGGCATAGCATATAGGAGTAGGGTAGTATAAGGGAGAAGGAGAGTTAGTTGAAAAGAGCCGTTTTGAGATTTTTGCGAAAGGCATGGTGAGATGTTTCGGCTCTGAGGGCCGTGGGGAGTGCGTTCCAGAGTTTAGGGGCGAGGTAGGGAAATCCAATACCTCCAGCCTTGGCCCTGTTGATGCGCGGTACAGTGAGTTGATTGGAATAGTGTAGTCTAGTAGAACATCTTTCAATTGCATCACTGGCATTCTGGACATAGCCAACATAAGAGTGTACTTACAATCTTCCTGCAATGGCATTACTCAGATTATTGGCAAAGCCAACATGAGTGTGAGTGTGTTCTTACGTGGAACTAATGACATATATTGGCACAGCCAGCATGGATATGTTTTCATTAACAGCAAGGGCTTTAGGGAGGATTAGAATTCAGGTCTCCATGTTCCAAGGTCAGCGAGTGGCTAGCCACTGGTCCTTACCTACTCTAGTTCTGAGCCAAAAGCAAAGAGTCACTGCCTGTGCTGTGTTAGCCAAGCATTCTGATACTATAGTCAGGAGCGTGTGGAGTGTCACACCATGCTGCGTTTGAGTGCTTTGCAGCGTGCTGCAATGTCAGAAAAGGCAGCATCCACATCATCATATGAAACATACGGTTGTGTACTAAGGTGGTCTGTATGCATGGGCCCTGGACCATAAGTCCCTAATGGGGCCTTATGCCTATGAACTCACTTTCTACAGGCGGGATTGCTTGGTGAACCTGTAAGCGCTGCCCATTGAACTGAAAGCTGGCCCTGTGCCCACCCTGCCGGCAGCACTCCTCTCCTGGCAGTTTCCTAATTAGGTTGCAAGGGTGTTGTGAAGCTAAGGCCACTTTTAAGTCAGTATAAGTTATTTTGTAATTATTTGCCTAATGCTTCTGGCCAAACTCCCTCCAGGCGTTGAAGAGCCACGGTTAGAGGACCGACCCTTAAGAGATGACGCATCTCAGAACAGATGGGCTCCAAAGGAAAGAGCCATACCTCACTTGCAGCTTCTGATCCTCAAGGAAGGAGACAGTCCGGTCCAGAGCCCGAGCTTTGAGGCAGAGGGGGGCCTTGGGGTCATTCAAACGGGTGGAATGATTCTCAGTGTCACATGAATGGTCAGAGAGAGCATGTCGAGTGAACGTGCTGTCATTGGAAGAGGGCATGTCTGAGTGAGGGGAGGGGTCAGCAGGATGACACAGAATACTCAGGTAAAGTAGCGCGTTGATGTATTCCTCTTGTTATAACTGCAGAGCAGTTACAGGATACTTGGAGGAGAACACCCAGAAGACACACTATCACATTCAGCTCCCAGGCACCAACTGGCTCCCAGAATGCTCAGGGAACCCTCACCAGGGCAACACTCAACATTCCATTCTATTCCGTGCACTCCAGGTGTGCACAGAACAGGATACAACAGGGTTCATTGCCCTGGCGTGGGTGGACTATCAGGGGGCGCCATCAGCTGCAGGTATTATTCCCAGGTGTTTTGCTTAGTAGGCCTGTAAATCGACAGCCTCATGCCTGCGTACAGGCCAGTGGTAAAACGCCAGCGTGCCGCACAGTTCAAGTGCAGAAATGCCTTCCTTAAGGCTGCCAGATTAGGAGAGATGGCGGCTTCTGAGCAAACACAGTCAAGTGTCCGTCAGGTGGATGGAAAGGGGAGGAATGAAGGGGCTGGGTCAAGCTTGGAAGAGGAGGGATTAGGGGCACAATGGGGGACAGTGAAAAAATATGGGTGTTGTTACGTTATTTATATATGCCCCGGGGCCCAAGGGGAGCAGCATACAGTATGCCAGTGGAATTTTGCTGGAATTGAGGAGTGTTGATAGCTAGCTGGTGACATACAGGCCTGTATCCTGTGTTCTTTTCCTATGAGTAGAACATGGAAATGATTACCATCTGTGAGTCACTGGGCAAGGCTGAAACTCTGACTGATTTTATCAACAACTGTTTCAAAGCCTGTACGGAGAAGCCTTGTGTGACAGATTGCCATCTGGCAAGGGTGTAAAGCCCTGTTTTTTTTGTTTTAATTGATGCAATTATGCAGGTAATTCCATCTCTTAAAGGGTGATCTGTTCATAGGATTTTCTGTGAACTCCATGCCAAAAGCACAGTGTGTATCCGTGTCCTGCTGCATCAGCATCCTGATTTTCAGCTCCTGCTCTACCTTCCCACAAAGCAGGTTCAGAGGTCACAGTTGCCCATTTGACAGCTGCAGTGACAGCCAAAACTATGATGTTCATAAGTAGCCATGATGGTGGCAGGATAAACTCTAAAATAAAACTATGCCGGGGGTTTAAGCATTGTGCATGGCCATTGCTGCCACATCCAATTTGATATCACACAAGTGGCAGCTCCGGAGTCAGCTCAGCTGTGGAAGGTGATATATTCTGGCCAGACAGACTGAGCATGTTAAATGACAGCACAGGAACCTGAATGACCATGCCTCTTGTTTGATGTCTTTGCGAGGATTAGGTAATGCCCTCAACCAGAGCCAGCTGTCCCCCCGGGCAGCTACCCTGGGCCTAGGCTTCAAAGGCGCACACCCATTCAAAGTGAGTAGCCTCACACCACGGTGCTAGATTTCTAAAGGCCTTTGATCCTAGTGAGAAAGGAAGGGGCGGGTTAGAGTAGTCAGGTGGGATCTGTACAGTGGAGAAAGACTTCCACCATTTTGTTTCTCTATTCCTCTCTTTCCTTTCCCGTTCCCTTCCTCTGGAGCAAAGCACTTTGGGTGTGATGTCAGAAGGGCAAAGTCCAATTCTTTCAATAACATGGATTGGATCTCTAAGGCATGCTAACTTTAGTCCAATCACCTATAGACTTTTACCTTTAAAAGAAGGGGTCTCCCACCACTTCTTTGATTCACTCTGGAACATCACCTGAGAAGGACCCATGGACCTCTTTTGAGAAAGTTGTACTTTCCAAAGCCCTCGACCACTCAGGTGAAAAAGCAGCAGAGTAAGGCAGAGGAAAGCTCTGTCTCTTACCTACCTCCAGGGCACATTGGGGGTCACTCTTGATGTGGACCAGAACCAACCCCTCACCACCAGAATGTTCCTAGCCTGGGACAGCAGACCCTGAAAGGACTCATCCTGACCCTGGAGTGGGTCTCACAAGATCTGGTGGACCAGATCAGCTAAGGTGCCCGGTTCGGCAGCACCAAACCAGTCAAACTGTTTTGGAACCGCGTTCGCCACTCATCAAAACATAGGGAATCCGCCTGTGCTGCCTATGGTATGCCTCCAACCACTCGAACTGCAATGCTTGCATTGAGAACCAGCTCAACGCTCCATCGTGCCCTTGTTAAACTCATCACCTGCTAGGCTTGAACCAACTGCTTGCTATCAGTATCTGTCTCGCACCACTGGAGAGTCATTTGCTGACTCAAACCAGGACTTACACAACGACTTGTCCGAACTCGCCTTTGAACTGCTGCTTCGCCGAACCGCACACTGGAGTAACACAATCACTGATTCGAATCATCACCTTCCGCCGACTGGAACCGCTGGAGCATCACTTGTCGACCCTTCCCAGCAGTTACAACCTGAGTGCACTTGGCTCTACTTCGAACAGATCCTAGTGAGCGCCCCGACCTGCTATGCCAAACGCTGTATCCAAACCACAAAGAGCTTCTGCATTTGAACCTGCTCAAAGCCAGCTTGGTGCTAGGGCATACACTATCGCATGTACCCGAACTGAGCGCAATCCAATCGCATCATAGCTCGAAGCTGAGTTTGACCCTGCCAGACCCCCAACAACTACAAAAAGGTATTATTGATTATTAACCGCCTCCTTGGTCCACTTCTGTGACCTAGAAACTGGCCAGGTCACTAATTCCCTTTTTGCATCCAAGAAACATCCTTCTAAAGAACATTGTAAGATATTCAATTAGGAAATCAACCAACAGATGTTCGATGAACATATAAATCAAACCGTTATGTTTACCACTAAAAGTCCCAAGTATTATTAAAATCACGCAGATTTGATTAAATGTTTTATTGATGATTGCTTGGGTGTTAACTACGAATACGTTCTGATAGACTATCTACTAGTGTTGAGAGTAGCATGCAATGAATAACATCAGATTTTTATATAGCAATTCAAGCCAGACTTCTCCGTCTTTCAAGTGCTGTAATAATAGTTACTATCCAAATGAGGCTTACTCAATTGGTTAACCTCAGAAGAAAGAATGGCGGAGTCGGCCCTTCCATGATTCAAACTATTGTCCTGCAGGTTGAACGCATGTCTGAGTGGTTGCTTAAATGGCAGAGATATCTTACCATGAGGTATTGTAGTTTACTTAGGCTATCTGCTTTCTTTTGTATGCCCCTTAAGGACAAAGACGGGCACTTTGAACCTACTACAGGGATTCAGCACATTACTAAAGCACACTAACATAACATACTGAAACCAGGGTAGAGCTACACCATTAATTCTAGATGGTTAATTTCTCAAACAAGGTCACTCTACAATTGTCCATTTCCACTTTGCTGTATAGAGTCATCCACCATAAAACGAAACTAAGCAGGACATGAATAAAACTGACCAAAAGGACAGAAAACATCACACTGGTCATTTCGTGTTCCAGATGCACCCTCGACATTCAATGTTTCCAGTAAAGCAATGCTTAGTTTTTTCTGGGCTTTCAGGTGCTCTGTCCCGGGACTTATTTTAAAACAGGGGTTAAGCCCCAGCAATGATGGCAGTGATGTTTGCCATGCTTCTTTTCCTTTTCGCAGTGCTTTATTCTTATTTAATATTCATAACACGCTTACGGCCCATGGGTAAAGAGGCTTTAAGGAAAAATGCTAGCTTCATCCCACCCACTGCAAAAAGCTGCTTCTGATACAGATGCTTCTCAGCTCTTCAATATGGTTTACATTATTCCGGAATAATACCATTACTGCGCCCCCAGAACTGCGACTTCCGAAAAGGCTGACTTTCCCGACCCCCTTTACATCACATATATATGCGGGAGGGGGGTATGGTATATAATACAAGGAGGGGGAGCATTCTGGGGAGTCTCGTCCCGCATATATATGTGGTGTAAAAGGGGACAAAAATAGAAAAAAGTCGACATTTTCGAGGTTGCACTAATGGGTGGCGCAGTAATGACATAGATTCCATTCTCCCAAGCTCCTCTGTCAAGCCTCTAGAAAGCAGACGGGCACAATGGAACAGGGTACTTCCGACCGGCACCCATCACCACAGGATTTGCATCTGCCCCCACCACTGTCCCACTAATGCACCTTGCCCTCTTTTTCTTACAGAGCCATGTGCAGTGAGGCCACCACCATTGGCAGAAGGCCACCATACAAGACCACTTACATTGCAAAGCAGAATGCTTTCGATGTGTGCGCAAATGAGCTTTCTGGCTACTGTGCCAGATTGTAAACGGTTGGCTTGTTGTATGAGCTCCCCTCCATCAGTGTCACAATTCCATAGCTGTTTAGCCAATCTAGTCAATGCTTTAAAAGACAGCGGGCCTCATTACGAGTTTGGAGGCAGCCATGGCGCTGTTAGTGCCATGGCTGCTTCCAAACTCGGGTCTGGGTCCGGGTTGTGGGAGTAGGGACTTACCGGGTCATTCCAACCTTGGAGGACCCGGTAAGTCCCCATTCTGAAAACCATTCCCCATTCGAGCCCCCATAGGGCTCAATGGGAATGGGAAGGAGCTAATAAAGGGCCCGCAAATAGCAGGCCCATTATTAGCTTCATGGTCCCTTAGCGGGAACTGCTAAGGGACCTCGGAATGCGGCGGTAGGGTTTAACGGCACCGGCATGCTTACCGGTGCCGTTAACCCCTTACCGCCGTACTCGTAATGAGGCCCAGCGTCTGGGCCAATTTCCCCAAATATTGACAGACTGTGTTGCTATGTTCACCTGCACCGTGGCTCCATCTTCCCTCAATTGGACTGACACCCGAGAAATGTATGCTCACAAATATCTCATAGCTGTAAATTGAGAAAAAATGTTTATTAGGTGGAACATTCTCAGAGGCATGGATGTGTATTCTCTTGCAGCACAGACTTGTGTTATTTATGCCACCAGCAACTGAATGGCCTCCAGTCTCCAATATTCAGTTTTGCTGAATTCACTGATCCAAATATTTTTTTAATGCACCTCTTTGTTTCATGCGTGTATTCATAGGTTTAACAAGCTGTGAAACAGTCTCAAGATCCCAAACTGAATGAATGATATGCTAGGTTATTTATAAGGCACTTAATACCTAGAGGTTTCTAAGGTGGACCCGGCAATGCCATCTTAAGCACTTTTGGTGCCCGGGCCCCCCTCCACCAAAGGAATTAAGTGATCAAGAATATCTGGTCGCCAGCCTCATGATCACAACCGATAGGTTGATGTGCTGCCTCGCAGCATTCAAAATAAGCATGTTTACTCCCTTTAGGTCATCTTACCCTCTTCATTCTTGCTCGAATCAGAATGATAAACAAGTAGCGTTTGAAGTCCAACATTAGCAATCTACAAAGAGGTTACTTCTGCTCTAGTATAGATACAGGAGACTTTTTATCGATAGCATCCAGGAAGGTATGCAGCTTGTAGTATTAATGCAGGACCGTATGTAAAAGGTACATGTAACCCAGAATAGACTGATAACTCACATTAGCTGCCTCACAGAATGCAAAAGTGCTCAAGTATTTATAGCGGAGTCCAATTGGAAGGAAGGAAAAAGCTTCACACACCATAGCATGGATAGTGCATGGAGATTAGAAGCTACCAGATGTATGTATCCATACAGACTGAGATTAGAAGTGGGGCATGGTTTTCAAAAAGTGTTGCAATTAGAAATCAAAGGAACAAGTGCCTGTGGTGTGCAATACATCAATGCTCACTATTATGATGGAAGCAACACTATAGCCAGAGAAACCATGAGTGAGGCTTTTTTGAAGCTCATACCCTGAGAAGGAAATCCCTCAGAAGGGCTGATAATTTTGAAAGGTTTAGGGACTGTCAATTTTCAGAGGTTAGGCAACACAAGATTACATGAGATGCCCACGATCACACAGTGGTTAATGGTTGAAACTGGGATTTGTGCCAACACTGCAATTTCTGCATTTGAACACTTTCTTTTCCAGTTTATACCATGATCTAAAATAATCTCATTTTATAAAACTGACTTAGAAAGTACACAAATCCCATTACGAAACATGACCATTTTTAAAAGCAAAATATTATAGAAGGGTGTTACGCAAAATGGGAATGATTCTAGCTTCATTTTCTCCATCATCAAGGGAAGTATATAAGTACCAACATACCAACCAATGTGATTTGACATGTTTAACCTGGAGTTTCCTTTGTATTTTAAAGCTTTAAATACTTCCAAAACACTGGCTTGTGAAATTGTCATTTATAAATGTGCAGGCAAACCTTCTGACTTTTACAAAAAAGCAAACTGTTTTTGTGTGTGAAGCAAGCAGACCTTAAAATATGCTTGCCTGAGGCCTGCAACATCTGGCCCGCTCTCTTCGGTCTACCACCCCTTACACTCAAATGACCTACATAAGAAGAAAGATCAAGCAAAGGGCTAAATGATGCCACCAGCGTGCAAGAAGGAAAACCTCACAGAAGACAGCACAGTAATGTAAGAGATATTAGATGATTCGACCAGGATCACTGTATTGTCTGCTGGCAAAGTCAGGATACAAGCACGAGCGCTTTTGTTCTACAGTCTTGAATTTGGATACTTATTCACCTCTTGGGCTAACAATTTATGATAATCGTTGGAGGTAAATGCCTAGGTGTTACAACGCCCCATCTGAACAAACCAATTTCTAGGCCTACACCATACGGATGACATGTCCGTTTTTATAGCAACCCTTAGCTGGTGAAGGTACATTGCTGATAATAGCACCTGTTTTGCTGCAAAACCAAGTACACATGCGGGCAGGTTTATAAACTTCAGACATTGGAACAGCTCAGACAGCCTTGCTGGAATTTGCTATTCTAATCTTGCATATGAACACATATCTCAGCAAGGAGTGCTTAACACACTGAGCTAACTTCTTAAACATTGTGGCACTCAAAGTAGCAATATTCATTTCAACTTTGGCTATTGCACATGATCAACATAATTCCCACAGGAAGGAAGGAATGCTACAGGAGTTGTGTCGTAAGGAACACACAAACTATGCATACCACAGTGAACACAGAAAGCATTACATGATGGATTGATGAAGGCAGAAAATACTTGTCAAAACAGGCAGGCAATAGGTTTAGAGCCTCAGCACCATGCCATAAAATATCCTGACGTGTGCTATTTAAGTCTGATGAACAATGGAATCTTACTTCTTGAGATCAGGCAGCCTTGTGGGCTCTCCGCCCCAAGGTGGGGGCCCGGGGAAAGTGTCACTTTTGCCCTCCCAACGTCTCTGGGACGCTGGGATCGAACCTGTGTTGCTTCTTGTCGTCTTGCTTCCGAGGCGAGCAATTGCCCCTGAGCTATGCTCCAGAGGCGATTTAAGCCCCAAATTCTTCCCGACTTCTAGCTAGCGGGACAGTACACACTGGTGGGTCAGCTAAGACAAATTCAGGGTCCTGGCACAGTTGTACAATGTAATCACTACAGTAAAGCGTTGTGCTGCTCCTTGGAGCAACTACCACACCATATCAAAAAGTTACTGTTGCATATAAATGAGGAGATGCATGTAACCATCCTGGTTGCGGCTCCGCTCTCTCCAGCCTACCCACTTCACATTCCCTCACTTCAGCATAAGAAACTCCTCCTGACCAAGCACCCAGCCCGGCCTCTGCGTCTACCAGCACCAGAGCCTGCGCAGCCATGAAAACGGGCTCTGTGGCCACCTGTAACACGAGCTTTGGGGCGACTGCGCAGCAGCTCCATCCGCGGCTCTACTTGCTGAAACCAGAGCCAGCCTCGTGTCTAGGAAGATCTCCTCGCCCTGGCACTGGTTCTCACACGCCTTCCGTTACCCGGCTCAGATTCCCACCCTGAGGCTTAAAGGAATTGTCCCAATGCCAGGCATTCGGGTCACGTTCCTCGAGCCACCTCTGCTCGTGACTGGAAACAGGGCGTAATATCCTTCTCAACCAAGCTTTCCAAGAAACTCCCACTGCCGTTTACTGTAAAAGTATATATACGTCTTAGGCCCCTTTAACTTTTTGAAACAGTGTAGAAATTGGGCTGCACTAATCACAGACAAAGGGCCATTTAATGTGACGGTGTAATAATTTCCCAGCAGTTCTTCAGGTAAGTTCATTGTATAATATAGTGACCCCTAGCTGCGACATGCAGAGCCGGCCAGCGTCTTCCCAACCGTCAAATGTGCGCGTGACGACATTCTATAGAACGCTGAGGATTTCATCGTGTGCAGGGTTAACTACTGTACTACATTCTTCTCCTTATATAGCGCACACAACACAACGTTCAACATATTGGTAAAACCTATGAACAAATACATCACTAGGACCAGCATTAACCCAACAAAATGAACATGGGACTGCTGATAGCACTGCTTGTGATACGTTTACTATGCCCATGCTAGTACATAACGTATGTATTCATTGAAGTTGGCTGGTCTTTTCCTCGCACGGCCTGCACAACTACCCAACCAGCGCTTCTCTCTGAGGTATATTATCATGCCCTTGAGATGCATTGTCCACCTCGCCAATATCACCTTCTAGTCCCTGTCCCGCTTGTATGTGTTCTCCAACATTCCCAGTAAGTGATGCATGCTCACCTCCTCCCACCCCCTGTGTTTGTTCTCATCACAACCTCACTCCTATTCCCCTTATGGCATTCATATTTCCCTCTAACGGCCACCTGGGCCGATAGGTCAATTCTTTGACCAAATCTCCCAACTATTTGACTCTCTCCCTCTGGATCACCACCTCGTTGTTATTGGTGACTTCAACCTGCCCTCTCTCTCTGCTGCTCGTCCATGGATTTTCGCTCTCTTATACTTAACCACTCAATCTTTTCTGTCCACACTCTAAACCCATTGAAACGGAAACTCCCTTGACCTTATTCTCATCTCAACTCTCTGCCTCTAATATCTCCACTTCACATTCTCCACTGATCACTCTATCATATTTGTCTCAAACTCCACTCCTGCTATTTCCTCACTCTATCCATCTCCTACAACCATTACTAAGTGCAAGTTTCTCTCCTTCAAACTCCCTAACTACCTCTCTTGCCTACACCACTCTGTCTCCTCCTACGCTGGACTCACCTTTCCATCCATGCAGAAGCCTTCACTAACCTTAGCACTGCTCTTTATGCTCCCTTTGCCTCTCACCACCCCCCCCAACGGCCCTGGATTAAACCTCTTATCAGCACCCTGAAAATAACAATGCAGAAAACGCTTTGCACTTGGCAAAGGTCAAGACACTCCTCTGATCTCCAACTATCTCACTGCTCTTCAAAACTATTCCTATACTCTTGACTCTGCCAGACGTCGCTCCTATTTCTCATTTTGTCTCAATCCTCCCAACCTATGCACCTCCATAAATCTCTCAACTCAATCCTCCCACCTCCTCAACCCACCTACAGCTCATCTGCTCTTTCTGCAAATGATCCTGCTCTCTATGTTGCATCTAAAATGTCTATCATTCACAATGCCCTCACCAATTACTTTCTATTCCCTCCTCCTGCTCACCTTTCGCCACCACTTCTACCTTGCTCTCCTGCTACTATGTCACCCTTTTCCCCCCACCAACCCTGATGGGATTATTGCACTACTCCTTAAGGCTTACCCTTCTAGGTCCCCAACTGACCCACTGTCCCCGCACATTGTGAAGAACATAGCTCCCAGTGTTGCTCCACATCTTACTTCCCACTTCAATGCTCTTCTGACAATGCCACTTTTCCCACATTCTATAACACAACTATTGTCATCCCTCTGCTTTAGAAACCTGGTCTAGATCCTAACTGTCCTGCCAACTTTCACCCTGTCACTCTTCTACCACACTATTAATAAATCATAGAGTGAGTAGTATTCAATCGACTCAATGGCCCTCATTACGACCTCGGTGGTAGCCATGCCGCTATTGGCGGCATGGCTGCCGCCGAAATAGCGTCCAGGTCTGGGTCCGGGTCCACAGAATGAGGATTACCGGAGCCATTCCAAGTTCAGAAGGCCCGGTAATTCCTCCCTCCAAGGACCCAGACCCGATTCTTCCCCATTCCCATTTCAGCCCCCATAGGGCTGAATGGGAATGGGAGAGGGAGCAAACAATGGGCCATTACGAGTTGGCCCGTTTTTTGCTCCCTCTTCCCCTCGCGGGACCCGGTAAGCATGCCAGGGTCGTAATGAGGCCCAATGTGTTCCTTGATGCTCACAACCTCCGGGACCCTCTTCAATCTGACTTCTGACCTCTGCATTCTACAGAGACAGCTCTCTGCAATGTCAGCAACTTCATCTCTTCCTCTTGGCATGCAAACTTTTAATCAATTCTTATTCTTCACAACCTCTCTGCTGACTTTGATACTGTTGGACCATTCTGACCTTCATTCTACGTTATCTCCATTGGCATCAGCGATAAGGCCCTCGCTTGGTTTGCTACACAACTTGCCCCAGACACTTTCAGGTGTCCTGGAATAGCCTCACCTGCCCACTCACTCCACTTACTGTTGGAATTCCCCAAGGGTCTGTCCTTGGTCCACTCCTCTTCACTCTCTATACTTCACCTGTTGGCAATCTGATCTCCTCTTATGGCTTCTCCTATCAACTCTTTGCTGATGACACACAGATCTTCTTCTCCTTTCACTCCTTATGTGACAAGCTGTTGTCAAAAATGTCAAACTGTCTCTCCGCCATGAAATATTGGATGGCGTCTCACTCGCTCATGCTCAACTCCATTAAGAAAGAAGTTGTCTACTTCCCGGCAAAACAGGATATCTCTTCCCTTCCTCTCTTCTTCTTCTGTTCTCTCATGACTACCTTTCTTACTCTGCTTTTGCTCGTAACCTTGGTGTCATCTTCGACCCATCACACACCTTCCTGTTCTTCATCGCCAAACCTGCCATTGCAGCCAGACTCAACCTCTTCAATATCAGAAAAATCTGTCTTCTTCCTTTCAATACTGCTAAACAGCGAGTCTCCTCCTTAGTCCTTTCTAGATCTGACTACTGTGCCAGTCTCCCTTCCCAACTATGCTTTTTCATCTCTGGACAAAGTCCTCAACTTCGAGGTCTGCACACTTTTCAACCTTTCTCACTTTACTTCTACCCCTTTTGCCCATCGCCAAATTGGCTGGGTATCTATGAAACAAAGGGCTAAGTGTAAACATATTCTCATCATCTTCTAAACTATCCATGGACTCGCCCCACCCTACCTATCTGCTTAGCTCACTCCCTACTCTCCTCCTCGCTCGTTAAAATCATCCTCAGCTCTCCTCCTCACCATTCGGTCCCCCTGTGATGCCGCTCATTTGCGCTCTCTCTCTCTCCTCGTTCCCCTACTCTGGAATGCTCTTACTCTCCGTACTACCCCAAGTCTACCACTATTTAATTCCAACCTCAAAGCTCTCCTTCTTCTTTACCCATGCCAACCTTTCTATAATGTTAGATCCAGTCACTTCCACATGTGCAATCTATAAGTTACTTGCATCATCCTCTGTGACACTCCCCTTATCTGGCGCTGGACAGTGTGCCACAGGGTTGAATTTCCCTGGGATATGTTCCACCTTAAAATTGTACTCTTGCATTGCTGCTAACCACCTCGCTACTCTTGCAGTTGCCAAACCCGATCCTCTTGTGGTGATTAAATCCATCAGTGGTATGTAGTCACTTCTGATGGTGTACGGCATTCCCCATAAAAAAAAGACCTAAAGTATTTTGGGGCCCAATAGCATGCCAATGCCTCCTTTTGTATGCTGAAATAATATTTTGTCTTAGACTCCAACAAGCCTCTTGGTGCAAACACAATCGGAACCTCTGTACCTTCTCTAATCTGGAATAACACTGCTCCTAACCCTTGCACACAAGCCTCAACAGTTGCTATCGACTTCGCCCCAGGATCAAACCTGCACAACATGGGTGTTTTTGCCACCTCTTCCTTTATGCATCTGAACACATTCTCTTCCTCCTCCCCCCACAGAAATTCCTTGCTTACTTTTAACAACTCCCACAAATTTGAAAACTCAGCTGCAAAGTTCCCCTACAAATTTCGCATAATACTCAATCAATCCAAGGAATGATCTCAATTCGCCTTATTCTCAGGTGCCTTGACTTTCCGAATTGCCTCTACCATTTCAGGTCATGTTTTAAGTCCCTCTTTCGTCAACACGTGTCTTAAATATAGAACATTCTCCGCTTTAAATTGACACTTTTCTCTTTTCACCGGTAGGCCTGCCTCTTCTAGTGTGCATAACACTTCATGCACCCTATTGTCATGTTCCTCCTCACTCTTGGCCTCCACTAGGATGTCGTCCTAAAAGCATTTCACACCAGGTACCTTCCTAAACAAGTCCTCCATCACTCTTTGGAACACCGCTGATGCGGATGCCAATTCAAACGGCATTTCCTTATATTGGTACGAACCCATCGGAGTAATGAATGCTGTTAAAGCTTGTGACACCAGGTGTAAATCTACCTAATGGTATGCTGATGGCACATCTAAAGCCCTGTACCACCTGGCAACAGCCATGGTCATCAACATCTCATTCACCTTAGGTAATGGATTTCTATCCTCCCATAGATTCCTGTTCAGGCCTCTCAAATCAATGCATAATTGCATGCGTCCATCTGGACGCTGAGTAACCACTATTGAAGATAACCATACACTGCTTTCAACCTCTCACCCTGGCTTTTCAACCTCTATGTGGCCCCTTTGGCCCACCTCATCCCTACCTTCTCCTCTAACTTTCAGTGTTATGCTGCGACACTCAGCTCTCCTTCATGCTCTCCACTGCCTCCTCTCCTCTCTCGCTCATTCCTGACTGTCTATCCGCGATTCAGGAATGGTGTGCCTTCAAAGATCTCTGCTACTACAATGCCAGCAAGACAGAGATCCTCCACATTGGAACCCCTGTTCCCGCTTTCCTTCTTTCACTCTAGCTGGCCTCCTTGCACCCTCTCCGTGCGCCTTCCTGTGAGGCAAAAAACGTGGGGTCATCTTCAACTCCACACTATCCTTCTCTCCTCACATCACTGGCCTCTCTAAGAAGTCCCACTACCAGCTGCACCCCCTCAGAGGTATTCTTCCCTTTCTCACTTCTGGCTGGCCTCCTTGTGCCCTCTCCCTGCGCCTTCCTGTGAGGCAAAAAACGTGGGGTCATCTTCGACTCCACACTATCCTTCTCTCCTCACATCACTGACCTCTCTAAGAAGTCCCACTACCAGCTGCACCCCCTCAGAGGTATTCTTCCCTTTCTCACTTTCCCCAGAAGCTCACCATCTCCAGAGCCCTGGTTCTCTCTAGGCTGAACTACTGCAACAGCCTCTTTCTCAACCTGCCTTCCTCTGTTCTCCGCCCTCTGCAACTGATCCAGAACAGGACTGTGAGACTTGTCCTTGGCCACAAGCCCAAGGATCGTATCTCTCCAGCCCTGAAATCTATCCATTGGCTCCCGGTGGCTGCAAGGATCAAGTTCCCAGACCCTCTGCATTGTCCACAAGGCTTTCTGGGGCCAAGGCCCGCACTACATCCAACTCTCTCCCTTAGCTCAGCTACCTCCAACTCCCTGATGGTCAGACGCTTCTCCAGGCAGAGTGGGAGGTAGATCTCTTTGCTCTGCAGGGGCCTCACTACCCCTCTCGAACTCGAGCAGGACTGCCTCAGGTTCCAGAAGTGGCTCAAGACCTTCCTTTTTGCTTCTACCTTCTCTCTTTATCTCCTTTGCTGACCCCCCTATCTGCTTCGCTCACTGGTCGCCTGGCTACCCTCAGAACCCTATGGGCACCCGGCTCCTCTATGACCTGTAAGCACCTGCACTGCCTCCCTACAGTCCCCTGACTCTTTGCACTACCCAGAGCCGGCTCCCCCTGCTGCACTTACTCAGAGCAATGCTGCCCTGATCGCAATACTGCCCTGATCGCAATGCTGCCCTGATCGCTCTACCCCCTTACGCTCCCCTTGGTACTTCTCCTCTCCTTCTCCCTCCCTGCACTTGCACGATCTGAATGACACAAGTCTCTAGTTAGATTGTTTGTTTTGTCCTCCCTATCTCTGCCTTCCTTGTCTCATTGCACCTAGAAACACTTGTGTACAGGTGCGTTATAAATGACTCATCGTATCATATCAGTTGGCTCAATTATTCCAACCTGGCATAATCCCTGCAATTCTGCCCTACTTTTTCCCGTACTTCCAAGGGCACTGACCTTACTTTGTGTACACATCGTACTGCTCCTGCCCTCTGCTTTATTTTTTGCCAGTATCCTTTCAAGGTAATAGCTGAGCTATGTAGTGATCATCATCCAATGTGCCTTACTCTCACGTGGCAGTGTAACCTGCAGGCTTTTATCACTATGGGCCTCATTACGACTCAGGCGGTAAGGGTTTTACGGCGGCGTAAACAGCGCCGACCCTTACCGCCTGAGTACGAGGTCCCTTAGCGCCATGGAGGTTTTAACACCTGCTTTTAGCAGGTGTTAAAATCCATGGCGCTAAGGGAGCATGGAGTTAATTACGCCACCGTAATTTACGGTGGCGTAATTAACGCCTTCCCCACTCCCATTATGCCCTATGGGGCAAAATGGGAATGGGGAAGGGTAAATGGGAAAATGGGGATTTACCGCCCCGCCAAGGTTGGAATGGGGCGGTAAATCCGCCAACCACCATGGCGTAAACGTAGTTTACGCCATGGTGGTAAAGGTACGACCCAGGCGGTAACTTACCGCCTGGGTCGTAATGAGGCCCTATGACCCATTTTGAGTTTGGCGAAGTCAAACAGCATTGCAAGAGAAGAATCAAAAGTGCTAAGATTAATTCTTCTAAATCCCAGCAGGAATTAGTGTTTTCAAACTCACCACTGATTTTGTCTGTTTTGGATGAAACAATGGGCCTCATTACAAGTGTGACGGTCCGGAAATAAGGGTGCCGGTAGCAACGTACCAGCACCCTTGCCGGACCGCCACACTACAAGTCTGCCTGCAAGTCCTATGGGACTCCATGGCACTACATGGGAATAGGCAAAAACATTTTCCAGTACCTGACTTCCTGATCTGCCGCAACTTGTAATGTCCTGGTGGCACTGGGATATCAGGCGCTGGAAAGTGTTACAAGTCTGGCGGCATCCTGCTGGCAGCACCGGCGGGTTACCGCCGGACTCGCAATGAGGCCCAATGACCCCGGATTGCATTGTTAAAGGGTATATTGCAATGAATGGGTAATTGTCGAATAGTGTGCAGCATGATTTTATACAGAATACTCACCAAAAGAGGAGCTGGTTGAATGAAGAGTGCAACATGTCCAAAAAATGATTTCTTGAGGCTTTGAGATCACCAGCTAGCTCAAGAGGGGACATAACTTGTGCTAGAGCTGCATATAAGGCCGTAATAGAGAATAGGAAAAAGGAGCTATAATATCACGCCTGGGATGAATTGTTTTAATGACACAAATGCTTTTGTGGAGTTTGTGGCTTTGGGTCCACCTTATAAAAGAGTCTGCAAAGGTAGCGAGACACATGTGGATGCCAAGGTCTGGGTTGACCAATTTGCCTCTCCACACTTGCGGACCCTGTAGTTCCTTTGATGGTCTGCTTGTAGGAGGTCGAGGTTGCTGTTAACCAGCAAGCACGTAAATATGCTCCGAGCCCAGATGCAGTCCCTGCAGACCGTTACCTAGAACCATTGGAGTTATGGGTGCCACTGCTAATAGTTAGCTTTCCTAGAAACTGAAGAATTCTGTCCCTTGTGAAAAATTGCTATTATTTTCCCAATTTTTAAAAAGGGAGATCGCAAAAGTCTGCTTGCTTTTGGGCCGATCTCCCTGTTAGATATGTCATTTAAGATCTGTGGGCATGTATTACGGTGTCGGTTGGAGGAATGGATTTCCACCAATTCAGTACTGTCCGATATTCAATATGGTTTTAGACCGGGTGTTGGCAACTGTGATCAAGCCTTGAATCTTTATTTGCTGGTGGCACACTGATTGTTTGGCAGGGGTAAACCCATCTATTTGGCATTAATGGACCTCTGCACCGCCTTTGATAAGATAAACACAGTTAAGCTCTGGATGCTGCTCGGGTTCCTGGGCTGCCGCCAGGAGATATTAGCTACAGCTAATTCACAGGGACACTCATGCATGTGTGTGCTTTGGGGAACTGAGCCAGTGCACAAACTTTTCCGACGGAAACCTGGGAGTTTGTCAGGGTTGTGAATTGGCCCCTGTTCTCTTTATCCTTTACATCAATGGCTTATATAAGGCCATGGTGGATTCACACACTGATTATACACATTTGGGTGGCATGGCGTTTCCTTTGTGGGCATACGCCGATGACAGTGCTCATTGCTCGTACTCCCAATGCTTTGCAGAGAGTGAACAACGTATACTCTAATTTTATGAATGCTCTGGATTTAAAAATTAACACTACCAAATCCGCGGTCATGGCATGTACAATGGGACGGAAGGAACTTGAAATGTGCAGGATGTTGAGCAATGGGGCTGCCATTCTGAGAGTTTATGATTTTTAACTATTTAGGAATTTTCTTCTCCTCAGCACTGACTGGCTCATATAAAAAAACTGAAAAATGAAATGAGCCTGTCGCTGGGGGGAAATTCCAGCTCTATTGCTATGTGCCAGCGGCAAGCCCTCCCGATGAAAATGAAAATATGTGATGCTCAGACAATGGCAGCGACCAACTATGGGTCCTCATTATGGGGCCACGGAAACGTCTCTACACTCCAGATAATGGAAAACAAATTCTTAAAAGGATTATTTGGCTTGCTGTGCTCGCCCCCCGCATTTGCAGTGCACGTTGAGCTCGGAGCAAAATGTTTGGAAGATTAATGGTAGCAGGCTCCATTTTTTCATGGACTACGCATTTGGTCAATTCCAATGGCAGTTGTAACTCATAACATCATTCAGGCTCTTGTTTGTAGAGATGACTTGTAAAAAAATCCTTGCTAATGCTTTATCAAATGTTGCTTGTCACAGTTGAATACTACAGGTCTTTTTTTACTGTGTGGCCTGTTGAGCAAAGTCCAAAATAATGTCTATAAGAAAAATGTTAGCTCTCTGGTAAAGGAGAGACGAGAAACTAAAGAATTCTCAATTAATTCAAATAGAATCCTTGCCATTGTGAGTAATGTAGAATCCTTACAAATGTGTTTAAATTTTAGCCACAAGAAATCAGATCGTTGGCTAGTAACGAGAGCCTGTTTTAATACCTTAATGTTAAGAGCCAACACTGTTACGTGACATGCCTTTCATGATGATTCTAATTTCCCTTATTGCTGTACAGCTGGGGAAGACTTCCTTCCTTTTATACTTTTTTGTCCTTATTATGTACACATAAGGCAACAAATGATTCTTCCCATAGTCAGGTGTGAGAACTTTGTACAATGTCACCCAACCTCACATTATCTTCTACAGGCTGATCCGCCCAGCGTGCCTTGGCGCTTTTATGTTATTTGAAGAAGGCTTTGAGTGTAAGGAGACATTACCTGAAACATTTTAGAACAATTTGACTGAGTGTCAAGACGGATAATTTTACCTCAATGCATTTGACTGTAATGTATTATTTCAGCTTTGTATTTGTCTTTGTTGTCTGATTGCAGTTTACATTTTTAACGAAGCGTTTGATGGATTTTCTATCCGAATAAACT
This sequence comes from Ambystoma mexicanum, assembly GCF_040938575.1. NCBI lineage: Eukaryota > Metazoa > Chordata > Amphibia > Caudata > Ambystomatidae > Ambystoma > Ambystoma mexicanum. Next base: position 1,303,203,544 of record NC_090932.1, read on the forward strand.
TAAGATGATGATCAATATACTTTCAGCTTCCCTATCCCCTTATCAAAAACTTTCTTGAACTTCTGCCCTTACTCTTTTGCAAACACATCAGATTTGCTCTCCTTGAACGCTCTCACCTGCTCCTTCGTACCTGGGTGCCATTCCATCTCTAGTCTCCCCTGGTATCACCAACCGAGAAGACAATCACCCCTCTTTGCTAAATATATATTTTCTCCCTTCACAGTTTTCTCACCATACATGATGGTATCCTTCAGAAACCCAATCACCTCAATTCTTCCCCGACCAAATGGTTTTGGCCTCATAGCACTCCCATGCAGCGTATTATCTTTCCCTGACCACATCTCCTTGTACTCCTTCGCTGATATTATTGTGTATTGTTAGGAAAGATTTTCATATTGATGAAAAATCTTCCTTACTTGTGTCAAGCCCAGACCTTTTTGCTGGAGTTGGTGATTATTTTTGCTTGTTCCTAGGGGAGTGGGAATCTTCTTCCCCTATCACCTAGTCTTTTTCTCTTTTTATGGGTGACCTTTTTATCGCTCTTCATAGTGTGCGTATGGATTTATAGTTCCCTTTAGCCTTTGGGATGTATGTATTTTACTATGGCAGCACACAGCTTTTAAATGCAGTGATGCTTGATTGCCTGTGTGCTTCCTTTTTTAATTTCTCTTGCTATCTTGGGTGAACTACTGTTCCCAAGAGTAAAGTGGGATTTTCATCGCCTTTACATTTTATATGTGAGACCAGCACACCCCACCTTATGTGGAGTGCTGGGGAGATGCATAGTATCCCCTTTTCTCACAGAGCAAGCAAACTTTAAAGACTGATGGCAGTGGTTATACCTTAATGACTTTTTAGTCATATTACTGGCAGGCTGTTAAAACAGCCGCGGTAATGCACATGATGGTCACCATTCTGCTAGAATGGTGGGTTACTTCTTTTCTTGCCATTTTAAATATGCATGTTCTTTCTTAGGTCATCCTCTGGCCTCCTATGTGGGGGAGGTCCTGGTTGAAGTTTTGTCTTCGGCGAGAACCCTTTGTGTTTCCTGCCGAGGCTCCAGAGTGTCTGTGAAGGCAGGAAGCGAGGGAGGAGTCTAACTCTGCAGCCCTTTGTTTTCCAGTCTGCCTGAAAGGAACCAGTTCCTACTAAGGAGCTGTCCGTCCTGATTGGACACCCCTTTCTGTAAACTTTAGGGAGAGTTTGCAGATTTATGCTTGGGTTCCTGATAAAGACTCTGATTCTACAAGCTGCTGACAAGTCGACCACTGGACCTGAATTCAAAGAGGAAAATGTAGAAACCATGGCTTTAACGAATTCCAGCAACCAGCGAGTATGTTGTGTAACCGTAGCCTAATGTAACCCTTCTATCTAATCGACCTGGAGATCCCCGAAGATGATGACTCCTACCAAGAGGGCTGATGGGACTCACTAGACATAGGAAGATCTGTGAAATGAGCCATCACTCGACATGCTGTGACCTTGCTGCGCTGCAAACCAGCAATACAAACACACCTCGAGTCTGGGTGCAGTGCAATGTCTTCCAAAGTCCAAATCCAGAAACTTTGGCGGACTCCTGCTGGACCTCCAGAGACAAGATCTGAATCCATGAAGTCCCCTGACCAGAGTGCTGGACTGAGAGAGTGAAGAGGAACCAACCAGCGATATTCGTTCTTAATCTGGTTCCTGGAAAAAGGGTGCCAAAACCACAGAGCCATGAGAAGCCTTGAAGAATGCTTTTTAAAAGCCTCTTCTGTCAACTGCTGCTGCAAGTTCCCATCCACTGTCTGTCTCCTTCGTTACAATACAGAGATTCCAGGGACTGAGGCCTGTGCTGCTGCACTGTGAAGACATCCATCCAGAAGCTCTTCTTTTCTGCTGAGGTGCTGTGTTAGCTTGGGTAATACTTATCTTAAGACTTATCCTCAGGAACTCTGACTTTGCTGCATCTAAACCCTCTCCTGACCTGCATACAGCTGACTCCTAGACCATTAGGGTACATCTTCTGCCTCTGAGAAAACACATGCTCTAGAGTAGGGAAGGATTTTAAAAGATAAAACTTCTGTCTTGAAGTTATAACAAGTTTTGAAAGTACTTACTTGTAAATGAGTTAGTGTTGTAACTGTATCTATGTAATAGAATGTTACAAAGTGCCCTTACATTATTACTTACCTTTACGTTGCTCGTGGCTCCTTTAAAAAGTATGTAAGTTAGTTTACTTACTTTGAAATAGTGTTTCACTGTTCTTAAAAGTAATTGGGCCTCATTACGACCCTGGCGTTAACCAATGGCGCTATTAGCGCCATGGTTAACGCTGGTAACTTACCGAATCCGCCATGGTGAAATGGGGAATTACCACCCCATTCCAAGGTTGGTGGGGCGGTAATTCCCCATTTACCATTGGCCCTTCCCCATTCCCATTTTTGCCCCATAGGGCTCAATGGGAATGGGGAAGGCGGTAATTATGGTACCGCAAATTGTGGTACCGTAATTACCTTCAAGGTCCCTTTGCGGGTCCCTACCTTAACGGCTGGTACAGACCAGCCGTTAAGGTCGGGAGCCGCAAAGGGACCTCGTAGTAAGGCGTTAAGGGGTTAATGGCGTCGCAACCTTTTACGGCGCCGTTAACCCCTTAACGCCTGGGTCGTAATGAGGCCCATTGTGTTGGTACTGTTTTATTATTCTCAAAAGGAATGAGTGTGAAAGCTTACCTTGAATAGCAGATTTCTCTTCTTAAAGTGTTCCATTGTGTTTCGCTTCCCCTGATTTGCTTTGTGCATATCTAAAACAGTCTTAGACTTATTACTTATCCTAGAGTTCCATACTACCCCTCAGAAAAGTATAAAGGTCCTTACTTACCTTGAACTGCTGATTGCCTTTCTACTAGAGTTCCTTAGCGTTGTATTCCACACTTCTGAAAAGTAACATTGGTTAAAATGTCTGTTCCTGTAAGAACCATAGTGTAATACCAACATGTTCTTACTCACCTTGAGTAGCTTTTGCTCTTCTGAAACTGTAACATTGGATTATGCTTTCCCTGACTTGCTTTAGTGCACTTCTAAAATAGTTTACTAGGTTATTACTTGTCCCGGAGTAGCTAACTGCCCCTCTGAAATGTATATGAGTTATATTACTATCTCTGAACTGTGTTCTTAAATGTAACTGTGGTAGTGTAACTGTATCCATTCCTAGCAGAAGAAAGTTACATATGTTGCAAGATATCTACTTGTAACAGTGTTGGTATAACTAAGTGATTCTGAAAGTGAATAACACTGTATGTTATGACCAATAGAGTCTGCTGCCCTTGAACTACTTACTGTATTCTAAAAGTGTAACTATTTGGTTTTACTCCCCAAGAATAGTGTAAGGCCATTCTGAAGCATTGAGTTGGTTTTTATAAATGTGTTTGTGACGTATGTGATAGTGCTTACTTTCCCAACATTTATCTTGGCCTGCTTGTATTTAAAACAATCCATTATTTTTACAATATTTAGTGTATCAGTGTTTCTTTGGACCATATGTATACTACAATTTCTTTGTACCTAGCTACAGCCCTCTCTCCCTCCTAAAATAAGCCTGGCTGCTCTGTCTACGCTACCAAATGTCTTCAGGTGGTACAGCCATATACTAATCGTGGAGTTTTTGTACTGCCTCAGATATGGTTTTATGAAGCCCTTAGTTGGACTTTAGAAAAACGGACCTAACATGCATGATGATCCAGAGTCAGCCAACATCTTCACCCACAAGTTTGATTTCCACCTATGGTGGCACATAATTGCCCCCCTCATCATCATCCAGCCTGGCAACAATATTTACCAACTTGGTTACACCACTCGCCTTTCTCCTAACCCACATATTTTACACCGCTGTCATTTCCTCCTGGTTTATTTGTCCTGCATAACCTCGCAAAACGGCCCATTTTCCAGCATATCCTGCATGTAACCCTCATGATAGGGCTTTTCAAACCCACACCTTGTGCATTGTCCCTTCTTTGCCTACTGTTGCGCTTCAACAATCTCTTTTTCACTTTCCCTTTTTACAACATGTATCTTCTCCTCATCATTTTCCACCTCATACTTGTTCTGTCCCTGACTCACAATCTGTATGTTTTTCCTTCCCACTTTGGCATTCGCTTCCTTCAGACATTTGCTTGTTAATTCCATACCGTTTGATATGGCCAAAGCCTCTTGCAGCAAGGGATTTTTAGCTTTCTGTAGATGTTCCTGTATCTTGGGATTAGATGTGTGCATCATCAACTGGTCACGTATATACTCATCCTACCTCCCAGTAAATTCACATGATGCTAACAGCCCTCTTAAATCTACTAAAAACACATCAACCGATTCTCCAAGATGTTGCCTCCTCGTGAAGAAACTTGTACTGTTCTACCACTACATTTGTCTGCTTGCCAAATTGTGCATCCATTTTTTTCATGGCTTTGTTATGTAACACCCTTCCTTCACCTCTTCCATCACCCACTCCTTCATTACCCTCATCAAAATCCTCACTGCCTAAGCCCCCAAAACAAAACATTAGAGTTGAAAAAGTCCTCTCATCTGAAAATCTTTCTACCACTGCAGCTACAAAATAAAACTTAAACAAATCCTTCCAATCCTCCCACAGTACTGCAGGTTTCCCTGGAGCCACCTAACATTTCGGTTATGGTTCCAAATATAACATTTTCCACCAATTCCTTGCCCATCGTTACACCATATAGTGAACAATTCTTCCTTTCTTCCCCCTTATTAAATATTAATCAGCATCTACAAACACATTTACTGTGGACTGCACCGTAATGTTTCACATTCCATGCATCCTCCACGTTCTGCCTGCCTGCACAGGTCCACTTCTGCTCTGCAGTCCTATGTCCCTTGCCTCCTGAGATATCCACAAGATTTGCTGGGTTCCACATTGGCTCCCGCACACTGCCTCCAGTCATTGATGTCCGATAGACCTGCATAACCACAAGATGTCCGCCACGCCAGTCAACACGGACACAATGGGCCTCATTCCGAGTATGGCGGTAAGGGATAGCGGCCACCGCTAACGAGAGCGGTGGCGGTAATCCCTTACCGCCATACTCCGAGTTCCCTTAGCGCCATGGTGCTTTTAACACCTGCTTTTAGCAGGCGTTAAATACCATGGCGCTAAGGGACCTTGATGTTAATTACGCCACCGTAATTTACGGTGGCGTAATTGACGCCTTCCCCACTCCCATTATGCCCTATGGGGCAAGAATGGGAATGGGGAAGGGTAAATGGGGATTGGGGAATTACCGCCCCGCCAACCTTGGAATGGGGCGGTAATTCCGCCAACCACCAAGGCGCTGCCGGTCCGGGTACGGCGTCAACCAAGGCGTTAATAGCGCCATTGGTTAGCGCCGTACTCGGAATGAGGCCCAATATCTGTTCACATTCTTTGCCTTTCTTGCACGTTCCGTCCACCAGTATCAACCGACAGGTCTTCTCTCTCTCTCACAGTAGCTCATAAAGATAATTATTCATTTAAAGGCATCTATACAGATTTGCTGCCTGGCTCCCATATGGCTGCCACTCCACTCAAAACGGATGCAAGATCTCTTCACAATCTTTCACATATAGAGGCTTGCTGCCTGGCTCCAATATGTCCGCTACCTGCTGCCCAGCACGTGATGTCACAATAAACACTGCAGTGCGTTTAACAGTTCACACGCACATACCAAAACTCAGTCTACCATCTCTGTTGCGGTTCTCTCGCCTCTCCCCATTGCAGCTCCCTTGCTTCTCAGTGCAACAGGGATATTCATTCTGAGGCACGATGTACTCTGTCCACGTTCCCCACTTCTGCTGCCTCTTGTCATGTTGATGAAGTTGCCCTCGGGTATCTTGCAGATCATTCACCTTACACGCTTGAGGTCAATCCTTAACCGCTTCTACTTCCATATCGCCAATTATGTAATAATTTCCAAGAAGTTCTTCATGTGACAGTAAGTTTATTGTATAATAAAATTATCCCAGCTGCAACATGCAGAGCCGGACACCGTCTTCCCAGCTGCCAAATGTGCTCGTAATGACATTGGGCCTCATTACGAGGTCAGCGGTAAGGGGTTAACAGCAACGGTAAGGGTTCCGTTTCTGTTAACCCCTTACCGCTGCATTACGAGGTCCCTTAGCGGCAGCCAGGGAGCTTATAACGGGCCCGCTCTTAGCGGGCCCGTTTTTAGCTCCATCCCCATTGACCCCTATGGGGGCTCGAATGGGAATGGGGAATGGTTCTCAGAATGGGGATTTACCGAGTCCTCCAAGGTTGGAATGACCCTGTAAGTCCCTATTCCGAGAACCCGGACCCGGAATGCGGTAAGGGGGTAGCCATGGTGCTAATAGCACCATGGCTCACTCCAGCCTCGCAATGAGGCCCATTGTATAGAACACTGAGATTGTCATCATGCGCAGTGTTAGCTACTACAGACAGGTCAAAGTACACAAAGAACTCTAAGGACCTGGTTACATCTTTGACAGTCACAGAAAAATTGGGTATATTCATCAGTATTGCCTGTTAAACCATCCTCTCCGTTACAGCTCTGGTATCACATGTAACAATACACCAGGGGAATACTAAGGAATGTACCTTAGAAATACCACTAGTGCAGTGGTATCACTAAAATACTTAAAAAGGTAAATACCACCACATTAAAGCCTGAAGATAAATGTAGAAAAAGACCTCCCAAACATACATCTAAACCAATGTAAGTAGAAGTAAGTAGTTAAATGAAGGTGGATGGCTTGAAGGTTTTCAATTAGGCATAATGTAATGTAATACGCAATTGTATAGCGCCTTTCACCATTGGTATGGTTTCAATGCGCTGTAGGTTGAACGTCCCTAGGGGACCGAAGTCCAAGCATGGGAGATTCATCAATGAGTTATATAATGCGTGTGCGCATTTTAGCTCAAACAAAGGTTGGTAGGGTTGACAAGATTCCTGCTAGTCATCCATGCTGGGCAAGCATGTGAGTGGGTGCAGAGAGGTAGTCAATAGAGAATACTAAAAAGATAATATGTGTACAGCGAGACCTGGTTTTACAGTGGGGAATAGCTGCATTCTAATGGCAGAGGTACTGTGCAGAGTATGTCAAGCAGGAGAGGCTTTATGTTTACACCTAGACCGAAACTTGCCAGGGGGGATATTTGCATTCTAATGTCAGAGTTGCTGTGCAGAGTATGTGAAGAAGGAGAGACCTGAAGTGTACAGCTAGACCACATTTTGTCATGGGGATAGCTGCATTTTAATGGCAGATGTGCTGTGCAGAATATGAGAGGCAGGAGAGATATTATGTGAAAAGCTAGACCAGATGTTTACGTTGGAGGTAGCTGCATGTTAATGGTGGTGGTACTGTGCAGAGTATGTGAATCCAGGGAGATATTATGTTTACAGATAGACCGAATCTTGTGTAGCTGCAGTCTCATGACATGGGTGCTGTGAGAAGTATGTGGTGTGGGAGAGACCTTATGTGTACAGCAAGACCGAATTTTACTGTGGGGGATAGCTGCATTCGAATGGCATAGATGCTGTGCAAAGCATGTGAAGCAGGATAGATGTTATGTGAACAGCTAGATCATTTTATCATGGGGGATAGCGGCATTCTAGTGGCAGAGGTGCTGTGCAAAGCATGTGAAGCAGGATAGATGTTATGTGAACAGCTAGACTGAATGTTATAGTGGGGGATAGCTGCATTCTAGTGGAAAGAGGCGCTGTGCAGAGTATGTGAAACAGGAGAGACATTATGTGTACATATAGATCAAATGTTATTGTGAGGGATATCTGCATTCTAGTATCTGAGGTGTTGTGCAAAGTATGCGAGGCAGGGGAGACATTATGTCTGCAGCTAGACTGAATTTTGGGGGACAGCTGCGTTCTACTGACAGAGAAGCTGTCCAAAATGTGTGAAGCAGAGGTGACATTATGTGTACAGATTTCAGGGTGGTCAAGGAGGGTCCCCATTATTACGAGGAATTCATGTTTCGCACACCACATTGATGACAGGGGGCTGGCAACCAAATGGTGCAGTGTTTCAAATCCATATGAATCAAATGGAGTTAATTATGGATGGGATAGGTTACCTTTAGTGTTACAATCGTTTAGATCTTCACCCACGTAGAAAGATACAATATCAAAACGGCAAATGCAACACGAACACAATCCACACAATGGGGTGCTTTGCTCCACGGTTAGCTGTTGCACATGAATTCTAAATAGCAGGGACATTCTTGACAGAAAGAAGAATGAGTTGTTATCATAGTCAGCATACAAACAGGAAAGGGTTTACAGATGCTATCTTGCCCTTTGTATTAAAATCTTTGGAGGGGGTTAGCCATTTGTTTGATGATAATAAACATGAGGCCCGAGGCTAGGGTATCCGGCGTTTAAGTGTTTTTCCAGGTCATCAGAGGCTGTATGTGGCCGCATAAATTAGGTCTTTCAGAGGTGCCAGGAGTCTGGGGAATTGAGATCGCAATCAGTAATTCAAAGAAAATCCTGCTTATACAGACCTTCCTCCATTTGCTGAAATACGTAGCGGACCATGTGAAATCAAACTTAAAGTTAAACTCCCCGGGTCAGTTATTGTTAGCAATGATTTATGTTTTCAACACCAATGTTTAACCATGTACTGATGCCATGACCTACGACGGACGAATCCCAAGAAGATGTGTGTTTTGAATATGATCTGAAGATGATAATCAATATAAAACTGGCCAATGAAAATGGAAGAATAGGGAAAAGATGGGATTTTTTTAAAGAGTTTTTGTCCAATCATATTTGGGGGTGGGTTGTAATAAAGTATCTGGGAGTGTTTTAAATTGTTGCAAAAAGTATATAAGATGCCAAAGGATGCTGTATGGTTGAAACTTGGGTTAGTTTGTTCCTGCAACACCATTTAACCGTTGCCCTGAGCTTTGTACAATAAACTTGCTTTATGTAAAACTGTGTATTCGCTTCGTAAGTGCTGGGTCTGTTTTGCGTTAAGGTGATCAAAGGCCCATTCCCACATTTGGCGAGCCAGCCAGAAGCACAGGCATTCCGAGACATTGGGGCCTTCTGTCCGCACCTCTCAGCTGCGGCACTGCACGACGGGGACCAGTCTTCCCTACAAAGTGAAAAAGAGGTCTGTAGATGCGATGCCATATTGGCTAAAGGTCTGTCTGCACCCGGAGACATGGTACCGCAGCCTAGCAGTGTGGATAGATTTGATGAAGCACCACATTGGAGCACCTCGGATTCACATGAGTGCACATTTCGGGGTGTAAAGGTAGGGGAAAATAGGGGGGAAAAAGACGATGAAATTAGATAATGATCCTGCTGCACACATCCAGTTAATTTAGGAGATGTGAATGGCAGAAATGGAAGAAGCAAGGGACACAAATGTGGCGATTCTTTACCACATGCTGAAAAAGGGACTTCTAAAAGATTTAGATAAAGCAGTAGGAATGGAGGCCAAGAGGAGTTGGGCAGAAATTTAGGCACACATGCATTTTTGCAAGAGAAGACAGGAAAAAGATAGGGCGAATGTAGAGCAGGCGCAAAAAGCAGAGGCTAAGCTTGTTCAAAAGAAATTGGCAAAGATTTGTTTACAAGGGGCAGTAATTACAAATTCTATGGAAGGACAGCAGGTGCAACCGGGACAACAGGGACACAGTGAACCGGGTATGACTCAGGGTTGGGAGGACCGCTGTGTTCCCAGTCTAAGGCCAATGGGAGGGTTTCTGAGGGGCAGAGGAGGATTTCCACAGGGAAGTAGATCATTTGGCAGGAATGGGTCCCTGGTTTAATGGGCCAACAGGAAATAATTATGGAGGATTTTATGGGATTCAGTGTTGATCAAGTGGAAGGTTGGGGCTCGTGTCACGAGATTGTTGTGAACGGCCACAGTACTTTAACACTGGAGCTCAACAGATGCAGCCCCCGACTTTGCCATATGCCCCAGGCTATGTGCAATTGCAACAGGCACTGGTCGAACAGAACCCAGTGACTGGGGCTGCACAGACCTTTGGGATCCAACCGACCATGCCAGCACAAGCATCAGTGAAGACATGGGACAAGAATCCTTTGGGAACAGTTGCGAACTACACTACACTGGAGCGAGTGTTTTCGCAGGAAATCCCTTTTCTCTCCCAGGTGCTAATATTTAGAAGGAGTAGGACAGCCCACAGGGATCTCGGATATGTCCAGTCCCGTCTACTACCAACAAGAGTGAGATAACATTAACTAACCATGGACTGTTCTGTTGAGTTTACCCCCATTTTAGAGCACACTGGTGAAAAATTGGATTAAAAAACATAAAATGTATAGTGAGTTTTGCAGAGTACCACATGAAAAAAAATCGAATAGATGTAGGATTGCCATCAGTACAAATGAGCATTTTCTGACACATTTTCATCATGCAGTTACCCACAATATAGTCGAGTATTCTACCAGTGTAAGAAGACATTTTAATGCTGGCTGGGCCTGATAATGCCAGTATTGCCACTGTGAGAAAGCATGTCAATATGGGATCTACCAAAATATGCTCCTCCCCATGTATTAACTGTGGAAGAAAAATGCAGATATATGGGAATTGAAGCCTAAAAGAAAGTTGATGGCAAATGTAATTGTAAGTGAATCTAAATGAAAATGGTAGAAGTATACTGATTTGAGAAAGACTAGGCCACTATGTTCAGCACTAGGCCTTATGTAGTTGAGAGAAAGGCTATTTGTAGTCATTGTGTAGAGAGGAAACATTGCAACTAATGTTGTATTTATCGACACATTTTTGTTATTGTGTCACCACTTTAAATAAACTTTAACACATACAATTCCATACAAAATGCATCTCATACATTCCAATTTCCTAAAATAAAATTCCATTAAAAAACTCATGACTCAAATTTCAAATAAGGAGAAGAGGAGAAAAAGGGTAACGCTCCAACTATAAAAATCCTAAAAAATAAAATCGTTTTGCATTCTGCTGGCTTAGAAAAGTTATTTTGAAGTATACTTAAACTGCCAATAATATACCCATGTTTCTCAAACAAACGTTATTTCAAACAAATGATTATATAAGGAGTTTGACTCTTAATTGTATTGGTTATCTCTTGAACCCCTTGGAAGTGACATGGGAGTCCAGGTTTTCCTGGATTCACATAGAAGGCCATTGTGCTTATTGGGAGGACTGAGCTCATACTTAGTAATGTCATATGGGGTCATTTTTGATGGAACGGTGCATTAAAATGGAGGTATAAAAGCAAAGTGTAATGCATTTAAGCCCCAATTTCACGCTCTGCCTCATTGCCGTGCCTTTCAAAGGCATAAGAGAGGAGGAAAGCATAGCTTGCATCTCTGCTTTCTTCCCTCCATCTGGGAAGAGCAACTGGTTTTATGAATACATGAGATTTTGATTCAACAGGCACTGTTATTGTTTTCAGTCACCTAACGTGGTAGTTACTATGGGGATGTGTTAAGAAGCAGCTATAATACAACCCCTTGTTTTGTCAGATGAACAGCAAATGGTTGTGTTGTGCTCACACCAGTTCCGTTGTCTTCTTCTCTTGGTCCACAGAATGTGTTTAAACGTCTAAAGTGAAGATGTTCCCCTCTTCACCAGAATTGAGCAGTATTTGCATTGAAAAAACTGATACCGGTGAGTCTCACATTTATTAGTTATAGCCTTGTGAGTAGATTTGAGGTATATTGTTAACCCAGATTTCTTTTCTCTTTTTTCTCCCTTTCTGTTTCTCCGGCTCTTTACCCTCTCCCCTCCCTTATTTAGCGGGTTACATACACTAAAGGTCTTCATTTACTTGGAAGCAACCCAGACGTCGAGATATACTTCAGCTTCTGCGACAGTTTTTACAACGTGTCTTTGATAATGTTTAGCTACTGTGTATAGTAGGAGTTGTTTTGGATCCCCTGATGAAGTTCTTACAATTTGTTTCCATATGTATTGTGAACGAAACATGTCGGGCATAAGAGCACCTTAAATTGTAGGGTGCGTTTCATTGACCAATTCAGTTGCTACGGTCACCCTAGTAGCAGTTTCAAAGGGTAGACAATCAATAGATAGGTGATTAACAACACACTTCCAACAAACAAAGATTAGTGGTTGTTTGGGGGGTGCTACCTACCAAAATGTCACTATACACCAGGGATACATTATTATTTTGTTGCTCTGTTTAGATTTGTATAGGCAGGAGCTTTTTTTTGAGTGTATAGGTGACACTTAGGCAGGTCGGTGTTGTTTTTTATCAGTTTTTTATATATTTCATTTAAAACTGATTTAGAATATGTATTGTGGTTTTGTATTTGATGTTTTAGTAAAAGTGCACTATGTTTTACACTTTTTTTACAATGTTCTGATTTCATTTTAAGATAATTGCATATTGTGTTTAAATAAAATTGTATTTTGTTACATTTATTTTTTCAAAACCTTAGACACGGTCCTTATTTGGTCCATGGACCGGGAGTAGGAGGATAGGTTGAACTTCAAGAGGAGATAGATGGTTGGTTCCTTTTTTGTCTGGTATTGTCCATAAGGCCTCAATAGGAGTGTGGAACAGGCGTCTTTAAACTACTCCGTTAGTCTCTCGTTGTTATTAGTTACATGAGATTTTCATTCAGACATAAAACTAAAGGATTCCTACTGCATACGCTTCACATTTACACCTGGTAAAATAGCAGTCAGATTCAATAGGAATCCATTATAAACCAACGCCTGCAAAGGGTAATTTGGGCCTCATTACGAGTATGGAGGTAGCCATGCCCTTAATAAGGCTGCCTCCATACCGGGTGCCAGTACCGCGTTCTGTGAATGAGGAATTACCTGGTCATTCCGACCTTGGAGGACCCGGTAATCCCTCATGCACAGAACCATTCCCCATTCCCATTTGAGCTCAGTAGGGCTCAATGGAAATGGAGATGGAGCTAATAACGGGCCTGTTAATAATGGGCCCCTTATTAGCTCCTTGGTCCCCTCGCGGGACCTGGAAAGGACGTCTGATTTTACCAGACATCTGTTCCGGGTCCCGCTAGGGGACCTCATAATCAAGCATCTCGTAATGAACGGTGCCGGTCCTGTACCGGCACCCTTCATTACGGGAGTGCCTGCCTCGTAATGAGGCCTATTGTTTTAATTTTCACAAAGCGCAGAGTAAACGTGAAGAGTAAATGTGATTTTACCTTGATATACTCTTCACAATTACAATCTGCTTTCTGAGTGATGAAAATTGCATGTAAGTGGCAAAGAAGCACTTAAGTGCAAATGTTGGTGGTCCACTGCATGAAATGTGCATTTTATTTAAAATGACCTCCATATATTCTTCCACTCGGGTTGGGAAGAAATAGGCAGGATAATAGTCTTGGCTTGTTTGGGAATGGTGTATTGTTTATTTTTTCTTTCACCCTGCAGTGCTTCTATTAAAGAGTTAACAAACTAACCTCATCTGAGAACCAACCGAGTCCCAGACTGTTTCAGTGACAGAACCCACTCATGTTGGCTTTGCTCATAACGCCAGTTCTGGCACTGCAATGTGGCAGTAAGAAGACTGTAAGAACATACTTGTAGAGGAGCAGTTACATTCCTCTCCAGGAAATCCCACCCCTGCCGCCTATATGCTGGAAGTCTGAGATCAGGCCGCGTTTGGCACCAGCAGTTGTGCCAATACTGCAGCGTATATTCGAAAGAAGATTTAGACAACCCTATTGAATATATCCCCGAAGAGACGACAATTTGAGGGAGGAACTCCCTGAAGGAATCTGAAAACGAGCAAAGAGAGAAGCTAGTGATGTCACAAGAGCCATGTGCGACGTCCCAAGATATTGGCTGAAGAGGATGCATGGATCCTATAGAAACTCAATGATGAAGTAAAGAATTGAGTGAACTTTTAAATACGAAGAAGATTACACGTGCATGAAGTGCTGCAGAGAATCAACCGTTCAATAATTGTAGAGACGCTGAAACGCAACGAAGACTAAGTCATCATAGAAGCTGGCTACATGGAGTGAATAGAATCCAGGCGAAGCCACCACTGTATAGAAGCTAGACATAGTAAGCCATGACCCATGAAGAAGAAAGAGAGAATTGTGTTGCAGCAAGAATAAGCTGAAATCGTGGAGCTGCATGGAGAGGCTGTCTGGCCTGGTATCAAAACTGAAGCAGCCAAGGTCAGTTATTTATTCTTTAAAGGAGTGAACGTGCGAAGGGTGAATCATCTTTTGTTAAGGTGCAAGGAAAGAACACCAAGAGTGCCAAGTCTTATTCATAAAAGAAATTTAAAACCTGCAAAATGGATAAAATCGTGGTCTCCTGTCACATGAGCCAAGGAGGAAAATAGAGTCGAACTTGGAGTCCTAGAACAATGATAGTGAGTGCTCGCACTCCCATGTATTCCCAGAGACAAGGATACATTGCAAGGCCAGGTTCAAAGTCAATCTTCATGGCAGAAGGCTTGGATGATGAGTGATGAGAGATGTTGGGCTCATTGGGTGGAGAGATAGGGTCAGGCCCACCTCCTTGAACCTAGGTCTGGGCTAACGTGTTGTAAGTGAACCAAATGTTGCAGACATGGCACACGCGTGCCAACCAATTGTAGAGGTCTGTATAATGAAGCACATTATAGTTTGAAGACCAATTGAAAACCATGTAATTAATGGTTTTAAAGATGACATATTTTAGAGGTAGGCATATATTGTCCACCTGACAGTGGCCAGCCAATCACAATCCTAGGTCCTATGTAATGCATACTTAGATGTTCCCCTTGAGCCTAGTCGGTGTTTCATTATTTGCCACCTAGCATGACATCACCTTTGACGTATTTTTAGTATAAAATCTATGTTTTGTGAAAAGATTGCAGAGAGAATCTCCGTTGATGTCCGTTGTAACTCCCTGTTTTAGATAATTGATAATAAAACAGTACTTTGCCATCTTCTTGAGTTGGTTAGTTTATTCTGTGAACTCATCCATTGCATTCACGTTACTAAAGGGCCCTAAGCTCACGTGGAAGTGGTGCGGAGGGTTTAAAGATCCAAACCAGTTTGTCTCCAGATTTTCAGACAATCGGGGGCATCCTCTGCCATTAGCTGGAAGCTCGCTGGGTTTCCTGTGGAGAGCGGGCGATAGAAATAAACTTGCAAGCGGAACTGAGACGGTGGGCAGTTACCCCTTTGACAGCATCCCTGCCCGGTTTCCACGGGTGATGTGCGGACGGAAGGCAAAGTGGTCGGATTGAAGGAGGAGTCGATACTGAATGTCTTCAGTCGATTAATGAATGGTGAATAGACTAAGGGGAATGGCAAATAAGGGAACGGGATTGTAATCATGTTTTGGTAACGGGAAATATTGTGAAGAAGAGGTAGTGCCTAGAAGACCTGACTCAAGGAAGTTAGAAGGAGACATCTCAAACTCCAATGGGAGTAGAATGAAATATATAACGCGTAATCAGGATTATGTAAGGTGATGTTTCAAACCCTGTATAGGGTATAAATAAAGGCGAGAGATAAGGTGATCACAGTGTTTATAAATGTGCAATGTTTGACTAGTCTGAATGTTTGTTTAGTAAAAATATCAAAGAGTGATAGAGATTCTAAAAAATTGAAAAAATTAGAGGCTTGAGCAGCAATTAATGGTGCTTGCTCATATTTGTTGTTTTTAAAAAAAAAGTTTAAAAGCCAAGGTATAAAGTTGATTTAACAGTCTGGTAAGTATCGACAGTCAATTGAGAGTTGTCATTACGGGGGATACTCCTCTCATGCACCTACGCAAGACACTGCCAAAGCACATGCCCAAGCCCAAACAGTATAGTGCAGAATGGGTAAAAGGCACGGCAGATAAAATGTTCATGCAGTGGCCACAAGGGGGATCATTGTCAAAAGCGGTATTTCAACACATGACCACATACTTTCACACTGCGTACACAGGGAAGAAATTAGAGGAAAGATTAGTGATTTTAGAGCGCTGGAAGATGTATCAAGAGGAAAGAGAAGAACCGCTACCTGAGGAGTGAATGCTTAATCAGCATAAGGAGGAAGGTGTTGAGCCCTCAGCTCCCCTTACCTCACCGAAAGCATAGGGTGTCGCGATGGAAGAAATAGGGGTGTATCCTTTAAAATGCCTGAAAGCAGCAACGGGGTATAGTAATCCAATATATGAACCCCCTGCTTACAGTAGTGACGATAGTCTGGAGGCCAATAAGAGAAAGGAAGAGATTTGTAAGATCATACGAGACAAGGAAGACAAGAGTGAGTGGTCAAAATTGTTGACAGAGATAGACAGGGAGATTAAGAGATGGAAAGGAGAGAAGGATAAGGCTGACGAGATAGTGCTCGTGCAAAACGTATGGATGGGAGGACAGATATTACTTGAGATAGATGGGAAAAGTATCGAGGAAGTTAGGCAAAGAGAAGATAAGGACAAACAAAAAAGAAAAGATAAAGAACGAGAGACGATATTGAAAGAAGGTGAGCAGAAAAAGAAAAGCAGGTAGTGACAAGAGCAGATATATCAGGAAGAACAAGAGAAAAAAAGAATGAGCAGAAGAACAAAGAGTACCACAATAGACAGAGAGCGATAGAAGAAAGGGATAGAAAGGAAAGAACGAGAAGAGGCAGAAGCACAAAGATTAAGAGTTAAAAGATTATAGAGACGAAGGGAAGAAGAGGAAAGGAGGGAAGGATTAAGGAGAGGAGAAGAATGAAGACAAGAGGAAGAATGAATTAGAGGGGATGCGAGAAAGCGAAGAGAAGTAGATGAAGAAATAGTACAAAAAAGAAGACAGGGAGGTCTTGATGCCGTTTCATTTGTAAACAACAAATGAGGCTGAGCAAAGAAATATGGTGGGTCAGAGTGGAAGAGATTCTTCTGATAAAGGAAGTAACGCCATCTGTATCTAGAGTAGCGTTAGACGAAGAAAGATTTGATGCATAAAGCATCAGAGAAAGGACCAATAAGGTCTATCGACAGTTAAGGCGAAATAGCGAGTATGAAACTCAAGGGAACGATGATCACAAAGTGAGGAGGGAAGCTTGTTCTGTGATGAACGTCAACCATTGTCTTTAAGCAGACTGAATCTGGATAAGGGTGAAGGGGATGAAAGTCACACTAGTTGGGGACTGGACATGTCAGTCGATGAAAGAGTGTCTGGTCTTGGGGCGGAAAGAGGGACTGTGTGCACCCCTGAAGGAAATCTGCAAATGGATAAGGAAGTGAGATGGTCTGATCTGGAACAACCTAAAGATAGAACACCAGATCCTATAGAATATCCTAAGCGTGCCAGAGGATGATCACATAATGAGATGGGAGAGTCACCACCATATGTGAGCAGGTTAAGGTCATTACCCACAAGGAGATGGACAGGGATGATTATCCCTGCCATGGATAGACTAATAGTGGGATCCAACTGTGGGACTCGGTTTACGCAGTTTCCCTTGTTAGAAAAAGGGGGAGCAAGACCGCAATATATTCCATGGCCACATATGGATAAGGAAGCTCCGTAGTTTGACTTTGGGCACTGGGAAATGGGTCTACGAACTAGATAAAATGACCGGAGGGAATACGCTGGACATGGGGGATATAAAAGGTCTCCTGGCAACTATTCTTGGGAAGAGGGATGATGATATATGGAGGAGAGCAGGATATTCAAGTGTGACTGCACAGAAACACAGCGCATGATAGAGCGCTGTTTAATAATTGTAGAGCGGATGTTTGGAGGGCACTCAGGGTACAGTATCCGGATATATCAGATATGGGTGCAATTAGGACACGTAAGAAGAAGGAAGATGAAGACCCTATTGCTTATATCCAGGATATTCAGGAGAAATGGCAGTTTGAAACTCACGAGCTGTGGGAAAAGACAGTGGCATTATTTTTCCACATTTTATATCAGAGATGGAAGCGAAGCCATGGGCTGAAATACAGCTGATGATAGTACACCATTGTCGGTTACTACAAGAGACAAACAAGAGCAACGATGAGAATAGAAAATAGAGGAAGCTAAATTAGTTCAGAAATATTTTTCATAATTTGCCATAGAAGGGGCGGTCTTGGCAAGTGGAGAAGGATTGGGAATGCAGGAAGCAATGGGCACATGACAGGTGAACAATCTGCGGCCAATGGATCAAGGTGGATATGGGTTCATACCACGAGGACAAGTATTAACACCCAGAATAAGAGGTGTCCCTGTGGTAGAAGGAAATCTGTTCACAGGGATGGGGATGAGCCTGTATCCACAATAGGGCATCTCACTGGGTGACTTGCTGTGTTCAGTACTATCTGTGACACCAGATCCCTGAGAGGAACCAAGGGTCGATGTGACGATAGGTGGCAAATCATTTTCTTTTATTGTAGACACTGGAGCAACTCATTCGTGTATACAAGAGGGAAAATATCCAATGTCAGGTATTGCTATGAATGCTCAAGGGTTCTCTGGAGCTATGAGTTGAGTTCCTTTTACTAATAAACTACCAGTCACCATAGCAGAATGTGACATGTCAGTTCCCTTGTTATATTCACGACAGACACCGGTTAATATTTTGGGAAGAGATTTAATGATGAAACGTAATATCGATTTAATTTACTGATCAAGCCATAGTGTGCTCCACACTCCAGGAATACACTATTTAAACGTGGCAGAGTTTATACTGGCATTCACAGAGCAAGTGGCTCTGTGAGGCGCCTGGTAGATCCAGTGAATTTTCTATATGGAGTGAGCATTTTATTGACATGGCTACCTGTCCTGATGGGAAAGATTGTGAGAATACCTGATGGGTTTCTGTTTAGACCACAAATACCTATGGATGAGGAAGGTGGACAGACTATTCTTATAGAATTGGAAGAAGCCATAGTACGAAAGGAAATGGCAATGCTCGAAGGGATAGACGATGAGGGTAGACCATGGAGAACAGTGATAGCTCTTGTGGAAGGGTATAGATTGACTGACATAACCAATGACGATATGTTCACAGAGGACCGAAAAGATGATGAAGTGGTGTTCTTTATGAGCATTACATACTGGATAAGACTAGAGAAAAAGGAAGTCCCACAGCGAATGGCAATAATGCGGCAAAGACCAGCATTTTTTCAGGAAGTCTTGGAAAAGGTGCCAAGTGCCTTATGGACCACATGCCCTTATGACGTAGGTTCGTAGGTTTACTGAAGGGCATAGGAGATGTTAAAATAAAGCTTAAACCAGGAGTGATTTTACCTCGAGCAAAACAGTACCCCATGTCTCAAGAACTTGATATGGGTATATTCCAGACTATTTCAGCACTGATGAATCGGGGAATTCTGGTGCAATCAGAATCATCGTGTAACACCGCAGTGTATCCGATTAAAACATCTAAAGGGCAATTGTGGAGATTTATCCAGGATATGAGACCAATTAACCAGATTGTTGACGCTGAGTTTCCTTTAGTTCCCAATCCGGTGACAATATTGTGCAGTATCCCGGTGGAAGCTCGATATTTTACGGTGATCGATTTGAAAAATGCGTTTTTCTCAATACCGTTGCACAAGGAGTTGCAAGACTTGACTTCATTTATGTTTTGCCTAAAAAGACTGAAACAAACTAGGTTGCCTCAGGGGTACTGTGAGTCCCCATCGATTCTAGAAGGATCAATAACACCCAGCATAATTGAATCAAACAGCAGTAAATAGGAGGTCGAAATGGAAAAATGTGCGGTCTCCTCACACGTGATGCAGAAGTTGAAAACAAGGGCTATTCATTAAGCCTTGGTGGAAGATAGTGATGTGCTTATATGCATATGCTCTCTCGAATGTCCCAGAACAGAGAGAAGACTACTAGGTCAACTGCAGATGGGAAACCTTTGCTTATGGTTGGACTGATCAGAGATGATGGACTAATTGGGAAAGTGGGAAGTAGTCTGATGTCTGATGTCTGGGTTTCGTTTCGCTTACGTGCTGCTAGCCGAGACGAAAGTCCAAGGTTGGGTGGGCATGCCAACCAATCAGTGGGTCTATGGGGCAACATGCTATACAATGTTGCACAGACCAATCCGCTGCCATTCTGTCCACTATAATCAGTATTATACGTATTTAGAGGCAGTTCAAGGTGTGGCCTACAGATAAGGGGCAGCCAATGAAGTACTAACCCATATGGATTCTGTAAGTAGATATGTTCCCCTAACCAATCCCTCCCAGCAATAGTTTTACAGTTTACCATGTATGATGACATCCTAGATGATGCATATTGGGGTATAAGACCTCTGTGTAATCAAGTTTGTTTGTGAGTGTGTGAGCATCAGTCTGATGTCTGCCAGTTTTCCCTGCTTTATTAAATTGAGAATAAAGTAGTACTTTGCCATATTCTTTGAGTCTGTCCGTTATTTGGTCTGAGATCTTTATTGGTAAATCCATCTAGCAGAATGGATGCTTCAAGATGCTAGAGCATGCAACAAAAGTGTGAATATCAATGTCTCTTCTGGCAAGAGTAGGATAAGCTTGAAGTATAAACACAAAGACAGCAAGCACAAGTCAATGAACATCACTGTCGGTAAGTACCATATGGTTAGCTGCTTAGAACAGGTATTCACCACGAAATTAATCTGGATACTGATCTTGTTTCCAATTTCTGATCAAGAACTGACGTTTAGGCATAACTCTAATGCTTCAATGTGTTTCTAAAAGCTAATTTTCCAAATTCCTGAAATTCTCGGCTAGTCTTTCCACTCTAAAATATCTATAAGGAGTGTCCACTGAATCTCAGTTCAATACAAAATCTGTAGTATCAGCTGGTTGCTTCATCGTCTTTCTTCTTCATCATCGATCGAGTCTGCAAATTCTGCAATTCTTCTTCTTGCATTGCTTCTAGATCAACAACGGTGGGAGGGCGGGTATCTCACCTTTGTAGGCCTTTACATCCCCTAAATGAAGCCAAGCTCGTCTTCCTTGGACCTTTACATCAGAAGGGGTTATATTCTCAACACAAAAGCGACCATTGAATCGTGGCTCATGCCACTTTCTAGTAATGTTTTTAATGAGAACTAGATCTCCAACATGTAGATTAGGTGCTGATAGTGGTTGAACTGGGTTGGTTTTGAATTGTCTTCTTCTGTATTCTGAGGGCAACTACCCTTGCGCTTGACTTGATCTGAAATGAGAGAGATGCTAGAGGTCATACATGTCAAATAGTCATGTAATTCATCACCTAAGGTTTTAGCCACACTCTGGGCATCACTTCTACTCCTATGGGTGTACAGGGTGTTCCCATACACCACCCTGTCACCAGTTCATGAGGGGTGAGGTGATGGTCTGGTCCTGGTTCTGATTCTGAAGGGCATATAAAGCTAGCTGTAGGCAATATAGCCATCCCTTTTTCAAAGTCAATTTAATCTTGGCAATCCTTACTTTAAGGAGGCCCTTGAGTCTCTCACGTATCCCGTTCACTTGCAGGTGATAAGCAGAAGAAAATGTATGTTTATTGTTCAATAGAAGCCCTATCTGTTCAAATAGCTCATTAACAAAATGTGGCCCATTGTCGGATCATAGCACTTCACACATACCCCATCTCGGGAAAACTTTGCACACTAAAACCTTTGCTACGCAAGTGGCATCAGGGTGTGTACACGGACCTGCCTCGATCCACCTAGAAAAGGGACACATCACCACTAATAGATACCTATATCCATTACATTCTTGCAGCATATCGACATAGTCGATATGCAAATGCTGAAACCAACCATTTGGTTGAGGTATTACCCCTCTAATTGTTCTGAGTGTATGCCCAGCAGTAAACAATTGACACATGATGCAGTTTACCATAAACAGTGCAATGTGCTCCAACAAATTCGGAATGAACCAGTCTTCCGCAATTGTAGCAGCAAGGCTCTCCCTAGTTACATGCGCTAGGTAATGCAGCTGTTCAAGCGCAACCTTTAATAATGCTACTGGCATCACCGGCTACATTCCCGCAAGAAATACAATCAGTTTGTTTAGTGTGCGCTGCACATTTAATGACCGCTATGGCTACTGGGAGTTGTAGTGCCTTAATAAGCCTGCCCAATAAGGATACATGCTGCATTGGAGTGCCGTCCACGCATGGGTAGCCCCTCCTTTTCTAACGTGCTAATCCTGCATGTGCAGTCAGCGTCATGTAGGTGGAGTCACTGTACATCGTCACTTCCTGCCCTTGCGTTTCTTGAGTGCAACAATAAGTGCTACTAATTCTGCTGCTTGCGCTGAAAAGTGAGACGGTAGCCTTGCACTTGCTACAACCTCAAATTCTCCATTTAATCTGTGTCTCACTATCGCGGCATCTGAATGCCTTTCCCCACCAGTCTGATCAATTTTCGAAGAACCATCAATAAAGAGAACATGCTCTCCCGCCAAAGCAATCTCCTTCACTCAGGGTATATCATCATAAAATTCAACATAATTAGCACTGTCATGCACGTGACCGCCCTCTTCTATTTGCTTAGCTATAAATATGGCAGGATTCAATATTTTACATCTTAGAATCTTAATCTTTGTATTAGAAATCATTACCTCATAAGCAGAAGCTCTTTGGGATGTCAATGTGCCTTTAGGTTTCTCTAAAATGGCAAATAGAGCATGCTCCACAAAGAGAGTCAAGGAGCAGCCTACAACAATACTTGTAGACTTATCAATTGCGAATGTGGCAGCAGCCAAAGATTGTTTGCAAGGAAAGTGTCCTCTCATAACTGGGTCTAACATCCCACTGTAATATGCTAAAGGCTTGTACCCCAATGTAGATCTCTGTGTAAGCACTGCTGTCATGACTGTCCCAATTGTGTGCGAAAACAAATAGAATCCCTCAGCGTAATTGGGCATTCCTAAAACAGGGGCTGTACAAATTGCTCTTTTAGCTCTTCAAACCCTTTCTCCATTACTTCAGTCCATTCTGTTTTTACTGTATCCACTTGTGCTTTCTTTAAAGCTTGCAAAAGGGGTATTGTGTATGTACTGTAATCAAACACCCAGCCTCTAACATAGTTGCATAACCCCAAAAACTGGTGTATCTGATTCACTGTATTCGGCTTTGAGGGTTTCACAATCGCCTCAGCTCTTTCAGGTGTCACCTTCTTTCCTTCAGGCGAAATCAGCTGCCCTATATGTAACACCTCTCCTTGCCTACCTTATATACCTTGTCTGCTAGAATAGTCATCAACTGAATAGAATCTTGCCTGCACTCATCTTCCGTGGTGCTACCAATTAAAATATCATTGATGTATTGTATCAATGCACTCTTAAGATCAATATTGCCTAAATCCATCTGTAGGACTCTGTTAAAAATTGATGGGAACTCACAGTACCCCTGGGGCAGCTTAGTATGTTTCAGTCGAGTTTGGCGGAACATAAAGGAAGTCAAGTCTTGTGAATCTTTGTGCAACGGGATCGAGAAAAACGCATTTGTCAAATCGATCACCGTGAAATATCGAGCTTCCACAGGGATACTACATAGTATAGTGGACGGATTAGGAACTAGAGGAAACTCTGCATCTTCAATCTGGTTAATCAATCTCATATCTTGTATAAATCTCCACGACCCTCCTTTAGATTATTTTAATATGATACACCACAATGATTCCGATGGCACCAGAATCCCTTGTTTCATCAATGCTGAAATGGTCTGAAATATACCTTCATCAGCCTCTTGAGACATGGGGTACTGGTTTGCTCGAGGTTAAATCGCTTCTGGCTTAAACTTTATTTTAACTTCCCCAATTCTCTTTAATAAACCTACGTCATAACAGCCTGTGGTCCAAAGGATGTTTGGCAACTTCTCCAGGTCTTCCTGAAAAAATGCTGGGTGCTGCTGCATTATCGCCATTCACAGTGGGACTTCCCTCTTTTCGATCCTTATCCAGTATGTGATGCTCATAAAGAACACCACTTCATCATCTGTTTGGTCTTCCCTGAACAGGCCATCATCAGTTATGTCAGTCAATCTGTACCCTTCCTCGAGAACTATTATTTTTCTCCATGGTCTACCCTCATCTACTCCTTCAAGCATTGCCATTTCCCTTTGTAGTATGGCTGCTTTTCATTCTATAGTGATAAACTGTCCCCCATTTTCGTCCATAGGCATTCGTGGTCTAAACAAAAACCATAAGGTTTCCTTACAAAGCCAGGTAGCCATGTCAATAGAATGCTCACTCCATTTAGAAACTTCTCTGGATCTACTGGAACGCCTCTTAGAGCCACTTGCACTGTGAACGCCAGTATAAATGTACCCACGTTTAAATAGTGTATTGCTGTAGTGGAACACACTATTCCTTGATCAGTAAATGCAATTGTCATGTTACGTTTTGTCATTAAATCTCTTCCCAAAATGTTAACCAGTGTCTGGTGTGAATATAACAAAGGAACAGACATGTCACACTCTCCTACAGGGACTAGTAATTCATTAATCGACTCAAGTCGTTCGGTATCGACTCCTCCTCCAATCTGACCAATTCACCTTTCGTCTGCAGAGCGCCTGTGGAAACCGGGCAGGGATTTCGTCAAAGGGGGACCTGCCCACCGCCTCAGTCCTTCTTGCAAGTTCATTTCTATCGGACGCTCTCCACAGGAAACCCTGCAATCCTCTCGCTAATGGCAAAGGAGGCTGATCGTCTGAAAATCTGGAGACAAACTAGTTTGGATCTTTTCCAACCATCCGCACCGCTACCAGTGAGCATATGGCCCTTTGGGTATTGTGCATGCAATGGATGGAGATGCAGAATAACTCCAAATAATTGAACCAATTCAGGAAGCTGGTGTCATGATGCCTACCTCTAAGGAGCCAGGCCGGGCCCAGCAACCCCAGAGGCAGACATCATTCACTCCTGGGAAGTCTCAGCGGGCCCAAGTCGGGGCCCTCTGGACTCAGTCCTGGCGCCGTAGGCGCCAGGCTCATGGTGGACCCCAGTCCTGGCGCCTTAGGCGCCAGGCTCATAAAGGAGGATTTATGTGTAAGTGCTTGGGTGCACACTTACCTGATGCAGACCTTGCTGCTTCATCCAGGCCCTCTTGAGGCCTGGATGGGACTACTTTACCTGTGGGACTACTTTCCACCCGGGTGTGGTCAGGGAAGGATACATACCAAATCGGTGGAAGGATACAAACCAGGAACTTCTTCCAAAGCTATTTAAACCCCACCCGAACAGCCACACGTGCTTCGCGTTGTTCTGCACCTAGCAGCTGGACGCTCACCGTGTCTGCTCCTGCATCCTGACTTCTGCCACGCCTGCCAGCACCCTGGATCATCTGCAAAGGGAGAAAGGGGGAGAATTGGAGAAGGAAAGACCTTACCTGCTAAATCTGCATCCCGGAATCATTTCTCCGACGATTCTGAAAAGGAAGACATCATTTTAAAGGCATTTCACTACGATCGCTGCAGCGCTGCATTTTACTCACCTTTTCCAAGCGCCTCCATCTTCAGCGGCGATCATCCGGATTTCGCCACGTTCCGGCGCCTAGGAGAAAAAAGGACAAGAACAAAGGTGAGAGGGAAAAAAGGAATAAGGAAAGCTCAATTTCCTGAAAACTTACCCGTTGGGTTTTTCCACTTCATTTCGGGTCCTGCCGCTGCCGGACCCCGGCCCCTAAGGGGAAAAAAGGCTAAGACATTGAATGAGCGAATGCAAAGACATTACCTGAGCGCTCATCCCGAACTTACCTGTCATGTACTGAAGCTGCACGTTTCACTTCAGGTCGGCGCCATATCTCCGGCATACCGAACCCCGGCCCCTATGGGGAAAAAGACATAAGAATTAAACGCTTGCTGCAATAAGACTACGAACATTATTAAGGCTTGAACTTTTGGACTGAACTTATACTGCGGCTTACCTGAACACCAATCCTCAATCCAGTGAAGTAACTGGGTTTCAACGCGCCCCTGCATCAGAAGCAGGATGGAGAGCTCTTCCTTCCAGATCCCAAGGTGAGGCTTCACAGGGGAATCGTGAAGTGGTATCGTGGAGGGTTGGAAGGGAGTGGGAGGCTTGAGCACCATTCCGTCAGTGGGTAACACTCCCTTTTCACGCACAGGAGGATATTCCTGCGAGCCTGAGAAGCTAGAGTTGAGGGGCCCATCCTGTTCATCTTTGAAGTCCGGCGCCCCACCTTAAGGAAGCATCAGCACCCGAAGCCGCGCCTCCGTGGGAATCAGGTGAGCGTTACAGAACGCGAAGCCGTACAATAATATCCCACCCGGGCGCGATGGAGACTTCCGAGACAGATCAGCTGGCCCAGCTTTTAGGGGAATTTCGGGCAGAAGTGCACTCAACCCGCCAGGAGACTAACGCTCTCAGAAGGGAACTAATCCTATCCAAGGAGAGAACTGATGATCTGGCCAAAAGGCTATTGCAGGGCCAGGCAGGACACACGCCTTTACCTGAGTCCGGAAGCACTTCTACATCAATGGGTTCGAATAACCCGGTACAAATCAATCTACCTGGACACATGCCTTTGGCCCCGCCAGAACGTTTTGCGGGGGATCCCAGGAAATATGCTGTTTTTATGAACCAATGCCGTTTACACTTTTTATGCAGGCCCGGGGCCTTCCCCAACGACCAGACCAAAGTAGCCTTTGTACTATCTTACCTCAGTGGCTGTGCTGCCGATTGGTCTATTCCATTGGTAAATCAGGATGATCCCATTCTCCGGGATTTCCAGGGCTTCCAGACCAGCATGGAAAGATTGTTTGCTCGACACGCGCAGGGACAGGCCCTTGACAACGAACTGTTATCCTTACGACAAGGTAATCAGGATCTTTTGTCTTATATTACCACCTTTAATAGACTGGTTGTGGAAACTGGATGGCCTGAAGATAAAAGGATCACATTGTTTCATCGAGGCCTGCGCGGAGAGCTTAAGGATGTTATAGCTCAGATAGTAGATCCACCCCAGGCCTGCGCAGACTACATTGATTTAGTGGTTCAACTTGATCACAGACTTCAAAATAGAAAAGCAGATCGGCTCAAGTATGAAACCAGAGTACCCATCAAGACCCCCGTTAACTCCAAGAGTAGTGACATTTCCGAACCTATGCAAATTGGCAGTGTTAAAGGACCTTTAACGCAGAAGGAGCGAGAGAGAAGGTGACAAATGCAACTTTGCTTGTATTGCGGGACTTCCGGTCACTTTCTTCGAAGTTGTCCGGTTAAACCACCCAAGAAGGTGGTTGGAGCCACTGATAACGAGTTATTGACACCTGGTTCGGGAAACGACCAAGCCCGACAAGCGTAGGGGTCCGCTTGCCGAGCTTGAAAACAAACTCTTTGACCTCGCATTTTGTCATGCCAATGGTGCTTGTGAACCCAAAACAGCCTCAGCAGTTACATGCTATAAAAGCATACATAGACAGTGGAGCTATTGGAAATTACATAGACCGAGAATTGGCTTCCGGGATTAAGCTTCCTCTCCGCCCGAAAGTAACCCAAGATGTAATTACGACAGTTGATGGAACCGAAATAGCCTCTGGGCCTGTAACGCATTCCACTGTTGAAATCACACTGGTGGGTCAGGATGGACATCGGGAAGCAATCGTGTTTGACGTGATCAAGGCCCCACAATTTCAAGTACTTCTTGGAATCCCTTGGTTAGAAACACATAATCCAAGAATAGATTGGCGAGCAAAGAAGATCACTTTTCCTGATTGTGAACCAACTTGTTATCCAAGAAATCCAGCTATGGGTCTGGCCACTGCAACCTCCACCCCTGTACAGCTACCATCTGAATACCAAGAATTCCAAGACGTTTTTCAGAAAGAGCAGGCTAACACCTTACCTCCCCATCGATCTTACGATTGCCAAATCGACTTGGTACCCAATGCTCCACTACCTTGCAGTAGGATTTACGCTCTTACTGAACCGGAGAACCTGCATTTGCGTCAGTATCTGGATCAATATCTGGCCAATGGCTTCATTCGCCCGTCAAAGTCTCCAGTCTCTTCAGCTTTGTTCTTCGTACCTAAGAAGGAAGGAGACCTTAGGACCTGTATTGACTACCGCGCCCTAAATCAGATAACGATTAAGAATCGTTACCCTCTGCCCTTGATACCTGAGCTCATCGACCAAGTAAAAGATGCTCGTGTGTACACCAAGCTAGATCTCCGAGGAGCTTACCACCTGGTGCGTGTAAAAGAGGGCGACGAGTGGAAGACTGCATTCCGCACCAAATTCGGGCTTTTCGAATACCAAGTAATGCCCTTTGGTTTGTGCAACGCACCTGCCGCCTTTCAGTACTTCATGAATGATGTTTTACGGGAACTTATCGATGTTTGTGTCATCGTTTATATTGATGACATCCTGGTGTACTCTTCCTCAGAATCCGATCACAGAAAACATGTTAGGGCAGTTCTTGAGAAATTGCGCCAGCACAGACTATTTGCCAAGCTCGAAAAGTGTGTTTTTCATTCCACCGAAGTGGAGTTTCTCGGATTCATCCTGACACCTCAAGGAATCCGAATGGACTCGCGGAAAGTGGACGCCATTCTCAAATGGCCGTCCCCTAGCTCTGTGAAGGGAGTACAAAGCATGCTTGGCTTTGCCAACTTCTATCGAAGGTTCATCCCAGAGTTTTCTCAAACTGTTCAACCCATCACAGCTCTCCTAAAGAAAAATAAACGCTTCCAATGGACTCTTGAGGCCGAACAAGCCTTTCAGGACCTGAAAACCAAATTCACCTCTGCACCTGTTTTAAAACACCCACACCCAGATCTCCCTTACATCGTGGAAACCGATGCATCCAGTTCGGCCATGGGAGCTGTCCTGTCACAAAGAGACCCAGAAACTAACCAACTACACCCAGTAGCCTTTTGGTCCAGAAAATTCTCGCCACCTGAGATCAACTACGCAATTACCGACAAAGAACTACTGGCTATTAAATCGGCCTTCAAGGCTTGGCGTCACTATCTCCTTGGAGCTAGACACACCATCACCGTCATTACGGACCACAGAAATTTGCAATATTTAAAGACGGCCAAAGCTCAATCTTCACGGCAACTCCGATGGGCCTTATTCTTTGCGGAATTTGATTTTGTAATTACCTATCGCCCTGGCTGCAAGAATGGTAAAGCAGACGCCTTATCCCGGATTGGCATGGAGGAGCCCAATTCAAGTATAGAACCTGTGCCAATCATACCTGAACAAAGAATTTTGGGCTTAATTTCATTGCAAACTTTGGAGGACATCCAAACTCAAGTAAAACAACTTTTAGACTCTTCAGCCTTACTGGAATGGAGTCAAAAGGGTCCTCACTTCACCGTCAAGGATGATTTACCCTACTTCCAGGAGCGGTTGTTTCTGCCAAGTAAAGAATTGCAGGAACTTGTCATCACCCGTCATCACGAATCATTAATGGAAGGACACCCAGGTATCGCGAAAACAGAAGAAAAGATCAAACGCCACTTCTGGTGGCCCTCTTGGAGAAAAGACATAAAGTCTTTTGTGTTATCTTGCGGAATTTGCGCCCAAAATAAGAGTCAAAAGAAAAGGCCTGCCGGTTTACTTCAACCTTTGGACATTCCACCAGCACCTTGGCACACCTTGTCAATGGACTTTATAACTGACCTGCCTCCTTGTGGTGGTTACAACACTATCCTCGTAATAGTGGATCTGTTCTCCAAGATGGCCCATTTCATCCCTCTAAGAGGATTGCCGTCAGCTTCCACCTTGGCCAAGGAATTTATGGAGAATATAGTGCGCATACATGGTTTCCCTTCTATATTAGTCTCAGATCGTGGAAGTCAATTCATCTCCCATTTTTGGAAGAAATGTTGCCAACTGGCACAAATAGATGTGCGCTTATCCACCAGCCACCACCCCCAGACCGACGGACAAACTGAGAGAACCAATCAGACTCTCGAGCAATATCTTCGGTGCATGTTACACCAATCCGAGTTAAATTGGAAAGACATCCTTTGGATTGCTGAATATGCATACAATAATTCAGTGCATTCTGGAACCGGACAGACTCCTTTTTATATCTTGTATGGTCACCATCCTCAGACCTCTGACCTAGATCCACCTCTGACTCTGGAAATGCCCGCGGTAAATCACTTACATTCCACAATCACCCGAGCCTTCAAAGAGGCTACAACGCATTTACAGCAAGCCAAGAAAAGGTATAAAGAAAACGCTGATGTGCATCGAAGTACAACTCCTCCTTACCAAGTAGGAGATCAGGTATGGCTGGCAACTAAACATTTACCCCTCAGGGGCCCGCGAACTTTTAGTCCCAGATTCATTGGACCTTACCCCATCAAGGCTATTATCAACCCGGTGGCCTTTAAACTCGATTTACCATCCAATATGCGGATTCATCCCGTTTTTCACGCATCTCTTCTGAAACCGGTACAACCCGGAACCAGACTGTCTGAACCTCCAGATCCTATCCAAATTGATGGAGAATTAGAATTCGAAGTGAAGGACATTTTAGATTCCAAAATAGTGAGGTTGAAACTCTTCTATCTTGTTGACTGGAAAGGATATGGACCTCAGGAAAGATCTTGGGAACCCAGTAACTTTGTTCACGCACCACGATTAATACAAAGATTCCATCGGAGATTCCCACACAAACCAAAACCCCCGGAGGAAAAGACCTTGGGAGGGGCCTTGAGGGGGGGGGTACTGTCATGATGCCTACCTCTAAGGAGCCAGGCCGGGCCCAGCAACCCCAGAGGCAGACATCATTCACTCCTGGGAAGTCTCAGCGGGCCCAAGTCGGGGCCCTCTGGACTCAGTCCTGGCGCCGTAGGCGCCAGGCTCATGGTGGACCCCAGTCCTGGCGCCTTAGGCGCCAGGCTCATAAAGGAGGATTTATGTGTAAGTGCTTGGGTGCACACTTACCTGATGCAGACCTTGCTGCTTCATCCAGGCCCTCTTGAGGCCTGGATGGGACTACTTTACCTGAGGGACTACTTTCCACCCGGGTGTGGTCGGGGAAGGATACATACCAAATCGGTGGAAGGATACAAACCAGGAACTTCTTCCAAAGCTATTTAAACCCCACCCGAACAGCCACACGTGCTTCGCGTTGTTCTGCACCTAGCAGCTGGACGCTCACCGTGTCTGCTCCTGCATCCTGACTTCTGCCACGCCTGCCAGCACATTGGATCATCTGCAAAGGGAGAAAGGGGGAGAATTGGAGAAGGAAAGACCTTACCTGCTAAATCTGCATCCCGGAATCATTTCTCCGACGATTCTGAAAAGGAAGACATCATTTTAAAGGCATTTCACTACGATCGCTGCAGCGCTGCATTTTACTCACCTTTTCCAAGCGCCTCCATCTTCAGCGGCGATCATCCGGATTTCGCCACGTTCCGGCGCCTAGGAGAAAAAAGGACAAGAACAAAGGTGAGAGGGAAAAAAGGAATAAGGAAGGCTCAATTTCCTGAAAACTTACCCGTTGGGTTTTTCCACTTCATTTCGGGTCCTGCCGCTGCCGGACCCCGGCCCCTAAGGGGAAAAAAGGCTAAGACATTGAATGAGCGAATGCAAAGACATTACCTGAGCGCTCATCCCGAACTTACCTGTCATGTACTGAAGCTGCACGTTTCACTTCAGGTCGGCGCCATATCTCCGGCATACCGAACCCCGGCCCCTATGGGGAAAAAGACATAAGAATTAAACGCTTGCTGCAATAAGACTACGAACATTATTAAGGCTTGAACTTTTGGACTGAACTTATACTGCGGCTTACCTGAACACCAATCCTCAATCCAGTGAAGTAACTGGGTTTCAACGCGCCCCTGCATCAGAAGCAGGATGGAGAGCTCTTCCTTCCAGATCCCAAGGTGAGGCTTCACAGGGGAATCGTGAAGTGGTATCGTGGAGGGTTGGAAGGGAGTGGGAGGCTTGAGCACCATTCCGTCAGTGGGTAACACTCCCTTTTCACGCACAGGAGGATATTCCTGCGAGCCTGAGAAGCTAGAGTTGAGGGGCCCATCCTGTTCATCTTTGAAGTCCGGCGCCCCACCTTAAGGAAGCATCAGCACCCGAAGCCGCGCCTCCGTGGGAATCAGGTGAGCGTTACAGCTGGCAAAGGTGCTGTTTAATTAACAATAAACTAAAAGAAGAAGTCACAACGGACATCAACGGACGTTCGCTTAAGCTCTCAGTGCATTTCTCATAAAAAAATCTGCATATGCAAAAAATACATCAGCAGTGACGTCATACAATGTGGCAAATAAGAAAGACCTATGAGGGATTGTGATACTTTCAAGGGGAACATCTAAGTATACTTTCTATAAGGGCTGGGATTGTGATTGACTATCTACAGTCAGGTGGACAACTTATGCCTACATCTAAAAACATGTCATTTCAACACTAGTAAGTACACAGTTTATCATTGGTCTTCAAACTATAAGGCCCTTTGTTATATGGCCCTCTATAATTGGTTGATATGCTCATGCCATTATGGAACATTCAGTTCACTTAGCAGCACGTAAGCTCAGACCCAGGTGCCAAGAGGTGGACTTGACTTTACCTCCCCACCCAATTAGCCCAACATCTCTCATCACCCATGCCTTCTGCTATGCAGATTGTCTTTGAACTTGGCCTTGCAATGTATTCTTGTCTCTGGGAATATACAGAAGTACCAACTTTCACAATCGCTGTTCTAGGACTCCACGGTCAACTCTATTTACATCCTTGGTTCACGTGACAGGAGACCACGATTTGGTCCATTATACAGCATTTAAATGTCTTGAATAAAACTTGCCATGCTTTGTGTCTTTCTTTGCACCTTAACAAGGATGATTCAGCTTCACACGTTCTGTGACTTCAAGAATAGATATGCTACCTTGGCTGCTTCCATTTTTGATACTAGGCCAGTCAGCCTCACAATTTGTTTCCACAATCTCAGCTTATTCTTGCTGCGACACAGTTCTTAGACTTTCCTATCCATGGGTCCTGGCTTACTAAATTCATGACACTGATGTCCAGTTTCTATACAATGGTGGCTTTGCCTGATGTCTATTCACTACGTATAGCCAGCTTCTATGACCACTTAGTCTACTTGCGTTTCAGCATATGTACAATCATTGAACATCTTGCATTTTCTGCAGTGCTTCGCACACATGCAATCTTCTTTTCGCATATGAAAGTTTACTTGCTTCTTAACTTCATCATCAGTTTCTATAAGATCCATGCATTCTCTTCAGCCAGTATTCTCAGGGCATCACGCTCTTCTTTCGTGATGTCACCAGCTCCTCTTTTTGCTCCTTTTCATATTCCTTCTGGGAGTTCCTCCCTCAGATTATCATTTCTTCAGGGATACATTTGATAGGGTTTTCTCAGTGGGTACCTGTTTTCGAATACTCGCCGTGGTATGGTCACAGCTTCTGATGTTAAGCATAGCGCAATCTCAGGCTTCCAACATATAGGAGGTACGGGGGGGGGGCGGGATTTCCTGCAGATGCATGTAACTGCTCCTCTACAAGCACAAAGGCATATTTGCTTGATTATATTCCAGAACAATTATCTCGAATACTACCACATATAAGCGGGTGAAGGTTTCAGAAGCAAAAAATATCTTAGTAAGTGAGACCAATTTTGAACACAAGTGTTCGCGAAGATGATGGAGGTACTAAATGTGGGTTTGGAGGGTAGAATTCAGATGAGACTATTTAGAGGTGAAACCGATGTGAACACTTTTTTCTTTTACTTCA
The DNA here is from genome assembly GCF_040938575.1 of Ambystoma mexicanum. Taxonomy (NCBI): domain Eukaryota; kingdom Metazoa; phylum Chordata; class Amphibia; order Caudata; family Ambystomatidae; genus Ambystoma; species Ambystoma mexicanum. The sequence continues at coordinate 1,303,237,177 of NC_090932.1, forward strand.
TCTTTGTAGCAACAACAGTCAAACTAAAGCATGGAAGCATACAAAGCATACCACCCTCCCCAAGGATGAAAAATCAGTGGGTGGAATCGATTAGGTGCTTTAATATTGGTGGAACATTTGAATGGAAAGGACACCAATTTCATGCGAGAACATTTTGAGAGCATCTGAAGTTGCCAGGAGTAGGGGTAGAAGGCATAGTGGTCTCCTGAGTAATCTCTTTGGGTTCTTGGCAATTGTTGAATTATGGATCAAAAACAAATGTAAAAACAACATGAGGCTCATTATGAGCTGGGTGGTATTCCAGCTGTAAATCTGCCAGAATACCGCCCAACCGAATTACCGTTACCAGCACTTGAGCCAGCAGAATTACTGCTGGATTACAAGTGGAGGTGGCAGAGTTAATCCCCATTTCTTGAGAGTCCATTGGACCCTATGGGTAGGATGGCCAGACGTCCCGGTTTTGCCTGGGGTGCTCTGTCCCCCTTTCTCAAGATTATTTTTCCATTAGAGAACTCAGTGGTCCTGGTTTTTGGTAGTAGGTCTTCATAGCTGACAGACAGGAATGCACAATCTTGCACAGAGGAATTACTGCATTTTACAATTTAAGATAGTGGTAGTTTGGGATAAATGAATAATAATATGAATTTATTCGAACAGTAACACTTAAACCCCCTTCTCCAACCGCTACTGAAGTGTAGTGCCTTCACAGCCACTGTCGAAAGTTAGTCCTACTTTTATGTTAGTTGCCCTGTCCTGGTTTTTTATATTTTAAATCTGGTCACCCTATCTATTGGGCTTTCTGGCAGAATTACAGCCAGCAGAATTACTGCAGCCAATTTTGCTGATTTTCAGTGAAAAGTGGGGGCATTTACATCCATCCACCATGGTGCTGGATGTAAATCCCCCACTCCAGGGGCATACTTGTAGTATGGCAGAGCAAGAAAAATAGCAGTTACTCCGTTACTGCCAATTTTTCCTGCAATGCCACACTCGTAATGAGCACCAATAACCCTCATTATGGGGTTGCCAGTAGGCCGCCGGTAGCACCATCAGCCTACCGGCAACAGCGATTTACTGTTTCCGCCACCCCATATTCAGGTAATACCGGGCTATTACAGGCGTCATCGGAACAGTAAGTTCACATTCTCATGGAGCCCCGTAAAAACTCAATGGAAATGGGAACACTGGAGCCAGTGATTCAGTGAATTATCTGCTCGTGAGGTCCTGAACTACCAGCAGGTCAGGCCTGCTGGTTGTTCACAGCCCCTGCCGGCAGAATCGTAGTATGCCGGTCTAGAAAAGGGGCAGGTAACTGCTGTTACCGGCACCTTTTCCCAGACCAACATACTCGTAATGAGGGCCAAAGTGTCCAGTTACAATTAAGTAACAATGTGACTCCCTAAGGAAACAGTTTTTAAGAAAATGCCAAACAGTTTGGAATTGTTGCGTATCCTCAAATGCAGCTGGGGCCGCTGGGTATGGAATATTTTTGGACAGGAAGGGAAGTGGCTGAAGCAGGAGTACAGTATTGCCATTCTAGAGTGTTCCTGCTTTGGCCGGCTGTATGACACTGTTTGTGCTGAAGTGTCTGGGATTGAATATCCCTGGAATAGACAATTATGTGGCTGATACACTTTCACTGCAGTGCCAGTTCTGTGGGTTGGCACCAGATGCACAGGAGCTACTAGTGAGAATACACTAGGAGTTATGAAATGTGGGTGTTTGAAGGCCTGCAACTCATAAAGGGGCCATAGGCAAAATCAACAAAAGAAGCATGCAGATAGGCGTAGCTAGTGCTAGCGGAATCACGCTAGCAATCATAAGGGTCCTCCAGCACAAAGTGTGAGGAGACGCGAATACCAAAGTGCTGTTGGGTCGTAATTATGGGAATACTGATATTGATGGGATTCCCTACGGAAATTTTCTCAAGTCTCACTTCCAGAGTATGGTGGCTGACTTGCTTCTTGAACTCACAGTCTCTGAGATATAGCACCCAGCACGCTTCTTGGCAATCTCTTACCAGAAGATATTTCTTCCCCTTTGATTGGCGTTATTGTCAGGCAAAGATATTCTCACCATCTTGCTTATGCAGTTGGCCTTTACAACAATTTGCAGCTTGTGTTTTAAAAACTCTGTGGTTTACCACACAGCCCAGCAATATACAATGTCCAGCATGCAATGCTTATCAGTGTGTTCACCTACAGTCTGAGCAGGAAGGAATGCTTTTCCTTCTATTGTCTATGCTAAGCAACAGGGTTGTCTGGTAAGATTGGGTGGGTGGATAAAAGAACAACCGAAAAGAGTAATGGTATCTCAGTTGCAACAACGTATGGATTGATTCAAGTGCTGGGAAACGGATGTACAGACTCCTGCTGTGATGTGCCTTCTTGTTAGCATTTCAAAACACCACAAGAGCAAGCTAACTCTTGCATGTGCCACCCAACCATCTGGAGTTGTAGTGCAGAAGGAAAGCACCAAGGACTCTCTTCTGGCTGCACTAGAACCAGGACCAGTGGGGGCTGGTAAATTATGTAATTTGATGTGTGTAGGTGTTTCCTACAAATATGGCAAAGCGACTGAGCATATCGAGTGAGCGCGAACCAATGTAGAGGGATTGGGAGGCGGGGGTGTTCTGGCTGTACCGACATGCCAGTCTAGCTAACCCTGCAGGTGCCATCCAGCTCCCTGGAGTTGAAGTACAGAAGTAAATGTCTCACCTTGTCCGGGAGACCCTGGATTGGGACTCCTAGTAATTCCGAAATCATGGGAGCAACTAACTCTAGTACCAGCTCAACTGCTGGAAGCCATTGACTGGCACGTCCTGAACGCTAACTCGAGAAGAGCCATCATCCCGCCGTAGACCTGACCCCCGCTGTGCACCCTAGGGAGCCATTGTCTCACCCATCTCAAAATCCGATTACCTAACGAGAGTGCACACCTTCGAACTATATCGACACCGACTAATAGTGGAATCACATTGACGTGAATGTCTTGAAATTGGCTAAACTGCAGCAAAAGCACCTATACGCCTGGCCCAATGATGCTGTGCACCAAAGACAATACTTTAAGCTACTGTGAAGAGGCCCTGTCCCCCGGGTCCAATTGTTGTGACCATAATGACTTTTAAACCCCCTTCTCTTTCTTTCTTCTACAAGAGCATATCTATTAAGATTTGCAGAAATCCTTGCCTAAACACTCCTGCTTATCAACCCACAGTGCTCTTTCACATCAGGTTCTACATTCTCTGTGTTTCTTTTACAGGGGTGGGCTTTCGGTGATTTTAATGAGTCCTTAATTTTATAGAACCTTGACTGGATATTCTTTCATTTTGGAAGCATTGTACTAATACTGTTTGGGTTCCTCCTTCTATCAACTCACACCCTCCTAAAGTTATAGCCTGTCCTAGGCCCACATTCTCAAAAGAGGCAAAGCAGGTACACCTTTTGCACTGTACCTGTTGCACCTTTATGATTGCGATCACTGCTAGTTTAATACACGGTTAGAATTTGATGGGAGCTGGGGGCTATTTAGCTCCTGCTTCTAGACTAGAAATGCCTGGGTAGCTTCACGCCAAGAGCTACCAGGAGCTACCTTTGGCTCCCCAGGCCAGCTGATGCTGAACAAATATACCAATGTGAATTTAAGACTGTGCGTTTCGGACAATCTACAACTAAACATTAAGACACAACTATATGACATTTAAAGCATATGTGGTCAAAAATAATGGACATACTTATATATTTTCATCTTATGTGGAGGTTAGATTTGTGGAACACTATGCACTAGCTCCTTGTCCTACCGTGGTGGGCCCAGGTCATTGGTTAATGCTGCATACCCAAGAGCTGCTTTTAACTCTTGCGTATCCAATCTTAATCTAGAGCCCTGTAATGGCAGTCTTAGGCTAAGTAGACAGTTTAGCCATTACCCACCCCTGTAGTCCTGCAGAGCAGTAGTCATTTAATCACACTTGTGTCAGACACATCAAGATAGGCATAGATTCTAAATCTAACATGCATTTACTGTGACAAAGGATCAACGAAACACACACAAACGTATCAGATCCAAATGAGGTTTCATTAAGTTTGTTTGGATTGGGTTGGGATAAACTCCTATCAGTTCCAGTAGAAAGCATAAAGGGTCCGCATTTAGTGAAGGTGTAGCAGAGGAGAAAGCCAAGGTGTCTCAACCTCTTAACTATGGTATTACTGATCTTCCCCAGCTCCCCTGATCTAAGGCTCAGAGGAATAACCCCCAGCAATGTCTTCTATTTGCATTCCAGCAAGGATTTCTCCCCAATTGCCTTAAAGTATGTTTCATGTTCAACTTCTGTCACCCTGTAGACATATGTTACTCTTCTGGGCCAACACCGCCAGTGAAACTCCTCAGGTTTTTTTCCCTTGGCCAACTCTCTCTCAGTATCTGAGGTACAGCCTCAGTAGGTTACTGGTCTGTCACAGGGATTTCTCTTCTGAATGGATTTCTCTTCTGAAACTTGTCTCTCCGATGTATTGCTTCCAGCAAGCATTTGCCATTCTCAAGGGGAGGAGTTGCTGCTTCCCAGGAGCTCCCTAGTAGACTGCGTCCAGTGCCTACGCAGGTCTAGGGTATAACTCCATCTAGCTCTGGATCGTCCTCTCAATTTTGTCTCTCTGGAGTTTGGACTCCCCCACACAAACTTATTTTGTCTCTCTGATTGAAAGGGTGTAACCCGGTGACTAAATCTTGAGCACTAAGCTCTTTATTGGTTCTCTTAATCAGGGTAGTTATTCAATAACACATTTGATTGGTTATTCTTCTACTTAAGCCCTCCTCCCGGCCGGGATTAGTTATGCCCATTTCCTACCTTCTTTCTCACAGGTGTGCTCCCTTGCATGCTTATGGTCACCAGCTGGGTCTGGTTATCCTCTGCTTCCCAAAAATTACCTCAAATTGCTAAGTGGATAACTGCGACTGAGGGTTTAAAAGTTCTATATTCTGCTCAATCAGAAACCGAAAAACAATGGGCGGAGAAAACAAAAGAAAAAGCTTTATCTCTTGCTCGTCAAGGAAAGATATTGATGACAAATATGGAGCATTTTCGCTAAAACCAGTGATACCTTTTTATACGCAGAAAATAATGGCCATAGTAACATACAGCGCAGAAACAATGTTGAATGCACCACAGGATATGTGGCTGATGCTGGAAGGAATTTTATGGAGAAAAATCTTAGCCTTGCCATCCACCTTTCCAGCTCCACGCATACGGCATAGCTTGCATTGCAATCACTGGAAACTTCGAAAAATTGGAAATCTCTTATGCTTTTTAGAAAGACTCTTTTTACGGGTAATTTACTATCGATTGATATCATTCGTAGAAAACTCCCGACAAGAAATGCAACAGTTCTTCATAGGTGGAAGGAAGCTTGCACCAAAGTATTAGGACGACAGGAAATCGGCTTAGAAATGCTTCTCAACCGACCACAAAAAGCCAAAGAAATCCTGCAAAGAAATGATTGGATCCCAACGATCAAACAAAATACAACATATAAACTGTCGCTTACCCATGATATTGATGTCCGATCACTGCATCAACTTCCACAGTACCTTCAGCATTTCCCAAATTGTGTCATGAGAGATCATTTCCTAAGGTTATGACTGAACATACTACCAACTAGGGAACGACTGACATTGATTAAACAACTGCCCGATGAACTTTCCTTTCTCCTGTTTTTTGTCTTGACAAAAACGACAAGACAATCTACCACATCATAATGGAATGCTCATCGCTGAACATTAAAAGACAATTGTTTAGAGAGATGTGGATACACCAGAGTCCTTCACTTGAACCAACACAGCGATGGGCCACAATATTGTCAGCAAATGACAAGAAAATCTTCACAATCATCCAATTTTGGGAATCAATAATGGACATCAATATTATAGAATAAGAGAAACAATTTAGCTACACTTGCATGGAACGGACACGGATCGTAAATCTCGGACAATTTACCAACATTAAAACTGAATGATTTGTTTTTAGATAAAAATGGAATGTTAAAATGAGTGAAAAAGTTTGGTATCAAACTAAAACATTCAATACATTTTTTTTTTAAATAGAAAAATATGTTCTGCTTTGAAGTCTGGTGGCAATCTTGCTGTGGTCGCACAGCTCTGCAGCCTTATGCTGCATGACTGGGTTACCTCTCTCTCTGACCATGGGACTTCTGGAGCAAGGAGCGTATTGGGATGCCGCACGCCAGCTTGCACCCTCAAGCATGCAAAGTTTTCACGTTACATAAAGTGTATGCAATATAAAAAATCAAAGTAGGACAAAGGAAAGCTGATACAAAGCAAACGTATCCTTCCATTCTTTGTTAGATGAACGGCTGTCCCTCGGTTATATAATTAGAGCACAGCCTTTTCCTCGACAGCAGCTAGAGCTGGCAGGAGTAACTCTAGATGCAACGCCCTCTTACACATGCGGTATTGTAGTGGAGTGTTCTTTAGGAAAGAGGAGATGAAAAGGGAAAGGTGTGGAAGATTACCAATTCAGAATTATGAATGTACTGTGTTTGGGTTATTGTATGGACACTGAAAGTGTCTTTCAACGACTATATTTCCAACAGCATTTGATGAAATGCAGTAGGTTACAGTATTTTTCCTCTCCATTGATTAAGTCATGATGAAACACTAGGCTGTTAGGTCACTCTGTGGCAGGCAGTGATGTAATAACTTTCTGGTTCTCAACCATCATTCAGTCTCTTTTACTATAGGAAGTTGCTGAAGCTCGATTGTGTGCACTCCCAGACCTCCCAGTTAGTCGAAAACTATACCAACTTTCAGGAACCAACTGCCTTAAATTCCTTCCTACCCCCTTTCTTTTTTCCACCAGGATACACTTTTAGCCAGCAAGAAATATTTGTGTATACTGCGCAGTGAAAGATCTTGTGCGAAAGGACACAACTAAACAGCACATAACGGCTGGCTACACTTGCACTGGGTGTAGGAGGACGCATGACACATGATATGTTATATGATATGATATTTTATTTATAGCACACCTATACACAGGTGTTTCAAGGCGCGACGAAGGAAGGGAACAAGGGGGGACAAGGCAACAATCTTACTAACCCCAGTGACATTGCGATCGCGTAAAGTGCAGGGAGGCGAACAAGGGGAGAAGTGCCAGGGTAAAGGGAGGGTGAGATGTGCAGAACATATGATCAACAAAACACAAAAAGCAAAAAAGGAAGTGCAGCCAGCAAGTGGCAGTGCAGGGGTTAAGTGCAGACAGCAGGTAATTGGAAAGTGCAGGTAAGGGGACTGTAGGGTAAGAGATACAGCCCCAAAGTGCAGTGTTGCCATGCGGTAGTGCAGGTGTGCAACTAGGGGGCAGGGACCTGGGCCCGAGGTGCTGAGGGTAGCCAGGTAACCAGCGCAATGACAGACAGGAGATCAGCAGGGAAGAGGAAGAGAGAAGGCACAAGCAAAGAGGAACATCTTGAGCAGTTTCAGGAACCTGAGATGGTTCTGCTCAGGTTTCAGAGAGGCAGGGAGGCTGTTCCAGATGCAGGCACCAGCCGAAGAGAGAGATCTACCTCCAACTCTTTGCTTGGAAAAGCGATTGACCCTCAAGGAGTTGGAGGTGGAAGAGCGAAGAGCTCGAGTAGAGAGATGCTTCGGAAGAGAAAGCTGGAGATATTTTGGTCCCAGACCCCAGAAGGCTTTGTGGACAATACAAAGGGTCTTGAATTAGATCATTGCAGCCACTGGGAGCCAATGGAGAGATTTCAGTACTGGAGATATACGATCCCTGGGCTTCAGGCCAAGGACAAGTCTCGCAAACCTGTTCTGGATGAGTTGGAGAGGATCGAGAGTGGAGGAAGGCAGATTCAAAAAGAGGCTGTTAGAGTAGTCAAGCCTAGAGAGGACCAGAGCTCTAGAGACAGTGAGATTCTGGGGGAAGGAGAGGAAGGGAAGAATACCTCTGTACCTCTGAGGAGGTGAAGTTGGTAGTTTGACTTCTTAGAGACGTCAGAGATGTGAGGAGAGAAGGAGAGAGTGGAATCGAAGATAACCCAGAGGTTCTTAGCCTCACAGGTGGGAGCAGGAAGAGGACCAAGGGAGGCCGGCCATAGAGTGCAGGGAAAAGGAGTTGTAGGTGTGCCGATGAGGAGGATCTCTGTCTTACTGGCATTCAGGCAGAGATCATTGGCATTGCACTGTTCTTGCATTACAATCAATCAGACAGCCAGGGATGAGAAAAGGAGAGGAGGCGGCATAGGGGAGCCTAAAAACAAACTGGGTGTCATCCGTATAGCACTGTAAGTTAGAGCAGAGTGCAGCAATGCGGTGGGCGAGAGGTCACATCCCCATCAAGGCTCCCACCGGAGGAAAACCCATGGCTGTCTGTAGTAAGTACCCAGGCAGACTGCGGTTTCTCTTATATATATTATTTTATTGAATACAAGTATCTGTGCATAAGGTACAAGCCCCGCTGTCAGCGCTGCTCCAACTGTCGCCGCTCTCACTCCCGTTCCTCTCTCGTGCCTCCTTTCCTGAGCTCTGCAATCTGCATCGCGTCATGTGGTTCCATGCCACGATGTGGGTCTGGTACTACACATCCCCCTGCTTTCACGAGGACACTTCCTATTCTTTCCGCCAGTCAGTGTAGTCATCCAAGTATCAAGGCCTTCGATAACTCCTGCCTCAACCTTGACGTGGGCTGAGGCATATCTGTAGTACCAGACAAGGAATCACCATCCTTTCTCCTTTCATTCTCCTTTACCATCCGTCCAGATTCCATCACCATCACTCCCTCCAGATTCCATCACCATCACTCTCTCCAGATTCCACACTCTTCCATCACTTGTTCTCACTGCATGCCTGAATACCTCCGGCAGCTAAATTGGCGTTGCCCATTGACAACCATTCACCCCTCAACACAGTGGGTAATTTGATCCTAACCCAAGTTCCCACATTAGATACTGTGTGCTTTTGGAACAGTCTGTTATCTCGTATGGCTTTGTTTTCATCTGCCTCTCTAATATTGTTCTTCAGACCATCCAAACTCGCCTCTACACCTGACACACCACCCATACATCCTGGGAAAAGTTTGGTTGAGCCTTTCCTTTCCCTACTGAGCTCAAGTGGAGAAACACCTGTCGTGCAGTGTGGGGTAAACCTATGAGCCACTATGGTTCCCCTCACTACTTCTTTCCAATCCTTTCCATTATACCAAGCCCATCTGATAGCTTCTTTAATTATTCTAGTATACCTCTCCACAAAACTATTGGTCTGTGGATGATATGTGGCACTGGTCGTATGTGGATTAGCCCATTATTTAGATACATTTCCATTTCCCTAGACTTAAACTGCCAGTGAGAATCACCTTTGGGTAACCTTCACGCTCACACAACTCTTGCAAGAACTCCATTATTCTTGTGGTGGTGGCATGTGGCAATATTTTCACCTCTGCCCATCTCGTCAACACATTCTAAATGTCTGACAACCATCACTCCCATATGGGGCCATGAACATCAATTGTCAATTTTTCCCACGTTCTTTCCGGAATGTCAGCGAGTGCTATGGGGCACCTCTCACTCACACATATCTTGTCACTATTACAACAAAGGATACAGTCTCTGCACTTCTTCTCAATCTGGATATCACATCCAGGCCACCAATAATTGTTTATTATAATGTACTTAGTTTTCACAATTCCTTGGTGCCTCTCATTACCTAGTCATATTATTTTCTCTATCAGTCCCTCTGGTGGAATACATTTGTTTCCCCTCATGAGAATTCCATCTCGTATGGACAGTTCACTCCCCAGATTCCAGAAACTTTCAACACCTGCTTCCTTAGATGTGACCTCATTGAGTTCTCTTATTAGATCTTTAATGACAATGTTCATTTTGTTGTCTTTACCCATTTCCTCATGCCAATCTTCCTTAGAAATTGAGGATTCCAATATCTCACAAATCATCTCTTGTTCACCATCATCCCCCCAATCTCCATGCTCCCAGTCATGCGTGATAGACAGTCTGCAGCATCGTTCCTTACTCCAGGGATATATAGAATTGTGAACAGTCTGCAGCATAGTTCCTTACTCGAGGGATATATAGAATTGTGATATAAAGCTTTTGTAGTCTGGACACCCACCTCTTTATTCTGCTCAAGACTTTATCCAAGCCTTTGGTGGAAAACACTTCAACCAACGAATTGTGATCTGTGTGCAGTTCAAACATTGTGCCCCAGACAAAACTCTTGAATTTCTCAGTGGCCCATTTGATTTCTAAAGCCTCTTTTTCAATAGTGGTATAGGCTTCTCTGGGCCCTTCAACAGGCGTGATGCAAACGCTATTACATGTTCATTTCCATTCTCAATTTGCGTGAGGACAGCACCCAAACCCCACATTGCTGAGATCTGTCATAATCACAGTTTGGCATCCCTTTTATAGTTTTGTAAAGCCTGTGCCGTAGCTAAGGCTTTTTTAATATACTGAAACTCTCTTTCACAATTCTCATTCCAAGTAAATTTCACATTTGATTTCAGTAAACATTGTAAGGAGCTCGTATGTTCAGCATATCCTCTGACAAACATGGAATAATATTTAGCCATACCTAAAAGGTTTCTGAATGTTCTTTGCAATCAGGTGTGACCATCTGCTCTATTGCACCAATATGATCTATCTTGGTTGGGTGTGATGCCCTCTTTGGAGATGACATGACTCAAGTATTCAATCTCATTTCTACCTATCTTCGATTGGTCCTTACTGAGGGTCATACCTGCTTCCTGTATGAGAACCTTTTCTAGCCTCTTATGTTCCTCTTTATCTTCAGCGTAAATGAAAATGTCATCTTGGAAAAAGATACCATCCTCCTCTCCATTGAATATTCTGTACATTATTTTTTGAAATCCTGACAATGCTGAGACAAGCCCAACTGGCATTCTCTGATATTGGAACGTCTTATATTCGCCCCGAGCCCAGTTACCTCAAGGTTAGGTGCGCAATACAAATAATAAGCAAAACAAATATGCCATACCATATCATGAATGCCGGAAAATATCGTGATTCTTTGTGGAGCTTAATTTGATGGTACACTGAGGTAAGATCGATTGTTGAGATATTTTTGCTGGACCCATCGTGGATAACAGTTATTGCATATTGGGAAGTGGATGTGTCTCAGGAACCACAGACTTATTGAGCTGTCTGAGATCAACACATATTCTGACTTTGCTGAAGCCTTCCTTACAACAACCAAGGGTGATACCAATTCTGAAGCATCAATGCTCTCTATAATCTTCTTTTCTTGAAATTTCTTTAATTCAGATTTTACCTCCTCTCTCACGGATAAAGGAATATTACAAAGTTTTCAAGCTACTGATTTACAAACCTCTTTAAGCAATATGCAATGTGTGAATCTCTTTAAACGTCCAATTCTCTTGCTAAACACTTCATTCTCCAATTTACTCTTACATTGTTTTGCATTTTCAATTCTGAACACAGATTCCTCAGCATTCGGGTTGAGCCGTACTTTCAAGAGTTTCTGATGTGTCCAATTTAAAAGAGGAGATGCTTCTCTCTGACGCATATACATGCCCTTCAGTATGCCTTCCTTTAAATTCCAAGGTTGTTCTAAACCAACCAATTAAGCCAATCTTTACCCCACCATAGGCTCTGGGGTTCCGATCTACTTCTTGTAAATATTTAGGTCCAATGCCCTTCCACACAACTTCCAGAATGAGCGTGTACTTTACTCCCGAGTCAAACATCATGTTTATCGGGGTGCCATCCACCTGAACAATCGTTTTTGGGCTCTCTATTGCTTGTTCTTCATCTCATACAGCCGAGATACACTCTTCACCCTCATCACTTTCTTCGTCACCTATCCAGTTGGTAGAAATTTTAAACCTACAGCATTTGTACAGGTGTCCCCTCCCTTTACAGGTCCTGCAAATAATTCTCAGCACTGGACAAGTTGGGTTATTGCCCCAATGGGAGGGACTATCACATGTGTAACATGTTCTGTTTAACGGTCGTCCTCTTTGACTTTGGCCACGGCCGCATTGACTTTCCATGACTTGCACCCTTCCGGTTCTGTTATTCATGACTTTTCTGGCTTCGTTGTTGAATCTGCGTTATCTGCTTTCGCTGCTCCATCTGCTCCCTGCACTTTGATTACTTATTACAGCTATGGATTCTCCCATGTGCTATGAAGCTGTGGCGGGGCAGACTTGACTCTAATATCATTTACTCTGCCTTCCAAGGTTTTTACACATTTCTCAGTATGCCCAACTTCTTTAGCCGCTTGTAAAACCATGTCAAATGGTGGTTTGTCTTCTGAGCATAATCTCTCTTTTACTTTGCTGCTTAAACACTAACATAAATTGATCTCTGAGTCTTTCATCAAGTTGCTGGTTGAATCTGTGGGTCCTTGTTAGTTTGCGTAACACTGTAATATATTGTTCAACACTCTCCCCCTCCTCTTGTATACGTCTCCCAAATTTGTAACGCTCTAAAATTGTGCTGATTTTTTTTCCATAGTGTGTGTTCATTTCTTTTACGGGTTTCTCGTATGCATTAATGTCCTCGCTTTCATCTGCGGTCAGATCAGGTATATCTTCAAATTTTTCTTGACCAGCCGGTCCAAAAACAATGTAAGAAAATCAATTTTTTTGGTCTACACTGTAGTTTTTGCCGCACACTACGTTGGTGTAGTGTTCAAAACTCTTCAGCCACCCTTCCAAGGCAGGATTGGTTCTCCAGCTTCAGGCAAAAACATTGATGGTGGGTGAACACTGTGCATTGCCATGTCTCCTGCACCTCTGTAATTACCTGTAATGAAATGCAAATTGGAGGAGAGTTTGATGAATTATGCAGGAATTTCTACTTTTTTTATTTACTATTCCTGTTATTTAGTATTGTAAAGATTGAAAAAGTGCTGGGATGAGGAGGAGCAGTTCAATGAGCTGCCTTCTATAGTGGAGTGCCTGACCAACAACAACAAAAAAGATTAAATGGCTACCGGTCACATGACTGCATCTCACGTTGTCAGGTCATTTTCTCTAAAGTAGGCAAGGTTTTTGGAGGAGGTCCAGTGCCAGCATCATTAAATACAAAATCCCAGTGTGATGCGACCTAAGCACCGCCTATCACCTTAAAGCTGCAGAGGGTGCAGTTAACGTGCTGGTACAGTATCCGCAGATGTAGGATTCGCTGCTCAGCTTGAATCCTCGTCGCCAACTATAGTAACTACCCAGGCGGTGAGGAGGATCTCTGTCTTACTGGCATTCAGGCAGAGATCATTGGCAGTGCACTGTTCTTGCATTACAATCAATCAGACAGCCAGGGATGAGAGAAGGAGAGGAGGCAGCAGAGGGGAGCCTAAAAACAAGATGGGTGTCATCCGAATAGCATTGTAAGATAGAGCAGAGTGGCGCGATGCTGTGGGCGAGAGGTCACATTCCCATCAAGACTCCCACCAGAGGAAAACCCATAGCTGTCTGTAGTAAGTACCCAGGCAGACTGCAGTTACTTTTATGCATATTATTTTATTCAGTACATGTATATGTGCATAAGATACAAGCCCCGCTCTCCGTACCACTCCAACTGTTGCTGCTCTTACTCCCATTCCTCTCTCGTGCTTCCTTTACCTGAGCTCTGCATACCGCATCGTGTCAGATGGTTGCATGCTGCGATTCGGAGCCCGGTACTACATTATCACTCGATATACTAGGGCAACTGTTCGCACCATGCGGCCCTGGAAATGGCAGACTTTTTATTTGCTGATGACAACCCAAAGGCGACAGTAGAACAAACTTCCTGACGGAATCAGGAAGAGAGAAGCAGTATTTGTGACGGTAGTAGCAGGTATACACAGGCAGATACTGTAGGAACTGAAGGGGCAGGAGTTCAAAAGGAAGCTTGAAGAATACTGTACGTGTAGGGGAACAAAGTGGAGTGCACAGAGTAAAGCTGAGTGTCACTGCCACCTCCAACCAATTATGAACAAGACAAACAAGATGCAAAGTTGACAATCATACAGTGCACTAAGCAGCTTGTAATAATTTACTGCCTCACCCAGGGCTCGAGCAGTGCCACATGTTGGTGACACTTAGGACACCATGTCATGAGCTCAATAAAAGGGGCGCACAGCTTCCCGTATGCCAGTTAACACCGTAACTCAAGGCTCCTGTGTGTTACTCCTGAGAGCATACAGGTGGGAGGTCCGGCCCTACCCGACCCCCCATAACAATGTCAACAAAGGTGGGATGTAGCGCTCGCTGATCCAGAGCATCACAGGCTTCAGCCTGCCCCTGCCATGCTGCCAGCATTGGCAAAGCTTGCTCTGACAAGAGCTGGCAGGGCACTCAGGCCCATCAAGGCCTCCAGGGCGTCGGCCTCCACAATGCCCATCCAGATCCACCCTGCAGATCTCTAGAAGACTGTCAGCATTGCCGATAACTATCAGTGATCCAACAACGTCCCGTGTGTGCAGGGGCCAGTGCTGCCGGAGAGCCCACAGCACATCATTTGTCCCTGAATGGGCGAGCCTGCAGTGGCGCAACCCGTGACCACCAGCGCCTACCACCACCCTCCCTACGATGATGACTGCGGGAGCCCAAGCGGGATGGTCAGTGTGGCCGGTGAGCCACCACTAAGAGGAGATCCCGCCTGGAGAGTGAAGAAGCAGCCCACTGCCACCACTGCAAATAATTATATCAATAACTCCCACCTAGGGGATGGTCTTGACGCTGCCACTGCCTCCCAAATTCTTGGTAGGCCCACCTCGCAGCACATACTCCCGCATGAGGGATAGGAGCGCTGCCGCCGCATGGATGGGCACAGCGAACTGCCGCATGACAATGTGCCCAGCTCCTGCCTGGGGGAGAGGCAGGGCACGTCGTCCTCCGCCGCTGCCCTAACTGAGTTACCTCCTGACTGGGAGAGCCGGCGGGGGCGCAGCATGGCCCGTGCGCAAAGCCGGCAGCCTGGCCGCTCCCTGCAAGGATGTCCCTGTCTGGGTGCTGCCATGGGATGGCGACCCAGATAATTGCATGTCCACAAGATTCCTCAATGTTTCTCACAAGAGCTGCAGAGGCACATCAGATTTAGCCCACGGCCCCACCAGGTGTGACTTTGCCTGCTGGCGTCAGGGAGCACCTGCTTCCCCTATGTCTCCCGGGCCGGCGTGACATCCACACAGCCGATGTGGCCCCCAGTGTCTCCGGGTGGGGCTTGGCTGACTGTGGAAATGGGCCCCCAGCTCATGGACTAATACCATTTCATTGCCCAGTGTGTGGTCCCTCAGTCTCCCGACTGTGCCCATTCATGCAGTCACGTTGCACCAGCGTGTATCAGGAGCCGGTCATGCCTTATGCTCCCCACAGAAAATGGTGTATGCGATGTTAAAATGGTTGCCTGCATCTCTGCCTAAAGAGGACTCATTAAAGATTTACATTTGATGCTATGAGCACGCAAGTCATCTGTATGCTTAAAGTGGTCCCAGTAATTATGTGTGCGTGAAGCTGTGACCCCGTAGATTGTCAGTGTGCTTAAAATGGTTCCAGTAACTGACGATGGTGTCATCCGTTGGTTGGAGTTCCCTCCTCCCCTCTTTAATAAAGTGTTCCTTATGATGCGTTTGCCACCCTAAGATAAACTGCCCGACTGAATTGTGCTTATAATTGGATGAGATTAACAGAAACAATTTGTAATGTAGGTGTTTTGTGCTCGGTCTCATGTTGTATTATGTGGTTGTTTCAACATTATACTCTTGGCATGGGATGTAATGATTTACCACCCCACCCACGACTCATGCAGTGTCACGTGTTGGTGAAGCGTGGGACTATGAAGCAAAGAGGAGATAGAGGCAGGTCTGGTAGGCTGGATGACTGAAAGGGGGGTTCTTTAAGTAGTTGTAAACCAATTTAATCATCATAAACAAACATTCAACATCAAAAGTTAATTCATCTAAAATCATTGATAAAAGACCAAAGGATGGATGGATTATTCATTGGTCCAGCACATTTACAAAATGCCACACTTGTGGCCAGGGAATCTTGACAAACATCAATTGCAAATTCACTGTTGTCTTCTGGTTTTCATACACTATGAGAAAACTAGAATATATACATGAAACTTTGTGTTTGTTTGCATCAAATTGTCACTGCATTGTCATTATACAGTCTACTGTCTCAACATGTTTCAGTTCACAATGGCAAAAAATCTGCAACATTCATCAGGAGTAAGGCCCCAGTTTTTGTATAAGCGTGTAGACTGCGCTAAGGTGCTTATGAAGATATCAGCAAGGAGTTTCTATTCGTCCTTCCCTTATCAGATAAAAGAAAAGCAAAAAACTAGAGTAGGCTGCTAATCCTCAATTCTCTAGCATAACGCTCTTTATGAGTGCAACACCTCAGAAGGTTAATAATTACCTGCGTCGGTGTGTTAGTGGGCGAAGCCCGAAGCCATTGAGAATAATGGTGGTTGGGGCTCGTGTGCGTCCTTCCTTGTACCTAATTGATGGAAAAGCATGTATGTATGCTTTAAAATTCGCTAAAAACAATTCCAAAGGGGTAAATAACCCCCCCCGTGCTACAGAAGACATCATCACCAGAGAGTTGAAAGCCAGTGAATAAAAGGCGAGTAAGACGACTCACCTATCATTAAGTATATGCATGGTCCCTAATATCGAGGCCTTAGACCTAAGGATGTGGTGTCCTAATCCTCACTGGTTTGTCTAGTTGGGACTTTGTAAGTTATTTTTACCCAGAGAAACTGGGGACACCATGCCATGAGCTCAATAAAAGGGCAGTGCGGCTTCCTGTGCGCCACTTATCACCATATCTCAAGGCTCTTGTGTGTTATTCCTGAGAGCATGCAGGTGGGTGTCCGGGTCTACCCGTCCCTCATAACATAGCTCAACTTTAACGTGTGAAGATGCACACTAATTGCAGTTACTGCGGCAGTGAGAGCTTTCCCTGTAAGAACCTTACTCGTGTTGATTGAAATTGGACTGGGAACCCTGCATCCTCTGTGAAGCCGTGTATGGTGTAATGTCATAAACCAAAGGGTGTGTTGCCTACGAGTCCCCTGGAATCTCTCTCTCAGGAGGCCTAGGCATGGCCATCGCCTTTGGATCAAGGCACTGGGGATGGACCAGTGCAGGAGGATCACCTGTGTGAGGGATCTTCAGGGAGTGGGGGTGAGACAACCGATGGTGAGACGTGGTATTTCCCCCTTTCCCATTTCCATGACCCATCCTATTTTATAGGATTCTCCAATGTTCCAACTCCTCCCCCTTCTGCACAACAACTGGGCTGAGTAAGAGGACGACTCAAAGTAAAGAGGCTAACCCGTACATATTTCATGTAGATGCCCCACTGATTGGGTAATGCAAGTCAGGCACTTGACTTTAATCACATACATCTGATACCCATTAACTCTCCCCACATGGATAAAATACAGAACATAGAAACACACACTGAGCAAGATGGAACACTAGAAGAAGCAGAACTTCCGGGGTGAAGGCGAACCTACTGGAGTAGAGCGACCGACAGAGGGATGAAAGAAAACAGTAGAGAAACCCAGGATATCCCTGCAGGAGGTTGTTGCCTCTGAAGAGCTGTGAAAGATGCGCATAGAAGGCCAAATACCAGACAAGAAGATTGCATTGGGTTTCAAGGCCGCCAGCGCCCCTCCCGGGTGAATGACAGAGTTGGGTAAGACAGGCCAAGCCTGTGGCAGTAACCTTGACTCGTGAATTAAAACCACAAAGACAAGAAAGGAATGCACAGTCAGTGAGTTGGCGAGCGACATGAAAGACTGGTGTGTGTTAAAGAAAGATTGAAGTTGCAACAGCATATTTCTCAATTGAAAGCTGCACACGTGTGGATGAGACGGGAAGGAAGGCAGACCTGTGGTGCATTTTAAATTACTGATAACTGTGAAGCCAGTGATACTGAATAGTGGAGCGGTCCAGAGAAAGGAAGTAGCCCACTTGAAAGTCCAGAGAAAGGTGAAAGATGTTGTTATAAAGCAACAAAGTGAATGAACTCTGAATTGCGTAATAGTCAAGAATAATCTGGCAAAAGGGGAAGTGAAAAGGTGAATATTGAACTTTTGTGTTTATGACACTGAACTACCCAGACCAAGAGACTCTGGGGCAAATAACAGAGTCTGAGCTGAAGGGAAAGTTGAAGTGGTCCTGCAGAGGTCTGTATTAAAAACCTTGCACATTTGAAAGTCTTCGACATCAGGAAAAGGCCCAAGCCTGACTGAGGGAGACTGGCAGTGTGATAAGTTAGGAGAAGGGAACCCCTAAAGAAGGTAAATTAAGCTTGGGGAAGGGAACTTTTGGAACGCTGGAAAAGTGACTTTAACATGTAAGGCCAGTAGGGCCTCGATTCTCGTTTTGAACTGCCTTTGTTTTGAGAACCTGAGCCAGAGTGTGTCCTCCTGTCCACAGGGGCTACCTTACTCTGTGCTGTCCAAAGTGAGGAGGAGAGCTGACTCAGCCATTTTTATTCTTTATGTTAGAACACTGATTTTACTTTGCATACACATTGCCCTTTACACACTTTTTGTATAAGAGATAGGGCAGGCAATAGGTTTTGTTAGTATAGGTCATTTTGATTTGACGGAGACTGACCAAGACTGTGATTTCTTGATGGTAAAAACTACTCCCATCATAGCTATAAGGCAAAGCAGGCGTTTTTCTAAATCCCAAAAACTGAATAAAGGTTTTGAAATTGTACATCTTGTGTCAGTGTCATAGTTGTGATACCATGCCTCCTTTACAGTGGAGAGATGTGGGAACTACCAACAGTCCCTCCTTTGTGCCTACAACTGACGTGGGGCGAGGAAGTGGATATAAAGTGTCCCATGGCATGAACCGCACACTAAGTGCAGTTACTTCAGTTGGTGCAGGGGGCCAGAAGCCCAGGGTAAGTGCCTTTGACTTTGTCCATTTACGGTTTTAGAAGCAAAGCAAGATGGGCCCACATTTGGTGGCGAACTGCAGTGTGGGCGGTCCACCAATTGAGGATCCTGTAGTGATAGACTCTCCTTAGCGCAGATGGAGTGGTAAACTGGGTCACAGCAAATCTCTTTCCACAATTCCAGTGGGAGAGTACCCTTCCCAAAATTGAAAACTATTTTTCAAAAGTTATTTGTAATCCTCAAGACACCGTCACTGATTCAACACCTATATGCCCAGGTACGGGCCAGGTGAGGTGCTCTTGGTGGGGAGTTGATGGACCTAACGGTACTGGTCCAGACTGTCAACCTTTCCCTATGGCAGAACTGATATCAGATATGTCCATGCTCACTCGTGTGGCAGTGCAGGAAATCGCACAAAACTGTTCCATCCAACAGGTATAGTAAAACATCTGCAGGAACAGGCCATCCATTTGTAAGGTTTCTGAAGTATCGATGCCTTTGATACATATTTCTCTTTCTCAAAACACAATGGAAAAGGCTTGTTATCTAAATTGGATGAGAGTTTGGAGTTTGCAATTACAAAAGAGGACCTTAACCATAGCAATTAAACTCATAGCACCCCTACAAGTATTCTGCACTTACAACTATATCAGCATTACATTTTGTGTTGAACTCTCTGGTGAGGGTTTATGAGAATATAAACTAGGAAAAGTCAAAATCCAATCAAAATCCATGAGCTCCAAGATGAGCTTATGGAAGGCTTTATTATTGCACACATCTGCCAGAAGAGTGCCAAAGTACAGGTCCTAAAAGCTCTGGTACGTTTCCCTATATTAACATGGAGACAGACATACTGGAACCGGATATGTTGCAAGTTGAACCGAGCCACCAAAAATTAGACTCCCACAACATTGATCTAGTTGGCAGAGGTGATGAGCTGCTGAAGGAATGGTTCGGTGGTAACCACGCCCTCAAGGTGATTATTGTGGGTGAATTTTATTGCAATTACGCTGACATCAGGAGCTGTACCACCCAGAATAGAAACTGGGTGGACACAAGGATTGTTGCCAATACTATGAGATGGGACAGCCTCATGCGGGAGTAGGATTTGTCTTGTCTAAACGGAGGGGCAAATTTACTTCCACAATAAAGTACATATTCACTACACAGTCAACGTTGGGCAAATGTAGTGGGTTTAAGATCTTTCCCACTACCCAAAGTGAGCATCTTCTATTGGGCAGTGCTTTTGCATTTCACAACTCATCGGCCACACACATGCTTATAAATAACTTCTTACCTGCAGGTCTTGGGTTGTGGAACAATTTAACACAGAACGTTTACCCTTCTGCAGAAGTCTTTCTGTAGAAGAGAAAGTTGATTTGTTTTCTGTTCCCACATTCTCTGCCTTTTAAGAGATAGCTTCACTAAGAGAAGTAAGACCAATCGCGGACCTGGGTTTACAGTGCAAAATAGGATAAAATATGCCAATGTTGCTCAGGTCCAAGATAAGAAAAGGGAGCTTAGATGTCAGCTCTGCAAACGTTAAAATAAAATCCACCTCCCCCTGGGGAATTGGCAAAAGATCAAGCAGCTTAAGCAGGCTTTCAAAAATGTGTTAATGGGTATTAAAATAGCACATTATCAATTGGAGGGGGAAACTATGCTAAACGTGCTTACAAATAATGATACAAAGACCTTCCGGAAACTCATGAATGAGGATCCAGGCTTTCGAGAAAATAAACAGTTAAACCTTCCTGAACAATCCTGGATGAAAAATGTGGAGGTCCTACATGGTGGAACTAATGGCCCTAGGACAGTGGAGCCTCCCTTGATTAATGTACCCTGGGCGATTGTCAGGGAGATAGAGTTTTTGAGCCACAAGGCAAACCTGTCGTGAGCGTCAGATGGTTTGTCGAACCTTGTTCTGAAGGAAGACTGTCAACTATGGGCGGATATTCTGTACATGTTTTTCCAAATAACCTCAAAACAAAGACTGTTCTAATTTCCTGGAAAACCTGTTTCCTAATACCTGTTTTCAAAAGGGGGATAGGCTGACATCTCTTAATTATCACCTGATAGCCTATTGGACGTTGGAAGCCAAATCTTTTCCTCTGTTATACTCAGGTCTCTTAATTTATGGACCATCGAGGCAGACAGGGTGGATGAATTCCATGGCAGGCTTCTGCCGGGGTTTGGGAACTGAACAAATTCTTTCGGACTGTTTTGTTGAAGACTAAATGGAATCGACAAGAGCCCTGTAATCCTCGACTTTTTAGATCTTTCGTCAGCCTTCGACAGGGTGAGTTGGCATTTGCTTTGGGAAAACTGAAGAATCTGAGGATCCCGAAACCTATCCTGGAAATTCTGATTGCTATCCACATAGCCACAAATGTTAAAGTGCGATTGGATGGGAAGGGACATTTGTCCAGGGCACCAATAGCAGTCTTCACCAGGGATATGTGTTAGCCGCCATTTTAATCTGTATTTGAGTGATGTGGGTGACCACTTCAGACAGGTTAGGGCTTTCCATCCATGAATGGGCACGTTGGATATGCATTATTTAGCTTACGCTGATGACCTTGTTATTTTAGACCAGACCCCGATAGGTCTCCGACGCAATTTGGATGCTCTGGCTTCCTACATGACGAAAAGGAACTGGCTACTAATATTCAAAAATCTAAAATAAGAATTGACACCAACAAAAAGAAGAAACCATAGCTTGGCTGGAAGATCAATGGGGAAGGGGTGGATTTAGTAAATCAATGTACATATTTAGGATTTTCTATCTACAACCGACCACAGCTAACTGTGCACTTTGATGACAAATGAAAAATAAATTGGCATATATGTAGCAAAGTTGCGAAAACTAAATTCGAAATATGGCTGCTATTCTCTTCTTCCAATGGTAAAGTATTATAGAGCAAAGGCAATCCCCGCCTTGCTTTATGACAAAGAGATCCGGTTTAACTATAAGCAGTCGGAATGGCAGAAAGTGGAGGTGTTCCAGTCCCCCCCATAAGATATGAAATTGGCCTGCTCTCAGTGGCAGTTTTGATCAAGTGGAGAACTTCAGCTTTATACATGAAAATCTTGGACGCCACCCAAAAAAAAAAAAAAAGAAATCGCTGTTCACCAAATTGAACGGACTGATGATCAGCAAAAGTTTCACTAACCCAACTAATTTGGTGCAAGAATGCAAATCGCTCGATGAAGTGAGACTTTGCTCATCACACCCCATAAAGGAAAGAAAGCTCTTTGGGAACAGGATTGGAATAACATGGATATTATCATTAGGTACTCTTTATATCGTATCATTACCCAACAAGAGAAGGTTTATTACCATGTAGAACCTACATAAAACAATTCCCGTGTTCCAAATGGAAAATGATGTTTTTAAGATTACGACTCAACCTCTTGTCTACTTTACAGCTGGAAGGGGCCAGATTTGGAATTCCTAGAGACAAAAGGATGTCTTGGAACTGCCTTGAAGGGGGAGCAATTGAGACACGAACATCTGTAAATGGAATTCCCAAAGACCCTTCTGCTAAGGCTAAAACACTTTGGAGGTTTTCTCTGGGAAAGGAGGTTATATACACAAGCACACTTTAGGAACGAGATCCTTGCAGGGGGTATATATCCCTTAGACCTGCATCTGTTAGATGCATACAGGAGGTTGTATATCCCCCTAAGGCAATCTAAGTAATAGGGGTATGCAATGCAATTTGACCTACAACATGATCTAATTCGCTCAGGTCAATTTTTTCTCTGCTTTTTGGTTTTTATGAGGTTCTGTCCTATGGGAGGCTGTATGAATGTTATTGATTGAACGAAGTAAATGAATATCAATAGCATATTATTGATATGATGCGATTGCGTATTTTACATATGTATAGTAAAATCATTAACAGATGTACGCACATAGTGTATACTGTGATGAATGAATTTTCTAAACTGGACGAGTTGTATGTTTTTTAACAGTACACAACTCTTACAAGAAGTGGACGTATCTAGTAACGCATATTACATTCTATAGGCCGAGGATGATGAGTTGGTTTTGACAATTTTACCAGTATATCATTGTATTAATGTCATCTCTGTAAGGTTTGCCTAAGCCATTTGCACAATAAAAAAAGAATAATATAAATGTGTGAAAATGTCCCCAGAAGTGCAATGTTCCAAAACAGTCATACACTGCGACCCATGGTGGTGGTGTATCGGGACTCGTCCTGACCGAGTCTCCATTGACTCATGTTCAAAATATGTCAACGGGAGGCCGCTGGGAAGCAATTGAGTAACCACCAGTACCTATCGGAACTGCAGCTTCCACTGAATGACACACACTGAAAATGTTGATGTACACCTCCCACTGCTGGCCACTGAAACATCCATCTCTATGAGATGTATTGTTTTTGCAATGAGTGTGACATGTTGAGCAGCCAGAAGAGACTTGATTTTTGCCAGTGATGCTGTTGTAGTTTGTCAGTTGCAATCAGGGGGTGAGGTGGGCAGCATGGTTTTGTGCTTAATAAAGCTCTTTCCTGATCTTTAGGGGGACAATGATGCTACCAGTGTGGCCAGCTTCAGTCTTAATCCAGATCCAGCTTGTTGCGTGGAACTCCTGGATCCCCCCAAGTAGAACAAGCAGACTGTCTTCTTTCCTCCTCAGTACAACACTGAGTACATGTAGACCCAGTGGCTAGGCGAACTTGCTTATGGGTGTATGTGCTTAGATACACCTGGGTGCTTTGCTACCTCTCCATATAGTCCAAAGCGCAGGTTATTGCCTTTTTACCTTGACAAGACAAAGGGTCTCATCACGATTTGGGCGGTAATGCCGGCGCTAATAGCGCTGGCACTATCTGCCCTACCGCCAAACCCACCGGCGCTATTAGCGCCGGATCACGAGTTTGGCGGATCTGGAAATCCCCATTCCCCATTGGGCTCAATGGGGAAATTTCACGCTCTTACCGCCGGCGGTATGAGCGCAACATTTTGGCAGATTTCCCCCCAGCTAGGAGCTGGGGGGAAATCAGCCAAAGCCATGATCTGGCGGACCCTTAAATGCGGCGGTAATAGCGCTACCGCCGCATTTAAGGGTTACCGCCAGACTCGTGATGAGGCCCAAAGTCTTAGTTGCTTCAACAGATAACCAGATGTACGTAGGAGGCCCAGAGTTCAAATTCAATTGTCAAAAATTCAACTAAACTCTCTATTAAAGCCTTTCACAGTTCCAGAGTTAATGGGATTTTTAGTGCACTAATGGAACTAACCAGCAAAATCCATTTGTCAGCACCCATAACCTTGGATAGGCCCAGCAGGTGCCTGCAGTGAGCATGGTTGGTAGAGATGAAAAAGCTCCAATTGGGAAAGTTGCCTCAAGATGCCAAAGACCATTTTGCAGCTCAGGGATCCAAGAGGTGACATTTTGCACCAGTCATTTTTTTTGTATGTGTGGCTTTCCTGTCATGCAACAGCCATGAGCAGTTGTCACAGGTACTCTCAGATAACTGTTCCACAATTTTTTGAGTTTATGGCCCTTGGAACGTACATTTATAGCTGGATGGGATTACACCAGAATAATTCAGCAGAAGTCATCTAAAAGTTAATTTTCTGAACATCTGTCAATGAAAAGAAGGAAAACCGACTACGCTCCTTCACGGTTCAGCCACTATATGACCTTGGTCAGATGATGGTGTCCAAGCACCTAAACATCTTCAGGCCCATAGGAATGACCCATGGATCCTATGCGTTACGGACCAATACTTTTACGTCCTTCTCCATTCACCCCTTCAGACCCCAACTCCCATTCATTCAGCCGCTCCAAAGCTTCATCTGCAGAGGCAGTTCCCCTCAAAGCCATTCATCTTGGCTTCTCTTTCTTCCTTTTTTGGTAGACAAGTGTTTGGCACACTCTGCTTACAATCCTGGATTAACAAAGGCTCCTTCTGAGTGACTTCTTCAATTTGGTCTCACATTGGCGTTCGTTTTGTTTGCCCTTCATATAGGAGATTGCTGTCTGCATCGAGCTGAGTGAGGCTTATTACTGTATTCTAATGTCAAAGCAACATAGAAAAGTGCTGAAGTTTGCGTTAGGTTATTTTTTTATAAAGCACAATGTTTCTCATAAACTAGCAGAATTTTGCCACTACAGAACAATGGCATATTTTTGGGATCATAAATCTACTTAGGTAACAAATCTGAAGATGGCCACCAGGGATGGAGCTAACAGAGCCCGTCCAATTGGCTGTGAGCAGTATGACCCGAAAGTGACTATACTAGAGCACAAAAGTGACTGAAATTCAGTTTAAGTATAAATTGTTAGCGAGGATTCCCAGCCTAACGACAGGGAATATTCATAACATGTGAATCTATGAAAGAGCCAATGCTGGAGAAATAAAAAACGTTGTGCCCCTCTCCAGCCAACATATTTAAGGGCATATTCATCGCACAGAAATTACCAACCTCATGGTCTAAAGGAATCATAGCCAACATTTTCAAGAAGGGAAGCAAAACGCAAAGTGAATTGTCTTCAAGACGTTTCATGCCTTGGCAAATGCCTTCCTCCATCCAAGCTCGGATAAGAAGCACACACCGGAAACCTAAACCAACCCAAACTAAATGTGTCCTAATGGGCAACCCATATTAACAGTAGGCCATTCAAGGGTGGCTAAACAATATGCACCCTGATGGATTGACAGCTCATGTGGCCCTATCGGCCACATCACTCTGGTTCATAATTGGCAGAAGTCTCTCCTTCATGCAAAATATCAACAGGAAAGCCCTACCTGCCTGGTATCAACAAGCACTCCCCAGAGATTAAGCCCTTCCTCTCACCGGAGGATTTCAGAAACTTGATTTATGCCTGGTAATCGCGCACCTCAGTGGAGAGAACAGCGTCCCAGACACACCAATCCACCCCGCCCCGGTAGGGCTGCTCAACACTGCTGTATGCCTCATGAAGGGAACTAAGAACTCTGACCACGTCTCCCCATCCTGAGGGAATTACACTGGCTATCAGCTTAGGTGGGATGCACTCCTCTCAGAGCCTGACCAATGCGAGGCTCGAGACTAAACTGGCAAGCAAAGAGAAAACCAGGAGACATGCCTGCTCTTACTTCACTCCAGCCTAATGGAACAAAATCACAATCAAGACCCTTCCAACACTCCTGCCGTTCAAGACCCCACTTTACAGGGAATACCTAGGGGTCACTTGAACCGGCGATGACCTGGGTAGTATGGATTCATTACTATGACGTGTAACCTCACTTTCCATTGAGCTATGTAAAAGAAAGGAACCCACGCAATAGGTTTTGAAGAGTAGCAAGGAACAGAGAGTTTTTACATTTCCATGTAAACACATGTCCCCTTTTAGCAGCAACCTGACCCCACCTCCAAGACCCTGCTATTTTTAGGCTCCAATATGACGGGGAGAAAGACACCAAAAATTAAGATAAAAATACGAAATGGCCTTGACTGGCCCTGGGAAGACGCCTTATTCCAGTAAGTCCCTTTTCCACTTCTCCCTTTGTCTTTGATGCACCGACCGATTACATGACCAGGATCCTGCTAGAAATGTGCAGACTAGGCGGTAGCTCTGGCCCACCAGCCGCCCTCCTTATATTCCAGTACATTTCCAGCTTACTTATCCTCACAACAGTTCCCTCTTTGTTCATGAAAGTCCAGTCCTTGTGATGCTCCCCAGCGCGCAGGCCTCAATGTGCGCTGCCAGCGTTCTGCAGTGACAGCTGCCCATCAGCTCTAATAACTGAGGTCTCACAACCATTCAGACAACCCTAGCGGTCTCATATTAATTAGCGCACATGCCTCTCTCTATTGGATGGTCCATGCTAAAAGGGAACTATTTTGAGTCAATGGGGGAAAAAAAACAATGTAATACTGAGATTTGAAAATAGCCAAGGAAACAAAAGCATGAAGTCAAAATAACGTTCCACGCCCCTTGACCCCAAAGTACGTACCCAGCGCGCCATTGCTTCCTAGCTAAGTAAACCCAATATCAATGCAACCAACGTGTTGCAGGCCAATAACACTGACGGATTTTCCAATCAAATGTATGGGAAAACGTATGCTATTGTGATTAGGGGAATGGTGCAGAGTAAATCATTATCAAAAGCCCAGTGGGACTTTCACCAGCAAATTAGATTGGTAGAGCGTGTTTAAAGCTGCCCTGATAATGGCACAGTAGGCTAGGAAAGGAGACAGTACTGGGGTTAGCATTTACACATCTGGCCACTGCACTGAACCATGCACAGGGATTGATATTACATACACGCCAACATGGCCCCTTCTAGCCGGGACATGCTAGTTCAGCACCAGTTTTACCTTTGCATTCTGGGAATTGTAGTCATGGGGTTAGAATGGAGGAAATCCTGGACTACATACTTGAGTCCAAGAATGCGAAGTTAAAAGCTGGACTAGAAGAGCATCCCCTGAATGGAATGGGGCATGTTGGCATGTATGATATTATAGGACATTTTGCAGGGTCTTTGTCTTGCAGATGGGATGCAGCAGAGTATTATTAGGTCATTGAATTACTACACCTTAGAAAATCTGGTCAGGTATGGAGGTGATGGTGAAATAACACATTTCTTACATAGCATCGTGGGGTAAGACAAGGTTGTGTGCTTGTCAACTGTGGTAAATTAGAAAATAAAGAAATCTAAAGGGCGCTCGTCAGGATGTTCTACAGCATTAGAAACCCTAGTTTATCCTGATCGCAGTCCCTACCACTACAACAGAGCAGAAACTAACAAAGGTAGGGAGGGCCTCATGCCCTATGGGTGAATAGTGGTGGGTGTCTGACCCATTGATATGTCTGTTTCTCCTTACCCCACTGCTCAATTCAAACAACCCAGTACGAGAATGTCCCTCACCATCTCCCTTCTGGTACTACAAGGTGGACTTCATTAGGAGTATGGCGGTGCAGGGAAAAAGTGGCGGTAACAGAATTACTGCCACTTTTCCCGCTCCGCCGTGCTACGAATTTGGCCCTGTAATGGGGGCTTTACCTCAACCATCATGCTGGAGGTAAATCCTCCCACTTTCCACCCCATATAAATCGGCGGAATTATCACAGCAGCAATTCTTCCAGCTGTAATTCTGCCGAAATCCCCAATAGAGTCCTATGGACTCCAAATAAATAGGGACTAAGACCACCACCACCACTTGTAATCTGTCAGTAAATCCACTGGACCAAGTGGCGTAAACAGTAATTCCATTGGGAAATATTTTGGCAGCTTCACCACTGGAATATCGGCTAACTCATAATAATGTCTTTTCTTCCCTCTTTGGATTTTGCCAACCACTTTGTACCAGTCCTGGGCATCTGAAAGCCGTTGGATTGCTGGAACTTGATAGTCCTGTTGCAGGTACTCTTCTTCACTCAGTGTCTAGTGATGAAAATCTGCTCTCTACTTCTGTTGTCGATTTTCCCTCCCTGGGGTCTCAGGTTGTACACCCCAAACTGGGTGTTCTCTCTCTTTGGAATTATTCTTACCCCAGCTCTGGGGCCATCTGGTTTTCACCCTGCCCTGGGTAGTTTGGTTCTCAACCTGCCTTGGGGTCATCTGGCTCCCATTACATCTTGGGGTTGTCTGGTTCTTGCCTCACTCTGGGGTTGTCTGGGTCTCATCCAGCACTGGGGTCGTCTTTGACCTTGCCGCCCACCTCCCGGTTGACCTGCGCGTCTGCATACTTCTTTCTTTCAGCTAGTGCTCAGTCAGGCGTGTTGGGAAGATGGCGCAGTTTTGATCGGTTGGCTTCCTGCGCCTCTGCTGGAGCAGGTGCTTCCTTCTCGTCATCTCCTGGCAGGGTCTTGGCGGAGGCTGCAAATCATGCCACTCGTTCGGTGGATCCAGCTCCCTCCGCTGGAGCTCAAGTCTCAGATCTTCTGGTACGGTGCTACTGCAGCTTTGCTGAGCATTCTGCGGCCTCCAACCCGGTTGAAAGCATCACGCTGGGTGCATGTTCATCTCCCCAGGCCACACATCTGCAGGTCCCTCTCTTCGCTTCCACCAATGTGGATGAGCGCTCCTCCCCATCGGCAGTGGGTGGGTGTGTTTATGTCTTGTTCTCTGGGCTGGATTAAGGATGATGCCTGAGTAGGGTCAAAAACCACAGCAGCCATTAACACATGAAGTGGTACTTCATTACATATGTCAATTCCCATATAACCAACAAACCTATTGTATACTTGAGAGATGGGATGGTAACACATACTCCTGTCTAGGGATTGCCTATCCTTTAAAGAAGGGGGAATAAGGGGAGGGTCATCTCAGTGAGATCCCCTTGCCCTGACCTCTAGTGGGTGTTAAGCTTAGCGGGCCCACCTCCATAGTCCAAAAGAGGGTGGTTTCCCCTTTGGGAGAGGTGACAAATACCACTATTCGTCACACAGCCTACTGTTTTTCTCGAGAACCACCTGCCAGAGGTCACTTTTGATGTTCCAGCAAAAATGCTGCAATTTGTCCTTTTTTACTTTCTCGTTGCCAAAGTATTACTCAACACAATGCAAGTCGGAAAGCACATTCCGTTCTCCCAGTTGCCTTCTCAAAATGTCCCTCCTGGCTGGTATAAAACGTTGGCGCATATGTATCTGTGGACTTGGGATCATAGCTACCATTCATAACAGCGAATAACAATGCATTCCTAGAACAGATATCCTTTCTAGTGACAATGCGGCCTTCCCATCCCACTTGGTTTTTGTATGACCTTCCTCCTCCCTTCTCAGAGAGTTTGAATATATTACCAGCTTTTAAGAATCCCGTGATGCAGCAAAGGAATGAGAGTGGTATGGAGAGGGCGTGACCCCTCCCTCACTCAAACACTGCAGCATTCAGCAAGTGTCAGTTGCGAGGAGGGTGCTGGGAAAGAGGCACTGCAAGCCAAGCATAACCCAGCAACTATGTAATCGAAGTTACAGTGTGCACTCCGATATTTTGTGACACTCGGCAGTTTGTTTTCCCAAGCTCTCATTATAGTTAAGATGAATATAAAGTATCACAGGAAACCCGAAAAATTAATTGATAATAACTTTGGACTGTACGACGGATTTGGCGGAACTTTTGAAAACAAAATTCTACATATGGGCCCCCCCAAACTGGACATTTTGGGAAAGATCTGTTTAAAAAATAAAGAAGTTATTAAGAAAACCAAAAAACGCAGATTCGGCCTAGTCCTCATTAATTTTCCCTCAAAGGAAAAAGTCAAATTTTTGCTTGAGCACACAGAGAAAACCGCCGGACCGAATTGGACCAGGTATGAAACAACTTGGGCAGGAAGTGTTGACTCAATTTTCCGGGGTGGGAGGAGGTGTATTTGGGATTATTGTGTCCATCAGATTTTTAAATATTTGATGGAGGGAGAAGGGAGTGCACACATCTCGCAAAACTATAGTGATGTCTCCCATGGTTTGTTGCAGCAGGGAGGCTTTTCAGAAATGAAAAATCTGCCATATCTTTTCTTCGATGTAAGATCTATTCACAAATATTCGGGGTAACATTTGGGGTTGTCCGAAAAATGAAAAGTGGAAAAATGCCTTTTGGAGGAGTTAAAAGGATGGAATGTCATCAGGCTAAATGTGAGGAGGGAAAAGAGGACACAGTGAAAAATTGGGGACTTAGAGGGGGGGTGGGGTGTAGGCTCTGGGGACCAAGTTAATAGCTTGAACGTTTTCATATATTCAGGGTTAGTGTTAGGATAGATTTTCTAAAGTCCAACTAAGGGCTTCATAAAACCATATTTGAGGCAACACAAAACTCCACTCTTAGGCTATATCACCTGAAAACATTGGGTAGCGTAGACAGAGCAACCAGGCTTATCTTGGGAGGGAGAGAGGGCTGTAGGTCAGTACAAAGAAATTGTAGCATACATACAGGTCAAAGAAACACTGATAAACCAAGTATTGTACAAATAATGGTTTATTTTAAATACAGTAGGCTAAGATAAATCTTGGGGGAGTAAATACTATTCACACAAGTTATTAAGACATTTATAAAAACCAACACAATACTTATGTTATACACACCAAAGTATAACCCTATTAAGAATAGCATTCAGCAGTTCAAGGTGAATCAAACCTAAAAGTATTCAATTCAGAAAGGTAATATGTTATTCTTGAGGAATAAGACCAGGTTATATACGTTTAGGTTATAGTAAGTAATTCAAGGGCAGTAGACCCTATTGGTCATACCATACAGTGTTATTCAGTTTTGGAACCAACTAGTTATACCAACACTTGTTACAAGGCTCTCTTGCAACATATGGAACATCCCTCTATTATGAATGGATACAGTTACAACACCAATGTTACTTTTAAGAACACAGTTGAGAGGGAGTAACTTAATGTGGATACTTTCTGGAGGTAAGCCCGGAGTCGCAAAAAGGGCGGAGGCAAAGTCTGTTGGGAGTCTGTGGAGCTGTGACCCCTGTGCCTTTCCTGTGCTTTACCTGCGTGTACTCGTGGTCTCAGGAACTTGTACTGCAGGTTGAGGGATTGGAAGTGAGGCGAGCTGCATCTACGTTTTAAGGATTGGACTAGGGCTCTGCCCCTTTAAACCATTGTATCCTGAGCCTCTCAGCTGCGTATCCTTTCGCAGCTGATCTTGTTTTGGAAAGACCAGCGGGACACGTGACTGATCACGTGATCTGACCAGCTGGATAAGAAGCTGGCCGCGGCACCCTTGCGGCGATAAGCCCGGAGTCGCGAAAAGGGCGGAGGCAGTCTGTTGGGAGTCTGTGTAGCTGTGACCCCTGTGCCTTTCCAGTGCTTTACCTGCGTGTACTCGTGGTCTCATGAACTCGTACTGCAGGTTGAGGGATTGGAAGTGAGGCGAGCTGCATCTACGTTTTAAGGATTGGACTAGGGCTCTGCCCCTTTAAACCATCGTATCCTGAGCCTCTCAGCTGCGTATCCTTTCGCAGCTGATCTTGTTTTGGAAAGACCAGCGGGACACGTGACTGATCACGTGATCTGACCAGCTGGATAAGAAGCTGGCCGCGGCACCCTTGCGGCGATAAGCCCGGAGTCGCGAAAAGGGCGGAGGCAAAGTCTGATGGGAGTCTGTGGAGCTGTGACCCCTGTGCCTTTCCTGTGCTTTACCTGCGTGTACTCGTGGTATCAGGAACTCGTACTGCAGGTTTTGGGATTGGAAGTGAGACGAGCTGCATCTACGTTTTAAGGATTGGACTAGGGCTCTGCCCCTTTAACCCATTGTATCCTGAGCCTCTCAGCTGCGTATCCTTTCGCAGCTGATCTTGTTTTGGAAAGACCAGCGGGACACGTGACTGATCACGTGATCTGACCAGCTGGATAAGAAGCTGGCCGCAGCACCCTTGCGGCGATAAGCCCAGAGTCGCGAAAAGGGCGGAGGCAAAGTCTGTTGGGAGTCTGTGGAGCTGTGACCCCTGTGCCTTTCATGTGCTTTACCTGCGTGTACTCGTGGTCTCAGGAACTCGTACTGCAGGTTGAGGGATTGGAAGTGAGGCGAGCTGCATCTACGTTTTAAGGATTGGACTAGGGCTCTGCCCCTTTAAACCATCATATCCTGAGCCTCTCAGCTGCGTATCCTTTCGCAGCTGATCTTGTTTTGGAAAGACCAGCGGGACACGTGACTGATCACGTGATCTGACCAGCTGGGTAAGAAGCTGGCCGCGGCACCCTTGCGGCGATAAGCCCGGAGTCGCGAAAAGGGCGGAGGCACAGTCTGTTGGGAGTCTGTGGAGCTGTGACCCCTGTGCCTTTCCTGTGCTTTACCTGCGTGTACTCGTGGTCTCAGGAACTTGTACTGCAGGTTGAGGGATTGGAAGTGAGGCGAGCTGCATCTACGTTTTAAGGATTGGACTAGGGCTCTGCCCCTTTAAACCATGGTATCCTGAGCCTCTCAGCTGCGTATCCTTTCGCAGCTGATCTTGTTTTGGAAAGACCAGCGGGACACGTGACTGATCACGTGATCTGACCAGCTGGATAAGAAGCTGGCCGCGGCACCCTTGCGGCGATAAGCCCGGAGTCGCGAAAAGGGCGGAGGCAAAGTCTGTTGGGAGTCTGTGGAGCTGTGACCCCTGTGCCTTTCCTGTGCTTTACCTGCGTGTACTCGTGGTATCAGGAACTCGTACTGCAGGTTTTGGGATTGGAAGTGAGGCGAGCTGCATCTACGTTTTAAGGATTGGACTAGGGCTCTGCCCCTTTAAACCATCGTATCCTGAGCCTCTCAGCTGCGTATCCTTTCGCAGCTGATCTTGTTTTGGAAAGACCAGCGGGACACGTGACTGATCACGTGATCTGACCAGCTGGATAAGAAGCTGGCCGCAGCACCCTTGCGGCGATAAGCCCGGAGTCGCGAAAAGGGCGGAGGCAAAGTCTGTTGGGAGTCTGTGGAGCTGTGACCCCTGTGCCTTTCATGTGCTTTACCTGCGTGTACTCGTGGTCTCAGGAACTCGTACTGCAGGTTGAGGGATTGGAAGTGAGGCGAGCTGCATCTATGTTTTAAGGATTGGACTAGGGCTCTGCCCCTTTAAACCATCATATCCTGAGCCTCTCAGCTGCGTATCCTTTCGCAGCTGATCTTGTTTTGGAA
Source organism: Ambystoma mexicanum (assembly GCF_040938575.1). Taxonomy (NCBI): domain Eukaryota; kingdom Metazoa; phylum Chordata; class Amphibia; order Caudata; family Ambystomatidae; genus Ambystoma; species Ambystoma mexicanum. The sequence continues at coordinate 1,303,270,697 of NC_090932.1, forward strand.
AGACCAGCGGGACACGTGACTGATCACATGATCTGACCAGCTGGATAAGAAGCTGGCCTTGGCACCCTTGCGGCGATAAGCCCGGAGTCGCGAAAAGGGCGGAGGCACAGTCTGTTGGGAGTCTGTGGAGCTGTGACCCCTGTGCCTTTCCTGTGCTTTACCTGCGTGTACTCGTGGTCTCAGGAACTCGTACTGCAGGTTGAGGGATTGGAAGTGAGGCGAGCTGCATCTACGTTTTAAGGATTGGACTAGGGCTCTGCCCCTTTAAACCATCGTATCCTGAGCCTCTCAGCTGCGTATCCTTTCGCAGTTGATCTTGTTTTGGAAAGACCAGCGGGACACGTGACTGATCACGTGATCTGACCAGCTGGTTAAGAAGCTGGCCGCGGCACCCTTGCGGCGATAAGCCCGGAGTCGTGAAAAGGGCGGAGGCAAAGTCTGTTGGGAGTCTGTGGAGCTGTGACCCCTGTGCCTTTCCTGTGCTTTACCTGCGTGTACTCGTGGTCTCAGGAACTCGTACTGCAGGTTGAGGGATTGGAAGTGAGGCGAGCTGCATCTACGTTTTAAGGATTGGACTAGGGCTCTGCCCCTTTAAACCATCGTATCCTGAGCCTCTCAGCTGCGTATCCTTTCGCAGTTGATCTTGTTTTGGAAAGACCAGCGGGACACGTGACTGATCACGTGATCTGACGAGCTGGATAAGAAGCTGGCCGCGGCACCCTTGCGGCGATAAGCCCGGAGTCGTGAAAAGGGCGGAGGCAAAGTCTGTTGGGAGTCTGTTTGGAGCTGTGGGGCTGATTGTGGCTCGAGGCAGCCGAAGGTAAGGAAGAGTCCCGCTTCACCAAAGGAGATGGTGAATCCACTACATATCCCAAGATGCAAATCAGGAGCTGACCGAGAGTTGGGCGGCACTTGGAAATGGACACGCTGAAACATTTGGAAGGTAAGAAATTAAAGGAGAAGGAAGGTCCGGGAGGGGCCGAAGACGGGGTCCCCGAAAAGGAAGAAGTAGGGATCCTGATTCCCTCTGAATTAATACCCTGCGAGAAAATGGAGGAAGGTAGGTTTTCTCTGCTGCCTCTACACCCTCCATCCCCCATCCCCTATGATGCCGTTTCCACACATTTGCCAGTTGACATGTCTCTGCTACAGGTGACTGTACAATTTCCAAGTGGGAGGAGCGGAGACATGCTGGAGGGGAAATCGAAAAGGGTGATGAGACACTCGAAGGCCCTGACGAGGGACCCGACGCAGTCCAAAATAAAATGGACTACTGCGAAGAGAGGGGAGACCTCGTGGCCCGCGAGGAAAGTAGAATCCATACTGGGGCAGCTGGAAAAAGAAGGGGGGAGAGTGGGAAATCAGGGGCCCTTACTCAGGAGCGCCCTGAAGGGCAACTCCGGAATAGGACTAACGGAATTCAGGGATAAGGAGGGGGCCAGCCACGGGGGAGTTCCTTCTTGTGACGCCCATATAGGGGTGAAACATGTGGAACACCTAGTCAATGAAGGGACAAACCCACGCATGGCGAGAGATGCTGAAAAGGCAAGAGCTATCCTAAATACTGACTTAGCAACTGAGGCGGAACCAATCATTTCAATAGAGGAAATAACAACGGAAGCAAGAGCAGAGAGGATTGAAGAGCCTCAGATGGCACAGGATGTGGAGACTATTTGCAAAGGCCTGAATGAAATAAGGCGAAAAATACAGCTTGAGGAGGTGGAGGGAGAGGACACTGTGGCTGAATTATACATAGAAAACCCAGCTAAATTGCAAATACCAGATGAGGAAACCTTGGAAAAATGTAACATATTGATCTCGCCTGTAAAAGACGACAACCCTTCGGAGCAAACCCAGATACCAAATCAAAATGTGGAAATCATAGTGGAATTGCACTCAACTCCTAGGCAAATCCCAATCGGCAAGATACAAATTCCAAGTAAAACAACGGCAATCACGGATGAGTCATTAGAAGAAATAACATCGATATATGACGCTTTTAACATTGATGACATCGCTGCAACTCCAAACGCGGCCTTATATGATCGTCTGCAACAACTTCTGAACAGCAAGATGGATGAATCGATAGATACAAACACAATAACTGACAAAACGTCTGGAGAGAAAAATTTAAGTGGAGGAGCCGAAACGATGCATGAAATACAGACAGGATCAGATAAGGAGGATAATTCCAAGAAATGTGAGTCGGCAGATCAAGTAAAAACGAAGTCCACATCAGTGGAAAGCGGAAAAGGTGGTAGATTGAAGCAGGGAAAGAAATCTCAAAAACAACAGTATTGCAAATTACTGATTAATCCACCTAAATTTAAAGGCAAAAAAAAAGTCTGCCTATAAAACGACTTTGCTAAATCTGACAAAGGCAGATTGTATAAAAAGCTACTTTGGCCTCAGAGAACTTAAGGAAAAGCATACAGAAGAAGAAATATCTGATGCAGATTTACTAAATAGTGTATTACAGACGGACGACTGTGATACCACGTCAGTTAAAGAGAGAGAGGATATTAGAGGGCAAGAAGCGAAGGAAGTTAATAACGCCCCGGTTAGATGGCATTTCAAGAAACCGGCCGTTAGACACAGACTACCCAGTGGAAAACCGATCTTATCTACCATGCCTTTATTGCAAACGCAGGAGATCGAGACCCTTAGGCCTGAAACATCAGCTACTAGCACCCAGACCACCCTGCCTTTAACAGAACCAATGGCAACAAAAAAAGTGTCAGTTACAACGCAGACAACAGTTTTAATACGTGAAGCAAATCCTTTGGAAAAAGTGACAGCCGGGATACAAACTGAATTAAACCTTAGTAAAAATGATAAAAAGGACGGACCGGCAAAAGAACTAAACAGAAACATAAGATCTCCACAAACAAAAACGCCTGTACAAAACAAAACAATAATTACAAGCAGAAGAGGTAGTGAAGAACCTTCAACTTCAAGTATAGACTTAATGTCTATAATGTCGACTTTAACCATAGCTTTAGCACCCTTCACAAAGCTATATGAGGCTTTAAATGATACAGCAAGGGACCAGACTTCTTTGATCGCCCTCATGAACACGAAATTAACATATCTGGAAGGATATGTAGTAGCAAAAGACAGGTTATTGAAAATACAAGAAGACGGGCTGATAGAGAAAGAGAACGGAGGGATCTTACCGACGAACTCAGATCTGGAGAAGAAGAATGTGATAGAGGGTGGGAAAAGAGTGTCCTCAAAAGAACCAAATGGAAACATTAAAACTGTAGGAAAGGAGACCCAAGAGGGGTTGGAAATAAAGAATAAGCAGACAAAACAACAGAAAGAAAAAGTGGTTATAACCCAGAGGGGGAAGAGAAAGACAGGAACCAAAACAAATTTCACATTTGGAATATTTACCAACCAAAAATCAATTGTGAGCAATCCTCAATCGTTAATAAGCACAGCAAACTCTAATGGCCAGTCTAAACAAATAAGAAAAAAAATGTGCACGGAAAAAAATGCCAATAAGACAACAAATAAAATTATCACTAACTGTAGCCAACCAGCTGATGAGACAATAGACTCAGGAACTGACATAAGTGAATGGAGTGTATATACAGTGGACGAATACGAAACAGAAAATAATGCATCTCCAAGATTTAAAAGAAAAACAGTCATATTGGACCTCTCTAATATGGAAATGGAACCTAAGAAGAAGGTTCGTATCATAGGAGAGAAAGAAAAATCTGGAGAGGCTGAAAAGGTTGTAAGCCATCGAAAAGAAAATCAAGACGAGAGGTTGTTTACAATAGGGAAAGGAAATTTAACCCTAGAGGAAGGCAAGCGGACACAGAAATGCAGAGCAGGCCGGAAAGAAGTTCAAAGAAAGAAATACGAGCAGAAGAAGGAAATAGGGGTTACTCCACCTAGAAATAAATCCAGGAACATCATGGATAGAAATTCTTCTCCGTCAAGCCGGAAACGAAGGTGGAGTAACGAGCAGAGGCAAAATACATCAAAAAAAGACCAAACTGAAAAATCATACCCATCTAGAATACAAAGCTCCTGCATATTTCGTTTGGAACGGAAAAATAGGTCTAAAGACAATTTGATTCTAAACAGAAATACAATCATCAATCTATTCAAACAGATTCCAAGATTACAATGCGTCCAAAATCAAGATTTATGGATGGTAGAACCTTGTGAAACTGGGAGAAAAGACTGTTCATGTTTACATATTAAGTCAGAAGTTATCAAACAATGCTTCAGAATGAAACAGCAAACTTTGATATCCTGGGATATGATCTAAGGAAATCATGGACTAAGGCGTCAAGACAAGAGGATGAGATAAATGAAATTTCTCATAAAAACTCAGGAAAAACTCAGTGTGGAAACCTAAAAGCAAGGGAAAGGATGGGTGGAGTCGAACAAAATCAAAAACACCCAGCAAATGAGAAAAAAGAAAAGGAAAACCAACATGGATTAAGAGGAAGTAAAGATTCGGCCCGTGAGAGTAACCATGGGTCGGAACAGCAAAGAATATACCAAGATCGTTCTAAGGACAAGACGGGTATAAGGTTAAAAGAAAAGCGAGGAGATGGATCTTCTTCACCTAGGGACAACTATAACAGGGATTTGGATGACAAACTATCACATAAAGAAAGAAAGGAGGCTAAATCAGAAAAGGGAAAAGACAATGCTTGCAATCGCACAGCGGAAATTGTGAGGAGATCACCGCCAAACTGGTCATGGAAATCGTCGGACATACATATAAAGAAACACAACTAGCAACCAGAAAACTCGATCGGGATCCTCCAGGTTAACCAACTGGCAAAAGCATGTTCCTTAGTGATACAGGGACATTTTTTTATAGATATGGCCTCTTGGAACACACGAGGGTTCAGTCACCTAACTGCAAAGAGTGACGTGAATCTGGGGCAATGGGATATACTATGTCTACAGGAGACATGGTTAACACAGAAACCAGAAATGGATGGATATTCAAGATTCGCCATACCCGCAAAACAGGGCTCAAAGGGTCGTCCCACAGCCGGTTTATTTACAGCAATAAGATCAGGTAGTGGGTTGGAGGTGATGGAACAAAAAGACTCTTGCGATCAATTTCAAGTTCTAATAATATCCTGGAAATATATAGACAGTAGTAGTAGAGAAAAGGAAGAGCGCATACTACTAATTAACACATACTGGAACCCAGAGTCAAGTAGGGACGAGCTATATCTGGAAAACCTCATAAGCATTCTAGATGATGATGCGGAAAACCTAGCGTGTAACCATACAATAACCACAGGGGATTTCAATGCTATATGCAAGAATATTGGAAACCAACGACCACATTTACCAAAATCTGCGCCAATCTTGAAAAGAGGTGAGCACCTCGAAAGAATATTGAGATCAAGAGACCTGCACAACCTGCATTGGGTACGATCAGATAAAAATCTGGAGATCCCTTCTTGGCAAAGAATGGAACAATCAGGGACATTAGACCATACATTTGTGTCCAAGGAGCTGCTGGGAATGACGGTCAGTTTTGCGATGGTAAGGACTTTAAACAGTGATCATAATTTACAGCATATAAGATGTGCGAACCTACAGAAACCCCAACAGCTCTTTAACCAAGATATAGATGTGAACATCAAGCAATCCAGGTTAAAACTGACGGAGAATACAATTAAGCAGATTTCTGAAAAATACTCCATGATAATGGATGGGGAAGTTAATACAAAAAAAAGTCAGATAAGATGATGGATTATATACTTCTGTTAAAAAAGTACATGAAGACGACAAACAAAATCAAAGAGACCCCAATGAACCATCTTCATGCCTATAACCACGAATTAGTAACAAGAAGAAGAAATCTACGAAAACTAAAACGGATGGCGATCAGATCCGGTACACAAGTGGCGCATGAAAGTTGGAAGAGCGCCAATAGGAACTATGAATCCTGGATAATACAAAAAAGGCATTCCTTTTACCAGGCAGACTCGGAACTAATGTTAAAAACGTTATGTGGGAAAAAATCAAGAGACTTTTGGACCCTTATAAAGGGCACTATGATGTCCTGTACCACCGCATTACAAAATAGCGTGGGAGAAGGGAGGTGGATCTCCCACTTTTCCAACCTATATGCACCACTGCCCGCCATGGAGAGCGCCTGCTTGCGAAAAAGGAAAAAGGGGACTGAGTCCCCGTGGGAGATCACAACAAAGGAAGAAGATATCCTGGCAAAAATCAAAAAACTTAACAACTCAAGGGCCCCAGGGCCTGATGGGATCACAAATAGTGACCTAAAACAACATCAAAAAATATGGGCCCCCTTGATTAGTAACATCTTTAAAACCTGCAACCAGGAGCAAAATATACCAGCTTCATGGAGAAAAGCAATAGTGGTCCCAATCTTTAAACGAGGAAATCGAGAAGATCCATGCCACTATCACCCAATATCCTTGTTGGATGTCATTGGGAAAATATACGGCGGGCTCGCCTTGGAAGCATTTCAAGCCTGGCTCAAAGCTGAAAACGGGGGAGATCCATTCCAGACAGGATTTGTAAAAAACGCAGGAACATCAATCAATATATTGATGTTAACAACAATCAAAGCCAAGGCTATGCAGACCGGTCAACCCGTATATATGGCATTTGTTGACCTGGTACAGGCGTTTGACCAGGTCAACAGGGACATACTATGGGAAAAGCTGGACGCTATGAAATGCCCTCCAGCTATTATGGGCCCGATTCAAACATTGTACCAGGATACATCTATTAAAGTAAGGCTTGGGCAAGATGGACTACAGTCGAGGGAAATTCCAACCTTCAGGGGGGTGAAACAAGGCTGCCCTCTGGCCCCTGCATTATAGAACCCATATATCGCTGACTATGCTGAGTATGAGAAGGAAAAAAGATGCTTCCCTCCAGCTATTGGTGGTGAAAAAATATCGCGCTTGTTATATGCAGACGATATTATCCTGTTGGATAACACGCCAATAGGTCTGCAAAGACAGTTGACGAACCTGATCACATATTTGAAGCAGAATAACCTAAAGCTGAATCCAGAAAAAAACCAAAATAATGGCTTGGGAAGGCAAGAAAAAGAAGAAACAAAGCAAACAGAACTGGTTCGCGGAGGGGCTAAAATTGGAAAAAGTAAAAGACTTCAAGTATCTGGGAGTCACGATGTCAATCAATGAGTCCGAAATAACAATGCAAAATCTGCTATGGACAAAGATAAAAACTTTAACAATACAAGCAAGGATGATTGACAAAAAATACGGGAAATTTTCACTATTGGCAGTAATCAACTTTTATAAAGCAAAAGTGGTCCCTGCAATCCTTTATGGAGCGGATGCAATGTTCCTAATACCTGAAGTACTGTGGATTAAATTAGAGAGCTATTTCTGGAAGAAAGTGCTTAATTTGGCACAATCTACACCGATGCCACTGTTAAGGAGAGAGCTAAGTCTCGTGTCACTAAAAGTGATCCAGGAGAGAAACATGCTAATGCTATATCGAAAACTCCAATTGGAGAATAAACCAAAACCTTTGGAGCTGGTGAAGAACGAGATGACAATGGACAAGATCCATGCACTAAAAGATTGGAAGCTGAGAAATATGATGTTATTGAAAGATCTAGATGTCTCGGAAGAGACACTTGAAACAAACCCAGCCAAAATATCAAAAAAACTATTTGAAGCAGATTGGATCAGGACAGAGGACATAGCGCAATCATATAAGCTGATGAAAGACTTCCCAACGGTCCCGAAAAAACTACACGACACAAGAGGTTATCTGAAAAAGTTCCCGGACAAAAGGTTGGCCAGAACATACTTGAGATTTCGATTAAACCAACTACAAACTAACGAAATCCAATTCATAAGGAAATTGTCATCAGATAATAAATGTAGATACTGCAAATCAGAGGAGACAGTAGAAACTAGTCGACATCTTTTACTCGAATGTGAAGGTATCAGTACATCGAGAGCAGTTTATCTAGGGAAAATAATGCAATCGTTTTCCACACTGACAGAGAATAACTGGTGGCAGGCCTTTAACGAAGGAGAAAATACTAAAAATGTGATTGCAGTGTCATCCTTCTTTGAAAATATTAAGCTAACAACTAAGTAAAAGTAATAGGAGGAACTTCTTTGTGGCTTAATGTGTCAAAAAATTCCATCGAAGGAGAAGACTTCATATGTGAAAATGTCCAAGTACATGAATAGATCCAAGGGATTAAATAAATAAATAATGGAAGGAAGTCTGACAACAGAAACTGGTTAAAGACCTTGAGAACAACTAGATCTACGTAAGGAATCCAACAGGTCAGGCAGTGGTATCAACGGTAAGGGTCAAAATGGAGGACATGGAAGGGAGTTTTTTTTTCGTGCTTTCTTTAGGAACACTTAATGCTGAAGGGGATCTCATTGGAACTTATGGAAACATTGGACTTTTTTTATTTTTACCTTTGAAAAAATTGTTTGTACAATTGAATCAAATAAAAAAAAAATTAAAAAAAAATAGGCTACTTAAGGATAAGTATGAACACTGTAAAAAAAATGCAGAACTGCACTAAGCAATTCAGGGAAAGCAAAATCCAATTACAGTTTCAGAAGGTCAGTAGAACTAGTGGCCTACAGTTCTGTGGTAAGCAGGAACTTTATGACTATTTTCGAAGTGCTCTAAAGTAGTCCAGGGAAAGAATAACCCAATTGTACACTTTAGAAAGACACAGGGTTTCATGACAAGATTGCTGGTCCGGAAATAAGGGTGCCGGGAAGCTCAGGGCACCCTTATTTCCAAACCAGCAAACTACGCGTTTGCCTGCCAGAGCCGATGTTGCCGACAGATCTGACCCTGCCAGATGCAGCGGTCACGGTAAGCAAACCAGTAACAGAAGCATTGGCACTCTTGCTTCCATGTCTCCACTCCCATAGAGTCCCATTGGACTCTATAAGAATGGGGATTAACAAAATAACCGGCGCCTGACTTCCCAGCCGCCAGACTTGTAATAGCCCAGTGGTACCGGGAAGTCAGATGCCAGTGAATTATTACGGGTCCGATGGCAACACGCCGGTAGTACAGGCAGTGTTACCGCCGGACCCGAAATGAGGCCCACAATGTATTTCAAGGTAAGTTAGCAACCTTATTATACTTTTAAGAATGGCATCTAGCAACTCATAGATGTGTAAGAACGTGTATAGTTTTAAGAGGGTCTACAAGCAACTCAATGGCAAGTATTTAACTCCAAGACTGTTTAGAAATGCACAAACGCAGTTCATGGAAAGCAAACCCCAATAACACACATTTAGAAAGACAGAATGTATTTCAAGGTTGTTAAATCCTAGTGGTAAGCTTTTACACACACTCACTTTATAAAGGAAAAAAACACTACCAACACTATTACTTTTTAGAAGAGTGAAACAATTCAAAGCTAGTAAAATAACTTCTATACTTTCTAAAGGAGAAGCATGCAACTTAAAGGTAGGTATCAACTTCAAGGACACTATTAAGTTACTCAACAACTCATTTACAAGTAGGTACTTTTAACACTTGTTATATATTTCAAGACAGAAGTCTTATCTTTTAAAGTCCTTCTCTAATTCTAGAGCATGAGCTCTCTCAGTGGCAGAAGAGGGAACCTAGTGGTCTAGGAGCCAACTGTAGGCAGGTCAGAATACATTTCGGTTTCAGGAAAGTCAGAGTTCCAGAGGATCTCTCCTCAGACAAGTAAGTATCACTTCAGAGTTAGTTGAAAAGTGATTAGGGATTTCACAGAAGGCTCCCTGTATGCGTTCCAGTTTTAGGCCTGGGCGAATGGTATGGGCAAACTCCCAACCAAACGAATCACCCACTCAGCCTCACATGATTCACATAACCCTTAAGGTAAGTATTACCCAAGCCAACAAAATACCTCATCAGGAAAGAAGAGCTTCTGGGTGGATGCCTTCAGGATGCAGCAGCACACGACCCGGTCCTTGGGTTCTGGAGACTGAAGAAATGGACACTGAAGCGAAACAGGTGGCAGTCATCAATGGGGGAGGCTTCCAGCAAAGGACTCTTCTGAGCTTCTCACAGCTCTGTGGATTTGGGATATTTTATAGGTACCGGATTAAGAGTGAATATTGTCGGTCAGATGCTCTTCACCCTCTCGGTCGTGCACTCTGGTCAGGGGACCTCTTGGATTCGAATTTTGTCTCTGGAGGTCCAGCAGGAGTCCACCAAAGTTTTGGAAATCAGACTTTGGAAGACCATGCACCGCTCACTGGCTCAAGGCCCCTGGTTATTGGCTGTTTGTAGCCCAACAAGGTTGCAGCATGTTGAGGGATGACTCGTAGTGGATCTCACTGGCCTCTGGGTAGGAGTTGCCACATTCAGGTTGATTAGAAGGAAGAGTTACATCAGACTCCGGTTACACAGCAGGATCTCCAGTCGCTGGAAATGGTTACACCCATTGCTTCTTCACCCTCATATCTTTGGATTTGGTTACAGTGGTTGACTTAAGTATGTTATCCAATGGTTAAGCTGCACACCTCTGTTTTGAGTTAAATTCAAAATATTAGTAGATAGCTTAATATATTTTAGGGCCCTGGGGAGAAAAATACTGCCCTTACACAAGTACGCTGTTTCTAAATCAAAAGCAAAAACAGTGTCCTAAGTTGATGGACACTCCCCTGCACACCTATAGTACTATCTATACCGACAGTCAATACTTAGATATTGATGAATTATCAGTTTTGTTAATGAGTTATCTTCTTAAGTTAATTCTTCAAGCACAATGTTCAAAAATTCTAAATCTTTTTTAATTATTCAGTAATCACAATAGTGTTCAGTTTAAGAAAAACAGAATTCAAACACAAAACTTGCTCAATGCGTTTCAGGAGAGTCCCTTTAGGAGCTGATTAATCTTCAAAAAATGTCAGGTCATAGCTATAGAATAAATTGGGATGTAGTCCTAAATGAGTCCTATCTTAAGATCATCAATTTATATATAAACCTGTCTTACATGTAGAATGCAAGAATCCTTCACCTTTCTAGACTATGCCATGTGCCTGCTTCACGTACATTTTCATAGGCCACAGTCTGTCGATCTTCACAGTTCCCTTCCTATAGTAGAAGTGGTATATAGTCCAAGGGGGGTGTCCTCCGTAAGTTCACAGTGTTTAATTCTATCTTTTTTTTTTTAGAGTTAAAATGCTTACCTATTCAGGTAAAATTCCATCGGTAGTTAATCCTGTGAATTATAATTTAGATTCTTGCATTTTCATTTCAGTCATCAACCTGTGGAGGTAGGTGTAAAATAAATGCATTTTAAAATCTATGAACATTGTGGATGATGCTCCGAATAAAAGATGGTAGTAAGGCATACGCACATGGGTATGGGTGTATTCTCAGAATTCAACTCCTTGCTGATGTGGTTGTAGACTAAATCCAGTCATGTGGTCTAAGTGGGCAAAAGTTCTCTGTGCTTGTATTCCGGGCAGATCGATTGGAAAATTCAAATAGTTGCGGTCAAAACGATACCAGTCCTTTATTTCTCATCTATTTACTATATGGTTAGATTCAGAATGGAGCCTTCTGAAAAAATAATAAAATACTCACTCAGAGAATTCTTAAACATCATCTCTGGCTCATCCTGTTTGTCTAGAGGTTCATTTGCGGCCCAAAATGGCCGCTATTTATATTGTGTCACAAGCGTGATGATGTCATCACATTTGTTGATGTGCATTACATCATGCATCATTGCGTTATATCGCAGTCCTCTTTTAACCCCTTAAATGCTAAAGACAAACTATTTTCATCCTCACCCCCAATGTTTGCAGAGATAACTTGTTCTTTTTAGCATATGAATGTGTGTGATCGCTGCAGTGCCGTGATCACACGGACTCTAAATCCAACCCCCGGTGTATGTGAGTGTCACAACTCAGAGGTAGCGTCCCAGTTGTTGCAGATAACACCCCCCACTGTGGGGGAAGCTTTCTTCACTCTTTAAATACGAAAGTCTCCAACGTGATATGCCAAAGACTACCCTCCTCCCCTCAGAGCTCAGCCTACGGAGATCAATTATGCCTGTTAGGCCGGGGGCTTGAGTGAAAATGCAGGAGCAAAAGTCAGTAGAGCTAGAGGGACAAAGAGCAAAGCAGTCATTCAGAATATGCAGCCATGAAGTGCCGGAAAAACAGCAAACATCACCCACAAGTACCCACTCTTACCTGCTCCTTAGAGAATTATACCAGTAACCTACTAGTATTCGAATGAAGAGACGAGGACTGGATATGGTGAAGGAAATGCACCAGTATAACAGGAAACCAAGCTTTTAAACAGCTAAGCGTCCTAAAGAAAACACACAAAGTAATCCAAAAGTGGAAGCTGCAAAGCGTCCCAAAAAAGTGCCCAAAGTAATCCAATGGTAAAGCAGCAAAGCGTCCCAAAAAGGTGTTCAATGAATTCCAAAATTAACACAGTATAGCGTCCCAATAGGTGTCCAAGGTAATACAACGTTGTACAGCAAAGCTTCCCAAAAAGGTGTCCAAAGTAATCCAAGGTAAAAAAAAACAACACGTGCACAAGGTGTTCACCCAAAAAATGTCAAGAAAATAAACAATAACCAGGGAAACGAGCGTTCACCTTACGCTAGTTCCCTTGAAAGTATTGCTCGAGTTATCCAAGCGTCACAGCCTATGGAATCAGGAGTTGCAGGTCGAGGTGAGTAAGCCGAGTTCATATATTCCGGGGGAAGCAGTCGAGGGAGGCAGGCGTCGGGAGACAAAATAGGACAAGACAATGTCAAGGTCTGGATTCAGGCGCCTAGTATTAGGTTTAAACAGAAGTCAGGAAAACAAATGCTCGTAACAGTTAAGGAGCACCTGATGTTTGCATCGACAGTATTAAATACAGTCTTCATAGGAGGACACGGCAGCATAGTACGTGTGTGTCATGTGACTACAATAGCAGGAATGATGGGAATCGTAGTCTCAAAAGGCACCGTGTGCCTGGATAGCATTCAAACAAACGCCACGGCAGCCTCCAATTGCGGTTAGGCATTCCCAGATGCCGACAGTCGGAAAACTGGGACGTGACAGTGAGGAGGAAATTCCTCCTCACGGCCTGGGGGATCGTTTTGATCGAGGGACGTGTCATTGGAAAGGGGAGACTCTCCCCCTTTCAAACAACATCTACCTTCAAGCATTGCTGGGCATGGATCGGTCAAACCCGCCCAGAAACACCACTAGAGTACCAGGGATGTTTTTTTGAAGTGGATGGGGTGAGGGGGAGCTTGGTATATAAGCAGCCCTCTCCCCTTCCAGCACCCAAAGCTTGGGGCATTGTGTTTTGCCACCCTGGGGGCAGATGGGCAGAATGATATGCCCATCTGTTCCTAGGGAAGGGGAAAATTAAAATATAAATTGATTGGGGTTTTACTGGTTGTCACTAGACCACCAGGGATTTATTTTATATGAAAGGGGGGTGCCCCCTTTCCCTACATGGATGGGGGGCATGTTATGTAGCCCTTCCTGGAGGCAGATTGGCAGTACAATCTGCCCCTACGAAGGGGTACATTTGTTTTTACTGGGGGGTCACTAGGCCACCAGGGATGGCTTGTATGAAAGGGAGGAGTGGCCCTCTTCCCCTCTTGCCCCAAATGGATGGGGCATGTAATTAGGCCTCTCTGGGGGCAGTTTCGTAGTGTAATCTGTCAATTTGCCCCTAGGAAGGAGCAAATGTGTTTTTACTGGGGGCAGGGTCACTAGACCACCAGGGATGGCTTGTAAGAAAGGGGGAGGGTTGGCCCTCTCTTCCTCCTGCCCCAAATTGATGGGGCATGTAATGTAGCCCTCCCTGGGGCAGATTGGCAGTGTAATCTGCCAATCTGCCCCTAGGAAGGGGCAAATATGTTTTTACTGGGTGGTGGGCCTCACTAGACCACCAGAGATAGGTGTGTGGCCAGGAAAAGAAGGATGCCGGCTGCTTTGTTTCATTTACAGTTGTGGCAGGCGCAAGCATTCACTGGGTTATGTAAGTAGTACTAAATGTCCTTTTTTTATTATACATTATAATTGGGGGGCGGATTGTCAGTGCAGTGGGCGTGACTTTGGCTGGAGTGTCAGTGGTGTGGGTGGGAACAGGTGGTGCAGAGGTAATTGTAGAATGATGTGTGTGCCCTGAATAGAGGATGCTGGCTGCTTAGCATAAAAACAAATTGCATTTTGTAAACATAATGACCACCACTTTCTCAAACATGTTTGTGTTAGTAATGCAGACGTTAATTTCTTCTAAGTATAAGGTGGTTCTCCCTATGGGTGAAGGAAAAGAGCAGCAACCTGTAGGAGTCCTGAGCCAAGGATACTACACCCTAACGTACAGATGTGGGAATGTGAACCCAGGGAGGATGGTTTAGGCTTGTCCCCATGTACAGACCAACCCTAGTGGCCAGCCGTCCTTTGGTTGCACCTGGTTTAATAAACAGACACAGCCTCAGGTGGTCTGAATAGAGTAAGACTCCTCATTTATATAACAGTAATAGACCAACATATCTGCTCATTGGTATGCACTAGAAATATGGCATGCACAATGTCCTCTAGTTCAGTTGATACACAGACTTTTAGGATTAATTCTATCACTTATTACAATAGTTCTAGTTCTCTTTAGCCCCAGAGCGAACACTGTGGGGCACGACCAGTCAATGTGTATAAACCAATTACCAGATATAAAAAGAGGAACACTTATGACTTAGATCAGTCTCATTTGGATAACTACATACTATCTTCCCTTTGGTGGCAGTAGCTTAGAGCGCCATCCTTTACACATGGTAAGTAACCAACTGTTTCACAGGTAGGTGGAACCTTTGAGAGTGAGGTTATTCACATTTGATAAGTAAACATTCTTGACTTCATGAGTGGTATATGCGAGGGAAATATTGGTCTCATTTGCTAAATAAACACTTTTTACTTCATGAGCGACATATGTGCGTGAGATTTAGTCACATTTGCAAAATAAACACTTTCTCTTTGTTTTAACACTTCCCCTCATGTGGTGCGAACATCCCTCATTAGAGCCCCTACTGGGTCCAGGTCAATATGGGCCGTTACCCGGATACCCCTGAAACCCTGCGATGAACAAAACTCTCTGCTTGGGAGCACAGTGCGGTGGGATCTGAGGAGGCCAAGTCAGGTGGAATGCCTGGACGTGAGCTATTTGCTGACAAGAGCTGCCAACCTAATTTACTTTCAAGGTACAGCCGTACGATGTAGAGGGGGCTATAAAGGCACCCCTAACCTACAGGTTTACTCTAATTTACCCCACTCTCTAGCTCTGCCTAACAGCGAGCCTGTCACAGACTGAAGTCTCCACAATACCCTGCTAATCCATATCCGTGTTACACTCTGACGTTCTCTTCATTATTGAAGTATCAATTAATTGACGTAATCCACCAAGGTTGAAAAGCGGCCAGAAAACTAAACAATGCTTTTATAGTTCCAGCGGGCGGCACTAAACTATCGACTCCATATACTTTTCAGCTCCTACCTCCTGTCACTGTAAGGGGAAGGGCAGACTCATGTCCGCTACCGACTGACCCAATCAACTGCTCAAACCCACGGGCGCTACCAGCCCAAGCTGGGCTGCACACAGGTGCTCACTTCCTCGACCCTGATAGAGGGAGAGCGCGAGCCAGCACGGTGCTTGCCTCAGAAGCAGAAGACCTCTTAAGCACAGAGGGCCGGGACGCCCTGTGTGGTTATCAAGACGCCTCTCTCTCTCCTCTCAGCCCATGCTGGGCTTCTGCTATATACAAACCTGGTCCTGTCCACCTGTTCCCCAGGGTGGGCAGATGGTGACAGGATTTATGCTAGAATCGCCTCATCCACTCTCCCATTCCCCCTGCGGGCGGGCCGTACCAAGTCCCCCGGGATCTAGGAACAAAAGAATACCTGCAGAAATAAAACAGGACTAACAATAGGCCTGTAAGCTACCCTCCATACATTACTATGAAATGCCACAGTGCATGTGGGGGTTTACACTCACCGCCTGGTCCTTCAAAACCTTTATCCCTAAGGGTTTACCTGCTCTCTAGGTACATGCAATAGCATTTGACATTTTCCATTCCATAACATCAGTACATTCCACCATTGTTGAGCATAACACATTGGATTAAATGATAACACGGTACAAGCTGTAGCTGGCCCATGAAATCCTCTTCTGATGGCTTCCGAATGGCCTCCCAGGACATCGTAACTCTGCATTCTAACTGGCCTAACTTCCCGTTTAGATCGCTGCAGTTCACAAACGCCTCTGAATGATCTTCAGAGGCAGTCTCAGGAAGTTCTATTGACTCAGGCGGCCCATCATCAGTCAAAGAGTCGGACTTGGCAATTGATCCTCTGATGGCATGGGGTAGATGCCAATGTCTCCACCAGCGGATATCTCTCTGCGGTTCTCAGTTTTTCTGGAGGGATCTGGAGTGGAAACCTTGTGCCCAATCCAATAGGCCGTCTGATCCTTCGGAATTTTCATCTTCTTCCTCTTCTAGTAGCCTGGATTCAGGGTTGGAGGACCTTTGTGCTACCTCAGGACTTTTCTTTATTCCCCACAATTTTCTTCTCTATTTCATTGGAGGCCCGGGTGATGGTACAGTATTTAGTCTGGTGGGGTGAAGGGCTTTGGCGTGGACTGTGTACTGTGCTCAAGTGCGGGTGCTCATCTTACTGGGGGAAAGAGGTGCTTAACCAGCAGCCGGACCCATTTTCACATCATCTCCTATGGGTAAGAGGTGGTTTCTGTGAAAGGTCTTTGCATCCCTCGGGGTGCCTTCCTTTCTCAGTCGGAACACCGGCAACCCGATCAACTGCCCCTCGATAAGGTGTGGATGTGATTCCCATCGGTCTCCAAGCTTGTTTCATCCTCTCTTCCCTAGACTCTTGATGAGCACTCTGTCGCCGGGTTGCAGGTGGTGGAACCTGACCCTACCATCATAGCTCCTCTTGTTTTGCTGTGCATTTGTTTTGGCAGCGGCTTCTGCTGGCTGAAAAGCTTTTGACGATTGATCCTGAAGTTCTCTCACATACTTGTGGCAATTTCCAGCACCTGTCCCTCCAGGTCAGCAATGTGAAGCTGGGAGATTGTCAGCACGCCTAGGAGGTGTACAGTTTTTTCGGTTAGATTAGTGATAAGAACTTGAATGTGCGTCACCCCCTTCCCAGTATCACTCACTAACGTGCGCTGGACCATCAAGCCTCTCTGAAGTTCTTCTCCTTCGGGCACCTCCATCACCAATTTTTGGTAGCGGTAGGTTTCTTGGAGCTGTACATGACCCGGCACCATCACCTTCACCGTCTGGCCAGGCAGTATGTCCAGTTGACTGTGGTTGGTGGTGGTTACGTCTCCCACTGGCCTATCAGGTTGTTCCACCTTCTCCTGGCTTTGCTTGAGATATGCCTGCTGGCAAGCAGGGTGCATGTTCAACGAGTGTGCAAACTTGGGACCCGCCATCTCTATACACATCCTGGCGAGGGTACCAAACAAGGCAGAGTTGGTGCCCATAACCAGTGGAACCTCTGAATTCTGGTTCTTGTTGGTGCATATTAATGCCAGTGTGGACAACATGATGTTCACCCCAGCCACATCCTGATTTAGGTGGATCTTCACTCTGATGTATCCCATATAATGGCAGGGTGCAAGTCTGAATCCCATCAGATTTAATCCCTCCAGGGGCTCCAAAGGCAAGTGGGACATATATTGGTGATAGAAGGGCTCATACACAATGGAGACCTGGGAGCCACTGTCCAGTAACACAGTAGTTCTTCGCCCTTCTAGATCCACTTGGATGTTCATTATGGGTCCCATGAGGCCATTAGGAATGCCTGGGGGAACATTTGTGGCTTGAGATCAAAGTTTGTGACAGGTCGCTGATGTCCCTTTCGTAGAGTTGCAGAGCTCCTGGACTAGGCAGATATGGTCATCTGTGGGACTCCCCTGAGCCTTGGTGTGGTACCTGGTGGTAGGTAGTTCAAAATGACGTGTCCGGATAAAGCTGTGGGATTTATTGGCCATGAAGCTCACTCCTGTGGTCTAGGTTCTAGCTGCTCCTCCGCTACAACCTCCTGGGCGTTTCCCATCAATGTTCAGATTGGAGTCGGTTTTAGTGCATTAAAACGGGCCGCTACTCGGCATAGTTCTGATCTTGGTTACACATACGGGTGGAGTGGGTGTCATCTCCACATAGGTCAGAATCTCCAAGGCGGCAAAGGAGTAGAGGAGGAGGAAATATGCTCTCGAGGCTCTTGCGCTCGGTGAAATGTCTGGTGTTCTCTTTCACGTGATGGCGGAAAAGCCTCTTGACCTCACTGCGGATGAGCAATCGAACGGTTGCTTATCAGCAGCTGGGTCTGCAAGTCCTTCACTAGTCGCTGCAATTCTTCAATCTGCCTCTGTTGGGCAAAGGCATGGTTGGGTGCTTGAATCACACCTTGAACAGGATGGCTATGGACATTAACATCGGCTGTTTCTTCTTCCAGTGATCTTATTGATCTTAGCAAGTCCTCATAGGAAGGCGGGTCGTCAAGTTTCTCACGTAGTCTCAACTGCAAAATGGGTATGGCAGCCTCTTTGGCCCCTTGAAGTAACTGCTTCAAATGACAACGGTTCAGTTGGGAAGTCTCTACTCCTCTCCTCTGGTGGGCCAAGCGCAATATCTGTTCTATCCTCATTAGAAACCTAGATAGATAACTTTTCCCCCTGCTTCAGTGAAGTGGCATACATCTCCATCAGTAAATCCTCCCCTGATTCGGTGGTGCCAAACGCTCCTTCCAGTGCATCCATCACTTGCATTGATGTAGGGTCAGGACTTGGTGTGGAAAGGGACTGCATCATCTGTAATGCAGGTCCTTGTAAGGCCTCTATTACCCTCCTCCTTTTTTCTTGGTCTGACACTTTCCAGTCATGGAGCATAGGTTGAGTGAGGTCAGCCCATACTTCATAGCTTTCTTCTCCTTTAGGCACCTGTCGTTCACCGGAAAAGGGTCGTAGGTGAGTGTAGGCTCCATGTTCACTGAGCACGGGTGACGGAGATTGTCGCTCCATAGTTACTTTAACAACTTCCGCCACTGCCGCAGCAATGACTACAGTATCTTTAGTGGATGAGGAAGCTTCTGGTTGCTGAGGAATCTCAGGCCATGAGTCTTACCTCCAGACAGGACAGATGATTAAAGTTTCCCAGCCTTGGATCTCCGTGGGCAAGGTTTTACCTGTAGGAGAACTTGCGCTATGACATAGCATATAACATTTATTATCTTGCCTAGGTATGCGGCCTATACTTTTTACTTTACCCGTGATGGGTTCCAAGGCACCAGTCATGGCTAAGGTTTCATCGGTTGTAATAAGCAATGGGACCTCGCCTACTATAAAACAGGACTCTGGGCTAAGTCCCTCAGCTTTTCCCAGTGTAACACATATTCATGGGCCATTCTCTTGTTTTCTCTTTGTTGTTTTTCTATCTTTTTTTCTTGAGTTTTTTCTTTTTTTTATTTTTTAGTTTTTAGGTAATTAACCACTAATATTTTACACAACTCTCCTATTGGTAAACAGGAGAGCATATACCAGAGTTCCTCCTATACGGTAAAAAGCCCCCCTTGGGATCTCAGCAGTGCCTCCAAAAGTGTAAGGTGGTTCTCCTTATGGATGAAGGAAAGGAGCAGCAACCTGTAGGACTGCTGAGCCAGGGATACTACACCTTACCGCACACATGTGCGAATGTGATCCCAGGGGGGGTGGTTTAGGCTTGTCCCCATGTACAGACCAGCCCTAGTGCCAGCCGTCCTTTGGTTGCACCAGGTTTAATAAACAGACACACCTCAGGTGGTTTGAATTGAGTAAGACTCCTTATTTATATAACAGTAATAGAACAACATATCTGCTAAATGGTGTGCCATAGAAATATGGCATGTACAATGTCCTCTAGTTCAGTTGATACATATACATTTAGGATTCATTCTATCACATATTACAATAGATCTAGTTCTCTTTACCCGCAGGGTGGACACTCTGGGGCACGACCAGTCAATGTGTATAAACCAATTACCAGATATAAAAAAAGGAACACTTATGACTTCAATCAGTCTCATTTGGATAACTACATACTATCTTCACTTTGGTGGCAGTACTTTAGAGCACCATCCTTTACACCTGGTAAGTAACCAACTGTTTCACAGGTAGGTGGAACCTTTGAGAGTGAAGTTATTCACATTTGATAAGTAAACATTCTTTACTTCATGAGCGGATATGCGAGGGAGATTTAGTCACATTTGCCACTTTTTACTTCATGAGCGCCATATGCAAAGGAGATTTGGTCACATTTGCTAAACAAACACGTTTTAATTCATGAGCGAAATATGCGCGTGAGATTTGGTCACATTTGCTAAATAAACACTTTTTACCTCATGAGCGGCATATGTGAATGAGAATTGGTCACATTTGCTAAATAAACACTTTTTACCTCATGAGCTGCATATGCGTGTCGAGATTTGTCACATTAACTAAATAAAAACATTTTACTTCATGAGCGACATATGCGAGGGAGATTTAGTCACATTTGCCACTTTTTACTTCATGAGCGCCATATGCAAAGGAGATTTGGTCACATTTGCTAAACAAACACTTTTTACCTCATGAGCGGCATATGTGAATGAGAATTGGTCACATTTGCAAAATAAACACTTTTTACCTCATGAGCGGCATATGTGAATGAGAATTGGTCACATTTGCTAAATAAACACTTTTTACCTCATGAGCTGCATATGCGTGTCGAGATTTGTCACATTAACTAAATAAAAACATTTTACTTCATGAGCGACATATGCGAGGGAGATTTAGTCACATTTGCCACTTTTTACTTCATGAGCGCCATATGCAAAGGAGATTTGGTCACATTTGCTAAACAAACACTTTTTACCTCATGAGCGGCATATGTGAATGAGAATTGGTCACATTTGCTAAATAAACACTTTTTACCTCATAAGCTGCATATGCGTGTCGAGATTTGTCACATTAACTAAATAAAAACATTTTACTTCATGAGCGAAATATGCGCATGCGATTTGGTCACATTTGCTAAATAAACACTTTTTCTTTGTTTTAACACTTCCCTCATGTGGTGCGAACATCTCACATTAGAGCCTCTTCTGGGTCCAGACCAATATGGGCCGTTTCCCGGATACCCGTGAAACCCTACGATGAATGAAGCTCCCAGCTTGGGAGCCCAGTGCAGTGGGATCTGAGGTGCCAAGTCGGGCGGAATGCCTGGACGCAAGCTCTTTGCTGACAAGAACTGCCAGCCTAATTACTTCCAAGGTACAGCCGTATGACGTAGAGAGGCCTATAAAGGCGCCCCTAACCTACAGGTCTACTCTAATTTACCCCCTGTCTCTAGATCTGCCTAACAGCGAGCCTTTCGTGGACTGAACTCTCTACAATACTCTGCCAATACATATACCTGTTGCACTCTATGGCTTTCTCTTCATTATTGAAGTATCAAGAATTTGATGTAATCCACCAAGGCTGAAAATATCGGCCAGGAAACAAAACAATGCTTTTATAGTTCCAGAAGGCGGCACTAAACTGCCGGCTCCGTATACTTGTCTGCTACTGACTGACCCAATCGACTGCTCGAAGCCACGGGCGCTTTCAGCCCGAGCTGGGCTACACACCGCACTCGGGTGCTTGCTTCCTCAACCCTGATAGACGAGAGAGCGCGAGCCAGCACGGTGCTGTCCTCAGCGGTCCGGCACGGATGGCTGGGACGCCCTGCGTGGTGGTCAAGACGCCTCTCTCTCTCCTCTCAGCCTGTGCAGGCTGCTGCTATATACAAAAATGGTCCTGTCCACCGGTTCCCCAGGGCGGAGAGACAGTGACAGGATTTATGCTAGAATCGCCTCATCCATGCTCTGATTCCCCCTGCAGGCAGGTTGTACCAAGTTCCCCGGGATCTCGGAAGAAAAGAATACCTGGAGAAATAAAAGCAGCACTAATAACAGGCCCGTAAGATACCCTCCATACATTACTATGAAACTCCACACTGCATGTGGGGTTTTACATGAGCATGCAATGCACACTAGGTATGGAGCGCTTTCCTTTTATTAGAATGGTCACCATTTGGGTCAACCGTCTCCAAGTCCTGCAGCTGGGCAGGAAGCCTCAGCAGAGTCCCAATCCCTCTGAGGGAAAAGCTATAACGTGGCATAGCCAGACATCCAGGATGGCTGGGGTGCTGCCCCTGGCTTTGGGCACCTGTCTCCCATGTGGGTTGACTGTCCCCAAGTCCAGCTGTGCTCCCAGGGAGCCCCGGCAGGGTCCCCATTCCTACCTGGAGGGAAAAGCTGTAACGCAGCCCAGCCATAGCTCCAGGGCGGTGTGGGGTGAAGTCCCGGGCCTTGGGCACCTGTCTCCCTTGTTGGTTGACCATCCCCAAGTTCAGCAGCGGTCCCAGGGAGCACCAGCATGGTGCCCATCCCTTCCTCGGAGAGAAAAGCTGTAACGCAGCCCAGCTAGAACTCCAGGACGGGTGGGCGTGCTGGCCCCAGGTCTTGGGTGCCTGTTTTACATGTGGGATGACAGCCCAGCGGCAGTCTTAGTTTGCCCCAGCAGAGCCCCCATCCGTTCCCGGAGGGAAAAGATGTAACGCAGCCCAGCCAGAGCTCCAGGCCGGGCTTGGGGATGGTCAACCCAGATGGGAGACAGTTGCCCAAGGCCGGGGTCATCATCCCCAACCATCCTGAAGTTCTGGCTGGCCTGCGTTACAGATTTTCCCTCTGGGAAAAGATGGGGACCCTGCCGGGATTCTCTGGAACAGCCGCTGGGCTTGGGAACAGTCGACCCACATGGAAGACAAGCGCCCTAGGCCGGGGCCAGCCCCCATGACCGTTCTGAAGCTCTGGCTGGGCCGAGTTACAGTTTTTCCCTCTGGGGAGGGATGGAGAACTTGCCGGGGGAAACATTGGGACTGCCGCTGGACTTGAACATTTGATCTTCCAAGGCCCTTTAGTGTACTGCTGGTTTAGTCTTTTCCCTTTGCGCTCAGGTAAGTGCACCCACACATGTGAGGTACCATTTTTTTCGGGGCACCTGTGGGAAGGTAGGACATATGTTGGTGCCAGCGTGATTCGGTTGTTTCCTGGTGGCAAATGTCTAAAATCGTTGTTTTTTTCCCTACATTTTGGACGTTGCCGGGCCTTGTGGGTAATACATTCTAGGGCAATTTGCACAAGTCAGACCTCTTTGGATTCCCACTGGTGTCGTCTTTTAAAAGAATTGGTGGCTGCGACACCATAGGCCCAAATCTGTGGGTTGTCCACAAGACCAAATACAGTAATAATTTGGTATTTCCAGGCCCCTTAGTGTACCAGTAGTTTAGCCTTTTCCCTTTGCGCCCAGGTATGTGCACCCACACATGTAGGATACTGTTTTTGTTGGGACACCTATGGGAACGTGGGAAGGTAGGACATGTGTTCTTGTCAGTGTGTTTGTGGTTTCCTGGTGGCAAATGTCTGAAAATTGTGTTTTCTTCCCTACATTTTGTACTTTGCCAGGCCTTGTGGGTAATACATTCTAGGGCGATTTGCATAAGTGAGACCTCTTTGGATTCCCACATGGGTATTCTTTTCAGAAATGCATGGGATTCTCAGTTTTCCTTGGTGGCTGGGACACCCCAGGCCCAAATCTGTTGGCTGTCCACAAAGCCAAATTCAGTCTTTCCCATGGTGTTTGATGTACCAGTGATTTAGCCTTTTCCCTTTGCACCCAGGTAAGTGCGCCCACACATTAGAGGTACAGTTTTAATTGGGACACATTTGGGAACGTGAGAAGGTAGGACATGTGTTGTTGCCAATGTGTTTCGGTGGTTTCCTAGTGGCAAATGTCTGGAAATTGTGTTTTTTTTCCCCAACATTTTGGACTTTGCCGGGCCTTGTGGGTAATAAATTCTGTGGTGATTTCCCCAAGTCAGATCTCTTTGAAGACGTGTCTTCTTTTCAAAAATGCATGCGGTGCCCTGTTGTCCTTGGTGGCTGCGACACCGCAGGCCCAAATCTGTGTGTTGTCCACAAGACCAAATACAGTAATAATTTGGGTCTTTCCAGGCCCCTTAGTGTACCAGTAGTTCAGCCTTTTCCCTTTGCGCCCAGGTAAGTGCACCCACACATGTGAAGTGCCGTTTTTGTTGGGACACCTGTGGGAACTTGGGAAGGTAGGACATGTGTTCTTGTTAGCGTGTTTCAGAGGTTTCCTGGTGGCAAATGTCTGAAAATTGTGTTTTTTCCCTACATCTTGGACTTTGCAGGGCCTTGCGGGTAATACATTTTATGGCGATTGGTGCAGGTAGTGTTTTAAAATATACAGTGGGCACGACCAAAGGCTCTGCTCACTGGAAAGGGTTCGAATACCCTGGCTAGAGGACCCAAAGCACCCAAAAGACATGTATAGTTGGCCGTGGCCACCTAGTGGGTCATAAAGCAACATATTGTAAGGTCTACAAACATAGTACCTTTTGCAGTTTTACTCCCTGTCACTGAAGAAAACCACCTGTCCTAGATAGGTTAGTGAATAACAAAGAAAGGGTAGCTAGACAAGTGATGTCATCAGTAATGTCATGAGTATTAGTCTTAGCAGTGCACGGTGGTGGCGCGAGTTATGGTTGTTTAGCTTACCATAATTGGCGAATTTCAGAGGTGTTTCTGTTTTACTTGTAACCATAACATCCCTTTAACAACATTTTTTCACTGAATTTGATAGGTTTTTAGTAGCGCACCTTAACCATAATGTCCCTTTAAAAATGTTTTTGTTAGTGAATTTCATAGGATTCTAGTAGGGTACAGTAACGGGAACATAGCGTTCGCATAGTGTTGGCAGTGAAGGTAATATGTTTGTAGTACCGCACCTTCACCATAACGTCCCCTTAAGAACGTTTTGTCAGTGATAGCTTGTCTGTCGTCCTCATGAACTTGTGGAAAGGCCAAATTACCCTGTGTATGTATCCATTTGTGCACCCCTTCCCTTGCCTAATAGTTTCGGTGTATCTGACAAATGAAAGGTGTGCATGTTAAGTGTTGGTGAGACTGTGCATAGTGTTTCTTTTTCTGTTAACATAGCATGATGAATCTGTTCCGCAAATTAGTAGCCAAGATAGCTGCAGGTAAGCAATGTGGAGGTTTCCTATGCAGACAACGCCTGCCTGGCGTATCTGCAATAACAATTCAGGTATCCGTAAGACTGCAGTACAAGGCGCATGGCCGCAAGCGCCAAAGCACTTTGAATTACTTGTGGGAGAGCACGTCGAGCTGTCGTACAACTATGTTCATGCCTGGGGCATCCTCTGTGTGCTGGTAAGGATGCCCCTGTCGCCAGCCCTACAGAATCATACAGTAGGCTACCACATTTCAAGTAGTCTGCATGACTACGTGGGTTGCTCTGCAAACCTACCAATTTGTCCCTGCACCACGCCTGCCTGCATGAAGCCCACTTGAAAACAAGTAACAGCAACCTTGAGTGTACGCTGGGCTTGCTAAATGTCACAATAGTTTGATTGGTGTACTGCTTGCCTTTCCATGTCCCATGAAACAGACACACTGGGCCTCATTATGAGGTTGGAGGTAGCCTTGCAGGTCGGACCGGCAAGGCTACCCACAAACTCGCATCCGGGTCCGCCACCCACGAATGGGTAATTATCGGGTCATGCCAACTTTGGTGGACCCGGTAATTGCCCATTGGCGGGTGCTAGTAATAAGGGATTCCCCATCCCCATTCGGCCCCATAGGGCTGAATGGGGAGCTCGGATGCACCGGCATCTGATATTGAACTGTGAGTAACCAATTATAAGGAGCCTGCTGATTTTCCTCTCTCACTGTTGGGAATCCTATCAACTCCTTTTTCTGAAGTGCTTTGGACCATCTGCCTGCACCGGGTGGGAGGCAGAGTTAGTTTAATAACTGTGGCACGGGATGGAAGAACAGTGCTTTATAAAATCCAACCTACCTATCGACACATGTCCATTCATTTGTTTTGGAGACTGAGTGGAGGACATACCCTGATTCCCTAGAATTATTTTTGGCGCCATATCGTAGAGTGATGTGTATTATTTTGGCCCAAATGGAGTTGCTGCTCCTATGGAACAGACTGTTGGATTTATATCCTGTAGGAGGGTTTCACTACCAATACCAGCACTAATAACAGCCAGCCGAAAAGTCCATACGGGGCGGAGTGTCGGACACTGGCTGCTCTGTTAGCCAGTCGGACATGCCCTGTACGTTCCCCTGAAATATTAATACTCTACAGATCATTTGGAACGTCAGATCTACAATCTGTCCGCTTCCCTTCTTCCTTTTACAAACGTTACCATTAAATAGCTGTTGATTCAAAAGATTATAAGGGGTGGAGAGTCAGACCATGTTTGGTCTATTAACCAGGCGAGCTCTAACTCTAATTCAACACAGCTGTTCTATAATTGATTATACAACCTTTGCACAATTTACCCATAATCAAGCATAACTAATAACACCTTTGGGTTATTCATTCTGCCATTCTTCTTTCCATGGTATTTCTCTTTGTCAACCGAGTGGTGATTTACATCGTTTAAGGTACACACGTGCCAGAACCCCTACGAGATAGAGTGCTAGATCTCTTTGCCCTATTCAGCCAAGATTTTATTACTCTTTTGGCAAACCATTTACTGGGCAGATTTATTTGAGCCCTTTGGATTTTCCCAGAATTCATTGATCGTATTTCTTATATGTACAGAATACGCCAAATTCTGATCATGTTGTTTCTTCCCTTTATTCTGAGGCATGCACACTTTTTGCTTGCAAGGGGCAGAGCAGTCGATTTGGCCGTTCTGGTACACAGCCGGACGTCCTTTTATAGATCTCAAAGAGATATTAGGTAACCTTTTTAGCATTTTTGATAATAAAGTGATTTTAGTGTTTCCGGAGAACCTATTGTACGAGATCTTTTCGATTTTGTTCTTCCCTTTTTTCCTTGCTATCTGTTTTAACTTGGTTTTTTGAGCAGTGTTCTTGTTTGTATTTTTGTAGGACAGCATATGTACTTTACCAACCTTAAATTGCAGGCTATAGGACTCTGGTTGTTCTGTTACCTAGCTAGAGATATGTAAACCATAGTTGGAAAGCAGGTACTAGCACCTTACATTTTGCATCTAAACTTTGCACTGAGCACGTAAGCACTTTATAGAAATGTAGGGATCCCCTTAAGACAGTATGCACAAAAGTAAGATTATCTCTAAAATGGCAACCAAAATGAAACTTGGGTCAAGGTCCCCTCCACCAGTTTCAAAGAAATAGCATAGCCCTGCCATCTTACAGTGGCCCCTATATTCGAGCCAGTACTAACATCAGAGAGCATTACTTCAGACACCATTGACGCCTACTACTGTGCCATGGCAGCAGGTTTAAACCCTCTGCCGTATGTAGAAACAACAACAGTCCCATGATGCCTGGTACGACTCTGAATGCTGAGTGTCCAAGGGGGACCTCTTAAGGGAGATCAAATCAAATAGACTGTCTGAACAGATACACTCATTGAGACAAACATATAAAGAGCTGGTTAATAGGGGAAACAATAAAAGTAGCAGAAGAAGCTAAGTGGGAACTCTTAAAAAACCATCACCCAAAATAGTAAGCCTTGCTGGTTCTGGAATCTTATGACTGACATGTTAGCTGGTACCTTGCTTAATTCTGAAGTGGAATCATTTATCACCAAGGATATATGGCTCCAACACTTCTAGTAATCTCTATTCCATCTGTTCAGAGGGAGGCACTGTTCCTACCATAGCCCAATGAGTCCCCTCTGTTTCATTAGAATTCAGCGTGGAAGAAACATGCAAGGCCTTAAGATCTCAGAAACAAGATAAGGCCTCAGGAGTAAATCGGATTCCTGTCGCTCTCTTAAAGGAAGATGAAAACATTCAGGCTCCAATTCTCGCTTGGCTCTTCAACCATTTGAATAGTATCGACTATGTTCCCTCTAGTTGCCAGCAGGTTGAGATTGTGCCTATTTTCAAAAAAGGCGATAGACAGGTCCCATCAAATTACAGACCCATTAGACTGATTGATGAACTTTCCCAAAGCTCCTGGAAACTGCTTCTATCCTGCCTCGAGCAGTGGGTAGAGGATGAGGGAATCATATTGCATTTAAAGACTAGCTTTAAAAAGGGTCTGGGCACAATAGTCCAGGCTTTTTGCCTATTTACAATCTAAAGCAAGTACGCGAATCAGAAAAAAAAATGTAAAAATGTTTTGTAGATTTTAAATTCACGTTTGATTCTGTAGACAGAGCTACTTTATGGAATTTCTTGAGTAATCTTAAATCTCCTCCCTGCAGCAGAAATTAAAGCTCGTATTAAAAAACTATTAGAATAATTCTGCTACTGTCAGATGTGGATAAGGTGGCAAAAGAGCAACCTAATTCCCTGTGGTTAACAGAGAGCACCCGGGTTGTGTTCTTGCCCCCGCTACTCTTTTTGATTTTTGGTAAGGATTTGATTTTAAGAATCGCAAATCTAAACACTGACATCCCTACTATCGCCAAGCGCAAAGTCAGCATCCTTCTGTATGCAGACGATGACACAGTCCTAATTTCAAAGACAAAAATGGGCATTTTAAAACAGATAGCAGTTTTATCAGACTTTTGTAAAGAAACAACACTTTCAATAAATTGCTCTATAACAGTGATAATGGTGTGCAACTCTAGATGTAAAATCAAAAACAAGCATTTGTATTGAAGGGGACCGCCTCCAGCAGGTTCACCTCTATGATTATCTAGGGATCAGATTCCAGGATAATGTCAAATGGACCACCAAACTACACAAGCGCAAACTCATTCTTAAAAGATGCTCAGGTGCAATAGATACAATAAATTCTCAAACTGGGTATAGGCTTACATTAACTGTAATGGATGTTCATTTAGCCCAACCTCAGTCTGCTGCCCTATATGGCAGCGGGATTTGGGGGTATGGTGACCCCCCCCCTCTACCTCAGACGATGGTGGAGAATATATTCATAAAGAAAACACTAAATCTCCCCATTAGTACACCAATAATCCCATTATTGATGGAAACTGGTGTCAGAGCACTCCGATTGTTGATTTTGTAAACCCCTTTATTTTTTGCTACACCTAAACAAGTCGAATAATGCAAATAATGTAAGTCTTTATAATTAAATGTTTAGAGATGCAGTTGAATCTACCAATGGTAAATCATGTAGTTGTGCAGACACTTACATAGCCTATTGCATAGAATAGGAATGCCGCACCTGCTTACTGAAGGAAGTCCAGTTATGGATGAGATAGTGAGGGCAATCAAATCCAAACTTGACACCTTATATCTAGAGATCGTGATACTTGATTCCCTCAACCTAACAAGCTTCGTAGGCTACCTACCTTTTAAAAGTGAAATGGACCCTAAACCCTATCTTAATGAGATGTTTGCAAGCACCAATAGGTTATTATTTATGAACGTTAGATTAAAAGTCCTACCTGTTACGAAGCTAACCTACAAACGGTTTCACGATTCTTCTAAATTTTGATAATTTTTTACTACGGAAGTTGAATCAGACACTTTTTATTGACTTGTCCAGCCTATTCGCACCTGAGAAAGAAGTGGCTTTATGATATGATTTGATATGGCATTTGTAACGTGCCTATACACAAGTGTTTCAAGGCGCGACGACGCAAGGAAGGGGGAATAGAGGGAGAACCGAGACAAC
Organism: Ambystoma mexicanum; assembly: GCF_040938575.1. Taxonomy (NCBI): domain Eukaryota; kingdom Metazoa; phylum Chordata; class Amphibia; order Caudata; family Ambystomatidae; genus Ambystoma; species Ambystoma mexicanum. The sequence continues at coordinate 1,303,300,444 of NC_090932.1, forward strand.
GATCTTACTAGGCCAAGTGACATTGCGATTGCGCAAATGCAGGGGAGGGGAGAAGAGGAAATGTGCCAGGGGAAAGGGGCGGGGCAGTGCTGTACATGGGATCAAAACAATAAGAAGTGCAGCCAGCAGGTGGCAGGTGCAAGGGTAAGTGCAGACACCAGGTGTCCAAAAATGCAGGTAGGGGGACTGTAGGTTACAGATACAAACCCAAGTCCAAGGGTTGCCGGGAGGCAGTGCGGGTCTTCAACTGGGCGGCTAGAGACCTGGTCCCGAAATCAGAGGGTAGCCAGTGCACTATCAGACAGGAAATCAGCAGGGGAGAGGAAGAGAGAAGGCAGAAGCAAAGAGGAAGCTCTTGAGGTGCTTCCGAAACCAGAGATGGTTCTCCTCGAGCTCCAGAGAGGCAAGGAGACTGTTCCAGAGTGAGGCCCCAGCCGAAGAGAGAGATCTACCACCAACTCGTTGCTTGGAGAAGCGACTGACCCTGAGGGAGTTGGAGGTGGATGAGTGAAGAGCTCGAGTAGGAAGGTATTTACAAAGAAAGAGTTGGAGGTATTGAGGACATCAGAAGGCCTTGTGGACAATGCAGAGGGTCTCATTTGCATCTTTTTAAAATACTGTGTTCTCTCTATAAGTGATGCGTATACTTTGTGCAAAATGACCACCCATAAGGATGTAACAATTGCAGTGTATAGTTATTTGAACAAGGCCTGGCGAATTAGGCTGAAAACCAAGAATCTATTTTATTGCTGAATCTGCACACTGGTCTTTAGCTTTTTTTTTTTTTACCTCTTGATGAATTTTGATGTTGGTTGTGAATAATGTTTAATAATCTGTAATATATGTAGTTTATTTTCTCACAATCTGATGTATTCTGTGCTTTACTATTATGGGAATGTGCCCGTAATAAAGTTATTATTGATTGATTGCTTTCTTCCATCAGATAGAAGAACAGGCAACCTCACATTGTGCACCATAGCTCAGCTCATTCTATGGTAGTTCTTGTATGAGCTACGGTTACTCAATCACAGTTAGCCGCGCAATCCGCCCCAATACATTTACATAGCTCTCCTCCTTTAGTGTTACTACGGCAGGTGAAACCACCAGTTTTTATTTTTGGCGGGTGAGGCACCACAGAAGTGTATTTGTGTGAAGGAGGCTTGGCAGGTGAATCACCTGATTGCAAGGTGGGTCATACCCGCCAAAAGCGTGTGTGTTGGGTGGTATTACATTTCATAAAAATGCCCACAGTTGTAGTGGGGATATAGACATCTGCAAAAATGAATTTGTGTGCGTTTTAGTCTCTTTGTGAACTTTGCTGACCAAAAAAAGCCTTTATACCTGCAAGAAAAATACCATTATTGTAAAGTCCTGTTTTTCTAACAGACACTATAATCTTTTAATGCAGGTTTACTCTGTTGCATATGTTTCTTCAAATTTGCAATTTACTATCACCTTTTTAGGTTTGTGCTTTTTTTATATAGCTTATTTGGATGGGAGTTATTGTACTTCATTAGGAGGTTGGCGGTAACCCGTTGGTGCAACTAGCGGGTTGCCACTGACACCGTAACACCAGATCCGCCACCTGGCTTTCTGGTGCCACCGGGACATTACAAGTCCCGGCGGGGTGGGAAATCAAGCAGCAGATCTTGTAAGTCGCCATTCCCATGGTGTCCGTTAGGAATGGGGGCGCGGAAGCACCGGCACCATCACTGATGGTGCCGGTGCTTCCATGGCAATTCTGCCTGCCGGGGTCGCGGAAGCACCCGGCAGGGTCAGACCTGCTGGGCACTGCAGCCTGGGCAGCCAGACTCGTAGTGTGGGGGTCCAGAAACAAGGGTGCTGATAAGCTTACCGGCTCTCGTTTCCGGACCACCACACTTGTAATGAATCCTATTATTTTGGGCTTATTTTGAAAGAACTGTAGGAAACCTGGGGTTACTCTCCCATGTAGACCCAGAGAGTCCTCTATTCAGGTGGTAAGGGGAGGGCCATCGCTTTTGGATCCCAACCCTGGGGGTGGACGAGCGAGGGAGGATCACCTCTGTAGGGGAGTCTGGGGTTGCGCCCATTGGAGGACCCCAGGTCAGACGTGGTATACCAAAAGGACAAGAAACGAAGAGGAGGAAGCATTCATGGGATATGCAAGTCCCGCTGTCCCTGATCTAAGAGGGAGGTGAGAGTATTGTACCAAAATAGAAGTAGGCAATGGTGAGGGTCAGACGAGACAAAGGTCTGGCTTTGATCTCGACACATATTTAACTTCGGCCCTTTTAGATCATAGAGTGTGCTATCAAGACCAGTACTTTCATAACAGGGTGCCAGAGGTAGAGACTAACCTTAAAGAAAAGGAATCACCCGAGTTGTGTAAAAACAATGCCAGGGGATTCCCTTTTCTCCTCTTTCAATCACCCCATGATTATTCAACCTACAAACATAATTTCCATCTCCTCCTCCCCATTTCCAACATGTACTGGGACGAGGAGGAGGCAACCAGGAGTTGTAAAGATTACCCATAGGACCAACACTCTGAGGGAGAGCCCTACTACACTTCTCCACTAGGCTGTCCTGCTAATGGAGTCAGGCACGGTCAGGCACCTGACATTAACCAAAGACACCCGACTTCACTCTCCCAGTTAGAGTATACAAGGTGTGGTTCTGCCAGGTGGAGAGAGCGATCTGGGGATGCTGGATGGATTGTGGAGCCAGGGAACAGGAGGCTGCAGCAGGAGGCGCATGGAGGATCCAGAAGGGAACGGGACGCCAGGACGCTGACCCTGTGTGTCAGAGGGGTTGCAGCATGGCAAGGGAGCTGTGTCTCCATGGAGCCGAATTGGGAAAGCTCTGACCTGTTGGCCATATCCAGGCCAGTGCTCTTTCCCCGAGGCATGTGTGCCGGTCCCAGGAGTGTCCGAGGGGCAGGTGGTGAGACCCTGACCTCAGCCCACATATCCCAACAAGATTGGCCACCAGCGCTGCGCTACGGGGTGAGTTTCTAGAAAGAGAGGGAGCGAGAAACTTAGTAGCATGTGGGTGGCTGGAGCAGGAACAGTAACAGAGCGGAAAACTGCAAAAGGCGAAAGAAAGCAGAGGAAAGAAAGGTACGCACGAGCCTCACGAGCGGCACGAAAACAGAAAATGGCGAAAGGTAATGGTTTTCAAGACCGGGAAGCAAAGAAAGGGTGCAAGCTACACGAAGGAGAAAAGGAAAAGGTGCAAGAGGCACAGCAAAGTGAAAGAAGAGTGTGAGAGGCACAGCAAAGTAATAGAAGTGCACAAGTGGCACGACAAAGTGAAAGGTGTGCAAGAAGCATGGCAAAGCGCAAAGTGTGAAAGAGGCACAGGAAGGAAAAGGTGCAAGAAGAAAAGTACTGAGTTTAAAGAAAGGGGCCAGAAATCAGAGTGGGCGCACATAGGAGGAGCAAAAGCCCCGTGTTCTCGAATGTCTCTGATACTGTCCTGCGAAGAACCTTGCTTTGAGAGATACATCCTGACAAGGTGAACTTTTAAGTGAGTTTTTGTTTGAGACCAGAGGGGCCTACGCTTTGGGAAGGGAACCCCGAGAGGTCCATGTAGAATTGTGAAGGACATTGTTAAAAGTTGAAAGGCCAAGGCTTTGGGAAGAGAACACTGAGAGGCCTAAAGGGAACTGACAGGAACTGAATCTTCATTTTACACAAGAGAGGCCTAGACTTGGTGAAGGGAACCCTGAGAGGCCCAGAGGCATTGTGAACTTTATTGACTTGCTACAAGAGCCCTACTTGGAAGGTTCTGCGGGCAAGGTTCTGCGGGCATCCCTTTTTGCAATGTACAATTCTTAAACTGGCAGAACTAAACCTGACAGTAATTTGTCTCGTGAGGATCGCTCAGGCGCAACGTGCTGGCCTTGGAAACAAGATGACGCAGAGCAACACAGGTTTGATCCTTGGGTCTGTGCTTAGAAACCTCTGGGTATTAAGCAGGTTATAAATAACCAATTACAATTACAATGCAACCTTGATTTGCATTTCTTTTTGAGCCACCATTTTTTCTTTAAGAAGACCCCACATCACATTTGTTTTAAGAGTGACGGCAAGCATAGGTTTTGACACAGACAGACTTTGGTTTTGGATTGACGGACATCGAGAGCCGTTCGAAGCATCAGAACAACCCCATTAGAGTTAGGGCCAGTTAGGCATTACATCAACCCTACAAAGTTTTATATTAACGTTTTTCAAACGGTTTCTTTTGAGTCTGTGCTCTATTGATACCCTTACACCACCAGATATTTACCACAATGAATTGAAAGAGGACTGATTTCCAAAAATAAAGAATGGGTTGAGGGAATCGAAGCGTTAGGGGAGTAAAGCAGCTAGACCATGAGGCCTCATTTTACCAAGACATTTTGATAAAATTTGGAGGGAGGGTCGAGGTGAGGAATTTAGGGCATGACCACCATTAGGCAGCCCAACACCGTGGGTGCATCCCCCCTGTGCCACCAACCTTATAGGCAGGCCGCCACCTTACCTGAGTGACAAGCAGCACAATCCCATGCAGCCTTTATTTTCATGGGGGACTGTGCTGCCTTTCTCTCTGCAGGGGTGCAATCCCACTACACTGTTTCTTTTATTGTTGCAGAGACTGTGTTCCCCAACAAATGTAGCATCAAATAATGGGAGCCAACAGGACGTCGGAAGACTGGCCCCGTCAGCTCTCATTATTACAGAGAGGAGCCTCTCCCGTTAGTTATCAATGTGAATGTGCTGACTGACAGGAGAGCAGGGTCGGACTGGGACAAGAAATAGGCCCGGTCACAAGTGGCCCACCTCTCGCCTCAAAAAACTGGCCCACCCCTCGCCTCACAACCCATGACCTCTGATGACATCACCAGAAGTGATGACATGTGACCCCACCCCAAAGTGACATCCCGGGAAGCGATGAAACACGACCTTTCACCCCTTGACAAAACAGGAAGTGGCATCAAATAGCATTGGACCCAAGTACACTAAATTACTGTGAATCCAAGCAGACGTCAAAGGCAAAATGATAATATATTATATAGCACTTACACTTAAGCTCTTTTTTTATTTTTTATAGAACAAATATGCATACAATATCACCCAACCTGTGTTGGTATTCATTTATCGACCTAAGAAGGATGAATGGCTTTTTGAAGAAAAAAAAAGAAAATTTGAAAAAAAAAAGATTTATTTTTTTCTTCCAAACCGGTCCCCACTCCCCAGGCATGATTTCGAAAGGTCGTCGGACCAATCCGACGCTGCAGGAGAGGCATTCTCTCCTGTTAGGCAGCGTGTCTACGTCCCTAGAGGGAAGGGCCACCCGGTCTCGCCTGTGTGAGCGCATGCAGGCAAGAGGAGTGTATTTTTTTGTTTAATGTGTATGCATGCATGCATATATGCATTGTACGTATGTCTTTTGGTGCTTGTGTGAATGCGCAAGTGTGTGCCTGTGTGCGTGTGTCCCCCTACGTGGGGTTGCTTTGGCCATGGCATTCTTTTAACTTTACCCTGGTGCACACAGTAATGGGCAAACATGGTAGGTGAAGTGTTATTACGTGGATAGGCTGGCCTACAAGGTAGGCCAGCCTATCCACGTAATAACACTTATCTTTGCTTTACCTATGATGCACAATTACTGTCCATCAAGGGGAAAGCAAACCTGATTTGGCTAGACTGGCCTACAATCATGTGCAGCCTAAGATGTGGCCGACCTGGGCAGTCACCCAGGGTGCCAAACTAACACAATATGGATAGGGCACCATAGCCTCAGCCATGCCAGCATGAAGGAGCTTTTGAAAAGCTCCTTTGTGCTGGTGTGGCAGCAGCCGTGGTGCCCTATGTAAAATAAAAGCCCCCCCAATGCTGGTGCCGCAGTGACACCCTACATAGGTGAACAGCTCCCCCCCCGCCCCCACGTAGGAAGAGCTTTTCACTTACTTTGGGAGTCACTGCCCCGCTAGCATGGGGGGGGGGGCAGCTTTTCTATTACTGAGGATGCCACTTCCACGCTATCTCGGTGGAGACTTCCAATGGCTTCCCTGAGCTGGTGTGGTGGAGGTACCCTACTTAAATGAAAAGCAACCCACTCTCATGCTGGTGCCGGGCTCCCCTTCACAGGAGTGGAGAGCTTTTCATTTAAATAGGGGTCCGCTGACACATTAGCATGGGACAGCCTTGAAAGGCTTACCCGAGCTGGTGTGGTGGCGGCACCCTATTTAAGTGAAAAGCTCCCCACTCCTGTGTTGGAAAGGGGAGATTTTCAATTAAATAGGGCAACACTGCCCACAAATAAAAAAACTCTGATACAACCATTCTCCTTGGGGGACGAGGAAGGTGGGCTGAGGCTCATGTCGAAACATAGCATTTTGCATAAAAGCAAATAGCATTTTGGCAACATGAGGATTTCTTATGTTCCCAAAATTCTCTTTGCGTTTATGCAAATTGCATGTTCTAAATTTAAAATTGTGGGCATTCCTTTAAGAATGCCCACAATTTTAAATGTGAAATATCTCTGTGATAAAAGGTTCAGAAAGAAAGAATGAGTTATGGAAGTTGGTCACCATTTTTTTTATTTTGTTTGTTTTAAGTCCACAAGCACCTTTACAAATATTTCATTACATAACTGTATAAAACAATGTATTCCAGTATACATAAGACACACAATTCTAAAATCATACATTTTTTTAACAATGTTTACAAATTGCAGCAAATATAAAAACAGAGAAAAAATCCACGTAAATAACAGTCCTTTGTGATCCATTATGACATAGACCCCAAATCTAAATTATAAAGTTAAAGAAAATAAACAAACAACAAAATCAATACAATTCAATAACAAAGCAAAAGGAAAAACACAAAAAAGGGAGAGAAAGGCCACATGAAATATGAGTGCTTTTATATTACACAAAGGCCCAGGGATCATTAAATTCAACTAATTCAAATAAAACATCTCTGAGTGGCAACTTTGTCTCAAAGACTCAAGACGTCAAACAGCTGTAATTTATTATACAAATAAAACGGAAGTGTCAGTGCAAGAGTAGCTGTCAAACAGACATTAAATCACATAACAAACTCATGTTTCGTATTACACAGAGGACCGGAGATCAATACATTCAAGTACACATCTCTGAATGACAACTTTGTCTCATAAACAATGAACATAAAACATTTCTTATACAAATATAACAGAAATGTTGGTGCTAGGGTGACTGACAAACAGACATTAGTAGCAAATTGCTATAGACTGTGTCAAGCAATGACAGATGTCAAACAATAGATAAGGCACAGAACACCAGCAGACCGTTACATGAAGCTAGACCAGTTCCTCTTCCAGTTTTACATTGATGTGATTTATCATACGAGATGCTGCAAAAATGATCGAATTCGATCGCCCCACATACATCTCATCCAAATGAGATTCCGGGACAATGGCGTTGTTGCCAACAAAATTTCACTCATAAAGTGTGTTCTATGACTTTCAAACTGGGGACACAAAAAAAAAGAAAAAGGTGTTTTAAGGATTCCTCGACCCCGTTAGCACAACAGAAGCGACAATCAGTGTCCGTCCATGCCGTAGATCCAAGAGACCAATTCCTAGTACAGGATTTCATGTGGAGTAAGTCCAAACGGAATCTCATATATAAGGTTCTTGTTTTGTTTCATGGAAACATAATAAGGTAAGGAAAGCGCGGAACTCGATTGTGTCTAAATTTCACTTATTCCTTAAACGAGGAGTAAGTAGCGATGAGATCTGAGGTTACCGCCCAGTCATTACGAAAATTTCTTTTTTTTGCCAAAACAGAGCACCACTTGAGATCTTCAGTTGTTAAATTCAAAGATGCAAGTAGGCTCTGCAAGCGTGCATGGAATTGCGCTATTGAAACAGGAGATAACTTGGTTAGCATAATAGCAAGATCTTCGTAAAGAGAGTTTGGTGGTGGAGAACACATCTTGGCGAAGTTTGATAACGTAAGCCAGGTGAATTTAGAAGCCAGTGAGGAAAGACCTAGCTCATGTCTCAAGATGGCATTAGGTAAGTACATGGGAAGGCCCAACACTGACTTCCAAATTTTTCCCTGGATTTTATTTAAAAAGGGGCCAATCTCAGCAAGACATAAATCTGGACCGTAAAGAATCACAGCCTCGACCTTCATCTGATAGAAGTCTAAAAGAGGGACTAGTGGACATTTGCAATGTTTTCCAAATATAATTTGCATTTGTGCTGTGAGATGTATGACTTTGGATGAAACAGATGTCTGCCATTTATTCTACATTTATTTCAAATTGTACCCTAAGTAGACCATCTCAGAGGAGACGTTATTTGCATTATAGTTGATGGTCCATTTAAACAATCAAAGTTTTTTTTTGGCTGAAAAAATAAGGATATTAGACTTCGATGAGTTTATGGCCAGGTTATTATGTGAACAATAAGAGAAGAACAGATTAAGCTGGTTTTGAAAACCGAAATGTGTCTGGTCAAAAAGAATCACATTGTACGCGAACGCAAGCCATTGCAGTCGTAAGTCACCCAGTCTGACCGGAAAAACCTCAGAAGCATTCCCATAAGAGATCGGTGTCAGCAAGGTAAAGATTAAATAAAGTGGCTGCAAGATTGCAGCCTTGCTTGACACCGATCTCGGTAGGAATAGGATCTGACAGGAGCCCTGCGGCATTAATCTGGACTCTAAAGTTGGTATTATGATGCAGTAGGGAGATGAGAGCAACAATATAAGGTGGAATCACATAAGCCAACATCTTTTCCCACAGGCGCCCTCTAATGACATTGTCAAAGGCTGATGATAGGTCGAGGGCTGCCATATAGATAGGCCCAGTGGAAGTGTGGTGGGCTGAGGAGATGAGGTGAGCAAGTATGATAGCGTTTAATTGCGCCCCCATGGCCTTTCAAAAGCCGACCTGCACTTTAGACAGAATAGGGTTCTGCGCCATAACGATTTCCAATTCATTAAGTATAAGTAAGGCAAAGATCTTCGCTGCTACATCGATTAGCGCAATAGGCCTAAAGTTATTGGAATCGTCAATTGGCCCTTTTTTATGAAGAGGAATAATAATAGAGCTAAGCCATGAACAAGGAATTTTCTTGAAGTGAAATATATTCCAAAAGATTTGCAAAAAGAACGTCGCCCAAAAGAGCGGGTCGTCTTTTATCACACATGGTGGAAGTCCATCAGGACCAGCAGCCTTAGAGAGTTTTAATTTGTGCATGGGCCAAAGTATATCTTTTATGGACCATGGGCATAATGTCGGAATGTGATGATGCAAAGTATCCACTTCAAAGGGCGTATACTGCAAAGGTAGTGTGTATTTAGATTTCTTTTTTAATTTACCAAGGTAGGCCATCAATCCCTGTATCCAAAACGGAGCGAGATACCCCCCCCATAGGCCTCCTCAAGATTGCCCAGATATATTTGTTTTTTTGTTTGCACAGGAGCTGCACCATCAGCTGATTGTCTTGTAGGTGTTTTCGAAAACAATTTTTTTTTAGCTCCATTTTATGGTGGGCAATAATTTTTTTCTTGGCCTGAATATACGTGTCTGGATTATAAGCAATAGCTTTAGCTTTTCTTATTTCATGATTTTTAGAGCTCTTAAGAAAGGCAATCGAGGAAAGATGAGCGTGTGTGTATGTGTGTGTGTGTTCGGAGATCCGGGCAAAATGACAGTGAGGTGCAACAGACTACGCAGATGACCATTGATCATTTTCATATCTCATTCGACTGTCCTCCCCATAAGTTAAAAAGAGTGAGCAGAGTTGGAATCAACCCAACGATCACGATTTACTAAATAGGCCAATTGTCTGCAAAGTCCCGGATTCCAATGAATAGAGAGAGCAGGTCTGTCCATTTGCAACAAAGAAAGGACAGGCATGAGTTGAAAGCTAGGTAGCCTATGGTGAATGACAGTCGATAATATCCTGTGATCACCCAAAAGGGGATTTATAATACTCACAGGATCCATAAAGCCTGAAAGCAACCTAGAAACAGCAATGTAATCAATCGAAGAACAGGCTGCCCAACTGCCAAGCAATATGGGAAGAAAGTGATGCTGGCAAAATAAGATGAATGTCCCTTTCTTCAAGGAACTGGGCCCATTTGCGACCCCTGGTAATGGATTGCTTATGGTAGGAGGATGAACTAGACCTTCTACGGGCGAACTCATCAGCCAAGAGAATGGCATTAAAATCGCCACCTATGATAATCTCGCATTCATGATAAAGTGCTATAACATCAGAAAGAGCGGCATTAAGGGTGAAAATCGCCCTGTCTACCTACAGATAATAACTGGGGATTCCAGTATAGAGACGCAAGTAATAGATACTTACAAGGAAACTCTTCCAGATGAAGTACGATGATCAAACAAAGATCAGATGAGTGAAAGTATTTAACAGAAAATCGCATAGTGTTCTTGATTAAGATCGCTAGTCCTCCGGAAGACCTTCCCACTGGCGCTCGTTTCGCAGGATGTATGAAGGATGAATGTCCAACCAATTGAAAATCGGAAGGGCACATAGTTTCCTGTATGAGAAAGATCGAAGGAATGTGGGGTGGGAAGAGCGATTTATGCCATGAGATAAGATTTTGCAGACCACAACAGTTCCAAGAAACTATGGAAAGCAACAGGGTTAAGAATTGGCTGCAGGCTCCCCACCCTGCACAGCAGCTTTAAATAAGGGTTAGAGCCAGGCCAGACCTTTTAGAGCACTGGCGAAAGAAGTTAGTTATTCAAGCTGCGACAGGTTCTTGTTTCGACGGAGAAGGACCACACGTCATCCATTGAAAAAAAGACCTCCATCTCCAGACCAAGTAATTTCAGATCAGAATTGTGATTCCATAGGAGCTTTGCAATTATGTATGATTGAGTTTGGCAAAGCATACAATGATTGTTGTGGTTGGCGAGCTTGATCCATTCCACATCGTTGGAAACTAAATTGCATAGAGATGGGATTTAGAAAAGTGTAGTCATTAAGAAGGAGCGATTTATTCGTGAGTTACCATTCAAGAGAGGATCGCTCGTCCAACCTAAAATGGTTGTCATCTCATTCGGAATTTCCCTAAGTGAGGGTGAAGCTCTCTTCCCCAAGGAGATGGACACAACAGGTATACCGGTAGTGGGGAGAGCGTGCGAATGAGGGAGTGTAGATGCAGTAGAAGAGCCATCTGGCATAGTAGACTGTGTGCCATTTATAGGATAATGCGATTTAAGCAACGAAATACTGACTTTCTCTGCACTATGTGAAGTCTGCAAGAAAGTTGGCAATTCGATATTCGATGGAGCAAGGGAGTGGATGCAGCGTTCAGCAGAAACACAGTCAACAGAAGACGCAGTAGTTATAATGCCGTCTAAGTCAACAACTTGCGAGGTAGTTGAAGCTGTTTTATTGCCAGTAGTTGTAAAGACATTAGACATTTGCAATTGAACCAGCAGTGTTTGGAGGCCGGTGTCACGGACAGATAACAGGGCTTTAGAATCTAGGCTTAATTGTGCACTGGGAATCTGTGTTAGAGACTAGTTAGCCTCACCAGAAAAACACTTGGAGGCCAAGGAAGATGGCAAAGGTCCTTCCTTTGGTTTTATTTGAAGGACTATTTTGCTCTCTTCGTTTAACAGATTAAGGTCTGAGACTTGAACCTCGCGCGCGAGAGAGAGATATTGCAAAGCTTTTTGATGTTGGAATTGTACCATTTAGTTTTCTGAAGTGCTTGGTTTTTAGATTTAATTTTGAGACCACTGCCCGCATTATTATAATATGTAATTCTCTTAAAGCAGTATGAGTGAAATCATGGCCCTTATCCATAAGATTCAGAATGCTGTCGAACCAGGAAAGTTTTGAAATGCTTGTTCCGAAAGATTGTCCATATTATTGTCATGCAAAGAAGGAGATGTGGCTGATGTAGGGATTCGGGGGGGAACGTGAAGCCTCTTTTGGCAAGTCCAAAGGAAAGGAATCTTAGGTGGAAGGAGGAGGCAGGTGAACAGGAACAAAAAATGAAGTTGAGGCAGATGGAGAGCTAGCCTTCATAGGTGCTGATGGGGAAGTATTAGGTAGAAATGTCAATGAAAGATATGCAGGGCAGACATGGTGTGAGGGTGTATCTGATTTGTGAAAGTGGACCTGTTCACAATGTTTGGTAATTTTAGAAACTGGCGCTGAAGGACCCATAGACAGGCACACCCGTTGGTCCAGTTCGGACAGAACAACCGGGGCAAGAAGAGAAGTATCTGACAGGGGAACAAAGTGACCTTCTTCTAAGATACCTGCGATTGCTGTTTTGAGCTTCAACATATCTGTAGAAGGAAGAGTGAAACTCGAATTGGGTTTGTTTACCTCTTTGAGCGAAAACACGCTCTGTGAGGAAGGTGGAAGACTCCTTTCATTAGGAAGTTTGGCAATCACAGGTGCTGCTCCAGAATCTGGAGCTGATGGATTATCACCGGGTTTAATAGCAACAGGATTGTCAGGATTTTCAAATGACGGTGAAAGAAAAGAACGCTTTCCTCGTAGGCATTGGTAGATCATTTGAAAAGCCTGCTGTGGCAGAAGCTTCTGAGGCTAATGTCCATTATAAAGGAGCAAGAAAGAAAAAACAAAAGTACGAAAAAAACAGAGAAAAAGAAAGGAAAGTAGAAAGTTAAGCGCCACCCCGCAGTGTTTCACAAGGGATATGGATATGGCATATGCTTCATGGCGAAGCACCAAACGCGGGAGACGTGGTTTAGTGAGTAAATAACTGCTAAACACAAGGGCAGACTAGCAGAATTTCCAGAGGGGGGGGGGCGAGGGGAAGGAATAACTAATGCGTGCAAATGTGCATCAGACCGAAACTAGACAAAAACAGAAGGAAGCTGCTGTAAAGAGAGAGCAAAAGTGAAAAACAGCAGCACCAAGGGGCGAAGCGTGTAGTAACAACGAGAGATAGTCTTTGGGCTAATTACAATAATAGTAGCTTCTGGGAGATGCAGTCTGTTCAATCTGGTGATAATAACACACCTTCAAATGAGGCTAGGCTGGCACTGGAAATGTCAGCATATATGGACCGAAAACATTGAAGTCAATGGAAGCACAAGATTAGGCTCCTGGTAATACATTCCGCACAAATAAACGCCAGGTCTAAAGACGTGTACGGCACAGAGACGAAGCAGCGCGGCACAGAGACGAAGCAGCGCAGCACCACTCCTCGCGTTTGAAAACCAATAACGAGGGAGGGGAACAAGTTAGCGGAGCGGGCACAGAGATGACTGTGGTGTCACGTGCCCTTACGCAGAGGGTCACGTGACACGAGCGAAATAAAGGAATCACCGGAACTGGCGTGCGAGCGCCAGTCCGGGTTTAAGCACCCCACGAGTGAGTCGTGTCGTTCTTCGCACTGCGGCCTCTCCCGCGCAGCGCACCCAACAGGCCCGCCCGCGCTCACTGCCTGAGGCCGGGCGCGAGGGCAAACATCACACTGGCGACGAAGCCGACTACGAACCCGACGCAGACCCGCGCCTACTCAAGCGCCTACTCAAGCGGAGCCGCGCCCCAACGCCTGCAACGACGCACCGCCTCCGACACACCCACGCGCCGTGGACATCACGCGGCCGTGTATAACGTGGCACACAAGTTGGTTGAAGCCCTGCAACTGCTAATGACAAGGGCTCCCACACGCAGCAAGGAAAGGCCACTCGACGCTCCTCCTGCACCTCCGAGAAAAGTCAGGTACTGCAAAGCTGCGTACATGCCAGTTGCATAAACCCCTGCGACCTTTCAATGACACCGTGAACACCGCCACCCAAGGTTTACGCCCCAACGCCAGGGAGGCCACGCAGTGTACCAACATGTCCAGCCCAAGCACCAGCCCCGTGAGGACAAGCATGAGCTCATCTTCTAGGAGGAGCCTCTCCAATGAACATCCCGACCCATCACAGACGACATTCATGCCGCCATTCGACCCATTCACCACGGGTGCGGCCATCAGGTGGGAAATCTGGCTTCAACAGTTTGAGATGCACCTCGAAGCCAGAGACATTACCACGCCGAAGAAGATGCACACCTTCCTCCTACTCAACATCGGAGCTGCGGCCCTGCGCCTCTTCAACGCCACACCGAACCGCGGTAACGCAGACAACTATGACGCAGCGAGATCAGCACTCATTAACATGTTCAAACCCGACCTCAACCCAGACTATGAACGCTACCACTTTTGCATGGCGAGGCAGCGGGAGAAAGACAGTAGACAAATTTCACGCTCGCCTTCGCGAAATGGCAGTAGGCTGAGAGTTCCCGGACGAAGAATTTGCCATCCGTCTCCAGATCATCAACGGAATATCCTCTGAAAAATTGACAAGGGCCATACTGTATGAAAGAAACATACGCCTGTCACGCATCCTCGAAATGGCGCGCCTCCGAGAACAGACGGAGGACCAGGTAGCGGTAATGGAAGCGGCAATCCAGAGATTACCACTGGACAACCCTGGACCCGCAGAGGACGTAGCAGCCATCTCCAGACGCCAAAACAGTCGCACGAAGCAGGATCCGAGGCCCCACCCGTCACAGGGGCGGGACAAGAGCTGTAAGTGGTGCGGAGGCCCGTGGCACAAAGGAGATTCATACCCCGCGTGGGGATCCACGTGCAGGAAATGCAATCGCCTCAACCATTTTGCCGCGGTCTGCCTGAACCCGCCAGACAAAGACTCTGCCCCACGTCAGACGCAAGAACGCCGGAAAAAGTTTGCGCCCAGAGAATCCTCCTGCCAACAAGCACGCAAAGGAAAAGCCAGAGCCGTCGACGAATCCCAGAGGTCCCCAGACTCGAGCATTAGCGACGACAGCGACAGCAGCACATCTCCCGAAAGGAGAGACAAAGGAAGACGGAAAAAGGGAAGCAGACAAGTACATCACATACACTTAATATCTGCAGTAGAACCACACCGGTCACGACAGAGGAAAAGACCGTTGTGCACCGTTCTCTCTAACGGAGAACCACTAAAGGTGGTCATTGACACTGGCGCAACAGTAAACGTTATGCCGGTGGCAGCATTCAACAGACTTCGCCCGAAACCCGACCTACAACAGAAGAAAGTCAGACTATATGCATACGGATGTAAGAAATCCCTCCCCGTGCGAGGGTCATTCAAGTCAAACTTTGCCCACGAGAACACCAACTGCCGTGCACGCATATACGTAGTGGACGTTACTGAGCTGCAAAACGGCTGAGAAGCTAAAACTAATACACTTTGCATTCGGCCTCCAACATGACGAACTCAGCAACCTACCAAGACGACACAGAAAACTATTCCAGGACATCGGGTGCCTCAAGGGGAGAACCATCAAGCTCCACATAGACCCCACCATTGAACCGAAAGCAGTTCGACACAGAAGGATCCCATTCCACCTGACAGGCGCAGTAGAAAAAGAACTGGCCAAGCTCGAAGAAGAAGGGATCATTGAGAAAACATCCGGACCGACTCCGTGGGTCTCACCCATGGTTGTAGCCCAAAAACCTAAACAGCTGAACGCAGTAAGAATATGCATAGATATGAGGCTTCCCAACGTAGCGATCGGGAGAGAACGCCATGTGACTCCCACGATCGACGAACTCATCGTAGATCTCACCGGAGCAACAGTCTTCAGTAAAATTGACCTCAGATCAGGCTATCACCAGTTAAGGCTATCCAAGGAGTCAAGATACATTACCACCTTTTCGTCTCACCTCGGCTTGATGAGATACAAACGACTCAACTTTGGAATATCTTCAGCCGCAGAAGTGTTCCAACATGAAATCTGCAAGGTCATCAAGGGATTAGAAGGAACCACCAATATCAGCGATGACATCCTCGCATAGGCCCCAAACAAAAGTGAGCACCATCGGCGTCTAGCGGCAGTCTTGAAAAGGCTCGAAGAAGCAGGCCTGTCACTCAACGCAGAGAAGTGCGAATTCAGCAGGAGTGAACTATGTTTCTTTGGCTACATATTCAGCGCGCAAGGCGTATCCCCCGACCGGTCGAAAGTGCGGGACATAAAGGACTCCAAAGCACCACAATCAGCCTCCGAAGTGAGAAACTTCATGGGGATGGCAACCTACTGCGCACGCTTCATCCCCGACCTCGCAAGCATTGCGAGCCCGCTCAGAGAGCTGACAAAGAAAGACCAGAAGTGGGAGTGGACCGCAGCCCATCAACAAGCATTTCAACAAATCAAGGACACTATCTGCCTCCACCACCATGGCCTTTTTCAACATAGAAAGGCAGACTGAACTCCTCGTTGATGCCAGCCCAGTTGGCCTAGGGGCGGTGTTAACCCAAACAGATAACGAAGGCAAAGTGTTCCCTATCGCATTTGCCAGCAGGGCACTCACAAAACCCGAACAAAACTACGCACACATAGAGAAGGAGGCCCTAGCCATCTTGTGGGGATGCCGCCATTTCAAAGTGTACCTGCTAGGCAAACAGGCGAAAGTCTTCACAGATCACAAACCATTGATCCCGATCTTCCGAGGCTCTGCCCCCCACCCGCCTGCACGCATTGAAAAATGGATGCTGCAGCTACAGCCGTACAACATCGAGGTGGAGTACCGCCCAGGATCGGACAACCCGGCAGACTATCTGTCCCGCCACCCGAGGCCAGCTACCGACAGCGAACACCGCCAAGCGGTAGAAACCGACGAGCATGTCTGCCACGTAGTTGCCTGCGCAAGGCCGCGAGCCCTGACACTGCAAGAAGTGGTACGCGAGACAGAGGAAGACACCGACCTACAGCACACAGCCACAGCCATCCATTACGGGAATTGGAAAAACGATCTCGTGTGAATAGCCCAACGCACAACATCGGCGCAGACCAAGCTCAGAGCACTGTTCGGGATCAGACACGAACTCTCAATAGCCCCGGAAGGAGTGCTGTTAAAAGGGCACCGAATCATACTACCAGAATCTCTGGAAGAGAGAGCTCTCAAGTTAGCCCATAGCGGGCACCAGGGAATCGTAAAGTCAACAGCATACCTTAAATCTACGATGTGGATGCCGAACATGCAGCAAAGGGTAGTGGAATTAGTAGAATCCTGCGCAGCCTGCCAAGCATCCAGGAGGCCCGAAAATCCTGAACCGATCAGCAGTGTCCCGAGGAGCTCCACACGCTGGGACGCAGTCAGCATGGATCACTGCACCATTGCCGGCGAAGGTTACCTGCTCGTGATAATCGACGAGTTTAGCAGATATCCGGAAGTAGAACATGTAGCCTCTACCAACGCCGAAACCACCATCCTCGCGCTGGAGAAGATATTTACTACTCACGGAATTCCGAGGAAAGTAAAAAGCGACAACGGACCCTCTTTCACAAGCCAGGAGCTACGCGAATACTTTAAAGAAGTGAACGTCAAACACCAGCGGATCACCCCGAGATGGCCCCAAGCAAATGGAGATGCTGAGCGGTTCATGGGGTCGCTCAACAAAGTCATCAGAATTGCCAAAGAACAAGGACACCCGTGGCTGAAGACAGTATATCGGTTTTTGAGAACACACCGGCAAACCCCACACTCAGCCACCGGGATCAGCCCCGCCGCCCTCATGTTCGGGGTACCCATACAAGCAGAACTCCTCATACACCCCCACCGGACAGCCCCAGAACCTGACATCCCAGCAATTGACGCCAGGCGGCTAAGGCGAAACGAACAAGAGAGCATCGCCAGGAGAGCCTGCCACCGAGAACTGACCCCCCGGAGACACCGTCATTGTCAAGAACCCTGCACCACCCAAAAAAATGTCCCTCAACTTCGAAGTGCAACCATGGACAGTCAGGACAACCAACCATTGCATGGTTACCGCCACCCGAGGGGGAGAGACCGTGACAAGGAACGTGTCCCACTTCAGGAAAGTACCCCCAGAAATGTGGGAAGAACCGTCAACGCTCCCGAGAGGAAACGGAGGAGAAATGCCGGCTACACCTCAAGGACCGACACCACGGGGTGGTCTAGCGCACCAGGAGACCCGGACAGATCATACCTGCCAGACGAGAGAACCGAAGCAGAAGCCACCAAAGACGACATGCCCAAGGGAAGAAACACCCTCTTCCGTCTGAGAGAGAAACCCAAACCGTCGTGCCGCCTCCAGGGGTATGTAATAGACAGAGTCTATCGTCAGACACACACGCCAAGATGAACCCAGAAGGCAGCGAATGAAAACAGGTGCATTACGATTATGTAGTACTTTGTAAGTCATACCCGTTTACAATGGTTGTTGTCAATTACCGTATAAATACCTCCAAGTTGGGGAGGAATGTGGTGTCACGTGCCCTTACGCAGAGGGTCACGTGACACGAGCGAAATAAAGGAATCACCGGAACTGGCGTGCGAGCGCCAGTCCGGGTTTAAGCACCGCACGAGTGAGTCGTGTCGCTCTTCGCGCTGCGGCCTCTCCTGCGCAGCGCACCCAACAGGCCCACCCGCGCTCACTGCCTGAGGCCGGGCGCGAGGGCAAACATCACAATAACGTTCCACATACAGAGAAAAAGGCAACTCGAAAATAAATATCAGCGCCTCACCAGCCTCCCATGCCTATCAGGCCCCTCCTAGGCACTTCCGCTTAGGGTGGTGGCCAGTGCCTTTTAAAGATGTGACTTGTAACAGGGGTTGTGGCCTCGTGTTGTAGTCCAATGAAGTAAGAAGCTGCAGGACGTGCCCAGGGGAAGCAGAGTGGATGTCAGGCTATCAGGCACTTCCTAGCACTTCCGCTCAGGCACGAAGTTGGTCACAATACTCACAAACAAAGAAATGTCTATACATTGGGCCTCATCACGACCTCGGCGGTAACGCCGGTGGTATTAGCGCGGGGGCAATTAGCGTGACCGCCATAGCCCCTTGCGCTAATAGCACGGGATCACGAGTTGGGCGGACTTGGAAGTCCCCATTCCCCATTGAGCCCATTCGGGAATGCCCCATTCCCCATTGGGCTAAATGGGGAAATTTCACGCTCATACCGCCAGCGGATTTCCCGCCGGCGGTATGAGTGCAGATTCTCAGCGGATTTCACACCAGCTCAGAGCTGGGTTGAAATCCGCTGAGGCCCTGATTCGGCGGACCCTTAAATCCGGCGGTAATAGCGCTACTGCCGGATTTAAGGGTTACCGCCGAGGTCGTGATGAGGCCCATTAAAAGAATATATATCAATTTGGACATCTTTTGAACAGGATGTGAAGCTGGCTGTTTCTGCATTCAGTCTGCAGCAGATCTGGGAGTTTCCCGGGTCAGCCCTAGTCCTCCGGACAGAAAAGCTTCCTGTACTGATGCCGGGAGCTGTTTTTTTACATGGGATGTCTCCCTGAGCAGATGCAGTTATGCAGCCAGCCTCAAATTCTTTTGGAAGGGTGGCTAGTTGACAGTTTTGAAAGCTCATCATTCTAGGGATAGTGTATTTTAATTATTTTGTATTTTATTTATTTGAATTTTTGTTTAGCGCTGGCCCTGCCCAGAAGGTCTCGGAACACATTACATGGTTCAAATATTGAAAAGGTAGGAGTTGAAAAAAAAAAGGAGTTACAACATGTTTTCTGGAAAGG
Organism: Ambystoma mexicanum; assembly: GCF_040938575.1. Lineage (NCBI taxonomy): Eukaryota > Metazoa > Chordata > Amphibia > Caudata > Ambystomatidae > Ambystoma > Ambystoma mexicanum. Next base: position 1,303,319,986 of record NC_090932.1, read on the forward strand.
TTAGAAAGATTAGGATAGAAAAATAATGGCAGTGGAGGAAGGCAGGGTTATGTGTGGGGAAACACATTGATTGATGTATTGATATCACCTGGGCGGGCTTTTGGACTCTGCCACTGTATGTTTGCTGATGCTGCCATGCTAATGAAACTTTCAATGTAAATAGTCTGCATTATCTGACAGGATCCTGCTACCTTCCCCCTTGGGAGCCCAGGGATTAGCACTCAGACATCAAGGCAGCGTGCTGTCTTCTTCCTGCAACCTCCGCAGAGTGGAAGGCTTAAGCCCTCCAAAGGCAAGGGCTGGCACCCCCCTTTTTAAGTGAAAAGGCCAGAGCTCTTGTGCTGGCGCTGGGGGGAGCCAAGTTTTGTTTCGCCCGGGCCGCTTGCAGAGATCAGGCTGTCCCTGCCTACATTGACTGTAGGACAGTCTTTCCACTGAATTGCACTTGCCTTTGCTAAACGCTTGATGCACAGACAGTTACTGTGCATCAAGTGCAAAGCAAACATGGCAAGAGTTATTACTCATAGGTGCCAACTTTTCACAGTGGGCTCGAGGTACAGTTATGCATTGCTCACACGCCCATGGCTCGCCCTCCAGAAATTTCCATAATTTGTATATTTCTGCCCACCTCAATAAAAGAGAAAATTCACTTTAAGCCCATGCCATTGAGAGCAATTCCGTTAAAATCATAAACAAGCACAGCTCCCTTTTATTACATAGCATAGGTAAGTGTATGCACCCCAATAGAGCAGACAATTAGATGTGATTTGGATTAGTTTGAACAATAAGTATGTCTTCTTATTTGCATCACTCAGCTAAAGTGTGCACTGCATTGTACTTTTGAGCTACCCTTTAATAGGTAATTAGAAGGGATTGCAGTAGAGTGCTTTCTAATCTCAGGTAAACTGTTCTGGGAATGTTTGTTTACTAGCAGTGACTTTCTTGACAAATTGAAACATCAGTAATGAATATATGTAATGATAAGTCTCAGGAACCTGAGGGCGTCCTCACTTCTTTCTCCCCATCTTCCTCTGTGCAGGTGGCCAGGGACGGGCCATTGCTCTTGGATCCCAACCCTGTGGGTGGAGATGCAAGGGAGGATAACCTAGGTAGGGGAGACTTGTGGAATGGTAGGGGGATGTCCATGGGTGACACACAGTAGCCCCATCTCCATTCCATGAAGAACCCTCAGTCCCAGCTACATTTATGGGATATTGCTACCCTTTTCCCTCTGGCCGGGATAACATCAGAAGACATTATCAATATAGGAACACTAGGAAGAGGGTGAAGAAGAGGAGGTCCAGAGGTGAGGCATGGTATCCCCAATTTCCTTATGAGAACCAACTTCAATCATCATTCAATCATTCACCCTCATTTCCCCACATACATATCACCATAGTACTAGGATGAGGAAGAGGCGAATAGGAGCAGTACAACACACTAACTTGTCATTTCACCACTCTGTTACTGAGACGTGGAAGAGGTCTGAGGAGTGTTGTGAGGGTCAGGTATGTCCGAATAACTATGGTCAGGCAATTGGAATCAGGAACCGACACCTGCAACCTGTTAAATGGTTGCAGGTGTATAAAGGAGGAGAGGCCAGCAGGCGAGAGAACCAGCTCGGTAGGAGAACACGGCAATCAGAAGAGGAGCGGGCAGAATATGGGCCAGTGAAAAGGATGCAAACTACTGCTGCAAGAGGGTCTGAAGCTGTCCAGTGCCCAATGCCATGTGCTCCCCTTTGGGAGTGGGGAACACAGAGACTAGCCCGACACCTCTGAGCGCTGCAGGAGAGTCTGGGGGAAGCGAGAGGTACTCACCGGAGCTCCCCGGCAGTAAGAGGGAAGCCAGCAAGAACCCGAGAGTGAAACCAGAGAACCCAGATGAGCGGCCGCACACCAGTGAGTGACAGGGAAGAATCACTCAGGCCAGGGCACTCGAGGGGCATGCTGTGGGTAACAGTGGATGACGGTCAAGTAAGAGTATATGGAAAAGGGGTCGGGAGACCAACTGTGATCTATTGAATACTGAACAAGTTGCTAAACATGTAATGAGTTTTGAATTATGACAAATGGGTGCAGGGACCAAATATGAACTATTGAATACTGAACTAGGTTTCTTAGCATGAATGCTGAACTGAGGAAAAGATATAAGAATATTGTACGAATGAAGCAGAAAGTGATGTGCATTTGCAAACAAGATGAATTTAAAGAGAACAAAGTGAAACGAGCAAAAAGCAAAACACTACTGGATAGTATGAAAGCAAAGTGGTAACCAGGAGAAATACCACGAAAGAAAGTGTTTGATAGTCACATGCTTGTAAAGGCAAGGAGCTATTAAAGAGAAACAGAAGTATATGTGAACTTATTACACAGATGCAAAAAGGAAACCTGTGTTGTCAAGGAAGTCCTATGGCAAACAATGAACTGTTGTAAAGTGCCAAGGGTTATCGGTTGAGTGGACTGTGTGGTCCGACAACTGTTCCTAGACCAAGCAGGCCTTCTTTGGAGTAAACCAAAGCAAGTCAAGAGGCTGAAGCTGATCGGCCTAGGATTGTTCAAATTACAGAAAAAAAAGGCAAACTAAGTATGTTGATTTGACTGAGTTTGAAGGCAAAATAGCTGCCTACTTGGGGAAAGGGACCACAAGACCTTTTGTGTTAAACTGTGTTGAATTTGGGGAAGGAAACCCCAAGAACATTTTGTGGGACTATGTTGAATTTGGGGGAGGGAACACCGAGACAATTTGGTTAGAACTCTCTTGAACTTGGGGAAGGGAGCCAAGAGCAAGCCAAGAGCTGGAAGAAGCTCAGAACTTTAGTTTGAACACTGTTTCTTTGGTTGAACACATCCCTGCACCTTGTTTAGCTTTATTTATGAGGGCAAGTATAGGTTTTGGACACAGACTTTTAAGTTGAACTTACTGACTCGGACTATCCTTAGTTTATTTTGGTAGGGATATCTCACCTTAGCACAGGGCAAGTTAGGCCTTACACCATCCTGACATTTGACTTAACAAAGATGTTTTGTTTGAACTTTGAATCTGTTGTCTGTGTCTTGCTTTGTGATGCCTTCGCATAGATCAAACAATTATCTGTGCTTACAATTAACTCCATTGTAAACACTTGTTTATTTTCAGAATTTAGCATTTCTTTCAACCCAGACCTACCAATAACTTGTGTACCTGACTCTAGAGCCTTTAAATCATTTTTGTTTTTTTTTTAGATGTGACTGCAAGGCTTCACACTTCTGGGCTGTGAAATCTGCCAACTTTGGGAGATCACAGGAAGTCAAAACTCTGTCACTGGCAGAAGAGCTCAGTAAAACCACTGTATGGAGATGAAAGGCTCTCCGCAATGTAAAAGGGTCATCACTTTAGCAAGTGATGACTGTTTTTCTCAGCCTGCTCTGCTTGTGGATTTTCGGACACGTTTGCAACCTTGCGGTTGTTTTTTTTTGCGGGTCAAACCCACGAGTGTCGGGTCAGTTGACAGCTCTGGTTATTACTTGGTTAGACTGTCCTACATTGAATGCAGGCCAGTCTACCCCCATAAGAACACTTAACTTTGACTTTCCCTTGATGCACAGCTACTGTGCATCTTAACTGTGCATCAAGGATAAAGCAAACATGACAAGTCTTGTCACTGGCATACATCCTGGATATACTTTTTTCCTGTGGCATGGCATTTATTTTCTGACTGGGCGACCTTATATGGTAATACTAACATACTGGTGCAGCCTGCATTGACATGTATGGGCACAGCCAGCATGAAAATATTGTATATTCTAGCATTTGTGTGGGCAAAGGTGTAATGAGGATGCATTGGGAAATGGTCGAAGGCACTGTTGGTAACTTGCATCTTTTGAGTTTTTCATGTGCTACCATGCAAAGTTGATTGCAAACTGTGTGGCTTTTTATCCAATTTTTCACATAAAGTGCTGTTAAATGCAACTCCCCGAAACTCTTGGTTTGGTTCTGACTCTGTTGCTGCACTTGGTCACTCGCACATATATGGCATTTAAATTTACGCCCCACCAGTTAAAATATTCACCAGCTGCCACTCTGTTAGACAGTAGGGTGGCAGCATCACAGGGAGGAAGGGAGGATGCATGAAGGCGAAGGTAGAGTACGGACTCTGGATTTATAAAGATAGAAGTGATCCTTAAAACGGGTAGGAAGGAGAGTGGCATTTCATGGTTAAGAAGTGCATGGAGTACTGTGGGACAACATCCAAGCCAAGTGGTTGGCAAAAGGAACTTTGTGAGGGGAAAAAGGAAAGAATGTTTAAGAGATGGAATGTTTGAAGAATGCGATTGAGGAATTGCTGGAGTGGTAAAGGCCAAGAATGAAAGGGGAAGGAAGCACCCCTTTAGGTGCCCAGCTTCCTTCCCAGTGGTTGCCAATGCTGCCTAGTTCCCCACTCCCTGTGATGCAGTTGGTGGGGACTGCCCCATCATGCTGTGCTACCTGCTGCTCTGCCCTGCGTTGACAGCAGTGGCTCTACTGCCATCTTTACCCACTCTCTCCATACCCATACCCCATTCCCCCCCTCTGTGTTACAAGAAGGGCTCTCTCCACTACAGACACCCTTGGGTGTGGGCTGGATCACTGCAACAAGGGTGCCCAGAGGCATACTGGATTTTTCCAACCCTGTGCATCAAGGTGAATGCCATTCTAGTCCAGTATACTTTCTGAAAGGTTGAACAATGCCAGCCATGTGGCCATAAGCTTAGGGACAAAGTGGTAGGCAATTCATATTTCAGCCCCTTCTCCCGCTCCTACCTGGAGAAGGGGGGCAGGTGAATTTTAAGAAAAATGAAAAATGGGTTAATTGAGAGAAGGCAACTCCTTGCCATGCACCCTGCCACAAACTGGAAGGAAGGCGGTATGCCTCAGAAGGAGGTAGCACCTTTCTGGTTAGAAGGCTATGGTAGAATAAAGTGGTGATACAACAAATGCATTAAATGCACCGGAATGATGAATGGTGCTTTTATGGCCAATACTCCCAACAGCATAAGAAGGTGTGGGCATCCCATGAGTGGGTTAAAGCACACAAGTGTGGCAATAGGCAGTAGACAGACCACATTCCCACCCTTTTCTGGATCACCTTTGTCAGACCCGGGCACAAGGTTTAGGTTCACAAACAAAGGCATTGGCTGGAAGTTTGACTCTGGACTGCATATTCGCCCACACATGCAGCTGCTGTGAACGTTCTTACCCTAGTCCGAGCTGTAGATTCCTAATCACAGAGAGGAAACAATGGGGTGGGAGGCCCAATGGCAAGGCTGTTAGCGAGAGACTGGGTCCAAATAATGAGGTGCTAGAAGGGGAGGTAGTCCATTGTGACACTGCAATCAATGGCAAGGTGGCTACCTACATAAGACATGTTGCTCAGATGATGTGTGTCAATGGAATGGTTCTGCGATCACACCTTGGAGGGAGCAGTGCATGAGATGGGGCTAAATCTCATGTTCACAAGGGAAAATACAGTGTCATTACATTAATCATCATCATGGGGCTCTTTTGGCTCATCCAATTTTCTTTGCGTCTCATCCAGAGCCTCACAAGGTACCAACAGGCCTTCACCACCACACAACAAGGTAGGATAGTAGTAGAGTGAGATACCTTTCATCAAGCGTTTCAAGTGACAGGTGGCTACACCCCTTTAGCACGGTCCTGAATCTCTATCAATTTGACTGAATCCCTCAAAATGTAATTCCCCCCCAAAAAATGTTTTATACATTTTATATAAACTTGAGGACCCCGCTGTAGTGTATATAACATTTGATAGAGTTGTATACAAACCCCTATACATTTAATTGAACCCCAATGACTTTGATGACCCCCAAAATGTTGGCTTAATATAAACATACAACTTTGATAGCACCCCTTCAGTTTGACTGGGTTTGTGTGCTAAATAGGCATATGTCTATGGGCAGCTCTAAGGCTATGCGGCTCTTAGGTGTGGGGTCTCACAATGCAGCAATATAGCTGTTATTATAGGCCTTGAAAATCCATGCACTGTCCAGACTTCTCAAGGCTATCCAGCGTAGTGTCAAGGAAACTAATTATGAACAGCTACAGTTATGAGGAGAAAACAGCCCAGCAATCGTGATGATAGTTATTTACCTTATTGCCTTAGGAGAAGATACAACAGTCTTAATGCAATGGATGACTCACAGGCTTTGATGGCAGACCGTGAAGATCGGGAGCTCAGTGAGAACATATTATGTTATTGTACATTTGTATAGCGCCTTATTTACCATTGCGATGATCTCAAAGCTCTGTGTGCTGCATGCCCTTGGGGACCATAGTCCAGGTCAGTGGAGACAGTAGGGTAGCATATAGTGCTTGGGTGCACTTGGTATGTGTGCAGCCAGAGCGGGCTGCGGGAAGAGGACCGCGTTCTAATGCTAGGTGTGGTGTGGCGGTTGTGAGAGATGAGTGGAATGTGTGCAGCAGGGTAATTGGCCTCCAAGTCTGCATTCTGGCTGCTGTGGGGCCTGTGTAATAGAATATGTGCGCAGTTGGGCTGATTTCTACATGGGGTATAGCTGTGTTCTATTTCTTGTTGGTGCAAAGTGGAGAATGAGCATATGGGTAGGAGTGAGTGTCTGTGCTTATTGGTAGGAATCCACTGTTCCGGGTTACTTTCCGGAACCCGATGAGATGGCCGTGTCTGTGCTGGTGTTTCGCGCTAGTGGATCTTAGAGAGAGATTCTTTGGCTGGTGCAGAGAATGTTGTGTTTTCCCGGTTGGACGGTCCTTTTTCAAGAGGCTCTATTGTAGGTGTCAGAGGGCTCATTTTCCTGGTCCCTGGTCATAGTTGATGGCGGGTGGCTGGGTAAATTCCTGGCACGTTTGTGGTTACTGCATGATTCCCAGGAGAGTCCTACCAAGCATAGTTGCTATAGCGCCTCAGGTGAGGGAGTTCTTGGCCTAATTCCTAGGTAGGCCAGTGTTGCCTGACTTGAGCATATACTGCCTAGTGTATACGATAGGTGACATGATATAACCCAACCATAATGGTAGAAACATAATTGCTATGAGGCTCTGCAGCAGTGGCTCTGTGTGTTGATTCCCAAATAGGCAGAGCTTGCACAGGGTTAACAGGAAACAGGGCCTAACGTTGGCTGACAGGGCACCTGCGATGGTTGTTTTGCTTGTTGATTGCCAGATGTATAAGGTTTGACTGGAGCGGGTCCAGTCGCATTTATATGTCCGAGGAGCTATTACCCTCTGGGGATGTGGTGGTGTGCATGGGGTCTGCAGATAGGTTTGTATGACAGTGGTTGGCATCTCGTGGAGTGATAGTGCTGTGCTTCCTTATGGGAAGATCTTGATTACGCTCAGTTATGGGTGCTGTTGAGCTCTAGTTTCCAGGTTGATATGTAGAGACAGACATCGCCTGGTCATAGAGTGTGGGGCATGTCTGGTCGGGTGGCAGAGCGCTTGCCTGGTCATGGCATACGGTTATAGTGAAGTCAAGTCTTAAAGTCTTAGGTTTGGAGATTGTGAGCAATGGGATTTGGTGCCCTGGGAGGGCAAGGCCACACTTGTTGGCGCAAGGTGAGCTGCTAAACCATTGTAGTCGAGCCAGTGTGTGGAGAGCCCACAGCTGCCTATCCCAGAGCCTGCTGGCCTCTTGAGCTAGCTTCTGTGCCCTTACTGTTCCTACTTTTCTGTGGGGATTATTATTCAGCTTCCGTGGCCCGACTGTTCCTACGTGCTAAAAAAGGATACGGTTTCCCCCCTTTTGAAAAAACCTAACTTAGACCCAGGGGAACTAAAAAACTATTGCCCAGTAGCAGGCCTCCCTTGGCCAGCTAAAAACCTGGAAAGGAGTACATTGAGGAGGAATCTATACAGGACCCCCTGCAATCTGGTTTTCGTACAGATTTTGGGACAGAGACCACACTATGGGATAAATCTGCTCGAGGTGGCGGACCAGGGGGAACTTTCCCTCCTGGTCCTGCTAGAGGTCTCTGCATCCTTCGATACAGTGGATATTCAGATCTTACTCAGAAAGCTTGGTGAAATCGATAACATGTTGGCCCAAGCCAGTAAATGGTTTGCCTCTTTTCTCTCAGAGAGGCAGCAACTGGTTAAGATGGGGTGGGTTTATCTGCACCTCCTCCCTCAGGGTTGTAGAGTCCCACATGGGTCATCACTTTCTACTCTGTTATTTAATCTACATATGCACACCTTGATGGACCTACTCAGGACACTAAGGGTTAACTTCCACTCCTACGCGGATGACACCCAATTGTTTGTTAAACTAGGGAAAGCAGACGAGACTTTCCAGACAGTTAAAAACTGTCTGGGGAAGGTGAGAGCATGTATGTCGTCCAACTGGCTTCTATCGAATGCGGGTAAAACGGAAGTTGCCATGTTCACTCCAAAACACCTCTTGAATCACACTAGGTGGCCTGCTCTGCCACGCGTTCTGGATGCAGACTTACAGTTTGCTCCTGAACTAAAAAACCTTGGCTGCCTCTAACAAGAAGACTTAGGATGTTCAGCCCAGGTTAGTACAAAGCTACAATCTGGCTTTTATAGCTTGCGCATCCTAGGACAGTCCCTTCCTTTCCTACTGATTGGAGGAATACCAAGCAGTGGTTGGGGCCTTGGTAAATTCCCGCCTGGACTATTGTAAAGGTCTATTGGCAGGTATTCCACTTGCGCAATTGAATCATATGGAAACAGCACAAAACCTTGCTATAAGGATGATTTTTAAAGTGAGCAAATCCTCCCCAATCTCCAATTTCTGACGATCTTTGCATTGGCTTTTGTGAAGAATCGGATCGATTTTGAAATCTTGTGTCTTACATTTAAGTGTACGAATAACTTGGCCCCTTCATACTTAAGAAAATCCGGCTTTACCTTCCAACTCGGGGGTTACGTCGCAGTGACAAGTTGCTTCTGGAAATTCCCAGATCAAATTATGTTTCCAGAGGCATCCGGAGATTCTGTCTAAGCCCCAAATTGTGGAACAGTTTACCGTTGGAAATTCGGGCTCAAAACATATCAGTTCGGAAGAGCACTGAAAACCTACCTTTTTAAATAGCTGGCCCAGGGGAGCCTCAAACAGCAAAGTAACAAAAAAAAGGCAAAAATTGGATTCAGAGTTCAGTTCCAGTTGCGTTTGGGATCGACCATTTTGCGAAGGTGATCTGTTTTTCAGTCATCTGCGCCGAGTTGCGGTTCACTCCGCCATGTGCGCGTTATAAATATTCCAAAATCAAAAAATCAAATTCAAGATAATGCAGTTCTAGCCGATTCTAGCTGAAATCTGGCCCTTGGTGGAGGGTTTGGCGGCCTTAGGTGGTCCAATTCATGGATTAGGGAAAAGCCAGGTTTTGAATGCTGTACGGAAGGCCATGTAGTTCTGGTTGTGTCGAATGTGGGCAGTGAGTTCCACGGTGTTGGCACCAAGGTAAAATAGGCGGACCCTCCAAGTTTGGCTGAATTGGAGGCTGGAATCCACTAGCAGGAGGGCCGTGCTTGACCTTAGGGTGCGTGTTGGGAGGTAGGGCGTATCCTTCGCTTGAAGGTATGCCGAGCTGGCCTTGTGCACTGCTTGGTGGGTGATGCAACTGATTTTGAAAGTGGCCCTTGGTCCAATAGGGAGCCAGTGAAGGGTGAAGAGAGCAGGCGAGATGTGATCCCTTCATCCCATTCCAATAAGTAGTCTGGCAGCAGCGTTTCGGACTCTTTGGAAATTGTTAAGTTGGTAGGGCAGTGCACCCAAGTAGATTTAGTTTGCATAGTCCAGTCTGGACATGACAATGGACATAATAGCAGCCAGTCTGTTGGGTAGGTGAGGTAAAGGAATATGCGTCTCAGAAGCCTGAGGTATTAGTGACAGGATTTGGATACATTATTGAACTGGTGGGACAGGGTTAGGCCCAAGTCCATTGTGCAGCCAAGGTTTTTGACTGTGCTGGAGGTGGGGGTGGGGGTGGATGGCGAGGTAATGAGGCCATCGGATTAGTCGTGGGAGTAGAGTTGTGTTGCCACACACCATCATCTCCGTTTTCCCTGGGTTAAGAAGTAGGTGGTTTCTTATCATCCAATGGTCCATATCTCTGAGGCAAGCTGCAAAGTCGGGTCATGGATCAGAGCTTGCGTTGGGTATTCTCAAGTTATTTGTGTGTCACCAGCGTAGTTATAGCAGGTAAGGTTGTGCCAGCAGATGATCCCTGGCAGAGGGGTCATGTAGAGGTTGAAAGGGAGAGGTGAGAGGCAAGCGCCCTGGGGTACTACAGTGTTCACAGGGTAAGCGGTGGAGAGAAAAGTGATTTGTTTCCAGTTGTTGAGGAACGTGGCAATCCAGTTGAGTGCCGAGTCTCGAATTCCTTGGAAGTGGTGTTGGTCAAGCAGAATTGAGTGGTTAATGGTGTCAAAAGCTGCTGAGAGATCAAGGAGAACCAGCGCATCACATCCCTCAGTGTCTGCCGAGACTGAGGTCATCCCAGAGCAAGAGCAGTGTAATTTCTGTTTCATGGTGCGGCTGGAAGCCTGATTTGGGCATTGTCTAGTAGGTTGTTGGATTCTGCGAAGAAGTTGTGCTGAGAGTAAGCAGAGCGTTCGATGAGTTTCACCAAGTATCAGGTGTTGGCGATGGGCCTGTAATTGGTTAGCTGGAGGGGGTCGAGGCACGCTTTTTCTGAAGGGGTTTGGCATGCGCTACTTTGAAGGGTTCTGGGAATATGCCAGTTTAAGGACAGTTTTTCAGAAGTCCACCTAAGGGCTTCCCAAAACCATACAACTGAGCCAGTACAAAACTACACTCCTTGTATAAGGCTGTACCACCTGAGTATTTGGTAGCATAGACAGAGCAGCCAGGCTTATTTTAGAAGGGAGAGAGGGATGTAGCTTGGTAAATTGTAGCATACATATAATCCAAGGAAACACTGAAACACTATGTATGCATTTTAATAAATGGTTTATGTAAATACAAGTAGGCCAAGATGAATCTTGGGTAAGTAAATAAGTACTTTCACACCATATATAAACACAATTCTAAAAACCAACTCAATACTTAAGGGATTGTTTTACAAAGGTAGCGGGCGCCCCTCTCTCGCAAGAACAGACATGATAACCTGTTCAGTGGTTATTAACCACTTGAGAGTTCGCAGCCACTGCTTTTACTCACTGTGCCTTTCACTGATGGGAAATATCCATTTGCATATCAGTCTTTGTCCTGCCCAGGGGCAGTCCAGCACCGAAATACAATGGCAATTCCATCTGAACGAGAGTACCACCAGCAACCCTCTCTAAGCACAGTGAAACACGTGTATGGGGTTGCTGGTGGTACTCTCGTTCAGGTTGGAATTGCCATTGCATTTCGGTGCTGGACTGCCCCTGGGCAGGACAAAGACTGATATGCAAATGGATATTTCCCATCTGTGAAAGGCACAGTGAGTAAAAGCAGTGGCTGCGAACTCTCAAGTGGTTAATAACCACTGAACAGGTTATCAGGCCTTGTTCTGTCGAGAGAGGGGCGCCCGCTACCTTTGCAAACTTAATTTCAAGGAACCTGGGATTGGTAACCCTAGGTCTCCTGGGGGCAACCAGACGTGGTCTCCCTCTCACTGTGCTTAGAGAGGCATCAGCTTCACCTCACTGATGATCCCCAACAAGGGTGAAACACGTGTATGGGGTTGCTGGTGGTACTCTCGTTCAGGTTGGAATTGCCATTGCATTTCGGTGCTGGACTGCCCCTGGGCAGGACAAAGACTGATATGCAAATGGATATTTCCCATCTGTGAAAGGCACAGTGAGTAAAAGCAGTGGCTGCAAACTCTCAAGTGGTTAATAACCACTGAACAGGTTATCAGGCCTTGTTCTGTCGAGAGAGGGGCGCCCGCTACCTTTGCAAACAATACTTAAGGGATACTACCCAAAGTATTACCTTACTAAGAATAGCAGTCAGCAGTTCAAGGTTAGGTAAACCTATAACACAGTTATAATGCAATTAGCTATTCTTGGGTAGTAAAACCAGGTTACATATACTTTATGAATAAAGTCAGTAATTCAAGCCTAGTCGACAGTCAGTCATGCAGTGACACTTAGTTAAGGAATCACTTAGTAAACCCACCCTGTTACCAAGATACTTTTATGAACAATGGAACACAAATTGATGGACCAGTATGAATCTATAACATCATCTAGGATAACCAACAGTTATACCAGGTGAGTAAAACCTAATGTTGTTATAAACTATTACAGTTGCTTTTCAGATCAGTGAAACACAGACTAAGGTAAGCAGGAACTCTTTGCACTATTTTAGGATTGCACTGAGGACAGGTAAACCACACTACACGTATTCAGTATGGCACACATCTATTCAAGGGAAGTAAGGCTGATATACTTTTTAAAGGAGTTACCATCAAATTAAAGGTATGTATAAACCTAAGACTGTTTTAGAATCAGTATAAAACAGACCAGGGAAAGCAAAACCCAATGTTACACTTTGAGAATGACCCAATATTATTCAAGGTAGGTAAAACCCAATGTAGACTTATTCTAGACAGGCTATACAGCAGGTCACATGAAGCAAGAACCAGTTGGTAAACGTCTACACTTATACACTTAACCTATTCTGAAAGAAATAGTTAGGTGAAGCAAACAGCATTACTTTTGGGAAGTGGGGCAACCAATTCACAGTTTAGTAAAATATAACCTTATGTATACTTTTAAGAAGGGCAAAGCACATTCAAAGTAATTAAGAACTTTCGTAACAGAATTCCAAGATGGCTGCAATGCTGAGTTGATCATGACCGGCGTCCCTCCAACCCACTGGGCCACAAATAGTCTAAAAGCTGCTATCAAGCCCTCCCCAGGCACGAGAAACTCAGCAAATAGCTCCAAGGAGCAGTGCGAGTAAGAGGAGAGCAGCTTCTCTCACATCCGACACTGCAAACAGCCACAGAACCGCCAGAAAGATGCTCCCCAGCACACAAGTTCCCATGGCAGCAACCAACAGGGGGACTCCCCAGCTGGGCACATCGTGCACCTCGCTTCCGACGGTGGCGCCGCAGAGGAGAGGAAGAACAGGAGAACGAGAAGTGGGCGAACCCTTGCACCTGACACCGCTGCAGCTACCCCCCAGTGAAACTGGAGAACTAGGGCTGCTCTGCCCGAGAGGACCGGAGGAGTCTGGGTCCCAACTGCATTTGGGCTGAATGAGAAGCCGGAGTCATATCTCCGATCGGACCGGAACAGTCTGTCACTGCAGCGCTGACGGAGGGTGCAGCCCCTCATTGTTGGAGTTCCTGCTGCAAAGGGGCCCACACAGCATGATGCACATTGTCCAACCAACATGTAAGCAGGGGTGAAACGAACATGCACCCTATATACACTCAATTCCTTGTCACCTACAGATACGGCCCAGGGGACCCCCACAGCCCCCACCAGCACCCAGCGACTCCCGGGGTATCTCTTTGGGGGCCACAGAACACAAGAGAGACGACGCCAGTCAGGCACACGAAAAGAACATACAAGTATTCAGGTCACCCACTGAGTTACGAGGCGGTCGCACCCAAAGCAAGAGGAGCAAACCCTAAAACGCTGAACCCCCGAATCCCGAGGGGAAAGTACCAGGAATTAACTTGGAATGGCCTTAGGAACTCAGCGCACACCTTATCTATTGACCATGTCAACATCCACTGGGAAAGAGCCGCTGACCTCCCTAAAAGGACCCAAAAAGGGCCAGGAAGGGTCCCTTGCCAAGATCTGGGCTAGAGATCCGGACTTCTCCGGGGAACTACAAACAACAGACCCTCACCCAGAAACAGGTAATGATCCCACCCAGGAGGAGCAAGACCGTCCTGTGACCCAATCCCTGCTGAAACAGATCTTCAATGACTTTGGGGACAAAATAACCTCTACGGTACAAAAACAAATGGACGTCCTGAAAGAGGATCTAGCGGAGAGACTACAAGAAATAAATCGAGACAAACAAAATGGAAGAGAGGGTGGACACCAATGAAAGAGCGATCCAGGAGTTGACAGAAGACGCAAGGAGAGCCGACGCCCTGCTGGAGACCTTGGCGGCGGCCACCCACAATCTCGAGTTGCAGGTGGGGGACCTAGAAAATAGGTCCAGGAGGTCCAATATCTGCATCAAATGTCTCCTGGAGGAAACACAGGACAAATCGCTCGCAGAAGTCGTCAAAAATATCTTCACAGGACTTTTGGAACCTGATGCTACCCCAGGGCTAAAATTTGACAGGATCCGTAGAGTTGGCACCCGGAGACAAGAACCAGGGGCAAGACCGAGGATGTCCTAACAGCCCTCCAGGACTATACAACCAAAGAAATATTACTCCTCAGGGCAAGGAAAGCGAAACAGATTACATACAACGGAACGGAAATCTTTCTCCATCAGGATTTAGCCCCATCAACCCTCGCCCGCCAAGAAGAAGAAAATGGCCCCAATTCTGGCTTTTTTGAAGGACCAAGAGGTCCGATAGAGATGGACTGTCCCATTTGGCATGCTCTTTCACTGGCAAGGAAAGCAAAACAGAATAACGTCATACGAAGAAGGAGCTAGCCTCCTGGAGATTGAAGACTAAGACCAGACGCAAATCTGCCCATCGTTGACAGAACAAAACAACAAAACAACCGCAGAATCTGGCAATGGCCCACAGTGAGATCCAAAAGACCCAAGAAAGGGGGATATCTGCCACTCCTCAAAGGCCCGACCGCAGGAAAACATCAGGATAACGACAGGTCTTCCACAAAGAACCCCAAATGAACACGCATTTTCATAGGGGCCCACAAAATTACATATCGCCTGGGCAGGATCCAGGGCAGGGGGGGCAAAGAGGGGGAGAAGTGAGGGATCAAAGGGGAGGCCCCAGAGATGAACCAAAAGTCAGTCAACTAATAAACTAACACCCACGCGATGATGGCCAGCAATAAATAACCTTACACTTTTATCCCTAAATGTCAATGTCCTAAATTCACCAATCAAAAGGAAAAGAATAGAGAGATACCTAAGAAGGGAACGCCCTGACATAGTAACCCTACAGGAAACTTATGTCCATTCCATCGACAGAGACAGAATTAGGTTTTGGGGGTACACCAGACTCTTTCAAGCAACGCCACCCAATAAGAAAGGTGGGGGGTCCTGTTGGCCCTGAAAGACGGACTGGACGCCGACTGGGACCAATAATGATGACCAGGGGAGATAGCTCAGACGGGGAGGGGGTGAAGCCTATACAGTAGTGACATTATACACCCCCAACTCAGGACAGGACGCATTTATCCAAAAGGCAGTAAGCAGACTCGAGAAATTTGCAAAGAATCCCATTATTTTAACAAGGTACGTCAACATAGCATGGGACCTCACTAGGGATAGAAGCAACAAGGGTCTAGTGGCCCAAGGGAAACCATTGGGGGAGCTGATGGGGAAAATACAAGACCTGCCACTGGTGGACCTGTGGAGGGAGTTGGAGGGAGATAGGGAAGGCTATACTTTCTACTCGCATGTCCACCGCACACACTCCAGGATAGACTACATATGGCTCTCCAGGAGTCTCCTGGGCCGAGCACTGGCGGTCACGGTGGGTACAATAGTTCAGTCTGATCATGCTCCCATAATAGTAAATCTAAAAAGAAACCAACGCCCTGCAGGCCTATGGAAATGGGAATATCGAGCGTCCCTGTTTACAGATGAGGAACTGACTAAAGAGGTTATGGAAGGGATAATGTCCCCTTTTGAGACCAACAAGACCGAAGATACGAGCCCACAGATTAGACAGGATGCCTTCAAGGCAACAATAAGGAGGCAGATTATTGCCATCAAAGCGAGGAGAGAGAGAAATGAAGCTGGAGGAGACGTTAATAGAGGCCAAACTGAAGGAGATAATGTCCCGCATGGGAACGACCCCGAGTGCAGACACTAAAAGATTACAGGGCTTCAAAGGGCCAACTAGATCTAATACAAACTAGGGCAGCAGAATGCACCCTACTATCTTTGAAGCAAAAATACTACATAAAAGCAAACAAATCGGACACCTTATTGGCCAGGTTAGAAAAGAGGGAAGAAAAGGACAAAACTATTCTGAAAATGTAAGTCGACAGGGACAAGATTAGCTCTAACAACATGGATATTAAGAGAGAGTTAGTCAAATTTCACGCTAGGCTTTACGGTTCAGACAATCTCCCACCATCGGTACAGGAGTCCTACGTACAAAAGATTGATCTGGTGCAATTAACGGAGGAAGAAAGGGAGGCCCTGGAGCAGGATATAACCTGCTAAGAAATCCAGGAAGCAATAAAAGCACTACCCATTAATAAAACCCCAAGTCCAGACGGCTTTTCCTCTGAGTTCTACAAGACCCACAGGGAAACTCTACTACTCCACTTGACCAACTTGTTCAATCAATTTTATGCAGATAGGGCCATCACACAATTCTTGGAAGAAGCAAAGGTGGTCCTCATCCCCAAAAAAGGGAAGGACCCCACAGACTGCGGTTCGTACCGCCCAATCACACGGATCAACATAGACGCCAACATTCATACGAAACTTCTAGCAACAAGACGCGATCAATCCTCCCACGCACAGTCCAACCAGATCAATCGGGGTTTGTCAGGGGGCGCCAGACCTGCGATAACATTAGAAGAATAGTGCATTTAATTGAAAAGGCACACAAGAAAGGAATCCCCGCTCTCCTCATGGCCCTAGACACTGAGAAAGCCTTTGAGCGGGTGGAGTGGGGATTTCTGTTTGCAACCATGAAAAAGATGGGCTTTGGAGACACATTTATGGAGAGGTTAAGGGCCAATTACCAGCAACACCTCCTCTGACTGTGCATAAATGGCCAGGTTTCAGAACCAGTAGCAGTGCAGCGTGGTACAAAACAAGGGTGTCCCCCATCACCCATAATCTATGCAATCCATTATAACCACTCTTGGCAGCTCTGAGAGCTAACAAAGAAATTGTCAGAATTACATTTGGGGGAACACCACATAAAATGGCTGCCTTCGTGGATGATCTGCTCCTAACAATCACCCAACCAGAACTCTTCCCTGGGGATAATAGAAAACAAAGTTCTTTTGGGGTGGTGGCTGGTCTAAAAATAAACGCGCATGAATCTGAGGTTCTCAATCTCTCAATCCCAAAAGAAGTAGAAAAGGAACTCAAAATGGGGTCCCCTTACAGATGGGTGGAACGGACCATAATCTATTTGGGACTCAAGCTGGCCAAGTCCACTGAGGAGTTGCATCAAGCAAACTATCTGCCCCTGTTAGAAAAGCTCAAGGGTAAAATGATAGACTGGGGCCCCCATCCATAACACGGCTCGGCCAAAAAATGTGCTAAAAATGGTTATACTGCCTCAGTTATATTTTGTTCGGCCCTCCCAGTCCACGTACTACCGGCCCTATTTAGGACTGTAAAGAAAATCACTAGCAGATTTGTCTCGAATAATAGAACACAGAGGGTAGCCACCAGGGTGATGAAGATGCCCACATCCAGAGGGGGGCTAGGGGAACCAGATTTTAAAGCTTATTATTTCGCAGCCCAGACGAGACTTTTACGGGACTGGTTGAACGATGATCGGGATAAGATCTGGAGGCCAATGGACAGAGGGGTTGCAGGGGAAAACCTGGAAGAGATACTCAAGAAACCCAAGGCAGATAGACTGGCCCAGCTGTACAGCAGCACAAAACTCTCCCTAGTGGGAGACTTGTGGGATGAGGCCATTAAGCAGGCGCGCATCACTTCCTACCCATCCCCATTGAAGCCAATATTCGGCAACCCGTAATTCACCCCGGGGTGTAAAACCTCCACCTTTACCAAATGGCAGGAAGGGGGATGCCAAAGGATCAGAGACATGTTCGAAGGGACTCAAGTGAAAAAGTTTAGCCAATGTAAAATGGACTTTGCACTGGGCGAGGTGGAGCAATATCTTTACACGCAAATAAGGCAGTGGCTTCACCACCCCACTATGAAAGAAGCAGGGACACGCCTATTAACCCCCTTTGAAAAATATCTGATCATGGACCCCGGAGACAGGCGATCGATCTATGCGCACATAAAATCAGCCGAGGACCCATCGCAAAGGCCTGACATGAAAAGATGGGAGTTGTCCACAGGGCATACAATAGAGGAGATTGTGTGGGCAAAATTGTGATCAAACATCCCTAAACTCACGAGATCCCTCCAAATACGAGAAATCTGGTTACAAAATGCTCTTTCAGTGGCACTTAACACCAACAAGACTCCATAAAATGTACCCGCTACAATCAAAATATTGTTGGAGGAACTGCAGGATGGAGGGAACGTGGAACCGCATATTGTGGGACTCACCCAAACTAGGCGAGTACGGGGAAGGTATACAAGAGGCAATAGTTAAAGTATTGGGGAGAAGAGGGAAGGCAATAGAGGCTTGGCACTGATGGGCCTTGATGGGACCTTGGAGGACCTTCCCTCCAGAGCTGAACGCAAAGTATAAGTCTTGATGATGGCGGGGGCACTAGCTCTGGCCCAAAAATGGAAATCTAAGGATCCCCCGATGGAACATGAATGGGTAGGGAAAATCTGGAACTTCACAGCCCTAGACTGTCTTACATATTTCCCTCCAGGGAGAACACCAAGTTTATCGCGCAGACTGGTCGAGGTTCCCTGACTTCCTACCAGCAGGATCAAAGGGGGCATGGTGCCCAAGGAAAATGTGCCTCCTCAGCCTAGTAGGATAGCCCCAGACAGAGCAAAAAGGTCAGGGGCAACCCTGGGGTCCGACCAGGAGGGGAATGCACAGCAATTGTCCCCCAACGCCGAGGAACAGAGCGACTGAGGAAGACAACCTTTGCCAGACCAGAAAGGGGGGAGGTAAGGGAGGGGTCACAACCATTGCTGAAATGTTATGTTTAAAAATGCAAATAAAATGTTACTTTAAAAAAAGAACTTTTTGTAACTGCTCATTTCACTGGGATAGTTACCAAACCAACTCTGTTACAAGTAAGTAACTTTTCAACACTTGTTATACTTTTCAAGGAAGAATACTTTTCCTATCCAGTCCTTCCCTAATTTATTGCATGAGTTCTCTCGGAGGAAGAAGAGGAACCCTAGTGGTCGAGGTGCCAGCTGTAGGCAGGGTGAGATAGGATTCAGTTGCAGAAAAAGTCAGAGTTCCTGTAGAAGGCGCTTCAAAACAAGTAATTCACTTTAGAGTTTATTAGGGTCCCGGGACTTCAAAAAATACACCATCAGAGGATTCCAGCAGTGGCCCTGGGTGAACTGGATGAGAGCTCTACTAATCACATGAAACACCCCAAAGCTACACAGGAATCACAAAAGGCTTAATGTGAGTAATACCACAGAAGAATTTACAGCAGGACGTCTTCAGGATCTGCAGCCAAAAACCTGGTAGATGAATTCCTTGTCGTCAAGACTGAAGACAGGACACCGGAAGGGAATTTGCAGCAGGGGTCGATGGGGGGAAGACTCCAGGCAAGGATTTCTTCATGGCTGGATGCCGCTCTGTGGTTTTGGCACCCTTTTCAGCTGCCAGGTAAAGAAGGAATATCACTGGTCTGATTCTCGTCACTCTCTCCGTCCTGCACTCTAGTGAGGGGACATCAGGGATTCAAATCTGGAGAGCCAGAAGAAGGCCACCAAAACTTCAGACGGATTCAGACTTCGAAAGACCATTCACAGCACAATGGCTCGATGCCCCAGGGTATTAGGGTATTGCATCCAAACAAGGTTGCAGCACGTCATGGGATGGCTGCGAAAGCAGGTCTTCTTGAGACTAGTGGATCTCACCAGCCTTTGGGTAGGAGTCATTGTGTTCGGGGTGCCTCAGATTGATTGGAAGGAAGGGTTACAGCAGGATACGGTTACACAGCAGGGTCTCTGGTTGCTGGAAATTGCTATGACTGCTTGCTGTGGGCAGTCCGCTGCCTCTCACAACCACTGTCAGGTTGGAGATGTCATTCAAAACACTCAGGTGAGTGCAGTTGAAGATATGGCTTTTTTGCAAATGGCTAATGATGCTGATGCTACGGTTCTCAAGCAGCCCGTTGGAGTGGAACCCGTACTATAATTTCTAGATATGCAACATGATGAAATGGAGTCTGAAGACTACAGATGCAAGTCTATGGTCATGCAGAATGACAGAGTTGAGGTGAGGTAGAGTGACCCGACCCCCTCAACATTTGGGGAATACAGAAGGACATGCATTATCGATATCAGATGTCATACCAGCCAGTGGGTATATTTTTAAAGCAAACGTTTGTACCTTTTTAGGAGTGACACACCTAACCTAGAGTTACAACCATATATTTCTGTTTACAGCCTCTAGTTGACAAAATGGACGGAAATGAGGAGAGCCAAGCTGTAGCACACACGGTCAATATTTATTGTGTTTGCTGCTCAAATGAAATTGAAAACCCAGGGAATCTCAACAATAGACTGTGTAAGCAATGTATCTTGATAATGGAGACCCATAGTGTTAAAGATGATGCAGTCACAACAGTTGTGACTTGGGTTGATATCCTAGCCATTCAGGGCTTCACAGCCATAGTGATGAAAATGTGTTTAAAGCAATGGTGCACATGGCATAACATTGCTGATCCGCAGCAAGAGGCTGTCAAGGGCAAGAGGCTGGGGGCCACGGTAATTGGTGCTACTAATGGTTCATGGAAGGCCATTCCAGCGAAACCACAGGTAACCCACAACAGATGCCACTTCTACCCCATGTGTAGGTGTGGGTTGCTATACACTGGTAGACCCCAGCAGATCACAGGAAAACTCAGCCAGCATTTGTAAAGTGGAGCAAAGAGGGAAGCAGGGACAGAAAACTACATTTCCCAGCAGCCTTTGCTCATGAACGTGCTCACAAAGTCTGCCCTGGGACCCCACCCAACTGCATCGCCCATGCAAATATTTGTTCATGCTCTTCTGTCCGTGCTGGATGGACGCACACCGGTGCATCTCCAGAGCTTAACCCACGACAGAACACCATTACGGGGCTGTGCCCTGCCTGATCCTCCTTGCCAGGCCCCGCTCGGCAAAGCTAAGTAATGTGGCTCTGCTGCCTGAAATACTGCTACTCTAATCATTTGGGGAAAGTAACTCCTGCATGTTGGGAACACTAACCATGGACTTGGGGCTTTACTAACCCGCCTTAGTGGGTGTTGACAAACAGGTTACCCAATGAATCAGGTTGCTAATATTTATATGAATGATTATTACGATCGCTGTGATAATTCTGCGGACACATCCGGAGCTTCTAATTGTAATTCTTTCATAGACTTGGCTGAAAAAGAAGAATGCATAGACCTTATAGAATCTGATGACAAAGTAAACAATAGATTAAACGTCCATATGAAGATTGAAGAATGCATGTGTGAAGAGCACTGCAGAACATGCAAGCCGTTTTATAACTGTACAGATGCTGTAATGCAAGTAGACTAAGTAATCATAAGGCTGGTTAAACGTACTGAAATAGACTGCAGGCAGTGCCGCCATTATATAGAATCTGGATGATCGATGTCACGATTTTAAGAAACTGAAACCCATGGAGAAAGAATGATGATAGCTATGCGGGTGTTGCAGCAAACAATTAGCTGGCGCTCGAAGCAAGACCAAGAAGGATGTCTGGGCTGGTGTCAAAGGCTGAAGCAGCCAAAGCTGGTTATCAGTCCTTGAACAGTGAATGTGAGACGCTGAGGCATCCCTCGTTAAGTTGCAAAGAGAGAACACCATAAGTGCCCAAGTTTCTTTATTCAAGACAATTAAATGCTATAACAGGGCCAACTCAAGGTCTCCTGTCACGTGAGCAGAGGATGAACATTGGCGTGGATGTACAGACCTGAGTTACAATAAGGATGTGCCTATACTCCTTTATATTCCCAGAAGCAAGAAGCAACTACAAGGCCGAGTTCAAAGACAATCTGAATGGCAGAAGGCATGAGCAATGAGAAATATGGGGCTAATTGAGTGGGAAAACACGGTAAAGTCCACCCACTGACACCTTGGGTACCAGCTTACGTGCTGCTAGTGAAATTAATGTTCTGGAAGGGTACAAGCATGCCAACCAATTGTAGAAGGCTATATAACGAAGGGCCTTATCGTTTGAGAGCCAATGATGTACCGTGTATCTAATAACTGTCAGAGATGACTTGCACTAGGGGTGGGCATAAGTTGTTCACCTGTCTGTAGAGGCACAATAACAATCCCACCCAGTAAAGAAAGTATACTTAGATGTTCCCCCTAAGCCAACCACAATCCCATGTAGGTTTTTCTTGTTTGCCACATAGTGTGACATCACATAGTACACATTTTTGCTATAGAAGAATGCTTTTTTGTGACATGCGTTGAGACTATGCTGTGCAACGTCCATTGATGTCCGTTGTTACTACCTGTTTTAGACAATTGAAAATAAAACAGTTGAGAGACATTTTACCAACTTCCTGAGTCGATCTCGTTATTTGGTGTAAGGGTTAGTCTGCATCCCCTCCATCGTACGATGTGTTACATCAATTAAAGGACCATAAGGGTTCACTGAAAACATTGTTATATCTATCAATGTGTGTGCCTATGGTCCTGGTATGAGGAGAATTGGGTCTACAATCCATCCACTCAATGTTGACCATCCAAACATAAATGCTCATACATAACATTGTAAATGCTATCTGTCATGTTTCCGTGCTACTGAGGGCCTCCAGGGACTCGGTATGCGTTCAGGAAACATAACATTGGCTAGCGGTCTAGTGTTCGGACCACAACATCACCACGCATGCGCCACATCACACCCAGAAGCCTCATCAGCAGTGCTAGGCCCGTGCAACTCGCGTCGCAACACTTCGTGCTTGCAGGTACGCTGTTGTCCAGTTACCTTCTGTTCTCATCCCGTTTCGCACTCCTTGCCTTCTTTCCCACTCTCATCTGCCTTCCTTGTTCTGACTCTGTTTTATCCCTTCTGAAAGCTTCTTACCACACCATATCTCTTCTGCCCAGCTCCTGGACACAACAACTTGTCTGGGGGTTTCTTCCCTAAAGGGTTTCCCCCCATTCTTACTGGGGTGGGTCAGCCCGGTTTCTGATATATTTCTGTCTCCAGGCTGGCCTCCCTTAAGGGCAGACCTTAACTCTTCAAGACCAGAGACACAACCAGAAACCGAAGGACCCCAGGGAGCAGTAGTTTGAAAAGTGAGCCAAGAAGAGAGATTAGCAAACAAGGTAACACTATTGACACCACCAAGGGTTCATTGTTCAAATTTTGAAATAACATTTAGAAAGAGCACGTCCAAACATCTTAAGATTTATTAGCTCATTGCAAGTTGGCTTTGGAGGAAGTAGGCTTTACTACCAATAACTCATTGAAGGTGAAATCGTAACTTCAATATCATAATTGGGTGAAACAAAATGATTTAGTAAACAAATATAAACTGTATGCGCAATACAAGAATATAATTAGAAGATTTAACACCTTCAGAGATTACCTGAAAAAATTCCCTGCCAAAAACGATAGTGATTTTCTTGAGATTTAGGTTGAACACTCTTTGTCAATGTCACCGAGCCTAGTAAGATCGTTGTTTTTGTCCTCCCTTGTTCCCCTGCCTTGCCCTTCCCTTGCCTTGTTGCGCTCTGAAACAGGCGTGTATGAGCGCGATACAAATAAAATATATCATATCATAATCATACCTTAGAAGTTACAAGTCCCTGTAGGGATATTCCCAGTGAACTTCGGAGAATCCAACTGTGCATGCAAAATGATGCGTTAGAAACTTGGAGGCATCCGTTTATGGACTGCAACAAAACAGGAGAACTTTGTGTAAATCTCTTGGGGAAAATGGTTGGCGAACACTCATGTATTGTCTGATCTATGGTTTTGTATATTGAATGGGGATTCATTACCCCTGATGTTTGCTAATGTACATTTTATTTGGGTTGTGTATGTCCTTTTAGGTGAAAGGTTAAATGTATATTTTTGATTGTGTTTTTATCAACTACGGAATGATAGTAGAAAGATTTATTGTAAACCATAAATACTTCATTAAAAAATAAATCCTTACATGGGGTCTCCTGGCCCCATCATTTGAATTATCCTGAGTCAACCAACATCATAGGAACTGAGCATCCCTCGTGAGAGCAAAAATCCAACTACAAAGACTCAACATCAAATTCCCATTCTGCTGCCTGAGACCTGTGTTTACTCACCGGGGTGTTTCGCGCTGTCGGAACAGTTTACTCCGAAACTACAAATATGAAATCTTGGGTCATGAGGTGGTCAATTACTCAAAATACTCTGCCACAGTCCCCATATACTTCTATTGGGGGTGCTCCTGTTCTGCTGCTGTTTCCTCTGGGGCTAGGCTGCATCTGCCAACCTATGGAACACTCCTTTGAGGCTCCGATAGCCTTCCCTGGGGTTACCCATTACTCAACCTATGCCTGTGGAGTTAGACTTACCTCTACTAAACCGGATTACCCTTTACCTTCCTTACATTTATTCAGATGCAAGTACAACATTCTGGGGAGGTGAAGAGATTTAGATTGCACAAAACATATTACTGTTAACAGTTCTCAGGGACGGGGGGGGCGGCAGAATGTGCATGTATCCATTTGTAGTTAACTTTGACACATATTAGAAACGCCATATAGCCGAACAGAAAGAACAATGAATTCACGTTGCAGATGCAGAGGTTAAAGATAGAGTGATGTATTCTGCATGTAGCCATAGTATACAGTGTTATGGGATTGTCAGTAGGTAGCTGACATAGGTAAGCGTGTGAGATGGAATCCGAAGTGTTGCGGTAAAGGCGAGGTCCGGGGATTGAGGTAGCAAGAGATCCACCATGTTGGATTTTATGGCACGTTACAGGATGCAGTTCGTGAAAATATGAGAAACATGCCCAATGTGGAACTGCGGCTCTGTCCATTTGATCCAGAGACAAGTCCCCTATTCATCCCCCCCAGAGAGAAGGTATGCTGTCAAGGCTATAGGCAGCCACGCTGTGCGGATAACAGTTAATTTGAGTTCATCTGCAGAGCTTAGAGGAGCTGGCAAAGGAATGTTGGGTGCAGGGGGGGGGGGGGAGGGTAGGGATGCAGCTTCTGAAGGTTGAATTCCTTTGAATAGGGCATGGGGTTCTTTGATGCCAAGAGTCCTGCTGAAGATTTAGAGCACTACCGCCCACACCCAAAGAGCACTCATCCTATTTGAACTGTAGGCGCCGCACACTAGGGATCAATAAATATGTAAAATTCAAACATAGGAGTGGTGCCCTAATCCGATCATTCATGGACACCTGGGTTTCCAGGGAGATCAGGGAGGAGACGTGCTAGGGCTGTACCGTGATTTGGGATGGGAGGAGCAGAGGGGATTACAATAACGGTGTCTACAAGGGCAGAGAGCTGTTTGTGCGTGCCACATTGTCTGGTATAAAGAGGAGGCCCATTTTATTATCAAAGCAGAGTTGACCTCGCTACTCACACTTTGATCAGGCTCCGACAGGGGTGTACATCACGTGATGGTCAAGAATATTTACCCATTAAAGAAATGTATTATGGTAAAAAATGGTACCTGGTGGATGCATTATTGGTGAGTAGATATGTTCAAAGCTTCGATAACTTGAATTTTTCCACCAAGACACCTGGAGTTGATATTGTAACGCTTACCTCTGGTGCCCTGCAGGAGTTCCTGGTCCGGATTGTAGGAAGTGGGTCCCAGTAGCTGGCGGCGTACCCTCCGAGGTGGGATGCTGGACCCAAAAAACTCTTCTCTGCGATGCTGAAAGACAGTTGCCCACCGTGGGGTATGGTTGGGAGTGATTTGGTGAGAACCTCAACGTGGTGGTGGTCTGCTGGGCGACCGTCTAGGAGTGGGTCTTGCAGTTCAGTTAGTTGAGTTAGGCATGAGGCCTGAAGTTTGGCTCCGGTTCCAGTTGCATCACTGGTCATGGCCCAGGCCTTCTGCGGCACAGAGGATGCGGTATTGAGGTATGGTGCTGAAGGTAAGTGTCCTTATTGAGCAGCGAAGGTAGTGTCCTTATTGTCTTTGGTAAGCAGCAAGTCCTGATGTTTCCATAGTCTTTCAGTGGCTGTCTGTAGTGTCAAAATACTAAGAAGTGTCTTTGTTTCTTTGCAGGCGCGGCGGAATGATCACAGATGCGGCAGATGGGAATGTGCAGCGGGTTGGAATGCTGATGCGGTGCTGATGCGGCAGAATGGAACGCTCGTGTCGGTATGAGCCTTGCAGGTGAGCGGGGCAAGCCTTTCAAGTGAAGCGGGCTGTGGAGGCTGCAATATGCGGGTGAATGAGGATTGCAGAGTTAATGCTCACAGTGTTCTGTTTGCAGATTCCTTGGACCCCGGTGAAGAGGAGTAGCCCGCGGGAGCTCTGGCTGACTTCTATGACTCCGGCGACAGGATGCAGCTGGAGCTGCTAATGCGGTCATGCAGGTCAGGGAAATCTGACAGCGGGCTGGAGATGCCAGTTCAGATCCCGGCCGTGTGCTGATGACAAAGCACGCAGAGCTGCTGGGGCTGCCGAGATAAGCGCTACGCTACCTGGTTAGCAGCCAGGGTGAACACAAAGCGCAGGCGGTGGCCCAGGGCAGGGTTTAAATAGCCCTGGGCTCCACCCAGCACCACTAAACCACCATGGATCTTGGAGCATGGCTATCTGGGGCCATCCTGGGTCCAGTCTGGCATCCTGATCTGGGGGCCATCTTGTTGTGGGCTGCAGTGCCCATACAGTGTTGCCTTCACCAGCCAGCCATATGTTGGGCCGAAATCCTGCCTGTTGTGTGTGCCTGAGCTGGGGCCATAGTGTCAGCAGGTGTCTGTGTTGGGATCATGACAGATATGTGGTGTATGCCAATAACACAGCTTAACATACTTTAAGAGAATTAAAGATTAGCCCCAATCTAGTAATGAAAGAAGGTAAGTAAGAACATTGGTTGGAGAGCAGACAATA
The DNA here is from genome assembly GCF_040938575.1 of Ambystoma mexicanum. NCBI lineage: Eukaryota > Metazoa > Chordata > Amphibia > Caudata > Ambystomatidae > Ambystoma > Ambystoma mexicanum. Next base: position 1,303,346,931 of record NC_090932.1, read on the forward strand.
GGACTGATACGTTTAGAACACCATGATATGATATGGCATTTATAGTGCACCTATAAGTGTTTCAAGGCGCAAATATGACAATGTTTCCATTTGTTAAAATAGCAGTGTCGAGGTGTTGGGTTTTGGTGCCTCCTTTAAAATTGTCATGTTTAGCAGATGAGTACCATGACTGCCTTACCCACATTGAGGCAAGGCGTATCATTATTGCATGTTCTTGTTGTGGGTACATCAATGCAAAGTTTTGGCATTTTGTGTTTGCTGCGGTTGCAAAGAGATCTGTTGTTGGTTGACCCCATTGTGCAAACATGTGTGCTGGTGGTGAGTTGTGATCCCCTGGAACATGTTGTGCATGTATGTGGATCTGTAGTTTGAGGCACCACTGCAAAATCTTCTATGCGAGCAGGAACAACCCTAATGCGCTTGTTTGCAGGCTGTTGTGTTGTCTGGAATGAGAGCACTCTGTTTTATTAGACTTGTTTGAAAAGAGAAACCTACACTTTACTTCTAGAAGTTCTGCAACATTTATGTGCCTCTTGGCTTGCTGCAGTGACCACCTTCCTTGTGTTGTGAGGTGTAGGTAATACACCACCCAACCCAGCATGAATGTGTCTGTTGTGATGGTTATTTGAAAAGGTGGGTTGATAAAATGGTCTTTCATTTAACATGCTTTCTTTTGTCCACCACTTCAGAACAGATAGTACTTTTTGGGAGACTATCTGGTCAGCCCACTCTCCTGTTGCTCCAGACAACCATTGCTGCAGTGGACACACATTGAGTCTTCCATACGGGATTATGTAGATGCAAGAGGTCATCGTGCCTAATAGTTTTGTGACTTTCCTGACTTATCCGACGACCAGCAGAGCCAGCAGGGATTTGCACTAGTAAATATTGTACACTTTCCTAAAATGGGTATGCAACAGCCTGACCTTTTTCTAGAATTGCAAGAATGTTTTGATTGAAAAGTCCAATTTGTGTAGGAGACTTATTGTCTCTGGAGTGTGGCATAAACATGCTTTGCACTGCACACAGTTGGTAGCCAGTCGTTTAGGTAGGGGTAGACTATAATTTTCTTGTGACGCTGGTGGGCTGCCACCATCGTAAGAACCTTGATGAATACACCACGTGCCAAAGGAATCCCAAAAGGAAGAACTTTGAACTGGAAATATATTTTGAATCGCAGGCACTTTTAAATGACCTGGGAACATTAAAATATGAAAGTACACACCTTTCAAATCTGGTGTTGCTATACAATTCCCTTTTTGAGTAGGGGAATTAACTCTTGTAGTGTGCTCATTCTGAATTTGTAAGGTTTGACATGCATGTTTGGCGGTCTTAAATGAAGAAAACAGTGTCTCATGTTTTTTGGGAACCAGAAAGTATAGAGAATACATTCCATTGTTTACCTGATTTGAAGGTGCTCTTCTCAATGGCTCCTTTTGATCGTCTTTGAACTTCCTCTTGAAGTAGCAGGAGGTTTTCTTGAGGTAGTTTTCTGCGTTTTGAAGAATGATCGTGCATTTCTTTCAAGAATTTGATGCAGTAACAGCCATTGGGAAAGATTTTCTTTTTGCAACTTACCCTTCATATATTTCCATGGAACACAATCGTTTTGCTCTGTTTTTGATCCTGTCCTGACTTTATGAAGAGAAGTAAAGCCTCCAGCTTCACTGAAGGGAAGTAAAGCCTCCAGCTTCACTTCCCTTTTGCTCATTTGTTATGGAAAACTGATCAGACCTTCAGACTATCACTCCTGGGAAACTTTGTTTCCCTTTTGAATTCTTATATTTTTTCATTGCACACTGGGGATACTTTTATACCACCTTAGTTTGCAACACATGGGATTTTTGGTTACTTTTATATATGTGCCTAAAGACATGCTGGTGGCAGTAATTCCGTTTTTACTGTTTTTGAATTATTTTTGATGTACACATTTGCATTTAATGCATATGGCTACTAAACGTGGCTAGTGCCCTGAAAGTGGTCATGCCACAAGATTTTCACTTGTTCTTTGGCCATATTGTAGTTTGACCTTCCTTCAAGTCAGGATAATCCATGTAAGATCACGCACTTGCCCAGGAAAGCTGTTGCTTTCACAGGTGTGTGTGTGTGTGTATATATATATATATATATATATATATATATATATATATATATACACACATATATACACACATATATACTGCGACTGTCTAGTCCCAGTCCACATCACTGGTGCCAGAAAGTCTGCTGCTGGGGCAGATGTGAAACCACTAGTTGTCCCGGATTGGACAACTACTGGGTGTGTGAATGGTGCAGATCATTACTGTTGGTGTGCTTGGACTTGACTCCAGCTGGAATTTTGGATAAGATGACGACTCGTGCAGCTATCCTTCAGATATACGTTGGAGCCCAGACTCTTCTGAAGAGCAGCAGCCTGCTGATGACCCAAGGACCTCTGCAGTGGTCCAGCAGCCTTTCCAGTGACCAGGCAGTTGAAGCCCTGCTTCTTTGCCTGATCACTGAAGAATCTCGTTGGTGCTTCAGTCCCCAGACTAGTGAGACCTACTAGTCTCAACACCTTCTCGAGGATCCAGCCCCTCTGAGCCTTTGGCAGTGCCCCTGGACTTCCCGGTGGACTGTCCAGCTGCCTCATGGGCTAATTTGTCAGAACCTTCATCGTTCCATATTCATGCCCAGAACTTTGGTGGTCGCCAGCATCTGCCAAAGTAGCCTTACCCACAAATTTCAGCTTCCTAACTTCAAGGGAATCTTGTCCTGAAACAGCTTCTGTGACCGCGACTGGAAGCACGCTTGTTGCCTGCAAACTGATCTTCACTGGAACTCACCTTCCTCCATCCTGTGAAGTGTCCTGAAGAGGTCTGCATTTCTTCATTAACAGGGATTGCATCTTGCAGTTCCACCCAGACCAGGAGAATTGTCAAACCTGCAACCCCATGGCACCTCTAACTAGAACAAAGGCTGGAAGACCGTGCTCCCAGTAACCACCAGTCAGTCCATCATGATCCCTGGGAAAATCTGAGGCATGGGCTTAAGTAAGCATAACTGTGGCTGTCGCCCCTGTCCTCCATATGATAACATTGGGAAACAATTCCTTTGTCTCCCATCTCCCTCTTACCTAACTTTGGTTGTCGAACCTGGGTCAGGTGTCCTGCCCACGGTTTAGCCTTGGGTCTGAAAGAGAGGAGAACTTACCTGTATTCCGGTAAATTGTTGTTCAACTTTTAAGTAGTTTGAAACTAACATCACCACAAGCCTATTGCATCCTTTTAAGAGAATGCATACCTGTGAAAAAGGGATTTTGTACTTGTGGCTGGTTCCCATCATTTTACCGAATCTGCATTACTTACCTGCAATCCCTGGTTAAGTTTTATGATGTTGTGTATTGAAGGCAAGTCCCTTTGTCGAACACTCCAGTGTCAATACAACCCTCTAGGGAAATAAGCCAGGAGATAGCCTTGCAAGGATGACAAGGTTTAATGTTGCAGAATACAAAGATCAGCAAAGAACTCTGTTGAGTGAGAACGTTCTAGTCATCGTAGTATAAGCAGAAGCTTAAAAGGCTTGTCAAGCGTCAACACATACAGTACAAACTGGTGCCACTGATTGTTGGGACCCTAAACATGGGCCTGCTTTATAGGGAATGCCAGGCTACAATTGGTTGGTTGTTCCACCATCGGTCAGGATCCACGTGGGTCAGCTGGACTCATCTTGGAGTTCGGTGAAGGCCAGGGGACTCAAAATACAATGTTGCTTCTAAACTAACATGTTAATCCTACTTACTATATAATAATAATATTATAAAATACAATGTTGTATTTTATAATATAATACAATATTATAAAATACATGTTAATCCTACTTACTATATAATAATAATAATATAAAATACAATGTTACTTCTAAACTAACATGTTAATCCTACTTACTATATCACTGAGGCATGCACCTGGGCAGCTCAGGAATTGGTGCCAGGAGGAAAGGAGGATGAAATACAGTCATACTGACCCACACATTCTGGGCTTCGTTGATACTGCACCTCTTTCACTCAGGGTGTCCACTCGGGGTTTGATCTTTAATGTATCCCTCCCTGTACCTTGTGTTACAAAGGACGTATTTTATGCTGGGTGGTGGCTACTTGATTTGTGCTACGACAGGAGGACTGTTTGCTAATCATGGGATGCAGGGGTGTGAGGGTTGGGTCAGTGGTGTGGGGTTTGCTTTAGGTTGGCTGGCTGGGGATTAGAGACCTGCTGGCAGCTTAGTGGTGATAAATGGATGCTGCGCGGAGCCTGGTGTTGTCTCGCGCTTTTGCAGGGCACATCCTCTGAAAGATACTAAATGTTTGCAACAGTGAAGGGACATGGGGGAACTGGTGGTGTACTTCATTCTGCCCCAATGATGTTGGGCCTAGTGAAATCTTTCAATGGAGCTTGGCTGGTGTAGTGCCGTCATGCAAGCCTGCGTATCCCCATAACTACAAAATGGCGTTTCTTTCCATGTGTCTCCTAATGCCAGGCATCTGCTTTTCGCACCTAGTTTCATAGTGCGGTTTTCTCCCCTCTTATACACTACACAATCTTATAGGGGATTTGTCTTACCTGAAAGCGCTTGCAGGGGTGGGATATACTCATTTCCATCCCAACAGTATTAAGTGAACCTAATGGTGATTGCATAGATTTGTATTATAGAATATTGTGCGATAGTACAACCTGCTAATTTATTTTTTCAGTGTGTTTTAAAGGCCTAGAGAAATAACTTTTTATAATTGACTGTCTAGGCTGAATTATTTTGTGCTATACTTTGTGGACTCATTGAGGGCCCCTGACCCCACCCACACTCTAAGCCTTCCCTGCTCTCCATTGCTACCTTGATTGGGTTTTGGCTAAACTCTCAGAGCTCCCTGTTCACCACAACTGGGGTGCCCTCCCAAAATCTGTCCACCATGCCCGATTTTAGAAATCCATTTTAACAGCTGCATTTGACTGTTGGCAATAGTACCCACTGGTCTAATGTTATACACCCCATGTGTGGGTGAATGAGGATCTGCAACCCCCTAGTTGGGAGACATGGGAGGGAACATGTATTGGTGAGTCATGGTTTTGTGGCTGAAGTCACTCCTCTTGAATCTTGTCCTTTACCACATGCTCTTCCACGTTTGAAAACGTGTTCACCCCCAAGATGTAACTATGCTCTGGTAAATGGGCTGTTATACCATGAGCTTCAGGTGGGTGTGGATGTTGTCCGAGGTGACCCTTCCTTGGTTGCTGCAATTGAAAATGCCCCGAAAAATATCTGCTTTCTTGTAAAGGCTTGTGAGACATTTGCCTGGGAATTTTGTATGGTCTTATATTCTTTCTTGGCCTTTTCAAGTGGCTCATCCAGTGGTTTGCCAAAGAGTTAATTTTCTTCAGCTGGCAGATCTAAAGACATGGACTGTGTTTCTGGTTTAAATCCTGAGCCTTGCAACCGGGCATGTCTTTTTAGAACAGTGGATCCAACAGTAAGTCAGCTGGCTCTATCTAGAGAGGTTTTTTTATAACCACATTGGCAGACAGTTTTCCCTCATGATGTGTTTTCTGTAAGTGCTCTGGGACGTCCTTAAGAAAGCCATCCATCATGTCACAATGCGCTTGGTTGTACCTAGGCATTAGCAATTTTGGCTTTGTATGCACATAGACATCTTTTTTCGCTAGAGCTTAGATCTTCTTGCTCTGTCTGGTGGAAATGTATTGCTTGAAAGAGGTATTCTGCCCCATTTTCGAGTGGTTAGAACCATTAAATAATCTTGAGTTAGCTGTCCCTTGAGGTTCAGTGGGTCAGCGGGTGCTAGTTTCAATTTCTGGTCAACACTTGGGTGGACTGGTTTGGTGGCACAGGGTGAAGTGATGAGTAGATTCTCTTTTTAACCACCATTAACTAAGGGTCATACTGGGCTACTGGTTTAGTGTCCTCTTTTGACTCCTGTGTATCAATGCCAAAGGTCTGTCCTGCCTTATGCAAGAGATCATTGTATAGACACTGATCGTCTGTAAGCAAGTATGTTATTGCAGTCTCTTGCACATCTGAAGATAGAACAGGGAGTTCTCAGGATCTACATCCTGATCACCAAGATTTAAAAACCCCTTCTGAATAATAATAATAATAATATTGTTTATTTGTATTCAGTACTTAAACCTTTACAAAAACATTCATTTTTTAATTTTAGTAACAGTGATTAAAAAAACAGTTAAAATACACAAACCATTATGAGTTTCACATCATACTCCAATTATTAATAACAATCAGCTACACAGTACACAGTTAACTTTACGATTGCAGATCTCTATCTAAAACCCGATCCCAGAAACACCATACGTGGCTTGTAAATAGAATAAAACCATGCTTTCTAGGATGATTCCATCAGTAGCTTCCCTTAACAAAATGTAAATTACAATTCAAATTGTGATTTAATATTATAAATACTAGTAAAACTGCTAGACAATTTTGCTTGATGGCCTCATCTTTCCTTAGCATAGATATTCTCTTAGTCATGCCACTTCTAATAGTCGGAGGGGCTAATCAATTTCCAATTATCCCTTGGTAATAATTTCCTAATCGTACCCCATAATCTAACAAGGGCGAAATGGACTCTTTCATTCTCAGTATTAAGGAAATATGTCCAAAATGAAGCTGATTTTTATAGAATCATAACAATGTACAAATCTACCCAACAGCCATAATAGCAGGTCCTAACCATAAACACTCAGTAAACAAGTGTTTAGCAGTCTCCAACAAGAACTTACTTTTACTAATACGACATGTTCATTCATTACGTGGAATGTTGTACCTGGCCCCATATATAGTTCATAGCGGTAATTGATTGATCCTTAATTTCATTAAAAATGTTCCAAGAACGGGGATCGGACAATATAAAATATACCTCTGTGCCTCGAGGCATGCATGTAATACATTTCCCACTTCCGCGTGGGACCCGAGACTATGTAGGTGTTCATAATTCTCCGTCCGTCGTAATTTCTTTAAGTATCCACTTTAAGTTAGCGAGACTAGTGCCCCGCCTAAAATCAGGGGTCCAAGCAATCTTTTCAAAACATTTTACCATAAAGTTAGTAAAATCATTGTCTTTACATTTCCGCTCAAAAACCGTTGGAGGCCAGTAATGAAAGTAGTTCACATCTCGGGTTATTATTCATTTTCAGATACAACATTCCCCACCTTATTAAGGCTTGTCCTTTTAAAGATGTCAGGCCAAACTCGAGCCTAATGTATACGATGGGCATAGATCGTGGCCGTCCGAGGATCTGATCCTTTTCCAAAAGTATCCTTGGATTCTGTCCAACCATCGCAGGTCCTCCATGGCCAGTGCATTAAGGCCATAGAGCACCATTGTACATAGGCATTGGGTATATAATGCGAGTACCCCTTCCAGGGAGTAACTCGCAGTCTGAGACGCGAATTTGCTCATTAAATTTACAAGGCGTTTGGCCTTAATGCTTTTAATTTCCTTTATGTAGTGGTACGTTTCTCAAACATGGCCTTTACTCCACAGAACGTGAAAATAAAAAAGTACAAGATCATCAGCATACATCATACATGATACAGAACGGTCCCCCACTTTAGGCCAACAACCGATGGTCTGATTGAATATTAATGGTAGGTCCACCGTATATATGCTGTACAGCAGGGGCACCAGGGTACATCCCTGTTTAACTCCCACTCATATGTACAGGAGAAGTAAACCCTCCCCGGTCGCCCAGCCTTATCTGTACCGATGTATCAAAATGCAAACCTTTTAGGATACTCAACAGCCAGCCGGGGCATCCCCAATGTTCCATTTTGGCCCACAATGTCTTCTGATAAACCCTGTCGAAGGCCACCCTGCAGTCCACAAAAATGGAATACAAGGCACCCCCGGGAGCCGAGGCCTCCCTATAGAGCGTGTCCATCCCTCTGATTTTATGGGATGTACAACATCCCAGCCAGAACCCAGTCTGGGCAAAGTTCAATATATTTTCTTTGTCTACCCAGCGTTGGAGCGCATGCAATACAAAATATGCAAAAATGTTCCCCGTGGAGTCTAAAAGGGAGAGAAGCCTGTAATTCACAGGCAAACTGCGCTCGCCCTTTTTATAAACAATCACCAATAGCGTTGTTGCCATGATCTTGGTATTCTCTGAGAAAAGCACACCCTATCGAAAAGAATCTTCGGTAATGATGCCCATTTCCTAGGATTCAGTTTAAGGACAGCATTGGCAAGACCATTCGTTCCGGGAGCCCTTGAATTATTAAATGTTATTATTTTTTTCAAAATTTCAACCTCACTGATATCCAAATGCCATCCCTGAAGGAGATCCACAGAAGGCGAGAGGTTCCCTTGTTCCATTAACCCTTTTCATAAACTCGAGCCATTCCCTTTCCTGTATCAGGTTAAGTGTCTTTTCCTTATTCACAACCTTTACTTTATTTAGGTGTGTCCAAATCTCCTTCGTATTTCCCTTACTCAAAACACCAATCATGTCTTGCCATTGCCTTTTTTTATAGATAATTTCCATCGTTTTTGCCATCTACTGTATCTGTTCTTAATTTTTTTTTATCACATCATATTTAATTTCCTTTAGATATGTTAGGCCACTCACCCTTCTAATTTCCCTTCACATAGTGCGCTTAGTAATCTGATGACCTGATCATATTTATTATTAGATTTAGCGCTGATCGTAACATGGACAATTGCCAGTCGTAGTAGCTAGGTTATTAAACCAATCTTCAATTTCATTGCCACTTAGTGTCGGAAGGTGTTCTATCTCCACCTTATCGAGAGAATTGACTATTCCCCCGATTTTACCAAGGTTCCTACTGGTCCGTCTTATGGTATTTCCAGCCTGATTTAGACGCGAGTCCCAAGCACCCCAACTGGTCCCCCCGTGTTTTTAGGTTAACCCACAAACCAAAAGTCAGGGTCAAAGATTTATTATTTCCAAATATGTAGTCTAGCGTGGCTCTAGAATTAAAGCCGTCCCATGTGTATTGACCGGGGACATCCCCAACTGTTCGACCATTTAACATGTTAAGGTCATATTGCCGGAAATAACTAACCAATCGTTTCCCTCTAAGATTGCCACCTCCATGCATCATTACGCTTCTAGGGGCAACATTACTGTAATTAGGGCACTCCAAGGGATCACTGCACTGTGCATTTAAATCTCCACTAAACCATCACCACCATGTACTTTGAGGTTTTCTGCCATAAACTCCTTCAGTCTTTGTAGAAATACCTCGATTGTTGTTTAAACTGGGAGGGAGGTATACGTCAATCAGCATCACAGTGCTTTCTTTGCTTGTGTTTGTCCTTATCTCCACGCCTAATGCATATCCCCCATCAGTAGTTTGCCAGACTTCACGGGAGCTCAGCCTATGGCCAACACCAATAATCAAGCCTCCAAATGGCCTACCTTTGGGACCTTTCTTGGCCAACATGTGATAGAGGTGGTACCCCTCTATGTAGACTAGGCTATCCAACCAAATTTCCTGTAACATCGTCACATCGTAGCCAATTAATAAATGCAGGGATCCCTCTGTATGCAGTACATGCCTATGCCCCTGTGTGTTCCAGATAATCAGCTTAATAGGTCAAGTACTAACTGAAAGGGGATGGTAATTTGCGGTGTGGGATCCGCCAGGCACCACATGTATCACCTCTTGGCCCCGAAACACATAATCTGGGTTTATCCCATACACAGCTTGGGCTGATGCAAGGGGCCTATCCTGCTGTGCTCCATGTGGCCCCACTATATTGTATACTCCTTGCACACCCAGATTTCCCCTAGCAACAGATCCCGTTCTCTGGCCACTTACCCGCAGTTGCAACTCCTTAACTTCAAGAGCATCAACGTTAGCACACAGCAATACTGCCAACGCAGGGCTAGCCACTCGCAACAATACCCAATTAGAGATGCTATCCCACTTTGGGAGTGCCAATTCAACAACATCCGCTGATGTAATAGTGGTCAACCACAGCACTGTGGCCCACAACCGCAACAGAGTTGACCTATTAAAAAAGGGGCTCCTTGCCGTAGGCTGCTTTTCTCCTAGCTTAACCATAGAACCAGGCCTAACCATTTCATCCCATATTACACTATCGGACATCATATATAAGTTACTATGCCTCACATTAGTTAAGGAGCAGCACAACAACATTCAAGACCTTAGTACATCAATCAGCTCGATTTTCTAGTAGAATGCGTATTGACTCGCACACTGACACCGCCTTCAAGAAACCACAACTCCCAGACATTCATTGACTACGAATTTGTGTCATCACACGCTCCGACGTGATGACGTTGCACATTTAACCACGATTTGTGGGTCGCAGCGTTCTGTTACCAGGGGAAACTCCCGTTGCCCCGGACACCACAACACTGCAGACCCTCGAGACTACCGCGCTAGGCAGCGCAAACAAATAAGCATTTGAAATGATGCTGGCATGAGCATATGTAATTTTAAGGGAATACACGTTAGTCTATTTACTGATCCATGTGTTCTTCGTTTAGAGAGGACCGGCCACACGCAACACACCGTCTCGTGATTCCTTTACGGGATCAGACAGAGTATTCCTCACCGGCGGCCGGATGAGGTAAGACAGCACATTGATTTATGCATGTGGTCTTCCACAATAAACTGTGAATCAGTATGCAAACAATCTCTTAGCGATTAGAGCACACAATTTAAACACAAAGCGCAGCATTGTCAATTTCTCTTCAGAATGTCTCAGAATGTACCAATACCATGAATACCAAAACAAGCTGCTTAAAAGCTTAATATACTCTGGGTTACTCTCACGAGAGGCGAGACAGTAGTTCTAAACAAGAATTGCTCGTAGATATCACAGAGTGTGATTTGAAGATATTGAACCAAAAGAAAAGCATACATAAAATTGGCAGGTATGTGTTATTTTATTGGCATGCATAATTACAAAAGCAAACAAATGAATGTGGATAAATGCGAATTGTATTGTTTAGTTTAATTTGAGTGTACCTGGGGTGTAATTAACCCCAAGTTGTTAATGCTTTTTAGAAACTCGCCCTGAGGAAGGACACAGTCCGAAATGCATCGGCAAGAGCTTCTGCCATTATGATGACAAAGAAAAATTTGAAAATAATGATGAATTAGTGATTGAAATATCAGCAAAACAACACGCGTCTATCTATGGAAGATTGACTATTAACAAAGCACTACTAAAAAATGTTGAAGTCTTAATTGTAATACAATTGAAGTAGTATTTAGTACACCAATGGGCGTCTACGAAGCTCAGTGGAAGTTCCACTGAGCTGTTCTCTCCTCCAACCATTTCAGTTGCCTTATTATATCTATTTGAAATCACTTTTCGTCCAGACTCCACAATCCTGGCAGCATTCAGCTCATGTGAAGCATCAACCTTGTTGGGCAAATCTTGTGCAAACATGACTCTAGACATTGGCCTGTCTTTTGAAACACCACCCCTACCCAAACTCCCATTACCCATTTCCATTGTGGTGACAGACACTAGCTTGAAAGCTTTGCTGCCGCTATCCCTGGTCAGGATGGGCCTTTGTACGGCCGCCACACAACCCTTACTAATTTGAACCTCCCCCCAGTACAGGTACTTAAAACGGTTCCATGTCACTTCATCGCCGGAATTTGCAAAACCTGGCATTTCAACATGGAAATGTTCATCGAAGGTTTACATTTTTGGGGGGGGGACCCCTCCTCCGCCACCTATTTTACCTATTCCCTAAAACTGCGAACCCTTATATGCCCTTTGTCACCCCCCCCTTAAAGAATTTGATGAACATTAGTGCATGTTGAAGAGGCATGTTTTGAAAAATCCGGCGATGAAAGGAAGTTGTACGCTTAAAACAGAATGGCTTTGAGTTCAAAAGTAAAAACCCTTCAATCGTTTGTTTAGGCTCCGTCCACTCAGATGAATTACCAAACTTATTGTTCTCAACAGAAACCATCGGGGCTGTATTACATACTATGCGATCAAAATCAGGACTAGATGAAAGATTGCCTGATAAGATCGCCCCATTTAATTGGCGAGCAGCCCCAATAGAGTTCCGCTGCAATGTTCTACATACGTTTAGTAAAGAGCCATGTTATCCAATGAGTGGGTTGACCCTGACAGGGTAACAGAAGGATCCTTATTCTTGGACAGGGCGTCTTTATTCCTAAAATGTTGTGCATCTTTGGGTTGATTCCCAACCATACTTGGCACGAAGTGCGCATACTGCAGTCCAGAACAAGACGCGGTATTAGCCTCTTTATTCGGTGCTACGTTTACCCGCTTCTTACTTATCCCAGAGAAGAAGCCGGTAATGTTAGTTTGAGTAGCACAGGGTTCCTTCTCCGCCCCCCCCGCCCCCCTTTCTCTTGGGTATGTCCTTTGCAGACTGCAGTAGTGCGACTTCTCCACCGGGAGACTCCGTTAGCAGATGACCACTTTCAACACACACTCGACTCCGTGCAAACGAGAGTACACACGGTGAGCTATAGATTTCCACTCACTGTGCCTCAACTGAGGTAAGGTACACAATGTGATTCTGTGGAGTGAGGCTACACCGTGCACCCTGCACACAGTCACAGGGTCACTCTGCCACGGCTCCGCCGGGGTTGTAATGTTATATGCTGACTCTCGCAGCTTCACGCCGGCAGCACGCAGAAGCAAATGCAATGGTAGAAAGAATCCAGCAGCACACGGTCCTCTGAATAATTCTCTTGTTATTAGGGGGTCTATCCCAACCAGCAATTTATATACTTTTTTTTAAATGGCCCCTTTCAGCAGAAGTATTTTGTTTTCTCTTTAAGGGGTGTTTAAACTCCATAAAGGGTGCTACTTGATCCATGATGTCTAGGAATCTTTGGACCATGAGCCTGCAAAAGTCGTAGCTCCTCTTCTATGTTTAACACCCCTAAACCTTTTTTCTCCATTACCTTTGACAAAGTCTCTGCCCCTACAGTAACTGCCTGAGGTGTAGGGAGGAGTTTTTGTGTGTGCTTGGTTGATATTAAAGAGGTTGAGGATTTTGACTTTGAATGGTCTTTTATGTTGTGCGCCTTTTGTGCTTGTGCCGTTTTAACATGTGGTGTCATTTTAATGTTTTGGTGCTAACTGGGGCAATAGTTTTGGTTATGCATGAACGGTTTGATTTACTAGCTGTAGCTTGACAGTTCAACTTTGGTCATGCCTCTTGTCTTTTAAGTTATGTTGTGCCTTAACATAGTCCGACTTTTGCTCCCTTTCCAAGTATTCCTTTTCCCCTTCGGTTTGCTTTTTTAGCTTCTCTCCATCTCTTAATGTAGACTCTTCACTTACTGTTCCGCCATAGTTTCACATTCCCGTATTCTATTCTTTTCTCTCTCCCTCTCTCTGAAAGGAGCACTTGACCTAAAGGCTTGGTTTGCCTTAACTCCACCAATAAGCACTGATGGGCTGTTAATTGTTCAAGCTGTGGGATTTGCACCCCCCACGCCCTCCACCCCTCACAGGCATGGTGGCGCACCCCACAGTTCAAAGAACACTGCTCTAGGGAGTTCAAATACATGGAGCAGATTTATCACATTTTTATAGTTGGTAGAATTGTGCTCCCTTCTTTTCCCATAGCCTACTTATGTGGAATAGGTGCTGACCACTAGGTCTAGGGCCTTCTGCATATACCAGGGTTGGGATGTGTCTATGGGACACTAATGTATGGTGCAGGTCGGTAGGGGACTTCCCCGATTGCTGGATTGCAAGGTTCCATGTTTTCCCCACATCCTGTTATTTTATGTGTGGTGATCACCTCTGGTAGAGGGCCCACATATAGGCATTGGGATTAGGAGAGTCCTTTGTCAGAATGACCTCAAAAACACTCCAACTCTCGAAGACTGTTTAAAGGTTTTTAATCTTTTTAGAATTCTCAAGGGGCTCACTAAGAGTCTCTTTCATCTAGCGATGGTGCTTACCTCCCGAACCCATGCACACCTTAACCCTAGGATAAGGATAATCACTAGTAAGCTGTACTGCCTAAAACTGCCTGGCTAAAAGTGATGGCCTAAAAGCAAACGCCTTATACAAGACTCCCTCTGGGAAAAATCTAGGTGGTCCCTACTCGAAGATTCTCCAAGATGTAACAAAGGTTTGTGTTTTTCCGACAATCGCGCCCTCTTGTTCCGACCCTTCAAAGCTCTGTTCCTCTCCCTACATTTCTGTCACGCTCCCAAAAGGGAGAAAACTCCCCCAATTCGGCTCACTCCTCCTCCACCCTCTGTCGTTCCTAACTCTCCCAGACACTTGTTCTTCTCTATGCCATCTACCTCCACCCTCTTAATCCTCGCTACTCTCTCCCATGCCACTCTACCACTCCCACCACACCTCCACTGTACCACTCCACTCTAGCACCGCTCTCTCCACTCCACACTACCACTAATACAAATGCACTCCTACTCTCCCCTCTACTAATACTATCACTCCACCCACACCTCCTACAGTCACCCTTTCACTCGCCCAATCACATTTTCATTCACTCTGTATAATTAATACACGATATACGCCCACTCAAACCCATAAACCACTCTCTTCTAACCAACCAATACTTCACCTTGCACACAGCAATTTTCCTCCAATACTCCCCTGTTCTGTCCTACCTCTACCTAGTCTCCTCATCCTCCTTCCTGGACCTCTCCCAAAACACCCCATACTAACCCGTACTCCCACTGTCCTCTTATTCTGCTCCTACACCTCCCATTGGCTGTTCCACTCAGCTGGCTCCCATGGGAAATTATTGCCTTTCTTTTTCCCCCAGGGAAGGTTTCAGCTGTGTGGAAACAAAGCTCCCCTTGTGCCACCCCCTTTTCCATACACAGGCCCATCAGTGCCGAGCAATGGGGACCCACACTAGTCAATGTTCCAGTTCGTGTGAGGGCTTCCTGGCTGATAGAGGATGCTGGCTCGTTGAGGGTGGGGCTCAGTGGTCCTCACACAGGTAAGTGCAATGTGCGCGAGCGAGCCAGCCCCACTGGGCGCTACGTGGTAGGACTTATGGTGGGTGTGGCTTGCTCACCCAGAGTGGGTTGATTCGGTAGAAGCACTCTGAGCCCCAATGATTTTAAACCTGAGGCGAGTCGCCTAGAGGCTCGCTTTGTTCAGGCTGTTGTATTGCTTTTTCTGCCTTTTGCTTGCTCAGTTTTCTTTCTCTGTGGTGGTCTGCTGGTTGCATTGCTGTCAAATCTTCTGACATTTGCGGTCCTATGAGACATAAGACGACACTGGCCAGAATGGTGCTGTGCAGGCATGGAGATAGATGATGGTCCTCTTAAGCATACAGGTACAGGGGAAGGGATTGCACAACTCCCACAACACGCCTCTGGGGTCTGACTGGCTCTAGCGTAAACCCAGGTAGGCCTCTCATTCACCCCCACGGCCCCCACATCCTCCACATTTCTGTCCGAGGGTCTATTGACGGATGGGTGGACCTTTCTCCTTGTGATCTCCTAAGGCACTGGTAAAACAGGGGAATATCCATATCCAGGAGAAATTATTCAATGAGCCCAAGCATAACTAATTGCCACATGGAGCTGTTCCTCGAGGACCCAGATCATTACATTGGCTTGTGGGTAAAGATCAGTGTCCCCGTGCAGACTAATTATCTCAGGTAGGGATCCTGGGTGGTGTTCTTTAGGACCGATCAGGTCAGCCCTGTTATTTTACTGCCTTAATCCATTAATGCTGAGGCCGAGACCTCTTGAACTTTTACTGATGGGTGGAATTTTCGCACGTCTCTCGAGTGGTGTAGACGGTCCAAGGGGTGTTGTCCGGTCTCTCTTCTTCAGTAAGGGGGTTGGCAAGATGCTCTGGGTCAGTTAGTTCCACCACCCAGTCAAGCGGAACCTCAAGGTTGGTTGATCTCCCAGGGTTCATAAGCCTGATCCCCATAGGTTCTTTACTAGGGAGCTCTGGACAGAACCTAGAAATGTGTCCAAGTTCCAACAGGCATAACCCCTCATGATCTCTAGGCATGGTGCATCTCTGGGTTTTTGGCCAATCAATTATGACTGCAGGCTTAACCTTGGAGCCAGGTGTTGAGGTGGCAGGGCCCAATTTACACAGGGGTGGACTTTCTTCTCATCCCCACAACCTAGGTTTTGCGTTGTTTCTTTGAGCCCCCAATGGGCTCCTTCAAATACATGGCCCTCTGATGTGCGTTTGCCATCTGAATCTCTTCCTCCAGTACGGGTTCATGCAATTTACAAATTCCTTTTTGCAGGTATGAGGGGAAAGGAATCCACAAATTGCCCAAAAATCAAACTTTCTTTGACTTTGTTGAAGGTTTGGCTGTTCAGACATTTATTTAGCAAGTCTCTTACTCTGTATGACTTCTAACAGGGTGCATCCTCTGGTCTCAAGTGTAGATGTCTCAGGAGTATCATGTAGTGTCAGTCTTTCTAGAACACCCAGTTTCAATCCATCAGGGTTGAGGACTTTAAAGGCCTGCTGCGCTCCTCCAATTAGTAGCTCAGCAATATATCTAGTTTAGCGATCACAATGGCAGCTTTGGCCACCCTCTCAAAATTCACAATTAATGCAGCAGTATCCTCTGCATTACTTACATTTTGTAGGATGGCAGGAGGTATTGCTGGCTGCTCTCTTCTTTCTGTGATGACACCGTATAAAGTTGTTAGTGTTTCCTGATGTTAGCGGCTGATATTCAACAAGCCCCTTAACGCTTTCATGGGGATTGGGTTTGGGTCTACTTCTCTGGGGCCAGGGTCTTAATCAGTAGGTTTTTTGCTCTCACGTGGGCTGCCTCTGTATTGGGGATTGACGCGCTCACTTCTGACACCACCTGAAAACAGTCCAATAGCCTTTACTCTTTTTTTGAATTCTTAAGGGGCTCGCCAACAGCTTTCCCTTCCTCTCACATCTAGAGACGAGCATTCAATTCCCCAACTCAGGCGTCCCTCAACCCTGGGATGATCTCTAAAGATCAGTAACCCCTATTCTCCAACTACCTAGACAAAGTGATGGGCCAAAGACAAACCTCATCTATTTAAGGCTTGACGCCAATACCGCTCCACTGCGACAGGGAACCCAAACCAGCAGCATTCCATGAAACGTCGAAACTCGACTCCAGCATCCACAAATTTAAAGCACACGCGCCAAGGCTTAATCGTGTGCAAAGGAAAAAAAGGATTACACTGTACACTTGTTAATGTATTAAAAAATGGTGTCAGTCTTTATATTGTTTTTGTACCGTACAAGTTATGGAAAGAAAAATAACAGCCCATAAAATAAAGCTGTTTAGAAAGAAACCAATTGCTTCTTAGCTTTTCTGCAGACCGACCCTGCCAATCCAAAACACTTTAGAGTTTGGGTGCCAACTGCCAACAGCAAAGTACGCAATGCTAACAGACCCCTTAAGCAATGTTTGACATCATAGGAATAATGTAATGTCATGTGGTAGGATACCCCCCTGTTGCATATACCTTGAGCCCTTTATCCCCCCACAAATAGGGTAGTCCCTCCTGCTACCTTAAATCCCTCTGGGAACATTGTGTCCAGTTGTGTGCCTCTTACTTGCATTACTTTAGCCTTATTGTATTTGATTTGCTGCTATTCGTGTACGCTGCGAATATCAAATCTTTGCATTTTAAAATGTGTCCTGTAAACTACTTTGTCTGCCCTCACTTTATTTTAAATAACTTCTTACCAGGGACGTCATTTCACCAAAATGCCAGGGTAGTGGAAGTGACATCACACGACCCTTGCCCCTGGCAACATCACAGGAAGTGATGTCATTTGATCCCACCCCAAATTGATATCGCAGTATGCGATGAAACGCAACCTTTCACCCGTTGACAAAACAGGAAGTGCTATCACATAGCATTGTACACTACAAAAAATATGGTTAGTATATCACTATAATGTGATGTACATTTCATACAAGAATTGATCGAAATATGCATCGTTAAGATCAGTGTCTGTAGGCCCATATTACCAAATTACTGTGACTGCAAGCAGACGTCCATGACCAAATGATAATGTGTTATTATTTAGCACTTACGCTTAAGCACTTTATATAGAAAAAATATACACCCAATCTGTGATGGTACTCATTTATCGACCTCAGAAGGATGAAAGGCTCAGTTGAGGCATTTAAGAAGAACAGACTAAATCAGTGACTCACCCCATGAAGTGTGCCTGAAATAAACGTTTAATGAGTCTATCAACTATTGTATAGAATTCCAAAAAGACACATTTGGTATTCCTAATTTTTCTCATTTAGGGTCAGTGCTGAAAATGTTAGACTTGTGTCACTTTTTTTTTTTTTAACGGGCTTTAACAAGAAAGCCAGCCACTCCAAAACTAAAGAGCCACGTGGTGCTGGCCGCTGGGGCCTGGGGCCAAATTACCTTCAACTCTCCCTTCCTAAATATCTTCCTTCTCGAACACTTCGCTCTTCCGCCTCCAAGTCCCTCCGGGTCAGCCGCTTCTCAAAGCAACGAATTGGGGGGAGATCTCTCTCCGCAGCTGGGGCCTCCCTGAAACTTGAGGAGAACCATCTCCGGTTCCGGGAGCACCTCAAAACCTTCCCCTTTGCTTCTGCTTTCTCTCTCCCTCTCCCCTGCTAAATCACTGAAACTGTACTGAATCAGCAACTGGGCCACTCACCAATCTCGGTCCTTGGCCCAGCCACTCTCCCCTGCACTGCCTTCCTGGCAACCCCTGCACTGCTGGACTGTCTCTGTATCCCTACAGCCCCCCTTCCCAGCACTTGTCTGCACTTACCTTGCACTTGCCACCAGCTGGCCCTTATTTATCTTGTTCATTACTAACCCTGTACTGCACTTTCCCCTCTTGCACTTTTCCCGTCCCCCCACCCATGCACTTGCGTGATCTGAATGACACCTGGCCTAGTAGGATCGTTGTCTGTCGACCCTTGTTTCCCCCCCCTCCCTGCCTCAGCGCGCCTTGAAACACTTGTGTATAGGCGCGTTACAAATGCCATATCATATTAGAAAAAAAACGTTTTTCTTTCCTTTTTTTTTTCTAGAGGTCGCAAGGATGACCACAGAGGTCGCAAGGGAGACCTCAGAGGTCGCAGTTGCCATATCTGGCGACCCCTAAATGACACCCCTGCTTCTTACCTCACCTTGTTTGCTTTACTCGTTACACAGAGTGATTTGAATCAGCGTGGTCTGTGACTAACGATGCATGCTCTGAGCCGAAACTTAATTTCCCAGCATTCTTTTATTGTGTAGTGTGTTATATTTGTCCTGCAGGCGCGACTCAGCCGGTTAATGGATTGTGTGTGAAGCACCCTTCTCCCTCATGCGCTCGCACCTCTGCACCTTATACAGTGAGCCTTGTTTCTTGTATCGATTCCTCATCTTGCCTGTCCTGACATCCACTCTTGGTGTAACTGGAGGAAGACATGTCTTTTACCTTCGTTCCTGTGCCTTCTCCCTCAACGGGCACAGGATCTGTGTTAAATCCTCAGTCTCCTTCGTCAAGTGAATTACCGTGTATTAAGACCAACTGCACATAAGGTATGAACTGTCTCTCCATTTCATTATTAAATACGCGCTCCATGGTCAAACATGTCTCCGAGATTGCCGATTATATAAGTACACAGGAACCTGATGTACTAGCGCTTTCTGAGATTGCAATTACTAATGCGGCACCCCCAGGATATAAAATATTCAAGGCCGATCGTGAAGATCAGTGGGGTGGGATCGTAGCAATTCTGCTGAAGGAACATCTTAGCTGTCATGATCCTAAATTGCATCATTTGGATAACTGAATTTCTTATGATCAAGATAAAAACTGGCCATAACACCTGCCTTGCCATAATCATACTTTATAAACCTCCTCAACCCATTCCCTCTTTTGAAGAGAAATTTGTAGGTGTGCTGAATAGTATTACTAAAATGAACTCACCAGTCATTGTCATGGGTGACTTATCTGATGGGTCATCAGCCCATAAATTAATCAGCCACCTCCCTTTTATCATCCCCAGAAGCAACTGGATACATGCAGCTGGTAAAAGTACCAACGCATCAAGGTGGCCACACCCTTGATTGGTTATTGGTGCATAATGTTCACACTCGTGCTGTTCACACCCTTGGATGTCCATGGTCGGATCATTTTTTTTGTCAACACTACGATCATACTGCCTAGCCCCCCCCACCCTTTTAAGACTTGACACTAATATCAGGTGTAGGTCTACATGCAAAAACATTACGCCGACTATTTTCTCCTCCTTAGTAGCTTCTAAACTGGGGGATATTGATTTATACAAGGGTGATACACATGATCTATTTTGTCATCCATCATCTGCCATTAATGACACTATTATTACCTTAGCCCCAGAAACCACTAATAAAGCTTGGTTCTGTGACAAAATTGTAGAAGCAAGAAAAACTAAAAGAACATATGAGGGAGAATGGCAGAAAAATGTGTCCCTCTACCCTGGGGAAATATAAAATAAATCTTTCCAAGAATGTTATAATTGAGTCTAAAAATAACTTTTATAATGATTGCATTGATAATGCTATATCAAGTTCAAAATCATTATTTAAAATTCTTAAAGATTTTGAAAATCACATCCTCTTTTCCACCCATTATTAAGGACTCTGTTTGGTGCCAACAAATTCAGGTGAATGTCTGCAAAAAAATAGCTGGACATCATATAGCTATTGCCAATCAACCAGCCAATCTCGATGTCAAGAATGACTCTAAATTTTAATCACCAAGTTGACATTTCTTCTGTTAATCCCCCCAACATATGAATGTTCTGCTTGCTCTGAACAAGAGATTAAGGAGATTATCAGTAATAAAACTACTTCTTGCCTTGGTGACGCTTGCCTGTCTGATCTACTAAAAGGTTCCAATGTTCTGGCACCATGGATCACCAAAATGATCAATTCCCCTTTCCTTTCTGGTGTAGTTCGTGTCGCTTTGAAGGAGGTATGGGTCACTCCTCTTTCGAAAAAGGACTCTCTGGATTACTCCATCCCTAAAAACTACAGACCCATTACTAGTGCTCTGTATCTATTGAAAATCAGAGTGTCATATGTTCAGCTACAGAAATGTACGGAGGAATAATAAATCCTCAATCCAAATCAGTCCGGCTTTCGTGCTCAACATGGCACCAATACCACTCTTTTGTACTTGAAATCAAATATTACTGGAATCATTGAAAGAAGACCTATTGCGCTGCTGTTATTATTAGATCTTTCAGCAGCATTCGATATCATTGACCACAATCTCTTACATGATAGAGTATTAATCGCATCCAATTGTTCAGAGAATGCAGCAAAATGGATTGTTTTATTTCTGGGTCCCAGAATATCTAGAGTGGCGGTTGAGAGAGCTCAAGTTAAACCCAATTCTAGCTCATGCAGTGTTCCGCGGGGTTCTTGCTCGTCTCCCCTACTTTCTAATATTTATATTAGACCATTACTTGATCTTCTTGGGGATCTGGGTGTTCTATTCGCAAACTATGCGGATGACACCCAGATCCTCTTTGAGCGTCTGTTAACTATCAGAAGGATGTAGAGGCAGTGAATTACATGTATGCCAAAATCCAAGTCTGAATGGCACTCAATTCCCTAGCCCCCCCATGACTCTAAAACTGAGTTGCTTATTATGGCCTCCAGTCCTCCACTAAATAATCTCCATCAACAGTATGAATCATTTGAGGTTGCTGGTCAAGTCATTTCGATGAGCAAAACAGTGAAAACCTTGGGAGTGAAACTGGACAACAACTTATCAATGAAAAAACAGGTCTCCCAGATCCGCTCTTCTTGTGGATATGTAATTAAATTACTACGTCAGATTAGACAATATCTTACTCTCTCAAACAGATCTCTGTTGGTATCCTCATTAAAAAATTCACGATTGGATTATTGTAACAGTCTATTGATTGGGACATCTTTAGGGAATTTGAAACGGCTTCAAACTGTCCGGAATGGAGCTGCGAGGGTGGTCTTTGGCTTGGCCAGACGGGATCATTTTACTGCCTTTAGGAAGAAACTTCACTGGCTCCCGTTGAGGCAGAGAATTAGGCATAAATTCCATCGCTCACCTATAAATGCCAGAATGCTGAGGCGCCATACTAGCTCTCTAATAGGCTGCAGAGTGCAGTGTGTTCTGTTCATCTGATACTCATCAGATCAACCAGCCAAGAACTCACCTAAAAAACTCTCTCAATCAATCAATTTCTGTCTTAAAGAAACATGTGAAGACGTTGCTTTTCAAACTACCAGAATAGATCTTACTTAACTCTCTACTGTTCTTTTTTCATCCTTCTCTTGGTGCGCTCCGAGGCCTCCGGGCATGTAGCGCTTTATAAGAAATAAAAATAAATAAATTATCCCTGCTCCAAGATTAGCCAAGAGTTGTAAGGGTCTGTGCCACTCAGGCCTCACTTGGTCTTACCCTTTCAGGTTCTGCTGTTCCCTTCCCTACCTCTTTCTGCCACTCTCCCTTTTCCTCATCCTCCTCCTCTCCTCCCTTCTAATCTACCCCCTTGTCTTTTCTTGCTCTCCCATGGTCTTTTCAACCTCAGATCTTGCTGCATATCTCTCTCCCGTATCCTCATACCACTCTTCCCTTCACTGCTACTCTCACCCATCACTCCACCCACACCTTTCCCACAGGCATCTTTTCACTTGATCAATCACCTTTCATTACCTCCCAACTCTATGAATCGGATTTATTTAATCACCTTATATGCACACTGAAACCCAAGTAACATTCTCTCCCACCAATAAACACTTAACGTTGCACACAGTTAACAATGGCACCGAAAAAGAATGTGAGATGGTGCAAGAGAGTTTATTAAAATGTTGTGGACCGAGGGCTATCCCAGTCTCGCTAGTATCCAAATGACTCTTCTAGCCAACCTAGGCATCCGGAACCACCACAGTTTAGTGCTGAATGGCAACCCATACTGAATAACTTACTTAGGCTAACAATGATGCACCAAGAGCTGGCTGACTAAACTCCCTTAGGTACTTCCTAACTGACCCTACTCTCGACAAAGGTTTGTGTTCTACAGGGAATTGGGATAGTGCCCTGCACTTGCTCTTTAGTATTCAGGCTGTTAGATTACACAAACTATGCACTTTTACGCTTACTACAGTACCCCTCTGACTTATTCCACCCACCATTCTTCAGTTCCTCTGATGTTTCACTCCTCCTACTGCTCGCCTCCACCCTTTGATGTTACCTCACCTCCCACTCCACAGCTCCTCGTGCTACTACGCCCCTCCCACAGCTGCAATCCTCTCTACTATGCTCCTCCCCCTCCACTACACCACTCCTCCCTCCAAGCTACAGAAACACCTTTCTTCCACTCTGTACCAGCCACTCCTTACACCAACTTCCTCTACTAAATCGCCACACACAAACACTTCAGCCAATACGTCACCTGCTCAAACAATCTCCTCCACAAGCTGTCAATTCTTCCTTTCTCCTGCTGGTCTATTGGTACACGCGAGCTGGTGACCGCACCTGAATAACCCATACTTCCTGCTCTTTCCTCAAGTATCACTCCCCCTGTGGGGATTGGCTATCTGTTAGGGAGAATTCTCAGAAATGTGCTAATTCCTCTCTACGTTAGAGACCGATTTTGAGGACTTGAATTTTTAACCTGGAGAGAGTGAGACGCTTTTTCCCCACTCTCTCATGTATTTTAATGTACCGGCGAAACCAGAGCCCTGAATGAAATGCCCCAATATCTTAAACTTTTTCCGGACCGTGTGATCCGTGATACCTTCATGCTGCTCCGATTCAATGTCCTTCTGACACAAGAAATCTTTGGCCTACGAACCCAATTGGCTAATCGTGATCATGTTTTTTACAATGTCTGCAAATCTGATTTCCTTGAGATCCTTTGTCACATCTTGATGCAATGTACAGCCCTGGCAGAGAAACGCATTGCAATTATCAAATTATACTTCAAAGCTAATAAAACTTTAGACCCTGAGCAGCGCTGGTCGCTCATACTATCTGGCAACAACAAATCGATAACTCCGGTTATCCACTTTTGGGTAGCAAGCCAGCCACAACCAACAAACTGATAAGTCGTAACGGCTGTTCCTCCTCTCTCTTTATTTTTCTTTTAAATAACTAATGTGTTGCGTTTTTGGACTTAAAAGACTTGCCAGGTGAACAAACAGTCTCTAGAACCTTGAATTAAGCTCATGTTGCACCAACCACTTATTGTCCTCCTTTTAAGTGACTTTACTATATGTGTTTGCAGCGTAAACGCATTACCGTATGACATGTTGAAAACCGCACGAGTACACAATTAGCGGTAACCTGGTCTTTTCCCTTTCTAACGTTGCTACAATTGTAAGCGCAAACAAACACAAAAGTGAAAGTGCACTTTGAAGTGTATTATCTAGTATTCCCAAGTGTTCTACCACAAACGGCTGAAGTATTTAACGTGATTCTGGTGTAAATAGAATACATATATATCTTTTATATAAATATATGTGCAAGTGCTTCTTTGCTGTGCCTGTCAAAAATTACAGCTCATATCTTCCTCTTAAGATAAGCCTGACTGCCCTGCCACACTACCAAGGTCTTGAGTTAGTACAGACTGATACTAAGAGTTGGGGGGGATCTACAAACCACTGGGATAGCTTACTAAAGTCTTTCTGCCAGTAGGACTTTAGGAAAACTCCCCTAACAAACACGTATTCCAGGAACAGTAAACACCTATAACTCTGGTTCAGGATAACAGTTATTCTAGGGGAGTTGGACCTAGGGTTGCAATATACAATTACACTTTTCAGTTCAGTTAAACTGTCAGATCAGTAAGAACTTATTCCATTATTTGTGGATGGCTCAAGGCAGACCAAGGTTAACTACACCCAAGAACACTTTTCAAGAATGACATGCCGGTATTCCAGGCAGGCAACACCTAATGTGGTAATATACTATTACAGTTCGCTTTTCAGATCAGTTCAACACAGATTAAGGTAAGCAATAACGCTTAACTTGTTTTAGGATGGCACACCGCTAACACAAGGTAAGTAAAACCTATATACTTTTGAAAGGAGATACCAGCAACCTAAAAGTATGTATGAACTAGGCAGACTTATTCTGGACAAGCCATCAGCAAGTCTGGGGCAGCAAGACCCAATTGGGGACACTCGTACAATTATTCTAACAGGAATAAAGTGCAATCAACCGCTTTACTTTTGGGAAGAGGGGGACCCAATTCACAGGTAAGTTAACCAATCTACTTTTACTTAGAATGGCAAGACATTTTCCAAGTAAAGTAAGACAACTATACACTCTGAGCTACAGTTACCAACTAATTCATTTACATGTAAGTCACTTTTCAACACTTGGTTTTCTTTTCAAGGCAGACCCCTTTAAATATCCAGCCCTTCCCAATTCTAGTACACAAGTTCTCTCAGAGGCAGAAGAGGGACCCTGGTGATCTAGGAGCCAACAGTAGGCAGGGTGGATAGGGCTCAGTTGCAGGCAAAGTCAGAGTTCCTGTGGAAGACTGGGCAAGCAAGTAGTTCACTTTGAAAGTTAGAGCCCAGGGATTTCAGAGAAGACACCCTAGGAGGATTCCAGCAGGGGCCTCGGTGCATTGGACGAGGACTCCCAATCACAGAAAACACCACACAACTACACAGTAATCACAAGAGACTGAAGTTAAATACACAAGCCAGCACAGTAACTAAGCACAAAAGATTTTGCAGCAGGCGGACTTCAGGATCTGCAGCCAAAAACCTGGCCGTTTATTCCTTCATCAAAACGACAGAAGACAAAACACTGGAAGGACTTTCAGTAAGGATCACGCGGAAGGCTCTAGGCAAGGTTTTCCTCGTGGATGATTGATGCAGCTCTGGATTTGGCGCCTTTTCAGAAGAGGTTGTGTTCCTCAGTGGAATTCACTGAGGAAGATTCGGAGTGTCGGAGGCGGCCTCTTACCATTGCATTGCATTGAGGTGCGGCTTGACACGCAACGTAATGTAGCGTTTCAACACCGCAGGATGCATTCTTCGAAACGAGTCATACGGCGGATTGAACGCGGCTCTGACTCTGCTGCTGGCGGCTGCCCTAAACCAGCGTGTCCCCCTGTGTCCCTGGACGCTCACGCCTACACCCTCGGGGGGGGGGGGCTGCTGTGGAGAAGGGCCAGGCTCGGGGGTGAATGCGCCGGTGATAGCGGAACGGACTTGTGCAGTGCCACGCACAGTGGTGGATTAACGCGGCACCGGCTGAAAACATCGAAGCGTGGCCCTTTCTGGTACTGGCACCGCTTGCTGCAGCCAAAGATGAGGAGGCGAGTGGAGAGCTGAGAGTGATCTCCCTTGGGCTGCTTTCCACCTTCTCTGCATTTTCCTAATACTTTTACCCTTTGTGCACTGGCTTTGTGGTCCCTGGTCTTGGTGCATTATTAGCTTTGTACAAGCATAGTGTCCAGTTTGATGACAGCACACACTTGCTAAGAGCTCCTATTCCTTACTGACCCTCCGCTGTGTACAACCTCTTTTAGCTTTGGGTCATTTGGGAGGAGTGTGGGTCTCGGTACTAGTATTTTGGTATCAGACTGCTGTACTAGAGCAGGGCGGTCTTGATCACCAGGTATAGTCAAGCTGGCCTTAATGCTAAATGCCCAGGAGACTGCGGGCTTAGGCCTTTGATCCTGGGCTCCTTGTTCCTCCATCAACCCTCTGGCCCCCAGGTGAGAGGAACTATCTGGACAGCTTTTGAGGACTGCGGCTTATCCCCCTCCTTTCCCTAGTTGTTCAAGTGAACAACAACTTTCTTCTGACAACCCTCACATTTGCCATCCAATACAGCATTGGAGAGTGATTTTTTGTCCTCGGAGTAGACAATCTTGGTGGACCTTACTATTTACCTTTCGCTAATATGCAGCTGGGGGAAAATCCTTCTAATTCAAACTATAATTTGCGGAAAACAAAGACCTTACCCCCTAAGGAGAATATGGCGACTCATACGAAGATTGTTAAATCCAAGAAGAATGCGAAATATGCCAAACCGGTGGATCATGGCGCTATCACTAAGTTTTTTCCAGTTAATCCACCTCTGGATATAAATTCAACTATCATTGAGGAAACAGTAGTCCCTGGCCCTATTGGCAGCATTTCATTGAATACCACCAACTTTGATATTGACAACAATTCTCTTAAATTTGTGCTTAAATATTCAGAGAGGGTTGTCATCACAACCTCCACTGACTATAGCTAGTGGATTATTATCCCACAGCATTAGTAACATTAGCACTCCGCCTGGTCTACATAACTATCAGAAGCAGTGGACGATTGTCTGCTTCACCAAATTTATCAATGGCATCTATGGAGGATGCACCAGACAAACAGGAAGACGATTTGGATTGTCAATATCCCGGCTCAACCGTGGTTGCAGAGCGTCAATCATCTGTTGCTGCTCTTCAATTTGCACTTAAGATCCTACTGCAAATGTCAGGCCGCATTCTGACCAACAAAACGGATATGTTTGGGATATTTCTTCTCTGTGAAAGATAGTGAGCTAAAGACTCTGGGTAAGTCTCTCGTAACCAGGACTAATGTCTGGCAGAGGGACTCCCAGGACCCCCCTTGTCAATTTGCATATTTAAGTAACTTTGGGTCTCACCCTAAGTTACTAGGGGAATCCAGACGTGGACCCCTTGCTCACTATTCTTAGAGAGGCACAGCTCCTCCCTACTGATGAGGTCCAACCAGACCGAAACACGTGTCTGTGGATGCTGTTGGTACTCTTGTTCTGAGGAGAATTGCCTAGCATTTCGGTGCTGGACTGCCCCAGGGCAGGACAAAGACTGATATGTTTGGGATATTTCTTCTCTGTGAAAGATAGTGAGCTAAAGACTCTGGGTAAGTCTCTCGTAACCAGGACTAATGTCTGGCAGAGGGACTCCCAGGACCCCCCCCTTGTCAATTTGCATTCTGACCAACAATCATTACCATGGCATTAGAACAGAAGGACCATCTCAGTGAAGAGGCGGAAGTTAACCTATCGGACTCCTTGCACATTGTGGAAAAAAGTAAGGACCAGGACAATATGGAACAAGCTGTAGCTGAACCATCAGAACCTGGCAACAGCAAAGGAATCCAAGAGGTAAACCAGGAGAATGCTCCCGACCTTGAGACGGTACAAAGCCCTTTTGTCTTCTTTTCACGGAAGCAACGTAGATTGTCGAGGAAGGCGCTTAAAAACAAATATAAAACAAGTGCCTCACTGCCCACTGTTGTGCCACAAACAGGGCTGGATACAGGTTCGAAAAAAGCTAAAAAAAAAAGAGACTAGCTAGATCAGCTGTACGGGTGCCAACGATTAAAGGTTCCCTCTCTGGCTGGCTTGTGCCGGAAGAAAAAGCCATTAGCCCGGTCTCTGACGAAGATCTTCTGAAAGACTTGGTCTTAGATCTAGAACTTAGCTTACCAGTATGCACTGAGCAACCAGTAGCAACAACACACGAGGGAAACTCAACGTTACCTGTGGTTTTTGAATTGGGGCATGACGCTAAAGACATCAACGAAAATCGCATCTGTTTTATTAAGAACCTATATCAGAGCGGTAAAAATACTTGGCTTGCACGCTCGGAGTTACTAGTCAGACTGTACTCCATTCCCCAACTTCCGAGTATTGAAATCTGATGATTTCCTGTTCGTTGAGCCTCTGATAGGACCAAACCCCAACGTCTCCGCCCTACATTGTACTTTTCTGTCTACAGCGCAGCTGATCAGGAAAGGCAAAGAGGAACTAAGAACTGTTGACATCGATGTGGACCCGAATGAAATCGATCTTAACATTGGCCCTGATGTCATTGCAGCTCCAGTCCCCGTTGTCCATCTGTCCCAAGCCAGCGGAATTGAAAAATCTTGAACTCGGCGAAGTACAACAAGTTCTAAAATGGTTGATGGAATCCCTTCCGGGGGTTTTACATAACCACTGAGCCTTCTCCCTTCTTACGTGGAATTGTAGAGGCTTCGCCCACTTACTGAGAACGGAGGGCTCAGTTGACCTTTTGTCCAAACATAGTTGTATTTGTCTCTAAGACTTGGGCAATGGATCCTCTGCTTTGGGATGGTTATGTTGTGTATCAATCTTTTTCAAAACGGGGTATAAGGGGCCGCCCCTTTGGTGGTCTACTCATTGAGTGGTAAACACGGTAGTCTCTTGTAGGGTACATAGTGATGTCAAGGACTACCTTATGGCAGTAGAGGTTGAATATGAAGAACAAAGTCGTCTTCTTAGGTTTCTCCTTGTTAATATTTATAATCCACCTGAAGCAGTCATAGTAGAACCTTTACAAGAAGCCCTGCAAGACCTAATGTCATCTTAGATCTTGAAACCTGGTAATGTGGCAATGGTGGTCATGGGGGACTTCAACTACCATATGACAGGCGAGGGCTACACGTCATCTAACTTGAAGCTTAGCACAACATGCCTAATGACTCATGAGAAAAGAGGCGGTGGGGCTCGGCTGGTTACAATTGTTCGCTTATTGGGATCTCGAGATGATCAATGGCCGTACGTCCGGTGATAGGCCAGGGAAACATACCTGGTCAAATGGCTGTTTCCAGCACTCTGGATTATATATACATGTGCCCTGAAATGCAATCAAAAGTTAACGATATGAAAGTGATCAAAAACAACTGGAAAGATCACTCGATGCTGCAATGTTTTCTTCAACTACCTAGCCGCACCATTCCTACATTGAATATTGGCACTATTAACACCAATAGTTCAGGGTCTAGAATTATTTGGTTGGAAAAAAATATTCGGTCAGCTATGGAAGCCATCAAATACACCTCCTCTGTAGGCTCTCTGAACGTTAACACCATGACCATTAATGCCATTGAAGATTGGATTCAGGCACTCTCGGGAAAACATGCCTTGGCCAAAATGGGCTACATAGGAACTGAGGGTGTTAGTCACCCCTATAACAAAGGAATCAGAGATGCCAAGAGAGGGTTGAGAGCTGATATTCGTAGCATTAAGACCTTGAACTTACCTGCAGGTCTTTATTGCGAGAGTCAGAAAGGCCAAAAATTGCTTTAGAATCAGCATTAACCACATAAAAAAAGTGAGAGAAACTGCACCTCTCAAAGGCTTGTGCAGACCATCTGCTCTAGGGACTCCCGTAGTATCTGGTCTCTATTGAATGAGACTAGGAAGAATGGTAAAGCCCAGCTAGCCAATCCTATTAGTGAGGAGGTTTGGATAACATTCTTAGAAGGACGTAATGTAGGGGTGACCAATCTGTATAATTCATCCTTGAATATGGCCCCTATTTTCCCGCCTTTTGAAGTTTCCCCCGGGATCATTCTGAATAAAATAAAAACTCTTAAATCCTCAAGAGCCCCTGGACCCAATGGGTTGGGTAATGTGGTAATTATGAACTATCCCAGATTTTGGGCGGAATTACTCTGTACTTTTTGAAAAGATCTTAGTGCAGGGGAGAATCCCTCAATCTTGGAAAACAGCCATTCTTATTCCAATTTTCAAAAACGGAAAACCCTGCCGATCCCAATAACTATAGGCTTCTCTCTATGCTGGATATCGCAGGTAAACTTTTTGCTTCAATATTGTTAAGCGAAGTTCAGAAATGGGTTGATGAGACTAATATACTCAGTAAATTTCAGTGTGGATTTCGGCGTGACTTCTCTACATCACAATCTTATGGTGATGGACATATTCCGCACACGGGCACTTGCTAAGGGGCAGCGTCCTCTTTATGCCCTATACATTGACTTCAAGTCTGCCTTTGATTCCATCCCTAGACATCGACTGTGGCTTAAACTTGAATCAATGGGATGTCCGGGAGGCCTCTTGTGCTATCTGAAACCTCTGCACCAAGACACCACGGCCCGTCTTAGGCTGAATCAAGAAGGCAACATGACCAAAAAGGTGTCCCAAAATAGAGGGGTAAAACAGGGATGTGTTACTGCACCCCTGATATACAACCTCTATGTATATGACATTCCCGCTGTACTAGCTGAAATTGACAACTGTCCTCCAAAAAGTGGTGAGGCGCCTTGCCCCGTACCAGCATACGCCGATGACCTGGTAGTATTTGATAACACCATTAGTGGGCTTCGGCGCTCCGCTACCATGTTATGGGAATATGCTAGTCTGAATGGTCCGACTATTAATTTAGACAAGACCAAAGTACTCAGATTCACTGGGAAAAGAGCATCACGAGTTAACTTGGAGGGTAAAATCAACACACCCTATGCACCCTCCTATCGTTACCTCGGAATTGAAATCGAGCCCAATGGCGATTACCGCTACTGCAGACGGACGCAAAATCAGGGCAGCGCAAGTCACTGCACTGATTGCTGCCTTCTCAAATAAGCGGGGCGGCTACACGGCACCTCTACATCCAAATGTTTGTACCCATGATCACCTATGGTCTTGGTCTTCTCTTTTGATTCGGCTTGGCTCCAGGTGATGGAAGGCAAGTTTTGGCATTGTATATTGGGATTGTCACCAGGAGTGCCTATGGCTTTGATAAGACTTGAAATGGGTCTTCCATGACTAAAAGCAATTGTACTAAAAAAGAGAGCCGGATTCTTTCTCAAGATGACTAGTGGTGGTTCTAATCCTCTATTGTCTGTAATACACCAGGAAGTGGTCAAAAAAAACATACCCCCTCGCCCCTTTTCAAACTAATGTCAGAATTTTTTGCTGACATAGGTTGGTCACACCAAGGGGCAGCCTATACTCAGGAAGTCCAAAACGCACTTGGGAAAAGGGTGGGCCTTTGGGACTGGCTAGAGAACTTTGCGCATCTGAGCACTCTAAAGAGCTATCAATTCATCAAATATAGATTGTATACCTATATGAAGCCCCATGCTTATTTTAACCTCTGCCCGACGAAAAGGCTCAGACGTTTTATTATTCTGTTTAGATTGGAACAACTACCCACTCTGAGGAACCCGAGAGCCAGGGAAAATATTCCTGTCCCTGAGCGTATTTGTCGCCTGTGTAAATTACCCGAATGCTTGGAGACAGCCAAACATCTCCTCACGGAATGCCAGACATTAACTAGCACAATAATCCTGTATCTTGCTGAGTTTGTTCACAACCTTCAAACCATTAGTGAAATGTCATTCTGGCTTTATTGCACAAACACCTGCAACATGCATTTGTTCATAGCCCTCTAACATATGGCAAAAAATGGAATTAAAGTTGGGCCCGCTGATTTGAAATTTGTGTACCGTAAGGCAAAGTAAATGCATGCCATTGTGGGATTTGTTATTGGCATACAATAAATATTTGTCTACCCATGATTTAGATGTGAGTAGACCTGTAAATATGTATATTATTGTCCAATATGTATAAGTTTGCCCATCACTTGAGGTAAAGATGGCAATAAGTTTGCTCATTTTCGATTCCTTAACTTGATATTTTTATATTTATTTACATTTTTAAACTTATTTGTTGATTATCCGTTCATTACTCCTATTCTGAATGAATCATTGTTTATTATGTGTGAAGTTTGAATTTTCTTTCATACTATATCACATTAAAGTTTAAAAAATAAAAAAAGAAAATATCGCTGTCGAATTCTCATGGTTTGCAAGGCTGTTCGAACTGGAATCGTGCCTCCGGAGATCCAGCAGATGCCCACGAAGTTTCAGCGAGATTCGGAAGACACTGCACCGCACAATGGCTCAAGGTCCCAGAGTATTGTAGCACCCAAGGTTGCAGCACGGCGTGGGATAGCTCAAAACGCAGGTCTTATGTCGATTGGAAGGAGGGGCAACAGCAGGCTCCGGTTACACAACAGGCGCTCTGGTCGCTGGAAATTGTCTCAGCTGCGGTTTCTTCATCTTCCACTTCGAATTTGGTTTCAATGGTCGACTACCTCTTCAGCTTCGAGGTTCAGACTTTTATGCAGGAACCCAGCCAATCAAACAGACCTGCAACATTCAAACATTCAGGCTGGAAGACAAAGGACTGCAGAGTTTGACACCTCCCACGCTTCCTGCCATCTGGAGCCTGGGCAGGGAATCCACAGGACTCCTGCCGAAGATGAAAAAATAATCACACAAAGGAAATTCCCACCCTGGCGGACAGGAGAAGGAACATGAAAGGACAAGGAACAAAATGGCGGAAAAAGAAGACTGGCCTATTTTGGTAAAATGAGCACCCACGGGTGCCTTTACAGGGGCTGTGGAAACAGCCCACGGTAAAGGTGCCTAAATTGATAAAACGGGTCACTGCCACCAGCCATTAAAGGCAGGTTTGTCCTTTTAACATAAATGTTACATTCAAAATGAGAAAGGGGATACTCAGTATCTCCACATATGGTGTGGGGGGGCAGGGGAGGTACAGGTCTCACCTAAGAAAATGTAAAAAGACTCCAAAGATCCTTTCTACCCAGGAGAACTGTAGTTCTCACAAGGTCAGAGAAAGTTAAAAGTGGAGCCCTAGGCCAACCCAGCAACAATAGGCACATATTGCCAAAATGTTGTCAAAGAGGATAACTTTTAAAAGACACTATGGAGAGTCTTAGACTTTAGGACTTTTTAATTTTAACCCGTGAGTGAGCCTTTTTCTCAGTCATGTATTTTGATCCAATTTGGATGATGCGTTTCCTGTTTTTGGAGTCCGACAACCTCCATAGGCAACTACATTTTGTTTGGCGACACACAGCACCTTTAGATTTCTCATAAGGTTAAAATATCTTTTATCATGTGAACGACTGTTCCCAAGAATAGTCAAGTGAAATTGCCTTATCTTACCTTTTCTCTTTGTAGGTACAGCACACACCAGCTTATGTGGAGTGTTGGGGGGTTACTTAGTAGCACTTTTCCTACTTACTCATGTAAACATTTGTTACCCTCACTACTTCAAATGGCTGGTGGCAGTGGTGTAAGTTTCTTACCATTGTGCTTTTCTAACGCAGGCTGAATCATCAGCTGCAGTATAGCACTCATGGGCAACCATGTTGTCAAAATAGCCGTGGTCATCTTTTTTCGCCATTTTCTGTTTGTGGGGTCTTTCTTGGGTTTTACTCTGCACGCCAAACCAGGTTTGAGCCCTTTGTTGTTCCTTTGGCAGGCTTCAGTACTGAAACCCACCTCTGGCTCCAGTTTGTCTGGAAGGGCAGGAAGTGAGGGAAGTTCCTGAAACTCCAGTGTCCTTTTTCTTATGCCTTAATGCATCCAGTTTTGATTGGCTGGCTGTCCTTCGAGGACAGCCAGCCTGCTGTTTGAGTGACAGTTTAGCTGTGCATGAATGGGACAAACCTGCTTAAAAGGTGAGGGTTTTGGGACTGAAGACAGTCGACCACTGGGAAGAACAGCCCGACGAAGAAACCATGAACGAAGCTTGCTGCATCCTCCTGGACCATTCAACTGCCCAGTGAAGCCCTGTTGCTCTGCTGAAACTCTTTAAACGACAAGAGAAGCTCCGGAAGGGACGACCTCTTCCCTTGGGTTAGTGGGACCAACTAGCGCAGAGACTAACTTCACTGGAAGACCTTCCCTGACTGTATGTACTTCTTTGCTGCTGCAGTGCCAAGGGTTTTGACCCATGTTGAATCAATAGACTGGGTAGATGTGCGGATGAGCTGTCGCCGCCCATTATTCTATCCCAGAACAAACTAAATCAATAGACTGGGTAGATGTGGGGATGAGCTATCGCCGCCCACATTCACGCCAGAATAGGAGAACTGCGCAGTTGGCACGAGACCACTCCAAAGATACAACCTTCTTGTGGGGGGTTCCACATCACCACTCTACTGTAAGGATGCCATCAAACAATGTTAAGCAAGGGTCCTATACTATCAAGCAAAAGACCACTCTATTGAAATGCAGTCATTCAAGACAACTCAAAAATGGATGCAGTACCGACAAATTCCCCCAAGGTGGCGCTAGCGGTCTAAACTCTGACAGGGAAACTGTATTTAGGAGTTGCAAGAGGGGCAGGGACTTCAAAGCATGTTCGTTAATTGAAAATCTTAGCCACCTGCTGTTCCCAGAGGCCAAGAGGCTGGGAAACCTTAACACCTCAGAGATTCCCACACCAGGAGGCAGGATATCACGTGACCCTGTTGATTGATTGAGGAGAGACTTCCAGGCAGCCTGCTGGAGCCCACACAAAAGGCTCTTTCTGTTGAATGGGGTATGTTAATTTTGAGTGTTTCCTGTCAACAGCCCTCTGTCAGCAAGGAGAGACATGTGATCACTGACCCACCCAGACTTCTGGAGGCGGACCCAAACACTTTGGGGAGTTGAATTGCAACAAATATATATTTTATAGAAACCGTGATAACTTATTGTAACCAAATGACAGGAATGTACAACTTTAAGAGTCTTAGTTTGAAAAATGCCCTCACGATTTGAGTCCAAACTCCAATTTGTACCATGTTCTGGGGCAAAACCCCGCTAATTATGAATATTGTAGACAATGTACTTAAGCTAGGGACATGGAAAGTTACTTGGATATATGTGGAAGGGAAATGTACCTTTGTATAATTTTTGATGAAAAACCAATGTTGCACAACCCACTACAATGGAAAATAAGTTGCCATTTTTTAATGCAAGCTCCTAGAAACGCCAGAGTCGGGACAGGGACTATCTTTAGTAATATATGATGTGTGTACGTGATGTCAAACAACTGTGTACCTGGGAAATATGTATTTGGATCAGGAATAGATTTGTGTGCACATTGACCAGGGGAGTGTCATTTCTGCAGGTCATAAAAATGACATCACTCTGACACACTATCCCTTCCCAAATCAGGGACCAAAGAATCTATTGACCTATCAAATCAAGAGAGGGGCAGGCTTAGTGATGCTAGCCTCTCCACCCACTTTTTAAAACACAAAAAGAGACTGCTGGGACAGGTAGAGAAATTCAATTCCATTTTCTGCGGGACGCTCTGCTGGGAGACTCCAGACTTCACATCCATCAATCTCCAAAGACCAGAACTTTACTTCTGAACTTAAAGCAAGGGCCTAAACCCACAAACTGAGAACTCTTCTCAGCAGGCCTCAGCATCCTTCAAGTCATTTGCAAACTATTCCATAGCCGGGCGAGCTGTCTGAATTCTTTTGCCAAGAACAATTGCCAGAGACCAGAGATCCAGAGAACCACAGGCCGCTGTATCCAGAGAGCTGACCCTGACCGTTGTGAGCAGAACCAGAGATCCGGATCGCTGTGAGCAGAACCGGTGCCTGATTGACCCGCCGAGCAGAGAGAACCGCCGCCGGACGTGTTGACCAGATCCGTGACGAGGCCTATTTCAAATTTATATTGTGAGTACCTAGCAGAACTGTGCAGAACCAATCTTAGTTAAAATAAGCTAATCCAAACTATTTTAACCTAATTAGAACAGCTCCTAGAAATCGGGTCATCTGTCATTTGTAAAGCTGCACAACTGTCACCGGTCAATTCTGAAGCTGCAAGCTGTCACCTGTCATTTTGAGTTTTACTTCAAATCTGAAAATCTACCTTTATTAAAGGAACGTGGTTTAACTTTCATTTTAAAGCTGTGATTCTAGGCTTTCCAACGAACCTAGAACCGAGATACACCGCGATTTGGCTCAATTTCTCCACTTGTCAAAATAGCAGCTCCAATCTTTCCTTTGTTAAAATCCGTTTGCAATCTGGTAATAACTCAGAGCATTGCTAAAGTGAGCCTGAACTAATACCAACAAGCATCTCACTCACCCTGAACCTCTAGAGGGAATTAAAAGCAATTTTAGCACCTTTTCACTTCCTTGCAAACCACATTAAAGTAATTAGCCTGTGTTTAAAACTTATCCCTGTTTTCTCTAAGCTTGCTGGGGAAACTGGAACTGTGTATTGCATTATAAAGTGTGATTTGTTGGGATTCTTGAAGACCGTGTGCTCTCCTTCTATTTCTTACATTGCATAGGGGGGAGTGAATTGTCAAGAAAAAGTGATCATATTACCTTTTGCTAAAATCATAAGTTATTTCTGTACTGCATTTTATTCCACCTTGCATTTCCTTGAAACCATCAAGCATTTTCAGCTACCTCATCCTCTACACTACTCCTAAGTAACCAAATCAATGTACCCCTGTAACATTATCCATTGTTGATCACGGTCATATTCTGAAGTGTGATATCAATTTATTTATAAAGAGTGATAGATATATATTGTTGAATTGTCCAAATAAACCTTTTAAATTTGCAAAACAAACCTACTTCTTGGCTCAGTGGGGTCAGGGGGATTCAAAGAGGGGGGTGTTATACAAGGGTTGTCATCCAGAGTACTGAACTGGACATAAAAATACATCAATAAGGGTTTTCCTCAGCATCCCAGACTAGGCATTGACTTAGCTGTAGTGTTGATTGAATATCGCTTACAGCAGGAACCGAGTGCCAGGGATCGAGAAATCCGTAGTTGAGTGCAACGTCTGATCCGGCCAGAAGCTCCAGGAGTCTCCCCAGGACCCTCCAAAAGCAGGACGATCAGAGCCCGAGTCCCCCTCACCAGAGTGCAGGGCTCGTGGAGTGAAGGAAGCCCAACTGGTATCCAAGATCAGCGGTGGTGCCGTTTACCGATCACTGAAACCGTGACGTGCAACCGATTTGAAAGAGCCCGTAGCTGCCGCCGACCTCCGAATTGCAGCCGCAGGAGCCCTCAGGGGTCCTCCCTCTCGTCCCCATGACTGAGGCCCAGGAACACAGGATCTGCAACGCTGCAACCAGACAGAAGCCAGCTGGACCACTCTTCTAACCAAAGGTACTGTTCTGTCTTGGGGTACTAAACTCAGTGTCTGCAGCTTGCTCTTCTCAGTTGAGACTTGCAGTAGCTGCTTTGCTAGAGTTAATTTCAATTCTAACCTTCACTAGTGTAACGGCTTGTGACCCTACAGCGATTTGCCTTCAACAAAATAACTTTGTGCAAGACTTACCATCCAAGTAGTGCCTCAGCTCCGTAGACTTTGCTCCAATTGACTTTGGCTGTCCAAGCTTCCTGCAGACTCTTCTATTCCACTTGACTTCGATACTTACTGTCCCTCATAGGTGATGCATTGGCTTTAAACTAATATTGCTGGGAAAGGTTTCTATCTAGACTTCATTGGAAGATTTAAAGTGCTCACATGCTGTGAGAATCTGTTTAACCCTTTTCCTTCCTCTAACCTTTCCTTTCTGCCAACCTCAGTATCTACTAGCTTTGTGTTGATTCTGGAAAAGTATTTAAAAGTATATTTAATTTAGTTACATACATTGCCATTTTAAAGAATGCTCATTTGAAAACTACTGTTAAATAATTATATATAACAAAAACCTTGAGTATAATTGTTACTTGGCTACTTGGTGGATTTCATTGCTACAGCTCACATTTACCCCCCTTGAGATAAGCCTGGCTGGTCAGTCACACTACCAACTTGTGCAGTACTTCTGCTTTCTCTCTCCCTCTCCCCTGCTAAATCACTGAAACTGTACTGAATCAGCAACTGGGCCACTCACCAATCTCGGTCCTTGGCCCAGCCACTCTCCCCTGCACTGCCTTCCTGGCAACCCCTGCACTGCTGGACTGTCTCTGTATCCCTACAGCCCCCCTTCCCAGCACTTGTCTGCACTTACCTTGCACTTGCCACCAGCTGGCCCTTATTTATCTTGTTCATTACTAACCCTGTACTGCACTTTCCCCTCTCCCTTTCCCTCTTGCACTTTTCCCGTCCCCCCACCCATGCACTTGCGTGATCTGAATGACACCTGGCCTAGTAGGATCGTTGTCTGTCGACCCTTGTTTCCCCCCCCCCTCCCTGCCTCAGCGCGCCTTGAAACACTTGTGTATAGGCGCGTTACAAATGCCATATCATATTAGAAAAAAAACGTTTTTCTTTCCTTTTTTTTTTCTAGAGGTCACAAGGATGACCACAGAGGTCGCAAGGGAGACCTCAGAGGTCGCAGTTGCCATATCTGGCGACCCCTAAATGACACCCCTGCTTCTTACCTCACCTTGTTTGCTTTACTCGTTACAGAGTGATTTGAATCAGCGTGGTCTGTGACTAACGATGCATGCTCTGAGCCGAAACTTAATTTCCCAGCATTCTTTTGTGTAGTGTGTTATATTTGTCCTGCAGGCGCGACTCAGCCGGTTAATGGATTGTGTGTGAAGCACCCTTCTCCCTCATGCGCTCGCACCTCTGCACCTTATACAGTGAGCCTTGTTTCTTGTATCGATTCCTCATCTTGCCTGTCCTGACATCCACTCTTGGTGTAACTGGAGGAAGACATGTCTTTTACCTTCGTTCCTGTGCCTTCTCCCTCAACGGGCACAGGATCTGTGTTAAATCCTCAGTCTCCTTCGTCAAGTGAATTACCGTGTATTAAGACCAACTGCACATATGGTATGAACTGTCTCTCCATTTCATTATTAAATACGCGCTCCATGGTCAAACATGTCTCCGAGATTGCCGATTATATAAGTACACAGGAACCTGATGTACTAGCGCTTTCTGAGATTGCAATTACTAATGCGGCACCCCCAGGATATAAAATATTCAAGGCCGATCGTGAAGATCAGTGGGGTGGGATCGTAGCAATTCTGCTGAAGGAACATCTTAGCTGTCATGATCCTAAATTGCATCATTTGGATAACTGAATTTCTTATGATCAAGATAAAAACTGGCCATAACACCTGCCTTGCCATAATCATACTTTATAAACCTCCTCAACCCATTCCCTCTTTTGAAGAGAAATTTGTAGGTGTGCTGAATAGTATTACTAAAATGAACTCACCAGTCATTGTCATGGGTGACTTATCTGATGGGTCATCAGCCCATAAATTAATCAGCCACCTCCCTTTTATCATCCCCAGAAGCAACTGGATACATGCAGCTGGTAAAAGTACCAACGCATCAAGGTGGCCACACCCTTGATTGGTTATTGGTGCATAATGTTCACACTCGTGCTGTTCACACCCTTGGATGTCCATGGTCGGATCATTTTTTTTGTCAACACTACGATCATACTGCCTAGCCCCCCCACCCTTTTAAGACTTGACACTAATATCAGGTGTAGGTCTACATGCAAAAACATTACGCCAACTATTTTCTCCTCCTTAGTAGCTTCTAAACTGGGGGATATTGATTTATACAAGGGTGATACACATGATCTATTTTGTCATCCATCATCTGCCATTAATGACACTATTATTACCTTAGCCCCAGAAACCACTAATAAAGCTTGGTTCTGTGACAAAATTGTAGAAGCAAGAAAAACTAAAAGAACATATGAGGGAGAATGGCAGAAAAATGTGTCCCTCTACCCTGGGGAAATATAAAATAAATCTTTCCAAGAATGTTATAATTGAGTCTAAAAATAACTTTTATAATGATTGCATTGATAATGCTATATCAAGTTCAAAATCATTATTTAAAATTCTTAAAGATTTTGAAAATCACATCCTCTTTTCCACCCATTATTAAGGACTCTGTTTGGTGCCAACAAATTCAGGTGAATGTCTGCAAAAAAATAGCTGGACATCATATAGCTATTGCCAATCAACCAGCCAATCTCGATGTCAAGAATGACTCTAAATTTTAATCACCAAGTTGACATTTCTTCTGTTAATCCCCCCAACATATGAATGTTCTGCTTGCTCTGAACAAGAGATTAAGGAGATTATCAGTAATAAAACTACTTCTTGCCTTGGTGACGCTTGCCTGTCTGATCTACTAAAAGGTTCCAATGTTCTGGCACCATGGATCACCAAAATGATCAATTCCCCTTTCCTTTCTGGTGTAGTTCGTGCCGCTTTGAAGGAGGTATGGGTCACTCCTCTTTCGAAAAAGGACTCTCTGGATTACTCCATCCCTAAAAACTACAGACCCATTACTAGTGCTCTGTATCTATTGAAAATCAGAGTGTCATATGTTCAGCTACAGAAATGTACGGAGGAATAATAAATCCTCAATCCAAATCAGTCCGGCTTTCGTGCTCAACATGGCACCAATACCTCTCTTTTGTACTTGAAATCAAATATTACTGGAATCATTGAAAGAAGACCTATTGCGCTGCTGTTATTATTAGATCTTTCAGCAGCATTCGATATCATTGACCACAATCTCTTACATGAGAGTATTAATCGCATCCAATTGTTCAGAGAATGCAGCAAAATGGATTGTTTTATTTCTGGGTCCCAGAATATCTAGAGTGGCGGTTGAGAGAGCTCAAGTTAAACCCAATTCTAGCTCATGCAGTGTTCCGCGGGGTTCTTGCTCGTCTCCCCTACTTTCTAATATTTATATTAGACCATTACTTGATCTTCTTGGGGATCTGGGTGTTCTATTCGCAAACTATGCGGATGACACCCAGATCCTCTTTGAGCGTCTGTTAACTATCAGAAGGATGTAGAGGCAGTGAATTACATGTATGCCAAAATCCAAGTCTGAATGGCACTCAATTCCCTAGCCCCCCCATGACTCTAAAACTGAGTTGCTTATTATGGCCTCCAGTCCTCCACTAAATAATCTCCATCAACAGTATGAATCATTTGAGGTTGCTGGTCAAGTCATTTCGATGAGCAAAACAGTGAAAACCTTGGGAGTGAAACTGGACAACAACTTATCAATGAAAAAACAGGTCTCCCAGATCCGCTCTTCTTGTGGATATGTAATTAAATTACTACGTCAGATTAGACAATATCTTACTCTCTCAAACAGATCTCTGTTGGTATCCTCATTAATAAATTCACGATTGGATTATTGTAACAGTCTATTGATTGGGACATCTTTAGGGAATTTGAAACGGCTTCAAACTGTCCGGAATGGAGCTGCGAGGGTGGTCTTTGGCTTGGCCAGACGGGATCATTTTACTGCCTTTAGGAAGAAACTTCACTGGCTCCCGTTGAGGCAGAGAATTAGGCATAAATTCCATCGCTCACCTATAAATGCCAGAATGCTGAGGCGCCATACTAGCTCTCTAATAGGCTGCAGAGTGCAGTGTGTTCTGTTCATCTGATACTCATCAGATCAACCAGCCAAGAACTCACCTAAAAAACTCTCAATCAATCAATTTCTGTCTTAAAGAAACATGTGAAGACGTTGCTTTTCAAACTACCAGAATAGATCTTACTTAACTCTCTGTTCTTTTTTCATCCTTCTCTTGGTGCGCTCCGAGGCCTCCGGGCATGTAGCGCTTTATAAGAAATAAAAATAAATAAATTATCCCTGCTCCAAGATTAGCCAAGAGTTGTAAGGGTCTGTGCCACTCAGGCCTCACTTGGTCTTACCCTTTCAGGTTCTGCTGTTCCCTTCCCTACCTCTTTCTGCCACTCTCCCTTTTCCTCATCCTCCTCCTCTCCTCCCTTCTAATCTACCCCCTTGTCTTTTCTTGCTCTCCCATGGTCTTTTCAACCTCAGAT
This sequence comes from Ambystoma mexicanum, assembly GCF_040938575.1. Taxonomy (NCBI): domain Eukaryota; kingdom Metazoa; phylum Chordata; class Amphibia; order Caudata; family Ambystomatidae; genus Ambystoma; species Ambystoma mexicanum. Next base: position 1,303,389,324 of record NC_090932.1, read on the forward strand.
CTTGCTGCATATCTCTCTCCCGTATCCTCATACCACTCTTCCCTTCACTGCTACTCTCACCCATCACTCCACCCACACCTTTCCCACAGGCATCTTTTCACTTGATCAATCACCTTTCATTACCTCCCAACTCTATGAATCGGATTTATTTAATCACCTTATATGCACACTGAAACCCAAGTAACATTCTCTCCCACCAATAAACACTTAACGTTGCACACAGTTAACAATGGCACCGAAAAAGAATGTGAGATGGTGCAAGAGAGTTTATTAAAATGTTGTGGACCGAGGGCTATCCCAGTCTCGCTAGTATCCAAATGACTCTTCTAGCCAACCTAGGCATCCGGAACCACCACAGTTTAGTGCTGAATGGCAACCCATACTGAATAACTTACTTAGGCTAACAATGATGCACCAAGAGCTGGCTGACTAAACTCCCTTAGGTACTTCCTAACTGACCCTACTCTCGACAAAGGTTTGTGTTCTACAGGGAATTGGGATAGTGCCCTGCACTTGCTCTTTAGTATTCAGGCTGTTAGATTACACAAACTATGCACTTTTACGCTTACTACAGTACCCCTCTGACTTATTCCACCCACCATTCTTCAGTTCCTCTGATGTTTCACTCCTCCTACTGCTCACCTCCACCCTTTGATGTTACCTCACCTCCCACTCCACAGCTCCTCGTGCTACTACGCCCCTCCCACAGCTGCAATCCTCTCTACTATGCTCCTCCCCCTCCACTACACCACTCCTCCCTCCAAGCTACAGAAACACCTTTCTTCCACTCTGTACCAGCCACTCCTTACACCAACTTCCTCTACTAAATCGCCACACACAAACACTTCAGCCAATACCTCACCTGCTCAAACAATCTCCTCCACAAGCTGTCAATTCTTCCTTTCTCCTGCTGGTCTATTGGTACACGCGAGCTGGTGACCGCACCTGAATAACCCATACTTCCGGCTCTTTCCTCAAGTATCACTCCCCCTGTGGGGATTGGCTATCTGTTAGGGAGAATTCTCAGAAATGTGCTAATTCCTCTCTACGTTAGAGACCGATTTTGAGGACTTGAATTTTTAACCTGGAGAGAGTGAGACCCTTTTTCCCCACTCTCTCATGTATTTTAATGTACCGGCGAAACCAGAGCCCTGAATGAAATGCCCCAATATCTTAAACTTTTTCCGGACCGTGTGATCCGTGATACCTTCATGCTGCTCCGATTCAATGTCCTTCTGACACAAGAAATCTTTGGCCTACGAACCCAATTGGCTAATCGTGATCATGTTTTTTACAATGTCTGCAAATCTGATTTCCTTGAGATCCTTTGTCACATCTTGATGCAATGTACAGCCCTGGCAGAGAAACGCATTGCAATTATCAAATTATACTTCAAAGCTAATAAAACTTTAGACCCTGAGCAGCGCTGGTCGCTCATACTATCTGGCAACAACAAATCGATAACTCCGGTTATCCACTTTTGGGTAGCAAGCCAGCCACAACCAACAAACTGATAAGTCGTAACGGCTGTTCCTCCTCTCTCTTTATTTTTCTTTTAAATAACTAATGTGTTGCGTTTTTGGACTTAAAAGACTTGCCAGGTGAACAAACAGTCTCTAGAACCTTGAATTAAGCTCATGTTGCACCAACCACTTATTGTCCTCCTTTTAAGTGACTTTACTATATGTGTTTGCAGAGTAAACGCATTACCGTATGACATGTTGAAAACCGCATGAGTACACAATTAGCGGTAACCTGGTCTTTTCCCTTTCTAACGTTGCTACAATTGTAAGCGCAAACAAACACAAAAGTGAAAGTGCACTTTGAAGTGTATTATCTAGTATTCCCAAGTGTTCTACCACAAACGGCTGAAGTATTTAACGTGATTCTGGTGTAAATAGAATACATATATATCTTTTATATAAATATATGTGCAAGTGCTTCTTTGCTGTGCCTGTCAAAAATTACAGCTCATATCTTCCTCTTAAGATAAGCCTGACTGCCCTGCCACACTACCAAGGTCTTGAGTTAGTACAGACTGATACTAAGAGTTGGGGGGGATCTACAAACCACTGGGATAGCTTACTAAAGTCTTTCTGCCAGTAGGACTTTAGGAAAACTCCCCTAACAAACACGTATTCCAGGAACAGTAAACACCTATAACTCTGGTTCAGGATAACAGTTATTCTAGGGGAGTTGGACCTAGGGTTGCAATATACAATTACACTTTTCAGTTCAGTTAAACTGTCAGATCAGTAAGAACTTATTCCATTATTTGTGGATGGCTCAAGGCAGACCAAGGTTAACTACACCCAAGAACACTTTTCAAGAATGACATGCCGGTATTCCAGGCAGGCAACACCTAATGTGGTAATATACTATTACAGTTCGCTTTTCAGATCAGTTCAACACAGATTAAGGTAAGCAATAACGCTTAACTTGTTTTAGGATGGCACACCGCTAACACAAGGTAAGTAAAACCTATATACTTTTGAAAGGAGATACCAGCAACCTAAAAGTATGTATGAACTAGGCAGACTTATTCTGGACAAGCCATCAGCAAGTCTGGGGCAGCAAGACCCAATTGGGGACACTCGTACAATTATTCTAACAGGAATAAAGTGCAATCAACCGCTTTACTTTTGGGAAGAGGGGGACCCAATTCACAGGTAAGTTAACCAATCTACTTTTACTTAGAATGGCAAGACATTTTCCAAGTAAAGTAAGACAACTATACACTCTGAGCTACAGTTACCAACTAATTCATTTACATGTAAGTCACTTTTCAACACTTGGTTTTCTTTTCAAGGCAGACCCCTTTAAATATCCAGCCCTTCCCAATTCTAGTACACAAGTTCTCTCAGAGGCAGAAGAGGGACCCTGGTGATCTAGGAGCCAACAGTAGGCAGGGTGGATAGGGCTCAGTTGCAGGCAAAGTCAGAGTTCCTGTGGAAGACTGGGCAAGCAAGTAGTTCACTTTGAAAGTTAGAGCCCAGGAATTTCAGAGAAGACACCCTAGGAGGATTCCAGCAGGGGCCTCGGTGCATTGGACGAGGACTCCCAATCACAGAAAACACCACACAACTACACAGTAATCACAAGAGACTGAAGTTAAATACACAAGCCAGCACAGTAACTAAGCACAAAAGATTTTGCAGCAGGCGGACTTCAGGATCTGCAGCCAAAAACCTGGCCGTTTATTCCTTCATCAAAACGACAGAAGACAAGACACTGGAAGGACTTTCAGTAAGGATCACGCGGAAGGCTCTAGGCAAGGTTTTCCTCGTGGATGATTGATGCAGCTCTGGATTTGGCGCCTTTTCAGAAGAGGTTGTGTTCCTCAGTGGAATTCACTGAGGAAGATTCGGAGTGTCGGAGGCGGCCTCTTACCATTGCATTGCATTGAGGTGCGGCTTGACACGCAACGTAATGTAGCGTTTCAACGCCGCAGGATGCATTCTTCGAAACGAGTCATACGGCGGATTGAACGCGGCTCTGACTCTGCTGCTGGCGGCTGCCCTAAACCAGCGTGTCCCCCTGTGTCCCTGGACGCTCACGCCTACACCCTCGGGGGGGGCTGCTGTGGAGAAGGGCCAGGCTCGGGGGTGAATGCGCCGGTGATAGCGGAACGGACTTGTGCAGTGCCACGCACAGTGGTGGATTAACGCGGCACCGGCTGAAAACATCGAAGCGTGGCCCTTTCTGGTACTGGCACCGCTTGCTGCAGCCAAAGATGAGGAGGTGAGTGGAGAGCTGAGAGTGATCTCCCTTGGGCTGCTTTCCACCTTCTCTGCATTTTCCTAATACTTTTACCCTTTGTGCACTGGCTTTGTGGTCCCTGGTCTTGGTGCATTATTAGCTTTGTACAAGCATAGTGTCCAGTTTGATGACAGCACACACTTGCTAAGAGCTCCTATTCCTTACTGACCCTCCGCTGTGTACAACCTCTTTTAGCTTTGGGTCATTTGGGAGGAGTGTGGGTCTCGGTACTAGTATTTTGGTATCAGACTGCTGTACTAGAGCAGGGCGGTCTTGATCACCAGGTATAGTCAAGCTGGCCTTAATGCTAAATGCCCAGGAGACTGCGGGCTTAGGCCTTTGATCCTGGGCTCCTTGTTCCTCCATCAACCCTCTGGCCCCCAGGTGAGAGGAACTATCTGGACAGCTTTTGAGGACTGCGGCTTATCCCCCTCCTTTCCCTAGTTGTTCAAGTGAACAACAACTTTCTTCTGACAACCCTCACATTTGCCATCCAATACAGCATTGGAGAGTGATTTTTTGTCCTCGGAGTAGACAATCTTGGTGGACCTTACTATTTACCTTTCGCTAATATGCAGCTGGGGGAAAATCCTTCTAATTCAAACTATAATTTGCGGAAAACAAAGACCTTACCCCCTAAGGAGAATATGGCGACTCATACGAAGATTGTTAAATCCAAGAAGAATGCGAAATATGCCAAGCCGGTGGATCATGGCGCTATCACTAAGTTTTTTCCAGTTAATCCACCTCTGGATATAAATTCAACTATCATTGAGGAAACAGTAGTCCCTGGCCCTAGTGGCAGCATTTCATTGAATACCACCAACTTTGATATTGACAACAATTCTCTTAAATTTGTGCTTAAATATTCAGAGAGGGTTGTCATCACAACCTCCACTGACTATAGCTAGTGGATTATTATCCCACAGCATTAGTAACATTAGCACTCCGCCTGGTCTACATAACTATCAGAAGCAGTGGACGATTGTCTGCTTCACCAAATTTAGCAATGGCATCTATGGAGGATGCACCAGACAAACAGGAAGACGATTTGGATTGTCAATATCCCGGCTCAACCGTGGTTGCAGAGCGTCAATCATCTGTTGCTGCTCTTCAATTTGCACTTAAGATCCTACTGCAAATGTCAGGCCGCATTCTGACCAACAAAACGGATATGTTTGGGATATTTCTTCTCTGTGAAAGATAGTGAGCTAAAGACTCTGGGTAAGTCTCTCGTAACCAGGACTAATGTCTGGCAGAGGGACTCCCAGGACCCCCCTTGTCAATTTGCATATTTAAGTAACTTTGGGTCTCACCCTAAGTTACTAGGGGAATCCAGACGTGGACCCCTTGCTCACTATTCTTAGAGAGGCACAGCTCCTCCCTACTGATGAGGTCCAACCAGACCGAAACACGTGTCTGTGGATGCTGTTGGTACTCTTGTTCTGAGGAGAATTTCCTAGCATTTCGGTGCTGGACTGCCCCAGGGCAGGACAAAGACTGATATGTTTGGGATATTTCTTCTCTGTGAAAGATAGTGAGCTAAAGACTCTGGGTAAGTCTCTCGTAACCAGGACTAATGTCTGGCAGAGGGACTCCCAGGACCCCCCCTTGTCAATTTGCATTCTGACCAACACCAACAATCATTACCATGGCATTAGAACAGAAGGACCATCTCAGTGAAGAGGCAGAAGTTAACCTATCGGACTCCTTGCACATTGTGGAAAAAAGTAAGGACCAGGACAATATGGAACAAGCTGTAGCTGAACCATCAGCACCTGGCAACAGCAAAGGAATCCAAGAGGTAAACCAGGAGAATGCTCCCGACCTTGAGACGGTACAAAGCCCTTTTGTCTTCTTTTCACGGAAGCAACGTAGATTGTCGAGGAAGGCGCTTAAAAACAAATATAAAACAAGTGCCTCACTGCCCACTGTTGTGCCACAAACAGGGCTGGATACAGGTTCGAAAAAAGCTAAAAAAAAAGAGACTAGCTAGATCAGCTGTACGGGTGCCAACGATTAAAGGTTCCCTCTCTGGCTGGCTTGTGCCGGAAGAAAAAGCCATTAGCCCGGTCTCTGACGAAGATCTTCTGAAAGACTTGGTCTTAGATCTAGAACTTAGCTTACCAGTATGCACTGAGCAACCAGCAGCAACAACACACGAGGGAAACTCAACGTTACCTGTGGTTTTTGAATTGGGGCATGACGCTAAAGACATCAACGAAAATCGCATCTGTTTTATTAAGAACCTATATCAGAGCGGTAAAAATACTTGGCTTGCACGCTCGGAGTTACTAGTCAGACTGTACTCCATTCCCCAACTTCCGAGTATTGAAATCTGATGATTTCCTGTTCGTTGAGCCTCTGATAGGACCAAACCCCAACGTCTCCGCCCTACATTGTACTTTTCTGTCTACAGCGCAGCTGATCAGGAAAGGCAAAGAGGAACTAAGAACTGTTGACATCGATGTGGACCCGAATGAAATCGATCTTAACATTGGCCCTGATGTCATTGCAGCTCCAGTCCCCGTTGTCCATCTGTCCCAAGCCAGCGGAATTGAAAAATCTTGAACTCGGCGAAGTACAACAAGTTCTAAAATGGTTGATGGAATCCCTTCCGGGGGTTTTACATAACCACTGAGCCTTCTCCCTTCTTACGTGGAATTGTAGAGGCTTCGCCCACTTACTGAGAACGGAGGGCTCAGTTGACCTTTTGTCCAAACATAGTTGTATTTGTCTCTAAGACTTGGGCAATGGATCCTCTGCTTTGGGATGGTTATGTTGTGTATCAATCTTTTTCAAAACGGGGTATAAGGGGCCGCCCCTTTGGTGGTCTACTCATTGAGTGGTAAACACGGTAGTCTCTTGTAGGGTACATAGTGATGTCAAGGACTACCTTATGGCAGTAGAGGTTGAATATGAAGAACAAAGTCGTCTTCTTAGGTTTCTCCTTGTTAATATTTATAATCCACCTGAAGCAGTCATAGTAGAACCTTTACAAGAAGCCCTGCAAGACCTAATGTCATCTTGGATCTTGAAACCTGGTAATGTGGCAATGGTGGTCATGGGGGACTTCAACTACCATATGACAGGCGAGGGCTACACGTCATCTAACTTGAAGCTTAGCACAACATGCCTAATGACTCATGAGAAAAGAGGCGGTGGGGCTCGGCTGGTTACAATTGTTCGTTTATTGGGATCTCGAGATGATCAATGGCCGTACGTCCGGTGATAGGCCAGGGAAACATACCTGGTCAAATGGCTGTTTCCAGCACTCTGGATTATATATACATGTGCCCTGAAATGCAATCAAAAGTTAACGATATGAAAGTGATCAAAAACAACTGGAAAGATCACTCGATGCTGCAATGTTTTCTTCAACTACCTAGCCGCACCATTCCTACATTGAATATTGGCACTATTAACACCAATAGTTCAGGGTCTAGAATTATTTGGTTGGAAAAAAATATTCGGTCAGCTATGGAAGCCATCAAATACACCTCCTCTGTAGGCTCTCTGAACGTTAACACCATGACCATTAATGCCATTGAAGATTGGATTCAGGCACTCTCGGGAAAACATGCCTTGGCCAAAATGGGCTACATAGGAACTGAGGGTGTTAGTCACCCCTATAACAAAGGAATCAGAGATGCCAAGAGAGGGTTGAGAGCTGATATTCGTAGCATTAAGACCTTGAACTTACCTGCAGGTCTTTATTGCGAGAGTCAGAAAGGCCAAAAATTGCTTTAGAATCAGCATTAACCACATAAAAAAAGTGAGAGAAACTGCACCTCTCAAAGGCTTGTGCAGACCATCTGCTCTAGGGACTCCCGTAGTATCTGGTCTCTATTGAATGAGACTAGGAAGAATGGTAAAGCCCAGCTAGCCAATCCTATTAGTGAGGAGGTTTGGATAACATTCTTAGAAGGACGTAATGTAGGGGTGACCAATCTGTATAATTCATCCTTGAATATGGCCCCTATTTTCCCGCCTTTTGAAGTTTCCCCCGGGATCATTCTGAATAAAATAAAAACTCTTAAATCCTCAAGAGCCCCTGGACCCAATGGGTTGGGTAATGTGGTAATTATGAACTATCCCAGATTTTGGGCGGAATTACTCTGTACTTTTTGAAAAGATCTTAGTGCAGGGGAGAATCCCTCAATCTTGGAAAACAGCCATTCTTATTCCAATTTTCAAAAACGGAAAACCCTGCCGATCCCAATAACTATAGGCTTCTCTCTATGCTGGATATCGCAGGTAAACTTTTTGCTTCAATATTGTTAAGCGAAGTTCAGAAATGGGTTGATGAGACTAATATACTCAGTAAATTTCAGTGTGGATTTCGGCGTGACTTCTCTACATCACAATCTTATGGTGATGGACATATTCCGCACACGGGCACTTGCTAAGGGGCAGCGTCCTCTTTATGCCCTATACATTGACTTCAAGTCTGCCTTTGATTCCATCCCTAGACATCGACTGTGGCTTAAACTTGAATCAATGGGATGTCCGGGAGGCCTCTTGTGCTATCTGAAACCTCTGCACCAAGACACCACGGCCCGTCTTAGGCTGAATCAAGAAGGCAACATGACCAAAAAGGTGTCCCAAAATAGAGGGGTAAAACAGGGATGTGTTACTGCACCCCTGATATACAACCTCTATGTATATGACATTCCCGCTGTACTAGCTGAAATTGACAACTGTCCTCCAAAAAGTGGTGAGGCGCCTTGCCCCGTACCAGCATACGCCGATGACCTGGTAGTATTTGATAACACCATTAGTGGGCTTCGGCGCTCCGCTACCATGTTATGGGAATATGCTAGTCTGAATGGTCCGACTATTAATTTAGACAAGACCAAAGTACTCAGATTCACTGGGAAAAGAGCATCACGAGTTAACTTGGAGGGTAAAATCAACACACCCTATGCACCCTCCTATCGTTACCTCGGAATTGAAATCGAGCCCAATGGCGATTACCGCTACTGCAGACGGACGCAAAATCAGGGCAGCGCAAGTCACTGCACTGATTGCTGCCTTCTCAAATAAGCAGGGCGGCTACACGGCACCTCTACATCCAAATGTTTGTACCCATGATCACCTATGGTCTTGGTCTTCTCTTTTGATTCGGCTTGGCTCCAGGTGATGGAAGGCAAGTTTTGGCATTGTATATTGGGATTGTCACCAGGAGTGCCTATGGCTTTGATAAGACTTGAAATGGGTCTTCCATGACTAAAAGCAATTGTACTAAAAAAGAGAGCCGGATTCTTTCTCAAGATGACTAGTGGTGGTTCTAATCCTCTATTGTCTGTAATACACCAGGAAGTGGTAAAAAAAAACATACCCCCTCGCCCCTTTTCAAACTAATGTCAGAATTTTTTGCTGACATAGGTTGGTCACACCAAGGGGCAGCCTATACTCAGGAAGTCCAAAACGCACTTGGGAAAAGGGTGGGCCTTTGGGACTGGCTAGAGAACTTTGCGCATCTGAGCACTCTAAAGAGCTATCAATTCATCAAATATAGATTGTATACCTATATGAAGCCCCATGCTTATTTTAACCTCTGCCCGACGAAAAGGCTCAGACGTTTTATTATTCTGTTTAGATTGGAACAACTACCCACTCTGAGGAACCCGAGAGCCAGGGAAAATATTCCTGTCCCTGAGCGTATTTGTCGCCTGTGTAAATTACCCGAATGCTTGGAGACAGCCAAACATCTCCTCACGGAATGCCAGACATTAACTAGCACAATAATCCTGTATCTTGCTGAGTTTGTTCACAACCTTCAAACCATTAGTGAAATGTCATTCTGGCTTTATTGCACAAACACCTGCAACATGCATTTGTTCATAGCCCTCTAACATATGGCAAAAAATGGAATTAAAGTTGGGCCCGCTGATTTGAAATTTGTGTACCGTAAGGCAAAGTAAATGCATGCCATTGTGGGATTTGTTATTGGCATACAATAAATATTTGTCTACCCATGATTTAGATGTGAGTAGACCTGTAAATATGTATATTATTGTCCAATATGTATAAGTTTGCCCAGCACTTGAGGTAAAGATGGCAATAAGTTTGCTCATTTTCGATTCCTTAACTTGATATTTTTATATTTATTTACATTTTTAAACTTATTTGTTGATTATCCGTTCATTACTCCTATTCTGAATGAATCATTGTTTATTATGTGTGAAGTTTGAATTTTCTTTCATACTATATCACATTAAAGTTTAAAAAATAAAAAAAGAAAATATCGCTGTCGAATTCTCATGGTTTGCAAGGCTGTTCGAACTGGAATCGTGCCTCCGGAGATCCAGCAGATGCCCACGAAGTTTCAGCGAGATTCGGAAGACACTGCACCGCACAATGGCTCAAGGTCCCAGAGTATTGTAGCACCCAAGGTTGCAGCACGGCGTGGGATAGCTCAAAACGCAGGTCTTATGTCGATTGGAAGGAGGGGCAACAGCAGGCTCCGGTTACACAACAGGCGCTCTGGTCGCTGGAAATTGTCTCAGCTGCGGTTTCTTCATCTTCCACTTCGAATTTGGTTTCAATGGTCGACTACCTCTTCAGCTTCGAGGTTCAGACTTTTATGCAGGAACCCAGCCAATCAAACAGACCTGCAACATTCAAACATTCAGGCTGGAAGACAAAGGACTGCAGAGTTTGACACCTCCCACGCTTCCTGCCATCTGGAGCCTGGGCAGGGAATCCACAGGACTCCTGCCGAAGATGAAAAAATAATCACACAAAGGAAATTCCCACCCTGGCGGACAGGAGAAGGAACATGAAAGGACAAGGAACAAAATGGCGGAAAAAGAAGACTGGCCTATTTTGGTAAAATGAGCACCCACGGGTGCCTTTACAGGGGCTGTGGAAACAGCCCACGGTAAAGGTGCCTAAATTGATAAAACGGGTCACTGCCACCAGCCATTAAAGGCAGGTTTGTCCTTTTAACATAAATGTTACATTCAAAATGAGAAAGGGGATACTCAGTATCTCCACATATGGTGTGGGGGGGCAGGGGAGGTACAGGTCTCACCTAAGAAAATGTAAAAAGACTCCAAAGATCCTTTCTACCCAGGAGAACTGTAGTTCTCACAAGGTCAGAGAAAGTTAAAAGTGGAGCCCTAGGCCAACCCAGCAACAATAGGCACATATTGCCAAAATGTTGTCAAAGAGGATAACTTTTAAAAGACACTATGGAGAGTCTTAGACTTTAGGACTTTTTAATTTTAACCCGTGAGTGAGCCTTTTTCTCAGTCATGTATTTTGATCCAATTTGGATGATGCGTTTCCTGTTTTTGGAGTCCGACAACCTCCATAGGCAACTACATTTTGTTTGGCGACACACAGCACCTTTAGATTTCTCATAAGGTTTAAATATCTTTTATCATGTGAACGACTGTTCCCAAGAATAGTCAAGTGAAATTGCCTTATCTTACCTTTTCTCTTTGTAGGTACAGCACACACCAGCTTATGTGGAGTGTTGGGGGGTTACTTAGTAGCACTTTTCCTACTTACTCATGTAAACATTTGTTACCCTCACTACTTCAAATGGCTGGTGGCAGTGGTGTAAGTTTCTTACCATTGTGCTTTTCTAACGCAGGCTGAATCATCAGCTGCAGTATAGCACTCATGGGCGACCATGTTGTCAAAATAGCCGTGGTCATCTTTTTTCGCCATTTTCTGTTTGTGGGGTCTTTCTTGGGTTTTACTCTGCACGCCAAACCAGGTTTGAGCCCTTTGTTGTTCCTTTGGCAGGCTTCAGTACTGAAACCCACCTCTGGCTCCAGTTTGTCTGGAAGGGCAGGAAGTGAGGGAAGTTCCTGAAACTCCAGTGTCCTTTTTCTTATGCCTTAATGCATCCAGTTTTGATTGGCTGGCTGTCCTTCGAGGACAGCCAGCCTGCTGTTTGAGTGACAGTTTAGCTGTGCATGAATGGGACAAACCTGCTTAAAAGGTGAGGGTTTTGGGACTGAAGACAGTCGACCACTGGGAAGAACAGCCCGACGAAGAAACCATGAACGAAGCTTGCTGCATCCTCCTGGACCATTCAACTGCCCAGTGAAGCCCTGTTGCTCTGCTGAAACTCTTTAAACGACAAGAGAAGCTCCGGAAGGGACGACCTCTTCCCTTGGGTTAGTGGGACCAACTAGCGCAGAGACTAACTTCACTGGAAGACCTTCCCTGACTGTATGTACTTCTTTGCTGCTGCAGTGCCAAGGGTTTTGACCCATGTTGAATCAATAGACTGGGTAGATGTGCGGATGAGCTGTCGCCGCCCATTATTCTATCCCAGAACAAACTAAATCAATAGACTGGGTAGATGTGGGGATGAGCTATCGCCGCCCACATTCACGCCAGAATAGGAGAACTGCGCAGTTGGCACGAGACCACTCCAAAGATACAACCTTCTTGTGGGGGGTTCCACATCACCACTCTACTGTAAGGATGCCATCAAACAATGTTAAGCAAGGGTCCTATACTATCAAGCAAAAGACCACTCTATTGAAATGCAGTCATTCAAGACAACTCAAAAATGGATGCAGTACCGACAAATTCCCCCAAGGTGGCGCTAGCGGTCTAAACTCTGACAGGGAAACTGTATTTAGGAGTTGCAAGAGGGGCAGGGACTTCAAAGCATGTTCGTTAATTGAAAATCTTAGCCACCTGCTGTTCCCAGAGGCCAAGAGGCTGGGAAACCTTAACACCTCAGAGATTCCCACACCAGGAGGCAGGATATCACGTGACCCTGTTGATTGATTGAGGAGAGACTTCCAGGCAGCCTGCTGGAGCCCACACAAAAGGCTCTTTCTGTTGAATGGGGTATGTTAATTTTGAGTGTTTCCTGTCAACAGCCCTCTGCCAGCAAGGAGAGACATGTGATCACTGACCCACCCAGACTTCTGGAGGCGGACCCAAACACTTTGGGGAGTTGAATTGCAACAAATATATATTTTATAGAAACCGTGATAACTTATTGTAACCAAATGACAGGAATGTACAACTTTAAGAGTCTTAGTTTGAAAAATGCCCTCACGATTTGAGTCCAAACTCCAATTTGTACCATGTTCTGGGGCAAAGCCCCGCTAATTATGAATATTGTAGACAATGTACTTAAGCTAGGGACATGGAAAGTTACTTGGATATATGTGGAAGGGAAATGTACCTTTGTATAATTTTTGATGAAAAACCAATGTTGCACAACCCACTACAATGGAAAATAAGTTGCCATTTTTTAATGCAAGCTCCTAGAAACGCCAGAGTCGGGACAGGGACTATCTTTAGTAATATATGATGTGTGTACGTGATGTCAAACAACTGTGTACCTGGGAAATATGTATTTGGATCAGGAATAGATTTGTGTGCACATTGACCAGGGGAGTGTCATTTCTGCAGGTCATAAAAATGACATCACTCTGACACACTATCCCTTCCCAAATCAGGGACCAAAGAATCTATTGACCTATCAAATCAAGAGAGGGGCAGGCTTAGTGATGCTAGCCTCTCCACCCACTTTTTAAAACACAAAAAGAGACTGCTGGGACAGGTAGAGAAATTCAATTCCATTTTCTGCGGGACGCTCTGCTGGGAGACTCCAGACTTCACATCCATCAATCTCCAAAGACCAGAACTTTACTTCTGAACTTAAAGCAAGGGCCTAAACCCACAAACTGAGAACTCTTCTCAGCAGGCCTCAGCATCCTTAAAGTCATTTGCAAACTATTCCATAGCCGGGCGAGCTGTCTGAATTCTTTTGCCAAGAACAATTGCCAGAGACCAGAGATCCAGAGAACCACAGGCCGCTGTATCCAGAGAGCTGACCCTGACCGTTGTGAGCAGAACCAGAGATCCGGATCGCTGTGAGCAGAACCGGTGCCTGATTGACCCGCCGAGCAGAGAGAACCGCCGCCGGACGTGTTGACCAGATCCGTGACGAGGCCTATTTCAAATTTATATTGTGAGTACCTAGCAGAACTGTGCAGAACCAATCTTAGTTAAAATAATCTAATCCAAACTATTTTAACCTAATTAGAACAGCTCCTAGAAATCGGGTCATCTGTCATTTGTAAAGCTGCACAACTGTCACCGGTCAATTCTGAAGCTGCAAGCTGTCACCTGTCATTTTGAGTTTTACTTCAAATCTGAAAATCTACCTTTATTAAAGGAACGTGGTTTAACTTTCATTTTAAAGCTGTGATTCTAGGCTTTCCAACGAACCTAGAACCGAGATACACCGCGATTTGGCTCAATTTCTCCACTTGTCAAAATAGCAGCTCCAATCTTTCCTTTGTTAAAATCCGTTTGCAATCTGGTAATAACTCAGAGCATTGCTAAAGTGAGCCTGAACTAATACCAACAAGCATCTCACTCACCCTGAACCTCTAGAGGGAATTAAAAGCAATTTTAGCACCTTTTCACTTCCTTGCAAACCACATTAAAGTAATTAGCCTGTGTTTAAAACTTATCCCTGTTTTCTCTAAGCTTGCTGGGGAAACTGGAACTGTGTATTGCATTATAAAGTGTGATTTGTTGGGATTCTTGAAGACCGTGTGCTCTCCTTCTATTTCTTACATTGCATAGGGGGGAGTGAATTGTCAAGAAAAAGTGATCATATTACCTTTTGCTAAAATCATAAGTTATTTCTGTACTGCATTTTATTCCACCTTGCATTTCCTTGAAACCATCAAGCATTTTCAGCTACCTCATCCTCTACACTACTCCTAAGTAACCAAATCAATGTACCCCTGTAACATTATCCATTGTTGATCACGGTCATATTCTGAAGTGTGATATCAATTTATTTATAAAGAGTGATAGATATATATTGTTGAATTGTCCAAATAAACCTTTTAAATTTGCAAAACAAACCTACTTCTTGGCTCAGTGGGGTCAGGGGGATTCAAAGAGGGGGGTGTTATACAAGGGTTGTCATCCAGAGTACTGAACTGGACATAAAAATACATCAATAAGGGTTTTCCTCAGCATCCCAGACTAGGCATTGACTTAGCTGTAGTGTTGATTGAATATCGCTTACAGCAGGAACCGAGTGCCAGGGATCGAGAAATCCGTAGTTGAGTGCAACGTCTGATCCGGCCAGAAGCTCCAGGAGTCTCCCCAGGACCCTCCAAAAGCAGGACGATCAGAGCCCGAGTCCCCCTCACCAGAGTGCAGGGCTCGTGGAGTGAAGGAAGCCCAACTGGTATGCAAGATCAGCGGTGGTGCCGTTTACCGATCACTGAAACCGTGACGTGCAACCGATTTGAAAGAGCCCGTAGCTGCCGCCGACCTCCGAATTGCAGCCGCAGGAGCCCTCAGGGGTCCTCCCTCTCGTCCCCATGACTGAGGCCCAGGAACACAGGATCTGCAACGCTGCAACCAGACAGAAGCCAGCTGGACCACTCTTCTAACCAAAGGTACTGTTCTGTTTTGGGGTACTAAACTCAGTGTCTGCAGCTTGCTCTTCTCAGTTGAGACTTGCAGTAGCTGCTTTGCTAGAGTTAATTTCAATTCTAACCTTCACTAGTGTAACGGCTTGTGACCCTACAGCGATTTGCCTTCAACAAAATAACTTTGTGCAAGACTTACCATCCAAGTAGTGCCTCAGCTCCGTAGACTTTGCTCCAATTGACTTTGGCTGTCCTGGCTTCCTGCAGACTCTTCTATTCCACTTGACTTCGATACTTACTGTCCCTCATAGGTGATGCATTGGCTTTAAACTAATATTGCTGGGAAAGGTTTCTATCTAGACTTCATTGGAAGATTTAAAGTGCTCACATGCTGTGAGAATCTGTTTAACCCTTTTCCTTCCTCTAACCTTTCCTTTCTGCCAACCTCAGTATCTACTAGCTTTGTGTTGATTCTGGAAAAGTATTTAAAAGTATATTTAATTTAGTTACATACATTGCCATTTTAAAGAATGCTCATTTGAAAACTACTGTTAAATAATTATATATAACAAAAACCTTGAGTATAATTGTTACTTGGCTACTTGGTGGATTTCATTGCTACAGCTCACATTTACCCCCCTTGAGATAAGCCTGGCTGGTCAGTCACACTACCAACTTGTGCAGTACAAGCCTATAACAAAAGGTGGGTTACCTAATACAAAGAGGACAAGGGTCGTGTAGTCTCCCACAGGGTTACTACATCAATTCTTGCCTAACAAAAAGGTATACTCTTTATTCTCTTAGACTTAAGGAACTGAATGCATATGAGGCACAAAAATACATGAATAGCTCCTGAGGAAGGGAAAGGAATTCCTGAAATGCGCAGAGCATAAATCAGGATTCATGAATTGTTGATTGGTGTTAATATTGTGAATTGAAAAATAACTTTAATATATTGTTTGCATAAAACAATCGCAATTATTGATATATAAAAAAAACGAAGTTATTTCAATAAACAAAAAATGAACCGAAAGTAATAAAGTGATAGGCCCACAGACATGAAATGTTGATTGGATTACAATAAAATTAGGTGTGCATGGGACGGGAGTATTCCATAAGTCTGTGGCTACCCGTTTGGATTTCCAATTGGTACTGAAACCTAGTGTCGGGGTTGTTTTTCTCCCCCGCACACTACTACTATTCTAAAGGCGTAACATACTTTGAGACCAATATATAAGTGTGCTCCTAGACAAGATATCAGCATTGCAGTGAACAACAAATAAGGAATTTTGTAATGGGGGACAGTTATCCCCCTGCACCAAGTCATGGGGGCTGATCGCAGCCCACAAAAATAAGCAGGGTAAGTAAAGCAAAAAGGCTTCACTTACCTCCAAATGCCAGGACCGATTCAAAACCGCAAAATGTTTGGGGGTTCCAAAGATGCCAGAGAGAAATCAGCAAAAAGAAAACCTTTCCTCAACATGCCTCATTGTACAGAACAACTGTCCGAATACTGCACTTGACATATTCCCTACCAAGGTCCCCAACTTGACAAGTACTTGGCAGAATACTGTAGCAACTGCATACATCCCAGGTCCTGCCATCTAATGGAACTGACAGAATTAGGCAACCATTAAGGAGGTCCTGTTGTCCACTGCCTGGGATCATTTTTGATCTGCAAAGTATCACTGGCCCAACCATCCAGTAAGAGATGCAGAGTACTCGTTACTCCACAGACACTGGTGCAGGCACCAATTTCCAATGCTAGAGACTGCTAGAGCATTGGCCAGGTTCACTGCTATATACTGTTCTCCAGTATGAGGTAAACACCTGCAGCAAAATAACCCCACTTTCAGTGACATGACCCACTGCGGTAGGGTACAAAACATTACAATATGGCTCGGGCAATGCAACTGAAGAAATACACTTAGTGAAATATGTTAACAAAGGGCGTATTCTACTGGGAAAAGCAGATATCTATTGCACTTCATAGGTAGAGCATCAATTAACCCCTTCCATTATGGAAACAGATTAGTGCTGACCGCCATGGTCAATCCCACAGTTCCCGACCTCCAAGGCCAGTGGCGAATACTTGCATCAAGGTACAGATGCATACCACTACACATCGCCCAACCCTCCTCGCAAACAAACAGGGGGCTAGTCCCATATGCAGTAAATACATTTGCTTAATCAGAGCCCACAATCAAACAAGAGCATTCTACTATACTCCAGACTATAAAAAGGGGACATTAATGACCACCATCAGCGCAAATGATATATAAAAATCTTTTATTTTTATCAGACTTTCAACCAATGTTCAAGTATCTTCTTTCTTAAGGCATTGGGGAAGGCATGTCAGGGGGCAGTGGGGAGGGAAGAGGTGGTGGTTAACAGAAAACTGAGCAGCAACAAGACCCCTCAGTCATTGTATTACAGAATCTTTTCAAACAAGTCCATTTCATGGAGCTTGCAGTGGATTATGCTGTTCTTTGTAAGACCCATTTACATTTAGGTTGGGGCAAACAACATCTTTGGAATAGTCTGGTTTTGAGACAAGATAAATGATCTTTAAAAACAACATTCTCCTGTGTCTCAAGAGGAGATACACATACTCTGTGCATTCTCATGGAGGGTGAGGTCTTGGTGAAAAGGCATTTTCTCATGGAATTTCCTCAGCGAGTCTGGCTCAGTTCACTTTGTTTTGATTGTTTCATAGTTGGCCTGACTGATAAGAAGCTACGCTCTGGAGCGATCATGGTGAGAAAGGTGCAAGTTCCGCCAGCTCCAATTTTCACTTGGTGTCCAGCCGCATTCCATCATGCCGGAGTTCCACTCTTGGTGAGGCTGTTGTGGGTTGTGGTGCACCGCTGTCCTTTTTATTGTTGTTTCGGCAAGCAGTCCTAAGTTATGCACTTTTGCTGGTTGTTCCTGTAGTTTTTTGGCCGATTTACTCAATCGGTAATATTCTTGTGGTGTATCAGACTGAGCGGAGATCTAATGTTTACATGGGGGTGGACCAGTTGTCTGAAATATTTGTATTGTATTACCAGGCCAGAGTGTTGCTCTTTGGGAGTCCTCGGGCTGCGTTTTTGCTTCCACTGACATCATGCCTGATTTGCACACCATTAAGTCTAAGGCGTCACTGCCACACCTTTGATGTTTGTGTTAATTCAGACCTAGGATATTGATTTTTTTCTGCTTTACTCCTTTGCCTTCTTCAATTTCTTCTTCTGGGGTTTAACAGTCTCATCATGGGCCTTTCTCTTAGCTGCCAACTTATTTGCCTATTCAGTGAAAGCAATACAAAAAACAGTTAATTACTCTTCAAAATCGCCACAGACAATGAAAAAATCCACCAACATTGTCAACAAGAAACTTAAAAGCAATAAAAGAAAGTATTTAAGGTTCATTAACACTGTAAAGTCCCCTATAAAGCCAGGGAGGCAGAAGAGAAACTGTATAACCATCACTAAAAAGCAAAAAGTAGTGCTCACAGTCAGAACAAAACAATCGATAGATTGCCTCTATATCACCATATCACCATCAATGGTGACCTACAAGCGCAGCCCTTAGCGATATGTAATGAACAATAAACATTTTTTAAAAAACACCAAAGCTCCCTGCAATAGTCTAGTATCATCAATTATAATGCTGAAATCGTAGAGCTCACTGACAAAAAAAAAATTAAAAGTTACTCAAATTGCTAGTTTCTACGGTTAAAATATTTGTCCCCTTTCCGGCATGCGCCTCAGAAATCCAATATCTATTAACACAACAGACCATGCAGTCACGTTCACAGCTTTACCTAGTGCAGAGTACAAATCAAACTGGTTTCCACAATGTACCAATCAAATGCATATATGCATGAATTTTGGGGGGTAAAGGGGGAAATCAAGAAAGAAGAGCTGGTAGAGACTGGTTAGTAACTTGCTCTTATACTTATGTCCTTTGCTTCCTTCACACATCAAAGCCAATTCCCAAACAAACTATTCTGGGAAGATACCAGCTACAAGGACCGCAATTGGCTCAAGCAAAAGTATTCTCTGATCTCACTAAATGGAACATTGGCTTTAGAGCATATGTGGTAGGTACGAATTAGTGCAGTCCAACCTGTGCGGGACTACACAAGACTCATCTTCTAGGTATTAGGTAACCCACCTTTTAATATATGTTAATTATTTTTTACATTTGTATAGCACACAAAGCAGCCCATAGGCATAGTGGCGCTGTTACTTGAGGGGAGCTTAGTTACAGGGGTCACAAGTGGGATAGATCCTAGATCTATAGATATCACGCCATTTAGTACATCTGTGCATGGATGTCATAGTTGGGGGTACACTATGAGGGTTAGCATGAATTACATAAGAATAATGTGGAGTTCGTTAACTGAATAATGTGGTCTTCATGGCTTTTCGGAATGCTAGGAGTGATTCTTCTGCACAAAGAGTTGGTGGAAGAGCATTCCAGTGAAGGGGCACTAAGTAGGGGAAGCTGGCGCCTCCTGCTCTAGCTCCTTTTACCAAGGGCACTGTTAGCATATTTGAATACAGTGTTCTTGTTGGCCTGTTTGAGGTAGATGGGTGAATCCTTTGTGATAAGTAGGCAGGTGCTGAGGGGTGTATGCATTTGTGGGTGATATTCAAAGCGCGCACTATCACCAATTCTTTTATTGGGAGCTAGCTTTCTGGCAGTGGATATGTGCTCTCTTTTGGAGATGCCTTGGGCTGCAGGAAGGGACCTTTTCTGGATGACTTGCAATTTTTCCAGGTTTTTGGTGGATGTCTCTAGGAAGAGTACATTGCAGTAGTGCAGCCTTGAGCCTGTGATGGCCCTGGCTATGTTGGTGCAGATTTCTTTGGAGAGGAATGGCCTTACTGCGTTTAAGAGTTTGCCATGGTATGCTGCTGCAGAGGCTATGGCATTCACTGGTCTGGTCATGGATAGGTTGGAATCGAAATAGACCCCCAGGGTTTTCACTGCGTCAGATCTTAATAGAGTCAATGGTGAAGTGGCTAAACTGTGTCAAGATTTGTGTGTGTGTCAGAGGATCCTACTAGGAGGAGTTGTCTTGTCAGATTTGAGGCACAGTCGGTTTGCTGCCATCCAGGCTTGGAAGGTATTGTAAATATGGTTGAGGGTCTGGCGTCTGTCAGTTACCTGTGAGAGTGATGAGGATCTGGGTATTGTCCGCGAAATTGGTGTAGGATTTAACCAGAGCGTCAAGGATGAGGAAGAGGGGGCGGGTAAAGATGTTGTAGAGAGTTGGAGAGAAGCAGGAGCCTTGATGCACTCCACATAGCATTTTGGTGGGTGACGCGGCGGCTAGGTCCGAGAACACTTGCATGGTCCTTCCACGTAGGAAGGAGGTGATCCAAGCTGTAGTACCTGTGGAGAATTTAGCTGTCGGTGAGGTGATGGCATAGGATGCTGTGGTCAACTAGGTCCAAGGCCGCTGAGAGGTCCAGTAGGAAGAGCAGGGCTTGCTTTCCAGAGTATCTGGCGTCATCCACCTGTTTTTTTAGGTCTAATAGTGCGGTTTCTGTTCCGTGCTTGGGGCGGAAGCTGG
This sequence comes from Ambystoma mexicanum, assembly GCF_040938575.1. Taxonomy (NCBI): domain Eukaryota; kingdom Metazoa; phylum Chordata; class Amphibia; order Caudata; family Ambystomatidae; genus Ambystoma; species Ambystoma mexicanum. The sequence continues at coordinate 1,303,410,039 of NC_090932.1, forward strand.
ATTGTCGCAACCCTAGGAGATTGTTCTCTTCGATGAATTGTTGTACCTGCAGGTAGGCTGCTTTGTCCAGTATTTTGAATACGAAAGGGACAGTGGTGATGGGCCTGTAGTTGGGGGATGTGGGGTCGAGGGAGGGCTTTTTTTTAACAGAGGGCAGACCCATGCTTCCTTGAGGCAGGTAGGTACTTTCCTTGTGGCAAAGGAGGCATTGACGAAGGCTGTCAGGAAGGGGGCGAGAGAGTCAGCACAATCCTTGATTGCGGCAGGGCATGAGTCCCCTTTGCAATTAGATGGTTTTATGGGTTTCATGAGGCTGATCATGTCCTGTTTATGAATGGCTTTGAAGGAGAAAGGTTCAGTGGTGTCCGGGGAGGATGTGGGTATGGGGGTGTTGGCGAGTGATTGTTGGGCGGTTAGGATTTTAGCTTGGAGGAGGTTGAGCTTGTTGCGCATGGCTGTTTGGATATTGTCACACCAAGCCTGGTCTTTAGTAAAGTTCAGGGGGGGACAGGGGTGGGGGTCTCACTTTCTCTGAATAGGGAGAAGATTTCTTGTGTTGGATTTGGACTCAGATTCTGGATTAGAAGGAGTAGCTTTGGCGTGAGGGATTGCTTTTTTGTATTCTATCGAGTGTTTTAAAGTTAAGTTTGTCAGCGTTAGATCAGGAGGTTTGCCATTGTGCTAGTGCGGCACGTTACTTGGTACGGAGTTCGATGAGATCTGGGGTGAACCATGCATTAGCGTGATTAGTGGTTTTGGCTTTGCGGGGTTTGAGTGGGGCAATAGAGTCTATTGCTGATTTGATGGCAGTGCCATAGGCTAGGGCAAGGGCCTCTGGGTCAGTGGAGAAGGGTGGTCTGAAGGTTGGTCCTTGTAGGAATGGAAGAAGTCTTTCCTTTGTAAGTTGTGGGGAGCTTCGTGCTAGGGTAGGTGGTAAGGGTGTACATGGGCGAGTGGAGGTTCTCGTGGTGGGGATGCCAAGAGTGATGATATGGTGGTCAGAGCAGGGGGTCGGTAAATTGCCTGTGATGAGTGTAGGACAGTTGTGGTGGGCAATCCAGTAGAGTGTCCTGCCATGGGTATGGGTGGGGTTGGTTTTGGTGTTGCAGAATCCTAAGGTCTGGGGGACTGAGTGGAGTGCTTTGGCTGCTGGGTCCTTGGTGTCATTAAGACCTCCGTTAAGGTCGCCAAGTAGAATGGCTTTGGAGGCTTTGTCTGAGAGGAGGTGGATGAGGAAGGCCTGGAAGTCGCCTATGGGGGATGGGGGCCTGTATACAAGGTGAACAGTAATGGTGCATTGGTGGGAGAGGTTGAGTTTTATTTGAAGGTAGTCACTGTTCATGGTTTTGTCAACATTCCTGATTGAAAGGGAGTATTTGGCTATGAGAGCCCCGCCATCCCTTTAGAGAGGCGGTCTTGCCTAGTGACCGAGTAACCTGTGGGGAGAGCCATGCATAGTGCAGAGCCTGAGGCTACATGTAGCCATGTTTCTGCCACCATAACGTGTGCATTAATAGAACAGGCATTCACCAAGGCACATTTAAGGTGGGGTTCAAGTGGAGTGGCATGCAGGGCAACATTTGCAATGGTGGCAGTGGGGGTCAAATTTTCAGGGGTCATAGGCATAGAAACAGCGGTATTCATAGCAACACAATGTAGCGTAGCAGAGGTGTTCTTAGTAATGACCATGGTGGGGTGAGTCTTAGTTGGCTGGTTTGTGGCTGGGCGAGCTGATCTGTGGGCGGATGGCAGGTAACAGTCTTCATAGGCTCGGATGTTATATCAGGGTGCGTACGCCGATTGGCTGCTGCAGTTGAGGGACAAGGTATCCGACACAGTTTGTAAATATCCGGTACAGAAGTGTGCGTGATAGAAACGTTGGGCAGTCCATGGGTTCTTGCGAGTAGGTGTGCGTTGCGGGTAGTTTTGTTGGAGGAAGGGAGGTGAGGGGGGGGGGGGGGGCATGGCTGGTTCGTGCATTTAGCCGTGTTAACCTGAGGGCTAGGCTTCGTGACGGGGGAGTCGGTAGCAGCAGATCGCTTACGTTGGGATGTGAACAAATGTTCTGAGCAGACACGGCCCTCTCCCCCTCCATTTAAAGCAGGAGGGGGAGGGGCAGGCAAGCGGACGCAGCGAATGAGGACCTGCGCAAGCAGCAGTGAATTTGGCGGCACCATTTGTTGTTGGTGGTGTTCCCATAGCAACGGGAACATCGGCATCCATCTTGGGGGCATCTGTGTCGGCTGCACACGTGGCGGCGTGGGGGACAAAGGAACACATGGTTGTTCCAAATACGAGGCGAACAGCTGATCCAGCATCCAGCTGGAGGGAGCGGAAACGTGCTCGCAGCGGAGCTGCAAAGAGCACTGGCCTTTTCTCTTTGCCTTCGCTCGTCAATATAGACCTGTACTACACAAGTTGGTAGTGCGATTGAGCAGCAAGACTCATCTTAAAAGGGGTAATGCGAGCTGTAGAGCTGTACAATGAAACCAGTAAATACAAGTATCTAAGAAAACACTTACACACTTAAGATATATAATAAATATGTTTTTATTTATACACAAAGATATTTAAAGAATTCTGTAAAAAAGCAGTAATTAGCTGTAACATTAATCTCAAGTTAGGATTCAATTCAAACACTGAACAATTAAGCAGGTGAATTAGTCATTCATATGTTGTTACACATGTTCCAGCAACTAGAGGGGACGTCATTTGAAGTCAGTATAGCATTTATATAGTATCACCTTTGCAATATTTTAAAGGAAGGAAGGTTAGGGTTAGACCACAACAGACTGATAGGTTATAATAACAATTAGATTCTCTCAAAGGGTTGCAGGCAGTCAATTATCCCAGAATTAAAGTGTTCAACATTTAACACCTGCAAGGGAACAAGCACTGACAAAGCCAATAGATTCAGAAGCAGGCCTTTAGGGAGCCAGGACAGTCAAAGTCAATTGTCAAAGTTCTGATGCTCTTCTAAGAAAAATGTTCTTACATAGTCAGTGTTCAAAAGAGAAATCACAGCAACTCAAGAGGAGTCCCCTTTAGACCTTACAATAGGGTTAAATTGCACTCCCAAAGATAGGAAGCACCCCAGAAATTGTATAAATTACCCCCAAACCCCACAGTCCCTTCAAAATGAAGCAAGTGTTCCAGCTGGTTGCCTTCACGATGCAATCCAGTAGACCCTTGTTCCTGGTCCTTGGACATGGTGACGAAAGGAAGGACGTCTGGCGGGCTCCTGCGACAGCACTCTAGAGAGGGACTCAGCAGCAATGGATTTCTGCCAATTCAGCAGCTCTTTGTGGTTTTGGCTACTTTTTCTCAGCGCCAAGGAATAACGAAAAGCCCTCGTTAGGATGTTCTTGATCGCTTGGTCCTGGACTCTGTTGACAGATTTCTTGCTTCTGTAGGGTCCTCCGGAAGATCAGGCCGGATTCGGACTTCGGAATACAATGCACTCAGAAGTGGTCGAGGTACCCCGGGTATTGGGCTTCTGCAGCCTTTGAAAGTTGCAGCAAGTAGGTGGTTGCGCCACAATAGAGTGTCTCGAAGCTAAAGGAGGAGGTCGTCCTTTACAGGTCTTCATTGTCAATTCGAAAACAGGGTCAGCACAGCTGCAGGGCTTCACTGGGCACTTTGCGGTCCAGGTGGGTCCGCTGGCATCTTCTCTAATTTTCTGCTTCAGATGTCCTCCAGTGATCGATTCTTCTCTTAGTCCCAAAACCTCGCTTTTTATCCAAGTTCCCATTCATTCACAGCCTATGCTGTCAATCACACAGCAGGGTGCCTGTCCTTTCAAAACAGCCAACCGGCCAATAGGAACTGGTTTCACGCAGGCTCACCTAGAGACAAAGGACAGGGAAGTTTCCGGACCCCCCCTCCCCTCACTTCCTGCAATTCCAGACACACAGAGTCCGGACGGGCTTCAGGGCTGAAGCTCGTCAAATGCAAACTACACCAAGGACTAAAACCTGATGCAAACAGAGTAAAAGCCCAGAAGAAACTAACAAGAAATGTTGAAAAAAGAAGACTGGGCCATTTTGTGAAATTGATCACCCTTGTGTGCAGCACTGCAGCGGAGGTATTAGCCTGCAGATACAGGTCAGTAGGTAGTCAAAAAGAAACCACTGCCACCAGTCACTCAAGTAGGTTAGTGTAACAGAATGTTACATGAGGAATGGGTTAAAGGAATTACGTTAGCCCCACCCCCCACACTCCACATAGGGTGGTGTGTGCAGGAGCCATAAAGTAAAGGTAATTAAGACAGGGGTCATCTTACTATTCTTGGGAACAGTAGTTCACCAAGAAAATGTAGTTAACATTAGGAGACTTCCAAGGGAGGGACTGCTCAGTGACACTGCACAAAAGTTGCTGTATGTCAACGCAAAAGCAGGTGCCGATGGAGTTTACCGGACTCCATAAAACAATAAGGATCATAGAAAATCATAGAAAAGACATGAGTGAATTAAATAATTTTCCCACTCAGGGGTAAAAATTAAAAAGCCCCAAGTCCAGCAAAAGAGCTGGGGGTCTCTAAGGTTAAAGGGAATTGGCACAGAAATGAAAATTGTACCATACAGCATTTACAGATGGCATTGGGTGTAACCTAAGTGGTTGCCTTGAAGAGCACACCCAGCTTAATGTGCCACTAAACAGCCAGTGGTGCTTTCTTGACCATACATAGATTTATGATGAAGGATAAACACCAAGATTTATGATGAAGGATAAACACCCCAGTATGCGGTCAATGGAAGTCTTACAGATTTTCTCCAGGGTTAGGCGTGTAATTGGTAATGGTCTACTTCTACGTAAATAGAACCTACAAGCCCTCATTGAGACCACGGTATAACAGGGTTTGTTGTGAACATGGGTTAGCAAAGCATGTGCGGATGGATAGCCGTGCCTGCAGCCCATGTCCACCGAAGTGGTGTGTTTACACATAGCTTAAGCTCAGATGGCGCTCATCTTCGATGTAGCTGTGCCATCCGATATTCTGTGGGGTAGAAAAAGCCAACTACCCTTGTAGACTTTTTGGGAACTATGGACAGCTTACCCTACTAGTCTACCAAATGTAATAGACTGGGTGATGTATAACATCTTGACGGAGGGACAGACAGGCTACCATAGAAACTAGGCTAATGGAATTCTCTGAGTGCAATAGACAGGTTACCGTTATAGTCTGACTACATATCTCCCATGTTCTACAAACGCTAAACAAAGCAGTCTAATAAGCATGTTGTCAAGGATATCTGCGTGTAACCACTGTGCGATACAATGACTTCCACAGATTCATAACAATCAACAGACATTTTTAAGTGCAGGTAGGCGGTACGGCCAGCTGTATTAGGGATGAGACTGTTAGGTAAGATTGTATGCAGTACCCTTTGGGAGACTGCACCAGCCTAGTCCTCTTGGCAATAGTTAACCCAACCTTTGGTATAAGCATGTACTAAACAAGTTAGTAGAGTGACTGTGCAGCCAGGCTTATTACAAGAGGGGTCAATGTGAGCTGTAGGGTTGCAGCAAACTTTCACAGTGACAAGTATCCAAATGAACAGTTACACTCGAGGTTTCTTGATTAAACAATTATTTATTAATTTAACTGTCAGTTTGAATAAGCCTTCTTTAGAAGGGAGCAAATATGTAACACTTAAATAAACTTCAGAAATACACACTCAGTTTCAGTAAATCAGTAGATACCCATTTGGGATGGCACACAGACACTTCCTACAAACCGAGGTGACAAATAAGGAACAAGTCACTTACCTGTAACTGTTGTTCTCCAGCATGGGTCTGGCATGGATTCACATGCTCATGAATATTCCCCATCGTCAGGCTGGGAATCCTCGGTAAAGAAAAAATCAGTATCAGTTTCGTTTCTGATCTGTCCTTTCATAGTAGTAACCAATCACTGATCTCTGCGTCATACTGACCACAGCCAATGACTTCCCTCTACCTAAGCCCCGCCTCTGGCAGCCATCTTCAGATTTGGTAGCACGTGAAGTGGCAGTATGACCAAGTGAAGAGCCGCAGAGGGGTAGGCGGGAGGGTTCGCATGTGAATCCATGCCAGACCCATGCTGGAGAACAACAGTTACAGGTAAGTAACTTGTTCCTTCTCCAGCATGGGGTCTGGCATGGATTCACATGCTCATGAATAAAGAATACATAGCAGTACACACATGCACAACCACGGGAGGTGGCAAAGGCTCAACATTAAGCATTACATCAAACTCAACATTAAGCAATTCTTACCTCCTCACCAGGCTCACCTTAGGCGAACAGATTGCGCAGCACTGCTTGGCCGACCCTGGACTCCTCCCTGGAATCCCGATCGACGCAGTAGAATTTCGTGAAGGTGTGCGTCGACCTCCACATAGCAGTCCTGCAGATGTCCAGCAAGGGCACACCAGATAGGAACGCCGTGGTAGCTGCGATCGCTCTGGTGGAATGGGCTCTCGGACGGCCAGGCAGCGGTCGGTTTGCCAACCGATGACAGTACATGATACAGCCGGAGAGCCATCTGGAAATGGAGGCCTTTGAGAGAGCCTTCCCCTGATTGACAGGTCCAAAGTTCACAAAAAGTTGTGATGTCTTCCGAAAACACTTCGTGCGGTCCACGTAAAACTTCAGCGCTCTAGCCACATCCAGCGAGTGCAAAGTCCTTTCGGCCGGCGACAAAGGCGACGGGAAGAAAACAGGCAACACCAAGGGTTCGTTGAGGTGGAAGTCCGACGGTACCTTGGGCATGAAGGAGGGGTGCGTACTGAGCACTACCCTCGTGTCGTGAAAAGTCAAGTACGGGGGCTTGCAGGAAAGGGCCTGGAACTCTCCCACCCTTCGTGCGGAGGTGATGGCCACAAGAAACGCTGTTTTCCACGACAAGAACTTCAACGGAGCCGAGTGCAGAGGCTCGAACGGAGGTCCCATGAGCTTGGTCAGCACCACGTTGAGCTCCAACGCCGGGGCCGGAGCCTTCACCGGCGGGAACAATCTGAACAGTCCCTTCATGAATTCTTTCACCAGACGATGAGACCACAAAGACGTCCGCCCCGTGGTTCTGGTGTATCGGGAGATCGCAGCAAGATGAATCTTGATGGACGCGTGAGCCAGTCCAGCCTTGGCCAGCGTCAGAAGGTACAGCAGTACCTTTGGAGCCGTAATCCGTAGAGGGTTAATCTTCTGTGCGTGGCACCAGACAGAGAACCTCTTCCATTTGTGTCCATAGCATTTAAGAGTTGAGAACGCCGTGGCCTTTGCAAGAACCTCTCTGCAGTCGGCCGGTATGTCGTATCCTCCAAACTCTAACGCTGCAGGAGCCGGGCCTGCAAGTTCAGCGACTTCCGGTCGTGATGGAGGATGGCACCTCCTTCCCTGGAGAGAAGATCCGCGTCCACTGGCAGCTTGATTGACGGGGACGCTGACAAGTCCAGAAGGTCCGGGAACCATATCTGCCTCGGCCACCCAGGTGCGACGAGGATCATCCTGCACCGTGACCTCTTGAGCTGGTTGACGAGCCGGATCAGCAATGGCAATCGAGGGAACGCGTATAGAAACAGGCCCTCCCAGGGGAACGAGAAAGCATCGCCCATGCTCCTCGGCTGGGGAAACCTGCTGGCGAACCTCCGGCACTTGGAGTTCGTTGCCGTCGCAAACAGATCGATCTGGGGTGTGCCCCACCGTCGGAAGAGGCGGTCCACTAGATCCTGTCATAGTTCCCACTCGTGGCACGAGCGCAGCTCTCTGCTGAGCGAGTCGGCGATGGGTTTTTTTTATCCCTGCCAGATGCAACGGCACCAGAAACATCCCTTGGGCGACGGCCCAATGCCACAGATCCTGCGCCTCCTTGGACAGGGCTGGGGACCTGGTTCCGCCCCGTTTCCTGATGTAGAACATGGTGGTGGTGTTGTCGGTGAAGATCCTCACCACCTTGCCCTTGAGGGACGGAAGGACATGAGGGCCCAAAACACTGCACGGAGTTCCAGGACGTTGACATGGAGGGACTTCTCCGTCGGAAGCCAAAGGCCTCTCGCATGCAGATTTTCAGTGTGCGCTCCCCACCCCTCCAGGGAGGCATCCGTGGTCACTGTCTCCTGGTGGCCGGGGGTCTGGAAGTCCATGCCCGCCGTCAGATGCGCGCGGGTGCCACACCACCGGATCGCTCGTCGGAAACTCTCGTCGAGTGTGATCCTCTCCTCGAAGCTGCCCGTTGTCTAGATCCAGCACGCGTCCAGGAACTCCTGCAACAGGCGCATCCGGAACCTGTACAGGCGGATGCGATGAATGCAAGAAGACATTCCGAGGAGGGACTTGATGGACCGCACCCTGGCCGCATCCGCAACCAGCATCCGCTGCACCTTGCCCAAGATGGCCCTCGTCCTTTCCTCCGACGGAGAGGCCAGAAGCGACACTGTCGAGCTTCGCTCCCAGAAACAGTGCGTCTTGCGCGGGCACCAGGTGGGACTTGGCGTAGTTTATGGAGAATCCCAGGTCCGTGAGTAGTTGGACGGACCTTGGCGTGTGCTCCAAGGCGAGCTCCTTCGTCTTTGCTCAGATGAGCCAGTCGTCCAGGTAGGGGTAGACGTAGATCCCCTCTCGGCGCAGCTGCGCCGCCACCGGTGCGAGGCACTTGGTGAACACCCTGGGTGCCGACCTCAATCCGAAGGGAAGGGCTCTGAACTGGTAGTGACGCCCTTGGACCACGAACCTGAGAAACTTTCGGTGTCCCTTTAGGATGGGAATATGGAAGTAGGCATCCTCCAAATCCAACGACGACAGGAAATCGCCCTCTTCCAGTTGACCCAGGACGTGTTGGAGGGTGACCATCCGGAACTTCTGTGCCTTGATGAATTTGTTCAGTCGTCGTAGGTCCAGGATGGGACGCCATCCTCCCATCTTCTTCTTGACGAGGAAGTATCTTGAGTAAACTCCGGAGCCCCGAAGCCTCTTTGGGACGAGCTTGATGGCGCCCTTCTTGAGCATCGCCTTTACCTCCAAGAGAAGTTGAGGGACGTGATGTTCTTTCCTGGCCACAGGGGGAACACGCGGGCACCTCTTTAGAAACTCCAGCGCGTGACCCCGAGCTAGGGCGTCCAGCACCCAACGTTAGGTGGAGATGGACTCCCACACGCTGACGAAGCTGCCCAGCCGGCCTCCCACCGGGGTGCTTCGGTGGGGGCCCGACCCCACGGCCGGTTCAGTCCTGCTTCGACGAGGCTTTGCCGCCTTGTCCTCCTTGGCGACGACGGCGGGGTCCGCCTGACTTGCCTCGTCCCCTGTAAGCTTCCTGTGACGACGAACGGGCCGCTTGACGGTAGGTGGAAAATCCACCGCTGGAACCTTTGGAGGCACCCTGTTTGCCTTCGCCGCTCCGAAAGGGCGGCCGCCGTTGCTGGAGAACCCCAAGAGCCCGGGCCGTCTCCGTGTCCGCCTTGATGGCTTGAAGGGAATCGTCCACTGTTTTCCCCAAACAGGTTGTTTCCGTCGAACGGCATGTCCAAGACTCTGGTCTGCACGTCCTGACGGAAGTCAGTAGCCTTGAGCCATCCAAGCCGCCCAAGGCACACGCCGTTGCCCAACTGGCGAAATCCAGTGTCAGCGATGTCCGTCGCAATCGTAATGGCGTGGTCTGATGCCACCTCTCCTTCCTGCAAGATCTCTAGGGCTTCCGCCCTCTTGTCGTCTGGTAGGAAGTCCAGCAGGGGGGCCAGTTTGTACCACAACTCCCTGTCGTAGCGGGCTACGATAGCCAAGGCGTTGGCCGCCTTAATCATCGTCGCTGCCGACGAGATGACTCTGCGTCCCATTGTGCCTAATTTCTTTCCCTCGCCGTCCGGTGGGGAGGTCGATGTAGAGGCCGCGCCCCCCCCCCCCGCTTTCTTCCTGGCCGCCGCGGAGACGACCGAGTCCGGGGTCGGCTGTGCCCGAAGGCACAAGGGGGCCGCATCCGGGACCCGGTACTTCTTCTCGTACCGATCCCTTCTAGCCGGCGTGGTGGATGGGTTCTTGAGGAGGGCGAGGCCCTCATCCCAAATATCGTCCAGAAGAGGTACAGCGAGGACCGTCTTCCTCTTGGCCTCGCGCCGTTGATAAAGGAAACCTTCCTTCTTCTCTTCCGGGCAGAGCTGGAAAAGCTTGGATGCCCTGGTGATCATGGAGTGAAACGATCCAATCTCGTCGGGCGGGGAAGCCCGGGTGGGAGGCGACGACGGGAGATCCTCGTCGTCTGTACCCATCGCGGCCGTGTCAGTCCCCGTATCATCCCCACGTGTGGTGGACGGGGAGGAGGGCTGGACAGGTCGCGATGGCTGAAAAGGAGGTGGAGGATGAATCCTTCTCTTAGGGGGAGGGCTCCCAGAAGGGCCTGGCTCCGGGTCCCCCGTCGGGAGCAGTTCCTCCGTTGGTGGTAACGGCAGTCTCATCCTTATCTCCGAGCATAAGGACTGTATAGCCAACAAAATGGCCGCCGAGTTGTCTTGCGGCACTGTTTGAGGGGAGTCCGACGGGCGGTCAGGAGCCCCGTTGGCACCCTCGACGTTCTCGTCGTCTCCTACGTCGGGGTCCCTCCCGAAGGGCTGGTCTACTTCCAAGCCAACGCTGTGGCTTAAGACTTCGATCAGCTCTTCCTCAGAGGTTGAGGCCGAATCCACGACAACCTCCTGCCCCCCCTTTTTCTTCTCCGTCGGAGGTTTCACGGGGGTCCTGTCGATGGGCATGAAAGAGGACTCCCTCCGCGGTGGCAGGGAGACTCTGGGCCCCGAGGTCGCCACCACTGGTGTAGCCTCCACAGGCTGAGCCAGGGCCGCCGCGACTGTCTCGATAGAGGCCTTGGCCGGATGGATTAAGGCTTTCACCACCTTAGGTGCACTCACCTTCTCCTTGGGGGGGAGGGTCACCCCCTCGCTCCCCCTCCGATGGGGCCTTCGAGCTCAACCGGGGTCTCTCCAGGAGCTTTGCCGGGTGCTCGGCCTTCCTCTTACCCGAGCCAGAGCGTTGGCTCGTGGTTGATGGCGCCGGGGAGGATGCGCCCTGCCCGGCGCCCGTAGAGCCCGACCGTTTGGCGCTCCCGGTGCCAGCGGACTTGCGGTGCTTGGCCTTCTGTTGGACCCCCGTCGCCGGGGCGCCCTCAAAGGTCTTAGAAGACCGCTCGGACTTCTTCTCGCCTGACGGGCTCTTTCCTTCCAGACATTCTGAAGCTGGCATCCAGGGCAGACCCTGAACAGCTTTCCGGGCGTCGAGCTTCCCTTCTCCTGGGCCATGTCCGAGATGGGCCTGAGAAACTTCTGGAGTCCTCCAAAAGCGTGGCTCGACGAAATCTTCACCCTTGAGGGGCGTAGACGAATCCGACACGGGTCCCCGTTGATCGGATGAAGAAACGGTGGAGCTTGAGGCTCTTTTGAGAATATTTTTGAGAAAAAACGTGAAAAAAATAGCACTAACGCTCGAGAGCAATAGCACGAGGATCCCAACACTTGAACGTGCGCCAGAGGCGGGGCTTAGGTAGAGGGCAGTCATTGGCTGTGGTCAGTATGACCTAGAGATCAGTGATTGGTTACTACTACGAAGGACAGATCAGAAACAAAACTGATACTGATTTTTTCTTTACCGAGGATTCCCAGCCTGACGACGGGGAATATTCATGAGCATGTGAATCCATGCCAGACCCCATGCTGGAGAACTAGGACACTGGGCATTTATATGTCACTGGTACATTTAGAGCAATACTGAGTTTGGTGTCAAAAGGGAAAGGTTAAGGGAGAAAACAATGGTTAACAAGTTTCTCAAACTTGTAAGCACTTTTGAAACCCCCACAATGCAATGTAGATTGACCCTTTCCCAGCTACACAGGTTTCAGAACGTGTGGCTTTTTGGAAGGACAGATCAAAACACAAAGTCAGAGGTTAGAAGAGTCTTCAGGGAGCCAGGACAGTCAATGTCTATTGAGCAAAGTCTACGGGAGCTGGAGTTCTTCTTGAAGGGAAGTAAAAAGTCTTGCACAATGTTAGAGAGTTCTTGTTGAAAAAGAAATCGCTGTTGGGCACAAGCTGGGAGGTTTGTGAGGGGTAGAGCTGCAAGCAATTCGGCAAAAGCTAACAGACACAGCAGCAGGGCTTCACTGGGCAACCCATGGTCCAGGAGTTGCAACAGGCATCTCTTCCAAGTTCTTCTTCGGATTCCTTCGTCGACGACTGCCTTCCTAGCCAAAAAGCCTTGCCTTTTATGCAGGTTTCTCCCATTCAATCCAGCTTAGCTGTCAATCACACAGCAGGGTGACTGTCCTTGCCGGACAGCCAGCCGGCCAATCACCTTTGCGTGTATCCCTGTAACCAAGGGATTAAGCACAGAGTTTTGGGCACCTCCCTCACTTCGTGCCTCCCCCAGACACTCTGGAGCCAGAGGCGGGTTTCACTCCTGAAGCCCGCTAACGGCGAATGAACAGAGACCAAACCTGGTTTGGCGTGCTGAGAAAACCCTTCCACAAAGAAATGGCAAAAAAAGAAGACTGGGGACCATTTTAACAAAGGAGACTCAGTGCCATTTTGAAAAACATGGCTCCTGCGATTTAACGTTATCGGAGCGGCGGACAGGTCAGGGTAAATCATGGTAGTTCATTGAAAAACCACTGCCACCAGCCATTCTGAGAGGAAAGGGTAACAAATGAATGCTACTTGAGTAACTAGACATAGGTGATACTAAGTAAGCCCTTCATCACTACTGTAACATAGGCTGTGCTTGGTCTAGAATTTTATAAGACTAAGTGAAGTCAATTTTACTCCACTGCTCTGGGAAACAGTAGTTTATCCCATAGAAGGTACTTAAACCTTGGGAAATCTGAAAGACTTCCCTGTGGCACTGCACTGAAGGTGCTGTGTGACTCAATTGGAAAAGATTAAGCCTATGGCGTTGGTTAGACTCCATAACCAAAAAGAAACAAGTGTATAAAATCTCAGTAAAATACACGAGAGAGTAGGTGCAAGGGTCTCACTCTCTCCAGGTTAAAAAAATCAAGTCCTCAAAATCCAGCCAAGTTGCTGGGAGTCTCCAAGGTAGAGGGAATTAGAACATTTTTGAGAATTCTCCCTAACAGACCGCCAGTACTTTTGCTGGACTTGAGGACTTATATTTTTTTACCTGAAGAGTGCGAGACCCTTTTTTCCCCCCATTCGTGTATTTTTCTGCGATTTGGACTCTGTCAGACTCCGAAGTCACAAAGAAACAAACTCCATAGGCATCTCACACAGCAACTTCAGTGCAGTGACACAGGGAAGTCTTAGATTTCCCAAAGGTTTAAATACCTTCTCTTGGTGAAACTACTGCTTCCAAGAGCAGTGAAGTGAAATTAACTTTACATACATTTTGTAACTTTCTAGACCCAGCACACACTATCTTACAATAGGGTACTGGAGAGGTTACTTAGTATCCCCTTTGTCTAGTTTCTCATGTAAAATGTTTACGTTACCATTTCTACAATTAATGGCTGGTGGCAGTGGTTTACTTTTTCCTACCATTGAGTGTTTTTACCGTGAGTTGCAATTGCAGCTGCAGTAAGACACCCACAGGTGCCTTTTTGTCAGAATGTCCCCTGTCTTTTCTTGCCATGTCCTGTTGCAAAGGCCCTTCGTGAGATTTACTCTACGTGCCGAACCAGGTTTGGTCCTTGGCGGGATTCACTGGTGAAGCCGGCCTCTGGCTCCAGCGTGTCTGGCAGGAAGTGAGGGAAGTGCCTGAAACTCCCTGTGCTTAATTCCCTTGGTTACAGGAATGCACCCATAAGTGATCGGCCAGCTGGCTGTCCTCCGAGTGACAGCTAGGCTGCAAATGAATGGGAGAAACCTGCATAAAAGGCAATGCTTTTTGGCTTGGAAGGCAGAGTCGGCCAGTGGACGAAGGAATTCGAAGTAGAACTTGGAAGAGATGCTTGCAGCAACTCCTGGACCGTTGCTTTGCCCGGTGAAGCCCTGTTGCATTACTGAAACTCCAAATTCGCCTCGACTAGATAAGCCCTCCAACGGATTACTTCTCCCCTTGGGTTGGTGGGACCTATCAATCCCAACGTGATTTTGTCTGGACATCCTTTATAAGCTGGCTGTACTTCCTCTACCTGGCAATTTGGTTCCTGTAGCAGTGGAACACCAGATCAAGTGCATTGCTTTTAAGTCAGATCACCTGCGGACTTCCATGAAGCAGGACTGACCAAGCCTGAGCCACCTCAGAGTGCTGGACCCCAGATGCGAGGAAAGTCCATAGTAGTATCCGAGAACCACTGTGTTGTTATTCTTGAGAGTCACGAGGAACTGAAACCACGAAGTGCAGCTGATCTGAAGTTTGCCCATTGCTGCCTCCGACCTTCCATTCGTAGTGCAGGAGTCCCCAGACGTCCTCCCTCTTGTCCCCACAACTGAGGCCCAGCAACACAGGATCTGCAGAGCTACACAGAAACAAAAGCCAGCGGGAAGCATTTTTCTTCTAGCCAAAGGTACTGTAAAACTAAAAGGACTTACCTCTTGTCCTGTAGTGTTGCTTGTTCTCAGTTGAGACTGGTCTTGGTTGCTTTGCAAAGTTGCTTGCAGCTTTGCCCCTCACAAGCCTCCCAGCTTGTGGCCCTACAGGGATTTCATTTTCTACAAACATTTCTAAAACATTGTGCAAGACTTTTTACCAACCTGCAAGAAGTGCTTCAGCTCACCTATACTTTTGCTCAACTAACATTGTCTTTCCTTGCTCCCTGAAATACTTCTTACCTCAGACTTTATACTTTGCCTTTCCCCCAGGAAAGGGTTAATTTACTTTGCGTTGGAGGATTTTAAAAGTACTTACCTGCTTAAGAATAATTGTTAACCATTGTTTTCTCCCTCTAAAACCTTTTCTTTGACATCCCACTCAATAGTGCTCTAAATGTGCAAGTGATAAATCAATGTCCACAGTGTCCTAGCTAAGTCACCTGAGGCTGTAGGAAGTGTTTGTGTGCCACCCCCAATGGGTATCAACTGATTTAGCGAAACTGAGAATGGGTATTTATTGAAGTATATTTTGTGTTATATGATTGCTCCCTTCTAAAGAAGGCTTATTCAACTGACAAATTAATAATTGCTTAATCAAGAAACCATGTGTGTGTTTATTTGAATAACTGTCATTGTGAAACACTGTTACAACCTTACAGCTCACATTGAGCCCTCTTGAGTTAAGTTTGGCTGCTCAGTCACTCTACCAACGTGTGTAATACAAATTATACCAAAGGTTGGGTTAACTACTGCCAGGAGGACAAGTCTGGTGCAGTCTCTAACAGGGTACTGCATACAATCTTGCCCAAGATCTTTTCTCGGCAGGATATCTCAGCGGCAACATGCTTAACTTGGAAGCAAGATGACACAGCAAAATAGGTTAGATCCCCGGGTCCGTGCTTAGAAACCTCTGGGTATTAAGCGAGTTATAAATAACATATCCTATCAGAGCAGCACCTTTTTTCGACTTGGGAAAGAAACAAATGTTATACTCAGAGTCAACCACTAAATGGCAGCTATGCAAAGCATGTGAATCTAAGCAGATTCACAAGCTTCAGAAAGGGAATGATGGAAGGAATTACGAAGGGAGGAGACATCCCCCAACAAAAGGAAAAAAGTATGCAAATCACATGCCTGCACGCAGAGAAAGTAATGAAAAACTGAGTGTGGATTGAACGTAGGCCAAGACACCTAGCATCTTGGGCTGCCCTCCAGACCCCAATGGAGCACGAAGTGTTCTGTAAAGTTGAGTACAGAAGAAATCTGGGACTCTAGCGCAATGCGTCAGTTGTCCCAACCCATTCATATTTTCAGTGCAAGACTGACCTCCCAAAAGATCCTAAAGGAGACCCAGTTACAGAAAAAAATCATGCTCAAGTGCAGAATGTCCTAGTTGCTCATTCTTACCTCTCGAACTTTTCGCTTTTTGCCAAACATAATCTTGTTGTACAAATATTTCTCCCTCTTCTTCATCATCATGATGGCAAGACGTTTCTCCTCACTCTTCTCACGATCTGCAGTCCGGGAACGGTCCTCGGGTTTCAGTACACCTGCTGTCACCTTCACATTCAGGCGCTGCTAGTGAGGTAAGCAGATTGAGGGAGAGCAGAACATAAGTAGAGCAGACGTACAAAAGGTACAGAAGCAGTGATAAGACAGACACAGGGGAGGGTAACCAACTTGTAGTTCTCGGTAAAGCAGTACCTTTCCTTGCACTCTTTGCTCCATCTTCTTTAGTTGTGCATTTTCCTCTGAGTCCTCCTCTTCATTCTCAGACTTGTCATCCTCGTCGTCATCCTCATCGTCATCTTCATCATCGTTGTCTTCTGAACCACTCTCTTCTAATAAAGGATGAAAGAAGCAAACTAGTGTACACAGACCTGTAGCCATAGCAGATTCCCAATAATCCTACCTTACCTGGCCATTCTCCAGTTTCTGGAATTGCCTAGCACCACCCACATTCTTACAACTACCTCTGTAGTGGATTTTGGAAACATCAAGCATGTATGTATCGTTCAGGTGTGCTATTTCCATCATGCAGCAAGACCAGAACTACTGTGCTATAGCAACACCTTAGACAACAAATTCCACCTCTCCCAGATGCCTGGAGTACATCTTAAATCCACTGCAGAAGTCCCCCAAAAACATTTGTGTCAGCTGGCTAGAAGTTGTCCAATGCATACTTCTGAATTAGGGAAGACAGTGTCAGGACAGTTTTTCTGAAGTCCAACTAAGGGCTTAGTAAAACCATTCAACTGAGGCAGTACAAGACTCCACTCGTAGTATAAGGGTGTACCACCTGAGTATATGGTAGCGTAGACAGAGCAGCCAGGCTTATCTTAGGAGGGAGACAGAGCTGTAGAATCAGTACAAAGAAATTGTAATACACATGATCGAAAGAATTACTGAAACACTATGTATTGTAAAAAATAAATGGTTTATTTAAATACAAGTAGGCACAGATGCATCTTGGGGGAAAGAAGTACCATCACAGATCATACAAATTAAAAAAACACTGCTTTAAAGCACACAGACCAAAGCATAGACCCAATTTAGAAAACCAACAGTAGTCTAGGTAAGTTAAATCTTTTCATACGCATTCAGTATAGGTCACACCTATTCATGGGGAGGAAAAACCATTAGTTACTTTTTAGATTACTTTCTGTAATACAGGGTACTAGAGACTAGCAGTTGTACTGTGACGCTCTGCAAAGAAATCACAATGAACCAACTTGCAATATACTTTCCTGAAGAGTGGGACAATTATTCAAGGGACAATAACAACCCAACTATTATTCAGGTTAACACAGTTATACTAGGTCAGTAAAACCATTCCGGTGCAATGTACAATTAAAGGTGCTTTAATTGCTTAAAGGTAAGCAACAACTAACTTGTTTCAGGATGGCACACAGCTCAACACCATGTAAGTAAGACCTATATACTTTTTAAAGGAGCAAACAGCAACTTAAGAGGCAAGTATAACCTATGGCAGAATTATTCTGGACAGGCTAACAGCAAGTCAGGGAAAGCAAGCCCCAATTGGGGACACTCCTAGATATATCCTAACAGGGGTAGTAAAGTGGAATCAACAGCTTTACTTTTGGGGGAAGAGACACAACCAATTCACAGATGAGTAACTTAACCGGACATCTACTTTCTGTTCGAATGGCGAGACAGTTTCTAAGGAAAATATGACTTTACATATGCTTTTCAGAATGCCAGAACATTTCCAAGGTAAGTAATATAACCTTACATATACTTTTACAAGTGCCAGAACACTTTCAATGTAAGTAAGAACTTTTATAACTGTTCACTCTGCTACAGTTACCCACTAACTCTTATACAAGTAAACTTTTCAGCACTAGTTCTACTTTTCAAGGCAGACCCCCTTTAAATATCCAGCCCTTTCCTATTCTATGGTAGGAGTTCTCTCAGATTCAGAAGAGGGACGCTAGTGGTCTATGAGCCAGCTGTAGGCAGGGTGAGATAGGGCTCAGTTGCAGCCAAAGTTCCAGAGGAAGACTGTTCAAACAAGTAAGTATTCCACTTTCAAAGTTAGCTGAGGGTCCAGGGAATTCAGGAAAGACGCACTAGGAGGATTCCCAGCAGGGGCCTTGGTCAACTGGACGAGGACTCCCCAATCACAGAAAACACCTCAAAGCTACACAGGCATCACAGGGGACTTGAGTTAAGTAATACCCAAGCCAACACTGTACCTCAGCACAGGAAGTATTGCAGCAGGGGAGACTTCAGGATCTGCAGCCAAAAACCTGTTCGCTGAATTCTAAGTCGTGAAGACAGGACCCTGGGAGGACTTCTGAAGCAAGGATCAACTGGGAGGGCTCCAGGCAAGAATTGCTTCGTGGCTGGATGTGGTTCTGGCACCCTTTTCAGGAGCCAGAAGAGGACTGAATATCACGGTCAGATTCTCGTTGTTTGAAAGGTCCAGCACTCTGGTCAGGGAACTTTCCAGACTATTCACGTCTCTGGAGTTCCAGCAGGGTGCCCAAAATGTTCCTGCAGGATTAAGAAGACTGTTCACCACACAATGGCTAACAGTCCCAGGGCATTGGGTATTGCAGCCCAGCAAGGTCACAGCACAACATGCAATGGCTCAAAATGCAGGTCTTCTTGACTATAGTGCATCTCACCTGGCCCTGGGCTTGTCATCGTCAGAGTCCACAGGTCGATTGGAAGGAAGGGTACAGCAGGCTCTGGTTACACAGCAGGCTCTCCGGTCGCTGGAAATCATCTCAACCGCGTTTTCTTCATCATCCCATTCGGTTTCAGTTCATGTGGTTGACTACCTCTTCAGCTTCCAGGATCAGACTGCAGAAACCCAGCCAATCAAACAGTCATGCAGCATTCAAACCTGGGGGTTGGCAGACCTTTCAGGACAGTCAGTCTCCAATTTGAACTGAATTCTCGCAGTCAGGCTGGACGACAAAGGACTGCAGAGTTTTGGACTCCTCCCTGCCTGCCTTCACAGACTCTAGAACCTGGGCTGGGAATCCACAGGATTCCCAAAGACAAAACTGACGAGGATTTCCCCACCTTGGAGGTCAGGGGAAGGAACAAGAAAAGACAACTAACACTAAAATGGCGAAAAAAGAAGACCGGGGTGTTGGAGAGAATTCACATTTCTGGGCTAATTCCCTTCAACTCCGGACTCCCAGCTCTTTTGCTGGACTTTTAATTTTAAACTCGGAGTAAGCAAGACCTTTTTCTCGCTCACTCATGTATTTTTGATCTGATTTGGACAGTGTTTCTTTGTTTTTGGTGTCTGACAAACTCCATAGGCATCTACCTTTTGTATTATGACGCACAGCACCTTCAGTGTAGTGTCGCAGAGAAGTTCCTTGGATTTCTCATAAGGTTTAAATACCTTCTCTTGGGTGAACTACTGTTCCCAAGAGTAGTAAAGTGAAATTGACTTTACTTGCCACTTCATCCTATGTAGGTCCAGCACACCTCATTGTATATGGAAGTGCTGTGGGGTTACTTAGTAGCCCTGTTTCCTACTTACTCATGTAACATTTTCTATGTTATCCTCACTACTTTAAATGGCTGGTGGCAGTAGTTTAATTTTCCTACCATTGTGCGTTTCTACCGCAGGCTGAATCCTCAGCTGCAGTAGTGCACCCATGGGTGCCCATTTTATTAAAATGGCCCCGGTCTTTTTTTTGCCATTTCTTGCTTGTGAGGCCTTTCTTGGGTTTTACTCTGTGTGCCAAACCAGGTTTAACTCTTGTTCGTTTTGCCTTTGGCGGGCTTCAGTGCTGAAATCTGCCTCTGGCTCCAGTGTGTCTGGCAGGGCAGGTGCCAGAAACTCCCCGTCCTTAGTCTCCTTGGTTACCTGAAGCTAGCCTGTGCATGAATGGGAGAAAACTGCATAAAAGGTGAGACTTCTGGAACCAAAGACAGTCGACCACTGGACGAAACATACGACAAAGGAAACTGAAGAGAAGCTTGCTGCACCCCTGGATGATTGAACTGCCTGAAGCCCTGCTGAAGCTCCAACTCCAAATCGACTAGAGAAGCCCAGGAACAGACATCTTCCCTTAGGTTGGTGGTACCATTCCCCAAATGGCTGTACTTCTTTGCTGCTGCTGGAAGAGAGTGCCAGGGGTCGAGAAATCCATAGTCCAGTGCATCGTCTTTAAGCTGGACCGAAGCTCCAGGAAGATCTGGAGGACCTTCCCATAGCAGGACGAGCCAAGCCTGAGTCACCTCACCGAGTGTTGGACTCCAGAAGCAAGGGAAGCCCATCAAGTGTCCAAGACCCTCGTTGGTGCCATTTGCCAGTAGCTGAAAGCGCAAATTCAACTGAAAAGAACCCGTAGCTGCCGCCGACCTTCAAACTGCAGTGAAGAGTCCTCCAGACATCCTCCCTCTTGTCCCCACGACTGAGGCTCAGGAACCCATGCTCTGCAAGTATGTAACCAGAACAGAAGCCAGCTGGATCCTCTTCTTCAAACCTAAGGTACTGTCTTGACTAAGGGGTACTTACCTCTTGTCTGTAGCTTGCATGTTCTCACTGGATACTTGCAGTAGCTGCTTTTTGCAGACTTGATTCCAGCTATGCCCCAACAGTGATTTTAGTACAAACCTTTGTGCTATCTAAAGAAGTGCCTCAGCTCCTTAGACTTTGTTCAAATTGACTTTGGCTGACTTGGCTCCCTGCAGACTCTTCTGACCCATTAACTGATTTTAACTGTCCCTCATAGGTGGTGGATAAATGTAACTTGTATTGCTGTGAAATATCTAGTCTAGACTTCATTGGGAGATTGAAAAGTATTCACATGCTTTGTGAAGCTATTAACCTTTTCCTTCCCTAACCTTTTCCACAACCTCAGAATTGTGTTAAGTGCAAAATATGATATAGAAATGCTGATACTGTCCTAGTAATTGACGTCATCTCAGGGTGTAGAAAGTGTGTAAGAAACATCCCAAAAGGGTATCTATTTGCTTAAATCTGAGGAAGTGTTATTAAGTGTACTTTTATTGTTGCATATTTCCCCTTTTAAAGAAGGCTTATTTAAAACTGACCGTTAATTATTTTACTAGAAAACCATGAGTAAGTGTTATTTGGATACTTTTAATTGTGAATCTCAGTGTTCCATCTCTACAGCTCACATGTACCCCTCTTGAGATAAGTCTGGCTGCTCAGACCCTCTACCAACTTGTGTAGTACAGACCTATACCAATAGGTGGGTTACCGATTACCAAGAGGACAAGGCTGGTGTAGTGCTGCATCCAATCTTGCCTAACACTGGGCCATTTTGGTAAAATGAGCAGATTGGTGCCTTTGCCGGGGCTGTGGAAACAGCCTGCACTAAAGGTGCATAAAATTAGTATAAAGGTTTGCTGCTACCAGCCATTAAAGGTAAGCTTGTCCAACAGTTAAAAGGAGAAAGGGGCTACATTGTATCTCCCCAGCACTCCACAAAAGGTGGGCTGCGCTGGTTCCACCTAACAAAACACAAAAGCGATCCAAAGATCCTTTCTACTGTTGGGAACTGTAGTTCTACCAAGGTTATAATGGTGTTACGAATGCCATATCATATCAAGGTTAGCCAGAGAAAGTTAAGACAACCCCCCCTGCTCCCCCTGGCCCCCCCCCCACCCCCCCCCCCCTTAACCCCCACCCCAAGGGTAACCCAGCAACAACAAGCAGTCTGTGCCAAAAGCTGTCAGAGGATAACATTAAAAAGGCACTATGGGGAGCCTTAAAAATGACAGCCATAAAAAGAGTAAAACTATCTGAGTGTGGAAAAAGGTTCCCACTCACTAACGTATAGGGAAAAATAATCGACCAGTCCATGAAAAGGTTCTGGGGTTAACACAGGTCATGAAGATTTTTCATGGCTATGAAAATTTTATCTAACAGATAATTATGCACTGCTAACAGGAAAAGTGAAGTGAGAGTTCCTTCAGTCGAGGAACTGCTCGCTTGTGTGTCCAGTCCTCTTCCATTCATAAATCTTGGACACATTACCAAGTAGAGCAGGCCTGGGAAGACATTCACAGCATCATAGGTGTTAGGCAAGATTGTATGCAGTACCATTTGGGTGCACTACAACAACCCTGGCCTCCTGGCAATAGGAACCCAACTTTTGGTATAAGTCTGTACTACACAGGTTGGTAGCGTGTTGAGCAGCCAGGCTCATCTCAAGAGGGGTCAATGTGAGCTGTAGGGGAGTCACACAGAAATTCACAGCGACACGTATTTAAATGAACTCTTACACACAAGGTTTCTTAATTAAACAATCATTAATTTAACAGTCAGTTAGAATAAACCTTCATCTGAAGGGAGCAATATAAAGTAACACACAAATAGACTTCAGAAAAACACACGCTTAGTCTTCTATATGGAACAAGTTACTTACCTGTAACTGTTCTAAAGCGTGGCTCTGGCATGGATTCACATGCTCATGAATATTCCCCATCGTCAGGCCGGGAATCCTCGGTATAGAAAAAAAAAATCAGCATCAGTTTCGTTTCTGATCTGTCTTTCTTACTAGTAACCAATCACTGGTCTCTGGGTCATACTGCCCCTGGCCAATACAGAGCCATGCGCCGCGCGGTGAAAATGAGCCGAGCGAACACAACCTCGCCCCCAAACAGACACAGCAGGCCCATCGTCACCTACACCACGGCCCGAGCGCATCGAGCGCACCAAGGGACACCCCCCACGCACACACCACGCGGAAAATCTATCGGCCCTCTATTCAGCCCCGGCCCTTTGTTTTGGCCTTGCTGCGTGATTTTCCGCGTGGTGTGTGTGGGGGGAGGGGGCGTGTCCCTTGGTGCGCTCGATGCGCTCGGGCCGTGGTGTAGGTGATTATGGGCCTGCTGTGTTCGCTCGGCTCATTTTCACCGCTTGGCGCGTGGCTCTGTATTGGACGCGCCTTCCCGTGTAAGGGGTCATGTGCAATAGAGACGTTTTAGACATCTGATTTGATACGCCCATTGGCGTATTTAACCTCGGATACATGCCAACAGAGGAAGTTCGCTTGCCGACTTCCTGGTGTGGTGTTGACGGCGTTTGCCTCTGAGGTAAGTAACTTTCAGCAGGTAGCCAGATGGAATACCTCACGGTTTCAGCTCCTTTTCACCTTTCTGTTCTAGATTAGGTTAAATATCTATGGTGGAAGTATTTACGTTTACGAATTAGACTTGCTTATATGTTGAGACCTTTCAGTACCATTATTTAGGTTACACAATAGACATAGATCCTACTGTGCATGGACTTGTGTAAGTTCAGTTTTTTACGAACTTTCAGATTATGCTTTCTGCCTTTACCTCAAACAGTGCAGTGATATATTCTATGTACGTTATATTTCGGGACATAACAGATGATTTATCAGCTTTTTGTACCTTCTATTGCTCCATAGACTGTCTATCTTTGAATGATACTTGGAGGTTCACCCTTCTGGGGAACCCACTGAAATCCCGAACTGTCTATGAACTTGAGGCCGTACCACAGATAAAAGGAATCACCTATTGATGGTACTCGATTGATAGATCTGGGCTTGATCAATTGTGAGCATAATTACAAATTAGGATGTTGCCCTTATCCCTTTTCCCCGGGTGCAGGATCTTCTTTTTTATCATTACCATTGTATAACTTTTTTGGCTTTTCCATCTCTTATTTTTCAATTAATCTTTGACACATGGGTGGTCCCATTGTTGGGTTTTCCTTTACATTTTTATATGTCTACTTTATTTAGAATAGAATTTATTTCTTTACTTTTGGTTTTCCCCTTTGGCTGCTTGCATCTCACTCGAGTCTTTTTTACCAGAGAAATTTTATGACCACATTGTGGCTTTTTTTTATTTTTTATCCATTACAGATCTAAATTGAGATTTGTTTCGGTGTGGCCGGATCGCTACTTCCTGGACTCTTGCCAGGCTCCTGGGCCCACCCCAAAAGGGTCTGAGATGATGGTAATTAGATTTTCTCCCCTACTAGTCACTTTGCACGTTCCAACCCAATGTTGGGGGATTGGTCCTTCTTTGGGATCCTCAGATCACTTGTTTTTATATACAGATATTATGTATGAACTATTGTGATGTTTACATATATGGTTGTTCTGATGTTATCTTTTTATTATTATTTTCTGTTTGGAGAACATACATTTTAGTGTCTCTGTAATTTGTAACATTTGTGTAGGTAAATCCAAGACACAGTAGAATTTTCAAGAAAGTTTATACGGGAATGCTATGTCCTGATGAAGATGGACATCATCTGTAATTCAGCTAGATGCGTTTTCCATCGAAACTACCTGTTCTAAGGCGCCATGCTCACTATACTGTTTTTATGTACTTGTGGTTTATTTCGCATGTCACCTCAGTAGTTATGATGGTGATCATTCCCAAGCTTGTGATCTGGCAGCAAGCTCTTAGCAGTCTCCTATTGGGAAATTAGTATTTTCTTCACATTATGCACTTTATTCGTGCTGTATAGTTGTATGTTCTATATTTACATTTACTCATATTCATGTAAGAGCTCTGACTTAATAATCATTTTAATGTTTCTAATTAAATAAAGGAACACATTTTTCATAAATGTTTTTGTGAATTATGTGCAGTGATCTGAGGAGTTTATAGAGGGACCGCTCCCGACTGCTGGTGGGTTTGTGCTTCTTTCAGTAGACTTATTTACATATCCGCTGGCTTGATTTTTGTGCTTTGGTACGTCGAGGAGACACTGCCGGATCCCTTGGAGGCACCTTGCCTGCCTCCGGCGCTCCGAAAGGATGGCCGTCGTTGTTGGAGCACTCCCAGTGCCCGCGCAGTCTCTGTCTTGATAGCCTGAAGGGACTCATCAACCGCCTTTCCAAACAGGTTGTTCCCGTCGAAGGGCATGTCCAAAACGTTGGTTTGTACATCCTAGCGGAAATCCGTCGCCTTGAGCCATCCTCGTCGTCTCAGGCAAACGCTGTTGCCCAACTGACGGAAACCGGTGTCGACGATGTCCGTTGCCACCTAGATGGCGTGGTCCGAAGCAATCTCATCTTCCTGTAAGATTTCAAGGGCCTCAGCCCTTTTGGCGTCCGGAAGGATGTCCAATAGAGGGGCGATTTTGAACCACAACTCCCTGTCGTAGCCAGCTACGATAGCCAGGGCGTTGGCTGTCTTGATAGTCGCCTCTGCGGATGAGATGACCCGTCGTCCCATCGTGTCCAGCTTCCTGCCCTCACCGTCCAGCGGGGAAGTTGATGTCGAGGCCGATGCCCCCCCAGCTTTCTTCTTTGCCGCTGCCGAGACGACCGAATCCAGGGTAGGTTGTGCCCGAAGGCACAAGGGGGCAGCATCGGGGACCCGGTACTACTTCTCGTACTGGTCCCTCTTTGCAGGCGCCGTGGCAGGGTTCTTGAGGAGGGAGAGCCCCTCATCCCAGATGTCATCCAGAAGCGGTACGGCGAGGACCGTCTTCCTTTTAGCCTCGCGCCGTTGGTAAAGGAACCCTTCCTTTTTCTTCTTTTCGGGGCAGAGCTGGAACAGCTCAGATGCCCTGGAAATCATGGCATGGAAGGATCCAATCTCGTCGGGCGGGGACGCCCGAGCAGGGGGGCGACGGGTGACACGTCCCGTCGTCGCCTCCGTCGTCATCTGTACCTGTCGTAGCTGTGTCCGTGCCTGTATCATCCCCGTGGGTGGTTGACCGGGGGGGGGGGGGTGCGGGCGGGGTCGCAGAGCGGGCCGCAGAGGATGCATCCTCTTATACGGTGGACTTTCCGAAGGTCCCGGCTCCGGTTCCCCCGTCAGGTCTGGCTCAGGTACCTCCGTCAGGGGGGAGGGGCAACCTTGTCCTGATCTCCGAGAATAAGGACTGAATTGCTGTCAAAATGGCCGCCGAAGTGTCCTGCGGCACCGGAAACGACGGGCGCGAGGGCTCTTGAGGAACCTAGTCGGCGACACAGTCGCGCTCGTCGGGATCCCTCCCGATGGGATGGGCCTCCTCCACAACTTCGATAAGCTCTTCTTCAGAGGTCGTGTCCGTATCCACGATGGCCACCTGCCCCTCCCCCTCCTTTTCCAGCGGGGACTTCGTAGGGGTCTTCTCGATGGGCCTGAAAGATGACTCCCTCCGCGGTGGCAGGGAGACTCTGGATCCTGAGGCCGCCTCCACAGGCTGAGCCAGGGCCGCAGCGACATCCTCAATCGAGGTCTTAGCTGGGTGAATTAAGGCCACCGTCACCTTCTGCACGCCTGGGGCCTTCACCTTGGGAGAGGGTCCGAGCCTCGCTCCCCCTCTGCCTGGAATCTTCGAGATCGACCGGGGCCTCTCCAGAAGCTTAGCCGGGTTCTCGGACTTGCTCTTACCCGAGCCAGAGCATTGGCTCGTGGTTGATGGCGCCGGGGAGGGTGCGCCCTGCCTGGCAGCCAAGGAGCCCGACCGTTCGGCACTCACGGTGCTTGGCCTTTTTGTTGGGCCCCCATCGCCAGGGCGCCCTCACAGGACTTAGAAGACCGCTCGGACTTCTCGCCTGACGGGCTCCTACCTTCCAGCCAGTTGGCGAGACGCAGGTGGCGATCCTTCATGGCCCGCTCTGACATGTTCCCACAAAACACAGTCCTTCTCCACGCGCGTCTTGTCCTCATGGAGACAGTAGGGGCATAACGAATGCTCGTCCTCCTTGAACACATTCTGAAGGTGGTATCCAGGGCAGGTTCTGAACAGCTTCCCGGGCAACTAGCGTCCTTTCTCCTGGGCCATGTCCAGGGTAGGCCTCGGAACTTCTGGAATCCTCCAAAAGCGTAACTCAACGAAACCTTCACCCTTGAGGGGCGTAGAAAACTCCAAAACGGGTCCCCGTTGATCGGATGTAGAAACGGCGGAGCTTGAGGCTCTTTAATCGAAATGAGAAAAAATCTCCTGAAAAAGCGTGAAAACGCAGCAAAAGCTCGAGAGCTACAGCACGAGGACTCCCAACACTTGAACGTGCGGTATAAATCTGAGGATGGCTGCCAGAGGCGGGGCTTAGGGAGAGGGCAGTCATTGGCTGGGGGCAGTATGACCCAGAGACCAGTGATTGGTTACTACTAAGAAAGACAGATCAGAAACGAAACTGATACTGATTTTTTTCTATACCGAGGATTCCCGGCCTGATGATGGGGAATATTCATGAGCATGTGAATCCATGCCAGACCCCATGCTGGAGAACAGTAAATACCCTTTTGGGATGGCCCACAGACACTACCTACACCCTCAGGTGACTTCAATAGTTAGGGTGCTGTGGACATTAATAAATCACTGTCTCATTTAGAATCAGACTTAGGAGTAGGTCAAAGGAAAAGGTTATTAGAACAGAACAAGAGATCACACAAAGTACTTTTGGTAACCCCCAATGCAAAGTTAGTTAACCCGTTCCTGGAAGGAAGACCCAACAAACAAGCAGAGGAGAGAAGAGTCATTCAGGGAGCCAGGTCAGCCAATGTTAAGTTAGCAAAGGTCAAGGTGAACTGAAGCCCTTCTTGTAGTTAAGCAAAGGTCTTGCACAATGTTTCAGAAGGCTTTGTAGAATAAGAAGAAATCAAAGTAGGGCCACAAGCCGATTAGGCTTGTGATATGATATAGGATATGGCATTTATAATGCACCTATACGCAAGTGTTTCAAGGTGCGGCGAGGCAAGGGAGGGGAAACAGAAGGAAAACAGACAATGATCTTACAAGGCCAGGTGAGATTCAGATCGCGTAAGTGCCAGGTAGAGAGGGAGTCCGGGGGGGGGCGTACTTGGGATAATAAGATAAGTAAAAGAATGTCCAGCTGGTGGCAAGTGCAGGGTGAGTGCAATCATAAGTGTTAGGGGGAGGAGGGGGGGGGTAACTGTAGGGATACAGCAAACAGTCCCCATGTGCAGGGGTTGCCAAGGAGGCAGTGCAGTATCAGTATCAGTCAGGACTTAAGCAGGGGAGAGGGGGAAGAGAAAGCAGAAGCAAAGAGGAAGGTTTTAAGGTGCTTCCGGAACCGAAGATGGTTCTCCTCAAGTTTCAGGGAAGCAGGGAGGCTGTTCCAGAGGGAGGCCCCAGCAGAAGAGATCTACCACCAACTCATTGCTTGGAGAAACGACTGACCCTGAGGGAGTTGGAGGCGGAGAGCTCAAGAGGGAAGATATTTAGGAAGAGAGAAGAGAGTTGAAGGTATCGAGGCCCCAGAAGGCCATGTGGACGATGCAGAAGGTTTTGAAATTAATCCTCGCAGCCACTGGGAGCCAATGCAGGGATTTCAGTCCTGGAGAGATACGATCCCTGGGCTTGAAGCCAAGGACAAGTCTTGCAGTCCTGTTCTGGATGAGTAGCAGAGGGTGTAGAGTAGAAGCAGGAAGATTTAGAAAGGGGCTGTTGCAATAGTCCAGCCTAGAGAGAATCAGAGCTCTGGAGACAGTGAGCTTCTGGAGGAAGGGAAGAATACCTTTGAGAAGGTGCAGCTGGTAGTGTGACTTCTTAGGGACGTCGGAGATGTGCAGAGAGAAAGAGGAGTGTGGAGTCGAAGATGGCTCCCAGATTTTTGGCCTTGCAGGTGGGAGCAGGAAGAGGGCCAAGAGGCCGGCCAGAGAGCTACAGGAAAGGAGGGAATGGGGGTGCCAATGAGGAGAATCTCAAATCTCACTGGCATTAAGGCAGAGGTCATTTGCAGCACACCACTCCTGGATAGCAGACAGTCGGAGATGAGGGAACGGAGAAGAGGTGGCCGAAGGTAGCTTGAAAATGTGCTGAGTGTCATCCGCGTAGCACTGAAAGTTGGGGCAGAGAGCGGCAATGCAGTGGCAAGAAGTGCCAGGTATTGGTTGAACAGCCAGGGAGAGAGGTTAGACCCCTGGGGGACACCACAGGTAGAGAAAAAGATCGCAGAGAGGAAGGACCCAAGTTAGACCTGGGAGAGTCGGTCAGAGAGGAAGGAAGTCAACCACGCCAGGGCCTGACCAGTGATACCTAGGTTATCACAGAGACAGTTAAGCAGGATGGCATGGTTGAAAGTGTCAAAGGCTGAAGAGAGATCAAGCAAGATATAAAGAGGCTGCTAGCAACTCTATAGATGCAACCAAGACAAGTCTCCAACGAGGACAAGCGAGGTTTCACAACAAGAGGTAAATTCTCTTAGTCTGTACAGTACTTTTAAGTTGAACGGTGAAGCAGATGGCTTCTGTTCCTGTGCAGCTCTGCAGATCCTGGTGTTCCTGGGCCTTAGTCGTGGGGACAAGAGGGAGGACTTCTGGGGATTCCTGCACTGCAATGGGATGGTTCGGGAGAATTCTGAAAAATGTGCTAATTCCCTTCACCTTAGAGACCCCCCCCAGCAACTTTGCAGGATTTTGAGGACTTGATTAATTTACCTGCAAAGAGTGTGAGGCTTGTTTCCACACTTTTTCATGTATTTTGATGTGCGTTTTACTCTTGTGTTCTTTGATTATGGAGTTTTTAGATAACTCCATAGGCATCTTTTCATGTGTGCTACACAGCACCCTCAGTGCAGTGACACAGGGGTGTCTTTTTAGTCTTCCCAAAGGTTTAAATACCTTCTCTGGGATAAACTACTGTTTCCCAAAGAATGTAAGGTTAAATTGACTACTAGTCTTTTAAAATTCCTAAACCTAGCACACACCATCTTCCTATAGAATGTTGTAGTATCCCGTGTCTAGAAACTCATGTAGCAGTCAAATGCCACCCTTTTCTATCGAAATGGCTGGTGGCAGTGGTTTTACAACTAACTACCATGACTTTTCCCGAACACGAAGACCAGGAGCCATGTTTTTTAGGTTGGCGCCTTAAGCCCCTTTGTTTAAACGGGTCCCTGTCTTTTTTCGCCATTTCTTTTTGGAAAGGTCCTTCTAGTGTTTGTCCCTTTGCTTCCATGTCTTTGGCAGGCTTCAGGACTGAAGACCGGAGTGTCTGGGTGGGCAGGAAGTGGGGGAGGTGCCCGAAACTCCCTTTTCTTAGTCTCCTAGGGGACCCAAATGCACTCTGGCGTGATTGGCGGGCTGACTGTCTGGCAAGGACAGCCACCCTGCTGGGTGAGTGGCAGCTAGGCTGGAATGAATGGGAGAAAACTGTTTAAAAGGCAAGTCTCTAGGACTGGAAAGCAGAGTCGACCACTGGAACGAAAGAACCGAAGACGAGCTGGAAGAGGAGGGCTGCTGCATCTCCTGGACCGTTTGGTTTGCCCTGAAGCGCTGCTGCAGGTCCGAATCGCCAAAGCTCCTTTCGACAGAGAAGCCCCTTAAAGGACAACTTCTTCCTTTGAGCTGGTGGGACCAATCAACTCTTACGCCACCTGGATACCATTCTCGGAGCTGGTTAGGATTAACCAGGGGGAAGGACACCAGCTTGTGTGCTTGATGAACGGCTACTCTTAACTGAAGTGACTCCATTTTGTCCGTTTTCCGACAGACCCGTGCAGTGCAGGAGTCCCCCGACGTCCTCCCTCTTGTCCCCATGACTAAGGCTCAGGAACAGCGAGATCTGCAAGAAGTGCCAGGAACCAAAGTCTTCAGCTGCATCTTTTGCTTCATACTAAAGTACTGTGCCAACCCGATTGAAAGCGCGCTTCTCTCGCTGTGAAAGTTTGTTAAACTTTCCCAACTTGCAGGCCTAATGAGCTTGTGACCCAACATATGATTCTTTTTCGTACAAACTACCTCTGAGAACCTTCGTAAAGACTTTACTGTTTACTTCAAAAACTGTTCTTTCCTATCCAAGACACGAGTCCATTGACCTTGGTTCTAGGCCTATTGAACTGAATCGAGTTCTCTAGTGAACTAGAACTATTTGCACTACCTAAGAAAGTATTTGTGATTATTCTGCTAACTTGTGCCTTTTTACTCCCATTCAAAGTAAATGAAATGCCCTTTTGCTCCCATTTCAGGGGAGCCTAATTTGTTCAGAAACTTATTGGTTTGCTATTGAAGTGCATTTGTGTGTAATATTAAGTTGCCTCCTTCTAGTGAAATGTTTTCTAAATGATTGTGTAATAAATTAATAAGTGTTTTACCAAGAAACCTTAGGTGTAAGTGTCTACTTGAACCACCGTGATTCTATGACCTGTCACCTCTTGTACTGCTCACATTCTCTCTTGAGATAAGCCTGGTTGCTCAGCTCGCTACCACAAAACTGTTCTACAGACTTATACCAAAGGTTGGTTTTGCTTAGACATGTAGTCCTAATTGTATGTGGTGGTCCCACAGGGTACTGCATGCAATTCTGCCTAACAGTAGGGTCTACTGCCCTGGCATTACTGAAGGTAATTGTGAAAGTAACCATTGTTTTTTACTCCAAGAATAGGTGTGACCTGTACTGAATTTGTATGAAAAGGTTTCACTTCCCTAGAACTACTGCTATGTGTTCCAAATAAGGTTTATGCTTTGGTCTGTGCACCTTCATGCATAGTGTGGTGTTCTGATAATTGTGATTACATATAATGTGTGACAGTACTTATTTACCTCTAGATGGATCTGGGCCTACCTGTATTTAAATGCATCATTTATTTTTACATACATAGTGTTTCTTTGGACCATTTGTATTACAATTTCACTTGTACTGATCTACAGCCCTCTCTCCCTCATTAAGCCTGGCTGCTCTGTCTATGCTACCAACAAACTCGGGTGGTACAGCCTTATACTAAGAGTGGAGTCTTGTACTGCCTCAGTCAAATGGTTTTACTAAGCCCTTAGTTGGACTTCAGAAAAACTGCCCCAACACTGCCGTAGCCGCCCGGTCCTCCCTGTTGTCACCACGACCAAGGATGAGGAATAAGGGTCTGCTGCACTGCAACCAGAAGGCATCCAGCTGGAACAACCTCTTCAATTCAAAAGGTACTGTGGGGCGCTGGAGGTACATTATCCTTTTGTCATTTGCGGTGCTTCCTACCTTTGGGAGTGCCATTTATCCCTACTCTGCGTTGACCTCAACTAACTTGAATTTGCTCTTTCAGCTTGTGCTTCTTGAAGGTGACTCCTCAGATTTCTTTTTGCACACTAACTATTTAAGAACATTTTTCTAAGAAGACCATCAGAACGGACTTGGCTTTTGCAGTTCTTATTCCCTTACAGGTTTTAATTGTTTGAACATGCAATGCTGGGATAAAAGACTGCCTGCATCCCTTTGGGAGAATCAAACATTTCATAGAATGCGAGTCTGTTCTGAGGTTACCTTAACCTTTCCTTCCATTAATATACTGACCTCAAATGACGTCACCTCTGAGTGCTGGAAAATGTGTAACATATTAATGAATTACTCACCTGCTTTATTGTTCACTTTTTGAATTAAATCCTAATTTGGGATTAATATTACTGCATGTTACTGCTTTTTAAAGAATGCTTTAAATATATTGGTTATATAATAAATATTTATTTATACACAAAGTGAGTGTTTACTTGGATAACTTAACTTACCGATTTCATTAAACAGCTCTACCACTCGCATTAACCCTCTTAAGATAAGGCTGGCTGCTCAGTCACAGTACCAACTTGTGTAGTACAAGCCTATATTTAAAGGTAGGATACCCAATACCAAGACATAAGTCTTGTGTAGTGCCACACCAGTTGGACTGCACTCATTCTTACTCGACAACCACCATACACAGAGACCAGGATTAGTCATGTTCTATTCTCTCTTCCGCTTCCTCCCCTCAGGTCTTTGAAGCAAACCAAGGTGACCTCCATGTTGAGGAAGAGAGCCAAATCAAAGACAACAGCCACGTTGACGAATGAAATCAAAACGGACACATAGCCAGGTAAAAAGGTTCCACAACCAGGAACCATTTGAGACGGGCCAAATTCCACCCGCGTATCCACATGACTAACAAATGTGAGTACTTTCTCTGGAAGACTAAGTGTTACCGCCCTGACTTGGGAGTCAGAAGGAGCATTGAGCCAGAGCACACAGACAAAGCCGTACTTAGTTAGGCTATGGATTAGGCCAGGCTGGGAGAAGAACCCAGCCCAGAAGCCAGAAAAAAAAATAAACAGCAGAAACTACAGTGGATTATCATATGTTGTAAAAAGCAGAATTATTGGCTATTAAAAAGGAAACAGGTGTGAAACTTACAAATTGTTTTATAAGGGATTAGAAGCATGCATAACTTGCACACTTCACTATCCAGGACTTCACACTTCAAAAAGGCACAGATTATGGATGAAGGTGGCAGAAATCTGCAAGATTTCCGCACGGTAGAACGCTGGGAATGCTTAAGACCCACCTTCCATGGTTATACAAACTGTTACCTTGATGTTCACCCCTTTGTAAGGCCAGTAGCTTCTGTTTTTCAGGGGGAATGTAATCTCCATCTTTCTCCACCACGAATGGCGAAAGATGTGGAGGCAGCACCACTCCAGGAAAGTAATCTTCTACAGGAAGACGAATCTTGGCGTTCACGCAGTCAAAAACCCACTGCGGCTGAACATAATACCTGTAAAATGAAGAAACAAAAACTCAAATACTACAGCACCATAAAGAAAGATCAGCATAGAGAAATGGGTAAAACAAAAGCAACAGAAACAAAATTATATTCACAAAGAGTGGGGCAACAAACGGTAAAACAACCAGAAGGCAGCACGTCCTTCACAGATGGCCAAAAGCTTCAAATGAGGACGTCTGACAACCTTTTATGGTGCCACATGCTGATGAATCAGTCAATATGGAGTTCAGAGTCCACGGGCAGAAACTATTACTATTGGATAGACTAATAACTTAATTAGATCTTTGCAGCACGCCCAATTGAGCCAGCTTAACTTTCAGTTTGCCGTCTAAAGGACAGACTTGCAAAAACGTTTAAAAAAAAGCCGGAATTTCTAGCCCACATTAAAAAAAAAAGTGAGACTCAAATGAAATGTTAAGGTAAACTAGCAGAACGCATTGGAAGTGTCTTGGAAGTGTAAGGCTGTTGGGCTGAGACGCTGCTGTGCCATGCTGTTCTTCCTCTCTGCTGTCTGGACGAGGCTATAAGGACAAGAGGAAGGTGTTGCTGTCTGAAAGCAGTGAAACGCTAACGCCGCGTGTGTTTGGACGGACAAAGACCATAATTGGACTTCAAAGCCCAGAGTAAATATCCATAACTGACATTCATATCTCTGTTGTGCTCAGTCAATTTACACGACACTGGTGTGGAGCTACTGAGGGTGGGTTGCCCCTCATTGTTGTGACGCTTTGTGTTTCTAACGTATGCGTAGTATTCCGCTAATGTTTTGTTGTTCTTGGTCCTTGCAGATTCTGTGCGTGTTGAGGCTCCAGCCCCCTACACTTCCAGCCCTCCAGCCAGCCTACATACATTCGGGCATGTGCGCATTGGGCCCCCGCATTGGAAGTGCCTTGGAAGTGTAAGGCTGTTAGGTTGTTGTGGTGTGGGTGTGCCTAATTTTATGTTACTTTATCGAGACACTATTTATCAGAGTGCTCGTGGGTCTCTGCCACCAGGTAGATAGTTTTTTTTCTTTTGATTCTGTTTATCAAAACTGCATTTTTCAGAAATATTTACCCAATTGACAATGTCACGTTAATTAATTTAGCCTTTACGCACTTGTCACAGAAAACGTTCTCCCAACGCTGCTGTATGCATTGAGGACAACGCAATCTCATAATGGTTAAGGTTTGCGTAGCAGACGAAAACTAACAAAGAGCAAACCGAAAACCTCAATTGCTAACTCAGCTTGACCTACCGAGTCCGCGATGCCAAACGCCCACGTCACTATTACAGAGGGCGGCTCAGCTAATGAGACAAATGAGCCAGCCTCTATTCTAAAGAGCTAAGATTCCATGCCTCGCTCTTCGCATGAGTTTGAGAACGTGGGTCGTATAGCCAACATGCCGGCAGGCGAGCTCCAACAGATTCTTTGTGATACTGGTGTAGATACTACTCGTCTGACCTTAAACAATGCTGAGCCCCAAGTTTTGCAAGTGTTGAAAAACAACCATAAGGACCCAGAGGTTCAGTTAGGATCTTGGGTACAAGTCCGAGGCTAATTGCATTCAGGAAGCCCCTTTACAAAAAACACTCTATTTAAAGAAGTGAAACTTTGGAATTTCCTACAAATGTTGTAGATACTCACTATGTAGCCCCTGTACATGGAGAAACAAGTCCCCCCCACCCCCCAGGACAACAGCGACAAAGAATGTATTTTAAAGCAAGCACTTCCTCTCTATGTAAATGTAACCTCAGTATTTTCTAATGATGTCCCTACTTATAAACACGCCTCAGGCTCCTTATCTACAAAAGAAGCAAATAAAATCTCGCCCGTACGTTGGGAGAATGAGGATGTGAATTTGGATACCATCCCTGACACAGAAAACAAAAAAAGATTGATGGAGTGGAGGGAGGTATTAATCATCACGTTGATTTCTCGATGCTAGCTCCTGCAATTGAATCAGAATAAAGAAAGCGTATTAGGCTTTCGAACAAGTCCTCAACTCACGTCACTCAAAGAAAATATGGCGTGGAGAATGTTTTCCTCTGTAACAACTTACCAAACTATTCGTATAGCGCACCTTCCCGCAATATTCCTTGCAGTAACTGGCGCGATAGATAGAATTCCATCATCAATTGCTGCAGCTAGGCAAAACATCAGCTCCCCTATATCTGAAAAATCTGCCAGCCACCAATCCAAGGGCTCTAACCCCTTTGAACAATCATTGGCCGATCATATTCTTGGCGATGAACCAAGAAATGATGAGTCTGGTCCCTCAATAGTGCCCAGTCCTGATGAGATTCGAGTGAGTTCTGAAGTGTTTCCCGTCCTCACTCGAATACTCAACTTGTTGGACAGGGGCCATGAACAAACTCATGGTGAAGTTAGGATGCTCCAAACACAGATGTCTGAGCTGATTGAGAAACTCAGCAGAATTGAGGGACAGTTTACTTGTGAGGCAATATCTGTCTTGACTCAGAAATGTAACGAGAGGGCAGAGACTCATTCTACAGCAACTCAGATAAAAACATTTGCTGAGATAGTGGCACATAATGTATGCAATGAGTCTCCTTCAGAGCCAGGTTTGGATCCACAACTCCCACAAAATGTAGCAGTTAATGCTGCTAAAATCGCAGAGCTGACTTCGAAATGTGATGCGATGGGCTCGAACCAGACGATCAAACCATGTTCTGATGTAGTGGGAGCTTGTGTCCTATGCCTCTTTAGTGAGTGTACATTTGGACAGTCCTTCGGCCCTAACCAATCTT
Organism: Ambystoma mexicanum; assembly: GCF_040938575.1. NCBI lineage: Eukaryota > Metazoa > Chordata > Amphibia > Caudata > Ambystomatidae > Ambystoma > Ambystoma mexicanum. The sequence goes on from NC_090932.1 coordinate 1,303,446,216, forward strand.
ATTGCCCTTCCTGATGATATCAGTGCCAAAAGAGGGACAGAAGCAGATTGGGATAGGAAACTGCACTAAGGAGGTTTCTAAGACAGAACTCAAGGGTAAACAGAAAAGAACCTTGGCTAGAGCTGAAAAACAATGTTTTTGAAAAAAGAATTAAGACCAAAGCTGAAAAAAAAAAGAATCAATCACTTGAGAAAATAGGCAATACACACAAAGGACATTTGTAATCTGTCTGCTGGGGACACAATTATTGATTTGAATCAATTGAACGAAGAGTTAAAATTATTGCTCAATCTTTCAGTGCCTCACTTACAGGCTCACTTGTCAACTAATCCTGCAATTTATTTAAAAAATTTCGACCCAACAAGGTTCCAGAGGTAGGACGGGAATACTTTCACAGGGTTTAGGCAATAATGTTCAAAAAGGTATTCCAATATCAACAGGGGCTATTCCAGTCACTAAAGTAATTCTTAAAAGGAACTTCATCTGTTGTGTCCCCTGAAGTACTGGAACAAAAGCAATCTGTTCTTTCTAACTATTACCCAATTGTGGGCATCAAAAAAAGTAATTATTTGTGTAGGTAATGACCAAAGTGTCAACGGTCCTTGTAAAATAGCACCAAGCAAAGAAACTAGTTCAAAGAGCTCTCCTGTTAGTTCTATGTCAAACACTGGAGCGGGTTGAGTTAATAAGGGAGGAATATCTCATGGGCCTGTGCTTCCATCTGATAAATCGTATGCACAGGTAATGATGGACCAAGGTGCAGTGGCGTACAAGAGAATGGGTCAGCATGTAATGATTCTCCCCAATCCCCAATACAGCGTAATTCTGCAACAACGTTGGGCTGGATAAGTGACCTGACACGTCATGGTAAAGCTCGATTTAATCGTGCGTTTTTTTTAAATGCGTTGCAGGAGATTCCAGCTTTACGTATAATAAGATCAAATGATATAGACTGGATCAAATTAGCTTCTGAGAACAATAACAATGATTTGCAGATGCACTTCTCACTTTATTTTGAAACTCATCTGGGAGCAAAGAGGATTTGATTTCCATTGGCTTAATACCACATCTGTTTACGACAATTGAGGTGCAATAAGCTTTGTAGAAACTCCCTTACATCCTGTAGCTGTGAAAGCACCAGGAGCTACTCAGGGTAATCCATCAGTGTTTGATGAGAATACAATGAAACAGTTTATGGCCTTTGATCAGCCATTAAGGGTATGACATGGATGGATCCTCGTACCGCCGGATCTGATTTGAAATCTGAATTGGTAAGCTACTGTTCGCTCTGCTAACCTTTCTATCATCTCGTGGAACTCCTGCGGCTCAAATAATTTTAGATCTTGGAGCAGGAACAATAAATATTTAAAGCCAGATGTTATTTTCCTGCAGGAAACCATGTATCTAGCCCCCTTTACCGCCGAGGGATATTACACCTACTTCGAGGCGGCAAAGCGTGGCTCCATGGGAAGACCATCGGGAGGCTTAGCCATATTAACACCGCTTGCAGGTGTTCCTCTAAATTGATTAGTAGTTCTGATGATTTTTGGTCATTTAGTTGACTTTTGACGAGGATCCAACCATTGTTATCCTGTTGATTTGTACATATTGGAACAAACATTCTAAACCCCTTCCTCCCATTCTTGATGAATTGACTTCTATACTGGAAGTGGCTTATGTTGTAAACCCTGCAGTACGTATAATTATTGGAGGTGATTTTATCTACTTTTGCTACAATTCTGTTCTTCATTCAGAGGTTAAAGTGACAAAGCCCTCAGAATTATCAGGGAAAAATGGCCTGGAATGGGTGAACCTACTTCTTAAATGGGACAGCCCATCAACTCCTATGATTTTTGACTCCTAGAACTATACTTGGTCAAGGGGCGACAATCGTTCATTCATCGATTTCTTTTTTTATCTCCCCTGGGCTCTATCAATATATTGCTCCTGTTAAAATAGTTAAGCCGGGATTGGGGGACCACATGATGATTGAACGGACGTTGCACATTCCAATTGCTCATTTCACAATTGATCACACGTCATCTCTGGTGGAACTAGATCATCAGTCCTTGACTAAGATGGAACCCTGCTGCTTGTTGCAGGCTGAATTTCATTAAATTGGATAAGGAAATCATCATCCATGTAAGTGTCAAGGGCTACTCTCTATTGGACATGGAAGCAAATAACACATCGCGCATCCAATCGCATGTAAGGAGGTTGGCATTTGAAAAAAACTGAACGAACGAAATCATATTTGAGTCATGCCCATTCATATAATTGAAGTCTAAAAGCTTGTAAGAAAGAAAAAAGCATCCTAATCACGCAACTATTAAAACAAAAAAATCATTGTGAAGCGTTGAAGGAACAGAAGAAAAATTAAACAAGCATAAAAATATAAAATGATTTGGATGAGTAAACATCTTCACATTACTGACAATCAAAATATTATTGGTAATCTTTTAAGACACGACACGAGGCATGTGTGGTCAATTTTGCGTACACTAACTTCTTCACCTGCTACAGCAGTTGAGTCGGTAATTTCAGCAGAGAAATGGTCATGCTTTATAAAGGACCAATATCAATTGCCAGTGCGTTTTAGTTTGCTGAAAGGCACTGAACCGAAGCTACCATTGGGTACGCATGCCATATGGTCCATTGCTGATATTATAAATGCCATTGGGAAATTAAACAATTCTAGGGCTTCGGGACCAGATGGTCTCCCACCTTGTGTGTATAAATCTGATCCTATTCTTTGGTCTCATTTTAAAATTACGTTTTGATTTGATTGTTAATACTGGCATAGTTCCATCGTCCTGGTGTTCCGCTCACATCATTACGATTTATAAAAAGGGCCCTCCAATTCTCCTTATAATTATTATCAACCAATTGCACTCACAGACGCTTCGTCAAATTTTTTGTTCACTCTTATTGTTGAGACAACAACAAACACACATTGACCAAAATGCAATACTGTCACCAAATATGGTGGGATTTCGTAAATACATAGGATGCCCCCTGAATCCTACTATTTTATCCCATCTCCAAGCGCAAACTAATTCATCTAAAATGGGGCCTTTCTATATGGCCAGCTTAGATCTCACAGCGGCTTTCGGCAGTGTGATCTGAGAAATTCTCCGGTCAAAAATGTTAAAATTAGGAATTCCCATCTGGTAGCTTTAATTGCCCTACTTCATCATAACACCAATTATCAAATTAGATTGAATCGTGAGGTGGCCCTGTCTAACCCAGTCTCTACTGAAGGTGGGGTTAAACAAGGATATAATATGGCGGCAGTATTATTTAATTAATATCTTCATGGCGTTGATGAATTATGGCAAAATACTGTGGTATTTCCTGCCAAACTAGGTTCCATTAGATTGGATTGGATTTTCTTTGCCGATCTACTTATAGATAGAACTCCGTTCGGTCTCCAAGAGAAAGTAGATCATTTTGGTTTGCAAAAGAACTTAATCTCTTAACTAATCCAAGCAAATCATATATTCTAAACAATGCGCTTTGCTTGGACTCTCAATGAGACGTTTAGTGTATGTCCCGTTAATTTGTTATCTGGGCTATCCATTAACTGATTGTTATTCTTTGATAATGTGGAAGAACTTTCTAAACGACAACGCAAAATCATTGATTTCAATGATGAAAATCATACATAATTATTGCATGTATTCCCTACTTCCCCTAATTCAATTCTACTTATTGAAAGTAGAACCCATCCTACTCTATTCGTTGGATATATGCACTTTTGAGCTAAACTCCTTCCTTGATGCATTACAGGGTAAAATATGGAAATCAGCGTTGGGATTAGCTCTTTCAATTACCAATGTTATCATGTGTCATGCGATCAATGTGTTACCCCTCTCAGTTAAACTAAACTGGCGTTGATTGACTAATTACATCAAAATGGTCAATCCCCCTAAAAACACTCTGCGGACCTCAATAAAATTCTAGATGACCCTAAAATTCCTTTTGTATAAATTAACGTCCAAACTTAAATTGAAGCTTAACGTCATTAATGAAACTCCAGAATCTATGTGTGCGCAACTGCCAAGTTAAAAAAAGAAATGTCAGCGTGATCATTGGTGCATCATGTTAGACTTGATTGGGACTTATCCCTCATTCATTGAATATAATTTATTTCGAAGAAAATGGGGTGATCGTCCAAAATACCTAATTCAATTTCCCTCTCCGACTGCAAGGAAACTGTACCTTCGTTTTAGACATAACCAGCTACCTGTCTATGCAAGAACCAAGTACTGGTACAGATGTCAGGGGCAAATGGGTTCAGGTAATTGTTTCTTCGCAGAGAATGAATGCAAAGAATCTTTGAAGCATCTGGTGATCTCTTGTGATTTTTTTTGAAGAACATAGTGTACGAATTGACCTGAGCACTTCAAGTAACACTCAAATAATTAGAGAATCACTATGGAAACGATGTATGGAGGGATTCAGTCAACTCATCTTGAAATTGATTGAGCTTCTTGCACATAGAGGTTCAACTATCAGAAGTGGCAGTATTGCATAAGCAAATATGTACTGATTCATAAATTATTATAAACTTAAGTCCTTACGCTCTCCTCTTTTCACTTTCTTAGTGACTAAATTGGGGACTGAGACCAATTTGCTTCTAATGTCAAAAGATCTGAAACAAATGTGCATAAGGTTTTGAGAAACTAGCAGAACAAGTGACTACGACAGTGGGGAAATGTACACTGGCAACAGAACAGACTTGCAGTTTTCAACTTCAGGAAGGTTCTGGGTGTTAGGAGTGACTATACTCTGGCCTGGTGGACAAATGTATAGATGATAGGATAGGTTATTTATAATGCGCTTCATACCCAGAGGTTTCCAAGCGCGGACCCGAGGATCAAACCTGTGTTGCTCTGCGTCGTCTTGCTTCCAAGCAGAGACCGTTGGTGCTGAGCTATTCCCCTCCCACCCAAACCTAAATGGCATGGGGACAGGGTCAATTATGGGAGCTGCAGCCAAACCAATCCAAGGTAGGTGGACGAGTGGTCTAGGCTAAGGGTCAAGAGGTGGTGAGTGTGTAAGGGGCCCCCCAATTAGCACACACAGTGAAAAGACTCTGAAAAAGACGGCCCAGAGTCCCATGGGACCCACTAGACTCAAGAAGACCTGCATTTTGAGCCATTCCATGCCGTGCTGCGACCTTGCAGGGATGCAATACCTCAATACCCTGGGATCTCGAGCCATTGTGTGGTGCACAGTCTTCCGAATCTCACTGAAACTAAGTGGGCATCCTGCTGGATCACCAGAGGCATGATTCCAGTCAGAAAGGTCCCCTCACCAGAGTGCTGGACCTTGCAAACCATGAGAATCCAACCAGGGATATTCTATGTTCTTCTATGCTCCTGAAAAAGGTGCCAAATCCACAGAGCCAACACTGGAGGGAGCGAGTCCTTTTTCTCACTCATGTGTTTTGACTTTATTTCGATTATGTGTTTCCTGTTTTTTTTTTTGTTGAGTCTGACAAACTCCATAGGCATCTACGTTTGTATGGCGACACAGCACATTCAGTGCAGTGTCACAGAAAATCCTTTAGATTTCTTATAAGGTTTAAATACCTTGTCTTGTGAGAAATACTGTTTCCAAGAATAGTAAAGTGAAAATGACTTTACTTACCTTTTCTCTTTGTAGGTCCAGCACACCCCATTTAAAATGGAGTGCTGGGGGTTTACTTAGTGGCCCCTTTTCCTACCCACTCATAACATTTTTAGGTTACCCTCACTACTTTAAATGGCTGATGGCAGTGGTTTAATTTGCCTACCATTGTGCTTTTCTACCGCAGGCTCAATCCGCAGCTGCAGTATAGAACCCATGGGTGACCATTGTGTCAAAAATGGCCCGGTCGTCTTTGTTCACCATTTTCTGTTTGTGGGTTCTTTCTTGGGTTTTACTCTGCATGCCAAGCCAGGTTTGAGCCCTTTGTTAGTTTTGCCTTTCGCGGGCTTCAGTACTGAAACCCACCTCTGGCTCCAGTGTGTCTGGAAGAGCAGGAAGTGAGGGAGGTGCCCGAAACTCCCCTGTGTTAGGACAGTTTTTCTAAAGTCCAACTGAAGGCTTAGTAAAACCATTTAACTGAGGCAGTACAAGACTCCACTCTTAGTATAAGGCTGTACTAACCAAGTTCAGGATAGCTTAGACAGAGCAGCCAGGCTCATTTTAGGAGGGAGAGAGGGCTGTAGAATCAGTACAAATGAAATTGTAATACAAATGATCCAAAGAGAAACAAACACTAATTATTGTAAAAATAAATGGTTTATTTAAATACAAGTAGGCCCCGATAAATCGAGGGGTAAATAAGTACTGTCACACATTATATGTAATCACAAATCTAAAAATACAACAATATGCTTGAAGGTTTCACAGACCAAAGCATAAACCCTATTTGAAACGCCCAACAGTAGTTCTAGCGAAGTCAAACCGTTTCATACACATTCCGTATCGGTCACACCTATTCTTGCGGAGTAAAAACCAATGGTTCCATTACATTCAGTAATTCAAGGGCAGTAGACCCTACCCGTTCTACCGTGATGCTCAGCAGCAAATCACAGTCAAATGGACAGTATGCGTTTTGCAAAAAGTGGAACACTTATTCTAGTAACAGAAAAAACCTATAACTACTTTTGTGATAACACACAGCTAACTCAAGGTAAGTAAAACCCATATACTTTTTCAAGGAGCGTCAGCAACTTGGGGCAGGTATTAACCTAAGACTCTTTTTGTGTCCGTCTAAAACAGCATAGGGAAAGCAAAACCCAATGTTACACTTTACTGAATGACTTAGTTATTCGGGGAAGGTAAGACCTAATGAAGACTTATTCTGGGCAGGCCAACAGCAAGTCAGGGGAAGCAAGACCCAGTTGGGGGGACACTGATACAATTATCCTAACAGGAATTATCTGGTGAAACCAACATTACTTTTGGTTAGAGCGACAACCAAATCACAGGTGAGTAATATACTCATATCTACTTTCGGGTAGAATGGCAAAACGGTTTCTAAGGAAAGAAAGTTAAAACATACTTACCTTGGATGTGTGATACTGAAAAGTAAGACCTTTTGTAACTGTTCACTCTTAGAGTTACAGTTACCAACCAACTCTTTTACAAGTAAGTAACTTTTAAACACATTTTCTCTTTTCTACGCAAAAGGTCCAATCCCTTAAAAGTTTTTCCCTTATTCTTGGAGCACAAGTGTACTCAGTGGCAGAATGGGGGTCACTAGGATCTAATGTCAAACAGACAGTGTCAGGATAGATTCTTAAGTAGCTAAAGTCAGAGTTCTGCAGGAAGACTGGGCAAACAGGTGGGTACTTTACTTCTAGAGTTAGAAAAGAGTCCAGGGGCTTCACAGAAGACACTAGCAGTATTCTAGCAGTGGGGCTTGGTGTACTGGATAAGAGGCGTCTCCATCACAGAAAATTCCAACAACACAGGAATCCCAAGAGACTTAAGTACATACCTAAGTCAACAGTACCTCAGCATCTTCGGATTTTTGTAGCAGGACGACTTCAGGATCTGCAGCCAAAAAGCCGGTCAATAGATTCCTTGTTGTGGTGACTGAAAATAGGACTTTGGAAGGGACTTCGCAGCAGGGATCACAGAATAAGGCTCTAGGCAAGGTTTTCCTTGCGGCTGGATGCGGTTCTGTGGATTTGGTGCCTTTTACAGGAGCACAGAAGTCTGCTGTTGGATTCGTCGGTTGCGAGGTCCTGCACTCTGGTGAGGGGACTTATCGGACTGGAATAGTGCCTGTGGAGATCCAGCAGGATTCAGAATTCAGAAGACCGTGCACCGCACAATGGCTCGAGGTCCTAGGGTATTAGGGTACTGTAGCCCCGCAAGGTTACAGCACGGCGTGTGATGGCTCAGAATGCAGGTCTTCTAGAGTCTAGTGGATCTCACCAGGCTCTGGGTTGCGGGTTGTCGCCAGGTCGATTGGAAGGTAGGGCTACAGCAGGCTCTCCGGTCGCTGGCAATTGTCTCAGCTGCAAATTCTGTATCTTCCCATTTGGTTTTGGTTTTAGTGGTCGACTACCTCTTCAGCTCCAGGATCAGATTTATGCAGGAACCCAGCCAATCAAACAGCCTTGCAACATTCAGACTTGGGGGGGCTTGGCAATATGTGCCGGACAGCCAGCCTCCCAGTTTGAACTGGAATCTCGCCCTCAGGCTGGAAGACAAAGGATTGCAGAGTTTTGGACTCCTCCTTCGCTTCCTGCCTTGAGTCCACAGCATTCCTGCTGAAGATAAAAAAAACACAAAGGAATTTCCAAACCTGGAAATCGAAGGGGGGGGGGGAACAAGAAAAGGCAGGGAACACAAACATGGCAGGAAAACAAGACAGGGGCCATTTTGGTAAAGTGGGCACCCATGGGTGCCTTTTCCGGGGTGTACAAACAACCTGCAGTAAATGTGCACCAAATTAATAAAACGTTTCAGTGCCACCAGCCATTAAAGGCAAGTTTGTCCTTGTAACGCATATTAATTTAAAATGAGAAAGGGGATCAACCCACATAAGGTGGGGGCGGGGGGGGTGCTGGTCTCACCTAATACAATGTAAAAGGGTGCAAATAACCTTTCTACCTTTGGGAACTGTAGTTCTCACAAGGTTAGCCAGAGAAAGTTAGAAGGGCAGCCCCTAAGGCAACCCAGCAAAAATAGGCAAGTATTGCCAAAAAGGTTGTCAAAGAGGAAACAATTTAAACAGTATAGAGTCTCTTAAAATCTTTTACTCTTTTTATGGGTGTTATTTTTATTAGTGTGGGAAAAGGTTCCCACTCGCAGAGGTTAAGGAAAAATAATCCACCAGTAAAAGCTAAAAGTTCTGGGGTTGACACAGGTCAGGAAGATCTATCATTGCTATACAAATCTTATCCAATACCAATAGAGATAAGTCGTGTAAAGTCCCACACCAGTTGGACTGTTCGGCAAGATTGTGTGCAGTATACTTTGTAAGACTACAGCAACCTTGACCTCCTGGCAATAGGAACCCAACCTTTGGTATAAGTCGGTACTCCACATGTTGGTAGTGTGGCTGAGCAGCCAGGCTTATCTCAAGAGGGGTCCATGTGAGCAGTAGGGTTGTAACACAGAGTCTGACAGTTGTTCAAATGAACACTTACACTCAAGGTTCCTTGATTAAACAATTATTAATTTAACAGTCAGTTTCATAAGCCTTCTTCAGATGGGAGCAAAACATGTAACAATTATAATGTACATCACAAACACTCTCTCTAAATCAGAGGATACCTATTGGGGATGGCACACAGACACTTCCTACACCCTTGGGTGACTTAAATGGCTAGGACACTGTGGACATTGATTTATCACTGGTTCATTTAGAGCAATACTGAGTTTGGTGCAAAGGTTAGATTGGGGAATAAAACAAAGGTTAACAAATAATTCATAAACAGGTAAGTGTTGAGCAAAGTCTAGGGGAGCTGAAGATCTTTGCAGGTAAGTAAAAGTCTTGCACTATGTTTTCAAAACTTTGTGTAGAAATAAGATACACTTGAAGGGCCACAAGCTGGGAGACTTGTGAGGGGCAAAGCTGAAGGTCACTCTGCAAAGGCAACCAAGACAAGTCTCAACTGAGAGCAGGTAAGGCTACACAACAAGACTCAAGTCCTTAGGTTTAAAGTACATTTGGTTAGAAGAAATGGTTCCAGCTGTCTTTTGTTACTGTACATCTCTGCAAATCCTGGTGTTCCTGGCCCTCAGTCGTGGGGACAAGAGGGAGGGCGGCTGGAGACTCATGCACTGCAATGCGAAGGTCAGCGGCAGCAATGGGCAAACTTCAATTCAGCGACACTTTGCGGTTTCAGCTCCTCGCTTCTGACAGCAAATAGCAACACTGCGTTTCTCAGATACCACTTCAGACTTTCCTCCCATCTGGGGTCCAGCACTCTTGATATGGATCAGGCTTGGTCAGTCCTGCTTCATGGGAATTCAGAAGATCTACCTGGCACTCTGGTCCGACTTAAAAGCGATCCAATCAGTTTGGTGTTCCTCTCCCTGACACTTTGGTTCCAGCAGCGGAAGTAAAGCCAGCTCCGAGAGGATGTCCAAACGAGTTCACTTTGGGGTTGATTGGTCCCACCAATCAAAGGGGAGAATTCGTCCTTGCAGGGCTTCCTTATAGTCTAAATGAATTCAGGGCTTCAGCACAGCAGCAGGGATTAACCGGGAAAACCAACGGTCCAGGAGTTGCAGCCAGCGTCTCTTCCAAGCTCTTCGTCCAGTGGTCAACTGCCTTCCAAGCCAAAAAGCATCACCTTTTATGCAGGTTTTTACCATTCCTTCCAGCCTAGCTGTCAGTCAGCCAGCAGGGTGGCTGTCCTTGCCGGACACCCAGCCGGCCAATCACCTTTGGGAGCATTCTTGTAACCAAGGGGATTAAGCACATGGAGTTTCGGACACCTCACTCACTTCCTGCCCCTGCCAGACATACTGAAACCAGAGGCGGGCTTCACTCGTGAATCCCGCCAAAGGCAAAACAAACAAAGGGAGCAAACCTGGTTTGGCGACCAGAGTAAATCTCAAGGACCTTTCCGACAAGAAATGGCGAAAAAAGAAGACCTGGGCCATTTTGACAAAATGGGCACCCATGGGTGTCTCACTGCAGCTGCGAACGCAGCCCACGGTAAAAACACACAATGGTAGTAAAAAAGTAAACCACTGCCGCTAGCCTTTAATTCTAGTAGGGTAACAAAAATGTTACATAAATAAAAAATGCATGAGAAACTAGACAAAGGGGATACTAAGTAACCCATCCAGCACCCCATTGTACAATAGTGTGTGCTGGGTCTATAAAGTTACAAAATGCAAGTAAAGTCAATTTCCCTTCACTGCGCTTGGAAACGGTTTCACCAAGAGAAGGTATTTAAACCTTTAGGAAATCGAAGAGACTTCCCTGTGCCACTGCACTGAAGGTGCAGTGTGTCACAATGCAAAGATGATGCCTATGGAGTTTGTCAGACTCCAAAGTCAGAGTATAAATCACAAAAAAATACATGAGTGGGAGAAAGGTCTCACTCTCTCCAGGTTAGAAATTTAAAGTCCTGAAGTCCAGCAAAAGAGCTCGGGGTTTCTAGGCTAGTGAGGAAGTGGCACATTTCTGAGAATTCACTTTAACATTCACATCGTCCCCCTGCCCCGGACTAAGGGACAGGATGATTTAATCCACTCCTGGATGAATCTCCTTACTCCAGTCAGTCATACTTTCTGGAGAGACCATCAGCATTTTGGTGATTACATCCTGAACTGTGTTCTATGATGAAATCAAACCGCTGATGGCTGATTGACCATCTTAACAATTTAGGATTCTCCCCTTCATCTGCATTAACCATCCCAAGGATTGGGGTCTTTTTGAATTACTAAAGTAGATCCATACAAGTATGGTCTAAACTTACTCAAAGACCACACAATTGCAAAACATTCTCTTTCAATTGTTGCCCACCTTGTTTCACGGTCCTTCAGTTTCCTACTGATTATGCAGATCGTGTGTTCCCTGCCTTTCTCATCCAGCTGACTCAACTCCACCTATTCCTGTATTTGAAGCATCAGTCTGTACAATGATTGGTTGTGGACAGGAGCTCTCAAGACTGGAGCTTGACAAAGGGCGTTAAGTCCTGCCTTAGTGCATTCCTCATTCCATCTGACCTTCTTGGGGAACGTGCGTGATGAGATCACATTTAAGGGAGAAGCTATGGGCCCATAGTTCACTATGAAGTTCCTATAGTAACCAGTAAGACCTTGAATGGCTGTGTTCGGCAAGATTGTATGCAGTACCCTTTGGGTGCACTACAACAACCCTGACCTGGCTATAGAAACCCAACCTTTGGTGTTAGTCTGCACTGCACAGGTTGGTAGCGTGTGGAGCAGCCAGGCTTATCTCAAGAGGGGTTAAAGTGAGCTGTAGGGGAGTTACACAGAGATTCACAGTGACAAGTATTCAAATAAACTCTTACATGGTTTCTGGAGTAAACAATTATAAATGTATTTACCAGTCAGTTATAGTAAGCCTTCTTCAGAAGAGAGCCATATAAAACACCACACAAATACAGTCCAGAAATACACAGTTATCTAAATCAGCAAATACCCATTTGGGATGACACACAGCAACTACCTACACCCTCAGGTGACTTCAATAGTTAGGGTGCTGTTGGCATTAATATATCACTGCTGTATTTAGAATATTCTTTGTAGTGTTAAAAAGAGAGAGTTCAGAATAAAACCAGTATTCATACCGTTATTCTTAAGGCGGCAAGTACTTTCAATACAACAAAGCCAGTTAACCCTTTCCTGGAAGAAAGGCAAAACACATAAGCAGAAGAGCGAAGAGTCATTCAGGGAGCCTAGGCCAGCCAATGTTACGTTAGCAAAAGTCAAGAACTAAAGCACTTCTTGCAGGTAACTAGAAAGTCTTTTCCAATGTTCAGAAAGTCTTGGTAGAATAGAAGAAAATCAAAGTAGGGCCATAAACTGATTAGGCTTGTGAAGTAAAGCAGCAACCAACTCTACACATGCAACCAAGCAAGTCTCCAACAAGGACAAGTGACTACACAACAAAAGGTAAATTCTTAGACTTTACAGTACCTTTAGGTTGAAGAAAAAGTGCAGCAGAGGACTTCAGTTCCTGTACAGCTCTGCAGATCTCACTGTTCCTGGGCCTCAGTCGTGGGGACAAGAGGGAGGACTTCTGGAGACTCCTGCACTGCAATGGGACTGTCACCGCTCGAAACCGTCAAACTTCAAACAAGTGGCTGGTCAATGTTTCAGCTCCTCGCTTCTACCGCAAACAACAACGCGGTTCCTGGCTGTCGAGATGGGCTTTCCTTGCTTCTGGTGCCCCGCACTCTGTTGAGGGAGCTCAGGCTCGGTCAGTCCTGCTTCCTGGGAGTCCGGAGGATCTTCCTGGAGCTCTTGGCCAGCTTAAAAGCAATGCACACAAACTGGTGTTCCTCTACCTGGCTATCCAATTCCAGCAGCAACGATAGTGGATACTCGACCTGCTTTTAGAGGATGTCCAGGTGGCTTACTTTGGAGTGAATTGGTACCACCAACTCAAAGGGAGAAGTCGTCCTTGCAGGAGCTTCTCTGTCGATAGGAAATTGGAGTTTCAGCACAGCAGCGGGGCTTCACTGGGCAAACCAACAGTCCAGGAGTTGCAGCAGGCTTCCTCTTCAAGTTCTTCGGATTCCTTCGTCCAGTGGTCAACTCTGGCTCCCAAGCCAAAAAGTCTCGCCTTTACCCTCCAGCAACCTATTGTAAGATAGTGTGTGCTGCGTCTAGAAAGTTACATATATAAGTAAAGTCAATTTCACTTTACTGCTCTGGGAAACTGTAGTTTATCCCAGAGAAGGTATTTAAACCTTTGGGAAATCTGAAAGACTTCCCTGTGCCACACTATGTAAAAGATGATGCCTAGGGAGTTTGTCAGACTCCACAACCAAAGGAAATAGTGTACAAAATCACATTAAAATACATGAGAGAGTGGGAAAAAGGGTCTCTCTCTCCAGGTTAAAAAAAATCAAGTCCTCAAAATCCAGCAAAGTTGCTCGGGGTCTCTAAGGTGGAGGGAATTGGCACATTTCTGAGAATTCTCCAACAGTCAGTGAGAACAGGGAGGCAAACTGGTTTAACAGCTCCTCCTCCTCCAAGTTTTCCCACAACCTTGAAGGGTCCAATCCATTTGTCCTGTAAGGCCCTCTGCCTTGTAGGTACCATAACTAGAACTAGCTGTCTCAAGTAAGCTCAACCAGATTGGCCTTCTGGTCATGCCAATGTTTATCCAGAGCCTGACCTGCTTTCAAGTTATCTGAAGCTTTTGTCATCATGTGTGTCATTCTCCTTCAGAGCTCTAACAGTAAGTGACTCACTGGCTTGTGGTAAGTAGCACTCCTCAACTCTTCCTTGATTAGGGCCAATGGCTCTCTAACCGGATGACCATAGAGGAGCTCAAAGGGGATGAAGCCAAACACTTCCTGAGGGACTTCTCTATAAGCAAAAAGAAGGCATGGCAGTAGAAGGTCCCACTTTCTTCTAACGGTTTCTTCTAAAGCACCTATCGTGCTCTTCACAGTGCTATTAAACCTCTCCAGCAACACGTTGGTTTAGGGATGGTAGGCTGTTGAGAACTTGTAGGTCACTCCACAGTTTTTCCACATGGCTTGCATGTAGTGGGACATCGAATTGGTCCCCTGTCAGAGATAACCTCCTTAGGAAAATCTACCCTGGTAAAAATACCATGGAGGGCCTGAGCCACTGCCTGAGCAGTAACAGTTTTCATAGGTATATCTTCAGGATACATGGTAGCATGGTCTACCACAACCAATATAAATTGGTTGCCTGAAGATGTGGGAGGGTCTAGGGGACCAACAATGTCGATACCTACCCTCTCAAAAGGAACTCCGACCACCGGGAGAGGCACCAAGGGTGCCACATTCTTGGCTTCACTCTTGCCAGAAGTCTGACAAGTGTGACAGCTTCTACAGAATTTGTCTACATCAGACCCCATCTTAGGCCAGTAGAAATAGAGACATACTTTCCTTGATCTTCTTAAAACCTAAGTGACCAGCTAAAGGAATCTCATGGGCCAACTGTAAAAACTGGGGTCTCGCCTCCTGAGGCACTGCAAGTCTTCTGTAGTCCCCTGGAGTAGACTCTATAGGCTCACGGTAAAGGAGGACAACCTCCCGGTACAGCCTGTGCTTCCCTGGTTCTTGCCCATGCAGCTGAAAAGTTGCCTGTTGGTGAAGCCCTTCAAGAGTAGGACACTTTGACCTCTGCTGAAGTCTGCCCTACAGGGGCCACCTTCTGCAAGTTAAGTCTGCATCTCAGGATGGTCTTTAGGATCCAGATCTCCAACAGGGGAAGGGCTTCTTCCAGCGCCGTTTCACCAGTAACTGGTTCACCATCCTCTGATTGGTCCTCCCACTCAGCCACAGCTGGTGGATGGGGTCACAGGTGTGACCTTGAACTGTCCTCTCGGGGATGTCCTTGTTTTGTGCACAGGGGCGATACCTTTTTTCTTCCTGAGACCTGGAGTTTCCCATAAGTCTCTGTCCTTGTCCTGGAATTAGAAGGGTGTCCTTCCTGTGGACTGGGAGTTATAGGTACTTCTGCAGCTACCCACAGAGTCATCCAAAGTTTGCTGTCTGGCCAGTCTAGTCTGCTCCTGCTTCCTTTTACTGGGCGGTCTGGGGGTGCTTGATACAACTCCAGGAGCTTTTAAGTCATTCCCCAACAGGACTTGTTAGGGAGAATTCTCAAAAATATGCTAATTCCCCATCACCTTAGAGACCTCCTGCAATTTTGCTGGATTTTGAGGACTTGATTTTTTTACCTGGAAAGAGTGAGCCTTTTTTCCCACTTTCATGTATTTTGATGTGCGTTTTACTTGTGTTCTTTGATTATGGAGTTTTAAGATAACTCCATAGTCATCTTTTCATGTGTGTTACACAGTACCCTCAGTGCAGTGACACAGGGATGTCTTTAGATTTCCCAAAGGTTTAAATACCTTCTCTGGGATAAACTAATGTTTCCCAGAGAATGTAAGGTTAAATTGACTTTACTAGTCTTTAGATTCCTAGACCCAGCACAATCTTCCTATAGAGTGCTGGAGGGGCTACCTAGTATCCCCAGTGTCTAGAAACTCATGTGGCAGTCAAATGCTACCCTTTTTCTATCGAAATGTCTGGTGGCAGTGGTTTTACAACAAACTACCATGATTTTTCCCTACGCTAACACCGGTAGCAAAAAAATCGCGGGAGCCATGTTTTGAAACATGGTGCCTTAAGCCCCCTTTGTTTAAACAGGTTCTGGTCGTCTTTTTTTAGCATTTCTTTTTGGAAAGGTCCTTCTAGTGTTTGACTCTGCGCGCCAAACTAGGTTTGGTCCCTTTGTTTCCATGCCTTTGTCAGGCTTCAGGACTGAAGACCGCCTCTGGCCCCTGAGTGTCTGGGGTGGGCAGGAAGGGCGGGAGGTGCCCGAAACTCTGTGCTTAGTCTCCTAGGAGACCCAAATGCATTCTGGGGTGATTGGCTGGCTGACTGACTGTCCAGCAAGGACAGCCACCCTGCTGGGTGAGTGGCAGCTAGGCTGGAATGAATGGGAGAAAACTGTTTAAAAGGCGAGTCTCCAGGACTAGAAAGCAGAGTCGACCACTGGAACGAAAGAAGCAAAGACAAGCTGGAAGAGGATGGCTGCTGCAACTCCTGGACCGTTGGTTTGCCCGGTGAAGCCCTGCTGCAGGTCCAAATTGCCAAACTCACCTCAACAGAGAAGCCCCTTCAAGGGCAACTTCCTTTGAGTTGGAGGGACCAATCAACTCGTAAGCCACCTGGATACCATTCTCTGAGCTGGTTAGGATTAATGAGGGCGAAGGACACCAGCTTGTGTGCTTGACGAACAGCTACTCTAATTGAAGTGACTATTTTGTAAGCGTTTTCCGACGATCCCGTGCATTGCAGGTGTCTCCCGACATCCTCACTCTTGTCTCCATGACAGGCTCAGGAACAGTGAGATCTGAACTGCCAGGAACCAACCTCTTCAGCTGCATCTTTTGCTTCATACTAAGGTACTGTGCCAACTCGATTGAGAGAAAGCGTCTCTCGCAGTGAAAGTTCATGGAACTTTCCCAACTTGCAGGCCTAATCGGCTTGTGACCCCAACATACGATTCTATTTCGTACAAACTACTTCTGAGAACTTTCGCAAAGACTTTATCGTTTACTTCAAGAACTGCTCTTTCCTATCCAAGACACTAGTCCAAGCCTATTGAACTGAATCGAGTCCTCTAGTGAACTAGAACTGTTTGCACATCCTAAGAAGGTATTTGCGATCTATTCCGCTAACTTGTGCCTTTTTACTCTCATTGAAAGTAACTGAAATGCCATTTTGCTCCTATTTCAGGGGAGCCTAATTTGTTCAGAAACTTATTGGTTTGCTATTGAAGTGTGTTTGTGTGTAATATTAAGTTGCCTTCTTCTAGTGAAATGTTTTCTACATGATTGTGAAATAAATTAATAAGTGTTTTACCAAGAAACCTTGGGTGCAAGTGTCTACTTGAACCACTGTGATTGTAAAATCTCTGTGTAACCTTGTACTGCTCACATTCCCTCTTGAGATCAGCCTGGCTGCTCAGCTCGCTACCACAAAACAGTGTAGTACAGGCTTGTACCAAAGGTTGGTTTTGTTTAGACCTGTAGTCCTAATTGTATGTGGTGTGGACCCCTGAAGGTTTACCCTTGCATCTGGGATCCCCTTTCACATAGTCAGTTGACCCACAAGCATAACATTTAGCAAAGGTTTTCTGGAATGGGGGTTTCTGCTGACCTCCCTCTCATTTAGCACCAGAGGTTTCACTAGACTGACCTGGTTTCCCAAATGCCTTACCAGTCTTATGTTTGTGGCCCTGTTTTGGGTGGTTGGATTTAGAATTTACTTTGTCATCTTTCTTTTGCTGCTTCCCCCCCTCATCCTTTTTGCGAGTGGCCCCAGAATCCTTGTGAGTGCCCCTGTTGGCAACCCACAAGTCAGCAAAGTTTGCTAGCTTCTTGGGATCAATCTCTTTCGAGTCAGCCAAGTGCTGTCCCAGCTCAGAAGAGCAGGCATCAAAAATAGTTTCCAACAAAAACAGATCTCATTCCTTCAAAGGTAGTTCCTCTGTAACCCTTAACCCATCCATCTAAGTTTTTCAAACATTCACACACCCATGTAGCCCAAAGGGTACCATCAGTCTTTTTGAGGGTCCTTAACCACTTAAGGTACTGGGAAGGAGTTTTCCCAACTTGCTATCAAAGCCAGATTCACATTCTCATACTGCAATCTTTCAAATTTCCCCCACCTCCATTACAGTATCAGTTGCAACCTGGGGGAGCCTAAACAAAAGCCAAGGAATCAACCGATTCCCTGTGAGGCCCTGAATCCCATGCTTGTATTCAAAAGCACCCAACTAATCCAAAATATCAGGTTTCACATCATACATACTCGCCGCTTCTCTGGGCAGGCGAGGCCTCTTTGGACTGAAAGACCTAGGAGGACTGCGGGAGGGGAAACATTTTCAAGAGACAATCTTTTCATTTCAAGAGCATGTTGCATTTCCAATTCCCTGAGTTTGAGGTCCTGATGTTTGGCTTCAGCTTGAACTTGCAACCTTATAAATTCCAATTCAAGTCTCATTTTCTCAGGGGGGGAGGGGGTCTTGCTGAGGCAAAGAGGGGTCTTGCCGAGGCAATGAGGGGGCTCCCTTCCTGGGACTCTTCGCTCTCCTCCAACTCTCCCAAGACATTATAGTTAGACTCTGAATTATCATCCTCATTATCAACTTACACATTTTCTGGACTAGCAGGAGTTAGAGGCCTACTATCCAACCTTTGGTGATCTAACAACCTTGTACTTAATTCATTTTTCTTTCCTTTAACAGAGAGATTCCTGATCCTAGACATTTCTTTCAGTTGCTCTACTGTTAAAATGATTAGGGATTCCTGTTTGAAGTTATCCATACTAGGCATGTTACACTTGCTATTCTAGTGGAGCTTAGCTTTGTGGGGGTTTTTAGTTCAACAAAAGTAAAGCAAAGCAAACACTCAATGTAACAACTCTAAAATAGATCCTCACCACCTGCCACCACTGTTAGGCAAGATCGTGTGCAGTATCCTTTGGAAGACTACAGCAACCTTGACCTCCTGGCAATAGGAACCCAACCTTTGGAATAAGTCTGTACTACACAGCTTGGTAGTGTGGCTGAGCAGCCAGGTGCATCTCTAGAGGGGTCAATGTGAGCCGTGGGGTTGTAACAGTTTCACAGTGACAGTTATTCAAATATACACTTACACTCAAGGTTCCTTGATTAAACAATTATTAATTTAACAGTCAGTTGTATAAGCCTTCTTCAGAAGCGAGAAAAACATGTAATAATTATAATGTACATCGTAAACACTCTCTAAATCAGATGATACCCTTTGGGGATGGCACACAGAGACTTCCTACACCCTCAGGTGACTTAAATAGCTAGGACACTGGACATTGATTTATCACTGGTTCATTTAGAGCAATACTGAGTTTGGTGCAAAGGTTAGATTGGGGAATAAAACAAAGGTTAACAAATAATTCATAAACAGGCAAATACTTTTTTGAACCTTCCAACGTCAAGTAAATGTAACCCTTTCCTGGGGGAAAGGTAAAGACACAGAGTCAAAAGGTAAGAAGAGTCCCTCATGGAGCCAGGCCATCCAATTTCAGTTGACCAAAGTCTAGGGGAGCTGAAGATCTTCTTTGCAGGTAAAAGTCTTGCAACGTTTCTAGAAAAGTTTATAGCAATAAGATTCACTTGAAGGACCACAAGCTGGGAGGCTTGTGAGGGGCAAAGCTGTAAGCAACTCTGCAAAGGCAACCAAGACAAGTCTCAACTGAGAGCAAGGAACAAGTTACTTACCTGTAACTGTTGTTCTCCAGCATGGGTCTGGCATGGATTCACATGCTCATGAATATTCCCCGTCGTCAGGCTGGGAATCCTCGGTAAAGAAAAAACCAGTATCAGTTTCGTTTCTGATCTGTCTTTCGTAGTAATAACCAATCACTGGTCTCTGCGTCATACTGACCACAGCCAATGACTGCCCTCTACCTAAGCACCGCCTCTGGCAGCCATCTTCAGATTTGGAAGCACGTGAAGTGGCAGTATGACCAAGTGAAGAGCCGCAGAGGGGTAGGCGGGAGGGTTCGCATGTGAATCCATGCCAGACCCATGCTGGAGAACAACAGTTACAGGTAAGTAACTTGTTCCTTCTCCAGCATGGGGTCTGGCATGGATTCACATGCTCATGAATAAAGAATACATAGCAGTACACACATGCACAACCACGGGAGGTGGCAAAGGCTCAACATTAAGCATCACATCAACTCAACATTAAGCATCTTACCTCCTCACCAGGCTCACCTCAGGCGAACAGGTTGCGCAGCACTGCTTGGCCGACCCTGGACTCCTCCCTGGAATCCCGGTCGACGCAGTAGAATTTCGTGAAGGTGTGCGTCGACCTCCACGTAGCAGCCCTGCATATGTCCAGCAGGGGCACACCAGATAGGAACGCCGTGGTAGCTGCGATCGCTCTGGTGGAATGGGCTCTCGGACGGCCAGGCAGCGGTCGGTTTGCCAACCGGTGACAGTACATGATACAGCCGGAGAGCCATCTGGAGATGGAAGCCTTCGAGAGAGCCTTCCCCTGATTGACAGGTCCAAAGTTCACAAAGAGTTGTGACGTCTTCCGAAAACCTTTCGTGCGGTCCACGTAGAACTTCAGCGCTCTAGCTACATCCAGCGAGTGCAAAGTCCTCTCAGCCGGCGACGAAGGCGACGGGAAGAACACAGGTAACACCAAGGGTTCGTTGAGATGAAAGTCCGACGGTACCTTGGGCATGAAGGAGGGGTGCGTCCTGAGCACTACCCTCGTGTTGTGGAAAGTCAAGTACGGGGCCTTGCAGGAAAGGGCCTGGATCTCTCCCACTCGTCGTGCGGAGGTGATGGCCACGAGAAAAGCTGTTTTCCACGATAGAAACTTCAACGGGGCCGAGTGCAGAGGCTCGAACGGAGGTCCCATGAGTTTGGTCAGTACCACGTTGAGCTCCCACGCCGGGGCCGGAGCCTTCACCGGCGGGAACGATCTGAACAGTCCCTTCATGAACTCTTTCACCAGACGATGAGACCACAAGGACGTCCGGCCCGTGGTTCTGGTGTATCGGGAGATCGCAGCAAGATGAATCTTGATGGACGCGTGTGCCAGACCAGCTTTGGCCAGCGTCAGCAGGTACGGCAGCACTTGGGGAGCCGTAATCCGTAGAGGGTTAATCTTCTGTGCGTGGCACCAGACAGAGAACCTCTTCCATTTGTGTCCGTAGCATTTAAGAGTCGAGGACGCCCTGGCCTTTGCAAGAACCTCTCTGCAGTCGGCCGGTATGTCGTATCCTCCAAACTCTA
The DNA here is from genome assembly GCF_040938575.1 of Ambystoma mexicanum. Classification (NCBI taxonomy): domain Eukaryota; kingdom Metazoa; phylum Chordata; class Amphibia; order Caudata; family Ambystomatidae; genus Ambystoma; species Ambystoma mexicanum. Next base: position 1,303,467,225 of record NC_090932.1, read on the forward strand.
GCGCTGCAGGAGCCAGGCCTGCAAGTTCAGCGACTTCGGGTCGTGGTGGAGGATGGCGCCTCCTTCCCTGGAGAGTAGATCCGCGTCCGCCGGCAGCTTGATTGGCGGGGACGCCGACAAGTCCAGAAGGTCCGGGAACCATATCTGCCTCGGCCACGCAGGTGCGACGAGGATCATCCTGCACCGTGACCTCTTGAGCTGGTTGACGAGCCGGATTAGCAGAGGCAAGGGAGGGAACGCGTAGAGGAACAGGCCCTCCCAGGGGAACGAGAAAGCATCGCCCATGCTCCTCGTCTGGGGAAACCTGCTGGCGAACCTCCGGCACTTGGTGTTCGTCGCCGTCGCGAACAGGTCGATCTGGGGTGTGCCCCACCGTCGGAAGAGGCGATCCACCAGATCCTGCCGTAGTTCCCACTCGTGGCACGAGCGCAGCTCCCTGCTGAGTGAGTCGGCGATGGTGTTTTTTATCCCTGCCAGATGAAACGGCACCAGAAGAATCCCTTGGGCGACGGCCCAATGCCACAGGTCCTGCGCCTCCTTGGACAGCGCTGGGGACCTGGTTCCGCCCTGTTTCCTGATGTAAAACATGGTGGTGGTGTTGTCGGTGAAGATCCTCACCACCTTGCCCTTGAGGGACGGAAGGAAGGACCTGAGAGCCCAAAACACTGCACGGAGCTCCAGGACGTTGATATGCAGGGACTTCTCCGTCGGGAGCCAGAGTCCCCTTGCGTGCAGATTTTCGGTGTGCGCTCCCCACCCTTCTAGGGAGGCATCCGTGGTCACAGTCACCTGGTGGGCTGGGGTCTGGAAGTCCATGCCCGCCGTCAGATGCGCGCGGGTGCCCCACCACCGTATCGCTCGTCGGAAACTCTCGTCGAGCTTGATCCTTTCCTCGAAGCTGCCCGTCGTCTGGATCCAGCGCGCATCCAGGAACTCTTGCAACGGGCGCATCCGGAGCCTGCACATGGGAATGAGGTAGATGCAGGAAGACATCATCCCGAGGAGGGACTTGATGGACCTCACCTTGGCCGCGTCGGCCACCAACATCCGTTGCACCTTGCCCAAGATGGTCCTGGTCCTCTCCTCCGACGGGGAGGCCAGAAGGGACACTGTGTCGAGCCTCACTCCCAGAAACAGTGCGACTTGCGCGGGCACCAGGTGGGATTTGGCGTAGTTCACGGAGAATCCCAGGTCCGTGAGGAGTTGGACGGTCCTTGCCGTGTGGACCACGGCGAGCTCCCTCGTCTTGGCGCGGATGAGCCAGTCGTCCAGGTAGGGGTAGACGTGAATCCCCTCGCGGCGCAGCTGCGCTGCCACCGGTGCGAGGCACTTGGTGAAAACCCTGGGTGCCGACCGCAGTCCGAAGGGAAGGGCTTTGAACTGGTAATGACGCCCTTGGACCACGAATCTGAGGAATTTTCGGTGCCCCTTTAGGATGGGAATGTGGAAGTAGGCATCCTCCAAATCCAACGACGATAGGAAGTCTCCTTCCTCCAGCTGACCCAGGACGTGCTGGAGGGTGACCATCCGGAACTTCTGCGCCTTGATGAACTTGTTCAGGCGTCGCAGGTCCAGGATGGGGCGCCATCCTCCCGTCTTCTTCTTCACGAGGAAGTAACGCGAGTAGACTCCGGAGCCCCGAAGCCTCTTTGGGACGAGTTCGATGGCGCCCTTTCTGAGCATCGCCTTTACCTCCAGGAGAAGTTGAGGGACGTGAAGTTCTTTCCTGGCCACGGGGGGGACGCGCGGGCACCTTCTTTGAAACTCGAGCGCGTGGCCCCGGGCCAGGGCGTCCAGCACCCAACGGTCGGTGGAGATGGACTCCCACACGCTGACGAAGCCCGCCAGCCGGCCTCCCACCGGGGTGCTTCGGTGGGGGCCCGACCCCACGGCCGGTTCAATCCTGCTTGGACGCGGCCTTGCCGCCTTGGCCTCCTTGGCGACGACGGCGGGGGCCGCCAGACTTGCCTCGTCCTCTGTAGGCCTCTTGCGACGACGAGCGGGCCGCTTGACGGTAGGAAGCGAAACCGCCGCCGGAACCTTTGGAGGCGCCCTTGCCTCCGCCGCTCCGAAAGGGCGTCCGCCGTTGCTGCAGTACTCCAAGGGCCCGGGCCGTCTCAGTATCCGCCTTGATGGCCTGAAGGGAATCGTCCACTGTCTTCCCAAACAGGTTGTTCCCGTCGAAGGGCATGTCCAGGACCCTGGTCTGGACGTCCTGCCGAAAGTCCGTAGCCTTGAGCCATCCGCGACGTCGAAGGCAAACGCCGTTGCCCATCTGGCGGAACCCAGTGTCGGCGATGTCCGTCGCCACGGTGATGGCGTGGTCCGAGGCCACCTCACCTTCCTGCAGGATCTCAAGGGCCTCCGCCCTCTTGTCGTCCGGCAGAAAATCCAGCAGGGGAGCTATCTTGTACCAGAGTTCCCTGTCGTAGCGGGCCACGATAGCCAAGGCGTTGGCCGCTTTAATCGTCGTCGCCGCCGACGAGATGACTCTGCGTCCCATGGCATCCAATTTCTTTCCCTCGCCGTCCGGCGGGGAAGTCGACGTGGAGGCCGCACCCCCCCCCGCTTTCTTCCTGGCTGCCGCGGAGACGACGGAGTCCGGGGTAGGCTGCGCCCGGAGGCATAGGGGGGCCGAGTCCGGGACCCGGTACTTTTTCTCGTACCGGTCTCTTTTCGCTGGCGTCGTGGAAGGGTTCTTGAGGAGGGAAAGGCCCTCATCCCAAATGTCGTCCAACAGAGGCACTGCGAGGACCGTCTTCCTCTTGGTCTCGCGCCGTTGGTAAAGGAAGCCTTCCTTTTTCTTCTCCTCAGGGCAGAGTTGGAAAAGCTCGGATGCCCTGGCGATCATTGAGTGGAACGATCCAATCTCGTCGGGCGGAGAAGCCCTGGGGGGAGGCGACGACGGAAAATCCTCGTCGTATGCCTCGTCGTCCGTACCCGTCGCTGCCGTGTCAGTCCCCGTATCATCCCCTCGGGTGGACGGGGAGGAGGGCTGGACGGGGCGCGACGGTTGAAAAGGAGGCGGTGGATGGATCCTTCTTTTCTTGGTAGGGGGAACACCAGAAGGTCCCGGTTCTGGATCCCCCGACGGGAGAGGTTCCTCCGTCGGTAACGGTAGTCTCGTCCTTATCTCGGAGCATAAGGACTGTATAGCCAACAAAATGGCCGCTGAGTTGTCTTGCGGCGCTGGCAGAGGGGAATCCGACGGGCGAGCAGGGGCCCCGTCGGTATCCTCGACGATGTCGTCGTCGTCACCTGCGTCGGGGCCCATTCCGACGGGCTGGTCTTGTTCCACGCCTAGGCCGTGGCTTAAGACCTCGATCAGTTCCTCTTCTGAGGTTGAGGCCGAATCTACGACGACGCCCTGCCCCCCCTTCTTCCCCACGGAGGGTTTCACGGGGGTCCTATCGATGGGCACGAAAGAAGACTCCCTCCGAGGAGGCAGGGAGATTCTGGGCCCCGAGGCCGCCACCACTGGTGCAGCCTCCACAGGCTGGGCCAGGGCCGCCGCGACCGTTTCGATAGAGGGCTTGGTCGAATGGATCAAGGCCTTCACCACCTTAGGTGCGCTCACCGCCTTATCCTTGAGGGAGGGGGCACTGCCACGCTCCTCCTCTGCCTTAGAGCTCGACCGGGGTCTCTCCAGGAGCTTCGCCGGGTGCTCGGCCTTCCTCTTACCCGACCCAGAGCGTTGGCTCGTGGTTGATGGTGCCGGGGAGGGTGCGCCCTGCCTGGCGCCCGTAGAGCCCGACCGTTCGGCGCTCCCGGTGCCAGCGGACTCGCGGTGCTTGGCCTTATGTTGGGCCCCCGTCGCCGGGGCGCCCTCAAAGGTCTTAGAAGACCGCTCAGATTTCTTCTTCTTCTCGCCAGACGGGCTCTTACCCTCCAGCCAGCTGGCGAGACGTTGATGGCGGTCCTTCATGGTCCGTTCCGACATGTTGCCGCAAAACGCACAGTCCTTCTCCACGTGCGTCTTGTCCCCATGAAGGCAGTAAAGGCAGAAAGAGTGTTCGTCCTCCTTGAAGACGTTCTGCAGCTGGCATCCAGGGCAGGCCCTGAACAGCTTTCCGGGCGTCGAGCTTCCCTTCTCCTGGGCCATCTCCGAGACCCGGCCTGAGAAGCTTCTGGAGTCCTCCGAAGTGTAGCTCGACGAAATCTTCACCCTTGAGGGGCACAGATGAATCCGACACGGGTCCCCGTTGATCGGATGTAGGATCGGTGGAGCTTGAGGCTCTTTTGACCGAAAGAATCGAAGTTTTTGTGAAAAAGCGCGAAAAAATAGCACTAACGCTCGAGAGCAATAGCACGAGGATCCCAACACATGAACGTGCGGTAAAAATCTGAAGATGGCTGCCAGAGGCGGTGCTTAGGTAGAGGGCAGTCATTGGCTGTGGTCAGTATGACGCAGAGACCAGTGATTGGTTATTACTACGAAAGACAGATCAGAAACGAAACTGATACTGGTTTTTTCTTTACCGAGGATTCCCAGCCTGACGACGGGGAATATTCATGAGCATGTGAATCCATGCCAGACCCCATGCTGGAGAAGTAAGGCTACACAACAAGACTCACGTCCTCTTTTAAGGTTAAGGTTTACAGTACCTTTGGTTCCTCTGCAGATCCTGGTGTTCCTGGGGGTCAGGCGTGGGGACAAGAGGGAGGACCTCTGGGGACACCTGCACTACAATGGGAAGGTCAGCAGCAGCAATGAGCAAACTTCAATTCAGCGGCACTTCGCGGTTTCAGCTCCTCGCAGCTACAGCAAATAGCAACACTGGGGTTCTCGGATAACACTTAAGACTTTCCTCGCATCTGGGGTCCAGCACTCTGTTGAGGTGGATCAGGCTTGGTCAGTCCTGCTTCAGGAAGTCCAGGGAATCTTCCTGGCACTCCGGTCCGATATAAAGGCGATCCACTCAGTTTGGCGTTCCTCTCCCTGGCACTTCGGTTCAAGCAGCAGTGGAAGTACAGCCAGCTCCGAAAGGATATGATAGGTTATTTATAACGGATGTCCAAACAAGTTCACTTTGGGGTTGATTGGTCATACCAACCCAAGGGGAGAATTCTTCCTTGCATGGCTTCTCTAGTCGAAATGAATTTGGAGCTTCAGCACAGCAGCAGGGCTTCACCAGACAAACCAACGGTCCAGGAGCTACAGCAGGTGTCTCTTCAAAGTTCTTCGGATTCCTTCATCCAGTGGTCGACTGCTATCCAAGACAAAAAGGCTCGCTTTTATATACATGTTTCTTCCATTAATTCCAGTTTAGCTGTCAATCACACAGCAGGATGTCTATCCTTGCCGGAAAGTCTGCCGGCCAATCACCTTTGGGTGCATTCCTGTAACCAAGGAGACCAAGCAGAAGGAGTTTCGGGCACCTCCCTCGCTTCCTGCCCTGCTAGACACGCTGGAGCCAGAGGCAGGCTTCACCAGTGAACCCCACCAAAGACAAAAAGAACAAAGGAACCAAACCTGGTTTGGCACACTGCGTAAATCTCAAGAAGGACCTTTCCAACAAGAAACGGTGAAAAAAGACAATTGGGGCCATTTTGACAAAATGAGCACCCATGGGTGCTATACTGCAGCTGCAAATGCAGCCCACGGTAAAAACACACAATGGTAGGAAAAGTTAAACACTGCCACCCGCCATTAATTGTAGAAGGAAACATAAAAATGGTACACAACAAGTTAGACAAAGGGGATACAAAGTAACCCCTCCAGCACCCTATTGTAAGATAGTGTGTGCTGGGTATAAAAAGAGAAGAATGTAAATACAGTACATTTCACATTACTACTCTTTGAAAGAGTAGCTGTCCAAGAAAAGCTATTTTAACCTTAGCATAGAGCCAAAGGATTTCTCTGTGACACTGCACTGAGGGTGATGCGAGTCACAATATATAAAGATGATGGCTATGGAGTTTGTCAGTGTTCAAATCACTCTTCAGGATAAAAATGTAAAGCCCTAAAGTCCAGCAAAAGAGCTGGGGGTCTGTAAGGTAGAAGTGAATTAGCACATTTCTGAGAATTCTCCCCAACACTGTCGAGCCTGAAAGCCACGTTCATTAAGCCTTTGTCTGGAGCACTGACATTTTGCTATTTTTTTAAAGCTTTGAACCAGGTGGTTTTTGCAGTCTCAAACCTTTGATGTAGGGCAGAGAATGTGGACAGGAAATACTTGAAGTTGGCACAATAATACGCCCAAACACTTGACAATGTTGGAGTTGCTCATTTAGTAGGAAGCACATACAAGATAGCAGCTGGTACACTTCATCTTTAATCCATTTTAGGTTGTATGTTTACAGAAACACTCCAAGTCTCTCTCTAAAAAAAAAAAAAAAACACATTTGCTCTGAGGCATGAATGCGTTTTACATTTTTATCTAGGATGCTTTCACTAATGATTATGGAACAATAATCAGTAATATGCTGTGCATTTTTAACTGAATGTATATGGATTTATGGTGTTTTGACTAGAGAATAAAGTATTGATTGACAAACATTCCTCGGCTCACATCAGTAAATGTCACGCTTAGTCACTGCCATTCTTCACGCAACCATATTCCAGAACAAAGTACTGTTCCATAGGTAGTGGATTTTTCAAACACTAGAGATGCCACTTGGGCCCTTCAGGAAGAAACTGCTTTGTGCAAGCCAAAGGGACCGCTACTTGAGCAACCATTCTCACCAACCACAACTAGTACAACTGTCAGGGCAATGACAAGAATAATAAGGATAATGTTTGCATTAGCACCCCCCTCCCCACTTTCAAGGACCATCAAACTCCCATGAGGGCCACAAACACACAAGTTGCATCTCCAGTGAGGTGCAGATAGAAATCATTGGGGGAAACGGGCAGGACATCCAACAATCAAATAGCAAAAGTGAGGAATTTACTTCTGAAAGTTTGGAACTCACCTGTTTATGACCTGCTTGTCAAGAGTAGGACGGTCAACAATATGATGAGTGATGGTTTCATCTGACGTACTGTATGTTGCTCCGATACAAACAGACTGATCCCAGGAAACCAGGCCACCAAAACTCCTAATACAAAAACATCCAATCAGAAAATTAGACACACATGAAGAACCTTAAATGGCCATTAGTGACTAACACGCTTAGTCCATAGTCCCCTTTCTTCCATACTGTATGGGCGTCGCTCGCGAGTGACAGAAGACAAACCTTTTTACACCAGAAAAATCATCTTCCCCTTTAAATTTAGAGGAGCTGCCCTGGGAGCATGCGCTCACCTGACTCCGCCCACCGGCACCACTTCAGTCCCCATTGACGCATTAACAATTTTCAGCATTGCCTAATGACCCCAGTATTATCAGGGGGGAGGATTGTGGGACGTATGGCGGAAAGGGGACTATGGACTAAGAGTACGTTAGTCACTACGCGAACTATTCACTCTTACGTCCTGGCCCGTTTCATCCATACTGTATGGGCGATTACAACTAAGTGTAGCCCCAGGGTGGACAGCAGACCCTCCTTAAGAAAACCGGTTTCTTAGAACCGCCTGTCCGAGCGCCACGTCTGACCTAGAGGCAGCGTCCAAGCAGTAGTGCTTAAAAAAAGCCAAAAGGGTGGCTCAGGTGTTTGCATGAGGGGTGGTTGTCATGGGGCATGGGGCTGATGACCTGCCACGGCACATGATTCTGGAACGTGATGGCTGTGGCCTTGGCCCTGACCACATGGGCATGCAAGTTAGCTGGCACTGGTTTGTGCTGTCCCTCCTAGTACTCACTGATGGTCATGACCATTCCACCTTGCTATTTAGGCCTGATAACCTGGCCTTGACACCCCCCCACGACCCCTCCCGAAGGTGACAAAAGTCATCCGACTTGCAGAAGTCCTTGGTCCTGGCCAAGTACTATTTCAGCGCGCGTCCGACATCCAGACGGTGCAAGACCCTCTGAGGTTCGTCCTTGGGGTCGGCGAAGAAGGAAGGTAAGACTTTCCTCGTTGAGATGGAAGGAGAAAGTCTTCTTGGGTAGGAACACGGGGTGCGTTCGCAGGACAACCTTGTCCTTGTGAAAGGTAGTGTATGGCTCCGACGCGACCAGGGCCTGGATCTCGTCGATTCTGCGAGCTGAGGCCCACTAGAAGGAAGGGCAGTCTTCATGGTAACCAGCCTGATGTCCGCAGACACCATTGGCTCAAACAGTTTGTGCGCCAAGGCGCCCAACACGATATTAAGGTCCCACATGGGGTGGGGTTTCTTTATAGGTGGGTAAAGCCTGTGGAGGCCTGCCCGATGTCGCTTGACCACTGAGTTAGAGGAGAAGATGCCCTCTTCCGGGTTCCTGTAAGCCCCTATGTCTGTCAGATAGGTGCAGCATGTTTCCACCTGTACGCCTGAATGGGCGAGGTGTGCCAAAAAGGGCACGTCATCCAAAGTGCACTTAAGGGGGTCGATCTCTCTGGAGTCGGAGCCAGTTGCGGCCCGCCATGCCGTTTTGTCCGGCCCGCGAGGCACAAAGACTTTCCTAATGGAGGGCGGCCCGCAAGCAGCATCGGCCGCCCTCCATTAGGAAAAGTCTTTGTTGTCTTTCGGGCGGGACAAAACGCTGGTCCTCATTGGTTCAGTGCACACGAACCACGCAGCTCCTACGAGCCACGTAGTGCGTGTGTGCTGCAGCAATGGAGGGCAAGCGCTACGGCCGGCGTGGCCAGTAAGGCTTGATGCCGGAAGGCATTTCAGCCTTGCTGGCCACGCCAGCCGTAGTAACAGACCTCGCCAGCGTTCCAGCACATCTGGGTAAGTACATGGTTGGGGGGGCTGTATGTTTGTGTGTGTGTGTGTCTCGGGTCCGTCCTGACTGTTTTTTGTTTTTGTATGCATGTTGAGATGCGGGGGGTGGGGGGGGGTGTCGGGTGTGTATGGGTGTGTTTGTAGTCGTATGTCTGCAGTGTATGTTGAGATGCGGAGGGGGATGTGTGTCGGGTCTGCCTGAATGTGTTTGTGTGCAAGTTCAGTGCATGTTGAGATGCTAGGGGGGAGCGGGGGGTAACAGTTGGAGGGGTCGGGTCTGCCTGAATGTTTGTTGTTATTGTTGTTGTGTGCACGTTCAGTGTATGTTGAGGGGTGGGGGGTCCGGGTCTGTATGCGTGCATGCTTGTGAGTTGGTTTGGTGAGTTGGGGGTGGAGGGGGTTCGAGTCTGTATGGGTGCATGGTGTATGCTTGTGGGTTTGTGTGCCGGGGTGGGGGTTGGGGGGTTCGGGTCTGGATGGGTGCATGGTGTATGCTTGTGGGTTTGTGTGCTGAGTTGGGGGTTGGGGGGTTCGGGTCTGGATGGGTGCATGGTGTATGCTTGTGGGTTTGTGTGCCGAGTTGGGGGTGGGGGTTCGGGTCTGTATGGGTGCATGGTGTATGCTTGTGGGTTTGTGTGCTGAGTTGGGGGTGGGGGTTCGGGTCTGTATGGGTGCATGCTTGTGGGTTTGTGCTGAGTTGGGGGGGGTCGGGTCTGTATGGGTGCATGGTGTATGCTTGTGGGTTTGTGTGCTGAGTTGGGGTGGGGGTTCGGGTCTGTATGGGTGCATGGTGTATGCTTGTGGGTTTGTGTGCAGGGGCGGTTGGGGTCTGTATGAGTATGCATGCATGGTGCATGCTTGGTGGCATGGAGCATAGTGTTTGCTTGAGGGGTGGGTGTCTTGGGGCATAGTGTTTGATGAGGGGTGGCTGTCTTGGGGCATAGTGTTTGCATGGGGGTGGGTGTCTTGGGGCATAGTGTTTGCATGAGGGGTGGGTGTCATGGGGCATAGTGTTTGGTCGGGGAGTGAGGGCTATGGGGCATAGTGTTTGCTTGAGGGGTGGGTGTCTTGGGGCATAGTGTTTGCATGAGGGGTGGGTGTCATGGGGCATAGTGTTTGCATGAGGGGTGGGTGTCATGGGGCATAGTGTTTGGTCAGGGAGTGGGGGCTATGGGGCATAGTGTTTGCATGGGAGTGGGTGTCATGGGGCATAGTGTTTGCATGAGGGGTGGTTGTCATGGGGCATAGTGTTTGGTCGGGGAGTGAGGGCTATGGGGCATAGTGTTTGCTTGAGGGGTGGGTGTCTTGGGGCATAGTGTTTGCATGAGGGGTGGGTGTCATGGGGCATAGTGTTTGCATCAGGGGTGGGTGCCATGGGGCATAGTGTTTGCATGAGGGGTGGGTGTCATGGGGCATAGTGTTTGCATGAGGGGTGGGGGGCTATGGGGCATAGTGTTTGCATGAGGGGTGGGTGTCTTGGGGCATAGTGTTTGCATGAGGGGTGGGTGTCATGGGGCATAGTGTTTGCATGAGGGGTGGGGGGCTATGGGGCATAGTGTTTGCATGAGGGGGGTGTGTCTTAGGGCATAGTGTTTGCATGAGGGGTGGGGGCCATGGGGCATAGTGTTTCCTTAAGGGGTGGGGGCTATGGGCCATAGTGTTTAATAAAAATTGGGGGTTGAAAAAGCCTCACGCCACGCAACACCTACCGCCCCACCCACATTTACTTTTCGACCCACTATAGCCATCATGTAGGGTACTTTCGGCCCTCTGTCAAAATCAGTTGTGCACCCCTGATCTAGACCATTTACTCTTATACTGGCTTCTAGGAGCCTTGCTTCTAGCGCCCTGGATGATCTCTAGGTTAGCCTGCGAAAGGCTAAAGTGTTTCAGCGTGACCTGCTCAGGATCCACGCTGCAAGGGCTAGTTTGTGAGGAGCAGGGCCGAGAGCCGTGCCTCCCCCCCCCGCTGGGTTGGAGAGGAGCTGGGCCCAGCGGTAGGTTAGTTGGTGGTCTGTCCGAAAGGCTGAGCACCTCGGAGAACCAGTCTCACCAGCCACCATGGAGCTATCAAGATGCTGCTGACGTGCCAAAATTCCTTTATCTTGCAGATCACCCTGTGAACCAGGGGTGTGGGCGGGAAGGCGTATGCAGTCATGTTCCACTGCATCTGGAATGCGTCGCCCAGGGAGCCAGAGCCCTGCCCCTCCCATGAGGCGACCAACTGCCATTTCCTGTTGTCCCGAGAGGCAAACAGAACCACCTGGGGGAACCCCCACCTGAGGAAGATCTCCTTCAGCACCAGGTCGTTCAAATAACTCATAATTGTCCGCCCCCGGTCTGCTGAGCCTGTCCGCTTCCAGGTTGAATTCCCACGGGAGGTGGACAGCCCTGAGGTAGATGATGTTCTCCAGAGCCTATTTCCACATGCTGACTGACAGGTTGCAGAGCGGAGGGGATCTGGTACCCCCTACTTGTTGACATAGTATATGCTGGTGGAGTTGTCTGTCTGGATCAGTGTTAGGCAAAGCTTGAATGCAGTACCCTCAGGGAACACTACAAACCACTATGACTACAGGTAAAGGCAATCCAACCTGTAAGCTTGTACTACACAGTTTTGGTAGTGTGTTGAGCAGCCAGGCTTATCTCAAGAGGGGAGATGGGGGCTGTAGTGGAGTTAGAGATTCACAGTTACGGGTATTTAAATAAACTCTTACACTCAAGGTTTCTTACATAAACAATTATTAATTTATCAGTCCGTTATAAAGCTTTCTTTAGAAGGGAACAATATACTAGTAACATACAAATACACTGCAATACTGTACACTGAGTTTCTGAATCAGACAAGACACTTGGGATGGCCCACAGACACAACCTACACCCACAGGTGACTTCAATGACAAGGGTGCTGGGGACATTAATATCTTACTGTTGGCATTCAGAACACTTTAAAAAGTTGGTAAAAGCCAAAGGTTATTAGAACACAAGAAATTACAAATATTCCTAAGTAGGGCAAATACTTTCAGATATCAATTAGAAGAGTCATTCAATTCAATAGGCTAAGCCAAAGTCAATAGGCAAGAGTCTTTGTATAGGATGCAGCACTTCAGGTAAGTAAACGGAAGAGACTTTGCACAAGATCTTAGGAGACTGGAAAAGAAGAATCAAATGTAGGGCCACAAGCTGATTAGAGTTGTGGAAGTTGCAAGTACTTCTACACTAAGTGGTAAATTCTCTTAGACTTATTTTACAGTACCTTGGTAAAGAAGAGAAAGATGCAGCTGACACTTCTGTTCCTGGGCAGCTCTCAAGATCTCATGGTTCCTGGGCCTCAGTCGTGGGGACAAGAGGGAGGATGTCAGGGGACTCCTGCACTGCGACTGTCACAACTTCACTTTTAGTGGCTGTTTCGCGTTTCGGCTCCTTGAGGTACAGCAAATCGCAATAAGCATGTTTCCTGGCTATAAAGGTGGACTGTCCTTGCTTCTGGGTCCCACACTCTGCTGAGGGGGCTCAGGCTTGGTCAGTTCTGCTTCGTGGGGGTCCGTTTTTGGGACTTTGTACCTTTAATTCCATTTGTTTTCTGCATTTGTTTTCTTTTGGTTATGAAGTCTAACCAACTCCATAGGCACCATCTTTTCAATTGTGTCACACAGCACCCTTAGTGGAGTGGCACAGGGAAACCTTTTTAGGCTTTCCCAAGGTTTAAATACCTGCTCTGGGATAAACTACTGTTTCCCAGAGTAAGTAAAGTGAAATTGACTTTACTAGTCTATTAAAATCCTAGACCCAGCACACCCTATCTTACAATAGAGTGCTGGAAGGGTTACTTAGTATTCCTGTGTCTAGATACTCATGTAGCAGTCAAATGCTATCCTTTCCTCTCAATGGCTGGTGGCAGTGGTTTTACAACGAACGGCCATGATTTCTCCCGACCGTGAGCACCGGTAGCGTTATATCGCAGGAGCCATGTTTTTCAAGATGCCGTCAGAGCCCACTCTGTAAAAACAGGTTGCGATCTTTTTTCGTCATATCTTTGAGGAAAGGTCCTTCTAGAGTTTTGCACTGCGCGCCAAACCAGGTTTGGTCTTTGTTCATTTGCCTTTGTCTGGCTTCAGGAGTGAAACCTGCCTCTGGCTCCAGAGTGTCTGGGGTGAGCAGGGAGCGAGGTGCCCGAAACTCACTGTGCTTAGTCTCCGAGGAGACCCAAATGCACTCTGTTGCAATTGGCTGGCTGACTGTCCGGCAAGGACAGCCACCCTGGTGGGTGAGTGACAGCTAGGCTGGAATGAATGGGAGAGAACTGAATAAAAGGCGAGTGTCTTGGCTTGGAAGGCAGTCTCGACTACTGGAACGAAAGAACCAAAGACGAGGTTGAAGAGGATGGCTGCTGTAACTCCTGGACCGTTGGTTTGCCTGGTGAAGCCCTGCGGCAGGTCCGAACTGCCAAGTTCATCTCGACAGAGAAGACCTGCAAGAACGACTTCTCCCTTTGAGTTTGTGGGACCAATCAACTCCACAGTAAGCCACCTGGATACCTATCTCGGAGCTGGTTGCATCTTCCTCAGAGTGCTGCAGGAAACTATATAACCAGGGAGAGGGACACCAGCTTGTGTGAGTTACTTACACCAACCTGAATTGAAGTTTGCCATTGGCAGCTTTTTGACCCGTCCCAGTGCAGGAGTCCCCCGATGTCCTCCCTCTTGTCCCCACAACTGAGGCACAGGAACAGCGAGATCTGCAGAAACTGCCAAGAACAGAAGTCATCAGCTGCATCTTTTTCTTCATTGAAAGGTAATATGAAACGTGAGTACTTACCTCTAGCGGTGAAAGTGCTGGAAACTTTTGCAACTCGGAGGCCTAATCAGCTTGTGACCCAACATATGATGATTCTTTTTTACAAACTACTTCCAAGAACTTGTGCAGAGACTTTATCGTGTACTTACCGGAACCACTTTATCCTATCCAAGACTTTAGCCCATTGACTTTGGCCTAGCCTATTCTATCGAATTGACTCTTCTGGTGAACTCCAAGTATTGGCACTATTTAAGAATAATTTTAATCTTTCATGTTCCAATAATCTTTTTACTCATCTTGAAAAGTATTCTGAAATAGTATTGAAGTATATTTGTATATGATATTGCCTCCTTCTAATGAATGTTTTATAACTGACATACATTTATAAGTATTTATCAAAAATAAAATTGAGTGCAGGTTTTCTTTTAACACTGGCAATTATAGACCTCTGTGTAACATCATTGTTGCTCACATTCCCCTCTTGAGATAAGCCTGGCTGCTCAGCTACGCTACCAAAACTGTGTAGTACAGACTTATACCAAAGGTTGGTTTGCTTACACCTGTAGTCCTAGTTGTGTGTAGTGGTCCCAAAGGGTACTGCATACAAACTTTGCCTAACAGAGACCGGATGATCTTCCAAAAGCTTTAGGCCAGCTTAAAAATAATGCACACAATCGGGTGTCCCTCTGCCTGGCTATACGGTTTCCTGCAGCAACTCTGAGGAAATTCAATCAGCTCCGAGATGGGTGTCCAGGTGGCTTACTTTGGAGTTGATTGGTCCCACCAACTCAAAGGGAGAAGTCGTACTTGCAGGGGCTTCTCGGTCGATGCGAACTTGGCAAGTAGTCACTGCAGCAGGGCTTCGCCGGGCAAACCAACGGTCCAGGAGTTGCAGCAGGCGTCCTCTTCAAGCTCTTCTTGGTTTTTCGTCCAGTGGTCGACTGCCTTCCGACTCGCCTTTTATTCAGTTCTCTCCCATTCAGTCCAGCCTAGCTGTCACTCACCGAGCAGGGTGGCAGTCCTTGCCGGACAGCCAGCCAGCCAATCACCACAGAGTGCATTTGGGTCTCCTAGGAAACTAAGCACAGGGAGTTTCGGGCGCCTCCCTCACTTCCTGCCTAGCCCAGACACTCGGGCGCCAGAAGCAGGATTCTCTCAGAAACCCCGCCAAAGGCGAAATGAACAAAGAAACCAAACCTGGTTTGGCGCACAGAGAAACTCTCTAGAAAGACCTTCCCACAAACACCTGGTGAAAAAAGAAGACCGGGCACCATTTTAGCAAAGATGACTGTATGCCATTTTGAAAATGATGGCTCCGCGGTTACTTTACCGGAGACGCGAACGGTCGTGGTAAATGCAAACCAAGGTAGTTCAACACGAAACCACTGACACCAGCCAGTCAATTGAGGAAAGGGTAACATAATATGCTACACAAGAAGCTAGACGACATGCATTACTTACAACCACAAGAAATGCTTTTACGGTATCTGCTAAGATTCACATGCTGTGCATATAGTCTGACATCCAGTGGTAACCGCACGCAGAGTATTGCATCTGGTCTTTCGGGGACCGAAAGGAGACGTCGGCATAGGCGTGTCTAACACTATCCCTAACGTGACATGTAGTGTACCCAAAATCCCTGACGCGCTGAGGTCCCTCCGATTGTATTTTTTCTGCCATGAGGGAGCCCAAGGCTATGGAGAGTGAGTACATGAAGAAGAGAGTAGTAAGACGTCCATGTTCCTTCCACCCAGAGCGGGGAGGTAAGGAGGGCGCATGTGAATCTAAGCCGATACAACCATCAGAAATGCTTTTACGGTAAGTAATGCATGTCTTCTGATGTTTGTTAATCTCCTTAGAATCACATGCTGAGCATAGACTAGCGAGTAGTACCCGGAGTTGGAGGTGGGTTGTGAGAAGGAACAGTAGAGAAATGATGTTTTAGTACTGCTTGTCCCACCTGAGAATCAGACCTAGAATGAGTGTCTAGGCAATAGTATTTTGTAAAGGTGTGTACAGAACTCCAGGTTGCCCCTTTGCAAATGGACTTGAGGGGAACATTTGCAATGAATGTTATGGAAGCCCCAGTGCCTTGAGTAGAGAATGTGCTCTAGACCTGAATGATAGTTCTCTCTTAGCAAGAGCGTAACAGTGTGATGCATTTGACAATCCACCTTGAGATAGCGGATTTAGAAACCGGATCTCCTTCCCTACCAGCTGCCACTGAAACAAAAAACTGGTTTCTTTTCCTCAGTGGTTTAGTTCTTTCCAGGTAGAACATGACTGCCCTGCGCACATCTAGTGTGTGCAGGCTTCTTTCGGCCATGCTAGTGGGATTCTGGAAAAAGGTAGGTAGTTTAATCGACTGGTTCACATGGAACTTCGATATGAATTTAGGCGCAAATCTGGGGTGCGTGCGTAGGACTACCTTATCCTTGTGGACTGTGACAAAGGGGCCTAGAACAGAAAGTGCATGTAGTTCGCTAACCATTCTGATAGAAGTGATAGCCACTATGAAGGCTGTTTTATAAGTCAGGTCTTTCAGACTTGCTTTATGCATAAACTCAAAGGGAGCTCCCATAAGCCTGGTCAAAACCACATTTAGGTCCCACCCAGGAGCTGGGTGAGAAACAGGAGGATACATCCTCTGAACCCCTTCCATAAAGGCCTTAATCACCGGTATTTTCCACCGCAACACTTTTTGATGTGGTGTAGGCTGACAAAGCAGCCAGATGAACCTTTAGGGGAATTGAAGACCAACCCAGGGTCCAACAGATGGGTTAGGTACAGCACAATGTGTGTGGGTGAGCAATCAATGGGATTGACACCTTTGGAATTACACCAGATGACAAAACGTTACCATTTGCTGGCATAGCAATAACGTGCGTTCGGTTTCCTAGCTTCCCTGATTATGTCTATGCACCTCTGAGGGAGCTGTAGGTGTCCAAACTCTATGACCTCAGGAGTCAGGCTGCTAAATTCAGAGTTTGTGGGCAGGGATGTAGGGTCTCTTACACCCCTCCCCTGTCCTGAGACAACATGTTGTACAGGCAGGGTAGTTTCACTGGTGGGGAGAGGGACATTTTCATCAGATGAGCGAACCAGGGTTGGCGGGCCCACATGGGGGACACCAGTATTATGGTAACTGGTTCCTGGTGCATCTTGTGCACTATCTTGTTGAGAAGGGGAGTCGGGGGGCAGGGGGCAGGGAGGGAAGGAAGCGTAGACAAATTTCCCTGACCATGTTATCCAGAGACCGTTCCCCTTGGAGCAGTTATGGGGGTACCTGATGGCATAGTCTTGGCATTGGGCGTTCTCCTGAGTTGCGAACAAGTCAATATCTGCGAAGCCCCATTCTGCGAAGACCTTGGACACAATGTCTTCGTGCAGGCGCCATTCGTATTCTTCGGGAAGAGGAAAATCTCTGCTGAGCACGTCTGCCAGAAGATCGAGTTCCCCTGGAACATGTAGGGACAACAGAAACAGCTTGTGTCTGAGAGCCCATATCCAAATGATTTGGGACATCTTGGATAGCCCTGGAGAGTGAGTGCCCCCCCTGTTTGTTCAGGTAATAGATTGCTGTAGTACTGTCCGTTAGAATCAGCACTGTCTTCCCTTGCAGTTGCATCTGAAAGGCCTTCAATGCTTTGAACACCGCTAATAGCTCCAATTTATATGGTTTGGACGCTGCCTGAGGGGACCACACTCCATGTGTGGTCTGCTGAAGCAGGTGAGGGGCACCCCCCCTCCCCCCCCACCCAGTGAGAGATGCGTCTGTCATGAGAGTGGCTTCCACTGCAGGGGTGGTGAAGGTTTTCCCCTTCAAGAGGTTTTCCTTTGACTACCACTGCAGAGAGAACGAGGGCTGGCGTGACAACTACTAGATCTTCCCATTCTCCGCTGGCCTGACACCACTGGCTGTTGAGCCACTCTTGCATGGGACGCATGCGCAGCCACGCGTGGGAAACCAAGTATATGCACAACGCCATCATTCCTAGCAAATGCATGGCTTTGCGCACCGTCACCTCCCAACTGGCTACATATTGAGGAATCTGAAAAAGCATGTACTGAACTCTTTCATTGGAGGGGAAGACGGGACTGTCTTCCCTCCAAATTAGAGCTCCCAGAAATTGTTTTGTTTGACTGGGGACTAGACTGGACTTGTTTTGGTTGATTGAGAAATCCAGACTGAAAATAAGATCTGTTTTTTGGGTGTTCAAAAGATGTGTTGTAAGAGTCCCCTGTGATGAGCCAGTCGTCGAGGTAAGGGTAAAATGGGACGGATAGTCTGCGCAGGTGCGCTGTAGCCACTGTCAGGACTTTGATAAACACCCTTGGCGCCGAAGCGATGCCGAAAGGGAGTACCTCGAATTGGTAATGCCTGTCCTCTATCATGAACCTTATGTATTTCCTGTGCGCTGACAACATTGAAATATGAAAGTATGCATCTTTCATGTCCAATGTTGCCATGTAGTCCCCCTGTTTCAGCAGTGGGATCGCTTCCTGTAGTGTTACCATGCAAAACTTCTGGGGTTTTATGAACTTGTTCGCTGGGCGCAGATCTAGAACAGGGTGCATGGTGAGGTCCTTTTTGGGTACAAGGAAGTACACGGAATAAATACCCTTGTTTACCTGAAGAATAGGGATGGCTTCTATGGCGTCCTTTGCCAGCAGCGCTTCCACCTCTTGATTTAGGATCTCCAGTTAGTCCGGTGAAAGGCGCTGTGAGCGTGGCGGTCTTAACTGTGGAGGTCGGGCGAATTCCACGCAGTACCTGTGGGCGACCGTCTTTAAGATCCACTGGTCTGAAGTTATCCCCTACCATGCCATGAGGAAAGATGTTAATCGCCCCCCGACCGGGGTGACATGGGAGGGGGGGACCTAGATCTGGTGGTCATTTTTGACCAGAGGCTGCGGCTCCTCTAGGATTGGGGCCTCAACCTCTGCCGTGTCGCTGACCCCTACAAGGGTATTAGCAGGGCTTCCTGAAGCTTGTCCTGTGTTGAAATTCCCCGTGCCATAGTTGTTTTGGCCTGCACGGGACTACCGTCGAGAGTGGTTACCTCTCTGGGGTGGGGGAAGGTTTTTGTGTGATCTGTTGTAGAGACTTAAGAGTCTCATGCTCCTTCGTGGCTGTTTCAAAGGCCTCATCAACCGCTTTCCCGAAGAGGTTTGTTTCCTCAATAGACTTATTGATGACACGCTTGCGTCTCTGGTTTGAACCCTGAAGTACGCAGCCAAGCGTGTCTTTTTACTAGGGTCCCTTGGGCCAGATACCTTCCAGCTGTTTCAGCCGTGTCCAGTGTGTTTTTAATCACATTCTGGTTCACTGGTCTTCCCTCGCCTATACTGGCGAGAAGCTAGGATTTTACAGGTTCTGGAACCTCTTGGACGCCTTCCTGGAGCAGGTTCCACGGAGCGTCAGCATAGCTTGCCAATAGTGTGGTATTATTTGCTATCCGCGTAGTGTATGCGGCCGCCGAGGTGACTCGTTTGCCTAGGGCATATAACCTCTTGGATTTCCTGTCCGGAGGTGCCTCCCCTGCGGCAAGGGGTACCCCTGCCCTTTTACAGGTGGTGGTTACTATAATTTTTCGACTCTCGGGTTCACTCCTCGGGTTTGAGCTGGTGATACCAACGAAGGGGCCAACCTTCTTTTGACGGAGTTAAGGAGGAGACTGGCATGGCTATATGGAGGTTTTTCCTTAAGGATATCGTCTACAAAATCCTGCTCAGGCACTGCATCTTGAGTAGAGATCTGAAAATGTTCAGCTGCCTTTTTCAACATCGAGGTGAAGGCCATTTGGTCATCTACAGGTGAGGACTGACGAGCTGGAGTGGACGGAGGGGAGTCTAAACACAAAACATCAGTGTCCTCAACTTGATGTGGCGGTGTCCATGGGTCTGTAACCTCCTGCTGGGTTTCTTCCCAATTGTCTGTGGTATCCTGCTGTTCTTCAAAACCTTGTAGAAATGAAGTGGACAATGTCTTCATGTTGGGCTGGGACAGAAGGCTGCTCTTCTTGATAGTGATAAGAAAATTGAGGGATAGGGTCTCCACAAGACCTTTTCGGGGATGGATGATCAGAAAAACTGATAATCCTCTCCAGCCAGTCCATACACCCCTCGAATTTCTCTCTAGTCCATTTAGAGGACCCAGGCGGGCCTAGGGAGGAAAAATTTTGTTTTCCACCCTACGGCGCGTCGAAAAGAGTCTTAGGGAGTCGGAAAGAGGCTCTTGGCTATCCTCATAAGTATTCTGGGAATCAGGGTAGAAAACCGCGTCCGACATCTTTTCCGCGGCTTGCCCCATGCTTTTAGGTGGAACCGGGGTAAGTGCCACCGCCGCTGGAATTCTCTCGATGCAGTCTTCGATAATCCCCGAATTGGCGTGGGATAATTGTTCCGATGGTCTATCGGTAGGCAATTTACCTTCTGTGGCGTTAGAGGGCCTAGCGGTTGGTTTTTCGACCAGAGGCCTAGCTGTAGTTTTCGGGCCTACTGCAGCCTTCAGGACCTTCGCAGCGTCGGATTTCCGAGCTTCGACGTGTGAAGTCTTTGGAGTAGCGCCCTTACTTGATTTAGATTGCCCTGTCTCAATACGCTGTTGCGGATGCAGGGAAGGCTTTGGATCTGCACGATCCGAGGAAACAGTCGAAATTTTTGGCAGCCCTGTTGGCACTTCCACCTTTTTCAACGAGGACGTCAAAACTGATGTACCGGTTGTATGCTTAGTGTGATGCGTTTGTACGCCCCTGTGGCCGGGTGTTTTCCCTGTAGCGAAACCAGAGTCAGGCCTTTAATGGTCGGGGAAGGGAGTGGCAGGCCTAGAAGTGTCCACCTCAAGGTCTATTACATCCGCTACGGATGTTTGGTCATCTGAGGTGCCCCCGTCACTCTGAGGGGGTGTGGCAGTGGGGTAAGGGGGTTCCACTTGCGACATACCGTACGCAGCCCAACGCTTTACACAGCGCTCCTTAAGAGTCTTAGTCTGAAGGAGTTTGCAAGCCGCACACCGCTTTTCGTCGTGCTCTAGGGTGAAGACAGGAGTTGCACGTCCTGTGTTCGGCCTTCCAAGGATATCTAACCCTACACTTAGGGCAGAGCCTAAAAGGAATCCTTTCCATAGCCAAAGGGCAAGATGACTAGACCAAAAGGGCAAAGAGGGGAAAGGAGGAAAGACATACCGAAAATATGGCCACCCTGACCCCACTCTCTCTACTGTACAGGTCGGCCAGAGTGCCCGACCATGTGGAAAGTCCGGCCGCCGGATGTTCGGTGCCGAAATCCACCACCGTAGACGAATCCCCCAAAGCCTTCGTCGAAGATGTTCTTGTGACCGAAGTGACTTAACTGGGAATAACCGACAATTCGGTACAAGATAAACAATGCCTCTTTCTAAAGATGCGTCTGCCGGTCTGAATATGTTCGTCCGGTACGTACGCGTGGGAGTGTCACTTGGGGCTTTCATCTGGGTCTAGGTATGTGGTCAGTCTCTGCAGCCTTCCTTTGTGGCTATTTTCCATGATGTCTTATGCTCTGTCGATTGGTTGGTTCTTTGGTTTGAGTGTTTGTCCAATTTGAGAGCGGTCGAGGTTGGAGTTATTTTCGTCATCATTTTAATGTCTGGGCATTCTAGTGCGTCTCCGTTGTGGTTACGTTTTGAAGAGCCATGATTTGATGAGTTTCCTGAATGCTAGGTGGTTTGTTTTATTCCATATATTCTTAGGTAGGTCATTCCAGGTTTTGGGTGCCTGGTGAGAGAAAGACGATCCTCCAAGTTTTTTTTCTGTTGTAGGGTTTTGGTTCCAGGCGTATGTCAGTGCTTGATCTTAGTGTTCTTGTCGGTTGGTGTAGGCGTAGTTTGTTGCTTAGGAATTCTTCCCCTTGTTTGTGTATTGCTCTGTGCGTGATACACATGGCCTTGAACTTTATTTGTTGTTTCAGTGGTAGCCAGTGTAGTATTTTTAGCGCGGGTGTGATGTGTTCTCTTCTGGGTGGCTTGAGGAGGAGTCTGGCTGCTGCATTTTGTATGCTTTGCAGTTTTTTTTAGAAGTCGTTCGGGCATGCCCAGGTATAGACTATTGGCATAGTCTACCCTGGACGTGATCAGAGCGATGATGGTAAGTGTTTTGTTGCCAAATGACAGGAACGGTAGGATCCTTTTTGCTGCTCACAGGAGGAAGAAACATTTCTTGATTACCAAGTTTACTTGTGGCTCCAGAGTGAGGTTATCATCCATCAGGACCCCTAGGTTTTTTACAGTTGTTGATGGTTCTGGTGTGGTGCCGAGCTCTCTTGGCCAGGGAATGTAGTTGAGGTCTCCTTTTTTTGAAACAATCATTATCTCCGTTTTGCCTGGGTTGATTTTGAGATGGTTGAGGTTCATTCAGTTGAATGTCACAAAAGCAATTCTCTAGTGTGGTGTTTTCTTCTCGGGTGTCTTGTATGTTGAAGATTATTTGAGTATCGTCGGCTTAGTTGTAGCATGTGAGGCTGTGTTTTTTGATGAGTTTGATTAACAGGTACATGTAGATGTTGAATAGAAGTGGGGAGAAGGATGATCCTTGTGGTACTCCGCACGTGGAGACTCTGGGTTTGGATTTACAAGGTTTCATCCGTATTGTTTCTGTTCTGTTTGGAAGGATTTATCCATAGTAGGGCAGTGTCAGTTATCCCTAGTCCTTCTAATCTCTTTATGAGAATGGCGTGGTTGACAGTGTCGAAGGCTGCAGACAGATCAACGAGAATCAGGGCGGTGCTGTTGTCCGAGTCTGCGTTTGTTTTTATGTCGTCCAATATTGAGAGGAGAGCCGATTCTGTTCCTTTCATAGGTCTGAAGCCAACTTGTGCCTGGTCTAGTAGGCAATGCTGTTCTATGAATTCTTGGGTTATTTGGTAGACGTACGTTTCTAGCAGTTTGGCTATGTAGGGTATGTTGAAGATGGGTCTGTAATTAGATAAGTCCTCTACGTTTCCTGTTGTGTCCTTGAGTAGCGGCTTGATGTATGCCGATTTGAAGACCTGCAGTACTTTACCTGTTGAGGTTGAGGAGGTTCCTGTGGTATTCCATGGGGGTTCCTTGTTTGAGAATTGTTTTGTATATGTCCGGGGAGCAAGGGTCTTCAGGAGAGCCCGATTTGTTGCTTTGGTTTACTAGTTTGACGAAAGCCTCAACTGATATTTCTGTGAAGTTTCGTAGCTTGTTTGCGTGTTCGTCTGTGTCGGTGGGGTTTGAGCTGTGAACGCTTGGTCTGTTTTGTATGGTGTGTTGGATGGAGGTTTTGTTTTTGAAGTGGTCTCCGAGGTCCTTGCAAAGTTTCGTCGATGGGATTGGCGTGTTGTTGCAGGCCGTTGGGTTTTTTATTTCGTTTATGGTTTTGAATAGTTCTTTTTGAGCGTTTGGTGCTATGAAGATTCGGTTGTCATAATGTTTCCTCTTCGCTTTTTGTATTTCCTTTTTATATGCGCGGATCTGTTGTAGGAATTTCAATTTGTTTGCGGTGGTGGTGTTGTTCCTCCATTCAGATTCTAGTTTTCGTTTTTTTCTTTTCATGGCTTTGAGTAGTGGGGTGAACCATTTTGCTGTAGTTTTCTTGCGTGATGGGGTGAAGGGCTTTTCTTTGGCGATGTCGTCAAGGGTTGTTGCAATCCAGGTATGAAGTAGGGGAACTTTTTTGTCTAGGTCTACTTCTTCCATGGTTGATGCTTGTGGTTTGCTGAGTTCTAGGAGCTCGGTTAGGTTGGAGTTTATGGTTCTCCAATTTCTTTTCATCGTGATGGGTTGCTTTTCTTGTTGATTTTTTGTCAAAGCGGCCATTGTGATTATGAATGGAATAATGAGTTGGTTGCTCCAAAGTATTTGAATTGGGGGTGCCGTGGTGATGAGATCCTTGTTGGCGAAGATTGCATCAAGTGTGTGCCCTGCTGAGTGGGTTGCACCTTTGACTAGTAGTTGTAGGTTTATGGTTGCTAGTTGGGCGGTTAAGGATTTTTGTGTGGTTGTGGTTTCTTCAAACCAGATGTTGAAATCTCCAGTGATGATCAGATGATTGTACTTGATGGCTAGGGTAGCGATTGCTTCCGTGAAGGCGTCTACGAAAGTCGCATCGTAGGTTGGTGGTCTGTATATCAGTATGAATTTCAGGTTGGTTTTCGGGTTTACTGAAAGTCGTATTAAGGACTCGCATTTATCAATCTTTAATGGTTCTTCCATTTTGATGGCCAGTAGTTCCTTGTGGATGATCGCTAGTCCCCCTGCCCCTCTTTTGGATTTTCTGTTTGGATGCATTTGAAGTCTTCAGGTAGGTAGTTATTGAGGGCGATTTTGTAGTTGTCGTCTAGCCAGGTTTCGGTTACAAATAGGATGTCTATGCCTCCTTCTGACAGGAGGTTGTATATTTCCGTTGAGTGTTTGGACATAGACCTTGCATTTATTAGATTACAGTGGATTTTCTGGGTGATATTTTGTTTTGAGGTTATTTGTTGCTCGAGTTTGTAGTTGTCTGTTCGTGGAGTTTCCGCATTGATGTCGGTAGGATGAAGAACGGCGACAGCTGCTTCTTCATTGAAGCGGTCTAGTAAGTTGATAACAGGGCTGATTAGTCTTGGTGTTTCTGCTGTTATGCTACTCAGCTGAAGATCAGCGGTGGTTTCTTCATTGGGTCCGATTTTTTGGTGGGAGGTGGCGTTGCTGGTTGTTGGTACTTCGCCGTATTGTGCAGGATGTAGTGGAAATCGATGCTGCCCCTCTGTTCTTGTAATGTAAGGGGTAATGGGGCCAGAGCCCTCCCACTCTTGTTGAGTGCCCCCCCCCCCGTCTTTTTTCCGCATGTATCAGGACATTTTTTGCATGTTTCGAGGTTTCCGTGTTGGGGTGTCGGTGTACCGTGGTTGCTGCGAGGTAAGGTGTGAGGTATAAGGATTTTTCTCTTGTGGATTTTGTTCCGGTTGTGGCTGTTTTAGGCGTGTTTTCTTCCAATGGGGCTGTTTCTTGTTGGTTCGGTCAGTGTTGTGTGTTCGCGTCTCTTGTTGCACGATCTTGTTCTCTTTCTCAGCGTCCTTTTCTGGTACGGGCCATTTTCCAGTCTAGGTGCAGGCGTGGTATGGTAGTTGGTCCTCTCTGCTGTGCGGTCGCAGTGACCTCGGTTTTCCTTCTCTGGATACGCTGGGGTGCTCAGTGTTGTTTTCGATCGGTGTGTAGGGTATATTTCCTAAGGGTGCACTGTCGGTGGGTGGGGCGGGGGGTGGGGGGGTTAGGGTGTTAATGGTCTGCTGGTATGGGATTTAGTTGGGTTAGGTAGTGGTGGGTTTCCGGGATTGGTAGAGTACTGAACTAGGCGCAGTTAGATTATTTGAGAGATCTGTATAGTGGGTGAGAGTCCTATCAGTGCAATCTAAGCATCATACAGTGCCGTTCGGAGACAAGGCTCCTGCTAAGTTTGAGAGACCTGCACAGTGGGAGAGACGGCCACCAGCGCAATCTAAACACCACACAGTGCAGTTTGGAGACGGAGCCCCTGTTAAACGAGAGACCCGCACAGTGGGAGAGAGGCCCATCAGTGCAATCTAAACCTCATAATGCCGTTTGGGGAGAGAGCCCCTGCTAAATTTGAGAGACCCGCACCATGGGAGAGAGGCTTATCAGTGCAACCTAAACATCATACAATGCAATTAGGAGACAGAACCCCTGCTAAATTTGAGAGACCTGTATAGTGGGAGAGAGGCCTATCGGTGCAGGCTAAACATCATGCAATTAGGAGACAGAACCCCTGCTAAATTTGAGAGACCTGTATAGTGGGAGAGAGGCCTATCAGTGCAATCTGAACCTCATAGTGCAGTTTGGGGACGGAGCCCCTGCTAGATTTGAGACCTGTATAGTGGGAGAGAGGCCCATCGGTGCAATCTAAACCTCATAAAATGCAGTTTGGGGACGGAGCCCCTGCTAAATTTGAGAGACCTGTATAGTGGGAGAGGCGCCTATCAGTGCAATATAAGCATCATACAATGCAATTTGGAGACAGAACCAACCCTATGCAGAGGGGATATTTAGGCACAATTATAAATTCCACCAGGGTATGCTATTGGGCACACTTCTAGATTCAACTGTGCACAGAGAGGCTATCTAGGGAAACTGTTAGGCACACTTCTATATGCAGTTAAACTACAGATGGGAGAGATTACAACGGTTTAGCTTTCGGCGTATGAGTGGTAGGGTAGTATGGCGTGAAGTAGTTGCTTCAGTGCCTGCCCTTGCCACACTTTATTGTTGGCTTCTTGCTCCTCCTGCGGATACCTGCAGATACGATCTGGAGCTGTCTCGTTGGAGTCGTCCTTTGCAATGGGGTCCTTAGCGGTGGGGCTGCCCTGGGTTGGTTGTTAATGGCCTCGG
Source organism: Ambystoma mexicanum (assembly GCF_040938575.1). Classification (NCBI taxonomy): domain Eukaryota; kingdom Metazoa; phylum Chordata; class Amphibia; order Caudata; family Ambystomatidae; genus Ambystoma; species Ambystoma mexicanum. Next base: position 1,303,493,165 of record NC_090932.1, read on the forward strand.
TAGGATGGTCAAGGGGTCAATCAGGGCACGGTGGGCGGGTCGGGAGACCAGAGACCAGGAAGCGGGGAGCTGGAGGGGTTGCAGCGGACAAAACAGGTGGATGTGGGACTAAAAAAAAGGTGGATGGGGGCAAGATGGCGGGGGAGCACCAAAATTAGGCTCAAACACTCACCAGTTCCACTCTCCAATATGCGTTCCTGGACATCGGGATTAAACTTAGTAGCCCGCATTAAGGCCATCCTTCTCATGTATGTACCGATGCAGATGGCCCGGCAAGAGGTATCGATGTGGGGCACGGTGGGCTCCATGGTGTCCTGTGCTACCAGCCTGGCTTCTCCTAGGCCTGCATTGAAGCGCGCTTGGCTCTGTGCCAGAAGTTCCCGGAGGAAGTCCGTGATTTTGTGCCGGAAGTTCTGGAAAGAAGTCCGATTTCCTGCCAAAGCCTTTGGTTAACGGCAGCCAGCATGGCATCAGGGTTGGCTTGACGCAGAGGTGTTTGAGTACAGCTTCTTTCCTTATGCCTTTAAGACTTTCTCATCCTTGCCTAGCAGTGACCGAGGGCGACTGAGGATTAGAATAGTGCCACAGCAGCGATCACAGAAGTGTGGCTGAGGATGCGCCGAAAGCAAGAGTGTATCCCCCTCCATTTGCCTATACTTGGCGTCTAGGCGCTGGTTGGTAGGCTGGGCCGCGTGTGGCTTGAGCCACCCCTTCTTGGCCAGGGTGACCAAGTCTTTCTGCATCGCAATCCCTGTCTTGGTAGAGGGTCGTTTTAGGGTGAGGACTTCTGCCAAGACCCCCACCTTGGGCTGCTCTTCCTCGGGCTGAGGCAGGCCCAAATATTCTGCCGAACCGTCCACCAGCATGCTCGGAGGTTCGGAGCTGGTAGAGGAGTGCTGGGCGCCATGGGCTGTGGTGTCGAGACCGGAGCCGGTGGCTGCTGCGTAGGCTAGTGTGGAACCGCTTGTACTGTGGGAAGCAGGGAAGCCGGAATCGTAGGCGCCGGCTGGGGCAGGGGTGGCTGCGTTGGGGCCTGTGGCGCCGAAGCCATGGGAGAAATGACTATGGGTGCCGGTGGGGTCACCTGGGAGAGCATGTCCCTGATGGCATCCCGGAGGATGACCCCCCCCCCCCCCCATCTGGGGGGTTCGCATCAGCCCTAGAAACCTTTCGAAGAACCTGTCCTCGGAGGCTGTAGAGCTGGCAGGTGATATTGACGGAGTGTCTAATGGCTGCTGGGGCACACTCTGCCTGGGGCGCTGCTGATGGATAAACAGTCGACCACGTATCTGGTTGACACCAGTCCCACCTTGAGCCTCGTTGCTCCACCCGTTCTGCCATAGGGGGCATCGGGCGAGTGGCCATTTGAAATGGCGCGGCAGCCATTTTGTTGAGCTGCATGCCACGTGCTGTTGACGTGGTGCCTGGCTCGCTGGAACCAGCCCCGTCCAAGACGCTTAGTGTTGGACCGTAAAGCCCATCCCGCACCTTAGGTCACGACCTGAAAGGCGTATTGCCTTCGGCAGGGTTGCTGGTAGCGCTGTGTGAAAGCGATCCCCTAGGAACATGATGCCGGTATTTGGGTGTAACCCCCTTGGGCGTAAGCCCGGTAAAATAATCTTGCGGTCCCTCCGCACTGATACCAGAAGGATCCAGAGACCGCTCGGCCGCCCGGCGGGCGCTTCTTTGGTAAGGAGTCGCCTTTACGGGGTGCGATGTTAAATAGAGGCCTTACCTGCGGCCGAGTGAAGTTTGACAAAAGTCCTTTAGGCCCTCCGGAAGGGACTTCTGGAAGAGCTCCCTCCACATAGCTAGCCTGTTCGTAAGTGCACGTGGAGTCAGAGCTTTGCACGCGGAACAACCCTACCAGCAGTGGTCTGGGCCAAGGCAGCGGAGGCAAAGGGCATGGGGATCGGAAATAGGGAAGAGCCCCTCGCAGGATGGACACCTGCTGAAGCCAGCTGAAGTCGACATGAGCCAGGGAAGAGCGTGGCACCGGAGGACCAAGTACCTAACTGAAAAGAAAAAGACAAAGATAGAAGGATATCCAGGGAAGAGCGTGTGGGATTACATGGCTAAAGCCAAACCCAGGAGCGCTGGTGAATTCAGCCCGTTCCCGTCGATGCAGAAAAGGGGACTGAGGAGTGGCGCCGGTGGGCGGAGTCAGGAGAGTGCATGCTCCCAGGGCCACACCACACGCGCCTCTAAATTTAAAGAGGGAAGAAGATTTTTCTGGTGAAAAAAGGTTGTCCCCTGTCCCTCGCGAGGGACGCCCATACAGTATGGAGGAAAGGGGACAGGGCGTAAGAAAATATATGGGATACATTACTCAGCGTATTCGTATTTCTGATGCTTGTATCTGCTTAGATTCACATGCTGTGCCTAGGCCCACATGTAGTGGAAGCTGCAGAGTATTACAGTTGGTTTTTCGAAACTCGAAAAGGGACGAACAGGTTGTGCCAGTAATACTATCCCTAGTGTGACGTCCCCTGTACCCATGATCCCCCCCCACGCATGTAGGACCCTCAGATTGTATTTTTTCTGACATGAGGTAGCATGAGGAGTAGCGCGAGTACAGAGTATCCAAGCAGATAAGATAGATAAGACTACAAGCATCCATGCGCCTTCTCGCATGTGAATCTAGGCAGAAACAAGCATCAGTAATACAATTACGGCGAGTAATGTATCCCTTCTGAGGTTTGCGGAATCTGCTTAGATCACATGCTGTGCATAGATTAGCAAGCAGTGTTAGAAGGAGGGGAGATGTGAAAAGGGTAATGAGCGAACAAATGTCTTAGAACCGCTTGTCCCACTTGCGTATCTGTCTTGGAATGAGTATCAATGCAGTAGTGCTGAGTAAATGTGGGCAAATACTGTCCAATGGAACATTTGCAATGAAAGCCAGAGTGCCTCCAGTATCTCTTCTGGAGTGGGCCCTTGGCGTAAAAGGAAGTGTTTTATCTGATAGGGAATAGCACAGTTGGATACATCCGACTATCCACTTAGAGATGGCATTCTTAGAGATGCAGTCACCTTATCTGCCTGGCACTATAGAGACAGTTGATCTGTCTTTCTTAGCGGTCTGGTCTTGTCTAAGTAGTAGAGGACTGCTCTGTTCACATCTAGTGTGTGGAGTTTTACCTCAGCAGAGGTCTTGGGTTCCTGGAAGAAAGCCGGTAGCTCAATAGACTGGTTTACATGAAATGTGGAGATGAATTTAGGCGAGAACCTAGGGCGAGTACGTAAAACCAGCTTGTCCTTGTGTATAGTAAAGAAAGGATCCTGCACTGACAATGCTTGGATTTCACTAACCCTTCTTATGGAAGTGATGGCTACTAAGAAGGCAGTTTTATAAGTCCGGTGTATGAGACTAGACTTGTGCATAGGCTCGAATGAGGGTGCCATCAGCTTAGCGAGCACCACATTGAGGTCCCAACCTGGCAGTGGGTTAGAAATTGGAGGGTAAAGTTTCTTTACCGCTTCCATAAATGCTTTGACTGGTACCTTCCACCATGAGACCTTATTATGGGAAGTGGTGTAGGCTAACAAAGCCGCCAGGTGGACTTTTAGGGAGTTGAACACTAACTCTGCATCTAGCAAGTGGAGCATATAAATTAGAATGTTAGATGGGAGTACAATCTATGGGGTTAATCTTTTTAGTCTGGCACCAGATTACAAATCTTCTCCATTTGTCATAATAACAGTGCCTAGTGTTTAGTTTTCTTGATTCTTTCAAGATATCCATACATCTTTGCGGTAGATTGAGATGCCCGAACTCTATGACTTCAGGAGCCATGCTTCCAAATTCATTGAGTGTGGTTGTGGGTGCACCGTTAGTCCCTCGTGCTGGGTGAGTAAGTTGTACTGGCACGGGAGCTTGATGGGATCGCACATCGCCAGTTTGTGCAGATGTGGATACCACGGTTGTCTTGCCCACATAGGAGCAACTAGGATAAGCGACTTTGGTTCCTTGTGTAATTTGTTCACCACCTTCCTCATGAGAGGAGTTGGGGGAAAAGCGTAAGCAGATTTCCCTGACCAGTTCATCCATAGTGCGTTCCCCTTGGAGCCTGGCTGGGGAAACCTGGAAACAAACTCTGGGCATTGACGATTTTTGCTTGTGTCGAATAAGTCTTAAGTTGGGCAACCCCATTGAGAAAAGGAGTGTTCTACGACTTCGTGTAGGCGCCACTCGTGTTACTCTGGTAGGGGATCCCTGCTCAATGAGTCTGCTAGAGCGTCGAGTTCCCCTGGAACATGTTGTGATGACAGGAACATTTTCCGTCTGAGTGCCCATTTCCAGAGTTTCTGTGCAAGTCTGGATAGATTTGGAGAATGTGTACCCTCCTGTTTGTTGATATAAAACATTGCTGTGGTGCTGTGTTAGGATCTGCACTGACAGGTTTGTTAAATGGGGTTCAAATGCCTGAAGGGCTTTGAATACTGCCAGAGGTTCCAGCACATTGATGTGGTTCTGAGCTGCAGTGTGAGACCAAAGACCCTGAGCTGTGTGGTGAAGGTAGTAATCCCCCCCCCCCAATCCCCACCCTGCCAGTGAGGCACCAGTTGTGACCACTGCCTGTATCTGGGGTCATAGAAGGGTTTCCCTCTCGTTAGGTTCTCTCTCGTCCACCAGCGAAGATTTTGTACAAGTGTTGGCGAAACGACCAATAGATCGTCCCACTGACCGCTTTTCTGAGACCACTGTTTCGCCAACCACTCCTGTATGGGACGCATGCACAGGCACGCGTGAGGAACCAGGTATATGCAAGATGCCATCATGCCTATTAAACGCATTGCTTTGCGTACCCTCATCTGGCGGCCGGCCCGATAATGTGGTATTTTCAGTAACCTTTTTTACTCTTTCCTCTGAAGGAAAGACCAATCCTTCCTCTGTGTTTAGGATAGCTCCTAAGAATTGTTTGGAAGTGCTTGGCACTAGGCTTGATTTTTTTTTTCTCATTGATCGAGAAGCCCAATTGAAAGAGGAGGTCGATTGTTTGGATGTTTTGTCTGCAAATCAGAGGTGATTCCCCTGTTATGAGCCTGTCGTCCAGGTAAGGGTACACTGGGATTGCTGCCCTGCGCAGATGTGCTGCCACCACCGCCAGTACCTTTGTGAACACCCTTGGAGCCGAGGCTATTCCAAAAGGCAGCACTTTGAATTGGTAGTGCTTGTACGCCATCTTGAAATGCAAGAATCTTCTGTGCACTGGGAACATTGAAATATGAAAATAGGCATCTTTCATATCCAGTGTTGCCATGTAATCCCCCTTTTTTAGTAGCGGGATTACCTCTTGTAGCGTAGTCATGCAGCACTTTTGTGGCTTGACATACTCGTTTGCAGGGCATAAATCTAATACAGGGCGCATTGTTAGATCTTTCTATGGCACAAGAAGTAAGTTGAATAAATACGATATGCATTACTTACCGTAAAATCTTTTGATGATTGTATCCGCTTAGATTCACATGCTGTGCATACTCCGACATCCAGTGGTCACTGCGGAATATTGCATTTTGTTTTTCGTAGTTAAAAAGGGGACGTTGACATAGGCGTGTCTGTAATCCTATCCCTATATTGACGTGCAGTGTACCCAAAATCCTTCACGCTTCGAGGTCCCTCTGTTTCTATTTTTTCCTCGCCCTGAGGGAGCCTTCTTAGGCGCGAGCGAGTACAGAAAAGAGAGAGAAAGTAATAGACGTCTATGTTCCTTCCATCCGAGCAGGGAGGAAGGGTGGGCGCATGTTAATCTAAGCAGATACAATCAGCAATGCTTTTACGGTAAGTAATGCATGTCTTCTGATGTTTGTTAATCCGCTTAGAATCACATGCTGTGCATAGACTCGCGAGCAGTACCTTGAGTTGGAGGTGGGTTGTGAGAAGGAACAGTAGAGAAAAGATGTCTTAATACTGCTTGTCCCACCTGGGAATCAGATCTAGAATGGGCATCTAGACAGTGTTTTGTAAAGGTGTGTACAGAACTCCAGGTTGCCGCTTTGCAAATGGACTCGAGGGACATTTGCAATGAATGCTATGGAAGCCCCAGTGTCTCGAGTAGAATGTGCTCTTTTCTTGAAGGGTAGTTCTCTCTTAGCAAGAGAGAAACAGAGTGATGCATTGGGCAATCCATATAGATATAGTGGACTTTGAAACTGCATCTCATTCTCTTCCTGCTGCCACTGAGACAAAGAACTGATTAGTCTTTCTCAGTGGTCTAGTTCTTTCCATATAAAACATGACCGCTTTGCGCACATCAAGTGTGTGCAGGCTTTTTTCTCTGAAGTTTGATGGGTTTTGAAAGAACGTTGGTAGTTCTATAGACTGGTTGACATGGAATTTAGAAATGAATTTTGGTGCAAACCTAGGATGTGTGCATAGAACCACCTTATCCTTGTGAACTGTTAGAAAGGGGTCTAGTATAGAGAGCGCTTTTAGTTCACTTACTCTCCTAATGGAGGCGATAGCTATTAAGAAAGCAGTTTTAAGAGTGAGGTTCTTAAGTGTTGCTTTGTGCATGGGTTCGAAGGGGGAGCCCATGAGCCTGGTTAGTACCACGTTTAGATCGCATCCGGGAGCTGGGTTAGATATAGGAGGGTGGATCCTTTTTACTCCCTCCATGAAGGCTTTAATAACTGGAACTTTCCACCATGAGACCTTCTGTTGAGACGTGGTGTATGCAGAAAGTGCAGTTAGATGAACTTTAATAGAATTAAAGACTACCCCGGAGTCTAATAAGTGAGTCAGGTAAAGAACAATCTGTGTGGGAGAGCAGTCAACAGGGTTGATGCTCTTTCCTCTACACCAGATGATGAAGCGTTTCCACTTGCTGGAGTAGCAGTAACGAGTGTTGGATTTCTTGAAGAAGGATGTCAAGGTGCTCTGGTGATGGGGGTCTGTATGTAGGGGACCGACTGAATTCTATGCAGTACCCGTGGGCTATAGTTGACAATACCCAACGGTCCGTTATACCCTCCCATGCTGGTAGAAAAGAGGTTAGCCGGCCCCTGACCGGCAATGCATGGGAGGGGACCCGAACCTTCGGGTCATTTGGTGTTGGTAGCCTCTAGGAGTGGGGCCCTGACCTCTTCCCTTGCCACAACGTTGACCTCTGAGCGTATTGGCTGCTTGCTCCTTGAGTAGAGGACCAGTTGCCTGCTGAGGAGTATTGTTGTTGTTGCTGCTGTCTTTGGCCTCGAAAAAAGCGTCTGTTGCCGTAACCTCGCTTATTGAGAGGCCTTGAGATCTGGTCTAGAGTTTTTAGGGTATCGAAATCCTTAGCAGTCTCTAGCGCGTCGTCCACCGCTTTACCAAACAGGTTGGAATACTCGATTGGTTTACTGATGAGTGACGACTGGGTCTCTGGTTTAAAAACAGAGTTCCGGAGCCAGACATGACGCTCGAGAAGTATCCCCTGAACTAAAGCCCGGCCAGCCGTCTCCACAGCATCTAGTTTGTTCCTGATGATGCTTTGGTTAACCAGGGTACCTTCGGTCACAGTGGCTAACAAGCGAGTTCGTAATGGTTCAGAGACTGAGGTCTTGGCGTCATTTTCCCCATTGGGCATCAGCATAGCTTTCCAGTAAGATATTGCTATTGGCAATTCTGGTGGAAAAAGCTGCCGAGGGTGTAATCCTCTTTCCCAGGGTGTAAAGCTTCTTTCCTTCTTTGTCTGGGGGTGCTTCGCTAGTAGATAGCGAAACCCCTGCCCTTTTCCTTGTGGTGGTTACTACCAAGGAATCGGGTATTGAGTGACCCTTAATGTATAATGGGTCAGAGGGTGAGGGAGTAAACCGCTTCTCAATTCTAGGGTTGACCCCTCTAACCAACGTAGGTGTTGATAACGATGGAATGAGTCGTCTCTTGACGGAGGCGAGAAGTGGAATGGCCTGGCTAGTAGGTGGTTTCTCTGATTTTTTTTTACAAAATCTTTTTCAGGAGTGATTTCCCCTGTATCAATCTCAAAACGTGCCGATGCTTTCCGTAGTAGCGCATTGAAAGTAGGTTGTCATCTACAGGTGACGAGTTTCTGACTGGTGTGGTTTGATGAGAGGACAGGTCCAGACCGTCTGGGTCTGTCGACGCTCCTGGGGACTTCCAGGGCTGTGAGCCACCTCCATCTGGGTCTTCTTCAAAGCCCCCACCACCCATGTCTGGGTTTTCCTCAAAACCTTCTAGGTTTTGTTGATCTTCCACATTAAGGAACTCCTCATCCTCTTGGAAGTGAGATTCTTCTTCAGTGAGGTCATATGCATTAAACCCCTCTTGAAGTGGATTAAATAGTCTTGGGTATTTAGCCCTGGGGTCTTCAAGAAGTACCTCTTTTGATCTTTTGGGTGTTACATGTGCAGGGATGGACATGAACCTATCCAGTTTATCCATACATGATTGGAATCTTTCTAAAGTCCATTGGGGTAACCCAGAATGGTCTGGAGGCGAAAAGGGAAGCTCTTCCGCCTGTAGCCGTCTAGCTCTTTCATATAACATCGAGAATAAACTCCCTTCGCCTTCTGAGAATCCTTCTCGTGGGCTAGGTCTTTCCTTCGACGTAGGAGGAGGGTCCTGCCTGCCTTCCGGTTGTCTCAGCGTCTCCCTGGCCTTGTGAGCGGGGCTCGGCGAATCCTTCACCGCCTGTCTGAGCATCAGTGGAGACTATTCGAGCCAAGCTCTCGACGACTAAACTGTCCGTCGAGGGTTCAACTGGCATCATGTTGGGAGGTGCCAAGGCCTTGTCGCCGACGGGAGCTCTTACGAGGCGCATCGGCTGCTGTTTTGGTTGTAGCGCCCTTATCTGTGGACAGCCCAGTCGCAGGTCGCGGCTGCGGGGAGGGCTTACGACCCTAACGGTCGGCAGAAGCCGACGGTAGGCCCGGCGTCTGTTGGCGCTAGGCCTTTCTTCGACTAAGTGCCATGGGTTGTGTGTTTATCCTTCTGTTTCTTGTGTGCGTCAGTGTCGCCGGGGTGTACATCCCCATATGTAGGGTGTAAGCCGAACTTGTCGGGCCGGGGACAGACGCGGAGGAGCGGGAGCGCTCCCTAGAGAGGTCTACCACCTCTGTATCAGAGGTTGTTTTATCACTGTCCTCGTCACATTCGGCGGCGGCGGGTGAGGAATCAGCTCTAGACTGTAGGCTGCCCACCTCTTGACCCTGCGGTCCTTTAAAGTCTTTGGGCGAAGAAGTTTGCAGGCCGCACAGCCGTCCTCTTTGTGGTCGAGGGGTAAGCAGCAGTTACACCACTTATGCTCATCTTTCCACGTGAATTTGCCCTTACAGCGTGGGCAAAATCTAAAGGGAGTCCTCTCCCATAGCGGAGGATACAGTTAAAAGTGATAACGGCCCCGAAGGAAAGGGGGGTGAAAGAGAAAGGCATTCTTAGAAAAAGAAGTGCCCCACGCCCCCACTCTCCCTACTGTATAGGCCGGCGAGGCCGGGCCACGTGTTCGACGGAGGCGATCCTTCAGCGCTGCTGAAATCACTGCCGTCGAATATCTTATTCGGCGTTGAAACAGTTTAGCCGTCGAAGGACGGATTAGGATTTAAAGTAATTATGAAATAAAAACGACCAAGGGTCGAATAAATGTTATTTAGCAATTTGTCTCCAACGAGCTCTGCATTAGTGCGACTAGATTCTGGGCAGAAAAAAAGACAATCTGAGGGACCTCGACGTGTGAGGGATATTGGGTACACTGCACGTCACTATAGGGATAGTATTACAGACACGCCTATGTCGAGGTCCCCTTTTCGACTATGAAAAACAAAATGCAATACTTACCTGGTTGGTTGGGACTACTTCTATGGCGTCCTTTAATAGAAGCGTTATTTCTTCTAGAAGAATCCACTGATGTTCCTCTGAGTGGATTTTCTGTAGTGGGGGGTGGTCATGAGGACGTTGAAGTAGTTCTATGCCGTAGCCCCCTGCTACTGTGGACAGCACCCATCTGTCCGAGGAGATACCCTCCCATGCGTGGGTGAAGTTGGAAATGCGTCCTCCTACTGGAGATGCATGGGAGGGTACCTGGAGCGGAATGTCACTTGCTCTGAGGTGGGGTGCCACCTCGAGCTGGGCCTCTGCCCCGACCACCACAACCTCTGCGTTGGCCTCAGGGATAGCCTTGGAAGGCTTGTCCTTGATTATTCCCATAGGAACCTTGGCCTTGATTGTAGCCAGATCCTCTGAATTTCGGCCCCGAAAAAAAGCAAAAATTACTGTTACCCCTTTGACCAGTAGGCTTGTTTGTGAGTGGACCTAAATATTTTAGAGTGTCATACTCATCCTTTGCTGTCTTAAGTGCGTCTTCCACAGCCTTGCCGAAGAGCACATTAGGCTCCACTGGCAGGTTTATTAGAGTGGCTTGCGTTTCTGGCCTAAAGACTGACTTGCGAAGCCATGCATGCCTCTTTATAATAGTCCTCTGCAATTACTCTTCCGGCATTGTCAGATGCATTGAAAATTATTTGAGGAGACCGGTAGATACAGCCCTTCCGTATGCTGCCACTTGAGCTAGTTGCGATGTAAGTGGCTCAAGGGTGGACGAAAGTAACGCAGAAATCTCCTCCCACTTATGGCAGTTATAACTGGCCAAAAGTGTAGCGTTGTTGGCTATTCTAGTTTGATAGGCCACAGAGGAAGCAACCTTTCTGCCCATGGCATATATCTTTTTGCTTTCCTTATCCGGTGGGGCCTCGGAGGAAGCAAGGGGTGTGCCTGCTCCCTTTCTTGTCGTGGTAACAATCAATGAGTCTGGTTTTAATTGGCCTATTATATATAAAGAGGTCTGATGGTGCAGGCCTGAATAGTTTTTCCACGTGCGGGTTAACGGCCTGTGTGAGATTGGGTGCTTCTAAGGAAGGCTGTTTTCTGCGTTGGACCGATTTTAGTAGTGTGGATAAACTGATCTACTGTCCTTTTGTCCCCCAGTATATGTTCAGCGAAGTTTCTATCCTCCTGTACCTCCTGTGTGTAAATTTGGAAGTGTTCTGCCGCTTTGGCTAAGACTTCATTAAGGGGTTGATTATCGACAGGGGAATCAACCACTGCAGTGTCCCGATTAAGAGGGGAATCTTTGGAGTACATGTTAGCCTCCTGGTCTGCCTCTAGGTCTTCATCATCCCCATAATAAATTTCGTCTGCATCCTCTAGCCTCTTCATTAAGTTGAGGGTCAGATGTTTCCACAAAAGAGATCCTCCTCGTCTTCTGGTTCTATTTCATGGTCATATAGATCTATAACGGTACTTTTTAAGGGGGCATTAGAGCAAGACCTCCTAGAAGGGGGTTGAGTAGGTAAAGCAGAGGCTTGAGAGCCGGAAGGGGCTGTGGTTGGAGGAGTGTCATAGAAACTTTGAAAGTAACCCAGGTTTTAAAAAAAATAATTGCCATAAAGGTCATTCTTCGTGTAACCCTATCAAAAGCTTGTTAAGACAATTCCTTTGAACTTGGGATCACAATAGATTGAGGGGAAACACCCAAGTCCTCACCAGTGGGAGGTATGGTTCTAGGACTAGTCCTTAGGTTTCTCTATGGGCTTGGATCATGTTCTTTTTTGTGGCGTCTTCTCCCTATGAGGGCTCTTGTCCCTATGAGGGGTCTTAAGAGGACTTTTTATGATGTTTTTCCCCACCCTGAGGCCCAGAGGAGCGTTTCGCAGACTTCTTGAGGCTTGCTGCTTTGTCTGACGATGAACGTCGAACTTCAGGTGTGGGAGCCGAAGCTTCGTCCGTGGACAATCTACCTTCGGAAGGAGTCTTTTGACGGTTGGCCCATGTCGTATGGCGATCTTGATCGAGATTGCCCAGAGGACCGGGACTCTGGACTCTGTGGACCTTTCATGGGTTGTCGAACATTGTAGAGTATTCGACTCATCGGTCGAATGTCGACTGGGGCTTATGTGCTTGGTGGCATGTGCTTTTGTAGCGCTGCCGCCGCCGGGTGTAGTCCCCACAACATGGCCGCTGTCCTGTCCTATGGGGTCAGGGGTCTGTGCTTGAGTAGGTGAAGCTACTCCGATGCTCTCACCGTCCGAAAGTACGCGTCACTGCCTTCGCTAAAGGCTCACTCTACCTTCAGGGCCTTTAACGTCTTAGGCTTGAAGAGCCTGTACGATCGACAAGATGTTTCGGCGTGGTCTCTTGGGAGACACAAATTACAAACTAAATGTTTGTCCGCACAGGGAAATTTACGGTTACACATAGGGCAAAATTTAAATGGTGTATTTTGTATTTTCCATAATTATGGGTTATGGAAATGGCAGCTGGGTGAACAATCTGTAGGAAGGGGAGAATATGCATACTATAATGCCCCCCCCTCTCTCTCCCTACTGTCTAGGCCGAACAGTCCGTCGCGGTGGTCTCCGACGGGCAGTTTTCTTTCTTCACCAGCATGGTGTTTCGACAGTCGATGAAAGGATAGAAAGAAAAACTATCGTAATTGTGTAAACGTCAATGGCTTATCGCCGAAAGGATCTCCTCTATACGCGTCCGTCTAGCATGCAGAAAAAAACAGAGGGACCTCGAGGCATGAGGCATGAGGGATCCTGGGTACAGTGGATGTCACACTAGGGATAGTAACACTGGCACGCCCTGTCGACTTCCCTTTTCGAGTTTCGAAAACAACTACTACTCTGCAGCATCCACTAGATGTCGGCCTATGCACAGCATGTGATCTGAGCAGATTCCACAAGCCTCAGAAAAAGAAAAAAAAATGATATATATATATGAATGATACATTACTCACCGTAATTGTATTTCTGATGCTTGTATCTGCTTAGATTCACATGCTGTGCATAGGCCGACATCTAGTGGAAGCTGCGGAGTATTACAGTTTGTTTTTTGAAACTCAAAAATGGGCGCCGACACAGGGCGTGCCAGTAATACTATCCCTAGTGTGATGTCCACTGTACCCAAGATCATCTCACGCGTCTAGGATCCTCAGATTGTATTTTTTCTGACATGAGGTAGCATGAGGAGTAGCGCGAGTACAGATAATCCAAGCAGAAAAAAGGTAAAACTACAAGCAATCATGCGCTTTATCTCCGAGGGGGGGGGAAGGGTGGGTCGCATGTGAATCTAAGCAGATACAAGCATCAGAAATACGATTACGGTGAGTAATGTATCCCTTCTGAGGCTTGTGGAATCTGCTTAGATCACATGCTGTGCATAGATTAGCGAGCAGTACCTGAAGGAGGTGGGATGTGAGAAGGGTCAAGAGCAAATAAATGTCTTAGACCCGCTTGTCACACTTGTGTATCTGCCTTGGAATGGGTGTCAATGCAGTAATGCTGAGTAAAAGTGTGAATAGAGCTCCAAGTAGCTGCTTTGCAAATGGTGTCAAGGGGTACATTTGCAATGAAAGCCAGAGTGGCCCCAATGCCTCTAGTAGAGTGGGCTCTTGGCGTGAAAGGCAGAGTTATTTCAGAGACTTCGAGATGGCACCTTTAGAGACGCGATCCCCCTCTCTGCCTGTAGCTACGGAGACAAACAGTTGATCTGTTTTTCTTAGCTGTCTGGTTTTATTTACATAGTAGAGGACCGCCCTACGCACATCTAGGGTGTGTAGTTTCACCTCAGCCGAGCTTTGAGGGTACTGGAAGAAAGCCAGAAGCTCAATGGACTGGTTTACATGGAATTTTGATATAAACTTAGGTGAGAACATAGGGTGTGTGCGTAAAACCAGTTTGTCTTTATGGACAGTAAAGAAGGGATCCTGCACTGACAGAGCCTGAATTTCACTGACCCTTCTTATAGAAGTAATAGCTACTAAGAAGGCCGTTTTATAAGTCAGGTGTTTGAGACTGCTTTTATGCATGGGCTCAAAAGGGGGTCCTATGAGCTTGGCTAGCACCACATTAAGGTCCCACCCTGGTGGTGGGTTTGAAATAGGAGGGTGAAGTCTCTTTACTCCTTCCATGAAGGCTTTAACTACTAGTACTTTCCACCACAAGACCTTGCTATGGGAAGTAGTGTATGCCGACAGGGCTGCCAGGTGTACTTTCAGTGAGTTAAAAACCAATCCTGCATCTAGCAAGTGGAGCATGTATGTAACAATAGTGGAAGGAGTGCAATCAACAGGGTTGATTTGTCTACTCTGGCACCAGATAACGAACCTCTTCCACTTGTCAAAGTAACAGTGCCTTGTGTTTGGCTTCCTAGATTCTTTTAGGATGTCCATACACCTCTGTGGTAAATTGAGATGTCCATGCTGCCAGGTTCATTGAGTTGGGTTGCTGGTGCACTGTTTGACCTTGGTGCTGGGATAGTAGGTTGTACCAGGCTGGAAGTTTGATGGGCTTGCACACCGCCATATTGCGTAGGTATGGGAACCACGGTTGTCTTGCCCACATGGGAGCAACTAGGACGAGCGTCATTGATTCTCTGTTCATCTTGTTCACCACTTTCCTGATGAGGAGTTGGTGGAAAAGCGTATGCAAACATCCCTGACCAGTTCATCCACAGGGCGTTCCCCCTGGGAGTCTGGTTGGGGAACCTGGATGCAAATCCTGGGCATTGTCTGTTTTCGCTTGTGGCGAATAAGTCTATAGTGGGGAAACCCCACTGAGAGAAGATATCTTCTACGACCTCTCTCTGTAGAACCCATTCGTGTTCCTCTGGGAGGGAGTCTCTGCTCAGAGCATCCGCTAGGGAATTGAGCTCCCCTGGAACATGTTGTGATGACAGGAAGATGTTCCGTCTGAGTGCCCATATCCAGATTTTCTGGGCAAGCTTGGACAGATTTGGCGAACGAGTCCCTCCTTGCTTGTTCAGGTAGAAGATGGCTGTTGTGCGGTCCGTCCGGATTTGCACTAACAGGTTTAGTAGGTGGGGCTCGAACGCTTTAAGCGCTCTGAATACTGCCAGAAGCTCTAGCAGGTTGATGTGGTTCTTGGCCACTGAGGGAGACCAGAGACCCTGAGCTGTGAGGTGGAGATGGTGAGCTCCCCACCCCGTCAGACATGCATCGGTAGTGACTACTGCCTGTACTTCGGGATCGTAAAAGGGTTTCCCCTGTGCGAGATTCTCTCTTGTCCACCAGTGAAGGCTTTGTACTAGTGTTGGCGAAACGACCACTAGATCGTCCCACTGACCACTTGCCTGAGACCACTGTTTCGCCAACCATTCCTGCATGGGACGCAGGCGCGCGTGGGGAACCAGGTAAATACATGACGCCATCATGCCCAGTAAACGCATTGCTTTGCGTACCGTTATTTGGCGACCGGACTGATAATGCGGAATTTGCAGTAGTATATTCTGAATTCTTTCCTCTGAAGGAAAGGTCAACCCCTCTCGAGTATCTAGGATTGCTCCTAGGAACTGTTTGGAGGTGCTTGGCACCAGGCTTGACTTTTTCTCGTTGATTGAGAAGCCTAACTCGTGGAGGAGGTCGATAGTCCTTTGAATGTTTGTCCTGCAAATTACTGGGGTTTCCCCCGTTATGAGCCAGTCGTCCAGATAAGGGTACACTGGGATTGCCTCCCTGCGTTGGTGTGCAGCCGCCACCGCCAGTACCTTGGTGAATACCCTTGGTGCTGAAGCTATCCCGAAGGGCAGTACCTTGAATTGGTAGTGTCGACTGTCCACCTTGAAGCACAAGTACCTTCTGTGCGCTGGGAACATGGAAATATGAAAATAAGCATCTTTCATATCCAAGGTTGCCATGTAATCCCCTTTTTTAGGAGGGGTATTACCTCTTGTAGCGTAGTCATACGAAACTTTTGGGGCTTGACATACTTGTTGGCAGGCCGCAAGTCCAATACTGGGCGCATTGTCAAATCTTTCTTTGGCACAAGGAAGTAAGTTTAATAAATACCCTTGTTTACGTGGTGTCCCGGGACGAGTTCTATCGCGTCCTTTTCTAGCAGAATGGCGATCTCCTCGAGGAGAATCTTCTGATGTTCTAAAGAGTGTACTCTTTGTCGTGGAGGATGGTTCCCGGGACGCTGCAGTAGTTCTATACAGTACCCTGTGGATACTGTTGACAGCACCCATCTGTCTGATGTGATCCCTTCCCAAGCCTGGGTGAAGTTGGAAATGCGTCCCCTTACTGGGGTTGCGTGAGAAGGGACCCTGAACTGAGCGTCACTGCTTTGGTGGAGGCGTGCCGCCTCCCTTGCTGGGGCTGACTGCCTTTACCACGACCTCTTCTATTACCCCTGCCGTAACCCTGGGTAGACTGTTGGCTGTTCCACTGTGTACCCTGCCCCTGGGAATAGTTAGATCCTCTCTGGGAATTTTGGCCGCGTGGGCGACGAAAATTACTATTCCCTCTCTGGTTAGGGGGTTTATTGGTTAACTGGCCAAGGGACTCGAGCGTCTCGTATTCGTCCTTGGCATTCTTCAGTGCGTCTTCGACCGCCTTACCAAACAGATCGGCTTCCACCGGTTTGTCCAACAATGATGCCTGTGTTTCTGCCTTAAAACCAGACTGCCGTAACCACGCATGTCTCTTGATAACAGTGCCTTCTGCTATCAATCTGCCTGCGTTGTCCGCGGCGTCAAAGGTTGCTTTCAAAATGTAACCAGACACGGCTCTACCCTCTGCGGAAATCCAAGCTAACTGGCCCTTTAAAGGTTCAGGAGTAGAGGCTATGAGTGCCGCGACTTCTTCCCACTGATGGCAGTTGTAGCTGGCCAACAGGGTGGTGGAGTTTCCAATCCTTGCTTGATAGGCGGACGTTGAGGCTACTTTCCTGTCGAAACCATATAGTTTTTTGCTCTCCTTGTCGGGAGGAGCTTCGGACAATGACAAGGGTGTGTCCTCTTATATAGAGGGTCAGACTGGGGTGCCCTGAAAAGTTTTTCAACCCTGGGATCGACTGCTCTGGTGAGGTTCGGGTTCACCAGGGACGGGTCTATTCTTCGCTGAATGGACTTAAGGATCGGGATGGTCTGGGGAACAGGCCTCCTTTCTCCCACTAACTCCTCTGCGAAATCCCTCTCCTCCTGGACACCGTGGGTGTCAATGTGGAAACGTTCTGCTGCACGTGCGAGAACCTCATTTAGGAGGGGTTGGTTAGCGACAGGGGAGTCGGTAACCGGGGCTTCGTTTTCTACTGGGGAATCTACTCTGTAGGTTTCAGGGTCTTCCTCTTCTTGGTCCTCATCATCCCCATAGTATCCCATCCCGGTTTGCTCTTCTACTATGCCAAATTCTTGGTCCTCACCAAAGGAAGCCTCTCCTTGATACAGTGAGTACGGTCTTGAGTATGGTTGTACCTCGAAGGGGTCTTTAGACCTCATCGGTGTTTCAAACCGGGGCTTCTTACTCGGGGGGATGGGATCATTAGAGCCTGAGGGTGTCGCCCCTTGTGGATCATACGAACGGAAATGGTCTGGATTTTTATCGTAAAAATCAGCCAAAGACGACATCCTTGACATGACCCTATCTATGTCTTCACTGGACCATTTTTTGGAACTCGGAATGACTTTCAGCAAGTCTCTGGGATTTATCTTGAGTAGATTTTCTGGTTTTAGACATATCAGCAGAACTGGTCTTGTCTGTCTGTTTAGGGGGAGTGGTGTGTTTCACAGGTGTGGAAGAGTGCAAAGGCTGCTTCTGCTGTTTTCCCCCCTCCCCGTGAGTGGATAAGGAACAAGTTACTTACCTGTAACTGTTGTTCTCCAGCATGGGTCTGGCATGGATTCACATGCTCATGAATATTCCCCGTCGTCAGGCTGGGAATCCTCGGTAAAGAAAAAACCAGTATCAGTTTCGTTTCTGATCTGTCTTTCGTAGTAATAACCAATCACTGGTCTCTGCGTCATACTGACCACAGCCAATGACTGCCCTCTACCTAAGCACCGCCTCTGGCAGCCATCTTCAGATTTGGAAGCACGTGAAGTGGCAGTATGACCAAGTGAAGAGCCGCAGAGGGGTAGGCGGGAGGGTTCGCATGTGAATCCATGCCAGACCCATGCTGGAGAACAACAGTTACAGGTAAGTAACTTGTTCCTTCTCCAGCATGGGGTCTGGCATGGATTCACATGCTCATGAATAAAGAATACATAGCAGTACACACATGCACAACCACGGGAGGTGGCAAAGGCTCAACATTAAGCATCACATCAACTCAACATTAAGCATCTTACCTCCTCACCAGGCTCACCTCAGGCGAACAGGTTGCGCAGCACTGCTTGGCCGACCCTGGACTCCTCCCTGGAATCCCGGTCGACGCAGTAGAATTTCGTGAAGGTGTGCGTCGACCTCCACGTAGCAGCCCTGCATATGTCCAGCAGGGGCACACCAGATAGGAACGCCGTGGTAGCTGCGATCGCTCTGGTGGAATGGGCTCTCGGACGGCCAGGCAGCGGTCGGTTTGCCAACCGGTGACAGTACATGATACAGCCGGAGAGCCATCTGGAGATGGAAGCCTTCGAGAGAGCCTTCCCCTGATTGACAGGTCCAAAGTTCACAAAGAGTTGTGACGTCTTCCGAAAACCTTTCGTGCGGTCCACGTAGAACTTCAGCGCTCTAGCTACATCCAGCGAGTGCAAAGTCCTCTCAGCCGGCGACGAAGGCGACGGGAAGAACACAGGTAACACCAAGGGTTCGTTGAGATGAAAGTCCGACGGTACCTTGGGCATGAAGGAGGGGTGCGTCCTGAGCACTACCCTCGTGTCGTGGAAAGTCAAGTACGGGGCCTTGCAGGAAAGGGCCTGGATCTCTCCCACTCGTCGTGCGGAGGTGATGGCCACGAGAAAAGCTGTTTTCCACGATAGAAACTTCAACGGGGCCGAGTGCAGAGGCTCGAACGGAGGTCCCATGAGTTTGGTCAGTACCACGTTGAGCTCCCACGCCGGGGCCGGAGCCTTCACCGGCGGGAACGATCTGAACAGTCCCTTCATGAACTCTTTCACCAGACGATGAGACCACAAGGACGTCCGGCCCGTGGTTCTGGTGTATCGGGAGATCGCAGCAAGATGAATCTTGATGGACGCGTGTGCCAGACCAGCTTTGGCCAGCGTCAGCAGGTACGGCAGCACTTGGGGAGCCGTAATCCGTAGAGGGTTAATCTTCTGTGCGTGGCACCAGACAGAGAACCTCTTCCATTTGTGTCCGTAGCATTTAAGAGTCGAGGACGCCCTGGCCTTTGCAAGAACCTCTCTGCAGTCGGCCGGTATGTCGTATCCTCCAAACTCTAGCGCTGCAGGAGCCAGGCCTGCAAGTTCAGCGACTTCGGGTCGTGGTGGAGGATGGCGCCTCCTTCCCTGGAGAGTAGATCCGCGTCCGCCGGCAGCTTGATTGGCGGGGACGCCGACAAGTCCAGAAGGTCCGGGAACCATATCTGCCTCGGCCACGCAGGTGCGACGAGGATCATCCTGCACCGTGACCTCTTGAGCTGGTTGACGAGCCGGATTAGCAGAGGCAAGGGAGGGAACGCGTAGAGGAACAGGCCCTCCCAGGGGAACGAGAAAGCATCGCCCATGCTCCTCGTCTGGGGAAACCTGCTGGCGAACCTCCGGCACTTGGTGTTCGTCGCCGTCGCGAACAGGTCGATCTGGGGTGTGCCCCACCGTCGGAAGAGGCGATCCACCAGATCCTGCCGTAGTTCCCACTCGTGGCACGAGCGCAGCTCCCTGCTGAGTGAGTCGGCGATGGTGTTTTTTATCCCTGCCAGATGAAACGGCACCAGAAGAATCCCTTGGGCGACGGCCCAATGCCACAGGTCCTGCGCCTCCTTGGACAGCGCTGGGGACCTGGTTCCGCCCTGTTTCCTGATGTAAAACATGGTGGTGGTGTTGTCGGTGAAGATCCTCACCACCTTGCCCTTGAGGGACGGAAGGAAGGACCTGAGAGCCCAAAACACTGCACGGAGCTCCAGGACGTTGATATGCAGGGACTTCTCCGTCGGGAGCCAGAGTCCCCTTGCGTGCAGATTTTCGGTGTGCGCTCCCCACCCTTCTAGGGAGGCATCCGTGGTCACAGTCACCTGGTGGGCTGGGGTCTGGAAGTCCATGCCCGCCGTCAGATGCGCGCGGGTGCCCCACCACCGTATCGCTCGTCGGAAACTCTCGTCGAGCTTGATCCTTTCCTCGAAGCTGCCCGTCGTCTGGATCCAGCGCGCATCCAGGAACTCTTGCAACGGGCGCATCCGGAGCCTGCACATGGGAATGAGGTAGATGCAGGAAGACATCATCCCGAGGAGGGACTTGATGGACCTCACCTTGGCCGCGTCGGCCACCAACATCCGTTGCACCTTGCCCAAGATGGTCCTGGTCCTCTCCTCCGACGGGGAGGCCAGAAGGGACACTGTGTCGAGCCTCGCTCCCAGAAACAGTGCGACTTGCGCGGGCACCAGGTGGGATTTGGCGTAGTTCACGGAGAATCCCAGGTCCGTGAGGAGTTGGACGGTCCTTGCCGTGTGGACCACGGCGAGCTCCCTCGTCTTGGCGCGGATGAGCCAGTCGTCCAGGTAGGGGTAGACGTGAATCCCCTCGCGGCGCAGCTGCGCCGCCACCGGTGCGAGGCACTTGGTGAAAACCCTGGGTGCCGACCGCAGTCCGAAGGGAAGGGCTTTGAACTGGTAATGACGCCCTTGGACCACGAATCTGAGGAATTTTCGGTGCCCCTTTAGGATGGGAATGTGGAAGTAGGCATCCTCCAAATCCAACGACGATAGGAAGTCTCCTTCCTCCAGCTGACCCAGGACGTGCTGGAGGGTGACCATCCGGAACTTCTGCGCCTTGATGAACTTGTTCAGGCGTCGCAGGTCCAGGATGGGGCGCCATCCTCCCGTCTTCTTCTTCACGAGGAAGTAACGCGAGTAGACTCCGGAGCCCCGAAGCCTCTTTGGGACGAGTTCGATGGCGCCCTTTCTGAGCATCGCCTTTACCTCCAGGAGAAGTTGAGGGACGTGAAGTTCTTTCCTGGCCACGGGGGGGACGCGCGGGCACCTTCTTTGAAACTCGAGCGCGTGGCCCCGGGCCAGGGCGTCCAGCACCCAACGGTCGGTGGAGATGGACTCCCACACGCTGACGAAGCCCGCCAGCCGGCCTCCCACCGGGGTGCTTCGGTGGGGGCCCGACCCCACGGCCGGTTCAATCCTGCTTGGACGCGGCCTTGCCGCCTTGGCGACGACGGCGGGGGCCGCCAGACTTGCCTCGTCCTCTGTAGGCCTCTTGCGACGACGAGCGGGCCGCTTGACGGTAGGAAGCGAAACCGCCGCCGGAACCTTTGGAGGCGCCCTTGCCTCCGCCGCTCCGAAAGGGCGTCCGCCGTTGCTGCAGTACTCCAAGGGCCCGGGCCGTCTCAGTATCCGCCTTGATGGCCTGAAGGGAATCGTCCACTGTCTTCCCAAACAGGTTGTTCCCGTCGAAGGGCATGTCCAGGACCCTGGTCTGGACGTCCTGCCGAAAGTCCGTAGCCTTGAGCCATCCGCGACGTCGAAGGCAAACGCCGTTGCCCATCTGGCGGAACCCAGTGTCGGCGATGTCCGTCGCCACGGTGATGGCGTGGTCCGAGGCCACCTCACCTTCCTGCAGGATCTCAAGGGCCTCCGCCCTCTTGTCGTCCGGCAGAAAATCCAGCAGGGGAGCTATCTTGTACCAGAGTTCCCTGTCGTAGCGGGCCACGATAGCCAAGGCGTTGGCCGCTTTAATCGTCGTCGCCGCCGACGAGATGACTCTGCGTCCCATGGCATCCAATTTCTTTCCCTCGCCGTCCGGCGGGGAAGTCGACGTGGAGGCCGCACCCCCCCCGCTTTCTTCCTGGCTGCCGCGGAGACGACGGAGTCCGGGGTAGGCTGCGCCCGGAGGCATAGGGGGGCCGAGTCCGGGACCCGGTACTTTTTCTCGTACCGGTCTCTTTTCGCTGGCGTCGTGGAAGGGTTCTTGAGGAGGGAAAGGCCCTCATCCCAAATGTCGTCCAACAGAGGCACTGCGAGGACCGTCTTCCTCTTGGTCTCGCGCCGTTGGTAAAGGAAGCCTTCCTTTTTCTTCTCCTCAGGGCAGAGTTGGAAAAGCTCGGATGCCCTGGCGATCATTGAGTGGAACGATCCAATCTCGTCGGGCGGAGAAGCCCTGGGGGGAGGCGACGACGGAAAATCCTCGTCGTATGCCTCGTCGTCCGTACCCGTCGCTGCCGTGTCAGTCCCCGTATCATCCCCTCGGGTGGACGGGGAGGAGGGCTGGACGGGGCGCGACGGTTGAAAAGGAGGCGGTGGATGGATCCTTCTTTTCTTGGTAGGGGGAACACCAGAAGGTCCCGGTTCTGGATCCCCCGACGGGAGAGGTTCCTCCGTCGGTAACGGTAGTCTCGTCCTTATCTCGGAGCATAAGGACTGTATAGCCAACAAAATGGCCGCTGAGTTGTCTTGCGGCGCTGGCAGAGGGGAATCCGACGGGCGAGCAGGGGCCCCGTCGGTATCCTCGACGATGTCGTCGTCACCTGCGTCGGGGCCCATTCCGACGGGCTGGTCTTGTTCCACGCCTAGGCCGTGGCTTAAGACCTCGATCAGTTCCTCTTCTGAGGTTGAGGCCGAATCTACGACGACGCCCTGCCCCCCCTTCTTCCCCACGGAGGGTTTCACGGGGGTCCTATCGATGGGCACGAAAGAAGACTCCCTCCGAGGAGGCAGGGAGATTCTGGGCCCCGAGGCCGCCACCACTGGTGCAGCCTCCACAGGCTGGGCCAGGGCCGCCGCGACCGTTTCGATAGAGGGCTTGGTCGAATGGATCAAGGCCTTCACCACCTTAGGTGCGCTCACCGCCTTATCCTTGAGGGAGGGGGCACTGCCACGCTCCTCCTCTGCCTTAGAGCTCGACCGGGGTCTCTCCAGGAGCTTCGCCGGGTGCTCGGCCTTCCTCTTACCCGACCCAGAGCGTTGGCTCGTGGTTGATGGTGCCGGGGAGGGTGCGCCCTGCCTGGCGCCCGTAGAGCCAGACCGTTCGGCGCTCCCGGTGCCAGCGGACTCGCGGTGCTTGGCCTTATGTTGGGCCCCCGTCGCCGGGGCGCCCTCAAAGGTCTTAGAAGACCGCTCAGATTTCTTCTTCTTCTCGCCAGACGGGCTCTTACCCTCCAGCCAGCTGGCGAGACGTTGATGGCGGTCCTTCATGGTCCGTTCCGACATGTTGCCGCAAAACGCACAGTCCTTCTCCACGTGCGTCTTGTCCCCATGAAGGCAGTAAAGGCAGAAAGAGTGTTCGTCCTCCTTGAAGACGTTCTGCAGCTGGCATCCAGGGCAGGCCCTGAACAGCTTTCCGGGCGTCGAGCTTCCCTTCTCCTGGGCCATCTCCGAGACCCGGCCTGAGAAGCTTCTGGAGTCCTCCGAAGTGTAGCTCGACGAAATCTTCACCCTTGAGGGGCACAGATGAATCCGACACGGGTCCCCGTTGATCGGATGTAGGATCGGTGGAGCTTGAGGCTCTTTTGACCGAAAGAATCGAAGTTTTTGTGAAAAAGCGCGAAAAAATAGCACTAACGCTCGAGAGCAATAGCACGAGGATCCCAACACATGAACGTGCGGTAAAAATCTGAAGATGGCTGCCAGAGGCGGTGCTTAGGTAGAGGGCAGTCATTGGCTGTGGTCAGTATGACGCAGAGACCAGTGATTGGTTATTACTACGAAAGACAGATCAGAAACGAAACTGATACTGGTTTTTTCTTTACCGAGGATTCCCAGCCTGACGACGGGGAATATTCATGAGCATGTGAATCCATGCCAGACCCCATGCTGGAGAAATGTTTTCCCTGTCCTTTTGTGGCTCCGGAGTTTTTTGACACCTGGCGTCGAGGATCGGGGGTAGGGTACCTGTTCTTCAAGCGTGGGGCCTCGCTGATTTTGTCTGCGGGCTCCGACTCCTGGAGCACGGCCTGGGGGTGGAAGTCATCTTCGTCCTCCAACGATCGAACTTCTGTTAGCCTAGGGAGCGAGGCACTCTTGGCAAGAGTGGATGATTGCCTGGAGTCATGGGGCGATCTCGATCGAGAACGCCCAGAGGACACCGAATCTGACCGTTCTGTTTGCGCCTCTTTCCGGGAACTCAACGTCGTCGAGTCTCGGTTGGACTTTGTGTGTTTAGTGTGTGTGGTGTGTGAAGCGCTTGTGTCGCCGGGGGTCTTCCCCATAGCCGCCCTGCCGGACGGCCTTCCGAGGTCGGGGACTTGCACTCGGCTGTCTTTTGACGCCGTAATGCCCTCGCCGTCCGAAAGTACGGCATCGCTGAAGGCGCCCTCCGCTGCCATGGCCGCTTGCCTGGCGTGGTGGGCCCAACGCTTCGAACGGTCCTTAGTGTCTTAGGTTTAAACCTACTACACGCTCTGCAGTTCGCTTCGGGGTGGTACCTCGGCAAGCAGAGATTGCACGTGGCGTGCCTGTCGACCCAAGGGTATTTGCGATTGCACTTGGGGCAGAATTGAAAAGGGGTACCCTCCATACGCACCTTGAGGCAGCGGGCTGTTAAGTGTAGGAAATGTATAAGGTGTACCTATATACCAAGAGTGTAGAGTATGTACAACCCCCCACTCTCCCTACTTGCAGGGCCGAGGCCAGAGGCCTTCCAAGGGCCGGGCCGAGGTCAGAGGCCTTCCAAGGGCCGGGCCGAGGCCTTCCGAGGCCCAAATCCGTCGTGCAGCAGCCGACGGTCGATTTCTTCTCCAGCCGGCGTCGAGTGTCGAAGTTCGACGTTGGGATGGGGAAGGATGTAAATAAATTAATATTTTAGCAAAAGTATGGCTAAGGCCAGGGGACTCCGCAAAATGCTTCCGACCAGTATGGCGGAAAAAAACAATCTGAGGATCCTAGACGCGTGAGGGATCTTGGGTACAGTGGACGTCACACTAGGGATAGTATTACTGGCACGCCCTGTGTCGACGCCCATTTTCGAGTTTCGAAAAACAAACTAATACTCCGCAGCTTCCACTAGATGTCGGCCTATGCACAGCATGTGATCTAAGCAGATTCCACAAGCCTCAGAAATATGACAATGCATTACTTACCGTAAAAGCATTTCTGATGGTTGTATCTGCTTAGATTCACATGCTGTGCATAGGTCCGACATCCAGTGGTCACTGCGGAGTATTGCATTTTGTTTTTCGTAGTCGAAAAGGGACGTCGACAAGGCGTGTCTGAAACACTATCCCTATAGTGACGTGTGTTGTACCCACAATCCCTCACGCGTCGAGGTCCCTCTGGATTTTTCTGCCCTGAGGGAGCCTTCTAGACGTGAGTGAGTACAGAAAAGAGAGATAAAAAAGGAAGTCTATGTTCCTTCCATCCGAGCGGGGAGGAAGGGTGGGCGCATGTGAATCTAAGCAGATACAACCATCAGAAATGCTTTTACGGTAAATAATGCATTGTCTTCTGATGTTTGTTAATCTGCTTAGAATCACATGCTGTGCATAGACTAGCGAGCAGTACCCGGAGTTGGCGGTGGGTTATGAGAAGGAACAGTAGAGAAAAGATGTCTTAATACTGCCTGTCCCACCTGGGAGTCAGATCTAGAGTGTGCATCTAGACAGTAGTGTTTTGTAAAGGTGTGCACAGAACTCCAGGTAGCCGCTTTGCAGATGGACTCAAGGGGAACATTTGCAATGAATGCTATGGACGCCCCCGTGCCTCGAGTAGAATGTGCTCTTGGCCTAAAGGGCAGTTCTCTTAGCAAGAGTATAGCAGAGAGTGATGCATTGAACAATCCATCTAGAAATAGTGGACTTTGAAACTGCATCCCCTTCTCTTCCTGCTGCCACCGAGACGAAGAACTGATTAGTCTTCCTCAGTGGTCTGGTTCTTTCCATGTAGAACATGACCGCTCTGCGCACATCTAGTGTGTGCAGAGTCCTTTCTCCCAAGTTGGAAGGATTTTGAAAGAACGCTGGTAGTTCTATAGACTGGTTTACGTGGAATTTTGAGATGAATTTCGGAGCAAACCTTGGGTGAGTGCGTAGAACCACCTTATCTCTGTGAACTGTAACAAAGGGGTCTAGAACAGAAAGAGCCTGAAGTTCACTTACTCTCCTGATGGAGGTGATAGCTATTAAAAAAGCAGTCTTAATAGTGAGGTGTTTAAGAGATGCTTTGTGCATGGGTTCGAATGGTGAGCCCATGAGTTTGGTAAGTACCACATTAAGGTCCCATCCGGGAGCTGGGTCAGCTATCGGGGGGTGTATTCTCTTTACTCCCTCCATGAAGGCCTTTATAACAGGGATCTTCCACCACGACACCTTGAGTTGGGAAGTGGTGTATGCAGAAAGTGCCGCTAGGTGGACTTTAATGGAATTGAACACTAGACCCGAATCCAATAGGTGGGTCAGGTATAGAACAATATGTGTGGGAGAGCATTCAATCGGGTTGATGCTCTTACCCCTGCACCAGATGACAAACCTCTTCCATTTGCTAGAATAGCAGTGGCGAGTGTTAGGTTTTCTGGCTTCCCTGAGGATGTCCAAGCATCTCTGCGGGAGCTGTAGATGTCTGAATTCTATGATCTCAGGAGCCAAGCTGCTAAGTTCATGTTCTGGGGGCATGGATGTAGGGTCCTGCCCTTGTCTTGCGACAGCATGTTGTACGGGCAGGGGAGTTTCACTGGGGGAGATAGAGACATCTCCATCAAGTGAGCGAACCATGGCTGTCGGGCCCACATTGGGGCCACCAGTATCATGGTTACTTGTTCCTGGTGCATCTTGTGCACCATCTTGTTGAGAAGGGGAGTCGGGGGGAAAAGCGTAAACAAATTTCCCTGACCATTGTATCGACAGACCGTTCCCCTTGGATTGGTTCTGGGGGTACCTGGAGGCGTAACTTAGGCATTGTGAGTTCTCCAGGGTTGCGAACAGGTCTATTTCTGGGAATCCCCATCGTGTGAAGACATCGAAGACGATGTTTTCGTGCAGTCGCCATTCATACTCTTCGGGCAGGGGGAAATCTCTGCTGAGTTTGTCTGCCAGCAGATTGAGTTCCCCTGGTACATGTTGTGACAGTAGGAACATGTCTTGTTTGAGAGCCCACTTCCATATATTTTGGGCCAGTTTGGACAGTCCTGGAGAGTGGGTTCCCCCCTGCTTGTTGATGTAATACATGGCTGTGGTGCTGTCTGTAAGGACCATCACTGTCCTGTCTTGTAGGTGTTCCTGGAAGGCTTTTAGCGCCTTGAACACCGCTAGTAGCTCCAGAAGATTGATGTGTTTGGATGCTACGTTCGGAGTCCACACTCCGTGAGCAGTCTGATGGGATAGGTGAGCCCCCCATCCTGTGAGGGATGCGTCTGTGGTTAGAGTGGCTTCTGCCGCGGGTGTGGCAAAGGGTTTCCCTTTTCATCCACCACCGTAGCGAGAGAACTAAGGCCTGCAAGACCACCACTAGATCGTCCCATAGTCCGCTGGCCTGACACCACTGGCTGTTGAGCCACTCTTGCATTGGGCGCAGGCGCGCGTGAGGTACCAAATAAATACACGACGCCATCATGCCTAGCAAGCGCATTGCTTTGCGTACCGTCACCTCTCGACCGGTCACATATTGAAGGATCTGAAACAGCATGTTTTGGACCCTCTCTTTGGAGGGGAAGACGAGGCCGTCCTTTGTTTGAATTAGAGCCCCTAGGAATTGTTTGATTTGGCTGGGGTCTAGGCTGGACCTTTTCGTTGATGGAGAAGCCCAACTGGAACAAAAGGTCTACCGTCTTTTGGGTATTGGAGAAGCATGTTTCGTAAGAATCCCCTGTTATGAGCCAGTCGTCGAGGTAAGGGTAAACTGGGATGGACAACCTGCGCAGGTGGGCTGCTGCCACTGCCAGCACCTTCGTGAATACCCTTGGTGCTGATGCTATGCCGAAGGGTAGCACTCTGAACTGGTAGTGTTTGCCCTCTATCATGAACCTGAGGTATTTTCTGTGCGCTGGCAACATTAAAATATGAAAGTATGCATCTTTCATGTCCAATGTTGTCATGTAATCTCCCTGTGATAGCAGTGGGATCACTTCCTGTAATGTCACCATACGAAACTTTTGGGGTTTGATAAACTTTTTCGCTGGGCGCAGATCTAATACAGGGCGCATGGTTAGATCCTTTTTGGGTACAAGGAAGTACACTGAATAAATACCTTCCGTTACCTGAGATAGAGGCACGACCTCTATGGCTCCTTTTTCCAGCAGTAGTTGTACTTCTTGGAGAAGGATGGCAAGATGTTCCGGTGTCATGCGTCGTCCCCTCGGGGGTTTGTATGTTGGGGAACTGTTGAATTCGATGCATTATCCGTGGGCTACGGTGGAAAGTACCCAGCGGTCTGACGTTATACCCTCCCATGCTGGAAGAAAGGATGTTATCCGGCCCCCGACCGGTGTTGCATGGGAGGGGACGCGAATCTTCGCGTCACTTGGAGTTGTTGGGGGCTTGGGAGCCTCTGGGGGTGGACCCCCGACCTCTTCCTTTGCCCCGGCGCTGGCCTCTTTGGCTGTACTGGCCACTATTGGTTTGGAAATTGGTGGCAGGGTACTGTTGCTGCTGGTTTTGTTGTTGGCGTTGGCCACGAAAAAAGCGTTTGTTGCCATAGCCGTGTCTGGTAGAGGACTTAGAGATTTGGTCAAGAGTTTTGATAGTATCGAACTCTTTTTTAGCCATCTCTAGAGCCTCATCCACCGCTTCCCCGAAGAGGTTTGAGTCTTCAACAGGTTTATTTATTAAAGACGCCTGTGTCTCTGGTTTGAACCCTGAGTTGCGCAGCCATACGTGGCGTTTTAGGAGTATTCCCTGAACCAGGGAACGTCCCGCTGTTTCTGCAGCATCCAGAGAGTTCTTTACAATACTCTGGTTGACCTGGGTTCCTTCGCCAATAGTTGTTAGCAGGCGTGTACGTAGAGGTTCCGGCGCTTCTTCGGCGTCTTGGCCCACTGCGCGTCCGCATAGCTAGCGAGCAAAGTATTGTTGTTCGCAATTCTTGCCGAAAAGGCAGCCGAGGATGTAACTCTTTTTGCAAGGGCATATAACCTCTTGCCCTCCTTGTCAGGTGGTGCCTCACTGGTGGAAAGTGGTACCCCTGCTCTCTTTCTTGTATTGGTTACTACCAGGGAATCCGGAATGGAATGTCCCCTGATGTACAGCGGGTCTGAGGGTGAAGGAGTGAAAAGTTTTTCAATTCTAGGATTAACCCCTCTGATTAGTGCGGGTGTGGACAGCGAAGGGATGATTCTTCTCTTCACCGAAGCGAGGAGGGGAATGGTCTGACTGACCGGGGGTTTCTCCTTAATTACTCTTTCCACAAAGTCTAATTCGGGAGAGAGCTCCCCAGTGTCCAGTTCGAAATGTGCTGCTGCTTTGCGCAACAGGGCATTGAATGTGGGCTGATCGTCAATGGGAGACGTGTTTCTAACTGGTGAATTGTCAGGAGGATTTAGGTTCAGGACATCAGTATCGGAATATACTGATGGGGATTGCCAGGGGTGAGAAGGTCCTTCTTCTGGATTTTCTCCGAAGCCTTCTCCTACCAAGTCTGGGTTGTCTTCCAGACCTTCCTCCTGGTGCCGTCCCTCTTCATCGTCCATAAAATCATCATCCTCCTCCTCCAAGTAATGTTCTTTCCCCGTGAGGTCATACACACTATGGAAGTCTGAGGCTGTGTCCTGTCTCTGAATTTTGGCCCTGGGGTCCTCCTGAGGCCCTTCTCTTGTTCTCTTGGGAGTGGGAGGGTTCTGGGTATTCATAAACCTCTCCATTCTTTCCATGCAATGATGGAGCCTTTCCATGGTTTCATGGGGTACCCCTGAGCGGTCTAGCGGGGGAAAAATAGTGTCCTGTAGCTGTAAACGGCTCGACCTCTCCCACAACGTCGAGGAAAGTGTCCCGTCGCCCTCCGAAAAACCTTCAGGTGTGTTGGGGGTCCCCTCGACTGAAGGGGGTAGTCCCTGCCTTTCTTCGGGATTTTTCGGCGTGTCTTTCGACCTCTGCGTAGCGCTCGATGTGTCTTTCGGCGAACGCTTGTGGGCGTCGGCTACCACGATCCTCGCCAAGCTCTCAGCGACTCGTTTGTCAGCGGAGGGCTGTGGTTTCGACGTTATGGGTGTCGATCGCTCTACAGCGACATGCGCTTTCTGCTGATGCGCGCCGGCCGATGATTTGGGGGCGGCGCCCTTATTTGCCGAAAGCCCAGTCGCTGGTCGCGGCTGCGGTTGCGAGAGGGGCTTCGAACCCGAACGGTCCGAGGAGCCCGCCGGTGGAACCTGCGTCTCCTTGGGCGCTGATGCTCTCTTCGCCTTCGACGAAGAAGAGCCATGGGTTGTGTGCTTATGTGTGGTCTTGTGTGCGTCAATGTCGCCGGGGTGTTCATCCCCATAAGCAGGGCGTGAGCCGAGCCCGTCGGGGCCGGGGACAGACGACGAAGCGCGTGTGCGCTCTTTAGGGGGGTTTTCGACTTCCGTAGCGGAGGTCGTGTTATCACGTTCCTCGTCACGGTCGGTGGTAGCAACGGTGGGTGAAGCGTCGGCCTTCGACATAGCGTAGGCCGCCCACCCCTTGACCCTACGGTCTTTTAGAGTCTTTGGCTTGAGAAGCCGACAAGCCGTGCAACCTTCCTCTTTGTGATCGAGGGGCAAGCAGCGGTTACACCGTGAATGCTTGTCCTTCCAAGTAAACTTGCCCTTGCAAAGCGGGCAAAACCTAAAGAGTGTCCTCTCCATAGCCGAGGCAATAAATCGTGATAACCACCCCAAGGGAAAGGAAGGGGAAAAGGAAAGGCATTCTCAGAAAAGAACCAGAGATGTCCCACAACCCCCACTCTCCCTACTGTATATGGCCTGCGAGGCCAGGCCACGTGTTCGGCAACGCCGAAGGATCTCCTCCGCTCGTCCCCTCCGTCGAAGATCTTGCTCGGCGGAGACAGCTTCACAACAGCGTCGAGGGAGGGATCGATATGTTCTATATTAATATAGGAAAAACGACCAAAGGTCGAGGAGATGAAATCTGCAATGTCTCTCGAGGAGCTCCGCGTAAAGGCGACCAGTAGCTGGGCGGAAAAAAACAATCTGAGGGACCTCGACGCGTGAGGGATTGTGGGTACAACGCACGTCACTATAGGGATAGTGTTTCAGACACGCCTTGTCGACGTCCCTTTTCGACTACGAAAAACAAAATGCAATACTCCGCAGTGACCACTGGATGTCGGACCTATGCACAGCATGTGATTCTAAGCAGATTAACAAACATCAGAAATATATATATATATATATATATATATATATATATGCCAAGTGTCCAACAGAGTGTTTTAGCTCCTACATATTTGAGAGCATACATGAGGACATACCATTACGTGTTAACACAGGTTGCTGGCTCTGCGCTGCACAGACACCCATCACCAGGACACCGTACTATGTGTTAATTATACACACCTAGCCAAGGGTGATCCTCTTCCAGCGAACATATATTGAGACAGCACACAGTGACTTATTCCACTGTTAAAAAACACACTTTTTCCTGTTGGGATACTTTTCCTGGTTTGATTATCTATTCTTTGGACCAGCGGCACTTTGCGGTTTCAGCGCTCGGTAAACAGCACCAGCACGGATCTTGGGCTTCCTTCACTCCTCGAGTCCAGCACTCTAGTGAGGTGACTCGAGCTTGGGTCGTCCTGCTTCAGGAGGGTCCTCAAGAGACTCCTGGAGCTTTTGGCCGGCTTACAGACGTTGCCCTCGAATATGGATTTCTCGACCCCTGGCACTCAGTTCCAGCAGCAGCAAAGTAGTACAGCCAGTTGGGGAAGGTCTTCCAGCAAAGTACATCTCTGGGTTAGTTGGTCCCACTAACCCAAGGGAACAAGTCATCCTTTCCGGAGCTTCTTCTGTCGATCAGAAAAAGGAGTTTCAGTGCAGCAGGGCTTCACCGGGCTGTTCAACGGGCCAGGAGGATGCAGCAAGCTTCGTTCACAATTTCTTCATCAGGGTGTTCTTCCCAGTGGTAGACTCTTCATTCCAAAAAGCCTCACCTTTTATGCAGATTTCTCCCATTCATGCACAGCCTAGTTGTCATTCACACAGCAGGGTGGCGGCTGTCCTACAAGGACAGCCTGTTACAACAGAAATGAGAATTCTCCCTAATGGCCTTCTACCTTAGCGACCCCCCCAGCTCTTTTGCTGGACGTTAGGACTTTTAATCTTTATCCTAGGGTGACCGAGACCTTTTTTCTCACTCTGTATTTTTCTCCTATTTGGACTTGGTTTCTTTTGGTTTTGGAGTCTGAAACTCCATAGGCATCACCTTTTATATTGTGCCACAGAGCATCTTCAGTGCAGTGTCACAGAAGTTCTTCGGATTTCCCTTAAGGTTTAAATACCATCTCTTGAGTAAACTACTGTTCGCAAAAGTAGTAAAGTGAAATTTACTTTACTTACCTGTTATGTGGAAGTACTGGGGGGTTACTTAGTAACCCCTTTCCCAACTTTCTCACTTAACATTTTTATGTTACCCTCAATACATGTAATGGCTGGTGGCAGTGTTTTAATGTTCCTACCATTGTGTGTTTTGACTGCAGGCTGAATTCTCAGCTGCAGTATTGCCCATTCTGTCAAAATGGCCCGATCATTTTTTTTGCCATTTCTTACTTGTGAGGTTTTTCTTGGGTTTTACTCTGCACGCCAAACCAGGTTTGGTCCCTTTGTTTGTTTTGTCTTTGGCGGCCTTCATTGGCGAAAACTGCCTCTGGCTCCAGCATGTCTGGCAGGGCAGGACGCAAGGGAGGTTACCGAAACTCCTTGTGCTTACTCTCCTTGGTTACAAGAATGCATCCAAAGGTGATTGGCTGGCTGGATGTCCTTGGAAGGATATCAGCAGCTAGTGTAATTCCCAGAGCATGGGGGGGGGGGGGGGGGGGGGGGGTGGGAGGATATGCAAAAAATGTATAATAAAGTCAGAGATTATTCTTGCTGAGGTATGTTGTATGGCTTTAAACAATACGAGATCTGAACCCATTCCAGCTGCCAAGAGTGTGTTGCCCATCTAGATGGGAAGATCAGTGATTGGGCCGTAGCCCTGAAGTTGGGAAGATGGGAGGAAGGGTTTTATTTTGCATAGTAGTGCTATTTTGTTAGCGTGGCAATTAAGGTTTATTTGTGATATGCAGTTTGAATAGATTGCAGTAGACGGTGAAGCCCAGCCTCAATAAGCCACACCCCAAGACATCCAAACTAAGAAGCATTCACCATCTCCCATTACATGCAAATGACTGTACCTTGTCCGAGTCACAAGCCCAGACTTACCGCTAAAGCTAGATTTCCAGAACCATTCCCTGATGTTCAATCCAACCCTGTGACAACTCTGGTGCTGTTCACAATCCCTTCAAATAAATATTCACCACCTTCTAAAGAAAGCCTTCATTGCCCCACTCATTCACACCTATGAAACTGCTTTGCACACAAACTCAGATGCCAAATCCCTCAAGCAGTTTCAAAACAGACATTAAGAACAACTTTTAATCTCTTCAATCACGTTCTCTTCCCCATCCTCCACTCCATACCCATTTAACTCAACAACATCACACTGTCACCTGACGATCCACCACCTTCGGGCAGTACCACAGAGCGAGGAAACGGTGTCAATAAACCACATATGCTTCAATAATTCGCCATAATAACAACAATAAATGCACACAGCAAAATAAAACTGAAAAATCCCATTCAGCATGAACAAAGGCAAACCCTAGCAAAATATTTCCATACCGCTCATTGCAGCATTAACGAACCACCCAAAAAGAAATCAAGCACAGAAAACACAATGATCCAACACAGTCGACAGATGTGCTATCCTTACTTCGCCTCATCTCCCTGACATTTGCTTTTTTTTTTAGGATTATGGCTATATAATCTAATCCACCACTGGCCTCCCTGCACAAACTACTCCTTGCTGTTCATTAATCATAAAATCCCAACTATTCTTACCTGATAACAAAGGCCAATGGCTCACGGGGAACTTCACGATTCAAGAAGAACTTAAGCCCTGCAAAGAGCTTCTGCTGCTGCTCCAATTCTCTCTGCTCCTTCAGGCGTTCCTCATTTTGCTCTGGGTTGTCCTGTAAAAACAAAAAATAGCACAAGTGCAAAGTTAAGAGACACTATTTAAAGCAGTCCACGTACAGAAATAATACTGTGAGAATGGTATAAAAGTCTTACACAAAAGTACCACTAGCATCGAGAAATTACATAGCAGTGCAAGAACAGGAGACTACTCACAGAGCAGCACAACTACATGGATACTAGACACTATCCGGAGGACCCCCAAGGGAAACAGCTGAGAGCAGCGAATCCAGGTTCAAGACAAGCACAAAACATCTCAGAGCAGTGTTCAAAGAGACTCCGGAAATGTGTGTGTATGGAAACTACTCTGAGCAGCGGGGTACAAATTCTACTGGTCACAGCAGTGTAAACTTAGAGATGGGAGCAATCCAAGGACATTTCAAAGCTTTGATGAGTAAAAAGGTTCAGAACACAGTGAGTAGAGAGGATATGGACAGGGCACTGAGGATATTGATGAATGACTTACAGAGTATAATGCAGAAAAGTGCAAGTCCGAAGACATTACATAGACAAGCATGAGGCAAAATATAAGCGTGTGGGAGACAGACAGCGAGAGAGTTAAGTCAAACTTTCAGCAACAAAGCCAACAGTAGAGCAGCCCAAGAATCAAATATGCACGTTCCCACAGAAAATACATCTTTGGACAGCACATGCATAAACACTAAAGTCCCTCCTCACAAAAAGAGGAGAGGCCAGTTTAGCTGCAGCCACTGAAAATGGCTCCTCACCCCGTCTGTGGGAAATTCGTCCACTTCAGCATCATCATCAGGACTTGGCACCATTACTCGTGACAGGCTGGCACT
This sequence comes from Ambystoma mexicanum, assembly GCF_040938575.1. Taxonomy (NCBI): domain Eukaryota; kingdom Metazoa; phylum Chordata; class Amphibia; order Caudata; family Ambystomatidae; genus Ambystoma; species Ambystoma mexicanum. The sequence continues at coordinate 1,303,527,947 of NC_090932.1, forward strand.
GAGAGCAGACAGTTTCTATATGAACACAAAGCATATAGTAGGAGAATGGCTACAGTACCACATGATTTTATAAAACATCAACATTGTAAGACTAAGCAGCAGCTCCAATTTATTGCCAGAGAACCATAGTAAACCTCATCCTCACAAATGATGGGCTTGGCAAGAGGACATTCAACCAGTCCCTTCCCCCATCCCCCCCCCACAGAGCAGCACAAGGCAAAAGTTAACCAATTCATGAATGAGCCAAAGGCCTGAAAGGAGACAAGGCACGCAGTCTGAAATATGGTCTGCCCCTGCCCACCACCAGCAGTAGAAAGCTCCACGTTAACCCTCCCCTTTCTATGAAAAGTGCTGTGGATGTGTGTCAGAAGTTTATGTAAGCGTATGCATATGTAGGGGATGCCGCATAAAACGGTACCCACCGCCTCCATACTTTCAATCTGCTGGTTATAGCACAACATGGTCACCGACACATGCAACTGTTTCATAGTCTCTATTGAGGGCAAACACATGCAGCGTACTCGCCTCTTATGGGGGGGGGGGGGACCCATTTCACTCACCTCCATGTAAGTCTCAGAATCCATAGCATAATTTCCTTCAGATGACTTTTCTTCAGACTGTCCGTCCAACTGCAGAAACCAGAGAGTTAAAGTGAACAAAAGTAGCACTAAGGGGGCCCAAGGGGCCAAGAGGTGGGAGAACAGGAAAGGGGGTGGGGGGAGCAAAAGGCAGGAGAACAGGCAGTGGGGGGGCAAGAGGCAGAACAGGCAGGGGTGCTAGAGACTAAGCAAGGGGGGGGTGGGGGGGCAGGGTTCCAGAGACCAGGCAGGGGGAGAACAGGGGGCCAGAGACCAAGCAAGGGGGTGGGGGGGGACAGGGGGCCAGAGACCAGGCAGGGGGAGAACAGGGGGCCAGAGACCAAGCAAGGGGGGTGGGGGGGACAGGGGGCCAGAGACCAGGCAGGGGGAGAACAGGGGGCCAGAGACCAAGCAAGGGGGGTGGGGGGTACAGGGGGCCAGAGACCAGGCAGGGGGAGAACAGGGGGCCAGAGACCAAGCAAGGGGGGTGGGGGAGACAGGGGGCCAGAGACCAGGCAGGGGGAGAACAGGGGGCCAGAGACCAAGCAAGGGGGGTGGGGGGGGACAGGGGGCCAGAGACCAGGCAGGGGGAGAACAGGGGGCCAGAGACCAAGCAAGGGGGGTGTGGGGGACAGGGGGCCAGAGACCAGGCAGGGGGAGAACAGGGGGCCAGAGACCAAGCCCTGGGGGGAGAACAGGGGGCCAGGAGGCCAGAGACCAAGCAGGTGGTGGGGTCGCAGGGGGACAGGCAGGGCCAAGCGGCGGGAGACCAGGCGGGGCCAAGCGGCGGGAGACCAGGCAGGGGGAGGGTGGGGCCAAGCGGCGGGAGACCAGGCAGGGGGAAGGGGGGCCAAGAGGCGGGAGACCAGGCAGGGGGAAGGGGGGGCCAAGAGGCGGGAGACCAGGCAGGGGGAAGGGGGGCCAAGAGGCGGGAGACCAGGCAGGGGGAAGGGGGGGCCAAGAGGCGGGAGACCAGGCAGGGGGGGGAGGGGGGGCCAAGAGGCGGGAGACCAGGCAGGGGGGGAAGGGGGGGGCCAAGAGGCGGGAGACCAGGCAGGGGGAAGGGGGGGGCCAAGAGGCGGGAGACCAGGCAGGGGGAAGGGGGGGGCCAAGAGGCGGGAGACCAGGCAGGGGGAAAGGGGGGGGCCAAGAGGCGGGAGACCAGGCAGGGGGAAGGGGGGGGCCAAGAGGCGGGAGACCAGGCAGGGGGAAGGGGGGGCCAAGAGGCGGGAGACCAGGCAGGGGGAAGGGGGGGCCAAGAGGCGGGAGACCAGGCAGGGGGAAGGGGGGGCCAAGAGGCGGGAGACCAGGCAGGGGGAAGGGGGGGCCAAGAGGCGGGAGACCAGGCAGGGGGAAGGGGGGGCCAGAGCAGGGGGCCAGAGACCAGGGCAGGGGGTGGGAGCAGGGGGGAGTGGGGGGGCAGGGGGCCAGAGACCAGACAGGGGGTGGGGGTGGGAGAGCAGGGGGCCAGAGACCAAGCGGGGGGGCAGGGGGTCAGAGACCAAGCGGGGGGGCAGGGGGTCAGAGACCAAGCGGGGGGGCAGGGGGTCAGAGACCAAGCATGGGTACCAGCGACCACGCAGGGGGAGGGAGGGGGGCCAAGAGGCGGGAGACCAGGCAGGGGGGAAGGAGGGGGGCCAAGAGGCGGGAGACCAGGCAGGGGGGAAGGAGGGGGGCCCAAGAGGCGGGAGAGAGGCCAAGAGGAGGGAGACCAGGCAGGGGGGAGGGAGAGGGGCCAAGAGGAAGGAGACCAGGCAGGGGAAAGGGGGGGCCCCCAGAGGCGGGAGACCAGGCAGGGGGAAGGGGGGGCCAGAGACCAAGCAAGGGGGGGCCAGAGAGAACAGTGTGCCAGAGACCAAGCAGGGGGAGGGGGGGTGCAGAGAGAACAGGGTGCCAGAGACCAAGCAGGGGGGGAGAACGGGCCAGAGACCAAGGCAGGGAGAGCAGGGGGCCAGAAGGGGCCAGAGACCAGGCAGGGAGTGGGGGGGAGAAGGGGAGAGCAGGGGGCCAGAGACCAGGCAGGGAGTGGGGGGAGAAGGGGAGAGCAGGGGGCCAGAGACCAGGCAGGGGGAGGGGGGTGCAGGGGGCCAGAGACCAGGCAGGGGGAGGGGGGGGTGCAGGGGGGCCAGAGACCAGGCAGGGGGAGGGGGGGGGGCGGGCAGGGGGCCAGAGACCAGGCAGGGGGGGGGGGGCGGGCAGGGGGCCAGGGACCAGGCAGGGGGAGGGGGGGCGGGCAGGGGGCCAGGGACCAGGCAGGGGGAGGGGGGGGCAGGCAGGGGGAGGGCGACCAGGCAGGGGGGGGGCGCAGGGGGAGGGAGACCAGGCAGGGGGGGCGCAGGGGGAGGGAGACCAGGCAGGGGGGGGCGCAGGGGGAGGGAGACCAGGCAGGGGGGAGGGTGAGGGGTCAAGAGGAAGGAGACCAGGCAGGGGAAAGGGGGGCTCCCCCAGAGGCGGGAGACCAGGCAGGGGGAAGGGGGGGGCAGAGACCAAGCAAGGGGGGGCGCAGAGAGAAAACAGGGTGCCAGAGACCAAGCAGGGGGGGGGGAGAACGGGCCAGAGACCAAGGCAGGGAGAGCAGGGGGCCAGAAGGGGGCCAGAAGGGGAGAGCAGGGGGCCAGAAGGGGAGAGCAGGGGGCCAGAAGGGGCCAGAGACCAGGTGGGGGAGGGGGGGTGCAGGGGGCCAGAGACCAAGCAGGGGGAGGGGTGGGCGGGCAGGGGGCCAGAGACCAGGCAGGAGGAGGGGTGGGCGGGCAGGGGGCCAGAGACCAGGCAGGGGGAGGGGGGGGAGGGAGACCAGGCAGGGGGGCGCAGGGGGAGGGAGACCAGGCAGGGGGGGCGCAGGGGGAGGGAGACCAGGCAGGGGGGGGCGCAGGGGGAGGGAGACCAGGCAGGGGGGGCGCAGGGGGAGGGAGACCAGGCAGGGGGGGCGCAGGGGGAGGGAGACAGGCAGGGGGGGCACAGGGGGAGGGAGACCAGGCAGGGGGGGCGCAGGGGGAGGGAGACCAGGCAGGGGGGGGCGCAGGGGGAGGGAGACCAGGCAGGGGGGGCGCAGGGGGAGGGAGACCAGGCAGGGGGGGGCGCAGGGGGAGGGAGACCAGGCAGGGGGGGGCGCAGGGGGAGGGAGACCAGGCAGGGGGGGCGCAGGGGGAGGGAGACCAGGCAGGGGGGCGCAGGGGGAGGGAGACGAGGCAGGGGGCCAGACACCAGGCAGGGGGGGGGACAGGGGGTCAGGCGAACAGGCGGGGGGGGGGCAGGAGAACAGGCCAGGGGGGGCAGGAGAACAGGCCAGGGGACCATGAAGCAGGGGAATAGGTGGGGGGTAGATGGGTGCGAGATTCTTCTGCGACATCCTAGAAAGTGGAAGAAGCCTGGATTAACTAACCTTTGGAGGGTAATGTAGGTTCAGGGCTTGATACAGACGGAAATTCACAAATCCCAGCAGAGTGGTATAGAATTCTGTGAAGGTTGCCATGACCCTGTAGTCGACATCAGTTGGATGCTGAATAAGATACCAGATAGAGAACGTTAGGGTTCTGGTCACACAATCTTTTACTAACCAGAGTTGGTGGCAGCAACAAATATGATTCTGACCTGCAGGAGTAGGCTGTCCAGTCATTTGGTCGACGCAATTTGGTCGAAAGACAAATGGATATATATATATATATATATATATATATATATATGTATGTTTGCAAAAAAAAAAAAAGGGGTTTTGGGGGACCCCAAAATAAAAAGTGAAAATACAAAAAAAAAAATTCGACCATTTGTCTTTAGACCAAATTGCGTCGATCATTTGTCCCGTCGACCATTTATTTTCGACCAAATGACCTGTAACCCAGGAGTAGAGGCTAAAATGCCCACCCAGGTCTCACACTTCTACAAAGAGCCAACACAATCATAAAGGTAAAACAGCCACAGTTAAGAGATATACCTCCTTTGCCATTTGTGGTAACAAGGGCCAAAGGAAGCATATGCTCTCAAGAGGTGTGCAAATGTGATTCAGTAGTGACCCAAACACAGTAACATTAAATGGAATTTTCAATCAAGGTACTACAAAATATACACACTTTAATCAAACATCAACTGCAAGAATACTAACTAGAAGGGGGCCCTGCTGAGCAGTAAGTAAGATGGCAGCTCTGAGCTGGAGCTCCGATTCCACTGAAATCCTGACGTACCATAGATCCAGTTTCACACTGCTAATGTGTGCGGATGGTGGACCAGAGAATCTGCGGTACGAGATTTAGACAGATTCACTCTGCTGTGGGCTGAGCCGGGAGCTGAGGGCTGGCGCTGCGGAGCGAGGAGGAGCTGCGGCTGACTGGTGCTTCCAGGCGATCAGACTTGCTGGGCCGCTCACCCCGCATGCATAGGAGATTTGGTCAGCGGCATCCAGAGTAACGTACTGTGAGCCGGGAACGGCACTGGGACCCATATCGCTATCAGTGCGTCATTGTCGCCGAACAGTGTGGCACACATGAAAAGCCCCCGGGTGATATTGGCAGGCCACGATTGCCCGCTCTGAGGACCTGGGCCGCTGACTGCACGGTCAGGTGTGCGCGGTGTGGCGCAAGCTAAGAGGAGCCCTTTTATAACACTTGATGCCCGCTGTGAAAGCCTGTGCTCCAGACACTGCGTGAGCACTTCTACCCCTGCGGGCACACTTGTTGGGTCCGGCGGGCTCATGTGAGACGTGATCCCGGGCCTCACTGTACAGGGAAGCATTGTTAAATAAAACGCTGCATTCTATTGCCATTAGTGGAAGTGACTGGCCTGCTTGGTTTCCCTTGATCAGTGGCGCCTTGCCTGCCCCCGGTGGCCATGCAGGTGCTCTGAGCTCTTCCAGAACATATGCATTAAGTACGGCAGTTCTCTTGCCGCATCGACATCTAACGGCTTGACCAACTGTCTGGCTCACATTTTGATACCTGCACATCATTGAAGATACTTTCCCTGAACTCTAACATCTCAGTGCAATATATGAGATACATTACTCACCGTAATCTTATTTCTGATGCTTGTATCTTCTTTAGATTCACATGCTATGCTTAGGCCGACATCTAGTGGAAGCTGCAGAGTATTGCAGTTTTTGTTTCAGAAACTCGAAAAGGTACGTCGACAGGGCGTGCCAGTAATACTATCCCTAGTGTGACGTCCACTGTACCCATGGTCCTTCACGCGTCAAGGTCCCTCAGATTATTTTGTTTCTGACATGAGGTAGCATGAAGTATCGCGAGTACAGGTGCATCAAGGAAAAGCTCATAAAACATTTATGCACCTTCTCTCAGGGGAGGAAGGGTGGGTGCATATCAATCTAAGCAGATACAAGCATCAGCAATACGATTATGGTGAGTAATGTATCCCTTCTGAGGCTTGTGGAATCTGCTTAGATCACATGCTGTGCATAGATTAGTGAGCAGTGTTGGGCGAAGATAGTGGGTTGTGAGATGTAGCGGCAGCAAAGAACAAGTTACTCTTACCTGGTAACGTTCTTTCGATGGGATGGTCCAACAACGTATTCCATATCTATGACAGTAATCACCACAGCTGTGCTGCTTCGGAAAATGTTCACCATCTGCGTCCTACGTCAATGACATCGATGCGCCATCCTCGAGGACCTCCTTCGACGGACGACGTCACCCGATGTGATAATTCAGACGCACGATGCCCGTAGCCTCAGTTGTAGTTTTTTTCCCCCAGAACGTGTGAAACTAGTCTTCTGCCAGTCAGACACACAAAGCCTTGCGGAAACGTAAACTGCAATCGCATAAGAAATTCTGTAGCGGGGAAGGTAGGGAGGGAGCGATATGGAATACGTCGTCGGACCATCCCATCGAAAGAACGTTACCAGGTAAGAGTGTAACTTGTTCGAGGGGATTGGGTCTTCCGACGTATTCCATATCTATGACAGACTCCCAAAGCAGTACCAAAGCAAGGAGGTGGGAAAAGAATTTAGAAAACCAAATTTAGAATGCCCAATCAAATTGCGGAGTAAAGGACTGCCTTGCCAAAAGCCAGATCCTGTACTCAGATGGAATCGAGGAAGTAGTGACGTACAAAAGTATGTACGGAAGCCCAGGTGGCTGCATCACAGATCTTACGAATAGGAACACCCCTCTGTAGGACAGTAGATGCAGCCACACCCCTGGTAGAATGGGCTCGCAAGCCGGCCGGTGGGTCCTTACCCGCCAAGCTGTAACACTCCGAGATGGCCAAAATAATCCAGTGAGACAAAGTCTGTTTTGTCACAGCTTGTCCCAAACGCTTTCCAGCGTAACCAATGAAGAGTTGATCGTCCACTCTGACCCGGGACATGCGTGAAATATAAAAGCTTAACGCTCTCCTAGGATCAAGCCTATGGAGCCTCTCCTCTTCCTTACCAGGATGTGGAGGGGGATAGAATGCCGGAAGAACAACCTTCTGGCCTAAATGAAATTCCGACCCACCTTCGAAAGGAAGGACGAACTCCAAGGACAACCCTGTCCTTATGAAACACAGTGACGGGTGGCTTAACTGAAAGTGCCTGTAACTTACTCTACGAGCGGAAGTGACCGCAACTAAAAATAAGTTTTAAGAGTTAACAGTCTCAAAGGACAAGAGTGCAAAGGCTCAAAGGGAGCACCCATTAGAAACTTGAGAACAAGGTTCAAATCCCAACCGTGCACCTAGAAAGGTGACAGATGGAACACATTAGTGAGCCCTTTCAGAAACAGAAATTAAAGGGATTTTAAAATAGCAACACTCTTCAGACGAGCGCTTAAATATGGACAGCGCCACCAGGTAACCTTTAATGGTACCCACTTGCAAGCACCTGTGGGCCAAAGAAAGCAAAAAAGACAGAACCATGGGAATGTCACATGCAAAAGGATCCATTCTTAGCTCTGCTCCAGTCGCAGAACTCACGCCAACGGTACAGAGTCTTTGTTGCTGGCTGTCTGGCCGAGAGCAACACCTCCATCACGTCTTCAGGGAGGTCCCAATCCTTATACCTCAACCTTTCAGAAGCCAAGCGTGAAGGTTGAGTGATCTGACCTCTGGATGGAGAACCTGAAGCCCCCCTCCCGTGAGAGCAGATCGTCTTGGTAGGGAAGACGACGTGGAGGGCAGATGGACAAGTCGAGAAGGTCCGGGTACCACGTCCTCCGGGCCCACGCCGGAGCAATGAGGATCATCCGGGAACCAAACTTCCGTAACCTCTGCAGTACTTGCGGGATGACAGGGACTGGAGGAAACGCGTACAGCAGTGGGAATGACCACTCCACCACAAGCGCTTCTTCCAAGGCTCCTCTTGGAGGAAATTCCCGCGAGCAGAACCTTTCGCACTTCTGGTTGACACTGGAGGCGAAGAGATCCACTTAAGGGGTCCCCCAAAGGGCGAAGATCTCCAGGAGAATCTCCTGAGCCAGCTCCCACTCGTGAGAGATAGTGCTCTGCCTACTCAGAGCGTCCGCCGTCTCGTTTTCGTCTACGGCCAGATGAACTGCCGAGATCGAAACTTCATGCTGGATGGCCCAGAACTCGAGCTGCATTGTCTCCCTGCACAGAGGAAGTGACCCTGCCCCCCCCCCTTTTTGTTGAGGTAGTGCATGGCCACCGTGTTGTCCGTCAGGATCAGGACATTCTTTCCTCGCACAGTCGGCAGAAAAGCCTTCAGGGCAAGCCCGACGGCCCTCAGCTCCAACAGATTGATATGAGTCTGGACTCCAACGGAGACCACTGACTCAACTCGTTGGCATGAGCTCCCCATCCCGTGAGGGATGTGTCCGTCACGATCGTCACCTCCGGCCAGGGAAGCCAAAACAGAGCCCCCCCCCTTCACCAGATTGCCTTTGACAGCCCACCACAGAAGGTCCTGGGCAACCGAGGGCGGCACCTGAACAGGGTCAGATATCCTGCCGGAGGATTGTGACCACTGAATCTTGAGTGCCCACTGCAAAGATCTCATGCGCAGTCGAGCCTCTGGCACCAGAAGAATGCAGGATGCCATGAGGCCGAGCAACCTCAAGAACTCTAATGCCAGGAGCGTCTGCGCATGTTGAAACTTGTGCACCATCTGCTGAATGTGAAGAGCCCTCTCCTGGGGAGGAAAACACTGCCCCAGGGAAGTGTCGAGCACTGCTCCGATGTACTGGAGCCGCTGTGTTGGCGTCAAATGGGACGCCATTAAGTTGAGGGAGAAGCCCAGCCTGTGAAGGGAGTGGCAGGTGAAGGACAGATCCAGGACTTGCTCGGGAGAGCGCGCCCTGATCAACCAATCGTCCAGGTAGGGGTAGACGTGAATCCCCCTTTCCCGAGATGCGCTGCCACCACCACCACCATGAGCTTGGTGAAAACTCTCGGGGCGGAGGTCAATCCGAACGGCAGGACCTTAAACTGAAAGTGTGAGTCGCCAACCGCGAACCTCAGGTGGTACTTGAGCTTGGGATGGATCGGCACATGGAAGTAAGCTTCCTTGAGGTCGAGAGACACCAACCAGTCCTGAAGTTGAAGGGCCTGGAGGACTTGAGAGTAACCATCTTGAACTTGTCCTTCCTGAGGAGTTTGTTCAAACCGCGCAAGTCCATGATGGGTCTCAATCCCCAGTCTTTCTTCGAAATCAAAAAATAAGGGGAATACCATCCCTTGTTCCTCTCCGCTACAGGCACCAGTTCTATGGCGCCTTTCTCCAGCAGGGCTTGAATTTCCTGCACAAGGAGCGGATCCAGACTCTTCAAAGAGAGGTTCCCTGGTGGATTGTCTTGAGGCCTCTGCCGAAAGGGAAGACCGTAGCCGTGGGTTATGATCCCCAGAACCCACACATCTGAAGTAATGGCACGCCACTCTACAAGATGCTACACCAGCCTTCCCCCAACCGGCGAACCATGGGACATGGCCTCATGACGGAGTGGTAGCGGCTGCGGCGTTGCCGGAGGGCAAAAAGGCAACTGCCCGAGCAGCCTTGGCACCTCGAGTACCTTGTTTTCCACCTCTGGCACTCCTACGGTGGCCTCTTTGACTGACAGTTCCTCTCGCTCTACCAAAGGACGAGTAATAACGAAAGGAACCTCCCCCTTCATTGCTGTCCCCTAGGACGAAAAGGCGGAGGTTGACTAACTGCAGAGCCCAACAACTTCGCTGCAGCTTTTGGAGGTCTGCAACCTCTCAAGGCTCTCGTCAGCCTTGCTGCCAAAAAGATGTTCACCGTCAAAGGGCATGTTGAGGAGCCGGGACTACACATCAGGAGCAAACCCCGACTTCCGCAACCACGCAAACCTGCGTATTACGGTGCTCGCCGCCATGGACCGGCTGACGCAATCTGCCAAGTCCAAACCCGACTGAAAGGACTCACATGGCATCCTTGCCATCCTGGACCATAGCAAGGAAGCCATCCCGTTCCTCCCCTTCGGGAATATGTTCAGCCGCTAATGCAACACAGTTCCACAGTGTGTGCGTGAAACGAGACAAGGTACATACAGAGTTGGCCGCCTGAAGCACCATACCCCCCTGAAGAAAACCCTTTCTTCGCCCAGCCATCAAAATGTTTGTCGTCCCCATCATGAGGGATGGTAGGATACGACGCTTGCTTTGCTGGGGCCATAGCCGCCTGCACCACCATACTCTCCGGAGTGGGGTGCCTCATCAAGTAGCAGGGGTCGCTACTTGCAGGACGGTATTTTCGCGATAGAGACTTGCTCACTGCCTGGAGACTCTCCGGAGCAGTCCAAGCCGCCACCACCCTTCTCTGTAGAGCCATATGAAACGGCAGTACCGGGTCAGTTGGGGGACCAAGATCGAGGATGTCCGTCAGATCATTCTGAACAAACTCCCCTGGGGGAGCAGACCATCCCAAGTACTCGGTGACCCTAGACATAAGGCGCCGGTACGAAGAATCGGCATGAGTGCCAGGCTCAGGCCTACAAAACTCCACCTCCGGAGAGGTGTCCAGTCCACTGGCATCATGCAGTGACTGCCTTAGGTCCTCAAATTGGCTATGGCCCGAGAGAATCTCATCTGGCACCGTATTAGGAACCATGCCATCATCAGAGCCCTCATCCACCTCTGAAATGTACTCCAGACGGCGATAAGAAGGCACTTGGGAAACCAATCCATGCTTGACCTTAGCCAGAGACTTTCTAGGGGGTTCCCCGTGCCACAGGGTACCTCCGACACCACAGCCTCGAAAGGCTTTGAGTGAATCAGCGTCGAGAGAATCGGCGTCAGACGCAGCGCCGCCAGCATCGATGGCGTCGACACAGGCCTCGAAGCCAGAGCCCCGAGCGTGTCCTTAGACAACCGGGGTGCCGACAGCATCGACTTCCTCTGAGGCGGAGCCTTGAGAGTGTCTGTCGACGACCTCTGCGCCACAGGCGTCAATGTCTTCCTTGAAGACTTCACAGGATCACGCAGTCTCGAGCGCGTCGAGGACCAGGACCTGGAATGGGCATGACGAGAACGATTCCCCTTGTCCGAGCGGGACCTCTCCCGCAAATAGTGCCGACCACCCGAGCCCGAAGGTGTGCGAGCGGTTCTCTTGACCGATCACGACCAGCCCCACTCGGAGGCACGTATGGACCTGTGCCCTGCGATTCGAGAATCGCTAACCTTTTCTTCCCGAAGGAAGCCCATTCCTCCGGTGTCGCATGCTTGGTGGGATAAGCCACCCGCCGACGGGCGGAGTCCTCGGAAGAGGACAGGGAAGGCGACCGATGCTGGTACTTCCGGGAATGGGACATACTCCTGGAACGAGACCCACTGGACTTCCGACGATGAAGCGGAGAGTCGCCTCTTGAATCATCCGTCGAAAGCCCCGCAGACCTCGACTTCCGGTGCTTGGACACCTTACCTACCGACAACTTCTTGCGCTCCCGCAAGGCTTTGGCCGTGAGCGACTGGCAGTCGACAGTCATCAGTGTCATGGGCCTCCCCGAGGCACCAGAGTCAGTCACCGACATCTTGGACCCACAGTCCCCACATTTCTTAAAGCCCAGACGCGGGGTTGAAGACGAGGTAGACATCTTCACGAAGGATAACTTCACAAAACGAACAGGTTCGAAGAACCAAGATGAACAAAGAAACTCCAAAGAGTCGAGGCGTACCGAGATTCACGAATCGAACATGTTCGCGGAAAAAAACGGAACTGAGGCTACAGCCGTCGTGCGTCCTACTTATCACATCGGGTGACGTCGGTCGTCAGAGGAGGTCCTTGAGGACGGCGCATCAACGTCATCGACGCTGAAAATTTTCCGAACCAGCACAGCTGTAGTGATTACTGTCATAGATATGGAATACGTCGGAGGACCCAATCCCCTCGAACAGATGTTTTAGAACCGCTTGTCACACCTGTATATCTGCTTTGGAATGGTTGTCAATGCAGTAGTGCTGAGTGAAGGTATGTACTGAGCTCCATGTAGCTGCTTTGCAAATGCTGTCTATGGGGACATTTAAGATAAAGGCCAAGGCTGCTCCTGTGCTTCTAGTGGAGTGACCTCTTGGAGTGAAAGGCAGTGTCTTGTCCGACAGGGAATAGCAGTCCCCTTCTCTGCTTGGGACTACAGAGAAACAGCTGGTCTGTTCTCCTTAGTAGTCTGGTCTTGTTTACATAGCAAAGGACCACCCTCCTTACATCTAGTGTGTGGAGTTTTACCCCAGCTGAGCCCTTTGGGTTCTGGAAGAAAGCCGGAAGCTCAATGGACTGGTTCACATGAAATTTTGAGATGAACTTCGGAGAGAACCTAAGAGGAGTACGTAAAACCAGTTTGTCCTTGTGTATGACAAAGAAAGGATCCTGCACTGACAATGCTGGTAATTCACTAACTCTTATAAAAGTAATGCCACCAAGAAGGCAGTCTTGTAAGTCGGGTGCTTAAGACTTGTGCATCTGCTCGAAATGAGGTCCCATGAGCTTAGGGACTACTACATTGAGATCCCATCCTGGCGCTAGGTTTGAAATTGAAGGGGTGGAGTCGCTTTACTCCCATCATGAATGCCTTGATGACGGGTACCTTCCACCAAGATACTTTATTGTGGGAGGGGGTGTAAGCCGATTGGGCCGCCAGGTGGACCTTTATAGAGTTGAATACTAACCCTGAGTCCAGCAAGTGGAGCATATAGTTCAGAATGTCTGATGGGGTACATTTTATGGGGTTTATTTGTTAGACTGGCACCAAATTACAAATCTATTCCACTTGTCGAAATAACAGTATCTAGTGTTTGGCTTTCGTGCCTCCTTGAGGATATCCATGCACCTCTGTGGCAGGTTAAGATGTCTGAACTCTGACTTCAGGAGACACGCTTTCAAGTTCATAGAGTACGGTTGTGGGTGCACTGTTAATCCCCTGTGTTGCGTGAGTAGGTTGGTCTTGTTAGGCAAAGTTTGTATGCATTACCCTCTGGGAACACTACAAACAACTCTGACTACAGGTATAGGAAACCCAACCTTTGGTATAAGCTTGTACTACACAGTTTTGGTAGCGTGTTGAGCAGCCAGGCTTAGCTCAAGAGGGGTCAATGTGAGCTGTAGTGGAGTTACAGAGATTTACAGTTACAAGTATTCAAATAAACTCTTACACTCAAGGTTTCTTGAATATGGTTTTATCAGTTAGAATACGCCTTCTTCAGGAGGGAGCAATATAACAGTAACTCAAATACCCTTCATGAAATACACACTCTTAATATCTCTAAATCAGTAGATACCCTTTTGAGATGGTCCACAGACACCAACTACACCCCCAGGTGAATTCAATTGCTAGGGTGCTGGGGACATTAATATAGCACTGTTGCATTTAGAATCCTATAGTAATAAGTCAAGGGAAAAGATTTAGAACAAACAAGAGACCACAAATATTCTCAAGCAGGCAAATACTTTCAGACCCCCCCCAAATAAGAGTCATTCAGTGGAAGAGGCTAAGACAAGGTCAAAAGGCAAAAGTCTGAGCTGAAGAACTTCTTTTTAGTTAAGAAGACAGTCTTTGCACAATGTTTTAGAAGTCTTTGAAGAAAAGAAGAATCAAATTTAGGGCCACAAGCTGATTAGACGCGAGACGTAGAGGATGCAAGCAACTCGACAGTGAGGGGTAAGTTCTCTCAGACTTTGTACAGTACCTTTAAAATGAAAAAAGATGTAGCAGAGGACTCCTGCTCAGCTCTGCAGATCTCCTGTTCTTGGGCCTCAGTCGTGGGGACAAGAGGACGACATTGGGGGACTCCTGCACTGCACAGGGACAGTCAAAACTTGCAACTGGCAAACAGTGGCTGATCAGTGTTTCAGCGCCTCGCGTCGACCGCAAATAGCAACACAGTAGTTCCTGGCTGTCGAGGTGGGCTTTCCTTGCTTCTGGGGTCCCGCACTCTGTTGAGGGGGGGGTTCAGGCTCAGTCAGTCCTGCTTCCTGGTAGTCCTGAGGTGTTCCTCTCCCTGGCTCTACTGTTTCCAGCAGCAACTCTGTGGAAATTCAACCAGCTCCGAGATGGATGTCCAGGTGGCTTACTTTGGAGTTCATTGGTCCCACCAACTCAAGGGGAGACGTCGTCCTTGCATGGGCTTCTCTGTCGATGCAAACTTGGCGTTTCGGCACTGCAGCAGGGCTTTACCAGGCAAACCAACAGTCCAGGAGTTGCAGCCGGGGTCCTCTTCAAGTTCTCCCGTTTCTTCGTCCAGTGGTCGACTCTGCCTTCCAAGCCAAAAGGCTTGCCTTTTATTCAGTTCTCTCCCATTCATTCCAGCCTAGCTGTCAATCACCTAGCAGGGTGGCTGTCCTTGCCGGACAGTCAGCCGGCCAAACACAGAGTGCATTTGGGCCTCCTTGGAGATTAAGCGCAGGGAGTTTTGGGCACCTCCCTCACTTCCTGCCTACCCCAGACACCCTGGAGCCAGAGGCAGGCTTCACTCGTGAAACCCACCAAAAGGCAAAGCGAACAATGGGACCAAATCTGGAGTAAATCTCAAGGACCTTTCCACAAAGAAATGGCGAAAAAAGAAGACCGGGACCATTTTGCAAAAATTGCACCCTTGGGTGCTTTACTGCAGCTGCGAACGCAGCTCGCGGTAAATGCACAACATGCCAGTTTAAACGAAACCACTGCCACCAGCCATTCAGTGAAAAAAGGATTACATAAAAAAAAGTTACATGAGAAGCTAGACAAAGGGGATACTAGGTAACCCCTCCAGCACCCTACTTTAAGATAGTGTGTGCTGGGTCTAGAAAGTTACAAAGTTAAGTAAAGTCAATTTCACTTTACTGCTCTGAGAAACAGTTTATCCCAGAGAAGGTATTTAAACCTTTGGGAAATCTGAAGGACTTCACTGTGCCACTGCACTGAAGGTGCAGTGTGACGCAATGTAAAAAATTATGCCTATGGAGTTTGTCCGGCTCCACAACCAAAAGAAACAGAGTACAAAATCACATTAAAATACATGAGTGGGAAAAAAGGGTCCCACTCGAGGTTAAAAAAAAAAATCAAGTCCTCAAAATCCAGCAAAGTTGCTGGGGGTCTCTAAGGTGGAGGGAATTATCACATTTCTGAGAATTCTCCCCAACAGGTCTGGCACAGGAGTTTGATGGGATCGCACAAATGCCAGTTTGCGCAGATGTGGATACCATGGCTGTCTTGCCCACATAGGAGCAACTAGGATGAGCGTCACTTGTCCCATGTGGATCTTGTTCACCACTTTGTTCATGAGAGGTGTCGGGGGGTGGGGGAGGGGGGTAGAGCGTAAGCAAATATCCCTGACCAGTTCACCCATAGGGCGATCCCTTTGGAGCCTGGCGGGGGAAGCTGGACGCGAAGTCTGGGCATTGTTTGTGTTGGCTGGTAACAAACAAGTCTATCGTAGGGAAACACCTTTGAGAGAAGAGGTGGTCTATGACCTCTGGGTCTAGTTGCCACTCGTGTTCCTCTGGTAGGGGATCTCTGCTCAATGAGTCGGCTAGAGAGTTCAGTTCCCCTGGAACGTGCTGTGATGACAGGAATATTTTCCGTTTGAGTGCCCATTTACAAAATTTGTTGTGCTAGCTTGGACAGATTTTGAGAACGTGTGCCCAGTTGTGTGTGATATAAAACATCACCATAGTGCTGTCGGTGAGGACTTGCATGGACTGGAATGCCTGAAAGGCCTTGAACACTGCCAGTAGTTCCAGCAGATTGATGTGGTTCTGCACCCTAGCATGAGTCCACAGACCCTGTGCTGTGTGATTAAGGTGATGAGCCCCCCCCCCCCCCCAACCCGGCGAGTGACGCGTCTGTCGTCACAATTGCCTGCACCTCTGGATCATGGAAGAGTTTTCCCCTCAACAGATTTTCTCTCGTCTACCAGCGAAGGTATTATACTAGTGTTGGCGAAACAACCACTAGATCATCCCACTGACCGCTTGCCTGAGACCACTGTTTCGCCAACCACTGCTGCATGGGTCGCATGCGTGTGGTACCAGGTATATGCAAGATGCCATCATGCCTAGCAAACTCATAGCTTTGCTTACGCTTATCTGGTGGCCGGCTTAATAATGAGGTATTTGCAGTAACATATTATGGACTCTTTCCTCTGATGTAAAGACTAACCACTCCGAGTATATTACAGCTCCTAGGAACTGTTTGTTGGTGCTCAGTACTAGACTTGATTTTTTCTCGTTTATGGAGAAGCCCAATTGAAAGACGGTTGATCGTTCTTGGAGTGTTTTGCTTGCAAACCTGGGGAGTCTCCCCTGTAATCAGTACCGCCAGTACCTTTATGAATACACCCTTGGTGCGGATGCTATTCCGAAGGGTAGCACTTCCAATTGGAAGTGCTGGTTTGCTATCTTGAACCACAAGCATCTTCGGTGCGCTGGGAACATTGAAATATGAAAATAACCATCTTTCATACCCAATGTTGAATCCATGCCAGACCCCATGCTGGAGAACTGCAAATGTACACCAACTGGGTCTTGTTTGCCCGGACCTGCTGTTTAGCCTGTCGAGAATAAGTCTGCATTAGGTATTACCTGCCTTGAATAGCTGTGTGCTATTCTTCGTGTAAAGAGTTACTGCTTACCTTAGTCTGTGTTCCACTAATCTGAAAAGCAACTGTAATTGTATGTTACACCATAAGGTCTGGTATAACTTATCCTGAAGGTAGTTAGATTTATACTGTTGCAGGAATTTGTGTTCCACTATTCAGAAAAGTATCCTGGTAAAAGGGTTGGTTTACAAATTGATTCCTTAACCGAGTGTCATTGCATGACTGACCGGGTCTACTACCCTTTACTTAAAGTAATCTAAAAGTAAGTGATGGTTTTACTCCCCACGAATCAGTGCGACCTATACTAAATGTGTTTGATAAGGTCCGACTTCCCTAGAAACACTGTACATTTTCTGAACATGGTCTATGCTTTGGTCTGTCTACTTTAAAATATTGTGTTGTTTTGCGTTTATGACTAGGACAAAGTACTTAGTGTTGGGGAGAATTGTCATTTCTGTGCCAATTCCCTTTAACCTTAGAGACTCCCTGCTCTTTTGCTGGACTTAGGCTTGTGAGTGTTACTCCTGAGTGAGTGAGACCTTTTTCTCACTCCCTCATGTATTGTTCCTGACTAGTATTTTTGTGTTTGACTGTTTTATGCAGTCCAACAATCCCCAGAGGCATCTGCTTTTTACATGGGGACACCTTAGGTGCAGTGCCACTAAGCAGTTCCTTGGACTTCTCTTGATGTTTAATTACATTTTCTTGGGTGAACTACAGTTGCCAAGAATAGTAAGATCCCCATCTTCATTACCTTTTTCTTTATGGGACCAGAACACACCACCCTATGTGGAGTGCGGGGGGGAGGGGCTACTTAGTAAATCCCTATCCCACTTCTCATGTCACATTGTTACACTAACCTACTTTAAATGGCTGGTGGCAGTGCGCTAATGTTACTACCAGTGTGCATTTTTACTGCAGGCTGAACCTGCAGTACAGAACCCATGGGTGACCATTTTCCCCAAAGTGGCCCCCTCTAAACCCCCCCCCCCCCAACCCCGTCTTCTGTTTTCGGCATTTTCAGTTTTTTTTTAATTCCTTCTTGGCTATTACTCTGATATTTGAAACAGGTATGAGTCAGTTTGTGCATTTTGCTTTTGGTGGGCTTCAGCCCTGAAGCACACCCAAGGCTCCAGTATGTCTGGAAGGGCAGGAAGTGAGGGAGGGTCCCGAAACTCCCCTGTCCTTTGTCTCTAGGTATGTCTGAGTGAAACCAGTTCTGATTGGCCGGCTGGCTGTCCGGAAAGGACTGGCACCCTGCTGTGTGATGACAGCCTAGGCTGCAAATGAATGGAACTCACATTAAAGGCGAGGTTTTTGGGAGTAGAGGCAGAGTCTACCACTGAAGAGGAACGTCCGAAGCAGAAGATGTGAAGAGACGCCAGCAGCACCCACCTGGACCGCAAAGTGCCCAGTGAAGCCCTGCAGCAGTGCTGACGCTGTTTTTAAAATCGACTGGGAAGACCCGAACAGGACGACTTCCTCCCTTAGGCTGGTGGGACCCACAAGCCTCAAGACAATCTTCCATTTGGCGCAACCCTGACTTGCTGTGCCTCACCACAGCTGCAGAAGCCCAATGCCAGGGGTCCTGCGACCATTGACGAGTGCATCGTCTTACAAGCCCAGGACCGAGGGAGCAAGCCACTTCCAACTTGAGCTTTTGGGTCTTCACTGCTGCTGAGAAAAAGATGTGAAAACACCAAAGTGCTGCTGAAACAAAGGAAATCCATTGCTGGGCAGTCCCTCTCCAGAGTACTGCCACAGGAGCCTGCCAGACATCCTCACTTTCGCCACCACGACCAAGGTCCAGGAACATGGGTCAGCCAAGCTGTAGCACGGAGGAATCCAGCTAAAACATTTTTCTTCGAATCACAGGTACTGTGGAGCTTGGGGTATTCACCTTTTAGCCATAGGCTGTGCTTCCTACCTTGGTAAGTGCTTTTGTTATGCTTTGGAGTTGATACCAACTCACCTGCACTGGCCCAACAGCCTGTGCTCTCTACTAAGTAGCTCACTTGAGTTAGTGATTTCTGTTCAATTAACTAACTTTGTCAAGACTATCTAAGAAGCGCATCAGAGCTATTGACTTTGTCCATTGACTTTGGCTGTTCTGGCACCCTAAAGGCACATTCAGAAACCTTTGGCAGTACTTGTTCCCTCATAGGTTGACACTATTATTGCTGGGATAAAAGTCTAACTGCCTCCCTTTGGAAAATTGTAATTGTTTTACAAACTGTTGAAAGTAGGTTTGAAATCTTAGTCTAACCTTTCCTTCCTTAATAACTCGGTAACTGAATTGGTAACCAAAATAAGTGCAATACTAACCTTTACTGAAGTCACTCTGTGTGCTATAGCCTGTGTTAGCACAAGGAAAGTCTTTACCAACTTTCATTGTCTTTGAAAAACTGAATCCCGACTTTGAATGTTAAAGAGCGCCCAGATAACTCTGGGTTAGGTGAGCTATATAAATAAAATAAACAAACTAGCAGTGAACGATTTTAAAGAATGCTAATTTAAACCTTGTATATATTATAAATAAATATGTATATATAACTTTAAAATGCGTTACACTTGGATACTTGTACAGCTCAACAGCTCACATTACCCCTCTTGTGTAATAGAGGACTATATTAAAAGGTGGGTTACCTAATACCAAGCAGTCTTGTATAGTCCCACACCATTTGGGTTGCACTAATTCTTACCTAACACTTACCAAGACTTAACTTGGCCTAACTGTATTTATAATAAAACTTTATTTTGTATAATACTTCTAGTTGTGATTCTGTTGAATCCTTGATATACTACAAGTTGTGTACTTTCCTACAGCCCCTTCTCCCTCCTAAAATAGGCCTGGCTGCTGTCTACGCCATCATATACTCATGTGATGCAGCCTTACACTAAGAGTAGTGTTTTGTACTGTCTCAGTTGTATGGTTTTGCTAAGCCCTTAGCTGGACTTCAGAAAAACTGTCTTCTCTATACGAACCTCGGAGAAACTATGCTAGCCTGTATTTTGTAAAGTATGGGGTCAAAGATATTCTCTAGGCCATCATGTACAAGAGAGTGTAAATAAGTAACTACAGATTGCCTGCCCCCCCCCCCAACCCCCTCCAACATCCCACTCCACCTACTGTACTCCTGGTGTGGTTGTCTCGGCAGGATCCTGCATCCGATTCGGCTCAATGTCATTCTATGCGATTAGTGTGCGATGGTGTTGCTGGTTCCCCCCCACACCCCCCACCCCTCTGCTACAAATCTTTCTGCCAACCAACTGCTTCGGGAGAGGAAGCGAGGTCAACGGGAAAGGAAAGGGAGTCTATCGTAAAACCACTTGATTTCTACGGAATCACACACCTGCGGTAAAGGGTGGATTGGGGAATTGGCTTCTATGGGGGCTATGGGTTGAAAACCCCCTCCTGAAATTTGCTATTTCTGCATTGAAATGCCATACAAAATTCAGCAAGGAAAAGAATCTTATTGGTGTGCGGCCTTCGAAATACCACATTTGAACACCATTATGTATCACAGCAAAATGTTGTCAAACGGCTACATTCTCTTACTTGGATAGTGCTTACAGTGTTGGAAGTTTCTGATTTACACTAGCTTAATGCATACACTGCACTGCATGATCGATCATATGCCTGCAACCCATCTTTTCATATTCCTTGCAAGCCATCAAAAAACGGGTCTTAAAGATAAACAAACTGTACACTTCAAACATTGAATGGCAGGTAAAGACCTGAAGACCAATAACAGTTTCTTCCCTGCTTGGCTCACTGCAGGTGACAGTCGCAGATATTTAGTATAGTGACATGGAGAGCAATAGGGAACAGTCAGTGTAACCCTTATATTTGGAATGGGAGGGTGGGGGAAATATAATCTCTATTTATATTCTGTTTGGGGCACACGTGAGTTAGGAGCATACAAGCACAGAAATGGGGATGGTAATGGAAATAAAGCCTCCAAAAATCTTACGTTGTGTGCAAAGGCATAAGGCGTGATCCAGGTAACCAGTTGTCCCAGCACCTCGGCCTGGTAGTAAATGCCTTTGATGGACAGGAATACCTATGGACACAAAATAAATGGTTAGACTGGACTACCCCTGCCAAACAATCAATTGTCAGTGAAGGAACAAGTTACTTACCTGTAACTGTTGTTCTCCAGCATGGGTCTGGCATGGATTCACATGCTCATGAATATTCCCCGTCGTCAGGCTGGGAATCCTCGGTAAAGAAAAAACCAGTATCAGTTTCGTTTCTGATCTGTCTTTCGTAGTAATAACCAATCACTGGTCTCTGCGTCATACTGACCACAGCCAATGACTGCCCTCTACCTAAGCACCGCCTCTGGCAGCCATCTTCAGATTTGGAAGCACGTGAAGTGGCAGTATGACCAAGTGAAGAGCCGCAGAGGGGTAGGCGGGAGGGTTCGCATGTGAATCCATGCCAGACCCATGCTGGAGAACAACAGTTACAGGTAAGTAACTTGTTCCTTCTCCAGCATGGGGTCTGGCATGGATTCACATGCTCATGAATAAAGAATACATAGCAGTACACACATGCACAACCACGGGAGGTGGCAAAGGCTCAACATTAAGCATCACATCAACTCAACATTAAGCATCTTACCTCCTCACCAGGCTCACCTCAGGCGAACAGGTTGCGCAGCACTGCTTGGCCGACCCTGGACTCCTCCCTGGAATCCCGGTCGACGCAGTAGAATTTCGTGAAGGTGTGCGTCGACCTCCACGTAGCAGCCCTGCATATGTCCAGCAGGGGCACACCAGATAGGAACGCCGTGGTAGCTGCGATCGCTCTGGTGGAATGGGCTCTCGGACGGCCAGGCAGCGGTCGGTTTGCCAACCGGTGACAGTACATGATACAGCCGGAGAGCCATCTGGAGATGGAAGCCTTCGAGAGAGCCTTCCCCTGATTGACAGGTCCAAAGTTCACAAAGAGTTGTGACGTCTTCCGAAAACCTTTCGTGCGGTCCACGTAGAACTTCAGCGCTCTAGCTACATCCAGCGAGTGCAAAGTCCTCTCAGCCGGCGACGAAGGCGACGGGAAGAACACAGGTAACACCAAGGGTTCGTTGAGATGAAAGTCCGACGGTACCTTGGGCATGAAGGAGGGGTGCGTCCTGAGCACTACCCTCGTGTCGTGGAAAGTCAAGTACGGGGCCTTGCAGGAAAGGGCCTGGATCTCTCCCACTCGTCGTGCGGAGGTGATGGCCACGAGAAAAGCTGTTTTCCACGATAGAAACTTCAACGGGGCCGAGTGCAGAGGCTCGAACGGAGGTCCCATGAGTTTGGTCAGTACCACGTTGAGCTCCCACGCCGGGGCCGGAGCCTTCACCGGCGGGAACGATCTGAACAGTCCCTTAATGAACTCTTTCACCAGACGATGAGACCACAAGGACGTCCGGCCCGTGGTTCTGGTGTATCGGGAGATCGCAGCAAGATGAATCTTGATGGACGCGTGTGCCAGACCAGCTTTGGCCAGCGTCAGCAGGTACGGCAGCACTTGGGGAGCCGTAATCCGTAGAGGGTTAATCTTCTGTGCGTGGCACCAGACAGAGAACCTCTTCCATTTGTGTCCGTAGCATTTAAGAGTCGAGGACGCCCTGGCCTTTGCAAGAACCTCTCTGCAGTCGGCCGGTATGTCGTATCCTCCAAACTCTAGCGCTGCAGGAGCCAGGCCTGCAAGTTCAGCGACTTCGGGTCGTGGTGGAGGATGGCGCCTCCTTCCCTGGAGAGTAGATCCGCGTCCGCCGGCAGCTTGATTGGCGGGGACGCCGACAAGTCCAGAAGGTCCGGGAACCATATCTGCCTCGGCCACGCAGGTGCGACGAGGATCATCCTGCACCGTGACCTCTTGAGCTGGTTGACGAGCCGGATTAGCAGAGGCAAGGGAGGGAACGCGTAGAGGAACAGGCCCTCCCAGGGGAACGAGAAAGCATCGCCCATGCTCCTCGTCTGGGGAAACCTGCTGGCGAACCTCCGGCACTTGGTGTTCGTCGCCGTCGCGAACAGGTCGATCTGGGGTGTGCCCCACCGTCGGAAGAGGCGATCCACCAGATCCTGCCGTAGTTCCCACTCGTGGCACGAGCGCAGCTCCCTGCTGAGTGAGTCGGCGATGGTGTTTTTTATCCCTGCCAGATGAAACGGCACCAGAAGAATCCCTTGGGCGACGGCCCAATGCCACAGGTCCTGCGCCTCCTTGGACAGCGCTGGGGACCTGGTTCCGCCCTGTTTCCTGATGTAAAACATGGTGGTGGTGTTGTCGGTGAAGATCCTCACCACCTTGCCCTTGAGGGACGGAAGGAAGGACCTGAGGGCCCAAAACACTGCACGGAGCTCCAGGACGTTGATATGCAGGGACTTCTCCGTCGGGAGCCAGAGTCCCCTTGCGTGCAGATTTTCGGTGCGCTCCCCACCCTTCTAGGGAGGCATCCGTGGTCACAGTCACCTGGTGGGCTGGGGTCTGGAAGTCCATGCCCGCCGTCAGATGCGCGCGGGTGCCCCACCACCGTATCGCTCGTCGGAAACTCTCGTCGCGTCTTGGCGCGGATGAGCCAGTCGTCCAGGTAGGGGTAGACGTGAATCCCCTCGCGGCGCAGCTGCGCCGCCACCGGTGCGAGGCACTTGGTGAAAACCCTGGGTGCCGACCGCAGTCCGAAGGGAAGGGCTTTGAACTGGTAATGACGCCCTTGGACCACGAATCTGAGGAATTTTCGGTGCCCCTTTAGGATGGGAATGTGGAAGTAGGCATCCTCCAAATCCAACGACGATAGGAAGTCTCCTTCCTCCAGCTGACCCAGGACGTGCTGGAGGGTGACCATCCGGAACTTCTGCGCCTTGATGAACTTGTTCAGGCGTCGCAGGTCCAGGATGGGGCGCCATCCTCCCGTCTTCTTCTTCACGAGGAAGTAACGCGAGTAGACTCCGGAGCCCCGAAGCCTCTTTGGGACGAGTTCGATGGCGCCCTTTCTGAGCATCGCCTTTACCTCCAGGAGAAGTTGAGGGACGTGAAGTTCTTTCCTGGCCACGGGGGGGACGCGCGGGCACCTTCTTTGAAACTCGAGCGCGTGGCCCCGGGCCAGGGCGTCCAGCACCCAACGGTCGGTGGAGATGGACTCCCACACGCTGACGAAGCCCGCCAGCCGGCCTCCCACCGGGGTGCTTCGGTGGGGGCCCGACCCCACGGCCGGTTCAATCCTGCTTGGACGCGGCCTTGCCGCCTTGGCCTCCTTGGCGACGACGGCGGGGGCCGCCAGACTTGCCTCGTCCTCTGTAGGCCTCTTGCGACGACGAGCGGGCCGCTTGACGGTAGGAAGCGAAACCGCCGCCGGAACCTTTGGAGGCGCCCTTGCCTCCGCCGCTCCGAAAGGGCGTCCGCCGTTGCTGCAGTACTCCAAGGGCCCGGGCCGTCTCAGTATCCGCCTTGATGGCCTGAAGGGAATCGTCCACTGTCTTCCCAAACAGGTTGTTCCCGTCGAAGGGCATGTCCAGGACCCTGGTCTGGACGTCCTGCCGAAAGTCCGTAGCCTTGAGCCATCCGCGACGTCGAAGGCAAACGCCGTTGCCCATCTGGCGGAACCCAGTGTCGGCGATGTCCGTCGCCACGGTGATGGCGTGGTCCGAGGCCACCTCACCTTCCTGCAGGATCTCAAGGGCCTCCGCCCTCTTGTCGTCCGGCAGAAAATCCAGCAGGGGAGCTATCTTGTACCAGAGTTCCCTGTCGTAGCGGGCCACGATAGCCAAGGCGTTGGCCGCTTTAATCGTCGTCGCCGCCGACGAGATGACTCTGCGTCCCATGGCATCCAATTTCTTTCCCTCGCCGTCCGGCGGGGAAGTCGACGTGGAGGCCGCACCCCCCCCCGCTTTCTTCCTGGCTGCCGCGGAGACGACGGAGTCCGGGGTAGGCTGCGCCCGGAGGCATAGGGGGGCCGAGTCCGGGACCCGGTACTTTTTCTCGTACCGGTCTCTTTTCGCTGGCGTCGTGGAAGGGTTCTTGAGGAGGGAAAGGCCCTCATCCCAAATGTCGTCCAACAGAGGCACTGCGAGGACCGTCTTCCTCTTGGTCTCGCGCCGTTGGTAAAGGAAGCCTTCCTTTTTCTTCTCCTCAGGGCAGAGTTGGAAAAGCTCGGATGCCCTGGCGATCATTGAGTGGAACGATCCAATCTCGTCGGGCGGAGAAGCCCTGGGGGGAGGCGACGACGGAAAATCCTCGTCGTATGCCTCGTCGTCCGTACCCGTCGCTGCCGTGTCAGTCCCCGTATCATCCCCTCGGGTGGACGGGGAGGAGGGCTGGACGGGGCGCGACGGTTGAAAAGGAGGCGGTGGATGGATCCTTCTTTTCTTGGTAGGGGGAACACCAGAAGGTCCCGGTTCTGGATCCCCCGACGGGAGAGGTTCCTCCGTCGGTAACGGTAGTCTCGTCCTTATCTCGGAGCATAAGGACTGTATAGCCAACAAAATGGCCGCTGAGTTGTCTTGCGGCGCTGGCAGAGGGGAATCCGACGGGCGAGCAGGGGCCCCGTCGGTATCCTCGACGATGTCGTCGTCGTCACCTGCGTCGGGGCCCATTCCGACGGGCTGGTCTTGTTCCACGCCTAGGCCGTGGCTTAAGACCTCGATCAGTTCCTCTTCTGAGGTTGAGGCCGAATCTACGACGACGCCCTGCCCCCCCTTCTTCCCCACGGAGGGTTTCACGGGGGTCCTATCGATGGGCACGAAAGAAGACTCCCTCCGAGGAGGCAGGGAGATTCTGGGCCCCGAGGCCGCCACCACTGGTGCAGCCTCCACAGGCTGGGCCAGGGCCGCCGCGACCGTTTCGATAGAGGGCTTGGTCGAATGGATCAAGGCCTTCACCACCTTAGGTGCGCTCACCGCCTTATCCTTGAGGGAGGGGGCACTGCCACGCTCCTCCTCTGCCTTAGAGCTCGACTGGGGTCTCTCCAGGAGCTTCGCCGGGTGCTCGGCCTTCCTCTTACCCGACCCAGAGCGTTGGCTCGTGGTTGATGGTGCCGGGGAGGGTGCGCCCTGCCTGGCGCCCGTAGAGCCCGACCGTTCGGCGCTCCCGGTGCCAGCGGACTCGCGGTGCTTGGCCTTATGTTGGGCCCCCGTCGCCGGGGCGCCCTCAAAGGTCTTAGAAGACCGCTCAGATTTCTTCTTCTTCTCGCCAGACGGGCTCTTACCCTCCAGCCAGCTGGCGAGACGTTGATGGCGGTCCTTCATGGTCCGTTCCGACATGTTGCCGCAAAACGCACAGTCCTTCTCCACGTGCGTCTTGTCCCCATGAAGGCAGTAAAGGCAGAAAGAGTGTTCGTCCTCCTTGAAGACGTTCTGCAGCTGGCATCCAGGGCAGGCCCTGAACAGCTTTCCGGGCGTCGAGCTTCCCTTCTCCTGGGCCATCTCCGAGACCGGGCCTGAGAAGCTTCTGGAGTCCTCCGAAGTGTAGCTCGACGAAATCTTCACCCTTGAGGGGCACAGATGAATCCGACACGGGTCCCCGTTGATCGGATGTAGGATCGGTGGAGCTTGAGGCTCTTTTGACCGAAAGAATCGAAGTTTTTGTGAAAAAGCGCGAAAAAATAGCACTAACGCTCGAGAGCAATAGCACGAGGATCCCAACACATGAACGTGCGGTAAAAATCTGAAGATGGCTGCCAGAGGCGGTGCTTAGGTAGAGGGCAGTCATTGGCTGTGGTCAGTATGACGCAGAGACCAGTGATTGGTTATTACTACGAAAGACAGATCAGAAACGAAACTGATACTGGTTTTTTCTTTACCGAGGATTCCCAGCCTGACGACGGGGAATATTCATGAGCATGTGAATCCATGCCAGACCCCATGCTGGAGAACTGTGACAACCATCACAGATGCTGAGCTCCAACAGACACCCCAGAAGAGCAAAAGCAGAGATTGCAAGTTTTTCTTCAATAGAGAAGGTGGGAAGTGGGGCATTAAAAATGAACCTATATAGCAGCTTTCAGTAGCTCACGTTTGGTTAAACAAAATATCATAATTTGGTTTCGATAAGGGGAAGAAGATCAAAGTCTCTCAGGGAGAACAACGATCACTGGGAGAACACAAAGATCCAAGACAGGCAGAGCTCAGCCCAGGCAGTGACTATTTCACCTTTGCTCCAATACCTTGTGCTGACTACAAAAATCAGTCAACATGGCGACAG
Source organism: Ambystoma mexicanum (assembly GCF_040938575.1). Taxonomy (NCBI): domain Eukaryota; kingdom Metazoa; phylum Chordata; class Amphibia; order Caudata; family Ambystomatidae; genus Ambystoma; species Ambystoma mexicanum. Next base: position 1,303,554,689 of record NC_090932.1, read on the forward strand.
CACATCAACCTGCTATTACCAGAACATTAAACTCTCAAGGCAAATTAACAGTTTATTCCTGTAGCAGTTCTTACTTTGCGTAGTGAGCGAGAAACAATGACATAATTCATGAACTCGACAGTGAGGCGGCGACACAGCTGGATGGTCTGAACATGGCACTTCCCAGTACGAGGAAATGTGGAGAAGAGGAAAGCCATCGAAAGGGCATCATCCATGTCTCGCAGAGCATCGATGAAGGTTGGATACCTGGGATAGGAAACACAAACAGCACAAAACAATGAGAAAAACCGTGTCAGAGAAAGTGGGGTGGGAAGACCCAAACGAGGAAATGGAGAACGAGTGTAAACATTGATGGTACAGTGAAGGCTCTTGGAGGAAGAGAGATTTCCTGATCCTGAAGTCACTCACCTCTCTTTGATGATGTGGTCCAGTTTATACCCAGGTTTATTTTCTTTAATTCTGTCCACAGCATTCCACTGTGCCTTCCCATATGCTTTCCGGAGCTTCCTGACAAAGACCTGTCCAGAAAGGGAAAGGCTGACCAGTTAGAAAGAGAATTAACAGATGGTCATGGTTGAGATGCAGGAAGATGGGAGCAAAAGGCACCACTAGCACAAGATGAGTGGCAATAATAAAAACATCACCAAGAAATAAGATACTTTTTGTGATACTGTATGTTGGGGACAGTTTTTTCTGAGGTCCAACTAAGGGCTTCATAAAACCATACTGAGGCAGTACGTAAATCCACTCTTAGTATAAGGTTGTAACACCCAAGAACATTTGCTAGCATAGACAGAGCAGCCAGGCTCATTTTAGGGGGGAGAGAGGGTTGTAGCTTGGTACAAAGAAACTGTAGCACACATATGGTCCAAAGTAACACAAACACTATATATTGTAAAAATTACATGCATTACTCACCGTAATAGCATTTCTGATGATTGTATCTGCTTAGATTCACATGCTGTGGTAACCGATGAGTATTGTATCTCGTCTTTCGGGGACCGAAAGGAGACGTCGGCATAGGCGTGTCTGTAACACTACCCCTACCGTGACGTGTAGTGTACCCAAAATCCCTCACGCGCCAAGGTCGCTCCGATTGTATTTTTTCTGCCATGAGGGAGCCCAAGGCTATTGTGAGTACATAAAGAGAGAAAGTAGTAAGACGTCTATGTTCCTTCTACCCGAGTGGGAGGTAGGGTGGGCTCATGTGAATCTAAGCGGATACAATCATTGGAAATTATATTACGGTGAGTAATGGATGTGTTCTGATGCTTGTTAATCTGCTTAGAATCACATGCTGTGCATAGACTAGCGAGCAGTACCGGGAGTTGGAGGTGAGTTATGAGAAGGAACAGTAGTGAAAAGATGTCTTAATATCGATATATGGCATGGCATTATAAACACGCCTATAGACAAGTGTTTCAAGGCGCAATGAGGCAAGGGAGGGGAACAAAAGGGAGGACGGACAACGATCCTACAAGGCCAGGTGTCATTCAGATTGCACAAGTGCGTGGGAAGGGGCGGGGGCAGGCAAGTACATGGGAAAAGATAACAATAAATAAGTAAACGCCAGCATGTTTGTCCCATGCTTGTCCCACCTGAGAATCGGATCTAGAATGAGTGTCTAGGCAATAGTGTTTGGTAAAGATGTGTACAGAACTCCAGGTTGCCGCTTTGCAAATGGACTCAAGGGGAACATTTGCAATGAATGCTTTGAAAGCCTCAGTGCCCCGGACTAGTGTGCGCTCTAGGCTTGAAGAGCTTTTCTCTCTTAGCAAGAGCATAACAGTGTGATGCATTTGACAATCCACCTTGAGATAGTAGATTTAGAGACAGGATACCCTTCGCTACCAGCTGCCACAAAACAAAAAACTGGTTTGTCTTCCTCAGTGGTTTCGTTCTTTCCAGGTAAAACATGACTGCCCTGCGCACATCTAGTTTGTGTAGGCTTATTTCGGCCATGCTAGTGGGATTCTAGAAGAAAGTGGGTAGTTCGATTGATTGGTTCACATGGAACTTCGAGATGAATTTAGGCGCAAATCTGGGAGGAGTGCACAGAACCACCTTATCCCTGTGGACTGTAACAAAAGGGTCTAGAACAGAAAGGGCCTGTAGTTCGCTAACCCTTCTAATAGAAGGGATAGCCACTAGGAAGGCCGTCTTGTAAGTAAGGTCTTTTAGACTTGCTTTATGCATTGTTTCAAAAGGAGATCCCATCCAGGAGCTGGGTTAGAAATGTGGGGGTGAATTCTCGTAACCCATTCCATAACAGGTATTTTCCACCACAACACTTTCTGTTGTGACGTAGTGTAGGCCAATAGAGCAGCTAAAAGGTCTTTTAAGGAATTAAAAGCCAAACCCGAGTCTAACAAATGAGTTAGGTACAAAACAAAGTGGGTAGGCGAGCAGTCAATGGGATCAACGCCCTTGGTTTTACACCAGATGACAAAGCGTTTCCACTTACTGGAATAGCAATAACGAGTGTTAGGTTTTCTAGCCTCCCTGAGTATGTCGTGCATCCCTGAGGGAGTTGAAGGTGTCCAAACTCTATGACCTCAGGAGCCAGGCCGCTAAATTCAGAGTTTGCAGGCATGGGTGTAGTGTCTCTCCTCTGTCCCGTGACAACATGTTGTACGGGCAGGATAGTTTCACAGAGGGGGAGAGGGACATTTCTATTAGATGAGCGAACCAAGGTTGGCGTGCCCACATGGGGGGCCACCAAAATCATGGTAACTGGTTCCTGGTGCATCTTGTGCACTATCTTGTTGAGTAGGGGGATTCGGGAGGAGGGAAAGCGTAGACAAATTTCCCTAACCATGTTATCCAGAGTCTGTTCCCCTTGGAGCAGTTACGGGGGTACCTGGAGGTGTATTCTTGGCATTGGGCATTCTCCTGAGTTGCTAACAGGTAGATCTGGGGGAAGCCACATTCTGCGAAGACGTAGGCGACGATGTCTTAGTGCAGATGCCATTCGTATTCTACAGGCTGTGGGAAATCTATGCTGAGCATGTCCGCTAGAAAATTGAGTTCTCCTGGAACATGTTGTGACAGTAGGAACATCTTGTGTTTGAGAGCCCACATCCAAATGTTTTGGGACAGCTTGGATAGCCGTGGAGAGTGTGTGCCCGCCTGTTTGTTTAGGTAATAAATGGCTGTGGTACTGTCTGTCAGGACCAGGACAGTCTTCCCCTGTAGCTGTGTCTGAAAGGCCTTCAGTGCTTTGAATACCGCTAGCATCTCCAACAGATTTATATGGTTAGAAGCTACTTGTGGGGCCCACACTCCATGCGCTGTCTGCTGAAGCAGGTGGGCCCCCCCCCACCACGTGAGAGATGAGTCTGTCGTTAGAGTGGCTTCCACTGCAGGGGTGGTGAAGGTCTTCCCCTTCAAGAGGTTTTCCCTCAAACCCTCACTGCAGAGCGAGAACAAGGACTGGGGAGACAACTACTAGATCTTCCCATTGTCCGTTGGCCTGACACCACTGGCTGTTGAGCCACTCTTGCATGGGACGCACAGCCGCACGTGGGGAACTAAGTAAATGCATGACGCAATCATACCTAGTAAGCGCATGGCCTTGCGTATCGTCACTTCCAAACTGGCTACATATTGAGGGATCTGAGAAAGCATGTTCTGAACCCTCTTGTTGGAGGGGAAGACAAGGCTGTCCTTGGTCCGAATCAGAGCCCCTAAAAATTGCTTGATTTGACTGGGGTCTAAGCTGGATTTCTTCTCGTTGATGGAGAATACCAGACTGAACAGGTGGTCTATTGTTTTCCAAGTATTCACTAGGCACGTTTCGTAAGAGTCCCCTGTTATGAGCCAGTCGTCGAGGTAAGGGTAAACAGGGACAGATAGTCTGCGCAGGTGTGTTGCTGCTACTGCCAGGACCAAACACCCTTGGCGGCGAGGCAATGCCGAAGGGGAGTACTTTGAATTGCTAGTGCCTGTCCTCCATCATGAATCTTAGTTATTTTCTGTACACTGGCAACATTGAAATTTCATGTCCAATGTTGCCATGTAACACCCCCCCCCCACGTTTACAAGGAAGTACACTGAATAAATACCCTTGTTTAGCTGAAGAATAGGGACGGCTTCTATGGCGTCCTTTCCAAGAAGTGCCTCTACTTCTTTAATTAGGGTTTGCAGATGGTCTGGCGTTGTGCTATGAACGGTCTGAATTGTGATGGGTTGGGCGAATTCCACACAGTACCCGTGTGTAACTGTTTTTAGAACCCACTGGTTTGATGTAATCCCATCCCATGCCGAAAGGAAACATGTTGAGCACCCCCCGACCGGGGTGACATGGGAGGGGACCTGGATCTGTAGATCATTTCTGACCAGAGGCTGTGGGCTCCCCTGGAATTGGGGCCTCTGCCTTTCCCGCACCGCTGACCCCTAGGTGGATAGTTGGCGGGGGTGCTGGCTGCTTGTCCCGAGTTCCAGGTGTTTCCCGTATTGTACATGTTTTGTGCGGAACGGGATTGGCCTCGAAAGGACTGGCGGGAACCGCTTCCCCTCTGAGGGGAGAGTTTTTGTGTAATTTGCTACAGGGACGAGTCTCTTGTACTCTTTTTTGGCAGTCTCTAGAGCATCGTCGACTGCTTTACCAGAGAGATTCGACTCCTCGATAGGTTTATTAATAAGAGATGCTTGGGTCTCCGGCTCGAAGCCCAAGTTTCGGAGCCAAGAGTGCCGTTTGAGCAGGGTGCCCTGAGCTAGGGATCTTCCTGCCATCTCTGCAGTATCCACAGTGTTTTTAGTACATTTTGTTTGACCTGCCTGCCTTCAGCCACGAAGGAAAGTAATTTGGTTCTTGTGGGTTCAGGCACCTCCTGGAGACCTCCTTGTATAAAGGTTCCACTGTGCATCGGTATAACTGGCAAGCAATGTAGTGTTTGCTATGCGCATGGTAAAAGCAGCTGCTGTGGTAATTTGCTTACCCAAGGCATACAATCTTTTTGACTCCTTATCGGGAGGGGCCTCTCCCGTAGCAAGGGGTAGTCACGCCCGTTTCCGGGTGGTGGTAACTACTAGGGAGTCAGGGGTGGCATGGCCTTTAATATATGTAGGGTCAGTAGGTGATGGCCGAAATAATTTCTCCACACTTGGATTTACTGCCCTCGCCTGGGCTGGTGTGAACAGGGAAGGAGCCAATCTCCTTCTAATGGAATTCAGGAGAGGTATGGCTTGGCTGGAGGGTGGTTTTTCTTTAAGAAGAACAAGTTACTTCTTACCTGGTAACGTTCGTTCGATGGGATGTTCCTCCGACATATTCCTTGTGTTTGATAATGCGTCTCCAGCTTGCTGGCCTCGGAAACATTTTTCAGCAGAGGGCGCTGCGCATCGACATCTGTCGAGTTGATGTCCCTCGACAGCCACCATATCAGCGCTGACGTCACCATGTCCATAAATAGCCACGCGCAGCGTCCGTTGCTCAGTTCCGTTTTGTAGCATAAGATAAGTCATGCCTGAATTGGTTATTGACCTTGAAGGAGAGTAAGCTGCAACCACAAGGAAAGTATTACTGCGGGGATGGATGGGAGGGGCGATAAGTAATACGTCGGAGGAACATCCCATCGAAAGAACGTTACCAGGTAAGAAGTAACTTGTTCTTCGAAGGGATTGTGTCCTCCGACGTATTCCTCATCTTTGATAGACTTCCATAGCAGTGTTGTGTAATTGGAGGTGAGAGTAAAAACGCCATGTTTCCTTTTAAGAATGAACAGAATGTAATACTGCTTTGCCAAACCTAGTCTCTTGACTAGAGGAATCCAGGTTGTAAAATCTTGTGAAGGGTATGTGCGGACGACCATGTGGCAGCCGCACATATATCTCGAACCGCAACCCCTCTTTGGAGGGCCGAAGAGGCTCCGATACCCCTGGTTAAATGAGCCCTAAGATTTTGAGGAGGCTCTTTCCCTGCTAGTTTGTAACATTCCAGAATGGCCAAAATAATCCATCTGGAAATAGTCTGTTTTGTTATCGGTAGTCCCAATTTGTGCCCCGAGTAATCTACGAATAGTTGGTCTGCTTGCCTAAGCCTAGCAAGTCTGCTGATGTAAAAGCTTAAAGCCCGTCTTTGGTCCAGCCTGTGTAGCCTTTCTTCCTCTTTCCCCGGATGGGGAGGAGGGTAGAATGAAGGTAATGTAATTTTCTGAGTGATGTGGAATTTAGAAACCACCTTTGGGAGGAAATTAGGCTTCACCTGTAGGACAACTTTGTCTTTATGAAAAATTGCATGAGGGGGTTTACAAGATAGAGCTTGTTATTCGCTCAACCTTCCAGCAGATGTTAATGCCACTAATAAGACAGTTTTAAGGGTGAGAAATCTTACCGAACATGAGTGGAGTGGTTCGACAGGAGTACCCATCAGGAAATTTAAGACTAAATTTATGTCCCATAAGGGAACTTGGAATGGTCTTGGAGGATAGACATTAGTTAATCCCTTTAGAAATTGTACTACTAAGGGTAATTTGAAATACGATGGCTCCTCTGCAGTGCGCTTGAAGATCGATAGCGCTGCGAGATCGCCCGTGATAGTGCCAACGTGAAGGCCTGAATTTGCCAAATAGAGCAGAAAGGATAACACCGTTGGTGTACCACATGAAAATGGGTCGATATTCTCTTCTCTACACCAGCTGTAAAATTTGTTCCAACGGCAGCGGTATAAAGACTGTTGCTAGCCTTCTGGCCGAAAGCAACACCTCCATAACGTCATCAGGGAGGTCCCAATCCTTGTACCTCAACCTTTCAGAAGCCAAGCGTGAAGGTTGAGGGTTCTGATGTCTGGATGGAGAACCTGACCTCCCTTCTGTGAGAGAAGATTCTCCTTGAGTGGAAGGCGAATTGGAGGGCAGATGGACATGTCCAGAAGGTCCGGGTACCACGTTCTTCTGGCCCAGTCTGGGGCAATTAGGATCATGGTCCTCCGGAATCTTCTCAACCTCCTGATCATTTGAGGAATGACAGGGACTGGTGGAAACGGCGTACAGGAGTGGAAACTCCCAGTCCACTACGAACGCGTCCCCTAGAGCTCCTCTCGGGGGAAATTCCCCTTGAACAAAACAGATCGCACTTCCTGTTGGTACTGGTGGCGAACAGATCCACTTGAGGGGTTCCCCAAAGGGAGAAGATCTCCTGAAGGACTTCCTGAGCTAATTCTCACTCGTGGGAGACTGTGCCCTGCCTGCTCAGAGCGTCCACCATCAAGTTCTTCTCTCCGGCTAGGTGAACTGCCGATAGAGAGATTCCTTCTTGAATTGCCCAAAACCAGAGCTGCATTGCCTCTGCACAGTGGCAGTGATCCCACGCCTCCTCTTTTGTTGAGGTAGTGCATGGCCACTGTGTTGTCCGTCATCAGGGCATTTTTTCCCTGTACTGATGATAGGAAAGCTTTCAGCGCTAGTCTGATCGCTCTCAGCTCCAATAGGTTGATGTGTAGTCTGGACTCCGATGGAGACCAACGACCGCTGATGGTCAAGTCGTTGGCATGGGCTCCCCACCCCGTGAGTGAGGCGTATGTGATACTGTTATCTCCGGCAAAGGGTGCCAAAACAGTTCTCCTTTCAAAATGTTCTCTCGATAAGCCCACCATTTAAGGTCTCGGGCTACCTTGTCCGGAATCCGGAGGAGATCTGTCATTTTTCCTGAGAACTGCGACCACTGGGTTCTTAATGCACACTGGAGCGATCTCATTCTCAGGCGAGCCTCTGGCACAAGGAAGATGCAGGATGCCATGAGGCCTAGCAACCCCAAAAAGTCGAAGAGTGGGAGATGTTGGGCATTTTGAAACTTGGTGACCATCTGCAGAATATCTTGAGCCCTCACCTCTGGTGGCGAGGCTCTTCCCAGAGAAGTGGCCAGGACCGCTCCGATCAACTGGAGTCTCTGTGATGGTATCATCTGTGACTTCTTTAAATTGAGTGAGAAGCCCAGTTTGTGAAGGAAGTGGCAGACATAATCTAGCTGGATCTGAGCTTGTTCCGAAGATACAGCCCTGATCAGCCAATCGTCCAGGTAGGGGTAGACGTGAATCCCTCCCTTCTTTAGACTTGCCGCCACTACAGACATTAACTTGAAGACCCTCAGGGCGGAGGTCAGCCCAAATGGCAGAACTCGAAATTGGTGAGAGCCACCAAATGCGAACCTCAGGTATTTCCTGTGTTTGAGATGGATTGGCACATGGAAATAAGCATCCTGGAGGTCCAGAGATACCAGCCAGTCCTGGAGCTGGAGGGCATGAAGGATCTGAGAGAGTGTTACCATCTTGAACTTGTCCTTCCTGAGGAACTTGTTCAATTCTCTAAGTCCAAGATAGGTCTCAGTCCTCCGTTTTTCTTCGGGATGAGAAAGGGGGGGGGGGGGGGTTACAAGCCCTCGTTTCTCTCCGCTACAGGTACCGGTTCTATGGCACCTTTCTCTAGCAGGTCTACAATTTCTTGCAGGAGGAGCGGATCTGGAACTTTCAGAGAGCTGCTCCCCGGTGGATGACTGAGGGATGCGTAGAAAAGGCAGGCAGTAACCTTGGGCAACTGTCTCCAATGCCCTAGCATCAGACGTAATAGCCTGCCTTTCAGTCAGATGTTGACTTAACCTGCCCCCTACTGGTGTCTTGTGAGGAGAGTCCTCAGAGCGGTTTGGAGGCGGCTGATGCAGATGCCGAGGGTAAAGAGGCATCTGCTGCGGCTTTTGTATTTTTACCCCGTCCACCTCGGGTGAATTTTTTGACCCCTTTGAACTTGCTGTCCTCTGCCTCTTCCGAATGCGGAATAGAAGCGAAAGGACTTGCCTTCCCAAGAGGTTCCAGAGGGGCGATATGGTGTCTGACGGATTGCAGCTCCCAGAGATTTTGCAGCGGCCTTTGATGTTTGAAGCTTTTCTAAACTGTCATCCTCCTTCTTACCAAACAAAGAAGAGCCGTCAAAGGGCATATTCAAGAGTCTGCTTTGCACATCTGGAGCAAAACCAGACTTTCGCAACCAAGCAAATCTCCTGGTTGTTGTACTTGCCGCCATGGCCCTGCTGATGCTGTCAGCAGAATCGATGCCAGTCTGAAGGGATTCGCACATTGCGTCCTTACCATCCTTAATGATGTTGAGAAACGCTTCCCTTTCTTCTCCCTCCGGGAGGCAGTCAGCCGCTGATTAAGCACACTCCCAAAGTGTGTGGCTGAACCATGCGAGCATACAAGTAGCATTGATGGATTTTAACACCATGCTAGATGCAGAAAATACTTTTTTGGCCATAGAATCATATCTCTTGTCATCCCTGTCCTGTGGAACAGTAGGGTAAGCCGATTTACTACCTGATGAAGCTGCTGCCTGAACAACCAGACTCTCCGGAGTTGGGTGTTTGGATAAATATTCAGGGTCAGCAGTAGACACTATACTTGGCTGATAATTTTTTTGTTAACCGCCAGGATAACCTCAGGGGTTTCCCAGTTTGCCAATATTTTCCTTTGTAGTGCCGCATGAAATGGCACCACAGGATCCTCCTGTGGACCTTTAACCAAAATATATGTGAGGTTGTCTTGCTGAAAAGCAGGTGAAGGTGTAGACCACCCCATAAACTATTATCCTTGCCATCAAGGTTCTATAAGGGGTTTCAGCATGTTCCCCTGGGTCTGGTTTGGCAAATTCCACTTCTGGGGAAGTGTCCAACCCACTTGCTTCAAGTAAGGATTCTTGGAGGTCCTTAAACCTACCTTCCTCCGAGGTAAATTCCTCTGGTACAGGAGTTGCAGATCCCTGCAACTCAAAAGGTCTCTCCTGATCCGAATTCTCCCCTTCCTCATGAATAGATGCTAAGGCTCTGGAATGATCAGATCTTGGAAATGGTATAAATTCCATTTCTAGAGCAGAAGGGGCCAAATTCGTCATAATTGGCTGAGAAAACATCAACGCGGACGTTCAAGGCTTCAAAGCCATCGAAAAAGATGTCGAGAAAGTTGGTAGAGGCCTCGAGGAACTCTAGAGTATCGGAATTCTACTCGAGGTTATCGACGGCATGCTCATGATCGAGGCTCTGGGTATGGCCACTGGCTGTGGGTTTGTCCTTTCTCGGCATCGTAGACTGCGTCGAATCGACTGAACTGTGCGTCGAAGAACCCTTCGATAATGGTGTTGAAGACGCAGATCTGTGCGTCGAAGGGATCTTCAACGACGCAAGCGAAGACGCGAGCTTGCCTTTACACGATGGTTCGTGACGCTCTCGAGTAGCTTCTTTCGCCGGGTGCGGCGACTCACTGCGTTTTGATTTTTCGGGTCTTTCACCCAGGGTATCACCCTCAGCAGTCTTCGAGGGGGTCGAGGCTGCTTTCTCGAAGACGCTAAGCATCTTTTTCCTGAATTCCTCCCACTCAGCCCGAGAGCTATGTTTTGTGGGGCAGGAGACCCTTTTTGGGGAAACTGAAGAAGACGACGAGGAAGGGGGATCTTCGACGTCTCTTTTTTGACTGTTTAGATCTCGAAGAGTGATGGGAACTGCTTCGAGACCTATAACGAGAATGCTGTCAGGTTTCCTTCCCTTATTCAGGCTATTTTCCCTTATTCAAGTTTCTTTCTCTTTATTTCTCTTTTATTATCCTTTTTTAGTTTAGCCTTGTGTGGGTGGGAAGTTTTCTATTGTAGTTGGTTTGGCCTTAACTTCCTGATTCAGAATCCTGGTTCTGACCCAAGGCAAAATGGAGTTTCACAGTGACCGCTCTGATTGGTTAGAAGACACTGCAGAAAAACAATGAACATTCTAAACTGTCACTCTTTGCCTTTCATCATCTAAGCCCCAGCTGAGAGGACGTGTGTAGTGGCTGCTCCTGCTTAAGATTTGGGCCTGGTGGATTTCATCCTTCAGGTAGCTAGCAGTTGAGCGGCTACTTTCTTGGGGGTTTCAGGAGAAGTTCTCAGCTGTCAGGAATGTGATTTGAAGACAGGAAACTCTGACGATCTTTAGGAAATTGTTCTGGAGATAAGTGACTTTGTTTAGAGATTCTTAGACTGCCGCTCTGTTTATCTTAAATACATTTAAGTGAGAACTCGTAAAATGTTTTCTTTGAATTTATATTTTGAACTGTTTGAGTTAAATACGTACTACGTGTAATCAGAAACTAACAGTTGAACCTTTGCGCGTGTGCTTCCTGGCGAGAGAATTCAACTGCGCGTTTGAGTTCCAGCGCGAGAATCTGATCGCCGCGTGAGAACTCTAATGCGCGTGTGATTTCCAGCACGTGTGCTTCCTAGCGCGAGAACTCAATTGCGCGTGTGATTTCCAGCACGTGTGCTTCCTAGCGCGAGAATCTGCTCGCCGCATGAGAACTCTATTGTGCGTGTGTGTTTCTGCGCGAGAACTCAATAGCGCGTGTGATTTCCAGCGTGTGTGCGTGTGAACTCTTTGGCGCGAGGTTTATAAGGCGCGTGTCAATAGGCGCGGGAGTTCAACAGCGCGGATGAATACTAGCGCGTGTGTTTTCTGCGCGAGAATCTGTTTGCGTGTGAATTTTGCTTTGCGTGTGTTTACAAGCGCGTGTGTTTTCTGCGCGTGGACTTTTCTTACAGTGCGCGTGTTCTTCAGCGCGGGAAGTTTTCAACGTGCGAATCTTCAGCATTGAGATCATCGGCGCGTGTGCTTTTGCACGTGCATCTTCAAGAATTCTCAAACTCTATTGAATTGTAAAAAGGTTTTTGAAACTAAAGAAAAGGGTGAAAGAAAAAGAGAAAATATTAAAGACAATTTAACTGGACAATTAGTTAACTTTGGGAAAAGGCAAAGGGCAATATTTCCAGGTTTGCCCAAAATAAGAAGTTGTTGTGAATTTCAAGAGACTCAAGTAAGAGATTTTCAGCTTCTTTACAAGCTTCTCTAAGAAATCTAAAGAGAAGAACCAGGTATGATTCTTACTTATTAGTTAAGGATTTAAAGTCTTTCCAACTATAAAGGTTAAGTAAGTAATAAAAGGATTTGTATCTGCTTTTCTTGTATTCTCTGCAGGTTCAGCCTTGATTAGCCTTGACGCAGTCAGCCTGGTGTTATGTTATCCACTTCCCCCTTTCCCTTAGGGGTGTAGTTTACAGAGCTGAATTAATATCTAGTTCTGGGAATTACATCTCAGGGGGATTGTCGGGGGGGTTCAGCAGCTTCCGCGGACACAGGACCTCTCAGCCTGACAGATGTCTTTTGTGATGGCGAGGAGACGAATGTCTCGATTCCGCCGAGGAAACTTTTGAAGAAGTTTTAACTGCCTTACCTCTCTCGAGCTTCCCCTTACGCTCCTTCAAGGCTTTCGCCGTCATGAACATGCAGTCCTCGCGAACAATGATGCTCGACTCCCAGGCACCACAAACAGATCCTGTGAGGATCCGCCAACGACATTTTCTTTCCAGTCTCGACATTTTTTGAAGCCGGACCGTGGTGTCGTCGGTTCGGATGAGGAAGCCATCGAGTACGAGTCAGTATTCACGAGGAATAATTAAGTATATTTGACTGAAGAACTGAGCAACGATATTCCGGTGCGTCATTGACAGGGCTGGTGGCAGCTTATCTTTTCCAATAATTGTAACCCTTTCATGCCATCTAAACCGCGTTCAGCACAGACAGGTGGCCTGGCTCCAAAATGGCCATGCCACAAGGTTCTTTGTGGACTGGGGTGTCTGTCCCCAATACACATCCTGGGTGCCAGAGAGTCTGAAGTGCTGTGAATGCCTGGGACCACCATGGTCCGTGATTGGTCCACGTATGGAGTGTGCGTTTGTGGGCAGATCTCCCATTGGGTCCTCTGTTTTGGCGCCAAGGGAACTTTGGATAAGAGGAGGCCAAAAACACCCATACCATGTCGATCTGTTGAGTTCTCACTGAACGAAGGATAGGATCCAAGTATCCTGAAACTAAGAAGCCGAATCGAGGAACCACTGGAAGGTTTGGCACCCTGAGCCCGCTGTCGTCCCGTGGGACCCCTCTGCATCTTCTCGTCCTAGAAGTTCTGCAAAGACGCTTCAACCGATTAGAATAGTGGTACCAACTATTCTCTGCATCTTTAACAAAACCTCCAAGTAAGCCTTCTCGTAAGTGTCCCTGGGCCAACCAGTGGGCTGACCAGCTTACGCTGGATCTTTGCTCCGTCTCCGCCATCGTTTCGAGGAGGCCCTCGAAACTTGGTAGACTGCTAGCTCTGTGTCCCCGGCACCCTCACACCAAATTCCAAACACTTGGCATTCCCAGGTATGAAGTGAGACGAGTGTACCATGACCGGAGTAAATGCGGTTACAGTGTTGCCCCGCCGCGGCAACAATCTTTGCAGGTGCGCTGCATTTTTTACCCTCTTGCCCCTGAAGCCAGCTGCAGTGAAACTGGCCTGATCCATCCCACAGGAACGGAGAAATCACCAGTGTCCCATTTGGGAAACATCGCTGTATCGCCGGAACTGAAAGCCGTAGAGACTTACTTTTTGTCGCATTTGAACCGGCAGCCGCAGTGGACCCAACTGGCGAAGTTTGGTCCGGAGTGCGCCTGGGGCAGGTGAGTAACCCTAACCTTAACTGGTGGCCCCTAGCACCTCCATCTGTTTATACACACGAGTGGCCCCTGGGGGTCCCTCTCCCTTCCACTGCTAGTGCGAAATAGCGACCTATTCCCGAACCTTGGACTCACCTCGGCCTTCAAGTGGAGGCCCTCCTTGAATAGTGGGAATCTATTCTTCATCGCCTCACCCACCTTCCTGAGCTGCTAGAGACTCCTGAAGAGAACCCGTTTTGCCCATTGGAACAACCGTGTGCGCCTGCACTACATGCACTATTGAGCATAAGGCTCCTCTCTTCTTAGGGTTTTGGTTAGTCTTGAGTCCCCTTAGTCGTTAAGGGGACTAAAGACTATCTGTACTGCCTATTTTCCTTCCCCTCTAGGTTGTGACTATATTTCGAGCCTTTAGCCCTTTAGACCCCAATGGTCTTGTATATATTTTGTATTGATTGTGTTGTGTTGGTTTAGTAGGATTGTTGCGATTCTTTTACTGTGTGTTGAGGTACAAAGGCCTAGTAATAAATGTGTTTATATTTTGGATATCTACACCTGTCTGGGAGTAATTTGTAAGTGCCCTTGCTCTGTGTGCTCATTGAGGTCTTTCAGTCACCCTCACCCCTCCTGAGACTTAGTCTTGACTGCCTACCATAGCTACCTCGATTGGTCTGGCTTGTCCAGGGGTTACCCTGTTCCAAGAAACTAGACTGGCCTTCTGAACATCTGCCGACCAGGTCAGAGTTCAGAAATCCGTCTTAACCGAGGGCATTGGAGCGTCAGCTGAGTGCTCTTCGACGGCCGAATGTGGTTTGGAGGTAGCACCCTTTTTTTGAATGTGCAGTCGCAAGGCGCTGCTGCGGATGCGGAGGAGGCTGCTGATCTTGAAGATCAGAGGATTCCGGCGAAATTTTTGGCGGTCCTTTTGGTGTTTTCGCCCCTTTCGGCAGTACCGTCGAAATCAGGGTTGGGGTTGTGTGTTTAGTGTGGCGATCTTGTACGCCCATGTCGCTGGGTGTTTTCCCCATAGCGTGACTCGCGTCAGGCCTAGCGGGGACGGGTGTGGCGGACCTACAGGTGTCCGTCGTGAGGTCTATGGCATCCGACACGGATACCTGATCATCACTCGTACCCCCCCCGTCACTTTCGGCAGGTACGGCAGTGGGAGGAAGAAGATCCAGCCTGAACGCAGCGTTTTAAGTGGAAGGAGTTTACAGGCCACGCACCGCGCTTCGTTGTGGTCAAGGGGTACACAATTATTCCACTTATCGTGCTCATCCTTCCAAGGGTAACTGGCCCTGCAAGAGGGGCAAAATCTAAACGGTGTCCTTTACATAGCGAACGGTAATAAAGGCGATGACCAGACCTAGATGGCAAAGAGGGGGAAAGAGAGACCTAGCTAAAGGAATATGACCACCCCAACCCCACTCTCCCTACTGTGTAGGCCGGCCAGAAGGCCTGGGCATGTGGATGGCTCCGCCGCCGGAGTTTAGGCATTGAGTCCACCGTGGTCTTCGGAGTAGCACAGGAAGCACTGAAGTTACTATCAGGGGATAATCGACAAAGTCGATAAACAAGGTATAACTGTCTCTTATGACGGAGCTCTGCAATGGGGTGACCAGTTATCTGGGCAGAAAAAAAACAATCTTAGGGACCTCAGCATGTGAGGGATTTTGGGTACACTACACGTCACGATAGGGATAGTGTTACAGAAACGCCTATGCGGACGTCCCCTTTCGGTCCCCAAAAAACAAGATGCAATACGCTGCGGTTACCACTGGATGTCGGACCATATGCACAGCATGTGATTCTAAGCAGATTAACAAGCATCAGAAAAAAGGGTTTATTTAAATACAAGTAAGCCAAGAGAAAATTGGGTGGAAGTAAGTGCAATAACTCAGCTTGGTTCATCAAGACCTTTCCCGAAACATCGCCTCAACTCCCTTCCCCCGCAGACCCCACCCACACTCGCACCCTCCTTCAGCACCCAAACGCACAAAACTGAGGTAGACAATGCCCCTCGCTCAACTCTTCATGACTTCATGACTCACCTGCCCTGCACCTCTCGATGCATCCTGCCCCTTAGTCCCACTACTACGGTCCCCTCGGTCACCCGCCTCCCTCCTACCTTCTTGAAGACCGTATCCCCCCCCCCCCTTCCCACTCCTTCAACCCTCATCCTCTCCCCTTTCCCAACCCCTGTGCACCAATCCGTAACACCTAGCCAGACACCTCTGAACAACCGTCCACCTCAATCCTCTAGGCCTTCCGCTACCAACTGAACCGCCCACCCCACACACCAATACTCAGTCCAAGACATGCGCCCGCCCTCCCCCATCTTCCCGGTATCTAACCACCTATGACCCTCTATGTACCCATGTACAGTATCCCACCCCCTGACCACTTCCATCTGTCCCATTACATTGCCCTACCCTCTCCCCACCACCAACACCAACCTCCCGACGACAGACAATCCCAGCCCTGCCAATCCCGGACACCCAGGAAAGCCCTGCCCCCACTACCTCACAGTCACCTGGCTCCTCTTAAATACCTGCCTCCTCTTAAATGCCTGCTCCGTGGCCAAGAACATAGAGCATCTATGATTTACTAACCTCCGAGAACCCAACTTCACCATGGAAAACGGGTTCTCAGACAACCTCAAGCATATCGGTCACAAAGCATTCCCACCCAACTACACTCATCACCCACAGCAGAGCTAGAGGAGGCGCATTAGCCATCCTCCACAAACCTCACATCTCTATATTACCTCCACTGAAACACAACCCAGCACAGCCAACTGTGAATCCCTCCTAGTCAAACTATCGAGGTCTACTCGCTCACACAGCGTACTATTTGTCTACAGGCCCCCCCGGCTAGGACCTGGTCGATAACCTAGCCTCACCCAGCATATCAGAGGACCCACGCATACTGCTGGCCACATCCCTCAATGCCATTTCTGCTCCTCTGACCTCATCTCCACGTTCACCCCCCCAACCCCTCATCTAGACAGACCACTCTGCTCTGCCATACCATTCTCTCTACTCACACCCACACCGCCCCCGCCAAGCC
The DNA here is from genome assembly GCF_040938575.1 of Ambystoma mexicanum. Lineage (NCBI taxonomy): Eukaryota > Metazoa > Chordata > Amphibia > Caudata > Ambystomatidae > Ambystoma > Ambystoma mexicanum. The sequence continues at coordinate 1,303,571,258 of NC_090932.1, forward strand.
ATCCTTTACCCCTATATCTCAGTTCAAGTGCTGGAACAAGGTCAAGGTACTACCAGGCATGGCCGAGGCGCTGCCAAGCATCCTCCCCTCACTCCAGACCACAGCCACACCATTACCCATGGAGCTCTTCGATTCCTGGCTAAACGACTCACTCATTCCCCTAACCCCTTCCAAGTTCACCACCTCCCACATAGGACCTACCCTCAAATGGTTCACCCCCATCTGAAGACTCTTAAACAAGAACTGCTCCCTTGACCACAAATGGAGAGCTTCCAGAACCCTGAAAAGCAAATCAGTACTCCCCACACCACCACAAATCACAGATCTGAAAGGCCAAAAAAGTCTATTATAATAAAAAGATCTTGAACTGCTGTAGCGGCAGCAAAGAGCTCCACAGGATCATAACAGAAATCCTGAACCCGCCCTGCACCGCAGACCAGACTGCCTCCTCACAAACACTTTGCAACTCCCTGTCTAAGCATTTCCACAAAACAGCCCTAGACTGGATGGCCACCCTAAACGCCAAACTCTCCATCCTGCTCACCCACCCTACACTTGCTCCACTAGATCCAACCGTCCTCCCCACCGAGAACCCTTCTTTCTTCACTTTCAACCCTATCTCGAGTGAGAATTTTGTGAAACTACTATCAGTCAGCCAACCCTCCATCTTCCCCCTCACCCCTTGTGCCGCCTCGCTCCTCAAAGAAATCTTCACCTCCACCTGTGCAGCAGACTTGGCGAGGTCCATTCTGAATGACTCAAACTTGAGTCAAGCCTCTGCTTTAAAAAAAAAAAAAGCACCACTCGACCCTCTCCTACAAAGCTACAGGCTCATCTCAAACACCTGATTACTTTCAAAATTCAACGACTGCACAGCATACTCACAGCTCAATGGTTTTGTGGAAGTTAACAATCTCCTAGACCCCACGCAATCAGGTGTCTGTCCACGACACAAACGGAAACCACGCGATCTCGATCTGGGATGACCACAAAGTCCCATCAAACTGAGAAGGATGTGCGGCACTTCTTATTGACCTCTCGGCAGCGTTTGACACCATTAACCACATGATCTTCCTCGACAGTCTGTATTCCTTAGGAATACAGAAATTGAGCAATCACCTCACTCCTCACCAATAGACAGCAAATTACCCATCTGCCCCCTTTTCTCTCCTCTGCACAGCCAGTAAACACTGGAGAACCCCAAGGCGCATGCCTCTCTACCCATCTCTTCAACCTTTACACGACACCTGTGAGAAACCTGAAGGTTTGTCTCTATCTAGTCCCTGGGGATCTGTCATCCAGTTGGCCAGGACACAGCCACTGCTTTTGGATCCAGTTCCTGGGTGTGGGGGGGTTCTTGGGGAGTGGGACACCGACGGGCGAGATGCGGTATTCCCCTTCTTTAAACACCCTTTCCCCATCCTACCATAAAGGATATTCCAAAACACTGCCCCCCCCCCTTTTCCGACCAAAACACTTTCGCACAACACGAAAGACAACTGACTAACACCCTAGACGTTTACCTGACATGTTCGAAAACAAGTGTCAAGCATGGTCAGGCAATTGATCAGAATCACACATCCGACAGCCTTTTCCCTTCCCCACAGGTGGAGCACGAGAGCACAGGACGAGCAAGGCAGACCGCACGGCGTGAGAGCTAACTCAGCACAGCAGTTCAAGAGTAGAAAGACGGCGCAAGTCCAGAGGATACCCAGGGGAGACGCGGTCTTGCCCTTAACAGACCCCTGAAGCCTGAAGAGAAGGAATTGTAAGACCGCGGACAATAGCCAGCGTGTGTTGCAGCAGATATCAATGGTACCCGGACGCCACCTCCGCTGACAGCCAAGCCGAGGAGAGACGCATGGCCTAATGGTACCTGCCTTCACTCAAACAAGAAAGCAAAGCAGTTCATCACAGTCGGTGAGTCGAGGGGACAGCAGTTAAAGTAACTGCACTGTGTTGAAGCAAGCAGCTAATTGAACTATGAATAAACAAGGAACTGTTGATACAAGAAAAGGGGAGCACCAGCATAGCAGAATCAAACACCACGTGGGTGTTCACTCGAGAAACGCTAGGCGATTACCCTACTATTTAACTACAGTTACCAGAAGGAATTGAGAGAAAGGCGAGAAGAGAGGTCAAAGTGGTCATACGAGGTCTTGCAAAATCCTTTGTAGTCGAAATTCTTTGACCGACGGATGATTGTTAAGCGAAGAGAAAATAATCCTACATGGTGAAAAGACATTATAACTCGTAAGTGCAAGGGAAGAACCCGAAAGAAAACCATTGTGAACCTGAAGGAGGGAAACTGGAAATTGAAAAAGGGGTCCGAACCTGAATCCAGGGGAGGAAAATCACCAAAAGTTTGTTGAGAAAGGAACTGTTTAATTGAGTTGTTGAGTACAACTGTGAGAGGTCTGTGCCCGGAAGACGACGACCCAGGGGTGAGACTGACACCCAAAGCCATACGTCTCCAACAACATTTAACTAAGTTCAGATGGAGGTATATATACCCTGTCCGTTGACAAATTTCACTAGTACAATAACCGATGACCAAAGAGCTCTCAATTTCGGGATACAAGGGAACAAACGCAGGACGTTTCCTCTATTCAGGATGACGTTATCCTCAGGCTTGCCCAAGGCTTCCAATAATAAAACAGATGTTCTTATTTCGCAAGTACAATAGATATTTGTTCCTGTGTCTGGCGACATGCTCTTTCCGAGTCGTTATTAATTGGGAATCCTGGTGAGCAACAAGAGGCTCTTTGTGTCAAGGGCAAGGAAACCTGGTTTCTTACCGGTCCAATGGGTTTTTGTTTCATAGTTCTATCAGTTTTTAATTTGATTTCTACATCAGGGGCAGCTGCTGATTTCCCTTGTTCCTCAGCTCCGAGACGTTTTTCTGCTACGGTCATGAATTCTGGAGATTGCTTTATCTTGCTCCCAATCGTCAAATTCCTCAGGATTTCCTCACCTCATTTGATTTTATTTGTAATAATCGCCTTTGATTTCTTCTCCAGTTTACGCCCCCTGACGCTTCCTTTTGTTAGACTGGAAAAAATGAAAGTATGCTGCAGGCCTTTGATCAAGTTGTCCTCCGGCACCACTCACAGCCGATTTAACCACCATAGTATCCGTCAACACTTCTACAGATTCAGTGGCCACCAGCTGCTGAACCGTTAGGGAGAATTCTCATTTTTGTGCCAATTCCCTTCAACCTTAGAGACGCCCAGTTCTTTTGCTGGACTTAGGACTTTTTAATTTTAACGTTGGAGTGAGCAAAACCTTTTTCTCACTCTCATGCATTTTGATTTGGAAAAGGGGTGTCCTTTGTTTTTGGAGTGTGACAAACTCCTTAGGCATCTACCTTTTGTATGTTAACGCACAGCACATTCAGTGCAGTGTTATATAGAACGTCTTTGGATTTCTCTGAAGGTTTTAATACCTTTTCTTGGGTGAACCACTGTTCCAAAGAATAGTAAAGTGAAATTGACTTACTAACCTTTTCTCTTTGTAGGTCCTGCACACCCCATCTTATGTGGATGCTGGGGAAGGGGGGGGGGGGGGGTGGGGGGGGGGGGGCTGTTGGGGGACGGTACTTAGTAGCCCTTTTTCATAATTACTTATGGAACATTTTTAATGTTACCCTCACTATTTTAAATGGCTGTTGGCAGTGGTTTAATTGTCCTACCATTGTGCTTTTCTACCGCAGGCCGAATGCTCAGCTGCAGTATAGCACCCATGGGTGACCATTGTGTCAAAATGGCCCGGTCTTTTTTCGCCATTTCTTGTTTGAGGTCTTTCTTGGGTTTTACTCTGCACGCCAAACCAGGTTGTACCCCTTTGTTTGTTTTTCCTTTGGCAGACTTCAGTACTGAAACCCCGCTGAAACCCGCCTCTGGCTCCAGTGTGTCTGGCAGGGCAGGAAGTGAGGGATGTGCCCAAAACTCCCCTGTCCTTAGTCTCCAGGGCAACCTGAATGCACCCAGGACAGCCAGGCTGTGCATGAATGGGAGAGACCTGCATAAAAGGTGTGGCTTCTTGGACTGAAGAAAGACTACCACTGGGAAGAACAACCCGATGAAGAAACCGTGACAAAGACCTGCTGCATCCTCCTGGACCTGAATTGCCCGGTGAAGCCCTGTTGCTGTGCTGAAACTCCTTTTTCTGCTCGACAAGAGAAGCTCCAGAAAGGACGACTTCTTCCCCGGGTTATTGGGACCAACTTACCCAGAGGGAAAAGCTCCAGCAAGGACTTCTTCCCCTGGGTTAGTGGGACCAACTAACCCAGAGTAACTTTTTCCCCGGAAGTGATCCTCGCCGAAAAAATGCATATACAGCGGCACTAAAGCTCTGGAACGCCTCGTATGAGCTTATAAATACAGCACACGGGTGCCCTGCAACTCTGGAGCCCGCGGGACACAGAGCCGGAGATAGGATCCCTGCGAAAGTCGCATATCAAGGAACGACGGCACAAGATGACAGACGGGGGGACTCAAACAAAGGGGCCAGCCGGCCGCGTGAACGAAGCCTAGAGTCGGCTAAGAATACACCTGGCCCCAAGGCTTACTGCAGGGGCACACCTGCTCTGGTTGCATGAGTCAGAGGGTGTCGGGATCATGACCAGCACCAGACACAAAGCGGTCGTGATCCTCGTTATAGTGCCCCCGGGGCAATACTGTGGCCCCATGGTGGCAGCTGCACGAGACTGCACTGCCAGGTAGGGGGCCCATTCTAAGTGGGCACGGCCCCCACAACTGCAACGAGCAGCAATGTGACGAGGCTGGCAGGGAAGTGGCCTGAAAGAGACGTGTCCCCAAGGGGACCCAGGCAGCTCAGGGCAGGCCGGCATCAGGACGCCCACGGGGCACAGAACAGGGCGATGGGAGGGCGGGCCCTGGAGAATCCTGCAGAAGGAGGACACCCGAAGTAGTGCAACGCCAAGGTGCGCAGGGGGGCCGTAGAGGGCGCCAGGCAAGTAGTGGCCTGGAGAGGCACGGCCCTGGGAAGCCACCCATCTGGCTGCGGCCATACATGAAAGATATCAAAAGACTGGCATGTAAGTGCCCCCACCAAGGAGGGCCGCGTGGGTGGACACAAGAGTTGGCGTATGGTAATACCCCCCGGCCCCTAGGTGAGGCCGCGTGGGTGGACACAAGAGTTGGCGTATGGTAATACCCCCCGGCCCCTAGGTGAGGGGGGGGTGGGGGGGTGGGGAGGAGGAGTGAGGAGCACTCTGTTAAGAGGGCCGCGGTACGCTGCCCACATGCGTAGGATGTGCCTGTGACTTGGCGGAGCCCACCGTTGAGGCACACTTGAACTGTAGAGTCACTCAGAAGAGCCCCGTGGGCTGGGGGGAGCAATCATGGACTTGGCGCACTAGGAGGTGGGGCGCACTGATCGGGAGAAGATGCATGCCAGTGCACAATCACACCGGAGGACACAACCCACCACGGGCGCAGATTTAGCAGCACAAAGGAATCCCAACACAACACGTCTGGGTTCCCCTGCCGCCGAGAACGGGATGGGCACAGGCCATAGACTACACACCGCAAGCTAGTACTCGCACACCCAGACGACATCAGGATGGCAAACAAACTGCCTAAAACAAAGGGCAAGCAACCCACAATTGATGAGTATGCCAACATATCACCAGAGGGGGTTACGAGCAAGGAAAGAACTCCCACTGTGGGCATAGCCAACACCAGCAAGATCCTGGCAGCAATTGCAGACCTGACAGTCACTTGGGAAACCAAATTGGAAACGGCCATGGTGGAACTGAAAGCAGCGCTGGAGCTCAGAGTCGGGGCTGTACAGGAGAAGGTGAATCTCCTCTGGCAAGATGTCAGAACTTTGGCAGAACGCACAGGGGACCTGGCAAAAGAAGTGGCCCCGAACACGGCAGCATGCGCATCCCACAAGTCCGAGCTCCCTGCCCTGCAACAACGCGTTGGTAACCTGGAAAGCAGAGCGGAGGAGGCGGAGGGACGTGCTCAGAGGAATAACATACGTATCGTAGGATTGCCTGAGGGGGTTGAGGGACCCAACCCCACCGAGTACGTCGAATTGATGCTGCTGCAGGAGATAACTGGGGGAGCACTGCGCATAGGGCTCCGACGAGGAAACCACCCCCGGGGAGTAATCTCCCCCGCCTCCCCCCTAGACCGGTGATCGCCAAGATCCTGAATTACCGTGACTGGGAAAAAATCCTGGAGTACTTCCGCAAGGGAGGAACGATACAAAGAGGGTCGGCTAACTTAACTGCATACCCGGACTACACTCTGCAGGTACAATGCCGCCGCATGAACTTTGGGACAGTCAAGAGAAGAATGCGAGAAGCGGGCTACAAATATATGCTGATCTATCCCACCAAACTGAAGGTGTTCCACAAAAATAGAACATTGTTTTTTGATACCCCTGAGGACGCGACAGAATGGCTGGACATGCAGAGCAGTCCCCAAGAATCGGGCATCCAGACGGAAGACGGCGCAGGTAAGTAGCATGGGGACCGTGGCACCCAGGGCGTTGCAGTCTCAGACATTGGGACTAGAATATAGGGCAGGATACTGCCTGTTGAAGTAAAGCGACCAGAGCTATACATGTATGATCCTTGAACATGGCGATTTAATAATCGGTGTGGGAGCCCTATGGACTAGTTAGGTCACCAATATATCGGTGACACCCTGCCGGGTACCTGATCTCAAACGCGGTGGAGCCTGAGATCCAGGGATGGAGCTGGGCACCAGTTGGGGGTGGGGCAGGGAGGAGGGAGGGAAGGTGTTGTGTGCAGTGGTTTATAGTGGGGGGGGGTTAACTGGGGAGTTGCAGTTGGGAGAGGGAGGGGTACGAGCCCAATTCATTCCATGCTACACAAGACTGGAACGGAAACACGGGAAGGGGGGGAGAAGGGACAAACCATGCATGGCTATGGGTAACCTCAGAATTGTATCCTGGAACGTGAGAGGCCTCAATAGCTACCTGAAAAGGAATAAAGTGATGTACCTGAAGGCTGAAAGTGGACATAGCATTATTACAGGAGACCCACCTTACTAGGGATAAACTGGAGTTGGTCAGGAGAAAGTGGAGGGGATCCACCACCGGGGCCACATACTCTGCATACGGAAGGGGGTGGTCACATGGGTGGCACCCCATGTACCATTTTAGCTGCTTCAGTCTACGGTAGACCCAGATGGCAAAATGTTAGTGGTGCGGGGGATGCTAGAAAACAGGGACGTTAGCATCAAACTTATACGCCCCCCCCAACCAGGACACAGCAGCCTATCAGGGCCCTATACAGCAAGATTTACCCCTTATTGGGCGGTGCCATCATCTGGGGAGGGGACTTTAATTGCACATTGAACCCCAAACTGGATAGGTCAGACGATAAACTAGATAGACCTACCCCGGCCATTACAGGCCCTACTACAGGACTTTGGGCTAGAGATGTTTGGAGACAGCAGCACCCAGGAGACAGGCAGTACTCGCACTATGCGCCCCCCCATAACTTATACACAAGACTGGATTACTTGTTTGTGGCCTCCAAGTTAGGAGAAATGATGGGCTCTGAATACAAGGCCAGAGTGCTTTCTGACCACCTGACCACTCCCCCCTAGTGTTGGAGTGGGGGTACCAGCCGCCTAGGGCAAGAATCCCGACGTGGAAACTCAGGGCCGAAGCTCTGCAGGATGCAAGATTCCGTGAGGCCTTAAGGGAGGCAATCACCGAGTACTTTAACATCAATACGGGGAGTGTGCAATCGGAGGGAACCTTATGGGAGGCGTTCAAGTGGTAGTACGGGGCGCAGCCATATCCAAGTCTAGAGGGCTCCAAGGGGGCATAGAGCGGCAGTTACAGGAGACAGAAGGCGCTAGAAGAAATAATGCAGAAGGGGAGCACCTCACAGGAGGATACCGCACGGGTGAACCTATTGCAACAAACTAGTAGGGAGCACTGGGACAGACTAAGTTCAATTATAAAAAACATATTGAGAGGAAATGAAGGGTTTCTCAGATTCTATAAATGCCTATACGAAGATAATGGGGAGGAGATGGGGCAGGAGATCCAGGTGACACTGGAAGACATAGGATTGTCTAAGCTAACCCATCAGGAGCGGGAGGACCTAGACGCCCCAATCACATTAGACGAACTAGAGACAGTGATCCAGCACCTACCTACGAGTAAGGCTCCGGGGTCGGATGAGCTCCCAAGTGAATTCTACAAGACGTATAAGCAAGAGGTACTCCCCCCGCTGCTTGCCATGCTAAATGAGGCGTTCGAACGAGGGGGGCTGCCGGAGTCTGAAGGAGGCTGCGATAATTCCGCTCTTAATACCAGGCAAGCCAAGCACGGACTGTGGATCATACTGACCCCTGTCAATGATCAACCAAGACAGTAAAATCCTTACAGCCACGCTGGCAAACAGGCTCAAACGGGTGATTACTGGTACACCCCGATCAAACAGGTTACGTTCCAGGCAGGAACATAAAGGACAATAAAGATTGCCCATGCGACTAGCGCAGGAAGTCTTGATTCTATGAAAGACACGGAGGCGAGCATTATGCTTAACTTCTTTAATTACTGCTAATCACAGCTTTTTAAATCTCTTTTGTTTCAATGTATATATTTTTTTATAACTCGTATAAACAGAAAAAATGAAACATCATAGCTTAACGCGGCTAAACTACATCCCCCATGAGGCTCTTCAATATGGTAGTCCAATAGCCTCTCTCTCACTGTCCAATCAGGCAATCCCTTCTACTATAAGTCACTGCCTCTCTTGGTCCCTTCCTTTTGCAGCTCGCTTTTATTGATCAAATGGCTAAAATCCAACTGCCTCTCGTATAATCCAACTGAGTGTCATTTCTATTCTTGGTAGGATCTCCATATTCTAACTCTGCAGCTCTGCTGCTTTCGTACACTCTAATCTCAGTGATTCTTTTGCTCCTCTCCTATGCAAAAAGAGAAATGTGCACGTTAGGGAGGGGAATATGATTTATCACACGTTATAATCAGGCATTTGCATCGATTTGCTGCGACATGTCTTACAGTTCATACCATGCCCCTTACAGCCGTATTCCCTTAGGGTGGGATAATGCTCGCCTCCGTGTCTTTAATAGAATCAAGATTCCTGCGCTAGTCGCATGGGCAATCTTTATTCTATGACAAGACCGGAGGCGAGGATTATGCTTGTTCAAAGCTTTCAACGACAGCAGCTGCTATATTAGATACTGGTTTGAAGTAAAATTTCTTAAAGACTGAATCGCTCGACCAGTCTGCTGCTTTCATGATCTCTTGCAGCGTAACTCCGACTGCAAAAGCTTGTGAAGCCATGGCACCCCTGGTAGAGTGCGCTCCAAATTTAGACGTGTTTATACCTGCCAACTCCATCACTTCCTTCACCCATCTAGCAACAGTAGCTGATGTAACTGCTTTGTATGGTTTAATACGCGCTATAAGCGACTGGGTAACCCCCTTCAGTCTAACCGCTGCTGTCGCTGCTTCATAACACTTTATACAATTCGCCACACACAATTTCTCGTTATTCGGCCAGCAATGGGTATGAGATCACTTTAGAATTGGTCTTTGTACGCTGCGCTATGGTAAAGGCTATCCCTTCCGGGTAATACATCTTCCTGTCTATCTCTAGGGCTTTAACGTCTGAAACTCTTCTACAGGACACTAAGCAAAGGAGTGTAGCTAGCTTGCCTGAAAGCTGTTCATCTGACAGAAGGTTGTTACTCAGCCATTGCTCGAACAGGTGCATGACTTTTTGGACATCCCATAATGATGAGTACTTGGGCGTAGGAGGTCTGCTAGTCTTTACACCTTTTAGCAATCGGGACAACGCTGGGTGTTCCCCCTACTGGTGCTCCGTCCACTAGCTCGTGTCCAGCAGAGATAGCTGACCTATATACTCCTACAGTCCTGAACGCCCTCCCTGTAGACGGGAGGCTGGCTAGGAAATTCACCACTTGGACTACAGGTGCTGAAATGGGAGATTTACTCCTCCCCCTGCACCATAAGTCCCAGGCTTGCCACGCGGAATTATAGCTCCTGATCGTAGATGGAGCCCATGATAGATTGATAAGTCTTGTACCTTCTTCTGAAAGACCTGGCAAGCGCCATCTATGTCTGAAATTCTGCACGCTATCAGTGTTAAGGATTGATCCTCTATCAGGTGGTGAGGGGCTCCTGCTGGATAGGTCAGCAGGTCTTGTCTGTATGCAATCTTCTGTGGAAAATCCATAGAAAGTTCCATCAGAACTGGAAACCAGGCTTGCGACTTCCACTCTGGCGTCACCATCACTATCTGAGCTTCGTCTCTGCGCACTTTTGCTAGTACCCTCGCCAGCATCGCAAAGGGGGGGGAAAGGCATAGTGTCTCTGCGACCCCCAATGATGCATGAATGCATCCGTCCCCTGGGCTCCCGGGTCCAGCTGAAGTAATCCGGCAGCTGTGTGTTTAGCCTCGAGGCGAACAGGTCCATGTGCAATGGCCCCCATCTTGCTTCCAACTTCTTGAATATGTCTCTGTAGTTTCCAGTCGCTGTAATCTACTAGGTGTCGGGAGTTCCAGTCCGCCACTGAGTTAGGGGCCCCTAGGAGATACTCTGCTTTGACTATAATCTTATTCTGTAGGCAGTCGTGCCAGAAATCCTTTGCCAATTCCGCTAACATCCTGGACCTGGTACCTCCCAGCTTGTTTATATACCTTACTGCAGATATATTGTCCATCTTGAGAAGGATGCTGCAGTGCGCTTTGTCTCTGGTAAATGCTTTTACTGCGAAAGACCCCGCTAGTAATTCTAGGCAATGGATATGTAGATCCAATTCTTCTTTTGACCATTTCCCGCCTGTTTCTATGTCGCTGCATCGCACTCCCCAGCCGGACCTGCTGGCGTCTGACTCTATAACTAACCCTGGTACGTCTCCGAAGATGGCGCGGCCGTTCCAGGCTTCCATATTGTGGAGCCACCAGTTGAGTTCTGATCTGCTTTCTTCGTCTAGGGGAACTAGTCGATGGTATCTCCAGCCTTTCCTTAGGTACTTGATCTTCAGCCTCTGAAGAGCTCGATAATGTAACGGGCCGGGAAATATTGCTTGTAAGGATGCTGCTAACAGACCTACTATCCTGGCTAGATAACGAAGAGAGATCAGCGGTTTCTTGAGTGCTGCTCTCAGATCTTTCTTGATAGCTCTCATTTATTGAGTTGGTAACTCCAAGGTAGCTTTCTTTGCATCTATAGTGAAACCCAAGAACTCTAGCCGCTTGGTCGGCGTAAGCTCCGATTTGTCTTTGTTCACTAGGAAAACTAGGCTGGAAATTAGCTCCATCGCCCATTGAATTTGCTTCTGTAAGCGATCTTTGTTTTCGGCCATAAATAGGATGTCGTCCAGGTAGACGATCATCCGACACCCTTGTTCCCGAAGTGCTGTCGCGATGGACCTCATAAGCTTGGTGAACGCCCATGGTGCTGACGCTAGACCGAACGGTAGGCATCTGAATTGCCAGAGTTCGTCTCTCCACCTGAATCTTAGAAAAGGTAAGTGTGAGGTAAGCGTCTTTCAGATCTAGGCACGCGAGCCAGTCCCCCTTTCTGAGTAAGTCTCCTAGCAGATGGATACAATCCATCTTGAAGTGCTTGTACACTAACCAGCTGTTGAGTTCTTTCAGATTGATCACTGGACGAACTTTGTTCTTGCAACGGACTAGGAACATATTGCTCAGGAAGGATTGGCCGCTCCCTGTAGCCCTCTCCATCGCGTTTTTCCACGCCAGATCCTGGATCTCTGCGTCTAATAAATCTTCTTCGGCCCGTGTCATTTGAATTCTGTGCGGGGGGCGATCTTGCACCAGATGACGTAGGAACTCTAGAATGAAGCCCCGTACGGTCTGAATAACCCATGCATCGGACGATGGATCGCGCCAGTTGTGCAAAAAAAGCATTGTCCTGCCCCCCACAGGAGGATAGATCGCTGCGCGTTCTCTCACCTGAGTTATTGTTCTATTGACGGTAATATCCGCGTCCCCGAGAACCTCGTCCTCTGTTCGGGAAAAAGGCGTCTTGTCGTCGGGTCTCCCAATACTGGGCTCTGGGGCCTTGTGCTCTTCTGTCATTATATTCTCCAGCGCTGTGTATGTTCCAACGAATCTGTTCATTTCTTTCACAAAAGTGTCACCGAACAGGAGCCCTTGGGCACTTTCCCCGGCTTCGTAAGACGCCAGGTCTCCTAGTTTGTTATCAATCTTCAGTAAAGCCGATCTGCGTCGCTCTGAAGATATTGCGCAGTTTGCGTTACCCAGCATGCAGACTGCTCTTTGCGCCCATCCTGCTAATATAAGTGGGTCGACTGGCTCCCTAGTGTCTTTAGCTCTCTCGACTAAATCCATTATCTTTGCTATGGGTCCAGCTAGGTCTAACAGTTTATCCTGGCACGTCTTCCATGCCCTATCCATGCCTTTTCTGGTGCCCTTTCCTGCTTTCGTTATGAAGGTTAGCATTTTTGCGTCGAGCTCAGGAGTCTCTGCTACTTTCCCTGTCAGCTCTGGTCTCGGACACTCAGCTTTAAGTCTGAATCTAATCTCTTTCTCCATGGGTTTTCTCATTTTCTGGGACATATACAGGGCTACTCTTGGTGATGGGGTCCAGTCCGTTGATCTGGGATGCCTTATTGTGTCAGGTTCAAACATGTCTGACATATCTTCTTCATCCAGAGGGGCCTCCACACCGCTGGCTTTAGGCTCGCTTGTACTCTTCTGCGAGACTACGCTCACTTTGCTTATGCTGTGATCATCCTCCTCTCCCCTTTCCTGATCCGAATGCTCTGAGGATGATAAGGTATCCCCTATATTTGTCGCCCCTGGGGTAGGGGGTACGAGGTTGGGCAAGGCTGTCTTTGTAAGAAAGGCGCTTTTCAGCCTATTGAAAGCATCAGCCACCTCTAGGGATTTATCCTTCCCTGCATCTGAGCCCGGGAGAGTAGAAGAGTGTTTCCTCTTCCGGGCCACTTTCTTCCCCTTCTCACTTTGTCTCAGAGGCTCTTGTGTGGAGGTTCCCTCACCGGGGTCGTCGAGCGTGCCAGCTTTCTTGCCCAGTATTTCTTCCAGGACCAATAACATGTCTTGTAGAGGCCTGACTCCTAGCGCTACGGCGTGAACCAATGAGTCCCCTAGCACTTTCTTGAAGCTGTAGGAGAGGTCTATATCTTCTATGTATTCCACCTCTTGCTCTGGTTCTCTGTCACTCCCTTCACTCCAAGCCTCGTTATCCATGCTGTACGCCATGGTATTATGTGTGCCTCACAGAGGATGGCTATCAGGTTGGGAACTGTAGCTCTTTTGTTGCTGGCAACAGAAAAATATATTTTCGGTTTTTTTTTTTCGAAAATTTTCTCTTTGCCTTGAATGCCTCTGATGTGAGCAGGCGATCCGCTAACAAATTAACGAGTTTCGCGCGTTCGGGAGCGAAGAACAGGAGCGTAGAATTGCCGTTGGCTTTCTCCGTGCGAGAACAAAACTCAGAGGAATACAGTAATGCGCATGCGCGCGCTTCCCTTGTTTCTAGAGGGAGTGGGGTTTACCACGTACTACGCGTTGCCTGCGATACTCCTCTGTCGGTGTTCGTTCGCGGCTGACTGGCCGAGCCCTAAAGCGAGTGAGATCACTCGCGGGCTCGGCAGTCAGCCGTCCTGAAAGTCTAAATTGTCCGCGAAATGAATGCGTGCGTTTCGAACTCGAATGCTAATACGTTTGCGCTAATGGTACGCGTGCGCTTTACAATATATAAACTTAGCGTTTCGACAATTAGGTATCATAAAGACACAGCATAGCAAGGTACTGCTAGAATTGATGTCACTTATCTGTGGTGCAGCAAAAAAGAAGAGGAAGGGACCCAGAAAGGCAGTGACTTATAGTAGAAGGGATTGCCTGATTGAACAGTGAGAGGCTATTGGACTACCATATTGAAGATCCTCATGGTGGATGTAGTTTGGCCGCGTTAAGGCTATGATGTTTCATTTTTTTGTTTATACGAGTTATAACATTTTTTGTAAAAATAATATACATTGAAACAAAAGAAAGATTTAAAAAGCTGTGGTTAGCAGTAATTAAAGAAGTTAAGCATAATGCTCGCCTCCGGTCTTGTCATAGAATCACAGAAGACTCCACCACATAATTGTGCAGTCAGAGGGGGACCCAGGCGAAATGGCGTTAGTCTTGTTGGATGCCATCAAGGCCTTCGACTGTGAGGCAGCCGTGGCTGCTAGCGGCGCTGAAAGAATATGGATTGGGGCTGGGGTACCTGAGGTGGGTCAAAATGATATACAGCTCCCCAATCGCCAAGGTCAAATCCGGCGCAATAATCTCGATAAATGGCAACTTAGTAGGGGCACAAGGCAGGGTTACCCCTGGTCGCCCATGTTGTACGTTCTCGCTCTGGAGCCCCTGGCAATCTGCCTCAGACAACAGTACGGGGAGATTGGAATCTCTACGAAGGGAGAAAGGCACCTTACATCACTGTATGCGGATGACATCCTGTTATACCTGCGCTTCCCAGAAGAAAATCTGCAATATGTCCTGGAGGTGATGGAACGTTACGCCACCCTCTCGGGCATAGCAGTGAACCCCAATAAATCAAGCATGTTCCCCTTGGGGAGATACAGGAGATCCCCGCGGAGGCACCTACTGGTCCTGCCGATACCCTGGCAGACTAGGACATTTCGATACTTGGGTATCGACGTATACCAGAGGGCTGAGGACGAACACAAGCACAATACAGAGTGCAGTTGAAGGCATTAAAAATAGCATGGGGTTTTGGTCCCGGCTACCTTTGGCCAGGATGAGCATGGTGGCGCTGATTAAGATGGTGGTCGTGCCGAGACAGTTGCACTTCTTTACGAACATTCCATACATGCTCCCCAAATGGTTCTTTGTGGGGCTCCACAGTTTATTTAGGGGCTTTATTGGGCACAATTGCAGGAATATGGTGGCCCTATGGAAGTCAAAGAACCCGTGTGACTGGGGGTGGGAGGGCGGGGTATAAACTTACCGAATTTCGAGCTATACTACCTGGCGGGGCAGCTCCAGTATGTGGCCAGATGGTTGTCCGAGGAGGAGACAGGTTTTTTTGAGAGAGGTGGTATGGTTGCCCAAATCTAAGACGCAAGGAAGGGCGAGACTGTTGAAACTGGGCTGGGAAATATGGAACAAGGCATGGCAGGTGGTGGGAAACCTGACCCCATGCTCCCTGCAGGTGCCGTTAGTGGCTATGCGGGGAGGATTTGCAAATAATAAAGGGGATCCGCAGATGCTGGGAACCGCTGGGCCTGGTGACCCTGGGGGACGTATGGCAAGAGGGGGAGGCACTAGACTTCATGAGGCTAATGGAAGATACTGGGGTGCACAAAGGCCAATATATCACCTATCCAAGAATCATCAAACGGGTGCGGGGAAGGCGGACTGCGGAAGTGCTCGCGGAGCAACCAGACATGGTCATTGAGACGATGTATGACATATCGGAGGGTGGGCACGAAATACTCAGCATATACGAACTATTAATGACTAGGGTGGGTAAGGAGGTGCTCCAATTGAGGCGAGATTGGGAGGAAGAGGTGGGAGTACCCATGTTGGATGGACAATGGGATAGGGTATCACAAGAAGGTGTCCCGAAACGCAAGGCTACAGCAGATCCAGTTACATGTCACTCATAGGGCATATATGACCCTGAGCAGGATTGCCAGGTTTGGTAGCTCAGCAATACAAAAATGCCCATGGTACAGGGAGGTGGAAGCTGGGTTGATACACATATTTTGGGCTTGCCCAGAGGTGGGTAGATTTTGGACAGCAGTAAAGCAACGCCTAGCTGAACAGGGGATCACTCTGGAGGTGGAGTCAGTTTGGGCATGCATGCTGGGGGTATTTGCCAGACCGCGTAACCTGAAGCACATTAGTAAGATGAAAGATCTGGCCTTCATCCTGGCCAAATGGAGAATCGCCATGGGCTGGAAGGCAGCCCAAGGGCCAAAAATAGAGATTTGGTGGGCTGACCTCCTGAAGTGGGCAGACGCAGAAACGGCTGCTTGGCATGAGGCAATCAGAGGAGGGGAGGAAGAAGCAGGACCCCAGATAGCGTGGAGGCAACTGGTGGCCACCATGACAGGAACCGGTGTGCAGTCATGTCGAAAATAAAAAGTCGAATGACAAAAATGTCGAAAAAAAAAAGTCGAATCTATTATTTAATATGTATTTTTTGGGTTTGGTAAGTATAAAAAAATGGGTAAAATAAAAAAAAAGGGGGGTTGGGGGCAACCCCCCCATTTCGAAAAAAAAAACGTATAGAAAAAAAAAAATAAATAATCGACTTTTTTTTCCTACATTACGACCAAATGACTATAAGCCGCAGGAACCCATCAGGCGGAGCTTAGTAAAGAGGACACGGAGGGGACTACAGTGGAAGACAAGCAAAGAGATACGCAAGCCAGTGGCATCGGAACAGGGGCTCTAGTTAAGGGGGGGGGGGGGGGAGAAAGTGATGCATAACGACAACATAATGAAGCAACTCTCAAATGTGAATGTCCTCAATGTTTGGTGTGGTGTTAACAAAATAATAAAAACATTTTTATTTTTTTAACTTTATCCCCACGGAAGACCTTCCCCAACTGGCTGTATTTCTTTTCTGCTGCTGGAACCGAGTGCCAGGTGTCGAGAAATCCATAGAGTGCAACATCTGTAAGCCAGCCAAAAGCTCCAGGAGTCTCCTGAGGACCCGCCCGAAGCAGGACGACCCAAGCTCCAGTCACCGCACCAGAGTGAGAGTGGTGCTGTTTACCGCACACTGAAACCGTGAAGTGCTGCTGAATTGAAAAGCGCCCGTAGCTGCCAACTTTATTCATTCTTGATGTGACCTCACTCCAGAAATGTCTCGATTCGTAGCCATCTCAAATCATGTGTTCAAAAGGTACCCCTGACATGTTTACACCGCCAACAGGCCTCCAAATCAAGTAAACCTCTAGCAAACAGATTCTGTGGCGTCCAAAAAAACTCTGTTTAGCATGTTAATTTGACAACACCTTTCCCCCAGATTCAAAGAGGTAAGAGCCACAGTCCTGCACACATTTCTCCACCTCTCCACAGTCCTTTCTGATCCTAGTGTTTCTGACCATTTGTCCAATAGATCTTTATTTGGATCCCTATACTGTTCCAAATTCTTGTACAGCTTAGAGGCCAGGTGCCCTTCCGATATGTATTCTCTTAACCAAACATGTCAACCTTTATCAGCCTCTGGAACTTTGTTTACTAGAACTTTCTTCAACTTTTTATATTCCCCAGTGTGCAGTCTTCAAGACCTTTTTCCAAAACTAGTCTCTTAAAGCTGATCAATTTTTGGCCCTCAACAAGGTCTTCCAGCCATTGGATTCCACCCAGCAGCCAGTTTGGAAGGGAAATCTCTACTCTGTCCTGTTTTATGTCTTGATTTAACCAGATTGACATAATACTAAATCCTTTTTGCTTTTTATCCCAGAAGATCCTTCCAACAAGACCGTATAAACGTGGTAGGAGGGAAAGATTTACCACCTACCCCATACACCGATGTTAAAATTGCTCAGGGGAATAACAGGGAAGATCTACTCGCCTCAGCTTGTGTCCAGACATCCAAAGCATTCTCTATGAATGGAACTAAACGTCAAGCACCAAAAGCCAGATGATAGTTTTCAAAGTAGTTTCCAGTTTTAAACAAGGCTGCTTTCCATCCCACAGGAAGATTTGGATCAAGCTCTCAATCTTCTATATGAAACTCTTTTTGATCTGCAAGGGGGTCATGCTTACTACCTTTGTTCATTTTTTCTTTGGTGGAATTCACAAATAAAGCCCTCCTCTGGCTCCAGTGTGTCTGGCAGGGCAGAAAGCAAGGGAGGTGCCAAAGCTCCCTGTGATTAATCCCCTTGGTTACAGGAATGCACCCAAAGGTGATTGGCCAGCTGGCTATCCTTGAAGGAAAGCCACCCTGCTGTGTGAGTGACAGCTAGGCTGCGAATGATAGGGAGAAACCTGCATAAAAGGCAAGGCTTTTTGCTTGAAAGTCAGAGTCGATCACTGGACGAAGGAATCCTAAGAAGAACTTGGAAGAGATGCCTGCTGCAACTCCTGGACCGTTGGTTTGCACGGTGAAGCCCTGCTGCTGTGCTTAAGCTCCGAATTCGTTTTGACTAGAGAAGCCCTGCAAGGACTTCTCCCCTTGGGTTGGTGGCACCAATCAACCCCAAAGTGAACTCGTCTGGACATCCTCTCAAAGCTGGCTGTACTTACACTGCTGCTGGAACAGAAGTGCCAGGGAGCAGAACACCAGATAGCTGAATTGAAGTTTGCTCTTGCTGCCGACGACCTTCCCATTGTGTTGCAGTAGTCCCCAGACGTCCTACCTCTTGTCCCCACGACTGAGACCCAGGAACACAGGATCTGCAGAGCTGCACAGGAACAGAAGCCAGCCAAAAGCCTTTTCTTCTAACCAAAGGTACTGTGAAGTCACTGAGAACTTACCTCTTGTTGTGTAACCTCAGTTGAGACTGGTCTCGGTTGCTTCTGTAGAGTTGCTAAACGCTTCTTTACCTCACAAGCCTAATCAGCTTGTGGCCCTGCTTTGATTTCTTCTTTTCTACAAAGACTTATAAAAAATTGTGCAAGACTATTACCTACCTGCAAGAATTGCTTCAGCTCACCTAGACGTTTGCCCAATTGACTGTGGCCTGGCCTGGCTCCCTAAATGACTCTTCCTCCCTCTGACATTGTGTTTGGTCTTCCTTGTCAACTTACTTTGCATTGGAAGGGTTACCAAAAGTACCTTTTTCTTTGATGTACTCCTAAGTATTGGCCTACATGCAACAGTGATATAGTAATGTCCACAGTGTCCTAGTTATTTAAGTCACCTGAGGGTGTAGGAAGTATCTGTAGGACATCCCAAATGGGTACTTCCTGATTTAGTAAAACAGAGTGCATTTTGGAGTATTTGTGTGTTACTATTATATTGCCCTTCTGAAGAAGGCTTACTCAAACCGACTGTTAAATTAATAATTGTCTAATCACGAAACCTTGTGTGTGTAAGAGTTTATTTGAATACTTGTCACTGCGAATCTCTGTTTAACCCCCCCCCCTACAGCTCATATGACCCCCTCGAGATAAGCCTGGCTGCTCAACACGCTACCAACCTGTGTAGTATAGACTTAGACCAAAGGTTGGGTTCCTATTGCCAGGTGGTCACGGTTGTTTTAGTGCACGCAAAGGGTACTGCATACAATCTTGCCCAACAGCCCCAAAATCTGCAAACTCAGGTACACCCCCACACAGTTCGGATTAGATGGGCCAATATACATTCTACACCAGTGGAAACCACACCCGAGGCTGCAGGGAATGGGGAATCAGACTGAGCTCATTTTTTCACAACAGCCCTTTTATTCCTGCCTCGTTGTCCTAAACAAAGGCGGCCCACAACAAAAAAGGTGAGAGTAGGGCTTAGAAAAATACAATAATATTCCATGGCTGCCATCCTGCTCCACGGAGCGACTAGTGCGCTAAAACCAACTACACCCCACCAGCCTAATCCACAACAGTGTATGGTGACAATCATCCTAGAGCCAAAACAGGATCATTAAAAAGGCACCCATCCTCAGAACCATATGGTCTACCGGTGGACAGCACACTAAAATGGGTTGCAGTGGGACTTCAGTAGAAGTCCCTCGGACCACAAATATTAGGCCAAATAGCTGGAAAAAAGCAAAACATCTATGGGTCTCATAAAATGGGACAGCAGACCCCCTAAAAGGGAATTATGCCCCTACAAGGATTTCAAGGTTGTGTGCGATTTTTCTGCCCATAGAATGATTTCAAGGTTCCATGTGATTTTACCGAAAAACATTTCAACTAAAGCTTTTTCAATGAAACAAACAACGAAAAAATATTATTGGGGGGATCCCCCAAACCCCTTGTTTCCCTATGTGTAAAACTCAACCCCCACCCCACCCATTTTAACCCCTTACCCACACATTTTGTAAACAAGGTTTTCATTGTTTTTTATTAGTTGAATTTATTTTCGTTATATATACAGTAAAATCACTTGATACCGGATTCAACTGGTGTAACTTGCCGTTTTTAATTCATGGTTTTTGATTGTATTTAGGCAACTACCCTAAAAAGCCGTGGGCTTTTGACAGTTTTTCAGCCCCAGATGTTTATTTTCTAGGGGTTGGTTTAACATCGCAGAACTACTGCGAGCATAATTTTAAGTTTTGCTGTGCCATATTTTAGACGGCTATGCAAATTGTTGATTGCCCATATGCTTCATGCTTTTAGAAGTGAACGGAAGACTAGGACTACATTCAATTCCAGTCGTGCTAAAACTGGGAACTGGAGATGGTTTGATATACTACTTTTAATGCTCATTATCTCTACAAGAAAACAAAAATACATTGTAGTAAGTGTAGATCACTCACTCAAGGTTGATTTGAACACTGGGCATCTCAGAATTGCACATGATGGCAAGGGGCTAAAACTATGACCCCCAATTTCCTCCCCCCGCCCCCATCTTTGAAAGGAAGCCCAGTCTGCTTTTTCCCCTACAGCCTGATCTCAGATGTTTCTTTAAGGATTCACATTTTACTAAAAAAAAAAAAGAAAATTGTTTAAGATCTCTTTGGTGGCAAATGTATGAGTCTAATGTTATAGATATAAATTACGTTTAAACCATCTGTACATAAGTACAGGGATTTGTAAAGTGCAAACTAAGCACCAGTGCATTGTGCAGATAAAAGGGGTACATAGTCAGGACGTGGCAGGGAATAGAAGCAGCAGTGGTGGTGGGGGCAAGCAGGATATATTCTGGGTCATAAATGATTAAGCACTGAAATGTTTAACATTTTTGTGTTTTTGCAGTTACATGAAATTGTACAGAGTTCTAGTCAGCTTGTGCATTTTAAAAAACGTACAATGATCACAGCATGTGCCCAAATAAGGCTTCACCTTGCCCCGTTCTCTGGGTTCCGAGGTGAAAAAGCAGATTGTTTGCACAGATTTCAGAGTTGTCGCTTAACGATATCATTCCAATTTGTACTTCCCTTTTTACGAAGTTTACAATTTCACAGAGGCATACTGGCCAATATGACCTCAGCTAATATTAAGTTATGCCTCAGAGTACCTCTGCAAATCAACGAACAGGATCCTCAGCTTGGGCTCATTCTTAAAATACATACCTTGCAGTTCTCTATCCAAGTGCAAAGGTGTCATTTTCATTTTAAATTCTCTCGAGAAATGGTCTTCATGTAGTCTTTTGCAGATTTAATATACATTTTTTTTACATATCACATAAAAAAATCATCTTTTTTCAAACTGGTCTATTTGTTTTGAGAGGTGGCGGTGGTTGCTTGGTTGGTAAATACCCCATGACACTGACCTTTGACCCGGTCACTTTCTAGCTTCCAGATCTTGGGTAAATAGTTACAAACCATCCCCCCATTCTTCACCACACCTAGAAACACTTGTGTACAGGCGCATTATAAATGCCATATCATAACCTTATTTTTTTTATCTCTACCACTTCCGCTTGCCTAACCAGTCCACACTGACCACAAGTTTCCACCCCTGACATTTGGTCTTCCACTCCTGATCCATCTAAACAATCCTCCTCTTGAGTTTAGGCATTGCTGATCTGTAATTCTAACAAACTTTAGTTGTATCCCCCTGAACACCTTGTGTATGGTTCATGGAACCCCTCACCAGAGTAGGCTCTGAAAAATCCTCCCAAACAGCAGTGTACAGATATCAAAAGAACTGTACACAAGGGTTACCTATTTTCAATTTCATCTACCACCCTCCCCAAGGCATCTGCATTACCATTCTATCCTTTTATGTGTATTACACTTCTGTAGCAAGTGGCAAAATAAAAGGGCACATACCTTATACTCCCGAAACTTGTTGACGATGGGCTCATGGAGAAGGAATTTTATATCTTTTATAAGGTAGAAGGTGCGTGCCGCGGTAGAGCCCTTGTTCACTTTCTTCTTGTGCTTGGGTTCATGGGGGTAAATTCCTTTTAGGATACAGAGGCGCCTGAATGCAGAAAGGAAAGCAAACTTAATTTGAGACCATCGCGTATTTCAAGCAGAGTGGCAGAAATACAGAGGTATGCCCTTCTCTTCATTTGCAAGAAATCACTACAAAAGGCAAGCTTCATCCCCACCACCATCCCAAAAACCAAACCACCTGCAGATGTGGCGATGTAATACATGACATTAATTACCGTAATAGCATTTCTGATGATTTTAACTGCTTAGATTCACATGATTTGCATATAGTCTGACATCTAATGGTAATCGGAGGGTATTGCATGTTGTCTTTCGAGGATCGAACGGAGACGTCGACATGGGCGTGGTTGTAACACTATCCCCAACGGGACGTGTAGTGTACCTAAGATCCCTCACACATCGAGGTCCCTCTGGTTGTGTTTTTTCTGCCGTGAGGGAGCCTTATGACTAACTTGAGGGAGTACAGATAGAGAGAATAGTAAGACGTCCATGTTCCTTCTACTCCGAGCGGGGAGGAAGGGTGGGCGCATGCGAGTTTAAGCAGATACAATCAGAAATGCTGTTACAGTAAGTAATACATGGCTTCTGATGCTTGTGAATCTGCTTCGAGTCACATGCTGTGCATAGACTAGCGAGCAGTACCCAGAGGTGGGGGGTGAGAAGGAACAGTAGTAAAGAGATGTCTTAGCACCGCTTGTCCCACCTGAGAATCAGACCTAGAAGGAGTATCCAGGCAGTAGCATTTTATAAAAGGTGTGAATAGCACTCCAGGTTGCTGTTTTGCAAATGGACTCAAGAGGAACATTTGCAATGAATGCTGTGGATGCCCAAGTGCCCAGAGTAGAGTGCGCTAGGCTTGAAGGGCAGATCTCTCTTGGCAAGAGTGTAGCAGAGTGTGATGGATTTTACAATCCACTTTGAGATGGCCGATTTAGAAACAGGGTCCCCCTCTCTACCAGCCGCCACTGAAACGAAATACTGATTGGTCTTTCTTAGTGGTTTAGTCTTTTCCAGATAATAAATGACTGCTCTGCGCACATCGAGTGTGTGAAGGCTTCTTTCTGCCATGTTAGTGGGGTTCTGGAAGAAGGTGGGTAGTTCAATTGATTGGTTCACATGTGACTTTGAAATGGTGAGTGCGCAAAACCACCTTATCTTTGTGAATTGTGACGAATGGGTCTTGAATTGAAAGGGCCTGTAATTCACCGACTCTTCTTGTTGAAGTGACTGCCACTAGGAAGGCGGTCTTGTGAGTGCTTTAAGGCTAGCCTTATGCATAGGTTCGAAAGGAGCTCCCATTAGTCTAGTTAGTACGTACCACATTTAGGTCCCATCCGGGACCTGGGTTTGAAATTGGGGGATGAAGTCTTTTAACCCCTTCCATAAATGCCTTGATCACTGGGATCTTCCACCACGACTTCTTTTGGGACGTAGTGTTAACTGAAAGTGCAGCTAGGTGTAGGTTCAGGGAATTAAAAAACCAGACCCGAGTCCAGTAGATGAGTCAGGTATAAGACAATAGGAGTTGGAGAGCACTCTATGGCATTGATGCTCTTAGAATGGCACCAGATAATGAAGCGGTTCCATTTATTGGAATAGCAATGTCTGGTGTTCAGCTTTCTAGCCCCTTTAAGAATGTCCATGCATCTCTGAGGGAGTTGGAGGTGCCCGAACTCTATGGCTTCAGGAGCCAGGCCGCTAAATTGAAAGTTTGTGGGCATGGATGGAGTGCCCCCCGCCCCCCCCACCCCCTCAGTCTTGTGAAAGAATGTTGTATGGGCAAGGCAGTTTCATCTGAGGTGAGATTGACATAGCCATCAGATGGGAGAACCAGAGTTGGCGGGCCCACATAGGGGCCACTAGAATCATAGTGACTGGCTCCTGGTGCATCCTGTGCACTATTCTGCTGAGAAGGGAAGTGGGGGCAGGGGCATGGTGGTGGTGGTGGGGGGGGGGGGCGTGAAGCGTAGACAAATTTCCCTGACCATGTTATCCACATACTATTCCCCTTCGATCGGTTCTGGGGGTACCTGGAGGTGTAATGTGGGCATTGAGCGTTCTCCAGAGTTGCGAACAGGTCGATCTCTGGGAAGCCCCAATCGGCGAAGACGGAGACGAGGCCTTTGTGTAACTGCCATTCGTACTCTGTGGGTATAAACCAGTCTCTGCTGAGCAAGTCTGACAATACATTGAGTTCCCCTGGAACGTTTTGAGACAGGAGGAACATTTGGTGTTCGAGAGCCCACTTCCAAATGTTCTGGGACCGTCTGTATAGCCCCCCCATTTGTTCAGGTAATACATGGCCGTGCTGCTGTCCGTGAGAACCAGTACTGTCTTCCCCTGTAGTGTTTAGAAAGCTTTTAGAGCTTTGAACACTGCTAACAATTCCAACAGGTTTATGTGGTTGGATGCTACTGCTGGGGACCAAACCATGTGCGCTGAAGGAGGCGAGTGCCCTGCGCCCCACAACCCCGTCAGAGATGCGTCCGTGGTGAGAGTAGCTTCTACTGCGCGGGTGGTGAATGATTTCCCCTTAAAGAGGTTTTCCCTCCACCACCACTGCAGAGAGAGACAACGAGGGCTGCCGAGACAACCATTAGATAGTCCCATTGTCTGCTGGTCTGACACTCTTGCATGGGGCAAATGCACAAACGTGCATGTGGGACTAAGTAAATGCAGGAGGCCATTATACCCAACAGTCGCATGGCTTTGCGTACGGTCGCCTTGCGACTGGCTACATAGTGAGGGATCTGGAACAGCAGGTTTTGAACCCTTTCGTTGAAGGGGAAGACTAGCCAGTCCTCTGTCCGAATTAGAGCACCCAGAAATTGTTTGACTTGGCTGGGCTCTAGACCGGATTTCTTCTCGTTTATTGAGAATCCTAGACTGAAGAGTAGATGTACCATCTTTTGGGTGTTTGATAGGCATGTTCCATACGAATCCTGTTATTAGCCAGTCGTAGAGGTAAAGAAACTAGAATGGACTGCCTGCGCAGGTGAGCCACTACTACCGCCAGCACCTTTGTAAATACCCTTGGGGCTGAGGCAATGCCAAAGGGGGGGGGGAAGACCTTTAACTGATAAGGTTTGTCTTCTATTATGAACCGTAGGTATTTTCTGTGCGCTGGCAGCAGTGAAATATCAAAGTATGCATCTTTCATGTCCAATGTGGGCATGTAATCCACCTGTGTTAGTAGAGCGATTACTTCTTGCATTGTCGTCATTCGAAACTTTTGTGGTTTGACAAATTTGTTCACTGGGTGCAAGTCTAACACAGGGCGCATGGTGAGATCCTTTTTGGGTACAAGGAAGTACACTATATAAATACCCATGTTTACCTGTAGAACATGGATGATTTCGATTGTGACCTTTTCTTGTAGGATCTCAACCTGTTTTAGTAGGATCTTTAGATGTTCTGGCGATAAGCGTCTGGACGTTGGGGGCCGGTATCGAGGTGGTCGGCTGAACTCTCTACAGTAACCATGGGTGACGTTCTTGAGCGTCCACCGGTCTGTGGTAATTCCCTCCAATGGATGGAATAATTATGTTATCTGTCCCCCGACCAGGGAGGCATGGAAGGCGCCCCAGACCGGTAAATCATTTTTGATTTGAGGCCGGGGAGCCTCTTGGGGTGGTGCTTCTACCCCTTCCTTTGCCACAGCGCTGACCTCTTGGCGGATATTGGCTTGTGGCGGCTGCCCTTATCCAGAGGACCATGATGCATGCCACGTTCGGTACTGATTGTGGTGGGGGTGGGGAGAGGGGGGGGGGGGGGGGGAAGAGGGGAGGCTTTGTGGGAACGAGTGCCATCGAAAGGAGCAGCGAGAGCTTCTTCCTCGCTGCTGATATGGCCTCTGCGTTATCTGGTTTAGTGGCTAAGGTTTTATGTTCCTTTTTTGCAGTCTCTAAAGCCCCATCCATCGCCTTTCCAAAAAGATTAGTTTCTTCTACCGGCTTGTTAATGAGGGATGCCTGGGTTTCAGGTTTAAATCCCAGATTCTTTAATCATGTGTGCCTTTTCAGCAAGGTACCTTGGGCCAGTGTTCGACCTGTCGTCTCTGCAGCATCCAGGGTCTTTAAGAATGTTTTGATTAACCTTCCTCCTCTCAGACACAACCGCCTACAGGCGTGATCGTGTTGGCTCTGGGACTTCCTGCAGGCCCTCCTGGAGCAAATTCCACTGGAAATACGGCTATATACCAACAGCATGGGGAACAGGAGAACAGTGTACGCAGTGATGCACGTGAGTCGCATGTTATCATTCACATCTCTATCCGGATGCGGCTCAGGCTAATGTTCACAGCTCCACCCAAGCGTGGGAATTGCCAACACTTGCCCTTCCATCGAGAAGCGACTCAGGCCAACGGTCACAATCCTGTCAGGGTCTGGGGCTGGCTAATGTTCACAATTCTAACCGAGTGCGGCACTGCCAGTATCCACAATCCTGTCCGGGTCTGGCGCAGGCTAATGTTCACACATCCAATAGTGCGGCATTGCTACCATTCACAATCCTGACTGGGTCCAGGGCAGGCTAATGTTCACAATTCTAACCAAGTGTAGCAATGCTAACATTCACAATCCTATCTATAAGTGACGGTGGCTACTGTTTACGAATCCAACCAAGTGCTCAAAAATCTAACGGTATAGCCAACATGTAAGGTAATGTTGAGAGCCAGGGTTTTAGGGAGTAGAGTAATTGCTCTAATCCCCACCCATGCCACACTTACTTTTCGGTTGCTGCTGGTTACAGCTGGTCGCTGGCTTCATTGGCTTCCGCTGCTGGCCCCTGTTGGAGCCGCCCCTGTTGGAGCCGCCCGTTGACTTGGGGCCCTTAGCCGAAGGGGCTGCCGCGCAGCAGGCTGCCCTGGGAGGGACACTTATGACCTGGGGGTTGACCTATCAGGGGAGGTGGGAGGGCTGAGGGAGGATAGACAATGGAGGGGCCTGCAAGGAGCACGATGCACACGGGTGCGGGAGGGATTCAAATATAGATTGAGGGCCGGATTCAGGGGCCTAGAAGGGCCTGGGGGGCAGATGCTGCAAGAAGTCGTTTTGTTGTACCGCCTCCTGAGTGGCAATCTGAAAGTGTTCAGCTGCTTTATTAAGGATGGCCTTAAATGCCATCTGATCATCAATGGGAGAGGCTGGTCTTATAGGAGGTGAGGAGGGAGGATCTATGCACAGTGTGTCTGGATCAGGGGTAGTGGACAGTGACAGCCATGGTGCCTCACCCACTGGTTGTTCAGCACCCCAATCTGGGGAATGGTCTATAGTGTCAAAGGGATCCTCTCCCTGATCATAAGGGTCTCCTCTGGCTCTGTCAGGTTTGATTGATTGATATTTTATTTCTATCGCGTTTGTACAGAAGTGTTTCAGAGCATGGCAAGCACATCCTCATGAGGAGGTTTTTTGAAGTTTTGACATAGTAGGGTAGTCTTCTTCCTCTGTTGGCCTTTTAGGGGTGATGCATTGTTCTGAAAAAACCACAAACCGGAGTTTATTCATGTACCCCTCAAACCTGTCTGGTCCATAAGGATGAGCCAGAGGGGGAAGGACCCTTGAGGACTTTCATTTGTAGGTGGTCGAGACTTGTCTGACAGTCTTAGACAGGGGTTGGGAACCCTCAGAATAGTCTTGCCAGCCCTCTCAACGTCTTGACGTCTCTTTCTGGCGTATTGGGAAGAGGTTTAGACGGGCCTAGCGGCTTTGTCGCGGTTTTCGGCACCGACGCGCGCTTATGAGGCGTTTCGGCGCTCTTATGAATTTTGGTGCCGACGCCCGTTAGGCAGAAACCTGTGCAGTTCCCTTATGGACCACTGCAAAAGGCTTAAGACTACAGGTGTTGGCAGTAAACCCAATTGGTAGCAGTCTGTACCACCCAGATTTACCTGGTAGCTGTGGCTGAGCAGCCAGACTTCTCTCAAGAAGAGAGACAGTATATACAAGATGGGTACCAAAATACAGTAGCACAAGCAAACACTGACCAGAGCTTTGGTATCAAGTATATCATTATTTCTTTAAAGACACACTCAGAAACACTCTAGCACTATTATTGTAAGCAAGTGCAAAAACAGTCGCTATTAATATATATACATCCCTTCATTTCTTATTAGACAAGTCTTAGTTAACACCACTTATTTCCAGACAGAGGTGAGCGCTTAACTAAAGATGGCACACCAATAAGTTAAGAAAAATGGAGGGAAAAGGCAGAAATTAGGAACAGCACACAACACAATACTTTAGAAGCACTCAGCAAGGCAGGAAAGTCAGTCAAAGTCTACTGGTGAGCAAAAGGATCAGAGGCCAGGCTCCCTCTTGGAGAGAGTAGAACACCAATGCGCCCAAGATCACACAGTTTAAAAGGCTTGGAAGGTCTTGCAGAGAGTTTAAAAAGGAATCAGTTCAGCTCAGAAAAGTTCAGTTAGCCAGCCTAGGGCCAACCCAAGTGGTAAAATGAGGATTTACGAGACCCCCACACAGACCGTTGCGAGGGAGGCCAGGCGGACACAGTACCTTGAAAGTGGAGAGAATCCTCCAGCGGGGGCAGTTGTTCCTGGCAGTGGATGCAAGTTGCGGTGTCGTCCAGGGGAAGAGAAGATCTCGACGTGGAGGAAAGCTGAAGGTCGTTGCATTGCCAGGGAAGAAACCAGCCGCGGAGTTCTCCGGTTAAAATGTATTCGCGGTAGTGGTAAAACGTGGTATCCCGGTTGCCGGGGTGCTTGGCACAGGCAAGGTGGCCACGAGATGATCCGGGAAGGCGAAAAGGCGGGCAAACTGGTTATCCCCACCAGTCAAAGGAAGAAGACTCTTCGGGATGAAGATCTCCTCTGTCGTTGGAAGAAGTGGTTAGTCGGTTCAGCAGAGCTCCACCGGTGGGGTCATCGTTGCAGGTCGACTCAGCTTCTCCCTCTTCGGATTCTTTGGTCCTGTGGCGACGTCTGAAGTCCCAGTCCCCAAAGCCCTGATTTTATGCAGAAAACCCCCATTCATCAGTCCTAGCTGTCACACAAACATGCTAAGTGGTGACCGGGGCGGCTCACCACTGGGCCAATCACACAAGGGTGCGACTTGAGTTGCCGAGACAACTCACTCCAGGGTGCCTAAACCCCCCCCCCCCCTCCGACACATCCTGTATACCCAGACAGAGTGACACCACTTTTGGAGGCTTCTGTGTAGAAGCCCGCCAAAAAGTGGAACAAAGGGCTCGACTTGGGTTGGAGTTAGAAGCGAACACAAAAGTCATTTTAAAACCGAGTCCTGGCGAAAAGACCCAAACGGGGAATAAATATTAAATAACCCGGCGGTATCTTTAACATTGCACCAAAAGGTGGTGCATTTAAAATGAATGGGAAAATCCCATAGTAAATATTCTTAAGGAATATTCCGCGTGGTAACCACTGCCACCAGCCAGAAACTCGACGAGGGGGAACTGCACAGTGCCCCTCGAAAAACAGACCCAGGGGCAATCTAATTACCCCTACCAGTACTTCCACAATATGATGATTTGTACTGGTTCTGTTCCCAATTTAAGACTAGTAAAGTCAATGGTGACTTTACACGCCCTGGGAGACAGTAGTCAGTCCCAGGGTATGGAGTCTGTTTGGGGTTCACTATGACACCCCTGTATTACTGCACTGAGGGTGCTGTGTAACACTTACCAAAAACCACATGAAACCCTATGGAGTAAAAGACCCCATAGCCCATAAAACACATCGCAACGTCAAAGGATATCTCAAACCATGTTTAAGAGTGGGAGAAAAAGAGTCTCACTCTTAGCAGGAGAAAAAAATAAACCCCAAAAATCCAGCAAAGCTGCTGGGGGACTCACTAGGTTTGGGAAATTAGCCTTAACAGAGAATTCTCCCTAACAACTCCCTTCTGACTCGTTTTCCCTGGACGCATGACATCTATACGGTTGCGGGGAGGGCAACTGACCCTGATGATCAGTGGGTTGTGTCTAATGTTTTGGCGTACCCTTTGGAGTCTGTGGCCTACCCGACGAGTCTTAGGACGCAAAAGCTGGCAGGACAGACAGGACTGCTCGTTATGATCAAGGTAGACACTTTACACCTCCGGTGTGTGTCTTTCCATGGGTACTTGCCGTAGCGAGAGGGGCACAATTTAAAAGGAGTCCTGTCCATAGCGCAGGTTACTAGTGCAAGCAAAACCAGAAGGGAAAGAGGGGCGAAGGAAATGCATTATTGAAAAGACAGAAGCCCAGGCCCCACTCTCCCTACTGTGTAGGCCTGGCAGGAGTACCGAGGCCACGCGGTTGGTCGACCAGAGCACAGAAATCTGCAGTGGTCTTCCGCGCTCTTCACGTTGGTTCTGAAGTAGTCATCGGTGCAGGATTGACTTAAACGACCGCAGGTCATGGACAAAGAAACAGAACGTAGCAGTTTTTCCAGCTCTGCATAAGGCAACCAGCTAACTGGGCGGAAAAAACAATCTGAGGGACCTCGATGCGTGTGGTATCTTGGGTACACGAGACGTCACGTTAGGGATAGTGTTACAAGCATGCCCATGTTGACGTCCCCTTTTGATTCTCAAAAGGCTAGATGCAATACTCCAAGATGACCACTAGATGTCCGACTATATGCACAGCATGTGAGTCAGCAGATCACAAGCATCAGAAATGTATTTAAAATGTTTATATACACTGCGCCACATGCCAGAGGGCCTCAGAGCACACAAGAAAACAATACAAGACAAACAAGAACAAATGAGGTTAGGAGCTGAGGATTCAGCATCAGGGGGGCAAAGAGAGAAGCAGAAGACAGGATAGAGTTAATCAGGGGGAAGGTTGACGTGATAGGTCTTCAGCCTTTTTTTATCCGTAGTCGTAGGAGTAGCTCTGAGGCTATACGGAGGTCACGCTCACCTGGTGCTCTGCGGGAGCAATGAATCCCTCTGGGTGTGGCACCTTCCCCACTCCAAACTGGGACTAGATGATCTGTCAAAAACACACACACGTTAAAAAAATTAAAGCTTTTCTAGTGTTGTGGGACCCCCGCCCCTTCCCGTGAACCTGTGTGATGGGTGTTTCTGGTCGTGGTTCTCGGCTCACCTTTAGTGTTGAAGTGGCACGCTCTCCATTCTGCTTCGAAGCAGGGGTGCAGATTCTTGGTTGGTTGTGCGAGTAGCTCGGGACAACTCAGTCTTTGGGTCTTGGAGAACGTTCAGAAGTAAAGTCCAAAAAGTACTCAAATGCCAGTCTATAGTGCCAGTAGCCTCACTGGCTGCAGCATGCAGCCAAGTGTCCCAGTTTCTTCACTGGCTGCAGCATGCAGCCAAGTGTCCCAGTTTCTTCACTGGCTGCAGCATGCAGACAAAGTGTCCCAGTTTTCCTCACTGGCTATCATGCAATTGCTGCACTCTTACTCACTGTCTTTGCTTTTTTCTTGTAGGTGCGGCTGCCGAAAATTATGCGAGCTGCAACCGCTGTGGAGTTCAGAAGCTAAAAAAACGAGCGGGTCCAGAGCAGCTGCCGATGTTGAAGTCCCATGGTCCCTGGAGTTGGCAGCACAAGCAGTTAAGTGAACGCTAACTTTCTTTTCTTCTTCTCCGCGCAGTGAATTACGGACCGCTGTGAAGCAGGAGTTGCTGGAAGCTGAGGCGGACCGCCGTGACGCCGCAGAAGAGCCGGGGCTTCCAAGACGAGGTGAGCGTGTGAATAGTTTCTCACGCGAATCACAGACCTGTCCTTGGGCGTGGCTTAAATAGCCAACCACGCCCAAAGACTAGAATGCACAGCATACAGTTCCCTGTGTGAAAGGAGCGCCATGTTGGAGGAATTCTAAGAACCATAATGTAATGAAGGAATGTGTACTACCTTTCATGGAGCTTTCCTAACCCTTTTGTAGCAGATTTTAACCCTTTGAGCCCCGACGCACCTATGCCGAGTTCCTCTGAGCGCCCAGAGTGAGACAGAAACAGCAGCAGGCCTAGTCTCCATGACAACAGAAGTGCATTACGGCTATCAGGCTTTGCCCATCAAACCTACGACTGCCAGCTTTGGCCAATTTGAATCTTGGCTGCACAAGTTTGAGTCGGATCTTAGACCTGAGAATGCGCGAAGGGACATAGTGCAGAAGGCGATCCAAATGATATTTTGGTGCTAGATTGAGTACATATTTGTGGGTCCGCCTGAGGAGCTTGTGGGTACCTCATAGCTTCACAAGAAGCCAGTGAAGATCCCGACTGGAGGATGCGCTATAAGCCCGTTAAGAGAGGCCAGAGATGGCACGAATGGCTCCATTGTGACAAATCTGAAGTGATGTCAAATTGAGCTGGGAGCAGCCACTTAGGACACTATTGCAGTAATCCAGACGGGGGTTAA
The DNA here is from genome assembly GCF_040938575.1 of Ambystoma mexicanum. NCBI lineage: Eukaryota > Metazoa > Chordata > Amphibia > Caudata > Ambystomatidae > Ambystoma > Ambystoma mexicanum. The sequence goes on from NC_090932.1 coordinate 1,303,603,664, forward strand.
CAAGGGTGGTGGCAAGGATGGCTGCATTATCTTGTGATACAAAACAGCAAATGTTACCAAATAATTTATTGACCAAACCACAGGCAGAACGAGCCTGGGCAACATGCTGATTCATAGTTAACTCTACATCCAGGGTGACGCCAAGACTTTACCCATTTGGCTACTGGAAGGACGGTGCCAAAGATGGAGAAGCTCTTATATTCCTGTGGTAAGGTTTTAAGTTTCAGATTGGAGGCCACAATCAGAACCATTCTTAGCATTTACAGCCAAGGAATGGATTGCCATCCACGCCTGGGTGGCTGAGTAGATGAGTTAAGGTAGGCTAGCTCCTGAACATAGGAGCCTGTAAGTTTCATGACGACCTGGGTATCATCAGCATAATTAGTATACAGGACACCCAGGGTGGGTGTGTCAGGACATCCATGGATAACAAGGCTTCTATTGCACATAACATCAGCAGCAAGCTAGTGAGCCTCATGTTGTGTCAGCACTTCACTCTGTAGATGCAGAAACCCACCAGCCACTGGATTCCATTGCAAATTCAAATCTTCCATTGAGTCGCATGGGCACTGGGATCCCGTTTGTGAGAAGTGCATTGGCTGGGGAGACCGATGTGGGGGCAGCTGTGCGCCCTGGGCATGCATTTAGAAGTAACTAAAGGGCTGGGGGCTGAGGTGTTTGAGAGTGTTTAAACACTATTACATCAAACAGATACAGTAAGAACAACAACTTCTATTTCCTGCGGTACACGCAGTCAGTACCATCTGAATGCTTAATGTTATACTGTGCAAATTCTAACATGCACATGTTTTTAAGCATTGAAAAAGGAATTTACTAGTGTTACCCTGGGGGTGGATTGTGGGAGGCCAGACTATTATGGTGAGCAGGAAAGACATGGAAGTAGGTCGTGGTACCTGGATTTTTTACCAGGGACTGTCCAGTTGATAACCCTTGTGACGAAAAGAAGAAGACTTCTGTGGAGCAGGCGACTGCAGAAGACTTCCAGGGAGAGGACTTGTTGCAAAGCAAGTCACCACGACCAGGCAGCAACAGGCAATCTTCAGTTAGCAAACAAAGGAGCAGGCCTCACACAGTTTTTGTTGGGGCGAGAAGATGGAAATTGCAGGCCTATGTGTCATATAGAACAAGTCAAATGCACTCAGAACAGCAATGACTGCAGTGAGGTAGGCCAGAGGAGAGCTGGTTAGTCCAGAGAGACTTCTGAAGGCTCAGCCAACAAAGATCCTCAGTCAGGGATCGAGACTAGTTGTTACTACTGGTCTAGGGGTTGACGAAGTGAGGAGAGCCTTCTTGAAATCAGTAGAGGAGCAGGGCTTTACCAGACCTTCGCTGAAGGTGAAGCTGGTCTGCTGCAAAAGGTCATACTCGGGTCAACAGCGGGCTGCACCTCTTTGTATGGATATTGGCGCCACCAATCTGTCAATGGCTGCAGGATTCATCCTTTTAACTATGTTGGACTGGAAGCGCCCTGAGGTCCACAACAGCAAGGATCTGCATAATTCAAACTGCTATTGGTGATCCAATCATGGATAACATTGCGCAAAAATTCTGCTCAGTAACAAACATTCAGGGGCTTGGGAGCAGCCAATCCAAGCCCCCAGATCTGGCAACAGACGCAGACCTCCACTTTTCCCAGGAAAGCAGACGATTTCCCCAGCAAAGGGCATTCCATATATTGCAATTTTAGACCAGAGAGGGCAGGAAGGCAGCCAAAGAACAACATGGTCAAAGGGCAGGCAAAAATCTTGTAGTGCAGCCATTTTATAGTATATGGTACGTTTATGGCATTCTTCGGTAAAATGCGAAAGCGCACAAGTAAAAAGTAAAAAAAACACAGTAGAAAAATAGCAGTTGCCACCTGCCTATCATGGATACATTGCGTTTGTAACCCCAAAGTTACAAAAGAAAAGGTTAGGAAACAAAGCATCCTTCACGCACTTCACTAAGGTGATGTACGTAGCATGAAAAATTCAAGAAATCCACTGAAGGGGGCCATAATCTGACAGTGTTATAGACTTATCAGTTTCCACACAAAAATGAACACAAAGCAAGGGAATTCAAGCCTATGGCTTTACTTACCTCCGTCAGGTCAGCAGTCAAAACAAAGCAAAAAGAAAGGGTGTCCCATAGAAGTCTAAAGGAGGGAAGCAGCAAAAAGAACATCTTTCCTTACAACAAAGTATATGAGCCGTCAGAAGTCTTCACAAGTTTCCCAGAATTCAATGGATGGTTCAAGGATCTTTATTATATGAAGACAAAACTTAAGGTTTTCTCAGACCTTGCTTGCGCAAAGGAATGAGAAATATAAGAGGCGTACCTCTCTCGCAACCCATCATGGGATCCTTCCACCCTTGCCTAGGTTTCCCCAACTCCAGAGTGCATCTTTCAGACTAATAACAGGCACCCAAGGTTTCAAAATTGTTGGGAGCTATTTAGCTATATCCCAGAAGGGCCAGGTTGGCATGAAACCCAAATGCTAACAGGAGCTACCTTTTACTCCCCAAGTCAAGTAACGCTACAAAGAATGTTAGGAAATCTCTACAAGACATTTAAGCATGATGGGCCATACATACTGGAAACAAAATTATAGATTGCATCTCCTGTGGAAGCAAGAATTGTGGCACACTAAGTATTAGCGGCACATTCTGAGCTACCCTCTCTACACCCTTCTCGCAAGCCTGCTCAACCTTGGTTCTCTGCTCATCTTTCCTCCATGCATCGCCTTCTCAGATGCTTTGAGCGACGCTGGTTTCAACACCCCTCCCCCTCCAACCAATTTACATACTTATCATAACCTCTATGACTCCTGTCTTAGCCCCCCTAAACAAACCTACTTCTCTGACCCTTCTACACTTTCAATCCTCTTACCCTCGCCGTATCTTTCAAACCTTAACTCTACTTCCCTCTCCTCCTACCCCTGATCAGTCCATCACCTCTCCCTGCTACTGATCTCGCTAATTTATTTCTCTAACAAAGTCCTCAATCCCCACCAAACTATCCTCTCATCCCCTTCTTACTCTCCTCCCTCTACCCTCTACCCTCATTCACTCCTGTTACTCAGTCTGAAGTTGCCCCTCATCTAAAACTCATCCTACTGCTTCCCCTCTGGCCCCATTTCTACCTCGCTTATTCCTAAAATCTACCCCCTCCTCATACCCCATCTTACCTCCTTTTTCAACACTTGTCTAGCTACAGCCACCTTTCCTCCTCCTATTAAGCATGCGACAATCATCCCCATTCTCAAAAAACCTTCAGCTAATCCCCACCTTGCATCCAACTATCACCCCATCTCCCTCCTCCCTTCCTTGCTACACTTTTTGAACTTATTGTCTATTCTCAACTCTCTGCCTTCGTCTCCAACCATTCTCTCCTCCCCCTACCCAATCTGGTTTCCGCCCTCACCACTCCACTGAAACTGCACTCATTTCTGTTCTCAACTCTCTCCTTTCTGCCCGCTACTCTAAGCACTCCTCCATTCTCATCCTCCTCAACCTCTGCTGCCTTTGATACGGTCGATCACCTTCTTCTCCTCAATTCTCTCTCATCCTTTAGCTTCAAAGACTCTTCAACTGGTTCTCCTCACATCTTTCCAACTGCACCTTTGCAGTCTCCTGGGGTGGCTGTACGTCCCCTACCTATCCTCTCAACCATGGCGTCCCTCAAGGTTCTGTCCTTAACCCCCCCTGAAATCAGTCTACCACTCTGCCATCCGCTCACCTCTGCCTTCTCTCACCTCATGACTCCATCTCCTCTTCTCTCTCCTCACTAGGTTGGCTCTCCTTTCACTCCCAGCTAAAATTCAATTTCCTCTGTCTCGTCTTCAAATCCCTCTATGGTCTTGCCCCAATCTTACCTTTCTTCCCTCCTCACTTTTACTCTTTCTCGCTCACTCCGCTCTGCTCTGCCAATCTCATCCTCATCTTCCACCCTGTGCTCCATCCCGCTTCCGCTCTTTCCAACTACTCGCTCCTTTCCACTGGAACCGCCTCCCTCTCCCCATCAGCTCTATTTCCTCCTACTCTGCTTTCCGCACTTCGCTAAAATCCTATCTCTTCCATTCACCTCCCAAACATTTTGCTTCCTCCCTCATCTCAGTCTTTTCCACATTCCACACCTCCCCACTGCTTCTCTCACTGTGGTCCTTCTCCACTTATGCTTTAGCACATCACTTATGTAAATTGTTCCTTCTACTGTTTTCTGGTTCTTGATTCAATTGTTATATAATGCGTGTTGTCCTTTTGTAAAGCGCTTTATAAAAGTTTAATACAAAAAAAAAAAAAAAGACTTTCCTTTTGCAGCTTTACCTCCATAGTTTCCTATGGAACCGCATTATTATTGTTCCGTTGTGATCCAGTACTGCCTTTTGCTCTTTTGCCATGGGGAAATTGCCTCCCATACCGTCAGTACTGGGAAACGGTTTCCATTTTGAATTCTTGTATTGTTACATTGCACACAGCACCTTAACAGTGCAGTACAACAGGAATACTTTAGTATCTCCCTATCTTTTTACAAAAGGGATTTTTGGACACTTTTATATGTGCCTAAAAACAAGCTGGTGGCAGCAGTTAGATTTTTTACTGTTTTTGCATTATTTTTGGTGTGCACACTCGGGTTTACCGCGTACGGCTACTAAACCTGGCTAGTGCCACGAAATGTTCTCTTGTTCATTGTCCATATTGTAGTTTGGACTAGTTCCTACCTTCTTAAATCAGGAAAGCCCTTATAAGGTCGTGCACTTGCCTGGGGACAGCTGCTGCTTGTGAGGGTCTCTTCCTCCCAGGAAGGGGGCTGGGACTGCCTAGTCCCAGTCCACATCACTAGTGGAAGAGTCTGCTTCCAGCTCAGATTCTGGATACGAGGAGGGCATCTGCAGCCATTCTTCAGATCTACATTGGTGCAAAGTATCCTTAAAAGAAAAGCAGCCCTCCAAGGACTCTTCGACATATCCTGCAGTGGACCAGCATCCCCTCCGGCAATTAGCCAGGTGTAGCCCTGCTCCTCTATCTGATCTCTGAAGACCCTTACCAGTGCTTCAGTCCTTGGACTAGTGGGACCAACTAGTCTCTATACCTTAGAGGATCCAGCCTCAGTTCCTGGACGGACCCAGCTCCCTCGTGGGCTACCTCACCAGAAGCGCCACAGTTCTGCTACAAGCCAGGAACTTTGGTGGTTGCAGGCATGTGTCACAAGTCAGCTCCTCCCTAAATTCCATTGCCCGATCTTCAAGGGAACCTGTCCTGAAGCAGCTTCTGTGACTGCAACTGGAAGGACGCCCGACTCCTGCAAACTGATAATAGCTGGATCTCTCCTGCCTCCATCTCTGTGAAGTGTCTTGAAGTGTCTTGCGTTGTTTCCACAAAGTAAATTACTTTGATGTCATTTATTTTGTGGGTATTAGTTTGAAAATACTTGTATATGTATTTTTGGGATAAGGAGTAAAATGGGTGTGGAGAAGGGGTTGAGGTGGGGGTGGGAATGAAGGGGGAGAGGGGAGAACCCACAAAAAATATGAAGTATATTTTTGATGTAATAGAAAGTAAATTACCGAAATTACATGGAACCATTGTGAAGAGGCCTGCATCATTGGATTGTATCTTGCAATGGCACCCAATCGGAAGAATCCTCAAAACTGCAATTCCTGTGCACCTCTCAATGGAAGAAAGGATTAAGACCAAACTTCAAGTGACCCCCTGTCGGCCCATTGGGATCCCTGGGAAAATCGGAGTTAAGGGGGTAACTAATCATATCTGTGCCTGTCCATTTCCCCCCCCCCCCCCTACCTCCATCCGCCACAGGATAACAGAACAAATCTCTGTCTCCTATAGCCTGCTTACTTACCTTTGGTCCTCTAACACAAGTCAAGTATCCTTCTTGTGGGTTTGCCTTGGGTCTGGAAGAGGAGAGCTTACCAGTCTTCTGTTAAATTGTTATTCAACTTTTATATAGCTTGAAACTATTCTGAATCACTACCACAAGTCCAGTGAATCGCTTTAGATAACCCTTACCTGCGAGAAAACGTGTGCTGGAACCTGTGATTTATGGGCACTAGGGCCCATAAATCTTATGGTTTGATTTCTAAAGTTCAGGAATTGAACTGGTGGCTGGTTCACATAATTTGAACTGCATCTGCATTACCTACCTGTTTAACATGGAAAGTTATCTGATGATGTACAGCGAATGAATGTACCGATTGTATATATTTGTATTATACAGTATTGTGTGACAATACTACCTGCCAATTTTACTTTTCAGTGTGTTCCAAAGGCCTAAAAAAAAATATTTATACCGGTCTAGTTTTAATTATTGTCCATTACCCTGTGTGGTGGACTCATGAAGGGCCCCCGATCACACTCGCACTCTCCCGAGAACAAGCCTCGACTGCTCTCCACTGCTGCTTTGATTTGGTTTTGTTGAAACCATCAAAGCTCCCTGTGCATCATAACTAGGGTGGCCTCCAGAAATCGGTCCACCAGGCCTAATTTTAAAAATCTATCTTAACAGTGACAGTATAGATCAAAAATGTTTTGACAGTAAAGAGACAGCAATGGAGATGGATGCAGTAGCAAGTGGACAGATAGGTACATTTATGAATGTAGGAGCTAAGCAGTAACTTAGGGGCAGCAGCAATACGGAAGAAAAGACCGGAAAGAATAGTAAAAAATGAATTGAAGGAAGATCAATGTAAATGGGAATAAAGGTTTGGGAATATAAAGCAACATGGTAAGATATTTAAAGGAAACAAACATTCCACTACAGCATGAAAAACAAGAGCAACATGACAAAAGAAGTGTTTAGGACATGTGCATTTTTGGGTGCATGCCAAAGTTTGGAAAAAGCAGCTTTTATAATGTGCGCATATCTCAATTTTATATTTGGGTTGATGTTGGTAAACCTTGCTAGGAAGGAACAGAACATTGTACAAGTCATTCGGAGTTAACAGCAGAGCAGTGAAAGGTAAGACCAGGTTTTAGTAATTAAGATATAATATACCACACCTGTAGAGTGGGATAAGAGTAGTAGGTCTTAAGTGGCCCCTAGGTATAACAGTTATCACAATTCAAATGTTGCATTTTGTCAGCATTTCTGTTAATCTTCTTGTGCTTTCATAAATTATCAATTAAACGTACAATGCCCAAGAACTCATGTATGAAACAAATAGCTCCAAGTTAAAGAAAAATCTAGGACTTCCACCTTCTGCTCCATGAATTCCAACTTCAACCCTGGACCCTCTACTGACTGCAAGTTAATCTACCTTTTGGTGATGGCCTGAAGGTCGTGGCCTTGTCCAACTCACTCACTCCTGAACGTCCCAGAGGCTCCCTACTTTACAAATCTCAAGGCGATTTTCAAATCTGATTGTAGATTGCCAACTCCAGCTGTACTGTTCCTTTCCACCAAACAACTACCTGCCCCCCATCCTTCGTATGTCTGCTTTCTCCTCTCCCCCAGCCCTGCCCGCAGTGCCCCCTCCCCAGTCTCTCCTCTTCCCTCCCGTAACCCCTGGCCCCCTCGCCCTGGCTTTTCAACCAATACCTGGCAACTCGTGGGTCTCTCTCTGTGGGTCTCTCTCTGTGGGTCTCTCTCTCCTCCGATTGCCTAACTGCCATTCAAGATTGGTGTGCCGCCAATTATCTTTGTCTGAATGCCAGCAAGACAGAGATCTCATCGGCACACCTTCACCATCCTTTCCCCCTCACTCTCTGGCCGGCCTCCCTTGGCCCTCCTCCTACCCCCACCTGCGAGACTAAGAACCTCTGGGTCATCTTTGACTCCACCCTTTCCTTCTGCGCCCACGTCTCTAAGGTCCCTAAAAAGTCAAATTTCCAACTGCACCTCCTCAGAGGTACTCTGCCTTTCCTCTCCTTCCCCCAGAAGCTCATGGTATCCCAAGCTCTGGTTCTGTCTAGCTTGGACTATTCTAAAAGCCTCTTTCTAAATCTGCCTGGCTCTACTCTCCGCCCTCTGCAACTAATCCAGAACAGGATTGCCAGACTTGTCCTTGGCCTCAAGCCCTGGGATCGTATCTCTCCAGCTCTGAAATCTCTCCACTGGCTCCCAGTGGATGCAAGGACTAAATTCAATACCCTTTGCATTGTCCACAAGGCATTCTGGGGCCTGGGTCCAAAATACCTTCAGATATCCCTCTGCAAATACCTCCCCTCTCGAGCTCTTCGCTCCTCTACCTCCAACTCCCTCAAGGTCAGTCGTTTTTCAAAGAAACGAGCTGGGGGTAGATCTCCGTCTTCGGCTGGGGCCTCCCTCTGGAACAGCCTCCCAGCCACTCTAAAACTTGGAGAACCATCTCCGGAAGCACCTCAAGACCTTCCTCTTTTCTCCTGCCTTCGCTCCCCTCTCCCCTGCTGATCTGTTCTCTCTTGGCACCGTGCACCTGGCCACCCTCTGTCCTTCGGGCCCAGGTACCTGCTCACCCAGCCACCCTCCCGCACTGCTTCCAGACCACCCCTTGCACTGGGGATCTGTATCTGTACCATTACAGCCCACCCCCCCCTTTTCTTCCTGCACTTATCAGACCTACCCTGTCTGCTGCCTTAAACCAAGCACTTGCAAATTGCTGGCTGCATTACCACTGTTTGTTGCCTTTATTATTTATTTTATTGTCATTTATCTGTTTCTCCTCTGCTTCGCACTTTCCACTTCTCCGCCTTCCATTCACTTTTCCCCTCCCCCCTCTCCCATGCACTTGCGCGTTCTCAATGTCACTGGGCCTAGTAAGATCGCCGTTTTGTTCTCCCCGGTTCCCCTCCCTTGTCGCGCTCTGAAACACTTGTGTACGAGCGCGATATATAGAAATAAAAATCAATCTTCCTTCATGGCCCTCTCCTCTCCCTGCACTCCCCTAGCCTCTCATAACCCCCTCTCCCAGTCCCTACTACATTCACTCTTGCAACCACCCTTCCACTCACAGCTTCACTCTTCCCCAACTTGGAATCACTCTTCCCTAACTTGGAACCACTCTCTCCCTCCCTCACAAGCTACATTTAACCTATAGCAACACCAAAAAATACTAAGCAATCTGCTCCACCTTCCATGGCAGTCTCCACACTTCCTGCCTCAACCATAAACCTTTCCCCTTCATGTACTTCTGCAGGTCATTTCCGTTACGGTCTTCCCTCGATTGCTTCGGCTCGTCACCAAATTGTGGGGCCCAATCTTGATCTACTCTTTACCGATGTGACAGGTCCCACCCCTTTCCACTCACAGAATTTGAACTAGTCTTGGTTGCTGCCGGATGGTGATCATTTGGATCTGAGATTTACTTGCAGACATTTCCTCGAATCCTGTTTCACTGAATTCTTTTACTGCATTGTATTGCAAAAGAAATGTGGTGAAGCTTCCCCCCCCCCAAAAGGCACTCCTCAATCTCCTACACCTTTCCACATACGTAACCCATGCCCCTTCCACCATCTGCATTATTTGCAGTAAAATGTGGTCTGTAGTAGCTGATCTTCGTGTTAATCTTGCTGAGTGTGGGCGTCTTCCAGTATGGTCTGCTTTTTTCTCCAGTTCCCCATGAGCTTGCATAGCTTCTGTGCATTCTGGTCCATGGCGTTTTGGAAAGACAATTCTGGCCAGAAAATATGCCCAAGGCAATGTGGGATTGAAATGGTACCTAGGATTTGGCCACAAGGGGGCGCTCGGATGATCTATACCTCTGTGGTCCTAGAAGCGGCTTGAGCCCCCACATTTGGATCCCCCACCACCCCTCCAACGGGTGAAAAGTGGTGTCATGCAGTATGGAGGTGCCCTCTCCCTGCAGGAAAAAACCCAGCGAAAATCGGTGAACATTTCATGGTGAAACGATCGAGTGAACATCTCGGCCCTGCACGCTGCATCTATCCTAAAGTGAAAATAAACCCGGTGTATTTTAACTCCTTATACGACGGTTGCAGTTCCTGCAGTGATCTGCAGGGTCTCGGAGTGTAATCAGACAACTGTCCCACACAACTTCGGGGTGTGCGGTGAACCCCGCGCGTCGGAAGCTAGGCACACCACCGAGCCACAGAGGAATTTCAGGTGTACCCAATTGACGCCGTTAGGCGCCGCTTTGTCTTGCCCTCCTGGGGCGGACCACCTGGAACGTTCCTGGTCCGGGATCGGCCTGATCCAAATGGTTTGCAGGCCCCAAGGGCACCCGCACGTCGCTGCCCAAGCTACAGCAGACCCGAGAGAACTGCTGTATTGTCCCCCTCAAGCAGGGAGGGTCTCCTCCTCAGCAGCGAGCGCACACGGAGACACCAAGGAGACGTCCTGTGGTCACCGCTAACTCTGAACAGCCTGCGGAGCCCCAATGGATCCAAGGCGCACACCCTACGAGTACCTGCGTGCATGAAGCGGTGAGCCTGCCGGTAGGACGACAATCCGGACGACCGGCTGTACACGGATCGTATTACGGCAGCCTGACACACGGTCAGCAACAGGCACAGCGAGTGATCCCCGTTAACCTCCAGGGGTAATACTAATAAGCACAGATCCTACTTGAACATGCCGAGCCAGTAAGAGCGTCAGACCTGCCATACAATACACGCTCCGGTGGGGGTGGGGGCCCCAATTACCCTGAAATACAAGTAGCACCTACCATAAACATGGACACAAGGATAAAACTCAGAACAATACTCAATGTGCCACGTAGTACACAGGTGCTTGGCGAGCAGGGGACAGACCAGTGAGCGGGTACCAAGACTCATTCAGGCGCCGTATTGAATCAGGGAAGCAGGGATTAACACAAGACTGCTACACCAGTGAACATTACACCTACACACGGCCCCTGGTCTACTGTGTCATAGAGGGGGAAGTGGGTCACAAGGAACACAAATCTACACCCCTCAGATGGGAGCGGCTCTGCAACTCTAACCTGTTGGACAGACCTCTTTCAGCCTCCGTGGGTGGACACAGACCCTTATACAGGTGTATTTCAGCACTACGCCCTGGTCCCAGCCTGGACGGCCATGATGTGTGAGCGGATCGACTATCTGAATGCAGATGAGAACAGAGGGTGGGGCTACATTCCAGCCCAACGCATCCTGGTGAAGGAACCAGACAGACAAGGCTACCCAGCTCCCCATGTTTTAGGGGGCCGCTGCGCTTTTGATTGGTGAACTTCGCAGACCACCTACTCATGGAATCATTCTGGACACATCCATCCGCACCCTTGAAAGTTGACGATTGGGCAAAGCAGCCCAAAATCACCCTGCAAGTGGCAGGAACAGACCCATCTCGCATAGAGCTATAATAACAGACAAAAGGGCAGCCAACAGTAGTTGAACATCTCACCGAGCGACATACAGGCACTTCCACCCCACCACAAAACACCAGTAAGGGCCACAACAAGGCCTAAGGTGAACGACTGCGCATCCTGAGGAGACAGGCAACGACCACACACTTGCAACACTTCTAAGTGCTCGCCTTCGGTACCACCTAACAGAGGGATGTATCTCGGCTTAACAGTGCAGACGCGCTTCCCCTAAACAGTACAGGTCACGGTTCCCGCCTTCCCCTGCCCCGGAAGATCCTTGGTGACATTGTCAGATCTCACATTATCCTGACAACTGAAGTACAACTGCTGGGGCAAGACGAGTACATCAGGAACAGTTCTCTGCATCAGACGCAATCACTGGGAGGTAAATTAAACTTCTTTGGTGCCCCTTACCCTGTACTCTACCGAGAAGGCTGGGCCCCCTTTCTATCTTTCTATAGAGGCATGTGCCTTCTTCTTCCCCATGCGCAAGACAGCGGACAGGATCGTCCGGCGCTTTCAAGCTTCTCTTCAAATACCACGCTTCCAAGTACCTTGAGCCTTACGCACATGAACATTAAGGAAAAGCTCACACCCTACAAGTTCTCCCCCACATCGCACTCACAGCGTGCCCCCCCTCGACACTGATGGCATCTTCAGGACCAGAAGCAGCTGCAACCAAAGCAGACGTAGCCAACTTGTTGTCTGAAATAAAGAGTATGAGGGCTGATATAAGTGGTAAAATAGATAAAATAACTCACAGGATTGACAAAATGGGGGAGAGGCTGAAGAGGTGGAGCACAATCGGACCTCCCTGTCCACATTGGAATCACAGATGGACGCCAGGATCGTAGACATTGAAACTAGAGAGGAGGAATTCCGACTGAAGGTTGACGACCTGGAAAATCGCGAACGACGCAATATATGCGTTTTTGGAGTTCCTGAAAAAGAGGGGGAAACAGATCGATCTAAAAAGAACTTTGCACACACTGATGAAACTACTATTTAAGGACGACTCCATGGACGAGCCTAAACTTGACGGCATCCACCGTGCCGGCAGCTCTGCTGGGGGCCCCAAGAACAGTTTTGGCTCGATTCCACAACTATGCAGACAAAGCTCAAATTCTTGACAAGGCCAAATGTGGCACACAGATCCCTTGGATACAACAAGTGTATCCATTTATCAAGACCTCTCCTCCCTCACCCTGGCCATGAGAAGGAAATGTCTCCCACTCACTAAATTCCTGAAAGATAAAAGGAGTACGGTATCAGTGGGGATACCCCTTCTCGCTGACGTTTGAATGGGAGGGAAGCACAATAAAGTTGAAAACCGAGAAGGACATTAGTATCTGCATAACAGACTTAAATGGTGAGCATGAGGACGGATAGGTCCCCGACAGAGTGGAGGATCAAGGGACCAAGGCGAAGAAAAATACCGGGTTCAAGGAAGTTCAGGAGGATGAACGCACCACCCGATATGGAACATTGATCTGATCACTATGCACTGAAAACGTTGCTGGAACATTGGCTCGGGTTGGCAATTCAGACCTCTTATAGATGGGGAACTCCCATATCGAGGTCGACCACGATCAAGCAACGGGCACGAAAACAAGGTTTCTAGAAAGTAAAATGTATAAGAGAAATTTAGCGATGGGAAACGGGGGGGGGGGATTATGTGGGGATTCATTGTTATTACAAAAGTTATGTTAAAAGGACCACAAGGGGTATGGTCTTCACTGGTGGTTCAAGACGGACTGGGTGAGGATAACCCAGCTGGATCGGATGCCGTACAGGGATGGTGGGTGGTTGGTTGGGGGGGGGGGGGTTCGTGGGATTGATCAAGGCAGGTGACCATATTGGTAACTGCAGAGTCATATCATGGATGTTTTATAATTACTGGTTGGAGCCTACGAACAGACATCTAGATAGCAATCATGTCCGTGACAACTGACAGCTTAGCAGGCAAATCCGGATTTCTTAGGGCTAGCATTCTAAATGTTATGAGTCTTAATTCCCCCACTAAACGATAATTGGTCACTCAGGAATTCAGGAGGGCTAATTTAGACATACTCTTCCTGCAAGAGACTAGATACATTCGCGGGGAAGAACGCAGGGTCCTTTATGCCAAAATGGGACTCGAATACTGGGGAATTGGGCCCCCTACGAAGAGCGGGAGTGGGGATTCTGGTTAGAAAGGTACTCCTATTTGAAGTTACAAAAACCTGGTCAGATGTAGGGGTGGGGGGGAGGGGGGGGGGAGCAACTGTCCTGGTGGGCAGGCTGTGCAACACCACTCTCACTTTGGCATCCCTTTACCCACCTAACACAGGACAGTCTCGATTCCTTCAGCACATGATCCCAAAGATTATGCTTGAGGCCGAGGGGGGGGGATGTCATTCTTGGGGGCGATTTTAATATGTGGGCCGATTCCTCACTCAATAGGCAAGCCGGTAACCCAGAATCAAATGAACCCCCAGATGGTGGCCGTACCGAGGTGAATGAAATGTTTGACTTATATGGGCTACAAGATATATGGTGTCCGTTCCACCCTCAAACTGGTTGCACATTCTATTCGGCCCCACACTCCACATTTAAGAGAATAGATTGCATATACCTTACCGCTGGCTTAAGCAACGCTGCATCAGCCGCAGAGATTTCTCCAATCTCCTGGTCGGACCATGATATGGTTACCACTACTGTTGTTCTCTTGGCTCTCTCGCATAAAAACTCAAGATGGCGATGCAATGAATCACTGTGGAAGGAGCAGGTCTTTCGAGAGCAACTAGCAAAGGAGATCACAGAGTATTTTGTTTGCAATGATACAGGGGAGGTATCCAAACATATGGTTTGGGAGGCTGGGAAAGCGACCTGGAGGGGCATATTAATTAAGGAGGGAGCTGCTAAGAAAAGGGAGAGGGCCTCAATAGAAAATATAATCAGAAGATGGATAGTGCATTTAGACCTTCTGACGCAGCCCAACGACGAGAGGAGAAGAGACAGAATAGCTGATGCAGTCCAGAAGAGAGAGGAACTCTGGCGTTTGGAGGCGGGCCTAGACATACGCAAGCTCCAATTTCTTAAGCAAAAACACTATGAAAAAGGAGACAAGGCTGATTCACTCTTAGCTGCTAGACTAAGAGGGCAACAAGCCGAGCGGTGGGTTGCAGCTATAGAAAACAGACATAACTCCCCACCCACAGACCAAGAGCATTCCCAAGGCCTTTGCTGACTTTTATGAGCACCTCTATAAATCTGAAACCATACAGGGGGAAGCAGGCATGGGATACATTACTCAGCGTAATCTTATTTCTGATGCTTGTATCTGCTTAGATTCACATGCTGTGCCTAGGCTGACATGGTAAACGTGCCAAAACTCTCCACGGAAAAAGTTGAATCGGTCGACTCTCCCATAACCTCTGAGGTGGACAATGCCATTAAAAGGCTACCAATGGGGAAAGCACCTGGAAATGACAGGTACACCAGAGGTTTTTATAAGACCTTCCTCGTACCTCTCCTCCTCTTTATGGTCAATTTGTTCAACCATATTTTGCAAACGGGGGTAGCACCCGAATCCTTCTCACAAACATTGATCTCAGTAATCCCCAAGGATGGTAAAGACCCCAAACAATGCGCATCGTACCGCCCCATTTCCCTCCTTAATATAGACGCGGAAATCTACACAAGGGTGTTGGCATATGGGTTTCCAGCCTTGCTGCCAACTTTAATACATTCCAACCAGGTGGAATTAATTTGGGCCGACAGGGTGCCGACACAACCCGTTAAACTATACACCTAATTGACGAGGCACGAAATATGTAAAATCTCCCCTTGCTCCTCTTCATTGACGCCGAGAAGGCGTTCGACAGAGTGGAATGGGATTTTTTGAAAGCTGCGTTTTTGCAAAATCAGCCTAGGCCCAATACTTTGCAAAGGGATTAAAGCAGTGTACACATCGCCCTGCTCGTCGGTTATGGTGAATTCTGAATACTCCAGGTGGTTTGCCCTCAAGAGGGGCACGAGACAGGGTTGCCCCCTCTCGGCGATATGGTTTGCGCTCTCTAGAACCCCTTGCCAAACGCTCAAGGCTGATACCCGGGTTGAAGGCTTGAGGGTAAACGTAAGAGAATATAAACTAGCACTATACGCTAATGACATTTTACTCCATGTATGGAATCCTCTGACCTCAGTACCCTGGGCCATAAAACTGATGCGATCTACGGCTCATTGTCAGGATTTAAAATCAACTGGTCCAAATCTATCCTCTTTCCCTTACATGAACCCACTCCAGAGTCATCCAGGGAACTCTCAGCTGGGTTTGGCGATGGGTGGGTCAACATTACGCTACCTGGGGATTAATCGGATGAGAAATGTAGACCAAATGATTGAAGCTAACTTCCAGCAGCTCCTTTCCGCGTTTCATGCAGATTTGGCAAAATGGCGGGCTTTCACGATTTCCTGGATAGGGTGGTTGAACGCTATCAAAATGGTATGCCTCCCTCTTAATATCCTTTCCAGGTCCTCTCACTGAAGATCCAGGATTTTTTTTTTTTTTTTTTTAGAGACGTGAAAACTGCCATGCTACATTTTTTGTGGGAGGGAAAGAAACCGAGAATATCATATGATGTCCTTTCCTTATACTCACCAAGGAAAAAGGCAGGGTGGGCCTCCCAGACCTCAAATTGTACTATAGAGCGGTCCAATTGAGCATCCTGATCCCCCATCTAAGGGACCGGAAGGATTTACAATGAGTCCAACTAGACAATGATAACCTAGCCCCTGCCAAGGTCTCTGAATGGTTATGGGTTCTGCGACCCAAACTCTTGCGAAGACTCCGAGACCACCCCATACTCGGCACTATATGGGATATATGGAAGGAAGGGGCGACATAGTTGGTATCACGACGTGGCCATCCCCCTTAAGCCACTTATGGGCCCCAGGGATTTGTGAAGAGATTCAGGATCACTCGAGATATCAATCATGGTTTGATGCAAGTATGGAAAGAGTAGGGCAGTTGTGGAAGGGAGGGGTATTCCGGACAGTCCCGGAACTCAAGGAAGCGCTCCAATTAAATCAAATTCCGGCCTACCTTTATTTACGGCTTAAAGGAGTGCCATCGAGGGAAAAATGGCATGTAAAAGTACAAAGGGAACTTACACCATTTGAGAAGCTCCTTGATACGGTGGGTGAAACTAAGGGTCTGATTACGCAAATGTACCAAGCACTATTAGAAACCGGCTCAGGTTCGACCACGAAGCTCAAGCAAAGGTGGGAATTGGACTTTTGTAGAGAATTTGACCAACGCACCTGGGCGAAGATAAAAACACCCTCATTGGTATCGATTGATGCACAGTACAAACTACACACTATTAAATTATTGCATAGGTGACAATACGATCCCTATAGACTATCCAAAATGTTTCAGACCACTAGTTCTATGGGCTGGCGGGAGCGTGGAAAGAGACGTATTGGCACATGTGGTGGGAATGTCCCGTGTGCTGGTGTACTGGGATGAAGTCCTGGCCTGGATTTAGGCAGATTGATGGAATCTCTCGTGAGGCAACACCTTGTTTCTTATTGTTTGGCCTGGAGGAAGCCGATGAAGGGGTAACGAAAGTGGGAATTGTAGCCCCCTTATTACTTGCAGCTCGTGCCTGCCTGGTGATCAGGTGGAAGGCACAGCATCCCCACTCTAAAAAAAAAAAAGAGTGGATTGGAGTAGCCACTAACATATGTACATTGGAAAGAATCACCGCTGCTATCCATGAAAGGTCTGCCCAACATGAAGTACTGTGGAATGATTTTGTAGATATGTACGCTCCTGACCCTATAAGAAACCACATGTGAATGCAACAATTATTCTGGACTGGACCAGTAACTTCCTCTGGTGAGATTGCATTACAATAGCCCAGTGATCTGTGAAGTCCCATGCTAATGACGTTAAGATTCTCTGAATTGTTAACCATGTAGAACACAACTCAATGATGGCCCCACAAGGGATACATACGCATGCATGATAATGTGATACAAATGTACATATCACCTGTTCTGGGGGTGGGATGGAGGATAGTACAATATCTTTGCTGGTACAGTATCTCTGAAGAACAGAATGGATATTGTTGCAATAAGTGATTTCTCTTTCTCTGTGTGCGTGCGATTCTGTGAGAAAGACCTTCTCGGAGCCCGTATCCCAGATGAGGCCCAGGAAAGGGAGGCTCTGCATGGGCTGCATCTGAGACTTCTTGAGGTTGATGGTAAACCACAGGTCGTGGAGAGTGCTCCGAAGCGCAGAGGTGGTGTGGGTAACCCCCTCCGGAGATCTTGCCCTGACGAGATAGTCGTCCAGGTACGGGTAGACCTGGGGGTCCTGAGGAGGGCTGCCCTCGCATTCAATAGTCTGGTAAATACCATGAGGGCTGAGTTGAGGCCGAAGGGTAACACCTTGTACTGGAAATGGCAGTTCAAGATCCTGAAGTGCAGGAAGGACAGATGTGGTTGCCAAATCAGGACGTGTAGAAGGGCGTCCTTCAGATCCAGGAAGCACATCCATTAATATCTTACTGTTTGCATTTAGAATACTGTTAGAAGTTGGTAAAAGAAAAATGTTTTTAGAACAAGAGACCACAAATATTCTTAAGTAGGCAAATACTTTTAGATCCCTACAGCAGAGTCATTCGGTATAATAGGCGAAGACAAAGTCAATGGGCAAAAGTCATATAGGATGAAGCACTTCTGGTAGGTAAGTAGAAAAGTCTTTGCACAATGTTTTAGAATCCTTTGAATTAGAGAAGAATCAAATGTAGGGCCACAAGCCGTTCGACTTGTGAGTGGTAGAAGATGCAAGCAACTCTACAGCAAGAGGTAAGCTCTCAGACTTTGTACAGTACCTTTGATTTGAAGAAGTGGTGCAGCAGATGACTTCTGTTCCTGAGCAGCTCTGAAGAGCTCACTGTTCCTGGGCCTCAGTCGTGGGGACAAGAGGGAGGACTTCTGGAGACTCCTGCACTGCAATGGGACGGTCACAGCTCACAACCAGCAATCTTCAAATCAGTGGCTGTTCAGTGTTTCAGCTCCTCCCATCTACCGCAAATAGCAACAGTGCGGTTCCTGGCTGTTGAGATGGACTTTCCTTGCTTCTGGGGTCCCGCACTCTGTTGAGGGGGCTCAGGCTCGGTCAGTCCTGCTTCCTGGGAGTCCGGAGGATCTTCCTGAGGTCTAGGCCAGGCTAAAAGCAACGCACACAATCTGGTGTTCCTCTGCCAGGCTATTTCGTTTCCAGCAGCAACTCTGGAACGTCAACCAGCTCCAAGAAGGATGTCCAGGTGGCTTACTTTGGAGTTCGTTGGTCATACCAACTCAAGGGGAGAAGTCGTCCTTGCAGGGGCTTCTCTGTCTATACGAATTTGGAGTTTCAGCGCAGCAGCAGGGCTTCACCGGGCAAACCAATGGTCCAGGAGTTGCAGCAAGCATCCTCTTCAAGTTCTTCTTCGGTTCCTTCGTCCAGTGGTCGACTCTGCCTTCCAAGCCAAAAGCCGCGCCTTTTATTCAGTTCTCTCCCATTAAATTCCTGCCTAGCTGTCAGTCATCCAGCAGGGTGTCTCCTAGGAATGTCTTAGTTGCGAGCACAGGGAGTTTCGGGCACCTCCCTCACTTCCTGGCCACCTCAGACACCCTGGAGCCAGAGGCAGGCTTCACTCGCGAATCCTGCCAAATGCGAAGCGAACAATGGGACCAAACTTGGTTTGGCGTGCAGAGTAAATCTCAAGAAGGACCTTTCCACTAAGAAATGGGAAAAAAAAAGGACTGGCCTTTTTGACTAAAATGGCACCCTTGGTTGCTTTACTGCAGCTGCAAACGCAGCCCGCAGTAAATGCACACCACAGTAGTTAAAACAAATACCACTGCAACCAGCCATTCAGTGAGAAAAGGGTAAGAAAAATAAAATGTTAGATGAGAAGCTAGACAAAAAGGGGACACTAGGTAACCCCTCCAGCACCCTATTGTAAGATGGGGTCTGCTGGGTCTAGAAAGTTACAAATGTAAGTAAAGTCAATTTCACTTTACTGCTCTGGGAAACAGTAGTTTATCCCAGAGAAGGTATTCAAACCTTTGGGAAATCTGAAAGACTGAACGTGCTGTGTGACACAATGTAAAAGATTATGCCCATGGATTTTGTGAGGCTCCATAACCAAAAGAAACACCAAGCTCAGAAATCACATTAAAATACATGAGTGGGAAAAAGGGATTCACTCTCTCCAGGTTACAAAAAATAAAGTCCTCAAAATCCAGCAAAGTTGCTGGAGGTCTCCAAGGTGGAGGGAATTAGCACTTTTCTGAGAATTCTCCCTAACAGAGGGCTGGCGTAACCATCTTGAATTTCTGAAGAGGGAGAGAGGGAAAGGTTGCGGGTGGATGGGTCCAACACAACTCTCAGGCCAGCCTGGTATTTTTTTGTATGGCGAAAATCCTTCAATAGATGCCCAATCCTCTCTGGGAGGCTGGGACTTCTTCCACTGCCAGGCTCTCGAGCAACCGGATCTCTGCCAACAGAATTAGCATACCAACCTGTGGGAGTGGAGGGGAGAAGGGACCGGAAGGCAGTACCCAGCGGTCACTACAGAGGATCGATGGGTCCACAAAGTTCTGGTGCCAAAATTGCACGTGGAAGGCAAGCCTGCCCCCCACTCGAGACACGTGGACCCGAAGGGACGCCTCATGCTTCCTTTCCTTCTGAGGCTGCTGCTAAGGGGGACTGGAAGAAGCCCTTGCCCCCCCCCGTTTGTTGTTTGTGCCGGTGCTGACTGTGCGAGCGGTAAGGTTGTCTCAGCCTCCGTTCCTGGAAGCCCGGGAAGCCACCGAACGACCACCCCCTGCCGGAGCAAATGCCGGTGATGCAAATGGGTGTACGCCTTAGGCATGGCCTTCGTTAGGATAAAGACTACGCAGTTTGCAAGCTGTTCTTTTTATCCAATTCCTCGTCAGTGGTAGAGTGAAAGAGGTCACTACCCTCGAACGGAAGGTCCAATATGCGTTCCTGACATCAGGGTGAAACTTAGTAGCCCGAAGCCAAGCCGTCCTTCTCATGTCCGTGGCATATTGATGTGGTCCACGGTGGACTCCATGATGTCCTGCGCTACCAGTTTGGCTTCTAGACTTGCTTTGAAGTGTGTCTGGCTCTACACCAGAAGCTCTGGAAGGAAGTCTGCTATTTCACGCCAAAGTCTCTGGTTAGCGGCAGCCAGCATGGCATTCGCATTGGATTGACGCAAGTGCAGAGAGGCGCTGGAGTACAGCTTCTTCCCGTACGCCTCCAAGATCTTCTCCTTGCCTAGCAGTGCCGAGGATGAGGTGGCCGAGGACGACTGAGGCTTAGAGTAAAGTGACGCCTCAGCAATCACAGAAGAGTGCGGTTGAGGGTGCACCGACAGCAAGAGTAGATTCCCCTCTTATTCCAGAGGAGGAGCGCGCTGAGAAGAGAGCATTTTTCTTTCCTGCCTGTTGTGCCTGTCGCTAGTGAAACACGCATTTAGAAGCAGCAAAAGACTTTGTTACGAAAACGCTCGCTTCCTGGAGGAGGCGGAGCTTGGCCAGATCAGCTGTTGGATCACGTGACCTTCTGCCCAGACAAAACGAAGCACAAACCAGCTGAGCGGCGTGTGCTCTTATTCCAGAGGAGGAGCGCGCTGAGAAGAGAGCATTTTTCTTTCCTGCCTGTTGTGCCTGTTGCTAGTGAAACACGCATTTAGAAGCAGCAAAAGACTTCGTTACGAAAACGCTCGCTTCCTGGAGGAGGCGGAGCTTGGCCAGATCAGCTGTTGGATCACGTGACCTTCTGCCCAGACAAAACGAAGCACAAACCAGCTGAGCGGCGTGTGCTCTTATTCCAGAGGAGGAGCGCGCTGAGAAGAGAGCATTTTTCTTTCCTGCCTGTTGCTAGTGAAACACGCATTTAGAAGCAGCAAAAGACTTTGTTACGAAAACGCTCGCTTCCTGGAGGAGGCGGGGCTTGGCCAGATCAGCTGTTGGATCACGTGACCTTCTGCCCAGACAAAACGAAGCACAAACCACCCTCGCGGCGTTAAGCCCGACGGTGTCAAGGGCGCTGACTGTTTTGCGGCTGTTTGGCGTGGGTGACGCATATGGCCCCATAAAGGATCACCCGCCATACCTGCATCGGAAACCAAACAGCCCGCCATACCTGCATCGGAAACCAAACAGTCTCGGCACTATCTAACAACAAATCAAGTGGAACCGAGGTAAGGGGCCTCATTATACTTTTATAGTATCGTACCTGAGATTGGCTACCGCGCGAGACTGCGGGATATTATTTCCTTTGATCGCGCTGGTTTTGCCCAATAAAATCTGGGATATATTTACCTCTCTGGCCTTTGGAAAGGGCTCATCGATAGACTATCGTGACACACATCCCAGGTTGCAAGCATCTCTGACACAGAAAGCTTGCATTCCATTCAGGTCCCAAACTACTATATACACATAATTTTGCAATTTTTATAGAGTGTTTTGCAACCCAAAAAGAGCTGAATGAAACTACGTAGCACAAAAGAAATGGAAGGTCCCCTTTCAGAAAATCTCAGAAGAAACCAGAGCAGACCTAGAGGCCCAGATAACCGAAACCGAAGTGAAGAAGGCGATAATGAGCCTCCCGCTAAACAAAGCACCCGGCCCGGATGGTTTTACAGCCACATTCTATAAAAAATACGTAGACATCCTCGCCCCATTCCTCACTAGACTTCTAAACACCTTCAAAAGATAGTGGGAATGTCACTCCATCTATGAACGAGGCAAAAATTCTGGTCTTCTATAAACAAGGGAAGGACCCCTCCCTCCCGGGCTCATACAGACCCATAGCCCTAATTAACCTAGATGCAAAAATCTACACCAAAAGCCTAGCGGCTAGGCTCTCCCCACTGCTTCCCTCCTTAATCAACCTAGATCAATCGGGTTTCATCCCGGGAAGACAGACACATGACAACACCAGAAGACTAGTCCATCTTATAGAGAAAATAAAATTCTCCCGCACCCCAGCAGTACTACTTTCTCTAGATGCAGAAAAGGCGTTCGACCGTGTAGAATGGTCAATGCTCTTTAAAACTATGGCGCACATGGGATTTGGGAATCAATATATTAACATGATCAAAGCCAATTACTCCTCCCCATCAGCCAGGATAGCGGTAAACGGAGAAATTACAGAGAGGGTGGAAATATCCAGGGGAACGAAACAGGGCTGCCCACTTTCGCCACTCTTGTATGCGCTGTACCTAGAACCACTACTCATTAAAATTAGGGAAACAGATCAAATCAGAGGGATTGAGATGGCGGGGAAACAACACAAGGTTATAGCCTATGCGGATGACATGCTTTTGGCACTGGAGGACCCCACCCACTCAGCCCTAGCGGCGCTCCACCTGCTGGAGCTATTTGGGAGCATTTCTGGCCTAAGAATAAATAAAAAAAAATCAGAAATGCTTATATTGGCAGGGTGCAGCGTAACACTGGGTAGAGAGGCAGACCACATGGACATAAAGGTCGCGGAAGAGGGCATAAAATACTTGGGGATAACACTGACTCACAAGGTAGAGACGCTGTACACCAAGAACTACCCCCCACTCCTAGCCAAGATTCAAAGAGATCTAGAGAGGTGGAATCCCCTAAATATTTCCTGGTGGGGGAGAATACAGTCGATAAAAATGAACATTCTCCCTAAAGCACTGTACCACTTCCAGTCCCTACCGGTTGGGGTCCCAGACTCCTTTTTCAGAGCCCTAGCCAAGTCGGTCTCATCCTTCATCTGGAACAGGAAACCCCCAAGAGTATCCAGAACAATCCTCACATCCAACATCAGGGAAGGTGGCCTAGCACTCCCACACTTTAAGAACTACTACCAAGCGGCCCAGCTCAGGATTCTGAGAGAATGGCTAGGAGATAATCAACGAACGATATGGGTGACACAGGACCGGGCGGTCGCCAGAACCCCACTAGAAGACTTATTATGGACACCTAAACAGCACAGGCACCCGAATCTTCGCA
Source organism: Ambystoma mexicanum (assembly GCF_040938575.1). NCBI lineage: Eukaryota > Metazoa > Chordata > Amphibia > Caudata > Ambystomatidae > Ambystoma > Ambystoma mexicanum. Next base: position 1,303,626,984 of record NC_090932.1, read on the forward strand.
TTAGTGAGATCATGAAGACCACGCTGAATGCCTGGGACGAGCAGACACGGAGAGAGAATATTACCACGACTACGGCCCCGTTCACCCCAATCTGTAGAAACCGGCAGTTCCCCCCGGGGACTGAGCAAGGGGCATATGGGAACTGGGAGGAAGCCGGATGCAGAAAAATAGGGGAGATGTTCGTGGACGGGGAGCTGAGATCCTTTGCCAACTGCAAATCAACTTGGAACCTCACTAATGCGGACAGGTACAAATATGAGCAGCTTAGACACTGGCTGATCACGCCTGAGATCACCCATGCGGCGACAAGAGAACTTACCGCCTTTGAAAAGTTTCTCCTCACAAACTCAGGAGACAGAAAACTAGTCTCCAACCTCTACAGGTTCATGAATACCCAGGGAGAAGACATCAAGTGGGCATACATGAAAAGATGGGAAAAAACGCTGGGGACAGCCATCACCGCACAGCAGTGGCAGTCGCTGTGGTCAGATATCCACAAACTGACAAGAGCAGTTCAAACCAAAGAAATGTGGATTAAGGTCGTCACACAATGGCACTACACCCCGGAGAGACTAAAAAGTATGTTCCCACTTACACCTAACCGCTGCTGGAGAGGCTGTACAGATGCAGGCTCGTGGAGACACATTTGGTGGGACTGCCCCAAGGTTAAACTCTTCTGGACAGGAGTAATAGCCGAACTGAAGAAGATCTTCCCAGAAGTGGACCGGTACACAGAGAAAACCTGGCTCTGTGGATTCACGGACCACAAAGTCAACACACTCACCAAGGCGCAGCGAAAATGCTTCATGAGCCTACTCATCGCGGCCTGGGCAACCATCGCACAGGGATGGAAAAATAGAGACTCACCGATGCTGTTCACCTGGCTACACAAGGTCTGGTCCCAAATGACCATGGAAAAAATCACACACAATCTCCATGGAACACATGGCTCCTTCATAAAAGAATGGGGTGGAGTGCTAGAATATCTCCAGTCAGACTACATGGCACAGTGGTGCCCGCACTCTATAAAAATCTCTGACTTTTTCACCTAGTGACTAGCTGCGAGATCTTTGGTTCAATGACTATGCTTCCGGAAGAGGGAGGGCGGGGGAGGCGGGATGGGGAGTTGAGGGACTGTTTACCTTTTGTATCACTTACAAAATAATAAAAACATGTTTAAAAAAAAAAAAAGAAATGGAAGGAGCAGGGGAAGGATCATATTTAAGTAAAAATCAGGAAGCAAATACATCAACTGTTCAACATGTGCAGGAGAATGTAAATCCAAATACCCCGCAGCAAATCCAAGTACTGATACATGCCGAAGAATCTCACACCACTCCAGTAAAAAGCTCCATGGAGAAAAGCCCAAACATTGCAATAGTGAATAACTGGAAACGGGGTTTGGAATATACTGTTACAACAAAAAAGATAAAGTAAAATAGAAAGTCATTTTGGAAGAAAAAGACACAAAAGTCATAGCGACATTGAAGGAGATTCACTCATCCTCTGGGAAGATCCAAGACAATCACATACTCTGGCTTCTAACACAGAAATGCATCCCACATTAACAAATGTGGAAAAAGAAGCCCCCATTCAAATGGAGGAGGATAATATGACTCCTCCACCGCTACAAAATCTACAAGTAACAAAAAATGCTACACATTTCTTTCAGGAACAAAGTGAAGCAGATCTCAAAGATGATGAGAAGACAAAAACAAAGTTAAACACAGACACATTGAAGGCCTTAAATTTCGTTCTTAGCTCTTTGGTCACAGTCTTTGAGATGTTAAAAGGAGAGGTCCAATCGCAAAGCGGGACATTACTAGAAATGACAAAGGAAATCGCATCATGTGACTACCTTAGTGGGCTTGGCAAGCATCTTTAATACAAAACTGAGCACTTCAATTCAGGCTCTAAACCTCAAGATTGTAAAACAAGGACTTGATATTTCCTCCATTCAGCAATCATTAAAGGAAAAAAATTAAATTGGAAATCTTAACAACAGATTGTTACAAGAGGTTCTCCTAACCTTGAAAGGACACCCGTCTTCAGCCCAAGTAGAAAAAACCCCAGAAAAAAATCGGGAGTATTCACTTGATGATACACCGCTGTCAGACTCGATTATGGAAGAATTTCTAAGACTCGCTATCGTAATGGAGGAAGATGCAGAGACTGGGAATAACACACAAGAAACAGATAGTGATCAACAGAAAAATATACAAGCGGGTGAATCACAAGAATGGCAAGAACAAGGGGAACAAACATCAAGAGGTAGAAGAAAAAGAAGGAATCGTCTCGCAAAGAGAGAAAGATCCAAATCTATACACCCTGAAGGAAAAAGAAAACAAAATAAAGGGCGGAAATATAACAAAACCGGAAATGAGATTGGAAAAATACACCATAAAATACAACCAAATGGGTACAATGAGGAACAAGAGTATTACGGGCGATTTTAAAACACCTCAAAACCACACAAAAAGAAATAAACCCGTCGCAGGAAAGGGAAACCAGAAGTGTAAAACTGCCACCCGTAAGAAGATCAAAGGGAAGGGAACAAATTGGATGATATAGCTTTGGTAACAAAAGCAAGCATCGGTCTGCAAACAGAGGAGGAGACAGAGCAAAAGGATAATCTAAAAAAAAATAATAAAGAGGCTGATAAGGATCCGAAAGGGCAGCCAAATACAGAAAAATTACTAGAAAAAAACAACTCAAATGATCAACTCCAAAAGGAGCCCACAGTAAAAACAGTAAAATGGGCCCCTATCTTTCTAAAAAAAAACCTCCAGCTCGAAGAAAATAAATCCAAAGGGAAAGCCATCGCTCTAAATCAACACGAGAGCAGGAAAATTGCCCCTATCTTCCTATCAAAGAAACAGGTGGCTATCAAGGACTCAAGCCTAACTCCCTCCAATTCAATTATCTTAGCAAACGGGGTGGAAAAAAATATATTTCAAACAAGCGAAATTAAAATTCAAAATGGAGAAGGGAAATTTGTAAGACTTGACATCCCTACAAAGCATGAGGAGATCGCTGCAGGCAACCAAACCCCCTCTATAATATCCAATGACCCAATCCAAAGCATACCAAGGGAAAACATTATTCAAAGGGTTTGGTTGAGGCTGCGATCAAACTTTGGGCACCATAAATCCTTGAATCGGGGAGTGATTTTAGGCATAATACACAAAATTAAAAATCTTCATTCCTTTAAATCTGAGGACATTGAGAGTGTGAAATTTCCAATGTCAAACGATCCATTTCTGGTAGAACTTATTCCGACGTGTGAAAAAATAAAAAACGCTATCCTACAAAACTCAATTGAAATGGAATCCTATGGTTTAGAGGTCTCATGCAACGAAAAAAAAACAACCCTCATGAGTGAACATCGCAATCCTGCATGCCCAAATAAAGGTGGATCATTCCAAAATGAGGCGATTGTTACAGAGAAGAGAAGCGCAGAAAAAGATACCAAGACAAAAGACAACACTCTTATGCTCCTTCCAGAAATACTGACAGAAGTATTACAGAAACTGGGATTGGGCACTCAGCGACTTTAGAAGGAAAAATATAAACATCTTTAGTTGGAACACAAGAGGCTCTAGCGTCATCAGAGGCAAAGAAACACGGATACATCTATTCAACCAGGGAGATGCAGTCCTGTTACAAGAAACCTGGCTGGTAAATCCTTTAAATATAGAAGGATATACAGTGAACTGCTTATCAGCTGCACAAAAACCATTAGGGGGTCCCTCAGGAGGCTTATTGATAGCACTGAAAAATCAAGTCTTTAAAAACGTAATAGAAATATGGAAAAATCCCCAAGGTATCCAGGCATGTAGAGCTGAAGTAAACTTACAAGAAACCACCAAAACCTGGATCTTTGTAAATATTTATTGGAACCCAGCGACATCAAAACTAAGTTGTTTTTTGGAAGATCTAGCATCACTTTTTGAAAAAACAACCTTAACAACCAGTAAAATTGTGGTAGCAGGAGACTTTAACTCAAACTGTTCATATCCACAGAAAGGAGGTTCAGATCGAAGGGCACATGGAAAAGGGAGCAGGGGAAAAAAATGGCGGGATTTCATGGAACAATGGGATCTTCACATGGTAGCTGGCACACAGGATGATGAACCGTATATAACATGGCGGAGAGGGAATTCATCCTCTGCATTGGATTTTATTTTTGTTTCAAAAACCTTGCAGGCTCTGCCCTCCACTTTAACAATAAAACAAGAAACTGGTAGTAATCACAGCAGATTGGAGCTGTCATTTGAAAACATTTTTATAACAGAAGCTGAAAGAGAATTACAGTTGTTAGAGGAAAAAAAAGGAAAACTCAGAGTCGTCAAATACAAAGATGGGGGAGAAAAACTAAATGGAAAACTTAAAAGGATCCCTGAACATATCTGGAAAATACAATGTAATCCAGACCGATTCACCAAATTTTTATGGTCAACTCTGCAGCCTAAATATTTAGCGGGAGAAATAAAACAGAAACATCTACATGCCTTTGACGAACCCACACAAAGGAGAAAAAGAGCATAGAAAAGCTCTGAGAGATATTCGAAAAGCAGGATACTCGTTTGAAGAAATGCAAATCGCGATAAAACATCAAAAAGTAAACTATAAATCATGGTCAATCTCACACAAAGCACTGCGGTTGCAGACAGATGGGGAGCATATACTCACTACCCTTAGAGAAAGCAACAGCAAAAACATCTGGGAAATAATGAACCAATTCGAAGGGGATCACAACCAATCACTATGTAATTTAGTGCCAGAAGATGGTTGGGTGAGATATTTGACAGAGATATATAAAAGTGACGACAATCGTGAATTTACAAGCAAGCCAAAACTCCGCTGGCAACTTGATTTCATTGAAGAGGACATATACGAAATCATAATTAATTCATCAACATCTAAAGCCTCGGGACTAAATGGCTTGACCTATCAGGCTTTGAAAAGCGAACCTATCCTGTGGTCAAAAATATTATTCGCTCTCTTTGATGAAATACTACAAAAACGGACTTTCCCAGCATCTTGGAAAACGGCCCTTATAATACCCTTCTTTAAACATGGGGATTGTCGTGCAGCAATGAACTATAGACCAATAGCATTGCTGGACATTGAAAGCAAAATTTTTATGAAGCTTCTACTAAATTACATCTCAAAATGGGTGGAAGACTTCAATATCCTATCACGCTTTCAAACAGGATTCCGTAAAGGCCATTCAACATCACTAAATGGCCTGATTTTAAGCATCTTAAGTGAACAAAAAAGAGGGGGAAGAAAAACATTGTACGGAGCCTGGATAGACTTGTCCAAAGCCTTCGACCAAGTAGAACGAGTCTTACTTTGGGAGAAACTCCGGAAATGGGGACTGCCAGAGCCACTATTGTCCATCTTAGTGGAATTACACAGAGAAACTAATCTGAGAGTAAGGCTCGATGCAATAGGACACCTTTCAAGACTGGTTGAAGTAAATAGGGGGGTCAGACAGGGGTGCTTGGGAGCGCCTCTGTTCTTCAACCTGTTCTTAGCAGATATGGGCCTTTTTCTGCAACCATCTGCTTTATTATGTCCAATATTAAACGGGAGAAAAATATGTTGGCTTGCGTACGCGGATGATATAGTCCTCCTCGACAGAACAGCAATTGGTTTACAACATTTACTGGACAAACTGAATGAGTATGTGGGAGTAAATAAACTGACAGTAAATCCGGCTAAATCAAATATCCTGATTTTCAAACATCCGCTACTAAAAACAAAACACAAACTGGAATATGGGAGGAGAACGAATAAGAACGGTAGAAACTATAAAATACTTAGGATATAACATTTACGCCCATCCAGCAATACACAAAGCAGAAAGTGAAATCATGGCTAAAGTAACACAATTCACATCACAAATGATCAAATTAAACTATAAACTCTGCAAATTCTCTATTCTCCCATTGGTAAAATTCTACCTTGCCAAAGTGGTCCCAGTCATCCTGTATGGTTTAGAAGCCAGACCCGATCTTTGGCTCTTAAACTGGGACAAATTTGAAAGCCGCCTATGGAAAAAAGCTCTGGGTCTCCCAAACTGTGCCTCTTCACAAAGCTTGAGATTTGAACTTGGTCTAAAATCGCTGAACTGTATGGCAGACTGGAAGCTGATTACATTGTCTCGAGAAATAGCAACAAGCAAGGACTCGACACTGTACGGAGACCTCAGACATGAAACAGTGCAAAAAAAAATCAACTATCCTCACCTTGCTAGAGGCGAGAACACTGGAGAGATTGAAGATTTTAGACATAAACAAAGAGACCTTAATCCTAAACCCACTCAAAGTGAAAAGAAAACTAGAACAATGGGATTGGATCGAAACAGTAGAGAGAGTAAGAGACAAACCAACCCAAAATCCATTCTTGAAGGGAGAAAAGAAGCTTGGGTGTCTCTCCAGCTGTCTACTAAAATCCCCAAACAGGAAACTGCGCTCAGACTTTCTCAGAATGAGACTGAACCTTGTCCAGTGCGGGGCTGTTCTGGAAAAGCGCAACCAAGGGGATGTAGCAAAAAAACTATGTTCAATTTGCATCAACCCTGCCAAACAAACATTAAGGCATGTTCTAATGGAATGTGAAGGCACATGGCCTCAACGATTAAGACTTTTCAGAGACTTTGTGTGGAGAGAGGAAGATATAATTTCAGACCTCTTTTGGGATAGAATTATCTCAGGAAGCAATGCAGTTTTGACATTTGCAGCAATCCAGGTGCTAGCAGAAATTGGACTGATCATCTAATAAAATAAAGGACAAAAGTCTTCAAAACATTGATACAGCAGAAAAATAGAAAATTGGCAGGGTTGGGGGAAGGTAATGAAATTTAACGTAATTTTTAGGTGTTTTATACTAACAATTTTGTATTATTTTTGTAAAGGCCTAAGCCAAAACGATTGATATGTTGGGCTGAGTGTGGCTTGAGCCAACCCTTCTTGGCCAAGGCAACAACGTCCTTGTGCATCGGATACCAGTTTTGGTAGGGGGCGTGATAGGGGGAGGACTTCTTCTAAGACCCCTTCCTCAGGCTGCTCAACCTCAGGTTGATGAAGGCCCAGATATTCTGCCAAACCTGCAAGCCGGTCATGGAAGGCCTTTGCTGACGACAGCGTGTCAGGGTCCTCCTCCTAGTCTGTGTCCACCCGGGTGTCAGGCTGGTCCGGAGTGGGTTTTGGGGGCTGCGCTGGGGCCTGTGGCGTCAGAGCCATGGGAGCAATGACTATGGGCGCAGTTGGAGTGACCGGAGGGAGCAAGTCCCTGACTGCATCCAGTAGGATGGCCCAAGTCTGGGGGGTTCACATCAGCACCAGGAACCTTTCAAAGAACCTGTCTTCGGAGGCTGAAGAGGTGGCAGGTGATATTGACAGAGTGGCTGGAAGCTGCTCGGGCCAGAGCACACTTTTTTGCAGGGGGAACCTGCCCCGTGCTGCTGATGGATAAACTGTAGGCCACGTACTTGGTTGACACGAGTCCCATCTTGAAACTCGTTCACACACCTGCTCTGTTCCTAGGAGCAGCATTGGACAAGCGGCCATGTTGGTGTGGCAGCCATTTTGTTGAGTTATGTGCCCGGACTACTCCAACACTCTGTGGAGCATGAGGTCTACCCTGCATCTCAGGCCTAGGCCTGGAAGGTGTATTGCCCTCGGCAGTGTCGCTGGTAGTTCTGCATGCAGGCACCCCCTCGGACATAGAGCCAGTACTAGGGCGATGCCCATCAGGTGTACACTTGGTAGAAGAACCTTGCGGTCCCTCAGCACCGATTCCCGGAAGGATCTGATAAACCCCCCCCACCCCGCAAGCCGTAAGGCCGGTAGCTGGACAAGCCTTGGTGCGTGAGCTGGTACTAGAACCCGAAAGGTTCCTGCGGTTCGGGCATTTCCTGGGGCAAGAGTCACCCTTACAGGGAGCAATGGAAAATAGCAGCCCTCCCTTGGGCCTCGATCTGTTTGATGGAGTTCCTCAAGTACTCTGGAAGTGACCTTTCGAAGAGCTCCCTCCACCTAGCAAGCCTGTTCTTCACTGCGCGTGGAGTCAGTGCGTCGCAAGCTGCAGAACCTTCCCAGCCGTGGTCAGGGCCAAGGCAGGAGAGGCAAAGAGCGTGGGGGTCAGACGCAGGGAAGAGCCCCTTGCATGCTGGACAACTGCTTAAGTCGACATGCGCCAGGGAGGAACGCGGCACCGGAGGACCGAGTACCTGAATGACAAAAAGACGACAAAAAGATCTGAGGAAGAGTGCATTGTATTACATGGCCGAAGCTAAACCCATGAGCGCTGGTGAAATCTGCCTTGCGTGCACCCAGGGCTGTGCTTCTAAATTTAAAGGGGAAGAAGGTTTGTTCTGGTGAAAAAGGTTCCGTTTGCCATCCTTAGGAAGGGATGCCCATGCAGTATGGAGGAAAGGGGACGGGAAGCAAGGACATGACATACCGGGTGGCAAACCCATGGTATTATAATGTTGATGTGTAGACATAAAGGGAATCCGCAGACATAGGCAACACATTACCAAGTCATAATCAGGCCACTCAAATATACCACAAACGGAATGCGAAAACAGCTCAACGATGAAAAGCCTAAATTACTGCAAAGTACCATTGGGAATATGGGGGGTGGGGGGTAGGTGGGCCGGGGGGGGGGGGTGCGTGTGTGTGTGTGTGTGTGTCTGGGCGGGCACGTGTGCGCGTGTGTGTCTAGCCAGACATGGGGTGCGGGGGGGGGGGGTGTCTGTCTAGGCGGGCGTGGGGGTGTGCGTGTTCCCACTACATTTTGGTCTTCTCAAGCCCCCACCAGAGAACCTGGAGAAAATCACCAACACATTGACCTTTATAAATAACCAGCATGCAGCGCAAAGATCAGTAACAAAATAGCAAACCTCTACTACCAATGATACACAGCTGCAAAGAACATGCATGGTCCTTGACAGCAAGCAAGCATTGGAGTTTGTACTTTCTTAGAGTTTCCCTTCACTATCTAGATGGCAATAACACAGAGCATGCAAAATAACAAGAAAACCAAAAAATAACGAGTGGAAATGCAAACACTTCCCTGACCAAGTACAAATCTGCACAGTTTGCAGGCATGGCCTGTAGCCACATGGCAATGTGAATCCCTCGATCTCTGTGCCAAGCACCAGATATCCTATATAAAATCGTAACAATATTCTTCTGTAGCAGAAAGGAGTGGAATCACTGGAGAGGCCCCTACAATCCTCGAAACGCTGGTGAGAGCCATAACAAAAGCCACGCAAAGCGATCAGAGACGTGGCGAGGGACCATCCTCTCAGTCCCAATCTTTAGCCAGACATCGAGGAATAGTACTGCAGGTGCCAAACCGGCTCCCCTATGAGGCACCAGGTCTTGCAGCCCGATTGGGGGGAGAGCAACTGCAGGCAAACTTGCAACACGGAGATGGACGCGAGGCAGGGCTAAACAGCTAATGAGGTGGGCGCAGTAAGGGACCCACTCAGAAAACTGCTTCTGAGCTTGCCGGACAACAGATTGAGCAGCCAGCTGTGCCGGTGGACACTCCTCTGCAATGTGTGGCTTGCAGCTCTCTGCAGACTTGTGGATGGCTGCGTTGCGGTTCAGAATATGCAAGCAAAACGCAGCATGTGATGCCCTGTGCCCCTGATACTTTCGGCTAACAGCCCTCTCGTCCATCTTGCTGAGATTTAATCAACAGTGATTTTTGGATACTAAGACTTGAGCCTCATTACTCATCTTCTCGGGTTGAGTATGTAGTCGTGGGTTAGGATTCTTCTTGGTCTGTGTGGTCAATTTATAAGTTCGGCTCACTTAACAAGCCATCATTTTGAGACAGTATGCACTTAAAATTTCAGTGTTAAGAACTGAACATGGGGCGTTTTTATTCACCAAGCCAGTACAAATATCAGTTATGTGACCAAACCTATGCATTCTTCAAAGCAAATTAATGTGCCACACAGAAAAGTTTTAAACAATTTCCATGTCCCTTTATTTGACACCCCACCACTATATTACTTTTTAGTTGGATATGGCTCATCCCTGGGAATGTTAACTAATTGTCTGGCTTAAGTATTCTAGTGGCTGCTTTGGGACATTGACTAAACGCATCTGCTCAGCATCAAAGGTCTTGAATTGTCTAAACAAACCAGCCACTGCCTAGCGCACACCAGAAGGCAACTCAATGTCACTTGGCACCTTGATTAGGAAAGCAGGGTTCATTGTGTGTCACCATGCAGACAGTAGTCCAAGGCAAATCAATACAGTGTTGTGTGCAGCAATGATTTGTGCGCTGAAAAAGTCAACTGTCGGATAATGGCGTCTATGTGGGGGCTCACTTATGTAAACGCACATACTTTTATTTGTCTGATATGCCCAATGGCCATACAAGAGCACACTGGAATGTTTTGTATATGTGACTGACGAGCATGCCATACTGTGCCCACACTTAAACACATAAAGCAATCAAAGAGGTTGCCTCAAATTGGAAATCCACTGGGCCAAACGCCCTTTTCAAACTGCCACACCATGATTTTCACAAGCTGCAGATCAGCACAAAGATGCCAATGCCAGCTCTCTTAGATAAAGCATGGGCCTGTTCTTTTTGCCAAAATAACCCCCCAAAGCATGCATAAAAGAGGAGGTAGTGGCTGAGGAACTGCAGACCCTTAACCATGCATTACAAGACGGTTTTGTTGAAAATGCTTCATCACCTTATTACTGTTCAGGCTAAAGTTTAAAAGGGGCACAATCATTTTTGTGTAGCCTTTCTGTGCATTGTTTATTGGGTCCCTCTGGTGCGGTATCCTGCCCTGTCTGTAGACAGAAATCTACAAACATGTTTCTGTATTGGGGTTGGGCATGCCCACACTGAGACCCAGCCCTTCCCCCTCTAAAATTCTTCAGAAACAAGAAGCAAAAGAGCCCTTGTGCCCCATTTGAGGGGCTGATGTTGAAGCCATTTTATACTTGGATCCAAAAACTTAAGCTGTCCAAATGAGCATGCATGGTTCATGGTTACAAACTTAATGGAAACTAAAGACCTATCACAATATTCCTTTTCCTGCTGAAGATTCTGGATAAGGCAGCCTACCTTCAGATCCACAAATACGGAGACTCATCACCTACTAGGTCTCCGACAGTCAGGCTTCCGACCTAACCACGGAACAGAAATTGCATTATTTGACCTTAAAAAAATCAGATTGATGACCTCAGAGATTTAGGCAAACCCCTCCTTCCTGGACTTATCCGCAGCCTTGGACTTGGTTGACTAAGACATTCTATGCCACCACCTTTCCACAGCTGCCAACTTTCCACCAAATGCCAGTGCCTGGATCTCCTCCTTCAACAAGGAAAGAGCAATGAAGCTCTTCTCGGACCAAGCTAGTGCACGGTCCGAACTAATCAAATGTGCAGTTCCACAAGGATCTTGCATCTCGCCCACTCATGTTCATGAGGTCGCTATTTAATTATCTGGACTCAGGCAGCACATCCACTAATTATGCTGATGATACACAGGTCCTCATACCCCTTTCGGGAGATTATGAGGCTGACCAGAAATCCCTTTACACTATGCCACAATCGAAACCTCGATGGCCGAAAACTGGTTGTGTCAAAACAGTGAAAAAAACAGAACTTCTACTCATCGGCTTGCCAGAAACACTCAAGAAACTGCGTGCAAAATACGACTCCTTCCTGATTGACAACACTGCTATCCTTGTATCGCAGGCAGTCAAAACGCTGGGAGTGTACTTGGACTAACCTCACCATGGCCAGGCAGGTTAATGCTTTCTCTTCTGCATCGGCCTATCACTCGAAACTAATCACGGCAGCCAGACCATTCCTGACGCAACAAAACTGCCTCACCATCTCCAGAGCAATTATCGGGTCCCAACTTGACTATTGTAATGCACTGCTGCTAGGTACCTCTGCTAGAAACATTAGGAAACCCCAGACGATACAAAACCATGCCCGTAGAGCAGCCACTGGCATCTCAAGAAAAGACCACATTTGGGCCACGAGAAAATCTGTTCACTAGCTCCCCATCAAGGAGCAAATCATTGTCAAGACTGGCACTAACCCACAAATGTCTCCATGACTCAGCACGCCGCTATCTCTCTCAGAGATTCACCCTACCTCACACCAATAGCCCCACAAGAACAGCCTACACTAACCGTTAAGCCATCCCCAAAAGCGCCAGGGCTCGGGTGGGGTTGGGGGGGTGGGTGGGAGAGAGAAATCAAGTTTCCCCAGTCATCGCGGCCACCAACTGGAACCTGCTACCCCCTCCACTCAGGAGCATTGAGTCACATACAGCTTTAAGTAAAGCAATTAAAACACTGTTTGTGTACAATCACTGCCAATCACCCAGTCGTCTTATATGTACCATATGTGTATAAATGTATAACTGTACTCCTCAAGACACATGCCCTCTCCGTAACCAAGCTTTTCCTACTATTCACGCAACTAAGACATTCTTTATATGTATCCTTTGATTAGGACTGTATTCCTTATGACACTTGCTCCATGTAACCTATGCAATGCCTTCTGTTCACGTAACTAAGACATCTTCTTGAAACAGCGACTCGATGCCTCTGGTCTGTAGGTGCTTTACAAATACAAAAATAAATAATGTGAGGGTGAGTATTGTGAACCGTGATGTGAGCACCAGGCCAATCATCAGTTATGCATTTAGAGATGCACACATACAATCCTTTTATCACAGACTTGTTTATCAAATGCAGAGATCTCTAATCACCGTTATAGTCCTGAAATGCTCTGCGATTTAATGCAAAGCATACTGGAATACTCATTGGTGCCATTGTCCCCTTTCCCACTCAGAGGTATTTTGAAAGAGTACAATAAGAGTGTACCAGACTGTCCATCTTGGAATGATAACCTATCAGAAAATAATTCATATGGTTAGTCTAGTATTGCCCCTTGAGAAATACAAGTGAGGTGGTACGAACAGAACACCTGCAACACAGAGCCAGATCAGTGGGCCCTTAGACCCCGGTAGGCTGTTCACACCGCAGTGTGCCAGTACAGTCAGTTTGAAACTGCATTCAGGCAAGGCCTTCCCTATGAGCAGGTAACAGAAAAACCATGTACTTTGGCAGCAACAGCTGTGTTTTCACATTAGCATTCTTCTGTAAAGTACTTGAATTACAATGTAATGAAACCACCTTCATTATATAGCAATTATTTATTCATACTGAGGCAGGGTTTTGTCGCACAACAGGTGTAGTTTGGGAGTGACATGTGCCAGTCGGTGGGGTGTATTCTGATGTTTCGCCCTAGCCGCCAGGTTGGCTAGAAATTGCCCTGGAGCAAGGGCTGATTCAAACACCTTCTCACCCCTAGCCCTCCCCTCTCCCCCCACCCCCCATTAGGCACCAGAGTCACGAGAGACAGCCCCAACGTGACACCACAACAGAGAAGCAGGATCATCGTGAAGACCCCCTAGAACTCCAAGAAAGGTCGGCGAGTGAGATACTGAGCCACGAGGGCCGACCTGGAGAACACTACAGGCAACCACTCGTACAGCCGCCATCTTCGGCTGAAAGCAGAGGACGAGTGGCAAGGACACCAGGCTGGCTCCTTGGAAGGCGCTGGGACATGCAGTGTCATCAGATGCAAAGCTCTACTCTCCAAAAAATTGGGAAGGGAACAGGACTGCCAACAGCACCTTCTAGACCCCTTAACCCCCTGGAGGACTGCAGCTGACACTGCTGCAGCATTGCAGAGCAATGGAAACACAGAGGCCACAGAGATATACTAATCTTTACATGCCAAATAGTACAATACTTGACAAACCATGCTATACAAAGGTCATTCAGAAGGTGAATCTGTCACTGGGTGTGTGGCATTAGGCATAGAGGGCATTTTAATTGAAAGAAAAGGTTTAGCCCTTGGAAGAACATGGTGCGCTATGCAAGAGAAAAACATTTTATCTGAAGGGCTTGGTATCAGCGGGACAATCGTAGATTAAGTATGGCCAGCTGTGATCGCGTATTGGATCACAACTAAATTGTAAACCTTCATAAGATCTTAAGGCTCGAAGAGCACGCTGTATCTTGCTGTTCTCGTCTAATGGCAAAGCACACACTTGCATACCTGAAATCGGGTAAACTCAGTTGCAGCTTCTTGCGGGCTTTGTTCCTTGTTATGTAGTTAGTGGCAGAGCCCCTTTCATACTGAAAACAAACAGAAACTGTTACTGAAACACAAAAACAAAGGGGCAATTCTAGGAAAGGCCAAATCCGCCAACATGAGCATGGGTTTGCTGTACAGTTTCCCATGGTAAAAGAAAGCATCTTTCTCACCCTATGACAAACAATAAAGCTATGGGTTCGAAAATCATGTGCTAGAAATGTGTAGTAGCCTAAGTTTATTCAGAAAAATATTCCATGAAACTTAGACAATAAAATGCACTCCGATATAAGATCGGAAACACCAGACATCATTTGGTATAAAACAGAAAAAATTAAAAACAAAGCAGTAAATGCAGGAATAATCATACAATTCATTTTACCAAAGGAAGATTCTTATAAAGCCCATCAGTATCCAAGCATGAACAGGTGTCTCGGCTCTTAGCAAACAGTATAAAGATTGTTTACACTGCCTACATTCCATAGATTTCAGTTTTGCTATCAAGTGTTGATGAGGTTGAATTAAACGTGCTTTAGTGATAAGAGCACGCTCATTTATTGTCTTAGGCCAAGACAAATTGCCAAGTAGCCGACTATCGAGCAATGTTATGTGCATCCAATTTGCCGGTTTCATGATTTCAAGCAGTTCTCTTTCCATGGTGGGCCTTAACTGCAAACCAGTTATAAATGTACTTATCACCAAACTAATAACTCCTTTGGAATTATGGAAATAGGAAGCAAAATTGCCAACCTGTAGACTGCTTTATAAAGGCACACCCTGTATTTATTTTTAAGGCATTTCTCTTGCTAACCATAAGGGGTCATATGAAATTTTTAGGAGGGTGCTAAATCGTGTGGTCTTACTGATAGAGGAGTGTCGAATGTTTGATGGGGAGGTTCTTTCAAACAAATATGTTTGACATGGTTAAAAAAAAACACGTTAAAACAAAAAAACATTTACAATAGTTGAGAAGAAAGCAGGCAAAAAAAACAAAGTTACTTCATTTCACTTTCAGATAATACATCAAGTCCCCCTTAAAAAAACAGAGCACTAATTAACAAAACCTTCTCTGCCCACTTGAGCATGGACCAAAACACATTTTTTGAACAATTCATACCAAAGCAATCACCACATTTGCTGAAGATCCTTTGTCTTATAAACATCAAACCAGGACAATCCATAACCCAGTGCCATATAGTTTTCAGCAAGTCCTTAGAGCTGCAGAAGGGACACTAAAATAGTGTGGAGGTATTGGTTGAGTTCCAGTGCATAGTACTTTCCCTTGTACGCAATTGGTTATTAATAATTAATAATAATAATAATTTAGCATTTATATAGCGCTACAAACCCTCAGGCATCCGAGCGCTGCATATTATTACCCACGGTGTGCAGTGCTCATTCATCGACCTCGGAAGGATGAAAGGCTGAGTTTGGCCCTGCCGGGATTCGAACCTGCGTCAGCAGGCTCTGCACAGATGTCAAAGCGAGCGTTCTACTCGCTGTGCTATCTCAAGTATACATACACTGTGCAATATACTACAAGAGAAACTGACCCGGAAAGTTGAAAGTTCGTCTCTTATGTGGCAATTTCGCATATTCTTGATAAATCGAATAGGTAGGTAGTGCATCAAGAGTTGTCATCCAATCATATCTGAAGAACTTCAGTTTTACCTTACCCCACACAATCTAAGATCCGCTTCAGATGAGGCCATACATATCAATAGATCGTGCATCTTTTGTTTAAAACATACAAGTGAATGTACAGATGAGTCATTCATCATTTGATGAAGGTCAGTGTAAAGGGAGTTATCTGGAGGCTGCAGCATGTTGGTATAATTCAGCAGTTCTCTCTACATATAATGAGCTTTCAGGGAGACCAAACCCAATTCATGTCGCAGAATAGAATTGGGCATGGAGGTTGTCGGGCCCAATACCTTTTTCCAGAGCCAACCCTGTAGAACATTCAGATATTTCCCCCAAATCCACCAGGGAAAGGTCTGAACCATACAATACCACTGGTTCCACTTTCCCCAAGATAATATTTTATAGCTGGTGAAAATGTAACTGGTTTAGACACTAAAAACTTCATCTGAGGAATGAATGGCAACTTTTATTTTTTTAGACAGTCCCTCCACATAACCGGAGGCAGAATTCCGAAGATTATAACCTAAATACCTTAATGCAGGTACCCATTTGACTGTCTCCTTGCCAATTGTTCAGCAGATCGTTTTAGGTTCAACAGTGTTGGCAAATAGGAGAACCTTCGATTTGGACCCGTTCGCCAATAGATTGCTTCTAGCATAATGATTAAACAAAATTCAGCTTACGCTGTAAACCCAAGGGGGTCCTATCAACGAACATGAAGTTGTCTGGAAACGTGAGGCAATGTATCCTTGTTATTTACCTTCCATAGCGCCTCAAGGTCACTCATGTATATATGTTTAAAAAGAGAAAGCTAGGAAGCATCCCTGTGAGTCCAAAGTGAGATGGAATAGACTTAGTCATAGAACCTTCCCGAGTAACTGATCTTAAGCGAGGAATTCGAATGCAATAAGGCAATTAGTTGTACCAATTTTCGGGGGATATTAAAAGGAGAGCATCTTTGCCCATAGGATGGAATGCACTACATGATCAATGGCACAGGTCCCCCGCCCCCGTCGTCTGAAGTAAATGTGCCAAGATAGTTGCATTATGAGGGGTTCCCATACTTTGCCGAAAACCAACCTGAACACGAGACAAGATGTCAAATTGTTTCATTACCTGGTTAAGGTCTCTTAGGATGAGGATTTCAAAAACCTTGCTAATGGCATCGATCAGCGCAAAGGCTCGATAATTAGATTGTGATCGCAATATACGAAAAAGGGGCCAAAGATAATCAATCGACTGGGTCCATGCAGGTGGAATCCTGTGCATCATAAAAACGTAATCAAAGCAAGGTTTTAATAGCTATGGCCCACAGGATAGAGGCCTGCTTCAGGACAAAAGGTGGAAGACCATCTGGGCCAGGAGCCCTAGACAGTTTCAGTTTGACAATGGCCCTTAGCAGATCCTCCTCTAACCAAGTACATAGGCCAGGCTCAAGCTGCCCCTCCCTAAGGTCATCTCGCCCACAGAACTCATTGGGTAGATGGAATTTTAAATTAATAAAATTCAACCACTCTGGCTCTGAGATTGCACAGTCCATGTGAACTTAAGCCCCACCAATCCCTTGATTTACACAAGCCCAAAAGTTCCACAAATTCTTCTCCAAAAGAAGTTTCAAGATGGTGCGAGTATCCTTCATGTGGACCTCATACTTTATTGCTTTTAAGAAATTTGTGACGTTGGCAGATTCTTCTTTTATTTATCAGATACCCATTGGGCAGTAGCCCCCTCATTTTTAGATGTTTAATACTAGTGTGTTTTTCTTTAAGGGGCTGGCAATTCTTTAATCAGGCGGATGTGTGCACATTGTTTTTAGACACTCGTCCTTCCAAGTCAGTTGTTTTATACATGCCATCACAATCCGATACAAGTCTGCCAATGTTCACTGGGTGGACCCCTCCCCTCTCTTCCCACTAACTTCAGCCACTGCCGCTCGCAAAAGCAGAGTACATTTTTGGAACTGTTTTTCATTCCATCTTACCGAAAGACCTCTTCTATCTTGGCACAGACACGCCTTGGACGGTTTCAATTCATGTGCGGAGTGAAAGAAGATGTAAGCAAAGTATATCAAATGGTCCCCTAAAAGAGGATCAAGTATATTAAGTGGCCTACTACTTAAAGTTAGTTGTCGTGACACAAAAGAAATGATCAATCCAAGAGGAAGTCATTCCCCTTGTGGCATGTGAATGGATAAGGAGCATCCCAATGCCAAGCCTCTACTTGAGTAACTTCTCAATCGACCATAAAGGAATCCCATGCAGCCCCCTAATGAAACTAGTCTGGAGGTATGGGGGATGGCTCCAGATAAATTTAGTCTGCGCCGCTCTGCACATTAGAATTTAAATTGCCACCTACAATCATGGCATGTTCACGTCCCCCTGCTAGCCAGATGTCAAATATTTGAGACAGGACCAGTTGAAAGCTAAGATTTTGCCTGGCAGGGTTCCAATAAACAAACCAATAATAGTTGTGATCTTGTAAAATTGTCAAGAAGAGATACTGTAATGGCCCCCTCGGAAGAGTGAAACAGCTCCGCTTGCGGGTTCAAAGCACCATCTATGGCTAGTCGATTCGAGTTGCTGGCGAGGTCAAAAGTACTATACTTCCTGAGATCAAAATGCACAATTTTCATTGTTTCCTGCAAGAAATAAATGTTCACCCTTCTCATCAAATCTAGGATATCGAACATCTTTATAAGATTATTGAATAAACAAGCATTCCATCACAGAATCTTAATAGATGGAAGCTTAGGGTTGGTCAAGCCATGCCTTAGCCCAGAAAAATACTTAAGCTCAGCTTCTATTCAGGACCAATCCTGGGCCTCTCTGAAAATGCAGGAAAGCGGGGCAATAGCAACAGAAGAGGAAGCAGAATCTAAATTCTTATTTTTAATAGATGGCTCATCCCCCAATTTTTCCTGCACCAGGGAAGACACCAAAAGTCTTTGATTCCCCCACAGATATCAGCACATGAAGTATAAAGCCCAGCTTTCATTAATTGGGGCGCTACTCCCATACCATATTCGAGATAATTGTTGAGTGGAAATATGAAACCATTCTATTGTTGGGAATAATTGAAAGAGATAAAGTACATCTTCCAACTGGAGCCACCTCAACGTCGGTATCGGTTTGAAGATACCGAACAGTTTGGTCATATTCAAATGGAGTATTCCCTCATTTTGCATAATACAATCCCAACCCACAATCTTTGAGGAGTAACATTCAGTGGCGGTGGCAGTCATTTCCCTTGGTACCGTCGCCACAATGAAGCTAGGCCCCACTAACGGAATTTTGGGTGTTGCCTCCTGGTTACTTGTAAACATGTTTGCTACCTCGATGCAAACCCTATGCTTAGAGGGTCGCAAAAACAATGTCATTTTTGTTTGTTGGCCTTTCATACAAGTAATTCAATGTACACTGTGCAACATTTTTGGCACCATCCCTCTGTCTTGCACCACCTAGATTTTCATTAGATGTACTCATAGTAACCTTTGAAGTTGCATTATGGGTACAATTATAAGGCACATGTTATATGCGACTCAGTTGCCACCTGATCCATATATGGTAGAAGAGTAACAGAAGACAAACACCCTGGGACGACTCAAAAGTGATCTGATCAGTATTTCCATCACCATATGTATTGCATTATGTATTCAAATCAATTATCTCATCTGCTGTAGGGAGATGCAAGTAGTTGCATGAAGAATTTCGAATGAAGAATTTCGAGGGATTCATTTTAAAGCAGGCCGGAGTTTGACTATAATCCAAACAGTCAATCATTGTGACATCCCCAATTTCAGATGTTGTAATGTTTCTTAAAAGTTGGATATTGGAGACTTATCAATAAGAACAGGTGATATCCCTTGTCCCGAATTGGCATTTAAGTTTAAACCTAAAATACAACTCACCAGGATAGACAATTTGCCAAATTATTTGTGACAATATCCTTTGTATAGTCATATAACCTCAGAAATGATTCCAAAACCAAATGGAGGGCTGAGATCGACACCGAACCGAAGGCATCAACCCTCGGAAACATCTCGCATTGCCTCCTTAATGGAATATTTCCTGGAGTAAAAAAGTCAGTGTTATACATATTCTGTTGATTTGCAAAGTCAGCCGCCATTCTTGTATCCGGATAAGTGGGTGAGGAAACTGGATTCCCGTTCAAATCGTTAGAGGGGACCGGCATTCTTTGCTCAACTGCTAAAGCTCCAGATCCCTACAAAGTCTGAGGAAAGAGGCATCTTAAGTCACTGGGCCTCATTACAACTCCAGCAGTAGCCGTGCCGGTAAAAACGCGAGGCTGCCGCCGGAGTTGTGCATTTTTTCCGACGCCTGACAATCCGAGATCACCAGGGCATTACAGCATCGGAAAAAGATACTCCCCATTCCTATTGGAGTCCCATAGGACTTAATGGGAATGGGGAGGATGGCAGCACTGGCACCATTCACAATGGTGCTGGTGCAACCGTCAAAGTCTGCGAGCGGGTGTCAAACCTGGCGTGCAGAAAGGCACCCGGCCTTCAAACTTGTACTCTGCTGGTCCGGTAACAACAGTGCCAGCAAGCCTATTGGCACCACTGTTACCGGCTCGGCAGGGTTATAATGTGGCCCACAGAGTTTTCTAGGGATGGGTCGAGGACTTTTTGCTGAACTGTTCTGCCCTCCCCTCCCTTAATTAAATCAACGCTCGCCCCCGTAGCCTGCAGTGTTACAGAAGCAGTACATTCAAAGACTTCTCCTCGGACCAACACCTGTGCATACATAACCCTAACCCCTTTGCTGGAGACTGCTGCCAGAACGTCCGGGGAGAAAGCCGAACACATCAGAGCTCGAAGGCTGCATTGACAACGGGTTAATAACCATATCTTTGGCTAGAATAGAGAGGGGCATGACTTGTAGCCATGCTGTAAGCAGACTCCTGGGATAGCTACCGCCTGATCAGTCAGTCAGTGTCCCGCTTGAAGAGACCGGTTGACGCATCAATTTTTACCAAGCTTCACAGCGATATTGCTGCGAACAGTATGTCGAGCGTCACCCCGTAAGCTATGTGGTCCGCCTGAGTGCCGAAACCAGATGGAGCCTGTGCGCACATTGAGCTGCCGGTGGGACCGGAGCAGCGTGGAGGAAGAACTGGCCCACTGTCACAGATACCGATGGAGTGCCATAGTGAAGCAACAGCACAGGGCTGATCGAGCTGCCCCCCGGGAACACCCAAAAGGTGCGAGCACTGTATAAACATCCCTGCACTGTAGCAGCAGCCTGCTATAGCACAGTCACAATTATGCATGCCTGTGAGCACTATTAGCCCCCAGAGCCCTGAAAAGACTTGTATCAACCTCCCGCGCACAACGCTTGTGGAGGCGCAGTGAGGAAGAAGGCAGCTGCCGCGAACCAAAGAGATGGCATTGTGACTAATTGGTGCCCTACAGTCTAAGGTGCACAGTGCAGGGGCCCCTGGAGGCACACCTGGGGCACACACTGTACTCCCTTAAGAATGAGGCCCCGATTTCAGCGTGCCCTTGGACGTTATTGGCCAGAGGCAGCAGCCGGCCACACATTGTTCAGAAGTTACTGGCACCAGGCAGACTTGTCTGGCTACTGAGCAGAGCCTTAGTATACCTCAGCGAGCTAATAAAGAGCACGCTCTGGTGGTACATAGGACCCTAACGAGAACATATATCAGACAGCTCACTATTTCTTAATAAACTACACAGGATGCAGCAGCCACTGGCAGACTAGAACAGTGCCCACAGTAGGCTGAATGTCTCCCAAGACCAATAAGCCAAGGCACAGCCAGACAACATTAGACAATTACGCAAAAAATATGCAGCGTGCGCAGATGAAGGGAATGGCATTGCACCTGGATGAAAAGGGAGATGTCATAGGAATGCATAGCCAGGTCCTGCAGGCCATTGCTGACCCGAGAGCCTCCCTAGGAACACAAATAGAGGAAGTTAAAGTGGGCGTTGGACTTCTACGCCAAGACATGAGAAAACTAGCTGAGAGGGCCACAAGTTTGTAACAGGCCAAAGAAAACACTATGTAGATCCAGGGGACACGCAGAGGTCCACGTCCTGCAACAAAAGGTCAAGCTGCTCAAAGAAGGTAGAGCACGCCGGAACGACGTCTGAATTGTTGGCCTGCCAGAGGGCAAAGGCGGCCCGATCCTACAGCATACGTAGAGAATTTGATCCTATGGAAAAAATGGGCCGGGCAACCTGTCACAGAGCTTTACGATTGAAAGGACACACAGAGCCCTTACTAAATGACCAGCATTGGGTGCGCGCCCCCGCGAACAATAATCGCGAAGGTTCTAAACTATAAGGATAGGGAGAAGATCCTGTCACACTCCAGACAAGGGGGCACACTACGAAGGGCGTTGATAAACTTGGCCGTCTATCCCGACTACACCAAGTACAGCAACAAAAGCATGACCCAGAAAGACGGGATTAAGATACATGATGATGTACCCAGCTCGCTTGAAAGTCCTACATGATAACCGCACTTTGTTCTTTGACTCGATGCAATAGACACACGCGTGGATGCACAAACAGGGAATAGGTCTGACGGCGGAGGAGGAAGCTCCAGAGAAGCAGAAAGAGACACTCAGAAATGCTGGGGAGTAAAGACTAGAGGGAGTTTGTCTCACTTGCCACGCTCCAATGGATCCAACGTGCAGCCACAGAGTGCCAGTCGGGGACCATGGGACAAGTGGGCCAACGACTAAGCTAGCTGACTCTAAGGCACAAAGTTTCTTCTTCCTTGTCCGCTTTTTGAGGCAAGTTTCACCTATAGACTAAACCATCATCACAAGGGGAGAGGTTTGGGCCCGCCATGGCGACCGGCACGCCCTCAAGGAGTTACTTTTTTGGGAGCTTGTTTCTGTGGCCCCCACCTCGCTGTGTGCTGCCCTCCGGCCTGGGCACTGAAGGTGCAGGTGAGAGGCTGACACGCCAGAGCATGGACAACGCTGGGCGACTGTTTCAAGTTAACAGGAGTTATGTTTTGCATGACCTAGTTACCAAAAGGCAGTGGGAACAACTCAAGGGGTGGTATACTGGCCCGGGGCTATGATGCGTCACCTGGCTGGCCCGGCATGAGGGGTTGTTTTATACGAAGTTTGTACCAATGGCCACAGACATAGCTTTACTTACCTGGCATGTCAGGGGCCTGAATGCTTATGTTAAGAGGAATAGGGTCTATTCATATCTGCGTAGATGCAAGATTGACAACGCCCTGCTGCAGGAGACCCACTTAACGACAGATAAACAGACGCTGCTGGGAGGGTAGTGGAACGGGCAAGTGTTTGGTTCATCGTACTCTGCATATGCCCCGGGGAGGGGAGGGGGGAGTTACTCATCTGGATAGCACCCAAGGTGACCCAAGAGAAGACTGATAATGAGGGCAGAATGGCGCTGGCACAAGGGCTTTTAAAAAAATAGAGACATCTGCCTGAACACACATGCCCCCAATCGCAACGTGGCAGCGTTTTTCAAACAATATACCCGAGGCTAGCCCACTATAGAAGCAGTAGTATAATTAGGGTGGGGGGTCAAATGTGTCATGGATCTACTACTGGACAGGTCAGACACTAAATTCCAGTAACTGACTCCTCCTGCTAGGTCGCCGAGAGCACTCTTGACATCATTCGAGTTGTTAGATGCATGAAGGATGCACCACCCTTACTCCAGGCATTATTCACACTTTTCTGCATTACACGCGGTCCACACCAGATTGGCCTACTTCTTTGTAGACAAGGAAATGGCCCACAAAGGCACACTAAGTGAATACAAAGGGAGTGATACATCAGACCATGCCCCTCCCCTACTGACATGGCAATACGCGTCCCGTAGACATCTGGAGACTTAGAAGTGAATCTTTACATGATATCCCTTTCCAGGGTTGTATTAGAGACAGTATCACCAACTACTTTGCACAAAAAACCAGCAGTGTGCCCAGCAACGAAAACTTGTGGGAGGCTCCAAAGTGGTCATCATGGGTGCGGCCATCACTAAATCAGGTGGCATCCAGACCACGATTTGTAAAGAACTAACCTCAGCGGAGAGGGAATTACAGATGCTAACACATTACAGGTCTAGGTGATAGAGAAGCCAAGGAGATGGAATTGAAGCAAAAATGCCTAGAACACCGGGAAAGGTTAGGCAAGTACAACTACTCTACATATATTGTTAGACAACATGCAGAGGGGGACAAGCCGGCCAGGTTGCTGGCATGGTTATACAAAAACAAATTATAAAATAAAAAAAATAAAAAAGGGAGGAAATGAGCCCAACCACCCCAATACACACACAGCAAGGCACCTGGTGTCATTCACAAGAGGGAATCAATGGTGCCTTCAGGGACTTCTACCAGAACCTATATAAAGGGACGGCTGCAGCTTCACAGACAAACGGACCTTCCCAGACTTAGTAGCGAGCAGCTTGAGGGGTTGGATGCACCCATTACGGTGAAGGAACTACTAGGCACAATAAGATCCTTGCCTACGTGCAAAACCCCAGGTTCTGATGGCCTACCCAGTGAGTTCTATAAAAAAAATATGCACCGGAGCTAGCCCCACATCTATTGAATATGTTCAATGAGGCGTTAGAATTGGGTGTCCTCCTGCTTAGCTTAAGGGAATCCGTGATCATACCCCTCCTTAAGCCCAATAACACTGACGGAGTGTAGCTCGTACAGAACCCTGTCCATGCTCAACCAGGACAATAAAATACTGACAACACTATTAGCCAACACGCTAAAGAAGGTGGTTCATGAGCTGGTGCACCCCGACCAGACTGGTTATGTGCCAGGCAGAAGTATGACCTGGAATTTGCAGCAATTGCACCATATTATAGATGGCACTTCAACTTGGAAATCCCCCCCACCCCCTGTGCAGTCGACACACTTGATGCAATAAAAGTGTTCAACTTTGTCAGGTGGCACTGGCTATAACACTACCCTAGGTAGGTTTGGCATTGGCAAAGAGTACATCAACTGGGTAAAACGGAGATATATTAACCCAGTGGCCAGAGTTAAAAAAGGCAAATACATTTCAGGGGCTTGGGAGCTTGAAAAAAAGGCACCATGCAGGGCTGCCCTCGGTCCCAGATACTATACATCTTAGCAATGGAACAGACTGCTGAATACTTGAGGGCAGAATATATGGCAGGCATAGCGGTGATACACTGTTCTACCTTCAAAATGAAGAGGATCTCGGGCATCATCATCAGTGTATAAAAATCATCTCTGTTCTCACTGGCGGACTTCGCTAAAACGCTGCCAAATAAATTACCGATCCTGGCTCTGAAATGAAGGGTGGGCATGTTCAGATACCTGGCGGTCCAAATGTATCACGATCCAGAGCTTGAACACTGCCATAACACAATGAAAGCCCTGGAAGGGGTTAGGAATTCGATAAGGTTCCTGAATAAACTGCCCCTCTCGTTAACGGGTAGGGCAGCGCTATTAAACATGGTGGTCCTCCCTAGATTGCTTCAGCACTCTGTGAATGTGCCATTCAATATACCCATGGCCTTCTTTATAGCCCTAGACACTATGCAAGGGACTCCTATGGTAGAACTGTAGAATTAGGCAGTTTTCTAGGCCTTATTAAGAAGGCAGCATTCGGATCCCACACTATGTGGCAGGATGTAAGGAATTGTATTGTGTCACTGTGTTCCAGTTCCACGAGATGCATGTTCGTATCTCGTGCAACTGGAATGCTGGTTTTGAACGTTATAGTTGAAGGTGACGAGCGGAGGTGGGCCCGCTTTAATAAAGCTTACTTGGAAGTTATTGATGTCCTCGCATCCTTACAGTGGCGACGAGGATTAAGCGGGCCCGCCACACACTGCAGACTGCTGGAGGCCCGGTGTAGCTGCGAGTTGCCGGAGAGCAGCTGATCGCTGCGTCAGGAGGTGCCCCCCCTGCACTCCCAGCCGAGAACCGTTGGGATCCGAGAGAGGGACAGCCGTGACAGTGGTCACGGCATACGCCGCTCCACCCCGCCCCTGGGTGTAGGAGAGGCCAACAACACGACAGATAAAGGGTACTGCAGCAGGACCTGGGTCAGCTACACACTACCCCATGCAAGCCGTTCCGCTGCGAGCGTTGATGCGGCCAACGCGACGATGGCATGCTCTCGTTTTGGCCCGCCCACTTATTCCGGAGGATCTGCCAGTTTACAGTATTGTCTGTAATAGAGAGGCAGTTGATACAGACTGCAGTACAGTGTTTTGGTACTGTAGTACAGTGACAGGCGACAATTGAGGAATAACCTGTCAATTGAGACTGGAACTGCCAAAACTTCTATGTTTAGTGAAATTCCACAGCACTAAACTTGTAAAACATTAAGTGTACCACCTGGGGAAGGACAGTAAGGGAGCTGAAGTGTGGAATGAGTAGGAGCCAAGGATAAACACTTTTAATAACGCTCAGCACAATGTCTGAAGCTGTGCATTTGCTTCCATACCCTGAAAGTTAACAGCAGAAACCCTACCATCTGGGAAGAAAAGGTAGTGGGGCAAAACTGTATTGTCCGGCCACAAAGAGTAAAGACATTAGGTCTTGACTGAGTCCAGGTTGTGATCATGGCAGCCACCAGTATGCCTCCTCCCCCACCTTTCTTATATGAACCAGGGACCCCACCCATCAGATGGAAGAAATTATTTGACACTCACCTGGTTGCCATTACAGGAGATAAATTTGCTCCGGCTAGAAAGGAAGCCGTCTTGCTGCATAACTTGGGAACGGAAGGGCGCAGTGTTTTTTGACGGCCTAGCAGAACCCACGGAAATAGGCCAAGGGGAAGATCTGTTTTCTGTGGCAATCAGGAAGTTGCAGTCACATTTTGAACCAATGTAAAATTTCACTTTTGAGACACACAAGTTCTTGCCAAGAACCTCATGAGCCTGTGGAAACATGTATTGCAGCACTCCGCACTCTTAATCACTCATGTGAATTTGGGAATCTGGCAGAATCACTCATTCGTGACCAGTTAGTGCGCTGCACTAACAGCAGAGTGCAAGAAAAACTGCCGTCAAAGGACCTACCCCTGGAGCAAGCAGTGGAAGTGGCCAGAGGTATGGCGATACGTCCAAATATATGGCTAGCATGAGGACAAACAGATCAATGGATGGCAGCGATTTGCAACAACAAGAAGAGTAACTACACAAGAAGTGTGGAATGTTAGTGTGGCAGTAACAGACACGTCTCGTCAAATCCATTTTGTCCGACATGCAATGCTAATTTTCTCAAGTGCAAAAGGAACAGACATTTTGCCAGGGTTTGCAAAGAGAACTCTTCGGTGGAGAACATAGAGGCAAATACCAATGTTAGGTGTCCTGAACAGGAAGAAAGTATTGGAGAATATGAACAATTTAAACATGTGTTGGAAATTGGAGAATTGTCCAGTCAGGATAAGGGACCGATTGATGTATTCATGGTCAATGGTAGGGTGGTCAGCTGTTACCCATGGACAATTCTGTCTAGGAAAACTTTTGAGAAATGTGTGAATGGAGATATCAAACAATTGGAGCTTCCGGGCACAGAACCATACGCGGATGGCAATGTTAAAATTGAATTGCTAGGGAAGTTTCCGACCACCATAAAGTTTAAAAGTAGAAGCTGTGAAGCTGATGTGTTCGTCACCAAGGAAGGATCATCATTGCTACGTTGGTCTGAACAGAAAAAGCTTGGCATAAGGATCCAGGCTAACGCCGCAAGCCCAATTACTGTTGCGGAAGTGAGGGACCAGTGGGAAAGGGTGTTTTCCAATGTATTCACAGAGGATCTGGGAACACTGGAAGGCTACGAACATTGTATCAGACTAAAGAAGGGAGCTGTTCCAAAAATTCACAAAGTTAGACTGGTCCCACAGAATCTCGAACAAAAAGAAAAGGAGGAAATAGAGGTATTACTTCAGAAGGGGATTATAGAGAGAATAGAATGATCAGAGTGGTTGTCGCCAGTTGTTGTAGCTACTAAACCCAACAGAGACAAGACTTTGTGTCGACCTGAGAGACCTAAATAAGAATATTGTTGTGGATCGCCACCCTTTACCCATCATCAGTGAAGAATTGGCCACATTGGGCAAAGCAAAGTGTTTCTCAGTAATCGATTTATCACAAGCATACCATAAGATCTCTCTCTCGCAAGATTGTCAGCACCTAACCTCATTTATCACCACTGAAGGAACATTTAAGTACTGCAGGATGCCATTTCGATTGGCTTCAGCAGCCGCGGTTTTTCAGAGGGAGATGGAAGGGGTCAAGAATGTGATAATTTTCCAGGATGACATATTGGTCTATGCAGAGTCTAGTAAAGAGCATGACAGGTTGTTGAGAGTGGTGTTGACAAAGTTGGGGGAACCAGGTCTTACAGTGAAAAGGAATAAATGTAGGTTATCAGTGGACAGTGTGTAATATTTAGGTCATGTGGTGTCGGCACAAGGGATTAAACCCAAGTCAAGTATTGTGGATGCCATTTAGAAAGCATCATGTCCCAGTGATAAAAATCAAGTCAGGTACTTTTTAGGGTTGGCAGAATATTATCACAAGTTTGAGAGAGACTTTTCCTGCATATCGACTCCATTAAGAGCTCTATTGAGGAAGGGCATAAGATTCCAGTGATCTACACAGTGTGAGGAGGCTTTTGAATTAATAAAACAAGGCATTGTACAAGCCCGCTCCATAGGAAAATTTGATGCAAATGACAATACGGTGATGGTAATGGATGCCAGTACTTTAGGATTGGGAGGGACATTACTGCAGTATGATACTAACAAAGTAGAGGGGGTGATAGCGTTCGCTTCTAGGGCTCTCAGAGGGGCTGAAGGGAGGTATTCGGTAAAAGAACAGGAGGTGTTGGCCATGTTCTGGGCAGTAAATCACTTCAAATTTTTTCTGTGGGGAAGGAAGTTCACAGTACGGTCAGATTACAAGCCCCTAGTACAGCTATTTAATAGTGGCAGATGGGCTACTGGTTCACCAAGAATAAGCAGATGGGGACTTGGTCTTCAACCGTATAATTTTGGGAAAAAATCTGGTGGCGGATTGTCTATCAAGACTACCGATAAGTCAAGATCAGACATTCCAGGCACAAGATGAGATGGAAGAGTATGGTTGCTGAATTGGGGAGTGTAGACCGAAGAGAGTGGGAACAGGCGGAGCCGGAGGATCACAACCTCAGTCTTATAAAGCAATGGACTATTGAAGGGTGGCCTGATGAGTTACTTGAGAAAAAGTTTGAGATATGGTGGGAGATACGAGAGGAGTTAGGCCTAGTGGGAGATAGGTTAAGGAGGGGGAGTTGCAAAGTACCCCCTGAGGCAGTGAGATGAAACCTGCTAGCACATCAAGGTCATCTTAGTGAAGTGGCTACTAAAAGGAGAGCGAGACATTGTTACTGGTGGCCCAAAATAGACAGAATGGCGGAGGATCTTGTAAAACAGTGCAATGCTTGTCAACTTAGTGACCAAAACAAGGTGGTACGGGAAGTGCCTTTAATGCCCAACTGTGTACCAGATCAGCCATGGCAGAAAGTGGCAGTCGATATTCTGGGACCGGTGACTAGTTTGGGAGATGGGTTCAAGTATATTTTTGTACTAGTGGATTTCCATTCTAAATGGGTGGAATGGGAAGTGGTGAAAGAAGTCACAGCCATTTATTTTTTTAAACATTTTTTTTATTGTATATGGTCTACAGTTTGTCTGACAGACAAACCTTTACAATTTATTTTACTAAAAAACAAATTCCAAGAGGAAGAAGGAAAGGACGAGTGCAGGTTCTTGTGTTGCCTCAATAGCTAGATTAAACAATTTTCTTACCCCTCTTAAGGAGGGGAAGAATAGTGGCTTTTGTTCCTCTATCAACAGGTATACGTACTGGAGAAAGTTCACCACTGCCGCCGTCAGCTGGATCTCATGTCCTGCTATTATTCTATGCCAGGTGTTTCCGATGTCAGCCATTCAATTCTCTCTACGAATCTTCCTAGTTTTTTTCAATCGCAGGCCCCGTGTTCCCTTACATTCGATGAGCAGGTGCTTTAAAGTTTGATTTCCTGGGATTGCAGTCTTTACAATAGATCACTGCTCTTTCTGGCTGTTTCCGAATGTTCAGAATTTCCCCCGTTAATAGAATGTTCATTCTTGCTCTAAAAAATTATTTGACTTTTTCATCCGGAAATTTTTCTAGGTACTGGAAGTAAGCCTATTTTTTTATCCACTGTCAGAAAGGTGTTTATTGATGTGGATCTGGTTTCTTCTATGGTTTTTATCCAGTCTGATGTTACCATCTCCTGCTTTATTTTCAAAGGATTTTCCATGTTTGACTCAGTTCTTGCAATTACGATTTTTATTTTCTTATCCAGGGTCTGTAGCATTTCAGACCTTAGTTTCTTGTGATGCTTGTTTTCTTCATACAAAGCCTTTTTTGGGTGTTATAATTTCTCTATAGAAGGAAGTTAACTTCCAGTCTGCCATGCAATTTAAAAGATTTCAAACCCAGTTCAAATCATAACTGTCCCCGTGATGTACACCATGGTAGATTTTGGGCTTTTTTCCCAGATTCTTCTTTCTATTTTGTCCCAATTAAAGTTCCATAGTTGTGGTTTAGCTTCTATTCCGTATAACAGGACTGGAACTATTTTACTCAGGTAATATTTTACCATTGGGACAATTGAGGGGATTAACGCTTGAACTTTGGAGATAATGTCTCTCAACTTTGGATATGGCTGGGTTAGCATAGATAATATATCCCCAAGTATTTAAAGGCATGGTCTAGTAAAAATATTTATTTAAAAAATAGATAGGCAACATAAAAAAAATACTAACATTCTCTTTTTTAAAACTTATGTAAAATGTTGAGCTATTCAAGCTCAAAATTCGCAAAAGCAAGCATATGGGCGCATCCATTTTGTGAAATGGATGCCCTCCTGTGCTGGCTTTTGCGGCACTAATGAAGGAAAAGCCAGCCAGCTGTAGCAAACAAAAGCTACCGCTGGGTGGCTTTCCCTTCATTAGTGCTGTACGCGGAGGACGGGGACCGGAGACCAGAGCAGGAAAGCTGCAGCTGAATCTCGGTAAGTGCTATTTATTTATTTTTTTTAAAAAAAGCACTAGCTGGGGTTTTTTTTTCTAAGTTTTCTGGGCTGGAGGAGCCAGGAAAACTTAGAAATAAAACCGCAGCTTTAAAAATGTATTTATGTTTGCGGTCGCTTTTGAAGCGACCGCAAACATAAATACAATGTTATGGTGTTGGAAAACTCTGCGGTTTTTCTTTCCAAGCTTCTCAGGCTCCTCCGGCTCAGAGGAGCCTGAGCAACTCGGAAAGAAAAACCGCAGCGTTTTCCAACACAACCACGTTGTGTTTCTGCCTGAATCTGCTTTCCCATTTGGGGCTCTCGGGCTCCCCAAATGGGAAAATCAGCTGTAGGCAGAAACACTACGCGGCATGTAAACACAACCGCGTTGTGTTTCTGCCTGCTGTGGCTATCACTTTGGGTCTCCGGTGAGCACCGGAGACCCAAAGTGATAGCCACAGCAGGCAGAAACACAACGCGGTTGTGTTGGAAAACGCTGCGGTTTTTCTTTCCGAGTTGCTCAGGCTCCTCCGAGCCGGAGGAGCCCGAGAAACTTGGAAAGAAAAACCGCAGCGTTTTCCAACACCATAACATTGTATTTATGTTTGCGGTCGCTTCAAAAGCGACCGCAAACATAAATACAATGTTTTTAAAGCTGCGGTTTTATTTCTAAGTTTTCCAGGCTCCTCCAGCCCAGAAAACTTAGAAAAAAAAAAACCCCAGCTAGTGCTTTTTTTAAAAAAAAAATAAATAGCACTTATCGAGATTCAGCTGCAGCTTTCCTGCTCTGGTCTCCGGTCCCCGTCCTCCGCGTACAGCACTAATGAAGGGAAAGCCACCCAGCGGTAGCTTTTGTTTACTACAGCTGGCTGGCTTTTCCTTCATTAGTGCCGCAAAAGCAAAAGCCAGCACAGGAGGGCATCCATTTCACAAAATGGATGCGCCCATGTGCTTGCTTTTGTGAATTTTGAGCTTGAATAGCTCAAAATTTTACATAAGTTTTAAAAAAGAGAATGCTAGTATTTTTTTTTATGTTGCCTATCTATTTTTTAAATAAAAATGTTTACTAGACCATGCCTTTAAGAACGTCAACTTGGGGAATTCTTTGGCCATCCAGAGTCCAATGCTTGTTAAATATCTTTTTCCTCGGATGTTTAAATACTAATATCCTTGATTTTTTAGGATTTATTATCAGCCCGTTCTCAGCATATTTACCCAGACCGTCCAACAGTCTTTGCAATGCGATGGCTGTTCTGTCCAGCAAAATAATGTCGTCCGCATAGGCAAGCCAGAATATTTTCCTGCTGTTTATGACTGGGCTTGCCAATGTGAACGGGCTGAAATATTCTCCTATGTCTGCTAGGAACAGATTAAAGTAAGTGGGCGCTCCCAAGCAACCCGGTCTTACCCCTCTTTCCACTGAGACTGCCTCGGAGAGGTGACCGCTGTTATCTAAACGTACTCTTACACTTGTTCCCCTGTGCAGTTCCATTAACATGGATAGAAAAAAGGGAATACCGGAGTCATTGCTAAGTTGATGCCATAGTCTGGTTCTGTCGATCTGATCGAAGGCCTTGGAGCAGTCTATCCAGGCTCCATACAGGGGTGTTGCTCCTTTGGCCCTTGTTTCACTGTGGAGGTTTAATAGGGCTCCATTTAGGGCCGTTGATAGACCTTTTCTGAAGCCTGTTTGGCATCTGGATAATACCCCCTCTTGTTCTGTCCAGGTCGAGAGCTCGTTCAGTAGCAATCTTTTACTATCAATGTCTAGAAGGGCGATGGGTCTATAGTTTGATGGATTTACCCTGTCACCCTCCTTGAAAAATGGTATGACCAATGCAGTTTTCCACGATGGTGGAAAATTCTTTTGTTTCAATATCTCCCTAAAGAGCCTTCTCAGTAGCTTGGCCCACAGCCTCAGGTTTTCCTTCAGTACTTGGTATGCGAGTCCGTTTGGCCCTGCTGCTCTTGACAGTGAGGCTTTGGTTAGGATTTCCACAATTTCCTTCTCCTCGATATGTAATTCCCAACCTTTGTCTAAGGGCAGGCAGGATTGTTCTGATCTTTCCAAAGCTTTTTGTGAGGTATTCCACCAGGTTCTCTCTGGGACCAGATTGCATAGTGTGCTGCTGGAGTTTGGTTCTAGTTCTCGTAGCAGTGACCAGAAGCTTCGAGGACTAAGATGAGACTAGTTTTAACATCTTCTCCCCCTCATTTTGGTGGAGCGTGCATTTGTGGTTCCTTATCCAGGCTTTGTAGTTTCTTCTGATTATTTTCAGTTGCTGAGAGTATGCTTCACTGTTGAGTTTTTGACTTTTTAGGTCTCTGATGGTTTTTCTCAGAATTCTTTTCCTTTGCCTCATTTCTTCATCAAAACTATGGAGATGTGTGTATTTCCCACTGTTTGATGGCTCTTTTGGGGGGAGAAGTGACCATAGAGCGTCCACAAACTTATCTGGGTTGCTTATTT
Source organism: Ambystoma mexicanum (assembly GCF_040938575.1). Classification (NCBI taxonomy): domain Eukaryota; kingdom Metazoa; phylum Chordata; class Amphibia; order Caudata; family Ambystomatidae; genus Ambystoma; species Ambystoma mexicanum. Next base: position 1,303,660,358 of record NC_090932.1, read on the forward strand.
CTTGGGCTGCCTGTTCCGGCATATTTTGTAGTTTTTTATTGAGGTTTCTCCCTCCTTGTCCATATTTTCTTAATCTTATTTTGCCTTTTGTTCCCATGAATTCTTGGTTATGAACTGAGTTTGTGACGCCCGAGTTATTCTTGATTGATAAATCTCGAATGATCGCTTCCTCCTTCATTTTTTATTTTTAGTGTTGATTATCGGTTGAAGAGGCTTCGCTGACAAATATATAATGCAATGCTGAGGCTGAGGATCAGAGACAGTAGTGCGACCCGACAATGTGTTGGACAGCCTGATGAAAGCAGTCTAAACTACAGTGAAGGCGGCAAGGGCATCTCATTTAAAGAATACACCATACAGAGTTGTTGGGTTTTTTTTCCCCCTGGGACAAAGAAAGAAGACTGATTCCAAAAGAAGTGCTACACGTCATAAGCAAATGATGAAACAAAACAGAAATGTGTTCAACTACATTTAGTAGGAACGCCTCCTAGTGATCTTTATCAGTGTGAGAGTCAAGTAACCCCATCACTAGAGGGCCTTGGAAATTGGTTTAAAAAATCAGAAGAACCCAAAAAGAAGACACACTAAAAGGAATCAGCTAAATAAAGTCTTTCCATTGTAAAGGTTGGACCCTAAAGAAAAGCTTGATGGAATCCTATAGAAAGCGGTTTCCCACAGAAGAATATTATGATTGTACATTTGATTGAATGTTGCTTAAATTTTTACCCCTGAAGAATTTCCTTGTGATTAGTGTGTAAGTGTGGAAGGAATGAAACATGTCAGGTATGGTTTGAATGTGGTATGAAAGTAAGCATGGGTTTTATGAAGTTGAAGTGAAAGGTTTTTACGGACTAAGCTGCTTGGCTCTATGATAGAGGTAAGCACCTTTTAAGATCCAGGTTAAGAAATGAATTTTGTGAAATGTTAAATGGTCAAATGATACATGAGATTAAATGTACACAGCGATAGTGTATCGCAATGTTGTAGATCTTGTGATTCAGTATAAACACTTGAACAACTCTCCATAAAAATAGAGTGGTGATAAAAAGGAAAAAAGATAAAAAGTTTATGTGTTGAAATATGAAAAATAAATATTTTTGATAAAATGTGGTGCAGCCTATGAGAATTTAATGGTGACTAATCTCATATAGTAGGGTTAAACTTTTCTATGGACTAGGGGAAGCAAGGGACCAAGTGAACATTGTGTATTGTTTTATAGTTCTTGTTTTTAGAGGGCTGTTCACTATCGGTCGTAAAAATTACTACCTCTAGTCTCTCTGAGCTGATTGCGACTTTCCTCTTTGCCATGTCATGCAAGGTCCTTCATCTCCTTGGTTTGTGTTATTCATCATTTTCAAGTCCCAAGCCTTGGTGAATTCGAACCAGGATTTTCCTTTATTTGATAGAGTTTGTTTGCCATAAGCCCCCTTGATCTTTTTGCAATATATGCATTCTGCGTTGAAATCACCTACTAGCATGAACTCCACATCTTGCCATTCTGTCTTGATCATCCCCATTACTTCTGCTAGCTTGTCCTGAAAGTGTCAGATTTTAATGGTTGCTGGGTTTCCATTACATGTTAATCACGATCAGGGCAGTTTCTTCTGGGTTGGCAGAGGAGTGGATTTTGCAGGCCAGGATTCCACTTTCAACTTTCCATATTTGTGTAGCACGTTTGAATGTGCTGTTTTTTATAGCCGTTATTAAACCTCCCGCCGGCCTCCCTTTTGCTTTCTGGCTTGCTGGTAAACAAAAGTTTAAAAATCCCTCCATTTCTATAGGGTTTACTAGCCACGTTTCCTTAAAAGCCAGTATGTCCATTTTCTCCAGAAGATCATTTTTTCACTTCTTTTGCCCTGAACGTGCTGGAGCGTCTTGTATTCCAGCTAACCACATTCAGCTCTTCCTGCCTAAAGGTTCCGAGTTCCTATACCCATATTTTTCAGAACTTGCGTGAGTATGTCGGGAAGGGCCGCCAGTGTTTTCTTGGATTGATGTTCCCTTCTCGGGTGTTTTCTCCATTTGCGTCCCTTGTGCCCCTCCCTTCCTTCTGGGCCATATCCTTCTGTCGAACTTGTTCATTCGTCTGAGTTTCAGCTGTTTTAGGATCAGAGGTGTATATGGTTAGCCCTTCTTGTTCTAGTTCTTTGTTTGCCTTTAGGATTGCGGCGTGGGCTTTTGTTGAGCTCAGTCCTGTTTCTACTAGAAACGAGTTTGCCCGGTCTGGAAATTTCACATACTCGAGGTTTTCTGTAGAAAATAGGTAGAGATTTCTGTTTTTTTAATTATGGAGAATATCGCCATTCTACTGAGGGATTTGGTCTTTGCTCGTTTTGGCACCATCTTTAGCCGTAGTTTAGGAATTTCAAACCCGTAGGGGAGTCTTTTTGAATGGCTGCGCTACTGCGCCTCAACTCCCTATTCTCTTCCACCCTTTGTTGTATAGGTTCTTTTTCTCCCTCTCTGATTTCTCTTATTTCAGGTTCTGGGATAGTGTGAAATTGTCCATGTCCCAGATTCATGGCCACTTCGGTAAAGGGCTCTTTGACATTCGAATTTGGCAATTTCAGCTAAGTTACTTTCTTTTTTACGAATATCGGGGCTATTCTCTTTTTAGACATTGCTTCACCTGTTGTTTTTTAAGTTGTTTGATAAAGATTGGAGCCAGTTTGTTAGTGCAAATCGCCACTGCCTCAGTGGGCTTTGTTTGATTCTCAGTTTGTGAGCCTGCATTTACGCCTGTTATTTTTGATGTATTCGGGGCATCTTGCCCTATGCATTTCTTTCCCTTCTGTCTTTGTGGTTCATTTTCCAACTTGCCCTTTTTTTGGGTCCTTTTCCAGAGGTACTTTACCCGTTAGCGGAAGTGTCTTTTCCCCCCCAATTCCATGTGGGTTTTCTTTTTTCTCCCGTTCCCTTTTTTGACTGTTATTTCGTAGCTTCTTTTGCTTTTTTGTCAGGTGAGGGAGTCTTTCCTGATCCTTATTTTTCTTTTTTTTTTGTGTTCCTTCTTCTCCTAGAGTTTTGATCATTTGCCTCAGTCCAATTTATGATTGAATCATCTTTGGGATCCTCTTTGTTTTGCGTGTCTTTGGTCTCCTCTCCAATTTGATCTTGGTCTTCCATCAATTGGGCTGCCTTTAAGAGCTCTTCTATTGTTGACTCTGATAAAGGGGCGTCTTCCTGAGCATCAAGTTGCCGAATTCCAGCCTGGATTCCCATTTCTTTTTGCGCTGGTTTTTCATTCCAGTTCCACATAGCCTTCAGCATCTGGTCTCTGTCAGACTCTTCTGCTTTCCCAAGCTCTTTCAAGAGGGTACGGAGAAGAGCCGTTTCTTTTCTGTGGCTTAGGGAGATTTTGTTTATTTCTTCCAATGATGGGGTTATTGTGGCGTTTATCACATTGCTGAGGCCGACCATCGATGCTTCACATCTTGCTACTTCATTGGTTAGTTCCAAAACTATACCTGCTTGGGATTGAACCTCCCCTTTTAGTAGTTCAAAAACTGACACCAAAGAGTTTAGGACATAGTTGAGGGCACTCAGGGTTGCCCCACTTGTAGGGGGACTTACGTCACACTTTTTTCCTCTTCTGCGGGTTCGTTATTGGGGGTCTCCATGGCGTCCACTGTTTATGTCAATTTCTCTTTCTGCTTCCCTCTCGATTTCCCGCTCACTTTCAATGCTTTCTTGTGTCTGTTCTTCACATGATTTTTCCCTCATGTCGTCCTCTTTACTCTGCTGTGTTGGATCCTGGGTTGGGTATTCCACCAGTTCATCTAAACTTCTACTTCTCCTTTTTTTCAAAATAGGTGGTGACTGTATTCCAGCCCTTTTTCCAATGGTTCCTACAATCTGCCCGATTTCCATTTTCAGTTCTCTCCTCTTCTGATCTTGGATTGGGTGTGTGTATTTGGGCCCCCACTGAATGTTGGTTGTTCATTGCGGGTTCCTGCTCCCTCCTGTCTGCAGGTGACCCTACAGTAGTGGAGTGTGCCACTGGCTCCAAATAGGACTCTCTGGTACTTTTGTTGAGTCCAGGTGCGCTGTGCTCCTTAGTGTCATTCTAAGAGCAGACATTTCAGGAGAATGGGATTATGTGGGTGTTAGATTGTTGTTTCTGTTATTTCACCTTACTTTCCTTTTGCTTTTCCCTTAGTACCTTCCCGTCAGGTTTGAGTGGGATGGGAGTTTATATTCCCCACATTTCCTAGTGACAGCCCCGCCCAGAGGGTTTGGTTGTTAGTGCTACCCTGATTTTAACCTTGGGTGCCCTCTCACCTTTTATGTAAATTTCTCTTCTCACGATATGTTATCAGTGTTTGTGTTAGATTTTGGGGTTTAATCAAAAGGAGGGGGCAGATGGAATACGAGTGCTGGATTTCCTATGTCCGTTAATCGGTAACAAAATGCTTACCATGGTAATATTGTTTCATGATTTCGGAGGCTTTCTCCGCCTTTCCTCCCGCTCCAGACGAGTCGGTTTTTTAGCAGTTGAAAGTGATCGTGCAATCTTCAGAATTCGAGCCCCCTGCGAGCCAAGGATGGCGCTCCACGCGCCAAAGCTGCCAAACAGCCTAACAGCATCAGCCCTTCTGCCACCAGAGCTTACGCCGCAAGGGTGGTTTAGCAGTCTGTAAATACTGCACTAAGGTCACGTAGCAGTCAAATGATCGCCGCAGACTCCGCCTCCTCCAGGAAGCTAAGAGCTTGTCACCAAGAGCTCTGCAAGGCGTTTAAGTGCGGAGCAGGTAAATAGACCTGAGAGCAAAGTTCTGACTCTCCCAGACGAACGGTCCTTCTGGAATAAGCACAGCAATGAAATTGGTGTCCTTTTTGGAAAGGGTGTTTAAGGAAGGTTGTCCTGCTGAATTGGTTTCAGACAACGGGGTGCAATTTGTCTCTCAATTTATGAGGAAATATGGTATCAAACATGTCAGGACAGCTCTATATCACCCAAGAGTGAATGGGTTGTTGAAAGGGTAAATAGATACATTAAACGAGGGATTCAGCTAGTGATGCACAATGGACAACCTTGGAGAGAAGTTTTGATTCATATGATGTGGAGTTACCCGACCAACCCTCAATCCACTACAAATGCATCTCCTTTTGTCTCTCTTAAAGGAAGAGAGCCTGGAACCAAGTTATGTGCTGGTTGGTTGGGCATGGCAGTGATAGTCGACAGGGAAGCCATTATGAGGTTGATTCAGACCAGGAATAAGGAGCTGTTTGACAGGAGGGAACGTGCCAAGAGTATAGAGTGGAATGTTGTCGATTGGGTGTGGGTAAAAAATCCCAGGGCTACACAGAAGTGTGTAGATAGTACATTTCTAGGTCCTAAAAGAATTGCCTCAGTGCGGGGTAGTGTTGTCATCATGGAGGGAGGTGAAGTCTGGTCGCAGGGAAGGTTGGCTGAAGTTGGGAATTCTGAGGGTGGAGTAGGTGAGGAATTGCAGAATGAGTGTGAGGAGTGTTTACAGAGCAGTGGGAAAGTGATGATCCTCCTGCAACTATGCGTTTTGGATCAGACAATTGTGATGGCAAAAAGAGGCTTGCACGCAAACCTAACTGGTTAAAAGACTTCACTCAGTGAATATCTATGTGATATATATATTGTTTGGTTGATTTCTCTAGATTTCATTTATTTATATTTTTTTCTCTTATCATAATTTTACTCTAATACTTTAATGTGTTGCTCTTTATCCACCAATGGTTTATTTCTGGGGCAGGTTGCATTGGGGTGTTACATATATTCCCCCTTATAACAATAAAATGTAAGGAATTGTATTGTGTCACTGTGTTCCAGTTGCACGAAAGGAGTGTTCGTAACTCGTGGAACCGGAATGCGGGTTTCGAATGTTGTTATAGTTGGAGGTGACTAGCAGAGGTGGGCCCGCTTTAATAAAGCTTACTTGGAAGTTATTGATGACCTCGCATCCTTACACAGGACAACTACAGTTTGTAGTGGACTGGCTGGCGGAAGAGCCTTCTGCAGACACAGCTACTACAGCCAGCCGTACCACGCTTCTTAAAAGAAATAGTGTGGAACAAACAGCCCTGTGACTGCCAGAGTTCACATCTAGTGAAATTGTGTATGCAGGTGTGGGACAGGGCTCATAAGTTAATAGGGCTAAAGATCCTTTTTCTGTACAGATCCCTTTGGTATCAGTAGTCCAAGCTGGCTCCCAGGCATACCTGGAAACACGCTTGATTTGGGAGGGGCGTGGGGTAGCCACGATAGGAGACCTGCTCCACAACGCCTCATTTGTGTCTTTTCAGGAGCTGGTTGAAAAACACGGGCTTGCATCAGGGGCAATACTTATTATACTGCACCATCATGAATGAGATTACGTGCCAATGTCCTGCATATGGAGAGATGCTAGAAAAACACTCAGTTATTGACATACTGTATGATATATCAGAGGGGGGGCCATGCTATCTCTAGGAAATACAAATTTCTGCTAACAGGAGGACCCCTCACCGAACTGAGGGCTAAGCGCAAATGAGAGGAAGACCATGGGCCCCATTCTCAGATGCACACTGGTCCGAGATACTGCGTTACCATAAAATAAAAAGTATACAGAAGTGCTTGACATCAACTGATAGAATTATTTGCGGCACACAGAGCATACATGACACTCTTGAGAATCTCGAAGTTCCCGAGCACACCAACAAACACTGCACACAGTGTAGGGCCACCAAGGCGGGTATGCTACACATCTTCTAGGCATGCCCCAACAAAGGAATAATGGACAGATTCACGAGAGAAAGAGCAAGGGAGGGCTCCAGATGGGTATACTGTCCCCAGTTGCTTGTCTGTTGGGATGGTTTACATGCCCCAAATCTGCAAGACATACACAAAATGAAAGATTTAGTGTTTATATTGTCAAAACTCAGAAAAGCTATGGCATGGAAAGCCCCATGGGCCCTAGCATAGATGAATAGTGGCAGGACCTGAAAAGGTGGGCTTTGGCTGAAACAGTGGCCTGGGTGCGAGCGATACAACTGTCGGTTGGACGTCAATGAAGATATACTAGCTTGGAATGTTCCGACACAGACCCTGTTTGCTCAAGCGGATGTGGAGACATACACCTTTGTGATTCCCATATGGAAACCAACCCTAAGAAGTAGACGCTAATCCTGGCTGGGTAATTGTATTTAGGCAAAGTATGGGGGGGGGATTGGGGTTGGAACCAGTTGGTTGGATTTAATCGTGCTTACAGTTTTTGGTGATATTGCAATAACTGTGTGATACATACTGTTGTCCATTGTATGTGTACGATAAAAACCAGAAAACAGTCAAGTTACAAAAATAAAAATCTTTGGCTAGAATAGAGCCCGGCGACTTGGAAAATCATGTTCGAGCCCTCGGTATTCAACGTTTATAATCCCCAGTCCCCGAATGTCACATTGCAAATTCGTAAGGCGTTAAAATCAACAATTTGTACTGTGTAAAGCAGGCGCCATAGGATAAAGAAAACTTGTATTTGTAGTATTGCTTTTAGAAGTTGGCGTTGTAGGAGGGAGGTGCTATCGGTCTCACTATTGGTCCACACTCCACAACTATAGTGCAGCAAACTTAAGTCAGTTCCACCATAAAAAAAAAAACCTCGATCCACCAACTCCTTAAATGCGAGAAAAGGGGAGGAACAAAATTCCTTTTCTTACCGCTTACATAGCCTTAGTTGGAGCCGCTGCTTCACCGAACCCTCTCACCCTCCAGCAAACACAAAACACACTCCTGCGCTCTCTGGAATACAGGATTATAAAGGCCAAGGTCCGCCTCCTCCTTAGTGCTGAATTCGGGAAACAGAAGAATGGCATCTCGGCTCCACAAAACACCCTCCTGGGGAGGTTCAATTTAAGAAAAGGGCCATTAAAAAGAAGTTACGTGATCTAGGGAAACGGACAGCGATTTCTATTCTATCAAAAAGAAAAAAAACAGATGCAAGATTTTAAGAAGTGGATGAAGCACCAAAAGAAAATCACTGGAGGGGGTCTTACAAATTTGAAAACAATTTTTTTTTTTTTTTTAAAAACAAGCGCTTTGCAAAACTTATGATAATCCAGGGCGACAGGAGAACCTACAGGTTAACCATATTGGGGAATCAGAGTGGAATATTCGGGTGTCTACATTCAAGGGTTCATAATCCCCCAATATGATGCCCAATGGGTCGACAGAAGAGTTGGGATTTAACAATGGATCAGACTCTCAAAGAACATCTGATAAAAAGCACAAAACCCTAGAGGGCAGCATTTCTAGCTTTATAACGAAGGGTGACCCTGGTTTAAGGGGCAACTTTTTCCATTTCCAGTTTAGAGATATCCTTATATCTTTATAAGGAAGGTCATGCTGGAATCCTGGAAGAATGCTGTCCTAGTCCCCCATATATAAGAAGGGTGATAGGCTGATAGTTAGATGGAAGAAGCCGATCACCCTTCATGACGGGAGTATCAACATTGCTATCGTATTGGAGGCTCTCAATGAATGCCCAAGTACGCTGATCGACTTGACTGTAACCAGTCAGGTTTTTGAAAGGGGATTGGCACACAAGTAAACAGGTTTCTCCTATGATGATTAATAGCTATAAAACAAACAAAAAAATCTTCATGCTGTCTTCGTAGACCCGACATCTGCCTTTGATAAAGTGGCAAGAGGCATTCATTCTATAGAGAAAACTAAAAGGCTGTGGGTTTACCTACCCGTTGAGATTCTTATGGCACTTGATGACAACTCAAATGTCCAGGTTTGTCTGAATTGGGAGGGAAAATTGTTGAAGCCAGTGATCACACAGCATGGAAGATAGACAAGGTTGTTTCCTGGCTCTGGCTCTATTCAACTTCTACCTTTTGGACCTAGGATCTTGGCTTAATGGAGACTGATCATTTCCGCCTACATGTTTTGTATGCTGATCTGATCATTCTTGACCAGAACCCCAACAGAGTGCAACCTTCTTTGAATAGATCGACCCTTTTTTTGATGCTCACAGACTTGGTACTAATACTCCCAAAACTAAAATCTTAATCTGTGGAAATAAAGAAGACAAAAAATAGTTTTCCCTTGGAAATTGAAGGAAGTGTCCTTGGAGAGGGTAGACAGGTACGTTTGCTTGGGTTTTGCAATTCTTTGAATAACAAAAATAGAATGCCAAAATCATATGAAAACAAATGTGTATTTGCTGCACAGTTTAAATGCATTTTTAAATTGGGAACATTTGCACTTATGCCAGCAATCGCATATTAAATCTAAGGTACTCCAACTTGGCGACAGATATTTATTCGTCAATGCACCAACCTAATTGGAATATGTTGGCACGTCTTATTTGGAGCAAAGCGCTTGGTCTTTCAAAGGGTCAGCGGCGCCAGTTATTAGGCACAAAATGGATTTGCGATCTATGCAAGCTTCTTTTGAGTGAACAATCCTGTCTTTCCTCAGAAAGATCAGGTCCCTTCAAAAGAAATCCTTCTCAAACTTGCATGGTTACATCAAGTTCATTCTTGCACCCATTTCTCCCGGTGGATAAGGAAAAAGCCAGTCTGTGTTGCTGATGTAGTGTTCATTGAACCTGCTTGACTTGGAACCAGCTAAAGTAAAGCGAGTGGTTGAGGAGAGAGATTGGATCCAAACGTGTGATGTAGTACACTATTCTCCGAAACGTTTTGAAATCTATAAAGCCCCCCCCTCTACTCCAGAGGTACATCTTCAGATATTCCCCTCGCCCCCCCCCCCCACCCCGTGGAAAGTGAAATTGATGAGATTTTGTTTAAATCTTTATCTGACTCCAGAGATATTGGGGTGAGGAATGGTATACAGAGGAAAGCTAGGCATTGTAGACTATGTGAAGGATGTGATTTAGTAGAAACAATGCAACATTTGGTAACATGTTGCCCGTAAACAGAACTAATTAGATTAAAGTATTTTCTCCCTTTTTTAGCAGAGTATATGATTATGATCTGTTTTGGACACAGACTGGATGGTAGACAGATTGTTGACGTTGGCAGTTTTACGATATATTGATGAGATCTTCTCCCTAGTGTAATAGAGGAAAGGGGGTGTATACATAATAATTATATGCCTGTTAGGGATTGTATGAACTTTTATATAGACTCAAATTGTTATGTTTGTAATATGATGTTTGTGTAAGGATCAAATTCAAAAAGATTCAAAACCACCACCAACATGGTTCATAAATTATTTAGTCAAAATTGTCATTTCATTTGTCCATACCCTCAATCAAACCTGAAATGGTCCACCAGGAATGAAGCATCCAACTCTTTATGGACTGCATAGCTGGGCACTGATGGAAATAGGCCAGGAATATATTTCATGAATGACTTTAGAAGGGTATTTAGTTACAGGTGAAATATTACCAATGCCCGGAATGCATGCTCTGTATATGGCAACTGCCTTTGGTTTAGCTTTACACATGGAGCAACATTGGCCCAGGTTGCATTTTAGAAACTCTTTATGCCCGCAATGGCCTGCTAAATCCTAAGTACATGTTTTTTTCAACATGGGCTTTGCCATCAAGACCAGAGGTAAATGAGATCCCGAAATATTCATTGGCCTCTACAATTTCCAATCATTTGCCACCTGTTCAAAGAGATAGTGGCTTTGCCTTTTTTGGTTTGCCTCCTGGGTTACAAATTAGGGCCGATATAGGAACGTTGGTCAACAGGTCTAGAATATATTTTGTATATGAGTTAATAAGACTTTGTAGTGACCGCAGCGCCCTAACAAAAGCTGTCAGCATAATTAAGTATGAGATGTGTTTCTTGCCAATACGAGAAACGTCAGCATTACATCCATTTAGGAAACCTGTAATGCCATTTGATTAGGACTAGAAAAGCGACAAGGTATATACACAGCCCTGCCAAACAGCCGTTTCAAGTGAGAACAAGAGCTTACAGTAGCCATTAGCTCCAGAGTGTATGCATGCTAAATGAGGTTTATGAATACACGGGAGAACGAGGACCAGATCGGGCAGTTAATCTTCCCCATAATGTCGCTGGTAAGATTTGTCGAAGGCAGTGCTCAGGTCCACCAGGTGAATGGTCTTATGTAGATAAAAGGCATATGAGATCATGAAATATAGATGTAGGGCTTGTTCATTGGTCCCCACACCCTCCCAAAACCCAAGTTGATTGTCTGAGAGGATTCTTTCCTTATCCAGTCATTCCTGTAGATGAACCAAAACTGCCTTGCCAAAAATGCAAGTAGAGAAGGGAGAAGGGTGTATAAGCTTTGGGTGACTACTTCCCTTCTTGAAAATTAGGACTATAAATCAGACCCGCCCGCTTATAGCGATTTCAATCGTGCAAAATGCAGTGAAAATGGCTGCTTTTTATTTACAACGCAAACTGCCATTTTTGTAAGAACACCAACAAAAACAGTTTTTGCAAAAACTGCAGTGAAAGAAAAATACAAAGGGCCCGGTTCGCATTACTATTTTTGGGTGCAAATGATAAGATGCGCCAATGCAAAAGAGAATATAGCAGGCCAATCCACAAATGACATGGGGCGCCCATTCAGATGCCATTTTTCACCCCTTTGCACAAATCCAGGAGCATTTCCACTAATTTAAAAATGCATCCTGAATGTACAACATGATGCGCTTTTGTGTGCAGAAAACTAGGAACCCCATGTGCCTGTTGGAATAAAAGACCCGGTCATGCATTTCGTATGCCGGCAGAGGTAGAACCGCAGCGGTCTCACTTCCATTTCTGTTCTTCAAACAGGGACAGATGTGTTATTTTTGTGTCACATTTTACAGTGTCCCGTCACGGTGAAATGCGCTCTAGCACCCACGTAGATACTGGGAGCCTGTAGAACATTAATATCAGGAGGGCGCTACCGACAAGAATGTAGTCAAGGGGGCTGGCCTCGGCATCATTTGCGCTACAGCCCAGCCCCCTAGAATTGCCCAGGTCAAAAATGGGCCATCTAAAAACTGCACATCCTCTGCTCCATTTTTAGATGCCCCATTTTTTGAGGATATGGCTCAAAATCTAAATTTAAAAAAAAAAATGTCACCCTACGAGGGGAGTGATGGGCAAGAACGCAGAGGGAGAGCAGAGTGATCAGAAGAGTGAGCAGTGTGCAAAGAGGGAGCACTGGGAGGGGAGGGGTGGGGGTGAATCAAAAAGCAAAGAGGGAGCAGCAGGATGGAAAGCAGGGGTGGTTAGGGGTGGTTAGGCAGAAAGAGGCAGCATGCTGCAGTTTGGGAGAAATGATGGGGTGAGAGTGCTACAGAAAGAAAGGATGGAAAATGCAGAAGGAGTGATAAGGAACGAAGGACTAGACTGCAAGAGGAACTAGGGAGAGTAATGTGAGAGTTGGGAGCATGGTTGGGAGTGTAGCAGGGACTGGGGCGTGCGTGACATGGCAGCATGAGAGCATGCGAGTATGTGCATGACTGGCAAAGTGAGTGGATTTGGGAGTGTAAATTATGATGGGGAAATTGGTGAGTAGGGTTGTTGGCAAGTGGGGTGTATTTCACCATTACAAATCATCATGCCTTGCAATTCTTTAAAATCCCACTAGACCTGGAGAGCAAGTTCCTTAGTTTACATACTCATCCCAAGAGAAATGCACCGGCTCCAAGGTGACTGGACAAAATATTTACCATTGCTTTTTGTAAAATGGTGCATGTCGCCATAAGCACACTTCATATTTGCTGCAATGCTGCATTTGCAGTACACGAAAAATATGTTTAACATCCCCATACTCGCCAGCAAGGTCAAGTATCATGCACATTTTACTTGCAAGCCCTGTAATCATGCATGGGGGTGGAGGTCCTGGGAGCCCCTCTGCCAGACATTAGTCCTGGTTGTAAGAGACTTACCCAGAGTCTTTAGATCACCATCTTTCACAGAGAAGAAATATCCCAAACATATCAGCCCTGTAATCATGACCAATAAAGTTATTAAGCAGGCGCACACATTGAGAAAAAAGTAGAGCAAAGCAAACCATGTTCTTTCCAGCCAGGGACATCAAGGACTGTTCCCATTAGGCTCATGTATGGGGGCAAATATTGACAACCTGGCTCTCTTGTATCCTCACACACCGCCTCATTCTTGCAACCTGCCAATGAAGATTGCCCATGCCGAGAGCGGTGGACAGTCTTATTCTATTAAAGACAAGGAGGCGAACATTATGTTTTTCTTCCTTTATTACTGCATACTCTGCAATTTCAAATTTTAAACATTTTAACATCTTAAACTGATCAAGCATTTTTTGTTTGTTTTGTTTCTTAAAACCAAAAAAAGGTTCTTAGTTTATGAGTCTCTTAAAATATTCTCCCAGGACTACTAAACCCCCATAATCCTCTGTTTCTCTGAAGTCTTGCCTAGTCTTTAGTGTCCAATCAGGCCCGCTCACTCGTATATGTAGTCCCCTCTACCGATTCCTCCTCTTTCTTTGGCAGCTGATGTCCATGTAACTTTCCACTCCACCTAACTTTCAATCAACTGAACACTTCATTGCCATATTCTCAACCAGTCAACGATCTCTAGAACTGTGCTCCTGCATTTAAGGCTGTAATCCTCTCAGGTTTGTTTTCTCATCTTCCCCTGCAACCAATACAGAAATGATCATATGGCTGGGTTCTCCACAAAACATGTAACATATACCTTCATACATCATATTTTATAGTTCATATACATATTCGGCTATACGTATCCCTGGGTGGGATAGAATGCTCGCCTCCTTGTCTTTAATAGAATCAAGACTGTACAGCACTCTCAGAATGGGCAATCTTCATTCGAGACAGGAGGCGAGCATTATGCTTGTTCAAAGCTGTCAATCACTACATTCGCTATCTGAGAGATCAGCTTGAAATAAAAGGTTTTGAATGTGGATTCATTCGACCAATCGGCAGCTTTCATAATCTCTTGCAACGGCACGCCTGCTGAAAAGGCTCTAAAAGCCATTGTGCCTCTAACTGAATGTGCCCCAAACTGTGATAAATCCATGTCTGCCCAGTGCATCACCTATCCGACCCATCTGGCGATCGTGGGCGTCGCTACTGCATGAAATGGTTTTCTACGCGCAATTAAAATCTGGGTAACCCCTCTGGGTCTAGTTTGCGCTGTTGCCACTTCGTAGTGTTTAATGCATTGCACCACGCACAACTTGCGGTTATTGTGAAAACATGTGTAAGATATCGATGAATCTGGTCCTGTTCGGCACATTAAATGCCACCCCTTCCGGGTAAAAAATATTTCTGTCCATTTCCAAGGCCCTTACGTCTCAAACTCTCCTACAAGCTATGAGACAGAAGCATCGCTAATTTCCCTGAAAATTGAGACCGGGAAAGATACTTGTTCTGCAGCCACGATAAGACTGCCTGAACGTCCCAAAGCGCCGAATACTTGGGTTTATTTATTTATTTTATTTTATTTTGTATATTTGTTACACGCCCAGACCCTCAGATGTCACGGCGAGGTTATAAGATAGCTTAGGAATAAGTCACAATCAAACATTACAGAGGGTGCAATACAAGATATAGGTTACAACATATTCACAAAAATATACAGTGGCCTAAGTATTTACAACAGTGTCCGATGGAGGGGTCCTATCTTAGGGTGCTAATATTGGTTGAATAACCAGGTTTTAAGCTGTTTCTTAAAGAGCTTGAAGGAGGATGCTGTTTTGATGGTGATGGGTAGGGTGTTCTAGTGTTTGGGGGCTAAAGTGGTGAAGCTGCTGCCCCCTGCTCTAGTGGTTTTGAATCGAGGGGGGTCCAGGAGGAGTTTGTCGTTGGATCTCAGTAATCTTATGTTAGTTTTAGGATGCAGAGTGTTATTGAGGTAGGTAGGTCCTTTTTTAGTAATGCATTTGTGGGTGATGCATAGTGTTTTGAAAATGATGCGGGCTTTGATGGGGAGCCAGTGGGCATCTTTCCTGGTCTTGGATATATGGTCTGATTTTTTTATGCCTAGAGCTGCCCTCAGGACTTTGTTTTGCAAAAGTTGCATTTTGGCTAGGTTAGTGTTGGATGTGCCCAGTAGTAATACATTGCAGTAGTCCAATTTCGATAGGACCAGTGCTCTGGCCAGGGTGAGGCAGTTTGCTGGGGTCAGAAATTGTCGGCTGAGTGCGATTAATTTGGAAGTGTAGGCCGTGGAGGAGGAAAGTGCATTGATCTGTTTGGTCATGGTCAGGCTAGCATCGAAGTACACTCCCAGTGTTTTTACTTGTTTTGACACTGGGATATTGGTGCCGTCGATGTTGATAGTTGAATATTCTGGCTGAAGGGTTGCTAACTTGGCTGGAGCTCCTACGATGAGGACTTCCGTCTTCTCATCGTTAAGACATAGGCTGTTCAAAGCCATCCAGTTTTGTATGATGACGTACATTTTATTGATAGCTAAAGTGTCCTGGTCATAGTTGCCTGTAAGAGGTATGAGGATCTGGGTGCCATCCGCAAAATTAGTGTAAATGACACCCATATCGTCAAGTGCTGAGAACAGGAGCTTGGTATATGCGTTATACAGCGTGGGAGAAAGGCAAGAGCCTTGGGGCACTCCTATGGGGACTGGGATGGGGTTGGCTGCTTCTTTGCCTATGGACACTCTGGAGGTGCGGTCAGTTAAGAAAGATTTCACCCAAGCAGTGGCAGCCCCAGAGAAGTTGAATTCACGGGCAAGTGAGTTGCAGAGTTTGTCGTGGTCCGGCGGTTAGCATAATTTCATCCCTTTCAAGAGAGTCACAAAATAGTGGGGTGTTCACCTATCGGTCCGTCTTCCACTTTCTCATGAACTGCTGAAATAGCGGACCTGCACGTGCCTATTGCCCTATATGCGGCTCCCTCAGCGAATCGCTGCGACAGGAAGTTTAGTACCTGCACTACAGGGGCCAAAACGGGATCAGTATTAACTCCTGCGCAAAATGCACTCCATCGCTTCCACGCGGCACCATAGCTCCTAAAGGTAGACGGTGCCCAGGAGTTCCTGATGCACTCGGCAGTGAGCTGCGAAATTCTCAGGAGTCGCCATCTCTGCCCGAAACCCTGCATGCTATCAAGCGCAGTGTGCCCTCCAGCACTAGTGGATGGAGTTGCCCGTTCGGCCCCCGAAGGATGTCGGCCCTGTGCGGAAAACTTTTTTTCCACTGAAACCGGTAGGCTTGTTGTGTGCCCTGACTCTGAATACGGACAAGTGCAACTCACAAGTCAGGCTGCAATCTATTCCCATTCCTAATAACCACTAGGAGGGATTGTGTACAAACCCGAGGATCAGAGTCACAAGAAGATATAGATCTCTGAACCCCAAAGAATAGGAGTTGACTTTGATCAGCCTTGGTCCACTACTCCAAACTTTGTTCTCAAATATTCAGTGGAAAAAAAAAAAAAAAAAACATACACGCGAATTAATTTTGTTTCTCGACTTATTTTTCCCAACCGAGATACATCTCACTACCAAATTTGTTTTAATTATTTGCATTCCATGAAGCCAAAATAAAACTTATGTTTACTTGGAAAACACGAAAAATCCAGGATGCGTAGTTTATCCAAGGAAAAGGATTACAGGAATACAAAAACAAGGAATCAATTCCGAATAAAAAGCAATATCTAAATAGAACTGACTTGAATCAAACTGTCATAATCACTATAAAGGATTCGAGCATTAGATCCCTTGATTAGGTTCTATATTTGTGGATACCTGGCCCTGTGAGGAATCACTCTCAGAAAATACGTAGAAAGTTCCATCACTACTGGAAACCATGGATGCGACTTCCTTGTCAGGACTACCAACACTAACTCTGTTTTCCCCCATGCGGATCTTCGCTAGAACTCTCGTTAGCATTACGAATGGGGGAAAGGCGTAGTGAACTGCTCCATTGCACTGTTGTAAAAATGTCCATCCCTGCAGCTGCTGGGTCTATCCTCCAGCTGAAGAACTTGGGTATCTGCACTTTCAGTCTGGATGCAAACAGATCTGTGTCTAGGGGACCCCATAAGTCCTGAAACCGCCGGAAGCAGTCTGGGGGGGGGGGGGGGGGGGGGGGGAGTGTTCCAATTGCTGCAGTCCACTAAATATTGCAAATTCCAGTCCGCTATCGTGTTCCTATTCCCTGGCAAATATTCTACAGATACTGATATTCGTTGGCTAAGGCATTTTTCTTTCGCCAGTTCGGCTAACATCTTGGAGGAGGTTCCCCCTAGTTTGTTGTTATACCGGGCTGCCGAAATATAGTCCATTCTGAGCAGCACGTAGCACTTGACTCGGTCTTTGGTAAAAGCCTGCCAGAAGCTCCAAGCAGTTTATGTGGAGGGACAACTCCTCTTCGGACCATTTCCCTCTTGTCTCCAGGGAGCCGCATTGTGCTCCCCATCCGGCCCTGCTGGCGTCTGACTATCACGACGTCGGGGGAGTCCACGAAAATGGCCCTGCCGTTCCAGGCTTCCATGTTTTGTAGCCATCAGTGGATCTCGGTGAAGGACACTTGTCTAGCATTACCAATTGACGATAGCCAAGACCTCCTCGGAGGTGCCTTATCTTCAATCTCTGCAGTGCTCTGAAGTGCAGGGGTGCGGGAAAAATGGCTTATATGGAGGCTGCTAGTAATCCGACTATCCAGACGAGACTGCAAAGTGACACGACCTTGGCTACTACTGCTCTAAGATCTTTCTTTATGGCCTTTATTTTGCTGACAGGAGCTCTGAAGAAGCCTTCCTGATGTCTTCCATGAAGCCTAGCAACTCCATCCTCTGAGATGGGTGCAGATTGGATTTTTCTTCATTCATGACAAAGCCGAGAGACGACACTAGCTAGCACACCCAAGTGGCCTGTTCTCATAGGCTTTGCCCTAGGATAAGGATGTTGTCTAGGTACAAAATAATCCTGATCCCCCCACCTCTCTCGAATGGCTGCTGCCACTGGATGCATGAGCTTGGCAAACGCCCATGGAGCAGATGCTAACACGAACGGAAGGCATGTGAACCTCCAAACGTCCATCGGCATGGTAAGATAGGCATCCTTGAGATCTAATCTCACCAGCCAGTCTCCTTCTCCCAGCAGGTCTTGTACAAGATGAATACCTTACATCTTGAAATGCTGGTATACTACTCACTCGTTCAAGCTTTTAAAGTTGATGACTGGTCTGATCTTCTCTCCCCTGTGTACTAAAAACATGTTGCTGAGGAACCCTCGGTCCTCTCCCTCTCTATTGCCCCTTCAAAGGGCCTATGTATCCTCGCCGGCTCTCACGCTTGCTTGGGGGTACCTACAAATTCTAACTGCATGCCAGAAACTGCTTGCAATACCCATGCATCGCTGGACAACTCCCCATGCATTCAAGAACCAACGCGTTCTGCCTCCCACCATTGGAGGAGCTGCTGCCTGTGCACTGTTTGGCGTGTTCAGTCTACCTGTAGGCACCTCTGCTATTCCTGGGGAACCGGGCGATGGTTGGGGGGGGGGGGGGGGGGGGGGGGGGAAATCTTGTTGGCGGGTCTCCCAGTATTGGGCTCTAAGTCCTTGAGGTCTTCTTAATTGCCCGACACAACTGGGCGCCTGACCTCTCTGCCGTCCGGTCCCAGCAAAGACTTGCCCCAAGAAAATTTGCCGGATGGAGGTTTGTGCTTTCTCAAGTGCCGAATATGTCCCCACAAACTGGGACATTTCTTTTGCAAATGTGTCCCCAAATAACAGGCCCTTTGCCTCTCCGTCTGCCTCGTACAAGGCCAGATCGCTCAACTTACCATCGATCTTGAACAGCACCCCACATCTCCTCGCCGCTGAGAGGGTGCAGTTAGCATTGCCCAATAAGCACACCGCCCTTTGGGCCCAATTCCCTGGTGCCACCACGTCCACTAGTTCAACAGTGTCTGATGCTTTTTCTGCCAGGTCAATTATTTTGGCGAGTGGACCTGCCAGGTCCAGGGCTCTGTCCTGGCATCCTCCCCACACTCTTATCTACCCCTTTTCTCATGTCCTGTGTCACCTTCGTGACTAATGTCACCATCTTAGGGTCCAACTCTGGGGTATCTGTGACCTTTCCTGGCAGTAGCGGCCTGGGGCATTCCGCTCTCATTTTGGCTCTGACTTCTGTGTATCTGCTTTCGCAAGTGCTGTGCCATATATTGGGCCACTCTGGGTGACGGCACCCACTCTTAGGACCTCAGATGTGCTATGGCCTCAGGGTCAAACATCAAGAGGTCCTTCCTCGTCATCGACGTGGGGCTCCTTTGCAGCCTTAGGTTGAAGGATAATGTCCTCGCCCTCATCGTCTGGCGAGTATCCCGCATCTTCCTCCGCCCCTTCATTGTCCACCCCTGAGAGAGGGAGTCGAGAGTCCGGCACTGCCGCCCTCAAAGGCCTTTCTCAGCCTGCTTATAAAGTTGGCTGACTCTAAGGGCGTAGAGCCCACCCCTTCCGTGGTGCTCGGGGGCGTCAAAGAGGCAGTCCCCTTCCAAGCTTTTTTACAGCCCTGGTCAATCCATGACTCTGGGTGTCTTTCTGATGTTCCCTCCCCTGGTATCAAAGCCCTCTTTTTTCTGGGTCCTTCACTCTCCTCCGCCTTATACTTATAAAGCTTGGCTTCCAGGTGGTCTAGCCTCTGGGTTAAGGGCATCATGCCCTCAGTAACTGCTCGCGATAGGGAATCTCCCAGAACCATCTTGAAAACGAGGGAGAGATCCTCCTCTACAGCAGGCTGCTCTCCCCATTCTTCAGCACTCCATTTAGGGGAAGTGCTCTGAGAGGCTGTGCGACTCCTATAGTGTGCCATTATAACCAAATGAGCTGCTGAGAGCTGCTGGAGGGAACCCAGATGCTTAGTCACACAGTGTTAATCTGCTTTCTTTTTATAAAAAAGTAAATACATTTAAAAATGAATTAGCTCTGCCACGTTGCAATGCACTGAGACGTCAGCCTGTGATGCGCAAATGTATCTCTTATGACGAGATCCATCGCGTTGTGTGTGTCGGGAGAGACACCTGTGCTGCTGGCATCCGCGGGGTCCTAGAGACCTCTGCGCCGTGTATTGCCTCACACGGTGTGCAAGGAGGTGGGGCAGGCTGCCTAACGCAGGTGCAATTGCCCACGGCTCTGGCCCCAGCCACAGAGTTAACCGCGAGAAATGGGGAGATAAAATGAAGGCCAGCGGTACTGTGCGTTCACGGTCTGTCGTGTACTGAAACGCTAGTCACCCGCTTGCGCACATAACGTGGCATGCTTCTGAAGACATCTGCGTAATATCTATGACTAAAGTAATCACGCTTGTGCAAAACTGTCACATGCTTGTGATAATGGTTTAGCAAACACTCAAGTTTACATTTTAACAATCACACTGACGGGATTACAATCTTTAAAGCAATTGCACGGTTAGCTAGTAACAAAGGGTACTTATCCCCTATAAAGCAACAAAGAAAGAGGAGAAATCATAGAAGAGGGGACTACATATACGAATGAGCAGAGACTGATTGGACACTAAAGGCTAGGCAAGACTACAGAGAAACAGAGGATTATGGGGTTTAGAAGGCTTGGGAAAACATTTTAAGAGACTCAAAACTAACAACCCTTTTTTGGTTTTAAGAAACAAAAACGAACAAAAAATATTTGATCAGTTTAAGATGTTAAAATGTTTAAAATTTGAAATTGCTGAGTATGCAGTAATAAAGGAAGAGAAGCATAATGCTCGCCTCCTGTCGCGACATAGAATCTTACACCATCCTGTCAAAAAAAGAAAAAAAAAAGATGCTGCAACAATTCTGCAATAAATACAATGTGCTGCAAGATCTGCTTTTTTATGCTGCAAAATGTTCAATTTCATACCTGAATATCGTGCAGGGTCTACATAAATGCTCGCTACCAGGAGCTCTGGAAAGAATTCTTCTAGCATGGAGTTAGAAAGGCAGACCAAGACCGGGGCCTAAAACTACTAAGCAGCCAAATAAATCTGCTGGAATAGCATTGGGTCCTGGACTTTTCCACCAGGCCGGTTTCCTTAAAGCGGTTAATACCTCTATATAGGAAAATCACAACAAGAGTTTGTTATGGGATAAATCCTCTCTGCCAACAATCACAACGGCTCCAGAGTTAACTGCTAAATTATCACAAAGGGATGAAAAATGAATCACCCAAACTTTATCTGGAACATTGGCATGAATCAGATTTTTATTGCATATGTTTTTGTGGCAGTGTTTTAAGAGTTCTCAAAAAGTCCTAGAGTTGGACTTTACAGCAGCCAATAATAAACCTTCCCAGGCATGTTCATCCAGTACCACTTTCCTTGTGCAAATAACCTTTTTGTAAGTTTCTGTATTTTTGACAATCAGTTTCTCAAATTTAGGGCGATCAGCAACTCTGCCCCATGAAGCCAAGAGTCCCTTTTCACAGCTGTATTCTGTGGTAATGCCTTAAGAAAGTAGATCGAGATTTAAGGATTCATCCCGATAACATTTCAGCACTATTTCTAGTGAAACACCAGCCTCAGGAATAGAAATTGCAGCACAGAAATCTGTAGACCACATTTAAGAGTAATTTCTTAGCCAGCACCTCCCACCGCCCTCATTATGGCAAATGTCTGCCAAAGGGGCAGATTTGTAGCACAAACCTTCTTGTCTGAGTTTGGACTTTCCACCAACATAGAGTAGCTTCTGGACCAGCCACGCTCTTGTGATGCTTACTTGCTTGTGCCCAGCATAGATTGGATTTTGTTAATTTCTCTCAAATATGAAAGCATGGGACTCTCCAACCCCCATCTGGGACCCTCACACCATTGTTTCACGTGCAACCCTTTGGCCTAAAAAGGGTGGCTTCCAGAAAACTGCCAAAAGCAAATCCAAGCATGTAAAGGAGGCTGTGGCCAGATGACGTTCGGACCCACTATTTGGACCTGTGTGTTTTATATTCCCCCCCATTTCCTCCGACTTCAAGTTGTGTTTCTTGTGGGCCAGTATTGTCATTTTACCAGCTCATGTGTTCTGGTACTTAGAACAATGGACTTCAGAAATCCTAATGTATGGTATTTTCATGAAGGAGACCGGCTTTCAGCAGCTTCTTAGTCATTAGAAGCTGCAATTCATTAAGAGTTTAGATACTAGCTGAGGTGGAAATTGCAGAGGGGTGGGATAAAGTGAGCAGTAGCCTGGCAGTAAAAAGACAGGCGCCCAGGATTGCAGCAGATTCAACCAGCACCATGCCCCTCCATGGCTGCTCACTCCACACTTCAATCCTCCACCAGTCCCTTTCATAAGCATAAGGTCTCACCTGGTTAAACTATAGACCCATGCCCCACCAAAAGTGGGAACCACAATGCATTCACCTTGATGAGCTCATGCTGCCCATTTCCAAGTCCATTGATGCAATACATACTGTGAAGCCCAGAGAAGGAGGCAGAAAGTCCTTACGTCTATCCAAGCCCAATATGAATCTAAGCTCCTCTGGGCTGCAAAGATCTGGCATGTCCTGTGCAGCTTCTTTTGGCATCAGTCCAGCTCCCCAAGGAAAGCAACACCACAACCGCTTCCCATTGGCTGACCACACCCCTCAGCACCAGATTTTATTAAGGAGGCTCTTCTCCCACTACTTTCCATATTACTTCCCTCCAGAAGCCCTGCATACCAATCATGATTGCCTACTGTTTTCCACCCAACCTCTTAAATGTCATGTACTCATCCCACCCTCCTCTCCTCTCCTCTCCTCCTGCACTCTAGTTTGCATCTTTTCTTCTCCTGCCGCTCCAGGAATATATTACCAGCTTCCATTGCTAGTAACAGCCCACACTACCATTCCTGTCCCTTGCTCCCACTAGTCCTCTACATTCCTCTTCTCCAGCTACTTCCAACCCCTAGCTTAATTTCTCCACCAGCGCATCTGCAGAGTAAGTGCCATCAGTCAAGTACCGCTTAGCCCGCTGTGGAGCACGCTGCCGATTTCTTGCCAGTTCCTGTGTTGAGCTGTGGACTCCGTAAAAAAACAAAAACAAAAAAAAAAAAAAAAAAAATCGTTCAAGCAAAGACTTTCTCCAAGTCTCTGGCTGGACTTTTGTGCTTGTGATATAACTGTGTGCGCACCTGCGGAGCCAAGTACCTTCAGTCAAGTACCGCTTAGCCCGGCATGTCCGGGTGCCGGTGGGGGCAATATTTGACTGAGAATTTGTGAAAACAGGGTTGAAATTGTGCAAAGTATATATTTATATTGATTTTCTTACATGCAAGCAATGTATTCCTTAACATGTATGCCTACAAATTCAGCGTATAAATCCAATATGGCCTCTGTGGGCTGTTCTACAAACGCTTGCATATCGCACAAATCCATTACCATTACCCTGCTTAGACAGGCCAAAATGGTGTCTGCCGTCACGACGCAACATTCTTCTACAAAGCCGTCCCTGAAAACATTCCAGTGGGAGGGCAAGGGCCTGTCAGAGGTTTCCAAATCGATTCTCTATTTCGCTCTGTGTCCGACACGGACTGGAGCAACAAACGTGGCACTCAGCACGAAAAGAAGCTGCTCAGCCATGGTTTTGCCAATGCCTCAACTTCTCTCAGACATTACAATGCTACATAACGAAGAAGGTACAACAAATATGCATGCTAACAAATCACTGGCAGTTAGCCCCACGATATCAGTGCAAGACAGCCTAAATATTTCAAAGATTAGTCATCATCATGAAGGTGATATCTCGCTATATGCGAGTCAATGTGAGTCACCTAAAACCATTTGTAGTGAATTTACAGATCAGGTGGATGGCTACATGGATGACACGCAAGCTCAGAGACTCTTCGGTATATGTTCATCCCACTCCTCGCCAATGTCGTAAAGATCCTCCATCAAACATTAACATTGCCCATACAGCGATGTTAAAACTAACTTTGTCGGCAATAAATGCCACTACATTGACCCTATTTAAATTGTTAGATAATCAAAAGCTCTCGACTCGAGCACAACAAGTGGAAGAAATCTTTAAGTGGATGCTTTCGAACCAAGCCTCTAGAACAGCCGCTCTTCCTGCTACAGCAGAGTCGAATTTCTACATTTGATTCTGTTCCAATGTTCCCAGAGATCATTCGACCGGTTGCGATCAATGATAACACTCAGATTCAATCCATGGCGGAGAATTCATGGGTGAGCATAAATCACAATGATAAAAGTCAACTGCCTGCAAAACCAATCAGTGTCGGAAAAACGATTGATAAAACAGATACGAAAACAAAGCTTATTAGACATACTCAGATAAAAAAAAAAAATCCAAAATCATGCCTGCCCCAAAGTTTTCTAAAACAATGTTGCCTCTGTAATGTCTATTTTCGAAACTTGTCTCTTTCATCAAACTCAAGTATCAATCACACAAGTTGTTACCCACCTCAAGACTTGCTTGGTAACTGGATCTGAAAATGTTGAAGAGAAGACAATGAGGTTCCTCCTAGGGACCCCTATACCACCGACTCTGAGAGTCAGGACGCACAGGAACCCCCAGGGAAAACCCCCAATGGGGGGAAAAAACCCTGTGTCGGGCTGCTAGGAACCGTAGAGTCCTGAAATCAGCCGGAATAAACTTCCTCTGTTCAGGCAAGGAGATGATCGTCAATGGACCCGTAGAAATGAAAACTGTGTAAAATAATACACAAAGTGACAGGCTGGTGAATATAAAGAGTAAGTAAGAGAAATAAAAGTAAACAGAAATCACGGATTACCTGGGTCTTACCCGGTCTATCTTAAGGTAAGAACAAGACGAAGCAGGAATTCTGTCCCGATTCTATAAGGCTAAAGAAGGATAAGTTGGTTACCCTTCCTATAGAATGTTACAAACTGTCTTACTACCTAAAAGTGCCTCCCTTACCGTCTTTGTGATTGCAACAAAGAGAAATCCCTGTCCTGTACTTCCGGGTAGAATTTCCTACTGATTCCGTGGCTATGGCTGGGGTCAGAACTGCTATTGTAAAGATAACGAAAATAGCAAAGAATAACTAATAACTAATAAGAGTATCCATCGGAGATAATGAGTGAGTGGAGAGAAACAGACCACTGAGCGTAGTGTACCTGTGGAAATCACAAAAGGAACGAGGAAGATTCGTAATGAAGAAAGAACCTTTGTCTGCAAGCCTGGCGGGGTTTTCTAGCGTGCAATAAGAATACACAAAAGAGAACAGCGTTAGAGGGTGGTAGTAAGGAGTAGGAAATAGTGGTTAAGGCAGATGGAGATCTACGCGAAACTTACGGAGCGTACAGCTTGTCGTAAAGAGAGAAGCAACGAGTCTTGCGACGGGTTGGGTGTCCGGATATACTGTGCGGAAGTCAGGGGGCATGGTCAACCTTCGGTTGAGATCTGGAGAGAACGCTAGAGCGTTACAGCCCGTTCCGTAGATACCCGGAAGTGTTTGAGCCGAGTTCGAAAGGCGGCAAAACACTGCGGAGACCAAATTAGGTCTAACAGCCTCCTTTTATTAAAACGGTTTCTGCGGCTCCTAAAATCATAAAAGGGGACGTGCCTTTACAGTTAGACCTCACATCCGCTGTTACAACCTTGCAAAAACACACTAACGCCGCGGATACGAATAGACCTTCCCAGACTTCTGGTAGCTGTGGGGCGCAAACTCAAAGCCCTCGTCAGAGTACCCCTCTGAACTACTCACTGTTGAACAAACTAGTTCATGCTATTGAAAATCGCCAATCCCAATCTCAACATAAGGGCACCGATGAGTGGTGTAAGACCTAATGATCCCCCCCAAGTAGTGAGACATCTTGCTCGATTGAGAAGATAAAAAAAATGGTGGAGGAGTATTTGGAGACAAGATTACTTTCACGCACGGCCAATAAAGAGAATAGCGTAACAATGCTTATACAAACCTTTCCTTCTGACATCCTAAGACATTCACCCAATCGCCCAACGGACCCCAGCCATATTGACATAATGCCATCAGCGATTGCTGTACCCGTGAGGTCACAATCAAGCAACTTGGCTGATATTCATTTCATGGTCAATGCTCCCAAGGGAACTGCAAATCAAAAATCCAAGCCATTTTAACTGGCGCTAACAACCAGAATGATGTACAACTACCTGAAATGTCAAGCTCAAGAGTGCCCAGCCAACAAGCAACAAATTGCTATAAACAAGCGTTACTAAATATCTCTCCTCATTGTGAGGCTATCTATAACCAAAACGCAGTCTCCTTACCACCTCATACACAAAGTATCAAACACAACCTTAGACCAAACTGCCATTCTTTGATAACGAAATGTCGTGGAGGCCAATTCAACTCATATGACCTCAATCAGAAAAGTGTCCTCAACATCTTTAACAATGTTATTGAACTAGAGTACATCACTTCCGGTGACAGATTTAATTGAGTTCATTGCAGGGAGGAACTTAACTGTAGTAAGGCTATAGATCCCCTCAGGTGGTGTGCTAAATGCCATTTGGAGAGCCAAGACCCTGCCCACTCCCAAAACCAAATTAGCTACCCAATGTACTCCTCAATGAGCTCTGGGGCTAACTTAATCCAACATCAGGCAGTACAACATAACAAACCGTCATTATCGAGAGCATAGCTGTCGCGACCGGAGTCGTACAAGTTACTCTCGTTATGCTGCTGGAATACAAGAGGCATGGTCATCTTGAGTCCTCCATACGCAACTTCAATGTTTCGTTTGACTTTCTAGTATTTCAGGAAACATGGTTACTCGAAATACCTTTGTGGGACCACTATACGATTGCTTTTGTACCAGCCTCGAGAGGGGCTAAGAGCAGACCATCTTCGGGGTTACTAGTGGCAGCAAGAATAACCTCAGAATTTGTGATAAAACCATGGCTGACCTACAGTGTATTTTTACTATTAGTCAAATTGGTAAGCCCCACTGGCTCTATTGCTCTAATAAACATCTATCGAAACCCTGAGAGAACATCGGATGATAACATTCTATTTAGAACTTGTGAATATGCTAGAAGCCACAGCAATGTCCTGCAACATTACATCTATCATTATAGCAGGCAATATCAATATTGATTGCTAGAGCATAAGGACTGCGCCAACCAGGAGGCTAGAAGATGGTCTGACTATGTCAGAGAGGGTCTGACTTTATGTCAGAGAGAAACTTTACAATGCTAAATGGGGCAGTGAAAGGAGATTTACCAGCTCAACCCATATTGCATAGGCAAAACTGGTCTAGTACCATTGACTATGTATTCGTGGACACCAATTTCTTTTCACAGATCTCGCTAAATGTAATACCTCAATCTTTTAGTGATCACAACTTGCTAACTATTGTATTTTTTGTGGAAGAAAGCTGTATCTGAAGTAGACCGCCAATTCCTCACACAAACACTTGTTGTCAACAATGCTAGATCTCGTTTTTCATGGTCATCACAAAAGCTCTGTATTTAATAACACAATTGAATGGCATGCTGCACATATTCCAACAAGGCAAACCTGTACTTTGTATGTAACCGATGCTACCCTGTAACTTTTTGCATTTTCTTTACTGTTGCGCCCGGTTACCTTCGGGTCTGCTGCGCATTATAAGTAAATAAAACAAACAATATGCTCAATTTAAGGATAACATCGTGATCAGGAAAAATCAGTCAGTCAAACAGTCATACCTTTGACCCTGAAGTGCGAGAAAGAAGAGCCGCTTATTGCAAAGAACGCAAACTCATATCAAGATCAGCAAACCCATCACCACAAATTGCCCCGAGATCAGCTAAATGTTATACAAACTGGGTGCGACCCCGTAGAGCGAGGCTATTTCAACAGGACAGTGAAATCTTTAAGTCCAAAGCTTCTATAAATTCGGCAGACACTTGGCTCCTACTTAATAATCGTAGCCATTACTGTCAAATTGATGCACAGGCTAATGGTGTACAAGAACACCAGTGCATCCAACATTTTAAAAGACATATCTGGACACTGCATTACAGAACTTCAATCAGTTTTGGATTTAATAGAGTATTTGGATATTGGAGTGCTCAATAGACACCATTATAGAATTCATTAAAAAGACAAGTAATTCTAGGGCAGCCGGTCCAGATGGTCTTCATAACATCATGTTAAAGGATAATCCACAGCTTTGGGCATCAATTTTGCATACCATGTCTCAGCAAATCTTAAAAAATAAAGCCTTACCCTGGTCGTGGCAAACCTCCATAATACTACCGATATTCAAGAAGGGCGACTGTTCCTTACCAACGAACAATGGACCCATAGCCCTTCTCGATATACCTGGGAATATCTTTGCGAAATGTGTTTTAAGAGACTTCAACGCATGCACTCTCATAATCTTCGCGATACACAACAGTCGTACTTTGTTGCTGGGATGGGAACAGGCATAAACTTATTGTGCCTAAACGCGATAAAATCTCAATGTCATCATATCAAACAACAGCTTTCTTTGGGTTTGCTGCATTTGACTCAGTATCTAGAGCCTTCTTGGTAGCCAAACTCATTCGAGATCAATGTCCTGCAACTCTGTGCGACATCATATATAGTTTCCAATCCAATACGTCCATCCGTATTCGTCTCAATTTGAATGTATTACTCTACTTCCATACCCACATCGCGTGGACTTAAGCCTGGTTGTCTGTTAGCATCAGCTGCATTCAATTACTTCATTCATGATGTGAAATACACATTTGAAACAGTATGCTCGGGCTCACCAACAGTTAAGGGAATAGCCATCAAGGCACTAATGTATGCCGACGATCTGGTTTTAATAGCAAAAACCCCAATTGGTCCACAAAAGCTCCTCACTACATTTGAGCAATACATCAATGTCAATGAATTGAAAATCAATACATCTGAAACGCAAATAGTTAATTACTGTCCATCTAAATCCGGACATAAATTGAGACCCCTGGATTATCAATAAAACTAGACTAGAGATTGTTCCAAATTACATTATTTGGGAATGTCCTTTGAAGGTTCGGCTAAAGCCATGGACCAGGTAACACGCATTGAGCGAAAACTGACCACAGCTATATCTCAAACCAAAATTATATTGCATCGATATGGCAAATTTTCTCTTTTCCCGGCATTGATGTATTGGAAATCCAAAGTAATTGCCACTGTCTTATATGGTCTGGAAACAGACATGCCACTCGCCTCTCATATTTGACTGATGGGAAAACAAATACTGGCAGAAAATGCTACAGCTGCCCCAATGCATCCCAATATCCTGGATTCGATGAGTTGGGCCTAGTATCGCTCCATGCAATTTATCATTGGAAACTGTGCTTTATTTCGTAAATGTCTAATATACACCACAATGCCTGTGATGTTCAAAACTATCTGAATATCTGTTCACAAGTAAGCACATGTTTGTCCAGCGATGGTTGTTAAGATGTTATCGAGTGCTCCCTCATGCAGACATTACGGCTAAAGCTAAGATCTACTGCATGGACTGGATTGACAAATCGACAGCTATGTTTACAATACAAACTTCTTTCCTCAGATATTTTCCGTCCTAAATCAATGGGTATCACGGAAAAACATCTAGTGAAATCTCCTTCTGTCTTTTATAGACATGCCATATTACATTTTTTCGCTTTAACCTATGGCCAACCAGAGACCTACTCTATAAACGGAAAATTCTAACTCATGCTCAGAATGTCTGTCGATTCTGTCAATCATTAGAAACGTTGATCGATCGTACAAACATTTCCTATGTACCTTACCGTAGTTTTCCTCACTTTTACACATGCGAAATCAGGCAGCAGGACGTGGCCATCTTGTGCTAATCGTATCCTTTGCCGCATCACACTTAGGTGAACTGCCCTGGCAGCACTAAATCATGTTCCCCGCCCCTGAGGCGGACATCACTAGACGCGTACAGCCTATTTCACAACGCCAATGCACGTCTCGTGTCAACGTTCTCTGTGCTCCATCTAATGACGTGTCTCCATGGAAATGGCAAGATGCCCCTTTCCTTAAGTATGAACAGACTGCTTCTCATCAGACATCAGATTTGCTTTTCCAATCGTTTCACCGTCTTTTTTTGTGTATCCTGTGGCTTGTTTCTGCTCTGTTCAGCTATCTTCGTTGCTCGTAGCCCATTCGTACAGATACTAGTACCATCATTACTTTCTATTTTAATTTTGTCGCACAATGGCAACAATACAGCCCTACCAGTATGAGCCGGAGTATTCCGAGGCGGAATTACTCGAAAGAGAAAGATGCAGAAACAATGGAGCTTCGGACGACAGTTGGGTGGACGAATCACCAGATCAAGAGCCTGAGCCTAGTCGGATGGACGACGTCTCCACCTGGTATACCTGCAATCGGTACAAGGTAATGCCAATCAAGGAGAACTGCTGCAGGCGAGAAAACTCTAGATGCTTGTCCTACATATCGGAAGACGAGACACGGCCGCAATGCGTTACCAAGCTGCATGACTTCAGGGCAGCCTGCTTCACACGGTCCGTGTTGAGGATTAAGATGGTGCTTATGCACGAATTTCGCACAACAGTTCGCCCTCGCAATCCAAATAACAAGTAAGTGTACTCTAGATGTGATGTCACTTAGGCCACTAACATTTCATGTTTTTCTCCTATATTGTCTTTCATCTATCACTGCCAAATGAATGTAGTCTGGCAATTCAATAAATCTCTCGCAATTTGGGGAAATCATAGTGGTCATCTTATGTGTCTTTCACGTACAACAAACAAAAAAATATTTCTCTGTGTCCCAAATGAAATGGAATGCATAGTTGTTCACTTTTGTAATGTGTCTACACTTTAAAGTCCAAGTTGTTTGATCCATGAAGTAACATTTATACTGGCAACAATGCCATGGAATACAAGATTGCATTTTCAACTAAGGTTTCATACACTTCTCTTGTTCATTTAAATACAGTTTGTATCTTTCTCTTCCACAGGTGTACAGGCTGGTGGCCTATCGTACGTTTATATGGTGGCTTCATGAGAGGCTTGGACACCGCGCTCGACGAGTAACACCCAACTGTGTCGTTGGTGCAATTAGAGACATTCCCCAGTGACAGCAGTCAGTACAGGGGATTTTCACACACTGTGCTGCAACCCAAAGTATATAATGTGTAGTACATTTGTGCCATCAACATTCAACATCAGCAACAAAATTTTAAAAAAACAACTTTTATGAATGGTTGTTTCAATTTTTCAGTGAATCAAGGACACGCTCACTTGTCCAGGCAGGGCTGACTTTGGGGGGGGGGGGGGGGGACGGCCGAGGTGCCAAACACCATGTACACTTCAAAGGTATCTTCCGCGCAGGGGCCATTGAACACATGGCCTAGCCAGACCCAGTGTCTCCAGGAAAGCTCCCCTGAAGCAGGCCGCGCCACTGCTATCCACATAAGACTACGCCATATACACGTCACTCATTCACATAAACACCCATTTTTCTAATTCTTTATAAACCCCTTGATATTCATCGTGAGAACATCTGTGAGCACTAAGTTAACTTGTGATCGTGCTATCTAAGGACATCTGTGACTACTGAAAGTCAGCTCGTCATTGTGCTACCTGTGAACATCTCTGGGCATTGGAAGTCAACTCGTGATCGTGCTACCTGTTCTCCTGCAACCAACTACCCTGCTTGCTGAATCTGTTTGTTGGTCAAAGTAAGGGAAGGTCACCTAATCATCTATTCTTGATCTCTACATTTTGAATGAATGTACCCAGTGGTGTAATGTTCATTCATCTCATTGCCATTACCATTGACTTATGTTTGATTTGTTCTCGATATATAGCAATTGTCATCAGTGTCAACTGGGATAGGATTGCATCCGTCGCGGGCCGTGTCTATAAGCAGGTTTCCTTTTGATGCAGGATAGTACATTCAAGGGAGTAACACGTTACAATTTGCGTCACATCAGTTGTGTATGAAAGTTATCCTAGAATACAGTTGGCTACGCTACACAGGTTTTGCTTCTGCAACCAAAACAAACATTGCATTAAAAAAAAGTATGATATAATTACATCTTTCTCACTTATTCATGCAAAATAATTTAACAATGTGGCCTTTTTTTGTTTACAGATTTTTCTACAACGTCTGCTTGTATGGTTTACGGTTGCCGTTCTAAGACCCATAACATACCTAAAGGCACAATAATGCCTATATTCCCCCCCCCCCCCAGGACTCTAGACCTAATAGGAGAATGGGTCAGATGTTGCAGATTTGCGCTGGAAGAGCTTGAAAGTAGAGCCCAGGATGTCTTGGGGGCCTTCAGGGGTGATCGATTCTGCATCTGCAGCCTGCACTTTGCCACGAATCGCAGCACACAAAGAAGCATCGACTCGGAACGTCTCTTAAAATTGCTTC
This sequence comes from Ambystoma mexicanum, assembly GCF_040938575.1. NCBI lineage: Eukaryota > Metazoa > Chordata > Amphibia > Caudata > Ambystomatidae > Ambystoma > Ambystoma mexicanum. Next base: position 1,303,692,601 of record NC_090932.1, read on the forward strand.
CAAATACAATTCCAAATCTATTCATGCACACGCTGCCTCAGGTGAGTCACAGTTCATGATTTAGCTGTAGTCCTTGGGGTACTGAACAGGTAACTAGATGGACAGATTGGTGCTTTAGGTGTAAATGTTTCTTGCTAAACTTTGCATATTTACCAGATTGTATTGCTCTATAACTATACCCCATTTTGCTAGACATCTGTCCCTTGTTTTAGTAACATCAATGATTTATGAACACATAAAACTATGCTATAGTGCCCTTCGAAATAAGCACAATCTTTTCATAATCGGTTGCTTCACATGTCAATTTTTTGTAGGTGAGCATATTCATTGAAGCAGACTATTGGTAGTGACGACATCCCAGACACGTCCAGTATAACAATGGTGAGCCATACAGACTTGTTGAAGTTCATATTCTTGATCTTCCCACAGATCTAATTTTCCCTTTACCACTTTGTGACAATGCACTGAAAATGAAGCAGCAAAATTCGGCATCCATTTCTTTGCCGGAGTGAACAACAACTTTGAGCGCCCATCAGGTAGTTCTATTTCGCTATTTGATTACAGTAAGGTAATATGTATGGAATTTTAGATATGAAATAGTTTACGTATCCTGCAGTTTGTTAACATATGGTTTCATTTATGGGTTTTTATTGATATGTACCATTGACTACATCCGATTGTGTCGGTTGAATTTCACTGTTACGCAGGGACTTAGACTACAATTACATCATCCATTGGAGCTGCTTTAGAGCATGAGGGAATGCGTACTGACAGTTCTGTTGAATGAAAGAAAGTATATCCTACATCTGATATTATTAGACAGTGACATTATTATAAACTAGCTTCTTTTCAAACTTTTACCATTTCAGTTCTAACGTTACAATTCCTACCCTAATGCCGAATACAATGCAAACTGCTTGAGTGCAACATTACAAGCAGTGGGTTTCACACAGTGATCTCTAATCGAGTACAATAGCCATCAATAAGGTGAAATTCGGAATGTATATCTTGACTAAAAGACGTACATATTTCAGGGGTATGTATGTAAGCGATATGTGCGAGGAAAGAATTTGATTCAAAAAAACGATTGAATTTTTTAATGAATATTCTATTCAAGGGATGTATACAAGGTCGGGAATTAGAAGAGGCGGCACATGAAGTGGCGGACCAGCTTGCTGGTGCGGTGGTTACAGTGAAGAACAAAGTTTCAAAGAAAATCAAGAAAACAAGGGTAACTAAAACAATTTTGTATACAAAAAGTGGTTTGGGCTGGTGTCTTCATAACATGTTTTTATTTTAAAATCTAAACTGCTATATACTGTATGTTGGATTTACATTGAATATGTTTTTAAAACCCATCTCCTAGGGGCCCAGAAGAAAACAAAGTATGAAGACACAGACCACAAATGAAACAAGAGATGCTGCTTGCCAAACAGATTTCACCATGGAGTAAGTATTATTTGAGGCACGGCGTAGTCCAAATCAATAAGCAGACTCGAGCGGCTTATGCCCAATGGCCAGAAAATGAATGGAATGTAAACGGCGAAGCAAGCAAAGTGTTTTTGGACCATTGCTACAATGTGAGACCTCGACAAGATGAAGAAACTGAATATAAGGAAGATGCTTTTGAACTACTCAGTGACCACTTGACACAATCTATACCCGCAAAAAAATGGCCACCCAATAAACAAGCGACATTGGTTTCTCCAATTTGTGTGCAAATAAGCTGAAATTACAGATGCTGAAGCCTCAACGCAAATTGGCTGAGGAAATAGCCAAAGAGCTTGACTACAGTGTGTCCTGTTCGGCCGATATAACCACCACAGTTGAGTCACAAACCACATTCATGCAGGCCGACAGTCTAATAAAAAGGAACAGCTTGTATTCGACAGCTGCCACAGATTATACGGATGCTGAAATGTGTCCAGCCAGTGAGGGGGAAAGTATGCGGGGAGCCATTGGTGAATGTGACTCGTGTATCACAAGGCACTTAACCTGAAAATCCAAGCCACATGTGCCCTGCTCCATGCAGCATTTTCAAGGTCAGCTCAACCGATGCTGGGCAAAGTGCCAGCTGGAAATATACTGTGTGCATCAGTTTTACTTTTCAGTGGCTCTACTTTTAGTAAATTCTCCAGCTTCTGTCAATTTGTGGGACTTCAGTTCCTTGCTAAAACGCAGTACTATAAATATCAGAGATAATTTTTATTCCCCGCCATTAGTGAAGCCTGGAAAATTAAACAAATGTCAATTGAAAGGACATTCTCTGACAAACGGTTCAGGCTAGCTGGGGATGGACAGTGTGACAGCCCCAGATTTTCAGCAAATTACTGCACATACCACTTTCAGGACATGGAAACAAAAACTAATTGTGAATTTGGTGGTCGTGCAGGTGTCTGCAGGTGTCTGAATGCAAATACTCAGTGGCCATGGAGAAACAAGGTTTTATAACATCCCTGGAAGATCTCCAATCGAGGGGAATGCAAATAGACCCGATAGCCACCGACAGACATGTTTCAAAAGCCAAAGACATGAGAGAGCAGTTTCCAAACATTCGCCATCAATGCACGTTGCCAAATAAATAAATAAAAAAGTGTTTTAAAATAAATCACAGCTGCTGGTAAAAAATAAATAAAGGTTCAGAAAATATTTTACAGTGGTCCCAGTCTTTGAGCAACCATCCAAAACTTGGTGGGTCTATGGAAATTCTACTTGAAAAATGGCGCTCATTGAAGCACCACTGTTCCAATGTTCACTCATGGACACAGAACCAACATTTTCACCAATGTACACATGGACCTTTATTGGAGGAGCAGGAACGCAAGAAGTGGTCGGTTCCATCTTCAGGTCCACACAAAGCTGTTGAGAAGATAGTGTTTTATAAAACTCTATCAAGAGATCTGAAGGGACTCACAATTCTGTCACAAGGGAGATTTGGAGCTGTTCCACAATCTGTGCCTAAAGTACAGGCCCAAGAGATTGCATTTCGGCATGGACGGGATGCAATATCGGACATTACTCGCGGTTTTAGCACATCTGGAGAACGTAGGGAGAGAACAATAGAGGACTGCAGGAAACTTTGGGATGCTTCATTACACGATGGCCTTTACTAAAATAAGCAAAAAAATGGGTGGTCAAGCCAATATACCAGGAATCCAATTCGATTTTGTGAAAGATCTCACTTTGACTGTGTTGGACATACATACTCATGTAATCGCTCATGATTCTGTTCCTAGGACACATACATTGCCACAAAACATTGAAAACGTGCCCTGTACACCGAAAAAGCAGACCTTGTGGAACAGTTCATTTCCCTGTTTTAATGATCATCAACTATTTATTTGTTCAACAATGTTTATATAAAGTGTCCAAATAAAGCGTAAAATTTGTCTTTTGAAATGTATCCTCTCTGTGCATTTTTTTTGCAAGAAGTGCCTTTTGGAGGACGCCATACAGTGTAAGGATGTGCTTTCACATTTCCCACTTTCGTCAAGCTCTTGTGGGTCCTTCACTGATCGGGTGTGGGTCAGATGGATATCAACATGAAAGCAACTTTGGGGTTCTGCAGTTGCCTTACCATGCACGTATCTAAATAGCTGAATAATAAATATGCGTCCCACAAAGGAATGAGACCTAGGCTACATAAGAAACTTGCCACGCAAGAACTACAGACTGCAAGTAAAACAACGCATCAAAGGGGGTTGTTGGTGAGAAATGGGTGCATTCTGACCTATATTTTTATGGTGCATGTGTTAGGGGTCATTTCTATCTGATGCCTTATCAAAGGGGACGATCTATGATCTGCGGCCCTCGCCCTCGAAGTCTTATGATTTTAAATGCAGTGGGGAGTGTTACCAAAATATATGACCACTCCTAATTAATTAGTTATATGGGAGGTGAAGTTGAGGTGGTGCGGGGGCTGGGGGGGTGCTAGGGACCAGATGCACTCAAAGGGAACAGGGGTCATGGGTTCAGGGGACAGCAGCCTGGCAGTAGGGGGTTGGAGATGGCATGAGTCAGTGAGCAGAGACTGATTGTGCACTAAGGTTGGAGCAGGACCTGCTCTGACATTCTCGAACGAGCACATTTTGTCAGGGCTCGAGACTTGCTACTTGGAAAAATGATTAGTTGATTCGCTTTGAGAACAGGAGACGGGCTGAGCTGACAGGTGTTGGGTGCTTGCTGTGCGAGGCGCTGGGAGAGTGAGCTATCCACCAGAGGACACTAAAAAGAAAGCATTTGGAAGTTAACTAACTTTCCATTTCATTCAAAAAGTAAACCACTAGAAATGTTGTGCGCCATTGGTGGATGCAAGCAAACAATTTGTTTTTCAAAAATATTTCAGATGCCACTATGGCCTGCAAGGCTATTCGCTCACATTGGAAGTGAAGGTCACAGCGTTTGAATTTTACTTGTAAACTGTGCACACCCACACTTCCTACACAGTATAAGGTTTGATTGTTTTTCTTCCTTGGAAGAAAGGGAGGATCCCAAATTGAATGAATGAAGGGAGGTGTGTAATACCGTGAAATATGGTAAGGTTCACCATTCCAAAACTGGACAAAGGAACATGCAATTTCATTTTATGAAAATGCCGAATATTATGTACATTTTACTGTAGACGATATCATAGACGAACGAGTCAAGGTTTCATTATATGACTGTTATTGCTGCCTTAGATAGTAATGGGTTGTGGTTTGTGGGATATTGCAATGACACACAAAAAGAACCTGTGTGTGTCTACTTGTCTTTGTCCCGGGCAAATGGGCAGTCCAGCACCAAAATGCACATAGTCGATCCACATCTGGGGTCCCCGGGTTCCACCAATGCCAAATTCTACGCTCATATTCCGTTAAAATGCTGTCTTGTGTTCTTCGAATTCTTCCGTCAACTTATGCATCCCATTGGGAGCTAAACATACTCCATAGCATTAACCTATCAAGCACATCATAGGCTCAACTTTCCACAATGTTTTCTCTGCGTTTCCATTGTTTGACATTTCTGTTCATCATTAGTTTTCACACGGTGCAAAATTTATGGGTAATTTGATATATTTGAACAAAGAACGGCCACTGAGACGCATTTCTGTTATATTTTCTACAGAGCTACATCCTGCCTTTCTGCAAATGTCATCGATTCCACATACCAATTGATGGCTTCTTTAGCCGGCAGCTGCAGATACACTTAAATGCCTGGATCAATGATGCTGTTTTGGGACGATTTCCCTGGGGGTCGATATGCCCTATCGCGGTACCAGCGATAAGGAGCAACCTGACATTTACGGTGGCATAGCGCCAAGCTGATGCCAAAGCCTTGCAATGCACGGATGCGTCCAATGCGCTTCCTATACCCAAAAGGAACATTGTGTGACTCACAATAAACATTTGTGGATCGAGAACAAAGACAGACATTACCAATGTGTTTGAATATGGCAATCGCCGGATGTACTCTGAGCGTTCATAGTGAAATAAAAGCACATTGAGTATCGCGGTTTCCTTTAAAAATAATATTTTGTATTCAAAATTGAGACGCTGTGTGTTGATATTCCAGGTTCTGCGTCAACTGACGTCAACACGTAGGCGATGACTGGGCGCGTTTGGCTACGCTGCCCAGTAACGTCATGGAGATAGGCAGAGAATATCACTAGGAATGGTGATGTCAGACTCAGGGGCGGGAGATAAGATTTAGTGCTGCCAGGGCAGTTCACCTTAAGGGCAATGTGGCAACGGTTAAGATTAGCACAAGATGGCCGAGCCCTACTGCCTGATTTTGCATGTGTAAAAGTGAGAACTACGGTAAGGTACATAGGAAATGTTTGTACGATAAATCAAGCTATGCTTAAAAACACATGCCCAAACGCTCGGGACAATAATATTTTTGAGCGCGCGATTCCTTTAAATCGAATTCATATTTGCTGCTGCTGTTTAAATGCTACAACATTATGTCGGGTGTCCCGTGCTGCTAAGCATGGTCCCGCAAGCGAATAGATAAACCGATGTAAAAACATACATATTTTCTTGCATTCTAGTCACCTCATCCTACTGTAATGCTTCTTCTATAATATGTAACCTGGCTTGCATGACACCTACGCCTCCTCCGGCTGCCAGTTAGCGTGTCCGCTCACTATGGAAAATGGCCTCTCGTTCCACTGCGGGGCAACCATTCTATCTGGCAAGGGAGAACCTATACACTTTAGGGCCGAGACACAGTATCGTCGATATATATTTTGAGACATTGTATTAGGCGACATTGGTTGACACTAGAAACGTGTAGACTGACGCACGAGCATTATACAATTGACTATTTTTTGGATGCGAGCACAGTGCTACAACTGTAAATTGAGTATTAAAAATGATGTTTCTGAAAAGTGTATTCTATGTGCTGGGGAAGACCACATGTGCATACAATGTGTCGAAAGTAGAGAGACCCCCGTTATGTCTATAATGGGAATGAGGAATCACTCTCAAATTAGATTGTTATAATAGGTTTGCAGTATTTTTGTGGCATATCGGTCAAGAGCCCAGCATTGCTTTCTTTTTCTAAAGAGCTGAAGTTGTGGCAATTAGAGGCAGTGTGTATGTGAAAAAAACATTCTTTGTTGGAAGAGGATTCTCCAGTTTCATTTTTCTTTGGTACTCCCATTTGGGCGTTTTAAGTATCTTCTCCCATTACAACAGGTACAACTATGTTTTCCAGGTCTGAGGAGACATTTTTTGCCAGATCTCAGAACCGGTAAATCCAGCACAATGACCTGCGCTGCTTACTTGTAATCTTCATTACTCCGACATGTCCTCATCACAGTATTTATGATCCATCGCTCCCACCCTAGCGCTCAGTGTAAAAAGGTTATGATGCGTTGGGGGTATTGAACTGAGACATTGTAGGGGCTGTGCTGGGCCGTCATGGGAGTGGAGGCCAGGAGGGGCAAACTGCCCCGGGCCTCATAGCACCCTCTTTTAAGTAGAAGGCAGCACAGTCCACCCGTGTCCTTTATTAATACTGGGGGACTGTGCTGTCTGTTCTCTGCCCCTGCAATGATTTTGCTCTCTCTGCCCCTGCAGTGATTTTGCTGTTTGTTGCAAAGCCGTTTGTTGCAGAGCCAAACGGCAAAATAATGGGAGAGAGCAGGGCTCAAAAGCGAGCTCGGCTGCCTCCCGTTATTCAGCCGAAAACGGGCATGCTGAATGACATCATGGCATCAGAGGTGCACCTAGGCTAAAATGTCCAGGAGGTCCAGCGTAAACTAACACTTCACATGTTGGGAGAGGCGCTAACTTACTTGTGTGGGGGCATCTAACATCTTTCCACATTCAAATGAGACTATTCTGGTGAAGCTTTAATGTTACAAGCAGCTAACTCTCGTCTTCCTTTCTGAAACGTCACACTTAAGGACTGCTGTGAGAATGAGAGGTCTTGTGTCACCACTTGCCTTCTATTTACACCCCTGGCATGCAAGTGCTAATCCTACATCATTATTTCAATTACCTAAAAATGGAGCAGGTGCTAACAGTGAAACGTTTTATGTTAGTAATTTCTTGGCCTTTGTTAACAGCAAAGCACAGGCATCATTTACTGTTTGTGTCCTGTTCCATCTGGCCATGGCTCTGTTGGTCAGCCCGGCAGGGCCTGAATGACAGTTTTGAAAGCGGATAGTTAGTGGGCCTAGAAAACCCATTGCCTGTTGGTCTACTTAATGAGGGATGGCATCTGGGCCTTTCAGCTTTTACTGTTGAAATGGGCCCCCAAGCAGCTGTCCCCATGTTGGTAATCTTATGACACAGAAACGACAGATAAACTGCAGCTTTTAACTACCTCGCTGCATTATTTTGACTTAATTATTGATTTAAGCACTCCCCATGTGCCTTGGCCTATACTTGGCCTATTTTTCTAATCGGTAAGGCAAAGGGTGCCACAAACATCAAAAAGAAATGGGGCCCCACCAGCCCCGACATCTTCAGCCAGCTCTGCTCCCACTTCCCTGAGCCCAGTTACGAAGCTGAACAGCTATTTCACTTTCCCTTTGGCCTCTAGTCGTACCTTTCACCCCAATTCAGAGGTTGTTTACTTTCATGATGCTATGCTAATTTCTGGAGAAGTGGGCTATCTATAAGCGGAGATCAGAAGTTAAGACGTTGGCTTTATCAAAGTGAGTCTGTTGATACTGCATGGATAGGTTTGTGCTCTGCATGTTTGATGCTGCTGCCGCTCCTTCACGAGTGCTACGGGCTGGCGACACAACGAAAGAGGCCTTCTGCCTCAAAGTGACCAGGGGCTGCCGTCACCCATGCATCCAGGTCGAGTCAACAAAGCCCAACTTTTCGGGAGGGGGTTTAGCGGCATTCTTTTTGGTTATTAGGTGTGCCAGCAATAGGCCAAAACTATTGCTTTAGCGAACAGACCATGGTGGAAATTGTCTTTTTTCTGGGGCATCCCTCCTACCGCGGTGAAAGAGGCCAGGTCCAGCGACGAGAGGATTGGAGTGTAGGGCAGGTATTTTAGTTACCCCATGAACATTTGCCTCTTCCGCTCAGAGGATTTACAGTCAGCAAAATTCAAAATCTGCACCCCATTTAAACTTAAAAAATGCACCTCAATATTTCCAGTACAGCGCAACATTGACAAGGGATTTCACAGGGCTCCTGCTCAGACCATCAAGTGGTCTTGTGGGGAAGTGATCCCCTTTGGAACGTAGCAACCAAAGTTCAAATCTCTGCCCAACAGTTTAAAGCACAAAAACACCACAGCATTCCAAAATAAACATAGTGCACAAAGATTTCCCAGATTGTGGAGCTGTATCTGAGATCTGGCGAGAAATGTTTTGCCAGGTCCTGGATCTGAGAAGATCCGTCCCAATGATAGCGTTGAGTACAGATAGGAAGAAAGGGAGGGACACAAAGCTTGTAGATGTTTAGTTATTTGCCCACCCATTGACTTCTCCTGCCATGCCAATCCCTATGGCAATTCTCATCCAGTTCATGCCCTCCCCACCCAAAACACCTTCTCATTGGAACTCTTTGAGCTAGCTTTAATGAAGCCTTGCTATCAAACGTTGCCCTCATGTGTCTGCAAGTGTTTTCTCAAAGGAGTTTTCCGTTAATGACTTAATTGGAGTTGTAAACACAGTACTGGTGTAATAAAAATGTCTTGACCAGGCCTGCCTTCAGCCACTCTTTAAAAGCACCCTGCGTGTCTTTCACTACAAGTCCGGTTAAAAGCAAGCATTGGCAAGTCAACAGTTTTGGCTTGTACATAAGTATTAGGCATTTGCCGGGCACTGCTATTAGCTGCTCAGATACTCAAACCATTTTACACCTGGTACCATCAACGGCCAGCTAATACCAATAAAGCAGTGCCTTTCCCATGCCTACACGAAAGCCCAAACTGTTAGCATTTCCAATGCTCTTTTTTGCTTTACCCTTGATGCCGAGGACTATGCATCAAGGTTAAAGCAAGCATACTGCTTGGCTAAATTGGCCCACAATGAATTTAGGCCAATCTAGCCAGAAATAACACTTATGGTGCACAGTCAGAGAGCACATACTTTCCGTTGCATGGCATTTTTACTGGCTGGGAGTCCGTACATGGTAATAATGGTATATATTGATGCAGCCTGCATGGACATACATGGGAACAACCAGCATGAATATATTTTTTAACTAGCATATGCTGTCTTGAAAGGCGGCATGAAATGTATTGGAACATGCTCATGTGCACAGTTGGCGATTTACAACTATTGGGATTTTCCATGTGCTTCCATACAAAACCAATTGAAAACTATGGATTTCTATTTTTGCAAAGAAAGTGCTGTAAAATGCATCATTTTAACCCAATGTTTCAAACATTTTCTTGTGAGTGAGAAACCCCCTCAAGCTACCCTTGTTTGGTTTGGGCTCCCACACTGTGCTCCGTCGATCCTGCATAATTGGCAGAAACGTTTAAGCGTCGTAAGAGCCGAAATGTACCAGCCTCCACTGTATGTCATCTATGATGTGCGTTTTAATGCGCACACATGGGCAAAGTGCTCTTTAATGCTGGTGTCATGCACCACACGCCATCATGCTCTCCTATATATATATACACACATTTATGCATATGATACAAAAGTTAGTTAGGCATACACCTTTCTTCAGTAGATACATCTAACTTTGCTGTAGTTGATTTGCAGTTGTAATAAACCATATTTGTGTTCCTCCACACAAACTCAAGGGGAGATTTCTCGAGTCTCCTATTTTCGGCAGTGCTGCCGCTGGCCCAATGCAAAAAATTGTCAGGGGGCCTCACCAAATGTTTTGCCCCAGTCCTCACCACATCTTGTGACAGCCATGGGGCTGGGAGCGGTATGCTCTTAGCGGAAAGGGGAGGGATATATATGATACAATGAAAAGATTGAATGGATTACCGACATGTAGGTTGAGACCACACAAGTACTGTGATGAATGAAAATTACTATATGCAACCAAGGTATGCTTCTCCCCAGTCACAAGAACAGCAGACCTGCACATGGAGCTGGCACTCGAGGGAAGCTAAACAGGAATTTCTGCCAAGGACTGGATCAGAATGCAAACCCTCTGATCAAGAAACTTGCTAAGATTACTGCAAATCCTTTTGACCGCTACAAGCCCGTCTCAGCCAGACCCTGTGAAACCCATCTCTACTATGAGAAGATAACACAGACCAAGAAGCATTTCAAACCGTGACTACACTTTAAACCAGAGAGGAGTAATGAGGCTTATCCAACCAACCCCAATGACAGATCAAAACAGTCAAAAACATAAAGAATGAGACCCCCCAGTCCCCTGTCGAAATACTACACGTCAATCGCCACAGATCACCATGTTCTCCCCCCGCCCCAGGTCCCTTGACGTTTCACTTCTTACGCCATAAGAGATACTACTCCATACTTTCATCAACGCATGCCTACTTTAGCCCGTGCAGTGCATCTTACCTTCTTCTTTTCCTGTCCTCCCATGTTTTGAAGCAGTGAAGTCTTGCGGTCTCTAGAACAAGACGATTCTCACGTGGATACTCAAAGACCCCAGCACTTAGGTGCCTAACCGAACGCCTGACGCAGGCAGGACATGAAGTGAGAAAACAGATTGTTCACGGCGGCCATCTTACAACGGGATCATCTGACTTCCTGGACACGTGCAACGTACGTTTAGTGAAACGTTGGATTGCAGACGTGCAGTCACGTGATTGCTTTGCTTGCAGTCTTCTTAATAAGAAGGTAGCATTGATAGAAACACAGCGGATTTTATAAATAAAATACCTGAAAGAACCGAATTGTTTTAATGTGGCGAGTTACGACGGTGTTATAAAATATTTTGTATCCCATTACAAGATACCAAATATGACATAACATCGGCCCGTATCTCTTCTCACCCGGGCCGGTACAAGAAGTTCTTATGAAAATCACAGATTGGCTGAGTTAGTCTAAGTACCTCTTCAGTGAGTCTGCGTGCCACCCTCGGGATCCCCGTCTTCTGTAGAGATTGGCGCTACATAACACCTGAACAGTGAGCTAGGTACCAATCTCACAAAAAGCACGGGATATGAGGTTTACCCTGGTGGCCATTTTAGCAAGGAGTATGAGCTGACCGACCTACGGAAAGGGTAAGCGATGGGTCGGGAGAACAAGACATGACGCTTACCTTGTAATGGATTAAAGTCAACGTCCAGGAATCTTCAAAATAATTATTTCCAAATTTTAGTCCTCATCTGCAACCTGCTGCCACAAACACATCGACAAACCAACTGCTCTCTGCCCCATTGTAATGACATTTGCAATATACTTATGTGTGACATTACCTTATTTTTTGTGTGACATTTGAATGATATTTAGGGGATGGGCAGACCCACCCTGCCACCAATCATACAAATTTGTCTTGGGAGGAAAGCGCAACACAGGTTCGATCCCCCCGGGTCTACCTTAGAAACCTCTTGGTATTAACAAAACTTCGCAACTTTGTAGTCTATGCTGTTTTATTCTAGGCATATGACCTAAAAAAGTGACATGTGCATGGGCTCCATTCAGTATTGTAGGTATTGTGGAATCACTGGAGTGTATAATGTGGTGTCACGTGTCCCGAGATACAGGGTCACGTGACACAGGATGAAAAGAGTGGAAATAAAGGTATCACCGGAACTGGCGTTTCAACGCCAGTCCGGGTTTATGCATCCGAGAGAGTGGTCGTGTCTCTGTGTACTGCGCTGCCCCCGCGCATCAGCGCGAACCCCTACCGAGGCCTTCGCTCTTGCCTCGCACATCCGCCTGTGCCCGGCGGATGAAACATCACACTGGCGACGAGGCGGTAAGTGGGTCGCGAGCCCCGACGAAAAAGGGAGCTGTCGCATCCACGGACCCGCGTCTGCGATATCACGGAGCCGGCAGGCATTGACGCCGGCCCCGCCCAGCATCAACAGAATCCGCCCGCAGCGGCTGGTAGTGTCCCCAGTACTTCAAGGACCCAACAAACCCTCGGACAGCATCCTCAATAGCCCTGGCAGCTGCATCAAGCAGCAAGCATCGCCCACGCTACGTGTGCTGTGCGAATCACACGAACAACACGCGGCCGACCCAGCCATCACATGCGGCCTGCCCTGCTGACGACACCGCACGTGGGACCACGCGCTGTACACTCACCAGGCCCAACTGCCACAACACGGTAAGCTGCAACACAGCGGCGCAACACCGCGAGGCACAACATGTCCGACCCGACATCCAGCCCAACGGAAGCCAGCACCAGGTCCTCGTCAAGGAGGAGCCTCACCGATGAACGCACTGACCCCTAACAACGTTCATGCCACCATTCGACCCGTTCACCAATGGAGCAGCCATCAGATGGGAAATATGGCTACAGCAGTTTGAGATGCACCTTGATGCGAGGGACATCACTATGCCCAAAAAGATGCGCACTTTTCTCCTCCTCAATATAGGATCAGCCGCCCTGCGCCTATTCAACGCCACGCCAAACAGAGGAAGCGATGCCAACTACGCCGCAGCAAAAGCCGCGCTTTCCAACATGTTTAAACCAGACCTCAACCCAGACTACGAGCGTTTCCACTTCTGCATGGCAAGACAGCGAGAAAAAGAAACAGTGGACAAGTTTCACGCTCGCCTTCGCGAAATGGCGGTAGGCTGTGAGTTTCCAGACGAGGAGTTTGCCATCCGCCTCCAAATCATCAATGGAATCTCCTCTGAGAAGCTGAGGAGGGCGATACTCTCGGAGAAGAATGTACGGTTATCTCGCATCCTCGAGATGGCGCGACTCCGCGAACAAACAGAGGACCAAGTGGCAGTAATGGAAGCAGCCATTCAGAGACTACCGCTGGACAACCCTGGACCGACAGAAGACGTAGCAGCCATCTCCCGACAACAAAGCACTCGCCCTAAACAGAACCCGAGAACGCAACCACCACAAAGACGAGACCAAACCTGCAAATGGTGTGGAGGCCCATGGCACAAAGGTGAATCCTGTCCGGCGTGGGGGTCCACGTGCAGGAAATGCAACCGTCTGAATCACTATGCCGCAGTCTGCCTAAATCCGCCGAACAAGAACGACAGGGACACAGACCCGCGGCCAGCACCAGAACCGCGAAGGAGATTCGCGCCCAAGGGATCCCGCCAACCAACGCGGAGAGGGAAAGCCAGGGCGGTCGACGAATCACAAAGATCCCCAGCCACGAGTGACAGCGATGAGAGCGACAGCGACTCATCCCCCGAAAGGCAAGGCAAAGAAAGGAAGAAAAAAGGGAAGAGGCGAGTACACCGAGTGCACCTAATATCAGCAGTGGACCCACGAAAATCACGGCGGAAGAGGAGACCATCATGCACAATCCTCTCCAATGGGGACCCACTGAAAGTAATCATTGACACGGGTGCCACAGTAAACGTCATGCCCGTGACAGCATTCAACAGACTCAACCCAAGACCAGAGCTCCTCAAGAGGAAAGTCAGGCTGTATGCCTATGGATCAAAGAAACCCCTGCCAGTGCGAGGATCGTTCAAATCAGACTTTGCTCACAATAACGCTAACTGCCGTGCCCGGATATACGTGGTAGACGCTGGGTGCGAAACCCTCCTAAGCTGCAAAACAGCCAAAAAGCTGGAGTTGATACACTTCGCATTCAGTGCGCAACATGATGAACTACACGACCTTTTAGGACGACACAAGAAGCTGTTCCAGGGCATCGGACGCCTAAAAGGGAGAACAGTTAAGATACACATAGACCCCACTATCGAACCCAAGGCAGTACGGCACAGGCGAATCCCCTTCCATCTGAGAGAGGCCGTAGAAAAGGAACTACTCAAGCTCGAAAACGCAGGAATCATCGAGAAGACATCAGGACCAACCCCGTGGGTTTCACCGATGGTAGTAGCCCAGAAACCGAAACAGCCAGGCGCGGTAAGGATATGTTTCGACATGCGACTCCCCAACATAGCTATCGGCCGTGAACGCCACGTCACTCCCACCATCGACGAGCTCATCGTAGACCTCACGGGAGCGACGATCTTCAGCAAGCTCGACCTCCGGTCTGGCTATCACCAGCTGAAACTATCTAAAGAATCCAGATACATCACAACATTTTCGTCCCATCTTGGCCTGATGAGATACAAGAGACTCAATTTCGGGATATCGTCTGCGGCGGAAGTGTTCCAGCATGAGATCCGCAAAGCCATCACTGGACTCGAGGGGACCACCAACATCAGTGACGATATCCTCGTATATGCATCGAACAAAGACGACCACCACCAACGCCTAGCGGCAGTTCTAAAGAGACTCGAAGACGCAGGCCTGACCCTCAACGCGGAAAAATGCGAATTCAACAAAAAGGAACTATGCTTTTTCGGATACATATTCAGTGCAGCAGGAGTATCCCCAGACCCGTCCAAGGTACAAGACATAAAGGAATTTGAACCACCACAATCCGCCTCGGAAGTGAGAAGTTTCATGGGAATGGCCAACTACTGTGCACGTTTCATTCCCGATCTCGCAAGCATTGCTAACCCACTCAGAGAACTAACCAAGAAGGACCAGAAATGGGAGTGGACGGAGGTTCACCAACAGGCTTTTCAACAAATAAAAGACTCCCTGTCCGCCTCCACCACCATGGCATTCTTTAACATAGACCGACAGACCGAGCTTCTCGTCGACGCCAGCCCGGTTGGCCTAGGAGCCGTGCTGACCCAAACGGACAAGGACTGCAAGATATTCCCAATCGCATTTGCCAGCAGGGCCCTCACCAAGCCCGAACTGAACTACGCACATATCGAAAAGGAAGCTTTGGCCATTCTGTGGGGATGTCGCCATTTCAAAGTATACCTGCTAGGAAAGCAGGCAAAAGTCTTCTCCGACCATAAGCCCCTAGTCCCGATATTCCGGGGCTCCGCCCCGCATCCTCCAGCCCGTATTGAGAAGTGGATGTTGCAGCTGCAACCTTATAACATCGAAGTAGAATACCGCCCAGGATCGGACAACCCGGCAGACTACCTGTCCCGCCATCCGCGGCCAGCCACAGACAAAGAACAGCACCATGCAACAGAAACAGACGAACACGTCTGTCACGTAATAGCGTGTGCCCGACCACGAGCCTTAACGCTGCAGGAAGTGGTACAAGAAACAGAAGACGACACTGTCCTGAAACACACGACCGCGGCAATACAATCAGGAAACTGGAAGACCTACCTCATGTCAATGACTCACCAAACAGCCACAGCCCAAGCCAAACTCAGGGCCCTGTTCGGTATCAGACATGAGCTCTCAATAGCTCCTGAAGGAGTAATATTGAAAGGACACCGGATCATATTGCCAGAATCCCTAGAAGACAGAGCGCTCAAGCTGGCCCACAGTGGACACCAAGGGATCGTTAAGTCAACCGCCTACCTAAAATCCCGAATGTGGATGCCAAACATGCACCAGAGGATAACTGAGCTCGTAGAATCCTGCGCAGCATGCCAAGCGTCACGGAGACCAGCAAACCCAGAACCAATCAGCTGCGCCCCACGAAGCCAAAAACGATGGGACGCCGTCAGCATGGACCACTGCACCATCGCAGGAGAAGGATACCTGCTAGTGGTAATCGATGAATTTAGCAGATACCCTGAAGTAGAACATGTCGCCTCGACGAACGCAGAAACCACCATCCTCACACTGGAGAAAATGTTCGCCACACATGGCATCCCGAGGAAAGTAAAAAGCGACAATGGGCCATCGTTTACCAGTCAAGAGCTACGTGAATTTTTCAAAGAGGTCAACGTCAAACATCAACGCATCTCCCCAAGATGGCCTCAAGCAAATGGTGACGCAGAGCGTTTCATGGGATCACTGAATAAAATCATCAGGATTGCCAAAGAACAAAGACACCCCTGGTTGAAGTCTGTATATCGGTTTCTGAGAACGCACCGACAAACCCCACACTCGGCCACGGGAGTCAGTCCAGCTGTCCTCATGTTTGGAGTACCCATCCAGGCAGAACTACCTGTACACCCCAACTGGACAGCGCCAGATCCGGACATCATCGAGATGGAAGCAAGACGGGAAAGACACAACGAGCGAGAAAGCATCGCTCGACGAGCATACCACAGAGAAATAAACCCTGGTGACACAGTCCTCGTCAGGAATCGGGCACCGCCGAAGAAAATGTCCCTCAACTTCGAAGCTCGCCCATGGACCGTCACAACCACCAACCATAGCATGATTACAGCAACCCGAGGGAAAGAAACTGTAACCAGGAACGTCTCCCATTTCAGAAAAGTGCCCCAAGAAATGTTGGAAGAACAACAGTCACCCCAGAGGGGAGAAGTAGCACACTCACCCCAAAGACCCACACCACAGCAGAACATAGAGGCGCCACAAGAAGAAGAAATCGAAGCGGAGGCCGCCAGTGAAGACGTGCCACGGGAAAGAAGCACCCGATACAGTCTGAGAGAAAAGCCTAGACCATCATCCCGCCTCCAGGGATATGTAGTGGACGGAATACATCGAGGAAGACTGAATCAGAGACATTTACCCGTTCAGAAGTAAGACTCAATATAAGTACTGTTGTTAAGCCATGGGAATTTTGCCTCCAAGTTGGGGAAGAATGTGGTGTCACGTGTCCCGAGATACAGGGTCACGTGACACAGGATGAAAAGAGTGGAAATAAAGGTATCACCGGAACTGGCATTTCAACGCCAGTCCGGGTTTATGCATCCGAGAGAGTGGTCGTGTTTCTGTGTACTGCGCCGCCCCCGCGCACTGCGTATCAGCGCGAACCCCTACCGAGGCCTTCGCTCTTGCCTCGCACATCCGTCTGTGCCCGGCGGATGAAACATCACATATAAGGCACAGCTACTAAGCTATATTTTTTTAAGCAGTTCTGTGTAATAAATATAGGGCACACATTATATACCAGAGCTCTCATGGTTTCTGTGGCCATGCATGAGAAGGCCTTACAGACAATGGCTTCCCACCACGGGGCCCTCCCACCACCACGTGTCCTAGACAGACATGCCAACCTTCTGGAGCTGCTGAGTGGGAGATTTCACCACAGAAATCGGGAACAGTATTTGGCCCATAGAATTACGTTGAATTTATAATTATTTTAGGTGGGAAACAGTAAAAAATAGCACCATTTTTTTATTGAAAAATCATGAGTCTCCCGCCTAAATCGGGAGTGTTGGCATGTATGCCTATAGGAGGGGCCCCTCAGACTTAAAAAAGAAATAGGTGGGGGCACTAAGATTGTGGCTCTGCAGCCCACCTCCTTCGGACAGCGCATTAAGCACTGTTACAGTGCGCACAACAAGGTGAAGACGGCAACACATTAACCAGGGAGGCATACCACCTCCCAAACTGACTTTGAGCGCGGTCCGCCTCACCACGCCGCTGGTAGCCTACGTTCTGTTTGCCGCCCGACCCCTGCCTGGCCTGCCCGTCCACGATGCAGCATTCTATTCACGGGTGTGCTGGAGCGAGCCGAGGACATTGCAGTGAGGGGTGTGAGGCCCCTCCTGCTCCTACAGCCTTCTCCTGGTGCTTGCGCACCCACTGCTCCGTGGTTCCCGCTGAGCCTGGAGAGGCACAGGTTTCTTGCCTTGGTGCTGGTGCCAACATGATTGTTAAGATGGATTTCTGAACTCTGACCTAGTGGTCAGAGGTTTAGAAGGCCAACCTAGTTTCTTGGAACAGGCTAACCTTTCTGGTCAAGCCAGCCCAATCAAGGTAGCATTGGCAGCGGCCAAAGCTAGGTCTCAGGAGGGGTGAGGGTGATCGAAAGCCCACAATGGGCACACACAGTAAGGCAACTACAAATTACTCTCAGTCAGGTGTATATCAAAAATACTTATACATTTATTAAAGGCCTTTTAAATCAAACACAAGCAAATACTTAAACCCACACAACACTACTATAAAACGTATATACAGTTGCAATGGCCTAAATGAATGGCACACAGTAAGGGTCCACAACCTGTAAGGGAATGGTAGCAAGTAGTGCGAATATACTTTAGGCAGTCCTTCACTGTATGAACCCTATCTTAGAGGCAGTCCAATCCCTAAGAAGAGTGGAGCCTTATGCTCATATGTACCTTTGGATGCAGCTAGCTGCATGCGACTGTGCGGTTGGGCAAAATTGGGGTCTTTTGCACGGGCTGTAGCAGCTCAGAAAGGCAGGTGAGGCAGTGAAGAATAAGTTCCCACTATTCGAAGAGGGTCTCCCCAATAGGACAGAACAGGTTCCAAGAGTTGGGAAAAGGATGGTAGCACAGGCTCCCTCGAGAAAGGTGAGAGGCCCTTAGGGGAAACTCATGCGTAAAAATGGATGGATGCTCCAGGGTCCCCCGGTAAGGGTTGCAAGTACTCACTGACCCAAGGCGTACTCCGGACCAAATTCCGGCAGTCGAGTCCACTTCGGTTGCGTGTTCAAATGCTGCAATTGTGCGGCTCTGTGGCTTTCAGCGGCTGAGTTCCAGGGATGATTCTGTGGCAGGACTGTGACGAATTCTCTCCTGGTGAAGGGATCGACTCGATTTCACGGCAGCACGTCTCGGGGCAAAGAGGGGCACAGCAGCAGTGCACCCTGGAAGTTCGTAACCACGGCTGGGCGACACAGTGACAGTGTGCACTCTGGTTCAGACATACTCTCCTAATTCCAGACCTAGACTGCCTAGGTGTACGAAACTCGTCAGGAGAGTGCCTTATACCCAGTGCTTACGATCTCCAAAGTCTCAAGGGTTAACTCAAGATGGCAGTGGTTCCAGAGCAAAGGTCCTGCGCAAGCTGGTCAGTTGACTGGTTGGCCCAGGAACACTTCTGAGAAGGCCTCGGTTGCAGGTTAAGGTGGAGGTGCTGTGAATAGTTGTTGCCACTATTCAAATGGGTCACAGCGCCTTTGCAGACCTTCTAAGTTCGATCAGATGCAGGGGGTCCGGTGGAACAACAGCAGGCTCAGGGTGCCAAACCTTCGAGCGGGTCACCAGCGGTTCCTCGACTCGGCTTCTTGGTTTCAGGATGCTTGGATTCCATCTTAGGTACAGTGAGAACTCAAGAGAGAGAACTTTCAGGTAAGATGGCATCAAAGAACTGGACACGGTGAGCGTTACGCTGCCCACAGCAGAATAACGCAAAGCATGTTCTACTGTTTGGGTGTGGTTTAAATAGTCTCAGGTAAAGAAGTCCATTAAAATAGTCCCAGGCCTCCCACACCCTAAGTAGTCCAGGTAAAGTAGTCCCAGGCCTGCCACAACCAAACGACTAGACCGCATAGCTCAGTTCCTTGTAACTGAGCTATGTGTGTGCCTCCATGTTGGCTGAACCCCCCAAGTTAAATAGTCCCAAGTAAATAGTCCCATTCTAATGTTGGTCTTCATGATGGTTATGAGCCTGGCTCCAAAGGCGCCAGGACAGACTGCAAGAGAGTCTTGGATGAGGTTTTAATGCCTTTGACCTGGCCCTAGCTGGAAGGCTGACTTGCCAGTGAGGGCCAGGGGCAAGGGTCATGACACTATGTTGAACACCTGGCCTATGCTCAATAGTGAAGTCAAACCCTTGCAGGCTTATGGACCACCTGAGCAACTTGGGATTCTGTCCCTTCAAGTTCATCAGCCACTTTAAGGGCTTATGGTCAGCTTGCACAGTGAAGTGGGTCCCATAGAGGTAGGGCATCAGCTTCCTTAGGGCCCACACAACAGAGAAACATTCTTCCTCTACTATGGACCACCTGAGCTCTCTGTCCTTAAGCTGGCGAATAATGAATCCAATAGGGGTTTTCTTACCCTTCTCATCTACTTGTGATAGTACAGCTCCTATCCCAGTGTCAGAGGCTGTAACGCTCACCTGATTCCCACGGAGGCGCTGACCCAAACTGGACTGCTACAGTTGCTTCTATGACTATGATGAGGCGTAGAACTCGGAAGACGCTCTGGGCAGGACCTCCGAATATTGACTGTCTGGCTTGTAAGGTGAGTTTTCTGCAGGTGGAAGAAAAAGGGGTAATTACAAGCTGGTTGGATAAGTTCTCCCACCAATCTTCTGCTTTTCCCACTTCTTGGTTCTCGACTGGTCTCCACAAACTCTCACCTTTGGTTTAGTAAAGCCGAGCTCGCCATCCTGCTTCTGGTGCAGGGGCGCGTGGAATCCAGTTATGTCACTGGATGATTTCAGTGTTTAGGCTCAGTGTCCTTTTGTGGCTTGTAATAGTCCTTCAGGTGCCGAGGAGCTGTTGGCGACACCACCACTGCTGTGCAAGAAGAGGCTCGTGAGTAAAGAAGATCTGAGGCCGCTTCTGAAGGAGCACCCTTTTATAATGTCCTTTTCTGTCTTTCAGGTGCCGAGATGCTGTGGGCGATGCCGCCGCTGTTGCACGTGCGGTGGCACGTAAGTATAACTGAATTGTGGCCGTTTCCAAATCGGCGCCTCTGATAATGTCTTTTCCTTCCTTTCAGGTGCCGAAATGCTGAGGGCGATGCTGCCGCTGGAGATCAAGCTTGGTATAAATACAGGCGTTTTTCACCTGGTCGAGGAGTTCCGGGATCAGAGGTAAGGGGTATCTGTTTTTTACTGTTATCTGATTCAGAGCACGGTAATCAATACAGGTTCTGAGGTCACCTTCTTTTTTTGGTACGAAGAACAGAGCCGAGGATGCAGGAGACTTTGACGGACGGATAAAGCCATTGGCCAGATACTGGTCTAAATACTGTCGCAGATTAAGGTTCTCAGGCTCGGTGAGGGCGTAAATCCTACTGCAAGGGGGAGTTGCACCGGGTAGCAGATCTATCTGACAATCGTATGATCTGTGAGGTGGCAAGGTGTTAGCCTGTTCCTTTTGAAAAACATCTTGGAACTCTCGATACTCTTGAGGTAATTGTGGACCGTCAGTCGTTGCTGACGCTAGGCCAATGCTGGGTCGTGGATAGCAGGTTGGTGCACACTCAGGGAACATTATTGTCTTTGCTCGCCAATCAATCTGAGGGTTGTGTTTCTCCAACCAAGGGATTCCTAGGATTACTTGGAATTGAGGAGACTTGATCACGTCGAACACAATTACCTCCCGATGCCCGTCTTGGCCTAGTAATGTCACTTCAGCAGTGGTATGGGTTACCGGTCCGGAGGCGATTTCGGTCCCATCCACCGTGGTAATGACGTCTTTAACCGCCTTCGGACAAAGAGGTAGGTTCATCCTGGAAGCCAATTTGCGGTCCACGTAATTTCCTATTGCTCCACTATCAATGTATGCCTTAATAGCATGCAAACGTTCTGGTTGCTTTGGGTTTACGAGGACCATAGGCATTATGAAGTGCGAGGTCAAAGAACTGGTTTTTAAGCTCGGCAAGAGGACCTCTACACTTGTCGGGCAAGGACGTTTCCCGGCTCAGGCTTTTCAGAGTTCTTGTCAGAAGCTCCTACTGTCTTCTTAGGTGGTTTTACCGGGCAATTTCGAAGAAAATTTCCAGAGTTTCTACAATAGA
Organism: Ambystoma mexicanum; assembly: GCF_040938575.1. Lineage (NCBI taxonomy): Eukaryota > Metazoa > Chordata > Amphibia > Caudata > Ambystomatidae > Ambystoma > Ambystoma mexicanum. The sequence continues at coordinate 1,303,714,547 of NC_090932.1, forward strand.
GGCACAATTGCATTTGTCGTCTTCTGTCACGCTCTTTCTGGGTTAAGGGACCCTTTACAGCCCCAATCTGCATAGGTTCAACGGTGTCGACCCCTTTGGCGTTACTTTGTGTTTTCGTGAATACTCGAGTTTCAAACCTGGATCGGTCCGCCTTTCTGTTTTGGAGCCTATGATCCAATTGGACCACCAAATCAATATATTCCGAACAGTCCTGAGGAGGATTCACGACCTGGGCAAGGATGTCTTTAAGTTCACCACGCAGACCTCTGTGAAATAGCGTGATCCTTTTATCCTCGGGCCATCTAGTTTCCACGATTAACCTATTAAAAGATGCAATGTAGGCTAAGAGGTCCTGGTTGCCCTGTCGCAGGGAGAGGAGTTCGTTGTCCAGGGCCTGCCCTTGGGAATGTCTTGCAAAAAGTCTCTCCATACTCGCCTGGAAGGCTGAGAAGTTCCGAAGAATTGGGTCATCCTGTGTAACCAGAGGGATCGACCAATCAGCGGCGCTGCCGCTAAGATACGAAAGTACAAAGGCTACCTTGGTCTGGTCAGTTGAAAAGGCTGCGGGTCTACAAAGAAAGTGCAGTCGACATTGATTTATAAACACTGCAAATCTTTTAGGGTCACCAGAAAAGCGTTCAGGTGGTGCCAATGGCACATTTCCAGGTAGGTTAATTTGAACGGGATTGGTTGAAGTAACTGGGGTATAATTCCCCCCTGAGTTAGGTAGAGGAGTTTGCCCCGCTTGACTCTGTAATAACTGTCTGGCGAGATCGTCAGTTCGTTCTTTTGACATTATCAATTCCCTCTTAAGGGCGTTCTTTTCCTGGCGAGCAGCATGGACTTCAGCTCTTAATTCCCCCAACAACTGGGCCAATTGGTCTGTGTCGGAAGTTTCCATAGCGCCTGGGTAGGAGATTATGGGTAGGCTTTGCATTCTGTAACGCTCACCTGATTCCCACGGAGGCGCTGACCCAAACTGGACTGCTGCAGTTGCTTCTATGACTATGATGAGGCGTAGAACTCGGAAGACGCTCTGGGCAGGACCTCCGAATATTGTCTGTCTGGCTTGTAAGGTGAGTTTTCTGCAGGTGGAAGAAAAAGGGGTAATTACAAGCTGGTTGGATAAGTTCTCCCACCAATCTTCTGCTTTTCCCACTTCTTGGTTCTCGACTGGTCTCCACGAACTCTCACCTTTGGTTTAGTAAAGCCGAGCTCTCCATCCTGCTTCTCGTGCAGGGGCGCGTGGAATCCAGTTACGTCACTGGATGATTTCAGTGTTTAGGCTCAGTGTCCTTTTGTGGCTTGTAATAGTCCTTCAGGTGCCGAGGAGCTGTTGGCGACAGCACCACTGCTGTGCAAGAAGAGGCTCGTGAGTATAGAAGATCTGAGGCCGCTTCAGAAGGAGCACCCTTTTATAATGTCCTTTTCTGTCTTTCAGGTGCCGAGATGCTGTGGGCGATGCCGCCGCTGTTGCATGTGCTGTGGCACGTAAGTATAACTGAATTGTGGCCGTTTCCAAATGGGTGCCTCTGATAATGTCTTTTCCTTCCTTTCAGGTGCCGAAATGCTGAGGGCGATGCTGCCGCTGCTGCACGTGAAGAAGCGCGTAAGTATTACTGAATTGTGGCCACTTCAAAATGGGCACCTCTAATAATGTCTTTTGTCTTCCAGATGCTGGGATGCTGCCGAAGCGAAGGCCGCGGTGAACTCCGGTGTGATCACGGATGGATAAGGTAAGCGACCGCAGCTGCGAGCGTGTTGCCCGTTTTCTAACCTTATGTCTTTATTTGCAGGTTGTCGGAGACTGGACTCTTGTGGCTGAATTCTGGTGAGTAGATGTTCCTGTGCCTTTTCTTCATCCACAGGTTGCTGCTCGAGAAGCTGAGGGTGTGTCTGGACCTGGAATGCAGGAGCCGACTCGGTGAGCGTCCTGCTGCTGTTGCAGAATAACGCGAAGCACGTGAATTCTATCGGGCGTGGTTTAAATAGTGGAGAAGTGCTTTGGTGCGTATTCTTCCTCCAGCCTCACCCAGGTAAGAAAAGAGTTCCAGTGTCAGAGGATTAGCATCAGCCCCACCCAGGTAAGACAAGAGTTCCTGTAACAGAGGATTGTCCCTCCCAGCCAGTGGCTGGGACTTCACCCAGCTTGGATTGTTCTAGGTGAGTATGCAGCATGGTCTGCCACAGGTAAGTCCACCCAATCACTACTGAACACTTTAAGAATATGAGCCCGGCGCCCATGGCGCCGGGACTGTGGTTCCTTATGAGCCTGGCGCCAGAGGCGCCAGGACATGTTCCAAAGGGCCCCTGTAGGGGTCTGCTGGAACCGGGGGTGTGGATGATGAGCCTGCTTCCGGGGTCGCTGGGCCAGTCTTGGCTCCTTGGGAGTAGCGCTCATGACAGAGGCATCTGTCTGCACAATAAAAGGTATTTGGTAATCAGGGACCCTGAGAACAGAGGGCCTGGCACAAGGAGTCTTTTAAGCCATTGAAGGACTTCCCACAATCCTCAGACCAAGAGACCTTCTTGGGTTTCTTTGGAGCTGTGAGAGCAGTCAGAGGGGCAGCTATAGTGCCATAGTCTACCATGAAGTTTCTGTAATACCCTGTGAGTCCTAAAAATGCTCTCACCTGGGTTTGTGTAGTGGGGGTAGGCCAGTCTTGTACTGCTTGTACTTTACTGGTAGACACTGTATCCACCCTTCACCTACTTCATGCCCAAGGTAGACCACCTAACCTTGACCAATCTGGCACTTACTGGCCTTTATAGTCAAGTGGGCCTTCTGAAGAGCCTGCAACAAAATTCTAAGGCGTTTCACATGAAACCCCCAGGTGGCACTGAAAACTGCTATATCATCCAGATATGCTAGACAGAATTCATCCAACCCATTAAGGACATGATTCACAAGTCTCTGAAAAGTGGCAGGTGCATTCTTCAATCCAAAAGGTCTTGCCCTGAATTGGTAAAGACCCTCTGGAGTTGAGAATGCTGTCTTCTCTGTGGCATGTTCTGCTAGGGATATTTGCCAATACCCTGCAGTGAGGTCAAATGTGCTGAGGTACTTGGAGGCACCTATAGTGTCCACCAGCTCATCAGTTCTAGGCAAGGGGTGTGCATCCGCCTTGGTGACAGCATTTAGAGCCCTGTAATCCACACAGAACCTCAACTCAGAGGAGCCTGCTTTTTGAGCCAAAATCACAGGGCTGGACCAAGGACTACTGGAGGGTTCAATCACCCCAAGATCTAACATCTCGTTGACCTTTGTCTTGATGTAAGATATCATCTTATCTGACATCCTGTATCCCCTACTTTTGGTAGGTACACTATCTCGTGTGTCAATATCAGGTTTGCACCAAGGTGTCAAACCAGGAGCTAGGGAACACAAGGGGGAGAATTGCCTCAGCAAACTTCTCACCTCATCTTGTTGAACAGAAGTCAGGTTAGGGGCCACATGGACACCCTTGATGGAGCTGTCATGACACCTTATAAGCGCTGGTCTTGGTTGCGCCGCAGAGGGAGTATTAGGTGCAGTGTCCTTATGCCTTGTTCCTCATCCAAGATGGCCACCGTATTGCCTCCCTCTCTGACTCGTACCTACTTTCCAGTCTGGACAGAATCCATTGCTCGGCGCTCATCGAGCCTGCCTTATCAACAGTCGGAAACAGAGAAGCTTTGCGTCGCTACTCCTTACACTGACGCTCCGAAGTTCGAACCTAGGTATTCTTTGTTAGTTTCTACTAGAAGCCTTCTGAAACTTCACTTGTTTACTTTGCGAACCTCGCACTGATTCTTTCTTACTTGCTTCCCCTAATTACCATCCCAAATCAAGGCGAGTTTGCACGGACATCTCCGACGCTTAACTGCCTTCCCTCTCCTGCAGTCGAACCCTTAGCCGACACGAAGATCATCCTAGCTCGGTAAGCCCTTTGCCATGTCCCGTCACCCTTCTTGTGCTACCGGACGAATTTACTGTGTTCCTCTTTCTTTAGCTACAGCGTCCTCTTTCAAATCCACACTACCGATCTGGGGTTTTCCGCAGGGTTTCTGACGGCTACAGACAAGGATACAGGTTACACCCTTTTCTTCCTTACATTTAACCTTACCGCCACCTCTTTCACTTCGGTAACCTGTTCTTACTTCTCCTTCAGCCATCGTCAGGGAAGACCGCAGCTGAGAACAACCTGTACTCCGTCTCGCTTACGAGCACTACCTGCTCATTTTCTGGCAACCAGAAAACAACGCACCCGATTCCTGTTTCCCCGGCATAACACAACGCACCCAACTCCAGTTCTCAGGGTTTTTTACCCCAGAGGGTTTCCCTGAGGCCTCTGTTCCACTTGTACTTATTTCAACAGGTCGGAGGACTAGGGATTTCGGGGGAACTTGTCACATTCGACTGCTGCCTTTGATCCAGGTTAGTGGATGAAAACGAATACTTATTGATGAAATCGTATTTCCGCATGACAGATAGCAACGCCCCATTAGCCGACAGCATGGATCAAATGCAGCAGCTTATGCAAGCTATGCAGTCCCTAATGCATGAGGTACAAAACCTCAAACAGGAGAAGAGTTATCTTAAACAACAAGTAGCCCGATTGAGAGTAGGGCCAGAACTCCCTCCTACCTCTCTGCCAGGGGGTAAATATGATGGAAACCCCCACAAGTTAAAGGAATTTCTGGACAGTTGTACCATCCAATTTTCCTTTAAACCTACGTACTTCCCAACGGACCGAGATAAGGTGGGTTTTCTCATTTCCCACCTGTCTGGCCCTGCACTTGCTTGGGCGACTCCCTTAGTGACCTCCAATAATCCCCTTCTAGATGCCTATCCTGCATTTGTAAATAGTCCTAAAAGCATGTTCAGCCACCAGGAAATAATGATTACTTCCCAAGAAAGACTATTGAACCTACGCCAAGGACAACTTAGTTTACTGGAATACATGATATGATATGATATGATATGGCATTTGTAACGCGCCTATACACAAGTGTTTCAAGGCGCGACGAGGCAGGGAGGGGGGAACAAGGGGAGACAGACAAACGATCCTACTAGGCCAGGTGTCATTCAGATCGCGCAAGTGCATGGGTAGAGGGGACGGGAAAAAGTGCAAGGGGGAAAGGGAGAGGGGAAAGTGCAGTACAAAGTGATTAGTAAAATACAAGATACATAATAAGGGCCAGCTGGTGGCAAGTGCAGTATAAGTGCAGACAAGTGCTGGGAAGGGGGGCTGTAGGGATACAGAGACAGTCCCGCAGTGCAGGGGTTGCTAGGGAGGCAGTGCAGGGGAGAGTGGCTGGGCCAAGGACCGAGATTGGTGAGTGGCCCAATTGCTGATTCAGTACAGTTTCAGTGATTTAGCAGGGGAGAGGGGGAGAGAAAGCAGAAGCAAAGAGGAAGGTTTTGAGGTGCTTCCGGAACCGGAGATGGATCTCCTGAAGTTTCAGGGAGGCAGGAAGGCTGTTCCAGAGGGAGGCCCCTGCTGCGGAGAGAGATCTCCCCCCAGCTCGTTGCTTGGAGAAGCGGCTGACCCTGAGGGAGTTGGAGGCGGATGAGCGAAGAGCTCGAGAAGGAAGATATTTAGGAAGAGAGAGTTGAAGGTATTTTGGCCCAAGGTCCCAGAAGGCCTTGTGGACAATGCAGAGGGTTTTGAACTTAATCCTCGCAGCCACAGGGAGCCAGTGTAGCAATTTCAGTCCTGGAGAGATACGGTCCCAGGGCTTGAGGCCAAGGACAAGTCTCGCAGTCCTGTTCTGGATGATTTGCAGCTGGCGGAGAGTAGAGGCAGGCAGATTTAGATAGAGGCTGTTACAGTAGTCCAGCTTCGAGAGAACCAGGGCTCTGGAGACAGTGAGCTTCTGGGGGAAGGAGAGGAAAGGAAGGATACCTCTGAGGAGGTGCAGCTGGTAGTGTGACTTCTTAGAAATGTCAGAAATGTGAGGAGAGAAGGAGAGTGTGGAGTCGAAGATGACCCCGAGGTTTTTTGCCTTGCAGGTAGGAGCAGGAAGAGGGCCAAGTGAGGCCGGCCAGAGAGCTGCAGGGAAGGAGGCAGTGGGGGTGCCGATGAGTAGAATCTCAGTCTTACTGGCATTAAGGCAGAGGTCGTTGGCGGCACACCATTCCTGGATAGCAGAATGACAGTCAGAGATGAGGGAAGGAGAAGAGGAGGCCGAGGGTAGCCTGAAAATGAGCTGGGTATCATCCGCATAGCACTGCAAGTTGGGGCAGAGAGCAGAGATGCAGATTGCAAGAAGTGCCAGATACTGGTTGAACAGCCAGGGAGAGAGGTTAGAACCCTGGGGGACACCACAGGTAGAGAAAAAGATGTCAGAGATGAAAGACCCCAGTTGTACCTGGGAGGGTCGATTTGAGAGGAAAGAGGTCAGCCAAGCCAAAGCCTGACCAGTGATACCCAGGTTATCACGGAGACGGTTGAGCAGGATGGTATGGTTGACAGTGTCAAAGGCAGAAGAGAGATCAAGCAAAATGAGAACACATGGAATGTTAGAGTCAAGGTTCGAGAGTAGATCCTCACGGATGTTCAGGAGAGCAGTTTCCGTGCTTCTGGCGGCTCTGAAGCCAGACTGATGGTCATGAAGGCTACCAACAGATTCAGCATGGAGATTAAGCTGGGAGATGGCCAGTTTCTCCAGGAGCTTGCCCAGGAAGGGAGTGATAGAGATTGGGCGATAGTCACCAAATTCAAACAGCTATCATCAGAGATAGCCTGGCAGGATGAAGGACTATTAACTCTTTTTAGGCAGGGATTAATGGAGGAACTTAAAGTTTCCCGGGTACCTCGACCCTCCAACCTTGCAGAAATGATTACGCTGACTATACAATTGGATTATCGCATCCAAGAAAGCCAACATGAGAGATGTAAAGGAAGGCTATCTCGCCCAAGACCAGAAGGCAAACTAGAAAACGTGGCAACTCAGCCCGTCAACTTTCCCCTGAGGAGCCTATGCAATTGGGATCTGCAAGGGGACCTCTCTCACAGGAGGAAAGAAGTTATAGACGATCCAACAATTTATGCATGTACTGTTGATCTCCTGAGCATCTACTTCCAGATTGCACTGTGATCCCTCCTCGCCGTCAAAATCCATGGAAACCGGGAAACCCCAAACCCCAGTCGTAAGAGGAACCACGGTTGCGCAGTATCTACATGGTTCCTCAAAACCTCTTTTTTCTCAGAACACAGAGACTGTGGAAACCCCCATGGTAGTCATATTTCTTCAACTAGCCTTCAAGGATAAAATCATTCAGAATGTACCTGCCTTAGTAGATTGTGGTGCCGCAGGCAATTTCATCGATGATCATTGGGCCAAGGAAAACAGCCTAGACCACCTCACCAAATCAGTATCCATCCCTGTTCAGGGTGTTGAAGGGAGTCCTTTGATTTTTCAGACCCATCAGAGAACAAACTTTGGAGGTCTCCTGCAAGATTGCCACCCATACGGAACTAATAAGCTTCAACATCATAAGGGCGGCACACTTCCCTATAATCTTGGGTCTACCCTGGCTCCGACTTCATAATCCTTATAGAAATTGGACAGCAGGAACCATATTCCTAGGTTCCGAATTCTGTGTAAATCATTGCCTCACATAGGGAGCCATTGGCATCCGCACTGTACCTACTTTTACCCAGGAAACGTCACCTAGAATCCTACGTCAATTGTGCGACATCCCACTAATTTACCTGGATTACATTGAGGTATTTTCCTCCCCTAAATTTGCAGTATTACCACCTCACAGACGGGATGACTGCCACATTGATTTAGTGCCTAACCAACCCATTCCCTTTGTAAGAATGTACATGCTCTCACAAAAGGAGAGGAGTGTACTAAAAGAATATCTGCAGACGAACCTACAGAACGGTCTTATTTCTGAATCCACATCTCCGGCTGGCGCCTCCTTGTTTTTCATACCAAAGAAGGACACAGATGAACTCCGCCCTTGCCTGGACTACTGCGGTCTCAACAAGATCACTATTCCTGACCGCTACCCGATGCCTCTAATACCCGACATCCTGGAGGCAGTAAAAGGAGCTACAATATACACTAAGTTAGACCAACGCAGAGCTTATCATCTGATACGTATTGCCGAAGGAGACAAATGGAAAACGGCTTTCCGAACCCCGTTTGGCCATTATAAAAACCACGTAATGCCTTTTGTTCTCTCGAATGCACCGGCCATATTCCAAAGATTTATGGACCACATTTTCTCTGATGTTCTTCTACATTATGTCGTGGTTTACCTCAATGACATTTTGATTTATTCCTCCAATGAATCTGATCATGTGAAACACGTTCGTCTGGTTTTAGAATGCCTTCAATCCAAGCATTTGTATTGTAAGAGGGAGAAATGTGAATTTCATCGGCCCAAGGTCTCCTACTTGGGATATATACTGTCAGCGGAAGGGATTTCTATGGATCCTTCCAAAGTCTCGGCCGTCTAAAATTGGCCAAAGCCCAACTCGTTGAAGGAGATCCAACCCTTTATAGGATTCACAAATTTCTGTAGACAATTCATCCCCACCTTCTCTGAGATCATCTTACCTATTACGCGGTTATTGAAGAAGAATGTTCCATTTCTATGGGATACACAGGCACAAGCAGCCTTTGACTTTCTGAAACAGGCTTTTTCACGAGAGCCCATCCTCATTACCCCTAACCAGAACACGAAATTCGTCCTGGAAACCAACGCATCTCATCATGCTATCGGAGCAGTGCTCCTCCAAGAAAATGAGTTTGGAGAAGAATCCCCAGTATCATATCTGTCTAAGACATTAAGTCCCTCTGAGCTTAACTACTCTGTGTTAGAAAAAGAACTCTTGGCCATAAAGAAATCCTTCGAGGAATGGAGACATCTCCTTTTAGGTTCTCATCATCCCATCGAAGTCCGTACAGACCATCAAAATCTCAAAGCCCTACACTATGCACACACTACAAACAGTAGACAGGCCAGATGGGCCAATTTCTTTTCCCCTTACAACATTCTCTTTACTTTCCTCCCTGGCAGACAAAACCTTCGAGCTGACGCCCTGTCTCGTCAGGAACACTCTACCGTCAGATTCCAGACCAAAAGATTATTTCCCAAGGCCAAGTTCTTGCATGTTATCACTGATTTCCTGCATGAAGTTGAATCTGCCACTACCACACATTTAGCAGATTGTCAGGACCTCCTTATGCAAGATATATTGACCTCTGAAAAAGGATGTCTCTTTCATGACCTCCAATTGTTTATTCCTACCTCCAAGCTTCGCCTGGAGACTATGCAAATGTGCCATGACTCTCTAGCCGCTGGTCATAAAGGCATCTCCAACACACTTACTTTAATTAAGAGACACTTCTGGTGGCCTAACATGGACAAGGATATCCATGACTGTGTCCTCTTGCCCGAAATGCCTCCAGACCAACTCACCCCAACAACTCCCTTCAGCTCTTCTTTTGCGTATGCCTATACCTGACAAACCCTGGCAGATTATTTCCACGGATTTTATTGTGGATTTACCACCATCAGAACATCACACTGCTATCATGGTGGTCTTTGTCTACTTCTCGAAGCTAGCTCTTTTTGTGGCTCTACCTGGAGTTCCAACAGCGGCCCGAATGGCAAGAATCTTCATCAGTACCATCTTTTCTCACCACAGTCTACCCGAGACCATCGTTTCGGATCGAGGCCCACAACAATTCACCTCCCTCTACTGGAAGACCGTTTGCTCGAGGCTCTGCATCAGACGTTCCGTTAGTTCTGGCTTTCATCCCCAGACTAATGGGCAGACGGAGCGATTGAAACAGACGTTGGAAGGCTATTTGCGTTGCTTCATCTCGGCAGCCCAAGACAATTGAGTGGAACTTCTTCCTTTGGCCGAATTTGCCTATAACAATTCCCCACATTCGGCCATGAAGACTAGCCCCTTCTTTTGTACCTATGGTTTCCACCCAGCCTTTGCCCCTGCACTTCTGCTGCCCTCCTCCAAGTTTCCTGACGTGGATGCCCTCATAGCCAACAATCAGCAAGGTCATCTGTCAGCCCAAGTATCGCTCCAGGATGCTCAGGACCGGATGAAACGCTTTGCGGATCGACGCAGGTCGCCTGCCCCGCTGTACGCAGTTGGTGACTTTGTGTGGTTGGCTTCTAAATTCCTGCCTCGTCATTTGGTTCCATCTAAGCTGTCTCCTCGTTACTTTGGGCCCTTCGAGGTATTGCAGCTGGTGGGCCCGCTGCTCTGCGTCTCAAGCTTCATCTCTCTTGTTCCAGGATCCACCCTATCTTCCACTTTTCCCAGATCAAATCTGCTCCCCCGGATCGCTTTCGGCAGGGTCTTCTGTCCGTACCCCTCCGGTGTCTACGGCTACGGGTCCTGAATTTGAGGTCTCTGGGATCTGTGACTCCCGTTATCACATGGGACGTCTTCAATACTTGGTTGACTGGCGGGGCTACTCACCAGCAGATATGTCTTGGGAACCGGCTTCGGGAGTTCATGCTCCCCGCCTGGTTCGCCGTTTCCATCGCCTTCATCCAGGCAAACCAGGCGGACCGCCTCTCCGGGGGGCGGGGCATACTGTTATGACGCCTTATAAGCGCTGGTCTTGGTTGCGCCACAGAGGGAGTATTAGGCGCAGTGTCCTTATGCCTTGTACCTCATCCAAGATGGCCGCCGTATTGCCTCCCTCTCTTACTCGTACCTACTTTCCAGTCTGGACGGAATCCATTGCTCGGCGCTCATCGAGCCTGCCTTATCAACAGTCGGAAACAGAGAAGCTTTGCGTCGCTACTGCTTACACTGACGCTCCGAAGTACGAACCTAGGTATTCTTTGTTAGTTTCTACTAGAAGCCTTCTGAAACGTCACTTGTTTACTTTGCGAACTTCACACTGATTCTTCCTTACTTGCTTCAGCCAATTACCTTCCCAAATCAAGGCGAGCTTGCACGGACATCTCCGGCGCTTAACTGACTTCCCTCTCCTGCAGTCGAACCCTTAGCGGACACGAAGATCATCCTAGCTCGGTAAGCCCTTTGCCACGTCCCGTCACCCTTCTTGTGCTATTGGTCGAATTTACCGTGTTCCTCTTTCTTTAGCTACAGGGTCCTCTTTCAAATCCACACTACCAATCTGGGGTTCTCCGCAGAGTTTAAGACGGCTACGGACAAGGATACAGGTTACATACACCCTTTTCTTCCTTACATTTAACCTTACCGCCACCTCTTTCACTTCGGTAACCTGTTCTTACTTCTCCTTCAGCCATCACCAGGGAAGACCGCAGCTGAGAACAACCTGTACTCCGTCTCGTTTACGAGCACTACCTGCTCGTTTCCTGGCAACCAGAAAACAACGCACCCGATTCCTGTTTCCCTGGCATAACGGAACGCACCCAACTCCAGTTCTCAGGGTTTTATTTACCCCAGAGTGTTTCTCTGAGGCCTCTGTTCCTCTTGTACTTATTTCAACAGGTCGGAGGACTGGGGGTTTCTGAGGGAACTTCTCACATTCGACTGCTGCCTTTGATCCAGGTTAGTGGGTGAAAACGAATACTTATTGGTGAAATCGTATTTCCGCATGACAGGAGCTGTCTGAAGGACTGCTTTGGAACAGACCATGAAAGGTTCTGACTCTTCCTCCTCTACATCTGAAGCAAACATCAGTGCAGCTATTTCAACTTTTGGGATGAAAGCATTCAGTCTATTTACATGGAACACTTTTGGAGCCTCTCCAGCCCTTCCAAGGTACACTAAATAGTAGGGCCTGACCATTTGTCCTGTAAAGCTCTAAGCCTTATAGGATTCATGATCAGGACTTGCTGGCACTGTGGAAAATTGATCAGGGATGCTTTCTGGTCATACCAATGTTTCACCAGAGCTTACCCAGCCTTCAACTTCTCATTAGCCTGACCCATCAGGAGTACCATTCATTTTCTGAGCCCCAGCACATAGTCCACTACATTGGTAGTGATAGGGGGGGTAGGCATCTCCCACCCCTCCTTGACTATAGCCAAGGGTCCCCTCACAGGGTGATCAAAAAGAAGCTTGAAGGGGCTGACGCCAACACCCCCCTGAGGTACCTCTCTGTAGGCAAACAACAAGCATGGCAAAAGAAGATCCCATTTTCTTCTTTGAAAGTTCTATTAAATCTCTCAACTAGACCATTGGTTTGAACTAGACCATTGGTTCTATTAAATCTCTCAACTAGACCATTGGTTTGCAAAAGTAAGGCTTTTGCAATTGACTTAGCAGTCACAGTCTTCAATGGGATGGCCTCAGGATACCTGGAGGCATGGTCGACCAGCACCAGAATAAACCTATTGCCGAAGGATGTTTGGGGTCAAGGGGACCAATAATGTCAATCCCTACCCTCTGAAATGATACACCCACAACTGGGAGTGGTACCAAAGGAGCTTGGATTGTTGTGCCATGCTTCCCAGATAACTAGCGTGTGTCACAACTCCAGCAGTGACTTTCTACTTGCACCCCCATCTTGTGCCAGTAGAAGTGCATGGATAACCTTTACTTGATGCCAAGGTGACCAGCAAGGGGACTTCATACGCCAACTGCAAGAGGAAGGGTCTTACAGCAAGGGGAACCACCATCCTCATATGGTCTCCTTCTGTAGACTCTGTGGGCTCACTATAGAGGAGCTCACCTTCCCAATAAATCCTGTGCTTCCCAGGAGGTTCACCCTCAAGCTGGGAATAGGCCTGTCTCCTTAGGCCTTCCAAAGATGGGCACTCACTGTCACGACCCTCGCCCAAAACCCCCTCTGGCAAACCCATTGGCCAGGTGGAGTCAGGACTCGGGCCCCTAGAGCCTGGCATCCTCTTCAAAAGCCCTCATGGGGCCAGTCCTGGCGCCTATGGCGCCAGGCTCATACACCATGAAAAACAATGTGCTTGGGAACTACTTTATTGTATTGTCAGCCAACATGGAGGCATCCACATAGCTTGGTTCTTAAGAACCAAGCTATGCAGTCTAGTGTTTTGGGTGTGGTAGCCTAGGGACTACTTCACCTGGACTATTTTGTTGAAGCTATTTAAACCACACCCGAGCAAGACAACACGCTTTGCGTTACTTTGCAGCTTGCAACGTGATGCTCACCGTGTCCAGCTATTCCCTCGAACCTCGGAGAAGCAGAACCTGCAAGGAGACAAAAGGAACATCATTAGCAGCAGCATCTTACCTGCATTCTTCATCTTTAAACACTCGCAGCTACTGAGAACAGCTTCCTCGAATCTGCCCGTCTCCCGGACAGAACGACCTGAAAGAGGAAGATAGAGGCAACATTAAAGAAAGCAGTAGAGACATTTACAAATTACGAACTGCTCAAAAGGCTTACCTGGCTGGTCGCCTCTCGGCTGGCACCACTCCAGACATTCCACTCGCGCTGAAGAACACCGCAACCTACAAGGAAGGAAAACACAGGTTAGCAAAGGCAAGACTTCGCAGCGCTGCGCATAGCGCTTAGTTACCGCATCATAGCGCTCTTAATGCGCCATCTTTTACCAGCGGGGCTCAACCAAGCCAGTTCGCCGCACTGAAGCTCTGCATACCTAAGGGAGAAAAAAGAGACATTTTAAACAAAGAAAGGCATGCAGGATAGCAACAAAACTAAAAAACAGCAATACAGCAATAAGACCTACCTGAACAATATCAAACGGGCCGGCGTCAGTGAAGTAACTGGACCGCACTCGCCCATGAAAGACAACGCGCCCCTGCAAAGAAGGCAGGACAGAGAGCATGCCTAATTCTACCACGAGGTGAGGAGAGGGCGCCAGAGGGACTGAAATCATATAGGGGTGGAGAGAGGATACTTACCCCAGTCGGTCAGTCTTGAACACAGTCCTCCTGTATTTTCAAGCAGAACCTTCCCCACAGACCACATCAGGGCAAAGCTGAGAAGCATACCAGCGAGTAACCCGGCTGGGTGGCGTCCCTGTGGATACCAGGTGAGCGTAACAGAACGCAAAGCCTACCATAACAAATCCACCTGGGCGCCATGAAGACATCAGAAATGGACCAATTGGCCCAATTACTAGGAGAGCTTCGTGCTGAGGTTCATTCTGCCCGACAAGAGACTAATGCCCTCCGGAGAGACCTAATATTGACCAAAGAACGCACTGAAGAGATTAGCAGGCAATACTTGCAATCACAGGCAGGACAGACGCCTCTACCGGGAAGCAATCCAACGATGCAAAACACTGCCATACCACCCACTCCGGTACAGATCACGTTACCTGGAACAGTGCCCCGGCACCACCAGAAAGGTTCTCAGGCGACCCACGGAAGTATGCAGCATTCATCAATCAGTGCCGCCTTCATTTACTTTGTAGGCCTGGAGCATTTCCAAATGACCAAACTCGGGTAGGTTTTGTTTTATCATACCTGAGTGGTAGTGCAGCAGATTGGTTGGTGCCGTTGGTAACCTATGACGATCCTCTATTACATGACTTTGGGGGGTTCCAGAGAGAAATGGAAAAACCTTTTGCTCGCCATACCCAGGAACAAGCAGCAGACAATGAACTCTTGTCCCTCCGACAGGGGAATCGGGACTTGTTAACGTACATTGCTACCTTCAACAGACTGGTTGCCGAAGCTAGGTGGCCAGAAAACAAAAGAACCACATTATTCCATCGAGGCTTACGAGGGGAATTAAATGACGTCTTAGCCCAGGTGGTTGATCCACCCAGAGACTGTGCAGAATTCATAAATCCGGTCGTGCAGCTAGACCACCGGTTGCAGGACCGAAAGGCAGACCGATCTAAGACGGACCCTCGGACCGTGTATGTTTGGCCAAGGGAAAACACACCTCGTGTACCTGAAAATGCTGCAGAACCCATGCAGATTGGAGGGATACGGCCTCCATTAACAAAACAAGAGCAGGACAAAAGAAGACAACAACAGCTTTGTTTGTATTGTGGGAAACCAGGACATTTCCTGAAGGACTGTCCAGTAAAACCCCCAAGAAGAACAGTCTGGGCCACAGAGAAGGATGAAGCTAAGGAATCGGAAAACTACCAAGCTCGACAAACGTAGAGGTCAGTTTGTCGAGTGAGAAGAAAGAGTTGCTGACCTCTCACTTTGCAATACCAGTGTTCTTAATTAACCACCAACAGTCATCAAGAATGCATGCCGTTGAAGCATACATCGATAGCGGAGCAGTTGGAATTTATATTGATCAATAACTGGCAGCAGAGATGGGGCTTCCTTTGTGTTCTAAGCCAACTATGGACAAGGTAACCACCGTGGATGGGACAGAAATCGCTTCCGGACCAGTAACCCAGTGCACAGCCATGGTAACCTTGCTGTGCCAGGACGGACATCGGGAGTCTATTTCATTCGATCTCATCAAGGCACCTCAGTTCAGGCTAATACTAGGGATGCCATGGTTGGTTGCTCACAACCCTTTGATAGACTGGCGAGCAAGAAAATTAACCTTCCCCGTTGACTGCTCCCCTGCCTGCTATTACCAAGAGGAGAAACCTGACGCCTGTATCCCCATGACTCCCGGAGCGAGGGTATCAACCCTGGGAGCAACTAATACCTTGCCAAGTGAATACCATGATTTCCAGGATGTTTTCCGAAAGGACCAAGCCAATACATTGCCGCCGCACAGGCCCTATGACTGTCAGATCGACCTTGTTCCTGGTGCACAAATCCCTTGCGGCAGGATCTACTCTCTCACAGAACCAGAAAACCTTCATTTGAAATCCTATTTAGACCAGTACCTTGCAAACGGATTTATCCGTCCTTCGAAGTCCCCCGCAGCCAGTCCTTTGTTCTTCGTACCGAAAAAGGAAGGAGACTTGAGAACCTGTATTGACTACTGCGCATTGAACCAGATCACCGTGAAGAACCGCTACCCCTTGCCACTTATCCCTGAGATGCTAGACCAAGTTAAAGATGCCCAGATTTATACCAAATGGGACCTTCGAGGAGCGTACCACCTGGTCCGAGTCAGAAAAGGAGATGAATGGAAAACCGCCTTCCGTACTAAGTATGGCTTGTTTGAATATCAAGTCATGCCCTTCGGGTTATGCAACGCTCCTGCAGCATTCCGATATTTCATGAATGACGTCTTAAGGGAGTTAATTGATGTGTGCGCCTTAGTGTACATAGACGACATCTTAGTATACTCAGCCTCGGAACAAGATCATGTCAGGCACGTTCGTTCAGTCCTCACCAAGCTCCGTCAACATCGCTTGTTGGCAAAGCTTGGAAAATGCTTTTTTCACGTCACCGAAGTAGAATTTCTTGGTTTTATCCTTACTCCAAGAGGCATCAGAATGGACGTGCACAAGGTAGATGCCATTCTGAAATGGCCTTCACCGACATCTCTGAAAGGGGTACAAAGCATGTTGGGCTTTGCAAACATCTACCACAGGTTAATCCCAGACTTCTCTCAGGTTGTGCACCCAATCACAGTACTATTACGAAAAAACAATAAAAAGTTTGCTTGGACCGAAGAAGCAGAAGAAGCCTTTCAGGAACTTAAACAAAGGTTTACCTCTGCTCCAATCCTGCGGCATCCTCGTCCAGACCTCCCTTATGTCGTTGTAACTGATGCGTCCAGTCTCACAATGGGGTCTGTCCTTTCACAGAGAGACCCGGAAACCAGCCAACTACATCCTGTGGCCTTCTGGTCGAAAAAGTTCTCACCTCCAGAGATTAATTATGCCATCACGGACAAGGAACTCCTGGCTATCAAATCTGCCTTTAAAGACTGGAGGCACTACCTTCTGGGGGCCAGACACACCATTACAGTCATCACAGACCACCGAAACCTGCAATATCTCAAAACAGCCAAGGTCCAGTCCACGCGGCAATTACGGTGGGCCTTTTTCTTCGCCGAATATGATTATGTAATCACATTTCAACCAGGAGTCAGAAACGGAAAGGCAGATGCCTTATCTCGCATGGGCATAGATGAAATAGTATATACAACTCCAGACCCAGTACCTATTATACCTGAAGACAAACTCTTGGGTTTCACGACAGCCTTAACACAAGCGAATTACAAAAAGAAATCCAACGGACAATGAATCATGATGCCTACCTCGCATGGCAAACTCAAGGAGAACAATATACCATCAAGGACCATCTACCCTTTTTTAGGGATCGCCTATATGTACCCAAGAAGGAATTACAATAGCATATTATTTCAAACTATCACGATTCACTGATCGAAGGGCATCCTGGGATCACCAAAACCCTAGCTAAGGTGAAAGAGAACATTTGGTGGCCTACCTGGTGTGAGGACATCATTCAGTATTTTCAGTCCTGCGGTGTCTGTGCACAAAATAAATCACAGAAACAAAAACCATCTGGTCTCTCCATGGCACACTCTTTCCCTTGACTTCATCACTGATCTACCTCCAAGCCAAGGGTTCAACACCATCCTTGTAGTTGTGGACTTATTCTCGAAGATGGCCCATTTTATTCCTCTCAGAGGCCTCCCCGACGCAGCCACTTTAGCAAAAGTGTTCCTGAAGGGCGTGGTTAAGCTACATGACTTCCCTTCGGTTCCGGTCTCTGATCGAGGCAGCCAGTTTGTTTCAAACTTCTGGAAAAAATGTTGTGCAATGGCGCAGATCGACGTTCGGCTATCTACCAGTCACCATCCCCAAACGGACGGCCAAACCGAGAGAACCAATCAGACACTCGAGCAATATTTACAGTGCATGCTGCACCATGAACAAAGGAATTGGAAAGACCTACTATGGATAGCCGAATATGCATTTAACCATTCTTTGCATTCAAGCACGGGACAAACACCCTTCTATACCCTTTATGGCAGACATCCACGTACCTCTGAACTAGACCTTCCAGCCAGCTTGAAAATGCCAGCGGTAAAGACTCTACACACAACCATTACTCTGGCTTTGAAAAGGGCAAAGGAACACCTTATTCATGCCAAAGAAAAACAAAAGAGATTTGCCGACCAACACCGGAAAAAGGCCCCTGATTATCAAGTAGGAGACAAAGTTTGGTTAGCCACTAAATTCGTACCCATCAAGGAAACCCGGACCTTTCTTCCCAGATTCTTAGGACCCTATACCATTAAGGCAATTATCAACCCAGCAGCCGTGAAACTGGATTTACCACCTAATCTACACATCCACCCGATATTCCATGTGTCCCTCCTGAAACCAATGCAACCCGGCACACGGATTGGGACACCACCTAAGCCCATACTTGTTGACGGAGAACCAGAATTCAAAGTCAAAGATATCTTGGACTCTAAATACTCTAGGACCAAGCTATATTATCTCGTTGATTGGAAAGGATTTGGACCACAAGATAGATCCTGGGAGCCCAGTGAGAATATCCACGCACCACATCTAATCAGGAAATTCCATCGGAACTTCCCAACCAAACCTGGGCCAAACGGAAGGAACACCATGGGAGGGGCCTTAGGGGGCGTGCTGTCACGACCCTCGCCCAAAACCCCCTCTGGCAAACCCATTGGCTAGGTGGAGTCAGGACTCAGGCCTCTAGAGCTTGGCATCCTCTTCAAAAACCCTCATGGGGCCATAGGCGCCAGGCTCATACACCATGAAAAACAATGTGCTTGGGAACTACTTTATTGTATTGTCAGCCAACATGGAGACATCCACATAGCCTGGTTCCTAAGAAGCAAGCTATGCGGTCTAGTGTTTTGGGTGTGGTAGCCTAGGGACTACTTTGACTGGACTATTTTGTTGGGGCTATTTAAACCACACCCGAGCAAGACAACACGCTTCGCGTTACTTTGCAGCTTGCAACGTGACGCTCACCATGTCCAGCTATTCCCTCGAACCTCGGAGAAGCAGAACCTGCAAGGAGACAAAAGGAACATCCTTAGCAGCAGCATCTTACCTGCATTCTTCATCTTTAAACACTCGCAGCTACTGAGAACAGCTTCCTCGAATCTGCCAACCTCCCGGACAGAACGACCTGAAAGAGGAAGATAGAGGCAACATTAAAGCAGTAGAGACATTTACAAATTACGAACTGCTCAAAAGGCTTACCTGGCTGGTCGCCTCTCGGCTGGCACCACTCCGGACATTCCACTCGCGCTAAAGAACACTGCGACCTACAAGGAAGGAAAACACAGGTTAGCAAAGGCAAGACTTCGCAGCGCTGCGCATAGCACTTACTTACCGCATCATAGCGCTCTTAATGCACCATCTTTTACCAGCGGGGCTCAACCAAGCCAGTTCGCCGCGCTGAAGCTCCGCATACCTAAGGGAGAAAAAAGAGACATTTGAAACAAAGCATACCAGCGAGTAACCCGGCTGGGTGGCGTCCCTGTGGATACCAGATGAGCGTAACACTCACATTGGCCCTTACTGAACTCAACACTATTAGGACCACCTTTCATCAACAAACTCTGGAGTTCACGGTGGTCATGTGGATTGAGGATTTCAGACAACACCTCTTCCTCGTCAGGTTCAGGTATTTGACCAACTACCTCCACCTCAGTGGTAGGTGAGTTAGGGGGAATGTTCTCTTTCCCTCTTCTGTCTTTCTTGACTGTTTTAGCCTTGAGTTTCCCCTTTGGCTTGGGCTTTGCTTTCGTCTTGGCCAATGCAGCCCTTGTTTGTGACCTTGTGCATAGTTTCTCTGCTGTGTCACCCACAAGACCTAAGTCTCTGAGATCATTCCCCATCAGGACCTTACTTGGGACTTGCCTCTGAATGCTTACTGGGATCCTGACTGTAGTACCATTGATAGTAATATTTACAGGCATTACTGGGACTTTGAGAGGAGGGCCATCAGCTAACTTGGTGGGCATCAAAGGAGCTCTGACAAGTTCCTCTGGTTCTACCAAGGCAGAATCCACCACCCTTCTGCTGGCCCCACTATCCCTGAGGGCAGGAGTGTCGGCTCCATTGATCAGCACACTGTCCTTAAAGTAGTGCTTGATGTTATCTGGAATGCTAGCATAAGCCTCTGAGACTTTAGGCTCCCAGGAATCCAGGGAAGCTAGGACTACCTCAGATTCTATCCCACTGGCCAAGGAGTCTGAGGAGAAGGATGCCCCTGTGATCTCTTCCTCCTCATAGGAGGGAAAGGCCAGGCTCAGAGTGGACCCCAAGGTTTTGACCTTACATCTGGGATCCCCCCTCACATGGTCATTTGCTCCATACGCCACACAAGATCCACTGCGTCTTGGGACATATGGAGGCTTACTATAACCAGAGTATTGCTTGGAAGGATAACTTCCACTACCCTGTACATTCTCTTGGGACTTACCCTTGAATTTCTTTTTGTGGCCCTTTTGGGAGGAAGTTTTATCAGATCCCCCACCCTCTTTATCTTTGGACTTGTCCCCCTCCTCATGCTTGCCAGGAGTAGTCCTGTCCTTATGGGACACTCTGTGTGACACCCATAAATCTGCTGCCATAGTCAACTTCTTATGATCTAGCTCCTTTGAATCAGCCAAATGCCGCTTAAGCTCAGGGGAACAAGATGCACACATATGTTCAAGCATGACTAATGAAATCATACCCTGAAAGGTAGAGACCTTATAGCCTTCAACCCAGCCAGTCAAGTTGTTCAAGGAATCAGTAACATAGCGCACCCAAGTGTTACCTACTTTCAACTTGTATTCTCTGAATCTTTTTAAGTATTGGGCTGGAGTCTTCCCAAACTTCAAAATGAGAGTTTGCCTCAATTTTGCAAAGTCTACTCTTTCAGCCTTTGACATTTCCATAACAGCACTGCAGCCAGAATGGGTAGTCGACTGAGCAACTATGCAATCTTGTCAGCATCCACATGCTCTTGAACTTCACATGCATACTCAAATGCAGTATACCAGTCCATAATGTAATTCTTCTTATCATATACACTGAGCAGATCTTTGGGAAAGCTTGGATGAGAGGAGGACCCAGACCCATGTCCAGATCCTTTGGATGAGCCATTCGAAAACCTGAAGCTTGGCCAGTTCCAACTGGTGATCCCTGTACATCTGTTTTTCTACCCGCTCTACATTTCACTTTTCCATGTTGAATTCAAGCTCCTTCTGCTTAAACAGTAGTTCTTGCTTCTTGAATTCTAACATGGCATCAGCATCAGAGCTGGCAGAGGAACCTCGAACAGCACCTCATCTCTGTCTTCATGGTTACCGTGGATGAGTGCAGCAATAGAACTGTCAGTTAGAGCAGATCCACCACCTTCTGCACTGTCATCCGAGGTAATGGCATTGAGTTCTAACTCTTGCCAATGCATGATCTGTTGGATCATTTCACTCTTTGTACCTTGAGCAGGCAAGCCTCTCTCAGTACATAGCATTCTCAATGTTTCTGATCTAGAAGCATTTAAGGGTATGTTTGTAACTGTTTCCATATTATAAAATAGGTCGTTTGGCCTTCACATTACTATACTACTAAGGTCACTATGTGTCCTGGGTAAGTGTACTCTGAGTACCTTCGTCAGTGTGCAACACTGGGTACCTTCGATCCTATCCCACCGCTGTACACCAATTTGTTAAAATGGATTTCTGAACTCTGACCTGGTGGGCAGAGTTTCAGAAGGCCAGCCTAGTTTCTTGGAACAGAGTAACCTTCTGGATAAGCCAGACCAATCAAGGTAGCATTGGCGGCCGTCAAGACTAGGTCTCAGGAGGGGTGAGGGTGATTGAAAGCCCACAATGAGCACACACACAGCAAGGACAATACAAATTACTCTCAGTCAGGTGTATACGTCAAGGATGGCACTCTGTCAAGAGTGGCACAGGGCCCCCAGGTAGGGTTTGGGTGGCTGTGTTGATGTAAGGTGACAGATAAGTACACACACAGCAGGAAACTCATCAAGAAAGAAAAGTAGGAAACTGTAGTTGTGAACAGAAAGGGGCAGGAAATACAAAGATACAAACAAACTGGATTCCCTCTTGGGGTGTATGCAGAGATGTAAAAAGAGTGTTCCACGGACCTTTGGAAACTCCAGCCTTCTGCACGGATTACTATTACAGAGGCCCACTCTGTCAGCTCATGGCTGGGAACAACAGCTGTGGGTGTCTGTTAAACAGAAAACGCGACAAGGGAAGGGGTAGAGGTTGCCTGCCGGAAACCAACAGTCAAGCTCTGTACAAAGGATCAACATAAGACACAAGAGAGACAAGAACAGAAATAACCAGGGACAAGGAAGTCCAAGAGAAATCTAGCAGAAGGGAATGAAGGAAGAAACAGTACAATAGAAATGGGTAAACTAAAGGGGAGGACAGAGGAGTCAAGGAAGGGAAGTACAGGGATCAAGAACAAGGGGTTGCAACAAGGAAGAGAGCAAGGGAGCAGCAGCCAGGAAAGAGGGGGGCTGCAAACAAGGAAGCAGGGCTGCAGTACCAAATGGTACAAGGTACAGAAAAACTGTAGTGGATTGCAGAGGACTGTAGTAGGCTGCTAGGCAGAGAGTCCAGAGGAGCAGGACTGAGAGCTGTAGTAGGCGGCAGACAAAGAGCCCAGAGGAGTAGGGCAGCAAGGAGCGAACCCAAAGGAACAGGGCGTAGAGGCAGAGAGACCCGAGGGTCAGGGCTGAAAGCAGAAGAGAGTAGCAGGCTGCAAGGCAGGGAGCCCAGCGGAGCAGAGCAGCAAGGAGCAAGCTGAGAGGAGCAGAGCAGCGAGGCAGGGAGCCCGGAAGGCTATGGCTGTAGGCAGCGCAGTGTAACAGGCTGCAAGGCAGGAAGCCCAGAGGAGCAGGGCTGTGAGGCAGGGAGTCCAAAAGGCTAGGGCTGTAGGCAGCAGGGTGTAGCAGGCTGCAACGCAGGAGGCCCAGAGGAGCAGGGCTGTGAGGCAGGGAGCCCAAAAGGCTAGGGCTGTAGGCAGCAGGGTGTAGCAGGCTGCAAGGCAGGAAGCCCAGCGGTGCAGGGCTAAGAGGCAGGGAGCCCAAAAGGCTAGGGCTGTAGGCAGCAGGGTGTAGCAGGCTGCAAGGCAGGAAGCCCAGAAAGAGCACTGGAACAAAAGCAGGAAAATGCAGCAGCAGGAACAGCATAAAAATTTGAGACAAAAGGCAAAAAGGGGCTGGGAGGACTCTTGATGCAAGAGACTGAGCTCCTGCAGGCAGCTGCTTAAATACCGCCCTGCCCTGTACTGAGGCAGGCTAATTGGCAGCACCTGGAGCAGCACACCTGAATACAATCTGCCTCCTCCCTCTCTGGTCCTGAGATGGTGGAAGCAGCACTGATCCCTAGGGCTTCTGGGGATTGTGGTTCCAATGCTGACGAATGGGAATGGCCAGGAATTGATAGCTGTAGCAAGGTGCATTGTGGTACATGTCGTTAGTTGAGTTATATAAGAAGGCACCAAAGTCACGCAAATGGGAATTAAGTACCAAAGTGTGAATAGGAGTTGTTCAAGAGTATTCTGAAGATAAATGAATAACAAATAGTCCATGATGGTTGCCAATGTGTGCGCCCATGGCGCAGGCATGACAGTATGCCCCTCTCCAGGCTCCCTGAAGACTGACCAACAAGAAGAGCAAGACCAAGACCTGCCACACCGTGAAAAAGTCTTATACCAAAAAGGCACATTATGAAGCTCCAAAAACCGTTTAAAGCTGCAAGGTGAGAGTCTTGAAGGGAGGAGACAATACCAATGTTCCGAACCGTTGAGGTAGAAGTCAGAAAGGACAAAGTCTTAAGGGCCCAAAACCCAACAGTGCGTTCATGAACTGAGAGACTGTGAAGGTCTGCTGCAGGCTCCATGGCATATATTTCTTTGAAAGTAGTGGTTTTCCTTAGGGCTGGCAACGGTACAGTGCTGAGAGGTGGAACCAGAGATACAGCTGAATTGGTTGCTCTAGGAGGGTCTTCCAAACATTCAGAAGCAGCAATAGCAACATTAAGATTTGCAGCAGGGACTTCAGGAGTCACAAATGTTGCAGGGACACCCTTAGTAGCAGGGAGTTCAGAAGCCACAGCAGCCGGGAGATCATGAATGGCAGTCGGAAGTTCAGGTGCTGTAGCAGCTGGGAGTATAGGTGCCACAGAAGTACCAGCAGGCAGGGACACAACTGAGACTGAAGGAGTACAGTCTGGTAGTTTAGGTGCTGCAGAGGCACCAGCAGGAACAACCAGAGCTGTAGCCTTAATAGGAGAGCTTTTAAATAGCGTTGCAACAGGTATTGTTCTTGCAGGCAGAGAGGAAGGGGGTGTTTTAACTGCAGTAAGAGTGATTTGAGATGCTGCTTCAGTAGCAGATTTAGGAGTACTAGCAGGAGGAGAAGCAGAGATTGGGCTTGCAGATTCTGTAACAGGTAGCATGGCTGATGGAGGATCAGGGAAGGGTAGGCTTTCTGATGGCTGGCTTTCAAAGTCTTGTGTGCTCTGGTGGATAGATGGGTCTGGGATATTGAATGTTGGCAAAGCTGGATTCCAGACAGGTACTGGGTATAGTTCAGGATCTGACATATGGGCTGGTGCACAAAAGTCCATGGAAGCAGAGTACCTCTCTGACTTGGTCGCCTCTTTAGAGGCTGTAAGTGTGAGTAAAGGACCGCCATCAAGGGTAAGAACGGGACAATCCTTTGACTCAGCAGGATCTCCAGCCAGATGATTACACTTGATTTGTGGTATCAAGGCAGTTTGAGTGATTTGGCCCACCGAAGGAGTTAATTCTTCACTATCTGAGCAATAGCCTGAGTTACTGCGACTAGTAAGTGAAGGAGCTAAGTCAAACTTTAGAAGGTATACATATGCCAAGTTCAGGTCTTCCATCTGCTCTGTATAAGTCTGTATCCTTTTCTGTATTACCCTTCCAGGCCTTATCATGCCAATCTCTAAAGACAGAATGTCGGGTGTTGGGCATAGTGCCAGATGGTCTCGTAAATTGTGTCCCTTCGCTAGATTCTTACTATGCCAATAGACACATTCATCATAGAGGTCTTCGGTTTGTCTTTTAAGGCGTAAGAGTTGTTCTTGTAACAGGTATTTACCATTAGCCTGTTCTACAGCTTCAGAATCTGGTGTCGCAGACAATTCGGGTGTTGCAATAGGAAGACTGACCTTAGAGTTATCATGGTTAGTAGTTACTGGGGAAGCATTAAGACAACCGATGGTCAGTATTGGTCTTTTGTACCCAGGGCTAGCTGCACGAACCTCAGGATACTGAATGCCTTGTCCTGTTAAATGAGTGTTTTCAGCAGTCTGGGGAGGTTGTGTAGCTTGCCAAGCTGATCTTGAGCATATCACTTTGGCAACAGCGTACTCTGGTTGAGAGTCTGCCACAATGAGTGCAATATCCTTGGCTGTAGCAGTGTTACGACATTGGTCCTGAGACAGGGTAGCCTGGGATAAAGGAATACAAGGTTCGTGTACCGGCTGAATGTCGAATGCAGTGTCAGAAGAAATGCCAGAAAACGCATGAGTGTTTTCCACTGGTTGGGCTAACAAAATCTGCAGGAATTCATTTTCTTGCTGTAGTTCTTCTACAGATAGAGACTGCAGATCATAGTTGCAAATGTCATAGTAGTTACACATAGAAGGGTCAACGAGCCACTGAGTGTAGTACTGTGCTTGTAAACCTTTGTTTACTAGGGCGAGTCTGTCTTTTAAACTAGGGTTTTTGTTTGCAGTCCTTAAGAAAGCTTTAGATTTTTGCAGAGGTTTCTTGAATCGAAAGGAAAGCATCCTTGGTCTGTGTGTGCCTTTCCTGCCTATGGAACAAGAATTATTTTGCTCTTGCATTCTGTCAAGGATGGCACTCTGTCAAGAGTGGCACAGGGCCCCCAGGTAGGGTTTGGGTGGCTGTGTTGATGTAAGGTGACAGATAAGTACACACAGCAGGAAACTCATCAAGAAAGAAAAGTAGGCAACTGTAGTTGTGAACAGAAAGGGGCAGGAAATACAAAGATTCAAACAAACTGGATTCCCTCTTGGGGTGTATGCAGATATGGAAAAAGAGTGTTCCACGGACCTTTGGAAACTCCAGCCTTCTGCACGGATTACTATTACAGAGGCCCACTCTGTCTGCTCATGGCTGGGAACAACAGCTGTGGGTGTCTGTTAAACAGAAAACGCGACAAGGGAAGGGGCAGAGGTTGCCTGCCGGAAACCAACAGTCAAGCTCTGTACAAAGGATCAACATAAGACACAAGAGAGACAAGAACATAAATAACCAGGGACAAGGACGTCTAAGAGAAATCTAGCAGAAGGAAATGAAGGAAGAAACAGTACAATAAAAATGGGTAAACTGAAGGGGAGGACAGAGGAGTCAAGGAAGAGAAGGACAGGGATCAAGAACAAGGGGTTGCAACAAGGAAGAGAGCAAGGGAGCAGCAGCCAGGAAAGAGGGGGGCTGCAAACAAGGAAGCAGGGCTGCAGTACCAAATGGTACAAGGTACAGAAAAACTGTAGTGGATTGCAGAGGACTGTAGTAGGCTGCTAGGCAGAGAGTCCAGAGGAGCAGGACTGAGAGCTGTAATAGGCGGCAGACAGAGAGCCCAGAGGAGTAGGGCAGCAAGGAGCGAACCCAAAGGAACAGGGCGTAGAGGCAGAGAGACCCGAGGTTCAGGGCTGAAAGCAGAAGAGAGTAGCAGGCTGTAAGGCAAGGAGCCCAGTGGAGCAGAGCAGCAAGGAGCGAGCTGAGAGGAGCACAGCAGCGAGGCAGGGAGCCCGGAAGGCTATGGCTGTAGGCAGCAGAGTGTAACAGGCTGCAAGGCAGGAAGCCCAGAGGAGCAGGGCTGTGAGGCAGGGAGCCCAAAAGGCTAGGGCTGTAGGCAGCAGGAGGGTGTAGCAGGCTGCAAGGCAGGAGGCCAAGAGGAGCAGGGCTGTGAGGCAGGGAGCCCAAAAGGCTAGGGCTGTAGGCAGCAGGGTGTAGCAGGCTGCAAGGCAGGAAGCCCAGCGGAGCAGGGCTATGAGGCAGGGAGCCCAAAAGGCTAGGGCTGTAGGCAGCAGGGTGTAGCAGGCTGCAAGGCAGGAAGCCCAGAAAGAGCACTGGAACAAAAGCATGAAAATGCAGCAGCAGGAACAGCATAAAAATTCGAGACAAAAGGCAAAAAGGGACTGGGAGGACTCTTGATGCAAGAGACTGAGCTCCTGTAGGCAGCTTCTTAAATACCGCCCTGCCCTGTACTGAGGCAGGCTAATTGGCAGCACCTGGAGCAGCACACCTGAGTACAATCTGCCTCCTCCCTCTCTGGTCCTGAGATGGTGGAAGCAGCACTGATCCCTAGGGCTTCTGGGGATTGTGGTTCCAATGCTGACGAATGGGAATGGCCAGGAATTGATAGCTGTAGCAAGGTGCATTGTGGTACATGTCGTTAGTGGAGTTATATAAGAAGGCACCAAAGTCACGCAAATGGGAATTAAGTACCAAAGTGTGAATAGGAGTTGTTCCAAGAGTATTCTGAAGATAAATGAATAACAAATAGTCCATGATGGTTGCCAATGTGTCCACCCATGGCGCAGGCATGACAGTATATCAAAAATACATTTATATTTATTAAAGGCCTTTTAAATCAAACGCAAGCAAAGATCAGTAGCAATACCTAAACCCACACACTACTATAAAACCTATATAAAAGTACAATGGCTTAAAGGAATGGCACACAGTAAGTGTTCACAACCTGTAAGGGAAAGGGAGCAAACAGAGTGAATATACTTTAGGCAGTCCTTCACTTTATCAACCCTATCTGAGAGGCAGTCCAATCCTTAAGAAGAGTGGAGCCTTATGCTCAAATGTACTTTCGATGCAGCTGCATGCGATAGTGCGGTTGGGAAAAAACAGGAACTCTGGCATTAGCTGCAGGTTGTTACAGATTTGCAAAGAGCTGGGGAACACACCGCTTTTATACACAATACTCCAGGAAAAGTCGTGGCATCATGTTACTCATTCACAAATCACTTCAATGCGTACACAAGGCCTCCTATGTAGATCTCCTTGGGCGCTATGTTCTGGTGCACAGTACGCTATATGGGTTAAAGGTGATAATGTTGAATATATATGGGCCAAACGTCGACGACCCAGACTTCTACACCCAACTGATAGACCCGATGGCAACATATACCCTTGTGCCTGTCCTATGGGGCGGGGACTTTAACACCATCATTGATCTTAATCAGGACAGGTCCAGCAGTAAGGCCGGACAGCTATCTAGGCCGCCCGGACCATACTTGAGGGGCAAACTAGGTTGAGGGTTGAAGACGCATGGAGATTGTTACATCCACAGTCCTGCGGGTACTCCTTTTACTCAACCGTGCACGATTCACACTCCAGGATAGACCGGGGGCTAGTGTCTGGGACACTAATAAGATGGTTGGTGGAAGCAGATATACTACCTAGGACTTATTCGGACCATTCACTGGGCACCTTGACTCTGGCTTGGGAGGCAAGACGTGACTCAGGATGCCCTTGGAGACTCAAACCCCAAGCCCTGCTAGACCCAGTATTCGAGGCTGAGCTTAGAAAGTGTGTTGATGACTACTTCGAAATTAACTCGGGTACTGTTGATTCCCTTTCTACTCTCTGGGAGGCTTTCAAAGCCTACATCAGTGTTATGGCTCTCGGAATCAGGAATTGCTAGGGCCATCTGCTGAAGCATTCAGGACATCGAGGCCTCCCTCAAGCTACTTGAAACACAATATGCGGCAAACCCGGAAGCTACTACACTAGGTGAAATAAAAAATGCATTAGACAATTTCAGAAACTTTGCCGACAGTGAACTGTAATACCTAGACAGTCCAGGGGCAGCAAGACAGTACAGAGAAGGTGAACCCCTGGGCAGACTACTAGCCAGGGTGGTGCAACAGGAGGAGCGAGACCGCCATATCCTGACCATTGAGGATGCTGCTGTTCTGAGTGGCCACACTCTATCGGACGTCAACAAGGTGTTTCGCTCCTTTTATGTGGCACTCTATGCCAACAATGACGTGGCATCCAGCCTGGACATAAAGGTGTTCCTAGATGCCCTTGCACTCTCAGTTCTCTCTGGCGAGGCTAGGAAAGTACTTGACTGCCCGATGAGTGCCGAAGAGATCTCTAGAGCCATAGATGCTTTGCCCACCGGTAAGGTCCCCAGCCCGGACGGTCTCACAATGGACTTTTATAAGAGCTACAGACATTGCCTCGCTCCTCGCTTGTCTGCCCTATGCGACGATTCCTGTGTGAGAGGAATTCTGGCCCCACACTTAGGGAGGCGGTGATAACCGTTCTTCTCAAGCCAGGCAAGCCGGCTACACAATGTGGCTCATACTGCCCCCTCTCACTCATCAATAGTGATGTTAAAATATTTGCAAAGGTACTGGCCCTCCGACTCTTCCCCTATATGTCATATTTAATACACCCGGATCAATCCCGATTTGTGCTTGGCTGCCCCACGGCGCTTAATCTGAGGCACCTATTCAACATCCTTGCCCAAGTTGATCCAGAGGGGGGTCCGGTAGCAGCAGCCCTCGATGTCCAGAAGGCTTTTGACTCGGTATCCTGGCGCTTCCTCTCGACTGTTCTTGTAAAGACTAACTTCGTCCCCCGTTTCATCTAGTGGATATGACTACTTTACTCTACCGGTAGCCAGAGTTTGCACTAACGGCCTGCTTTCATCCCCATTTGACATCTGCAGGGGGACCAGGCAGGGCTGCCCATTCTCCTGCTTATCTTTGCGGTAGTTATCGAACCTCTTGCTGACTTAATAGGGCAAAAGCATGCTCATAGGGGGATCAGGCTCTCGGGTTTCCCCGAGATCATATCTCTATATGCAGATGATGCACTACTGTACGTCAGAGACTCAGAGAATATTCTTGCTCCCATCATGAAAGATGTTGTCCGCCTCGGGCTAAAACCGGAATCCGCGTCAACTGCGCCAAGTCCCACTTGTTGCCGCTGACAGATGCCACAACTCCCCCAAGCAATCTCCTGGGGTTTTCACGGTCTCCCACTGAGAAAAAGTACCTCGGGTCATAATAACGAGACACCAAGCCTCACTGTATGATCGAAACTTTGGGTCCTACCTGCAGCAGCTTCTGCCAAAACTGCGCACCTGGGCAAAACTGCCTATAACGCTCGCTGGCCAGGTATCACTCCTTAAGATGATTGTATTACCACAATTACTGTACCGCTTTCTGAACGTCCCGATATGGCCTGGTGCATCACTGTTTGACGCGTTGAGGGTCCCAGTGAACATCTTCCTTTGCCACTACGGAGCGGTAAGACTTAAACGGGGCCACGCTTGCGAGACCATACAGTCGCGCAGGGTTTGCTGCCCCCGACTTCGAGAAATACTGGCTAGCGATTCAGACCCAATTTGCTACCTTTTAGTTTGCTGACAGGCCACCGCTCCCACATGTGAAAATTGAGCGACATGCTATGGTGTCCCATGACGCCCGCTCTTTGTTACTACCCCCACTGTGGAAATACCCTGGGGCGGCCAGCCATGCCGCCACCACAGCTTTGGCATGGGATAACATATGGCAACTGGTCGACAACCCATATCACTTTAATAAAGATTTGCCGCCTTGGAACCTCTGCCCTGGGATTCCGAAGATAAGCAAGGCCGCCGTGAATATGTGTGCAGCTAGCGGATACTCCACATGGGGGGATGTTTTTGTTATGGGCTCCTTTGTTGCGCCGCCCGACCTGCCTAGGCATCTTGGTAGACAGACTTCTTGTTGGCTGCAGTATGCAAGACTACGCCGAGCATTCAGGAAGGCATGGCAGGATTCCCCTACGTTGACACCAGATGAACCATTGCTTGCATTACTTTTGGAAGGCGCATCAACCACAGGGATAGTTTCCAGTCTGTATAATCTGCTCCAGGATTGGGTTAGCGAACCACTGACTAAGTCACAGGGAGCCGGGGATAGGGATCTTTGTATCGATGTTAGTGATAAATGCTGGGAAACCGTGTGCATGCAGACACGCTCAGTATCTCTCAATACCAGGTTCTGGCTTATTCTATTCAAGGTACTGCATATATTCCATTACACCCCAGCTGCACTCCACCTCATGTCCCATGACCACCCTCCCATCTGCCCTAGATGCCACTCTGACAATGCTGGATACCTTCAGATGGTCTGGGCCTATCCCAATGTCTCTGAGTTTTGGGTTGGGGTTTGTAATACTGTATCTGAGATGCTTGACTGCAATATTGAGCCGTGCCCCATGAACTGACTGTTCCATGAGTTTCCGTTGCTTCAGCAAACCCACCTTAAACTTGCTAATATATGTATGATCATTGCGGTGTGCTATATACTGCTGTTATGGCTTAGACCTGCTTGTCCCACCGTAAAACAGTTGCTTTGTGATGTTGCCTGGGCATCGGAACTGGAGAAACATTGGTCGTTCCTACAACTGGCCTGCAATGGGCCCCTTGACATTTGGCCCCACTTTCGAGAGTACTTGCGCTCACGTCATGACAGCATAATGGGAGAGGCAAGTCTCCTGTGATCCCCTTTGCATCTGATAACTGGCTGTTCAAAATCATGTATGTTCTTACCCCGTGCTATGTTGCATGCTCACGTAATGTATCATTGTACTATGATGTGGTCACTGTTAAATTGTTACTGTTGAGTCTATTACTGATGTCGCAGATGCCTTGTTGCAATGTCAAGCATCTAATAAATAAAGTTTACAAATAAGAAATTGTTTCTTTTTGAAGTCACTGTGACGTCATAAATAAAGTATTTTCGTTACAGTTCGGTCCCATAACGGAAATCATTTTTTGGTGAAGTCAGTGACTCCAAAAGAAATAATTTTCTTTTTGAAGTCATAGGGCTCCTCCCCACTCTATTGCATGGAACCCTCCAGCTCCTCTGCGCATTATGGGAAAAAGGTAAGAAAATGCATTTTGTGTAAATGTGTGTGTATATTTATTTAATTTATTTAATTGTTTTTTTTAATAACACGCCTAATACCATCCCTGAATTTTGTTTCTAAGCATGGATCTGGGATTCAAACCTCTGTTGCTCTGCGTAGTCTTGCTTCCAAGACCAGCGTGTTGCCCCTGTGCTATCCTCTGTTCACGATAGATGTATATAATGGAGTGAGTGAGTGAGTGAGTGAGTGAGTGAGTGAGTGAGTGAGTGAGTGAGTGAGTGAGTGAGTGAGTGAGTGAGTGAGTGAATGGGTGGCTGCCTGGGTGTGCGTGTGTGAGTGTATGGTGAAAGAGTGCAAATGTAAATGTATGGGTGGCAGGGTGTGCGAGTGTGTGAGTGTATGGTAAATGGTGTGTAAATGGTGTGTGTATGTATGTGTACTTACTGTACATCTGTAATAAAATAACCATGATAAATGTTATTGCTTTTACCAGCATTGTGATGCAACCAGTCTAGGTATGCCTTATTGTGGAATGGCATGTTTTACTGTAATATATTTATTACGTGTCTAGACTGGTCTATATTGTGCTGCCAGTGGACATGTTTTCATTGTGACATAGCATTTATAATAGCAAAGCATTACATTGTTACCCTAAAAACAATTGCAAACGCTCGGACTCTTTAGCCAATTCTTCACAGAAGGTGTGCTCTATAATGCACAATTTTAACCCATTATTCAAACATTTATCTTGGGGAACCCAAAAATCCCTTTTGGGTGGCTTGGACTCCCGCACTATGATTGGTCACTCTGGTATAGTTGTGGGAAATTATGCCCCTCAATTAAAACATTCTCCAGCCGCCACTGGGAGAGTGACTGGTGGGTGAATGATTCTGAATGTGTTTGCACAAGCTTGGATCCCAGGCAAGGGGCATTGGAACATGAATGTTTTCTAACATGT
This sequence comes from Ambystoma mexicanum, assembly GCF_040938575.1. Lineage (NCBI taxonomy): Eukaryota > Metazoa > Chordata > Amphibia > Caudata > Ambystomatidae > Ambystoma > Ambystoma mexicanum. The sequence continues at coordinate 1,303,747,228 of NC_090932.1, forward strand.
GTTACTGGGATTTCTGGGCAAAGTCAACTTGATGAATGCTATTAGGTTCCATGTAATAAAGTTGCTGCGAAAATGGGGGGTTTAAAAAAAGGCAGTGGTGAGGCCGCTGCAATCACCCCCGCAATCCCCGGACCCATTATACCGCACAAAGGGAGCGGGTGACAACCCTGCTCCCCTTGTGTTGTATAGTGGAAACACTTTTTCCATGTCCCAACACAGCCTTTTTGCTGCAATGTTTATTAAAAGCTGCAATTTTTCAGTGAACAAATTACTGTATACCTGTTATTACATGGAGGAGAGTTTGGGGTAAGGTTTTATAGCGCGAGGGGGCAGGCAGACTGTATATATTCTGTGACATGGCATTTCTTACTCACATATGGGGCAAGACCACTATGTGTGTTCTTACATGATGAGTAGAGGCATTTGTGCAACCAGAGAAGAAATTGTCTCCTGTGAGGAGTCGGATATTGGAGGCAAACACGTACGTAAAGTTTTATCACAAGATGCCATTTACTAAATAATAAAAAGTGTGATCAACAGCTATCGTTCCCTAGCCGCACAAGGATTTCCCTGCCTGTCAAACTAATACTAAAAGAAAATGATCTAGTGTCCAAAATGTCTGTCCCTCACACTAATACATACAGCAAAATCATACCGGGATTCTTTGGTAAGTTCAACATGGATACAAATATAAATAAACCAAGAATTCTTATGAGCCAGGATGGACCCCCTTCCCCTAGATCACTTCAGAATATGTTAAACCCAAGTTCAATCTCAGAAAAGTTATTTTCCCTCGCGAAGTTCCATTCCAGGAGGAATATCCGGTTCTTTGTATCCAATACATCTTTCACTTGACAAGATGACGTGCTTATGCCCACAATGTTTCTCACTCTTATGACAATTGTTACAGTTTCCACTTAACAAATCAAAAAGTCTCTTTCTTTATATATCAAATTGAAAAGACAATGACAAACATATTTCTTTCTTAGGAGATCAAATCCTTTGCACCACTTTACATTTCTTCTTCATAAACAACACCTTAATCGGGATAGATAATTCAGAAGTTCTACTTTAGTCAGGATGGTTATGTACCAGTTCATCAAAACACTTTGCTGGAACTTTAATTCTTTTCCACCTTCTAGTTTAACCACAACCTTCTACCACAGTTACAGTACTTCAACTTTTTTTCTTCCTGGTCCACTGGCCTGCCTACTATGTTTGCTACTTTCAATTTGCCTTGATATTTCTTGGCTTTGGCAATGCAGGTAACAAGGCCCTTTATTGGAATATCCCACTTTGGGAAAAGTGTATTCCTTTCATTTTATATTTGCCATTCTGTGGCTTGGGCAATGCTGGTTTTAGTATTCTCTTATTAGGCCTTCCCTTTCATATAAGTCATATTCACTTTGTTTCAGAATGGTCCCCTTTTGATTTGGACAATACAGGTTACAGTCTGCTTCTGTTCGCACTTACCTGTTTTTTTTTTTAAACAATTTTTATTATTTTAAAACAAACACTCCAAACATTACAACCATTTCGGACAGTTATTACATTAATCATTGCACTCTTCCGTCCTCCCCCCTCCCACCCCAAAACTTTGAGCTGTCTTTTCCGTGCCATCTACTTGAGCATCTTCAGGTGTCTCTATTATTATCTCGTCCTGATCTTCCATATCATGACCAACCTGGTGGGGGTTCGCCATCGAGGCCACCAGCTGCCTCCAGGTTATCAGGGGGCCTACTTCCTCTTCCCCTCCTCTAGTGACTGCTTCGTACCAGACCGCTGTTTCTGCTTCTGCCCATTTGAGGAGGTCTGCCCACCACATCTCTACTCTAGGCCTGTGGGCCGCTTTCCCCAACATTGCTATTCTGCGCTTGGCCAAAATATAGGCCAGGTCTTTCATTTTGCTAATATGTTTCAGGGTTCGTGGCCTAGGGAAGCTCCCCAGCATGCATGCCCAAGCCGACTCTACGTCAAGCACCACCCCCCGGCTGGCCATTTTCATCTTCAGTTCCAACCAGAATCTCTGCACCTCTGGGCAAGCTCAGAACATATGCAACAGTCCCGCCTCCTCCTCTCCGCACCTGGGGCATTTCTGTATAGCTGAGCCACCAAACCTGGCTATTCTGCCAGGGGTCAAGTACGCTCTGTGGGTGATATATAGCTGGATCTGCTGGAGTCTCGCATTCCGGGACACTTTCTTATGGTATCTTTGGGCTCTATCCCATTGCCATTCTGTCATGGGTTCCCCCACCTCCACCTCCCAGTCAAGCCTCAATTGGGACAACTCCTTCCCCGCCTTCGTACTCAGGAGTTCATATATCTGAGATATTTCGTGCCCGCCCTCTGAGACATTGTACATCATTTCTAAGGTGGCATCGGGTTCTTCTGCAAGTACTGTTTCGGGCCACCTTTCCCTCACCCGTTTCATAATCCTGGTATAAGTGATATATTGGCCCCTATTTACCCCAGTCTCTTCCAGCAACCTTTGGAATTCCGTTGCCTCCCCCTCCTGCCATATGTCTCCAAGGGTAGCCAGGCCCACCGGTTCACAGTATCTGCGGACCCCTTTGATTAATTGGGAGTCTTCACCACATAGCACCACCAGTGGGGCCTGCAGGGATAGTGGGTCCGGGTCCCCCACAGTTCTCCATGCTCTACGCCAGACCTCTCAGCCCAGCCTCAACAATCGTCCCATCTTCGCAACTTTGGTCTTGTGCAACCATATTGTCTCTTTTAGGAAGTATGGGGACGAGTCGCCCCACAAGAGCATAGCTTCCGCAGAATCCTCTGTGGCCAACCATCTAGAAACATATAACAGCTGTCCCGCCAGGTAATATAATTCAAAATTCAGTAGGTTCATGCCTCCCCTGTCACACGAGTTTTGTAATTTCCACAGGGCCACCCTATTCCTGGAATTATGCCAAATGAAACCCCTGCACTGGCTATGAAGTTTAGCAAAGAAGCGTCTGGGGAGCAAAAACGGAACATTTACAAAGAAGTGCAGCAGTCTGGGTTGGACCAGAACACCATGCTATTCTTTATGCTTTCAACAGCTTTCTCCGTGTTGTGCTTGTGCTCTGCTTCCAATTTATGGTATATATTTATGCCCAAATATCTAAACGTCTCGGTCTGCCATGGTATCTGTAAAACGGCAGTTTTTCCCGTGGAACACCTTTGTACCTCCCTAAGGGGAATATGCTGGACTTCGCAGGGTTTACCGAAATGCCGGAGAGGGCTGCGTATTGGTCCATCACTTCCAGCACATATTGTACGTTCTCCACAGGGTGGCGCAGATAGAGGAGCATGTCATCTGTGTAGAGTGATATCAAATGTGTATTTCCTCTCGTTTTTATCCCCACCTCCCCGTATTGTTGCCTCAGGCAAACTGCCAATGGCTCCAGCGCAAGAAAGTACAGCATGGGCGACCAGGGGCATGCCTGCCTTCTGCTGAGTTGCCACTTATCGGAAATCACAGTACCCATTTTAACCCTTGAAATCGTGGGAGCTGTATAGCAATTGGACCCATCTAACATACCCCGGTCCTATTCCAAACCCTTTCAGGGTCGCCATCAGCCAGGGCCACCTCACCGAGTCGAAGGCTTTGACCGCATCCAACGACACAATGGCCAGTTCACCTGGGTCTTTTTCGGTATGATCGATAATGTGGTGAAGCCTCCTGTGGTTATTCGTAATATTTCTGCCGGGGACGTATCCCGTCTGGTCTGTGTGTATCAACTTGCCAATTACTCGCTTCAGCCTATTGGCAAGCACTGCCGTGAGTATTTTGCTATCTTGGTTGAGCATCGACAAGGGTCTATAGGACCCGCAGTCCGCATTCGGCTTGCCCGGTTTCAAGAGCGGGATGATCAATGCTTCACAGAGAGACTCAGGCAGTTTCCCCTGTTCGTAGGCCTCATTAAACATAGCCAGCAGTGGCTGGAGTAGCTCCTGCTGATATGCCTTATAGAATTCACTGGGCAACCCATCCGACCCAGCCGCCTTACACGTGGGCTGATGTGTGATCACTGCATCTAGTTCGTCTGGAGTGATTGGGGCCTCCAGCTCCGCTCGCTCTGAGTCATCTAAGGTGGGAAGCTCTAAATCATCTATCGTGTCCTGCATTTCTTGACCCACTTCTCCACCTGCATCCTCATACAAGCATGTATAATATTTGAGGAACTCCTCGTTAACTTCTTCCTGGGTGTTACAAATCTGACCCTCTGCATTTTTGACTTCTCTGATCACCTGTCGGGGTGTCTCATTTTTGTATAACCAGGCCAGTAGCCTACCCGGCTTGTCTCCTCCCGCATGTTGCCTCTCTATGTATTTCTTGTAGTTTAGCTTGCAAACTCTATCCCAAAGTTCGCTGATAGCTCTCTGTAAATCTCTTATCTTAGCGATAGTCTCCCAGGAGGCCTCCCCCCTTCGCATCAAGTCCTCTAGCTCTCTCTCAGTTTCCTGCAAACCCCGCTCTATGCCCCCCTGGAGCCCTCTTGATTTCGATATGGCCACCCGCACACCACCACCTTAAATGCTTCCCATACTGTTCCCACGGATCGTACGCTGCCAGTATTAATTTCGAAATATTCCTCAATAGCCTCTCTCAGGTCCACTTGGAATCCCGGGTCCTGTAGGGCCTTGGCTCTGAGCCTCGATGTCGGGATTCGCGCCCTGTGAGGACGGTATCTCCAGTCCACGATCAGGGGCGAGTGATCCGAAAGCACTCTAGCTTTGTATTCTGCACTCACCATTTCTCCCGCTATCTCAGCCGCTGCAAACATGTAATCTAACCTGGTATGCAGGTCGTGTGGAGCTGCGTAATGTGAGTATTGCCTATCCGTTGGGTGCAATCGTCTCCACACGTCCTCCAGCCTGAGATCTGTCAACAGTGTCCCCAACCCTCTAGCTGCAGGCGTGGGCTTTGCCACCTTACTATCCGACCTGTCTATTACGGGGTTCAGGGTGCAATTGAAATCTCCTCCCCACAACAGCGCACCCCCCAACAGGGGGCTCATTTTGCCGTACAATGATCTAAAATAGGTTGCGGTGTCGTGGTTCGGGGCGTATAAGTTAATGATGGTCAATTCTTTCTTTTCCAGGAGTGCCTCCACCACCACCATTCTACCTTCCGGGTCCATCGTCGATCTAAGCAATTGAAACGGCACATGCGGTGCCACCCATGTGACCACCCCTCTTGCGTATGCCGAGTATGTGGCTCCCATGACGCTCCCCCTCCATTTTCTCTTAACTACCTCTAATTTCTCCTTGGTGAGATGGGTTTCCTGAAGTAGAGCTATGTCAATCCTCATCCTCTTTAGGTACATCATTATTTTATTCCGCTTTAGGTAACTGTTGAGACCCCGAACATTCCATGTCATGATTCTGAGGTTACTCGATTCCATTGACACAATGTTCTTCTGCCCCCCACCACTTCCTATATCTTCTCCCATGACTCGTATTCTGGCTCAATTCCCCCCCTACTTCCCCAACTTCCCTTTCACTCCCCTCCTCCCCCCTCCCCACTGCACACTCCCCATTCCCTCCCCCAACAAATGCCCAGCTCCATCCTTGGATCTCAGGCTCACCCGCGTCTGGTCTTGTCTCGTAGTGCTGAAGGACTAGGACCCCGCGGGGTGTCACCAAGCTAATAGTGACCTAACTAAGTGAATGCTATGGGGATTCGAGGGTTGACTCCCGGTAGCTCCCAATTGTATAATTAGAGTAGTTCGGATCAACGGATCCTGCATTAGGATTATTCTGTTCAAACGGATTTTGCAAGCATGTATATCCCAACAGCACATTCCCTGCGGGCCTACTTTAATGCTATATTCTAGTCCCAGTGTCTCACGCTATGTCACCAAGAGTGTCACAGCCATACGTCACTTACCTCCGCCAGCTCCTTTCTGGATACCCGGTTCTTGAGGGGGGCTCTGCATATCCAGCCACTCCATGGCGTCCTCTGGCATTTCAAAAAACAAAGTTTTGTTCTTGTGGAACACCTTCAGTTTGGCTGGATAAAGGAACATATATCTGTGACCTGTTTCCCTCAATCTTCTGTTCACCGCACCGAAGTTCATTCTGCTGCGCTGTACCTGCAGGGTATAGTCTGGATATGCAGTGATTTTCGCAGGCCCCTTTTCAATCGTTCCCCCTTTCCGGAAGAATTCAAGTATCTTTTCCCGATTCCGGTAGTTTAGGATCTTTGCGATCAATGGCCTGGGGGGGTTCCCGGGGGTGGCTTCCTCGTTAGGGCCCTGTGCGCCCTCTCAACAGCAAACCCCTGGGTCAATGCCCCTCCGGTTATTCCTTGTAGTAACATGGTTTCCACGTATTCCGTTGGGTTGGGCCCTTCCATTCCTTCTGGCAATCCAACTATGCGGATGTTATTACGTCTGGCGCGTCCTTCTGCTTCTTCCGCTCTGTTCTCTAGGTTGCCTACTCGCTGCACAAGGGCATGGAGTTCCGATCTATGGGCGGCGCATTCCGCTGTGTTCGGGGCCATCTCTTTTTCCAGGTTTCCGGTGCGCTCGGCAAGCGTTCTCACATCCTGTCTCAGTAAGTTCACATCTTCCTGGACCGCTCCGACTTTAAGGTCCAATGCCACCTTCAACTCGTTCATAGCCAGGCCCAGTTTAGTCTCCCAGGTAATTTTCAGGTCCGCAATTGCAGCCAGCACCTCCTGGATCGTGCCCGGAGCCTCCTCCGTTGTAGCAGTGGTTTTGTCCCTATTCCTGGCTCCGTCTGTCCCTGGCGGTATCTTGGCATATGTGTCCAGTGTGGGCTGCTTGCTCTTCGGTCGTACTGCTTTATTCGACATGGTGCTGTACCAACAATGTTGGGCCGACTCAGCCACCACTCGCGTGTGGGACAGCATGGTGTCATGCTATTCCTGAAGTTTAGGCCCCACTTCCTTCTTATCAGGGGTGCGTACCCACTGTCTGCTGCGCTCCCGGGGTGACCTGCACGCTCCCTCTCACCTGCACCCACCTGGTCCTGGTCCGCAGGCCTCCGCCGCGTCTATCGGGATACAGGACTCCCCACAGCCGTGCCGGGGGTGTGTACCGGCTGACCTTTGCTCCCCTGGAATGGGCTGTGTCCTCCCACGTACCAGGTCTCGCCTCGATCTTATCCGCGAGTCTCTGCTGTGATTCCTCCGGACACTGGAGGTCAGGCAAGGCTGCTGGGTCTGCTCACTTCTGCACCGGGGCCCGACAGGGCCTCCCAACAATCTGGCTCACAATGGTGATCTCAGCACCTGCTCCAGACCCTGCGCCGGCACAAGCTACTCCTTGTGTGCCCATTGGGGTGCTACATATGTCTCAAAGTGGGCCGTTTTGTTCAGCCCCATTATGTGGGTGCCAGGGTCCTCCAATGTCTGGGCCCTGTCCAGACGGCGCAGCCGTCTATCTTCACCCTGCTACCGGCACGAGGGCTCTATTTCCGTGCAAGCCTCACCAGCCCCACTGTCATATGTTTTTGTTTCCTGGCCCAGGCGCTTTGATCACCCCTTTCTCTCCTCCATGTTGCCATATGCAGCTGCTCTGCTGCCATGGGTGTGCTGCATGGGGGGCTCGTGCCCACGCACTCCCCCCAGAGCTGGAGATGTCTCCGCTAGTCCATCCGACTAGGCCCCCAGCGTTCGGGGGGGCCTCCACCTCAAGCCGCCCTGTCTGCACTCCGGTGTGCCAGACTGCTGCAGCGCCAACCGGAGCTCTCTCTAGGGCCTGCCGCATTCGTTCCTCGCCGCTGCTGCACCACGCCGGGCCGGCTCCAACTTCGTTCACCTGGCAACCCGTGTCTCCATGGGGGCCGGCTCTTCTCCCTGTTTCACGTCTCGCCCAGCTCCGGTCTGCAGGTGTCCCCGTCCTGCAGACTCCCGCACCGCAGCACGAAGCGCTCAGTGCCAGCTATTTTGCTGCACTGTGTTCAACGGCTGTGGCATCGCCGGGGGGGCACACCCTCACCTGCGGAGAGCCACAGCGCTATAGGCAGGGGTCCCCCGCAGCTCCGTCCGTCGCTCCGGGCCACTGTGTCCCTCCTCAGCAAAACGGGCCACCTCCAGCCAGGTCCAAGTGTACCAGCGGGCCAGGGTCTTCGCCTCACTCACGGGTCCGATGGGTGCAGCCGCGGCTTTACCAGCATCCATGGACGGCCCCAGTCTTGCGGCCAGTGAATGGCCCTTTGTCACCAGCTGCCATCTTGACCATCTTCTAGCCTCGGACCCCCAGCTACTTCGGACGGCCGTTTCTCCTCCGGTTTTCCTCTAATCAGCCCCCTCCAGCGCCCAATGTGTGCACCGGGCATTCATGTAGTCCTGGGTGCGCTTCAATGTTGCTTATTCCCTCTTTTCCTCAAAGGATCGATGGCGGATCAGTGGGAGCTCCTCCGGAGCACATCTGCTCACGTAGCTATGTAGCCACGCCCCCTTGCCCTTACCTGTTTGACTCATTAGATTCACTTTGTTTGAATGTAACTGTTTGGCATTCAAAAGTAACTGTCTGGTATAGCGGTCGGTTTTAGAGCGCCCCAGGACTACCTCGATTTGGCCAACTCACCGGTCGGTTGATGCTGACCTCTCTTCCGGACCCGTCCCCGATGATTCACTGCTTATCAGGTAAGTCCACGCATTTGACAGCTATAGTCGGCTTCCCGCGGGCCACGCTGTCTGTCATTGAAGCTCCCTCTGATCCACCACACACACGCCTGTGTAATCCTAAGTGCTTCTCTCCCTCTGGACAGCCTGTCCTATGCATCTCTTGGGCACCACAACTTCAGTCACAGTCTCCTCACAGCATCCTGCTCTCGCTAAAGTGGCCACGCTGTCCTCTGCATTGCACTGCTTCTGATACCCCTGCTGCTCCTAGTGCCACATTTCATCTCGCGCCTGAAGGTCCTTTAAATAGCTAAAGGTCCCACTCAGGTGTGGGATATTACAACCACTAGACCACATACTACAGTCTGGTAACCCCAGACTCCTCTTCCTCTCCAGTAATAAGAGCATTATGGGACTGGAAGTCCATTATGTTCTGAGTTAAATTAACATGAAAATTTCCCTATCTTTTAATTCTTTTTGTTCAAGGGAATGTGACCTATGTTTAATGCACGGTTTTATGGGAATTAAGGTTTCTTTCTTAGGTTTATAAACAGAATCACATGTAGAATCAATACTACTAAAATTAGTGGCATTAACTGCTTGCCTTTGATATACATCCTTTCAATATGCATAAGGAAGGCTTTTATATTTAGTACCTTGAACAAGTCTGAGAGGGGAGGCACTACTGTGACAATATGCCATTAAATATTCAAGCATTCGCAAAGCTTCATTCTCTGAAGATGAGTACCACTTCTATCCTGGCAGAGTCACCACATTCCCTTGATAGCTTTCTCCTCCGATGTGATCCCCCCTCATACCTCCTCAAGGGTTAGGATCCGGTAGTTTCTGCGTTTCCCTGGCCACAGGGGAGGAGGCTCTAGGCTGGGATTCTGGGATGACTCCACAGGATTCATCACACTCCTTACTGTAGAAATGCATGTTTTACTGGCGTTAAGGGGAAAGCCACTTGAAGAGTATCCTTGCATGGTGATACGGGAGTTGGGCAGGCATTTGTGTAGCCAGCAATAACATGCTTTCTTCTTGTGGCTGGAGATTTTACTAGCATTAAGGGCAAAGCAAACAAGAGAATGTTCGTATGTGCGGATACTGGTGGAGCCAGCATGAAAATAATTTCTTATTGTATCATTATTTTGTGAAATATTACTGGCCACGCACAGAGTTGGCTGGTAAATTTGCGTGCCCATAGCCAGGCACAGCCCCCTTGTTTCTACGCTAGGCAAAAGATTGAAGGATTGATTAAAACACATATTTGTATCTTCCTCCAAGTGCAGTGTGCAGCGTGCCCCTGCAGTAGCATGATCATTGTGTGCATTGCACAAGCGTGGTAGTCCATGCCGGCCCAGAATGTGGCGCGACATGTGATTTGTTGCCGAGCTTTGTGGTTGGGGGGTTCCTCAGCATAGCTCAAAGGCCCCCAAATGTTGCATACAGTCCTCTTTTTGCTTGGAATTCTGGGACTTGTAGTTTTACAAAATTTCAAATGGGAAAGAAGAAAAATGACAAGTCCCAGAATCCAAATGGAAAACCAAGACTGGATGTCCTCCTATCACATAACCACAGGAAACTTGAGAGCTCTGTATACACTTAGATAACATTTGAGAACGGGTGTGGTGCCTTGAAGATTGCAAGGTGGCAACTCAGCACACATACATACATGCCAACATTCTGAAGCACCTGGGAGGGAGATTTCGTCAGAAATTGGAAGAAATTAATTTTCCGATGGGAATGTATTGGGCTTAGAATTATTTTAGGCAGGAGAAAGTGAAGAATAGCAATATGTTTCATTGAAAAATCGGGAGTCTCCTTACTAAATTGGGAGGGTTGGCATGAATGCAAATAGGCAAGCAAAGGAAAGGGGGAAGCGTCCAGGATAAAGCACGGAAGCACGGCTACATTGGCTCTGCATGTTCAGTGACTTTTGGCTTCTTCTCTCATGCACCAAGCTTCACAGTCTTCTTCTCCAACCTCCACATCACATGCACATGACAGTTCGGTCTCAGTCACTGTCAGGATCTGAGAGGTGCGCTGCTATGCCCTCAAACTCCACTTCATATTCTCATTCTCAATGTCTTTGCCCTTCAGATGTTACCAGGAAGCAATCGTGCTGTCATCTAAGAGAATCAAACTGTTTACACAGATATTGGAATACCACTGGATATAGTCACATACATCTGAAGGGCAAAGACATTGAGAATGAGAATATAAAGTTGACCAATTAGCTGGAGATTAGCAAGAGTGTGAGAAGTGGACGCTTATCAAGTTAGCATCAGCAGCATTCAGGGTTGCAGGTGTTCCTTAACAGTTACCACAGGCACACCTATTAGGGTACATCAGTAAGATCCGGTTTGTAGTTGCTTGGAATACATCGCCTATTAGTACATGACACACCTATAGAAAATGTATAGCCTCTGATGAATTTCCGGCAGAGTAAAATCCACTCAGGACAGAAACTTGGACAAGAAGGGCAGAGATAAGAGCGTTAGCGTAGATCCACGGATCAATTTTTCTATGTGTCCAGGATTTAAAACACTGCATAAATGTGAATAAAAATAGTAAACCAATGGCACTATACACCAGAGAGACTGCATGCAATGTATCCTCAAACATCCAACATGTGCTGGAGAGGCTGCGCAGAAGTGGGTACGTGGATACACATCTGGTGGGACTGTCCGGGGATCAAGGGTTTCTGGTCAGAAATAAAGATTGAGATGGGGAAAATGTTTCCACATGCGGAACAGCTAGGGGAGAAGGTGTGCCTATGAGGAATGAAAGTTAAGGCGGCTAAGAAATACACAAATTCGCATTGGAGGAGCTTCATGGGACTTGTCATAGCGGCATGGGTGGCTATAGCCCAAAACTGGAAAAAAAAGACCCACCATTAGTGTTCACTTGGCTTCAGAAAGTTTGGCCGCTGATGACCATGGAAAAGATAACGCACACAATTCAGGGCTCAGGTGGAACTTTTAAAAAAGAATGGGGAACGGTCCTGGACTATCTGCACTCAGACTATATGGAACAATGGTGCCCCTACAAAATCAGGATCACAGACATTTTCAGTTCATAAGATATTCCCATACTGAGAGACACCAATACGATCATCCGGGGGAGGGGGGAAAGGTGGGAAGTTGGGGGGGGGGGTTGTTCACTTCTATGTCATAAGGTTGTATATCAAAATAATAAAAATATAAATAAAAAAATATATAAATAATAATAAAACACTGCATAAAATCAATATCCTGGTTGATGTGTGATATGTAGGTTGTATGATTAGATTTTCATACAATGCATTGAGCATCATTGGTTTTATTGAATACATCATGATTTTTAAGAGTATTGATTATGTGTTACGTGAAAAACCTGAAGGTGTCTCAATGCCTAATCCCTGGGGATCTGTCATCCAGGTGGCCAGGACACGGCCATCGCTATTGGATCCAGTTCCTGGGGTGGACTAGTGCGGGAGGATCACCTGGATGGGGGGGTCCCTCGGCAGTGAAAGTGGGACACCGACGGGTGAGATGCGTTCTCCCCCTTCTTATAGCACCTTTCCCCCCATACTACCCTGTAGGATATTCAAACACTCTACCCCCCTTTTCTGACACAAACACTTTCACGCACCACAAAAGACGACGGACAAACACCAGAGCCATTTACCTGACATCTCCCACCACAAGGGTCAGGCAAAGTCAGGCAATTGACCAGAATCATACATACCTGACGGCCCTTTCCCTTCCCCACAGGGATAAAAGGTGGAGCATGAGAGCACAATACGAGCAAGACAGACCGCACAACGTGAGAGCTAACTCAGCATGGCAGTTCAAGAGGAGGAGAAAGATGGCGTGAACCGTGAGGGTGACAAGGAGAGAAGTGACCGTGCCCTTTCCGAGCAAGGCCAGTGAAACCTCTGCAGAAGGAATCGTAAGACCGCGAACAATACCCGTGTGTTGCAGCAGGTGTTAACGGTACACATGGTCAACCAAGCTGGGGAGAGATGCTTGGCCCCATGGTACAGCCCGTGACTCCAGAGACAAGAAAAGCCAAGCGGTCCATCACAGCCGGTGAGTCGAGGGGAGAATGTGTTGAACGAAAGTAGAAAACGGCTAATTGAACTGTGAACAGGTACAAAGAACTGTTGATACCAGAGAGGGGAAAACCAGCTGCAGAGGAACCCGGCACCACGTGGGTGCTCACTCGAGAAACTCTGGGCGATTACCCTATTGTTGAAACTACTGTTACCAGAAGGCCTTGGGAAACGTGAGAAAGGGGTCAAAGTGGTTATACAGGGGGCTAGTAAAAGGTACGACGTCCTTTCATCGACACCTGTTTTTTCCAGGGGTGTTTATACGACAGGTTTCTACCGAAATAACTCATCAAAATGTTTTGGGGGGTGGGAAAGGGCATATAAAGGGTTGGAGGTTTGGGAATAACATACAATAGGTAGAGGACGGGGGGAATGGGGGTGGAACCCCCCAAAAATAATTTTTAAAATGTTGATGAGTTTAGGCAAAAACTCTTTGTAAAAACACCCATCGAAAAAACAGATGTTGATGTAATTACATAGAATCCTAGTAAAATCTTTGACCGGCAAATGATTGTGAAGCTAAGGGAAGTGAACCCCGCATCGTGAGCACTATATATTGACAAAGTTGGCAAGAGTGAAACCGATGGAGTGATGCCGATGAAAAGGGGGCAAAGCCTAAAAGTCTTGATAAACAGTGTGTTGACAAGAGTGAACCCAGAAGAGGGATGTCCACAGTGAACTGTTTAAAAGGATATTAAGATTTGTGAACCACAGATGAGATTGTGTTGAAAAGGCCGCAGTGAACCCGACAGAGGGAAGGCAAGCATTCGAGAAGGGTCTGAGCACGGAAGAGCGGAAACCAGGGGTGAGAAGCCATCACCCTACCGACAAGTGAATGCAACATAGAAATCCTTTGAATACAAGCCAAGGTGAACCCGACAGAGGGAGACTAATATTCGAGACGGGTCTGAGCCCGGAAGAGGGGGACCCAGGGGTGACGAATCACCACCACAAGTGCAATCTGAAAGGAACTTTTGTTTCTTATTTTGAGTGAACCCATCAGACTCTTGGATGCAAGTGACTTAATTATCGAAGGTTCTGATATTGCAAATAACCTTTTGGTGGATCTGAGCCCGAAAGAGGGGGATCCAAGGGTGAAAAGACTGCACCCAACGTACAAGCAGAAAGAACGTTTTGTTTATTATTTTGAAACCCATCAGGTCCTCAGAGGCAAGCGACTTTTTGTAGAAAAGGGACTTAACCAAGGGTGTTTTCTTTCCTTCTTCTTGTCAGGAGACGGGTTTGAGTTCTCAGGCTCCGAAGCATCCAATGTTGATGCTCTATCCACAACACTGTGCACCAAAGCATCAATTAATATGGTCTTCTGCTGCACAGAGGGTTTTGACGGTAAGTTGTCACTTTCAATTTGCAATCAGTGATGTTGAAATCGGAATTCCTTGCACCTTCCTTTGCGGCTTCCTGGGCTTCTAGAAGAGTTGGGGTGAATTGCTCCCCCAGGGCCTCCACCTTAGGGTATGCTTCACAATCCTCTTTTATACCCTTCTGAGGATTTGACCATGAGGCAATTTCTCGTACACCTTCCAAAAAAATAAGCTTATCAGACTTGGCGTCTTGTAGAAGGTCAATCAAGGGTTTAAGAATCATGCCCTCCATTTCTTTTTCTGCTCCCTTCTTCTCTCGTAATGATTCTATAAAAGATTCCACAAAGATCAATTTAGAATTCATCAAGGCAACTAGGGTATAATTTGCGGTAGGGTGCCAAAGGTATTGTTACTGAAGAAAGGATTGACGCTTGTAGATTTGCTGCCCACACTGGTTGATTTATTTTGTCCACCATTGGTTGTTTCCATTTCTGTGTCTTCAAGAATCTGTGTTTTGTGGATTTTGTCCTTTCCTCTTGTTCTGAGTCATTGGATTCAGTGGATTCCGTTTCAGAGGACTCAGGATCCCCAGTAGGGTCAGTCCTACAGTCAAAATTCCTCTTTTCGTTGCCCCTCATATTTTGAGTTCTTCCAAGCATATTTCGCTCAATGGGGTCTTGTGAGCCTCTCTTGCAGTGATCCAGAGGTTTAGGATTTCCCAGCCTTGGTTTTTTGGCCAGGATTCAAGTTGATCCATTTAAGGAACCACTTCCTTGCTCTTCCAGGTTAATAGCGTGAACCGTCTCAGGGCCACGACACATTTATTACGGCCAAATAGGCAATATTCTTGGTAAAGAGAGCCACCTGGGGCAGATTTTCATATGGGGCTTGCGACCAGCATCTTTTCACACATGCAAAATACACATCACATTTACACAAAAAAACCTTCATTTTTCCAGCTTCGGCCTGTCACTCCAGGCCACCCTCGGCTCCTCCGTGCTGCTCACAAACAGGAACCAGGAAGCTGGGAGAGCTTACTGGTTCCTGTATATGAGCCACGAGGAAGCCGGGGGACAGATTATTGGATTGGAGCTGATCGTGGCATGTGACACGTGCACAAGCCTCAGAAATATATATATTTTTTTGTAATACAGCAGTAGCAAGGGAGACCGCAGGGGTAGCCAGGGAGACCACAGGGTTCACGGCTGCGACCCCTGGTAACCCCCAAATGACATTCCTGCAGCTAGAACACACAGGTCATTATTTCATTACAACAGTGAAGTGCACCTTTTTCTGTGCCTACCAGTGAGGGGTAAGGGAGGGGTAAGGGGACCGAGTGGAGCGTACCATACTCAATAATCACATGGGAAGATGAAAGGACAACTCTCCACTTAAATTGCTTTTTGGGGTATTTAATTGTGGCAGGGGATCAAAGACAGTGCTCTTTTTGTATCAATAAATCTAGTCCCGTTTTCAGATGAGTTTACAAACAGAAATGCAAACAGAAATGCAGAGTCCAACAACAACCACTGGCAATACTCCACTCCCATTCCATACACTCTATTCTGATGTCATTTAGAAAAACAATATAGCCATGTTTTTATTCCATATGAATGCAACAGAGTGTGGCCAAGGCTGGGATTCATCTACAGTTTCATAAAGATATATATTGTGATGTTTTATGTCAAGGGTTTTCCAAACATGTGCAGGGAAAAGCCGAGGGGGTGCTTGTTGATTTGTTGACATGAACAAAGGAGGTGAGTAATGGGCATGAATAAGGGGATGAGTTTTTACTCTTTTCACCTGCAAGTGTTTTACTGACTAATACATTGTTGCAAGCTGAAGCTGTATGGATAAAATAAAAAATCACATTGCAGACTTGATGCTAAGAAGTGTCGCGTCTTGAAAATATTGTTTATGAGAGGTGACTCGTGAGTGGAGAGCTAAGATGTCTTGCCGAATGATTTCAAAGAACTTGTGTGACAATATAAAATTAAAATTTGGAGTCTGCCACAGTTTCAACATTTTTCCATTAATTAAAAATGAACCAGATGGGGGGCGTGGCCGAACACTGACGAAGATGGCTGCCTAGCACGGCCGTTCCGCTTCACCATATTAATTGGCATTAAGGACCTCATTCACATCATATTCATCCTGTCATGTCATCGAATTTGGTTGTTTGACCACTCCAATCCATGCTGCGTCAGGCGGCGAGGCAGCCCAGCCCTTCCTGAAGCTGCGCTGTCGTCCGACGTTGCAGCTCTGATGGAGGTCCTCGCATTTCACGTGACGCTCCGGCCTTTGGAACTTCCTCATTGACATAACGCCACCTGCAGGCCAGCCGTATTGGCGCTATTATAATTGAGATTCTTCTTCTTTTTTTTCAACCTTCTTTTTAAATACTCTTGGACTCATATACAAACAGCGCCTTATAAAACTGCAATACAAAATCTATATTATATCAGCATACTCCGTATAAATGTTATCTCTCCTCATAATACTTCAAAAATAGCAAGCGGCACTGCATTAAGCAATACTTTAATTATAAAAGTAACAATGACTTTAACTATATATTCAATCAATACTCGCTCTTTACTACTGTGAGCATTTATGTCCATAAATGTTTATCAGGCTGCTCTTTCCTTTATCAACCATAACTCCTGCTGCTTTTGTTTGAACTCTGCAGCCCCCATTGCTAATTTTTGCTCATCTGGTGTTACAGCGCGAGTGCATGAGATTCTTACCACACGCCCTTGAATTGAATCAGATTTAGATATCCTGCACTACACCTCAATGGGGGTCATTACGACCCAGGCGCTAATTGCGCCAACTTTACCACCATGGTGTAAACTGTGTTTACACCATGGTGGACGGCGGATTTACCGCCCCATTCCAAGGTGAGTGGGGCGGTAAATCCCCATTTCCCATTTTCCCTTCCCCATTCCCATTTTTGCCCCATAGGGCATAATGGGAGTGGGGAAGGCGCTATTTACGCCACCGTAAATTACGGTGGCGTAATTAGCATCATGGCAGGTTAGCGCCATGGATTTTAACGGCTGCAGCCATTAAAATCAGAATAGGCGTTAAGGGTTAACGACGGCGTTAACCCTTAACGCCTGGGTCGTAATGAGGCCCAATATCTATAGTCTGCTCATTATTATCTGTCTATTCATTTTGATCTCTTAATAAAGGATATAGACAGTCTGCATAATATGGAAATAATAATAGCATACTACTAGATACTATAATACCTTATCGGAGCACTATAATCTTACTCAAAGCTGAATAAACCCTTCCAAGAATTATAAAAAGACATCTAAACTTGCTGCTGGTGTCATAAATAGACTATTGATCTACTTCAACCTCCTGATACTGCTTCAGTGAATTGATCGCTACTTTAGATCTCAATCCTGCCTTTTTACATCTCCATTCTTATCAATTACTTTATTGTAACCAGTACCAAAATGGCTACCAGTAAAATCAATCAAAAAAATAAATCTACTACAAAGGAATCCAATATTTTGTCAACAAACCTTAAAAGACCTAAAAGTGACTCACCACCTCCGCTTGGTTTATCTGACCCTGCCATTGAAGCCATATTAGCTGAAATAAGAGCACTCAAACCGTTTATTGAAACAACAAATCTTAAACTGCAGCAGTTAGATGGCAGGTGGATGGCCTTCGACAACAGAGTTGAAGAAAGGGAGAAAAGAGTGGGATTGTTAGAAGATCTATCCCCCAGAGTTGTTCTGCTGGAAAAGTCCATAAAAGATCTTCGAAAACATAACGAAGACTTAGAAAACCAGAGTAGACGTAACAATCTTCGAATTTCGGGTCTCTCTGAAGGCTCCGACCCAATTGCTTTCCTGCAAAGAATTTTGCTCACCATACTACATCTATCCCCGGATACAGCATTTAACATACAGCATGCTCACAGAATTGGTCAACCTACAATCTCAACCACTTCTTGTCCTTCGTCTAGAACACTTATTCTTTCCCTTTAAAATACTCCCAGCTTCAGCTCATATCAACTGCCAAAGAACGTAAATCCCTTATCTGGCATGAATCGGCTTATATTTACAGCTGGTCTATTGGGCGACTCTTTCAGCCTTTAATTTCGGCATAAATAGTTGTAACCAAATGCAGGCTGGGGACAGGAATAGCCCCTTACTTCCACAAATGTGATGTAACGTCGCAGGTCACTGGAGTGACGCTAAGCCAAGGAGAACCCGTCATAAACTACAATACAAATATGCAAGAGCATACAAAGGAGATCCAGGACATTGCGCTCTTTTAGTTTGAAAAGGGTGTGTTTTATTATCATCCAATCTTAATCATCCAATATTAGAGTTTGCCCTTATAACGATAACACGTGTTTCGGCCCTTGCTGGCCTTTCTCAAATCAGGGCTAGTATGGTCATACTGATACCAACATAAAATGAAAAAAGTTAATAAATGCAAAAAATGAAAAAAGAAAAAAGAAAAATACCAAATTATTAGGATGCCAAATCATCAAATCAGTTGAAAAGAATCATGTATTGCAACATACAATTATCATGGAAAAATCCCCATGGAAAATCAAGACACATCATAGTCAAACAAAAACAAAAAAATGTTTACAAGGAACATTTGGCATCAGTGTAATTGAAATGTAATAAGTTGAATATTAATAAATGTAATAAACAGCAAATCATACCGCCGCTATGCCCTCAAACTCCACTTCATATTCTCATTCTCAATGTCTTTGCCCTTCAGATGTTACCAGGAAGCAATCGTGCTGTCATCTAAGAGAATCAAACTGTTTACACAGATATTGGAATACCACTGGATATAGTCACATACATCTGAAGGGCAAAGACATTGAGAATGAGAATATGAAGTTGACCAATTAGCTGGAGATTAGCAAGAGTGTGAGAAGTGGACGCTTATCAAGTTAGCATCAGCAGCATTCAGGGTTGCAGGTGTTCCTGTAAGAGGATTCAATTCAACACTACAGTTAAGTCAACGCCTAGTCTAGAATACTGAATGAAAACCCTTATTGATATATATTTATGTCCAGTTCATGCGTTCTGGATGACTACCCCTATATAACACCCCTCCCTGGGAATCCCCCTGACCCCACTGAGCCAAGAAGTAGTTCTGTTTTGCAAGTTAAAAGGTTTATTTGATAATTTAAACAATATATATATATCACACTTTATAATAATTTAATAATTGAATATCACACTGAATCTGAGCAGTAATCAATAATGGATAGTCTGGCACTAGCACACTTCTTTATAATCAATGATGAGTGGTTATAGGATGGATAAGATAGCAACAATACTTTATGGTTTCAAATGGATGCAAGGTGGAATGAAAATGCAGTACAAAAAATACTCAATATGCGTTCAACAAAACAATGTAATCACTTTTCTCTGGCAATCCCCTCCCCCCTTTATGCAATGCAAGGAAATGGAAGGAAAGCACACAGTTCTCAGAAATGCAATCAACTGTAATTCCGTTCACCCCAGCAAGCTTAAACTACAGAAGTTGGAAACACAGGCCCAAAATGCTTTTACATGTGCTGGCAATGAAGTGAAAAATATGCTAAAATGCTTTTAATTCCCTCTAGAGGTTCAGGGTGAGTGAAATATACTTGGGATGAGTTCAGGCTCACTTTAGCAAGGATCTAGGAGTAATTAGCAGGTTAAACGAATTTTTGGCAAATGAAAGCAAGAAAACTGCTGTTTTCACACGTGAAGAAATTTTGCAAATCGTGGCAAATTCGCGACTGCGTTTTTCACGATTACAGCAAAAGTATCGGGGGTAGGAATGCGGTTCTAGGTTCGTAGGAAAGCCACGATTCCCAGCTTTCAGAGGAAAGTTACTGCAAGTCTCTAGCACAAACGGATACGGAGTTATGAACGATTAAATAAAGGTAGTTTTTCAGATTTGAAATTTTAAAGTTCAAAATGACAAATGACAGCTAGCAACTAGAAAATGACAGGTGACAGCTTTACAAATGACAGGTGACAGGAGGCAGTTCTACTTAGATTAAAATAGATTGAATTATATTATTTTAACTAAGAGATTGGTTCTGCACAGTCTTGCTAGGTACTCACACTATATTCTTGAATTAGATGGGCCTCGTCACGAATCTGGTCAGGTTTTAGACTGGACTCTGGTCTGGTCTCTGCACTTCACAGTGATCTGGGTCAGCTCTCTCTGGTTCTGCTAACAGCGGTCTGGTCTGGGTCTGCTCTCTCTCTGGATTCTGGAGATTGATGGATTTAAAGTCTGGATCTTTCTGCACAGCTTTCTCTAGAGATTGATGGAGGTAAAGTATGGATTTTCCGGCAGAGCGTCCCGCAGCAGATGGAAATGAATGTCTCTATCTGTCCTGACTGTCGTGTCAGAGTGATGTCATTTTACAGCCTGCAGAAAGTCCACTCCTCCTGTCAACTTGCACACAAATCTAGATTTGAACCAAATACATATTTGCAGAGGTACATATTGTTTTAAAATCATATGCACCCATCATGCATTACAGGAGGTATACCCTGTCCAAATCTGCTCTTCCTGGGGGCTTGCATTCAGAAATGGCAACATTTGCACTTTTTAACTGATTTTGCAATTTCGACATTAACTCCAATTTACACACATGTGCGCAAGGAGTATGGACATTACTTGATGAAATGTCAGATTTTTAACATGCATACATTTTAAGTAATACCCTCTTAACTGCTAGCTTGCCCCCAGATCATGCCGCCGGTTCTAAAAACCTCTTAAAATGTGGGCAGAAAAATCACAAGAATTATGGTGTCATTTAAATAATTTTCACAAGTCCGTGCTATGAGTTATTCATCTTTTTAGAGTTATGTTCTGGCCCCAAAGGGGTGTGGTTTTTTCAGGTCACATGGTACAGAAACCAGTCTTTCCAGTTTCTGCCAAGCTCAGAGTGTTATGCATCGACGGCGGACTTGGTCGGTTTGGCACCGTTGGCGTCACATCTCGTCAACATATCGCTTTAAACCCAAGTTGACGTATAGTTCTTCCAAAATGGCGCATCGAACTGAGAGTAACAGTCTAGTCCTGCAGAATGGCGGACAAGAGGCTCCTCCCTCTTTCCTGGAGACGGTACATCTGAAGCAGAAGACAGGAGGAGGGTGCGTTGCTACTGCTTACTGTAGCTACGTTACGTGAGTAATCGAATAGTTCCGAACTTTCCTCCTGCTTCCCTACCTTCCGCAACTCCTCTGCTTCTTACCTTCCAACTCCTTTACATTTCCAGGTTTTCTTTTCCTCCGCGCCCACCAAGCGCAGAGAGTACTCCCACGGCCCCGAGCTTATCGCAGGAACCCTTTCAAGCAGCGTTCCCCGTTGTTAAGGAAGATTCTTTTCAAGTAGGTCGCGTACCTCATCAGATACTTGACTCCCATCAGGCTACTTTTTGCTGTTAGTAATTCTCGACCCTTTCAGGTTGTGTTCCTTTCTGCTAACAAGGATTCGTGGTATCAGACTACATTTCCCATAACCCCTTCTCCACAAGTCACGAACCTTGTCTTCGTCAACTTAGGTAAACTAAACTCCTCAGTAGGTATTCTGAGTAAGGCTTCCTACTCCCTTCTTTCAACCCTTTCTTTTTCCTTACTCTTTTATCCAAAGGAGTCAAGCGTGTTTCAAACAGCAGGACTTCCCATCCGTCTATTCTCCCGTTCTAACAGAAATACAGTCCGGAAAGGTATCCTCATTTCCTATATCCTTTGACATACCTTTCCGACAAAAACATCTTAGTAATTCTCTCCTTATATTATAGTTACCTCCACGTGAAGTAGAATACACCTGCTAGACATTGGGGATCAAACTACGCTCTCTAGCCACGCACCCCAATTTCTATTGACCAGCGCTCTCAAGCAGCCCAGGGTTTTTTCCCTTTCGAGGGTTTCCCTGCTGTGGTCTCCAAGAGCTTTAATTACAAGCGCGAGGAGAGTGCGGCAGGTGAACTTTTCATCACTTCCTGCAGCTCCGAAGCCAAGGTAGGCTGTACTTTGATTGTGTTACCCATCGGCCAACATCAAGAGTGAGAAATAGATCATATGATTGGTAATCTATAAGTGTTTAACAGATAGCAACGCCAAAAAATATCACCTAGTGTTGGCGGTTGGAGAACGCAACCGAGTGTAGCCCTACTATGGAGCAACAAGTGCAACAGTTGGTTTCTGCCATGCAAGCATTATCGGCGGAAATGCAACAACTTAAACAAGAAAATCTCAGTTTACGTCAGACTATAGGGCAGTCAGGACAGAGTTCAGGGGTTCCCCCGGGTCCCTTGCCTTGTGGCAGATTTGATGGAAACCCTCATATGGTGAGAGAATTCTTAGAATCCTGCACAGTCCAATTTACTTTCAAAGCAGAGTTTTTTCCTACCGACAGGGATAAGGTAGGTCACATGATCGCCCAGATGACGGGAGCCGCTTTGGCATGGGCCACTCCTCTTGTGACCAACAACAATCCCATTCTCGACTCTTATCCCGCCTTTTGTAATAGTGTTAAAAGTATGTTCGGGAGACAAGAAGTTACCATTGTATCCCAAGAGAAGCTATTGGATTTAAAACAGGGAAATCAAGATATCCTAACATACATAACCAAATTTAAACAAATGGCTGCAGACACCTCTTGGGCAGACGATGCTCAGATCACCATATTTAGGCGAGGTCTTTCTGAGGAACTTAAAGACGAGGTATCCAGAGTAGCGAGACCACACAACATGGCCGAATTCATTTCCTTAGTAATGCAACTGGATTTTCGTCTACAAGAACGGAATAAGGAAAGAAGGAAGGGACGTACTTTTAGACAGCTGACAGAAGGTGGTACTTCCTCAAACAAAGGCACTTCATCTGAAGAACCTATGCAGTTGGGGACTACCAGAGGCCCCCTTTCGGCAGAAGAACGAGTTAGGCGAAAGACACAGGGACTTTGTATGTACTGTGGTTCCAACACCCATACTGTGAAAGAATGTACTGTAGCTCCACAAAGGAAGCCGGGAAACGCCAAAGCCCGACCGTAAAGGGAACGACGGGGCAGGGCTTTCTTTCAGTTACCGGTTCCCTACTCAAGAATGAGTCTCATCCTCCCAACTTCATCAATAATTCCATGGTGGTTCTTGAAGTATCCTTGTCTTGGAAGAACATTAGATTAGAGAGAGTATCCGCATTGATAGACAGTGGCGCTGCAGGTAACTTTATAGATGACTCTTGGTCTAGAAATCATGGGATACCCAGAGAAACCAAACACGTGGAAATCCCAGTTGAAAGTGTAGATGGTAGTCCATTAAAATCTGGCCCTATTAAGGAACAGACTTGTTCCCTTGGTCTTCACATATCTGCCCACCAGGAGATAGTGGTCCTTGATATAATTCGCACTGCACATTATCCGATCATACTCGGATTACCTTGGTTGAGGAGACACAACCCATACATCAACTGGTCAGCGGGTACGCTTTTTTTGGGTTCAGAACATTGTGTTCATCACTGTCAAGAAACGAAAAGATCTCCAGATGACAGCATTTCCAGCAAGATACTTAATCAGGTTTCTTCAATACCCCTAGAATACCAGAATTACCAGTCAGTATTTTCTCAGTCAGAATATTCATCTCTCCCACCACATCGAAGGGACGACTGTGCTATCGAATTGCTTCCCGACTGTCCCTTGCCCTTCGGTCGCATGTATATCCTATCAGCCAAAGAGAAGGAAGCCTTAAAAGAGTACCTTCATACCCATCTACAAAACGGTTTGATCACGGAATCAACCCCCCCAGCGGCCGCGTCTTTGTTTTTCATTCCAAAGAAGAACACAACGGAACTTCGTCCTTGTATCGATTATAGAGGACTAAACAAAATCACAGTACCTGATAAGTACCCCATGCCGCTTATACCAGACATCTTGGAGGCGATCAGAGGAGCCCAAATCTACACTAAACTCGATCTACGGGGTGCGTATCATCTGATTCGCATACGTACTGGAGACGAATGGAAGACAGCGTTTCGAACGCCCTTTGGACATTTTCAATATCGTGTAATGCCCTTTGGCTTGGCAAATACCCCCGCAGTCTTCCAAAGGTTTATGGATCATGTTTTTTCAGACATTTCTCTTCATTATGTTATCGTCTACTTAGACGATATACTGGTGTTTTCTCCTTCCTTGTCCGAACATATACGAAATGTGCGTGAAGTCCTACATCGATTACAACAAAATCACCTATTATGTAAACTGGAGAAATGTGAGTTCCATCAAACAACTGTCGCCTACTTGGGTTATATTCTATCCCCTCAGGGTATCGCTATGGATCCAACAAAAGTGTCAGCCATCATTGAATGGCCCTCACCAAGATTGGTAAAGGATATCCAGAGATTCCTAGGTTTCGCAAATTTTTACAGGCGTTTTATACCCCATTTTTCTAAGCTTACCATGCCTTTAACTCATTTGTTGAAAAAAGGAGTCGCCTTCAATTGGTCTTCTGAAACACAAGGGTCTTTTCAAGACCTGAAAGGATTGTTTACTGCTGCACCTATCTTATCGGTCCCTGATCAAAGGAGACGTTTCATTGTGGAATCCGATGCTTCTCATCACGCCATCGGCGCTATTCTTTTACAACCGGACCATAGAAACAATGAGAAACCCATCGCCTATCTTTCCAAGACTCTGACCCCTGCGGAACTGAACTATACAGTCCTCGAGAAAGAACTCTTGGCCATCAAACGTGCCTTTGAGGAATGGCGCCATCTCTTATTAGGAGCACAACATCCTGTTGAGGTGAGAACGGACCATCAAAACCTCCGCACCTTACAATACGCGCAAACCTGCAACAGCAGACAAGCGAGATGGGCACATTTCTTTTCACCTTTTCGCATCGTTTTCACCTTCATTCCAGGAAGAAACAACCCTGGGAGAAGACAGCTTTTCAACCTGAACCTTTGTTTCCCAAGGCGCTTTTCGTTTCAGTCCTCCATAACTTCTTGCAAAGGATGAAAGACCGAAGCAAGATTTGGGTCCCTTCTAACCCCGAGATTATCGCACGACATGATCTTACACTTAGCAAGGGATTGCTGTTCAAAGATGAAAAGATGTTTGTTCCGGAGGAAATCCTGCAAAAAGAAGTCTTACGACTCTGTCATGATTCTCGTGTTGCTGGACATCGGGGTTTTGTAAACACTACGGAATTGATCCAGAGACATTTCTGGTGGCCTTCTCTGCAACAGGACGTACAACTATACATCAGTTCTTGCCCGGTCTGTCTTCAAACCAAGTCATCACGTCAACCCCCCATTGGTGAATTGACTCAAATGCCACTCCCCAATAAGCCATGGCAAATAATCTCCACTGACTTTATAGTGGATCTCCCTTTGTCAGAGGGTTGTAACACGATTATGGTCACGGTTGACTCTCTGACCAAGATGGCTCATTTTATTCCTCTCTCTTCCATACCTTCAGCAAGTACGATGGCTCGAATTTTTTTGGACCGTATTTTTTCATTGCATGGACTCCCTGATACTATCATATCAGACCGTGGTCCGCAATATACCTCCAACTATTGGCGCCACCTGTGTAACGCCTTAGGGATCTCACGAGCTCTGAGTTTGGGCTACCACCCACAAACCAATGGGCAAACCGAACGTCTCAATCAGAACCTACAGGGTTACCTCAGATGTTACATATCGTCGGCCCAAGACAATTGGAAGGAACTTCTACCGTTAGCAGAATTTGCGTATAACAACGCACAACATTCCGCAACCCGTTCCAGCCCCTTCTATTGTACATATGGATTTCATCCGTCAGTATTTCCTGCTTCTCTACCTCAATCCCTGCCTATTCCGAATTTGGAGAAACTCGCTGACGGAATCCGACAGGGACACGCCAAAGCGGTTACGGCCCTACAAGCTGCCCAAGAAGCAAGCAAGAGGCAAGCGGACAGACACCGGACTCCAGCACCGCTTATTAATATCGGAGACAAAATATGGTTGGCAAGCAAGTTCCTGCCCAGAAGACTGGTCCCTTCCAAATTGTCACCTAAATTTTATGGCTCATTCACTGTATTGGAAAAGAAGGGAGCAGCGGCTTATCGTTTACAGTTGCCATTGTCATGGAGTCGCATTCACCCTACCTTTCATGTGTCTCAATTGAAACTGGATGTGAGGAGTCAATTTCATCCTAAACACTCTGGTATGCCTCCCCCTGTTTTGCTAGACTCTGCCCCTGAATACGAGGTGTCAGGAATTTGGGACGCCCGCTACTATCGCGGGGTTCTTCAATTCCTGGTGGACTGGAAGGGATATTCCGTGGCTGAGCGCTCTTGGGAACCCGCTTCAGCGGTTCATGCCCCGCGCCTGGTTCGCTTGTTTTACAGTAATCATCCGGGCAAACCGGGGGGTTCTTCCCTTGGAAGGGGGCATACTGTTATGCATCGACGGCAGACTTGGTCGGTTTGGCACCGTTGGCGTCACATCTCGTCAACATATCGCTTTAAACCCAAGTTGACATATAGTTCTTCCAAAATGGCGCATCGAACTGAGAGTAACAGTCTAGTCCTGCAGAATGGCGGACAAGAGGCTCCTCCCTCTTTCCTGGAGACGGTACATCTGAAGCAGAAGACAGGAGGAGGGTGCGTTGCTACTGCTTACTGTAGCTACGTTACGTGAGTAATCGAATAGTTCCGAACTTTCCTCCTGCTTCCCTACCTTCCGCAACTCCTCTGCTTCTTACCTTCCAACTCCTTTACATTTCCAGGTTTTCTTTTCCTCCGCGCCCACCAAGCACAGAGAGTACTCCCACGGCCCCGAGCTTATCGCAGGAACCCTTTCAAGCAGCGTTCCCCGTTGTTAAGGAAGATTCTTTTCAAGTAGGTCGCGTACCTCGTCAGATACTTGACTCCCATCAGGCTACTTTTTGCTGTTAGTAATTCTCGACCCTTTCAGGTTGTGTTCCTTTCTGCTAACGAGGATTCGTGGTATCAGACTACATTTCCCATAACCCCTTCTCCACAAGTCACGAACCTTGTCCTCGTCAATTTAGGTAAACTAAACTCCTCAATAGGTATTCTGAGTAAGGCTTCCTACTCCCTTCTTTCAACCCTTTCTTTTTCCTTACTCTTTTATCCAAAGGAGTCAAGCGTGTTTCAAACAGCAGGACTTCCCATCCGTCTATTCTCCCGTTCTAACAGAAATACAGTCCGGAAAGGTATCCTCATTTCCTATATCCTTTGACATACCTTTCCGACAAAAACATCTTAGTAATTCTCTCCTTATATTATAGTTACCTCCACGTGAAGTAGAATACACCTGCTAGACATTGGGGATCAAACTACGCTCTCTAGCCACGCACCCCAATTTCTATTGACCAGCGCTCTCAAGCAGCCCAGGGTTTTTTCCCTTTCGAGGGTTTCCCTGCTGTGGTCTCCAAGAGCTTTAATTACAAGCGCGAGGAGAGTGCGGCAGGTGAACTTTTCATCACTTCCTGCAGCTCCGAAGACAAGGTAGGCTGTACTTTGATTGTGTTACCCATCGGCCAACATCAAGAGTGAGAAATAGATCATATGATTGGTAATCTATAAGTGTTTAACACAGAGACCCTGCCCCTCCCAGCTTCTGCCAAGAGGAAGCTGTTTTACGACATCTGCAATAAACCATCTGCCTGGGTGAAGGGGGTTGCATTGTTCAGAGCTCCTGTATTCTGTGGGGGCTCCCCTTAATTCAATTATCAGAGAGATGGCATATCCTTAGTGTGGCCAGCAGGAAACAGCCAGGCCTGGGAAGTTACTTGTGAATCAAGTTTCACTCCTGATGGGGGTAGTTGCCAGGCAAAATTGGAATCTCTTTAAGCCAGTTTTTAGCCACATGTCATTTCTGTTCCCCAGTTTTCTGCATTCAAATAACTAACAATTTTTTTAAATATGCAGCTAGAATGCTGATTCTAAGTTTAAAACTATGACATTTAAACAATTGCAGCCTATGTGACACTCAAAAGTAGGTCACTCATTTCTTTTAAACTATTTAGATTTTTAGTGTCTTTCAGTCCAAATTTACTTAAACTGCTGAAATCCACAGCTCAGCCAGTCTTGTGATGAACATTGTTTTAGGCTCATCCTCTTTCCAGATTTTGTATGCCCACAAGACTTTATTCTGCCAGATGTCCGCTGGTGTTCAGTGAGATTTTTGGATGTGTTGCAAATAGGCATTTTGAGCTGGCATTCAGAGAAACAAAAGGTGATTTTAAAGTGCGGTTTTTCCTTTGGCACACATTTCACTCATGGCACCCCGGCCCATCCTGCTCGCACTGGTGGGTGGCAAGTTAGGCAACCATTTTAGTGTGCACAACTGCGCGGTTTTCATAGATTCTGGCGCACATGTGGGCTTTTTCGGCCATCTTGGATTTCCTAAGCCCACAGCACCAAATGTTGTAGCCTAATAGTCCAACCGTGGGTCAGGACCCCCAACAAATCCCCCCACGTGACTGCCCTTTGAATTTGAGTCGATGGGGAGTCGGGTGCACAAGGGTTTTGACCCACGCACTGGTCTGTCCGCATAATCTTCTTCCAATTCTGCAAATGGCACAGTTCAGCATCTTTTCCTCCATCCGGTCGGATCGATCGGTTCTCCTCGCCGGTCCTGATGGGAATATTGGGCGGTACCCTGGGCCCCCTTGCGTCTCTGCTCCCGGTCTCCGGATCGTCCTCCTTGGCCCGTCTCCAGGTTTTCTTTCTCCTAGGACGACAAAGGAAGAGCGGCAATATCTATTCATAGACATTTTTCCACCACTGTTGAGATAGTGGGGCAGCATATGCATTTCATCATAACGAAACATTACATTCTTATTTTGAAAAAAAACAGTATAACTAAGAGACAGTTTCATGCAAATCACAATATTTTAGAGACTAGATGTGGTATGTTTTATGGTTGGAACTGAATTAGTCTGAGACAGTACCCGCTAGGATTCCAGAGGATTCCTCCAGTTGTTGCAGAGTGTGCCTGGGATGGCAAAACTTCAACTGGTTAATGTGGACCCACTTGTCTTCCCCCTCTGCCAAACCGCCTTTGGGGATGCGGATCTTATAGGCCACAGGGGAGATTTTGTCTATAATCTCAAAGGGTCCCTTCCATGTAGGCAAGAATTTCTGCTGTTTTGCCTGGTTTCTTTGGAAGTTGTATAGATAGACCCGGTCCCCCACCTGATATTCCTTCCTGGAAGTCTTCAGGTCATAGTGGGTCTTCATGCTATCAGCTGATCTTTCTAGATTCCGCTGAGCATAAGCAAAAGCATGTTGAAGGTGTTTCCTTAAATTCTCCACATACTCATGAGTTGTGGAGGCATTTATCAGTGTCTGCTCTTGGGTCCTATAGAGCAAATGCTGAGGAAGCACCATCTTGCGTCCAGTCATCAACTCGAATGGTGACATTTTGGTTGCAGATGAAGGGGTAGATCTGATGGCCATTAGGACCAGAGGTAATCGGATATCCCAACTTGGCCCAGAATCTGCCACAAACTTGTTTAATATGCTCACAATGGTTCGGTTATATCTCTCTACTGCCCCAGAAGAAGCTGGCCGGTAAGCAATATGCAACTTCCTTTTGACCCCCAGTATCTCCCACATCTTTGTCATTACTTCACTGGTGAAGTGGATACCCCTGTCTGACTCAATCCTTTGAGGTAGACCAAAACGGGAAAAGATATGGTTAATCATCAGGGCAGCTGCGGTTTCTGCCTTGCAATTTGGGGCTGGGAGACATTCCACCCACTTGGTAAACAAGCATGTCACAGTCAACATGTACTTATTCCCCCTAGCAGAGCGAATCACGGGGCCTACAAAGTCGATTTGTAAATCTGACCATGGCAGTGTCATCCCCCTCTTTTGGCGAGGCGCACGGTGCGTGAGGGATGATGGCTGCAATTGTGCACACACACGACACCCCTTCAAGTATTGGTCGAGGTCCTGCCCCATGTGTGGCCAGTATGCAACCTCTCTTAAGATTTCCAATGTTGTGTGAAACCCCCTATGACCGGCGGTGGCCGCATCATGGGCGTGACTTAACATCAGGCTTCGGGATGAGGTAGGAACCACCCACTGATCGCGCCCAGCTTTGGATTTCCTTACCAGCAAACCGTCTTGGATTCGGAACATTTTTGGACATTTCATCAACACTCTTAGGTCCTCTTTGCCAATATAATCGGTATCCGTCAAGGGAAAGTTCTCAGGGTCCTCAAGGTGTTGGTAAAACTTACCAATTATTGGATACCCCTTCTGAGCGGTAATCAAATCAGCATCAGGGGTCTCCTTACTCCATTGTGCAATTGAAAGGTCGTTGTGAGCATTTGTCTGGGACCTAGTGATAGCAGTGACCTGGATTTCCCCCAACAGGGACTCAATCTCAATTAGATCCCCTTGGATGGCCCCGGTTTTGGCCAGCTGATCAACTAAGTCATTTCCAGTTTTGTCTGGTCCCTCTACTTTGGAATGACCCTTGATCTTTTTCCAATGGATGGTCATCTCATTCGAGGTGACCAGATCATCAATGTTTTGGATCAACTTCCCATGTTTCAAGGGTTTGTTATTAGCACATAACATGCCTCTGGTTTTCCAATTAACCAGGTGCTCCACGAACCCGTTCCGTACATAATCCGAATCTGTGATTATGACCAGTTCGTGGAGTTGATGCTGGACAGCAGTGAGGATGGCCTGATGCACAGCCATAAATTCTGCCACCTGACTACTTCGGGGACCAATTTTGTATCCAGCGGAGGGTTCTGGGAACTCCTTCACCCATGCATTCCCTACGCCAGCCACCAGTTCTTTCTCCCCGTTGTTGTCAACATGGTAAGAGCATCCATCCACATAGACAGTGGGCATTCCCTCACACTTGTCCTCTTCAAAAACTTTGTGTGGGGAATTAAGGTATGCCTCCATGTTGTCCTTGATTTTTAGACTTTCGTCCTCGAGACAGTTTTCTCTGGCACAATCATGCAAGTCAGCCAGACCTTGCGCGAGGGGACTCTTCTTGTTTTGGCCATATCTGACCTCCACAGGAAAGCCTTGCATTGACAGAATCCGGGAAGTAATTCGGGAATTACTCACATTTCCGGCCCGGATTCTGTCACTTTGGAGATATTGCAGAGGCTGGTGTGGAGTCTCCACTATGATGTGTTCCCCCTGGATGAACGGGCGGTAATTCTTCAATGCCCACACCGTTGCCAGGAGTGCCTTCTCACAATCGTTGAATTTTTCCTCCACAGAGGATAAAGTTTTGCTCGCATAGGAGATTACTTTATTGACCTTGTCATGCTTTTGGTATAATACCGCCGTCAAGCACGTATTAGAGAACCCCGTCTCCAGGAAGAACTCCTTGTTTCTGACAGGGTAAGCTAGGCAAGGCGCGTGTGAGAGGCTTCTTTTGAGTTGTTTTACTGCCTCGGCTTGTTCTGGACCCCATTCCCACTTGACCCCCCCTTCAGGAGATGAATCAGGGGTCTGGTGATCTCTGCGTAGCCCTCAATGAACTTTCTGCTGTAATTAGTCAGTCCAAGGAGGCTCCTTAGTTCCCGCAGAGTTGTGGGGTCTTTCAGTTTCTGAAGTGCTTCCACTTTCTTTTCCTGGAGACAGAGACCCTGAGGAGTAATCTCATGCCCCAAGAAATTAACACGGGTTCTACACCACTGTGCTTTCTGAAAGGAAAGTTTTGCTCCGGCGGCCCTCAACTGGGTCAGAACATAACGGATCTCCGCTATGTGTTCCTCCACAGATGAACTTTGGATGAGGACATCATCTACATAAGCCAGGTTACCCCTCGCACCCAGGTCGGGCATGGCCTTATGTAGGAAAATATTGAACTCATTACCGGAGTTAAGGTATCCGAAGGGAGTCCGGGTCCATGTGTACTGCTGGCCCCCAAAGGTAAAAGCCAGTTTGTATTGGTCCTCCCTACTGACAGGCACGGTCCAGTATCCATTGGTCAGGTCTATTGCCGTGAATACCTGTGACCCCTGGATCTGGGCCAGCCCTTGGTCAATGTAGGGCAGAGGCCATCGGGAAGTATGGACCCGTTTGTTGAGCTCGCTAAGGTCAGCGCAGAGTCTCCACTGGCCGTTTGGCTTCAATATTCCCAGCACCGGATTATTGAAGGTGCTGTGGACTGGACAGATTATTCCCCGGGACTCAAGGTTCTTAATTATTTCAGTAAGGGACTCCATTGATGCGAGAGGCAAGCGATATTGCTTCACAAACACTGGAGTCATGCCAGGGTACGTGGGGATTGTTGTTGTGTGGATGTCGGT
Organism: Ambystoma mexicanum; assembly: GCF_040938575.1. NCBI lineage: Eukaryota > Metazoa > Chordata > Amphibia > Caudata > Ambystomatidae > Ambystoma > Ambystoma mexicanum. Next base: position 1,303,779,545 of record NC_090932.1, read on the forward strand.
GCGACCACAGTCATATGAGTCTACCGCAAAGAGATCTTGGAAATCCAAGAAAACTTGTTTCAACTTTTGCTTTTGTTCCAGAGTCACACAGGCATCAGCTAGGTTGACTCTCTCTTCCACCATCTGCCAGAAGCCTGGAAAGACTTCTGGTTTGGCTATCTCAGCGGCCTCCTCCAGCTGGGTGGAGAAGTCCCTGGTCAGAGTGCTGATTTGGACTGGAGGCTTCAGGTGGGAAAGGCAGCCCTCATGGACCTGGAAAATCACCTCATCCCTCCTGAAGTCACAAGTCACATCTTCCTTACCATAAGGGCAAGAAGTGTACACCAGGAAGTTCCCCCCATGCCGGGTAAAAATCCTGTCTGGTGTTGTATTGTCATCACTGTCACTGTCAACGCAGTCCTTGGGGATTGGCCCTAACAGTTCATTACCTAAATCTATGGAAAAATGTCGGTCATCAACCGCCATTCCAATAATGGTGCCTGCGGCTAGAGTAATACTCTTTAAGTCGCTGTTATCCACCTCTATTGGAATGGTGTCATGTTCTATGTTGACTAATGGAGTTGGGTTTACCCCCAACCCTTGCTGTTGGAGAGAAGCGTTTAGATGTATGTAAGCATCAGGGTTTTTCAAATGTTGTCCTCTTTTAACTTTCACTTCCAGGGAGAATTGTCGGGTCCTTTCTGGGATGGTGACGTCCTCTTTAATCTGAATTTCAACTGCATAAGGTAGCAATTGAGCTGACCTGAATGCTTTTTCTGGATCATCAAAGCCCATGGGATTATCCGCTAATCGGGACCAAGCTTTGAAGTTTATTAGGTCCAAACTAATGGCAAAGCGATTGAGAATGTCACTGCCTAAGTAAAAGGCGGCAGGGACGTCTCGCACGACCCAACAATTGTGGACTATGCTCTTGTTGCCAATGGAGATTTTGAGCATACACCTGCTTGGCAGGAGATGTTTGGAATTAGGCGCTTCCAGGTCCATTTCCCATTTGTCTATCAGTTTGAATGTGGGAATGGCTGGATCTTTTGGGAGTTGGCGAAACATGGCTTCGCTGATGAAGCTCTTACCATTGTTCACGCACACTCGAGCGAGAACAGAGTCCTTCCCATCATTTAACTGAACAGGGATGAACAACTGCTCTCCAATTTGCTGAATATCAGCCAGGCTCTGAGCTGATTTCACATCATTCTGGACTATAGGAGTGGGAGTTTCTGATTGTGGATTAGTATAGAATCTCAGAGTGTTTCCTTCCAGCGTGGAGTACCACTTTAGACTGGAAGGAAGGTTGATTTTCAGAAATAGAGAGGACCCTCCATCACCAGTCTGTTGTCCTACTGCTATTACTGTCACGTCTGGAATTTGGCTATTCTGGAAGTGAAATTCTACTTGGTCAGATTTTCGTTCAACCATGTGGCAGGTGCCGTTTAAACTAACATGGTTGACACTCTGTTTTAATTTTATTGGTCGGCTAGTCTGGGTCCAGAGGACCTTGTTTACGCAATCTATTAGGGGTGACAACCTTCTCAGGAGGTCATTCCCTAGTAAACCAGGGGTGCCCTCTGGAGTCACAACTATGACCGGGTGTTTCACCTTGTGTCGCCCGATCTTAATGTCCAAGTCTGCTGTCCCCTCGACGGGAATTTCCTTCCCGTCAAAGTTCTGGAGTTGTCCAGGAAGAGAGGTGAGAGGAATTTGGTAATTCTCTCCCCTTCCTGCATTCAGTTCGTCAAAGGCCCTTCTGGACAGAAGGGTAGCTTGAGATCCAGTGTCCACCAGCGCCAAAATTGTCCCCTGCCCCTGTACTTGTACCGGGGCATAGTATCTTCCCTCCTTCTCCTCAAGGGGGCACAGATAATGCACATTTTTGGACAACTGGTGGGCTAACTTTCTGGTTTTGGACATCGCTAGCGAAGAGATTTGGGCAGAATTCTGTGGAGAGCCTTGGGAATCTGAAAGAAAAAGTTGGCAACTGGAGATCAGAGCCATTGTGGGTTCCCCTGGCTCCGGTTCCGGGCCGCCCCCCCCTTTTTGGAGGCAGTCACCAGGATGGGTTTGAACCAGGGGATTTTCTTGCTGTTGGTTCTGGGATGAGATGGTGGGCGGCGGTAGCTCAGTCTCCACATCTCCCCAGTCTGGATTTGCATCCCTAGGGACCCATTTTTCTTTGGGAGGAGTTCCCCCCTCTCTGAAGGAGAAGATCCTTTTCCCAGGATCCTCTGAGGATCCCTCTCCCTCAAATTGGAAGATCTGTACCTCCTCCTCAAACTGTGTCTGTTTGGGTCTTTTGTTTCTCCTACCCACCTCTGCTCCTTAGGAGGCAGACTTTCAGGGGCAAGAGATTTTGTTTCCGGTTCCTGGGTTTCCAGGGGCTGTTTACAAGTGAGGAAGGAAGCTTCCTCCAAGGCTTTACACCCCCCTTCCCTTTGTGCCTCCTCCCTGGGAACCGGTGTGTTATCGGGGTGCTGCCCCCGTCATTGTTCTGGAGCACCAGGTCCAGAGTTGGGCGCGTTCTGCGCTGGCATGCCGATCTGAGGGTTCTGCTGAGCCCTCAGTATGTGACCCAGATCCCGCGCCATGTTTTGAACCTGGCGCTCTAACTGGGAAACCCGCTCAGGCTGATACGGGGCCCCGTTTTCTCCCCTGGGCTGATCCCCGGAAGGGTAGCTATCCCTTCTTTGGTAGTACCCCTGGTTGGGCAGATTTGGATACCCCTCCACCCTTGGCCGCCCCTCTCCCGGATTAGGTTGTCTGGGCTCAGGGAATTGGGGAAAGAAGGGTGGAGGATTTTGGGGCTGGAAATTGGGTGGATACCTGGGGAAAAAGTTCTGCCCAGCATTTGGTAAGTTTCTGCCCTCCGGTGGGAAGTTAGGAGTGAAGTTCCCTGGGTTAGGTGCTTGGCTGGACCCCCCCCCCTTGGGCTGGAGGAGTCCACACATAACCCAGGATGGGTCGATTACCCTTGTAACGGGGACTTACATAATCAGGAGAGCGAGGGACCCCATTTGTGGGGCTGCCTCCCTGGCTCCCTGTCTGTGCCTGGCCCGAGGACCTTCTGGGCCTAGCATTATTAGGTGCAGGTAGGTTTTTAGGCCCCCCCATCTCCAACTCTAAAACGGGGGTGACCTTTACCTCTGCCACCTTGGCAGCAGCAGGGGTGTTGTTGGCTTTGGGGTTTTTGGGCGCATTATTTTTATTTTCTATTGGCTTCTGCACCTCATAGATCCGGGTCGCCTGTTCAATGACCCATTCTAAAGATCTTTTCTCGTGAAAATCCCTCACGAGCTGGGTCATTATGTATTTGGGCAAGGCATGGAAAAACGTATTAATAAATTCTCTGCTATCCGTGCGCACCCTTCTTGTGGTCTGTGCAAAAGCACGCTTTAACTCCTGCACAAATTCTTGTGGGGCCTGATCCTCCCCACATTGTAAATTGTAGGCTGCCTTGCGAGCCTCTTGAGGATTTCTATGAGTAGAAAAATGTTTCAAGATGGCCGCCTTATAGGTGGACCATCTTAAATGATTTTGGTCCTCCAGCCCTGCAAAGAAACTGGAGTACTCTGGGGAGAATGTCCACTTTACATATTGAATACAGCTTTGGCTGTCCTTCAAATGGAAAGTCTCCATCATTTGCTCAAACAACTCTAAGTGCTCCCAAACAGAATACTTGGCGTTCTTATGATAAGGCGTGATGACGCTCCTGATTGCCTTAATCTGCTTTAAGGGGTCCTTAAGCAAGGCCCTTTTTTGTCTTATTGGCCCTTTTGGTCCGGGTAACCCTGGTCCATTCATCTTCTGACTCAGAGGCACTGCTCCCAGAGGTTCCCGTCTGTTCTTCCAGGTTTTCCCGGATTCTGCGAGCCTGGGAATGGCTGGCAGAATGTGGGGACCTGGTCTCCTGTGTCCTGTACCGCTCAGAGGAGTCTTCAGATCCCTCCTTGCTGCCAGGATTTGATGGGTACCCCCCCCACTGACCTAACTGGGCAGAGGTTTTCAGGATGCCCTTAATGGGCCTTCTCACCTGGGGTTCCCCATCAAATTGCACCGTGCTTGGGTGCCCATACCCGGTTGCCCGCCCCTCCATTCCTGGGTGGTACTGGCCTATGAGCCCCATGCTTCTGGCTGGATAGTAATCTGCCATCCCTGTGGCCCTGTGCTCATGTGCGCCAGGGGACATGGGGGTTGCAGAGTCCAGGGACGGAGAGAAATAAAGGCCTCTGGTACTAGGGCTCCTGGGGTTATGCTCAGGAGTTTCTCTTTCCCAGCGAACCTCATCTCTATCCGCCCCTGCTCCCTGTTGCAATGCAAGAGCCTGCGCCTTCAGTTCCTCAGTTAAGGCCTTACTAGCCTCTATCAGTCTCTCCTGCATCGCTACCTGTTGTTGGAGTCTTTCATTGTGCTGGCAGAGAGCCTCATTCTCTCTCTGTGCCTCCTGATTGGTCCTGGAGCACTGGGCCAGTCTTTGCTGCAGGAGGGTTACCTCCTGAGCTGTGTCCCTATTGGCCTGCTCCTTTCTTGCCAGAGCATCCTCCACCTTCCTGATGTGCTCTAACAAGTTCTGGTGTTCTTTTTGGAGGTCACCCAGTCCCTGGAGGGCCAGGTGATTTTCTTCCATTTTCCTTTTTAAGTGGCAGACTTCCTGGCCTAAGGTATCCCTTTCCTGACTAAGAGCCTGCATCTGTGCCGCCAGGTCGTCCCTTTGCCTTTGGAAGACACCAGCTTTCTGGCGCTCCTGGTCAAATTCTGCCTGGGTATCCAGGTCTTTCAAAATCAGTTTATTGCTCTCTGCCTTCTCCCTATCTAGGTGGCTTTGCAGGGTGACTACCTGCTCAGCACATGCCCTATTGAAGTCTAACTGTTGCTCCAGCTTTTTCTGGCTCTGCAGTAGGGAGTCCAAACCTTCTTGGTACTCCTTCTGCAAGGCCAGAAATCTGGTATCCTGGTCAGCCTTTTCCTGTTGCAGGATGTCCATATCCCTCTTTATTTTAATGATGTGCTGTCTTCTCTCATTTTCTGACTCCTGGCTCCCCTGCAGCCTCTGCTCAGAAGAGACCAGGTCAGATTGGACCTTCTCTAACGCCATCTGTCGCTTATTCGCCAGATCTTGGCTTTCAGTACATTTATCCTGCATGTCTCCCATATATAGGTACAGGTATGCCGCTATCCTAACCATCTTGTCTTGTTCATCCTTAGCTTTAGGAGCCATGTATAGTTCACTCAGGGCCACATGTAGGGGACCCTGATCTCCCCATATATCTGACCCTGTTTCAGTGACCTGTTGCGTGATGGCCTGCAACCAGACCATGCGGTCCTGGTGAGTCCACTCACCTCTCACAAATAACTTATGTAAGAAGTGCTCTCTGGCTATTTTCATGTCTACTAAGGTCGTCATTCTAGAGATTGGTCTCTGTCCTGACTTACAGAAATTAGTATTTTATTTTTGCAAAACAGACCTTCTTCTTAGAGCGTTCCTTTGAGGAGTGCTTTACAGCGTAACACAGCGTGGTGATCCGACCGGATAGTGTATCTGGTCAGCTGGCACACTGTATTAATCTGCACAAGTGATAGATCTAACCCAAACGTCTGGCACGAGCCCCCAATTTGTAAGAGGATTCAATTCAACACTACAGCTAAGTCAACGCCTAGTCTAGAATACTGAATGAAAACCCTTATTGATATATCTTTATGTCCAGTTCATGCGTTCTGGATGACTACCCCTATATAACACCCCTCCCTGGGAATCCCCCTGACCCCACTGAGCCAAGAAGTAGTTCTGTTTTGCAAGTTAAAAGGTTTATTTGATAATTTAAACAATATATATATATATATCACACTTTATAATAATTTAATAATTGAATATCACACTGAATCTGAGCAGTAATCAATAATGGATAGTCTGGCACTAGCACACTTCTTTATAAGGAAATGGAAGGAAAGCACATAGTTCTCAGAAATGCAATCAACTGTAATTCAGTTCACCCCAGCAAGCTTAGACTACAGAAGTTGGAAACACAGGCCCAAAATGCTTTTACATGTGCTGGCAATGAAGTGAAAAATATGCTAAAATGCTTTTAATTCCCTCTAGAGGTTCAGGGTGAGTGAAATATACTTGGGATGAGTTCAGGCTCACTTTAGCAAGGATCTAGGAGTAATTAGCAGGTTAAACGAATTTTTGGCAAATGAAAGCAAGAAAACTGCTGTTTTCACACGTGAAGAAATTTTGCAAATCGTGGCAAATTTGCGACTGCGTTTTTCACGATTACAGCAAAAGTATCGGGGGTAGGAATGCGGTTCTAGGTTCGTAGGAAAGCCACGATTCCCAGCTTTCAGAGGAAAGTTACTGCAAGTCTCTAGCACAAACGGTTACGGAGTTATGAACGATTAAATAAAGGTAGTTTTTCAGATTTGAAATTTTAAAGTTCAAAATGACAAATGACAGCTAGCAACTAGAAAATGACAGGTGACAGCTTTACAAATGACAGGTGACAGGAGGCAGTTCTACTTAGATTAAAATAGATTGAATTATATTATTTTAACTAAGAGATTGGTTCTGCACAGTCTTGCTAGGTACTCACACTATATTCTTGAATTAGATGGGCCTCGTCACAAATCTGGTCAGGTTTTAGACTGGACTCTGGTCTGGTCTCTGCACTTCACAGTGATCTGGGTCAGCTCTCTCTGGTTCTGCTAACAGCGGTCTGGTCTGGGTCTGCTCTCTCTCTGGATTCTGGAGATTGATGGATTTAAAGTCTGGATCTTTCTGCACAGCTTTCTCTAGAGATTGATGGAGGTAAAGTATGGATTTTCCGGCAGAGCGTCCCGCAGCAGATGGAAATGAATGTCTCTATCTGTCCTGACTGTCTGCTTTTATCTGTTTTGAACATGGGTGTGTGTGCAGCATCACTAGGCTCTACCCCTCTCCACTTATCATTGGCCAAGCTTTCATTTCTCCCCTGATTGGGGGAGCTAAATTGTGTCAGAGTGATGTCATTTTACAGCCTGCAGAAAGTCCACTCCTCCTGTCAACTTGCACACAAATCTAGATTTGAACCAAATACATATTTGCAGAGGTACATATTATTTTAAAATCATATGCACCCATCATGCATTACAGGAGGTATACCCTGTCCAAATCTGCTCTTCCTGGGGGCTTGCATTCAGAAATGGCAACATTTGCACTTTTTAACTGATTTTGCAATTTCGGACATTAACCCCAATTTACACACATGTGCGCAAGGAGTATGGACATTACTTGATGAAATGTCAGATTTTTAACATGCATACATTTTAAGTAATACCCTCTTAACTGCTAGCTTGCCCACAGATCATGCCACCGGTTCTAAAAACCTCTTAAAATGTGGGCAGAAAAATCACAAGAATTATGGTGTCATTTAAATAATTTTCACAAGTCCGTACTATGAGTTATTCATCTTTTCAGGGTTATGTTCTGGCTCCAAAGGGGTGTGGTTTTTTCAGGTCACATGGTACAGAAACCAGTCTTTCCAGTTTCTGCCAAGCTCAGAGACCCTGCCCCACCTAGCTTCTGCCAAGAGGAAGCTGTTTTACGACATCTGCAATAAACCATCTGCCTGGGTGAAGGGGGTTGCATTGTTCAGAGCTCCTGTATTCTGTGGGGGCTCCCCTTAATTCAATTATCAGAGAGATGGCATATCCTTAGTGTGGCCAGCAGGAAACAGCCAGGCCTGGGAAGTTACTTGTGAATCAAGTTTCACTCCTGATGGGGGTAGTTGCCAGGCAAAATTGGAATCTCTTTAAGCCAGTTTTTAGCCACATGTCATTTCTGTTCCCCAGTTTTCTGAATTCAAATAACTAACAATTTTTTTACATATGCAGCTAGAATGCTGATTCTAAGTTTAAAACTATGACATTTAAACAATTGCAGCCTATGTGACACTCAAAAGTAGGTCACTCATTTCTTTTAAACATTTAGATTTTTAGTGTCTTTCAGTCCAAATTTACTTAAACTGCTGAAATCCACAGCTCAGCCAGTCTTGTGATGAACATTGTTTTAGGCTCATCCTCTTTCCAGATTTTGTATGCCCACAAGACTTTATTCTGCCAGATGTCCGCTGGTGTTCAGTGAGATTTTTGGATGTGTTGCAAATAGGCATTTCGAGCTGGCATTCAGAGAAACAAAAGGTGATTTTAAAGTGCGGTTTTTCCTTTGGCACACATTTCACTCATGGCACCCCGGCCCATCCTGCTCGCACTGGTGGGTGGCAAGTTAGGCAACCATTTTAGTGTGCACAACTGCGCGGTTTTCATAGATTCTGGCGCACATGTGGGCTTTTTCGGCCATCTTGGATTTCCTAAGCCCACAGCACCAAATGTTGTAGCCTAATAGTCCAACCGTGGGTCAGGACCCCCAACATTCCTTAACAGTTACCACAGGCACACCTGTTAGGGTACATCAGTAAGATCCGGTTTGTAGTTGCTTGGAATACATTGCCTATTAGTACATGACACACCTATAGAAAATGTATAGCCCCTGATGAATTTCCGGCAGAGTAAAATCCACTCAGGACAGAAACTTGGACAAGAAGGGCAGAGATAAGAGCGTTAGCGTAGATCCACGGATCAATTTTTCTATGTGTCCAGGATTTAAAACACTGCATAAATGTGGATAAAAATAGTAAACCAATGGCACTATACACCAGAGAGACTGCATGCAATGTATCCTCAAACATCCAACATGTGCTGGAGAGGCTGCGCAGAAGTGGGTACGTGGATACACATCTGGTGGGACTGTCCGGGGATCAAGGGTTTCTGGTCAGAGATAAAGATTGAGATGGGGAAAATGTTTCCACACGCGGAACAGCTAGGGGAGAAGGTGTGCCTATGAGGAATAAAAGTTAAGGCGGCTAAGAAATACACAAATTCGCAATGGAGGAGCTTCATGGGACTTGTCATAGCGGCATGGGTGGCTATAGCCCAAAACTGGAAAAAAAAGACCCACCATTAGTGTTCAGGCTTCAGAAAGTTTGGCCGCTGATGACCATGGAAAAGATAACGCACACAATTCAGGGCTCAGGTGGAACTTTTAAAAAAGAATGGGGAACGGTCCTGGACTATCTGCACTCAGACTATATGGAACAATGGTGCCCCTACAAAATCAGGATCACAGACATTTTCAGTTCATAAGATATTCCCATACTGAGAGACACCAATACGATCATCCGGGGGAGGGGGGAAAGGTGGGAAGTTGGGGGGGGGTTGTTCACTTCTATGTCATAAGGTTGTATATCAAAATAATAAAAATATAAATAAAAAAATATATAAATAATAATAAAACACTGCATAAAATCAATATCCTGGTTGATGTGTGATATGTAGGTTGTATGATTAGATTTTCATACAATGCATTGAGCATTATTGGTTTTATTGAATACATCATGATTTTTAAGAGTATTGATTATGTGTTACGTGAAAAACCTGAAGGTGTCTAAATGCCTAATCCCTGGGGATCTGTCATCCAGGTGGCCAGGACACGGCCATCGCTATTGGATCCAGTTCCTGGGGTGGACTAGTGCGGGAGGATCACCTGGATGGGAGGGTCCCTCGGCAGTGAAAGTGGGACACCGACGGTGAGATGCGGTCTCCCCCTTCTTATAACACCTTTCCCCCCATACTAACCTGTAGGATATTCAAACACTCTACCCCCCTTTTCTGACACAAACACTTTCACGCACCACAAAAGACGACGGACAAACACCAGAGCCATTTACCTGACATCTCCCACCACAAGGGTCAGGCAAAGTCAGGCAATTGACCAGAATCATACATACCTGACGGCCCTTTCCCTTCCCTACAGGGATAAAAGGTGGAGCATGAGAGCACAATACGAGCAAGACAGACCGCACAACGTGAGAGCTAACTCAGCATGGCAGTTCAAGAGGAGGAGAAAGATGGCGCGAACCGTGAGGGTGACAAGGAGAGAAGTGACCGTGCCCTGTCCGAGCAAGGCCAGTGAAACCTCTGCAGAAGGAATCGTAAGACCGCGAACAATACCCGTGTGTTGCAGCAGGTGTCAATGGTACACATGGTCAACCAAGCTGGGGAGAGATGCTTGGCCCCATGGTACAGCCCGTGACTCCAGAGACAAGAAAAGCCAAGCGGTCCATCACAGCCGGTGAGTCGAGGGGAGAATGTGTTGAACGAAAGTAGAAAACGGCTAATTGAACTGTGAACAGGTACAAAGAACTGTTGATACCAGAGAGGGGAAAACCAGCTGCAGAGGAACCCGGCACCACGAGGGTGCTCACTCGAGAAACTCTGGGTGATTACCCTATTGTTGAAACTACTGTTACCAGAAGGCCTTGGGAAACGTGAGAAAGGGGTCAAAGTGGTTATACAGGGGGCTAGTAAAAGGTACGACGCCTTTCATCGACACCTGTTTTTTCCAGGGGAATTTATACGACAGGTTTCTACCGAAATAACTCATCAAAATGTTTTGGGGGGTGGGAAAGGGCATATAAAGGGTTGGAGGTTTGGGAATAACATACAATAGGTAGAGGACGGGGGGAATGGGGGTGGAACCCCCCAAAAATAATTTTTAAAATGTTGATGAGTTTAGGCAAAAACTCTTTGTAAAAACACCCATCGAAAAAACAGATGTTGATGTAATGACATAGAATCCTAGTAAAATCTTTGACCGGCAGATGATTGTGAAGCTAAGGGAAGTGAACCCCGCATCGTGAGCACTGTATATTGACAAAGTTGGAAAGAGTGAAACCGATGGAGGGATGCCGATGAAAAGGGGGCAAAGCCTAAAAGTCTTGATAAACAGTGTGTTGACAAGAGTGAACCCAGAAGAGGGATGTCCACAGTGAACTGTTAAAAAGGATATTAAGATTTGTGAACCACAGATGAGATTGTGTTGAAAAGGCCGCAGTGAACCCGACAGAGGGAAGGCAAGCATTCGAGAAGGGTCTGAGCACGGAAGAGCGGGAACCAGGGGTGAGAAGCCATCACCCTACCGACAAGTGAATGCAACATAGAAATCCTTTGAATACAAGCCAAGGTGAACCCGACAGAGGGAGAGTAATATTCGAGACGGGTCTGAGCCCAGAAGAGGGGGACCCAGGGGTGACGAATCACCACCACAAGTGCAATCTGAAAGAAACTTTTGTTTCTTATTTTGAGTGAACCCATCAGACTCTTGGATGCAAGTGACTTAATTATCGAAGGTTCTGATATTGCAAATAACCTTTTGGTGGATCTGAGCCCGAAAGAGGGGGATCCAAGGGTGAAAAGACTACACCCAACGTACAAGCAGAAAGAAAGTTTTGTTTATTATTTTGAAACCCATCAGGTCCTCAGAGGAAAGCGACTTTTTGTAGAAAAGGGACTTAACCAAGGGTGTTTTTTTTCCTTCTTCTTGTCAGGAGACGGGTTTGAGTTCTCAGGCTCCGAAGCATCCAATGTTGATGCTCTATCCACAACACTGTGCACCAAAGCATCAATTAATATGGTCTTCTGCTGCACAGAGGGTTTTGACGGTAAGTTGTCACTTTCAATTTGTAATCGGTGATGTTGAAATCGGAATTCCTTGCACCTTCCTTTGCAGCTTCCTGGCCTTCTAGAAGAGTTGGGGTGAATTGCTCCCCCAGGGCCTCCACCTTAGGGTATGCTTCACAATCCTCTTTTATACCCTTCTGAGGATTTGACCATGAGGCAATTTCTCGTACACCTTCCAAAAAAATAAGCTTATCAGACTTGGCGTCTTGTAGAAGGTCAATCAAGGGTTTAAGAATCATGCCCTCCATTTCTTTTTCTGCTCCCTTCTTCTCTCGTAATGATTCTATAAAAGATTCCACAGAGATCAATTTAGAATTCATCAAGGCAACTAGGGTATAATTTGCGGTAGGGTGCCAAAGTTATTGTTACTGAAGAAAGGATTGACGCTTGCAGATTTGCTGCCCACACTGGTTGATTTATTTTGTCCACCATTGGTTGTTTCCATTTCTGTGTCTTAAAGAATCTGTGTTTTGTGGATTTTGTCCTTTCCTCTTGTTCTGAGTCATTGGATTCGGTGGATTCCGTTTCAGAGGACTCAGGATCCCCAGGAGGTTCAGTCGTACAGTCAAAATTCCTCTTTTCGTTGCCCCTAATATTTTGAGTTCTTCCAAGCATATTTCGCTCAATGGGGTCTTGTGAGCCTCTCTTGCAGTGATCCAGAGGTTTAGGATTTCCCAGCCTTGGTTTTTTGGCCAGGATTCAAGTTGATCCATTTAAGGAACCACTTCCTTGCTCTTCCAGGTTAATACCGTGAACCGTCTCAGGGCCACGACACATTTATTACGGCCAAAGAGGCAATATTCTTGGTAAAGAGAGCCACCTGGGGCAGATTTTCATATGGGGCTTGCGACCAGCATCTTTTCACACATGCAAAATACACATCACATTTACACAAAAAAAACCTTCATTTTTCCAGCTTCGGCCCATCACTCCAGGCCACCCTCGGCTCCTCTGTGCTGCTCACAAACAGGAACCAGTAAGCTGGGAGAGCTTACTGGTTCCTGTATATGAGCCACGAGGAAGCCGGGGGACAGAGAATTGGATTGGAGCTGATCGTGGCATGTGACACGTGCCACGTGTTGTGGTCAGCTCACCCTACTGACCGCTTCCTTCTTGTGCTGCAAGCCCCGGCCCAGCCTTCACCGTCATGTGAGGCCACTGCTACTCCAGTGCCCAGGAGCTTCCATTAAAAAATATATATATATATTTTTTTGTAATACAGCAGTAGCAAGGGAGACCGCAGGGGTAGCCAGGGAGACCAAAGGGTTCACGGCTGCGACCCCTGGTAACCCCCAAATGACATTCCTGCAGCTAGAACACACAGGTCATTATTTCATTACAACAGTGGAGTGCACCTTTTTCTGTGCCTACCAGTGAGGGGTAAGGGACGGGTAAGGGGACCGAGTGGAGCGTACCATACTCAATTATCACATTATGGGAAGATGAAAGGACAACTCTCCACTTAAATTGCTTTTTGGGGTATTTAATTGTGGCAGGGGATCAAAGACAGTGCTCTTTTTGTATCAATAAATCTAGTCCCGTTTTCAGATGAGTTTACAAACAGAAATGCAAACAGAAATGCAGTTTCTGCAGAAAACTGAGTCCAACAACAACCACTGGCAATACTCCACTCCCATTCCATGCACTCTATTCTGATGTCATTTAGAAAAACAATATAGCCATGTTTTTATTCCATATGAATGCAACAGAGTGTGGCCAAGGCTGGGATTCATCTACAGTTTCATAAAGATATATATTGTGATGTTTTATGTCAAGGGTTTTCCAAACATGTGCAGGGAAAAGCCGAGGGGGTGCTTGTTGATTTGTTGACATGAACAAAGGAGGTGAGTAATGGGCATGAATAAGGGGATGAGTTTTTACTCTTTTCACCTGCAAGTGTTTTATTGATTAATACATTGTTGCAAGCTGAAGCTGTATGGATAAAATAAAAAATCACATTGCAGACTTGATGCCAAGAAGTGTCGCGTCTTGAAAATATTGTTTATGAGAGGTGACTCGTGAGTGGAGAGCTAAGATGTCTTGCCGAATGATTTCAAAGAACTTGTGTGACAATATAAAATTAAAATTTGGAGTCTGCCACAGTTTCCATTAATTAAAAATGAACCAGATGGGGGGCGTGGCCGAACACTGACGAAGATGGCTGCCTAGCACGGCCGTCCCGCTTCACCATATTAATTGGCATTAAGGACCTCATTCACATCATATTCATCCTGTCATGTCATCGAATTTGGTTGTTTGACCACTCCGTTCCATGCTGCGTCAGGCGGAGAGGCAGCCCAGCCCTTCCTGAAGCTGCGCTGTCGTCCGACGTTGCAGCTCTGATGGAGGTCCTCGCATTTCACGTGACGCTCCGGCCTTGGAACTTCCTCATTGACATAACGCCACCCAGGCGTTAAGGGTTAACGACGGTATTAACCCTTAACGCCTGGGTCGTAATGAGGCCCAATATCTATAGTCTGCTCATTATTATCTGTCTATTCATTTTGATCTCTTAATAAAGGAGATAGACAGTCTGCATAATATGGAAATAATAATAGCATACTACTAGATACTATAATACCTTATCGGAGCACTATAATCTTACTCAAAGCTGAATAAACCCTCCCAAGAATTATAAAAAGACATCTAAACTTGCTGCTGGTGTCATAAATAGACTATTGATCTACTTCAACCTCCTGATACTGCTTCAGTGAATTGATCGCTACTTTAGATCTCAATCCTGCCTTTTTCTTTTTACATCTCCATTCTTATCAATTACTTTATTGTAACCAGTACCAAAATGGCTACCAGTAAAATCAATCAAAAAAATAAATCTACTACAAAGGAATCCAATATTTTGTCAACAAACCTTAAAAGACCTAAAAGTGACTCACCACCTCCGCTTGGTTTATCTGACCCTGCCATTGAAGCCATATTAGCTGAAATAAGAGCACTCAAACCGTTTATTGAAACAACAAATCTTAAACTGCAGCAGTTAGATGGCAGGTGGATGGCCTTCGACAACAGAGTTGAAGAAAGGGAGAAAAGAGTGGGATTGTTAGAAGATCTATCCCCCAGAGTTGTTCTGCTGGAAAAGTCCATAAAAGATCTTCGAAAACATAACGAAGACTTAGAAAACCAGAGTAGACGTAACAATCTTCGAATTTCGGGTCTCTCTGAAGGCTCCGACCCAATTGCTTTCCTGCAAAGAATTTTGCTCACCATACTACATCTATCCCCGGATACAGCATTTAACATACAGCATGCTCACAGAATTGGTCAACCTACAATCTCAACCACTTCTTGTCCTTCGTCTAGAACACTTATTCTTTCCCTTTAAAATACTCCCAGCTTCAGCTCATCATATCAACTGCCAAAGGACGTAAATCCCTTATCTGGCATGAATCGGCTTATATTTACAGCTGGTCTATTGGGCGACTCTTTCAGCCTTTAATTCCGGCATAAATAGTTGTAACCAAATGTAGGCTGGGGACAGGAATAGCCCCTTACTTCCACAAACCTAAACACATTCTTTGTATCTGTTTTTGGTATCAGAACATATATAAATGGGATTTGACCCAATACACAACTACTTTAAGAGGAACTTTTGACCCCTGGTGTGGGTAAGTCATGATAACTATAAGTTATGGCCGTTATTGTACTGAGACAAACCGTGACTTATTCAATATCTGTTTCCTGTCTCTGTATGTTTGTTTGTCTCCCCTTTTTTCTCATCCCGCCCCTTCCCCAAATGTGATGTAACGTCGCAGGTCACTGGAGTGACGCTAAGCCAAGGAGAACCCGTCATAAACTACAATACAAATATGCAAGAGCATACAAAGGAGATCCAGGACATTGCGCTCTTTTAGTTTGAAAAGGGTGTGTTTTATTATCATCCAATCTTAATCATCCAATATTAGAGTTTGCCCTTATAACGATAACACGTGTTTCGGCCCTTGCTGGCCTTTCTCAAATCAGGGCTAGCATGGTCATACTGATACCAACATAAAATGAAAAAAGTTAATAAATGCAAAAAATGAAAAAAGAAAAAAGAAAAAGACCAAGTTATTAGGATGCCAAATCATCAAAACAGTTGAACAGAATCATGTATTGCAACATACAATTATGGAAAAATCCCCATGGAAAATCAAGACACATCATAGTCAAACAAAAACAAAAAAATGTTTACAATGAACATTTGGCATCAGTGTAATTGAAATGTAATAAACAGCAAATCATACATTTTAAAATTGGGGAAGGGGCGGGATGAGAAAAAAGGGGAGACAAACAAACATACAGAGACAGGAAACAGATATTGAATAAGTCACGGTTTGTCTCAGTACAATAACGGCCATAACTTATAGTTATCATGACTTACCCACACCAGGGGTCAAAAGTTCCTCTTAAAGTAGTTGTGTATTGGGTCAAATCCCATTTATATATGTTCTGATACCAAAAACAGATACAAAGAATGTGTTTAGGTCCCATGTTATAATTCACATATTGTTATTCTAAAAATGGTGCTTACAGTAAAAGAGCAGTGTGTGCATATCCCACTTATTTTATGTAAAGCACTAAGTTCGAAGCCTCGTTTCCTCTAAGTCTCATATGAGGTAAGTGATATCCAAACACCTACATCTAAAACCCCTTGTACTAATAAGTTTATGCCAAAACTTGTAACCCAAAATTATATACAAGTCAAACACTGTGTTTTAGACAAAGCGCTGATGCGCGAGAACACAATCAGTTCCTCAATTCCAAGAAGCCTGTATTTAATCGCATTATGATCCTTCATCTATAATTCCATCTGATCATCCGGATATGCTTTCATACTGCATACAAGTCAGAGACCAAAAAATTAGACGAAGCGCCAGTGCGCGAAGGCAGTAACCAACACTTACTTGCATAAAACCCGTAATCACTCGCGTTGGCTTCGTACAATGCAGGCGGGCGCCATCTTGAGACTATTTAAATGGTTCCCATGGTGACGCAATGCCAAGTCTGCCGCTCGGCTCGGTTGCCGAGCGACTTGCACATAGATTCGTACTTTAAACAGGGAGCTCTCATTAAGTGTTCCCAGGTCTAGCCGTGATACACATAGAGGTATGTCATTTAAAAGATGTCAAGTATCATTAATCTAACTTGTTCTGAAATGTATTCCGCAATTGTATATTTGCATAGGAATGACTTGTATTGGTTGTCATGGCAACTGATCTACATTGGTAAGTTCCTTAAAGGTATATACCCGCTTTTTACTATGTACCGGTTTGTATTAGTTGTGTAAAGTCTATAGTATGAGGTTATTCCCATTACATACTTATTGTAGACAGTCTTGTCAAAAACATTAAAGGAGTGTAAAAGGGAAATAAGCACAATATACAAAAAATCCATTACTCATGAACATCCCGAATTTCGGGGCATAGGAACCTAAAAATTCGAGACAAAACAAAAAGCAGGGACTAGTACATATTAGTAGGACATACTTATCATAGAAATAACACAAATTTAACAACAATAAAGGGACTATGTCCATCTGAGTCTCTATAGGAATGATGCCATTTCATTGTCCAAATTAAGGCCGAGCACAGTTGTATTGAAAAGACAAATTATTCTGGCTTCCGCTTGGCGTAATGCTCGAACTCTGTCCCCACCCTTCTTATTCATTGTAACATGTTGTAAACCAGTGAATTGGATGTTAGTCTTCTCATCCATCTGGTGATTCTTTTGCCAATGTACTGCTAGGGGTAGAGTCGGCTCTTGACTTCCAATTTTCGCCAGGTGCTCACGTATTCTAATCCTGAGCTCTCTTTTTGTGCTGCCTATATAAAGTTTTGTGCAGGTGCACCTAATCGAATAAACAACATATTTTGTTCTACAATTAATTGTATGTTTGATTGTAAACACTTTTCCATTTGGACCCTCTAGTCTCTTAATTCTGTCACCCGCAAATTTGCACATTGTGCAGTAACCACATTTCCTAAAACCTGGCTCAATTTTAGTAAGCCAGGTGGTTTCTCTGACATTAGGTGGGTCTGGTAACAGGTATGGGCAGATTATTGTTTTGAGTGTATTGGCTTTCTTGAAGATTATTGTCGGTCTGTCTTCAATAAATTTGCACAAATGTTCATCCAACTTTAGTAAATGCCAATGTTTATTTAAAGTTTTTCTGATTAGTTGATGGTCCTTGTTAAATTGAGTTATAAACATGAGTTTCGTTTGTTTTTCCTTTGAAGATTTCTTAGGTGTCAATGTTTCCTCTCGTTGTAAATTCTTAGTTTTCTCAAACGCTTGTTGTAAACACTTATTAGGGTAACCCAGTGGTCTTCAAACTTTTTGGGCCTGGCCCCCCTGAGCAAAGTATGGGCAGGTCGGGCCCCCCCAAAAGTGCCAGATGGACAGTATGTAGAAATCGCTATGAACTTTTGCGTGCCGTCACCGCACCCTACTCCCAGTACAGACCCTGGGCTCTCCCCACCCTACTCCCACCACTATCCCAGTGCTCCCGCCCATCCTGCTCCCACCACAGTCCCATAACACAAGCATACACACATCCATACACATTTAAATAAAAAATAAATCGCCATAAACGTACCTCGCGTGGTTGCTAAAATGCCCCGCTCCAGGTTGCTCTGCCCGTATGTGCGAGGAGGCGCAGGAGCACCCCCTCGCACATACATACATGCAGTTCCCCAGCCAGCATTTCAAATGAGCTATGCAAGGCTGGCGAAGCAAAACACCCCCAACGTTGCATGGCTCAGTGATCATGTGCGGCTGGGAAAATTAACTGTCAAAGGCAAACAGAGTTTCCCTTTGACAGTTCAGCCAGCCCAGGAGCACTCCCTCAGCTGGAAAAAGCAGCTGAGGGAGTGCTCAGTGTTTCACTGGGCTGGCTCTTCGGCTCCTCCATAATGGGTGAGGTGGCCAGTGGGTAGACGCCCCCTCACCCATTATGGATGAGCCGGAAGGTTTGGACTGGCCTATAGGGCAATAGGGCGATGACCGTACCAAAAATGCAAAATGCCGGTGTAGGCCAGTAAAAATGGGCCACTTTTTTGGCCAATGTGGGCCAGTTTGAGCAGTTACTTCACTATGTAGCTAGTAGTTTTGACCATTGTTGCTGAATACATATTCTTTAAATATCACCATTTGTTTACATTTGAACAAAAAACAACCCCTTCGGTACTGTTCAAACAGTCTGTGACTAAACACTGAATATCCATTTGCAACTGCTGGCCATTTTTTCGGTTCTACGTTATTTCGCCGAATGATTTTACATCGTGGGACTTTTCATTGGCACCCTTTCATCGCCAAAAACTCCTTATTTTTTTTTTTATTTATGGGTTGCTTCGCCTCCCCAAACTCCCCCTTACTTAAATAATCATACCCCAAACCGCACCAAACACCCCCCCCCCATAAAAAAGTTTTTAAAAAAAGTTTTTGGCGATGAAAGGGTTGGCGATGAAAAGTCCCACGATGTAAAATCATTCGACGAAATGCGTGTATGCCCATTTTTTCATTGGTGCCTAAGACCGTTTTATGGCCCAGTCCGACCATGTGAGCTGCCCCTTCCCATTTCCTCCAATCTAAAAAAAAAAAAAACATTTATTTTTATTTTTTTACATTTCATGCTGGGCTCTGGCGCCCCCCTTGGGATGCGGCCGTGCCCCCCTGGGGGAAGCGCACCACAGTTTGAAGACCTCTGGGGTAACCTCTTTGTTTAAACCGAGTTCTCAAAAGTTTGCATTCTTGTTTGAATTTTTCATCATCTTTGCAATTTCGTCTTGCTCGGATATATTCACCGAAGGGAATATTATGAATGGTGGTGCGTGGTGGCAACTGTGTGCATGTAGAACTGAGTTGACTTCCGTTGGTTTTCTAAAAGTCCATGTTTCTAAATGGTCATCCTGTGCATGAATAGTGAGATCTAGGAAGTTTATTGTTTTAGTATTATATTCTCCTGTAAATTGTATCTCAAATTGGTTATGATTCAATCTTTCTGTAAATTCTTGAAATGAAATGTCAGACCCCTCCCAAATCAAGAAGATATCGTCTATATATCTTATCCAAAATTTGACTTGGTCTTGAATTGCCGGGTCTTGATACACTGTGTGGTGTTCCAACATCCCGTAAAGATGTTGGCTAATGATGGGGCATACTTAGACCGCATTGCCACTCCTTTTAGTTGTTGAAATAGACAATTATTGAAAATGAATAGGTTGAGTCCAAAGTTATCTGCAGCATTTCCTTCAGCATTTCAATTTGACAATAATAGGATGCGGAATCGCCTTTGAAAATGTGATCAATAGACGCTAATGGCCATTATCTGGCATGGTAACAAATGATTCATCCCCCAAGTTGTAGCTAGAAGCAAAGCCCAACGCAGGAAAACCTTCCTATCCTTTCGACCAACCCTGAAGCAACTCAACATACGATATGGATTATACCACCCATGTTCTTTTAAAGTCACACATGAAGGTCGCACAGCCGTGTTTGATGATCCAGCCAACCTAAGAATCTTCATCCAATCCATCAAAAACGAAGGCATGGATACATCCTCCCCTACTAATGCCTAAACCTCGACCATTACTTGACAACATGATCCTTTTATCTGCTTTTTTTTCACATGGAACATTAAAGGCTGTAATAATCCCATAAAAAGATGTAAAATCATCTCACACCTTAACATATTCAAACCATCGGTTGCTTGTTTACAGGTCAAGTTGCAGATACTAACGGTAGATGGGTTTGGGTAAAACCTTTAATGGGATCTGCACATGTTTATTTATTTATTTATTTATTTAAATTTATATAGCGCGCAAGCAGCCCAGGGGCATTGAGACGCTGTTACTTGCAATAACTTAGTTACATGGTACATATGATAGCGATTGTTGACACATTATGAATAGTACAAGAAATCATACTATTGTTACAAATATTGCATTTGGTCGTATATTGCAAACATAAATGATAGGTATTCGTGCTGGTGTGTCGGTCCTTATGTGAAGAGGGTAGTTTTCAGTGTTTTGCGGAAGGTGGTGAGGGAGTCCTCGCCACGGATGGTGGGAGGTAGGGCATTCCAGTGGGTGGGCGCGAGGTAGGGGAAGCTGGATCCACCCGCTTTTACTCTTTTTACTAGTGGCACAGAGAGCATGTTGGTGTACGGGGATCTGGTTGGCCTGGTGGTGGAGACAGGGTGGATCCTTTGAGAAAGGTAAGCAGGAGCAGTGAAGTGAATGCACTTGTGGGTCAGTGTCAGGGCGTTGAATATGATCCTTTCCTTTATTGGAAGCCAGTGGGCTAGTTTTCTGGCTTCAGAGATGTGTTCTCTTTTAGCAATGCCTTGGGCCGCCCGGAGAGCATTGTTCTGTATTACTTGTAGTCTCTCTAAGTTTTTGTTGGAGGTTCCTAGAAAGAGTACATTGCAGTAGTCTAGCCTGGAGCCGGTGATGGCTCTGGCTATGTTGGTGCAGTTCTCTTTGGATAGAAAGGGCCTGATTGCGTTGATAAGTTTAGCATGATATGCAGCTGCGGATGCTATTGCGTTGACTTGTCTATCCATGGATAGGCTGGAGTCCAGGTAGACTCCCAGAGTTTTGACAGAATCGGAGACCGGGATTTTAATGGAGTCAATGGTGAAGTGGCTGAATTGGACATCTAGGGTTTTTAGCGTTTCAGGGGAACCTACCAGGAGGAGTTCTGTCTTGTCAGAGTTGAGGCATAGTCCGTTGTCAGCCATCCAGGCTTGGATGGTGTTGTAAAGGTTGTTGAGGGTCAGGGAGTCGGTGTCATAGTTACCTGTGAGAGTGAGGAGGATCTGGGTGTCGTCGGCGTAGTTGGTGTATGAGATGCCCATAGCGTCGAGGATGAGGAAGAGGGGTCGTGTGAAGATGTTGTACAGGGTGGGGGAGAGACAGGTGCCTTGGGGTACACCACAAAGTATAGTAGTTGGTGATGCGGAGGCTAGGTCAGAGAATACTTGCATGGTTCTGTCTTGTAAGAAGGAGGTGATCCAAGCTGTGGCCTCTGGGGAGAATTTGGCGGTGGAGGAAAGGTGGTGGCATAGGATGCCATGATCCACGAGGTCGAATGCCGCGGATAGGTCAAGGAGTAGGAGAAGTGCTGGTTTACCCATGTCTCTAGCATCGTCCATTTGGTTTTTCAAGTCAAGTAGGGCGGTTTCGGTCCCGTGTCTAGGGCGGAAGCCAGATTGGCAGAGTCCAAGGAGTTTGTTCTCTTCAATGAAGTGCTGGACCTGCAAGTAGGCTGCTTTGTCCAATATTTTGAGGAGGAATGGGACAGTGGTGATAGGTCTGTAGTTGTTGGGGGAGGTGGAATCGAGAGTTGGTTTTTTCAAGAGAGGGCGGACCCAAGCTTCCTTGAGGGAGGCGGGGACTTCCCTGTGGTAAAGGAGGCATTAACAAAAGCTGTTAGGAAGGGCGCTAGCGCTTCCGTGCAGTCTTTGATAATGGAGGCTGGGCATGCATCACCTTTGCATTTAGAGGGCTTGATGTTCCTCATAATGTTGATGATGTCTTTTTCTTGGATGGGTTTGAAGGAGAAGGGTAGGGGGGGATTCGGGGCGGGTGACGGGATAGGGATATGCCTACTGGGTAGGGCTTGTTTAGTGGCTAGTATTTTGCTTTTGAGGAGGCTTAATTTGGTTTGCATGGCCGTTTGTATTTTGTCACACCAGTCTTTGTCTTTGGTGAAATTCTGGGGGGCGGGAGTGGGTGTCTCAAGCTCTCTGAAAATGGCGAAGATTTCTTTTGTGCTAGATTGGGCTTCCGAGATTCTGGATTCAAAGGATTTGGCCTTTGCTTGGGTGATTGCCTTTTTATATTTGGTGGATAGGGCTTTAAAGATCATCTTGTCTTTTTCAGAGTGGGACGTTTGCCACTGTGTGAGTGCAGCTTTTTTCTCGTTGCGGAGTGTGAGGAGCTCAGTGGTGAACCAAGAGTTGGAATGGGTAGTGGGTTTGGATTTGCGTGGTTTGAGAGGGGCAATGGAGTTGATAGCTGCTTTGATGGCGGTATCATAGGTTGTTGCGAGTGTTTCTGGGTCTGATGAAAAAGGTGGTCTGAAGGCTGGGCCTTGGAGGAAGGGCAGTAGCCTTTCCTTAGTGAGCTGGCGGGAGCTTCTGGCGAGGCGAGGTGGGAGCGGTTGAGGCAAGGGGGCAGCAGGGGCGCTAGTGGTGAGGATGCTAAAGGTGATGATGTGGTGGTCAGACCACGGGGTGGGATTGTTACCTGTAATGATGAGTGGGCAGTTATGCTGTGCTATCCAGTCAAGCGTTCTGCCCCGAGTGTGAGTAGGGCTAAGGATGGTGTTCTTGTAGCCTAGAGCATTGAGGGCAGAGTCAATGGATTTGGCTGCTACGTCCTTACTATCCCGGAGCCCTAGATTGACGTCCCCGAGGAAAATGGCTTTGGACTGTTTTTTGAGGTTGTCAGAGAGAAGGTGGATGAGAGAGGCTTGGAAGTCACCTGTTGGGCCTGGAGGGCGGTAAATGGTGTGTACAGTAATGGTGCAATGGGGAGAGAGGGTTATTTTAACTTGGAGGTAGTCGCTGTTGTTGTTGGTCAAGGATTTCTCTATCTTTCTGATAGAGAGCGAGTCTCTGGCAATAATTGCTACACCTCCACCTTTGGAGAGGCGGTCTTGTCTAGTTATGGAATAGCCAGGGGGTAGGGCGAGGGATAGAGCCGGGCCGGAGGCCTCATGTAGCCATGTTTCTGAGATCATGAGTAGATCTAGGTTGTGGGAGGTTAGGAGGTTGTGTATGTCTAGGGCGTGGGCATTGATGGACCTAGCATTAATCATGGCGCATTTCATGTGGGGTTCAGTAGTGCCTGAGAGGGGGTTCATGATGAGAGAGGGTTTGGTGGAGGGGGGGGTTGAGCTCTGGGTGTTAGGGGGGATGCACAAACCAGATTTTACATTGGGGGTCACATTTTCAGAGGTGGTGGACACATGTGGTATAGCATTTGGCACACTAGCATTCAAAATGGTGGTAGAAGAATTGCAAATCACAGATTTTACATTGGGGGTCACATTTTCAGAGGTGGTGGACACATGTGGTATAGCATTTGGCACACTAGCATTCAAAATGGTGGTAGAAGAATTGCAAATCACAGATTTTACATTGGGGTCACATTTTCAGAGGTGGTGGACACATGTGGTATAGCATTTGGCACACTAGCATTCGAAATGGTGGTAGAAGAATTGCAAATCACAGATTTTACATTGGGGTCACATTTTCAGAGGTGGTGGACACATGTGGTATAGCATTTGGCACACTAGCATTCAAAATGGTGGTAGAAGAATTGCAAATCACAGATTTTACATTGGGGGTCACATTTTCAGAGGTGGTGGACACATGTGGTATAGCATTTGGCACACTAGCATTCAAAATGGTGGTAGAAGAATTGCAAATCACAGATTTTACATTGGGGGTCACATTTTCAGAGGTGGTGGACACATGTGGTATAGCATTTGGCACACTAGCATTCAAAATGGTGGTAGAAGAATTGCAAATCACAGATTTTACATTGGGGGTCACATTTTCAGAGGTGGTGGACACACGTGGTATAGCATTTGGCACACTAGCATTCAAAATGGTGGTAGAAGAATTGCAAATCACAGATTTTACATTGGGGGTCACATTTTCAGAGGTGGTGGACACACGTGGTATAGCATTTGGCACACTAGCATTCAAAATGGGGGTAGAAGAATTGCAAATCACAGATTTTACATTGGGGGTCACATTTACAGCGGTGGTGGACACATTTGTAATCACATTGGTTATGGAGGTGGTATGATTATAAGAAAAGTTAAGTACTTTATTGGTGGCCGTGTTGGTAGTACTTAAGGTGGATGCAGGCTTTGAGGTTTTGCGGGGGTGCCTGGCCTTATTAGCGAGTGAGGAGGGTTGTACAGTGCGTGAGCATAGTCGCGTATTACGACTACTCGTGGGAATGGGCTGTGAACTGAAGGCAGTTTTCAAAGTACGGGCGCGCAACCTGGAGCGCCTTGAGGTGGTGCAGGGGTTGGAGAGAAGCTTGCAAGGGTAGAGCTTCTTACCTTCTGGGTGCGGCGTAGGTTTCGGGCAAACGGCAGACGAGCAGCGAAGAGCTGCAAAGAGCACAGGAGGCCTTTTCTCCTGACCTTCTCTCGTCGGCTTCGCCTCTCGGCCCACTCCCCCTCCATTTAAAGCAGGAGGGGAGGGGCGGGCGGGCCGACGTAGCAAATCAGGACCTTGGGCTGCGGCGGTGAACTTCGTGGCTCCAGCTGATCCTATTGTTGTAGCTGGAGTCATGGAGATGCAGGCATCCATCTTAGATGGAACTGAGTCGGCTGAACATGCGGCCGTGGGCGGGCTGGAGCAGTTTCCATTTTAAACATATACGGTCCTACGATGCCAGATCCCAACTTTTGGATTTCTATTAAACAAGTGATACTCAAAAATAACTTTAACAATCTGATTATGTGTGGTGATATTAATCAGGTCCTTGACCCATTTCTTGATCAAAAATCCACCTGTATGTTAAAAACTAATAAAACTGATAAATCCTTCAAGAACTGTCTAGCTGAAACAGGACTAATTGACACTTGGAGATTGTCCCACCCCACACAACTTGATTATACCTTTCATTCACCCCCTCACAACACATTATCACGCCTGGATTATATCTTCTCCACCAAAACCCTTACTCGTTCCATTGTCGTTTCCAAAATTTCTAATATTGTTATTTCAGACCACGCCCCAGTAAGTACCTCCTTTTGTCTCTCAGACATAACTAAAACTTCTACCCGATGGAAACTCAACAACTTCTATCTACAAGACCCCTTGTTCTTTCAATCTGTACATACATTTTCCCAGCAATACTTCGCAGATAATCAAGATTGTGACACTTCAGTTGTAAATAATTGGGATGCATTCAAAGCGGCTCTAAGAGGTTGCATCATGGCTTTCTCGGGCAAAAAAAAGAAACTACGAAAAAAACACCTAGATGATCTTTATTCCCAACTCACTCAAGCTGAGCAACGTTATTATCAGAACCCGGCTTATCTTAGTCAGGTCTTAGAGTTACATTTCCAAATCAATAAAGATATTACTGATCTTGCTGCAGGGACCATTCTTAAATATAAAACAAAAATCTATCAAACATCTAATAAAGCCGGCAAGGCATTAGCCTCTTATCTAAAAACAAAAAAGGAAAAGTTCCACATATCCCATATAAAAGATACCTCTCGCATTTCGCATCATCGCTCTGATGATATACTAAAGTGCTTTAAAAAGTTCTATGTAGATCTATATACTCCTGAAAATCCCATTTCTCATAATAACATTGAGTCTTTTCTCAATAGCATTAGTAGATCGTCATACCAGAAAACTGACCTTTCTCATCTAGATAATGATATTAAACTTCAGGAGATCACTAAGGCTATTAAAGGCTTGGGCAAAGGTAAAGCACGAGGTCCCAATGGCTTATCCACTGAATTCTATGATAGCCTATCTAAGTCTCTTTCCCCAAAACTCAAAACACTTTTTTCCTATTTTATTTCTCAAAAATCAACATCTGGCTCATTCTCAGAAGCTTTAATCATCATATTCCCTAAACCAGATAAGGACCCTACAATTCCCAGCCATCATCGTCCCATTTCCCTCATCAATATTGAAAGTAAAATCTTTGCAAAGATACTAGCTAATAGAATAGAATCCTCTCTCCCAGCCCTCATTAATTCAGACCAAACCGGTTATGTGAAAGGACGTAACATCTCCTCAAACGCCAGACTGCTACTCAATGTCATTCATTTAGCTGCAAATGATAAAAAGGATAAACAAGGCTATGCAGCCATTGAATTGGATGCAGAAAAAGCATTTGATCGTGTTAATTGGGATTTCATGTTTCGAAGTCTACTTTGGCACAGATGTGGTGATAAATTCATTTCCCTGGTCAAACTTCTATATTCTTCTCCTAAATCCTCTATATATTTCAACGAACTAACTTCCTCCATCTTCCCTCTTCTCCGAGGCACTCGACAAGGTTGTCCCTTCTCCCCTATCCTATATATTCTTTCATTGGAACCATTACTAGAACTAATAAGATCTGATAAAAATTCTGGGTATCCAAGCGGGAATGTCACATACTAAAATTGCCACCTATGCGGACGACATCCTTATTCTTATTAAGAATCTCAAACTTCATCTCCCTACCCTACTTAACACGTTATCTCAGTTTGGCCTAGTATCAGGTTACAAACTTAACAAAGATAAATCGTAACTCATGCCCTTGAATTCCTATTGCCATAAACACGACATTGATTCCTTCGGCTTCAAATGGTGTAATGTCTCTATTAAATATTTAGGTATCCGTTTTGCCCCTACCATCCAAGATACAATTAAACTCAATACCCAGATCTTGTTGGAAAAGCTTAAAGATCTTACTTCAAGATGGTCCCCCCCTCTATCTTTCATGGTGGGGACGATTAGATACTATCAAAATGATGTTTTCTCCTATTGTTTTATACTACTTGCAGCTCCTTTCGGTGCCCTATCTCTATCCTTTTTAAAATCTATCTATTCTATTCTACTGAACCTTTTATGGGGCATTGGAAAAAGTAAAGGAATAGCCTTAGCCAAGTTGAAAAGACCTTATAACATGGGTGGGGTCAGATTTCCAGATTCCAAACTCTATGACTCCGCATTTCTTCTAAAACAATCCCGTCACTGGTTTGCTGACCCACACATTTCTGATACCCCACATGGTGTATTTTAAAGAAGCATTTGGCTCACCCTTATGATGTTACCGATCTTATTTACATATCTAAACGTGCATCCATGTTTATCTCTGCTCCCATCAAAGCCTCTGTCTCAGCCCTACAAACCTTTCTCTTTCAGAATTCTAAAACTCCCAATAAGTGCCTCTCCCCATTACTTTGGTGTAACAAGAACATTGTGATTAATAACAAGGCCTTGAGTCAGAGATCTTAAAAAAAGGTATTAGATGTATTCAAAGGTATTTAGTTGTTCACGGCCCATCCATTCTCCCATTTCAGCAATTATCACTTCAATTTGACATCCCCAAGGCAGATTTTGTATTCTACAACAGGCTAGTCAACTCCTGCATAGATGCACTCAATCACTTTTCTAATGAGGTTCTCTCTCCAGACCCCTTCAGACTATTACAATTTACCATGATCAAAGATGTCAGAGCCTCAAAATGTTACAATATTCTTGCTGACACTTCTGAAGTCTGTTCAATCCGTCTCAAATGGGAAAATGATCTTGGCTGCACACTAGATGATCATATATGGTCCTTTCTGTTCTCTAAAATCAAAAATATATTAGTATCAGCAAATATCACACAACACTATTTCATCTTTCTCCATAGAGCATTTATTACCCCTGCAAAACTAACACAGTCTAAACATAACTGTGAATCTAAATGCTGGTCCTGTAGCATGACACCTGCCTTATATATACATATGTTCTTTGAGTGTCCATTTACCTTCAGCTTTTGGCAAGATGTATGGAAGTTCATTAAACTTGTTTTGTCTGTGAATATCCTGCTATCCTTTCTAAATATATTTTTAGGAAGTTTAGCTATAACAACAAACATCTCACCTGAATCAGCCAAACTGTATGATCTATTCATTGTTATAGCAATGAAATGTATCACTGGCAACTGGAAAGACTCCAGATCTCCTTTTGTTAAAGGATGGTGGAATTCTATTTGTCACATTCAAAGAATGCAACTTTGTATGGCTAACAATCTTAATTCTACTCCTAAATATAATGCTAAATGTTTTTTTTTCATGCGATATCTCAACTGCTTCAATGCAGCCACACATGGCACCTGAATCTGCTAATTTACTCTCAACTTTACAGCTATCTTATAAAAGTTTTATTGATTGGCTTAGCTTGTTTTACAGTTAGCATGTATTTTTGAGTGATGCATTGTCATATTATACCCAACCTTCCCCTTCCTCTCGTCCCATTTGTCTGTAGTATGTATCTGTTTGTTTCCACGTTTGTCTCCCCATATATAACCACAATATTTGTAGATTTCATGTAGCAATGTCTTCTTATACATTTTTATATCCTTCATTTATGTACAGCAACATAACTGTTTTATCTAATGTTTATTATATTATCAATATCGCTACTAGTAGTTATCTAGTACTTATGTTAATTATCTGTTCTTTTTTTCATATTGACTTCTGCACTGTATTGATATTTGTACCATTAACATTCTATCAAACTAATAAAAACTTATTAAAATAAAAAAAATGAACCATATTGGAAATGCGTCCTAAATAAACTGACATCTATTATTTTATGAAATGTGAGGTTTGTGTGATGCTGGTCCTTGAGTCTTCTAAGTTTGCATGACCAGGAAGTGGGTTGCACCTGTCAGCAAACAGGAGTTGTTGATTTACATATGCATGACACGTTGCTACTTTAACAATGAAAGAAACAGCAGTTTACTTATTTGTTGGAATGATGGTGTATAGTTTCAAATGTCCCCAGTTGAGAACGGTCTGTAAGAGGGCTTGTGGTACTCGGTGATTGCCATGAGTGTCGTGTCAGCATGAACTTCTTAGGTCACTCATACATTTGATGTGCACATGCTCTCGTCCAATATACATAATTTGACCAAATGTATACTAGTATGGGACTTTAAGGCACCAATGAGATATGTGCCATAGCAGGGTGCTTCACACAAGCATGGAACTGCAAGATTAATCTGACTACTAGGGCTACCTTATTCTGTATAATACCAACATGATGACAGGGATTCTCTTTGTGAAGTAGTCCATACGTTCCTTGAAGTTAGGAAATGCTGGTGTGTTTCATAAAGGCTATACTAACACTTTAACCACCCGTATATTCACCAGAGCATGCAATTAAAGCTCCATTCTCATGGAATGTGATTGTCTGCCTTTTCAGAAAATAAAAGCCTGCTTGCTACCACTTCCTCAGACAGGGAGCACCTACAGGTGGTTCTGCTTGTGGTACTGTAGTAGGGAAGTCTCACCCTGCTCACGCGCTCCCATGCTCACTCGCTCGCTCTTTCATCAGCTCCCTTCACTCCCTTGCTCATTCGTTCACTCATTCACTTACTCTTGCATTAAAACATTCACCCACAGTCCCACCCACCCACTCACTCCTTCTCTCGGAGCAGGCATAGATCTCTCAAGAGTGTGATTATCCGTCTGCCTTCATGAGGTGGAGCATGCTTTTTGGGAGCCAAATCCATCATAGAGGGATTGTATCGTCATCTCACATGACCTCTCTGTGTTAGGAGGGTACATTAAGGTCTGCCCGTTTGCGCCTGACAATGGTCATGGGGTATTAGCCTGCTTGTCTTAGAAGGATTCCCTTGTTGGGAGCCGGATGCCACTCAGTGGAGTGAGGTAGCATTAGGTTGGTCTGTTCAATAGCACTCTGCATTGCTGCCATTACAGGAATCGGGGGTGTCATCGGACTTGTACAGCAGAGTCCTGGCAGCTGTGTATGTGCTGCTTGTTTTGGGCCAACGACTTCTTAACAGTGAGTACCAAGTCAGGGCGCTGCAATGACTGGGGAGCTGTCATTGTTAAATCGGTTTGCATCACTCATTCGTCTTGCCTGTGCCCAGCACATTGCCATCATGGCATCTGTAGGCAGAAAAATGAAAGTTCAATTTTGTGACAATACACTTTAACATAACATAGGCAGTCGGGTACTGTCCGCCCTACCACGCCAACAAATTCCCAATTCCTCTGTAGCTTACTTTGTTTGAATAACTGGGGCCAGACCAAGCTCTTCTTATTGTGGCAAAACAAGGCCGCAGATTATTATTCCATCTTTACAACCATAAACACACATTATTTTTCTTTAACCCAGACGATTGGCAGCACCTTTTTGTTCAGTCTTCTTCATCATCAGCACCCCCTTTTTCCTTTTTATCTCTTTATTCATCTCCAGTCAGCTCTCTTTTTCTCCTTCAACTCTTTACCAAGCATACTTAGATTTCACTCCCCGAACCTCCTTGAGCCTCTGCTCAGGGCAAAGCACATTGCTGCTATTGGGCTGCGGGGAGTTACGTTATGCTTTTGTTTCCACGAGCCAAGCCTGGAAGCTGGCCACCAACCCGGGGTGCACCTCTTCATCCGACCTTGCCGCCTCACGGCATGCCAGGTTAACAGTGGGCCATTTACACATAGTCATCCTTGCCTCGGTCAGGAGGTTAGTTTTTGCACTGCTTGATCGCCTGCGACAATACACAAAAAACACATTAGACAACCTGAAATAGAAGTCATGTTAGGTTGTGGTGGGTGGGACAAAGTTGTACCTGCAGCAGGGGGATAGAGCAGAGAAAGAGACAGGTCCGGCGCTTCTTCTTCTTCTTACTGGTAGATTTTTATCCATCAGCAGTGATTTTTGGATACCGAGGCTTGAGCCTCATTACTCCATCTTCTCGGGTTGAGTATGTGGTCATGGGTTAGTATTCTTCTTGTTCTGTGTGGTCTTGTCACAGTAGGGCTGGTTTCACAGGGTCTTCGCAGTGGTGGGCTGTGGGTAGCGGTCAAAGGGGTTTGCAGTGGTGGCAGTGAGTCTTCTGATCAGAGGGTTCGGGTTCTGATCCAGTCCTTGGCAGAAGTTCTTGCTCAGCTTCGCTAGATGTTCGTCCAATATCTCGATGTCCAGGTCTCTGTGAAGGTCTGCTATACTTGTGAAGATTGGAGCTCCAGACGATATCCGCAGGGCTTTGTTCTGGACTATATGGAGACTCTTCCGGTGTCGCTCACGGCAGGTCATCCATGCTGGGGAGGCATACAACAGGGTTGGTCTGATGATCGCCTTGTAGATGTTGATCTTTGTCCGGAGGGGCATGGACTTGGTCTTCAGGAGTGGGTACAGCGCTGCCATCTTTCCTGTTGCCTTTTGCTGAGTATTCTCGATGTGGCTTTCCTAGTTGAGCTTGCTGTCCAGGGTCACACCAAGGTAGCGGCTGCTGCTCTCCCATTTGATGGTCTCCCGGTTGAGGCTGATGTGTGGGTGCTCCTTGATCTTCTTTCTGGTGACCAGCGTTGTGTTGTCTTGCTGGTGTTGAGTTCTATCCGCCAGTCGCTGTATCACGTTGCGATGGTATCCAGTGAAGCTTGCAGGTTCTTCACCACTTCCTTTTCGCTGAATGACTGGGAGATGACTGCGACATCATCTGCATAAAACGACCGGCCGGTCTTGTGAAGATCTGTCGGGATGTCGTTCGTGAAGAGGTTGAACAGGAAGTGTCCGAGGTTTGATCCCTGTGGCACGCCTGCTCAGATGGGATGTGATGAGGATATCTTAGACCGCATGGCGACATGGAAGGTGCGGCCTCCCAGGTAACTTGCAATCGTCTTCACCATGTAGTTCGGCTATCCCAGGCCAATCATCTTGTGCAGCAGTCCCTTGTGCCAGACTCGGTCGAATGCTTTGGCGACATCCAGGAAGATGATTCCTGTGGACTTCATGATGTTGAATCCATGGCTGATGGTGTCCACCACTCTCAGCAGCTGGTGGGTCGTTGCATGCTCCTTTCGAAAAACCAAACTGTTCCTTTGCTAGTAGATTTCTTTCGGAGGCGAAGTCGCCGAGTCGAGCGAGGAGGACCTTCTCCAGGAGCTTCGATAATCCAGAGAGCAGGCTGATGGGGCGGTAGTTTGCAGGATCCCTCAGTGGTTTGCCGGCCTTTGGGAAAACGATGACCCTTGCTTCTTTCCAAGAACTCGGGAAGTGCTGCTGCCTCATGCATGCTCCGCTCCCTCTGTGCTTCCCCTATATAGAGGCCCTGGTCTCTGATGTCACCTACGGAGCTGCGAAGATCACTTTGCCCTCCAACCGGGGGCAGAGGCGTAACCAGGATTGTCTAACAAGTGGGGTTTGAAGCTAATGTAGTTGGGCCTCCCACAGTGACATTGACTTCTGTAAATGCTCAAACAGCGCTACTGAGTGGGCATTAACAGATTGTGGGTGGGCCTTTCCCACTCAGGCCCAACCCTGTCTACACCTCTGACCAAGGGATTACATGGGAAGGG
Source organism: Ambystoma mexicanum (assembly GCF_040938575.1). Taxonomy (NCBI): domain Eukaryota; kingdom Metazoa; phylum Chordata; class Amphibia; order Caudata; family Ambystomatidae; genus Ambystoma; species Ambystoma mexicanum. Next base: position 1,303,812,152 of record NC_090932.1, read on the forward strand.
TTCTTCCTCCCTTCCTGTCCCCCAATCCCCTGTTGGCGTACGTAGGCTTCCTCTTCCTCCAGGGTCACCATTCCAGTGACCCCCGGTTCGCTTGCCCTGCCATTCCCTGTAAAGACCTGCATCTGGGAAAAGATGGTGAAGGTTGGGAACTCTGCCGCAGCAACGTGCTGACCCAAAGTAAAGCTGCCCATCCCCACAGATGTAGTAGTTTGAGTACTGCCCTCCCTGAACTGCAGAACAAACACTACTACACCAAGCCCGTCAGCTACCTCAACCCGAGAGCCCACCCCTATAACACCTCTATTCAGTGCCTTAAGTGGCACTACAAAATGAGCCTGTTAGGCAGACTCCTGTGCAGTTCCCTTGGGGAACACTGCAAAAAGATTAAGACTACAGGAGTAAGCAGTAAACCCAATTGGTAGCAGTCTGCACCACCCAGACTTACCTGGTAGCTGTGGCTGAGAAGTCAGACTTCTCTCAAGAAGAGTAGGGCAGTATGCAGAGTATACACAATAGGGCCAAAACACAGTAGAGCAAACAAACACTGACCAGAGCTTTGTATAAAAAGTATATATTTATTTATTTAAAACACACTTTAAGGCATATACTAGCACTCTCAATCAAAAGCAAGTTAAAACACAATCAGGTAAAGTATACACACCTCCCTTAATAGTTATCAGACAAGTCAGGGTTAATACACTACTATGTGTTAGAACAGATGTGAGCGGAGAGAAAAAGACAGGGCATGGAAATAAAACAGTTCCCAACACTTTTAAGAGTTCAGAGCAAGGGGAGAAAGGCAGGTTATACTGTAGAGCCAAAGTTCATAGTCCAGGCCCACTTTAAATGGAGCAAAGCGAAATGTGCCCAGGATCACACGGTTTAAAGTGCAGTGAAAGTCTTTGCAGAGTGTTCAAAAGAGGTTGGGGTGATTCGAAAGATATAGTTAGAAGGCCTGGAGCCAACCCAGTTTAGAAGCCAAGGATTTAAGGGTCACCTTTAGGAATCTGTAGAAAGCGAGGCCAGGCAGGACACAGTACCTTAAAGAGAAAGGAAGCTCCAGCGGGGGCAGTTGTTCCTGGCAGTGGTTGAAGTTCGGGGTTCCGACCAGGGGAAGAGAAGATCTCATCGAGGAGGAAACGTGGAGCCGTTGCACTGCACAGGGATGAAACCAGCTGCAGAGTTCCCGATTAAAAGGTGCAATCCTTTTATTCGCGGTCAAAAGTGGTGAGTTTGGCTATCCGGCCGCCAGGGTGCTTGGCACGGGCGATTCGACCAAGGGCTGTCTTTGGAGGGTGAAAAGGGTGAACTGGTTGGTCCCACCATCTCAGAGGAAGAAGACTCGTCCAGTAGAAGATCTTCTCTTGTCGTCGGGAAAGTGGTGAGGTAGCTGCAGCAGGGCTTCACTGGTGGTGTCGTCGTTGCAGATGGCTCAGCTTCGTCCCTCTTTGGATTCTTAGGTTCTGTGGCGACCTCTGAAGTTCCAGTCCCAAAAGCCCTGCTTTTATGCAGAAAAAACCCCATTCATCAGCCTAGCTGTCAATCACACATGCTAAGTGGTGAGCCGGGCGGCTCACCACTGGGCCAATCAGAGTAGAGTGCAACTTGGGTTGCTAAGGCAATGCAGTCCAGGGTGCCAATTCCCCCCTCCACCCTTCCTGTGGAACCCAGACAGAGTGGCACCATTTGGAGGGCTTCCAAAATAGTGGAACAAAGGGCTCAACATTGGTCAAAGTTACAGAGACGGACAAAAAAACACCATTTTAGAATCGAGTTCTGGCAAAAAGACCCAACCGGTGATTTAATATTTAATAAATAAACCAGCGGTATCTTTAACATTGCACCAGAAAGTGGTGCGTTTAAAATGAATGGGAAAATCCCATAGAGAATATTCTGCTGGAATATTTCGCATGGTAACCACTGCCACCAGCCAGAAACTCGACAATGGGGGACTGGACAGTGCGCCTTTGAAAACAGACCCAGAGGCAATCGAATTACCCCTTACCAGTACTTCCACAATATGATGGTTTGTACTGGTTCTGTTCACAATTTTGGACTAGTAAAGCCAATGGTGACTTTACATGCCCTGGGAGACAGTAGTCAGTCCCAGGGTATGGAGTCTATGTTTGGGGGTCACTGTGACAACCCTGTGGTACTGCACTGAGGGTGCTGTGTACCACACATACAGAAAAACAGATGATACCCTATGGAGTAAAAAGGAACCCCATATCTTATGAGCACATAACAAGTCAAAGACATATCTCAAATCATGTCTAAGAGTGGGAGTAAAAGAGTCTCACTCTTAGCAGGAGAAAAAAACAAACCCCAAAAATCCAGCAAAGCTGCTGGGGGACTCAATAGGTTTGGGAAATTAGCCTTATAAGAGAATTCTCCCGAACAGAGCCGGGGCTCATCAAGGGGGCGGGGCTCATTAATGGCGCGTGGCCTAACAGTGGGGGTCGCCTGCTGGCCCATTGGGCCACGCCCCCTTGACGAGCCCAGGCTCAATGGGCTACTGGCACGCCTGCCAGGCAGCCTTTTGTAGAGATCAGCACCCTCTCCCCTAGCGGGAGTGGGTGCTGATCTCTGCCTTTATTTTCTAAAGGCTTGCCTGGCAGGGGACAGTGCCTCGCCTATTCAGCCTTAATGGTGGCGCTGGCCCTCGCCAGCGTCACTATTAAGGCTGAAAGGGTGAGGCTGCTGAAAGCTGAGGCCGTTTCCTGAAGACTGAAACTCCAGCGAATGCGCGGGAGCTTCAGGATTTAGAAAACAAGGTGTTCTGAAGCCTGAAGCTTTTGCACACGCGTGAGAGATTCAGGCTTTAAAAAAAAAGCTTTTTCGTGTAGTGGCCGAGGCTGCCTGGGCAGATTAGTGGGCCCCGACAGGAACCCGCCTAAAAACGAGATTTCGGTGCCTACCGGGGCCCGGGCCCGATAGGCCCCGGCCCACTTAAAGCCCTGCCTCTATTCTATGCTTCCTATAACACTCTTGCCGCCAACACACTGTTGCTCGCCACACAGCTTTTATGCATCCATCCAGTCACCTACGCCCTCTTCTCGATCACGTCTGTTTGCTCTGGAGAGAGTGTGAGGACAAGGGTGGGTGCCCTGGATGTGCGCAGGAAGCGGCGGAAGAGGTCCAGCCATCTTGGGGTTGTAATTGAAATCAAAGTCCAGCAGCTGACAATGGAAACAAACAGAGCCTCCGTGAGTGGCAGTATAATACATCACACGAAGGTAGTGCAGCGCCTCTCTCTCCAGCCTTCTCTCACTCATTTCGTAGCACTGTGTCAAAAACCTCTAAAACTCTCTTTTTTTAGCCACTTAAGAATATCAAAATGCCTCAATTAATTGATCATTGTCCCTCTGCTGTTGCCAAATAGATGTTTAACGTGCGATAATCGACGTGATACTGGATGCTCTCAGCCGTGATGACTATGGCGTTGCCCCTTTAAGGGCGCACACGCGACGGAGTGACGTACCACTCCGTCGTGTGCTTGTATAAATAAACGGGGCATTCCTGGCGGCCTCAGAGCCACCGGGGAGCCCGCACCAGCAGCACCGTGCCCGTCAGCCTCATTACGAGGTGGGCGGTAAGGGTTAACTGGCACCGGTAAGGAGAGCCGCTAAGGGACCAGGGAGCTAAAAACGGGCCTGCTACTAGCGGGCCCGTTATTAGCTCCATCCCCATTCCCATTGAGCCCTATGTGGGCTCGAATGGGAATGGGGAATGGTTCTCGGAATGCGGACTTAGCGGGTCCTCCAAGATTGGAATGACCCGGTAAGGCCCTATTTCGAGAACCCAGACCCGGAATGCGGTAAGGGGGTAGCCATGGTGCTAATAGCACCATGGCTACCTCCTACCTCGTAATGAGGCCCCGTGTGTCTGTGTCCGGGGGTGAGGGGCTCATGGGACATGCAGTGACCGCTAACGGTGGCGACGAGCTGGAATCAAGACGCGGGAAAGGCGGTAACTTTCATCAGTGCCTTTTGATGATCTGATGTAAAGCACACTGCATGAAACATGCCGCATGAAACATGCCGCAGAGAGGGGCATAATCCATGCGGTCGGCAGCCATCTTTGATCTTAGGCCCTGGAAGGTCGCGGCTTCGTTTTGAAGCGACAGTGAGCAATCCAGGCATAATTTTTTGATCTTCAGGTGGCAAACAGTCACGATACACTGAATGTGTTTTTGAAGTGATTTTCCAGTATTTTCACTGTTTTTCATCGAGCATTGGGTGTGGAGGCAGAGAAGGCCTGCTGTTGTGTGCAGACCATGGGCCCACCCTTCTCAATTTTTTGGGACCTCTGAACTGCCTGGCATCTGCCCTGCTTTGTTGAGGGACACTGTGACTGTAGGGAACCTTGATCCTTGGAGGCTATTGACTACAACTGGTGTCAGTGAACCATCAAGGGCCTGCCTAGCTCTATCTGTGAAGAAGGTGAGGTGGTGAGTTGCGGCCCCTGTTTATTTCATTACATCAGGGGTGCCTGTGCGCTTGCCATCATGGACGCCGCCAAGCTGCAGCTGCAGCCCAACAGCAAGCCCATCCGCCAGCAGCCCAACAGCCACTGCCAGCATTACCACGAAGGCCACTGCTGAAACCACCGGGAGCCCTGCAGCCAATGCCTGAGTTTGATATCTCTGGTGCACCATCAAGTCTGGGGCCAAGGTAGAAAATGTGGATGGACAGGTTAGAAATGTACTTTAGACCCACCATGGAAACTAATGACGACAGTAAGGGGGCTACCCTCTTGTACTGGGCTGGCCCTGCGGTACATGAGGTGTTCCTGTCCCTCCAACCTACAGATGGTTCATATGCGGCGGCAAAGGATGCTCTCCACAATCATTTTCTGCCCATGGCAAATGCCGATTACGAACGCTTCCTCATGGGCGCAGTGCGCCAAAAGGACGATGAGATGCTGGACACATTTTATGGCAAACTGCGCAAGCTTGCGGTCCCTGTGCCTGGAATGACCCTGATACGATGATAAGAAACCAACTCATCCAGGGGTGTGTGTCTGGCAAGTTACGCCGCCAGATCCTGAGGGAGCCTGACATCACCCTCCCTCGCATCCTGGAACTGGGGAGGTGCCATGAGGTTTCTGAGCTGCGGGCAACCCACATGGAGGCAGGAGTGCGCCCTAACAAGGTGGAGTACATCTGTGGCATCTGCAGAGGCAGAGGGATGAGACGCCCAGCGGGCAACCAAAGGGTTAGGGGGCAATCATCGGTCAACTCGTGCTTGAAGTGCGGGTTTAACCTCCCACATCCAGCAGAGTGCCCAGCCATCGGAAAAGTGTGTGGCCGCTGTGGGGGCGCTGACCACTATGCCCGCATGTGCAAGGCCCTGACACCGACGATCATCCCAAGAGGGCCGGTTCAGGCCAGCTTCTTCCGCCAACAACGCTGCAGACTATCTTTCCAGTCACCCAAGGGGGGTGACCAGCCATCTACGTGTGTGGAGGAGGCGGATAAGCATATCCGGCTGGTGGTCGAGGCGGCTACACCCAATTTGGTACCGGTAGAAGAGCTGGAACAGGCCTCACAGGCAGATGAGTGATTTGGCATCCTGAAAGCAGCCATGAAGCACAGGGCCTGGAGGACTGTGATGGAGTCCCTGGCCCGGAGAACACATGAGGCAAAAGCGGCCCTGGAACAGCTCTGGCGGTTATGCGAGTTGCTGACATTCTCATACTCGGAGCTGATGCTAAGAGGGGACAGGATAGTGATCCCACATGCCAAGGTGCTACAAATCATCGCCCTGGCACACCAAGAGCACGAAGGGGCGTCGAAGACGAAAGCCCGCCTCAGGCAGAAAGTGTGGTTCCCGGAGCTAGAGAGGAGGGTGGAGGAATTTGTGGCCTCCTGTGTGTGGTGCTGCGTGAGCCAACCATCAAAACCATGCCCAGAGGGACACGGCCATGGGAGGTGGTCACGCAGACTTTGGGTCCACGACCAGGGGCACACACTTCCTGGTGATTGTCGATGAGTGGTCCCGATATCCTGAGGTGGAGTTCGTAGAGTCTGTGGCGTTTGAAAGAGTGGTGGTAGCGCTGGAGACAATCTTCGCCACCCATGGACTGCCTAATGTGCTATGTTCGGACAATGGGGCCCCATTCCAGGGTGAGAGCTTTGCCGACCTCATGAAAGGGTATGGCATACACCACAGGAAGGTCACCCCACTGTGACCCCGAGTGAACGGAGAGGTGGAGCGGATGATGCGAACGCTGAATAAGGTTTTCCGGATTGCCCAAGGCAAAGGCGAGTGTCTGCAAAGGGCACTGTATGTGTTCCTGCGAGGGTACAGGGCCACCCCGCACTCATCCACGGTGGTGGCGCCGGCGGAGGCCTTCATTCAGCGGTGCCCGAGAGACATCATACCAGAGGTGGGGGAGCGTGAACCTGCCGTCATGAACAATGAGCCGGTGGAGGAGGAGAGAAGGGCATGAACTAGGCTGGAGAATGGCCAGAGGGGTCTAAGAACACCAAGGGCCTCATTACACAGATGGCGGAGAACCATGGCACTATTAGCGCCATGGTTCATGCCTGTAAAATACCGGCACCGCCTTGGTGGAAAGGGGAATTACCGCCCCATTCCAAGGTTGGCGGGGCGGTAATTCCCCCTTCCACCATTGCCCTTCCCCATTCCCATTTTTGCCCCATAGGGCATAATGGGAATGGGGAGGCCGCTAATTACGGTACCGCAAATTGCGGTACCGTAATTAGCTCCCTGGGTCCCTTTGCGGGTTGGTTTTTAACGCCTGCAAAAAGCAGGCGTTAAATTCCCCAACCCGCAAAGGGACCTCGTAATAAGGCGGTAAGGAGTTACCGGTACCGGTAAAATACCGGTACCGGTAAACCCTTACCGCCATCCGTGTAATGAGGCCCCAAGACTCGCCCCGGGGGATGAGGTCCTGGTGAGGAATCGCCACCCTCAGGGCAAGCTCTCCCTCACTTATGAGGCAGCTCCGTTGGACGTGGTGGCAGTGAAGGGGTCAATGGTGACCGCATCTGATGGAACGGCATCTGTCACCAGTAAAGTTCTTTAAGAAACTGGGTGAGCCCAGGGCAGAGACGATGGCGGACATGTACCTGGAGGAGGTGTCCGACGAGGGCGGCGGACCCTCAGTCCGAGCGGAGTCCCCGACACGACAGTGCAAAATATGATAGGTTTGGACAAATGCATCGCAAGAGAAAAAGAATGTGGGCAATTCAATTAGATGGGGTAGTTTGGGCAGGTGATCTGTACGATGTGCCCCTGCCCCAGGAGCATAAGTTAAGTTACACCAGTTTGCGTGCGACTCAGTATAGATGCACATTAAACTATATTTCAGAATGCACACGGAAGACGATTTTAATTGTAGTATAATTGAAAGTGCTTCATTGTTTGTGCTATATCTCTTGATCATTCCAACCAAATAGGTTGATTCCCCTTTATTCACCCTAAGTGTGAATAGCTACATTATGCTACCTGAGTTGATTGCCGTCTCAACTAGGTGAGACATCAGACGCTTCTTGGTGTTTGACTGTTGTGGGTTCCTTTAAAATTCAAGTACGGATGTGAAAAACGAATTATCCCACATGGTTAATAACCACAAACCAATGAGGAAGGATGAGAGAAATCTGCGAACGAGGAAAAACACCTGCATGTCGTGTGGCGTAGTTCTTTGCACTTGCCTTTGCTTTTCGACTCAGCACGATCCAACAATGCAGAACAGGAACCAGGATGCTTGGCCTGTCATCATGCGATAGCTTGCAAAGGCTTCTGGTCAGGGAGGCCAAGGTGGTCTGCACAGCCCGCAGATAGCATTTTATTGAGAGGCAACCACTGTCCCACGTGCCTCAGTTTGGTTGGCTGCACTTAGAGCTCTGCCCCTCAGCCCCACCCGATCTCCGGACGAGCTGATGGAGAACAGTCAGTAAGTCACAGAAACGGTGTTGCTAAGCCACGCTCACTGCCCGGGCATGGCGGCAGGCAATCTGGAGCTTGTACGTTTAAAAAAATAGTTTGTTGAAGCAACAAACTATTTGTAAAAAAGCTTAAGCTCCAGTCCAGGCAATGGGTCACAAAATAATGCGAGGGGTCTGGGAAGACAGCAGGGGGTCTCTCTTGCAACCCCTTTGCAATGAGGAATGTTGATGTTTGAACTAGAACTTTACTTTTTAAATTTGAACAGAGAGCTTTACTGCTTTACAATCTGGGACATTGTTTTGTGCCTTGGAAAGGATTGAGACCTGGTGAAGGGAGACATTCCCTTAGATAAAGATCCCACCTAGGAACTGGAGCTGTGATCAGTTGTCCAGAAGAAGGAAGCTATTCCTCTGGACCAAGAAGATCCCATTCCTCATTAATTTAGATATTGCTGTAAGGGACAGAAGCAGGGTTTCTGAAAAAGGTTGGTGACTCTTGATTTATATGGACGTCCTGACTGAATGAATAGCATTTTAGTTCAGGTAGGCAAACCCCTCTTAGAGTTAGGGAAAGGGAAGTTTCTCTTTTATTTCTGGCATCATAAAAGTTTATGGCAAGAACCATGCCGCCAGTGTGTGTCAGTCTCCTCCTTCTGCACCCTTACAATTCCTTTATGACTAAACCCCAGGGCCTATCTTTTTTACTTGAAACTAATATATTTGCAATGCAAGATATATGGCTTATTTGGCCTTTTAACCTTGACGGTTATTGTATTGCTCAGAGGCTGGCTACAAAGAATCCCCTTGGTAGACCTACTGGTGACCTCATTATTGGAGCCAGCAATAATTTATGTTTAAAAGACTGTTTTCCTGAGTTGGCAAATGATTTTGTACTAGCTGTGATTTTAACCAAGGTTATTCATATCCATTTTGTTCTATTTTAATTGTAAATATATATGACCCCCCTCTGGGATCATATACACAAAATACTGTTAATAGTGTTGATCTGATCCTTACTGAATGGTTACGTGATTATCCATGTGCACATTATTTGATTCTTGGTGATTTTAATTTTCAATGTCATATTTCAGGGCGTCATATGTCAAAAATAACAATTGACTCTGATCCTTTCACTTCTGAGACAACTAACAATATCCTTGCTCTTGAGGCTGATTTTTTTGGACAAAGCATTATTGAATACTGCAAAGTCTTGGTGCACATTATTAGCGAGCTATGGACTGGTTCAATTATATTTGTGTAATAATCGGTCAAAAAAACCATTGTACACCAGTTCTAATGGTCGTTTTTTTCTTGGATAGACTATTCTTTTGAACTAATACTCTTTCTAAATATGTAGATGAATTTAAGACTATCCCGAATGACCATAGCAACCATTATGTATTGATATGTACATTTGAACTACTAGGCCCTAGTGCTCCTTCATATATGCAGGCTACTGTGATGAATCCAATGATGTCATCACGCCTTTCTCTGAGGTAACCTTCCCTCATGTGGCCAGGGTGTGGCAGATGCTTTCTTTTTTTAAATGTAAAGCTTTTTATTGATAGAAAGATCATTGTACACAAGAATCGTAACAGAACCAAATAAAGAAGTAACATGAGAGAAAAATAAAAATAAAAAGACAAACCCACTCGGGAGGATCTAGGCAATGCATACACAAACAAAAACAAAAACAAGTACAATTCGGTCCAGTCCAATTGACTCATTAACCGATTTCTGTAGCTGAGTTCACAATGAATCTTCAAATAACCCACATTCTATATAGTTATCCATTCCCAGCTGGGTAGCAACCACATGTCTGGCCTGGACACCTTCAGTGGGAAGGCCCAACCCTCTTCTTCTTTGCCTTTCCATCAGCCCCACCCCGGTGTACCTCAGCCATGCATATCACACCTGTTACATTTGCCATTCAGATGTGCTGTTCATACAAGTCCCAGAGATGTTGCACCTTTTCCATAACTATTGACATATGCTTGGCTCTCCATTCTACATAAACTGGACACCAAACCCTCCCGGACTCTTATAAGCAGGCCTTCCAGAAATTTCCAGTTGACCAAAATGGCTTTCTGGGTGACGAACAACAGTGTGTGCAGCAGCTTGACCACATTACCATCATCGACTCCCGTACCAAAAATCATCGTTTTAGGTTCAAGAGCCAATGTTACACCTGGTATTGCCCACACGGTGCCCTGGACCCCCCCCCCCAAAACCTCTGTACCACAGGGCAAGACGAAAACATGTTACCCAGCATGCCTGGCCATCCACTTCCATGCCAGCAGTCAGTAGACAACATCAGCTTCATTGCAGCCATCCTGATTGGAGTATAATAAAATATTGTAATGCTTTTATATTGGATCTCTCTGTTTCCCATATTATAAGAAACCTTGTTAATCAGAGAGAAAAAGGTGTAGATATCTCTGCAATCCAGCTCGATGTCTAACTCTACCGCCCTTTGTGCAGCTATTATCCCATTCCTCCCCATGTTACTTGGGATGCTGAGTAAATAAAAGGCCTTCAATTTGGGAAACTTCAACTAGTCATTCTCTAGTTCTAGGTCGCAGCTCGAGGGGCTGCGGTTAAATGTGGTATTGGTCGCCTGGGCACGGATCAACGAGTACACTGCCCTGTGTCCCAACCAAGCTGTGCTTGGCAAGTCCAATACTGCCCTGGCCTCGGCAAAGAGTAAGGGGACCCCCTCCTCAAAAAGGTCTCTTATGCAGACCTGTCGCCATGCGTCAAAGTCAGGCCATCTCTCCCTCCTTTCCTCACCGGTCAGGAAAAGTACACTTCGAATGAGCCACCCCGGGATTGACTTAACATCTACTCCTGTCTTCTTCAGTAGCTGAGACCAAGATTTCAATGATAAGCCTACTATATGGTGCGAGGAAATCTGGCGTGGGATGCAGGACAACAGAAGGGCCACAACCCCCCGAGCCGTATGGGGTCATAAAACCACCAGTTTGGATTCGTGCCAACTGGCTCTCTCACTCGGATTCAGCAATCGGCCTGAGCTCAAATAATAGGAGTCCCACTTGGGGAGCGCCAGCCCCCCATCTTGTTTGGAGGCGCAGATCCACTCATATTTCAATCTAGCCTACTTGTGCCGCCATATTCCGATACATTTTCCGATATGTCTATCAAGGTTACGTCTCATCCCAGAAGGCATAACTTAGGGAATCATTTGTGCCAGGTATACCAGTTTGGGGAGTATATTCATTCTTACCACATTAACCTTCCCCATATAGTGACAGGGGTAGTGAGTTCCATTTTAGCAGGTCCGCCTGGATTTTTGTTAGCAAAGTGGGATAGTTGTCCTGGACCAGGGAACGCACTGAGTGGCCAACAAGTTTTTTCCAAATATTTGATGGACTGCATTTGCAACCTAAACAGGGCCATGCACCCCGGGGGCCAGGGAATATCTGTGCGTAAAAGCATAATTGCTGATTTATCGTAGTTAACCTTGTAGCCTGCCATTGCCCCAAAGCCTGTAGTATGGATTAGATCTGGGGAAGGTTAAGCCACCACCCAGCAAGGTACAGCAGAACATCATCCGCGTATAGTAATATGCAATGTTTCTTCCCCGCCCTGGTGATGCCCTCCACATCCCTATCTATTCTAAACTTGGCCGCAAGTAGTTCTATGGCTAGCGCATAAAAAAGGGGCAAAGGGGCAAACCTGTCGAGTGCCAGAATACAACCGGAAAGGAGCAGAGGGTAAAGCCATTGGTGATCACCGTCGCTCGGGGTCCACATATAGCAGCCTGACCATATCCAAGAAGTATCCCCCGATGCAGAAAACCTGCAGTACATCGAACATATAGGTCCAATTGACCTTACCAAAGGCCTTCTCGGCATCGAGGAATAGAACAACATCATCACAGTCGGACACTGTGGCCACCACATTCAGCAATCGTCTCAGGTTGTCACGCGAGTACCGCTTGCAAATAAAACCTGTCTAATCTGGGTGGACAAGACTGGGAGCCTTCTTTGGGTCTAACCGGCTAGCCAAACACTTAGCCAGAATCTTTGCGTCAGTGTTAATAAGAGATATTGGCCTATACGCGGCACACATGTTTGCCAGGCTTGGGAAACACAACAATATTGGCCAGCAGCAGTGATCCAGGCAGGCCTCCCACATCCCTTGCCTCATTGAAGACAGAGGCAAGCTTCAGGGCCAGCTTGTCTACCCGCGCCTTGCATAAATCGATCAGGAGACTGTCAAGGCCAGTAGCCTTCCTGCAAACAACCTCCCCCTCTTCATTTGGGGCATTTAATTTGAACAGGTCCTCCACCGCCATCGTGGGTAACTGAAGCCTCATTCATCCTTGACTGCATCGATGAGCTGCACCCTTTGTCAGCCCATAGCAGCATGGCCATTGAAAAAGGATTGGGCACATTTGGAGAAAAACATCTGAGCCTACGATGTGGAGCAATTTTTCAGATCCCTACGACAGCATTGGATTCTACCCATTTGAGATCGATCCCGGGAAGCCTTATTCGCCCGCTCTATACGCCTGAGCTCTGCTTGGAGCTGCTGTTCGCGCTGTCTCCAGCCCTTCAATTTTTAAGCCCATTCTATAATGCAATGCCCTCTGAGTAACGCTTTAAAGGTGTCCCCGCATCTCACTGGCATAAAAGCCCTCTGTTAAGTTTTCATCCCAGAAGCGGTCTATGTGGTGTCTGTGAGGGGACAGAAATGCGAGGTGGACAACTTGGTAAAGGTTTATCAGTAGATGCCATTTTATTAACTCAAAAGGCTTTGACAAACGCCTCACTATCCCTACCCTAAAGGGGATTTCCGTGCCTATCAAATAAATTAAAGGAAACACTCTAACAAAAGGAATCTGTCCCTCACACTTATGCATACATCAACTCACAAAGGGAATATATGGCAATTCAAATATAACAGATATAACAGTTATGTTCAACATAAACTAATAATTGTATATCCTTGTAACCTGGGTTGGGGGGGCAGCCTGTATGGCTCACCTTTCTCTGCGTACGCAAGAGGAGTCCTAGTCTGGATAGCTCTGGCAGCCCCCTTCCAATTGTTTGAGTTTAAAAAGGATGGCGAGGGAAGGATGGTGGTTGCACATGGATTGTGGGACAGCAAGGAAATCTGTCTTATAAATACCTATGCCCCAAACCATGATTCTACAGTGTTTTTCGGATTATTATACACAGAGAAGTGACATGGGTGTGGGAGGGGATTTGAACTGTACTCTTTAACCCAATACTAGACAGTTCAGATGCTAAATACAGGAAACCGGCGCTGCCGCCTAAAACTCTTAGAGTTCTGCTGCAAGACTTAAGACTAGTGGATATATGGAGATTGATGCACAGGGAAGAACGAGGCTACTCACACTTTTCAGCACCCCACGCGGTACACACGAATATAGACTATATGTTCACAGGGGAAGAAACATTGAGCAACTTTGTGCACCTAGAATATGGGGCCAGGACACACTCAAACCATGGCCCACTAATAGCAACATGGGAGAACATGGCCCGAGACCTCAGATACCCACCTGGTGCCTGAGGACGGAAACCTTGAAGGACGAGTTGTTCAGCGAGTACATAAGGGTCCAGATAGAGGAGTACTTTAGCATCAATACAGATAGTGTAGCAAGGAGGAGCACGGTGTGAGACACATTCAAAGTAGTGATGTAAGGCGATAGGGAAAATGGGAGGCCTCAGGACAGAAACACTACAGGCCCTGGGAGACATTGAAAATGAGATAGCAAGAGTGGAAACAGCAGAGGGTGGTCCACCTGTGGGACAGACAAAAATGAAAGCATGGGAAAGGTTAGGACGCTGCGACAAAATATACTCAAAATCTTCATGCAGGACAGGGGGAGGCCACCTGGAGGAGCAGGCAAGATGGCTGCCTGAGAGCTGAACTCCGTCCCCTGCCTTGGAAGCAAAGAGGAGATATGGAGACCCACACACGCCTGACTCCCACCCGGAATCACTTCCCAGACGTGGGAAGCTGCAGTGATCCCGCAGAGCTAGTGAAGTCGAAGGGTGCCTACCCTGATGCTAGCACTCTGAAGGTGATTACTACTGTGCCAGGCCCTGCTGGCCATGGACCAGGCTGCAGAGGCCGCTCAGAGGGTGCAGAACCGAATAAGGACACATACACGGAGGAGAACGGCGGATGCCTGGACCCGTCCGATCAGAGGGCTGCCAATCCGACACACTTCATTATACACACAGAGGGCAGGTTCCCTACCCACATGGGAACCGGGGCGGGGGGGCAGCTTGTTCATGTGCGGTCCACTCCGCACTGCCCCCTCTACGTGATGCAGCAATGGGCAGCTGAGGGACAGCGGCACCTGGCACCTGTGTTGCCAGGCGAGATCCGGGCTACACTCAGTAGACCTGGGAAGTAATACACGCCCACACCGGAGGAAAGGTGTGGCAAGCACGGCTCGGATTTCCTTGGTGCCGGGTGAGGAGAAGAGGAGGCAGAGATCCCTCCCTGTGATGCAGCGAGATTGCGAGCCGGCAATGAAGTGCCACGGACACCGTCAAAGCTTGCTGAGGCCTTGGGGTGACGGCTGTTGAGTTTCCCCAAGCACAGACGTGCCAAGGAGGAGGTGGGAAATAGCAACATCGAGAAGATAGTAAGTGGGTTGATACCTCGCTTCCCCACCTCTCCTTCCCCCATGGTGCTCCACCATGCAAAGAAGAATCAGGCCACAGGGAAGTCCACCCATTACTGAAGGAGGAGCAGGCCTGGACTCTGGGAGCCTATCCTGAAATAAGACACATCCAAACCTGATAATCACCTGGATGAGCACTAAGGCCCAACACTGAGGTGAACACGGGATACAGAGTGGTGTCTCCTGGGGGAAATTGATCTGGCAACTGGGCGACTAAGCCCACTCATGCGGAGGACTCTAATCAGGGCCTCAAATCGCCATAGTAGGAGTAGAGGGGAAGCCGTTTGTCTCACACAAAGCATACCACCTTTGAAGACCCTGAAGCGCAGCCCCGAAGTGCAGGAAGGAGCGGGGGGAGACTGAGCCATACCAGACATCTTGGCAGCAGAAGGGCCAGTCGGGGGGCATAGCAGCCAGAGTCTGACCTAGACCCACAGACCCCCAACCACCTCTCCGGGATACCAGAGGAGAAGACTTGGAGCACTTATGAGCTGGAAGGAGGCTATAGCACGCTTCCAATATCAAGGGGAGGAGACGATGGCAGAGGCTAAAGGAGAAGGGGGGCCCACCTCAGCCTCGGCAGAATTTGGATCTATCAAAAGTGATGTACAGACTATCCTGGAGGAGATCAGAGGGATGAGGACAGATATGGGGGCGAAACTAGCAGATCTCTCAGCCAAGGTGGTCACCCTTGAGGACAGAATGGATGGGGTGGAGGTTAACCAAACCTCAACCGGACTCCTGGAGACGCAAATTGAGGCACGCTTAATGGAAATGGAGAGACTCGAGGTGGAATTGCGCCTCAAGGTGGATGACATTGAAAACCGGGAGATACGGAACAATCTCTGGTTCTTTGGGCTACAGGAGGTTGAGGGTGACTCATCAGTGGGCCTAGAACATAGGATACAAGAAATAATAGGGATGGTCCTAGGTTCCAGTCCAGGGAAGGAGAAACAGTCACCATAGACAGGGTGCACCACACTAGAGGTGGAACTCGCAGCCCCCACTCAGTCCTGGTGCGCTTGCGTTACTATGGGGACAAGATGAGGAGCCTCAAAAAAGCAAAGCGCATGAAGTAGGTGGACTATGGTGACTCGAAGGTGGCTATTTTTCAAGACCTCTCGGCCCATACGTTGTTGCAGCAAAAGAAGTGCGAGGCGCTCACCAGATGGCTTCAGGAGAAGGGGGTGCAATAGTGCTAGGGCTACCCATTCGCACTTGTGTTCATATGGGAGGGGGAGCGATACCATCTTTTGGCGGAGGAAGAGATACAGCGTGTCACAGTCGATTTGGTGGGCCGTTGGGAGGGGTCTACTTCAGATCGCAATGGTCAGAGCCTGACCCTAACTGGGTCCTACGGATGCCCAGAATCAGCATTAGGAAAGCACAGGCAAAGAGAAGCCCGGAAGTTCCAGAAACTCAACACCTTCCCACCCCCCGCCGTAGAGCGATGAAACTTGAGAGAGGGGGGATAGACATTTTGTCTTGACTCTACTTGTTTTTGGTGGTGTGTACCCCAGAACCCCTATGGGGGCACCATTGGAGCTGACAGGGTTGAATGAGAGGTCACTTATGGCTTTTGGTTGGGCGGTTAGAGGTTTTAAAAACATAAATTGAGTTACGGAATGGAAGGGTAGAGATGCACGCAGGAGGCACACAGTTGTTGGAGGGGGTATCCGGACGTTGGGATAGTTGGTTTATTGATTAAACTAGAGTCGAGGGGCGGGCATCCCCTTGGGTTATTAGGAGACAGAAGGGAGGGAAGGGCTGTCGGACATGATGGTTCGATGAGCGGGCTCAACATAGCTTGGGCGCGTGATCAAACGCCTCAGTTTGGGACAGGGAAGGGTGGGAAGGGAGGGGGATACAAGGAAAGGAACCACATGCAACGAAGCTCACACGCAACAGGGTATATGTACCCTATAGGACTCACGAGGGGCATCCAACGAAGGGTGAAGAAGGGGTATGGCTTAGGTGACAGTAGGCAGGAAGGAGTTGGGATCCTACTTGGTAAATCTTTTTTTGTCTGACTGGGATTCAGGTAAAGAGGGGTTCGAGGGGCAATTCTTGGGCATAAAAGGAACCCATGAGGGGACACAGATCATGCTTGCCACCATGTACTCACCCAATGTGGGGCAGTTGGGCTTCCTATGTCAGGTATTCAAGATGATGGATGGCTCGGCGGAGGGCGCAATGTTCCTGGGTGGGGACTTCAACTTGGTGCTGGACCCTGCACTTGACTGGTGGTCAGCAAAGGGGGTGGGTACCAAAGTCGCGACTAAGGACAACCTGGCCTTCCAGGACCTCCTGCAAGATCACTACTGGGTGGATGTCTGGTTGAGTCATTCGCCAGGCCCGGGGGGCTATACCTTTTTCTCTCCCCCACACCATACCTACATGAGGATAGATCTCCTGATCCACAGAGAACAGGAAGGTGAGGTTGGGGTGCCCAGGGTGCAGGCTATCACAGATCAAGAGCTCGTGGTGGCGAATTGGCAGCTCCCCTAGCCTTGCCGAAGTTCTCGATGGAGGTGCAACAACACCTTGCTGAGGGATCAGGTGTTTAGGGTCTTCTTGGGGAACGAGATACGGGTGTACTTCATAACCACGACAACAGGGAGACGGGTAGGCAACGTTTTGGGAGGCAGCCAAGGCCACTTTCAGAGGGGTACTTATCGCAGAGGGGTCACGCAAAAAGAGGGAAAGGGGGTTAATCGAAAATAGGCTATGAGAATAATTGAGAATGCTGCGGTCACAGCTGCCCCAACAAGACACACTATCTATACAAAGGGGGTATACCTGCAACACAAACCCTGGTCCTTCAGGTAAGATACATGGAAACAATAAGGGGTGGACCAGTGGATCGGGGTGACACAACTCACTATCTCAGTTAATACAAATTTTATTAAATAAATCGCAAATAAACATATATCTCTATGTTTCCTTTAAAACAACATTTTCATTTTTACAGGAAAAAAGTCACAAATCTTTCACAACTCAGACACCAATACTCTCAATCCCTCATTCATATATACGTACATAAAACCATAATGGCCTACTATACATAGTGTAGCAACAATCAAATACTACACCAATGTTAACAAATATCTATTTAACATCTATTTTCTCTGACCCTGTCCTTATTTATTGTGTCATATAGTTTGTTTTATAATTTCCAAACAGTTTGCGTGGTTGTCGACACGTGTTTCGGTCACTTGGACAAAAATGATGCCATTTTCTTCCTAAGACCTTCCTCAGGACGTGAGGCAAAATCAAGATGTCCTGCCTCTCATGGACTGGAGTAAGCCATACCAAATCTATAAACCATACAGAAAATAAAACCTATCAGGGTCTTTGTCAGTTTGCTTGATTGTCGTGAAGAGTATGATACCTCTGTCCCCAAGTACCACAGAGAGAGAATACAAGATTACTGTCATGCATGCTGGACGCTACGCTCGTAGAACAGCTAGACCGTTCTATTCAAAATGGAGGTTATTCGATACGTTACCGGGAAAACGACGTTTGCACTTCGCACGTCGCTAACTTCACGTGACTTTTGCTTCGTCACGTGAACTACGGTATTACGTATTTAAGCAGCGTAGAAAATCCACTCGCTGCTTCTGATCGAATCTATTGGCGTTGTGTAGCTGAACCTCTGATCTGCATCCTGGCATATTTCTACAGCTACTTATGGACCTTCTATAGCGTGTGTTCCGCTGCACGCTGATTCCTGGAGCTATTCCTACAGGTCGTGAATATTCACACGCGTTCTCTGTCTTCAAGCGTGGCTGGTCCTGATTGCGGGAATCCCGCCCGCGTGTACATCCACACGTACACTCTGTCTTCATACGCGGCTGGCCCGGACTGCGTAAATCCTGCCCGCGTGTAAATCCACACGCACTCTCTATCTTCAAGTGTGGCTGGCCCAGACTGCGTGAATCCTGCCCGCGTGTAATCCCACACGCGCACGTTGTCATTAAACGCGGCTGTTCCGGACTGCGGGAACACCGCCCGCGTGTAATTCCACACGCGCACTCTGTCTTCAAGTGCGGCTGGCCAAGACTGCGTAAATCCTGCCCGCGTGTAATTCCACACGCGCACGTTGTCTTCACACGCGACTGCCAAGACTGCGTGAATCCTGCCCGCGTGTAAATCCACACGCGCACGTTGTCTTCACACGCGACTGCCAAGACTGCGTGAATCCTGCCCGCGTGTAAATCCACACGCGCACTCTGTCTTCAAGCGCAGCTGCCAAGACTGCGTGAATCCTGCCCGCGTGTATCTACACGCACACGTTATTTTCTTCGCGGCTGTTTATAACCGCGTGTACTTTGTTTTCTCCTCAAAAAGAGCGCTATTTCTAACTCCTGCATCTGTGAGATTAACAGAAGGATTGATCCCTACATTTAGACATTACTTTACGTGGGAAGGAAGCTTTTCAAGGATTATTGGAAGGTGACATTGAACTGAACTTTTGGACGCTATCCTGTGG
This sequence comes from Ambystoma mexicanum, assembly GCF_040938575.1. Lineage (NCBI taxonomy): Eukaryota > Metazoa > Chordata > Amphibia > Caudata > Ambystomatidae > Ambystoma > Ambystoma mexicanum. The sequence goes on from NC_090932.1 coordinate 1,303,831,244, forward strand.
TGAATTCAACCCGTATCTAGCGTGAGCCTCGTTCCGTTCGGGATAAGTCTCCCTTACTAATTTTCCCTTCCTTGCCGTTTGTTCTACCTTCATTTTTCATCAAGAGACTTCTGGATTCTTCTACCCTAAACTAAAGGTCAGTGTGAACATTCCTGTCATTATCTAATTCATCATACTCAGGTTGGAGCAGTTATTCATGATACTTTAATTTGTTCTAGGCTGGCTTTCTATACCTTACCCACGCCCTTTCCAGTGATCCATCGCTCTGCCTGTTTTATCAGCCAGAGGGTTGTATCATTTGGAAGGTCTTCAATTGACTTCACAACTATCAAATCGTGTGAACAGGGATCCGGAAGACCCTACCTCCTGTATCCTTTTGAGTATTGTATCCTTTTCAGTTAATACTTGGGTACATTCTGACAATTACTCCCTATGCAATCATTGAGGCCACAGGTGGGTAGTTCTTGAAGCCCGGAACCACGGAATGTCGAAACCCAAGGCAGCTGTAAAGGAAAACCTTTATTAGCAATCAAATGAGGACAGTACAAGCAAACAAGCAGGATAAAGAGCAGTGCTTACATAAGCTGATGGGTGATGGAGCCCAAAATCTTATTATGGGTGATAATTCCATGGAGGGGCACGTGAGCTGGTTTCCCCGATGACAATAGGGAGAAGAACTGTAGACTGGGTATAGACCCAACCTGCCCTCCTGTAACTGATGAAATGAAAGGACCAAAATCCAAAGTACTTGGTAACGTAATGCAGTGAAGAGGAAAATGGCAAGTCCATTCAGGGTAATCCAAGACAGTCCAAAAGATGTTCTGAGTTCAATTGATCCAGCAAACAGAGCCAAAGGACGTGAGCAAAGCAAATCCGAATAACAGTCCAAGAGTCAAGAGCCGTGAAACACAAAGTATCCGAACGCCGTACAGAGTCCTCCAAAGAACAGCTGTGAAGAGCAGAAGTGCGGAAGTTCAGCGCTTAAGTAGTGGGTGCTTCCGCGTCACATGATCCGCGAGTGAGACGGATGAACGCTTCACGTGATCCGCAAGCGCGACACGTGAGCATTGTTTTTAGATCTCAATGATCGCGGAAATTACTTTCTGTGCGCAGCGTCCTGCAGCCAGCGTCTGCGAGCTCCCTCCTGCAGACGCCATGGCAGACGCCAGTAAAGGAACGGGGAACCCCCGAGTCTGCATATGTGGCCCTTGAGGTAAACCCGCTCACGTGACACCCGTCCACTGTGAATGACAGGAAATGGGAAACTGGCTGGGGTAACTGAGGCATTGTGAGTCTTGCCTGTCCTAGATGTATTGTGAGTGTTACCTGTCCTAGATACAGTGTGAGTATTGCCTGTCCTAGATGCTTGTGAAATAGGGACAGAATGAGAGGATAGCGTGACAGTCTTGTGTCATCCCCATTTCTTCAATCAATTACTTTTATTGTCAAATATGCATTTCTCAACAGTAGATGCATCACATTTTACTCACACCCGTGTACCAACTCTGGAGATGTAGCTAGATGTAGTGGAATAAATCCTTCGATGGTACCTAATATGCTTTAAAATAAGTCCTTTGAATTACAACTTGAAAAGGAAAACTAATTTTCTGTCTGACCTAATGATAATGATTGTCCTTAATATTGGTCACAAATCAAGTATACTTACAGTTCCAGACACACTGCCGAATTGTCTCTGGATCGGTATATTTTCATCACTGCCCATAACAGACATGCGCCCTCTGTCTCTGGCTCCTATAATCAAGGAAAGGTCCATATGTAGCTTACTTGGCCACTCTTGATTTGGCAACTTAAAAGATGTACACACAAATATATCTCTCATATACAAACTTACCCCCCTTATAAATCACAACTGGGTGGGCAGTTCCTATAGAGTGTGACTTCCTTTGTTCACTGTAAATCCTCAGTGCCAATGATTCTTTGTCTTCTTTTATTAGTTCTATGTTCATTAGATCTCTGAAATGGAAGACGTATAGTCGTCAAAATCCACCAATGCTACTTATGTTTACTAAACAGCACAATCAATCGCCATTTCTAGGAAGCATTCCTTAACACCACCATTTGTGGCGTTGTGCATCCGAAAGGATTTGCAACAAGGTAGACCTAAAAAAACGACTCCTTTTTTAAATTTAAACCAGCACCGGACATAAGTATCCATAAACACTAGGTATGATCACATTCCTCTTAGTAATTCCTGCCTATTACAAAACAATAAAACTCCCTGCCCCCCAACATGGACGGCGCAATAGCGTCCACATAGGAGAAACGCTTAAACTCGGTAAATCCGCATAATTTTCTCATTTTAAATCACATCCCTCTAGCTAATTCCTGTCCATTGCAAAACGGGAGACTTGCTGCCACCCAACATGGATGGCGCAATAACATCCACTTAGTAAAAAGATCCTGGTCAAATTCCCTTACTCATAGTTCCCGGACGCTATGTCTGTCCTCAGGTACTCAAACATTCATGTGATATCGTAGTACTATGTCTCCGTCCAACTCAAAAACATAGACATAAAAAGTGGACTCCTATTTATGCTCATCCACAAAACCATCATAGTAATAAAAAACGGACTACATGTCCGTGACTGCTGATGCATTCTCGTTTGTTTCAAATTTTTCTCATTTGTATCAGATGGTTCCTACTGATACATGGGGAAAGAACCTTCCAACCTTAATAACCAATATACATAGCCAGCTCATGCAAAGCCTAAAAATAACTCCCTGACTATTGTACGGGTCACTTATTATTCAACAAAAAATTGTATATATCGGGTGGGCTCCTATCTGCATCAAAATGACGCACAATACATCAGCGTGGTCCACTGAAAATTACATAACCTCACCAATTAGTGCGTAAATCAATGTTCTAGGATCCTATCGGATTTGTCTTACCGCCGGATGCACACTGTTATTCATGTATGAACACATATCTGGGCCATATTTGTTCCAAATGATTCCTACCAATGCATGGGGGACGCTGCCCTCCCAACATTAGTAAAAGTTAAAAATACATCACCAGCCCATAAACGACTCAAACTACACCCGTGAATGTTGTCCAGGTCACTATTTATTCTGAGATGAAAAAGCTTATGTCCCGTCCGACAACCAAATATATCGGTTAAGCTCATCTCACATGGAGCAGGATACATCAACCTTGTCCAATAAGATTTTTGTGCATCCTTATTCTAGGATCCTTCCTAGTTTGCCTTATCACTGGATGTATACTATTATTCATATAAGAACATACATCCGGGCCATCTTTAGTCAATGTATACATAGTTATTTTACTTTCTTGTAACCAGAGCATTCCATGCTACTGAAACATTCAAACCTCGCTTTACTGTATCCAGAGTATGGATCCAGCGCTGCTTAATACGGTGAAGTAGAGTTCCTATATCGCCTCCCCTCATATTAACAATTACATGTTGAAGGACAAACCATTTCATGTCCGTATCTTCGTGTTTAAACTTGATGAAATGCTCAACCAGAGGTTTATCTGCCACATTGTTGCGTATACAGCTTCTATGCTCAGCTATACATTGTCTTACTTCTCTAGTTGTTTTACCAACATATAGAAGTTGACATGGACAACTAATCATGTAAATAACGTTCTTAGTGAGGCAATTTGTGTGGTATTTCATTTTCCAAATTGTAGTACCATACCGAAATTCGCGTTTTGTTTCAGTCAGTGGACAAGCCACACACTTACCAGATCTGTAATGACCAGTGACGGGCGGCAGCCCCACTGATTGAGGACCGATTGTTTTTTATTACATTCCTTGTATGTGCGAACCAATTTCTGTCTTAAATTCTGGTTCCTTTTAAAGGCAAACATAGGTATATTTGACAGGGTACCAGGCTGTTTCATCAATTTCCATTGTTTATTGATAATCTTCTTGAGATCACCACTGATCTGGGTAAATCACTGCAGTGTTGCGGTTCATACAGGTCCCTCTCAGTGGTAAACCAAGACTGCAAAATCCTGATGGCGATTCTGGCAAACTGGCTACGGAGGGTAATAGGAGACCTAGTGCATGTAGACCAAACTGGGTATGTCCCAGAGCGTAATACAACATGGAACCTACAGAGGCTACATCACGTCCTAGACAGTACTAATCAATTAACGGAAGATAGTGCAGCGGCCTCATTAGACGCAGTCAAGGCCTTTGACTTGGTCCATTGGGAATGGATGCTAGCGGCCCTGTCGCACTTTGGAATTGGCAAAGTTTTCTTGCATTGGGTAAAATTGATTTACACGGCGCCCAGAGCTTGTGTGAAGACGGGCAGACAGATCTCTGAAGCATGGGAGGTGCAGAAGGGCACTAAACAGGGCTGCCCACTATTGCTGATGTTGTATATCCAAGCATTAGAGCCGCTAGCTATGTTCCTTAGGAAGGAGTATGCGAAAGCAGGAATAAGGTTGGACGGGGTGGTACACCTGGTCTCCCTGTATGCAGATGATATGCTGCTATATGTGAATAGACCAGATGACAACTTACTACACTTGCTAGACGTTATTGACCAGTTCGACAACTTATGACAGATCAGAGTGAATCGGGAGAAATCCTGTCTGTCCCTGCTAGCAGGGCTTAGGGGCCTCTGTGAGCGGCACCTACCCAGATTGGGGCTCAGGTGGGAGACAAAAACCTTCCGCTATCTGGGCATTAATGTGTGGCACGATATCCTTGCACATGAATAACATGTAGAAAGCCATGGACAATGTGGCCGGCTCCATGAGTTTCTGGAAGAAGCTGCCTCTTGGAGTGCCAGGGAGAGTGGCTCTCCTGAAGATGGTTGTACTTCCCTGTCTCCTTTACTGCTTCACCAATGTGCCTTACAGCATACCATCAGCCCTCTTTAGGAGGCTGAATGCACTGGCGAGAGAATTCCTATGGGAGGGGGAAGAAACAGAATCACCCTGAACACTCTGCAGAGAGACTATGCTGAGGGTGGAATGAAAGTGCCCCACTTTGAGTGCTACTACTTGGGTGGGCAGTTGCAGCATGTGGTACGCTGGTTAGGGGACGACACTTCACAAGACACCTTGGTGCCACAGCCGTTGCTGAGACAATATTTTCTAAAAGAGGCACTGTGGGTGAACAAGCCCAACTTGAAGAGACCCTCCCAGCTGTTGCAAATGGGCAAAGATATATGACATAGAACCTGGAAGCTTCTTGGCAACCCAGACCACGGCTTGGTGCATAGCCCCCTGGCAGGAATCATAAGTGGACAGCAGGGCGCACTGGGACAGTATAGGAGACACTGGGAGGATAAAGGAGTAGCCACGGTCGGAGACCTAGTAAGAGAAGATAAAATAATAGCCTTTCAGGCCCTAGTCAGCGAAATATGGCATCCATGAGGGCTAGTTCCTGTTATACCTAGGCATGATCAAGAGTATCGGGGGGAGATGCCTGGGTCCACAGATTGGGGTGGGAACCAGCAGTGCACTGGATACCATGTACTACGTGTCAGAAGTGAGACACATGGGGCCTCATTACGACCCTGGTGGTAAGGGGTTTACGCCAGCGTTAGCTGCGCCGACCCCTTACCGCCAATTACGAGGTCCCTTAGCGCAATGGAGCTTTTAACACCCGCTTTTAGCGGGTGTTAAAATCCATGGCGCTAAGGGACCATGGAGTTAATTACGCCACCGTAATTTACGGTGGCGTAATTAACGCCTTCCCCACTCCCATTATGCCCTATGGGGCAAAAATGGGAATGGGGAAGGGTAAATGGGGATTGGGGACTTACCGCCCCGCCAAGGTCGGAATGGGGCGGTAAGTCCGCCAACCACCATGGCGTAAACGTAGTTTACGCCATGGTGGTAAAGTGACGGCCCAGGCGGTAACTTACCGCCTGGGTCGTAATGAGGCCCATGGTCTCTAGACAGTATGACATGTTCTTAGGCAGTTTGGGAGCAATAGAACTGAAGGCACGCAGTAAGTGGAAGGCAGATATAGGGAGAGGTTTTACAGACGTGGACTGGAAGAGGGCACTGCTTTATACTAAACAAGTATCCATGAATGCCAGGTTTGAACTCACCCAACTGTATGTTACTCACTGTGCGTATATGATACCACACAGGCTGTCTCTTATGCCCAAGATGCACACAGGTGGGAGCAGACTTGATGAACATGTTTTGGGATTGCCCGGTAATTTGGAAATTTTGGGGGGAAATAGCGAAGAAGGTATGCAGACATGGCCGACAGAGTGTTGTCTGTTAGGAATGTTCCCGAGGAGCGGGAAACATGACGCTCACCTTACTAAAATGAAAGATCCGATTTGTGTATTAGCGAAACGAAGAATTGCCAGGGCGTGGAAAATGCTGAAGTTCATAGACTGGAAGCTTGGTGGGCGGATCTAAAACAATGGTCACTAGCGAAGACAGCAGTGTGGCATGGAGCGCTGCAGAGGGGAATGCATGAAAAGAGTGTGGGTATTGAAGCCTGGAACGCCCTGACACAGAGCATGGTCGCCCCTGCAATAAAAGGTGTCACCAGTCTACTTAGAATAAATGTTAGGGGGAACCCCGCAACCTGATGGGTGGGAAACAATGTGGGAAGTGGCTGGCTTGCTGGAAACTTGAAAATGGGGAGGAATGTTGACACCCCTGGGAGACGCTCAAACTGATATGCGACTGTAATGACATGGTGGAACTTGTCTGTTAAAATAACGTAAAAACATTTTAAAGAAAATCCTTGTAAGATGGGTTGGATCCCCTTCCCCAGATTCAAAGCAGGATTTTCAAACAATAGTTCGAAATAGAAAAGTTCAGTTTTGCAACCAATTTCTGATTATAGAGTTCTGCTTGCTCCAAAAGCCTTTCTCTTGGACTTTGACCAACAGTTCAACTAGACAAGTTTTTCCACTTGGATTTTAACCAACAGTTCATTTGGATGACCAATATATATCTGTCGACTTGTAGCAAAGAGCTCAGTACAACTTCAATAGTTCTTAAGAAAAAAAAAGTCCACATTCATCCGTTCAACATTAACTGTCCACAACAGTTCACAAAATACATTTGTGGTCTTGCCACTTCTTCTTCTTCTCAACTTTTAACCACAACACAATGACTTCTTCCTGGTCCACTAACCTGCCAGCACTACGACTAAAACGCCCCTATCCTAGTATACTCGCCTGGCAGGACAAAAAGCTCCTAACACTACTACAAGTACTTATGTGGTGTTAGGTTCACTTCAAACCATTTAGGAAAGTCTATGACTTTTAACATCAAAATGTAATATTTCTTCTGGGAAAACATGGTACACATTGGTGCTGTGTATTCCACTTGTGTGATTGCCACATGCAATGCAGGTACTGCTCCTCTCCTCCTGAATACTTTCGATCAGGAGAGCTCCTCTCCTGCCACTCTTGTTTTCCCCCTTTACATCAACCACATGCTGACAATGGGCCTCATTACGAGTTTGCCGGTCCGGATGCAACGGTACCGGTAAGCTTACCGGTACCGTTGCATCCGGACCGGCAAACTCTTTCACTCCGTTATGGATAGTGCCGGTGATACAGGCATCCCCATTCCCGTTGAGCCCAATGAGGCTCAACGGGAATGGGGATCACCCAATTCCTGCACCCGCGAAAGGGCAATTACCGGGTCCAACGGGACTGGAATACCCGTGTAATTGCCCATTCGCGGGTGCCAGACTTTCCTGCAAGTTTGGAGGTAGCCTTGCCGGTTTTACCGGCCAGGTTACATCCAACCTTGTAATGAGGCCCAATGTCTCTCTGGCACACTTGCTCTTTTTTGGCTGAGACAATGCTTGTTGGTGTCTTTTCCAACTATTGCCTCCTCCTCACTCTGGCAGTAAGGGTTATAATTAGCTTGCCTTTATATGGCCATTTCTTGGCTTTGGCAATGATGATTATTGTTAACCTGTTCTAGTATTGCCCTTTCTTGGATTTGGCAATGATTCCCACTGTGCTTTCGCCTGTCTGGTGAGATTACTTTTTCTTGCCGCTCTACTCAATTTGAACTATCTTCCTACGCGGAGTACCACAATGCACATACAAGACTGCCTCACCAACTTGGCCTGTGTTTGTGCAATCAAGGTAACCCATCCAAATCTCCTGTATTGTTCATTACCTGGAAATTCATCTGTTTTTCTCATACGTGTGGATTCCTGGAACTATACCATTTATTCTTACCTTTCTACATGAACCAAGTGCATAGTAGTGACGCTTTCCAGTGTATGCACCATCCCTGTCACTAGTGCGACCCTCGTGCCGCCCGGGTATATTCTTCCTTACTAACCTTCCCATTTGTTGTTTTGTACCTGCCGTTGTTTTCCTTTCAACTGGTACCCATTTTTCCCTATGAATCCCACTTATCAGGTCCGCTGTGGGTTGTATCAGTCATAGTGAGTTTGTGGTTATCACTTGTGCATACTCATAGTCTTTGGTTTTCTTGTAGGTTCATCTAATCAGGTCCAGCACCACCTCAACCACTGTCTAGGTACTTAGAGAATTATCTGATTGTCTAAATAACTCCATATTGCCTGATTGCTTCTAATCATACTGTGTTTTCTTTGCAGAATTGGTTATTGGCGGTGTGTGTTCTCCCGCTCTTTTAGGCGATAGACATCTCTGCTGGTTTTTACTCAAACGGCAGAGAGGTACATCGTAGAAAAGAGCCCCTCTTAGAGGAAGCCTGAATCACAGAATTCAGGGGAGCTGGAATCCTGGAGGCTGAACCCGAACCTGTTAAATCCTACCTCCCTCCGTGAGGTCGTCTTACCCAGGCTCCAATCAGCATACGGAGCGGTGAGTAACAGAATTAGCAGCCTTAAAAATGTCTACAGAGACAACCGATGCCCTGAATCAGATTGTGCAAATGGTCACGGATCTACGTACTGATTTGACCAACGCACAGGAGGCATTGCGTCAACAGGTGGATGCTATTCAGTCTTTGGTGACTTCCTGTCTCACAACCCAGTGGCACTACAGCTACGGCTTCGGGGTCAGGGGTTCCAGCTCCCAGTCAGGAACCAGCTCCGGTAATGCTTACCACTCAATTTCCTCTGGCCCCCCCATAACGTTTTATGGGTGATCCCAAGCAATACAGAACCTTCGTCAATCAATGCAAATTGCACTTCCTCTGTCGCCCGGCCTCTTTTTCCTCTTCCACCACTAAGGCCGCGTTCGTGTTGTCACTCCTAGGTGGTACTGCAGCCGCATGGGCAAACCCATTGTTGGAGTCTAACAGTCATGTGCTCTATAATTGTGATGCCCTCCTTACCATGATGAGCAAGCCACCGACCTGGAGTTGCTGAAACACCGACAGGGGAATAATGCCCTACTGGTTTATTTAGCCCGCTTTAATCAGTTGGCTGCCGAAACTGACTGGCCTGAAGAGAAGAAATCAGCACTCTTCTATCAAGGTCTATCTGATGAACTGAAGGACATTTTGTCCACTGTTCCAGTCATTCCCACTGCATTTGGAGAATTACTTGATTTAGTCCTCCATATTGATGCCCATAAGGCTGAAAGACGCGGGGAAAAAAGAACAACTGTGTTCGCCCCGGCAGCAGCTGAAGCCACCTCCACAAACCTACCTGCCCCTGAACCCATGCATATAGGAGCGGTTAGGGGTCCGCTGACGCCTGCTCAATGGGAATATCGCAGGTCACACACAACTTGTGTATGTACTGCAGAGCCTCAGATCATTTGTTACCCGAGTGTCCTAAAAAACCCAAATGCAAGGCGGGAAACGCAAATCCCGACAGTAGATAGAGTCCCTACGTCGGGATGTTTTACCCTGGACTCACCTTTGCAGGATCCTGTTCAGCTTTTTCGTCTCCCTGTTGATTTTTCCTCAAACCAGGGATTGTCATTAAAAGCTACGGCGATAATAGATTCCGGTGCAACAGGCAATTATATTGATCAAGGCTACGTCTCTGAGTCAGGAATACCCTTACTCCACAAAAAACACCCTGAAACTGTCAATGTCGTAGACAGTTCTATTCTTGCTTCTGGCAAGGTCACCCATCAGACGGTTCCTTTAACTATGAGTACTGAGGATAGACATCCGGAAGAAATCTCCTTTGACATTATCAAGGCTCCATCTTATAAACTCATTCTTGGTATTCCGTGGTTGCAATTTCACAACACTGCCATTGACTGGTCAACGAACCAGATCCAATTCCCGTCAACCATTTGTAATACCCAACGCACTTCATTGCTTGGGATAACTCAAGATGGTCCGGCTAGAGCACTAGCCTCTCCTTCCATGCATATTGGGGCGATCACTAAATCTTCCACACCCGTGGTCCCATCTTAATATGCAGAATTCATGGACGTATTCGACAAAGGGATGGCAAAAACACTACCCCCACATCGGGTCTATGACTGTCCAATAGATCTTGTACCAGGGGGAAGGAGACCAGCTGGGAGAGTGTATTCCCTCACTCTCAAAGAAGATGTCGTACTCAAGGAGTACATAGACAAAGCACTTGCTATGGGCTTTATACAACCATCAAAGTCTCCAGTCGCTTCTCCTCTCTTCTTTGTTGCGAAAAAAGAAGGAGACCTGCGTCCTTGTATTGATTATCGCGCTCTGAATGCAGTAACGATAAAGAACCAATATCCCCTTCCGTTGATCTCTGTTCTCCTCGATCAGTTGGGTTCATCGCAGGTTTTTACGAAACTTGACCTTAGAGGAGCGTACAACTTGGTATGCATGAGAGAAGGGGACTGTCATAAATCACCAATGTATCAATTGAAAAGTCCTCTGCCATAATCATTTCATTTCTCAAGTCAGTGATTAACTGAGTCAAAACAGTTAAAGGATCCGTACCCTCCATGGTCTTCTGATTCTGTCATAAATCACCAATGTATCAATTGAAAAGGATACGGTAACCAAAAAAGGATACAATTGGTAGGGCACTTCCGGATCCTTTTTCACACGACTTGATTGTAGGTAGGTCAAATTAGACCTTCCAAATGATACAACTCTCTGACTGATGAAACGGGCAGAGAGATGGATCACTGGAAAGAGCGTGGGTATTGTATCGTAAGTATGCCTAGGATAGATAAAGTATCATAAGAAACTGTCCCAAACGCAAATCACTATGATAGCACAGTAATAGCATTAATTCAAAACACTGACCTTATGGCAAAACTGAAGTAATCAACGAAAGTCTCTTGAAGAAAACCAGGAGTTGAACCAACGACAAAGGAGGGGAAGATTAGTAAGGGAGACTTATCCCGAACAGCACGAGGCTCAGGCTAGATACCGGGTTGGTGCACCACAGGATAGCGTCCAAAGTACTATGCACAATCACCTTCCAATAGTTCATGAAATACTTCCTTTCCCACGAAGAACAATAATTAGAATTTCACCTGTTAACTGTCACAGGTACCAAAGGTTCAAAGTAGTTCAGAAAACCACGTGCAGGATTGCACGCGACAGCGTACACGCAGCCAGGCCAGCCGCGCTTGGAGACAGCGTTTCCGCATGGAGATTTAGCACGCGAACAGGATACACGCAGCCCAGGACAGCCGCGCTTGAAAACAGCGTCCGTGTGTGGAGATTTGGCACGCGAACAGGATACACGCTGCTCAGAACAGCCGCGCTTGCAGACAGCGTCCGCGTGGAGATTTGGCATGCGAACAGGATACACGCAGCTCAGGACAGCCGCGCTTGCAGACAGCGTCCGCGTGTAGAGATTTGGCACGCGAACAGGATACACGCAGCTCAGAACAGCCGCGCTTGCAGACAGCGTCCGCGTGGAGATTTGGCACGCGAACAGGATACACGCAGCTCAGGACAGCCGTGCTTGCAGACAGCGTCCGTGTGAAGATTTCGTACGTGAACAGGATACACGGCTCCAGGAATTAGCGTGTGGAGGAAAACACGCTCCAGAAGGCCAAAGAAGTTGCTGAAGGGAATGCGAGGACGCAGGTCCGGAGTTCAGCTACAAAACGCCAAAAATGAATTAATCAGAAGCAGCGATCGACGTTTCCATGCTGCTTATGTACGTACTACCGTGATACACGTGACGGAACTAAGCCACGTGAATTTAACGACGTGAAAAATGCAGACGTCGTTTTCCGGGCAATGCATCGAACAACCTCCATTTCGAATAGAATGGTCTAGCGGTTCTATGGGCGTAACTAATTTTGTATGGAGAGGTTGTTCCTGGTCCAGAGATATGTCCAGCAGGCATGACAGTGCCACCCCCCAAAGGAGCAGCCTCTCCCCTTTTCGAGTGGAATCGCCTTAATAAAACAGGAGCATGAATGTTAGACAGAGGTTCCCAGGATCTATCCTCGGGACCATAACCTTTCCAATCCACCAGATAATACGGCTTCCCAGACCATAGCCTCATGTCCAGTATGTCCTGTACTTCATATTCGTCTGACCCTTTCACAGAAATAGCAACAGGCCATATAGGCAATCTAGTAGCATCAGAGCACAGTTTGATGAGTGACACGTGGAATACAGGATGCACTCGCCACCGTTGTGGCAATGCCAGCCAGACAGCAGCCGGATTTATAACGTGGAGCACTTCATATGGCCCGATGTATTTAGGCAACAGTTTCTTTTTTCCGGGTATCCTCAAGTTTTTAGTGGACAGCCATACCTTCATACCTGCTTTGTAGACAGGTGCAGGGATTCTATGAGCATCGGCATAGGTCTTATCTCGTTTTTTAGCTTGCTCCAATTGCTGCTTAACTTTCGTCTGTAGACTCTTTAGATCTCTAATATTACGTCCTGCTGCAGGAGTATCCAAAGACAAACTGGAATCCAAAGGAATGGATCGGGGGGGTTGCCCATACAGAGCATAGAAAGGCGAAGTACCTATGGCACTATGGTAGGAATTATTATAGGTGAACTCCGCTGCCAGCAGGACATTGAGCCAATCTGACTGAAACTGCAGGCACAAACATCGCAGATATTGTTCCATAGTGCTATTGACTCACTCAGTCTGGTCATCCGTTTGAAGGTGATAAGCACTAGACAACCTGTCATGAATTAGTAATGCCGAATTTAGTGCTCTCCAAAAACGTGACGCAAATTGTGAGCCCCTGTTAGTGATTATCACTGAAGGTAGGCCAAAAAACCGGAATATATGCCGGATGAATAGATCAGCCAGACCAGCAGCTGTTGGTAAACCAATACAGGGGATAAAAAGCGCCAATTTTGTAAAGTAGTCCACCACAACCCATATGGTATCGTAGCTTTTATTTCTTGGAAGTTCTACCGCAAAATCCATTGATATCATGTCCCATGGTTTTTTAGGAACAGGTAGGGACTGGAGTAAACCCACTGGTTTGCCAGGAGTGTTCTTGCATTGACTGCATACAGAACATGTTGAAACATAATTTATAACATCTAGGAGGTCATTACGACCCAGGCGGTAAGGGTTAACGCCGTCGTTAACCCTTAACGCCTGATTCCAATTTTAACAGCTGCTTTTAGCAGGCGTTAAAATCCATGGCGCTAAACCACCTTGGTGCTAATTACGGCACCGTAATTTACGGTGCTGTAATTAGCGCCTTCCCCACTCCCATTATGCCCTATGGGGCAAAAATGGGAATGGGGAAGGGTAAATGGGAAATGGGGATTTACCGCCCCACTCACCTTGGAATGGGGCGGTAAATCCGCCATCCACCATGGTGTAAACAAAGGTTACACCATGGTGGTAAAGTTGGTGTACTTACCGCCTGGGTCGTAATGACCTCCCTTGTGTTATAGACGGCCACCAACACCATCTTTTCAGCAACTCTAGGGTCTTCTTCTGTCCAGGATGGGCTGAAATCAAGGAATCATGACCCCAACTGAGGGCCTTGTTCCGAGTGGTACCAGTTAGTAGATAGAGTACTCCTTGTTTGAAAGGCAAACCATTGTATATATCAATATTCAATTCCTGAATCAATTGTGGATTTAGTTTCACCCACTCCTGTAACTCGTTTTTTAGGGAAGGTTGTGCAGAACAACTACATATCACGTGATCTGCCAACAACTTATTTTGCACCAATGGTTCTTCCTTCACCTCTTCACCGATGCGAGACAAAGCATCCGACTTGACATGTTGTCTGGCAGGGCGATAAGTAATTCGGAAATCGTATTGAGCAAAAAAGACATGCCATCTGGCCTTTCTAGCTGTAAGACATTTCATAGTTTTGAATGCCTGAAGATTTCTATGATCCGAGTACACCAGCACCTGATGTTTGGCCCCAAGAAGATGATGTCGCCATTCTCGGAAAGCATCCTTGATTGCAAGTAATTCACGCTCATTGACAGTATAGTTTTGTTCATATGAGGTAAGCTTACGTGAGAGGAAAGCGACTGGATGCTCCTCCTTGGTTTCTGCACAAACATGCGAAAGTACAGCTCCTGTAGCGACACTGGAAGCATCTGCTTCAACGATAAACTGACAATCCGGATCAGGTGCAGTGGTAAATGCTTCCTTTAACATCTCAAAAGATGCTTGGGCATTCTGGTTCCAACAGAATGGAACTTTGGAACTATTTAAAGCTGTCAATGGGGCCACTGTTTTGGAGAAAGAACGAATAAATCTGCGATAAAAATTCGCAAACCCTAGGAATGACTGTAATTACTTGACATTGTGTGGAACGGGCCAATTCAATATGGCCTTCACTTTGGAACGACTCATTCGAACACCTTGATTGGTAATGTCGTAACCCAGAAATTCCACTTATTGTGTATGAAAGACACATTTCTCGGCTTTAACAAAAAGCTTGTTCTCTCTCAGTCTTTGTAAGACAGCTAATACGTGTTTAACATGTTCTGGAAAAGACGATGAATATATCAAAATGTCATCCAAGTAAATCACCACAAATTGGTCCATCATATCTCTGAAGATATCGTTCATGAAGAACTGAAATGTGGCGGGAGCGTTACAAAGACCAAAAGGCATCACTAAATATTCATAAAGGCCGTACCGCGTCTTAAAAGTGGTCTTCCATTCGTCACCTTCGCGAATGCGAACCAGATTGTAAGCACAGCGCAAGTCCAATTTAGAGAAGTACTTGGAAGTTCCTAATTGATCTAACAGAACATTTATCAGTGGTAAAGGGTACTGATTCTTTATGGTGATGTCGTTAAGAGCCCTGTAATCAATGCAAGGCCTTAGATCTCCTTCTTTCTTTGGAACAAAGAATAAAGGAGAGGCAGCCGGCGATTGAGATGGCCGTATAAATCCCATATCAAGAGCTTTATCGATGTATTCTTTCAAGACAACATCTTCTTTGGGAGTTAAAGAATAGACTCGACCAGTAGGCATTTTAGCTCCAGGAATTAGTTCAATTGGACAATCATACTGCCTATGTGGAGGCAGCTGTTCTGCCTGGCCTTTGTCAAACACATCAGCAAAATCTGTATATTCACTTGGTATATGTGTACCGCTCTGATGTACCACACTAATAGTGGAAATTCCCTCCATAGAGGCCAAAATATGTGATTTATTGGACACCATCTGACTGGTAAAGCAATGTTCATTGCAAAAAACGGAAGGATATTGGATCAATCCCGTAACCCAGTCACTGGCGGGATTATGAAGAGTCAACCAAGTAAGTCCAAGTAATATTTTGTACTGAGGAGCCGCAATGACATCGAAGACTATTTCCTCCCAATGACCATTTAATAAAGTCATCTGAATAGGTACAGTCTCCTGAGTTACCATACCGGAAATCAAGACCGATCCATCGACAGTATTAACAGTTTCAGGTTTGTTCTTGTCTACAAGGGGTATAGAACATTTCTTGGCATATGTGATATCGATGTAATTATTAGTGGCTCCAGAATCAACCATAGCTTTGGAAACCAATTCTTGATCATCAAAACGTAAAGTCATCTCAACAGCTATAGGTGCGTGCGCTGGAAATGTAATGGAGTCCGATGTAACACTCGACACAGGGACTCCTGCTACTGTCGAGTTTTGGCGTTTCCCGAAGGCTTAACTTGTTTTTTAGGACATGCCGCCAGTAAATGCTCAGATGAACCGCAATACATACATAAATTATTTTTTCTTCGGTTCTCTCTTTCTGCTCTAGACAACCGGCCTCTCACCGCACCAATTTGCATTGGTTCAGGATCATTCGAAGAAGCTGCCGGTGTATCAGAACAAACCGGTGCATGAAGGAAAGGTTTTCTCTCTCCTTTGCAGGCATTTCTTCGGGCATCAATTTGTAAAATCAAATCAAGAAATTCTGAGAAACCTGTAGGAACCACTGGGACCGTGGACAAGGCATCTTTGAGTTCTTCTGAGAGACCCTTGTAGAAAACAGCCGTCTTCTTGTCTTCCGGCCATTGGGTTTCAGCTGTTAATTGGTTGAATCGGGCGATGTAAGCCAACAGAGGTTCAGTGCCTTGTTGTAGATTCAGCAACTCCAGATCTGTGGCTTGAGTAGCGTAGCGCATATCAAAGACTTTGTTCATAGCAGCCAGAAGATCATCGCAATCGTACAACAAGGGGCTATTTGATTCCAATAAAGGATTAGCCCAAGCAGCCGCTGTACCCCCCAAATGGGAAAGCACGAATGCTGCTTTAGTAGTTAGATCGGGAAACGAATTAGGCCGGCAAAGGAAATGAAGTCGGCACTGATTAACAAAAGTTCTATAGGTTTTAGGATCACCTGTGAACCTTTCCGGGGGAGCCAAGGGAAACTGTGTTGGCATAACCACTTTAAGAGTTTCCTGTGATAATGATGGTGTCGTAGTCCCAGATCCAGATGCAGTGGCTACTGGAACCTGTGCTCCCTGAGGAGTGGCATGCATGGCATCTTGCATAACATCCATTCGATGCCGTAGCATGTCCTCTGCCATAATCATTTCATTTCTCAAGTCAGTGATTAACTGAGTCAAAACAGTTAAAGGATCCGTACCCTCCATGGTCTTCTGATTCTGTCATAAATCACCAATGTATCAATTGAAAAGGATACGGTAACCAAAAAAGGATACAATTGGTAGGGCTCTTCCGGATCCTTTTTCACACGACTTGATTGTAGGTAGGTCAAATTAGACCTTCCAAATGATACAACTCTCTGACTGATGAAACAGGCAGAGAGATGGATCACTGGAAAGAGCGTGGGTATTGTATCGTAAGTATACCTAGGATAGATAAAGTATCATAAGAAACTGTGCCAAACTCAAATCACTATGATAGCACAGTATTAGCATTAATTCAAAACACTGACCTCATGGCAAAACTGAAGTAATCAACGAAAGTCTCTTGAAGAAAACCAGGAGTTGAACCAACGACAAAGGAGAGGAAGATTAGTAAGGGAGACTTATCCCGAACAGCACGAGGCTCACGCTAGATACCGGGTTGGTGCACCACAGGATAGCGTCCAAAGTACTATGCACAATCACCTTTCAATAGTTCATGAAATACTTCCTTTTCCACGAAGAACAAAAATTAGAATTTCACCTGTTAACTGTCACAGGTACCAAAGGTTCAAAGTAGTTCAGAAAACCACGTGCAGGATTGCACGCGACAGCATACACGCAGCCAGGCCAGCCGCGCTTGGATACAGCGTTTCCACGTGGAGATTTAGCACGCGAACAGGAAACACGCAGCCCAGGACAGCCGAGCTTGAAAACAGCGTCTGCGTGTGGAGATTTGGCATGCGAACAGAATACACGCAGCCCAGGACAGCCGCGCTTGAAAACAGCGTCCGCGTGTAGAGATTTGGCACGCAAACAGGATACACGCAGCTCAGAACAGCCGCGCTTGCAGACAGCGTCCGCGTGGAAATTTGGCACGCAAACAGGATACACGCAGCTCAGGACAGCCGCGCTTGCAGACAGCGTCCGCGTGTAGAGATTTGGCACGTGAACAGGATACACGCAGCTCAGAACAGCCGCGCTTGCAGACAGCGTCCGCGTGGAGATTTGGCACGCGAACAGGATACACGCAGCTCAGGACAGCCGCGCTTGCAGACAGCGTCCGCGTGGTGATTTGACACGCAACCAGGATACACGCAGCTCAGGACAGCCGCGCTTGCAGACAGCGTCCGCATGAAGATTTGGTATGCGAACAGGATACACGGCTCCAGGAATTAGCGTGTGGAGGAAAACACGCTCCAGAAGGCCAAAGAAGTTGCTGAAGGGAATGCAAGGACGCAGGTCCGGAGTTCAGCTACAAAACGCCAAAAATGAATTAATCAGAAGCAGCGATCGACGTTTCCACGCTGCTTATGTACGTACTGCCATGATACACGTGACGGAACTAAGTCACATGAATTTAACGGCGTGAAAAATGCAGACGTTGTTTTCCGGGCAATGCATCGAACAACCTCCATTTCGAATAGAATGGTCTAGCGGTTCTATGGGCGTAACTCATTTTGTATGGAGAGGTCGTTCCTGGTCCAGAGATATATCCAGCAGGCATGACAGGGACGAATGGAAGACCGCATTTAAAACACGGTATGGTCTATATGAATACCTGGTGATGTCCTTCGGGCTTTGCAATGCCCCGGCCACTTTTCAGGCTTTCATGAATGACATTTTCCACAATGTTTTGGATCAATACGTCGTGGTATATTTAGACAACATTCTAATATACTCACAGAATCTCACTGAACATGTCCAACATGTCAAAACTGTGCTTCAACGTCTGCAAGACCATAAGTTGTTCGTAAAAGCAGAAAAGTGTATCTTTCATGCCTCCGAAGTGGAGTTCTTGGGTTACGATTTAACTAACCATGGGGTTCGGATGAGTCAATCCAAAGTGAAGGCTATCTTAGACTGGCCCATACCTAAATTAGTTAAGGCCCTACAGTCTTTCTTAGGTTTTGCTCATTTTTATAGGCATTTTGTGAATGGCTTTTCTGATCTGTCAGCTCCCTTGACCTCCCTGACTAGTGCCAAAGTATCTTATGTACCAGAGGCACAGAAAGCATTTGATCAATTGAAATCTGCTTTCACTACTGCTCCTGTTCCTTTGCATTCAGACCCAGATCTTCCGTTCTTTGTAGAAGCGGATGCCTCAGGTTATGCAGTTGGTGCTGTTGTATCTCAACAGTGCTCTCTTTCGGGCGACATACATCCCATTGCTTACTTCTCTCGTAAGTTGACACCATATGAGAGAAATTACTCAATTACAGAACGTGAACTTCTGGCCATCAGGGATGCCTTCTTGGAATTGAGGCATCATCTTCTTGGTGCCCGACACCCTGTAACCGTTTATTCAGACCACAGGAGTTTGTTGGCCTTCAAATCCATGAAATGTCTCACTGCCAGGCAGGCACATTGGCATTTGTTTTTCTCACAATACCAATTTGTTATTACCTATCGTCCTGCCAAGGCTCAAGTATCAGCTGGCGCTCTCTCTCGCTCTTGTGCGGGTGACCGGCTCATACAGGCGGAACATAAGCTGCTTCTGCCGAACAGAGTCATATGTGGCTGTTCTGTTCAACCCCCCTTGCGATCCGTTATTACGGATTGGGCCTCTTCACATCCTAATGAGATTGCAGAACTGAACTTGGATCTGGTGCAAAGTTTACCATTCATTCAGGGACGTGTTTTCATTCCGTCTGGTCAAGCTCGCACTTTAGCCCTTCAGTGGTCTCATGATTCACCTGTTGCTGCGCATCCAGGTAACCAGAAAATGTTGGAAGCATTACGACGTTGGGCTTGGTGGCCGTCCATGGCACGCGATGTACAAGACTACATAACAACGTGCGCCATATGTACTCAATGCAAGACTTCCAGAACCAAACCTGTGGGGTTATTACACCCCTTACCAGTTCCATATAAACCCTGGCAGATGGTGTTGATGGATTTCATTGTCGAATTGCCAGAGATACAAGGACACGACACAATTTGGGTGGTAGTGGACTACTTTACAAAGTATGCTATATTCGTGCCTTGTTCCGGGTTGCCTTCAGCACCCGAATTGGCCAGGTTGTTCATGTCTAATGTGTTTCCCTACTTTGGGATACCGTCTGTCATTGTCTCCGACAGGGGAACGCAGTTTACTTCACGTTTCTGGAAAGCTCTTACGGCTTCTCTTGGAATCGATGATAGATACTCCTCATCTTACCATCCACAAACAGATGGGCAAACTGAAAGGGTTAATGCCACTATTGAACAGTACCTACGCTGTCTCTGTCTCCAATTTCAACAAAGCTGGTTTACGGCGTTGCCACATGCTGAATTTGCGTACAATAATTCTATGCACACCTCTACTGGAGTTTCTCCTTTCTTTGCCCTTTATGGATGTCATCCCAGAACATTACCAATTGATCCATCATTGCCAGATTCCAATCTGGCTGCGCGTGACTGCGTCCGCGATCTGGATCAAGTGCATAAAGATGTACAGTGTCATCTCCTTAGGGCCCAAGACCGTGCAAAGAAGGTAGCTGATGCACATCGTTTGCCGGCACCTACCTATCAGATCGGCATGAAGGTGTGGTTGTCTTCCCGTAATTTACAGATTGCCGGAAAACGCTCGTTGTTGCCTCGCTTCGTGGGTCCTTTTTCCATTAATAGGCCCATTGTGTGATTTAACCTATGCAGAACACTTTGCTTCCATGCCCCATTACAGAAAGAATAAAAAAGGTGCAACGGATGCACCTTCTTCAAATGCTGCCTCTTACAAATGTGGAGGTGACCTACTTCACAGAGGTGACTTGTGCATTTCCTGAGACCTGTGCACTAGCGCACATGATGCTAAGCTTCATCCCTTGAGTGCATCAGTGTCAGGTGTGCATGTCCGATACTAATGAATTGATTGGCTCCCGGCACCCATGTGGGTACTAAAGGGTTAGGGCACTGCACAAGGATCTGCCTTTAAAAATAAGGAACATACATTTGTACCACGAACTAAAGGTTGCAAATGCGTACCATACAGCAGCGATAAAGACCGTTGCTGGGCCAAGCCATAAAGAAAGCATGGAAGGATTAGACAAATCCATGTGTGCGTTGCATACTCCCCCATAACTGTTCCGGACATACACAGAAAAGCTTACCATATTTATTAATAGGAGTATGCATTTCCCTCCACATCAGCATCATTTGCCTAATGTTTTCACATCTCCGCTGTGAATGTCCTGCAATGTTTGCTGGCGCAAGTGACGAGGGTGGGCAAGGGTGTCCTGTCACTTGGTCAAGGAATGGTTTGTAAGCCGCCCCATATCTAGAAAAAAAGAAAGGCTTTATGGTGCAACCATTATTCTGTTAGCATTGAGCATTCCGCTCACTTTGAAATATTTTTTTGATAAACCTGCCCCTTGCTGCATTCACAGCTCACCCCATCACAATTTACCAGATAATAGCCATTAAGAACTGCTATTACTATTAGACAGAAGGCTGCTGCTGTTCTCCAAGAGAGAGGGAACAATTCAGCGAAGACTGGCGCATTAACATTTAACTGAAAAATAGTTTCAGAAATTACATGTCTGCATAGAGTAAACCATACTATATATATATAATATATTGTTAAAAGCAGGGTTTCATCTAAGGAGCGCGAAAGTTCTATTGGCACAGACACCAGTCTGACTTACAGTTTTCAGACAAGAACAGATGCTGGGTCTGATAAGGAGCGTAAATGGAAATAAAAGAGAACAAATTCAGAAGAACAGATGTCAAAAAGCAATGTTTTCATGCAGGAGCTAGGCAACGTGTGGATTGGAACGGCCCACCACTGGCGTTCCAATTTTAGAGTAGAATAAGCATCCATTTTGGACTATGTAGTCTGCTTTTTGCATTTTGGAGTGATAGCATGTTTTTTCTGCCGTTGTCTCTGTTACGATCATCACAAGAGATTCCATCTCAGTGTGTCTTCAGTCACTTGACAAAATCCTTGTGCCTAAAGGCTTGTGTACAGTGTAGAAATATTTGACCATAGCACATCAAGTGGTCATTGAGTAGTCTTCATTGTGCCACAATGAATGCTTTGTTGTAATGTGTCTATCTTTCCCATCTCCCTGGCATGCTGTTCAGGATGTTTGTTTGCATGTATGAGGTAACGAGTGCTCAGAGTATGGGATGTCCGGTGAGTACGCTGCTTTCTCTATTTTGCCAACCTCTGAAGCCTGAAAAGTAGATGCACGCGGGCTTGAAATGCAGCCAAATTTGCACCAGACCTGCAGATGAACTTAACTGGTCTGCTGTTAAATCTCAGTTACCAGTTTAATGGTATCCACTACAGATTAATTACTAATTTTACTATAGCTGATATGATAGCTCAGTGGGTTGAGCGCTCAATGCTGCAATGTGTGTGTGATCTGCAGGTTGCAGGTTCGAATTCCAGCAAGGCCATCTCAGCCTTTCATCCTTCTGAGGTCGAAAAATGAGTACCAACACAGGTTGGGTGATATTGTATGCATATTTGTTCTATAAAAAAAAGATCTTAAGCATAAGTGCTATAGAATGACATATTATCCCTTGGACGTCTGCTTGCATTCACAGTAATTTGACAATATGGATCTATACACACAGATATTAATGATAGATATGGTGATCCATTCTTGTATGAAATGAATATCGCATTAGTGAAATCATAACCATATTTTTCATAGTGTACCTAGGAACAATGCTATTTGATGCCACTTCCTGTTTTGTTAAGGGGTGAAAGGCTGTGTTTCATTAATGGCACTGATTCTGTAGAAACATCTGTGTTTGCGCAGTGAGAAGCGTGGCAGGCACTGCATTCCTTTCTATAGCGTTGCGCTTTGCTGGACAGATTCCTCAGTCAGTGTTCCCTCTGTATCAAGTCTCACTCACATACACACATTGTTTTTCCAAGCCCTTGCAGTTGCTGTCTATTTGAAAGCTTATATTCACCTGTTTACTGCAATCCCAGTTTCCTGCACTAGCACGTTACTAGCTGGAAATTCTTTAGCAATTTTCATCCTCCAAATGAAACAAGGAATACATCAACACGTCACAAATCATCCTCTATTGTTTTTTTAGCTCAATTTGTATACAGTTTTTATGGTCTTGGATGCTCTACTCCTTTTTTTGTGACAGACTATCTATGGTTTAGCCCCTAGCTATTGGGGGATGTTTCGGTGCCCATCATATCCTTGTTACAAGCCCTGCACTGTATACGATATAAACTGTGTTTATTGGGTTTTCGTCATCTTTACTTAGTTTCTTTTTGCAGGCAGGTCGCTGTTCAAGTATCCACTCTAGTCAGGCCTTAGCAGAGCTACCAAAAGCCAGCCAGGCGAGCCCATCGCTGTAGGCAAGTTACCACTAGTGACTGTATATCTTCAATGCAGTGTAATGTAAGGTGGTCCTGTATAGCACACTCAAACCACTTTGGTGACTTTCATTATGCACACCTTTTGTCTCCCCCCAGGAGCACTGCCACCCTAGGCTCCAGTCCAGCCTATAAGCAGCAGTGACCACGCAGAACTCCTATCCTATTCCTTCACACCCAAATTAGAGTTAGAGAATCAGTCATTCTCCTCTTTCAATTTGGCCAAGTTTTGTTATTGTGAATTTGCATCCAGACCTAATGGCCCTCATTACGACCCTGGCGGAAATCGAAAAACGATGGCGGAAGTGCAATACCGCCATTGAATAGCGCTCGGTGCGATTATGACCCGTCACCGTAAAGTACGATGCCATTAGCGACACCGTAGTGAACGCCAACGCTAACTGCACCAAGTACGCGCGCGCGCGCCATGCCAAACCGTAATTAGCACCATGGCGCAAGGGTACGCGAATTCCGACCCTAGCGGACATGTACTTAACGCCATCAAGCACGGCGGAAAGTACCATTCCGCCATGGTGAGAAGTACGGCATCGCGAATCAACCGTAAACGGCCCCACTGATTGCCTGTACACCGCTCCCTGGCCACATAGTACAACTCCCCGTAGGTGCAACGAAGTCACAATGCAACCAGTGAAATGTACAAGTCACCCATGCATGCCAACGAACAAAAGAATCACAAGAGGGGCCAATGGGAGCTGCAGGGCACAGATGGCACGAATACAGAAGCTATACCAATGGACATGACCTCAGTCTCCCACCAAGAAACGCACGCAAACACAGGCACCTGTGACCAGCAATATTCCGATAATCACATCATTCCACCAATCCACCTGGCTGACTGGCATCTGTTACACAAAACCTAATCCCCCGCCCCTGAGCATGACATCATTCAAACAGTCATATTGGCAGCCCTCACCCCTGACCTCACTGGGCTTCGTAGGCAAACGCGCCCAGCACAGTACCACGCAACTATACTCCGAAGCTGGAACCCAATGCAGATCTCCTCACAATACATCGCTCCCCAAATAGGAATATGCCACATCACTTGCAAAGAAGAACGCTACACGGCCCATATCAGAATAGAAATTTAATGCACAACAAATTCACCAAGCCCATACAGCCATTAGGCCATGAACTCCAAAACACATTTCACCATTGTGGGCTGCATCCGCAATAAATGACCAGCTACTTCTTGTGTGACGCCCTGTTCCTTCATGGTACACAGGGGCTACATTCTCGTACTAAAAGGCAACATGGAAGCGCCTAGAACCGCAGGGTCGTCCCAATAGGGAGGCACTAGTCCAGCTGAAAGGCCGAAATGTTGCTCCGAGCCACTAGTACTGCGTAAGGGCATGTGGCCCATTGGCGATCGTCCCATAAGATCGCAATGCTGCTCCACTGATTAACACGAAGCAGCAGGTGTCGGGAGTAAAACCCATCTGCAGGAGTGGCATACAGATGGCAGTGGCAAAAGGGGAGGAGATACCTGTCAACCAAAAGAAAAGAAAAAGAATAGAATGGCCATCAGAACTACATTCGAACAACTCACTTCAATGATCACACTAGATCCACAGCCATATGCATGCTAGCCCACTCCAAAGGATCATCACCACCCCAAAACCACTTGCGACTCATAACTATCCATATCGAGGTGAAAACACCATCACAAACGAGTGTACCTGTGCATGCGTCTGTGAAAACAGAATCCATCAGATGGGATTGGTAACGTGCATGGACACAAGTGTCTGAAGGCGCGTCGAGACAGGGAGGGCTCAACAAGGCCAGATAGACGATGGTCCCACTATGGCAGCCCTGCATCACATAGCGCAGGGGAGGCGGACAGATTCCAAGAAGCCCTGTACATGGCAAACACCGTATCAAATCATCTGTCCATGCATCCATTCATCATTCCCTCATCCCGTAATGATAACGCCTGTTTCCATACACACATAACATGTGAGAATTCCATTGAGTCTGTGCGTTATGCAGCCTGCAAAATCCACTGTGCCCCAGCCCGTAATTCCAGTGTTGTGAAGTAACATGTATTTGGGAACGTCCGGCCTCATCATCCACTTCGCTATTGCGCATCCCAAACTATTCATATCAATCATTGCATCCTCGCCATGGCCCCTGTCCCAAGGACACTGAACAATAGAACGTTATATTTGCAGTCAGACCTGTGGGCATCTCCTCGCCGCTAGCTGAAGACCGAAAGCGCCGCCCTTCGAATTCCTCATTTGCAACATCACGTCGAAAAGGCATCTGTGGCCGCTTGAAAACACAAATTAATCCATCTAGTGCGGCTGTGTGTGAAAATGGCAACTGCCTTCACTCACAAATGGGAGGCCCCGCCCGTCGGTGAACCTCGGTACAGTGATGCATGAGGGTCCACCGTTATTCGAGTACTACGTTCCACTGACCCTTCACAAGTCTGTTCGCGACTGCATAGAATGCATGTGAAACAATGGGACCATAGCCGAATGAACATATCAACCAATGTTACACGGCCATCGGGTACTAATACATGATTGTAATAGCAAGATGCCATTCCTCGAATTGCAGCGTTGTGTGCGGGACGTGCTCGCCCAAAGGGGAGAGCAGCTTGCACAGGTGGAATGAATCACCACAGGTGGAGGCCATACAGCCTGAAAACACATAAATTGCACACCCAGTCTCCTCCCACAACCACACCCACTCCGAAATGCTACCGGCAGGACTCGCGATGTTGGCCCTGGGGGACCTGATAGCACTGCAAGTACTCCAACTCCAAGAAGAAGACGAACACCAACTACAACCGGCCGCACGGAGGAGACGCAGGAGGAGGAGGAGGGCAAGGCAGGGCCAGCAAGGGCTGCCAGCACAGCCACTACCACCACGCAGGCAGCCCGCAATCCCACGCCTCCGAGCACATCCGTTCAACCTCACTGATGAGCAGATCCACACCCTCTACCGTTTGGACCGGGACACCATAGCCGCCATTGTGGACATGACACAGGCTGACCTTGTCAGCATGATAGATAGCCCAACCGCCATCCCACCCCTACTGAAGGTGGTGTCTGTACTCCACTTCCTGGCCACAGGCACCTACCAGCACACAGTCGGACAGTTGCATGGCATTTCTCAGCCACTGTTCTCACGGACACTATTGCAAGTGCTCGATGCCCTCCTGCAGCACGCAGACGACTACATCTCTCTACCACGCTCGGAGCAGGAAATAACCAACACAAAAGTGGGATTCCATGCACTTGGCGGCATACCGGGTTGCATTGGTGCCATCGACTGCACCCATGTGGAATTGGTCGTCCCACATGCCATGGAGGCCCAGTACCGCAACCGAAAACAATTTCATTCACTGAATGTACAAATGGTGTGTGACTCCAACAGGATCATTACACATTGTTGTGCCCGATTCCCTGGATCAACCCATGATTCTATGGTCTTGAGGAACTCTACAATACCACGCTACATGGAGCGACACGCAGGGAACAGATCCTGGCTACTCGGTGAGTCTCATTTCATGCATGATGATGTGGGGTATGTGATGCGGCAATGACCTGGCAGGAAGGGGGGGGGGTGCGTACGTAGCAATGGCATTCCACATAATTCGTTTATCGTCCACATACAGGTGATGCCGGATATCCACTGAAGAGATGGCTCCTCACACCAGTCCGGAACCCACGGGACCAGCATGAGGAGGACTACAACCATGCCCACTCACGTACCCGTGTAGTCATTGAACAGGCATTCGGCCTACTGAAGACCCGTTTCCGGTGCCTCAGCAGGTCTGGCGGGGCACTCCTGTACCGCCATGAGAAGGTTGCAAAGATGGTGATGGCATGTGTCATGCTCCACAACATGTGCGTATGTAGAAATGTGCCCATGCCCCCTGACGCAGAACTGCAAGCACCTGAAGATGGTCATGATGAGGGTGGGGATGTGGCAGCACCTCAAGGAGTCTGCGAGGCACAGGAGGGCCGTGAAATTCGTCAGCATCTCATAGATGCATGCTTCTAGCACTCACGCCTGGTGGCTGATACATGGACACGGGACTCGTGGCACTGTGTGTGTCTGGTACATGCACAATATGGACTGTACGCCTATGATGGCCTAGTACACAAAGATCATTGTCCACACATCTCATTGTTTGATTGTGCATTGTTTATGGCATATGTGATATCATGTTGAACACCCTATCGACCCGCCACCCAAGTGAGCCCAACACACCCCCTCCACCCTCCTACCTCCCCCCCGAACACCAGTGTCCAAAGATGCTCATTGTCAGTGGGCAGTCGCTATTGCAAGCCCCCTCTGCGGGTATCAGGGGCACCCCTGCCTGTGGAGCGCAGGTTCCTCCCAGATCTACGTTGGGGGCTGCCCTGGACGGAACTTGCAACGGATGATGTCTCTGCCTGCTCACGTCCATGCATGTCCCTAAGGGTTTGTGAGAGCTCAGTGAGCACACGGCGCACTGCGGCAAGTTCGGCACATACGTCTTTGGACGTCGCATGCAGTTCCCCCCTCAGGCTCTCGGTGCTTCTCTCCATTTGGACTCTCAGGCTCTCGGTGCTACTCTCCATTTGGACTCTCAGGCTCTCGGTGCTACTCTCCATTTGGACTCTCAGGCTCTCGGTGCTACTCTCCATTTGTGCCCTAAGTGTCTCAGTTGATGTTTCTATGTCTGCCTTAGTGCCCCCACATCCATCGGCATGGTCCTTGAGGAGCGTGGCCAGTTGCTGCTGTTGCACGATTAACTGGTCGAGGGACTGTTGCCTCTGCTGGGCCATGGCCATTTGCGGTGGTGTCACAGAGGGGCTGTTCGCCTCATGTTGCCCTGCCAC
Organism: Ambystoma mexicanum; assembly: GCF_040938575.1. NCBI lineage: Eukaryota > Metazoa > Chordata > Amphibia > Caudata > Ambystomatidae > Ambystoma > Ambystoma mexicanum. The sequence goes on from NC_090932.1 coordinate 1,303,859,310, forward strand.
AGGGCTTGTGGGGGATGGCCAGTCGTCGTCTTGTGGGTGCCCCTGCGTGGTATCCTCATGGTGTACGGGATGGAACAGACAGGGGGATTGGGACAGGTCATGGATGGATCTGACTTCGACATCCCCGTCTTCTGTGTCGGAGCATGCTGCCATTAATGGGGTGTCACCTATGGTGCTGCTGCCACCAGAGGCAGTACCTTCTGTGGCATCCATTGGGGGGACCTGTGGTGGTGCTGTTGTGGGCATGCTGGCTGCTGGGGTGCCTGTTGATGTTCCCTCCTGTGTGCTGCCACTTGATATGTGCTGCTGCCGTGTCTTGATGCGTGCAGCTGAGGTGGAGGGTCTTTGGCCGTCGGTCTTGGCCCTCTTTGCAGGTGTGCTGGTAGGGGTGTCCTGGAGCTCGTCGTTTGGATCGGACCCTGTGGTGGAGTAAAGGAGGGCGAGCGTTATTAATGGGTCTGTGGGAATTGGAATGGCAATGTATCACATGCATTGGGGTGGTACCTGAGGGTGATTTGGGTCGGGGCCTTAGAGGTGCCTTCATTTGTGTGTGGAGTGAGGGTGCAGTTGTTTGGCAGCCTGCAGTTAGGGTGTGCCTGCTGCACGTGTAGTGGGTGTTTTTGGGGTTTTTACTTATTTATGTATTTATTGTGAGTTTTAAAGTGCGCTATCAGGCCAATGTGTGTGGACGTTCTCCTGGCCATGTGTTGCTGTTGCGCTATGTGGACACATGTGAGTCACATGATTGGACATTGTGGATTTGGCATGGTTTTATTTGGGCCACCTACCTGATTCTCCGGATGTCTGCACTCCTTTCTCCATCCCTCCGACTCCCTCTATGCTCTCCATTCCAATGGTGGAGGCACAGATTTCTTCCCAGGGGGTCAACTTGATGGGTGATTCCGATCCTCCCCCGGTGGCTGTGGCAATGTTGCGGTTGGCAGAAAGTATGCTACGGAAGCGTATCCGCAGGTCGTCCCACCGCTTCCTGCATTGCTGTGGGTTGCGGGGTGCGGTCCCCACCGCACTTACCCACTGTGCCACCAGGGCCCATATGGCCTTCTTGTTCGCAAGTGCCGTCCTGGTCATTTGCGTGGAGAAGACGGCGGCGGCATTCTCCTGGAGGGTCTCTGTTAGCACGGTGAGTTCCTCACGGGAGAAGTGGACCTGCCGCTTGCGGTCGCACGCTTTCTTCGCTACTTTTCCCATTTTTCTTGGTTTCACTAGGGTGGATGACGGGTTGGGATGTGTCTCAGGGTGGTGTTTTTAGTGGTTGTGTGTATTTTGTGGTTTTATAGGTGTACGGGGTGTTGTTTCCCGTTCCGGGCCCATGTTTTTACTTCCGTTTCCGTATATTTACGGTCACCGTACTTTCCGGTTGGCGCTCACTGCGGTGTCCGCTATGATGGGTGGCGGTATTGCACCTAGGGCGCCGTACGGCGGCGGTGTGGGCCGTTTTGGGGTCATTTCCGCCATCGCGGACTTCGCACTTCCGCCATGGCGTGGTGCTCGTGCCCGATGGGTCGGAATGGGCCGCACTTTGCTCCATCGTGCAATGGCGGAAACGCTATTTACGCTGTGGCGGTCCGGTCAGTCACTTTCCGCCAGGGTCGTAATGAGGGCCAATGTGTGCTAGGGCAAAAGGAAAACCTGGATTATACCTCTCTCAAACACTGGGGTGGAGGGTAGGATTATTACATAAACATGTGCATTTGTGTGCATGCAGCAGGAATCCACTTGCTATATGTATACGTTGCTGCATGCACCCTTGGTGTTTTTCATAAATTAATTACAAAGCAGCTTTCCTTTTTTGCTACTAATTTTTTCTGAGACGTCAGACCATAATACAACGTCCAGGCCATTGCTGGTAATAACATGGATGTATCCAGTTCATTTACCATGCCATGGGACTGGATTACTGTTAGACTGAGCATTTTATAGACCCAGCTAGATATTGTTCTCTTTTTTGGGGAGGGAGGTTATGGTGAGGCTGGGGAACAGTCAAATCTGAAAATGCTGACATTGATCTAATGGAAAGCACTTGTTTCCTCTTAATGAAATGCTATTTTGGATGTTGGCAGCCAGGTTACTTAGATCTACTATGACAAAGCCAGGAATCCTTATCAAATAGCCATTTAAGGTAATAATATTTTTTAGGAGAGAAATGGATTCAAAGAAAAGAAAGGGAGGAGCCGAAAAACTAAGAAAAGAAGGAAAAGCGGATCTAAGAGGAAGTCCGGCAAAACAAAAAATTGAAGATCTGTTTACAGGTCAGACCATCAAAATGTCACGTGGTATTGCTGGGAGAAAAGTTTAGGACGGTGACCAGGCATCTTCAGGTCCATTTGTTAAACCTGGTTCTTCACTGGAGCCATCAACAGGAGCTCAAGTGAAAGAAGCCAGAGGCTCTCCATTTATTGGGGACATCTCAACAGAGGCAGATGCAGCAGCAACTACAATGTCAGCAGTCATTGAAGGTGCCCCCGAAGAGGAAGTGTCGGAAACAAGTCTGCCGGAATTGATGATGTCCGTCTCGAGGGAGTGGCAGCCGGTGGTGGTACCAGTCTGTCACAAACAATTGAAGATTCCCCCAGGGAGGAAGTGTCGGAAACAAGCCTACCAGAAATAATTGAGGATATCTGTCTCGAGGGAGTGGCAGCCGGTGGTGGTACCAGTCTGTCACAAACAATTGAAGATTCCCCCAAGGAGGAAGTGTCGGAAACAAGTCTGCCAGAAATAATTGAAGACAGGTGGCACACCATTTGTTTCAACGTCCAAAACCAGATCAACTTTCCTATTTCTTTCAGCACCATCGAATTCAACCTCCCAAAAAGATGCATTAAAGCAGAGTTAGCATTTTGGAGGGAAGATCGGAGTAAACGGCATTGGTTAAGTTACTCTGAAATACAAAATGCCCTTTTTTGCACAGTTTGTTTAGCGTTTACTAAACCTGGGGAGAGGGGTCCTTTCATCAACGGCATGAAAAACTGGAGGTGTTTTTACCAGCACATTGTAGAACATGAGTCAGGCCAAGGTCATCGGAGGTGCACGGATTCATATATGTTGACCTTTTCAGGGGTCGACATAGGCGGACAACTCTTTCACCGACAGAAATTAGCTCGGAGTGTGCAAATCAGAAAAAGGAGAGACATCTTGGAGCACGTCATTGATGTTGTAAAAGTCACTGGGAAAAGGGGGCTCAGTTTTCGTGGGTAATCAGAGTACATGTTTGTTCTGGATAACGAAGAGCTGGATCATGGCAACTTCCTTGAAATTCTTCTGCTCCTAAGTAAATTTGACGGACCTCTAAAGGAATATATTAAGGCCATTCAAACCAAATCCAAAAAGAAAACCGGGCAAGGACGGGGGGGCTTCTGTGACCTTCATGTCAAAGACTACAGTTGGGTATGCGATTGAAGCCATTTCCAAACTGATTAAAATGGTAATCTGTCAAGAAATAAAGGAGGCAGGACGATTTTCCATTCAGATAGACTCAACGCAAGATATGAGTGTTACTGATCAGTGCTCTATAATTATTAGATATGTTACAGACAGTGTACATGAACGCCTACTAGCAGTAACCAACTGTACTTTGTCTACTGGAAAGGGGCTGTTTGAATTGGTGCAGAGTGTTATTAAAGATAATGGTCTTGACCTACGCAAGTGCATTGGAAATTCAACCAATGGTGCATCCAATATGCAGTGCCAGTACAATGGTGTCACATCCTGGCTCAGTAAAGAATCCCCTGGTCAAATACATGTCTGGTGCTATGCACATGTATTAAATCTTGTACTTGTAGAAGGGACACAAGTATCAAATGAATCCATGTCTTTGTTTGGCCTGTTAAACACCTTTGCCGTTTTTTTCCGGGAGTCCTACAAAAGGATGGATGTGTGGCGTGAGCTGTCTGTGGAAGGGCGCACAGTACAAATAATAGGAGAAACAAGGTGGTGGGCAAAAGATGCAGCACTACGGAAAGTTTTTGGCTCCTATAATAACCCAAACAAAGCAATGTTCACTGATATGGTTGTAGCACTCAATACTATTGGCTCAAATACAGATACATTCAATGCAAACGTCCGTTACCAAGCTTTTACATTTTCTGAGGCTCTGTGCAAATTCCAAACAGTGCTCACAATCCAGTTATATCTCTGAGTATTTAATTAGACAACCCCATTATCTAGGTACCTTCAGACAAGTGGAATGGACATCCTCCAGGCACAAAGAATGGTCTCGGACACTACAAAAGCGCTTGCTGCAGAGCCAAGAAATGTTAATTCTGTGTACTGTGCAGCAGAAAAATGTGCAGAATGGGCTAACGTGGGCTTGGAAGAGAGAGGCTATGATAAAGATGTGGAAACAGCACTTCCAGAGGGGAGAGTGTCCCACAAAAAGAGGATGCGCATGCAGAAAGTTTGGCGGCAGAGGTACGTTTAAGGTTTAGTGGGGTGTGGGGAAGGGAATAGCGGCGGGGTGATGTGCGTGATTATAGCACACCAGACAGTTCGAATTCGACATCTACGGATTCAAAATATCCGGCTACAAATTAATCATGTACATCCATTCAGATTACTTCTTATATTCTGAATATTGTCTTCAACTTTTCTTCCTTCACTTTTATTGTTAATTATACCTCCAACAAGATTTTTAAAAGGGCTCAATGATTGGTTTGAATTAAAAGGAGAAAAACTTCATCAGAGTTTAAGAAATAGATATTCCGATGTCCACATCTATCCTTCTCCTGTTGTTAACAATAGTTTTCACTATGATAAATGTTTGCAACTTTGTGAAGCGAAGTTTTTTTAAAAAAATCAACTTTTTATTGGCATTTTAGAACATAGAGAAGAGCACCATAAAGAATAAAACGTTGTTCACAACAGAGCACTGTCACAACTGCAATAAGCCTTCTCTGACCCCCCTCCCTGTCCCCTACCAGCACACAGCCCATAAAACAACACAATTAGAGAATCCCCTCCATTCCATCACTGGTCACATCCGTCACTCTACTTAGTTGCTATATTTAGCAAAAAAGGGTAACCACATCTCTTCAACCCTTACCCTGGACTCATTAGGAATATACATCATATATTCCATTTTGTAAATACCTATAACTTTCTGTAACCATTCCTTCTTAGTGGGGGTTCTATCCTGCTTCCAAAATTGTGCCAAACAACTCCTAGCAGCAACCAACAGAGTGTGAATTATGTGGTCTTCTTGGTCTTCCCCCATCCTCCTCCCACACCCTGAACAAAAGCCAAAATGGCGACAGCCTTCGTAAAATACCATTGATCCCTTTAATCCACAAGAGGACCTCCCCCCAAGAGATCTGTATATGGGTGCATCCCCACCATATATGGTAGTAGGCTGCGCAAGGGCTGTGCCACCTCCAGCATCAGGAGTCCACTCCCGGATACATCTTAGGTTAAAAGGGCGGGGGCGGTGCCAGTGGTGTAGAATCTTGATTGCCTGTATCCTGTATTGCAAGGAGGCTGTGGCTTGTGTGATCCTTCTGCAGATAGTGAGTCATAAATCATCTGGTATTTCCCGCTGCAAATCCTTGGACCACCTCTCCCTAGCGTTCGAACCTTGGAGGAGCTCTGCCCGCAACAGCCCCCTATACAGGCTGGCTATGCAGCCCTTTGTGTCTGTGTGCTGCAAAATTAACAACTCAAAGGTGGTAAGTGCGAGTGCAACACATGTAGGGTTTTACAGAGGTTGTCTGCCCCTTGCCTATTCCTAATGAAACCAGTCTGATCAGGATGGATCAGCCTCAGGAGATACCTCGCCAACCTGGTAGCCAATACCCGCGCAAAAAGCTTGGCATCCACATTAAGGAGCTTGATGGATCTGTATGCCTGGCATTGTGCAGGGTCCTTCACTGGTTATGATATCACCACTATTTCTGCCTCCAGAAAGGAAGGGGGCACCTCCAAACATCACTAATAACGGTGACAACCCTAGCCAGTGGTCCTGCTAACAGTTCCTGGAATTGTTTATAAAAATCAGTGGTCTACCCATCTTCCTCAGGGGCTTTCCCAGTGTTCAATCTCCCTATGATTGCCACTGCCTCTTCCGCCGTGACGTCGGTCTCTAAGACCGCAATTTCCTGTAGGCTGAACTTTGGAATAGCCAGGCCTTCCAGATATGTCCTAACAGCCTGATCCCCTGGTTCAGGAGCCTTCTTGTACAATGTTTTGTAATAATCCGCAAAGCATCCAGGAATCCCCTCCTATGGTCCAACCGGGCCCCCTTCTTTTCCCAAATCCTCTCAACCCTCCTATCCTCTATGCCACCACAGACCCTATTAGCAAGCAGCGACCTAACCGGCCACCTTTCTCGTAATTACCTTTGTCTAGTGTACCTCACTTTCTTGACTACTTCACCTATCAATGTAGCATGTAGGGCCTGTCTCTTGTCCCGGATATCGTGCAGCAGGCCTGCCCTATCCCACCTCTGCCCATTCAACTGTGGGCTGAGCCCCTGTATTTCCTCTCGTAGCCTGTTCTCAATAAGACCTCTCTCCCGCTTCTTCCGTGCCCCCTCTGCTATCAGCAGTACCCGTGTCGTGGCTTTGGCTGCATCCCACTCCAGGTTTAGATGGACCGTCCCTGTATCGTTGACCTCAAAGAATGAGCAAATCTCCTTCCCTAGAAATTCTCTAAAGACTGGGTCCCTAAGCAGAACATCATTACAACGACACCCTGGCCAGCGTGTGTTGCAGCAGATGTCAATGGTACACAGGGTCCTCCTCTGCTGACAACCAAGCCGGGGAGAGAATCTTGGCCCCATGGTACCGGCCTTGACTCCAGAGCAAGAAAAGCCAAGCAGTTTGTTAGGCAGAATCCTGTGCAGTTCCCTTGGGGAACACTGCAAAAAGATTAAGACTACAGGAGTAAGCAGTAAACCCAATTGGTAGCAGTCTGCACCACCCAGATTTACCTGGTAGCTGTGGCTGAGCAGTATGACTTCTCTCAAGAAGAGTAGGGCAGTATATAGAGCATACACAATACGGCTAAAAACACAGTAGAGCAAACAAACACTGACCAGAACTTTGTATAAAAGGTATATAATTATTTATTTAAAGCACACTTTAGGCAATATACTAGCACTCTAAATGAAGTTAAAACACAGTCAGATAAAGTATACACATCTCCCTTAAAGGGGTAGTCCAGCTAAAAAATGTATTTAAAAAATATATAGGCAACATTAAAAAAAAAATACTAGCACTTTCTTTTTTTAAACTTCCTGTGCAAAATTTTGAGCGATTCAAGCTCAAAATTCGCAAAAGCAAGCACATGGGCGCATCCATTTTGTGAAATGGATGCCCGCCTGTGCTGGCTTTTGCTTTTGTGGCACTAATGAAGGAAAAGCCAGCCAGCTGTAGTAAACAAAAGCTCCCTGGGGGAGCACCGGAGACCCAAAGTGATAGCCACAGCAGGCAGAAACACAACGCGGTTGTGTTTGAAAACGCTGCGGTTTTTCTTTCCGAGTTTCTCAGGCTCCTCCGAGCCGGAGGAGCCTGAGAAACTTGGAAAGAAAAACTGCAGCGTTTTCAAACACAATAACGTTGTATTTATGTGTGCGGTAGCTTCAAAAGCGACCGCAAACATAAATACGTTTTTAAAGCTGCGGTTTTATTTCTAAGTTTTACGGGCTCCTCCAGCAGCTAGTGCTTATTTTTTAAAAAAAAAAATAGCACTTACCGAGATTCAGCTGCAGCTTTCCTGCTCTGGTCTCCGGTCCCCGTCCTCCGCGTACAGCACCAATGAAGGAAAAGCCACCCAGCGGTAGCTTTTGTTTACTACAGCTGCCTGGCTTTTCCTTCATTAGTGCCGCAAAAGCAAAAGCCAGCACAGGCGGGCATCCATTTCACAAAATGGATGCGCCCATGCGCTTGCTTTTGAGAATTTTGAGCTTGAAGTTTAAAAAAAAAAAGTGCTAGTATTTTTTTTTAATGTTGCCTATCTATTTTTTAAATACATTTTTTGCTGGACTACCCCTTTAATAACTATTAGACAAGTCAGAATTAAAACACCACGATTTGTTAAACAGATGTGATCGCATAACCTGATGGCACTCCAATAGTTCAGTTAAAGAGAGAGAAAAAGGCAGAGCATAGAATTAAAACAGATCCCAACACTTTTAGGAGTTCTCAGCAAGGAGATAAAGGCAGTAAATACTGTAGAGCCAAAGTTCATAGGCCAGGCCCACTTTAAAGAGAGCAAAGAGAAATGTGCCCAGGATCACACGGTTTAAAATGCACTAAAAGTCTTTGCAGAATGTTCAAAAGAGGTTGGGGTGATTCAAGAAGGTAAAGTTAGAAGGTCTGGGGCCAACCCAGTTGGCAAGCCAAGGATTTAAGGGTCACCTTGGGCAAACCGAAGAAAGGGAGGCCAGGCAGGACACAGTACCTTAAGAGAGAGGAAGCTCCAGCGGTGGCAGTTGTTCCTGGCAGTGGTTGCAGTTTATTGTTTCGACCAGGGGAAGAGAGGATCTCGTCGAGGAGGAAATGTGGAGTCATTGCACTGCACAGGGATGAAACCAGCCGCGGAGTTTGTCGATAAAGGTGCGTTCCTTTTATTCGTGGTCAAAGTGGTGAAGCTTGGCTATCCGGCCGCCGGGGTGCTTGGCACGGGCGATTCGACCAAGAGATGTCTTTTTAAGGCGAAAAAGGCAAACTGGTTGGTCCCACCAGCTCAGAGGAAGAAGACTCGTCCAGCAGAAGATCTTCTCTTGTCGTCGGGAAAGTGGTGAGGTAGTTGCAGCAGGTCCTCTGAGGCAAGATACTTTTTATAGAAAAGAGATTTAACCACGGAAGGCCCTGATAAGATGAAAGCTTGGGAAAGCTCAAGCGTGTGCTGTGCTCCAGAGTACTACCTTGTCCCGTGCTCAAAACGTGGGGAAGAGAGACCAGACTTATTGTTTGTGAACACTTCTTTCTTTCCTGTGAATCCTATCCCACACTCTTTGTTTCTATTTAGCGTAAGGATTGGCAATAGTTTTTTTTTTAGTATAGGCCCTTTCATTTGACAAGACGCCACTAGGACTGCCTTATTATTATTTGATGGTCGTACCTTGCTCCCATCTTAGATTTAGGCTTAGATCAGGCGTTTTTCCAACCCGCAAATAGTTTAATAAACACTCTTGAACTGTGATCACTTGTGTCTCTCTTTACTGTAACCACCATGTGTTTCTTACAAATACCTGGTACACTGGCCTGCCAAGTATCCTTTACCATCTGCTTCCCTCACTGGGTTGTATGGTAGCGAGAATTTCACTAGGAGGTATTCACAGTTAGCATTGAATGTCTGGGTTTCGGTGAGTGAGATGGAGAAATGAGATTTGTAAACGATTGCCACTCCGCCGCCTCTGGAAGGTCTGTTGTGGGAGATAAGCGAGTAGTCCGGGCGAAAGGCTTCATGAGCGACTGGTGCAAAGACATCTGAGAATCAAGGGTGAGTGATGAAAATTAGGTCAGGATTGTCAGAGGAAAGGAGATCAAAGATGCTGTGTCTGTTTTCTGCCATGGAGCGGGCATTGAAAAGGAGGCATGTGACTTCATGGGGCGAGGAGGTTTTTTTGATGCTCGTGGCTGGGAGGGCTCTGTTGGATTGTGAGGCAGGGGATAAGGAATCAGTCGTTGCAATAGGAAGGGTGGACAGATCAGTCTGGCTGGCTGAGACTGACTGGGTGGTGGTAGTGGTTGTTCCGGACGTTGGTGTTCTTTGAGGGGGTGAGTGAGTTATGTCGATGGGGAGTGGGAAGACTAAGCCGGTAGTAGTAGGTATGCGAGAGGCGTGGGGGAGAGAGAGCGGTAGTGGTCCACGATTCTCTAGTGGGGTCGAAAAAATTGTGTGTGGTTCAAGTCTGGGGATTGCTAGGCGTTTTTGTGTACTTGGTGAGATGTCGAGCTCAAGGGGAAGAAAGAGAAGGGTCTGATGGCAGGGGTGGGAAAGGATGGGAGGTTGGACCGATGAAGAAGTGGTGAGGTATGGAGAGTCGAGGGAGAGGGCCGGTCCTCCTTTTGGCGTTTAGTGGGTTTGGCTGCTAGAGGGGTGTGAGAGAGGGTAGGAGGGTCAGAGGGGAAAGTGGATGAAGCAACATTTTTTAAAAAGGGCAAGATGTGCTACTTTGAGAGAAGGGAAAGGGTTTGAAGGGGGAGGTCTAGGGGCAATGTGATTGAATTTGCTGAGTCCTTTTAGAAGTCTTGCTGCAGCATGCAGGACACATTTCAGGGATGCCTGGGTGGTCGCCAGAAGGCCTTAGAAAAGGGCATTGCCACCATCCAGGTGGGAGAGGACCCAGGATTGGACAGCAGATCTGAAGTTGTTTTCTGGGATGAAGGGCTTGAATTTCCACAGGAGAGAAAGTTGTTACCAGGCCGTTTGTGTCTTCATTGCTATGTGCTGTTTGCTTGCGAGGTCTCTGTCAATGCTGAACTAAAGGGACTTGACAGAGGTGGCCAGCTGGGGTATGAATCCATCGAGGTTCATAGAAGAGAGCCAGTTCTGGATGTCAGGGTGTTCAGTGTTGCTGGTTAGCAATAGGAATTAATTCTTGGAGGGGTTGAGCTTCAGGTAAGCACTAGACATCCAGGACTGGATCAATGAGAGGCAGGCCTTGAGACTGTGGATGTCTTGATGGAGGATATCTTGAGGTAGATCTGCATATTGGTGAATGTGGATGTTGTGTGGAGCGAAGACGATTCTGAGCTGCTCCAGGTAAAGATTGAAGATTACAGGAACAGGATGATCCTTGCGGGACTCCACAGGTGATGGGTAGAGTTGGTGGTCTGGAAGAATCCATTTGCATGAATTGTTGGTGATTTACAAGGTAGCGTCTGGTGCTCTACTGTGTCAAATGCTACTGAGAGGTCAAGGAGAACTAGGAGACAAGGACAGCAGGCGAATTCTACGGACTATGTCAATCACAATGATAATAGCCATTTCTGTGCTGCATCTGGGTCTGAAGTTCCATGCTGGCACAGTTTTCTGGGCCATTTAAAGCCACTTCCAGCCCTTTCCTGCTGGAATCTTCCACTTGGTGGTGGGTCGCTGCCACGGAGACTCTAACACCACATGATCTGCACCTTGGGATGCCTGAAGGTACTTACAGAGATCATTAGCCCCATCCTGGGATCATTTACTTTGGAGCTGGCTGCCTTTGTCCACCAAGATAAGTATTCACAGGCTCCCCTGACCTTCCCAGCGCCTTCCATGCCAAGGTCTTCACTTTAGGCTTGAGGGCTGACTATGGAGGAAGATACTTTGTTCCTTTTCTCAGTTGTGTTGATCTTTGCTGGCTCAGGGGGGGTGCCTCTGGCCACTGGATCAGATAACTGCACCTGGGAAAAATGTCCTGTTCTTAAAATGTTGATTGATTCCTTGGTGTTTAATTATTTCTGATACCCTCTGGTCCAGGGACAAGATGATGCTGCATCTTCCTCTGAGGATTCCTGTTCATCCTCTGACCTTTAGTTCTTTTCTTTGTGGACTCCTCTCGTCTTCTTTGGGGTTGTTTGCCGCAGAATACACACGTGTGACGTACAACACTGAAGCAAATGAACCTGCATTTTTGGGAAATAACCTGAAACTCCACCACCCCCACACCCCAAGGAAGTAAAAACGTGGTTCCCTTTAATGATAACAGAGCTCTGGGTGTGTCTGGAGCAGGTTGTGTATGCACCTCGCCTTGAAAGAAGCAAAGTAGCTGGATGAAATAGGAATAGCGGGTTAACAAGGGTACAGGTAGTAACTAGAAACACACAAAAGGTCCCTCTTTTTCCCACCTGGTATACCTGTTTATTTCTGAGCCTAACTCTAACCACCAATGGATTATTGGTGTGTTGCTGTTAGTAGTCATAAAAGCAGTGAACAGAAATCAGTCTGGTTTTAAGAACAAGGTAAGGCCCCTGATGAAGGAACAAGTTTGGTAGACTGGGTTTGTGTCAGGCTCAGAGATTCAGGACCATAACAAAGATTACCTAAGGTAACCAAGTAGCACTAGAAAAGAAACTAAAACTCAAATTACCCTAAAAATAAAGGCTTCCGAAACTCCAGCAGCATGGGTCAGTTGCGAGACAAGTTATATCTTCCACCTCATATCTTTTATAAGGACCCAGCTTCCCCTGTTCCTGAAAGGATACCCGTTGCTTTCTGTACCGGTTGAATCACTAGCCTTAGAGGAAAAGACCTAGGCGAAAGGGCATTCTACGTCTTGCAGGACCGCCATCTTGGGAGAGGCATCAGAGTTCACAGAGGCAGCCATCTTAGGATTGCTACTGCCATTCCAGTATGTACGACAGCCGCAAGATAGCAGCATGTCCAGCGGGGTTGCCAGAGGTGGCTGGGAAGGAGCGGTATGGACTGACAGGTGAGCGGATCCCTAACAGATTTTGAATGCATTTTTAAAGTATTGCTCTGATTTTCTCTGGTGGTGACTGTATTATTACTAGGGTTTCCTGTTTTACGGGTTTATTTTTATTTACTTCCAGGGGTGTTTTTCCAGTGTTTTCAAAAACTGTAAGAATCTGTGTTCATCAGTGTTTTCCCGTTTGCCCCTTCAAGAAATCATAGATAACTTTTTTCCATTGTAAACACAAAAATGTTCTTTTATTGTGTCATCACGTGTATAAGTAGGGTAATGTCTCTCAGAGCAAGATGTTATGAACACTTTCCAGAGAATCAAGATGAATTTGTTAATCCAGTAATATCTAACATTTCTACAAGTCAAAATGAATGTAGTATATAATGCAATACCTTTTCATGGACTCTTTGCCCATCCTTGCCCTTTCTTGTCTTTCCATGAAGACCTATCAGTGAAAACGACCTTTCCACATTGTAGAGACTTCTATTTTTAGCAGATAAGGCATAGTGTGATAAAAGGATTTGCCCGGGAAGACCCACTTTGGTGGAAATAAGGATTATTTTGGGTGCTCTACATTGCCACAGGTAGTTGGGAGGTGACAGTGACACTGTGGCCTCACGCAAGCCTCATGCATGGAAGCCTTACACAGCTTTTCTTTTAAAGCTGACAGGCAGCTGATACTTTGCAGCACTCCTCCAGACAGATACACATACACAGAGGGTCTGTAGCCACAAACAGAGACACTGAAAAATCCAGGTTAAACAATTCTTTTGTAAATACAAATATTTGTCAATGGCCAAGGGCTATTTTCAGGAATTTTAAGCAATTTTAAGACATGAATTGGCAACCACAGAAATGTCTCAAATTTGTCTACAAGGCCTCAAAATAGCTCTGACCACATACAACTACAAGGGCCTCATCACGAGTGGGGCAGTAGCCTTTAAATGCGGCAGTATTGGTATTACTGTTGCATTTAAGGGCTGGCCCCATCACAAATTGGGTGCTAAATGGGCTGTTTTACCTCAGCTTTTTTCTGGAGGTGAAAATCCTAGTTATTTAGCGCCCTGTTTTCGGCGTGATTACCGCCGGCTGTACTAGCGCGCTGTATTTGCGCCGAGAATTCCCCATTGAGTTCAATGGACCCAATGGGGATTTACTGTTAACGCCCAACCGGTGATCCAGCGGTAATATCGCCGGACTGGTTGGCATTAACGCTGTTACAGCTGGGCAGTATTACAGCGGGATACCGCCCAACTCGTGGTGAGGCCCAAAGAAACCAATGTAACATTGAATGTGCAGTGTTTTTGAATAAGGTCACAGGACAGGAGGGGAAGCAATGGGAGAAATCAAACAAGCATACATGGGGTGGAGTAGGGCCCTTTTCCTATTGTCTACCAAGCCCCCTCTCCAGCCACCCCGTCACCCCTAATTTTCCAGCCATCCATTGGGATGGGGAAACAGTGTTTTTCAGTTTAAACCTAGGAGGCAATTTTTCTTCCGGGGCGTTTTTCCGGTGTTTATCGGATTTCAATGAAAACAGGAAAGCCTAATTATTACACTACCTAATTCTGGGGACCTTTCCAGAGTCTACCACCAAGGCTCTTCCATTTCGGGGGGGGGTGGAGTCTAGCTGCCACCTGGGGTTATCTACAATTAGAGGGCAATGATCTGGTCCTGCATAATTTCGAGGCACTGTTAACTACTAACGATTTGAATTCTTTGAATAGACGCATGGTAAGAGAGGCCTCCTTGCTTATATTGCCTGTTTTAATCAATTGGCAGTGTGATGAATCCTGCAGAATCATCACTAATTCCTTGGTGGCAGTCTCCTCCTCCATGGCAAGGGAAAGGCAGCCGCTACCTGGTCCTGACCCTGCGGTTGGTCTCAGGAGGGAGGATCACGGAGGAGGAGATGGATACCAGTGGTGGCTCCAACAGGAGAGAAGCAGTATTCTCTCCCTTTTAATGGGAAGGAAACCTTAAATTCAGAATCTTTGATGGCATATTGTGAACCAACTGATGTTTATGGTAATTGTAATTGTAATGTTATTGCAACTGATCCACACACACAAATGTAGGTATGCCTATAACCCCTCATTCCAAGGGCCAACATATCTAAAGTTTAAACAAATAAAATGGAATGACGGAAAGATTAAAAAAGAATTACATTTAATGAATAGTATTTATAGCCGCATCCACTGGCTTTAGCACAAGCCATGCATGGCTGTAAACATCAAACACATATCAAAAACACATACTCAATATATAAACTGCACACTGACATCTCTTCAAAGTCGTTGCACTATTGCAACTAATGCCCTGAGTATTTTTATTTGCAGAAATTGTAGTTATTCTGTGTCTGCAGTACTAGCCATATACATAGCTAAAATTCGAGCCATATTATTGTATGCAATAATTATTTGGGGACACAATATCATTAAGCTGGTGGAACGGTTTGAAGCTCGTCTACTACGCAAACTATTCTGTTTACCACCCACCATCAGTGTGGAGTATATCTACCTAGAATTTGACCTACTAGGGATGTCATATGTCTTCATCAGTCACTGGGCCTCATTAGGACCCTGGCGGAGAGGGTGTTACGCCAGCGTAGTGCATGGCGTACCTCTCCGCCATACTACGAGTTCCTGTAGCGCCATGGCGGCCTTTTCCGCCTGGTTTTACCAGCCGGAGAAAACCATGGCGCTACGGGACCTCGTTGTTAATTACGCCACCGTATTTTACGGTGGCGTAATTAACTCCTTCCCCACTCCCATTATACCCTATGGGGCAAAAATGGGAATGGGGAAGGGCAGAATGGGGATTGGGGATTTACCGCTCCGCCGAGGTCGGAATGGGGCGGTAAATCCGCCAACCCCCATGGCGCTATCGGCGGCTTTCCGCCATGCTTCGCGGTGCATTTAGCACCGCGAAGTCCGCCTGGGTCCTAATGAGGCCCACTGTGTGTTAAATTATGAAAAGTTAAACCGCCTGAATGTTGATACCATAATCGTACCTTATGTTGCTGCCATAATGAGTTTGGAGGGTCTGCCTCGTTTGGGATTATAGGCAAATTGAAAAAATTACATTCCAACTGGATTGGGGTATTGCCCAAGCAAACTTAGCATCCTGAACATAAAATTAACATTAAAGAGAGTACTGAAAGAAATCTGTTATGAACAACAGTTAATCAATCTTGCTACTAAATCGCATAGCGGTTTTTATTGCCAAGAGCGTATAACCAGAACATGTACACCAGGTTACATCAATGCGTATCCAAGTCCGCAAACTGTCCGAGTATATCTAATACTCAAATTTAATAGATCAGTGGTGCTCGACACTCAAGGAGCCCAAATGGGTCTACCGTGCACGATGCGTATGTGTCGATTATGTGGAAATGAAATAACTGAGACACTACATCATTTATTGATTATATGTGAAAGTCTGTATGCTGTACGATACAAACATATGAAGTCCTACAACAATCATTATGATCCTAGTGAAATTGAAGACTTATGGCTTTGTTTCTTGCGCGGTGATGATCTAAATTTGATATATTTTATGACTGCTTTTTATAACCAGATTGTACTGATCTTACGCTGCATTGAGTGACTATGTAATGAACTGTATTGTATATATATGAATTATGAGTTTTTAACTTGTGTTTATAAGTGGTGATGAATTGTCAATTGTTATACAAAGCATTTGTTTTGCTATATGTATAAATAAACTTGAACTCAAAGTGCAAGAAAGTGCATCCCCAATTTTAAAAGAACAAGTGTGCAAAGAGTAACCATCACATCCAAATCAATAAGGATAAGAATGACTCCAAATTGATTTTACAATCTAAAACATTAACATAGAAATTAAATTGAATGGCAGTCGTATAGCAATTTTGATATTATACCAAAGTCAGTTTACTAGGTGAGACAATATACAGTCATGTAATTGTGTTCAATGTATTCTTTCTGAGCTCTGTTCAACCATGTGACGTAAAATTAATTGAAACTTCCTTGGACTCAAAGTCCCTGAAAGCCTCAAGTACTGTGACAAGGAAGAGGAACAAGGAGTTTATGTGGAGGATATGTGACCTTGAGAACACTGCAGTCTAGTCTTTACAAATCTAATCAGCTGCGAGGGACTTTTAATTCCCCAAATCACCTGCAGCTGATGGAACTTGAAAGGGGAGGGAAGGCAGGTTGCAGAGTGCGCGGAGCGGGAAGTGTGACCACGGCAGAGGAAATCCTACAAGGACTGTAGGAAGAGAAGTTCACCAGAAGTCAGCTGGCGGCGTTCGGAACCAGAGGAGAGAAGTTCCGGGTGAGAGAAAGCAGGTGGTGCGCAGCAGAGCGGTGTGCGGAGACGCGTTCCTGAAGAGCTGTGCTGGTCTTGGCAGTGAAGGCTGGAAGAGCTGACGCAGAGACCTAGCAGGACTCTGCCAATGAAGGGAAGCCGGCCCCTCGCAAGCACTTCTCAACTGCCGGATTAAGAGCCGGTGAGTCAGTCTTATAGTGAAGTGGGCCCCGGGACATGTGGATATGCTGGAAAGCATATTAAAAGTACTTTTGAATACTGACCTAATAGAACTAAATGGAAAAGGCGAATGCGGTCCAATTCTCCTGACATGAGATACTAGTTGGGGGAAACCTGGGACCAGCATTACCTTAGCCAAGAGACATTGCAAAAAAATCAACCAGGGCAAATATGGTGCAATTCTCCTGACTTAAGAGGTCAGTTGGGAGAAATCTGGACCAAGCATTGCAAAGATCCAAAAGAGAATGAAAGAGAGGGTGAAAGCCAAAGCTTAAACAAGCCCTCAGATATTGGATAGCAGTTTGGGGGAAATTGGTACAAGGAACAGTTGATGTTAAAAAAAATGTGCTAGTGAAGAAGCACAGTTGTGTGGTATTTCAGGGGAAAGTGAATATGAAGAGAAGCCTGATAAAGATATCAGGTAGTGAAACCTTTTTGGACAAGGATACCTGGCAGGAGAGTAAACCAGGGGAGCTTAGTGAGCCAAAGGGGGGATATTCCTGGCATGAGATTAAACTAGGATATCAAGAGTTTTCAATGGATGAGTTTCCTGGCAGGAGTGTGCACCAGGAAAAATCGCTTTGAATTGGTAGGTTGAAAAGATACTTATTTATATTAAGGTCTTGTTTCCTTTGAACATTTTGCCAACCAGAAATTTTGAAAAGCTTTGCCTTTTGCCATACTTAAATCTCGGTTGTGGAAAGGAAATTTGTTTTGCCATCCTGAAAGACTAGGAGAGACTTCCTTTTTTCCAAATCAGTCTCATTGGATGGACATTTGTTTTGCCACTTTGAGGAGGGTATTGGGTAAAAGAGACATTGGTAATGTCTTTAAGAGACTGGTTTTGACATAGAACATTGTGAATAGTTTGCCTGAAATCATCCAGGGGAAGGGATCCAACCCATGGACACAAGAGGTGTTTTTGGTGAAGTTATATGTTTCAGTTACTGCACTTTTCTATTGAGTTGAACTTTGAAATAGTTACTTTTCACATTTTGTTTAAATGTATTAGTGTGAGGGTCCGATTGAGTTTGGACACAAGGCATCTGGCTTTAGTTTTAGTTTCATAGGAAGGGATGCTCTAGTAAGCATAGGGAAATTTAGGCCTTTATCCCAACCACTTTCTGTTAATAAAATGGCTAATGTCGAGTATGATACCTCTGTGTCCACATCTCATTTCTGA
The DNA here is from genome assembly GCF_040938575.1 of Ambystoma mexicanum. NCBI lineage: Eukaryota > Metazoa > Chordata > Amphibia > Caudata > Ambystomatidae > Ambystoma > Ambystoma mexicanum. The sequence continues at coordinate 1,303,877,390 of NC_090932.1, forward strand.
CCCCTCACAGCAGCCTGATAACAAGAATGCATTCATATTTTAAAAGGGACTGGCAAATGATTTGACGGATGCTCTATCTGTGGCTCTGACCAGCCCCAAAACCAACCCGGAATTGCGGTATCTGGTTTTTCAGTTAGACACTTACGTTAGAAAGGAAAAAGAAACAAAGGCCTCCTGACTTACGGTCCTTTCAGAAACATCTAAAACCATCCCTCGTGGGAGAGGGCACCCTTGAACCTATGCAAACAGGGGGAGTGATTAGCAGACAAGCTACCCGGGAATAAAAGAGCTGCACAAACTCTTTAGAGTTGAGTACATGTTGTGGGCAAAAAGGTTATTTCATGCACTGCTCTCCGAAGTGTCCTGCAAACAATGCTGTAACAGCAAAACTCACCCATAGATGGAATCGCTTGAAAAGCCTTAGGGCTTGATCACTAGTTGGCCGGTATCCCGGATGGGATACCGCGCAACTTTATTAGCGTTAGCGGCCACCCGTCCAGCGGTATTACTGCTGGATCATGGGTTGGGCACTAATTCTAAGTCCCCATTACCCATTTTGTCCATTGGACCCAATGGTGAATTTTCGGTACAATTACAGCGCAGTAATACCGCCGGCAGTAATTGCGGTGAAAATTGGCATTTTTCCAGCGTGTTTACCCCCAGCTCGTAGCTGGTGGTAAACACACCAGACTCGTGATAGGGTCATCCCTTGAATGCGGCAGTAAAAATGTTAACGCCGCATTTAAGGGCTACCGCCCAACTCGTGCTCAGGCCCTTTGAAAGGAAGGATCCCAATAAATACTTCCAGACTGCCCTCACTTGTGTCTTAAGGTTTATTTCCCCATACGAAGGCATAATCAGTTGCTGTCGTCAGTCTTGCTGGACTTCAGGTATTCCAGTCATACAAAAAGCCTTTCCCAAACCCATGAGAGCTGTGGGTCGAACCGCCCTGCAGTCTGGTATAGTGGTGGGAACGGATCGTCCAACTGCAGAGGACTACCATCCAAAGGAATAAAGTTGTTACATTTAAATTTAATAGTATCTCCTCACTTTGGTATTTTTCTCCGAGGACCCTGGCTGCAGTAATCCAGTTATTGATTGGGTAGAGACGATCCTATGCTTTTCCTATTGCATCTCAAAGTGCATGGAAACTTCTGACAGGGTTTCGCTGCCAGGCCATTCTAGTTGGTTGTCATGAGATTGGAGCTGTTCCGCTTGCCCTCTCTCAAAAGAGTATCGGGACTATGCAGATGTCATTGACAAGTTGCAGGCAGAACATCTAGACTGACATAGGCCTTATGACTGCCATATTGACCTAGTAGAAGGGGTGTCATGAACTATCGAACTCGCCCCTTCTGGGCCTTCTGGTCCCTGACACGTCGGGCATTACACTCCATAATACTACCAACATGGCGGCAAGATCAGAACGCTGCTCGCCAGTCTTCACGTTCTACGCAGCGTCCTCTATAAAGAAGCCACACCCCCACGGCCCCACGCGTCTCAACGCTGCTACTAGCTGTGATCGGACGTGTGCTCCGAACCTTCTCTAGTGCTACTTGCTATCCCCTGGCCCCTGGATTCCCTTCTCCCGACTTCTTCCCTCTTTCCTAACTTCCCGGAATCCCTGCGTCGCTTCCACTTGCCCCCCTACTCCTTCTTGAATATTCCCGGAGTTTCCCGTGATCCTGGACATCGAAGCTGAACGTAATCTGGAAGCCGAGGACGGCCGAGCGGGCTTATTTAGGTCCCGAACCATACAAAAGAAGACTCCACCTAAAGAGGACATCAGGCAACATAGACAGGTGAGAAGGGGGGAAACCTGTGACAAGGGGCTATGATTTCCAGCAGTAGGATATATTAGTTCACTTAGAAGAAAGATGAAGTCCTAAACAATATTGGTCTTTCTTTCTCAAGAACAGCTTTATCCGGGACTCTTGGTCTCCAGCTGCCCTTCTACCTTTCTTTGTTACCAGCTAATAGCAGATAGGAATTCATAAGGGATCGATCCAGAAATTTTTTGGTGAGTTCTATTCTATCTCACCTGAACACGTACAATTAGTATGCCACCATCACTTGCCACTCCATTACGTCAGTTACGCATTCTAATCTTCGACTACCCGCTATGGCGACCCTCAATGGTATCAACTTGGCATCTACTAGTTTCTCATCTTTTCTACCTCAATGTTTCACGGTTTACTATTTGCAATCTCACTGGGCATTACATTGCGCGACTCGCGCATGTGTTATTCCATGGTTCTCCGGATTTAATGTTTCTCACCACTTACCTAGCATCCTTGGTATTGGGAGTCCCCAATGCACAATATAGCCCAATATCTTTTCTCACAGAACTGGTAAAATTGCACTCATAATGTGCATGCTGCACTGAAAAATATTTGATACTGGAGACTTCCATTAAATTTGGAATATTATGACTTATTGCTAATAATACCTCCTTTGTTTCACCGCATCTGCTCCTGCCCGCGTTTGGCTACCCCCGAAACTGATTTGAATCTTGGTATGTACACCCTTCTTGCTATATTCTAAATGTTTAAATCATTGTATTGACACTAATACTGAACAAGTGTTTATTGGGGACTTTTAACCGCAACATATGATTTTTCTCTCACAATTTGTCACTGTTATGATTTCATGTTATAGTTTTCAATTTTGTTTAATGTGTTTTCATAATGTATTAATTATGACTGCTTTCAAATAGCCTTGAGGATGACCTAATGGTCGACCACATTAAAAACACCATTCACACCATTAGATTTCTGCCTTTTGCTTATTTTGAAGATATTTGAGCGCATATATCTACAATAAGGACTTCATTATTCGAATATTGAGTCCTTTGCGCAGTATAAGTGCACAAACCATACTCTCACGGAAGGAAGGGGGCCTGCTTTCCTGCATAGATTATATGATGCTCAATTATACTATGACTAGAAATCAATACCCCACCCCGACATTGTTCTATTGGATCAATTACAATATGCAGTCACATATACTAAGCTGGATTTCAGATGGGCGATCAGTCTACTTCTTATCAGGAAATTCAACGAGTGGAAAACCGTTTTTTGGACTAAATGTGGGCTGCATGATTACATGCATTTTGGGCTTTGCATTGTCCAAGCAACATTCTGGGCACTTTATGAAGGTTTACCTACAGTATTTCGAATTACATTTTTTTGAATGCCATAATGTCGAAAACATTTGGCTGATAAAAAATGTCAAATGTCTTTTTTTAAATTATTTTCTGTTCGAAATGGGGGCGTTCCCCTCCAACCCCCTCCCTTTTTTTAAACCCTTTTTTTTAACTCTCGAAACGAAAAAAAACATGTAAATGAAAAAAGAACACATTCAAATGTTTTTTTCCGCCCAAATGTTTTCGACATTATTGTCATTCGAAAAAATACATTCGACATATTAACTGGATACCCTTTATGAACCATGCCTTCCATGACATTTGGGACAACTACGTGATTGTGTACCTTAAAGACATATTGGTGTTTCCCCTTCTCTGCAAATCCATATCAACCTGTGTTAAAGAATGAGGGACCATAACATAGCCACAAAATTGGAGAACTGTTTATTTCATGCCACAGAGGTGGAATTCCTTAGGCTTGTCTTAACTCCTGAAGGGGTAAAGATGAGTTTGGCCGAGGTGAAGACAATAATGGAAGGGGCTCATCCTACCATGCAGAAAAGCTCACAGTCCTTCATAGGATTTACCAATTTCCTACAAGTGTTTCAGCCATTAATTTTCTATTGCTGCCCATTTAATCAAGTTGACAAGTCTACCTGTACCTTTTGTCGGTACAGAAATCGGCCCAGAAAGGCCTTGACTCAGTCTAGTTCTTCAACACCCGAACCCAGAACCCTAAGTGGTTAAAGCTGACGCCCTGGTAAATATTGGGGCTACTATGTTACAAAAAAGTGCAGTCCCTCGACATTTGACATCTGGCCACTTTTCATTATACGAAGCTCACTCCCACTGAACAGGTGACAGTAAATACAATCTCCTCAACCAACATACTCACGTTTCTGCAAAATGTAGCAATGTACAGTGAGCAAGGAGGAAATTGTTTTTCACTAGATTTCTGTCATGACCTATTGGCCTAGGACTAGTCATGGTAAAGGAAATCTTCTATCTCACTTGCCAGAAGACATAAAGAGTCTGATAGGAGATGAACGGTTTATAGTAATAATATCGAATACAAAAATGTCGAAAGTCATAATTTCGAAAAAATAATGTCGAAAAAAAAAATTGAATTTCTTTTTCACAACGTTTTTTATTCGAAAAGGGGGGGTTCACCCCAACCCCCTTTTTTTATATTTTTTGTTTTTACCTTTTTTTTACTCGTTAAACCCCCAAATAAATATATAAATAAAAAAATCAAGAATTTGATTTTTTTTTATATTATTTTTTCGAAATTATTGACTTTCGACATTTATTTTCTCGATATTATCACTGAACACCGAGATGAACACATCCTGTGGTAAGTCCGACATAGGAGACAGACAGGAAGACATGTTTCCAGGGTGTTTATTAAGCAAAAGAAAACCTGAACTAACCTTATGTCTACAATGAGGTGTCCTATCTTCCAAAAAAATAACAAACACGTGCTAGTCTTACATAAATTCTGTCTTCTGGCCAAAATCGGTTCTATCCTACGCTAACCCACCATTAAAACCTAAACAAGATATTTAGCCTCAGTAAGTTACATCCACTATACTTATGACTCAGGCTGGTGTGGTGACTTGGAAAGAGGAGTGTGACCAAGGCTTATAGTTTCTGGTTATAAAATTGTATTGTGTGTCCCAAAATACCTACGTTTCCCTGTCTCTGGAGGTGATTTTCCCTACCTCAATCAAAATAAACTCGAGTCTGTCAGAAAGTCTGTGATGTCCAAATAATCTTTTACCATCCTGGGCCCAACTTCCAAACTATCCCTGTCACCACAACCCATAAGTACAAAAGCAACAAAACCATATCCCAGGGTCAAAATGTCTATGACTAGGAGAATCACTCCCTTCTCCTAGGTTGTAGGATTTACTCTGGCTCGAAAGTCTTCTCTTCTCATTCAGCTCTATTTCTCTCCTTGCCTTCATCTCCTCTTAGAGTCCCTTCTCTGCAGGGTTTAATGATTTCGTCCCTTTTGTTGAAAAGAGAGGGCATGGGAAAGAGGAGCCGACTCTTGGAGGTGGTCCAGTGTCGACACACTAACAGATGGTGTTTGCAAGCCTTTGCTGCTTGGGGGAGGGGATGCCTCAATGCTGTCAAAGACAGCTTCCAAAGGATGCTGGCCTTTGGTTACCGAGTTTCTTCACTTACCATTTCCTGAAATTATTAAACTGAGGAAAAGTGTTGTTATCCCAACCCAGGATAATGACTCAGTTTTACTCGATAAAAGTCCCTCATAGTTCGTTTTTCACAAAGTTTCACAAATATCACAGGAAAAAGAGAATGGCTCTCTTCTCCCGGTTTATAAACCGGTTTTAGCAGACTTTTCTTAGCTCAAATACTCTTTTAACTTGCTCCTACCAAGATGAGGGAAAGGCTCCCTGAGCCTTGCTTTACTCTTCAATGTTTTCTTGAGTAACTCCAACTTTAGATTCTTCATCAGTTCTTTAAGCTCTCCACTGATTTAATATATCTCTATTTGAACACTGTCCTTCAACTTGCTCCCAGCAGGACGACAAAGAGACTCCCCAAGCTCCTGTTGACTTTTCAACACTTTATTGTTTTTTAAACTGCTCCTATTGGGACGAGGAAGTGGCTCCACGAGTCCTGCTTAACTGTTCAATACCACAGTCTTATGGAAATGACCGGGCAGTTGCCTTGCAAAATGATCTACTTCTTTGTTGTCTCTTTGTTTCACCTTCTCAAGTTTTGCCAGACTTACTACTGTTCCCATTAACTTCTCTCCGGGAACTCTTTGCCTGTTTCACCAGGGGTCACAGGTTTGTTCTTCCTCTTTCTTCTTCTGCTCTTCTTCAGCCCGCTCGACTTCACGGTCCGTTACTGCTGGCAGTCCGAGCGCAAGTTTCGGACCAGGCGGTCCAACCTGGACAGTTTGCACAACCACCACAGTTCCTCATACTTCCCATGCAATTTCCTACGAGGCACCACAGTAGGTTATTGTTGGCGTTCTTTGTGTAGTTCTTGGACCACAGGTCACAGCACCACCCTACAGACTCCCGGCTTCAGGGTTGCCGGCTTCCAGCCTACTGACGAGACGCTTGCCTCGGTTCACCTCACATGGCTGCTTCGCTACAGCCTTTAAATGCTCCAGTTCCAACTCGCAGGCTTTTTGGTGGCCTCCTAGCTCGCTGACCTCTCCTTCAGGATGTCACGCTCTCTCCGGAGCTTGCTCTCCTTGTTCTTCTTTACTGTTTGGCTTAAGTATCCTCGGGGCCCTGACCCCCCACATATCTCATCTCAGCCGCTGTTTATTTACTGCACTTACTCAGGCTCACCCTCCCCACTGGAGGCTGCACATATGTTCTTCTCTTCTTAGCACTTCACCCCGAGCACTTCTCCAAGAGCACCACAGCAACTATCCCTTACCCCCAAACCCTTCTGCACTTGCACGTTCTGAACACTCACAAGGCATAGTAGATTCATCTCACCTCCCTGTTATTCTCATTATTTGTTTGTACTATTAACTCATTTATTTATCTTTGTTGTATTAATTGTCTACCTTCCCCTATCCCCACCCTGTTACCCTGTGGGCGCTTTGAAACAGTTTTCCTAATTGTTTATGCACCTAACAAATTACCAATAAATAAAGTAGCTGGGACTGCCCCAATGTAATATCCGTTTGATTGAAAACAACTGGTCAAACACTCTTCATGCTTGATAGTAGCATTCTTGGGTTCTATTTTGTCCTAGTACCTATCATAGTGAGACTGTCTGACACATTACAATAGCATATTTTCTCCGATTGTACCATCGGTAAGGAAGGGTTGAGTCATGTTTCTACCCTGTAGGGTTGGGAGATAAAGGGGCCATGTCCCAGATGCATGTCCTTGTCCCCAGGAGGGATGTCTCTCCCCACAAGATCCTCCCGCATGTCAACACCCCTAGGGGGGATTATTGATTACCGGCCTCACCTCCCTATCCTCATTGAAAAACGCTCCCCTCTGGGGAGAAGTGACGCCATCTGAAGGATCGTCATAGTGGCTGGATTCTGATCCCCCCACCCAGTTCTCTATTTTGTTCTCCTCGTTAACTCAGGCCCCAACCTGTTAACAAAAAAATATTTGAAAGTTCAGTTCCTGTACTTCTGTTCTTGTTCCTGAATAAGAGGTGCCTCTGGTCCCCAGAAAAAAGGTCCCATTCATTTTCAAAACTCTCATGCAGTTAACACTGATATTCAGCATTTCTCTTAGCTTGATCCTCATTTAAGTCTCTAGTTCTTGTGAATACAATGCTTTACTTAGTTCATCACTTATAGTCCCCCCGATTTTAGCGCTGTGCTGTCAACATCCACAAGTCTAACCAGTAGAACCTGCATCACCCACCAGCATGGCGATGCACACATGCAAGCGGCTCCACCCTATAGTGAGGGGGACAAGGTATGGCTTTCTGCCCTACACCTCCATATTCCAGGTACTCAGAAGTTATTAACCTGCTTGTAGAGCCATATGTTACAGTACAAATAAAAAGCCCAGAGGCAGTTACATTGAAACTTCCTTTTGGGCAATCCCTATATTTAATTTTTCTCATTTCAAACCATGTCATGAGGCAGTACGATTTCCTGTTCACTCAGCCCAGAAAATGGTCCAGGTGTCAGAAGAATAAGAAGTCCAGGCTATTGTGGATTCACGGTTCAAGTATGCCAAGCTGAACTATTTGATCGACTGTAGGGGATATGGACCATAGGATCGTACCTGGGAACCTGCTCATTAGGTACATGCGAATAATTTGGTTTTCAGTTAGACCGCCTTCATCCTGAGTGGTTTGGGGGGATCCAGTCATGGACCTTCGGGCGAGGCACAGAAACATCCACTGTCTTTGCAATCAGGTTGGTGGCTGCCATGGCACCTAGGCAGAAGTCACCTGGGCGCAGAAGTCACATGACGTGCTCCACCACTCACCAAGAACGGCAAACCCAGAAACACAAATGTACAAGGTTAGCACCACAGTGCTTCTAGACTGTTGAGTCCAGTCTTTTGTGCCCCGAGTAGCATTCCCTTCTTTTTTCGATGCCTTCCTGTTATTTTTTCCTCAGATTGGCCCCTCGATCTTTGCAGCCATCCATGTACTTTTCTGACCTTGTTTCTTGACTGCTTCTATCTCTCCCCTATAGCTTCGACATGGACTTGCTGTTCTTTCTGGTGTATGGTGAATATTTGTGTCTCTCGACTCCTCATCCATCCTCCTGCGGTGCTGGTTCCCGATCACAGATGTGAAAGGGAACTGGCGCTGCAGGGACACAGCACGTCTTCAGCGGTAAGTGGGGCGTGCATGGGGGTATGTTGGGGGTGGAGGTGTGGGTTTGTAGGGTTTTTAAATGTATGTTCGCATTGGAAATGTACAAACTTTTTGTGGTGCGTGCATTTCTCATGCAAACTTTTCCGTCACAGACTTTTCCGCAACGGATAAATCACGCAAAGCCTACAGGACCATCACGTAACAGCACAGATTTGAAAAAAGGACAACAGGATGTCATGTATGGGCACTCGTTCCTTTCCAAACCACGGGCTCGTGTCCCTTTAAGAAGTGCGAAACCTGGTGCCTGGAAACTGGCATGGCAACGCTGGCGTCCGCTCTACTCCTCCCACGGTCCACGCCGAGTAGCGCGCCGCGTTGTCATGTGAATTGCCTCCTTATTAGCGCCACCTTCACCTAGATCGGTGCTTCTGATCGCTGATTATTGGCGTTACGAACTCTGTTCAGTGTTATTTCCTTGTATCTTGTTTATCCGATCCTGTCCTTGTTATTCCTGTTTTTTCCCCTCAGTTCCTGATTACCTTTTGGCTCCTCGACGCGGACTGCTATTTGGATTGCTCTTCCTGAACGCTTTGCCTTGAATTGCCTCATCACGAACTCTGACCACGGACCGTTACTGGATTTCCCTTGCCTGCTCCTTGGATACCACGTTACATCAGGTGGTTGCCGGACCCCGTTTGCATACGGTTCTCCACTTTCGGATTGTCCCTGAACTTCTGGTTTTCTCGAGACAACTTGGATCTCTTGGAGTTTAGAATTGGTACACGGACTAGAGACTCCCTGTGTGTACTACCGTCCTCGTGCCGTCGGGTCAGGGTGTTATTAGGCGTCCTCGTGCCGTCGGGTTAGGTTTGGACTTCATTCATTTGTGGATTGCTTGGAACCTTTTCTATGCTTGCTACCCACTCTCTCCTAGGACAGAACCACCGGTAAGCTGCAAACCTCTTCAATTAAATCCGGGGGGAGAAGGGAGGTATGTTTTGTATCCTATGCTAACCAAACTTGTGGGGTACGATTACTGGGACTGCTTCTTTGCCTTGTTCGGTTGTTGGATCTTTTGGCACAACACAAACTCAAACCTTGCTGCTGTGGTGTGTTTGTTATATCTCACATTTGCAGGTCCGGCCTCAAACTGCTGTTGTGTTTTCCTACATCCAGTCCTCCTTTGGCATTTGGCATCTCGACCTGTGTTGCTCCATTGGTACCCCTGGATTTCCATCGGCATCCATTCTTTTCTCCAATTGATCGCTCTGGTTCTTTCTTCAAATCAAAACCAGAGGGGTACAGTGGGAAGAAGAATTCATCGGCTACACTACGTGGCCAATCTGATATCTGACAGAATCAGAAGCCTCAATGGATGCCAATGAGACCTTGGCCACCATCTTGCAATTGGTGGCCGAACTCCGCAATGATATGACCGCTGCCCATACAGCTACGCAGCGGCGCATAGATGATTTGCAAGCAGGTTTGTCGCCTCGGGGGGCTGAGGTGTCTCCTTTGGCAGGTATTCCTGACGCAGGTCCTCTCCCTCCTCAACAGGGCACTGGACCTGTTTATATGACGGCCCAGTTCCCGTTGGCTCCTCCTGAACGGTTTCATGGAGACCCCAAAACATTCAGGACCTTCTTGAATCAATGTAGGTTGCACTTTCTTTGTCGCCCTGCCTCTTTTCCAGATGCAACCACCAAAGCAGCATTTTTGTTGTCCCATCTAGGGGGCACTGCTGCTGCCTGGGCGAATCCATTGCTGGAAGAAGGTAGCCATCTTCTGTATAATTGCAATGCTTTAATAGATGCCATGAGTCGTGTCTTTGACACACGTTATGCCACACAGGCCACTGACTTAGAACTGCTCAGTCTGCAACAAGGCAATCTTTCTCTGCTAGCCTACGTGGCTAAGTTTAACCAGCTGGTGGCAGAAACCGGTTGGCCCGAAGCTAAGAAGGCTTCGCTCTTCTATAAGGGCTTGTCTGACTCGTTGAAGGACACCCTTGCCACGGTTCCAGTGATACCCAAAACGTTCCCCGAGCTATTGGATTTGGTCTTTCAGATCGATTCCCGACAGGCAGCTAGGAAAGGAGAGAAAAGAACAGCTCCTTCGGTTTCTCTTTCTGTTCCCGTTCCTGCTTCGGGGTCCTCTGAACCTATGCAAATAGGGGCACTACGAAACCCTCTATCGGCAGACATCAGAGAACACCGCAAAAAGAACGGTCTATGTTTTTGCTGTGGAGCATCTGATCGCCTGCTCAGGGAATGCTCTAAAAGACCTACCAAGAAACAGGGAAACGCCAAAACCCAGTGACTGAAGGGATCCAGATGCCGGGTGTTTCATCTACAGATCCCCCTTTGTGTAGCCCTTATTGTCTGGCTGTGTCACTCACGGCCTCCGGTCTTGAGAGAAAGGATGTTAGCATGGTTTTGGACTCCGGAGCCACAGGGAATTACGTGGATGCCTCCTATGCGAGGGAATTGGGTCTTCCGATTGTCCTTCAATCGTGTCCTGAAATGGTGAATGCTGTTGACGGCTCTTCCCTGGTCTCTGGGTTAGTGACGGAACGCACCATCGATCTGGTCATGACCACGGATTGTCATCAGGAAAGCATATCCTTTGACCTCATTGCCGCACCACAGTTCAGATTCATACTAGGTCTGCCTTGGTTCAGGCTGCATAATCCTTCTGTGGACTGGTATTCAGGGGACGTGTGTTTTCTCTCGGATTTCTGCGAGAGTCATTGTCTGACAACCCCTTCGATGGTCAATCCAGGCCGTGTTCTCTCTGAGCTAGCTGGTACCGTGGGAGCAGTTATCAATACCACGCTTCCTTTGGCATACCAAAAGTACAAGGATGTTTTCGATGCCCAGGGGGCAGAGGTACTTCCGCCACACAGACCCTACGACTGCCCTATTGAGCTGGTTCCAGGGGCCAAGGTACCCTTGGGGCGGATTTACTCCTTGACACCAAAGGAAGACCTGATTTTGAAGGACTATATTAAGCAGTCCTTGGACACTGGTTTTATACGCCCTTCTCGTTCGCCTGCTGCCTCACCCTTGTTCTTCATCCCAAAAAAGGAGGGGGACCTTCGCCCTTGCATCGACTATCGGGCTTTAAACGCAGTCACGATCAAGAACCAATACCCGATTCCCCTGATTTCGGTTCTGCTGGATCAGTTGGGTTCGACCGAGGTGTTTACTAAACTGGACTTAAGGGGTGCATACAATCTTGTACGGATACGCGTGTAACGCTCACCTGGCTCCCACGGAGGCGCTGGTCTGGTCTTGGTTGCTGTGGCCTCTTCAAGCGTGATGCGCAGAATTCGGACCACCGATTGAACAGGACCCCCAAATCTTGCTTGTCTGGCCCGTAGGAATATCCTTCTGCAGATGAGAAAGGGGATTAACTGTCTGCTGAATAGTGTGCTTGCTCCCCCCTTTCCCCCTTCGTTCTTCTCTGACTTCCTCCAAAACCCCCGGTTTAAGCTCACCTTATGGTTTGGAAGGATGAACTCTCCATCCTGCTTCTGGTGCAGGGGCGCGCGTTCGTCCAGTTACTTCACTGGTTTTCAGAATGGCGCTCGCACATCCACTTGAATTTTCTGAGCGATATGCCGTAAGTATGAAGATGCAAAAGTTCAAGTGTGAGCCTCCTTTTATGTTGTTTTTTCTGTCCTTTATTTCAGGTGCAGAACAAAGGCGATGCGTTGAGGGGTTAAATTGACGGTGGTAAATCAGGTGAGTTAGTGATGGGGGTGACCCCTCTAAATGTCTTTATAATTCCCCAGTAATGTCTTTTGTCCTTTCCCCATAGGGGCCGGGGTGCGGTACCTGCCAAAGATGCGGCGCCGACCCGAGATGTGGAATGGTTCACCAAGAAAAGCCGGTAAGTAATATGGCTGAAAATTCGGCTTTCCTCTTGTGTTCCCTTGCTCACCTTTTGTCTCTTCTTCTCTCCCCTAGGTGCAGAGATGTGGCGACTGGTGCTGAGAGCCGCGATGGAGCCGGGCGGCGTCTCGGGAACAGGTGAGTGAAGCGCGGCGCTGCAGTGAGCAACGCGGTGCTTTTAAATGGAAGTCTTCCTTCAGGAATGCTGGCGTGAAGATTCCGGATGCAGGTAAGAAGGTTGAATAAGTTCTTGGTTTTCACCTTTCTCTTCTCTTATTCCCTTACAGGTGTTCCAGGTTCGAGGCGGGCGTGGCTGGAGTCCAGGTGCGGGAGCAGACATGGTGAGCGTTCAGCTGCTGGGATGCAGAACAACGCGAAGCACGTGTGGCTGTCCGGGCATGGCTTAAATAGCTTTGGAAGAAGTTCCAGGTGAGTATTCTTCCACAGCCCCACCCAAGTAACAAAATAGTTCCTTCAGAAAAATAGTTCCTCCTAAGCCTCATTTGGCTTGGTTCTTCATGCAGCATGGTCTGCATCAGGTGAGTGTGCAGCATGGTCTGCTTCAGGTAAGTGCACCAAACATTTCCCCTTATGAGCCTGGCGCCTATGGCGCCAGGACTGATGTCCAACATGAGCCTGGCGCCAACGGCGCCAGGACAGAGTCCAAAGAGCCCCTATAAAGGGCCGCTGGGCTTTTACCTGGGGGCGTGATGCCTGCTCCCGGGGGTGCTGGGCCTGGCCTGGTGCTCTGGGGGTAGGCATCATGACAACGCGAAGGCGATGAATGGAAAACCGCTTTCAAAATGAAGTATGGCCTCTTTGAGTACTGCGTTATGCCTTTTGGCCTGTGCAACGCCCCAGCTACCTTTCAGTATTTCATTAACAAGGTATTCCATGACATGTTGGACCAATATGTGATCGTATACTTGGATGACATCTTGATTTATTCCCCCTCGATTGCTTCTCATTTCACTCATGTTTCTAACGTATTGCAACGACTGAGGGATAATCGTCTATATGCCAAGCTGGAGAAGTGCATGTTTCATGTTACTGAGGTGGAATTCCTGGGCTATAACATTACCAACCAGGGCGTGCAGATGAGCAGTTCCAAGGTATCCGCTATTCTGGACTGGCCTCGTCCCAACATGTTGAAAGCCTTGAAATCGTTTCTTGGCTTTGCCAATTTTTATCGGCGGTTTATCCAAGACTTCTCTGCCCTTGCTTCTCCACTGACGGCCCTTACCAGCACTAAACACCCGTTTAGGTGGAATGCGCAGGCACAAGTAGCCTTCGAAACCCTGAAGTCTGCCTTCACCTCTGCTTCTGTTCTCCAGCATCCAGATATAAATACACCATTTGTCATTGAAGCCGATGCCTCTGATGTAGCCTTGGGCGCTGTTTTGTCCCAGCATTGTCCAGACACCAAAAGCCTACATCCAGTGGCTTACCACTCCAGAAAGCTTACACCCTATGAAAGAAATTACACTATCACGGAGCGCGAGTTATTGGCTGTCAGAGACGCATTCTTGGTTTGGAGGCATCATCTGTTGGGCTCTCCCGAACCGGTCCAGGTCTTCACTGATCACAGGAACCTCTTGGCCTTGCAGTCGGTGAAATGCACCACGGCTCGCCATGCTAGGTGGCATGAATTCTTTTCGATGTTCAATTTCATCATCACCTACCGTCCTGGTTCCTTGAACTCAAAAGCAGATGCCCTTTCTCGACTTCATGGATCTCCGAATCTTTCCAACCTTCACAGCTCCCTGTTACTACCTAATCAAGTGGTGTGTGGTTGCACGTTACGTCCCTCCTTACCCGTCTCGATTAAGGACTGGGTGAGTACCCATCCTTCCGAGGTTGCCAGCCTTGGTTTGGAACTCGTTCACTCACTACCCTATAAAAAGGGAAAATATTCTTGCCAGATGCTAATACCCGGCGTACCGCCATGCAGTGGTGCCATGATGCTGCAGTACCAGCCCATCCAGGGGTTGGAAAGACCTTGGACCTCTTGGGAAGATGGTGCTGGTGGCCCTCTATGAACCAAGACATAAGGGAATATATAGCGGTTTGTACTGTTTGTGCCCAGTGCAAACATCATCATGGTAAACCTGTGGGCCTACTTCAACCCATGCCTGTACCCGATGCCCCATGGAAAATGCTTTCTATGGATTTCGTCGTGGAACTACCTATGGTGAACGGGTACAACACTATCTGGGTAGTGATTGACTACTTTACCAAGATGGCTATGTTTGTGCCATGCCAGGGTGTCCCTACTGCTCCGGTGCTAGCGGATCTGTTCTTGAAGAACGTGTTTAGAAGGTCCGGCCTACCTACTATGATCATCATGGATCGGGGACCGCAGTTCACTTCTCACTTTTGGAGGTCATTGACCACAACCCTGGGTATCGATGGCAGATATTCCAGCGCTTACCACCCTCAAACAGACAGTCAAACGGAGAGGCTAAATGCAACCATGGAACAGTACCTCCGTTGCCTCACCTTTCAACGTCAAGGTACCTGGGTCTCTGTATTGCCGTTGGCGGAATTTGCCTACAATAATTCCCTCCATTCTGCGACCCATATGTCCCCATTTTACGCAATGTATGGTCGACATCTGCGTTCCTTGCCTCTTGGTGCAGAACTGCCATTCCACAATCCCGCTGCTTTGAGTTGTTTTAAGAGGCTCTCAGATACTCATGCCTTAGTAAAAAGCCAACTGGTTCTGGCTCATGAATGTCTGGTTGTCTACAAAAAACCTACGATTACCGGGTCGACGGGCCTTGTTACCTCGTTTTGTGGGTCCTTATTAGATTCTGCAGGTCATAAATCCAGCGGTGGTTCGTCTAGCCCTACCTTCGAGTTGGAGGATACATCCGGTGTTTCATGTGTCCTTGGTGAAACCTTGTCACCCATTGACCAAACTGCCTTCACGCCCTTCTCCTGTTAGGGTGCATGGTTTCGACGAATATGAGGTGGCTGCAATCCTGGACACCAAGGGGCGCAGGGGGCGGCGTTTATACTTGGTTGATTGGAAGGGCTATGGTCCGGAGGACCGCACCTGGGAACCGGCTGGAAACATTCATGCCCCTGTCCTTTTGGCCCGTTTCTGGTCCACTCGGGGGGTGAGGGCCCCTTTGCGGGAGGATACTGTCATGTATGGGCACTCATTCCTTTCCAAACCACGGGCTCATGTCCCTTTAAGAAGCGCGAAACCTGGTGCCTGGAAACTGGCATGGCAACGCTGGCGTCCGCTCTACTCCTCCCACGGTCCAGGCCGAGTAGCGTGCTGCGTTGTCATGTGACTTGCCTCCTTATTAGCGCTACCTTCACCTAGATCGGTGCTTCTGATCGCTGATTAGAGGCGTTACGAACTCTGGTCAGTGTTATTACCTTTTGGCTCCTTGACGCGGACTGCTATTTGGATTGCTCTTCCTGAACGCTTTGCCTTGAATTGCCTCGTCACGTACTCTGACCACGGACCGTTACTGGATTTCCCTTGCCTGCTCCTTGGATACCACGTTAAATCAGGTGGTTGCCGGACCCCGTTTGCATACGGTTCTCCACTTTCGGATTGTCCCTGAACTTCTGCTTTTCTCTCGACAACTTGGACCTCTTGGAGTTTAGAATTGGTACACGGACTAGAGACTCCGTGTGTGTACTACCGTCCTCGTGCCGTCGGGTCAGTGTGTTATTAGGCGTCCTCGTGCCGTCGGGTTAGGTTTGGACTTCATTCATTTGTGGATTGCTTGGAACCTTTTCTACGCTTGCTACCCACTCTCTCCTGGGACAGAACCACTGGTAAGCTGCAAACCTCTTCAATTAAATCCGGGGGGGAGAAGGGAGGTATTGTCATGATCTCTGCTTCCAAAAGGTCAGGGTTTTCCCAACTCCCTTGGAAGCAGATCCATAACCCAGGTTCCGAGTGCCAACCAGTCCCAATTGGGACCTTTTGGACCCAGTCCTGGCGCCAGTGGCACCAGGCTCATAAATATGCCCAGTCCCAGCGCTGGAAGCGCCGGGCTCATAATGCTTGGGTGGACTTACCTGCAGCAGACCATGCTGCTTACTTGCCTGCCAGTTGAGCCTCTGATCCTCTTCTGTTTGGAACTACTTTTCCTGTTGGGTGGGGCAGGAGCCACTCCCTAGATTCAGAACACTGGAACTCTTCTGGAAAGCAGGAACTCTTTTCTTACCTAGGCGTGGCTGTGGAAGGAGACACCTAAGCACTACAGGAGGCTATTTAAACCACACCCGATGGATGAATCTTGCTTTGCGTTATTCTGCATCCTCTGCAGCAGAACGCTCATCGTGTCTTCTGCATCTGATCCTGGGCCTAAGGAAAAAGGCTTACCATCCTGAATCCAGTCTTCAGCAACACCTATAAAGACAAGAAAGAACAGGTTAGCATTACGGTCTTCAGTGACAGCTCTTCACTTACCTGGTCCATCGGCTGTCACCAACGCCTCGCGCTGCATTCCGGCATCTGAAAGACAAAGGCTTACCTACTCTTCGTGCGCTCCGGAGGTCTTCACACTGCATTCCGGCATCTGAAAGACAAAAGCTTACCAACTCTTCGCACGCTCCGGAGGCCTTCGGCGCTGCATCCCGCATCTGAAAGACAAAACAAGGTGCGTTTAAAGACATTGGGGAACTTTAATACTCACGTGCCATTACTCCTTTCCACATCTAACCCAGTGGGTATTCCGGCACACTGCAGCCGCTCCGAACTTGTACCTGCAAAATAAAAAGACAGTTAGAGCGCATCGTGAAGCAGGCAACAAGCGCTTACTTACGTGCTTCCAGGCGCTTCTATTCATCACACGGGCTCCATCTTCAACTCACTTCAGCCCGTCATCCGCCATCGCCGGAACCCTGCAAAACAAGAAACATCATTACTAAAGACTTTAAAGACATTAGAATTACTCGAAACTTACCGTTCGTGCAGTAAACGACGGACAGCAGTCCTCTGAAGTCAAGAGGCCTGCTCCCCTTATCCAGTGAAGAAACTTGTTACAGCACTCTGCCCCGAGGCAGATGGAGAGCACGGCGTTCACTTACCTAAGACATCTTACCCTTCGAGTCAGACATACAGTGCACAGAGGTCCAGCCCAAAGAGCCAGCCGTGTGTTACACATCACCTTTGAAGATACGGTATACGCCCAGTCAAGACCGGCGCCTCTACGGGAATCAGGTGAGCGTTACAGGTATGTTTTGTATCCTATGCTAACCAAACTTTTGGGGTACGATTACTGGGACTGCTTCTTTGCCTTGTTCGGTTGTTGGATCTTTTGGCACAACGCAAACTCAAACCTTGCTGCTGTGGTGTGTTTGTTATATCTCACATTTGCAGGTCCGGCCTCAAACTGCTGTTGTGTTTTCCTACATCCAGTCCTCCTTTTGGCATTTGGCATCTCGACCTGTGTTGCTCCATTGGTACCCCTGGATTTCCATCGGCATCCATTCTTTTCTCCAATTGATCGCTCTGGTTCTTTCTTCAAATCAAAACCAGAGGGGTACATTGGGAAGAAGAATTCATCGGCTACACTACGTGGGCAATCTGATATCTGACACAGGATACAATGCGGTACACACCAACACCCTCCCCACATCCCAGAAATCTCCCCCATCTGTTAGTTCTTCCCCCCACCCCTTTCCATTAATATTCTGTCCATTCGTTCCTCCCTTTCAGAATTTGTTTAAATCCACTGGAAACCTTAGCTCATCCAACAGCTTTGCACCACTCCAGCGTTAACCAGTCTTCCTCCTCGGGATCTCTAGTTTTTCTTAATATATCCAATTCCGCCATCCCACATCTTCGAACATCCTCCTTCCAGTGCACCACTGCCAGACCCTGGGGTCTCTTCCAGGCTATGGCCACCAACCTTTTTGCTAGTACCCACATAAACTGGGCTAGGCGATTTCAAAGTTTGTCGCTCCCCCCCTACCCTCTGGGAGCACACCCCCAAACACATCCTTGGACAGCATTACAGACTAGATCCAGGCAATTTGTTAATCTTTGCAATCCCAGCTTGCCAATAGCATTTCACGACCAGACCTCCCCAGAGCATGTGCCACATCCCCACTGACCCCATCGCACACCGGGGGCAGTCCCAACTCAGTGCAGTATTCATCAGAATGAGCTTTTTAAAGCCCCAGTAGGACTACCCTCTGGCCCAGCTGAGACTCAAGACCCAACAAAAGCTTGGGAGATATCTGAAACTCCTCTGAATCTTTGTAACACCGAGCTAACTGGCCATTTGGGAAGAATGTCGGGAACAGCTAGCACCATTACTGTCCCCTTCCATTACCATGCCCCCCCCTAAAATGGGTACCTGGCTTAGGGGCTCAAGATCACCACTTGACTCCTAGGTCCCCTGTGCTACCTTTGTTGCCTGAAAAGCGTGGAGGCTTTTCAGCATTTCATGCTTGCTAACCTTATTGTTACAGGGGAGTCCTCATTCCTGACCATGAAGGGCGGTAGATTTCAAGCACTGCCTTACAGTACTTTCATGTTGGCTGTCTGCACTAGATACCAACCGCTGGCCACCAGTGTGATGACATGGCTACTGTTCTGCAGAAGAACAGGGATGTGCAGTGAATGAAACCTCTATTCTGCCCCACATTACTACCAAACTAGTAGTGATCTCAAACATAAAGGTGAAATTGGCACAACATGAACGGTGCACCTCCTTTGTCTTTTTAAGGTAGACTTGGCTGAAGGCAGGCTATAGTTCAAAAGGGATGTGAGCTAATACAGAAGCGTCCAAACAGCAATAGTACTGTGATACCAGAAATACAAGAATGTCCAACCTAGGTTCTAAAAAAGGAGTCTGTCATTAAAAACTAAAATTACACACAATACAAGCACTAATAACACACTGAAGTTCAATGAAGAAGGTCTTTAAAAAGGTAAAGAGTGGGGTCTTACATGTAACTAGGTCTCTTTAAGGCAGGCTAAGGGGGCAGAACAATTTCAAATACCTTTTAGATATGCCCTTGTTCCTCGACAGTGGCTACTTGGCCCTTGAATCGAGTATGTCAAGACAATTGAGTCCACTTGAGATGGCTCGACAATGCATTGCAGTCTGTAGTGGCGATCTGCTTGAGTCGAGTAAAGAACATCCAGTTGCTGGTCGAGATGTTGTCTCAAATCAGTTGACACGGCTTGAAAAGATCCAACGATGCAATGCTGGTCTTCAGTGATGATTGGTTCAGAGACTATAGTTATACGCAATGGCTGAGCCAGCGACTCAACAGCTCAAAAATCAGACTGAAAGTGGTGAGTGTCAAAGATAGCACCAGGTGCTTGCAGCAGCTTGAAAAATGACTTCCAAGCGGTTGAGTCAGCTCAAAATCATATCAAAGTCGGAAAACGGAACCCAGGCCTTTGCCTGGATATGTGGCTACTGGGAGAACTCATCCAGGGTCCCCAGGGGCAAGGAGAGTCCTTGATCTGCATTTCCAAGCCAGGAAGGTTTTCCAGGAGCACATGCAGAGGCAATCACTTCAAGTGAACAGGAACCTGGGTACCTATGGTCTCAGCTGCAGGTTGCTTGCCCAGACAGAACGTCACCTGAAATGTACCTCTGGGATGGGCGAGAAACTGGTCTTTCTCCTTTCTTTAAGCCTTTATCTTCACTAATATGGCATAGGACATTGGGGCACACTGTGCCCGCAATAAAGTTCCCGGTGAAATCCTTCTGTAGTCCAAAGATTCAGTTTAAGGGGCCGTCTCATGCACTGATAAATTCAATCTGTCACTGTGGATTGTTCCACTTCAAGTGTTCTGGAAGGCTGCAGACCTGGGTGCTGGAATGTTGCAACTGAGCACAAATGTCCTGTTTTGGGTGAAACTCAGTCCCAGACAATCAATACATTGAAAGCCCTGACGGAAGGGTCACTAAAAACCAAGCTGACAATGAAAGGGTTTTGTCAATATAATCGTAGATTCCCAAAAGTCATCATGTCAAAACCAGAATATTTAGATATTAATGTGCCACCAGGTCCTGGGAGTTCACAACTGCATAATTTGCCTCAGGGCTGCCAATCATGATTAAAATCAGTCCCTGGCTTTTGGAACTTTGGGCTCCATCAGGCAGTTTGCAGGAATATACATGTTACTCTGTAACTGCCATGTTGCCAAGCTACAAGGCAGTTTCTGAAGGGTGTCCGTAGAGAGACTCAGCACAGTTACATTTTTACATTGTACTTTTCAGCATGGAGCATTTATGAAAGTGAGTCAGATTAGCATAACTCACTTTCAGAGGTAGAGTTACCAGCATCATTTTGAGTTACAACAATCAAAAAAAGATCAGGTTAGTCCACCAAAACATATGGCATTCTATCAGACCTCCTTACAACCAAGGAACAAGCCATTCGGCATTCCTCCTGCCTTTTTGTCAGATCCCACCACCACTGGAGCCATTCATATTCCATTGATGGTACACTAGGGAAGAAAGTCTTACCATCTTCTTGGGGTATCAGACCATTAGTTCCTGCATGGCTTGGCACATATTACACTGCATCCTCGGTCTCATGTGTAATATCTGCATTGCCCATGTTATCCCAGAACTCATTCTCCACCGAGTGGCTTGCGGTTGGTACCTGAGTGTGCTAGTCAAGGGAGGCTTCTTACAAGCAGCATTTTGCATTGATGATAAACTACTTGCAATGATTGATAAAGCACTTGTTTTTGGTGACTGAAATCTACACACAGAGGTTTTAACAAAACAATTCATCTTTATTGCCATTATTAGTATTATTATTCAAATTATTTCCAAAATATACGCAAAGTTCCTTCATGTGACAACTTCATTAGAGCGACGATTAATAATGTTTATTGATAATCCAGGGCTCTCTGAATTGAGGCAGCTAGCAAAGTGGTGTGAATCCTCTCAGGAGGCAGTTAGTGCGATTGGCTCCATTCTTCAATTTTCACAGGCAAGTCCAGTTTAACTACAGCAGTAAACAACCTCTGCAGCAGGAAGTGCATCATTTTCTATCTGGGTTGTTAGAATTAGTAGCATTCCAAATGTTTTATTTTTTGAAAGAGGCGAGGTAAGCATACCAGAACAAAGCCACAAGGTTGGCAAACAGCACTCGGAACTGGAAGGAAAAAAAAAAGACATTTACCAAGAGGCTGTGTCAATTAGTCATTTATAAACTACTGAATTTGATCCGATCTTTCATCTTGTAGCTCATCTTAGGAAAAACATCCAACAAGGTGTAAACATATAGTTCAAGTGGTTCACGGTTTATGGGAGGGCATCAAACTTCATACTTATACCTGCCCGTTGAACAGCTCTCAATCCACGGCAAGCCATATAAGCCTACAACATGCATATTGACTTCAACTGTGTTGGTAAATAGATGCATTTCACAGATGTGCTGTCACATGGTCTGGGACCGGACCCTGTCCAGTGGGGATGGTGACTCCTTTCAACCTGGGGTGGGACGCTTTCCAGAGGATTTTCCAGAGCCAGTATTGGCACCGGGAGGGATGTGGGAGTTGGGAGGGCCTCCGACTCTACTTGTGCCTGGCTAAGTGAACTAAGTAGAAACCTTTTCTTGCCCCATGCCTGCGATGCAGTGCTGACCAGTCTTTCTTTTTATCCCACAGGAATACATTACCCAGAAGGCCTGGCAATCGGGAGATAGCCAGCCAGGAACTGCAAGACCGCAGCATGAACCGCACATAAATCTGGCACTCCAGATGCTCTACATGACACAGATTCCGAAATTGATTGTACCTTTAGCAGGTCGGCAAATCAGTTTGCATCTCAAACCAGAAATCCAGATACTCCGTTAATTCCTGATACTAACTCCGGAAGGTCCTACAACTTTAGCCGGCTGCCATTATCAAACTCTGGTGTACGTGCTGAGGAAACAGGGGGGTGGCACTTCAAGCCCATTATTTGTGTTTGTATATCTGTACCCCAAACCCTGGGGATAAGGAAGCCAGCTGTTGGCCTGGTGAATCAGCTGAGGGAGAGAACTAATGGAAGGGGAGGCTAAAAAGGGACATGGAAATCAAGGCAGTGTAGGTTTTTCCGGTGCAGTCAATGGAGGAGGATCAGAAGACAAAGAGGACGAAGGGCGGTGCAAACGAAGAAAGTGGTGCTTGGGTGTGAGAACGTATGCAAGGTGAGTGAGACTAAGAGTGAAATGAGATTGAATGGGCAGGACTGGCAGAGTGAAAGAAGGGTGACTCTGGGAGATGGTATGTTTGAATATAGTAGAGTGAAACATGGGATTAGTAGAGTGGAGGGGGAGAGTAGTGGAGGGGAGAGTAGGGGAAGAGAGTGAAGGAGAGGAGTAGTAGAAAGGAGATCAGAAGGACAGAGATAGGAAAAGAGTGAGCGAGTTAAAGGGAAAAAAAGGATACATCACCAGGGTTACGAGTACAAGAGTGTACAATGAAAGCACCTTGTAAAACCTTGTGATTTGAAGAAATCTATTGTTTACACTATTCTTATTGTGGGACCCAGGTTAGGATTCACCTAGATTGTTCTCAGAGGATGCAAGATAGATCAGGCATATGCTTTAAGGCCATAACGATCAGTCAGTCTGATAATAAGTAAGGGGGGATACCGAGCTCTAGTGACTGTCTTGGGGTGCAGGGACCCCTGGAAATGGGAAGGAATGGCCCAGGGGAGAGGACAGAAAGAGACAGCCCACTGGGAGCCTGTTCTCAATCATTTTACTGGAAACCCTTGAGCTGTCTTCGAGAGTGTGTTCTGGAGGCCATTTTTGACAGTGCATTCACATCTATTGGCTTTGACAGTCTTGCGGTTTCAGGCATAAGTGAAATGATTATTACACCCTTTTTTGCATGATGGAGATAAAACCAATTCATTGCAAGTGATGCAAGAGGGTGCTGACTTGGAGTAAGAGGAGCGATGTGTGTTCAAAATATATTTTTTCTATGTAAAAAAGCACATAGATAGAGGAAATATGAAAAGGGTTATTTCCTGTCTTGTATTTAAATACTAATAATTTAGTCAAAGCAATCCTTTGTGCTTTGCCAAAAATGTGCATGCATAGCAATTTATCGGTTATCCTCTAGCTTTATTATGGAAATACAGAACTGCGAACCTAATGATACAAAACAAGGACGGCTATTTGGTAAACACGAGAAGTGTATTTTGAAAGGCTTTGTTACACCGTAATAGAACCATATGTAAGGGATCAGAATAAGACTCGGACAGGGGGCGCTAGCGAGCCGAGCAAGATGGCGGCTTCTTAGGGAGCTCTATGTGGCTCAGAATTAATCCTGTTTCATCCATTCTTCTGTGGGGCCAACTTCATTGCTGACCACGCTAATCTGATGCCCGAAGCCGAGCTGCCCGCTCCTATGCTTTCCTGAGCTCGAAACTCCTAATATTACCTGACATACAGGCGCCTTTCTGCAGCCCGCAGATCGCAGTGAACCGACACCCGCGAGGTTCCGCGCACTCGGAATGTATCCTGAGGAACCCTGACAGTCTTGGCTCCCTCCCGCCCTGACCGAAAACAAATCCTGCAGCCTATCTAATTTCCCTGCTGATCGGCAAAATTCCGGCCGAAATTGGAGCTCCGGAACCCCAGAATCCCGCTCCCATACGTGAGGCCCAGGACCCGTGAAGTGGCCCAGCGGAGTTCCAGGCGCCCGTGCTTGGGCTCAGCGCCGGGTATAGAGAAGGCCAGCGGAGTCGGAGGAATCCCCGCCCAGCCGGTAGACCCGAAGAGAAATCTCCCATGAGTGCGCAGAGACTGTGGCCCTGCGGCGCTGCGGGTGAGTGTCGCTGCCGCCCCCACCTGCGTGGGGCTGTGACTGCGGTTGGCGAGCCCATCCGGCAACTGCTGTGCGTGCCAACGACGCTGAAGAAGCAGGCTTCGAGAGGACAGAACAGTGAGACGCCGGGCTGCAGCACTCCCCCGGGCCCGCCCGGACCTCACTGCTGACTCGCCCCTGGCGGCGGACGGTGCCCGGCAGGGCTGCTTATAAAGTGAACCGGACGGAGCAAAGATAAGGCGCACGCAGCATAGACCTTGTTATTCCCGTGCTGGGCCTTTAGCGCCGCTGGCAATCTCCACCATACGCTGCAGCCGCACACCCTACCGGGAAGAAGCTCCCCGAGGAGGCGGGTTGACGTGCGCACCCTCTGTGCACGAAGAGACACGGCGGTCTCCGTCCCCGCGGTGAAGGTAAGAGCCCTGCCGGGCACTTAGGTCGCTATATCTGCACCCTGCAACCTGTGCCCATACTGAGAACCAGCACCAAACTCAAAGCCTGGGAATAAACCCGACAACGCCTCGAGCTAGACGAGTTGCGGAGCTACGCGCCATCCCTTCATTCCTGAAGCACCTTTTTAAGGCTCACTCCAGCACGGCCCCCCCAGAATAGCAATACGCAGATCACCCTGTCCGCCTGGTGGTGTAATAAAGCACAGAATATCTACGTGGTCAAGGCTATCCATTTCGAGGAATTTGCATATAACCAACTACCAACCACATTCCAAGCACTACCAGAACCTCGATACGTGGACCCTGACTCAACATAATAGTGCACCAACCACGCTCACTGTCAGGAGAAGGTGCCTTGGACGGTCACAAATCAGGGGGAAGAACGACAAGACACAGAAAAAAACTGAATTTTGAGGCCAGCTCCTCCGCCAGGTCAACAAATACCACGAGCAGACCTGTGTCCCCGGCTATGGACGGTGAACCTACGGTCCCCTGGCCTCGACATCAAAGAAATCCTTCTGGATCTAAAAGCTGGAATAGGCGACCTAGGAAGCAAACTAGACAACTTGTCGTCCAAAGTGGATCGTATTCAACACCGCCTTGACCAACACGCTGAGAGGCTGGACAATGTCGAACAACGTGTGTCCGATCTTGATGATGGTACGGCGTCCCTGACCACTAGGGTCTCTGCGCTGGAATCCCAGGTGAAAAGCATCGCTGCTAAAAACGAAGATTTGGAGGGCCGTTCCCGCAGGAACAACATTAGAAGTATCGGAGTCAGGGAGCAACAACTCCAGTGTAAGATGGAGGACCATGTTGAACGTATCTGTTCTGAACTGTTCGGACCGGAAGTTCTCTCACAACTATTCATCGTGGAAAAGAGCGCACAGAATCCCCACAGCTAGACCTATCCCAGGAGCGAATCCACGTCCAATCATAGCCAGACTACTAAATTACAAAGACCGAGATGCAATACTCAAAGCGGCCAGAGAGAAAGGGAAACTCCAATTTGATGGCGACCCCATCCAGTTCTTCCCCGATTTCTCACCTTCAGTTCAAGCACAGAGGCGTTCCTTCACATCAATCAAACGGAGACTACAAGACAATCATATACTCTACTCTATGCTGTTTCCCGCCAAACTCCGTATCCAGCACGACGGGAAAGCCCACTTCTTTTCCACGCCAGAGGAGGCTGCTGAATATCTAGATCGGGCTGGCTGTAGATCTGCTTCCAACAACCTGAACCCACGACGCGAAGAGCCCATGCGGAGGGACCCACCATAAGCTTCCAAACTCGGCAAGACGCAGCGAAATAGACCCCTCAGATGTCATCGACATCCACCATTCACCACAGAACCTCACAACTAAATGTTTCTGAGCCACATTGCCTCTTGCACGGCGTCTAACGCCCTAAGCACAGCACTGTCTGTAGTTCAACTGTTAAGGGTGGGTACACCGTGGGCAGGTTGGGGGTTGCCCACGCAGGGGAGGGTTGTAAAAGTTACTCAGTTACCTCAACTAGCTTTGTTATGTTCTAGCATGCAGTTACCACAGAATCCTTTGTCGCAACCTGCAGTCTTCAACAGCTCCTTTCTCACGTATACGCACTATCTGATCCGAACAGACGGGATGGCTCTCATCCCCTTCTTGCTATCTCCTCAGACTGGGTACTATTAAAATCGCCACTTGGAACATCAGGGGTGGCAATCAACCCGCTAAACTCAGGAAGGTCCTCCAATACCTGCGCAGGTACAGGGTCAATATTGCCATGTTACAAGAAACCCACCTCCTACCAGCTGCAGAACACCTCTGGGCCCGCTCATGGGGCTGCCATCGCTACTTTTCTTCACACTCTTCATATGCGAGAGGCTGATCGACAGAAGAGCTAATTTTAGTCTGATTGAATTCAAGAAAGACGAGGAGGGCAGGTCACTTTTGGTGAGGGGACTGCTGGCTGGGAAAGAAATAATACTGGTGAACACTTACGCCCCTAACACCGACGGCCCGAACAATTTCAACTGGGTCATGTCTCATCTAGCACCATATACCCCAGCAACAATCATTTGGGGCACGGACCTCAATACCCACTTAGATCCCCTAATGGATAAATCCCACAGCGTAAACAACAGGACCCCCAAAGCCAGTCGCCAGATTACTGAAATCTGCCAGACCTTCGAGCTATCTGACATTTGGAGACACACCCACCCGAATTTGAAAGAATACACATACTACTCGTCGGTCCACAACACCAGTTCCCGCATTGATTACATAGTAGCCACGACCCACAGCCCTTTTCACTGGACTAATTGCCAAATCCTGTCTCGGTCCCTCTCGGATCACTCCATGGTCGTTCTCGAGTGCACAATGCCTGATACCCGGAAAACCACACCCAACTGGAGATTTATATTGGGCGCGCTCCTTGACCCGATTTTTGCGTCCGAGCTCCTGCAGGAGATTACCACCTTCCTCGAAGTCAACCAGGAGTCGGTTGCCTCAGCCGGCACCTTGTGGGAAACTCTAAAATGCTATGTACGTGGGGTGTGCATGGCTAAAGGAAATGGTATCCTAAAATTGATTCGGCGCGAGCTATCAGAGAGCGAACAGCACCTGAAAGACTTTGAAATTAAACAATCCACTTCCTGAGACCCACAGATCCGAGCCGACCTCAAAACAGAACTAGGCAAATTCTGTGAGATTGCGGAGCGTGAGTCGAGGTTCTTGGGCTGTCGGCACAGAATCAGGCAGTATGGCGAGGGGCAGAAACCTGGGGCACTTCTAGCTCGCCTCCTGAGGCTTGATCAGACCCTCCCTCGTGTGGAATGTGTCCGCGATACGCATGGAAAGCTGGTCTATACTGAGGAAGAGATTGTCAACACATTCCACGTATTCTTCCAGAACCTATATAGTTCACAATGCGCAACGACTCCGGAGGCTATCCAGAGCTATCTTAATGACACTGAACTGTATTGGGTGATCCAAGAGCTGCGTGAACCACTGAATGCTCCTATATCACAGGAGGAAATTATTGAGGCAATAAAAGCCCTTCCAAACACTAAAGCGCCAGGCCCCGATGGACTCACAGGAGAATTTTATAAGGCACATGCACTCACGATAGCCCCATTACTCCTTCGGGTCTGTGAAGAGGCCCTGGAGTGAGACACCCTCCCACCTACCCTTCGCGAAGCCAGCGTAGTTCTTATCCACAAACCAGGCAAGCCCCGCAATGACTGCTCCTCCTACAGGCCGATTTCCCTAATTAATCTTGACAATAAGATCTTTGCCAAGATTCTAGCGACATGGCTCCTCCCCCTCATGCCTGCGCTGGTGCTGGGCGACCAAGCCGGCTTCATCCCAGGTCGTAACACAACATACGGCATTCGTCGTCTGTTTGGAGTCATTGCAGCACTTGACCCCGCACAGCAGGCTATTGTGGTCCTATTGGACGCAGAGAAGGCATTCGACTCCGTCGAATGTCCATATCTCTTCGCAACACTCACACAAATGGGCCTAGGGACACTCTTCATTAAAATGGTTTCACTTCTATACAAGAACCCCCGCTCCTACATCACCCTGGGCAACACTTAATCCCCCGGAGTCCAATTAGAGCGCGGCACACGTCAGGGCTGCCCTTTGTCAGCTCTTATATTCGCCCTAATTATGGAACCTCTCGCCTCCAGATTAAGAGTTCACCGAATTAATCGAGGCCTTACTCTGGGCCCTCACAAGTTGATAGTCTCCCTATATGCGGACGACGTACTGTTGTTCATCAACAATCCCCAAATTAATCTTAATCCCATCATGCGTGAGGTGATTCTCTTTAGTGGGATCTCCGGGTTGAAAATTAATCACTCCAAATCAATACATTTTCCCACTGACAGCGGCTACCCCTAAGTTCCATGATGATCATGGATTTAAATGGGAAAGCACCAAAGTCCGCTATCTGGGCATCCTCATGTCACTTAACCATGAAGAAATATTCAGAGATAACTACGGGAAGGTACACCAGTCTCTTGGTGAACGTATCCAGAGGTGGAAATTGCTCCCACTAACGCTTTGGGGGAGAGTCTCGCTGACTAAAATGATGATCCTGCCCAAACTCTTATACTTATTTACAAACATACCCCTAATACTACCACGCTCATTCCTCCCAAAAATTAAAAGCCTTATCCTAGAACTCATATGGGCTGGTAAACCTGCGATAGTCGCCTACACTACGCTAACTCTCCCAGTGGCGCAGGGGGGCCTTGCTCTTCCCGATGTAGAGAAGTACTATTGGGCCGCAAAGGCGCAATTTCTAAGTCACTGGTAGGCCTCTGACTACGTCCGCCCACATGTACAGGTTGAACGCGCCTTGGCCTCGCCTAACTTTCTCACAGCCGTCATTCTCAGCAATCTACCGGTACCCTACAATACACTAAACACGGTGCTATCATCCTATGCCATCTGGAAGAAAATTGCCCATAAATATGAGATACACATAAGATACTCCCCGCTATTGCCCATTAAATTTATCCCTGGCATACCCCTGACTAACAAAAAAGTGTTCCTGATTTGGCTGGATAAAATTAACATTCTTTCTGTTGGCGACCTTTTTCCAGACGGTTCGTTCCTCACCCCACAAATGGTAAGGGAAAGGGGCGGCGTCACATCACTCGATATTTTTATTTACTTCAGATTGCGAAACACCCTACAGACACTCCTCCCAACATTCCCCAAACAACCACCGATATGGGCCCTCCTTCATAACGTAATCCAAGCTGAAGTGGAGGGAAGATTGGTTTCTATAATATATAGATCACTGATAACCGATACAGTTGCTCCTGCCCTCAGAGCAAAGCACCGATAGGTGATAGCCATCCACTCCTCAATTCCAGATGAGGACTGGACATACGTCCCCCGGCAAACCCAAAAAGTTGCCCTAAACACACGTTTCAAGCAGATCCATTTTAATTTCATGCATCAAACGTATTATACCCCACAATTAAAACGACGACACCACCCTGAAGCCTCCGACCAATGTGAAAGATGCAATGCCTCCCCGGCAGACTTCATTCACCTTGCATGGTACTGCCCCGGAATAGCCCGATTTTGGTCCGCGGTTTTACAACACACAGGTGATGTGATTGGGGAGACCCTAACTCCCTGCCCGATGGTCGCACTCCTGGGTTTGACCAGACTGCTACAAGCTCCGGTGAGGAAACTAGCAGCACTGCTCCTTGTCCTTGCGCGCAGGAGAGTGGCATTGACGTGGGGTCGTGGACCACTCCCTACAATAGAAGCATGGAAAAAAGACATCCTATACTGTCAGGATATGGACACTGAGTTCATAAGGACCCTTCCTCTACACGCACGCCCACCAGATATCTGGGGACCCTACATTACTTATCTCCTGTCCTCTACCGACACCACGAGTTCCCAACCATAGGTCCCTAGATTGGCACATCACTCAACAACCACTTCCCATCTCCTCACCCAAGACGAGTTGATCAAGAAGCTACCCCAAACGCTGACGCTTATGATAGTTATAATATCCGATAAGGAAACTGTATGGAATGCTACATGTATTAAGGACACAGATTGGTACATGCTTTCACTGACGCAAGTTGTTTTTGTTTGTATTTGTTGAAAATCCAAAAATAAAGTTTTTTAAAAAAAAAAAGAATAAGACTCGGACACAAAGTGGTGTATTGGTAGGCAAATACTTTTATTAAAGTAAATCTTGGGTTGGAGAAAATCTTATCTCACCCTTACACTAAGAGGGCTTTCCCTGCCTCAACAAAACTAACTAAGGAAACTGTGTCAAAGTGTCCAAAACAACATTCACCGTCCTGGGTGCAAATCATAACCTGTCCCTCAAAGTAAACAAAGTATAAGGTGAAAAGGGAAAAACATGTCTCTTGGCTGACCACTCGCAGCGTTATCCAAAGTTCCAAGATAAAGACAATTAAAATGTGTCAAAACAAACCAAGTCCCACAAAGTAGTAAAGTTCTGCCTCAAAATACTGTTCCCTTCGCAGTTGATTTCTATGTCTTGGTTTCTGTGGCGTTTTAGTTTCAAGTTCCTGGTTTTCTCATATTTTATTATTTCCTCTTTGTTTCTCTCCACACGAAATACTGTGACCAAGAAGATGGATAGTAGTTATCCTCACCACGTGTTTTTATACGTTTTGTCTCATTGTTGATTAATAGCCATTTCCCAGACCTGGTATCCGTTTTCTTTCTTTTCTGGATACTGTGAAAAACCTGAGGGTATTCTCCTGAGTAAGCCTCGAGATTATCTTATTCAGGTGGCCAGGTCGTCTCTCTCAGATCCCAACCCTGGTAGGTGGACGATCGAGGGAGGATCCCCCTGCGTATGGGAGCCTGGGGTTGTGCTTGGGGAAATACCCCAGGTGAGGCATGGTATTATGCTCTAGAAAGGGATGAGGAAGACTAGCTTCTTGAAGCTTTTATAGGCGGCACTAACACACTCTTCTCTTCCACCTAAAGACTCTCCCTTATTCAAATCCAACGACCCCTGCACATCTGGTATATACCCTAGGAACCCAAACCCTGGTACATTCGAAAACAACTCCCAGAAGGGAGTAGTTTCTTACCTGTAACTCAATTTCTCCATCGTTGGTATCTTTCATGGATTCACATGCTT
This sequence comes from Ambystoma mexicanum, assembly GCF_040938575.1. Taxonomy (NCBI): domain Eukaryota; kingdom Metazoa; phylum Chordata; class Amphibia; order Caudata; family Ambystomatidae; genus Ambystoma; species Ambystoma mexicanum. Next base: position 1,303,908,597 of record NC_090932.1, read on the forward strand.
AGAATATTCCCCGTCGTCAGACTGGGAACCCTCGGTACACATATATAGTCGTTTCCAATAGGAAAAAACTTCCGACACTTGTGTGTCCTATCCCCGTCTACGTCCTCTCCGGGGCCGCCCACGCACGCCCCGTTGGACGCAATGGTATACAAGCCACGCCCCCGCGGGTCCCGTCAGATTTCGGCCCCTCCAAAGAGAAAAGGGGGGGGGCGGCTTACATACATATCTTGCACATTGCATTCCGGGGAGGCCGGTGGGCGCATGTGAATCCATGAAAGATACCAACGCTGGAGAAATGGAGTTACAGGTAAGAAACTACTCCCTTCTCCAGCATTGGATCTTTCATGGATTCACATGCTTAGAATAGATTGTATAGCAGTATCATCGAAGAAGGAGGTGAGAGTGCAATGTAATTTACATTCACAAAGACAAAAAACACCCCCAGTTCAAATATGTATGTAAGCCACAACTTATTTTCTGATATAAGCATTTCCATAATACATAGTTATGCATCTATACACAATTATCCACCCACATATATATATATATATATATATATATATATATATATATATAATAGGCAAAGTAAGCGACAACAGTTTCACCGTACTTGGCTTACCTCATTGAAACAGATGGCTTAGCACTGCCCGTCCCATCTGTACCTCATCCGCGTGCTGCCTTTCCAGGCAGTAATGGCGTGTAAACGTGTGTGGGACAGACCATGCCGCCGCCTGGCAGATGTCTGTCAGAGGAATTCCTGCCCATAGAGCCGCGGAGGAGGCTGTCGATCTCGTGGAATGGGCTCTAGGGCGTCCTTGTAGGGGTCTCCCAGCCTTGGAGTGACTAAAAGTAATTGCCGAAGAGACCCAACGAGCCAGGCCTTGCTTGGAGATTGCCCTTCCTCTCGTCGACGGACCGTAGGCAATGAACAACTGTCTGGTAGTTCTGATATCTTGCGTCCTTTGCAGGTAAAATTTTAACGCCCTTTTGACGTCCAGAGTATGAAGGGCTTTTTCCGCCGTCGACGACGGGGACGCAAAGAAAGTAGGAAGGACCAGGGTCGAGTGCTTGTGATAGACTGTCGGTACTTTCGGGATGAAAGTAGGGTTAGTTGATAAAATTACTTTGTCCTTAAAGAATCTCATATATGGAGGATCTATGACCAATGCCTGTAATTCCGACATTCTTCTAGCCGATGTAATGGCAATTAAGAAAGCCAGTTTCCAAGATAGGAACTGCATGGATGAAGAGGACATTGGCTGAAATGGAGGCTTCATTAAGGCAGCCAACACCACATTTAAACTCCACGACGGTGGGAACCGTTTCGTAGGGGGGAAAGTTCTAAAGAGACCCCTCATGAAATGTTTCACCAGTCTGTCACTGAATAATGGTGAAGACTGTCTCCTCCTCGTAAACCTTGAAATGGCCGCCAAGTGCACTTTGATGGACGATGATGACAGCCCACTCTCAGCTAGGTGAAGAAGATACGGAAGAATTTGTTCAGGGGTTACTTCTAAAGGCTGAATTTCGTGCTGTGTTTGACACCACGTACAGAACCTTCGCCATTTGCATATGTATGATTTGTTAGTCGAAGGGGCCCTAGCCGCCTGCAGAATTCTCCGGCAATCCGACGAGACTTTCAAGCTGCCAAACTCTGAAAAGTCAGGAGCCATGCTGTTAAGTTGAGGCTGTCCGGATTGTGGTGCCACACCGTTCCCTTGTCCCTGGACAGTAGGTTCAGCACTTTCTGGAGAGTTATAGGCTGTTCCAACGACAGATGTAGGAGGTCGGAAAACCATGGTTGTCTCGGCCAATACGGTGCCACTAGAATGACCCGGCATTTGTACCTGCGAATCCCCTGGATTGTCCTCCGTATAAGGGGGAACGGAGGGAAAGCGTACAGGAATTTGTCCGTCCAAGGAAACGAGAACGCTTCCCCCAGGGATCCTTTTTGAGGCCATCTGCTCGCGAACTGTTTGCATTTCCTGTTTTCTTTCGTTGCGAAGAGGTCGATTGAGGGGGTCCCCCACCTTTCGAAGATTATTTGTAGCTGACCGGTGTCCAGCTCCCACTCGTGTATTTGAGCCATTGTCCTGCTCAGGGAATCCGCTTGCACATTCTTCACACCCGGGAGATGGTAAGCCACTAAGAATATGTTGTGTTTCAACGCCCAGTGCCAGATCTTTTGAGCTTCCGCCGAAAGGGTCCTGGATCTGGTGCCGCCTTGCTTTATCAAGTAGAACATGGCTGTCGTGTTGTCTGTCAGCACTCTTTCTTTTGATCCTTTGATATGTGGAAGGAATGATTTCAAGGCCCATCTCACTGCCCTCAGTTCCAGCACGTTGATGTGTAGGTGCGATTCGGTCGAAGACCATCTGCCCTGGGTTTGATGATCGTTCATGTGTGCTCCCCAGCCCGTCAGGGAGGCGTCCGTGATGATGGTGTTCTGAAATTCCGGCTCTTGTAGAGGAACCCCTCTGTCCAGGTTGTGAAAGATTTTCCACCATTGGAGGGATCTGATGACACCCTCGTCGTCGACGGTTATCCTGTCTGACCACCGGCCCGTGGCCTGCTTCCATCTGTCCGACAGGAACTCCTGTAGAGGCCTCATGAACAATCGGCAGTTTGCTACTAGGTGGATGCACGAAGCCATGGAACCCAGGATTGCCACATATTTTCTCACGGAAAATGTGCTCTGTAGGCGAAGTTGACTCGTCAGTTGTTCGATCTTCAATATTCTGTCTAGGGACGGTTTCACTATTCCCGAGTGGGTTTCGAATTGAGCTCCCAAGAACTTCAAGCTCCTTGAGGGCTTTAGAGAAGACTTTTCGAAGTTCACTGCGAACCCCAGTCGTTGCAGAAGTTGTAAGGCGGCTTGTACGCTGTCGTTGGTCGACGCTGGGGAGGATCCCCTCACAAGCCAGTCGTCGAGGTACGGGTATACATGATGCCCTCCCTTTCGCAGCCAGGCTGCCACAGGTGCCAAACATTTTGTAAACGTTCTTGGGGAGGACTTTAGACCAAATGGGAGCACTGCAAATTGGTAGTGTGTCTGACCTACCATGAACCTCAGAAACCTCCTGTGTTTTTGACACACCGGAATGTGGAAGTACGCGTCCTGTAGATCTAGTGACGCCAAAAAATCGTCCCTTTGGACGGATTTGATCACCTCCTGCAGTGTAAGCATTTTGAATTTTTGACTCTGTAGGGTCTTGTTGAGGTCTCGCAGGTCGAGAATAGGGCGCCATTTTCCGTTTGGCTTCTTTACCACAAAACACTGTGAGTATACCCCTAGGCCTTTCTGCGATGCAGGGACTAATTCGATGGCGCCTTTCTGTAACATGAGTGTTACTTCCTGCCGCAAGATGTTTAGATGTGGCTGGGATAGGTGTATTGGTGGACATTTTGGAGGTTTGCATTTGAATAGTAGGGAATGTCCGTACCTCACAGTGTCCAAAACCCACTGATCTGTTGTGATGGTCTCCCATTCCTCGATGCAGCTTGACACTCTTCCTCCCAGAACGGTACGCTTCCCGTCATTGCTGGTCTTTCTGTTTGCTCGTCGACGACAAATAAGTTGGTCGTCTCTTGGAAGACTGGAAGTTTCTGCGCCGGCTTGAGGTCTGAGAGGCGCGTCTATATCCTTGGGAAGGATACGCTGATCTACCAAAAGATCTATCCCTGGTTGCTGAGAATATTGAGTTTCCAGATGCTCCTCTAAAGGGACGAAAAGAACGAAAGGGCTTACCACTCTGGAGAGAACCCAACGAGCGTGCTGTATCTGAGTCCTCCTTCATGCCCTTCAAGGCCTCGTCCACCTTTTCTCCGAAAAGAAGATCACCTTCGAAGGGCATGTGCAAAACTTTATACTGTACTTCGGGTCTGAAGTTGGTGCACTTAAGCCACGCCTGGCGTCTTAGAACAACTCCGTTATTTATTTGTTTAAAACCCGAATCTGCCAGGTCCACCGCTATGTTAATAGCATGATTCGATGCTTCTTCGCCTTCTCGAACCAGGGACATCGCCGTTCTTCTATGTTCTTCCGGGAGGTGGTCCAGGATAGGTGCCAGTCTGTGCCACATCTCCCTGTCATATCTGGCCACAATCGCCAGGGAGTTAGCTGCTTTCACCGTTGAGGCCCCCACAGAAAGAACCTTCTTACCAAACACGTCTTGGCGCCTCGCCTCATTATCTGGAGGGGTAGAGCATTTATGTTGGGCCTTTGCTTTTCTCGTCGCCGCCGACGACACCACCGAGTCCGGTGTAGGTTGAGCCGAAAGACACTTCGGTGTAGAGCCTGGTACTTTAAATTTCTTTTCAATTGCGGCCTTTGACAGCCGGCTCAGAAAATGGGTGACGCATGGTTTGAACACCTTCTTTCCAGACATGGTCTAAAATGGGTATTGAGAATATTGAGCGTCTACTCTTGCCCATATGGTCAAAAAGAAAACAGTCCTTTTTCTCCTCCTGTTGGACCAGGCCAAACTCCTTGCACGCTTTTTCCATCATAGAATGAAAGGCACCTATATCGTCCGGTGGTGACGGGTGAGTGGGACTCTTTGGTGTTTCCATTTCCACATCCGACACCCAGGATGGATCTCTAGATGGTGAGAGGGATATATCTGACGCTGACCCGTGGTCAGATAGGGAGTCCGAAAGCTCACCTTCCTCCTGGACTGCTGGAGTAGTTGGAACCCCGATCGATCTGGTCGGGCGGTGTGAAGGGCCGGGCTCGTCGACGGGGGGTGTCGACGGTACAGGTGGAAGCCTTTCGTCCAGCGATTTCAGCAGCGAGTGTAAGGAGGACAGTACCTCCATGGACAGGGTCGCCTGAGAGCTTGGAGGTTGGGTAAGCACCTGAGAGCAGGTTGCTCCTGATGGAAACCTGGCTCGTAGACCGAGGTCCTCCGGGCTCACAATTCTGAAGCCGTCGTCTTCTTTCGAGGCAATTGACGCTGCCTGTTCCTGTAGCAATGTGTCAGGCAACCCCATATCAAATACTTCTGGTCTCCAGGCCAGAACTTCCGTCGACGAGGACATCGTCGCCGAGGTCGTCGCTGGGTTGATGACGGGTGAAATCGACTGCGTCAGCGGCAGTGAGGACACCGACTGGTTCGTCGTCGACGACGTTGGGCCTGCAGGTGGTTTAGGCGGTCCCGCCTTCACAGCGCTCTCCCTGCGTTTATCCGAATCTCTACTCGTGGCTGATCTGTGTTGATCGCCCGAGGAGGATTTAGGCCTCTCCTTTCCTTTCTTCGACAAAGTTGACGAAGATGTCTTTCTTGCAGAGTCTTTAGAAGAGTCCTTAGAAGAGTGAATTCGTGAAACGTCCTTTTCCGCAGGTCGTGACTTCTTAGCCGGAGGTTCCGACGAAGTTGAGTGTCGAGGGGCTCCTGATGTTTTCGCAGAGGCCACGCTGCGCACAGAGCCCACCTCTGACTGAGGGTACGCTCCCGCACCGTCATTTAACCAGGATACCAGCCGTCGATTTCGATCCTTCAGGGTTTTCTGGGAAAAACCTTTACATATTTCACACTGGTCTGCCGAGTGGTGAGGGTGGAGGCAATAAATACAGTCTAAATGGCCGTCCCCCTCGTAAACCTTCTTCAATCCGCACGTGGCACACGGGCGAAATAGAGGTTTTCCCGACATTCCGATAAAATTAACAAACTCACAGGAGTTCGACAATTCAACAAAATCTAGCAGTAGAGACTACGCGAGGAGATCCCACTATCTTTGGAGATGGTTGAAATCTGACGGGACCCGCGGGGGCGTGGCTCGTATACCATTGCGTCCAACGGGGCGTGCGTGGGCGGCCCCGGAGAGGACGTAGACGGGGATAGGACACACAAGTGTCGGAAGTTTTTTCCTATTGGAAACGACTATATATGTGTACCGAGGGTTCCCAGTCTGACGACGGGGAATATTCTAAGCATGTGAATCCATGAAAGATCCAATGCTGGAGAATCCCGGTTTTCCTATTTTCAGACCGAATGCTCCCAATCATTCTTCTCCACGTCACTTTGATTATTCTTCTTTTCCGAAGACCCAGTCTACTTTGAATAAACACTATTGTTCCCATAACCACCCCTTGTTTCGGTCATGATAAAAACTCTGGTTATTCCCGTTTTCACAAATGCTACCAATCTCACCCTTCTGAGTCTACCAATCCCTTTAGTATCAAGAATATAATTCTTGATGACAAAACCCCTCTTTCCGACACTAACACTTTCACACACCAGGGAAACCCACGATCTGGCTCTGGCTCTAGGGCCGTTTACCCAACATGTCCCAACACCAGGGACAGGCAAAGTCAGGCACTTGACTAGAATCGCACACACCTGACTGCCCTTTCCCTTCCCCACAGGGATAAAAGGTGGAGCACGAGAGCACAATACGAGCAAGGCAGAGCGCATGATTAGAGAGCTAACTCAGCACAGCAGTTCAAGAGGAGGAGAAAGAAGGTGTAAATCGAGATGGTGCCAAGACGAGAAGTGACCTTGCCCTTTCCGACCAAGGCCTGTGAAACCTCTGCAGCTGGAATCGGAAGACCGCAAACAATAGCCAGCGTGTGTTGCAGCAGATGTCAACGGTACACAGGGTCCTCCTCCGCTGACAACCAAGCTGGGGAGAGACGGTTGGCCCCATGGTACCGGTCTTAACTTTAGAGCAAGAAAAGCCAAGAGGTTCATCACAGCTCGTGAGTCGAGGGGAGAGCTGATATGAAACCGAACTGTGTTGAACGAAAGTAGCAAGCGGCTGATTAAAGAAAGTACAACTGTTGATATGCAAGGTGAAAACCAGCATAGAAGAGTCAAGCACCACGTGGGCATTCACTCGGGAAACTCTGGGCGATTACCCTATTGTTGAACTACCGTAACCGAGGTATACCGATAAATGGGGGCGAGGTCTGAAGTCCCAATGAATAATGTGTCGACAAGAGTGAACCCAGCAGAGGGATGTCCACAGCGAACTGTTCAAAAAGACATTAAGATTCTTGAATCAAATCGATGTCACAAAGATTGTGTTGAAAGCAATACTGAACCCGGCAGAGGGAGGCTAAACATTGAGAGGAGTCTGAGCCCGGAGGAGGGGGACCCAGGAGTGAAGCGCTATCACCCAAACGTAAAAAGCAAACGATCAGAGAACTTTGGTTTATTATTGTTGACCCTTTGTTTCATATTTTTGGAGCTAATCAGAGTGAACTCCCTTTAAGGCAAGAGCCATGGGTCCTCGATATTCCATGAAGAAAATGTGAACACGGTCGTTGAGGCAGCAGCTTTGGTTCTTGCAGTGCTTGTTGACAATCGGTCGAAAACGTCCTGCAAGATGAGGTGTGCGGTGCACCTCGTCAATGATAGTTTGTTGCCGCAAAGAATCAATGAAGTACTTCGGCCCATAAAGGGCGTCAGGTCGTCGGCGTCTGCCATCGGCGTTCGGGACTCGACCACGGCTGGCTTTCGAATATTCATCAGTGTCTTTGAGGACTTCGGGTGCCGGGAAACCCACCGGCGGATTCTCCTAGGTCGTCAACGACCTTGGCTTTCTACGGCCGGACAAAGTGGTCGACGATGATGAGCAAGGGGGTCCTTGAATCAAATGTCTTAGGCAAGGGAGCGTTGCGGCTTCGGTCGAACAGCACGATGTCAAGTTGTCCCCGCTTCTGGGCAACACAACTCGACGAGGTTATAGTAAACCTGAGAACCCTGGTCAACGACAATGGACTTGGATGTCCGGGTGCTTCACTTTGGATTCCGCGGCGGTCCCCTTCTCCAGTCGGCAGCCTTTCGAGGGTCTGACTTCCAGGGAGCTTTGGCAAAGTTCAGCTTGTGCACAATGGTCCCTCGTAGCTCGGGAAGAGGTCTCCTAGCCAGGTCCTCTCTTGGATCAGTTCTTGAAGACACAACAGCTTTCAGTTGGTGAAGGAATGCAGCAGATCTTCTCGTCCAGCTGGGCTTCAAAGTTAAGCATCAAGTTTCGACTTCAGCTTCTGAACGATTTCCATTGGTGAGATGTCCCCAGATATACTGTTTGGTCTCTCATTCACTGTGCTGGGTCACATTCAGGCAAACAATCATTCAGAAGGGCATTCATGCAGGCAGGCAGCCAATCAGGAAAACAAAATCGTGTATCGCTACACGATAGCCCCCTATGCACTCCTAATGGACCCAAGTCCCAAGTCTGTAGTCTACACAGGTTCAGAAATATAAATAATGAACAATACTCCAGTAACTTATGTTTTTCAAAAAAAGAGAAAAGAAGGAAAGAATTTCACTGTCCTCAAAAGGAGGAAAGTACTTACTTATATTTACATAATTTTTTTTTGTAAACATATTTTTATTATTTTATAAGTGATACAAAAGGTAAACAATCCCCCAACTCCCCGTCCCGCCTCCCCCGCCCACCCTCTTCCGGAAGTAAAGTCATTGATCCAAAGTACCCGTGGCCGTTTAAGAGGTGAATAAGTCCGTTATTTTTATGGAGTGCGGGCACCACTGTGCCATGTAGTCTGACTGGAGATATTCTAGCACTCCTCCCCATTCTTTTATGAAGGAGCCATGTGTTCCGTGGAGATTGTGTGTGATTTTTTCCATGGTCATTTGGGACCAGACCTTGTGTAGCCAAGTGAACAGCATCGGTGGGTCTCTCTTTTTCCATCCCTGTGCGATTGTTGCCCAGGCCGCTATGAGTAGGCTCATGAAGCTTTTTCGCTGCGCCTTGGTGAGTGTGTTGTCATAGTGCTCAGTGAATCCACAGAGCCAGGTTTTCTCCGTGTAACGATCCACGTCTGGGAAGATCTTCTTCAGTTCGGCTGTTACTTCTGTCCAGAAGAGTTTGACCTTGGGGCAGTCCCACCAGATGTGTCTCCACGTGCCTGCATCTGTACAGCCTCTCCAGCAGCGATTAGGTGTATGTGGGTACATGCTATTTAGCCTCTCCGGGGTGTAGTGCCATTGCGTGACGATCTTAATCCACATTTCTTTGGTTTGAACTGCTCTGGTCAGTTTGTGGATATCGGCCCATAGCGACTGCCACTGCTGTGAGGTGATGACTATCCCCAGCGTTTTTTCCCATCTTTTCATGTATGCCCACTTGATGTCTTCTCCCTGGGTATTCATGAACCTATAGAGATTGGAGACCAGTTTTCTGTCTCCTGAGTTGGTGAGAAGAAACTTTTCAAAGGCGGTAAGCTCTCTTGTCGCAGCTCGGGTGATCTCAGGCGTGGCCAGCCAGTGTCTGAGCTGCTCATATTTGTACCTGTCCGCGTTTGTGAGGTTCCAAAGTGATTTGCAGTCGGCAAAAGATCTCATCTCCCCGTCTACGAACATCTCCCCTATTTTCCTGCAACCAGCTTCCTCCCAGTTCCCATAAGCCCCTTGCTCAGTCCCCGGAGGGAACCGCCGGTTTCTACAGATTGGGGTGAACGGGGCAGTAGCCGTGGTGATGTTCTCTCTCCGTGTCTGCTCGTCCCATGCGTTCAGTGTGGTCTTCATGATCTCGCTAATGCGCAGATTCGGATGCCTGTGCTGCTTTGGTGTCCATAATAGGTCTTCCAGTGGCGTTCTGGCGACTGCCCTGTCCTGTGTCACCCATATCGTTCGTTGATTATCCCCTAGCCACTCCCTCAGGATCCTGAGCTGGGCCGCTTGGTAGTAGTTCTTAAAGTGTGGGAGTGCCAGGCCTCCTTCCCTGGTGTTGGATGTGAGGATAGTTCTGGATACTCTGGAGGGTTTCCTGTTCCATATGAAGGATGAGACCGACTTGGCTAGGGCTCTGAAAAAGGAGTCAGGGACCCCAACCGGCAGGGATTGGAAGTAATACAGCGCTTTAGGGAGAATGTTCATTTTTATTGATTGGATTCTCCCCCACCAAGAAATATTTAGGGGATTCCACCTCTCTAGATCTTTTTGAATCTTGGCAAGGAGTGGGGGATAGTTCTTTTTATACAATGTCTCTACCTTGTGAGTAAGTGTTATGCCCAAGTATTTTATGCCCTCTTCCGCGACCTTTATGTCCAAGTGGTCTGCCTCCCTACCCAGTGTTTCACTGCTCCCGGCTAATATAAGCATTTCTGATTTTTTTTTTATTTATTCTTAAGCCAGATATGTTCCCAAATAGCTCTAGTAGGTGGAACGCCGCTGGGGCTGAGTGGGTTGGGTCCTCCAGTGCCAATAGCATGTCATCCGCATAGGCTATAACCTTATGTTGTCTCCCCGCCATCTCAATCCCCCTGATTTGGTCCGTTTCCCTAATTTTAATAAGTAGGGGTTCTAGGAATAGCGCATACAAGAGTGGTGAAAGCGGGCAGCCCTGTTTCGTTCCCCTGGAGATTTCAACCCTCTCCGTTATCTCTCCATTTACCACTATCCTGGCAGAGGGGGAGGAGTAATTGGCTTTGATCATATTAATATGCGCCAGGGTTTTAAAGAGCATTGACCATTCTACACGGTCGAACGCCTTTTCGGCATCTAAAGAAAGTAGTACTGCTGGGGTGCGGGAGAATTTAATTTTCTCTATGAGGTGGGCTAGCCTTCTGGTGTTGTCATGTGTCTGTCTTCCCGGAATGAAACCCGATTGATCTGGGTTGATTAAGGAGAGGAGCAGTGGGGAGAGCCTGGCCGCCAGGATTTTGGTGTAGATTTTTGAGTCTAGGTTAATTAGGGCAATAGGTCTGTATGAGCCCGGGAGGGAGGGATCCTTCCCTTGTTTATGAAAAACCAAAATTTTTGCCTCGTTCATAGATGGGGTGACATTCCCGCTATCTTTGAAGGTGTTTAGTAGTCTAGTGAGGAATGGGGCGAGGATGTCTACATATATTTACATAATTTAACTTGTAATTCTGTGTTTTTGACTTTGCCAGGTATACAAAGAATCAGTTTCAAAACAACCTGTTTCAAACAAATAAAATATTTGTAATTCAAATACTCCAAGTTTTTATCTTTATCACATAATTCACACCTTATAACATATATCAAAGCAAAAAACGTCTTTTTGTAAGTAAGACCACCTTCACTCGGCGTGAATATCAACATTAGAAACACAAACACAATAATTCTGTCAACCAAGGTGTATTGCAAGCATAACTGCAATGGTTATCTTGACTAATGTTCGCAACATCCACATTTAGTCATGTGAGAAAAGATCTTGGTTTGAATACAAGTTATCCCAAATAGCACCAATTGTTCATTGTTCTGCCAACGCGTTTTCGGACTAAGCAAGAGTCCATCTTCAGGGCTAATGTTGCTAGTGGTTCCAATTAGTAGGTGTGTCCACACCGTAGATTCCTATGGGTAAATGTAAAAAAGGGGTTGCTATTACTGCCATATTTGGATCAAACAGTATCCAAACAAAAATACTTAATTTCCACAAACCTTTTAATCCCACAGGTGGGATTTGTCACTGGGACTTGACCGCACTTGTGTGTAGAAATACACTGGAGTGCAGTGTGTATACACCTCAGATGAATAGACTCCAATTACTCTGGAATTTAAGAGAACCAATTTTTAGGTGATTTGAAATCCAATAATCTGATGTACAGTTAAACACCAAGTAAAACTGCACGGCTGTGAGCATGCATATCACCGCTGTTTTCAACATGTCACCAGTGTTCCCATAGATGCATAGAAATTTCACCCAAATGTCAAACGCCGGTCTCCATACGCGTAGAACATCGTAGGCTGACCCAAAGAATATGATAGAGTATGCAAATTCGTATTATCATATTTTCAAAAACAGAGACTTCATAAGCACGAGTGTGTCTGTCAAGTTCACAAAGAAGCACACTTAATAAAATTTGCATGGAGAGAAAAGTGCCCTATCAAAAAAGTGGAAGGTGAATGGAAGGTATTAACCAAAGGATTCGTGAGTGTGTTTTACGAAAACGAACTCCCCTAAAAGTGCGCCGTTCAGGTGGACCAACAATTGCATAGGGTTCGGGAACCCGGCTAGTGTCAGAAACACATTTCTAAAACTTCCTCTTACCTCGTCAGGGAGAGCATTACAATCCAAACATCAGACGCGATTCTCTCGCGCTCAAACCCGGATGTTGTTATTCTGTCTAAGGGAATTCGACGCATGTGTACGTGAGCCTCATTGCGCCACCTTGGAAATGGATTAACGTTGCAGCTGGTATTCTCCATGTCTGCTGCTAACTACTTGGATGTCCCTCACGAGGTCTAAATGAAGGCAAGACGTGGAAGGCAGGTAGTTAATGTCCCTATACGGAACCAATTGTAAGATATACCTCATGTATATAGTGTTACATGGTTGGAATGCAGAAAACCATCTGCTTCAGCCCCTCACACTAACCAATAGTGAAAATTGATCATCTCATGATACCCTCGTTTGGGAAAATGAGGAGGATGCAGAACAAGTCTGCTCGGGTCCCCGTGTTCCCAACCGAGGGGTCTATATAAGAAGAAAACATATTTGCATAATGCATAAAGCATATTGAGTTGTAACCACATTTTGAACGTCATATACAGTTGGGCCTCCCAATCTGGGGACTACTCACACTTCAGACACAAGGCAGCCAATCAGGCTCACAGTGCATTCAGGCCATTCTTCTCCATCAAGACACTCCCAACACGGAATGTGTATTCGGACAAGCATCCAGCCATTCAGCACTCCACACTGCATTCATACCAGTTTCGGGCAGGGCTGGCTCAGTCATTGTGTTAACCACCAGATACTAGACACCCATAACATTAAATGCGTATTCGTCACACACTCCATTCATGCAAGTCCCACCCCACAGGCGTACCCACAACATACAGTCATTGGGAAGGCTCCAGCCAGTCTAGCCTGGACTTCCCCACAATACTATATATGTAACTTCCACCCAACAGCCAGTCAGGGGGAAGGGACAGAGTCGGGGCTTCCCGGGGCTTCGGGAAAACAAGGTAACAGGCAATAGAAAGCAAGAGACCACAGGGGCCACTGTGTCTCTTATCAGGAATCAACTGATTCCAGTGGCAGGGCTTGGGCATCCCAAAATGGATGATACTCGGAGCACCTGTCAAAGTCAGCATGGAGCTGCCACCAGCCCATACCCTGCTCTGTGGGCCACCCACAGGTGCCCAAAAACATACACTTGGAGTACAGGGTTGTACCCCGACCCATGGGTGCCGTAAGGGTTTCCCAAGGGTCTGTTCACCACAACCAAAAAGAGGGAGAGCCGCACTGCCGGGAGTCTCACATAAACTTCTGAGCGGAAAACAAGACAGAACATACATGATAAAGGAAAAGGATACCAAGGCCTTGTCCCTTCGATGCATTTCCAGCATCACATTTTGTGAGTCTGGGACCTGCACACAAGTTGTGATATCTTGTGAAGAGAATACCAAGGAAGACTCATGCCCTTCGGATTTTCAATTGAATTGAATGTGAAAAAGACCTCGGGAATGGAGACATTTCCTGTGGAGTGAATTGCAACACAAATAGGAGGGGGTTATCCTCTTGGGCTATAAAGAACTTGGTTATTATTTTGAACTTTTGTTTTGGCGAAAAGAAACCCGGGGAAGGGAGCCATTCCCTGGAACTGTGAACATTATCCATTTGGTACTTTTGTTGAGTTAAACCTTTTTGTTGAACTTGAACATCTGTGCACTTTCCAAGCCAAAGATAATACCCTTAACACCTTAGAGTTACTTTTAGAATGAGAGGGCTAGGATAGGATTTCGGACACAGGACATTTTTGCTTTGGACACCTTGACACATGACAGACCCTTAGTTTTGGTTGAGTTAGGGAAATACCTCCTAGGTTAGGGACTGTGAGGAATTTTCCAACCCTCTTTATTATTTAATACAAGTGTATACCAATCACCAGGAGGCCTCTATGTCCGCGTCTTATTCCTGATTCCTCACAGACTCCTGCTTCTTCCAAGCTCTTGTCCTTCTTATTGTTAACTCACTATCATGGTTCGGACAACAACTAGAATGCTGGTATTCATACCCAGGGCTCATTCCTCCATCCCCATGAAGCCTACTCATCTCAGGGATGTAATCCTTATTCTCTATGGGATTTCTCCTAGTCTTTTTCGCCACAGTACTAATTGTACACATTACTGGTGCTATCTCACACAAGTACATTGGTTGAGAAGGCATAGGACTGTTTAGAGTAGGGGAAGTGGTAAGAATCCTTTGGTCACGCCTATAAAAAGGGATGTTATCCTTGGATTCATCACACATTTACATTCACAGGCATATCACGGCTTAGTAAATTTTAAAATAGTCATTTAAAATTGTTCTTACTTTTAACATGTCCATGTAACACGAAAACTGAGAAATATGCTATACTGAAATGTGATGTCATGCAAAGAGAAAACGCTTACTTATGCACTGTCAGTTATAAGAAGCAGATACCAATAGGCTGCTGTTATAATAAATTGTGCATGTTATAATCTGAAGGTGCATGTACAAACCAAATGGTGAACTTCCATGTTAGTTAATCTGAAATGAAACTGAAAAGACATGGGACAATATTTTAAATGAGCTGCTGCAGCCAGAAATTATTTCTCTATAGGCGAAACTGCTGTTCTGTTTCCCGTGTCATGGACATTTTACTAAGAGCCTAACATTGGCATCACTGGTCTTGCATTTCCTCTGTGAAAGACAAACATGCCTAGTTTTATCAGCCAAGCGACAGATTATATATGCACAGCTGACAGAGTAACATTGGGTTAATTTCAATGGAAACAAACAGGACAACCAGTGCAGCTGATTGAATGAATGACACCCATTTGCTAGGATTGGCCAACAAGGAAACAGGTGGAGTAAATGAGCTGAAAAGGAAGTCATCATTCTTTATAAACAATATGTATCAGAGATCAAAAACCCACTTCACATAGGAAGCTAGAAGCTTCACCACTCTACATCTAGACGGGGGTAGAACTTGATGCCACAAGACTTGACTGTCTGGCCAAGATAGCAAGCAGCAGGTTTAATGACTATAGACCATGACTATAATTCTAGTCTCTGGGCCTAAAAATTGACACTTTAGCAATGATTGCAAATTCTGATCTTTAATGGTTGCTTCAATAATTTGTAAACCGATCTAAATTACAGAGGTGAATTGAGTCAGAAGCAAGAAGCACAAAGCTTTCAGATGCCTTCATCCCGAGACATATTTCTCATGGGGCAATGAATTGCCACTTTTCAATTTTTTCCAAATTATTATTTCTTTGACTATTTCAATAATTTGGGAGTTGAAAGAAGCCACTTTTTTTAACCAATTTTTGTGAAATAAAGTCCTCTACGCACGTGGATGTGTCAGCAGAGATCTTTATTAAGATCCTACAGCACAGCAACACCCAGCACAGGTGGTAGCCAACTCTTCCATCACCAACTGACACTTTCCTACCCCCAACACTCTAGCCTGCAATGCAAGACAGTATTCCACCCAAAGGTTCCAGGGCACATTGCATAACACAGAGAAGGACACAATATAACATTTTGCAATATATATCTTTCTTTTCCACGGTTACACCATTACTTTTATTTTGGTTAGGTAATACTTTAAAAAAAAACTTTCACTGAGTTTATCATGGTACTTGTTTCGGCAGAATGCCGTAAAATAGCCTGTGCTGCCCCTCATTCTTCTTTGGCCAGGATCCTTCAAAGAACAGACAGGTGAGAGGAATCCTTGCAGGGGGGGGGGTTAAAATGCTATACCTGTTCGTTTAGATCCACGGCTGCAGAATGCTTTTAGGTTGTAGAGCCTCTTGACTGAATACGATGTTACGTTTTACTGTTCCACAATTGTAAAACGTTCATTGTTTATTGGTTGTAGGTAGTTTTAACGTTTTACAAGAAAATACACAAGTAGGATGCTGACTTTCTACTTAACCACTTCATTGCTAATATTGGGAACTGTATACTCTTGGCAGTCCCCTTCGGCCGGTCACCAATGCATCGACCAATCACAAGTTATCACAACCCTCAGTATGCAGCAGTCCTCAATGTCAAACCATTTCATTCTGGCAGTGTGGAGAGGAGGAACGAGCTTGGTAAACAGTGATGAGAGAGAGAAGTAATGAGGAGAGCACAAGGAGATCAGTGGAGGTTAGAGAGAATCTGAAGGAGGTTGGAGAAAGAGAGGTATCATCCGGGGAGAGGAGTTGCTGGAGAGTGGAGGAGATGGACCATCAGAGAAAGAGAGAATTGTGAGGAGGTTGAAGGAGACTTCATTCTATTTAGAGAGTGGAAGAGTGAGGAGGTTGGAGAAATACCATCAGGAGATCCCCGGCAAATGGGGAAGGAGGTTAAAGCCCATTACTTTAGTGGCACAGCGAGAAGAACTAGAGAGGGAGATACAACTATTGTACCGGAGACGATCAGGTGGGAAATGATAACCATTCAAGGGATGTTCCACTGGACCAGGTTAGTCCAGGGCTACGACTAGAGGCAGGAGGAGGTACCAGACAGTGGCATCTTACCAGAGGCCAGAGGGTGTACACTAGAGGTGGTCAGCAAGATGGGTGTCCCAGATCCTAGTACCCTAGAGCAGGGAGTTGATCAACTGACAGAAAGCAGCCCAGACCCCATTCCAAGAGGGTCAGTGCTGGGAAGATGCAACCTATGCCTCGACCTCTTGGAGGCCACCTTCAGACTTGTTCAAGTCAGCGTTTAGTGGCCATGCAAGGCCTAGCACCATACTCAATCGATGAGTATTTACCTTCAGGTTGTGGGTCTGTGGTGGCCCCAAAAGCAAGGGTAATTGATTGGTCATTTGAGCAGGGGTAAACAGACCCCTTGGCTGAAATTATTGTAATACTTATTTTATGGCACTATTTTACAATTCCTTTATTGTCTTCTTGCTAAAAATCTACCTTTTTGCCAGCCTATTTGTGCCTCCCACTCGGCCACCCTGTCACTCAGGCAGCTTTAGAACTGCTTCACTCCCCCTATGGAGGCAACAGCAGAGTGAGCATACAGTCCTGTACTCTCAACTTATCCAGTTGATAGTGTATGCAAAGTTGAAATAGGTCAGCCAAGCTAAAACATTCTGGTTTGTAGAGCACTCTCGCAGTAGACAGACATCTTGGTACTAAATGAAAAAGGAGAAGGGTGTCCGTTTCATATTTACTCTGCAGAGTTGGACCGTAGCAAACAGGGTTGTTTGAGACTTTGGATGGCCATCAATGAGGCACACTTAGAAAGCAAAGAGTCCTATAATATGACTGTCTGAACTGAGAACATTCTTCCAGCTACTCTTGCTTTCTTTGAGGGCAGATCACCAAAGGTTTTCGATTACCTGAGCATGTCGGTCCGGATAGGACCTAATGGCGGCGCTTCTCCTAGATGAATGGATGCCCCTTACCTGCCAGTACACAGTGCACCTAGACACCTGTGACAAAGTCCCCTTCCTAACCATGGGGATCAACACTGTCCTCCTTTTTCCAGCTGGCTTTGCAGGCATTACAAAAGGTATGATTTCCACGTGACAAAGCTTTATATGGACTGAATAGCATTCCTTGATTATCAAAGCATTTGCTTTTTCTATTTACATGCTGAACAAACAGAGGGACCTAGTGAGGAGAGCTCCAAGGTTGAGGGAAGAAAATCTCACATGTCCTGGACAGCTTTCGAATCCAAGATGGGAGCAGGCCTTCATAGAAGCGCAGGCATCCCCTCTTCTACCCCACATGACCACAGGCAGATGGCACAATCAAAGAGATGAAATACCATCATCACTACACAGGTGCAATCCATATCCCAAAACACTACCTAAGGGAAGGAGAGACAGAACAACAGAAGCCAGCTTGCTTACTCAGAAAGTCGGGGTGGTGTGACCAGCGATACATCTATCAAGGTTAGAGGGAGAGAATTATTATTTGGATATGAGGTAGGAGAGTCAGAAAATCCTTGAATCTAGGAAGGAGGGAGAGTGACCAGACCAGAGGAGTTGTGAGGAGAGCAGGCACCCTAATCGTTAGAGAGACCATGGAGATGTCAGTGAACCAGGTTCATCTAGGGCAGACTTTAGAGGTTGGAGAAGTTATGAGATGGTACAACCTAATAGAGGACAAGGAGGCTACATCAGGGGTAGAAAAGAAAAAAGACAGAAGTGTCTACCCCTACTCTGAAAGGGACTGGGGTATAACTAGCTAAATATGATAGAAGAGAGTCCCGACAGGAAGATCATGAGACAGCTAATGATGAATTAAATCATTGTGAATGTAAAGGAAACTAAGCTTTATTACACGCCCCCGGTAGCGGCCATGTAGTTATGGTAAAGTTGCTAAACCCATAAGAAGACCACATTTTGGGCAGTTTATAACTTTTCTCCCCGTGGACAAATGTGGCCAAAAAAGTCTATGGGTCCCACAGAATTTTATTGGAAAGTTGGGTGAGGTTTCATGGAGTGGGGGAGGAGGGGGGAAAAAATTATAGGGAGGGTTCCAGATTATTATTTTTTCTCCATAGACTGAATGGGCTTTTGCGCACGCCTACAGGCCAAAAGGCTGGATGGATTTTAACCAAATTTGCGGCAGGAGCGGGGGCTTGGTTCCGAAAGAGAGAGAGAGAGAGAGAGAGAGAGAGAGAGAGAGAGAGAGAGAGCGAGAGACTATATATATACACACACACACACATTGCACTAGAAGTGAGATGGGTGTGGTCATTGTTAGAACATCCTACAGTTTTCGCTGTATGGCTGGAGATGGTGCAGTGGCAAGTCCTGCAGTGTGGGTACCGTGTTGGAATACTGTCAGTGTAGAAGAGGATAGGGTTAAAGTGCATCTTCTATGTACTTGGATACTGCAGTGTGTCAACTGGGTGCAATATTGTAATAGTGTGTGCATAGAAGTGTATAGGGTTGTGCATATTTTATGGGCTTGGGTAGTGTGCATTGCGCAGAGTGCTGACTACGGTACTGCACTGTGAAGTATTGGTTTTGTAGACTGAATAGACTGTTGGGAGCAGGGCCACTGTTGTGAACAATTTTTTTTTGGGCCGGTTGGCAGTAACAACTTGTATGTGAATAAAAGCGGGTATGGGTGCCGGTAACTGTGTTTTATTTGTGGATTCTGCCAACTGTTGCATGTTTCCATGTATAGCTGTATTACGGTGCAGAAATTCGGTAGGAGTGCCAGTGGCTGTGGTACGTTTGTGGATTCTGGTACTTAGTCATATGTTGGCATGCATGGTTGCATTATGTTGCGGTGGGTGTGTCCAAGGACTAGACACTTGGGTGCATGGCCAAATGCCGTAGGCCGTGCACCCAAGAGTCAAGACCTTGACCACACCCACTGCAGAAATGCAGTTTGGACTCTGCATCAGTCGGGGGTGGTGAACTGTAAAGAATGGTTGTGGAGCACCTTTTAGATTTAATAGAGCACCAGAAGTGTGCTGACCTGCGTACACTGTTGGTTACATGGGTGTGGTCATTGTTAGAACATCCTACAGTTTTCAGTGTATGGCTGATGATGGTGCAGAGACAAGTCCTGTAGTGTGGCCACTGGGTGAAATGTTGGAATACTGTCAGTATAGAATAGGGTAGGGTTGAAGTGCATCTTCTATGTCCTTCGATACTCTGCTTTGTGGAGACTGATGGGAATAGGGCCAATGTTGTGAAGATTTTGTGGTTTGGTTGACAGTGACACAATATTTAGTGAATGGAAGTGGGTAGGGTTGCCGGAGGCTGTGGTATGTTTGTGGATTCTGCTAACTGTTACATGTTTCTATGCATCACTGTGTTATGGTGCGGGCGTTGGCTAGAAGTGTTGCTGGCTATGTTACGTTCGTGGATTGTGGTATCTGGCCACATGTTCAGATGCATGGCTCCATTATGGTGTGCTGGGTGAGGGTAAGGCCTAAACTCTTGTGTGCATGGCCAAAGTCGTGATGGGTGCTGCTCAGGATGATTTTGGATGCTGAAATCATGGATTCTTTTTCAGAACATTCTACTGGAGGTGCTTTGAAAGCACACGCAACGGGCACTCGAAGTGTGTAATGATAAATATGGAGTGCTGTACAGAAATTATAGTGTTGGATGCAGAGGTCTTGGCTGCCATTGGTGCATGCGGGTGAATATTTCACAGTACCCAATGAGTGCTGGAAAAAGAACAGTGGAAAGGGAAGAAGTACTGTCCCTGCTTTACTGCGGCACGGCCCTCGCTGTAGCTGGGAAAGCGCATGCGACACATCCTGCCATTCTGAGCAAGGTGGGCATGGAAATGGAACTGTGGGGATTATCCAATCAGGTCTTCAGGGTGTGGTTGACAGGAGGGGGCGGTTCTATTTTTTCCCAATACTCTGTTTAGTGAGGTTGGTATAGATGGAGAGATGCACAGTGCTGATCGTGGGTGATACCTTGTTTTCACATTTATTTGTTAGTTCAATAAGATTGGTTTTGCCACATTTTTTGGTGCTTTACATACACCACAAACTGCGTGCAGTCTGCAGCCCACCGTGACCCAGTACCGAGCTGCCTTTTGACATTATGGCAGAGAGTGCTACTCTAAGCTACACAGAAGAACACATTTTAGAAATAACCTGAGGCCCCTCTATTTTTGACAAATCTGGCCAAAATATAGGTATTGGCTCGACCAACACCATCGAGGATTTACTAAAACTCAAAAAGAAAGTATTCCGTACCGAGCTCCATGGCCATTTTCTTCGCGAATATTTAAAAGCAAGTATCATACCAGCTGGACTTATAGTGAGAAACGAACCAGTTTTATTCCTTACAGATAAGGAATACACTACAAACTTCAGTTACATAGCTACTAAATGTAGCAGGGACCTCATGGTCCTTACTATCTCTACAGCCCAAAGGATTGCTTCAGAGATCTAAAAGACACTAGATATTGAGGAAATAAAATTTAAAAATAGTACAGTGATTGCAAACGCAGAGGAACAACTGCGAGCAGTTGATAAACAATTTGACATCTTCAAAACCACTACATTAAGTAAAAAAAACTAACAAGTTGCAAAAAGATATTAAAGAATTTAAAACCGAAATGGTGTATCCTTACACTTCGGATGATTACATCAACTCCATTATCAAACCTGGGACACAGTCGAACCCACGGACGGGAGGCAGGAAAAAGTGGGTATCTTTCTCAGGCTCCAGTAGTAGCTCATCTGGGAGCAGCTCAGGTCAAAATTACCAGCCTGGGATATACAATCAATTTGGACGACCCTTTGTGCCTCTGTCTTTTCCTCCTTTTTTAGGCAGAGGAGGACAAGTAGGCGGGTGGGCCCCACCACCATGGCAAATGCCACCCTTCAGTTACCGGCGCCGAACAGGACGCCGTCGCCGTTAACACCAGTGACTAACCCGGATGAACATCTCCCAATTTTTTATCTTGCACACATAGAGTTAACACCAGCCCAAATCTCAATTCTGAGCAAAGGCTTGACCTTTGTACCGATCACAGGTACTGATTGGTACCAAACTGAGATAGAGATTAGACGCTTTCTTCGCACTGTGCGACTACAAAGCTTTTTCCAGGAGAGAGAACCACTGGAACAGGAGGCAGACACAGGTTTACATCCCAAATCTACCTTTTGCCCCACAGAGAATCAGGTGCCGAGTGACCTGATCACATTTGAGAAATGCATACTTAAGGAATTCAAAAAACTAGCTCTGAGACATAACAACATCAAAATGCAAATTAGACATAACTGCACCAAACTCGAGACAGAGGCTCTTTCCCAACTAGCAAGCAACAACAACATTGTAATTAAACCAGCAGATAAAGGTGGAGGCATTGTCATCATGTCATCTGAACAATACAAAAGTATGGTTATGACTTTGTTGAGTGACAGAGAAAGCTATTGCCCCCTGTGAAAAGATCCCACCAAGGACTTGAAGATTGAAATCTCCGAGATGGCCAATTTTGCCTTAGAAAGAGGATGGATCACGGAGAAGGAGTCCATCTATCTGACTACATCGGAGGGACGCACCCCATGCCTCTATGCTTTACCTAAAATGCATAAAGACGCGATCAACCCACCGGGTCGCCCGATTGTATCAGGGTGTGGGTCAGTGTTAGAACTGCTGTGTAAATTCATTGACGAATTTCTAAAACCTATGATTGGAAACATAGACTCGTATCTAAGAGACACGACCCATACTATACAGACTTTTGAAAATTTGGAATTCAATTCAGACACTCAAATTTTAGTAACAATGGACATTAAAGCGCTCTATACTTGTATTCCTCAGAATGCCGCTATTGAGTGCATTTATGATTCTCAAACGGCAACCAATCTACAGTCACAAGTCCCTCCAGCTTTCATTATTGAACTTCTGACGGTAGCCCTATGCAAAACCTTTTTCACCTTCAGTGATCAATTTTACTTACAAACAAAAGGCACTGCTATGGGTGCGACTTTTGCACCCAGCTTGGCTATTCTATACATGGCAGCCTACGAGAAAAAACATATTTCCAACAAGACCAATCCCTGGCAACATAATATCATCAGGTGGCGTCGATTTAATGACGACATTATATTTATTTGGGATGGCGACCAGGAACAACTTGAACTTTTCTTTGCATGGTTGAACATGCGTGATTCAGATATCCAATTCACCATGGAATGGGATAGGCAAGCCATCCACTTCCTTGATTTGAGAATCAGCAATCAGGGTGGGAAACTAAGCTGTAATTTGTACAGAAATCCAACAGATCGTAACACACTGCTACACTTCTCTAGCAACCATCCCCAACATCTGAAAGAAAATTTGCCCTATGGCCAGTTTCTGCGTCTGCGCAGAAACTGTACACAACTGGAGGATTTCTACAAAAATACGGCTGTTCTCAGTGAACGCCTAAGGTTCAGGGGCTACCCAAAGAAATTAATAACTACATCGAAAAAACGAACAAGGTTTACGTGCCGTGAGTCTATTTTAACACCACAACCCAATCAGCAAGATACAGACCAAGACATAAGACTGACATGCGTACTCACTCATGGCCCTCACACATTCGACATCAAAAAGATCATTCGGAAATACTGGCCTTTAGCAAAACTCAACTTACCAGAATAAAGAGAACCCCGTTTTGCTTTCAAAAGATCACGTAACGTCAGAGATTTTCTGGTTCACTCTTGCTTCACTAAAAAAACTCCTCGGGGGGGGGCTTGGAATTTGAGGCCCCTAATAGGGCACCATCCCTGCAGTTCATGTGTAGCTTGCAAGCATACAAAGAAAATGTCAAGCTTCACCTTCGGAAGCAAAATTTGGACTTTCAGACATTTTTCAAACTGTAAATCTACCCAATTTGTATACTGTATTGAATGCCCCTGTGGGTTACGGTACGTTGGGCAGACCATGCGGAGTGTCAACACTCGGATTTTCGAGCACAAATCCAGGATACGGTGCAGGAAGGAAACCTCATCCCTGGTCCAGCACTATCTGAACTTTAAACATACACCGGAGGACCTATTATGGTGGGTCCTCGAGAAACTACAGATGGGCTCTGCTACACAACAACGCCTTTTGAATCTTGAAAACAGATGGATTCACAGGCTGTATATTTGTGATAATGGCTTAAACGAACAATTTTCACCACTCTAGTTACAATACCACGATTCCTTTTTTGTAACTACCAGCTTTCACTATTTTCCTGTTGGTATCTTCTACTTCAGTCATTGTCATTTGGGTGCACACCCTCAGAAGCCTTTGACGTAACAAAGGGGGTACAGTATGATCCTCAGCCATCAAACCATATGGCATGTTGCCCTACAAGCGGGCGCCAAATTTACAGATTGGTCGCATTTTTCAATTTTTTGAACACATATGGCCCGTACCCATTTGGACCCAGGGGCTCTGTGTCAGCCTTAGCAGTTCTTCTTCAACCATTTACCTCATGCATCTTCGTGTCCTTTATTTATTCATGTGCAATCTTGCACTAGTTTTCTTGGGTGACACGATTTGTCACAGCCACCGCTGTGCAAGGATGGGGGCCACTTTGTTGTCGGACCCCAGTGCCAGCATGGGGAGCATTTTGTTGTCTGACCCCAGTGCTTTCACACACTTGCCCTCGTCTCCCACACTATTCCCGCTAGACGCGGACTAGTGGGTGCACACCCTACAAAGGTTCAAACACGCTTGCACACACGAAGAGCGTGACTAATGCTTTCATTTTCCAACAATTTTCCAACACTTTCTCTTTCCCCGGAGCTACTTCTGATTTGGAGGAATGTACTAATAAACACCCCCGAATGGTGGACCAATCAAGTGCAGTTGGAGATGCACTATCCACTGCTATCTGGGTTCCACCTACTATTGTGATTGGTTCATTTTCTCGTGTCGCGCTGCCGACACTTCCGGGTCACATGACCCGTGATAAATCCATTTCCCTGTTGCACTTAGCAACCAGCCTTGGCCAAGCCAAGTCAAGCTTGCAGCCATAGGCCGTTCCCGATAGCTGCGTGTGGATGACTCAGCGTCCTGTGCAGCCCCGAGCGAGCCGTATTTTGGCTGACTGCTAATTAATTAAATGATTAAAAGGTAAGCAACATGCGCATTGCTCCCTTCTACGGCTTTAGCCTTCACCGCACACCATGCTGCCCTGAGAGGTAGCCACTACTTATCTGCAGGTTGATATGCCCTGATACCAATGTGCTCCCTTCCTCTACTACATTTTGTTTCTCAGTATTCATTACTGCGTCCTCCTGACTGAGGGATTGCACTTGCCGCTCTTCGCACAGCAGTCATCTTTTCTTCATTTATGGAGGAGGGGTATTGGTAGGATGACCACCGCTTTTTCTATACTATGTATCCTTTCCCCAGTGGCAACAGCACAGCCCTAATATGCAATAATGGTTGCTCTACTGAGCATGTAGATTTACTCATTTATTTATTTATTATTGTTCATTATTATTATAATTTTAAAATAGGTTTTCTGTTATTCATTTCCCTATAGTTTGTGAGCATGCACGTCGCACCGCAGTACCCGCGCATCTATGCCTGATTGGGCTCAGGCTTACCGTGTGTCTCTTGGCAGTCCCGGTGTGGGTTTATCAAGTCGGCTCTGAACAGCATGCCAGTTTCTTCTTTTTCCAGTCCAACATCCATGGGGAATGGACAAATTGAACCCCTCTAGGTGAGGAATGGTTAAATCTTAATTTCTTCCTCCCTAGGGGTTCCCCTTCGTTTGTTTGGTCACACATAAGTGTTCTAGGCAGAACCTTTCATGGCTTTTCTAAATTTTAAAGCAAGCAAGCTTGGGGTGGAATGGCAGATGTACACTCAAGCATGCATTTTGACCACCATTGCCCATTATTTTCAGTTGGAAACTTAGCTTTTCCTTTTTGTGTTCTCTCTCTTTTTCCCTATAGGGTATCATGAATTTGCCCCGAAGGTAGTGGTAACACACAACCACCGAAAAGCTAAAAAAAGATAAGGGGGATTGGCTTCCAGATTCTCGGTCTTTGAACATTTGGACATGTGTTCCCCTTTTTTGGAACGTGTTAAATAACTTGGCAGCAGACACGACATATTGAAAACTGTTTCTGTCTAAATCTGGAGTATCCATATATGTTTTCTGTTTCCCCTATATGCGTTGGCAAACCCAGTGGGGGTTTGTCACGCATTCCACTCGTCCCTCTGGGGATCCCATTCCTCATTCCCGTGCCCCGAACACCCTTCGCCCTCTTGCCCGGTTCCGGGACTCACAGGTTCTCTTTTCGCCCCAGTTGCCGCGGCGCCGACTGCCACAAAGCTTGGGTCGGCATGCTGTTTGCCCGCGGAGACGTCTACCCCCTTGGCGTCTTCCGTGGCGGCTGCTAGACCGACTTCTTCCGCGTCACATGACCGCCGCCTTCCGCTCACGTGTTTCTGGACTACACTCACGTGATGTGCTCGCGGGTCATGTGACCGGGAGGAAATAGCAGTGCCAGTATTTAAACGGCTCTGTTGCGGTGCTTCACAGCTGTTTCTTCGGATTCTTGTACGGCGCTACATACCTTTTGTCTCACCCCTTTTGGATTTTGACCTCGGATTTGTTTCACGGACTGGCAACGGATAACCCTTGGCCTTGGTACTTGCTTTTGGATCATTGTTACGACCACGGACTGCTTCACGGACTCCTACTACGTTCCGTCCTTCTTGTGCGGATTCTGGCATCAGGTGGGCCTGGCACTTGCAACATTGCTGGGATAGTTACATACTGAAAAAACAGCCTTGCTGAGTCTCGGAACCTTCCCCATAGGTACAACCGCCACTGCACAAACACCTTTTGGTAAGACCGTTCCACTTACTTGTTGATTGGTTGTTGATTCTGTTTTGGCTTGACACTTAACCGATGTTTCCTTTACAGTGGTTCGGGGTTCCACGAGTACCGCAGTTCCAGAAGAACATCTCTCACCTGTGGCCTCAAAGGCTGTACAGAGAGTGACTTTGATTCTCTCTCTGCGGCACTTGTGGACAGAGGACTCTTCGGCTATACGACAGTCAAGACACAACAGACTGTGAAGCCATCCTGTCGTGTAGCTATGGAGGGAGCTGCGGATGACCCCTTGACCACTATGGTTCAGGCCATAACCGTGTTACGTGCGGACATGGCCGCAGCAAATACTAGTGCTAGACATCCTCTACCCTCAGATGCTGAATTTGGGGATACCCCACCAGGCCCCCCGCCCGTCCAACCTCCCGTTCCACCCATTCCTAACCCCATCCCCGTAGTACTGCCCTCTCCTTTTCCTTTGGCTGCCCCTGAGAGGTATCATGGGGATCCCACACAATTCAGAACTTTCCTGAATCAATGCAAGTTGCATTTTTTGTGTAGACCCATGGCTTTTCCAGACTCCACCTCTAAGGCAGCCTTTACTCTTTCTCATTTAGCAGGCAATGCTGCTGCCTGGGCAAATCCACTCCTGGAAAACGACAACCAAGCCCTTTACGATTTTCATCTGTTGGTCACCGAGATGTCCCGAGTGTTCGATACGCGCCATAAAGTCCAGTCCGAGACCTGGAACTCCTGGACCTGGGGCAGGTTAGGGGGTCTTTAATCAAATATATTACTAAGTTCAATCAGCTTGCAGCCAAGACTTCCTGGCCTGAATCCAAAAAAGCTGTTGTGCATTATCGCGGCTTAAATAACGCCATGAAGGATGCCCTTGCAGTTGTTCCCTCCTTACCCACCTCTTACCATGATCTAGTCGATTTAACTCTGCAATTGGACGCCAGACGTTCTGAACGTAGGGCTGAGGCCGGTTTCATGCACACCACTGCCCCATCTCCTTCCACCTCGGCCCCCTCAAACACCAGTTCCGAACCCATGCAAATCGGGGGCATCAGGAGCCCGATCACACCCATAGAAAGGGAACGTAGGAGGGTGGACAATGCTTGCTATTATTGTGGTCTACCTGGCCATTACGTGAAGGAGTGTCCTCGTCGCCCCAAGCTAAAACCATCGGGTTTCCGGAGTGCTCGACCCTAAACTTGGGGACGGGGTTGAGCGCTCCTTGTCATACCCCAAACCCTGTGTTTGCTTTCGGTCGCATCAGACCCATATATGTGCAGGCCATTCTACAACCCACACCTGACATCTCGCACCCGGTTACGATTATCATAGATTCCGGGGCTACAGGTAATTATATGGACATCACACTAGCCCAAACCCTGAACCTACCTCTTCTAGCCAAAACCCGGCCGGAACCAGTACAGGCAGTGGATGGGACTGCTCTGGTTTCCGGACCGATCAAACAGCAGACCGCCCCGATGCTCTTGACCATACAGGCTATACACAGAGAGACCCGGAGTTTCGATCTCATCTCAATGCCCCAGTTCGGTGTAATATTGGGAATACCCTGGCTACGGGAGCACAACCCCTACGATATCTTCTCTGACGTCCTGGACGTTTTTGTGGTGGTCTACTTGGATGACATCCTGATATTCTCCCAGACCATGAAGGACCACGTACAGCACGTCAGGGAAGTGTTGTCTCGTCTACGGACACACTCCTTGTTTGCCAAACCCGAGAAGTGCCAGTTCCATGCCGACTCCGTAGAGTTTCTTGGTTTTCACATCTCGTCTGGAGGGCTAGCCATGAACAATTCCAAGGTTCGCGCAGTGCTGGATTGGCCGGTCCCCGATTCTTTGAAGGTGCTCCAGTCTTTCCTTGGTTTTGCTAACTGTTACAGGCGATTTATCTCTGGGTTTTCTTCTTTGGTGGCTCCCCTCACTTCCCCGACTAGCCCTCGCACACCTTTTCTATGGACGGACACACATCAACAGGCCTTCGAGGCTTTAAAGACAGCATTCACTACTGCTCCCATCTTGCAGCACCCAGACCCAGAACTGCCATTCATAGTGGAAGCTGATGCCTCATCCTTTGCCCTAGGTGCCGTATTGTCACAGACTTGCCCTACCTCTGGTCGCCTTCACCCTGTGGCCTTCCATTCCCGTAAATTCACAGATGCCGAATCCCACTATACCATGACCAAAAAGGAACTACTGGCGGTCAAGGACGCCTTCCGCGTTTGGAGGCATCACCTCTTGGGTGCTAAGCACCTGTCATGATCTCTGCTTCCAAAAGGTCAGGGTTTTCCCAACTCCCTTGGAAGCAGATCCATAACCCAGGTTCCGAGTGCCAACCAGTCCCAATTGGGACCTTTTGGACCCAGTCCTGGCGCCAGTGGCACCAGGCTCATAAATATGCCCAGTCCCAGCGCTGGAAGCGCCGGGCTCATAATGCTTGGGTGGACTTACCTGCAGCAGACCATGCTGCTTACTTGCCTGCCAGTTGAGCCTCTGATCCTCTTCTGTTTGGAACTACTTTTCCTGTTGGGTGGGGCAGGAGCCACTCCCTAGATTCAGAACACTGGAACTCTTCTGGAAAGCAGGAACTCTTTTCTTACCTAGGCGTGGCTGTGGAAGGAGACACCTAAGCACTACAGGAGGCTATTTAAACCACACCCGATGGATGAATCTTGCTTTGCGTTATTCTGCATCCTCTGCAGCAGAACGCTCATTGTGTCTTCTGCATCTGATCCTGGGCCTAAGGAAAAAGGCTTACCATCCTGAATCCAGTCTTCAGCAGCACCTATAAAGACAAGAAAGAACAGGTTAGCATTACGGTCTTCAGTGACAGCTCTTCACTTACCTGGTCCATCGGCTGTCACCAACGCCTCGCGCTGCATTCCGGCATTTGAAAGACAAAGGCTTACCCACTCTTCGTGCGCTCCGGAGGTCTTCACACTGCATTCCGGCATCTGAAAGACAAAAGCTTACCAACTCTTCGCACGCTCCGGAGGCCTTCGGCGCTGCATCCCGCATCTGAAAGACAAAACAAGGTGCGTTTAAAGACATTGGGGAACTTTAATACTCACGTGCCATTACTCCTTTCCACATCTAACCCAGTGGGTATTCCGGCACCCTGCAGCCGCTCCGAACTTGTACCTGCAAAATAAAAAGACAGAGCGCATCGTGAAGCAGGCTACAAGCGCTTACTTACGTGCTTCCAGGCGCTTCTATTCATCACACGGGCTCCATCTTCAACTCACTTCAGCCCGTCATCCGCCATCGCCGGAACCCTGCAAAACAAGAAACATCATTACTAAAGACTTTAAAGACATTAGAATTACTCGAAACTTACCGTTCGTGCAGTAAACGACTGACAGCAGTCCTCTGAAGTCAAGAGGCCTGCTCCCCTTATCCAGTGAAGAAACTGGTTACAGCACCCTGCCCCGAGGCAGATGGAGAGCACGGCGTTCACTTACCTAAGGTGAGAGCGTTAACCTTTGGGGTTCTACAGGAGAAGAGAAAGGGAAGAAGAGAGAGACATTCAATAACCCAGTTCCTTAATCCCATATTTTCTATCTGCAGACATCTTACCCTTCGAGTCACACATACAGTGCACAGAGGTCCAGCCCAAAGAGCCAGCTGTGTGTTACACATCACCTTTGAAGATACGGTATACGCCCAGTCAAGACCGGCGCCTCTACGGGAATCAGGTGAGCGTTACAGCACCGTGTCACGGTTTATTCTGATCACCAGAACTTACAAGACCTGGCATCTCTGAAGTGTATCAACAGCAGGCAGGTCAGGTGGCATCTCTTCTTTGCGGCCTTCGACTTTGTGATCATACATCGCCCGGGTAATACCCATGGAAAAGCCGATGCCTTATCGCATTCCCCTGGGGGGGGTGGCCTTGCCGACGTTTCCAGACACCCTTCTGGACGTCGGCAAGGTGGTTTGTTTGTGTACCCCAACCCTGCCCTTACTTGACGCGATACGGGATTGGGTTACTTCACACCCAAGCCAGTTGTCTGATTGGGATTTGGTGGTTCACGATGGTCTCCCCTTTGTTTCTGATCGTCTATTCATGCCCACGGTAGACACCCGCAACATGGCCTTGGAATGGTCTCACGACGCCTCGGTTCATGGTCATCCTGGTCAGAAACGCACTTTGGCCCTGCTGAGAAGGTGATGCTGGTGGTCGTCTATGAGGAAGGATGTTGAATCTTACGTCAACGCATGTGCGGTTTGTGCACAGTGTAAGCACCGTAGGGGTCGCCCTATGGGTCTCTTGCTTCCTTTACCTGTCCCTCCCAAACCGTGGCACACCTTGACCATGGATTTCGTCACTGACCTTCCCCGGATCCGGGGCTTCGATACCTTGTGGGTGGTCATCGATTCCTTTTCTAAGATGGCTCGTTTTATCCCTTGTAAGGGCATCCCCTCGGCGCCTACACTGGCCCGGTTGTTCTTCGAGAATGTCTTTTGTCTTTTCGGACTTCCCTCGGTTCTCGTCTCGGACAGGGGTTCGCAGTTCACCTCGCGTTTCTGGCGGGCCCTGACTAGGTTGCTCGGGATGGACGTCCGTTTCTCCTCAGCATGTCACCCTGAGACGGACGGTCAGACCGAGCGACTGAACCAGACGCTGGAGCAGTACTTACGCTGTCTGACCCTACAGCTGCAGTCTTCCTGGTTGAGCGTATTGCATCTTGCGGAATTCGCGTACAACAACGCTGTCCATTCTTCCACTGGTTTCTCCCCGTTCTACGTACTTTATGGTCAGCACCCTCGTGTTCTGCCCTTCACGGATTTGCCTACTTCTGCCAATCCAGCTGCCCTTGCATGTGTTAGGGACCTGGTGTGACTGTTTGTACTTCTGAACCGACTTGTCCTCCCGTCCCTCCACACTCTCCTCACCTGAACCTGTCTGTATCTAGTAGATTCCGCCGACTTAGGCAGTCTCTTCCCTTTTTTGGTAGCACTTGCCTGTCTTGGAGAGAAGCCACAGTGACAGCTGGCTGAACAGCCGTTCCGGGACTCCTCCTCCGGGAGCAGGCCGGAAAATAAGGGAAAAACCCACACGGGGGAAAAAACCCTTAGCCGGGAGTTCGTAGACAGGTGAAAGTCCAAGGCAGAACTTGCTGGTCTGAAGAAGTGCCGAAATCCGCCGGGAAGATGATGAGGAACACACTCCGGAAGCAGAGAGGATAACTGCAGTCGAGTAGAGGAAAACCTACAAGGTAGGGTACCGGCAGCCGTGGAGAAAATGGGACTGCTGAACCACCAGGCCCGAGAGCACGGCCTAGAGAGAAAGAAGAAGAGAAAAGGGAAAAACTGGAGGACCGCTAACCGAGAGGGTAACGGTGTAAGAGAAAAACAGGACTTGTCGCCGAAGCAGCAACCGAGAGGGGCGAGGAAAAACCCTGGGAAATAGCCGAGAGAACGGCTGGAGAAAAAGGAAGAGGGAAAAACCACTGCCAGAGGGGAAGGCAGAGTGAGAGAAGACAGGTAGGTAAAGCAATTCGCTAGGGGAGCGAATAAACCAGCCGGCACCAAGATCCGCAGTCGAGCAGAAGCGGGCAGCGGATAACAGGAGCCACAAAGTAACAGAGCGAAAGAACCAGGGGAGCTGGAGCGAGAACAAGCGAGGTTGAAACGCAGCGACTGCCGGTAGGAAGGAGAATTTAACTCCCGGTAGCCATGCGGCCGGCCAATGGGCCTATACCAAAAAAAAATGAAGGGACTGCAATCCCTATCTGCCGGTCCGCAGTCTCCAACGTGGAAGGAGACGCCAACCGTGGTGGCGATTACGGATGACACCTGGCCTCCGTCCACGCTCAGGTGTCGACTCATCTTGTCGAGGCCCAGGCGTCCATGAAGGCACAGGCGGACAGGAAACGGGTGATGGCCCTGTTGTAGACTGTGGGATCTCGCATTTGGTTATCCACCCGACATCTGCACTTGGTGGGTTGTCGCAAGCTTCTACCTCGCTTTGTGGGTCCCTATACGATTACTCGTGTTATCAACCCGGTGTCTTATCGACTTGCTCTCCCGGGTTCCTGGCGGCTTCACCCTGTTTTTCACGTTTCTCTGCTCAAGCCCTGTCCCGCTCCCACACGGCTTCGCTCTCCTGTGTCCCCGGTGTCTCTATCCACTCCAGATGTTTTTGAGGTCTCTGCCATTCTGGGTTCCCGTATCTCTAGGGGGTGTCTCCAGTACCTTGTAGATTGGTCCGGGTATGGCCCCGAGGAGCGGTCCTGGGTCCCGGCTATTGATGTCCAGGCTCCCCGTTTGGTGGCACGGTTCCATAGGGACCATCCCTCGTGCCCACGGGGTCGTGGGCCTTGGGGGGGGGGGCTCTATCACGCATTCTACTCGTCCCTCTGGGGGTCCCATTCCTCATCCCCGTGCCCTGAACACCCCTCGTCCTCTTGCCTGGTTCCAGGACTCACAGGTTCTCTTTTCGCCCCAGTTGCCACGGCGCCGACTGCCACAAAGCTTGGGTCGGCATGCTGTTTGCCCCCGGAGACGTCTACCCCCTTGGCGTCTTCCGTGGCGGCTGCTAGACCGACTTCTTCCGCGTCACATGACCGCCGCCTTCCACTCACGTGTTTCTGGACTACACTCACGTGAGGCGCTCGCGGGTCATGTGACCGGGAGGAAATAGCAGCGCCAGTATTTAAACGGCTCTGTTGCGGTGCTTCGGTGCTTCACAGCTGTTTCTTCGGATTCTTGTACGGTGCTACATACCTTTTGTCTCACCCCTTTTGGATCTTGACCTCGGATTTGTTTCACGGACTGGCAACGGATAACCCTTGGCCTTGGTACTTGCTTTTGGATCATTGTTACGACCACGGACTGCTTTACGGACTCCTACTACGTTCCGTCCTTCTTGTGCGGATTCTGGCATCAGGTGGGCCTGGCACTTGCAACATTGCTGGGATAGTTACATACTGAAAGAACAGCCTTGCTGAGTCTCGGAACCTTCCCCATAGGTACAACCGCCACTCCACAAACACCTTTTGGTAAGACCGTTCCACTTACTTGTTGATTGGTTGTTGATTCTGTTTTGGCTTGACACTTAACCGGTGTTTCCTTTACAGTGGTTCGGGGTTCCACGAGTACCGCAGTTCCGGAAGAACATCTCCCACCTGTGGCCTCAAAGGCTGTACAGAGTGTGACTTTGATTCTCTCTGTGCAGCACTTGTGGACAGAGGACTCTTCGGCTACACGACAGTCAAGACACAAGAGGGTTTCCCTTATATGAGTCTTATGAGAAGATCTCCGAAAAAAAAATTCTAAAAAAACCTTTGGACTCATTTGGAAATAAATTGTATACTAATACTAGATATTTGAGGGATTTCCAACCTCTATTTGATTTGTTTATCATGAAACTGTCACTATGAAACTGTTTCATTTATCCTTTCCTTTCCCTTTTTTAAAATCAGAGGAGCTTTTCCTCTCTTGCTCTTTCCCCTTATTCTGAGCACTGGGTTTTTCGTTTGTTCACACTCGCACTTATCAGCATCCGTTTCCTTTATTCTTTAACCTTGGTTAAGTGTAACCATATGTTTGATGAATGATGTAAATAATTGTTTCATCTCCCCTCTCCATGTTTACGATTCGATGTATAATTGTTGTGTTTTTTAATTCTGTTATTCAACACATGGTAATCTTTGTTTGCAACTTTTTACAGCATTAAAACAGTATACATTATACACTGGAAATGTTGTGGTACATGTGGTCATCTTGTTTTTCTATATATTTCACCATGCATGAATATGGTTGTAAGTAGGGGTGGGATTTGATACAAGAAAAATACCCAATTACTGAAAGGTACTCCACCAATTCAGCACACTAGGCAAGGTGCTGAGTGCTTTGTTTCTTGCTTTGCAGCATTATCTTGTTATGTTATTTGGGAAAGCGCATGTGACACATCCTGCCATTCTGAGCAAGGTGGGCATGGAAATGGAACTGTGGGGATTATCCAATCAGGTCTTCAGGGTGTGGTTGACAGAGGGGGCAGTTCTATTTTTTCCCAATACTCTGTTTAGTGAGGTTGATATAGTTGGAGAGACGCACAGTGCTGATCGTGGGTGCCTTTGTGCAACATCTGCACAGGTGTGGATGGTTCATCTTTGCAGATATGTGGCCTTTGTGGCTACCGTCAATGTTGTTGTGGTGCATTATGGAAGTCTATATTTGGGTTACATGTCATGTGGACGTTTGCTCTGTCACCTGAAGAAGTTGCTGAATGCAGTGATTCAGATTTTTCCCACTGCCAAGGTAGTTTCTCATGCATAACAACAAGAGGAGTATGGGACCATGCCGGTGTAATTTGTCCCCAGCCAGAGCTTAGAAGGGGTCTTGTAAACAGAAGCATGTGTGAAGTTATGGCACTGCTGGGATGTTCTGCACCCACTATGAGATCATGAGGTCGCACAATATGCAGTGGTTCCACAGAAATGGCATTTATTTGACCGCCATTGGCAATGCCATTTTCTTTTACACTGTGCAAGAAGTGTTGAGCATAATTCGGTAAAATTGTAAGGCGGAGAAGCAATCAGAAACATATGTAAAGAAATAAAAAAGTTGTTGGCAAGCACGTTAAAAAAAATAATTAAAAAAATATATATATTCTTTTCAGAGCCACCACTACAGACCCAATGCCCTACCCTGTTTCACATTTCTTCCACCCCCTCCCCTTCCTAGTACCATAACTCTGCGGATTCCGTGGTAGTTTCAGGATTACACGTGCCACATGACAAGGATGGCAGGCATGGAAATGGGACTGTGGAGGCTAACGCATTGCTCAATAAGGTTTCTGGGTGTGGTGTGCAAGCAAAAACTATGGCAGAAGGTCTATTTGCACAGAGACCTGCAGAAGGCTATGATTGAAGTGTGCAAGGTAAGGGGAAGGCATGCTTTTTTACTTGATGTACATTGCTAAGAAACATTGAATGCTGCTTTTCAGCAATATTATTACAAATTTTGTAGGAGATGGGTAAGTGCAGAACAAAATTTGTAGCATTGTTGGAAGGCAAGAAGACAGTTACTGTTTGGATTTTAGTATGGCTAATATGGGTAAATGAAAACGTTGAAAGCACATTCCATTGCAGTGGCACTAGATGGTAGGTGATGAAAGAAAGAACAGTACGTCTTCTAAGTACATTGTGGACGTTCAGTGGTAGACAGCCTGCTCTGAGGCACTTATAACAGAGTTGTAAAAATAGTGTACAAAAAATATTTCTACCTGTACCTTGCGGTGATGTGTGGCCATGTGGATGCAGAAATCTTGGATAGTTTTACAGAACTTTCTACTGGAGGTGCTTTCGAATCACATGTGACTTGCACTCTGAATGTGTAACGGAACATATGAAGTGTTGTACAGAACTGATAGTATTACATGCTGTCGTCTTCGATGTGATTGGTGGATGTGTGTGTGACTATTTAACAGTACCCAATGAGGTAGGGCTGGACAAAAAATATTGAAGGGGAAAAAGGACTAGTCCTGCTTTACTGGGGCGTGGGTCTTGCGGTACTTGGGGCAGCGCGCGTGCCACAGTCTGCGCTTCTCACCATGTGGGCCAATGGAAATGGGACTGTGGAGATTATCCAATCAGGTACCGAGGGTGTGGTACACAGGAAGTGGCGGTAATACTATTTTTCTTTACTCTACGTAGTGAGGAGGGCTAACATGGAGAAACGCATTGTATTGATTTTAGGTGATGCCTTTGTGGTAGATCTGCACAAGTATGCCCAGGAAAGGCACGTTGATGGCAATTTCAGTTTGGAAGGAGTGAACGCATTGTGGTGCGCTGTCCATGTCTGCAGTTCTGATGTTTTTCTGGACCTTTGCAGACAAGTGACCAGCATTTGGGTTACATGACTTGTTCACGTATGTTCCATCAACTGAAGACGTTGAGGAAGGCAGTGAAGAGGCTTTTTCCCACTGCCCAGGTGGTTTTCTCTGCCATAACACCAAGAAGAGTATGGGACTATTCTAATGTATGCTGTGCTCAGCGCGAGGCTGGAAGGGGTCTCATCAATAGAAGCATGTGTGATTTTTTTGTCCACTCGTGCAATGTTCTTCTGCAACCATGACAGCATTCATTCGCGAAACACTGTGTGTTTCCATGCACATGCTATTTCTTTGTCCAGCATTGGTAATTCTCTTTTGTTTGCCCATATACAGAAGGTGTTGAAACTTTTTTGAAAGAATCTGAGGAGGAGAAGACCGAAAACCCTATAAAAACCAAAAATAAAGGTGTTTCTCTAAAAGCATCTACAAAAAAAAAAAAAAAAAAATCCATTGAAGACAAAATCCCCTACCCTGGTTGCAATTTATCCCCCCATGACCCCCACATAGCACGAAAGCCACATCAAAGGCTTTTGAGGGTGGTGGGCATGGAAATGGGACTGTGCAGGCTAAGGGAGTGCGCAATAACATTTCTGGGTAGGGTGTCTATGCAGAGGAATGTTGTTCAGAACTGATAGTGTTACATGGAGAGCTCTTTACTGTGATTGGTGGATGCGTGTGTGATGGAAAGGAAAGAAGGGCTGTTACTGCTTTACTAGGGTGCGACCCTCGCTGTACTTGGGAAAGCGCATGTGCCACATACTTCCGCTGTGAGCATGCTGCCCATGGGAATGGGATAGTGGGGATTATTGGTACCGAGGGCGTGCTTCACAGGAAGGGGCATTAATACTTCTCTCCATTACTGTGCGTAGTGAGTCGGGCTGACATAATTGCCATTACTTGCAAAGGTAATGTAGCATAGCAGAAATTGTTCCAAACTAAGTTACAGCTCACAGCTATGTAGGCTGCTACTCTGTTCTGAAAAGCTACAACCAGAATGCGGAGCAGGTCTGGGGTGTGACCTTTATTTTAGGGCTGCTGCGGAGACCTTGCAACCAGCAAAGAGGCCTACATCGTTGAACAAAATACATACATGTGCAATGGCACATTGTGGGGCGTTTATAAGCGTGCCATTTCCCAATAACACTTTGTAGATTGCAGAACATTGCACTTTTCCAGTGGTTGAGGGTCCGGATTGTGTCAGCGCCACAAGGGCCCACGTGCAGCGTCGGTGCAGTCACATGGTGATGTGGCGCATGTTCTCCATTGGGATGGCTGTTTTGGGCAGAATATTTTGTGCGTATGTGCATAGGTGTCCTATGCACACCATTGAGACCTCTGCAGTAATTAATAGTGCAACACACGTGCGCTGACCATTTTGGGACACACTGGGTGTTTGTAGTCTATAGTAGGTGGGATGTTTATGTGTACAGCTGCCTGTAGGATGTGGGTGGGCACCTCGACCTACTTAAAGTTCGTCACAAGTTTCTTTGCATATGCTGGGCAGGGGTGGTGTTACCAGGAGATAGAGGAAGAGATGTGCATGCGCGCACTTGTCCAACGCACAAATGTCCGCTCCCACAACTAGTTATAGGTGGTTCAGAAGGTGCGAACATGCGGCTCGTACTGGTGTGGTACAGTTGCCTCCATTGTGATTGTGGATAGGCTAGGCAGGTGCAGTGTCAGTAGGACACCTCCCTTTTCCTTAATTGTGGTAATTCCCATCAGTACTGTGCGCCGCTGAGTCATAATGGTATTTTGAAACCAAAGGAAAAAGCACATGTACACTCAGCAACAATTTACATATCAACATTTACTTCCACCCATTCACACATGCCATTAGGAAAGGGAGGGGGTAGCAGAAGTGGATACTTACTGTGGGGAATTAGGGATTTGCACCAATTGGTCGTGAGGGGATTAAGGTAGCAGCGTTACGTCTCTAATCACATGGATTTTGATGGGATGGCGAGCTGTAAAATGGGGAAGGGGTACACATGCAGGTCAGGCAGTGGTATTTTATTTTGACCATACTATGTCCTTGTAAGTCATCTATTTACTGTCATGATGCATACCCCCGGGCATCCAGACCACGTCCATCAGCCCCGGGAGCAGGCATCATGTTGCCTTGAGAAAACCCAGCAACCCCTGCTAGGGGCTGTCTGGGTTCAGTCTGGCGCCATTGGTGCCAGGCTCATAGGTGCACACTAACCTGATGCAGACCATGCTGCAAGAAGATCCAAGCCCATGTGAGGCCTGGAAGGGACTACTTTACCTCAGGGACTATTTTGTTACTCGGGTGTGGTCGGGGAAGAATACCTGCCTGGGACTACTTTGGAGGCTATTTAAACCACGTCCGAAGAGCAGCACACGCTTCGCATTATTCTGCATCCAGCAGCGTAACATTCACCGTGCCAGCAGCAGCATCCAGCCTTCTGCCATGCCCGCCTCGAACCTGGAGCACCTAGAAAGAAGGAAAGAAGCAAAGGTTAGAACAAGAGTATTACCTGATTTCTTACCTGATCCCGGATTCATCGCATCTTCAAACCAGATGAAAGACTTTGTTTTAAACGCGTCGCATCGCCAGCAGCAGCGCCGTGCCATACTCACCGTTCCACGCAGCATCTCTTCGATCCGGCGCTGTCTCCATCTTTACATCGCCAAATCCCGGCATCTAAGGGGGACAAGAAACAACAAGGTGAGCAGAGAGAACAGACAGAGACAATCTCTTTAGCCGCCATATGCTTACCTGATTTTACCACCAGAGGTATTATTCATCAGCACGCCACATCTTCTTATGCCACACCTGTAAGAAAAGGAGAAAGCAGCAAGTTTAACCTTTGGCATTATTTACCAGACAGTGTTGGGTAACACAGACTTTTACCGGAGCGCTTTCAGCTGTCAATCTTCTTATTGGGTCAAAGCTGCAAGATAAAAAGAGGAATTGGACAGGAGTGAATTCCAGACATTTTGAACTCTTACGAACTATATACTTACGGCTCTTCGCCAGGACCTTTTGGAGTCAGGATTCGTCTACAGCTCTTCCAATATCTTCAGGCCAGTGAAGTAACTGGTCATCAACGCGCCCCTGCGCACTTCACAGGATGGAGGGCTCATCCTTCAAGAATATAAGGTGAGATTGCTGAGAGGGCACTTCAGAGGTGATTAGTGGGGAGGACAGTGGGGGTGCTATCACTTGAATCCACAAGTGGCTAAATCCAGCTCTCCACTTGTAGGAGAATATTTCTACGGGTCAAGCAGACAAGATTAGGAGAGCAGATCCAGTCAGTCATCGCTGCACTAAGCATCACGTGGGTGGAGGCCGCAGCAGTCCGGGTCCGACCGCCGCCCCTGTGGGAGCCAGGTGAGCGTAACATTTACAGAGTTTCTTTCCTTTCCTGTGCCTGTATGCTGTTGTCGAAAGGGTGCCGCTTGTGCTGGCTTGCTTTCCTTTCCAATATGTTCTCTTAAAAAAATCTGTTAGTGTACATGAAGCAATAGATATTACATATTTTACGTTTCAGACTGCAGTGCGTACCAATAGGGTTACTATCGTAAGTCATTGCATCATGAGGGAAATTTCCTTCCAGCCATTCTAAGGTGCTTGCCATTGCTACGTAAAAAAAGAAACGTTATGCTTCCCAACTGTTGTATACTGTACCACCTGTGCAATTATCAGACAAACTTCAGTGTGCTTACTACGTTGTAGTGACATTCTGGTCTTATTACTTTCCAGTCATTACTCTGCCATTTCGTTCTTTGTTACCATGTAAGGTAGCAGTGCAATAAGATTGTTGAAGGCAGATGTTACTTCTGTTGGTGCATTCCGTTATGGGGTACTCCCTACGCCTTTGTGCTGTTTGTTTCATAAGCACACAGTTTGCAGACCTACTCTGTTTTCCCTTGCACTTCATGCACATGGTGCTGTTTGCATATGTTCCTTGGGTTTGGTGAATGGCAGCACTACGTAAGAAAGCCCCTGCCTTTCTGAGCAGGTTGGATGCCACCGGAAGTCCGCACCCAGGCGCATAGTCCACGACTGCTATGCGCATTAACATGGTGCCAGCAGTTTCAGTATGTTCTACAGAACATCTTTACAAACTAAAGGTATCCTGGTAAAAACATATGAAATTCAGTGAAAAAACGTTGTTAAAAAAGGACATTATGGTTAGGCTGCACAAGTAAAAAACCTATGACATTCAATGGAAATACGTTGTTACAGGGCCGTTATGATTACAGGTAAAACCGAAAAACCTCAGAAATTCGCCAGCTATGGTGAGCTAAGCAACCATAACTCGCGCTAACACTGTGCACTGCAAGGACTAACACCCATGCCATTAAAGATAACATCACAAATGTCATTGATGACATCATTTCGTTTTCATGCACAGCCTCCACAAGGGATTGTCATTATAATGTTGGCAGAAAAGTATCAGAGATCACTGAAGAACTATCATACGCCAAATAGTTTCATTAAGCAATGAATTGCTATAAATACCATTGCATTACTGAGTTCTTTCTGTACATGAACAAACTCATGAAGAAAAGTAGGCATTGTCTGCAGCATGCGCCATAGAGGTGCAATATTCAAAATCTTCTCATGTTGGATAATCAAATGACGATTGCTTTCATTTCAGAGTTTTGTGTATTGTGAAACATGTTTAAGTCGCTAAGAATGCCTCACTTACTACATAATTGTACTACTCTACACAAAACAAAGACACCACAACGCATAAAAATATGAGCATATACAGGGCAAGAAAAGTAAGAAAAAATATAGCATTACTGCCAGAAAGTGTTCATAAGCTAACCGATTATCTTAATGCACAGAAATGATTGCTGTAGGTCATGCTGCCTTCTTCCTCTAGGTATATGTATCATATGATGTGCCTGAACCCTACGGAAAGTAGTGTAAGAACATATGAGAAGGGTAAGGTCTGCAAACGTAGTACCTTTTGCATTCTTACTTCCTGACTGTTAGTGAAGAAAACCAGCTGCCCTAGATATGTCAGTGAACAAAAAAAAGAGGAAGCCAGACATATGATGTAATCATTGATGTCATCAATGACATTTGTGATGTCATCTTTGATGGCATGGGTGTTTGTCCTTGCAATGCACCGTGGTAGCATGGGTTATGGTTGCTTAGCTCACCATAACTGGCGATTTTCTGGGGGTTTCGGTTTTACCTGTAACCATAATGGCCCTGTAACAACGTTTTTTCACTGATGTTATATTATTTTATACATATTGCAACTCCTTGTATTCGTTCTGCATTTAATTAATCGCAGAGACACACTGCACTACAACCTCAAG
Organism: Ambystoma mexicanum; assembly: GCF_040938575.1. NCBI lineage: Eukaryota > Metazoa > Chordata > Amphibia > Caudata > Ambystomatidae > Ambystoma > Ambystoma mexicanum. Next base: position 1,303,949,960 of record NC_090932.1, read on the forward strand.
AGTGTGTGTATAAACTTCACAATTATTCAATAAAATTTGAAAACGATCAAAGAAACATATCCAAAATTGTTGCATACATGAAAGAGAAGAGAAGTTATGCCTTTGTTGTGTGACATAAAATCACATATTGACATCCAAATTTCAATATTACAAAAAAGGAAATGAGGAAGATGTTTGTCAACACATCCTGTGAGATGTACAGAAAACTGTAACCATGTACAGAAAAAGCATGAATTGCATTGTTAGTTCATGAAGATTCCACACAACTGATTGACCATAGTGGTTTGAGACATAATATTTCTACTATATTGTTCATAAGTACTATGTATAAGACGATTGATTGGATTGTGTGCATATGCTTTACAGTTCAGGGGTCTATGTGGTGCACTGGTATCAATCCAATGCAGCACACACCTCTTGCATGTGCCTATCCAGATAGAAGGGTGATAACGTTTTCGGCAGTTCGGTGATGTTCCGCCTTCCTCAGGACCAAAATGAATAAAGGATTTATACTGGCCGTTGAGGAAAAAGTGTAGAGAAAGAGATCCTCATGCTAATTAGTGTTGGCCTTGCACTGAAATGGTTGTGCAGGTCAACCCACACATGTTAAAAGTGCTCTAAGAGGGCATAGTGCTGTGTGTGCTGTGGAGGAACCAGTGAATGCTTAAAAAGTGCCTAAAAGTCATGCACCAAGTAATATGCATGCCAGCCCAAAGTGGGACTCAGACCGCATCCATGGAGGGGGACAGGGGCAGAGAGAGTAGGTTGAGTGCCACATGCAAAGCGAAAGTCAATGCATAGGACGTTGTGTGCGTGAGAGCCCCTAATGTGTCTTCCTTGCGATAGACAGGCTTGTGTGTAATCACTCACATGGTGAAAAGCTACATCTATGGAGTAGATTCCCAACAGTTTTTTTGTTGCAACATGCGATCTAGTGAGCATGGACGGTATGGGCACATGCTGAGCATAAGGAAAGCACTATATATGACATTTAGAAAGCACTCAAATATAATTACCTCCCAGTTTTCCAGCACATCAAGCTAACTAGTTATGAGTTGCTCCTCACTGGAATTGAAGGAAAGAGTAAAGTATGTCTGTGTTGCATACAGTGCTGACTTGAGGGGCCTTAGTACCCCTTCGGTATTAGATGTGCTATTTAGCCTGAGCAGAGGGAAACCAAAATGAATACATTTGCATTAAGGGAGTCACACATTAAAATAGTGCTTGAAAAACTTAATTTATGTATGGACTCAGCGCCTACCTTCAGCTGCAGCCACTAACAGATAAAGGCTTTGGATCAAGTGAATTCCAGATATCATCGTGCAAGCCTGAGCATTGAGTAAAAAAAAGGAAAAAAGAAAAAAAGACAGGCCTGAGCGGGCGTATGGACTACAGCAGAAAGCTGTGTTCGCAACCTCCTAAGGTGCCATGAAGTAAAGGATGGCGTCCTACCGTGTTGGTGAGAACTCTGCAGCTCTGTTGCTGTTCGACTGCTTCAAAGGGAGACGTGTCTTGACAGTGTTGCTGTTATGTTGCCGTAGCAACCGTGAGGCACGCCTTGGATCAGACAAGGATTGATGAGTTACAGCTCAGATGTGCACCACGAGGATGCAGTGGTCAAAGTGGGAACTGTATCCTGGAAGTTAAGTGTGTGGCACATGGAGGAACTGCATGCTATAAGAGAAGAACAAGTTACTTACCAACTGTAACGTTCTTTCGACTGGATGTTCCTCCCACATATTCCTCATCTAATGATAATTCGTTATCTCCAGCTTCGCTGCTTCGGAAAACAAATTTCTCGGCAGAGGGCGCTGTGCTCCGGGTCGTGGCGCCGATTGTCCCTCGACGGTCTCCGTACCGTGTCGACGTCACTGATGGTATAAGTAGCTCGAGCTGTGCCGTTTCTCCAGTTCTGTTTTTTCGATCAACACATATAGGAGGAACACCCGGGCGTGCCTCATGACTGATGCACACTTCGTGAGAGGAAAGTGTAAGAAAACGTAAACTGTACTGCGGGGTAGGATGGGAGGGTCGATGAGGAATACGTGGGAGGAACATCCAGTCGAAAGAACGTTACAGTTGGTAAGTAACTTGTTCTTCGAATGGATTGTGTCCTCCCACGTATTCCTCATCTTATGATGGACTCCCATAGCAGTGGCAATTTTGGAGGTGGGAGTACCATTTCAGTTTTCGTGGACAGAATGCAGAACTGCCTTTGCAAATAAACCCTTGTTAGAGGAGGCAGTGTCCAAACAATAATGTTTAACAAAGGTATGTATTGTTTTCCAGGTTGCAGCTGCACAAATGTCTGCTGCCAGGACTCCCCTCTTTAGAGCTGCAGAAGTAGCCATTCCCCTTGTAGAATGGGCACGAAGCCCATCAGGTGGTTCTTTTCCTGCTAACCTGTAGCATTCAGTTATGGCTAAGATGATCCAGAGGGATATGGTCTGTTTTGTTACAGATAATCCTATTTTATGACCAGTATAACCCACAAATAGTTGGTCATCTTGCCTCAATTTAGCCATTCTTGAGATATAGAAAGTAAGAGCCCTCTTGGGATCTAGTCTGTGCAATCTCTCCTCTTCTTTGCCCAGATGAGGAGGAGGATAAAAAGTTGGTAATATTATCTTTTGCGACAAATGGAAGTCTGAAACTACCTTTGGTAAAAAGGAAGGTTTAACTTTAAGGACTATCCTTATATAAAAAGTAGTAAATGGTGGTTTGCATGAGAGAGCCTGAAGTTTTCTAACCCTGCAGGCTGATGACAAGGCCACAAGAAGTACAGTTTTTAATGTTAAGAGCCTCAATGGGCAGGAGTGCATAGGCTCAAAAGGTATACAAGTCAATAATTTTAGTACTAGATTTAAGTCCCAAGTGGGACATGAAAAGGTACTGGGGGGGTATACATTAGTAAGCCCCTTTAAGAATTGAATGATCAATGGAATTTTGAAATATGAAACCTCTTCTGAGGTGCGCTTGAAAATAGACAGCGCAGCAAGGTATCCTTTAATTGTCCCTCTCTGGAGCCCCAGATTGGCTAGATGCAGTAGGAAAGAAAGCACCATTGGGGTGCCACACTGAAAAGGGTCCACATCCTTATCTTTGCACCAGTTACTGAACTTGCTCCAGCGACATCGGTATAAAGATTTTGTTGCTAGCCTTCTGGCCGAAAGCAAGATCTCCATTACGTCATCCGGAAGATCCCAATCCTTGTATCTCAACCTCTCAGAAACCATGCGTGAAGGTTGAGTGTCTTGACCTCTGGACGGAGAACCCGACCTTCCTCTTGCGAGAGAAGATCCTCTCTTTGCGGAAGACGTATTGGAGGACAGATAGACATGTCTAGAAGGTCCGGGTACCACGTTCTCCTGGCCCAATCCGGGGCAATTAGGATCATGGTTTTCCTGAACTTTCTCAACCTCCTGATTACTTGAGGAATCACAGGGACTGGGGGAAACGTGTACAGCAGTGGAAACTTCCACTCCACTACGAATGAGTCTCCCAGAGCTCCTCTTTGAGGAGATTTCCCTTGAGTAGTACTGATTGCACTTCCGGTCGGACGCGGTGGTGAACAGATCCACTTGAGGGGTTTCCCAAAGGGCGAAGATCTCTTGAAGGACTTCCTGCGCTACCTCCCACTCGTGGGAGACTGCTCTGCCTGCTCAGAGCGTCTGCCGCCGTGTTTTGCTCTCCGGCTGCCCAGAACCAGAGCTGCATTGCCTCTCTGCACAGTGGTAGTGACCCTACTCCTCTCTTGTTGAGGTAGTACATGGCCACTGTGTTGTCCGTCATTATCAGGACATTCTTTCCCTGTACAGAGGGCAGAAAGGCCTTCAGCGCTAGTCTGATTGCCCTCAGCTCCAATAGGTTGATGTGTAGTTTGGACTCCGATGGAGACCAACGACCGCTGATTGTCAGATCGTTGGTGTGTGCTCCCCACCCCGTGAGTGAGGCATCCGTCACTACTGTTATCTTCGGCCATGGTTGCCAAAAGGATTCTCCCTTGAGAATGTTGTCGTTGCAAGCCCACCATAGTAGATCCTGAGCAACTGCGCTCGGGACTTGCAGAAGATCCGACATATTCGCTGAGAACTGGGACCACTGAGTTCTGAGTGCCCATTGAAGGGATCTCATTCTCAACCTGGCCTCTGGTACTAGGAAAATGCAGGATGCCATGAGGCCGAGCAACCTGAGAAAATCGAAGGCCGGTAGATGTTGGCCATTCTGAAACTTCGTTACCATCTGTTGGATGTGGAGAGCTCTCACTTCGGGAGGCGAGGCTTTTCCCGATGAAGTGTCCAAGACTGCTCCGATAAACTGGAGTTTCTGAGTTGGTATCATGAGACTTCTTGAAATTGAGGGAGAAGCCCAGTTTGTGGAGGAAGTGGCAGGTGATCGAAAGATGTTCCTGAGCTTGTTCTGGAGAATTTGCTCTGATCAACCAGTCGTCCAGGTAGGGATATATGTGACTACCTCCTCTCCTGAGACTTGCTGCCACAACCGCCAACAGTTTGGTGAAAACCCTCGGGCGGAGGTCAACCCGAATGGCAGAACTCGAAACTGATAATGAGAATTGCCAATCGCGAACCTCAGGTACTTTCTGTGCCCTGGATGGATTGGCACATGAAAGTAAGCATCATGAAGGTCCAATGATACCAACCAGTCTTGGAGTTGTAGAGCCTGAAGGATCTGAGAAAGGGTCACCATCTTGAACTTGTCCTTCCTGAGGGACTTTTTCAAGTTTCTTACGTCCAAGATGGGTCTCAATCCTCTGTCCTTTTTTGGGATGAGAAAGTATGGGGAGTACCAACCCCTGTTCCTCTCCACTACAGGTACCTGTTCTATGGCACCTTTCTCTAGCAGGGTTAAAATTTCCTGCAACAGGAGCGGGTCTGGAATTTTTACGGAGTTGGCTCCCGGTGGATGATTCTGAGGCCTTTTTAGAAAGGGGAGACAGTAACCTTGAGCTACTGTTTCCAGTGCCCAAACATCTGAGGTAATGCCTCGCCATTCCTTCAGATGTTGGGAGATCCTGCCTCCCACTGGTGTCTTTTGGAGCAAGGTCTCAGAGATTTGGAAGCGGCTGCAGGAGTGGCTGAGGGCAAAGATGCCGCTCCTGAGGCTGATTTCGCACATCTTCCTCGTCCACCACGAGGGAAGTTTTTTCTGCCTCTTTGAGAAGCCTGTCCTCTTCCTCTACCAAATGAGGAGTAGTAGCGAAAAGAACGACCTCTCCAGGAAGATGATCCTGAATAGGTTTTCTGAGGCTGGCGCATGGAGGCACTAAGAGATTTAGCTGCCGCCTTCGAGGTCTGGAGTTTTTCTAGGCTTTCGTCAGCCTTACTGCCAAATAGCCTCGAGCCATCAAAGGGCATGTTAAGGAGTCTGGATTGCACATCCTGTGCAAACCCTCACTTCCTCAACCACGCACATCTGCGCAACACAGTGCTTGTAGCCATGGATCTGCTGATGCTATCAGCAGTATCCAATCCAGACTGGAGACATTCCCCCATTGCCTCCTTTCCGTCTTTGACTATATTCAGGAAGCCTTCCCTTTCCTCGCCTTCCGGAATATGCTCAGCCGCCGCAGAAATACAATCCCACAGGGTATGGGTAAACCTGGCCAGGGTACAGGTGACATTTGTCGATTTCAGGGCCATGCTACCTGAAGTGAAAACTTTATGGGCCCAGGTATCAACTTTCTTGTCCTCTCTATCCGGAGGGATAGTGGGATATGCAGTTTGTTTTGCTGTGGATGCAGCCTAAATAACCAGACTTTCTGGAGTCGGATGTCTGTTTAAATATTCAGGATCCGTACCAGCTGGTCTGTATTTCTTTGGGAAATTACTATTTGTAGCAGCAATGCTATCAGGATTTTCCCAATTTTTTTCTACTGTTCTCTGAAGAGCCCTATGAAAGGGGAGAACTGGGTCTTTTTGTGGACCTTTGACAATTATATCTGTCATGTCGTCCTGTTCAAACACGGGTGAAGTGTTACCCCAACCCATGTATTCTACTACCCTGTTCATAAGACCTCTGTACCCGAGTCTGCATGTTCTGCAGGGTCAGGTTTGGCAAATTCTAACTCTGGGGAGGTGTCAATTCCACTAGCAGAGTGCAGAGTATCACTCAGGTCTCTCATTCTAGATTCCTGATCAATGAGTTCCTCAGGAACTTGTCTTGTGCCATATGAAACTCCAAAGGGAGTGACTTCGTCTTCCTCCGAGCCAGATTCCTCATAAATTGAGGACATAGCTTTAAAAAAGTCTGTTCTGGGCAACGGAGTAAATCTCCTTTCTTCCTCAACAATTTCCTTCGAGGGAATAGAAAAATCCTTCGAGGTTGTCGACGGGAACTTCGAAGAAGACTTCGATACAGGTGTCGAAGACGCTCTTGGCTTCGATGCTGGAGCAGTCGACGCCAATGGCGTCGATGAAGCCGTCGAAGCCTTCGATGACTTGAGCTTTTTATGAGGCACCGGAGATGTGCTCGACTCTCGAGGAGTCTTCGACTCACGAGGAGTCTTCGATTCACGAGGAGCCTTCGACGACTTGGCGTCGACTCGAGTATCTTCGATACTACTGGCTTTTACCAAGGTAGTTCTCGACTTTTCTTTGTCGTCCAATGGAGCGACCTTAGAGGAATGGCTCTTCCGAGGTTCTTTCGAGGGGGTCGGGCCGTATTCTCGAAAACCTCCATCATCTTTTTACGGAATTCCTCCCATTTTCTGGGGGAATCCGATTTTTTCGGACATTGAATTTCTTCGGTCGACTCAGAAGATGATGACGATGAGGGAGATCTATGTCTCCTCTTCAGTTTTTTTGACGAGGAAGAAGAGTGTCTCGATCTACTCCTAGATCAAGATCTCTTGGAGTGTCTATGTCGATCTGATTCTTTCGAATCGGTCGCTTTCTTATGCTTTTTGGACAAAGCCTTCTTAGAGGCTTCCCCTCCCCACCGACAGTTTACCTCTCCTCTCACGAAGGGCCTTCTCGGTCATGGACTGACAGGAACCACAGTCGTCGGTTCGGTGACTAGAACCGAGACACCAGAGACAAACTCGGTGAGGATCAGTGATCGACATTTTCGATCCACAATCGATACACTTCTTGAACCCAGTCTTGGGTGTCGAAGGAGTTGAAGAAGATGACATTTTCACGAAGAAAATCTCGGAGCGCGCAGTTCACGATAGCAAAGCGATCGGAAAAACGGAACTGGAGCAACGGGCACGGTTCGAGCTATTTATACCATAAGTGACGTCGACACGGTACGGAGACCGTCGAGGGACAATCGACGCCACGACCTCGAGCACAGCGCCCTCTGCCGAGACATTTTTTTTCTGAAGCAGCGAAGCTGGAGATAACGAATTATCATAAGATGAGGAATACGTGGGAGGACACAATCCATTCGAAACGTTTATTTTACAGTAACACCCAGATTATGAGCATGTGTATATGGCCCATATCTATGGCTTGGGTAAAGATAACAGCAGGCACTTGCACTGACATTGAGGGATAGCATTGTAGTAGTTGCAAGCTGTTGGGGAGACATGTGTGGATACGAGGCAATGTCTCTCTTAGGGATGCAGTCAAAGAATGAACAGCACCATGCTTTCAGATCTCTCAGTTGAGGGTTATATATGGCTTAGAAATACAGTGGTGTTTCTTCATCGAGTCCTTTTTCCTTCTAAAGTGTGTGTAGGCTGTGTATCCATCTAGCTTCCTTGTTAGTAAGGCTTCTATGGGGATTGGATTGTGGGATATTTTGACCCATTTCAATGTGCCTCACTACATCACTTTTCTGTAATGGTGAAGGAAACAGCCCAAAATGGATGCGCTGACTCCTGTGCGCGCCACAATCTTCAAAACTGCATTTGTAATAACCAGAAAATGGCTACACTGCCCTGCCAACCCCATTTCAGGTGTGGTAAAACAAGAGTAATCACTGCAGGAATGTGCCAGTGGGCTCTGCCACAGTCAACATGGAGCAAAAGTGAATGAAACAGCATCATTGTGCTTATAACCGAAAAATGCCTTTTAAAATGTTAGCTTTTCAACCTTAAAAAGTGCCATTTTTGGCACTAGATCCATTAATTTCTACTGAATCATTGAGATTAAAGGGCCCTGCAATGCCCATGATCATCCAGTGTGGGTCAGAAAAACCAGGCTTCATTGGAATGACCGCTCCTACAAATGTATCTATGAAAAAGCAACCCAGGAACAGTTGTTTTCATTTTCCATGGGAAAAACATGGCTAAAACTTTGCATCAAGTATCAAAATCAGCTGTGCAGAGAGAAACTCTAAACAAAGGCATGATACATGTATCCAGGCTGCAAACAACGCCAGCACTCAAGGAAAGAACTAATGCGGACTAAAATGTGCATTTGCTGCAGATGAAAATCGGATTTAAAGAAATAGGTTTAATGTGCTTTTTCAGGAATGAAGAGCAAAATCGCCTGTTGCAAAGTATATTCTTGTGTAAAGGCTTAATTCTTTAAGAATGTCAAAGGATTGCTAATGTTAAAAATCCACCTATAAACTGTTTCATTTTAGATATTTAAATGAAAGATTTAAAAAGGTGAAACTTAGAGCTAAACCCACTGACTGTTCTTAGCCTGAGAAAGGTTGACACCTCCACTGCTGGCAGGAAAGGCTAATTGCTGCTGGGAGGCCTCGCATACTCATGACAAAGGGACTTCATTAAACATTCGTCTGTGCCCCAGGCAAAGACAATGGCAGGCTTGGACACTCACCCTTCCAGTGGAGGGACAGGAAGCTCCACTCTCCAGGGAGAGGCCCCTCATTTAACTTCAAAGGATTTGACATTTGCTTACACTTGGGAAGAAAGAAAAAAACTGACATGTGACTTTTGGGTTTAAAATGCTTATTTTGCCACTGACTTCAAGACATTTAACTTGGCAGCAAGAAGGAGAAAAGGTATGAAAAGTGCATACATATAAATCTGAATTTATGCTAGTCATTTGCAAACTTAGTAGAATTTCTTACTGCGTAAGGAACAGAAGTTACAAAGAATGACCAATGGTGCAAACATTATTAATGTTGCAAACTTAACGCTATGTACTTATATTCTAGGGGTAATTGCGCATATATGTACAGAATAGGGAAATGTTAGGCCAAACCTTTCATAGTTAAAATTGCCAAAATTCAAAAGAAAAACTTATCCAGGTCCCACCGACTTGGGAGTTGGATTGGAATGTGACCCACAAAATATGTAACTTATATATCTGATTTTCTTAGTGGGCATAATTACATAAATATGTATTTGTGGAAAAGTTAGATTTTGGTCCCAATAGTTATGGGATGTTTCCAGATCATCTCATAAACCATGACATCCCTTTCTGTCATCCAACCAGCAAAAAGCAAGGCAGAAACTGTGCATTTGACCAATCACAGCATTGTGGGTATGGGTTGTAAATCTGCCCCTACCATAAACCTTAGTGATGTTATTTGGCATCATAAATAAGGGAACCTCACAGCACACAAACACACTGATTCCAGACTCCATCCTGGTTTTCTGAGTGGCGCCCTGTTCCTGAATTCCCCATCTTTATTCCTGGTTCCAGATTTATTTGCAAAGCCAAGGCCTCTGCATTGCTGAACTCCTTGTCAGCTATGCCCAAATCCTGAAGCAATCCCAAAACTTAAGGGAAGCATTTTGATCCAGTTTGGCTTGCTACCATTAATGCTTGCCTGCTCCAAACTCGCCATCCCACTGATCTACAGTGTCCAGTAACCGGAAGGGCCAATCCAATTCAATCAGTCCAAGATGCCAGTCCAGTTGACCAGAACCACCCAGCTGACCTATCCCACCAGATGTGCCCTGCTGTCCGTTGTTAGACCCGACCCGTGTGATGACCAGAACCCTTGACGGCAAAATCTTAAAATAAAGTGGACTGTAAGTATTAATAGGAATCATAGTAAACCATAGCATATCTTGCCTTACCTTGTCCTATCCCAATCTGTAACCCATCCTGCCTTTACCTTAAGAACCTGTAATATTGTCAGAACCATTCTTGAAACCCTGTCTGTGATTTCTAGTGTTAGCACTGATTTCTTTTCTTCATTTTTGTTTTGCTAGACCATAAGCCCTTAGTGATTTTGATTAAGTAAAGTAATTCCAGTAAAGAAAACAGGGTTTCCGCCACGTGAAGGGTTACAAGCATCCATGTAACTGTGGAGATTCATGGGTGGCATTCTCTTTTTCTCAGCCATTAAATCTAGTTTAAGTAAAAGTAACCTGTCATTTTAAAACCGATTTTCTGTTTTTCACTGCTCTATTTTTCTAAAAACACCTCTCATTCAACCTTGCATAACTCCCTCAATTTAATAGCTAGAGACTTCATTTAAACTCTGACTTAAACAAAGAACTGTAGCTACATCCCAACATAAACACTGCATCCTAAAACAGTGTATTTCACCCATTTTTCTTAAAAACCATTTAGTGAATTTTAGGCGGGAATTCGCAATTCTGCAAAGTTTTCCACGTGTGATTTTCAATTTCAATTATTTCCAAACTTCCATTAAGATTCAAATTGTTTACTGTCGCTATATTATAGCTTATGTTTCTTAGCATCTTTTCAGTGCGGCTCTCAGAGATTTATCTTGATTTAAGGACTTTTGCACACTTTTTCATTGTTTCCCCCAGCCTTTTTCGAATGTCATTTTAAAAATGTAAGATTTCCAAATCATTTTCTCTCTTGTTTGGGGAGGGAAGGTTATCTATAAATTCTGTGACTGATCTTTACTCCTGAATACCTGCCGCTTGCTTACATCTGTGTAGAATTGCTTATTTGTGAGTTGAGAAATTTGCAGGGGGAAATCTTAACTCAAATGCTATCGTTCCAACAAGCCAAAACTGTTCTTTTCTTTGTGTTGCTAAAAGTGAATTCAACTGCATTACCTACTTTCTTATTTGTATTGTCACCACATTGGTGATTGCTGCCCCATATATTAAACCATATGTTTGATTTGAATTTTAAATAAATATTACCTTTACCAACCAGCCCAATTCCTGGTCCATTGTGACCTGGGGGTATTTTGAGAAGGGGTGTGATATGAGTGGTATATCACTCATAATATTGAACCTATAGACACAATAAAATAAGTATTTCATTTGCGCACTGCATACTAGGCTGAGACAAGGGTGTATTGCCTGATTGAAATCCTTAACAGGATGTATTTCTAACTGTATCCAGGACCCACCACTTAAAGTCATCAGCTGAGTGCTGGAATTCTAGAAAATGTGAACCTAGAGGTGCTGTATGATTCCTGCAGCGAATCTTGGACCTGTGTTCAATAATTCTGATGTGCACAGGTCTTGTAGTCTGGCCAAAGTATCGAAGACCACATGGACATTCTATACAGTATACAACATTGCTGGTCTTACAATTTGACATATATATCAAGTCCCATCTCCTGTTCTCAATTTGAAAGTTAAGTGTCTTAGTAGTAAACTTGAAAGCACAGCAGTAACCGCACGAAAAATGTCCCACAATGGGTCGTAAATCCCAATTGCTAATGTTTGATCTTGTCTGCTTGGTTTTGGAATGCACCAAATGGTCTTTAAGGTTTTTTGGATCGATTGAAGGCGAAAAGCGGGGTTTGTGTATTTTGCAAGCACGTGGATATCATGGGCCAGTATTTCATCAAGCTTTTTTTAATAACATACGGCTTAACCCAGAGGAGCTGAAAAGGGTAACAAATCGTAGCCCAAGAAGAACAACACGCAGGAAATCACCAGAGGCAAATGAAGCGAGAAACTTGGAAAAAACAAAAGGTGGCTTCAACACCACAAGGTCCTTGGTTATGGCTAAAAGCAACCCTGAATCCGAAATCTCAGAGATAGCAGCGAACTGTGAGCCCGGCACAATCGCACACAGGATCAGTAATTACAAAGATAGATGCAGGTGCCGAAAGACTAACCCTAGGCTCATGGAATACACAAGGGCACGTTCACCTGACAGCGGTGAGTGATGTAGATCTAACCAGCATGGACATTGTGTGTCTTCAAGAGACATGGTTACTAGAGAAACCGACCCTAGATGGATTTGAAGTGGAAATACCACCGGCTATAAAAGGCCTGCTGGGTCGTCCATCTTCGGGGCTGTTGACAGCAATAAAAATGAGCTCCGGCTTCTCCACGCCAAAGAAACTAATGGAATCCTATGAGATGCTGGTGATACTCACAACCTGGAGCAAACAAATTACAGCGAGGGAACAGCGAGGGAACAGGAAGATACTAGCCAACTAGTAATAATAAATACATATTGGAACCCCCAACGGAAAAATATAAAAACCTACTGCAGGAAAATGGGGGAAACAATAGATTGGATATGCTCGGAGTTTGAAAGGATTAACATCATCTTGTGCAGTTAAACGGGGTAAGGCCTGGAGGTCGGTCACCAAACCGAGAAATGTATACAACATCAAAACACTATTTCCCAACCAAGTGAACATCCCAACTTGGGAAAACCTGAATGCCAAAGCCACCTTGGACTATATCTACGCTTCCCAGGGCCTCCTGACTGGTATCCTGGAATTTAAAGTCCAAAGAACTACGCATAGTGACCATAACCTCTTGACGTGCGCATGGAAAGGAAAGCATGCAGTCAATCCAACATATAAGTTTCAAGTGGAGGTCAATAGCCAGCAAACTCGTATACGTCTAACAGAAGCAGACATCATAAAGATAACCATGAACTATGGCAAGACCACTGAAGTAGATGCCCTAGAGGAGGGCGTAGAACGTCCAAACTATCTACCGATGCTGCTTCCATTCAGAAGATCAGCCGCTGGAAAACAAAGACAGGCGGTTCATCCAAGCCTATGACAAACTGGTAGTCGAAAAGAGGAAAATTGTCCGGAAATCGAAGAGAATCGCAAATAAAAATTAACACCAAAGAAGCATGGGAGCAGTAGCAAAAAGAAATAAAATGCTACAAACACTGGCTAAAACATCATAAACTCCAATTGTACCAGCAAGACGCCGAGCAAATGATGAGAGCCCTCAAAACAAAAAAGTCAAACGATTTCTGGGCACTAATTAAAACAACGAACTCTAACACAGCGACAGAAATTGCAAACTCAAGTGTCAGAGGAAAAATGGGCCTCGTTTCTAACGGCCCAATTTGACCTCCCGCAAGAGCGAGCACCGGAGGGTGAAGAAGATGCCACGACAGAGTGGGTAGACGTATCGAAAGTAGCTGAAATTGAAAACGCCATTCTTAAATTAAAAACCTCAAGAGCCCGCGGTCCGGATGGATTGACCAGCGTAGATTTGAAAAAATCACCAAAAGCATGGGCGGGCGTGATCAGCAAAAGTTTCACCCACTGCAGGAACACTAATATGATCCTTGAAACTTGGCTGAAGGCGGTAATCGTCCCCATTTACAAGAAAGGTGGTAGAGATTACCCAGAAAGCTATAGGCCTATAGCTTTGCTAGACATCATGGGGAAGATATTCGCATCACAGCTACTAGACCACCTTCGAATCTGGCCCAAAACCGCTCGATGCAACGATACCTTCCAAACAGGTTTCCAGAAATACAGGAGCACTTCTATAAATATCCTACTGATCAACATACCAAAGGCCAAAGTGAGAGAAGGAGCCCCAAGAGTGTATCTTGCATTTGTAGATCTGTCGAAAGCCTTCGACAAAATAGATTGGGCAAAACTGTGGGCTAAGCTAAAATTCTGGGATTGTCCACCGGCAATTTTGAACCCGATCAAAGCACTGCATGCTGACACGAAAATCAGGGTGAAATTAAATAGACAAAGGGTACTGTCAAAGGAGATCCCGGTAAAGCGAGGCGTCAAACAGGGATGCTCCTTAGCTCCGGCCTTGTTTATTGCTTTTCTAGGGGATTACCAAACTGATGAGGAACAAATCAGAGCCTTTCCCCCAAAAATTGGAAAAGCACAAATATCGTGACTACTGTATGCTGACGATGCAATTATCATCGATCAAACTCAAATCGGACTCCAACGCAAATTAACAAACTTGGCGAAATACACGGAAATGAATCATTTGGAAATTAATACAACAAAAACAAAAATGCTAGTTTTCGAAAAAACAACAAAGAAATCGGCGCAACCACCAAGATTGAGGTCGTGAATGAGTTCAAATACCTGGGGGTGATCATCGACGGATCGGCCAGAGACAAAGCAATGCAAGAGCACCTATGGAGCAAGGTTAGAACGTTAACAGCACAGACGAGAGCGGTGGACAGGAAATTTGGTAAATTCTCCATGCTACCGGCCATCAATTTCTATAAAGGGAAGGTGGTCCCATCAATCATTTATGGCATGGAAGCGTCATTAAACATCCCAAGAACTGTGTGGCAGAAGCTGGAAGTTAACGTCTGGAAGTCGGTACTGGGCCTACCAAAGTCAACTTCCATGCCCGCGATTAAGCGAGAACTGGGCCTTGTTTCCTTAGCCTCATTGGTAGAACAAAGTAAAATAAGATTATGGAGAAAAATCTTGATGACAGATACATACCAATCTACAATATCATTGCAGAAGAACTCAAGAGTGGTTCATGTAAGGCTTTCAAGAACTGGGCAGCAAGCCTGAAACTTATTTTGACCGAAATAGCCTGTACAGAAGAAGACCTGATATCCAACCCAGACCGGGTAAAACTGAAAATGGAATGGATGGACTGGATCAAAACAACTGAAAAAGCCAGTGCCAACAGACTATTGGCCCACCTTCCACCAACATTTAACAAAGTGAAAAAAACGCAAAATTATTGCCTGAAATTTCCAAACAAAGGTATGCGAGGCACGATTTTGAAGGCTAGACTAAATTTACTGAGGACAGATGAAATTCTAGCAATTCGCAACCGGGCAATCGACAACAGCTGTCGTCTATGTAAGAATACTGACCAAGTGGAAACCTTGAAACATTTGACGCTTCAGTGCCCGAAGACCAAACAAAGCAGAGACACATATCTTCAACCTCGTCTGCAAGGGGCAACAATGCTAGACGAAGAGGCGCTGTGGTGCAGGCAAATCTCAGGAGAGACAACACGTTGGTCCCTGACAATGGTGAAGCTAATAGAAGCAGCCTTTGGAATGATAAACCAGCTAGGCGCCACCGAGAGGGCTACTTAAAACCAGAGAAAAGCCTGATCTGAATCCGACTGCCGAAGAGGGAGACGTCTGTAGCATGTAAAACCAAACAAGAAAATAGACTGGGATGAAAGGACTCCGGACTCAAAAGCACACACGCTCAATTCGGGAATCTTTAAGTCGTGAAAAACCCTTGTAAAAATTGAATTTTTTAAAAATTAAAATTCAAGTAAATAAAAATAAAAAAATAGCAAAATAATGGGTGCTATAGGTAATGACACAGGTTATACTGTCCTTTTTGTTGTTTTTCTCTTTTTTCTCGAGTAGGCTCTCCCTGGGTATGAATCTCGCTCTTTTGAGAACATGGGTCACCAATTTCCTCAGGTATCCTCTTTCTCTTAGGTCCACACTCAGTTCATTAGCATGAAGATAGTAGTCTGCTATAGAGGTGCAGTTCCGCCTCAATGTGAGGAACTGGCTGTATGGTAGATTTTCCTGGACCTTGGGTGAAAGCTAGAGAAATGTAGTGTGGTATTTCCTGGTTTCCATGGGAAGCTGTGATGAAACCTCTGGAGTAAATAAGGGGCACCCATGTCCTTAAGAGGTTCCCAAGATCGGTCCAAGATGGGATATCCTTTCCACTGTATGAAATACTGTAGCACTCCTCAGTGGAACCTGGAGTCACATATTTTCTCCACTACATATTCTGAAGTAGCGGTATCCTTGATTGGTGGATGTACGCTTGAATCCCTCTTTCCCTGGTATGGTTTCAGTAAAGAAACATGAATACTGGGTGGATTTGATGCCATGAGGAAGGTAATTTAATCCAAAAAGCCACAGGATTTATTTCTTTGAGTACAGGAAATGGGCATAGATATTTAGGGGAATCGGTCTTCTAGGCAAATGCTTTGCCCGAGAGCCATACAAGATCTCCTTTTTTGTCGGAAGGAGCGGCAGTCCGCCTCTTGTCAGCGTACTTCTTGATCTGTGCTTGTGTGTTTTCCAGGGTTCGTGCAACTTGATAGTGTGCAGCATCAATATCCAGAATAAGGCCTATTGAAGGAATATTTAAACATACTGTAGGAATCGCGGTTAACTATTTAGGGTGAAATCCATAGGTACAGTAAAAAGGGGTATGACCAAGTGCTGAATGGTGAGTATTAGTGTATCAGAATTCAGCTAGGGGTAAAAGTGAGACCCAGTTGTCTTGTACCTAGTTAATATAACAGCAAAGATACTGCTCTAAGGTCTGATTTAACCACTCAGTCCATCCATTAGTCCCCAGATGGTTTTCAGAGGAGAGCGCTCTTTCCATACCCAATTGATGACACAGGCCCTCAAAATTCTGAGGTATACCAGGTTCCTCTGTCTGAGACTATGGTATCACGAGGACATTGTGTAGGCAAAAAATGTCCTGGAGAAAGATCTTACTAATTTCGTGGGAAGTTGGTAATTTCAGTAGGGCTGAAAAATGTGATTGGGTAAAGGTATCCACAGTAACCATTATTACAGAACAACCCTGAGACCTCAGTAAATCAACAATTAAATCAGTGGATATACACTGCCAGGGACTTGGTGGTGGTATGCTTTGTGGAATTGTTTCTCCAGGCAGCTGTCATGGATCTTATTTTGAGCGCACTTATTACATTCCGCTATGTATTTCTGGACGTTGATCATCATATGGGGCCACCACAAATACTGTTGCAGAATATCTAATGTGGCATGTTGTCCACAATGACCCATAACCATGGCGTCATGTGTGAAATATAACGCCTTTGACCTTAGCGTATCAGTAGGTACATAGATTCTTCCATGATGATAGAACAAGCCTCTTTTGTGGGTTAGATGCCTTTTCCATTTTTTGAAACGCAGGGTTCTTTAGGGTGGCTTTTTGAAGTTGCTGGAGGAAAGTGTCAATCAAAAAGATGTACATCGCCTTTGGTAAGATGTATGTCTTTACGAAAATTCCTCCAATGGTTGCAATCCATTCCTAGACAGAGTATCTGCTAAGAGATTGCGTGAACCAGGAATGTAGGGAATGGTGAATCGATAATACAAGAAGAAATGGGCCCGAAGTTCTGTAAAGTCTGTAGCGTACAATGGTCTGTTAGGGTCTCCACTGGCCATTTTGATCCTAACAGTAGATGCCTCCACTTTTGACATGCCAACTTGATGGCCAGAAGTTCTTGCTCCAGTACTGAGTAGCTACATTCCACGGTCGATAGAGTTTTCTAAAAATAGGCAACTGGAGGTTCTTGTTTCATGTAACATTGCTGTTAACACTGCCCCTACAGCATATTCAGAGGCATCAGTCTCCAGGATGAACGGCTGTTGATAATCAGGCTGCCTTAAGAAGGGTGCAGAAGAGAAACAGGCTTTGAGACGTTCGAAGGCTTGATTGGCATCTTGATCCCACCGGAACGTCTTTTTTCTAGAGTGTGGTTAAAGGCAATACCATGTTAGAGAATCCTTGAACAAACGTACAATAAAAGTTTTCCATGCTTAGAAATCTCTAATTCTTTAAGTGACTTAGGGGGCTTCATAAGTACTCATTTATCAACCTCGGAAGGATGAAAAGCTGAGTTGGCCTTGCCACGATTCGAACCTGCGACCTGCAGATCACGCTCAGAGAGCAGCAGCGAGCGCTCAACCTGCTGAGCTATCTTACCGGCATAAATACAGCATGGTGAAAATGCTGGCAGATTTCACTGCCTCAAGGATGTCAGGGTTGAGCGCCAGTGGGTATCTGTCCTTCACAGAAACGTGGTTTAATTCTCTGTAATCAATGCAAGGACGTAGCTCTGCTGTCTCCTTTTTCGGGATAAAATAGAATGATGCCCCAATTTAGGGGATTTTGATTCTGTGATAAGACCATTTTTCAAGTTTTCATCCAAATATTTTCATAAGACATCCATCTTGGCTAGGGATAATATGAACATTCGACTGAACGGAACAGATGAGCCAGGTATAAGATCAATACAACAATTATCCGGTCTATGTGGAGGCAAGATCTTTTCCGTCTCATTTCGAAATACTTTTTGGAATTGAATTTATTTATCAGGGTGGGTTCTTCAGACACAACTGTGGTGCTTTCCCGATTATCAAAATATGTAGCTGTACATTGTTTTGAACCCAAAAACATGGTTCTGGCTTTCTAACTGATCTAAGGGTTGCAAGTCTCCAACCATGATATCCCCAAAATCACACGGGAATGTGTTGCAGTGATGTGATCGAAAGACACATGTTCAGTATGTTGCTGAATCTGCATTGTACCTGTGATGGTGGCTTCCGTAATTAGTCCGCTGCTCAAAGGTCTTCCATCCACTTCTTCCACGGGTACTTGAAGTTCTTTCTGTGCGCATGGCATTCCCATCTTTTGGGCCCATGTCTTATCCATAAACAGCCTTGCTGCACCAGAGTTCACCATTGCCATGGTCTCAATCATGAGTGCAGGAGAATAGTGAAATTTGATCTTGATAAACAAGAAAGGGATGCCACCTTTTTCAACACAAGGAGACATACCCACAGTCCTGGTGAGGACTCCAAGACTAACGTCACTCCTGAGTATGGGAGCTGCCCTTTCCCACACTCTGAGGGGGGGGGGGTGCAAACAACAAAAAAGCACTAGATGTTCCAAAGATGCACAATACATATAGTCCTTTCTGGCACCGTCTTCTCCTTGCTTCATCAGTTAAGGGACCTCTAGCGACACCAATCTGCGTTAGTTCTTCCCTCTGTCCTGATTTTAATAAAGTCTCTGGAATCGCAGGAAGACTTTGTGGATTTCGGTGTTTCTTCCCTTCTTGTATCCGTTCCTGTAAACGGTAGTCCATCTGGATAACAAGTTTCACCAGCTGAAGGGCGTGGCTACATGGCCACAGAATAGGACGCGATTCCTGAGTGCTCCTGCAGATCCGCTGATGATCCTGAGGAAAAAAAGGTGTTTGGCGCTTGCTGTGAAGTACCATTCGTTATCTACAGAAGCATGAACACAATGGGTATGAAGCGGTCGCAAGTCCGGTGCAATTCGCAGCAAGAGGAATAAACTGCAAGCTGAGGAAGTCTGAAGAGTTCTGGTTGCGGACAAAAGCAAGATGGTGCCCATAGAACAAAGGGAAGGACTGTAAGACAGCTGCAACGCCGTGAGAAGAATTAGCTGAAGGCTAACGTAGTGTAATCCGCTTGTTGAAGTAGGGCTCAGAAAACAGAATGGAAAGAAATTAAACGAGGCGGCAGCTGCGAGTGAAGCTGCCTGGCGCAAGGAATCTTGCAGTGGCATTTGAGGGAGCCGGCTAGACGAGGCGTAGTGCCGACGAGAAAACAGAGGTCTGGATGGTCATACCCGTGAGTGGCAATGTAATGGAACGAGTGCAGAACTCCGACAAGTCACTGGACTGTAAACAGGATTGCAGAATTAAGAACACAGCCGCCCCAAATCCGTAAACTTATACAAAGGCACAAGCTGAATGATATGATCGGGAAGTTCTCTATGTAACAGCGGATGGGCGGCGTGACCAGGCGGATCAGAAATGGAGCTTTAGAAGCAACAGTGATTACGTTGTAACAGCCACAGTGAGAAGCAACAAAGTGGCCAGCGCAGTACTGCGGGGAGCGGGCCTAGCGGAACAGCAAAGGTGAAATTGACATCTGAAGGAGTGTCAGCGCCTGTGTATATTAAGGAAGCAGAGTGGATCCACGACATGAGCAGGTGAGCCACAACTGCGGGATCCCAGCCGGGTGACAAGACGCTGCAGACTGTCAGGGAGGCATGGACACTGCATGGAGAGGTGGGGTAAAGCAAGAAGCTGAATAAGGGTATATAACAATGAACATTAAACCAATGCAGCCCAACCCACGTGCGGAAAAAATCATACGTGGAGACAGTGACTAGAAGTGCGGAGCGCACCGTCAGGAGACAACCCAGTAGGGGTCAAGCAGCGCAATTAGCCTAAAAAGGAAGACGACTGTCTGAGCAAGGCACAGGCTATGGAAGCAGCTACAGATTAGCCACGAAAAGGGCATCATAGGACTAAAGCAGCCCAGAGTCTGGAAGTGAGCCCACCGGTGCTGTAGCTACCAACAGACAGACACAGAGGTACGCATGCCAGCAAGTATGCAGTAATGGAAGTGGAAACAATGCCCATACAGCCTCCAGCTGAAGAAGAGATCTACTGCACCTATTAGTGCACACGTACAACACCAAGGCTGGACAATTCCCTGGAGCGTTAGTTAACACAGAAACACTAGGAAGAAAGAGTGAGGATTAAAGATACGAAGAGCGCTCAGAGCACAGTGGGCTTAACACAAACCCCCACTGAAGCAGGCAAGTACAGATGGGGTGCAAGCCAATTGTGATGGCAGTAACGGTATAGACAGCTCAACTCACAAGGAGTGTGCAAAAACAGTATGGATGGGTGCTTGGAGATGGTGCACAGACTGAGCAACTGTAAAGGATTAGTAATATTGTGAACCCATCAGACCTAGAAATACCCGCTGTCAGCGCATAGACAAAGAAGAAGTTGGGAAACAGGCATAGCATGAGCAATGCTAAAGCTCCCAATCACACAAAATAGTGTAGAGAGACGTGGAACGTTGGGCGCGGAGGGAGACCAAAGGGTAACACCCTGAAGAGAGATAATACTTACAGGGCCGCTATTCCTATAGCAGAAATACTCGCCGAACACAGCATGGTGTTAGCCAGGAGGCGGCACCTCGTAAACTGGAACAGAAAGGCGAGCTGTTGAACGAGAAGGTGCTACAATGGCATCAAAAACAAACAAGAACAAGGGTAAGCAGTCGTCGATAGATGCACTCGCCAAACCCACGCAGCTGACAGACGGCGGGAAGACCACAACGCAGGACACATGTGAAAGTGACCCACTGGGGGTGAATGGACCAGCAAATATTGGAGGCAATAGCAGAGCTGAAGTCGACGCTGAAATTTAAAAGACGCAATCAGCATAGACTTGATCCTCTTGAGACAGGATGTTAGAGCGCGGACGGAATGCACTGGGGTGTTAGAAAAAGATGTGAAGGCCAATTCAACCAGTTGCAAAGATAATTCTCAGGAAGTTTCCGTACTGCAGCAACACGTGTGAAATCTATAAAACAGGGCGGAAGAGACAGAAGGTTGGGCACAAAGGAATAATGTGCAGATAATTGGGCTCCCAGAAGGCGAGAAAGGTCCGAACACGAACAACTATTCAGAGGACATGCTTTTGCAAGAAATAGGAGTAGGATCACTCACCCAAGGGTTTACTGTAGAAAGAGAGCACAGGGCCCTAACAAGGAGACTGCCGCCGGGAGCTCCGCCCCGGCCGATAATTGCCAAGATTTTAAATTACAAAGACAGAGAGAGGATCCTAGAATACTTCCAGAAAGATCAACCAGGCATCGGCATCCATCACAGCATACCCGGATTATACCTTTTTGGTGCAAACACAGGATGAGCTACAGGGTTGTTAAGAGTAGGGTTACGCGCAGCCAATCTCAAATATATGTTGCTGTATCCGGCAAAGATGAAAGTCCTGCATAAAGATTGTGCTGTTTTCTTTGAAACCCCAGAGGATGTGAGCAAGTGGATGGATGCACAAAACATTCTGATGGAGAAAGAGGATCAGAAGTGAAGCTTCCATTTGTCATTAATGTACTTTAATGGGACATGGGGGCCAATGTATACTGATTTCTTAGAGACACTTCAGCTTCATAATATAAGCGTTTCTAACTGTTGCTAAATGCAGGTAGCACAGGTGTTGCCTAGCCATAGGCAGCGCTAGGATTCACACTTTTAACCCACATTAGGTAGTTTAATTAGGATACTAGAAGTTCAGTATCCTCCTGCTGCACTCCGAGTACCGGTAAAGGGAAGAGAAAGGAGCGAGATGTGGGTAGCCTGTGATTCAGTATTGGAGCTGGGCAAATGTTTGGAACGGTTGGGGGGGGCAGGGTGGGGAGTGGGGGTAGTCAGAGGGAAGTTGGCCTACAGAGAAGCACCAGGAAACAGGGTTGGAAGTGTCAGGATAGTGACGGGAAGGGAAGAGATTGGAGAACATGGGGGAACTTAATATAGTAACTTGGAATGTGAGAGGCTTGAACAGCTATACTAAAAAGGACCCGGGTTATGATATATTTGTGAAGGAAGAAAATAGATATAGCACTTCTGCAAGAAACTCACTTGACCAAGGAGAAACAAGACATGATAGCATGGAAATGAAGCGGGCGACTCTGGGCTCAACATACTCAGCTTATGCTAGAGGGGTCCTAATCCGAAAATTAGCCCATATAGAGATGGGGCGGTGATATGGCGTGGAGATTTTAATTGCACGTTGGACCTGACGATAGATACATCAGATAGCAAGTTTGTATGTCCAACCCCTTCGCCCAAAGCTTTAAACACACTGTTACACACTTTTAAGCTAACTGATATATTTGGAGAACAATGTACCCACACGACTGAGTATACTCACAATATACCGCCCCGAAGAACCTATATACGAGGTTAGAAAATGTGTTAGTGGGGGAAGAAACAATGGGCGAGTTCACACAGGCTGAGTACAAAGCTAGGATTCTGTCGGATCATGCCACGCTGGCGGTCACGTGGCAGATGCTTCCCCACGGGCCAAAATTCCGCCATGGAGACTTAAGGTTGAGGCACTGAAAGACACAGGATTCCGAGAACACATAAGAACTGAGGTTAAAGAATATTTTGAGAATAACACAGGCAGTGAAGACTCGGCTGGTACGCTATGGGAAGCCTTTAAAGCAGTGATTAGAGAGGCGGGAATGCGAGAAGTTATACCGCAGGATCTACAAAAGACACAGAGGAAGCTGGAAACCATAATGCGGGCAGGAATTGTCCTGCCTACAGCAGGAATGTAGAGAATATTGGGAAAGGTTAGGTAAACTAAGTTACAAGAAATACATTGAGAGACAACATGTCGAAGGGGACAAACCGGGCAGATTGTTAGCATGGCTGTACAAGAGCGAGACCACACGGCAGACAATCAGAGCCGTGAAAGGAACAGGCGGGAAGTTACAGGAAACTCAAGAAGGGGTTAATAAATATTTCTACAACTATTATTAGGCACCTCTATAACGAATCTGCAGGAGAAGAGGAATGTGAATATACAAGAGGCATTAACTGAGATTAATCTTCCCAGACTAAACAAGGAAGAAAGCGACCGTCTAGAAGTCCCTATTGCGTTTGGAAGAACTGGAGTGTGTGATAAGAGACTTACCAACCAGTAAAGTCCCAGGGACAGATGGGCTCCCCGGGGAATTGTATTAAGAATATATGGCCGATATACTTCCCCCATTATTATTAATGCTAAACGAGGCACTAGACATGGGTAAACTGCCAGGGTATTTACGTGAGTCGATAATTATCTCACTTCTCAAACCAAACAAGCCAGACACGGAATGTGGTTCATACAGGCCCCTATCTTTACTGAACCAGGATGGGAAAATGCTCACTGCAGTCATGGCCAAAAGACTGAGGCAGGTCATAGGTAAACTTATACACCCAGACCAGACATGATACGTCCCACATAGGAATATTACTAATAACTTACAGAGATTACACCATATAATAGACTGTACCCAGAGGGATGCGCAGGAGGTAGCAGTAGTGTCACTGGTTGCAGTGAAGGCATTTGACTCAGTCAGATGGCCGTGGCTGCTAGCGGTCTTGGAATAATTTAGTATTGGGCCCATATACATCGAATGGGGGAGGCTGCTATACAATGAGCCAATAGCAAGAGTCAAAACGGGATCTACGGTTTCCGAACAATGACAGCTAAATAAGGGCACGTGACAGGGCTGCCTATGGTCGCAGATGCTCTTCATTTTAGCACTGGAGCCAATGGCGGTATATTTAAGGCAGGAATACAGAGAGGCAGGTATAAGCACTTGGGAGGGGGGGGGTGTGGGGTATGTGATCTCGCTGTATGCATACAATATACTTTTATACCTACAGTACCCAGAGGAGAATTTACAATATGCCCTGGATGTGATGTAACGATATGCAGCACTGTCCGGTATAACCATAAACCCTCAGAAGTCGAGTTTGTACCCCCTGGGAGTGTATGTGGGGAAGCCGGCACATAAGTTGCTGGTGCTACCGTTTAAGTGGGAAGTAGTGACTTTTAGATACCTAGGGGTAGATATATACCATGACTCAAAGTTAGAACATATACATAATACGATGAAGGCGGTGAACAAGATTGAAAACTGTATGGCATTTTGGTCTAGGCTACTACTGTCCATGACGGGGCGCACAGCCTTATTGAAGATGGTGGTGCTGCCGAGACTGCTACATTACTTTGTAAATGTTCCGTATGCGATACCCAAGACGTTTATTAGGAAATTTCACTGTATATTTGGGAGCTTCAAAAGGCACAATTCTAGATGTAGAGTGACACTGCGGATACTCCAGAATCCATACGAGCAAGAAGGCATAAGGTATATTTTATAGCTAGTCAGCTGCATTTTGTGGCCAAATGGCTATCAGATGGACAGATACCGGGTTCAAGGTTGCTACATACAGAATGTGCTCCGTTCTTTCTGAACAAAGTGATATGGTTACCCGAGTCACGCATGTCCAGCGAGAATATACTGTTGCGCCTGGGGTGCACGGTGTGGCACAGGGCATGTCGATTGATGGGTAATACAACACTGTATTCCCCACAAATACCACCAGTGGTGCTGAAAGGGGTAGGCAAACACGTCTGGCTCAGAGTGAGGCGATGGTGGGAACCCATGGGGTTAGCAACAGTGGGAGAAATATTGGAAGAGAGGAGGCCCAAGGAGTTTGAGGAGCTGATGGGTGACACAGGAGTGCACATGGGTCAGCACATCCCATATTCCCGACTTCTGAAGAACCTCAGACGGAGGTGGCCAGAGGCCGAACCGTCCCTACAGCCAGATGAGGTTAGAGACACATTTTACGACATGTCAGAGGGAAGACACAAAGTCTCACGCAAATATGAGCTACTGATGAGTAAGGTTGGGGAGGAAATGGGACAGACGAGGCAGAAGTGGGAGGCAGAATTAAGGGTGGCTAATCGTGGAGCCCTTGATAACTAGTCTTTTAGTTCTTCTGACAATCCTCTGCCATACAACATAAAACAGGCCCGACTGGCCAGGCTGTCAGTTGTGCCAACTGTCTGAGGCAGGTAGTATACATGGGGACATGTCGAGTTCCTTGGACGAAATCCAATAATGTGTCCTGTTTGGTGTAGATCAATTCTGGCCTGTCAAAAAACCCAGCAAAGGCCGCCAAAAAAGGCCTGGTAGTTGTCCAATATGGGGTTCCTAGCCATAACCAAAGGCATGGCTCACGCCGAAGCACAGCAACATACGAGATATTAGAAACCCAACGTTAGCACAGCTGTTGGGAAAGACCGCCTGTTGAAAGGCAAATGCCACCATACAGGCATCTATGAATTCTCTGTATTTCTTTGGGTCACCATGGTAACGCTCTATGTCGGCTCCACGTGACCGAGGCCTCTCTACAATGATTTATCTGGTGGCCATAGCCTATCTAAGGACAGCATTTTCTGCTTTGAGGTTTTGGACTTCATGTCAATCCTTGCACCGCTGCTACCAATTACTGGACTTGCTCCATCTTCTTCTGCTCCCGCTGGTGTCGCAACCTGTCAACAACAGGCCTTTCCTGGGTGAACTTCCTTGAAGATGAGAGGTAAAGCCTGTCATCTCTAAAATCCACTCTGTGTTTCTGATATACGTAACAGAAGCAAGAGGGGTTACCGAGAAGATAGGTCCAAAGGGGAGCAAAAATCCCTGAAAGGGATGAAAAAGCCTCCAAAACAATTCAGGTTGGGGTTGAGGAATCCAAAATATCCAAGGCATGGAAAAGATAGAATTCAATTACAGCTTTCCGGAAATGAACATATGGAGAAATTCTTGGCTGCCAGCAAATATCCAATCTCGTGGGTGCTACTCACAGAGCAGCAGAATGGGAGCTAGTGCAGGTTAGGAACAGTTGAAAAGGAAGCAAGGAGAAAGCAGATTGCTGCAAAAGAGACGGAGGATAACAGGAAAGAAAGGAACCAGGAAAGCAATTAAAGCAACAGGCCCAGCATGGCTTACTAGGAGGAACGAGCAACCCACAGAGAAGGAAACAAAGGAACAGAGCGCCGTAGCAACAAGAAGAGCAAAGTTGTGACACACCAAACTGACCCGCGAGTCTCCATAATGTAACTTGCCATTTTTGATACTTCCTGGATACGTCATGGCGTACCGTCATCAGCGTGGTGGAAACTTAACTTGCCCATCTTGGTTTGGGCTGTGTTTGCTTCCATCGTTGCCATAACCACGAGGGAAAGTGTTTCCATCTGCCCATTACATGGCTGGAAACGCAGACAGGAGGCTTGAGCAATAGCTTCCGTCCTTGTCTTCTGCCTGGTCCAGTCACTTGAAGCTTCCTTCAATAGGTTTTAAAAGTGTGTCAATGTCCCACAACACAGTTCACAACCTCTCTGCAGGTTCAGTATGCCAAATCTCAACTCAACCACCCTGCAGGAAGAAAAGGTTTTTTCTAATCGAATTCCACAATTTCCCAATTGGTGTTTGACAATGTTCTTGTTTTAAACTTAAGTCTGATAGGCTTTTTTTGTTCTACTTGGGTACGGTGTCTGCCCACTGGGGTTTATCTGGGTCCCCCAACTTTTGTGGCTTCCCCAGCCTCAATGATCACTGTTCGTCCTCAATGGCGTTACTTCCTCAGGAGCATTTGTTTACCTTCCACTGCTCAGCTTGGCAGCTAATCTACTTCTCGTGCATCTGGGGTCTCCACTGCAGTCTGGTCTCTGCGTCAGTTAACGGGCCCCAGGCTCACCGTGGCTTCTGTGTGGTTGCACCACCAGGCAGGACGGCTTTTCAGTCTCTCTTCAGTCTCCCTCTAGGTTTCTTGATCGGTCAAACACTAGCCTTCTGGCATCTTGCAAGCAATTCATTCACTCTCCACGCTACTGCTGGCTCCAAGGTCTAGAGTAGCTCTGCCCCTCCAGGATGTCTTTCAGTCAGAGTGTCACCTCTCAACAAAAGGGATGTGTCATTCTTTGACTGTGGCTTTCAGACGGGATCCAGTATTACCTGAAGACAAAGAGATTGAAGAAATGTCACTATTCAGTGAATTCAAAACAGGGTTATGTGAGGAGTCCGGAATGAAACTCAGACACAAGTGAGTCATAGTTTTGGTCAAACACTTTTACTAAAATAAAAAGGGGTAGGGAAATGTCTCTCTGTCCCTGCACTAGAGGTGTTTCTATACCTAAAACCAAAACTAAGGGTACGTCGATATCAGAATGTTCAAAGCAAAACTTTTCCGTAGCCAAAGTTTTATTCTGACCCTCATATTCTAATAAATTAACTCAAAGGTTAAAAGGGGTAATGTCTTTGGCTTTGAGATGTATATAAGGGTTCAAAAGTAAATCAACTCCAAAACAAAAGTTCCATAAAGTTAGAGTTCCTCGTTTCCGAGGATGGCTCCCTTCATCTGGATTTCGCTCCACTCTGCTTATGTTCAAGAATATCCATTCCTTAGGTTTCTTTTGCCCAACAACACAACTAGCACAAACAATGCTTTGTCCAGTGTTCTTCGTCTTGTCAGGATACCTGGTTTAATCGCCTGCCAGATTTTCTCTCTCTCGATATGTTTGCACAATCTTTTGCCAGATATATATCCTTCTCAGGACCTTATTGGATGCTTGTATAATAAACACTGTTTAACTTAACAATGCCTGGTACGCCTTCCTGCCAGGGCTTCCTGGGAAGAACACACTTGCAATTTGCATTCGCCTGGTATACTCCCCTGCCAGGATTTTTCTCATGCATATTCCTGTGTCTCTCAATTTGCCTGCTATACTCTCCTGCCAGGACTTTTCCCAAGTGTGCTCTGCACACACCCACAAAACAGGTCAGTCTTTTATATTTGTTTCAACTTCCTTAACTTGCCTGGTGCACTAGCCCGCCAGGGCTTTTCACACAGATGCAATACATACATTCACAAACTTGATAGCTTCTTTTGCATACTTATTTATGCCTTCTTACGAGTATTTTCCTTGCTCGTTCTTTCTCATTTACTTTAATTGTGTTGATTGTACTTTGGCTGGATTATGTCAGTTCTTCTGCTCCAAGTCTGTGGTGGTGTGCAGCGGTTCTCTCACCGCATCTACACTGTTACACGGCTTCTCGCGGCTCCTGCCTTTTGGCTCCACATTTCTCTGGTTCGGTGGAGGCTGCCTTGTAGTACCGGCGTACATCCAGAAGCTCTCCTCCTACTTCTGGCATCCACGTTGCATACATTTGCCTGCAGTCTGCTTTCCTTCTTTTCAGAGATATGCTTCGCTCCACTTACACCGTTGCAGTCCTCCTGTCTCTCGCTCTGCATCAAGAGATTGGGCTCCCCAGCAAGGTTGAATCCTTCTCAGCTGTTGCGCCGGTTTCAATCTCCCAGCTTCAGGTTAACTTTCCCAAACACTAGAGCGCAGCGTGTGCTTTGGGCTCTCAGTAATCCTCATTACTCGGTGCATCTTTTTCGTCCCAGTATTCCTGGGTTAAGTCTGGCAGAGTGTTTTAAAGGGTGTTAAAAGGATCATCCATGTTTGATGAATTTACAGCGTCAAAGAGAATGTCCTCAATGTCTTTCCTAGGTGGGTGAGTTGAGATATGACAACAAGCCATCAATGCAGGGGGAATGGCTGGGGTATTGCCAAAACAAACAGGAGGATACCATGTATCATCCAATTAAGTAATGACACCCTCCCAAGGGCTGCCCTTCTCCCATGTAGCCACCCCCAGGGTCAGGATCAGGTAGCAGCTGCTGTCCCATGGCCACATGGGGAGAGGCTACGTTAACAACAGTCTTTCCGATTGCCATGTAGGCGAGTAATGTGTTCTGAACAGGGAGTTCCTTACAGGAATGGGAGTCCTTGTCCCCAGGAGGGGAGTCAATCCAAGTGAGGTCCCACTTGCCCAAACCGCTAGGGAAGGTCTTGCTTAGCAGGCTCACTTCCCTAGCCTGAAAAGGGGTGGCTCCCCCCAGGGAGGAAGGGGCACATTTCCCAGATTCGTCACAAACCCTTTACCTGCTCCTTCCACACTTCCATTATTGACAACAATTGCTTCTTGTATCTTCCCAGTCTACTACAAAGTGGCTACAGTCTTGACAACAGCCCACTGCTGACCTCTGTAACAAAGTCACCCACCCGCCAGTCTCCCTTCTCCCTCTGCACTCTGGACAGAGGTGGGGCAAGGGAGAGGATTTTGGGAGGGGGCACATCCCCAAGAGCTTTTTATATCCTGTGTCCCATCTACTGCCTGCTGGCTTGCCCGAGAGGTTTATGCTGATGGAGAGGAGAGACCATGATACAGGCAATAGCTGATGCTGCAAGTTGGTTAGGATGTGTGAATAAGAAGTGCAAAGGAGAGAAAGAGAGTGAGCAGAGTGCAAACGAGAAAGAACAGTTGTCACAGATGGCCTCATGAACACATATTTACAAGACGGATCAAGGGTTTTTATTAGATGTTTCAGTAGGGTCTCACTAAAGGCCATCCTCCCTCATACCCAGTTATACCTCGACCATAGCCCAGACTTCCTTAAATCCAAAAGGTGTTCAACCCCTATTCACCTAAACATCTGGCTGGCTACTGGCGTGGGTCCAAAGGCAAACGTATTATCTTGCTTATTCCCTCCAGAATTCTTCTAAATGGATCCCACAATAAGAATGTTATCAAGAAATGGTGCCTGCCGAACATCTCCGTCTCACTCAGTAATTACCTGCCATGTTCTTGTGTTCCTTGCCCTGATGTTTTCCTTCTTTTTCTTTCCTTTCATCCTCCTCCCTTCTCTTCCTCACCCTCTTCCACTACTCACCACTCCGTTCGCTTGGGCCACCTTGACCTCACCCAAACAACCCACACTCCCTTGTTCTTCTTGCCTTATTTTATCCTCCTCCCCTTTCACTGGCCCTACGCATCAGCTGGTTCCTCGGGCCAATCTCTGGCTTGCTCTCCCCCAGGGGCCTGGTTACAGAGATGAGAAATCATAAAGCAGCCCTTAAACCATGGCCTCTTCACAAGTGTGGGTCCGCTGGTGTTCTGTAATCACAGCCTGATACAAGCAAAGTCTCTTTCAGAGTTTGCAGTCTTCATGTAATGAGCATCTGCTTTCTCTTTTGTATTGTGCGACGTTCTTCTGCTTGCATGCACACCACTATCTCTCCCTGGTGAGCTGTACGGCCAGGTCCTGGCCTTGAGGAATCCTGGTCTCATCTGCCCTGAAGAACAAGAGAACACATTTGCCAGCATGGTGTATGGTAGATATGGGGAGAGCAAAAATGTTACACTTATTTGTTACTGGACACATGTAGAGGTGACAGAGACTAAGGCCCTCCCAACTCCCTCACCTTGCCTCTGGAGCAAGACTGACAGGGCAGATACCATGGGTGGCCTCTTCCCAAGGTTGAGAGGAGTCCCCATCCCCTATTGATAGGGTCAGGTCCATGAAGAAAGAAAGGATTAACAGAGGAATTGATGGATGCAGGTGAACTGAAAGTATGGAAATACATGCAACTCACAAGTGAGAGTGGGTTAAATCAAGGAACAAAAGTGTGTGTGTGTGTTGTGCAAAGGAAGGAGTAGTGCAGGGGAGGAGAGCAAAGGGAAAGAACTGTGAAAGAGAAAAGTGCTAAGGACAGAAGAATGCAGCAGGAAAGAAAGGCATGTGTGTGCAGATGAGAAAGTACAAATCTGAGGGTGCTGCAGGGGAGAGGACAGTGTATGCTGAAGTGAGACATGTGTAGTGGAGTCCAGAAGGAGAATGGTGCAGGGAAAAGGAGAAAAGCAGATAGTAGGATGTAGAACAAAACTGCAGAATAGAGTACAGTTGTATTAAAAAAAATAAAAATAAAGGAGACCCTCCCAGTGGGGTGTGAGGGGTATGAGGGAGATTGGGGTGTGGGGGGCTGGGGCATGGCCTGGAGAGACAGCGGACAAGATGGCACCCGAGTGCCTCCTGAACTCTGAAGAGATGAATAGACAGTGAATCGCGGACACCGGATGCTTCGATACTCGCCTGCTTGGGGATTCTCTATGAGTGTATCTCGTGACGTGGAGGACAGAGACGGGGCTCCTGAGCATTGGAGTTGCAACAGCTGTGAAGCAGCCTGGAAGGGCTGCTGACTTGCTGAGACGGGATCAATCTGTTCCTTTCAAGGGCCTCTGATCGCTCGGGCCCGAGCTGCCGACTCCAGCTTGGGGACTGTAGAGAGTCAGAAGGAGGATGCGGACTCTTGGGAGGACATTCTTCAAGTAGGTTTATTGCAAGCCACAGTGCCCGGATCAACACTGATGTGGATGATTCTCCTTTAAAAACATTATTGGGTATTATCACCTTCTACTGCCTCTACTGCAGTTCTGAACTCCAAAGACCTTAATGACATTCATAGAAACTCAATAACAAGCACTAATTCTTCCCTTTTGTGTTTTTTTAGCCACGCCCCCTTCGTGACCAAGCTAA
Source organism: Ambystoma mexicanum (assembly GCF_040938575.1). Lineage (NCBI taxonomy): Eukaryota > Metazoa > Chordata > Amphibia > Caudata > Ambystomatidae > Ambystoma > Ambystoma mexicanum. The sequence continues at coordinate 1,303,981,592 of NC_090932.1, forward strand.
AATTCCAGACCCTGCGCGCACCAGAAGCGAGGGCAGACGAGTACTGTCTGCTGCGCGCTGCGTGCTGCTCATTTCCCGTTCCCTGCTCCTTGCTTCCCTGCTGGGTTGCTATTTTTGTTCTAGTTTTCATTTAAAGTTATTGTCTCCCAACAATTGTTTCAAAGGTTTGACTCAGGCGACACGCTCATCTAAATTGGATTGCTGGTCCTGAGACATACGATCCGATATTCAGCCATAATCGCCTTGTGCGCGTGAAATCTAATCTGTCATCTCTCGGCTGCAGCGTTAATTGCGGCGCACTGTGTCTAGTGCCATCAAGACAACAGTCCCCAGCTCACATTACTACGGTTATTTCCCTCAGTACTAGTAGAGGATCCAAGAACCGTCTCCTGCTCCTTCAAGAGTGCCTCTACAAAGCCCTTTACCCATTCGCGAGCCTCTTACCAAACCGGAGTGAGATGAAATCTCCTCCCTCAGCGCCACCAAAGCAAGTTATAATTGCTCATATCTGCGAAACAACTCAAACAATTTTATAGCAAGTAAAGTAACATTATATATTTTAAAAGAAATGTAAAAAATAAAAACTGTTGTTTCTACCATGATGCGGCTTACTTCTGGGATGCCCCCCCCCTTTTTTGCTACCATTGTATGCCCTTAAACATACGATCTGGGTTCCATCGTTCCTCCCTGGGAATGAGCACTGTTAGGCCACCCATGCGTGCTCTCCCATTAACACACACTCATAGAGAGGCCAAAACTCAGTCAATCTCTTTCCACTGGTTCATTTTCTTTATGGATTCTTATGCAACTGACCAGATCGCCATGTATGATAAACCTGACTTAGCCCTACCAAGTAGTGTCATGGGACCTGCGGATGAACCCGATACCATTCTATCACAATCTATGATCTCTCCTACTCCACACTCTCTCTATTCTGACATACTTAGAGGGCTTACTGCTCAAGAGCAAGAGGCTGAATCTGACTCTTCGGTTCAACAACCTCCGAGATTGACCTCCGACCGGATTTCCCCCGGTTCCCAATCAAGCACTAGAGATGGCTTTAACCGCCATCAACACTTCTATCCAAGCATTCACCAAAATTTTTGAATTATTGGAAAATAAAGCTATTACGCATGAATATTATTTGACAATTCTTACTAACAAGCTTGATTGGTTGGCATGGAACTTTCCTAATGTATTGAAAAATGTACACCCTCCTGTTTATTGTGACACACCACAACAGGAGCTTCCAGTGTCTCCTTCCGTCAACTGAGCTTCTGTGAAAGTGATCTCCCTGTCTATCGAGGGAACCAAGTTATCTCCGTCCCAACCGTTAATGGTAAAAGCCCTACTGTCAATGATCAACCAATTCCTATTGAATCCTCGCCACAAACCAACTTAGAGCTACCACTCTATGATGTCTTTTGCCACCCCTCTCAAAAGATGCGCAGAAAGAAAAGATTAAATCGAAAGCGGGCATCGGAGTGGAGTGTTGAATTAAATCCTTAAAACAAATAAATAAATACGTAGAAAAACATGACAGTGCCGAAGAAAAATAAGAAGTCCAAAACCAAAGCATTTGTAGCAAACATATCAACTTTGGGATCTGAAGATAAAGTCTGCCCGCCCCCAGATACAGAGAAAGCTGCTAACGTCATCTCAGCAGTTGTTTCTCCTGCCTTGTCCGGGCTGGTCGGCTCAACAGGTAAGACACTGAAAGCTCCTTTGTGCACCCCTACTGTTGAAATTGTTTCGATAGCCAAATGTTGTACCATTGAGAATTCGATCTCCCAAGAAGAAATAATGAATCTGTTTACTCACACAATAATGACGCAATTGTTGATTCTGTACATCAAAGCCTAAATGAACCTAACCCAACTCAACTAATACATAGCCCAAAGTTTTGTGTAAATCTAAATTATAACGAAATGACCTAATTAACTAATTCCGTTCATAAATTCTCCCCCTCCTCCATCTATCGAAGATGATAGGAAGGGCCGGTCATCTGTTCAACCAGTTTTGATGCCCCCCCCCATTGAACACGATCAGGATTACCCGCCAGCCTCCACAAATGACAATGCTTGTACTGACAACTTACAAGATGACATTATAAGATTCACAATGATAGATAGAATCCACTGAGATCCTTTTCCAAGTAGAGCCACCTTATTGGCTGTGTTTCACTGTATACCAGCCTTACGTCACATTAACTCTAATGACATCCAGAAAATCTCCTACCCAAGACCTGCATATGAGGACACTGTTGACATCGAGGTCTCTTCATTAATAATTAATAATTATGTCTGGCAACAGAGACATCTTCTGCGTGAAAAGGGCCTAGCTCTGGAAATTGTCTCTCGCCCTAAGCCGAGTCAATCTGCCTTGAATAAGTCGACTAACTCACAGACAGGAGTGGCCAAAACCTCTGATAACATTACTAAAGTGGGGTCTATTATTTGCTGTAATTGTAATCAGGCCCCTTCATCCATGGCCCAATCATTAATCTCTAAATGGACTTGGCTTTCTGCTGCTGCCAATAAAGTACTGAATAATCATTAGCTACCAGTGACAACAGAACTGCACAACTGCACAATGGATTCTTGGAATACACAAGGGTTTTCGCATTTATTGACCTAAAAAAATAACTTATTGAATAAATATGATTTAGTCTTACTCCAAGAAACCTGGATGACTTCAGCGCCAGTGTGGCCGGACCATCAGGTTACGGTAGTTTCTGCTTCCAAACCAGCTGGGGGGAAGACCTACCGCTGGTCTATTATTGCGACTTGACTTGACTCACAATTATATATGGAAGCTTTGCCATCCCCTGATCATGGCATACAACCCGTCATCATAAGAACTAAAAACAAAAATCATCCATTCTTTCCGATGATAATAATAAACATCTATTGGAATCTGTTGTCTCTAACCGATTCACTCTTTTTTAATAAAATTGAGGAGATTCTGGACAACATCTTGTTAAATACTAATAACTTAATGACCATCATTGCTGGAGACTTTAATATGAATCTAGTTATGCCCATTAATGGAGGCACTAACTCTAGATCTGACAAATGGTTAACCATGATGGAACTTAGGCAATTCTCAGTTCTAAATGGTAACTCTGAGCGAGATTCTCCCCCTCAAGCGACCTGGTCCAGTGGTACCTCTCACTCTGTCCTTAACTACATTTTCATTTCAAGCGACGCAAATTTCAAGTAATTCCCACCAACTCAAGTGACCATAATTTGCTTGAAGTGCAATGGATACCATTCTTCTCTAGAGTAGAATCTCATTTCAAAGGTCGGATTGAGATAAATTTGGCAAAGAACCAAATTAAATGGAATTTGAAATCCATTGAATTTTTACAAGGCAAAGTTGGGTCAGTTTCTGAAATCGACCCACAAATACCCCAGACGTTCTATAATGATCACATACAGATAATAGCCCAATCAACTGGAACTAACTATAAACCAAAGCTCTTTTATAAGCACAAACCGACAATAGAAATTGCTAATCTTAAAACAGACCTACAAAGAGCTTTAAGGGCGCTACCTAGAAACGCAAATGTCGCCCTCAAAACCTCCTTGAAGTCCAGATACAGAAATCAAATCAAACATATCTTTTTTATTCAAAAACAAAATGCTGCGGAAACCATGCTTAAAGCGTTACTGGCCAAATCAGTAACTGTGATATGGCGAACAATAAACTCCATTTCTAGAAATGCCCATCAATCTATGCAACTAGATGGCATTGACAAGGAAACGTGGAGAACTCATTATCAAAATGTACTCTTCAATGAGATGACATCTCCGGATCCTCACGCTGATACCCCTGATCTAACAGAACTAAAGTTTGATATCATGGATATTTTATTAATAATCAAAAAACGTAGTTCTTCTAGAGCAACGGGCCCTGATATGCTTTCTAATGGTATTTTCAAGGCAAATCCGGAAGCATGGGCCAGTCTGCTGAATATAGTATTTCAAAAGAATTAAATCCAAGACCATTCCTTTATCTTGGCAATCAGCCATTATAATCCCAATTTTTAAGCAAGGTGACAGAGCGGATCCTTCTAATTATAGACTTATTGTGCTTTTAGATGCCCCAGGCAAGATTTTAACAAGACTCCTAATCCGTGACTTCACCAAATGGCTTATTCAACAATACCTAACGGATTCACATCAATCTGGATTTGTCCCTGGCATTGGAACTGCACTAAATCTCCTGATTATATTGGCTATTAAAACCAATGCAATCAGGAATAAATATCCAGTATTTGTTGCCCTGGTGGATTTCAAACAAGCTTTCGATTCGGTTTCCAGACACATTTTATGGGACAAATTAATCAAACCCAAACGTCCATGGTACATCTTTTATTTAATACATCAATTTTATGTTAACACAACAATTAATATAAAACTAACCACTGATGGATGTCTCTCGGAATCCATCAAAACAAATATGGGCCTGAAACAGGGCTGTCCCTTCGCTTCCATTTTTATATGAGCGACTTCTATAAGGCACTGACCAATGTGCGCTTCTTTTCACCACGGTTCGGCAACCACCATATTCCTTATCTACTATATGCAGATTATTTGGTCCTTTTTTGACAGGACCCCAATTGGTCTACTTAGAAAATTAACAGCCTTGACTCTATTTGCTGAAGATAACAATTTAGGGATAAACACCAAAAAGTCTAACATCTTGATATTTAATCCTGGCAATAAAAATACTAAATTTAGATTCAATTGGAAATAAGATAATAAAAACCTTGCTCAAATTAAGTACCTAGGAGTTAACATGAATGTACATCCTCAAGAGAAACCATATAAAGAAGAGTTCATTTTAAGAATGAGAATGCTAGCTAATCAAACTAAAGCTATACAACATAAATATGGAAGGTTTTCTTTAATTCCAACCCGTATGTTCTATTTACAAAAAGCCATTCCCATTATAACCTACAGTGGGCAGACAAAACTAATGAATAAGGAGGTTAGATGGGGCATTCTTGAGGGAATCTTTTGGAAAACAATATTACCAGTCCCTCAGAGTTTTCCATTAGTACTCATTCGACATGAACTTGGACTTATTTCATTACAAATTGCTGTTAAATGGTCAATGTTGGCACTATATAGAAAAGTGCTCCTATACACGGACATGTCTAAAAATGTATTTCCAGTAGTAAAAAAGTTTCCAACAAATACATCTTTAAACTCCTTAACCAATTGGACAAATCAGCGCCAAAATACCCAGCAGGATGCATCTATATCTTTAGACTAGAATTTCCAGAGAAAGCTAAGCTGCAATTACATAGGAAAGACTGGATTGACAAGAGAAATGTGCCTGGATTACCAAGCTTTTAAAGTAGGAGCATTTCCAGAGAAGTTATTAAATGAGGTCCCAAGCTATATTCAAGCCTTTCGTGTTCGGTCTTACGCTGACACATTCTTACGTTTTAGACTCAACCTTTTACCAACTAATTCAAAAATGGCGTCTTACTCTAAAGGATCCACTGTCTCTAATTTATGTAGATTTTGTAAACTGGATGCTAAACCCGAGACTATGGTTCACTTAATAACTGAATGTGAGACTCTAGTTGAACTAAGAGAAAATCATTTTTTTAAGCATTTCAAGCACAGAATTATACTATCCAGAGCACAGATGTGGATTGAAATGTGTAATGCATCTAATACCAGACTGATAATTGACACAGTGAATTTTATTGCAAAACTTAACTTACAACCTGTGTGATAACTAATCTATCGATCAGATTTATCTGAGTATTTTAGCCAATTTTTTTCATTTGTTTTATTGATATTCATTGATTGTCACTTATGAATTTATAACAGCTTATATTATATTCTAGAATGTATGTAGAATGAGATTATGATTTTATGTTGATGATTGTTTACATCGATGTTGATAAAGAACAATGTATCTATAATTGAAAAAGTTGTTTGACAACTAAAACAATTTCTTAATAAAAATAAATAAACAACCAAGGTCAGGACAAGGTCCTTCTCCTGTTGGGTGCTTGCCGCACGTGTCTTCTTATTCTTGGTATTCCAGATTTATACCCAATGTTTCAACAGTCTTTCTTGACTCTTTCTATTCGTTCATGCATCTCCCTCATCCAATTGTGCCTTTTGCTTTCTTGCGTAGAGTTGCGTTTCTTTGGCTCTCGTCAAATTCTTAGATTGTATAAGGTTTTCGTTTTTTGGAACTTTATATTTCAGGCTTTCTGACCTGGATTTTCTATTAGGACATTCATCCACAAGGCTTCTCTGGCCTTCAGTTTAGCATACTCATTCTCACTCATCTCCCACTCTCCTGCTTTCAGCCAAGGGATATCCTTCGCCTCTTTTCAGTATAGTGTTATCCCAGTCCAATTATTCCCTTTCTCTGGGATTTCTATTGGTCCCTTTTTGTATTAAGACAGTTCAGATACTGTAATGTTCTTTCCAAGTTCTTCTCAATGTTACTGAGACGAACTTCAATTGGTTTTCCACTTCTCTGCGTGTCCCTTTCTGGGGTAGTTCTAATCTTCTCTCTTATGTTAAGAAAGTTCAGGTTTATCAGGTTTACTTTCAAGCCTTTTACATTGTCACTGAGACGAGTATCCCAGGTCATATAATGATCCTTTTCGGACCTCCCATGCCTCCCCCCATGTTGCCCATTACATACCCGATTCTTAGGGAAAGTCTCTCTGGGATTCCCACAGACCTTGGCTTCTCCCTTCCCCTCACTTCCTGTTCGTGTTTACCGGCTCTCTGTCGGTCAATCCTAGCTCTCTCTCCAAGTTTCTTCGTGTCGCACCGAGGAGTGTGAGAAACATGAAGGTGTCTCCCTGACTAGTCCCTGGGGGTCTGTCATCCAGGTGGCCAGTACACAGCCATCGCTATTGGATCCAGTTCCTGGGGGTGGACCAGTGAGGGAGGATCATCTGGATGGGGATCCTCGAGGAGCGGAATCAGGACATCGACGGGTGAGACGCGGTATCCCCTTCTTATGACAACTTTCCCCAACCTTCCACGTAGGATACACAAACACTTTACCCTCCCCCCCCTTTTCCGACACAAACACTTTAGCATATTACTAAGGATGATGGACTAACACTCGAGCCATTTACCTGACATGTCCCAACACCAGGGTCAGGCAAAGTCAGGCAATTGACCAAAACCGCATACACCAGAAGTCCCTTTCCCTTCCCCACAGGGATAAAAGGTGGAGCACAAGAGCACAATACGAGCAAGGCAGAACACACAACGAGAGAGCTACCTCAGCACGGCAGTTCAACAGGAGGAGAAAGACGGCACATACCGAGAGGGTGACAAGGAGAGAAGCGACCTTGCCCTTTCCGACCAAGGCCTGTGAAACCTCTGCAGAAGGAATCGTAAGACTGCGAACAATAGCCAGCGTGTGTTGCAGCAGATGTCAACGGTACACGAGACCCTCCTCCACTGATAACCAAGCCAGGGAGAGGCACTCATCTCCGTGGTGCCAACCTTTACTACAAGGACAAAGAAAGCCAAGCGGTTTATCACATCCGGTGAGTCGAGGGGAGAGTCGGTAAGAAACTGAATTGTGTTGAATGAAAAGTAGCAAACGGCTAATTGAACTGTGGAAGGTTAAAAACTATTGATGCGTGAAGGGGGAAAACCAGCAACAGAGGAGTCTGGCACCACGTGGGTGGTCACTCAGGAAACTCTGTTCGATTACCCGATTGTTGAAACTACCATAACCAGAAGGCCTTGGGAAAGTGCAGAAGGGGTCAAAGTGGTCATACAGGGGTCTTGTAAAATCCTCTGTACAGTCGAAAGTCTTTGACCGACAGAGGATTGTGAAACTAGGGAAAATGAATCCTGCATCATAAGAGTTGAATGAGAAAGGCAAGATTGGCAAGAGTGAACACGAAAGAAGGATGCCGATAAAGAGGGGGCAAACTCTAAAGTCCCGAAATACAGTGTGTTGACAAGCGTGAACACGGCCGAGAGATATCCACAGTAAAGTGTATAAAAAGACATTAAGATTTGCGAAGGCCACAACAAAATTCCATTGAAAGTCATAGTGAACCCGATCGAGGGAGGCAAATAGTCGAGTCGGATCTGTGCGCGGAAGAGGGGGATCAAAGGGCGAGAAGGTAACACCCACTGACCTGTGAATGCAACAAAGCAAAGTACAGGAGGGAAAGCCTTTTGAATCCATGCCATTCCAGAGTGACACCAGACAAGAAAAGCTAATATACGAAAGGGGTCTTTATTTTAATTCATTATTTTGTCAAGTCCAGGTCTGAAACAGAGTTTTTTTGTAGAAAAGAGACTTAACCACCAAAAGCCCTGATTACCGGAACTGTTAGCTTGTGCTGGGAAAGCTCTAGCATGTCCTGTGCTCCAAAATCCCACCACCCTGTCCTGTGCTTAAAACCAGAGCAAGGGAGACCCAGACTACCGCATCCTTATTATTTGTGAACACTTCCTTCTTTCTTATGAACATGATCCCACAATGCTTTTTGTATTTAGCGTAAGGATTGGCAATAATTTTTTTTTTTAGTATAGGCCCTTTTATTTAACAAAGACACCACTAGAATTGCCTTATTCTTGTTTGATGGTCGAAGTTTGCTCCCATCTTAGATTTAGGTATAAATCGGGTGTTTTTCCAACCTACTTATTCAGTTTAATAAACACCCTTGACCTGTGATCACTTGTTTCTGTCTTTACTGTCTTTACTGTTGCCACCAGTCTTTACTGTTGCCACCATGAATTCCTTACAGGAGTCAAGTCATTGACTACGACCACCCCATCGGTCCACCTGCCCACCACAATACTTTCCTGGTTACACCACTACCAATTCTCTGACTCCTGTGGGCTCTGTTTCTCTCACACACAGTGAATTTCCAGCGTTTGGTTTGCTGGCTTCCAGCAACTCAGGATTTTGTGGGCTTTGCGTTCATCGGCGGCTCTGCCTCCTCTTTGTCTCACATCATCGGGGGTCTTCCCCTGCTTTGGTACGTGTTCTTGCTCCGACGAATACTCGTCCTTTAATCCACTCAACGCAGTGGATTGCTGCTTTCCAATTAAAGGACCAAAATCTCTTTCTCCCATATGATGGTCTATGTTAAATTTCTCTTCAATTCAGTTTTGGCATTTAACAGTGTTTGATATGCTGGAAAGTCCCATGTAGGCCATCATGTGTCCAGGTTTAGGGAGTTCCTCACGGGAACGGTAGTCCTTGTTCCCTAAAGGGGGTAAGGGGGAGTCTCTCCAGGTGAGGTCCCACTTGCTTTGACCCCTAGGGAGGGTGTTGCGGAGCAGGCTCGCCTCCCTAGCCTCACACGGGAGGGAACCCCCTTGGGGAGAAGGGACGAATTCACTCAATTCATCACATAACCTTCCACATATGTTCATGGCTTCCTCTTCTTGCAGTGTAGGAAAGAGACTTAGGAAATCGACATTCCTGTGCTCTTCCCCCTTTCGATGTTCAACCGTTAAAAAAAGAAATAAAAAAATGTTGTAAGTTCAAGAACCATCTTATTACTCGGGCGCTGATATCTTTTCATAGGCTCATCCAAGTCAAAGGAGAATGGTCCGTAATGAGTCGGAATTTTCTGCCATTCAAATAATATCTTTGGTGTGTGACCGCCCATTTGATAGTCAAGGCCTCCATTTCAACCATAGCATAAGATTGTTCCCTTGGAAAATGTTTTCTGCTGGTATACAATACCGGATGTCCCACTCCTTCGTATTCTTGGGTGAGTACGGCCTCTAGTCCCATCTTAGATACATCCATTTGTAACAAAAAGTCTCCAGTACATTTTTCAAGCCCTCAAAACTCGCTTGATCATTTTTATTCAATAGGTGTTTTTGGAGTTGGATGTTCTTAGGTTTTTCGGACAGGTTACCAGCTACAGAGGAATAATTAGGAATGAAGCATCTAGAATAGCCAGTCAACCCTAGAAAGTCACACCGATCTCTCTTGGTCTTGCGGGTGGGAGTTATTTGTACAGCCTTTCAGTTTGGGATTGAATTGGACCATACCCCACAAAGAGGAAGTTTGCTGCGGATTGAGCAAGATGGCATTTCTATGGGTTGGCCGTTAGGCTGAATTTCCTCAGTGCCTGGGTGATTTCGTATAGATGGTGCATGTGATCAGGTCAACTATCACTGTGAACCACATTGTCGAAGTATGCCCCACAGAATGCAGAGTATGGTTTTAGCATTGGATCCATTAGTCGTTGAAAAGTGGCGGGAGCTCCATGAAGACCGAAAGGTAGATCCTTAAATTGGGCAAGCCTTGCAGTGTTGAAAAAGCTGTTTTTTCTCAGTCTGATAGATTCAAGGGGACTTTCCAACAGCCCATTGTCAGATCTAGCGTTGATATATACCTGGCTGATTCCAACTTTTCAATCAGATGTGAGGGGTCAGAACTGAAAGCCAGACACAAAGTTGTCATGTTTTTGGTAGACATTTATTAAATAAAAATGGGTTGGGGAAAATGGCTCTCTGGCCTTTTGGAAAGAGGAACTTCCCTACCTTCAACCCAAAAATGAAGGATTGGTCTATGTCAGGATGACAGTAACTAAAAAGCCATCCTTGTGTCCAAGACGTCCTACCCTAACCCTCATACTATAAACAAAACACAGGGGTGCAAGAAAATGTCTTAACTTGATGTTGGCAAAAGTGTTCAAAACCAAAAGTAAAATGAAAATGTTCTCATGGGTAACTAACCTTGGATCCAGAGGGTGGTCTCCTTCCCCTGGATTCTTCAACAGGAAGGCAAATATCTCTTTAGCTAACAGTTCCTTTGTGTGTATCTTCACTGGACTCACAAAGTTCTTATTTAAGCAATAGGTCCTGATACAGTTCAGCAACAGTCTTTCTATAGAGTTTCCTGTAACTATGCAGATTGCCGGGTATACTCTCCTGCCATGAATCTTTATACAATTTCAGCTGCCTGGTGTACTCGCCTGCCAGGTCTTATTATGTGTTTCACAGTTCTTTGGCTGTACCACAATAGCATATACTGTGAGGTGTTTGGTATATCTGTTTATGGTAATTTTTGCTCAAACACCTGTCCATCCCACACTGGCATCTCATGCAACAGTACTTGATTGGGGTTTGCTTTTGTACTTTGCCTTGACTGCATTCAAACAAACTGTGGGTATTTTCTGCATCATCAATTTCATACCATTCAAACATTTGTTGACACGCTTGTCGGAATGCCCCGTGGTTCGCAGCTGCTTTGGGCAGACTCATTGGTTTCTTCCAGCAGCTCAGATTCTGCTTGCACCTCTGCTGTGTGGTTCCTTCACCTGCTTTCCACTTTGGAGTGTACGGACGATCTTCCAGAGTCCGGCACGGTTCTACTGTGACACGCCGCCTTTCCTTTTCGGCCCAGACTGGAGAATGTGGTCTCTTCGAGCGGTTCAACATCCAGAAGCTACTGCATGTCTCCCCAGCCCTTCTTGATCACACGTGGTGTTACTCCTGCTGTCCCGGCGGCTTTCTCTGTTCCACCACACCTGGCAGTGTGAGACTCCACATGGGGTTCAACATCTTCTCCAGCACTGCTTGAACTCCTCTCTCCAATAGTGGGGTTGCCATCTTTAAATGTCTTGTGCGTTAAAGACTTGGAAAAAACAACTAGCCTGCATGTTGTACTTCAAGTTCCTGTCTCTGTGCACAAACTCCCTCATCCTCCTGCTTGGCTCAGTACCGAGTGGTTATGGGAGTTGGAATCCATGGATGTCTTTGGAATCAAAGGTGGGGGCCGGACCGAGTAGTGTAGAGAAAAAGTTTCTTGACTTCCTCTACCAGGGGGAACCGTTAGTTTACAATAAGCCATTAAGAACTCAAGTATTAGAGGGTCTTCCTCATGGGAAAGTGGGGAATACAACTACTCCTCAAGGAGGGCAGAAATGTCTTTTTCAAGCATCCATTTCCTAAGGATAACAAAAAGGTCTTTCATATAACCACTTCTTAAGGATGGCAAAAGAACAAGTTACTTTCTTACCTGGTAACATTCTTTCGATGGGATGTTCCTCCTACGTATTCCACATCTTTGACATTGATTACCACAGCAATGCTGCTTCGGAAAACTTTTTCGGCGTAGGCGTCCTGCGTCGATACGCTCCCTCGAGGACCTCCTCCGACGTTCGACGTCACCGGATGTTAGATGTAGGATACACGACGCTCGTAGCCTCAGTTGTAGTTTTTTCCCCCAGAACGTGTGGCACCAATCTCCTGCCAGTATTACTACAAAGCTTGCGGAAACAGAAGCGATTATGCAATCGCATAAGAAATTCTGTAGAGGGGAAGGTAGGGAGATTACGATGTGGAATACGTCGGAGGAACATCCCATCGAAAGAACCTTACCAGGTAAGAAAGTAACTTCTTCTTCGAGGGTATTGTGTCCTCCGACGTATTCCACATATTTAACAGACTCCCAAAGCAGTACCAACGTAAGGAGGTGGGAAAAGAATTTAGAAATTTTTAGAATGCCCAATCAAATTGCAGAATAGAAGACTGCCTTACCAAAGGCCAAATCTTGCCCATGGATAGAGTTCAGCAAGGAACAAGTTACTTACCTGTAACTGTTGTTCTCCAGCATGGGTCTGGCATGGATTCACATGCTCATGAATATTCCCCGTCGTCAGGCTGGGAATCCTCGGTAAAGAAAAAACCAGTATCAGTTTCGTTTCTGATCTGTCTTTCGTAGTAATAACCAATCACTGGTCTCTGCGTCATACTGACCACAGCCAATGACTGCCCTCTACCTAAACACCGCCTCTGGCAGCCATCTTCAGATTTGGAAGCACGTGAAGTGGCAGTATGACCAAGTGAAGAGCCGCAGAGGGGTAGGCGGGAGGGTTCGCATGTGAATCCATGCCAGACCCATGCTGGAGAACAACAGTTACAGGTAAGTAACTTGTTCCTTCTCCAGCATGGGGTCTGGCATGGATTCACATGCTCATGAATAAAGAATACATAGCAGTACACACATGCACAACCACGGGAGGTGGCAAAGGCTCAACATTAAGCATTACATCAAACTCAACATTAAGCATCTTACCTCCTCACCAGGCTCACCTCAGGCGAACAGGTTGCGCAGCAATGCTTGGCCGACCCTGGACTCCTCCCTGGAATCCCGATCGACGCAGTAGAATTTCGTGAAGGTGTGCGTCGACCTCCACGTAGCAGCCCTGCATATGTCCAGCAGGGGCACACCAGAAAGGAACGCCGTGGTAGCTGCGATCGCTCTGGTGGAATGGGCTCTCGGACGGCCAGGCAGCGGTCGGTTTGCCAACCGATGACAGTACATGATACAGCCGGAGAGCCATCTGGAAATGGAAGCCTTCGAGAGAGCCTTCCCCTGATTGACAGGTCCAAAATTCACAAAGAGTTGTGACGTCTTCCGAAAACACTTTGTGCCGTCCACGTAGAACTTCAGCGCTCTAGCCACATCCAGGGAGTGCAAAGTCCTCTCAGCCGGCGACGAAGGCGACGGGAAGAACACAGGCAACACCAAGGGTTCATTGAGATGGAAGTCCGACGGTACCTTGGGCATGAAGGAGGGGTGCGTCCTGAGCACTACCCTCGTATCGTGAAAAGTCAAGTACGGGGCCTTGCAGGAAAGGGCCTGGATCTCTCCCACCCGTCGTGCGGAGGTGATGGCCACAAGAAACGCTGTTTTCCACGACAGAAACTTCAACGGGGCCGAGTGCAGAGGCTCGAACGGAGGTCCCATGAGCTTGGTCAGCACCACGTTGAGCTCCCACGCCGGGGCCGGCGCCTTCACCGGCGGGAACGATCTGAACAGTCCCTTCATGAACTCTTTCACCAGACGATGAGACCACAAGGACGTCCGGCCCGTGGTTCTGGTGTATCGGGAGATCGCAGCAAGATGAATCTTGATGGACGCGTGTGCCAGTCCAGCTTTGGCCAGCGTCAGCAGGTACGGCAGTACCTGGGGAGCCGTAATCCGTAGAGGGTTAATCTTCTGTGCGTGGCACCAGACAGAGAACCTCTTCCATTTGTGTCCGTAGCATTTAAGAGTCGAGGACGCCCTGGCCTTTGCAAGAACCTCTCTGCAGTCGGCCGGTATGTCGTATCCTCCAAACTCTAGCGCTGCAGGAGCCAGGCCTGCAAGTTCAGCGATTTCGGGTCGTGGTGGAGGATGGCGCCTCCTTCCCTGGAGAGTAGATCCGCGTCCACCGGCAGCTTGATTGGCGGGGACGCTGACAAGTCCAGAAGGTCCAGGAACCATATCTGCCTCGGCCACGCAGGTGCGACGAGGATCATCCTGCACCGTGACCTCTTGAGCTGGTTGACGAGCCGGATTAGCAGTGGCAAAGGAGGGAACGCGTAGAGGAACAGGCCCTCCCAGGGGAACGAGAAAGCATCGCCCATGCTCCTCGCCTGGGGAAACCTGCTGGCGAACCTCCGGCACTTGGAGTTCGTCGCCGTCGCGAACAGGTCGATCTGGGGTGTGCCCCACCGTCGGAAGAGGCGATCCACTAGATCCTGCCGTAGTTCCCACTCATGGCACGAGCGCAGCTCCCTGCTGAGTGAGTCGGCGATGGTGTTTTTTATCCCTGCCAGATGAAACGGCACCAGAAACATCCTTTGGGCGGCGGCCCAATGCCACAGGTCCTGCGCCTCCTTGGACAGTGCTGGGGACCTGGTTCCGCCCTGTTTCCTGATGTAAAACATGGTGGTGGTGTTGTCGGTGAAGATCCTCACCACCTTGCCCTTGAGGGACGGAAGGAAAGACCTGAGGGCCCAGAACACTGCACGGAGCTCCAGGACGTTGATATGGAGGGAGCCAGAGGCCTCTCGCGTGCAGATTTTCGGTGTGCGCTCCCCACCCTTCCAGGGAGGCATCCGTGGTCACTGTCTCCTGGTGGTCTGGGGTCTGAAAGTCCATGCCCGCCGTCAGATGCGCGCGGTTGCCCCACCACCGGACCGCTCGGCGGAAACTCTCGTCGAGTGTGATCCTCTCCTCGAAGCCGCCCGTCGTTTGGATCCAGCGCGCGTCCAGGAACTCCTGCAACGGGCGCATGCGGAGCCTGCACATGGGAATGAGGTAGATGCAAGAAGACATCATTCCGAGGAGGGACTTGATGGACCTCACCTTGGCCGCGTCGGAAACCAACATCCGCTGTACCTTGCCCAGGATGGACCTGGTCCTTTCCTCCGACGGGGAGGCCAGAAGGGACACTGTGTCGAGCTTCGCTCCCAGAAACAGTGCGTTTTGCGCGGGTACCAGGTGGGACTTGGCGTAGTTCACGGAGAATCCCAGGTCCGTGAGAAGTTGGACGGTCCTTGCCGTGTGCTCCACGGCGAGCTCCCTCGTCTTGGCTCGGATGAGCCAGTCGTCCAGGTAGGGGTAGACGTGGATCCACTCGCGGGGCAGCTGCGCCGCCACCGGTGCAAGGCACTTGGTGAATACCCTGGGTGCCGACCGTAGTCCGAAGGGGAGGGCTTTGAACTGGTAGTGACGCCCTTGGACCACAAACCTGAGGAATTTTCGGTGCCCCTTTAGGATGGGAATATGGAAGTAGGCATCCTCCAAATCCGACGACGACAGGAAGTCTCCTTCCTCCAGCTGCCCCAGGACGTGCTGGAGGGTGACCATCCGGAACTTCTGCGCCTTGATGAACTTGTTCAGACGTCGCAGGTCTAGGATGGGGCGCCATCCTCCCGTCTTTTTCTTCACGAGGAAGTATCTCGAGTAAACTCGAGCCCCGAAGCCTCTTTGGGACGAGTTCGATGGCGCCCTTCCTGAGCATCGCCTTTACCTCCAGGAGAAGCTGAGGGACGTGAAGCTCTTTCCTGGCCACGGGGGGGACGCGCGGGCACCTTCTTTGAAACTCGAGCGCGTGGCCCCGGGCTAAGGAGTCCAGCACCCAACGGTCGGTGGAGATGGACTTCCACACACTGACGAAGCTCGTCAGCCGGCCTCCCACCGGGGTGCTTCGGTGGGGGCCCGACCCCACGGCCGGTTCAATCCTGTTTCGACGAGGCTTTGCCGCCTTGACCTCCTTGGCGACGACGGCGGGGTCCGCCAGACTTGCCTCGTCCTCTGTAGGCCTCCTGAGACGACGAGCGGGCCGCTTGACGGTAGGTGGAGAAACCGCCGCCGGAACCTTTGGAGGCGCCCTTGCCTCCGCTGCTCCGAAAGGGCGTCCGTCGCTGCTGCAGAACCCCAAGGGCCCGGGCCGTCTCAGTGTCCGCTTTAATGGCCTGAAGGGAATCGTCCACTGTTTTCCCAAACAGGTTGTTCCCATCGAACGGCATGTCCAGGAATCTGGTCTGTACGTCTTGACGGAAGTCCGTAGCCTTGAGCCATCCACGCCGCATAAGGCACACGCCGTTGCCCAACTGGCGAAACCCAGTGTCGGCGATGTCCGTCGCAATAGTGATGGCGTGGTCCGACGCCACCTCGCCTTCCTGTAGGATCTCCAGGGCATCCGCCCTTTTGTCGTCCGGTAGGAAGTCCAGCAGGGGAGCCAGTTTGTACCATAGCTCCCTGTCGTAGCGGGCCATGATAGCCAAGGCGTTGGCCGCTTTAATCGTCGTCGCTGCAGACGAGATGACCCTGCGTCCCATAGCGTCCAATTTCTTTCCCTCGCCGTCCGGTGGGGAAGTCGATGTGGAGGCCGCAACCCCCCCCCGCTTTCTTCCTGGCCGCCGCGGAGACGACAGAGTCCGGGGTAGGCTGCGCCCGGAGGCACAGGGGGGCCGCGTCCGGGACCCGGTACTTCTTCTCGTACCGCTCTCTTCTAGCTGGCGTCGTGGAAGGGTTCTTGAGGAGGGCGAGGCCCTCATCCCAAATGTCGTCCAGTAGAGGCACCGCGAGGACCGTCTTCCTCTTGGCCTCGGGCCGTTGATAAAGGAATCCTTCCTTTTTCTTCTCCTCAGGGCAGAGTTGGAAAAGCTCGGATGCCCTGGCGATCATGGAGTGGAACGATCCAATCTCGTCGGGCGGAGAAGCCCTGGTGGGAGGTGACGACGGTATATCCTCGTCGTATACCTCGTCGTCCGTACCCGTCGCTGCCGTGTCAGTCCCCGTATCATCCCCTCGGGTGGACGGGGAGGAGGGCTGGACGGGGCGCGATGGCTGAAAAGGAGGTGGAGGGTGAATCCTTCTTTTCTTGGGCGGGGGAGCACCAGAAGGTCCCGGTTCAGGATCCCCCGACGGGAGAGGTTCCTCCGTCGGCAACGGTAGTCTCGTCCTTATCTCTGAACATAAGGACTGTATAGCCAACAAAATGGCCGCCGAGTTGTCTTGCGGCGCTGGCAGAGGGGAATCCGACGGGCGATCAGGGGCCCCGTCGGCACCCTCGCCGATGTCGTCACCTGCGTCGGGATCCATCCCGACGGGCCGGTCTTCTTCCACGCCAAGGCCGTGGCTTAAGACCTCAATCAGCTCTTCCTCCGAGGTTGAGGCCGAATCTACGACGACGCCCTGTCCCCCCTTTTTCTTCCCCGCCGGGGATTTCACGGGGGTCCTATCGATGGGCACAAAAGAGGACTCCCTCCGAGGTGGCAGGGAGACTCTGAGCCCCGAGGTCGCCACCACTGGTGTAGCCTCCACAGGCTGAGCCAGGGCCGCCGCGACAGTATCGATAGAGGGCTTGGCCGGATGGATTAAGGCCTTCACCACCTTAGGTGCGCTCACCGCCTTATCCTTGAGGGGGGGGACACTGCCTCGCTCCCCCTCCGATGGGGCCTTCGAGCTCGACCGGGGCCTCTCCAGGAGCTTCGCCGGGTGCTCGCCCTTCCTCTTACCCGACCCAGAGCGTTGGCTCATGGCTGAAGGTGCCGGGGAGGGTGCGCCCTGCCTGGCGCCCGTAGAGCCCGACCGTTCGGCGCTCCCGGTGCCAGCGGACTCGCAGTGCTTGGCCTTGTGTTGGACCCCCGTCGCCGGGGCGTCCTCAAAGGTCTTAGAAGACCTCTCGGATGTCTTCCTCTTCTTCTCGCCTGACGGGCTCTTCCCTTCCAGCCAGTTGGCGAGACGTTGATGGCGGTCCTTCATGGTCCGCTCCGACATATTGCCGCAAAACGCACAGTCCTTCTCCACGTGCGTCTTGTCCTCATGTAAGCAGTAGAGACAAAAGGAGTGTTCGTCCTCCTTAAAGACGTTCTGTAGCTGGCATCCAGGGCAGATCCTGAACAGCTTTCCGGGCGTCGAGCTTCCCTTCTCCTGGGCCATGTCCGGGCCTGAGAAACTTCTGGAGTCCTCCAAAAGCATAGCTCGACGAAATCTTCACCCTTGAGGGGCGCAGACGAATCCGACACGGGTCCCCGTTGATCGGATGGAGAGTCGGTGGAGATTGAAGCTCTTTTGACCAAAAAAACGAAGTTTTTGAGAAAAAAAACGTGAAAAAATAGCACTAACGCTCGAGAGCAATAGCACGAGGATCCCAACACATGAACGTGCGGTAAAAATCTGAAGATGGCTGCCAGAGGCGGTGCTTAGGTAGAGGGCAGTCATTGGCTGTGGTCAGTATGACGCAGAGACCAGTGATTGGTTATTACTACGAAAGACAGATCAGAAACGAAACTGATACTGGTTTTTTCTTTACCGAGGATTCCCAGCCTGACGACGGGGAATATTCATGAGCATGTGAATCCATGCCAGACCCCATGCTGGAGAAATAATGTTTCACAAAAGTATGAATAGAGGCCCATGTGGCCGCTTTGCAAATATTGTGAATCGTAACACCCCTTTGTAGTGCAATGGAGGCAGCCATATCCCTAGTACAATGGGCCCGTAAGCCTACAGGAGGGTCCTTACCGCCAAACGATATCATCAAAATGATCCATCTAGACAAGGTCTGCTTGGAAACAGCCTGACCTAAACGCCTTCCAGCGTAACCAATAAAGAGCTCATCGTCCACTCTGACCCTTGACATCCGTGAGAGATAGAAACTCAAAGCTCTCCTAGGGTCCAACCTATGGAGCCTCTCCTCTTCCTTCCCAAGATGTGGAGGAGGATAGAATGCTGGAAGAATTACATTCTGGCTCAGATGGAATTCCGACACAACCTTCGGAAGAAGAGAAGGCCGTACCCCAAGGACAACCCTGTCCTTATGGAACACAGTGAAGGGTGGTTTGGCGGAAAGTGCATGCAACTCACTCACTCTGCGTGCGGAAGTAAGTAACAGTTTTAAAGGACAACAGTCTCAATGGACAAGAATGTAAGTGCTCAAACAGAGCTCCCATTAGGAACTTTAAAACCAAATTCAAATCCCATCCCGGCACCTGAAAAGGCGACGGTGGAAACACATGAGTTAGCCCTTTTAGAAACTGAGATATCAAAAGGGATTTTAAAATAAGAACATTCCTCAGACGAGCGCTTAAATATGGACAGCGCCGCCAGGTAACCCTTAATGGAACCCACATGCAGGCACTTGTGGGTTAAAGAAAGCAAAAAAAGACAAAACCAAAGGAATAGAACATTGGAAAGGATCCACATTCTGTACCTTGCACCAGTCGCAGAACTTCCTCCAACAGCAACGGTACAGGGATTTCGTTGAGGGCCTTCCTGCCGAAAGCAACACCTCCATCACGTCTTCAGGGAGGTCCCAATCCTTATATCTCAGCCTTTCAGATACCAAGCATGAAGGCTGAGAAACTTGACCTCTGGATGGAGAACTCGACCCCCCTCCCGTGAGAGCAGATCGTCTCGGTAGGGAAGACGACGTGGAGGGCAGATGGACTTGTCTAGGAGGGCCAGGTACCACGCTCTCCTGGCCCATGCCGGAGCAATGAGGATCATCCGGGAACCGAACCTCCGCAACATCTGCAACACCTGCGGAATGATGGGGACTGGAGGGAACGCGTACAGCAGTGGGAAGGACCACTCCACTACGAACGCGTCCCCTCGTCCCCTAAGGCTCCTCTTGGAGGAAATTCCCACAAGCAGAATCTCTCACATTTTCAGTTGACACTGGTGGCGAAGAGATCCACTTGTGGGGTCCCCCAAAGGGTGAAGATCTCCAAAAGAACTTCCTGAGCCAGCTCCCACTCGTGAAAGACCATGCTCTGCCTGCTCAGAGCGTCCGCCGCTGCGTTTTCGTCTCAAGCCAGATGAACTGCTGACATCGAAATTTCCTGCTGGATGGCCCAGAACCAGAGCTGCATCGCCTCCCTGCACAGTGGGAGTGACCCTGTCCCCATTTTTGTTGAGGTAGTGCATGGCCACTGTATTATCCGTCATAATCAGGACATTCGTCCCCCGCACAGATGGCAGAAAAGCCTTCAGGGCTAGCCTGACAGCCAGCTGCTCTAACAGATTGATGTTGAGTCTGGACTCCGATGGAGACCAACGACCGCTGGCTGTCAGCTCGTTGGCATGAGCTCCCCAACCCGTGAGGGATGCGTCAGTCACAATCGTCACCTCCAGCCACGGTTGCCAAAACAGAACCCCTCTGAACAGGATTTCCTTCGACGGCCCACCACAGAAGGTCCTGGCCGACCGAGGGCGGAATCTGAACAGGCTCCGACATCCTACCGGAGAACTGCGACCACTGCATCTTGAGTGCCTACTGCAGAGATCTCATTCACAGCCTGGCCTGTGGCACCAGTAAAATGCAGGATGCCACGTGGCCGAGCAATCTCAAGAACTCGAACGCCGGGAGACTCTGGGCACGTTGAAATTTGTCCACCATCTGCAGAATGTGGTGAGCCCTCATCTGGGGAGGCGAACACTGCCCCAGGGATGTGTCTAGCACTGGCCCGAAGTACTGGAGCCGCTGGGTAGGTGTCACATGAGACTTCTTTAAGTTGAGGGAGAAGCCCAGCTTGTGAAGGGAGTGGCAGGTGACGTACAGATGATCCAGGACTTGCTCGGGAGAGCGCGCCCTGATCAACCAATCGTCCAGATAGGGGTAGACGTGAATCCCCCCTTTCCTGAGATACACTTCCACCACCACCATCAGCTTGGTGAAGACCCTCGGGGCGGAGGTCAATCCGAAGGGCAGGACCCGAAACTGAAAATGCAAGTTGCCAGCCGCGAACCTCAGGTACTTCCTGTGCTTGGGATGAATCGGCACATGAAAGTAAGCATCCTTGAGGTCGAGAGACACCAATCAATCCTGAAGTTGAAGGGCCTGGAGGACTTGAGAAAGAGTAACCATCTTGAACTTGTCCTTCTGGAGGAGCTTGTTCAAACCACGCAAGTCCATGATGGGTCTCAATCCTCCGTCTTTTTTCGCGATCAAAAACTATGGGGAATACCATCCCTTGTTCCTCTCCGCTACAGGTACCAGTTCTATGGCACCTTTCTCTAGCAGGGATAGGATTTCCTGCGCAAGGAGCGGACCCGGACGCTTCAAAGAGAGCTTCCCCGGTGGATTGTCGTGAGGCCTCTGCCGGAAAGGAAGACAGTAGCCATGGGCTATGATCTCCAGAACCCACACATCTGAAGTAATGGCACGCCATTCTACAAGATGCTGCACCAGCCTTCCCCCAACCGGTGAACCATGTGACATGGCCTCATGACTGAGCGGAAGCGGCTGCGGTAATTCCAGAGGGCAAGGAGGCAACTGCCCGAGCGGCTTTGGCACCTCGAGTACCTTGCTTTCCACCTCTGGTACTCCTACGGTGGCCCCTTTGACTGGCAGCTCCCCTCGATCTACCAAAGGAAGAGTAGTATTGAAATGAACCTCCCCTCCATTGCTGTCCCCTAGGCCAAAAAGGCAGAGGTTGACGCACTGCAGCGCTCAAGGACTTCGCAGCAGCTTTGGAGGTCTGCAACCTCTTAAGGCTCTCGTCAGCCTTGCTGCCAAAAAGATGGACACCATCAAAGGGTTCCATGTAATAATGTTGCCACAAAAATCTCGCCTTGCAAAAATATCACCGAAAAATTGCTGTTTTTTGTGGCGACATTATTGCATGGAACATGCGGGGGGGACACCCCCGCAACCCTCAAACTTTTTTTTTGTAATTTTATATTTTTTGCCCCTGTCACCATATATATGGTCACCCATATAATATTGCTACAACCTTTTCCCGGCGATATTATTTACGGCGACCATATATATAGGGTTAATATTACCCGATACCCATCAAAGGGCATGTTGAGAAGCCGGGACTGTACATCAGGAGCAAACCCCGACTTCCGCAACCACGCAAACCTGCGCATCACGGTGCTTGCCGCCATGGACCGGCTGACATAGTCTGCCAAGTCCAGACCCGACTGAATGGTTTCACACATGGCGTCCTTGCCATCCTGAACAAGGGCAAGAAAACCATCCCATTCCTCCCCTTCGGGAATATGTTCAGCCGCCAACGACACACAATTCCACAGAGTGTGCGTGAATCTTGTAAGAGCACAAACAGAGTTGGCTGCCTTTAAAGCCATACCCCCAGAAGAAGATACCTTCTTCGCCCAACCATCAAAACGTTGGTCGTCCCTATCAGGAGGGATTGTAGGGTACGCAGCCTGCTTTGCTGCGGCCATAGCCGCCTGCACCACCAAACTCTCCGGAGTAGGGTGCGTAGACAAGTAGCAGGGGTCACTACTGGCTGGGCGATATTTTTTCGGCAACGACTTACTCAATACTGCCGGCAGACTCTCCGGAGCAGTCCAAGCCACCGCCACCCTTCTTTGTAAGGCCATATGAAATGGCAACACCGGGTCAGTGGGTGGACCTTGGTCCAAGATATCGGTCAGGTCATCCTGCAGACAATCCACAGGTAGAGCAGACCACCCCAGATACTCCGTCACCCTTGACATGAGGCGCCTGTACGAGGAGTCAGCATGTGTACCAAGCTCAGGCTTGCCAAACTCAGCCTCCAAGGAGGTATCAAGACCACTGGCGTCATGCAAAGATTGACGAAGGTCTTCCAATTGGTTAGGACCAGACAACAGGTCATCCGGAACCTCAGGAGGCACAACCCCCTCTTCCTCAGACTCTTCCTCCACCTCTGAAATGTACACCAAGGGTTGGAACAAGTCCACCCTGGGAGGAGGAACTGAGCATGGGTCAAACACAGGCTGAAGAAGAAGACATATTCCCAAACGATCGGAGAACTCAACAATAGAGAACCGAGGCGCGCCGAGATTTCGAAGCGAGCACGTCGTGGAAAAAACGGAACTGAGGCTATGGGCGTCGTACGTCCCACATATAACATCCGGTGACGTCGACCGTCGGCGGAGGTCCTCGAGGGAGCGTATCGACGCCATCAACGCAGGACGCCTACGCCAAAAATGTTTTCCGAAGCAGCACAGCTGTGGTAATCAATGTCAAAGATGTGGAATATGTCGGTGGACACAATCCCCTCGAAAATAGATTTTTGATATGTCTTTAGGAGCTGTGTTGAACTCAGTCTGTTACCAGCATAGAGGTGGTTGAACAGCCTACACAACAAAAAAACATCACATGTTCTCTTAATGGTGTACCCATGGACAAGAAAAATGTATGTTGAAAAAATGCTCTGTTTCAGCCATTTTGAAACCATCAACAACAAAATCAGAATTTGGAAAAAATAGCCCCCTGGGCAGTGAAGTCTCTCTGGCGGAGGGCATTGGAAAGCAGTTTGGTTCTTGGTCCCAAAGCAGTACAGTTATGTTATTTAGTTTTGCCTCCAGGTCACTGAAGCAAGCAATACAAATCAGAATTTGTAAGCACACAGACTAGAACTGCAGTCATGGCCCAGCCATTAAATTAGCTGCTTGCTCTCTTATCCAGACAAGTGAATTATTGTGGAATCTGCTGGATCCTGCAAGCTCTGCGTTCATCTGGATGTGGAGTGATGTGGCCTCTGGCTGCTTCTCTAAAGTAGTGCTCTTTGCGTTTTCATAATGAAGCAAGAGAAATAAAAGATAATTCACTTTATACACTCTATTTGGCAGAGCACAAAGCAATGCTATAACAAAATGATTTATTAACATTACAAAATAGCAACAAACCCTTTTCGTAGTTTCTCTATCTCGGTGCTTTTTGCATAGAAACAATGTTTTTCAAACTTGCATTCCCCGTCTAGCTTTAAAACAGCAAACTCTCATGTCACTTCTAGTGAACACATGTTGCTTATCCTCAAATTTGAAACGGTCCAATAACAGTTTGGAGATTTTCACTTGTGCTTGAAAAGAAAAGGCTGTCAAAGTCAATAGCTTATAATGCACATATGTGAATATGCATCTCTGTGTGTTTTACCAAACCCCGCCAAAGCCAATTGAAAGGTTCCAGGCATACGTGGCTTGTGCAAGGGGTCAGCAATGCGAGGCGGAGAACTTTTGGATGATTGTTCAAAACATGGCATTTTATTACATTCTCAAACACCTCAGTATCCCTACTCTAACTTGGATTTCCCTGTGTATCAAAACTAAAGGGAAGCACTAACACAGGATGTCTGGCCCTCACACTTTAGCATCAAATACACAAAGCAAATATATGGCAATTCAATTAACAATGATATTCACAGTCCCTTTGGACAATCTCTTGGTAACCTGGATGAGCTCCTCTTCCCCAGGATTCAAGGTATGCTCCTCTACAATGTTCAACGAAAAGATGAAATAAGGACATCCATGTATGTAATACTGTCTCAGGTCAGATATCAGTGTTTTCAATGTTAAAGTAAAGTTTTGTTAACCAAAGTTCCAATAACAGAAAAGCTTCTCTGGGTGATAAGACTTTCCACTTCACCAAAATAGCATTAATGTCATTCCCAACCAGGATGCTTTTCCACAACTTCTAGTTGTTCAATAAAAAATACCACAGTTCAAAGGAAATACAACTTCTGTAAAGGTTAATGAAACACAGTTCTTGGTTAACAGTGGTTATGTCTCCCTTTACAAGATTAAGAGTGACAGTAGATATCTTTGTCAGGATGACTTCACAGCACTTCTAGAACTTCAACAAGAGTTTACCATGTGGGCTCTTTCCTTTGCCTCATAGTATTCCACCTGCATTTGTGCTCCTGAGGCCTCAAATCTACTGTCAACCAAATACACCACCATTGCTCCAGTACTTTGTGACACCGCTACAACCTCTGCACTCTCTCGCACCACTTCAGCTTCATTACTTTGTAACAATTTTCAGACAGAACAAGGTTCACTTTTAGGTACTTCAACATCTTCAAGTAGACAAGGCACTCTTCCTCTGAACCTTCCTCTTCAGAGGGACAGCCTCTTTGCCTTTCTTGTCCGTCTACCGCCAACAACCTACAATTGCCTTTGAGACACTTTTCTTTCCACTGCCTTTGCAAGAACTTCAAAAAGTAGCATTTTTCCCTTCCCCAACCTTGCTTTCATCCCTCTGCCAACTGTTAGAACAATTACCCAGAAGCTTAGTTACCACTCTCTTGGCTTCAGCTAGTGCTTGCACACTGACGTTCTATTTGACTCACAGTAGTGTTTAGACTGTTCTCTGGCTTTGAGAAAAGCTGATTTCAGTCTCAATTGGGGAATACCTTGTTCACACTCGGCTTGTGCAATGATTGCTCTCTCCAACTCCAAATACAATGTTTAAACACTTGACTTCCCTTTGGTAGCAACTGTTGACTCCATTAATAAAAACTCTGAGGCCACTCTTCCTCCTAGAATCTTAATTAGGCACACGCGACCACTTCATTGCATATTTTACAAAGTTTAACAATTGCTTTTTGTAGCGTTCGCTCTTCACGCAAGTGAAAGAGAAATTATCCGATCACAAGCAAGTGCTACAATTCAAGTGTCCCGCTGTCAACAACTCAATCAACAACTTCACCTCACTTCTACTCTTACGCAAGTGATTATTTAGCTGGCTACTGTTGCCGGCAGTGCTTGCGCAAGGTATTAGAATGGCAGGTTTACCTGAACGGTTTTTGTGTTCCTTTCTCCGCATGCGGCATGACTTCTACAACTTCTGGCTTCACTTGGGACCCACACCCTTCCTCGTCGAAGGAGTCTCCATTCTGGCCACTCAATTAAGGACCTTCTCTCGCTCCGGAGACTCACGGCTTTGCCACAGCTGCTCGCCACAGTCTGACAGGCTTCCTGCTGTGCAATCTCTGCAATTAGGGTCACATGGGGAAAGGCAGCCTTCCTGTATGCCTTCCACTGTGCAGCCTCTGCACATCAGAGTTTGGGGAAACAATACCCTTGCAGGACAAGCAGGTGAAATCTGCTGCATCAAAGTCCTGATTTCCCTTCGGTTCTCCCATTTCTGCCTGGATTGCCAACACTGTGCCTTCTTCCTTCTACTTCTGCTGCTGCTGCTACTGCATATACTCCAGCCCCAGTTCCAGCTCCTCCATCTTGCTTGCACCGAAGGTGGCCTTTTAAGCCTCTCAGCTTCCCTCAGGTGTGGGTTATCAGACTGTTCCCTGACCACTACTACAGCATGACTCTTCAGCCCTCTTCCTCATCCCAGTACCTATGGGATTTATAGGACTTGTAGTCTTCAACAACAAAGCTGGACTTTCTTACTACTTCCGTTTTACTAACAGCCATTACAAGTGTGGGGTTACAGGGAATGTCAAACAGGGAGGCTTCCCAGTCTTCCTGGCCTGTTTCTCCCCCCAACCCCTCCCATGTGATCCCTGGCCACATTTATTTATTGCGTATTTGTAATGTCTCATTTCATGAGAAGGGTTCCAGGCCAGGTTTCCGGGGGAATCATTACTAATTCATCACACTTGCCTTGTGTATTGAGAGCTATTCAAATCACAGTTATACCTATTGGGTAAGTCAGAAGAAGGAGTCAGCCAAAGAGGTGGCATTTTAATTTAAGAGTTTTATTTAACAAAAAGGAAAAGGACTTTTCTCTCCCTACAAATAAAGGATTTGCCCTACTTAACTGAAATCTAACATTGGTGCTTGTCGTCAGGGTGGTTGCCAACTGAAGTGTCTGTCCTGTGAAGGCATCATGAAGCAAGACACAGACAACAGATTCACATTCATACTTAAAACAAGTTTATTTTACTTAAAATGCAGAGTGGAGCAAGGCTTTACTTGCCCTATGCGAAGGTGAGATTTCCGTACCTAAAGAAAAGTAAGGATAGTTGTTTCAGGATGTCCAAATCAAGTATCTGTGTGTTGAAAACCTAAATGTGCCCTCACAACTAACTGCATACAATGTGTACGGAATGTCAGCCTCAAAGCAATAGTGTTTAATAAAAAGTTCAGAACTCCCTCCAGCTCTTTCCTTTGGATCAACTTCCCCTTCCCCAAGTTCAAGATAGTTCTCAGAATCTTTGTGTTCCCTTCCCCAAGAGTTCAAACCTTCTTTGTTCCAAAAATAATACAGTTCCTTTGGACACTTCCCAAGTATGGGTTCCCTTCCCCAAGAGTTAAAAATTTCCAGCTTTCAAAATGAACACAGTTCTGTTTCATAACTTCAGTCTCTTACACAAGAATGGGGAAACACACTAGCTTGACTTCAAACACCTTTTCATTGGCTTTTTCCAACTAGGGCACTCAGTCTAGGCACAGTTGTTGGACTACATTGTCCATCCATTACAGGTCACGCAACCGATACCCCTTTTTACGGCTTCCATCCACCTTAAACCATTGGTTCCATCTGACTGTGATTCTTAGTTGGTTCCTTAGTGTCCCACTCTTTAGACACTTTGGACCACTATGCAATTTATTATCCGTGTTTGTATTTCTCTGATACTTGCCAACACAAATGTCTTTTAGATTGCAATGCCGGGGACCCTCTTAACTTTGGGACACCCTTTAGTGTCTCATGTTCATACTCTCCTTGGTATTCTCTTGACTTTACAAATATTCGTTTAATAAACTGTCTCCTTGACTTCACTTTCATGCACCACTTTGCTTTCGCTCCATTCATGAGCCTTCTATTGACTTTTCACTCTGTACAGCATTCACAATTGCCTTTAATACTTTTCACTATTTGCAGTATTCATGAATGCTTTCAAGAAGTTTAATTTCACTTGAAATCGGTATTCACAAGTGCTTTCAATTTGTTTCAGTTTATTCGATATCTTGACAATACACTCGTTCCAGTATTCAACAGTACTTTTAATCCCTCACCGTTCACTTGGCAATTGCAAAAGGACTTCCTTATACGCTAGCGGAACGCCCCGGTCAAAGCGTGTATTCACCAATCGCACACGGCAGCATCCTCTGCAATGAGCTTCTCCAGGCTCTGGTGGCTTCTCCAGACTCCGCCTTCATCTCGCGGTCTGCACTACACATACTGCCCGCGCTCCAGGCTTCTTTTGGCAGAGTCTGTGGTCACGGGGTGCTCCATGGCTTCTTCTCAACAAAACTGCTCCAGCAGATAGCAGGACCTCTGGACCCTCGCACAGCAGTGGCGTCCTCTTCTCCTGTGTAGCACTGGTCCAGCCAACTTGGTCTCCAACTTCCTATCTTCCAGCCCTTTCGTCGTCTTTAAGAACAGCAGAGATTTTTATAATCGGGTGTGTTAAATGGCCACAATGGGGCAATCAGTTCTCTTGCCTGACTATGGAGGACTCCATTAAGCAGACATGCCTGGTTGTTCCTCTAGTATGTCTCCATAATCCTCTTGCTCGTCTCAGTACCAGAGTGGTGTTTGGTACTGTCTGTTTTAATAAAGAAGCATTTGCACCTCCGTTTGGTTAGTGAAATAAGGATGTGTCCTAGTTGGTCTCTTCCTCGTCCCAGTACTAAGGTGTTGCTTCTGTGGACCAGTTTGTAAGGAGAAGGGAAAGGGTTGACAATATCCCACAAAGGTTTTAGGGATAGAGGGCTCATTATGAAAGGGGAAAGGGGAACACGACATCTGATCTAAGGACGTCCTCTTCCCATTCCACAAGTTCCCTCTCCACCCAGGTGATCCTCCCTCGCATATCCACCCCTAGGCTCGGGATCCAAAAGAGAGATCCTTTCCCTGGCCCCCTGAGAGTAGGATTCTGGAGAATATGAGGTGAGGACACCCTCAGGTTCTTCACAATTCTCTGTCCAAAAATCGCCTACTTTGACCCTACCACTAATAAAAGATATTAAAAAATGAAGATCAAAAGGAGAATGACTCCCTTCACCTGGTTCAGCTTTTGTGCTGTTTTCTGACAATCTTTTGAAATAGCTTTTGATTCAACAAGAAGCAAGAGCAGGAGAATTACTCCCTTCTCCTGGTCAACTTTATCAGTCTTAAAGGCTGTTTTCAGATAGTCTTTGGTGACAGCCTTCAGCAGCCCTTTTAGCTCCTCCGAGGGACTTGCTTGTCTTGAATAAATGTCTAACAGTTCGTCCTTTTCAATACAACATACAGTCCCGGTCTTCTCCTTAATCGATGAAACAAGGGGAATCACTCCCGAAGTATCCTTGGTTTCTCCCACTATTTTTAACAGCACTATTGTTAAAGAGACCCCTCTTGTAACATCCCTGGCTCTTAATGTCCCTCTTATGATTGTTGTGATGAGAGATTTCTCCCGAAGCACTCTTCCTTTCCTTTATTCCGAGGCGGAAGCTTTCTCTGGATGCCCTCCCCACTCTTGGTAATGTTGGTATTGATACTGTGATGAGAGAGATTACTCCTGAGGTGGTCTTCATCCTAAATACCTTCTTGGTAATTACTGTGATGATGGAGATTACGCCCAAGGCGTTCTTCACCCTTAATACTTTCTTGGTCGCTACTGTGACATCAGTATTGGTGGTTTTAACAATGTTGCTGTGACAAGGGATATTACTATCGGAGGTACTCTTCAGTATTGCCCAAACCCCTACAGGTTCTCCTGTGACTCCAATTTTAAGAATGGATTTCTAAACTCTGCTCTGGTGAACTGATGTTTAGGAGGCTACCCTTGTTAGTGAAACAGTGAACACTTCTGCAAAGTTAGCCAGGGCAATTCAAGGTAGCTTGGAGATGAGCCAAGGCTGAGTCGCAGGAGTAGTGTGCTCATCTGAGGTCCTGGATGAGCATACACAGTTGGACAACAAGAATTACACTTAGATGAACAAGTTACTTGCTAACTGTAACGTTCTTTCAATTGGATGTTGCTCCCATGTATTCCTCATCTTAGATATTCATATCTTCCAGCTTAGGAATTTTTTTTCATCAGGGGGCGCTGTGCTTGAGGCCATGGTGTTGATGTCCCTCGAGGGCCGCCGTCGAGCATCAACGTCATCTGCAGTATAAAGGGCTCAAGCCGCACCCGTTAGCCTCAGTTCTGTTTTTACGATATGAGTAGCCACATCAGTTGACGAGGCTTTAATGACCTTTGGCTCATAAGGATCTTGAAGTGCAACTGGCGTAAACTGTACGGCGGGGTAGGTTGGGAGGGTCAATGAGGAATATGTGGGAGGAACATGATATATGATATGGCATTTATAACGTGCCTATACACAAGTGTTTCAAGGCGTGACGAGGCAAGGGGGGGAACAAAGGGAGGACAGACAACGATCCTACTAGGCCAGGTGTCATTCAGATCGCGCAAGTGCATGGGAAGGGGGGGAAAGGAAAAGTGCGCAGGGAGAAGGGGGAGGGGAAGTGCAGTACATGGGAAGTGGAATAAATATGACACAAACAGCCAGCTAGTGGCAAGTGCAAGGAAGTGCAGACGTAAGTGCTGGTAGGGGGACTGAAGGGATCCAGAAAAACTGTCCCCAAGTGCAGGTGTTGCCAGGGAGGCAGTGCAGGTGGGTAATTGAAGGGGCCTGGGCCAGAGATCAAAAAGGGTGGCCAGGTAAACAGGGCAATTTCAGTGAGGAATTCAGCAGGGGAGGGGAGGGGAGGAGAGAAAGCAGCAGCAAAGAGGAAGGTTTTGAGGTGTTTCCGGAACGGGAGATGGTTCTCCTCGAGTTTCAGGGAGGCAGGAAGGCTGTTCCATGGAGAGGCCCCTGCTGAAGAGAGTGATCTGCCACCAACTCGTTGCTTGGAGAAGCGACTGACCCTAAGGGAGTTGGAGGCAGATGAGCGAAGAGCTCAAGAAGGGAGATATTTAGGAAGAGAGAGTTGAAGGTATTTCGGTCCCAGACCCCAGAAGGCCTTGTGTACAATGCAGAGGGTTTTGAACTTAATCCTCGAGCCACTGGGAGCCAGTGCAGAGATTTCAGTCCTGGAGAGATACGATGCCTGGGCTTGAGGCCAAGGACAAGTCTTGCAGTCCTGTTCTGGATAAGTTGCAGAGGGCGGAGAGTGGAGGCAGGCAGATTTAGATAGAGGCTGTTACAGTAGTCCAGCTTGGAGAGGACCGGGCTCTGGAGACAGTGAGCTTCTGGGGGAAGGCGAGGAAAGGACGAATACCTCTAAGGAGGTGCAGCTGGTAGTGTGACTTCTTAGAGACTTCAGAGATGTGAGGGGAGAAGGAGAGTGCAGAGTCGAAGATGACCCCGAGGTTATTAGCCTTGCAGGTGGGAGTGGGAGGAGGGCCAAGAGAGGCCAGCCAGAGAGCTGCAGGGAAGGAGAGAGTGGGTGTGCTGATGAGTAGAATCTCAGTCTTACTTAGAAATTTTAGAACTAAATTTAAATCCCAAATGGGTACTTAAAGGAGTTGGAGGGTACACATTTGTCAGTACCTTTAGAAATTGATAGCCAAGGGCATCTTAAAATAAGAAACCTCTTCAGATGAGCACTTGAAGATAGATAGCGCTGCCAAGTATCCTTTTATGGTGCCAACTTGGAGCTCCAAATTGGCCAAATATAGAAGAAAAGAGAGAACCATAGGAGTGTTACATTGGCTTGGATCCACATCCTTGTCCATGCACCAGTTACTGAACTTATTCCAACGACAATGGTACAAGGATTTTGATGCTGTCTTCTAGCCGAAAGTAAATTCTCCATTACATCATCCAGTAGGCCACAATCCTTAGATCTCTGCCTCTCAGAAGCCATGCGTGAAGGCTGAGAGTTTTGACCTCTGGATGTAGAACCCGACCTTCGTCTTGCGAGAGGAGATCCTCTCTTTGTGGAAGACGTATTGGAGGGCAGATGGACATGTCCACAAGGTCTGGGTACCTCGTTCTCCTGGCCCAATTCGGGGCAATTAGGATCATGGTTTTCCTGAATTTTCTTAACCTCCTGATTACATGAGGAATCACGGGGACTGGAGGAAACACGTACAGTAGAGGAAATTCCCAGTTCACCACAAACGCGTCTCCTAGAGCTCCTCTTGGGGAAAATTCCCTTGAGCAGTACTGATCACATTTCCGGTTGACCCTGGTCGCGAACAGATCCACTTGAGAGGTTCCCCAAAGGGTGAAGATCTCTTGAAGGACCTCCTGAGCTAGTTCCCATTCTTGAGACACTGCTCTAACTGCTCAGAGCATCCGCCGCTGTGTTCTTCTCACCGGCCAGGTGAATTGCTGAAAGAGAGATTCCTTCTTGTAATACCCAGAACCAGAGCTGCAATGCCTCTCTGCACAGTGGTAGGGACCCTACACCGATTTTCTTGTTGAGGTAGTACATGGCCACTGTTTTGTCCGTCATTATCGAGACATTTTTTCCCCGTACAGAGGGCAGAAAGGCCTTCAACGCTAGTCTGATTGCCCTCAGTTCCAAAATGTTGATGGGTAGTTCGGACTCCGATGGAGACCAACAACTGCTGATTGACAGGTCGCTGGTGTGGGCTCCCCACCCTGTGAGTGAGGCGTCCGTCACTACTGTTATCTTTGGCAATGGTTGCCAAAAAGGTTCCCCCTTGAGGATATTGTCCCTACAAGCCCACCATAGTAGATCTTGAGCCACGCTGATTGAAACCTGCAAAGGATTGGACATATCTCCCAAAAATTGGGACCATTGAGTTCTGAGGGCCCATTGAAGGGATCTCATTCTCAATCTGGTCCCTGGCACCAGAAAAATGCAGGATGCCATAAAGCCGAGCAACCTGAGGAAATCGAAGGCCGGCAGATGCTGGGCATTCTGAAATTTCGTTACCATCTGCAGGATGTGGTGAGCTCTCTCCTCGGGAGACGAGGCTTTGCTCAAGGACGCATCCAGTATTGCTCCGATGAATTGGAGCTTTTGGAGTGGTATAATTCGAGACTTCTTGTAATTGAGGGAGAAGCCGAGTGTGCGTAAGAAGTGACAGGTCATGGGCAGATGTTGCTAAGCTTGTTCGGGTGAACTCACCCTGATTAACCAGTCGTCCAGGTAGGGGTAGACTTGAATCCCCCCTCTCCTGAGACTCGCTGCGACTACAGACATTAGGTTGGTAAAAACCCTCAGGCGGAGGTCAGCCCGAAAGGCAGAACTCGAAATTGATAGACAGAACCGCCAATTGAGAACCTCAGGTACTTCCTGTGCTTGAGATGGATGAGCACATGGAAGTAAGCATCGTGAATTCCAATGATACCAACCAGTCTGGGAGTTGGAGAGACTGAAGGATCTGAGAAAGGGTTACCATCTTGAACTTGTCCTTCCTGAGGAACTTGTTCAAGTTTCTTAAGTCCAAGATGGGTCTCAATCCTCTGTCCTTCTTTGAGATGAGAAAATAATGGGAATACCAACCCTTGTTCCTCTCTGCTACAGGTACATGTTCTATTGCACCTTTCTCGAGCAGGATTAAAATCTTTTGCTCGAGGAGCGGGTTTGGAGTTTTGGTAGCGTTGGCTCCCGGTGGATGGTCTTGAGGCCTTTGTCAAAAAGGAAGGCAGTAACCATGGGTCACTATTTCTAGTGCCCAGGCATCTGAAGTAATGCCTCGCCATTTGTCCAGATACCGAGTGACCCTGCCTCCCACCGGGGTCTTGTGGGCCAAGGCCTCAGAGTGGCTTTGCAGCAGTGGCTGAGGGGACAGTTGCCGCTGCCGGGGCTGAGCTAGCACCTTTTCCTCTTCCACCACGAGGAAATGTTCTTTGTTGCCGTTTTTGACGGGCCTGTCCCTTCCCTCTCCCAAATGAGGAGTCAAATCCAAAAGGATGGTTCCTCCAGGAAGAGGACCCCTAGTAGGAGTGTTGATGAGGTTGTTTTATACAGGCGCTAAGTGATTTAGCCGCCGCTTTTGAGGTCTGCAGCTTCCCTGAACTCTTGTCTGCTTTGCTGCCGAACAACCTCGAGCCGTCAAAAGGCATATTGTGTTGATTGCAAATCCGGTGCAAAGCCCGATTTCCTCAGCCATGCAAATTTGCGTAGGACCATGCTAGACACCATTGACCTGCTAATGCTATCAGCAGTGTACATTCCTGACTGGAGGCATTCCTCCATAGCTTCGTTTCCATCTCCGACTATTGCTAGGAAACCATCCCATTACTTGCCCTCAGGGACGTGTTCAGCTGCTGTTGTCATACAGTCCCACAGGGTGTGTGTGAATCCCAGAGTGCAAGTCACATTTGTGGACTTTAGAGCCATGCTGCCCGAGGAAAAGACTTTTCGGGCCCATGTGTCAATTCTTTTGTCATCCCTATCAGGGGAAATGGAAGGGTAAGCAGAATGCCTAGTAGAAGATGCTGCCTGTACCACTAAGCTTTTAGGCGAGGGATGCTTTGAAAGGTATTCTGGGTAAAATGAAGAAGGCCTGTATTTCCCCACAAATTTCTTATTTGTAGCTGAGCCAGAATCTGGGGTTTCCCATGTGGCGGAAACCCTTTGTTGTAATGCTTTGTGAAAGGGGAGGACAGGGTCCTTTTGAGGGCCTTCATTAAGGTTAGCCGTCTGTCATGGTCATGAAGTCACAAGCACAGGTATGCAGGGGTCGCTTGCACAGGAGACCTGGGTGGACACTGTCCTGGCGCCTTTGCAAGCAGGCTCATGAACAAAAGTAAGCAAAAACATCCATTTAACACCAAAAAGCCATAATTATGGAAATAGCACTTCAGATGCATTAACCTTGAACATTCCATCCATTAAGCAGCCCCAAGTGTATTCTTGGGTTATGGCTGCTAATGGATTGCCTTCGCACGTGCTCACTCTCTAGGAGTGGCAGGGTGTGGCTGGTAAGCCGGCCCTAATGGGCGTGCCCACGATCTGAGCTATATAAGCTGCCCCGATCCTCAAGAAAGACGCTTTGCGTTATTCTGCACTTGCAAGCAGCGTAATGCTCACCGTCACCTGAGGTCAGACTTACCTTTGAAGATCCTGCTTCCTGGACATCCTGCTTCCTGCCAGCATACTTACCAACTGGGGGAAGGAACAAGTTACTTACCTGTAACTGTTGTTCTCCATCATGGGTCTGGCATGGATTCACATGCTCATGAATATTCCCCGTCGTCAGGCTGGGAATCCTCGGTAAAGAAAAAATCAGTATCAGTTTCGTTTCTGATCTGTCTTTCGTAGTAGTAACCAATCACTGATCTCTGCGTCATACTGACCACAGCCAATGACTGCCCTCTACCTAAGCCCCGCCTCTGGCAGCCATCTTCAGATTTGGTAGCACGTGAAGTGGCAGTATGACCAAGTGAAGAGCCGCAGAGGGGTAGGCGGGAGGGTTCGCATGTGAATCCATGCCAGACCCATGCTGGAGAACAACAGTTACAGGTAAGTAACTTGTTCCTTCTCCAGCATGGGGTCTGGCATGGATTCACATGCTCATGAATAAAGAATACATAGCAGTACACACATGCACAACCACGGGTGGTGGCAAAGGCTCAACATTAAGCATTACATCAAACTCAACATTAAGCAATTCTTACCTCCTCACCAGGCTCACCTTAGGCAAACAGGTTGCGCAACACTGCTTGGCCGACCCTGGACTCCTCCCTGGAATCCCGATCGACGCAGTAGAATTTCGTGAAGGTGTGCGTCGACCTCCACGTAGCAGCCCTGCAGATGTCCAGCAAGGGCACACCAGATAGGAACGCCGTGGTAGCTGCGATCGCTCTGGTGGAATGGGCTCTCGGACGGCCAGGCAGCGGTCGGTTTGCCAACCGATGACAGTACATGATACAGCCGGAGAGCCATCTGGAAATGGAAGCCTTCGAGAGAGCCTTCCCCTGATTGACAGGTCCAAAGTTCACAAAGAGTTGTGACGTCTTCCGAAAACACTTCGTGCAGTCCACGTAGAACTTCAGCGCTCTAGCCACATCCAGCGAGTGCAAAGTCCTTTCAGCCGGCGACGAAGGCGACGGGAAGAAAACAGGCAACACCAAGGGTTCGTTGAGGTGGAAGTCCGACGGCACCTTGGGCATGAAGGAGGGGTGCGTCCTGAGCACCACCCTCGTGTCGTGAAAAGTCAAGTACGGGGCCTTGCAGGAAAGGGCCTGGATCTCTCCCACCCGTCGTGCAGAGGTGATGGCCACAAGAAACGCTGTTTTCCACGACAAGAACTTCAACGGAGCCGAGTGCAGAGGCTCGAACGGAGGTCCCATGAGCTTGGTCAGCACCACATTGAGCTCCCACGCCGGGGCAGGAACATTGACCGGCGGGAACGATCTGAACAGTCCCTTCATGAACTCTTTCACCAGACGATGAGACCACAAAGACATCCGCCCCGTGGTTCTGGTATATCGGGAGATCGCAGCAAGATTAATCTTGATGGACGCGTGCGCCAGTCCAGCTTTGGCCAGCGTCAGTAGGTACGGCAGTACTTGGGGAGCCGTAATCCATAGAGGGTTAATCTTCTGTGCGTGGCACCAGACAGAGAACCTCTTCCATTTGTGTCCGTAGCATTTAAGAGTTGAGGACGCCCTGGCCTTTGCAAGAACCTCTCTGCAGTCAGCCGGTATGTCGTAGCCTCCAAACTATAGCGCTGCAGGAGCCAGGCCTGCAAGTTCAGCGATTTCGGGTCGTGGTGGAGGATGGCGCCTCCTTCCCTGGAGAGAAGATCCGCGTCCACCGGCAGCTTGATTGGCGGGGACGCTGACAAGTCCAGAAGGTCCGGGAACCATATCTGCCTCGGCCACGCAGGTGCGACGATCATCCTGCACCGTGACCTCTTGAGCTGGTTGACGAGCCGGATTAGCAGTGGCAAATGAGGGAACGCGTAGAGGAACAGGCCCTCCCAGGGGAACGAGAAGGCATCGCCCATGCTCCTCGCCTGGGGAAACCTGCTGGCGAACCTCCGGCACTTGGAGTTCGTCGCCGTCGCGATCAGGTCGATCTGGGGTGTGCCCCACCGTCGGAAGAGGCGATCCACTAGATCCTGTCGTAGTTCCCACTCGTGGCACGAGCGCAGCTCCCTGCTGAGTGAGTCGGCGATGGTGTTTTTTATCCCTGCCAGATGAAACGGCACCAGAAACATCCTTTGGGCGACGGCCCAATGCCACAGGTCCTGCGCCTCCTTGGACAGCGCTGGGGACCTGGTTCCGCCCTGTTTCCTGATGTAAAACATGGTGGTGGTGTTGTCGGTGAAGATCCTCACCACCTTGCCCTTGAGGGACGGAAGGAAGGACCTGAGGGCCCAGAACACTGCACGGAGCTCCAGGACGTTGATATGGAGGGACTTCTCCGTCGGGAGCCAAAGGCCTCTCGCGTGCAGATTTTCGGTGTGCGCTCCCCACCCTTCCAGGGAGGCATCGGTGGTCACTGTCTCCTGGTGGTCTGGGGTCTGGAAGTCCATGCCCGCCGTCAGATGCGTGCGGTTGCCCCACCACCGGACCGCTCGGTGGAAACTCGTCGAGTGTGATCCTCTCCTCGAAGCTGCCCGTCGTTTGGATCCAGCGCGCGTCCAGGAACTCCTGCAACGGGCGCATCCGGAGCCTGCACATGGGAATGAGGTAGATGCAGGAAGACATCATTCCGAGGAGGGACTTGATGGACCTCACCTTGGCCGCGTCGGAAACCAACATCCGCTGTACCTTGCCCAGGATGGACCTGGTCCTTTCCTCCGACGGGGAGGCCAGAAGAGACACTGTGTCGAGCTTCGCTCCCAGAAACAGTGCGTTTTGCGCGGGTACCAGGTGAGACTTGGCGTAGTTCACGGAGAATCCCAGGTCCGTGAGAAGTCGGACGGTCCTTGCCGTGTGATCCAGGGCGAGCTCCCTCGTCTTGGCTCGGATGAGCCAGTCGTCCAGGTAGGGGTAGACGTGGATCCCCTTGCGGCGCAGCTGCGCCGCCACCGGTGCAAGGCACTTGGTGAATACCCTGGGGGCCGACCGTAGTCCGAAGGGGAGGGTTTTGAACTGGTAGTGACGCCCTTGGACCACAAACCTGAGGAATTTTCGGTGCCCCTTTAGGATGGGAATATGGAAGTAGGCATCCTCCAAATCCAACGACGACAGGAAGTCTCCTTCCTCCAGCTGACCCAGGACGTGCTGGAGGGTGACCATCCGGAACTTTTGCGCCTTGATGAACTTGTTCAGACGTCGCAGGTCCAGGATGGGGCGCCATCCCCCTGTCTTCTTCTTCACGAGGAAGTATCTCGAGTAAACTCCGGAGCCCCGAAGTCTCTTTGGGACGAGTTCGATGGCGCCCTTCCTCAGCATCGCCTTTACCTCCAGGAGAAGTTGAGGGACGTGAAGTTCTTTCCTGGCCACGGGGGAGACGCGCGGACACCTTCTTTGAAACTCGAGCGCGTGGCCCCGGGCCAAGGCGTCCAGCACCCAACGGTCGGTGGAGATGGACTCCCACACGCTGACGAAGCTCGCCAGCCGGCCTCCCACCGGGGTGCTTCGGTGGGGGCCCGACCCCACGGTCGGTTCAATCCTGCTTCGACGAGGCTTTGCCGCCTTGACCTCCTTGGCGACGACGGCGGGGTCCGCCAGACTTGCCTCGTCCTCTGTAGGCCTCCTGAGCCGACGAGCGGGCCGCTTGACGGTAGGTGGAGAAACCGCCGCCTGAACTTTTGGAGGCGCCCTTGCCTCCGCTGCTCCGAAAGGGCGTCCGCCGTTGTTGCAGAACTCCAAGGGCCCGGGCCGTCTCGGTGTCCGCTTTAATGGCCTGAAGGGAATCGTCCACTGTTTTCCCAAACAGGTTGTTCCCATCGAAGGGCATGTCCAGGACTCTGGTCTGAACGTCTTGACGGAAGTCCGTAGCCTTGAGCCATCCACGCCGCCTAAGGCAAACGCCGTTGCCCAACTGGCGGAACCTAGTGTCGGCGATGTCCGTCGCAACGGTAATGGCGTGGTCCGAAGCCACCTCACCTTCCTGCAGGATCTCCAGGGCCTCTGCCCTCTTGTCGTCCGGCAAGAAGTCCAGTAGGGGAGCCAGTTTGTACCAGAGCTCCCTGTCATAGCGGGCCACGATAGCCAAGGCGTTGGCCGCTTTAATAGTCGTCGCCGCAGACGAGATGACTCTGCGTCCCATAGCGTCCAATTTCTTTCCCTCGCCGTCCGGTGGGGAAGTCGATGTGGAGGCCGCACCCCCCCCCCCGCTTTTTTCCTGGCCGCCGCGGAGTAGGCTGCGCCCGGAGGCACAGGGGGGCCGTGTCCGGGACCCGGTACTTCTTCTCGTACCGGTCCCTTCTAGCTGGC
Source organism: Ambystoma mexicanum (assembly GCF_040938575.1). Lineage (NCBI taxonomy): Eukaryota > Metazoa > Chordata > Amphibia > Caudata > Ambystomatidae > Ambystoma > Ambystoma mexicanum. The sequence continues at coordinate 1,304,020,817 of NC_090932.1, forward strand.
GTCGTGGAAGGGTTCTTGAGGAGGGTGAGGCCCTCATCCCAAATGTCGTCCAATAGAGGCACTGAGAGGACCGTCTTCCTCTTGGCCTCGCGCCGCTGATAAAGGAAACCTTCCTTCTTCTCCTCAGGGCAGAGTTGGAAAAGCTCGGATGCCCTGGTGATCATGGAGTGGAACGATCCAATCTCGTCGGGCGGAGAAGCCCTGGTGGGAGGCGACGACGGTACATCCTCGTCGTATACCTCGTCGTCCGTATTCGTCGCTGCCGTGTCAGTCCCCGTATCATCCCCTCGGGTGGACGGGGAGGAGGGCTGGAAGGGGCGCGACGGCTGAAAAGGAGGCGGAGGGTGGATCCTTCTTTTCTTGGTAGGGGGAACACCAGAAGGTCCCGGTTCTGGGTCCCCCGACGGGAGAGGTTCCGTCGGCAACGGTAGTCCCGTCCTTATCTCTGAGCATAAGGACTGTATAGCCAACAAAATGGCCGCCGAGTTGTCTCGCGGCGCTGGCAGAGGGGAATCCGACGGGCGATCAGGGGCCCCGTCGGTACCCTCGATGATGTCGTCGTCACCTGCGTCGGGATCCATCCCGACGGGCCGGTCTTCTTCCACGCCGAGGCCGTGGCTTAAGACTTCGACCAGCTCCTCCTCCGAGGTTGAGGCCGAATCTACGACGACGCCCTGCCCCCCCTTTTTCTTCCCCACGGGGGATTTCACGGGGGTCCTATCGATGGGCACAAAAGAGGACTCCCTCCGAGGTGGCAGGGAGACTCTGAGCCCCGAGGTCGCCACCACTGGTGTAGCCCCCACAGGCTGAGCCAGGGCCGCCGCGACAGTTTCGTGCGGTAAAAATCTGAAGATGGCTGCCAGAGGCGGTGCTTAGGTAGAGGGCAGTCATTGGCTGTGGTCAGTATGACGCAGAGACCAGTGATTGGTTATTACTACGAAAGACAGATCAGAAACGAAACTGGTTTTTTCTTTACCGAGGATTCCCAGCCTGACGACGGGGAATATTCATGAGCATGTGAATCCATGCCAGACCCCATGCTGGAGAAATGCAAGAAGACATCATTCCGAGGAGGGACTTGATGGACCTCACTCTGGCCGCGTCCGCAACCAGCATCCGCTGCACCTTGCCCAAGATGGCCCTCGTCCTTTCCTCTGACGGAGAGGCCAGAAGCGACACTGTGTCGAGCTTCGCTCCCAGAAACAGTGCGTCTTGCGCGGGCACCAGGTGGGACTTGGCGTAGTTTATGGAGAATCCCAGGTCTGTGAGAAGTTGGATGGTCCTTGCCGTGTGCTCCACGGCGAGCTCCTTCGTCTTCGCTCGGATGAGCCAGTCGTCCAGGTAGGGGTAGACGTGGATCCCCTCTCGGCGCAGCTGCGCCGCCACCGGTGCGAGGCACTTGGTGAACACCCTGGGTGCCGACCTCAATCCGAAGGGAAGGGCTCTGAACTGTTAGTGACGCCCTTGGACCACGAACCTGAGAAACTTTCGGTGTCCCTTTAGGATGGGAATATGGAAGTAGGCATCCTCCAAATCCAACAACGACAGGAAATCGCCCTCCTCCAGCTGACCTAGGACGTGTTGGAGGGTGACCATCCGGAACTTCTGTGCCTTGATGAATTTGTTCAGTCGTCGTAGGTCCAGGATGGGACGCCATCCTCCCGTCTTCTTCTTCACGAGGAAGTATCTTGAGTAAACTCCGGAGCCCCGAAGCCTCTTTGGGACGAGCTCGATGGCGCCCTTCTTGAGCATCGCCTTTACCTCCACGAGAAGTTGAGGGACTTGATGTTCTTTCCTGGCCACGGGGGGGACGCGCGGGCACCTCTTTAGAAACTCGAGCGCGTGACCCTGGGCTAGGGCGTCCAGCACCCAACGGTCGGTGGAGATGGACTCCCACACGCGGATGAAGCTCGCCAGCCGGCCTCCCACCGGGGTGCTTCGGTGGGGGCCCGACCCCACGGCCGGTTCAATCCTGTTTCGACGAGGCTTTGCCGCCTTGACCTCCTTGGCGACGACGGCGGGGTCCGCCAGACTTGCCTCGTCCTCTGTAGGCCTCCTGAGACGACGAGCGGGCCGCTTGACGGTAGGTGGAGAAACCGCCGCCGGAACCTTTGGAGGCGCCCTTGCCTCCGCTGCTCCGAAAGGGCGTCCGTCGTTGCTGCAGAACCCCAAGGGCCCGGGCCGTCTCAGTGTCCGCTTTAATGGCCTGAAGGGAATCGTCCACTGTTTTCCCAAACAGGTTGTTCCCATCGAACGGCATGTCCAAGACTCTGGTCTGCACGTCCTGACGGAAGTCAGTAGCTTTGAGCCATCCACGCGGCCTAAGGCACACGCCGTTGCCCAACTGGCGAAATCCAGTGTCAGCGATGTCCGTCGCAATCGTAATGGCGTGGTCCAACGCCACCTCTCCTTCCTGCAAGATCTCTAGGGCTTCCGCCCTCTTGTCGTCCGGTAGGAAGTCCAGCAGGGGGGCCAGTTTGTACCACAACTCCCTGTCGTAGCGGGCTACGATAGCCAAGGGGTTGGCCGCTTTAATCGTCGTCGCTGTAGACGAGATGACTCTGCGTCCCATCGTATCTAACTTCTTCCCCTCGCTGTCCGGCGGGGAGGTCGACGTAGAGGCCGCGCCCCCCCGCTTTCTTTCTGGCCGCCGCGGAGACGACCGAGTCCGGGGTCGGCTGTGCCCGAAGGCACAAGGGGGCCGCGTCCGGGACCCGGTACTTCTTCTCGTACCAATCCCTTCTAGCCGGCGTCGTGGATGGGTTCTTGAGGAGGGCGAGGCCCTCATCCCAAATATCGTCCAGTAGAGGTACAGAGAGGACCGTCTTCCTCTTGGCCTCGCGCCGTTGATAAAGGAAACCTTCCTTCTTCTCTTCCGGGCAGAGCTGGAAAAGCTCGGATGCCCTGGCGATCATGGAGTGAAACGATCCAATCTCGTCGGGCGGGGAAGCCCGGGTGGGAGGTGACGACGGCACCTCGTCGTCCGTACCCGTCGCGGCCGTGTCAATCCCCGTATCATCCCCACGAGTCGTGGACGGGGAGGAGGGCTGGACAGGGCACGATGGCTGAAAAGGAGGTGGAGGATGAATCCTTCTTCTCTTAGGGGGAGGGCTCCCAGAAGGGCCTGGCTCCGGTTCCCCCGTCGGGAGCGGTTCCTCCGCTGGTGGTAACGGCAGTCTCGTCCTTATCTCCGAGCATAAGGACTGTATAGCCAACAAAATGGCCGCCGAGTTGTCTTGCGGCACTGGTCGAGGGGAGTCCGACGGGCGGTCAGGGGCCCCGTCGACACCCTCGACGTTATCGTCGTCTCCTAAGTCGGGGTCCCTCCCGATGGGCTGGTCTTCTTCCATGCCAACGCCGTGGCTTAAGACTTCGATCAGCTCTTCCTCAGAGGTTGAGGCCGAATCCACGACGACCTCCTGCCCCCCCTTTTTCTTCTCCGTCGGAGGTTTCACGGGGGTCCTGTCGATGGGCATAAAAGAGGACTCCCTCCACGGTGGCAGGGAGACTGAGCCCCGAGGTCGCCACCACTGGTGTAGCCTCCACAGGCTGAGCCAGGGCCGCCGCGACTGTCTCGATAAAGGCCTTGGCCGGATGGATTAAGGCTTTCACCACCTTAGGTGCGCTCATCGCCTTCTCCTTGGAGGTAGGGTCACTGCCTCGCTCCCCCTCCGATGGGGTCTTCGAGCTCGACCGGGGTCTCGGGCTGAGCCAGGGCCGCCGCGACTGTCTCGATAAAGGCCTTGGCCGGATGGATTAAGGCTTTCACCACCTTAGGTGCGCTCATCGCCTTCTCCTTGGAGGGAGGGTCACTGCCTCGCTCTCCCTCCGATGGGGCCTTCGAGCTCGACCGGGGTCTCTCCAGGAGCTTCGCTGGGTGCTTGGCCTTCCTCTTACCCGAACCAGAGCGTTGGCTCATGGTTGATGGCGCCGGGGAGGATGCGCCCTGCCTGGCGCCCGTAGAGCCCGACCGTTCGGCGCTCCCGGTGCCAGCGGACTCGCGGTGCTTGGCCTTGTGTTGGACCCCCGTCGCCGGGGCGTCCTCAAATGTCTTAGAAGACCGCTCGGACATCTTCTTCTCGCCTGACGGGCTCTTCCCTTCCAGCCAGTTGGCGAGACGTTGATGGCGGTCCTTCATGGTCCACTCCGACATATTGCCGCAAAACGCACAGTCCTTCTTGTAAAGACAAAGGGAGTGTTCGTCCTCCTTAAAGACATTCTGAAGCTGGCATCCAGGGCAGACCCTGAACAGCTTCCCGGGCGTCGAGCTTCCCTTCTCCTGGGCCATGTCCGAGATGGGCCTGAGAAACTTCTGGAGTCCTCCAAAAGCGTGGCTCGACGAAATCTTCACCCTTGAGGGGCGTAGACGAATCCGACACGGGTCCCCGTTGATCAGATGAAGAAACGGTGGAGCTTGAGGCTCTTTTGACCGAAAAAATAGAAGTTTTTGAGAAAAAAACATGAAAGAATAGCACTAATGCTCGAGAGCAATAGCACGAGGATCCCAACACTTGAACGTGCGGTAAAAATCTGAGGATGGCTGCCAGAGGCGGGGCTTAGGTAGAGGGCAGTCATTGGCTGTGGTCAGTATGACACAGAGGTCAGTGATTGGTTACTACTACGAAAGACAGATCAGAAACGAAACTGATACTGATTTTTTTCTATACCGAGGATTCCCAGCCTGACGACGGGGAATATTCATGAGCATGTGAATCCATGCCAGACCCCATGCTGGAGAAGCTGTTCTTACCTGTACATCTCTTTGGCGAACCAAGTGTAGATCTTTACACTTTTCTGGAACACCAAAATCTTCATCTTGGCACCGCAGCATGACACACTCTATCGCCAACAGCTGCGCCTGCAAGGAAAAACAGAAGACAAGGTTCGACATCGAAAAAACAGTCATTTTAAGGTTGCGCTTCGCCATACTTCGTGCTTTCCTTGCACCATCATTTACCTGCTGACAAACATTGCAGTAGCATCCATCTTCCATCCGGCCGCGTCTCACGTCTCACAGCTGCATTGAGGCCGCATTTCCATCTAAGGGAAGAAAACAGAAGAGAGACATTATTGCGGGCATAAATAGGAGCAACATATAAAGATATTAAAGAGAACGAACAGCATCACAAGAGCTCAACAAAGACTTAACAATCATAAGGAGAAGCATAGTCGCAGCTGGACTAGACTAATCCTTATCAGGGATCGGTGAAGGAACTAGATCCCATTCAACGCACCCCTGCCAGAAGTAGAAGGACGGAATGCTTATCTTCCATAATTCACAGGTGAGCTTTATGGGCCGGCGTATGCTCACAGAAACCGTAATTTGGGGTGAAGTTCGAGAGGTACAACAATTACAGATTGGCGCACTCACACACTCTTATCTCCACGCAGGATCAGTATCACCACGTACCACCGCTCACAGCTTTTCTACTGAGGGAGAGGCCTGAAGGGGGATGATTCAAGTTCAGGGAGGGCTGCAACCGTGCCCCAACGCCTCCGCAGGGACCAGGTGAGCGTAACACTGTCATATCATCTTGGTCAAAATTAGGGTAATTTGACTCCCATCCCATAAACTCATTAACTTTGTTCATTAACCTTCTGTACCCTTAGTCTGCATGATCTGCAGGGTCGGGTCTGTCAAAGTCTACCTCAGGGGAAGTAGGCCGCTGGCTGTCTGAAGACATTCATACAGATTACTTAATTTGGAGCTAGGATCAACCAATTCCTCAGGGACATCTCTATTCCCAAATTTTACTCCAGCAGGAGTAATTTCCTCTTCAGAGGATTACTCCTCGAAAATAGAGGACATAGACCTGAACAAATCTTGACTAGGATGTGATTGCTATGCCTTTCTGGGTGAAACAACCGGTTTTGATCTCGGCTTCGACAAAGGTGCCGATTTTGGTGCCAGAATTAGAGATGGCCTCGACAATGGCGTCAAAGGTGTCTATGTACTCGAAGTTGGCTCCGAAAGCATTGAAGGAGGCTTCGAAACCACAGAGGAAGTCACAGACGCCATTTTCGAGGGTTGCATGGAGGACGCCTTTGATAGATGCGTCGATGTGATCTTTGACGTCGGCTTCGACAACAGGTGTATTCCCGACACCATTTTGTCAGCCTTCACCTCAGATTTATGCACCGGTAGGTTTGATTTATTTTACTAGAGGTCAGGGAATTTTCCTCTGACGAAACCCTCAGCGGCTTGTCGCCAGATCTCGCGTGTCTGGTCTTTAACCTCCCTCTGTCACTTTTGGAGTGAGATGGGATATGGTCTTCACGTGGCTTTTTCGAGATTTCCCACTCGATTCTCTTGAATCCATCTGTTTTCTAAAAGATTTCGAGGATTCCTCCCCAACAGCTAGTTTACCTTTCTGTTCCTTACGAGCCTTGTTAGTCATAGCCTGACAGGAACCGCATTAGTCAACACGATGGTCAGGGCCTAAACACCAGAGGCAAACTCGATGGGGATCGGTGATCGACATCTTCTTCCTGCACTTTTGACATTTTTTTTAAACCGGTCTTGGGTGTGGAAGGAGTCGAAGAAGAGAACATTTTCATCGAATACTGAAGCGCTGCTTTTGTCACACGAAGCAAAGCTATTGGAAAAACCGAACTGAGGCTAACCGGCGCTGCTTGAGCCCTTTATACTGCAGATGACACTGACGCTCGACGGCGGCCCTCGAGGGACAGACACCGCGGATTACGAAAATTGGAATCTTGCGCTCAGTGTCAAGGTTGTGCGAAAAAGCACTCAGTGATACATAAAGCTTACAAAGGACAATATTCAATGGGAAGGAAAAGTTAGCAAGAGGTTTCTCGAGTGTGGAAATTCAGTTCTGAGAGTCAGAGGAATATCTGCTGTGGAGAACAAAGCCGCCCCCAACGTTCGAGCAGCTTTCAGAAGCAAGAGCCGTTCAACCACAGACAAGGAGCACAAGGGATCCTTTATCCGTGAAAACAGGTTGGATGAACTAGGGGCCACCAGTAAGTGGTATGATTTCTCACCGCCCTTAGCTCACTCCTGTTCCAAACTTGGCAGGCTTGGAGATGGTCGCCTCGAGTACGAAATCCCCTCCTTGGTTAAGGTTCAAAGTGCACAGGCGCTGTGGGTGCAGATGCGAGTCCAGTTTACAACTGCAGCTGGATCCCTCGTCACGAATGCAGGACAAACAAAACACTGATGCAGCTGTTCTCAGGACGCTTGAAGAAAGGCAGGAAAGTCGCCATCAGTAACCTCTACTGTCGCACAGTGACACAGTGGCACCCAAGTCTCACTGCCTGATGCACACTCCTCTCCCACGGCCCAAAGCAGCTGGGTCAACAAACTTTTGCATGAAGAGGCTTTGCAGTGCGAGCTAGGATTTCCCCAAAACTCGAGGTAAAACTCGATGTAGCAACACTCCAACGCATGTGCCAAGGTACAAGCTTGTCAGTTCACTGGAGGGCCCAGGGGCAGTTCCGAGGAGGCTCGTTTGTAGGGCAACAAGGGGTTGAAGCACCTTTGCAGGCCTTTGGCGATCGAGCGCAAAGCAGGGGGGTTAAAGGTGGCAAACCTTCTCTGCATGGTTCCGGATAGTCCTTGGATTTTCTTCGCTTCTCTGGATACTTGGCTCTGTGTATACGTCCATTTGGGCCAATGGGTTATCTGCTAGTGTGCACTCAGGCCCCCCGCCTCATGTCCTAAAATCCAGTGAGTGTTCGCACCCAGCTGGCCAATGAGGCGATCTGCCCCACTCATGCACGTCATCAGTGGTCCAATCAGGGACCACTGCGGCTCTCATGCTCTCAGTGGATTGGGACCAGACAGTCCCAGCTCAGTTCCGGGGTACCCACACACGTTACATGCATTAACCCACAAAAAGCCCCAGCTTTCGTGGGTGAATGCATGCCCAAATAAGGACTCACTGGGTCACAAAGACCAGGAGGAAGGCCAAAGGACAAAATGGGCAAAGGAGAAAACCGACCTTGTGGCACGGCCCTGACGGACATTAGCCACAGTCATGAGCCAAACACGTTAAGCGTGGTATGGCTAAGTAAAGAAATGTAAAAACATGTGAAAAAGCTTCTGCAGCCACCAGTGAACTCCTAGGCATATCGTCCAGTTTCCAAAATATCCTTAAGGGATGTCTGGGGCCCAAACATACAAGGACCCCAGTGTGTGGTACAGTAAGGAACAAGTTACTTACCTGTAACTGTTGTTCTCCAGCATGGGTCTGGCATGGATTCACATGCTCATGAATATTCCCCGTCGTCAGGCTGGGAATCCTCGGTAAAGAAAAAACCAGTATCAGTTTCGTTTCTGATCTGTCTTTCGTAGTAATAACCAATCACTGGTCTCTGCGTCATACTGACCACAGCCAATGACTGCCCTCTACCTAAGCACCGCCTCTGGCAGCCATCTTCAGATTTGGAAGCACGTGAAGTGGCAGTATGACCAAGTGAAGAGCCGCAGAGGGGTAGGCGGGAGGGTTCGCATGTGAATCCATGCCAGACCCATGCTGGAGAACAACAGTTACAGGTAAGTAACTTGTTCCTTCTCCAGCATGGGGTCTGGCATGGATTCACATGCTCATGAATAAAGAATACATAGCAGTACACACATGCACAACCACGGGAGGTGGCAAAGGCTCAACATTAAGCATCACATCAACTCAACATTAAGCATCTTACCTCCTCACCAGGCTCACCTCAGGCGAACAGGTTGCGCAGCACTGCTTGGCCGACCCTGGACTCCTCCCTGGAATCCCGGTCGACGCAGTAGAATTTCGTGAAGGTGTGCGTCGACCTCCACGTAGCAGCCCTGCATATGTCCAGCAGGGGCACACCAGATAGGAACGCCGTGGTAGCTGCGATCGCTCTGGTGGAATGGGCTCTCGGACGGCCAGGCAGCGGTCGGTTTGCCAACCGGTGACAGTACATGATACAGCCGGAGAGCCATCTGGAGATGGAAGCCTTCGAGAGAGCCTTCCCCTGATTGACAGGTCCAAAGTTCACAAAGAGTTGTGACGTCTTCCGAAAACCTTTCGTGCGGTCCACGTAGAACTTCAGCGCTCTAGCTACATCCAGCGAGTGCAAAGTCCTCTCAGCCGGCGACGAAGGCGACGGGAAGAACACAGGTAACACCAAGGGTTCGTTGAGATGAAAGTCCGACGGTACCTTGGGCATGAAGGAGGGGTGCGTCCTGAGCACTACCCTCGTGTCGTGGAAAGTCAAGTACGGGGCCTTGCAGGAAAGGGCCTGGATCTCTCCCACTCGTCGTGCGGAGGTGATGGCCACGAGAAAAGCTGTTTTCCACGATAGAAACTTCAACGGGGCCGAGTGCAGAGGCTCGAACGGAGGTCCCATGAGTTTGGTCAGCACCACGTTGAGCTCCCACGCCGGGGCCGGAGCCTTCACCGGCGGGAACGATCTGAACAGTCCCTTCATGAACTCTTTCACCAGACGATGAGACCACAAGGACGTCCGGCCCGTGGTTCTGGTGTATCGGGAGATCGCAGCAAGATGAATCTTGATGGACGCGTGTGCCAGACCAGCTTTGGCCAGCGTCAGCAGGTACGGCAGCACTTGGGGAGCCGTAATCCGTAGAGGGTTAATCTTCTGTGCGTGGCACCAGACAGAGAACCTCTTCCATTTGTGTCCATAGCATTTAAGAGTCGAGGACGCCCTGGCCTTTGCAAGAACCTCTCTGCAATCGGCCGGTATGTCGTATCCTCCAAACTCTAGCGCTGCAGGAGCCAGGCCTGCAAGTTCAGCGACTTCGGGTCGTGGTGGAGGATGGCGCCTCCTTCCCTGGAGAGTAGATCCGCGTCCGCCGGCAGCTTGATTGGCGGGGACGCCGACAAGTCCAGAAGGTCCGGGAACCATATCTGCCTCGGCCACGCAGGTGCGACGAGGATCATCCTGCACCGTGACCTCTTGAGCTGGTTGACGAGCCGGATTAGCAGAGGCAAGGGAGGGAACGCGTAGAGGAACAGGCCCTCCCAGGGGAACGAGAAAGCATCGCCCATGCTCCTCGTCTGGGGAAACCTGCTGGCGAACCTCCGGCACTTGGTGTTCGTCGCCGTCGCGAACAGGTCGATCTGGGGTGTGCCCCACCGTCGGAAGAGGCGATCCACCAGATCCTGCCGTAGTTCCCACTCGTGGCACGAGCGCAGCTCCCTTCTGAGTGAGTCGGCGATGGTGTTTTTTATCCCTGCCAGATGAAACGGCACCAGAAGAATCCCTTGGGCGACGGCCCAATGCCACAGGTCCTGCGCCTCCTTGGACAGCGCTGGGGACCTGGTTCCGCCCTGTTTCCTGATGTAAAACATGGTGGTGGTGTTGTCGGTGAAGATCCTCACCACCTTGCCCTTGAGGGACGGAAGGAAGGACCTGAGGGCCCAAAACACTGCACGGAGCTCCAGGACGTTGATATGCAGGGACTTCTCCGTCGGGAGCCAGAGTCCCCTTGCGTGCAGATTTTCGGTGTGCGCTCCCCACCCTTCTAGGGAGGCATCCGTGGTCACAGTCACCTGGTGGGCTGGGGTCTGGAAGTCCATGCCCGCCGTCAGATGCGCGCGGGTGCCCCACCACCGTATCGCTCGTCGGAAACTCTCGTCGAGCTTGATCCTTTCCTCGAAGCTGCCCGTCGTCTGGATCCAGCGCGCATCCAGGAACTCTTGCAACGGGCGCATCCGGAGCCTGCACATGGGAATGAGGTAGATGCAGGAAGACATCATCCCGAGGAGGGACTTGATGGACCTCACCTTGGCCGCGTCGGCCACCAACATCCGTTGCACCTTGCCCAAGATGGTCCTGGTCCTCTCCTCCGACGGGGAGGCCAGAAGGGACACTGTGTCGAGCCTCGCTCCCAGAAACAGTGCGACTTGCGCGGGCACCAGGTGGGATTTGGCGTAGTTCACGGAGAATCCCAGGTCCGTGAGGAGTTGGACGGTCCTTGCCGTGTGGACCACGGCGAGCTCCCTCGTCTTGGCGCGGATGAGCCAGTCGTCCAGGTAGGGGTAGACGTGAATCCCCTCGCGGCGCAGCTGCGCCGCCACCGGTGCGAGGCACTTGGTGAAAACCCTGGGTGCCGACCGTAGTCCGAAGGGAAGGGCTTTGAACTGGTAATGACGCCCTTGGACCACGAATCTGAGGAATTTTCGGTGCCCCTTTAGGATGGGAATGTGGAAGTAGGCATCCTCCAAATCCAACGACGATAGGAAGTCTCCTTCCTCCAGCTGACCCAGGACGTGCTGGAGGGTGACCATCCGGAACTTCTGCGCCTTGATGAACTTGTTCAGGCGTCGCAGGTCCAGGATGGGGCGCCATCCTCCCGTCTTCTTCTTCACGAGGAAGTAACGCGAGTAGACTCCGGAGCCCCGAAGCCTCTTTGGGACGAGTTCGATGGCGCCCTTTCTGAGCATCGCCTTTACCTCCAGGAGAAGTTGAGGGACGTGAAGTTCTTTCCTGGCCACGGGGGGGACGCGCGGGCACCTTCTTTGAAACTCGAGCGCGTGGCCCCGGGCCAGGGCGTCCAGCACCCAACGGTCGGTGGAGATGGACTCCCACACGCTGACGAAGCCCGCCAGCCGGCCTCCCACCGGGGTGCTTCGGTGGGGGCCCGACCCCACGGCCGGTTCAATCCTGCTTGGACGCGGCCTTGCCGCCTTGGCCTCCTTGGCGACGACGGCGGGGTCCGCCAGACTTGCCTCGTCCTCTGTAGGCCTCTTGCGACGACGAGCGGGCCGCTTGACGGTAGGAAGCGAAACCGCCGCCGGAACCTTTGGAGGCGCCCTTGCCTCCGCCGCTCCGAAAGGGCGTCCGCCGTTGCTGCAGTACTCCAAGGGCCCGGGCCGTCTCAGTATCCGCCTTGATGGCCTGAAGGGAATCGTCCACTGTCTTCCCAAACAGGTTGTTCCCGTCGAAGGGCATGTCCAGGACCCTGGTCTGGACGTCCTGCCGAAAGTCCGTCGCCTTGAGCCATCCGCGACGTCGAAGGCAAACGCCGTTGCCCATCTGGCGGAACCCAGTGTCGGCGATGTCCGTCGCCACGGTGATGGCGTGGTCCGAGGCCACCTCACCTTCCTGCAGGATCTCAAGGGCCTCCGCCCTCTTGTCGTCCGGCAGAAAATCCAGCAGGGGAGCTATCTTGTACCAGAGTTCCCTGTCGTAGCGGGCCACGATAGCCAAGGCGTTGGCCGCTTTAATCGTCGTCGCCGCCGACGAGATGACTCTGCGTCCCATGGCATCCAATTTCTTTCCCTCGCCGTCCGGCGGGGAAGTCGACGTGGAGGCCGCACCCCCCCCCGCTTTCTTCCTGGCTGCCGCGGAGACGACGGAGTCCGGGGTAGGCTGCGCCCGGAGGCATAGGGGGGCCGAGTCCGGGACCCGGTACTTTTTCTCGTACCGGTCTCTTTTCGCTGGCGTCGTGGAAGGGTTCTTGAGGAGGGAAAGGCCCTCATCCCAAATGTCGTCCAACAGAGGCACTGCGAGGACCGTCTTCCTCTTGGCCTCGCGCCGTTGGTAAAGGAAGCCTTCCTTTTTCTTCTCCTCAGGGCAGAGTTGGAAAAGCTCGGATGCCCTGGCGATCATTGAGTGGAACGATCCAATCTCGTCGGGCGGAGAAGCCCTGGTGGGAGGCGACGACGGAAAATCCTCGTCGTATGCCTCGTCGTCCGTACCCGTCGCTGCCGTGTCAGTCCCCGTATCATCCCCTCGGGTGGACGGGGAGGAGGGCTGGACGGGGCGCGACGGTTGAAAAGGAGGCGGTGGATGGATCCTTCTTTTCTTGGTAGGGGGAACACCAGAAGGTCCCGGTTCTGGATCCCCCGACGGGAGAGGTTCCTCCGTCGGTAACGGTAGTCTCGTCCTTATCTCGGAGCATAAGGACTGTATAGCCAACAAAATGGCCGCTGAGTTGTCTTGCGGCGCTGGCAGAGGGGAATCCGACGGGCGAGCAGGGGCCCCGTCGGTATCCTCGACGATGTCGTCGTCGTCACCTGCGTCGGGGCCCATTCCGACGGGCTGGTCTTGTTCCACGCCTAGGCCGTGGCTTAAGACCTCGATCAGTTCCTCTTCTGAGGTTGAGGCCGAATCTACGACGACGCCCTGCCCCCCCTTCTTCCCCACGGAGGGTTTCACGGGGGTCCTATCGATGGGCACGAAAGAAGACTCCCTCCGAGGAGGCAGGGAGATTCTGGGCCCCGAGGCCGCCACCACTGGTGCAGCCTCCACAGGCTGGGCCAGGGCCGCCGCGACCGTTTCGATAGAGGGCTTGGTCGAATGGATCAAGGCCTTCACCACCTTAGGTGCGCTCACCGCCTTATCCTTGAGGGAGGGGGCACTGCCACGCTCCTCCTCTGCCTTAGAGCTCGACCGGGGTCTCTCCAGGAGCTTCGCCGGGTGCTCGGCCTTCCTCTTACCCGACCCAGAGCGTTGGCTCGTGGTTGATGGTGCCGGGGAGGGTGCGCCCTGCCTGGCGCCCGTAGAGCCCGACCGTTCGGCGCTCCCGGTGCCAGCGGACTCGCGGTGCTTGGCCTTATGTTGGGCCCCCGTCGCCGGGGCGCCCTCAAAGGTCTTAGAAGACCGCTCAGATTTCTTCTTCTTCTCGCCAGACGGGCTCTTACCCTCCAGCCAGCTGGCGAGACGTTGATGGCGGTCCTTCATGGTCCGTTCCGACATGTTGCCGCAAAACGCACAGTCCTTCTCCACGTGCGTCTTGTCCCCATGAAGGCAGTAAAGGCAGAAAGAGTGTTCGTCCTCCTTGAAGACGTTCTGCAGCTGGCATCCAGGGCAGGCCCTGAACAGCTTTCCGGGCGTCGAGCTTCCCTTCTCCTGGGCCATCTCCGAGACCGGGCCTGAGAAGCTTCTGGAGTCCTCCGAAGTGTAGCTCGACGAAATCTTCACCCTTGAGGGGCACAGATGAATCCGACACGGGTCCCCGTTGATCGGATGTAGGATCGGTGGAGCTTGAGGCTCTTTTGACCGAAAGAATCGAAGTTTTTGTGAAAAAGCGCGAAAAAATAGCACTAACGCTCGAGAGCAATAGCACGAGGATCCCAACACATGAACGTGCGGTAAAAATCTGAAGATGGCTGCCAGAGGCGGTGCTTAGGTAGAGGGCAGTCATTGGCTGTGGTCAGTATGACGCAGAGACCAGTGATTGGTTATTACTACGAAAGACAGATCAGAAACGAAACTGATACTGGTTTTTTCTTTACCGAGGATTCCCAGCCTGACGACGGGGAATATTCATGAGCATGTGAATCCATGCCAGACCCCATGCTGGAGAATGTACTTTGCACACTGAAATATAGTTGCCAAAAGTGGCAACAGAGTCATAAGCCTAAGAGAAACAAAGTTTCTCAGTACTAACTGCCTGAAGGATAAGTCAGTTTCCCCATAATGATGAGCGAAAGCCCAGTGGAGTGTAGCTGAAATCAAGACAGGAGGCTGATACAAAAGCAAAAAGTTGGCGGGTCCACAAATATAGAGGTAAAATAGCTGTAAGTGAAATTTTACGTAACACTTGCTTCTTCTTTCACATGGGGCCACATCACCGGTTCTGCCCGGGGTATTGGTCTTGCGTCTTCTTGCAGAGGGCTCCCAGCATCTCGTTATCTGCTGTACGTACTGCGTTGGCTCGGCAGCATATTAGGCATTTCGGCGTAGTTTAAGGACCGCACGGTCCACCTCCCTGAGGTCACGCCACCGTTAGCCTGGTTGCAGCTTCTCCCTAGGTTGGTTCTCTGTTACACGATGGGGAGTTCTTCCAAGCCTTTCATGACGTCTTCACGGCCGAGAACCAGCTTCTTCTGCTCACTTCCTCGTTCCCAGGTTTGAACTTTCCGGGGTTGACAGGCTTCAAGCCAGGTTCTCATTTAATTAAGTCCCTTCTTCATTTTTATGGTCTGTAACTGGGTCATCCCCAATGGAGTGTCAGAGCCTCTTTTGTGTCGATGAGACATTCTTCAAGCTTCCTTATGGTCACCTCTCCTCAGTATTGCTGATACTTAAAAAAAGGAGTAATTTGCATCACTCCTTCAATCTTCCTCTTCTCAGTACTTTTGCTAGAGAACTCATGATCATCTTGTGTGTTCCTCCTTGTGTTGGTACTGTCATGTTTTATATAAAGAAAGAAGGGAGAATTACAATAACAGATGTCTTCTCAGGTTGGTTCTTGGAAGACTTTGGGTACTGCATGTTCTCAAAGGAAAGGGGGTTAGGGAGTTGCATCACAGAATGGGAGTGCTTGTCCCCATGAGCGGAGTCTCTCCCTGTGAGGTCCCGCAGTCCGCTACCCTTAGAGGGATTGTTATGATATGATATATGATATTATTGGTTATTTATAACACGCTTAATACCCAGAGGTTTCTAAGTGTGGACCTGGGGATCAAACCTGCGTTGCTCTGCGTCGTCTTGCTTCCAAGGCGAGCACGTTGAGACAAGCATACTCACCTGCCTAGCCTCACAGGGAAGGGCTCCCCTCTGGGAGAAGTGATGAAATCCTGTGAATGGTCACACTGTGCAGATTATGACAAGGAGATAAGTTAGGGTACTCACAGAGAGGATACCCTTACGCTCTGGCTGTACAAGCAGAAGCATACAACCTCCAATCCCACTAACCGAAGACGGGGAAGGGGACTTTTAAGTTAAATTGTGGCCATAGTTCCTCTACCAGGCGATCGTGGAGTTTGGGCACATTGCAAAACATTTCTCTTGGAGGTTCTCGCACAAGATAAATGTGGCGAAACTATAAGGGGTACTGGGGACTAACACACATCTCCAGGTAGCTCTATGCACAGTGAGTGGCTATTCCTGGTCACCAAATCCTCTCTAAGCCCAGAACAATGATTATGGCATGTGAATATGTCCCATATGGCACAATGTTATTTCAGAAGACATTTGCTGTCTACAGAGATGATCATTTGTTCGCATAAAAAAGTACCACGGCAACACAGTGCCCAAAGTAAATACCCTTAATTCGTACATTCTTCCTGATCACAATGGCCAAGGGTTCTATGAAAAGATTAAATAACAGGGGAATTAGGGGGCAACCTTGACGCATTCCCCTTTGGATAGAAAAATCCTTGCATGTGCATCCAATGACCGTAAACACAGCCTCAGCACCATTATATGGGGCACTGAAAAGCTGCAAAAATTGCAGCCCACAATTTACCCAGACCAAAACTTGATAGAGGAACATCCAACTAATCCCATCAAAAGCCTTCTCTGCATCGATACTAACCGCAGCATAAGCCTCAGATGAGTTTCCCTTGAGATGGATAACATCTAGAAGTTCTCTCAAATTGCCCAATCCGATTCCGGTGAACCAATTTAGGTAACAACCAATTAAGTCGCATAGCATAAACCTTAGCCAAGTGCTCGTCATCTACATTCGATAACAATATAGTATGGACATTTCCACAAATGGAAGGATCCTTCCCACGTTTGAGGATCACAGTAATCACAGTAGTCTTCATAAAGTCAGCCATCGCCTCACAATCGACAATCTCCACAAACAGCTTTGCCAGAAAGGGGGCGAGAGAGTGACTAAAAGTTGCATAAAATTCAATAGAGAACCTGTCGGGCCCAGGACATTTCCCAGGTGACATCAAGCCCATTGAGTCTACAACCTCCTTAACAGTAATGTCCTTATCAAGACAATGCCTATCAAAGCCATCCAATCTAGGGATATCAACTCAGATTTTAAAAAAACAGACACCCTTGATTCCGTAATATGCCCATCGCCACTATATGTGTGCAATCTTCTGAAAGCACCACAAATATCCTCAATTCCTCCTCAGAATTGATCCATCATCATCCACTATAAAGAGCACCTGTCTCCCTTTATCGCTCCCCTTCGCCCGGCTAGCCAACAGCACACCAGACTGCTCACCCCGCTCCCAGAAAGCCTGCTTAGTGTAGAAAAGATCCCTCTCAGCTTTAGAGTGCAACATACTATTATGCAAACGCTTAGCATCTAGCATCGTAGACCTATTGGAAGCAGGCGGGGAACGATTAATATTGTTCTTCAGAATGTTTGCAGGCAGAGTTGAACTGCGTAATCTCAGCCTCAACCCTTTTCTTTTATAGGACGTCAAACTGATCATTTTACCTCTCAAGAAAGCTTTCAAAGAATCCCAGATAGGGAGACCACCAGGGGACGCAGACGCGATGGCAGCCTAAGCCTTCGTCTCCCTCTCCAGTCCCGAAGACACAGCAAAACAACCTCGAAAATGAAGAATATATATATAACAATCTGACCACACGTTCCTGCTAATAAACTCATCGGGCACCTCACAGCGAAGTTTGGAAAATCACTGCAGCACGTTTCCAGGCGAAGATGGCAGATAACAGGCGTACCCTGCGGTGACGAGGAAGCAGATAACCCACACAGGACCTATCGGGCGAAGCAGACGGATCAAACCTCGTTCCCGACCTGCGGCCCCTCAACACAGTCACACAAGCTTTGTCTGTAAGGAGAATGGAGGAACACATACATATTGCGAAATGCTCATCTAACGGAGAACACTGATCCCCTGCCCACCGCCTGCCCGCTCCGAGCTCCACTTCAACCACTCTGCCTTAAACAACAAAAGCCTCCGTCTCCTGAGGCGTACAACGCGCACTTAAAGTGAGGCTACAGACAGCTAGTCCTTGCTGAAGCCCACAGCCCCCATCTGCAGCCTCACTCACACAAGCTATTCCAGCAGCTGCCCCCCAAGCCATAAGCGGCAACAGAAAAGCTAACGCCTGCCACTCCCACGGGTGAGATAACATACATCCTAACAGTGTTCTCGGGAGGAGAGCTAAGTGGCAACGTGCTCGCCTTAGAAGCAAGACAAGAAGCAACACAGGTTCGATCCCCGGGTCCACGCTTAGAAACCTCTGGGTATTAAGCACGTTATAAATAACCTATCATATCATGTCATATCATGCAGCGGTCCGAGTGCCCGCACCAACGGCCACACTGCATCCACACCTGACGACCTAAGACGCCCAGGAACCTGCCGAACTTACATCCAAGCAGATACAAAACTGCAGACCGTACGCTTCCCCACAAACACTGTCGGAACGCGGGCTGCGACACAAGCGGATTCACCCTGACAGCCCGGCATTTCCCTCAACCCCTCTACAAAGTGCTCACATTTGTGGACATTAAAGCCCCAAACAAGGCAAAATAACTCCGGACACACACCAAACGCAGAAGCAGCTCGGGAAAACACCTTCCACTTCCTCCTTACCGACATAATTTACGAAGTGAAACCTTGAGAGACAAAGCAGTAGCTTATTATACAGTGGGGAAAATGCCCGATTCTAACCAGCAAGACCTCATGCCAGATACTTGCACCTCAATAAATCACACCACATGCAGGTGAAAGGTCCCAACAAAAGCTACACACCCCCCGTGGGGGATAGCAGGAAGTCTGCACAAGCACGGTTGGAAAAGCAGAAAGAAATCTCAGGTTGGTATGGATGCAAACACTGATGAAATATAGGTTATCATACGAAACACACCACCACAAGGAACTCTACGACAAATTATCAAAAGAAGTAAACCCATACTGAGTACTGCTGTGGAAACAAAGAACAACAAGCTCTCTCTAAAGGCAATCACAGCTGCCTCACCTCAAGAAACAATCTCTCCCGCAAATAACCTGAACACTTTATCTTTGCAGACCCTCAACTCCACAGGAAGAAAACTGGACCCGTGCACTGTCGCGAAACTAAGATCATTCAGCCGTGTTCCAAGCAATATGGAACTAGACTAGGTTCAGAGCTCTTCTGAAATTCCCGGGAACAACCTCGACAGTGCCACCAAATCTGACATTTGATTTTTACTCTGCGAGATCTGCTCGATCAAAACCAGCCTCACTGAGACAGTTCCAGACCTTCAGACAAGAATGACCAAGGTCGAAGACCGGATGTAGGCGGTAGAAAATAATCAGCAGTCAGGGGACATAACTGCAATGAACTACGAGGCTAGGTTCCAGGACCAAGAGCAGAAAGAACGGAACATAGAGCTCAAACTGGATGATCTCGAAAACCGGGAATGGAGAATAAACATGCGTATTATGGGGCTGTGCAAGAAACAAGGGGAAACCCCAACTGGCCTGAAATCTAGAGTTAAAGCCCTTATAACATCCTTATTCGACAACGCTAGTCCCCCCCAACTTGAAATTTGACAGGATCCACAGATCAGGAGGTCCCCCGAGAGGCCCACAATCAGTCCTCATAAAATATCATTACTGCAGACAAAGGCAGGAAATCTTATAAAGAGCAAGGGAAAGAGCCCATAGAGTTCGAGGGATTCAAATTTAAACTATTCCAAGATCTCTCTGCCGCCACACTAAGCAAGAGAAGAGGATGCCGCCCCCTCATTGCCTGGCTATAAGAACAGGGAACCCGCTACCGTTGGGGCCACCCTTTCTCCTTGAACTTCGAGCACAAAGGAGAGAGCTACAGACTTACCTCGGAAGAAGAAGCCAAAAGAACCCTGGATCATCTGCAACAGGTTCAAGTATAGAGAGGTTGAGAGGACCCATGGGACCCCTACAAGAGACTCTGCCCAAATACCCCAGAAGGGGCCGTGCCCCTGCAAAATGAAAATTCAAGCGGCTCAACACTCCCTGAAACAAGTCACCCTTTTGAGTTCTCTCATTTTACCTGAAACGGGTGTAACAAAGCTTTAAGTAAAATGTATTCCTACACCGCAAAGGACTACAGAAGATCGTGGCACTCTGCTAGGGACAGACTACTGTAGTCTTCACGAAAAAGTTACAGGAAAATTAATGTTTGTGTTTTGAATACTTCATAACAGGTCGTTTTTGGCATTCAGCATTTTTGAGGTGTTTATGTTATTAATTATACGCATGGAGTGCGGCCCCACCAGAGTGGCCCTTCTTTTTTTCAAGGGCATCTCCAAAGTCGTAAAATGCTGAAAGAGGCGCTTTCCAATGGGAGGGGATGCGGGGAGGGAAAGGGACAAACTCATCTAACTCATATAGGGAAAAGGAAATCTCGCCTTCTCGATCTCATTACTCCACAACTATGCTCCCTCAAGTCACGCAGGCATCAATCTTCCAAATGCACACCATCTAAAAACACACATCGCTATGGTTCCACGTTTGCAAAACACACCAACATGACAATACGTGATGGCACAACTTTTGGGTCCCTTAATGTCAAGGGCCTCAATTCACCACAAAAACGTTCCATGCTAGCACGCCAATTCAAACTCTTGAAATTAGACCTACATGAGACGAAATATGTCCAAGGTGTGGAACGCAAAATTATTAACAGGTAAATCGGGGACACGATATGGGTCTCTGGACTTAGGAAAAAGGGGGTGGAGGGGAGTTGGCATCCAATGTAGGAAATCACTAGGTCTCCAAATAGAGCACGTCCACAGGGAAAGCCAGGGTAGGTATGTGGCCCTGAAGGGAAAAATAAAATCATGCACAGTCACGTTTTGCTCTGCTTATGCACCAAATCAAAACCAAATCACAATTTTTCAACTCTCTATTAGAATTCCTGGGAGGATGGCGAAAGGGCATGCTTTTGTGTGGGAGGGATTTCAACGTGGGGGCTGACCCCAACCGGGACTGGGACCCAATAAGACAAGATGTCCGCCCACCAAATCTTCAAGGGGAAAGATTCCTGAGTCAACTAAGAGAGCACTACCCGATAGATTCCTGCCGCACAGCACACCCAGGGGAAAGAGCTTTCACTTTTTTCTCTCAACTCACTACACATACTCTAATAGATTACCTTCTTATAGGAGCGGAATGAGAACATTCTATGCTTCAGGCATCTATAGAGATAATCGCCTGGTCAGATCATGAGCCATGCAAATTAGGCCTTGGGCCCCACCACGATGTAGAACTGAGATGGGTCTGCAACGAATACCTCTGAAGAGACCCATTGTTTAAAGACACCCTCACAGACTGAATAAAAGATTACTTCATGGCAAACGACTCAGGTGAACTATCACTGAAGACGGTCTGGGAAGCGGGGAAAGATACAATAAGGGGCATCCTGATCGTTGAAGGCACATACAAAAAAAGAATTAGGCTATAAAGGGAAGAATAAGTCAAACTCGAGATCTCACGATGAGAGCAGGATCTCTGAAGGCGACCAACAGACGCAAAGAATCCCATATAAAGGATAATCTGCCAACATAATTCACGTTCTCAGTGAGAAACAACAAGATCTCAATATGCTTCACAAAGTCAGGGTCTGACAACAAACAGGTCTTAAACCTCCACTGTCCACCATTCCTCTTCCTTCCAAAGAACCTATCCACAGCCAACTCACACAAGCATGATCCGAAATCACAGACTATATCCTGGTTTTGCTTTCAGACCCCGAGTCTTCATTTAGGCAAAGCTAGTAGGCTGAATACTGCTTAAGTTTATTGTTAGCACAACAGGCTCAGTAGCTGGAGAGCGCTACTCCCAATTTCAAAGTGATTATTTCATGGCCCATGTATGAAGATCAACAAAACTTGCGAGAGTATTGGAGGATTTAACACAGTGGCGTTAAAGTTGGTCTTCTGTGCCTATTGCACCAGGGAGGTGCTTGTGCATAAAGCGTGACCCCAGACACGGAGTGTGTCGAGTGTTGACCGTGTTGCTACTCTTTCCTTGCCTAGTGAAGCTAAAATCTGTCTTCTGTACCTATTGCACCAGGGAGGTGCTTGTGCATAAAGAGTGACCCCAGACACGGAGTGCGTCGAGTGTTGACCGTGTTGCTACTCTTTCCTTGTCTAGTGAAGCTAAAATCTGTCTTCTGTACCTATTGCACAAGGGAGGTGCTTGTGCATAAAGACTGACCCCAGA
Source organism: Ambystoma mexicanum (assembly GCF_040938575.1). NCBI lineage: Eukaryota > Metazoa > Chordata > Amphibia > Caudata > Ambystomatidae > Ambystoma > Ambystoma mexicanum. The sequence continues at coordinate 1,304,042,641 of NC_090932.1, forward strand.
AGATGCAGAGCGGCATGGAGTGTGTCGAGTGATGACAGTGTGGCCCGGGGTGTCAGCGATCTCTGACTATCTCTGACTCCATCTCTAATTTGATTCCTGTGCTAGAGGGGAATCATGGATTCAATAATAGAGCTGCCTCCAAACTCCGTCTGCTTGACATCACTTCAACGGACCCAGTGGTTTCTGAAATCTCAGGTGAACGATTGTCATGTGAAAGGCATCATACGAACAGATGATTTTGCCTATACGCTCTTCAGGTGTTTGTCTGCAAAAGGGAGCACTGCGAGTCAACTTTAAAAGACACTAAGACATGGATTAGCAATTTGAGGGGCCCGGGGGGGGGGGGGGCAAGAATGCAGGGACTTCACAAAGGCGCTAAAAGAGAAGACAATTGTGCATGTTACTGAATTAACAATGTTTGAATCGATGAACGACAAGAACACTAACTGTGCAATTAAGTCTGTGGTCTCCTTACCTACTGATTCCTCTAAGATTGGAAAACAAATGACTCGACCTGACCGACGCTGAGATTTTTCATAGTATAACTTCGCCTGTCTAATCTGTGCAGAAAAGGGGGGTGGGAGGTCCCGACGAATACCAGCCGGCTGTCAGTTCGAGATTATACATCTCGAATGGCAACAGTTTGAACCCCAAGTGTGATCAAGGGGTTCCCCCTGGGATCCCAGTATTGAGAGATTTGGCTAGCTTGAAATGCCAGCCACTGGACAGACACTTGGATCATGTGAAACCAACTAAATCAGAAATAAATAACTCCCAGCATGTATCAAGATCTCTAAACAAGAAGAGATGTCTACCGGCTCTGCTCCTTGTAAAAGAAAGCAAAACAAAGGCTTTGTGCTCTCGCATGGAGGCGAAATCATTGAGCAATGTGTTCTCCAATAATAATCTATATGAGGCAAAACGGACAAATTCCAGCCAGTAGTCTAACAACGAGAACAACAAGAAAGGGCCCAACGATGAACTCTACTCTACTCTATCCTAGCTAAGGATGACCAATATAAGTGGAGAGTAACGGGACGAGTAGAGGTATCTGAGGCTAGTTTTAGGCAGCCCAATGACAAACAACAGCTAATTTCTTTCTCAGCAGATCCTTGCATGCCTTTCAGGACCGCTGAGAGTGAACAACCTGATGCATCAGCTTCATCAGTGGAGGATTCAATGTTTTCTTCCAAAACACTTCAGGGACCAGCTTCTCCATTAAATGCTATGGCTTTCAACTCTCATTGCAATGTTATGGCGGCACTAACAATCTCATTAGCCCCCTTTCTGAAACTGTACGAAACTATGAATGAGAACAGCAAGGATCAGGCTACGCTTTTAGCTAGGATCCATTCTAAAATCATCTATATTGAATCATTCATTACATCTCTACAAACTAGAGCAAACCACGAGATGGAATGCTCCAACGAGATTCAGAGGAAGTTCCAGGAGGCTCTGGACTTGGGAACGGCTGACAAAAAGTGGCTATTGGCCTCACTGGTGGACCTGCTACAAGTAAAGTCCATGGTGCAGTCCTGAAAAAAGCCATGGTGATGCGCGCTTATGCAAGAACCTGTAAACCAGGGAGGAGACGCTAGTGTGATTCTGGCAGCAAGCTGCACAGAGAAAGCTAACAAAAATAGCCCCACAATTCCAGATAATGATATGGAAGCGACCTTAAAACGGACCCCTCTGGCTAGAAAAACAGCAGGAAACCACCAGGAAAGTGATCCAAATAAGGATGCGCCTCCTGCTAGATAACTTTGGAGATTTCAACTGCAACGCTGTTGTGTCAGCATCCGATGAGCGCTGAGTCCATTTCTAGCCCTGCTGGTGTACAGAGAGACTCTTTTTCCATTTTCTGAAATAACAAGTCTGGAAAACATATTAAAGAAACTGCAAAAGAGAGGTCTCAAGGAAAAAAAATTAAAAAAAAATTCTGCTGACCTAAAGCTCAGGAAGTCGAATAGCTCAAGAGCTTTTTTTCAGAAATCTTGTGCTACCACGTAAGCCCCAGCACAAGACGTCGGTTAAACGAACATACATTTCAACCAAACAAGATAAAAGAAGTGTGGGGCAAGGGACTCCGCAAAGTCCTGGCTTAGAACTTTGCTCGAGGGAAATCAGTTCTGGAAATGTAGATACTGATTTTTTTAATCTATCCATACAGGATGATGAGCTGGACGAGAGCAATCTAGGTGATACCTGGCCAATGGTCTCTGCGACTCAGACACAGATAACAGTGGCTGTGGTGGTTGGCAAGGAAGCTCATAGATCAATAGACGACAGAGAAAGTTGTTCTGTGCCCCTTGCAACAGTTCTTAGGAATCAAGCTAAAAGCAAACATGACATATGCCCTTTCTTGACCCTAGTGGAGATACGCCGAGAGATGGACAAAAAACGGAGCCAAATCCATGCTCAGGATGCCAGCCATGGTAAGCAAATAAGAACAAACTCCCTACTTGCATAACGAAACAACATAAGAGGAAACATGGTGACCTCTTTGAATGTGATAAACCACGATAATAAGATAAACCAGCAAAAGCGGGTGAAAAGTGCCTGGGAAGAAGACACGTTAAGCCTTCAATGTCTGCTGCCAGCTGACGACGACTTGACCTTTAAATTGAGCAGACGCGTTGAGGCTGTTCTAGCATATTCCTCTCCTACACTTCCTTAAGTGATTGTCCATTCTACTCTCTTTATCAAAGTCAACAAAGTTATTTTGCACCCGAGATCGAGCAGAGTTAAATCATCTCTATTGGAAATGTCACATCGGCTCCTTCCAATGGGATTTGAGCTATGTGAACCGCTAACTAAAGGAACATTATGGCAACCCACATTCTCATACTAAGAAACTGGCCCGGTCTGACACACATCAAATACTGGAGCAAAAGGGAAGGACCCGGCGCCAACAAGCAATAGAAATAGAGGCATAAAAGAAAGCTTCCTAATGACCGCCCCCTCCAACAAGTAAGCGATCAGTCCTATAAAGGTCACATTCAGTTGTTCAGTTGTGCAAGTATGGTTAGCCGTATGATCAATGGCCGACCAACACACGTTAACAAGATGGGACCAACAACTAGGAATCTGAGACGCACCATTGAAAAGGTGTCTGACGCCAGGGGCTTAGGGTTCACCAAAGGCCCTGTTTGGAGAGGCCAGCAGGCCCAGTGGGTTGCGAGAGGCCCCAAGCCGGTAGCTGGAGGAGCGGAGAGCAGCCCACGCGGCTTGGACAGCAGCAAGGGTGACTCCCGCCCACCACACCAAGGAGCATACCAAGAAGTGGAGCTCAGTGGAGGAAATCGGAGGAGAGCCTGCTCGCCAGGTATTTTTTGTCTGCCCTCACCTGTCCATGCCCAGCACTGTAGCCGAGGAGTGGTGGGGCTGCAGAGAGCGATGGCCACTAGAGCACCGACAATAAGCTGGCACAAGGAGAAGCAAAGGCTGGCGCGCCCAATTCCTCTTGAGATAAATTGGCTATAACACCTGGGAGATGGGGGCCCCTCTTAGGCCTCGCTGTGAACATAGACATGCCCAAAGTGTGCAGTGGGCCTCATGAGGTGTTTATTTAGAGGAGTTTGTGAAGCGTGCCTGACCATCCTCCATAATAGGAGCCTGCAGTGGTTTGGGACCGTCTGGGCCCAGAGTTCCCCCCAGCTTAGTGGGCGGGGAAAGGGATCACTCGCAGAGGGGCAGAGGAGAGGAGGAGGAGGATCTGGGCGGATAGCAATTTGGTAGGTGGTTGTTGCCATATATGCCGCCACGTAAAGCCTAGAAGAAGCAGAGATCAGTGACTACCTTGTGAGTCACGGCGCGGGAGGCTGAGACATCAAAAAGGGGATCCCAACAACCAGAGGTAGACATGGCAACGGAGAAGGATGGAGGAGGAGCAGCCGCGGCGCTCACAAAAGCAGACTTGCTAAAATGTTTGTCAGCTCTGGAGGAGAAGCTGACCTCATAGGTTAGGAGAGAAACTGAAGGCAACGGAAGGTCTACATAATAAATCCCTAGATGTCCTGACCAAAGACATGAAGCAGATTAACACACGTATGGGGGACGCCCAGGATTCCATTCATTCCCTGCACGAGGATGTGCTTCACTTGGATGGGGAATTAGCCGGAGTGAAGCAGGGAATGGAAAAGCTACTCTCAACCATTGAGGATTTAAAGAATAGACACCGATGTGAGAACCTAAGGATCGAGGGGTCCGAGGTTCTTTTTGGATACCTTGCCAGCAGTAACATCGGACCCCGTCCTGCTGGACAGAGTGGGCCAGCTGCAGAGGGGGCCCCAGACTCAACCTAGGGATATTATGAGATGTCATGCCTATACTATGAAGGAAGAGATCCTGAAACCCTCCAGATCCATGGAAGAAATTGCCTACGGCAAGCATACATTTCTGATTTTTCAGGATTTGCCCACTCCAGAAACAACTCTTTTAGACCGGTGACAGGGAAGCTTAAACAGGAACAGATCCCATAAAGATGGGTATTCCCTTTTGGCTTGATATTCACCTTGGAGGGAAGGCAGAGGAGGTGAACTATGCTGGAGGAGGCTGCAAAGAATCTAGGGCTCTCACTTTAGCAACCCAGAGAGGAGGAGGAAGAGAGAATATGGAGGAAAGCACGGGCTAGAGGTACGGGAGAGTGGGCCGGAGCAGGGACCAAGAGGTGGGCTTGGGGCAGGATCATCAAGGGCCATCCCCTAGCCAGAGGTCAGGCTTAGAATGATGTGGGGAAATATCAGCGGGTGTCCAGCATGGGAGACGGGGGCGTTAGGCAGAAACCTGTGCAGTTCCCTTAGGGAACACTGCAAAAGATTTAAGACTACAGGTGTTGGCAGTAAACCCACTTGGTAGCAGTCTGTACCACCCAGATTTACCCGGTAGCTGTTGCTGAGCAGTCAGACTTCCCTCAAGAAGAGTTAGACAGTATGCAAAGTATACACAATAGGTACCCAGATACAACAATACAAGCAAACACTGACCAGAGCTTTGGTATTAAAGTATATAATTTGTGGGCGGGACAAAGACTGATATGCAAATGGATACTTCCCATCTGTGAAAGGTACAGTGAGCAAAAAGCAGATGGCTGCAAACTCTCAATGTGGTTAACAACCACTGAACAGGTTATCATGCCGTGTTCTTCCGAGAGAGGGGCGCCTGCTACCTTTGTTGAATTCTTTGAAGGAACTTGGGGTTGGTCACCCTAGGTTACCTGGGGGCAACCAGACGTGGACTCCCTGCTCACTGTGCTTAGAGAGGCTCAGCTTCACCTCACTGATGATGCCCAACAAGGCTGAAACACGTGTATGGGGTTGCTGTTGGTACTCTTGTTCAGAGAGGAATTGCCATAGCATTTCGGTGCTGGACTGCCCATGTGGGCGGGACAAAGACTGATATGCAAATGGATACTTCCCATCTGTGAAAGGTACAGTGAGCAAAAAGCAGATGGCTGCAAACTCTCAATGTGGTTAACAACCACTGAGCAGGTTATCATGCCTTGTTCTTCCGAGAGAGGGGCGCCTGCTACCTTTGTTGAATTCTTAAAGTATATAATTATTTATTTAAAAACACACGGTTTGAAACACTCCAGCACTCTTGTTGTAAAATGTTCTAAACACAGTTACTATTGTAATATACACACCCCTTTTTCCTTATCAGATAAGTCACAGTAAAACACCACTTATTTTCATACAGAGGTGAGCGCTTAACTAGATGGCACTCCAATAAGTCTGCAAATGCGCCCAAGATCACACAGTTACACTAGGCTTAGAAAGTCTTGCAGAGGGTTCAAAAAGAGTTTAGAGAGGCTTAAGAAAGTTTAGCCAGGGTGTCCCAGGCTAACCCAGGTTCGAAAGCCGGGGGCTAAATCTACCCCGTACAGTCGGTAGCAAGGGAAGCGAGGCGGGACACGGTACCTTAAGTGGGAAGGATCCTCCAGCGGTGGCAGTTGTTCCTGGTAGTGGGTGCAAGTTACATCGTCGTCCAGGGGAAGAGAAAATCTCGACTTGGAGGAAAGATGAAGGTCGTTGCACTACCAGGGAAGAAACCAGCCGTGGAGTTTTCCGGTTAAAGGTGGTACCTTTGTTTCGCGGTCGTGGTAAAACGTGTTATCCCGGTTGCCAGGGTGCTTGGCACAGGCAAGGCGGCCACGAGGTACGTCGGGAAGGCGAAAAGACGGTGAAACTGGTTATCCCCACCAGTCAAAGGAAGAAGACTCTCCGGCGGGAGATCTCCTCTGTCGTTGGGAAAAGTGTTGAGACGATCCAGCGGGGCTCCACCGGTGGTGGTGTCGTGGCAGGTTGGCTCAGCTTCTCCCTCGTCGGATTCTTAGGTCCTGTGGCGACTTCTGAAGTTCCAGTCCCCAAAGCCCTGCTTATATGCAGAAAACCCCATTCACTCAGCCTAGCTGTCACTCAAACATGCTAAGTGGTGAGCCGGCCGGCTCACCACTTGGGCCAATCAGGACGGAGTGCGACTTGAGTTGCCTAGGCAGCTCAGTCCAGGGTGCCTAAATTCCCCTCCACCCCTCATAAGTACCCCAGAGTGGCACCACTTTGGAGGGCTTCTGAGGAGAAGCCTGCCAAAAAGTGGAACAAAGGGCTCAACTTGGGTTGGAGTCACAGAAGAGAACACCAACGCCATTTTAGAATCAAGTTTTGGCAAAAAATACCAACCGGAGAATTAATATTAATTAAATAAACCGGCGGTATGTTCGAGGCTACCGTAAATAATTAAATAAAGATAGTAGCCTAAAACAATGGGAAACCCCATAGGAAAATATTCGCGGTTGAATATAAAAAGTAGTATCCACTCCCACCAGCCAAAACTCGATCAGGGGGGACGGAGACGTGCCCCCTCGACTAACAGACCCCGGGGCAATCGAATTGCCCCAGCCAGTACGTCCACAATATGATGATTTGTACTGGTTCTGTTCAGAACTTAAGACTAGTAAAGTCAATGGTGACTTTACATGCCCTGGGAGACAGTAGTCAGTCCCAGGATATGGAGTCTATACTGGGGGGTCACTATGACACCCCTTTGTCACTGCACGGAGGGTGCTGTGTAACACACATCACAAAAACACATGAAGCACTATGGAGTAAAAGACCCCATAGCCCATTAAACACATCTAGATTCAAGGAAACACACTCAAATCATGCCCAAGAGTGAGGGTAAAAGAGTCTCACTCTTGGCAGGAGAAAAAAAATAAACCCCAAAAATCCAGCAAAAGCTGCTGGGGGACTCACTAGGTTAGGACATTCAGCCTAAACAGAGAATTCTCCCTAACAGGGGGTGGGTGTAATCTTCCAGGCGGGAGAGACAACATTCTGGAGGATGTTTTCACCTCTACCCGCCGGTGAGTGGACGACATTTTTCAGACTTTTAAAGCTGGGGATTGGTTTATGGGGTTGATGCATTGTCATAGAGGAAATAAGCCAGTAATACCGGGGGGGGGGGGCGGGGGGGGAGGTGTCTGGAGTCTCTTAATTTAGTCCGGGCGCCCCCCTGTGTCTGAAGGAAATAGGACGGACCATGTAAAGAGAGCCCTTATAACACGATGGGGGCACACTGCCTAACTTAGCGGTCTGAATTCCCCAAGGAAGAACAGTTCACTTTTGCATAGGCTGAAGAGTGCAGACATATATATTGGGTTTCTCCAAGAGACACACTTACGTAGATGTGAAGTGAGTAGACTTAAAACGATGGATTACTCGCTGCAATTTTTTTTCTCTATATCGTTTTAAGAAGCGGGGAGTGGGTATCCTCATAGGGAGGAGGCTGGCTTTTCAGGCTCACGGAACTAGAGATGATAAAGAAGGGAGATTTCTGTTTGTGAAAGGGCTGCTGGGAGCTTGCAGTGGTGTATGGGCCTAACACATGGCAGAACGAGTTTCTTAGCACAATGCTGGGGGATCTCAGTGTTCTCGGAGAGTCACATTATCCAAGAGGGGCAATTTTAATCTGCCTATGGACCAACTGGGACGAATCAAAGAGGGATTACTGGGGAGCTACACAGCCCACAGATGCACTACGGGAAATTTTGAGAAATTCTCGCATGGTGGATGCATGGCAGGTTTCCCACCAGGGGAGCAGGACTATACCTTCTTCTCTCACTCACTTACTCACTCACTCACTCGGGTTTATTCAAGGATCGACTACTTTTTGGTTGGGGCGAGTCGGACTCCTAAAACAACTCCGTCGAAATAGGTGCCATCAATTTTTCTGACCTACCCCTGTTACCATGCATCTCACTCTCCCTACAGATATCGGGGCCCACAGGGGATGGAGGCTTAAACATGCCCGACTGAACGATAAGGTGGTGGTGGAGGAGGAGGTTGCAGAGGCAATTGCTGAATACTTTCAGATGAATCAGGTTGGTCAGGTTCAGAAAGAGGTTTGCTGTGATGCCTTTAAGGCTTATATTAGAGGTGTGTTCATCTCTAAAGGAGCCGGGTGTCGGTGCAGGAAAGAATAGGCGGCTCTTATTGAAAGGGATATTAAGGATAAGAAGAAGGAATGCAGAGAGACTGGGTCGCGGATGGCGTTTAGAGCTCTACAGGCAGCTCAGAGGCAAGTGAACATGGAGGCATCCAGGGTGTAATTCACAATATTAAAGGCGAAACAAAAATACTTTGAGGAAGGAAACAGGGCGGGGAAGATATTAGCGTGGAAACTGAAGCAGAGGGTTATCTCGAGTGGTATTGGGGGAATTAGGGATGAAGCAGGTAACATGTTAGACAAACTCCTGAATTTCAAAAGGGCTTTGATGCGTTCTTTCAAAAGCTATATACATCAGAATCCCCTAAGTGGGATGCTATTGATAGTTTCCTGAAAATGTGCCCCATGCCACATCTCTCCACAGAGCAAAGGGACCAGTTAGAAAGGGGAATTACCAAAGAAGAAATACTGCAAGCAATTTCTTCCATGAGGGTGAGTTTGTCCCCCAGGCTTGACGGTCTCCCTTTGGCCTTCTTTAAAAAGCACTCTGGGAAACTTTTGGAACCACAACGAGTTTTATTTAATGAGATGTTTAAGCAGGGTGTCTCGTCGCGGTCTATGAAGGAGGCGAGGATCACCTTGATAGCGAAGCCCACTAAAGATACGACATCCTATGCTTCCTACAGCCCTATAGCGGTTCTTAACACCGACAAAGATATATAACAAGATTTTAAGACAGAGGTTGGAGAAGGTTCTTCCACTCTCGATAGAGGACCAAGCAGGGTTTGTGAAGGGGCGCCAGGCAGCTGACAATGTTAGGAAAAAAGTGGTGTGGAAGGTTGCCCAGAGCAATGCCCGTGGTTCAGATTCATTCAAAACCTTCCACCCATCGCTTCTGTGGTCACAGTTTGTCTCCCTATGTGAGAGAAGGTATGCCCAGACGTGGGTCGCTTGCTCGCTACGCCATAGGGAACCAAGCTGCACCTCACTGAGGAGGCCCAAGAATGCTGAAACATGTCTGGGGTTGCTTGTGTTTCCGTGCAGAGGGGACCTGGCCTAGCAGTTCAGGCTGGGCTGCTACCATTAGTGGCAGTACCTGACTGATTTTCTTATGGCTGGACCCCTTTTGCAATGGCGCAGAGGGGCTAAAAAACAGTGGTGTGGAAGGTTACCCAGAGCAATGCCAGTGGTTCAGATTCATTCAAAACCTTCCACCCATCACTTTTGTGGTCACATACATTTCAAATGCCAATAAAAATGTTTTGAACCAAAAAATAAAAGAAGGAAACCGACCTAGATGTATTGATTCTGTTTTGTCCTGAAGTACAGAGGGGTCTTTCTTATGCTTGTGAGGTTTTTGCTTGTTGTCTAGATGACAACTCCATCTTTGAAAGGCTACAAAGAATGTTTAGTTTGTCTGCTTTGTGTTGCAAACAGCTTTTCTTAAGCAGTGGCTTTCTATATAGGCCACAGGTCATATAGAGGATCATGCATTTAGAATCTCAACATAAATTATTCTACACAAATTATACAAACTGATTTTGAATCATAGTATATTTCAGAAGCAATTCTTTTTAGACACAAAACCATGATTTTAAAAGGCTTAGAGTAATAAAATATTTATTGTACATAGGTACAACAAGCAGAAATGTTTTAAATTATATTCTCTCCAAATCTTTCATTATAGGCTCCCTTTCATATTTCTTCTAATGTGGTACATTTCCTGTGGGACCTTGCTGGGAGGATTTCCTTGAAGGGGTTCATGCATGTTCACAGTGCAGTGGGTGTGGGGATACTGGGTAGCTTGGAAGGATCCCCATATAACACCTCCACGTAGTGTGAGGCTTCCCCTGGGCACCAGGGTTCCCCTTAATGGCCCCCCTAAAGGTGACACATACATCAGAGTTCAATGCTGTTTAACAGTAGAGGGGTCAGAGGTTAAAGATGGTATTGATACAGTCAGATGGTGGGTGTTGACAGACTGCACTGGCCGATTCAGTGATTTTATAAGTAGTCCGAGAGCATGTAAGTATTTATTGGTATTTCTAAATAACCATACTATACACGATCAGATGGCAATGGGTTGCATCGGACGCCATGCTATTTTATGAGACAGTCTTGGTTTCAACTGGAACTACGTGGTGTTAGATGATATTCTAGGGTATTGGGTGGTAACTGTTAGCATTAAGTCACGTCATATGTTGGTGTGGTGGGGGCTTAATGGCAGACTCATTAAGGGATGCAAGATAGCAATAGATGGTATCAAATGACACTGGGTGGTGTCAAACTGTATGACAGCATTGACTGATGTGAAGCACAGGCCAGTGTCAGAATTCTAGGATGCATCAGGTGGTGACTGACAACATTGAATTGAGTTAGACAACATGAACATTGATTGGTTCAGGCGGTGTCTTGGTGTCAAACTGCATGGTACCCTGTCAGAGAGTGAGTGCTGTTGCATAGACATGTGTTGGGGTAGATGGAGAAAACTCACCCTCTCTGAAATATTTAATTCAATATTTAATCAAAGACCATTAAAAAGGTATTATTGGGCTGGTATTTGGAACAAACGTTATTAGTTACTGCCCGCACACCAACTAAAAAACTCACAATGGAGGATTCACTTGGATAGCCTTCTAAAATTGGGGCAGATTGCTGTTCACACCTTGTCACAAGCATCTACTAATTTGGTGCCCTGTGTATTTGTATCTTAATTGTCAAATGAAGAATCTGGCAATAAAGAGAATATGCGAGGATAAACCTTCACTTACAATAAATGTGAACACATTTCTCCTAACGGTGTATAGCGCTACTTAATACATCCATGTGTGCCTGAATGGTTGCATACAGTCTTCAATGGTAGGAGGAGATGGCTAGATTGTCTTCCTACCTGTACAGGCACAAAATTGATGTTGATAAACTGGAACGGGGTCCAGACTTTCCAGTTCATTTTCAGTGCCGACCAGTAGCCCACTCTCATCCTTTCAGACAATGCAGATAGGCTCTTCCCCTAGAACAGAGCATAGTGGTAAAGAGTTGCATATAGATTAATCACTGGCAAACTCCTTCAAACTGTTGTAAACAAAGATATTGCTACTACAAGAGTATGGCTGGGACTAGGGAGATGTGATCTGCAGCTAGAGATACTAGGAATCCTCCTGACTGGGCGAGGGATAGGAATGGATACAAAACTGGAATTGAGAAAATAGATGATAGGCACGAGGTTGTGTCTTAGAACCTGCAAATTGTAATACTGGGTGGGAGTGAAACCGTGACCTTAGATAATGGAGTAATCTGCCACAGGGATATCAGGAGAATGTGAAGCTAAGCTCTAATTGCAGCTATTGGAAACATTAAATCCCGTGTCTAAATGTGATTAAAGAATGCAGGCTTGGGACTAAAAAGGTGTGAAGCAGTGTCTGGAGAGCCCATGAAGCTGTGCAGCAGCCCCTGGTAATACTGGGGAGTTCCAAGGCTGCTAATGGGAACGGCTAAGCTATAACTGGGATTGAGTGAATAACTGACTGTATTTACATAGAAGGGGTGAAGGTATGAAGGCTTATACCAGGGAAGGTAAAAAAACAGGAACTGGGAGGGGGAGTGGACTGGGAGCAAAGAGGATGTGACTATATAATAAGTAAGCGGAAAAAAGCCCAAATCATACCAGTAATCCTCAATAAAGCGTTATCTTTCTTTTCACAGTTCTTAATACCATGTTGTGACCCACCCCCAGGCACTCAGTTGCTTTAAAAACAAAATAAATTAAAACAACATTTTACGTACGAAAATACATCCTACCATCAAGTGCAGTGTTTTATATCCTCCACACCTGGATAAACTCTTAATACCATAGTCTAGGAAGGGAGTATGAGAAGAACAAGTTACTTACCAACTCGTAACGTTCTTTCGATTGGATGTTCCTCCAACGTATTCCACATCTTTGACATGTAATGTCCACAGCTGTGTACTTCAGAAACCTTTTCGGCAGAGGGCGTCCTGCATCGATGGTGTCGAGTCGGTGTCCGTCGAAGGCCTCCGTCGAGGGAGACGTCACCGGATGTTATAAATCGGACGTACGGCACTCGTATCCTTAGTTTATGTTTTTTCCTCCATAACGTGTGACATGCACATATCCAATGCCTGCTTGACTGCACATAGCCTTGCGGAAACGTAAGCTACAATCTCATAGGAAATTCTCCAGAGGGGCAGGATGGGAGGGCGATGTGGAATACTTTGGAGGAACATCCAATCGAAAGAATGTTATCAGTTGGTAAGTAACTTATTCTTCGAATGGATTGTGTCCTCCAACGTATTCCACATCTTTGACAAGATTCCCAAAACAGTACCAGAAAATGGAGGAGGGAAAAGAATTTAGAGTACCTAATCAGATGGCGGAATAAAGAACCACCTTAAACAAAGGCCTTATCTTGACCATGGAGCGTATCCAAGGAGTAATGTTTAACAAAGGTGTGGATAGAATCCCATGTGGCTGCATCACAAATATTCCCCGTTGTAGGGCTGTGGAAGTAGCCACGCCTCTAGTGGAATGAGCTCGCAACCCTTCAGAAGGGTCCTTACCCACCAATCAGTAACATTCAGTAATGGTGAGGATAATCCACCTGGACAAGGTCTGTTTGGAAACAGCCTGGCCCAATCAGTGTCCAGCATATCCCACAAAGAGTTGATCGTCCACTCTGACCCTGGACAACCTAGAAATATAAAAGCTCAGAGCTCTTCTAGGGTCCAAACTATGGATGAGGAGGAGGATAGAAAGACAGAAGAACCACTTTCTGTCTTAAATGAAATTCAGACACTTCGGTAAAAAGGAAGGACGTACCCTCAGTACAACCCTATCCTTGTGGAGCACAGTAAATAAAGGGTGGCTTAGATGAAAGTGCCTGCAATTCACTCACTCTGCGAGCGGAAGTAACCGCAACCAAGAACACGGTCTTGAAAAAGACAATAATCTCAAAGGACAAGAGTGCAAAGATTCAAACTGAGCACACTTTAGGAATTTCAAAACCAAATTCAGATCTCGCCGTCCCCTTTCCAGGTGCCGGTTTGGGAACACATTAGGGAGCCCTTTAAGAAATTGGGAAATCAAAGGAACCTTAAAGAACATGCTTCAGACGAGCGCTTGAAGATAGACAGCGCTGCCAGGTAACCCTTAATGGTACCCACTTGAAGGCCCCTTTGGGCCAAAGAAAGCAAGAAAGACAAAACCACTGGAATGGAACACTGAAAAGGATCAACATTTTGTCCTCTGCACCAGTCGCAAAACTTACGCCAACGGTACAGGGATTTTGTTGCTGGCCTCCTGGCCGAGAGCAACACCTCCATCATGTCATCCGGGAGGTCCCAATCCTTATACCTCAACCTTTCAGATACCAAGCGTGAAGGTTGAGAGTCCTGACCTCTGGATGGAGAACCTGACCCCCCCTACCCCGAAACCCACCCCACCCACCCACAAAACCCACCCCACCCACCCACAAAACCCACCCACCCACACGCCACCCCTCGGGCATCGGGAGAAGATCCTCTCGGTAGGGAAGAAGGTGTAGAGGGCAGATGGACATTTCTAGAAGGTCCGGGTACCACGCTCTCCTGGCCCAATCCAGAACAATGAGGATCATGTGGGATCCAAACCTCCATAACATCCTTAACAATTGAGGGATGACGGGGACTGGAGGAAACGCATAAAGCAGTGGGAATGACCACTCCACTACGAATGTGTCTCCTAAGGCTCCTTTCGGAGGAAATTTCCGGGAGCAGAATCTCTCGCACTTCCGGTTGGCACTGGTGGCAAAGAGATCCACTTATGGGGTTCCCCAAAGGGCGAAGATCTCCAGAAGCACTTCCTGGGCCAACTCCCACTCGTGAGAGATCGTGCTCTGCCTGCTCAGAGCGTCCGCCACCGCATTGTCCTCTCCGGCCAGATGAACTGGTCAGAGCGAAATTCCCTGCTGGATTGCCCAGAACTAGAGCTGCATTGCCTCTCTGCACAATGGGAGTGACCCTACCCCCACACCCTTTTTTGTTGAGGTAATGCATGGCCACTGTGCTGTCCGTCATGATCAGGACACTCTTCCCCCGCTCAGACGGCAGAAAAGTCTTCAGGGCCAGCCTGATGGTCTTCAACTCTAACAGGTTGATGTGGAGTTTGGACTCCGACGGAGACCAACGACCGCTGGCGGTCAAGTCTTCGGCATGAGCTCCCCATCCTGTGAGGGAAGCGTCCGTCACTACAGTCACCTTCGGCCACAGTTGCCAAAACGGCTCCCACTTCATCAGATTCCCCTCATTGGCCCACCACAGTGTCAGTCTAGAAATACGGATACCTCTACTCTGAGAACGCAAACGCATTTTGGTGGCCATGGGCCAACCGTCTCATGCACGATATGAGTTTGCCAATGAACGGCCATTTTGATGTAACAAGAATCGCCATTTTGTTTTCTAACCATTGCTCATTGCTTTCTGTTCCTATTGCTTCGCAGTATATTTTCCACTTACACTGCTCGACTGTGAAACATTGTTGTCTGTATATGAAAAGGACAAGGCCGCAGGGTCGTGAGGATAACAAGAGTTCACTGAAACACAAACGTAGGCAGCGCCAGGAAGAATGCCCGGCTCCCTCCCGAATGTAGCCTTGAAGCAGAGCTGCAGGGCATTTAATCATTTCACAGCTGCCAGCCAGTCTCGTTATGTGGTAGAATATGTTAGAATAATACCGCTAAAGGCTTGAATTATGCTTTTCTTACGGCCCCCCTCTGCTGAGACCGCTAGAGCATGTCGGCTCCCAGGACGCAAATAGCACCTGATAGATAGCAAGGTCCGTAATGCAACTCCCACCCGTATGTAATTCGCTTCCAAGAACAGAAGCGCCGTGTTCTATTCAATAACCGAAAGATGCCTACGCACTCACAAATTACAAATTGTTAATAGAATAGATGTTTGAAGGTGTCATAGTGGTCGGAGATGTCCATCATCACACCAAGTTCAAAGAAACCCAATAAAGGGGGGAGTGTTAAACATGTCATAGCTGATTGTTTGATATGCATTTTGTATATGTAACTGATGTACGTAATTCGCTCTCTTGCGTCCCCTCGAGGTCTAGAGACACACGTCGCGAGGCGTGAGACCGAGTTGGCCAACTGAGACTTTTGCTTTGCAATAAAACCCTAGCTTTGGGAATACAACCTCGAGTCTGGCGTCTCTATCGTGTGTGGTGACCCGCCTTGTTTCCATAGACGTCAGGGTCCCCTATGGGCCCCTTTCAAGATGGCGCCCGAATAGGGACCCTCCCCCACTTGTTCCATCACGTAACGTTGTAATTGAGAAAGGCAGAGGACGGCGAGGACGGGACGATCGAGCCGGGATGAAGAGGTGTTCGGGGCACCCTGTAAAAATGATGAGACTCCTTTGCAGATCTGCACACATCTGATCCCTGATCGACGTGCCTGGCTAGAGAACAAGGAGGCGAGGGTCCCGAAACGAGGCGGAAGCCAAGAAACGCAGACACGACGTCGTTTGGTGCGTCAGTATACAGACGACTTGATTTATCAGGTGAGTCATTCCCCGATTCAAAGCATCCTGATATTGGTTGAGAGTTGACTTTGCAAAATCAAACGCCCTAGGGAAGGTTGATTAACCAGGGGGAAGGTTGAAACATGCCTGGGGTATTGTCCACCCTAGCAGGGTTTTTCCGCTGTGTTAGACAATCTTTGGAAGATGGCCAAAGTGCACCACCTGGGGGAACGCCGGCGTTTAAGATGTATGTGAAGTATGGAGTGGGTGCGATAATATTCTGTGAGACTTGGCATAGGCAAACCAGAAAGCAACATGACCATCAGTGGCCGATTAATGGTAGTTTTGAGATAGCGAGGATAGACAACCTGGAAAGGGTTTTGATAAGAAAGAAAGCGTGTCCTGCAGCATTTGAGACTATTAAAGACTGGAAAAAGGAAGCAATACTCAGATTTAAAAGAAGAGGAGGAGTGGACTGAGAGTCTAAGAAGGGCAGGCAAGCGTGACCAGTTGAATATAGAAAAGATATACCCACAACGAGAATTACACATAGCAGATGAATAGATAGAAAATATATTGACCCATACAAAACAAGGCCCAAGATCAGAAGTATGACCAGACACGTCAGTAGCTATTGCCCAGACCCCACCCGTAGCTCAAGCTCCCCCTCCGGTAGCTCAAGCCCTCCCACAGCCACAGACCGCGCATGTAACACTTCCTATTAGCCAACTAGGCCCACAACAGACACTCCCTGTTCCCATTGTCCCATCCGCACCTCCCGCCTTAGACACAGACTCGGTACCGTCCGTTCCTCCTGGGGTTGAAGTTGAAACCGCGGGGGCAAGAGGCGGGACTGACCAACGGGGGTGCACGAGGGTAACCCGCAGCGCAATCAGCAAAGAAAGGAAGGTGGAATTGCAGCAACAGGCAGAGATGTATATAGACGGGAATGATGGGACGGCAACATTGGCTTCGATATATGACTTCCATAGAAGCAACGAAAGACAGGTAGTGTTGGAATGCATGGGTGAATATTTGGTGGAGAAATGGAAACAGCTAATTGGAAATTACCACCGCAGCGATTGTTAGATTTGAATGCATTAGCATGCTGTAGGGAGGGGGATGAAGAAGTGAGAGAAACAGACTTTTTGAGCTTAGAGATGAATTAGATAATGATTATGTCGAAACGTCTACTGCACCTGTCAAAGTGTTTACTACACCTGCATACAGGCGTAGGGATATCGGGAGACTTGGGAAGGGGGAAAAGGGATCACATAATAAACAGCAGCAATTACCATCGCCGGGGCAGAAGGAGATGGTGAACGAATTATCGTGCTAAAACAGGTGGGGGCAGACTTGAAAGAATGTCTAATAAGAACACAGGTACTATTGCAGCAAGTAACAGGACATAATATAGGGGGAGGGAACGCACAAGGAAGGAGTAGTTCGAATATGCATGGGGGAACAGTGGGACCGAATCAGTGTGCATATTGTAAAGAGGAAGGACGTTGGCGAGCGCAATGCCCGCACCTACAGAATAGAAATGGGTCTGGTCAGAGGAGACAGCATAGAGGACACCCAGGAGCGAATGGACCAAATAGGAATAGTATGCAGCAGCATCATAATAACGGAGGTAATCAAAACCAAGGCCAAAACCAAAATGCCCCAAACCAGAGTCAGGGACAGCAAAATCAACAATATGGAAATCAGAGTGGGGGAAATAGAGGGAAGAGTGGAAATATTTTCGATACACAACCAAACACGTATTACAGTAATAGTAATGATTACACATCGGACGATGTGTTATTTCCCCAATAGGAGACAGCCCAGGACAGGGGTCGGAACCAGTGTCTATTCCCGTGAATCAGAGAGGACCCTACGTAGAAATGAGAGTCGGGAATGAGGAGCACCGCTTTCTTGTAGATACAGGAGCACAGAAGTGTTCAATAGACCATCACTTGGTTCCGGAGATACCACTGTCAGGGCAAAATAATATTTCCGTAGGGTTCGCAGGTACACCAGTCATAGACCCAGTGTCCAAACCAGTCCCAGTTACCATAGGACCATTTACTGAATATTGTCCTTTCCTTCTAACAGAAAATTGTGGAGAAAATTTGTTGGGATTAAATTTGTTGAAAAAACTAGGTTCTGTTATACATTGCACGGCAGACGGAGTGTTTCTAACGATATGGCCACACGATGCCCCTGTGTCAGAATTCATGTCTGAAGCGTTACCAGAGGAGCTAAGTAAAGTACCAACCTGTATATGGGCAATGCATGACAACGATGTGGGATGTTTAAAGATAGAGCCAGTAAAGATTATTTTGAAAGAAGGTGTTACCCTACCGCGAATACCCCAATACAGAATTTCGGTTGAAGGTGAGAAAGGATTGAAGAGTATTGTTACTGATTTGGTGAAATTAGGGGTAATCGAGGAAATCACAGGCAGTACATGCAACAGCCCGATTCTTCCCGTTTATAAAAAAGGAGGTAATCAGGTACCATACCGTTTCATAATTGATCTACGCGCATTGAATAAGGTAGTAGATCCGCAATTTCCTCTAGTGCCAGACGTCACTACAATATTGACAATGATACCTGTTTCAGCAGACTATTTTAGTGTAGTAGATTTGAAAAATGCATTCTTTAGTATTCCAGTGGACAAGGACAGTAGATATTTGTTTGCGTTCACATTAGGAGGACGATCATTTACATTTACGCGGATTCCGCAAGGTTACACGGAAAGTCCAAGTATTTACAGTAGAGCATTAAAAGAACAGCTAGACATGCTGGAATTACCCATGGGTTGTGTACTTTTGCAATACATAGACGATCTATTGCTGGCTGCAGACACAGAGGAGATTTGTAAAGAAAGCACTGTATTACTACCGTTAAACCTAGCGGCACATGGCCATAAAGCTAGTTTGAAGAAATTTCAGTATAATCGAAAGGAGGTGGCTTATTTGGGCTACCTACTTTTAAAAGGAGGGAGAAGACTAACGCCAGAACGCATAGAAAGTATTTCTTGTATGTCTATTCCAAAGACACAAAAAGGAGTCAGAGCTATATTAGGCATGGCTTCATATTGCCGACAATGGATTGGTAATTTTGCGTTAATTGTGAAACCATTAGTGAATTTAACTAGAAAAGATGCGGTTATGCCTTTGCAGTGGGATGAGGAATGTCAGAGAGCATTTGATGGATTGAAAACTACATTATGCTCGGCTCCAGTTTTGGGTACACCCAACTATGAGAACATTTTTAGACTATTTGTGTGTGAAAGTGAAGGATGTGCATTGGCGGGTTTGACACAGGAACAAGGTGGAAGAAATAGGCTGTGCAGCTATTTTTCTTCTGCGCTGGACCCTGTAGCGCACGCACTACCACGATGTTTGAGATCTGTCGCGGCGGCTGCTGCGTCAGTGAAACAAACGGTAGGGATGGTATTGGGGCACACTTTAATTCTGATGGTGCCACATGCCATAGACGTTCTATTAAATAGGACACAGACGCAACACCTCACCTCTGATAGATTGACAAGATATGAGATTATCTTGTTCACGCCCCATATCCATATTATGAGGTGTAGCGCTTTGAATCATGCAGAATGAATGCCACTGACCTTAAAATAAATTGGGAAGAATGAATCCACCCCCCCCACGATTGCTTAATGGTCACTGAGGAAGAAACCAAGGGAAGAGTTGATTTAAGTGATATTCCACGGAAAGAGCCAGATGGAGAGTTATTTTGTGACGGCTCATGTTTTAAATTACCAGATGGCACGACAACTGCCGCATACGCTATCACTGCCCTAGAGAGTGTTGTAGAAAGTAAAAGAATCCCCTATAATTCAGCACAAGCCGCGGAAATAATAGCATTGACCAGAGCCTGCGAGATTTCTGAAAATTTGAATGTGAATATATATACTGATAGGCAGTATGCTTTTGGAGTGGTTCATAACTTTGGTCGACTCTGGGCTGAGAGAGGGTTTCTGACATCACATGGTGCCAGAATTCAACATGGCACTTTGATTGTACGATTGCTGTCTGCACTCACGTTTCCAAAGCGCCTAGCAATAGTGAAATGCGAGGCACATAAAAAAGTAACATACAAAGTAGGAGAGGGAAACGCGTTTGCAGACAGAATTGCGAAACAAACTGCCACTGATTTGAATACCAAGATGATGACGGTTCAGACAGAGGAAGTACCCTGTATGATAGAAGATGGAGTTGCGACTGTCAAAGAAATGCAGGCCGAGGCTACGGCCGATGAAATACAGAGATGGGCAGAGGGATCTGCTGAGTTGGATCTGGAGGGTTGTTGGGTAGACAAGGGAACTAGAAACTGGATGTTGCCAAATTCGTATGTGACTGCAATAGTCACAATGGCCCACAGCCCTACGCACATCTGTGCCAAAAAAATAATACAGCACCTTTCTACAGTATGGCAGAATGTAAACATAAAAAAGAATGCAGAGAGGTTGGTGCAGAACTGTATCACGTGTTTTAACACAATGTAGGAAAGGAAACAGTGACTCCAACAGGCAGTTTTGGCCCGCCCTCCATGCCATTTGAGGTAATCCATTTTGATTTCACAGAGAAGGAGAGGTGCCAAAACTTGAAATACGTCTTGGTGGTGATCTGTGCATTCAGTAAGTGGGTGGAGGCATATCCTTTGAAAGATTGCACAGCAATGAGTACGGCAAAAGTAATGTTGAAGGAGTACTTTTCCAGATTTGGCTTGCCCCGGGTCCTATGGTCTGATAATGGACCGCATTTTGTGGGTGCAGTGGTATTAAAGATATGTGCTGGTCTCCAGATTGACAAGAGATTCCATAGTTCAAGGCATCCGAGTACTGCCGGTCTTGTGGAGAGGCACAACGGGATTCTTAAATCAAAGATTAGCAAGATTTGTGCGGGAAGCAAGTTGAGTTGGGTGGATGCATTACCAATAGCACTATTATGCATGCGTACGTCTGTACAGGCTAAAACGGGGCTCTCCCCGTACGAAATCGTAATGGGGATGCCCGCAAATGTTGGTGCGCACCTCAGCCAAAACGACTTAGTGAGATAGAACATCCTGTGCTTAGTACTTATTGTGGCCTTTTAATGCAGAAATTGAATTTGATTCATCAGCAGGTGCAGGAGGCATTACCAGGGAGATACACCGGTCCGGACACGCGCTGGAGCCAGGAAACTGGGTGCTGCTAAAAAACTTTGAAAGAAAGTCATCATTAGCACCCAGGTGGCGCGGGCCCCATCAAGTACTTTTGGCAACGCAGACGGCAATACGGGTGAATGGAAGGAAGTCGTGGATCCATGCCCCCATGCCAAGAAGATTCCAACTGCACTGAAAGTCTTGCCTGACACTGATGTCCGGAAAGAGACAGCGGTCCCAGAAACGAAAGAAACTGTTGCCAGTGAGCAGCCACCTAATCTGCCAAAACGAGAAGTGAAACTCGAAACAAAGCCTGAGACGATTGCCAAAGAGGGGGAAGGGCAAAGAGAGCCCCAACGTTGCCCAGCAGAAAAGACATCACTGCTGACCGACGCAAAATCTGCCTTGCAGATACCAGTAAAACCAAATCGTGTACCCCTTTGGTGCCCACCAGCACGCAAAAAAATGGATCTGCATCATTGGCGCGGCGCACACCAGCACCTGCAGTAGCGCCACAGGCTGACTTCAAGCCTGAATCTGAAAGTGCACCAACACTGTTCACGGATCATACGACACCAGGAGCAAGGCGATACAACCTGCGGCCTCGGAAGACAAAGTGATCCGCAGTCTTTTTGGTGTTTATGTCAACCTCTGGTTCAGCTCATGGACAGAAGAAGGAACCAGAGGTGTAGAGGAGAGAAGCGTGAGAATTGTGCAAGTCGACAATTCAAGACTTGCGGCTACTCGGTGCGATCATAAAAAGTACATGTATCCGGAACCAGAGCGGACAAGCTGGGCGCACATGATACTAAGGCGATAAGATAACTAATCAAAGGTCCTCTGAGCAGTGAAAGTGGGGACAAGTGATCTCGCCTAAAAACAAATAATCGAATCCAGGTTAAAAAGGACAGGCAGAACTGAACTGTGACAATTCCATTAAACTTATAAACATCAGAGCAAGCATGATGAAGAGAGATATCCACAACAAATTGTGATAAGGAAGAAGGACGACGCGAAACATGGCGGGACCAGTTCCAGCCTCCTCCTGAACCACCACCGCTGAGAATGAGTCAGTTATAAAGACTATGGGCCTCATTACAGAGACGGCGGTAAGGGTTAACGGTCACCGTTAATGGTACCGGTGACCGTTAACCCTTACCGCCTTACTACAAGGTCCCTTTGCGGGTTGGAGACTTTAACGCCTGCTTTTTGCAGGTGTTAAAAACCAACCCGCAAAGGGACCAGGGAGCTAATTACGGTACCGGAATTTGCGGTGCCGTAATTAGCACCTTCCCCATTCCCATTATGCCCTATGGGGCAAAAATGGGAATGGGGAAGGGCAATGGGGGAAGGGGGAATTACCGCCCCACCAACCTTGGAATAGGGCAGTAATTCCCCTTTCCACCAAGGCGGTGCCGGTATTTTGCCGGCATGGACCAAGGTGCAAAAAGCACCTTGGTCCACCGCCGTCCGTGTAATGAGGCCCTATAAGTTTAAGAAAAACGCATGGTAAAACAAATTGTATACTGGTACTAACGATAATAATGTGCTTTATGAGTGTGGTAGCACCAATATCGACAGCCCTAATATTATGGTGGGTAGAAACAATACACCCATTAGAAATGTTTTTACCAATAATTAATATATCCACTACTGAAAGCCTGGTTCAGGTGATCATTTATACCCTAGCCCCAATGGAAGAAAAACACAGGGAAGGTTTTGGAAATAACACCTTACTGCTGATAATGAACATGACACATGCAATCCTGAAGAAAACAAACTGCTGGGTATGTGCCCATTTACCACAGCATGCCGGAAAAGGAATAGGGTGGTATGTGCAGCCATTACCATTAAGTTCTGCATGTAGTGCATCTTTAGGTGCAATGTTCTATGGGAAATGCAATGAGAGTAATACGGGTCATTTAGACAGAACCAACATGAATGAGTTTGAGGAGATAATAATGAAGCCTGTGGGTTGTTCCATTTTCCATAAAGCACAAGTAATAGCCCCAGAGCCCGCGAGGAGAAGTACACGGAAGATAACACGACAAAATAGACGAGATAGATTGTCCCCGCCAGAAAAACATCTGTAATGACGTTTCGTGTGAGAACAGAAGGGGACAAAGATGCAATTCCCCCATCTTACACGGTGAATTAAAGCCCAAGAACTGTCCCTTTTTGTCTAAAAAAGAAAGGCTCTTTTTCAGTCGGAACATATACTGGTTGTATGAATACAGTGGTACTAAGATGGGAAATAGAACCAGTATACGTAGGTGATCTAGTTTATTTTATATGTGGAGAGAAAGCATACCCTTGGTTGCCCAGAAACTGGGGAGGTACATGGTACCTGGGGCTACTGTTCCCAGGAGTATTCCTCTTAGAAACAGCAGCCATGGCCAGATTATCCAAAACTAGAGTCAAAAGGACTGACAAAGGTGTTTTAATAGCAACTGATGTAGCGAAATCATTAATTCCATTCTTAGGACAGATAGTGAACTCCTATAATATAAGGCAACTGTCCAGAATCCTAAAGAATACAATAAACACAACAACAGATATATTATTTAACATGACGTTGGAAGAAAGGAATCAGGTTAATGACGCTGCAAAATAGAATAGCTCTCGATGTTTGATCGTGGGGGAATTTGCAAAATAATGGGATCAGCATGTTGCGTTTATGTCGATGACTATTCCCCCACGATCTTTGAAGCAATAAAGAAAATGCACGTTCTAAGCTCTGAACTCCCTACTGGAGAAGGGAGCTGGGGAATAGGATCCTGGTTTTGGGGAATGTTACGATCTTGGGGATGGAAGTTGATCTCAATATCAGTAGTGGTGTTCGGAATATTCCTAACGTGCTGTTGTATACATTGTTTACCCATAGTTTGTGCTGAGGTAACTGAGGGATGTACGGAAGGATGCATGCATATGATAACAAAGAAAAAACAATCTCATGATCAAACTAGCACAGACCCAAATGAGATGAGCAGTAAAAGAGTTGATGGCAATAGATATTGATGAAGACAATGATGTCCACGATAGCATGCAAGACTCAGACATAAGTACTTCAGATTCATCATCGCTAGAGGAGGTTTGAATAAATAGATGAGACGTTTGACATACGGCCAAAGGAGGGTTTTTCAGTCTAGACATACAGATACCTCTACTCTGAGACCGCAAACGCATTTTGGTGGACGTGGGCCAACCGTCTCATGCACGATATGACAAAATATAGGTTTTCGAGTTTGCCAATGAACGGCCATTTTGATGTAACAAGAATCGCTATTTTGTTTTCTAACCATTGCTCATTGCTTTCTGTTCCTATTGCTTTGCAGTATATTTTCCGCTTACACTGCTCGACTGTGAAACATTGTTGTCTGTATGTGAAAAGGACAAGGCCGCAGGGCCGTGAGGATAACAAGAGTTTGCTGAAACACAAACGTAGGCAGCGCCAGGAAGAATGCCCGGCTCCCTCCCGAATGTAGCCTTTAAGCAGAGCTGCAGGGCATTTAATAATTTCACAGCTGCCAGCCAGTCTCGTTATAAGGTAGAATATGTTAGAATAATACCGCTAAAGGCTTGAATTATGCTTTTCTTACGGCCCCCCTTTGCTGAGCCCGCTAGAGCATGTCATCTCCCAGGACGCGAACAGCACCTGATAGATAGCAAGGTCCGTAATGAAACTCCCCCCCGTATGTAGTTCGCTTCCAAGAACAGAAGCGCTGTGTTCTATTCAATAACCGAAAGATGCCTTCGCACTCACAAATTACAAATTGTTACTAGAATAGATGTTTGAAGGTGTCATAGTGGTCGGAGATGTCCACCATCACACCAAGTTCAAAGAAACCCATTAAAGGGGGGTGTTAAACATGTCATAGCTGATTGTTTGATATGCATTTTGTATATATGTAACTGATGTACGTAATTCGCTCTCTTGCGTCCCTCGAGGTCTAGAGATACACGTCGCGGGGCATGAGACCGAGTTGGCCAACTGACACTTTTGCTTTGCAATAAAACCCTAGCTTTGGGAATACAACCTTGTGTCTGGTGTCTCTATCGTGTGTAGTGATCCGCCTTGTTTCCATAGACGTCAGGGTCCCCTAGAAGATCCTTGGAGACCGAGATTGGAATCTGAACGGGATCCGACATCTTGCCTGATAACTGTGACCACTACATCTTGAGGACCCATTCCAGGGATCTCATCCTCAGCCTGGCCTCTGGCACCAGAAAAATGCAGGATGCCATGAGGCCGAGCAACCATAAGAATTCGAAAGCCTGGAGACTCTGTGCATATGGTGGACACGTTCTAACATGCCCAATGTGATGAGCCCTTACCTTGGGAGGCGAGCACTTCCCCAAGGGCGTGTCCAACATAGCCCCGATGTACTGGAGCTGTTGGGAAGGCGTCAGATGCGACTTCTTGAAATTGTGGGAGAAGCCCAGCTTGTGGAGGGAGCAGCTGGTGAGACTGAGGTGATCCAATGCTTGCACGGGAGAATGCGAACAGATCAGCCAGTCGTCCAGGTAGGGGTAGACGTGAATCCCCCTTGCCTGATGTACGCTGCCATCACCACCATTAGCTTGGTGAAGACCCTCGGGCAGAGGTCAATCCGAATGGCAGGGCACGAAACTGAAAGTGCGAGTCGCCAGCCGCAAACCTCAGGTACTTTCTGTGCTTGGGATGAGACACCAACCAATCCTGAAATTGAAGGGCCTGATGGACTTGAGAAAGAGTGACCATCTTGAACTTGTCCTTCCTGAGAGGTCTGTTCAACCAACGCAAATCCAAGATGGGTCTCATTCCCCCATCTTTCTTTGGAATCAAAAAATTTAGGGAATACCATCCCTTGTTCCTCTCCGCTACAGGCACCAGTTCTATAGCGCCTTTCTCTAGCAGGGTCAAGATTTCCTGCACAAGGAGCTGATCTGGAAGTTTCAAAGAGAGATTCCCCGGTGGATTGTCGTGAGGCCGCTGTAGGAAGGGAAGGCAGTAGCCTTGGGTTATTGTATCCAGAACCCACAGACCCGAAGTAATAGCTCGCCATTCTTCGAGATGCGGAGACAGTCTGCCCCCAATTGACGAACCATGGGACATGGCCTCATGACTATTTTGGAGCGGCTGCGGCAGCGCCTGAAGGCAACGAGGCAGCTGCCTGAGCGGATTTGGCACCTCCATTTCTCCGACCACCACGGATAGTTTTATGCTGACCCCTTTGACTGGCAGCTTCTCTCATTCTACCAAAGGAGGAGTAGTAAGGAAAATAACCTCCCCTCCACTGCTGTCCCCTAAGACGAAAAGGCAGAGGTTGACGCACAGCTGCGCTTAAAGATGTTGCCACAGCTTTTGAAGTCTGCAACCTCTCAAGGCTCTCGTCAGCCTTGCTGCTAAACAAATGCGCGCCATCAAAGGGCATGTTCAAAAGACTGGCTTGCACATCCGGAGCAAAACCCTTCTGCAACCACGCAAATCTGAGTATAAGGGTGCTCGCAGCCATGGACCGGCTAACACGGTCGGCCATGTCCAAACACGACTGAAGGGATTCACACATAGCATCCTTGCCATCTTGCACGAGAGCAAGGAACCCATCCCTTTCTTCGCCCTCCGGGAATATGCTCAGCCGCAAGAGAGACAATTGCATAGAGTGTGTGAAAATCTTGCCAAGGCACAAGTGGAGTTGGCCAATTTCAGCGCCATACTCCCCCGCAGAAAACACCTTGCGTGCACAACCGTCAAAGCCTTTGTCGTCCCTATCAGGAGGGATGGTAGGGTACGCCGCCTGAACCACCAAACTCTCGGGAGTGGGGTGAGATGAAAGGTAGCTGGGGTCGCTACCGGAAGGGTGGTATTTTTAGTTAACAATTTGTTAACTGCCGGAAGAGATTCTGGGGTCTGCCAAGCAGCAGCCACTCTTTTCTGCAAGGTCAAATGAAAAGGTAACATCGGGTCAGAGGACGGACCTTGATCCAAAATATCCGTCAAGTCATCCTGAACAAAAGCTTCAGGAGGAGTGGACCAACCAAGATATTCCGTGACCCTAGCCATCAGTCTCCTTTAGGACAACTCAGCATGAGCTCCAGGCTCAGGCCTGCCAAATTCCACCTCAGAAGTGTCTAAGCCACTGGCATCATGAAGAGATTGCCTTAACTCTTCCAATCTACTATCCCCAGAAAAGACAGGAGCCACATCAGACTCAACAGGGTCAAAATCTAAATCTTACCCCTCCTACCCCTCATAGATGTCATCCAGAAGGAGGTAAAAGGGAGAATTCTCTCTTTAGGCTGAATTTCCTAACCTAGGGAGTGCCCCAGCAGCTTTGCTGGATTTCTAGAGTTTGTTTTTTTCTCCTGCCAAGAGTGAGACTCTTTTTTTTCCCACTCTTGGACATGATTTATGGTATTCCTTTGATTGGTAATGTGTTTTATGGGCTATGGGGTCCTTTACTCCATAGGGTCTCGTGTTTTTACTATGTGTGTTACACAGCACCCTCCGTGCAGTAACACAGGGGTGTCATAGTGACACCCCACCATAGACTCCATACTCTGGGACTGACTACTGTCTCCCAGGGCATGTAAAGTCACCATTGGCTTTACTAGTCCCAAATTATTAACAGAAACCAGTACAAACCATCATATTGTGGACGTACTGGTCGGGGCAATTTGAATGCCTTGGG
Organism: Ambystoma mexicanum; assembly: GCF_040938575.1. Lineage (NCBI taxonomy): Eukaryota > Metazoa > Chordata > Amphibia > Caudata > Ambystomatidae > Ambystoma > Ambystoma mexicanum. Next base: position 1,304,070,435 of record NC_090932.1, read on the forward strand.
GTCTGTTAGTGGAGGGGGCACGTCTCCGTCCCCCCTGATCGAGTTTTGGCTGGTGGCAGTGGAAACTACTTTTTATATTCGACAGCGAATATTTCCCTATGGGATTTTCCCATTGTTCGAGGCTACCAACTTTAATTATTTAATTCTCATAGCCTCGAACATACCGCCGGTTTATTTAATTAATATTCATTCTCTGGTTGGTATTTTTTGCCAAGACTCGATTCTGAAATGGCGTTTGTGTTCCCTTCTGTGACTCCAACCCAAGTCGAGCCCTTTGTTCCACTTTTTGGCAGGCTTCTCCACAGAAGCCTCCAAAAGTGGGGCCACTGTTTGGGTACCACAGGGGGTGTGGGAGGGGGTTTAGGCACCCTGGACTGAGTTACCTTGGTAACTCAAGTCGCACTCTTGTGTGATTGGCCCAAGTGGTGAGCCAGCCGGCTCACCACTTAGCATGTTTGATTGACAGCTAGGCTGAGTGAATGGGGGTATGCTGCATAAAAGCAGGGCTTTGGGGACTGGAACTTCAGAAGTCGCTACAGGACCCGAGAATCCGACGAGGGAGAAGCTGAGCCGACTTACCACCATGACACCACCAGTGGAGCCCGGCGGAACCGACTCACCACTTCCCGACGACAGAGAAGTTCTCCCGGCTGGAGAGGCTTCTTCCCCTGACTGGTGGGCACAACCAGTTTTACCTTCTTTTCTTTGCACCCCAGACCGGTTTATGGTCGAACTGCCCGTGCCAAGCACCCCGGCAACCGGATAGCCACTCACCACTGAACCGCGAATCAACGGACCGCTCCTTGTACCTGAGAAACTCTGCGGCTGGTTTCTTCCCTGGCAGTGCAACGGACTCCTGTCTTCCTCCACAACGAGATCTTCTCTTCCCCCGACTAAGCACCGACTTGCATCCGCTGCCAGGAACAACTGCCCCCGCTCAAGTGTTCTCACCACTTTAAGGTACCGTGTCCGCCAGGCCTCCCTTTATAAAGATTGCTACAAGGTAATAATAACTCAACCTTCTGGACTGGGCTGGCCGCCTTGACCCTCTAACTGGTCCCCTTTCTGTGGTCCAACTCCTTTTTGAACGATTACAAGACTTTTGTGCACTGCAACCATGTGACCTTGGACACATTTCGTTTCGATCTTCTTAAAGTGGATCTGGCCTACTGACTCTGAATTCACGGTTTTACTTTGCCTTCCTCTCTTGTTATGCTCTTGTAAAAGTGTTGGGATCTGTTTCAACTGGTTCTCTGCTTTTCTCTCCCTTTTTAAAATCAACTATTAGAGTGCCATCTACGTTAAGCGCTTACCGCTGTCTGAAAATAAGTGGGGCTTTAATTAAGACTTGTCTAATATTCTTTGAAGGGAGTGTATATCTTTTAGTGACCGTGTTTTTGAATTGCTTACTATTAGTGCCTGTGTGTTTTTCTAGATGTGGTTTTAAATAAATAATTATATCTCTTTTACACCAAGCCCTGGTCAGTGTTTACTTGTTCTATTGTGTGCTCTTGACCTATTGTGAATACTCTGTATACTGCCTAACTCTTCTTGAGGGAAGTCTGACTGCTCAGCCACAGCTACCAAGTGCATCTGTGTGGTACAGACTGCTACCATGTGGGTTTACTGCCAAACACCTGTAGTCCTAAATCTTTTGCAGTGGTCCCAGAGGGAACTGCACAGGTTTCTGCCTAACACCTGTCTCGGGACAGCCGAGGGTCTGGAGTCCTTAACAGGCCTTACAGACTTGTAAGTAGCCTTCCTTGGAGGATGCACAGTACCAGGGATCTCTGATGGCAAATCCCGGCCAAAAGGCCCCGAAGGAGTCGAGGGCGCCGATGGCTTCGGCATCGAGAGCGCCGACGGAGTCGACGCCGACCTCTCATTTTCTTCGGTCTCGCTGGGGATGAGGCTCAAGACCTGGAAGCACGTCTCTTGCAACCATCCTGAGCCTTGTCCGAACGGGACCTCGAAGGTTTCCGATGAGGATCGCGCCGAGGACCCGAGCCCGAAGGCGCACGAGCCACGGATCAAGACTGCTCCTTTCCGGCTTCATCAGAAGGCGCGGACGGAACTGTGCCCTGGGATTGGAAAATCGCCAGCATCTGCTCCCTAAAGGCAGCCCATTCCTCCAGAGTCAAGGACTTTGTTGGGCAAGCCATTTTCCTCGCGGCTCCATCCTCCGAAGACGACAGGGAAGGCAACTGCGCTTCCTAGAATGCCAAGACAAGGAGGACGAATGGCGTGAACCATTCCGGGACCGAGACCCCTGGGACTCCTGACGCGGAGAGTCGCCCCTCGATTCATCGGTGGACATCCCCTTAGACTTAGATTCACGGGACTTACTGGGTATAGAACCCCTACCTACCTGAAGCTTCCCCCTACACTCCTGCAAGGCCTTAACATCCCGGCAAGTCTTGAAGCCAGGCCGCCGAGGAGTCATAGGGGTCGAAGAAGAAGACATTCACGAGGAATACATGAGGCACGCCGAGTCTCCGAAGCAGACACGTTTGCAGAAAAAACTGAACTGAGGCTACGGGCGCCGTGCGTCCTATTTATATCATCCGGTGACGTCTCCCTCGACCGAGGCCTTCGAGGGACATGGGCCGACGCCATCGACGCAGGACGCCCTCTGCCGAAAAAGTTTCCTAAGTACACAGCTGTGGACATTACATGTCAAAGATGTGGAATACGTGTTGGAAGACACAATCAATTCGAAGTAGTGCTCTGACGAGGAAGGGATGCACCTCATTAATAACCACAGAAACCCATCAATCGCAGCTTTCTTTCAGAACAGCACATTTGGCTGATGACTCAGTCAGGAAATGTTTGTAGTGAGTAACAAATGTCACAGGTAGAGCCAGTGACATAGTCCCACGGTTCGACGTTTGTAAATTCTCCATTCTCAATGTCTTTCCTCGCCATGATCAGGGCAGCTTCAGATCCGGTGTTGACGTCCCATCATTAAGCATTTGTCCCAAGTCCATCCCTGTCCCTTCCTCCTCCTCCTCTTGTAACTGTTTTCAATACAGACAGCTTTGCAAATCCTCACCTCTGTACATTTCTAACCCATGCTTTCACCTCCGGTCCGGTGGGATGTTTCCAGGATATTGTGATGCGTCGTTTGGCTAGTATTTATATAAACTGGGCCATCTTCCTCTTGGTCTTATCCCTCTTCTTTTTCCCCGGCAGCAGCCCCAGCAAGCAAATAGTTGGCGTATACCCATACGTCCCTCGCACCAAAGCATTCATCTCGTCTATCACTGTACTGCAGAATGCCGTGATCACTGGGCAACCCCACACCATGTGCCAAAAACCTGTCAAATGTTCTCATCTAGGACAGGTGTGAGGGGCCCCGCAGCCCATGGCTTGCAGCCTCGATGGGGTCATGTAGACCCTATTTAAGAAGTTGTATTGGATCAGCTAGAAGCTTGTGTTTCTAGACACTTTGACATGTTCCCAAATCCTAATCCATGTCCCCTCTGTCATCTCCTCCCCTATATCTCTCTCCCACTTCCCCTTGACCTTCAAATCTAACCTCGATTTCCCCTCTCGGAGGCCCCCCTATAAATGTGCTCTATTCCAGTGTCACTAGAGCATGTAATCCCCTCCCACATAGTCGCTATCCTCTTCACCACTCATGCATACAATAGGAAGGATCCCCATGCATCGCATATTTCTCCCTCCATTGCTCGAACGTGATCAGCTGCCCCTCTTTGAAAAAAGTTCCCAGTGTGTGGCACCCCCCCTGTAGCCAGGGGGAAAATTATATCTCTCACCAAGGTCCACATTTTGCCATTGAACCCCAAGGGGAGGTCAGGGCTGTACAACCTCTACCCTGGGAATTGCCACCCTTCCCATCAGGGATATCGGCAAGGTCTTCCAAAATTGCATCCCTCACGCCCGCCAATGCCATACCCGTATTATGTTCAAACGTCTCCTATATCTAATGGAAGATCTGCACTCCCAGGTACAGGAAGGACTCACAATCCCATTTAATGCCCCAATCTGGGAGCTCCTCCTTCCCTTTCCCCCGAAGGGATGCTAGAGGGAACAAAACAGACTTGTCCGTATTTATGCAGAATCCTGATAGCTTCTGGTACTGCCCCAGCACTTCTAGTAAGATCGGCACGTATACCCGGGGATTACCCACATACAATAGGGCATCATCTGCATAAAGTGAGTTGCTGTGCTCGATCCCCGTTTCCGGCAAACACTTCCTAAAATAACAAGCCAATCACTCCAACGCCATAGCAAAGAGGAGTGGCGATACTGGGCCACTGCCTCGTCCTCCTCTCGAGCATTGCAAAGCCCACTGCCCAGTTTTCACCCTGGCCATGGGATCTATATACATAAATTGGAACCATTGCCTCATCTTAGGGCTCAGACCAAACGCCTCCAGAAATTTAAATAACCATGTCCACTCCGAGTGAAAGGCCTTGACAGCGTCTAAAGACAATAAGGCCATTTCCCCCTTTTCATTGCGTGCATGCTCCATTATATAGTGCAGACTCCTCAGGTTCATGGAGGTATTCCTGCCCTCACAATCCCACATTTGTCCGGATGCATCAGGCACGGGAGTAGCCTGGACAACCTGCTTTCTAAGATCTTCCCCAGTATCTTTGCGTCCACATTTATCAGGAAAAGCAGTCTGTAAGAATCACAGTGATACAGATGTTTGTCCCTCTTCAACATTACAGTGAGGAGGGCTTCCCTCATAGACTTTGGAAGCAACCCTTTCTCAAACGCTCCATCAAAGACCTTTTTTTCGGTTGGGGAACTAGCAGCTTTGCCCAGGTATGGTGGGAAATCATCGATCCCGGGGACTTATTCCTCTGCATGGAGCGTATGGCTGCCATAATGTCCCCCTCACTCGCGGAAATCACACTTCACGCAATACATCTATTGCTTCCTCTTCCACATATAAGGCCTCGCTATGCTACAGGGATTAATAATATTCTTGAAACACCCTAGTAATCTCCTCCTGCGATGTCACCAGGATCATAGAGCTGCGTGATGGTAGTTCTGGGCATCTCCCTTCTAATTAACCATGCCAGTAGGCGACCCGCCTTACCCCCCTCCCTGTGTATCCGCTCAGTGTACCGTTCCCAGTCATATCAGAGTAGCGCCTCCTGCAAGTCTCGATGTCTCTGCAACTCCCCAGCAAGTTCCTCCCCTACTCAGTCTCCACCAATTTGCTCTGCTTCTAGGTGCTTAACATTCTGCTCTGCCTGTTTCAAGGATTCATTAAGGGTCTTGCGTACTCCCGCGGTCTTCGATATACATGCCCCCCTCAATGTCAACATAAAGGCGTCCCACCTCACCCTCACGTCCTTCAGGGACCCCTCATTGAGATCAAAGAACCAAAATATTTCCTCTCACACCGCTTCCCTAAAGGGTGCCTCCTCCAACGCCTCCAATTTCAGTTGCCACAGTGGAATAGGTGGGAGTCTTCTGGACCATCTGTATTCTGTGACCAACAGCTCATGATCCGACAATATCCGCCCCAGGTATTCAGTTTTCAAGAACCTACCCACGTGCTCCCTCTGAACAAATAGATAATCTAATTGGGACTACATACCATGCACCCGGAAGCAAAAAGAGTACCCTGTTCCTCCCAATGGGATCCCCGGCATAGCTCTATCAGCTCCAAGTCCCGTACAACCCCCTGGGGCGAGTTAGAACACCTCGATCTTATTGGGTCAGACGTCCCTGATCTGTCTTGTACTGGGTTCAGCCAGCAATGAAAATCCTCTCCCCAGATGAACATTCCCATCCTACCTCCCCCCACCCTCTCCCTCACCACCACTCAACTAGAACACAGAGATACTATGACACCATTCGGTATAACTGTTCTCATATCAACATCTGCCGCTCACTCCCCATCACTCTAAGTAATCATTGCTGGTCTCGCACCCCCAGCCAAGCGTTCTCCTCAGGCCTAACGCTGCCACTCTCAGTCTGGATAATTACGGCCAGATCGAACACATACTCCTGACCGATCAGCCACCACACCTACCGCTAGGAAGCAGCTACCACAGGAATTTCGCACCAGCTGCACACATACCAGATGCACACACGCACCTTTGGACTCTCTCCTCTCCCTCTACTGACCAGAACTTCGGTTCCCAAGGGCGTTCAACCTATCAGCGCCTTCAGACCATACCAATGGTACATAAGGCGCTATATAAGTGCAAAATAACATAACATAACCGAATTGAAGTACGCCTCGATGTCCACATTTGGTGTGTAGGAATTCACCAGACAGAAGAGCTGTCCCTCCAGTGTCCCACACAGTATCAACGTTCTGTTCTCCGAGTCCACCCACGTGTCCTTGTGTGCATGGGTATCCACTCTTATCCAAGTCAAGACTCCCCTCATATAAGAAGAGTATGTAGACCCATATACTCTACCTCCCCACTTACTACAAAGCTCTGCCAAATCTGGACCTAGCAAGTGCGTCTCTTGGAGCAATGCTATCTGTATCTCATTCCGCTTCAAGTGTGCCCTGACTTTAACCGTTGTTACCCTAACCCCCAGGCCCCTTACATTCAAGGTCCCCATCTCAATTGTTTTAACACCCAGTCCTTTCCGTGTCCATGTATAGACCCACCCTCCTTCCTTCGTCGTTCCCGCCCAGCCCTTGCTGTGTATATCACAATCAACATCAAAACAATTGCACCATACCATAGACAAACCAGTAAACTCGTTTAAGCTGTAACCTCCCAACTACCTTCCCACTCCTCCTTCCTTTCCGATGCTCCTTCAGCAACCTCCTCCCTCCATTCCCCCGCCATGATCTTCTTATGAAACAATCCCTACTCTCTTCACAACACCCCCCTCTACCCAGATAGTGTAGCTCACCCCTTCGCAAATCCAGCAGCGCCCCGTTGCTGTTTCCAACCCCACCCACCTCCCCTCCCATTAGTAACTTTCCCAAATTACATATGCTGCAGAAACCTTCCACACTCCAGTGCAGCCGGTCCTTGCCGCTAGTCATTCTTAAAGTTTGTGATAGAACCATCCTGTGTTCTCACATTGTCACAGCCCCCCCAAACATTTGCACTCCAACATCCAACAACATTCAGTTTGTGCTCCAAAAGCAGTGCACTGCCTTCCATTTCTGTCATCTTTGTGTGAGCTTCCCCTTGGGTTGTTCCGGTTGCTCTTGTGAGGCCTCTCCATCTCAGATTTTCTGAACTTCCTTCCGCGGCTTTCCTAGACTACAGCCATGACCAGGCTTCCGATGGCGAAAGAAAAAAGTGTGAGGTCCCATATGCCAGCACTTTCAATTTTGACGGATAGAACATCGTGTATTTCAACTACTTTCCCGGAGCTTCGGTTCACTGCATCAAACGACTGCCTCTGCTTTTGCACCTCTTAAGTGAAATCCGGGAAAATAAGGATCCTTAAATGTCCCTGCTGTATACTGCCTACTCTTCTCACTTCCGGTAGGATTACATCCCGGTCCCGAAAGTTAAGGAGTTTGGCCACTATCATCCTGGGTGGCGCCCCCGGTGGCGGCTACCGGCCCGGCACCCTATGTGCCCTCTCCACTGTGAATAATTTCTAAAGGCCTCGTCGGCGTAAAGTGTCCAGTACAGGTTTCCCCACAAATAGTTCTGTGCAGTTCTCTTCTTCCTCCGGCACTCCCACCCATCTGATATTACATCTCTGAGAGCAGCCATCTATATCCTCTGCCCTGTCTTCAAGGACTCTGGCCATGCCCACCAGGCCCTTGACTAGATTCTGCAATAGCACCACACCACGTCCTCTAGATCACTGACCCGTTGTTCCACCTCTGACTGTATCATTCACTTTCTTCAGGTCCGCCCGCACCAAGGATACACCCACCGCCCACCTCCTGTATCTTGGTTTCCAATGCCTTCCTTGAGACCTGTATTGCTGCCATAAGGCTCTCCATTGTGACTGCCCCACCGCCAGCTCGGCATCAGTTTCTTTCTGCTGCTGGCCCATGGTTTGCTTCTGCTGTTTTGATTTGGCCGCCACATACACCTCCATCTTTTGTTGCCATTTCACCATTGTTTCTTCCTATGGGGATATTGCCGCCACTGTAAATAATGGGCTCCCCACTCAATGGGCGTCCTCGCATAGTCTAGGATGTAGCTGTGGGCCTTTCTATATGCCCCTCACTTTGTGGTCCCAACAGGCTGGGGTCCCTCCTCCTTATTTCCACTGCAGCAGTTAGACTCTCTTTCCCCTAGTGCACAGCCAAGCTCTATGCAAGTGCTGGCCCCACTCTATAGTGAGGGATCTTTTTGGGTGGTCTTTCTGTTACGCAAGTACAGTTTGCCCCTAGCCTGCAACTCAAAATGTGGGTCCTGCCTCCAGGCTCTCCTGCTATCTAGCCTTTGCAGCCTCACTTCCCCACTGTCTTGCTAGGAGCAGTGCTCACCTCGCCCCTACACTGTGCCCTCTGTGTGTGCTGCTTATTGTAGTGAGCATGGGTCCCCTGACTTCCCGGGGACCCGCTTTGAGCTCCACACTATTCACCCACACACCTGCTGCCTCTCTCGCCTCCGGTCTGCTGCTTCACTGCCAGGATCTAATCGCTTTGGGTGCTGCCCAGCTCATGCTGCAGTTCCACCGCTGCTTGTACCTACAGTGCCTTCCGGATGCTATGCTCCGCCAAGGCTCCAATACATGTCCTTCTCTACTGCTCGCTGACAAGATAGCCGACTGCAGCTTTGTTCGTCCCATCGCGCCACCGTCTTTGCATGCCTCCGCGCCTCCTCAGAATTCACTGGGTCCTCTGGCAGCAATACAGCTACTGCCTGTCTCCTGACACACGAAAGCCCGAAAAAGGCATGCAATAAATCAAGATAACATCAGGATTTCTCCAGGCTGGCCTCGGAGCTCCGCAGGCTCACATCTGCATCGCTCTGCAGCTGGCGACGCCCCCAACATTGATCTACATCCTTAATTATACCGTTCATTAAGATTTTACAAAAATCACTCACCAACCATTGAGAGAGAACATTTATAAAAGTCTCACCAAGAAGTTGGAAATAAGTCCTCTTGAGACTGGGATAACGTTCTAGCATCCTGCGACACTTAAAAGTATAGTGATAAATGAATTGTGTGTAGAAAATGATTTGTCTTTTATTATAAGTTTTATTGTTTTATGAGGTCTAATGATTGAAAGGCCAAGATCAAGTATATTAGGTCATACATGTTTTATCTTGAATTTGTTTTATAACTATATAGTGTTAAGGTTTTTACAAACTGTAAAACACTAATAATAAAAAAAAGGGTGTAACGTTTAGTGGTACCTCCAAAAGATGCTGCAAAGCCAATCTAATGTAAAAACATTAAGAAGACATCAAGCATACAATTCAAATCTATGCAGTACGCCATCTTCCCCAAGATTATCAGAAAGCCCGAATAGCAGCAAACTGTCACCCAAGAGAAGACACTGCTAGCACCTGTCCTAGAAAATCCAGAACAATACTTGATTACTGTGAACACATGAAGAAAATCCAGAACAAGAAGGGATTACTGCCAACACACAAAAGATCCCAATCTAAGCACAATTTACCAAAGGACTGCCAATGCTTGGCATATGGCTTAAGAGCTGAGTCCCTACATGACCCTTGTACAACAAAAACAGACATCCTCATTAACTCTAGACCTCTCTTGAGTAACCAAGCCATCAATGCCATCCGACCTAGGGCTATTTGGGAGTGAACTAGTCACCAATGGAGGGAGCCAGTGGGAGAGATATCTTCCCCTACTAATTGTAGAATGACAGGAAACCAGGATTTCAATTTTCACAGAGGGGCAACCAGGATCACCGGATCACCTTCCTCCCTTATTTTCAGCAGGCCTTTCAAAAGCATTTGTCACTGATGGCTCAAAGAATACTCCGTCTCAGCAATGATTCAAGGGTTTTAAATAAATGAATGGCTTCTCAAGGCACGAAGGTTGTCCCACTCATCTATAAAATACCCAATCCTCTTTAGCTCAAGTGTCCGTACTCCCCACGTTAATATGTACATACGATTGACCACTACTGTCTAAGGTCTAGACTAGCTGGTTGGGATCTCCTAAAGGCAAAATCCTTGTCTGTCTGTCTGTCCTCCCTCAGGGACGACCTAGATGCACCCGACACTATCACAATGGTTAGTCGACTAAAAGGGATTATAGGGTGTGCCTTTCAGAAACTCTGCCCCATTCTGTATTGTTCCGATCACACCCACAAACTCCTCTCCCTCTCACTCTGATGCTTTTGTGAGGAGTCAGGAATGAAACTCGGACACAAGTTAGACAGGATTTTGGTAAAATACCTTTATTGAAAATAAAAGGGGTTGAGAAAATGACTCTCCGACCTTGCTCTAAGAGGAATTCCCCTACCTAAACCAAAACTAAGGATCTGGCTCTGTCAGAATGTCCAAATAAAGCTGTCCCATGTCCAAAGTTCTATTCTGACCCTCACACTATACATGTAACTCTAAGGTGAAGATGAAAATGTCTTTAACCTTGGGTGGTTTAGAAAAGTGTTGATAAATGAAGAATAAATGGGTCCAAAACATTCTTCAAGGATCAAGAAACTTAGCCCAGAGGGTGGTTCCCTTCCTCTGGATTCTTCTTTCCTCTCGGAGGTTTTATTCAAACCGTTCTTTGGTTCTACAACAACACTTGTACACAAAATGGTCTAGCTTTGTAATTTTGTCTCATTCAGTACACCTGGTACGCATTTCTGCCAGGGAGTGTGGCTCCTCCTCTCTTGGTTGACACAGTCCATTTTCTCAATCCTGATACTTCTGAATCTAATCAACACAATGCTTTAATTGCCTGGTATACTCTCCTGCCAGGGATTCTGTTCAGATGGGGTCTTAGCCCGCTCCCAGAATTGCATATATATATATATGGGATACATTACTCACCGTAATCGTATTTCTGATGCTTGTATCTGCTTAGATTCACATGCTGTGCATAGGCCGACATCTAGTGGAAGCTGCGGAGTATTACAGTTTGTTTTTCGAAACTCGAAAATGGGCGTCGACACAGGCGTGCCAGTAATACTATCCCTAGTGTGACGTCCACTGTACCCAAGATCCCTCACGCGTCTGGGATCCTCAGATTGTATTTTTTCTGACATGAGGAAGCATGAGGAGTAGCGTGAGTACAGATAATCCAAGCAGATAGACAGAAAGGTAAGACTACAAGCAATCATGCGCCTTCTCTCGGAGGGGAGGAAGGGTGGGTCGCATGTGAATCTAAGCAGATACAAGCATCAGAAATACGATTACGGTGAGTAATGTATCCCTTCTGAGGCTTGTGGAATCTGCTTAGATCACATGCTGTGCATAGATTAGCGAGCAGTACCCGAAGAAGGAGGTGGGATGTGAGAAGGGTCATGAGCAAACAGGTGTCTTAGAACCGCTTGTCCCACTTGTGTATCTGTCTTGGAATGAGTGTCAATGCAGTAATGCTGAGTAAAAGTGTGAATAGAGCTCCAAGTAGCTGCTTTGCAAATGGTGTCGAGGGGAACATTTGCAATGAAAGCCAGAGTGGCACCAATGCCTCTAGTAGAATGGGCCCTTGGCGTAAAAGGCAGAGTTTTTCCAGAAAGAGAGTAACACAGCTGTATACAGTTGATAATCCACTTCGAGATCGCGCCTTTAGAGACGCGATCCCCCTCTCTGCCTGTAGCTACGGAGACAAACAGTTGATCTGTTTTTCTTAGCGGTCTGGTCTTATTTACATAGTAGAGGACCGCCCTACGCACATCAAGGGTATGTAGTTTCACCTCAGCCGAGCTTTGCGGGTTCTGGAAGAAAGCCGGAAGCTCGATGGACTGGTTTACATGGAATTTAGATATGAATTTAGGTGAGAACCTAGGGTGTGTGCGTAAAACCAGTTTGTCTTTGTGGATAATAAAGAAAGGATCCTGCACTGACAGAGCCTGAATTTCACTGACCCTTCTTATGGAGGTAATGGCTACTAAGAAGGCCGTTTTATAAGTCAGGTGTTTGAGACTACTTTTATGCATGGGTTCGAAAGGGGGGCCCATGAGCTTAGCTAGCACCACATTGAGGTCCCATCCTGGCGGTGGGTTTGAAATAGGAGGGTGAAGTCTCTTTACTCCTTCCATGAAGGCTTTAACTACTGGTACTTTCCACCACAATACTTTGTTATGGGATGTGGTGTAAGCCGAGAGGGCTGCCAGGTGTACTTTCAGAGAGTTAAAAACCAACCCTGCATCCAGCAGGTGGAGCATGTATGTTACCACGTTGGAAGGAGTGCAATCAACTGGGTTGATTTGTTTATTCTGGCACCAAATAACGAATCTTTTCCACTTGTCAAAGTAACAGTGCCTTGTGTTTGGTTTCCTGGATTCTTTTAGGATGTCCATACACCTCTGTGGTAAATTGAGATGCCCAAACTCTATGACCTCAGGAGCCATGCTGCCAGGTTCATTGAGTTGGGTTCCTGGTGCACTGTTAGACCTTGTTGCTGGGACAGTAGGTTGTACCAGGCTGGGAGTTTGATGGGCTCGCACAGCGCCATCCTGCGTAGGTGTGGAAACCATGGTTGTCTCGCCCACATGGGAGCAACTAGGATGAGCGTCATCGATTCCTTGTTCATCTTGTACACCACCTTTCTGATGAGAGGAGTTGGTGGAAAAGCGTACGCAAACATCCCTGACCAGTTCATCCACAGGGCGTTCCCTTGGGAGTCTGGCTGGGGGAACCTGGATGCAAATCCTGGGCATTGTTTGTTTTCGCTTGTGGCGAATAGGTCTATAGTGGGGAAACCCCACTGAGAGAAGAGATCTTCTACGATCTCTCTGTGAAGGACCCATTCGTGTTCTTCTGGAAGGGAGTCTCTGCTTAGGGCATCCGCTAGGGAATTGAGCTCCCCTGGAACATGTTGTGCTGATAGGAAGATGTTCCGTCTGAGTGCCCATATCCAGATTTTCTGGGCAAGCTTGGACAGATTTGGCGAACGAGTCCCTCCTTGTTTGTTCAGATAGAACATGGCTGTCGTGCTGTCCGTCCGGATCTGCACCGACAAGTTTAGTAGATGGGGCTCGAACGCCCGAAGCGCTCGGAATACTGCCAGAAGCTCTAGTAGGTTGATGTGGTTCTTGGCTACTGAGTGAGACCAGAGACCCTGAGCTGTGTGGTGGAGATGGTGAGCTCCCCACCCAGTCAGGCAAGCATCTGTAGTTACCACTGCTTGTACTTCGGGATCGTAAAAGGGTTTTCCCCTTGCGAGATTCTCTTTTGTCCACCAGTGTAAGCTCTGTACGAGTGTTGGCGAAACGACCACTAGATCGTCCCACTGACCACTTGCCTGAGACCACTGTTTCGCCAACCATTCCTGCATGGGACGCATGCGCAGACGCGCGTGGGGGACCAGGTAAATGCATGACGCCATCATGCCCAGTAACCGCATTGCTTTGCGTACCGTTATTTGTTGACCTGACTGATAATGTGGAATTTGCAGTAGTATATTCCGAAATTCTCTCTTCCGAGGGGAAGGTCAACCCTTTCTGAGTATCTAGGATTGCTCCTAGGAACTGTTTTGAGGTGCTTGGCACCAGACTTGACTTCTTCTCGTTGATAGAGAAGCCTAACTTGTGGAGGAGGTCGATAGTCCTCTGAATGTTTGACATGCAAATTCTTGGGGTTTCCCCCGTTATGAGCCAGTCGTCCAGATAAGGGTACACTGGGATTGCCTCCCTGCGTAGGTGTGCAGCTGCCACCGCCAGTACCTTGGTGAATACCCTTGGTGCTGAAGCTATCCCGAAGGGCAGTACCTTGAATTGGTAGTGGCGACTGTCCACTTTGAAGCGCAAGTATTTTTTGTGCGCCGGGAGCATGGAAATATGAAAATAAACATCTTTCATATCCAAGGTTGCCATGTAGTCCCCTCTTTTTAGGAGGGGGATTACCTCTTGTAGCATGGTCATACGGAATTTTTGGGGCTTGACATACTTGTTGGCAGGCCGTAGGTCCAATACTGGGCGCATTGTCAAATCTTTCTTTGGCACAAGGAAGTAAGTTGAATAGATACCCTTGTTTACCTGGTGTCCTGGGACGAGTTCTATCGCGTCCTTTTCTAGCAGAATGGCGATCTCCTCGAGAAGGATCTTCTGATGTTCTAAGGAGTGTATTCTCTGTCGTGGAGGGTGGTTCCGGGGACGCTGCAGTAATTCTATACAATATCCTGTGGACACTGTTGACAGCACCCATCTGTCTGAGGTGATCCCTTCCCAAGCCTGGGTGAAGTTGGAAATGCGTCCCCCTACTGGGGTTGCGTGAGAAGGGACCCTGAACTGAGCGTCACTGCTTTGGCGGAGGCGTGCCACCTCCCTTGTTGGGGCTGCCTCTGCCTCTTCCACGACCTCTCTTGTTACCTTTGCTGTAACTTTGGGTAGACTACTGGTTGTTGTTCCATTGTGTACCCTGTCCTTGGGCATAGTTGCCTCTTTGTGAATTTTGGCCGCGTGGGCGATGAAAATTACTGTTCCCCCTCTGGTTCGGGGGTTTGTTGGTAAGCTGGCCAAGGGATTTGAGAGTATCGTACTCGTCCTTGGCATTTTTAAGTGCGTCTTCGACCGCTTTCCCAAACAATAGATCTGGTTCCACCGGCTTGTCTATTAATGAAGCCTGTGTTTCTGTTTTGAACCCCGACTGCCGTAACCAGGCATGTCTCTTGATAACAGTTCCTTCTGCTATCAATCTTCCTGCGTTGTCTGCAGCGTCGAAAGTTGCTTTTAATATGCAACCAGACACGGCTCTCCCTTCTGCCGAGGTCCGAGCCAACTGGCCCTTTAACGGTTCAGGAGCAGAGGCTATGAGCGCCGCGACCTCTTCCCATTGATGGCAGTTGTAACTTGCCAACAGGGTGGTGGAGTTTGCAATCCTTGCTTGGTAGGCGGACGTTGAGGCTACCTTCCTGCCAAACCCGTACAGTCTTTTGCTCTCCTTGTCGGGAGGAGCTTCTGACGACGATAAGGGTGTCCCAGCCCTCTTCCGAGTGTTGGTAACCACTAGGGAGTCTGGTTTAAGATGACCTCTTATATAAAGAGGGTCAGACTGGGCTGCCCGAAAAAGTTTTTCGACTCTGGGGTTGACGGCTCTGGTGAGGTTAGGATTCACCAGGGATGGATCTATTCTACGTTGGATGGATTTAAGGATAGGGATGGTCTGAGCGACCGGCCTCCTCTCTCCCACCAACTCTTCTGCGAAGTCCCTTTCCTCCAGTACACCGTGGGTGTCGATGTGAAAATGTTCTGCTGCGCGAGCAAGAACTTCATTAAGGAGGGGTTGGTTATCAACTGGCGAGTCGGTAACTGGGGCTTCGCTCTCTACCGGGGAATCTACTCTGTAAATTTCCTGCTCATCTTCTACCTCCTCCAGGTCCTCATCCTCCGCATAGTATTCAGACCCGGTTCGTTCCTCCATAATTGAAAACTCCTGGTCCCCTTCAGGGAAAGGTTGTCCTTGGTATCTGGGGTGTGGAGTAGAGTATGGAGTAGAGTAAGGCTGCACCTCGAAGGGGTCAGGTCTTTCGACCCGGGCCTTTTTACTTAGGGGGATAGGATCAGAGGAGCCTGAGGGTGTGGCCCCTTGAGGGTCATACGAAAGGAAATGTTCTGGGTTTTTGTCATAAAAATCCGCTAAGGAAGACATCCTTGACATGACCCTGTCTATGTCCTCACTGGACCATTCTTTGGAACAGGGTATGACTTTAGTAGGCAACTTAGAGGACTTATCAAGGGTACCCTTGCTGGATGTTGATGTCCCAGTAGATTTATGTTTATCTGTCTGCTTGGGGTGGAAGGATGGTCTTACAGGAGTGGAAGGCTGAGCTTTCCGCTGTTTCCCTCCCTCCCCGTGCGTGGAAAAATGTTTTCCCTGCCCCTTGGAGGCCCCAGAGACTTTCGACGCCTGGCGCCGAGGGTCGGGAGAGGTATCTTGTTTCGAGCGTGGGGCCTCGCTGGTGTTAACTGCGCTCTCGGTCTCTTGGAGCGCGGCCTGGGGGTGGAAGTCGTCTTCGTCTTCCGACGATCGAACTTCCGTTAATCTAGGGAGCGAGGCACTCTTGGCAAGAGTGGATGATTGCCTTGCGTCATGAGGCGATCTCGATCGAGAGCGCCCAGAGGACACCGAGTCGGACCGTTCTATCCGTGCCTCTTTCCGAGAAGTCGACGTCGTCGAGGTTCGGTTGGACTTAGTGTGCTTAGTGTGTGTAGGTGTAGCGCTTGCGTCGCCGGGGGTCTTCCCCATAGCCGCCCTGCCGGACAACCTTCCGAGGTCGGGGACCTGCGCTCGGCAGTCTTTCGACGCCGTAATGCCCTCGCCGTCCGAAAGTACGGCGTCGCTGCCATCGCTGAAGGCGCCCTCCGCTGCCATGGCTGCCTGCCTGGCGTGGTGGGCCCAACGCTTTGTCGAACGGTCCTTAAGTGTTTTAGGTTTAAACCTACTACACACTCTGCAGTTCGCTTCGGGGTGGTCCCTCGGCAAGCAGAGATTGCACGTGGCGTGCCTGTCGACCCAAGGGTATTTGCGGTTGCACTTGGGGCAGAATTGGAACGGGGTACCCTCCATACGCACCTTGAGGCAGCGGGCTGGTAAGTGTAGGAAATATATAAGGTGTACCTATATACCAAGAGTGAAGAGTATGTACCACCCCCCACTCTCCCTACTTGCAGGGCCGAGGCCAGCGGCCTACTAGGCCCGGGCCGAGGCCAGCGGCCTTCCGAGGCCCAGATCCGTCGTGCAGCAGCCGACGGTCGATGTCTTCTCCAGCCGTCGTCGAGTGTCGATGGTCGACGTTGGGGTGGGGAAGGATGTCAATAAATAATTTTAAATTGCAATAATAGCAAAAGTATGGCTAAGGCCAGGGGACTCCGCAAGATGCTTCCGACCAGTATGGCGGAAAAAAACAATCTGAGGATCCCAGACGCGTGAGGGATCTTGGGTACAGTGGATGTCACACTAGGGATAGTATTACTGGCACGCCTGTGTCGACGCCCATTTTCGAGTTTCGAAAAACAAACTGTAATACTCCGCAGCTTCCACTAGATGTCGGCCTATGCACAGCATGTGATCTAAGCAGATTCCACAAGCCTCAGAAATATATTTTGTTGGATGATGTATCCTCCTCATATATTATCCTATCTAGGTTTCCCAAGTACTTGCACTGTATACAGTCATATTTGTAAAGGGTTTGTTTGTAGTTTAATTACCCCTTTAACAATATGTCAGTTCGTTTTATCTCCATCAGTTACGTTGCACACAATGAATGGCCTTCAGCGTGGTCACTGATATGACCCGGTGTCTCCCCTGCTTCTGGGTGGACTCAACAGCTCTTGTTGGCATTCCTGGATTCTCTCACGGTAAGTCAGTGAAGTGTTTCACCTACGTCCTTCTTGCAACTGCCTCTACTTCATTCTGCTGTCTTTTGCGGCTTCGAGTTGACACGTCCGCTTTCTTTTTGGCTCCAATAATTGTAGAGCTGCCTTCTGTCACCTGTAAACACCAAGGAGTCTCTCAGCAGCTCCTGGCATTCTTATAGCGTGTCCTGGTGCAGCGGCTTTCTTCTTCATTGGTGAGCCGCCTGGTTCCACAATGCTATGCCCAGCCTATCTCTCGTTCCTCATTGAGAGGTGCAGCTCTCTCCCACCAGTAGCCGCAGCAGCAGACTTCGACTCTCTGCTTCTGCTGCTTACATTTATAGGACACAAGTGTATGCGAGCAACAACTAGAACACTTGCTGGGCTTGTGGCCTCCTGCTCTCTGCATTGCTTGATCCCTCTTCTTCGTCTCAGTATTTTGAGAATTCTTGGAAAGAAAGTCCATTGTTGACAACTGACTTAAAGATCTTGGATACACATTTTCAAAGGTTTTCAAATGCAGATCAGTTCTGGATTCTTGATAGGTGGAACTGGAAAAGATGGTTTCATAAGATTTACAAGGCAGACCAAAGTTGGAAGGTTAGTCTATAGGCTTCGTGAAAATGTTTTCCCTATTCTTCATAAGAGAAGGATTAGATGTACGCCAATAGGCCATGAGGATTTTGGATATGGCAGGGTTGTTTTCAAGTGAAAATGGGGGATGCCATGTTTCACCCGATGAAACCGTGCCATCTTCCTGGAGGTTGTCTCCGCCCATGTTATCCTCCATCATGTAGCCGCCTCCAGAGCTAGGATCAGATAGAGACTGCTGTCCTCTGGCCACATGGAAGGAGGTCACTACCAAGAAATCAGTGATGACGCCTCCAGATTTATCACACTTCCCTCTTACTACTCTCCTTCCAACTCCAGTCATCACAACTCCCTGCCTCTCCTGCTTCTCCCCCCTCCGATGTCTCACTCCTAAGCCTTGCTTCCACCCTCTGATGTTAATACTTCCTCTTCCAAACGTCCATAGTACTACTCCCTCCTCCAAGCGGCTACGCCTTCCAAGCTGCTAGAACTTCTCTGCCCACATCCCTGATGTCGCTAAAAACTTCCTACTGCAACTCCTCTCTGCCTTTCCTCCAATTCCCCCAGAAGCTCATGGTCTCCCAAGCTCTGGTTCTCTCTAGGGTGGACAATTGTAACAGCCTCTACTCTGCGCCGTCTGCAGCTAATCCAGAACAGGACTACGAAGCTTGTCTTTGTCCTCAAGCCCTGGGATCGTATCTCTCCAGCTCTGAAATCTCTCCATTGGCTCCCAGTGGATGCAAGGATTACATTCAAAACCCTCTGCATTGTCCACAAGGCTTTCTGGGGCCTGGGTCCACAATACCTTCAGCTATACCTCTGCAAATACCTCCCCTCTTGAGCTCTTTGGTTCTCTACCTCCAACTCCCTCAGCGTCAGTCGTTTTTCAAAGAAACAAGCTGGGGTAGATCTCCGTCTTAGGCTGGAGCCTCCCTCTGGAACAGCCTCCATGCCACTCTAAAACTTGAGAACCATCTCCAGTTCTGGAAGCACCTCTTTACTTCTGTCTTCACTCCCCCTCTCCCCTGCTGATCTGTTCTCTCTTGGCACCATGCACCTGGCCACCCTCTGTCCTCTGGGCTCAGGTACCTGCTCACCCTGCCACCCTCCCGCACTGTCTCCGGGCCACCCCTGGCATTGGGGTCTGTATCTGTACCCATACAGCTCCCCCTTTTTCTCTTCCTGCACTTATCAGACCTACCCTGTCTGCTGCCTTTAACCCAGCACTTGCCAATTGCTGGCTGCACTACCACTGTTTGTTGCCTTTATTATTGATTTATAATTATTTATCTGTTTCTCCTTTGCTCCACACTCTCCACTTCTCCCCCTTCCATGCACTTTTCCCCTCTCCCTAGCCCTCTCCCATGGACATGCGCGTTCTCAATGTCACTAGCCCTAGTAAGATCGTTGTTTTGTTCTCCCCCGTTCCCCTCCCTTGTCCCGCTCTGAAACACTTATGTACAAGCGCGATAGAAATAAAATATCAATAACTCCATCCCACCTTCTTGTCAGCCACCCCTCTTTCACTCTCACGTTCGCTGCCTACACTCCCCCTGCTAATCACATTTGCTAATCTTTCACACACACTCAACGCAGTACCACTTGCACTCACTAACCAATACCTCACCTTCTGCAAACATCACCTCCACATTTCCCACCACAGTCCCAACTCCTGTTGTGGTTCGCCACATCCTCATCTTCCTCTGACCTCACTCAAACAGCCCACAACTTCCTGCTTCCTGTTCCTTTGAAAACCTCCACTGTTTGGCCATCTGGTCATGACCAATTTGGCCCGGTCCTCCTCGTCCAGGTAGGATCATCATTACAGAAGTCCTTTTTTTCCACACAAGGCTGCTGTACTGCAATAAAACCAGCCTGTGCTGCATAGCGTCTAAGTTCGTGTTAGGGAACTACAGCGTGGTGCTCCTCAAGCTAAGTACATTCCTTGTTGGTTGTGACCTTATTTCATGTACCTGGTGGTATAGGGCTGCAGTCGTGCATGCTGAGGCTGGTGTGCGGTATGCCATATCTGTAACAGCTGTGCAGAAGCTTCAGCTCCTCATTTGGATGCTCCGTCTCTCCAAGCAGCATTTGTACTCCTTGTGTAGGGCTCATGGCAGGTGTGTAGCAGCTCTGGTTCTCTTTCTGCTAGCTCTGTCTTGCCAGCTGGGATCTGGTATGGGCTTGCACCGGGAGCAGACTGGTTGCTGTCCTGCATGTGGTCTCATGCAGTGGCAGTGCTTTGTCTGTCATTTCTGAGAAAGCAAGAGAAAACATGCTCAGCACTTTGGTTACGAGGCATGGGATGATGCAAATCGGTACTGTTCATGTATAAATTGGTATTTGGGGATGGGACAGGAAATGGGGTCCTCCCAACTGCCACCATGCCCCTTTGGGGAAGGACTGGCTTTGTATTCCTTCCTAGTAGGACTGTAACTCCTGGCTAAAGTTGGTTCCCATCCCCCCCTTGACAAGGTCAGGCAAGGTCTGTTTTTGTGATTGTGGACTCTGGAGTGCACCACTTCAGTAGCCCCCTTCTTTAGTCACACAGTGGATAAAGTGAAGACCCTGTAACTAACAGAGTGACAGGGTGTTGGCACTCCAAAGCAGGTGATCCGTAACCGAAGGACAGTCCATGGAGGTGATGGAGGGGGAGGGAGGGGGGGCGCAAGGGGGAGTATTCCTTTTCCAGGAGAGAATGTCCAGAGCAGGGGCATATCAAAATCATGACAAATCGGGTTGAATGCTTGTGTTGACAGGGAAAGATCTCATGATGTATTCAGATCAGTACATTGGCCCGAGTGTTCTCTAGCCCTGGACTGCAAGTTTCCTGACTAGACAGAAGGGTCTTCTCGGTGGCCACTCCTACCCAATGCAATTCCCTACCTTACTTCTTGCGCAATATCCCGGATCATCTGCTTTAAAGAGAGCACTGAAGATGTTTCGATTCCAGCAGATGAGTGGTAGTCTCTTTCAGAGGATTTTCTTGTTCGCCTCACCGTCGGCTGTCCTAGCACCAAGATAACTTCAGCTCAAAGCTGCGCTCTACAAGTTCCAATTCATTCATTCAAAGATTCTGCCCAATTTGCAGCCACCAACCTTATATATATTGTCCATCCTGGTATGTGGGCGTATCACTTAGGCTCTCTGCACTTACCAGACTCACCCTGTCTGTTGCCTCAAACCTAGCACTTGACACATGCACTCCTACTGTTTGTTGCTTGTTCGTATTTATTTAATTTCTTATCTGTATTCCTTTGCTCTGCACTTTCCACTTCTGCCCCCTTCCATGCACTTTTCCCCTTTTTCCCTCTCCCATACACTTGCGCGTTCTCAATGTCACTGGGCCTAGTAAGATTGTTGTTTTTGTTCTCCCTTGTTACCCTCCATTGCCTTGTCGCGCTCTGAAACACTTGTGTACGAGCGCGATATAAATAAACTATCAAACTAAGTTTTCTGTCTTGACCAGCAGTGCAAAGTCATGTAGTTCCTTTGAAAACCACATCATGGCTACCATATTTGGTGAGGGAGAGCTGGTCAGAAAGGCCCTGGGACATGCCAGCTGAATGGCTGCTTGGATTCAACTACCACTGTTTATCCATTCAAAGATTGGGGGTCACAAGGATCTTTAAGAGATAATCCAAAGACTCAGGGGACCAAAGTTAAAGATGATTGACCACCACAAATCTGGGCTGCAACCATGCATGCCCAAGGAACCAAAAAAGCTGCAGCTGACAAATCTCGCTGTACTTACAGCTCAGAAAGGGTAGGATGGAGGGTAAGGCACCAACCCAGTATGGATTGGAGTTTGTTAGGGAGAATTCTCCTTTTATGGCTAATTTCCCTCACCTAGTGAGTCCTCCCAGCAGCTTTGCTGGATTTCAGGAGTTATGTTTTCCACTTGGTAAGAGTGTGAGCTTTTCCCCCACTCTTATCCATGTTTTGCCTTAAGTGTTTCATCTGTTTTTGTGATTGTGGACTCTGGAGTTCACCACTTCAGTAGCCCCCTTCTTTTGTGTTACACAGCACCTTCAGTGCAGTGACACAGGGTTGTCTTTTAGACTTCACACCAACTCCATTTTCTGAGGTTGACTACTGTCCCCCAGAAAAAGGTAAAGTTGCCATTAACTTTACCTAGTCATTTAACCACAGATCCAGTACACAACATCTTACATGGAGTACTGGAAAGGGTTACTCCGTATCCTTTTTTTATCTGTACCTCCTAGAGCCTCATTTTTCTCTTAACATTTAGACTTGGCTGGTTGCAGTGGTATCTACCCTAACTTTTCTACTGCGATTATACTATATAAAAACGTGATATTGTTTTAGGCTATTCTATTAGCCTCGAACATAAACCCGCTTGACCAAATGTTCTTTTTTTTGGCTCCGGTCGGGTTTATTCGCCATTTCTTTTTGTTAAAGTCCTTCTTGTGTTTTACTTTGTGCGGCAAACCAGGTTTGCCTTCTTTGTTCACCGTCTTTTTGCAGGCTTCTACAAAGAAGCCCTCCTCTGGGCGCCTGGGTGTCTAGGTGGGCTAAATGTGAGGGAGGGGTGTAGTCACCACCTGCACAGGGTATCCTAGGAAACCCAAGTCACACTTTGCATGATTGGCTGAGGTGGTTGTCCGGGCTGGACAACCCCCCTGCTGCGTCACTGACAGCCAGGCTGTGTGAATGTGAGATTTTCGCATTAAAGGCAGGTCTCTTGGGCTAGAAGTCAGAGTCGCCACTGGAACTACAAGGAACCGAAGAGAAGCGGAGAAGAAGCCGGCTGCTGCAACTACCCCGTCCCGGTGAAGCCCTTCTGCAGTCCTGAGCTATCTACCCTTCAACGACCAGAGAAGATCCAGTCCGGATTCTTCTTCCCTTGAGCCTGGTGGGGATAACCAGCTCATCTTCCACAGCCAGAGGATCCTCTTCGTGGACGAAATCGCTGCACACTGCTGTAGTGGTCCGGATAGCCATCTGAAGAGCCTCTCCTGTTTTAAAGGAGCGCACCTTTTATTCGCCGTCACTGCTGCTGGCTTCATCCCTGTGTGGTGCAGACCCCTCCAGACGACCTCCTTCGTACCAAAGCTCCAGGAACCGTGGGTCTGCAGGAAACCAACAGGAACAACTGCCGTGGCACCAGCCTCTTCCCAGAATAAGGTACTGTGTTCTGCTTGAGGAACTAGGGTGAAACCCTTCTGTCCTCTTCCAAGGCTTGCCCTTGTCTTTTCTCCTTCTTATAACTTTTGCCTCCACCAAAGACAATATCTAAGTACTCCTGGCAATGTTGAATCTTGAACTGTCTGACTGTGTGATCCTCGACAACAGGAACCCGGTTCCACTTGACACTGGCTGCGGCCTATTGACTTTTGAATTTCTGTCAGCGAGTGTTCTCGGATTCTGTCTGCCTTGAAAAAAGTATTGCATATGATTTTTGCCCCAGACTCTCTCTGGTTAGCCCAGGTGGTAAGTGTGTTTTGCCCCGTTAACGTTTCTTACCGCGACCGAGCTGTCAAAAAGTGATTGCATATGTGTTCCCGGTAACGTCTTTTGTTTCACAACACCGGTCCCCCAAAACATAAGGTACTTACCTTGAACTATTCTGTGCCAAGAGAATTGGTTGGTTTGTAGTATATTTTTCGTGTGGTTTTTAATTCATAGAAGTGTTGTGTTTTACAGATGGTTTAAAAATAAATGTACTTATATTTATTTTTTTACCAGAAAGTTTGAGTCAGTGTTTGCTTGAGTCACAGTAATTGTGGTCCCCTTGTGTCATCTCTGCTACTGCTCATATACTCTTGAGATAAGCCTGGCTGCTCCGCTACTGCTACCACTTTAACATAGTAGTACAGGCTTGCACCAAAGGTGAACTTGTATTACCACTTGTGGTCTTAATTGTGTGTAGTGGTCCCTAAGGGCACTGCACAGGATTCTGCCTAACACTGACTGTGGGAAGAACACTTGGCCCAGTCATGTTTTGAATGACGATTTTATGAACTCCAGTTCCTAGGATTGGTTGGGGGAAGATTTCTTCATATTGAGAAACCAGCATAAGAATGAAAGCTGTAGACAAACTACCTGGATATGCAGTTTAGTCTAGCAGAACATCCCTGCATGAATAAGACAGTTGCTAAATAAAAGGTGAATCATCACCCCCTTCCTACCAATAAGGCTCAAACTTTGGTGGAAGTTCTCGGAAGAGACAGTAGCCCGAAGGGTAGAACCTGACATTTTAATTGCCCCAAATGAGTTGCAAAGCACATGAATCTCTGGTACCATGGTGGGTGCTCATGTTTGTTTATTTATTTCTAATGCGCACTAGACCGGGGGTATCAGGGCGCAACAGTTGAAGCAAGTGCAAGGCTTAGGTTACAGAAATACAAGATACAAGCAAGATATACAAGGTACATGCAGAAATATAAGCTACAGGCAAGAATAAACATAAGTTATAAGCAAGTGAGATACAAGTACAGAAACAAATATACAGCAAACATAGGTCAAGAAGTATTTGAGGGAATGTGCAGAAGCATTCCCAGGGTAAAGGTAACACAGCAGTCAAACCTACAGATCCATGGATTTGAGCAAGTTGATGTAGTTTTGTCTAAATGTCAAGTAGGGTTGATCTTCTCTAAGAGGGTGTGACAGGGAGTTCCAGAGTTTGGCTGCTTTCACAGGAAAGCTACTACCACCAGCCTTAGTAAGCCTGTATCTGGGAATAGTAAGACAGTTGCCAAGTCTCATGGGTCTGGTTGACGTTCTTCTATGGAATCTATCCATAATATAGATAGGGGCCGCATTATTTAATTCTTTGTGGGTGAGTGATGCAGTTTATATTGTATTACGAGTCAAGAGCCAGTTGTTTTGGCACCTAGTTGCTGAGATATGTGATCTTCTAGTCACCCCTAGTGCGGCTCTTAAGACGTTGTTTTTGAGGATTTGTATCCTCTGAATAATAGTTTTATTATCGCCTATGTAGAGGGCATTACAATAATCTAGCCTAGAGAGTATTAAAGCTCTGGCCAGGATCAAGCAATTATCATTTGACAAGAATGGTTTGCCGGACCTAATGAGCTTACAAGTGTAGGCAGTGGCGGAGGCCATTGATTTCACTTGTTTATCGAAAGAGTTTACCTCCTTGGACACCTTAATCAGGTTCCCGTCAATGTTGAATGAGGAGTATTCCTGGCCTAATTTCTTAAGGTTGGTGTGGGTGCCCAGGATAAGCTTCGTCTTGTCATCATTCAGGCATAGACTGTGGTTGGCCATCCATGCCTGGATTAGGAGATACACTCTATTCACCAGTGCCAAATCCTTGTAATCCCCGGAAAGAGGGAGGAGAATCTGAGTATCATCTGCATAGTTAGTGTAGGTGATACCCAGAAGGTCCAGATCATCGAACAGGGGCTTGGTGAATATATTGTATAATGTGGGAGAGACACAAGAGCCTTGGGGGACACCACACGTGATAGGAATAGGGTCAGCCACTGCTAGGGGGGAGAAGACCCTCATGGTTCTGTCGCTCAAGAATGATTTAATCCATCTAATGGCCTCTATGGAGAAGTGAGCCGCCAAATCCAGGTGGCCACATAAGACCTTCTGATCCACGAGGTCAAATGCGGCCGAGAGGTCCAGCAGTAAGAGGAGAGCAGTTTTGCCTTTGCAGATGGGGAGCAGATGCAAGTGGATCTAGGTCACCTGGCATAAGCCCCGCCAACCTGGTGCCTTCCTGCCTGCTGCTCTTTTTCACCACTTAGCAAGCCCCACCCACCTGGTGCCTTCCTTCACCATTACCGTCTTGTGGCCAATGCTGGATTTGACTTTTATGGACTTCATTCATTCACGGTGCGCCACTCTTTCTCAACTCTCATGTTGGACTTTCTTTGCATCTTGTACTCATGGTGGCCCTGAATCATGCTGTTCCCATCTTCATCTTGTATCCTGTCTTGCAACATTAAGTGTTACTACTGACTTCTGCAATTGTATTCAGTCTCCCCTTGCTTCTCCACTCTTTTGACTGCTAACTCTGTTCTCTCCTCCTTTCCCTTCTCCCTTTTGCTATCTCCTCCCCTTACTTTCTTCTACGCACTTACTCTATCAGAATTGTCCATGGACCTAGTATGATAGCAACCTCGTCTGTCTCCTCCCCCTCTCCTTGCTTGTTTTTTCCTCCCCACCACCCCTCCAGCACTATCTGAAATGTCGTCAGGCCTAGTACGATAGTCGCTTGTTTTGTTCCTCCCCTCCCTTTCTGCACCCCTCTCCCTCACCTTTTGTTTTTCTCCGGCTCTACCAGAAATGTCGTCAGGCCTAGTACGGTAGTCGCCTGTCTGTTTCCATTTCCTTCCCACCCTCCACCTCCCTTCCTTATCTATGTTTTAGCTCTTGCACTATCTGAAATGTCGTCAGGCCGAGTACAATAGTTAATTTCACATCCTTACTGTTCATGGCCTGTAAGAATGTGGTTGTATTTTCCCTTGTTCCCTCCCTTGCCTTGAAGCGCTTTGAAACATTGTGTATAGGCGCTATATAAATAAACTATCATATCATATCTTAGCTCATCAACTTGAGTTTTCAAGTTTATGAGGGCGGTTTCTGTCCCGTGTTGGGTGCGGAAGCCTGATTGTCTTGCTCCCAGGAGTTTATGGAGTTCCAAATATTTTTGGATCCAAGTGTAAGTATTTTGAGCAGGAAGGGTACCGTCGTGATGGGACAGTAATTAGTAGGAATTAATGGCTCACGGGTTTGCTTCTTTAACAATGGGAGCACCCAGGATTGTACAGGTTAGTGGGGATGTGCTAGAAAAAAATAATGAGGCGTTGAGGAGTTTGGAATCTCTTGCTGCGTCTTTTATAATCTGGGCTGGGCATAGGTCACCTTGGCAGTTGGAAGGCTTGAGTGAGAGAATGACTGTTTCTACCTCAAGTATGGAAGTTTTGGTAAAGTGGAATCTGGCAGGGCAATCAGGTAGTGTTTCACTGGTGGGGAGGTCTGACTTGTTCGGTTGTGGTGGCTGGTTAAGGGAGGCTTTTTTTTGTTCTGGAGGGTGGTTACTTTATTAGAAAGTGCCTGTTAAATATCTGTACACCATGTTTTATTTTTAATGCAGATATCAGGTGTGGGGATGGGAGATTCTAATTCTTTCAATATGGTAAATAATTCCTTCATGCTAGAATTGGCGTTAGAGATGGGTTTATTGTATGAATTGCATTTAGCTAGGCAGATTTCCTTTTTGTATTGGGAGGAAATTTTAGTTGGTTTGGATTTGTTATCCTCTGAGGCGAGTAGTCTCCAGGCGGTTTCGCATTTCCTCTTTAGGAGTCGTAAATCCCTTAGTTGTGGGGTAAACCATTTGTTTAGGTGAGATTTAGGTTTACTAGGTCTAAGTTTAAGTGGAGCAATTTTGTCAAGTGCAGTTAGCATGGTTTTGTTGTACTCATTGACCAATGTGCCTGGATCCAGGTTGTCAGCCAATGAATTAAGGGTCGGGTGAATGGCAGGGATCACTTTGTCCACTGTAATGTTTTTTTTGTTCCTTGTTAAACAAGGTGGGGCAATAAGTGCGGCTAGCGGGAGTGGTCTGGCAGTAGCCAGTGTGAAAGACACAAGGTAGTGGTCAGTCCACAGTTGAGGTGTGATGGAGGGGATATTAGCAGTACAATTGTAGTCAGCTACCAATCTAGGGTTCTCCCTTTGTGTGTAGGCTTGTAAATTGTTTTGGATAGGCGGAGATCGGGTAGGATGTTAGCTATATTTAAAGCGTGCTTATCTGATGGGCCGTTAAATCCTATATTAAGGTCGCCAAGTAGTAATAGTTGGGTAGCGGTTTTGAGGTTATTGGACAATAGGCTGTAAATATACTCCTCAAACTTTCCAAGTGGGCCCAGAGGCCTGTAAATTAGGTGGATAGTGAGGTTCTGTGAGTTGATAAGGGGAGTTTAACGGGGAGGACTTTGCAGGATTGCTTAGTTTGTGGGGGAGCTGGTCTCAGAGAAAGGCTTGTTTTGGATATAATGGCAATGCCTCCTCCACGTATTGTATCTCTATCCTGTCTGAATATGGTGTAACCATCAGGGACAGCTAGCGAGAGTAGTGGTCCTGCCGCACCATGAAGCCATGATTCAGATATGGCAAGGAAGTCCAAGTTGTCGGCTAGTATGAGGTCAGAAATGTCTGTTGCATGGGCAATCAGGGACCTAGCATTTATAAGGGCTCCTTTGAGTGGGTGAGCCTCTGTTGTAGCTATGGCCTGAATGGGCGTAGTCGGTATTAAGTCAACTATCTTGGGTTTATACACAGTATGCTACTTAGTGGTGGCGTACGAGTGAGGCTGGATAGTGACGTGGTTGGTATTGTTGTGCTTCTCACGGGTTTGGAAGTTTTGGAAGTTCGTTTTCTTGTTTGACGAGGGCAGTGATCTTGTGAGTTTAGGTAGTCTGGCGCAGAGTCTAGAGTTCCGGGATTTTAAGGTGCAAGGGTTACTAGCGAGAGTACTGGATGTGATTGGGTAACTAGGTAGGCAGTTGATAGGAGGGCTCATTACTGTCATTCTGGTCAGGTTAGGTAGGGCTTGTGCATCAAAGGGAGGGAGCCAGTCCCAGTGCACTAACAGATTGGTTATACAA
Source organism: Ambystoma mexicanum (assembly GCF_040938575.1). NCBI lineage: Eukaryota > Metazoa > Chordata > Amphibia > Caudata > Ambystomatidae > Ambystoma > Ambystoma mexicanum. The sequence continues at coordinate 1,304,099,010 of NC_090932.1, forward strand.
AGTATACTGATAATGTAGAGGTTGCGGGTATTAGTGTGCATGTTGTGGCAGTAGATTAATGATGGTTATAGCACTTCGAGTGGCACGCAGTAGATAGTAGGCTTGTTCAAGGGTGTACAGTAAACAGCCTGTATTCTCCAAGTCTGCTCATGTGCCATCATGTGCACTGATGCATGCAAACTTCAGACTCTTCTCAGTGCCACTCGATCAAGAATCACAGTACCTTACAGCATTCACCCTGGGGGGAAAGCAATATGAGCACCGTCGCTTACACCAGGGGGAGGGGGAGGGGAACGATGCAGGACCAAGACCTCTCCTCCCCCACCCCAGAAATACAGCACGTGCCACTGCCAGCCCAGCCCTGCCTGGGAGTGCACAGTGCACTGCTGCGCAGCTTGCCAGCCTCCTCTGACCTTCCGAAGCCACTACAGCAGGCAGCAACGCGTGCTGCTGGACTTCCGAGAGTGAGTGTGAGCCTGTCTCGACAGTGACAGAGGCCATCACTCAATGTGTCTGCACTTCCACGGTCCTCAGGTATTCTTTTTTTCTGCCCTGCTCACTGCACCGCCTCGTGTTGCAACCACTCGTTTCCCTGCTCTCTGCTTTAGACACCAGTGATCCTGTGTCATTTCCCTTCCTCTCACCTGCCTTCGCTCTTCCCACTGCCTTCTTCCTTCGTGTCATCGCGAAGGTAACTAACAACTCTACAGCCATATTATCCATTTAGTTTCTGTGCTGTTTGGAAATTCGAATCCTGATATGTATCTAACACTGCCTGTTGTTAGAAACACACAAGGCAGGATTAAAACGTAATGAAACGGAAGGAAAAAAACAGGTACAAAATACGGCAAAATGCTCAAAATGCATTCAAAAGTCAAAAACCAGCCTGTAAACTAGAAGGAAGGATTACCACCTCTTGATAGGCCAAGAGACGAAAAAATTAGCTCCAACAGACGCATAAGTGCTCAGAATGCATTGAAAAATCCATTATTCAACATACAGCCTTTAAACTACTAGTGAGGAACAAAACGTATTGAAATGTATCAAAGACCAACAAAAACAGCTTCAATACACCCTTCCCTCGCGTTTTGGTAAATGCGAATTCTGGTGGATTCACATTTTGTATTGGGTTTCCATGCTTTGTTACTTCAATCCTGATATATTTAACAACTCTCTTCTCCCACACAAGGCAGGATCAAAATGTACTGCCGTTTACAGGCTTTTTCACTGATGAAATCTTCAATGCATTTTAAGCTTTTCTGAGTGTTTTGGAGCTTGTATTTACCACCCTTTGATCCATACATTCAACATGTGTGCATACTCCCTTGTAGGTTTCAGGCTGGATTTTGAATGATGACATTTCCAATGCATTTTGAGCGTCACATGTATGTGTTTTTTCGGAGCTAGTTTGTCCCTCTCTCCTCGTATGCGTCTAAAGGCTAGTTTTTCACTGTTGACTCTTCAAATGCATTTTTGAGCACTAGGTCTTGCTCTGGAGCTGTTTTTTTCCCCCACTGAATCTTTCAATACATTTTGATCCTGCCTTGTGTTTACAGGCTGGATCTTGAATGATGACATTTTCAAAGCATTTTGAGCATTTATGTTTGTTTCGGAGCTAGGTGTTACTCGTTGAACCTCTCAACACAAACTGGTTTTTACTTCCTTTGAAACTGAATACATTTTGATCCTGCCTTTCAACGAAAGAAACAACCTGGATGGGCTGACAAATAGCTGCCACTCCACTACTGAATGGCCCCAGTATGCATGCACACCCCTAGACTTTCAGAAACACCTGCATGCACACAATTTCATGGAACACGTGTGGCATGGTGCGTACCAGCAGAAGTGTGGGGCTGCTGCATGAGTGCAGCACTGCTAACAGAACTGTGTTCACCTCATGGTCTGTGTGGAGGAGTTGTGAGTGCAAGCATAGGTGAATGAGCATATGGAAGTGTGAGTTAGGTCTATGTTATTGGATTTATTAGGAGTACTGCTGCTATTTGCATGGTCTCTTGATGTTCTGGGATATGCAAGGGAACATGGTTGGCTTTCGTTAGTACTCACAGCATGAAACAGTGCAAGATTGCTTTGATGCTGTATTGATGCATGCAGGCTCTAGTATATTTGTATGTGTTTTGTGTCAAGGATACTTGATGTATTTGTATCGCTTATGTAGCTTATGCGCTTTATGCTTCGCTATAGCGAGGGTGGTAGACTTATGCTGTGTTTTACAAGCAAGTGGAAGTAGTGTCGTGTTCAGATTGTATGTAACGGGAAGGTAGACCAAGCAGTTGCCTCTGTAGTATATAACTCAATACTGTGCTTCCATGTATCCGAAGTGTGGAATATGTTTTCTGTGGCCTGGTTCTCCAGTCTGCAGATTAGTGGAACAGAGAATAGGAGAGGATGGATGGAGAGGGAACAGATTTTTGATAAGTCTGAGAGATGTGCAGTGTTAGGCAAGTGTCCGGTGTTGGAAAGTTTGTGCAGTGTTAGGCAAGTGTCCGGTGTTGGAAAGTTAGCAATGTGCATGTTCCAAACCTTCATAAATAAATATGTTGTGCTGTGCACATCGAACATTGTGCTTCATATGTCCTTGGATCAAAAATGAACTTTGAAGACCTGAAGCAGTGAAGCGCATGTGCCAGAGCTGATTTTTGATTAATTGCAGCAGCCGAACCTCACACAGGAAAGCAGACAACGTACACAGCATAATAAAGGAGTCGAATTGATTAACAGAATGGCATATATGTTGCAATCCTCTTTTGTACGATACTGTGTGTACTAATGTTTTTGGTTGGAGGTACTACTGTTTTTATTTCCCCTCGCTGCCCACACCACCTTCTCATGGTAACTGTTTGTACTTGCTTTATTCAAACCTTATCAGTGTTTTTTTTTTTAAAGCAGCTGCAAACCCGCTACTGGTTTAATAAAATGATGTACCCAGGTCTACCTTCAGCCACTCAATTTATAAGCACTATATATGTCCTTCACTGAAGTTCTGTTAAAAACACACATTGGCAAAGCCTACAATTTCATCTTGTTTATCAATATCAGGCATTCACCAAGCAGTGCTATTATATTTCCATAATGCCCAGGTACTCTCACCATCTTGCAGCTGCTAGAATCCAGTTAAGACCACTAAGACAGTGCCTGGCAAATGCCTTTCCCATACCTACACAAAAGCCAAATCTGTTGGCATTGCCAATGCCCAATTAAGAATGCCTTTCATCTGTGTGCCCTGCTGCCCTTCCCTCCCAACATGGGAATAGGATGAAATGGGTTGGGGATGCATGTTGCCCGGGAACCTTGCTTTGTTCGAGAAAATATGTTTATATAGGTAAGTAATGTATGTTTCTAGTGATGTATTCCCCAGGATTCTATTTCCTATGGTCACCCTACACATTACATTGGTCCCACTCCCACACTTGAATTGCAGAACTTAGCTCCACAAGTCCTTGGAATGGCCCTGCGTGAAGAGCGATACACGCACATATCTATCAAAAACACACACACACACACACACACACACACACACACTTAATGCATACTACTATTTTAATTTTGCGAAAAGTTGAATTCTTTGACTAAAAAACAATAAATAAACAAAGAAAAGTACCAAGGTGTCTCCTGCCCTCCCCCCAAATTTTATAGGTCTCCTACGCCCATGAGTTTAATACCTATGTGGCAAAAAGATCTGTGGATTGAACTTCTGTTGAATATAGAGAATTCATGTACTTAATCGTTTATTGACAAGCAATAGCATCTCTGAGATAAATTGCATTGTGCTATTCCGACAAAAGTGTTATATTTCAAGAAGAAGTATTAGAAAGAGTGACATGCTATCTTGACAAGATGTAGTTTCTTTTGAAGAACGTATTGCCTGAAACAAAACAATTGCATTTGGTTTTGGAACCTGCGTTTTGGGGAGAAAGTCAATCATCATTACAAGAGAAATTCTGTGGAAGACATTCATTTGTTTTGAACAGTTAACCAACTGTGTTGAAAAGGACAATTGTTTCTCCAAGAAAGACACTGTGGTTGAAAAGACCTTCTAATTTTCTTGAGCAGAACTTTGTTGAAACAACTATTCATTTATTCATTGGGCTTTTGTAAGGCACTTCTACATCAAGTAAATTGTGCTTAAGTATTTGTGAATTGATCCAGGGGAAGGAAATTCAACCCTGGTCGCAAGGAGTGCTTTCAGGAACACTTGAATGTGAATTACACAACCGTCACCTTGAACCAAAAGTCAGCCATATTTTCCTTGTATAATTTAAATGTGTGTATTAATGTGAGGGCCCAAGGTATTTTGGACACTAGGTAATTTTTTCTTCTTTTAGTTTGCTAGGTAGAGAACTCTCTGTTAGGTTAGGGAAAGTTAGGTGTTTATCAGAATCCCCTTTTTCTTTGAATAAATGGCAAGCTTTGGGAAAACATTACCTTTGTGTCAGTCTCGCATTTCTGACCCCTCACAGCCACACAACCGCCACAGGCTTGCAACGGGAGAACAGACATCGCCAGCCAACGCCGGTGAGTCTACCCAAGGGACACAGCGACCCCGGGGGGCATGTCGCAAAGCCTGTCAAAGTACAACCAACATAATTAAAACAAATTAGAAAGAACCAGCAAGGGAAATACTCGCAAGAAGGCATAGCAAACTATCCAGAAAAAGCTATCTAGTTTGTGAATGTAATTACATCTGTGTGAGAAGCCCTGGCAGGTGTGAGAAACCTGAAGGTGTCTCCCTAATTAGTCCCTGGGGATCTGTCATCCAGGTGGCCAGGACATAGCCATCGCTATTGGATCCAGTTCCTGGGGGTGGACCAGTAAGAGAGAATCACCTGGATGGGGGGGTACTCAGGGAATGCAAGTTGGGCACCGGTGGGTAAGATGTGGCATCTCCCCTTCTTATAACACAGTTTCCCCATCCTACGCCATACAATACTCTAACACTAATACCCTCGCCCCTTTTCCAACGCAAACACTTTCACACACCACAAAAGACGACGGACAAACACCAGAGCGGTCTACCTGACATGTCCCACCACAAGGATCAGGCAAATGACCAGAATCACACACACATGAAGGCCCGCTCCCTACCCCCAGGGATAAAAGGTGGAGCACGAGAGCACAATACGAGCAAGGCAGACCGCACGGCGAGAGCGCTAACTCGGCACAGCAGGAGGATAAAGATGGCACGAACCGAGAGGGTCACAGGAGAGAAGTGACCTTGCCTTTTCCGAGCCAGGCCCATGAAACCTCTGCAGAAGGAATAGTTAAACCGCAAACAATAGCCAGCGTGTGTTGCAGCAGATATCAACGGTACACAGGGTCCTCCACTGACAACCAAGCCGGGGAGAGATGCTTGCCCCCATGGTACCGGCCTTGACTCCAGAGACAAGAAAAGCAAAGTGGTTCATCACAGCCGGTGAGTCGAGGGGAGAGCCGATAAGAAACCAAACTGTGTTGAACGAAAGTAGCAAGCGGCTGGTTAAAGAAAGTACAAAGAACTGTTGATACGCAAGGGGAAAGCCAGCATAGAAGAGTGAAGCACCACAAGGGTATTCAGTTAGGAAACTCTGGGCTATTACCCCATTGTTGAACTACCGTAACCAGAAGGCCTTGGAGAAAGGCGAGAAGGGGGTCAAAGTGGTCATAGAGGGTTCTAGTTAAATCCTCTGTACAGTCAAAAGCCTTTGACCAACAGATTGTGAAGCTAAGGGAAACAAATCCTGCATCGTAAAGGTGGGAATAGCGAACCTGACCGAAGGATGCCAATAATAAGGGGGCGAACTCTATGGTCCCAATGAATAGTACGTTAACAAGAGTGAACCCAGCAGAGGGATGTCCACAGTGAACTGCTCAACAAGACATTAAGATTTGTGAATCAAATAGATGTCACAAAAAAGATTGTGTTGAAAGCCAAAGTTAACCCGATGGAGGGAGGCTACCGAATCGAGAAGGATCTGACCCCGGAAGAGGGGGATTCAGGGGTGCAGAGCTATCATCCAAACATAAACAGAGACTATCAGAGAAGAACTTTGGAATTTTTGTTGACATTTTGTTTAATTTTTTGAAAGCTCATCAGACCTTTGGAAGTGAGAAGCTTAAGCACTTAAAAATCCATAGGCTCAGTTTATTAAATGATGCATTCCTGGATGTGGATGGCCATGAACTCTGTGGATTACAACAGGTTTTCATACGGAGGGGAGCTGAGAGCCATTTATCTCCTGATTGAGGCTTAGAAGAACCTGGTTAGCTAGACACCAACATCTAACAGGACGTACTTTTGCCTCCCCAGGCCAACCGATGCCGGACAATCACCTATGTGGATTTACCTCTGTGCGTTTGGGATAATCGATAAATATTCATTAGGATACATCTATTACAACACTTAAAGCATAAGCGGTCATAAATAATGGACAAAGTGATATTTTACATTTTATGAAGTTAGATTTGCAGAACGATATGTACTAACTCCTGGTTCCCGAGTGGTAGTTCTTGGTTACTGGTTAACGCTCGATACCCAGTAGCTGCTTTTACCTCCCACTTATGAAATCTTAATTTTGATCCCGGTTACAATATGGATTTATATAAACTAAGCACATGAGGTCCTCTTAGAAAAAGCCCTTGTCACCTTTGGCGCATCCTCCTATCCTGGCACTACTGCAGAGAACCTTTTGAGTTTTGTCTGCGCCCAGTAGCCATTCCCCCAACCTATTCCCACAGATTACAAATAACGGTGTTGAAATATCCCTATATGCAGCATCTACAGTTGTATCCACAACATAACAAGAGATTAATTTACCATTCTTACATTATGATTCACACACTGATAATGCTCACCTAGAATATAAAACAGACTAGAATGTATAATTACATGTTGCAACTGTAAGCTGTCCCACCCATGTACACTGAATAGAAACATTCACAGAAAACACACACACACACACACACACACACACACACACACACCTTCCTCCCCCACAAGCCAGCCCAGCATTTTCAGGCATTTCCTACCATCCCAAGACAGTGCTCATGAAAATACTGCTTCAGTTGTCTTCAAATGCTTTTATTCTGGTCTGTACTCTTCGAAACGTGCGGTAGAGCTGGCTCATTACAACCAGTTCAGGTTCTTGTGAATGCTGATACTCCCCAAACTCATCAGCTTTTGCCCTGCTATTGAATGGACTGATGTTCATTCTGCAAATTCCTGTCTGCCGATCCAAGACTCCGAGAATAATTCTCTCCAACTCCCACTCGCTGAAATGTGCCGTTACATGGGCGTACCCCGCCTTTCCAATCTTCTTTGGCTGATTCAGCCTTCCCCCTTTCACTGCTCTCCTTTGAACCCCACCCGAACCCCTCCCTTGTTTTTTAATCTAGTGTTGCACACCCCTTACTCCTTTAACCTGCCTTCCCTCCCACGCCCCCCTCCACCCATGGCCGGTGCCTCAACCATATCCCCCTCTATGGTTCCTGCTTTATTTAAAATGAGGTTGGGGGAATTTCACCTACCCATGTCCCTCTTCCCCACCACATGCATGTGACAGCACCTCCTTCCCAGCCCCCTGAACCACGCTACAGACCTTGCTCTCCCACCCACTGGACCAAAATGTACTTTCCAGGCTCACGTTTCCCCTGTCAACACAGAAGAACCACTTTAGACATCTGCTTACTCTTCAATCGATTACAATGCTATTCCCATGCTCTAATCTATAACTTATAAAGGCATGATATTTGGTAGGCTTTACAGCTCGGACACACCATCATAGCAATTTGTGACATTCTCATGAAGGAAGGCCAGAATAGATACTGGTTTGTTACTTAGACAAGGCGGTCTACCAACCAGAAAAAGATGACTCTTACAAAACCACATTGAACAGTCTTTTTCCCCAAACACAAAGCCTTGTGGTAACATGATCTGGGGCTGCATTGGGCTTTTAGGACCTGGAAATGTACCCTCACGTCATGGTAGGTAAACCCATGGGACTTAAACATGCTTCTCATTTTGTACTGCATCCTACAGAGAGCTTACTGCCACCATTCCAGCCTGCAGAAACTGGCACCTGTACGCATGGAGGAGGGGCTGCACAGCCAATGGAACAATTGCCTACATGCTCTGGACTAGCCCAGTTGTGCTGAGCCTTTGGGTTAAGGTCATGCATTCCCCGGTAGACAAGTATCCTGCTCTGGTTCTCCCATGGATCTCCAACGACCTGCAAATATTGACTTACTAACCAGCCAAGTGGGTGGGCCTGGCCCTCACCAATGCCTGTAAAATTATCAAGATGGACTGGAAATCAGCTCTTTGCAATATGTTTTGGGAATGGAGTGATCTCTTGAAACAGGTGGCTGCATATGCACACCTGATCTTGCAAGAGGCTATAGCAGAGCAGAGAACTGAGCTCCTTATAGACATTTTCCTTCAGGTTTTGTACAGTTTGTTACTGGGTGGATGGAAAGCTGGTAAAAAGTTGGAGAGTTTCTACAAGGAAATGTTCTTCTGGGCTCGCATTAGAATTGTATTCAGCCTGATGCTTTACTCGCTATAATTTCTTGTTTATGATTTTGCAAAAACTTGAAAACCTGAATAAAAAGTCACTCAGAACAAATATTGCTTTAGTATAGATGCAATAGCCATTTATCAGAGCAGTTGACTACTCTGTACTACTCCCAAAATGAATTTTGCATACTTTAGATATTTTGTGTTATCTTGTGTCTTTCACCATTGGAACTATGCATATAGAATGCAGTTTGCATTGAAACTTGTATTATCACTCTTGAAAATAAAAAAGTGGTATACAAGCCCTTGTTGATTTATTTTAAATCTGCGAAAATTATGCACTATGATGATTGAGAATTCTGCTCAAATTAAAAATGCTCGATTTAATAAAGGCACTAAAAGTACACCTAACAATCTCATATTTCTTGAATGAGATGCCAATATTTGTAGAATTAAATGTGTACAAAAAAATGCCAAATAAATATTGAATCAATTACTAGTAGGAACACCTCTCTTTGTGCATCAGTTACTCCGGATGGGGAGCATCCATTAAATTGTTTGATCACACTGTAGTACACACCAAAAGAAAAATCAATAGATCAGGCATCATGGAAACAAATTAAAGGTCTTAAAAAGCAACAATTGAAAACTGTCTCCCAAGCTTACACTATTGCACTAGCTTCTACAAAACGACAGACAACAAAACTGAGCTTTCACCATGATAAACTCTTTATGCTCACAAGCAGCTGATGACACCATGGCCCTCATTACGACCTCAGCGGTAGCGATGCCGCTATTGGCGGCATGGCTGCTGCCGAAATCGCGTCCGGGTCCACAGAATGAGGAATTACCGGGCCATTCCAAGTTCGGAAGGCCTGGTAATTCCTCCCTCCAAGGACCCGGACCTTCCCCATTCCCATTTCGGCCCCCATAGGGCTGAATGGGAATGGGAGAGGGAGCAAACAACGGGCCATTACGAGTTGGCCTGTTTGCTCCCTCTTCCCCTCGCGGGACCCAGTAAGCACGCCTGGTTTGACCAGGCGTTACTTCCTGGGTCCCGCGAGGGGACCTCATAATGAAGCGGTACGGGGTAAGCGGCGCCGGCACCTTTTACGGCACCGTTAACCCCGTACCGCCAGGGTCGTAATGAGGCCCCATGATCCATCTACATACTGCTACATAACCTCTTGCAGAAAGCCAAGGTTCCCTTTAGACGGACATACTTATGCTAATGAAGCGAATGACAAGTAACAGATGCATGAAAGCTAGTTTCTGGGATTATATGGTCATGTTTGAATTGTGGTATGGTTGCTCTGAATTCTGAACTTTATGGTAGAACATGTGTTGCATACAGGTTGTGGGATAGCTAAGAGAGCTGTGTATGTGTTGGTGTTCATATGGAACAAGTTACTTATCTCTAACTACTGTTCTCCAGCATGGGTCTGGCATGGATTCACATGCTCATGAATATGCCCTGTCGCCAGGCTGGGAATACTCAGTAAAAGAAGAAAACAAATTAACTTTCACTTACAAACTGTATTTCTCCTCTAAACCAATCACTGTACTCTGGGTCATAGTGCCCCCAGCCAATGACTGCCCTCTCCCTAAGCCCCTCCTCTGGCAGCCATCTTCAGATTTGGTAAGCACGTAAAGTGGCAGTATGACCAAGAAGAGCCGCAGAGGGGTAGACAGTAGGGTTTGCATGCGAGTCCATGACAGATCCATGCTGGAGAACAATACTTACAGGTGAGTAACTTGTTCCTTCTCAGCTTAGGGTTTAGCATGGATTCAAATGCTCATGAATAAAGAATACATAGCAGTACAACATTACACAACCACGGGAGGTGGCAAGGCTCAACAGAAGAAATTACTCTTGCCTCCAGAACAGGCTCACCTCAAGCAAACCGGGTGTGAAGCACTGCCTGACCGACTCTGGAATCGCTGTCTATGCAGTAGAATCTTGTGGGATATGCGTGGACCTCCACATAGCAGCCTTGCAGATGTCCAGCAGGGGCACACCAGACAGGAACGCCGTCGTCGCACTGATCACGCTGGTGGAATGGGCTCTCAGACGGCCGGGCAGCGGTCGTTTCACCAACTGATGACAGTGCGTGATGCAGCCAGAGAGCCACCTTGAGATGGAAGCCTTGGACAAAGCCTTCCCATGGTTAATGGACCAAAGTTCAAACAGTTGAGACGTCTTCCGAAAACTCTTTGTGCATGCCACGAAGAACATCAGAGCAAGAGCAACATCAACGAGTGCAAGTTCCTTTCAGCTGGTGACGAAGGTTTTCGGAAAGAACACAGGTAACACCAAAGGCTCGTAGAGGTGGAATTCCGACGGAACCTTTGGCATGAAGCAGGGGTGCGTCCGGAGCATCACCCTCGATTCATGGAAAGTCAAACATGCCTGTTTGCAGGATAGGGCCCGGATCTCACCCACCTTCCTGGCAGAGGTGATGGCCACGAGGAAAGCCATTTTCCACAAGAGGAACTTGAGAGGGGCCTGACGCATAGGTTCAAAGTGGGCTCCCATGAGCTTTGTCAGCACCACGTTGAGTTCCCAAGCTGGGGCAGGAGCCTTCACCAGCGGAAAAGATCGAAACAGTGTTTTAAGGAACTCCTTGACGAGACGGTGGGACCACAGAGAAGATCCTCCTGGAGACCTGGTGTAGCGGGAGATAGCCGCCAGATGCACCTTGATAGAGGCGTGCGCCAGCCCCACCTTGGCCAAGGACAACAAGACGGAAGAATCTGCGGCGTCGTGACCCTCAGAGGGTTGATCTTCTGCGACCATGTAGCGAAACACTTGCACTTGTGACCGTAGCACTTAAGAGTTGATGATGCTCAGGCCATGGCAAAGATCTCCCTGCAGTCCTCCGGAAATTCGTATCCTCCAAACTCTAGGGCTGCAGGAGCCAAGCCCTCAGGTTCAGAGATCCTGGGTCGTGATGCAGGATTGCACCGCCTTCTCTGGTAAGCAGATCCGTGACCACTGGCAGCTTGACCGGGGGCGACGCCGACAGGCTGATAAGGTCCGGGTACCAAATCTGCCTCGGCGATGAGTATCATCCTGAATCGGGGCTGTTTGTGTTGATTGATGACTCGCAGCAGGAGATGGAACAGGGGGAATGAGTACAGGAATAGGCTGTCCCACGGGAAGGAGAATGTGTCCCCCATGCTCCTCGGCTGGTGGAACCTGCTGGCAAAGTTCTGGCATTTGGTGGATTTGCTGCAGTCACAAACAGATCGATCAGGGGTCAGCCCCAATTGACGAAGATGCTGTCCATTTGGTCCTGCCGAAGTCCTCCTTCGTGACAGGAGCACAACTCGCTGGTGAGGGAGTCGGTGGTGGTGTTCTCGACTCACGGCAGGTGAAAGGGGATGACGAACATCCCTTGCTCGACGGCCCAGTGCCACAAGTTCTGCGCCTCTCTGGAGAGCGCTGGGGATGGAGTGCCCCACTGTTTCCTGCTGTAGAACATCGTGGTGGTGTTGCCCGTGAAGATCCTCACCACCTTGCCCTTCAGGGACGGAAGGAAAGACTTGAGGGCCCAGAACACTGCCCACAGCGCTACAATATTGATGTGGAGATCCTTCTCCTCTGGTAGCCTCTGGCCTCTGGTGTGCAGACATCTGGTGTGGGCTCCCCACCCCTCCAGGAAAGCGTCTGTGGTGATGATTTCCTGGTATGTGGGCTTTTGAAACCCTGTGCACCAAGCGATGTTGGAGCCTAAGCCCCACCACCTCACTGCTCGACGGAACTCCTTGTCGAGAGGGATCTTGTCCATGAAGCTTCCGGACACTTGTATCCATTGGGCATCCAGGAACTCCTGAAGAGGAAACATCTGCAGCCTGCAGAGCGGGATAAGGTAGATGCACGACGACATCATGCCGAGCAGAGACTAGATGGGCCGGACCGTTGCAGTCTTCAATGACAACAGCTGCTGTACATTCCCCAGCACGGCCGCTATCCTCTCCTCCGAGGGCGATGCAAGGCAGGAGACTGTTGAGCCTGGCTCCTAGGAACAGCACGTTCTGCGATGGTGTCAAACAGGTTTTGGCAGCCACCTTTCTTGAGTTGGCCCGGATGAACCAGTCGTCGAGGTACAGGTACATGTGTATACCTCATAGATGTAGATGCCGCCACCAGTGCCAGGCACTTTGTGAACACCCTGGGAGCTGACTTTATGCCGAAAGGGAGTGCCTTGAACTGGTAGTGCCTTCCCTGCATCACGAAGCTCAGGACCTTTCGATGCTTCCTGTGAATGGGGACATGTAGGTAGGCGTCGTCCAGTTCCAGCGACGTCAAGAAGTCTCCTTCCTCCAGCTGGCCGAGCACGTGCTGCAATGTGACCATCCTGAATTTTTGGAACTTGAGGAACTTGTTGAGATACTGCAGGTCTAGGATGGGCCTCCAGCCACCTCTCTTCTTTTTGACTAAGAAGTATCTGGAGTAGACTCCCGAGCCCCGGAGTCGTCTTGGAACTAGCTCCATCGCCCCCTTTTTTAGCATGGCCCGTACCTCTTGCAGGAGCTGAGGGATGTGTTGCTGCCAGGTCACCGGAGGGATCCGCAGACACTTGCTGAAACAACAGGGAATGTCCGTGGGTGAGAGCTTCCAGCACCCATCTGTCGGTGGAGATCTTTTCCCACTCGCTGACCAATCCAGTCAGCCGGCCTCCCTCCTGGGGGCATGGTTGGGGGCCCGACGTCCTGGCCGGTTCAGTCGTACTTTGGCACCTACATTCCGACTTGGGAGTGACAATGGCGCTGACCACCTCCACCGAAAGCCGTCGACCGGCCTCTGTAGGCCTCCTGGGTCGTGCACCGGAAGGGCTGACGGTACGATGAGGAGCCTCCACCTAAACCTTTCGTCGATCTGCCAGACTTACCTCCAGAGGAGAGAAAGGAAGAGCAGTGCTGTTGGAGTACATAGGGCACGAGCCGTCTCAGTCTTGATGGCCTGCAAAGACTCATCAATGGCCTTCCCAAAGAGGTTATCCCCGTCGAAGCGCATGTCCATACACACGTCTGGCCCTCCTTGCGGGAGCTGGTGGCCTTCTGCCAGCCTCAGCAACGTAGGCAGACACCGTTCCCAATCGGTCAGAAACCGGTATCGGCGATGTCCAGGGCCAGTGATGGCATGGTCCGAAGCCACCTCCCCCTCCTGGAGCAGTGCGATTGCCTCCACCCGTTTGTCATCAGGCAGGAACTCCAGAATTGGGGCCAGTTTGTACCACAGGGCCACTTTGATGGTCGATGCCGCGGTCTAGATGACCTTTCTACCCATGGTGTTCAACTTCTTCCCCTCGCTGTCCGGAGTGACTGAGGACGATGACGAGGCGTTAACTATCTCGTCCTCGCAGCTGCCGACACCACAGAGTCCAGCGACTGTTGAAACCATAGGCACGTGGGTGCAGACTCCGGCCCCAGTACTTTTTTCTAACCTATTCTGCTTGGCCGGGCCGTGGCAGGATTCTTCAATAGGGCCAGTCCTTCCTCCCACACATCGTCCAGGAGGGGCATTGCCATGATAGTCTTCCTCTTGCCTTGCGCCTCTGGTATAGGAGGCCTTCCTTTTTGGTCTCCTTGGTTGTCAGCTCGAAGGGGAATGTCCTCGGCTGCAGCGATCCACCCGCCGTGACTATGTTGTCGTCATCGTGTCCGTCCCTATGTCTGTGTTTGGATCCCTCGGGGGGAGGGCTCCTGGCGCGGGTGTGGAGGTTGATGAAGGGGCGTTGGATGGCACTTCCTCTTTTTCGCCGGAGGCTGATCTGGGGCCGGGGCCTGCAGCATCCTTTTTTGGATTTCTGACACCAACGTGTGCAGGGTTGAACAGATGTCCACAGATGCATCTCTCAGCGGCGTCGAAGCAGTCAGCCTACTAGTCCCTTGCCGTCATCTGCGTTTCCGCCGTCGTCCTCCACGTCCTCGTGGACTGTGTGTACAGACTCCTGGTCCTCCTCGTCTGAGGAACAAACATCCATATCTTGGGGTACTGCCTGTGACTGGCCTGGGACCTCATCGCCACCCCTTTTTAAACCCTGAGGGATCGGAACCGGGCTCAGCAATGGCATCTTCTTTTCCGGTGTCTTCGCCACCGCCCCAGCGGAGGCATCCCGCCTCCGGGCTAAGGACAACCTGCTCGCAGTCTGGGCTACCTTCACAGGGTCAGCCCCTTTGGCCTTCAAGAGAGTGGCCGCCACCATCTCAATCGTCGACAATTTTTCCAGCGCCGCCTGAGGCTTCTTCCGCAGTTTTTCCAGGTTGGGCGATTTCCTTTTTGAGGAGGAGCTGGATCGATGGCTTGCGATGGAGGCAGATGGTGAGGTTGATCGTGCACAGCCCATCGCGGGACCCACTTGCGCGGCGACCCCGACGGAAACGAACTCACAGCGCTTGGCCTTGTCTTGGGCTCCCACGGATGGAGCACCCTCAAAGAACTTAGAAGCCCTCTCCACTGACCGGCCGGTCCTGGGTGAGGCATGACCCTGCTTGGGGCAGAGGCCTTGGCGCTTAGCCACGCCACCAGTCTACTATGGCAATCCATCATTCTCTTGAAGAGCCTGAGGCAGATCTTGCAATCTCATTCATTGTGATCCGGATGAAGACAGAGTCATTAAAGGCGTTTGTCCTCCACAAACAGGTTCCGCAGTCCGCATCTGGAGCAGAGCTTGAAGAGGGAACTTCTCTCCTTCTCCTCCGTCATGGACAGAGGTGCGGATTAGGCGATGGCCTTCTGGAAACTTCGATGAAAACTCAACGATCATTGCCCTTGAGGGGCGCTGGAATTCACTGACAAATGGATCTGCGCTTGTTGGTCGATGTAGAGAAGTGCGCACAGGCTCTTTTTTGACAAAAATAGACATTTTCTCGTTATAAAACACAAAAACTGTAGAATAGCTCAAGGAGCAAAAGTCGAGGACTCCCAACACTTGACTGTGCGGTAAAAATCTGAAGATGGCTGCCATAGGAGGGGCTTAGAGAGAGGGCATCATTGGATGGAAGCAGTATGACCCAGAGTACAGTGATTGGTTTTGAGGAGTGTGATGCTGGAAATGCATTGGAGGGACAGGGCCTCCGTGTCCTTGTCCTGTAGTCCTTTTTCATGTGTGTTCTGTATCGTTTTCTGCTCAGTAGTCCATGTGGGTCTCCTGGGAGTGCAGCTCTTCCTGTTTTTGGTTTGGTGTACAGACCCATGGGATACCCTTATGGCACCCATGAGTGGGGGTACAACCCTGTGCCCCTAGTGTAGGTTTCTGGGCACCTATGTGTGGCCCACAGAGCAGGGTATGGGATGGTGGCAGCTCTAATCAGTTGATTCCTGATGGGAAACAAGATGGCCTCTGTGGCCTCTTGCCTGTTACCTTGTTTTCCCAAAGTTCTGGGAATCCCTGCCTCTGTCCCTTCCCCCTGACTGGCTGTTGGGTGGAAATTCCATAGATGATGTTGTTGTGAAGTCCAGACCAGACTGGCTGGAGCCTTCCCAGTGACTGTATCTTGTGGGTACACCCTGTGGGTGGGACCTGGATGAATAGAGTGGGTGACCAATATGCACTTCTTGTTGTGGATGTCTGGGTTCTGGTGTTTGACACAATGGGCCTCATACCGAGTTGGGCAGTAACGCCAGCGCTAATAGCGCTGGCGTTATTAGCCCTACCGCCAAACCCACCAGCGCTATTAGCGCCAGACCACAGGTTTGGCAGAACAGGAAATCCTCATTCCCCATTGAGCCCATTTGGGAATTCCCCATTGGGCTCAATGGGGAAATTTCGTGCTTTTACCACCGGCAGTAACAGCGCTACCACCGGATTTAAGGGCTACCGTCAAACTCGTGATGAGGCCCAATGACAGACAGCCCGGTCTGAAACTGGTATGAATGCAGTGTGTAGTGTTGAATGGCTGGGTACTTGTCCCAATACACATTCCTTGTTGTGAGTGTCTGAGAGGGAGGAGTATGGCCTGAATGCACTGTATGCCTGATTGGCTGACTGCATGAATGCCCTTCTGTATGATTGGCTGCTGAGTGTGACCCAGCAGTGTGGATGAGAGACAGAATAGTATATCTGGGGACCTCTCACCACTGGAAATTGTTCAGAAGCTGAAGTTGAAACTGATGCTTAACCCCGAAGCCGAGCCTGAAGAAGAAGGTTGACTGCTGTCTCCCTTCGCCGAAATCCGAAAGCCGTCGGGACTGATCCAAGAGAGGACCTGGTTAGGCGCCCTCTTCCTGTGCTCCGAGGGACCATCGAGCACCGCTAACCTTCGCCAAAGCGCCCTGGAAGTCAGACCCTCGAAAAGCTGCCGACCGGAGACTAGGACCACCGAGGAGAACGAAGATCAGCACCGGACATTCAGTCTACCGTCGTCGGCCACGTTCGCAAGTCTGCTGTAACTGCTGGAGGCCCGTCGAAGCCGTGTTGCCCAGAAGGGGGGACTGCTTGACGCAGTGCCGCCGACGACCGGAGCCGCATGGTCCTTTGCCTAAGACTTGATTCATGGATGCGCCCGTCCGCACCGCCGCCCGCCTTATCCCGACGGAGAAGGCCAGGCCGTCGACACGCCGAGGAGCATCCGCTGGTGGGTTTCCCGCCACCCAACGACCATAGAGACGCCGGATGACTCAATGCCCTTGTTGGGCCACAGTTCTTCATAAACTATTTGAGGTCCTGACCTATCATCATCGAGGTGCCACGCACACCTCTTCCTTGCAGCACGCCTTCGCTCCGTCGACAACGAGCACCGCTGGGACCGAAGCTGCTGTCTCGACGCCAAGTTCACTTTCTTCGTGGGATCTCCACGATCCGTGGCTCCAGCTTTAAAGGGAGCCGCTCAAGAAGGATCCGTCGACGACCTGACGTCGAACTCTGCTATTCCTGGTACATTGGGGTGAAGGAAATAAGACTTCTAGAACAATATATGGACTGGGCTTGTGATATATCTTTACTTTACAGGTTGCCCAGTGTGGGGGGGGATCTCCACACAGAACTGTGTCTAGTGGGTAGGGCCAGTATTGTGCCAATTGTTCTAACCAACTGCTTTCCTCCTATGTCTATTGTTGGATGCCTTTATTAAGTGATCTGTGTGACATTTGACCAGTGTATAGTTGATGCACTTTAATGAGACCTGATAATAATTGTGGTACCACTTTAGAACTGTATAGATTTGTCATTATAGATCTGCTGAGCACAAAGTGAGTTATTGTGATTGTTTACATAACCCTGAACAACTGTGTTTTAACTAATACAGTGTGTGGACATTCCTTTGTGGGGGCTTGGGGACTATACTGTACTTAAGAACCAGCCTGCATCACCTTCTGAGAAGCCAGGCCTTGATTGCTCAACTATGATACCAATAATAGAGAAGCTTGGCTGGGGCACTCTGTGCCTCTCTCCTCTACCATATAGAGAGCAGTAGTACAGACCCCCCACTCCAATCTTTACAAGGAGAAATACAGTGTGTAAGTGAAAGTGAAACTGTTTTTTCTTTTACCAAGGATTCCCGGCCTGACGAAGGGGAATACTCATGAGCATGTGAATCCATGCCAGACCACATGCTAGAGAAATGCCTTTACGATTGCATGTGTTGATGCGCTCATGCATGGGTGCGCAAATGAATGTGAATGAATTACAAGGGAGATAAGAACATACAGAGAGTGAATTGGTTGGGAACCTGGGAGTTAGGACTATGTTGTTGCCCGAATTGATTGAACAACAAATTTATTCTATGCTGAAATTGATTTATTTTCCTGGAGCATCCTTCACTTCGCTGATGGCCCCACCAATTGGGACAGTGCTCTAAAGTGGAACTTAAAAAAACAAACAAGTAAATGACTATGAAATGACACACTTAGAAGAATGCAACTCGTGACTTTTGTGCTCTTGCACATATGTTTCAGGGACTATCCCCCTACAGGAACAGCCAGAATGAAGCTCTATTATCACATCTCTTCTCACAGAAAAGGTTTCAGATAGAAATCACTGCACAGTGCACACATGTCAAGTGGAAAGAAGATGCAGTGTACAGTGACAAAGTCCCTTGATTGGTACTCAGGGTGTGTGTAGGGGCAATTTGGGGTCTGGGCTAAACCATTCACTTCATGATGTGGACCCCAACGGTAGTATTGGGAGGATTCCTTTAAGAATGGTCCCACAGTATTCGCACTCGACGACATTGTACGGATGTCTGAACAGCTCCAAAAAGATACGCTGAACTGCAAGGGAACGGGGAAGAGATGAGGAACCTGCTGGCTCTATTCATGTCCGACGTGCATGCCCCATCTCACAGGGACGTTTGTCATATGCAAGATGGCGGACTAGGCCTTCGCAGGCTGAGTTCACAGTGTGCAACATACCCACCTAAATTAATTAAACATAGTGAACTCAAATCCCTTATGCCCACAGGCAGTTCCCAGGTGATGTTAAAAGACCCAGCTGCAGAGGTCAGGCAGGAAAGAAAGAGGAGGATTGTTTGGGGCAAGGATGGTGGAACAGTTGCACAGAAGAGAAACTTTAGTTGGAAGGGGGACGAGGAAGAATACAGCAGGAGAGGACAATGGTGGGAATTCCCTTGGAGTTACAGCCAGAGAACACAAAAACACAACTTTGTTGTATCAGAGATGTGGAAGGAGGACTGTGCATGTGGTAGAACATTAAAATAAAAGCCAGCTCGAGGGCTAGAGAAGAGTTTTAACAACAGGCCTATAGGCATGACTGAGCAACAACTGCAAGAAGGGTAGTAGGACTGCGTTGGGTGGTTGGAGGTTTAGGACCTGGAGACATGGAGGCAAACCAGAATGCAAACTGGCAGCTGGAAATCCACCTAGCTTCACTCATCTCTAAGGGAAACTATGAATCATCAAGAAAAGCCAACAGCCTGAGATAAATTAGCAACACCACCCAAACAGGGAGACAATAGGCGTAGCCTGCCCAGCTAGCAGGACCACTTTCATTGGGGCTACTGACAGAGATTGACCGACACAGGGAAGAGACCCATTTTGAACCAGAGACAATACATTGTGGTGAAGAAACCAGTTGTGAGTGTGGACTCAACTTTAACTTTCTCTCTGTGGCAGGTCTACCCAGGGGCATGGAGAGGAGAGAGACAGAGGTTACCAAGAGAACCCTATTGCAAAATGGAAGACTTATTAAAGACCCTGCGAAGCCTTAAATGGACCTGAGGTGGACATTACCAGTGGTCTAAGCATGCTATCTGGAGAGAGAGCCTTTTTGGTGATAGACTGACCAGAGACTCGATATATCATCAAGGGTGGTTTGCTCAGCACACTAGGGAAATGGGAGAGAGCCAATAGGTGACTTATCCCTCATATCATTTGTAATTTGCTTCAGATCCTGCCGCTGCAGAGGTTTGCTTATTGCTTATTCATTTCCTGTCTGAGTGCCTGTAAACCTATTCTTAACTCTTTCATGCTTGTCTGGTGAGTTTCCCAATGTCTTCACGAGTGTCCAGCAGTACTTACATTTGTAAAGAAAACTGTACTTCTGCCTGATGAAGGACCCTGTGGATGGTATTCAGTAATAAAGAAGCAATCAGTGCAGTTAAGATATCGCACACATATTTAAGAAATATGATATTGAAGGGGGGCGCTGTTGCGCGCAATGAAGATGGCCGCCTAATTGCTGAGCTCCTCTCCGGCAGTAATCCTTTTGAAACAAAATCCGATATCGGCACCTTCTGAATCACCGAAACCTGCAGTGCTGCCTGCCCACAACCCCTCGAGCCCCCTGGGAGAAACAACAAAGACAATCGGACATATATTACACAAACCTCGACAAGAGGCACTGGGGCAGCGCGGCAAGCCGACACAGAGAACCGACGATTTGTTGATGGAAACTGCGGCTCCAGGAAAATACAAAGGCCTTGGAGGGGGCGGAGCCTGCTCTCCCGCCTATAGATCGCTGTGACCATAGCCCAATATATGTTCTGGCTGGGAAAAAGGCAATTAAAAAAAAAGAAGATGGGATCCTGCCATCATCACAGCAGCCCCCGATCAGCAGCCTCTAAATAGCAGAGGGGAGACCTCTGAGCAGTGCAGATGACCACACGACCGGCGAGGAAGCACCAGAGGGCGATCCACACAGCCAGACCCCCCGGTACGGAACTCGCAACCCCCCCGCCTCCCCCAAAGTTCACCCGAGCTCATAACAGCCTGAGGCTCCTAGCTCTGCCCGCCGGCCCGCCCCAGAGAATGGGGGCTCTGTGCGGTGTGGAGCGCTTATTGACCGTGAACAACAGAGTCCCTGCTGAGCAACGGGGGCACTGGGGGACGGACTGTGGAACCTGCCTGCACCTACCAGAGCAGGGGATGATCTCACCCCTCACCACCAGCCGCTGCCATACATAACCGGATTTCCACAGAGATCCAGGTGAGGCGCGTAGGATCTGCCTACTCCAAGCCGCGACGGCCCATGAGGGGGGGTTCGACATGCAGCAAACGAACTCAAAGACGGAGCTCCAGAACCTTATATTACACTGGGGCTGAACACAGCAGGCAGCGCTGCACATTATACGCCAACGGCGCATGGCACCATCTGACACGCCAGAGGGACACGGAACACACGTGGACCATCTAGCTCCGGAATGTATAGTAGGCACACTTAATGCACCATTGCCTACTGGCCTGCTCACAGCTACCCTGTTAATCACCCGGACCATAGACATAGCTAACCACACCTCGGCTTCACCACGGACCAGCAAGCCGGCCTGCAAAATATAGGAGGGTCCTTCAAGTGAAAGTCGCCTTTCCCAATTGATACGCATATAGAAGCGTCAAGATACGCTGAGGTCACAGTCCATTCTTTGAAGCAATTAGACAGCACAAGAAACAAAGGCACAAACAATTGAAATAAAAACATAGGCTGTCTTAAAGCAAAGCAACCCCTGCAAGACCCTGGTAGAGCGCTGCAAACATACACAGTACAGTGCCAGACACTGTGCCTACCAGGCTGAAAACAGCGGATACTGCGTAATCCATATAACACAGAAAAGGAGGCAAGCAACACTCCGGAACAGACCCTCGGATCAATACACATCTCCTGCATATACTTGAGCGTAGCCTGATATTGGTAAACCTGCCCAGGGAGCTGACCAGGCAGGCCTGACCAACCAGACAGGCACTGTCACACACTGGTGATACACGTGACATGCCAGGAAAAAACGTTGCGCAGAACAAGAAGATGGGCCCAATGGATTCATACACAAGCTCCCAGACCCCGACTGACATTCTGGATCCACCTGTAATCGCTGCCTCAGCTGCCGCAGATGACACCAAATTTGCCTGCCTCCTCGCTACAGTACAAAATGGATTCCTAGCGGTAAATGTTAAACTAGACGATATCGTCTCAACAATCGGCTCACTCAAAGCCTGTGTCGATAAAGAGAGTGCCAGAATTACGGAAGCAGAAAACAGAATTGGCTCTAATGAAGACCCAATTGATCAAAATATCCACAACATAACTCTTCTGAAAGGAGAGATGACGAAGCTCCGGGGCAAATGCGATGACTTGGAATCCAGATCACGCCGCAATAACATATGGATACTTGGACTTGCTGAATCCTTTTGCAAGGGCCCAATGGAATATCATATTGAATCATTGTTAAAATCCCTGTTTGGCGAAGACTCCTTTTCCCTGCACTTCTTGGTTGAAAGGGCGCACCACACCCTGGCCCCAGTGCCTAGGCCGGGAGCCCCCCCCGCACTTTCATCGCCAAGCCGCTAAACTACAGAGAGAGATGCGGCGCTACGGCTGGACAGGGAAATGGGCCCTCTGCGACACGGTGGCGACAATATCCATATTTACCCCGACTTCGCAGCAGGAGTCCAAACTCAAAGGCGATAATACGAGCTGATCAAAAGACAACTTCGAATGAGGAAGGTCCCATACGCCCTGCTGTTTCCTGCAAAACGGCACACTTCTGTGAAACTCCGGCTGCGGCAATTGCCTATGTAGAGTCTTCCATTCCCCTGCCGCCTCGAAGAAGCGACCTTGATCAAAACGACCAACAACCGGTGGGAGAAATGTGGAATCCCAATGACTGAAGGCAGCACCACAATATCCTTTATTAGCTTAACTGGGTTATAATGGTGACCAGAGGACACCGTCTCTAAAATAGTTATGAGCCAGATGAGATGCGCTCGGCTACAGGGGCTGTGGCCGCAACGCACACTCCCCCGGGAAGTTCCACAAGTTAACAATAAGGGGTCATCATCAGGTTGGGGTGGATGGTGTGCGTGGGGGTGGGAGCAGGGCGCAGAGTATTGTTTTGTTGGATGTTGGGGAAAGAGTTTGGCATGAGACAGATATAGACATGCTATATGGTTGGAAGAATAAGACGACCACCTAAGAGATTCCCCGTTGGGCACCAGGAGTCGAAGTTGAAATGTTTAAAAATTGCGATCACACCATCACAAGCTGTAGCGTACAGGGAACTCACTCCCCTCTTAATGTGTTACTTGATCATGAATAAATGGCATGATATGCAAGACCAGGCGCAGGGCTGAAGCTTAAACTGCTCACGTGGAATGTCTGCGGGCTTAATTATAGATCAAAATCCAGCAAAGTCGGGGCTTATATTAACAGACTCCACCCGCACATTGCGATGCTGCAAGAAAAGCATGCATTACATAATGTCAACAATGGTATTTTACGGCAATGGGGTAACAACAGATATTACACTGAATATTCATCTCAGAACAGGGGAGTCCTCACATTGATACACCCCTCTTTGGGCTTCAAAACCGAGAAAAGTAAAATTGACCCCCAATGCAGACATGTGATCATATGGGGCAGAGTAGCGAATGAGGTATTGATCCTAGTGCATACCTATGGGCAGAATATGGACGACCCTGACTTTTTTGTATTTAGTGAATTCATGTATATTGTGGGGAGGGGACTTCAGAGTCACATCGAGTATGGTGTTGGATAGGTCCTCTGGCAGACAGAGGAATCTCACCAGATCAGCTACTGTTTTACACCAGGCTCTAGCACAATTAGCCCTTGTTGATGCATGGAGAGGTTTACACCGATTGGAGAGACAATATTCGTTATACTCATCGGCACATGACACTGAGTAAAGGATAGATTATTGGTTTATCTCTTCCCACTTGGCATATCACTGTGACCTACAACCCTGTACACTATCTGAACATTCCCCAGTCACTATTGGAGGTAATAATACAGAACGTTAAATCCCCAGTTAGAAGATGGAGAATGCCCCCAAACATCCTTAAAGACCCGAATGTGGTAGAGTCACTGCATGTAGAAATGGAAGAATTCTTTAATATGAACAAGGGATCGGTGTCATGATGCCTACCTCTAAGGAGCCAGGCCGGGCCCAGCAACCCCAGAGGCAGACATCTTTTTCCCCAGGGAAGTCTCGGCGGGACCAAGTCGGGGCCCTTTGGACTCAGTCCTGGCGCCTCAGGCGCCAGGCTCATAGAAGAGGATATGTGTTTAAGTGCTTGGGTGCACACTTACCTGATGCAGACCTTGCTGCTTCATCCAGGCCCTCTTGAGGCCTGAATGGGACTACTTAACCTGTAGGACTACTTCACCACCCGGGTGTAGTCGGGGAAGGATACATACCTGATTGGTGGAAGGATACATACCAGGAACTTCTTCCAAGGCTATTTAAACCCCACCCAAACAGCCACACATGCTTCGCGTTGTTCTGCACCTAGCAGCTGGACGCTCACCGTGTCAGCTCCTGCATCCTGACTTCAGCCACGCCTGCCAGCACCCTGGAACACCTGCAAGGGGAGAAAGGAAGAGAATAGGAGAAGAAAAGCCCTTACCTGCTAAATCTGCATCCCGGAGTCATTTCTCCAACGGCCCTGAAAAGGAAGACATCATTTTAAAGGCATTTCGTTTCGATCGCTGCAGCGCTGCATTTTACTCACCTTTGCAAGGTACTTCCATCTTCAGCAGCGATCTTCCAGATTCAGCTACGCCCCGGCGCCTAGAGGAAAAAAGACAAGAACAAAGGTGAGAGGGAGAAAAGGAATAAGGAAAGCTCAGTTTCCTTTTAAGTCTTACCTGTTGGATTATTCCCACTGCATTTCGGGTCCTGCCGCTTCCTGGCATCTCCGGACCCCGGCCCCTATGGGGAGAAAAGACAAAGACATTGAATGAGCGAATGCAAAGACATTACCTGAGCGCTCATCCAGAACTGTTTCACTTCGGGTCGGCGCCATATCTCCGGCACTCCGAACCCCGACCCCTAAGGGGAAAAAGACATAAGCATTAGCGCTTGCTGCAATTAGACAACGAACATTATTATTAAGCTTGAACTTTTGAACAGAACTTTTACAGCGCCTTACCTGAACAGTCAAGCTTACCTGAACTCCCATCAATCCTCAATCCAGTGAAGTAACTGGGTTTCAACGCGCCCCTGCATCAGAAGCAGGATGGAGAGCTCATCCTTCCAAACCCTAAGGTGAGGCTTCATGGGAAATCGTGGAGGAGGTATCGTGGAGGGTTGGAAGGGAGTGGGAGGCTTGAGCATTGTTCCACAGTTGGTAATACTCCCTTTTCACGCACAGGAGGGTATCCAACGAGCCAGGGAAGCCAGAATAGAGGGGCCCTTCCTGTCCATCTTCAGAGTTCTGCGCCTTCGACGCCGCGCCTCCGTGGGAACCAGGTGAGCGTTACAGAACGCGAAGCCTTACCACAATTTCCCACCTGGGCGCTATGGAGACTTCCGAGACAGATCAGCTGGCCCATCTTTTAGGGGAATTACGGGCAGAAGTGCACTCAGCCCGCCAGGAGACTAATGCTCTCAGAAGGGAACTAATCCTATCCAAGGAAAGAACTGATGATCTGGCCAAAAGGTTATTGCAGGGCCAGGCAGAGCACACTCCTTTACCTGTTTCCGGAGATATTTCTACAACAATGGGTTCGAATAACCCGGTACAAATCAATCTACCTGGACACATGCCTTTGGCCCCGCCGGAACGTTTTGCGGGGGATCCCAAGAAATATGCCGTTTTTATGAACCAATGCCGTTTACACTTTTTATGCAGGCCCGGGGCCTTCCCCAACGACCAGACCAAAGTAGCCTTTGTACTATCTTACCTCAGTGGCTGTGCTGCCGATTGGTCTATTCCATTGGTAAATCAGGATGATCCCATTCTCCGGGATTTCCAGGGCTTCCAGGCCAGCATGGAAATATTGTTCGCTAGACACTCGCAGGGACAGGCCCTTGACAACAAACTGCTATCCTTACGACAAGGTAATCAGGATCTTTTGTCCTATATCGCCACCTTTAATAGACTAGTTGTGGAAACCGGATGGCCTGAAAATAAAAGGATCACATTGTTTCATCGAGGCCTGCGCGGAGAGCTTAAAGATGTTATATCTCAGATAGTAGATCCACCCCAGGCCTGCGCAGACTACATAGACTTAGTGGTTCAACTTGATCACAGACTTCAAAATAGAAAAGCAGATCGGCTCAAGTATGAAACCAGAGTACCTATCAAGACCCACGTTAACTCCAAGAGTACTGACGTTTCCGAACCTATGCAAATTGGCAGTGTTAAAGGACCATTAAACGCAGAAGGAACGAGAGAGAAGGCGACAAATGCAACTTTGTCTGTATTGCGGAACTTCCGGTCACTTTCTTCAAAGTTGTCCAGTTAAACCACCCAAGAAGGTGGTTGGAGCCACTGATAACGAGTTATTGACACCTGGTTCGGGAAACGACCTAGCCCGACAAGCGTAGGGGTCCGCTTGCCGAGCTTGAAAACAAACTCTTTGACCTCGCATTTTGTCATGCCAATGGTGCTTGTGAACCCAAAACAGCCTCAGCAGTTGCATGCTATAAAAGCATACATAGACAGTGGAGCTATTGGAAATTACATAGACCGTGAATTGGCTTCCAGGATTAAGCTTCCTCTCCGCCCGAAAGTAACCCAAGATGTAATTACTACAGTTGATGGAACCGAAATAGCCTCAGGGCCTGTAACGCATTCCACAGTTGAAATCACTCTGGTGGGTCAGGACGGACATCGGGAAGCAATCGTGTTTGATGTGATCAAGGCCCCACAATTTCAAGTACTTCTTGGAATCCCTTGGTTAGAAACACATAATCCGAGAATAGACTGGCGAGCAAAGAAGATAACTTTTCCTGATTGTGAACCAACCTGTTACCCAAGGAATCCAGCTATGGGTCTAGCCTCTGTAACTTCCACCCCTGTACAGCTACCATCTGAATACCAAGAATTCCAAGACGTTTTTCAGAAAGAGCAGGCTAACACCTTACCTCCCCATCGATCTTACGATTGCCAAATCGACTTGGTACCCAATGCACAACTACCTTGTAGTAGGATTTATGCTCTTACTGAACCTGAGAACCTGCATTTGCGCCAGTATTTGGATCAATACCTGGCCAATGGTTTCATTCGCCCATCAAAGTCACCAGTCTCTTCCGCTTTGTTCTTCGTACCTAAAAAGGAAGGAGACCTTAGGGCCTGTATTGACTACCGCGCCCTAAATCAGATAACGATTAAGAATCGTTACCCTGTGCCCCTGATACCTGAGCTTATGGACCAAGTAAAAGATGCTCGTGTGTACACCAAGCTAGATCTCCGAGGAGCTTACCACCTGGTACATATAAAAGAGGGCGACGAGTGGAAGACTGCATTCCGCACCAAATTTGGGCTCTTCGAATATCAAGTAATGCCCTTCGGTTTGTGCAACGCACCTGCCGCCTTTCAGTACTTCATGAATGATGTTCTTCGGGAACTTATCGATGTTTGTGTCATCGTTTATATTGACGACATCCTGGTGTATTCCTCCTCAGAATCTGATCACAGAAACCATGTTAGGGCAGTTCTTGAGAAATTGCGCCAGCACAAATTATTTGCCAAGCTCGAAAAATGCGTTTTTCATACCACAGAAGTGGAGTTTCTCGGATTCATCCTGACACCTCAAGGAATCCAAATGGACTCGCGGAAAGTGGACGCCATTCTCAAATGGCCATCTCCTAGCTCTGTGAAGGGAGTGCCAAGCATGCTTGGCTTTGCCAATTTCTATCGAAGGTTCATCCCGGAATTTTCTCGAACTGTTCAACCCATCACAGCTCTCCTAAAGAAAAACAAACGCTTTGAATGGACTCTTGAGGCTGAACAAGCCTTTCAGGACCTGAAAACCAAATTCACCTCTGCACCTTATTGAAGCACCCGCGCCCAGATCTCCCTTACATCGTGGAAACCGATGCATCCAGTTCGGCCATGGGAGCTGTCCTGTCGCAAAGAGACCCAGAAACTAACCAACTACACCCTGTAGCCTTTTGGTCCAGAAAATTCTCTCCACCTGAACTCAATTACGCAATTACCGACAAAGAACTACTGGCTATTAAATCAGCTTTCAAGGCTTGGCGTCACTATCTTCTCGGTGCAAGACACACCATCACCGTAATTACGGACCACAGAAATTTGCAGTATTTAAAGACGGCCAAAGCTCAATCTTCGCGACAACTCCGATGGGCTTTATTCTTTGCGGAATTTGATTTTCTAATTACCTATCGCCCTGGCTGCAAGAATGGTAAGGCAGATGCCTTATCCCGGATAGGCATGGAAGAACCCAATTCGAGTTTAGAACCTGTGCCAATCATACCGGAACAAAGAATTCTGGGCTTGACTTCATTGCAAACCATTGAGGACATCCAAGCTCAAGTAAAACAGCTTTTTGACTCTTCTGCCTTACTGGAATGGAGTCAAAAGGGTCCTCACTACACCGTTAAGGATGATTTACCCTACTTCCAAGAGCGGTTATTTCTGCCAAGTAAAGAATTGCAGGAACTTGTCATTACCCGTCATCATGAATCATTAATGGAAGGACACCCCGGTATCGCGAAAACAGAAGAAAATATCAAACGCCACTTCTGGTGGCCTTCTTGGAGAAAAGACAAAGTCATTTGTGTTGTCTTGCAGAATCTGTGCCCAAAATAAGAGTCAAAAGAAAAGGCCAGCCGGCCTACTTCAACCTTTGGACATTCCACCAGCACCTTGGCACACCTTGTCAATGGACTTTATAACTGACCTGCCTCCTTGTGGTGGTTACAACACGATTCTCGTAATAGTGGATCTATTCTCCAAAATGGCCCATTTTATCCCTTTACAAGGATTGCCGTCAGCTTCCACCTTGGCCAAGGAATTTATGGAAAATATAGTGCGGTTACATGGTTTCCCTTCCATATTAGTCTCAGACCGTGGAAGTCAATTTATCTCCCACTTTTGGAAGAAATGTTGCCAACTAGCACAAATAGACGTGCGGTTATCCACCAGCCACCACCCCCAGACCGACGGACAAACCGAGAGAACCAATCAGACTCTCGAGCAATATCTGCGGTGCATGTTACACCAATCCGAGTTGAATTGGAAGGACATCCTTTGGATTGCAGAATATGCATACAACAATTCAGTGCATTCTGGAACCGGACAGACTCCTTTTTATACCCTGTATGGTCACCATCCTCGGACCTCTGACCTAGATCCACCTCTGACCCTGGAGATGCCTGCAGTAAATCACCTACATTCCACAATAACCCAAGCCTTCAAAGAAGCTACAACCCACTTACAGCAAGCCAAGAAAAACTATAAAGAAAACGCTGATTTGCACCGAAGTAAAACTCCTCCTTACCAAGTAGGAGATCAGGTATGGCTAGCAACTAAACATCTACCCCTCAAGGGTCAGCGAACTTTTAATCCCAGATTCATTGGGCCTTACCCCATCAAAGCTATTATCAACCCAGTGGCCTTTAAACTCGATTTACCATCCAACATGCGGATTCATCCCGTTTTTCACGCATCTCTTCTAAAACCAGTACAACCTGGAACCAGACTGTCTGAGCCCCCAGGCCCTTTCCAAATTGATGGAGAAGTAGAATTCGAAGTGAAAGACATTTTAGATTCCAAGATAGTTAAGTCGAAACTCTTCTATCTTGTTGATTGGAAAGGATATGGACCTCAGGAAAGATCTTGGGAACCCAGTAACTATGTTCACGCACCACGATTAATTCAAAGATTCCATCGAAGATTCCCGCACAAACCAAAACCCCCGGAGGAAAAGACCTTGGGAGGGGCCTTGAGGGGGGGTACTGTCATGATGCCTACCTCTAAGGAGCCAGGCCGGGCCCAGCAACCCCAGAGGCAGACATCATTTTCCCCAGGGAAGTCTCAGCGGGACCAAGTCGGGGCCCTTTGGACTCAGTCCTGGCGCCTTAGGCGCCATGCTCATAGCGGACCCCAGTCCTGGCGCCTTAGGCGCCAGGCTCATAGAAGAGGATATGTGTTTAAGTGCTTGGGTGCACACTTACCTGATGCAGACCTTGCTGCTTCATCCAGGCCCTCTTGAGGCCTGAATGGGACTACTTAACCTGTAGGACTACTTCACCACCCGGGTGTGGTCGGGGAAGGATACATACCTGATTGGTGGAAGGATACATACCAGGAACTTCTTCCAAGGCTATTTAAACCCCACCCAAACAGCCACACATGCTTCGCGTTGTTCTGCACCTAGCAGCTGGACGCTCACCGTGTCAGCTCCTGCATCCTGACTTCAGCCACGCCTGCCAGCACCCTGGAACACCTGCAAGGGGAGAAAGGAAGAGAATAGGAGAAGAAAAGCCCTTACCTGCTAAATCTGCATCCCGGAGTCATTTCTCCAACGGCCCTGAAAAGGAAGACATCATTTTAAAGGCATTTCGTTTCGATCGCTGCAGCGCTGCATTTTACTCACCTTTGCAAGGTGCTTCCATCTTCAGCAGCGATGTTCCGGATTCAGCTACGCCCCGGCGCCTAGAGGAAAAAAGACAAGAACAAAGGTGAGAGGGAGAAAAGGAATAAGGAAAGCTCAGTTTCCTTTTAAGTCTTACCTGTTGGATTATTCCCACTGCATTTCGGGTCCTGCCGCTTCCTGGCATCTCCGGACCCCGGCCCCTATGGGGAAAAAAGACAAAGACATTGAATGAGCGAATGCAAAGACATTACCTGAGCGCTCATCCAGAACTGTTTCACTTCGGGTCGGCGCCATATCTCCGGCACTCCGAACCCCGGCCCCTAAGGGGAAAAAGACATAAGCATTAGCGCTTGCTGCAATTAGACAACAAACATTATTATTCAGCTTGAACTTTTGAACAGAACTTTTACAGCGCCTTACCTGAACAGTCAAGCTTACCTGAACTCCCATCAATCCTCAATCCAGTGAAGTAACTGGGTTTCAACGCGCCCCTGCATCAGAAGCAGGATGGAGAGCTCATCCTTCCAAACCCTAAGGTGAGGCTTCACGGGAAATCGTGGAGGAGGTATCGTGGAGGGTTGGAAGGGAGTGGGAGGCTTGAGCATTGTTCCACAGTTGGTAATACTCCCTTTTCACGCACAGGAGGGTATCCAACGAGCCAGGGAAGCCAGAATAGAGGGGCCCTTCCTGTCCATCTTCAGAGTTCTGCGCCTTCGACGCCACGCCTCCGTGGGAACCAGGTGAGCGTTACAATCGGTGGACAAATGGTCGACTATATGGGAAACCTTCAAAGTGTGGATAAGGGGGAACATAATTTCTAAAACAACTGTACTTATAAAAACAGTCAGATCTGAACTAACAGAAATGGAAAAGCACCTAAAAACACTGGAAAACGACTACAGCACAACACACGATAAAGGGACCCTAGCCAAAATCAATACTCGCCTCTTGAAATTTAACGAATTGGCAACAAGGGAACAGAAGTACATAATTTCACCCATCAGAGCACAGAGGTACGCAGAGGGCAATAAGACGGGGCACCTATTGGCCTGTCTACTAAAGACCGAACAGAACCGTACCCCAATTACAAGTGTTATAACAAGAACTGGGGAAGTTATAAATGAGGAAGAAGAGATAAATGCAGAATTTACCAAATTTTACATTGATCTGTAATCAAACCACGGTACATGTGTTGAGTCAGACCTAAGGGGTTATCTAGACAATATCACGCTCCCAAAACTGTCAACAGATGACGCCCTGGCTCTGGAACAACCGATAACCAGTGAGGAAATTGCTGAAGCGATCAAATCACCGACATCTGGAAAAGCCCCGGGGTCGGACAGATTCCCCAATCCTATCTCTCGTATGGGAGGAAGCAATGATGTGTGGCTCACTCCCAGACACAATGAGAGAGGTAATCATCACAGTATTACTGAAACCTAGGCGTCCCTCCCACGAAAAGTCCTCATATCGCCCTCTTTCGTTAATCAACACAGATGCCAAAACATATGCAAAAGTACTCGCAAGTAGATTACTACCCAAGATGACGACCTTAATACAACCCGACCAGTGTGGTTTCATCCCAACAAGATCCATGGCTTTAAACTCGCGCAGACTGTTCGGAGTTATGGCGCAGATTAAACCTGAGGCTCAAACAGTAGCCGTGTCATTGGATGCCGAGAAGGCTTCCGACCGGTCTCCTGGGCATACCTGTTTGCAGTACTTGAGAAATTTGGATTAGGTCTGTACATTATCCGGTGTATCAAAAAAGTATAAGCTTCTCCGAAGGCCAAGGTCCTCATAAACTGCACTTTATCCAACAGCTTCAGCCTGGGCAGAGGCACAAGGCAAGGCTGCCCATTCTCTCATATTCTCTTCGCCCTCAATATAGAACCAGTGGCTGCCGCGGTCAGACAAGAGCAGAGGCAGAGAGGTATAAGGATGGCCGGAAGCACCCAATCCATATCCCTGTATGCGGACGACACATTGTTATATATACATGAACCGATTGAAAAATCTCGCTCCCATGCTGGAAGTCATGGATAAATTTGCATTTTACTCAGGATACAAAATAAACATTTTGAAATCTGAGATGTTCCCACTAACACCCGCCACCACCTGCCCGACTCATACGCACGGTCTTCGATGGTCCCCCGATAATATAAGGTATCTGGGAATCCTCATATTTAAAGATAGGATGTCCCTATACATTGACAATTACAAAACAACTCCTACAAGCGATCCACGCGAAGCTATAAATATGGGCCAGACTCCCGATCTCACTCATTGGCCGTATCGCGATACTCAAAATGGTGGTTCTTCCCAAACTCCTATATGTGTTCAGCAGTGTCCCAATATGGCCTGGAAGACCATGCTTTGATAACCTGCGATCCATGGCGACAACATTCGTATGGAACGGCGGGGCAAACAGGATGAAATGGGAAAAACTTGTGGAACCCTATGAAATGGATGGTATAGCTGCACCTGACTTCGAACTGTACTACCTTGTAGCTCAGGCACATTATGGTAAATACTGGCAGGACCCGTCAGATAGTGCACCACACATCCCCATTGAGCGACACTCGGTCTGTCCGACTGACTTACGCTCAATAATATTCACGAAAACTCAAAAAGACGAATGCAAATATGACCCAGCAACCACCACGATCACTGCGTGGGCTATGATGTGCAAAAGATTACAAATACACACCCTACGACTCACAGGCCCCGCTGTGGAACTTCCTAGGTATTAAACCCACATATGATATAAGTATACACAAGACATGGGTCCCGGAATATGAGATTAAAATGAGACATATGTTCCCGAATGGG
This sequence comes from Ambystoma mexicanum, assembly GCF_040938575.1. NCBI lineage: Eukaryota > Metazoa > Chordata > Amphibia > Caudata > Ambystomatidae > Ambystoma > Ambystoma mexicanum. The sequence goes on from NC_090932.1 coordinate 1,304,132,112, forward strand.
AGATTCGTCACACCAGAGGACTTTGCAGATACTGTAGGAGGGGGTCAGTTAGCCACATTACAATATCACTGCATGAAATCTGCATTTAAAAAAAGATGGCCATCATTCCCAGAGGAGCCACCCCTGCATGCGTGTTTTCAGTCCCTATACTCACAAACGGGTACAGGTATATCAAAGTTATACAATATAATACAAACCCAGACGCAACCACTGAATAAGATCCAAACCTCTTGGGAAACTGACATGGGCATAACTATCGAAGAGGAAAAATTAAAGAGATACTGCCTCTTATCTAAAAAGGTCTCGTTAAATGCGGGCCTCAGGCTGATACAGTTTAAGGTATTAAATAAACTCCATTATACCCCGGTTAAAATGGCAAAATTCAATGATACTGTATCCGGAAGCTGTCAGAAATGCGGAATCCCCATGGCGGATGCGTATCATATGTACTTGGCATGCCCACTGATCACTGTGTTCTTGCGGGAGGTGGCGGGGATACTGGAGGAAATGACACAAATCCCAGCTCACCTCACACCCCAGAAATACTTTTTCAATGATATAGGGAAAACATCGGAAAAAACTAGAAGGCTTTTCAATGTTGCATGTGTAGTGGTAAAGAAATGCATACTTCAAGGATGGAAAAGCACCCATGCCCCACGCCTAGATCACTTTCTCCGAGAATTAGCATACGTCAATGAATGTGAAGAAACTTATGTAAAAATGATACCCACTACAAACAGGCCAAAAGATATTTGGACTTTATTCAGAATATACCTGCATAATTCACTTTCTGATGAAGATAGCACAAAAAGTATGTAACGTGCCAAATCATTCTATAGACATGTAATGCAGAAACATAATGCTTTTACTTACTGAATATCTTGTTATTAATTGATACATGGGAAAGCTGTGTTGTGATGCGTAAACCAAAAATAAAGGTTTAAAAAAATAAATAAGAAATACGATATTGAAAGAGTGAGAAAGATGCACAAAGGATAGAGATAGAGAAAAAGGTAGAACAAAGAAAGGTAACTGGAGAGGACATATGTTCAAGTCTTAAAATTATCTGTTCAATTCTAAACCATGTAATGCATGTAATTTTGGAGTAGCCATTGAAATAGGCATCTGATGAGTCTAGAGTTCAGTATCTGCCATCAAAATCCATGTGGAATGGCTGACACCCTCCTCCTAAAAATAAAATCAATAGGACTATACAGCAAATCCTACAGTGGTTCCCTACAGGAAGTGACATCACCCAGTACAGGAAGCCAAGGCATACCATAAAGCCATCTATATGGTATTATCGAAGACTCCCGACTTGAAAAAGAGGATCACTTTCATTATGATGTAGTAAAGTTCAGACTCCAAGTGCTTGACTCACCTCAAGAAGGTTCATGACAAAGAAGAAGAGAAGAAGAAAAGCAGGAGCAAAGATCAAACGGTCCAGCAGGAGCCTCTGCAGGACCGCAAAGGGGACGGTTGGAGGGATGAGGTGCTCCATGTATAGGTAGAAGTAATGGCTCAGAGGCCCTGTGAAGAAGAACCTGTGAAACAAATCAGAGAATAGTTACTTTATTACAACATTTTCTTATGGAGAACACCACCACTCATCCATCTGGGCTTTAAAAAAACCTAATTGTGCAGCAGCAAACTATATTGCTTCACTTTGAATGTAGAGTTGTTATTAATTCTGCAGACACGTAATCGAAGTGTGACAAAATGACTTCTGCCTCTGCAGGGGTATAGGGGCTAGTAGTGAAACCACCTACTCAGCCCTCACACTTCTACAAACCAACAGTGTTCATCCTAATCATAAAGGTAAAACAAGCAGAGTCAAGAGATATACCTCCTTTGCCTTTTGTGGTAACGTGGGCCGAAGGAAGACTCTACTGTTAAGAGGCGGTGTGAAAGCGATTCAGTATTGACTCAAACAGCAAAGTATCACAGCTCAAAGCAAAGGGAATGTCCAAACAAGGTTCTTGAAAAGTGTATATATATTTTAATTAAACACACCATCAGCAAGAACACTAAATAGAAAAACTGAACAAAAACAGAATATGCAGAAAAGAGAATGAAACAATCTGGGCGAGAACACAGGGGTGAATGGCAATTTCAACTACCACAATTTTCTTTTTAAAAGAATAGGTCTTGGGAAAAAGTGCACAAGTGACCTAACCAATCTCTAGGGCCCGAAATGGACCAAGGGGGCAGTTATGGGTCAATAATACCTTCTTGCGGTTGGACTACCGCAAACCAAGTTATTCAGTGTGGTTCGAGGCAATTTTGAATGCAGCAGTCAAAGTGTCTAAGGCGGGTAGCTGTGTTGAGCAGGGGTCGAACAGTGTTTGCTGCGGTTTGAAGGAAGGCAATGCATGGAGGCAAGTGAACCCTTGAGGGCCACTAGAGTCGGTTTGACAGTCATTGCAAAGAGGCTGGTGACTAAATGCACTGGTCTGCGGGATCAGTTCAATGAAGCGCTTGATGGGCTGCGGATCGTGAGGGCCACCAGGGTCGGTTGTCTGTTGAGTAGATGGCGTAGAGGCTGATGACTCGATGCACAGGCTCGGTTCAAGTGGTTCGATGCAGAGTCAGATGGTCAGGGCTCGTGGATCCTAAAGGGTGGGATCGGCTGGCGATTACGATTGGCAACAAAGATGCTGTTGGACCGAGTGGCGGTTCAAAGGCGCCAGATGAAACCAAGAACTTTTAGTTTGAACAAGGCAATGATGCTCTCAGCTAGTGCAGCATGGAGGCAAACAGGTTCGACCATGCAGTTCTAGCTCGAAGAGCTTGGTGAGTGTCAAAGGCTGCTCCTGCGGGTCCTGTTGGTTCAGCATGCGGTGAAACCGGTCCAACGACAGTTCAATCCGTTTGGTACAAGGAAAAACAGGGATCTAACTGTCTTGGTTCTCAGGGTTCTCTCTAGTCCCACTTTAAGGTGTTGGGGCCAAGTTAAGTCCTTATTTTCGGGCTAGCAGCAAAGGAGGTTTGTGCACACCTTGTGTGGTCCTTCACCACAAGAAGATCCTAGCAGCAGTGTGACTGGCAGAAATGAAGGTCATGTTACTGCAGCAAGTTCACCCCTAATCGTCCCAGGGGATGGGTAAGGATCAGAGCTGACCTCTGCCTTGGATACTCAGTCTTAACCTCACTGGTGGAGGGCTCTGTAAAGTCAACATTCCCAACAGAGGTCTATGAAATTCTTCTGGAGTGTTTGTTCGAAAGTGAATCTGAAATGTGGTGGGAGACCCCTTCAAAAGCTCATAGGTGAATGGACTAATGCCAGTCTGCTTTAGGGGTCCAACCCGTCTGTCCGTGCAACCAGTGGACTTTGCCTTGTGACATCACACCCAACGTGCTTTGTGCTACAGGAAGTGTGGGGACCGAAAGGAAAGAGGCAGGGAGAAAAAGATGGTGGGACCATCCTCCAGTTGTCATGAGCTCCCTCTGTCTACACAACCCGTGCACCTGTTCCTTCTCAATAGAATAAAAGGCCTTCAGAAATGCAGCACCCTGGTGTGAGGCTACTCTTGTGTGAACGAGAGGGCTCCTATGATTCCTGTTCCAAGGCCAGCTTCCTGTAGAGTTGCTGTCTTCTGGGGAGGGTGTTGCCTGCCCCCAGAAAAGGAACAAAGAGGCAGTTCCCAAGGCTACAGTCTTGCTAGCAGTAGCAGAGAAAGTCTTGTCTGGGGAGAATACACAGCCCTTTCACAGCTGGGCTTCGCAAGGATGACGTGCGATATTAAACTGCTGTGGCTGTAATAATTATGGGAGTTACCATCCCCCATATCATAACTCAGGTAGGGCTTATAGTTAAAGATGCATTTGCCACCAGAATAGTAGCTCAGGTTTTGTTACAGGGGTGCACCTCTTAAATGCCACCTATGGCCTACAGTGACTTGGCTGTCAGTTGCCCAACTGACAGGTGCAGTGTGTCCTCTGAACGTTCTCTGTGACCCCTACACAGCGAGAACAGGTGAATACCATGCTTTTGGCAACGAGTTTATGAAAGGGTAATCCGATTGTCAGATTGCCTTTAGGGGAAGAAATTACCTGCACAGTTTTACTGATTAATTGAAAGAGCCATGGGTTCTATACCAAGTGGCAATTTCTCACACAAAGATAATAAATGATTAAGCAGTATGTATTATTACAAGGTCACAGAAATAACAGTACACATTTCATAGACAATTGTTATGCCCTGGCCTGCGGTCACGCAGGCCACCTGACCAAGGCTGGGGGCACCCAGCAGACCGATGGGCCGCGATCACGCACCCGAATGACAGGCAGGGATCACCCTGCTTACGTCGGGATCACCCGACGTGGCTTCAAGGCTGGGGGCACGCAGCAGATGGCTCTGGACCGGGGGCACCCGGTCAGCCCGTGAGCACACAGGCTCCTCCATGGCCTGGGGACACCCAGGCCTGCAAGGCCAGATGACGCTGGTGTTGCCCAGCAGGGGCACCGGCTTCTAATGGTAGAGCTACCCAGCAGGGGCTCTACATACATGGCAGAAAGCAATGAGTGACAGCGTTGCCTGGCAGGGGCACTGTCATGGTGGAGGGCCCTGCCAGGCAGGCCCTCTGCCAGCTACAGCACCTGCATGGTGCTGCACAATAACGACACAGCACACCATGCCTGCTCACTCTGAAGACTAATGAGTGGGAGGCCGCTCATTCTTTTTATTGAATACAGTCACGTGGTTACTGCCCCCGTGGTGAAACCAAGCTTCCCAGGAGGGGTGACTCATTACAACAATCTACAGAGCATTAACAGCAATTCTTACGTAATAGAAGGCAGTAGCGTGAGCATTAGAAACCCAAATCAATTTGTTAACATTATTTTTAACAACATTACATGAGAAATGCCAACCAAGTGAAGGTCCATCCATCCTCAATTACTTCAACATTCTTTATACAACATATCTACCAACGGTCCTTCTGAATGTCCTCCCGATAATTATAGAGGGGTGCAGGGGCTGGTGGGGCCGGGGGGATTCCAAGCTTTGGAGGAATCCAACTATTAATTTTAAATGGAGACGACAAATCATACCGACTTTCAGACTGGGAACAACATATTATGGACAAATGAAACAAAAGAAAAATTAGTGGAAACTAAAAGATGGTCAGCATAAAACTATGGTCCATTTAGTTATTGTCACAGATAGCCGGCAAGGGCATTGATGGACGGGCGGCAGCAGAGTCTTGAGGAAGGTGGAGGTTGCAGATGCCACGGACCCTGCGCTCGTCGCTGCTTCTCTACCGCACACACGCTCCAGCCCGGGAAGCTAACGTGCATCCCTGCCGAGTGTTGCGGCTGCCGGCACCATGTGGAGAGACCGAGGCTGTGCAGAGTAGGGGACAGGGTGGAAATAAGCTGGCCAGAGGACCCAAAGGAGGAAAGTAGAGCTCTGCAGCACCCGGAACGGCTCCCATTCTGCAGCTCGGAGCTCTGCACACTGCCTCCTTTTTTGGATCTCGCATAGGATTCCACGAAGCTGGCAGGAGGGGCCCCCCAACTGGGTGTCTGTGCAGTAGGGTTGGCAAGTGGATGAGCAGCGGGTACCGGATCCAGTAGCAGCGCCCGGTGCTTTACCTCTGTAGCCCAATTTTTTAGCAGGAGCCCATCCCTTCCTGCTCCCAGCCATCTGACAGCTCCTTGTTTTGGGGAGATTTGAGCATTTTGTTTGCACTGTTCTGGAGACACTGCGACCTCCCCTGACTGCATGAACAAACCCTTGAATGAGGGGACCCATAATCTCTGGCTGCAGGAACGAGTGACTCCCCAATCCCTGGCTGCAGGAACAAGACTCCCTAAAGCCTTGATTGACTGCAGGAACAAGTTACTCTTAGACCTTGAGTGCAGGAAGAAGTGACCATGGTGGAAGAGGTGTGTGTAGTGTGAGATAGGCATGGTATCAAGAGAGACAGACTCCAAAGTAACAGTTTCAAAACCTTTATTTAATGGTGTGTGCGTGGGGGGATGAATCTGGAGTTGGTGTGGGTCCCCAGTCACAGTGGCATTTTGGGTAATGAGTTGGTGGATCAGGCGGCGGGTGAGGGAATGAGAAGGGAAGCGGTTGATGTGAGGTTGCCTTTGAGTGTGGACGAGGTGAAGGCTGTGATGGTGAGACGGGTCATGGATGAGTGGCAGGAGAGGTGGTGAGTGGGGTGAAGGGCAGGTGGATGTTTGGTGTTCGTGGGAAAGTGTCGAAGAAGGTAGATGCAGGAAGTCTGGAATGGAGGAGGGGGGAGGAGGAGGTGATGCTGAACCGATTGAGGATAGGGCATGTGGGGCTGAACGACTCTCTGTTCCGAGTGGGGAAGCGAGAGTCGAGGGACTGTGCGGTGTGTGGGGTGCCTGAGACTGTGGGACATTTTCTACTTAGATGTGAGAGACATGTTGCAGAAAGAGAATTGATGAGGGTTCGGTTGTCTGCGCTGTGTGTGGCTGAGTTGAGTGGGAAGGCTTTGTTGGGAGGCGACAGGGTGAGTGGCAGGAAGAAGAGCAGTGTGTTGTTGGATTTTGTGAGACAGACGGGAAGGTGGGAGGAACTGTGAGTTTATGTGAGCTAAATAATGATTGGGGGGTTAGGTGTGCATCATCCTTTAGGATGGGGAAGCGCCTGCGCGGGTCCGCCCACGCTTTCGATAATTTAGAAGAAGAAGAAGAAATAAAAGTTCTGGGGTTGGTGTAATACCTAAATGGCCCCAACTCTAAAGGGATTGTTCCCTCAACTGATGCTTCTAAGGGCCGTCGATGTCCATAAATCCAAACCCAAAGTTAGTCTGTGTCCAAACCTATACTTTCCCTCACTCTCGAATCAAATGTGACAGGGAGTCTCCTTAAAGAAAAATAGTGGTTAAAAAGGAAATGTAAATCACAGCTGGTTTCAGGTGATCTTACCCCTAGGTTAGTTCAGCTTAAAAGGGTTGCCTTCGGAACCTTCCACATAGGACTCTTGCAGCAAGTCCCTAAAGTTAATGTCTCTTGGTCTTTTGGGGCTCCCTTCCCCAAGCTACGATCCTTCCAGTTCCTTTTAAGTCTCTAAGGGTTCCCTTCACCAAGTCGAGGCCTTTTCTTTAGTTCAAAAGGTCTTTGTGGGCCTCTCAGGGTTCCATTCCCCAAGCTTAGGCCCCTTGGGTTACACGTGAAAGTACACCTTGTCAGGATGTACGTACCTTTGGGCTTCTCAGGGTTCGTTTCCCCCAAGTCTAGGCCCCTCTGGTCACAGACAAAAGTTCACTTGGTCAGAATATACCCTCCTCCTCTTTTCTTTCTTTCATGGGGCAGTGTCAGAGACTTTCAAGAATGGCAGGCTTTTTGCTCCTCCCCTGCACAACCACTGACTTCTGGCCCCTCTCTTTGCACCTTAAATCACTCCTCTGGCACTTTTCTCCTCCGGGGGTCTCTTCCACTCTGCTCTTCACCTTTCTTTCTTTACTTTTCCTTGTGCATCCTTGCACACTTTCTGCTTTACTTCTTTTTTCACTCATTCCGCTTTGCTTGTGCACACTTGCACCTTCTTTCGGGTCGTTCGCACAATTTACTTATTTTTATTTCCCTTTGAATGTCTTTACTTGGAACTTGCTTTATTTCTGTGCCGCTAGCGTCCTGTCTCCTTTTTACCACTTTCCTTGTTCCTTGCTTGTGGCAGAACTACCCTTTTTATAATGCAGGTGAGAGTCAATTGGAGTAAGATGTGTACAGTTGGAGTAAAGGGCTGTATGGGAAAATTGGTCCCAGAGACCCCCCTCCCCTGCATCCTCTCCCCGGGTGAAGTCCATGGCTCGTCAGGGGTCCCCCCTGCCACCAGGGCCCAGGTGGTGGGTAGGCCACTGGCTGAAGACATTGACCAAACCTGCTGAATTTAGCTAGGCCCTGGAAACCATTTTGTGAAATAAAGATGGTTTGAGCCCTGTGCACCGCAGCACGGCCCCCACCCTTGGAGAGTTTCAATTATCCCTGTGGCTGCAGCTCTCTGGCAGATCCGCTGAGAGCCCGTTCCCACGAACAGACGGACATGAGCTAGTGTTAGATACCAACACTGTAACATTTCACCTTCCGCAGTGTATCGCTGTTTCCAGCATGACCCGGCCAGCAGGGCCTGGGTGGGAAAGAACTGTAAAACGGTCCCCTGACAAAAGCAGAGTCCCCAAATACTAATGAGCAAACCACCTGTGGTGAAACTTTTCTCTCCACGACCCCTCTGACTAAAAACCTGTAAACTCCATAAAAATGGCAGAATGTGTGCTTATATGACATTAGGGATTAAGCACCCACATCCCTGTAGCTATGCGCAAATAGTAAAAGTGTCCCGGGGGTTTTTCGTGTTATGTGTTTCATCAAGAAGACTGCACCCCACGGTCCCGCGCCATAAATGAACTAATGCTGCTAGAGTGCAAAGAAAGACAAATGCAACCATATTGAGAGCTCATGTAAGGGGTGCATGAAAATGCACCATATGTATGACCAAGCTCACCATGTGCCACTGCCGTCAGTCTCATTGGCGGGTTGTTCCTGCGTGCTCCACCAACCTTACTACTACCTCACTTACCGCACATGTATAGACATGTAACAAAATGTTGTAGTTGTTAAAAACTTAGCGTATAAGTAATATGTTCGAATTGGCCATATGGATGGCACTAGCAATGTCAAAAACGTAAGCTTTGAAAAGACTCAATGAGTATTGTATATTATGTAAATGTTTGTCTCTTCCACCTAAATCTGCAACACACGAGGAAAAATACCTTCGACAGCACATGCAAGGCCATTCCCCCTTCCCCCAGTGAAGCCTGTCAGACGAAAAAGCAGAGGCCTGTGCTGCTCTGCTCAACCTCCCCCAATTCGGCTGGAGCCGCTTCAAACATTCACATTCCCCCGCAGCACCCAAGGCCACGGCCTGCCACCTGAATTATTTACAACCCAGCAGTAAAGCCAGGCCTTAAAACACAGATCCAAAGGCGCCCTTTCTTAGGCTCCACGACCCACCGGCTCACCTTAGGTTAATGGCCCCTGTAAAATTAGGACACCCAATATTATGGCAACACTGCAGGAACACATCCATAATGACTTCTAACGGGACATAACGCGGACCGCCTGTCCCATGCCCTGAGACCCAACCCCGCGACCTATGATACCCGGTCAACAGGACGATGGTAACCATGTATTGATGTATTGCCAAAGGACCCCACTCTAGGTGCATTCCTCCTGTGTTGCATTAACCTGTAGAATAACCTATTGGAAGATTTACCAGGGAAGATACTATTGCAATGTTGAATGACTGTGGTGTGCGTGGCCCTAGGGCAGAAAGTCAGGAAAGACATTCATCTTGGACACTGGTCACGGTTGGCACAACAACACCGTCCGGATGAGCCCAGCTGACCTGCCACGCCCAGCCCACCCCACGAGGGTAACCACAATGACGTCCTCCAGCCACGGCAAACCACATCGCAGCAGCACCTATAGTTAGTCGTCGCCACCCAATCCCCACGAACTTGTGCCCCCTATTGCATGTAGGTGTTTATGACGCTTTTTGTAAATATATACGCCTGTCTTTGCTATTGTCAGCAGAGCACTCTCGGAGTTTGCAGAGTTCTTTGCATGCCCTATTCTGATTGATAAACTCCCATTTAAGCTCAACCGCACTTTGTCCTGGCCTTATTCCCATCCTGGGAGAGTCCATTATTGTCTCTCATTGTGGGGAGGATCGTGCTATCTGGGGACGCTCGCCTTCAGGGCCTGACTATTAGTGGGACAATTCAAAGTTGTTACATGGTAGGCCTCACTTTATATTCCAAAGAAATGGTACATAAACTACCATTGTCCTCTTTGCCCATCACCAGTAGTGGAAAGGTCTCCTGCAGCCCTGTGCTCCGGATTAAAGACATTGGCAAAACCAACGGCATAGCTGGCTTACCAAAAGCTGAGGCCCTGCTTAGGATTTGGCTCTTCGCCACAGGTGGCCCTAATCTACATGTGGGGGACTGTGACAAAAATTAAGGTGTCTCACTCACTAGTCCCCGGGGGTATGTCATCCAGGTGGCCAGGACACGGCCATCGCTATTGGATCCAGTTCCTGGGGGTGGTCCAGTGCGGGAAGATCACCTGGGCGAGGGGTCTTCAGGGAGTGGAAGTGGGACACCAAAGGGTGAGACGCGGTATCCCCTTCCTTATGACACCCTTTCCCCATTCTATCCAGTGGGATACTTAGAAACTCTACCCCCAACCCATCCTTTTCCAACACAAACACTTTCCAACACTGTGAGAGACAACGGACTAATACCAGAGCCTGACATGTCCCAACAGAAGGGTCAGGCAGAGTCTGCCAATTGCCGACAACTACACACACCTGACTGCCCTTTTCCTTCCCCATAGGGATAAAAGGCACAGCACAAGAGCACACTCTGAGCGAGGCTGAACGCATGAGGAAGCAGCAATTCCAGGACGGCAGTTCGAACGGAGGAGAAAGGCGGCAAGACCTGAAAGAACATCAAGGAGGGAGTTGCTCGTTTCAACCCAGACCCGCAAAGCCTCTGAAAGGACAGGGAGACGCAGTTGCCATCTTGGTACCGTCCTGGACTACAGCAGCAAGAGAAAAGCCAATGAGTTCAGCACAGCTGGTGAGTCGGTAGTGGACCGGGCTGTGTTAGGCTCAAGGTTGCAGTGGCAACATTAAGAAGATTAAAATCCATAGGTCTTTTGGGAACGAACTTGGTACTAGAGAGAGTAGTCCGGTGCCACGTGGGCACTCGTTCTGAGATCCCTGGCTGGTACCCCTTTCCTGAACAAAGACTGTGTTGATCTAAAGAGTACTGAAACTACAAGTACCAAGAGGCTATAGGGAGGCTGATGTGAGGTGTCAAGGTGGTCATACAAGGTTCAGGACAAATCCCTTCTACAATCGAAAGTGCTTGACAAGTCACAGATATTCACACCATTGTAAAATTGTGAACCCGACTGAGGAATTGTGAAACGGGCGTTTGTTCCCGGCAGAGGGGAACAATGTGCGAACTGGGATTGTGTGAATAAACACGCACTTGCCATAAGCTAACAAGAGTGACCCAGCGAGACGTGATCGCCCTTCGGAAGTCTTTGTTTTAAATTGTCAAGGTGCTGTGGAAGATCTGAGCCCGGATGAGGGGGATCTAACCAAACTTAGGTGATTGAAAGTTGTTTAAAAAGACATTGAGACTTTTCAATATTACAAATAAGGAGATAGTGATTGAAAGGAGGTAGTGAACCCGACTGAGAGATGTCCACAGTGAGTGGACGGCCTGAGCCAGATTGAGGGAGGCCAATGAGTGAGGGAAGGATCGGAGCCCGGCTGAGGGTGATCCACATGTGGAGACTAATTGCCCGATGTGAAGTTTAACAGAAGGAACTTTTGTTTTGTTGTTTTGGCATATCAGGCCCTCTGAAGCAAGAGACTTTGTATGAGAAGAGACCTGGGCACAGAAGGCCCTGATATAGAGAAAAGGAACTGTAAGCTCGTGCCAGAGAAGCCCAGGATTGTGCTGTGCTCAAGAGTCCCGCCTTGTCCAGTGCCAAAAAACATGTGAAGGGAGATCCCAGCCATAACATCTTGACCTATAATTTTGTGAACACGTCTTTCTTTTTTTGTGAACATTATCCCAAACTATTTTGAAGCATAGCGGTAAGGATTGGCAATAGATTTTAGTATAGGCCCTTTTTATTTGACTAAACTCCATTGGGACTGTTTTATTATTTGATGGTCGTGGCTTGCTCCCATATTAGATTTAGGTTTAAATTAGGCGTTTATCTCACTAATTTTACAGTTTAATAAACACTCTTTAACTGTGACCATTTGCGTCCTTCTTACTTTGATACCATTCCTTCCTTACAGGGCGCAGGGAGTGACACGGGGGGTGAAAATGACTAACCAATCCATTACTGGAGGCTCAACCCCAAACCCCCCCCCCCAATCAAGCACCTGGCAACCAGCTCTGACCCGCCTGATACTCTGCCAATTAAAACCAGCGTGGATGAAGATGAAATTGTGGCAATGTCCAGAACCCAAAGAACCGTGCCCTAAACGCCCGCACCTGGGGAATGAGGGGGGCCAGTAATCATGGCCAGGAAAAGCCCCAAGAGACAAAATAGAGGACCCGATTTCAATAATGCAGGGGCCTCATACTGTTCTGGGCATTACCCTGGGCCCCCAATAGCCCTGCTGCTCGCATGGAAAATGCGGTCACTGAAGGTGTAAAAAAAATGGGTGCTATTAATGTTGCAAGACCCTTCTCTATGGGAACAAACCCAAACAAGAGGGGGCTGGACAAGTCCCCACCACCAACCCCCCGCCCTTACTCCACCCGCTGTGCACACCCCATACCCAGTGGCCAAACTTGGCCAGTGGGTGTAAATGTGGGTGTAAATGTAGTCTTGTTTTGGTCGAGCTGGCAGACCTAAAAGTGCTGCTCTTGGCACTCCTTGAAACTCCAGGAAGGGGGTGGGCCACGGGGGACCCAAAATCTAGAACGGATGACAACGGGGGGGGCTTCAAAGCAACAGGGGTGGCAGACCCCCCACAATTTCATAAACATGACCAGCATCAACATGGTGGGGTCGGGCCCAGCACTGAAACCACAGAAAACACAGGCCCCCCATTGTGTTTTTTTCTTGATAGGCGGACCCAGGCTTAAACCCAGTAAGGCTCCCTTGTCCCAATCCCTAGAGTACTGAAACATGTAGGGCAAGCCTGCCCGCCGATCTCTACTTGGCAGGCAGACCAGGTCTTTAGTGCCAAACCCAAGACTGGCAAACAGGCCATTAGGGCTGGCTTCCTGGCACCTGGCTATGCCCCCTATGGTGTCTACCCCAAGCCAGTAGACCACAGCATGGGCAAGGTATGGCAAACAGCAAGGGGAGAAGGGGCCGCATGGAGGGGTAGTATTCTTACACAAAGTCCCCAAATAGGCCCCAACCACTAGGAGTCCAGGGAAGCACTCGCCAACAAATGTATTCACTGGCTCTGTGCCGTACATGGGTGTCCCTTTGTGTCCTGCGAGGACATTTTAAACTGTACCAGATGAAATGATAAGGGGGCGGGTGCTTTTAACTGTATTCGATTGAATTCAGGGGGCAGTGAGTAGCTAGTGGTATTTTGTGTCTTGATATGAAATAAATAAATGTTAAAAAAATGAAAAAAACAGACCCGACTTCATACATAAACCACACTATATCCGAAAAACAGGATCTGCCTAGCACTCCCGTTTCGGGAAGTGTCAGGTGAAGGATATGCCAATGGTGCAACCAAGGCAAAGCTTTGTTTGCCTTTCGGTTTTATCTGTTGCATATGTGCATGGAAGTGCTCCACACCGCAGATCAGATAGATCTTCATACAAGACCAACGTGAACACTTAGGCACACAGACTGTGTTGGAATACAGCTGTTGATTTTCTGCAGCCGGATCGTGTTGCAACATTGGCATATCCTTCAATTGACTGTTCTCAGTAATTGGGTGTGAAGGGGACGGGACGGTTTATAGACTGGACTGTTATTCTTGTTGTTATCACAACCTCGTGTCAGGGTTGGTATTCCTCCCCTGAACCCAAATGTTATCTAAATTTGTTTTCTATAAATTCTATAATACTTAAGATTAGTTTCAATAGAAGTGGGTTTGCGCTACCGATTTACTTCACGTCGCTGTCTAATAATCCAAAATAAATGTCTGTCTGTGTCTAAACCTATGCCGGCCCTCACTCTTTACAAAAATGTGATAGGAAGTCTTTAAAAAGGAAAATAGTGGTTCAACAAAAATGGGAAACCCAAGTTGGTTTCAGGTGGTCGTCTCACCAGGTGTAGTTTGGTCAATGTCACAAAAATGAGTTCAATCAAAAGGGCTGTTCGTAAGATTTTCTCTATAGAGCCCATCCAGTGATTTCAAATACCTTCAGTGTCCGAGTTCCTTGGAGTTGCATTTCCCAAGCTTCAACTTGTTCAAGTCCCAAACACCACAAAAGACATTTAACAATTCCTTTTGAAGCTTCTCAGGCTTCCCCTTCCCAAGCAAACCTTTTAACACAACAACAACAAAACAATGAGTCTCCAACTTGGTTGGGCCTCTCAGTGTTCCCTTCCCCAAGCTCAGGCCCCTTCCAGCTTTACAAACACAAAGTCTGTTTTATCAGGATGCACTTTACTCTCTTTGGTAGGCCTCTCAGAGTTCCTTCCCCAAGCTTAGGCCCCTCTGTTTCCAAAAACAAGTTTAGCTCGTCAGGATGTACCTTTTCCTTACACACAGTTTCTCTAACATACAATCCTTTTTATGGCGTAGAATCAGACAATTGCAAAAATGCCAGGCTCTTTGCTCTTCCTAAGCGTGACCACTCTGATCCTTTGCCACTCTATTTCTTACACCTGCTTTTCTTTGTACTTTTTATCTTCAGGTGCTTCGTGCACCACTTTAATCTGTCTGTATTCCTTTCACTTTGCTGTACACACTTGCACTGTCTTTTTCTTCTCTCTGTTGTGCCTCTTGTACGCTTCCCCTCCTTCCGTCATGCACTCTTGCACACTTCTTTCACTCTTCCATGCACACCTGCACTGGTTTGCTTCTTTACAGGTCACTCGCATCCTTTCCTTTTACTCTGGCCTTCACTTTTACTTCTGCGCTACTGATGTTCCTTTTTCTTCCTTCTGTGCCACTAGCGCGCTTTCTCCTTCTTGCTTACTTTGTTTCTTTAAACTGTACTTCTCACTTTCTGCTCCGTGCTGCTTTACAAATCTTGCTTTTCTGCTCCAGCCACCCGCTGGAGCAGAAAAGCAAGAGTTTCTCTCTCTCTCTCTCTCATGCGAAACTCACTGGGTAGCGTAGCGCCGGCGAGCGGTCTTTCCTGGATGCTTTGGGTTGAGGTCAGGGTCTCACCACCTGCCCCTCAGGCACTCTTGGACCCAGCACACGGCCAAAGGGAACGGGAAATTGCATGGACACCACCAGCAGGATATCTGCTGCCTTGCTGCGGCTCTCTGGAGACACGGCTCCCTAGCCATGCAGGAGCCCCTCACAAACACTGAGCCAGCATCACTGCAGCACGCCGTTCTCCTCTGGATCCTTCTTTGTGCAGCTTTGTAAGCCTCCTCAGCTCGCACATTCACCTGTGCAAGACCACACCTTTTATAGTGTCAACAACAGTCAAGTTGAGTCAGGTGTGAGTGGTCATTATTAAATGCCTAGCCCTGCCTGACTCTTAGGGGGACAATTTGAGTTCTTTCTATGGTAGGTTTCCCTTACTTTCCCCCAGGTTATCCCCATTGGTAATCCTTACTGCTCTTAGTTGCCTCCTCCTCGTCTCAGTATTCATTGGAAATGGGGCAGGTGAGATTGAAGATACCACATGAAGGCTGAGGGAGAGTAGGTTGGGGTATTATTGTGACTTGGGAAATACCATGTCTCGCCATGGGGTATCCTCCTTCTAATCCCTCGTGACCCTCCAACTCAGGTGATCCTCCCTCGCTTGTCCACCCTCATGGTCAGGATCCAAAAGCGATTGCCATTCCCTGGAGGCCACCTGAATGGAAGATCCTGAAGGAGTAGGTAGGGGAATACTGTCAGGTTTCTCACACTACAAACTTTTATTTAAATGAGAGGGTGGGACAAAGTTCACAATTCTAGGAAGAACCTCCTTTCCGAGATTCTTCACATTCAACATCCAGTTCAAAAGGAATCACCAGCTTTTCAAGAGGACATTTCTCCCTTCCCCAAGGTTTCTCATTACTTCCAGTTTCAAAGACACCTTTCCTCTTAAGGCCTTTCCTTTCAGCACTTTGTTCACAGTTCCCCATTCACACTTCATAACGTTATTGCTTTTATTTAACTTCTTCTCTC
Organism: Ambystoma mexicanum; assembly: GCF_040938575.1. Lineage (NCBI taxonomy): Eukaryota > Metazoa > Chordata > Amphibia > Caudata > Ambystomatidae > Ambystoma > Ambystoma mexicanum. Next base: position 1,304,147,962 of record NC_090932.1, read on the forward strand.
ATCACCTTACAGTTCATATATTGCTTTTCCTTTTAACAGTTTTCATACTAATTCATACTACCTTGTCTTCACCTGGTATACTCCTCTGCCAGGACTTTACATATACACATACCTCTTCTTTCAGGTATGACTTCATTGCTCCATTTACTATTTGCTTGAGAAATACTTTCATCCGTTTAATGGTGTGAGGAACCCAAGGACGTCCTCCCTTCTTTTCCCCCTGGATCCTTCTCTCATGTGGCCAGGGAAAGGCCATTGCTTTTGGATCACGACCTTGGGGGTGAATATGCAAGGATCACCTGGGTGGAGGGAACTTGGGGAGTGGGGAGAAGACATCCTTAGGCAAGACATGGTATCCCCATTTCACTTTTCTTAATGAACCCTCTATCCCTCAAGCCTGTGTAGGCTACTGTCAACCTTTCCCTCTTCTTTCCTCCAAACTGTTCCCAGAAACACCACCTTAGCACTGGGACGAGGAAGAGACCAAGTCGGAGGACACATCCTTATTGGACTGATACACACACCTATCAGAGGAAACAGATGTATACATGCTTCTTTTATTTGATCAGATAGTTCCAAACACCACTCTGGTACTGAGACGAAGAAGAGGGCTGTGGAGGCATACTTGTGGAACAGCCCAGGCATGTTCATATAATGGAGTTCTGCATAGTCAGGCAATTGAACTCAAAGACCCACTCCGGGGGTCACTTAACACAACTGATCGAGAAAAAAATGCCTGCCGCATTGAGAGAGAAGGAGCGGGCTGGAGAGAAGTGAGCTGGAGATCCAGGTGCAAGGAGTCGCATTGTGCAGGAGAGACACACGCCGGGCTGTGGTTGGCCGTGAGAGGGTCTGGAGGGTCACTGCAAGAAATAACTTTTCTTTAATCCACAGCGCGAGCCAGGACTGCTGAACCAAAAAGCCAGATCATCCCGATTCCTACGAGTTACATCAACAGTCTTGCTGAATAAATCCTACTCCCACACATGCTTGTTGCCTTACAATGTTTGTTTCGAAGATTGGGCCAATAAGGACAAAACTGCCTAGTTCCAAATGTCTACCCTTTGCAGAATCAAACACTTCATCCCACCACAGGACCTCCGGATCGTAGTGCTGGCCTTTGTGGTCTTGCACATCGATGAAGGAAATGCCCTCCTGACAGGGCTCCCAGCTGCTCACTTGACTCCTCCGGAAGCAGTTTGCCACTCTACAGCACGTCTTATTATGGGTGCACGGAAATTTGACCAACTCACCCCCATCCAATGTAAACTACATTGGTTCCACTCCAGGTCAGGATACTATTCAAGACTGTATCATCTACAAAGCAGTCACACGTAGCACAGCAGTGTACTTGGCAGCTAAGCACCACATATCTGCTGGCACATCCTCCTCGTACAGGAAATCGGCTCAAATCACAACTCGTCCACAAAGAGGACCGGCAAACAATCCTCCTCATGCCACTCACCCACCCTGTGAAACTGGATCCCGATATCGGCTCAGAATACCCCCACAATTTTTCAATTTCACAAATCTAACAAAACGTGGCTTTTTCACCACCACCTGAAGGTCTTTTTTTTCAAGGTCTAATCTCAACGCAAACACAGACTGATGCAGACTGCAACTCACAGTACTGCGCATTAAAAGATGCCAGCCCAAACGTGGGCTACCCATACCTTCTACACTGCTACGCTGCTCTCGAGCTGGGCCCACACTTTTTACAATCAAATAAATCAAAATAAATGCTCTTAAACCTCAGCCATTCCTTGCTCCGAGACCGTTTCCCTATCCTGCTCTCTGAAACGGCTCCCTCCAAAATCTCCCGTCAGAGCCTTGACTTAGTATACTTCGAGATTCTGCTTCTTTTCCAGCTCCTAGAAAATATGCTACTTCCAAGCCCACCATCTCCTCTGCATTTTAGTGGTGTTGCTTGCTGCAATGTCCACCTTGAAACGACTGGCACGTGTTAAAGAGGGGAGTCGGGGGGAGGCTCAGACCAACTTCCAGTACTAATCTGCCCTCTTGCTCCTCTCCTTGCAGCCCGACTGGGATCCATCGCACTTCTGCATCAACTCCACCTGCTCTTGCCAGTTTCATCTCCTTCACCTTTCTGGTGCACCCTGTAAACGGTTTGGGGCATACATGTACGGTGGGAGGATTGGATGCATGCTTCCATCAGTTCCTGTGTGGATACAGTGAGTTGAGCCCGACAGGGGTGGATGTCTTAAAACAGGGCAATGGAGAGATTCACATTTCTGAAAAGGGAGAGTTCCATTTGTTTCAGGATGTCCTGGGCTGTTAAAATTACACACAATTTCGAAGGTAGTAATATAAGACTATGAAAGCAATTTCAAACAAACAAAAAAAAAGTTTCTACTATTTATTACCAGATTCAAAAACACATTTCATATGCTCAACATTGTACGAACGATAAATAAAATAATCAAACCACTACCAAGGCACAATACAAACGAATGACACATATATGGAGGTCATGAAAGGGAGTAACTTAATGAAAGGATGACTCAACAAAAAGCTGGCAAAAAAGTACAAAATATAACACAGTCGTTGAGTCAGCCCAATAAATGACGCAGCAGCCACAAACCAAATAAAAACTAGGAAATATGACTTTATAAGAGACAAGCAAGATCATCAACTAAAAAATCAGCAAAGCATAAGTAACATGCAACCCTAACAAGTGCAACCATGCTCTGGTGAAAAAGAAAACGTTGATAGAGAAATTGCACCAGATTTCAGCAGCCATAGAATTGAGACGATAGGGATTTGTCATGCTCTTTGACCACCCACCACTTCCATGTCCATCTCCTCCTGCCTGTGAGCCTTCATACATTCCTGAAACAGACTACAGTACTTGAAGGATTTTTTTGGATATTTAGTGTAATATTCTGACAAACTCCCATCACTCCAGTCGGCAATGGCTTTACCTCTATTGGGCAATATGTTAACATTTTATATCCAGACCAATAAAGTTATTTGGCATATGGCAGCACAATTGGGTGTTGGGTTTGATCCAGAAAGAACATGACTAGCTCTCTCACTCGGGCCATGATTGGTGATTGCCTTGAAGGCCTGGTGAGATGAGCTCTCGGAATACTGAGGTGAAGACCTAAAGATCTTGATTTGTTGAATTGATAAGGCCATCAGGAATTTGATTGGATGTTGGACTTCGACTTCTTCAGGCAGGTGATAAGAGTGCGAGGTCCTTGCATCTCCCTTGTTCTCCACATCATTACAAAGAACATCAAGGGAAGCAATGTCTTTACCCAATTTGGCGATATTCACAGAACTGTCTTCCACTGAGCTCACCCTATACTCAAGTTAATTTTGATCGCCTATAATCGTCATTGGTTTCAGCCATGAATGGCTTATGGGATCATATTTCAGATTGGAAAATATCCATTATTGGATCTGTAGGGATTCCTGGAAGGAGAAAGAGGGAAGTCTGTAGCACCAAGGGACAAGAAGGAAGAATAGTGAGGGAAACTCCACATAGCAATAAGCACTGTACCAGCCACTTAGGAAATGCAAAGAAGAAATATAGTTACTTTATTTAAGGTACCCAATCACAGTTGTTGCTGGTTTTAGAAACACACTATAGTAAAACATGACCCGAGCAATATTAACAGGGAAGGAGGAGAAATTAACGTTAACAAACCCTCACAATGTCGCCATTTTGAGGTTCAGCTGATGGCTGAAATTATGATGGCAGTACTTCCATTTACCGAGCTCTTTGTAAATCTGCTTCCTTCATTTATTTTATAAAGAAACAAACTCGCCAGCTTCAGGGAGCTTAGTCGCTACTGCGGCTGTGATGAAGGGTGGGAGCTGAGAAAAAGCAACCAACCCTGCTGATAAAGGAGTGAGTGGCTGGCTGGCAAGTAAATACTCCACTGTCTCAGTACGCACAATGAGGCCAGATCTAGGCGGCTGATAATGAATGGGGTCTATCAGGTTTGGTTTGCAGAAGCTGCAGAAGAACGCCAATACCCACTTTGCAGCCCACTGCCAGGCTGGTCTGGTCACTGAACGCCAAGTGATGTGCCAGGAAACCGTAAAATAGAACAAGTGTCTTACATAAGGGTCTGTCAGAATGTTCATCAAATCAAAAAGCCACCATCCTGTGTCATAACCTACTTCTATCCCTCACACTACAACTAAAGGATAATCTAACAAAAGATTAATCTCCTTCTCTTGATGCTTGGATAATGTTAAAAGGGCTGTTCTCTTGCAACAAAAATATACCAGGGGGAATGACTCCCTTACCCTGGCTTGCGGGTTCATACAGTCTTTCCAAATCCAGGAGACTGGCTCCCTTTTTCTTATGTAGATCGATACGGTTTCCAATAAAACCAGGGTGAATGACTCCTTTCCCCTGGTTTCTTTATAACTCTCCGTTTGGAGGACTCCCTTTTCCTGCTATTGCTTTGCACAAGTCAAAACAAAACCAGAAAGGGGGGGGGGGGGGATTACTCCCTTTGCCTGGCATCTTTAGAGACTACGCAAAAACAAGGGGGGGTTCTGGGAGATTCTCTACTACCAGCATATATCCAGGGTTAAAGTCTTAACCAGAGTCTTTAGCTCACCATCCTTGCACAGCCGAGAAATGTCCACTACTGTCATGATGCCTACCCCCGGGCATCCGGATCAAGCCCATCAGCCCCGGGAGCAGGCATCCAGACATTTACAAAAACCCCAGCTAGGGGCTGTCTGGGTTCAGTCCTGGCACCGTAGGCACCAGGCTCATTATAAAAATCAGTCCTGGCGCCATAGGCGCCAGGCTCATAGACATTACTTACCTCATGCAGACCATGCTGCAAATAAATCCAAGCCAACGTGAGGCCTGGATGGGACTATTTTACTACAGGGACTATTTTTTACTCGGGTGTGGTCCTGGGGAACGTCTTTCCTGGGACTACTTTGGAGGCTATTTAAACCACGCCCGAACAGCAGCACATGCTTCATGTTATTCTGCATCCAGCAGCGTGACTCTCACCGTGCCTGCAGCCAGCATCCAGTCTTCTCCCACGCCCGCCTCGAATCTGGAGCTCCTAGAATAAAGAGGAAGAAAAGGACAATGTTAGAAAACAAACTTATTTCAAATTCCTCACCTGATTCCGGATCCATTTCATCTCCCGACCTGGAGTATGGCGCCAGCACGGCGCCATACTCACCAGTTCTCACAGCATCTTTCGATCCGGCACTGTCTCCATCATTTCTTCGCCGTACTCCGGCACCTAGGGGCACAAGAATAACAAGGTGAGCCAAGGGAATCAACAAATACCTCTTACCACAATAGACTTACCTGATTTACCACCGGCGGTATTATTCTCCATATCTTCATATGCCGCATCTGCAAAGAGGGAGAAAAACAACACGTTAACGCATGCAATAGTTACCAGACAGCCTTGGGTAACACAGACTCTTACCTGAACGCCAGCAGCAGCTCCGAGACCTTCTTCTCACAAACTCAGTTGCAATTTAAGGAAGGAAGGGGACAAGAGTGAACATCGGGCACATTGAACTCTTTGAACTTGAAACTTACCAATCCCGCCTGGGACTTCAGAGTCAATGCTTACCGGAACTCTCCCAACGCCTTCAAACCAGTGAAGTAACTGGTATCTACGCGCCCTTGCAAGACACGCAGGATGGAGAGCTCATCTTTTACAAACATAAGGTGAGGTTACTAAGGGGATATCGGAGGGGATTAGTGTGGGAGAGCGAGAACAGTTGGGAGGCCATCACTAAAACCCACAGGTGGCTAATCCCCGTCTCCACTTGCAGGAAAATATTTCTTCGGGTCCAGCAGACAAGACTAGGCGGGCCAGTCCAGACAGTCATCTCTGCACTACGCATCACGTTGACGGAGACCGCAGCTGTCCGGGTCCGATCGACACCCCTGTGGGGTCCAGGTGATCGTAACAACTACATATCAGTCTTTGTCCTGCCCAAGGAAAGCCCAGCACCAAAATGCCTAGCAATTCTCTTCTGAACAAGAGTACCAACAGCAACCCCAGACACGTGTTTCGGCCAGGTTGGGCCTTGTCAGTGAGGTGGAGCTGTGCCTCTCTAAGAACAGTGAGCAAGGGTTCCACGTCTGGATTACCCTTGTAACTTATGGTGAAAACCTAAAGCTACTTAATATGCAAAAACAAGGGGAGTTCTGGGAAATGCCTCTTCTGTGAAAGGATGGTGAGCTAAAGACTCTGGTTGACACTCTAACCCGGGATATAGGCCGGTAGTAGAGAAACTCTCAGAACCCCCCCCTTGTTATTGCATATTAAGTAGCTTTGGGTTTTCCAGCATTTCAGTGCTGGACTGACCTTGGGCAGGACAAAGACTGATATATAGCGGATATTTCTCTTCTGTGAAAGGATGGTGAGCTAAAGACTCTGGTTAAGACTAACTCGTGATGTAGGCTGGTAGAACAGAATCTCCCAGAATCCCCCACCCCTTGTTTTTTTTGCGTCTTTAGAGACCATTCCAAGAGCGTTGGCCCCTTCTCCAGGAGGATGACCCCCTTCTCCTGGTGTCTCACAAGTTTTCTCACAACTCTCAACTTGATTCACACTTTGTCACTCTATTTTGTTGTTAGCAAAGTCCCAAATCCTTCGCTGCTGATCATTGGCCTCTGTGCCTCCAGAGCAACGAGAAAGTTCTCCTTGCTTGCTCAGTTCCCTTTTGTTGCGGTCCCAGACCCCTCTGGTGGTCGGTGGGTTTATGGGCACCACTGTAACGAGGAAGCTCTCCTCGGGTGCTTGGGTCATCAGTGTTAGGGTCCCCAACCCTTCTAGCTTCCACGCCAGTGTACCCCCAGGTCTCTCGCACCTCCGATTACCTTCAAAGGGATTTTGGCATGGCTCTCTCCAGCACCCCTTCAGCGATCTTATGCCTTGATGAATTTGAAATGGCTTATTCCCGTGGTTTATTACCAATATCTTTACACCAACTCAGAAGTTTGCGTGTCTGACTCCTGCCAAGACAACCCCCAAAAATCCAGGCTAATCCTAACTTGCGTGCTATTCTGATGCAACTATCTGGTGGTGGAATCAATATCAAATCTGTGGGTATTAACTTTCTTTCACCTGGAGGAATTATCTCATCCCTACTGCTACAGATATCAAAACTGAGAGCCCTTCGTGGCTACTGAGGTATCTGATGCTCCTTAGTTGTTCATACCTTTGGGTCCCCCAACTTGTATCGGTTGAGCCGCATCTCACTGCTGACACCATTTGTGACATTAGCATAATGGAAGGGGACACAGACAACAGATTAATTGTATAAAAAGCCTTTTATTAAAGAAAATGTCAGGATGGAGTAAGACCTAACTTGCCCTATGCGAAGGTAGGATTTCCCTACCTTAAGGAAAGTCTGCGTCAGTAAGTTCAACTGAAAAGTCTGTGTGTCCGAAACCTATGCTTGCCCTCACAACTAAGAGAACAACGTGTAGGGATGTCAACCATAAACTAAGCAGTGTTCCAAAAGTAAAGCTCAGAGCTATTTCCATCTCAGGCTTAGTCTTCAGCCTCTTTTCCCTAAATGTCAACCAATTTATCATAATTATCTATTGGCAAATGTAACTATAAGATTCTGGTTCCAATGAACTCATTATTTATTAATTATTGTTGTAGGGCCAGCCGACACGTGTTTCGGCTTGAGCGTCGTTTTCAAGGCTGACAACATCATTTAAAGTAATTATGTAATAAATTACAAAATGTTCGACATATAATGGGATACGCGAGTTCAAAATCACAAACATAAATTTGAAAATGTAACAAGGTTCACATACCCCAATAGCACTCATATTCATAGGATACAAGGAGGGAAAACTGAACAGCAAAGGACAGAATGAATACAATTTTTAGAAACAAACTTCTGCATATGATGTGTTCGAGCCACCGCCCTTGTGACATAACAGTAATTTAACATTGGAATCCTATTGCATGCAACTGATATTGTGTGTGTTAATTTATAGCTCATATAATCTTGACTTGCAACTGAGCCAATTACTCCCATTCAGGGCATAAACAGCGAATACAGATTAATAAAGAGCTCAGATGAGCACGAGCCAATGGCCTTGTGAGATCATTCTAAAATCAAAATGTTTCCCACTCTTACATACGTATTTGTTAAGTACATTAAGACAAATTCTTAATACATAACATGTAACACAACATATGAGTGGCAGCTATTTTTGTTTTATACTTTCTTGCCTCTTTCCATATCCAATTGTTAAGTACATTAAAACAATTTTTCAATACATAACGCGCAACACTATACATGAGCGCATTGCGCATGCGTTGTAAACCAGTGGCTTCTAACCAAGTCTTGCGCATGTAATCAGTGGCTTCCTCCCGAGCATGCGCAATTCGCTGTCTCATGAGAACCAATCACAATGCTTTATACGTCAGTTACTACAGATAAATACGGATGTAATGAACGCTCGCGTGTTCCAAACTATGTGTGACAGGGGTTCGAGCCCGTAAGAATTGGTAAGTACACCTCATCACGTCAGACATGAATTGTACTTCTGTTATCCAAGAACTGTGTCAATAATTCCATTAATACAAATCTACAACTTTGAATATCATTTCCAATATTTTCGGTAGATCAACCAGAGCTAATATGCCTAACGGCACCACAGCAACATTTGAAGTCGCTGCATCGTAATAATTCCCTCAGTTATCGTGGAACCTAATGTTCTGGCCACAGTACATTTGAATTGGTGAGTCTTTGATGCTTAATTCTTTAATGCCAAATCATCATTATAATAGTTTTCCAAACATATTCATAAACTATGCCAAATGTTTGGTTGTGTACTGACTCTCTATACAGGTATTACAATACTCGTGCATTAGGAAAAATCCTCACAGCTATTTTTCAAGCAGAGATGCTAATCGATCAATCCAACCAAAGAAGATAGGTGAGATGAGCTACATTTCCATCTAAAAAATGTATACACTTTCACGCATAGATTCATTCGAGTGCTCACTCTGTCCTCACCGGCGTGTTGATCATCTGGTTACCTAAAAACCTACATTTCGGTTTTCACCATAGTTCGTCTGGTGTTGAGGAGTGATGGGCATGTCTATATTTTCAAAGGAGTTACTTCCTTTTTCACAATTGCTTATGATACAAATCTCTGTTCTCACTAGGGTGTGTGGTTCGACTACATCAATGCGGTCAGCACTTGATAATCAACAGTTATAACATGCAGAACTTTGTTTCTAAAAATCTTATTCATTCTGTCCTTTGCTGTTCCTTTTACCATAATGTTCAATTTACCTTCTGTTTGATTTGAAGTAATAAAGTTCCACACTTTCGTAAATGTCAGGATGCTCTTCCCCAAGTTCAATATAGTTTCAGGACAGCAGGTCCCAGGGTTTCCTTCCCCAAGTTCAATGTCACAGATGTCACAAAAAGAAGTATCTTGAAGCTTTGTTCTTTAAACTGTTTTTCAACAATTCTTTACATCTCAGGGGTCCCTTCTCCAAGTCTGGTCTGCATCACTGGTAGTTTTCCTTTTTGACACAATAGCAAGTTGCATTGTTAGTATATAGGTGTTCTCTGGTCTTGGCACAGTTGTTAGACCACAGGGTCCACCCATTATAGGTCACACAACCAGGAACTTCAAGCTCTCTGCGTAGTTCAATATTCAGCTAAGCCAGTGGTTTCTCAAATGTAGTTCCACAACAGGCACACGTTCAGCCTTGACTTCAATTCTGCAGTCAGCGTCCTTCATTCAACTTAGTTTCTCATTTTCTTTCAGTTTATAGTGCAATTTTAGTAGGTTCTTTATTTTGCAGTCGGTTTGATGTTCAATATAATAGTCTTTGCCTTTCACTTCGGTATTCAATATGTGCAGTTTATTTCATTTAGTTCGGTATTCAATAATTGCAGCATTGCTCGTTTCATTCAATTCGGTATTAAATAAATGCATCTTTGCTGGTTTCATTCAATTCGGTATTCAATAAAGGTAATTTTGCTGCTTTCATTCATTTCGGTATTCAATAAGTAACTTTGCTTTCTTTCATTGATGTTGCGTCCCGGTTAAATTGGAGACTACCATGGCGTTTGTCCGAGCGCTACCCGACACGCAGAGCCCTTTGAGACTACAATTCCCACAACTCCCGCTACTTGTAGTCACGTGACACACGCGCACTACGTTGTTGTGTTTCCGTCATTGTGGACCGTATTTAAACGCCGTCTATTCGGAGATCGAGTGCTCCTAAACTGTTAGTTACGAGCTTCTGTTTCCGGACTCCTGTTTAATTATTGACTACCCGGCGCCCAAACCAAGTCTTTGTCCCTGCCTTGCCCTTGTCTGCCTCCCGACGCCTGCCTCCCTCGATTGCCCCCCCTTGGATTATACGAACCCGGCTTACTCATTATTGACCTCCCATTTCTGAATCCTTAGGTTTTGGTGACCTGATAACCCGAACATTTCTGTAAGGGAACTAGCGTGAGGTGAACGCTCGCTTCCCTGGTCATTTCTTTTCTTTTTTTTGTCTGCTACTATTACTTGGCCAAACACTTTGAACACTTTTTGGAACGCTTTGCTGCTTTAACACCGGATTGCTTTGAACACCTTTTGGGACGCTTTGCTGCTTTAACACTGGATTGCTCCTGGGCACCTTTTGGACGCTTTGCTGCTTTAACATCGGTGTTCCTGGAATAGTGGCACACCCTTCCTTCACCATACACCCTCCTTGTTTCTGCATTCGATACTAGTAGGTTACTGGTATATTGTCTCTACGGAGCAGGTAAGAGTGGGTAATTGTGGGCGGCGTTGGCTGTTTGTTTTCCGGCACTACTTGGCTACATTTCCTGAACAATTGTTTTGTTCTTTGTCCCTCTAGCTCTGACGTTTCTGCTCCTGCCTTTTCACTCAAGCCCCCGGCCTGCCAGGTGTATTGATTCCTGTAGGCTGAGGGTGGGGGGGTGGGGGGGGAGTCTTTGGCACATCACCTTAAAGATTTCATATTCCCTGAGTGAAGGCAACTTCCCCAAAAGAGGGGGGAGGTATTATCTGCAACGAATAGAAAGCAATCTCTGAGTTGTGACAATTGACCACTACTACATTCACCGTCTCTTGGAGCGCCCGGGTGGTTCCTGACATCTACCAGAACCCGGCAACTCCTCTTAACGGTTTCTCCCCAAGCAGGAAAGCCTGTTTGCCAGGTGCATGATTCAGCACACAACAGCTCTTGTAGGCAGCTCTGCCTCTGCTCCAATGGAGCAGCTGGTACCCTCTTCCCTTCTGAGGGTTCTCCATCCTGCAAAGTCCCACCAGCAGGACTCCAGGGATCTTGGTCGGCGTCTCAGCTTCTTGCGCACCTTCTGCTGTGACTTCCTCTTCCCCTGCTGCTGCTCTCGTGTGCTTCTGTAGTCCACCTCTTATAAACCTGTGGTCCTTTAAAGGGCTGCAGGTGTATCCCATTAATTAATGTTGACTGACCGGATTACAATGACATGCCTAACCTTAATACATCATCTCCGTCCCAGTACCAAAGTGGTGAAAGTAAGTGGTGTCTATTACTCTCAGTGGTTTCCTCGTCTCAGTACTGTTAGGTACCCACCAGGGTTACAAGCAACGATAGAGGTATTTAGTTTGAACGACGTGATAAATACTAAAAAGTGTAAATACATTTGTAGCACAATATGCATAGTTTGAAATTCTTATTTTTAAACTTTGTGAACAAAAGAATGTCTAGACAAGCATTTGATCATTGGAAATGATGATACCCAGAATAAATGTATCCTTCTGTTTCAAATAAGATAGAGGTGAAGTTGTAAAAGGATGCCATGATAGACTTGTCATGTTGAAAGTTGCAACAACCATGTTTTTAAAGTCCAGATATGTGTTTGTTTGTTTTTTTTACAATATTGAAAATATGGCTATAAACGTGTGATGGCATACAAGAAAATGGGAACATATGACAAAGACTAAGTGCCCTGAAGACAGCACCAACAAGAAATGCAATGGGGATTAATCTATGTGCATTTTCTTTAGATTGATATTAGTGTTGGTTCTAGAAACACGTGTTGTAAGTGTAGGCACATTCTCTTGCCCCCACAAGTTAAGGGGGTAGTATTAGAAAAAGTGGTGGTAGAAATATTGATGAGCTCCCCACTCAGGCATAGAAGGGCCTGAATTACAGGCTTCTCTGCCTTATGATTTATATGTATGTGTGTAGATGTTATTTTAAGAATGAATCTTGATCATGCCGTTGATTTTACAGAAATGTATTGTAAATTGTGATGTTTTTTATAAATATTAAAATATGTATATTTTTGGATAACACATGGTTATTCGCCCTTTTTGATGGTTAAGGGGTGAACATGACTAGGTCAACAGGTATCTAAACACTCACCAGTAACAGAAGGAAAAGGAAGCTGGTTTGTGGGCTATTGTATATTTTGTGTTTAATTGTCCTCACCCACACAGCCCCTAAAAAGAGGACTTTGAAGCTCTTGATAGCTGATGACCAAGAGGAGTCCCTCCACATGAGGTCCTCCCGCATTAAACCAACCATAGGGGGACAACTGGGTAGCGGTCAGACCTCCATATCCTCATGGAAAAGGGCTACCCTCTTGGGGAGTCTAGTCCCTGGTGTGTGTCCCACTTGGTTCATACCCCTACAAAATGGGTTACCATTTGTTCTCATCTTTGTTCTGCTGTACAGACACCCTTCAGAGGAATGCCTCCGTCATCTGTAGATGTGTTATTTCAAGTCGTTTCTGATCAAAACTGACATTTGTATATGTATTTATTTTGTTTATATAGCGCTTTACTCTTAAAATACATACAAATACACATAAATCCAAATGGATCTGAAATCATGGTTAAAAGGAAAGTTATGAAGTACTCTGGAACGAGGGACGGCTCTGAACCAACATCTCATCCACAAAGGGAGGATTTTTGGCATGGACAGTCCGAGGAAAGGGTTTCAACATGGGATGCATAGAGGCTAAAACACCAACATTGGGTGGCCAGAGAGGCTATGATGTGATATGTGCAAAGGGAGGGCTCTAACGTGAGGCCTACAAGGGATGGATTGCAACATGAGATGGACAGAGGGAGGAGCACTGACAAGACATGAGATGGAGAGAGGGAGTTATGACATAGGATGGGCAAAGGTAGGTGTTGCAATACAGAATATTCAGAGGGGTTCTCTGTCGTGGGAGGATATATTCAGTGGTCGAAGTGTGCGAAAAGAAGTAGTGGAGCTATGTTCCCTGCTGCCCTGCTCCCGCTCCCCACAAACCCATCGCCACGCGCCCTCCCACACACAATACACACACCCAGACACTTGCATCTACTGTTTAAGTGCAGTGCACTGAAAGTGCAAGTTTCAACTTCTTCCTACACTTATATTTTAAAACAAAACCATTCCGGAATGGTTTCTTTTTAAAATAAAAGTATAGGAGCTGTAAAAGGAAATTTAAAAAAGTAGAGGAGCACCGCTCCCAACTGCTCCCGCTCACTTCAACCACTGGATATATTAAGGCATTACAAAGTAGAATGATACTAATACACAGGATGGATACTGGGACGTGGCTTCAACATAAGTTGGAGAGGTGAAGGGACTGTAATACTGCATGGACAGAGGGAGGACCTCCAACACTTCGAGAGAGGAATAGTGAAATGGATTAACCACACAAAAGGGATAGGACATGGGCTGGACAGAGGGAGAGAGTGACAAAATATATAAGCAGATGTCCGAAAAACTGATCGAAAGGACAAGGGTGGGACAGAGTAAACATCCTGACAAATGATGGACAAAAATAAATGGTGGTCCGAGGGGTCTCTCCGACAAGTGATGGACATGGGTAGCTCTGGCCACAATTACCTGCAGAGTGGACTCTAACCAGGAACGAGTACATAGGACCCTAACCGTGGAAAATAATGAACAGAGGGAAAACGCAAACACTGAAAGACCACTTACCCATAAATTGCAAATCTGAGGGGCCCACTCAGCTCGATGCTCTGTGACGATGGCAAACATTTTCGTCTTTTCTCGAGGACTTGGGATAAGAGGTTTCCAAGTGCAGAGAGAATACCACTGCAAGCAGAAGAGAGTATAGAGTGAATTATTGAATGTGCAACTCCATCTCAAACATCTACAAAACTGCACATCCTATAAAAACAGGATGGCACCAGACCCTGGCTTGGGAGGGCTTCAGCACCCACCCAGCCCCCACACACTGAGAAGGTTGCAGGAAGAAGGCAGCACTATGTAGTGACTCTCAGCCCGGGGCACAGATCAGAAAGGGGCACTATAGCAAGAACCTTTAATATGTCTCAATTGGGAGAGCAGAGTATTTAGGATTAAACAGTCATTAACGTGGCAGCAGCAGCAAACAATTAACGTGGCAGCAGCAGCAAACATACAGTGGCAGAGGACAAAACCCCGACAGATTATTTCGAAACACCCTCTATGATGAAGACAAAGGTTTTATTTTATTTATTTATTAGCATTTATAAAGCGTGCATCAGCCCTGGAGCATCGTCGCGCTGTTACAGATATACTTGCTGGTTACAGAGGACACAAATACTTAGTTACGCGATAAACAGTGTTAAAAAAGGGCAAGAACATACATGGAGTAAGAGTGGCAGCGCAGGACGGGGAGCCAGGTGAGAGAGGGGAAAGCAGGGGGGTGGGTAATTGAACAGTGTAGTTTTGAGGGTTTTGCGCAAGGTTGAGAGGGAGGTTTCAGCTCCGAGTGCGTTGGGTAGGGCATTCCAGAGTTTGTGTGCTAGATGAGGCAAACCAATGCCTCCAGCGTTTGCCCTTTTGATGGGGGGGGTACGCGGAGTTGGTTGGCGTGGTGACTTCTTTTGGGGCGTGTGGAGGTGTCTCTGGTGATGGTTTCAGTTAAGTAGGATGTGGCAGAGAGACTGACGCATTTGTGCATTAGGGTGAGGATCAAAGTTGACCCTCTCTTTAATTGGTAGCCAGTTGGCGGCTCGCTTTGCCTGCACGACGTGGTCTCTTTTGGGCATGCTAAGGGCTGCTCGAAGCACGTTGTTTTGTATTATTTGGAGCCTGTTTAGGTTTTTAGCTGAAGTGCCTGCAAGGAGAGCATTACAGTTATCCAGTTTTGCTCCGATAGTGGCTCCGATAGTGGCTGGGGCAATGGAGAGGCAGGAACACTCCAAGGGTCTTCAAGGGAGACGGGTATGATGGTGTTGTCGATGGTAAAGTTTTCATATTTTTGGTTGAGTTTGGGCAGTACTTCCTTGGGACCTAGGAGGATGATCTCTGTTTTGTCCCCATTTTGGCATATACCATTGGCTGCCATCCATGTTTGGATGGTAGTGCAGATTTGGCGGAGGGCTGCTGCGTCTTGGTCGAATGAACCAGTGAGAGGAAGGCATACTTGCGTATTGTCGTCATAGTTCGTGCAGGCTATGCCGAGCGAATCCAGTTTGTCGAAGAGTGGCTTCATGAATAGGTTGTAGAGGGTGGGTGCAGTGCAAGATCCCTGGGGAACTATGCAGTGGATGATGGTAGGAGCTGCGTTAGCCTGATCGGAATAAACCTTCAGGGCTCTGCCCTCTAGGAATGAGGTTATTCAGGATGTGACCTGTTTAGAAAAGTGGGCTGCGTTCGAGAGATGGGAGGTGAGGATGTTGTGATAAACAAAATCGAACGCAGTTTGAGGTGGGATTTGCCCCGTATAAAGGAATATTCTTTTACAAGTTATTAACACATTACATCACTAGACTGATCTGCCCATTCAATTGCCATTTCTTAACACAGATTGGTGAAACAGTGGCTTTTTGTTACCACCTAGTTACATCAATGTTTCCAGGAGGGGGCCCATGCAATTTGGCAACACTGCAGGGATAGCCCCCCCTCCCCACATATAGGACCATGGCTCCAAGAGGTATCTAACCTGAAAAGCAAGAGTGTGGGTTGCCAGAGCTCGGTGTGAAAGACAAGTTCTGCCAGGCAGTGCAGTGGTAGTTTACACACCAAAACATTCAACAAAGCGGCAGAGCAGGTTTCTCAGCCTTTTTAGGAGCATTTACAGATCTTTCTCTCTTAGCTGGCACGGTCACTAACTACCTTGTCACTTTTGTGTAACCAGCGCACTCATTTTCTTTATTGGCGGAGGGTCGCTGTGAGTAATATTGAAGGACTTTTTTGCAAGGGAATGGATAATAGTGAACGACAACCATCAGAGGCAACCATAAACACTGCTACTCTTGTACTGACAGTTAACATTTTATCCTTACAAACACAGGACACTAGGATTGAAGGTATACTATGGTCAGCGCTACAGATAAGGAGTGTATCAGCCACTTTTACTCTCTAAAACTAGGCAAATACACCCATAAAGCAGTACCACAGGAAGGAACCACTATTATAATTGCCTGATCGGAAGAAGTAAACATGTGTCTTTTTAAAGTGCATGAATAGGTGCAAAGAAATAATTATTCATTAAACATTTCCGTTTTTGCTCGCTTATAAAATACTCTAATTGGGAATTCGACTTACATTTTTACTCCCTAAAAAATAATTTTACTCCCAAATGTTATCTGGAGCACAGACTATGGTCTCCTGCTTTGTGCACATTAGAACCGGAAACTAGACACAAGTATTGGGAAAGGAAATGGGAGAATAAAATATGCCGGCCACAAAAAGATTTAATCTTTGAAAAAAATAGATTTCAGCCAACACAAACAATGTAAGCGCAAATGTGGGGTACAGCTCAGAACAAATATGGTTAAATAGAATATGGTGCATAAACTATCTACATAGGACAAATATTTGACAATTTCCAAAAAGAAAAATGTACTGCTTTACCACAGGAAAAAATGCCTGACAGTCTTAAACCTGGTTTAAGGATGTTCTGTCTAGAAGCGCGAAGAGAAGAAAGTGCATCATAACAGAAAATACTTAATTGACCTATTGAATGAAAGGTTACAAAGTGAGAGAACAAAAACCAGTGGACAGTCATCCAGCGTCGACAGAGGCACACTTTGACACTCACATATGAAACGCCTAGAGGTTCCCCCTGGTTGCTGTGTGGTCACCAAATTGGTCTAATCAACCTTCCAAGTATGCATAGTATAGATTATTTCATAAACGTAACGGAGGAAGAATAACTACATTTACAGCATAGAGGATTCAAAATATTGTAATACATAACAGTAAAAGCGAGAACATATTTTTCTGAAGCAAATTCATTTAATCAGAGCTGAATCTGCATAAAGAGAAAATATAAGAAAGAAGAAAATCCAGTATCAAAACCAAAACCCAAACATCAAGAAGAACATTCCAAGCAAAACCAAGGTACCTAAGGCATACCTGTGTCAACTCTTAGAGTGCTGGTATTGAATTATCACAATGCAAATTGCACGACCAAGAGTGGGATGAAATAAAAGTCTATATTCAAATGCCAATTAATAAATATGGACTCATCTGGAACGACCCAAAAAGACAGACAAAAATCAACAAGTATTGTTGTGGCAGTAAATGTGGAAATAGCTTAAAAAAGGGAAACTTGTGATGCTGATCCTGAGTTCTATGACAAGAAGTAGATGTGTTCTTATTGCCAGCAGAGCTGAAAAGAAAAATATGAAAACAAAAAAAGCACAAAAAAGGAAATCACAAAAAAAAAGAAAAAAAAAAAAAGAGCTGTAGCATAAGTGGGTTGGAAGGGATCCAATCTGGTAGAAACAGGAGGCTAAATATTGATACCTGGTATCCACTAAACCAGGATGCGGGAGGTGCTTTTCTCTAGCCGTGCACACCCATTTAGTAAAAGCTTAGTCCTTTAGTCCTTTAAACTACAGGAATTGGTGCAAAAACGTACTGCAGAACATGTCACGACACAGCATTCCACATTACAAAAACAAAAACGGCCTGACGTAGTATCAGTAGCGGATGCTGTAAACAATGTGAGTGCCTGAACGAAATAGTACAAATATTGGCCAAAAAAAAAAAAAAGAAAATAAAATAAATGAAAATAGACCACTAAAGAAAGGAAAAAAGAAAAGATGAAAAAATTTGAAAAATAAAAACAAAGGAAAAACTAAGAAAAAGTAAATGCAGAACAAAGTCACAGTGAATGTGGACACAGAAAAGATAAGCGATCACGGCCCAGGAGAGAAGAAAGCAAACCGTGACGCTGAGAAGTCAGCAGGAAGCAGGCTGGTCTGTCTGGAGTGGGAGAACCACTTAATATTCCCACCAATAGAAGCTCGAAGCGTTCCTTACAGCAGGACAGCGTGAGAAGGGAGACCTGCGCCATACGAAGGAAGTGTAACAGAGCGGCCACAGCCTGGAGAGAAATCACAAGGGTCGGAGAAGCCCAACAGCTGATCGCAGACGACAGGGAACACACAGGATGGATGCAGTCGCTGGGGACCCCCTGCGAAGGTGGTGGAGTGTCCAAAAAGGGAGAGTAATTTAAGAATACAGGGTCTAGGACCCTATCTAAGGAGACAAGGCATTGGCTTGCCTTGAGTCGCACAATAGTACCCGGCAGGAGAGTGAACCAAGTCTACCAGAAGGGAAAGCCACACAAGCAAGACGAGTCTCAAACGCGCACCAACAAGAAAGCCGAAGACAGAGTCTGGGACCCTAACAAAGGGGGAAAGATATCTGCATACTTTGTGCTGCAATAATACTTGGCAGGAGAGTGAACCAAATCTATCCAGAAAACCTACTTCGACTGATAACGCCACCTATGACTCACTGATCTTGAGATATCTCTAGTTGAATTGTCCCGTCATACATATGTTCTGTCTTTCGTGTCCTTGTTTCTGCACCCCGATACTCGAGTTACCGGCGCATTACAAATAAATAAATAAAATAAGGCAGGCCACACAAAAGAAGCATGCCTGGGACTCGCAGCCATAAAAAAGAAAGATCCTCAGTACCTCTTGTGATTAATCTAGTGAGATCATCACTGAGACCCTGGTATGGGCATCCTTTCATGTAGCCAGGGAAAGGCAGCCACTACCTGATCTTGACCCTGGGGCCGGTATTATGTGGGAGGATCACATGGAAGGGGCCTCATATCAGGGGAATTGGTGACCTCCTTAACTCATGATCCCCCTATTCTTCCTGAAGCCTTGATGGCATATTGTAAAATACAGCAAACCAATGTAAAAGCTATGCCATCTATTATGGACTTCAGGGCCCATAATGCATGTGGTACTGGGGCGAGGAAGAGGGTTTAGAGTTAGTAAGGATGAAAAGGTGCTACTAACCAGAATGTACAGTTTAGTTGTTGCAGAGCAAGACACCTGGGAAGGACATTTAAAAACTCAGGAATGAGTTGCAGCTAGGGAGGAGAGAAGCGGGAGAAGTAGCAGAGGCAATCCAGAATGCTAGGATTGCAGCAGAAGGAGGAACGCCAAATGATGCAGACACGGGAAGTGAAGGCATACAACAGTGCAGTGTGCAGGGGGCGTGGCTGAATGGCCGCAAGCTAGGACGTGAGCTCCCACCGATCCGTCCGTGATCCGACTAAAAAAGTATATTCAGATCCAACGGTGAGCCGGGTAAACGCATGGGAAGCCACATGAAGATGTCGGGCATGCAGCGGTGCGGTGCGTCGGATGAATAATGCAGAGAGAGCTGAGCAGTGCGACGCCGAAAACAGAATAAGCAGCCCGGTAAGAAAAGAAAATGGTACCCTGCCAAGAACAAAGGAGTAGAGGAGCGCGGCTGGACCGAACAACTGCGGGCTGAGGAAGTTGTCCGATACAGCTGACTCGCGGAGCCGAAGCGACGCGGGCTGAACAGACTGGGCTGTGATACTGAAGGCTACGGCTAGAGAGTAATCGTTAAAACGGAGAGCAGCAGAGCAGTGGATACATTGTCGCAACATATTGTAAGCGGGAGCTAGCACAAGCTGTAAAGCACAGTGCCGAGACATTGTAACTGGGAGAAACGGGACACATGGGACCGCTGGCAACGAAGGGAAATAAACAAAAGCATACGGCATACAGGAGCGAACAGATAAGGGCTGCAACAATAGGATACTATAACTTCAAGTGTCATGTGAAACTCTACAGGGGAACAAAAACGACGGGGCGCATGGCCACAGAGGGGAACACAGCTGAAACCGGACCTGAAAGCTGAGGTCTGGAGTCAACCGAATGAAAAGGCAGCGATAGGAAAGGACGCTGCAATCCTCCCACCGCGCACAGCGAAATTGACACAAGAAGGATGGGGCGCACTGCATAAAAAATACTAAAGTGCACTGAAGGGCTGGCTGAGGCAGAAGGAAGCTGCCCCTGCTAATTGCGGTGGGTCTCCCAGGACTGAATAGTTGGCTATGGACAATTTGGTTCCACATGACTGAAAAGCCCATTTGAACATACACTACTGCACGCGGCGCAGGAGACATTCATCTCAAATACTGTCCTGCAGTGCCTGGGCTGAGGTAACTGGGTAGGAGTGCCCTGCGGCCACGGGTGCGCTCAAAGTCAATGCAAGAGTGAATCTATGCTGCGTTGCACACCCCGGACCCCTTCCAGATGCGAATGCCAGGGAGCAGGCACGTAGCAAGATGAAGGAGCAACTGCGCTGTTGAAAAAGCGCACTGCGCAGGAAACAAGGTAACGCAATCAAGAGCGGGCTGAGGTAACGTGTGGCTAGGACAACACAAAGCTGCACATGGAACCCATAGGGCCTGGGTGCGGAGTGCAAACATAAAGCGGATCTTAAAAGAAACTCCTGTAGTCTAACCCAATCGAAGAGCCGGAAGCCGGGGGCGGGGTGGCAGCACTGCCACACAGCGCAACGATAAGTGCTAGGAAGTTACCCGCAAACTGAGAACAGCATTGGGACTTCAGGCTATTATACAAATAATAGCGATGAGCAAAGGAAAGCAAGCAACCAGCATAGCGGAAAAGTGACCCCCTGAGGACAACACGGAAATAGAGGTGGGACACATCGTGCGAAACCCTCAGCTAGGCGGAAGACTGCAGAAGTACATAGACCGGAACACAGTTTGTTCACCAACACTGAGAGCAAATAGTAAGACAGAAATGTCAGTGAGAAGGGGCAAGGTCAAAGGCAAACAGCCCACAATGGACATTTCTGCTAAACAGCAGCAGTCGCCTACCACCCCAACCCAAAGTGTGGCGACTGCATCCGCAGGAGCGACAACACCAGGCGAAAATCAGTCGATCTTAACAGCCATATCGGAATTGAAAGCCACGTGGGGGACAACAATGGCGGAATTAAGGACTGCACTGGAAACAAAAATAGATGCGGTTGGAATGGAGGTCAACCTATTGAGGCAAGGTGTAAGAGCGCTGGCGGTTAGGACAAGTGGCCTGGAGAGTGTGAAAGTCAACACAGATACTAGCAAGGACAACACCAAGGCAATCCACATACTGAAACAGCAGGTAGCCAATCTGGAGAATCGAGCAGGAGGGAGAGCGAGACGCAATAATATACGGGTGGTCGGTCTGCCGGAAGGGGAAGAAGGCCAAGACCCCACGAACTATGTGGAAAATATGATCATGCAAGAGATAGGTGCAACTAAACTCTCCCAAGGATTCGTGGTTGAACGTGCACACAGAGCTCTGATGAGGAAGCCGCGACCTGGAGCCCCTCCAAGAGCAATTATAGCAAAGATCCTAAATTACAGAGACAGGGAAAAGATCTTGGAGTTCTTCAGGAAAGGAGGGACAATAAAAAGAGCGTCTGCCACCATTACCGCATATCCCGATTACACTATGCTAGTTCAGAGACAACGCTAAAGCTATGTTGCGATCAAGAGAAGACTGCGCACAGCCAGATTTAAATATATGTTGTTGTACCCGGCAAAACTCAAGGTTCTCCACAAAAACAAAACGCACTTCGATACCCCGGAAGACGCAGCGATGTGGTTGGACGCACATGGCTGTCCGGAGCCAGACGAGGAGCAGGGCTGAGATGAATACGATAAGTGACCTAGTAGTCATGACTGTTCAATGTATGGCGTGGGGTGGGGCATCGCTGTAATATGAGACATTTGAACACGTTGGACCGGAATATAGTGTTTGTAATATAAGAAGAATAACGGAAAGTGCAAGTAGCCTGATGTTTGAATAAGGAGCAAGAGACGGAGACGGCCTACCCCCGAGAGTTAGATTAGGAGGATCGCCATTAGGGTGACATCTCCCTGCTGAGCCGCAAGTAAGGCAACTGCCAGAAAGGGCTAGATGCAGGGGTGCCTGAGATCCAGGGATGGAGCTGGGCAACAGTTGGGGAAGTGGGGTGTGTTGGGGCAAGGGAGGGAGGGCAAAGGGAAGTTGGGGAAGAGTTGGGGAGTGTGATGGGGCTGGGAAGGGAGGAGGGTGGGGAGTTGGGGTAGAGTTAGCAGTTGGGAGACGTTTGTACCGTGGGACAAGCCTACATAAAAAAAAGGGAAGATCGGAGATCTGATGGAACTGGAGAGTACTTGGGAGGGAGGGGAGAGACCTAGTTATGCTATGGGAGACCTTAAAGTAGTCACCTCGAATGTGAGAGGGCTCAATAGTTATTTAAAAAGAAATAAGGTTATAATGTATTTGCGACGGCAGAAAATAGACAAAGCCTTATTGCAAGAGACTCACCTGACGCAAGAAAAACTGGAGGTGGTACGGAAGAAGTGGAGAGGGACTGTAGTGGGGGCAACATACTTGACGTATGCTAGAGGGGTAATCACCTGGGTGGCACCGGATGTACCGTTTCAGCTATTGCAATCTACGGTGGAGGCAGATGGGAGGATGGTAATATTAAAAGGGATTGGTGGAAAACAAGGAGATGTGTGATAAACACCTATGCCCCGAATCAGGATACGGTGGCATACTTCCGAACCCTATATAGTTGTCATGATCTCTGCTTCCAAAAGGTCAGGGTTTTCCCAACTCCCTTGGAAGCAGATCCATAACCCAGGTTCCGAGTGCCAACCAGTCCCAATTGGGACCTTTTGGACCCAGTCCTGGCGCCAGTGGCACCAGGCTCATAAATATGCCCAGTCCCAGCGCTGGAAGCGCCAGGCTCATAATGCTTGGGTGGACTTACCTGCAGCAGACCATGCTGCTTACTTGCCTGCCAGTTGAGCCTCTGATCCTCTTCTGTTTGGAACTACTTTTCCTGTTGGGTGGGGCAGGAGCCACTCCCTAGATTCAGAACACTGGAACTCTTCTGGAAAGCAGGAACTCTTTTCTTACCTAGGCGTGGCTGTGGAAGGAGACACCTAAGCACTACAGGAGGCTATTTAAACCACACCCGATGGATGAATCTTGCTTTGCGTTATTCTGCATCCTCTGCAGCAGAACGTTCATCGTGACTTCTGCATCTGATCCTGGGCCTAAGGAAAAAGGCTTACCATCCTGAATCCAGTCTTCAGCAACACCTATAAAGACAAGAAAGAACAGGTTAGCATTACGGTCTTCAGTGTCAGCTCTTCACTTACCTGGTCCATCGGCTGTCACCAACGCCTCGCGCTGCATTCCGGCATCTGAAAGACAAAGGCTTACCTACTCTTCGTGCGCTCCGGAGGCCTTCGGCGCTGCATCCCGCATCTGAAAGACAAAACAAGGTGCGTTTAAAGACATTGGGGAACTTTAATACTCACGTGCCATTACTCCTTTCCACATCTAACCCAGTGGGTATTCCGGCACCCTGCAGCCGCTCCGAACTTGTACCTGCAAAATAAAAAGACAGTTAGAGCGCATCGTGAAGCAGGCAACAAGCGCTTACTTACGTGCTTCCAGGCGCTTCTATTCATCACACGGGCTCCATCTTCAACTCACTTCAGCCCGTCATCCGCCATCGCCGGAACCCTACAAAACAAGAAACATCATTACTAAAGATTTTAAAGACATTAGAATTACTCGAAACTTACAGTTCGTGCAGTAAACGACGGACAGCAGTCCTCTGAAGTCAAGAGGCCTGCTCCCCTTATCCAGTGATGAAACTGGTTACAGCACCCTGCCCCGAGGCAGATGGAGAGCACGGCGTTCACTTACCTAAGGTGAGAGCGTTAACCTTTGGAGTTCTACAGGAGAAGAGAAAGGGAAGAAGAGAGAGACATTCAATAACCCAGTTCCTTAATCCCATATTTTCTATCTGCAGACATCTTACCCTTCGAGTCAGACATACAGTGCACAGAGGTCCAGCCCAAAGAGCCAGCCGTGTGTTACACATCACCTTTGAAGATACGGTATACGCCCAGTCAAGACCGGCGCCTCTACGGGAATCAGGTGAGCGTTACAATAGTAAACTCAGCGCAAGCCTGGGAGAAGCCGTGATTTGGGGGGAGATTTTAATTGCGTAATAGACCCGAAGATAGATAGATCAGACTCCAAAATAGATAGACCGACCCCAGCAGCCAGGATACTGCAGTCCTTGATAACAGACTTTGGGTTGGAGGACGCATGGAGAACACACTATCTGCAATCCGCAAGATCGACAATATCCGCATTACTCAGCCCCCCAGATTCTACACACTAGATTAGACTATGTGTTTGTCACACATGCGCTGATGACAGAGTTAGCACAGATAGAATACAAGGTGAGGGTCCTATCGGACCATGCGCCGCTTATATTGACATGGCAGTATCGACCTCCAAAAGCGAAAATACAGACATGGCGCCTCAGAGCGGAAGCACTAAAGGACAACATATTGAGAGAAGACATGAGGGAGGAAATAATAAGCTACTTCGAGACCAATACAGGTAGTGTGGAGTCAGTGGGGGTTCTCTGGGAAGCCTTTAAAGTAGTGGTGAGGGGGATAGCAATAGCCAAGTCCAAGGGGCTACAAGGAGGGATCGTAGCAGACTACAAGAAGCGGAAAGGGAGCTGGAAAAGGCATTGAAAGGGGGAGGCAGCATCAAAGATGATAATGAAGCAATACTTAGGTTACAACAGAAATGCGCGGGATATTGGGAAAGGCTGTGCAATCTAAACTATACAAAATACATAGAGAAACAGCATGCGGGGGCCAGGGGGAGATAAACCAGTGAGAGTTCTGGCATGGTTATACAAAAATGAGACGCCCAGACCAGTAATCAGGACGATAGTGAAACAAAATGGAAGTATAGCAGATACCCAGGAGGACGTGAATCTAGAATTTGCAAATTATTACCATGTCCTGTATGGGGACGTGGAGGAAAGTGATAATGCAATAAGCAAAATTTTAGAGGATATAGGATTGCCGCAGATTAGTGGGGCTAGACGCGTCAATCACTCTAGAGGAATTGGAAGAAGTGGTGAGGCAGTTACCCACTTGTAAGACCCCCGGGGGCCGATGGACTCCCCAGTGAATTCTACAAGATGTATAAAAATGAGGTACTCCCACCACTCTTGGAAATGCTCAACGAATCATACGAATTCAGAAAGTTACCAGAATCCTTGAGAGAAGTGATGATCATACCGCTCCCCAAACCCAATAAGCATGGTGGTGAGTGCGGATCCTACAGACCCCTGTTGATGTTGAACCAGGACGGCAAAATACTGACGGCGGTCCTGGCAAATAGAATGAAGAGAGTCATTACTAAATTAATACATCCCGATCAAACTGGTTATGTCCCTGATAGGAACATATCCAACAATCTTAGGCGACTCCATCGATTCATTGAATATGCCAATGAAGAGACAAATGAAATGGCAATTGTGTCGCTGGATGCAATTAAGGCCTTTGACTCGGTCAAATAGCCATGGTTGATTGCTACCTTGACAAACTATGGAATAGGGCCGGGGTATCTAAAATGGGCCAAATTGCTATATCGCGAACCGCTGGCCAGAGTGAAGACAGGGTCAGTTATATCACAGAAGTGGCAGCTTGGTAGATGCACCAGACAGGGATGCCCGTGGTCCCCCATGTTGTATATCCTGGCCATAGAGCCTTCGGCGATATATTTGAGGCAGCAATATGACACAATAGGCATCATCATGAACGGGGAATCGCATTTAATTTCCTTACATGCTGATGACATGCTGCTGTATCTGCGCTATCCGGAAGAAAGCCTACATTATGTCCTGAAAGTGCTGGACCGATTTGCAGGGCTCTCAGACATAGCAGTGAACCCCAAAAAGTTTCTGTGTTTCCATTGGGGAGGTATAAAAGGATCCCACTAGAGCAATTACCGATCCTCCAGATACCATGGGAGGTCAACACGTTTCGATACCTGGGAATAGACATATACCATACGGTAGAAGCGGAGCACCAGCACAATACTGAGAAGGCTGTACGGAACATAGAAAATAGTATGATATTTTGGGTGAAACTCCCATTGGCAGGGCAGAGGGGCAATGCTTAAAATGGTGGTCCTGCCAAGACTGTTATATTACTTTGGGAATATCCCATACTTGATATCCAAGCGATTCTTTGCGAAGTTGAGCAGTATATGCAGGGAATTCCTTTGGCAAGGGACAAGGAACAGGATGGCCCTTTGGAAACTGTAAAACTCACATGAGAAGGGAGGCATAGAACTACCAAATTATGAGATCTATTATGTACGTAGCTAAATGGCTTTCTGAGGAGCCGACCTCGGAAACCAGGTTGTTCCAACAAGATTGTGCCCCATTCTTCCTTAAAGAGATGATGTGGTTACCTAAAGTGGACATGGAGGGGCGCCCGAGAATGATGGTACTTGGATGGGAGATATGGCGAAGAGCTTGTAAGATGTTGGAGGACCCTTATCCATTCTCCCTGCAGGTGCCATTGGTAGCTCTGGCGGGAAAAGAAAAACAACTAAGGATTAATGATTAGGAGGCATTGGGAGCCTGTGGGGATAGCAACTTTGGGAGATATATGGCAAGAAGGGAATATAAAGGATTTCGAGGGGCTGGTGGAAGAAACAGGGGTACATGCAGTGTCCTGCATATTACACATCATAGGGTGGTGCAGCGGATCAAAGAGACGTGGTCTGAAGAAAAACTATCGATTGAACCTGATACCGCCATAGACACAATATACGACATAGCAGAGGGGGGCCACAAAATATGAAGACTATATGAGCTGGTGATGACCAAGGTGGGAAGTGATACAACTTAGACAAGATTGGGAAGAAGAAGCGGGGACCCTAATGAGTGATCAGATGTGGGAGTGCGCTCAACTGTATCACAAAAAAGTGTTGAGGAATGCCAGGCTACAGCAGATACAGTTATATATCACCCATAGGGCGTATATGACGCCACAAAGGATAGCCAAATTTAAAAATGCAGGGCGACAAGCATGCTCCAAATGTAATGAAGAAAATGCTGGAATGGTACACATGTTTTGGTCATGCCCAGAAATAGAATGCTTTTGGGGTGAAGTAACACACAGGATGGAAGATAAAGGGATCAAAGTAGAGATAGATACAGCATGGGCTTGCCTACTGGGAGGGTTCCCTAGACCACACAAGCTAAAGCACATGAGCAAATTGAAAGAACTGGTGTATGTACTAGCAAAGAGGAAAATTGCAATGAGATGGAAAGCATGTCACAGACCAAGAATAGAAACGTGGTGGAAGTTATCTACAAAAATGGACAGAGGCGGAAACAGTATGGCAAGAGACGAGTAATGTTGAGGGGGGGGGGGGGAGTAGGAACCTTTATGGCCTGGAAACAACTAATTGCAGAATTATTAGGGCCCACAAGTGACAGGGCTAGTGACCAGGACCCACCGGGAGTAATCGATACAGAAACCCTATCACATGATGAAGAAACGGAACAGGAAGGAAAGTAGGCTTGAGGGGAGGGTGGGAAGAGGTGGAACACAGTGGGCAAGATAAAATGATGTGTATTAATATTGTCATGAACACTGTAAATGTGGTTTGTGTTGGTTGTTGAAATAAAATCAATAAAAATTGGTTTAAAAAAAAAACCGAAAAAAAAACAGTGCAGTGTGCACGCAGCAGGAAGCGGCATCAGGAAGAGAAATCCAGCTGAGGAGGAGACATGCTCCCAACCCAGTGTGTGGCGCTTCAGTGTGCGAGAGCTCACGTAGGATCAACTGAGCTGTCAGAGCTCCAGAAAAGAGCCGGGCAGTCCGCCAAAGGTGCACAGGAGCTGCCAACTGAGCGGGCTGGATGCAGGAAGTCTGCCCAGGCAACTGACAACGAAGCGGAGATGCCACAGAACACTGGTGAGTTGGCCTGAACTCAA
Source organism: Ambystoma mexicanum (assembly GCF_040938575.1). NCBI lineage: Eukaryota > Metazoa > Chordata > Amphibia > Caudata > Ambystomatidae > Ambystoma > Ambystoma mexicanum. The sequence continues at coordinate 1,304,176,077 of NC_090932.1, forward strand.
AAGGTGACCCATGGGCGCTCCGAGCAGGACAGTTGATGGTAAACAATCATTTTGAATACCGACAAAATGAAATACAGAGGCGACAAGGGCGCAAGTCGTCTTGTATGGCACATAAGGCGACATCCTTGTTAGGATAGGGAAAGATAAGCGTTTATCTCAACCCTTTTCATTTAATAAATGGCAAACATTGAGAAAACACATTTGTGTCCGTCTCGCATTTCTGACCACTGACACTCTTCACAGTACCCAGCACAGTGATAAGCCAGGTGGAGAAGACATTCCCCCTGACAACACAAACTGCCAAGAAGATAGAGAAAGGCCAGGGGAAGGGAGACATCCCCCCACTGCCATCAAGCATTTTGTAATTTGAAAAACCAGTGAAAAACCAGGGGAAAGGAGACATTCCACAGCAAGTATTATTTTAAGTCAGAAGCCTGAGGAAGGCCAGGGAAGGGAGGCATTCGCACTACAGAGACTTGAGCAACCAGAAACCTGAGAATGGTTGGGTGAGTGGGGGGAGAGCCATCCCCTAACACAATGGGCCTCATTACAACCCTGGCGTTGGACCATGGTGCTATTAGCACCATGGTCCATGCCGGATTCCGCCATGGTGGATGGCAGATTTACCGCCCCATTCCAAGGTTGGCGGGGCGGTAAATCCCCATTCACCATGGCCCCTTCCCCATTCCCATTTTTGGCCCATAGGGCTCAATGAGAATGGGGAAGGTGCTAATTACGGCACCGTAAATTACGGTGCCTTAATTAGCACCAAGGTCCCTTAGTGGGTTGGACTTTAATGCCTGCAAAAAGCAGGCGTTAAAGTGTGAATCGGGCGTTAAGGGTTTAACGGCGCCGCAGCCTTTTACGGCGCCGTTAACCCCTTAACGCCAGGGTTGTAATGAGGCCCAATGTACTGGGACCAGAGGGGAGCGAGTAATCTCCCTGGCAAAAGAGCTGAAGAAACTTCTATGCCAAAGAAATCACAGTGAAGTCAACAATGATAAAAAAGGAACATTTCTTGCTAACTGTGTTTTGAAGAAACCGGATGAACCTAGAACTTTTTATTGTTCACAAACAGCCCTATAACTTGGAGGAAGAGAGACTTCCCCTCAGACCACAGTCTCAACGTGGAGCCGTTGAAAACCCCCTCAGTTGTTTAAGGGAAGGAAATAGGACTTGGACATAAGACGAGGGACACTTCACTTTGGGCAGCCTGACAGATTCCATAGTAGTTTTATTTGAGGTAGTGAAACCCCTCTTAGTATTAGGGATAGTCAGGGTTTTTCCTCCTTTATTTTCATCTAATAAAACTTTTTGCCAACCACCATGCCATCATTGTGTCAAACTCATACTTCTGCACGCTTACAATACATAAATAAAACTACATATGTACATGAAACAAAAATAAAACCGAAATCAAGTCAAACTCAAGTAACCAAAACATACCAGGTAAAAGTAGGGATGAATAAGCAGATGTTAACTCAGAACTTTTCAGGATAACATTTTATTATTATAATCATGGTATTTATTGCGTACAGAGCTAGCTTCTAGTAGCAACGGAGTGCTTTTCAGAGACAACAGAGCAAATATACAGCAGAGTTGGGATACAGAGGGGCACAGTTGTACAGGGTGGTGGTGGGGAGGAGAGGGGCGGGTGGCATCTAGCAAGTCAGGTGGCGCAACGGGCAATGTGATGGCCTAGGTGTTGAGGGGGGAGATTCCTTAAGGAGGTGGGTCTTAAGTTATTTTCTTAATTGTAGGAGTATGGGGGCGGGTCTGAGGTTATGGGGAGGAGGTTCCATAGTCTTCGGGTGTAGGCAGAGAAGGCTCGTTTTCGAATTCTTTCCTCTTTGCAGCAGCAGATTTCAAGTCTGCATGTGTCCTGGCTTCTGGTGGTACGCTGTCCGCCAAAGATGCCACGTTTCGCCACAAGGTAGCTGGGTGACTTGAGGGTGACTACCTTATAGATGATGGAGCAAGATTTGACGGTGGTTTGTGCGTGCAGTGGTAGCCAGTGAAGGTCAATGAGGGCCGGGGTGATGTAGTCGAATCTGCGTAGACCCTGGAAATGAAATAAGAGATTAAAAAGGTAGCAAGCAAAACTGCAGTCTTCGTTCATACCCCCTGTGGTCAATGAGTCCAATTTGTCAATCCTTTAAGTCTCCAGAAAGTCTCTCTGCGATCACAGATATTGTGGGTATTGTACCAAAATAAAGGATGTACAAATTCTGAGGACGAAAACGCTGAATTTAGAGGGCTGCATTTTGCTGCATATATATATATTTAGGGGGTGGGTAAGGGTAATAATAAATGTGGGGGGGGGGTTATAGGGGTGGCTGTGGGAGGGTCAACCCCCTGCATATGTATGCAGGGAAATGCATTTAAAAAAAAGAAAATGACAAAACAAACAAAAAAAATACATAAATATATCGACATTTTCATCCTCAGATTGTCTTTTTCAGCATAATCACATAGACCCATATTGTGCAAGTTGCCATGTGGCCTTATCGATCTTACTTCCACAACTTGGAACTGGATTTAGGCAACCGGATGGTGTTCCTGAAAATTACATGCCACTGCTGAGTTTGCATTCTTCTTACGGATGTTGGATCTGTGTTCATTACAACACTGTTTTTCTGATCCGCTGCATTGTCCTACATTATGCACCCCACAGGGGCATCTACCTTATGGTGTGAATAACATTTGCAGTATCAAATAATGTAATATTTTCCCCAGTTCTAGGGTGGTGTATCACATTGTCTTTTGTGACAATTACAGTCTGAGTAGTGAAGACCGGGAAAGGTCCCTGTTCGTTTACAGTTAACTGTTCTGGTTTTAGTGTCAGCCTTCACCAGACTTTCCCTCAAATTCAGCCTTCGAGTGTATGAGAAGAAGGGAGTGTCCCTGAATAGGTCCTTATATCTGTTGTCGCATTTCAAAATGTTGCATCGTTTGAGAATACATTTCTTGATCTTTTGGCTTCGTGTTGAAAATCTTGAGACAAACTAATGTATTCTCTGTGTAAGGATCATATTAGCGCCTGTTCCAGGGCTGTGCTGTGCATTTCTCCTCTCTCCTCCTCCTCCTCCTCCTTTCCTCCTTGCACCCCCTATGGTGCTCTCCATTACTCCCATCTTTTCTAACTGCTACTCTATCTCCTATCCTATCCCTCTCACTAAGTCATGAAGGAAGCAGTTCAAGAGGGATATCCTGGTTTCCAACCCAGGCCTCCCTATCGCTGATAGCTACATCAGGGCTTCCACCAGTCAGACTCTCATCGACATCCTCTTAGTCGTTCCCTCACCAGACCCATGGACCCCTCATATGGTCTCGGCTCTCTCTCTCCTATCTCTTCCTCTCCCATTAATGGTGGCACTCGGTGGGAGGCCACTTTGGTCTGCTTCCACTCCTCCAAGATCATCATTAAAGTGTATCTGAATGGCAAGGTCTTGGTCCAGAGCCCTCAGCCCAATCTCCTCCTTTTCGATTGGCGTCTCCCGCATCTTATCAACTTTCTTCCTTCTCCTGCTAATCCTAGCACCCGTCGGGCTACTCTGCCACCACCTTCGTCCACCGCCTCTCTGGCACCTTCACCTCCTCTCTGGCTAGTATGCCAAATCCTGCAATCACCTCTGCTTACTCTCGGGTCTCGCTACTACCTCCGCTGGGCGTATCTCAAGCCTGTACCCCACCCGGGAGTCTTTCAAATGTGGCAACCTGCTCCACGACACTAGTATCAACTTGCTCTGCTGTCAAACACTCCTCTGACATCTGCCACCTCCTCCAAGAACTAGACCTAGATGTCCTTGCTCCCACCTAGACACGGTTCACAGCCAGCTCTGTCACAAGCTTTGTGTAAGGAACTCATGGTGGCTACAGTAAAGACAGGCAAATGATCACAGTTCAAGTTATTTTATTAAACTGTATTATCGGTTCAAAAATATGCCTAATCTAAACCTAAAACTAAGAGTGGATCAAGCTACGACCATCATTCCTAGTGGCATCTTATCAAACAAAAAGGACCCATACTAAAAAAAAAGTTATTGCCAATCCTCACAACTGAGTTCCAAAGTAGTGTGGGATAATGTTCAAGAAAAGAAAGAAGTGTTTACCAAATGATAAGTCAGGATGGTATGGTTGGGTCTTCCCTTACCCACGTTTTTAGCATGGGACAAGGCAGGACCTTTGAGCACAGCACACTCCTGGGCCTCGCCAGCGCAAGGTTACAGTTCCTCTCAACGATGCAGGGACCTTCCAGGGACCAAATCTCTTTTCCTCCAAAAGTCTCTTGCCTTACAAGGCCGGCTGTACCAAAACAATAAAACAAAAGTTTCTTTGGCATTTTTTTTTTTTTTAATTCAACGTTGTTTATAGTTTGATCAACAAACTTTTACAACTTTCCTTTACTTTTCTTATTTCATTTGCAATTCTCAGTCTATAAAATGGAAAAAACAAACAAACCACTGAGGAAAGCACATTACAATTATCATCCTTCCATTAAAATAAGATATTTACACATAATAACAACCACCTTTAAACAACAACATAATCATAAAACAAATAAAAATCAACCTATACCATACATTATCCACTCCACGGGCAAGATGTTAACTGTTATCCTTAGCTTCGAGTACCACACATGGATGCATTTATTCGACTAATATATATATATATATATATATATATAGGATCACAGAAATAGCGAGTTCATATTAAAGATCTTAGGGTTTAGAGGGGGGTACCGCTTCAGGCACTGTTTAAAAAACATTTTTTTCCCCTATTCCACATTTAGGAAGAGCAAAAACCTTGTGAGCCGTAAAATGGCTTTGGTGCTGTTGCCCCACATGCATGAGAGCCAGAGCCATTCCCTTGTAGCAACCAGATCTCCCACACACTTCAAAACGCACTTTCTCAAAGTATGAACAATAGTTGGTCAAATGCTTTAGAGATTCACGTTGGTGGTCATCCTTGCAGAATCTACACCCATTTCTGCTATTAAATGCGGTATACGTGGCCCAATTTTTGATTGTCTAGTGTTAGCAGTTGATTTAATTTGAACCTCAGATATGAGTCTCTTGCTTTGTGGCAAGGGAATTGCATTAAGTATGCTTTATGCGGTAATCTACATGTGGAGAATTCGGCTGTTTCTTTATAATTCTTCAATGTGTTAATGTTATTTAAGGTTTTGCACCAATCATGTGCAAATAGACTGAGTTTTACATGCGCTTGCTGAAACTCTAAATCGGCAGGAGTTAGAGCTAGAACAGCAAGAAGTGCTACCATTTTGTTGTAATATTTTCCAATTGATGGAGGATTGGCGGCATTGATCATTAGGCCCAAGTCTTCGTATAAAGAGTTTTTAGGAGGAAATAACATCTTTCCTAAATTTGACAATTGGCACCAATTGTATCGGGCGGAGAGAGAAGTCAGTCCCAACTCTTGTCTTAATATCTTGGCCAAACGCAACATGCCCCTCCATAGGCCTCCTTGAAGATGGTCAAGAAATTGATCAATATCTGCTAAACACATGTCCATTGCGTACAATGGGATTGAATCAACTTTGAGAGTATACAATTCAAAGAGAGGAAGCCATCAAAATGTACAATATTTGTTGTAGACCATGCGCATTTGGATGGCGAGAATTTTAGACTTTGCATTTAGAACTTCTTTCCACATTGTAACTGCAATGGAGTCGGATATTGTGTAGCCTAAATATTTGATTGTGGAGGCCCTTGGAATGGGAATGCTTCCGATTGACCATTTCCAAGTGCACAGACGTCTCTTGAGGTTTTTAAACCTAAATATGTGTAATCTTTCTACATTGAATAGTAATTTATGTGTGCAACAGTACTCAGCAAACAAGGACAATTTTGTTTGCAAGCCGGAAGGTGTTCGATTGAAGAGCACGATATCATCAGCAAAGGCGAGCCAGTGTATTTTCAGGTGGGCTAACCTTGCTGGATAGCTGATCTGTTGCGCCCAAATTGCGTTAATGCCGCATAAGTACAAATTAAATAAGGTGGCCGCCAGATTACAGCCCTGCTTCACACCCAACCCAATTGAGATGGCATTGGTGGTAGTGCCTGTCTGATTTACCCTGACATAATAGACAGTGTTTTTGTGCAAATTTGCAATTAGAAAAATAATGTGGAATGGAATGCCCATCAATAAAAAATGTTGTCAAAGCAGCTCACGAACCACGCAATCGAAGGCGGCTGTCAGGTCTATGGATGCCATGTATTGTGGCCCAGAGTCGGCAACCTTTGCTTTGGCGAGCAAATGGGCCAATAGTGTTGTGTTTAATGCGGTCCCCATCTGGGCCCAAAACCCAATTTGGAAGCGTGGAAGAAAATGATATTGCTTCAGATAGGTGTGGAGATCACGAAGTAATAATATTGCAAATACTTCAGCCGCAGCGTCTATAAGGGCGATGGGCCGAAAGTTAGCTGGGTTTTCTCTACGGCCCTTTTTGTGCATCAGGACAATTATTGAGCATAACCAGGAAGGGGGAATGTCAAGCGTGGCTAAGATGTTATCAAATTGACACTTCAATATTTTTTCCCACAGCACAGGATTGCGCTTAACCATGCAAGGGGGAATGCCGTCAGGCCCTGGAGCTTTAGAATATTTCAGGGCGTGAATTGCACATTCTATATCCTGGATGGTCCATACCAGTGCGGGTAATTTTGGAGTGTTCAATTGTTGCACGTTAATGTTGTCAAACATCGAAGGGAGGGCAAATTTGCGCTTGAAGAACTCCGACCAGGTGTCTGCGGCTATCATGGAGGCCTGGTTCGTGTTCAAGGTGTGAGCATCGGCCCTGAGCATGGCCCAGCTGGTATGCCTGTCATTACGACATAATGATGCAAGCATCGTCTGATTGGACAGATTATGTAAGTGGCGTTTCAAATTCCTGCACTTATTACGATACACATTACAAATCCTCTTTTTCTGCACCACATACTCCTCTAATGGACAGCCTATGTTTTTGAGTTTACGCAATGCTGCATTTTTGATGCGTTTGGCAAGTTGGATTTCCATTAGGCCAGGGTCTGTGTTCATATTCCACAGACTGTTATTTCCATTACGGATGTTGGCCATCACACTTGCTATCACATTCAAGTACCACTTTGCTTCCATTTTAACAGATAAATAAGGCTTGCAAGGATCATCAGGACAACCAAGCCGGACATCGATTGAGGCATTAATTTTGTCACAGAGCCTATTACTCCATCTAATGGAGAGTCCAGGATGATCACCTTACAGAAATAATTGTTTTGGATCATGATTCTATCTGGTAGTAGTAACATCAATAATCAGTTGGATAACAAGGAGGTTGCCTAGGCCAGGCTCCAGCGTCTCAATTTTGCTGCACCAAGCCTGAATGTTAGCAGAGACGGCATAATGGTCAATACATGATAACATCAGACTCCTCCTCCAAGTGTACCCCGGATCCCTCGAGTGGAATGGCACAAAAGCTATGTCCCATAGAGCTAAGTGTTGCTGCCATAAGTGGCCTCTGAGTAATGTCGGAGAGAAGGAGTCAGCAGCTAAATTGTGATCGTACAAATCCAAGCATTCAGCATTAAAGTCGCCGCCCATCACTATTCGGCAAGCCGGGTATTTGGATAGTATTTCATCAAGTAGCTTATCTAGTATCTCAAATGCATTAGGTATCTTTGCTTGAACAGGGTTATGATAAACAGAGATGCAGAGGTAATAGTCTAGGAAGGCTTCAGTAAAAGCAATGAACACCGCTAGGAATACTGTGGATTTATGGACAACCTGAGTGCTAATATTCAAATCCGTGTTTACACAAATAGTCACTCTGCCATACGGGCACCCCCTCAGTCCACGTTCGGCCACCACTTGATGTACAGTGAAGCCTGGCAACATAATCTTTTGTATAGCCATTGTTTCTTGGCATAGAAGTATGTCGCATTTAGCCGCATAAGTTGAATTATTGAACCACGTGTGTAGATTGTTGAATCTGCAAAAATTCCAAGAAAGAATCATCAAGGAATTGACTTTATTGCGTAGGCACATTGTCCATGGCGGGGGTTTAAAAGGTAGAAGCCAATGATGTCAGCCAGGACCAATCTTTACGGATATTAGACAGAGAGACCAGCTGTGCTATTACTGTAGATTTCAACTCGCCCTGTGCATTTAAACCAGAATTTAACGGTGGAGGTTGGGTGGACAGAGGTAGAGGAGTTTCATTAAAGCGGATTGCATCGTCAAGAGAATCAAAGATTACAGGAGACAACCCGATCAATTGTAGTTCGCGTTTATACTGCCACACTAAATCTGGGATGATGTTGGATTGAACTTTCACAGTCATCGGATGGTGTGTAATGTGAGGAAGGGTAACCCACTCTATGTCATCCGAATGCAATGTGTGCAATGCAGGAATTTGCCTGAAAGCCTTCAGAAGGGCAGAGCGGTTCAGGCGTTTGGAGTCAGTCTCCCATCCCATGATAGTGGAGGATGTTACTACAGACTTGACATTGGGAGCAAGATTGGCAGGGACTCCCCCTCCACCCCGCCCCACCCCCCACCCAATGGGCATACAGAAGGCAGGCCTGCTCTACTGGAGGAACTGGGGGACTTGACAATCTCCTCAATGGTGAGACTGGGATGATATTCAGAATGGAAGTTTGAGTGAAGGCGTCCTGTTGGAGGGCCACTATCGATTGTCTTATCCGCTTGCGCTGGCACCCATCATCTGGAGCCTCTCGCAGGCCTTTCCCCGCTTGTACCACTGTGTTCTCCACAGGCTTATAGAACGCTGATAAATGTGTTTGCACAGTGGTTGGGGTTTTATCACCTAAGGGGAGCTGAGCAATAGTAGAAGGGCCTACAGTGCTTTTAGCCACCCCACACAGTTGCGGCTGTGCCGTTGGTTTCATGTTCTTCTTACCATGCAAAACACTATTAGCGCCTTCCGGTGTGCTCGAGAGCTTTTTTACTCTCTGCAGATAGTTCCTCTAGGGCAACACCTTTTTCCCTCTCTAGGCAGGTCTGCCCCAACTGGTCTAAATTCCCATGCGGATGGCTCTTACAATTTTTTTTTTTTTTAAAATGTGTTTTTGGTTTTGACACTGCTATATTTGAGAGAGCCGGGGCTACTTGTCTATCGGCTTTTCTTTTTAAGGCTCTGAAAAATAGACGTTTCTCTTACCGAGAGGCGAAAAGTTGTCCAGCACTAGCGGAGTAACCCTCCTTGGCATCAACTTTCCCTTCTGGGGAATCTGTCATGCTATGAGTCTCTATTTTGAAAAGCTTCGTAAGAGCCGACGGGCTGTCCAGATGGAATATTTCACCTGCCTCCATATCCACAACTGGATCTAAGCTCTCCCCAGCTACCTCATTTGGATTTTCCTGAATGAAAAATAATAATTGCTCTATCTTTTCGGTGTTACTGGTGACATTTTGACAGAGCTGCGCATGAGTAAATATCTGATTCCGTGAGACCGCCTGTGGACCAGCAATCCTTGTTGGGCAAACGATTGTGGGAAGGAGTAAGCACTAGGCGGAATCTCACGCCGCAAACCTGTGGACTCCCCCCTCCTCTATAACCTCAGTTTGCATAGCTGCACTGGCAGAGCCCACAGTAGCGCCCTTCCATAACGGGTGACCGACACCCTCACATCGAAGGGAGTCAGCAAAGATGAATCCTTACAATTTGTTAACTTTGAATAAAATTTGATTCAACCAAGACTTGCAGTCCCTTTATTCATAATGTGTGTAGTTATGGCCTCTGTCCAGCAAATTCGGGATTTGTGATAATACAGGGTAGGAGGCTTCTAGAGACTGCAGATCGGAAAGATCAAGAAGGTCAAACCCTAAGGGGGGAACTGGAGCCTTTATAGATGGAGGGGAAGCAACGCCTGGCATCAGGGCCATGAAATCCGTATCAATAGTTGGCTGTGCCGTCGGGGATAGGTTGGCAGGTGGCGGGGCTAGTAGCTGTTTTTTGCAAGCCCCGAAAATGGGTGAAGAGTTTTTATGTGTATCCTTCTCTTTGCAGTGCAAGTGCATAAGCCCTCCTATTGCTGGTCGATGGGCCGGCAGAAAGATGGATACGTCTCTCTAAGGCAGCAAGAACCACCGGGGCCAGAATGGAATGATCAGAAGGGGACGAGCTGAGGCCATCACTGTTGCTATCCCCAGCTATACAGGGCTCATCCATCCTCATGCTAAGAAAACTTTTACGAGCAGAGGACGTGAGAGCAAGTCCTGCTATAGGCAGGAGGACAGCAGGGGTTGGCAAGGCGGGCAACATTGCCTCGCCCTGCACACGAGCATAGGCAAACAACACTTTGTGGCAAATTAAATCATTAGAGGATGCCGCATTTAAACTAGGCAGTGGGTTTAGGCCCCCGCCTGAATGTGCCATGTTTGGACTTTCAACAATACAGGGCAACGGTACACCTACAACTTTGTTCGATTTTTTAGTGAGGGTACTTTTAACCACTAAAGCGCGAGACAACCGACCACTGTGCATGGAGTAGAACATTTGGGAATAAATGCACTAGCAAACTTTCAACCATAGCCTTATGCAACTTACACAAGGCATCTTTTGAAGGGAGATTACTTTCAATTTTAGCTAAAATCCCTTACAATCTTCAGCAGCAGCACTCCCGCCCTCCCACCCTAACAGCCACTTGCAGTCCACTTCCAGGTGCGCGCGCCGGTGCGCGGGCCCGATAGTATTAGTAGACGGGCTAAGAGCCTCACTGTGATTAAGTGGGTGGAGCTAGTGCAGGGAGGCGTGTCCCAATTCAAATGAGGAAGTTAGATGTGGGAGAACAAAAAAACATTTACCATGTTGCAAGAAGCAACACAATCCCACAATGAGTCCCAGCAGTGAGTCCCAGCAGAAGGGGAAATGCGTTTGTAGCCAAAGTCACCTTGTTGCAACAATCCGAGTTTCGGGCAGCAGTAGAACGCAGCGCTTCCTCTTGCCGACTCACAGGGGCCAGGAGGAAGAGTCGTGGCAGAGCTCAACAGCCACTTGCAGTCCACTTCCGGGTGCGCAATTTCTTTGGCAATCTTTTCACCTTGGGCAACTGCTCTTCGCCCCTGGGATCCCCCTCAGCTGGGCTCTGATCCTTCTTGCAACTTCAGCCTCCCTCAAGCTTGTTCACTACGGCCTTCCCTCAAACAGTCTCAATGTCCTTTTCACCAACTATCCATTGTGGATATCCCTCAGCCAGGTTCACACGTGTCATCACAATGTTCATGGTTATATTACCATTTAAACTTAATTTGCAGGCATCCCTCTGTCGGGTTCACATTTGCCAGTTTCACAGTTCAATCAGTTTTCTCTCACGTGTCAAAGACTTGAGTGTACGAGGGGTTTTGCTCGACCCTCGTTGGACCACCGACATTTTACACTAGCCTCTCCCAAGGCATCTTGGTCTTCGTAGTTTCAACAAAGCAACACAAACCCAAAAAGGCTTTAGTCAAGAGTCCTTCGAATGAGCGCCTCCACGACACCTGACCACTTTGCTTCTGAACCTTTTACAAAGGTTTCTTTCAATTACACTAGTGCTTTGTTCAACAATGTTGCCGCCTGCAACCTTGGGCCCAGCACAGTTCGGTTTCACTATCCATCTTCTCCAACTCACCGGCTGTGCTGAGCTGTTGGAGTCTCCTGTCCCGGGAGTCAAGGACGGCACCACTGGGGCAAGCGCTTCTCCCAACTTTGACTATCTGCGCAGGAGGGCCCTGGGTGCCGTTGACACCGGTCACACCACACGCCAGCTGGACTTCCCAGTCTTATGATTTCCCTTTCAGAGGTTTCACGGGTCTGAGGTGGAAAGGGCAAGGGCGATTCCCTCCTTGTCATCTCTCCAGGTCAGGTCTCTCAACTGTTCTACTCAGTTTTTTTTTGAGAATCAAAGTTTGACATTTTGGTTATAACATCACTCAATGTTCAACATAACCCTTCTCCTAAAAACAATTACAACAATTTGTGTGGTCATAACCCACTTCCATCCTGACTATCCTCTGCAGCGGGTAATGCCACCTCTGGAGTACTTTCAGGGCTTGGTGTCGGAAGTGAAGCGAGGCCGTCGGGCGGTTGGCTCGTCTGCACATTTTGGACCATCGCCTATCAACAATCTCTTCACCCAAGTCTTTACCCCATTGTGTCCGCGCTGGAGGAGGGTCCCTTGGAGTTGCAAACATGAAAAGTTTATAGAGACAGGATATGACACCCTTCGATCCCCGTTTTGAGATAAGGAGTTTCTCAAAGTCTGTAAGCTCCCTTCTAACCGTGTCCCCCCAGGTGGGTTCAGTGAATACCCCCTTTAACTGGAGATAGCGAAACGGGGAGAGATTACTAAGCCCCAAGGCATCCTGCAGGCCTTTCAGGGGCATGAAGGAACCACCCACCCACAACTGACCAGCCCTACTGAGGCCGGCCTCATACCATTATTGAAACGCCTCAGGAGCATCGATCCTATCTCTGATGGGGGGGCCCAAATACAACTCAGCGGTGAGGGCCATGTCGTAAGCCATCTGTAATATCCCCCCTCCTTCCAGACCGATCACAAAACCCCCAATACTGGATGTGGCAGGACCCTCCTGGGAATGCGTGCCCTGGGGACCCAAAGCCACTCATACAACGTAACCGGGGCCAAGACCGAGTTGTCCATAGCCACCCATTGCTGCTCTGTCCCTAGGGTGAAATGATCCACCAGTAACCTCAATTGGGAGGCTCTGTAGTAGGATTCCAGATCCGGGAGTCCCACCACACCATCTTCCTTGGGTCTAGTCAACAAGTCATAGGAGATTCTAGGTTTCTTGCCCGCCCAGAGGAAATGTAGAAAGGCCTGTTTGACCTCCGTTAAGAATGGCTTGGGCACCTGTACCGGGAGCATTTGGAACAAAAATAAAAACTTGGGGAGAGTTACCATTTTCACCAGGTTAAGGCGTGCCATCCAGGAGAGCCTCAACCGCAACCATCTGTTAATGTCCCGCTTGATTGCTGTCCAAAGGAAATTATTGGGAAAGAGGCTTTCTGGGCAGTATGTCACCTGAATGCCTAGATAGCGAAACCCATCCCTCCGAACGTGGAAGGGGAGCCCACCCACATAATCCACCTCCGGGCCCAACAGATTGCGTGCTATAAATGCCACCAATTTCTCAAGATTGACCTTAAACCCAGAGAGGTTTCCATATCGTGTCAAACCTTCCAGTACCCGGGATACCGTCTGAGACAGTTTGTTAATATAAAGCAGTGCATTGTCTGCGAATAACCCAACCTTACAATGAGATTCCCCAATTTGCACCCCATTGATTGCCTCATCATTGTGGACAGAGGTTGCCCAGGGTTCCATGACCAATGCATAAATGAGGGGGGACAGAGGGCAGCCCTGTCTCATACCCCTGCCCAGGGTGAACGAGCCCGACTCGATACCATTTGCCACTACCCTGGCTGAGGGGGTGGAGTACAAAGCCGGCATCCAGCCAAGCCATCTCGGGCCCAAAGCTATAAAGACCTCCCCCATGAAAGCCCAGGTGACCCTGACAAAGGCCTTCTCAGCATCCAGGGCTAATAAGAGCCCCCCCCCTTACGGACCACCCCTGAGTTCAACACATGAAGGGTCTTACGCATGTTATCGGAGCGTTGTCTGTTCATCACAAATCCCACATTATCCAGGTGTATCAAGCGAGGGAGGTACCTTTCCAGACGTGTCGCCAGGATCCTGGCAAAGATTTTAGCATCCAGGTTTATGAGGGAAATGGGCCTACACGAGCCGCAGTCTGCCGGGTCCTTTCCTGGCTTAGGGATCACAGTGATTAATGCTTGTAAGAACGTAGGCGGGATGGTGTCCCGATCCCTAATGCAGTTAAACAGCTTGGCCAATGGCTTCACCAGCATAGGCTGGTATGGTTTATAAAAGTCAGCCGTATAGCCATCACCTCCCGGGGCTTTCCCTGCTTTCAATCTCTGAATGGCTAACTTCACCTCTTCCTCCAGTATTTCCCCCTTCAGGACCTCTAGCTCTGAATGCATCATCCGGAGCAGTGGGTATTCTGCCAAGTAGGCCCGGATGTCCTCCAATGATTCACCTTCCCATCTAGTGTACAACCCTCTATAGATGTCTGCAAAACTTTCCACAATCTGTTGCTCCTTCCCACACAACCCGCCACCCCTGTCTCTGATGGCTCCACCCTCCTCTCAATTCTACATCCCCCTGTTCTATGTGCTAGGAGGGTACCCACCTGGTCACCTTTCTCGCAATATCTTTGTTGTGTGTATCTCATCTTCTTGACCACTTCCCCTATAAGGACCACGTGTAGCGCCTGCCTCTTCTCCCGCATTTCTCCCAAAAGGGCCTCACTGTCTTCCCCTGTATTGGTGAGTCGGGCCTGTAGATCTCTTAGTTCATCCCGAAGTCTACTCTCAACAAGCACCCTTTCCCGCTTACGTCGGGCTCCCTCCGCTACGAGGAGGCCCCGAAAGGTGGCCTTAGCCGCCTCCCAGACCATCACCATCCCAGTTTCCTCGTTATAGTTACTTAAAAAATAGGCTTTCATTTCGTCCCTTAGGAAATCTCTGAAGACTCGATCCCTTAGGATCGTGTCATTGCAGCGCCATTTAGAGGTTCTCGGGGTGCCCTGGAGTGACCAGTTTACCACCAAGGGTTCATGGTCAGACCAGGTGATTGCTTCTACCCTCGGTTCACCAAACTCCCCTCCCCTTCCTCAGAGGCTAGCAGAAGGCCAATTCTCGTGTAAGTGTGATGTGGGGGTGAAAAGAAAGTATAGCCCCCAAGCCCTGGGTTAGCCTTGCGCCATATGTCCACCCAGTAGTGGACCCATAGGAGGTTCCGTAGGGCAATGTTATCCTTCGTAGCCTCCTTGGTTCCTGTGCCCTTAGCTGACCACCAGTCTCGAGGGTCCATTATAAGATTAAAATATACACTTAGTACCATGGCCCCTTCAGCCCAATCATCCATCATCTCAAAAATCCAGTTCAGAAATTGTATTCGTCTTACGTTGGGCAAATACCAGGTAGCAAGTGTAATCCGTTCACCTTCGCAGGTGCCTTTGACCCCGAGGAACCGCCCCCCAAAGCCCCTCTTCGTTTCCACATTTTAAGATGGAATGATTTGCCCAGGATTATGCCTACACCCTCCTTCTTGGTACTCCTATGTGAAGCCCAAAGTTCCTCCCAATTTCCTTCCCTCTTATCGATTCCTTCCCCTGCTTGTAGTGGGTTGCTTGAAGGAAGAGGACCACTAGCCGTTGGTTACGAAACATGTTGCTAGTCAGAGATCTTTTATTCTGGGAGTTCAAGCCTTTAACATCAAGTGTGCCCACTCTTCCCACAGCCATTATCTTTAATCCTGTGCTCTGAAACCACCCCTCGACCGTCCCAGTTCAGAGGCCATGCAGCCCGTTTATCTGCATTTCAATCCAACTGACCCTTCCCAGATCCATTCCGCTCAGTGCTTCACCCTAACCCCCTCTATCCTCCCGCTCCTTCCCTCCCAATCATCCCCCCTGCAATCCCCCCCTTTGAGGCGTCCGCCTCCATCCCCCAAGATTTGTTGGGATTGGTCAACGAACCACCAGGAGCTCGTCCTAAGTCCTGATTCACTTAGCTAGTGGGAGCCCCAATCCTAAGCTGCCCTCATACACCTTCGCTCTCAGCGTATCACTAAGGCATCCTGCCAAGATCCCCCCAGTTTCCCCCTCTCCCTCCACAGTCCCCATCTAGCCGTACGTCCGGCACATCCTTAACCAATGCAAAACAAGTTAGCACACACCCCCCAGCGGGAGTAACAACAACCATTGTGTAACCTGAGGAGCCGACCTGACCATCAGGGGCCCAGGCCGGCCACAACTTTACGTTTAACCTCCCCAAAGGGGTAAGTAGACCATCAACTGCATCTAAAGTCGTCAGGACACAGTTTCAGCATCACTTTGTGTCCCTCAGAAACAGAGGAGGGGTGCCTTGTCTTCTGAAACTTTCTGGTCCCTTTCACTTTAGCTTTTCCCCTAAACGCTTCTGGGCCGCTGGGACCTCGGGCGAGATTCACATCCCCCCCCCCACTCCGATCCTCCGAGGGACCAACACGGCCACCTACAAGGTCCTCCATGACCCTCTGGATGTCCTCCTCCCGGACAAGATGGTGCTTCTCCCCCTGCCATTCAAACGCAAGATAGAAGGGATGACCCCAGCGGTATCTGACCCCCTTCTCCTGTAGCCATCTGGTGAGGTTACCACACTTTTTCCTCATCAACAGCGTGAGGGCAGCTAGGTCCTGGTAAATGGCGACTGTAGAGTCCCCATACTGTATGCTCTGAGGATTAGGATCCTAGCTTTATCTCTATAATAATGCATTCTTGCCAGTACTGAGCGAGGACCCCTACCTCCCCCTCCTGCACAGTGAACTCGGTCCAGTATAATCTCTCCTCCAGCGTCTGACCCCAGAACAACCCATATTATATCTTGCACCTTGCCTTCCAGGCCATGCGGGGCATCGCCCTCCGATTGCACAAAGCCAAAGATGCATAGGTTGTTCCTTCTTTCCCGGTTTTCCATGTCGTCCACCTTGAAACATAGTTCCTCCTTGCGTCGTTGCACTTCCATGAACCTCGCCTCCATCTGAGTCTCCAGGAGTGTCGTTGACAGCTGATTATTCTCTACCCACTCCATGCGGTCCTCCAAGGTGGCTACCTTCGACGTGAGGTATGCTAATTTGGCCCCCACATCTGTCCGTATCCCTCTGATCTCCTCCAGGATCATCTGAATGTTGTACTAAATACCAGTACACAGGTCCAGGGATGGTCTCGACACCTCCTGGCTGGAACTGGTATTTAGATCGGGCTTCCTTGCAGGGGGGCGCAGCTTGCCAAGATGGGTGTTGCCTGAAAAGCTCCAGCAACGACCATCAAATATCCTTATTTAATACCCTGCCCCCCTTGTCCCCATCACTTAGCCACCAACGGGAAGTGTTCCTGTCCCTCCCGTGCACGCCGATGTCGGTGAGCTGGTGAGATCTTCCCTCCTCGGAGGCCGTGGATGTGGGGAGCGGAACGGCGGCCTCAGGCGGAGGGGTCTGGAGGAAGGGCCGACTCCCGGCTTCAGCGGGCCGCTGAGAGTGTGGTTCCGGGTGCCGACCCGTGTGTTGGGAGGCGGCTGGTGCGAGCCCCGGAGAGGCAGGAAGAAGCCTGGCAGCAGAAGGACAATGGGCAGCTGAGCCGGTGAGAAACGCACGGCAGCTGCAGCAGGTAGTGATCTGGGGGGTCCCTGTTGGCTCCGACTCCGCAGGCGGGCAGATACTGGCGTGGGGGGCAACAGTGTGGCCAGCATTCTCCCCTGGACGGCGGCGGATGGTGGAGCGCCTCCGCGGGCGGCGAGCTGTTGGAGGCGAGCTCTCCGTATGCTTCACATCGCGGCAGTGTTTACAGAACCCTGGACAGCAGAAATCTCAACACGACAAGGCAGTAGGGGTGACTATCTCCTCCAACGAGACCACATTCCAAAACTATTATACTAAGCGTGGTTGCAATTGGAAAACGCTGAACTCTGCCGCACTTGCTCTATCCCTAGCAGTAAAAGGGTAAAGCGCATGATTGTTAAATAAACACGCAGAGAAGCGAACATCCACAAACAAACGGCAAGCACAGAACTCTACAACTAGGTGCTGGTGTGCCGTGGGAGCATGTAGTGGGGGGGAGGGGATCAGCCTCCCAGGAAATCCAAGGTCTCCTGGAGGGCCGATAAGGGGCACTTATAATTGACCAGGAGTGGCGAAGGAAGGCCGAGAGGGGGCGCTGGTGCTGTGGACCACCGCATAGCATGGACAGACAGCTGGTGGCGGGGCCGGCACACATATAGCAGCCTCTGTTTGAAAGAGATCAGCTGCCCTAAGAACTGGGGCAGGCCTTGGGGGATGCTCTGCCTCAGTTTGATGTAACTCTTGGACTGCAGGGAGCGCTGTACAGAATAATTTGGAGTGCGAGTGGGAGGGCCGGGCAGTGGCGGACACCTTTGTCTGGGGCAGAGGGGGGGGGGGGGCGCAGCAGTTGTGCCTTATGACATACACCGACTGCGTAGCGTGAGCTCGCTTAGGCACAGCCCCAATAAGGTGTTCGTCCGGATACAGGATCAGTCGGGGGAGTGGGGGCTGCCAGCTAGGCCCTACACAAAAGGTATGGGCAATCAGAAGAAGCAAGCAAGGATGGATCAGTTCGCCCGCACAGACCAGGCCCAAGCCCCAGCTACCACGCCGCGAGTGCCGGCTCCTGAGCAGGGGGATATGGCCGCCCTGAATCAGACACTGCTGGCACTTAAGGGAAGCACAGAGACACTAGGGTTCAAGATAGGCGCCCTCACTTGTAATGTGGATATCTCCACGGTATAGATTGAGAAACTGTGTGGGCGCATGGAGGCGGAGCAGAGAATTAGGACCTCTGAAGATAATGTTGCAGTCCTCCATCGCGAGGTCTCCAGTCTACAACAAGCGGTGAAAAAGATTGCAGCTAAGAATGAGGATTTGGAGGGGCGCTTAAGGAGGAACAATATCAGGGTTATAGGAGTCCCCGAATCTACACATATTGATAATATGGAGAAATTATTTGTGGAGCAATTGTTGCTCGATATTCTTCATAACCCAGTAGGTACATGGTGGAGCGGGCGCACTGTTCATTAGCTGCTAGACCACCCCCGGGCGCCCCGGAGAGCCCCATCATTGCGAGGATCTTTTGTTATCGTGACAGACGCTATACTATGAGTAGCTCGAGAGAAGGGGGAGCTTCGCTGGGGGGGGCTCCACCATACGATTGTTCCCAGATTTCACCCAGCAGTCCAGGATCAAAGAAAATCCTTCCAAGTGGCCAAGAGCATATGAGGCGTAAGGAAATAAAGTACTCAATGATGTATCCGGCCAAGTGGTGAGTGCAGCATAATGGGTCGGTGGTGTTTTTTACCGCACCGGAGGCTGCGGAACAATTTGCGAGAAGCCTGCCAGAGCCTAAGGGGTCGCTGCGGCACCCGGCTTGACATGACGGTGATATCTTGCAGCGTGGGAAGTTTCATATATGTGGGGAGGTTATTGAGTGACATCATTTGGAGTGGCGGGGACGCAGAGGTGCTGTGTTATACATGAGTCGTTGCCATAAGGAGTGCTTGGACTGCCCTGAGAGCCCCAGTTACCGTAGATGCTGTGTTGTAAGTTGAGTTTGATTGAGTGGGTAGGGGGGATGGGGTCAAGGTGCCGGTAGGTTCTTGTTTCTGGCGTGGGTGGGACGGGGTGGGGGTAGTTTTGTTGAGGGTTACCTGTTCTGTGGGGTGGGGGGGTGACTCCAACTTTGTACCGGATGGGGGATGTGAATTGTGGGTATGTATTGTCAGGTGGGGTTATGTATTGTCTGATTTTCACTAATCAGAAGAAGGCAAGGTTAATAGCCAATTACTGTAGGAACCATGGAGTGAATATATTATGTCTTCAGGAGACTCATCTCGCTAGAGGCATTGCTCCTCCCAACCTGGCGGGATGGGGCTCTCAGGTACTCCTCGTCCTATTCCTCTCACTCTAGGGGAGTTGCCACGTATGTACACAGGTCGCTGAGGTATAGATTTCATGATCAGATATCAGATGAGGAAGGTAGGCTTTTAATACTGGCAGGGGAAGTACTGGTGTTGAAGCTCCAAACATGGATTCTCCAGATTTTTTTCATACATGTGCAAGCCATCTCTATAAATTCCCAGGGTATGAAACGATATGGGCCGGTGACTTTAATGTGGCACTCCCGTTGGATATGGATAGAGCCATGTCGGTGCAGCAGAGCCTGCCACATGCGGTTAGAGCATGGAATAGCATTGCATTGACCCATGACTTACACAATGTATAGCGCAAGTTGCATCCCACTGATAAGGAGTTCACTTTTTATTCGGGTGTGCATGTGTGCTCGACTAGGCTAGATTACGTGATGGCCTCTGAGCCCATGCTGCGTGCAGCCACTGAAGCGCATATTCTGCCCCGAATCTTGTCTGATCACTCTCCAGTGGTAATCAAGTTCAACTTCCCATCACGCTCACCTAGTTCTTTGCGTTGGCGATTCCGGGCAGCTGCGCTCGAGGATGGGGCATTTAGGTCCGAGATTGAAAATGATGTAGACATATTTTTTCAGTCCAATTCAGGGTCAGACCAAGACCCAGGCATAGTGTGGGAAATATTTAAAGTCTATGTACGGCGTGCTGCATTTCCAAGGAAAGCGGAGTGTTGAAAGCCATTAGAAGGTCCATGAGGAAGCTGGAGGGCGAGATCAGGGTGGGGGAAATGAAGCAGGGTATCCAGGACACTCCTGAACTTTGCAAGGAACTGAACCTGCTTAGGGAGAAACTGCAGGAGTTGGAGGTTGGTGAGGCTAGATACATGGGAGATCCAATACAAGCAGTTAAATATGGGGAAGGTGACCGATCCAGCAAGACGCTGGCCTGGGCTGTTCATAAGGTGCAACCCTCTACCTGCATAAATGAAATAGAGGGGGGGGGGAGATGGGGTGTGTGTATACAGGATCTAGAGGGGATAAATGAAAGGTTCTGGCGGTATTATGAACAGTTATATAGGTCGCGGCCCACGCCCGGGCATGATGCACTACTGCAGTATTTAGACGAGGTGGCCTTAGGCTGGCTCGATCCAGAACAGGGCGGTGCACTTAACGAGCCTATTACGGAAGAAGAAATTCATGAAGCTATAAAATCGCTCCCCAATGGGAAGGCCCCAGGGATGGACGGCATTATGGCTGAATTCTATAAGGCCTACATAGACCTGGTCACTCCCCACCTCCTTGCCATGTATGATAGTGCCATGGCCAACGGTATTCTTCCTGAGTCCACCAGATCTGCTCTGATCACTGTACTGTTGAAGCCTGGGAAGGACCCCCAGCGGCTATCATATTACAGACGACTCTTGCTCATAAACACAGATAATAAAATCCTTGCCAAGGTTCTTCTTAAGCGGTTACTTCCTCATAATCCTTCCTTGGTATTGCTGGATCAGGCAGGATTCATTCCTGGGTGCTTTACTCAAAACAATCTTCGGCGTCTAGTTACCCTTTTGCATAACGTTAACCCAGACATACCGAGGGTAGCGGCCGCCTTGGATGCCGAAAAAAGGCGTTCGATTCTGTAGAATGGCCCTTTCCGTTTGAAGTCCTCCAGCGGTCTGGCCTGGGTCTCTTAAATGGATTAAGCGCTTATAGTCGGCGCCCAGGGCAACAATATACACTAATGGCCTAGTCTCAACGCAGGTATATCCCTCGCGAGACACGAGTGCCCTTTTTCCCTGGTTCTATTTGCGTTGGCAATGGAGCCTCTGGCATGCCATATTAGAGAGTCACACACACAGAGGGGTATATATGCATACACACATCTGTCCATTATTTCTTTGTATGCGGAGGACGTTCTTCTTTATGTTAAACATCCACACCAGAACTTGCCCCCATTAATGCAGGAGGTGGTTAGATTTGGGGAACTGTCTGGACTCAGGATTAACTGGGAGAAGTCGGAGGTGCTCCCTTTGACCCCAGTAGTTCAGAGAGCGGATGTGAGAGGAATTTCGGTGGTGTCCGGATGGTATTCGTTACCTTGGTATTATGGTATCCACAGTTAAGGATAAGCTATATAAAGATAACTACCTCAATTTGTTAGAGAGCTTGGAGCAGAAAGTAGAGATGTGGATACGGCTTCCTTTGTCTCAGGCGACGCGTTGGCGAAAATGGTGATACTGCTGAGACTTCTCTATGTGTATAATAATGTACCGATATGGCCCCCAGCAAGTTATTGGGCCTGTATTAAGAAATTAATGACGAGATTTGTGGGGACGGGCAAGCAACCTAGTATAGCGTATGATACTCTCACTAGACTGCATGGGGGAGGGGGCTTGGACTACCCAGATGTGCATCTTTATTATTTAGCTGCTCAGGTGCAATCTGGCTGGGACCCTCCAGACACAGCAGCTCCGCATGCTAGGTTAGCCAAGGCTCTCGCTCATCCCTCTGCTTTGCTGGGTATGCTATGGGGTAGCAGGGACGCAGTACTGCGGGAGGAGGTTCAGCCGGTGGAGATAACATGTAGGGCCTGCGAAAGGGTCAACCAGCTACTACAAACCGTACCACATTGTGTACCAGAACTGCCAGTGTATAATATAACAGGGATTCCACTTACATTTGAGAGATCCCTTAAGGAACGATTTCAGGCGCTTGGAATACAAACCCTGGGGGACTTGGTGCAGGATGGGTGGTTCATATTATGGGACGAGCTTAGGGTTGGAGGTGGCACAGATGCAGTGACCTTGCTTCAGTACTACAGGCTGCGGAGTATCCTCAAGGTTAAATGGCCGGACTTCACACAAGCACCATCCTGCCAACCAGCCCTGAGCTCGATAGTCCGCCCTGCATCATCTGTAAAGGTAGTATCCACCATCTATAAACTGGTAAGAGAGGGGAAGGTGATGCAGGAGCTTTCATTTAAGACCAATTGGGAGGCTTCACTTGGGAAAGCATTGGGTGAGGAGCAATGGAAGCACATTTGCATACAAACGTGACGTATCTCGCTGAACTCCCGTTATAGGCTAATACTACAAGTACATGCACCAGGCCTACCACACCCCGCTCACTCTTAGCAAATACTTTCCGAATCATTCATCGGCATGTAAAAAATGTGGGGTAGAACGGGCAGATTTTTATCGCGTGTGCTGGACCTGCCCCAAAATTAGGGTTTTGGGGGAGGGTGGGGAATAAAAAATAATCGAAGAGGCCATGTCGATAATGTTGCCAGTGGTGCAAAAATATTTACCTGAAATGTGGCTCTTGGCACTGATTGAGGGTGGTAACCGCACTGAAAAACAATTGCTGGGTATGGCATCTGTGACTGCTAGATATCTTGTGGCTAGAGCATGGAGGAAAGCGGCCCCCCCTACTTTTGCTAAATGGCTGGCCTGTATGGAATTATGTGAATGGCGGGAATCCAGGTTTGCTTCAACACTCCCAAGTACCAGTCGGCCGATTGATTACTGGGGCCCGTATAGACAATACCAGATGGACATGGCTCAGGTAGATTACTCCCCTGATCCAACATCGGACTGCTAAGTGGGAGGAGGGATACGTGAGCTGCTGGCGTGGAATATCCTGTGTTTGTGACAGACAACTTGGAACAGTACAAAGGTGGCTCAAGGCTGTATCAGGATGGACTCTGAATGGGTTATGTACTGGATCGTAAAGTTGTGAGTCTTTAGTTGGGAAGGCGAGGGTGGGGTGGGAGGGATTTGTTTATTCGTTTTAGTGTTTCTTATCAAGGAATAATAAAGAAAGTTTAAAAAATATATATAATAAATAAATAAAAGAGATAGGGCTTCCTTCCAGCTCATGGAGGTTGTCTGCTTTGATAGTCAGGCGTAGGGAGGGGCCCGGGCACTTTGTGCAATTCTATTTAAAGTTCAGGTAGGAGCGAGACTGTTACTACAGGGGTACACCGGCAGTCCCCGTCAACATGAGTTGACTGTTCGAGGAGCAGTTCTGGGGCTGGGTGCAGGCCTGAGAGTGACTCCGGGTCACTAAAGGTTGCTCTGAATCGCCCCTCTGTACCAGCATGCGCGGGGGGGGGGGGGTTTGGGGAGGTAACAGTATCCTCTCAGAATTACAGTGGAGAACTTCCTCCAGTTTCAGTGGGGTGCCACGAGCCGTCTCTCCACAGAAGTACCCCTGCCCGGCGTCCTCCCCTTGTAGTCGTGCTAGCCTCCCCGGTGAGAAGCAGGTACCGCTGCCAGGTATTGGACAGTGGCTCAGATGTCTCACGGGTCCTATTACTTAGCGTGGGTTACAATGTTGATGTAAGCATCCGGGGCTCAATCCTAGTCCCGTAGTGAAGCTTTAGGGTTTCCTCAGTGTCCCAACGGGGGTCTACGCAGTTGGACCTGAGGTGGGATGCTCAAATGAAGCCAATACGAGAGTCTGTCCCCTTTTGATGTGGCTCTAGCAACTGTCCAGCATTATGGATCCCCAGGGCAGCACACGTAATGTTGCCCCCCCCAAGTGTCACAGGAGGGGGAGGTGTCCTTCCCTAGCTGCTCCTCACCTGCTTCACCGTTCCGCTCGGCTGCTCCTCCTCTGTGTGGGCCTCTACTGGGGACAGGTCGCAGGAAGAGTGGGGCCTCAGGCCCAGGCCCGCCAGGATTGCCTCTGTTGCACTGGAAGTCCTCGGACTAGCCTTTTCAGCCCCCGCAATGGAGCCCGCCCGGTAGGGCTCCAGGTGTGCTCCCGTGCGGCCGCCGCACTGGCCCTGTGTTGTTCGCTGTACTCCCGGGTTGGGTGGGTGAGGGGGGTTCGGAGAAGGAGCAGAGCCTGCCTGCCGGGCCAGCCTCCTCCTGCCGCTGGCACCGTGAGGACCTCTGTGCACCTCCGGTTCCGCGGGCGAGCGCCAGTCCGCCACGAGGGTGTAATGGAGGTCCCGCTTCCACTCGGCGATCCTACGCTGGTATCAGGAAGGATGTCCCGGCCTGTCTACAACTGGCAGGCCCCCAGGGCAGGCCAGTAACATTGTCCCGGCCGACGGACCACCACTGCTTGGGGGAGATCCGCTACCTCACACGTATCAGGGCCGCTGCGCTCACACTAATCAGGCTTGCAACCCCCTCCTTCCATGGGTTCCTCTTCAGACGTGGCTGTGGGGGAGGGGGTGCCCCGCACTGCTAGTCGATTATCTCGATGGCGGGGTCACTCACAACCACCGGGGTCACTCCTCTAGGTGGTCATGGAAGTTAGAGGCACAATCCTGCAGCTATTGTGGGGACTGAGATCCCATCTCCTCTCAAACTCCACGAAATATTCAGGGCAACGGACGGAGCTGCAGATTCAGGAAGCCATCTTGCCCACGCCCCCTGATGGCCTCTTGTCCTCCTTTTGAACTACCAGTCTGGAACAGCCGCTTCCTTGTGCATTCGGCCTTGCTCAAAGTGTGCTTTCGTGCTCCGCCTTTTATCCCTGTGGGGAAGGTAAAGGGCCGTCAGGTGTGCGTAATTATTGTCAATTGCCTGACCCTTGTCTTGGGACAGGTCAGGTAAACAGCTCGGGTGTTAGTCCATTGTCGGTTACGGTGTAGGAAAGGGTTCGTGTTGGAAAAGGAGGGTGGTAAAAAATCTGAATATCCTACGAGGAAGAATGGGGAAAATGTGTTCTAGGGAAGAGGGTACCGCATCTCACTAGTCAGTGGCCCACTTCCACTCCCTCAGAATGCCCCCCCATCTAGGTGATCCTACAGCACTGGTCCATCCTCAGGAACTGGATCCAATAGCGATGACCATGTCCTGGCAACCTGGATGACAGATACTCGGGGACTAGCAGGTGAGACACCTGAAGGTGCCTCACATTTGACACTCTCCTCCCTGATGGCTACAAGATCCTCTCCTAACAAAGAACCAACCGACCCGGAGGTGGAGTAGCTCTGATATTTCCAGAGAGTCTCTGATTCTGTCATTCCTATGCAGGCCTACTCCTCATTTGAATGCCTGGTCTGCAGGCTCTCTATCTCTCCTGGCCTCTCCCCGACTGTGGCCACCATCTACACATCACCTGGCCAGGTTGCACTCTTCCTCTCAAGAGTGGGCTGACCTCTCAACTTCTCTTCCTTCGAGACCTCAACATCCACCTGGATGCTTCTAATCCTCCTCTCGGCTCATCCCCAACCTCTGCGACTCTCAGTTTCCATTCTACCCTCTGGTCTGACACTCTGCAGGACACACCTTGGATGTTCTCATCTCCTCAGACATCCCCCTCTCTAACCACCACTCCTCTCTCTTGTTCTAACCACTTTCTGCCCTCCTCTCACCTGAAACTCTGTCCCTCAGACTAAGCCTACACCAGCACTGCCACCTACCTTCTCGGTCACTCCGCCCATGATGCGTGTGTCAGTTGATGCCTTTGCTGCTACCTTCTCGGCGGCTGACTCTCACTCTGACACAACCCTCTCTAAGCTGCATTTTTCTATCTTCAACATTCTGGACTTGTCATGATGCCTACCTCCAAGGAGCCAGTCCGACCCAGCGACCCCAGAGGCAGGCATCATTTGCCCCAGGGGAGTGCCAGCGGGCCCAAGCTGGGGCCCTTTGGACGCAGTCCTGGCGCCTTAGGCGCCAGGCTCATGTTGGACCTCTGTCCTGGCGCCTTAGGCGCCAGGCTCATAAAGCTAGACATGTTTTCATGTGCACTTACCTGATGCAGACCATGCTGCCACATCCAGGCCCTCTTGAGGCCTGAATGGAACTACTTTACCTGTGGGACTACTTTCCACCCGTGTGTGGCCGGGGAAGGATACATACCTGATCGGAGGAAGGATACACACTTGGGACTTCTTCCAAAGCTATTTAAACCACACCCGATCAGCAACTCACGCTTCGTGTTGTTCTGCTCCTCGCAGCTGGACGCTCACCGTGTCAGCTCCTGCATCTGGACTTCAGCCACGCCTGTCAGCATCCTGGGTCACCTGCAAAGGGAGACAAGAGACCTTACCAGCTAAATCTGCACCACGGAGACATCACCGACGATCCTGAAAGGGAAGACATTTTTAAAAGCATTTTGTTACGATCGCTGCAGCGCTGCATTTCACTCACCTTTCCTCGGTTCCTCCATCTTCAGCAGCGATCATCCGGATACACAGCCACTTCCCAGAGCCTAGAGAAAAAGACAAGAATAAGAGGTGAAAGAAGGAAGGGAATAAGACTTACCTCATTTCATTTCGGGTCTTGCCGCTTCCAGGCATTTTTACCGGACCCCGGCCGGAAAAAAGACAAAGACATTGAATGAGCGTATGCAAAGTCAGTTCCCGAGCGCTCATCCAGAACTAACCTGCCATTTACTGGAACTGGAACTGCACGTTTCACTTTGGGTCGGTGCCATATCTCCGGCATTCCGAACCCCGGCCCTTAAGGGGAAAAAAGACAAACATTAGTGCTTGCTGCAAAAAGACAATGAACATTATTATTAAGCTTGGACTTTTGAACTTGCAACAGAACTTTGACAGAGCCTTACCTGAATAGTCAAGCTTACCTGAACTTCCATCAATCCTCAATCCAGTGAAGTAACTGGGTTTCAACGCGCCCCTGCATCAGAAGCAGGATGGAGAGCTCACCCTTCCAGACCCTAAGGTGAGACTTCACAGGGAATCGTGGAAGGGTATCGTGGAAGGGTATCGTGGAAGGGTATCGTGGAAGGTTGGAAGAGAGTGGGAGGCTTGATCATAACTCAGTCAGTAGGTAATACTCCCTTTTCACGCACAGGGGAATATTCCTGCGGGCCGGAGAAGCCAGAGTAGAGGGCCCTTCCTGTCCATCTTCAGAGTCCTGCGCTTCACCACTGAAGAAGCATCAGCACTCGAAGCCAGACCTGCGCCTCCGTGGGAATCAGGTGAGCGTTACAGGACTTCCTTGCCCCGGTCATGAGAATCCGTCTGACGCCCATCTCCAAGTGCAACTCTTGGTATGACTCTGACGTCGCCACCCTGAAACGCAAGTTCAGAATGGCTGAGATTAAGTGGAGGGCTTTGGGAGCATCCTCTGAAAAACTGGCCTGCTCCCTGCTCCAAGGACAATCCTGACTCTCTGTCCTGTCCACGAAGAGAGTCTACATCCAAGCCTGCATCTCTGCGGCCTCTAACAACACAGCCAAACTCTTTAATATCTGCAAGGAGCTGGCCAATCCTTCTGCAGTCTCCATCTCTCCTATTCCCTCCCAGGCCGTCTGTACGGCTCTTGCTTCTCACTTCAACACAAATGCAGGACATCCTGTCCTCGCTCCACCCACTCTACCTGACCCAGCCCCCCTCCCTCTTTCTCTGCAACATCTAACAATGTTTCCAGACAAGTCCGATCTATGAAAGGGTTGTCCAAACAGGTGCTCCCTTGCTCATGAAGGACCACATTGACACCCTCGCTCCAGCCTTTTTCGATTTCTGCAATCACCCTTTCTCTCTCCTGAACACACGTGATGACCTGCTCACTAATCTTGATTGTAGCCTTCCTTCTGTCCTCATCCTCCTTGAGCTTTCCTCTGCTTTTGACATGGTCAATCACGCCATCCTGATTAAAGAAATGTATGAGAACCTGGGCATCAATAATCAGGCCCTGGAGTGGTTTTCTTCCTGGACCGACCCTCCCAGGGATGGCGATCACGGGCACAGGCACACACACACACACACACACTCCCTTGCCGGGCTGGTTGCATGGCGTGTGTCTACAGATGGGCTTTTTATAGTCTGTGCGATGCACGGGGACGTCATCATGTCGCACGCAACGTTATCTAATGCAGCGACGTCATTACGTTTTCAACGCATTTGACAGCCAAACAGGAGCTGGACCACCTGAAGTTCCGGTAGCAGCTCAAGGCCTTCCTTTTCTCCTATGGTTTCTCCCTATCTTTCCCCTGCTGACTTGCCTGTCTGCTGAGCCGACTGGTTGCTGGACTACCCTCAGTCTTACTGGATACCAGGTTCCTCCATGATCAGTCTCCCCTGCACTGCCTCCAGGCCGTCCAGAGCCACGCTGCCCTCGCTGTGCTTCCCCTTCCCTCTCCCTGGCACTTCCCCCTGCACTTGTCGTCGTCACACTTGCACGATCTGAATGACACAAGGCCTAGTAAGATAGTTTGTCTTGTCCTACCTCGGTCTTCCCTCCCTTGTCTTGACACACCTAGAAAAACTTGTGTACAGGCGCATTATAAATGACACATCATATAACTATATCACAATACCTGGTTGAAATCAAAGAATCAGAATAGTAACACCACTTTAAAGAATCCTACTCAGTCTAAACACCCATGTCGCCCTCCTCTTAATTTAATCCCTATATTACTCTCTGGAGACCTGTTCCCCACCCCAAAAACTTGATTTCTGAGCCACTTTAAATATATCTTTACAGAATTACCCGCAGTGGTATAGTTTATTTTTTATTTAAATAGTTAAGGGAATCCCAAATCTCCCTAAAAAGATAGCGATATCCCTACCTTTTTTTGGAGGTATAGCATGTAACGATATATATAATAGGTAGATGGATTAGAACAACTGTTTGACCAATAGTTTAATAAATTTAAGAAAATCTCAATTTTATTCAAACATATTTATTAAAAATAATACTCCCCAAATATAAAGTGCATATAATGTTAAAAAAACATTACAAAATTATAGTCAAGCGACAGATTATGTTTCTCAGTAGGAATCTGAATTACCAGTTTGATCAATCAATTGGAACAACAACAACATTATAATGTTCTTTCTGATGGTAATCTCAATTTGATTCTGATGGCATTCTAAGAAGACAAATACTAGAAGATTAAACTCAACATGTTTCTGTTCTCTAGATCACTATTGTCTTCTTTTTGTGAAGGCTATTTCAACTTATATTAGGAGGAACCGTTGATAAAACATAAAAAAAAGGGTAAGCTATAAATGCTTTAATTCCTGGAAACAGTATAAAGCTGTCTGACTCGGTACAGGTAGATAATTACCCGCTCCAGTCCGTGGGGGCAGTCCTGTGAAGCGTTCCTACTTAATACGGAAAGCTGTCTGGATGGTTTAGAATTTAATCCGATCCAAAATTCAAATCTGTAAGAATACAATATGAATTAGTAGGAACCGCTTGTCCAGTATAGAACCTATAGTCTTGTCTCTCTCATGATTATTAGTTAAATCATGCTTACCTGAAAAAAACTGTCAGGTCGCTAATGACTATGGGGGACAATACGAGTATGGTGGTAGCCATGGAGCAATTAGCTCTGTGGCTGCCTCCCATACCGTGACCGTGTCCGGTTTAGTGCAATGGGGATTTACTGGTCTAGTCTGACCCTGGCGGGACAGGTAAATCCCCACTGCAACAACCATTCCCATCTGAGCCCCCATGGGGGCTCAATGGGCTTGGGGAAGGCGCTTTTTACGGGCCTGCTAATAGCAGCCCCGTAATTAGCGGCCTGGTTTAAGGAACGTGTGGTCCGACCACACGTCCCTAGCGGTTCCCGTTAGGGGACCTCGGAATCGGCGGTAGGGGATTACCGGCACCAGTCTCCTTACCGGTGCCCAGTATCCCCTACCGCCCGAATCGGAATGAGGTCCTATGATGATTAGTCTCTCAGTGGGTAGTTCAGGTCTGTTTGGGCATACTATGCTAGCATTTCTCTGTTCGCTGGCTGTTAGTAGTCCATAAGTGAGTCTTTTGGTGTTTACCAGATAGAAAAATGTATGTATGTTTAGTGGGGATTAAACTAAAATCCACAAATGGGGACAAACAAGGTAAAATCTCAGCATCAACTAAGTATGGTCTCGAAGACTATCGAGCTAAACATTGATAGTAAAGAGTAGTCACAGAAATCACGGCGCCAGCTTACCTACAATATGTCAGGTCATCTGGTACTTAGTAGAGGCTTGCTCGTTTTTTTTTTGCAATAAAAACAAGTAGTTATTGGAGTGGGATCTCTTCTAACGCTGCGTTCAGTATTGGAATTTGGTTGGTGTTTTAATCACGTTGGACAAAAGCTTGTCTGAAAAGTAAATAGTGTAGCTTTTAAATGAGAATGCGGGTCTGCCTTTCTGAGACCATACTTAGTTGCAGCCTACATTTTACTTTATTTGGATTTTAGTTTAATCCCCACTAAACGTACATATTTTTTTCTATCTGCTAGACACCAAAAGGCTCACCTACGAACTCCTAACAGCCAGCAAACAGAGAAATGCTAGCATAGTAGGCCCGAACAGACCTGAACTACCTACTCAGAGACTAATCATCATAGTCATAAGTGACCTGACAGTTTTTCAGGTAAGCATGATTTAACTAATAATCATGAGATAGAGAGACAAGACTATAGGTTTTATACTGAACAATCGGTTCCTACCAATTCATATTGTATTTTTACAGATTCTAATTTCGGATCGGATAAAATTCTAAACCTTCTTGACAGCTTTCCTTATTAAGTAGGAACGCTTCACAGGACTGCACCCACCGACTGGAGCAGGTAATTATTTACATGTACCGAGTCAGACAGCTTTATTCTGTTTCCAGGAATTAATACATTTATAGCTTACCCCGTTTATGTTTTATCAACAGTTCCTCTTAATACAAGTTGAAATAGCCTTCACAAAGTCCAACTTCGTGTATAGTCATTGTGACCAACTTTTCACTCTCCTGAAAAATGTTCCATAGTAATCTAGAAAACAGAAACATGTGGAGTTTAATCTTCTAGCATTTGTCTTACTAGACTGCCAAATTGAGATGTTACCATCAAAATGAACATTAGTATTTTGTTGTTTTTCCAATTGATTGATCAAACTGGTAATTCGGATTCCTACTGAGAGGCATATTCTGTCACTAGACTATCATTTTAGAAATTTTTTTAACAATGTATGCCCTTTATATTTGAGTATTGTTTTTAATACTGATGTCTGAATATATATGATATATTTTCTTAAACTTATTAAAAGTATTGGTCGAACTGTTGTACTAATCCATAGTTTATTTTTCACCATATTCATCATCAGGCACCACAGGCGTCCATGTGTTCAGAGGACTTAGTACACTACCAGAGGCTAGTCATTAAATTGTAGAAGGGCTAAACCAAAATGTGACAGAAAGATCCCAGTATCATGTGGTCATCTCTCATTGTACTGGTGGGATCCCCCGATATTGGAGATTCTCTTTCGATTTAAAAAAATAAAAAAATAATCGAAAGGCTCTCCCAATAGGAAAACCCTAATGTAAAGGGTTAATGAGAACATATGGCCCTTTACAATCATTTCCATCCTGGACCTTATTAAGGTGTACTGGAAGAACCTGTATGACATGGAAAGAAATGCCTTTGCAAGCTCTGAAGAACCACTTCTCTTCACAGTTCTCCCTTTCAGGTTACACAGGACTCCTACCTCCGTTCAGACACTAAAAATGTAATTTGGCCCACTTCAAAAGGTAAAATACTTGAATTTGGTTGAGGAAACAGTTGTGACGAATCCAGGAAATGGGGCCTGTTGCCAGGGGGCGCCACCTCCTTATGGGACTAGGTAGGGGAGTCTACTACTCCCTAGGAGATAGTAGAAACTAGATCTCACTGGGAGTGACCCCCCACACTGCCTTAGGGGACAAAGACATCCCAAATAAGGCTGTACCTACACCTCCATACGAGTTAGAATCATCACTGTTTGTTGGTTATATGGGGATTGCACCAAGTTATGATGTAGAGGGCCCTTTTATTTTGAATGGCTTGGTTGATGACCCCACTCTGTTGACATCGGTTCCGGAGACACGGAACCAATCCAGTTTCGCCTCGGTTTCCAAAGAGGAGCGTAAAAGGAACAAAAGCCATTCCTGCGTACAGGGAGTCGGTCAGAGCCAGCCCGACGACAGGGGAAGCCTGCCATGCATCGCTGGGTAGATAGATCCTGGATGCAAGAGCACTTCAGATATCTAGTGGGTGGAGGAATCCTAGAGCCCATGGAACATTGCCAAATTCAGGAGGGCGGAGAGCCCGAGGATCCCAGGTCCCCTGAAGTTGGCGATCAGCCCGCCGTGACACACTGAAGCAGAGAAGCAACAATGCAAAGTCAACAACCCACTTTGAAAGAAAGCTATGGCACTGGAGCCACCGCCTCCTCCTACTAGCAACACCGCCTGGCAAGGGCCTACTGTGAGAAACCTGAGGGTATTCTCACTTCTACTCCCTTTGTATCCTCTATGCAGGTGGCAGGGAAAGGCCATCGCTGTTACTCTCACCTGGTCTCTGCGGAGGCATTGGGGCACGGTTGGAGCCCTCCCTGGACTTGGCTCCCCTGGATTAGACTTCATCCCCAGCTTCTGTAGTGTGGACTGCTCTGGCTGCTGACACTGTCCCTGAGAGAATACGAGAGGCAGTGAGAATGCTGTAGGTGGACTGCGATTTCCCTCGAACCCTTTGTTCCAGAAAGAGATGAGCATGCGTTTACTCATAAATTCTCACCTGTTTATTTATGAAGGTGAGCTCTCCGTCCTGCTTCTCAACTGCAGGGGCACTTTGATGTACCTAGTTACTTCACTGGTCCGTGTGCGTGGCAGCCCAGACCGGCGGTGGCTGAACCACCTTGAAGGTTAGTGTTCTTAACAATGATTATTGTCCTTATCCTTTTGCAATGTCTCTTTCCGCGATTATCGTCCGTAACTCTTGTAATGTCTTTCCTCTCTGCAATAGGTCTGATGAAGGCCCCGCGGAGTCGCGGTGTTGGACGAAAGTCCAAATTGGTGCCAGGGAGTTTACAAGGTTCACATGAGAAGGTAAGTTGGTTTTTAAGGTTAAGCGCAAGGAATATGTGGTGCGCGACTGTATTGCTCGCCCAGAGTGCACGGACAGTCATTAATCAACAGCGCAGTTGCAGAGCCAATACTTTGAACGCAGGTAGACGACGCAATGACTTACAACCACATGCACGCTTAGAAAATAATGAGCACTCATACGGCTATTAATTCATAGCTTGGAAGCAACACGTGATAACACAGAAAAGACAGAGAATTCAAAAGGAAATACATGACCATGGGCGTAACTGAATCCCTCATCTCGTCAGAAGCGGCTGAAAGACCCCGGTAACAGCCAGGCCGAGAGCACAACAGCCCACGGGTATGTCAGACAAAGGCGTCCCCCTTCCGACTGAGGTCTTTGCGCTTATCTCGTCTGACCGCTGAGGGGTTCCGCATATATGCGCTCCTCAAACAGGGGTGGCAATTTCTCAAACCTTCTAGCAATGCGCTTGCATGGGGGGGCAGTGCTGCTCTCAGTTTCAACTAGAAATATTTCTTGTCCCACTCCCCTAAATCTGCCAGTTGCCGAATGGCATCCACCACCTCATCAGTGGGTTTGCCCGTCATACCTACGAGCAAAGTCATAATGACACTTTTGTATGCGGGCGGTGCAGTTCTGATCACAATATTTCTAGTTGAAACTGAGAGCAGCACTGCCCCCCATGTGCCCTGGAGCATCTACATGACTTGCCTCTTTCATAGCATGCTCTCCAACCTTTTGAATCGCCTCTTTCAAAGTATACCACTTTGTTTCCTCGCTAGGCCAATCTGTGGTAATGGGGTACTCACGGTTACATGTTTGGGCTGCTAGGTGCAACAAAGACACCTGTGAATCTTGGCCATTATCATCAGGGGGCGGCCCTGCCCTTAAGACCTCCTGTACATTGGAGTCAGTTGACAAAGGTAGAAAACGCGGTGAGTCCGTGGAATCTACCAACAACCCTGCGGCGCCCCCATCTAGCAATCTCACCATCCATGTTAATAAAGGTTCCCCTGATTTTTGCCTCAAACAAGTAATTATTTCCCCAACTGCCTGCTGGGTGTAATCCTCCAGCGTGGTTAAATCCACAACCCCGCCCACAGGATTCTGCGGGTGGGGCCCGGCGCGCCGTCTTCTAACTGGCTTAGCCACCACTGTCTTCTGATTAAATTCCGCTTTGGGATCCGACTCATTTGCCGAGCTGCTCTCTGGGCTTGTTGAGTCAAAAATGTCTCCATCCCACTTATCAGGATCCCAATCCACACCTGCAGTAGCAATTACAGCTGCCACTTTTCTTTGGTTGATCCCTCCCCGCTTTTTCCTATACTTATACCGGGCTACTCTGACTGCTGCCCTCTCTGCCACAGCCTGATATTTATCAGATTTATCTTTGGAAAGTTTCATTTGAATCTGCTGCATTAACGCAATCTGCTTTTCTGCAGCCAACTCTTTTCCTAATCGCAAAATATCATTTTTCATTTCCACATTTCTTTGATGCATTTTCCTATAGGCATGCAGGAGGACCCAACCCCGCCTACCCTGCGTGGCGCATTCCTTTCCCCTCTCTACTGAAACCTGTTGTAAACAAGACATTACATCAGACGGATCAGCATCTCCCAATCCCTGATCCCATGTTTCTCACAGTCCCGCTCTGCACGCCCACACCTGGGCTAATTTTTCATATGGGCCTTTAGCCCAACCTGGAATGATAACATCTGGACATTCACCGCCAGCGGGAAGGCCCTTTTTCCTGAACAAGCTATTCATCATTACAGTAATTGGCAAAACCTCTTTTCTTTCGCCTTTCAACACTACAGTTACTCACGCAGGAAAAAAAAAAAAAAAAAAAACATTAAACACACAGTCATTAATCACCAGCGCAGTTGCAGAGCCAATACTTTGAACACAGATAGACAACGCAATGACTTACAACCACACGCACGCTTAGAAAATAATGAGCACTTATACAGCTATTTATTCATAGCTTGGAAGCAACAAGTGATAACAGAAATAAATCACAGAGAATTCAAAAGAAAATACATCACCGTGGGCGTAACTGAATCCCTCATCTCGCCAGAAGCAGCTGGAAGACCCCGGTAACAGCCAGGCCGAGAGCACAACAGCCCACAGGTATGTCGGACAAAGGTGTCCGCCTTCCGACTGAGGTCTTTGTGCTTATCTCGTCTGACCGCTGAGGGGTTCCGCATATATGCACTCCTCAAACAGGGGTGACAATTTCTCGAACCTTCTAGCAATGCGCTTGCACATTCATAAGTGACCGTTGGTTGCCAGCTGGGTCAACCAACAGTAACCTCAAGAAGCAAAGCGCTTCCCTCCTCTCCTAAAAACAAACGCCATGGAAAACAGTTCCATAACTCATAGCAAGACATAACAAAACCAGCTTTTCCAGCAGAACGTCCTTGACTGGCTGCATACCAGGTTTGGAAAGCATGTTTTTTCAGCAAAGCAAATTCAGCTCTCAGCAAAGTAAGTACAGCTTTTCACTGAGGCATGGAATAAATATCCATTATGGCTCTGAGTGCCCCCAGAATGCACTGCGCACCAGCGCCATGTTTTAGCTCAAGCATAACAGCGACCTAGCGTAAGATCTTTATGCAATTTCTAACCTTGTGTGTCCTTTTCTTCCTGCAGGGATGGCCTGGCGACATCGAACGGGAGACAGCTATCTGAAGACCTGCCGACAGTTACTGGATGGAGGCCTCAGTGAGGATGCTGGGCGAGAAGAGCTCCCGCATTGCTAGATGCCCGGAACAGGTAAGGATGCGCCTCGACTGCGATGACAGTTAGAATCAGGTAAAACGCGATGGAGGTGATGAAATTGCATGAGTCAGGTAAGCTGCGCCTCAAGCAATGGTATTGCTGGAATTAGGTTAAGATGCGCGCTGAAGATGATGTACCAGAATCAAGTAAGCAGTGCTTCAAGAGATGGTGTTGCTGAGAGCGCGCCAAGCGGCAGTGAGCTTTACGCTGCAAGAAGCAGACTAACGCGAAGCGCTTGCATGCGGGTGGGGCAGGCTTAACTAGCCTGGTCCCAGCAACTCCCCCTTGGCTCCACCTTGTGGCCCCACCTTGCCACTCCCAAAGAATGCTGCATGTGCACCCCAATGTTTCCTTATGGCCACGCCCGGCTTGGATGCACGTGGGGAGCCGGCTGAAGAGGAAGTTACACATGCCTTAGTAATAACTTTCTCATGAGCCTGGGGCCATTTAGGACCCTTTAAATGGAGGTAGTGGTCCCTGTGCTGTGACCATGACAATCGCTTTTGGATCCTGCCCCTGGGGGTGGACAAGCGAGGGAGTATCACCTGGGTGGAGGACCCTCAAGGATTGGGTGTGAAGTACCTTGGGGCGAGGCATAGTAATCCCCTTATCCTCAGGATAGCCAACCTGATCTTCCCCCAACCTTTATGGGTCATTATAAATGTGCTCCACTTATTTTATATAAATATTTGGCTTGGTTGACATGCAACCTTACAAATCATAATACAATAGCCAATTAATGTTTGAAAGTCACAAATACAGGTCAATGAAGAAGAATGTCCTAGATAGTGAGAACCACTGATCACGAGTCTTTCAACTAGGACTCTTGCTATGCTGTTGGTCCACTAGTTTCAGTAGTTGGTTTGATCTATAGTCTTCTCAAGAACCTTATTGTTGTAAGATTAAGTGCTATATTTGATGCGTTGAAAATCATTGACCACATCTATTCTTGATCTAAGATCCGATATTGATTGAAAAATGTGTAGAAATATTCTTTGCGTAATGTATGCAGTTGATCACATTCTGTGGTTAGATGTTGCAGTGTTTCCGGCTTGTCATCTAGTTTTCAGAAGCGAGAAGTGCTTTTATTTTTTCCTTTAGTTCTTATTGCTAATGCTGCATTTGTATGCCACAGATTAAACCTTAATCACATGATTTTCGTTCTCTATTGCTGGTTGGGGAATTTTCTTAGGTATGTTGGCATTTTGTTTTCTCTTTTAGGGTGGAAGTGACCCGCGTTGAAGGTCTTCGGTTTCTTACATTCCTCCAGATTTAAATTCCATAAAGCTAACCACCATTTCTTTTTGGCTTGTGTTGGATTTGTTGATATCAGTGATATATATATATAATATATATATATATATCTACGTTGGCTTTTTCCATATTGCTTATACAAAATTGTTCTCAACTTGCCAGTGGGGATGCGTCGATTTGTTAAATGTTTTGCCAAATATGGTACCATTGTATCTTGTAGGCTGTCCTTCTTTGTAAATTTGCTATACAACGTTATCGCATTCCAGGTTATTGTTGCTTGTATTGGTGTTATTCCCAGTTCATACCGTATGATTTGTATCGGGAAGCTTATTGGTAGAAGTAGCATCGATTTCCTGAAAATTCCTTCTATATAATTCCAGTTTGGGTGACTTTCTGGTGATTTGGTGTGGGCTGTGTATGTCACAGTTGGAATTACTCTTTCCTTGTAGTATTTTATCAGGAGGTACGTATGAGAACTTGCCGAACCTTTTATGGATTAATTTTGCATATTCTGTTTCACCGTATTTTTGTATTGGAGATCTCCTCTATTATTTATATTAATCCCCAAGTATTTATAGTCATTTATTTTCTGAGCTCCAATGAACCAATTAAATGCTTGGCCTTTGCTGTTGTCACGATTGGGTAGTATCTTTAGGATGTTAGCCTTGGCTATATTACTGGACAGTTTGTTTTTGATAGCATATCAAGTTAGGACTTTTAATTGCCTTTGTAGTCCTATCAGAGTCTGATCAAACAGTACTAAATCATCAGAATACAGTAAGTGAGATATTGGTAGCTGTTCATGTTTTGGTGGAAAAGCTCTTGTTGCATTTATGGATTTTTTTATTTCTCTGATGTAGTTGAATAACGTTGCTGCGAGGACGCATCTGGTTTTAGTCCACTTGATGTGTGTATGTTTTTGGTGAGGAGACTGTCCTGGGTTAGTTATACTTGCACTGTGGTGTGTGTATATAGTTGGTGAATTGCATAAAGAATGTAATCTGCGCATCCGTCCTCTGCTAATTTCTCCCATAACAATTCTCACGATACAGAGTCAAAAGCTAGCTGGAAATCTATAAATGCTATATAGCGGTTGTTTGGTGGCCCATGCTTGGTTTTTTAAAGCTGTTATTACTAGCAGATTAATGAATGTTCCTAGGCCCGCCACAAATCCAGATTGATGTGGGTCTGTTAATTTTTTGTCAGTTAGCCATTTTCTTAGTTCCTTTAGGATTATTGCTACACTTCTCTCCCCCTTTAAAATGCATGACAGTACTGAGACGAGGAAGAGACAACTAGGAGCCATGAAGAGTAGCTACCATTCAAATACAGGAACAAAGAAGAGTCCTGAGGGTCAGGCATATGCTCTTAATTGTTTTAATTATGGTCAGGCAACTCCAGCCCTCAACTTACTCCTGCAGCCTATTAGTAAAGCTCAGGTGAATAAAAATGGAAACTGTGAACAAGAATTAGAATGGAGGCAAAAGCCAAAGCAAGAGGACCAGAGGGGAAGCTGTGCAGGAATAGAAGCTGAGAAGTCAATACACCATCAGAATGAATGTGCCCTATATTCAAATCCAATTAAGTTACTGTTAATACGTTTGAAGGAACAAACCAATTAATTAATCCAAATACTTAGTTAACACCACCACACCTCTCTATGAAATGGCCATCAACTGATAAAAGGTTGCCCAATGGTTGCAACCAAGTCTTGTCTAAAATCATCCCTTTTGGGCAGAGGAAAGTGGCTCCAGATCCTTCAGAAAGGTATTTTTATGCCCAAACACTTTTTCACTGATGGAATAGGTCCCGGGAGCTTAACAATGCACTGTTTGCCATTAAATGGCAAAATAATTCTTAGGGGGTAGCCTCCAAAGCCCCCAGCAAAGTGATAATTAAAGCCTAACGTAATGACCAGTATCACTCAATATTTAATCTATTTTTCCATGAAGTCAGCACAAATTAAAAACCTCAGTGGAGTAAAAATGTTGGGGGTGTGGGGGGAAACATGACTTCTAAAGGAAAGGGGTCCCTGCCAAATGAGGAGGACAAAAGTGTGTGCCACAAAGGTTTTTTTGGGGGGGGGGGGGTCAAAAAAACCTTGCCCCTCCCTAAAATTATGCCATAAAAAACATGCATCACATTTAAAAACATTTTTTAAAACTTCACATAGAACAAGCCCAAAATGATAAAGCAGCTTTAACATATTCAAACAAGCTATATATAAAATCCTGATCATAGCAATGTATTATATAAAACATAGCTCCCATGTATACAAAAAACAGAGAAACGACAACGAATTAACAGAAAATGAACCAAATCTTCATGGCCTCCTATTTTGCAGACGCACCTTGCGCTTCCTCATGCACAACTTAATTTATTGAGAGGTGGGTAAATTTAAACGTACCATTAGCATCAGCCTCCTGCATTATGGGGATCTTTTTCACGAGATTTCTTCTTGCCATTTTATATGTGTACATATATCTGAATATATACACATCTGTATAATAGTTTGAGAGATCAGCCTATGTATATTTTGTACATTTAGCTCTCTCCCTATCGGACAAGCTCTTGCTTTAAGAGATATTTTGAGTTGGCTTAATGTGGCAAATTTAGTATCCCAAGCTCTATCCAAATGGACAACCCCCGTACCACAAGTATTTTTCTTTACCGGGGAGACAGCAATCACACTTACACTAAAATTCACTTTATGATTAGCAGAAATTTCCAGATGTGCTTTTAAAAAAATAAGTAAATGATCTTAACTAGCACAACACCTTCAAACTGAACGCCCCCCAATAGAGCTCAAAGCGCTAGTATGTGTATCTGCAGACGCTCCAGGACATGACAGTTTGAACCACCTTAGATTTTGCTGTCATAAAAATCATGTAACAGACCTTTGCCTCAAATGCCCCGAGGCAATTGTCCAATCAAAAT
This sequence comes from Ambystoma mexicanum, assembly GCF_040938575.1. Taxonomy (NCBI): domain Eukaryota; kingdom Metazoa; phylum Chordata; class Amphibia; order Caudata; family Ambystomatidae; genus Ambystoma; species Ambystoma mexicanum. Next base: position 1,304,216,352 of record NC_090932.1, read on the forward strand.
GCCACAAACTTGGAATAAAAATGTAAAAAGCCTGTTAATCCTTAATGATACCCTTTCAGCTGTCTTCTTAAAATGATTGACCCACGCACCGCTCTATGACCCACGCACCGCTCTATGAGAAGAGTAGTCTCAAATACAAATGAGACTGCCCCCGCGTCTCAACATTCATTTAAAAACTAGCTACAAGTTTTCACCCTTTTTCCGAACACCATCATTTTTGTTTGTTTCATCATATTTCATTTTAAACTATAGTTCCCAAAATTGTCATTTGTGTTTAGCAGGCCCTATTGGAGACCTGTCGGGGTTAAGTCCAAAATAGCATTGTCTTCAGCACAAAGAAGCATGCTTTAAAATGTATCCTTCAGTGAGGGTGGATTAACTTTCCTAAAATAAGTACTAGAATCAACGTCTGAAAGGAATACATTGGGGCTAACTGACATCCCTGCTGTTCACCTTTATTAGTGGGGAAAAATAATGTGTAATTCCCCAATCTTGTATATCGGAGCGACGCTGAGATGTCTGCGTATCACAGTACGATAAAATGTAATAAACCATTACACACCCCAAATTATGCCACACTCCGTTTCTGTCAATCAAATCAAATGCTTTCTCCAAATCTGAAAAGAACAAAAAATAATCTCCCTACCTTTACCTTAAAATATTTCTCCATCATGGTGCTCAGAGTGAAGTAGTGGTCCACTGTACTAAACCCTCTGCTGAAAACCTTTGGGAGGGCTTCAAGATATTGTTTCTTTTGAGTCCACTCCTCCAATCTGAGCAACTAGCATTTGGAGAATATCTCCCAGGCAATGTCCAGGAAGGACATTGGCCTATAACCGTGAGGGCCTGGTGGTATTCGGACTACTTTTCCAAGGAGATGGCCTAATGCCGTCTCCACAACTGGAATTTTAAATGCCCTTTTCAAACTAAAAATCTGACCAGAACCCTATTGGTAGGTGGAGATTTTAATATGGTTCTATGTCCCGAGAGGGATAGGAAGTCTGATAATCCCTGCCCGAACATGCGTCTTCACGGAAAACTAGCTGTGGCCTTTCGGGAAGTGAACGGGGAACTGGGCCTGTGTGACACATGTACCTCCAAGCAGGGCCGGAACCCCGACTACACTTTTTACTTAAGGCCCCATGCAGCTTTCTCCCGTATCGATTACATATTAGTAGAATCGTCGCTACTGGGGGAGGTCACAGAGTCGGGAGTGGAGATCGTCCCCTGGACGGACCATGATATGGTAAAAATCAGGTTAGGTCTCCCCCTACCCCTGCAACTGGTTCCCGGTGGAGGTGTAATGACCTCCTTTTACAGGATAAAGAGGTCCGCCAATCCCTTCTGGTAGCCATAGAGGACTATTTCTCCCTTAATGATAACTGAGAGGTTGGTGTCATGGGAGTATGGGAGGCTTTCAAGGCAACTATTAGAGGCACTTTCATTGGGATAGGATCAGGGAAAAAGAGAGAAAGAGGCCGGGAGGAGACATCGTTAAGGGAAAAGATAGAAGCTATACAACCAGGGGGGAAATTAAAAACAGATGTTCACTGGGAAATGGGAGGAATTGCAGAGGTTGCGAACCAAGTTGGCGGATCTCCCCGTTGGACAAACGGAAAAGAAGCTCTCTTTCTTGAAGCAGAAATATATGGAAAAGGGGGAAAAGGCGGATAAGATCTTGGCTTGGAGGCTTCGTGAGCTCAGAAACAGCAGAAGGGTGAATTCCATCTACACCCCGGAGGGGGACTCGACAGTGAGGGATAGTAAAATAGCGGAACAATTCAGGCGATATTATGAAAAGCTGTACAGCTCGGAATACAGGGGAGATGGTAACGAGGTTGACAGCTTTCTCGACTCCCTCCCGATTCCGGGCCTTCTCCCCGACCAAGCTGAATCACTCTAGCTGCCCATAACCCCACAAGAAATAATAGATACTATATCTTCGCTGAAAAGCGGAACGGCCCCAGGGGAAGATGGCTATACAGTCAAGTTTTATAAAACCTATCGATCCACGCTTGCCCCATTCATGGCCAAGATGTTTAATGCCTCATTGGATCAGGGTTCCCTCCCACCCACGATGATGTATGCTTTGATCGTAGTTCTCCCTAAGGAGGGAAAAGACCCCGCCTATTGCCAATCATATCGCCCTATATCCCTTCTCAACACCGATGTTAAAATCCTGGCTAAGCTCCTAGCAAATAGGTTGGCGAAACACCTCCCTTCCCTAGTACATGGTGATCAGGTGGGTTTTATTCCGGAGCGCCAGGGATCAGAGAACATTAGGAAAACCCTCGATCTCATGCATGAGGCTTCAAAACAGGAGGTGGAAGGCTATCTCCTGTCGTTAGACTCAGAAAAGGCCTTCGACTGCGTCGAGTGGCCTTACATGGGCAGAGTTCTCCGCAAGATGGGGTTGGGAGATAACTTCTGTGGGTGGATCGCAGCACTTTATAACGGCCCCTCAGCGAGAGTATTGGTCAATGAAGGCACCTCAGAACCGTTCTCCCTCTCCAGGGGCACCCGACAGGGATGTCCCCCGTCTCCCCTTTATATGCCTTGGCGATGGAACCCCTGGCTGTAGCAGTCAGGACGGACCAGGGAATCACGGGGATAAGGTGTGGCGACTGCAACTTTAAATTATCCTTATTTGCAGATGATATCCTACGCTACCTAATGAACCTTCAGGTCTCCCTACCTTGGTTATTTGATCTCATACACTATTTCGGCTCCTTCTCAGGGCTGAAGGTAAACACGTCAAAGTCAAGCATAACGCCCATTGGCCCGGGGGAACGGGATATTGAGGGTAAAACCAAAATACTGGGGGTAAGAATAGAGCGGGGATCCACCAGGTACCTGGGCACCACCATCCCCAGAGACCTCTCTCAACTATACCAATGCAATTTTCCGGAGATCTTGGCTCAGGTTAGCAGTGACCTTAAACGTTGGGCTCCCCTTACACTTGGCTTGGACGCATGGTTACGGTAAAGATGAATATCCTGCCCCGCCTTCTCTATCTCTTTGCGGCACTCCCCGTGGTGATACCCGATGCCTTTTTCGAGGTACTCCAGTCCCAGGTCCTCCAATTTATCTGGAACGGCAAAAGGACGAGAGTCAAGACTTCTACCTTGACCCTTCCAAAGGTAAATGGCGGATTCGGTCTCCCGGATTTCAGGCTTTACTACAAAGCAGCCCAGCTCCGAGTGATGTTGGAACATATGAGGGATGACATGGGAACATATTGGACTTATATCGAGGACGTTCATACCCACCTGAAAAAAGTTAGAGACCTATTGTGGGCTCCCCCCAGGGCTCTCCCCTCACATCTCAGAGCTCACCCCACCCTGGCGGCCCTCTGGGCGGCTTGAAAGCCCAACGCCACTAATAGGCAGTTATCCTCTTGTCCAGCCCCCCTGACTTCGCTCTGGGGCCCCCCCATTGATCTGGGCTCCAGGGGATTCCGAGACACTCAATCTTGGTCAGATATGGGCCTGGAGAGAATCTCTCAACTGTATCGTGAGGAGGGCTTTATAGAATATGACAAATTGACCGAAGAACTGGCAGTTAACCCTCCCTCGGTCTTTGAATACCTATGCTTGAAGGGGATCCTGACCCACCCCCGATGGGCCGATCACCTCAGACGCCCCCTCACCCTCTTTGAGACTATCCTGGCCAAAAGCACAACCCGGAAGGGCTCCTTATCTATGTTCTATAGCGTCTTGATAACAGCGGACCTGGAGGGCAGACAACCTTTCAAAAAGATTTGGGAAGCAAGGTTGGGCAGGCCTCTCGATGACCATACCTGGAGGGCAATCTTTAAATGCATTTTCACGGGTTCTCTATATACTGCTGCTATGGAACACAGCTTCAAAATTCTCCATTCATGGCATCGCCCCCCGGCCACCTTGCCCAAAATGTTTAAGGATGTGTCCCCCTTTTGCCCCAGAGGTTGTCACCAACGAGGCACATGGTTTCACTTGTGGTGGGAATGCCCAGTCATTCAGGTTTACTGGCCGGAACTACTGAGTTGGATTAAGGATATTGAGGGGTTTTGCCCGACCTTGCTACCATTGGAAATTCTCCTGGGCATACCCACGCCCGAGACAGAACTGAATGCGCTCCCTAAGGTCATTGAGGCCATGTTGAGAGCGGGGAGATTAGCGCTCGCCCAAAAGTGGAAAAGTGCGTTGGCCCCGTCCAAAGAGGAATGGCTCTGCAAACTCAGGTCGATCTTTATATATGAAAAGCTCACCGCAATAACGAACGATACCATGACTGACTTTGTGCAAGAATAGACCGCAGTCCTTCTCCACGAGGATTGTATTTCTATGCGCCTGTAGAACGCGCCCTTGGTCGCTTCCATAAGATGTTTAACTCCAAGCCTCTCAGAGACTTTGTTTCCTAACCGGTTAATTTACGATCTGACCCCACTGTGTCAAGTGGTATGTCTAACTATTATTTGGTAAGAAATCGTTCTCCCCAGAGCTATTATTGTTTGTGAATCCTCAAAACTTGGTATTTTTAAATTTTGTGAGGGTGGGGTGGGAGGCGGGTGGTGGGGAGGGAGTTATTACTGGAAAAACTGACAACTTGTTCCTATTTTTGTGTTATCTTGGCGGGACTGACCGTCTCGTCCAGCTTTATATGTATGTTGTCAATAAAAACAAATAAAAAAAAAAAAATTTAAAAAAATCTGACCAGCCGTGTATACACCACTCATTAAATCATGGTTCAATTTACTTTGAGATTCTACATCGAACCATGGGGCATCCCTTTCTAGAACCTGGAACTCCTGTACTTCGAGACGCTGTTTGGCAATAGCTCTGTCCTGGATAGTTTCTCCCAAAGACTCCAACAAAATGACATTCCTTTGTGGCCTCTGAACTAACAGTTTTAAGAGAATATCTTAATTTTTTGAAAATTAATCATTCTTTCCGATGCCCAAGCTCCACAAGGAGACATTGGAAAGTCCCTCTAGCTGTCAGAAATGTTTGTGGTGCCTACCCTGGCCATTGGAAAGTTAATTTAAGAGGATAGTGTTCACCCTTTGTTCAATCATTAATGCAAAATTTCATAACACTCCTGAAGAAAAAACAATCCACAATACAGTAATCAGTGACTGTGGAACAGTATTGCTGATCTTGCATGCTTAGGAATGCACCATTTGGCACTAAAGATCCCAGAAAATCCCCCGCAGAATCCCTTTTACACCTGAAAATCAGTACCCAATTGGTGACCAATTTTACTGTCCAAACAATTGCACAAAATGTCTTTAAAATATTTCAGAACCTGAACCCCTGGTAATGTTAATTTAGTCCTACTATATTTTTGAACAACTTCCTATTTTGGAGACATAGGACTCGTCCTATGTGTCTAATAATGTCCCACTGACCCGTAAACAAACGCTTAATGTCAAGTGAAGTTAAAGGCCTTGCAAATTTCTTTTACCTGAATAAGACATAGTCTAGATAACTATTAAATACTGAAAATTAAAATGTTCTACAAGCAGTCCTAAGTCTGTTACATTTCTAATTGGTGTTGCAATCATTTGTCCGCCAACTGAGCGCCGTTATGTTCTGTCGAAAAAAGGATGTTGCTCACAATTTAATTTGATATGCACATTTTGCTCAATGTGCACAAAAGGTTGGGGACCCTTGAGTTAAGGAATCACTTAGTAAACCTACCTTGTTACCAGGATATAGTGAAACAAAAATTCATGGAACAGTACCAGGTGAGTAAGACCTCATGGTGTAATATAAAATTACAGTTGCGTTTCAGATCAGTTGAACACAGACTAAGGTAAGCAATAATTCTAAATTATTTTATGATGGCACACAGCTATTTAAGTAAAACCCAAGGCAGACTGTTAGGGAGAATTCTCTGTTAAGGCTAATTTCCCAAACCTAGTGAGTCCCCCAGCAGCTTTGCTGGATTTTTGGGGTTTATTATTTTCTCCTGCTAAGAGTGAGACTCTTTTTCTCCCACTCTTAGGCATGATTTGAGAATGTCCTTTGACTATGTAATGTGTTTGATGGGCTATGGGGTCTTTTACTCCATAGGGCCTCATGTGTTTTTGGTATGTGTTACCCAGCACCCTCTGTGCAGTAGCACAGGGGTGTCATAGTGACCCCCAAACATAGACTCCATACCCTGGGACTGCCTACTGTCTCCCAGGGCATGTAAAGTCACCATTGGCTTTACCAGTCTCAAATTGTGAACAGAACCAGTACAAACCATCATATTGTGGAAGTACTGGTAGGGGTAATTCGATTGCCCCCGAGTCTGTTTTCCAAGGGGGCACTGTCCAGTCCCCCCTTGTCAAGTTTCTAGCTGGTGGCAGTGGATACCACGCGGAATATTCCACCGGAATATTTCCTATGGGATTTTTCCATTCATTTTAAACGCACCACTTTTTGGTGCAATGTTAAAGTTACCGCCGGGTTATTTAATATTTATTCCCCGGTTGGGTCTTTTTGCCAGGACTCGGTTTTAAAATGACGTTTGTGTTTGCCTCTGAAACTCTAACCCAAGTCGAGCCCTTTGTTCCACTTTTTGGCTGGCTTCTCCACAGAAGCCCGCCAAATGGTGCCACTCTGCCTGGGGTCAACAGGGTGTGTGGGAGGGGTATTAGGCACCCTGGCCTGAGTTGCCTTGGAAACTCAAGTCGCACTCTTGTGTGATTGGCCCAGTGGTGAGCCGACAGCTAGGCTGATGAATGGGGGTTTTGCTGCATAAAAGCAGGGCTTTGGGGACTGGAACTTCAGAAGTCACCACAGGACCTAAAGAATCCGAAGAGGGGAGAAGCTGAGCCATCTACAACGACACCACCGGTGGAGCCCTGCTGTACGAACTCACCACTTCCCCGATGACAGAGGAGATCTTCTTCCAGGAGAGTCTTCTTCCCTTTGAGCTGGTGGGACCAACCAGTTCGCCTTTTTCGCCTTCCTGGACCGTCTCGTGGTCGAATCGCCCGTGCCAAGCACCCCGGCGGCCGAATAGCTACGCTTCACCACTACCGCAAATAAAAGGGTCGTACCTTTTAACCGGGAAACTCTGCGGCTGGTTTCTTCCCTGGCAGTGGAACGACCTCCAGCTTTCCTCCACATCGAGATCATCTCTTCCCCTGGACGAAGCCCCGACTTGCACCCGCTGCCAGGGACAACTGCCCCCGCTGGAGCTTTCTCACCATTTCAGGTACTGTGTCCCGTCTGGTCTCCCTTGCAACAGACTGTCCAAGGTGTCCCGTAAATCCTTGACTCTATCCTGGGGTGACCTCGGACTTGCTAACTTTACCTTTCTGAACTGATCCAACCTCTTGACTTTTCTGCAAAGACTTTGAGTGCATTTCCACTGTGTGATCTTGGGCACATTCTGCCTTGCTCTCTCCAAGAGTGGGCCTGGCCTATGAACTTTTTGCTATACAGTAGACCCTGCCTTTCTTGACTTGCTGTGGTTTCTTAAAAGTGTTGGTACTGTGCTATTTTCCTATTCTGCCTTTTCTCTTCCTTTTTAAACAAATTATTGGAGTGGCATCTACGGTTACGCACTCACCTCTGTTTTGCTAAATAAGTGGTGTCTTAACCTAGACTTGTCGAATAATTAACTCGGGAGGTGTATATACTTATAGTGACTGTGTTTGAACTTGCTTGACATATTAGTGCCAGTGTATTTTTACAGGTGTGTTTTTAAATAAATAATTATATACTTTTATACCAAAGCTCTGGTCAGTGGTTGCTTGTTCTACTGTATTTTTAGCCCTATTGAGTATACTCTATATGCTGCCTAACTCTTCTTGAGAGAAGTCTGACAGCTCAGCCAAAGATAAATCTGGGTGGTGCAGACTGCTACCAATTGGGTTTACTGCTTACTCCTGTAGCCTTAAATTTTGCAGTGGTCCCTAAGGGAACTGCATGGGTTTCAAGGGAACTGCACAGGTTTCTGCCAAACACAGACCCATTCTAGTCAGGCTATACAGCAGGTCAGGTGAAGCAAGACCCAGTGGTATACTTTTACATTTATATCCTAAAAGAAATAGTAAAGTGAAGCCAACAGCATTACTTTTGGGAAGAGGCACAACCAGTTCACAGATGAGTAAAAATAAACATATATACACTTTTCAGAATGGCAATACACATTCAAGGCAAGTAAGAGCTTTTATAACTGCTCACTCTCAGAGGGGCGTTTACCAACCAATTCCTTCACAAGTAAGTCACTTTTAAACACTTGTTATACTTTTCAAGGCAGAATCCTTTTCTTATCCATTCCTTCCCTAGTTTATTGCATTTGTTCTCTCAGAGGCAGAACAGAGGCCCTAGTGGTCTAGGTGCCAGCTGTAAGCAGGGTGAGATAGGGTTCAGTTGCAGGGAAAGTTAGAGTTCCTGAGGAAGTCTCTTCAAACAAGTAAGTATTTCACTTTAGAGTTAGTTAGGGTCCAGGGACTTCTGAGAAGACACCCTAGGAAAATTCCAGCAGTGGGCCTGGGTGAACTGGACGAGAGGCCTCCAAGTCACAAGAAACACCCCGAAGCTACACAGGAATCACAAAAGCTTAAAGGTAAATAAATACCCCAGCCAACACAGTGCCTTAGCACAGAAGAAGAGTTTGAAGCAGAATGACTTCAGGATCTGCAGCCACAAACCCGGCCAATTAATTCCTTGTCATGAAGACAGGACCCTGGAAGAGTTTTTGCAGTATGGATCAACCATGGGTGCCTTTACCGCAGCTGTGGAAACAGCCTGCAGTAAAGGTACACCAAATTAGTAAAACATTTTCACTGCCACCAACCATTTAGGTTAAGCTTGTCCATGCAACAGAAATGTTACAGTGAGAATGAGAAAGGGGTTACCACTATCATTTTAGAGCCTATCCTTCGGAATTGTAGTTCTCACAAGGTTAGCCAGAGAACATTTAAAGGGGAGCCCAAAAGGCAACCCAGCAACAATAGGCTATTTATGCCAAAAAGGTGTCAACGAGGATAAACTCAAAAAGACACTATGGAGAGTCCTAAAAAAGACACCCATATAAAAATTAAAAAAATAACGAAAAAAAAAAAAAAAAAAAAAAGTAAAAGGATATTGAGTGTGGAAAAAGGTTCCCACTCACTGAGGTATAAGGAAAAATAATCCACCAGTCCAGCAAAACATTCTGGGGTCTCATAAGTGAGGGAGAATTAGCACAAACCTTATCTTACCCAACAGTTGGCTCATAACAAAAACAACAGTCCATGAATCGGGAGATTATTTTTAGCTTGACATCATATGTATTGGCAGTGGAACACAGGATAGGAAAGCGGTGGAAAAATGTTGACTTACTTTTTACTTTACGTTGCAGGAAGTGGAAGAACAGTGGGCCATGGAGGGTAAGGGCAAGCCACCAGCTTGATAAAGTTAACACATGGAAATATATGGGAGCAGCAGTGCAAGTTAGAGACCCAGAAACAGAACAGAGGGGACATGAACGATAGACAGCAAATGCTGCATAGCAAAACGATTACTGATGCACTGCACCAATTCCAGGTGCAGTGCGGGCTCGAGCCTTCTTCACCAATACCACGTAGGGGACTTGCTGCCTGAAAACAAACACGTCTGAGTATTCACAAGCACCATAGGGTCTTAACAGGAGAGGAAGCAGCACATCCACATAGGAATGGGCCCACGTGTGCACTTTCAGTAGATACCAGGAGGCAGAGAAGACACTTGCAGAGCCACACAGACACTAGGTGCCTCATCGGGAGTCTGGCGGCATCCTGGTGTTAATACCACCAAGATACTTCCAGCACAAATATTGTTACCGCTACTCAGTCCAGCGGTAAGTTCCCATTTCCCCACTGGGCAGTAAGGAGACAGTTTTACCTCCAGCAAAAAGCTGGAGGTAAAACTCACACTTCCCGCCAACCCTTAAATGTGGCGATTATAGCGTTAGTACCGCATTTAAGGGCTAAGGCCCAACTCATGATGAAGCCCCATGCCTGCAACGCCAGACATTAAGATGTAGTCGCCAATTTTACCCTCAGTCTCCGATCAGGAAACATCACAAAACACAGTAATGAGGGGATGTTAGTACACAGGAGTACAAGGGGGAACAAACCGAAAGTGCAGAGTGCGGAGGTGAGAGCACAAAGACATGAACAATTACAGCCCAGATGAAGAAGGAAATGAGCCACCTAATCCCAAACCTCAAATACAATTGGGATCAAGATAGCAGTAGAACAGTGGGCAGCCAGTCCCACTTAATGTAGTTGTTCAGAAAGGGGGTTAGGGAGCTGGAGCGGTAATGAAAGTGAGATCCATTGAAGAGGGGCATTTGCTGTGCAAAGAAGCTCAGTCTTTGCAGAACAATTCAAGGAGCCTTCGGGGGGTCCGTGGGTGGGGGTCAGTGGAAGCTGGGAGAAACCCAACGGTATTCTCCCACCCACTCCCACAGGATCTTCCATTGAGGTGGGTAGGGAAGGGCCATCGCTTTTGGATCCCGACCATGGGAGTGGACAAGCGAGGGAGGATCATCTGAGTGGAGTGTCACGAGATTGGGAGGAGGATACCCAAGGCTGAGATATGGTATTGCCCCAGTCCCAACAACACACCAGTCTACTCTCCCTCAGCCTTTATGGGGCATCTTCAATCTTACCCCATCTCCCCCTCCCCCTTTCAAACAAATACTGAGACGAGGAAGAAGCTACTAAGATCAGCAAGGATTACCCATAGGAATAACATGGGGAAAAGAAGGACAACCTACCAAAGAAAGAACTCAAGTTGTTCCAGTAATAGAGTCAGGCAGGGTCAAGCATTTGATAGTAATCATTCACATCCGACCCCCACTTGACTGGCTTTTGCACTATAAAAGGTGTCATCTGACACAGATGTATGAGCGAGGGGGAGAGCCTTCTGAGAGGAGAACTGAGCGAGGGAGATAGCCTTCTGAGAGGAGAACCGAGACGCCAGTGCTGCCCAAGACCGGAAACCAGGAAGCCGAGAAACTGCAGTGCGAGAGAGCAGAAGCATGGCGAGGGAGCCGTGTCTCCAGGGAGCCAAAAAGGGTCCTTGTATGGGAGCTGAGAGGCGTCCTGGTCCCCTACAGAACTTAGGTTTGCGGATGCTCGGTGCCCTCGGCCAGTGAGACAGCCCAGGAGTGTCAGAGGGGCAGCAGTGAGACCCTGATCTCGGAACGAAGTGCCCCATGGAGTTGAAGTGCAGAAGTCAGCCCGGTGAGTCAAAGCATTGCAGAGCCAGGTTGTAAAGAGCGCGATACATACTAACACTGGAAACGCATAAGAAAGAGGACCACGTTTGTGGGAGTGTTCAATTGAAGCCAAAGGGAAGAAGTCAAGAGTGCAAAGACATTGGTACATGTAACAGTGTAAAGTGTGAGCGAGAAACGGGGGAGACGCGCGTGTGTGCAAGTAAGTAAAATTGGACAAAGTAATGCGAAAGGAAAGGGGCAAGAAAACGGTGGAAAAGGTGCAAGAGGCACGAAAGGAAAGAATAACTCAAACAGGGTGCGTGTGACCCGGAAAGACACACAATCACAGGGTTTTGAAAGCTGGAAGAAGCCGAGTGTGGGGAAGGTAATCCCGAGAGGCCTATTGAGAAAAATAGACTTTGTGCTTTGAAAGCTGCAAGAGGCCTGAGCTTGGGGAAGGGAACCCAGAGAGGCCCACTGAGGAAGGTAAATTGAACAAGTTGAACTCTAGGGAAGAGAGCCCAAAGGAACTCAAAGACATTGAAGGCATTGGAAGTCACTATAAGGGCCCTGTGGAGAGGGTCTTGCGAACAGCCCTGTTCAGTGAATACATCTTTGTGACAGACCAAATTGTACCTGGTGAGACCACCACCGGAAACCATCTCTGGTTTTGCCATTTATGTTGAGCCACCATTTTTCCTTTTCAAAAACACTTCACATTTTTGTAAAGCATGAGGACAAGCATAGGTTCAGACACAGACTGACATTTATTTTGGACTACTAGACAATGACGGACATTAGAAACATCAGTTAAGGGAACCATCCCTTTAGAGTTAGGGCCATTAAGGCATTCCACCAACTCAGGAACCTTAGTAATTAAAGGTTTTAAAATTAATACTTTTGAATCGGTGTCTCTCTCGATACCATGCCTGCCTCATAGGGCCCATCGAAAACCAATTGAGAGAGATGAAACTAACCCAGGACCTAACTGGAGGCAGGGAGCCACAGAAGAAAGAAGTCGATTTCAACCCTACCGGGGCTACTGCCCAGCTTCCTGGCCAATGCTCAAGGAACATAAAGGATCAAACATTGAGCCAGTTATAGGCTTCGGATTAGGAAGTTGGCCCTTGGCTAATGGGTGAGAATAAGAAGTCTGAAAAGCACCCTTGCATGGGTAGAAGAATTCCTGCTGGTAAATCACTTATAGGACTGAGACAAGGAAGAAATTGCATGCACTTACCTGGTAAACTACTTGGAGTATCTCCTAGGGCAAGAGGCAATAACAAGTTCTCATGTGGTACTCATGTCTGCACTCATGGAGCCCAGCAGAGGAACAGTGGATCCGAAGAGGAACCAAGGAAAGACCAGTGAACAAACCAAAGAAGCGCTCTGAATTGCTATAAAAACCATGTGGCTGAGCAACTTACAACTCGACATCAAGTGACCAAATCTCTAGAACTGTTTGTAAACTGAACAGGATAGATATTAGGTCCTCTTAGATTAGACGCTTGCAGCAATTTGTCAGACCGCCACCCTGACAGCATTATACAAAGAAAGCGCACTGGAGTTTAATTTCCCGTTAGTATTCATCCAACTCATCCTGTGCAACAACATACAAAAAAAAGGGGTTGAACCTCACTCCTATTGCATCACGCGTTATGTTGATCTCAGCGCGGTAATCCATTGTGCAAAGTCAAATTCCGTTAGAACCACTTCAGGCCATCATCCTTCTGAAGTCAAAGAAATAGAATACAGTTAAATCGGGCAGTATCCAGCATAAGCAGGCCTCATAAATTCTTAAAAGTGCCAATAAAGCTCAGGCCAAGTTACTTAGTTTCAGCCCTTGGTGACGGTTGACAAAAGAAAATAAGAGTGCTTTCTGCAAAACAGTGCATGCCACCATGAGCCCATTTCATGTTTGGTGCACTGCTGCAATCCAGAGGCCAGCCAGCCACAGTGAAAAGTAGTTACCATTTACTGCAAACAAACTTTGCTTTACAGTAAATGGCAAATAAAACTTTGAAACATCCCGTACGCGCCAGCAAGGTTGAGAACAATGCATATTGTACTCTACCTTCATAAAATCTCCTCGACTATGCGCGTCCTGATAAGCGCTGTATAAATAGCTAATTGTTTTGTTTTTTTTGTTATGAATTGCTCTGCTCCATTTTATTAAGCAAGCTTATAGACAAAAGATATCAAGTAGTTTGCAGGTTTTTATTCAATTTGTTTGTGGCACATCTTTTTGTCTTTAACAATAATAGATACAGTACTACTACAGCGGCACTTTAAGCAGTATAAAAGCATATTAACAATAACAAACACACAACAGTCCAGCTCTGCATACTGATAGGGGAGCGTGCAACCGCCAAGGTAACTCCCAACACAATTGTTTTCGTTTCCGATTACAACAACAAAATTCATAAAATATAAGACGAATAACATTGTTTTCTGTTGTCACAAGTCAGAGATGAGCAAAGTCGCGCATTTGTGACATGCTGATTAAATGGCACGCACCTATCTACCTCTCACTAGACATCATCTTCCACCTCAATCGCTACTAAAGCACACTGGGACTTTGCATTTAATTGTGCATTTATTTATTTATTGGAAACGAAATGTGCTTTGCCAAAAAGCAGTGTACAAGAGCAGGTTGATAGATGAGGCCCTCCCAAAGGTGGGTGCTACAAAAAGCGGTACAAGTTATTGATATTATAGTTAATACATTAATCCAGCTGCTGAGAGGAGGAGGGGTTGGGGTGTTAGGGGTAAAAACAGTAAATGGGCCCAGCCCGAGACAGAATTTAAATACATCCTCAGTAATTACAGATATCTGCAATCAGGGGGAAATGACTACAGCATTCTAATACTCTGGGGCTTCCTTCAGAGTGAGAAGAAGGTGGTTCTTAAGGGCGTTCTTGAAGCCAGACACTTTTGAAATGTCCTTCATTTCACAGGTTAGGGAATTTCAGTGATGGGGGACACAGGCAGAGTACACAAGGAATTGTTAGGTTGGCATAGAGCCTGACAAAGTAATTAACTGGAGAGAACCTTAACCTGCAGATCATCCTACACTCGTAACAAAGTCATCAAGAACACATATGGTGCGGATTTACTTTGTTTGTGCTTGTTACTTTAAATAATGTTGTTGTTCTAGGCAACTACATCTTAATGAGCTCTGTATACCTCGGTGACTAAATGGCAAATTGTTCCAGTTGTGTTTCCTTCAGTGAAAACTAAAAGGATTACTTATAACCTTGAATGGGAATGTCATTTGAGGTTGTTTATTTTGAAAGGCTTTAGTGAAATGGCTCGGCCTCCCTGCAGGACTAAACTGGACTGTGCCCTTTAGTTTCCAGTCCAAATACAGAGTGAATGACTGATAAGGTAAGGTCCCTCGAAAACAGCAGATCATTAACATTAACTGTGGGTCCGACGCCACCACCCTCCCATCAAGGTTTACAAATAATTCACATTTGTACCAGTTGCTTCCATCTGTCTTGCAAGGTTCTCTGCAAGTTACCCAAGTAAAGTGGGTGTGTGTTGTTGTCACGGAGCTAGAATAAGATTACACATCAAGCTGAATGTGAAACAGCTCACAATGAATAACCTAAGCCACAAGCACCAATACTGGACAATGGCATAAGAGCAGGTGAGCACACATCTGAAGGGGCCACTTGGCAAGGTCCATCAAGGACCTTGCTTGGGAGTGCCTCTGTGATTTTAACAAAGAACACACATTCTGCTCCAGCATGCATCTGTCCCATAGCACATATCATGCAAGTTCTGCTAGATGTTTTTACGACCCACAGTACAGGTAACAGGTTTTTTTCGGTTTTTTTTCTTTTTCTCTCTATCCTATTTTCTTTCTGTCCTTTTTCCGCCTGCTTCTCTTTCACCCCTTGTTTCGGTCTACTCTTTTCCCCCTCTTGATTTTCTGTAAATATGGTGTGTCTTGTACATATTGCCACAAGATCCGGATAGTATCTTCTCTTGTATGATTCCAGTTTGGATTTTTTATTATTTTTGTTTTAAATACCATTTGTTCTTTTTTCTGTCATTCATGTTAAAATTATAATAAAGAATGTAAAAAAATGCAAAAAAAACCCCACAAAAAGCAGGACCTGATAGAAGCACAGACTACTCTTAAGATCTACCTAAAGGTCCTCACATCCTTAGATATGACCCAAGATGACACATCCCGCAGTAAGCATGTAGGCTGGCTTTCAAAGCACAATTGATTTAAGTACTCGCATCATGGTGCGCAACGCCGGAGATCTGATAGAGACAGACAACCAGGACCATTGAATCTTCACATTTCCCTAACTTTCATAAGAGCTGGATTTTGGCCTCTTTGTACAAATCCTGCATAACTTAAGAGATCTGCCCGAGTACAAACATGTAACATTGCCTACTGTGGGAGGAACGCAAGTGTTCACTTTTGAGCGCTCCACCTTAAGTTTGAGCCACTTTCACCCATCATGCATTCTCCACACGACACTTGACACGCATCCTGCAATAATCTACTTGGAATTCAGCACGTGTTCACTGCACAGACCCCAAACATTCTATGCTTTACAGCAAGCTAGACAAGCAAAACGGACATTATTCATTTATTAACACAAAATGTCTGGCCTTTATGCCCAAACTACGTCCAGTCCCATCACTGAATCTATGTAAATATTTGACAGTTCACAGAAAACATTGCCATATTGTGAGTGACTAAATGTACTGCGAGACTTCCTGCTTTCGACCTCCCTCCCCACCCCGAAAAGGGTACACTTTAAAGGGGAAATCGCTCTCAATTTAACCTCCTGAAATGGCACATAATATTTTCCCTCCAACAAGATCTTCTAGAGATGGAGGTTAGGGTAGTCGGACCAGGAAGAATAGGACTTGAATAATTGAATAGTACCAGTAAATAATGACATCTATACCCCATCACCCTCTTTCTTACCCCTGTCCACATAAGTGAGGATATTAAATACACATTTTCAAAAAGCAGCAGCGTCAGTAATATTGAAACAAAACCCTCATAAGGTGAGCACTTTTGAACCCCAGTAAATCTTTAAACTAACAGTGATCACCAAATCATCACAGCTACGCCAGAGGAGGCAGAGAGAAGCCAATCATGGCCACTATGGAAGTACCTGGTGAGGCCCAGGTAGCTGCACAATAGTCGGACGTGAAAGGGTTGTTGAAGGCAGCCCACGAAATGGAAATGCCTCTGGTGGAAAAAGCATCCCCATCAGGAGGAAAAAGAACCCAGGCAATCTTGAATTACAATGAACAAGAAGCAAAAGCGTAGGCACTAGGACAGTGAATCAAAACCGTGCTGGGTATAGCTAATATGCTTGGGTTGCAATTATAGTGCCACTCTCCCTGCTGCGTGCGTCAAGGTGAAGAGGGATGGTGCCTGCCACCCTCGAAAGATTAAGACAACTGCACAGTGTTCCTTAACTGGTCTTTAATATTGTTCATAGGATTAATGTAAAGTCACACACAAATCATGCTTAACCAAAAATATGTGTGTACAGACATGTTTATATAACATTATTACACGGTGAAACAACAGCAAACACGTGTTTCGACCCTTCCTAGATCTTTGTCATGGCTAGAGTTTCAATTAACTTTCTTCAACAATTTAGTGACTATATACGGCCGATGGCCATTCTGCAATACAGCAAAAGCTCATGTGTGTGCGCATCAATAAGAAAGATTAAGAGCAGCGATTCCCCAGTTCCCAAGTATTCCTGTGCAAACGTGACCCAAGTGCGCATGAAAGAATGAAACCAGCAGTCTGGATAACAGAGTCAGGCCTGTCAAAACGGAGCCTTTCAGTTGCTAGCTGATAGCAGATGATACGCTTCCATGTAGAGAATCATCAGATCACCATCTAGGGTATGACTGATGGTGGGTTTGATGGTGTTAGCGCGCTGACACCAATTACCATAGCCGAAGTAAATGACAGATGGTCCATGGAATTTCCAGAAGTGTTCACAGAAGTTTTAGGGAAACAGAGACTGAACACACTATCAAATTAAAATCCAATGCGCATCCAGTGATTCACAAAGTGAGACCAGTTCCACTGAAAATGAGTCAGTGGTTCTGGTGGCCAAGGAAAGAGAATATAGATAGGGTGTTTGATCAGTTTTTTTTTTTAAGTCAAGTATGAATTATGTTTGTCAGAGGATGGTAGCAGACTTAGGAGGGGCTCCAAAGTTGTTCCACCTGAAAGAGTCAGAAGCAGGCTGATAAACATAGCTCATTAGGGTCACCCAGGTATGGGGGAGAACCAGTGGTCAGTAGGCACCTCCTTTCAAAGCCCTAACGTCATCAATGCACTGCTGTGCTCCAAGGAATGAAGCTGGTTAGTCCGCCTCTCTGGCAAATAGGCTCATTTGTATTAAAAAAAAAAAGGGACATGGTTAGGAAATAGAAGAAAAAAAGGCTTAAAAAAACCTTACCTTTCACAGTACAACAATTTCTATTGGGAAGCCTTCAGCAAGAGATGTCAAAAGTAGTTTTTAAACAAATGGAATGACAATCTCAGTCAAACCAGCTTTCGAAAGCAGACAGTAGGTCTTCTTTGGTCTTTCGTCAAAATTTCAGAAAAACAGACTGGCTCCAAAATGTCGCATGGGTGAATCATGTGACCTGAGAGGCCTCGAAGCTTAAAGCAACAATGTCCTACTTTCTGCGCTACATGGCTGCAACTACTGGTTGCTGCCTAGGCATTAATCCTCCATAGTTTTAACTTTCTAATGGTTTTTATGCAGTCTTCTTGCACAGGCTTTTATTACAGGAAATAAAAAAAGTCACAACTGTCCAGAAATGCAGCTTACATGATGTGAAATTATTTAAATATATTTTTAAGAAGGGAGTTTGCTCCCAATATCAAAAATGTGCTCCAAGCTCTAATAGGGTGGAGATATATGTTTTTACGAATATCAATTAAGATCCAATGATGGAGAACAGTGCTGCTCTTGCAGAGCCAAAGACTCCAAGCTGTTCTGGTACCCAAAGTAGCTACCCCGCCCTTCGCATATGTAGTCATGACAATCCTGGGCACATGATGCCAGGGAAAACCCACCAGGAGGAGCTGTATACACCACTAGAGAACCCACTTAGTGGGGTCACAGGGATATGCTGCAGGTAGCCCAGGGAACCGAGGTCCCAAAGATGCAAGACGTGAGGAACCAACTAGAGATGGAACCTGACCCTTAAAACTACAAAGACCCCTGCCTTGTGTCAGAGACAGCCTCATTGAGCAACGTAGGAGGTGCGGCCTGACAGAGGTCATTTCCTCTCAACTTTCCTGAGCAAGCAAGGCAAAGAGAGACGTGCTTCCCGTGTAAAGCAGGGGGAGAAGCAGTGCCCCCGGAGTTACGGAGACTCAGCAGCCCCGGACCAGGCCACCTGAGGGGGTTACAATCACTCCAAGCATGGTGGTACTTTGTGGCCCCGTCTGTTGCCTCGCCTGAGGAGCTTGTGGCTTTGGGGAGCTAGCGGTAAACCTGTAGGAAGGCTGGTTTGGGCTTACCCGACAGCCGTGTTTGACCACATAGATGGATTTGTATCTGCTTAGGTGTAGCTTTTCTGCTTGCTTGTTCGCTTGTTACACCTCTGATCAGAGGGCTGCCGAGGTAGCTGTAGAGGTTTTGTCCTTTAAACACAAGTGCCTGACTCACACTGAAGCAGCGCACATTTCGAGACAGACTTGCATTAATTGACTGATTATAATTTTGAAACTGCCTCCATTTTCTTTTTGGCTGCGTGCAATATAAAGCCAAATAACGAAAAAAAGGCAGCAGCCTACTTGTGCAATTTATGTGGAATCTATGATGGGCAAAACCAGTGATGCAAATGGAACAACCAAGAAGGCTCTGCTACCCGCCAGGAGCAGAAAATGTCCCAGGAGTGCAAGGGGTGTTCTTAGCCAGATTGGCAAACGTAGTGACATTTTAAACAGTCTACTATTAAGTGGGCCTTACAGAGTAAGCCGGTTATTAATCCTGCCCTGAGCTCTCAAGGTCTTTCCGCTCTGACGGTTACAACTAGCCCGTTGAGGTCAACGGCTGAACTGCGTCATATATCTGAGTGTTTGGGGGGGGGGGGGGGAGTCCATTTTACCCTGTATACAAGAACCCTCCCATTTAACTCGCCCCATGTAATGCCCCAAATGAAGAATGGGCCCATCATGGAGCAGGAGAGCGTTTGGGATGTAGCGTGGGCGACATACAATCTAGGAGGAGTTTAAACACACTTCGCTCTCTTGCCGCCACCATCCTCAGAAATGTCAGGCAGAGCTATTCTTGAGGCATCAATCGATCGCCACTATGAGATTTGTGCGCATAGGCAGTCTAGTGATTTCACCAATAATGTATGCAGAGGAGGAGAGGAGCGGTCAATCCCGGGCTTGGATGACAAATATTTATCAATAACTAACAGCAATGCAGTGTTTCCGTGCTCTCCCCCCTCTCACCACTGGCCCTATTCTAAGTGAGGCAATTCTTCCAGCTATCCCTACCTTTTCCGACGTTATTGTGGACCAGTTTGCAGCACAGTCTGGGAGTACCCAGAACAAGCCTAAATATGTGTCAGCTGCTTCAGACTCTGCTCAGCCGCCAATGCTCGCCCCATGACAGAATTAACATTTTTTTCTGACCCATTCAGGGCAGCAGGTCCCCTGTATGGATAATCCTGGAGCCCAGTGCTTGCCGTTGTTAGAAAAGATTTCCATGTATGGGACCCCACAACATTTTGCTTTTGTCTGACCATCCTAGCCTGACTTTTTACCAGTAGATCCGAGCCTTCTACTGTACTTTGCTGGGCTTTTGCTCCATTTTGTTATGGGGAAACTGACATTCTCTTCAGACTGTCAGTAAGAGGAGAGTCTTTGTTTACCTTAAGTCTTTCACTTTGTGGCTATTTCTTAGCAACATTTTATCAGTGCACAATGAACCTTCCAGTATGGTACGCTGGGGTCCCCTTTTCATTTTTAAGGCCCTAGAGACCCTCGAAGGATTTTTGGTGAATGCACAAGTGTGTCAAGGACAGAGCTGGCAAGCAGCAGTTACTTTTAAAGCATGTTTTACTCTTTTCTATGGTCCCAATCACGTTTGGCGCAGTACAGTGTTCAGTGCCTAGAATGGCCATGCCACAAGGTCCTTTGTTCTGTCCTTGCCCATTTTGTTTTTTTTGCATTCTCCAGGTCGAGCAGACCCGGGAAATTCATTGTTTGGTCATGCAGACGCCCGCGTAAACCGAAGCTTTTGCATGCTTCTGCATGCCTTGTGTGTGTGTGCGCCGAGGATGTGGGCTGGAGCTGTCTAGTTCCAATTCACACCATGGGTGCCAAGATGTCTGGTGTGCTGATATGACTGGGATCACCGTGGTCCGCGATTGGTCCACATCTGGGATGGCTGAATGTGAGCAGATCTCTGATTTGTTTCTCTTCGTTTTGGCGCAAAGGAGATTTTGGATAAAAGAAGGCACCCTAGACCCATTCCATGTTGATCTTCTGAGTTCACACCAACTTAGTGAAGGAGCCAAGTATCCTGAACCCAAGAAGCAGATCCGTGGAACCACTGGAAGGTTTGGCACCCTGGCCCCGCTGTTGTCCGGTCGGAGCCCCCGTTTCTCATTGATCATAGAAGGCCTGCAAGGGTGCTTCGACCAGTTGGAGTAGTGGGACTAACTACTCTCGGCATCTCCTGCTTAACCTGTAAGCAAGCTTTTTCGGAAGTGTTACTGGACCGCCCAGTGAACCGACCAGCTCGTACTGGACCTTTGCCCTGGAACCACCACCGCCTCCAGTTTTGACTTGAGCCTTTGGGGACCGTAAACGCTTGGTAGAAGGCACTCTCCGACCGAGTTTCGTACACCTAGCATTCCTAGGCCTGAAATTAGGAGAGTCTGCCTGAACCAGAGCACACGCAGTTCCCATGTCGCCCCACTGTGGTGACGAATTTAGTGGGTGCCTTGCTGCTGTGCCCTGACATGAACTGCAGTGGAACTGGCCTGATCCCTTCACTAGAAGCAGAGAAATCTCCACTGTCCCGCCACGGACTGAGGTCCCGGAAAGCAGCCCCTGAAAGCCACAGAGATGCGCAACTGCAGGATTCGAACCTCGAAGCTAACGGGACTTGACTGGTGAAGTTTGGACCGGAGTGCGTTGAACGTCAGTAAGTACTTGCAACCCTTACTGGTGGCCCCTGGCGCATCCATATATTTTATTTTTTTACACGCGAGGCTCCCCTGAGGGCCTCTCCTTTGTTAAGGTAGCCTGTGCTACCAACCTATTCCTGAAAATCCCTCTGCCCTCTTGTGGAGACCCTCCTTGTATAGTGGAACTTTATTCTTCATTACCTCACCCACCTTCCTGAGTCACTACAGCCCCTTGAAGAGACCAGTTTTGAACTTAACCTCACAATCGAGTGCTCCGGCACGGAATGTACTTTTGAGCACAAGGCTCCACACTTCATAGGGACTGGACTGCCCATTAGTTATGGTTTAAATTGTTGAAGGACTGCCTAAAGTATATTCGCACTGTGTGACCCCTTACTGTTGCAGGTTGTGGATCTCTACTCGTGTAATATTCCTTTAGGCCAATATATATTTCCTAGTTAGTGTTGTGTTTGTTTTGTTAATATTGCTGAGTTTTACTTTGTGTTGGAGTTAAAAAGCCTTTAATAGGTGAATATATCAAAAATACATATACATTTAACAGAGTAATTTGTGGTGTTCACTGTGTGTGCACATTGTGGGCTTTCGATCACCCTCACCCCTCCTGAGACCTAGTCTTGACCGCCGCCAATGCTATCTTGATGGTCTGGCTTGTGCAGACGGTTACCCTGTTCCAAGAAACTAAGCTGGCCTTCTAAACCTCTGCCCATCAAGTCAGAGTTCAGAAATCCATCTTAACAGCCGTCGATACAGTATGTGCATGATGAGTTATTGAACTATGCAAATTATAGGAGGCCCGGAAAGAATTTTGGGCAATTCCAACTTTTTGGTTCACTTTGTTAATCGTCTAACAAATGCCTATTCCGTTGCATATTTCTTTACGAACGTTGGTTGAGCAGAGAGTGAAAGATGTTGCCTATATGGATACATGTTATGACATAATTGGCTCTTTGACCAACATGGTGGAGGGTCTCTATAAGCAGACAGCTCCCAAATGCGTGCCCGTTATAGACCTTAGAGCTGTAGGGGCTAGATCTACGAACAATTTAAGGCAAAATGGCAGGCCTGAGAGAGCCGCCTCCATTGTATCAGGTTTACAAGTCGGTTCCACTGGTGACCAGGCTGCTGCATCCAAGCAACCCTATCTACATGACCCGAATCAATCTGTGCAAAAGCACGACGTTTCTGTACCCTCTTCAGGCCCTCGGTTGTCAGAAACCCCTGTGATTGAGGTGGCCGGAAGGAGTACAAGGACATCTGACAAGCCTCATTGTACTTTGAACACAGGAGGAACATTACTTGCCGAAGACCCTCTGAAGGGCTGGAGAGAGAGAGAATAACCTTATATTGTTTTTCAAGGGACATACTAATGGAAACAAAACCTCTTATAAGAGAATGTTAATTAGAGTCCAAGTCTTAGGAGTTAACAACATCTCTTTTAAATTGTTTCCATGTGTTCGTATTCTTTCCGACTGTACGTATTGCAAGGGTTGTACTGTCAGTTTTTTATTTGCAAATACATACCTTCACTTATGCATTCTAAATTGTCGTGGTCGGGTGTTGGCAGATAAAGGTCTACAAAGATGAAAGGGCCCTAGTCTGCCACCTCCACAACACTTGGTACACCTGTAGCAACTCGCCAAAACCCTCGAAGTAGAGCTGCCAACGGGTCATGTACTTCAGCATACTCCAATTCCACTAATGGTCTCATCATAGATCTGACAAGGGAAGAATTGGAGCATAGACTGTCTCCTACATCCTCGTTAAAGATTAAGATATCCAAACAAGCTAAAGAGAATGTATACAGCTTTGCTCAACAGAATTTGTCTGCTGGGTCACTTTAGCCGTGGCCAAATTAGCCACGAGCTCCACCACCCAAGATGTGCTTAAACTTGCAGAGCTCAGTGCTAACATTAGTAGGAACTGTAGCAATGGACTTGCAGGGAAAAAGACTTGTCTAGTCTTTGTCCATCTGTTGCTCAAGTGCTTATCTGGAATGTGGCTGGCGTGGCCAATAAATTACACAATCCCCGATTGTTTGAAAACACAGTATGTCATTTTACCAATGTGGCTGAGCGATGACTCTCTGCTGGTGAAATCGTCCCCAAATAGTGTTTACCAATTTTCCCGGTTATTCGAAACAGGGTTGGCAGGCCACGCAAGGGTCTTGCTACTTGGTACGCATGACCTGTGATTGGGGCCCAGTCCACATGCCGGCCGCTGCCGACCAAATTATATGAACGTCTATCATTCAGGCTAACAAGGCAGACGGCAGGCTCCTCGTAGGTAATATTTACCTGCAACAAAAGGAGGATTAAAAAAAAATATTTACTCCAAACGGGTGGCTGGTGGATCTTTTAATATCTGAGAGCGAGTCAAGCATAGCTATTGTGGGCGACTTCAATGCTAAACTGTCGGTCTTGGGGGGGGCCCTTTCCGATAGGAATCCCACAAGCTGCTTCGAGAAGGAGCCTAAGAGAAATCAGAAAATGCCTATTGGTGATCCATGTGGTATTTTATTAGACTCCTTGCTCCACGCTGCTGCCCTTGTTGAACTAAATGGGAGATGTTTGGGTGATGATCCCCTAAAATATACTTACAGCCTAGCAGGCAGTAATTATTTCATCGACTACTGTTTGTTCGATTAGTATTCCTTTTGGAGGGTGAAAAATGTTGAGGTATGCCCTCTCCCAGAGAGCGATCACAACTCTTTCATCTTCTTTTGGAATATGGCGTTTCCACAGACTGGTTTAACGCCTCTTCCCAATTGTGACAAATCGTTTAGGCAATTTTCTCGAGCAGTGAGCTGTAAAGAAAAGCTGGATGAAATCTTGGCTAATGCACAGACTGTGATAGCAAACTTTGTTGAATGCACTTGTAGAGGACCCTAGGTCCACTGTAACGGCAAGTGAGAAACTAGTGAGCTTCATCTTCGAAGGTGCAGCAATCACTGTAACCTTTCTTTTGGTGGTCGTTCAGGGATGCAAAACGATGCTCCGGGGTATGACGAGGAATGCCAAAGAGCTAAGTTTGGCTTGTGGTTTGCTGCTAGGACAAAAAAAAAAAAATACATCTGGGGTCAGGTATACGTCCAAGCACGACTACAAAAAACTCCTGAGGCTGAAGATAACACTGTTTTTTAAATCTCAGTGGGAAAGACGAGAAGTGACCATACGGGAAATAGACGCAAAAGGCTTTTGGAATCCGGTAGCAAGCAGATTCTGGGAGGGTGCACAGGGCGTCGTTTGCCCTATATCAGACCTCAGCCTCAGATGGGTCCAGCATTTCAGGGCCATTATGTTTGAAGTTGGTGCACCTCCAACCTCCTTACCCATTGATGATACGGGTCTTCTTTTTTCAGCTGACGAGGTGTAGAGGGCTATTACAGGGTCTAAGCCAGGCAAAGCACAGGGTCCAGACTCCATGACATCGGAAATATATAATTGATTTCCTGAATGGTGGACACTGGTCTTGCTAAGGCTGTTTAATTCAATTGCTGCATCTTTGACCATTCCGTGCTCATGGACTCTGTGCCTAATCAAACAGATGTTTAAAAAGGGCTCATGGTCGGATCACCAATGCTACTTCCTTATATCATTATTGGATAGCATGTCAGAAATGTTTACTAACTGCTTGAGACATGGGTCGGGGAAAATAATATACTTCCCATTTATCAGGATGGGTTCAAAAAAGGTTTCTCAGTCTCCGACCATGTGTTTGTGCTTTCAACCATTATGGATAAATAGGTGAGGTTAAGAGGGGGTGTATTATATGCAGAGTTCCTGGATTTAGCCAAGGCCTTCGACTCTATTGATCGTCCCCTTCTGTATAATAAACTCCAGAGAACGGGCGTCCCAATCCCCTTTCTTCAACTGATCGTTTTCCATATATTCTTATACTAGGGCTTCTGTAAGTGGTCACTCTAGAATAAGGCTTACTTGTGAGTTTTCAACTAATAAAAATGTGTGCGTCAGGGTTGTCCACTGGTTCGGTTATTGTTTATCATCTTTTTATCAGATTTTATGTCTGGTCCACCTTTGTCAGGCTTAATTCCTCTGCGTCTGAATGGGGTCATGTACCCTACTTTACTATATGCAGATGACTCCATACTATTGGATTTGATGCCAGAGTGAGTAGTTTGAACTATGCATCGGATTACTTCAAAGCTAACAGCTTAAAATTGAATTTTAAGAAAACCAAGATAGTGGTGTTCAGCACGAACACGTGTAAGCATAATTAGTCTATAGCTAATGTGAAGCTAAACATGGTCGAATCATATTGTTATTTGGGGGTCACGTTTTTGAGTAACTGCTTGTGGTTTGCTTATTCAGCATTATTAGAAAATCGTTTTACGGACAATCCTGGGTGGTAGTAAAAGATTTTGTCAAAAATGTGGCGGCTTCCGTTTCGACAAATGTATCCAGGTGCTGGAAGGTCGATTCTTAAATATTGCATGGGAGCAAAATCTGGGGATGTGTGAGTTGTATGGCCTTGGTTCACATTTTACATATTTATTTGGAAAAGTTGCTGGGTCTGATGTCTGGCACCCAAGGGCGCCCTCTTGCTTTGGAGGCTGGGGTCCTAAACATTGGCATCCGGGCTGAACTCAGGTTCCTTGAGTATTTTCATAAATTACACTCATGCCCTTTGGTGAACCCTAATATTGTGAATGTGATAGAAGAGTTAGCAAAAGCCAAGACAAGACATTAGCCATTTACCCATGGTATAAGAAATATGAAAGCAAGAAGAAGAGATTTTGATCTTTCTATAAACGGCATGAAAAACATATGCTCTCTGGGTCATGCTAATGGTGGCACGTTGCGCTTACTATGAGAACATCTTGGTGAGTGTTATTCGTTCACCGGTACAGACGCATCATGGACATGGTGCGACTGAATGTTCTACCACTAAGGGCCCGGATGCCGTGGCAGTTCAATATCAAGATTTGTGCCTGCGATAGTGGGGCTGTAGAGGATTTAATTCACTTTTTACTTATTTGTGGAAAACATTTAGATTTGAGACACCTGTGGCTGAGAAGATATTTCATTGCTAACAATATTAGGTTTGTCTCTGATGCTTTGAACTTTGTCTTGTCTAATGTTGATGCTCCCTTTGTTGGTAATATATGCAAGTATATTATTTCCTCTTTTCAGTGAATGGCTAGAAAATTTTAAGTTCATAATTTCTCCTTTTTATTAATAGATGTACTGTATATTCTATCCTGATTGTTTGTAATCATTCAAGTCGTATTGCATTTTATTTTGCTTGTAAATGGTGAGAACTGAAAATAAAGTATTTATCTATCCCTGCCAAGGACTGCTGGAAGTAGGAGAACTGGCAAAAATGTAACACAACTTGCCCTGAAGTATCTTGGCTTGGGACAGTGCCATACAGAAACAGCCCAAAATGTGGTCACCCATTGCCCCTATAAATGTCAAGATGTTGCCAAGCAACACGTCTCGCCTGCGCTGGCTACCTGCATTGTGTTGCGATTTCCTTGCAGTTGGTTCCACGCTGACTTCTTAACTAATGTCTACCATACACTAATGCCCCGCACATGAGGAGACAATACCAAAACAGGGGCAAAATGAGGGAACCTCTCCATCACATGGTTGGTACCTATCGGCTAATATGAGGCAGAGACAGTGGAAACACTGGCAAAAGCTGCCAGGTAGGCCTTCAGAGGTAAGCCCTGGCAGCCAAAACGTGAAACAAGACATGGAAAAAGGGGGCGCAAAAAAAAGAGAAAAATAAAAAAAGAAATAAAAAAAGAGACAGGATCTGCTCAAGACTGGAGGAACTGGATGACTCAAAAGGGAGCCAGAACACAAAATAGGGTATAGCATGTTGCGGAGGAATAAACAGGACACTGGACACAAGCAGCCAACTAGACTGGGAAGGACTGCAGCACTGAGATGCATCTGCACTGTTTCTTTAGAGTTGGTCCTCAAATAGAGGACAGAAATTAGTCATTCCCGGTGGGAGCATACTTTTGTTTCGGTGCACTTTGATTATCCCCAGTTCCCACTGGTGTAGGGGTTCACTCTCGTGCTTTCATGAGTTCTTATTGCCAGCTGAATGCTGACCTCTGGCCAATTTCTGGTGGCCAATTTCTCGTGTCCTCGCCATGGAGACAACGGAAGGATGCAGTGAGGGCACCCATGTGGAAGGCTGTCTAGGGACCTATGTGTGTATGCACTTCTTAATCATCAAGGCAGGGCCATTCTCCGCTGGCACCTAACCAACCAGTGGAGTACTCCTATGTTGGGAAGCAAAGAGCCACCCTGTCGACATTACTACGTGAAAGGGAGAATACAGGCGTCATGTGCCTGGTCCGCAAGTAAGCAAGAGCTGGACTCAGCGAAACAGGATATACATGCCTCGGGTTGGGGCATGACACCCATCCAGAGACTTCAGGACACTTTTCTGGACTTTCAGACTCCACCTCAACCTGGTGAGGTTAGCACAATGTCATGGTGTCCAAAGAGAGACTATACTGGGAAGGCGCATGGATGAGAGTGGCCGTACAGATGAAGGGGTGTTTATCAGTCACTTTTACTCAAAAAACTGCCAAATAGTCCTAAAAAAAAAATGGGGAGTTAAAATACTCACAACAAAAATAATAAACCAGCACATAGGAGCTTGTCCCACTGCTTTCCACCACACAGATCCATTGATATGTTTGTATCAGTAATACAGGAAGTAACTGCCATCACTTCTGCCTGATCTGAAGAGGTTAACATTTAATTTTTGATTGTGCACCAGTAATTATGATTAAATAAATATCACAAAAACATTTCAGTTTCATAATTAAAACATTTTTATTTTGTTTTAGAATGCACCCATTGGGAAACGGAGTTACTTTTCTACTCCCTAAAAATCATTTTACTCCCAACTTTAAAAAAATAGAGAGTAAACACCTAGGCATCGGCCCAAGGTTCCGGAAATGGACCCTGGCCAACTACTAGCACCCAACCACAGCGCTGAGGATAAACGGCACCCAGAATCCCTATTACCAGAGGCACACGACAGTGCTGTCCGCTATCCCTGCTTATTTTTGCGCTGTCCATGGAGCCGTTAGAATTCGCCAAAACCCCTTAATAAGCGGACTAACAGTGAGGGTGGGGAAAGCATACAAGATAGCCCTGTACGCAGACGACGTCCTACTAACCCTGACCAAGCCCAAGTCATCCCTGGAAGCGCCATGGAGCAAACTGGCCAGCTTCGGAGCGGCCTCTGGGTTCTCGAATCAATCTTGAAAAATCCACGGCCCTGGGGATTAATACCCCAGAAGGCATGATAGAAACACTAGCCACCAGTCACCCCATCCAGGGGGTCAGCTCACACTTTAACTACTTGGGGGTAAAGATGCCACGCAAAATAGAGAAAGTGTACAAGTTAAACTTCCCCCCCACTATTCAGTCAGACCGTTAAGATGGCAAAAGCAAGGAGTGTCATGGCTGGGAAGAATAACAGCAGTAAAAATGAACTTGGTGCCAAGATTGCTCTACCATTGCCAAGCCCTCCCAATTTCCATCCCTAGGAAGGACCTACAGAAGCTCCAAACAAACATCATGAAATTCATCTGGGAGGGAAAGAAGCTGTGAATAGCCAGAAAGATGATGATGAGGAGCAAGGGAACAGGAGGCCTGGGAGCCCCGGAAATGGATAGATACTGCCTGTCGGTCAAGCTCTCACGGCCTTCGCCTGGAAGCTAACCACCAACAGACCTTGCTGGGCAAAATTAGAGGAGGACTGGTGCTGAGGCCCCCCAGAAGCGCTCCTGCACATCATCAGACCCATTGACCCCCCCAAAGAGGGGCCCCTAACCACGACCAAGAACACAGCGGAAAGCTGGAGGAAGGCAGCCAGGTGATGGAACTGCAGGAGCACAATAGGCCCCCTATCCCTGATCTGGGACAACCCGGACTTCACCCCCAGAATGACCCAATACTTTCGACTGCTGGAAAGCGGGAGGGTTAAAACATGTGGGAGACTTCTATGCGGAGGGAACCCCGCTAGAAATTTGGGGTGCCGGAAACAAAGATTTCGCTACTCGCAAATCCGACACTGGCTCTTGCACAAGCCCATGAAATCACAGGGCAGTAGAGAACTAATGGCTCTGGAACAAACGCTCACAACACTCCTCCCCCCAGAGGGAATATATCAGCTTTGTATAGACTACTGGACAGTGGAGACCCCAACAAAAAGGAGGCCTAAATGGAAAAATGGGAAAGGGACATTGGCAGAGCAATTGAGACGGAAGAATGGGGGCATATCTGGGCCAGAGCTTGAAATGCGTTACCAATAAAGAAGGGGTGATCAAAACTTGCTACAGATGGTACTTAAGCCCAGAAACCCTGGACAAGAGTAACCCAGCAATCTCCCTGCTGTGTTGGAGAGGATGCACAGACACAGGCACGCTGTTTCACTTGCTCTGGACATGCCCGATGTCCACAAAGTACCTGAAAGAGATTGTGGACCTCATTAAGCAGATCACAGGCCTGGCGATTCCGTGGGGACCCAGGAATAGTCCTACTGGGTAGCACAGGGGACGGCTGGGATATCGCAGTAGCGGAAAAGATAACCGCCATCCACCTGGGAAATAGGAACAAGTTCTTCGACACCTGGGCCCCCTTCCTAGATTACGCGGAGCAGTTCCCCGGAATGGCAAGGAAACCACCGCCCCTCCGCTGGCTATCTAAATATGACTAGCGAAATCCGAAACTAGGCCCGAGGCCTACACTCAACCCCACCCTGCTCCCCCCCCCCAGAAGGGCTGTTAACTCGGAATCAGGGCCAGCGGAGCGCAAGGCGCACCCCCAGTGGCACCCCACCTCAGACAATGTTTAGCCAGACCTCCCTGTGAAAGGCAACTGTCCAAAAAGGACCCCCATGACCTACAGCACCCCTGCTCGTCCAGCCCCCACTATCCCCCCTAGGTTATGTTTTTGATTTGTTATGTCTCATCTCTGTATGAATCATCCAATAATCGAACTTATGCTCTTGAGATGTCTGTTTACTATTAAAATCAAATAAAGATTGGTTGAAAAAAAAAGAAAATTGAGCATAAATTACTGCTTCGAAATGTTATCTGGCGCACTGGATGAGATGATCATCCAGATAAGGTGGACAATTCTTTTTGCTAACTGGAAGATACCAACCAATTGAGCCAGGACTACAAAAACAAAAAACAGGGGCAGATGTGAGGTCAAAGGGCAATACCTTGTACTGGAACAGACTCCCAGGTGTGTCAAACCTGAGGAACCTCTGGTGAGACGAAAGGGTAGCCAATAGAGGGATTTGTTTTACAGGTACACAGATGTCATGAAGTCCCCAGGCAAGGCCATAGAGAGGACAGATGGGAGCATAGTCATTCTAAAAGGTAAGGTGCCAATGAATCGGTTGACTTTGTTCAAATCAGTGATTATGCACAACTGCACTGAAAGTTTGGGCACCACAAATAGGAGCAAACACCTTTGATCTCACTCTCCTAATTGACCAGCCTGGCTGCCTTCTTGAGGAAAAGCAAATCTCGCTCAGAGAAGAGAGATGCCATTTTCACAGGATTCCTTTCATAGGTGGTGGTGATGAGACCAACGTCAGGCGTAACAGTGTTGCTGTCTTTGGATAAGCCCATTCACCCCACATCTTCAGGGCGCAAGTGTTAGACACAGGTAAATGTGTGGGCAAAATCTAAGAGGCGACATCCAAATCGAGAGATCTGGCAGGTTGCATGGAAGAACAATCAGCAGATAAGAGTCAAAAAGCTTGACTTGTGGTGGCCAGATCACTAGATTTGGCACCTGTAACAGAGGCCATGCCACTGAAACCTTCTCTCAACCCTCCCAGAGTGAAGTGAATCGTGGTGATATATGTACGAACCACTACTAGCTGTGGCCTTCTGTCTAAAAGACAGTGGTAGATTAACTTTTTGAGCAGCTAGTGGGGCCAGCTCAACCATCTCTGGCTAAAGAGCTTCTACCCCAAAAAACAAAAACATGAAGACACCTCCTCCTCCTTCCATGACCTTAGCAAGAAATTACAAAGTTGCACGTTACTTCATGGTAGGTTTCATCATTGGGGGGAACATAATAGATGCATGTAGAGCAGTAGGAGGTCTAGAGGGGTTGGAAGGGTAGTTAAGGCTGTGGTGTAGAGGTTCTGGGAGCCCTCATTAAAAGAAAAACCCACAATTATAGCTACCATGAAGTAACTTACTACTTGACAATTTCTGGGAATTAAATCACATAAAACCCTTTCAGCAATGCTGGCAACCTCCTTGATGATGGAGGCTCACAAGATAATGCAGGAAATGGCTGTGACAAACATGGGCTGTTTCCCCAGCATCCCTATCAAATTAGCACAGTCGGAACCCTTCTCCAGTGCCGCCAAAAGAGCCTGAAAGTCCTTATGACCTGAATAAGACTTGTAAGCAACAGAGCTGTCAACAAGCAGGGAGAAAGAACACCCCATGGGCCTTCTTTAAAGGTAGATTCTACCTTCTTGTCCATGTGAAGAACTGCAGAGGCGTACTCTGATTAAACCCCAAGCCAACTAGAGAAAAAAGGAAGGAGGGAGTCCATCTTCAGACTATCAGGGAACTCCTCAAAAGCCATGAAGAGAGCACATTTTAGGCTAAGATCAGGGATCAGATTATAGCCTCTCCTGGTCCTTCCACTCCATTAAACAATATTCCCGATACTATGCACTGTAGTGACATATCTATATAAGGGTTGTGTCAAAAAGGTGCTAAGAAGAGATGCCCACTGCACCTAGATTTGGGACCAGTGAGCCGACACCTCTCAGGCAGCCATTTGAGATTTAAGTCCCAAACAATATCCTGTGCCTCAAGCCCCATTTATGCTCAGAACTGAGCTATAGTGCCCACTGTGACACAGGTCAACCATTACTTGGGGGTGTCAGTGGCTCTGCAGGGAGCAAAGGCTGACTTAACTGAAGCGTTTATCATTTCCTCAACTGTCTCTATTCGGTCAGCCACTACACACCTGGCAATGGGAGAGGGGATGGGCGGGGATCCATAGAACAGTGTCTGGAATAACCAGACCCAGAGTTTCTAATATGAGATCAGAGTGAGGTGATGTTTTGATTTTATATGACAAAGCTTTGCCCTTCTCCCTAGTACAGAGTAGGCCGTGATGTGCTACTCCGTATTCCCGGTACTTTCTATACCATTTAAATGTAAATACTGCAAACACAGAGCAGTGAAAACTAGATTGCTGGCAATCTGACCATCAGCTGATATCCCACTGCAAATGCATCACTGCCTGCTTCCCCATCCTTCTACCTTGGTTCAAACATAGGGCTTCTACTGCAAAGTGATTGATTATATACTGGGAAATAGGACTTCGGCCATACTCGATGCTCCAAGCTGTTCCTAGAGCAATATCTAACAGAAAGGGGTTTTATAGGATTTATTCCGTACGTGGTAGGGGACGACTGATGAAATGTCCCAAGACTATTGGCATGTTGCAATATTGCAAAACTGGTGTCACTGTACATATTGCAAACAATAATCTTGAAAATCTAAAATCAAAGAATAGTTAAAACTACTTAAAATAAAGAATCAGTTGTGCTGAAAGACAGGAAAAGCAGAAGCAAAAGTGAACATTGCAGACGGGTGTTAGGCAGACTTTATATGCAGTACCCTCTGGGAACACTAAACAATTCTAACTACAGGTATAGGCAACCCAACCTTTGGTATAAGCTTGTACTACACAGTTTTTGTAGCGTGTTGAGCAGCCAGGCTTATCTCAAGAGGGGAAATGTGAACTGTAGTGGAGTTACACAAAGATTCACAGTTACAGGTATCTAAATAAACTCTTATAATCAAGGTTTCTTGCATAAACAATTATCAATTTATCAGTCAGTTATAAAGCATTCTTCAGAAGGGAGCAATATAATAGGAACACATAAATATACTTCAATACTGTACACTTTGAGTTTCTGAATCAGAAAAGACCGTTTTGGGATGGCCCACAGACACAACCTACACCCACAGGTGACTTCAATAACTAGGGTGCTGGGGACATTAATAATCATACTGCTGGCATTCTGAATACTCTTTAAAAGTTGGTAAAAGGCAAAGGTCATTAGAACACAAAAGACCACAAATATTCTTAAGCAGGCAAATGCTTTTGGATCCCCCAAGAAGAGTCATACAATTCAATAGGCTAAGCCAATCGGCAAAAGTATTGTATAAAATGAAGCACTTCTGGTAAGTAAATGGAAAAGTCTTTGCACAAGTTCATGAGTCTTTGATGAAAAGATGAATCAACTGTAGGGCCACAAGCTGATTAGACTTGTGAGTTGTAGGAGTTTCAAGCAATTCTACAGTAAGAGGTAAGTTCTCTTAGACTTGTTTTACAGTACCTTAGAAATGAAGAAAAGATGCAGCTGATGACTGCTGTTCCTGTGCAGCTCTGCAGATCTCACTGTTCCTGGGCCTCAGTCGTGGGGACAAGAGGGAGAACGTCGAGGGACTCCTGCAATGCACTGGGAAGGTCAAAGCAGGCAACCGGCAAACTTCACTTTCAGTGGCTGTTCAGAGTTTCAGCTCCTCGCGTCTACCGCAAATAGCAACACTGCGGTTTCTGGCTATCGATGTGGACTTTCCTTGCTTCTGGGGTCCCGCACTCTGTTGAGGGGGCTCAGGCTTGGTCAGTCTTGCTTCCTGGGAGTCCGGAGGATCTTCCAAAAGCTCTAGGCCAGCTTAAAAGCAATGCACACAATCTGGTGTTCCTCTTCCTGGCTATACGGTTTCCAGCAGCGTCTCTGGAAATTCAACCAGCTCTGAGATGGATGTCCAGGTGGCTTACTTTGAAGTTGACTGGTCCCACCATCTCAAAGGGAGAAGTCATCCTTGCAGGGGCTTCTCTGTCGATGCGAACTCGGCGTTTCGGCACTGCAGTAGGGCTTCACCGGGCAAACCAATGTCCAGGATTTGCAGCAGGCGTCCTCTTCAAGTTCTTCTTCGGTTCCTTAGTCCAGTGGTCGACTCTGCCTTCCAAGCCAAAGGACTAGCCTTTTATTCAGTTCTCTCCCATTCATTCCAGCCTAGCTGTCAATCACCCAGCAGGGTGGCTGTCCTTGCCAGACAGTCAGCCAGCTAGTCAATCACCACAGAGTGCATTTGGGTTTCCTAGGAGACTAAGCACAGGGAGTGTCGGGCACCTCCCTCACTTCCTGCCTACCCCAGACACTCTGGAGCCAGAGGCGGGTTTCACTCCTGAACCCTGCCAAAGGCAAAATGAACAAAGAGACCATACTGGTTTGGTGCGCAGAGAAAATCTCAAGAAGGACCTTTCCACAAAGAAATGGCGAAAAAATAAGCCCGGGCATCATTTTGACAAAGATGGCTCCCGTGTATGCTTTACTGTAGCTGCGAACGCAGCACGCGGTAAAGTTACTAGTTCAAATGAAACACTGCCACCAGCCAAGAGAAAAGGGTAACATGAAATGTTACATGAGAAACTAGACAAAGGGGATACTAGGTAACCCCTCCAGCACTCTATTGTAAGATAGTGTGTGCTGGGCCTAGAAAGTTACAAGGTAAGTAAAGTCAATTTCACTTTACTGCTCTTAGAAACAGTAGTTTATCCAAGAGAAGGTATTTAAACCTGAAATCGGAGAGACTTCCCTGTGTCACTGCACTGAAGGTGTTGTGTGACACAAAGAGCGCCAAGGGACCACTACGGTGGCGATAGTGCGCGGTACAAATGTCCTTTAACATTAACATAACAATGTACAAGATGATGCCTATGGAGTGCGTCAGACTCCACACCCAAAAGAAACAGAGGTAAAATTCACATGAAAATACATGAGAGTGGGAAAAAAGGGTCACACTCTCCCCAGGTTAAAAAAATAAAGTTCTGAAAATGCTGCAAAGTTTCTGAGGGTCTCTAAGGTGGAGGGAATTGGCACATTTCTGAGAATTTTCCCTAACAGGGACAATGTGATCAACAGTGATTCCTGGAGGAGGGAATTTCTAGAACGTGTGAGACCTGCATTCACGTGGAATAGGACATTGTCTCAGCTAGGAAACAATACAAGGTGCCGGCCTACACAATTCAAAACTGTGGGTTGCTGGTCTCTAGAAGCAACTGTGATGAACAGAAGCGAAAACATTACTGGAGAACTACACATTAAAAAGGATCTTTATTTCTCAGCCCCATTGCCATTGCTTACCTTGTGGCAGCCTTGGTTAAGATAGGGTAACTCTTTAGCAGCAGCAGGTAACGGTGAAGGAGCAGCACTGGAAAGCGGGTTGTCCCATCCCGGACCGGTCTGGACACCAGAGGCATCACGTGTTTCCTAGACAAACAACAAACTAAATGACTGGATACGAGGATAACCCTTGCATGTGATGCTGACACGTAGAGTTTACAGTTGTGCAACTGAAATGACCAGCTATCTTCTGAAACCATCTTAGCAACAGGCTAGTTTAAGCACAGCAAGATGAAGAAACGAAAAGGATAGCGCTAGCGCAAAATGAACAGAGCGACAGATAGATTCCGACAGGATATAATATAGATATACACACACACACGAAGAAATTCTGCAGTTAATTGAACACACACACACACTGCATGCAGGCGCAGTCACCTCGAGAAACGGACAATCACTAGAGAGACAAACGAGCAGTCTTTTGGTACACGTTGCAGAAATGTGGGACAGGCAGATAGATACACAATGAAGAAAAGGGCACCCCACCAACGGACGACACACAATCCAGGGGACAGGCGGACCACCCATGTATAAACGAATACACAATCAAGGGCAAAGTAAGACCGTGAAATCACCTAGAGGCAGCACTCCCAACAAGTAGAGACATAGGAGAGTAATGGCAAAAACAACCAACTGTTGTACATTCAGTATAGGCAGAGGTGGGCAGACACCGGCCACATTTGGGGCAAGCAGGGGTGGACGCTAGTGCAGAGCACAGACCCACGCCTAGGCACAGGAAACTATAGACAGTGACAAACTACGAAAGGGGAGGGAACTAACTAATCGCGTGGATTAGTCGCACAAAAGGAAAAGCGTGCCTGCTTTCCAACACGCACTCTCGGAGACACCAAGAAAGGACTGTCACTCAGGAAAAAGACAAACCACTTCAGGGGAATGGAAACACTCACACCTAGGTAGACAGACACATCCAGGAGATTCTTCACCCAAGCAGTTTTGGAATACAGAAGTACTCTCAGACAACCGGCACGCGCAGTCAAACACAATCACACATAAGTAGAAAGCCCGGACACACCTACAAAAACTAGACACACAAACACTGCGGAACAATTGGCCACCGGAGGACTTGACAGACACGACAGCACAAATGTGTCTCGGGGTTGACGCGGATTGAAAACGGCAGTGAACAGTACGTGTCTACTGTATAACGGTGACAGATATTAGAGGAGGTGCGGCGGCTGGAGGCTGAGCCACAATGTTAGACCCACCCCACTCTGTAAAGACAGTACCGCCCACCGTAAACTCCAAGTGCTCCCTAAAGCCTTGTTAACAGGATTAAATTGGACATGGAAAGAAGACAACAAAATCAGTTTTGCACACGCGCGGCAGCCATTTTGGAATAGGAGAAGTTAAGCGCACAAGTTAGTCCATGCCTGCCAGCCAAATCTTCGAAATTCTCCAGGAGCCTCCGAGTTTTCATGCTAATCTGTTCTCAGAGGAAGAGTAGGGAACCTCCGGGTTTATTAGGGGCTGCAATAAAATGCGGCCGCCATCTTCCCCTCAGCAGAGATCAGTTTCGCATGAGAGACGCACAACTGGTCACTAGGCAGCAAAGCTCACATCAGAGGGCCTTTTTAAATAATAAGTGATAAGAAAATAGCGGGGCTAACCCGTACCATGGCCCCCTACATAGCAACAGTATTGCATAATATATCATACTTTGTTCATTCACCCAATGATATGAGACGGAGACCTTCTGAAAGTTGGAAACATTACACTTATTGGAAACATATGGTTGCATTATTAGAGTCATCCTATCAGCCACCCCAGGCCTGCTCAGGTCTTACCAATGCCTGGCCCAAAACAGCCCTTTTCCAGGTGGCTGCAGCCAATCCCGCCTTACAAAGCATCCTGTCCAAAAACCTGTGAGCCATTTCACTTCTGCTCTTGCGAGAACGGCCCGCCCTGGTATCCGACTGCCAGTTCGGTCACTCCGATTTGGACACTGGATCAAACCCAAGGCGACTGCATCAGGTTCAGGAGTCCCAACCGTCCCTAGTGGTATTAGTGCCTGTGTCACCCCATCCTGGCTGAAGCAGCCAGTGGTTTTATCTCACGAAAACCTCCTGGAGCGTGCCTCCTTTTCTGGGACCGTCCTGGTAACTCTTCCTGCGACAGAAATTTTTTTTAGAAAAATTGCTACAATCACCTATGCGTAAAAAAATTGGTTGACATGCGTCAGACATTTTAAGTACATGGGCCTCATTACATGTTGTGCGGTAAAAACCTCAAATTACCGGCATGGTGCTCTTAACGTGTCCGCCCTCGCAAGAGGGCGCTAATAGCGTACCATTACAAGTACGCGGACACGAGCATAGCGCCATGCCGGTAAAGACCCTACCGCCATGCCGATAAAGACCCAAAAAAGTCACTTACCGCCCTCGACGAAAGTGCAGATAGCACCTCTGCCCACATGCTGCATGCAAGGAGCAGTCACCGCAATTAGCTGTGACCGTTAAATTGCGGAACCGGAAATAGCGTCATCGCACAGGAACGGGAAAGAGCACGGTGGCCATCTTTAAAAACACAATCCATTGCCATCCACTGCCCCCTGGACCTGTTTGGAGTAGGTTGCAGTTGCAAATCATCCGGGACACCTTAAAC
Source organism: Ambystoma mexicanum (assembly GCF_040938575.1). Taxonomy (NCBI): domain Eukaryota; kingdom Metazoa; phylum Chordata; class Amphibia; order Caudata; family Ambystomatidae; genus Ambystoma; species Ambystoma mexicanum. The sequence continues at coordinate 1,304,254,581 of NC_090932.1, forward strand.
ATGCCCAAGGCATTTAAAAAAAGCACTGACAGGCAGCGCAAAGAAAAATGTTCCTCGGAGGAGTTGAACATGTTGACTCAGACCCTGGCTGACAATGCTGAGGTTGTCTTTGCTAACGACATGCGACGGCCGACACTACTGAAAAAAAAGGCCATCTGGGAAGAAGTTGCGGTTAAAGTCAGTGCAGTGGGCACCAGCACTCGCATGGTGCGTGAGTGCAGGAAAAGGTGGGACGACCTCAGACTGCGGGTGAGGGGCATCCTTGCCGAAAACCACTGAATAGCCACTGCAGGTGGAGCCAGTTCACCCATCAGACTAAAGGAATGGGAGGAGACCTGTGCAAACCTAATCGCAGTGGAATCCATTGAGGGAGTAGGCACTATGGAGCAAGGCGTGGGAACCACTTCGGATGGAGGTGAGTGTACACATGACAGGATGCTATGTGAATGTACTGTTCCCCCCAAATGTGAGCCCAGAATCCTCTCATGCATGGGCACACATCCACACATGCATCCATCCCTGCCCATGTCAGTGTCAGACCCAAACACACACACATGCACACATCACCATAGACAAGTGCCAAACACAACCATGCATGGATGAGGCACTGAACTGACACATCACCTGCATCCACAACTATTAAGTCCCAATGGCCACAACTGCATTATTGTTAGGCGATCCTCTGCACGCCAGGCCACGACACATCAGAACACTGCTCACATTCCCCCAACATCTCCTCCCAAGCTTCGAGGCTCAAGTAATTCGGTGAAACCACAGAACCGAAAACCCCGTACCAGTGTACGGGCTCGATTGCAACCCTTTCTGCATTGGCAACTGCCTTGGAGAACGTATAGCAGAAAGGGCGGCCTTACGTCTTCACGCCGGTCACGTGATACGCTATGGCGTTCCCCATGTGATCTTGGTGGACGTCACATGATCCAGAGAAGTCACATGACCCAGGGGCGATCAGTATAAAGGTCTGAGAGACAGAACGCTCATTGCTTCTCAGCTGGCTTCGGACACTGTTTGGCGTTACATCTTGCTCCTTGTTACCTTGATCACGGAACTCTATCTCGGACTCCTTTGGACACCCCTTGGTACTTTTGCTTGGAACTGTTTACCTGTTGCCGGATATTTGGACTGCACCTCGACTTGTCTTTGGATCATCCCTTGGTACCTTGCTGATCTTCTACGCCTTTTCCCTACTGGGGATTCAAGTCAAGCCCTGACTCCCACAGGTGGCTACCCTTCATCCACGCTAACCTGCGGTTCTACTATTCCAGGGACCGCCGCATCTAATGAGCCTCGAACCTCCCTACTAGGTTACCTGGGTCTCCCTTACACCAGATAGGTAAGACACTTTAGATTCTTTTGTTTACCTGCCTGTATTGTGATTGCCTGGTGCTTAACCTCCTTCCTTCTTGACAGCAGCATCGGTGTTCCAGAGGCTCCGTGGATCTGGGAAGACATCTCTCACCTGTGGCCTCAAGGGTCGCACAGCGGGTTTCTATTTCGTTCCCCTGTGCGTCACTTGGGGACGGAGGTCTCATCGGTCTACACGACACTCAAGTCAGAACAATTATTGATGTATCCTGCATGAAGTACATAGAAACGTAACCAATGCCATCCCCCTTCTTGTCGCTGACAGGCTCACATACAGATGGTGAGGATGCCGCAAATACATCCCGGGCACCGCCTACAAGTAAGAGACCAAGGGCACAGGACTCTGAGTACACCCCCACGACATCTAGGGGCAAGGGGGGAAGGTTCCACATGATGAGTGTGAAGCTTCGGAGGAGTGCCACTGCCAGGATTGAAGAAGCCACACCACCAACTAGAGCCCCACCACCGCAGGTGAACCCACAACCACCAATACCAGCCACCGAGGGCCCACCATCAGCTGCGCCAAGCTCCGCAAGAGAGGCAGCCGCCACTGCCCCCCTATCTGACCTTGAGGACACAACAGTTGGCACAATGCAGATGCACACCCCAAGCCCCCCTACAACCCCTGAGCCAGCACAATTCCAGACACCTGGGTCTGATGTCACTGGTGAGGACAACATTCCAGCCATAATGTCCGCCATGGTGGCTTCACCTGCTGTCATGGATGCATCTGAGGGCACAGCAGCCACTACACCGTCACCCAGCACTGCCTTCGAGCTGGCCACCATCCGGCAGCGTCAACAGGAACTTACTGTGCTGGTTGGCCAACATGTTGAGGAGGCTGCCCATCTCAGGGAGGATATTGTGGAGACGGCAAGGCACTCCAGTGTGAGGATGGAGGCCTGTACTGACAGGCTTTGTGAGGAGATAGCTAGGCTAAGGGAGGTCCTCACTCGAATAGCTGACACAATGGACCGCCACTTCACACCACCAGGACAGTCTGCCACGTCGTCATCCGCCGGTTCAACGCAGACAAGCCCCCTCCGCCGCTCAACACGCACCACCAGGCGCATGTCTGCCCATCCTCCAAATGCTGCTGCGGATAATGGCCAATAGGGGGTTTACGGCAATTCTTCTGCGTGCATGGGCCAACGCAAACATGGCAGACACATGAGGAACTGTTGTGGGGGGTGGGTGGAAGGGTGTTATGGGTCTGTTGTGGGGGGTGGGTGGAAGGGTGTTATGGGTCTGTTGTGGGGGGTGGGTGGAAGGGTGTTATGGGTCTGTTGTGGGGGGTGGGTGGAAGGGTGGTGGGATGTTTGGGGACATGCACTTTTTCATCTTTCCATTACTTAATACACTGGTGTCTGATCAAAACACAGGCTTGGACATCTTCTTTGTGTATGTGTACTTTATTGGCGACAGGGTCCATTGCGTGCTTCTAAACATACACCAGTGCATTACTACCCATATCCATGTGACAGTACCAAAACATGTTCCTCAGAATATTTGGTTGATCAGATGCTGTCTCACAGCACGTCCCTCCTGCCCATCCCCTCTTGCAAGACCTGCATCCCCTTCACCTCTGTCCTCATCACCATCATCATCCTCATCAGGTTCTTCTATTTCAACGTCAGGGGCAGTGACACATTCCGTCTGATACACATATTGTGCAGCATGGCACATGCCATGGTGATTTTGGCCACCTTCTCATGGCCATACAGGAGAGCGCCACCAGACCTGCTAATGCACCTAAACCGTGACTTCAAAAGGCCAAAAGTCTGCTCGATCACGATGCGGGTACGGGTATGTGCTCGATTGTATTCCTCTTCCTGCCTGTTCTGTGGGTTCCGTACAGGTGTGAGGAGCCAGCTCTTCAGGGGATAGCCTGCATCACCTGTATGGGGGAACGAATGGGGTCCTGTTACTGTTCAACTCAAGAGCGACCTGTTCATATCACACAAATTGACATTGTATTGTGATTCAAGTACACAGTCAACAGCATACATGCAGATGGTCTGTGTGACAGCAATGTGCAAGGGTGAGCTCGACCCTGCAAGTAGACATGCCCCATTGATGTCTCCAACAGTAATTGACATGTCCTGGGTGAGGCGAGGCCGTAGGTGTCCCTGGGCCCAGGCAGATTTGGTTCCTCACTGCTGTTGTTCTGCCATTCCAACACAGATGTTGCCATGCAGCGAGGCATCACTTCAGTGGTGGTAAAGGTGTGTGGTGAAATGCTATGTCTATGGCTAGGGCTGATCCTTTTGCATGCATCATAGGGCACATTGCATTATAGATGTTGTGCTGGACTGATTCCGGATGACTATCCTGATGGCACGTATGAAATCTGGGTATTTTGTGGCGTGGAATGTTGTGCAATGTGTATGTGGATGGGTGTTTGTTGTTACTAGACCTGAAATGTCATCTGTGTTGTGTGGCTCATACTTGCATGTCAGTTCAACTCAAGTACGTTGCGGCCTTCCCAGATGGACATTGGCGTACATCTGTATGTGCATTTTGCAGACAGACAACAAGCTACACCCAGTTGGAGTATGTATCTCTCCCCCTCCAATCACACCCAGTTGGAGCATGTCTCTCGCCCCCATCACACCCAGTTGGAGTATACATCCCCCCCATCACACCCAGTTGGAGTATACATCCCCCCCCCAATCACACCCAGTTGGAGCATGTCTCCCCCCCCATCACATCCAGTTGGAGTATGTATCTCTCCCCACCATCACACCCAGTTGGAGTATGTATCTCTCCCCCCCAATCACACCCAGTTGGAGTATGTATCTCTCCCCCCCAAACACACTGCCATGTGCTTGCCCTGCTACTCACCAAGTAGCCACGAACGTTGTGCGGTTTGTCGCTCCATGTAGCGTGGGATAGTTGAGTTCCGCAGGACCATGGAATCATGGGTTGATCGTGGAAATCGGGGACAGCAATGTGTGATTATCTTGTTGGTATCACATACCATTTGGACATTGATGGAGTGGAATTGTTTCCTGTTTCGGTAGACCACTTCATTGCGATGTGGGACCACCAATTCCACATGTGTACAGTCGATGGCTCCAATGCAACATGGGATGCCTGCCAGTGAATAGAAGCCAACTTTGGTGTTGGCAATCTCCTGGGCAGTCCGTGGCATGAATATATGTTCAGGTGCATGCTTCAGGAGGGCATGGAGTACCTGGTTCAGCGTGCGTGAAAATACTGGTTGGGAGATTCCATGCATCTGGCCCACTGTATGCTGGTAGGTGCCTGTGGCCAGGAAATGGAGCACAGTCACCACCTTGAGTAGAGGGGGATGGCAGTTCTGATGTCTATGAGGCTCACAATATCGTCGTGTATCATGTCCACGATGCTGGTGATGGTATCCCGGTCCAGACGGTACAGGGTGTGTATCTGCTCAGGGGTTAGGTTAAATGGACTGGCTCTGATCCTGGGGATTGGTGGGTGCCTCTGTCGTATGATTGGGTGCCGTGGTGGTGCTTGCTGTGCCTGTCTTGCCCTCCTCCTCCTCCCCCTGCGTCTCCTTTGGGCTGTCTGTTGTTGTTGCAGCTGCGCTGCAATCATGTCCTCCAGCCCATGTAATGCTGCTAGTATTGGAACCATCTTGGTGTGGGAAGGGGTGTGTGAAGGGGTGTGATGTGCTCCTTTTGAGCTGCCACAGTCTCCATTGCCTCTACCTGTGCTAATTGTGTCCACCTGTGGCAGGTGGGAACACTGCTCAGTTCTCTTATCGTGTGGTTCGCGATGCCGGTATTTGCGCCATGGCGGTAAGGGGTTTTGCGGACTTTACCATGCCGCTATTGGCATGTCCGCTCGCCTGTGATGCTGTGCTAATAGCGGCATGGCGTAATTTACGGGATGGTGGGTCACGTGCACGCGGACTGCCCGCTATTAGTGGCACCGTACTTAGCGGTGCCGCTAATAGCGGTGAGCCGGGTCGTAATTCGCATGGGGATTTAACGTTGCCGGTATTCCATTACCGGTAACGTTAAATCCATAAGGCCTACCGTGTAATGAGGCCTATTGTCTACAAACCACATTAGACCCTGTCCTCCTAGAGACCCAATTCCTCTCTATTTATTCCTACAACTTGGGTGGGAGTGTGGTTGATGCTGCCTGGCCTGGAATAGAGACTCAGCTCTCTCAGCCCAGGCTATTTATGCCCCCCTCGGGTGACCAGCCGTTTCCGGTCGGACCCCTGGGGGAACGGGCACTACGCCCCCTCAGAGAGGAGGCGAGTCCGAGGGGGTGGCCGGAGGGGTGGCCCGCTATGTCAGCTTCCCCTCTAGTGCCCCCTGCGTGGGTTGTTGCACCTGCTGAAGGGGCATTATCCATTTTGCATTGGGAACCCGAAATAAAGCACCATCTAAATATCCAAGCCTATGCTTTTCAAGACAAAAACATTTTAACTGTCCCTCATTTTCATTACGTCAAATAACGTGTGTGTGTTATGTTTCTTATGGGGCTATCTTTAAGTGTTGAAATTATGTTTGCAAAACCTAAAGGTCAATTTTAAGCGTGCATTACTTTGCATTCAGAAATGTATATTCCTCTATTCAAAAGGAGCTGTAGGAAGGTAAAATTATGTTGTTTTGCTTAACATATTTGTCAAGCTGTTTTATTAGGATTTCTGTACTCCTCCCGTCATGTTTTTAATATAGAGTATTCTTAAATGCGAAACATTAACACATACTCCTACCAAATACGACTGAAAAGATTTGCACAACACCGGCTTCAAGCATTTAATTCAAGTGTGTTATTCTGGGCAAATAATTGCTGCATAATTTTTTTTCAGATTCCGAATACCAAATGTTCATTTGGCATGAGTGTGTGGGTGTATATTTTTTAAAATATATTTTCGCATTTTGTGAGCATGCCAACACCCTTAGGCATCAAGGCGCAGTTACAACCAGGTACACTTAGCTTGTGGATAGGTTTGGCAGGTAAAAACACACATTGGGACAAAGTCGGTGTTCTAGGTGAACAGCCAGGTTTTCAGTGCCCTTCTGAAGAACCAGTCGGGTTGTTCTGCTCTTAGGTGTGGAGGAAGGGAGTTCCATAGGTGAGAAGCCTCCACCTTTTGCTTGCTTAGATGTGGGGATGACAAGTCTGTGGGTGTATGCCGTTCACACCGGTCTGGAGGACTGGGCTCTCACGAAGCAATGCGAGAGGTAGGGAGGGCCAGATTTGGAAAGGAATCTGTGCGTGATGGAGAGAGTTTTAAAGATTGTCATTTCCTTCATGTGCAGCCCTTGGGCGTTTCTTCGAACCTCAGATATATGTTCCCTACAAGGGATGTTGAGGGCTGCGCCGATCGCATTGTTCTGAATTACTTGGCTTCTGGGGATGTTGTGCAAGGAGGTGCCGGCTAAGAGGGCATTGTAATAGTCTAGCCTGGCTACAATGACGGCTCTAGCAATAGTGAGGCAACTGTGGGGTGCTAGGAATGGTCTGGCCGCATAGATGACCTTCGCTGTGTAGATGGCTGAGGTAGCAATGGCATTGACTTGACGTGTCGTGGAGAGTGAGGAGACAATGGGAATGCCCAGGGTTTTCACCGATGAGGACACAGGTATGCACAGACCATCTATAATGAAATTGGTGTATACGGGCTGAGGATTTTTGGTGAACGAAGGTGGCCCAACCACCAGGATCTCTGTTTTTTCATCATTTAGACAGAGGCTGTTTGTTGCCATCCATTTTTGGATGGATAAGTAGATTGTATTTATAGTGTGTGAGTTATCTGAGTAGTTGCCGGTGAGGGGTAGCAAGATTTGCTTATCGTCAGCATAGTTTGTGTAGGTGATGCTAAAGGAGTCTAGCAGATGAAGAGGGGCTTAGTGAATATGTTATATAGGGTGGGGATACGCACTAGCCCTGGGGGACCCCGCATGTGATGGGGGCAGGTGGGGCGCTGACGGTTTCAGAAAAGACTCTTATTGATCTGTCATCCAGGAAGGAGGCAACCTAGGTAGCGACTTCAGGCGAGAAGATCGCAGCAGAAGTAAGGTGGTGGCACAAAATGTTGTGGTCCACCGGATCGAATGCAGCTGAGAGATAAAATAGGAGAAGGAGGGCTGGCTTGCCTTCATCTCTAAAGGCATCGAGTTCGTTGTTTAACTCTAGCAGGGCTGATTCTGTTCTGCGGCCCGGTCTGAAGCCTGATTGGCGAAGACCCAGGATCTGATTTATTTTCAGGTAGTGTTGGATTTGTATGTAGGCGGCCCTGCCTAAGATTTTTAGCAGGAAGTGGACTGTAGTGATAGGTCGGTAGTTGCTGGGTATGGCCGGGTCTAAAGTGTTTTATTTTAGGAGGGGGAGAACCCAGGTTTCCTTGAGGGAGGTGGGCACATTGGATGTGGAGAAGGAGGCGTTTATGAAGCTGGTGAGAAATGGAGTGATGGCTTCCACACATTCTTTGATAATGGGGGCCGGGCAGGATTCGCTTTTGCATTTAGATGGTTTAAGGCTTTTGAGAATGGCTGTAACTTCCATTTCATTGACCTGCCAGAAGTAGAAGGCATCATGGGGATGGGGGACTGGGATACTTGGTGGGAGGAGAGGAGTTTTAAAAGAGGCTCGCTTGGAGGCGATTTCTCTTGGAGGGTGGCTATTTTTTCCAGCAAGGATTTCTGAATTGTCCCGCACCAGGTGGCATCTTTCCTGATGTCCGCAGGGGGTGGGGCAGGGGTCTCTAATTTGCTGAAGATATTGAAGAGTTCCTTGGTATTGGACTTGGCTTTGACAATCCTGTGGTTGTAGAGGGAGGATTTTGGCTGAATGATGGCAAGTTTGTAGGCCCGGGCCGAGGATTTAAACTGCGACCTGTGAGTATCTGATTGTGACTTTTTTCAGGTGGGTTCTGCCTGCTGTTTTTTAGCTCTTGGGTCAGTGAGGTTGCTGGGAAACCAGGAATTGGTATGGGAGATGGATTTCGCTTTGTGTCGTATTAGGGGGGGGTGACTGTGACCACTGCTGTTGCCAGGATCTTTCGGTAGGTGTCATCAAGAGCTGTTGGGTTATTAGTAATGTGGGTAATGTGGTCTGGTTTAAGGTCAGAGAGCAGGGGGACGATGCTGTCTTTGGTGATTTTACGGGAACTCCGGGCCCAGGAGTGTGGCATGGAGGTCCTGGCAGGTGGGTTATCTTGTGGTTGTGGAATGATGGTCACAAGGAAGTGGTCGGACCATGGGAAGGGGGAGAGGGCATTGATGGAGATGTTGCAGTTGAGGTCCTCGAGCCAGTCTAGGGTGCAGCCTTTGGCATGGGTAGGCGAGTTCACTCGGTGCATAAAGCCTAGCGCATTCAGTGACTTTGCTACGGTGGAGGCGTTGTCGTCGGTAGGATCGTTCAGGCCCAGGTTGAGGTCCCGCAGAAGAATGATTTTGGAGGAGGGTTTAAGGTTGATATGCAGGAGATGCAGGAGGTCTTCCTCAAATGAGCCTGGGGCCCAGGTGGTCTATATACTAGGTTGATAAGAATGGAACTTGTGTGGGAAGTGGGAAGTTTTAGGGAGAGCAAGTCGCAGTTTCCAGTAATCTTGAGGGTGTCTTTTTAAAGATGAGTGAGACACTTTGGTAAACTGATACACACCGACCAAACGGGCTATGTCCCGGGCAGGAACATAACTGATAACCTCAAGAGGTTGCAAGACATCATCGACCAAACAAAAGAAGACCCAGGGGAATTATCTATAGCCTCATTTGACGCGGTTAAGGCTTTTGATTCAGTTAGATGGCCCTGGCTGACCGCGACCTTAGAGGGATATGGAATAGGACTGGGGTACCTCAGGTGGGTGAAAATGTTATACAGCTCCCCGATTGCTAGAGTTAAAACATGTGCTATCATTTTAGATAAATGGCAGCTAAGCAGGGGGACCAGACAGGGCTGCCCATGGTAACCCATGTTATACATACTGGCGTTGGAGCCACTGGCCATCTCCCTGAGACAACAATACGAGGAGATAGGCATCCGTACTGTGGGGGGCATGCATCTTGTTTCCTTATATGCTGACGATATATTGTTGTATCTGCGCTACCCGCAGGAGAACATGCAGTACATTCTGGATGCGATGGAGCAATTCGCTGCTCTCTCCGGCATAGCGGTGAACCCCAAAAAGTCCAATGTGTTCCCCCTGGGGAGGTACAGGCAGGTCCGGCCCGAGAGCTTGCCAATATTGCCAATACCCTGGTGCATTAAGTCGTTCCGATACCTCAGAATAGACATATATCACACAGCAGGAGAAGAACATGCACATAACACAGAAAAGGGAGTAGCAGGAATTAAAAATAACATGGGATTTTGGTCCAGGCTGCCCCTGGCTATGGTGGGGAGAGCTGCTCTGCTCAAAATGGTAGTCTTGCCCAGACTGCTGCATTTTATTGCTAACATCCCGCACGTAATCCCGAGGCGCTTTTTCGTTAGTCTCCACGGCATGTGCCGGGGCTTCATTTGGAACAACTCCAGGAACAGGGTGGCCGTCTGGAAATTGCAAAACTCGTGTGACAAGGGGGGGATAAACCTGCCGAACTTTGAACTGTATTACCTGGCTGGGCAGCTGCATTATGTAGCGAGGTGGCTGTCTGACGATGAGACGGCAGAATCTAGACTGCTGTGTGGGGAACCGGCCCCCTTCTTCCTCAGAGAAGTGGTGTGGCTGTCCAAACCGAGGGTCCGGGAGATGGGGGGCTTCTAGTACTGGGCTGGGAGCTGTGGCATAGAGCGTGGTAGATATTGGGACACCCTGTTCCGTTCTCCACGCAGGTGCCACTGGTGGCACTATGCGGAGAGGACCCCCAGCTGATACAGGGGGTCCGCAGGTACTTGGAACCAGTAGGCCTGGCCACCCTGGGAGACATATGGCAAGAGGGGGAGGCATTGTTCCCGAAACTGATAGAGGATATTGGGTTGCATGAGGGGCAGTACATAACTTACATCAGAATGTTGAAAAGGGCGCGAGCAAGGTGGCCACCGGCGGTGCTCACAGCACAACCGGATGCCACTATGGAGATGATATAAGATGTCTCGGAGGGTGGGCATGAGATTTCTCGTATATATGAGCTGCTGGGGACCAAGGTGGGGAAGGAATTGACTAAACTGAGACAACTATGGGAAGAAGAGATGGTGGAGCCCATGTCGGATGGGCTCTGGGAAAGGGCCCAGAGATATCACAAAAAAGTGTCTCGGAACGCAAGGCTCCAACAAATTCAATTGTATGTCACGCATAGAGCATATCTCGCCCCCAGTAAGATCGCCAGGTTTGGTGGTCAGGTGGCTCAGAAATGCCCTAGGTGCAGGGAGGTGGAGGCCGGATTGCTACACATGTTCTGGGCCTGCCCGGAAGTGGGAAGGTTTTGGTCAGAATTAAAGACACGCTTAGCAGGATACGGCATTGCTATGGAGGTGGTGTCGGCCTGGGCATGCATGTTGGGGGGGTTCCCTAGGCCATGCAACTTAAGGCACATAAGCAAATGAAAGACCTAGCATATATCCTGGACAAACGAAGGATAGCAATGGGCTGGAAAGCGGCCCAGAGACCAAGGATAGAGCTGTGGTGGGCTGACCTCCTGAAATGGGCAGAGGCAGAAACGACTGTCTGGTTTGACATGGTATGTAGGGGAGGGGAGGAGGAGGTAGGACCCCTAATTGAATGGAGACAGCTAGTGGCCACCATGAAAGTCCCGCCTCAGTCCGATCAAAGTGATGTTGAGATGGATAACGAGACGGCAAACCCGCCTGAAGGATCACAGGCTGACGACAGGGACAAATTGGCTCAAGTTGGGGGGGTGGGGAGGAGCGGGACTTAACAATGCAGCTTGTAACATTATGATGTTGAACTGTAAATGAATGTCCCAAGTTTTGTAATGTTTGATGTGTTGTTATAAAATAATAAAAATTGTTTTAAAAAGAAAAAATGAGTGAACAACTGCCTCCTCAGGCGTCTTGTCTATCAGCTCTGAGAATGGTGAAGCTGGGGGGGATGACTAGTGATAGTGCTGGGCCAGAGGTGGGCTTGAGCCAGGACTCAGTGATGGCTAGAGGATCAAGTCTGTTGGAGGCATTGAGGTCGTGGATGTCCATGGCATGGGCTGGGAGGGATCTGGCATTAATTAAGGCTCCTTTGAAGTGGGTGAGGGGGGCTTGGGGTTGTGATTTGCAGTAGGGGGGCTTGTGCAGCAACATGGCCCTATCTGTAGCCTTGGCGTGGTTCTGGATAGGTGAATGTCTAAGTTGGTAGCTGGCTTGCATGGGGGAGTGGGTGGTGCTGGGCGGGGTCCTTAGAGGTGCTCCGTTGGGGACTGGTTAAATTGTAGACATTGTAGAGCGAGGTGCGATCTGATAGCCTAGCATTCCTAATGGGGGTGGGTAGAGGACACGTGAGGTTTGTGTGTCGAATCCGGAGGGGCATGAGCTTTAAGTTGCTTGCGGCATCTGGCAGTGGGCGAGTGGGCCTGGGCTCTGATGCTGTAGGAGGGAGAGTCAGTGGTAAGCTAGGAGGGTCGCTTGAGCTGTTTCTGCGGGTTGTAAGGAACTCATGGTGGCAACAGTAAAGACAGACACAAGTGATCACAGTTCAAGGGTGTTTATTAAACTGCAAAGATAGGTTGGAAAAAACCCTCATCTAAACCTAAATTTAAGATTGGAGAATGCTTCGATCATCAAACAGTAATGCAGTCCTAATGGTGTCTTGTCAAATAAAAGGGTCTATACTGAAAAAAACCTATTGCCAATCCTTACGCTAAATACAAAAAGAAGTGTGGGATAATGTTCTTAAGAAAGAAGGAAGGGGGCGTGGCTTGGAGCCATGAAGGCTGTAGAGGCTCTCTAGGAGCTCCCGGCTCGCGCCACGCAACAGACGATGAAACACCGGTGAAACTGTGTTACAGAGACTGCAAAGGGGCGCTACTGGTTCCCCATATGTATGTGCACAGTCGGGGCGCTTTCATCCCTCTGCCACCCCAGGCTCGCAAAATAGCTGAGACCAAAACATCCGCCACACAGCACCAGCCTTCAAGATGGCGGACCACCACAGCCAGGGATCAGACCCGAACCCCCAGCACTAGTAACAGCCTGCCGGCAGGAACAGCAGTCACTTCTCCCCACACAGGCACAGGCTCGTCACCCGAAGCAGCTGCCCCTGCATATCCGAGCGCAGCGGCTCTGAAGTGTGAGGCGGCACAGAGGCACTGTAGACAGCTTGGGACGGGAGCCCGGCGAGCGGCTCCCAGGCATTGAGGAGGCAGCCCCCCTGGCCCGGCTCTCGAAGAGGGGACAGACGCCCAGGGTGCCCTCCGGCCCTGCCAAAGCTACAACTGCGGTGACTCCCGCTTCCCCCCGGTGGCTGCACGCAGATACTGCGGCCGGGCGGGAACTCAACTAACTCACCCGCTTCTCCAGCTGAGCCTTCCGCCTCGTTCATCAGGCTGGCTCGGGGAGCCGCGGGTGTTGGTGGAGCTCTTGGACAAACGGATCGGGGAAGTGGAGGCAAGGACCGAGGAAGTGGAGATGACCCTGTGCGAGCACAGCCATGAGATTGGGGAAGGCGCGGACATGATCACAGCACTCAAGGCCAGATGCGAAGCACTTGAGCTTAGACAGTAAGATGCAGAAAACCGCTCCCATCGAAACAATATCTGCCTGAGAGGGATCCCAAGGGCAGTCTCGGATGCAGAACTGGGCCCCTATGTCAATGACCTGTGTCGATTCATCCTGATCCTCCCAGATGAGGCCCCACTTGAACTGGACAGAGTGCACAGAACAAGAACCAGAGCAAATACAGCTACCCCGCCTGACGTCCTAGCCAGAGTACACTTCTATAAAGTCAAGGAGGAAATCATGCGGGAAGCTAGGGACTCACCCGGCACTCTCTTCAGTGACGCCTCTATCTCCCTGTATCAGGATCTTGCCACCATCACACTTGCGAAGAGGAAGGCCCTACGACCCATCATGGACTAGCTCAGGGAGAAGAAAACCACCTACCACTGGGCGTTCCCCACAGCCTTGGCCTTTACTTGGGAGGGCAAGCCCTGCCTCATCCGCACCCTACAGGAGGTAGAAAAGCTCTTAAATCCGGGATCGGAGGATGACAAGCCCGACAAGGACACATCCTCCCGGTCGGCCCGAGCAAGGAATCCTGATCCCTCCTGGATGCGCGTGGAAAGACGCCGTAGGCTCAGAGGACCGCCACCCAAGAGCAAGCGGAATGGCAAGGACTGAGCGCACCTCCCGCAGCAGAGCCTAAGCTATGGGCACCGATCAGGAGCCCACCATACAGACTCCACCCCACAAAAAGCAGAGAACACGTAATCATAGGAGCGACTCGATGGGCCGCCGGAATGTCTGAATGCCGCTGTTTCACAGTACATCAGTTGAGGCACTGTTGCCTCCAAGCTAGTCGGTTGTGTTGGCCCCGCCGGATGCCCCATTGGTCGAAGGCTGGTCCTAATGGCCTGGTTTGATTTGGGGAGGAGGACAGTGGCTGGGGATCATGAGAAGGAACTCAACAATCAACATGGGGACTGGTTTATCGAGGATTATCAGAAGAGGCAATCAAAGGAATTCATGCGCAGAACCTCCCCGAATTATGGAGACTACTAAAGAGCTTACCATGGTAACATGGAATGTGCAGGGGCTGAATTCACCTAGGAAACGGAAGTCTGTGGAACATAGACTGGCTCATCTGGAAGCAGACATTGTGTGCCTCCAAGAAACCCACTGTCATGATGCCTACCCCCAGGCACCTGGACCAAGCCCATCAGCCCCGGGAGCAGGCATCTAGACATTTAGTAAAACCTCAGCAGCCCCGGCTAGGGGCTATCTGGGTTCAATCCTGGCGCCTTAGGCGCCAGGCTCATAGTAGAAATCAGTCCTGGCGCCTGAGGCGCCAGGCTCATAGTCATTACTTACCTCAGGCAGACCATGCTGCAAATGACTCCAATCCAACTTGAAGCCTGAAAGGGACTATTTTTCTACAGGAACTATTTTTTACTCGGGTGCGGTTCTAGGGACTTCTTACCTGGGACTACTTTTGAGGCTATTTAAACCACGCCCGACCAGCAACACACGCTTCGCGTTATTCTGCATCCAGCAGCGTAACGCTCACCGTGCCTGCAGCCTTCATCCAGTCTTCTGCCACGGCCGCCTCGAATCCGGAGCTCCTAAAACAAAGAGGAAAGAAAGGGACAAGGTTAGAAAACTAACTTATTTCTATTCCACACCTGATTCTGGATCCATCTCATCTCCGGACCTGTAAAGAACATCATTTCTGCACACGCCGCACCTCCAGCTGCAGCGCCGCGCCATACTCACCAGTCTTCACAACATCCTTCGGGTCGGCGCTGCCTCCATCATTTCTTCGCCGAACTTCGGCACCTAGGAGACAAAAGAAAACCACAAGGTGAGCCGAGGGAACCAACAAATGTAATTCTTACCACCATAGACTTACCTGATTTACCCCCGGAGGCATCCTTTTGTGACTCTCCATATTTTCACGCGCCGCATCTGTAAAGAGACACAAAACAACACGTTTCCACGTGCAACATTTACCGGACAGCGCCTGGTAATACAGACTTTACCTGAGCGCCACCAGCTGCCACAAGAGCATCTTTTCACGAGCCAGCTGCAAGACAGGAAAGGAAGGGGGGAAACAAGAGTGAACATCGGACATATTGAACTCTATGAACTTAATACTTACTGGTCCTCACCAGGAACCTCAGAGTCAATACTCTCCGGAACTCTCCCGAGCCTTCAAACCAGTGAAGTAACTGGAATCGACGCGCCCCTGCAAATCCACACAGGATGGAGAGCTCATCTTTCAAGAATATAAGGTGAGATTGCTGTGAGGGCATTTGAGAGGTGATTAGTTGGGGAGGACTGTGGGGGTGCCATCACTTGAATCCACAAGTGGCTAAATCCATCTCTCCACTTGCAGGAGAATATTTCTACGGGTTAAGCAGACAAGATTAGGAGTGCAGATCCAGTCAGTCATCGCTGCACTACGCATCACGTGGGTGGAGACCGCAGCTGTCCGGGTCCGACCGACGCCCCTGTGGGAGCCAGGTGAGCGTAACAGAACGCGAAGCCTATCTACAAATCCCCACCCGGGCATTATGGAAACCTCAGAAACCGACCAACTAGCCCTATTGTTAGGGGAACTTAGGGCAGAAGAGCACTCCGCGCACCAAGAGACTAATGCCCTCAGGAGAGAACTGATTGTGTCAAAGGAGCGCACTGATGATCTTGCTAGACAATTACTGCAAAACCAAGCTGGGCAAACACCATTACCTGGATTCGGGGGGAATCCAACTCCTGTTTCATCGAGCAATCCTGTGCAAGTGGTTCTACCAGGGAGCATTCCTTTAGCTCCACCCGAACGTTTTGCTGGGGACCCAAAAGTTCGCCGTGTTTATGAACCAATGCCGCTTGCACTTTTTATGCAGACCTGGAACTTTTCAGAACGACCAAATCAAAGTAGCCTTTGTACTATCATATCTTAGTGGCATCGCAGCGGATTGGTCAATTCCATTAGTTAACCAGGATGACCCTCTTCTTCGGGATTTTCAAGGTTTTCAATTGAGCATGGAAAGACTATTTTCCACACATTCACAGGGACAGGCCCTGGATATCGAACCTTTATCATTACGACAAGGTAACCAGGATCTACTAACCTATATCGCCATTTTCAATAGGTTAGTGGTGGAAACCGGATGGCCAGAGGTAAAACAAATTACATTATTTCATCGTGGACTTCGGGGTGAACTCAAAGACGTTTTGGCCCAAGTTGTGAACCCACCTCAGGATTGTGCAGAATATATAGACTTAGTGGTCCAGTTAGACCACCGACTTCAGAATAGAAAGGCTGATCGAGCTAAATTCGAGAATCGGGTATTGGTTAAACCCAATGTTACCCTCAAAGGAACAGATGTATCAGAACCGATGCAGATCTGGGGGATCAAGGGACCCTTAACTCAAAAGGAAAGAGAAAGAAGACGGCAGATGCAATTGTGTCTGTACTGTGGGGCCTCAGGACATTTTCTATGGGATTGCCCTATAAAAATATCTAAAAGAGTAGTCGGAGTTGCTGATAAAAATCAAACAGAGCCTGATTCGGGAAACGACCACGCCCGACAAGCGTAGAGGCCCGCTTGCTGAGCTTGAAGAAGGATACTCAGACCTCTCACTTCATCATACCAATGGTCCTTATAGATCCAAGGCAGCCATCACGTATGCACGCAGTGAGGGCATACATTGATAGCGGGGCCATAGGAAACTATGTGGACCACGAGTTGGCTTCTAGGATGAATCTATCTATCTGCAAAAAGACCACTTCGGATGTCATCACCACAGTCGATGGAACTGAAATCGCCTCTAGGCCTGTAACTCATTCCACCGCAGAGATGACAAAATTGGGTCAGGATGGGCATCGAGAGACTATTGTGTTTGATTTAATCAAAGCCCTGCAGTTCCAAATAATACTGGGGATACCTTGGTTGGAAACACATAATCCTTGTATTGATTGGCGAGAGAAGAGAATAACCTTCCCGGATTGTGCACATACTTGTTACCCGAAAAAACCCTTGAACCAAGGCCTGGCCACAGTCGCTACTCCAGTCGTGCAGTTACAGTTACCTCAGGAATATCAAGAATTCCAGGATGTTTTCAAAAAGGAACAGGCAAACACCCTACCACCTCACAGATCATACGATTGTCAAATTGATCTCATACCCGATGCACAACCTCCATATAGTAGGATCTACGCCCTTACGGAACCCGAAAACCTTCACCTACGACAATACTTGGACCAATACCTTGCTAACTGCTTCATTCGTCCATCCAAGTCCCCTGCATCTTCAGCTTTGTTCTTCGTGCCTAAAAAGGAAGGTGACCTCAGAACGTGCATAGACTACCGCGCATTAAATCAGATCACGGTTAAGAACCGATACCCATTGCCTCTGATCCCCGAATTACTAGACCAAGTAAAGGACGCTTGCATCTACACTAAATTAGATCTCCGAGGGGCATATCATCTGGTACGTGTAAAGAAAGGCGACGAATGGAAGACTGCTTTTCGCACTAAGTACGGGTTTTTCGAATAGCAGGTGATGCCCTTCGGGTTGTGCAATGCACCAGCAGCCTTCCAGTATTTTATGAACGATGTCCTTCGTGAACTCATTGACGTCTGTGTTGTTGTATACATAGACGATATTCTAGTGTACTCCTCTTCAGAATCAGACCATGTGAAGCACGTTCGTGCAGTCCTTGAGAAACTACGCCAGCACAAGTTATATGCAAAATTGGAAAAATGCGTTTTTCATGCTACGGAAGTTGAATTCCTTGGATTTATCCTGACTCCAAAAGGAGTCCGAATGGACTCCCGAAAGGTGGATGCAATCCTCAAGTGGTCATCACCCAGTTCAGTTAAAGGGGTACAAAGTATGCTCAGACTTGCTAATTTCTACCGCAGATTCATTCCGGATTTCTCACATGTTGTACACCCTATCACAGCACTTTTGCGAAAAAACAAACGCTTCTTGTGGACCAAAGAAGCTGAAAAGGCCTTCCAAGAGCTGAAAGCGAAATTCACGTCTGCACCTGTCTTGAAGCATCCACGCCCCAAACTTCCATGCATAGTTGAAACTGATGCATCCAATTTAGCCATGGGAGGTGTCCTGTCCCAGAAGGATCCTGAAACCGGTCAACTTCACCCAGTAGCATTTTGGTCCAGAAAGTTCTCGGACTGGGTGAAGAAAGGCTCGGACTACTCAGTCATCAATGACCTACCTTTTTATCAAGGGCGACTATTTCTACCACACAAGGAACTACAAGAACTAGTCATCTCCAATTATCATGACACCCTGATGGAAGGACACCCAGGTATCGCAAAAACTGAAGCTAAAATTAAGAGACAATTCTGGTGGCCCACCTGGCGAAAAGACGTAAAGTCATTTGTAATGTCTTGTGGCATTTGCGCCCAAAACAAAAGTCAGAAGAAAAAAAACAGCTGGCCTCTTACACCATGGCACACCTTATCGTTAGTCTTTATTACAGATCTACCTCCATGTAATGGATTTAACACCATTTTAATTATTGTGGATCTTTTTTCCAAGATGGCCCACTTTATTCCTCTAAAGGGATTACCTTCTGCTTCAATTCTGCCCAAGGAGTTCCTCGAAAACATTGTTCGAATACACGGATTTCCTTCCGTATTGGTCTCTGACCGAGGTAGTCAATTCATTTCACATTTTTGGAAGAAATGTTGTCAACTGGCGCAAATCGACGTGAGGTTATCAACCAGTCACCATCCCCAGACCGATGGTCAGACGGAGAGGACCAACCAGACCCTTGAACAGTACCTACGTTGCATGCTACACCAGACCGAAAGTAATTGGAAAGATATTTTATGGATTTCCGAGTATGCATACAATAACTCTGTACATTCAGGAACCGGACAAAGCCCCTTTTATACCATATATGGACATCACCCTCGAACCTCAGAACTAGATTCGCCTCAGCATTTAGAAATGCCGGAAGTTAGTCATTTGCATTCTACTATTACACAAGCCTTTAAAGAGGCAACAGAACATTTGAAACAAGCAAAAGAGAAATATAAGAAAAATGCTGATCAACATAGAAGTGAAACTCCACAATACCAGATTGGGGATCAAGTTTGGCTGGCTACAAAACACATACCTCTGAAGGGAAATCGGACTTTTAACCCTAGATATTTGGGACCCCCACACTATTAAGGCCATTATCAACCCGGTAGCCGTCAAATCGGAATTACCCTCTAATATGCGCATTCATCCTGTCTTTCATGTTTCACTTTTAAAACCAGTTCAACCAGGAACAAGATTAACCAAACCACCCGACCCCATCTTGATAGATGGAGAACCTGAATTTGAGGTAAAAAATATCCTGGACTCCAAGATGGTTAAATCAAAACTTTTTTATTTAATCGATTGGAAGGGCTACGGACCACAAGAAAGGTCATGGGAACCTAGTGACCACGTCCATGCACCTCGGTTGGTGAAAAGATTCCATCAGAACTTCCCAGACAAACCAGGGCCCAGGGGAAGAACAACTTTAGGAGGGGCCTTGAGGGGGAGTGCTGTCATGATGCCTACCCTCAGGCATCCGGACCATGCCCATCAGGCCCGGGAGCAGGCATCTAGACATTTAGTAAAACCTTAGCAGCCCCGGCTAGGGGCTATCTGGGTTCAGTCCTGGCGCCTTAGGCGCCAGGCTCATAGTAGAAATCAGTCCTGGCGCCTAAGGCGCCAGACTCATAGTCATTACTTACCTCAGGCAGACCATGCTGCAAATGACTCCAATCCAACTTGAAGCCTGAAAGGGACTATTTTTCTACAGGAACTATTTTTTACTCGGGTGTGGCTCTAGGGACTTCTTACCTGGGACTACTTTTGAGGCTATTTAAACCACGCCTGACCAGCAACACACGCTTCGCGTTATTCTGCATCCAGCAGCGTAACGCTCACCGTGCCTGCAGCCTGAATCTAGTCTTCTGCCACGCCCGCCTCGAATCCGGAGCTCCTAAAACAAAGAGGAAAGAAAGGGACAAGGTTAGAAAACAAACGTATTTCTATTCCACACCTGATTCTGGATCCATCTCGTCTCCGGACCTGTAAAGAACATCATTTCTGCACGCGCCGCACCTCCAGCTGCAGCGCCGCGCCATACTCACCAGTCTTCACAGCATCCTTCGGGTCGGCGCTGCCTCCATCATTTCTTCGCCGAACTTCGGCACCTAGGAGACAAAAGAAAACCACAAGGTGAGCCGATGGAACCAACAAATATAATTCTTACCACCATAGACTTACCTGATTTACCACCGGAGGCATCCTTTTGTGACTCTCTGTCAGGCAGAAACCTGTGCAGTTGTCATCCGCAATCGCCACCGCGGTTGGCGGCTCCTTCCACGTTGGAGACTGCGAACCGGCAGATAGGGATTGCAGTCCCTTCTTTGTTTCTGGTATAGGCCCATTGGCCGGGCGCAGGGCTGCCGGGAGTTAAATTCTCCTTCCTCCCGGCAGTCGCTGCGTTTCAACCTCGCTGGTTCTCGCTCCAGCTCCCCTGGTTCCTTCGCTCTGTTTTGTGGTTCCTGTTATCCTCTGCCCGCTTCGGCTTCTGTAGCGGATCTTGGTGCCGGCTTGTTTTCGCTCTCCTAGCGAATCTGTTTACCTACTTTTCTTCTGTCTCTCTGCCTTCTCCTCTGGCAGTGGTTCTCCCTCATCCTTTTTCTCTCGCTGATCTTACGGCGATCCCTGTGTTCTCTCTTTCCCCTCTCAGTTGCTGCTTCGGCGGTGGGCCCTGTTTTTCTCCTTTACCGCTACCCTCTCCGTTAGCGGTCCTCCAGTTTTTCCCTTTCTCACTTCCTCTTTCTCTCTGGGCCGTGTTCTCGGGGCCTGGTGGTTCGGCAGTACCATTCCCTCCACGGCTGCCGGTTATCTACCTCGTAGGGATTCCTCTACTCAACTGCAGTAATCTCCTCAGCTACCGGAGTGTGTTCCTCATCATCGGATTTCGGCACTTCTTCATACCGGCAAGTTTCTGCCTTGGACTTTCGCCTGCCTACGATCTCCTTGCTAAGGGTTTTTTCCCCCGTGTGGGTTTTTCCCTTATTTTCCGGCCTGCTCCCGGAAGAGGAGTCCCGGGACGGCTGTCCAGTCAGCGGTCACTGTGGCTTCACTCCGAGACAGGCAAGTGCTACCAAAAAAGGGAAGAGACTACCTAAGCCGGCGGAATCTACTAGATACAGACAACTCAGGAAGTTCAGGTGAGGAGAGTGTGGAGGTACGGGAGGACAAGGGGGTTCAGAAGCATAAACAGTCACAGATTGAAACGCCAAGAGTTATCAAGATGTCAGCTGAAGAACAAGTCCAGGAGCTATGGAAGGCTTTCCAAGCAATGTCGCTGGAATTACAGGGTGTTCAGACCGAGAACGCCCTCCTTAAACAGATGGTAGTAGCCAGGGAACCCTCCCACCCTCCAGAACTACCCCCTATGGCCCTTTCTTCAGGAAAGTTCGATGGTTCACCTAAGAGAGTGAAGGAATTCCTGGAGGCCTGTACCATCTACTTCTTCTTCAAGACACTGGCGGCAGGGGCTGGGTGGCCCGAACAGGCGCAGTATGCTATTTTCAGGAGGGGTCTGAGAGAAGAGATCAAGGATGAGTTAGCCAGATCTCCCCGCTCTCCCACTTTTTCAGATCTACTCGCTGCTGCTCTACACATCAAGTTCCGTCTCCAAGAGAGAAGGACAGAACGCCGGAAACAAAAAGGATCGGGAATTCCAGTGGACCCCCCTCACACTCTTCCTCTGGACGCTTCTCTTCTAACCCAGCTGACAAACCGATGCAAATCGGCGCCACAAGAGCACCTCTGTCTTCTGCCGAGAGACGACGAGACGACGAAGAAGAGAAAAAGGACTGTGCGCTTATTGCGGTTCCGACCAACATGTCCTCAAAGACTGCTCTGAATTGCCAGAGAAGAAGGCGGGAAACAATTACCCTCGGCGCCAATAGGGACCGGTGTCCGGGGGAATTCAGATCTTCTTCATCGTCCCTATGTGACTCTTTCAGTGTCGGCCTCAGAATCTCAAGATGACTCCAGACTGATGGTTTTATCAGTCCACTTGCTCCTACAGGGTATACAGGTGGAAACACTGGCCTTACTGGATTGCGGAGCGGCAGGCAACTTTGTGGACACTCTGTGGGCAGATAAGATGGGTCTGACACGGATATCCTGCAAGGAAGGTCAGAAGGTGGAAGGAGTCAACGGTACACCTTTATCTTCCGGACTTATCACTCATACCACAGAGCAGCTTTCTTTGGTCATCAATCAACACACGGAGGTCCTGCAATTCGACATCATTAGGGCCACTCACTTCCCCATTATTTTAGGTATTCCTTGGCTTCGCAGGCACAACCCTCGCATCAATTGGACCGAAAACCAACTGAGCTTTTGTTCCCCCTACTGTACTGCCAACTGTCTGCTGTCCGAAGCTAGAGAAGATCAACAGTCTGTTAGGGTTCCCTCCAATGATCATGTGGGGATTCACACTCTCCCCAACTTTTGTGCTGAATACTCTGAGGTATTCCAAGAGAACCTTCACGCTCGACTACCTCCCCATCGGTCAGAAGACTGCTCGATTGATCTCAAACCTAATGCTCTGGTTCCATTTGGGCGAATGTTCTCGCTTACCCAGTCAGAAAAGAAGATACTAAGGAGCTATTTGGACACAAATTTGGAGAATGGGCTTATCCGCCCTTCAAAGTCTCCCGCCGGTGCATCTCTATTTTTCATCAAAAAGAAGGACACCACCGATCTCCGACCCTGTACTGACTACCGGGGTCTAAACAAGGTGACCGTTTGTGATCGGTATCCCATGCCACTCATAACCGACATCATCGAAGCTGTGCAAGGAGCTCGGATTTTCACCAAGTTAGATCTCAGGAATGCATACCATCTGCTCCGCATAACCGAAGGGGACGAATGGAAGACGGCCTTTCGTACCCCATACGGTGTTTATGAGTATAGGGTGATGCCGTTCCAAAGATTCATGGATAGGATGTTCTCGGATTTACTGTCAGTCTCAGTCATAATCTACCTTGACGATATCCTGGTTTTCTCCCCCAACATGAAGGAACATGTCAAACACGTCACCCAAGTGTTTTCTCGGCTCCAGGAGAACCAGTTGCTAGTCAAGGCCGAAAAATGCAAATTCGCAGTATCCTCAGTACATTATCTCGGATTCGTCCTTTCTGAAGAAGGAGTCGCCATGGATCAGACCAAGGTTGAAGCCATTCTCGACTGGCCGGCCCCTACTTCTGTTCGGGAGGTCCAAAGATTCTTGGGACTAGCAAACTACTACCGACGATTCATCGCTAATTTTTCTGATGTGGTGTACCCCATTACACGACTGCTCAAGAAGGAGGCATTCCCGTTTTCCTGGTCGGATGAGGCCGGAAAGAGTTTCTGTTATCTTAAAAGCCTTTTTTGTTCTGCTCCCATTCTCCAGCACCCAGATCAAACACGACCATTTATCATGGAAACGGATGCTTCGGCGGTCGCGGTAGGAGCCGTTCTTCTTCAGACCATGCAGTGTGTAGAACATCCGGTGGCGTATTTATCAAAAACTATTTCTTCTAGTCAACTCAACTATTCGGTGCTAGAAAAGGAGCTATTGGCCATGAAACTTGCCTGTGAAGAGTGGCGACATCTGCTATTAGGAGCCAGACATCAATTTCTGATCAGAACCGATCACAAGAATCTCAAGGTTCTACAAGAATTGGAGTGTTCAAATTCCAGGCAGGCTAGGTGGGCACACCTTTTTGCTCAGTTTGAGTTCCAAGTCACATATATCCCTGGATCCCAGAACAGTTTGGCAGATGCCTTGTCCCGATTCCACTAAAGAGCACACTGCCATCAGGAATGAGTCCATGTTTAACCGCAATCAGATTTTGGCTTTCATCGGTTCTTTCCTTCAAGAGGTTAAGACAGCCCTAGTTCAAGAAATGCCTCGAAGGTTCTTACGCCCTGCCTCTCCTTTTCAACAAAAAGGTGGCTGGCTTTTCTACAAAAGAAGATTGTACATTCCGGCGGGTCCCCTACGCTCTAAGATCCTGAAGTGGAGTCATGACTCTCGCTCTGCCGGACATAGAGGAGCCGATAACACTCTTGAGCTCCTCTCTAGAACTTTTCTTTGGCCAAACGCGAAGAAGGAGACCTATGAGTATGTCAAAGCCTGTCCGATTTGTGCCAGAGCCAAGTATCGCCTTGGGAAACCGTTGGGTCTGTTGACTCAGGTCAAACTCCCTGTTCGTCCATGGGGATTGATCTCCACTGATTTCATCGTCGACCTACCAGTCTCTGAAGCCTGTATCTGCATCATGGTTACGGTGGATGCTTTTTCTAAGCTGGCGCATTTCTCCCCTCTTCCAGGTCTGCCCACTGCTGCCAAAATGGCAGAGGTTTTTTCTCGGGACGTTTCCAAGCTGCATGGTCTTCCCGATAAGATAATTTCCGATCGGGGTAGCCAGTACATCTCAAAATTTTGGACTGCCTTGTGCAACCGGTTGGGCATTGAAAGGGCTCTGTCTTCGGGTTTTCACCCGGAATCTAATGGTCAGACGGAACGCCTCAACGCTACTCTGGAGCAATACTTACGGTGCTTTGTCACCCAACATCAAGACAACTGGGTCTCATTACTTCCTACTGCTGAATTCTCTTATAACAACACCAGGCATTCTGCCACCGGACTCTCTCCTTTCTTCTGTACTTATGGGGTTCACCCCCGTTCTGTGTTTCTAGATGTTCCCGAGTACACCAACTCCCCGGCAGCGGAAGAAGTCTTAGGAAACATCAAGGATGCTCAGTCTTCCGCTATCCGGAGTCTGGAGGCCAGCCGTCAACGGACAAAATCCTGTGCCGATCGACACCGCAAAGATTGTCCGGCCTGGGAGCCCGGTGATCAGGTGTGGCTATCCACCCGGTTTTTGCCCAGATGGACACGGCCTTCTAAATTATCTCCTCGATTTCTGGGTCCTTTTCTCATTCTCTCAAAGGTGAATCCAGTGGCTTATCGTCTCTGGCTTCCGTTCACTCCTCGCCGCATTCACCCTGTTTTTCATTCTTCTCTTCTCAATCCATACTATCCTGATCTTCACCACAGACCCATTCCTAAGTCTGCTCTAGCAAGTTCTCCGGAGTCGGATGAGTATGAGGTATCTCGTGTCCGCGATTCCAGGTTTTATCGTGGGCGTCTTGAATACCTTTTGTCCTGAAAGGGCTACCCTGAGTCGGAGGACTCTTGGGAAAGGGCTTCTCAGGTTCACGCACCAAGACTGCTAGCCCAATTTCACTGCCGTTACCCAGGGAAGCCCGGGGCGGCAAGGTGGGGAGGAGGGCATACTGTCATCCGCAATCCCCACCGCGGTTGGCGGCTCCTTCCACGTTGGAGACTGCGAACCGGCAGATAGGGATTGCAGTCCCTTCTTTGTTTCTGGTATAGGCCCATTGGCCGGGCGCAGGGCTGCTGGGAGTTAAATTCTCCTTCCTCCCGGCAGTCGCTGCGTTTCAACCTCGCTGGTTCTCGCTCCAGCTCCCCTGGTTCCTTCGCTCGGTTTTGTGGCTCCTGTTATCCTCTGCCCGCTTCGGCTTCTGCAGCGGATCTTGGTGCCGGCTTGTTTTCGCTCTCCTAGCGAATCTGTTTACCTACTTTTCTTCTGTCTCTCTGCCTTCTCCTCTGGCAGTGGTTCTCCCTCATCCTATTTCTCTCGCTGATCTTACGGCGATCCCTGTGTTCTCTCTTTCCCCTCTCAGTTGCTGCTTCGGCGGCGGGCCCTGTTTTTCTCCTTTACCGCTACCCTCTCCGTTAGCAGTCCTCCAGTTTTTCCCTTTCTCTCTGGGCCGTGTTCTCGGGGCCTGGTGGTTCGGCAGTACCATTCCCTCCACGGCTGCTGGTTATCTACCTCGTAGGGATTCCTCTACTCAACTGCAGTGATCTCCTCAGCTACCGGAGTGTGTTTCTCGTCATCCTTCCGGCGGATTTCAGCACTTCTTCATACCGGCAAGTTTCTGCCTTGGACTTTTGCCTGCCAACGATCTCCTCGCTAAGGGTTTTTTCCCCTGTGTGGTTTTTATCCCTTATTTTCCGGCCTGCTCCTGGAAGAGGAGTCCCGGGACGGCTGTCCAGTCAGCGGTCACTGTGGCTTCACTCCGAGACAGGCAAGTGCTACCAAAAAAGGGAAGAGACTACCTAAGCCGGCGGAATCTACTAGATACAGACAACTCAGGAAGTTCAGGTGAGGAGAGTGTGGAGGTACGGGAGGACAAGGGGATTCAGAAGCATAAACAGTAACAGCAGTTCCCTCTGGGACCACTGCAAAAGGTTTAAGACTACAGGTGGTTGGCAGTAAACCCAATTGGTAGCAGTCTGTACCACCCAGATTTACCTGGTAGCTGTGGCTGAGCAGTCAGACTTCTCTCAAGAAGAGTTAGGCAGTATACAGAGTATTCACAATAGGTCAATAGAACACAGTAGAACAAGCAAACACTGACCAGAGCTTGGTGTAAAAAAGATATCATTATTTATTTAAAAACACATCTAGTTAAACACACTGGCACTAATATCGAGCAGTTCAAAAACACGGTCACTAAAAGTTATACACTCCCCTCAACGATTATTAGACAAGTCTTAAGTAAAGCAACACTTATTTTCAGACAGCGGTGAGCGCTTAACGAAGATGGCACTCAAATCAATCGGTTTAAGAGGGAGAGAAAGGCAGGGCAAAGATAGAAAAAGATCCCAACACTTTCAGACGAACACAGCAGGAGAGAAAGGCAGGTTAAAACCGTAAAGTCAAAGTTAACAAGGCCGGACCCACTTTAAGAGGCTCCGGTCGAAATGTGTCCACGGTCACACAGATAAAAGTGCCCAAAAGTCTCGCACAAGGTTCAGAAAGAGTTGGACCAACAGAAAGGGACCAGTTAGATGGTCAAGGCGGCCAGCCCAGTCCAGAAGTTTAGAAAGGGAGGCCTGGCGCACACGGTACCTTAAAATGGTGAGAACGCTCCAGCGGTGGCAGTTGTTCCTGGCAGCGGGTGCAAGTCGGTGCTTCATCCGGGGGAAGATAGGATCTCGTCAGGGAGGAAAACAGGAGTCCGTTGCACTGCCAGGGAAGAAACTAGCCGCGGAGTTCTCAATTAAAAGGAGCGGTCCTTTTATTCGCGGCCCAGTGGTAAGTGGCTATCCGGTTGCCGGGGTGCTTGGCACGGGCAATTCGACCACAAGACGTGCTGGGATGCGAGAAAAGACGGTAAACTGGTTGTGCCCACCAGTCAAGGGAAGAAGACTCTCCAGCAGGGAGATCTCCTCTGTCGTTGGGAAGTGGTGAGTCGGTTCAGCAGGGCTCCACCGGTGGTGTCGTCGTAGCAGGTCGGCTCAGCTTCTCCCTCATCGGATTTTCAGGTCCTGTGGCGACTTCTGAAGTTCCAGTCCCAAAAGCCCTGCTTTTATGCAAGAAACCCCCATTCATTCAGCCTAGCTGTCAATCAAACATGCTAAGTGGTGAGCCGGCTGGCTCACCACTTGGGCCAATCACACAAGAGTGCGACTTGAGTTGCCAAGGCAACTCAGTCCAGGGTGCCTAAACCCCCTCCTATATCCCCTGTGGTACCCAGACAGAGTGGCACCACTTTGGAGGGCTTCTGTGTAGAAGCCCGCCAAAAGTGGAACAAAGGGCTCGACCGTTGGTTTGGAGTTACAGAGGCGAACACAAACGCCATTTTAAAACTGAGTTTTGGCAGAAAATACCAATCGGTGAATTAATATTAAATAAATAAACCGGCGGTATGTTAGAGGCTATGTAAAAAAGTATTAGCCTCGAACAATGGGAAAATCCCATAGAGATATATTTGCGGTTGAATATAAAAAGTAGTATCCACTGCCACCAGCCAAAACTCGATGAGGGGGGACAGGACAGTGCCCCCTCGAACAACAGACCCAGGGGCAATCGAATTGCCCCTACCAGCACATCCACAATATGATGGTTTGTACTGGTTCTGTTAGTAATTTGGGACTAGTAAAGCCAATGGTGACTTTACATGCCCTGGGAGACAGTAGTCAGTCCCAGGGTATGGAGTCTATGGTGGGGGGTCAATATGACACCCCGGTGTTACTGCACGGAGGGTGCTGTGTAACACATATAGGAAAAACACATGAGACCCTATGGAGTAAAGGACCCCATAGCCCATAAAACACATTAACATTCAAAGGAACACCACAAATCATGTCCAATAGTGGGAGAAAAAGAGTCTCACTCTTGGCAGGAGAAAAAAACAAACTCCAGAAATCCAGCAAAGCGGCTGGGAGACTCACTAGGTTAGGAAATTCAGCCTAAACAGATAATTCTCCCTAACACTCTTTATATTTTCACGTGCCGCATCTGTAAAGAGAGACAAAACAACAAGTTTTCCACATGCAACATTTACCGGACAGCGCCGGGTAATACAGACTCTTACCTGAGCGCCACCAGCTGCCACAAGAGCATCTTTTCACGAGCCAGTTGCAAGACAGGAAAGGAAGGGGGGAAACAAGAGTGAACATCGGACATATTGAACTCTATGAACGTAATGCTTACTGGTCCTCACCATGAACCTCAGAGTCAATACTCTCCGAAACTCTCCCGAGCCTTCAAACCAGTGAAGTAACTGGAATCGACGCGCCCCTGCAAATCCACGCAGGATGGAGAGCTCATAGTTCCAGATTATAAGGTGAGATTGCTGTGAGGGCATTTCGGAGGTGATTAGTTGGGGAGGACTGTGGGGGTGCCATCACTTGAATCCACAAGTGGCTAAATCCATCTCTCCACTTGCAGGAGAATATTTCTAAGGGTTAAGCAGACAAGATTAGGAGGGCAGATCCAGTCAGTCATCGCTGCACTACGCATCACGTGGGTGGAGACCGCAGCTGTCCGGGTCCGACCGACACACCTGTGGGAGCCAGGTGAGCGTAACACCCCCTTTCTGGAACCAGACGAGAAGAGAGTGAACTTGCGACAATACCCTACGAGGCTCTTTGCCCCATCAGGACAGAAAAAAAGGGGAGTAGCATCCTTCTCAGCCGCGCGGTGCCACTAACACGAATCTCGGTCAAACGAGATCTGGCGGGGAGATACCTCTTGCTCAAGGGGATCCTGATCGAACTCCTAATTACTATAGCAGTGATATACGCCCCGAACACCGCACAAGATTGCTTTCTCAGCAACATCCTCCCCACGCTCACCTCTTTAACTAATTGGAGGAGACTTCAATCTCACCCCAGACCCTAATATTGACAAAACTCTACCGCCCTCCAGGGAGAACTTTTCCCTGGCACTGCGGATGGCAGAGTTTTTAAGGGATACAGGCACCATTGATGCCTGGAGATTAGCCCATAACGGAGACCGGGATTATACATTCTACTCCCACGTCCACAGGGGTTACTCAAGAATAGATCTTCTGCTGGTGTCCAGCGCACTCTTCCCTTGCATTGAGGACATACAAATTGGCCGCAGAGTGATATCCGACCATGCCCCAGTAATAGCCCACCTGCGAGTCGAAGGCCTCAAGGCACCTCCACAGAGGTCTTGGAAACTCCAAGACTACATCCTAGCAGACGTAGCATCCAGCACCGAGCTCCAGGACTCCCTCTCAAATTACTTTGCAGAGAATGCGGCAAAGGGCACCTCTGAAGCCATGGTCTGGACGCGATGAAGCCAGTCATCAGAGGAGTGGCCATCAACTGCACAGTGGCACATAAGAGGAGGCACCAACTCCAACTCTCTGAGCTGGAGGCAGAGGTGTGGGAACTGGAATCACGATTCAAAAAACACCAATCCGTGAAGGCAGGCAGAGAACTCAAGAAGGCGAAAGCGATGCTCGAAATGCACTTGGCAGATCGGACGGCCCGGGCTCTGGCCTACACAAAACAATATTACTATGTATACAGCAACAAGGCCAACCGACTGCTAGTGCACAAACTGAAGAAGCTACACTCCCGGGATAAGATACTATCCCTGCAAGACCGGAGTGGCAAGCCCTGTTGCACAGAAACAGAGAAACTGGACATTATCACTGAACACCACAAGGGGATCATGTCCGGACCCGCCACAAGAAAAGAGGCACAATCCCAATACCTACTATCAGCCTGACGGGACCCCCTGCTCCCACAGATCGACACCCTAGAACTCTCTATCACTACGGAAGAGGTGTCAGACACAATTCGGTCCCTGAAGAACACAGCCCCAGGCCCCGATGGACTAACAGCTCAGTTCTACAAAAAGTACGCCCACATCCTGGCCCCCCCACCTTTCGTCACTGTATAACTCCTTCTTGACCACTGGTTCCATTACTCCTTTAATGGAGGAATCCCTGACGGTATTGATCCTGAAGCCAGGGAAAAATCCAGAACTCTGTTCCTCGTACAGACCGATTGCGCTACTGAACAATGACGCCAAAGTCTTCTCAAACATTCTGGCGTGCAGATTGGTAACATTCCTCCCAGATTTGATCCACCCAGACCAGACAGGGTTCATCCCAGGCCGCAGCACTTTCAACAACATCAGGCACACCCTAAACGTCATTGAATCGGCAGGCAGGACAGGAGAGCAGATGGCAATCCTGTCACTCAACGCGCACAAGGCATTTGATATGTTGGACTGGAGATATATAGAAGAAACCTTAAAACACCTGGGCTTTGGCCCGAAGTTCCGGAAATGGACCCTGGGCAATTACCAGCACCCAACCACAGCGCTGAGGATAAATGGCAACAAATCGCCCAGAATTCAGATTACCAGAGGCACGCGACAGGGTGGTCCTCTATCCCCGCTCATTTTTGCACTGTCCATGGAGCCGTTCCCCTGCAGAATCCGCCAAAACCCTCTGATAAATGGTCTGAGAGTAATGGGGGAAGCTTACAAAATAGCCCTGTACGCTGATGACGTTCTACTGGCTCTCACTAAGCCCGAAACCTCCCTGGAGGCCTTGTGGAGTGGACTGGACAACTTCGGGGCAGCCTCAGGGTTCTCTGTCAATCTCGAAAAATCAACAGCCCTAGGGATTTATACTTCAGGAGACTTGGTAGAGACACTAGCTGCCAGACACCCCATCCAGTGGGCCAGCTCACACTTCAGCTACTTAGGGGTCCAGGTCCCACGCAGAATAGAGAAAGCGTATAAGTTAAACTTTCCCTCACTATTCAGCGAGCTGCAGTCTGATCTGATAAAATGGCAAAAGCAAGAGGTGTTGTGGCTGGGAAGAATAACAGCAGTAAAAATGAACCTGGTACCAAGATTAGTCTACCACTGCCAGGCCCTCCCAATTTCCGTCCCCAGGAAAGACCTGCAGAAACTTCAAACAAATATCCTGAAATTCATCTGCAGGGGAAAAGAAGCCGCGAATAGCCAGGAGAGTGATGCTCCGGAGCACGGGGGCGGGAGGCCTGGGGGCTCCAGAGGTGGATAGGTACTCCCTTGAAGTTCAGCTCTCACTGGCCTTCACCTGGAAGCTAAACACCAACCAATCTCGTTGGATGAAGCTGGAGGAGGACTGGTGCCGCTGCCCACTAGAATCAATCCCGCACATCATCAGGGCCATCGACCCCCCCCAAAGCAGGGCCCCTAACCGCAACCAAGAATACTGCGGAAAACTGGAGGAAGGCAGCTAGGCGATGTTACTGCAGGAGCACAATGGGCCCCCTGTCCCTGATCTGGGATAACCCGAACTTCACCCCAGGGATTGCGCCGAACAATTTCGACAGCTGGAAGGCAGGAGGGCTGAAACATGTGCGGGACTTCTATGCAGAGGGCAATCCGCTAACATTTGAAGAATGCAAGGAAACATTTGGCGTGCCAGAAACCGAAAGATTTCGCTACACACAGCTTCGACATTGGCTCTCGCACGAGTCGATGAAATCGCATGGCAGTAGAGAACTGACAGCGCTGGAACGAACGCTCACAACACTTCCCCCCGCTGGGAAAATATTGGCCTTCTATAGACTGCTAGACAGAGGAGATCCCAATAAAAAGGAGGCCTACATGGAAAGGTGGGAAAGGGACATTGGCAGAGCAATCGAGATGGAAGAATGGGGTCATATTTAGACCAGAGTACAGAAGAGCTCAAATTTGTTACCAATAAGGAAGGGGTGATCAAAACATGCTACAGGTGGTACTTAACTCCAAGGACCCTGAACAAGAGCAACCCAGCGATCTCACCGCTGTGTTGGAGAGGCTGTGCAGACACTGGCACATTGTTCCACTTGCTATGGACATGCCCGATGTCCACAAAGTACTGGAAAGAGATTCTGGACCTTATCAAGCAGATCACCAGCCTAATGATTCCGTGGGACCCAGGGATAATCCTACTAGGTTGCACAGGAGACGGGTAATTCCCGTTGACCGGCAGATTGGCGAACCTATGCACCCAACTTCTCACAGCAGCAAAGATTTCTATAGCGAGTCTGTGGAACCATCCAAAGGGCCCTGCAGTTAGCTTGTGGTGGGCCAAATGTTGGGACATTGCAGTGGCGGAAAAAATAACTGCCGTCCGCCTGTGAAACAGGAACACATTTTTTGACACCTGGGCCCCCTTTTTGGACTACACAGAGCAGTTCCCCGGAATGGCGAAGAAACCACTGTCCCTCCGCTGGCTGACCAAATATGACTAGTGAAACCCGAACCCCGGCCAGATGCCCATATCGAACACACCCCCTGGGCTCAATGCACACACCCCGAAGCACACCTACTCTAGACGCTGATTATCCAGGACCTTCTGTGGAAATCAACAGTCCAAAACAGGACCCCCCATGATCTACAGCATCCCCACCCGGACTGACCCCACCTGCTCCCACTATCCCCTCTGTCCCCACTTGGTTATGTACTTGGTTTGTTGTGTTTCATCTCTGCACTTGTCTCTCGATAATCAAACTTATGCTGTTGAGATGCCTGTTTATTGTCAAAATCAAATAAAAAGATTTGTTGAAAAAAAAGAAAGAAGGAAGTGTTCACGAATAATAAGTCAGGATGTGGTACTTGGGGTCTCCCTCACCCACGTTTTCAGCACAGAACAAGGTGGGACTTTGGAGCACAGCACACACTCAAGCTTTCCCAGCATGAGCTAACAGTTCTGCTTTCAGTAATCAGGGCTTTCAGTGGTTAAGTCTCTTTTCTATCAAAAAGTCTCTTGCTGCTATGGGCCTGATGTATTTAAATAATAAACAAAGAGTTCCTTTTCACATATACATTGATGCCTTTTTCCACTCCCGAGTCGCCCTCTTCCGGGCTCGGAACCTTCTCAATTGTTAGCCTGCCTATGCCGGGTTCACTATGGCTTTCAACACAATCTTCTTTGCAACATTCACAAATCTTAATGTCCTTTTAAACAGTTCACTGTGGACATCCCTCAGCCGAGTGTGCTCTTGTCAGCACACTGTATTTCGGGACTTTACACTTCGTCCCCTCTTTATTAGCATCCCTCGTTCAGGGTTCACGCCTACCAATCTGTCAATCGCGCCTTTTCCATTCAACTCTTATGATGCAGGATCCACTTTCATTAGCTTCACAGTCATCTGTCGGTTAAAGACTTTCCACTGTTGTGAGAAACCTGAGGGTATTCTCACAAGCAGATTCCGGGAAACCCTTATTCAGGTGGCCAGGGAAGTTCTGGCCCTCTCTTATCCCAACCGTAGGGGAAGACGAGTGGGGAAGGATCACCTGGGTTAGGAAACCCAGGGATATGCTTGGGGGAATACTCCAGGTAAGGCACATTATTATACAGAAGAAAGGGATGAGGAAGATGTCCTTCGGACTTTGATAGGTTATACCAACTCGACCTCTCTTCCGCCTAAAGACTCTCCCTTATCCATATCCCCTCTCTACCAAAAACCCTTTCCACTCGAGAACCACAACTCCAACTATCCCCCCTGTTCAGGTCACAATAAAAACTCTGGTAATTTTTGTTTCTTTCACAAACCCTACCAATCTCACCCTTCTGAGTTTACCAAAACCCCTAGGACGAAGAATATAATTCCTCATGTCACCCCCACCTTTTCTGGTACGACGTCCTTTCATCGCGGGATGTTTTTTGGTGGGGTTTTTTACCTCGAAATTCTTTTCGAAAAAACCCATTTCATTTTTTAGAAAATGGGGGGCTTGAGAGGGTATCCCCCTAAAAAAATAAAAAAATGAATTAGATGGGTTCTTCGAGAAAAAAAATTGCAGTAAAAAAAACCAGCGAAAAAACATCCCGCAATGAAATGACATGGAACCCCTTTTCCTACCCGAATCCTTTCTCCTGACATGAAAGACAACTAACACTAAAGCCGTTTGTTTATTATTTCTAGAGCGCACCACACCCTAAGGTATTAGGGCGCATTACAAGACATCTTGGCAAGGTGAATACATAGATATATAACAAAGGTAAGTAGATACATACATACATTATGGTAAATGGTAGGTACATGGGTACAAGAGAAGGTACAGGCATGAGTAATAACATCAAAAGGATTAGATACATACATACATCAAGGTGAATGGTAGGTACATGAGTGCAAGAAGAAGTGCAGGCATAAATAGTTGACCTGACATGTCCCAAGCCAAGGGTCGGGCAATTGATCAGAACCACACACACCTGACAGCCCTTTCCTTTTCCCACAGGGATAAAAGTTGGAGCACAAGAGTGCAATTCGAGAAAGGCAGACCGCATGTCCAGAGAGCTAACTCAGCACAGAAGTTCAAGAGGAGTAGAAAGACGGCGCATACGAGAGGGTGACAAGGGTAGAAGTGACCTTGCCCTTTCCGACCAAGGCCCGTGAAACCTCAGCAGAAGGAATCGTAAAACCACAAACAGTAGCCAGCTTGTGTTGCAGCAGATGTCAACGGTACACAAGACACTCCTCCACTGATAATCAAGCCGAGGAGAGACGCTTGTCTCTGTGGTACCAACTTTGACTCCAAAGAGAAAGAAAGCAAAGCGGTTCATCACAGCCAGTGAGTCGAGGGGTGAGTCAATAAGAAACCAAACTGTGTTGAACGAAAAGTACCAAATGGCTAATTGAACTGTGAAAGCATGAAGAGCGATTGATGAGAAAGGGGGAAAACCAGCAACAAGGGTCTGGCAACACGTGGGTGCTCACTCAGGAAACTCTGGGCGATTACCCGATTGTTGAAATTACCATAACAAGAAGGCATTGGGAAAAGCGAGAAGGGGGTCAAAGCGGTAATTCAGGGGTCTTGTAAAATCCTCTGTACAGTTGAAAGTCTTTGACCGACAGATGATTGTGAAGCCAAGGGAAATTAATCCTGCATCGTAAGAGTTGAATGACAAAGGCACGATTGACAAGATTGGCACGAGTGAACCCGAACAAAGGATGCAGATAAAGAGGGTGCAAAGCGTAAAGTCCTGAAATATAGTGTGTTGACAAGAGTGAACCCGGCTGAGGGATGTCGACGGTGAACTGAACAAAAAGTCATTACTTTTTGTGAGAGTCACCAGCTAAATTGCATTGAAAGCCATAGTGACCCCGATCGGGGAAGGCGATCGAGAAACGCGAAACGTCGAGTCAGATCTGAGCCCCGAGGAGGGGGATCCAAGGGTGAGAAGCCAACACCCACTGACCCGTGAATGCAACAAAGTAAAGTACAAGAGGGAAAGCCTTTGAGCGCATGCCATGTCAAAGTAAACCCGATAAAGAGAAACTGATGTTCGGGATGTGTCTGATCCCAGAAGAGGGGGAACCCAAGGGTGAAGAACTATCACCCAAATAAAGCCAGAGAAGAACTTTTGTGGAACATTTATTATGGATACATTGAACTTGACAGGCCCTCGAGAGCAAGAGAATATAGCTATCGGAGGTCCCGGTATCGTCAAGGAACTTTCTAGGGATCTGCGCCGGAAGAGGGGGATCCAGGGTGAAAGGCATCACCCACTGTACATTTGAAAAGTAACTTTTGTTTACTATTTTGAATACATCAGGCTTCTGGCGGCAAGAGACTTTTTGTAGAAAAGAGACTTAACCACTGAAGGTACTGATTGCTGAGAGCGGAACTATTGGCTCGCGCTGGGAAAGCTCAAGCTTCTTTCTTAAGAACATTATCCCACACTTCTTTTTGTATTAAGCGTAAGGATTGGCAATATTTTATTTAGTATAGGCCCTTTTATTTGACAACGACACCACTAGGATTGTTTGATGGTCGTAGCTTGTTGCCATCTTAGATTTAGGTTTAGATGTTTTTCCAACCAACCTATACAATTTAATAAACTCCCTTGAAATGTGATCTCTTGTGTTTGTCTTTACTGTTGCCACCATGAGTTCCTTACATTGTACAGAGGATTTTACAAGACCCCTGTATGACCACTTTGACCCCCTTCTCGCCTTTCCCAAGGCCTTCTGGTTATGGTAGTTTCAACAATCTAGTAAACGCCAGACTTTCCTGAGTGAGCACCCACGTGCAGCTGGACTCCTCTGTTGCTGGTTTTCCCCCTTTCACATCAATCGCTCTTTTTAAAAAAAAAAATTATTTGAGTTTTATCGATTTTGAAACATATAGATAATGAGAACAGGTACACTTTTGTTATCTTCATATTGTTACACCAATTTAACATTGCATTTCAACAAAACCATACAACTGTCGCTATTGACATTTCCCTCCCTTTTACGTTAATTAGTCCCTACCCCTCGCCCCCTGCCCCCGAGACAGTCAATCGTTTTTGCACATTTCGTTGGCAGAGACGTATACTCCGTAGAGATTGGGACGTATGTCTTAATTTGTCCGCACATATTCATGGCTTGCGACAGTCCCTTTCACCTGCAGGTTGATGAGTGGTGTCTGGCCCTCACACGGGTGTATAGGTTGATGAGGCACAGGGTCGTCGGTTCAACTTCGTCCTTGGTTTGGGACGTGTAGTACGGCAAAGTCACACCAGATTTCTTCGTGGCACGCTGCTTTTCCATGGAGTGTCGCTGTGATTTTCTCCATCGTGTATATATTTGTTGCAATACTAATCCATTCCTTTTTTGCTCAGAGGTGTGGGGATTTCCATTTAATGACTAGGCCTGCTCCCGCTGCTAATAGCAGCAGGGATTCTAGTCCCTTTATCCTGACTAGTTCATCCTCGTCTTCTTCTAGGCCAAATAAAGTCAGGAGGGGTGTTGCATTTCTTTCGATCCCATCTATTTGTTTAATCCATCCCAGCACCTCGTTCCAATATATGCGTACTTTGGGGCAGTCCCACCACATGTGCCAGTAGTTGGCATTCGTTCTGCATTGCCTCCAGCATTTTGGGCTGTTGGTCTGATACATTTTGGATAGTCTGTGGGGGTCATATTGCCATCTATGAAGTAATTTTACTGCGTGAAGCTTATATTGTGCAGCGATTGATATTTGGGAGGTTGTTTTACAGATTGCTTCCCATACCTGTTGGTCGAATTCTCTGTTGAAGTCCTTTTCCCATTTGTCTTTAAGACTTAGGCTCGAGTCTTGACCTTTGTTGATCAGAGCGCTATACATGCATGATATCAGACCTTTATTCATGGTGGTCGTGTCGAGGATTTTTTCAAATGCGGTGAGTTCTCTACGTATCATGGCGCACCATTCTCATTTAGATAGGACGCCCTTTAGACATAGGTAGAGGAAACTCGGTATTGGGTGCAGTTGGAGGGCTTCCTCCGGTTCTGAGATTGCTATGAATTTGCCCTCTCTCCATAGTTGTCCAACTCTTTCAAGCCCTGCATCGAACCAGGTTTGGTACCTGAGGTGTTCAGGGATTTCCTCTCTGATTCCTGGGGCCCATAGGGGGGGGACGGCCATATGGTTATGCCTGTCATAAATTTTCCCTCATTCCATATGTCCCATATCGTCCCCAGAATGGGATGGTCACGCAGTATTCACGTGAGCTTTGGTCTGGGGACCCATAGCCATTCCGAGAGTGTCGCTGGGGTCAGGTTATCATTGTCCAGTTGGACTCATTGTAAGTCTTTTCTGTCTCTTAGATGAGGAACGAGGACTCTTAGCTGGACTGCCTGGTAGTATCGCTCTATGTCGGGGAGGCCGACCCCGCCTTGCTTGGGGAGTATGAGTGTTTCGTATGCCATTCTAGGTTTCTTCCCGGCCCATAGGAATCTGATTATTGCCCTTTTCACCTGTTTAAAGAAGTCCTATGGGATCTTCACGGGGAGACCTTGGAATTAATGTAGGAAACGTGGGAGACTAACCATCTTGATGGCATTGAGGGGTTGCCATCTCGCGCGGCCAGCGTCGAATGCGGCGAGTAGTTGTGGAAAGTTGGCCTCGTATATGTCGGCAACATTTCACGTCAAGTTAATGCCCAGATACCGGAGTGTCGGGCCTCCAACAGTATGGCCCAGTTGGGTGAACTCAGATAGTTGGTGCATGGTGGGTTTGTGTAGCGGGAAGAGAATGAACTTGGCTCTGTTGATTTTGAAGCCTGATAGTGAGCCGTATTCGTCGATGAGTTGTATAGCGCAAGGTATTGATGTCATGGGGTTTTGCACATGGAGTAGAATGTCGTCAGCATATAGGGCCAATTTGTATTCCCTTACGTGTACACGTAAGCCCTCCACACTTTCGTCTGCTCTAAGCGTTTGGGCTAGGGGTTCCAGAGATAGCACAAACAATATTGCAGAGAGGGGGCATCCTTGCCTCGTGCCTCTACTCAGAGAGAACCAGCGAGAGTACTGTGAGTTCACTGTTACGGATGCTCGAGGTGAGGTGTATACTGCTTTAGTTCCTAGCGAAGTGTCGGGCCGAAGCCTATTTTCTTTAATGTTGCTTTCAGAAAGTGCCATTCGACTCTATCAAACGCTTTCTCTGCGTAAATTGAGGTGTATTTGGTATTTTCTTGGCCTTGTGTATCAGGTGGAGGCTCTTGCGAGTGGAGTCGGCTCCCTGTCTACCAAGGATAAACCCAACCTGGTCATTGTGGATTATGAAGGGCATGTGTGTTTCCAGCCTTGCAGTGAGGACCCGCGTGTATATTTTGGCGTCAATGTTGAGGAGAGAAATAGGGTGGTAGGATGCGCACTGCTTGGAGTCTTTGCCGTCTTTAGGAATTACTGTGATTAGTGCTTTGGAGAAGGATTCGGGTGCGGAACCAGTCTGGAGAATGTGGTTAAAGAGCTCGGCCATAAATGGGAGGAGAGGTTAATGAAGGTTTTGTAGAACCCTGCCGTCTAACCATTGTTCCCGGGGGCTTTTCCGGTCGGGAGCCTTTTGATAGCGTCTTCTATATTTCTTTGTCAGTGATGGGGGATTCAAGTGCATCCGCTATTTCCTGGGTTAGTCTTGGGATAGTTATCTTGTTAATATATTCTGTGATGACCGCCTCATCTGGTATGGCTTCAGAGGTGTATAATTTCTCATAGGAGTCGGCGAAGGCCTCAGGGATGTTGATGGGGTGTTCCGCATGAGGGTCGTTTTCATTTTCTATGATTGACACCCATCTTTCTACTTGTTGTCCTCGTAGCCTGGCTGCTAGCAGCGTGTCTGCTTTGTCTCCTTTCTCGTAATGTTTCTGTTTCAGAAATTGGAGTTTGCGCAGGACTTGGCCAATCTCCAATTGATGCAGTTCCTCTCTCTTCCTGGTTGCCTCCGCTATTCTCTTTTCTCTCTCGACGCCGATGGATTGTGCGCAAAGGTCTAATTGTGATATTTCGTTTCTGAGCTTATTTTCTATCAGAGTACGCTCCCTTTTCTTTGCGGCCCCTTCCTTTATTACATCAATCGCTCTTTATGCTTTCACAGTTTAATTAGCCGTTTGCTACTTTTCGTTCAACACAGTGCAGTTTCTTATCGACTCTCCCCTCGACTCACTGGCTGTGATGAACCGCTTGGCTTTCTTTCTCTTTGGAGTCAAAGTTGGTACCATGGGGACAATCATCTCTCCCCGGCTTGGTTATCAGCGGAGGAGGGTCTTGTGTACTGTTGACATCTGCAACACACGCTGGCTATTGTTTGCGCTCTTACAATTCCTTCTGTGGAAGTTTCACAGGCCTTGTCCGAAAGGGCAAAGTCGCTTCTCTCCTTGTCACCCTCTCGGTATGCACCGACTTTCTCCTCCTCTTAAACTGCCGTGCTGAGTTAGCTCTCATTTCATGCGGTTGGCCTTGCCCGTCTTGTACTCCACCTTTAATCCCTGTGGGGAAGGGAAAGGGCCGTCAGGTGTGTGTGCGGTTCTGGTCAATTGCTTGACTTTACCTGACTCTGGTGTTGGGATGTCAGGTAAATGGCTCGAGTGTTAGTCCGTCGTCCTTCATAATATGCGTAAGTGTTCGCGTCGGAAAGGGGGGGGCTAAAGTGTATGTGTATTCTATGTGGTAGGTTGGGGAAAAGTTGTCGGAAGAAGGGGGATACATGTCTCACCCATCAGTGTCCCACTTCCACTCCCAGAGGATCCACCATCCAGGTGATGCTCCCTCACTGGTCCACCCCCAGGAACTGGATCCAATAATAATGGCCATGTCCTGGCCACCTGGAGGACAGACCCCCAGGGACTAGTCAGGGAGACACATTCAGGTTTCTCAGAGGGTCGACTGTCAAGTTTCAGGAGCTGCCGATCTGCAGTCGGTGGGTGTGCCTGTCCTTGTAGGTGCACAGGAGGGATACAGTGGCCCTCATTATGACCCTGGCGGAAATCGAAAAACGATGGCGGAAATGCAATACCGCCATCGAATAGCGCTCGGTGCGACTATGACCCGTCACCGCAAAGTACGAAGCCATTAGCGACACCGTAGTGAACGCCAACGCTAACTGCACCAAGCACGCGCGCGCGCGCCATGCCAAACCGCAAACACCACCATGGTGCAACGGTACGCCAATTCCGACCCTAGCGGACATGTACCTAACGCCATCAGGCATGGCGGAATGTACCATTCCGCCATGGCGAGAAGTACGGCATCGCGAATCAACCGTAAACGGCCCCACTGAGTGCCTGTACACCGCTCCCTGCCCACAAAGTACAACTCCCCGTAGGTGCAATGAAGCCACAATGCAACCATTGAAATGTACAAGTCACCCATGCATGCCAACGAACAAAAGAAACACAAGAGGGGCCAATGGGAGCTGCAGGGCACAGATGGCACGAATACAGAAGCCATCCCAATGGACATGACCACAGTCCCCCACCAAGAAACGCACGCAAACACAGGCACCTGTGACCAGCAATATTCCGAAAACCACATCATTCAACCAGTCCACCTGGCTGACCGGCATCTGTTACACAAAACCCAATCCCCCGCCCCTGAGCATGACAACATTCAAACTGGCATATTGGCAGCCCCCATCCCTGACCTCACTGGGCTTCGTAGGCAAACGCGCACAGCACAGTACCACGCAACTAAACCCCGAAGCTGGAACCCAATGCAGATCTCCTCACAATACATCGCCCCCCAAATAGGCATATGCCACATCACTTGCAAAGAAAAACGCTACACGGGCCAAATCAGAATAGAAATTTTATGCACATCAAAATCACCAAGCACATACAGCCATCAGGCCATGAACTCAAAAACACTAATCACCATTGTGGGCTGCTTCCGCAAGAAATGACCAGCCACTA
The DNA here is from genome assembly GCF_040938575.1 of Ambystoma mexicanum. Taxonomy (NCBI): domain Eukaryota; kingdom Metazoa; phylum Chordata; class Amphibia; order Caudata; family Ambystomatidae; genus Ambystoma; species Ambystoma mexicanum. Next base: position 1,304,296,109 of record NC_090932.1, read on the forward strand.
CCTGTGTGTCGCCCTGTTCCCCCATGGTACACAGAGCCACATTCACGTACGAAAAGGCAACATGGAAGCGCACAGAACCGCAGGGCCGTCCCAATGGGGAGGCACTAGTCCAGCTGAAAGGCCGAAATGTTGCTCCGAGCCACCAGTACTGCGTAAGGGCATGTTGCCCATTGGCGATCGTCCCATAAGATCGTAATGCTGCTCCACTGATTAACACGAAGCAGCAGGTGTCGGGAGTAAAATCCATCTGCAGGAGTGGCATACAGATGGCAGTGGCAAAAGGGGAGGAGATACCTGTCAACCAAAAGAAAAGAAAAAGAACAGAATGGCCATCAGAACTACATACCAACAACTCACTTCAATGATCACACGAAATCCACAGCCATATGCATGCTAGCCCACTCCAAAGGAACATCACCACCCCAAAACCACTTGCGACTCATAACCATCTATATCGAGGTGCAAACACCATCACAAACGAGTGTCTGAGGGCGCCTCGAGACAGGGAGGGCTCAACAAGGCCAGATGGACGATGGTCCCACTATGGCAGCCCTGCATCACATAGCGTAGGGGAGGCGGATAGATCCCAAGAAGCCCTGTACATGGCAAACTCTGTATCAAATCACCTGCCCATGCATCCATCCATCATTCCCTCATCCCGGGATCAAAATGCCTGAATAATTACTCACATAACATTAGAAACATCCATTGAGTCTGTGCGTTATGCAGCCTGCTAAATCCACAGTGCCCCAGCCCGTAATTCCAGTGTTGTGAAGTAACATGTATTTGGGAACGGACGGCCTCATCGCCCACGTAGCTATTGCGCTTCCCAAACTATTCATATCAATCATTGCTCCCTCGCCATGGGCCCTGTCTCAAGGACATAGAACAATAGAACGTTACATTTGCAGTCAGACCTGTGGGCATCTCCTCGCCGCTAGCTGGAAACCGAAAGCGCCGCCCTTCGAATTCCTCATTTGCAACATCACGTCGAAAAGGCATCTGTGGCCGTTTGAAATCACTAATTATTCCATCGAGTGCGGCTGTGTGTGAAAATGGCAACTGCCTTCACCCACGAATGGGACGCCCCGCCCGTCGTTGCAACTCGGTACAGTGATGCATGAGGGCCCACCGTTACTCGAGTACTACGTCCCACTGACCCCTCACAAGTCTGTTCGCGACTGCACAGATAGTATGTGAAACAATGGGACCACAGCAGAATGAACATATCAACCAATCTTACACGGCCATCGGGTACAAATACATGATTGCAATAGCAAGATACAATTCCCCGAATTGCAGCGTTGTGCGCGGGACGTGCTCGGCCAAAGGGGAGAGCAGTTTGCACAGGTGGAATCAATCACCACAGGTGGAGGCCATACAGCCTGAAAACACATAAATTGCACAGCCAGTCTCCTCCCACAACCACACCGAAATGCTACCGGCAGGACTCGCGATGTTGGCCCTGGGGGACCTGATAGCACTGCAAGTGCTCCGACTCCAAGAAGTAGACGAACACCAACTACAACCAGCCGCACGGAGGAGGAGGAGGCCAAGGCAGGGCCAGCAAGGCCCACCAGCACAGCCACTACCACCACGCAGGCAGCCCGCAATTCAACGCCTCCGAGCACATCCGTTCAACCTCACTGATGAGCAGATCCACACCCTCTACCGTCTGGACCGGGACACCATAGCCGCCATTGTGGACATGACACAGGCTGACCTTGTCAGCATGATAGATAGCCCAACCGCCATCCCACCCCTACTGAAGGTGGTGTCTGTACTCCACTTCCTGGCCACAGGCACCTACCAGCACACAGTCGGACAGTTGCATGGCATTTCTCAGCCACTGTTCTCACGGACACTATTGCAAGTGCTCGATGCCCTCCTGAAGCACGCAGACGACTACATCTCTCTACCACGCTCGGAGCAGGAAATAACCAACACAAAAGTGGGATTCCATGCACTTGCCGGCATACCGGGTTGCATTGGTGCCATCGACTGCACCCATGTTGAATTGGTCGTCCCACATGCCATGGAGGCCCAGTACCGCAACCGAAAACAATTTCATTCCCTGAATGTACAGATGGTGTGTGACTCCAACAGGATCATTACACATTGTTGTGCCCGATTCCCTGGATCAACCCATGATTCTATGGTCTTGAGGAACTCTACAATACCACGCTACATGGAGCGACACGCAGGGAACAGATCCTGGCTACTCGGTGAGTCTCATTACATGCATGATGATGTGGGGCATGTGAATTGTCAATGACCTGCCAGGAAGGGGGGGGGGGGGTGTGCGTACGTATCAATGGCATTCCACATCATACGTTTCTCGTCCACATACAGGTGATGCTGGATATCCACTGAAGAGATGGCTCCTCACACCAGTCCGGAACCCACGGGACCAGCATGAGGAGGACTACAACCATGCCCACTCACGTACCCGTGTAGTCATTGAACAGGCATTCGGCCTACTGAAGACCCGTTTCCGCTGCCTCAGCAGGTCTGGCGGGGCACTCCTGTACCGCCATGAGAAGGTTGCAAAGATGGTGATGGCATGTGTCATGCTCCACAACATGTGCGTACGTAGAAATGTGCCCATGCCCCCTGACGCAGAACTGCAAGCACCTGATGATGGTCATGATGAGGGTGGGGATGTGGCAGCACCTCATGGAGTCTGCGAGGCACCGGAGGGCCGTGACATTCGTCAGCATCTCATTGATGTATGCTTCTAGCACTCACGCCTGGTGGCTGATACATGGACACGGGACTCGTGGCACTGCGTGTGTCTGGGACATGCACAATATGGACTGTACGCCTATGATGGCCTAGTACACAAAGATCAATGTCCACACTTCTCATTGGTTGATCGTGCACTTTTTATGGCATATGTGATATCATGTTGAACACCCTATCGACCCGCCACCCAAGTGAGCCCAACACACCCCCTCCACCCTCCTACCTCCCCCCCGAACACCAGTGTCCAAAGATGCTCATTGTCAGTGGGCTGTCGCTATTGCATGCCCCCTCTGCGGGTATCAGGGGCACCCCTGCCTGTGGAGCGCAGGTTCCTTCCAGATCTACGTTGGGGGCTGCCCTGGACGGAACTTGCAACGGATGATGTGTCTGCCTGCTCACGTCCATGCATGTCCCTAAGGGTTTGCGAGAGCTCAGTGAGCACACGGCGCACTGCGGCAAGTTCGGCACATACGTCTTTGGACGTCGCATGCAGTTCCCCCCTCAGGCTCTCGGTGCTACTCTCCATTTGGACTCTCAGGCTCTCGGTGCTACTCTCAATTTGTGCCCTTAGCGTCTCTGTGCCTCTCTCCATTTCTGCCCTAAGTGTCTCTGTTGATGTTTCTATGTCTGCCTTGGTGCCCCCACATTCATCGGCATGGCCCTTGAGGAGTGTGGCCATTTGCTGCTGTTGGACGATTAACTTGTCGAGGGACTGTTGCCTCTGCTGGGCCATGGCCATTTGCGGTGGTGTCACAGAGGGGCTGTTGTCCTCATGTTGCCTTGCCACAGGGCTTGTGGGGGATGGCCAGTCGTCGTCTTGTGACTGCACCTGCGTGGTATCCTCATGTTGTACGGGATGGGACAGACAGGGGGATTGGGACAGGTCATGGATGGATCTGACCTCGACATCCCCGTCTTCTGTGTCCGAGCATGCTGCCATCAATGGGGTGTCACCTATGGTGCTGCTGCCACCAGAGGCAGTGCCTTCTGTGGCATCCATTGGGGGGACCTGTGGTGGTGGTGTTGTGGCCATGCTGGCTGCTGGGGTGCCTGTTGATGTTCCCTCCTCTGTGCTGCCACCTGATTTGTGCTGCTGCCGTGTCTTGATGCGTGCAGCTGAGGTGGAGGGTCTCTGGCCGTTGGTCTTGGCCCTCTTTGCAGGTGTGCTGGTAGGGGTGTCCTGTAGCTCGTCGTTTGGATCGGACCCTGTGGTGGAGTAAAGGAGGGCGAGGGTTATTGATGGGTCAGTGGGAATTGGAATGGCATTGTATCACATGCATTGGGGTGGTACCTGAGGGTGATTTGGGTCGGGGTCTTGGAGGTGCTTTGATTTGTGTGTGGAGTGAGGGTGCAGTTGTTTGGCAGCCTGCAGTTAGGGTGTGCCTGCTGCACGTGTAGTGCGTGTATTAGGGGTTTTTAATTATTTATGTATTTATTGTGGGTTTTGACGTGCGCTTTCAGGCCGATGTGTGTGGACGTTCTCCTGGACATGTGTTTCTGTTGCACTATGTGGACGCATGGTACTTCACATGGATGGACTGTGTGGATTTGGCATTGTTTTATCTGGCCCACCTACCTGAATCTTCGGATGTCTGCACTCCTTTCTCCATCCCTCCGACTCCCTCTATGCTCTCCATTCCGATGGTGGAGGCACAGATTTCTTCCCAGGGGGTCAACTTGATGGGTGATTCAGGACCTCCCCCGGTGGCTGTGGCAATGTTGCGGTTGGCAGAGAGTATGCTGCGGACGCGTATCCGCAGGTCGTCCCATCGCTTGCGGCATTGCTGTGGGGTGCGGGGTGCGGTCCCCACCGCACTTACCCGCTGTGCCACCAGAGCCCATATGGCCTTCTTGTTTGCAAGTGCCGTCCTGGTCATTTGCGTGGAGAAGACGACGGCAGCATTCTCCTGGAGGGTCTCTGTTAGCACGGTGAGTTCCTCACGGGAGAAGTGGACCTGCCGCTTGCGGTCGCACGCTTTCTTCGCTACTTTTCCCATTTTTCTTGGTTTCGCTAGGGTGGTTGACGGGTTGGGGTGTGTTTCAGGGTAGTGATTTTAGTGGTTGTGTGGTTTTGGTGTTTTTATAGGTGTACGCCGGGATGTTTCCCGTTCCGGGCCCATGTTTTAACTTCCGTTTCCGTATATTTCCGGGCACCGTACTTTCCGGTAGGCGCACACTGCGGTGACCGCTAAGAGGGGTGGCGGTATTGCACCTAGGGCGCCGTACGGCAGCGGTGTGGGCCGTTTTGGGGTCATTTCCGCCATCGCGGACTTTGCACTTCCGCCGTGGCGTGGTGCTCGTGCCCGATGGGTCGGAATGGGCCGCACTTTGCTCCTTCGTACAATGGCGGAAACGCTATTTACGCTGTGGCGCTCCGGTCAGTCGCTTTCCGCAAGGGTCGTAATGAGGGCCAGTGTCCCATTATGGGGGGGATAAGAGCGGGCTCTTTTGGATGAGTAGCAGCGCTTGCTTGTGCAGGGAAGGTACTGATGGGATTGTAGGCATAGGCAATTAGTCATGAATGAGGGCATCAAGCAGCAGGGCTAATAGAGGACCAGCGGATGATGTGGTGGGCAATGCAATAGATACAGTGACACATTGGCTTGGACCAGTAACACACTTACTTTTCTCAGTGTGGATGTCATGTTGGATGTCTCTGGCTGCTGTGGCCCAAGAGGGCATGGCTGTACATGGCGGAGAGAGGCTGAGAGCAATGAAGGCCTTATGAACAGGCCTTCGGAAATGGCTGCCTCTGCCTTCCGGCTCCATGAATGCGGGTCTTTTTCCACAGACACGGGGGAATTGGATCTCTTCATTTTCTCATGTGCAGGCGTCTTTGCGGTAGACCACCTCGTGACATCGGCCATCTTGGCAGGGACTGCCTCCAGGCAGGATCCTATTGTGTCTGCAGGCTGGGGCGTCCAAGGTGGTGCCAGGGGGATCAGGGCCTCAAATGATGCAGCTGAGAGCAACAAAGGCCTTATGAACTGGCCTTCGGAAACGGCTCCACAAAGGCAGGTCTTTTTCAATGGTCACTGACCAATCAGATCTCTTCATTTTCTCGGGTGCAGGCTTCTGTGAGGTAGACGACCTCACAGAGGTGACCATCTTGGCAGGGACTGCCTCAAGAGGATCCCGGGCAGTCAGGGCCTCAAATGATGCAGGGGAGTGCAACACAGGCCTTTTGAACCGGCTCTTGGAAATGGCCAGCTCTGCCTTCCGGCTCCATGATGGCAGGTCTTCTTCCATGGTCACTGGGTAATCAGATCTCTTCATTTTGATGTGTGCAGGCTTCTGTGAGGTAGACGACCTTGCGGGAGCAGCCATCTTGGCAGGGACTGACATCAGGCAGAATCCTATTGCTTCTGCAGGCTGGGGGTGCAAGGTGGTTCCAGGGGGTCAGGGCCTCAAATGATGTGGCTGAGAGCAACAAAGGCCTTATGATCTGGCCTTCGGAAATGCCCGGCTCTGCCTTCTGGCTCCATGAAGGCAGGCCTTTTTCCACAGTCCCGGGCCAACCGGATCTCTTAATTTTCTCAGGTGCAGGCTTGTGTGAGGTAGACGACTTTGGGCTGTGGCCATCTTGGCAGGGACTGCCTCCAGACAGGATCCTATTGCCTCTGGAGGCTGTGGTGTGCAAGGGATTCCCAGATGGGTCAGGCCCTAAAATGATGCGGCTGAGAGCAATGAAGGCCTTATGAACCGGTCTGTGGAAACGGCTGGCTCCGCCTTCTGGCTCCATTAAGGTAGGTCTTTTTCCACGGTCACTGGCCAATAAGATCTCTTCTTTTTCGCGGGTGCAGACTTCTGTGAGGTAGACAACCTTGCGGCAGCGGCCATCTTGACAGGATCCTATTGCTTCTGCTGGCTGGGGTGCAGGGGTTCAGGGTCTCAAATGATCTATTGTAAGGGTGCAGAAGGAGGAGACTGACACACAGGGGGCATAGTGGTTTATAGACTTTTATTGTTTAAGAAAATAAAGCAAAAACCTAACTTTCCCTAACTCTAAGAGGGGTTTCCCTGTCTCAACTAAAAGACCAATGGATCCGTCAGAATGTCTGTGTAAATCTGTGTCAAAACCCTACTTGTATCCCTTACACTTAATACTAAACTAAAGATAATGTAGACTCTCTTGGTCCAGAAGAATGTCTCTCTTCTTCTGGACTGCAGGTAGAAATTTGTTTCCAAGTATTGGCTACTTCTTAGGGCAATGACTCCATATCAAAATACAAAAGTTAAAGTTCGAGCAGTTCTCTTTCGCAGATACAATGCCTACCTTCTAACAGTCTGTATCATAAAGTATTGGCAACTTTGGTTACCTTCTCCTAGTATCGTGGTTTAACAGTTCAAAACACCCAGGCGAAATGACTGTAAAAGTAAGACAGACACAAGTGATCACAGTTCAAGGGTTTTTATTGAACGTTATCAGGGGTATGAAAAATGCCTATCTAAACCTAAATCCAAGATGGGAGCAAGCTACGACCATCAAATAATAATAATACAGTCCTAGTGGAGTCTATTCAAATAAAATGGGCCTATACTAAAAAAAAGATTGCAATCCTTACCGCTAAGTTACAAAATAGTGTGTGATAATGTTCACAAAAAGAAAGAAGTGTTCATAAAATGATAAGTCAGGATGTTTAGGCTGTTGCCTTCGTTTTTTAGCATGGGCGAAGGCGGGTCACTCCAGCACACTCCGGGGCTTCTCTGGCACAAGGTCACAGTTCCTTTCACCAATATCAGGGCCTTCTGTGACCAAGTCTCTTTTGTGTGCAAAGTCTCTTGCCTCAGAGGACCTGATATACCATAAACCACAAAGAAAGTTCCTTTCTCAATGTGCACTTTGGGCGATTTACTCTTCACCCTGGATCCCCCTGAGCGGGACTCTGATCCTTCTTTCGCCTTTAGCATCAGGCTCAGACCAACTTCAATTTTTAGGCACCCATCAGTCGGGTTCACATTTGCCACTCCAATCTTCTCGGATGTGTTACTTTTCACGCAGGATCCGCCTCTTGCGGGTTCAGAGCCCTTTTCTCCAGTTAGTCCCCCTCGGCCGGGCTCAGACCAATTTCAGTTTACAAACAATCGAAGACTTTCGAATGTACACAGGATTTAACGTAACCTGCTGCAGGACCCCTTCAATTTCACAGTTCAACAATTCTTCCCCATTCAGAGGGGGGCACCAAACAGAAACCTTCAAGTGAGCACTCATGTGGCGCCAGACCACTCTGTATCTGGTACTTATCTTGGTTTTCACAAAGTTCAATTGTGTACAAGTTCTCTTTCTTCATAAAATGTTGCTGCTTGCAACCTTGAGCATATCAAGGTTTCTTTAGCTCACCGGCTGTGCTGAACTCATTGGCGTTATTTTGCCGTTGGAGTCAAGGACAGCACCACGGTGGCAACCGCTTCTCCCCGCCTTGGCTATCAATGTGGGAGGGCACTGTGTACCTTTGACACACGCTACACCGTTCGTCAGATGCAACTCCCGGTCTTATGTTCCATTTCCTTGAGGCTTCTTGAAAGTCGCAGTTCTATGTGGTTTTCCACTGGGCAAGGGCACTTCCCTCCTTGTCGTCCTCTCAGATCTTGCAGCCTTTCTCCTCGGTTTAAACTGCCATTCCCGAATTGCTGTTTCCTCGTGTGTTTTGCCTTGCTCAGAGTGTGCTCCCGTGCTCCGCCTTTTTATCTGTGTGGGGGAAGTGTGATGGAAGTCAGGTGTGTGCAATTATCAGTAATAGCCTGACTCTGCCTGGACCTTGTGTTGGGATATGTCAGGTATATGGCTCTGGTGTTAGTCTGTTGTCACTCATGATGAACTGTCTGTGAGAATGTTTTGTGTCAGAAAAGGGGGTGGTTGAGTTCCTAGGTATCCTACCTGGTAGGATGGGAAAAAGGTGTTACAGTGAAGGGGATACCGCGTCCCACCCTTCAGTGTCCCACTTCCACTTCCCGAAGACCCTCCATCCAGGTGATCCTCCCACACTGGTCCACCCCCAGGAACCAGATCTAATAGTGATGGCTGTGTCCTAGCCACCTGGATGACAGATCCCCGTGGACTAGCGGGTGAGACACCTTCAGGATGCTCACAGTTAACAGGAGAATGACTCCCTTCTCCTGGTATTTTTTTCACTTGGTCACACAGTTCCACATCACCAGGGGGAATGACTCCCTTCCCTTGGCCTCTCTCTCACTTTGGTTTCACAGTTCCATATTACCAGTTAGAATGACTCCCTTCCCCTGGTCTACGTATAATATAGCGTCAAATCCACAGTTCTCAAAGGTTAGAAGGGTCCACAGCGCTGGCTTCTCCTCTTCTTTGATTGGACTCACTTGATATCTCTCTTTACCAGATATATTGCGACGAAGAAGATAACTTGTGATATTTTCTGATTTCGAGTTCCAGGCCCTGACTTCTCTTTCTCTTCGGTTTGGCCCACTTGGGTCACTCTCCTGCCAAGCGTGACCATGAGGAAGACACCTTGCTTCCTGATTCGGGTCTCAGACCCTGCCATGCGCTCACGCCATCCACACGCTGCTGATCCCCACAGTCCCCATGTCAGCCCAGGTGCAGCGCTCCCACTTACCTGTCAGTGTCTTCCTTCTTGGCATCTATATCACTGCTGGCGCCTGTCCACCGGTCGCAGAAACATGCATCCCGGTGGCCAATGCCATGTTTCTGTCACCATGCATGCCCTATGGCCTGGCTGCTGGGTTTCGCGCATGTGCGGTATGGTGAAAATGGCATTGGATGGCAAAAGATGACAACCAAGCACACAAGCACCTCGCTCTCGTGCCACTGGTATATTTAAACCCCAGGTCTCTGTAGTCAAGTGTGTCTTATTGCACTCCAGCAGACAACTAGGTTGCTGCTGCTATTTGTTCTCAGATCCTGTTCTCACTCTGGTCTGCCCTTTGACAGCCCTTCCCTCCTGGCTCCAGTCCTTCATTGCCCTCTACCTGCCCTCTGCTGGTAGCCGTTCCCTTTGTCCTCTGTTCCCCTTCTTGCCCTGGGACTGCCTGCTCCTTTTCCTTGCCTTTGCTTTCCTGCCTCCATCTCCTGCTTGTCTGTATCCTTTTCATCTGCTCCTGTTTTTCCTCTTTAAGAGTGTCTGTTACCTGACTCTGTTACCAATGCTGCACCTCCCCTGGCAGTGTTCGCACAGTCTCTACATCACAGAAATACAGGGGAGGCATCTACGTGGTGTGAGGAGTTGGATTGACAACACCAGGTTCCATATTCCTGGGGTTTGCCGAACCGATTTCCCACATTACTAGTGCAACAACGTCCTGAGGAGCCTCGTTGCAACAGATCAGTGCGCTAGATGAGGTACGAAACTCTGGAGGGATGCTGCCCTTGACAGACCCAGGTTTCTCTCACTCTTCGGTTCAGCCCACTTGGCTCACTCTCTCACCAAGTACTGCCACAGCCAAGATTCCTTGCTTCTTGTTGTAGGGCCACTGGCCCCAGTTTCTCTCACTCTTTGGATTAGCTCACTTGGCTCGCTCCCTCGCCAAGTACTGCTACAAGCAAGATGACTCGCTTCTTGGTTTGGGTTCTAGACCCCTCTTTGTTGCTACAGCGCTGAGGAAGCATTCCTCAGATGCAAAACCCTCTCAACGCCTACCTCTCATCCCTACCGGGCCACCCGTACTCCCCAATATCTGCTATTGAGATCGGGTAGCACTCTGGTTCTTCCTGGGATCAGGTGTCTTGATGGCAGCACCAGCGTTCCTTCTCCCTCGGTCCGTCGGCTGCCTGGGTCTGCACTCTGCTTCCTTGCTTCACGTCACGCTGTCACAAGACCGTCTGGTCCACCTGGTCATGGCTGTGCCACTGCACAGTTCATCAGGGCTGGTGGGGAGATTGTTTCTTGCTCGACCTCCTCTGGACTTCCACGGCTGCTTTCTTGCATTATGATTGCTATTCAAAACTCCAGGTTTTGTAGCGGGCTGAAGACACATAGTCCTTCTCCTGTTTTCCTTTTATAATGCAAGCTCCTCCCTGGCACAATGTCAACACCTGTAATTGTAGTAGTGTCCGTCATTATTCCTCCTATGGCCCCCTCATCCCAATACTTGACTTAGACAAAGGATCGTCTTCATCCCAGTACCTTTGGTTATGTCAATCTCACCTATGTTACAGAAGTACATGGGCCTACTCTCACTATAAAGTTGGAAGTGGGGTATAAGGAATGGAGGGGTGTATACGGCATGGGTGTAAAGTGAGTATACATCGTTCCCCTGAGATGTTCTCCCTTGTCTTCAGAGGGGACTTCTTTTCCCATGAGATCCTCCTGCTCAGTACCACCCCCAGGGGGACTATCGGGTAGCAGCCTTACCACCCTGGCCTCATGGAAAGGGTCTCCCCCTCGGGGTGAAGTCACGACATTTTGGGAGTTATTGCATACCCTTCCCCTAATGCTGCTGACTTCCTCATCTTCTGAAGGAAAATGGGACAGGAAATAAACGTTTCCTTGTTCCCTTACTTTTCTGTGTTCCGCAGTTAAACAGAAGGGTTGAAGATCAAGGTACAAGCTCATTATCCTTGGGTTGGTGTCTTTTCTAAGGCTGAGTTATTTAAGGGGTAAATGACTTGTGATTAACTTAAACGTTCTAACTGTGAGGTAATATTTGAGGTATCCTATGGCCCATTTTATCACTAAAACCTCCAATTCAATGGTGGCATAATTTCTTTCTCGTGGAAATAGTTTCTCACTGATATAAAGCACAGTAGTTTCCACTCCATCATATTCTTGTGATAAAACTGCCCCTATCCCCACATTGGAAGCATCTGTTTTAAACAAAAATGCCTTGGTAAAGTTGGGAACTTTTAAGATGGGCTTACTGCATAGAATTGATTTCAGGGTATCAAAATAGACCTGATCTTCTTTTTGCTATTGTAATTTCTGAGGTTTGGCATTCTTTAACTTATCAGTTAAACAGAAGGTGATGGTGGAATCATTAGGGAAGAACCTGCAATAGTAACCAGTAAATCGTAGCAAAGCCCTCAAATCCCTTTTGGTTTTAGGGATGGATGTTTCTTGAACAGCCCAGACTTTTTCTAACTGCGGCTGGACCAGTCCATTTCCCACAAAGTAACCTAGGTACTTAACTGCCAATTACGCTAATTGGCATTTCTTGGGGTTGGCGGTTATGCTTGCTCGTTTGAGGACTCTTGTAACTTCATACAGATGGTACATATTTTCTTCCCAGGTTTTGCTATGAATGACAATATCGTCCAGACAAGCATCACAAAAACTTGAATATGGCCGCAGAATCTGGTGCATTAACCTCTGGAAAGTGGCAGGAGCCTCATGGGGCAAGATTAATCATGGCGAGATAGACGGCTGTGCCCAGTCGGTCAAGAAGATCATCAATCCGTAGAACTGGGTAGTTGTCAAAATGGGGCACAGCATTGAGCTTTCTAAAGTCTATGCAAAACCTCCATGATTGAGCTGGTTTGCCACCAGGACTATTGGCGAGAACCACAGACTTAGGGATTGTTTCATAATATCCGCGGTCAGTATTTGTCATGACTGTGCCACTGGCACACCAATTGGCACCCACCGTGGGCTATTTGGGACTCATTCATCTCTAATACTCCCTCGACAATACCTATTAATATTTTTGTCTTGACTTTCGGTTTGCAAGACTTTGGAACTTTAATTTTCCAAACTACATGTCCCATAATGCACCTTGTGGCAGTTCCCATTGCCATTCCCTGGCTATTCCTATGCAGCAGTCTTAGAACTACAGTCCCCAGAAGCGTTAGAGATCAGTGCAGCTTTCACTTTCCTAGGACCAGAGAGGGAGGAGGCCAATTACCTTCAGGTGTGCTCCACCACTTGTTATTAATTAGCCTGCTTCAGCACAGGGCAGGTCATTATTTAAGCAACTGCCTGCAGGAGGACAGGTCTCTTGCATTGAGCTTGCTTCCAGCCCTTTGTTGCCTTGATCCTTGGATTTCTGCTGTGTCCTGTTGTTGCCAGAATATGCACCAGTTCCAGAGCCTTGTGCTCCCTGCCTCGCAGCCCTGCTACTCTTCCTTCACACCCCTGCCTTTTGCCCTGCACCTCTGTGCTTCCCATACTGCAGCCCTGCTCCCCGGCTTGCAGTCCCCTGTTCCCTGTATACAGCCCCTTGCTCTCTACTACCAATTATCTTGTTCCCTGGCTGCAGTTCCTTGTGCTGTGACCATTGCCCGTGTTACCTGTCTTTAGGTTCCTTGTGTCTTCAGTCCTGCCCTTGTTATCCCCCTTCAGAGCTACAGTTTCCTTGTTATCAGTCTTCGGTCCTGCCCTTGTTATTCCACTTCAGAGCTACAGTTTCCTTGTTATCAGTCTTCCGCCCTGCCTGGGTTATCCCAGTTCAGAGCTACAGTTTCCTTTTTATCTTTCTTCAGTCCTGCCCTTGTTATCCCACTTCAGAGCTACAGTTTCCTTGTTTTCTCTCTGTAGTCCTATTCCTGTTATTCCAGTCCAGAGTTACTGTTACTTGTTACCAGTCTACAGTTTCCAGTCTCCTTACCCTTGCACTTAGATTCTAGTTTTCTTGCTTTTCTTCTTCCTTCCGGTTCTCTGTCCTGAACCTTGCTCACTTTGACTTCCTTTTCCCCCTGGATATTTCTGTTACAATTCTTGTCTTCACTTGTGCCTTGTGTAATTCCTTTATTCAGAGTTTGGCTGCTGGGTTTCCAGCAGGCAATTTCTGCCCCTTTCCTTTGTCGCGTTTCAGTATTGTACCTTATGTCATTTTAACGGTGTGCTGGTTCCTGTTTCAGGAGGCAGTCATTGTTCAGTTCCTGCTGGACCCATACATGCTTCAGTCGTGTAAGTACTGTTACGCTGTTCGTGCTTTAGAGTCCAGACACAGACACCCACTGCTGTGGCTCCTTTCCATGAGCATTCAGAGTGGGGCTCTGTAATAGTAATCTGCTCAAAAGGCTGGAGTTTCCCTGGTTCGGTGGGAAACTCTTCCCCCATTCTGCACATACCCCAAGAAGGAATCTAACGTTTTTGTTTTACTTGTACTCACTTCCCCTTTCTGTTCACTGCCTCTGTTGCCTATCCTTCCTTGTCTGCAGGACTCCTTGTACTCCTGCTTCTTGTATACTATTTTCCCTTTGGCTTTGTGGGCACTTCTCTACCTGCAAGCCCCTTTGACAGCCTTGTATCCACCTCTTGGAGAATTATTTCCATTTGGACTTCGGGATTCAATACGGCTTGAGATTAATGACTTTCCCGGGGGAGTACATATATGATGATAAATCCCCTTCACTCTCCCAGGCTCACAGCTAAAGTCATCTGGAATTGATCTAAAAGATCTTACTGGGATGGTGGAAGGTAGATGGTAGATGGTGGAAGGTCCACTGGTACTAAGTTGGACCCATCTGTCTCTTCTGACAAAAGATTAGCCATTATGACGGAGGAGGATTCTACTGGGTCCTCTTTCCGCTCATTGAAGATGTTAACATGGTATATCTGAGTTTTAAGCCTTCTATCGGGTTGGGAGAAGCTATAGTTACAAGGGCCAGTCTGTTGTAGTACCTCATAAGGTCTGTGCCAGCGAGGCTGCATTGTATGTTCAGAGGTAGGAAGTAGTACTAGGACCTTCTACCCAACAAAAAAATATTGAGTGACAGCTTTTTTGTCATAATGGACTTTATGGTGTTTTTGGGTCTTAGCTAGTTAGTACGGACTATCCATTACCACTGCCACATGTTTTTTAATCCATTGTGCTTCTTGAGACAGGGTATTATAGCCTCTTCCCTTTCCTTCCATGTTTCCTTTAGCATGTCTAAAACATCCCTGAGACCACTTCCATAAAGGTGTGTGAACAGTGAATAACCGGGGGAAGCTCGGGGAGCCTTCCTGATGGTGAATACGGCCCAAGGGACCATCATGTCCCAATTCTTTCTGTCAGCTTCCACTAGCTTTGAAAGGACGTTTTGAGTGTTTTATTAAAGTGCTCAACCAGGCCATCTGTCTGAGGATCGTATATGGAGGATCTTTACATTTTAATTTGAAGGATTTGTTTGACCACCGCCATTTCTTTTACTCATGAAGGTTGTAACCTGGTCCGTTAATATTTCCTTTGGGAAGTCTGCCCATGACAAAATGGGAATAAGGTGTTTTAGAATTTGTTGCTAGGTTTTGCTTTGCATAGGAAAGGCCTCTGGGTAATGTGATGAATCCTGTGGAGTCATCACTGATGCCCAGCCTAAGATCTCCTCGCATGTGACATGGACAGATGGCTGTGGGGAGATGTGGTGACTCCATCGGGAGGGACGCAGTATTCTTCCTTTATAAATGATTCCTAAATTCCTGATGACCTGTTGTCACTATACACATTCCACCAGTTACACAACTCTAGAAACCTTTCCTAATAAACATATTTGGTTGAATACCATTCACCCTTCATATGTACATAATACACCCACCACATCTTATGTCTCTGATTGTTTTGGATTAGATATAAATCCCCCCAAAAAATCACATTCCTAAAGACTCCAATTCCTATAACACCTCAAGTACAGTGAGGAGGAAGAGGAAGGAGTTGTGAAGGCATCATGAAGTAGACACTGTCAGGTTCCAGGTCTACCTCCCCCTTCTCCTCACCTGATTCCTCGGAAGTCAATACCTGAAGAGCTGCCTCAGACTTCCTGTGTTCCTTCTTTGTCTTTGAAGTCTTGCCTTGAGATGCTCGGACCTTCCGTTCGTGGAGATAAGGCCTGGCCCCTCCGAAGGCCACCTTGGCGGAAATGGAGACCTGCCCTCGGGGGATCCCAGGGGGCCAGCCTCAATACCAGGGAAAAAGCCCAAAGGCAGAAAAAACCCTAGTCTTTAGATGGGTTCGATGAAATGGTTCCGGTTTCACTGCACAAAATCCAAATGGAAGTAGAAGATGCAAGAGTCCAAAAGGTTCCAGATGAATGAAAAAACAATTCCGTCTGAGCTCAATTTCAAGAAGGTAGGACTGGACCAAGATTAGGAAAAGAAGATAAACTGAAAGGAAAGGAATCCTAGAAGGAAATAAAAAGAGTACTAGAAATAGGAAGAAAGTAAAAGGGGATGCCTAGTGTTAAAAGTAAGCAAAGAAAGAAAGGGGAGAATAACGTGCATAGGCTGAAACAGACAATGTAGAAAGGAAAGAAAGCCAAGAGAAGGGAAAGTTCTGCTGAACGAAGGAAAAGGCGAAAGCCCGACGCCGCCGAGGAGGGAGCTGCGAACGATCGGGGAAACAACGCAGTAACCCGTTCGCAACCCAAGGCGGGTTCAGTAAGCAAGAAAGAATAGCGCAGGAGGCGCTGAGTTCCCAGAAAGGCAAGGAACCGCAGGTAAGTAAACAAAAGATGAGAGCAGGGAGAAAACAGTGGACGGAAGATGACGCCAATAGCAAAGAGCAGAATGGCAGACGCTGAAAGGATAGAGTCAGTATAGCTGTACGATCGAGAGAACCGCCAGAGGAGCGGAGAGGAAAATAGAAAAAGGGAAGACACGTAGACAGAGGCGGAGGAAGGAACGAAGGAGAAAACTGGCACGAAAGGACACTGAAGGGTAATCACTGGAAGAGAGGAAAAACACGTTACAAAGGGCAGCGGAGCGCTGTAGAGTAACAGATACAATGCGCCGGCTTGTGGGCGGAGTCGGAATTTAAAGGAACTACCGCCTTATTGGGTGAGGACTAGAACGTCACACCGAGGAAATCCATATCTCCAATGGTTCCAGAACTTCCAGCCACCGTTCCTGACAGACACAGACAAGAGATGTATAGTTTTGGCTATAAACGTTTATTAAATTAAAATAAGGTTGGGTGTTGGCCACCAGGGGGCGCACGGATGAACAGCTTCACCGTGTAGGCTCTGCATCCATAGGTACATAAAGCGAGTTGAGCCCCTGCTTAAAGACCCCCCCGGAAATATCAACGAATTGAGGGCTGTGTGAGGCCCCCCCACCAGCAGGAGAAATCCCGATCAAAATCGGACGTCGGAAAGCATTAAATTCACTAACCAAGTTGGCGGCCGCGACGAGAACCAACAAAGGCAGGGGAATCCCCTGCGAGACTGCCCACGCACCGGCAGGCCAAATGGGGGCATCCAGCCCGACCGCACAGCAGGCAGAGAATCGCCGAGGGAACCCCAAACCCCCCCCCCCCCGAGAGTGAAGAGTGGACACCGCTGCAGCGGGACACAAAGCCTCCCCGGACTGGAGAAAGACACCGGTAAGAGACACGCAGCCCCACCCCCTCCGGCCGCACACAGACAGTGCAAACAGTGAAAAAGGCCCACAGAGCCCCGCGGGCAGGCCCCTGCCACTACGCAGCCAGCTGCCAGCTCGGGAGGCTTCGGCGCAGTGTTCCTGGTGGGGGGCTCACCAGCTGCCGCGGCAGGCGGGGCCTTCACGCGGCCCTCTCCCGCGGCAGATGCACATTGAAGTCATTCAGATCGTTCTATATTGGTAAGAGAGGCCCTTTTGCAACTTCTGGAAAACACACGGAAGAGAGAAGAGCACACCACGTGACAGCCCACATACCAAAAACACAAAAAAGGAAAGAACGTGAGGCAGCACCCCACACCCCAAAGAGCAGTACCCACAAGTGTGGGGTACACACCCAAGCAGCATTAAAGAACCCCACTGGTGGCAAAATGGGAAAAGAGTGAAAGGGGCAAGGATCCATGCACACTCGAACAGGGCAGCACCGAGAAGGACAGTTGAACACCACACCCGACACACTGCTCCATCTCACGTGACCAATGAGTAAAACTAAGCAGATAACCTAAACAAAGAAAGGTCGCCCAGGAATATCTCATAACCAGGAAGTACAGCAAGCCACAAGCCCCCTATATGCCACGGAAGTGAAACAGACGACAACAACATGGCAATCCGCCTACCACTCATATCTAAGAGTGCAAAGCCGCCCCAAGGAACCCATATACCTCCCATCGAAACGCTCCCCACAAGGCACCACTACCCAGCAAGAGAAAAGGGACCCCACTTCGAAGCCAACAAGCCAGCAAAGGTCACCAATACTGAGGGTTGGGCCCCTGTAACAGGGGCGTGTGCCTCCTCAGGTGACCCAACACAAAGAGAATAAACGACGACCATCCAAGAAGAGAGGTGCGAACTAAACAATAGCCTTGCCTAACACACCCCGGATAAATCCCAAAACACTTAAAAAGCCTCAGGCAACCCCACCCAATTGTTCGTTCACAGAGGTCGATTGCCACTAAACCCGACCCAACTCTAGCCGAAACCAAAGACACAACCTACCGCACAGAGGGTTGGGCCCCCGGGAAAAGGGGCGTGTGCCTCCTCGGCGTTAGCAACCACGTATGAACACTAAAAAGAAGCTTGGCAGATACGCCTACGTTCCGCCCTCACAGCCCTGAGGTCCGACGATCACATTAGCAATGGAGACAACGGAAACGGGCACCGCTGCCACTAAAGGGGACATCGCCACACTACTAAGTGAAATCAGGAACCTGGGAGCCAACCTGGGCAGCAAAATTGACAAGATAACCCAAAGAATGGACAACATCGAGGAAAGACTCGAAGGGGTTAAACAAAATCAAGCCTCAATAGACACTCTCGAGACACAAATGGACCTCCGAATAAGAGAAATAGAAAAAAGAGAGGAAGAATTCCGACTAAAGATGGACGATTTAGAAAACCGGGAAAGAAGGAACAATCTGCGTTTCTTCGGTATTCCGGAGCAAGAGGGTGAATCGGAGGGGGACCTCAAGAAAACATGACATTATCAAAATCCTGACGGCCGATGAGGATATTGATGAACCCAAGCAGAACGGATACACTGGCCTGGAGGGGCACCCGGTGGTCCAAGGTCAGTCCTCGCTTGATTTCATAGGTACCAAGACAGAACCAGAATTCTGGAGAAAGCCAGGTCACAAGGTCCACTTACAATTGGTGGTGCCCATATTACGATCTTCCAAGACCTATCTTCACTCCCCCTAGCCCTAAGACGTCTATGTAGCCCACTCACGAAATGGCTTAAAGACCAAGGCACAAGATACAGGTGGGGATATCCCTTCTCCCTCACATTTGAACACAGAAGTAGAAGAATACAGTTGAAAACCAAGGAGGAGATCCGAGAATGCATAGCAGAACTCCTAGGGACAGGCCCAGAGGACGCAGACCGAGAAGAACCTGGGCAAAGCAAAGCACAATGGGAACTACAAGGACCAAGGAGGAAGAGAGTGAAGGGCTCCAGGAAATACAAACGTGGCAACAATACACCAGACAATGACAAATGAGAAATGTGCCTGATGGACCAGAACCCAAACACAGGAGTCTTGAAGTGGCCCGACCTGTCGGGACAATGACGATGGCGCAGACCGAAGCGCCTACCCAATGACACGGGACCAGCGACGGCTAGGAGGACACCCTATGGGAAAAAGAACAAAATGACAAACGGAAGTCCGGCCCAAGAAGAGTCTGTCCCAACTCATTTCCTTTATATCAGTTAATGGTGTGTTATGAAAAAGGGGGGGGATCATGAAGGGGCTCACACTGTAAAAGCGATTACATGTGAAACGTGGACCGTGCGGTAACAGTTTACCCCGGTGGTCTGACATTGGACCGATAGTTTTTATCCAGTCCATACCAGACACCACCAACCAAGATGGAAAACATGGACGAGAAAGGAAAAGGGAGGGGAAGGGACCCAAGCGAAGAGGGACGGGGAATAAAAAGTAAAAAGATCGGGAGTGGGATGGGGGAGGCTAAAAGGTTAAAATTTAAGACAGACAGGCAGATCGATCAACAGAGGTGTAGATCACCGGCTACTAGAACTAAAAGAGGCACCTGCGAGAACAAACAAGGGACAAACACCAATGGCTAACCGCACAACTGCCGAAACCAACAGGCCAGCCTCCATCAAGATAGGAACATTGAACGTCAAAGGGATCAACTCTCCCACTAAGAGATCGCTAATCATCAGAGAATTTAAAAGAGCCAAGTTAGACGTACTTTTCCTTCAAGAAACAAGATATATATGAGGAGAAGAACGAAAGGTTCTGTACGCCAAGCTGGGAACTGAATATTGGGGCTCCGGCCCACTCAGGAAAGCCGGAGTAGGCATATTAATAAGTAAGGGACTCAAAATGTAAGTCCAAAAAACATGGACAGATGTAAGTGGCAGAGCACTTTTGCTAGTAGGCAAGATACAAGACACTGTTATCACGTTTGCCACGATATACGCCCCTAGCACCGGTCAGTCTAAGTTCCTTCAACAAACAATCCCCAAAATCATGATTGAAGCCGAGGGAGAAGTGATTATAGGTGGTGACTTCAACATGTGGGCGGACCCGTCGCTTGACAGACAAACTGGTAATCCCCACACTAGCAATCCACCGGAAGCCGGCCGCACAGAAGTGATCGAGATGATGAACACATACAACCTGATAGATGCGTGGCGTCACATAAACCCACAGAAGCTAGGATTCACCTTCTACTCTGCACCACACGCCACGTACACCAGAATTGACTATATGTATCTCTCAATGGGCCAAAAGCAAGCGATGACCACGTCAGAGATATCTCCCATAACGTGGTCAGACCATGATATGGTCATAGTGAACCTCACTCAGTCCGCGCTACCCCACAGGAACATGAAATGGCGGAACAATGATTTTCTCTGGAAGGACCCCATATTCCGCGACCAACTGGAGAAAGATATCAGTGAATATTTCGAACGGAATGACACAGGAGAAGTCTCAAAACATCCAGTATGTGAAGCAGGGAAGGCCACCTGGAGAGGTATACTAATGAGTCAAGGAGCTGCAAAGAAA
Organism: Ambystoma mexicanum; assembly: GCF_040938575.1. Taxonomy (NCBI): domain Eukaryota; kingdom Metazoa; phylum Chordata; class Amphibia; order Caudata; family Ambystomatidae; genus Ambystoma; species Ambystoma mexicanum. Next base: position 1,304,316,663 of record NC_090932.1, read on the forward strand.
AGAGAACGAACCCTGATAGAAAACAAGCTCAGGAAAGAAATAACACAATTGGAACGAGATGCACAATCCAGAGACACAGAGAGAGAAAAAAGAATAGCTGAGGCGAATAGGAAGAGAGAGGAACTACGCCCACTGGAGATAAACCAAGTCATACGCAAACTCCAATTCCTGAAGCAGAAACAGTATGAGAAAGGAGACAAGGCAGATCCACTCCTGGCTGCCAGATTAAGAACTCAGAGAGCAGAAAGATGGGTATCAGCCATAGAAAATGAAACGGACCCACATGCAAAGCCACTCGGCAACATCCCTGAAGCCTTCGCCCAATTCTATGAGAAACTATACATAGCCCAAACCACACCAGATGAGAAAGCCATCACTGAATATATGAACGATATAACTATGCCAAGACTAACCGGGGAAATAGCTGAGGCACTCGAATCCCCCATCACAGACAAAGAAATAGAAGACGCCATCAAAAGACTCCCGTCTGGGAAAGCCCCAGGAAACGACGGCTACACTGCAGGATTCTACAAAACTTTCATTGGCCCTCTCCTCCCATTTATGGTCAACCTCTTCAACCACATTCTCCAGACCGGCATCGCACCTGACTCTTTCTCTGAGGCACTCATCACAGTCATTCCAAAAGAAGGCAGAGACCCCAAGCAGTGCATGTCGTACCGCCCTGTTTCCCTCCTCAATATAGATGCTAAGATATACACACGCGTCCTCACAGCCAGACTGGAAACGCACATGCCCTCCATAATCCACGCAGATCAAGTCGGATTCAACCTTGGTAGGCATGGGGCATACTCCACCCGCAAGACCCTCCACCTGATAGATGAGGCCAAGAAACTGTCCAACACACCCGCACTGCTCTCGATCGACGCGGAAAAAGGGTTCGACAGAGTCGAATGGCCCTTTCTGGATGCAACCCTAAAGAAAATAGGACTTGGCCCCATTCTTCGTAGAGGAATAAAAGCAGTATACACCTCACCCCGAGCATCCGTAGCAGTGAACTCACAGTACTCACAATGGTTTCCACTGACGAGGGGCACGAGGAAAGGATGTCCGCTCTCGGCCATACTGTTTGCACTGTCTCTAGAACCCCTAGCGCAGAAGCTCAGAACAGAAGCAAGAGTAGAGGGGCTACGTGAAAAAGAACGGGAATACAAATTAGCCTTGTATGCAGATGATATCCTTCTTCACGTCCAGAACCCCTTGACATCAATACCACGCGCCATACAACTCATCGAGGAATATGGACTGCTATTGGGCCTCAAAATTAATCGTGCCAAATCCATCCTCTTCCCGCTGCAAGTGCCCACCCCAGAGCAGTTATCAGAATTTACCAAATTAAACCTCACTATCAGGGGGCCGACACTCCGCTACCTAGCCATCAACCTTCCGAGAAACATAGCCGACCTTTACGAAGCCAACTTCCCACAGCTCCTATCTGCCCTCAAAGCCGACCTAACGAGATGGCAACTGCTTACGATCTCATGGATGGGCCGCCTCAACGCCATCAAGATGGTTTGTCTCCCACGCTTCCTGTACCCATTCCAAGACCTCCCAATAAAGATCCCAGAATGCTTCTTCAGACAAGTGAAAAACGTAATAGTAAGATTCCTGTGGGCGGGCAAAAAGTCTAGAATACCGTACGAAATGCTAATACCCCCAAAAGAACAAGGAGGCGTCGGCCTCCGAGATATAGAGAAATACTACCAGGCGGCCCAGCTACGAGTCCTCGTCCCCCACGTAAGAAACAGAAATTACCTGCAATGGGTACAACTAGATAACGACAATCTGACCCCGGCGACACTCTCAGAATGGCTGTGGGTCCCACGACCAAAGCTCACACGGAGATTACGTGAACACCCCATCCTAGGAACGATATGGGAAATATGGAAAGAAGGCAAAGCGATGACAGGGATAACAACATGGCCATTCCCCCTGAGCCACTTGTGGGCTCAAGGAATCACAGAGGAAATCCCTGAACACGCCAAATAGCAAACGTGGTTCGATGCAGGGCTTGAAAGAGTTGGGCAACTATGGAGGGAAGACAAATTCATACCAATATCCGAACTGGAGGAAGCCCCCCATACCCGTATTCCTATACCTGCGATTAAAAGGTGTTCTCTCCAAACGGGAATGGCACCCCAAAATACGCAAAGAATTAACCACCTTTGAGAAAATCCTCGACACACCCACCACGAATAAAGGCCTAATATCATGCATGTACAAAGCCCTGATCAACAAAAACCAAGACTTTGCCTCCAACCTCAGAGACAAGTGGGAAAAGACTTCAAAAGAAAATTTGAGCAACAAGCCATGGATATGATGTGTAAAACACCATCCCAGATATCGATCGCAATGCAATACAAGCTCAACGCCATAAAGCTACTCCACAGATGGCAATATGACCCGTACAGACTCCAAAATGTATCAGACCAACAGCCCGAAATGTTGGAGAGGGTGTAAAATGAACGCTGACTACTGGCATATGTGGTGGGAGTGCCCCCACAGTATGCATATATTGGAATGAGGTGCTAGAATGAATCAAACAGATAGACGGGGTGGAAAGGACCGCAACACCCTTCCTGACCCTATTTGGACTAGAGGAAGATGAAGAAGAGCTGGTCAGGACACAAGGACTAGCGCCCATACTACTAGCAACAAGAGCAGGGCTGGTCATCAAATGGAACTCCCCACGCCTCCCAATGAAAATTTAATGGATAAACATTGCCGAAAACATATATACGATGGAGAAAATTACTGCATCACTCCACGGAAAAGCCACACGTAATGAAGAATTATGGTGTGAATTTGCCACCCTCCATGCCTCAAACCCAAGCTAAATAGTGAATTAAAGATCCCAACACGCAACCTACTCATACGATGGAGGAAAGCCTGTACATCATGCATCCATAGCCAATACTGGTGACAAAGACAAATCCCCGAAACGCACAACCAGAGAAAAAACATAGCCTCTAATAAAAAGAAGCAAGAACCTCAGCCAACGATCTCCACAGAAATAATCGTCTGTCTAGGGGAAGGGTAAAGAATACAAAGACAATAATGGGAGGGGTAATGGCAAGGTTGAAAATTGTTTAATTTGATTGAACTGTAGTATCCAGATGTGGTGACACTAATGTGATAACAAAGTTTTACCCGTTTTCCATTATTTGTATGTACAAAAACCAATAAAATTTAAATTGAAAAAAAAATATAAGGTTGGGAAAAAGTCCTAACTTGTCCTATTCTGAGGGGAAATTTCCCTACCTAACAAAAACTAAGGAAAGTCTGCATCAGGATGTCCAAATTAAAAGTTCTGTCTGTGTCCAAACATTGAAGGGGCCCGTGAGGGGCCCGTGAGGGAACCTTGTGTTTGGCGTATCTATTTGTGTGTGGTGACTGTGCCTTGTTTCCACATTCGAATGTGGAAACAAGGCACAGTCACCACACACGAATAGATACGCCAAACACGAGGTTCTGTTCCCAAAATTTAGGGTTTATTGCAATACAAATAGTTCCAATTGGCCAAGTGGTCCCACGCCCTGCGACGTGTGTCTAACAGACCTCGGGGGACGCAAGCAAAAAAGAGGCGTACATCAGTTACATATATACAAAAGGAGCACCTTACAATCAGCAATGACACAATTGATGCCGCCCCCAATTAATTTCCCTTTGAATTAGAGGCGATGATTGACCATCATGACAAATATGACACTTCAGACCATCATATTTAGTAACAGGTTGCAATCTCCATTTTTACAGACACCATTCTTTGTTTGCGAGAACACAGCATTTCTGTTTTTTATAGGCAAGCTGTGCGTAGGAGACTGGCACATACCAGGCCTCCCTATCTCTAAGTTTTGATTCTTGCTCTAGAAGTCAGCCCGCTCTCCAGGGCTTCACTCGGCTCAGGAAGGGGGGCCGTAAAGAAGAACATAATTCAACTCTTTAAATGCTAGTTTCGTACATTGCTATTCTTTCAAGAGACTCGCTGGCATTCATGTACTGATTAAATACCTCGCTCCCTGTCCTCAAGGACATATGAGGGAGGGAATCAGGCATTTCTGTCTGGCTCTCCAGCATGATGTTTCAACATGTTTTCGTAGCCTTGGACCATTGAAGCGAAATAATATCTACAGCAAAGCAGTTTTACATGAGGCAAAGTGGCAAAGTTAGAGAGAGCAGAGAGAGAAAACAAAATGGCGATTCTGGTCATCTTAAAATGGCTTCACTCTAGTTAAACTAATAGCTACGTAATAACTAATGACTAATGAATATATATTCTTACACTGTAAATGAGGCGGTTGGTCTTCGGCCAACCAATTATCATTCATTTCCGCAACCTCAAGGAGTGCTTAGTTTTTCTGGACTGACAAACCCTCCTCTTGGCCGTAAGCCAAACGTCTCATCCATACATCGCATCCACCTCCGACCAAGTATTTGGATTAGATTCGGAATCTGATTCAACTTCGGACTCAGGTATACTTGTTGTCTCCTCGTTGTCTCCTCGTTATTATTAATAATATTAATTGCCATTATCAATCTTTAATGGTTTCAGATTCGTTACTATGGCGAATGCTTAGTTTAGTAATGTTCTTTTGTTTCATCATTTGTACACACTCCTCGCTAATTTCAGTACATATTATGGGGAGACAATGGCCCTCATTACAACCCCGGCGCTAAACCATTGCGCTATTAGCACCATGGTTGGTGCCGGTGTTGTAACGAGTCCGCCATGGTGGAATGGGGAAATACCGCCCCATTCCAAGGTTGGCGGGCGGTATTTCCCCATTTCACCATGGCCCTGCCCTATCCCATTTTCGCCACATAGGGCACAATGGGACTGGGGAAGGCGCTAAGTACGGTACCGCAAATTGCGGTACCGTAATTAGCACCAAGGTCCCTTTGCGGCACCCTACTTTAACGGCTGGTAAAACCAGCCGTTAAGGTCGGGTCCCGCAAAGGGGCCTCGTAATCAGGCGTTAAGGGTTTAACGGCGCCCACACCTTTTACGGCGCCGTTAAACCCTTAACGCCAGGGTCATAATGACCCCCAATGTATGCAACAACAACATGTCACGAATATTCCTAGGATTGCTACTAGGATTGCAAATAGTTTCCATCCCCGGCATCGCAACACTTCCCAGAACCAGGAGCTTATGTTCAATTGCCAACCGCCTTCAGGGGGATGAAGATCGGAACTTAACACATGCAATTTTCTTATCGCCTCAAAAATCGTGGGGGAGGAGTCACTTACAAATACGAAGCACGCTGATCCCACGATTTTGCAAACACCGCTGCGATCAACTAAGATTATATCAAGGGCCATTCTATTTTGTAGTGTCATTAATCTAATTCCTTTTTCTTCAAGAGTCATATTATATAATATATCAGTGGTTCCATTTATTGTTTCTTCTAATATCCTAGACAGTCGTCTTATGTTATAAGAGTTTATCGCCTGGCCCCAAAACGGTATGAATGATTTTGCTATGTCCTCTACAATCAACCCGTCTTCAATATTACGGCAAGGTCGTGACCTAGTCAATTTGGTTATGCCTGATGTTTTTTAAAGAAACACCCCAGGGAACAGAAATCCCAAATAACACATACCTCCCCAGTTCCTAGGTAACCAAGGATATGTTTTTTCTCCACATATGAAATACACAGGATCTCCCACATATATTGGTTCCACTTCTTTATCAAGGAATGCTATATTCCTGCATCTGGTACATGTTCCTACCTGGAAAGAACCCTTTTCATTAGACAGAATGGGACAGAATGAAGGTTATGATTCACTGTATATGAAGGGGGTTCTGCATCCTTATTCCCATGTGGGTTCATGTGGAACGTGATCACAGAAGTTTTATAAGGTACAGACAATCTATCCTGTGGGATTATTGCTGGTGTAATTAATCGTCTTTTTTGGAACACGGAGCAACCCACCGGGTTCATAATTACTTCCTTGAAGTCATTCATATTTGTTTTATCTAGTTGACCAGTTTCACTTTCGTTCCATTTCCCATAATATAGGGCACTCAGAGAAGCATAACATGCAGAAGTTAAGGGCAGGGGCTGTACATACCATCCTATTCCCTGACCACCATGCTGCAGCAGGCGGGCACAAACCCAACAATTATTTTTTCTTAGGATTGAGTGTGTCATATTCATTATTAACAGCAATGTGTTGTTCCCATATCCTTCCCTATGTTTCTCTTCCATTGGGGACAAGTTATAGGAAATCACATGGACTGGGCTTTCCGTTGTGGAAATGTTCATCATGGGCAAAAGTACTTCAAGAGGGTGCATTTCCTCTAGGTACCATAACACTGTTATGGTCAACACTGGAGCTAATATACTCATTATGCACATTACTATGGTTAGACCCAACATACAATTCTTTCGACCATGTCCTTTTTTCACCTTATTATGTACTACTTTTAACTCGCTATCAGCATTGGTGCAAGAGGAGGCATTTGCAGGTTCTGACATTCTTCTCTCGTCCTTCTTCTTCCGCTGTGCTCGTCATGCATTGGTGCAAGAGGAGGCATTTGCAGGTTCCGACATTCTGTCATGAACCCTCTTGGTTGGCGATGGATGCCGTTGTTACGGCTTCGCCGCCATTAACACTGCCACCACGTTTTTTTCACGTTTCTCTGTTTACGGTCTAGTGTTTTTTCCTCTGTTCTTCGTCTCGCCTATTTACTTCCTGCTTCCCATGATTCCTTGCGTTGCAACCGTCTCCTTTCGTTTTCACGGTGAGACGCTTCCAGTGCTTTTCTCTCGCTCGCTCTTGTTCCCCCTTCTGGGGATTTCTCTCCCTTCTTTTCTCCTTCCATCCCGTCTCCCTGGCGGCTCCTCTCCTCCGCCGGTTTCCCTCTGCTGCTGCGTTCTTACGCTTACCGGCTACTTGCCAGTGTTCTTTCCTTCCTTGTCATTTCCTCTCCGGAAGGATCTTCGATTTGTTTACCTAAAGGATCCCGAGGCAATTGAATTTCACTACCACTACAGCGACAACTACATCTCTCATCGCAATCCACGACTACAACTCAGGGGTTTTTTCCGCCTTTGGGCTTTTTCCCCTTACCCGCCTGCATACGGGAACGGAGCCAAGGTGGTAACCAATACAGAGTTCCACCACGGCTTCATTCCGTGTCAGAGCATTCACAACGAAGAGTAAAAAGGATTACCTTGCCCACAGACACGGCGTCGGAGCCTCAGACCCTGAAGACTCAGGTGAGGAGAGTGGTGCCTCGGGTGGGAAAGTGAAGCATTTGGACAATACCCTTACGGTGACTTCAAGTCATTCTCCAGATTGTGACAGTTTGCAACGCCCGAAGATACCAATGGCTACTCCAGAACAGTTGCAGGATCAAATCCAAGAACTATGGAAAGCTGTACAGTCCCTTTCTCAAGAGCTTCAGACTGTTAAGGCAGAAAATGTGGTATTAAAACAATTGGTTTTGGGCAAAGAACCTTCCCCTCCCCCAGAATTGCCACCTATGGCCCTATCTTCGGGGAAGTTCGACGGTTCTCCCAAAAAACTTAAAGAGTTTCTGGAAGCTGCCACTATTTACTTCACTTTCCGCCCTCATATGTTTTCTTCTGATCAGGCTAAGGTTGGCTTCCTCATTTCGAATATGGTGGGCAATGCCCTTGCGTGGGCTACACCTCTTGTGACAGGAGAAGACCCGGTTCTACAGAATTACGGGAATTTTAAGATTCTTCTCAGAGAATCCTTTGAAAGACATGAACTCACCTACACTGCTTGTGAGGATCTCCTGGATGTTAAACAGGGAGCCTCAGATCTCCTCACCTACATTACTAGATTTAAGACTCTGGCGGCAGGGGCCGGTTGGCCTGAACAGGCACAATTTGCCATTTTTCGTAGAGGTCTCAAAGAGGAGATAAAGGACGAACTAGCCCGGTCTCCCCGACCTGCCTCTTTTTCGGATCTTTTATCATCGGTCCTACAGATTGAACATCGTCTCCATGAGAGACGTAATGAAAGAAGACGTTACAGAGAAAATCCCTCTACCACAGGGACATCATCCAACACTCTTCCTCCATCTTCTAAGCAGAGTGAAGAACCTATGCAGATTGGAACCACCCGAGCACCACTCACCATGGAAGAAAGAAGAAGACGAAGAGAAAGAGGGCTTTGCGCCTACTGTGGGTCTGACAAACATCTGCTCAAGGACTGTTCCTAACTACCTCCACGGCGTTCGGGAAACGAATCACCCCGGTTTTAAAAGGGACAGAAAACCGGTGGTTATCTAAATCTTCCAGTCCCTACGTTTCTTTGGCTGTATCCACAAAGAAGACACCTGAAGATTCCAGACTCATGGTTATCAATATCAGCGTGATGATCCAAGATCAGCTCGTAGAGACTTTGGCACTCTTAGACTGCGGAGCAGCCGGTAACTTCGTTGATACCTTATGGGTTGACAAGGTGGGCCTCAAAAGGCTAGCTAGACTCGAAGACCAGAAGGTGGAGGGTGTAGATGGTACTCCCTTGTCTTCAGGACCCATAACGCAGACGACTGAGGAGCTAGAAGTCCGAATTTCCCAGCATGTGGAGAGTCTTAAATTTGACATCATTAGAGCTGCCCATTTTCCAGTTATTTTGGGAATCACTTGGCTCAGGAGACATAACCCACAAATAGATTGGGTATCTAATTTGCTACGTTTCGAGTCTGAGTTTTGCAAGAAGCATTGTATTCCTCAACAATCTTATCTACAACTACAGGTCACCCCTGCTTCTTGTCAGGAATCCTCAACTGTCCATAATATGGCACATCTTGGTGAGGCTTTCAGAGAGGTTTTCACAGAAGTCAAGCCAGCACCTTTACCACCCCATCGTCCTGAGGACTGCTCTATTGATCTTGAGCCCAACGCACTGGTTCCGTTCGGTCGTATGTTTTCCTTGTCCAGATCCGAGAAGGAGGTCTTACGAACTTACCTGGATGTGAATCTGCACAATGGCCTCATTCAACCTTCAAAATCTCCTGCCGGAGCTCCCTTTTTCTTCATCTCCAAGAGGGATTCCAAAGAATTACGACCTTGTATTGATTATAGAGGTCTCAACAAGGTCACTGTCAGAGACCGCTATCCTATGCCACTCATCACAGACATTCTTGAGGCGGTTCAAGGTGCTCACATTTTCACTAAGCTGGATCTTCGCAATGCATACCATTTATTGCGCATTGCTAAGGGTGATGAATGGAAGACGGCTTTTCGAACACCCTTCGGATTGTTTGAATATAGAGTCATGCCCTTTGGGCTAGTTAATGCTCCCGCAGTTTTCCAAAGATTTATGGACCGCATGTTTTCGGATCTCTTATTTGTTTCAGTGATCATCTATCTAGACGATATTCTTGTATTTTCCATCAACAAGGAAGAACACGAAGAGCATGTCCGGACAGTGCTTTCTCGACTTAAGGAGAACAGTTTACTAGCCAAACCTGAAAAATGCCAGTTCGGGGTCTCGAGCATTCCCTATTTGGGGTTTATTTTGTCTGACCGGGGTATCTCCATGGACCCTCGCAAGGTGTCTGCCATTTTAGAGTGGTCTTCTCCCACCTCTGTCAAAGAGGTTCAGAGATTCTTGGGTTTAACAAACTTTTACAGAAGATTTATACCCCGGTTCTCCGAGATGGTGCTACCTATAACCACACTTCTCAAGAAATCATCTGGAACCTTTGTGTGGTCATCGACGGCAGAGTCTAGTTTCAGACATCTCAAAACCTTGTTTTGCTCAGCACCCATATTGCTCCAGGCCGATCAAACTAAACAGTTTATCGTGGAAACTGATGCCTCTTCCGCGGCCATCGGTGCTGCCCTGCTCCAGGAGTTCGAAGGTATAGAACATCCAGTCGCCTACCTCTCTCGCACTCTGACCATCAGTCAACTTCACTATACCGTCCTTGAAAAGGAGTTACTAGCTATGAAGTTGGCCTGTGAGGAATGGCGACATCTGTTATTGGGTGCCAGTATTCCCTTCATCATTCGCACGGATCATAAGAATCTAAAGGTCCTGCAGTCCCTCGAATGTGCTAACTCTCGCCAGGCGCGATGGGCTTATTTTTTTTCCCAATACGATTTCACCATTACCTATTTACCAGGCTCTCAGAATGTCCTAGCCGACGCCTTGTCTCGCAAGGAGTTGGTTGTTGGTTCGGGCCACCTCTCTACCGAACTTATGTTTCCCTCTACTCGCATAGTGGCACCTCTTCACACTTTTCTACAGGAACTCAAAGAAGCTTCAGACTCTGAACCCTGCTGTAGAGACAAATGCTTGGCGTCTCAGTTTCATACCAAAGATGGTCTCTGGTTCTACAAGAACCGACTTTACATACCTTCAGGACATCTCCGCAAGAGGATTCTCTACTGGTGCCATGACAGCCGAGTTGCAGGACATCGAGGCCAGGCAAACACCATTGAACTCATAAAACGCTCGTTTTTCTGGCCCAATCTTCGACGAGAAGTCCAGTCATACATAAAAGCATGCCCAGTCTGCGCTATGGCAAAGAATCCAACAGGCAAACCATTAGGTCTCCTCACTCAGCCTGACATACCACAAAGGCCATGGGGGAACTTGTCTACTGACTTCATTGTGGATTTACCCTTATCAGAGTCCTGTTCTTGCATCATGGTAACTATAGATTCATTCACCAAGATGGCCCATTTCTCTCCACTGGAGGGCTTACCTACGGCCAATCGCATGGCCGAAGTTTTTGCCAGAGATATATTTCGTCTTCATGGCTTGCCCGATAAGATTACTTCTGACCGGGGTAGCCAATATATTTCTAAATTCTGGAAGGCTTTGTGTTCCCGGTTAGGTATTGACCGTGCTCTTTCATCTGGCTACCATCCCCAGACTAATGGTCAGACGGAAAGACTCAATTCCACTCTGGAACAATATCTCAGATGCTACATAAATAGACTCCAAGATAATTGGGTACAACTCCTCCCCACGGCAGAATTCACCTACAACAACTCCAAACACTCTGCCACGGGTATCTCTCCTTTTTACTGCAACTACGGACTTCATCCCAAGTCCATTTGGCCCATTGCTTCTCACACCAGTAACTCTCCTGCTGCCGAAGCTGCTTTATCGGAAATTTCTGAGGCTCACCGGACGGCCAGAGACAGTCTAGCGAGGAGCCTTAGAACCTACAAAACCCTTGCTGATCAACATCGCCAAACGGCCCCCACTTGGACTAAAGGGACGAAGGTATGGCTTTCGACCAAATATTTACCAAGGTGGATCCGGTCCTCCAAGTTGTCTCCTCGGTTCCTGGGTCCGTTTCCCATCCTAGAAAGAATCAACCCGGTGGCTTACAAGATTCAACTACCCTCCTACCTTCGCCGGGTGCACCCGGTGTTTCATACCTCCCTCCTCAAAGAATCACGAACTGAACCACATTTTAGGTCTAAACCCTTGCAAGACATTTCACCCAGAGACTCCCAGGAGGTGTATGAAGTTTCTAAAATCCGTGACTCCCGCTACTACCGGGGACGTTTACAATATCTCATTTCCTGGAAGGGGTATCCCAGGTCTGAAGATTCCTGGGAACCTGTGCATTTTGTCAAGGCGCCCCGCCTAGTAGCTAAATTTCATCAGAGCCATCCTGGTAAGCCGGGCGGGGTGGGCAGTAAGAGGGGGCATACTGTCATGAACCCTCTTGGTTGGCGATGGATGCCGTTGTTACGGCTTCGCCGCCATTAACACTGCCACCACGTTTTTTTCACGTTTCTCTGTTTACGGTCTAGTGTTTTTTCCTCTGTTCTTCGTCTCGCCTATTTACTTCCTGCTTCCCATGATTCCTTGCGTTGCAACCGTCTCCTTTCGTTTTCACGGTGAGACGCTTCCAGTGCTTTTCTCTCGCTCGCTCTTGTTCCCCCTTCTGGGGATTTCTCTCCCTTCTTTTCTCCTTCCATCCCGTCTCCCTGGCGGCTCCTCTCCTCCGCCGGTTTCCCTCTGCTGCTGCGTTCTTACGCTTACCGGCTACTTGCCAGTGTTCTTTCCTTCCTTGTCATTTCCTCTCCGGAAGGATCTTCGATTTGTTTACCTAAAGGATCCCGAGGCAATTGAATTTCACTACCACTACAGCGACAACTACATCTCTCATCGCAATCCACGACTACAACTCAGGGGTTTTTTCCGCCTTTGGGCTTTTTCCCCTTACCCGCCTGCATACGGGAACGGAGCCAAGGTGGTAACCAATACAGAGTTCCACCACGGCTTCATTCCGTGTCAGAGCATTCACAACGAAGAGTAAAAAGGATTACCTTGCCCACAGACACGGCGTCGGAGCCTCAGACCCTGAAGACTCAGGTGAGGAGAGTGGTGCCTCGGGTGGGAAAGTGCAGCATTTGGACAATACCCTTACGGTGACTTCAAGTCATTCTCCAGATTGTGACACATTCTTCTCTCGTCCTTCTTCTTCCGCTGTGCTCGTCGTGAATATTGTTTGCTCTTGTGCTTCTCCGGATGTTGAAATAGTTCAATCAATGTCTACAATCTTTTTATGCCCGTTTTCTGTCTGCCTGGATTGCCTATTCATCTGGCAAGGCCTCCGTGAATTTAGCACATTGCTCTAGAATTTCAGAGCAGCTGCCTTTGTACCACGTGCGCACCGCTTCTTCACTCGGGTTCCTGACACATGGATTTAGCACTGAGGAGTTGCGTTTCGTGAGCTGTCTAATTTGCACAACTCTTACGCCACCCTCCTCTAGGCCTCCGGTTCCCACTTCATCCGAAAATAGGAAACAGAGGCAAGAAATTCACCAAGAGATGAAAAATGTGATCACTCCTTCTTTCTGCTCCGCAGGTTGTACCGAGTTGCTCCTGGTACCGTGTGATCAACAAATAGTGCGGTGCACTTCCGGTCTCGAGCTTGGAGTCAGCCTGGGGAACAATGGCAGATGATGATGGGCGCCCTGGCGACAATGCAGGCTGTGGCGCAACAAAAGATGGCGGGCGCCACAGAGGTATGCATTTGAAGTCAGCCAGCAGTGATGCAGAATCTGCTGGACAACGTTGAGGCACTCTTTGCTCTTCCGTTTTTATGGCAATCTCATCAGGCTCTGTTCCAGGAGCAGGTAACTTCCGTGGCAAAGGACTGGTAATGGCATTTTCCATTTCTGGAACCGCTGTTGTCTCTTTCTGGTCTTTGTCCCGATCAGTTGACGTATCGAATGTCGATGGGACTTTCTTGGCGTGCGTGGCATGAATCCACGCCTTGCGTCCATCCACGCGTAGTGCTGTCTGCGTGGTTAATAGTACCTGATACGGCCCATGCCACCTGGGTGCTAGCGATGTTTTCTGTTCGAAGTTCCTTATCTGCACCCAGGTGCGTGGCTCCAATGCATGTCCTGGGCCAGTATACCGCACCAGTAATGCCTCCTGCACCTGCTGATGAATCAAACGCAGTTTTTTTACTAACAAATTACAGTAAATGCTGAGTACAGGGTATTCGATCTCACTCATTTTTACTCGGCCGGGGTGCGCACCACACATTCGCTGGTCTCCCCATTATGATCTCATAAGGGGAGAGCCCATTTCTGGCATGCACTGACGTTCGCATGCATAGTAACGCTATTGGCAATGCATCTACCCAACTCAATTTGCTGCCCGCACAGATCTTACTGATCTTGGACTTTAGAATTCCGCTATGGCGTTCAATAAGACCGGCCGAACTCGGATATCTTGAACTGTGGAATCTCTTATCGATCTGTAATCCTGTACAAATCTGTAATATCACTGCAGCCACAAAGTGCGGACCATTGTCCGACCATATGACACGGGGCAGACCAAAGCAAGAGAAATACTCTTTTAGCATTACTTTTGCCGTGCTCATTGCTGTGCAATCTTTCAAAGGATACGCTTCCAGCCATTTGCTAAATGCACATATGATCACTAGAACGTACTTCAGATTTTGGCACCTTTCCATTTCTATAAAGTAAAGTGAATTACTTCGAATGGCATAGAGGGAGGTCCGAAACTTCCCGTTGGAGTCACTATTCCTTTTCCCACATTGTGCTGTAAGCACGTAATGCAGTTTTGGACCAACCTCTCTGCATTCTTTTTTATAAGGGGATTTTCCCAAACTGTGGCTAAATGTTGCACTATTTTCTTCGTACAGATGTGTGTGGGACTGTGAGAAATTCTAACCATTGCATTTACGTAAGCATTTGGTAACATCCAATTCCCGCTTTTCTTGTCCACCCAACATCCCTCCAAATCCAATTCTGCAGAGCCCTTGGCCCATCCCTGTATTTCGTCAGCGGTAGCTTCCGCCTGCATTTCTCTAACAGTTACAATTCCATTTTCTGTCATGCAGGGCACTTCCTCCGATTGTACTGTCAACATTTTTGTATTCAAGTCAGTCGCAGTCTGTTTCACAATTTTGTCTGCAAATGCGTTTCCTTTTCCCACGTTACATGTCACTTGTTTATGCGCCTCGCATTTCATTATTGCCAGGTGCTTTGGACATGTAAGTGCAGACAGTAATCGCACAATCAGAGGGCCATGTTGGATTCTAGCCCCATGGGATGTTAGGAAACCTCTCTCGGCCCATAATCGGCCAAAGTTATGTACTACGCCAAAGGCGTACTGGCTATCAGTATAGATATTTACAGTGAAGTTCTCTGAAATTTCACAAGCTCTTGTTAAGGCAATTATCTCTGCTGCTTAGGCGGAGTTGTAAGGAATTCTATTACTCTCCACAACGCTTTTTAATGTGGCGACAGCGTATGCGGCAGTTGATGTGCCGTCAGGTAATTTAAAACAAGAGCCGTCACAAAACAGTTCCCCTTCTGGTTCTTTTAGGGGTGTATCACTCAAATCAATTCTCCCTTTTGTTTCTTCCTCAGTAACCATTAAACAATCATGGGGAGGTGATTCAGTCCCACCACTGTTTTCCCCGGGGATTGGCATTAATTCTGCTGGATTCAAAGCGCTATACCTCATAATTTGGATGTGGGGCGCGAACAATACAATTTCATATCTAGTCAATCTAGCAGAGGTGAGGTGTTGCGTCTGCGTTCTATTGAGTAGAACATCTATGGCATGTGGCACCATAAAGATTAAGGAGTGCCCCAATACCATCCCTTCTGTTTGTTTCACCGACGCAGCAGCCGCTGCAATAGCTCGCAAACATCGTGGTAGTGTGAACGCTACAGGGTCCAGCGCATAAGAAAAATAGCCGCATGGCCTATTTCTTCCACCTTGTTCCTGTGTTAAGACACACAACGCGCATCCTTCGTTCTCATGCACAAATAGCCTAAAAACCTTTTCATAATTCGGTGTGCCCAAAACTGGAGCAGAACTCAAAATGGTTTTTAGCAAATCAAATGTTTTCTGACACTCTTCATTCCACTGCAAAGGTACCACAGCATTTTTCTTTGTTAACTCCACCATTGGCTTCACAATCAAAGCAAAGTTCACAATCCACTGACGAAAATATGAAGCCATGCCTATTATAGCTCTCACACCTTTCTGTGTTGTTGGGATAGGCATACCAGAAATGCTCTTTATTCTTTCAGGCGTTAATCTTCTCCCTTCCTTGGAAAGTAAGTAACCCAAGTAAGCTACTTCTTTCTGACAGTATTGGAATTTCTTTAGGCTCGCTTTATGGCCATGCGCAGCTAGATGGGTCAATAGTAAAATAGTACCTTTTTTACACATCTTTTCCGTGTCAGCAGCGAATAATAAATCTTCAATGTATTGTAGCAATACACAGTCTGCTGGTCATTCTAACATGTCCAACTGTTCTTTCAATGCTCTACTATATATGCTCGGACTTTCAGTATAGCCTTGTGGTATGCGTGTAAATGTGAATGATTGTCCTCCTAAAGTGAAAGCGAATAAATACTTGCTTTCTTTGTGTACTGGAATGCTGAAGAAGGCGTTTTTTAAATCAACAACACTAAAATATTCTGCTGATGCGGGGATCATTGTCAAGATCGTAGTGACGTCTGGCACTAACGGGAATTGGGGATCTACCACTTTGTTCAGTGCACGGAGATCAATAATAAAACGGTACGGTACCTCATTACCCCCTCTCTTGTACACCGGAAGAATGGGGCTGTTACACACGCTACCTGTAATTTCTTCAATCACTCCCAGTTTCACCAAATCAAAAACAATACTTTTCAATCCTTTTTCTCCTTCTGCTGAAATTTTATACTGCGGAATACGCGGTAGCGTTATTCCTTCTTTCAATGTGATTTTTACTGGCTCTATTTTCAAGCACCCCACATCATTGTCATTCACGGCCCAAATACAAGTTGGCACTGTACTTAATTCTCCTGTTAAAGGTTCCGTCATAAATTCAGAAGTCGGCATAATCTGGGGAGAAATAGTCAATAATACCCCATCTGGTGTACAATGGATAACTGCACTCAGTTTTTTCAATAGATTTAATCCTAAAAGATTCTCTCCACAATGCTCTGTTAAAAGAAATGGACAATGTTCAGTAAAAGGCCCTATTGTCACTGCTACTGATTTTGACTCGGGGTTCATTACTGGGGTACCTGCAAACCCTACTGAGATATTCTGTCGCCCTGACAGAGGTATGTCTGGAACCAAATGATGATCAATCGAGCACTTTTGTGCCCCCATATCTACGAGGAATCTATGCTCTTCATTCCCGATCTTCATTTCTACGTAGGGTCCTTTCTGATTCACGGGAATAGACACTGGTTCCGACCCTTGTCCTGGGTTGTCCTATTGGGGTAACAACACGTCATCTGATGTGTAATCAACACTATTATTATAGTATGCACCTGTCTGAGTATCAAAAATGTTCCCCCCTCTTCCTCTATTTCCCATTTCTGCACCTTGCTGATTTTGATTCTGTATATTTTGATTCGGAGCCTGGCCTTGATTTTGTGCACCATTCCCTTGATCATTCTGATGCTGCGGCATATGATGTCTGTTATGACCATTTGTTCCTCCGTGCCCTCTATGAGGCCTTCTCTGACCATTTCCGCCTCTATTTTGCAAGTACGGTCATTGTGCCCGCCAGTGTCCTTCCTCTCTGCAATATCCACATTGGTTTAATCCCAAAGGCCCTCCATGCATACTCAAATTTCCCCTGTTCTGTGCATTTCCCCTTCCCCTGTTGTGTCCTGCTACCTGCTGGAGCAACACCCCTACTATCGTCCGCAGCGCTTCTATTCTTATTCGCAAAGGATACTCATTACATATCTCATTTATCTCTCCTACCGAAGTCCTAGGACTTGACATCCATCTCATCGCTTCCCGCACACACACCTGCAATCTTCGTCTATCACCTATCTGTCCTGGTGGCGGCAAGGATTTCTGCGTATACAATCCTGACGCTTTCTTCCTGCCTTTCTCAATATTTTTTCTCTTATTCCCCGGTGTGGCAAATACTTCAGAATATTCTTCATCAAGTTCATTCTTCAATTCAAACAGTCTATCTACATGCTCTTTTATCCCCTCATCTCTCCCTCTACAACGGGCTAATGCATTCAAATCCAACAATCGTTGCGGTGGTAACTTTCCAATTAACTTTTTCCATTGTCCCGCCAAATATTCCCCCATGCATTCCAACAATACCTGCATTTCATTGTTCCTTCTGAAGTCACACAGTGACGCTAGCATGGATCCCTCATCATGCTCGTCTATATATATCTCCGCTTGTTCTTGCAGCTCATGCTTTCTTTCCTTGCTGATCGCGCTACGAGTTACTCTCATGCATTCATTCTGCTCAATTCCACTCATGGGAGGGGCAGTCGGAACAGTGGCACCCTCTTGATCGGAAGGTGCGGAGGGGGCAGTGAGAGGGGGGCTCGTCTGTTGGGGCTGTGGTAATAGCAAAACACTCGGGGCTGGCTGGCTAGTGGGCAGTGCAGTGTCTGATGCAGCCTGTGGTTGTGCTGGCGTTGGGAGGAGCTGAGCAACGGGAGGGGGTTGAGTGACAGCTACTGGCATAGTCTGTTTCGTTTCACTCCTCGGGCCCTGTTTTGTTTCAGTTAAAATTCTGTTTATCAATTCGTCTGATGTGCGTAGCTCTCTTTGTGGATATATTTTTTCTATGTTTAATTAATCGCGCCACCTTGCCTTTCTCAAGCTGTTACTCCATTCCTCCTCCTCCTTCTCCTCAGCTTTCTCCATCTTTGACTTATGCCTACGCGCATGTTTCTCTCTACTTCTGTATCTGAGCATTGCTTCCATTCTCCAGTCCCTAAGGGTGTCAAGTGCCCCAGGGCGTGCTCTTTTACTTATCAACACCTTTTCCAGGTTATCTATACGTCCCATCTCAAAACTCCCATCAATCGGCCACTGAAGATTTTCCTGTTTTCTGTTTTGCTTATGCCAAGTCTCACAACATTATCGCTCCCATACCATACTTTATGTACATCTCATAAGCCGGCGTTCCTCCCGGTGGTGCTTCCTGGCCAGTTTCCAAAGATTGTTCACCGCAGCGGAAAAATCCTGCTAACGTGGACAATACCCCAGGCATGTTTTAACCTTACCCTTGGCTAATCAAACTTACCCTGGGTGTTTGATTTTGCAAAATCAACTCTCAACCAATATCAGGATTACTTACAAATCGGGGTACGACTCACCTGATCAACTAATTTGTCTTTCCAAGACACAATTCGTCCGTATACTGACGCAACCAATGACGTCGTGTCTGCGTATCTCGGCTCTGCCTCGTTTCGGAACCCTCGCCTCCTTGTTCGCTGGCCGGGGACGTCGATCAGGGATCAGCGGTGTGCAGATCTGCAGAAAGGAGTCTCATCACTTACGCAGGGTGCCCCAAACACCTCTCGCTCCCGGTTCGATCGCTCCCATCCTCGCTGTTCTTGTCGCCTTCCTTATTTTGCAACGTACACGATGGAACAAGTGGGGCAGGGTCCCTATTCGGGCGCCATCTTGAAGGGGCCCCTGAGGGACCCTCGAATGTGGAAACAAGGCACAGTCACCACACACGAATAGATACGCCAAACACGAGGTTCTGTTCCCAAACTCTAGGGTTTATTGCAATACAAATAGTTCCAATTGGCCAAGTGGTCCCACGCCCCGCGACGTGTGTCTAACAGACCTCGGGGGACGCAAGCAAAAAAGAGTCGTACATCAGTTACATATATACAAGAGGAGCACCTTACAATCAGCAATGACACAATTGATGCCGCCCCCAATTCATTTCCCTTTGAATTAGAGGCGATGATTGACCATCATGACAAATATGACACTTCAGACCACCATATTTAGTTACAGGTTGCAATCTCCATTTTTACAAACACCATTCTTTGTTTGCGAGAACACAGCGTTTCTGTTTTTTATAGGCAAGCTGTGTGTAGGAGACTGGCACATACCAGGCCTCCCTATCTCTAAGTTTCGATTCTCGCTCTAGAAGTCAGCCCGCTCTCCGGGGCTTCACTCGGCTCAGGAAGGGGGGCCGTAAAGAAGAACATAATTCAACTCTTTAAATGCTAGTTTCGTACATTGCTATTCTTTCAAGAGACTCGCTGGCATTCATGTACTGATTCAATACCTCGCTCCCTGTCCTCAAGGGTATATAAGGGAGGGAATCGGGCATTTCTGTCTGGCTCTCCAGCGTGATGTTTCAACATGTTTTCGTAGCCTTGGACCATTGAAGCGAAATAATATCTACAGCAAAGCAGTTTTACATGAGGCAAAGTGGCAACGTTAGAGAGAGCAGAGAGAGAAAACAAAATGGCGATTCTGGTCATCTTAAAATGGCTTCACTCTAGTTAAACTAATAGCTACGTAATAACTAATGACTAATGAATATATATTCTTACATTGTAAATGAGGCGGTTGGTCTTCGGCCAACCAATTATCATTCATTTCCGGATCCTCAAGGGGTGCTTAGTTTTTCTGGACTGACAACATAACCTTGCCCTCACTTAATACTTGGAGAAATGTGTATGGGTCAAAATATCTAAATAATAAGGGCCTCATTACACGGACGGCAGTGGACCAAGGTGCTGATAGCACCTTGGTCCATGCCGGTAAAATACCGGCACCGCCTTGGTGGAAAGGGGAATTACCGCCCTATTCCAAGGTTGGTGGGGCGGTAATTCCCCCTTCCCCCATTGCCCTTCCCAATTCCCATTTTTGCCCCATAGGGCATAATGGAAATGGGGAAGGTGCTCATTACGGCACCGCAAATTGCGGTGCCGTAATTAGCTCCCTGGTCCCTTTGCGGGTTGGTTTTTAACGCCTGCAAAAAGCAGGCGTTAAATTCTCCAACCCGCAAAGGGACCTCGTAGTAAGGCGGTAAGGGTTTACCGGTACCGGTAAAATACTGGTACCGGTAAACCCTTACCACCGTCCGTGTAATGAGGCCCTAAGTGTTCAATAACTGTTCAGAGCTTCTCCCAGCAGTGGGCTTGCAACAGGGTTCTCTTTCCCACAGTTCACAATGCCAAGGGATTTCCTTCTCCAAGCTTCAAAGACAGTTTGCAATGCAAAGGGGTTCCCTTCCCCAAGGTTTCAAGTCTCTCAGCTTTGTCAAAATACAGTTCCCAGGAGTAAGTTCCAGATCCTCTGATTTGGTTACTTTTCACCGGTTTCACAAAGGTACATTTCATAGGATTCAAAAAGCAAAAGTTCCTTGACTTGAAACACAAAACGTCCTTCATATGCAACCACAGGTTTCTCTGTCGTTATTTGAGTGGATTTTCAATAGGTATATGTCCTCGATCTAGGTGCAGTTGTCGGACCACACGGTCCACCCATTACAGGTCACGCAACCGATACACATTACTTGACACTTCTCATCCGTTCCTTGTATACACAGTACCACTGCTTTGTCACCTTTCATCTGTTACTGTTTTCATGCATTCATATGGCTTTTGCCAATGTTCGTTCACAGAACTCATAAAGTTCCTTCATAGATTTACATAATGGTCCCCTTCCCATTTCTCATGGGGTCTTTAAATGGTTTCACAATTGCTCTTTTATATCTTCCCTTTAATTCAGTATTCCAAAAGTAATTGATTTTGTTCAAATTGGTATTCAAAAATACCGGTTTTCATTCATATTGGTATTCAAAAACAAATGTCCTTGCGTGTTTCAGAGCATGTTTGCTGTGCCCGGTGTCCCCCTGTTCTAGGCTAACTCACCAGTTGTTGCGATGAAGTGAGGCTTCTGACCACCACAATCCCTCTCTCTAATGCAGCGCCTAACTTTTCCTCTGCAGCGGCTCTCCGTGGTTTTGCGTCTGCCATCGATGTGTCTCTCGAAGCTCGGGGCTCACTCTGCCTGGTCACGGCTGCTTCCTCTGTGAAGTCCTCCAGAGTCTTCCATCTTCCCTCAACTCCGCTTCCTGCTGCATACACTCTGCATCTGTCTGCTGGTCTAGCCTCCTTCCAGTAAGTGTCTGCGGTCCTCCAGCAGTCCATGGACTTGCTTCCCCAGCTGATGCCATCTTCTCTGTTCATGTCAGTTTTAAACCGCCCACCACGTTGATTAGTCCAAAAAAGACTAGACCGCTCACTACCTCTTTGGGAATTCTGCATTGCTCTTGCATGCCTCCTACTCGTCCCAGTACCTAACTGGTGTAGGTGATTGTGCAAGTCAATGGGAAAAGGATTCATGGACCTTGTTTGCCTCTTCCTCGTCCCAGTACTTAACTGGTGGGTGTTAGTAGTGTAAGGAAGGCATAATATCAAAGTAAGACAGGCACAAGTGACCACAGTTCAAGGGGGTTTATTGAACTTTATCAAGGGTGTGATAAACGCCTATCTAAACCTAAATCTAAAGATGGCAATAAGCTACGACCATCAAATAATAATAATGCAGTCCTAGTGGGGTCTCGTCATAATAAAAGAGCCTATACTAAAAAAAACATATTAGCAATCCTTACCGCTAATTTACAAATAGTGTGGGGAAATGTTCAATAAAAAGAAAGAAGTGTTCACAAAATGAAAAGTCAGGACGTTCAGGCCGTCGGCCTCCCTTCCCCACGTTTTCAGCACGAACAAGGTGGTTCACTCGAGCAGAGCACACTCTTGGGCTTCTCTGGCATGAAGACACAGTTCCATTACCACATAAAGCCTACAATGGGCTTACATTTGATTGGGGAATAGAAAGGTGCAACAACGATGAATCACAATTTGCACTGGTTATTACATTAACAAGTGATGTTAGTTTCATGACTCTGTTGGTATACAGAGACCTAAAGTCTCGACATGTTTCAATTTTAAAGTGTCATATATACAGAACTTTCTTCAGGAGGAAGGTGTTCACATCCAATTCAAATTCAGAATCCAGCTTATGTACGGGTAAAACAAACAAAGACGACCTGCCAAGGTTAAAAAGAGAGAGTGGCCCTCATTACGACCCTGGCGGAAAGCGACTGACCGGACCGCCACAGCGTAAATAGCGTTTCCGCCATTGCACGATGGAGCAAAGTGCGGCCCATTCCGACCCATCGGGCACGAGCACCACGCCATGGCGGAAGTGCAAAGTCCGCGATGGCGGAAATGACCCCAAAACGGCCCACACCGCCGCCGTACGGCGCCCTAGGTGCAATACCGCCACCCATCATAGCGGACACCGCAGTGAGCGCCAACCGGAAAGTACGGCGACCGTAAATATACGGAAACGGAAGTAAAAACATGGGCCCGGAACGGGAAACAACACCCCGTACACCTATAAAACCACAAAATACACACAACCACTAAAAACACCACCCTGAGACACATCCCAACCCGTCATCCACCCTAGTGAAACCAAGAAAAATTGGAAAAGTAGCGAAGAAAGCGTGCGACCGCAAGCGGCAGGTCCACTTCTCCCGTGAGGAACTCACCGTACTCACAGAGACCCTCCAGGAGAATGCCGCCGCCGTCTTCTCCACGCAAATGACCAGGACGGCACTAGCGAACAAGAAGGCCATATGGGCCCTGGTGGCACAGCGGGTAAGTGCGGTGGGGACCGCACCCCGCAACCCACAGCAATGCAGGAAGCGGTGGGACGACCTGCGGATACGCGTCCGTAGCATACTTTCTGCCAACCGCAACATTGCCACAGCCACCGGGGGAGGGTCGGAATCACCCATCAAGTTGACCCCCTGGGAAGAAATCTGTGCCTCCACCATTGGAATGGAGAGCATAGAGGGAGTCGGAGGGATGGAGAAAGGAGTGCAGACATCCGGAGAATCAGGTAGGTGGCCCAAATAAAACCATGCCAAATCCACAATGTCCAATCATGTGACTCACATGTGTCCACATAGCGCAACAGCAACACATGGCCAGGAGAACGTCCACACACATTGGCCTGATAGCGCACTTTAAAACCACAATAAATACATAAATAAGTAAAAACCCCAAAAACACCCACTACACGTGCAGCAGGCACACCCTAACTGCAGGCTGCCAAACAACTGCATCCTCACTCCACACACAAATGAAAGCACCTCCAAGGCCCCGACCCAAATCACCCTCAGGAACCACCCCAATGCATGTGATACATTGCCATTCCAATTCCCACAGACCCATTAATAACGCTCGCCCTCTTTTACTCCACCACAGGGTCCGATCCAAACGACGAGCTCCAGGACACCCCTACCAGCACACCTGCAAAGAGGGCCAAGACCGACGGCCAAAGACCCTCCACCTCAGCTGCACGCATCAAGACACGGCAGCAGCACATATCAAGTGGCAGCACACAGGAGGGAACATCAACAGGCACCCCAGCAGCCAGCATGCCCACAACAGCACCACCACAGGTCCCCCCAATGGATGCCACAGAAGGTACTGCCTCTGGTGGCAGCAGCACCATAGGTGACACCCCATTAATGGCAGCATGCTCCGACACAGAAGACGGGGATGTCGAAGTCAGATCCATCCATGACCTGTCCCAATCCCCCTGTCTGTTCCATCCCGTACACCATGAGGATACCACGCAGGGGCACCCACAAGACGACGACTGGCCATCCCCCCCAAGCCCTGTGGCAGGGCAACATGAGGCGAACAGCCCCTCTGTGACACCACCGCAAATGGCCATGGCCCAGCACAGGCAACAGTCCCTCGACCAGTTAATCGTGCAACAGCAGCAACTGGCCACGCTCCTCAAGGACCATGCCGATGGATGTGGGGGCACTAAGGCAGACATAGAAACATCAACTGAGACACTTAGGGCACAAATGGAGAGTAGCACCGAGAGCCTGAGAGTCCAAATGGAGAGTAGCACCGAGAGCCTGAGAGTCCAAATGGAGAGTAGCACCGAGAGCCTGAGAGTCCAAATGGAGAGAAGCACCGAGAGCCTCAGGGGGGAACTGCATGCGACGTCCAAAGACGTATGTGCCGAACTTGCCGCAGTGCGCCGTGTGCTCACTGAGCTCTCACAAACCCTTAGGGACATGCATGGACGTGAGCAGGCAGAGACATCATCCGTTGCAAGTTCCGTCCAGGGCAGCCCCCAACGTAGATCTGGGAGGAACCTGCGCTCCACAGGCAGGGGTGCCCCTGATACCCGCAGAGGGGGCTTGCCATAGCGACTGCCCACTGACAATGAGCATCTTTGGACACTGGTGTTCGGGGGGGAGGTAGGAGGGTGGAGGGGGGGTGTTGGGCTCACTTGGGTGGCGGGTCGATAGGGTGTTCAACATGATATCACATATGCCATAAACAACGCACGATCAAACAATGAGATGTGTGGACAATGATCTTTGTGTACTAGGCCATCATAGGCGTACAGTCCATATTGTGCATGTACCAGACACACACAGTGCCACGAGTCCCGTGTCCATGTATCAGCCAGCAGGCGTGAGTGCTAGAAGCATGCATCTATGAGATGCTGACGAATTTCACGGCCCTCCTGTGCCTCGCAGACTCCTTGAGGTGCTGCCACATCCCCACCCTCATCATGACCATCTTCAGGTGCTTGCAGTTCTGCGTCAGGGGGCATGGGCACATTTCTACGTACGCACATGTTGTGGAGCATGACACATGCCATCACCATCTTTGCAACCTTCTCATGGCGGTACAGGAGTGCCCCGCCAGACCTGCTGAGGCACCGGAAACGAGTCTTCAGTAGGCCGAATGCCTGTTCAATGACTACACGGGTACGTGAGTGGGCATGGTTGTAGTCCTCCTCATGCTGGTCCCGTGGGTTCCGGACTGGTGTGAGGAGCCATCTCTTCAGTGGATATCCGGCATCACCTGTATGTGGACGATAAACGAATTATGTGGAATGCCATTGCTACGTACGCACCCCCCCCCCCTTCCTGCCAGGTCATTGCCGCATCACATACCCCACATCATCATGCATGAAATGAGACTCACCGAGTAGCCAGGATCTGTTCCCTGCGTGTCGCTCCATGTAGCGTGGTATTGTAGAGTTCCTCAAGACCATAGAATCATGGGTTGATCCAGGGAATCGGGCACAACAATGTGTAATGATCCTGTTGGAGTCACACACCATTTGTACATTCAGTGAATGAAATTGTTTTCGGTTGCGGTACTGGGCCTCCATGGCATGTGGGACGACCAATTCCACATGGGTGCAGTCGATGGCACCAATGCAACCCGGTATGCCGCCAAGTGCATGGAATCCCACTTTTGTGTTGGTTATTTCCTGCTCCGAGCGTGGTAGAGAGATGTAGTCGTCTGCGTGCTGCAGGAGGGCATCGAGCACTTGCAATAGTGTCCGTGAGAACAGTGGCTGAGAAATGCCATGCAACTGTCCGACTGTGTGCTGGTAGGTGCCTGTGGCCAGGAAGTGGAGTACAGACACCACCTTCAGTAGGGGTGGGATGGCGGTTGGGCTATCTATCATGCTGACAAGGTCAGCCTGTGTCATGTCCACAATGGCGGCTATGGTGTCCCGGTCCAAACGGTAGAGGGTGTGGATCTGCTCATCAGTGAGGTTGAACGGATGTGCTCGGAGGCGTGGGATTGCGGGCTGCCTGCGTGGTGGTAGTGGCTGTGCTGGCAGCCCTTGCTGGCCCTGCCTTGCCCTCCTCCTCCTCCTGCGTCTCCTCCGTGCGGCCGGTTGTAGTTGGTGTTCGTCTTCTTCTTGGAGTTGGAGTACTTGCAGTGCTATCAGGTCCCCCAGGGCCAACATCGCGAGTCCTGCCGGTAGCATTTCGGAGTGGTTGTGGGAGGAGACTGGGCGTGCAATTTATGTGTTTTCAGGCTGTATGGCCTCCACCTGTGGTGATTCATTCCACCTGTGCAAGCTGCTCTCCCCTTTGGGCGAGCACGTCTCGCACACAACGCTGCAATTCGAGGAATGGCATCTTGCTATTACAATCATGTATTAGTACCCGATGGCCGTGTAACATTGGTTGATATGTTCATTCGGCTATGGTCCCATTGTTTCACATGCATTCTTTGCAGTCGCGAACAGACTTGTGAAGGGTCAGTGGAACGTAGTACTCGAGTAACGGTGGACCCTCATGCATCACTGTACCGAGGTTCACCGACGGGCGGGGCCTCCCATTTGTGAGTGAAGGCAGTTGCCATTTTCACACACAGCCGCACTAGATGGATTAATTTGTGATTTCAAGCGGCCACAGATGCCTTTTCGACGTGATGTTGCAAATGAGGAATTCGAAGGGCGGCGCTTTCGGTCTTCAGCTAGCGGCGAGGAGATGCCCACAGGTCTGACTGCAAATATAACGTTCTATTGTTCAGTGTCCTTGGGACAGGGGCCATGGCGAGGATGCAATGATTGATATGAATAGTTTGGGATGCGCAATAGCGAAGTGGATGATGAGGGCGGACGTTCCCAAATACATGTTACTTCACAACACTGGAATTACGGGCTGGGGCACAGTGGATTTTGCAGGCTGCATAACGCACAGACTCAATGGAATTCTCACATGTTATGTGAGTATGGAAACAGGCGTTATCATTACGGGATGAGGGAATGATGAATGGATGCATGGGCAGATGATTTGATACGGTGTTTGCCATGTACAGGGCTTCTTGGAATCTGTCCGCCTCCCCTGCGCTATGTGATGCAGGGCTGCCATAGTGGGACCATCGTCTATCTGGCCTTGTTGAGCCCTCCCTGTCTCGACGCGCCTTCAGACACTTGTGTCCATGCACGTTACCAATCCCATCTGATGGATTCTGTTTTCACAGACGCATGCACAGGTACACTCGTTTGTGATGGTGTTTTCACCTCGATATGGATAGTTATGAGTCGCAAGTGGTTTTGGGGTGGTGATGATCCTTTGGAGTGGGCTAGCATGCATATGGCTGTGGATTTAGTGTGATCATTGAGGTGAGTTGTTCGGATGTAGTTCTGATGGCCATTCTTTTCTTTTTCTTTTCTTTTGGTTGACAGGTATCTCCTCCCCTTTTGCCACTGCCATCTGTATGCCACTCCTGCAGATGGGTTTTACTCCCGACACCTGCTGCTTCGTGTTAATCAGTGGAGCAGCATTACGATCTTATGGGACGATCGCCAATGGGCCACATGCCCTTACGCAGTACTAGTGGCTCGGAGCAACATTTCGGCCTTTCAGCTGGACTAGTGCCTCCCTATTGGGACGGCCCTGCGGTTCTAGGCGCTTCCATGTTGCCTTTTCGTACGGAATGTAGCCCCTGTGTACCATGAAGGAACAGGGCGTCACACAAGAAGTAGCTGGTCATTTCTTGCGGATGCAGCCCACAATGGTGAAATGTGTTTTGGAGTTTATGGCCTAATGGCTGTATGGGCTTGGTGAATTTGTTGTGCATTAAATTTCTATTCTGATATGGGCCGTGTAGCGTTCTTCTTTGCAAGTGATGTGGCATATTCCTATTTGGGGAGCGATGTATTGTGAGGAGATCTGCATTGGGTTCCAGCTTCGGAGTATAGTTGCGTGGTACTGTGCTGGGCGCGTTTGCCTACGAAGCCCAGTGAGGTCAGGGGTGAGGGCTGCCAATATGACTGTTTGGATGATGTCATGCTCAGGGGTGGGGGATTAGGTTTTGTGTAACAGATGCCGGTCAGCCAGGTGGATTGGTGGAATGATGTGATTATCGGAATATTGCTGGTCACAGGTGCCTGTGTTTGCGTGCGTTTCTTGGTGGGAGACTGGGGTCATGTCCATTGGTATAGCTTCTGTATTCGTGCCATCTGTGCCCTGCAGCTCCCATTGGCCCCTCTTGTGATTCTTTTGTTCGTTGGCATGCATGGGTGACTTGTACATTTCACTGGTTGCATTGTGACTTCGTTGCACCTACGGGGAGTTGTACTATGTGGCCAGGGAGCGGTGTACAGGCACTCAGTGGGGCCGTTTATGGTTGATTCGCGATGCCGTACTTCTCACCATGGCGGAATGGTACTTTCCGCCGTGCTTGATGGCGTTAAGTACATGTCCGCTAGGGTCGGAATTCGCGTACCCTTGCGCCATGGTGCTGATTACGGTTTGGCATGGCGCGCGCGCGCGTAGTTGGTGCAGTTAGCGTTGGCGTTCACTACGGTGTCGCTAATGGCATCGTACTTTACGGTGACGGGTCATAGTCGCACCGAGCGCTATTCGATGGCGGTATTGCATTTCCGCCATCGTTTTTCGCTTTCCGCAAGGGTCGTAATGAGGGCCAGTCTACGTAAACTATCAGTGCTAATCTCGGTCTCTGAAAGTTCAACAAATGAACATTGAACCACTAATCAAGGATGAAATGTTTTTACATTGAAATGGTTCCTGTGGGGGCGTACAACTCTTCTGATGAATTGTAGGAGGAAGATACAATATTCCTACAGCGTGACTGCAAGAAAAGCAAAAGCTTAGCTTTTCAAAACGCACACAGAGCAGGTGGCTCTCTTGGACTACTATAATAGGGTAGGGCAGTGAGAGTCATATTAAAAAAATGTATTAAAAAATGTGTATAACACCCACCTGTAGTGGGAGCTTGCGTTCAGAACTGAGCTGTGGAGGAGAATCGCCTGTAGCGTGAGGGTGGTATCCCAGCCAAATTGGAGTCTTGTCAGTCCTCGGGGGTAAACGATGAAAAATCCATCAAAATCCCCCACCAAGGGTGCTGTCGCCAGCTGTGTTAATAAATGGAGGTCCGAATACTGAATATGCGAAGGCATACTCAATACAGTTTCTAGACAGTGATAATAGCATAGGGCTCTGGCGTAAGGACCTACCATGTCTGTTGTAGACAGCACACTACTCTCCATTACTAAATCTACAGAGAGTAGAAAAAATAATAAATACATTTAAGCAGGGCACCTGCAGTATGTAGCACGTGGCGTGACCAGTGTTACTGAAAAATCAGCTGTGTGACACGGAACGGTGTAAAACCCGGAACAGGCCGGAACGGGCCGGAACGGTACCCTAATATATAAAATGGCAGCAAAACTCACCTGAAAATGATGCAAACACACATGATGAACATTTTGGAAATGGGATAGGTTGAACAATGTGCTGTCATTAACCCATTACTGCCCAAAATCTATATTTTCACACGAAAAAAAACCCGGAACGGTACCCTAACATATAAAATGGCAGCAAAAAGCACCTGAAAATGATGCAAACACACATGAAGAGCATTTTGAAATGGCAAAGGATGAACAATGTGCTGTCATTAACCCATTACTGCCCAAAATCTACATTTTAACACGAAAAAGTACCCGGAACGGGCCGGAACGCTACCCTAATATATAAAACGGCAGCAAAACTCACCTGAAAATGATGCAAACACACATGAAGAACATGTTGAAATGAGAAAGGTGCACCAATATGCTGTCATTAACCTATTATTGCCCAAAATTTACATTTTATCATGAAAAACTACCCGGAACGGGCCGGAACGGTACCCTAACATATAAAAAGGCATCAAAAATCGCCTGAAAATTATGCAAACACACATGAAGAACATTTTTAAATGAGAAAGGTGCTCCAATATGCTGTCATTAACCCATTACTGCCCAAAATCTACATTTTCACACGAAAAAGTTTGTTTGTTTGTTTGTTTGTTTGTTTGTTTGTTTTATTATTTATAATGCGCGAGCGTACCCGGGGGTATCAGGGCGCAGACTTTACAAGAATTTTCGAAGCTTGGTTACAGTACACGAGGAATATACATAATACAAAAATAGGTGCACAAATGTTATATACAGTATATACAAATCATCAGTAAGGCCAGCAGGCGGTAATGTAATATACAGGTAAGCAAGAGGCACACGTGGTTACGATGTGTGCGTGTAGCGCTGGACACTACCTAGTCTTAGTGGGTCTCCAGTTTCAGCCAGGAGATTAACTTGGAGCGGAAGTTCTGATAGGGCAAGTCTACTCTAAGGTTTGGAGGCAGGGAGTTCCAGAGCTTGGCAGCTTTTACCGGGAAGCTGTTGCCTCCTATGGTGGCCCGTTTGTAGTGGGGGACAGATAGGCAATCTTTGTATGCGGTTCTGACGGGTCTTGAGGAGGATTGTTTGTGGAACCTGTTGATCAGGTAGGTTGGGGCTGCGTTGTTGAGAGACTTGTGGGTGAGAGATGCCGTTTTTAAGAGAATTTTATCTCTGGTGGAGAGCCAATTGTTCTGTTGGCTGAAACCTGTAATGTGTTCTCTTCTGGAAATGCCCAGAGCTGCTCTGAGAGCGTTGTTCTGAAGGGTTTGCAGTTTATTGGTGGTGGCCTTGGTGGATCCTAGGTAGAGGGCATTACAATAGTCGAGGCGAGACAGTATGAGGGCTCTGGCGAGTGTCAGACAGCTAGTGTCAGACAGGAAAGGTTTGGCTGCACGGATTAATTTGCACGTGTAAGCCGTGGAGGATGCAAGGGAGCTCACTTGTCTTTTGAGGGAAAAATTGGAATCTAGATAGAATCCCAATGTTTTGACCTCTTGTCCGACTTTGATGTTGTTCCCGTCAATCATGAAGGAGTTATAGGCCGGGCCAAGTTTCTTTATACTGATTGTGGTGCCTAAGATGATGAGTTCTGTTTTATCATCATTCAGGCATAGTCCATGAGTAGCCATCCATGCCTGGATGATGATGTATACCCTATTTAGCAAGGCCAAATCCTTTCCATAATCTCCTGAAAGCGGAAGGAGGATCTGAGTATCATCTGCATAGTTAGTGTAGGTGATACCGAGATGATCCAAATCATCGAAAAGGGGCTTGGTAAATATGTTGTATAATGTGGGGGAGACAAGGAGCCCTGAGGTACACCACATGTGATGGGTATAGGGTCTGCTGCCGCCGTGGGAGAGAAGACTCTCATAGTCCTGCCGTTGAGGAAGGATGTGATCCAGGTGATGGCCTCACTGGAGAAGTGAGCCGAAGTGTGGAGGTGTGAGCAAAGGACAGAATGATCGACCAGATCGAAGGCTGCAGAAAGGTCGAGGAGGAGGAGTAGGGCGGCTTGCCCGTTGTCTCTGAGCGAATCGATCTGCGCTTTCAAGTCAATAAGGGCAGTTTCAGTCCCGTGTTGGGGACGGAATCCAGATTGTCTAGAGCCTAAGAGGTTGTGTTCTTCCAGGTGCTTCTGTATTTGTACATAGGCAACCTTGTCCAGAATTTTTAGTAGAAAGGGAACAGTAGTTATGGGACGGTAGTTTGTGGGTATGGCTGGGTCAAGTGTGGGTTTTTTCAGTAGAGGTAGTACCCAGGATTGTTTTAGGTTAGTAGGGATGGAGCCAGTGGCAAAGGAGGCATTGATCAATTTTGTAATGAAAGGGGAGAGGTCGCGGGCAGCATCTTTAATGAGCTGTGCAGGGCATAGATCTCCCTGGCAATTAGACGGTTTCAGGGACAGGATAATTTTTTCGACTTCCAGTATGTTGACTTTGGCGAATTGGAAGCGGGCTAGGTCAGTGGGCATGGGCTTGTCCGGAATTTTTGAGTTGAGGATGTCATTCAGGGATGCTCTTTTGCTGGTGATTTTACTTTGAAGAGTCGCAATCTTGTTTGCTAGGGCTCTTTGAATTTCTGAGCACCAGTTTTTATCTTTGGTGCACGTGTCAAGGGGTGCTATGGGGGTTTCTATTTCTTTAAGGATGGAGAAAAGTTCTTTCATGTTAGATTTAGCTTGGGATATACGAGAGTCAAAGGAGGCTCGTTTGGCCAGGTAGATTTCTTTTTTGTAGAGTGCAGCTAGTTTGGAGAGTTTTAGTTTGTTAGAGACTGAAGGGGATTTTTTCCAGATGGCCTCGCAGTTTCTTTTTTGCTGTCTTAGTTTTTTGAGGAATGGTGTGTACCATTTGTTAAGGTGCGTTTTCGGTTTACTGGATCTCAGTTTAAGGGGGGCGATGCGGTCCAGTGAGGTGGCCATAATCTTGTTATATTCTTCAACTAAGGACTCAGGGTCCAGGTTATCAGGAAGTGAGTTGAGAGTGGGGAGTAGGTCAGGGATAAGTCTTTCTACTGTCATGTTCTTCTTGTTTCTAGTGAGAGTGGGTGGGGCCTTAATGGTGGGCGGGGGTGAGGGTCTGTCGGTGGAGAGCATAAATGATACCAGATGGTGGTCAGTCCAGGCTTGGGGTGAGATATTTGTAATGTTCACTAGGCAGTTGTGGTCGGCCACCCAGTCAAGTGTTCTACCTTTCGTATGCGTGGGTGTCATACATCTTTGCACAAAGCCTAATTCAGTAAGAGTATTAGCTATGGTACTAGCGGAATGGTCTTCTAGATCATTGTAGCCCAAGTTAAAGTCTCCTAAGGTGAGAGCTTGAGTGGAGCTTTTGAGGTTGCTGGATAGGATGGAGTTAAGGTCTTCATCGAAGGTGCCAATGGGGCCTGGCGGACGGTAGATCAAGTAGATGTTAAGAGTTTGGGAGTTAGTGAGTGGTATTTTGACTGCTAGTGATTCGCAAGAGAGGGCGTCGGTCGAGGTGGCTAGTCTCATGGTGAGACTGCACTTATGGATAAAGGCGACACCGCCTCCTCTAGAATTAGGACGGTCTTGTCTCAGGATGGAATAGTTATCTGGGACTGCCAACATAAGCATAGGGCCTGCTGCTGGGTGTAGCCAGGTCTCAGTGATGGCGAGGAAGTCAAGGTCTTCGGTGAGTATTAAGTCTGCAATTTCTGTAGCATGAGCTACTAGCGACCTGGCATTGATCAAGGCTCCCTTGATATTGGGGCTAGCTTTGTTTTTAGAGATAGTGGCTATGTTTTTTCAAGTAGTAGTAGTATGGCGCTTGTCTTGTGTAAGTTTAGGGGTACTCTGGTTGCGGGAGTTCTGAAGGGTTTGTAATGGGTTACTGGATTGTGTGGAGGTGTTTGGTCGCGGTGGCAGCGATCTAGAGTTTTGTGTAGTGGGCAGTGAGCGGGCAAGTGGTTCATGGATTTTGGCTAGTCTGGCTCTAAGTCCTAAGTTCCTTTCTGTGGTGGTGCGAGGGTGACTGGAAGGTAGCAGTGTCTGAGAGTCTTTTAAATCTAGGTAGGGTACTTGGTTGTTGTGTCAGGGTAGGGCTGGCATGTTAGGTAGGTGTGTAGCCTTCTTGGTCGGAAATGTGTTATTGAGGCTGATCATGAAGTAGGCAAGCAAGATGGAGGTGAGTAGATACATGCTAAATGGTGGGGTCGAGAGTGTTATGGAGCGCTAAATAATACCTGAATTGGGGTGGCCGCACGTGGATGGGATGGTCTATGTAGCCCCTAGATAAGGGTAGTTGATGAGGCTGTGATGCCGGGGGTCTGGCAGACGGCAGACACTGGCACGTGCAGGGGGTCTGGCAGACGGTAGACACTGGCACGTAACAGGCATGAAACAGGCACTAGCCTTGTTTCAATAGTGTGGTCTAAGTACGACCATAGGGCACAACACAGTAGTGTGGTCACTATGCGACCATAGAGCACAACACAATAGTGTGATCACTATGCGGCCATAGGGCACAACACAGTAGTGTGGTCACTATGCGACCATAGGGCACAGCACAGTAGTGTGGTCTAAATACGACCATAAGGCACAACACAGTAGTGTGGTCTAAATACGACCATAAGGCACAACACAGTAGTGTGGTCACTATGCGACCATAGGGCACAGCACAGTAGTGTGGTCTAAATACGACCATAAGGCACAACACAGTAGTGTGGTCTAAATACGACCATAAGGCACAACACAGTAGTGTGGTCTAAATACGACCATAGGGCACAACACAGTAGTGTGGTCACTATGCGACCATAGGGCACAGCACAGTAGTGTGGTCTAAATACGACCATAAGGCACAACACAGTAGTGTGGTCTAAATACAACCATAAGGCACAACACAGTAGTGTGGTCACTATGCAACCAAAGGGTTTGTGACTAGTAGTAGAGACCATAGACCCATCAGAGTGGGGGTGGCTAAGAGTCCGTGCATGCAGTAATGTCCCGGTACTTGCAGGTACTTACAGTGCGTTCTCCTTATGCGAGAGGGTTCTGGTAAAGGATAGGGTGCAAGTTGAGCCGAGTTGATGGCCACTCCGTGCTCCCATGCGCGTAACAGGCGCAGAACAGGCCTTTGTATGGCCTTCGTATGGCCGCCGGCGTCCGCCTGTCGGCGGATGCAGAATTCAATTTAGTGCTGGTTATCGAGGCTGAGCCTCGTTTTCATGCCGCGTTGCGCCCGGCATCCCAGGGTCGGGCAGGGTAGTGGGACAGGGTCAGGCAGGCCCCTGTGTGCTGTGGCTGTGCTGCGGTACGGATCCAGGATGTGGATGCCGCTTCTGGGAGGGGGAGAGGGCTCCTGCCCTCTTCCCTTGGCGTGTGCGTCGGAGTGGGGTCGCAGGCGCAGAACAGGCCTTTGTATGGCCTTCGTGTGGCCGCCGGCGTCCGCCTGCCGGCGGATGCAGAATTCGATTTAGTGCTGGTTATCGAGGCTGAGCCTCGTTTTCATGCCGCGTTGCGCCTGGCATCCCAGGGTCGGGCAGGGTAGTGGGACAGGGTCAGGCAGGCCCCTGTGTGCTGTGGCTGTGCTGCGGTACGGATCCAGGATGTGGATGCCGCTTCTGGGAGGGGGAGAGGGCTCCTGCCCTCTTCCCTTGGCGTGTGTGTCGGAGTGGGGTCGCAGGCGCAGAACAGGCCTTTGTATGGCCTTCGTGTGGCCGCCGGCGTCCGCCTGCCGGCGGATGCAGAATTCGATTTAGTGCTGGTTATCGAGGCTGAGCCTCGTTTTCATGCCGCGTTGTGCCCGGCATCCCAGGGTCGGGCAGGGTAGTGGGACAGGGTCAGGCAGGCCCCTGTGTGCTGTGGCTGTGCTGCGGTACGGATCCAGGATGTGGATGCCGCTTCTGGGAGGGGGAGAGGGCTCCTGCCCTCTTCCCTTGGCGTGTGCGTCGGAGTGGGGTCGCAGGCGCAGAACAGGCCTTTGTATGGCCTTCGTGTGGCCGCCGGCGTCCGCCTGCCGGCGGATGCAGAATTCGATTTAGTGCTGGTTATCGAGGCTGAGCCTCGTTTTCATGCCGCGTTGCGCCCGGCATCCCAGGGTCGGGCAGGGTAGTGGGACAGGGTCAGGCAGGCCCCTGTGTGCTGTGGCTGTGCTGCGGTACGGATCCAGGATGTGGATGCCGCTTCTGGGAGGGGGAGAGGGCTCCTGCCCTCTTCCCTTGGCGTGTGCGTCGGAGTACCCAGAACGGGCCGGAACGGTACCCTAACATATAAAAAGGCAGCAAAAATCACCTGAAAATTATGCAAACACACATGAAGAACATTTTGAAATGAGAAAGGTGCACCAATATGCTGTCATTAACCCATTACTGCCCAAAATCTACATTTTATCACGAAAAAGTACCCGGAACGG
Source organism: Ambystoma mexicanum (assembly GCF_040938575.1). Lineage (NCBI taxonomy): Eukaryota > Metazoa > Chordata > Amphibia > Caudata > Ambystomatidae > Ambystoma > Ambystoma mexicanum. The sequence continues at coordinate 1,304,352,353 of NC_090932.1, forward strand.
GCCGGAACGGTACCCTAACATAGAAAAAGGCAGCCAAAATCACCTGAAAATGATGCAAACACACATGAAGAACATTTTGAAATGAGAAAGGTGCACCAATATGCTGTCATTAACCCATTACTGCCCAAAATCTACATTTTATCACGAAAAAGTACCCGGAACGGGTCGGAACGGTACCCTAACATATAAAAAGGCAGCAAAAATCACCTGAAAATAATGCAAACAAACATGAAGAACATTTTGAAATGAGAAAGGTGCACCAATATTAACCCATTACTGCCCAAAATCTACATTTTCACATGAAAAAGTACCCGGAACGGGCCGGAACGGTACCCTGATATATAAAATGACAGCAAAACTCACCTGAAAATGATGCAAACACACATGAAGAACATATTGGAAATGGGATAGGTTGAACAATGTGCTGTCATTAACCCATTACTGCCCAAAATCTAAATTTTCAGACGAAAAAGTACCCGGAACGGCCCGGAACGGTACCCTAATATATAAAACGGCAGCAAAACTCACATGAAAATGATGCAAACACACATGAAGAACATTTTGAAATGGCAAAGGATGAACAATGTGCTGTCATTAACCCATTACTGCCCAAAATCTATATTTTCACACGAAAAAAAACCCGGAACGGGCCGGAACGGTACCCTAACATATAAAATGGCAGCAAAAAGCACCTGAAAATGATGCAAACACACATGAAGAACATTTTGAAATGGCAAAGGATGAACAATGTGCTGTCATTAACCCATTACTGCCCAAAATCTACATTTTAACACGAAAAAGTACCCGGAACGGGCCGGAACGCTACCTTAATATATAAAACGGCAGCAAAACTCACCTGAAAATGATGCAAACACACATGAAGAACATGTTGAAATGAGAAAGGTGCACCAATATGCTGTCATTAACCCATTATTGCCCAAAATTTACATTTTATCACGAAAAAGTACCCGGAACGGGCCGGAACGCTACCCTAACATATAAAATGGCAGCAAAAATCACCTGAAAATTATGCAAACACACATGAAGTACATTTTGAAATGAGAAAGGTGCACCAATATGCTGTCATTAACCCATTACTGCCCAAAATCTACATTTTCACACGAAAAAGTACCAGGAACGGGCCGGAACGGTACCCTAACATATAAAAAGGCAGCAAAAATCACCTGAAAATTATGCAAACACACATGCAGAACATTTTGAAATGAGAAAGGTGCACCAGTATGCTGTCATTAACCCATTACAGCCCAAAATCCACATTTTGACATGAAAAAGTACCCGGAACGGGCCGGAACGGTACCCTAATATATAAAACGGCAGCAAAACTCACCTGAAAATGATGCAAACACACATGAAGAACATTTTGAAATGGCAAAGGATGAACAATGTGCTGTCATTAACCCATTACTGCCCAAAATCTACATTTTAACACGAAAAAGTACCCGGAACGGGCCGGAACGCTACCCTAATATATAAAACGGCAGCAAAACTCACCTGAAAATGATGCAAACACACAAGAAGAACATGTTGAAATGAGAAAGGTGCACCAATATGCTGTCATTAACCCATTATTGCCCAAAATGTACATTTTATCACGAAAAAGTACCCGGAACGGGCCGGAACGGTACCCTAACATATAAAATGGCAGCAAAAATCACCTGAAAATTATGCAAACACACATGAAGTACATTTTGAAATGAGAAAGGTGCACCAATATGCTGTCATTAACCCATTACTGCCCAAAATCTACATTTTCACACGAAAAAGTACCCGGAACAGGCCGGAACGGTACCCTAACATATAAAAAGGCAGCAAAAATCACCTGAAAATTATGCAAACACACATGAAGAACATTTTTAAATGAGAAAGGTGCACCAATATGTTGTCATTAACCCATTACTGCCCAAAATCTACATTTTATCACGAAAAAGTACCCGGAACGGGCCGGAACGGTACCCTAACATATAAAAAGGCAGCCAAAATCACCTCAAAATGATGCAAACACACATGAAGAACATTTTGAAATGAGAAAGGTGCACCAATATGTTGTCATTAACCCATTACTGCCCAAAATCTACATTTTATCACGAAAAAGTACCTGGAACGGGCCGGAACGCTACCCTAATATATAAAACGGCAGCGAAACTCACCTGAAAATGATGAAAACACACATGAAGAACATTTTGAAATGAGAAAGGTGCACCAATATGCTGTCATTAACCCATTACTGCCCAAAATCTACATTTTCACACTAAAAAAGTACCCGGAACGGGCCGGAACGGTACCCTAACATATAAAAAGGCAGCAAAAATCACCTGAAAATTATGCAAACACACATGAAGAACATTTTGAAATGAGAAAGGTGCACCAATATGTTGTCATTAACCCATTACTGCCCAAAATCTACATTTTCACATGAAAAAGTACCCGGAACGGGCCGGAACGGTACCCTAATATATAAAATGGCAGCAAAACTCACCTGAAAATGATGCAAACACACATGAAGAACATTTTGGAAATGGGATAGGTTGAACAATGTGCTGTCATTAACCCATTACTGCCCAAAATCTATATTTTCACACGAAAAAAAACCCGGAACGGGCTGGAACGGTACCCTAACATATAAAATGGCAGCAAAAAGCACCTGAAAATGATGCAAACACACATGAAGAACATTTTGAAATGGCAAAGGATGAACAATGTGCTGTCATTAACCCATTACTGCCCAAAATCTACATTTTAACACGAAAAAGTACCCGGAACGGGCCGGAACGCTACCCTAATATATAAAACGGCAGCAAAACTCACCTGAAAATGATGCAAACACACATGAAGAACATGTTGAAATGGGAAAGGTGCACCAATATGCTGTCATTAACCCATTATTGCCCAAAATTTACATTTTATCACGAAAAAGTACCCGGAACGGGCCGGAACGCTACCCTAACATATAAATGGCAGCAAAAATCACCTGAAAATTATGCAAACACACATGAAGCACATTTTGAAATGAGAAAGGTGCGCCAATATGCTATTTATTAACCCATTACTGCCCAAAATCTACATTTTCACACGAAAAAGTACCCGGAACGGGCCGGAACGGTACCCTAACATATAAAAAGGCAGCAAAAATCACCTGAAAATTATGCAAACACACATGAAGAACATTTTGAAATGAGAAAGGTGCACCAATATGCTGTCATTAACCCATTACAGCCCAAAATCTACATCTTCACATGAAAAAGTACCCGGAACGGGCCGGAACGGTACCCTAATATATAAAACGGCAGCAAAACTCACCTGAAAATGATGCAAACACACATGAAGAACATTTTGAAATGGCAAAGGATGAACAATGTGCTGTCATTAACCCATTACTGCCCAAAATCTACATTTTAACACGAAAAAGTACCCGGAACGGCCCGGAACGCTACCCTAATATATAAAACGGCAGCAAAACTCACCTGAAAATGATGCAAACACACATGAAGAACATGTTGAAATGAGAAAGGTGCACCAATATGCTGTCATTAACCCATTATTGCCCAAAATTTACATTTTATCACGAAAAAGTACCCGGAACGGGCCGGAACCGTACCCTAACATATAAAATGGCAGCAATAATCACCTGAAAATTATGCAAACACACATGAAGTACATTTTGAAATGAGAAAGGTGCTCCAATATGCTGTCATTAACCCATTACTGCCCAAAATCTACATTTTCACACAAAAAAGTACCCAGAACGGGCCGGAACGGTACCCTAACATATAAAAATGCAGCAAAAATCACCTGAAAATTATGCAAACACACATGAAGAACATTTTGAAATGAGAAAGGTGCACCAATATGCTGTCATTAACCCATTACTGGCCAAAATCTACATTTTATCACGAAAAAGTACCCGGAACGGGCCGGAACGGTACCCTAACATATAAAAAGGCAGCCAAAATCACCTCAAAATGATGCAAACACACATGAAGAACATTTTGAAATGAGAAAGGTGCACCAATATGTTGTCATTAACCCATTACTGCCCAAAATCTACATTTTATCACGAAAAAGTACCTGGAACGGGCCGGAACGCTACCCTAATATATAAAACGGCAGCAAAACTCACCTGAAAATGATGAAAACACACATGAAGAACATTTTGAAATGAGAAAGGTGCACCAATATGCTGTCGTTAACCCATTACTGCCCAAAATCTACATTTTCACACGAAAAAGTACCCGGAACGGGCCGGAACGGTACCCTAACATATAAAAAGGCAGCAAAAATCACCTGAAAATTATGCAAACACACATGAAGAACATTTTGAAATGAGAAAGGTGCACCAATATGTTGTCATTAACCCATTACTGCCCAAAATCTACATTTTCACACGAAAAAGTACCCGGAACGGGCCGGAACGGTACCCTAACATATAAAAAGGCAGCAAAAATCACCTGAAAATGATGCAAACACACATGAAGAACATTTTGAAATGGCAAAGGATGAACAATGTGCTGTCATTAACCCATTACTGCCCAAAATCTACATTTTAACACGGAAAAGTACCCGGAACGGCCCGGAACGCTCCCCTAATATATAAAACGGCAGCAAAACTCACCTGAAAATGATGCAAACACACATGAAGAACATGTTGAAATGAGAAAGGTGCACCAATATGCTGTCATTAACCCATTATTGCCCAAAATTTACATTTTATCACGAAAAAGTACCCGGAACGGGCCGGAAGGGTACCCTAACATATAAAATGGCAGCAATAATCACCTGAAAATTATGCAAACACACATGAAGTACATTTTGAAATGAGAAAGGTGCTCCAATATGCTGTCATTAACCCATTACTGCCCAAAATCTACATTTTCACACAAAAAAGTACCCAGAACGGGCCGGAACGGTACCCTAACATATAAAAATGCAGCAAAAATCACCTGAAAATTATGCAAACACACATGAAGAACATTTTGAAATGAGAAAGATGCACCAATATGCTGTCATTAACCCATTACTGGCCAAAATCTACATTTTATCACGAAAAAGTACCCGGAACGGGCCGGAACGGTACCCTAACATATAAAAAGGCAGCCAAAATCACCTCAAAATGATGCAAACACACATGAAGAACATTTTGAAATGAGAAAGGTGCACCAATATGTTGTCATTAACCCATTACTGCCCAAAATCTACATTTTATCACGAAAAAGTACCTGGAACGGGCCGGAACGCTACCCTAATATATAAAACGGCAGCAAAACTCACCTGAAAATGATGAAAACACACATGAAGAACATTTTGAAATGAGAAAGGTGCACCAATATGCTGTCATTAACCCATTACTGCCCAAAATCTACATTTTCACACGAAAAAGTACCCGGAACGGGCCGGAACGGTACCCTAACATATAAAAAGGCAGCAAAAATCACCTGAAAATTATGCAAACACACATGAAGAACATTTTGAAATGAGAAAGGTGCACCAATATGTTGTCATTAACCCATTACTGCCCAAAATCTACATTTTCACACGAAAAAGTACCCGGAACGGGCCGGAACGGTACCCTAACATATAAAAAGGCAGCAAAAATCACCTGAAAATGATGCAAACACACATGAAGAACATTTTGAAATGGCAAAAGATGAACAATGTGCTGTCATTAACCCATTACTGCCCAAAATCTACATTTTAACACGAAAAAGTACCCGGAACGGCCCGGAACGCTACCCTAATATATAAAACGGCAGCAAAACTCACCTGAAAATGATGCAAACACACATGAAGAACATGTTGAAATGAGAAAGGTGCACCAATATGCTGTCATTAACCCATTATTGCCCAAAATTTACATTTTATCACGAAAAAGTACCCGGAACGGGCCGGAACGGTACCCTAACATATAAAATGGCAGCAATAATCACCTGAAAATTATGCAAACACACATGAAGTACATTTTGAAATGAGAAAGGTGCTCCAATATGCTGTCATTAACCCATTACTGCCCAAAATCTACATTTTCACACAAAAAAGTACCCAGAACGGGCCGGAACGGTACCCTAACATATAAAAATGCAGCAAAAATCACCTGAAAATTATGCAAACACACATGAAGAACATTTTGAAATGAGAAAGATGCACTAATATGCTGTCATTAACCCATTACTGGCCAAAATCTACATTTTATCACAAAAAAGTACCCGGAACGGGCCGGAACGGTACCCTAACATATAAAAAGGCAGCCAAAATCACCTCAAAATGATGCAAACACACATGAAGAACATTTTGAAATGAGAAAGGTGCACCAATATGTTGTCATTAACCCATTACTGCCCAAAATCTACATTTTATCACGAAAAAGTACCTGGAACGGGCCGGAACGCTACCCTAATATATAAAACGGCAGCAAAACTCACCTGAAAATGATGAAAACACACATGAAGAACATTTTGAAATGAGAAAGGTGCACCAATATGTTGTCATTAACCCATTACTGCCCAAAATCTACATTTTCACACGAAAAAGTACCCAGAACGGGCCGGAACGGTACCCTAACATATAAAATGGCAGCAAAAAGCACCTGAAAATGATGCAAACACACATGAAGAACATTTTGAAATGGCAAAGGATGAACAATGTGCTGTCATTAACCCATTACTGCCCAAAATCTACATTTTAACACGAAAAAGTACACGGAACGGGCCGGAACGCTACCCTAATATATGAAACGGCAGCAAAACTCACCTGAAAATGATGCAAACACACATGAAGAACATGTTGAAATGAGAAAGGTGCACCAATATGCTGTCATTAACCCATTATTGCCCAAAATTTACATTTTATCACGAAAAAGTACCCGGAACGGGCCGGAACGCTACCCTAACATATAAAATGGCAGCAAAAATCACCTGAAAATTATGCAAACACACATGAAGTACATTTTGAAATGAGAAAGGTGCACCAATATGCTGTCATTAACCCATTACTGCCCAAAATCTACATTTTCACACGAAAAAGTACCCGGAACGGGCCGGAACGGTACCCTAACATATAAAAAGGCAGCAAAAATCACCTGAAAATTATGCAAACACACATGAAGAACATTTTGAAATGAGAAAGGTGCACCAATATGCTGTCATTAACCCATTACAGCCCAAAATCTACATTTTCACATGAAAAAGTACCCGGAACGGGCCGGAACGGTACCCTAATATATAAAACGGCAGCAAAACTCACCTGAAAATGATGCAAACACACATGAAGAACATTTTGAAATGGCAAAGGATGAACAATGTGCTGTCATTAACCCATTACTGCCCAAAATCTACATTTTAAGACGAAAAAGTACCCGGAACGGCCCGGAACGCTACCCTAATATATAAAACGGCAGCAAAACTCAGCTGAAAATGATGCAAACACACATGAAGAACATGTTGAAATCAGAAAGGTGCACCAATATGCTGTCATTAACCCATTATTGCCCAAAATTTACATTTTATCACGAAAAAGTACCCAGAACGGGCCGGAACGGTACCCTAACATATAAAAAGGCAGCAAAAATCACCTGAAAATTATGCAAACACACATGAAGAACATTTTGAAATGAGAAAGGTGCACCAATATGCTGTCATTAACCCATTACTGGCCAAAATCTACATTTTATCACGAAAAAGTACCTGGAACGGGCCGGAACGGTACCCTAATATATAAAATGGCAGCAAAACTCACCTGAAAATGATGCAAACACACATGAAGAACATTTTGGAAATGGCAAAGGATGAACAATGTGCTGTCATTAACCCATTACTGCCCAAAATCTATATTTTCACACGAAAAAAAACCCGCAACGGGCCGGAACGGTACCCTAACATATAAAATGGCAGCAAAAAGCACCTGAAAATGATGCAAACACACATGAAGAACATTTTGAAATGGCAAAGGATGAACAATGTGCTGTCATTAACCCATTACTGCCCAAAATCTACATTTTAACACGAAAAAGTACCCGGAACGGCCCGGAACGCTACCCTAATATATAAAACGGCAGCAAAACTCACCTGAAAATGATGCAAACACACATGAAGAACATGTTGAAATGAGAAAGGTGCACCAATATGCTGTCATTAACCCATTATTGCCCAAAATTTACATTTTATCACGAAAAAGTACCCGGAACGGGCCGGAACGGTACCCTAACATATAAAATGGCAGCAATAATCACCTGAAAATTATGCAAACACACATGAAGTACATTTTGAAATGAGAAAGGTGCTCCAATATGCTGTCATTAACCCATTACTGCTCAAAATCTACATTTTCACACAAAAAAGTACCCAGAACGGGCCGGAACGGTACCCTAACATATAAAAATGCTGCAAAAATCACCTGAAAATTATGCAAACACACATGAAGAACATTTTGAAATGAGAAAGGTGCACCAATATGCTGTCATTAACCCATTACTGGCCAAAATCTACATTTTATCACGAAAAAGTACCCGGAACGGGCCGGAACGGTACCCTAACATATAAAAAGGCAGCCAAAATCACCTCAAAATGATGCAAACACACATGAAGAACATTTTGAAATGAGAAAGGTGCACCAATATGTTGTCATTAACCCATTACTGCCCAAAATCTACATTTTATCACGAAAAAGTACCTGGAACGGGCCGGAACGCTACCCTAATATATAAAACGGCAGCAAAACTCACCTGAAAATGATGAAAACACACATGAAGAACATTTTGAAATGAGAAAGGTGCACCAATATCCTGTCATTAACCCATTACTGCCCAAAATCTACATTTTCACACGAAAAAGTACCCGGAACGGGCCGGAACGGTACCTAACATATAAAAAGGCAGCAAAAATCACCTGAAAATTATGCAAACACACATGAAGAACATTTTGAAATGAGAAAGGTGCACCAATATGTTGTCATTAACCCATTACTGCCCAAAATCTACATTTTCACACGAAAAAGTACCCAGAACGGGCCGGAACGGTACCCTAACATATAAAAAGGCAGCAAAAATCACCTGAAAATAATGCAAACACACATGAAGAACATTTTGAAATGAGAAAGGTGCACCAATATTAACCCATTACTGCCCAAAATCTACATTTTCACATGAAAAAGTACCTGGAACGGGCCGGAACGGTACCCTAATATATAAAATGGCAGCAAAACTCACCTGAAAATGATGCAAACACACATGAAGAACATTTTGGAAATGGGATAGGTTGAACAATGTGCTGTCATTAACCCATTACTGCCCAAAATCTAAATTTTGAGACGAAAAAGTACCCGGAACGGCCCGGAACGGTACCCTAATATATAAAAAGGCAGCAAAACTCACATGAAAATGATGCAAACACACATGAAGAACATTTTGAAATGGCAAAGGATGAACAATGTGCTGTCATTAACCCATTACTGCCCAAAATCTATATTTTCACACGAAAAAGTACCTGGAACGGGCCGGAACGGTACCCTTATATATAAAATGGCAGCAAAACTCACCTGAAAATGATGCAAACACACATGAAGAACATTTTGGAAATGGGATAGGTTGAACAATGTGCTGTCATTAACCCATTACAGCCCAAAATCTACATTTTCACATGAAAAAGTACCCGGAACGGGCCGGAACGGTACCCTAATATATAAAACGGCAGCAAAACTCACCTGAAAATGATGCAAACACACATGAAGAACATTTTGAAATGGCAAAGGATGAACAATGTGCTGTCATTAACCCATTACTGCCCAAAATCTACATTTTAAGACGAAAAAGTACCCGGAACGGCCCGGAACGCTACCCTAATATATAAAACGGCAGCAAAACTCACCTGAAAATGATGCAAACACACATGAAGAACATGTTGAAATGAGAAAGGTGCACCAATATGCTGTCATTAACCCATTATTGCCCAAAATTTACATTTTATCACGAAAAAGTACCCAGAACGGGCCGGAACGGTACCCTAACATATAAAAAGGCAGCAAAAATCACCTGAAAATTATGCAAACACACATGAAGAACATTTTGAAATGAGAAAGGTGCACCAATATGCTGTCATTAACCCATTACTGGCCAAAATCTACATTTTATCACGAAAAAGTACCCGGAACGGGCCGGAACGGTACCCTAACATATAAAAAGGCAGCCAAAATCACCTCAAAATGATGCAAACACACATGAAGAACATTTTGAAATGAGAAAGGTGCACCAATATGTTGTCATTAACCCATTACTGCCCAAAATCTATATTTTCACACGAAAAAAAACCCGCAACGGGCCGGAACGGTACCCTAACATATAAAATGGCAGCAAAAAGCACCTGAAAATGATGCAAACACACATGAAGAACATTTTGAAATGGCAAAGGATGAACAATGTGCTGTCATTAACCATTACTGCCCAAAATCTACATTTTAACACGAAAAAGTACCCGGAACGGCCCGGAACGCTACCCTAATATATAAAACGGCAGCAAAACTCACCTGAAAATGATGCAAACACACATGAAGAACATGTTGAAATGAGAAAGGTGCACCAATATGCTGTCATTAGCCCATTATTGCCCAAAATTTACATTTTCACACAAAAAAGTACCCAGAACGGGCCGGAACGGTACCCTAACATATAAAAATGCAGCAAAAATCACCTGAAAATTATGCAAACACACATGAAGAACATTTTGAAATGAGAAAGGTGCACCAATATGCTGTCATTAACCCATTACTGGCCAAAATCTACATTTTATCACGAAAAAGTACCCGGAACGGGCCGGAACGGTACCCTAACATATAAAAAGGCAGCCAAAATCACCTCAAAATGATGCAAACACACATGAAGAACATTTTGAAATGAGAAAGGTGCACCAATATGTTGTCATTAACCCATTACTGCCCAAAATCTACATTTTATCACGAAAAAGTACCTGGAACGGGCCGGAACGCTACCCTAATATATAAAACGGCAGCAAAACTCACCTGAAAATGATGAAAACACACATGAAGAACATTTTGAAATGAGAAAGGTGCACCAATATCCTGTCATTAACCCATTACTGCCCAAAATCTACATTTTCACACGAAAAAGTACCCGGAACGGGCCGGAACGGTACCTAACATATAAAAAGGCAGCAAAAATCACCTGAAAATTATGCAAACACACATGAAGAACATTTTGAAATGAGAAAGGTGCACCAATATGTTGTCATTAACCCATTACTGCCCAAAATCTACATTTTCACACGAAAAAGTACCCAGAACGGGCCGGAACGGTACCCTAACATATAAAATGGCAGCAAAAAGCACCTGAAAATGATGCAAACACACATGAAGAACATTTTGAAATGGCAAAGGATGAACAATGTGCTGTCATTAACCCATTACTGCCCAAAATCTACATTTTAACACGAAAAAGTACCCGGAACGGGCCGGAACGCTACCCTAATATATGAAACGGCAGCAAAACTCACCTGAAAATGATGCAAACACACATGAAGAACATGTTGAAATGAGAAAGGTGCACCAATATGCTGTCATTAACCCATTATTGCCCAAAATTTACATTTTATCACGAAAAAGTACCCGGAACGGGCCGGAACGCTACCCTAACATATAAAATGGCAGCAAAAAGCACCTGAAAATTATGCAAACACACATGAAGTACATTTTGAAATGAGAAAGGTGCACCAATATGCTGTCATTAACCCATTACTGCCCAAAATCTACATTTTCACACGAAAAAGTACCCGGAACGGGCCGGAACGGTACCCTAACATATAAAAAGGCAGCAAAAATCACCTGAAAATTATGCAAACACACATGAAGAACATTTTGAAATGAGAAAGGTGCACCAATATGCTGTCATTAACCCATTACAGCCCAAAATCTACATTTTCACATGAAAAAGTACCCGGAACGGGCCGGAACGGTACCCTAATATATAAAACGGCAGCAAAACTCACCTGAAAATGATGCAAACACACATGAAGAACATTTTGAAATGGCAAAGGATGAACAATGTGCTGTCATTAACCCATTACTGCCCAAAATCTACATTTTAAGACGAAAAAGTACCGGGAACGGCCCGGAACGCTACCCTAATATATAAAACGGCAGCAAAACTCAGCTGAAAATGATGCAAACACACATGAAGAACATGTTGAAATGAGAAAGGTGCACCAATATGCTGTCATTAACCCATTATTGCCCAAAATTTACATTTTATCACGAAAAAGTACCCAGAACGGGCCGGAACGGTACCCTAACATATAAAAAGGCAGCAAAAATCACCTGAAAATTATGCAAACACACATGAAGAACATTTTGAAATGAGAAAGGTGCACCAATATGCTGTCATTAACCCATTACTGGCCAAAATCTACATTTTATCACGAAAAAGTACCTGGAACGGGCCGGAACGGTACCCTAATATATAAAATGGCAGCAAAACTCACCTGAAAATGATGCAAACACACATGAAGAACATTTTGGAAATGGCAAAGGATGAACAATGTGCTGTCATTAACCCATTACTGCCCAAAATCTATATTTTCACACGAAAAAAAACCCGCAACGGGCCGGAACGGTACCCTAACATATAAAATGGCAGCAAAAAGCACCTGAAAATGATGCAAACACACATGAAGAACATTTTGAAATGGCAAAGGATGAACAATGTGCTGTCATTAACCCATTACTGCCCAAAATCTACATTTTAACACGAAAAAGTACCCGGAACGGCCCGGAACGCTACCCTAATATATAAAACGGCAGCAAAACTCACCTGAAAATGATGCAAACACACATGAAGAACATGTTGAAATGAGAAAGGTGCACCAATATGCTGTCATTAACCCATTATTGCCCAAAATTTACATTTTATCACGAAAAAGTACCCGGAACGGGCCGGAACGGTACCCTAACATATAAAATGGCAGCAATAATCACCTGAAAATTATGCAAACACACATGAAGTACATTTTGAAATGAGAAAGGTGCTCCAATATGCTGTCATTAACCCATTACTGCCCAAAATCTACATTTTCACACAAAAAAGTACCCAGAACGGGCCGGAACGGTACCCTAACATATAAAAATGCAGCAAAAATCACCTGAAAATTATGCAAACACACATGAAGAACATTTTGAAATGAGAAAGGTGCACCAATATGCTGTCATTAACCCATTACTGGCCAAAATCTACATTTTATCACGAAAAAGTACCCGGAACGGGCCGGAACGGTACCCTAACATATAAAAAGGCAGTCAAAATCACCTCAAAATGATGCAAACACACATGAAGAACATTTTGAAATGAGAAAGGTGCACCAATATGTTGTCATTAACCCATTACTGCCCAAAATCTACATTTTATCACGAAAAAGTACCTGGAACGGGCCGGAACGCTACCCTAATATATAAAACGGCAGCAAAACTCACCTGAAAATGATGAAAACACACATGAAGAACATTTTGAAATGAGAAAGGTGCACCAATATCCTGTCATTAACCCATTACTGCCCAAAATCTACATTTTCACACGAAAAAGTACCCGGAACGGGCCGGAACGGTACCTAACATATAAAAAGGCAGCAAAAATCACCTGAAAATTATGCAAACACACATGAAGAACATTTTGAAATGAGAAAGGTGCACCAATATGTTGTCATTAACCCATTACTGCCCAAAATCTACATTTTCACACGAAAAAGTACCCAGAACGGGCCGGAACGGTACCCTAACATATAAAAAGGCAGCAAAAATCACCTGAAAATAATGCAAACACACATGAAGAACATTTTGAAATGAGAAAGGTGCACCAATATTAACCCATTACTGCCCAAAATCTACATTTTCACATGAAAAAGTACCTGGAACGGGCCGGAACGGTACCCTAATATATAAAATGGCAGCAAAACTCACCTGAAAATGATGCAAACACACATGAAGAACATTTTGGAAATGGGATAGGTTGAACAATGTGCTGTCATTAACCCATTACTGCCCAAAATCTAAATTTTGAGACGAAAAAGTACCCGGAACGGCCCGGAACGGTACCCTAATATATAAAAAGGCAGCAAAACTCACATGAAAATGATGCAAACACACATGAAGAACATTTTGAAATGGCAAAGGATGAACAATGTGCTGTCATTAACCCATTACTGCCCAAAATCTATATTTTCACACGAAAAAGTACCTGGAACGGGCCGGAACGGTACCCTAATATATAAAATGGCAGCAAAACTCACCTGAAAATGATGCAAACACACATGAAGAACATTTTGGAAATGGGATAGGTTGAACAATGTGCTGTCATTAACCCATTACAGCCCAAAATCTACATTTTCACATGAAAAAGTACCCGGAACGGGCCGGAACGGTACCCTAATATATAAAACGGCAGCAAAACTCACCTGAAAATGATGCAAACACACATGAAGAACATTTTGAAATGGCAAAGGATGAACAATGTGCTGTCATTAACCCATTACTGCCCAAAATCTACATTTTAAGACGAAAAAGTACCCGGAACGGCCCAGAACGCTACCCTAATATATAAAACGGCAGCAAAACTCACCTGAAAATGATGCAAACACACATGAAGAACATGCTGAAATGAGAAAGGTGCACCAATATGCTGTCATTAACCCATTATTGCCCAAAATTTACATTTTATCACGAAAAAGTACCCAGAACGGGCCGGAACGGTACCCTAACATATAAAAAGGCAGCAAAAATCACCTGAAAATTATGCAAACACACATGAAGAACATTTTGAAATGAGAAAGGTGCACCAATATGCTGTCATTAACCCATTACTGGCCAAAATCTACATTTTATCACGAAAAAGTACCCGGAACGGGCCGGAACGGTACCCTAACATATAAAAAGGCAGCCAAAATCACCTCAAAATGATGCAAACACACATGAAGAACATTTTGAAATGAGAAAGGTGCACCAATATGTTGTCATTAACCCATTACTGCCCAAAATCTATATTTTCACACGAAAAAAAACCCGCAACGGGCCGGAACGGTACCCTAACATATAAAATGGCAGCAAAAAGCACCTGAAAATGATGCAAACACACATGAAGAACATTTTGAAATGGCAAAGGATGAACAATGTGCTGTCATTAACCCATTACTGCCCAAAATCTACATTTTAACACGAAAAAGTACCCGGAACGGCCCGGAACGCTACCCTAATATATAAAACGGCAGCAAAACTCACCTGAAAATGATGCAAACACACATGAAGAACATGTTGAAATGAGAAAGGTGCACCAATATGCTGTCATTAGCCCATTATTGCCCAAAATTTACATTTTATCACGAAAAAGTACCCGGAACGGGCCGGAACGGTACCCTAACATATAAAATGGCAGCAATAATCACCTGAAAATTATGCAAACACACATGAAGTACATTTTGAAATGAGAAAGGTGCTCCAATATGCTGTCATTAACCCATTACTGCCCAAAATCTACATTTTCACACAAAAAAGTACCCAGAACGGGCCGGAACGGTACCCTAACATATAAAAATGCAGCAAAAATCACCTGAAAATTATGCAAACACACATGAAGAACATTTTGAAATGAGAAAGGTGCACCAATATGCTGTCATTAACCCATTACTGGCCAAAATCTACATTTTATCACGAAAAAGTACCCGGAACGGGCCGGAACGGTACCCTAACATATAAAAAGGCAGCCAAAATCACCTCAAAATGATGCAAACACACATGAAGAACATTTTGAAATGAGAAAGGTGCACCAATATGTTGTCATTAACCCATTACTGCCCAAAATCTACATTTTATCACGAAAAAGTACCTGGAACGGGCCGGAACGCTACCCTAATATATAAAACGGCAGCAAAACTCACCTGAAAATGATGAAAACACACATGAAGAACATTTTGAAATGAGAAAGGTGCACCAATATCCTGTCATTAACCCATTACTGCCCAAAATCTACATTTTCACACGAAAAAGTACCCGGAACGGGCCGGAACGGTACCTAACATATAAAAAGGCAGCAAAAATCACCTGAAAATTATGCAAACACACATGAAGAACATTTTGAAATGAGAAAGGTGCACCAATATGTTGTCATTAACCCATTACTGCCCAAAATCTACATTTTCACACGAAAAAGTACCCAGAACGGGCCGGAACGGTACCCTAACATATAAAAAGGCAGCAAAAATCACCTGAAAATAATGCAAACACACATGAAGAACATTTTGAAATGAGAAAGGTGCACCAATATTAACCCATTACTGCCCAAAATCTACATTTTCACATGAAAAAGTACCTGGAACGGGCCGGAACGGTACCCTAATATATAAAATGGCAGCAAAACTCACCTGAAAATGATGCAAACACACATGAAGAACATTTTGGAAATGGGATAGGTTGAACAATGTGCTGTCATTAACCCATTACTGCCCAAAATCTATATTTTCACACGAAAAAAAACCCGGAACGGGCTGGAACGGTACCCTAACATATAAAATGGCAGCAAAAAGCACCTGAAAATGATGCAAACACACATGAAGAACATTTTGAAATGGCAAAGGATGAACAATGTGCTGTCATTAACCCATTACTGCCCAAAATCTACATTTTAACACGAAAAAGTACCCGGAACGGGCCGGAACGCTACCCTAATATATAAAACGGCAGCAAAACTCACCTGAAAATGATGCAAACACACATGAAGAACATGTTGAAATGGGAAAGGTGCACCAATATGCTGTCATTAACCCATTATTGCCCAAAATTTACATTTTATCACGAAAAAGTACCCGGAACGGGCCGGAACGCTACCCTAACATATAAATGGCAGCAAAAATCACCTGAAAATTATGCAAACACACATGAAGCACATTTTGAAATGAGAAAGGTGCGCCAATATGCTATTTATTAACCCATTACTGCCCAAAATCTACATTTTCACACGAAAAAGTACCCGGAACGGGCCGGAACGGTACCCTAACATATAAAAAGGCAGCAAAAATCACCTGAAAATTATGCAAACACACATGAAGAACATTTTGAAATGAGAAAGGTGCACCAATATGCTGTCATTAACCCATTACAGCCCAAAATCTACATCTTCACATGAAAAAGTACCCGGAACGGGCCGGAACGGTACCCTAATATATAAAACGGCAGCAAAACTCACCTGAAAATGATGCAAACACACATGAAGAACATTTTGAAATGGCAAAGGATGAACAATGTGCTGTCATTAACCCATTACTGCCCAAAATCTACATTTTAACACGAAAAAGTACCCGGAACGGCCCGGAACGCTACCCTAATATATAAAACGGCAGCAAAACTCACCTGAAAATGATGCAAACACACATGAAGAACATGTTGAAATGAGAAAGGTGCACCAATATGCTGTCATTAACCCATTATTGCCCAAAATTTACATTTTATCACGAAAAAGTACCCGGAACGGGCCGGAACCGTACCCTAACATATAAAATGGCAGCAATAATCACCTGAAAATCATGCAAACACACATGAAGTACATTTTGAAATGAGAAAGGTGCTCCAATATGCTGTCATTAACCCATTACTGCCCAAAATCTACATTTTCACACAAAAAAGTACCCAGAACGGGCCGGAACGGTACCCTAACATATAAAAATGAGGCAAAAATCACCTGAAAATTATGCAAACACACATGAAGAACATTTTGAAATGAGAAAGGTGCACCAATATGCTGTCATTAACCCATTACTGGCCAAAATCTACATTTTATCACGAAAAAGTACCCGGAACGGGCCGGAACGGTACCCTAACATATAAAAAGGCAGCCAAAATCACCTCAAAATGATGCAAACACACATGAAGAACATTTTGAAATGAGAAAGGTGCACCAATATGTTGTCATTAACCCATTACTGCCCAAAATCTACATTTTATCACGAAAAAGTACCTGGAACGGGCCGGAACGCTACCCTAATATATAAAACGGCAGCAAAACTCACCTGAAAATGATGAAAACACACATGAAGAACATTTTGAAATGAGAAAGGTGCACCAATATGCTGTCATTAACCCATTACTGCCCAAAATCTACATTTTCACACGAAAAAGTACCCGGAACGGGCCGGAACGGTACCCTAACATATAAAAAGGCAGCAAAAATCACCTGAAAATTATGCAAACACACATGAAGAACATTTTGAAATGAGAAAGGTGCACCAATATGTTGTCATTAACCCATTACTGCCCAAAATCTACATTTTCACACGAAAAAGTACCCGGAACGGGCCGGAACGGTACCCTAACATATAAAAAGGCAGCAAAAATCACCTGAAATTGATGCAAACACACATGAAGAACATTTTGAAATGGCAAAGGATGAACAATGTGCTGTCATTAACCCATTACTGCCCAAAATCTACATTTTAACACGAAAAAGTACCCGGAACGGGCCGGAACGCTACCCTAATATATAAAACGGCAGCAAAACTCACCTGAAAATTATGCAAACACACATGAAGAACATGTTGAAATGAGAAAGGTGCACCAATATGCTGTCATTAACCCATTATTGCCCAAAATTTACATTTTATCACGAAAAAGTACCCGGAACGGGCCGGAACGGTACCCTAACATATAAAATGGCAGCAATAATCACCTGAAAATTATGCAAACACACATGAATTACATTTTGAAATGAGAAAGGTGCTCCAATATGCTGTCATTAACCCATTACTGCCCAAAATCTACATTTTCACACAAAAAAGTACCCAGAACGGGCCGGAACGGTACCCTAACATATAAAAATGCAGCAAAAATCACCTGAAAATTATGCAAACACACATGAAGAACATTTTGAAATGAGAAAGATGCACCAATATGCTGTCATTAACCCATTACTGGCCAAAATCTACATTTTATCACGAAAAAGTACCCGGAACGGGCCGGAACGGTACCCTAACATATAAAAAGGCAGCCAAAATCACCTCAAAATGATGCAAACTCACATGAAGAACATTTTGAAATGAGAAAGGTGCACCAATATGTTGTCATTAACCCATTACTGCCCAAAATCTACATTTTATCACGAAAAAGTACCTGGAACGGGCCGGAACGCTACCCTAATATATAAAACGGCAGCAAAACTCACCTGAAAATGATGAAAACACACATGAAGAACATTTTGAAATGAGAAAGGTGCACCAATATCCTGTCATTAACCCATTACTGCCCCAAATCTACATTTTATCACGAAAAAGTACCCGGAACGGGCCGGAACGGTACCTAACATATAAAAAGGCAGCAAAAATCACCTGAAAATTATGCAAACACACATGAAGAACATTTTGAAATGAGAAAGGTGCACCAATATGTTGTCATTAACCCATTACTGCCCAAAATCTACATTTTCACACGAAAAAGTACCCAGAACGGGCCGGAACGGTACCCTAACATATAAAATGGCAGCAAAAAGCACCTGAAAATGATGCAAACACACATGAAGAACATTTTGAAATGGCAAAGGATGAACAATGTGCTGTCATTAACCCATTACTGCCCAAAATCTACATTTTAACACGAAAAAGTACCCGGAACGGGCCGGAACGCTACCCTAATATATGAAACGGCAGCAAAACTCACCTGAAAATGATGCAAACACACATGAAGAACATGTTGAAATGAGAAAGGTGCACCAATATGCTGTCATTAACCCATTATTGCCCAAAATTTACATTTTATCACGAAAAAGTACCCGGAACGGGCCGGAACGCTACCCTAACATATAAAATGGCAGCAAAAATCACCTGAAAATTATGCAAACACACATGAAGTACATTTTGAAATGAGAAAGGTGCACCAATATGCTGTCATTAACCCATTACTGCCCAAAATCTACATTTTCACACGAAAAAGTACCCGGAACGGGCCGGAACGGTACCCTAACATATAAAAAGGCAGCAAAAATCACCTGAAAATTATGCAAACACACATGAAGAACATTTTGAAATGAGAAAGGTGCACCAATATGCTGTCATTAACCCATTACAGCCCAAAATCTACATTTTCACATGAAAAAGTACCCGGAACGGGCCGGAACGGTACCCTAATATATAAAACGGCAGCAAAACTCACCTGAAAATGATGCAAACACACATGAAGAACATTTTGAAATGGCAAAGGATGAACAATGTGCTGTCATTAACCCATTACTGCCCAAAATCTACATTTTAAGACGAAAAAGTACCCGGAACGGCCCGGAACGCTACCCTAATATATAAAACGGCAGCAAAACTCAGCTGAAAATGATGCAAACACACATGAAGAACATGTTGAAATGAGAAAGGTGCACCAATATGCTGTCATTAACCCATTATTGCCCAAAATTTACATTTTATCACGAAAAAGTACCCAGAACGGGCCGGAACGGTACCCTAACATATAAAAAGGCAGCAAAAATCACCTGAAAATTATGCAAACACACATGAAGAACATTTTGAAATGAGAAAGGTGCACCAATATGCTGTCATTAACCCATTACTGGCCAAAATCTACATTTTATCACGAAAAAGTACCTGGAACGGGCCGGAACGGTACCCTAATATATAAAATGGCAGCAAAACTCACCTGAAAATGATGCAAACACACATGAAGAACATTTTGGAAATGGCAAAGGATGAACAATGTGCTGTCATTAACCCATTACTGCCCAAAATCTATATTTTCACACGAAAAAAAACCCGCAACGGGCCGGAACGGTACCCTAACATATAAAATGGCAGCAAAAAGCACCTGAAAATGATGCAAACACACATGAAGAACATTTTGAAATGGCAAAGGATGAACAATGTGCTGTCATTAACCCATTACTGCCCAAAATCTACATTTTAACACGAAAAAGTACCCGGAACGGCCCGGAACGCTACCCTAATATATAAAACGGCAGCAAAACTCACCTGAAAATGATGCAAACACACATGAAGAACATGTTGAAATGAGAAAGGTGCACCAATATGCTGTCATTAACCCATTATTGCCCAAAATTTACATTTTATCACGAAAAAGTACCCGGAACGGGCCGGAACGGTACCCTAACATATAAAATGGCAGCAATAATCACCTGAAAATTATGCAAACACACATGAAGTACATTTTGAAATGAGAAAGGTGCTCCAATATGCTGTCATTAACCCATTACTGCCCAAAATCTACATTTTCACACAAAAAAGTACCCAGAACGGGCCGGAACGGTACCCTAACATATAAAAATGCAGCAAAAATCACCTGAAAATTATGCAAACACACATGAAGAACATTTTGAAATGAGAAAGGTGCACCAATATGCTGTCATTAACCCATTACTGGCCAAAATTTACATTTTATCACGAAAAAGTACCCGGAACGGGCCGGAACGGTACCCTAACATATAAAAAGGCAGCCAAAATCACCTCAAAATGATGCAAACACACATGAAGAACATTTTGAAATGAGAAAGGTGCACCAATATGTTGTCATTAACCCATTACTGCCCAAAATCTACATTTTATCACGAAAAAGTACCTGGAACGGGCCGGAACGCTACCCTAATATATAAAACGGCAGCAAAACTCACCTGAAAATGATGAAAACACACATGAAGAACATTTTGAAATGAGAAAGGTGCACCAATATCCTGTCATTAACCCATTACTGCCCAAAATCTACATTTTCACACGAAAAAGTACCCGGAACGGGCCGGAACGGTACCTAACATATAAAAAGGCAGCAAAAATCACCTGAAAATTATGCAAACACACATGAAGAACATTTTGAAATGAGAAAGGTGCACCAATATGTTGTCATTAACCCATTACTGCCCAAAATCTACATTTTCACACGAAAAAGTACCCAGAACGGGCCGGAACGGTACCCTAACATATAAAAAGGCAGCAAAAATCACCTGAAAATAATGCAAACACACATGAAGAACATTTTGAAATGAGAAAGGTGCACCAATATTAACCCATTACTGCCCAAAATCTACATTTTCACATGAAAAAGTACCTGGAACGGGCCGGAACGGTACCCTAATATATAAAATGGCAGCAAAACTCACCTGAAAATGATGCAAACACACATGAAGAACATTTTGGAAATGGGATAGGTTGAACAATGTGCTGTCATTAACCCATTACTGCCCAAAATCTAAATTTTGAGACGAAAAAGTACCCGGAACGGCCCGGAACGGTACCCTAATATATAAAAAGGCAGCAAAACTCACATGAAAATGATGCAAACACACATGAAGAACATTTTGAAATGGCAAAGGATGAACAATGTGCTGTCATTAACCCATTACTGCCCAAAATCTATATTTTCACACGAAAAAGTACCTGGAACGGGCCGGAACGGTACCCTAATATATAAAATGGCAGCAAAACTCACCTGAAAATGATGCAAACACACATGAAGAACATTTTGGAAATGGGATAGGTTGAACAATGTGCTGTCATTAACCCATTACAGCCCAAAATCTACATTTTCACATGAAAAAGTACCCGGAACGGGCCGGAACGGTACCCTAATATATAAAACGGCAGCAAAACTCACCTGAAAATGATGCAAACACACATGAAGAACATTTTGAAATGGCAAAGGATGAACAATGTGCTGTCATTAACCCATTACTGCCCAAAATCTACATTTTAAGACGAAAAAGTACCCGGAACGGCCCGGAACGCTACCCTAATATATAAAACGGCAGCAAAACTCACCTGAAAATGATGCAAACACACATGAAGAACATGTTGAAATGAGAAAGGTGCACCAATATGCTGTCATTAACCCATTATTGCCCAAAATTTACATTTTATCACGAAAAAGTACCCAGAACGGGCCGGAACGGTACCCTAACATATAAAAAGGCAGCAAAAATCACCTGAAAATTATGCAAACACACATGAAGAACATTTTGAAATGAGAAAGGTGCACCAATATGCTGTCATTAACCCATTACTGGCCAAAATCTACATTTTATCACGAAAAAGTACCCGGAACGGGCCGGAACGGTACCCTAACATATAAAAAGGCAGCCAAAATCACCTCAAAATGATGCAAACACACATGAAGAACATTTTGAAATGAGAAAGGTGCACCAATATGTTGTCATTAACCCATTACTGCCCAAAGTCTATATTTTCACACGAAAAAAAACCCGCAACGGGCCGGAACGGTACCCTAACATATAAAATGGCAGCAAAAAGCACCTGAAAATGATGCAAACACACATGAAGAACATTTTGAAATGGCAAAGGATGAACAATGTGCTGTCATTAACCCATTACTGCCCAAAATCTACATTTTAACACGAAAAAGTACCCGGAACGGCCCGGAACGCTACCCTAATATATAAAACGGCAGCAAAACTCACCTGAAAATGATGCAAACACACATGAAGAACATGTTGAAATGAGAAAGGTGCACCAATATGCTGTCATTAGCCCATTATTGCCCAAAATTTACATTTTATCACGAAAAAGTACCCGGAACGGGCCGGAACGGTACCCTAACATATAAAATGGCAGCAATAATCACCTGAAAATTATGCAAACACACATGAAGTACATTTTGAAATGAGAAAGGTGCTCCAATATGCTGTCATTAACCCATCACTGCCCAAAATCTACATTTTATCACGAAAAAGTACCCGGAACGGGCCGGAACGGTACCCTAACATATAAAAAGGCAGCCAAAATCACCTCAAAATGATGCAAACACACATGAAGAACATTTTGAAATGAGAAAGGTGCACCAATATGTTGTCATTAACCCATTACTGCCCAAAATCTACATTTTATCACGAAAAAGTACCTGGAACGGGCCGGAACGCTACCCTAATATATAAAACGGCAGCAAAACTCACCTGAAAATGATGAAAACACACATGAAGAACATTTTGAAATGAGAAAGGTGCACCAATATCCTGTCATTAACCCATTACTGCCCAAAATCTACATTTTCACACGAAAAAGTACCCGGAACGGGCCGGAACGGTACCTAACATATAAAAAGGCAGCAAAAATCACCTGAAAATTATGCAAACACACATGAAGAACATTTTGAAATGAGAAAGG
Organism: Ambystoma mexicanum; assembly: GCF_040938575.1. Taxonomy (NCBI): domain Eukaryota; kingdom Metazoa; phylum Chordata; class Amphibia; order Caudata; family Ambystomatidae; genus Ambystoma; species Ambystoma mexicanum. The sequence goes on from NC_090932.1 coordinate 1,304,376,517, forward strand.
TGCACCAATATGTTGTCATTAACCCATTACTGCCCAAAATCTACATTTTCACACGAAAAAGTACCCAGAACGGGCCGGAACGGTACCCTAACATATAAAATGGCAGCAAAAAGCACCTGAAAATGATGCAAACACACATGAAGAACATTTTGAAATGGCAAAGGATGAACAATGTGCTGTCATTAACCCATTACTGCCCAAAATCTACATTTTAACACGAAAAAGTACCCGGAACGGGCCGGAACGCTACCCTAATATATGAAACGGCAGCAAAACTCACCTGAAAATGATGCAAACACACATGAAGAACATGTTGAAATGAGAAAGGTGCACCAATATGCTGTCATTAACCCATTATTGCCCAAAATTTACATTTTATCACGAAAAAGTACCCGGAACGGGCCGGAACGCTACCCTAACATATAAAATGGCAGCAAAAATCACCTGAAAATTATGCAAACACACATGAAGAACATTTTGAAATGAGAAAGGTGCACCAATATGCTGTCATTAACCCATTACTGCCCAAAATCTACATTTTCACACGAAAAAGTACCCGGAACGGGCCGGAACGGTACCCTAACATATAAAAAGGCAGCAAAAATCACCTGAAAATTATGCAAACACACATGAAGAACATTTTGAAATGAGAAAGGTGCACCAATATGCTGTCATTAACCCATTACAGCCCAAAATCTACATTTTCACATGAAAAAGTACCCGGAACGGGCCGGAACGGTACCCTAATATATAAAACGGCAGCAAAACTCACCTGAAAATGATGCAAACACACATGAAGAACATTTTGAAATGGCAAAGGATGAACAATGTGCTGTCATTAACCCATTACTGCCCAAAATCTACATTTTAAGACGAAAAAGTACCCGGAACGGCCCAGAACGCTACCCTAATATATAAAACGGCAGCAAAACTCAGCTGAAAATGATGCAAACACACATGAAGAACATGTTGAAATGAGAAAGGATCACCAATATGCTGTCATTAACCCATTATTGCCCAAAATTTACATTTTATCACGAAAAAGTACCCAGAACGGGCCGGAACGGTACCCTAACATATAAAAAGGCAGCAAAAATCACCTGAAAATTATGCAAACACACATGAAGAACATTTTGAAATGAGAAAGGTGCACCAATATGTTGTCATTAACCCATTACTGCCCAAAATCTACATTTTCACACGAAAAAGTACCCAGAACGGGCCGGAACGGTACCCTAACATATAAAAAGGCAGCAAAAATCACCTGAAAATAATGCAAACACACATGAAGAACATTTTGAAATGAGAAAGGTGCACCAATATTAACCCATTACTGCCCAAAATCTACATTTTCACATGAAAAAGTACCTGGAACGGGCCGGAACGGTACCCTAATATATAAAATGGCAGCAAAACTCACCTGAAAATGATGCAAACACACATGAAGAACATTTTGGAAATGGGATAGGTTGAACAATGTGCTGTCATTAACCCATTACTGCCCAAAATCTAAATTTTGAGACGAAAAAGTACCCGGAACGGCCCGGAACGGTACCCTAATATATAAAAAGGCAGCAAAACTCACATGAAAATGATGCAAACACACATGAAGAACATTTTGAAATGGCAAAGGATGAACAATGTGCTGTCATTAACCCATTACTGCCCAAAATCTATATTTTCACACGAAAAAGTACCTGGAACGGGCCGGAACGGTACCCTAATATATAAAATGGCAGCAAAACTCACCTGAAAATGATGCAAACACACATGAAGAACATTTTGGAAATGGGATAGGTTGAACAATGTGCTGTCATTAACCCATTACAGCCCAAAATCTACATTTTCACATGAAAAAGTACCCGGAACGGGCCGGAACGGTACCCTAATATATAAAACGGCAGCAAAACTCACCTGAAAATGATGCAAACACACATGAAGAACATTTTGAAATGGCAAAGGATGAACAATGTGCTGTCATTAACCCATTACTGCCCAAAATCTACATTTTAAGACGAAAAAGTACCCGGAACGGCCCGGAACGCTACCCTAATATATAAAACGGCAGCAAAACTCACCTGAAAATGATGCAAACACACATGAAGAACATGTTGAAATGAGAAAGGTGCACCAATATGCTGTCATTAACCCATTATTGCCCAAAATTTACATTTTATCACGAAAAAGTACCCAGAACGGGCCGGAACGGTACCCTAACATATAAAAAGGCAGCAAAAATCACCTGAAAATTATGCAAACACACATGAAGAACATTTTGAAATGAGAAAGGTGCACCAATATGCTGTCATTAACCCATTACTGGCCAAAATCTACATTTTATCACGAAAAAGTACCCGGAACGGGCCGGAACGGTACCCTAACATATAAAAAGGCAGCCAAAATCACCTCAAAATGATGCAAACACACATGAAGAACATTTTGAAATGAGAAAGGTGCACCAATATGTTGTCATTAACCCATTACTGCCCAAAGTCTATATTTTCACACGAAAAAAAACCCGCAACGGGCCGGAACGGTACCCTAACATATAAAATGGCAGCAAAAAGCACCTGAAAATGATGCAAACACACATGAAGAACATTTTGAAATGGCAAAGGATGAACAATGTGCTGTCATTAACCCATTACTGCCCAAAATCTACATTTTAACACGAAAAAGTACCCGGAACGGCCCGGAACGCTACCCTAATATATAAAACGGCAGCAAAACTCACCTGAAAATGATGCAAACACACATGAAGAACATGTTGAAATGAGAAAGGTGCACCAATATGCTGTCATTAGCCCATTATTGCCCAAAATTTACATTTTATCACGAAAAAGTACCCGGAACGGGCCGGAACGGTACCCTAACATATAAAATGGCAGCAATAATCACCTGAAAATTATGCAAACACACATGAAGTACATTTTGAAATGAGAAAGGTGCTCCAATATGCTGTCATTAACCCATCACTGCCCAAAATCTACATTTTATCACGAAAAAGTACCCGGAACGGGCCGGAACGGTACCCTAACATATAAAAAGGCAGCCAAAATCACCTCAAAATGATGCAAACACACATGAAGAACATTTTGAAATGAGAAAGGTGCACCAATATGTTGTCATTAACCCATTACTGCCCAAAATCTACATTTTATCACGAAAAAGTACCTGGAACGGGCCGGAACGCTACCCTAATATATAAAACGGCAGCAAAACTCACCTGAAAATGATGAAAACACACATGAAGAACATTTTGAAATGAGAAAGGTGCACCAATATCCTGTCATTAACCCATTACTGCCCAAAATCTACATTTTCACACGAAAAAGTACCCGGAACGGGCCGGAACGGTACCTAACATATAAAAAGGCAGCAAAAATCACCTGAAAATTATGCAAACACACATGAAGAACATTTTGAAATGAGAAAGGTGCACCAATATGTTGTCATTAACCCATTACTGCCCAAAATCTACATTTTCACACGAAAAAGTACCCAGAACGGGCCGGAACGGTACCCTAACATATAAAATGGCAGCAAAAAGCACCTGAAAATGATGCAAACACACATGAAGAACATTTTGAAATGGCAAAGGATGAACAATGTGCTGTCATTAACCCATTACTGCCCAAAATCTACATTTTAACACGAAAAAGTACCCGGAACGGGCCGGAACGCTACCCTAATATATGAAACGGCAGCAAAACTCACCTGAAAATGATGCAAACACACATGAAGAACATGTTGAAATGAGAAAGGTGCACCAATATGCTGTCATTAACCCATTATTGCCCAAAATTTACATTTTATCACGAAAAAGTACCCGGAACGGGCCGGAACGCTACCCTAACATATAAAATGGCAGCAAAAATCACCTGAAAATTATGCAAACACACATGAAGAACATTTTGAAATGAGAAAGGTGCACCAATATGCTGTCATTAACCCATTACTGCCCAAAATCTACATTTTCACACGAAAAAGTACCCGGAACGGGCCGGAACGGTACCCTAACATATAAAAAGGCAGCAAAAATCACCTGAAAATTATGCAAACACACATGAAGAACATTTTGAAATGAGAAAGGTGCACCAATATGCTGTCATTAACCCATTACAGCCCAAAATCTACATTTTCACATGAAAAAGTACCCGGAACGGGCCGGAACGGTACCCTAATATATAAAACGGCAGCAAAACTCACCTGAAAATGATGCAAACACACATGAAGAACATTTTGAAATGGCAAAGGATGAACAATGTGCTGTCATTAACCCATTACTGCCCAAAATCTACATTTTAAGACGAAAAAGTACCCGGAACGGCCCAGAACGCTACCCTAATATATAAAACGGCAGCAAAACTCAGCTGAAAATGATGCAAACACACATGAAGAACATGTTGAAATGAGAAAGGATCACCAATATGCTGTCATTAACCCATTATTGCCCAAAATTTACATTTTATCACGAAAAAGTACCCAGAACGGGCCGGAACGGTACCCTAACATATAAAAAGGCAGCAAAAATCACCTGAAAATTATGCAAACACACATGAAGAACATTTTGAAATGAGAAAGGTGCACCAATATGCTGTCATTAACCCATTACTGGCCAAAATCTACATTTTATCACGAAAAAGTACCTGGAACGGGCCGGAACGGTACCCTAATATATAAAATGGCAGCAAAACTCACCTGAAAATGATGCAAACACACATGAAGAACATTTTGGAAATGGCAAAGGATGAACAATGTGCTGTCATTAACCCATTACTGCCCAAAATCTATATTTTCACACGAAAAAAACCCGCAACGGGCCGGAACGGTACCCTAACATATAAAATGGCAGCAAAAAGCACCTGAAAATGATGCAAACACACATGAAGAACATTTTGAAATGGCAAAGGATGAACAATGTGCTGTCATTAACCCATTACTGCCCAAAATCTACATTTTAACACGAAAAAGTACCCGGAACGGCCCGGAACGCTACCCTAATATATAAAACGGCAGCAAAACTCACCTGAAAATGATGCAAACACACATGAAGAACATGTTGAAATGAGAAAGGTGCACCAATATGCTGTCATTAACCCATTATTGCCCAAAATTTACATTTTATCACGAAAAAGTACCCGGAACGGGCCGGAACGGTACCCTAACATATAAAATGGCAGCAATAATCACCTGAAAATTATGCAAACACACATGAAGTACATTTTGAAATGAGAAAGGTGCTCCAATATGCTGTCATTAACCCATTACTGCCCAAAATCTACATTTTCACACAAAAAAGTACCCAGAACGGGCCGGAACGGTACCCTAACATATAAAAATGCAGCAAAAATCACCTGAAAATTATGCAAACACACATGAAGAACATTTTGAAATGAGAAAGGTGCACCAATATGCTGTCATTAACCCATTACTGGCCAAAATCTACATTTTATCACGAAAAAGTACCCGGAACGGGCCGGAACGGTACCCTAACATATAAAAAGGCAGCCAAAATCACCTCAAAATGATGCAAACACACATGAAGAACATTTTGAAATGAGAAAGGTGCACCAATATGTTGTCATTAACCCATTACTGCCCAAAATCTACATTTTATCACGAAAAAGTACCTGGAACGGGCCGGAACGCTACCCTAATATATAAAACGGCAGCAAAACTCACCTGAAAATGATGAAAACACACATGAAGAACATTTTGAAATGAGAAAGGTGCACCAATATCCTGTCATTAACCCATTACTGCCCAAAATCTACATTTTCACACGAAAAAGTACCCGGAACGGGCCGGAACGGTACCTAACATATAAAAAGGCAGCAAAAATCACCTGAAAATTATGCAAACACACATGAAGAACATTTTGAAATGAGAAAGGTGCACCAATATGTTGTCATTAACCCATTACTGCCCAAAATCTACATTTTCACACGAAAAAGTACCCAGAACGGGCCGGAACGGTACCCTAACATATAAAAAGGCAGCAAAAATCACCTGAAAATAATGCAAACACACATGAAGAACATTTTGAAATGAGAAAGGTGCACCAATATTAACCCATTACTGCCCAAAATCTACATTTTCACATGAAAAAGTACCTGGAACGGGCCGGAACGGTACCCTAATATATAAAATGGCAGCAAAACTCACCTGAAAATGATGCAAACACACATGAAGAACATTTTGGAAATGGGATAGGTTGAACAATGTGCTGTCATTAACCCATTACTGCCCAAAATCTAAATTTTGAGACGAAAAAGTACCCGGAACGGCCCGGAACGGTACCCTAATATATAAAAAGGCAGCAAAACTCACATGAAAATGATGCAAACACATATGAAGAACATTTTGAAATGGCAAAGGATGAACAATGTGCTGTCATTAACCCATTACTGCCCAAAATCTATATTTTCACACGAAAAAGTACCTGGAACGGGCCGGAACGGTACCCTAATATATAAAATGGCAGCAAAACTCACCTGAAAATGATGCAAACACACATGAAGAACATTTTGGAAATGGGATAGGTTGAACAATGTGCTGTCATTAACCCATTACAGCCCAAAATCTACATTTTCACATGAAAAAGTACCCGGAACGGGCCGGAACGGTACCCTAATATATAAAACGGCAGCAAAACTCACCTGAAAATGATGCAAACACACATGAAGAACATTTTGAAATGGCAAAGGATGAACAATGTGCTGTCATTAACCCATTACTGCCCAAAATCTACATTTTAAGACGAAAAAGTACCCGGAACGGCCCGGAACGCTACCCTAATATATAAAACGGCAGCAAAACTCACCTGAAAATGATGCAAACACACATGAAGAACATGTTGAAATGAGAAAGGTGCACCAATATGCTGTCATTAACCCATTATTGCCCAAAATTTACATTTTATCACGAAAAAGTACCCAGAACGGGCCGGAACGGTACCCTAACATATAAAAAGGCAGCAAAAATCACCTGAAAATTATGCAAACACACATGAAGAACATTCTGAAATGACAAAGGTGCACCAATATGCTGTCATTAACCCATTACTGGCCAAAATCTACATTTTATCACGAAAATTTACCCGGAACGGGCCGGAACGGTACCCTAACATATAAAAAGGCAGCCAAAATCACCTCAAAATGATGCAAACACACATGAAGAACATTTTGAAATGAGAAAGGTGCACCAATATGTTGTCATTAACCCATTACTGCCCAAAATCTATATTTTCACACGAAAAAAAACCCGCAACGGGCCGGAACGGTACCCTAACATATAAAATGGCAGCAAAAAGCACCTGAAAATGATGCAAACACACATGAAGAACATTTTGAAATGGCAAAGGATGAACAATGTGCTGTCATTAACCCATTACTGCCCAAAATCTACATTTTAACACGAAAAAGTACCCGGAACGGCCCGGAACGCTACCCTAATATATAAAACGGCAGCAAAACTCACCTGAAAATGATGCAAACACACATGAAGAACATGTTGAAATGAGAAAGGTGCACCAATATGCTGTCATTAACCCATTATTGCCCAAAATTTACATTTTATCACGAAAAAGTACCCGGAACGGGCCGGAACGGTACCCTAACATATAAAATGGCAGCAATAATCACCTGAAAATTATGCAAACACACATGAAGTACATTTTGAAATGAGAAAGGTGCTCCAATATGCTGTCATTAACCCATTACTGCCCAAAATCTACATTTTCACACAAAAAAGTACCCAGAACGGGCCGGAACGGTACCCTAACATATAAAAATGCAGCAAAAATCACCTGAAAATTATGCAAACACACATGAAGAACATTTTGAAATGAGAAAGGTGCACCAATATGCTGTCATTAACCCATTACTGGCCAAAATCTACATTTTATCACGAAAAAGTACCCGGAACGGGCCGGAACGGTACCCTAACATATAAAAAGGCAGCCAAAATCACCTCAAAATGATGCAAACACACATGAAGAACATTTTGAAATGAGAAAGGTGCACCAATATGTTGTCATTAACCCATTACTGCCCAAAATCTACATTTTATCACGAAAAAGTACCTGGAACGGGCCGGAACGCTACCCTAATATATAAAACGGCAGCAAAACTCACCTGAAAATGATGAAAACACACATGAAGAACATTTTGAAATGAGAAAGGTGCACCAATATCCTGTCATTAACCCATTACTGCCCAAAATCTACATTTTCACACGAAAAAGTACCCGGAACGGGCCGGAACGGTACCTAACATATAAAAAGGCAGCAAAAATCACCTGAAAATTATGCAAACACACATGAAGAACATTTTGAAATGAGAAAGGTGCACCAATATGTTGTCATTAACCCATTACTGCCCAAAATCTACATTTTCACACGAAAAAGTACCCAGAACGGGCCGGAACGGTACCCTAACATATAAAAAGGCAGCAAAAATCACCTGAAAATAATGCAAACACACATGAAGAACATTTTGAAATGAGAAAGGTGCACCAATATTAACCCATTACTGCCCAAAATCTACATTTTCACATGAAAAAGTACCTGGAACGGGCCGGAACGGTACCCTAATATATAAAATGGCAGCAAAACTCACCTGAAAATGATGCAAACACACATGAAGAACATTTTGGAAATGGGATAGGTTGAACAATGTGCTGTCATTAACCCATTACTGCCCAAAATCTAAATTTTGAGACGAAAAAGTACCCGGAACGGCCCGGAACGGTACCCTAATATATAAAAAGGCAGCAAAACTCACATGAAAATGATGCAAACACACATGAAGAACATTTTGAAATGGCAAAGGATGAACAATTTGCTGTCATTAACCCATTACTGCCCAAAATCTATATTTTCACACGAAAAAAAACCCGCAACGGGCCCGAACGGTACCCTAACATATAAAATGGCAGCAAAAAGCACCTGAAAATGATGCAAACACACATGAAGAACATTTTGAAATGGCAAAGGATGAACAATGTGCTGTCATTAACCCATTACTGCCCAAAATCTACATTTTAACACGAAAAAGTACCCGGAACGGGCCGGAACGCTACCCTAATATATGAAACGGCAGCAAAACTCACCTGAAAATGATGCAAACACACATGAAGAACATGTTGAAATGAGAAAGGTGCACCAATATGCTGTCATTAACCCATTATTGCCCAAAATTTACATTTTATCACGAAAAAGTACCCGGAACGGGCCGGAACGCTACCCTAACATATAAAATGGCAGCAAAAATCACCTGAAAATTATGCAAACACACATGAAGTACATTTTGAAATGAGAAAGGTGCACCAATATGCTGTCATTAACCCATTACTGCCCAAAATCTACATTTTCACACGAAAAAGTACCCGGAACGGGCCGGAACGGTACCCTAACATATAAAAAGGCAGCAAAAATCACCTGAAAATTATGCAAACACACATGAAGAACATTTTGAAATGAGAAAGGTGCACCAATATGCTGTCATTAACCCATTACAGCCCAAAATCTACATTTTCACATGAAAAAGTACCCGGAACGGGCCGGAACGGTACCCTAATATATAAAACGGCAGCAAAACTCACCTGAAAATGATGCAAACACACATGAAGAACATTTTGAAATGGCAAAGGATGAACAATGTGCTGTCATTAACCCATTACTGCCCAAAATCTACATTTTAAGACGAAAAAGTACCCGGAACGGCCCGGAACGCTACCCTAATATATAAAACGGCAGCAAAACTCACCTGAAAATGATGCAAACACACATGAAGAACATGTTGAAATGAGAAAGGTGCACCAATATGCTGTCATTAACCCATTATTGCCCAAAATTTACATTTTATCACGAAAAAGTACCCAGAACGGGCCGGAACGGTACCCTAACATATAAAAAGGCAGCAAAAATCACCTGAAAATTATGCAAACACACATGAAGAACATTTTGAAATGAGAAAGGTGCACCAATATTAACCCATTACTGCCCAAAATCTACATTTTCACATGAAAAAGTTCCTGGAACGGGCCGGAACGGTACCCTAATATATAAAATGGCAGCAAAACTCACCTGAAAATAATGCAAACACACATGAAGAACATTTTGGAAATGGGATAGGTTGAACAATGTGCTGTCATTAACCCATTACTGCCCAAAATCTAAATTTTCAGACGAAAAAGTACCCGGAACGGCCCGGAACGGTACCCTAATATATAAAAAGGCAGCAAAACTCACATGAAAATGATGCAAACACACATGAAGAACATTTTGAAATGGCAAAGGATGAACAATGTGCTGTCATTAACCCATTACTGCCCAAAATCTACATTTTAACACGAAAAAGTACCCGGAACGGGCCGGAACGCTACCCTAATATATGAAACGGCAGCAAAACTCACCTGAAAATGATGCAAACACACATGAAGAACATGTTGAAATGAGAAAGGTGCACCAATATGCTGTCATTAACCCATTATTGCCCAAAATTTACATTTTATCACGAAAAAGTACCCGGAACGGGCCGGAACGCTACCCTAACAAATAAAATGGCAGCAAAAATCACCTGAAAATTATGCAAACACACATGAAGTACATTTTGAAATGAGAAAGGTGCACCAATATGCTGTCATTAACCCATTACTGCCCAAAATCTACATTTTCACACGAAAAAGTACCCGGAACGGGCCGGAACGGTACCCTAACATATAAAAAGGCAGCAAAAATCACCTGAAAATTATGCAAACACACATGAAGAACATTTTTAAATGAGAAAGGTGCACCAATATGCTGTCATTAACCCATTACAGCCCAAAATCTACATTTTCACATGAAAAAGTACCCGGAACGAGCCGGAACGGTACCCTAATATATAAAACGGCAGCAAAACTCACCTGAAAATGATGCAAACACACATGAAGAACATTTTGAAATGGCAAAGGATGAACAATGTGCTGTCATTAACCCATTACTGCCAAAAATCTACATTTTAACACGAAAAAGTACCCGGAACGGGCCGGAACGCTACACTAATATATAAAACGGCAGCAAAACTCACCTGAAAATGATGCAAACACACATGAAGAACATGTTGAAATGAGAAAGGTGCACCAATATGCTGTCATTAACCCATTATTGCCCAAAATTTACATTTTATCACGAAAAAGTACCCAGAACGGGCCGGAACGGTACCCTAACATATAAAAAGGCAGCAAAAATCACCTGAAAATTATGCAAACACACATGAAGAACATTTTGAAATGAGAAAGGTGCACCAATAGGCTGTCATTAACCCATTACTGGCCAAAATCTACATTTTATCACGAAAAAGTACCAGGAACGGGCCGGAACGGTACCCTAACATATAAAAAGGCAGCCAAAATCACCTCAAAATGATGCAAACACACATGAAGAACATTTTGAAATGAGAAAGGTGCACCAATATGTTGTCATTAACCCATTACTGCCCAAAATCTACATTTTCACACGAAAAAGTACCCAGAACGGGCCGGAACGGTACCCTAACATATAAAAAGGCAGCAAAAATCACCTGAAAATAATGCAAACACACATGAAGAACATTTTGAAATGAGAAAGGTGCACCAATATTAACCCATTACTGCCCAAAATCTACATTTTCACATGAAAAAGTTCCTGGAACGGGCCGGAACGGTACCCTAATATATAAAATGGCAGCAAAACTCACCTGAAAATAATGCAAACACACATGAAGAACATTTTGGAAATGGGATAGGTTGAACAATGTGCTGTCATTAACCCATTACTGCCCAAAATCTAAATTTACAGACGAAAAAGTACCCGGAAAGGCCCGGAACGGTACCCTAATATATAAAAAGGCAGCAAAACTCACATGAAAATGATGCAAACACACATGAAGAACATTTTGAAATGGCAAAGGATGAACAATGTGCTGTCATTAACCCATTACTGCCCAAAATCTACATTTTAACACGAAAAAGTACCCGGAACGGGCCGGAACGCTACCCTAATATATGAAACGGCAGCAAAACTCACCTGAAAATGATGCAAACACACATGAAGAACATGTTGAAATGAGAAAGGTGCACCAATATGCTGTCATTAACCCATTATTGCCCAAAATTTACATTTTATCACGAAAAAGTACCCGGAACGGGCCGGAACGCTACCCTAACAAATAAAATGGCAGCAAAAATCACCTGAAAATTATGCAAACACACATGAAGTACATTTTGAAATGAGAAAGGTGCACCAATATGCTGTCATTAACCCATTACTGCCCAAAATCTACATTTTCACACGAAAAAGTACCCGCAACGGGCCGGAACGGTACCCTAACATATAAAAAGGCAGCAAAAATCACCTGAAAATTATGCAAACACACATGAAGAACATTTTTAAATGAGAAAGGTGCACCAATATGCTGTCATTAACCCATTACAGCCCAAAATCTACATTTTCACATGAAAAAGTACCCGGAACGAGCCGGAACGGTACCCTAATATATAAAACGGCAGCAAAACTCACCTGAAAATGATGCAAACACACATGAAGAACATTTTGAAATGGCAAAGGATGAACAATGTGCTGCCATTAACCCATTACTGCCAAAAATCTACATTTTAACACGAAAAAGTACCCGGAACGGGCCGGAACGCTACACTAATATATAAAACGGCAGCAAAACTCACCTGAAAATGATGCAAACACACATGAAGAACATGTTGAAATGAGAAAGGTGCACCAATATGCTGTCATTAACCCATTATTGCCCAAAATTTACATTTTATCACGAAAAAGTACCCGGAACGGGCCGGAACGGTACCCTAACATATAAAATGGCAGCAAAAATCACCTGAAAATTATGCAAACACACATGAAGTACATTTTGAAATGAGAAAGGTGCTCCAATATGCTGTCATTAACCCATTACTGCCCAAAATCTACATTTTCACACGAAAAAGTACCCAGAACGGGCCGGAACGGTACCCTAACATATAAAAAGGCAGCAAAAATCACCTGAAAATTATGCAAACACACATGAAGAACATTTTGAAATGAGAAAGGTGCACCAATATGCTGTCATTAACCCATTACTGCCCAAAATCTACATTTTCACACGAAAAAGTACCCAGAACGGGCCGGAACGGTACCCTAACATATAAAAAGGCAGCAAAACTCACATGAAAATGATGCAAACACACATGAAGAACATTTTGAAATGGCAAAGGATGAACAATGTGCTGTCATTAACCCATTACTGCCCAAAATCTATATTTTCACACGAAAAAAAACCCGGAATGGGCCGGAACGGTACCCTAACATATAAAATGGCAGCAAAAAGCACCTGAAAATGATGCAAACACTCATGAAGAACATTTTGAAATGGCAAAGGATGAACAATGTGCTGTCATTAACCCATTACTTCCCAAAATCTACATTTTAACACGAAAAAGTAACCGGAACGGGCCGGAACGCTACCCTAATATATGAAACGGCAGCAAAACTCACCTGAAAATGATGCAAACACACATGAAGAACATGTTGAAATGAGAAAGGTGCACCAATATGCTGTCATTAACCCATTATTGCCCAAAATTTACATTTTATCACGAAAAAGTACCCGGAACGGGCCGGAACGCTACCCTAACATATAAAATGGCAGCAAAAATCACCTGAAAATTATGCAAACACACATGAAGTACATTTTGAAATGAGAAAGGTGCACCAATATGCTGTCATTAACCCATTATTGCCCAAAATCTACATTTTCACACGAAAAAGTACCCGGAACGGGCCGGAACGGTACCCTTACATATAAAAAGGCAGCAAAAATCACCTGAAAATTATGCAAACACACATGAAGAACATTTTTAAATGAGAAAGGTGCACCAATATGCTGTCATTAACCCATTACAGCCCAAAATCTACATTTTCACATGAAAAAGTACCCGGAACGAGCCGGAACGGTACCCTAATATATAAAACGGCAGCAAAACTCACCTGAAAATGATGCAAACACACATGAAGAACATTTTGAAATGGCAAAGGATGAACAATGTGCTGTCATTAACCCATTACTGCCCAAAATCTACATTTTAACACGAAAAAGTACCCGGAACGGGCCGGAACGCTACCCTAATATATAAAACGGCAGGAAAACTCATCTGAAAATGATGCAAACACACATGAAGAACATGTTGAAATGAGAAAGGTGCACCAATATGCTGTCATTAACCCATTATTGCCCAAAATTTACATTTTATCACGAAAAAGTACCCGGAACAGGCCGGAACTGTACCCTAACATATAAAATGGCAGCAAAAATCACCTGAAAATTATGCAAACACACATGAAGTACATTTTGAAATGAGAAAGGTGCTCCAATATGCTGTCATTAACCCATTACTGCCCAAAATCTACATTTTCACACGAAAAAGTACCCAGAACGGGCCGGAACGGTACCCTAACATATAAAAAGGCAGCAAAAATCACCTGAAAATTATGCAAACACACATGAAGAACATTTTGAAATGAGAAAGGTGCACCAATATGCTGTCATTAACCCATTACAGCCCAAAATCTACATTTTCACACGAAAAAGTACCCGGAACGGGCCGGAACGGTACCCTAACATATAAAAAGGCAGCAAAAATCACCTGAAACTTATGCAAACACACATGAAGAACATTTTGAAATGAGAAAGGTGCACCAATATGCTGTCATTAACTCATTACAGCCCAAAATCTACATTTTCACATGAAAAAGTACCCGGAACGGGCCGGAACGGTACCCTAATATATAAAACGGCAGCAAAACTCACCTGAAAATGATGCAAACACACATGAAGAACATTTTGAAATGGCAAAGGATGAAAAATGTGCTGTCATTAATCCATTACTGCCCAAAATCTACATTTTAACACGAAAAAGTACCCGGAACGGGCCGGAACGCTACCCTAATATTTAAAATGGCAGCAAAACTCACCTGAAAATGATGCAAACACACATGAAGAACATGTTGAAATGAGAAAGGTGCACCAATATGCTGTCATTAACCCATTATTGCCCAAAATTTACATTTTATCACGAAAAAGTACCCGGAACGGGCCGGAACGGTACTCTAACATATAAAATGGCAGCAAAAATCACCTGAAAATTATGCAAACACACATGAAGTACATTTTGAAATGAGAAAGGTGCTCCAATATGCTGTCATTAACCCATTACTGCCCAAAATCTACATTTTCACACGAAAAAGTACCCAGAACGGGCCGGAACGGTACCCTAACATATAAAAAGGCAGCAAAAATCACCTGAAAATTATGCAAACACACAAGAACATTTTGAAATGAGAAAGGGCACCAATATGCTGTCATTAACCCATTACTGCCCAAAATCTACATTTTCACACGAAAAAGTACCCAGAACGGGCCGGAACGGTACCCTAACATATAAAAAGGCAGCAAAACTCACATGAAAATGATGCAAACACACATGAAGAACATTTTGAAATGGCAAAGGATGAACAATGTGCTGTCATTAACCCATTACTGCCCAAAATCTATATTTTCACACGAAAAAAAACCCGGAACGGGCCGGAACGGTACCCTAACATATAAAATGGCAGCAAAAAGCACCTGAAAATGATGCAAACACACATGAAGAACATTTTGAAATGGCAAAGGATGAACAATGTGCTGTCATTAACCCATTACTGCCCAAAATCTACATTTTAACACGAAAAAGTACCCGGAACGGGCCGGAACGCTACCCTAATATATGAAACGGCAGCAAAACTCACCTGAAAATGATGCAAACACACATGAAGAACATGTTGAAATGAGAAAGGTGCACCAATATGCTGTCATTAACCCATTATTGTCCAAAATTTACATTTTATCACGAAAAAGTACCCGGAACGGGCCAGAATGCTACCCTAACATATAAAATGGCAGCAAAAATCACCTGAAAATTATGCAAACACACATGAAGTACATTTTGAAATGAGAAAGGTGCACCAATATGCTGTCATTAACCCATTACTGCCCAAAATCTACATTTTCACACGAAAAAGTACCCGGAACGGGCCGGAACGGTACCCTAACATATAAAAAGGCAGCAAAAATCACCTGAAAATTATGCAAACACACATGAAGAACATTTTTAAATGAGAAAGGTGCACCAATATGCTGTCATTAACCCATTAAAGCCCAAAATCTACATTTTCACATGAAAAAGTACCCGGAACGAGCCGGAACGGTACCCTAATATATAAAACGGCAGCAAAACTCACCTGAAAATGATGCAAACACACATGAAGAACATTTTGAAATGGCAAAGGATGAACAATGTGCTGTCATTAACCCATTACTGCCCAAAATCTACATTTTAACACGAAAAAGTACGCGGAACGGGCCGGAACGCTACCCTAATATATAAAACGGCAGCAAAACTCACCTGAAAATGATGCAAACACACATGAAGAACATGTTGAAATGAGAAAGGTGCACCAATATGCTGTCATTAACCCATTATTGCCCAAAATTTACATTTTATCACGAAAAAGTACCCGGAACGGGCCGGAACGGTACCCTAACATATAAAATGGCAGCAAAAATCACCTGCAAATTATGCAAACACACATGAAGTACATTTTGAAATGAGAAAGGTGCTCCAATATGCTGTCATTAACCCATTACTGCCCAAAATCTACATTTTCACACGAAAAAGTACCCAGAACGGGCCGGAACGGTACCCTAACATATAAAAAGGCAGCAAAAATCACCTGAAAATTATGCAAACACACATGAAGAACATTTTGAAATGAGAAAGGTGCACCAATATGCTGTCATTAACCCATTACAGCCCAAAATCTACATTTTCACATGAAAAAGTACCCGGAACGGGCCGAACGGTACCCTAATATATAAAACGGCAGCAAAACTCACCTGAAAATGATGCAAACACACATGAAGAACATTTTGAAATGGCAAAGGATGAACAATGTGCTGTCATTAACCCATTACTGGCCAAAATCTACATTTTAACACGAAAAAGTACCCAGAACGGGCCGGAACGCTACCCTAATATATAAAACGGCAGCAAAACTCACCTGAAAATGATGCAAACACACATGAAGAACATGTTGAAATGAGAAAGGTGCACCAATATGCTGTCATTAACCCATTATTGCCCAAAATTTACATTTTATCACGAAAAAGTACCCGGAACGGGCCGGAACGGTACCCTAACATATAAAATGGCAGCAAAAATCACCTGAAAATTATGCAAACACGCATGAAGTACATTTTGAAATGAGAAAGGTGCTCCAATATGCTGTCATTAACCCATTACTGCCCAAAATCTACATTTTCACACGAAAAAGTACCCGGAACGGGCCGGAACGGTACCCTAACATATAAAAAGGCAGCAAAAATCACCTGAAAATTATGCAAACACACATGAAGAACATTTTGAAATGGCAAAGGATGAAAAATGTGCTGTCATTAATCCATTACTGCCCAAAATCTACATTTTAACACGAAAAAGTACCCGGAACGGGCCGGAACGCTACCCTAATATATAAAATGGCAGCAAAACTCACCTGAAAATGATGCAAACACACATGAAGAACATGTTGAAATGAGAAAGGTGCACCAATATGCTCTCATTAACCCATTATTGCCCAAAATTTACATTTTATCACGAAAAAGTACCCGGAACGGGCCGGAACGGTACCCTAACATATAAAATGGCAACACAAATCACCTGAAAATTATGCAAACACACATGAAGTACATTTTGAAATGAGAAAGGTGCTCCAATATGCTGTCATTAACCCATTACTGCCCAAAATCTACATTTTCACACGAAAAAGTACCCAGAACGGGCCGGAACGGTACCCTAACATATAAAAAGGCAGCAAAAATCACCTGAAAATTATGCAAACACACATGAAGAACATTTTGAAATGAGAAAGGTGCACCAATATGCTGTCATTAACCCATTACAGCCCAAAATCTACATTTTCACACGAAAAAGTACCCGGAACGGGCCGGAACGGTACCCTAACATATAAAAAGGCAGCAAAAATCACCTGAAAATTATGCAAACACACATGAAGAACATTTTGAAATGAGAAAGGTGCACCAATATGCTGTCATTAACCCATTACAGCCCAAAATCTACATTTTCACATGAAAAAGTACCCGGAACGGGCCGGAACGGTACCCTAATATATAAAACGGCAGCAAAACTCACCTGAAAATGATGCAAACACACATGAAGAACATGTTGAAATGAGAAAGGTGCACCAGCATGCTGTCATTAACCCATTATTGCCCAAAATTTACATTTTATCACGAAAAAGTACCCGGAACAGGCCGGAACGGTACCCTAACATATAAAATGGCAACACAAATCACCTGAAAATTATGCAAACACACATGAAGTACATTTTGAAATGAGAAAGGTGCTCCAATATGCTGTCATTAACCCATTACTGCCCAAAATCTACATTTTCACACGAAAAAGTACCCAGAACGGGCCGGAACGGTACCCTAACATATAAAAAGGCAGCAAAAATCACCTGAAAATTATGCAAACACACATGAAGAACATTTTGAAATGAGAAAGGTGCACCAATATGCTGTCATTAACCCATTACAGCCCAAAATCTACATTTTCACATGAAAAAGTACCCGGAACGGGCCGGAACGGTACCCTAATATATAAAACGGCAGCAAAACTCACCTGAAAATTATGCAAACACACGTGAAGAACATTTTGGAAATGGGGAAGGTTGAACAATGTGCTTTCATTAACCCATTACTGCCCAAAATTCAGTAAAAAGGCAGCTAATAAGTAAACTCAAAGAGGGACTTTGTGATGACATCTATATTGTACTAGAAAATCCTCATCTACCTAAATATACCCTAGTCACATAAAGGTAGAATTGTAACACTTTTGATTTGATTGACATGAAGGGAAATTATATATTTCAAAATATTACTGGAGGGTGACTACACCTTACTGAACACTAGAGGGAGCAGTAACTGTTTAGTTGTGTTCATAGTCAGGTTTTCCTTTATCACTTCCATATCCTTGTTTCAGGAAGTGGTAACATTTCACATGTTTCTTCTTCACTTAAATGTTGCAGCTTCATCTTGTCTGTGCTGATCACCTTGAGTTTAGATACAGGTCAGATTTATGTTTTTTTTCTCTCTGCAAGCCTTGAGCATAACAATGGATTGCTTCATGCTGACCAGATCATCTCTTATAGAAAAGCTCTGCTGCAGCAACTTTGACAAATGTAGGACCACCCTGCCTTTTCACTACTTGGTTGGAAAGAGGTCTTCAAGTGGACAGGGCCCAGCCTTGTATGTGACACAGCAAGGATCATAAAAGGTCTTCAAGGTGGCTCAGCAGCTTATAAACACATTTCATGCAAACAAGGAAGCTTGAATCCCTAAGAAGGGGCCCTTAAAAATCAGACACATCATCTCTTCCTAGGAGAAACCTAGATGTGCATCATGAAGAAAGCTGTTTCATTGTTTTCTCTGTGTAATGTGTTATGTCTTGCTTTCTCCCCTGTTCCTGTGTTGTGAGCCTGGGTGCTGTGGAATGCTTGTAGAATGCCTGCCTCTGGAATGTTGAGAGAGTGTTTGAGAGCTCCTTGCAGTTTGGAGGCTGGGGCTTGAATGATGGCATTGAGGCTTCAGCGGCCAATCAGAGAGGATGTTGTGACGTGGCTAATGGCTGAGGATGTCGAATGATGTGCCATTGAAGGGGATGGACAGCATCACACACTGTACAACGGTTTGCCGCTGCACGCCTCTAAGGGTTTGAACTGAGTCTCAGAGGAGGAGATGTGTCCTGATGGTAATGCTGCTGAAATGAAAAAGCGGCAGGTAACATCTAGTGCGGCGCCCAGCATGGAATGCTATCCGAGCCGGAGCTGGGAGTTGTTTCAGGAGAGCCGTGTGTGTGCTGTCAGCATAGTGAACAGCTGGGTGCTGTGTTTGGAGACCCATGTGGGCACAGTCAGCTCAGTGAACAGCTGGTACCTGAAACAGTCAAGTTGGCAGTGATGGAGGTTGGGCCCAACGTGTGTTGGGGTCGGGGTCACAGGTACCAGCTTGACAGCTGCTCCGGGTATGGTGTGGATGGAACTATGCTGTATCCTGACTGCGTCTCTGGGAAGCAGGAATTGACTGTTCGCTGGGAAGAGCTATGGGGTTTTTGCCTTGGTTGTGGGGCTGACCTGGGTGATTCAAGAAGTCAATATATGGCAGTTTTCCACAAGCTAGATCAGGGCTTTGTCATTTTTCAGGGAGCTGTCCATGCTGAACCGTGAATATTGATCAACAGTGTTATATGAAGTGAAGCCTGTTTGGGTGTAAGTTGTCCATTGGTACGTTGTCGATTGGTGGATCTGGGACGTGTCTGGTGTATTTTGGTAAAGACATGTCCTCTGTTAGTTGAAGGAAGTTGAAATTTGGTTTGTTCTTGCATGTTGATTTAACTTTTGTCTCCACAGGTCTGTCAGTATATGGACGTGAGAATAGGGCATGGACTTACTGGGGGTTACTTGTGTATGTGGTGTGTGTTGTGCTCACTGGGTGGCCTGGCAAACCACCTTGTGGGGTTGGACAGTTTTGTTTGTGTTTTGTGTGGCAGGGTAGTGCCAGCCACCTGGGCTGCTAGCTGCCAGCACATGGCACACCACAGCACTTTGGGGAGGTATTATGTGCCCGTGCCATTTGCGTTCATGGTTGTGGCTGGAGAAATGTTGTTGAGTGTAGTTTACCTCATTAGTTTGTTTCTGTGGAGGTGGACCCCGCACTCACATGTTTTCTTGCCATTTGGTCAAGTGTGCTTTGCCATTGTGTGTTGGGGGGACCCCAGTACCCTTTGTGGGGGTGTCGCTCCCACACCTTGAATGTGGTGGTCTCAACCTATGTGTTGTTCTTGTGGTTGGGGTGCTCCTTGTTGGGGCACTGGTGGTGCATTTTCATGCACCATCTATTTGCGGTGGTGTAGTGTTGCTTGTCTGTCGAGCAGCCACATTGTTGGTTTGGTTAGGTGATAAAGTGGTTTTGTTTGGTTGAGATGGGTAGTCAGCAGTCGTTCCGTGGGGTTTGAGGCCGGTCCCTTGTGTGAATTCCTGCTGTTTGGTCAATGGTGTGGATGGTGACGTGTTTTCAGTTGTGATGTTTTTCTAGCATTTCATTGGTAGGACGGTTGAGGGGATTTTATGTATTTAAAGTTTATTTATTTATTTAAATATGGTGGCGAAGGCCCGCAGGCATTGATTGGGGCTCCAGGTCTGGGGTATGAAGGGGTCTGTGGGCGCACAGGAAGGGTTGGCAGAGCAGAGGATGGGAAGTGTAGAAAAAATCTGAGTGAATGGGGGATAGTGGAGAGAAGGTACTGAGGGGTGGGAGGGAAAGGAGGCTAGTGAGATCACAGATTTTTAAGCCTTTTGCAGTGAGAGACGAAAGAATGAAGAGAGGTCGGGGGAAGAAGGGTAAAAACTGATGGTCCTGGATAGTTTGTGACGGTAAAAATGGAGAGAAGAGATGAGGTTGGTGTAGCAGTGTGATGTGACAGAGTGCAGGATGTAACAGAGTATGGGGAGTGATTCCTTGTAGGCGACAAAAAGAACCTGGGAAAGGATTTTACAGCAGCGATGGATGTCCATATAGTATGATGAATCAGTAGTGATTCCCCCCAGAATCTTGACCTGGGACCCTTCTCGTGTGGCCAGGGGAAGGCAGATGCTTCCTGATCCCAACCCTGGGGGTGGTGTTCTGCGGGAGGAACAGGCCAGGAGGAAGGAGAAACTCCCTTGTTTAATTTTCTCTGAACCCCCAATCTTGGAATGGCTTATTGTAAGGTAGAAGAAGTTAGGAAAACTAACTTGGTTGGCAGGGACTTCAAGTCCCATAATTCTTCAGTACTGGGACGAGGAAAAGGGATGCAGAGGAATATTGCTGTGGGAGCAATCAGCTAATTAGTGTAAACGACCTACACCTGAGGGAGACTGAGAGGCATAAAAAGCCCCCTCAGGTGCAGGAAGAGGGAGAACATGAACAGCAGGAGCAGCAGGAGAGGAGAAAGCAGTGCAGGCTGCAGAGGAAAGTGAAGCTGGCACGAGAGAAGACGCCGGGACCATTGTGCAGCCAAGAGCGGTGTCAAGTCCTGTGAGGGTCTTTGCCTCAAGCTATTCCTGTTGCAGAGGTTGCGCAGTGGGAAGCGTAAGATCGGGACGCTTGCCCATTGAAGGCTTGTTGTGCAGAGGTTGCGTAGCAGGAAGAGGAAGTAGCAAGGGAAGTGTACCCTCGTTAAAGGCTTTAGGTGGCTGGGTTGCACCTGAGCCTCTGCCGAGTGGAGGAAGCTCCAATTTCGAGTGGCGTGAGCGGAGGTGGACCAGACGAGGCTGTTTGCCTGACCGCGAGGAGCCACAATGACAGAAGACCTGCGAACACCAAGCGGAGCTAGATTGAGCGACTTACCTTGTGAGTTCACAGCTTGCAAGTGACTGCGGATCGCTCTGACACTATCCACGGCAGGCAGTTTCACTCGCGTGTGAGTGAGAGAAGCAGTGATTACAATTCTGAATACTGAACCGTACAAAACCAACAAATGTTTTACTTATTAAACCAAAGTGACTGTGCAAGCAAGCATGTGAGTTGGTGGATGGGCAAAAAACCCTGTGGTGAAGCTTTAGTCCAAACAAAAGCATACAAACAATACCAAGCAAAAGAGTATTTCAAAACCCGGCAATACCAATATAACAACCATTGCTCAAGATTTCGGGAGGATAGCTCAGGGGCAACGTGCTCGCCTTACAAGCAAGACGACATGGAGCACCACAGGTTTGTCACAATTGTCACATTGTCAATTGTCACAAGCTTTGACACTCTCCTCCCGATGACTGTAAGATCCTCTCCGTGCCCAGATCCAACCGTTCTGGAGGGGGTGTAGCCTTGATCTTCCCAGAGTGGATTCCTGCCTCTGTCATTCCTATGCAGGCCTACTCCTCTTTCAAATGCCTTGTCTGAGGCTTTCTCTCTCTCCTTGCCACTCACTTACCATGGCTACTATCTATCAGCCACCTGGTCAAATCACCTCCTTCCTCTCTGAGTGGGCGGACCTCACTTCCTCCCTCCTGGCCTGAACTACTCAACTCCTCATTCTTGTAGACTTCAACATCCATCTGGATGCTTTCGCGACCTCTGTGACTCTCTCTCTCTTTCTATTCTCCCCTCTGGCCCAACTCACTCTGCTGGGCCCACTCTGGATGCCCTGATCTCTTCAGACCTCCCCCTCTCTATCCCTCTGACCACTCCTCTCTCCTGGAGTGATCACTCTCTCATTTCCTCCCATCTCTCCCTCTCTACCCATCAGGCCAAGCCAACTCCAACACTGCCATGTACCTTCTCGGTCATCCGACCCATGAAGCGTGTCAGTTGAGGCTTCCACTTCCACTTTCTCTCCCCCTCCTCCTCCTCTGGCTGACTCACATCCTGACACAGCCCTTTCCATGCTCTACTCTTCTATCTCTGATACTCTTGATGTTCTTGCCCCTGTCATGAACATCCGCTTGAAGCCCAAAACCAAGTGCAACTCTTGGTATGACTCTGACCTAGTTACCCTTAAACGCAAGTGTAGGGTGGCTGAGAGGAAATGGCGGGCTTCTTGTGCATCCTCTGACAAACTGGCCTGCGCCTGCTACAAAGGCAATACCAGCTCCTTGTCCGCACTAAGAAGGGAGCCCACATCCAAGCCTGCATCTTTGTGGCATCTAACAACTTGGCCGTACTCTTTAAAATCTGCAAGGAGCTGGCCAACCCTGCTGCAGTCTTTACCTCTCCTGTCGCCTCCGAGGCCATCTGCATGGCCTTTGCCTTTCATTTCATCTCAAAACCCAGGACATCCTGTCCACCCTCTCGTCCTCTCCTCCTCCTCCCGCTTCTCTCTCTGCTACCTTTGGCCCCCCTGCAGCCGCCTCTCCTCCTTCTTTCTCATTTTGTCCTCTGTTCTCCCTTGAAGAGATTTCCAGAAAGTCCAATCTATGAAAGTATCGTCAAAACAGGTTATTTCCTGTTCATCCAAAACCATCAAGGACCACATCGACACCCTTGCTCCTGCTCTGGCCGACTTCTGCAACCACTCCTTCGCCTCTGTAGCCTTCCCCTCCCCTCTGAAGCACTCTCTTGTGCACCCTCTTCTCAAGAAACCCATAGCCGACCCCTATTACCCAGCTAACTATCACCCGATCTCTATCACTCCTTTCCTGGGCAAACTCCTGGAAAAGCTGGCCATCTCCCAGCTTAATCTTCACTCCGATTCTGTTGGTTGTCTCCATGAACATCAGTCTGGCTTCAGAGCTGCCAGAAGCATGGAAAGTGCTCTCCTGAACATCCGTGAAGACCTGCTCTCCACCCTTCATTCTAATATCCCATCTGTCCTCATCCTACTCGATCTTTCTTCTGCATTTCACATGGTAAACCATGTCATCCTGCTCAATCGCCTCCGTGATAAGCTTGGTATCACTGATCAGGCCCTGGCCTGGCTGACACCCTTTCTCTCCAACCGACCCTCCTAGGTCCAACTTGGGTCCTTCCTTTCCTCTATCTCACTTTCTACCTGTGGCGTTCCCCAGGGGTCTAACCTCTCTCCTTGGCTTTTCAACCGATACCTGGCACCGCTAGCCCACTGCATTTCTGCTCTCTGCTGAAACTTTCAGTGCTATGTGGATGACAACCAACTTGTTTTCAGGCTCCCCTCTGCCACCTCTTCTCCCTCTCTCATCTCTGACTGTGTGTCTGCAATCCAGGTGTGGTGCGCCGCCAACAACCTCTTCCTTAATGCCAGTAAGACAGAGATCCTCCCCACCTGCACACCTGCACCTTCCTTTCCTGTCACTCTCTGGCCGGCCTCCCTTGGCCCTCTCCCTGCTCCCACTTGCGAGGCTAAGAACCTCTGTGTCATCTTCGACTCCACGCTTTCCTTTTCTCCACACATCTCTGACGTTTCAAAAAAAGTCTAACTACCAACTGCACCTCCTCAGAGGTATTCTTCTTTGCCTCTCCTTCCCCCATTAGCTCACTGTTTCCAGAGCTCTGGTTCTCTCTAGGCTGGACTATTGCAACAGCCTCTTTGCCAATCTGCCTGCAACCACTCTCCGCCCTCTGCAGCTCATCCAGAACAGGACTGTGAGACTTGTCCTTGGCCTCAAGCCCTGCGATCGTATCTCTCCAGCCCTGAAATCCCTTCATTGGCTCCCAGCGTCTGCAAGGATTAAATTCAAGACCCTTTGCATTGTCCACAAGGCTTTCTGGTGCCTGGTTCCGCAATACCTTGAACTCTCCCTCTGTAAATACCTTCCTACTTGAGCTCTTCGCTCCTTCACCTCCAACTCCCTCAGGATCAGTCGCTTCTCCAAGCAACAAGTTGGGGGTAGATCCCTTTCCTCTGCTGGGGCATACATCTGGAACAGCCTCCCTGCCTCTCTGAAACTTGAGGAGAACCATCTCCGGTTCCGGAAGCACCTCAAGACCTTCCTCTTTGCTTCTGCCTTCGCTCTTCCTCTCCCCTGCTAAACTGTCTGCTTTGGCACCGGGCACCTGGTTACCCTCTGATATCGGGCCCAGATCCCTGCCCTCCCAGCCACACACCCGCACTGCCTCCTGACAACCCTTGCACTTGGGTCTGTATCTGCTACCCTACAGTCCCCTTCGAGCACTTATAATACACCCGTTGTTTACACCTTATTTTTGCACTTACCACCTACTGGGCACACTACCTGTTGTTCTATCACGTGTTCAGCACTTTCCACTCTTCCCCTGCCCCTCGCACTTCCCCCTTCCCTCTCCCCTGTACTCGCAGGTTCTTAATGTCACTGGGCCTAGTAAGATCGTTGTTCTGTCCTCCCTTGTTTCCCCTCCCTTGCCTCGTTGCGCTCTGAAACAATTGTGTATTGGCGCAATACAAATAAAATATCATATCATGTAAATATCAGCCTCAGAAGGAAGGTGAGTAACAGCAATATTCGATTGAATAGAAATGATTTCATCCATAAAACATGTGGACAAGGAATTACAGAGGGCCTGAGAGGAGGGAAGAGGAACCTGTAAACTAGTAGAGAGATTACGAACCACTTTGAACAACTCCCTGGGGTGATTCACAGAAGTTTCAATAATAGATGCAACGTAGACACGTTTGGCACATGAAATGGCTAGGTGATACTGGGAGGTGACCAGAGACAAGGCAAACTTTTTCCTGGGGGTATAAGAGTGCCTCCACTTTTGCTCCATCTGCCTGCATTGTAGGCGAAGGGCACGCAGCTTGTCCATGAACCACTGCTGAGAGGGGCGTGAAGATAGCCTAGATGTCTTGAGCTGAGCAAGGCTGCCTGCAACTGCGGTCAGAGTACTAGTTAAAGAATTCATGTCCACAGGGGACAGCCCTGAAAGTCGGGCAAGTATCAAAGAGGTCATATCAGATTTAGATACTGAGCGCCATCCACGCCGCTGGACTAATTTGGCTGGTGGAGCAGATGGCGGGCCCTTAATGCCCCAGGGGAAGGGAACAAAGAAATGATCAGACCACAGGATTTGAAAGGCCACAAAAAGAGTGATCTCAGCATCTGCTGAGAAAATCAGGTCCAAGGTGTTACCTAAGGAATGGGTCTGTTCATGAACCTGCTGGGGGAGGGAGAGTTCTTTCATAGAGGACAGAAAGCTTTGAATCTTAAAGTTCTCCACCTCATTGACCTTAAGATTAAAGCCACCCACAATTGTAATTGTTTATTTATAACATGCTTAATACCCAGAGATTTCTAAGCGCGGACCCGGGCATCGAACCTGTGTTGCTCCGCGTCGTCTTGCTACCAAGGCGAGCACGTTGCCCCAGAGCTATCCTCCCGACACAATGGCATATCATCCTGACAAAGACAGTGTTTGTTTACTTGAAGGAGATGAATTTAAATCCTGTTCTTACTCCAGGAGAAGTTGGAACCTATCACTTCTTTTCGTACATTGTTGATACAACTGAACTTTTTATTATCAAGTTTTGAATCCGAAAGAACTGTGTTGGAACTTTGTGGCAAAACAGAATTTCCTGATTTCTTTTGAACTGTGGAGCAAATCCTTGCTCAAACCTGGGGAAGGGGAATTAACCCAGGTTATGAGAAGAGGCAGTGGCCACATTGTGATGTGGTTTTATGTTATATATAATTGTTGGATTAAACTGCCATACATTTCCTTATTGATTTATTGAGTATACAAGTGTGAGGGACAGATATCCTTTTGTAAGAGTATTTTCTTTAGTTTAGTCTAGGCAGGAAAATCCTTGTCAGGGTAGGGATAAAGTGGCGTTTATCCTACCTTTTTATTTAATAAAATGCTAAAGTTGAAAACTCTTTACAAAGTTGTCGGCCTCACATTTCTTACCCCTCACAATAGGTTCTGAGATGCTGGATGGTTGGGGAAATCCAAGGTTCAATGCACATGCAAGAGGGATAATGGTACTCAACGAGAACACTAGTGCTAGGTTAAAATCTGGGAAGGCCTTCTCACTGGAGTTGGTAACAGATGGAAAGAGCACCTAAAGGAAGGGCCTGACTTTATTCAGATGAGGAGTTATTTAGTCCAGTGAGTTTCAGAAAAATTGGGCCGACTGATTGTGGAGGGTGACCAGAAAATGGTCAGAGTATGAGGAGTCAAGGTGAAGACAGTGGCTGTAGTCATGTTTACGGCAGGTTGAATTGACAGGTGTTCAGTGTCAGAGATTTGATTAAGAGGTCTAAGTCATTGGAAAAGAGAGATTGAAGACTCAAAGAGGTCAATAGGTGAGAATTATGCAAGAGGAGGTGGAGCAAGGAGCTGAATACAAACATACTCAAAAGAAAATGAGATTAAGTAATTGGGGAGAGAGGTAGATGGCGTGTCTTTACTGATCATAAGACCTCCCATCCTGCCATCCTGCTACCCATTCTGCCATCCTTTTAGGATAATCAGTAAGAGTAGGGAAAGTTAGAGGAATCAGTGTGAAGGGCTTCTAGTGAGGCTGATGAAGATATGGGGCCTCATTACGACCCTGGCGCTAAGTGTTTAACGGCGCCGTAAAAGGCTGCGGCGCCATTAAACACTTAGCGCCTAATTACGAGGTCCCTTTGCGGGACCTGACCTTAACTGCTGGTTTTTCCAGCCGTTAAAGTAGGCACCCGCAAAGGGACCTTGGTGCTAATTACGGTATCGCAATTTGCGGTACTGTAATTAGCGCCTTCCCCATTCCCATTGAGCCCTATGGGTCAAAAATGGGAATGGGGAAGGGCCATGGCAGCATGGGGAATTACCGCCCCACCAACCTCGGAATGGGGTGGTAATTCCCCATTCCGCCATGGCGGACACCGGCATGGACCATGGTGCTAATAGCACCATGGTCCTCCGCCTAGGTCGTAATGAGGCCCATGGTGTTTACCCCATTGATACACACAGGTTACTGGTTATCAGCACATAGAGACCCATTTTATGATATAGTGTGGAATGAATTTAGGGCCCAATTCTGCTAGAGGTGTAACACATCCATGGCCCTTAGGGCCATATTCTGCCTGGGTTGTAATTCATGAGTGAATTCCTGATTCGGAATGTACATTTGCTTTTTACACCAGTTTTCTATCTTTATAATGGGACCTATTCTGCTAGAGGTGGAACAACCCCATGGGGATATTACACCTCTAGCAGAATAGGCCCATTATAAAGATAGGAAACAGGTGTAAAAAACAGGTGTACATTCCGAATGGGGAATTCACCTATGAATTACACCTCTAGCATAATTACACCTCCATCAGAATAGGCCACTAAGTCCAGACATGCTTCCTTTATCACTATGTCCCGACATCATCCCTTATCACTGTGTCCCTTCTTGAGTAACAAACCCACTGCCTGCGTATTTGTAATGATCTTAGGGTGTGAGGGAAAGTGTTCATTTTTAATTTAATTCATATTTTTACTTTATCCTCCAGAATGTGCAGCATAGTTTATATGAACAAACAAACGCCGCTTTCACCACAAGAAGTATTCAACATTTTAAGGCATCACCTAAAAGGCAATATTTCCACACTTCCGGCAACTAATCCAGAAAATGGTCAGGTGTTCCTATAGAGTTATGAAGGACAAAAGCATAGAAAAGATGATTGGAGATGTGATCAGTATAAATGGATTCAGAAAGGAAGGCATGCTCTGCCGAGGGCCAGTCCTCTGGTGTGGAAGACCTACTTCCAAAGATTAATTGGTAGAGAGGAAGTTACATTTTACAGATATGGCTATGAAGTTCTTGATGGAAGTGTTGAAAAAGTGATTGTCCATTATCTAGGTGAAGACAAAACACCTGAGCCATGCATGCCTCATGGAAATATGAGAAAATACCCCTTAAGAGCTCATGTTCGCACAATGCCATCTGTGCTGATAGAAATTGCTGAAAATAAAGATTTAGGTCCAACTTCAATTTACCAGAAAATAATTGCAGAATGCGATGCTTCCCCTACCCACATGAGAGTTACAGTGCCGAAAAATACAGAGCAAATAAAAAATAAACTTAAGTATGGGAAACAGAAATGTAGTATCAGTCATGATGATTTATATAACATCTTCGAGCTTCACTATGCACTGGAAGGGTTTGTATGCCATTACTCTCTGGTTCCCGAACTTATTGTAACTTTGGCTCTTCCAGACATTATCAATATTTTTGAGGAAGTGATGAAGTTGAATTCAAGAACCCTAATTTCATATGACACAACATTTCAATTAGGTGATTTTTACCTCTCTCCACTAATATTTCAATGTTCATTGTTTGAGGAAAATCCTGCAATCCCTGCCTTTGTACTGATTCATGATAAACGCACAACGATTGTCCATGAAACATTTTTTTCTTTTGTAGCAAAGCGTATGCCTCAAATTAACCAGAGTTCCATTACTATAGTAACAGACAGAGAAGCTGCTATTGTGAAATCTGTAGAGAATATTATTCCAAGATGCAAGCATGTGGTTTGTTGGAACCACATAATGAAAGACGTGGAATTCTGGGTTTCAGGTCATGAAGGAGGAAAAGCAGACAGAAAAGTGTACACCAATAATATTATACAGCTCTTAGACTGCAAAACTGAAAAAGACTTTCTAACATTGTTGGAAAAACTAAGGGCCACATGGAGTGCTTCTTTTGTGAAATATTTTGAGGAAAAACTGAGCAAAGACATCTTGACAAAGGCAGGCAGATGGGTCTTGGAAACAGTTGGCATTTATAGGAAAACCAGTGGAGTTACGACTAATGTGTCAGAAAGCATGAATGCAGTGATGAAAAGACTGACTAAGCACAAAGAGGTTCACATGGATGAAATGGTATTGGCAATCTACTTTTTGCAAACATTTTATCTAAAGGAAGTGTTGAGAGGACAGTGTGGTATGGGGAATCCAAACAGGCATGCTGGCAAAAAACTTAATTCTGGTGATATTGAATACCCATTTGATTACATACCTGTGGAAAAGATAGTGGACTTTATAAAGAAGGGTCACTATGATGAAGAACCTGTAACAATATCAAAAGGTGATGAGCGCAAATCAAATGCAATGGAAGGCCTAGCAGACTTGATAGTTAAGCAAAACCGAGTATTTCTTCAGGCACAGTCTGGATGTTTCATAGTTACCGGATTACGAGACAAAAAGTATGTGGTAAAGTTATTCCCAGTTGAAACATGCTCTTGCAACAGTTCACGAACATGCCACCACATTCTGGCTGCACAGAAGTCAATTGGTAAGAGTTCAAGTAAGAAGAGAATAGTGTATTCTCTGAAAAAGCTCAGGATGAATGTCAGAAAAGGCAAATCTGGAAGGAAAAGAATTAGACAGAAAGATGAGCTGCAGACTGTAGCCGCAATGGATTCTATTCTGATGAGTGAAACTAAATTTGATGACACTCAGGAAGACATTAAAGCAAAAAATAAACATACTAAACAATTGAACCCATATGAGAATGTTCCCAAGAAAGAACATTTTACCTCTTTTCTGGTAGACGAGTATGATCTGGGTGTACCGCAGCGGTCAAGCTCACCTAAACAAACAAATAAAAAGGTGCCCCTTCCATGGGACTTAATACCAGATTATCCACGCATGCAGAGTGTCCTAGTTCAAAATATTTACATCAATGTTGAAGACATGAAATCTCTCTTAGGTGATAACTGGCTGGTTGACACAGTCATTGAAGGCTTCTTGCCTACTAGAGCTTCTCTAAAACATGTCACTGAATGTGATGTACGTGTGAGTGTTTTCAGTCCATTCATAATTCATTCCATTGACTTACGTGGATACTCTTCAAGTGTTCACGAGTTTGGCATCAAATCAGATATTATGGCAAAGGACATCTGGATCATCCCCACAAATGTGCAAAATACTCACTGGGTACTTATGCTGGTGTTCATGAAGTGGAAGATTATTCTATATTTAGACTCCAATAAAACCCTCTACACAAAGTACATAAACATACTACAAACATTCATGGACATGCAGGTGGCATCCACAATTGACTGGTCTAAGTGGACAATCCATGCTCCTCATGATGTACCAGCTCAGCATGATTCATCCAGTTGTGGACTATTTCTCTGCTTATTTGCACATACATTGTGTAGTGGGTCACTTGTACCATTCCCTGCAGACATGACTGCTGTGCGGCAGTGGATAGCTATGGAATTAATTAGTGGAAAATCCTTTCTCCCAAAATCACAGTTGAAGAAACAAAAATATTGCAGAGCAAAAAAAGAGATTAAGCAGAATATTAAGAAAGATTTTAATACACCTTTTTCAAGGAATCCTCCAAAAGAGGCAACATCCACTGTTGAATTCTTATCTACAGCATTAGATGACTATTACACAGCAACTTGGTTCCTCTGTTTCATGGGTAAACTCTGTAAAAAACCAACAAAATCAAAAATGATACTCTGCCAGGGACTATGCCAGGACTGGTATCATTTGTCTTGCCTTGACCTAGCTCATTTCCCTAGTGGTCTGTACAAATGTCCGAAGTGCATTTAGGGAAGCACTATGTATTTGAAAAAACAGAATAAATCTCTTCAAATACACACAGATGTCTACCAAAAGACCAATAAAATATGACACTCACACTGCATCAAAGTTTATGGACAACCTTTGAAAGACATTTTATGTTAAGTTTTATGTGACTTGTTAGCACAACATTTGCCAGATGCAGCTGGTTCAGGCAACACAATCTGCTTGTCTCGTGTGCTAGATTAACAGGAATAGAAGGCAGGTTTTACTGACATCCTACAAGTGAGATGATCTCCCAAGGCTCTCAGGTGGCTTGGTCAAGAGTTTGAAGAAAGGGATGGCATATATTGTGAAAGAGAGCTCATCCATACATGTCTTATTGGTAGCTTGAAACCATGTTATAGTATCTCATTTACAATGTTATTTCATGTATTTACATTTGGTTAAATGTTATAAAATCTATGCTAACATACAAGTACTAATGTCTCTCGCCTTTGCTGATTTATTACACTGAGGGTGGTAAGTGACACTGGTGAATTGTACTTAGTGCCATTGCTGAATTTGGGTATTCATTGCAGTCATACCCAATGCCCCATCTTACAAACTTGTCACACAAAGTTGCACTCCTCTGCCTGTGCCTTCCACTTGTGCAGTGGAATGTATATAAACATAAGCATATCCACAGCACTAGCCAAGTTATACTGAGCGAGTCACTTGTCCCAACAGGTAGCGAAGAGCGGAGAGTCTTCTCCTTTACATGTGCTCCCCTCACCCACTTGATTCCACTTGCGCAGCCCTACCAGACACTGCTGGTGAGTGCCCCTGCTCTTGTGTTTCCTCTTACTGTCCCCCATCCCTCCACTTTAATTTCGTCTTAGTGTTTTTTTGCTTGTTTGATCCTTTCCCAGTCCCTCCCTGACCTTCACCCCTCCACACCCTGGTCCGCCTGCAACTCCTGGATTGGGCCATGAGCGAATCATGTGTCCCTCATCCTGAAGAACTCCAGGGCAGCCTTGCCTGAACAGCCATCGGCTAATGCTTCTGTGATAAGACTGTGCTCTTCTACCATACAGCATACCCTCATACCTTTAACTGACAAGTTCTACTCCATATATCCAGGTACTGGCAGACAAATCACTATAGACCATGTTTGTGAGTAATGGGTTAATGACAGCATATTGGTGCACCTTTCTCATTTCAAAATGTTCTCCATGTGTGTTTGCATCATTTTCAGGTGAGTTTCGCTGCCATTTTATATATTAGGGTAGCGTTCCGGCCCGTTGCAGGTACTTTTTCGTGATAAAATGTAGATTTTGGGCAGTAATGGGTTAATGACAGCATATTCGTCCACCTTTCTCATTTCAAAATGTTCTTCATGTGTGCTTGCATCCTTTTCAGGTGAGTTTCGCTGCCGTTTTATATATTAGGGTAGCGTTCCGACCCGTTCCGGGTACTTTTTCGTGATAAAATGTAGGTTTTGGGCAGTAATGGGTTAATGACAGCATATTGGTGCACCTTTCTCATTTCAAAATGTTCTCCATGTGTGTTTGCATCATTTTCAGGTGAGTTTCGCTGCCATTTTATATTTTAGGGTAGCGTTCCGGCCCGTTCCGGGTACTTTTTCGTGATAAAATGTAGATTTTGGGCAGTAATGGGTTAATGACAGCATATTCGTCCACCTTTCTCATTTCAAAATGTTCTTCATGTGTGTTTGCATCATTTTCAGGTGAGTTTTGCTGCCATTTTATATTTTAGGGCAGCGTTCTGGCCCGTTGCGGGTACTTTTTCGTGATAAAATGTAGATTTTGGGCAGTAATGGGTTAATGACAGCATATTCGTCCACCTTTCTCATTTAAAAATGTTCTTCATGTGTGCTTGCATCCTTTTCAGGTGAGTTTCGCTGCCATTTTATATTTTAGGGTAGCGTTCCGGCCCGTTCCGGGTACTTTTTCGTGATAAAATGTAGATTTTGGGCAGTAATGGGTTAATGACAGCATATTCGTCCACCTTTCTCATTTTAAAATGTTCTTCATGTGTGCTTGCATCCTTTTCAGGTGAGTTTCGCTGCCGTTTTATATATTAGGGTAGCGTTCCGACCCGTTCTGGGTACTTTTTCGTGATAAAATGTAGGTTTTGGGCAGTAATGGGTTAATGACAGCATATTGGTGCACCTTTCTCATTTCAAAATGTTCTCCATGTGTGTTTGCATCATTTTCAGGTGAGTTTCGCTGCCATTTTATATTTTAGGGTAGCGTTCCGGCCCGTTCCGGGTACTTTTTCGTGATAAAATGTAGATTTTGGGCAGTAATGGGTTAATGACAGCATATTCGTCCACCTTTCTCATTTCAAAATGTTCTTCATGTGTGTTTGCATCATTTTCAGGTGAGTTTTGCTGCCATTTTATATTTTAGGGCAGCGTTCTGGCCCGTTGCGGGTACTTTTTCGTGATAAAATGTAGATTTTGGGCAGTAATGGGTTAATGACAGCATATTCGTCCACCTTTCTCATTTAAAAATGTTCTTCATGTGTGCTTGCATCCTTTTCAGGTGAGTTTCGCTGCCGTTTTATATATTAGGGTAGCGTTCCGACCCGTTCCGGGTACTTTTTCGTGATAAAATGTAGGTTTTGGGCAGTAATGGGTTAATGACAGCATATTGGTGCACCTTTCTCATTTCAAAATGTTCTCCATGTGTGTTTGCATCATTTTCAGGTGAGTTTCGCTGCCATTTTATATTTTAGGGTAGCGTTCCGGCCCGTTCCGGGTACTTTTTCGTGATAAAATGTAGATTTTGGGCAGTAATGGGTTAATGACAGCATATTCGTCCACCTTTCTCATTTTAAAATGTTCTTCATGTGTGTTTGCATCATTTTCAGGTGAGTTTTGCTGCCATTTTATATTTTAGGGCAGCGTTCTGGCCCGTTCTGGGTACTTTTTCGTGATAAAATGTAGATTTTGGGCAGTATTGGGTTAATGACAGCATATTGGTGCACCTTTCTCATTTCAAAATGTTCTTCATGTGTGCTTGCATCCTTTTCAGGTGAGTTTCGCTGCCGTTTTATATATTAGGGTAGCGTTCCGGCCCGTTCCGGGTACTTTTTCGTGATAAAATGTAGATTTTGGGCAGTAATGGGTTAATGACAGCATATTCGTCCACATTTCTCATTTCAAAATGTTCTTCATGTGTGCTTGCATCCTTTTCAGGTGAGTTTCGCTGCCGTTTTATATATTAGGGTAGCGTTCCGACCCGTTCCGGGTACTTTTTCGTGATAAAATGTAGGTATTGGGCAGTAATGGGTTAATGACAGCATATTGGTGCACCTTTCTCATTTCAAAATGTTCTCCATGTGTGTTTGCATCATTTTCAGGTGAGTTTCGCTGCCATTTTATATTTTAGGGTAGCGTTCCGGCCCGTTCCGGGTACTTTTTCGTGATAAAATGTAGATTTTGGGCAGTAATGGGTTAATGACAGCATATTCGTCCACCTTTCTCATTTCAAAATGTTTTTCATGTGTGCTTGCATCATTTTCAGGTGAGTTTCGCTGCCATTTTATATTAGCACCTTGGTCCATGCCGGTAAAATACCGGCACCGCCTTGGAGGAAAGTGGAATTACCGCCCTATTCCAAGGTTGGTGGGGCGGTATATCCCCCTTCCCCCATTGCCCTTCCCCATTCCCATTTTTGCCCCATTGGGCATAATGGGAATGGGGAAGGTGCTAATTACGGCACCGCAAATTGCGGTACTGTAATTAGCTACCTGGTCCCTTTGCGGGTTGGTTTTTAACGCCTGCAAAAAGCAGGCGTTAAAGTCTCCAACCCGCAAAGGGACCTCGTAGTAAGGCGGTAAGGGTTAACCGTTAACCCTTACCGCCGTCCGTCTAATGAGGCCCATGTCTCTGGGATTCTGGTGAGGTTTAGGCTCTGGTGCAGGTTATACATGAACTGCTAACTGAGTTATGGATGTGGACAAGCCACCTCATGAAAATGCAATAGTCGAAATATGGAGGAAAGCCCTATGTTGTTGTTTCCCCTGGAGAGCAGATTACAAAATTGGAGAATGTGACTGGGGGCACTGTAACATGGCCCAAGAGATCCTAGCTGCAGGACCATGCTACTGATTTAGTATATATTTATTTATATGCATCTACCTGTAATTCCTGCTGTTTATGGCAACCACGGAGACACAAAGGATGCATTTAAAATGTGCTGCACCGCTCCATTGTGACACATTAACTACTAACATAATTATTGATGAGGACAGGTCGCCCATGGATATGGAATGGGGGAATTAGGTAGATTAGGTTGTTATTGATAACATAGATGGATTTGATGCACTGAATACCTGCACCATACAGAGTCGTTCCACTGGGTGTTCCAGTATTCCACACTACTCACCCTGCCTCCCCGCATATTCATAGTTTCCATTCCTTGTCAATTTGACAGCATAATTTGGCCCTTCTTATGGACCACTTAGGGACCTGCTTCCATTCATATGCGCAGGCCGAGCTGGTTCCATTCACTAATGGCGCCCCGCTTTCCTTCCATTACGGCCCAATGTCTGGGCTCCAGACACTGACAGAGGACTAACTGAACGCTGGGTAACCTAGGTTACCTGACGTTTGTTCCACCTCTTCGTTGTTAGTAAGACAAGCCGGTGCCGCACCTCTAGCGACCCAGAGGGACCTTACTTTCTTCACGCCCCTCGGATTCATAAGAGGTAAGCAAGCTTACCACACACGAGACCCCTGATGGTACGGCTGATTTAAGGGAAAACAAACCCGTCGGCCTGTAATCACTGCCCGACTGTAACTCCTCGATCCCGTGGGCACTCTCCACGGTACTTACAGCTTCCCTAATTAATTCCTATGCACATTTCTCTTAGTTTACAGGGAGATCTGAGGCCCGACTACTGACCGGCACATAGTGTCACACGGGTGTGTGTAAAACCCGGAACGGCCGAAACGGGCCGGAACGGTACCCTAACCTATAAAATGGCAGCAAAAATCACCTGAAAATGATGCAAACACACATGAAGAACATTTTGAAATGAGAAAGGTGCACCAATATGCTGTCATTAACCCATTACTGCCCAAAATCTACATTTTATCACGAAAAAGTACCCGCAACGGGCCGGAACGCTACCCTAATATATAAAACGGCTGCGAAACTCACCTGAAATTGATGCAAGCACACATGAAGAACATTTTGAAATGAGAAAGGTGCACCAATATGCTGACATTAACCCATTACTGCCCAAAATATACATTTTATCACGAAAAGTACACGGAACGGGCCGGAACGCTACCCTAATATATAAAACGGCAGCGAAACTCACCTGAAAATGATGCAAGCACACATGAAGAACATTTGGAAATGAGAAAGGTGCACCAATATGCTGTCATTAACCCATTACTGCCCAAAATCTACATTTTATCACGAAAAAAAGTACCCGGAACGGGCCGGAACGCTACCCTAAAATATAAAATGGCAGCGAAACTCACCTGAAAATGATGCAAACACACATGAAGAACATTTTGAAATGAGAAAGGTGCACCAATATGCTGTCATTAACCCATTACTGCCCAAAATCTACATTTTATCACAAAAAAGTACCCGGAACGGGCCGGAACGCTACCCTAATATATAAAACGGCAGCGAAACTCACCTGAAAAGGATGCAAGCACACCTGAAGAACATTTTGAAATGAGAAAGGTGCACCAATATGCTTTCATTAACCCAATACTGCCCAAAATCTACATTTTATCACGAAAAAGTACCCGCAACGGGCCGGAACGCTACCCTAAAATATAAAATGGCAGCGAAACTCACCTGAAAATGATGCAAACACACATGGAGAACATTTTGAAATGAGAAAGGTGCACCAATATGCTGTCATTAACCCATTACTGCCCAAAACCTACATTTTATCACGAAAAAGTACCCGGAACGGGCCGGAACGCTACCCTAAAATATAAAATGACAGCGAAACTCACCTGAAAATGATGCAAACACACATGGAGAACATTTTGAAATGAGAAAGGTGCACCAATATGCTGTCATTAACCCATTACTGCCCAAAACCTACATTTTATCACGAAAAAGTACCCGGAACGGGTCGGAACGCTACCCTGATATATAAAACGGCAGCGAAACTCACCTGAAAAGGATGCAAGCACACATGAAGAACATTTTGAAATGAGAAATGTGGACGAATATGCTGTCATTAACCCATTACTGCCCAAAATCTACATTTTATCACGAAAAAGTACCCGGAACGGGCCGGAACGCTACCCTAATATATAAAACGGCAGCGAAACTCACCTGAAAAGGATGCAAGCACACATGAAGAACATTTTGAAATGAGAAAGGTGCACCAATATGCTGTCATTAACCCATTACTGCCCAAAATCTACATTTTATCACGAAAAAGTACCCGGAACGGGCCGGAACGCTACCCTAAAATATAAAATGGCAGCGAAATTCACCTGAAAATGATGCAAACGCACATGGAGAACATTTTGAAATGAGAAAGGTGCACCAATATGCTGTCATTAACCCATTACTGCCCAAAACCTACATTTTATCACGAAAAAGTACCCGGAACGGGTCGGAACGCTACCCTAATATATAAAACGGCAGCGAAACTCACCTGAAAAGGATGCAAGCACACATGAAGAACATTTTGAAATGAGAAAGGTGGACGAATATGCTGTCATTAACCCATTACTGCCCAAAATCTACATTTTATCACGAAAAAGTACCCGGAACGGGCCGGAACGCTACCCTAAAATATAAAATGGCAGCGAAACTCACCTGAAAATGATGCAAACACACATGGAGAACATTTTGAAATGAGAAAGGTGCACCAATATGCTGTCATTAACCCATTACTGCCCAAAACCTACATTTCATCACGAAAAAGTACCCGGAACGGGTCGGAACGCTACCCTAATATATAAAACGGCAGCGAAACTCACCTGAAAAGGATGCAAGCACACATGAAGAACATTTTGAAATGAGAAAGGTGGACGAATATGCTGTCATTAACCCATTACTGCCCAAAATCTACATTTTATCACGAAAAAGTACCCGGAACGGGCCGGAACGCTAACCTAAAATATAAAGTGGCAGCGAAACTCACCTGAAAATGATGCAAACACACATGAAGAACATTATGAAATGAGAAAGGTGCACCAATATGCTGTCATTAACCCATTACTGCCCAAAATCTACATTTTATCACGAAAAAGTACCCGCAACGGGCCGGAACGCTGCCCTAAAATACATGCTAATAGCACCTTGGTCCACCGCCGTCCGTGTAATGAGGCCCATTGTCCGCTCATCTTAAACAGTGCACACATTGAATGCATAATATATGGCTGTATAGTTACAATGCATAACCAAAAATGTAAAAAAATGTTTTTATATATATATATATGAGCTGATTCAGTTGGTTAGTCCTACTTCTAGGATCTCTCGGGCAATGTACCAGTGCCCCCCATCATCATAACCACAATTGGTGTTGGGCCCTACAAAAGACAGACTCCCTCTAGAATCTTAGAAAAAATCAGAAAAAATCAGTTTTTTATTTTGTTCCATTCAATAGAGTCATTCAAACCATGAAGGTTGCTTCTCATTCTGAAAATCATCTCCTGTTCAAGTTTGAATAGTTTAGGGCCTATAGTGATACTGGGGCCCCCCTTGTATCTTCTGTAGTATTGTCTAAGAAAAGTCTTCATGTCCATGACCCTTGGAAATAAAATGTTGGACCGATTCAAGATGGCCGCCCGTAGGGGGTAGACGTGCCTGCGGAGCTCCCGGCTACCGATACTGGAGGAAGCCCACCACCCGGTATTGTAGCGTAATTGTAACGCTCACCTGTTATCCATGGGGACGTCACTCAGCCTGTTCTGACCTCTTACGACCTCAAACCCTTCCCTGGAGTCTACTCGACTGGAGACTGGGCCTGAAACACAGGATTGGCAGAGTTTAACTCCCTATTGTCTCTGTGTGCTTGAACCCCTTCTTCCCCGGGGTCCAATCCCTCCCTTTGATCCACAGCTCACCTTGTTTTCTTGGAAAGTGTGCTCTCTGTCCTGCTTTCAGCGCAGGGGCGTGTTAATTGATGCGGGCTCGTTGCTGCCTAGTTACTTCACTGGCAAGAGTCCAACAGGTAAGTATAATGAGTCTTTTGAACAGTTCTCTAACTTCGTTCCTTTCCTTCCTTAGATGATGGCCGGCGTCCGGGGATGACGATGTGCTGCTGAGATGAGTAGCGCTGAAGGTGAGTGAGGGCGCGATGCGCGATGCGACCCTTTCGTATTTGTATTGAACGGAGTTATTTTTCTGTGTCTTTTAGGTGCCGTGACGTTTTCAGCGTGGATGCCGGTTGTGAAGAAGAAATGCGGTGAGTTAGCGCGGTATGCGGCGCACTAGATGTTT
This sequence comes from Ambystoma mexicanum, assembly GCF_040938575.1. Lineage (NCBI taxonomy): Eukaryota > Metazoa > Chordata > Amphibia > Caudata > Ambystomatidae > Ambystoma > Ambystoma mexicanum. The sequence goes on from NC_090932.1 coordinate 1,304,417,042, forward strand.
CCACGCTTCCCTGGAGTGTCTTTTCCCTCTTGCAGATGGATGAGAAGTTCCAGAGACAGAGTTCCCCCAGAGCGGCTGGGATTCAGGTAAGCGTTTGAAGCTCGTACAGTCTTTAAAAAATAAGCGAAGATTTGCTGAATGCTTACTAATGCCTTTTTTCTGTTCTTTTCCCTTTTCCTTTGGAAGCGGTGTGCCGGGATGGGAATGACACCGCCGAAGATGCCCATAGAACAGAAGGAGCGATGAATGATGGGCAGAAGCGCTGCAAGGTAAGGCTGTTCCTAACGGTGTTCTTGTTCTTGCAGGAGCTGAGCGCAGAAGAAAGATGCAAACCTACTGGAGATCGATCCGAACACGGTGAATGTCACGCTGCAGGTGCAGAAAACAAAAAGCATGTTTCTCAGCCTGGGCGTGGCTTAAATAGTCTCTGGGTATACCAGGTGTCTCTGGGCTGAACCACACCCAAAAGACTAGACTGCACATGCAGTTCTGGGAACCGAAATATATGGGGGCATCCATCTTGTCCCCATCAATGCACTACAAGTCCAATCCCCAATGTTATCCTATGGGAGTGAGTGAGTCTGGTGTCACAAGCGCCAAGTCTGACTCCAAGTGGGTCTTTGGAGGGATGGAGAGGCCCTTGAGGGCCATGTAGGTAATCGTGGCCTGGCTCCAGCCTGACATCTTGGAGGGCTGGGGACATGAGGGCCAGGAATCATGACAGCACTGCCCCCCAAGGCCCCTCTCAAGGTGGCTCTTCTGTCTGGTCCTGGTTTGTTTGGATGGTTTTGATGAAATCGTCTAAGCAAGCGAGGTGCATGGATGTACTCACAAGGCTCCCATGTCCTGTCTTGTGGACCATACCCCTTCCAGTCTACTAGGTAGTATAATTTGGATCTGACGTACTTTGAATCCAGGATGTCCTTGACTTCGAATTCTGGCTCCCCGGCGACTACTACTGGCTGCGGTGGCGTTGCTACCCGGGTCCCGGGTTGAACAGGTTTAAGGAGAGACACGTGGAACACAGGACGAATCTGCATGTTTGACGGCAAAGCTAGTCTGACCGCCACAGGATTTATCACGGAGGTGACAGTGAATGGACCCAGGTATCTTGGACGGAAAGTTCGGGTTCCTTTAATGGACACGTGTTTAGACGCCAGCCAGACTTTGGGCCTCATTACGAGTCCGGCGGTAACCGCAGTGGTAAAACCGCCTGGTTACCGCTGGACTCGTATTACCATTCCGCCTCCGTGACTCCCGGAAATACCAGGGCATAACGACCCTGGTGTCCTGGGAATTCCAGAGGCGGAATGGTGTAAATCCCCATTCCCATTGAGTCCCATAGGACTCAATGGGAATGGGGAAGTGGAAACACCGTCACCATCTCGTGATGGTGCTGGTGTTTCCACGTTCGCCTGCAGGCGGGAGGTGTTCAACCCGCCAGGTCAGACCTGACTGGAAGATCACCTCCCGCCTGCAGGACTCTGGATCGGGCGGTCCGGAATTAACAGTGGCAGCAGGTTTACCGCCACTGTTAATTCCAGACCGCCCGGACTGTAATGAGGCCCATTGTCTCCCACTTGGTAGTAGGGGGCCTTTGCTCATTGTTGATCAGCAAACTTCTTTTGGCGATTCTTAGCTTGAAGTAGGTGTTCAGCTGCCCTTTTAAAGGTTTGAGAAATGGTTGTGTGCAAGGTTTTGACTTCTGGCATTTCCAGGGTTGGAGGAACGTCCAACTCAGAAGTATGTGGGTGCCTTCCATACATGGTATAAAAGGGTGTCTGCTCAGTGCTGGTGTGTAGGGAATTATTATAAGCATATTCAGCTATCCATAATAGGTCGAACCAGCGTCCTTCAGCTTGGTGTAACATGCAACGCAGATACTGCTCCAGGGTCTGATTTGTCCTCTCAGTTTGACTATCCGTTTGGGGATGGTGACTAGTGGATAGCCAGATGTCGATCTGGGCCATAGAGCAGCATTTTCTCCAGAAGTTAGATATGAATTGAGTACCTCGGTCTGAGACCAAAACTGAAGGAAACCCATGGAGCCGTACGATGCCTTCAAGAAATACCTTCGCCAGAGTGGAAGCATTTGGGAGCCCCTTAAGAGGAATGAAATGTGCCATTTTTGAAAATAGGTCCACGACCACAAGAATAGTGTTAAACCCTTGACTGGATGGTAAGTCAGTAATAAAATCGAGGGACAACGTGTACCAGGGTGCTGGTGGGATTTCCAATGGTTGTAATAGCCCAGCCGGTTTCTGCTTGGATGACTTGTTTGGAGCACACACTCCACAAGATAGGATGAATTGGACTATGGGCCTCATTACACGGTATGCGGTAAGGTTTTACCGGTACCGGTAAGGGCACCGGTACCGGTAAACCCTTACCGCCTTACTACGAGTTCCCTTTGCGGCACCCGACCTTAATGGCTGGTTTTACCAGCCGTTAAAGTAGGGTGCCGCAAAGGGTCGTTGGTGCTAATTAAAGGAGAGTTCCGGGACTTTTTTTTTATTGTCCCTACGGTTCGGCCATGTGTTTTTAAGCATAACTCGGTAGATCGTGGAAAACTTTCCTATGGACCTTACCCGACTTTTCGTCCATTAACGCACTCGAAATCAGCCGCCATTTTATGATAATCCTATCACTTGCCGCATCGCCCTGGCTCACCTGCTTTTGCGGCACTAAATCAAATCCCCCGCCCCCGAGGCTGACATCAGCAGACGCGTACCGCCCATTTCCCAACGCCAAAGCACGTTTCGTGTCAACAATCGCTGCGCCTCAGCTAATGAAGTGTCGCCATGGAAACGGCAGGACACCTCTTTCCTCAATAAGTATAAACACACCGTTTCACAACACACAGCAGCAGATTTTCGATTCCATTACTCTCGCTGTGTTACTTTGAGTATTCTGTGACTCGTTTCTGTGCTCTGGTCAGCTACCTTCGTTGATTGTAGCCCGTGTGAACAGATACCAGTACCACCGCTATAAATTATTTTACTTTCTTTACCACACAATGGCTACAATAATGCCGTATATGTACGAGCCCGAGTACACCGAGGAAGAACTACTGGAAAGGCAAGCACGCGAAAACGATGGGGATTCGGACGGCAGTTGGGAGGACCAGTCAACGGATGAAGAGCCTGGACCATGTCGCATGGACGGCGTCTCCACCTGGTGCACGTGCAATCGTTGCGAGCTAATGCCAACTGAGGAGGAGAACTGCTGCTGCCGTGAAAATTCCGGGTGCTTGGCCTACATTTCGGAAGGCGAGCCAAGTCCGCAATGCATCACCGAGCTGCCAGAGTTCAGGGAAGCCTGCCTCTCACGGACAGTGTTGAGGATGATGATGGTGCTTATGCACGAACTTTGCGGCACTGTTCGTCCGCGTAATCCGAGTAACGAGTAAGTATACTCTGGTTGTGATGTCAGTGATGCCACTACTATTTCATGGTCGTCTCCCACATATAAAACTACATCTACATATCATTCGAATGCATGTAAATTGGTTCCATGTTGTGCATTTTCTAGATAGAATTTTTTTCAAAGCAGAATGACATTTTTGTACCTGAATCGACAGTGATAAGAAAGTTGTCATTTTAATACAGTTTGCATCTTTCATTTTCACAGGTGGTACAGGCTGGTGGCCTATCGTTGCTTCACTTGGTGGCTTCACGGGAGGCTCGGACACCGCGTTCGGAGAGTAATACCTGCCTGTGCGGTACTTGCCATTAGACAACATTTCCCCAGCGACAGTGGACAATACCGCGGCTTTTCCCGGGATGTGCTGCAACCGCAACTTTACAATGTGTAATGTTTATTATTTATGTTCAATTGAAATTAAGATCTAAAATAAAACCCAACATATATTTTAACAATGGTTGTTTTGATTTTTTAAATGAATCTAGTGTGTCTCCATTGAATAGTCTTCCTGTGCCTTGTCTTGTCACACCACATGTCTCCGGCCAGCATCCTCCCTCACGCTGGCCGCCCACCTTCAATCCACATAACCGTTGAACCCATATGCAGCAGACATACATATGTTATTTTGCGGGTTGGCATCAAGCCTCCCGGCCTTGCCTCCTCCCCCAAAAATACTTACCACACCACTTTGTTCAGGGTCTCCAGGGTGAACTGCACCCATATATTCTCCTGGGAGGCTGAGGTATTTATAAACTCACCCCCCTGCCTTCCATGTACTAGATCCTGCAGCCTGCCTCTTACATGCAGTTAGATGGCCTCTCCTTGGTGAGGCCCTACGGCAAACGAGTCTTGTCTGCACGACCACCGCCCGCACCGGGGTACTTGCGCTGGCAAGTGGAGCTGTCAGGGAGCGATAAAGGCCAAGAGGTGCCAAAGACCATGTACACTTCAAAGTGGTCTATAGAGCATGGGTTGTTGTTCCCATGTCTACCGCCAGACCCCGTGTCTCCTGCCAAGCATCTCCCCTCACGCTGGACGGCCCCCTGCAATCCACATAAGTGTGTCTCCATTCACGAGTCTTCCTGTGTCTTTTCTGCACGACCACCGCCCCAATCCACCCCCCGCCCTATCAAAGGCAGTTCGCACCGGGGTACTTGCGCTGGCAAGTGGAGCTGTCAGGGAGCGATAAAGGCCAAGAGGTGCCAAAGACCATGTACACTTCAAAGTGGTCTATAGAGCATGGGTTGTTGTTCCCATGTCTACCGCCAGACCCCGTGTCTCCTGCCAAGCATCTCCCCTCACGCTGGACGGCCCCCTGCAATCCACATAAGTGTGTCTCCATTCACGAGTCTTCCTGTGTCTTGTCTGCACGACCACCGCCCCAATCCACCCCCCGCCCTATCAAAGGCAGTTCGCACCGGGGTACTTGCGCTGGCAAGTGGAGCTGTCAGGGAGCGATAAAGGCCAAGAGGTGCCAAAGACCATGTACACTTCAAAGTGGTCTATAGAGCATGGGTTGTTGTTCCCATGTCTACCGCCAGACCCCGTGTCTCCTGCCAAGCATCTCCCCTCACGCTGGACGGCCCCCTGCAATCCACATAAGTGTGTCTCCATTCACGAGTCTTCCTGTGTCTTGTCTGCACGACCACCGCCCCAATCCACCCCCCGCCCTATCAAAGGCAGTTCGCACCGGGGTACTTGCGCTGGCAAGTGGAGCTGTCAGGGAGCGATAAAGGCCAAGAGGTGCCAAAGACCATGTACACTTCAAAGTGGTCTATAGAGCATGGGTTGTTGTTCCCATGTCTACCGCCAGACCCCGTGTCTCCTGCCAAGCATCTCCCCACACGTCATTCATTCACAAACACACCCCTGTTTCGAATTCTTTATAACCCACTTCATATTTCTAATGAGAACTTCTTTGCGCTTTGCTAGTCAACCCGTGAAGGTGCTGGTTGTCTGCTCTTCGTCTCTGTGAACTTCCGTGACCACTTTGAGCAAACTCATCAGTTTGCAACCTGTGAACTGCTCCCTGTTCTACGACAAGAAACTACTCTGATCCCTGCATCTAACTGTTTGCTCGTCAAGGTAAGGCCATGTACCATACTCATTTTGCGTCCAATTTCTTTTCGTTCAAGACAGTACATGCAAGGAACTAGTCACATGTTCTGAGTTTAGTCAAATTATTTTTGTATTTTTTTAAAGTTATTCAAATACTTATCCGCATGTGAATACCGTGTATAGTTCCAAAAACCAAAACATACCTTGCATTGAACCTTTTATGTATTTAATTTTTTAACACATTGGTATTCATAGAGAATTGTTGATCTTTACTTTTCAGAACTTTCCACAATGCCTGCCTGTTCCATTGGCGGTTGTCCTTCGAAGACCCATAATAAATCTGAAGGTACTATAATGCATGTTTTCCCTAAGACAATAGATCAGATAAGAGAATGGGTCCGATATTGCGGATATCCACCCTCTGAGCTTGAAAGTAGAGTCCTAGAAGTCTTTGCGGACAAGAGGGGTGATCGATACCGCATCTGCAGCAGGCACTTTACCTCTGACATGTACTCCACATCATTGCTAATAAAGAAGAACACACCGCGAGCGAGGCGAAAATTGCTCTCAACCGCTATTCCCACTCTATTCGTCCACATCCCTCCACTGGTGAGTCAAGTTTACGTATTTATCTCTCGGCCTTGCGGTAGTGTGTAGCATTAGCTAACAATAATTTCCCCATTTATGTATCCACTCAATATGAAGGCGGAAGATTCTCCATCCGTGTCGTTATTGCAGTCATCAGCCACTTCAAGCGCCTATCGGGTAATATTACTTGGCTATTCTGCCACTGACTTGTTTTAGGCATGTAAATCAATAGTTTTAATTTATCGTGTAATTATTTTACCTAATGGTACACCCTTGTACTCGTCCTCTAGTCTTTGTTTTCAGTTATAATTATTGTTATCCAAAATAATTCAAGTACTGTCTTTCAGGGAGATGCTGAGGAGTCCAACGTATTGACGACTACCGTTGATGTCACTCAGATGCTCGAGGTACGTTTCAGGACAGTTCCATCGATGGAGATCATCAGATCTTGCATTCTTGTAGCGTGATTGTTACACACAATGTTTCTTTCGTTTTTAGCCATTGATATGTCCTTCTGTCGTCGCCCTCCTATGTGTCTTCTTTTTTCAATATTGTGTTCATTACTAATGAAAGTCCTATGTTTCAGGGAGTCGATGGAGCATTAGTCCAAGAAGAAGGGGGAGCGTGCAGTTACGGGTCGGCGCAACAGCTTGCAGAAGTGTGCACCGCAGTTACATCGTCCCTTGATGTTCTTATGCATTTCGAGGTATGGATACTGACAGCTCGATCAAGCGAGATCATATGACGTGATTACATCCGCTATACTTCCTTCTTTATTAACGCAAGTACTATGTTTCAGGGAGATGACGGAGCTTCTTCTACAAGAACATCACCCCTAGTAGTTGATGCAGATTTCTGGGTGGTGACACTTCCAACGATCGAGCAAATCGAATCATATTTAGATATCCATTATTTATTTTAGACAACTGATCATTTGTGCAGGTCTATTTAGATGAGCCGTTCACGCCTGCACAAACTTTCTGTTCTTTTTATCAAAATAGAAAACCATACTAATGCAATTACTGTGTTTCAGGGAGTCACTGAAGCATCATCTTCAATAATATCATCAATGGAAGTCTATGAGGAGCCCGAGGTATGGATCTTGACAGTTCCATCTAACTAGATCAACAATGCGTGAATAATTGTCGTTTGAATGTTCTACACAAAGCGTTCATTCGTGTTTTGCTATTGAGATGTACGTGGGTATTGGTCCCCAAGTACATTTTGTGTTTTCGATATTATTATACATACTAATGAAAGTTCTATGTTTCAGGGAGTCCATGGAGCGTCAGTGCGTGATGGATGTGCTTATCAGGAAAACATAGTCGTTGCAGCGCAAGAGGAAGTGGAGACATGCACACACGAGTCGGAGCAACAGCGTCCTGATGTTGAAGTTCGAGGCAAGAAAGTTTCAAAGAAAAGAAAGCAAAAGAAGGTTAGTGTCCTGGTCACTATATTATGTTGTTTTTCACTGTTAATAGTTCAATACTGTAAGTTGTGTTTAAACTGAACACCCCTTTTCCAATCTGTCCTCTAGTTGCGAGTGGGTGTACGAACTAGATCTACACAGACAGTGAAGCGAACGAGAGATGTTGCTTGTCAAACCTTTTGGCAGGGACTTGAGACTGGAGAAGCATCGTGCCAATGGGAAGAATATGAAGTGATTGACAACGGAGCTATACCACCACCAGCCATTGATAGTGAATGTCCTCCTGGTAGTTCGGATGCAGTCGGAGATCAATTCACAGAATCCACACCCGCAAAAACTAAGACGGCGAGAAAGTTGAAGAAATTGTTTTATTCACCCATCGCCGGAGAAGGAACAGATGTTGCAATGGAAGAGAATGAAGTAGACGACAATGAAACACCATCAATATCACTGAACATAGCGGAAGACGATATCAGAGATTCTACCTTTCATGTGAGTGACATGTCCTCAACGTTACAGGCCGAACCAGCTGGGATGCAGAGTGACAGTATAAGGAAAGAGGCCAAATTCATTGTATTCGATAGTTGTTTGATTGATATTATTATTCGGATTAAATGTGGGCATTTGGTAGGTGGGGAAGTATGTGGGGAGCCATTGATTAATGTGACTCGTGCAATTCGAGGCACTAACCTTAAAATACATGCCACCTGTACAAAATATCATCCTTTCACATGGTCTGCACAACCTATGCTGGGACAACTGCCAGCAGGCAATCTACTTTGTGCAGCGGCTGCACTTTTTAGTGGTTCAAGTTTTAAAAAATTAGAGTCTTTCTTTCAGTTTGTGGGAATCCATTTCATTGCGAAAACTCAGTTCTACAAATACCAAACCGATTATCTATTTCCAGCCATTAGCGAAGCTTGGAGAATGGAAAAAATGTCTATTGATAGTACATTCGCGGGCAAACGGTTCAGGCTAGCCGGTGATGGACAGTGCGACAGCCCAGGATTTTCAGCCAAGTACTGCACCTACCACTTTCAGGACATGGAAAGTAAGAAAATTGTGAGTTTGGTGGTCGTGCAGGTGTCACAAAGTACATCCTCAGTGGCCATGGAGAAAGTTGGCTTTGTAGCATCATTGCAAGAACTACAATCGCGGGGAATGGTGATCGACCTGATAGCCACGGACAGACACGTTTCAATTGCCAAGACAATGAGAGAACAGTACAAAAATATAAATCACCAATTTGACGTTTGGCATCTTGCAAAATCAATCAATAAAAAATTGTCGGCTGCAGGTAAAAAAAAAGAATTGCAAGGTATTTCACAGTGGTCCAAGTCAATCAGCAACCATCTTTGGTGGAGCTCAAAAACATGTGGAGGGTCGTTGGAAATTCTACTGGAAAAATGGCGGTCAGTAATGCCACACTGTACAAATGTTCACCGATGGAACACGACCAACATTTCCACAATTGTGAACATGGCCATTTGTCCACAGAGGAGGCACGGAAGAAGAAGTGGTTGATTCCTTCATCACCCACTCACAAAGCCATTGAAAAGATTGTATTTGATAAAACTATAACAAAAGCTTTGAGGGGACTCACGGAATTCTGCCACACAGGAGATTTGGAGGTGTTCCACAATATGTGCCTAAAGTACAGGCCAAAACGATTGCATTTTGGCATGGAGGGCATGATAAATCGGACTCTTTTAGCGGTCTTGGCACATAACCATAATGTTGGCCGTCAACAAAGTAGGATGACCGGAACTTTAGGGACGCTTCGCTACAATAAGGCCTTCACTAAAAGAAGTAAACAATGGGTGATCAAACCAGTGTTTGAGGATATGCAATATGAGTTTATTGAGAAACTTATTGTTGACGTCCTAGATAGGCACATAAATGGAGTTGTGAACGAACCTGTGCAGGGGACAACTGCATTGCCACCCAACATTGCATCTGTTCCATGTCCACCTAAAGAAGAACTCATTGAGAAATACACATCACGGTTTAAATGATTGTAATTTGATTGTCTGTTCTCTCAAGTCTCCTCATGTCGCAGGCCCATTGAATATGTGTATCTATGTATTGTGTAAATAAAAGTGATTGCTCAGTGTACATGCAATGTGTCTCTCCACCCTTGTTCATTTGCGCATTAAATTAAACCAAACAGTAATATAAATCATTTTTCAATAAATATAGAATCTCTCCGTATTTATGGTTCTGTGTGGCTGCAAAGCACGCAGACAAAATGCAAAGATGGAGTGTAAATTTCAAGTCCTGTGAGAATGCCTTACACTGAATGTAGCTAACTTGGAATGTGTGCTCGTTCGAAGTGAAGGTCAGCTGCTTTGATTTTTTCTCGGGTGCCAGAATGGCCCACGACTCAGAATAAGGTTCTATTGTATTTTGACCTTGACAGGCCTGGACCACGTAAGAAACGATAATGAATATAATTTCAGAAACGAAAGCCATTTCATGTTCGTTCATTAGAAGAAATAACGTCGGCATAGAAGGAGTGGTATTTCGGGGCTGCCCTACGCACAGACGCAATGGAAAATGCAAATATAATGTAAGTAACTCTTTAGATGAGTTTATACCGCAATTTAATTACTATACAGTTGCTTTAAAGACGGGTTAAGTTGTACTTGTTCGTTCTATGTGGCATGTTGTTTTGTACCGCACACTATCTTGGGGAGAACCGTCTACTTTTACGGAAGCACCTCAAAACCTTTGCTTCTGCTTTCTCTCTCCCTCTCCCCTGCAACAACTGGTCCACTGTCTGCGATCTCGGTCCTGGGCCCTTCCACTCTCCACCTGCACTCCCTGTCAACCCCTGCACTGAGGGACTGTCTCAGTATCCTACAGCCCCCCCTTGACGTTTAAAACCCAGTTGCACTGTCCTAGCTATGAAATAATTTACCGACCGAATATATGAAATGAATAATTTTAATAAAGATCTGATGGTGAGACTAATTTCATTGTTTATGTTTTTCAAACAGGTACATCATGCATTACTGCATGTGTCACGAGTACCAGACACCGGCGGACGGCTTCTTTAACCGCCAGTTGCTTCTCCGCGTGAACAACGTTACCACCCTGACCATTTTATGGGACGATCGCCAAGTACAAGTATGCCCTTACGCGGTACTAACGGCTAGATGCAACATACAGACCGTTGTGGTGGCCTAGTGCCTCGTTGTTGGAACAGCCATGCGATTATCAGTGCGACCGAAGAGCTTATTTTATCGTAAACCAACACCATGTCTACTGCACACGAACATCGCTTGCCTCAAGACGAAATATTTTGGATCGAGAGCAAATAAAAATTCATTTATCTAAGACCCTGTGTACAGCAAAGGAACATCGTGTGCCTCGAAACGAACTTTTCGGAACGTGAACAAATAAAAATGCAAATCGCTGAATATTCTCAAAACATTTGATGTCAAATAAATGTACTTTGCCAAATGTACAATCTTGCCGTTTGCTTTTAAACCACTGTTTCATATTCCGAATTGTGGCGCTGTATTGTGAGATGATCTAAGACCCTGTGTACAGCAAAGGAACATCGTGTGCCTCGAAACGGAACTTTTTGGAACATGTGCAAATAAAAATGCTAATCGCTGAATATTCTCAAAACATTTGATGTCAAATAAATTTACTTTACCAAATTTACAATCTTGCGGTTTAATTTAAAAGTACAGTTTCATATTCCCAATTGTGGCGCGCTGTGTTGTTTGAGCTCATCTGTGTTGATTTCCTGGTTCTGTGTGGAGTCGCGTAGAAGACGCCTGGGCGCGTTTGCCTACGCAGCTCAGTCACGTCACGGATAGAGGCGGGGAATATGAATGTTTTGATCAAGTCTGTTTCAGGGGCGGGGGATTTGATTTAGTGCCGCAAAAGCAGGTGAGCCAGGGCGATGCGGCAAGTGATAGGATTATCATAAAATGGCGGCTGATTTCGAGTGCGTTAATGGACGAAAAGTCGGGTAAGGTCCATAGGAAAGTTTTCCACGATCTACCGAGTTATGCTTAAAAACACATGGCCGAACCGTAGGGACAATAAAAAAAAAGTCCCGGAACTCTCCTTTAAGGTACCGCAATTTGCGGTACCGTAATTAGCGCCTTCCCCATTCCCATTATGCCCTATGGGGGCAAAAATGGGAATGGGGAAGTGCCTTGGTGAATGGGGAATTACCGCCCCCGCTCACCTTGGAGTAGGGTGGTAATTCCACCATCCACCAAGGCGGACACGGTAAAATACCGGCGGCAACCATGGCGCTAATAGCGCCATGGTTACCGCCTACCGTGTAATGAGGCCCAATGTCTTTACGCCACGTGGGCCACCAATAATTTCGTTTTACCTTGGCTAGGGTTTTAGCGATTCCGGGGTGGCCCTCGATCAAGGAATCATAATAACCGGACATGACTTGTTCTCGTAGTTCTTGGTTTGGTAAGAATAGACGATTCCTGAAGTAGGGCAAGTGATCTTTTATCATGTAATGTTCTCCTTGTGCACTCCACGCTTGTAATTGCTCCGGACTCATCAGGTTTTGGATTTCTTCATGTAATTCTTTCTGAGTTATGGTTGCTGTGATTCCTAGGAGCTTGTCACTTGGGATGATTGCTATTGGGTCAGGGTTCTGATACCCTTGCTCTTCCACCCACATACGGGAAAGGCAATCGGCCTTCCCCTTTTTCACCCCTGGTCGAAATGTAATCACGTAGTCATATTCAGCAAAAAAAAGAGCCCAACGTAGTTGTCGTGAGGATTGGGCCTTTGCCCTTTTTAGGTACTGGAGGTTGCGGTGGTCAGTTATTACGGTGATTGTGTGTCTGGCGCCCAAGAGGTAGTGCCGCCAAGCCTTAAAGGCTGACTTAATGGCCAGGAGTTCTTCGTCTGAGATAGTGTAATTGAGTTCAGGGGGTGTGAATTTAAGCGACCAGAAGGCAACAGGGTGTGACTGGCCCGTTTCGGGGTCCTTTTGTGAGAGGACGGCTCCCATAGCCATGCTTGAGGCGTCCGTTTCCACCAGGTATGGGAGATCAGGGCGAGGGTGGCGTAAGATTGGGGCAGATGTGAATCTTGCTTTGAGTTCCTGGAAAGCTTCCTCGGCTTCTGTTGTCCACTGCAACTTTTTGTTGTTTTTCCTTAGCAATGACGTGATGGGATACACGATTTGCGAAAATCCTGGGACGAACCGGCGGTAGAAGTTTGCAAAACCCAGCATACTTTGAACCCCCTTGAATGAATTTGGGGATGGCCATTTCAGGATAGCATCTACCTTGTGTACATCCATTCGGATTCCAATCGGGCTGAGAATAAAGCCCAGGAATTCCACCTCGGAGACGTGGAATGAGCACTTTTCGAGCTTGGCGTAGAGCTGGTGTTGATGGAGTTTCTCCAATACGGATCGGACGTGTTTAACGTGGTCCTTCTTTGATGCAGAATATACTTGTCATGATGCCTACCTCGAAGGAGCCAGGCCGGGCCCAGCAACCCCAGAGGCAGACATCATTTTCCCCAGGGAAGTCTCAGCGGGCCCAAGTCGGGGCCCTTTGGGCTCAGTCCTGGCGCCTTAGGCGACAGGCTCATAGCGGACCCCAGTCCTGGCGCCTTAGGCGCCAGGCTCATAGAAGAGGATATGTGTTTAAGTGCTTGGGTGCACACTTACCTGATGCAGACCTTGCTGCTTCATCCAGGCCCTCTTGAGGCCTGAATGGGACTACTTAACCTGTAGGACTACTTCACCACCCGGGTGTGGTCGGGGAAGGATACATACCTGATTGGTGGAAGGATACATACCAGGAACTTCTTCCAAGGCTATTTAAACCCCACCCGAACAGCCACACATGCTTCGCGTTGTTCTGCACCTAGCAGCTGGACGCTCACCGTGTCAGCTCCTGCATTCTGACTTCAGCCACGCCTGCCAGCACCCTGGAACACCTGCAAGGGGAGAAAGGAAGAGAATAGGAGAAGAAAAGCCCATACCTGCTAAATCTGCATCCCGGAGTCATTTCTCCAACGGCCCTGAAAAGGAAGACATCATTTTAAAGGCATTTCGTTTCGATCGCTGCAGCGCTGCATTTTACTCACCTTTGCAAGGCGCTTCCATCTTCAGCAGCGATCTTCCGGATTCAGCTACGCCCCGGCGCCTAGAGGAAAAAAGACAAGAACAAAGGTGAGAGGGAGAAAAGGAATAAGGAAAGCTCAGTTTCCTTTTAAGTCTTACCTGTTGGATTATTCCCACTGCATTTCGGGTCCTGCCGCTTCCTGGCATCTCCGGACCCCGGCCCCTATGGGGAAAAAAGACAAAGACATTGAATGAGCGAATGCAAAGACATTACCTGAGCGCTCATCCAGAACTGTTTCACTTCGGGTCGGCGCCATATCTCCGGCACTCTGAACCCTGGCCCCTAAGGGGAAAAAGACATAAGCATTAGCGCTTGCTGCAATTAGACAACGAACATTATTATTAAGCTTGAACTTTTGAACAGAACTTTTACAGCGCCTTACCTGAACAGTCAAGCTTACCTGAACTCCCATCAATCCTCAATCCTGTGAAGTAACTGGGTTTCAACGCGCCCCTGCATCAGAAGCAGGATGGAGAGCTCATCCTTCCAAACCCTAAGGTGATGCTTCACGGGGAATCGTGGAGGAGGTATCGTGGAGGGTTGGAAGGGAGTGGGAGGCTTGAGCATTGTTCCACAGTTGGTAATACTCCCTTTTCACGCACAGGAGGGTATCCAACGAGCCAGGGAAGCCAGAATAGAGGGGCCCTTCCTGTCCATCTTCAGAGTTCTGCGCCTTCGACGCCGCGCCTCCGTGGGAACCAGGTGAGCGTTACAGAACGCGAAGCCTCACCACAATTTCCCACCTGGGCGCTATGGAGACTTCCGAGACAGATCACCTGGCCCATCTTTTAGGGGAATTACGGGCAGAAGTGCACTCAGCCCGCCAGGAGACTAATGCTCTCAGAAGGGAACTAATCCTATCCAAGGAAAGAACTGATGATCTGGCCAAAAGGTTATTGCAGGGCCAGGCAGAGCACACTCCTTTACCTGTTTCCGGAGATATTTCTACAACAATGGGTTCGAATAACCCAGTACAAATCAATCAACCTGGACACATGCCTTTGGCCCCGCCGGAACGTTTTGCGGGGGATCCCAAGAAATATGCCGTTTTTATGAACCAATGCCGTTTACACTTTTTATGCAGGCCCGGGGCCTTCTCCAACGACCAGACCAAAGTAGCCTTTGTACTATCTTACCTCAGTGGCTGTGCTGCCGATTGGTCTATTCCATTGGTAAATCAGGATGATCCCATTCTCCGGGATTTCCAGGGCTTCCAGGCCAGCATGGAAAGATTGTTCGCTTGACACTCGCAGGGACAGGCCCTTGACAACGAACTGCTATCCTTACGACAAGGTAATCAGGATCTTTTGTCCTATATCGCCACCTTTAATAGACTAGTTGTGGAAACCGGATGGCCTGAAAATAAAAGGATCACATTGTTTCATCGAGGCCTGCGCGGAGAGCTTAAAGATGTTATAGCTCAGATAGTAGATCCACCCCAGGCCTGCGCAGACTACATAGACTTAGTGGTTCAACTTGATCACAGACTTCAAAATAGAAAAGCAGATCGGCTCAAGTATGAAACCAGAGTACCTATCAAGACCCACGTTAACTCCAAGAGTACTGATGTTTCCGAACCTATGCAAATTGGCAGTGTTAAAGGACCATTAACGCAGAAGGAACGAGAGAGAAGGCGACAAATGCAACTTTGTCTGTATTGCGGAACTTCCGGTCACTTTCTTCAAAGTTGTCCAGTTAAACCACCCAAGAAGGTGGTTGGAGCCACTGATAACGAGTTATTGACACCTGGTTCGGGAAACGACCTAGCCCGACAAGCGTAGGGGTCCGCTTGCCGAGCTTGAAAACAAATTCTTTGACCTCGCATTTTGTCATGCCAATGGTGCTTGTGAACCCAAAACAGCCTCAGCAGTTGCATGCTATAAAAGCATACATAGACAGTGGAGCTATTGGAAATTACATAGACCGTGAATTGGCTTCCAGGATTAAGCTTCCTCTCCGCCCGAAAGTAACCCAAGATGTAATTACTACAGTTGATGGAACCGAAATAGCCTCAGGGCCTGTAACGCATTCCACAGTTGAAATCACTCTGGTGGGTCAGGACGGACATCGGGAAGCAATCGTGTTTGATGTGATCAAGGCCCCACAATTTCAAGTACTTCTTGGAATCCCTTGGTTAGAAACACATAATCCGAGAATAGACTGGCGAGCAAAGAAGATAACTTTTCCTGATTGTGAACCAACCTGTTACCCAAGGAATCCAGCTATGGGTCTAGCCTCTGTAACTTCCACCCCTGTACAGCTACCATCTGAATACCAAGATTTCCAAGACGTTTTTCAGAAAGAGCAGGCTAACACCTTACCTCCCCATCGATCTTACGATTGCCAAATCGACTTGGTACCCAATGCACAACTACCTTGTAGTAGGATTTATGCTCTTACTGAACCTGAGAACCTGCATTTGCGCCAGTATTTGGTTCAATACCTGGCCAATGGTTTCATTCGCCCATCAAAGTCACCAGTCTCTTCCGCTTTGTTCTTCGTACCTAAAAAGGAAGGAGACCTTAGGGCCTGTATTGACTACCGCGCCCTAAATCAGATAACGATTAAGAATCGTTACCCTTTGCCCCTGATACCTGAGCTTATCGACCAAGTAAAAGATGCTCGTGTGTACACCAAGCTAGACTAGATCTCCGAGGAGCTTACCACCTGGTACGTATAAAAGAGGGCGACGAGTGGAAGACTGCATTCCGCACCAAATTTGGGCTCTTCGAATATCAAGTAATGCCCTTCGGTTTGTGCAACGCACCTGCCGCCTTTCAGTACTTCATGAATGATGTTCTTCGGGAACTTATCGATGTTTGTGTCATCGTTTATATTGACGACATCCTGGTGTATTCCTCCTCAGAATCTGATCACAGAAACCATGTTAGGGCAGTTCTTGAGAAATTGCGCCAGCACAAATTATTTGCCAAGCTCGAAAAATGCGTTTTTCATACCACAGAAGTGGAGTTTCTCGGATTCATCCTGACACCTCAAGGAATCCGAATGGACTCGCGGAAAGTGGACGCCATTCTCAAATGGCCATCTCCTAGCTCTGTGAAGGGAGTGCAACGCATGCTTGGCTTTGCCAATTTCTATCGAAGGTTCATCCCGGAATTTTCTCGAACTGTTCAACCCATCACAGCTCTCCTAAAGAAAAACAAACGCTTTGAATGGACTCTTGAGGCTGAACAAGCCTTTCAGGACCTGAAAACCAAATTCACCTCTGCACCTGTATTGAAGCACCCGCGCCCAGATCTCCCTTACATCGTGGAAACCGATGCATCCAGTTCGGCCATGGGAGCTGTCCTGTCGCAAAGAGACCCAGAAACTAACCAACTACACCCTGTAGCCTTTTGGTCCAGAAAATTCTCTCCACCTGAACTCAATTACGCAATTACCGACAAAGAACTACTGGCTATTAAATCAGCTTTCAAGGCTTGGCGTCACTATCTTCTCGGTGCAAGACACACCATCACCGTAATTACCGACCACAGAAATTTGCAGTATTTAAAGACGGCCAAAGCTCAATCTTCGCGACAACTCCGATGGGCTTTATTCTTTGCGGAATTTGATTTTCTAATTACCTATCGCCCTGGCTGCAAGAATGGTAAGGCAGATGCCTTATCCCGGATAGGCATGGAAGAACCCAATTCGAGTTTAGAACCTGTGCCAATCATACCGGAACAAAGAATTCTGGGCTTGACTTCATTGCAAACCATTGAGGACATCCAAGCTCAAGTAAAACAGCTTTTTGACTCTTCTGCCTTACTGGAATGGAGTCAAAAGGGTCCTCACTACACCGTTAAGGATGATTTACCCTACTTCCAAGAGCGGTTATTTCTGCCAAGTAAAGAATTGCAGGAACTTGTCATTACCCGTCATCATGAATCATTAATGGAAGGACACCCCGGTATCGCGAAAACAGAAGAAAAGATCAAACGCCACTTCTGGTGGCCTTCTTGGAGAAAAGACATAAAGTCATTTGTGTTGTCTTGCGGAATCTGTGCCCAAAATAAGAGTCAAAAGAAAAGGCCAGCCGGCCTACTTCAACCTTTGGACATTCCACCAGCACCTTGGCACACCTTGTCAATGGACTTTATAACTAACCTGCCTCCTTGTGGTGGTTACAACACGATTCTCGTAATAGTGGATCTATTCTCCAAAATGGCCCATTTTATCCCTTTAAAAGGATTGCCGTCAGCTTCCACCTTGGCCAAGGAATTTATGGAAAATATAGTGCGGTTACATGGTTTCCCTTCCATATTAGTCTCAGACCGTGGAAGTCAATTTATCTCCCACTTTTGGAAGAAATGTTGCCAACTAGCACAAATAGACGTGCGGTTATCCACCAGCCACCACCCCCAGACCGACGGACAAACCGAGAGAACCAATCAGACTCTCGAGCAATATCTGCGGTGCATGTTACACCAATCCAAGTTGATTTGGAAGGACGTCCTTTGGATTGCAGAATATGCATACAACAATTCAGTGCATTCTGGAACCGGACAGACTCCTTTTTATACCCTGTATGGTCACCATCCTCGGACCTCTGACCTAGATCCACCTCTGACCCTGGAGATGCCTGCAATAAATCACCTACATTCCACAATAACCCAAGCCTTCAAAGAAGCTACAACCCACTTACAGCAAGCCAAGAAAAAGTATAAAGAAAACGCTGATTTGCACCGAAGTAAAACTCCTCCTTACCAAGTAGGAGATCAGGTATGGCTAGCAACTAAACATCTACCCCTCAAGGGTCAGCGAACTTTTAATCCCCGATTCATTGGGCCTTACCCCATCAAAGCTATTATCAACCCAGTGGCCTTTAAACTCGATTTACCATCCAACATGCGGATTCATCCCGTTTTTCACGCATCTCTTCTAAAACCAGTACAACCTGGAACCAGACTGTCTGAGCCCCCAGGCCCTGTCCAAATTGATGGAGAAGTAGAATTCGAAGTGAAAGACATTTTAGATTCCAAGATAGTTAAGTCGAAACTCTTCTATCTTGTTGATTGGAAAGGATATGGACCTCAGGAAAGATCTTGGGAACCCAGTAACTATGTTCACGCACCAAGATTAATTCAAAGATTCCATCGAAGATTCCCGCACAAACCAAAACCCCCGGAGGAAAAGACCTTGGGAGGGGCCTTGAGGGGGGTACTGTCATGATGCCTACCTCTAAGGAGCCAGGCCGGGCCCAGCAACCCCAGAGACAGACATCATTTTCCCCAGGGAAGTCTCAGCGGGCCCAAGTCGGGGCCCTTTGGACTCAGTCCTGGCGCCTTAGGCGACAGGCTCATAGCGGACCCCAGTCCTGGCGCCTTAGCCGCCAGGCTCATAGAAGAGGATATGTGTTTAAGTGCTTGGGTGCACACTTACCTGATGCAGACCTTGCTGCTTCATCCAGGCCCTCTTGAGGCCTGAATGGGACTACTTAACCTGTAGGACTACTTCACCACCCGGGTGTGGTCGGGGAAGGATACATACCTGATTGGTGGAAGGATACATACCAGGAACTTCTTCCAAGGCTATTTAAACCCCACCCGAACAGCCACACATGCTTCGCGTTGTTCTGCACCTAGCAGCTGGACGCTCACCGTGTCAGCTCCTGCATCCTGACTTCAGCCACGCCTGCCAGCACCCTGGAACACCTGCAAGGGGAGAAAGGAAGAGAATAGGAGAAGAAAAGCCCTTACCTGCTAAATCTGCATCCCGGAGTCATTTCTCCAACGGCCCTGAAAAGGAAGACATCATTTTAAAGGCATTTCGTTTCGATCGCTGCAGCGCTGCATTTTACTCACCTTTGCAAGGCGCTTCCATCTTCAGCAGCGATCTTCCGGATTCAGCTACGCCCCGGCGCCTAGAGGAAAAAAGACAAGAACAAAGGTGAGAGGGAGAAAAGGAATAAGGAAAGCTCAGTTTCCTTTTAAGTCTTACCTGTTGGATTATTCCCACTGCATTTCGGGTCCTGCCGCTTCCTGGCATCTCCGGACCCCGGCCCCTATGGGGAAAAAAGACAAAGACATTGAATGAGCGAATGCAAAGACATTACCTGAGCGCTCATCCAGAACTGTTTCACTTCGGGTCGGCGCCATATCTCCGGCACTCTGAACCCCGGCCCCTAAGGGGAAAAAGACATAAGCATTAGCGCTTGCTGCAATTAGACAACGAACATTATTATTAAGCTTGAACTTTTGAACAGAACTTTTACAGCGCCTTACCTGAACAGTCAAGCTTACCTGAACTCCCATCAATCCTCAATCCAGTGAAGTAACTGGGTTTCAACGCGCCCCTGCATCAGAAGCAGGATGGAGAGCTCATCCTTCCAAACCCTAAGGTGAGGCTTCACGGGGAATCGTGGAGGAGGTATCGTGGAGGGTTGGAAGGGAGTGGGAGGCTTGAGCATTGTTCCACAGTTGGTAATACTCCCTTTTCACGCACAGGAGGGTATCCAACGAGCCAGGGAAGCCAGAATAGAGGGGCCCTTCCTGTCCATCTTCAGAGTTCTGCGCCTTCGACGCAGCGCCTCCGTGGGAACCAGGTGAGCGTTACAATACTAGAATATCGTCGATGTACACTAGAGCACAGACATTAATCAATTCCCGTAGGACATCGTTCATGAAGTATTGAAATGCTGCAGGCGCGTTGCAAAGGCCAAAGGGTATTACTTGATATTCGTACAAGCCGTATTTGGTGCGAAAATCGGTTTTCCATTCGTCCCCCTGTTTTACGCGAACAAGGTGATAGGCCCCCCTCAGGTCTAGTTTTGTGTAGATTTGGGCATCTTTGACTTGATCAAGCAATTCAGGGATCAGTGGCAAGGGGTAGGGTTTTTTTACGGTAATCTGGTTCAGTGCGTGATAGTTGATGCACGTTCTCAAGTCCCCCTCCTTTTTCGGTACGAAGAATAGAGGACTGGCTGCTGGAGACTTCGAGGGACGGATGAACCCGTTGGCCAGGTATTGGTCAAGATAGGCCTTCAGGTGCTGGTTTTCTGGTTCCGTGAGTGCGTAAATTCGCCCACAAGGGATTTGTGCACCGGGTATCAGGTCAATTTGGCAATCGTATGGTCTATGCGGTAGCAGGGTATTAGCCTGTTCTTTCTGAAAGACATCTTGAAAGTCCTGGTATTCACTTGGTAGCGTGCCGATTGCCACAGTCGCAAGCGTGGAGGTTCTGGTGTCTATTGGTTGTTTCTCTTGGCGATAACATGTGTGGGCGCAAGTCTCGGGAAAGGCCAATTCTTTTGCTCGCCAATCGATTCGAGGATTGTGAGCTACCAACCATGACATTCCCAAAATCAACCGGAACTGTGGTGCCTTAATGAGGTCGAAAACGATAGATTCTTGGTGTCCATCCTGGCACAGAAGGGTTAAAGATGCAGTGCATTGGGATACTGGACCAGAAGCTATTTCCGTGCCATCGACAGTGGTAACAGTGTCGGTGGTTGATTTAGGACGTAACGGAAGCCCCATCTTTGCCGCAAGATCCTGGTCGATGTAATTCCCAACGGCTCCACTGTCAATGCATGCTCTTACTGCGTGCATCCGAGATGGTTGTTGGTGATTGATCAAGACCACAGAAATGGGAGGTCTGTAGTTCACTTTCTTCGCTCAACAAGTGGACCCCTACACTTGCCGGGCTGGGGAGTTTCCAATTAATTGATGGTATCTTCCTTGTCCGTGGCCCCTACCGTCCTCCTCGGTGGCTTCACAGGGCACTCTTTAAGGAAATGACCTGGCCTTCCACAGTACAGACATAACTGCTGCGGTCTCCTTTTATCCCTTTCCGCTTTAGACAAGGGGGGATCTGACCCCCTCGATGTGCATTGGTTCTCCTGAACCTTCCGTTGTGCGGGCAATATTGTCCTTTGAACACACATACATAGGGCGAGGTTCTGGTCTGGTTCGATCTGCTCTTTGGTCCTGCAACCTATGAAACAGTTGAACAACAAGGTCAATGAATTCTGAGCAGTCTTTCGGGGGGTTCACTACTTGTGCGAGAACATCCTTGAGCTCCCCACGCAACCCCTGATGACATAACGTGGTTCTCTTCTCCACTGGCCATTCTGCTTCAACAACGAGTCTATTGAAACTGGCTATGTATGTTAATAGGTCTTGATTCCCTTGGAATAGGGACAGAAGTTTGTTGTCTAATGCCTGCCCATGAGTACAACGGGCAAACAACTTTTCCATCTCCTGCTGAAAGCCCCTGAAGTAATGCAGCAAAGGATCATCTTGGGCCACAAAGGGTACAGACCAGTCCGCGGCGCTACCACTCAGGTAGGATAGCACAAAAGCGACCCATGATTGGTCATTCGGAAAGGCCCCTGGTCTACAAAGGAAGTGCAGGTGGCACTGGTTCATGAACATTGCAAACCTCTTGGGATCTCCCGTAAATCGTTCGGGCGGGGCCAAGGGAACTGCCCCAGGAAGGGTTATCTGAACGGGATTGGCTGATGGTGCTGGCGTCGAGGGCACGCTTCCCGGCAATGATGCATGCCCTGCTTGTGACTGGAGAAATTGCCGATTTAAATCCTCAGTGCGTTCTTTGGCTACTATCAGCTCTCTCCTCAGGGTGTTGGTCTCCTGCCTGGCTGCATGTACTTCGGAATGTAGCTGCCCCAACATGTGGGCTAACTGGTCGGTTTCTGACGTTTCCATGACGCCCAGGTGGATTTTGATGTGCGGCTTTATGTTCTGTAACGCTCACCTGGTATCCACGGGGACGTCACTCAGCCTGTTCTGACCTCTTACGACCTTGAACCCTTCCCTGGAATCTACTCGACTGGAGACTGGGCCTGAAACACAGGATTGGCAGAGTTTAACTCCCTATTGTCTCTGTGTGCTTGAACCCCTTTTTCCCCAGGGTCCAACCCCTCCCTTTGCTCCACAGCTCACCTTGTTTTCTTGGAAAGTGTGCTCTCTATCCTGCTTTCAGCGCAGGGGTGCGTTGATTGATGCAGGCTTCTTGCTGCCTAGTTACTTCACTGGCAAGAGTCCGACAGGTAAGTATAATGAGTCTTTTGAACAGTTCCCTAACTTCGTTCCTTTCCTTCCTTAGATGATGGCGGTGTCCGGGGATGGCGACGTGCTGCTGAGATGAGTAGCGCTGAAGGTGAGTGACAGCGCGATGCGCGATGCAACCCTTTCGTATTTGTATTGAACTGAATTCTTTTTCTGTGTCTTTTAGGTGCCGCAACGTTTTCAGCGTGGATGCCGGTTATGAAGAAGAAATGCAGTGAGTAAGCGCGGTATGCGGCGCACTAGATGTTTCCATGCTAACCTGGAGTGTCTTTTCCCTCTTGCAGATGGATGAGACGTTCCGGAGACAGAGTTCCCCCAGAGCGGCTGGGATTCAGGTAAGCGTTTGAAGCTCGTACAGTCTTTAAAAAATAAGCAAAGATTTGCTGAATGCTTACTAATGCCTTTTTTCTGTTCTTTTCCCTTTTCCTTAGGAAGCGGCGTGCCGGATGGGAATGACACTGCCGAAGATGCCCGCAGAACAGAAGAAGCGGTGAATGATGGGCAGAAGCGCCGCAAAGTAAGCCTGTTCCTAACGGTGTTCTTGTTCTTGCAGGAGCTGAGCGCAGAAGAAAGATGCAGGCCTACTGGAGACCGATCCGAACACGGTGAGTGTCACGCTGCAGGTGCAGAAAACACAAAGCATGTTTCTCAGCCTGGGCGTGGCTTAAATAGTCTCTGGGTATCCCAGGTGTCTCTGGGCTGAACCACACCCAAAAGACTAGACTGCACATGCAGTTCTGGGAACCGAAATATGTGGGGGCATCCATCTTGTCCCCATAAATGCACTACAAGTGCAATCCCCAATGTTATCCTATGGGAGTGAGTGAGTCTGGTGCCACAACCGCCAAGTCTGAATCCAAGTGGGTCTTTGGAGGGATGGAGAGGCCCTTGAGGGCCATGTAGGTGATTGTGGCTGGCTCCAGCCTGACATCTTGTAGGGCTGGGGACATGAGGGGCAGGAATCATGACAGTAATTCGCAGCTGTAACC
The DNA here is from genome assembly GCF_040938575.1 of Ambystoma mexicanum. NCBI lineage: Eukaryota > Metazoa > Chordata > Amphibia > Caudata > Ambystomatidae > Ambystoma > Ambystoma mexicanum. The sequence goes on from NC_090932.1 coordinate 1,304,440,692, forward strand.
CGGACTCTGAGGCACCTTCGGGACAGAGGAAGCGTTGGCCCCAGGCGTGGAGGCAGTTGCGAGCCCCTTGGCGGATGCAGAAGCTTGTCGGCGCCAGGATAAGGAGGCTCACTGCGGGAGCTGTGGAACGCCCGCTAGTGAAGGCAGAGGCGCGTGTGGACGCCAGCTGTGAGTTGGAGAGGGCTCGCCGGGAGGAGGTTCGCCCCGGAATGAGAGGTTCGAGAGGCGGCAGGTGGAGTGGCCCGACTTGAGCCCGGGTGGCGGAGGGAGTACGGGTGGCCTGGTCTGCACCGAAAGAAGGAGGCGGAGTGGTGGAGTGCAGCCTGGCTCTTCGGGAGGCAGATCGGAGCCCGGGTGGACCCAGCGCACGGACAGAGGGTGCCCAGCGAGTGCCGGCGGGGGCTGCGGGAGTGGAGACGGACGCAGCCTGGAGGAGGAGCATCGCGCAGCGCTTGCCGCACCTGAGGCGGCACTGCGCGGAGCAGTGGCGGGCCCCGTGCGGGAGCAGTGGGCGGCCCGCGGGTCTCTGGACATCGCTGGACCGGCGCCTGTCCCCTGCGGAGGGGGGGCAGCCCAGAGGATGGCCCCGCATCGGGCATTGGACTGGCCTTCTTGGGGGCCGGCTGGTTGGATTCCCCCGGACATTGGGGAGAGTGCCGCCGAGCGGGAGGGGGGGCAGCTGCGGCAAAGTCTCCTGAGGGAGCCCTCTCTTGAGAAACTATAAGGGGATCAGCCCTAAAAGAGGCTTCCAGCTCCCCGTCCCCTGGGGCCTGTCTGCGTTCCTGGCCTCCTGGGTGGGACGTGTGCGAGGGCTTTGCACAGTTTGGAAGGGCCTTCCATGGACTGCCATTGGATTGGTGAGTCTCCCGGTGGCGCACGAAGGGGGGACCAGTAATCTGGTAGGCCAAAAGAGCCCAGCAATTGTGGACAGAGCATAAGAAGGGAATCTTTGTCATCTCCCTGTGAGCGTGTGGTGAGATAGGTGGTGTATTACGCAGTCAACCCCCCCATCAGTATGACCACGAAAATCAAGGGGAAAGGCGGCAGGGCGCAGTCGGCGCTTGGAGAGACCCCGCGTACCCTTCCTACCATTTGGCAGCTGCAGGAGGCGAGGGGCTTGGCCAGGTCTGCGGGGGAGGACCCGCTAAGGAGTGTCTCACCAGCAGAAGTGGATAGCACAGCTACGATGTCAAGGCAAGATTTCAGGGGGGAGATGCACACTCTGCACACTAGCATAACAAAGACTTTTCAGGAACAATTTCAGCTCCTTAGGGCCGACCTAAACGCAGCTATGGGGGAAATAAATCACGAGCTGTGGCAGCAGGGTGAGAGAACTGACCTCCTGGAGAGAGGCTTGCAAGAATTGGATAAAGAAGTGACGGCCAGTAGTGAAGCAATTGAGAGGCTGGATGCAGCCACACACAATCTGGAGATCCAAATGGAGGACATGGAAAATAGGTCCCGTCGAATCAACATTAGAATCAAAATGTTTCCGGAAACAAAGGAGTGGCCCAATCGATCTTCGCAGAGCTCTTGGGGATCTCGCCCCTGGAGGAGATTGAGCTTGAACGCATCCACAGAGTGGGCAGAAGTAACGCAGGTCTCAATTAAGGCCCAGGGATGTCTTGGCGGCATTCACTAGGTATGCCCAAAAGGAAGCAGTCCTTCGGGAGGCAAGGAAACAAGAACCAATCAAATACCAAGGGCAGCGCATAGCCCTGTTCCAGGATCTAGCGAGCAGCACGCTCACGAAGAGGCGGCAAATGGGTCCAGTTCTCAAAGCTTTGAATGAGAAGGGGATCAAGTACAGATGGACATTTCCATTTGGTCTCTTCTTCGAGTGGGAAGGAGCCCAGAGACGAATAACTACAATACAGGAAGGAGCGAGCATACTGCACCTGGACTTGGAGGACATTCCCACAAGTTCGGGGAGGAAAGGGGCAGTAACTGGTCCGGAATCAAGGTCTTGGGCCTGGTCAACAGTGGGAGAGAAGAGAAGGAGGGCTAAGATACCCTATGGATAGCAACAAGAAATGATCGGGGGAGGCGGGAGGGTCTGCGCAAGAAGGACCCTGAATTCCAGTTTGCTTTAAGGGTGGTGGGCCACTAAAGGGCGTAATTGGCGGGGAGGGGGGAGCATCCATCTATGAATCAGAAAGGGTGGGTATACCCGAATAGGAGGGAGAGGGGGAGGCGGGAAGGGCATACTCTTTGGGAGCGGGGCGGTTTGGGGGGAGGGAAGGGGCAAAGGGCAGAGGAGGGGGGTGCATGGATCATGGCCCAGTGGGCAGAGGTTCCACTCAATGACACGAGAGGCAAGAGGGGTCCAGGGGGGCACGGCTGGAAAGCATCGCCGGTTGGCGACTCAAGCAGATGGGGGCAGCGGGTGATCTCAGGGTATTCAGCTTGCCGAACTATTTCACCCCATGCTTAAGTTGCTAACGCATAATGTGAGGGGCTTAAACACCCCTCTTAAGAGGAAAAAGCTAGAATTATTTACAAGAAAAGAGAACCCAGATATTGAGGGGCTGCAGGAGACATACTTTAGACCTAAGGACCAGGGGCGCCTTACATTACGGGGATTTGACCAGATCCTGCATGCTTCAGGGGGGACTAGGACAGGGGGTAGCGTTAGTGGGTCTCAGGATCTCTGAGATTATACGGGACAAGGAGGGCAGATACATAATAGCTATAGGGTTATACCAGGGCAGCCCTTATACTGTAGCAGTAGTCTCTGCACCGAATACGGGCTGAGAGCATTTTCTGAAGCGAGTCCTGAGGAAGCTAGAGGACAAAGCCCAGGGCCAAATCATCTTACTAGGTGAGCTCAATATAGCCTGGGAAAAAGACCGGGACATGTCAGGGCACCATGATAAGGGAGGGGGGGGGAAGTGATGTCTGCGGACTTAAAAGACAGGATTCGTGGAGCAGGGCTGAGGGACGTGTGGCAGGAGATTAAGGGGGAGGAGGAAGGTTATACCTTCCTGTCAGGGGTCCACGGATCCCAATCCAGAATCGACTACATCTGGGTATCCTCGGGTTTGATGGGCCGGGTACGAGAGGTGGTGACGGGCCCTATTGGCATAGCGGATCATAAGGTGGTGTCTGTGGTGTTGGACCTAGGGCCCAGGGAAAGAGGGCTTTGGGCGTGAAGGTACCCAGGATATCTCCTTAGGGACCCGATAGTCAGACAGCAGATTTTCTTCCTCATCAACCAAAGGGGGGACACAAGAGAAGAGGTCAGATGGGACGCCTTTAAGGCTACACTGAGGGGGGGAACTAATTGCGGCAGCAACTCACAGGGAGTGGCAATTGAAAGCGCCGGAGGCGCGACTGGAAGAGGAAGTTGAATCAGCGAGGCGGAAGGCGGGAGCGACCCCGTCTAGGCCCGCCATGAGGGAATATCGCAGAGCATTGGGTCAGTTGGAGGTGCTTAGAACCAAGAAGGCTGAGGGGGCTCTTTTGAGGGTGCGCCAACATTTCTACGCCAAGGCACATAAAGCAGATACTCTCCTTGCGCGGTTATTAAGGAGCGAGATCCAAAAATGCGATCACGGCTTTAAAGACAGGATCTGGGAAAAGAGTAACAGAGGGAGGGGAGATACTTGAGGCCTTGGTGTCTTTCTACGAATCTCTGTACACGTCGCAGGCCCCTCAGGGTAGTCTGCAGGATGAGTTCCTAGATAAGGTTGAGTTGGAACGGCTTGTGAAGGAGGCTGCAGAGGGGCTGATCGGGGAGATCAGGGAAGAGGAGGTACTGAAAGTGATCAGGGGTCTTCCTCTGAATAAAGCGCCAGGCCCGGATGGCTATACTGCAGCTTTTTATAAAACTTTTGCAAATGTTTTGGTCCGGCATTTAACTTCCCTCTTTAACACATTCGGGGCCACAGGGGCAGTAGCTCCCTCCATGGAAGAGGCTAGACTGTCTCTTATCTTGAAGCCCAATAAGAATCCGGAGGAGCGAACGTCCTACCGGCCCATCGTGTTGATTAATATCGACACCAAGGTCTTCACGAAGGTGTTGACGGCCAGGCTGGAGGGCTTCCATCCGGACCTCATCCATCCGGATCAGGCGGGGTTTATAAGGGCCGGCAGACAGCAGACAACATACGGAGGGTGGCACATCTGGTGGAAAAGTCTCATAGAACGGACACTCCCGCGGTCCTTCTGTCTCTGGATGCAGAAAAGGCTTTTGACCGTGTAGAGTGGTCCTTTCTATTCAAGGTGATGCGGAAGATGGGCATTGGTGGAAACTTTTTACGTATGGTGCAGGCTAACTACCAAACACCTAGCATAAGGATAGCGGTAAACGGAGCTATGTCCAGGTCCTTCAGAGTGAGCAGGGGTACTAAGCAGGGCTGTCCCCTGTCCCCTATGCTTTATGCAATCTATCTTGATCCCCTCTTGCAGGCAATTAGGGAGGTAGAGGGTATTAAGGGTATTCCATTCGGGGGAGTTGAACATAAGGTAGCAGCATTTGCAGACGACCTCCTGTTGACTTTAACGGCCCCAGTAGAGTACATCCGGGCATGTAGGGAATTGTTGGAGACCTTTGTTGAGGCTTCTGGCCTCAAAATTAACCTTGCCAAATCGGAACTCTTGAGCCTGACTATAAAGGGAGAGGAGCAGGAAATCCTGAGGGGGGCTACCCCTTTCTTCTGGAGCCCGGGGGGAATCCGATATCTAGGGGTGAGGATTACTTCCACTCTGGCAGGCTGATCTCAAGCTAATTACCTACCATTGCTAAAGGACATTGAACGGGATTTTCGCAGGTGGAGGAGCCTCCCGATCTCATGGTTAGGCAGGGCGGTAACGAAAAAAATGGTAACTCTTCCGCGCCTGTTGTATCTCTTCCAGGCAATATCGCAGGCAGTCCCCACAGATTTCTTTAAGAAACTGGATTTGTTAACTAGAGATTTTGTGTGGGAAGGGAAGAAACCACGGGTCAGTAAGCAATTGTTGATGGCCTCGAAGCAGGAGGGGAGTTTGGCACTGCCTAACTTTCAGCGATATTACGAGGCGACGCAACTACGGGTCGTCAGGGATTGGCTGCGGGAGGGAGAGGTCACACAGATTAAGTAATGGGTGGCAATGGACAGAGCAGTGGCGCACTGCAGTTTGGCTGAGGTCCTGTGGCTCCCGAAACAGCATAGGCCCAAGCATGGGAGAACTGGGACAAGAATGTGACTGGTGAAGAATAAGGGTATCACGACTTTTCCCTCTCCCTTTACACCTTTGTTTCGCAATGGAGAGTTCACCCCAGGGATGGAACGAGGCGCCTTTAAGCAATGGCAGGAGGGTGGATGTAGGTGGCTGGGAGATATGTTCAGGGGGGGGGAAGATTTCTCCTTTGAGGAATGTAAGAGGGAGTTTGGAGTGAAGGAGGGGGAGAGGCTCGGGTACGCGCAGTTAGGCCACTGGGTTATGAATCCTGTGAACAAACAAGCTGCAACAAGGGAGAAAACGCATTTTGAGAGGTTTCTCCTCTCAAATGATGGGTCCAAAGGTCTGATATCCAATTTATACAGGATTTTGGACGAATTGGAAGGCAGAGGCCCATGGAAGTATATGCAGAGGTGGGAACAGATCCTGGGTAGGACGATTGAGCGGGAGGAGTGGGAAAGACTATGGAGGAAAATCCCCAAACTGGGTAAAGCCTCTCAGCTGCAGGAAATGTGGTATAAGATTCTGTTTGGGTGGCACTATACACCGGCCCGTCTTAAGGAGATATACCCTAATACTGTCAGAATCGGAAGCTACCACCCTCGAATGCTCCTCACCTAACTCCTTAGAGGAATCCTCCTGGGTTGATGTCTTTGGTCTTCTTCTCCCCTCCTTCTTGATCTCCTGCGGTTCTTCGTTCGCATTAGTGCTCTTCCTTTCCTTCTTTTCCTTCTTGCGCTCGTAGAGATAGGGACGAGCTCCGCTTGAGCTCACCCTGACAGTGGTAGGAACAAGCTGTCGGGTGGACCCAGGGGAGCTAGTCCCGTAACACCAGGGAAAAAGCCAGTTATGGCAGAAAAAACCCTGTAGATGGCGAGCCCCTGCTGACAGGGAGTGTGTCAGAAGTGGAAGAGGCTGTTGACTTGTATACGGTAACCGTACTTGAATCCAAGTATTTCCAGACGAGGTAGACTGGTGTCGAGAAGGATTGGGCGAGAGTCCACTGCGATCCAAGGAGGGCAAAGCGGAGGCTGCACAAGAGCTGTCAGCAAGGAAGGTGAGTCTATACTGCAGGTAAGAGTGAGAGAGTGGAGAATGAGAGAGCGAACAGGCGCGGGAGAGTCCACTGCGATCCAAGGAGGGCAAAGCGGAGGCTGCACAAGAGCTGTCAGCAAGGAAGGTGAGTCTATACCTCAGGTAAGAGTGAGAGAGTGGAGAATGAGAAAGGGAACAGGCGCGGGATCGGGCAAGGAAGGGAGAGAGCGTGCGGGAGCAAAGGCGGGCGAACAAGCGCCAGAGAGAGAGAGAGAGAGAGAGAATGAGAGAGCGAACACCGGAGAGCGAGAGAGAGAGAGAGAGAGGAGAGGGAACAGAAGCGGGATCGGGCAAGGAAGGGAGAGAGCGTGCGGGAGCAAAGGCGGGTGAACAAGCGCCAGAGAGAGAGAGAGAGAGAGAGAGAGAGAGAGAGAGCCAACACCGGAGAGCGAGAGAGAGAGAGAGAGAGGAGAATGAGAGAGCGAACAGCAGCGGGATCGGGCAAGGAAGGGAGAGGGCGAGCGGGAGCAAAGGACAGCCTTATGTACGGGCACCCGTACAGAAGGAAAGAGCCTAGAAACAGGGAAAGCCTAAGCGGGCTGAGTACTAGAGAGGAAGCATCCAAGGACCAAGCTCAAGGAGCGGCACTACAGGCGAAGTTAGAGAAAGGCTGACAATGCGAGTTGCAATGCACAGCGTTGTGGGCGTGGCTGCCTTTTAAAGGAAAAGGACCAAAAAGACTAGAACGGTAAGGACCGCAAGGAGCCTAAACTAGCCTCCATCTTTTCCACAGTGTCCAGGGTCGCGTTGTGACAGTATGCCCCCTTCCCAGCCGGGATCCCCCGGGCTTACCCGGATGACGGCGGTGAAAAAGACGTAACAAGCGAGGGGCATGGATGTGGCTTCTAGGTTCCCAGGTACGCTCTGCAGAGGAATACCCCTTCCAATGTACCAGGTACTGAATAGTACCATGTCTGTAGCGAGAATCCACCAGCCTCTCCACCTCGTATTCCTCAGGTTCTGGGTTATCTGGAATTGATGAGCGTGGCACTGTCCGACCATGCAGGTCCGATAGATAGGCCTTGAGAAGGGACGAGTGGAACACTGGATGGATGCGCTTCATACTGTGAGGAAGTTTCAGGCGAAAGGCCACCGGATTGATCTGTGAGGAAATGGGGAAAGGCCCAATGAATCTGGCAGAAAACTTCCCTGGGTGTAACCAGCGTGGCAAGAATTTAGTGGACAACCACACCTTAGTGCCGATCGTCCATTTGGGGTTCGGAGATTTCTTCCTGTCGGCGTACTTCTTTTGGAGCTCCCTGCTAGTCTCCAAGTTCTTCTTAGCCTCCCCTTGTATACGTCTTAGTTCACTAAGCCTTTGGTCAACCGCAGGGACAGCAGTCGATGGTATTCCGACCAAGGGGATATGCATGGGATGAAAGCCATAGGAGAAAAAGAATGGACTCGTTCCTAAGGAAGAGTGTACTGTGTTATTGTAGGCGAATTCCGCTGTGGAGAGAAAAGACCTCCAACTCTCCTGTTCTTGACCACAGAACCAACAAAGGTATTGCTTTAAAGTGGAGTTCAGATGCTCAGTTTGTCCGTTACTCTGGGGGTGATATCCAGAAGAGAGAGCTCTACTGATCCCCAGAGTCTTGCACAGTGTAGACCAGAAACGAGAAGTGAATTGAGAGCCTCTGTCGGAAACAATAGTTTGGGGTAGACCGTGAAGCCTAACTACATCTCTCAGAAAAACCTCTGCCAATTCCGGAGCCGATGGTAGGCCAGGTAGAGGAGAAAAGTGTGCCATCTTACTTAGGGAATCTACGGTAACCATGATGGCGGTAGAGCCCCTAGAGAGAGGAAGATCCACGATAAAATCAGTAGAAATGTGTTCCCAAGGACGTGTTGGCAAATGTCCTTGTTGAAGGAGACCCAAAGGGCGATGCGTAGAGGGCTTACTGGAGGCGCAAATAGGACAGGTGGCTACATAAGCCTTTACATCCTTGGCCAAAGTGGGCCACCAAAAATACCTTGATACCAAATCGGTCGTGGCTCCTTGCCCCTTGTGGCCAGCAGAAGGTAGATCGTGACACCAAGACATTGCTTGAATTTGAAGCTCCTTAGACGGAAGGAACATGGTGTCCTTGTAAAAGTACACTGTTCCTCTCTTCTCCAATGAAGACAGACGGTCGTTGGGTATCTGGGTAGAACCAGTTGTACGTTCAACCTCTTGTAAAAATGAATTGACCGCTCCTAATATCTTCTTTCCCGACAGGATCTCCTCAGACTTGATTCCGCCTACTGGGCATTCTTCTCCTAGGCTCCGGGATAAGGCATCTGCCAACACGTTCTCCTTCCCTGGAAGATACGTGATGTCAAAGTCAAACTGGGAGAAGAAATAAGCCCACCGGGCATGTCTGGAATTGCGACACTCCATATGTTGGAGTACCTTAAGGTTCCGATGATCCGTTCTCACCAGAAACGGATGGGCAGCCCCCTGTAACAGGTGCCTCCACTCAACACAAGCCTGGCGGATGGCCAACAATTCCCGTTCCAACACCGAGTAGTTTCTTTCACTCGGGGTGAGAGTCCGGGAGTAGTACGCCACCGGGTGTTCGATACCATCCTTACCGGACTGTAATAAGGCTGCCCCTATGGCACCTCCAGAGGCGTCCGTTTCGACCACAAAGGGAAGGGACTGATTGGGTTGAACGAGGATGGGCGCAGTGGTGAAGGCTTCCTTAAGTACTTGAAAGGCTCGTTCTGCCTTCGAACCCATACAAATTCTTGACCCTTCTTTAGTAAATTGGTAATAGGTAGAACGATCTCCGAGAAATTTGGGATAAAGCATCTGTAGAAATTCGAGAGACCCAAGAACCTCTGTACATCCTTAGGGCTGCTGGGAGTGGGCCAAAGAAGTACCGCCTTCACCTTCTCGGGATCCATCTGAACTCCTTCTTTGGAGAGAATAAATCCTAGGTAGGGAACAGACGAGGATTCGAAGATGCACTTTTCTGGCTTTAACAATAGACGATTCTCTTGTAGTCTTCTTAACACCTGCTCCACGTGTCTGTGATGTTCGGCCGGAGAGGAAGAGAAGACAAGAATGTCGTCAAGATAGACTACTACAAAAGAATAAAGCAGGTCTGAGAAAATCTTGTCCACAAACCGTTGCAAAACCGCCGGAGCGTTTACCAGTCCGAAGGGCATCACTCGATATTCGAAGTGTCCCAGAGAAGTTCTGAAGGCGGTTTTCCACTCATCTCCCTCCTTGATTCTCAACAGATGGTAGGCACCTCGAAGGTCGAGTTTGGTAAAAATGTTTGCCCCCTCAACAGCTTCCAACACTTCCTTTATAAGAGGCATGGGGTATCTGTCTCTTATTGTCAAACAGTTCAAACCACGGTAATCAATACACGGTCTCAATTCGGAGGTCCCTTTCTTGGGTATGAAGAACATAGATGCTCCGGCAGGGGAGCGTGACTCTCTGATGAGACCGTTCTGAAGATTCGCGTCCAGATATTCCTTAAGGGCCCTTCTTTCCGGGAGAGACATGGGATACATTCGGCCGAAAGGGACAGAAGCACCTGGTTTTAATTCAATGGAGCAGTCTTCCGGCCGATGAGGATGTAAAGAGCGCGGTAATTCGTCTTCAAAAAGTTCAGCGTATCGTTGGTAGCAGAGCGGCACCATCTGCACCACTGAGGCGGACTTGGGAGTGGGGATTCCCTTACCAGGAACCTGATTGGTCTGGAGAAGGCAGGAAGAAGTGCAGAATAATGATGAAAAGCTGATAGTGTTGGCTGACCAATCTATAGTAGGATTATGCTTACGTAGCCATGATATACCCAGTATTATTGGGAAGTGTGCAGCTCTTATCACATCGAAAACAATCTGTTCTTGGTGTTGAAAAAGAAGCATAGTAGCGGGTATGGTTTCTTGTACAATAGGCCCGGAGGAGAGTGGAGTTCCATCCACTCCTTCTATGGGCAAGGAACTGCTCTTCTGCAAAAATGGCACCCCCTGATCTTGAGCCCATTGGACATCGATGAAATTACCCGCAGCACCGCAGTCCAACATAGCCAAGACCTCTACGGTGGGATTGGGCTCGAAAGTGAGATGAATGGTGAATACCAGCAATCTATTGTCATCTTCGATAGCCTTCTGACAAGTAATGTTGCAGGGATTGGTCGTCTCTGCTCGGTTCTTATCCCTGCTCAAGACCGAGGAAAAGCGTTTCCCGAACGTCTTGGAGGTACTTCGGGGCAATTCCGGAGCAAATGCTTAGAAGATCCACAGTACATGCAGAGACCCAGATCTCTACGTCTCTTTCTCTCCTCTGGAGTCAGGGGGCCTCTAGTAGTCCCGATCTGCATCGGTTCTTCAGTCTGGTGCCGATTTGGAAGAGGAACCGGAGTAGTGCTGGCAGAAGGAAGGTTTCGGAACCTCCTCCTTTCTTGTCTTCGCTCTTGAAGTCGGTATTCCAGATGAAGAGTCAGGGTCACTAGTTCTTGGAAGGAGGATGGACGAGCCACTCTGGCTAGTTCGTCTTTGAGATCGTCATGGAGTCCCCGGTGAAAGAGGGTTTGTTGAGCAGAATCAGGCTATCCTGCATCCTTTGCCAGTCTGATGAAAGCAGAAGCAAAAGTTTGAACATCTTGATTCCCTTGACGAATGTCCAAGAGGGCTTCATAAGAGGAAAACAGAACCTCAGGTCTGTCGAATCTGACTCTCATCTGCTGGGTAAACAGGGAATAATCGTTGACAGCTGGATCGGATTGGGATATCAACGGGGTGGCCCAAGCCAAGGCGTTTCCAACGAGATTAGCAACGAGGAAACCAACCTTGGACCTGTCTAGTTCGTAGGCCTTTGGTCTAAAAGTGAAATAGACCATGCAAGCATCCAGGAATTCCTTCAAATGCTTCGGATTGCCATCATATTTTCCAAAAGAGAATGACTGTGGAGGCAAGTCGCCCCGAGTATCATCTCGTACTGCGATCTGTGCCGTAGACTGACATTTTCGGTTTGGAGATTCTGTACTTCAGTCTGAAGGCCTTGGATTGCAGCTACCATCTCCTGGAACTGTTCTAGGGAGGCCATTTTGACTTGTTGGCGTTGCAAACTGTCAGAATCGGAAGCTACCACCCTCGAATGCTCCTCACCTGACTCCTTAGAGGAATTCTCCTGGGTTGATGTCTTTGGTCTTCTTCTCCCCTCCTTCTTGATCTCCTGCGGTTCTTCGTTCGCCTTAGTGCTCTTCCTTTCCTTCTTTTCCTTCTTGCGCTCGTAGAGATAGGGACGAGCTCCGCTTGAGGCCACCCTGACAGTGGTAGGAACAAGCTGTCGGGTGGACCCAGGGGAGCTAGTCCCGTAACACCAGGGAAAAAGCCAGTTATGGCAGAAAAAACCCTGTAGATGGCGAGCCCTTGCTGGCAGGGAGTGTGTCAGAAGTGGAAGAGGCTGTTGACTTGTATACGGTAACCGTACTTGAATCCAAGTATTTCCAGACGAGGTAGACTGGTGTCGAGAAGGATTGGGCGAGAGTCCACTGCGATCCAAGGAGGGCAAAGCGGAGGCTGCACAAGAGCTGTCAGCAAGGAAGGTGAGTCTATACTGCAGGTAAGAGTGAGAGAGTGGAGAATGAGAGAGCGAACAGGCGCGGGAGAGTCCACTGCGATCCAAGGAGGGCAAAGCGGAGGCTGCACAAGAGCTGTCAGCAAGGAAGGTGAGTCTATACTGCAGGTAAGAGTGAGAGAGTGGAGAATGAGAAAGCGAACAGGCGCGGGATCGGGCAAGGAAGGGAGAGAGCGTGCGGGAGCAAAGGCGGGCGAACAAGCGCCAGAGAGAGAGAGAGAGAGAGAGAATGAGAGAGCGAACACCGGAGAGCGAGAGAGAGAGAGAGAGAGGAGAGCGAACAGAAGCGGGATCGGGCAAGGAAGGGAGAGAGCGTGCGGGAGCAAAGGCGGGCGAACAAGCGCCAGAGAGCGAGAGAGAGAGAGAGAGGAGAATGAGAGAGCGAACAGAAGCGGGATCGGGCAAGGAAGGGAGAGGGCGAGCAGAAGCAAAGGACAGCCTTATGTATGGGCACCTGTACAGAAGGAAAGAGCCTAGAAACAGGGAAAGCCTAAGCGGGCTGAGTACTAGAGAGGAAGTATCCAAGGACCAAGCTCAAGGAGCGGCACTACAGGCGAAGTTAGCGAAAGGCTGACAATGCGAGTTGCAACGCACAGCGTTGTGGGCGTGGCTGCCTTTTAAAGGAAAAGGACCAAAAAAGACTAGAACGGTAAGGACCGCAAGGAGCCTAAACTAGCCTCCATCTTTTCCACAGTGTCCAGGGTCGCGTTGTGTCAAATACCTCTGGGATCTGCTGGAGAGGGTTTGGGGAGGAGGGAATGGCGCAGCACATCTGGTGGTCATGCACAAAAATCAGGTCTTTTTGGATGGAGGTTCAGAGGGCTCAGGAGCAAGCATTTCGTCCGGGAGGCAGCAGGCTCCCAGAGGAGATCCTGTTGGGGGTAAAGCGGACTACGGGGAGAGTTTAAATCCCAGGGGAAGGCAAGAGCAATTCTGACATTGGCTGCTATGTCAGTGATAGCACAGAGATGGAGGAGCGGGAGGTACCGGTTCTCCCAGACCTGTTGCGGAAGCTTTGGGAGATCGTGGCTCTCGAATGGGCATCATACGCGAAAGACAACAATTTAAGGTCTTTTGCGGGGGACTGGGAGGAAACCTTGCTATTCCTCAAGGAGGACTTTCGAATTGGCTAGCGGCCCCAGCGCCTGCGTCTACTTGACTTGCAGTAAGTGTTGGCGGTGGATTCATGAAGGTAGTGGATCATGGTCAAGGAAGAGCCATGCCAGGGAAGGGAGTGCGGGGGCTGGGAGGGGGGACATCACTTCTCTGTTATTTGCTGGACACTTGGGTGTATTGGTTCTTGGTTGCAATGGACAATGGACACGGCGCAGCTGCCTTTGGGGGGGTAGATGGGTTGGGGGGGAGTTGGGAAATGTTCTTTTATTTCTTTTTGTGTTGTAAAACCAATAAAAAGAAGTTACAAAAAAAAATGTTGGACCATGGGTGCGTTTTCAGTTTTATTTTTCAAACAACTTCTGTGTTCGAATATCCTTGTTTTCACTTTTCTAGTGGTTTTTCCTACATAAGGTAAGCCGCATTTACAGCGGATAAGGTACACAACATGATCGGTATTACAGTTCATGATTTTCTGTTTCCATGGTCGGCCCGTGCCAATATCTACATCTGTAGTCTTGGTGGTGAGTTTGCATATCCCACAAGTCCCGCATGGGTGGTGTCCTACAATAGGGGTCATGGTTAGAGGAACAAACTGGATTCCCATTTTTCAAACCATGTTCTTAAAGGGCTCTATATTTTCCATAGACTTCATCCCAAGGATGGAAAATGGGATGTGGTTATAGCTACTTTCATGCCCATGGATGTTAGGAAACTGCTGGTAATTGCTTTCTATCTGAGGCTCCTATAAGGGCATCAGAATTGAATGGTTGTCTAATCTGGTGGGGTCGCCAACTAGTACCAATTGGGTCACATCCCACTACTGACACCATATGTATTGAAGGCATGATATCAAAGTTATTTTTAAACTTAATTTATTATGTGCTTGACAAGGCAACAGGGACAATCAAATCAGACCAATGTACAGGGCGGTATGAGATTATACAGTTGCAATTTTACATAAATGTGTCACATCACAGTGTTTATGGTTAAATATGGCATTAGTTCATGAGGCTCTGGCTGGCTTCTGCCACCACAAGAGAGTCAGAGGGGCACAGGGCGCCTGGTGAATCAGTGACATGCCCTCTCTCAGCAGTCAGTGTTTGCAGGTATGTCTGGAAGGATGGCCAAATGTCCTGGGGCAAGCAGCCGGAAGGTTGTAGGGAGATCCAACGCTCCTCCGTGTCTGACGCCCAAGTTAGATCACGGAGCCACTGTGCCAGAGTGGGGCAGAGGGCTGAAGCAGCAACAATAGTATACATTGCACTGCAAGGAGCATACAGAGACTGGAAAGCTGACAGCTGGCCCCATGAAGCGACAAGAATTCATGGAACAAGCTAATCATGGGGTCCGGGTCAATAGTTTGCCCAAGCATCACAGATATAGCCATACAGACACCCACCCAGTACTCTGAAAGTTTGGGGCATGCCCAAACCATGTGGAGATAACCTTCATTATCAGTGTGGCACCTGGGACAAAGGGGTGAATGGTCCTGAGACATGAGGTGAAGCCTGGCAGGAGTGTAGTGAAACCTGTGTAATACCTTGAACTGGATTAGGCGAAACCTTGCATTTAGGGACACATCACAGGCGTGTCCACACATGAGCTCCCACCTTTCTTCAGTTATATTGGTTCCAAGGTCCCTACCTCAAGCCTCACGGAGCCTAGTGAGAGGTTTGTTAATCTGGTCTTGAAACTGCCTACACAATTCGACACTGCACCCACAAGTACCGTTTTTCCCAACACTAGTGTTAGCAGTGGCTCGTCCGGAGGCTGCGCAGGAAATTCGGGCTACATCTTCCTAACAGCACGCTGTAACCCAACATATTGTAGCCATCTGGAGGGAAGCCCACTCAGATGTCTCCACAAATCAGACCAGTTCACAAATTAACCCTGTTCGTACATATCACCAAGGGTGGAGCAGCCGTCAGCAACCCATTTGGCCACCGCAGCTCTGCTTATCGTGGGGAACCCAGAAATGAGATTCCATAGCGGGAAGTCCTTGTGGAATGGGTGGGGAGCACCGATCTGCCTCCTTATTTTATCCCATGCCAGTGCAATAGTGGCCGCTGGTCTGGGGACTCCAGAGGGGGCAGGGCCAGAGAGCAGAGCTCATTGGGTCCGGTAGCAAGTCGTTCAATTTTCACATGTGGAAGCGGCGGGCCCTCAGCCGACCAGTATGTTGCATAGTGGGCCTGAGCCGGAAGTCAGTATATCTCGAAGTCATGGGCCACGAGGCCACCTTGGCTATGTGATCTCACAAGAGTGGACCTGTTATGGCTGTTAATGGGGAACCAGCCTATTTAAATGGCGTCCCTCAAGTTAAGGGATGAACCGACAATAGGACCTTCACAAAATCACAAGGGTATATGAACAAGGCGTCTCCTACCTGGTCTTCGGAGGATATTCGGAGGAAGGGAGTGATTCACCTGACACCCTCTCTCGGCGCTGACCAGTCGGCGCAGAGTGAAGACGCCAGGGAAACCCTCAAGGGGGAAAAAACCCTCGCTGATGGAGTCCAACGGAGGAGGAGCTGGACGGGACAGGATACAGATGCGTGTCTCCGTAGAGTAGGTTTGGCGTCTTATTCCTTTGTGTTGAATTCAACGTCACCTTCCCTCAACTGTCCGTGTCGGCTAAAAATGAGAGGGGAGAGGTTATACCTGATAGAAAGGTAGGTGAGAAAGGAAAGTAGGTTCAAGAAAGTGGAACCTACCCTAGGAATCAGACTGTACGGAGACGTGGAGAGATTGGATCCCACGTGCAGGACGAAGGTAAATATCTATGTGAAAACAGACACGTTGGTAAATGAATGCAGTTTCAAAGAGAGAGAGTATTGCGATTACGGTCTATCTTCCTTCCCGTACCGTAATCCCGACTGGGTATTGGAACAAGTATCTGAGGGCAATGATTTGGATTCCAACCGCAGTGGCAGTCGGGAGGTGTGGTCCGTGTGCGTGCAAGACGCAGGTTGAGCTGTGCAGAGAAAACAGAGGAGAGGGTAAACAAACGCTAGTGGAGGGAGTATATAATGGATGACTGATGAAGAATGCTGCCTACTTAAAGTGGAAGGGTCCCGGAGGTTTCCGTGTCGCGTTGAGCTATCAGAGGGCTGGCCCAGGAGTTCTGGGGGGTGAACATGAGGGTTCCTAACGAAAGGGAGTAAAGAATAAAGGCAGTGATATAAAGTCCTCTTTATATTCGGCGTCCGTGAAATCTAGAAGCGATACTCGCGAAGCGTGGCTTCTGTGTACAGTAGCAACGCGATGCTGTGATGGATCCAGGACCGGAAATACGTTCCTGTGATGAATGGGAGGAGCTTGGTCTGCGGTCTCGCGAAACACTGCACTGTCCACCGGTAAAACCCCGGCCATCTTGGATTGGGGAGTTTGGATATTCGAGATACTCCGCCAACGGCGCCAGAATGACCATCTGCCGAAAATACTATGATTGTTCGTAACAGTATGCCCCCTCTTATACGCGACAAAGCCGGGTTTACCAAGATCATTCGGCTGGGGAATAACCCTTCCAGTCTACTAAAAACTGTAACCTCCCTCTACTGTAGTGGGAATCGCAGATTCCGGACACCTCATATTCAGGGCCGGTGTCCGTAAGCACTGGAAGAGGATTTTTAGTGGTTTGTAAATGGAACTCATTCCTTATGTCTGGTTTCAACTGAGAAACAAGAAATGTGGGATGTATGCGTTTCCAGGAGTATGGAAGTTTCAATTGAAAGGCTGCCTGACCTTTTCGTTTGACAACTCTAAAAGGGCCGAAATACTTAGGGGATAACTTAGAGGTGACCAGTCTCTTAGGGAGGAATTTATTTGATAGCCACACTTTGTCTCCCACTGTCACATCTTCCACGTCCACGTCCTCTACCTTACGAACTCCTATGTTTCCCACAGACTCACGTTTCCACACACCCACATTACGTAGCCCCCGAGGCTTACCTCTGGGCGCGCAGACAAGGCGACACCAGTGCACTCGTAATGTCAGGGGGGTCCATGGCAGACTTGGTGTCTATCGCCCTTCTCTCCGTTGGCAATGTAATTGGAGGTTCCCATTTGGCCACAATTACCGTTGCCCATGTGGACCTGATCGTCACGTGAGGAGACCAAACGCAATCGGTATCACGTGACGACCCCCACGCCTCAACGTTCCTTGTTGAACATCACGTGACTTTCCCCAATGATTTAAATGCATTCAGAAACACCGACACGGTGCTTCACAGCTGGTCTTTCTCTTGGACATTGCTACGCTTTGAATCTACCAGGAAACCTTTGGTTACTCGACAACGGTTTTGCTTAATGGATTGCTTTCTCTACGCCCTGAACTTGCTTCGAACACTATTGGAACTTTTGGTTACTCGACAACGGTTTTGCTTAACGGATTGCTTTCTCTACGCCCTGAACTTGCTTCGAACACTATTGGAACTTTTGGTTACTCGACAACGGTCTGCCTAACGGAGTGTTTTCTTAACCCTGAACTTGCCTTGATTAGCTCTGGAACTCTTGGTTTACTCGACCACGGCCTGATTAACGGATTTTCTCCACAAACCACGATTCATTGGAACTTGGGCCTATGGCCTTTCACTAGGCGTTCGCCTGATCAATCCCAGTGCTTACCGTCATCAACCAGAGGTTGTGGAAACCTATCCTAACCTGAGTTCAGGCCCAACCACTCTCCTTCCTTTCCGGGTGGACCCACAGTACACATACAGTGCACATAGGTAAGAACTTTTAGTTTCTATTTCTAGATACCCTGTGAATTGCATTTCGCCCTGTACTAATCCCTCCTTGCCTTACAGCGCTCAAAGGGTCCTTCCGGCAGTTCCTGACTCAGCCTCGACGAACTACCACACCTGTGGCTCCAAGGATTGCACAGGCAGTATTCATATAATTGCCTGTGTGGTACTTGGGGAGGGAGGTGGCACGACCGGCAACTTTCCCGGTTCGTTCGGACTGTGAATCCCTCCACCAGGGACCCTGCGACTACGTTAATGCAGGCCCTAGAGGCCCTTAGGACCGATATGGCCACTGCCACGACCGCCATTCACCAGCGCCTTGATGCCCTCCAGAGTACACGTTTTCCCTTGCCCGGTGATGACGATGAACCCGGTCCTGCCTCTCCAGCCCAGCCTGCCCGACTTCAGCCCCCGTTCCCGTTCCCACTCCAGTGCTGCTCCCGTTGACCCCCCCTCTTGCTGCTCCAGAACGCTTCCAAGGTGAACCCCGGAAATATTGCACCTTCATAAATCAGTGTAAATTACACTTCTTATGCAAACCTCAAGCTTTCCCCGACTCAGTCACTAAGGCCGCTTTCCTTCTGTCTCATTTGTCCGGGGTAGCTGCCACTTGGGCAAATCCATTGTTGGAAAACGGTCACCCTGCCTTATACGATTTCGATCTGCTGGTCGCAGAAATGGCAAAGGTATTCGATACCCGTTACAAGGCCCAGGCACGGGACATGGAATTACTTGATCTCACACAGGGTAGGCAAACACTGATAGACTATATCACCCGTTTTAACCAATTGGCCGCAGAAACTTCTTGGCCAGAGGAAAAAAAGGTGATCGTTTTCTACCGGGCCTTGTCCAATGCCATAAAGGATGCTCTGTCGGTGGTCCCTGCTCTGCCTTCTGTTTTTTCGGATTTAGTTGATCTCACACAGCAGTTAGACGCCCGCAGATCCGAGCGGAAGACAGAAGCGACATTTACTAGTCACTCTTCCCCGGCCCCTCCATCTACCAGTCCCGAACCCATGCAAATAGGCGGGGTCCGCAGCCCAATAACACCAATTGAAAGGGAACGTTGGAGGACAGGTAACGCTTGCTTTTATTGCGGACTCAACGGGCACTATGTGAAAGAATGCCCTCGACGTCCCAGAAACAAGAATCCGCTTTTTCAGAAGGCTCGCCCATGAGAGAGGGGGCAACGGCGAGCCCTTCATTGACCCCCACTGAACCCGCCTTTGGTCCAATCAGACCCATAGTAGTGCAGGCCTTATTAAAACCAACCAGGGAAATCACACACACTGTCTATCCTGTGATCGATTCAGGGGCCACTGGCTGCTTCATGGACATCGCTTTAGTCCATAGTCTTAACCTACCGCTAATCAAAAAGGAGCATCCTGAGCCCGTACAAGCAGTCGATGGCACGTCCCTGACTTCTGGCCCGATCAGACATCAAACTGCCCCCCTTCAGGTGGTAATACAAGGCACACATAAAGAGACTCTGTCATTCGATCTCATCACTACACCGCAGTTCGGTATCATTCTAGGTATCCCCTGGTTGAGGCAACATAACCCTTTGATCAATTGGGGAACAGGTCACGTGTCGTTTGAGTAGGAGTTATGTCAACATTTTTGCCTGATAGAATCAGACTCCCTTGTCTCTCCTGCCACGATTCTTGGCGCCATGGCCTCCTCCCGACTCACTGATGACACAGCAGAGGTTACCACATTACATACCGTAGGGGCCATCTCGGTTAGCATCCCTGTTGAATACCAAGATTTCCACATGGTTTTCGATAAGGCATCCACGGAGGGTTTGCCCCCGCATAGGGCCTACGATTGCCCCCATACCAAAGGGGAGGATTTACTCGTTGTCACCTTCCGAGGAACAAGCCCTGAAGGATTACATACAGCAGGCTCTGCGTTTAGGTCATATCCGTCCCTCCTGTTCCCCGGCTGCTAGCCCCATTTTCTTTGTGCCAAAGAAGGAAGGTGATCTACGCCCGTGCGTGGACTATAGACGGTTGAATGCCATCACCATCAAAAACAGGTATCCTATTCCACTCATTTCTACGCTGTTAGATAAGTTAACAGCCGCCTCTATCTTTACTAAGTTGGACCTGAGAGGGGCATACAATCTGATCCGTATGCAGCGGGGGGACGAGTGGAAAACGACCTTTTGTTCACGACAGGGGTTGTTTGAGTACACTGTGATGCCCTTTGGGCTCTGTAACGCTCCTGCCACATTCCAACGCTTCATCAATGATGTATTATCTGACATTCTTGATGTATTCGTGGTGGTCTATTTAGATGATATCTTGATCTTCTCATCCTCTCTGGAAGACCATATCGGGCATGTAAGAGAAGTACTCTCTCGCCTCAAGAGAAACGCTTTGTTCGCCAAACCTGAAAAGTGTTTATTTCATTCTCAAGAAGTAGAGTTCCTGGGTTTTCACATTAAACCCGGTGGGTTGACCATGAATCAGGCAAAAGTACGTGCAATCATGGAGTGGCCTACCCCCGTCAACCTCAAACAACTCCAATCGTTTCTCGGTTTTGCCAACTTTTACAGGCGATTCATCGCCGGCTTTTCTGCCATCGTTTCTCCCCTGACCGCCCACACCAGCCCTCATGTCCCCTTTATCTGGACACCTGACCACCAAGAGGCCTTTGAGGCACTCAAGTCTAGGTTTGTTTCTGCCCCGGTGCTACAACACCCTGATCCGGAGGTGCCGTTTGTTGTAGAGGCGGATGCCTCCTCTTTCGCGTTAGGCGCTATTCTTTCTCAACCTTGTTCTGCTACTGGGCTTTTGCATCCTATAGCTTATCATTCACAGAAATTCTCGACAGCCGAGTCCCATTATACCGTAACAGAAAAAGAACTGTTAGCCATTAAGGATGCACTTCAAACCTGGCGTCACCATCTCATGGGGGCAAAGCATCAAACGGTGGTGTACACAGATCATAAAAACCTGCTGGATCTTGCCTCTCTGAAATGTGTGAACAGTAGGCAGGTGCGTTGGCATTTATTCTTCGCCGCATTCGATTTTGTGGTAAAGCATAGGCCAGCTCTCGCTCATGGTAAAGCGGATGCACTTTCACGTTCTCCTGGGGGAGTATCGCTTTCCACGTTTCCGGACACATTATTGGGAAAGGGCCATGTCATCTGCCTATGTAACCCGACCCCAACCATGCTTACCACGATTAAAGATTGGACCTGCCAACACCCGCACATACTCACTGAATGGGACATTACACTCCAGGAGGGACTGCCATTCATTCAAGGGAAATTATTCCTCCCGACTAGCGATGTACGCAATCAAGCACTTGCCTGGTCTCATGATGCTGCCATCAACGGACATCCAGGGCAACAACGTACCTTGGAGTTATTACGACGTTGGGTTTGGTGGCCATCAATGAGAAGGGATGTAGCGAACTATGTAAACACCTGTGCGATCTGTGCCCAATGTAAAACACGCAGGGGACGTCCTTTGGGTTTGCTCCAACCTCTACCTGTTCCCCCCAAACCATGGCACACAGTCTCTATGGACCTTATCACAGACTTATCCCGCAGACAGGGGTATGATACCATCTGGGTCATCGTTGATTCTTATACTAAAATGGCCCGTTTCATTCCCTGCACTGACATGCCATCAGCTCCGACCTTGGCCCGTTTATTTTTTAGGTCTGTCTTTTGTCTTTTTGGCCTCCCACAAGTCATCATATCAGACCGTGGAACTCAATTCACGTCCTGTTTTTGGCATTCTCTGACCAAGCTCCTGGGTATTGATGCCCGCTTCTCCTCGGCCTATCACCTGGAAAGTGATGGACAGACGGAAAGGGTGAATCAGGCTCTAGAACAATATTTGCGCTGCCTGACCCTTCAGTATCAAGATTACTGGTTCGATCTGCTCCATCTCGCTGAATTTGCCTACAATAATGCATGGCACTCGGCCACCGGCTTTTCTCCTTTCTATTCCATGTATGGCCAACACCCACACACCCTTCCACTTCCGGACTTTCCTTCTGCCACCCCTGCTGCTACTGCTTGTGCCCGCGATCTAACTAAGGTTCATGCCCAAACCATGATCCATCTCTGTGAGGCACAGACGGCTATGAAGAAGAAGGCGGACAGGAAACGAGCAGTAGCACCTGTGTATCATGTAGGGGACCGGGTTTGGTTGTCAACTCGCCACTTACACATCCCGGGCTGTCGCAAACTTCTGCCTCGTTTTGTCGGCCCCTACAGAATTGCTAAAGTCCTGAACCCTGTTGCC
This sequence comes from Ambystoma mexicanum, assembly GCF_040938575.1. NCBI lineage: Eukaryota > Metazoa > Chordata > Amphibia > Caudata > Ambystomatidae > Ambystoma > Ambystoma mexicanum. The sequence continues at coordinate 1,304,462,653 of NC_090932.1, forward strand.
TTGCGCCTTGCTATTCCATCTGCTTGGCGTATACACCCGTTTTTCATACTTCCCTCCTTAAACCATACCTTGCCCCTACCCGGGTTCATACTCCTCCTGCTCCTGTTTCAGTCTCCGCACCCGATGTCTTTGAGGTCAGTGCCATTTTGGGTTCCCGTCTGCACAGAGGTCGGCTCCAATACCTTGTGGACTGGTTGGGCTATGGTCCGGAGGAGCGCTCTTGGGTTCCATCTCGGGACGTCCAGGCCCCGCTTCTTGTTGCGCGCTTCCATAAGGACCATCCCTCCTGCCCACGAGGTCATGGGCCTTTGAGGGGGGACTCTGTTACATCTTCCACGTCCACGTCCTCTACCTTACGAACTCCTATGTTTCCCACAGACTCACGTTTCCACACACCCACATTACGTAGCCCCCGAGGCTTACCTCTGGGCGCGCAGACAAGGCGACACCAGTGCACTCGTAATGTCAGGGGGGTCCATGGCAGACTTGGTGTCTATCGCCCTTCTCTCCGTTGGCAATGTAATTGGAGGTTCCCATTTGGCCGCAATTACCGTTGCCCATGTGGACCTGATCGTCACGTGAGGAGACCAAATGCAATCGGTATCACGTGACAACCCCCACGCCTCAACGTTCCTTGTTGAACATCACGTGACTTTCCCCAATGGTTTAAATGCATTCAGAAACACCGACACGGTGCTTCACAGCTGGTCTTTCTCTTGGACATTGCTACGCTTTGAATCTACCAGGAAACTTTTGGTTACTCGACAACGGTTTTGCTTAACGGATTGCTTTCTCTACGCCCTGAACTTGCTTCGAAAACTATTGGAACTTTTGGTTACTCGACAACGGTTTTGCTTAACGGATTGTTTTCTCTACGCCCTGAACTTGCTTCGAATACTATTGGAACTTTTGGTTACTCGACAACGGTCTGCCTAACAGAGTGTTTTCTTAACCCTGAACTTGCCTTGATTAGCTCTGGAACTCTTGGTTTACTCGACCACGGCCTGATTAACGGATTTTCTCCACGAACCACGATTCATTGGAACTTGGGCCTATGGCCTTTCACTAGGCGTTCGCCTGATCAATCCCAGTGCTTACCGTCATCAACCAGAGGTTGTGGAAACCTATCCTAACCTGAGTTCAGGCCCAACCACTCTCCTTCCTTTCCGGGTGGACCCACAGTACACATACAGCGCACTTAGGTAAGAACTTTTAGTTTCTATTTCTAGATACCCTGTGAATTGTATTTCGCCCTGTACTAATCCCTCCTTGCCTTACAGCGCTCAAAGGGTCCTTCCGGCAGTTCCTGACTCAGCCTCGACGAACTACCACACCTGTGGCTCCAAGGATTGCACAGGCAGTATTCATATAATTGCCTGTGTGGTACTTGGGGACGGAGGTATTCATATCTGCACGACCAGCAACTTTGTAACACCCACTTGTATTGGGGGGGCTGGAGTTCGATGCTTATCCACTTGTATCTTGCTTTTGAGTTGTGCCTCTATCAAGGCTTCCCTTGCCTCTTTCTGTCCTTTCTGAATGATGTCTATCATCCCGTTGATGTCCTGAAAGGATGACGGAGAAGAGGAAAGTGGTGTGAATACCGAAGGGGGAAATCCGTAGGTACAAGAAAACGGGCTGAGGCGTATTGCTGAATGTGGGGCATTGTTATACGCAAATTCAGCCAGGGGTAACAGACTCTTCCAATTATCCTGTGCGGCTGAAATGTAACATCTGAGATAGGCTTCCAGGGTTTGGTTGAGTCTTTCTGTCTGTCCATTTGTCTGGGGATGGTACCCAGAACTTAGAGCTCTGGAGATTCCGAGGATATGACATATCTGTTTCCAGTATTTGGATGTGTACTGAGAGCCTCGATCGGATATGATGACTTCTGGAAGTCCATGCAGAGAAAATATACGATCCATGAATACCCTAGCCATCACAGCAGCGGATGGAATATTTTGAAGTGGAATGAAATGAGCCATCTTTGTAAGGGAGTCTACTGTCACCATGATGGTATTACATCCTTCCGAGATCGGGAGGTCCACTATAAAATCAGTGGATATGATCTGCCAAGGTTTGGTAGGTATCTGCATTTTGACCTGTTCTCCCAAGGGAGGTCGTCTAGGGCTCTTGGTTTGGAGACAGATAGGGCATGATGATATGTATTCTCGGACGTCCTCTTTGACTTTTGGCCACCAGAACTGTCTGGTTATAAGATCTAACGTGCCTTCACAGCCGCGATGACCTGCTGAGTTAGAATCATGACAGAGACGTAATACTTCTAGATGCAAGTCTCTGCGATGATGAAGATTCTTTGATTTTTTAGGAACAGTCCTTGGCTTGGAATCAAGTGGTATCTCCCAATTAAGTCTAGCTGTGAGGCTTCCCATTCTCTTGACACATCTTTGATCTTTTGAAGGAAGTCTCGGACCACTGTTACCCTCATGGGTTTGGGGGACATAGGTTTGGATCTGAATAGAGTCTCCTCCACCGGGTCTCTCCGAGACAATGCATCTGCCTTCAGATTTGTCGAACCTGGCATAAAAGTAAACTTGATGCGGAAGGGAGAAAAAAAATGTGCCCACCGAGCCTGGCGACTGTTACAAGTTTGAGCATACTGTAATATGCGGAGATTGTGGTGATCCGTTCTCACCTCAACTGGGAATCGGGCTCCCAACAACAGATGTCGCCATTCCTCAAAGGCACGTTTAATGGCCAGTAATTCTTTTTCCAGGACGGTATAATTAAGTTCAGCTGGAGAAAGAGTCTTCGATAAATAGGCTATGGGCTGTTCCACGTTATTAGTCCCTGGTTGGAGGAGGACTGCTCCCAGTGCCTGGTGTGATGCATCCGATTCCACAATAAACGTCTTATGTTGGTCAGGCATGGATAATATTGGTGCTTTGGTAAAAAGTTCTTTCAGTTCCCTGAATGATAGTTGTACTTCTGATGACCAATGGAAGGGCACCCCTTTCTTTAGGAGATGTGTCAAAGGCTGTGTAAGAGAGGAAAAGTGGGGAATGAAACGCCTATAAAAATTGGCGAATCCCAGGAATCTTTGGATGTCTTTGACCGATTTCGGAATTGGCCATTCTGTGATTGCTGAGATTTTGGAAGGGTCCATCGCAATGCCTTCCCCTGAAAGTATGTATCCTAGATAGGCGACAGAGGGTTTATGGAACTCGCACTTCTCTATTTTACAGAAAAGGTGGTTTTGTTGTAAGCGGGACAGAACTTCCTGTATGTGGTGGATATGTTCAGATAATGAGGAGGAAAAGACCAGGATGTCGTCTAGATAGATTATTACATAGTGTAAGGAAATATCTGCGAATAAGTGATCCATAAACCGCTGAAATACGGCTGGGGCGTTGGATAAACCAAAGGGCATAACCATGTATTGGCAATGGCCAAATGAAGTGCGGAAGGCTGTTTTCCATTCGTCCCCTGGCTTAATCCGGATAAGGTGATAAGCCCCCCGCAGATCGAGTTTGGTGTAAATGCGTGCGCCCCTTATGGCCTCCAATATGTCTGGGATGAGTGGCATCGGATACTTGTCTGGCACCGTGATCTTATTTAAGCCGCGATAGTCAATGCAAGGGCGGAGCACTGAGGTGTTCTTTTTTGGTATAAAAAAGAGGGAAGCTGCCGCCGTGGAAGTTGATTCCATGATTAGACCATTTTGGATATGGGTTCGTAAATACTCCTTCAGCACCTCCTTCTCTTTGGCTGAGAGTATATACATGCGTCCGAATGGGAGAGGACTGTTGGGTACCAAATCTATGGCACAGTCATCTCTTCGGTGAGGAGGTAATTCAGTGTATTCAGAGTGGGTAAAGACAGGTTGGAATTGCTGGTATACTGGAGGTATAGTGGAGATTTGGTTTAGGTGGATTCCAGGAGGATTCAAGTTTCCTGCCTCACAAGTTCCAGAATGGGTCTTCCTTCCCGTTAGGCAGTGCTGAACACACATCTCGGAGCCCAAGAACAAAGTTCCTGCTGCCCAATTAATGTACGGGTTATGTCTTTTTAACCACGGAATTCACAATATGAAGGGATAGTGAGCTGTTCATATGATGTCTAACACAATTGGTTCTTGGTGTGTCGCAATTGTCAAGACCAGGGAACCCGTATGATCTTTGATGGGGCCAGAAATGAGGGGACTACCGTCTACACTCTCTACAGGGATGGATATGGTTTTTGCGGTTCTTGGAATGTTATGCCTTTGAGCCCAGGAATCATCTACAAAATTACCTGCGGCTCCACTATCTACCAGAGCAAGAACGTTTTCCAGTCGGATGTTTTCCCAGGCGATGGATACTCCTAAAACCACCATACCGTTTGCGGGATTTGGGCTCTGGGGATCAGAAAAAGCACTAAAGAGGGAACTATTTGAAGGGAATGGGCCCTTTACCGTCGTTCCCCTTACGGCTGGGCACTGGCGTTTCCCGTCTTTTTGGTGGGGATTAGGAGGCATTCTTTGACTGTATGAGTGTTTGCCCCGCAATACATGCAGAGCCCAAGAGACTTTCTTCTAAATCATTCTTCAGGGGTAAGTGGTCCACGTGAGGCACCCAACTGCATGGGTTCTTCTGTGGAAACTGATTTGTTTGGCATAGCGCTTCCCTCCAAGTGAGGTCTACTGCTTCTTCCCTTTCTTTTCTCTCTGTTTCTCTCTTGGAGTCTATAGTCCAACTGCATTACCAGGGCTATGAATTCACTCATGTTGTGGGGTCGAGGTACCCTTGAGACTTCATCTTTTAATTCTTCTGTCAGACCTCTACGAAATAATGTTATTAGGGCATCATCTGCCCAGGCCGTATCCACAGCCATCTGCTTGAAACGGGTGATATATGTCAGAATATCTTGTGAGCCTTGTTTTAGGTCCAAAAGACGTTCTTGAGAAGCTATAGTCACTTCCTGTCTGCCAAACATGTTCTTCACGCTATTGCAAAAGGCAGTGTAAGAATCCAAAATAGGATTAATATTGGTCACTAACGGAGTGGCCCAGGCTAAGGCTGCTCCGGTCATTTGAGAAATCATATGTCCTACCTTATCACGGTCTGTTGGGAAAAAGGCTGCTTTGAACGCAAATTGGACAGTGCATGATTCTAGGAACTCTTTCACAAGATGAGGGTTTCCATCGAACCTGCCAGAGGAAAGTGGACCTGGAGGTACCTCTGAGCTTTGAGCCGATCTACCCACTTGACTCCTTAAAGAGGCATTTTCCTGTTTGAGATTCTGTACCTCTGTGGATAGGGCCTGCATGGCTGCCGCTAGTTGTTGGATCTGTTGATACATTGTTATAAGAGATTTCTTGTCCAGCTACCCGTGTGAAAGGTGATCGAGTAGAATACTCCTTTTTAGGTGTTGCTAGCTGTTATGGCTGTTAATGGCGAACCAGCCTATTTAAATGGCGTCCCTCAAGTTAAGGGATGCACCGACAATCACCTTCACGAAATCACACGAGTATATGAACAAGGCGTCTCCTACCTGGTCTTCGGAGGGTATTCGGAGGAAGGGAGTGATTCACCTGACACCCTCTCTCGGCGCTGACCAGTCGGCGCAGAGTGAAGACGCCAGGGGAACCCTCAAGGGGGAAAAAACCCTCACTGATGGAGTCCAACGGAGGAGGAGCTGAACGGGACAGGATACAGATGCGTGTCTCCATAGAGTAGGTTTGGCGTCTTATTCCTTTGTGTTGAATTCAACGTCTCCTTCCCTCAGCTGTCCGTGTTGGCTAAAAATGAGAGGGGAGAGGTTATACCTGATAGAAAGGTAGGTGAGAAAGGAAAGTAGGTTCAAGAAAGTGGAACCTACCCTAGGAATCAGACTGTATGGAGACGTGGAGAGATTGGATCCAACGTGCAGGACGAAGGTAAATATCTATGTGAAAACAGACACGTTGGTAAATGAATGCAGTTTCAAAGAGAGAGAGTATTGCGATTACGGTCTATCTTCCTTCCCGTACCGTAATCCCGACTGGGTATTGGAACAAGTATCTGAGGGCAATGATTTGGATTCCAACCGCAGTGGCAGACGGGAGGTGTGGTCCGTGTGCTTGCAAGACGCGGGTTGAGCTGTGCAGAGAAAACAGAGGAGAGGGTAAACAAACGCTAGTGGAGGGAGTATATAATGGATGACTGATGAAGAATGCTGCCTACTTAAAGTGGAAGGGTCCCGGAGGTTTCCGTGTCGTGTTGAGCTATGAGAGGGCTGGCTCAGGAGTTCTGGGGGGTGAACATGAGGGTTCCTAACGGAAGGGAGAAAAGAATAAAGGCAGTGAGATAAAGTCCTCTTGATATTCGGCGTCCGTGAAATCTAGAAGCGATACTCACGAAGCGTGGCTTCTGTGTACAGTAGCAACGTGATGCTGTGATGGATCCAGGACCGGAAATACGTTCCTGTGATGAATGGGAGGAGCTTGGTCTGCGGTCTCCCGAAACACTGCACTGTCCACCGGTAAAACCCCGGCCATCTTGGATTGGGGAGTTTGGATATTCGAGATACGCCGCCAACGGCGCCAGAATGACCATCTGCCGAAAATACTATGATTGTTCGTAACAGGACCACTTTAATCTCACCGCTCCGGAATGCCAAAGGAAACTATTTATAACGGTTGTAACCTCAGTGAAAAACGCTGCACCAGGCCACAGAGGAACATTTAAGAAATGATACAGTATTTGGAGCAAGACAACCATCTTAAGGAGAGACACCTTACCAGCGAGGGTGATGCGCAACTTAGCTCAAGAGAGCAGTTTCGGCCTGAGTTGTTGCAGATAAATTCTGAAGTTTTGTTCGTATAACAAGTCTTGGTGCCTTGTGATCGTAACTCTGAAGTATTTTATTTCCATAGGGGCCCACGCGAATCCCATGAGGTCTGATGGGGCTGTAGTGGCATCAGTCAAAGGAAAAAGCTCAGACTTAGCCCGGTTAACCCGCATAACTGACAAAGAGCCAAAGTGAGAGACATCACGCGTAACGGGTTCAAGATTCCGTTCAGGTTCTCTGACGTATAGTAATGCATCGTCTGGATAGGGGGAGAAAATCTCGGGTGACCCAGACAGCCGTATCCCCCTATGCCAGTGTTTATGTCATAGTAAATTGGCTAAGGGTTCCATAACTATTGCAAAAATAAGTGGGAAAGAGGGCACCCAGCACAGCAGTGACCACAGACACCCCTTGGTCAATTTGGGCCAATACATTGAATTATCGCAGCAGATTGAGAGCCGTGGAGCAGCCAGGGACGAAAACGGATTGGTCAGTATGAATTAGGTTTACCATATATGAGGCAAGTCAAATGGCGAGCACCTTAGCGAATATCTTTACATCGCTGTTGATCACTGAGAGGGGGCGATATGACCCACAAAATCACTGGTGTTCCGACATTTTAGGGACAACAATGACAACATCTCTCAAATGAGATTTGCTATCTTAGAGGTTGTACACCCCCTACCAAGAGGTGGCAATCTACCCAAGCTACTCTCCCAAAGAGAACTGTTATGGATACATAAACGAGATGCTATGTCTCCATTAGGTTTGAATGAAGAGTACTACCTTGGACCATTCCTTTAAAACATGATACACTGCCAAACCAGTGACATACACATATGACTACCATAAAACGGATAAGATTGTGAACCCCATCTTTTTGGGACAGCTAGTTGATATGATTATGCTAAATGTACATTGGAATATGAATCCATGTTGGATAACTAGACACCACAATGTTACACACCTGTTTAAGCATCTGGTGGTTATAGTTTGATTTGATGGACAATGCCGTAACCGTTTTACTGTTTCAGTAATTTGTCACATGTGTGAACAAACAAGCATTCCTTTGAATTGACACTTGGACCTATTGAGCACCCTTAATGTACAACGATGGGTTAGCCCTGTCCCTTCCTCACAACATGGGACAAGTGAAAAAGTCTCTGGCCGACACAAATATAGCAGCTGGTACCTTTTATAATAATGCTAATTCTCTTTCATTGTGTACAACCATTACCCTAGACGTGATTCACTCTCCTGATAATAGGCACTTTGCATGACATTTCTAGGAATCAACCATATTGTTTACGGCAATAGAAAGTCATAGGTACCCTTACTGTTTCTACGGCATTAGTTGCTCCCACATTCGGCTGTGACATCACTTGCGCAACAGCACGATAACATCAGTGTTAGTAAAAACAGGGATTAGACTGCTTGAACATTATCCTGTACTTGCTTCTATTTCTAAACACACTGTTTTATGCAACAGTGTCCGCCTGGATTTATTTTTGGGATTTTTTTCCCGAATACAATTTTTTTACAACAATTCAGCAGTGACGTCACTCGCGCCTGCGCACGATGACGTTGTTATGTCCCTGATTCCGGCCAAGGCGTCAGCGGGAAGCAGGGAGGCTAGGCCCGGAGAGCTAGGCCTCGCTGCGCAGCTCCCGCGGGAGCATTAAGGACACAGACACTCTCGTGTTGCTGTCCTGCCCCGGAACTGCCTCCACGGAGCAGGGGCGGGGCTTTTATTAGAACGCCTTGTGTCACCGCGTAGCGGGACGCAAGGCGGATATAACATTCCTCCTTTATTTTAACTGAACAATAACAATAAAACATTTCTCAGCCAACTGGGCTTGCCCCTTTTGATTATTTAGTCCCTCGGTGGGGTCTTCTACCACTCATAGTCTCTGAGTCTGGCCGGGGGCTGGGTCGCAGTTCTTAGGTTATATCTTCCATTCCTGGGTGCAACCCCCTGTCTCCCCTCGGGTTGCTCACCTTCACTGTTCGGCTCACCCGGTTCTGGTTCACTCAGTGGTTCCTCTGTTCTGTCGTCCACGATTTCTCCATCATCCTGATTTTCATGTCCCTCGTCCCTAGGCGGATTCTCTTCTTCCTCCGGGGGACACTCGCCGTCCGTCCATAGATTCTTTGGCACTGCCTTGAACCAGGACGCATTTCTCGTTACTTGTCTTTGCCCCCTTTTGGCGGTTATCATAGTGCCATGCCGCCGGCTTATTGTCCATGGGGCAGCATCATATCAGCTGTCTAGTTTAGATTTGGATGGGTTCCTCGCCATGACCATTTGATCACTGACTCGGTGGTCGGACCGGATGGCATTCCTTTTGTTGCTCATGTAAGCGTTTGCCCCTGTTCTTCTTAGTTCGGTGCGCTCGTGGTTGAACGTGTCTGTGCTCCTGCTCAGATGGTGTGCTATGGAGGAGTTAATAATTGTGCCATACATTAGGTCTGCCAGAAGTATTCCCGTTGTGCTGTGGGGTGTAACTCTGTAATTTCGTAGGAATCGGTATAAGTCCACCTGCCATGGGCTAGGGTTGACGCACAACAGGCGCAATACCTTATTTATTGTCCGCATGAAGCGTTCCACGTCGCCGTTTGCCTGCGGCCATCTCGGAATTATGTGGTGGTAGCGGATGTTGAGTTCCATGAGGTATTTTTGTTAATAACTAATTCCTTCCTTAATACTCAATCTACTCCTCACCTTCAGTGCTGGCGGATGGATAGTACAATTAAAGTGCAGCCTACCTTGTCTTCGGAACTGCAAGAAGTGATGAGAGTTCACCTGCCACACTCTCCCTGCGCTTATGAATAAAGCACTTGGAGACCACAGCAGGGAAACCCTCGAACGGGAGAAAACCCTGGGCGGTTTGAGTGCGCTGGTCTGGAGGAACTGGGGAACATGGCTAGTGAGCGTAGTCTTCCCCTTTACTCATAAGTATATTCTACTTCTCGTGGATGCAACTAGAATAACAAGAAGAGAATTAATAGAGGGTCTTACAGGAAGGAATACCAGAAGGGAAAAGTGAATGAAGGTACCTTTTCGGGATGTAGATTTGCTGAACGAGAGGGAAGAGGGATAGGAAGTCTTGCTGTTGGTAAACACGCTCGATTCCTTTAATAAACAGAGTAAGAAAAAGGAGAGGTTTCAAGTGGCAGTTAGAAAGCTCTACTCTTTTACTACTCTATTAAGGATTCCGTTTACCTAAGTTGGTAAAAGACACTGTCCGTGACTTGAGGAAAAGTTGTGGGTAACGTAGTCTTGTACCAAGGATCCTCGTTAGCAGCGAGGAATGCTACCTGAAAAGGCAAAGAGTTATTGCCGGCTAAATAGCAGCAAGACACAAACCTGATCTCCGATAAATTACAAAACCTACTTGAAAAGGGTCTCAGGTTATGCAACGAGCGGGAAGAATCGCGTCTACGCTCAGTGGGCGCGTGGGAGGGAACTGCCTGGAATACAAAGGAGACGGGAGGTAAGGAAAGTGGAAGGTTGCAGAGAGGTAAGGATTTGGTAGAGAGTTCGTAAGCTATCCGATTACTCACGTAACGTGGCTACAGTAAGCAGTAGCAACGCACTGCTGTCCCGGCTTCTGGTTCAGATGAACTGTTTCCGGGTAAGAGGGAGGAGCCTCCTGTCTGCCGTTCTGTAGGTCTAGAATGCAGCTCTCAGTGAGATGCGCCATCTTGGGAGAACGATACGCCATCTTGGGTGTAGCGCGATATATTGACGAGATGTGACGCCAGCGGTGCCAAATCGACCAGGTCCGCCGGCGATTCATACCAATTTTTTGAATTCTTCTCCTTGGAAAGGTGGGCCATTGTCGCTCTTGATTCTCCTTGGGAGGCCATGTGTTGCAAACATTTTTTCGATCGCGGGTATAACCGCCTCCGCTGCCGTGGAATTGACGATCTCGACCTCCGGGTACCTGGAGTGGTCGTCAATCGCCACCAATAGCTAGGTTCCTTCCTGTATTTGGCAGAAGTCTATGCTTATGGCATTCCATCTCGCGGACCTTCGCTCCGCCGATTGAATGGGCTCCGGATTGAGCTGTGGCCCCGTTACTTGGCCTGGGAGGGAGGTGTTGACTAGCCGCTCGACTTTTTCATCGATATGGGGAAACCATACGCGGTGCCTTATTCGGGCCTTGGTCCTTACTATCCCCTGGTGGCCTTCGTGTGCCAACGCCACTATTTTATCCTGTAGGCTTGGAGGGATGATGATTGGGGTTCCTCGTAGGATATGCCCTTCTTCAGTGATGGATAGGTCCTGCTGGACTGTGAAGACTCCTGTGAGGAATTCTTTGGCTTCCGCTGTTCTATTGTGTATGTTCCGTAGGAACGACTTCCATTCCCCTGAGATGATCGTGTCCTTCACCAGATTACAGCATGGGTCAATTTGCGTGGCCTCTACGATGTCTTTTAGTCCGATTGCTCGTGGCTTCATGGTGTGTATCACCTGGCACATGTGTTCTTGTGTCTTTTCTGCTACGTGTATTTCCCTCAGTGTTGCAGCTCTCGGGTGTCTCGACAGGAAGTCCGCTGGGTTACCACTGCTTGGCTGATACGTCAGTTCAAAGTCGTATTGTTGGAGATGTAGCAGCCACTTAGCATTCCTGGCAGGGGGATGAGATGAGGTGCCCGTGAAGATCGGGAGCAGTGGTTTGTGATCTGTGTAGGTTTTGAACTTCCGGCCGTACAGATACAGGATGGAAGTGGCAGCAGCGCCACAGTACCACTATCACCTCTTTTTCGATGTGGAAGTATCATTGCTCCATCGGTGTCAGTGCTCTGGATGCATAGGCAATCAGCATCGATTCTCCTGTTTTGGCCACCTGTATGAGAATGGCCACCAGACCCACGGGGCTGGCGTCCACGTACAATTCGGTTGACAGTGCAGGGTCGTAGTAGGCCATGGTGGTGTCTGCTGAGAGTGATGCCTTGATGTGCTCGAATGCCTCTTGGCAGGTGGGCCCCCACTCCCATTTTGTGCTGGCTTTTGTGAGTTCTCGAAGAGGTTCAGATAGTGTGGCCAAGTCTGGGATGAACCTTCCGCAATAGGTGGCCATTCCTAGAAAACTGCGCACCTCCGTTGGTGTGGTGGGGGGTGTGGCAGCTTAGATGTCTGCTACTTTTTTTTTTTTAACTTTGGTTTTATTAGCATTTTCTGAATACAACAATTGGGCCATGATAGATACAGATTAAACACATTCATCGGACCCTTGAACCCAACTCCCTCAACCCCCCGAACCCCCCCATTCCTGACCCTCCCCCCAAATAAATTGCCCCTACAAACCAGTAACTTTAAGAGCATCCATAAGACGTCCTTTCCCCAGTGCTTGGGTGCTGAATTGTTTGTCGCCATCTCCGTCGGCTTTGTAGCGTCTGCTGTGCCCTGGACCGTAGGTCGCCCCTCCTGGAGTGGGCACCACCCATTCTCCATCCCACCCCCCGGATACATTAACATCCCCTCGGAGACATTAAATCTCCCATCCCCACATCTGTCGCACCCCATACCAGTTCGCTTGGAATGCACTTGAGTCATTGTTAACCATGGCCGTCAATTTATCCATGAGGAACATGTTCTTTAATTTATTCAACCAATCATTCTTGGAGGGGTCACCGGGTTCTTCCATTTCTGCGCCAGGGCCACTCTACCCGCCCTCAGCATTGTTTCCCACATTCTTGGGTACCTGTGTATTTCCGCTTCTTCCGGGTGGAGGCCTAGCAGCATCGTCAGCGGATTTTGTGGGAGTAGTTCCTCAGCCACCTCCGAATCCAACCACTTTCATCCTTCCAGAACTTCTGGACTACTGGGCAATGCCACCACATGTGGTCCCTTGAACCCACCCGGCCACATCCCCTTGGACATCTGGGTGATACCCCTGGGAACATCTTTGACAGTTTCAATGGGTCCCTATACCACCCATACAAGATCTTAAAATTATGCTCCATGTCTGATGTAAATAAGTTCCCATGGAACGCTTTTTTAAATATCCTTGCCCAATCGTCCTCCGAAAGGGTCTCCCCTATTAACCCATTCCAAAACCTGCGGAATCCCCTGCTTTCCTCTAGGTTGTTGGTGTTCAGGATTTTGTACATCTTGGACACTGGCTCCTTTCTTGTCGTAGCTGTGTCCAGTAGTGTTTCAAAGGGAGTCAGCTTTCTTCTCAGATTTTGCCCCCATGACTGATCCCAGAGAATGCCCTTCAACCGAAGGTACTCAAAAATGGAAATTGATCCCCGCCCAAGAGCCTCCCTCATTTCCTCATATGAGAGAAATTCACCCTCTTTGAAAATTTGCCCCGCCCATTCCAATCCCGTGTCAACCAAGATTGGGCATTTCGAAACCCCCTACTCCCAAGTTTGAAGGGGTGTCCCCAGAGTGAGGTCATTGGAGAGGGCCACGAAGTTAGGTGAGCAGTCAAGGGTCCCTCTTTCCAGGTCGTCCAGAGCACTTCCAGGGTTGGATGGGCCTTCAACCTGCTCGGGATGCGCCTGCGTGGTACCCACAGGAGATCGCATACCTTAAGGGAGTGGGCATCCATATCTTCCAGATAGGACCAGTAAGTTCCCATCCCTTCTTTCATATGTTCCAACAGGACTCGCAATTGGGCAGCACGGTAATAGGGAAGAAATCCGGTAACCCAAAACCCCCCTCCTCCCTAGGGAGAGTCAGAGTAGCCCACCCGATCCTCGGATTTTCCCCTGCCATATAAACTCTCGCACCGCTTTCTGTAGGTCCCTAAAGGTTTGGTTGGGGACAATCGTTGAGAGAGCTATGAAGAGGTACAGCAGCCTAGGCAGGATATTCATCTTTACCGCAGTCATGCGGCCATACCGCATGACCGCAAGACAGGATCGTCCCTCCCCATTTCCTCAGATCCGATGTAATCCCTGCCATTGCGGGGCCATAGTTGGTTGAAGCTAACTTAGAAAGGTCCCTAGTAATGAGAACGCCCAGGTAGCGAACAGAGTCTTTCCCAACCACAACTCCCTTATACCTGTCCAGGGGATCCAGCCTCGGGTCCCAAGCCCTCATGGGGAGTATCGCTGACTTTGCCATGTTAATTTTCAACCCCGAAAATTGCCCGAAAGTGGTCATCAATGATAGGAGAGGAGGGAACGAGGAGTCAGGCTGCACCAGATATTCTAGGATATCATCAGCGAACAGAGATAGCTTGAACTCCACTTCACCTCTTCTAATCCCTTGGATTTCCGGATGGACTCTCACCGCCATGGCCAGGGGTTCCAATGTTAGGACATATAACAAGGGGGAGAGTGGGCATCCCTGACTCGTCCCCGTGAAAGGGAGAATGAGTCTGATAGCACTCCATTCATTTGAACCCTCGCCGTTAGGGCCCTATATAGAGCGGCCACCCAGTTCCTAATGTTTACCCCGAAGCCCATTCTTTGAAGGAGTAGTTCCATATATCTCCATTCCACCCTTAGCGAAAGCTTTCTCCGAGTCTAGAGAAAGCAAGCTCGCCTCCAGGTCCGACTCTTGGGCATAGTGGATCAGATATATCGTCTTTCGGATATATTGTCAGAACCTTGCCTCCCCCTTATGAAGCCCACTTGATCCCCGTGGACTAGCTTTGGCATTATCCTTTATATCCACTTCCCCACCACCTTGGCTAGGATCTTTACATCTATGTTAAGAAGCGATATAGGTCGGTAGGAGGGGCATTCCATCGGGTCTTTCCCTTCCTTGGGCAGCACCACTATTATAGCCCCCATCATGGATTCTGGCAGGATTCCCCCCTCTAACACCGCATTAAACACCCTTGCTAAACATGGAGCCAGGGTGGAGCGGAACCTTTTGTAAAAGTACTCAGTGAAGCCATCCTCACCCGGTGACGCCCCCCCTCTCATCCCGCTAATCACTTGCTCCACCTCATCCTCCGTTACAGGCCCCTCCAAACCCCCCGCCATCTCCTCCGTCAGGACCGGGACCTTAATGGCGTTCAGAAACCCCTCAATCTGGGCGTCCTCCCCTTTATATTCAGGCGAGTATAGCTTCTCGTAAAATCGGCGGAAGGCCCCACCTATACTCAGGGTGTCATAGACCATCAACCCCCGATAATTTTTCACTGCCTTCACCATTCTACATCTCTGGACCTCCCTCAATTTCCAAGCTAAAATACTGTCTGCTCTGTCCCCCTTCTCATAATATTTTTGCTTCACCAGCTGAAGGCTCCTTTCTGTTTTATGTAGGAGGAGATCCCTCAACTGGAGCCTGTAATCCTCCAGGGTGGCCACCCGCTCCCGGTCTAAAGGTACCTCTGAGGGACCCCCCTGGCTGGAGATGAGCTATTTTCTCTCTCAAAGACCTCTTCAGAGCCTCCCTTTCCCTTTTTTTCTGGGCTCCCATTTTAATAAGGACACCTTGTATGGTCGCCTTGAAGGCCTCCCATAGTGTGTGCATGCCTACCTCGCCATTATCGTTCAGTACAAAATAGTCCACTATGGCATCCGAGATCTCCTGAGCCAGAACGTTATCCTTCAACAGGGAGTCATTACATTTCCAACGCCCTTTGCGGACACCCTGCCATCCACCTGCTACCGGACCATATCATAGTCAGACCAGGGGACAGGATTGTCCCTGTGGCCTGAGACGTACGGGCGCAGGAGCTCATCAACCAGGATGTAATCTATTCTAGAATACGATTCATGGGTCGCAGAATAGTATGTGAAAGATGGGCCTCCGGTCCTGGGACTCGGGGTTGCGTCCACCAGGCCCAACTCTGCATTAACCTTCTGGAAGGTTTGTGCCATGGCTTCATCAGCCGCCCTAGTAACCTGAGGTCCCAGCCGTTTCCTATCAGTGGGTGGGTCCAGGACCATGTTAAAATCCCCCCCCACCACCACCGAGCCTTGGACGCAAAATACCTCCCCAATTCCCACCCCCCGCATTTTGGGTTCCTTCCCCCGTGCCCAGTGCATCTCTTGTAAAAAAAGTAGGTCGAGTTTGGCCCTTCTAAATTCTCTGCAAACCAAAGACCTCTTGGTAGGGGTGTTCAAGCCTCGCACATTTAGGGAACCCACACCCAGGGCCAGCAGACATTCAGCCATTGTCTAAGTTACCTTTTCTCTCGGTCAGCACCCTCACTGCACCTTTTTCTAACAGCTCTTTATGCTTTTCCCTTTGCATCCTCTCCCCCCTCCCTGCCCCCTGGGTGGGCCTTAAGCTTTCCCCCCACTGCCCCCCATTCCCCACCCCAAATTTAACAACCCCAACTCTCCCCGTACCCCCTGACCCTGCCCCGGCGTCCAGCCAAATAGTTCCACCATTGCAGGCACTTGGCCGGACCACCAGCCTACCTACCTCTGCTGGGCTATAATTGACGTGTTCACCACTGTGAGCCCCCCCCAGCTTGTCGCCCCCTCCAAGATCCCCTTATACTTGCTGTTCAGGGGGACCCCGATCTTGCATGGACGGTGGACCCCGGATCCTCTCCTCTCTTCTATTATTGGTCCGGCCGGTCCACCCCTCCTCCTCCATGGTCGTTCTTGGTCGGTGAGGGAGTATTCCATTTTTTATATTTTCTTGAGCCTGTCCTCTTTCTCCTGTTTCCCGAAGACCCGGGACCGATCACACCCTCCGCGATCGACCCTGTGGGCCCCCTCTGGGAGATCGGCTCCGCAACATATTCCTGGATAGCTCCCTTTATGTCTTCCTCAGTAACCAAAGTCATACGCTGCCCCATATATTCGAATGAAAGGGAGATGGGGTAGCCCCATCTGTAGCGCACACCCTTCTCCTTCAGCAACTGCGTTAGGGGGCGGCACATTCTGCACTTAGCCAATGTGTACGCTGAGAGATCTTGGAAGATTGAAACTTGTGCGTTGTTATATGTGATCTCCTGCGCCTTCCTAGCCTCCTCCAGCACCTTGGCCTTGTCAGTGTAGTAATGGAAGTGGACCAATATGGACCGGGGGTCTCCCGATCTGCCCCCCGCCCTATGAACCCGGTCGAACATCGGCTCCGTTTTCATCCCATCCGCAAAGAGGAGGTTGATAATGTCTCTCACCACTCGACCCAGCTCTCTCTCCCTTTCGCCCTCCATTTCCGGGATCCCAAAAATTCTGGGGTTATTCCGTCTTTCCCTGTTCTCAAAATCGTCCAGTTGCCTGGCCCTTTCCTCATCCCTCTTCTCCGGGGCCGTCAGCCTCAGGTCCATTTGCACCTCTTGAGTCACAGAAGAAGTTTGATTAGTTTCCAATTGCAACAGCCTGTCCTCCACTTTGCTCACCCTCTGGTCCATTTTTTATTGGGCAATGTCCGATATCATGTCCCTGATTTCCTGCAGTACTGCAGCAAAACCCCTTTCCATTGCAGAGGCAGAATGCGACTGGGACTCCGGCTGGGCCATTCCGCTGTCTCGATCCAGGCCTTTGCCGCAGCTGCTACCCTCCCGATAACGATACTCCTGAAGGGTTTTACGCCAGCTCATCGGACCACCCCGTGTGCCTCACTGCCGGATCTGCCGCCGTCCAGGGGACCACGAGACGCCCCCCGCCCCCCAGGCCCCGCCACAAGTCCTCCTCACCACTCCAGCTGCTGGGTTACCGAAGAGGGGTCGGACCGTCCTCCAGGGTCACATACACCCCTGGGCGGGC
This sequence comes from Ambystoma mexicanum, assembly GCF_040938575.1. NCBI lineage: Eukaryota > Metazoa > Chordata > Amphibia > Caudata > Ambystomatidae > Ambystoma > Ambystoma mexicanum. The sequence continues at coordinate 1,304,480,065 of NC_090932.1, forward strand.
ACACGCCCCACCGACCACAGGCGGGGGCCTCACACCCTGTTCACACCACTGCTATAGTCCAAGTCCTCTTCGAACTCCGGGGGGAGAACCTCTTACATACACCCCTGGGTGGGCACACGCCCCACCAACGCCGGGCGGGGGCCTCACCCCCCTTCCACACCACTGCCGCAGTCCAAGATCCTCTTCGTACTCTGTGAGGAAGACCCCTCACATACACCTCTGGGTGGGCACACGCCCCACCAACAACGGGCGGTGGTCTCACACCCTTACCACATCACTGCGGGGGTCCAAGGCCTTCTTCTTCCTCCGGGGGGAAAACCACCAATCCAACCTCCCGGTCCTCTCCAAGGGAGAAGGTTCCCCCCCGGCACCCGTGGGAGGGCGCCGCTGCGGACACAGGCCCTGGGGCAATCACCCACGCGGAGTCAGATCGCCCACTCTCCGCACCCTCGCTGGAGCCTATCAGCAGTCACGGGCCTCGTGGCCATCCAGGTGCCCCTCTCCACTCCCCAGGCCCTGACACCCCTCCCAAGACCTCAGTACATTCAGGAGTCCTCTCGCAGGGGGTCACAGGGTGAGGGACCACTGGGGGAGGGACCAGAGGTCCTCCAATCTCCCACTCCACGGCCGTTATGCCTCCTTACCTCCGGGCCGCCGTCCCCATTCAGGCTGATGACCACCCCGGGGGTGGCTTGCGCTCCTCCGGCCCCCCGGGGGGTTGTGTGTGAGTTGGGGCCAACACACCAAGCGGTCGACCTCCTTGCCCCCGTATCCGTGCTCACGTGCCCGGCCGGGGCACCTCCACCCGCTTCGGGTCCGGGCCTCCTGAAACCGCTCTCCCCCGGACGGGGGGTTCTGCTCCAGCTCCACCAGCGGTCCGGGAAAAGGCTCCTCCCCCCGGGATCCCCCACGCCCACAGGTGGGGGTCAGAAAAAAGAAGACAAGCACGCCAATGGGAGGCCGCTGCCCCGGGCTCCAACGGCTCCTCTCACGCCTCCCGAGCCGACGAGACTCTCACCGCCTCCCGCCAGGTCCGACGGTTCCAAACTCCGGCTTCCAGGAGTCCCGGATCACCGCTCCTGCAGTCAGGGAGTCCCCGGGGGGGTCACCTCACGGCCCCACAGGCTTGTTCTCGCTGGGGGGCCTTCAGGGGGGGCTCATTCCCCTGTTTGGCCCAGCTTCAGCAGGAGCTCGGGTATCAGGCAGCCTTAGCCTGTGCACCCCCTGGTGGCCTCAGACTGTCTGCTACTTTTTGGGGGTCTGCCGAGATGCCTGCGCTATTGAACGTGTAGCCAAAGAACGAGATCTCTTCCTTCAGGAACTCTCATTTTTCTTTGTGGATTGTCAGACCAGCACTCTCTAACCTGTTGAGTAGCATGTGGAGCCTTCGTACATGTTCTTCTTTGTTGCCTGCATGAATTAGAATGTCATCACTGACGTTTAAAACTCCCGGAATGTCGCGTATTACCTCCTGTATTGTTTGCTGGAAAACCTCAGCTGCCAAGGAGATTCCGAAACTCAGGTGCTTGTACCTGCGTAGGCCGATGTGAGTTGAGAATGTCGTGATGTACCGGGAATCCCGGTGTAGCTTCAGCTGGTGATATCCGGCGTTCAGGTCGACCTTTGAGAATATTTAGGATCCTGTGAGGTCTGCCATTATCTCATCGAGGGTCGGGTGATGTGGCGCTCCCGTCTTATTACTGCGTTGGGGAGGCGCATGTCTATGCATATTCTGACCTTCCCCGATTGTTTGGGCTTCTTGGTGACAACCATGGGAGAGACCCATGGCGTGGGCCCAGTTACTTCCTCGATGATGCCCGCTTTCTCCAGTACCCTTAGTTCTTTTTCCACTTGGCTGCATATGTTGAACGGCGTCCTTCTGTGTCGCACTGCTCTCGGTTGGACTGATTCATCGATGTGTAGCCTGATTGACTTTCCTTTTAGGCATCCGATCCCCTTGAGGAGGATCGGGTATTTCTCGAGAATGTTGTCGACTTCTTGTGAGTCGGTCACTTCGCAAATGAAGCTTATCAACCCCAGGTCCTCTGCTGCGTCTCGCTCAGGAGGCATTCGATGCCTGCATTTACCACGTAGATTTTTGACTGCACTGATTTTTCCCCTTGGCTGATTTTGGTCCGGAATCTGCCTACTGTGGGCAGTGGGGTCTTGCACCCGTATGCGAGTAGTAGAGTGTCCGTCGATTTCAGGGCAGGTTGGGGCTGTAGTTTTCTGAACGTCGTCAGTGGCATGACGTTCACAGATGCCCCCGCATCTATGGTCATTAGTATGTTTTGGCCCTGGATCGCTGTGTTGCTGAAAGACACAGGAAACCCCACACTCTAGATTAGGGTATTAATAAAGTAGTTGATTTCAGAAAGAAAATCCAGAGGCTTTAAATTCAGAAAAAGTGGTATCCAGATTTTTATTATACTAGATACATTTCTTGTTATTATGTGAAATAAATCACGATTTAATTGGCACTCGGTCAATCATTTTACATAGCAGGAAAAAGATTATTAAGATCAAAAAAGTTTAAACAATGTCATCCAATACATACTATACACTCATTCATACTCACTCATTCTTCATACATTAAACCACTCATACCAGACATCAATAGATACGAGATAAAACTACCAGATAAAAAACTATTACAAATTTGAAGTACACAATTCATCAACAAATTAATTATTATCCACAAAGATTTGTGCAAAACAGTACATGTGACCACAGAGAATCTTATAAGTGGTCCGCAGTTGAGGGGGGCCCAAAAGGTCTTCAAAAGTGGCCTCATCTCTAACACTACTTTGGCCCTGGATTGCTACCTGGCATTTTCGTCTTCTCAGTTTCCTTTTTGGTGTAGTGCTTCTGTAGTTGAGGGCTGAAACTAGTTATACTTTCTTTCCTTTTTTCCAATGTTCATTTGCAGCTTCCTGTTGGATATGTGCTGCGTCGTCCCCTTCCTCCTCTGTCGAGGAATTGGTGGTTTCGACACGTCGGGCGCTGGCCTGTTTCTTTTTCTTTCCTGCACTCTTGTCCTGGGGTGCTTGCGGTAGTTGCTGTGGCACTCCTGACAATCTGCATGCCTTGGGGTAGTGGTCTTTTCTGCCACATGCGCCACATGTGGTACCTTGAGCCGGGCAGTTGCGTCGTCCGTGATATTCCCTTCTCGCTCAGCACCATACTCCTCAGTTTTTCTGAGTGAATCCCGTTTATGAGTTGCCATTGGATTTCCTTCTCTATGTCCATGGATTCACATGAGATTGCGAGCTTCGGGAGTCTGGTGTGGTAGGCATCCAGCGTTTCCTCTTCCATCTGGATGGTTGTGCAGAATATAAATGTCTCATAATCTGGATTAAGCTGGGGCATGAAGTGGGCTGTCAGGGCGTCCTTCGTTTGCTGGTAGACGTCAAGGCCATCCGTGATTGCCAGTGAATTGAAGATGCATAATACTTCATCCCCCACATTCAGTAATAGGTGCGATCTAATTCTTCTCGATGTAGTAATGTCTTTGCATTCCATTGCCATCTCGAACTTCTGTAACCACAACTGTCATAGTGGGTCAACTGATGACGGGTCAGTGTATGGGTCAAAAGGGTAGAGTGCAACGGTTGATCCACCTTGCGGGCGGGCCTGCGGCGTGGACGGCGACAAGTTTGCGGTCATTCTGGAAGGTGTACCGGGCCTGGGGGTGGACGTGCCTGATGCCATGTTGATAGTTTTCTCTCACCTTGGGGCGCTCTTGGGAGTGTTCTTGGCTTCCCCTGCGTGTGTCCACCTGTTGGGCGTGATGTTACTCCTTCTCCCCATCCAAACCTCCCGCTGTGTGGCGTGGATACTTTCAGGACTCGTCTGGCAGTGTGATCGAGATTAGTCCAGGACGAAAAGAGGAGAGAAAAAGATTTTTAAAAAATATATATATATTTCTTTTTGGGTGGGAGTTTGGGTGCCCCCACCGTGTTCCTAAAAATGTCGCCCTTGTGAAAGGCTTTAAGTGCTGGGCGGCGGCGTCACGCGCGCCGTTGGGTTCGCTTCCTCGTCACCAGTGTTATGTCCCTGATTCTGGCCGAGGCGTCCGCGGGAAGCAGGGAGGGTAGGCCCGGACAGCTAGGCCTCGCTGCGCAGCTCCCGCTGGAGCAGTAAGGACACGGACACTCTCGTGTTGCTGTCCTGCCCCGGAACTGCCTCTGCGGAGTGGGGGCGGGGCTTTTATTAGAACGCCTTGCGTCACCGCCTAGTGGGACGCAAAGCGGATATAACAGACGTCACTGTAAGTAAAAACAGGGATTGGACCCCTTGAACATTATCCTGTACCACCTTCTATTTTCTAAACACACTGTTTTATGTAACAGTGCCCGAATGGATTTATTTTCGGGATTCTTTCCCGAATTCAATTTTTTACAACAATCCGTTCGACTATGACGTCACCCGCGCATGCGCATGGTGACGTCAATGCGTTAGGGACTCTCTATTAATATAGATGTCTGTAATGGCGCATAAGAGAAAGTCGCAGCCTCCAAGCTAGTGAACATTCTGTAAATTGGACAACCAACGTTGAAACACTAGACTGTTGCAATCGCTACGGCCCGTTTGTGGCGGGGCGATCAATGGCCCCCTAGACGTGTTTTGGGCCAGAGGCGCCACGGATAGAGGTGCATGACAGAAGGATAGTGGCCGCGATGAACCGTCAAGGGAATATCATAATGAGTTCTGTCTGAATGAGGGAGTTGCAGCCATCAGTAACAAACTTTAACTTTAATTTTAATACATTTGTATAGCGAGACCATGAACCCGAAGGCGTGAGGGCACTACAGAACACAGATAACAAAAACAGGAAACATATTCATAATGTAGGGCTGAACGAGATTATATCACTGGCATATCGGTCGTTTAGTGGAACAGGTGGTTCTTTAATCTTTTTTTAAAGAATTCTAACAAACAGGATATTCCAGTTGATTAAACAATGTCACCCAGGGAAATGCTGGTCGAAGAACTTCATTGCTTCTTCTGGTATAGTGAAGGAAAGACAGAGGGCCTCATTATAAGTCAGGCGGTAAGGGGTTAACGGCGCCGGTAAAGGTGCCGGCGCTGTCAAATCCGTACAGCCTGATTACGAGGTCCCCTCGCGGGACCCGCTCTGCACGTCTGGTTTTATGGCATGTGGATAACAGCTTAAATTGAATGCTTGCTCCTACTGGAAGCTAATGTAGCTTTTTCCTTGCTGCAGTTGTTGGCTCTGAGCACTTCATCTGAAAGATGATGCGAATGGCTTTCGTTCTGAATTTTCTGCACTATCCTGCTCCACACCTGCACTATCTTTGCCGTCGGGGCCGGGCTGCCTCTGCCCAGGCCCACATCGCAGTCCAGCGCACCTCCCCACAGTCTGCTGGCTTGCAGTCACAGGAGCTCCGGGTTATTTCCCTGTGCCGGCGTCCGTCTCCTCAATCATCTGCCGGCCCTACGAAGCCGCTCCAGTGGCTTTCGCTTTCATTCCTTTGTTGACGGCCCTCTTGGAGACAATGTATCTCGCGGCCGCGTTTGCAATCTAGTGATACTTTCAGCTCGCTGCATTCAATTCACTCGATCATTGCCCTGTGTGCAGTGCACACGTTCCGACGCCCGTGCCGTTACTCCTGGAACTTTTGAAGCATTTTGTAGCGTAGTTTTAACGGATCATTGTCGGATCCTCTGGAGCCCTACAGGAAGCACGTCCTACTCCATGGCTGCCCAAGCCACGCCCCCTCCAAGCAACGCCTTGTTACGCTCACCTGGTCTCTGCGGGGACGTTGGGGCATGGTTGGAGCCCTCCCTGGATTCGGCTCCCTGGGATCGGTTCTCACCCCCAGCTGCTGCCAAGTATACTTTTCTGGATGCTGGTACTGCCCCTGATATATAGTATGGGCGAGCTCTCCGTCCTGCTTCTCATCAGCAGGGGTGCTTCAAGAAGACTCAGTTGCGTCACTGGTCCGTAGATGTGGTGGACCAGGCCGGCTGTGACCAAACCACTTTGAAGGTAAGAGTCTTTATGATGATTATTGTTCATATTAGCATTAATGTCTTGTCACATGATTTAAGTTTGTACTCTTAATAATGTCTCTTTCTCCCTTATAGATGATGGCAGCCCAGTGGAGCCGTTGCGCCGGTGGAGGACTTCACAGTGTTCCTAAGAAGATAACCAGTTGGGATCCAAAGGTAAGCGCTAGAGGCGATATGTCATATTAGCGAATGTCTCTATTAGGTTTTTAACCTTATTTGTTTTTTCCTCCTGCAGGTGCAGTCTGGCGGCACTTGGAGAAGAGTTGCGGTGCACAGACCTGGCGGCGGGTGAAGGTTGCCTGCAACCGCGATGAAGCTGGCCGCGTAGAACTTCGGAGTTGGTGTCCGAGCTGAAGGTCAGGCAAGGCGCGCAGTCGGTGGTTGTATTCCACGAGCCAAGTAAGTACGCCCTGGACGATCGCGGATGGAGTCACTGCGAGCAGGTAAGAGACGCTTCAGCGAAGATTCAGCTGGTTCTGATGGAGAAAACGGGTAAGTGGCACCTCCGTGATTTTTTGGCTGGCTATGCAGGTAAGATGCTTCTCCATGATGGTTTCGCTGGACGACAGGTAAGATGCTTCCCCGCGATGGTTTCGCTGGACGACAGGTAAGATGTTCCTCCGAGATGGTTTGCTGGAAAACAGGTAAGAGGCTTCTCCAAGATGGTTGCACTGGAAAACAGGTAAGATGCTTCTCAGGCGGTGGTGAGCGTTATGCTGCTTAGGCAGAATAACGTGAAGCCTAGGCTACGGACGGGGCAGGCTTAAATAGCCTGGCCCCGGCCACGCCCCCTGGCTCTGCTAGATGGTTCCACCCTGCCACTCCCAAATGATGATGCACGTGCAGCTTCATTGATTCCTATGGCCACGCCCGGCCCAAATGCATGTGGTTGACTGATGTGAGATGGAATGACATGAGCCCAAGGGAAAAAGTGTGCAGAGCACACTTTCTTATGAGCCTGGCACCAAAGGTGTCAGGACTGGGTCCAACTGGACGCTTTAGGGGATGTGAACTGGGGTTCCTGACCAGTGGCCATGACACGCCTGCATATTACTTCCGTAAGAACATCTGTGTACCATTCCCAGACAGAGGGTCTGGTAGAAAGATTTAACCAGACTTTAAAGACTATATTGAAGAAGCTCGTAGAACAGGATGGGAAAAATTGGGACCAAATGATTCGTTGGGCCTTGTTTGCTATAAGGAAAACACCACACTATAAGGAAAACTATAAGGAAAACGGCACACATGAGCAAAGCAAGTTAGAACTACATACACCAGCAGTATTGTACGCCTCGTACGCTATTTCTTCCGTCCCCAGGTGCGAACGCACCTGCACGAACGGAACTGTGAGTCTGTGCGGGTCCGTGCGCAGACGTGCTGACGCTCCTACACACTAGGCTCCTTGGTTCCTGCTGTAAACATGAAAGCCATAGGTAATGTTAATATTGTTTCCCAGGAGTATACACTGGAAACCAACTTAGATAACCTGCATTCAGCAGCTATGTGTGGAGCCTCCAGTAGTACACCAGATCTAGGCAGTACTAACGGTAATAATGTTAGTAAACCATGTAAAACTGATAGATTGAAATCTTCACCAGGGACCGACACCCTACCTCCTGAACTCACCATAGTTCTATGGAACACCCGCTCCTTAGTAAGACACATCTTTGATATACATGATTACATCCAGGAGCATAGAGTAGACATTATGTGTCTTACTGAAACATGGCTCACTGATGTCCACGGACCCTCCATAGAACAGGTGATCCCCCGGGTTATGTATTCTTTGGGAAACATTGCGAAAGAACTGTTGGGGGTGGAGTGGCTATTATATCAAAAAAACAGCTGGGGTTCTACGAGGTTAAAATAGAATGTACAGAGAGCGACATCATCCATGTTAAACTGATATCTAATCCTAATCACAGTTTGAACCTGGTACTTCTTTACCGGCCACCTGGGGATTCGGACAGCTTTAATGATGATATTGTTAATACTGTCACACGCATGATAACCACAAATGCAGGTTTGGTCATCCTGGGCGATTTTAACCAATGGAAAGGCAACAAACGGGACAGACATGCATTCGAGTTAGAAAAAATGCTAAAAAACCACCATATTACAGTTCATAACACTGAAACCATGCACAATAAGGGTCATATATTATATTGGATCGGCAGTGCAAATATACAGATTGAAAATATTACAACCACGCCGTGTATCTGGTCGGACCACTTCTTTGTTGCATGTGTGTTGAGACTTCCGTCCATAGCACGGAGAGTGCATGAACCCTCATACACAGTAAAAATGCAAAACCTCAAGGGCGTTACTGTCCCTATTTTAGCTGGATGTATGCAATATTTGGTGATCAAAACCAATGATTTCGATGGTCCAGAGACTCTTATAAATAACTATAATGAGGAGATCTCAGAAATGCTTGCCAAACATACCCCATGAAATATGAAACTGTTAGAGACCTACCTAACCGCCACAAATGGTTCTCTCCAGCTTTGGCTGAGTTTAGGACTAGTAAAAGATAGGCTGAACATACCTGGCGCAAGGATAATTCCGCAATGAACTTGTTGGCCTGGAAATCCATAGAGAAGCAGTATAAGATTAAGATCATCCAGGCTAACAAAACCTTCTATAACGATCATATTAGCCTGGCTGGAGATCAGACGAAATAACTTTTTCGCATCTTCAGATCATGGGAAAAACCCACTGTTTCTAGTCCCTCTGTTAATCCCACAGTTCATGACTGCAACAGAGTACAGAAGGCATTTGTGGACACATTATTAAAAGCACAAGATAAAATTAAGAAGGAAGCCCTGACATCCCCACCACCAATCTTGATACGTAATCAAACTCCGACTGAGACACAAGAAATCTGTGTCAATCCACTAAAAACCCAGATAAATCAGAAACCTGAAACCATAACTTTACCTGACCCATCCATAGGTTTCAGATTTAAGGAATCTACTACAGCTGAAATGCTTAGTATACTTAAAACCATGCACCCTACCAACTGGCCGGGAGAATGGCTCCCATCAAAATATATATTAGAACACAAGGATTTGTTTGCACCCTTCCTTTGTAGATTTGCAAATTCCTCCTTTCGGACTGGTGTTATTCCCCAGTCAATAAAGAGTGTAGCAGTCACACCGCTGTTAGAAAAAGTGGGAGTGGAACCCACTGATGCGGCTAACCTAAGACCCATTACTAACACCCTTTTTTTTCTTAAGCTTATTGACAAAGCAGCCACTATACAGTTACAGTCCTATGTCCAGACCGCCTGCATATTACATGTGAAACAGTCAGAGTTCAGGAGCTACCATGGCACTGAGAGTGCACTTCTGAACCTACAGACTCACATGCTCTCGAAGTTGGAGTATAGCAAGTCAGGGCTGCAGATGTTGTTAGATCTATCGGCAGCCTTTGACTTGCTTGATCATGAAATACTACTTAATCGAATGCAAATCGCTGGGGCCTCTCTATGGATGGTATTATTTGGCTGAGACCATTCCTGGAGGGTCGCCAATCGCGAGTGCATCGGGGTGACAGTGCCTCCGAGTCACAAACCATAACATGTGGAGTGCCCCAGGGGGCATGTCTTTCCCCCTTGCTGTTTAATATCTACATCTTCCCCCTTTGTGGTGACTTAGAATCATTCGAGCTATTCTTCTATAATGATGCCGATGATTTTCAGTTGGTCCTAGATATTACTAGTGATCATGAGAAAGACCAACAAATGATGGACACAGTATATCTTTTCATAAAACGCTGGATGTCTACAAATTGGCTTTGTCTAAATGCGGTTAAGACCGAGTTTATGTTATTTGGCCCTCGGCAGGCCCAAATCAAGCTAGGTCAGGAGTATATCGGCTTCATTATAGACGGTAGCCATATCAAGGTAGTACAGAAGGTAAAGACACTAGGCACATACATGGAACAAAGTTTAGATTGTGAAGCCCATGTAACAGCTATTACCACCAGTACTAATTATCACCTTAAAGTACTTAGGCAAGTTGCACCACTGGTGTCAATAGAACATCGCACCAAACTTGTGAGAGCGGTTATCCTCCCACGTGTAGATTATTGTAATGCTCTTCTAGGAGGTGCAAATAAGGCCGATGTCCAACAACTGGCACACAGTGTTGTGCAGCCCCCGAGCGCACGCAGCGTGTGCCTGAGCGGCACACACATGAAGGAGCGGGCGGGTGATCGCGCCAATTACAGTAGTGCGAGGTGCGCGCCCGAACATCAGCTGATTTAAATGAACTCCAGATGGAGCTGCCAGCCATGAGGAACGAACAATGCCGGCATGTGGGGATGAACTGTTGCCCCTGTGACTGTAAGCCGCATGGATACACCAGGAGAAGCTGTGCTGCGACGCGGACCCTACGGAGGGTGAGTCGCTCCTGAAGGCAAGGGCCCGAGGGCAGTGGGAGTGCGAGGAGAGGGGCGGGCACACGGCGCTGTGCAGTCCTCACCCGTGTACAGCAGGAGCCCCAGCGTCACACTGACAAGTGTGCGGGCAAGGCGATCCTGATGAGGGAACAGGCTGGGAGCCCTGGAAGGCAACAGTGGCGCTAAGCGCGCGCCTGAATATGAAGCAGCAGAGCGCACCCTGCGCGGGGACATGGCAGTAGATGGGCCATGCTACAGTGGATGGGTGAAGCGCACGCCCAGCATGAATTCATAACCGTAGCACTTTGAGGAGAAGTGCCAAATAGGACACGGCGGCAGCCTAAAGAGCACTATGGTGGCTGCTGACGGTAGGAACAGACACCCGGCAGCAGAGACTATTGGAAAATATGGGGTATGAATACTGAATCGGCTCTAATGGAAGCACCATTGCGCCCCTGGCAATGATGAGGGCCTGATAATCGGAGCTGCTGGCACTATGGAGGGCTGGAATGATTAGTGGGCCTATGAGAAGTGCAAGGAGTACACAGCGGACGTCACCACGCACAGCAAGGCATGCATAGTGAGCTCAAGCGGCTGGGGACACAGTGATGCGCTGCACATAAGGAGCCTGGAAACTAGGTGTCTATACCAAGGTGTAGAGTGGTCTCTAGGATGCAGTGAGACACTTTGATGCGTGGGAGAACAAAACCCACTCTGAGTAGGAGCCCAGTACACATAAGCTAACGCCAGGGCTCCTCTAGGACGGCTGCCCCATACCAGTGGAGGTACACTGGAGCCGAGCTAATACAGATAAGTAGGACTGCACAACTGAGGCCAGTCAACCTCGGGTGTGTAACTGAGGCTGCAAGATGACGGGGCGAGGGGCTGTGAGCAAAAGCAAGAACAAGCAATCCACGATGGAGGCGTTCGCCAAAACACAACAATCGCCAGCGGCCATAACGCCTAAAGACTTGATAGCACCGGGGGAGAGTGCCGCAGTGACTAACAATCATCAGATACTAGCGGCCACCACAGAGCTGCAAGACTCATGGGGGACAGCGATGTCGGACCTGCGCACTTCCCTGGAGGCTAAAATAGACGCAGTAGGCATAGAAGTCACCCTGCTGAGGCAAGATGTCAGGGGGCTGGCAGAGAGAACGTGCAGCTTAGAAAGTGCGGTGAAAATCAACACGGACACTAGCACTAGCAACGCAAAGGAGATCCACGTACTTAAACAACAGGTAGCTAACCTGGAGACTCGGGCGGAGGAGGCGGAAGGGAGAGCGAGAAGGAACAATATCCGCGTGGTAGGATTGCCGGAGGGAGAGGAAGGAGAGGACCCGACAAACTACATTGAGAATCTACTCTTACAAGTAATAGGGGCTGAAAAACTCTCGCAGGGGTTTGCAGTGGAGCGCGCACACAGAGCCCTTATGAGGAAGACTAGGCCTGGGGCCCCTTCCCGAGAGATCATCGCCAAAATACTAAATTATAAAGATCACGAGAAGATATTGGAGTACTTTCGAAAAGGAGGAACGATTGAAAGGGCTTCAAGCCCCGTCACGGCGTATCCTGACTACACAATGTTGGTCCAGAGGCAACGGTACACCTATGTGGCAATCAAAAGGAGGCTACGTGCAGATGGCATAATATACATGTTTCTGTACCCTGCGAGATTGAAGGTGGTGCACAAGAGCAAAATGATTTCTTTTGATACTCCAGAAGAAGCAGCAACATGGTTGGCCTTGCAGGGTTGCCCGGAACGGGACACGGAGCAGGCCCAAGAGGAACACGATAAGTGACTGGTGCACTGCATGCATACTTATAAGGCACAGTGCGAGCACCTCAGTGGTGCCTAGACGAAGATTGATACTGTTGGGTGCGACTAAGCATGGCTAACATTTAGTTATGATACCACTGACTGGAATGAACATTGAGGACTGGAATATAGCAATATGTAAACATGCGCAGATTGAGTAGTAATGCGTAGTTAAACTGAAGTGAACAGGAGCGGCAGGGCGAAAGCACCCTACCCCCCAAATTATAGTTGTAGTAGTAGTAGGCTAGCAACTAGGGTGGCCTCACCCTGCGGAGCTTCGAGTACAGGCGAGGGCCGGAAAGGGCTAGATGCAGGGGAGCATGAGATCCATGGATGGAGCTGGGCAACAGTTAAGGGGAGTGGTGTTGGGGCAGGGACGGGATGCGGGAGGGGGGTAATGGGGAGTGGGTGTTTTTGGTTAAGGGGAGTTTAAAATTGGGGAACGAGTCTATACAGATTAGAATGGAACTCAGAGGCAGACTGCACCTGTGGGAGGAGGAATGGAAAGCGAATAGGCCATGGGAGACCTTAAAATAGTTACATGGAACGTACGGGGGCTCAATAGTTACTTAAAGAGGAACAAAGTTATGTTGTACCTGCGTAGGCAAAAAATAGATATTGCACTGCTGCAGGAAACCCACCTCACACGAGAGAGAATGGATAAGATAGCTGGGAAATGGAAGGGAGTGATGGTGGGCTCATCATACTCTGCTAATGCGAGGGGAGTGCTTATTTGGGTGGCGCCACATGTCCCTTTTCAGCGATTGCAAGTGATAGCTGAGACGGACGGGAGGATGGTTATATTGAGGGGACTAGTGGAAAATAGGGAGGTAAGTATAGTCAATACGTACGCCCCGAACCAGAACACAGCGGCGTACATCAGAACATTGTGTACTAATTTGAGCGCATGTGTGGGAAGTGCGATGATCTGGGGAGGGGACTTCAACTGCGTACTGAATCCAAGGGTAGACAGATCAGATGGGAAGATGGATAGACCGGCCCTGCCGCTAAAGCGTTACAGTCATTGCTGAGGGACTTCGGTTTGGAAGATGCATGGAGAGTGAGACACCCCCAGGAGAGGCAATACTCACACTATTCTGCCCCACAGCAGTTATCCTCTTCACCTCGCCTGAAATGATAGCGGAAATTATGCAAATAGAGTACAAGGCTAGGGTCCTTTCGGACCACTCGCCCCTGGTTCTCGAATGGCAATACTGCCCCCCGAGAGCAAAGATCCCGACATGGCGTCTACGAGCGGAAGCGCTGAGAGACCCCTTCTTTAGGGAGGACATAAGGGAGGAGATTGTGAATTATTTTGAAACAAATACTGGGAGTGTGGACTCAGCGGGAACATTATGGGAGGCCTTTAAGGTAGTGATGAGGGGAGTAGCCATAGCAAAATCTAGGGGCCTACAAGGTGGGATTCTGGCTGATCTACGGGAGACGGAGGAGAAACTGGAGGAGGCTTTAAGAGGCGGAGATGACACAGCAGAGAAGGTGGAATTGACACTCAAGCTACAGCAGAAATGTGTAGAACACTGGGACAGATTGTGTAACCTCAATTATAAAAAATATGTAGAGAGACAGCATGCGGGTGGTGATAAGCCGGGGAGACTTTTGCCATGGTTATATAAGAGTGAGACTCCCAGAGTCCCAATCAGGACCATAGAGAGAGAGGACGGTAGCGTAGTAGACACCCAAGAGGGAGTCAATCAAGCTTTTATGGACTATTATAATGTACTATACGGAGATGATGGTGAAAGTAGTCGTGCTATGATGAGAGAAACGTTGGAGGACATAGGATTGCCAAAGATAAGTGACAAAGAGAGAAAGGAACTAGATGCACCAATTACCTTAGAAGAGCTAGGGGAGGTGGTGAGGCATCTGCCTACTAGCAAGAGCCCGGGGACCGATGAACTCTGAAGTGAGTTTTATAAAGTGTACATAGAAGAGGTTCTTCCCCCATTGCTAGAAATGCTAAACGAAGCGATTGAGACGGGAAGTTTACCTGAATCATTGAGAGAGCACGTCATAATACCGCTCCCCAAGCCCAATAAGCCTGGGCACAGCTGCAGCTCCTATAGACCCCTGTCCATCCTCAATCAGGACAGCAAGATATTGACTGCTGTCCTAGCAAATAGACTGAAGAAGGTCATTGGCAAACTAATACACCCAGATCAGACGGGCTATGTCCCAAACAGAAATATTACCAATAACCATAGACGGCTCCATAGAATTGTTGAGAGCGGTGGCGAAAAGGATGAGGATATGGCGATTGTGTCTTTGGACGCAATAAAGGCCTTTGATTCAGTTAAATGGCCATGGCTTCTTGCAGGCCTGGAGTGTATGGGTTAGGGCATGGAAATGTAAGGTGGGCAAAGATATTGTATAGCGAACCACTGGCTAGCGTTAAGACAGGATCTGTGATATCGAAAATGTGGCAGCTCAGCAGGGGCACCAGGCAGGGATGTCCGTGGTCCCCAATGCTCTACATACTGGCCCTGGAACCTCTTGCAATATACTTGAGACAACAATATGAAATCATAGGTATTGCGGTAAAAGGGGAGCGACATCTGATTTCCCTGTACGCTGATGACATGTTGTTGTACTTGCGATACCCAGAAGAAAATCTCCAGTACATTTTGAAAGTGATGGAGAGATTCGCTGGGTTGTCCGGTATAGCAGTGAACCCCCAGAAGTCCAGCATGTTCCCATTGGGGAGGTACATAGGGATTCCAGCGGAGCGATTGCCTGTATTGCAGGTACCATGGGCGGTCAGCACTTTTCGGTATTTAGGGATCAATATATACCATAATGTGGAAGAGGAGCATAGGTGCAACACAGTAGTAGCCATTACAAAAATTGAGAAGTGCATGCAATTCTGGGCCAAGTTACCCTTAGCAATGATGGGCCGGGGAGCAATGCTAAAGATGGTGGTTCTGCCAAGGCTTCTACACTATTTTGGGAATATACCATACCTGATCCCCAAGAAGTTCTTCACCAAACTAAATAGCATGTGTAGGGATTTTTTGTAGCATGGCACGCGGAATAGAGTGGCGTTATGGAAGTTACAGAATTTTCATGACAAAGGTGGGATAAAACTGGCCAATTATGAGGTGTATTATGTGGCAAGCCAGTTGCAATATGTCGCCAAATGGCTTTCTGATGAGGAAACCTCGGAATCTAGGCTGTTTGGGTGAGATTGTGGACCATTTTATTTGAAAGAAATGATTTGGGTACCCAGGGCGGAAATGATGGGGCGCCCTAAGATGCTGCTATTAGGGTGGAAGATATGGTGTAGGGCATGCCAGATGATGGAGAACCCGTCCCCATGCTCTCCGCAGGTGCCACTGCTTGTATTAACGGGTGCAGATGTGCAGCTGAGAATGATAATCAGGAGCCACTGGGAACCGGTTGGGGTGGCAACAATGGGAGACATTTGGCAGGAGGGCGCTATTATTACTTTCGAGGAGCTGCAAGAAGAAAGTGGGTTGCACGAAGGCCAGTACATTACATATTACAGAATGGTGCAGCGAATTAAGAGAATATGGCCTGAAACAGTGGAGGAGGAACCAGATGCCACTATAGATATGATATATGACATAGCAGAGGGGGGGGTCATGAGATCTCCAGAATATATGAAATGTTGATGTCTAAAGTGGGGAAGGAAGTCACGCAGGTGAGGATGGACTGGGAAACGGATGTTGGTGCCCCGATGGAGGATGGGATGTGGGAACGGGTACAGGGGTATCATAAGAAGGTGTCTAAAAAGGCGAGACTGAAACAGATACAACTATATATTACGCATAGGGCATACATGACACCTTGGAGGATATAGAGGTTTGAGAATGCAGGACGGCAAGCATGCCCCAAATGTGATGAGGAGAACGTGGGCATGGTTCATATGTTCTGGTCATGCCCGGTCATAGAATGTTTCTGGGGTGCAGTGAAAGAGAAACTGGGGAAAAAAGGGGTTAAGATTGTAGTGGACACAGTGTGGGCCTCAGGGGAGTTGCTAGGTCTGGAAAAGACCCGGGGCTAAGCTGATGTCGGAACTGTTGGGACTGGGGGCTAGCTAGTCTTTTGGCTGTAGCTCCTGAGATTCTATCCAGGGCTACAACCAAAGGATCAGGGGCTATAGCCCCCTTAGCCCCCCTAGCAACACCTCTGGTGGGCCTGTCTGTTGGGGGGGTTTCCAAGATCACGGAAGCTCAAGCATGTCAGTAAACTAAAGGACCTGGCTTATGTGCTTGCAAAAAGGAGAATTGCCATGGGTTGGAAGACCTGCCATATGCCAAATGTGGAGGTGTAGTGGAGAGATTTACAAAAATGGGCGGAAGCAGAAACCATGGTATGGCAAGAGGCTAGTAACACAGGGGGGGAGGAGGAGACGGAGTCCCTGATGGCCTGGAAATTATTGATAGCTAAGCTGTTTGGGTCAATTGAAGACCCGGCAGGCATTATAGAAGGGGAGACCGTACCACAGGACGCAGAAACAGAAGGTTAAAAGAAACAGACTCGTAAAGGGGGGAGGGAAAGGGAAGCAGCGACTAGAATTTGTGGAAGTATAATGAAGCGGCTTAAGGTTGCACTGCTTGTTTGGTTTGTATGGTTTTGTTGTGTTAATAAATCAATAAAAAAAATGTTTTTTAAAAACAAGGTGTTGCTTTACTTCGCCCTTCAACTTACTCATGAAAGAGGAACCTTGGTCTGTTAATATTTGTTTTGTAAAATCTACCCTGGGTAAAAAGGTAGCAATGTTTTAAAATGTTCTGAGTTGTATTGGTTCGGAGTGGAAAAACCTCAGGGTACTGTTACGCTCACCTGGTCTCTGTGTAGGCGTTGGGGCATGGTTGCAGCCCTCCCTGAACTTGAATCACCCCCTTCAGGCCTCTCCCTCAGTAGAAAAGCTGTGAGCGGTGGTACGTGGTGATACTGCTCCTGTGAATTATGGAAGATACACTCTGCGTCCTGCTACTTCTGGCAGGGGCGCGTCAAATGGGATCTAGTTCCTTCACTGATCCCTGATAAGGATTAGTCCAGTCCAGCTGCGACTATGCTTCTCCTTATGATTGGTAAGTCTTTCTTGAGCTCTTGTGGTGCTGTTCGTTCTGTTTAATGTCTTTATATGTTGGTCCTATTTATGCCCGCAATAATGTCTCGCTTCTGTTTTCTTCCCTTAGATGGAAATGCGGCTTCAAGGCAGCTGTGAGACGCAGCCGGATGGAAGATGGATGCTACCGCAATGTTCGACAGCAGGTAAGTGATGGTTTAAGGAAATCGCAAAGTATGGTGAAGCGCAACCTTAAACTGACTGTTTTTTCGATGTGTAACCTTGGCTTCTGTTTTTCCTTGCAGGTGCTGCTGTCGACGATGGAGCATATCGTGCTGCGGTGCCAAGATGAAGATTCCGGCGTTCCGGAAAGTGTAAAGATGAATACTCGGTTTGCCGAAGAGATGTACAGGTAAGAACAGCTTTCCCCAGTTGGTGAGTATGCTGGCAGGAAGCAGGACGTCCAGGAAGCAGGAGCTTCAAAGGTAAGTCTGACCTCAGGCAACGGTGAGCGTTACGTTGCTTGCAAGTGCAGAATAACGTGAATCGTCTGTCTTGAGGACAGGGCAGTTTATATAGTTGAGATCGTGGGCACGCCCATGAGGGCCAGTTTACCAGCCACACCCTGCCACTCCTAAAGAGTGAGCACGTGCGAAGGCAATCCATTAGCAGCCACACCCAAGAATACACTTGGGGCTGCTTAAAGGATGGAATGTTCAAGGTTAATGCATCCTGCTTAATGGATGGAATGTTCAAGGTTAATGCATCTGAAGTGATATGTCCATAATAAAAGCTTTTTGGTGTTAAATGGATGCTCTTGTTTACTTTTGTTTATGAGCCTGGTGCCAAAGGCGTCAGGACAGTGTCCACCCAGGTCTCCTGTGCATACAACTCCTGCATGCCTGTTCCCCTGACTTCATGACCATGACAGGTACCTGGTTGCGTAATCAACTATGACGAGAATGTACTTGTTCCCTATCTTGGAGGTTTCCAAGGGACTCTGACAAACAAGACGGTGTCTCACCCGCTAGTCCCCGGGGATCTGTCATCCAGGTGGTCAGGACACAGCCATCGCTTTTGGGTCCAGTTCCTGGGGGTGGACCAGTGCTGGATGATCACCTGGATGGGGGGGTCTTTGGGGTGTGGGAGTGGGACACCGAACGGTGAGACGCAGTATCCCCTTTCCTCTAACACCTCAACTCAACCCCCCCCCCTCATTTCCTGACACAAACATTTCCTCACGGACAGCTCACTGTGAGAGAAAACAGACTAACACCCGAGCTGTATATCTGACATGTCCCAATACAAGGGTCAGGCAGTGTCAGGCATTTACTGATAATTAGACACACCTGACTTCCATCACACTTCCCAACACGGATAAAAGGTGGAGCACAAACGCATACTCTGGGCAAGGCAGAATACACAAGGAAGCAGCAGTTCCAAGATGGCAGTTTAATACGAGGAGAAAGACAGCAAGACAGAGAGGGTTGCAAGGTGGGAAGTGCCCTTGACCTTTTCAGAGAAGAACTGCGACTTTCAAGAGCCCTCGAGAATAAGAAACATAAGCCCGGGAATTAAAGCTGAAGAATGGTGCAGTGTGTGTCGAACGTACTGGGGCCCTCCCGCATCAATAGCCAAGGTGGGGAGGAGCGATTGCCGCTGTGGTATTGTCCTTGGCACCTACAACAAAGCAGCGCGAGTAAAGTCAGCAAAGCCGGTGAGTCGAGGAGACTGATAGCAGACCCTTCTGTGTTAGAACTAAGGTGCGAGCGGCAACATTGTATGAAGAAATCTGCAAAGAAGGCGTGTGAGGCGTATATAATGAACAACATGAATATAATTGAATATCTATCCAAGGAGTGACTGAACTTTTAAAACCAAGATAGATACCATATACAGAGTTGTCCGGCACCATGTGGGTGCTCATTTGAAGGTCTCTCTTAGGTATCCAACTGAGAGTGTAACATTGTTGAACTGTGAAATCAAAGTGGTCCTGCAACGGGTCAAGCTAAACCCTGTGCACATTCGAAAATCTTCGATAGCTAATATGAACTGAAATTGGTCCGAGCCTTGCCGAGGGAGACTAATTGTGTAAAAGGGATCTGAACCCGGCTGAGGGGGATCCGGGGTGAACTGTGAGTCACCCGAGAAAAGATATTCTATAAGCATTGGAGAAGAGGATCTGAGCTTGGAAGAGGGTGATCCATGCAAAGATTGTGGCATAAAAAGGATCTGAGCCTGAGCTGAGGGGGATCCACGGTGAAGAGTGACTCACCTGACTTGAGTATTTGTAACGGAATGTTTTGTTTGTTTTGGTACATCAGGCCCTCTGAATCAAGTGACTTTGATAACTTAAGAGACTTGGGCACAGAAGCTCCTGATGTTGGTAATGGAACTGTGTCCTTGTGCCGAAGAACACGAGAGTGTGCTATGCTCGAGTAAACTGCCTTGTCCTGTGCTGAAAATGTGGGGAAGGGAGGCCAACGGCCTGGACATCTGACTTATCATTTTGTGAACACTTCTTTATTTTTCATGAACCTTTTCCCTCACTATTTGTAATTAGTGGTAAGGATTGACAATATGTTTTTTTTTAGTATAGTCCCTTTTTATTTTGACGAGGCTCCACTAGGACTGCATTATTATTATTTGATGGTTGTAGCTTGCTTCCATCTGTAGTTTTAGGATTAGATGGGCGTTTATCACACCTTTGTCAAAGTTCAATAAAAACCCTTGAACTTGTGTCTGTATTGTGTGGTATTTCAATTATCGTGAGAGGTTGTAATGGTGCAGGGGGTGGTAAATGACTACTAGTTTTATGACAAATATCACAAGTTTGTATGAATGTTTTGATATCTGAATGGATACCTGGCCAATAGAATTATTGAGAATTTGGACTTAAGTTTTTGCTTGCCCTAAATGTCTGCCAGTTAAGCGAGAGTGGGCGATCCCTAGGACCTTTGGGACCATTAAGAGTTGTCACAAGTTTCTCCCCTTCTCACCTGTTTCTCCTTACTTGCGACCTTCTTGGAAGTGGCTTCCTTCTTTCGTACTGTCCGAGACTTGTATAGGCCTGGGCGCGGGTCTTTGGATTCCAGCGTGAGTGCTTGGTTGCCCTTCGCTAGGAAGCGTTCAATATCCAGGACGTGGACCCAGGATGGAGATAGAGTCCAGGCTCGGAAGGAACTGAAGCGTCGGAGAACCGAGCACAAGATTAATCCAGGAATGAACCATGGAAGGAGGAAAGGAAGGAAATGAACGGGTACCAGGAATAGGAAGGCGGAAAAAACAAGGAATCAAAAAAGACCACGGAGCGGACTGCGACAACACACGTCTAACTACTCCAAGCAGTAGCGTTGAGACGCGCGGCGCTGCGGGGGTGTGGCTGTTTTCTAGGAAGTTGAACGTAACGTGCAAGGGCTGGTGTCCAGTGTTCCAAAACCGTCGGCCATGTTGGAAGGATCACAGACTTCATACCGCGGTGCATCATGGACCATGAAGTCCAAACGGACGAATTCGGCGGTTCATGACAAGAGTGGCTTTTGGTGTTTTTGTTCTCTTGATCTCGATTTTTGTGGCTTTTGACCTTTGCTCTGTCTACTGGGTTGCTTTTTGGATTATCCTAACATTTTGGCTGCCTCTGAGTTATTTACTTCTGGTTTGTGACCCTGGTTTGTACCTTCTGTCTTTGAAGGAACTTTGGACTTTGGATTTCTCTATCTGGATTACGTCCCTGGAATTTGCTGCTGGAACATTGGACTGTACTTTACCATCCTGTTCCTTTCATCTACTAGAGGGAGGTTTTTCCTGCTCCTGGTTTTATTTTCCCTCTCTTCCTTCGTTTCACCTCCTGTGCCCAGTTAGGTAGGTTATTTACCTGTCTTCATACTCTGTTGTTCTACGAATTACTGTGTCCTAACATCCTTCTTCCTTTACAGCTGCCTGGGAATCTGGTGCTGCAGTTCCAGTCCACCTGTGGCTTTAATAACTGGTTAGCGAGTTGCTTTGTCTTCCCTGACTGGTGCTTGGGGACGGAGGCATTTAGTCCACTCGGGAGTCCACGTCTTGACAATAATAAGTGTTTAATAACTGTTCAGAGCCAGGGACGTAATTTCACCAAAATGCCAGGGATAGCGGAAGTGACATCACACAACCCTTCACAAGAAGTGATGTCATTTGGCCCCACCCCGAAGTGACATCACGGGAAGTGATGGAACATGACCTTTCACTCCTTGACAAAAGAGGAAGTGGCATCACATAGCATTGTTCCTAAGAACACAATGAAAAATATGGTTGCGATCTCACTGTAATGTGATATACATTTCATATAAGAATGGATCACCATATGTATCATTAATATCAATGTGTATAGGCCCATATTACCAAATTACTGTGAATGTAAGCAGACGTCCAAGGCCAAATAATAATTATGTGTTATATGTGTTAGCCACCAACACCCAAAAGGAACTGTTTAAAATCATACACGAAATAAGAAACCCTACTGGTTGCAACAATGCTCTGATACCTTCACTGAAGCTATGCAATGACCTTGCAGACCACTTCAAAGACAAAATCGCCACCATCCAACAAATCATACAAAGCAGACTTGTTGACTACAACATGTGACCCACCCAGCCATCCAAGGATGACCAGAACAAACTCCAAAGCTTCCCCCAATTATCAGCGGAGACATTCGTCAAGCTGGTAAGCAACAGCAACAAAGCAGGCTCCCCAATGGAGCCATACCCCCCAGACATACACAAATCAATCCTCACACAAGGAACGCCCATGGAATACTACAGAAACGTTTTCAATCAATCACTTTCAACAGGGAAAGTACCGCAAACATTCAAAGCGCCATACATCAAGCTGCTCCTCAAGGACACAGCAGGAAACGTGGAAGACCTCTCCAACTACAGACCCACATGCAACATCCTGCACCCAACTAAACTACTCGAGACATATGTCTCCAGAATAACACAAGAACTCATAGAGGAGCACCAACTGCTGGACCAAGCACAAGTAGGCTTTGATCCGATGAGGGGAACGGAAAAACGGCATTGCTCTCAATCTGGGATGATCTAAAGTCTAATGCAGACTCAGACAACAGCACAGCTCTAATCCTTCTGGACCTCTCCGCAGCATTTGACACAGTCAACCCTGAAATCCTCATCGGGAGATTAGAAGAAATAGGAATCACTGACACAGGCCTACTTTTGATTAAATCCTTCCTAACACACATGACAGAAACCGTCTGGATCAAACCTTTCAAATCTAGTACAAGGAAAGCCAACTGCAGAGTACCCCATGGATCATCCTTCTCCCCATTGCTCTTCAATATATACCTGATGCCACTAATCAAACTCATCAAAAAACACAGACTCACATGCTACAACTACACAGATGACACTGAGATTGTTTACAAAATTAAAGATACGCAGGAAGAAAACAAAACGCTGAGCAATTGCTTAAAAGAGCTCTACAGCTGGATGAACCAAAACATCCTGGGCAAAACTGAAATAATGACCATAGATAAAAGCGAGGAAATCAATCAGTACACCCCATGGCTAACGGAACTGGGTACAGCACCGACTCCATCAAAGATAGTAAAAAACCTGGGAATCTTGATGGACAACGAACTAACACTTGAACCACAAGTAAACGCCATAATCAAGAAATGTTTCTTCCTGTAGGTGCAGTAAAAAGGATCCTACCATTTCTCTCTTTAACCACAAAACACTCACCATCATTGCACTCATCATGTCCAGAGTAGACTATGCCAACAGCATATACCTAGGATTGCCAGAATGACTGTTAAAAAAAACTTCAGGGCATCTAGAATGATGTTGTAAGACTCCTGCTCAAGCTACCACAAAGTGAACACATTACCCCAGTGCTGAAAATGCTACACTGGCTGCCAATAAAAGAGAGAATAAAGTTCAAAACGATGTGCATAATGCACAGGACAGTCCATGGCCAGGAAGCAGAGTTCCTAAAGGAAAAAATAACCGTCTACAACCCGACAAGATCACTCAGATCTAGCGGCGACATTCGCCTAGCACCAAAACCTTGCAACAAAAGAAAACTTGCAAGATCATCTTTCACTCGCCTGGCAACCTCGACCTGGGATAACCTACCAAAAAACATATGCAACACAAGGGGTCATTTGCAGTTCAGAAAACTACTCAAAGCTTGCCTCTTTGCTCCAGATTCAGGAGGAATCAACTAGGAAGAAAGGCCCCCAACGAAACCTTGAATACCCCTGTAGGAAACCATAAACCCTAACCTACCCCTCCATTATAAAAGTGGGAGCGAGCATGCACCGCCCACCATGTCCCACACGCCCCCAACCCTAAAGATACTTGGATAGGTGGGGACAACCAACAGATGGACAATAAGAGTCAAGTGCTGTGACCAAAACTACACCTGCCGCAGGGCAGGGGACGTAGCAGATATGAGCTAGATACACAAACCACAGGGGAAACGCAAAAGAGAGCTCCCACTACGCAGCATGCCTGCCAACTAGACGGTCAAAGTAGAATACCAAACACACAGGACAACCATAGAGGTTGAGCGCAGAAACGCGAAGACAAAGTGGTAAGAAATCGACAAATACTTGAAAGCCATTATAACCTACCTTAAAATTTAAATTTTCCCCATACTCAATATACAGAAACTCACACAACTACATCTCTGCACAGCAATTTGCACGCACTTCACCACATTGCAACCATAGACTAACAACACATAACCCGCCACAACAGCACATGGGAATTCTGGCACCGATCGAAAACCGCACTTAGGCTCAGCATATGGTGCAAACTGAACTGAAGCGGCCAACAGGACATCACAACTATCCCTCACCTATTCCCGCTACACACTACTAACCCCCCAACCCACTCACCCTCTCTTGACACCCTCTTTTTCAGATCTGACAGAGCGCCTGGGGACCACAGCAGTGGCAACGGTGCGCAGTACAAATACCTTTAACATTAACTTACGCTTAAGCGCTTTATATAGAACAGATATACATACAATATCACCCAATCTGTGTTGGTACTCATTTATCAAACTCAGAAGGATGAAAGTCTGAGTTGGCCTTGCCGGAATTTGAACCTGCAACCTGTCGATCACACACACACATCACAGCAGCGAGCGTTCAACCCATTTAGCTGTCTTACCGGCTATATCTATCTTACCGGCTAATGTAAAATGAGCAATTACATGTCTGAATGTTCTCAAAGTCAGAAAGCAAATTACACTCCACTGTAGTGGATACCATTAAACTGGTAACTGAGATTTAACAGCAGGCCAGTTCATCTGCAGGTCTGGTGCAAAGTTGGCCACATGTCAAGCCTGTGCGGACCTACTTTTCAGGGTTCAGAGGTTGGCAAAATAAATACCATTGCGAGGGTTCATAACTGTATTAAAGAATTTGGAGTGGTGCAGGGAAAGCAGCGCACTCACACGGCATCCCGTACTCTGGGCACTCGTTACCTCATACATGCAAACAAACATCCTGAACAGCATGCCATGGGAGGCAGGACACATTACAACAAAGCATTCATTGTGGCACAATGAAATCAAGCGCCACTTTATGTGCTATGGTCAAACATTTCTACACTGTACACAAACTTTTAGGCCTTTGTCAAGTGACCGAGGACAGCGAGATGGAATGCTTTATTTGCGCCTTGAAACACTTGTGTATAGGGGCAATATAAATACCCAATAAATAAAATAAATAAAATGTCCTGTTATGATCGTAACAGGGACAACGGCAGAAAAGAAACATGCTATAACTGCAACATGAGCAAAGCAAAATACATAACCAGAAATTGATGCTTATTCTGCTCTAAATTCTTTTTGGATGTTTTTTGTCTGCATTGTGAATTTGCGGTGTTTAAGAACAGACTAAATCAGTGACTCACCCCCTAAAGTGTGCCTGAAATAAACCTTTAATGGCTCTAGCAATTATTGTATAGAATTCTAGAAAGATAAAATGATTTGTTATTACTATTCTTTCTTTTTTAGGGTCACTGCTCAAAGTGTTACACTTGTGGAACCCACTGTTTTTATTTAAGAGGCCTGACCAAGTGAGCCAGCCCCTCCAGAAACAAAGAGCCACATGGTGCTGGCCACAGCCCAGGAGCTTTCATTTTTAACAATAAGGGGTAGCATGGGTGACCGCAGGGGTAGCAAGGGAGACTTCAGGGGTCACAGTTGCAACCTTTGGCAACCCCCAAATGAAGTCCCTGCTCAGAGCTTCTCCCAGCTCTGGGCTTGTAACAGGGTTCTCTTTCCCACATTTCAAGACACTTCACAATGCCAAAGGATTCCCTTCCCCAAGCTTCAAGACAGTTTGCAATGCAAAGGGGTTCGCTTCCCCATGGTTTCGAGTCTCTCAACTTTGTCGAAACACAGTTCTCAGGGATGAATTCCAGCTCCTCTGATTTGGTTACTTTTCACCGGTTTCATAAAGGTAAATTTCACAGGATTCACAAAGCACAAGTTCCTTGACTTGAAACACAAAACTTCCTTTGTATTCAATCACAGGTTTCTCTGATGCTATTTGAGTAGCTTTTCATTAGGTATGTGTCCTCGGTCTAGGTGCATGTGTCAGACCACACGGTGCACCCATTACAGGTCACGCAACCTATACACATTACTTTACACTTCTCATCAGTTCCTTGTATACACGGTACCACTGCTTTGCCACCTTTCATCTGTTAATGCTTTCCTGCATTCATATGGCGTTTGCAAATGTTCGTTCTCACAATTCATGAAGTTCCTTCATAGATTTAGAATATGCTGTTTTCCGAACAGTCCCCTGTTCATTTCTCATGGGGTCTTTAAATGGTTTCACAATTCCTCTTTAATATCTTATTCCAAAAGTCATTGCTTCTGTTCAAATTGGTATTCAAAAGTACTGCTTTCATTCATATCAGTATTCAAAAACAAATGTCCTCACGGGTTTGTTATCCCATCTGCCATGCCCAGTGTCCCCCTGTTCTAGGCTGATTCACGGGTTGTTGTACACAGCGATGATGCAAGGCTTCTGACTGCCTGTGACCGTTCAGTGATTATATTACATGAATAAAACTCTGAGCCACTGAGTAGGTTGTTTGGATTACAAAGAGAATCCAATTCTTTTATTGTATAATTATTTTTTCTTTAGGAATTTTGATAAAGGATACGTCTTCTCTCGAATCCTGCCCAGCTTCTGTAACAGGTTGTCACTGCAGGTAAGTCTAGGTAAGAGTCAAATTAGCTGCTTTAATGTCCTTTCACGTTTGTGACCCTTTTCTTCTTTCTGTGTCTTTTCTTTCATCAGTCTCTAAAGATACCTCTATCTTTGCTTGTTAATTATTTTCTTTTCCTCTCTTTGCCTTTTCTTTGTTCTCTGAGTTTTCGCTTTTCTAGTCTGTTCTCCTTTTCTTCTTATCACTTGACGAACAAATGAAACAGCTGAAGATCAAGATAGATTGAAGTTTTTAGGCTATTTTTTCTTTTAGCCCTCCTCCCCTTTGGTTTATTCTAGGACCTCCTTTCCTGGCCCCTTTCGTCAGCTTAACAGGAGCCTGGGCACATCGTTTCTCACAGAGGGCAATGGCACTTCCTAAAGTATTTCGTAGCGCAACAGCGCTTCATAAATAGTTCATAGCACAGCGGTGCTTCATAAATAGTTCGTAGCACAGCGGTGCTTCATAAATAGTTTGTAGCGCAAAGGCACTTCAGAAATAGTTCATAGCACAACGGTGCTTTATAACTAGTTCGTAGCGCAATGGCGCCTCATAAATAGTTCGTAGCACAACGGTGCTTTATAAACAATTCATAGCGCAACGGCACTTACCTTTCAACTTCACAAGCGGCTATGTTCGCCTTACCACATAACCTTTTAACTGGAAGTGCAACGGCGCTGTTTCTTTAACAATTCACCGCTCCGCTAGTCGCCTGGATCCCATCACACGGATCTTCGCCTTGACATGCGGTGCTGTATAACTCTCTCCTCTCTCATAAACAGTGGCGCTGACTCATACTGCTCACGGGTATCGTCTTCGGATGACAGCAGCTCTCTCAGTCTCTCTCCGGCGATAACGATCGCCTCATAAGCTTAACAGGATTCTCTCGCCTTTCAGGCTGTGTCTTTCAACAAGGCAGCTTCGTTGATCAGCAGCGATTACGTTCACTGCTTTGCCAGGAAGACAACGATCGTCAGCATTTCTTCATGAAAATGACTTCCCTTCTCCACAGCGACACCGGCACACCATCAGCTGTCGATGTTCAGATTAGTACGCCCAGCTGTAACCGCTGGGCTCGACCTCCTCCTCGTCACACCCCGTCTCCTAGGATACCAAACACAGAGTTATTTAGAGGAAAGTCCATACAGGAATCACTTCCTGGTTCTGTATCCATGTCTTAATGGGGCTCTGCACTGTACACAAAGAAATTAGAGGTAAGACAAAGACCTACACATTGTCACACTGCCATGATCCCTCTCTCTCTCGTGCGGCTCCTCACTTTTCCTCTGCAGCGGCTTCCCGTGGCTTTGCGTCTGCCAGTGATGCGTCTCTCGTGGGTCGGGCCTCGCTCCAAAACTCTGCCTGGTCACAGCTGCTTCCTCTCTGCAGTCTGCCATGGGCTTCCAGCTTCCCTCAGCTCCACCTTACGCTGCATAAGCTCTGAATCTGTCTGGTGGTCTCGGGTGCTTCTTCTGCCACGCCGCCTTCCAGTAAGGGTCTGCACTCCTCCAGCATTCCGTGGAGCAGCTTCCCCAACTGACACCATCTTCTTTATGTCAGTTTTAAACCTCCCGCTAGATTGATTAGTCCAAAAAAGACCAGATCACTCATTACCTGTTTGGGAGTTTTGAATTGCTCTTGCTTGCCTCCTCCTCGTCCCAGTACCTAAGTGGTGTAGGTGATTGTCTCGAGGCAATGGGTAAAGGATGCATTGATTTTGTTTGCCTCTTCCTCATCCCAGCACTTAACTGGTGGGTGTTATTAGGTGACTCACTGAGAAAGTTATTGGGAAGGGAAGGACAATAGCCTACAAAGGCTTGGAAAAGGGAAGGTTTCATTAGGAAAGGGAAAAGGGGGATACCGCATCTCACCTAAGGGTACCTTGCCTCCTCTCCCCAAGTTACCTCCCCCCAAGTAGTCCTTCATCGCATATCCACCCCCAGTGTCAGGATCCGGTAGCTTTGACCTTTCCCTGACCACCTGGGTGGAGGCATTGCCAGGAAAAGAGGTGAGAATACCCTCGGTTTCCTAGCAGAGTTAGTATGGATTGAAGGAAACCCTAAACTGAACATGCTGACTAGTTGTTGCAATGTAGATCAGCTGCGTGGGACATTTAAAGATGGTTTTCACTTGTAATTAGGAGACAGAGAGCAGAGAAGCAGCTTGGACAAAGCGGGAAGCAGGACCTCAGGTGAAGGCAGACATATGGGAGCAGACCGTGCTGAAGCTGGCAGGTAATTTCAAGCTGCCGTTTGTCAGCATTCCTTACCGGAGTGGCGAGAGACCCAGAAGAGCGTGGCAGGCAGTGAACGGAAGCCACTGGGAGGCCTGAGCGGCTTCACTGACGTGTGGTGGTGCAGGAGTTTACAGGGACCGGGGGAAGCAGAAGCCGGCGGGCGCCCCTTCAGTGGAGAGCCTGAGCCGAGTTCTGCTGCAGACACGGAGAGAAAGAGGGAAGAGCAGCCGGCTCATAAATACCCCTGCGGGGAGCTGACTCTGGGAGCGGATATGCAGTGGGAGAGCTGCAACTGACGCCAATCCCTGAAGGCGGCCAGGACACGGAGAGCCGGGGGCAGGGACCACCCTTCGTGCAGGAAGGTTGTCATGGGTGGTCACAGCAGTGAGCCCATGCACTAGGCGGCTACAGGGGGTGGAGGTAGTGTTGGTGCCCTTCACCAGCAGTATCGGCAGGAACGGGCAGCGAGGAACGAAGAGGAAACCCCTGGGGGGGGCGGAAAGGACCCCATCTT
Organism: Ambystoma mexicanum; assembly: GCF_040938575.1. Classification (NCBI taxonomy): domain Eukaryota; kingdom Metazoa; phylum Chordata; class Amphibia; order Caudata; family Ambystomatidae; genus Ambystoma; species Ambystoma mexicanum. The sequence goes on from NC_090932.1 coordinate 1,304,509,363, forward strand.
AACAGTTACATCAAGAGCAGGTGCGGAGGGTCCCCCTCTACAGTCACAACACAGATAAGAGGGCTACAAGGGGCCAGTGAAAATAAACAGCGCCAGTGAGTTGGGGAGACTGATACAAGACCGGTCTGTGTTGAAGTCATGGTTACAAACAGCAACATTGTATGGCGAGCACTGGAACAAACATTGTTAAAACGCGTTTGATAAACGACGCAAGTAGAGTTACACTGCTGATGAGTGGTTGAACTTTCAAAGCAAGATACAATACCTTTGACAGAGTGATCCGGCACCGCGTGGGTGCTCAATCGAAGGTCTCTGTAAGGTATTCAGCTGAGAATTGGCAAAAGTGAAAATGAAAAAGAAGTTATATCGAGAAGAGAGCAAGTAATTGTAAATCGAAGTGGTCCTGTGACGGGTTGAGCAAAATACAGCGCACAGTCGAATGTCTTTGATTTTTGTCAGAAGGAAAGTTTGACAAAGTAGAACAGTTGGTTTGAGCGCGTCAGAGGGAGATCAATTGAAAGCTTTGTGTTAAACTGGGTCTGAGCCCCACGGAGGGGTAGCCAGGGTGAAGTGAAAATCACCCGAGAGGTCTTTGTGTTAAAGTGGGTCTGAGCCCAGCGGAGGGGGACCCGGGGTGCTCAGAAAATCACCCGAGAATGTTTACATGTGAAATCCTAAGAAGAAAGAAAATTTGATGTTTGCCGTGTTGCATCAGGCCCTCTGAAATAAGAGACTTTGAATGGAAAAGAGACTTTGACACAGAAAGCCATGATGTTGAAGTTATGAACTGCACCCTCATGCTAGAGAAGCCAGAGACTGTGCTAAACCCGATTGTGCCGCCTTGTCCCATGCTGAAAACGTGGGGAAGGGAAGCCAACGACTTGAATATCCTGACATATCATTTCTTGAACACTTTTCTTTTGCATAACTTTGTTTCCCACACTATTTGTATTTAGAAGTAAGTATTGGCAATAGGTTTATTAGTATAGGCCCTTTTCCTTTGAGAAGAAACCACTAGGGCTGCGTTATTATTATTTGATGGTCATAGCTTGCTCCCATCTTTAGATTTAGGTTTAGACAGGTGTTTTTCAAACCCAATTGAAGTTCAATAACCACCCTTGAACTGTGATCACTTGTGTTTTTCTTACTGTTTGATACCATGCCTTACTTACAGGTGTGTGTGTGGAGCAGATCTGTCATTGGCTAGTGGGTGCTGCTGCTATTGCCTGGCTTTTAGGATAAAGAAAGGACCCCTGCACCCACTCTGGAGAGATACTGGAAGAAACTGAAGGAGCCAAAACTCCTGTCCAGCTACAAGATTTGTGAGGAGACCGTGGACCTGTCGGAAGAAGGCTTGGCGACCAACTTCTACGGCTGCCCTGGTAGAGCCCTGCCCTGTGGAAGATCTCCAGCAGTACTGCAAAGGAGCTGTGACCCTTGGAGTGGAGGAAACATCCATTCTTGACGTCAGCTCGAGTCCTACGAAGAAGAGCCTTCGGAAGTGCCCCAGGACCACCCTATGGTTGATCAGCTCTAGGGTTGTGCTACTGTGCTGCAGACATAGCAGTTCCAAGTTGAGGCTTCAAAGGTGGGGGATCTTCGGCTTGTGCAACAAGACTTACCTCTGCAAAATTGTTTGGTCCTTGCATCAAGGGGACCCGAGATAGGGAAAGTCTGACCGTGGCAATTGAATCCCTTTGCTTTGCCGTGCATCAGTGGCCGTCATCCGAAACTACTTACCTGCGTCCATTCCTGTCCTTAGAGGACCCCTGCATTGAGTTCTTCTGTATTCTTCAACTGGGAGACCTTGCGGTATTGTACATTTTGATCGTATCTAAACGGTCGCACATACAAAAAGTCCTCAAAATGCTACCACCAAAGGTTCGAACACCAAATGTTTGAACCTTTGGTGGTAGCATTGCAGGTAAGTAAAAAAAAAACAAAGACTGTGGGGGTGTCCCCCGCAACACCCCGCTCACTATACTGTCTTGTATAGTGAGCGGGTGTTGTGAGGGACACCCCTGCAGCCCAACCGTGAAACAAAAAGAGAATAAAATGGGGTCTGGGGGTGTCCCCCGCAACACCCTGCTCTCTATACTTCAGAGTATAGTGAGCGGGGGTTGTGGGGTAAACCCCTGCAGCCCCCATAAAAGAAAAAAAAAGAAAAGGACCCTGCGGCGCCAGATCCTGATCCCGGAAGTGAAAGGGAACTGGCGCTGCAGGGACACAGCGTGAAGAAAAAGGTAAGTGGGGTGTGTTTATGTTGGGGGTGTGGGTTGGGGTGTGTTGAGGGTGTGGGTGGGGGGATGTCATGGGTGTGTTGTGGGTGTGGGTGGGGCTGTGGGTATGTACGTGTGTTCGCATGAGAAAGGTGCAAACCTTTGGTGGCTCGCACCTTTCTAATGCAAACTTTCCGGCCGCTGGCAAATCAGCTGCGGTCGGATCACATAGACACCAACCGGAGAGCTGCTTGAACCTACAAATCCAGGGAATCAAGGGCTGAGGCTGATGGTGGGAAAGGTGACCTTGGACCTTCTTCAATCGACCTGCCAAGTCCTGTGAAGAATCGGAGTATGGTGGGTGAGTTGTAGCAATACTTATCTGAGCCCCTATACTCCCATTTAAAAGTTTGGTAACTTTTAGATTACTTTGGCTTTGCCATTGCTTGTTCACACAAGCACTCAGAAAGTTGGAAAAACTTGTGTTAGCTAGTTCAACTGTCCCCTGAAACGTGGAACTGTTCACTGGAACCCAGAGACCATACCTTCATTTTTTCCAGCTTCACAAATCTGTATGGAACTTTGCCCCAAACATCTAAGGGATGGACTTCTGAAATTAGGATTGAATCTTTGTGGACTAGTAGTGCTAATATTAATCTGTACCTTCCTTTTCAGGGGTTTGATATGTATTTTGCCCTACTGCAGTAATTGTATATATGTATCTAACTTTTAGTATTGAGTGATAATATTACTTGTTAGTAGTCCTTTTTCACCGCGTTATTTGGCCATAAATAAAGAAGTATTTTTATACCTGTTTGTCTAAGTGTGTTTGTTGAATATTTCACTGTTTGTGCTCATTGTGGACCCCCTTACAAGCTCACCACTTCTTGAGACTTAGCCTAGACCACTCGATTGCTACCTTGAGCTGGTTTGGCTACAGCTCCCAGAGTGGTCCCTGTCACAATATAGGGTGACCTTCTATACATCTGTCCACCAGGCCAGAGTATAGAAAATCAGTCCTAATAGGGGGCTGATCAATTTCAGGAGGGCGGGGGGGCAAAGAAAGGAAATGTCAGGGAAGGAGAGAAGGAAGGAAGGATAAGTGTGGTAGTGGTAGACAGGGTGGACCAGGTTAGGGTTATTCCAGGGAAGGGTGCCAGAGGGGAAGTGCTGACAGGGATGCTGGGGGGAAACGAAGGGGGGTGGTCTGGCCCCTGTATGACTCTGAAGGGACCAGGCTTCAGTTGCCACAGCAGAGGGAATGTTAGCACAGGAGGGGTAGAGGGAAGGAAGAGGAGGAAAGGAATGTTTTGAGAAGTTTACGGAACTTAAGAAGATCCGGCTCAAGTCTGAGGGGGCAGGGAGGCCATTCCAGCGGGAGGAACCAGCTGAAGAAAGTGATCTACCTTCCACTCTCTGCTTGGAGAAACGGTTGACCTGCAGTGAGTTGGAGCCAGATGTGAGAAACCAGGTGTCTCACCACCTAGTCCCCACGGATCTCTCTCTCAGGTGGCCAGGGCACGGCCATCGCCTTTGGATCCAGACCCTGGGGGTGGACCAGTGCACAAGGATCACCTGGGTAAGGGGTCCTCGGGGAGTGGGAGTAGGACACAGGATGGTGAGACACGGTTTCTCTCTCTTCCCTGTAACACCTTTAGCCTATCCTACCCAATGGGATATTTAGAAAGCCAAACACCTTTGCACCAACAGCCCACTCTGAGAGAAAACAGACTCACACCTGAGCCATGTACCTGATGAAAAGAGGGTCCTGACACCCTCTTTTGGTCTTGACACCCCGGAATCAGGAAAGGGAGGCTGAAGCACACTAAGACACTCAAGTTGGTTTTCAAGAGACATCAGTGTATTCTTTTCAGCAGACCAGGACACAACATATAGCATACTGAAGAACAATCTGCAACGCCCAACTTCCCTGGGTTCTCAGCCCCTTATATACAATCTTAGAAAGTGAGGTAATGCAATGATCAATGTACAACCCCTTTTCCTGTCTGTGGTTAGTTGGCCTACCTGCCACTCAGAACTAGTTTGAACAAGTCTCACCTGACTCATTCTACACCAGTGGACTCTTCATTAACTTCTATGAAAAAAGTTATCCACTGACCTCATCATGACTAGCAGAAATCCACCATCTTAGAAATTGCCTGACCACGCCTGGCTTATCACAAAATGATGGATCAACCTATCCTTAATCAGAACTTGGTACCTGCTCCGATTTGAATCTAGATTTTTAGTAATTTATGATAAGCATATACTACTTAACATACTTTCTATCGCACAAGACATTATGACCCCAAACAATATACGTTGCCCTAAAAATGTGTTTTCTTGCCCTTTTAAGCCCTACAAACCTGATTTTTGCCCACTCTGGACTGTTTATCATCCTGATAAGATATCAATATTCGGTTTGAGGGGGTGGGGTCTATCTCCTATATATTCAGTTTGAGGGGGAGAGGGTCTCATCCCTGCACACTCCAGTTAAGCTTGGTCTTATCTGGTGAACTCTCCCGTGACCCCTCCTCACCTCTTTCCTCAGAAGAGTTGGTCTGGGTCTCCATTGTCTCTCTTCTTCGAAACTTCTGCTCACTTTGGCACTTCTTGGTCTTGACCTTCTTATTGTGCAGGTAAGGACGGGCTCCACCGGAGGCCACCTTGGCAGAAGATGAATTCCTGATCAAAGGGATTCCCAGGGAGCAAGCCTCCAAAGCAGGGAAAAAGCTTCTAGCACCAAAAAACCCTGCTGCAATATGGTCCAGATGGTCAGCAAAGGAAAGCCCTCTTGGTTCACAAATAGATTAAAGTTCGTAGTTTGAAGTACGAGTCCAATCAAACATACGGGTGAAACAAGGCCGCTTCTTAAGGCTGAATAGCAATTCGGCAGGAAAAAGTGACAACAAATGGTTATGGACGGTAAGGGTTGACTGAGCGTAGCGGGTACAGGAGAAATGGTCAGAAACTAGTAAAGCGAGGAACGGAAATGCCAGAGCGACTGAAGAGGGTGCAGGAGCACAGAAAAGGCAAGAACAGTAACGGACGGTAAGGGGAACCTTCCGTTAAAAAAACGCAGCGGAGAACGAGGAGGTAAGCAGACGAGCCAGTGAAATCAGAGAGAGCGTACTTTAAAGAACGGGTACCAGCCGAGGAGGGTCTCGGATTGAACAAAGTCAGGAATGCAAAAGTATAAGTACCGATGAGAGTGGAAACAGAGGTAGATTGAAGGAGGACCCAGGGAGGCCGGATGAAAACCAGGGAACAAACAATCTTCCCGAAGACACAGGGAAGGAGAGAAACAGAAGAGTCGCTGCAGCGGGGTACCAGGAAGTACGATACAACGCACTGAGCCGGGACTACGGCATGTTGGTAGAGGACTTGACCGCATTCGGTCCTTTCCTGATGACTCTCAACAGAACATGGTTTCGAACAAAAACCACAATGCTGTCTCCATCTGTGCCACAACCGCCAAGGCTGCCGCATTACAACTCCTCCCTCTGGATTGTATTTAGTCACTAACTCAAAACATACCACTACACCCATGTCCACTATCCTCAATTTTCAGTGTACCTATACATCTCTGTCCTAATCATTCTTTTCTGTGCAACAATTTGTTTCAATGTGGGAGGTATCCTAAAACATTTCTACAGCATCAGTACTAACATATTATACTCTCCTAGTGTAAAGATGTATGTGTCCCTGAAGAATACCTTTGTTTACTTTTATCCGAGTCCAATTGCCATTTCCCAATTAACTATAAACTAACTATATGCCTCAGATGATTTTACAGCCACTATGAGAATTTGAGAGAGGGTCTCTCTTTGATGTAACCCACAAGCCCGTTTCTTTACACAATATCCATGTGTGGCTCATACTCCATATTCTTTCCGCCACTTCCATTTCACAACATTTCCTGGTTCCCCATTGTCTTCCCCAATTGCATTTTTACAAGTGCGTTTTCTTTTTGTCCTTTATTCATTGTTTGTCATTATATCTTCCATCTGGCTTGTCTTGGCTTGGACGCCATAGATCGTCTTTATCCGGTTGTTTTTGTCCTTTTTAGTCTGCTTTACAGCAAATATCTGGTCCTTTTAATGCATAGGCCACTTGGTCCATTGTCTTTTCATTTTTGAATGTCTTTTTCACAACATTATGACCATGGGTGCATTCGACCACTTCTTGGGCAACTCAAGGATGTGGGAATTTTTACAGGGGAATTGTCCACTCTTATAACTACATAGCAGACACATTTGTGTGTGGGCATCTGGTTAGGTCCCTTGACCCTTCTCTCTAATAGAGACAAAAGTCATTCGAGAACTGCAAGGGGGTCAAGTTTCTTCCTAACCCAACCCCTTTCACCTTGCTGCTAACAAAAAAATGTTCATGTACGATAATTTCTCTTTTCTTTCAGCCCATTTTAACTTATAGGCTTTCTCTTCCTCGTTGGTGCACATAATAATCACACTTCTCATTAACCCTGCACAGTGCTAGGGCTGATACCTAGTCTTTTTCTCTGATTTGCTGAATGGTCTTCGTCTGTTCTGCTGCAAATGATTCATCAGCTTTGCTGCATGTGCTTCATCAGCTTTGCTGCATGTGGTTCATCTGCTTTTCTGCATGTGCTTCATCTTTCCTTTGCCATCTTCCTTTCGATCGCTTTGGACCATGGTAATTTTCCTTCTGTGCTGTATTTTTATCCTGTTTGAGACAAAATAGACATCTCGCTACGCATTATCTCCTCCTTACCCCACTACACTAATCTAGCCTGCCCCTGTTTTTCTGGAATCTGGCACTGATTCTTACTACGTGCCTTCACCTCTTATCATGAAATTACTTTGTTTTGCCTATCCTAAATATTTCCTATACTTTTGTCAAATCTTCCCTTTTTTGGCGTCCTATTGTTATCAAAAAATAAAAAGATTACCCACCTTTTATCTGATGTCTTCTATGTCCTGCGTTTGTCTGAGGTGGCCATGCTTGTATTTAGATGCTACTCTATTCACACCTATTTACACCTATCTTGGGAACAAATGGCTACATAATTGAAACACTGTGTTTCTATCTGCCTCTTTTTCTGTTACCAACCTGGGTCCTCTTACTCCTAATAAGGATCAATAGTGTGTCCACACCCTGTGGTGTGAACCAGCACTTACCTCTTTTTTCTTTCCCTATTCACTAACACTTACCTGTGTTGTGATATGCTGTCTCTTCCCCTATTTCAGGCCATGCAGACATTCCACCTATGTTCACGAAAGGTCCATGATCTTCATCTATAAGATAAACCAACATCATTACATACACTTAAATAATGGTATTTTACTTACCCTTGTATATTCTCTTGAATTGGCTCTGTACACAATTTTCCTTGCACGGTTAACTCAATTTTGGTCAACCATACCCTTTTGGTCCTTTATTAATCCCATCATTCTTTTTTATTTCAATTCACATCTTTGTTTTCAATTTTTTGCCATCAACCTTCATTGGTGCTGTTTATTTTCCAAATGTTTATTTCTTGTTTATTGTATGCTCCCTGTTACTCTACTATCCATTCATTCATTCAGTCAATAATTTTTTTCATTCATTTTTCTGTTCATTATTTATTTATTTATTTATTTCATCTAAATAAAATCATTTTTTCAACTGAGCTCTTTATTCCTATACTGTTTAAAGTACATTATTTATTGTTATCTTCTCCTAATTCATTTTTCTGGACCCATGCCAAAAAGGCCCAAAGTCCACCTGACATTTTGACACTCTCTCCAAATCTTCCTTAAATTATACTGAATGCTGCTACATTATTGCCATATGTAATAAAATGTTTCCTTTCCTTTCTTTTTAGTGCGTGATGTTCCTAAAGAAACACCACTTCATCCTTCTGTAAACCCTATCTAAATAAGTTGTCATTAGTGGTGTTTAATTAAACTGGACTTTTCTCTTGAGAACCATCACTGTCCTCTGTGGTCCATTTTTATTATTCATTCCTTGATTATTTGCCATGTTTCCTTATACTATGGCTGTTTCTAATGTTATGGGGGTCATCTGTCCCCCCTCTTTGTTTATAAATATCCGTGGTTTGAGACTAAATTAATCAAATACTCTCACCACTTTTCCACTAGGTCACACAGCTATCTGCAATACTGTGCTTTCATTACAACATTAAAAACCTCTGGTTCTACCAGAAACGTCTCATAGGGCCTCTTGCCCTGTACACGTCACTATGAACTCACCCAAATTTAAATGGTGCATTCCCAAAACAAAACACACGTTCCCTTAATCACCTAAACAAAATCTTGTATCATTTAGGCTTGTATCATCCAATCCCTTTCTCAAAATATTGACAGGTGCCTGTGACAAATGTAACAACAATTCATCATAACACACTCTCCTCCATAGACTACTAATTCATCACTAGGCAAGGAGACTGTGTTCATAGTTTTCAACAAAATCCTTATTTGTTCTAATAATCATTCAACACTTTTCTGTCTTTGCTGTATGAGCATACAGTCCTACTGTCTACCACTAGAACAAAAATTGTTCTCCCTTTGCCATACTAATTTTCAGCACTCATTGAGGCTTAGCACCACTAACAATTCTGAACACACCAAGTCGCCCTATGAGGCTTTCCCACTGTGGGTGCATGCATAACCTTGTCCTTGTGAAAGCATTTCTTCCTTTCATAATGACACCTTCACTCCTATGTATCACTATTTATTCCATGTTTGCATATTGCTGAGTCTGTATATGGGCTCACTGCACTTGCCCTCGGCAGTAAATCCATTTTGTACTTTTCCTAAGCTGCTGTACTTGCTGCACTCCCAGCGCTCATGTCTGATATAAGGTCTAATCCTGGGCAAACCCTTCCTTGACTTGTGAGATATATACTAGGGGGTGTGCTGTCCCCCTCTTGAGAAATGCCAATTTCTGCACAAATCTTTGGCTTCTACACATGCGTACAAGGTGCCCTGACATACCGCATGTCCAACATACAGGAGGTCTCATAATTTGCCCCTCTTGCATGCTTTGACTATCATTCTGCGTGCTTTGAAACCCTCCTTGGTTACTCTGGAAATGTCCCTGATTATTCTTGAAGTCTCTACCTCGGAAGCCTTCCCTACCTTGTGGTATGAATTCATTATTACTTTGATCAAACTGCCTTTTGGTTATTCACCTGTGGCATGCCTATAGTTTGCTGCGAACCTGGCACTTCCCTACTAGTCAACATCGCCCCTTCTATGGCGTATTTTGACTATTTCTTCTGCACTCAATTCACCTCTTTACCTTTCCTAGCATCATCTTTCTGTCGATTCTTCTCCTTCAATAATCTGTAATAATCTGCGATGGTCAGCTGTATTTCTGACCATGGCTTTGCTTCTATACCCACCAATTTTTTTTAGCTGCTTCTGTACTGGCTCTGGCACCACTTGACATCATTATAGCTCCCATATCTGACATGTCCGGATACAGCACTCTAAGCGCTTTCCAAATTCCCGCTCCACAGTTATTAGATGGGGCTCCGTCATGAGCCGTGTTCTGCATAGTGACACTCGAGTGTCCTGCTCTCAACCAAACATTGTCTGCTCTCTCCATCTGTGGGTCGAAGTACGCCATGTTTTTGGCATCCGCAATGCGATTTTTGATGACTTGGAATGCTTGTTGGCACTCGTCTGACCATCTGAATTCTGCGTTGAGTTTGGTTAGGGCTCTCAGGGGTGCACTGACCGATGCAAAGTCCTTTATGTATCTTGTGCAATAACTTGCTAGGCCCAGAAATGATCGCAGATCGGTGATGGAGTTTGGTGGTGTGGTGTTTGTGAGGGCACTGACCTTCTCGGGATCCGGTGTCATTCCACTCTTAGAGAAGATGTGCCCGAAGAATCGTAGTGTTGTTTTCCTAAATTCACATTTATCCTTGTTCAGAGTGAGGTGCGCTTCCTCCAGTGCCATGCACATCCGCATGAGTGTGTCATCGTGCTGTTCTTGAGTTTGCGCAAAACTAAGATGTCGTCGCTATAGTTCAGACAATTAGGCACATGTTTGATTATGTTATGAATTTCTGACTGAAACATTTCTGCTGCTGAAGAGACTCCGAAGCTGAGTCTTTTGTATCTATAGAGACCCAGGTGAGTAGCAAATGTGGTGATGTACCTGGATCTTTTGTGGAGTTCTAATTGATGGTACCCTTTATTTAGGTCCAGTTTTGAAAAGACCGTGGCTCCATTGAGCAGATGTACCATATCCGTGATCCTGGGAGATTGATGACGTTCTCTCAAAATCGCTTCATTAGGTCTTCGCATGTCCACACAAATGCGGATGTCTGGGGAGTCCTTTTTTGGTGCGGGCATTATGGGGGACACCCAAGGGGTGGGGCCTTCTGCAGGTTCAATTATGTCCACTTCTAGGAGTTTGATCGGTTCATTTTCTACCTGCTTTTGTATGTTAATAGGGATTCCTCTGTAATGCTGGGCTACAGGCGTGACGTTGTTGTCTATGTGTAGTTCAATCTGTCTGTCCTTCAATTTTCCTAGTCCTTTAAATAGTGCAGGGAAGACTTGGTCAATGCTTGCGGTGGGATCCAAATGTTTGTGCATCATGAGTCTGTATAGAACATGGATGAGCCCCATGTCGACGGCAGCTTTGTAGCTAAGAATGCATCCACTGTCTGTGGCGGCTTCTAGAACGTGCATGGGTATTTCTTTTGCGTGATCTTTGTATCTACATGATGCCGTGAAGAAACCTTTACACGCTAGGGGTGTCTTGGAGCCGTATGGAAAAATGCATTTGGCATGTTGTTATATACCTCCTCACTGACCACGTTGATCGTGGCTCCCGTGTCCACCAGAAATTCAGCAGCCACCTTGTTGACTTGCATTATGAGCGTGGGACTGTTCTCTTTCGCGGTGGGGTTCCCTAGTGCGTATAGGTAGCCCTTCACCCGTGGTTCTCCTTTTTGTGGTTTCAGTTCACTCCTGGGATTGTCCTCTGAAGAGGTGCTAGAAATACTGTCTGATTGCGATTGCTCCACCAAGCACCTGATGTATCTCCGAGGACGCCCCCTTCGCCCTGAGGATGCAGGCTTGTGGTCTCTCCATTCCTGTGATGCCCTGGGTTGTCTTCGGTCCGATGGTTCTTCACGATTCCTGCGGCATATCAAATCGTTCTGGTGGTGTGAGTCGCGACTGGGACTTGAACGTCTCAGCTCTCTTTCTGGTGTGGAGCGTCTGTTTCTTCCACTTCCCCGCATTTTGCTACGATATATGAAGCATACAGCCTCATAATGGTTTTCCCCCCCACATGCAGAGCAAATTTGACCCATGGCGTGGCACGTGCCTTCATGTGGGTATTCATGTCCGCAACGATAGCAGAATGGATCTGTGTTTCCTTTTGGGGTGTTCTCAAGTTTATGTAGACTCTCATGCTTCCCGTGGGTGATGGTGATGCCATCAAGACCTTCCACCTGTGCTGTCAGCGCCGCCTCTGATCGGGCCAGGCGTAGGATCTCTTCAAGGTTTTCGTGGCTTTTGTAATAGTTGTTTCCTGAAATCACCGCTTTCACACCCTACTATAATTTGTGAGCGAAGTGCTTCCTCATTTGAATACTTGTTGAAGTCACAGTGTTTCATTTTGACTCTTAGTCTAATTACGAACGCATCCATTGTCTCACCTTTCAATTGTTTTGTTGTGTGGAAGACGTGCCGTTCATAGTCCACGTTGGTGTGCGGCGTGAAGTAGTCGGTGAGGGTCGCTTTTAGATTGGTGTAGGTGTCTATGTTATCTTCGGGAAGTTCGTCTAGAATGTCTCTTACATTAGACCCTATGGCATGGGTGAGTAAGCTGTGTTTCCTTTCATCCTCCAGGAGGCCCACTGCTTTGAGACATACTTCAAAATCCCTCAACCATTTCTTCCACCTGGGCCCCAATGTGCTGGTGTCACTAAGATCAAAATTGGGGGGCAGTTGTGAAATGAGGCTGTCCGTCATACTTGTGCGCACTACTCGGGCAGGTGTCAATTGTACAGTTAGTGATTCTTCAGATGAATCATCCAGCATGACAAATGTTCCACAGCTTTGCACTTACTATTTGCTCTTGCTGTTCCTGGGGTGATATTTGTTGAGCAGGACAACTTTGCTGTGAGCAGGAGAGTGGGGAGCTGCCTGTGCAGTAGAATTGCCGGGTGTTTCAGTTGAGAGGGACGTGGGGAGCAGACGCGCTCCACCCACATGAGTTTCCGTCTTGATGCGAGACGAAATGAGGAAAAGAAATTTTTTATTTTTTTTTCCAAACCGTGGGGAGCCGATGTGCTCCACCCACATGCGTTGTCGCTCGTAGCAGGATTCCTTTCACGCGTGGGGAGCCGATGCTCTAATCCCACTTATGCCCCTGCTTTTTCTTGGTAGGAAACTGTGGGGAGCCGATGCGCTCCACCCACACGGTTCCGCCGCTGACGGGAATACGGGAGTGACGGCCTACCTTCATGTGGGGAGCCGATGCGCTCCACCCACTGCTGTCTTTTCCTCCCGGATGTGGGGAGCAGCCTCGCTCTACCCACGGGCCAACACCGTTGATGGGAATGACCCGCCCAGAATGCAGGGAGCCGACGCGCTCCAACTGCAGAGTGTTTCGTTGCCGTTGGCGGGTACTCGCAATACCCCGCCCAGAATCCTGACGAGGATTGTGGCTGGCCGCGAGCCTTCTCACTCCCACCCGCCTACCTTTACCGTTGCGCCTTGGCAGGGCCGCCGCCTGCCGCTCGTTCGACACTTGATGTGTCACGAGTGCAAAAACGCCGGGATGGTAGTTGTCGTGGCATATTCTTCCGCCTCGTCGCCAGTGTCAAGAGGTGGATCGGTCCAACACAAGCTCCGTCCCTCTGACTAAGGGCACTACTCCAAATGAGGGACGGACGCAGTGAGACTCGATCAAACACGTCTTTATTTAATTACAACTTCTCAGGAACTGCCTGAGTCGACGCACATCCCGCCCCTCTCCTTCCCATTGCCCCGTGTTCCTCTCCACGTGAGAAGGGAGCAAGTGACGACATCACATCCGCCATTTTGGAATGGGACATTTATAAATGTGTTTTGTTGAAGTTGTGTTACAAAAATGTTCAGAAAAGTTTCATAAAATGTTTTATTTCTTTGCTGCTGTGTATGTCAGAGTAAAGAAAGCTAATGCATAATATTCGCCTCCTTGTCTTTAATAGAATCTAGTAGTAGTGCGGTGGATTAGGTATTGTATGACATGTTTAAGAGGGCGTATGATACCAGGCGTTACCTGGATCAAAACAAGAAAAAAACTGAGGATGATGGGTAAGAGGTTATACATGAATATGGGGGAGCCAAAAAGAGAAAAGGCTTGGAAAAAGGGAGTACCTGGAGAGATAAGTGCACTTTTGTAAGTACTGGGATGAGGAAGAGTGGGACTAGGAGTAATGAAGACTACCAGTAAGTAATCAGAGCAACATTCTGCACTATTTGCCGTGTTCTTGGTATAGATGTCAAGTAAAAGAAAGCGTTGGTTATGGCGAACAGAAATCGCCCTGTTTGAATAGAACCCAAGGGGGAGTTTTTTTTAATGAAATGGGATGCAAATTGTACCTTTTAAAGAATATTTACTAAAGCAACAGTTGCTATTATGCGCATATCCAAGTATGCAGATAGAAACCAAGTCCTATATCTTGCATACGTTGATTTCAAATTTTTTTATTTTTGATCTTGGAATCTCTCTTCAAAACATTGCAAGTGACTCCCCGAAACTGGGAGCCCACACTATTAGTTATCTAGTTTATGCCGATGATTTAATCCTCATATTTCAAACTCCCACAGGCCTTCAAAAACTCTTGGATATCTTAGCCACATATGTAGTCATAAACAACTTAACAATGAATACTCAAAAAACTCAAGTTATGATTTGTAAACCTCACCACAACAGAACAATAAAACCAACCACCTGGTATTTTCATAGTGACCTGTTGACCCAGGTAAATCAGTATAAGTATTTAGGTGTGTTCATACAGGATTCGCATTCAACTCATGAAATACAAATAGAGATACTTTCCAAACTACGTATGCTCTTATCGCAAGCAAAGATTTTGAAGGGCAAATTTGGTAAATTTACTCTGAAGCATATTTTGCTATTTTATCAACAGAAGGTAATCCCTTCTCTTTCCTATGGGCTTCATACTATGCAACCAAAAAACCCCCAATGGTGGTAAACTATAGAAGCAACTTTCTGGAGACAATTATTGCAGTTACCTAAAAGCGTCCCTCTTCCATTAATTAGGCACGAGCTAGGCATTACATCGCTTGAATCTCAAATCAACTGGAGGATGTGCGCATTATTTAGAACGGCGATCGCGGGATTGACCTCTGATAGTCTATTGCCCGTTTTGGCTCAACATCTATTAGCCCAGGAACATGCTTTTTCTAAAATGTGGTGTAATACGGTCTTGAATTCATTAGCTGACGCAAACATCACTCTTGAATTATTACTAACAAACCCAGTGCGAGCGAAACAAAAGTTGTTTGAATATCAATGGATCCAAAATCGAACATCATGTCTTCACTATAAAGATTTTGATACTCGTGTCTTTGGTATAAAAGCTCTGAATATACCCGAACCCTATCTACTAAAGTGCCCAAATTCACACATACGCCATCAATTTTTAAGGCTTCGCTTTAATCTCTGGCCGACAACACAAATCTTAGCCAGACGCAAACTTGTTCCTAAAGGTGCAGACTTCTGTCTTCTGTCGTTTTTGTATGGACACATCTCAGCATGAAACCCTGGAACATTGCATCTTATTCTGTCCAATGCTAGCAGGTCAAAGGTCAGTTCACTTCAAAAAATGTAATCTGTCTAAGTTTGCATTTATGTCTACAAGTGAAATTTGGTCTAATATATGTAATTTCCCGGATTTAGCTATACGAGTATCAATCATTAGCTTTCTTGAGGCGATTTTTCCTAGTACAAGGGAGTTGCTTTTGGAGAAGCTCCAACTTAATTAGATCTCATATTTGTATTTTGCTCCTTGTTTGTAGTTGTTTTGACTGGTGTTTAGCTTTCATGTGAAATGAAATGTTTTGTTTTCTTTATGTGAATGATGCTAACCTGTAATGAAACATTGTTAAATGTTCTACTTTGGTTTTATATTTGAAAGGATGATTTTATTATCCATATCAAATAAAAAAAAATTAAAAAATGATGCGCATTGTAAAGTAACTTATCATCAGTTCCATGGAAGTGGTTTAAAGTGGAATTGATTGGAGGTCAACTGCCAGCTTTAAACCCTACCTCCTCGGGCACCGCTCCCCCTCCCCCCCAAACTTCGCCCCCACCCCGGCCCTTGTGGGATACTCCAACAATTATTTTTAATTTCCACCACAGCCTATAATAAAAACATGAAGGTAAATCATGCTTATTTTCTGGGGAGCGCGCCAACAAAAGTTACCAAAGTGCCTTTGTTGTTTAATTTATATTTTTAAAAATCGTGTTTTTTGTGTGCAAAACACCTGCTTCCGTTGTAGAAGCGTGTGCATGTCACACTTTCCTTGTAAACAAAACTGACACTGTATACTCGATCCCGGGTGGAGGGCGTGATTCATAGGCGGTGCTAGGCGCAAGACCGATGATTGGCCCAATCCCCAGCCTTTCTGTGATTGGCTGAGCATACGGTGGAAGGGCGTCATTCATAGGCGGTGCTAGGAGAGGGAGCGGGGCAGGAACCGAAGGTCAGCACAACACCCAGACTTTCTCTGATTGGCTGAACAGGGGGTGAGCAGAAATCCCTATTTCTCATTGGCTTCTGTTTTTTGGTCAATAAGGGGGCGGGGAAAAAATCCGCGCGAAATTTTAGTTGTTTTGCGAAACCACAGAGCCCATCTTTGACGCGCCAAATTCGGCTGTGCTTGAGTGTCACTAGCGCTGACGGATCCGGACCGGAAGTGTTCTGGTTGACACATTGGCAGGAAGTAGGACTTTTTGACACTTGCAGGACTAGTCTTGCTTTGGAGTGAGACAGGCTAAGCAGACAGTGGGACGTGAGATGGTTCTGCAGAACAGCGGCCGGAGGAAAGAGGAGTCCCGAGGGGATAAGGAGAACCAATAGTGAGTACCATACCCAGAGATGAGCTGAAAAAGCGTTAGAAGTTGCATTTAAGTGCAGTGGCCGATTTAAGGCAAAGGGCCCTAGGTGGGTGGGTCATGGAGGTAGAGCTTTGGGTGGGCGGAGTTAATTGTGGTCACAAGTGCACAATGGCAAACTTTAGGGAAAAAGCTATTTTTATTAAGTTGTCTTTATTACAGTTACCTAGGGGTCTGACTAACAGGAAATCGCAGTGCCTCCTCAGCAGGCTTTGCTATCAGTGCTAAATATTCTAAACAGAAACGTGATGTCATTCTGTTTGTGCAGGTGTTGCTGCATCCATGCATTGCAAAACGGCGGAATTGCATAGTGTTAAGCTTTTGCTGCACGGGTTGGAGAGGGATAACCTCGGATCAGTGTAAGGGTGTACTAGTATGGTATTACAGAGCACTTTACAATATTTGGTGTCTGTGTGTGCTTTAAATGCCAAACAGATCAATGTGGACGGTATTAACAAACAAGAAGACAATTGATGTTTGTGACAACAGTGTGATGAGCTGCTTGTGATCGCTGCAGGACCAGATGTTATGTTATCGGTACTTGTATAGCGCACCGTCACCAACGGAATTGGTCCCCATGTGCGGTGTGCTGTTGGCAGCTTCAGCTCGGTATACACCAAGTGCTAGGCTTTGGTGCTGGTATCGGATGAAGGCCTCGAGTGCTGTGGGTGAAGTTTGTGTTGATGCAGTGTGGTAAAGTGCGTGCGGATTGCTGGGAGAGAGATGGTTGTGTGGTTTTGTGTGGGTTTAAGTATGCAGAAGATTGAGGGTTGGGTTAGTGGGGTCTGTATCCAGGTTCAGGTACTTATGATTCTGTTAGTTGTATACCTGTGGGTTCGGATGTTGCTGGTTCCTGGTGGCCGACTCGATTTGGCGGTGTTGCACTGATCCAACTGTATCCTATTGAGTATAGTTTGGATCGGTGGGTGCGTCTGAACCTAATCTTCAGGTGTGGTACTGGGTGGGTGATATCTATTCTTAGGTGATCTAGTGTGACCCTGGTCGGTTAAGGCTTTAAGTGGTTCAGGGTTGGGGTCATGTTGAAGTGTTGTCCTAGTGGATCCGTCTTGGTGAGCGTGTGTATTAGACGTTCCTATCCTTCTGTCGTGACTGATTCTTAGATTTCCGTGGGGTGAACATCCTCGAGACTGTTGTAGTTTGTGTGGTGGGGCATTCTGCTTCCTGCTTTTGTATTTGTGGACCGTGTATCGTAATGGAACATTCTGTTTCTCACCCACAGAATTGGGCCCGTGATGCAGTGCTTCCTTTCCCTCTCTGTTTGTTCTAAGGGCTGTTGGGGAAGGTCATAGTTCGGTCTTGGTCCTCTTGATGATTCGTTCTAGTCTTTCTGTCTTAGTTTGCTATGTTTACTGTCTTTGGTCGTATTGCGACTGTCTCTCGTTTGGTCCTTTAGTATGCCGTGGGATATTTACCTCCGCTTTTCCCATTGATTGATCAGTGCGTATCGCGGTCGCTCTACATTCGTTGATGTTTTTTGGTATGTCGGTGCCCCTGTGACCAGTCTTTCTAGTTATGACGTGAAGAGCCAGGTTTTGAGTATTTCCTGAATAATAGGTGGTTTCTTGTGTTACGTATGTACTTTGGAAGGTCGTTACAGGTTTTTGGGGCTTGGTGAGAGAAGGAGGATCCTCCAAGTTTTCTTTTGTTGTAGGACTTCGGTTCCAGGCGGATGTCCATGCTTGATCTGAGCGTTCTTGTTGGTTGATGTAGGCACAGTTTGACTCTTAGGAACTCGGCTCCTTCGTTGTGAACTGCTCTGTGCGTAATGCACATTGTTTCAAATTTTATTTGTTGTTTTATTGGTAGCCAATGTAGTGTTTTCAGCGCTGGTGCGGTGTGTTCTCTTCGGGGTAGTTTCAGAAGTAGTCTGGCTGCCGCGTTTTGTATGCATTGTAGTTTTTTCAGGAGTCGTTCAGGCATGCCTAGGTATAGGCTATTGGCGTAGTCTACTTTGGACATGACGAGGGCGATGACGGTGGTCGTTTTGTTGGCGAACGGTAAGATTCTCTTTGCCCCTCGCAGGAGGAAGAAGCATTTCTTGAGGAGAGCGTTTACTTGTGGCTCTAGCGTGAGATTATTGTCCATCAGAACCCTCAGGTTTTTTTACAATCGCCGAGGGCGCTGGGGTAGTCCTGAGTTCCCTTGGCCAAGGGATGAATTGGTTTTCTCCTCCCAATTTTTTGTGACAATCATTATTTCAGTTTTGCCTGGGTTGATTTTTAGGGAATTGGAGTTCATCCAGAAGAATACATCGCAGAGGCAGTTTTCTATCGTTGAGTTTCCTTCTGGGTTGTCTTGTATTTTGAAGATTATTTGTGTATCGTCAGCGTAGTTGTAGCAGGTGAGGCCGTGGCTTTTGATGATTCTGATAAGTAGATACAGGTAGATGTTGAATAGTAGCGGGGAGAAGGATGATCCTTGTGGTACTCCACAGGTGGAATCTCTCGGGCTGGATTTGAAGGGTTTCATCTATACAGTTTCCGTTATCTTTGTTAGGAAAGATTTGATCCATAGTAGGGCGGTGTCTGTTATTCCAAGTGCTTCTAATCTTGTTATGAGGGTGTCGTGGTCGACTGTGTCAAATGCTGCTGATAGGTCTAGGAGTATCAAGGCAGAGCTGTTGTCCGAGTCTGCGTTGGTTTTTAGATCGTCCCATATTGAGAGTAGAGCTGATTCCGTTCCTCTCAGTGATCTGAAGCCAACTTGTGCCTGGTCTAGTAGGCCGTGCTCTTCTATAAACTCTTGGGTCGTTTTGTATATGTACGTTTCGAGCAGCTTGGCTGTATACGGGATTTTGGAGATGGGTCTGTAGTTGGAGAGGTCCTCTACGTTTCCCGCTGTATCTTTGAGTAGTGGCCTGATGTATGCAGTTTTGAAGGCTTGTGGCACTTTCCCAGTTGCGATGGAATGGTTGAGGACGTTCCTGTGATATTCTGTGGGTGTTCCTTGTTTAGGAATTGATTTGTATATGTCTGGTGGGCATGGGTGATCGGGGGACCCTGAGTTGTTGCTTTCATTCACCAGTTTGACGAATGTCTCCACTGATATTTCTGGAAAGCTTCGTAGTTTGTTTGGGTGCTCCTCCCGGGTGTAGGTTGGGGTTGTGGTCAGATCAGACGGTCTGCTTTGAATGGTTTGATGGATGTTAGTGATTTTTGTTTTTGAAGTAGTCCGCAAGGTCGTTGCAGAGTTTCGCGGACGGAGTTGGTGTGTTGTTACATCCTGGAGGGTTTTTGATTTCGTTTATGATTTTGAAGAGCTCTTTTTGGGTGTTTGGTGCTTCGAAGATTCGGTTGTCGTAGTGTTTCCTCTTTGCTTTTTGTATTACCTTTTTGTAAGCCCGGTTGTGTTTTAGGAATTTAAGTTTGTTCGCCGCGTCGTTTTGTTTTCTCCAATCAAGTTCTAGTCTTTGGTTTTTTCGTTTCATGGTGCAGCGTAGTGGGGTGAACCAGATGCGGTATCTATTAGTTTATTAATTTGTTTAAAAAAATATCTCTTTCGAAAGATGATAGAATGCTGTGACACTCCCCAACCATACCACACCCCTATGTGCCTGAACGTTTCCAATGGGATTTTTCCATTGAAAAATGCTTTTGTAAATCTTGCCATATGGTGCTTTCTAGGATAGGGCTGTGCTCCATAAACTTCCTAAATAAAGTAGAGGTAAAAAAAAAAGCAACACAGAACAACGTGCTGATGTAGATTGTCGTAATCTTTAAAAACCTTCACATTGCAGTATGTATTTTGAAGGAGATACTCAAATTTGTATTTAACAAAGCCCGAACGCCGTGACGACTAACATACGAAACACGGCACAAGAACTGTGTATGTTTTTTACATCATCAGTGACAAACCCCACTTAATTGCGCACCAACCTTGTTTGGCTTTGTTTATACTGGTGAAGGCTGTCACATAAAAGCCTGCCGTGTTCCCTCAGGGCTGAGAGCTGACAAATGGTGTTACGATCCACACTGAGCCACAAGGCGATGGCACGGGCGCTCCCTGGCAGCAGTCACGTTGAAAGCGACTAGAGCACTCGCATCCGCAAAGAAGGCCCGGAAACTAGTTGTAAATATTTCAGGTTCTTGCATCGACGTTTGCTGAAGCATGTATGAAAATCACATGCGTCTACCCTTGGACCCATACTTTGGACTACTCAGGGGCCCCACAGATATTTGAATAAATAGTGCTGCAAACCTCTCCAAAGCTACTGGGGCTTGGCTAGAACACGGCACTGATCAAAACTGCAATGGAATCTGTGCGGTAGGACCCCAGCCGGCCCATAGAGCTGGGGGTTCCCCAACAGCACTTTAAGATGAGGAGCAGCACCCTTGAGATGGATGGGGATGCAGATTAATACACTCGCATCAAATCAATAATGACAACTCCATAGTTTGGAAAAGGGAGTCCATTTAATGACGAGTACAAAAAACGGGGAGTTCATGAATATCAGCAATCACTCGATCTTCCTTCTGGCTTCAACTCCAATTAATTTCAGAAAAAACAAATCCATTATACTAAAAACCTGTCATCATTTACAATCCTTATACGTACAAATATCTCCTCCCTGCATCATGTCCCAAATTATTAAACATCCCACTTTCTGCCATTGTCTGAATGCTCCTTGTATCATCCCTGGGTGGAATTGCGGGTTTTCAAATAGCAGAGTAAACTGGGATGCACGTGAAGATCAGAGTTCCTTTATATAATAACAGGTCGCATATTTAAAATACCACTGCAAGTATCAGGTGGGCCTGATTATTTGGAGGCCTATCTTGTCTGTATAGCCATAGTACCCCGTCCAATGGACACCCAGCAACTGCCCTATCCATCTTTACCCAAGGCTTTTTGGCATCCCCAGTGAACCATTCGCGGAGTACACGTAGCTGTGCTGCCTCATAATATTTTACAAAATTCGGAAGACCCATTCCCCCACCATCTCTGGGTGCCATTAATGTTTGTAATGCGACTCTCTGGGTTTTATTTCCCCAAAATAATCTTGTAACCTCTTTATTGAATGCCTTGAAATAAGATCATGGAATCTTTATTGGAAGAGCCTGTAACCTGTAAAGTAGTCTTGTAAGCATTGCCACCTTAATTCTTTCTTTGCCGTGTATTTTGGAGCGGGGCCTATTTCCCAAGATGATATTTTTACCTTTTGTAATAGTTGTGGGTAATTACTATCAAACAGCTGTGAAACCGTCTGTTATATTGACCCCCAAGTATTTAATTGCCATAAGAAACGGAGGACCGTGCCTCCTTCCGTCGTACAGATGGACCCAATTCTAGGAGTTCCGATTTCCCCATGTTAACCTTAAGGCCAGCAACCCACTCTATATCGGGCTATTCACGCAGCAATGCTGGTATTGATTATATATTTATTTTTTTCAGGATGTTGGTGTTCTCAGCATGTCGTGCGCAAAGGCCACGGTCTTATGCTCCTCTCCTCCAAAGGGGATGCCCTGTATCGTCGCACCCGACCTGACTATGCAGGAATGGTTCCAAATATATTGCATATAAAAGTGGCGATAGGGGATACCCCTCCTGTGTTCCCCTACCTGTATCTATACTGTGAGACTTTTTCATTAATCGCCAGCCGTATTTTAGGGGCCTGATAATTTGCCTGCATCATCCGTATAAACCTGGTCCCCATTCTCAATCGTGGAGAATAAAAAGGGGCCATTCCACACGTTCAAATGTTTTTCCGGCATCTAGTGACACTAGGACTGAGGGGGGAACTGTTTAAGATTAACTTTTTTGATTAAATGGTTCACCTTATCTGAGGTCTGTCTACCTAATTTAAACCCTGATTGGTCTGTATGTATCAACTTCGGGAGAAGCAGCGATGGTCTCGCTGCGAGAATGCTTGTGTACAGCTTCGGTTTGATGTTCATTAATGCGATGGGTCTATATGACCCGCGTTTAATCAGGTCTTTGCCTGGTTTTCCAAACAATACCACCTTTGCTTCTGACTTAGTTGGTGTAAACCCCACCCCCCCTCATTTGCCACGATCGTATTGAAGACTTACACTAACATATTTCTTATAAAAAGCAGCCAGGAGCCTATCTGGTCCCAGTGCTTTATTTATTGGCAGCGCTCTTATTGTTGCCACCACTTCCTCCTCCCTGATATTCCCATCTAGATCCTCCCTCTCCGCTGCTGTTATTTTTGGCAAATTGATATCCCCCATATAGCGTTGTATCTCCCGAGAGTCTGGGTGACTCGACGCATATGGTAATTCATAAAATTGGTCAAAGTTCTCAGTTATTGCCTCCGCTTCGGTTATTATAGACTCATCTGGCTGCGACAATCGCCGTATCAACTTAGCAGCCTCTAATCCCTGCAGTTGTTGGGCCAAAAGTGTATCCACTTTGTTGGCGTAAACATAGTCTCTCTGCTCTTAGTCAGCAGCATATTCAGATGACTATTTAATTCCTTTAGTTTATTAGATAGAGCCCTCATTCTGTGTTTAGCTATAGCCAGTTGGGTATCTCGCACTTGAGCCTCAAGGTCCCCTTCCATCTTTGCCCTCTGTTTCTCCCACTCGGATCGGTAGTGCAATAAATTCTCCCGGATTAACGCATTAAAGGCATCCCGGATCACCGCATTAAAGGCATCCCAAGTCCCTTCAGGCGAGACCGATTGATTGCTATTAGTAGAAAAACTTCTTTCTATTTAGCCTCTCAATCTCCTCTACCATACCTTCATCGTGCAGTAATTTGCCTGGAAATGGCCATGCCCACAGCCCCATGCGTGACCCCATATCCCTTACCTGAACTATCAAGGGGGCATGATCCGACAATGTTATAGATCCCAAGTCATTTCCTTTACCTCCCCCATTAAGTTGCCTCTTGCCCACACATAGTCAATTCTGGACAGAGACTGATATATATGTGAGAAACGTGTGTGCCCCTTTCATCCCCTCCATCAGCCAGACATCTTGCAGGGTTACATTTTTTTAAACTTTGCTTTACCGCCTGTGTGAGTAGTACTGTTTCCCCCCCCCTCCACTCCTCCCATCTAACTTAGGGTCCCATGGCAAATTAAAATTACCAGGAAGTATTTTCCTTCTTGAAATATTATCAAGCTTACTTGCTACCTCCTGCAAGAATCCCACCTGCCCTGTATTGGGCGCATACACCGTTGCCAAAGTGATCTGTTTCATATTCATTTCCATCAGTAGAAAAAGATATCTCCCCTCTGTGTCTGCCATAGACCGCACTACCAAAGCCGTCAGTGTTCCCGAGTCCCGACCCTGGAGGTCTTCCCCACTGCATTAGATTGATAGATTTGGGAAAACAACTGCAGTTTCCCAGCTGATTTATCTGTCGTCTTAATGTGTGTCTATTGTAACATGATGACATCATCTTTTTTTCATTTTAAATCATAGCTTCCATCTTTTTCCGCTTCACAGGGGAGTTTAATCCCCGAACATTATATGATCTCACCCTGCATGCAAAGCATACAGAAGTTATTCACTGTCATGATTGTACTATTTCCCTGTAGTGATAGTTGCCTTTTTCTCATTTCCTCTGCCCCCGGCCCTTTCATCCTAAACCAAACCCCCACCCCAATCAAACCATCCCAGGACCAGGCCTACGATCCTAAGATACCCTTGGGGGACATCCCCCAAGCTAAGGCCCAGAAAGTTACCTGAGGTCACCCCCACCAGGAAGTATCCTACCACTTCCCCTAGATTTTAAGACATCCTCCACTAGTCCTCCGCTCCTGGCTGACCTTAAATCCAACCAGAATTATTTAACCAACTCGATTTCTGTTTTCATGTCGCACTTTTTAAAAAAATGTATTTTGTATTTTTTGCTCAACCAAATCTTTATTGCTCAACTCACTTTACATGTGTGATTAACTATGCATCTCCATGTAACTTTCAGCATAGCACATTTTTAAACAACATTGTATACAACAACAGTAACCTCCCCCCCCCCCCCTCATCCTCCACCAGTTCCTACAGGCGGGCGTTTCAGTCCTATTAATTGGTTGCGGCTCAGTCCTCTTCCTCTAAAATTCCCTGTGCCTTCAGTCTCTTCGAGATGTATAGGTGTGTGGTGGTATTAATTGCGTAGTTTATGAAGGGTGACTAAACTTTACTGAATTTCTTCCGTGACCCCCATATTGTCGCTGTCCTCTTTTCCACAGCTATTGTGTCCGATATTGCATAATACCAGTATAATGGATGGCGGCTCCTTCTGTTTCCACTGTTCGACTATGCATCTCTTTGGGGCCATCATTAAGTTTGCCCATCATTAAGTTTGCCCATAACCTTCCCGGACCCCACCAAAACTTTGTTGTTCATCATGTATAGCGCCTATGAGTACCTCTACCCACTCCTTGTCTACTCCCATTGATCTCAAGCACTTTTGATTTCATCTCCTGCCCGAAATGTTTCAACCGCTCCAACACTCTGCTGCCATTGTGGGAAACATTTTATGGAGTCTCTCCGGGGTGTAATGCCACTGATGTAGCTTGTATTTTAATTCCTGATGTTGCACCGATCATGTGTACCAGCCCTTTAGTGCTGTGTCCCATTCCTTGTTAGGGAGTGCCTTGCCTCTTACCTTCCCCCCATTCACCGCTCAGTGCCCCTTCCTTCTCCCCACTTAGCAAGATCTTATATATTGCCAATATCAGTCCCCTATTGTGCTCTCTGGATGACTTTAGCTTTTCCCACTCTGTGTATTCCCTTGTGGCCCTTTCCATCATTGCGGGGGTTCCCGTCCAATGTCTTAGTTGTTGATACGCAAACTGGTCCCCTTCCTTTAGGCTCAGTTCCCTTCTACAGTCTGCAAATGACTGCCATTGTGTTCCTTCATAGAGATCGCTGATCTCCCTTATCCCTTCCTCCACCCACTGTTTGAACCCGTTACCTTCCCTACCTGGTGGGAAGGCGGGGTTGCCATAAATGGGTGTGTCCGGCGATGGCCAGGGAGATGATTTAAACCTTGTTAAACTGCTCCCAGATCTTCAAAGTATTAGTTGTGATTGGATTTCCCAATAGCCCCAGTGGCTTGTCCTCCTTTCTGACCCCCGACACTTTACAAAGGTGTTCTCCCACCACTGCTTGCTGCATGCCCACTTAATGTTTCTGATTGTCTGCCCTTCCCCACTCTGCCATTGCTCTCAGCTGGTAATATTTCATTATGTTGGGGCAGGCCACTCCCCCCTGAGCCCTGCTCCTGAATAGCATTTTCCTCCCTATACTCTGCTTTTTCCCTCCCCAAATAAAACCTGTGATGCATTCCTTATGTCTTTCGTCAGCCTCCCGGGACTGCTAGGGGAATTGCTTGCAAGAGATATAGAAGCTGAAAAAGCACATTCATTTTGACAGCGGCTTCCCTTCCAAACCATGATATGTACAGCCCACTCCATTTTGCTAGGTCTGCCTTCATTTGTTTCAGTAGCGGCTGGTAGTTTTGCCCCACTATTTGTTTTATGGAGGGAAGACCCCACCCCCCCCATCCCCCAAGGTATCCACTGGTCCCGATGCACACCTGAATGGGTTGCCGTTTTCTAGCTGGTTCCTTTTCCTCTCGGCTATGGATAGATTTAAAATGTATGAGTTTCCGAAGTTCACTTTAAAGCCCGACACTGCTGAGAAAGCCCTCATCTCCTCAATTATTGCTGGTAGTGATTTCTCTGGCTCTGTGGTGTCTGCCCACCTGACCCCTCAGATCTCCCTATTCTGCCTTATCCAATGCGCAAAGGGTTCCATCACCAGAGTGTCATGGCCACAGGCACCAAAACACAAAAACCACCCCATCCATTGATTGGGGGGGGGCAGTGGGTCACTTGACTCACTTATGTCCCTTTGGGACCCATAAACACAGGGACCCTGGCTGGACTCGGTCCTGGCTCCTTTGGCACCAGGCTCATATAGAGATGTGAGCAGGAACACTTTATTTCAGTGCAGGAGTGCTTTTATTTTACAAGAACTTTCCAGAAGCTGAACGCCTTTATTCCAGAGAACATCCTCGTGGGCTGACTCATCGGGTGTGGCTCCCTAGGCCTGGTCTTCATGTGCTGACTCATCGAGTGTGGCAGGCAGGCTGAGCCTGGTGGGCGTGGCTTCAGAAGCTTGGCTACCATCGGTGCGTGCAACGTGATGCTCATCGCCGCTGGACCAGTTTACTTAACTTTGAAACCAGGCGTTCTCCTGCATACTCACCTCCAGGAAACTGGTGCTTCATCGCTTCATCTGCAGACTCCTCTCCTGACATCCAGTGATCTTGATCCCGACGCTGCAGCACCGCTCTCTGCATCCACAAACTCGGACCCTGTGAAAGACCAGGTTAGAACATCCGTCCTAGGGCTGCGCCGCATTTGAACCCTGTGCGCCCCCAGTTAACCGCTTACCAGTTACTGTGCCGCTGCAGCTATGATCCTCATTCCCTCTGGCTGCCGCCTTAAGCTCCGCAGCTTCTGCCGGGCCGGCAACCTCACCTGCAAGGGAAGAAAGCAAAAGAGCAAATATCAAAAGTGGAATGGACAGCAATACAAGACAACAAATTTTACAATACAACAAAAACCGACGAGGAAAGACAAAGGGTAATAGGAAAACTTACCTGAAGTATAGTGGCTTAGTTGCAGCAGGACTGGACTACCACGTGCAAGGGACCAGTGAAGGAACTCAGTCCAGATCACACAAGCGCCCCTGCCAGAAGCAGCAGGACGGAGTGCTCGCCAAAACTAATCAACAGGAGCAGTCCCGAGCAGCATCACCTATTGTCACCACATAAGCGCAGAGGGCGAAGTTGGACCAGAGCGACCTCACCCCCGGGAGGGCTGCAACCGTGCCCCAACGCCTCCGCAGAGACCAGGTGAGCGTAACACAGAGCAAAAAGAGTGGGGAGAGTGGGCAT
Organism: Ambystoma mexicanum; assembly: GCF_040938575.1. NCBI lineage: Eukaryota > Metazoa > Chordata > Amphibia > Caudata > Ambystomatidae > Ambystoma > Ambystoma mexicanum. The sequence continues at coordinate 1,304,536,626 of NC_090932.1, forward strand.
CCTTGTTTGGTTCCCCTCCTTATTGTGATTGGGTTGGTCAGTCCCACGTTCACTTTTACCTTCGCTTGGGGATGCTGGTAGTCAGACTGAAACATTTTCCAAAAATTCGGTCCTATAACCACCTTGAGTATTTGCTCCATTAAAAGCCCAATTAATGCGGTCAAACGCCTTCTATGCATCAGGCATCTGGCCGTGCCCCCCCTCTCCCCGCCTTGTCGATAACATATAATACTCTTCTTATATTGTCAAACGTGTTCCGTCCTTGTCCAAACCTTGTTTGATCCTGCATCAGCAGCCCCAGTAGAATCCCTTACAACCTTGCTGCTAGAACCCTCGTATATAATTTTGCATCCACATTGATGAGCGCTGTAGGGCTATATGAGGAGCATATGTGTGGGTTCTTCCCCGGCTTCGGGACGAGAGTGATGTGTGCCATGTTCATAGATTTAATAATTTTCCCCCTTCTCTCGGAAATGGTTAAATACTTCTGTAAGAGCTTTGGCTAGTGATACCCTAAATCTTATATAGAATGGTGCCGTATAGAATGGTGCCGTTAACCAATCTTTCCTGGGCTTTTGTTTGCCTTTAATCTGGATATTGCTCTTTGCACCTCTTCACATGTTATGGGTTCTTCTAATTGGTCTTTTTGCTCAGGGGTTAGTCTTGGCCCCTCCCAACCTGCTAGGTATGCTGCTTGCCCTTCCCCATCGGCTGGTTCCTTCCTGTACAGGACTGCATAGAAATCTCTCACAATCCTTCACACATGATTGACCCCCCCCATTTCTTTAAACCTTCCCAGCAAGTGTTTCGATATTGTCACTGTTGCGTGCCTCCTCAAGCCCTCAGACCTATCCCAGACTGTATCAGCTACCAGATTGAAATCCCCTGATACGATCATTTCCAGCCTCCGTGAACTTGCCCAGCTCCTATAGAAACTTTTCAAAGAACCCTTCCTGCCCCTGGTTGGGGGCATGTACTGATGCCCATGTATACATCTGGCACCCCATTTTCCCTTCCACCATCACATACCTCACCTCCCTATCGCGTTTGACCTTGGTCCTTCAATGAGTATGTTTTTATGGAATGGGCCGTTCCCACTGTATCATGGTATTGCATTGGGTAGTTCCTACTACGCAGGCGACCCTCATCCCCCTGCATGCAGACTATTTCTGGCCCCTCTTTGCCAATCTCCCTCAAGACTGTTACCCTCTTGTTGGGGCTGTTGAGTCACCTTACGTTCCATGAGTTTAACCTATACATCTTTTCTTGCTAGTATTTGCCCCCAGTTTCCCTGACACCATCTGCTTCCCCTGTATGACTGAGCCTTGATCCCATTGAACCCTGCCACCCACTGAACTAGTTATACGTTCCCAACTTGTATCGTGTCCCTTGGATCCATGTCTAGGGTCTTGACATGGTCCCCTCTCAGCGGACTGCGCATGGTATTGTGCCCCCCTGCGCCTTTCCCGATGCTGTACCCCACATCGGGCTATATTCTAGTCCTTGAGTTATTTTGGTGCGAGTCTCTTCTCGACTCCCATTGTTCTTCAAGGCTTTTTCTGTGGTCCACCCTTGAGGCCCGGACCGTGCCCCGCCTGACGTTTCTCCTGGGTGGTTTTTCATTGCATCTTCTCCTGTCTCTCTTTGAGTACCCCCCCAGGGCCCTCAGACCATCCTTTACCTGGGAGACAGTTATTTTCTTGTTGCCCAATGCGAAATTGAAGCTTGTCGATTTCTCAGCTTCCTCTTGTTCAGTTCCTCTGTGTGGTTTGTTGAATGAGCATCTCCTCGCCAGTGTGGCTTGGGACTGGTCATCGTATAGCTGAACTTCAAACCCCCCCCCCAATCCACCCCACTGCACTTGAATCTTCCTCTTTGTCCGGGCCGCACCCATTAGCTGCACCTTGTCCTTATAGTTGTGCATTTTGACTAGTATATCCCGAGGTCTCGCACTTGGGTCCATCTTTATTGTACGAAATTACAGAGAGCAAAAAGTCTGACCCTAAAGTTAATAAAAATGTACAGGGGTAAGGTGTGGGGTGGGGTGGGGGCTCCGTATGTATGTATGTATGTATATATGTATGTATAGATACATCTCACACAAATGGGGAAATAAATCACCGACTTTTGGAACTCCTATTTTTGGATTTGGTCATTTCACGTAGATCCAGGTCCATCCTCCGGCTGCCCACTCTGTGTGCTCTTTCTATCCCCCTACCTCAGGCTTGCTCCCCCTCTACCAGATTCTCGAACAAGTTTTAAAAAAAAAAATATTTAAAATTTGTTTTAGTTTATTATCAAAAACTAACACTTTTAACACAATCCAACATCATCAATCCAATCTTTCATTTCCTTTATCAAAGATCCCTATTAAATTCCCTCAGTCCATCCCTTTGCGTTTCAATAGTTAGTCAAACATTATTAATCGCACTTTGTCTATGCACTTTCTGCTGCCAAAATGATGTCAAGATAGTCAACCACTGTACAAGTCAACATATGGTTGTTGCCAGCCAGGATGCACAGCCACCATTCGTCCATTTTCTCATTTAAAGGAGCACATTTCCCTAATGCTATCTTTCTCCTTGACTTCAAGGCTGTGCAGTCCGTCACCAAGTGTTTCAAGGTTTAAATATTATGATTACAGAATCGACAAACATTATTTATTTAGAGTGTTTGTCATGTTTTAGCAATTGCATTTCTTTAGTTGGCAATTGATTCAGTCGTATTCGAATGAATTGATCCCAATGATGTCTCGAGGGGAATTTTTGAAGATATCTCGGGGATTTGCTTTATTCCGTGCGATTTCCCCACCCAGGTCGAGACTAGACTTGAATTCTGCTCTGGCATTAATTGTATTAATCCAATCGCAGTACATTAGCTTTTTCTTCACTGTGCATGGATTCTCATGTAGCATCTTGAGGTTGGCTCCAACCATCCTTAGTTGTCATCACTTGGACATGCTAATCTTTCATCAGTCCTTGGTAACTTTTCTCTGCTGATTCTTATATGGAGATGCTGAATCTTCCATTGGCATCTTTCTCAGAAGACGGTGATTTCCATATAAGTATGGAGTTGAGAGATTGTAGGCCATTCTCATAATGGATTTCTGCCATAGGTACATTTTTAGGCAGTAGTAGGACTTTTCTCCAGAACTTACCCTCTAATTGTGGCCATATGGCATTAGAAATATTGAAACCGGCTTCGCATCCAAAGGTGATTGTTGCCACCACTTTCTGTAGGTAAAAAATGAGCACAGGTATCAGTGAAAACTTTCCAACATCCCTATGTCATTTGGCTCCTTGTAGTTTCAGGTTTGTCATTTTAGATTTCAAATCTTCTGTCCACTGGCATTCTCTTAATGACGTATGCCGAATATCATGATCTTTGATTTCTCAACATTGATTTCCATGTCAATTCTCCCCAATTAGGATTGTACCCCACTTAATAGTCTTTGTAGGCCTATTTGAGTAGTGTCAGCAAGGACCAGGTCATCAGTATAAGATGCCTAGCTAATTGGATGCCCATTAATTCTTGGAGGGTAGACTTTACAGTCTGCCAGCGCATCCGGCATTTCTGCCATGTCTAGTTTAAAAAGCAGAGCTGCAAGGGGACAACCTTGTTTCACTCCCCTAGTTGTCACGATTCTTTTGGTCAATTCTCCCTCTGCATTTAATTTTACTTGGATTGATATTTTTTAATGTAATTGCATGATGCCTTGCAATAGGTCTGTTGTGCATTCCCATTTGTGTAGTTTTGCCCAGAGTGGCATTCTGTTTACGCTGTCAAAAGCTTGGTGCAAAAAATGCTAGGAAGAGGTTTTATTTATTTATTTTTTTAATTCTTCATTGCATCCAATTTGTGAAAATTGAGTAATGCCAAATTTACTTCAACTCCTAAACCCTTAGTGAAACCCGTCTGTCATCAATTAGATTTTTTTCACTTGCCCATTTTGACAGCCTTTTTTGGAGAAACGAGGCGTAGATTATTTCTATAGCATCGAGCAAGGCAATCGGACGGTAGTTAGCTGGATCTGTTCTGCCACCCTTTTTAAAGATTGGGACAACTATTGCCAATTGCCAAGATCTATGAATGCTTTTTGTTGTCGAGATGGACTTAAATAAAATTTTCGATAAACGCGGCCCACTTAGTTTTATGTTTCTTTAACATTAAGTTGGTGACTCCATCGGGGCCTGCGGCACCAGTTTTTTTTTATTTTGTAATTGCTTCCTCGATTTCGCCTCTCTTCCATTCGAAATTCCAGACTGTCTTCAAGTTGGTTAGACATGTGCCAATGTGACAAACACTTTCTTGAAGTGCTCAATCCTGGTTTTTTCATTCATGCCAACTTGCATATTTGGTTTTTATGTTCAGGATCCAGCGTTGATAATGGCCTATGTTTCACGGTTCTTCCTACTGCATATTAGCTTGAACATTTCCCCGGCTTGTTCTTGTTCTCAAAGATATTTGAAAGAAGCTAACCAATTGCAATCCTGTTGTAGCCATTTTATTTTCCATTTTGCTAAATCTGAAGGGTGGTTGCTTTTGTAATTCTTTAAATTGTTATGCAACTTAACCTTCTCAGTTACAATTTTGCTGCTGTATGGATGTTTGTGTTTTTGGTGATCAATTTTGAATCTGCTTTTAGTGGTCTTAAATTGGGCTAGTAATGGGCCATATTCTGGCGAGCCATCTCCATTTTCGATGTCATTCTCGAGTTTCAGAGTTAATCCAGCAATCTCAAGGGGTCTAATTCTTAGTCTGTTCCGGTCACCTACTAATGCAGGTAGTTCTTTAGTTGTCCGAGGACATCTCTATGGCATTGTGGTCGCTGTGCTTCATCTTGACTATGGTTAGGCTTTGAATTTTTTGCAAGAATTCATATAGTCTAGAGTTTTGTGGACCTTATTTTCATACCAAGTAGGCCGGGCTGGAATGTCCCCTGCAGTTTGTCCGTTTAGCATTTCACGGTTCCTATTTGCAAGGTCATCCATCCAACGTTTACTTCTGGCCGAGTTCGACTCTTCAGTTGTCTTTTATTTTTCCACCAACGTCGAACCATGAAATGTAAATCTCCACAAATCACAATTCCATAGTTGTGATAGGCTAGCATGAAGTTTTCAATTAGGGATGTAATCGATACGACAAAAGTATTAATTGAGATTTTAGTAGGGTTCCAGTAAACGTTCACCAGGAGGATGTATTCACTTGGACTCTGCTCCTCATGCTTAATTTGAATGATCAACCCTTGTGCAAATGCATTTGGCAGAAAAGATTTTGTTCTTTACTAATGTTAGCAATCCGCAAAATGGTCGACCCAATCTATTTTTTATGGTCCATCCGGGCATGGATGCAAGTTTCCACCCATTCCTTCATTATGCAGTTTTCTGCTATTCTCATCTTGGAATTTCATCAATATTGAGCAGCAGATTTGTTTGCATGTTTGCTTATTTCCAGCAGTTCAAGGTCAGTGAATGCGAGACCGATCAAGCTGTTGTCGTTAATCTTCTTGGCACTCGCGGCTTGCCTTGAAGAAATAAGGTGCAGATTTGCTGTGCATAGTTCATAGTTTTAGTCAAATTCTTTAACTGAGTCGCAGCCAGTATTATCTGCATTGCTTCTGTCATTCTCACGTGTGACCTGACCTTTGTGTGCTTCTAGGGGGTGTGTCACTGGGCGGTGTGAGGATTTTTGCAGCCATGCTGGGTCTAGCGGCATTATTTGACATGACATATGATAGTTCGATGTAAAGCTTGCATCACACACTCCTCGATTAGAAAGTGCGCCTGATGTTCCTGCCAGTGTATTGGCCTCCAGCAGACCAGCTTCCGGCTCCAGCCGACATTGTTGCAGCAATTTCTGCCGTGTGAGAGGTCCGACGTCGTGCCGTCTGGATGTCTTTATGTTGCTCGAGACAGTCTCCATGTTAGCCTCTTTATTCAGCTTGGCTGAGTCCTGAGGACCAGGGCTCACAGCACCCGACAGCCCTGAAAAACCAAAGGCTCAGCTCTGACTCCGTGTCCGCTGTGCGGACGGCAGGCGTTTGTAACTGGTAGACCGTGAAAAAAGATTGCACAGCTCGCCACTCCGACTCCCAAAGACTCAGCTCTGACTCTGCCAACTCTCGAACAATTCCTGAATGCAGACTTCGAAATCGGGGCCCTCCACTCCTTCCCCCAGGTCCTTGATCCGAACGGTATCTCTTTGTGACCTGTTTTCTAGGTACTCGTATGTCTTGTCTAGTGCCCTTATTCTGTCTCCTTTGTCTGATGTGCCCTCTCGGGTCCCCTTGTGTCCAACTCCGCCAGGCATTCCTCCCTTTCCATTACTCGCTCTCCTAGGGAGTCAATGTCATTCCGATTGTTTGCGATGGCCTGCGAGAGCTTTTCTCGTATGCTTGCCCCTTCTGCCTTGACTGTCTCGGTGTGCTCACCTTTTGATTTTGGTCAGTGCAGTAAGAAAATCCTCTTCTGGTGAGTGCCATTTCCCCGTCGCTCTGACCTGTCGGGTTTCCAAAAGGGACCTTTGTTTGTATATGTCCCTTGTTGCATCCTTCCTGTTTCCGCTCTCCTGGGTTAGTTAGTATTGCTCTTATTTTGGGTCCATCGACTTTCCTCTATTCCATTACTGCGTACACCTGTCCGCTGGTCCCCAGTACCCCAGTTTCTCCGGCTATGCCCTTCTTCTGCTTGATTTGTGCTCCCCCCCCTGCTTGCTCTTTTCCGGCCTGTTTCCCAGTCTCAAGCAGTTCTTTCCTTGCTGGTTCCTACTACCCCTCCTCTCCAGCGAGGTATCCCCCTTTTATGCGCTCCGGGGGTGTGCCTCTGGCGTTCCCTGGGCCTTCACTCATTGCACCCTGGTTTGCCCCTTTTTGTTATGGGATTGGTGCACCTTTGCTTTCCCCCTTCTTGGTTCTTGAGGCGTCTTTCCTCTTCCTCTTGGCTCCTGGCCCTGCTTTCTCTCTGTGGCTTCCCAGGCTGAGCGTTTTTATTAAAAGTCTGCTATGTCAGGTTTCAGGACCACATCCCAACACCCCCCCCCCCCCCCCCCCCCCCCCACCCCCCCCACCCCCCACCCACCATTGGGCTATATGGGTGGTGATTTTCCACTGCCCCTATGGAGTGTTCTGGGCTCATCAGTGCTTTCAGATATTTTTCTGTCCATTGACCAGGACACCCCCGCCAGGCCGGCCGGGTGTTGTACTAGCACTTTCCCCATCATGCAGGTCTTACCGGTGCCACCAAGGTTCTCTCCAGGCTTTGCTGCGTTGGAGCTGCTGGCGCAGAGGCACTGCCGGCAGCCTTCCCCTTTTCTGGTTCGCTGCTCCTCTTTGGTTGCTTTCCTGCGGTACTGGACTTCCCGGTCTGCTGCAGTGATTCCTTCTATCCTCTCTGACAGCCTTCCGTCCTTCTTCGGTACTCCATGTCTCCCTTCCGTAGGAGCTCCAGCTGCGTGGAGGAGGGCACCTCTGTGGGACTGGCTGGTTTCTTCTGTGTTCTGGCTCACTGTCCCTCCTCTCCAGCGGCTCCAGCTGCTTGTGCAGGGGCTCCTCCATAGGTTGGATGCTTCCAATTGCGGCCCGGCTTGCCATCCCTCCTCTGGCAGTGTCCTCTCCCTTGGGTCATCAGCAGCGCCCCCGCTCCACTCTACCCCTGCAGCAGGTCCGGGGTGGGTGCCTCGCCTCGCCTGCTTCCTCTCACGGGCAATACTCCTTGGTCCGCCTCCAGCCCCCTCCGGTGCAGCCAGGTTGCTCCACTCCCTCCGCTCACCTTCTCTCTGGGTCTTCTCGCCTAGCGTGGACCTTATCCGCTCACCTCTGCCGGATCCACAATGGGGTACCTCTTGGGATTGGCCTCAGTCCTCTTCTCACAGGGTCTGCCTCCCGCTCTGGCAATGCGTTCCCACCGGCTCTGGGTATCCCTGCATTCGGGTCCGCTGCACTGCTCTGGAGTTAGCAGGGGCCGCCCGCAATTTTCCTCAGGGCTTCTTCGCTCTCCCTGTTGCGTCGCTCGTTCCACCTGCTCCCTCTCTTGTCGCACGATCTTCCACTACTCCCGTTTCTTACGTGTTCTTCTCTGCTTCAGCTCTCTCAGTTTCTCTGATTGCATCGGGCAGGGATGGAGCTTCTCCTTGGCACATCAGCCAGCCATCTTGGTCGCGCCATGTCGCACTTCTCTTTTAAGAGGTTCCTTCTCCACCCCCTTCCGCTCCTCTCCCCCCTAGCCCCCCTTGCACTATCCCTAGTGGACATTCCATATGTACCACTCGTTTTCTCCCAGAGTCCACCCTCCCACCTAGTCCCCTGATAACACAGTCCCATTGTCCCATCCCACGTAAGGAGGAGGTCCTTGTTCTTTCGCTCTGCATGCCCCTATTCTTCCTCCATATTCAACAATGCCAGCCCTTGCGTGCACAATGTTATCCGATGTTGTACCCCCTCTAAGGTAAAGAGCAGCCCAAATGGAAACGTCCACTTATATGGAATCTGTTTTGTAATTAAAGCACGGGTCACTTGACCCATATCCCTTCACCTTTGAAGTGTCACCAGCGCCAGATCTTGATACAGCTGAATTTGCATCCCGTTCACTGTAATATTCCCGCAAAATTATCTTTTAATCCATATGAACTTACTGCAACCAAGGCATCTCAAGGTCTAGAACCCGGTTCTCTCTTCCTTGGACCTACCCTATGAACTCATCAATTCCGATGTCTTCCGGTTGTACTTCAGACAATAAGTTTGCAAGCACTGGTGAATAGTTCATTTAAAATCGGTGTCCAAACTTCTCAACCCTTTGATTCGGAAGTTCGACCTCCTTGAGTGGTTCTCCAAGCCCTCTGCTTGTAATTCTAAATTGTGAGAGACTTTCGCCAGGTGTTCTAGTAGTTCACTATTCTGCCATACCTCATCCGACATCTCTACGAGGCCTTGCTCCGTGGCATCCACTCTTTCACCCAGCTTTTTCATTTCCCCCTTAACTTCATCAAAGATATTTTCAAATCTTGTAGCGAGGTGACCTGTGGCTGAAAATTGTTTTTGATTCTTCCTTCCATTTCGCTAAGGCATTCTTTGCGGTCTTCCTTGCTGAACGCTATTTCTTCAATCTCCGGGAAATCCCCTTTTTCTTCCACAAAGTCTTTCTTTTCATTCCCTGTTGCTGTCTTACGACTTTGCTTCCAACACCGCTCCAGTTGACCTTCCTGTTCTGCCTGAGGTTGCCTCCTTCTGTCCTGGGTACCCTTATCTTTAGATTTTGGCATTGGGATAAGATTGCCCACGCCCTCTCGTTTTTTATGCGTTTCCCCTGCCTCTTCAGCCACTCTCCACTTCAGTTAGGGTCTGCTTTACCCCTTCCAAGGGCCATTTCTCAGTCACTTAATATCATAAAGTTCACCCCATCTATCTTTTCTGCACATCAGTCTCTCTATGCTTCTTATGCATGCAAATACCATGCGCTTTCCCTAATTTCATTTATAATTTTAAGAGGCAGTTCTCATATTTGTTTTTTCGGGATATATGTTTCTGCCAAGTTATGTCTCCCCTATATGTTCATGGTGGGTCTCGCTGTCTCTGCAGAACCTCAAATTAGTAGGAGATACTCGGCACCATTCTTGTTTGCTGATATATATTAGCGCCTCTAGTCCTTCTTCCACCCCGGTCTCCTTTACCATGTCAGCCAACCTTGTGTCACTAGTTGGATTATATACATATGCGAGAATCTAGGGATGATAAAATCACGTGCCATGGGACCATGGAATTATTTTGCCATAAATCAGCAAGGGCTTTACAAGAGCAGTGTTCTTGGGGAAACTGGGCCCCCGTTTTGGTACATCGAAAATGCTGGCCCGTGTGAGATGATACCAGCCACGTGTTTGCAGACAAGACCCTCGGTCACCAAGAACAGGCTCCCTCTGCCCTTCAGTTACTGGTCACAATAGTACCAGCATCTTTTACCATTACCCAGGAAATCCTGCTGTACCAGTAGTGGCCTGATTTACTCTGAACTTTACAGCACACAATCTTCACCCAACCACCCTTCAAACACCTATGTGTTGGAGAGAGGCACAGAGCACTTAAGCACACCTGCTGAATTCTTATCTGGTAGTAGGGATGACTGTGGCATTCTTAAAATACTCTTGTTGAACAAGGGCTGCTGGGGAAGTTCCAATTAACATTACTTTTCACCAGTTGCTGTACCAAAGTTGAATGACCAGGCCTTTGTTGCATTTGGGATGGCAAATGACCAGTATGAGCGGAGAAAAATCCACTTCACCACGAATGTGTAGATCCGTGGCTAAAGCAGACACCCATGCAAAATCAAGTTTGTGAGTCATAAAACTAGGATTGCCGCCTCAACATGCAGGTACCCCTTCGGCCTTACAGTGTCACTCCTCTTTTAAATCCAAAAGAGGAGGAGGGTGTTGCCTCATTAACTGGGGCAATCCCCCCCCCCCCCACGGCCTCTAGTCAAAACTTTCTACCACTCTCTTAAGTTCACTGCAATCGGATTCTTTCCACCCCCTTCTCCAACTAGCCTCCTCAGCTATAGGCATATTGACCCTTTCAACTCCTTCTGTGATCTTTACCTTATCCCCATTTCCATTTCATATTCCCCCCCCACCCGCCATTGTGCTCATGTGATTTTTACCTCCCCAAAATGTACTCCAACCTTGGACTCTGCAGTCTCGGACTACTCCCCATCCTTCTGCCACAACTTACCCCATCGCTCTAAAGGAACTCTCGACCTTGTCATCCTTACTTTCCACATCTGAACTCAATATTTTGCCCTTCCCCATTTGACCACCCAAGCCTGCACTTCACTATTGCTATTCCTCCATAACTTCCCCAACTCCTGAATATCAAAAACGTTGGCCCCTCCTGACCCGAAGTCTGTTCTTCCTTCCTTTCTCTTGCTTCTCAGACTCCAACCAGGCTCCCAGCTTCCCTGTCGAGAACCACTATCCCTCTTGAGCACTCATTCTACCCTTCGTTTTCAAACCTGAATCGCTCCTCGGATCTGCCCCCTTAAGCCAAGCAACGCCACCTTTTTAAATTGCTCAATGATGTGCCCACACATCCCTCTGCATCGTGCCTATAAGGACACCCTCTTCTTCCCTACAGCCCTTAATTTATCCAAACAGTCCTACTTTACTAATCTGTAACTCCTCTTGGCACTTACCCTTGTAAATCCTCCACACTATACTGACTCTTATACCCTTGAGCAATGTACGCTACCCTCTTCAAATTACCCAGTACTTCTAATTTTTGATCTGTGATTCGCATACGATTACCATCCTTCTCTCTCCCAGCCTCTGCTTTTCTCCTCAACCTTTACTATCCATACCACTTCCAATTGACACGCTCTCTAATTTCTTTCTTGCATGCTTCAGCACCCTCCTTCCCACTTCCATCGCCACACGGTATCCTTTATTGCACTGTGTGTCAGCTCTCCCTGTCTTAGCACATTTGCAGTATATTCGGCATCCTGCCTCTGCTTTTCCAATCAAACATGTCCATATGTGGGCAAAGCTAACACATTAACCAGGTGGGGATTGGCCGGCAACGCAGGCCTGCTGTGCATTCAATGACACTGCTGGAACTGCCTGCGTAAAGGCATACTCTGAGTGCTGGGATTGTTGGCAGCAGCATGCCTGGTGACCTGCTGCTACAGCTTTGGATGGGCTTGCACTTACATTATCTGCACTGTTGCAGGGTGGTGTGCTTGGAAGGTCTGTGGCGGGCCCCATGCTGCTTGAAGACACCTGCTGAAACCTCGTTCTGCCTTGCTGCCTCTGCAGTGGGTGGCATAGGCTGTCTGACTCCTTGGTCTTCTCCTTTCGTCCCACTGCCTGCTGGTGCATTTCCTTTTCCTTCCTACACCAGAGTTCTCTTCTTGGGATCACCAACTTCTCATCTGCCCCACTTCATCATTTTGATTCTTTCTGTGTCACTACCAGCATAGATGTGTTGAGCAAACTGTGCAACCTTATGGTGAAATGCCATCAGTATCCCTGCAGCAACTGACACTGCTTCCTCCATGCTGATGGATCGCCACCATGCCAACCAAACACCTCAATCACATCATCCTCCCTCTCTAGCATGGGCAATGCCTTTTCCTCTTAGAAGCCCTCTCGCCCATGACTTTGCTTCTGGAAAACACTTTACTGGCTCTGTTCCGAGGGCCCTGCCCAACCCCTAGTGGCTTTGTTGTCTCTCTGCTGTGGCTGTGGAGTACGTGCCAGTGGAGGTTTTTCCACATCCTGCTATTTACAAGTAAAACGTACGAAGTGAGGCCTCTGGTGGCTCAATGATGGCCCTTTTCTCGATGGGTTATTTTAACCAATTTAAGCAGAGCCCCTCAACTCTTATAGATTTTCTTTGACTTGTACTACATTCATTGCTGTCAGGCACTGCTACACTGGCAGGTGTGTTTCTGGTGATCAGCATGGTTCAGAATTGAGGGGCACAGGGAGCAATTTAGCTTCTTCTTGTAGCCTAGAAGAGCCCGGTTAGCTTGACATCGAACACCTACCAGCGCCGGCCCTCAAATTAAGTCCATTGAAAGAAGGCTGACGGAGCGTGCCATGCTGCGGTCTGCGCCAGGTCCCTAAACCCTACCTCCCCACATGGACTACTTCAGGTACTTCCAACGCTGCATGGTGAATTACTACTGTTCTGGTCTCAAGTTCTCGTGCACCCTTTATCACGGCCACTCGTCAATGACCAACACCGCCTGCGAGCCTGAACTACCTTACATGCCCCCCATGGTATCCTAACAACTAACCAGCTAGGCTTCCACAGCCACCCCACTGGTACCTTCGCTGCCGATATCAAGTGCACCAGTCTGCCTGTCTGCATACTATGTCTCTCAACATACCGAACTGTTGGCCCCTTTACATGCACCACTACTGACCCTAACGAAACGTATTTTGGCATTTGCGCTGCTCTAATTCATCTGTGATATTATCTTCCAATGGTACTACGTACTTGTCTGTCTGCACTGCTGCTCGCACCTATGTACGCACCCTGCTGTTCTTCGCTTGAAGTACTTATCCAGCCTATCTATTTGAATATGCCTCTGAGTTGTGCCTCTGTATGCCGGTATTAACCTACCTCCACAATTGCCTTTTACTCGCACCCAATGCACGGAATGTACCCCTACCTGATTTGTTCTTATTGTAGCCGCGCACTGTATTGCTCTCCCAAAATGCACGGACAGTCCTAAATCACCAGTACAATTACGGAGCCAATACTTTGAACGCAGGAAGACGCAATAACTTGCAACCACACACTCTGTAACGCTCACCTGATTCTCGCAGAGGCGCCGGTCTTGACTGGGCGACTACCGTATCTTCAAGGTGATGTGTAGCACCCGGTTGGCTCTTTGGGCTGGACCTCTGTGCACTGTATGCCTGACGTGTAGAGTAAGATGTCTGCAGATAGAAAATATGGGGTTAATGAACTGGGGTTATTGGGGTGTCCCTATCTCTTTCCTCTTCTCCTCTCCTGTAGACCCCCAAAGGTTAACGCTCTCACCTTAGGTAAGTGAATGCCGAGCTCTCCATCTGCCTCGGGGCAGGGTGCTGTAACCAGTTTCTTCACTGGATAGGTAGCGCAGGCCTCTTGACTTCAGAGGACTGCTGTCCGTCGTTTACTGCACGAACGGTAAGTTTCGAGTCATTCAAATGTCTTTAAAGTCTTTAGTAATGATGTCTCTTGTTTTGCAGGGTTCCGGCGATGGCGGATGACGGGCTGAAGTGAGTTGAAGATGGAGCCCGTGTGATGAATAGAAGCGCCTGGAAGCACGTAAGTAGCGCTTGTTGCCTGCTTCACTATGCGCTCTAACTGTCTTTTTATTTTGCAGGTACGAGTTCGGAGCGGCTGCCGGAATACCCACTGGATTAGATGTGGAAAGGAGTAATGGCACGTGAGTATTAAAGTTCCCCAATGTCTTTAAACGCACCTTGTTTTGTCTTTCAGATGCCGGAATGCTAACCTGTTCTTTCTTGTCTTTATAGGTGTTGCTGAAGACTGGATTCAGGATGGTAAGCCTTTGCCTTTCAGATGCCAGAATGCTAACCTGTTCTTTCTTTTCTTTATAGGTGTTGCTGAAGACTGGATTCAGGATGGTAAGCCTTTTTCCTTAGGCCCAGGACCGGATGCAGAAGACACGATGAGCGTTCTGCTGCAGAGGTTGCAGAATAACGCAAAGCAAGATTCATCCACCGGGTGTGGTTTAAATAGCCTCCTGTAGTGCTTAGGCGTCTCCTTCCACAGCCACGCCTAAGTAAGAAAAGAGTTCCTGGTAAGAAAAGAGTTCCTGCCTTCCAGAAGAGTTCCAGTGTTCTGAATCTAGGGAGTGGCTCCAGCCCCACCCAACAGGAAAAGTAGTTCCAAACAGAAGAGGATCAGAGGCTCAACTGGCAGGCAAGTAAGCAGCATGGTCTGCTGAAGGTAAGTCCACCCAAGCATTATGAGCCCGGCGCTTCCAGCGCTGGGACTGGGCATATTTATGAGCCTGGTGCCACTGGCGCCAGGACTGGGTCCAAAAGGTCCCAATTGGGACTGGTTGGCACTCGGAACCTGGGTTATGGATCTGCTTCCAAGGGAGTTGGGAAAACCCTGACCTTTTGGAAGCAGAGATCATGACACACTCTTAGAAAATAATGAGCACTTATACGGCTATTTATTCAAAGCTTAGAAGCAACCAGTGATAACGTAGAAATAAATCACAGAAGAAACAGAGAATTCAAAAGGAAATACATCACCGTGAGCGTAACTGGATTCCTCATCTCGCCAGAAGCGGCTGGAAGACCCCGATAACAGCCAGGCTGAGAGCACAACAGCCCACAGGTATGCCGGACAGAAGCGCCCCCCCCTCCGGCTGAAGTCTCACCTGACTGCTCAGGGGTTCCGCATATATGCACCCTTCAAAAGGGGTGGCGATTTCTCGAACCTTCTGGCAAAGCACTTGCGCATTGATGAGCAGCCGTTGGTTGCCAGCTGGGTCAACCGACACTACCCTCAAGGAGCAAAGTGCCTCCCTCCTCTAAAAACAAGCACCACGGAAAACAGTCCCATAGCTCATAACAAGACATAACAAAGTTAGCTTTCCCAGCAGAAATGTCCTTGACTGCATACCAGGTTTGGAAAGCATGTTTTTTTCAGCATCGTGAATCTAGCTCTCAGCAAAATGAGTGCAGCTTTTCACTGCGGCATGAAGTAAATATCCATCATGGCTCCGAGCGCACCCAAAATGCACTGCGCACCAGCGCCATGTTTTAGCTTAAGCATAACACGCACCTACTCAGCCACCCCGCCTTAAGGAGTGCTTTACATACTGATTACCACACAATACTGCCCCCTGCACTTAACGCTTCAATTGCTATCCCTGGGGAATTTTTGCCACCATGCACAGCCCCTATCGGTCTCTCAGTCCTTCAAGTCTCATCTCCAAAAGTTACTTGCTCTAGTCCTGGTGAGCACACTCTGCTGTACCATCCACCTAGTGCCCACACTCAAACACACCATGACTTCGCTACCACACATACAATACCACAACATTACAACCATGTCCTGGTCTACCCACAACACCAATCCTCTCAATAACCCAGCCTCATGGCTCCAACATTACTCATCAAAACCCACTCCTATCCAACGCTGCTCACTTGCCTTAAGAAACACCACACTTGGCACCAGACTTGTTCACGCTTCCTACCACCATCTGACCTCCCTCCACCGTAATAAACACCCACAACCTGTCACCAGAACTGCCTCCTCTCCACACTCACCGTCTTCCCAACCTATTAACCCCATTGTAAACACTATCAAAGGGACTTTAATTAATGCTAGATCTCTCACATCCCACGCTCCAGAGGTGGCAGACCTTATCCTAACTCATGACCTGGACTTTATTGCCATCACGGAAACTTGGCTTCACGCAGCCTCTGGACCTCTACTCTCGCTAGCCATTCCAACAGGCTATAATATCATCAGACATGACCGCAATACTAGCCAATCTAAAGGTGGCGGTATCTCCATCATCCACAAAAACTCCCTCAACCTCTGTCTCTCCACTGCTCATCAAATCTCTTCTATGGAAGCCCTAACAGCCAAATTCGCCCTCACCCCTAACCACACCATCTCATTTCACCTACTCTACAGGGCTCCAGGGCCACTAACCACCTTCGCTGAAGACCTTTCCAACATCCTGGCCGACAACACCAAAATCAACTCCAAAATGATTGTACTAGGTGACTTTAACCTGGGACTAACTGACCCCAATGATACGGCTGCCTTGACAATTGACAACCTGCTCACTAACGTAGGCTTTACACAGCATATCAATACTTCCACACACTGTAAAGGGAGAATCCTTGACTGGATTGCTGACCTCAATTGTGGAATTAACGTGGCAGCTAACCAACCTTGCGCCTGGACTGACCACCACTTGATTACCTCAACATTCCCGCCACAACCATCAGCTCCACTCCAGAAGTCGCACCTGCTAATCCCACACGAAATAAGCGCGACATCACCTGTGACAAATTACTCCCTCTCATCCTCCCAGTCTTGAATGAACAAGCGCTACTTAGCACGGACCCTACTGTCCTAGTCGACACCTTCAACCATACTATGCTCAAAGCCCTCTACCTCATTGCCCCATCCAAATTGAGAAAATCTAAACCACAAGCTCATCTCAACTCCTGGTTTACCCCACAACTAAGAATTCTTCGCAAAGAAAAACGAATCGCTGAATCACATTGGAAGAGTAACCCGTCGGAAGCTAACAAATCTAGTATAATCCTAGCCACGTTAAACTATAAGGAAGCTATACTTCAGGCAAAAAAAGACACTTCCAACGAACGCATTGAGAAAGCCAATTCCAACACTAAAGAGCTCTTCAGAATCTTGAAAGAACTGGAAACCCCGGTCACTGCACCGGACACCTCCCATCAAAGATGGCACCTGGTGCACTAATATCTAAAACGGGCTCCTTGGTAAGATAGCTACGCTCCAAGTCAAAATTAACGACAAACAGACTTATCTACAATCTAATTTGCAACCCAACTTTAAACAATTCTATTCCAGACTCATTGACCCCGTTCAGCTTCTCACCATTATCTATTACTAAAGTGGGAAATATTATTAATGGCCTTAAACCTTCTAACTGCCAAGGGGACCTCTGCCCTGCGCCCATCATCAAGGAAGCGGCCCACGAGCTAGCTCCATTCATTACCACTCATCAATTCCTCATTCAGCACTAGGATTGTACCGAACAATTTGAAGGATGTCTGGGTTATCCCGTTCCTAAAAAAAAAAAACAACTCTAGATGCCAATATACCTACGAACTACAGGCCCATCACCACGGTGCCGTTCTTACTAAAAAATCCTCGACCGAGCGGCTTACCTTCAGATTCAAGACCATCTTCAATCCAATAAACTCCTGGGTCTAAGGCATTCTGGGTTCCGGCCCGTCACGGACCTGAAACGGCCCTTATCGACCTCAAAACACAGATAGATTTACGAGACAAGGGCAAACTTGCTCTACTACTTCTCGATCTCTCTGCAGCTTTTGATCTTGTCAATCATCAAATTCTATGTCGACACCTCAAACTAGCTGCCCATTTTTTTTTAGATAAAGCCACAGCCTGGATCAGTTCATTTCTGGACAACAGATCGATGCGTGTCTTCTCCCCCCGACCCCCCCCACCCTCCCCTACCCCCCACCCCCCACCAGCAGCAGCATCGCCGGCACCCGTCACCTATGGGTGTACCTCAAGGTTCTTGAGTCTCTCCCACATTGTACAATGTGTTCACAACACCTCTATTTGATATTTTGGACCGTCTGGGTGTCACATATACTATTATGCTGACGACACCCAGATACTCATCCTAATCTCCGGAGACTACGCCGCCGACTCTGTCTCAGTGAATACCATCTACCAAGTCATCCAAGCCTGGATGGCGCAACACGGACTCTGTCTTAATGGCGAGAAGACAGAGATCCTCGTTCTCGGCTCTCCCCAAAAACTATCCAAACTGGCCCCTGAGTTCAATTCTTTCATCATTGATGGTAACGCCATCAAGGCGTCTAAGGACACGAAAACCTTAGGGATTTATCTCGACTCTACTCTATCCCTGGCCAGGCAAACAAATGCAGTTTCCTCGGCAGTGGCATACACCTGTAAGCTCATTACAGCTAGCCGACCTTTCCTATCTCCAGCCAATTGTGTCACACTTGCCAGGGCCCTCGTACTGTCAAAAATGTATTGTAACACCCTCTATTTGGGTACTAACAATTGCAACTTAAACAAGCTGCAAATTATCCAAACTAATGCTATCGGAGCAGCTCTCAACATCCCTAGGAACCAACATATCTCAGACACTAGACGCAACCTTCGCTGGCTCTCCGTCCCTCAACGAATTACACTAGAAACACTTGCCCTCACACACACATGCTTATCTAACCATGCATCCTCCTACCTAGCCTAGACATACGTCCTCCACAACACCAACAGACCTTGCAGAACTGCACAGACTAACTGTCTCTCTATACCACGCTACAACCTATAAAGAGCTGGCGGAGCCAGCTTCCCAGTAATGGCGGCCAAATTCTGGAATTCGCTCCCGAACTTGTTAAGATCTGAACCCTCCTTCCACAGATTCAAAAACATGGCCAAAGCTTGGCTAACCGCCCAAGACTCTTCACCTACTTACCAACCACTCCCCATGCTGTAGCCACCCAAATCACCTCTTGTACATAGGTTATTGCCCTCTACTGACCCCGTAACTGCTTTTTGTATATGTTTGTATATGTTACCCCGTAACCAATTGTAATTCTAAACTGTAATTTAACTGCAATTTTATCTCTGTTTGCCATATCATGTTGTAACCAAAATACGCGGCCGGATGCCCTCGGGCCTGCTGCGCTCTATAAATAAAATAAATACAAATACCAGGAGATACTTTTAGCTCCCCTGGCCAACAGATGCTGAACAAACATATCTATGTACATTATTTTTTTAAAATTTTTTTAATTCTTTTTTTATTGTTTTCATCATAATCAATAACAAGAAAAAACAAAAACACAGAAATGAACACAATTCGTAAGCAACAACCCACTAAACTAACCCCCTACCCCCCATATCGCCAATAGATCCCCCCACTCAACCCTATCCCCCGCCACAGATAATGTCCAAAAGCTTAAGCCTCTGAGGGCACCATTGCTCCCTGAAGTCCCCTTTGAGGTATGCCAGCGTCTCGCCCCAATCTACCGGGAAGCTTTCCAGTCTGTTATTTACTGCATACGATGCCCATTCCATCGAAACTATGTCCCACATTTTCCTCAACCAGTCTTGCTCCGTCGGGACCGTAGGGCTCTTCCACCTCTGAGCGATGAGGGCCATCGCGGCCAACACGAAGATAACTTTTGCCTTGGTTCTACCCTTCCCTTCTTTCTCGCCCCCCACACCCATTTTCCCTAGGAGAATCTCCTGCGGGTCCTGGTTGGCCCCCTCCCCCAAAGTCTGGGATAGGGTTTGTCCCACCCCGTTCCAGAAAGGCCTGATGACGGGACAGTCCCACCATATGTGGGCCGCTGAGCCCCCTTCCCCACATCCCCCTCCAACATTTCGCCTCGGACTCCGGGTACATCGCGTGCAAGCGAGCCGGAGTATAGTGCCAGCCATACAAATATTTATACCACGCCTCCTGCAGTTGGGTCGCCCTCGCCGCCCTTGGGATCAACTTCCAGAGCCTCTCCCAATCCTCCTGTGCCATGCCGAGCCCTGGATGTTGCTGCCAGCTCCTCATATACGCCCAAGTAGTTATTGGGCCTGCCTGCTCTAGTTGTCTATACAGATCCGAAATCAACCCTTTGGAGCCCTCATGAGTGGTAATAAATCGTTCAAATTGCGTGAGGCCCCGCGTCGCAGCCTTTCTTATTTCCCCAGACATTACCCAGTGCCTAATCTGGAAGTAACAATGCCTCTCCCATTCTCTCACCCCAAATTCCTGCTTACATTCCTCGAACGTTTTAACCCTATCACCACTAAACATATCCCTCAGCGTTCTGCAGCCCACCTTCTCCCACTGTGCAAACGCCCCTTGCTCCAACCCCGGTATGAAGTCCCCGTTATTAAAGATAGGGGTGAATGGGGACGGAAAGGTTGTGATTCCCTCGCTTCTCCACAGCCCTGTCCCAGTTATCCACCACTCCCTTAGTAATCGCACTTAAATATTAATGCGATGGCCTCAATCTTCGCGGGAGCCACAATACCTCCCCCAAATGATGCTGAACTACAGCCCTATCCATTTTTACCCAGTGTTTAAGGTAGGTGTCCGAAAACCACTCTCTGATCACCCTTAGTTGGGCAGCTTCGTGATAACGTCGAAAGTCAGGGAATGCCAGGCCCCCCCTCTCTCTAGAAGCCACTAGCAGCTGCCTAGACAGGCGCGGCTTCTTTCCCTCCCAGACAAACTCTTTGACCACCTTATCTAGTCTCTTGAAAAAACTTTCCGGGACTGGAAGGGGAATAGCCTAGAATATATACAATACTCGAGGAAGCACCACCATTTTGAGGACTGCACCCCTCCCTAACCAGGACAATCGCAGAGCGCCCCATCTTCTTAAATCTTTTGTAATATCCAGCAGAAGGGGCTCATAGTTGGCCCCGTACCAACCCGCCAATGATGGTGTAACCCTAACTCCCAAGTAACGCAGCCCGGTAGGGCTCCATTTAAATGGGGAGGTCGCCTGTGTCTCTTCCGCCTCCTGCTTCCCTAAGGACAGATTCATAAGCTCTGATTTCAAAAAATTGACCCGCAATCCCGCTAGTTCGCCGAATCTGGACAAGGACACCACAGCCAATAGTGAGGCTATACAGCACCTTGATGTTGCGACCCAGAATCTGGAGATCCAAATGGAGGATCTCGAAAATAGATTGCGAAGAATCAATATTAGGGTGAAGCAATTACCGCCGCTTCATGGGCTACCACATCAAAAAAAAAAAAAAAAGCAGTCGGAGCAGCTCGCGCCTCCCGCTCTGTTTCCTCTGCTGCTGGACTTTAGGGGCCCGCCCGCCCCCGTGCCGCCGCTACCCCCGCTCACCGCCGCTTCCCAGGGCCCCCCTAGGCCGCAATGCCGCCGGCAATCTCCACTTGCGGGGTCCCCCTCCTCCACCGGCGGGGCAGGTGTTCGGCCCGCAAGCCCCCACAGGGCGCCGCTCCCGTGCGGGCACCGCTCCCGTTGGCACCGCAGTCAAGGACTTTTCGCCGGGGGCCGTCCGGCACCCCCCTCTTCAGCCTCGGCCGCCGTCAGCAGGAGCGCCGACGGCGGGCCGCCATGCTTCTGGGCTCCACTTTTCAGAGCCCCGACCTCTGAGCTCTGCACGATTCGCTCCCGTAGGCTTCGGGAGCCTTGCCACTTCACACAGAAGTTGCTCACTGAAAGCGGGGTGGTGGACCGCTTTGTGACTGCTCTGGGGTCGGGAGCCTCGGCAGCACGTCTACTCCCTGCTGTCCGCCATCTTGGAATCCATCTATGTAAATTTAATTGTGTGCGTTTGGAATAATCTATATATAAACATTAGGAAACATTACATGACATTTTAAAGCATATGGGGTCATAAATAAACCTTTGTTTTCATCTATGTGGAACTTAGATTTGTGAAATGCTATGTACCAGCTCCTTGTTCCCTAGTGGGTGCTCCTGCTCCCTGGATAATGCTGGATACCCAATAGCTGCTTTCAACGCCCGCTCATCCAGTCTTCGATCCCTGCCTGGTGATGTAGTTGAACCACCTGTGCTGGCTGCTCATCTGGTTTGCACTAAGGTTTTGAATGTGTGGAGGTAAACTAGACCAAGGCAAGAGTCCCCCAGGGCATGTGAACCCCCCAGCCCCCCAGAGTGTGACACGCTCTGAGGCTGAGGTGAGTGGACACCCAAGAGGTTTTCCACAATGAACCAGGAACTGGGAAACCAGTAAGCTGGACAGCACATAGCCTTTTTGGGGCCCTATGGTTGTTTCTGAATCCACAGCAGACGGCAGTGGTCTGGACTATGATGAAGTCTTTGTATTTAATATAATGGAAAGTGTGAGTGTAAAGGGTAATTTTCCTTGTAATGGGGAGTTGGAGAAAGGCAAGAGCACAAACCGTTCATTGTTGCTTAATTTTAAGACTCTGGGAAATGTGGTGGGAATAATGTGTTTCATACTGTTTATATTACTCGTTTTCAAGGGTTGGGTATGCCTTTCATCTGTGGTATCTGATATAACACAGTGTACTAGAGGAGATTTAGGAGTCTGTTCTTTTCATCTTGGGAGAAATTGCTTTGTTTAAGGTGTGAATAAGGAGCGCTTTGAAATAAACATCTGCAGTTTATGATTATTTCCTCATTTTATTACATGTCGACCTAAACTTTTCTTTGCTACTATTTCATATTTGTTAACAAGGGGTACCTCATGCATACCTAGGATGGAAGCACTTCCACCCTCACGATTTACCACCAAGGTAGTTGCTTTTCCAGGCAAAGTTCCTATGCTGCAAAAGTATCTTCCATTCTTAACCAAGCTCTTCATTGTTGGAAGTCCAGCAAAACTTAAGCTCCTAGATCCCCAATATGCAGCCTTCCTTATTGGTAGGGGACAGAATCGTGTGTCCAGCCAGGTTAAAACCTTGGGAGTGTATTTTGACTGCCACCTTGATTTTAAGAAGCAGGTCTCTTATGTGACCTCTAATTGCTCATACATGACAAAGCTCCTATGGCAGGCCTTATTCAGGGCTATGTCAGTTGCAGCAACCATTAATTCAAGGCTTGACTACTGCAATGGCCTGCTGGCTGGCACTACACAGGCAAATGTCAAGAAATTGCAAGTTGCCCTGAACGGGGCAGTTGGAGCCATCTGTGGCATCAGACGACATGGTCATGTCTCAGATGCCCGGAGAAAACTTCATTGGCTGCCGCTACAGCAAAGTATCTTTTTTCAAACATCCTGCATAGTCTACAAACGTCTTGCCGGGAATGCTCCTGGTTATCTTACATCCTGTATTAGCAGACTGCCGCGTAGTTGGGCACTGCGGTCTAATAATGACCTCGTACCAGACTTTAAGGTTTTGGAGATATGCGTTTCAATGCCTGGGGTCCAGGAGCCTGGAACAATCTACCCCCATCAATCAGACAACCGCCTTCGTTGGCACAGTTTAAAAAAGCCCTCAAAACTTGCCTATTTGATGGCATAGGTATCAAGTCCATCCCTACCTGCTTCTCACGTTCACACGGTCTCAGTAACTCTCACTGCACCTTTTTATGTATTTTATGGTTGTGTGTTCGGTCCGCACTGAGGCCCGCGGTCGATTTGGCGCTTTATAAAAATTCTAAAGCATAGAAGTTCTACCTCACAGGGTGTGTCATCCGGTTACCAGTAGGGTGTCGGCTGCCCCCCTCACTCCCCCTCCCCCCAAAAACCCTCCACCTCTGCCGAGGCACCATTCAAGCCCTCATTGCTACCCTAACATACGTAAGGAAAGCACTTAGTAGAACAAAGTTCATTCCTCTTTGTAATTGTCGCATGTGGCCTCAACAAAAAACTCCAAATACAGTTAGAGATTTTATTTTTATTCAAGGGGCCCTCTAAGGACGTTCCCTATAACTAGGGATAGGCTGTCCCTCCCTAGACCTGGTGTCTCAACCCTAAGCTTCTCCATAGAGATCGGTGATCCCTACTATCTAATGGCTGTATCATTGATTGCCTTAAGATAAATGCCTTATCTCACTAACTCACTCTGGGGACAATTTAGGTGGTCCCTAACCTAAGGTCCCCTAAGGTAAGTTACAGTAGTAAGTGCCTTCAAACACACTGGCCCCATTTTGTGTCTTAACTTCCATGCGCTACTTCTGCTCTCCCAACTCCTTTCTATCCTGCTCCCTGTCATCCTTCTTCCTTGTCCCTCAGTCTCCACCCACTGTCTCTCCTCTTCTCCCTTTCACTTTGTACTCTCTGCCTCCCATGTTCTGTTCTCCTTTCCTCCCTACTGTCGACCTCTGCCTCCGAACTTACTCTCTCCCACTTGTTCTCCACATGCCTACAGTTCTTTCCCACACTACAACCTTCCTTCTCTGCATTACTAAGACCCCTCCCTCCACACTGTCCCTTTCTCCACTATGCTACTACCCCTCTCCCACATCTGTTTTTAGTCCTCCTTTCACCCTTCGACTCGCCTTACCATATACATCCAACTTTATCTCGTACACCTTCCACGCACACTTACAACCCAGTACCCCTTTCTCTCACTAACCGACACCGCCCCTTTCCACTGTCCTTTCTCTGCCTGGTGTCTTGGTCTTCCTCCTTGTGCTTCCTTGACCACACCTTAAAAAACCACACCTTCATGCATCCCATTTCTCCTTTTATTCTCTTCCCCTTCACCGACTACCTCCCTCACCTGGTTCCTCGGGCCTGCTGGCTCCGTCCCCCTTCCCCAAGAGGTTACAGGTGAGTAAAGACATAAGTGTGGGTAAGCCCTGCCTCTATCTGAGGTGGGGGTTCACCAGATTTATGTGGGCCTGCTCCAGTAACCAACAGTATCATTCGAAGTTCATACAAATTCTTTCAGGTGTGTACTGGATGTCTAAATACCAACTGCTCCGCAACCCAGTAGTAGGTAATCTGCTTGTTTGTCGGTGTGCAAACCGCTCTGTAATACGGAGCGTTACGCTCTTGGGTGCCGTCACTTGAGCTTCATGTACGAAGGCATTGTATTGTTCAGCTCACTGAAGTCGTCTTCCACATGTTGTTCTCTGACTCTCTCTAACCAGGTCTGGTCGGGCTCACTTTTCTCCTGCCGTGTCTTGCATTTTCTTAAGGGAGAACGGGACAGAATGATGAGCATCATGCACTTTTGGTATTGGGCAAGATGAGAAGGTACTGGCTTCAAGCAAGCAGGCACAAAAAGAAGGGACAGGGATGGAGTCCTGCCACCTTCCTCCTCTGGGATACAATTTCCTCTGGCTTCCACCCTGGTAGGCCTCCCAGCGCAGGCTGAGTGGGGATCCCCATTCCTTCCTGACAGGTTAAGCTTACTGACCCAGTCTCACTACTGTGATTCTATGGAGTGATCACTGATTCCGCGGCAGTGACCTCCTCCCATGTGACCAGGGGACAGAAGCCGCTACCTGACCCTCGGGGTGGCTATATGGGGAGGATTACATGTGAGGCGAGAACCTCTGGGGAAATGTCATGGCTTCATTGGATAAGATGTGGAAATTGTCCTGAGCAGCAACAGACCTGTAAAATGTGGGACAATCTCAGTAATGGGTGGTTCCTGTTGGGTTTTAAGGCCTGAGTAGGTTGGCTGTAAGAATTCCCAATAGACTTGCATTGGATTGGAACTCGGATGGTATTGGAACACTGGACACTTGTCGATAACATAAAAAATGCTGGTTGGGGGACAGAATTCAATTTTTGAAGGTCTCTGGTCCTATTTTATGGGATTATTTTTTATTTTGGTTTGCTTTTACCCTTCTGGTTTTAATTCCGGGACATCTGACTTTACTTTCTTTTTTAACAAGTGACTTCTATTGACATCAACCTTCACTGCAATCCTTACTGTCTGTAGCCCAATGTACCAGTATGGTAGCCTTTGGGCACTCATACATTTTCATGCCCTCCACCTAGACTTTTGCTTTTGGGACATCCTTCTGGATCATGTGGCTTGCCTAAAACTGCTGTTTTGCTGACATGCACTCACCTTGAGCCCGGCCCTGCACCATCTAATACGTTTTAAACTGGCTTTGCCTGCTTTTCTGCTGAGACCATCCTAATAAATGAACCTGTGTTTGGCAGTTTTTAGGGTCAGCCTGATTGGCTGGCTATCCAAACGTTTGTGTTTCTGCGTGGTGTATGATTGGAGAGATAGCGTAGGCCATACCCTGAGTGAGTGTGCATTTCTAGGGAAGACCGTACAGTCCTCAGATTGGTAGATTCTTGTTTGACTTGCTGGACGATTTCCATGAATATAGTGTAAGGGTGCAGATGTAAGGCTCAGACACAAACGTGTCAGGTTTCTGGTTATAAACCTTGATTAACAAGTAAAGGGTTAGAAAAATGCCTCTATCCCTAAAGCTAAGGTGGGTTTCCCTGCCTCCTAGAAAACTAGTGAATGTCAGGATGTCAAAATGAAGAAAATTCTCATCATGTGGGTGTGAGTCCCAGACTCGCAATGTGTGACTGCAATACCTTGGTTTGCTCTCCTGCCAAGCATATTCCCTCCCGTGGACTCTGTTTCTCTCATGGCCCAAGACCCTCTTATCCTTGTTTTTATGGTTGTTTCCCAAACCTCCAGCACCTTTTGGCTCTGCTTGTGTACCTGCTTCTCTCGTGTACATCTCTCGGCAGCGGTGCTTCCCTCCTGAGGACCTGCCAGCGTTCGGCATTCTCTGCAGTCGCTGGCATCCCAGCCGATCAATCTTCGTTTGGTTCTCCATTCTTGTTGGTGGTCGCTCTGCCAGTCCCTTTTGCCTTCTCGGGATGGTGTTTAGCTCTCCAGCAGATGGCTGGACTTGGAGACGCCCAGTGGGTTTTATTGGGCAGCGTGCAAAGGAGATCCTCCTCTGACTGCTTTCTCACTCCTGTTTGCCTCTGTGCTCGGTGTCACCAGCTGTGGTTTCCTGCTCGCTGGGTCAGTGTCTACTGGACTTCCTCACTGGAAAATGGTTCTCTTGGTTTCCCTCAGCATATTTGGATTTCCCTGAGCCAATCAAGTACAGAGAGAGACTAGACCGTTCAGTCCAGTTCTTGGGAGTGATACTCATGTTCCCTCTTATCCTCTTCTTCACAGTACCTATAGTAAAGCTATATGGGAAGCATTTGATATTTCCATGGCTGCTGGTCAGCTCTACCCTGTTATGTTGGTTATCCTCTATAGCAGATGACACTTACTTTCTGGGAACAGGGAAGAAGACTTTGGTTTGGGGAAGGAGGGAGGGTCTACTACAGCAGTGGAATACCGCAATCTCTGGGAATGGTTGTCCCTAATCCCATAGGGGGCTTGCTTTCCCATGTGATCCTCCCGTTCCCCCTCCCCCCCCACTCCCCAATGCAGCACCTCTAGGGGGACTATTTTACTGTGGATACACTGCCCTGGCCCCATGGGAAAGTCCACCCCCCCCACCTCCCCTTACCCCTAGGGGATAAGGGACAATTTCCTCTGATTTGTCACAATAGGCTGCTGCGTTTGACCTGGTTTGGCCATACTGGCTGGACCCTGGTTCACTTGTTCTTTGCCCGATTTCTTCTTAAGGCTGCTGCAAGTAATTTGTCGAAGTTTTCTTAGGCTCCCCTGCACCTTCCCCCATACCTTGCTGGGGAGGGCTGGCTGTCACTTCCTGGGACCGTACCAGGACATTGCAGTCCTACCTATCTGTGAGATTACCTGTACCAAGCGCCCCAAGGTAGGTAGGTGCGTGGCCTAGGAGTGTGCTGGGGTGCCGTTACTTCATCTGTTTTGGGCCATCATGAGCTGCTTATAAACATTGCTCCCCTGTTTGGCTGACCCACTTTTCCGAGGCAAATCCTGTTACTGGTGACCTACTTGTTCACGGGTCCTGATGGATTCCAAAGAAGATATCTGACGGGGTCCCCAAAGTCTGGGAGTAGTTGGGTTTTGGAGGACTCATTTTACCATGAATCGCCATGGTCTTCTCTTGCCTGGCATCATTCTTTGATTCCTCCTTCTTTGGTTGTCTTGGTCTCAAACCAGGAACTGGAGTTCCTTAATGCAGTCTCATTTGGTGTACCCTGTGGTGGATGCTGCTTTGGCCGCACCCATCGGGTAGAAGTGGTAACTACTTGGCTTTAGTACTTCTGGGTAACTTGCTTATTTTTTTATTTAAGAGGAGTTTTATAGTTTGATTAACAAACTTTACAACATTACAATACAACTTTAAAACATATGTAGATGTTTCATCCCATATTTAAAATGTCCATACACAAGAAAGGCAAAACAATAGAAAAGAAGCGAACCTTAAAGAAATGAGAGCAATTTTCACAGTATGAATAGTAAGAATATGTTAATCACTCTAGAATCAGTTTTTATTTTGTTGTTGCAATTCCCCAATAATAATAATCTTGAGAAAAGTACTGGATGCTAATACAGATTTACATGAATTACCCCACATCGACCTCATCCAACACCATTCACGTGCGCTTTGAGTGGAGCCCAACAAAGCACCTCCCATTGTTGCAATACGCTGAGTTTCAAAATGATTGCAGTAAATTATCAGATGTTTCAATGTTTCTTTTTGCCCCACTTGATTACAAAAACGACATACGTCAGACTCTTGAGTTAGTCTTTAGCCCATTTTGCTGTTTTCTCTCTAGTATGAATTTGGTTGCACTTGAATCTTAAATATAGGTCTCTTAATACATGACTTGGACATTTCAGCAGGTACGATCTACGAGGCAATCTGTTTCATTATGTAATGTGCTGCCTCATAGTACAGTTTCTTCGTTTGCATATCAGAAAGCGTCCTAACCCAATCGGACTCCATCAACTCGGGTGAGACGAAATTCCAAGTCACACGGATTCAAACCCATAATCATCAAGCAATTTAAACATCGAGTCGTAAAATAGTGCCACCGAAGGTGGATTTCTTGCTTTGATCATGGTACGAAATTCTTCATACAGTGACTCTTCAGAGAGAGAGAGCATTTTAGCAAGGTTTGTAAGTTGGCGCCAGTGATATCTGGCTGATAGTGCAGTTAGCCCTAGTTCCTGGCGAAGCACACAGCTGGGAAGCGCATTAGCAAGGCGTAAGGTGTGCTTCCACAGTTTGCCTTGCATTTGGTCGAGGATGATGTCAATGTTTAGCAAACCTAGATGCAACCCATGTAATAGAATTGCTTCTACCTTGAGTGTGTAAAACTCAAATAAGGGAATCGTAGAGAATTTGCAAAATTTCGAGTACACCATCCTCAGCTGCGTACCTAGGGCATCTGCTTTGGCTTCAAGATTTTCCTTCCACATTTTTCTTGAATTGGAGCCCGTCACCTCGTAGCCAGGGTATTTGAGTGATGTCTACCGAGATTGGTACTCCATCCAAGTTCCACACAATAGTGTGCATCTTTTTCTTTAGGTTCTTAAAGATTAGTATTCTTGATTTATTTATGTTACATTTTAAGTTATGCTTGTATAAATAGTCTGCAAAGATGACAAGCTTGTTCTTGGAGCCCATAGGGTGTTCGATCAAATATTAAAATATCATCCGCAAAGGCAAGCCACTGGATTTTGAGGTGGGCAAGCCTTGCTGGATATGATACTTTACTAGACCATATTTTGTCTATATCCGAGATAGAGGTTAAACAGGGTCGCTGCCAGGTTGCATCCCTGCTTAACCCAGATCTCCATGGTTATCGGCTGTGTAGAAGCACCCGGGCCATCCAGCTTTACCAATTAGGAAGTGTCATGATGTAATCTGGCAATCAGTACTATTAAATGTAGGGGCACTCTTTTCCGTTCTAGTTTTTCCCATAGAACAGTGCGTATTACGCAGTAAAAAGCTGCCGAGAGATCAACTGACGCCATGTGTAATGGCCCAGCATCCAGCATTTTGGTTTTAGATAGGCTGAATGCCACAGTTGTGGCCCATCTTCTATCTGAAATCGCGACAATACCTTGCATTGGCATAAGTGGAGCTGAAGCTCACGTAGCAGAAGGATAGAAAAAACCTTTTCTCCCACGTCTATTAGAGCAATTGGCAGATAATTTTCGGGGTCGTATGTAGTGCCCTTTTTGTGTATTGGTACTACAATAGATGTTACCCAGGACTTTGGAATATCAGAGGTAGTTCTAATTTCTTCATATTGGAATTCCCACAATCTCGGCCCATAGTATGGAAGGCGGAATGCAATCGGGACCAAGGGCTTTAGAGTTATTTAATTTGCCTATGGCCCATCTAATATCATCCGGGAACAAACTAATGGGTGGGTGATCTTAGATGTAACAAATTTAGAATGTCCCTTAAAGAATCTTGTGGGGAGCTGGAATTTCGTCCTAAGGAAGGTTGTCCAAACCTCTTCTGCAATATTGGAGGTTTGATCATGATTTTTATTAGCTGAATCACCTCGTAGTATTGCCCAGGTGGAACTTCTGTCATTTCTGCAGAGATTGGTTAACATGACCTGTTTTTTCTTATTATGCAAGTAGGCATTATGATTTTTGCATTTGTTGCGATGGCTATTACATATTTGCTTCTTTAGTGCTTGAAATTCCATCTCTTCCAAACAAAGGTAGAATCGTCTAAGCAGCTTCTTTTTCTCTCATAATAAATCATAACTGAACGCTTGAGTGTTTTTGGTTTCAGTTGGAGTATTGTTCCATTTTAATGAATGCTAGAATTGCATTCTTGATTACAACAGATATGAGTTGTGTGTTCAGCTGATGACACATGGTCATTGAGGTATCACAAAAGAACTTCCCCATCCCTTTTTGTAATCAGCAAGTTGATCCTCTCTCTCTCCCTCTCCCTCTCCCTCTCCCTCTCCCTCTCCCTCTCCCTCTCCCTCTCCCTCTCCCTCTCCCTCTCCCTCTCCCTCTCCCTCTCCCTCTCCCTCTCCCTCTCCCTCTCCCTCTCCCTCTCCCTCTCCCTCTCCCTCTCCCTCTCCCTCTCCCTCTCCCTCTCCCTCTCCCTCTCCCTCTCCCTCTCCCTCTCCCTCTCCCTCTCCCTCTCCCTCTCCCTCTCCCTCTCCCTCTCCCTCTCCCTCTCCCTCTCCCTCTCTCTCTCTCTCCCTCTCTCTCTCTCCACCAAGTGAAGCACCCACACGATCCGGTACGAGAAGTGCCAGGAGGGGATCCTTACCCATACACGGTATAGCATAATCAGAGTACTGATTGTATACTATGATCACTGTTTGCCGAGGTAATGAGCTCAATTCCTTTAGATACTACTAATAAATCACCTGTTACTACCAAGTAGTCAATACAAGATTTCATATTATCACGATGCCAGGTGTTAACATGCCCTCCCGTTTGAAAAGGTATAAAATAAATCTCACATTGTGCAAAATAGGAAAACATTCGGGCTCCTCTCTTGAGCGAAGGGAGGTTTTAACCAGATGATCTCCGGTTACCTCACGATGTAATTCAGAAATGCAGCAAGAATTGAGATCACCACCCACGGGTCGTTCGTCTGCCCGTTTTACTGCACATACATATGATAGTACTGCATCTGACTATATGCTGGTGCACAATCACATGGCATACCGGTTCGTCAACAACCGCTTATTATGTTTACTCTTCTCACTGCCAAGCATTGTGCTAACCACTACTGTGTGTACGTGTAGATAGCTACATTGAGTTATGCCATTAATTACCATTGATTGCGTTATTGCACATGCACCGCCCTGTTGGAAATATTGAGCCTGCCAATGATTATTCTGATTGTGACTTTGTACATGCACCGCCTTGTTGGTCCTAATGAGCCCTGCCAGTGATTACTTTGCTTATGGACCCACTTATGCACATGTCCTGTCAGCTATATCTGTGATGCACTTAGGAGTTATTGCCCTCCTACTTAGCCACCGTCACCACCACTAGACACAGCCCCAGATCACCACTCTCGGTGCGGCCTGTATACACCTACAGTGAACTGCCATTTATGGAGCGCACCTCCACTTTGAACTACTTCACTGATAAGTACATCCTCAGCCAGTAAGCGCTTGGCGCTTTACCTTACCTATCGCTTGAACCATCAGCCCACGACATGTGGCCGTGGCCCCCTGCCAGCCTCCACTTTTCCTACCTGGTCATCGCGGGGTACTTAACTTCTACCCTAGGCATTCTTTCCTCTAGCATTGCCAAGATACACCACATCCACGTCCATACTCACTCCCTTACTATGCACCATTGCACAGACCTCCCAACTAATCCTTACCTCAACGACCCGGCTCTGTGGCTCAAACACTTTGCCACCAAACCTACACCTATTCAACCATGCACACTACAATCTAGGAATGCCAGACTCGAATCCAGACTGCCACGTGCGCCTTGCACTCAGCGCAGAAACACTGTCCGTATACAGCCCACAACACCAACGATACCCAACTTCCCTTACACCACCCCCATCGCATCGCTCAAGGGAGCTCTCGTCAATGCCAGATCCCTCACTGCACACACCCTCGACTTTGCTGACCGCATCACCCTCCAAAACCTTGACTTCTTAGCCATCACTGAAACCTGGTTACATGCTACTTCTGGCCCTCTTCTCGCCCTAGCCATACCTAACAGCTACTCCATCACTAGAAATGGCTGCCAGTCTAACTTGTCCAAAGGAAGAGTCGCTGCATTTATACACAGAGACAATATCGCCATGAGAACTACTCCTAATTCCCAACTCAGCTCAGCAGAATCCTTATCAGTGAAACTCTCCCTCTCACTGACTAACACAGCAACATTACACCTCATATACAGACCTCCGGGACCACTTGGTTCTTTCACCAATGATCTTGCATCTATTCTGCCAGCCTACACTAAGCCTAACTCTCAGGTGCTGATACTAGGTGACCTAAACTTGGGCCTATCCGACCCTAAGGACCATATGGCCTTCAATGTTGCCACCACCCTTGGCAATTTAGGATTCCAGCAACGCATCTTCGAACCTACCCACATTAAGGGTAGACCGCTCGACTGGATTTCAGACCTCAATTGTAACACCACGATCAGCTCTAACTCTGCTTGTGCCTCGTCTGACCATCATATCGTTACCTTTCACTTGTCAGCTACCAACCCTCAGCCCAAAACCACCATAGCCCCTGCTATACCCACCAGGAATAAAAAGGACATTACCAGGGACAAATTGCTCCCACTCCTTCACCCAATCTTGATCTACTGTGCCGCGCAGCACAAGGACCCCACCGTCTTAGTAGACCCCTTCAATCTTACTCTGCTCAAAGCCATTGAGACTATAGCCCTGCTTAAAATACGCAAAGCCAACCAACGATCCAATCTGAACTCATGGTTCACCCTGCAGTTTAGAGTTCTGCGCAAAGAAAAGCGGAAGGCTGAAGCTCTTTAGAGAAGCTTTCCTAGCACGGCCAACAAAGACTCCCTTCTCATCACCTCACTTAACTACAAGGAAGCCATCCTACAAGCCAAAAAAGAGATGTACAACCAACGCATATCTCAAGCCGAGTCCAACACAAAGGAGCTATTTAAAATTCTCAAAGAATTAGAATCCCCTTCACCCGTCCCTGATTCATGCATTAAAGACAGCACCTGGTGCAATAACATTCACAATGCACTTCTCAACAAAATAATTACTCTGCAATCTAAAATTAATGCCAAACAAAACACCCTTCTCACCCCCCCTAACTAAAACCTTGCCACCTAAAACATCCACCCCAGTCACGCACATGCCTTTCAGTTTCACGCCGCTCACCATCCCTGAGGTTGAAAAAATCATCTGTAACTTAAAACCGTCTAATTGCCAAGGTGACTCTTGTCTGGCTCCGATCATTAAGGAATCGGCCCATGACCTCGCTCCTTTCATAACTACCTTTATCAATTCCTCTTTTCAATCGGGAGTGGTCCCTAACAATTTGAAGGATGCTTGGGTCATCCCTCTCCTAAAAAAAAAAAAAAAATAAATAAAAAAAAAAACCTACCCTAGATCCAGAGATTCCAACTAACTACAGACCCATCACTACAGTCCCGTTTCTTCTAAAAAATATTAGACAGAGCAGCCTACTTACAGATACAGAACTATCGGGAAACAATCGCTTAGGCACTAGACAATCCGGCTTCAGACCCAAGCACGGGACTGAAACAGCTCTCCCAGACCTCAAAACCCAAATGGAGGATCTAAAAGACAACGGCAAATTGGCACTATTTCTGCTACTGGATTTATCCGCTGCATTCGATTTGGTCAATCACCAAATCCTTTGTCAACATCTGAAATCTGCAGCCCTCTTCTCCGACCACGCCACCAAGTGGATCAGATCATTACTAGACAATAGACACATGAGTATTCTCCCCTATCTCCTCTGCAGACCATGCGCCAGTCCCCTGCGGGGTCCTTCAAGGGTCGTGTGTATCCCCCACTCTCTACAATGTGTTCACTAAACTCTTGTTTGATGTGCTTGATTATCTGGGTGTCACCTACACTAATTACGCTGATGACACCCAGATACTCATCCCTATCACTGGTGGTTACACTTTAGACTCTTAAATCCTTAAACGACAGTTACCAAGTTATCCAGGCCTGGATGGCACAACATGAGCTCTGTCTTAATGACGACAAGACAGAGCTCCTCATCCTAGGTACTCAACAAAGACTCAATAAGTTGAACCCTTTGTTCAGTTCCTTTAAGATCGATGGCAATTCCATAAAAGTATCCAAAGACACACAAACCCTTGGAATCTATCTAGACTCCAGACTGTCCCTCCACAGACACACCAATGCAGTCGCTGCGTCATCGGCTTACACATGCAAGTTGATCATAGCTTGTCGTCCATTCCTCTCCACGCAGAATTGTATCACCCTTGCCAGGACACTGGTTATTTCCAAACTTGACTACTGTAATGCACTGTACCAAGGCACTAACCAAGGCAACCTCCATAAACTTCCGATTACTCAAAACAACGCCATTAGAGCAGCCCTTAACATCCCTAGATCAGCCCACATCTCGGAAGCCAGGAAGAACCGTCACTGGCTTTCAATCGCCCAAAGGATCTCACTAAAATCTCTCGCCCTGACTTACAAATTCATTAACAACCAAGCCCCCATTTACCTAGCCTCGCGGTTCACTCAATATGTCCCTCATCGTTCACTCAGGTCCACCCTTAGCCAGAGCCTCACGATCCCTAGATACAAGCTCCAAACAGATCAAGTCTTATCATTTTCAGTTCACGTCTATGGGTCCAAATTAGTTCTGCAATAATTGTGGACTGTACTTGCACTGTCATTCTATGGTTATTGACAGGAGGAAGGGTGATCCAAGAGATGTCGCGAGATGCAAGTGTTCTTAGTGCAGGGATTTTTTTAAATACCTGCAACATAAACGTTCGATTCAGGCTTTTATCACCATTAATTTCATGGGATAGGTGATATCTGGGCGGGTGCGGCTTGCTCTATCTTTTCCATACAGTTCCAATTATTATACTTAGGTTCAAGTACCAGTTCTTTATCTTTTGATTTATTAAGGCCTCTTAAAGTGGAAGTCGTCACATCACCCGATGGTATGTAAGTGGAAGCATAACTGGCTGTCGGAATAGTAGTCAACGGTTGCCGCGCTGGGGATGCTTTCAATGGGGCAATCCTTCCGTGTGCCACGTCCGTAGTCGTTGATTCCTTATTACTTGAAGGAGTCACGCCGGAGTGAGACTGCCCACCAATATCATCCTCATCTGGGACCAATTTTTCATCCAATGCCACATGTTCTTTTCCTATAATGGCTTTTTCGGTGTAAATTGGTTTGTAATAGGTGGAAAGAAGAGTTTGTTGTGACACTGTAAGTGAAGATGCAAACTCTGCCTGTTTGGTTGAGGAGGCGCTGGCATCACCTCTCGCAGATTGTTTATTCTGCGTGCCTTGTTTTTGAAATGCCCGCACAGATGATTTCTGGCTACCCGCCACATTAGGCTGCAGAGCAAGCCTACTTTCACGTGATAATTCGTCTACATTTATGCCTTATTCAGAGTTTACCTGTTCAGTCACAGAGATCAAGGTTGATGTCTCTATCTAAGGAATCGGTCGTTTCAGAATAACCTTTCTGTTTTTTGTTTTTTGAATCTTATTTATTTGAGGAGTGACATTTTGTTTTTTTTATTCTCAACTTGAGCAGCTTTACGCATATTTAGTCTTTTTATTGCCCGCAAGTATGACCTCTTCTCCTTTCTGTAGTTAAATAGTTTTTGCTCTGGAATTTCCTCCAATATCCCAGCGAATGCCTCATCGCTTTTGGCGATCGCTTTGGCGATATTCTCATTTTCAATGATCACAAGTAGAGCTTATGAATGCTGTCTGTATAATTCCTATATGGGAAACTGTTAAAATATTTTAAACTCCTGTGACTAAAAAGGGTAGTTACCTGAACTTTGACATTGCTCATGGATTCTCCTGGGAACCCTAGAGATTTACACTGGACTTTTAACTGGTACCTGTGATGGTATTCGAGGTGTGTTATTACTAAATCACTGCATTGCACTCATGTTCATTTAAATCTATTGGGTTGCCGTTTCTAACTTTTATTCTGTGCCCTTTTTGTATCCACCTATTTCTAGAAGTGTTCTGAGGCCATGTAGGTCTGTTAATCTAAATCTGCTTTGTATCTGACGTGCGGTGGGCGCCTTTTTTTTTTATTTAATGATTTCACTGTAGTTACCTGTTTTACTGAGCAATCGAGGCTGCATGGGAATACAGTGACTCAGCCCTACAGATAAGTGGTGTATAAGCCACTTGAACTCCCAAAAAAAAAAAAAGGCAAAGGCTTCCTAAAAATACACAATAAATGGAAAACTCACGCGTTGGACCTTGTGCACATGCTGTCACTCGCACAGCTCCATGGATATGTTTGGAACAGTAGTGCATGTGGTACCACAGGAAGAAACTATTATTGGTGCCTAATCAGGAGTAGAAAACCTATCTTTTTAATGTGTATGACTAACCAGGTGTAAAGGATTAATTACAAAAGCATTTCTGTTTTCCAGTTAAAACATTTTTACTCGCTCATAAAATGCGCCCACTGGGAATTGGACTTATGTTTACTCCTTAAAAAAAATCATTTTGTTCCCAACTTAAAAAAAATGGATTTTGTGGGAGTATGTTGTTACTACCTATCTGTAGCACTGCAGTGACTGTTCATGAATTTGCTTTTGTGGTCCTGATAATGACTGAATCGTGAATTGTGTTGCTGTACGTAGGTTGGTCTGTCTTTTGGTTGGAATCCTGTCTTGCCCTCAAGGTAGTAGGTTTCACACCCCTCAAAGGAGGACTGTGGAACAACCTTTAACAGCTTCTTTATCCTAAGCTTGATATAAATGTTTTGATTAGAAAAGTTCGTAGTGTGGATATTTTTTACAACCCACTCTTTCATCTTTTAGTGAGGATGGCGCCGCAAACTCTGCTGCCAAGCGTCTGGAGCGCAGTCAGTGGACAGATCGGATGGATGCCCAGTATGGATTTGAGCGCATTAAGGAACCCGGAGACAAGACTGGCTGGCTGCTTAATATGCACCCGGTAAGCGACCCATGTTTTTTCTTTTATATAGTCTCATCTCCTGGTTGGAGTAGGGAGTTTCTAACGTGTAGTTCGAACACATTTGGAATCTTTTTAGATGTTGGTTTTATTTTTTGTACATATTTTCTTTTTAGTTCCTTTTGTTCTATTTAAGTTGTCTGATATAATAATGCTCACAGAAGCTTTAGCTTAGAAAAGGAATGTAGGATTCTAATGTGATCTTGAGTTATAGGACAAGAAGACTCATAAATTACGAGAGGATGCAGGCACAGTCCAATCCAACTACCATATAAAGTTGTATCTTAATGGACTATACAGAATAAGAAAACTCCCTCTCTACATTCTTCTTTTTATTTTTTTTTTTACAATCAGTAAAAAGAATGCTAAGAATGGAATGAGTAATTAAGAATGAGTAGTTATCACAACTCAGTTTGTCTGGATAAGCAATTGCAGTCCTCTTCAAACTGGGTGGCTGGTACTCTAAGGCTGTCCAGAGAGTGACCGCTCCCATCCGCTGAACGCGGCCAGCTGCAGAGACCGACATGCGAGTGAAGTCTGAAGGGATGAAAGTCACCCTCTGATTTTTAACAGAGCAGTATCGTGAAAGTGGTAGGAAATCCCAGAGAAGACTGTGAGTCTGACAACATGGACTTTGTATATGAGCTGAGAAGCAAGCTGAGCCAACTGTTTGAGCTAGGCAGTTTGAGCAAGCGCAATGCGCTAAATAAGGCGAACTCGCCGCCCCTTGCTTTGCCATCTTCTAGCACTACCTGTATTTTTTTTTATATTCCGGTTGTCGACCCAGTGGCCTCATTAGCAACGTCACTCACCACTCTATCGAATGCACAAGAAGAGTTAGCTTTTATAGCACCATTAATGCCAGTAATGCAGACCAATTTAGTGAAAACTTGGCAGAGATAAAGCTTTTGGAAAGGAAGATTGTGTTTTTCTACCAATGCAGCAAACGAAGGCCATAATTCCTCGAACTTTAATCTAGCAAGGGAGATTTGATGTAGAGCTGCTGGCAGGTGTATTGACCATTTGTCCATCAGACTTTGAACTACAGCATCTACTCTGAAAACGTCTGTGAAATTTAATATAACTGACCCCACCTTCTGAATGCAGACTCCCTCTGAAAGTCTCAAAGGTCCCGGGGGGGGGGGCGGTTAATACCCAATTGCCATCTGGATCCCCCCAGTGTGCAGGGTCGAGGGGTGGCTGGGGAAATGGGGAAACTACAAACCCAATCGATCCACAGATACAATCTGAATGTATTCTAAAACCTGGGTCTCGAGAGAATTGGTTTGGAGTCTTCTTTTGATGCAGAGGCAGTTGCTACTGATGCTGAGTTTAGTATTTCGAAGAGGGGGGGATAGACCAGTTGGACACGTTTTCTAATTCTTCTGCAACATCTTTTCCTCCCTCACCAACATCACATAATGGATTAACTGAGAATGTGCCCAATGTGATGAGCAGGAAAAAGAGCCAGAGATCAGTAGAGGTGGCTTCTTCACAAAACAAATCCTACTTGACCATTTAGATAACTAGGAACCCCTGCTTGAATAATCCATCTTTAATAACCTAAAACCCCTCTTGCCCCAAAACTGCCCCCTAAATCGAGTGCTTGTGGATTGAGAACACTTCTGCAAAACCTGATTGTACCTGATAAACAATCCGGATCCTCTCCAAGATTTAAGAAAGCCCCAGAGAAATCAGTCGTGCCACTTTGGCAACCAGGTTTGCTATCCCAAGAGGAGTTAATGAATATCTACTTATGAAGTTGACGATGTGGTGGAAGAAATTCAGCAACTGCAACACGTCTGTCACCCCCTGAGGGAGCGCCCTCATGAGCCAAGCTAGATATGATATGGCATGTGTAACGCGCCTATACACAAGTGTTTCAAGGCGCGACGAGGCAGGGGGGGGGGAACAAGGAGAACAGACAACGATCCTACTAGGCCAGGTGTCATTCAGATCGCGCAAGGGTAGGGAGACTGGGAAAAGTGCAAGTGCAAGGGAAAGGGAAGAGGGGGAAGGTGCAGTGCATGGTTAGTAGAATACAAGATAAGTAATGGGGCCAGCTGGTGGCAAGTGCAAGGTAAGTGCCAAGAGAAGGGGCTGTAGGATACAGAGGCAGTCCCGTAGTGCAGGTAGGCAGTGCAGGGAAGAGTGGCAGGGCCAAGGACCGAGATCGGTAAGTGGCCAGTTGCAGATTCAGTGCAGGTTCAGTGATTTTAGCAGGGGAGAGAGGGAGAGAAAGCGGAGGCAAAGAGGAAGGTTTTGAGGTGCTTCCGGAACCAGAGATGGTTCTCCTCAAGTTTCAGGGAGGCAGGAAGGCTGTTCCAGAGGGAGGCCCCTGCTGCAGAGAGAGATCTACCCCCAGCTCGTTGCTTGGAGAAGCGGCTGACCCTGAGGTAGTTGGAGGTGGATGAGCGAAGAGCTCTAGAAGGAAGATATTTAGGAAGAGGGAGTTGAAGGTATTTTGGCCCAAGGCCCCAGAAGGCCTTGTGGACAATGCAGAGGGTTTTGAACTTGATCCCCGCGGCCACTGGGAGCCAGTTGAGCGATTTCAGTCCTGGAGAGATACGGTCCCTGGGCTTGAGGCCAAGGACAAGTCTCGCAGTCCTGTTCTGGATGAGTTGCAAAGATCCCACTGGCTCTTCCATTGACCGCTCCCACCCCCTAACTGTGCATGTTTTTGGGGGACTTTAATCCTCTTTAAAAGGCGAAATATTGATTTGAAATAGGGGCTATCTAGGTTCAATTTGTTTAGAAAATAAACCCAATTCCGGCGGTTATTTGGCTCTCACTTTGAAGGTCTCTTAGCAAAACCAAATCCCTGTGAGGAGACACCTACTGATTTAAGTCCAACCTTGGTAGGAAGGTACCCCATGAAAAGCGGTGAAATTATAGCATTGATTAAACGAACCAGTAACCCCAGAGCCCCTGGCTCAGATGGCTTATCAAAGGCAATTTTTAAAGAGTATCCAGAACCATGGGCAGGCTTTTTGGAAGTGCCATTTGGACAAATGGTGAACACCAGGGAGGTCCCTCCGTTTTGGAAGTCGGCAGTCATTGATTGTCAAAAAGACGATGGTTTGAATCCTGGGAGTTATCGACCGACTGCCCTATTAGACGTTCCAGGAAAGAGATTCACCTCTTTGCCCTTGGAACATCTGATGAGCTGGATCAAGGAAACCAATCGCATTGATGGTTATCAATCTGGCTCGGCACTGGAACTGTTCGCATTTTATTATTATACTCAAAGTCTGAGCAATGTCCAAAGACAATGATCTACTTGTCATTTGTCGACTTTGCACAAGTATTTGACAGTGTTGATCGCTCTCTTTTATGGATTAAGATGTTGAAGTGGGGATGGCCTTAGGACTTGGTGGTCAAGGCACGATACTCTTCTACTCTTAGAGCCAGACTAAACTTTAAGGTTTAAAGCAAGGCTGCCCTTTGGCGACGGCCCTTTTTAATCTGTTCATTTCTGACTTTGGAGAATATTTAAAGGAGACACATTTTTACCCACTCAGTTTGATGGCAAACCAATTGGCTGGAGGCTGTATGCCGGTGACCTGGCTCTTTTGTAACCGACCCCCAATGGCCTGCAGCGCCAGCTAGATAAACCTCAAGCATATACCCAACTAAATGGTTTGTCGGTGAATGTTGCGAAGTCTACTGTCTTGGTAATGCAATCTCTTAAAAGAGAACATCGCATTGACTTGGCGCGTAGGTACAGAAGTACTTAAAGTAGAGACCTTTAATTACTCGTGTATGTCAATAAACGGCAGTAGTGTTGAGATCTAGCCAGTCTAAAAATGAAAGCGAAGAGTCTGGCAGCGCAAGGTCTGGTGTACTATTGCCAATATTCCGGTCATTCAATTTTATACGTTGAAAGCTGTTTCTATTTTTCCTTATGGGCTCTGTGTTTTCCTTGTAAAATATGGCCGATCTTGGAGGGCATTTTTTCAGAAGATGCTTCTGTTGCCAAAGGGTGTGCCAATACAAATGATTAGGTATGAATTGGCGTCATTTCCCTAAGAGCTACGGTACTTTGGCCCTTTTCCGAAAAGGTTTGTTGCTCGATGCTCCTATGTTTCAAATTTTGCACACTGCATTAATGAAAACTTGATCTCGCTTGGTAAAGGAGAAACTGTGGTTGTGTGATTGGATTCAGACAAAGGATGATTCTAAGGGCTTTTCTGTCCATTTATCTATGAACAGAAAGCTTTTAAAATCCAACCCCCATTTTAATGACATTTCCAAATCCATTTGTTAGAATATACTTACTGTAGAAAGATCTTGCATGTAGATTCTGTAAAAATATTATGCAGAAAAACTTTTTTTATTTTATTTGCTTTGTTCACGCGCCATTTTGGGCGTTTCATAACAAATTTTAAGATGCAAACCCCAGAAGAATGCTGGATAATTATTTGTACTGGCTTAGATAAACCATTGATTTTAGCTGGTATTAGATTTTTAAATGAAGTGTTTGAAGCTCTTATAATCTAAATAAGGAAGTGTTAATATAGTGACTGTGTTTTCTCCTATTGGATTGTAGAAGGAAAGATATATGTTTGTAATGCAACTCTTTTTTTTGTTTTTTACTCCTCCACTTTCTATTTTTCCTATTTGTAACTAATTGCTAGGGACAATGCATTCATTTTCTAAGGAATCTTTTTACAGAAGTATATTAATTTAACACCCACAACCCCCTCTTACCCCCCTTTCCATGCAACATTCTCACCCCACAATCTGGCAGAAGAAACGGGCAGTTTGAATATCTTTGTTTTATTTAAAATAACACACAAGAAATTACAGGTGGGCTCCTAAACTGGCAAGTCGCCCAGTTTTTGATTTTCATCTATTTGAATTTTCATTTCACAGCTTGATATATGTCCAAGTTAGGAACCAGTAGTTTGTCACTAATAGTGCCCAACATTTCAGATTTAAATTGAAGAACCACAGGGCTTACCTATGGGTTAGATTTTAATTTATAAATCGGAAATGCAGTGAGAAAATTAGTTTAATGCAGCTTTACAGAGGGAGCACCTTGCTTTGAGCATTGCTGTTTTCTCACGGACAGTTTTCTCAGCTGCAGAGGGAGAAGCGCATACAACACCAGTGCAATCTGCCGCAGCAATGAAGAAAGACTTGCAGAGGATGCTACCCTAGAGGAGGACTGGTAACTGCAACTTTTCTTTTTGGGAACCACAGTTACTAGCCATTGTGATGTATCTGATGTCATCCTTCCTTTTCCGAAGTGTAAGGG
Source organism: Ambystoma mexicanum (assembly GCF_040938575.1). NCBI lineage: Eukaryota > Metazoa > Chordata > Amphibia > Caudata > Ambystomatidae > Ambystoma > Ambystoma mexicanum. Next base: position 1,304,579,134 of record NC_090932.1, read on the forward strand.
TTCTGGTAACTCGCTGCCGCAGGTAACTACATTCCCATGATGTCTGAACTGCTGCTTCCACTTCAGCAACTTTACTTCAACTAAAGTTTACCATTCTCCTTTGTCTCATAGTGCTTCACATCCTCGGAGCTTCTGCAATGTTGCATCTACTGACACCACAGCATCAGCACTCTGAAGTACTACTACAACTTCAGTACTTGGTATTTCAAAACAGTTTTTAGTTCTGACAAGATTTAGGTTAAGGCACTTGAACACCTTCCAATCTGTCTCAACTTCAAATGATATTCATCAACAAGTAATTTAGATTGTGTCAACTTCAGATAGTATTCATGAACAGTAAGCTTCCCTTCCCCCAACTTTGCTTTTACCCCTCTGCCAACTGTTAGCCACAATGATTACCCAGAGCCTTGGTGCCACTCTGGTAATGCTTGCACACTTGTATCTTAAGCAATGTTGAACTTTCTGTAGGCTCGTTCTTATTTCGATGGTTCTCTGGCTTTAAGGAAGTTGCTTCCAGCCTTACTAGGAGGATACTCTTGGCTTGGGCAATGCTGGCTTTCTCTTTAATGATAGACACACAGTTTTAAATGCTTTACTTAAGCATTTAAGGTTAGTGTGAATAAAGATACAAAAGGTTACTCTTTCTCTGGAAAGTCAAATTAAGCACACGCAGCAACGTCGTATAGTTTACAACGTTTAAAGTGTCCGACAAAGAATTTCAGTAGCGTTTGCTCTTGCGCAAGTGAAAATAAAAATTGCCAATCACACACGATGGCTGCGTTTGAATTGTTCCATTGTCAAAAGGTTTTACTAACAACTTGCACAACTTGTACTGCTTCTGGCTTCTCATTGAAGTTGTTGCTGGTCTGGCCAGTCGACAAAGGCGCCCCTTTCGCTCTTGAGACCCAAGGCTTGCCTGCAGCTCCTCGCCTTGGTTTCCGACACACCGCTGCTACCGCAATCTTCACTATCAGGCTCACATGGGGGAAGGGAGCCTTCCTGCACGCCTTCCGCTGCGTAGCCTCTGCAACTCAGAATTTGGGGAACAGGGCCCTCCCAGAACGAGCAGTTGAAATCTGCTGTGGCAACGTTCTGGCGTCCCTTCGGTTCTACCATTTCTGCACAGATTGCCAGCACTGTATCTTCTTATGTCTGCCTCTGCTACTGCACGCACTCCAGTCACCGTTCCAGCTCCTCATTGCCTGCACCTGAGGTGGGGCCTTTTATGCCTCCCAGGTTGCTTCAGGTGTAGGCTGTTAAGCCTAATTGCCTGACCTCTAATACAGCATGCCTTTTCAGCTCTAGTCCTCGTCCCAGTATTCATGGGATTATGGGTCTCGTAGTCCCCAACAAAGTTTGTTTTTTTAAGCAACCTCTTAGTTTTAAGGGTTGATTTATTTCCCTTAAACCCATTAGAAGATGAACCGTTAGAATTGGTTGTTAAAGAGGAAGACCATTGATTTAAGGCAATATTGCTAAATCCTTTTACATTAAACCTTTTATATGATGCATTTGGAAGTAAGGAGGGTTTTTAATCTTGATATAGCATGAGAGATCTTTCTGTTATAATGGTTTGTTTATGTTTTAGGGTATTTGTGCCCAGAGTCACAGAATCTATATGACATTCAGATACACTGTAATGGCAATAAGCCATGACCTGTTTTGGCAATCTGTAAAGGTGTTCCCTTTCAAAGGACACATACTGCGTCTCATCTCACAGGATCTCTTCACCACCATGGGCCTTGTCTCCTCCCAAGTGATCTTCCTGCAGTACACCACCCCCAAGGTCAGGATCAGGAAGCGTCTGCCTTTCCCTGGCCACCTGGGAGTAGACTTTAGGCAGGGGTTCAGTGAGGGATCTGTAGGATTCATCACACTATCTACAACCTCTCCCCCGGCCCCTCCATTGGCTGCCTTGTGGTCACTTGTTGCAGAATCGGGGATCTGTGCAACCAAGGTGGGGGTGGGGTCTGAGGGGGGTTTGAGGGGGGTCATACTCTATTCGGCTTCTGTGGTTGGGGAGACGGTGTGAATGCTACTCTGATCATGACACAGAGGTAGCCTCTGCTCATGTGGCCAGGGGATGGCATCTGCTACCTGATTCTAACCCTGGGGATTGCTATATGAGGGAGGGGAGGCGACCCTGGTGGGTTGCGAGGAAGGGGTGGAGCGGGGATAACCCATCATCCGAGCCAGTCACATACCCCCATTCCCTTTTAGGGATGTTCCCTCTCTTCCTCATGCTTTGATGGCATATTGCGCCACTCTCACTGAACCACTAACCAAGTATTGCACAATATTCCTTAAAGACTAGGTTATTAACAACTGAGACGAGAAAGGGGAGAGGAGTGATGATCACTTCTCACGAGGACCCTAGGCAGCGGTCTAGTCACTGGGAAAATGCCATTGGCCCGACATGATTTAAACTCGTGCCGGGAAGAGGAGCATGGAGTTCTTAAGCTCACGGCAGAGCAAGGTATCAGCGGCCGTGTGGAGTCCAGACCGCTACGAGGTGTGAGGGCAGCCCGGTGAGCAACACTCTCTGCAGAGCTCAAGGAAGCAAGTTGTGCTTCCTGAAGGCTGCAGAGACTTGGATGCTGTCCAGAGTGCAGATGCTTACCGAAGAGTATGACAGGAGACGCGAGAGCTGCGAGAGCCAGAGCAACATCTGGCTTGGAGTCAGGAATGCAGAGCACCCACAAACTGAGCTGGTGAACCCGGGGAGAGGGTTGAGATGCCGAAGCACTGTCTGGCATTGTCAGAAGGCCCTACACAGTGGTACTGGGGTCTGGGACACTCAATGCAAACTTGTGGAAAACCAAGGAGGCAAACGTGAGGGACATTGTATGTTGAACCATGAGGAAAGGGTCAACCAAATATTTGTTCAACAAGCTGAGTGGACCAATGAAAAGTGCTGAACATACATTAATGATAATGTGAGCAGATGAGAAGTACTGCTACGCAGCGTTGAAAACAAATGCATACAAGTCCTGGCAGGTGAGTACAACAGGCATGGTCCAGTATGTGATAAACTGCTTAAAATCCTAAGGAAGAATCGTACATGTGAGATTTCGAGCTGTTGTAAATCTGGACAAGAACCTGTGTGGGGAGAATACCAGGTTACATGCACATCTGGGACCCACACTCAATTTGTGGAACAATAAAAGGAGAATTCTAATGGGAACTATACCTCAGGATTGTAACCTGTGAGAAACCTGGGGAAGGGAGCCATTTCCCTGTGAGGGGATTGCTGTATCCCAAGGATAGTTATCCTTTTGAACAGTAAAACTTGATTATCTCAGTTTGAACTTTTTGGCATTGGTAAAAGGAACCCAGGGAAGGGAGCCATTCCCTGGAACTGATAAAATTGGCAATTTGGAACTTTTTGGTTTCGATGTATACCTTTTTTGTGTCGTATTGGAACACTTGCACACTTTTGAAAAAGAGGCGACATCCTTTGCACCTTAGTTAGTTTTAGCATGTGAGGGCCAGAATATTTCGAACACAGGACCAGTGCTTCAGATAAGATTATTAGGTGGGAGTATTTTACTCCCTATTTTTAAACTTTGAGTGTAAATGTGATTTCAAGAGAGTAAAAATTACTTTTCGTCTTTGTAAGAGCGTAAACTGTATGTGACCTACAGCCGACTTGTGCAAAAAATGTATGGAAATCATAACCATGCAGCAGCTTTCTGCATTGTGAAAGAATACACCTTTCATTATGTCTGTAAGGTTGATCTCTCCTGTATTAAATGTTGAAAACACAAAAACCTAGCCAATTACATAGTAAAGCAAGCATGAATTATATTGTGTGTTTTGCGGTTCGATAGCAGAATTGTCTTTTGATGGTTAATGAAAGTCCTTGTTTCCTGGAGCTATTACAACCTAATGGTATGGCAATGTTATGATACAACAAACAGTGCAGAGAGGCAAGGACTCAATGCTAAATTCTATATTTATTGTCTCAGGAGGATAGCGCAGGGGCAACATGCTCGCCTTGGAAGCAAGACGACACAGAGAAACACAGGTTTGATCCCCAGGTCCGTACTTAGAAACCTCTGGGTATTAAGCGCATTATATCGCTTTCGGCAAAACGCTGTACTTGGAACATATTAATCAGCAAACAAAAGTCGGTAATCCTTTATCGACCATGAAAGGCTGAGTTGGCCTTGCCAGGATTCGAACCTGCAACCTACAGATCATGCACAGATCGCAGCAACAAGTGCTCAACTGGCTGAGCTATCTTATTGGCCAACATCCTTCAGAAGTCTGGTAACTGAGTATTATCAGGCCGAGCGAAGGATCAAGTTCAGAAAAGAGAAAACGCCACTACAAATAAGGATTAAAGCCCTGCATTTAAATTTAAAATTGGGACCGAGCCAAAAGGGATAACGTTGCCCAAGTCAATCATAAAACAATTTTAGTAATTCTGGGCGAAAGATAATTACAAACAATTGTATAGCTATAAGATTAAACATGCTAAGAATGGATTGAAATGGACTGAACTATTTAGTTATTCCCTCCTGAACATCTGTCTGGAAATTTAAGACAGTGAAACACGTGTAGAGGGCACTGGATTGAAATTATTGATTTATAAATTTGAAAAATAAATTACTCTGTGGGCGCAAGACATCTGGTTTCTGTCTCTTTCATAAAAAGACAAAATTCGCTGCATGGTAACTGAGTATCGACTGAGGTATAATAACAGTGCTTAGATGTTGGACGAACCATGTATGAAGCGCTACATACAGTTAAATACCCATCTGGATTATCACAGGGACGCGTTTTGCTGAGTTTCTATTTCAATTACAAATGTAACTTTCATTTCTTTTTTTTAACAGCGCTTCCACTTCCTGGAGAGTCAGGTTTTGGATGTTTTAATTGTAGTCTTGAAGATTTGAGAGGTTAGAACACCTGTGATTGGTGTAATGATAATCACTCACCCTTGAACAAAGAATCTGCTGCCACTGACCATTTATAGCAAAAATTCCCCATTGACTGCAAGGTTGAATGGATATAAACTAGACCTTGCATAGTCGTTTACACACTGTTTTTATAGTTAGAGTGTAAATTAAATTATAAGTGTAAAAATGATCTGCCTCTGCATGATTATGCACACAGCTCAGGAACTCGGAAAAATACAATTGTGCAATACTGGTTTGCTTTCACTGGGAAAAGCATAATTTGTTACAAAATATTAATTCTCAATTGCGAGTTTTCCATTTTATTAATTTTACAATATTAAAATGCTAGGAAAATCTGCACAGTGCTTCCGTTTGCAGCAAGCAACACAGCAGAAGCGGAATGGAAAGAAACCATTCCTTTTGTCACAGTGTGTAGTTTCTTTTTTTGAAAGGCTTTAGATAAATACATTCTGTTTCAGAGGCGTTTATATATAGCTTGCAATTACCTTCATGCAGATAAAAATCAAAAGAAGCGTTCTGGTTTCTGTCAAGTAACCTGACCCTTGCACTGCCCTCTGCTCTAAACTTGTGTCTAAATGTACACAGGAAAATAATAAAGCTGGTGATGTTCTTGTAAAAATCTTATTTGATTATATACAAGTAATTAAAAAAAAAAAATAATAATAAGGCTGGTGTATTTACAAGATTTTCATGCGTAAAAAGGCCTTATACGCACCTTATCTGAAGGCCTGCACAGGACATATGTTTACTTTGAGACATCTTGACAAATGACAGACCCAGTAGTTTTGTTTGAGGTAGGGAAATGCTTCCTAGATTAGGGATAGTGAGGTATTTTCCACCCCTATTTTCATTTGATAAAGGTTTGTAACCAAAACAATGAGTCCTGTGTCCTCATCTCTTTCCACCATCCAGTGGTTCCCTTAATTATACTCCGCAATGTCAAATTAACAGTGCTCTGACTATAGCTTCTATAGTAAAATCAGACTGACCGATTCAGCTACCTTTCTCTGCGGTCTCCCCTTCTAGAAAGAGCAGACACAGCCTCGGTCCAAGGAAACTCAGCCAGGAAAAATGACATATTTTCCGAAGACTTTAACGGCACAGCCCTCAGTTTAACCGTCTTAGTACTCTGAATAATTGAATTTCACACCAAGGTCTGCACAAACTACTTTAATTTGATATATTTTTTTTTTAATTTGTATAGTGCGGCTTTGACCGATATCTAGATAGGTTTGACGAGTTTGAGGGCTCTAAAATGAGGCGTAAACCAAGGCACAGATAGTTTAGTTGACTTTCTTTGTGTTTATTTAAAAAAAAATTAAAGAATTATGGGCACTAAACTGTCCGCTGATATGCCAAAGGCAGAATGCAAGGCCAAAAGTGGGCCCGCATCTGATACGGACATGGGGCAGTGATAGTGATCATGTATAATGGCGACCAACATGATACCAGGCATGGGAAGAAAAACACATGGATCTCTTGCTACCAGAGACAGTAGGAATAAGACAGGAGAATGGTACCATATAGTGATCAGTCCATTCAACTGGGATGGCAGAATGAACCACCATGCTCCCATCCTCTGAAAAATATGACTTAATAAATGTGTAGAACCAGAACAAAATTGAACAAAACGAAGATCGGCCATAGTAAATATGTTTGCTGCTTGGGTATCTGTGGGATCGTCCACCCAAAGGTTAACATATCTGAATATAAACAGATGTGGGTATTTCAACTGCAGTGTGGCTGCTGGAAAGGAGGAGCCTTGGGATTCAGAAACGATAGATGACTAAAACATAATCATCATGGTAGGGGAGAAAGAGAGCCGAACTAACAGGGACTCCAATTTTAAAGAATGCATTTTTTTTTTTAAACATGTGCCACCCGACGCATGGGCGGCGTCCCGATTAGCTCCCAAAATAGAATAAGATACTGGAACAGCAGGATTTAAATCGGGACCTGAAGTCTCTGATAACCAAGTTTCTGAGACGCAAAAGAGATCAGGTTTGTGGGTGGAAAGTAAATCACGAATATCAAATTTATGTTGCACCAAGGAGCCGGCATTACATAGGAGGACGAATAAGGGAGACCTATTTGGGCCATTCCTCCTGCCCGGGAGCCAGCGCACCGTATCTGGTTCTTAGGCACAAAGAGCAACTACGTATTCACGAGCTACTATCTTTCGGTGACGCCAAAAATTGGGATGCCCAGACACCGGCTGGGACATGGGTGGGTGCAGATGAGATCAACTTTGGCCAGCAGCTGCTGCGCATGGTTGCGGTGTACATGCCTACGCTTTCAACTTACATAACACATTGTATTGCAATTGCCCAATCCAGGTAAAGCTCAGATGACAATGGCGAGCGGACTGCACAGGCAGCCGTGAGTGGGGGGGGGATGGTAAAAAAGAAGGGGATTTCAGGCAGACCCTGGAAATCCCAAACAGCAAGGCCAGGCACCCTCACCTGCAACTAACGCGAATACAAGTAACCAAACGCAAAACTAAAGTAATGAATTAAAACAAGTAAAAACAGTATTTGAGCGTGCAGTGAAATCCTTGTTGGATTCTTAGTTCTTGAGACTGTTATGATAGCTACTGGGAAAATGAAACCAATTTAATCCTGAAACGCTCCAGAGTGAATTCTTTGTGTAATAAGATGAACTAGACTACAAGGGAAACCAATCCTGTCAAATCGTGGTCCCAACACGTTGAAATCCGGAACCTCTGTTCAATGTGAACAATCCTCAGCCACAACCATTCAACAGATCCATCTTCTGTTATGAACAAAGCACCATTTTGATCGATTGCTTAAAGAAGTAGACCATCTTCATGGAGCCTAATGCTCTGCCGAAAGTCATTGAGCTGCCGTAGGCATCGTAAACGTACAGTCCATGAGTTTGGCCTGAATCACCACTATAAAGCTCACATTTCCAGGTATCTTTTTTTTGTAATTTGGTAACTGGGCAGTGTCTTGACTAAACACACACACGTGCCATTAACTCTCCTAAGCATAAATCAAAGTGGATGCACAATGGGATCTGAATTCCTGCTTCAAAAGAGCTCACTTCTGCAAAACAAACCTTTCAGAGTTCAAACTAAGTTGACAAGTTGGATGCTGCATGTAAACCATGTTTTATCAGGATTCTTAGCACTACCTTCCAAGAGGGAGGGAAGGAGGGAGAGAGCTGGCAAAACTGTGCATAACACCAATAGCCTTGAGGCAAGCAGTGCACTGTATTTGTAATAAATGGCCTTGGTTGTCAATGACTTTAAGTATATCCTGCATAGTAATGGGCATATCAAGATCTGCAACTTTGGACCGAAGCAACTTGTTCGATCTCTGGACCTGACAACCTTTCTCGATATGCATATAATGATGGATACAAAATCTTCTTAAACCACCTATTGGTATCATCAGAAAACACCTTGCTCATCCCCCAATGATAAAATGGGCAAAGGACTGTGATCACTCTGGACTAGCCTAGACTGCACTATTTACATCACTCCTTCTCTCTACCTCTGAGCCATTATGGGTTCATACAAAGTGTCTGCCTACAGCAGTAAAGGATATATAGGGAGTAAGCTTAATGTCTTGGAGTTTGGTACAGTTGTTCGTGTTCGCATTGTCCGTTTACAAATATAGATTGGTCTCCTCTCGCCAGATAGTTTTATAAACCATTTTCAGTGCCTATACAGATACGTCTGATACCTGTTTTTAAATGCATCCTTGGCATGTTTGGGAACCAATCCCAAATTATTCTTAGAAAAGGGCACACCATGAGTCCCTAATTTACTCAGAAATACAATATCTGTCGGTACCATCAACTTGTACTGCCATGGAGTTTATCCTTTAGTCATGATTAGGGAATGGTTGGGTTGTGTTCAATGAAGTACTGTGAAACGTAGTTGGTGACACCACAGTACTATTTTAGAATACATGCCCTGGACTGAGGAGTGAAAAGTATTATCTGCGATGTTATGTTTGTGATGGCACCAGTTATCAACCCTCCCTAGATGACCTTATTTGGGATACCTCTTTAGCAGAAAAGATCTCATGTTAGACCTTTTTTAAATCTAGAATTGTATCATCACTCAAACCAAGCGCTATCAGCAGATTATGATTCTAGTCTGCAAGAGTGGAAACGAGCTGGAAATGTCAATATTGGGGGGGAGGCATACAAGATCACAAGTGTTAGTTTATGACCGTGAATATTACCTGAAACTGACCTATTCGCTGTCTGCAATATCAGTTGAATTTGGAGTTAATGTCAAAAAATGGATGACTCCAGGTCAGCACGCCCCTAGAATTTGAGGCACATGCCGTGAACATACCAGTTCGAACCCTTGTTTCTCAAATGATAAATTCTGAGATTCGTTAGTGAGTCTCTTGCAGCATAATTGCATACATTGACAGGCTATCGATTATAATTAGTAATGTTCCTAGCCTTATGACCATGTATTCTCCATTCTCGTGGGTGGGACCTGACCTGATTCAGGAGCATAAATGGCAAATGCTTTAGATATCGAACATTAACGTTGCTGTCCCAAAAATGAACCTCCCTCCAAACCCAGTAATTTTGCAATGACCATTTTAAAATTGTCCCACCCATGACATCATTCCCAAGTTGCAGTGAAAACACGTAAATCCTAATGAGGCAAACCAAGTTGCGCATGCCAGAGGGTACCAATACCTGCCACATCACTCCCATCTGAATACACATCCCTGTGGCTACATTCAAAATGAATGAAAGCCTGCTTTTTTAGACGTCCAAGCCGGTATATGAAATCCATTAACAGCATAGAAACACTTTGGTATTAAATCGAATCTGCAATGTCCCCGTTTTTACTAGTGTAATCCATTAGGCATACAATAAGTGTTTAAACAACAGTCTATTGAACAGACATCTAGCTAGCAACAATTGATGATCGCCAAACATTACTGAACCCTGCTGTATAGTATGCACTACTACTAGGCTTCTGGCTATCCAAACTGTCCTGTGTTTTGTGGTGTTGGTTGTGTTTCCCATTGATTTCAATGGTGGTGTTGGATGCAGGAGATTTTCTGTTGGAGTTGTAGCATACATGTACATTTTCTCAAATCTCCCTGTAGCTTTGTCTGGTTGTAGTACAGGGGAAAGTGGCACTTCTCTTTGTCAACCTGGTTGTTATATTGGAGTCGTGCCCCTCATAAATGTCATTTTGAGGTTGGAAAAAGTGGTATGATTCTGTTTTTTCCCCTCTTCCTGATCTTGGATCCGTAGTTGTTTCACAGATCTGCTCCAGGTTTTCCCTCTGTTGGAGGGGGATTCTGGGAGATGGTGTGCAGTGATATTTTCATTGTGAAAAGCCTAGATTGTAAAATAGAGAGCAAAAAAACATTATTTTTATAAAAGTCTTTTTTGGGCGATTAACAATGTAAATGCGACTGGATACCATTAAGAGTAAAGGCATAGGGTGGGGATCTTTAGGGGCTGGGGTGGGGGCGGGGGAGTGACAGCAAGGAGGGCTGTGGTGATGTCCCCATGAATAAAAAAATATTGATGGAAAACATTACTGGGCGCAGAGAGCAGTGTGCTTGTTAGTGCAGTTTGCTGCAGTTTGTTGCCTATCTCCTCAGAGCGGAGAAGAGGAGTCTTGTTGAAAATTGATTACAAACTAGGGGACCTAGCCTCTTATGAGGCAGGAGAAGCAACACGAGGTCTCCATTTTTGGAAAAGAAATGGGGAGACTCGTAGGAACATCTATCTCGCTGGAAAAGGTGCAGGCTTTTGTTAGGAAGAAATTTCCAAGCAGAGTTTTTACCGGGATCTGCTGCTACCGAGGTCGAGCGCCCATCGCTATCAAGGCACAAGAACACCTCAAACTAACAGAGCCCACTGCTGGGACAATAAACGGGATGCCTTCTTACCCACGAGAAGCAGATTGCCGTGAGGATGCCGAGGAAGGGGACCGGGGAGAGGTCAGAACTTCCCCACAGATGAGCCATATTACAAATCCACCTCTAGGTGGGGAGAACGAGGGAATTGTGGCAAAACTGGCGTGCGCTGAACAGCAACGCCGGGTGCTGCAGACAGCCAAAGGGTTGCAGCTAGAATTCATAAGAGTCCAACCAGAGCCAAATTCCCCCTCTGATACACATGGCTCAGACCGAGAATAATCTTACACAGTGAACTTCAGCAACTAGCGCAGAAGAGAGCTATCGAGCCCTGCACCATGACACCAAGGTTCACCAGGAAAGAAAGTAAGACCCGTGATAAATGTAAGAGCTCAAAAGCTCGGTGGCATATTATCACTTCAAGTTGGAGGGAATCCACCAGCCGCAAGACACTACGGCAGGGCGACTGCCTCACAATGATCGACTTAAGACGCAGATCTCCCAATACCATTTCAGGAACAATACCAACCCTTTCTAGCATTCACCTAGGACGAACAAAATTGGCAATTCACGACGATGCCCTTTGGGCTAGAATCTGCACCATGAGCCTTCACGAAGCTCATGAGGCTGATGGCAGCAGCGATCAGGGAGAAAGGGATCTGTATGTTTATCTACCGGAAGACATTCTGCTGCTAGTAAGCAACAGGGAGACACTCCAGTATCAGACAAAATGGGTGAAAAAGCTACTCTAGTCACTGGGATTCCTAGTGAATCTGGAGAAATCGGACACTATCCTGACAAAGGAGAATAGACTTCCTCAGGTTTATCATAGACACCAAGGCAGCAACACTGGAATTGGCAGCCAGGAAAGTGAGCGAGATCAGGAGCTGCCTGAGCAAGAGCGTGATATCGCTGAGGACACTAGCGAGAATAGTCTAGCTTCTAGCAGCATCGATTAAAGCAATATTTCCAGGGCCCTTACATTATCAAGCCATGCAAAGACGAAAAAATAAAGCACCTACAACAGGGGCTAAAATGCCATCAAACGGTTCCTCTAGATGCAGAATCCAGAACAGAGCTGAAATGGTGGCTGCAGAATATGGACGCTTGGAATGGGAAAGCCATATTCGGAGACCGGCCTGACCTGATGAGGGTCAGATGCCAGCAGGGCTGGCTGGGGTGCCCGCTGTGGGAAATAGCAAACAGGAGGAAGATGGGAGCTCAGAGGAGCTCTGGCTGCACATAAACTGCCTAGAGCTGTTGGCAGATCCTTCGCGATCAAAGCCTTCACAAAGGACAAAGTGAACTCCTGCATTCTACTGACGATGGAAAACATCTCAGCAGTCGGATATATCAACCACCTGGGAGGAACAAAGTCGAGACTCCTAGCATAGCTAGCCAAGGACTTCTGGCACTATTGCCTCTTATCGGAGTCCTCAGTGACGGCAGAATAATCTTCCGGGAAAGCTCAATGTAGTACAGGACTGGAACTCCAGACATTGATCGTATTCCAGCAACTGGAAGCTAGATGTACGAGTAATCAAGCGGATAGGATTGCGGGGACCTTTCCCCACTGACCTATTCGCATACAGGTTAAACGCTCAGAAGAGCAGATACTTCAGCTGGAGGTTAGACCCAAAGCAGGAAGCGCAGACTCCTTCCTCCAAGACTGGACTGGTGGGGGAACCTGCACTACCACCCCCCCCATACATAATAATGAGCAGAGTACTGGCGAAAGCTCGCAGGGAGGTAACGAGACTGATCATAGTGGCACCGATATGGAAATCACAAGTATGGTTCCCGACTTAGATGGAGTTGATGGACCTCCTGAGAATACTACCAGCAGGGGAACCTGGACCGTGTTGGGTAATTTCATCCTTTGAGAGTGAAAGGGACACTCCCACTAATGGCATGCAAGATAGCCGGAGACAATGGGCACTCCCAGGCATTTCGGCACAAGCTGTACGACTCCTCGCTGAATCGTGGGCTGCGTCCACTGGACGGAGCTATGACACAGCTTGGAGTAGATGGTCACGGTGGTGCAAGAGGAGACATTTTCAACCCGTTTCTGCGCCTGTAGTAGTATTCCTGAACTTCCTGGCAGAACTGCTGCAGGACAGAAAAGCTTTTGGAACTATAGGAGTGTACAGATCCGCCATTTGCACAGGGACACTTGCCCATCGACGGCATTCCTGTGGGAGGGAAAGCAGCAGTGATGTCTCATCAAGGGAGTCCGGTTCAGGAAACCTCCAGAACCAAAATACGTACAGCTTTGGGATGTGACTGGTACTGAGAATTCTCGCCAGCTGGCCCGCGAAAAAGTATCTGTCCCTGAAACAGTTGTCAGGGAAACTAGCTATGCTATTATGCTTGGTATCATGCCCAAGAGTAGCAGACGTTAAAGTACTAGACGTGAACAGGAAGACGTACGGACCTAAGCGAGTCACCTTCATTTTGGTCAGGAGGGCAAATACTTGTTCCTCATAAATATCCTTTCCTTACCTGCACAATCACTCCAAGTGGTGCGTTGCGGCATGCATAAGAGAGTACGAGTAGAACAGCAGAAATGCAAGCAGCAGGAACAATGCAATTGCTAATGGCACGTAGGAAACTGCATAAAGCTGTAGCGACAGCTACCATAGCCAGATTGGTGTGCAAAGTAATGCAGTTAGCTGGAGTAGATCTGTCCAAGTATGGGGTGCATTCCGTGAGGGGAGCAATGGCCTCCAAAAGGGCTGGCGCAAGGAGCGAGTTTACAAGAGATTCTGCAAGCGGCCGACTGGGCCAGCGATGATACTTTTAGAACATTTTTTCTTTGAGCCTGTGCATCAGTAGCAGCGGCAGTGACGAGAAGCTTTGAACAAGCATAATGCTCTCCTGCGGTCTTGACATAGAATGAAGATTACCCCTGCTAATAGCGCAGGGAGTCCTGATTCTAGTAAAGATGAGAAGGCGAGCATTACTTTCCCACCCAGATACACGGGAGGGGATGAGACGTTTAATGTGTACTAACTTTGTATCTTGATAGATGACCAGTAGAGCAATTGAGCCAGGCTAGAGAGAGCGCAAGTTAAGGAGATCGGCCCAACACAAAAGGAGAGCCAACAGGGCAGCTCAGCAAGAAGGGACAGGGCTCTGTGGTTCTACATGTTGAGAATTCACGAAGTTGGAGTGTAGTTAAGAGCATTCGAAGAGGAGGAAGGAAGGAACAGGAAGGACTATGGGCACGTGACCGGACACGTTCTAGACTACAGAAAGGACTCAGTTTAAAGGGAAATGTAGTTCATTTAAAAAGGTTAGTTGGAAATGTTAGATTTGCTGAGCTGGAGAACGGAATAAATAAAAAAGTTGAAGTATAATGCGCGCCTCCTCTTCTTTAATAGAATCAAGACTCCCTGCGCTATTAGCAGGACTAATCTTCATTAAACATTGGAAGATCTCCCAATATTAGTTGCTCAAGAAGTGTGAAAACAATCCGAATTAGAGCGATATTTAGTGAAATGCCCTATTGACTATATAGTGAAGGATTATAAATAAACTAAAATAGAGGCACAATAAACGCATCCTTCTTTCAAGATAAGTAAAGATTCTTCATAAGCAAACGAAAAAGCAGAGCGGAAACATGGGGGAGGGATGATGTGACCCATACCTCCGAAATGAACAGAAGAGAATCGACACAAGGATGAAACCTTCATGGGAACACAAATACCTGAATCGAATATGGATAGAGGAATAGTTGGTATATCAGAGATAAACCTATATCTTGCGAAAGATCGGAATTTCCGAAAAATGCATGACATCTAGTTGATAAAGTTGACGTTGGCATTTATTCAGGGATAAGGACATACTTTTGCTGTATAGGTGTAAAATCCTCAATTTTTATTAAATTGTATCTCACAGTTAAGGGTAATGGGATCTGAGGATATTGTATTGGTATGTTTTATCTTGATCAAGGGTAATGGTATCCCTGAAAGTTATGTGGAATAGCTCATATGATCCTCAACTTTGTTGCAGAATTTCGAATATCTGATATCTGTGCGCAGCCCAATGTGGCAGGTTCGAATCCTGGCAGGGTCAACTCGGCCTTTCATCCTTCCGAGGTCGATAAATTGAGTACCACTCTGTGGGATCATGTCTTATGTTATTTCAGCGCTCTGAGACCTATGGGTGTTTAGCACTACATAAGAAATCAATAATTATTATAATGGGTACAGATGTTTTCAAACGTTCAACTTTCACGGAGTAAGGACATGTTAAGAGTAGTATTTGATAAGGTGGAAAGTGTAGGACATGAAAGGTAGAAAACACCAAAACCAATAGAAACTACAATTCAGAGTTTACATTGAGTAAAAAAATGAGAATGTAGAATCTGTTGTTGGTATATCACATTAGTCTCACCCTGTGGCAAACAATAGTTATCATGACATTGTCTTATTTCTCATGAATGACCGTTTTCACTTTTAGACCAATACAATCCTACTTTTTTGGCCCGGTATAGTAAACTGGTTATGAATGGTACACTGTTCTGTTGAACACAGTTTATGGCTCTTGGTAATCCAGGCTTGAAGGGGTGTGTGTACGTTGATGGCATATTGGATGCTAAAGAGATACAATGCATACCGCGTAAGCTGCAGTTATCGTACCTCAGTTGCACATGTAAATTTGCAGGAGTATTTAATCACCCAGCAGCAGAAGCCAACATCTCACTTAAAGATGGTCAATTGAAGACCACTCATTTAGCTTGCATTTTCTTGGAGTTGCACATTTATCCCTATAAATGTAAAGTGCAAGAAACTGCAAAAGCAAAAATTGATTCATATGGTCTGAGGTACCGCATATTCTGCATTTCTAAGACTTGTGAAGGGCATTGATTTAAGCTACTGCTCTTTAGTGACCATTCTGTTTCTTTGGCCGTAGCTGGCAATCTCCTTTAGAAACGTCCGATGTGGTGTCATAATACAGGCCTCAAAGTCTGCAGACCTGTTTGGTTTCTTGATGGCCCAAAGTGCTTCTGCTACTTTCTGTGGTACATTTGGGGAGGATAGGTTCTCATTTTAGCAGCCATGGAGTGATGACCAGCTCCTAATACATTTTTAATCTATATCTAAACCAACGCGATCTGCTAAAGTATTACTGATTCTTGGGTACTGAAGAGTTTCAAGACTGTCACCTGCACTGGAAACCATCTCCTCAAAAAGTGGGTCCCTTGCTCACTGCTTGGAGAGGCACATCTTGCCCTCACTGACAACACCATACAAGGTGTATGGGATTGTTGGTGGTACTTTTGTTCAGAGGAGAATTACCTAGCATTTCATTAGTTAACTCTCACTCGCCAATTTTCACTAGCCAACAGCTAGTGGCGAGTGCATATTTTGTGCCCCTAGGTATTGGTTGTTAGGTTGTTGTGTGGTGTCACAGGGATGGTTTGGAAAGGTTTTGAAGCAAAGGCATTTAGATGTTGCACTTACTGAATATTTATGTTTGTCTTTCAGAATGAGGTTTTGGATGAAGATAAGCGACTGATCAGTGCTGTTGATTATTACTTTATCCAGGAGGACGGCAGCCGGTTCAAGGTGAGGTCGCCATTTGATCTTGGGATAAATTAAGGGAAATGCTGTGGGGGGTTGGGGGAGGGAGGCTACTTTTGGGAGAGATTAGCTGAGATTGGCTGATAAGGATGGCCAGGTCACATTTGCTCTGGTAGGTCAGAGGACACCGGTCTGCTTTGCTTTTTCACCTTTGCATGGTCCGTATAATAAAGGGGTCATCCCTGGGGAAAGCTTGTTTGTGCTCATCCCTTTGAGTGGAGGCATGCCTGTACAGGTACATTGAAAACTCCTGTCCATGTCCTTGATGGATGATTACATGACCTATACTACAGATACTGTTGATGTTGGGCATGCACTATTGTGAAAATGCTTTTTTTTTTTTAAGGTGTGCATTGGAAAACTATGAACCAGCCCTAGTGTTCAGAGCCTTTTCTTTTCAGCAGTGTCTATCTAAAATATTTCTCTAGTATTTATTTTTATACCATGCCTTGAAGTGGGTGAGTTTACTGCCTGGGTGCTCTGTAAAGTGGTGGTTTGGGGCATAATTATATTTGTGGGTTCCTGTCTCCTAACTTGGTTGTTTCCCTCCCAAACTGTTTGCCATGATTCTTCAGCTGACTTTTTGTGACTAGAGGGACTTTATCTGAAATCCCATGCCTGTCACTCCAACCCATATCCTGATGTGCTTCCTGTAGTATCGCACGTGGCGGTCAGAATCACATGGGGCCAAAATGCGGTGCTTTAAAAGCACTTTTGTCCCATCACCTTGAAAGTGTATTGGGGAGAAGACTGGTCGCTATTCTTCGGTTTCAGCTACACCACACTTGTAGCCCTTTTTGCCAAATTAGTAGCACAATACATCTAAATAGTAGCCATTAAGTTGTGTTCCTGGCCATTTTGTTTTGTGGTCTGTGTGGACCAAAAGGCACGGCTAAAAACTGCTCTTTTGCTGACGTAGAATCATTCTGTGCCCACAAAGATCTCCTTGGTTAAGGTGTAGCAGGGATGTGGAAATACTACCACCCGAGATAAGTTGTTTTTTGTCCAGGATAACACGTTTTTTCAGCACATTTTCCATCTATTTCCACTTGACAAGTAGGCTCTGTTATCGATGCATGTTATTGGTTCAGGTCCACTAAGTGGCATTGTTGTTAAAAAAAGACAGTACAGATCAATTGTTTACACTAGTTATTCACATTTTGTTTGACACTACATTTGTTTTAACATTACTCGTGACATTTTTTCTTTTGGTCACAAGTTAGTAATGCTGCATGTTGTACACAGCCCCATTTTTATTGCAACAATGGTAACGGTAGGCACACATAGCTCGGGGCAGAACTTCCTGCCTGTGACCACAGAGGACACTCCAGCCATATGTGAATGTCCAAGCACATTGCAACATTATTTGATTTGAATTATTTATAAACGCACACAAGGACAAACTGAATCGTATAGAGGCGCAGATGGTATCGAGAGATGAGCACAAGATACATAAATAATTGGGGAAAAAGTACAACTGGTAGGAGGGACAAAAGCAGAGATGGGGCATCTAGAGGTCACATTATTTAAAAAGGAAGGTTTTAGAGCTGTGATTCCAAGGACTTCATTTCTCAGGGGATGCTATTCTAGAGCCGAGGGCCATAGACAGCAAGTCTCCTGTCAACCCTAGTTGCACATCGAGAATGGGGAATATTCAACAACAATTTAACCCCTGAACGCCGTAGCCTGGACGGTTGATGTTGACTAAGCTTATTTACTAAATAGGCTGGGTTTAGCCCCTTAAGGCTTTTCTATATGAGGCAGGCAATCTTAAATGTAATCCTGTCTTCCACTTCCAACCAGTGAAGAGAGCAGCGTGCAGCAGAGACATGATCATATTTCTTCAGGCCACAAGTTAATGCTGCATTCTGGGCCCTTTGCAATCTCTTCAGTTGTTTGGCGGGAATTCCAGCAAGAAGACTATTGCAATAGACCAGATGTGAATTTACCAGTGACCCCACCACCATGGCATGGTCACTGCTCGGGAACATATGGCAAGACATGTAGCATACAAAAGGAGTAAAAAAACTTCCTGAACCTTGGCACTAACCTGGCTTTCACTTCCAAGGTTATTTTGCCAAATACATCTAAGATTTTTTTTTTTTATCTTGCTGGCAAATTTAAGATCCGCCCCCAAACAGTGGAAATCCTGGGAGCAATTCCCTGCCCTGAGAAGATGCTGTGGTCCAAACAGGGCAAACTCAGTCTTGGTTGGATTTAATTGCAAAACAAAGGGGAGGTCTGGGAGTCTCTCTACAAGCACAAACACAGCCCAATGACCTGTTCTTGGGTGGATGGCCCCTGGGAGAGTCTCAACCAAGTCTTTAGCTCACTGTCCCTTTCACAGAGAAGAAATATCCCTGCATATCAGTCTTTTTCCGTCCCAGGTGCAGTCCAGCACCGAAATGCTAGGCAATTCTCCTCTGAACAAGAGTACCAACAGTAATCCCATACACGTGTTTCAGTCTTGTTGGGCATCATCAGTGAGGTGGAGCTGTGCCTCTCTGAGAACAGTGAGCAAGGGGTCCACGAGTTACTGTGTTCGTGCTGATAGAGAGACTCCCAGAACCCCCTTTGTTTTGGATTTAATTGCAGCTTGTTTGCTGACATCCATTGACGACTGACCTCCTCTGAGTAATGGTTAATCCTAAGAAATGTCTGTTCTACATGCCTCATTTTGATGAAGACATGGGTGTCATCGGCGTATGAATGAAAATTGATCCGATGCCTCTTCAGAATATTCATCAACGGCCGCAAGTAGAGATTAAAAAGTAAAGGCGAGCGGGAAGAGCCCTGAGGTAGCCCACATCCAATGTGAGTGGGATCTGAAATAAACCCCCCCCCCTTTTCACTTGCTGATGGCGATCAGACAGGAAAGGGGCAAACCATTTTAAGGCATGATCAGAAACGTTGCCAATTTCCTTCAAGCTGCTGAGCAATATAGAATGGCTGATGGTGTCGCAAGCCACGGAGAGATCCAAAATTACAAGTAGTGAAAGATCTCCACTATCTGCGATCTCCAACAAGTCATCCTGCACTGCCAGGAGTGCTGCCTTGGTCCCAAATCTAGGTCTGAAGCCTGACTGCAGAGGGTCCAGCAAAAGCTCCTTTTCCACGAAGGTCTGCAATTGGTTAGCAACAACCTTCTCCAATAGTTTGCCCGGCCATGGAATACCAGCAATCGGGTGATAATTCAGCAAAACTGCTATATCTAGATTCGACTTTTTCAGAAGTGGTGTAATACGTTTTTTTTTTATATATCTAGAGGCACCATACCTTGCTCTAGTGATCTATTAATACAATTTTTCATAAAAAGACCAATCTCCAATGCCAGACCCTTAGCCGCGCAAGCTGGAAGTGGAAATAAATCTTTTTGGGTTTTAACTGTGCTAATATGTGCACCATATCAGCAAAAGTCTGGAAGTCTTGACTTGATTTGTTTTAGTGCTCAAGCTGCAGTGCCGTTTAGGGCTGGGATTGTGGTAGGATACATTTTTTCTGAGGTTGTTTTAGAGTCTAGGTCTATGTATTTTATATAAAAAATTCTTGAATGTGTTCTATTCATGTATGTTTTGTGAGAAACCTGCATATGCAAGTTAGGGCTGGGATAGTCCCAGAAAGTAACATAAAGGGGAACGGGTGGTTAACGGGAGGTTAAACTGTGATTCATATCGTTTTGCTTTAGGGTAGGATAAAAATATATATATATTGCATGTTCAGTTGGTGGACCCTCTGTCTTTTTGTTGGTTCCATTTCTCTTGGTCATCCGCTAGAGGCTGTGCCTAAAGACCCTTTTTTATGTTGCTCATATTTTGAAGTGGCCTGTAACAGGGAACCAACAGACATCCTATCTTCATCGGCTGTGGGGGGCTGCTTCCCCACATGCCCCAAACCCCCTGCATCCTGGTCCTGCCTCGCCCACCCCACCTGACTGGTGAACAGCTATCTCTAGCACTACTCCTTGGAGACTCGCTTCACACCTGCCCATACCCTTCTTTTTTGCTGGTTCTCTCCCTCCCGAACCCCCATCTGCCAGACTTGCTTATCTGTCATGCTACACCTTCTGCTGCCCTCCTTTTCCATGTGAGAGGCCTAATGTGTGTGTCATTTCCTGTGTGGTCTCTTTTGTGGGCGCAGAGGAAACAAGCCTATGAACCATACATGGGTTTGTTTAGGCATCATGCATGCAGTATTTTTTCACACTTTTTATGAAGTGACTTGCTCTACAGCTCACTATCCATTTATAGATGCAAGCAACACATTCTCATGCAGAAAGTCTGACCCTGTTTCGAAATGTGCCTATAATGGAGGTTGTCGGCCATGACTAGAATTTCTTTTTAATCAGCTTATTTCAGTATAAAACCATAAAAGCAGCATCCCAAAATACATTTTCAATCTTAAAGCAAGTCTGTGATGGCTGGACATTAAGTTACACCTAGAAGTAATTGTGCGGGCTGGCACCTTTATTGCATTTAGAACGAATTGGGTAGGATGAAACACACATTACACATGAACTGTGAAAGCGAACACTTTTACTGCTTTTAATGAATTGTGAAGGTCAGGACATGCACTGCATTAAACAAATTCTGTAAATTTAGCACACCTATTGCACTTTGAAGAATTGTATTAGTTGGATAGATCGAAGGGTGGGCAGTGAGTGGCATTAGATTAATCTGGAAGTGGACATCTCGTGTTGCGCCTTAGATATTCGAGCATAATGAGCGGGCTAACTTATGCTGGTAACCCTCCATTGCAGTAATAAATCCTTAAGTTAGCCATTGTAATGCACACTGGTTATATACAGGTATCCTTGATATCACACTTTGTAGATTCCTGTTGGTAGCGTTTACAGAACTTGCAAGATATTTAGACTATAAAGACAACCTGTCTATCGTGTTTAGAGAATACTATTATTCTATATTTTATGGTAGCCTGTCTGTCTTGCCTAGAAGGTGTTATAGGACAGTCTATTGCGCTTGGCAGACTTGAGGGTAGACTGTCCATAGTGCCTAGAAAACTCTACAAAGGTAGCTGTTTTTTCCCCCCCACAGACGATCGGATGACACAGCGACATCAAAGATGAGCTCCATCTGAGTTTAAGGCATGTATAAACTCACCACTTTGGTGGACATCTGCTGCAGGCACGGCTATCCTTCCACACAATTTCGTTCTAGCTGGACACATAATCGCTTTCACCTGACACCAGACTTGCCTCAAAACCCTCTGCCATTATAATACAGCGACAGCCTACGACATGTGTCGGTCTAGATGGGTTCATATTGAGTCTCTTGCACTAGCGCTCTGTCGTGACCTCCTTCTGCAACTGTCCAGATGCCTGACTTCTTGGGTTGCTTACTGGGGCCTAGCCAGCCCTCCTATTTCCTAATCTTGGCCAAATGCACAAATGCACTGCCTTTTCTGGGAATGTTCCCATACCTGGACTTGGGTCCCCGAGGGCGTTACTACCACAAAGTGTGTTGAGGCCATACAAATGGGAAAAGGCACTATATAAATTACAGCTACAATGCTTACAATTAATAAAACATCCAATTAAAAAGAATTGGAAAAAAGCAATATAGACTATTCATTGGTTCATGCTGCCTCTTGTAGATGGACATCTTGGCAGAGCATAGCCGAAACTGCAGCATTTGAGGTCAAGATCCCAGGTTAATGTCTGTTTTAGCAGAAAGCGAGTGTTTGATCAACAGGGATCTCCTAATCGATGGATGTACTTGAATACAAAGTGAACGATATTCAGATCACTGGTGAATGTTACAGGAAGTAATTGCTTCCTCCATAGGTCTTATGTTTAAAGCTCTAAATATAAGCAGCCGATTTGTTCCCCTCAGCACACTTAAGCTGTCGCAAAGCAACATAAATTGTATCATTGACTCTTCGCCCTTGCCACATGCTGGATACAGGGCAGAGCTAAAACCTTGCAATTTCTTTGGCCACCCTTAGCGTGTTCATCCTGAACTCAATATAAAGTGCTCGTACATAGGATGGCGAGATTGTCAAGATACTGCTCAAACCCAAAATCTTGATTGTTTCTCAAGTACAACATATTCGTGCTCAATTGGATGCAAGCATCCTCCATACACTTTCTTGCTTGGTACAGAAGCCTTTTTTACTCTGCTGTTACTCACTGCTCATCTCAGTCGCGTTTTGCCAGAGGCCTTTTAAATTCAAAGCAATTGGCCATCGCCTTACATGCGTAAACCAAGGTTAAGCTTGGCCTCCCTGTAATGACCGGATCAATAACCCCGGGGCTCACCAGATCCTGACCTAATAGAAGAATGGTTTTATACTTGCAAGATCCTTTATTGGCCACAGGTCTCACTCCATGTAGATCGGTGCATTCGGGGAACTCTTAGGAAGCATAATTAAGGATTTTAGAAATGTATTTTCTGTTAGAGCTAATGACTCGGTACTGTCGGATCCACAGATCTCGGCTCTGTAAAGGGGAGGGGATGTAGCTTGGAGCTTATAAATCTCGATTGCTGGGTTTATTACCCCCCGCCCCAACCATGTCGAGCTGCAAACCTCCTTATGCCACCACTGTTCTTTTCCAATATAGCACATGCTTTAACCACTTGGGCTGTCCATGAGCCATTTTCAGTAAATCTAATACCAAAGTAGTTAAAGAAGGTAACCTGTTCCAACCTTCAACCCTCAATCTCGATATTCAAGCTACAGTGTATGGAGGACCCTATGCCAGTATACCATTGCCTTGGTCCTTTCTTTATTGATTTCCAATCTCAGCTGTTGACATTTGTTGGTAAAGCATTCTAAGGTACGCCTTAAACCCATAGGTGAAGTTGCCAGTGTAACGGCATCCTCCGCAAAGAACAAGGCAGTATTCTTTCTTGGCCTCGTCTAGGTAGATCTAGACACTGCACAACAAACTTTTCTATGACCTTTCAAGATCAATGCACAATCGTAGCAGGGCAAGGATTCACCCCCTCCCTGCCTCATTCCTTTTTCTACATCGAGCTATTTGTCTCCCCTCCTAAGCCCCATCGCATCACTGCCTTATCTGTATACATATTCTGGATAATTGCCAATAAATGGGCAGATATTGTCTTCTTGTTATTGACCTACTTTAACAGATTCCTTGGCACACCATCTGGTCTTGTGATCTGCATGGATCTTAGTTGTATTAAAGGGTTTTATATTTAAGCAAAATTAAATGAAGACGGCTTTGGTCGAGGGTGCTTTTACCAATCTTGAAACCGGCCTGTAAGTGGTTAATTATCTCACCTGTTTCTACCCACCCCTGACGGTGCTTGAATATTACCTTGACACCTATTTTGCCTGAAGCATCAAATGGTGATAATTATCAAGGAATCCCCTTTTCCTCTTGTAGATGGGGAACTATCTCGGCCCCTCGCCAGGGTGCAGGTCCCATATTCAGCCTAATTGCCATATTATAAAGGCAGCAGCGTTCTGGGGCCCACAGCAATGGTTTGTCTTTATAAAGCTCAATGGGAATTCTGTGCTATGGGCCTAATACCCCCTCAATAAGCCAATCGCTTCCTCAACCTGAACAATGGCTAGACTGAAACCCCCTTTATCTTTATCTGAGTGATCTGCCCCCAGCGGGTGTAACCATTGCTGACTTTTATAAAGTAAAAAACCTACCATTTGGGAGACTGCACAAGCCTACTTCCTTCAGGTTAAATGTAATTTCACCTGCTTTCAGATTTCATTTTTCCTACAAGCCTCCAGTAGATTTTTAATTAAATGAAGAAATAAATCAAAGAAATGGGTTTGGATGTTCACAAGCATAGTCTGTAAGCTCCTGTCACTCCCCCTGCCAGTTCACAACCTGTGACGGCGGTCTAATGGGTCACATGTTCTGGGAACTGACAGTCTGCC
The DNA here is from genome assembly GCF_040938575.1 of Ambystoma mexicanum. Lineage (NCBI taxonomy): Eukaryota > Metazoa > Chordata > Amphibia > Caudata > Ambystomatidae > Ambystoma > Ambystoma mexicanum. The sequence goes on from NC_090932.1 coordinate 1,304,603,398, forward strand.
CCCCCACCCCCCGCCTCACCTCTCCCGCCCCACTTTCCCCTGATGTAATGTAATTGATATGAAATAGGGCCACGACTGAACCCACCTGCTCTTGAGGCACACTTTATTTGGGTCCCAGAGCTATGTTTTAGTAAAACACACTTACTTGATAGTTGAACTTTATTCGTCATGCTTCCTACTGCCACTGCAACCTAATCTTGTCTGCTCTACTGCAGATTTGCTTTTCATGAGGAAACTTTTAGAATCCCTGATGCTGATATTTCTGATTGCTTGGTTCAAGATTGAAGGACTGGTACAAACCATTTTCATACCATTGAATAGGTACTGGCATGCTCTGCATTTCTGTTCCTGACAATTCAAGACCCATTGATGTTTAAACTCTCAACTAATTCTTATTTAAATAAGGATCTATCTCCAATTCCCACTAGTAATTCCTGAATGACTCCTGTGTGTGTGTGTGTGAGAAAAAAAACTTGGTTAAAGGGACGTTATGGTTAAGTTGCGCTACTAAAAATCTAGGAAATTCAGTAAAAAAACTTTAACGGGACGTTATGGTTCCAAGTAAAACCAAAAAACCCTTGAAATTCGCCAGTTATGGTAAGCTAAGCAACCATAACTCGCCCCACCACTGTGCACTGGTAAGACTAACACCCAGGACATCAAACTTATCAAAACAATAACCCACAATAAACTCTCTGAGAACATCCGACTATTCCCATATTTAAATTAAACTGCAAATTTGTTTCTTCGCTCATGATGGAAAATGTTAATCGTGAGGCACACGTTGTTCTTTTACCATACAGTGTTCGTTTTCGATAAAGGAACTGCTTAGGTGGCACAGTGAATTCCATGGCGTCGGCATGAAGTTGGGCCTAGACCACCATAAAAGATGTAATGTTACCCTAATCGCTAGGGCAGCGTACGGGCACAAGGGCCCTGGGTGATCGTCCCACAAAACGGTCACGGTGATCCAGCCGTTTACGATTACGTGCGCCTGGCGAATGAAGAATCCATCACTAGGGATCTGGAATCCATGACAATCGCAGTAAGGGAGCATGTAGCTATTTGGAAAACATAACAGAAAATACATATGAATATCCAACCTTTATTAGAATACATCTATTGATTTCTTAAATTGGCATACAGTTTAAACTAACGATTAGCACACACAGCAAACTATCTCAAAAAAGACAAAAAGAACGTGGAAACTGATGCACAAATCGATATGGTCGTAAATGACATTTTAAAGAAATATTAGTGTTGAACCTGGGTGAATACATAAACCGAGATTCTAAACGCCCCATAACCACAAAAAAATGACATCCACACAGAAAGACAGTACTTCAGTTACATTGCCAAAATTAATGTTCAGATAATAAAATTAAGCTTGTTCCGGTGTACTGTCCTCAAAAGCAAACTTACATGATATTGACCGTCTCCATTCTCTTCTTGTAACTCGGACTGCAATGCTCAATGTGCTTGCACCAAAGAATCATCATGAACTGATTTTACATGCGCCTTACAGACTTTTGGAAAGCATAACCTTATCAAAAGTTCCTTATTTCCAACCTCCTCTCCCTGCATTCTTACTGAATATTCCCTTTCCCTCAAGGTCAAAAAAACAATTGACTGCACGAACTGCCCACCAATTAGTCCGAAGCCAAATATATGAACGGGGCGACAAAGCTAACAAGACTCTGGCCTGGTTAGAGAGACTCGAACAAAGCAGGGGACATGGAACACTGCTGACAGAAGACTCTAACATTGTCGAGGCATTCGCCGACTAATAGAAAAATCTCTACACCCCACCCACTGAGAACCTGCCAGTTGAACCCTCGCGCTACCTCGACCGAATCGAGATTCCGATACTCCCACAGCACCAATTAGATCTCCTGAATGCTGACCTCAACGACACAGAGGTGCAAGAGGCGCTGGCACAGCTCCAGTCCGGGAAAACTCCGGGCCCCAACGCGTTCCCAACGGAAACGTGGAAATGCCTTGGTGGCTCACTATCTACCCACATGCACCGCATGTTCCTACGCAGGAGAGAGCTAGGAGCACTCTTTCCCCCCCCCCCCCCCCCCCCACCCCCACCCCCAGACCTCAGGAAGGCATGCATAGTAGTCATACACAAGCCTGGAAAACCCCCGGAGGAATGTGCCTCCTACCACCCGATATCCCTGATCAACGGCGAGGCCAAGGTCCTCGCCACAACACTTGCCAATAGACTACTGCAGGTGATTGAGACCCTCGTCCACCCGGACCAATGTGGATTCATGCCCAATAAATCAACTCGGATGAACTTACGTAGAGTCCAATTGGCGCTGAGCAGAGCAAAAGAAAAACCAGCCCCACTCGCCCTCCTGGCGGTGGACTAGGACGTTTGACTATGTGGGGTGGGAAGCTCTGTGGGCGATCATGGCTAGGATGAACCTGGGGCAGACATTTATATCATGGGTAAAACTTCTTTATGCATCCCCGGAGGCCACGGTGAGGGTGAATAGCAGGTCTTCCAAATCCTTTCCCTTGGGTAGGGGCACGAGGCAGGGGTGCCCGTTATCCCCACTCCTCTTCCTCCTGGCCATTGAACCGCTAGCAATTGAGCTTAGAGCCAATACCAAGTGGACCGGTTTCGTTTGGCCGGAAGGGGGAGAGGACCGCCTTTCGCTCTATGCGGATGACCTTCTCATATACCTCAGTAACCCGTGCATCTCATGCCCAGCTGTCTCCCTCATTCTCAGGGAATATCAGAATTTTGCGGGCCTAAAGGTTAATGATGCCAAAACCATATTCTTCCCGATTCAGGGGGGCGAGTCTGCGATCCCGGAGACCTGCCCATACCATGTCTCTATTAAGGAATTTAAATACCTGGGTATACGGCTTGACCCGACGCTCGGAGTATCCCCGACTTAATCTACAACCAGTAATTGAGCGGTTCACCAGTTCACCAGAGACACCCCCCATTGGCAATCACTTCTCCTATCGCTAATGGGTAGAGCCGCGCTATTCAAAATGATGACCCTCCCCAGGCTGTTGTATGTTCAGAACGCCCCATTCCTCATCCCCCGAGAAACCTTCGCACTCATTGACAAGTACCTAAGCACACTGCTATGGGGCGGGAAACAATCCCGGATCGCCCTTGACACACTCCAGAGATCAGTATGGGAGGGAGGCATCGGTTTACCCTGCATACGCACCTATTACCTTGCGACACAGATAGGCGTGGTAAACGACTGGATGCACGCAGACCCCACATTGCCACACATCCGTATCGAACTGGAGATCATGGCCCCGTTAACATCGCTGCAAAATCCTGTACGCCACCCATGACCAACTCCCGGCGCTGCCCAAAATGACCCACCATATACGTCGCGCCTGGTGAGACGCACACAAACTGATCGGCTGGAAAGGACAGCCAACGCTATCACAACCCATATGGCACAATGCGCTCCTCCCGGAAATGGTGAGAATGGGCTCCTTTGGTCACTGGCATGCAAAAGGAATACACACACTAGCACAGGTGATACAAGGAGGTCGCCTTCTGGGCTTTGAGACCTTCCGAGAACAATTTGACCTGGCACCCATTGACCGGTTTCGGCATGCGCAACTAGCTCACGATATCCGCACTCAATTCCCTGACACGACAATCATACCCCCCCTCCCCTCCCCTCCCATCGAGACCAATATCCTCCCGCAACGCATCTCCTCTAAGGTCACCTCCACTCTTTACCAGGCCCTTAACTCCTTCGGGGCTACACAGCTAGACGGGCTCAAAGCAAAGTGGGAAAGGGACGTAGGTCACCTTGAACCTGAAGATTGGGTTGATGCATTAATGTCTCCTAGAGAAATTGGTATAGAATCCAAGCTTCGGCGAATACAGTTGAGAATCCTCCATCGCTCATACCACTCACGTGCTGTAATGGCCAGATGGGGTGGACTAGAAGACGGGACATGCGTTCGATGCAAAAATGAACCTGCCACCTTCTACCATATCATATGGGACTGTCGGTGTTACAGGCCTTCTGGGAGGACTGTATTAGTACAATCCCCAGGGATCCCAAAATGGTACTCTTGGGCATCTGGGGTGAAGTAGACCTGTCAAAATGTGAGAAAATGTTTCTGGCAATTGCGTTGGGGGCAGGCAAAAGACTTATTGCAGCTAATTGGGGATCTGCCGACCCACTGTGCCTGAACCGTTGGAGGAACGAGCTGGACAGGTGCGCAGCTTCAGAGCGCCGGATTTATAATGCACGGGGCTGCCCTCGTAAATTTGAAAAAATATGGGGTAAATGGCTAGATGCTCACTGAGATCCGCTGGTGGGGATAGATCAATACCACTGTTAGCATTGGTTACCTGCCTTGCTTTGTTATTGTCTTACGGTCCTCGGCCTTATGGGCCTCTTCTAACTGTTATTAATGCTATGCTGCCTTTATCCTATGTATGCCGATGATCCATGTTTGTTTTTTCTATGTTGTGTTGTTCAAACTCAATAAACAGAGTTATAAAAAAAAAAAATAACAATTGACCTTTATAGTTTCAGTGCCATGCGTGAGCTTCCTTAGCTTGCAACCAAAAAATCAAAGCTGGTGAACTTCAATCAGAATCAAAATACATTCTCACTTTGCAACAAAATGGCGCAACACATTCATGAGAACTGATACTCGCATACTGTTTCCATCAAACACTGCAGGTGGCTGCCTCAGATGTCAAACTCTAGGGGGCGCCAGTCTGACTTCAATATTATTTTAAATACATTGTAACACACACATTAGTTCTTCGCCTGTACTTTACGCACATTATGTTGAGGAACATCTCCAAATGTACCGTATGACTTTAGTGACAAAAAACACCACTTTTTTAGTTCTTGCTGCCACATCCCATCCCAGCCTCATCGACCCTCACCTTCCGAGACAGTATTTGATAAGTTTAACAAGTGCAATGTTGTGGTTTTTTATATGGTTTTGCGGCGATGTCCACGGACACCAAAACGCGGATAAAAAATGGCGGGCGCATCAGAAAAATCAGACGCACTTTACGCTCTTCACCATCCAATGAGCGAACGCGTCACATGTCCGCGAACACGACGCCCCGATTGGCCAATAGTTATCTTGTCCGTGGAGCGAACCGGGAAGTGTGACCGTGGAGGGGACACAGATATCACTAGTTTTTTCAGACCTACTTTTTGATTATTTAAAAAAAAAAGTACTGGACAGATTTTCACGAAATTTGCAAAAGCACGCTTTCGGGACCAAACGCTGCTCCTGCCGCAAATTTGGTGAAAATCCATCCAGCGGTTTCATCTGTGGCCGTGCGCAAAGTTTTTCCCCCATTCAGTCTATGGGGAAAAAAAGATGTTTGGGACCCCCCCCCCCTATAACTTTTCCCCCCTGGACCAAACTTTGCAGAGTGGCCCATATACTTTTTTTTGCAAAGTTTGGTGAGGATTCGTCCAGGGGCAGCAGTTATAAGCCACCCAAAAAGTGCTCTTCCTATGGAAACAGCAACTTAACCATAACTACATGGCCACTACTGTGGCCGTGTAATATCTCTCGCTCGATCTCTCGGGCAAAGGTTGAGTGAGTGGTAGGCAGCCAAATCATGTTTTTTCCAGCTTTACGCAATGTTTTAAAAAATCTACTTGTCACACCTTGTTGGGTCACAAGACAAGTAGTTTTCGTGAACGTCTTGTCCCTTGTACAAGTAGATTTCTTTTTTTGTTAACTTTATTAAGGTTTTCACTGCAGAAACAGTATATGATCACAGTAGTGCAGCACAGTAGCCTCTCCTCACCCCTTTCATAACAAGAACACAAACCAATACAAAGAACAAAAAAACAAAAAAACATAAACAAAACTGTGATCATCATATCTTAACATCCAGAATCATATTGGAACAGCTTTCCAAAGAATCAGACATTTCCAAGCCCAAACCTGTGTGATCAGTTCTGTTCAGTGGCTACTGTGCATTTAGGGGACCTCCTCCACACTGTCTGTGGGGTTTTGGGGGGGGGGGGTGATCTCCTTCCCACGGGACTGCCATCTAATTAACGTACCAGCTCCTCTGCCATACTCATCCGGTCGACCCACTCCTAGGCGGCTCAAGTCTTCTGGCATCCCGGGGCCTCTTCCAGAGTCCTCTCCCATTACGTCAATTTCCCATCTTCCAGTCAACTTGCCCATTATTCTTAAAACCATCCCATGTGATCGTGAATGGCTGTATGTAATGGAAAAACAAACATATCCCAGAGTTTATGCTCCCACTCCTCCTTCCCTGGGATATTGAGAGATTTCAATTTCTGGGATATCTCTATCCTTCCTGCCCTGCATATCCTTGGGAGTCTGAAATCTTCACTACCCATGGGGGCAATAAGGTAATTCCTAACAGTTGCAGAGGATGCATAGCCAATTCAACCTCCGTAAGGTCCGTAATCCATCCAACTCTGGACCTTTCTCCAATAAATATGTATCCTCGGGCAATGCCACCACAGGTGCAATCGAGACCCCCCTTGTTTTTTTTGGACGCGCCCCCCTTTGACCACACGCCCTTGGGCACAAAGTGGATAAACCCCAGAACATCTTGGAGACTTTGACTGGGTCCCGATGCCAGCCATGTAGCATTTTAAAATGTTTAATGGATGATGTAAAAAGAAAGCCATGGAAAGTGGCCGTGAAGACCATCCTTTAAATTTCGTCTATCGCCCCATTCGCCAGGTTTCCCAGTGTGTTTTGAAGCTCTATTACCCATCCTTGAGGTTATTAGGCATATGAATTGCCTATAACGTATCCCTCTCCTCTCTGTATTGGATGCGATCATTTTCTCAAAAGGAGTCAAACCCCTAGATAAGTCCCCCCCCCCCCCCCCTTTCTTTTCAGAGACAATGCACTTCAGTCTCAAATATTCAAAAATGTATATAGCCTCTCGTCCCAAGACTCCCAGTGGGGGCTCTTAGTCAATAAAGGACACCTGTTGAAATAGCTGCCCCACTCTTTCCAGCCCCCTGTCCGACCATTTCTGTGAGTGGCGAAAGCAATTTTGCGTGTGATCCAATGGGGTGGGGGGCCCACACCGACGTCGGCGGCGATGGCTATGTGGACAGAATCTGGTTGGCGCTGTTTCGTCTCCATAGTGTTGGGTGGGCAATCAACTTTTTGGGGACCAGAGTTGTCGGTGACTACAACCAGTCCCTGATATATATTTTTTTTAGGGTGTGTTTCGAAATCCAATAATTCCCAATATCATCCCTCATGTGTTACACTAGGACCCACAGTTGGGAAGCTTTATAGTATAAAGGGAAGTCAGACAGGCCGAATACCAGTCCCGGGGTAAGTGAGAGTAGAGCGTTTTATTCTCGGCACCTTCTTTTGCCAAATGAATCTATTTGGGGCACCTTGCATCTCCCTGAAATTGCTATCGGGAAGGACGGTGGGAAGAGCTGTAAGGAGATACAGGAGACGGGGAAGAACATTTTTCTTTATCAATGTCATTTGGCCGTACCAAGATAGCACAGTTGATGATCATCGGTGAGGATCTTTAACATTTTCGAGGATAGGATCATAATGACAGTGCTCAGAGATGTTAAGTCCCTATGGAGGCATATCCGTAAATGTTATCTAGTGTCAATCCACGTTCATCCTCCATGTCCTAGCATTCCCGTCCAGGCAGTAGCCCACCACGCAGATCGACATGATGCTTGATTTGCTAACATTAAAGGGGAAGTTTGCTCAAAATGTTTATTGTCCCGATAGTTCGAGCATGTATTTTTAAGCATACTGTAATCTATGTTAAAACATTTTCCTATGCATCTTAACTTCCTCACTTTCACACATGTGAAAACTGGTTGTGCGAGGCCATCTTGTGCTAAACTTATTTTGCATCGCCCCAAGTTCAAGTGCCCTTGCGTCAAGAATACAGATGGCCCTCCCCTCAAACTGACATCACTAGTCCAAACGATATGCTCCACCTTTTTTCATGATGTTGATGGCCAGCGTAGCCAAACGTGCATGCCATCACCCATGCCATAACATTACTTAACGCAGAACCAGGAAGATAAACACACACATCCTCTCACAGCGCGTAACATTTCTTTCTTGTCCCAAATAGGAAAGCAAAACATTTATTTTTAAGAAAACATCAATAGTCTGCAATATAACAAGTTCTTTTATTTTACAAGGAATGCTCACAAGAGAAGATTAAGTCCACAAAATGAATATGTTTTTGTAATACAAGTATCGCTAGTGAACATCGCATGCTTCGAATGTTCTTTATAACTTCCTCATGATAAGCCGATTGCGATCAGCGATTGATCAATCCCTGTACTCCAATTCTTGTGTGTCCTTATGTTACACAGGCAAAACGTTCTATTGACGCATGGTGATCGTGTTCAATTCGTGAGAAGATATGGATTCTTTGCACTTTCAAGCACAACGCTTTTGCTTCCGGACGTTTTTACATCATAAATGCTGACAGGTGGCTCCTTATTGCTGGTACCGCCAAAGGGCAGATTAGTCCCTGTCGGTTGTCCCACATAACGCTTATCAAATAAGCAGTTTTTGATTATGCGCCAATGTTGATTGAAGAATCCAACCAACGATAGCTGGAGACTATGGCATGTGCTGAACGGTGCAATATATCTGTGTAGATAACAGAATAAAAGATTATATTTTAGTAGCTGTTCTGTAATCGAATATAACAAGTTACCATATAATTCAGAACTGGATGAAACCTAATCCTAACACAAACCACACATAATGAACACAGACATGACGACATGAGGGAGTAGTTGAGACCACGACATGCATGAAAGGTTAGCGCTGTGAAGTAGGTATCGCTCCCAATGAGATGGAGAACTAGATGCACCCGCTTCACGTAGCAGGTCTTGCCAGAAAATGAGGTTGGAGATGGTAACGTTTTATGTTGAACCACAGACAGATGCCATTATAATGGAGTGTTAAGATTAGTGATTGAAAAGAGAACCATCTGGCCACGGAAAAGTTTTAGCCCCCGCCCCTCCCCAAATACCCACTTTATGGTGCACAAGGATGCAACAGTGACGGCACACCAGGATATCCCACGGGACAAAGCGGTTTAGATATTGGCCTGCATACAGGTTGTGGTTGCGGCTCTTAGATGGACCATATTGTGATGATTATTCCTCAAACAACCCATAACTCTGCACAGAATATATTGGTGTGCAAGGCCAGTAAGCAATATGTCAAAAAAATCATACCTCCTATTCACTCTCTATAAACTATACACAAATGGCAATCATTACGAGACAGATAAACTGCAAGTTACTTTTTTTTATAGTGCGCAGTGTAAATATCATTCAACATAACGTACAGTGTCAATTCTTTTGGTCAAATTGCACGTCGCTGAATTAGTCATTATGCATTTTTTTGTGTACATTTCTTTTTATTGGATTTTGACAAGGTCCTATAATAAATGAACTAAACAGCAAGATGGGGATACCCTCTAACAATAAGATTGACGATGTGACCTGCTACACCCTAGTTCACCCCCCCGCCCCAAATCCCCACCCCCATGTTACGAGCAAACGCTCTTTTGTTTGCAGTTACGAGGTTGAACCGTATTCTCATGTATAAGCTTTTGGCCGAGAAGGTGTGTGGTAATATTGTCATTGCCCACCGGGGCATGTGGCGCTCCGCTCTCGCACTTTTCAGGCTGGGTTGGTTTTTCTCTTGAAACCATGTACCCTCCCTTACTTTACTGAAACATATTGTGAAACTGCAACCATTCAGTTTCCACCGAGGAGCTACCTCCATGGATTACTGCAGAGATCTTCTCCATGAGATATATATCTTAAGCTGTGGCGGACCACTCCTGCACTGTAGGGAGGTGCCCCCTTTTCAAGTGTCTGGCCCTGCGTGATTGTGCCGCTAATGGGAGAAAAGGCACTAGGGGTGATGGGGAACCCCATCTGTTGTCACACCTTTCTAGCCCAAATAGTACAAACAAGGGTTCCAGATTGTGTCCCGCCCCCATCCATGCATCCCTGATCCACCCAAAAACTTTGTCCCAGAACACCTGCACTCTGGGGCAGTCCCACCACATGTGCCAGTATCAGCCCTGGCTCCACACCCATGCCAACAGTGGGGGTTCACTGTTGGAAACATTATGTAGAGGCGCACTGGGTCATATTGCCATCGGTGGATTAATTTTATCGTATGTAACTTATACTGGTATGAAATGGATGTCTTGCAAGCACACCTATACAGTTGCTGTCAGTTGCTGCCACAGGCTATCTCCCAGCTCGATGCCCAGATCCCTCTCCCATCGTGATTGAACTCCTCTGCTGATCCCCACCTTGGGTTCCAACAGTGCCCCATAGAGGCGTGAGATAAGGCCTTTCAAATCTGCGTACCCACCTAGGACTTTCTCTACTGGGGTGAGTTCCCTCTGAATGCGCTCCTTCCCTTTTCCAGACATAAATATCCCTTTGAGCCTGAGCTATAACGGCACTGACAACCTACTGATACCCAATGCCTCCACGAGCTTTTGAATGCTGATAAATTCCTCTTTTTGAACTAATTGGCCCACCCTTGTGAGACCTGCCTCAAACCAGGACTGATAGTGCTCGACCTCCGGTATGTCGTCTCTAACCAGGGGTGCCCAAATATGACTCATGGGGGAGGGCCAAGTGGTGATTCCCCCCACCTTTCCCCCCCATCGCCAAGACTTCCCGATGTACCCCCAGAATTGGGTGATCTCTAATACGTCTTGGGAGGCTGTTCCTAGGGACCCAGAGCCACTCTCCTACAGTTGCCGGAAGTAAGTGTTGGTTTTCCAGAAACACCCACTGTTTGTCCAGGTCATCCCTCAGATGTGGGACCATTGCCCTGAGTTGTGCCACCCTATAGTACGTCATCGGGTCAGGGAGACCCCCCCCCTCCCCTTTCTTTCGGCAGGATGAGTGTCTCGTAACCCACCCTAGGCTTCTGACCCTTCCATAGGAACCTCGTTCTGTGTCACTTGGCCTCTTTCAGGTGTTCACCCTGTGCACTGATTGGGAGCATCTGGAATAAGTATAGTACCCTCAGAAGGAGGTTCATTTTTATCACATGTAATCTCCCCATCCACGACAGATGCCCCTACCCCCACTCCTCCATTTCAGAAAATAACCTGTCAAACAGGGGGCGGTAGTTAACCCTGACTCAGGTCCCGGTCTGGACGGATAATGTTAATCCTGAGAGATCTCACCCCCTCCAACTGGATCTGCAGCCCCAGGGGCTCCAATTCCTCTATCTTTCTGTCTGAGTCCGGGACAAAGGGGAAGACCACTGATTTACTAATGTTCTCCTTGAACCCTGAGAGCCTCCCAAATTCTCCAATTACCTCCATGGCCGCGAGGATAGACTGTGCGGGATACCTCCGGTGGAGCATGACGTCGTCCGCGTACAGCCCAATTTTGAACACCCTGCCACCTACTTTAATGCCTTCCACCTGTGGGGTGCTTCTAAGATACTCGGCCAATATTTCCATTGTCTGGGCGAAGAACAGGGGTGACAGAGGGCATCCCTGTCTCATCCCCCTTTGTAATGGGAATGTCTTGGACAGGTGCCCGTTGACCGTGACCCTGGCTTTCAGGCATTCATATAGGGCCTGGATGCCCAGTCGGATCCCCCCTGCCAAAGCCAATTTCCTGAGTACCCCGGTAAGAAATCCCAGTCCACCCGATTGAAGGCCACCGGTACTTGGTTCCCCTCCTCCCCCGCGGCTGTTCACATGAGATGGAGTCTTACGCAGGGGGTCTGCCCACTGTCTGCCTTGAATGAAACCCACTTGGTCTGAATGGATAAGTCTCGGCATAAGGCCCTCCTTTCTTGTGATTAGTATTCTTGTAACTATTTTTGCGTCCACATTGAGTAAGGAGATGGGACGGTAGGATTTGCAGTCCTCTGAGTCTTTATCCGCCTTAGGAATGACTGTAATGAGTGCCTTCCCAAAGGACGGGTGGGGGCCTTCCAGTGGCCATTATGTTGGAGATTATGATAGCTAAATGTCGTGCCAGTGTTCCTGCAAAGGACTTATAAGACCCTGCCGTGTAGCCATCCTCTCCCAGTGCTTTCCCCAGCTTTAGTCCCACTATCTCTCTCAACACTTCCTCCTGCATGATCGACTTATCTAATTCCAGACTCTCCCCGGGCCGGAGCTTTGGGAGTGGCATTCCTGTAATGTATTTCCCTGTCATTTCTTATTCAGAGACCCCTTCTTTTCCATAAAGGTTTTCATAGAATGTAGCAAATTCCCCTGCTCCTGAGAACATCTGACCCCCTTCTCCTCGAATCACAGACACCCATCTCTCGGCCCTCTGGCCCCTGAGTTTCGCCGGCCGCCAGTAGCGCATCTGCCTTGTTCCCCTTCTCATATCTTTGTTTCAGGTATTGCAGGCTGGAGATTACTCTTACCCTTTCTATATCCTTCAACTCTTGGCGCTTGCCTTAAGCCACCTTAAGATCTTCCTCTCTCTCTCTCTCCTCCGCCTCCTTACCCTCTACCCTTTCTAGGATTCAAATGTATCCTCTAAGGTTGCTGGATAACAGGTTCATAATCCTTAATTTGTTTTGTGGACCCTTCCCTAATGAGGAGGCCCCTCCATGTTGCCTTTGCAGCTTCCCATACCATACTCCTCAACTTCCCCCATGTCGTTGATCAGAAATAATTCTAAGATTGCCTCCCTCATTTCTTCCACGAAGACAGGGTCAGAGGGATTCCTTAGATTTCAAACCTGACAAGACTACCTCCATCTGTACTGAGTCATGATCTGACCAACTGATCGGGGAAATGTTCAGGCGCCAACCCTATTAATGTGTTGTTCCATGAACAGGTAGTCTACTCTTGTTCTGGAACCGAATAGAAGGTGTAGCCCCTCACTGTTATACCAACTATACCTCGAATCTAACTCCATCCTAGGCACCAGACAGTCAGGCTTCCGCAAAGGTCATGGAACAGAGACTGCTTTGCTGGACCTAAAAAACCAAATAACCAAGATATTGGACAAAGGTAAACCCGCCCTTTTACTTCTCCTCGACCTCTCTGCGGCATTCGACCTAGTGGACCACAAGACCCTCACCTCACACCTCTCCCACTCCGCACATTTCTCTGACCAAGCCACCTCCTGGATAACCTCATTTCTTGAAGGGAGGGCCATGAAAGTCTTTTCAAACATTTCGAGCGCAACACCATCCATAATACACTGCGGTGTCCCTCAAGGCTCCTGTACAGCACCTACGCTTTACAATCTATTCACTAAGCCCCTATTCGAGAAACTTGATGCACTTGGGATTGCCTACACCAACTACGCCGACGACACCCAAGTGCTCCTCCCTCTATCAGGCTCATACCACAAAGACGCCCTAGCTCTAAAACTCATATATGCCACCATTCAAGCCTGGATGGCCACTAACGGCCTATGTCTTAACGGGGATAAGACTGAAATCCTTATCCTCGGCCAAAAATCCACACTGGCCAGGCTAGACAGCTGCTATGCCAATTTCAACATCGACAACTGCACTATCCCAGTCCTATCCTCTGTGAAAACGCTAGGGGTCTACATTGATGCAACCCTGTCCATGGACAAACAAGTTAGTGCCATTGTCTCCGCATCTGCACTAAGCACTAAACTCATCAACGCCATTAAACCATTCCTTTCCAAAGAAAACTGCCTTTCAATAGCAAGAGCTACCATAGGCGCTAAACTTGACTATTGCAATGCACTTCTAGCCGGCACCTCTGAAAAAAACCTAAACAAACTCCAGGTCACCCAAAATAACGCTCTAAGAGCAGCACTAAACATCTCCAAAAGGGACCACATCTCACTGGCAAGGCAATCAGTTCACTGGCTCCCTGTCAAAGAACGCATCACCTTCAAGGTACTGACTACTACCCACAAATGTATCCACCACACTGCACCATCATATCTCTCAGACACCATTCTCAGACAGACCTCATCCAGACCTACCAGACTCTGCTACACTAACCAACTCACTGTACCACGCATCCACAAGGTTACAGCCGGGGGGCTGGGTTTCCCCTACATAGCACCAAAACTTTGGAATAATCTCCCCCACGCTCTAAGAGCAGAAGGCTCCCTCACAGCGTTTAGAAAAAAACTCAAAACCTCTCTCTTTAACTAAAATTCCTCTACCTACTGCCATTCAGGCACACACTGCTAACTATTGCTACTGCCCAAACTGTATGCATGTATGCCTCTGTATGCTGTAACTAAGACGCGCTTTCCCTGTAACCAGCGCTATTCTGTAACCAGCGCCACGATGCCTCAGGGCTGATTCTGTGCGCTTAACAAATGCGAATAAATAAATAAATAATAATAAATAAATACTGTTGGGTTAGACTCCCTCCACACATAAAGTAGCTTCTGGTCCCACATGTAATCCGTGAATCCTCTATTTGCTGATTTTTCCCCCCTGCCCCCCCCACACCCTCCACTCCCTGAGGGGATTTGTCCACCACTGTGATATATTTCCCTATCCGCCCAAATGTTGAAGTTTCCCCCCCCGTTCTGCCCATGATCTCTCCCATGGCTTCCCTCAAGGACTGCATTTGGCCAACATTTGGGCAGTAGACCTACACTATGGTCACCCTAACCTTCTCTATGGACCCTGAGACCACCAGTACCCTCCCATCCGTTCGACCCCAGACCACTGGTTCCGAGAGCCTAAGCCTCTGGTTCAATATAATGCCCACTCCTCCCTTCTTAGTGGGTCCGGAGGCCCAGAAGACCTGTCCAAAATGTGCCCCTGGGATACACCTCTCTATCCAGAGTACTGTTCGGGTTTCCTGTACCAAGAGGACGTCTAGGTTGCAGTTTCTCAATTCTTTTCCCAAAAGTGAGCGTTTTGTGGGGGAATTAAGGCCCTTCACATTCAGGGAGTGTAACTTGAGGCCCTCCACCTGGCCTCCAGTATCGTGGAGCACCATCAAGAGCCATGATTTCCCGTTGACCACTCTGGGCTAAAAGGTACGGTGTCTCCCCGTCGTATATCCGATCTGTCTTCCCCTGAGTAGGTCCCTAGGTCCATCCTGCCCTCCCCTCACCCCCGCATGACCATTGCATGTTATGAGACACCCATCCTAAGGTGTGCCACTAAGGAAGAAAACACCACTCCACTGTTTGATTCCATTGTCCCTGCACCTCTCCCCGGTGGGGATTATGCACTTTCGGTCGCCCCCTGTCCGTTAATCAAGGGCTTTATTATCTGTCATTTCTCATTCCCCCTCTCCTCGCGGGGGATGGGGATATTCAACTTCTTACATTTTCTGCCTCCTTGCATCTTCTTTTTTGTAGCTTCTGGGCCTATGGGCCCCCGCTGCTTCTCCCGCGATGCCGCCACTGCTCCCTCCATGTCTCCTGTCCTTTCACCTTTGATGACCTGGAGCGCTTGAAGAGCCTCTTGTCCACTGGTCACTCGGTAGTCTACTTGCTCGTGTTCAAAAGTTAGTGCGAAGGGGTAGGGCCAGCAGTATCTAATGTTCTTGTCCGAAAGCCATTGCGTGAGCGGACAGCAGGCTTTACGACGGGCCAACGTCAAGGCTGAGATATCTTGAAATATCTTGATTGTGTCACCTTCATAGGGGAAACTCCTCAGGCGCTTTGCTTTTTCAAGGACTTCCATCTTCTCCCTGTATTTAAGGAAGAAAACCACTATGGACCTCGGGACTTTACCCCCTCCGCGCGCCCTTTCCAGCTGTACCTCTTTGTCCCCTTTGAGTGCAAACAGTTGGTTTATTAGGCCTGTACTTTCCATCCGACTTAATTTGCCGACTCCACTTTCTGTTCACTCACTCCAAGGATTCGTAGGTTATTGCGTCTTTCTCGGTTTTCTAAGTCATCCAGCTTCAACACTGTCTCTTCTTCCCTCGTTTCTAGATCAGCTAGGTCTGCTTCATATTTCATGTCAAGAACATCTATTTGCAGATGGTTGTGCTCCATTCCGTCCATTTTGTCCTTGAGTTTGTCCACTCTGCCTTTGAGGTTGCAGAGTGAGGCTTGTATGTCAGTCCTTATCACTTATCTTGAAATATGTCATTTAAATCCTCTGTGGTCAAAGCGGGGGCAGAGGAATCCTCCCCTGTCGCCATCTCGTGGGAAGAGGGGGGGTGGTTCTTGAGGGTCTTTGGAAGCATTGCAAGGAGAGGATCCCCGTGGAGGCCTTCCCTGTGTTAGTGGCCTGTCCTTGTGTCTCCTCCAGGGCAACTTCCTGGTGCTCCGTCGGGGCGTAGCTCCCTGTCTTTTGGGCTATGTGTAACCAGGTGTGCAGAGCTCCGTCCTTAGCTCTCTGTGTCTTTTCTAGGACTGGTCTTTTGTGTCTGTCTCCCGGTTGTTCCGGTGTCCAAAGCTGGCGCAGGGGTGCTCCATCAGACCCCACTCCAGAGCTTGGGCGACCGCCGCCCGTAACACCTCAACTGCGTGAATGGTACTTAGGTTTTCATGTCCGGAGTGGGGCCTTTCCCTAAGAGGGCTTCTTTACCACTGAGGGTTAACTTCCTCGAGAGATGCTTCTCCCCTACTGGCTTCTACTGCACTGGTGTGGAGCTTTTTGATTGATACATGGGTTTGTTCCTCATCATCCACTCAGTGGTGTCCTGTCCAACGTCCGGGGGTAGCCCCACGTCCCTTATCGCTCCCGGGTCTGGGGTCTGGTCTCCGGTTTGGTACTGCGGGAGGGCACTGTTCAGGGTGTCCCTCGAGTTCCCCACTACTCATTGTTTTTGTCGTGCCTCTTGGGGCCTCTCACCTTGTCTGTATGCAGTGGACTGTTGCTGCGGCCCTACTCTTGGGCGTCCTCCGGGAGGTGCTTCGATTCTTCTCTCTGATGGGGCACTGTGTCTCTGTTCCCAGTCAGGCCACCATCCAGTTGTCGCCCTCAAGGCATTCCCCCAATCAAATCTGCCTTCGCGTTTCCTCTCTCATACCTTGGGGAGTGGGGGGGTGTTATCGCTTGATGTTATGTAGCCGGAAGCCTACTTCACTGGTGTGTGGTTCTTGCCCTCCCGTAGTTCGGCGGGAATTGGGGCCTCTGTGCGTTTGCAGGGCCTTCATGCCGGGGCATGGCCCGGGACGGGTTTCAGAGGGAATCTGCCCCAAGTGTATAGTTTGCCTCCCTGCGAAGCTCGGTTTTCACCCACTTGGCCCGGGTAGCCCTTTTAGTGCTGATTCCTTAGTTCTCTTGGCCTCCTGCCGGGTCCCGCTCCGCGTGGTACTGGGACCTGCTGCACCTCTAAGTTATGATCGGCCCTTTCCTCCGAGGTCGCCTTCTTTGTCCCTGCGTATCCCTGCCACCCCTCTTGCAGTGGTCTCCTCACATCCCCGGGGTGCTCAACAGCGAATCGTGAGGTTGCGGCTCCTCCGAACTCTGCATCCTCTTGTGGCTGCTCGTGCTGGGAAGCCTGCGGTCTCACCGCAGGTGCTGGGGTGATGTTAGTGGGCACTCCTCGGGTGCGGACGGAAGTCTGCTCCGGGCCCTGGCCTACGCTGCATGCTTCTAATTGCGGGCTTGCCCGTCCATGCCCCACGGGCGCACTGTTCGGCCTGGTCTCAGCTGGGTGCCTCTGCGGCGCAGAGCTCACGGGTCCTGGGCCCAAGCTCCGGTCTCCTTGCTCGCTGGTATTCGGGGCTGCTGGGGGTCCTAGGTGTTCACCGGGTCTTGTTTCTGGCGTACACAAGGTCTCAGTGCCGCCGCCTATCTCTGCTGAGTCGGACGTCTGAATCCTCTCTGCTGCAGGAGTGGGTTTTGCGGCTCCGTACCTCCCTTCCGATCTCCTTTGAAATCCGGCTTGGGGAGGATCACTGTCTACGATGTCGCAGGGGCCTCGAGTCAGCCCCAGGCAGCCCGCTCTCCACTGGGGGGGGTGGGAGAACAAACTTCAGCAGGCCCAAAGGCCAGGAGTGGAGCGACGTCTTTACGCATCCATGTTGGTCTGTGCCCCCTAGCGGTCTCTCTCCCACACGTCATTTTTAATCGCACAAATATTATGTATAGTTGAGCTTATATAATTTTGGTTTGTTTATTCTCTCGATGTCACATTCACTAACCGCTCCGAACAGATCGCAGAAATTGAAACAATATTTTTGTATGTCCACTTTCAATATAGTAAATGTTATAATTTTTTGTGGGTATTCGACACATTTGTGTCCTTCTGTCCTTCGAACAGTTGCTGACTTTCGCTCAAGGCCATATAACAATAGCAGCCTGTTTTCAGTGATTGAAGCCAGAGACTGGTAGGTTTTGTGAAAGAATGCCACAAAAAAAAGACGCTGCTTTGGGCTAGTGGTTCAGAAAACCAAGGACAGTTACAAACAGCTATGTAAAATGTTTACCGATGGGAACGTAAGAACAATCCAGAAAATGGTATGCTGCTGTTACTTCCGGGGATATATCATCTCTGTAAGAAAATTAAATCAAGACCCTACCTCTCCCTCATCCAGCACGGTTTCATGGCACAAAGCATAACCCTACTCCTAGTGTGCTATATACCAACTGCCCCTCATTGCTATGTCCCTGTTCTGCTCTTGAATAATTTGTTTGCTGCTTACACTTCTGGCATATATTGCACGGCTCTTACTATAATTCATGCATGTCTGTTCATGCTCCCTTGCGCACCGGAGGCAGCCCTCTCTACCATCATGCGAGGCAGGGTGACATTGCGTGCTAATACTAAATAGGTCTCCAGCGTGCATTATCATGTCAAGTTGGCGCACGACGCACAAGGTGAACATTTGCACTGCGCATTCTACAACAAAATTCTATTTCAAAGCGCCACAAGCCGAAATGAGAACGCAGGTTGGTGAAAAATAATTCCGAAACAGTAAGTTACATTCATGCTCCGACTGGGCCATCTGCCAATTGGCTGTGCTAGTGCCTATTGGTGTACAAGTGCTCGAGGAGGGTGTTAAGATGGATTTATAAACTCTGACCTGATGGGCAGAAGTTTAAGATGCCACCCTCGGTTTAGGGAAACGGGGGAACTTTCTGGACAAGCCAGACCAAAATAGGTAGCTTGGGAGGCGCTCAAGACTAAGGGCCTCATTACGAGGCCGGTGGTAACGGCACCGGTAAGGATGCAGGTGCCGTTAACCCCTTACTGCTGCATTCCGAGGTCCCTTGGCGGGTCCCACTAAGGCCGGCTAGTTTTACCAGCAGCCCTTAGAGGGAGCCGCTAAGGGACCAGGGAGATAATAACGGGCCCGCTATTTGCGGGCCCGTTATTAACTCCTTCCCCATTCCCATTGAGCCCGGACACGACTCTGAGCAACCTGCTGATTCATCGTAAGCTCTGCATTTAGGGTAATACCCAAGGTCTTCACCTTTTTTGCCACAGGGATAATAGTACCAAAAATGGAAAAACTCTTGTATTCCAGTGGTAGGGATTTAAGTTTAGTGCTGAAGGCTACAACCAGTTCTGTGTTGGTATTTAAAGTCAAGGAGTTGGTAGCCATCCAATCATGAATTGCAGAATAGATGGAATTAAGATTATCCAGATCCTGGGAGTAAGAACCTGCACATTTTACGATGACCTGGGTATCGTCAGCATAATTGGTATACTGCACACACAGGCCGTCCTGGAGTCTCAAGAAGGGGATGATGTAAACAAGGATGGGGGAAAGACATGATCCCTGTGGGACACCACAGGTAATAGGACTGGACTTCGAGAAAGCCTCACCCACACTTAATCTGGAATTGCGAGGACCACGAAAAGATGAGATCCACTGAGACGCCTTAGGGAAGCAGCCAACAGTACAGAGTCTATCCTCCAATAGTGCATGATCCACAAGGTCCAATGCAGAGGACAAATCCAAAAGCATCAATAATGCTGGTTGTCCAAGGTGGATGATATTCAGTAAATTTTCCTTGGGGTCCAAAATGGTCCGTTTCAGTACCATGCCCCATTCTGAAACCTGACTGATGAACAGCAAAGGATATAGTTTATTTCAACAAAGTGCTGAAACTGAACATATGCCTCCTTATCAAGATTCTTTAAAAGAAAGGGGACATTGTAATTGGCCGATAATTATTGGCAACAAATGGATCAAGATTTTAGTTTTTCAAGAGGGGGGGTGACCCAGGCCTCAAGGAACAGACTCCTCATCAAATGAAAGGTTAATACATTTCGTAACCCATGGGCAGAGCACGTCCATGCAGTTAATGAAAAGGCTAGAGGGGCAGGTATCAACCTGGCACGAGGTAGGCTTCTCGCAGGAAATAATCTGTAGGATGGTGGATTCAGAACCGGGGAAAAAAGAGAAAAGGGGGACAGTAGCTTTGGGAAGATTGGATTCAACATGGACAGATTTGGGGTTGTCCCTAGTTTAATGTGCGTCCCTAGTGGAGTGGCTGCTACTTTTGTGTGTATTAACTACTTTATTAATAAAGTCATTATGGATGGTTTGGCACCAGTCTTTTTATTTCGCCAGGGCTGGCGTAGAGCAAGACTTGCCCCTAAAATACACTCAAGTTAGCGAATAATTCCTTCGAACTGGATTTGGCCTGCATAATCCTGTCCTTATGCAGAGACGGTTTAGCAGATATGATAGCTTCCTTGTATTGCTTAACCATCATTTTATAATTGGCCAGAGTGGTGGGAGAGGGGTTCTTGGGCCAACAACATTCAGCGGTCTGTTTGTTCAGTCTGAGGTGGACGATAGCATCATCAAACCAGCCTTTATTTAAGGATTCACTCTTTATAGACAGACTGTGCTAGCTGATTAGTAACCACCTCAAGAGTGCTGGAAATGTGAAGAGATAGCTCATCGGCCTTTACAAAGTCCTCCAAGGCACCAAGCTTATCCTGGAGTGGAGGGGAGCATTTTTCGGGGGTTAAGGACTTCCAATTCTGCATACGAGCGAAGGATCTAGGATTGGTATAAAGTCTGGCCGGACGCTCGGGTAAATTAATGTGGAACGACACCAAGAAGTGATGTGACCAGAGGCTAGGAGAAATAATAAAGTTGGCTAAAGTAAAATGGTGTACAAGAAGCAAGTCAAGAGTTTGCTCAGCAACATGTGTAGGACCTGGCACTGTTTGGGAGAATCACCCATCAACAAAACTGGCAACTGGGATTTAGTCAAAATTGTTTAACGGGTTTAAAAACTGCTCCTGAAAAAAGGGGAGAACCTTAGGAGGTCTATAAATGGTAATAATGGCAATCTATGTGGGTTCTGATATTTTCTGTTTTACCAAAGGAGATTCACAGTCAGCAGGTGAGTTGTGTGGAATTACATGATACTGAAGTGAATCTTTAAAAACAATAAAGCTACTCCACCCCCTCGACAACTGATTCGGTCAGCACGAAGGAGGGAGTAGTTATTTGGGACAGCAAGTAATGCTTCTGATGGGGTGGTTTCATTGAGCCATGAGTCCGTGATTGCAAGTAAATCGGGACTAGAAGACGGTAAGAGGTCTGCAATGTCTACTTCATGCAGTCGGAGAGAGCGGGTATTGAGGAGTGCAGCTTGCAGAAAGGGAGCAACAATAACAGGAGAGGTAGGGTGGAGCAATTTAGATGGACATTGAGGGTAATTGTTCACCTTGGTGTTAGTGATGTCAAAGAATTCTGCAATCATGGAGCTTGAAATGTACACAGGGCTAGTAACACTAGTCATCATGGAGTGAACATTAGACCGGGGCTGAACAATATCGGAGACCTTGATGCTACCATCTGATTGTACAGTGGAAACAGTAATCGCAAACAATGAGCTTGCTGGAGCGCAGTATATGCTGATAAGATGACTGCAGGGTGTTCTAGGATTGAGCCGCAAGTCTAGCTTTTCTAATCTTTTGAATAATCCATATTGGCTCCATTCGAGACAGAGGGAGCAGGGTGTACTACAGGGCACACAAAGTACACAGAAGAGGTAGGATAGAGGCACCCAGGAATCAGCAAGTGCTGCACACATGACACGCACCGGACACAAACCCGCGACAAACCGGTTTAGTCACGCTGGCGCAGTCGCGCCTGGAGGCAGACTATAAAGTTCATGGGGACTACAAACCCGATGGGGAATGAAGTCCAAAGAGCGTGCAGCGTATATACACAACGCTGATTCAAATTGCTCAGGCTAATGAAATACATCGAAACGCACTAATAATGAATAGGTCCAAGGCAAGTAGAGCACAACAATTTAAAAATATCAAAGTCTATTTTCTATTCTTGTGCAAAATATGCAGATAGCAGTAGGGGGGATCCGAAAAGCGAGAAAAGAACAGTATATCTAGTTGAAGCAGAATCAAGCTGTTACAAAGTATCAAAGGGCCTTGTCTGGGAAACCAAGGGAAATGCAAGTTCTTCCTCCTCTCCCCTATTTTCAAACTCGTCCATCTTTAAAGTCAGTTCGGTCTCCCTTCTTTCCAGCTCTGACAGCCACATATCCATCTGGGTTTCCATCATATCCAGGGAGGATTGATTAGTCTCCACTTCTTGTCTTCTTTCGTTGACTCACTCATCTAGTTTGTCCAGTCTACCGCCAATGGCTGCCCTTATTCCTCTCCTCTCATCTCTTCCAATAAGGCAGCAATGTCCATTTTGGTGGACACCTGGTCGTTGGATCCCTCTGCCATTGCTTTGTTGGCAGCAAGCATGACTGGGTTGGGGCTCTGGGGAAAATAAAAATGCTGCAGCAAGGCTTTCCAGTCCATCTGTGGGGGGCTGGGGGTCCCAAACCCAAGACATAGGTTCCAACTTTGACACCCCACATGTGTGCCCCTTCGCCAGAGGGCTCTCCCCACCAGAGTCAGTCACTCAAGAGTATGATGGCAAGTTGCTGGGGACCCCAGAATCTCCCCTATGGGTCTACTTTTAACATTAAGAGCTGGATGAGGGCTGCCCTCCACTGGAATCCCACAGAGCACTCCCCAACCTGTCGGGTTAGGGGCAAGATTAATCATACCCCCGTGTAAAGTGCCCCAGCGCAATCCCAGACATTCTAAGTTGGTGTCTGTTTTTACAGCTGCTAAGGGAGTGTTTAACATTGGGAGACTGTATTCCTCAGATCTGTTCCTGAGCTCAACTGAAGATTGCTGTGGAGATGGTCTGCTGCTGAGGGCTCAGGTCTGGCCATACTGGCTTTACACCTGGCCCTTTGTCCTTTGAATCCTGCATCTCCTTGATGGCAAAATTCCTTTGTTCTTCCTTGTTGGTTGGACTGGATGTCCTTATTGGACTCTTCCTGACCGGCAGCTGCTTTGCCTGTGATAAAATTATTTACGCTCTTAATGGCTGGAGATCTTTTGGTTTTCCTAGCCACTTGAGTAGCTGCTAAGCCTCAGCTCCATCATGGGATGTCCTGGGTCTCCTTTAGCCATGTTCTGCTCCCTGTAACCATGTCATTGCTATCTATCTGTACCTTCCTACACTTGTTGGCTGTCCTATGGACCTTGACAGGTCTGCTGTATGTTTTTTGTGCTGCCGCTGTGTTCATGCCTGGATCATCCGTTTTGGTGCCCTTTTAGTTGTCTAAGTCTCCTCCAGTTCCTTGTTGGACTGTGATTTTGAATGCCTCCATCAGGGGGCCCAACTGCTGCTTGCTGCATCTAATCCCAACAGTAAAACTCACTACACCAGACACACCTGGACCATTTTTGTAGCAGACCTCGCCATGAGTACTCATCCCCAGGACCTTGGAACCAGTCCCTGTGGTAGGGCCAGCTCTCCTAATGTGTCTTGGGTCTGAGAGGATGGGCGTTTAAGTTGCAATCCCTGCTCCCAACTGCAGTTTTACATACTGAAGTGTAGACTTCAGGCTTGCACTGCAACCAGATCCAAATGGTTTGCTGTTTCCCAAATCCTGAGCTGGATTTCATCTCTGATCCCTCTGGTTCCCCTCCTGGCTGGTTGCCCCTTACGCATCTGTGGGTAAAACAAAAGCTCATTTTTTTTTTTGTGCATCTGCGGCAAGCTGATCAGATTTGTTCCGTTGATTTCTGTATGAGAAACCTTTTGGAAATCTTTTAAAGTACTTAAAGTGACCTTTAAGGATTCATAACTATTAAGGGTTCATAACTAAACGAGGAAATGTTTTCCTGCTCCCCTTCAGGCAATGAATTTTCCTGAACATAGAATTGCATTTAGTAGCAGTGGTTTTATGTGCATAGTACTTGCATACTAATTTTCTTCTGCTGTTCTTTGGCCATCTAGGCCTATTTCATGAAGTCTTCCCTTTCTTCCTCTGCTTTCTAGAATCCATAAGTCTAATACTTTCCTTTTTAGGGTACTCTTCTATATTGTTTGTGTTATGGACTGAGGCTCTATCTATATTGAGCCCAGAATTCAGCTGGCTGTATAGTGACCGCAACGTCAAGGGCCCATGTAACCCCCCTTTTGAAGAAGCTGCACTGGCTCTCCAGCAAAGCCAGGATTGCATTCAAGTTTATGAATTTGTGTGTGTATGTTCATTTGCAATATTGAGTGTTTCTTCCCATAAATAACATTGCATTACAACTTTAATGGTCATCATGTAATGTCTGCAAACATCAGCTAAATTGCCACTATTAAAAATTCAAATCTTCTAGATCCAACTAATCTCTGCATTATCCAATGTATTGTCCATTCTTTCTCTTTTCAATACATTTAACAATTAGTGAATACTTTTTTTTTCATTACTTCAATTGACTCTCAATTCATCAATAGTTCGTTGTCCATTATCTGATCAAACTTTAGCTTATTGTTAGTCACTTGTTAATTCTCTAATTAGTCCTCTCAATCATCTTTCTGATCAATACTACATTGTCAGTTTGCTAATCTATCATCGTTTTAACTGATCGCAGATTGTGTTCTTCTCAATCCTCAACATGTTTCGCTACAACAGTAGCAGATTGGGGTGATTTATACTTTTGTGTCCTGTATTTTATATTGGTAAGGACTCAAATGGTAGTGTAGTTTCTGACCCGCAATGAAGTTAAAACCCAACCTGATTTATGAGAACCTTCTTTGAGGCAATTTGGCCATGAACATTGCAACGAATTGAGGTAATTTGTCCCTTCTCCACAAGGGGAGTCCTTCCTGTGGGGCCAGGAAGCTCCGCAACAACCTCCCTAGGGGTCAAGGCAAGTGGGGCCTCACCGGGAGAGACTCCCCCTTTGGGGACAAAGGCTCCTGCTCCTGTCATGAACTCGCTTCATATGTAAATATAATGGCATACAAGGGACTACCAAGTCCTGTCAAGTATAAAGACTGCACCTGAAGAAGAGGCTGAGGGCTGATATTCTTCACGAGAAAGAGAACGTCTCTTTAAGGAATACTAACCAATACACTGAGACGAGTGGATTGAAAGGAGAACTCATTTAGAGAACGAGAGCAGTGTAGAGGAGCCACTGAATGCCTCTGTAGGAAGTCTCGTCCCTATTCTGCCTATATGTTGGAAACTGGAAATTGTGACCTGTGCAGCGGCAGTAATGGTACCTATACCACAAAAAGCCTTTGAGACAATGTATCCACTGAACAGAGTCTATACGATGTATCCCCAAAGAGATAACGGTCTCCTGAGGGAGATGCCCGAAGAAGTGTGAAGATGTGAAAGGAGGGGGCTGCTGATGTCACAATAAGAGTGACTCACTGAGAAGTATGACCGAAGAAGGGAATGCATAGACCTTATCGAATCCGATGGCGAAGTAAAGAATCGAGAATACTTTCATGTGTGGAATGAAGAATGCATGTGTGGAAGCGCTGCAGAAAATACAAGCCGTTTTATAACTGTACAGATGCTGTAACACAAGTAGACCAAGTAATTGTAAGGGCTGACTATACATAGTGAATAGACTGCAGGCGGTGCCGCCATAATATATATAAGGAAGGCTGTTTGGCCTGGTGTCAAAGGCTAAGGCAGCCAAAACTGGTCATCAGTCCTTGAACAGTGAATATTAGACGCTGAAGCATCCCTTAACTTGCAAAGAGAGAACACCAAGAGTGCCAAGTTTCTTTACTCGAGGCAAATGCTATAAAATGGGTCGATTCACGGTCTCCTGTCACGCGAGTCCAGGATGGAAATAGAAGTGAGTATGCAGACCTGAACCTTGATAAGAACATGCTCACACTCCCTTATATTCCCAGAGGAGAAAAGCTAGTACAAGGCCAAGTTCAAAGACAATCTGAATGGCAGAAGGCATAGTGATGAGAGATGATGGGCTAATTGGGTGGGGAGGTACGGTCAAGCCCACCCACTAGCACCTGGGGTTCCAGCTTACGTGCTGCTAGTGAGTGGAATGTTCCAGAAGGGTACAAGCGTGCCAACCAATTGTATGAGGCCATAGAATGAAGGGCCTTATAGTTTGAGAGCCACTGATGTACCGTGTATCTAGTAACTGATGAGGATGACTTGCACTAGAGGAGGGCATACGTTGTCCACCTCACTGTAGAGGCCCAATCACGATGAAATCACTTATAGAAAGTATACGTAGATGTTCCCCTTGAGCCAACCACAACCCCATGTAGGTTTTCTTAATTTGCCACGTATTATGATGAGTTTTTGTTGTATAAGAATGTTTTTTGTTTTATTAAATTCGTTGAGACTATGCTGTGCGACGTCCGTTGATGTCGGTTTTAACTCCCTGTTTTAGATAATTAAGGAAGTTGGCAAAATCTCTGTTTTATTCTCAGTCAGTCTCATTATTTGGTGTAAGGTATTCTGCATCCCGTCCATCGTACGATGTGTTACCTCAATAAAAGGACGATAAGGGTTCAGCAGTACTTCTCCACGCAGGAGAGGTTCAATGCTGACTTGAGCCTGGGAAGAGGCAGAGCCATGGTCGGGACGTGGAACCCGCAAATTCCAATCTTGCTTTAAGCAGACGGAACGCGTACCAGAGTGCCTGAGAGGAGAAGAATTGGTGATGGCGTGACCCTGTGAGTCAGGTGGTCAGCTGACCCACCAACAATGCTGAGACCATCCAAGGGAAGCCGCTACAAGTGATGCGGCTCCCTGGTGAGATACCTTGGAAACCCAAAGTGCGAAGACCGCAGGCGAGGGATGCTGAGGAAGCCGGCTTGCAAGTACAACAAGTAATCGGACCGACGCCAGACCGATAAGAGTCCCAGAACCTTTTCTTAAGAAGAATGAAGGTGACGGGGGGGGGGGGGGTGGGTGGGGAATAGGTGAGGCACTGAAAGAATAACTAAGAATATAATCTAGAAGGAATAACTCCTCTCAGTACAAATAAGAAAGAAGAGTGTTTGAAACAGTGATGAAATAAGCACGAAACCCATAATGCTCATTGAAGGAGAGTTGAATACAAGTAGATTAGCTTTGTTACATATGAAAGAAATGCAGGAAGTTTACTAAAAGTTAACTCTGTTAATACAAGGAAAGAAATAACGTTCTCAAAGAGGGAGCTGCGTGAAGGCGAGAGAAGCGCAAGGTCAACCTTAATGAATATCTTGATTAAAAGAGAGATACAGAAATCCCCTAAGGAGGCGATGAACCATAGAATATGTTCCTATCCTGGATAGAAAGGGAAACTTGTGAGACGCCCAAAGTAAGAGAATGAAATAAGAAAGGGAGAACTTTTTAACAAAGCAAAGACTTGCCTAAAGTGAATACAAATTGTCTAGTGTGAGACAGGAACCATCTGAACTGATGAGTTGCCAAAGAAGAGAACATATACCATGAAACAAGTGCTAGAAGCAAAAAGCAGGCAAAGTGAGTCCTTCTGCTGTCTATTTTGTTGAGATGAGTGATGGGTCAGATGGTGGACATATTTCCTTTTGGACATTGAGGAAAAGATTATTAACGAGCACCTTAGTTATTCTTTTAGTTGGGAACACCCCATAGCTATAGCTATGGGGTGTTCCCTACCAAAGGAATAACTAAGCTGCAAGGCCTTTCTGACTTTAATTTAATGAATCTTATTTAAAATTTCCTCAGAGAGGCCACATCCTCCTCCTGACCTGTCGCAACATCCACACACAAAAAATGAGAGCCATCATTTTTGTAAATATGCAGTCCATTTTCAGTGACTTGCAGTGAAGCATTACGCTCACAATTTAGTAAACTTTGCATAGCAGTGCACTTGAGTTATTATATATCTGCTCTACAAGTAATATAATAATTACATTCAAAATGGTTACTATTGCCCACTAGGCCTTGTATGGTAATATGCTGCTATACGCTAAAAAGCGTTTAAAATATTTGTTCATCTCGACCCTCTGAGCCGTAAATATAAACACAATCTACATTTCCAGCTTCAACTGAATGATGGGTTAAGTTAGCGGTTTCTTCTTGACCTTGGGGCTAGATCTTTGAAATCCCTACCCGAGGAGAATATTTGTAGCATCAAACATTTTGCTATTTAAGTATTTAAACCTTTTTTTTTTCTTAATTTTTTTTAGCTCCGCTTTAATTCTTTTTTGCTCTCTTGCATGGATTGCTCAGTGCTCAAATACCTTTGTTGGTCAGAGTGCAGAAAGTTAGCCAAATTCCAAATCATTGCTGTTTTTCTTATTTGCTTGCTTGGTCTGCTTTCCTATTACATATCTGGCAGTGTTTTAACCTCCAATATAACACCAAATAACTGTGTATATTTTTACAATATATTCTCTGTAGTGCATTTTATTATTTGTGTATGGGCCTGATTGTACATTGATGCAAGCATCTTGGAGTTAAGCCTTCCTTCTTTGCCACAATACCAATTTAGAGAGTTTTTGTATACTAACTTGATGGGTACACTGTTGTCTGGGTAGGTCTTCCGTGATACCCTCCCTAATTAATTTGAAGGTTTGGTAGCAGGCAGGCGTTATGGCTTGAAAGGCCTTTGATCATATGATACTTTATTTTGTTTTGTAAGAGCACTTCTGGCTGCTGGTTATAAATTAGCTTTTTACTTTACGTAGAAAAGAGTCAAGCCATTCAGTATATGGGGGTGTGCTTTGGAATCTAATGAAGGTTTAGGTGGTAGTTGAAGGATAGTTGTGCTGGGAACGGGAGCATCCTCGTAGAGAAAAATTCTTACTGCATCCATGTATTAACATCTTTCTTTTTACCTCCTAAGGTGGCACTGCCCTACAAACCATATTTCTACATTGCCACAAAAAAGGTAAGTTTCACAATCCTAAACGGTGAATTTGTAGGGTGAGATACCTACGTCATAGTGGGCTAGTTTAATTTTAGGACAAGTGTGATGTATAGGATGTGGTCAAGTATGGGCACTGGCTGATGCTGTAGCTCTGGCTGGGTGTGGCTCCTTGCCCCTGTGCTGAGGACCCATGAGTTCCATATATGCTTCCAGATGCATGCTCTGGGATTAAGTGGTTACAGCATCCTGTGTTGAAGCTCAGGGTGCTGTTGAATATAGACTGTCAAACTGATAGCTGCTCTTTTGCAGAGTATCTGGATGAGGTAGGAAATGAGGCCCAGGCTGAGAATTCAGGATGTGAAAAATAGAATCTTCTTTGCTGATGGTCATGTTCGGTGCGGTATACAATCTTATATGCAGAGATAGTTTGAGAATGCTGATCCATGTGCCAAGTCTACTCTTTGTACTGATGTGACTGTCCAGTGGTTCAATTTACTGAATCCTCTTTCTTTGTGTTTGATTTTCTCCTCATCTGTCACAACAGTACTGTGAGCGGGAAGTTACTTCCTTTCTCTCCAAGAAGTTTCAAGGGAAAATAGCAAAACTGGAAACTGTTCCAAAGGAAGACCTGGACCTGGTAAGCAATGTCTGGCTTGTCCCCAATGCCCAACTCTAACCTTGGTGTTAAGTGCCCTCTCCCAAGCCACTCTCATATTCCTCTTTGCTTATTTCTTTTCCCTCCCAAAATAAAATGCTACTTTTCACAGATTTTTTTTTCCTCTTCTTTTCTTATGTCGGCTTATGATGTTCTATTAGATGAACACGATTTGTTAGCTTTGATACCCTAGCTATAACTGTTATCATTCTCAATAAGTGTCGTAGCCTTAAGATATTCGCAAATCCAAATAATGTTCCAAGGATTTTTATTAACCAGCTTCGTATATTGTTAAGAGTTGTTTTTGGCTGTTTGGTAATGTGACCAAGCGTTCTTCTAGCTGGCCCCTCATTTTCCATGGGGAATCCCTCAATACTAGCCCAGGTTTCCCTGAAACTCGAGGTCCACCTGAGCACCAGAGATTGGTAACCCAGCTGTCTACCAAATCCTCTCTACCATTGGGAGGGCTAAATGCAGATCGTCACATAACTTACTCATTCCAGGACATCCTAAGGATTACCTTACTATATTATTCCCCAAATTGTTGCAGTGAAGGATAAGAGTAGTCTCCCTGATACTGTACTCCCTTGTTCCTCCTCCCCCTCTGTGGACGTCCTCTCCCTCCTAATTACATACCTCTGTGTCTGTGTCTCTCTCCCTCTCCTCGTGTTAATCTCCCCCCTCCTTCTAATACACCTCATAAATGTTCCACCTTCCTTCCTACACACTATATCCTTCACCACTCCTTGCTCTTGTGTGCGCTCTCTCCGTACTGGCCTTCTACACTCCCACTGCTGTTACCTTCTACATTTCTCCCCTCCCATTACTATTCACTCTCTCATGATCACAGATTCCCTCTTTCAATAGGTGCCACTGTCTCTCACACACTATTTCACTTGCACTCCACCTTCCATCCTCCTCTCAGTTCACCTCCATGCCTCCTGAGCTCATCCAAACACCCCATACGCTCGGACTCTTATTGGCCTTTTATACCTGTATCTTCCTCCTTCTGATTTATCTCCCCTCATCTGCCCCAATTGGTTGCGTCTTCCACCTGACTACAGCACAGTCTACTACTGTCTTTTCCCCATGTTTGGACAATGGCTGCACAATGTACAAAAAGCCCCCTTAAGCCCTTCTCCCTCTGTGCATGCAACAGTTCACAAAGTCTGACATGGTGTCGGCCGGCTGCTCAGCCAGCACTCCCCTCCTTCCAAGCAGTGGCAAGTAGTGCAGCCCTTTTGGGGCCAGCACTGGAGTATCAGACTTGGTAGAAGCAGTCTTTTAGTTCAGCGTTCTGTTGGGCTATTTCAATACGCCAGTGCTTGCTGGTCTTGGAAGTCTTGTAATAAAAGCGAACATGTTCCATAATGGAGGGTGCATAGCATTGGGTGTTCAAGTGGTAGCTGTCATTACAAACAAGGCACATTCAGGGGTTTCAGAGATTAGGGCACTCGCAACTCGCCCAAACCACCTCTGGGAAGCTCAGGCATAGACCTTGGTAGGTCACCTAACATGTGCTGGGAGGGATTCCCGCTTCCTCCCCTCCACCCCTGACTGGGTCAAGCTGCTGAGCATCTCACAATCAGGCTGTAGTAATGTTCAGTGGTAAGGAGGGGGTAAAGGGGCAGGAGGCAGCGCAGGGTTACGATTGTAGAGTGTGATCGGGAGAGTCCCGGGTGTTGGATTCACTAAACTGGGGGAGGTGACGGTAAGGAGGGCAGGTCATTGAGGATTGAAATACTTCAGAAATAGTTATGTTGACCTTTGATTTTTCTTGTAGATCTGCAGGGATGACAGAGCCCCTTGACGTAACGTTTGTAAAGTCCCAGGGTACAGTCCTTTTATTTTACTTTTTTACTGCCATGCGCAGGATCCCTGGATCATTAGTTGGCTTGCACCATTTTCTGAATTGTTAGTTTGCTCACATTTCCCTGCGTCAATCAATATTTTGATACACTATATTGCTCTATTTACCCTATTGGTGGTATACCCAAGTTCTTTTTACCTACACATCCCTTTTGTCTTAACTTTTATATTTTATTGCTTTGCCTATTTTTCTCTCTGCAGTTGTTTCTAGGGCTTTTTTGGGTCTTTACAGGGGGGGGTGCACACTTACTTTATCAACTGCACAATACTTTAATAAAAACAGCCTTGCAAGAATTAGTTCTGGCTCTGCCATTGTGTGGCAGTTTACTGACTAATTTGAGAGAAAGCTTCCTTGCAAAATAATCTTATAAAAAGGTGAAAGCCAACGACTACCTTGCATGTGGTTAATGTTAACTTGAGATCTGTCATTCAAATTTTTTGTGTCCTCCTACGTATTTCTCATCTTATAATTATCCTTCTAGCTTTAGCTGCCTCAACGGGGGGGGGGGTACTGTATGCTGTCTCGTCAAGTCGATGCCCCTAGACTGCCTCCGCTTCACTGACACCCTCATCAGTATAAATGAAGAATTATGGCGCGCTTTGGTTCTTCACTGGACTTCGTCACTTTTGTCAGAAACGTGCTTCAATAAGTGCCAAGACTGTGGGTCGAAGATGTCGATCACCGACCCCACCACATATGTCTGTGGTGTCTTAATATCGGTCAACAAACCTCAGACTGTAACTCCTGTCGGGCGATGACCGGAAAGGCTCTGAGGGGAGCATAAAGGTAAATTGGCGGTGGGGAGGTTGCCTTTTGAAGTCTCCTTCGAAGAGTTCCAAAAGAAAATCCGAAGAGTTAAGAGATTCTCCTCGATGGAAAAGGTCTAAAAGATCTCAATCGAGAAGTCGATCGCGCCATTCTTAGTCTTCTTCTAAGAAGGCCAAGAAACCGCATGTCCAACTAAGTCGAACTCCCCAGCTAAATGGGATACATTTCGTAAAGAAATGCTCAAAATGTTCGACCCCCTCGAAGGACAAGCAGAAAGCCCATGCCCCTGTCGATCGACATCAAGGCGGCAAAGGGAAGTCCAAGAATAAACCTTTTAATGTCAACAAGCCAGACAAGCCGGAACTACATTGAGAAATCTCGATCTGATTAAAAATCGTCGAGGGCTTTGACAAGCCAGGAATCCAGTCAATTGAGGTTTCCTTTAAAAAAAAAAAAAAAAAAAGTTGGTAACTCTGGCCTAGCTAACGCCGTCGGAGCCATCAACTCCATCAAAATCCACTCCAACTTCGAAGTCGTTGCCGACGATTTCTTCAAAGTTACTCAGGAAAAGGTTGCCAAAGGAAGATTTTGTTTAAGTCTAACTTCAATCTATGAAGGCAATGAGCCTTCAGACGATAAAACACCACCATTTGGTTTACAATATGGCACCCCAAATGTGCCAGAGGAGATGATTTCTGAAGCATCTAGGTTAAAAGACTTGTATGATAACATATAATCATCCAGTGGTATAGACCCCTCTCAAGAACTGGAATTTGGTAAACCAGATCCTACTGACCACTCCTATAGACCACTAACGAGCAATGTGGTTGAATTTTCTGGTTGGAGAAGGCCTGCACCTTCTTTCGAGCAGGATGACCTGACAGATATTTTGCATCCGGGTCCCCAAAGAGATCCAATTTTGCCTTTTCACATTGCCCTACAAAAAAGAATTAAAACAAATTGGGGAAACACCAGAGACTGCAGCTGCAGTAAATAAACAGTTATAGGCCATCCAGCAGTGACCCAACTCCCCTCCACCCCTCCCCCCCGCGGTAGTTTTCTCTACCACTTTTCCTGAGAGCAACTGGTCTCCTAATCGCTTTCTGTCTCACCTCCTTCCCCACCCCTCTCCACATGAAGGGGGTGGTTCTCAAGATAGTCCCAGGAGCTGTGCACTCCTTGGGCACCAGGGCCGTTTATAGTCCTTCATAAGAAATCCCAATACCAAATCCCGGTCCGCCAAGAATTTAACATGATCCCTCCTGATTTAATACGTCACCTTCTCCATTACAGCAAAGTTCCACATTTTGGCTACCCACTCGTGTTCAGTCGGAGGTTCTCTTGCTTTCCATTTTTGCACCAATACCAACGTTCCCGCCATCACCAGAATGACAACCTTTCGCTGAGCCTTCGTGGCCAGGTTATCAAGCCCTCCGTCCAACCCAGCATGAACATCCCCAGATTGGGGTTTTTCTCCACTCCCAAAATTCACCTGACCGGTCCCTGGACCCTGTCCCAGTACCTCCCCACAGCCACACAGCCCCACCAAATGTGACTCCATGTCCTGTCTTCCCCGTAACCCCTCCAACATTTGCCCGAGGACTTCGGGTACATTGTCTTCAATCTGCTAGGGTGAGGTGCCACTGGAACATCAGTTTCAGCCGAATATGCCAGCCTAGAAAACACCTCCATAATGAGTCCCACCACTCTTGCTCGACCTCCTGACCTACTTCCGTTTTCCAGTTCGCCAGTTCCTGGGCGCTTCCTCCTCCCCTTTTTGATCAGTCTATAAAGGTCCCCAACTAGATTTCTGTCCCCCGAACTGGATATTACATACGTCTCGAAGGGGGTTAATGCTTGTGTCGCAGCAGCCCTATTTCCAGGACTTAACGCCCAATGCCTCCACTGAGCATATTGGAACCTAGCCCCCTCCTACCCCCCAACTCCAAAATCGCTTTTACATCCTAAGACTGTTTTTATCTCATCTCCATCGAAAAAGGTCCCTCAATTTGCTACATCCCCCTTCGAGACAATTCTCAAACCCCTTACCCTCCAGCCCCGGAGTGAATTGCGGGTTCCCAAAAATTGGAATGAGCGGCGACAGAAATGTGGAGATTTTAGAGAGACTTATGACCTCGTCCCACGAATCCCCGACCAGAGCTTCTAGTGGGCTGCAATACATATTTCCGGGGCCTATCTTCCCTCGGAAGCCATAGTACCTCCGCAATGTTGGGGCCCACCACCCTGTCCATTTCCCTCCAACTCTTCCCTTTGCCGTCCCTCGACCAGTCCCTCAGCACTCTAATTTGGGCAGCCCGATAATAAGCAACAAGGACCGCTTCCCATTCCCCCTCTGGACCACCTGAGAAGCATCAGTTTGCATGGGATCCTCGGTTTCTTTCGAGCCCAAATAAACAACTGTATGTGTCTTTGAACTGCCCTAAAGAAAGACTTGAGAATCTTTATGTGCAGGGCCATGAACGCGTATAGCAGCTTCGGTTTTATCACAATCTTTATGGCATTTACTCTGCCCAGCTAGGATACTGACAACGGGCACCATCTATTCAGCGTCTGTTTTATAGCTTCAAGAAGGGGGGGGGGGGAATCATTGGCGCAAAACAATTGATCAATAGTTTTAGTTAGACGTCACCCCAGGTACTTCAGGTTGTTCTTAGCCCATGCGTACGGTGATCTGGCCATAACCTCACTTGTCTCCACTTGTCAAGTGCAGCCCTAGGACTTCTGATTTGCTCCTATTTATTTTCAACCCTGCCACAACTCTGTAGTTAGCTCCCGGTCCACCTCCTCCAGCGACTTCCCTGGATTTGATAATATAAGCAGCCTATCGTCTGCAAACGCTGCACCTTTATGTTCTTTCCCCCCCCGAAAGGTACCCTCTCAATATTTTGATTAGATCTAATCCTGCTTACGATGGGTTCGAAGAATATGCCGTACAGAAGTGGGGACAAGGGGCACCCCTCTTTAGTGCCACTAGATACCAATACCGGTTCTGTGAGCTCACCATTGATCGGCAGCCTCAGGGAAGGTGTTTTGTAATTTGCAGCTATCTTCGAGATAAAGGCCTCCCCCCATGCCCATCTTGCGCAGAGTAGCAAACAGAAATTGCCATTCAACCCGGTCGAAAGCTTTTTCGGCATCCAACCCCACTACTAAGGTTGTTTCCTGTTTTTTGTTAACCTTATCTATGATGTGTGTTACCCTTCTAATGTTATTATGGGTCTGTCTTCCCCCGATGAAGCCCGATTGGTCGGGGTCAATTAACCTAGGAAGGAGCGAGTCCGACCGGGACGCCAAGATCTTCGTATAGATCTTGGCTTCTGTTGATTCAATCGGTCTATAGGAACCACAGTGGGTCAGGTCCTTCCCAGGTTTAGGTAGCAGAACCACTTTCGCCTCCACCATAGACGGTGTTATTCCCCCATTTATCCCAAATCTGTTGAAGAGGTCTGCTAAACGCGAGGCTAACGTCTGTGTGAGTTTTCTAGACTTCGTTGGAGAAGCCATCGGGGCCTGGTGTTTTGTTGAGGGGAAGGGAGGCAGTAGCTCTTGCCACCTCATCCTTAGAGATTGCCTTCTCTAGTGTCTCCATCTCCCAAGCCGTTTTCTTTGGTAACTGGCAACCCTCCAAGTATCCCTCCAAATCTGTGCCATCCAAATATTCTGACCTATAGACACTCCCATATTACTCCATGAATTCCCCCTTAATAGAGGTGATATCTGATCTCTCTTCTCCCTTAGCAGTCTATCTTTAAAATGGCCCTTGCCAGCAATCTATCCGCTTTATTACCCCTTGCATATGTACTAGCGCCCTTTCTGCTCTTCTTGTGGTAAGCATGTCCAGTTTGCTACTCACTGCCCTGTATTCCCTTTTGGGCTTAGTTGCCATTTGGAGAGTGAGCACTCTTGAGTTTTCCCTCCAAATCCCTCTCCATTTGCCTCAGTTACCTCTCCCGCTTGGCTTTTATTGCCATTATCTTGTCCCGAATTGTGGCCTTGAAACAACTCTCTGGTCCACCCCTTGTGACTCATTATTTTGAAAGTATGACTCGATTTCCTCCCTCAGTTCGTCCCCAAGGACCCGATCCCTAAAAATATGCGCCGGATACCTCCACTTCCACAAGCCCAAAGGACGGCTTAGCATAGCAAACGAGACTGACGGGCGTGTGGTCCAACAATGTAATGGCCCCCACTTCCCTTACTCTACCCCAACAGAAGGCGATAAACCCAGTCAGTCTATCCTGGATACTGTTCTATGCACGTGGGAATAAAAGGTGTACCCTCTTGCCTCGCCTCTCTTTGCCCACCAGGCGTCCACCAATGCAAGATTATCCATCAACCCCTTTAATTCCTTGGAACGCCTACTTTGCGTGGTGAAGGTCACTGCGCCCCTATCCCTCGCGGGATCCCATGCGAGATTAAAGTCCCCCGCTAAGATTATGTTCCCTCTGGCGAACCCTTCAAGCTTTCTTAACATTTTCTGTATGTAATGGACTTGTCCTGCGTTTGTAGCGTACAACGAGGCTACAGTTATACATTCACCCCATCCCTGACAAACTATTGCCAAAAACCTCCTGTTATCTGTGGTAACTTCTGTTATTGTAAGCTCCACACCATTCCTCAAGGCTAATAACGTGCCCGCTTTCTTGCTCAGACTATTGGCTTGCTGAATTCTGCTGTACCCACTTATTCCAAGCCTGTGCCTATCTCTTTCCTGTAGGTGGGGTTTCTTGGAGGGCAATAATGTCTGGGGCCTCCCTCGCCAAGAAGTGCTCTAATTTCTTTCTTTTGAGCGGGGAGTTTAGCCCCTGAATGTTTAGTGAGAGAACTTTCACCATTGCTTCCCTAGCCATTGGTATGTAGAAAGCCCCCACCCCTGCCTCACTGGGGGGTGGAGCATACCCCACGTTCAAGACCTGATTATGCGCCCAGATCTCCCCCCCACCCCCCTACCCACCTTCTACTGGATGAACTCAACCGGCCTCTGGCGCCCCCCCCACCCCCCCTCTAATTCCCTACTCGGGTGTTGAGCACCTTGCTCGTCCAGTATACCCACGTGCTGGTCCTCCCAGACCCATATGAGATCCAAGGAGTCTCCCCCCTGCCTTTGATTCGCATAACTGAGTGTGTCCCTCCCCCCCTACCCCCCCTGCCCAGGGGCCTATATTGAAAACAAAACATAACGTTGGCTTCTGTCTTGAGGATAGGCGGCCACAGTCTGCAGCGTGTCCTCCTGTGAGGGGTTTGGGCCCCTAGGACCCTGCCTGACCACCTGCTTCCTCCTCGACTCCTGCATTGGCCATTCTCAGCCTTTCCTTTTTACCAGCTCTCTCGTGGGCTCTGATCCCTCTGCATTCGCCTACTCCACCTTGATACCCAAAATATCTGCGCCTTTCTCAACCGTAGTGACTGCCTGCCATCAATCTCCAAGAGAAGGCCAAAGGTAAAGGTCCACTTTTATCTTTTTGCGCTTAACCAGCTCCTGAGAAACCGGGTGCCTTTACCTTCTTTTATTCAGCATTATTAGGGATGGGTCCTAATATAGCAATACAGCTGTCCCATTGTATTTAAGGTCGTCAGTCTGTCTGGCTGTCCTCAGAATATTTTCCTTCTGCTTGTACTCGTGCAGAGCTGCCAAGACGTCCTGGGTCTGGCCCCCAGCTCAAAGCGCTTCAGGCTCACCCTATGCACTCTGTCCACTTTTATCTCCTCCGGGTTCGACGGGGCCAACAGGGATGCAAATATCTTAACAGTTTGTAGTAGGTCAGGCTCTGCCACTGCCTCTAGGAGGGCCTTTATTTGAATATTAGCCCTCTGGGACCTATTTTCAAGGTCCTCTGTCTGGATTTAAAGATTGTGCGTAGCATCAGCCAGTTGCACCATCATATCCTTCGAGCTTACAGTTGTCCTCGGCCAGTTCCTGTAGGGCCCTCTCATTAGTATCCACTCTAGCCTCGATGCCATGCAGCTCACGCTTGATTTCTTTTGTTTCCCCAGACAGGTCCTCCTTCATTATTTCCAGCTGTGTCTGCATCGTGTTTGCCATTCTGTCACCGAAGTCCCGAAAAAATTGCTTCATGAATCTCTCGGTGACCCCTTGTTCGACCTGTCGTGGGGCAGCTTCCTCACTCCTGTCTTCCCCCGCTTCCACCTCTTGCCGAGGCCCTCCATCCGTCTTCCACATTTTCTGTAGTTGCCCCTCTCCACTCCTCCTTTCCCCGGGGTCTGGGCCTCCTTCCCTCTGTTCCTTGACAACGCCCTATTGCTAGGACTCCGGGCTCTCTTATCCAGGACTCCTTCCCACCTCTCCTTCCTTCCCTCTCTCCTCTTCTTTCCTCTTAACCGCTGTAGTTTCAGAGATTCTCCTCCTAAGCTTCCGCGTGGATCTGAGTGGGGATTCCACAGGGATCAGCCCTTATGTGGATACCTCCTACAGCTGATGGCTGTCCCCCACCACCTGCTGTGACTACTTAGGTGGGTATCCTCCCTTACACTCCCAGGGGGGTAGCCGCCCGTCTGCTGTCAAGTGATTCGCCTCTTTGCTCAGTCGCATGCCTAGAGCGCTGCAATGAGGGCGTTGTTCCGTTGTGCTTTCTGAGCTGGGCTTCCCCCTTCTCTGCTCGCAGCTTACTTATTGCTCTTCTCGCTCCTACCTTCTCCTCCTATCTTGCTACTTGCGGGGGGG
The DNA here is from genome assembly GCF_040938575.1 of Ambystoma mexicanum. Taxonomy (NCBI): domain Eukaryota; kingdom Metazoa; phylum Chordata; class Amphibia; order Caudata; family Ambystomatidae; genus Ambystoma; species Ambystoma mexicanum. The sequence goes on from NC_090932.1 coordinate 1,304,642,435, forward strand.
GGGGGTGTCTGCTTCCATAAGGGCCGCCCTCTCTTCGGCCCTGCTTCCCCATGGCCCTGCCGCCCGATGGTTTGCGTCCCCTGATGTGCCTAACCTCTCGTCGGCACGGTAGTGCTGCTCCTAGGTACGGCACGCCTCTCTCCCCCTCTCCAGCACCACCACCACAAGAGCACTCCTTCTGGACCCGGCGATCCCGCAAGTCTCACACGGGATGGTGGAGGGGTGGCCCCCGGTCCCGGCTTAACGCAACTCCTGGGTGCTCCCCCTCCGTCCTGCTGCTGGATTATAGTTCCTCGCCGGAGGGCTCTCCACTAATCGTACGCCTCCTTCCCCTGGACGCCGCAGCCCCTCAACGAGGCTCACTCCCTCCGATCAGAGCCGCCGCTCATTCACCCCCTTCCTCGCCACTTTATTGGCTGCTCCTGCAGTCTATTGCCACGTGGGTGGACTCCGCCAACTTTGGTCCCCGCCACGGCTCATGGACCCTCGGTCTGCACCTCCTCCCACTAGCTTCTCGCCCAGGGAGCAGTGCTGGAGTTCTTTCGTCTTCCTTCTCTGCGGTGCTGTGCCACCTCCACCTCTGCCACAAAGGTCGGACCGCTGCAACTCATCTCCCGAGGTCCGGCGTGCACACCGGACGGGGCCGACGGCTCAATTGTGACCTCGCTGGGCCATGCGAAGTGCGGCCGCTTCCACCCTCGCCACTATCCTGCCAAACTCACTCCATTTCGCAGTTTGCCGCGGCGGCGGTTCGTGGTGTTCCTGGAACCCGGTTTCTTCACCTGGGGACTGCCTCACCTTGCGCTTATCACTGAGTGCCAAATCGTGTCTGGGGAGGGGGATTTAGTATCAATTTAAGCTGTTATGGCAATGAGGGATGGGGAGCACCAAGTCAAGGTGTTCCCAGAACGGTAGGCATCTTGGAATCTCCTCACAAGAAAAATATTTACCTCTCGAAGTATGGCTTTGAAATCAACTAACACAACCTGTGAATTGTCAAAGTTTGCATTTAACCCTGTGGGACTGCGTGGCTATGGCGGCTGACCACATCCCAGATGGAGATGAAAGAGACGGCTGCCTCCAGTCAGCTCTGGACACTGCAGATCGCATCAGCAGAGCCATGTCAACTAGCACGGTTTTGCACAGATTTGTGTGGTTGAGGAAGTCCGGATTTTTATTTGATTTTTTATTTGTAACGTGCTCGTACATGAGTGTTTCAGAGCGCGACAAGGCAAGGGAGGGGTAACTGGGTTAAACTGGGAGATAACAGAACAACAAACTTACTAGGCCCAGTGACATTGAGAACGTGCAAGTGCATGTGCACCGGATGTGCAGTCTAGACTCCTCAATATGCCCTTTGACAGATCGAGACTGTTTGGCAGCAAGGCTGATGTAAGTTTGGAAAAGCTGCAGACCTCGAAAGCAGCAACTAAATCTTAGTGCCGCCATTAGACAGCCTCAACACTCCTACTCCGTTTCATCATCTTGGAGGGGCAAGTCCTTTTGATACTACTCTGTTGGAAGATGATGAGGTCAAGCCAGTCATAGAAGTCAGAGAAGATTCCCTCGTGGTTGACGAGGGAGCAGTGCTAAGTCATCCCAAGCAGCGGCAGTTTTGCCCTCAGCCACCGCTTCAGCCGTCTCAAAACCACTGAGGCCTTAACCCACAAGAACCCGGTGGGAGGCAGACTTTCTCAGCGTTAGAAATAATGGCCGGGAATTTCTTCAGATGCTCGGGCACTGGAAACCGTAGCCCAAGGTTACTGCCTTCATTTACTAAAAAGGCCTTCAGATCATCCATCGGGGAACAACTCTTACAATTCTGGATCCACTCCTTGTGCAGGAAATGTTGACCCTGCTAGAGAAAGGTGCTATAGAACCGGTACCTATGGCGGAGAGGAATAAGGGTTGGTACTCCCCGTACTTTCAAATTACCAAAAAGGACTGAGGATTGAGACTCATCTTGGATTTAAGAAACTAGTTCCTCAGGAAGGACAATTTCAAGATGGTTACCCTTTCTCAGATCCTTCAGGCCCTTCAACACCAAGCCTGGATGGTGTCCTTGGACCTTCAGGGTGCTTACTTTCATGGAAAACTAGCTCAGGACGTCCTTCAAGAGATCACCTTTGGGGAACACCTCAAGTGGATCTGTTGACGACCAGTGTCAACCGGAAGTGCGAACTGTTTTGCTCCAGGGAATTTCCTCCAAGAGGAGCTCTAGGGGACGCGTTCTTGGAGCACTGGGAGTTTCCACTCCTGTACGCGTTTCCTTCAGTCCTTGTCATTCTTTTTGTGGTCAGGAGGTTGAGAAAGGCGGGAAATCCATGATTCTATTTGCCCCGGATTGGCCAGGGGGAAGTGATACCCGGACCTTCTGGACATGGCCATCTGCCCTCCAATGCGTCTTCCGCAAAGAGAGCACCTTCTCTCGTGAGCGGAGGGTTGGGCTCTCCACCCTGAGGTCAACACTCTCCACCTGCGCTTCCACCTCATGTTAGGAGCATTCAGACACTGTTCGTCTTTCGTAGGCAATTAAAAACTTGTTTGTTCTGAGCCCGATTCTCACTCCTCCCTCTCTGGTAGTTGGCTGCCTTTAGTGCCTTGATGCCTTCGGGTCTTTGCTGCGCTTTATACATTGGCATACAATACAGGATACAAGGATTGGGACCTCCCGGTTGACGTAATGGAGATCTTGCTTTTGGCCAGAAGGCCAGCAACAAAATCTTTGTACCGCTGCCATCGGAACAAGTTCAGCAGTTTGTGCAGGGGTACGAATGTGGGTCTGTTTCTTTGTGATACACCTATGGTGCTTTCTTTTTTGTTACATCTGGCGAATCTGGGGCTCCAGATTGGAACAATTAAAGGTCACCTGGCAGCGATGTCTATTTTCAAGCACTCTTCAGAGGATTCCCATTTTAAAATCCCTCTGATTGTTTAATTCCTAAAGGGTCTTACTAACGTATTCCAACCAGTTCCTTTCCTAGTCCCTATATCGGATCTTAACCTGGTGTTAACATTTCTAACATGCATCCCTTTTGAGCCAATACATTCATGGCCATTAAGACTTAACTTTGAAAACTGTTTTACTAATGGCAATAACGTCAGCCTACAGGGTAAGCGAGTTGCAGGCACTTTCCAGTAAATCTCTGCATGCTGCTTTCTGTAAAGACCAGGTTGTTCCCCGGGTGACACTTTCTTTTCTACCTAAGGTAGTCTGCGACTTCCACTTTTTCCACTTCTATTTTCTTTGCATCAGACCTCAACCATTATACGGTGCGCTTTCTCCTAGAATAAAATAGCTACAGATGCCCCTGGTTAAATCAGTGTTGCACATCAACAGACTAAAACAGAACCCTTACAAAAATGTAAATCCTGGTTGTGGGACCACATTTCAGTGGTTGCTCTCCTGCTCTCAGGGATACCATGCTAGAATTTCCATTTCCTCACCTGTGAAATAGGGTACCAGTTCTTGTGTCCTCAGAATGTTGCACTGCTGGGATGGCAGGCAAGTGTTGCAATTTTACCTAGCTGTCTGCAAGTCCGCTTTACAACAATCTGCGGTTTCGGGTTGCCATCCCTCGACTGACTTTGTGTTGTGGAGGCTTTCAAAATTCAGAAAATAATCCTCTGAGGGGCGTATGCACATGCGGTCAGAGCCAAGGCAGCATCTGTGACTTTGCTGAAACCAGTAGGGCAGCTACATGGCTAACGCTTTTTGCTTTCCTTAGACATTACTGCATGGATACTAACTAGTTCCAGGTCTGATGCTGCTTTTGGAAAGTCTGTTTTGAACAATCTCTTCTATGCTAGTTGAATTTCCTTCTCCCGGATTCTGTTGGTGTTGTGCAATCCTACAACCAGGTTAGAGAAGTTCAAAACAGAGGGGGGTCTGGGAAACTCTCTACCAGCACAAACAGAGTCCATTGACTTGTTCTTGGATGGAGGGCCCCTGGGAGAGTCTCAACCAAGTCTTTAGCTCACTGTTCTTTTCACAGAAAAGAAATGTCCCCGCATATCAGTCTTTGTCCTGCCCAGGTGCTGCATGTGCTGCAAACTCATCTCAGAACAGGTTATCATGCCATGTTCTTTCTGGAGAGGAGCGCCTCCTACCTTTTTTGGTAAGTTTAGAAAGTGGACTGGACATGTCAAGAAAAGGCAACTCACTGTAGTCTAGGGATTCCTAGTCCTTGGTCCCTTTTCTTCCATTTCTTGTGCTCCCTTTTCTCCTAGTACACAGACCCTCTCTCCAGCACCCATAATGTACCTATTTGGTATCGGAGTTGATGTGCGTAAAATGGGGACTGACGGGTGGGGTTAGCAGGATGGAGCCAGGCCCGGTAACTGTGCCGAGGCGATCCTTAGAAAAATTAAAGCTGAAGGCTCATTTTGTGATGGAAATGACCCTTCCCTGTCCCTATGAAAGGATGCCCATTTAGTATCGAGGAAAAGGGGGACAAAACCTAGGAGTACAGTAGTCTGCTTATATTTTATTTTTTGCATTTTTATTATTGCATTTTAAAGCGCTCACACAGCCCGTGGGCATTGAGGCGCTGTTACAGGAATAGTTTTTTATTTTTGTTGCATAGTTTTGTCTTAGTTGCGTATTTATATTGCGCTTAAATACCCAGAGGTTTCTAAGCGCGGACCTTAGGATCGAACCTATGTTGCTTCGTGTCGTCTTTCTTCCAAGGCGAACACGTTGCCGCTGAGCTATCCTCCCGGGACATCTCTCTGGTGTGTAACTTTCTTTTTTGCGTAGGTTTCTTTAGAATTTGGCAAAAGCCCACTGTTAATCAGTGCATTAAACCTGAGAAGAAAGCTTTGTGACTAATCGGGTCCATTCATTCCTTCTCCCCAGAGGGGAGCTACCAGTTTTGAGACTAGGGAGGTGATGCCCATTCCACAAGTGGGACCTCACTGGGAGTGACTTCCCCTTTGGGGACAAGGACTCCCATTCCCAAAGGGAACTCCCTATTGAGGACACTTTGTCTGCATACATGGGACTGCCTGGCATTCAAAACAAAACGCTGTCTGTCTGTTTGGCTGTAGGTAATGTGGAAACCAACACATTAACTGAAAATAAAGGAGATATCACTTTAAGAAGACCCGAGTATGAAAACGGGACAAGGAGGCCCAAACTGAGGAGCGAGGACGGTATGCAGTGGATGCCCTCTGATGTCAGAATGCCAAAGAGGGGCGGAGCGTAGTACGGCCGCAGAGCCTGCAGCACTCCAAGAAACTGGAAGGCAAAGCATAGATGCTGAAGGACTGGCGTAGCAGGCAGCGGGAGAACTGTTGTCGGGACGGAATTGTAGGAACCGTCCAAACCGATGACGTGACCACAGAGGTGACGTGATGGGCTTGGGGCTCTTCCAACTACGTTGAAACCTGGATTATGGGAAGCAAAGGACGGTTTCCACCAGCCGCAAGCAAGAGCTCATGAAAGAGACAGTACATTTAGAGAGGAGATCATCCTAAGGAGTGTCTTTGGGATACGAGACATTTGCATATTATAGACTAGTGAAACCAGAAAACCATGGAAGTTGACAAAGGCAAAAGGGAAGCCGCCAGAAGAGATTCTTTTGGACCCAATTCAGTTAGTAGTATTAGTTGTAGGGTCAGGTAGCTTTAGGTTGGAACCGAGGACATTTTTGATTTTGGACTTCCTGACGATAAACAAGCACCTTAGTTTAATTTAGTTAGGTAGGGAATTCCCCTATAGCGATAAGGCAAGATGGGCCTTTTTTTATTATTTTAAATAAAAGCACTTAAAAAAGGTCTGTGTTGTCTGACTCCTTCTTCTTCCGACCCACCATATATGGTGTTGGATGTCGTCCAACTGATAGAAGTTGGGGACTCGTGCTATTCACTAAGCTAAATCCAGCAGCTAAAAATCCTACTGTGGCCACCGAACAGTCAATAGGTTTTGATTTACAAAGTTTAGAAGACATACTAGTCCCTCCGAATGCGAGACGATTAATACCCACTGGCTTAGTCTTGTACCACCCCAAGGTACCTACATTAGACTTGCCTCAAAATCAGGACTTGCATGGAAACATGACATGGACGTCATGGCAGGGTTGATAGATCTTGACTTCAGAGGCAAAATCATTACACAACCAGGGGAGTAGTCCATATAGTGTTAAGGATGGGGGGAAATGGCACAAGGAATTCTGGAACAGGCCTTGTTTCCCCTTCCCAAAGAGATGGCACAACTAGGAGGGAACGAAAGAGCCCCGAGGGGTTTTGGAGAGGCAGACTTCCATAGAACAGAGTTTCCCAGAGAGGAGGCAGAAGAAATGACACCCCTTCTGGCTCTAGCCTTTGCCCAAAGAAACGATCTGGCCCTTACTGAGGCCTTTGTGAAGGTGATAACAGAAGAGTGGGCATAGCCAGGCGAAACCTTTTTTTTTTCTTTCGGAAGAAAGGGTTGCTGTATAGGGGCGACATTGGGAGGGATGGTCTACTCCGAACGCAGTTGGTGGTTCCCCGGAGCCATTGAAGGCTTGTACTAGATTTGGTACATTCCCACTTGACGGCCGCTCATCAAGGGATTGGGAAAAGTCTGTTTGGTTGTCCCCAAGTTCTAACGGCCTGCAGTCTTTGCTGAACATTATGTCTTGGCGTGTGATGTCTGCCAGAAGACTGCAGCCACTCTGGTTCCCCCAGCTCCTTGCAACCCGTACCGATTTATCGAGGTCCCTTTCTCTAGAATAGCCATGGACATAGTTGGCTGCTCGAAACATCTAAGCTGGGGAATAAATACATTAATTTTATTGATCTGGGACTATGCCACCTGATATCCCGAGGCATTCCCCCTTCGCAGTAAGACCAGCCAGCAGATTTTTGAAACATCTACTTCCCTTTCTTTCTAGAGTAGGATTCCTGAAAGAGCTTCTTATTGACCAAGGCACCACATTAATGTCCCATCTGATGCAGGAGATAAAGGAGTTACTCAACATTAAAACCCTGCGGACATCCGCCGATCATACCCAAATAATCTGGTTGGGCGAAAGGTTTAACCAAACACTGAAAATAATCCTACATAAATTGGTAGAAACCGATGGAACGATTTGGGACATAATGATTCCCATGGCTTTATTTGCAGTTTGTAAGACCCCTCAGGCCTCCCTCAGATATTCCCCTTTGAGTCCCTCTATGGGAGGACACCTTGAGATATTTTAGACCTGCAGAAAGAAACGTGGGTCTAGAGAAAGGAAGATATCTTTCACAGACTGATCAAAAATGGAGAGCCCGTAAGGCGGCAGTAAGAGAGATTGTGAAACACCAGTTAAGCCAACCCCAATAATATCATAAGGCAATCTATAATAAACACACTGTGGACAGGTCCTTCTTGGTAGGCCAATCTGTCCTAGTAATCCTTCCAACCTCTGAAAATAAGATGGTTTCTAAGTGGTAAATCCATATAAAATCTTGGAGAAAGAGTCCCTTAAATTACTTGGTAACGTCCGAAATACCAGCTATATCATATAAAACTACTGAAGGAACGGAAGGTAGACCCTAGCGAGACCACCATGATCACTATGGCTGCCCTCCTCACTGACTCTGAAATAGAACATCAGTTAGATTCTTCCATCATTACCCACATCTCAACAAGATCTTATTGACTTACGATCAGTTTCCTGAAGTATTTTCAGAAAAACCAGATAGTCACTAATTATTTCCATTATATGCGAACACCTGCATGGAAAACAATCAACCTAAAGCTTTTTCGAATTCCTGAAGCCAGGAGGAAAATAATCAAAACGGAAATGGAGATGTTCAAGGCTAATATCGAGTCCTCAGAGTCTGTATTAGCAATCAAATGGGCATTTGCATTTGAGATACTACCTTTTAGAGTCCGTTTTGCATTTTCATCCGAACAGTTGTCAATCTGTCCATCTACAGTGAAGATGGTTATGTACAACTGCCAACGATTAAAAAATGTTAAACTCCAATTATTTAGTTTACCTTTGTATTTTTTGTTAAATTGCAGTTGGAGGGAGAGTGGATTGACATGGAAATAACATATTTTACTCTGAGGTTGTGATCAAGCAAATTGTACATTGTTATTCTCTGATGCAGCACTCCACAAAGTGACTGCAAAATCTCCAGCTGCGTTGTCTTCCTCAATTCTGGTCATTTAAACTGCATGCTACATGATGAGTCCAATAACCGCTGGGGCGAGCTGACAGAAATGGCATGGGAAACTTATTAATGGTTGAAAAATTACCAAGTAGAATTTGTAACAGTTTAAACATGTACTGGCTAAATCATGGAATTAATGTGCGCTAAAAAGGGGAGCGCAAGTGTGAAAATCGCAGCACACGCGTGCCAAAGCAGTGTACGCAGCCGTTTGTCGATTCATGGAATGCGCTGCGCGTGGTTTACCTGAGATGTGCGCTGAATCCGCGTGTGGCGCACAAGTCATTGCGACATCCCGAAGGCTGTGCGCGAGACGGCCAGATAAGGCGCACACAGTGCAGAGCACATACCTAAAAAGGGAGCGGAACACGCGCAATGGGGAACACGTGAAAATGTGGGCGTTGCGGTGGAAGTACCGCTGCTAAATCCTTGCAACGCCCACACGCGCTCTAACACGTATTCATGGAATCGAACAGGGGAAACCTGCGTGCCATAAAAGAGGCACTAATCTGGAAACACGTGAACCAGGCGGAACCAGGCGGAACCAGGCGGAACCAGGCGGAAGCGGCGCCGCGCAACATAAAAGTGCGCGCAAACAAACAAGCTCATACGCTACGATGAATGTACCGTTCCTCGCAGCAGTGGTCGTGGGACACAGCAGCAGGAGGAGGAGGATAGCCAGGCCCCACTTTTTATTTTTTATTTTTTTTTATTTATAACCCAGGACCAGCCTTTTTGGGATGCCTGATGACCAGGTGTATGGCAGGTACAGGTTTCCACCCCATAACATCCTAGAATTGGTTACTGAGTGGGAGGATGACCTCACATCACCCACCTTGTGCTCCCAAGCACTGAGCCCCTTGGAAAAGGTGCTCAATGTACTGCATTTCTTGGCTACTGGGTCATTTCAGCGGAAAAGTGCCATAGTTGGGGGTGTCTCAGGCCACATAGCCACGCTGCCTACACCAGGTGTTGGCAGTCATGACTGCAGCCCCTCTCTGCAGGCACATATACATGCCCAGAACACCCGCAGAAAGGCAGGCCGTGGTCCAGGACCTTTACGGGGTGGCACACTTCCCCGAAGTGCTAGGTGCCATTGATTGCACCTATGTGGCTCTACGTCCTCCTAGGGCCACTGAACACATCTATCGAAACCGCAAGCACTGGCATTCCATCAACGTGCAGGTTGTATGTGATGCCAAGGGAATCATCACCTCTGTATATGACAACTATCCAGGGTCCAGTCATGATAGTTTTATATTCAGGATGTCACCCCTAAACCGGGACCTGGACCTGGGAGGCATGGCGACACAAGGCTCATTGGTGAGTACAAATGACCCTGCACATGCATGCATGTCGGACACTGACAAATGACAAAACCCAACTGACAGCCATTATCTCCTCCCCATGGGACAGTGCCTACCCTCTGAGCACCTACATGACGCCAAAACGGAACCCCACCACACCACCCCAGGTAAGTTACAACGCAGCCCACATTGCAACCCGGGGCATAGTGGAGCGCACACTCGGAGTGCTGAAGTCATGTTTCCGCTCCCTTGACCGCTCTGGTGGCCAGCTGCTATGTGCGCCCCCAGAAGTGTGCAGGATCATAGTGGCAGCATGTGTCCTGCACAACGTTGCAACCTGGCGGGGCGGGGCGGGGCGTGTCGGTAGACATGGTGCCCTCCACATCCCCAAACACATGCACGGCTGCTCCGCATGGGAGGGGAAAGGGCACGTGGTGAGGCAGCCCGTACCCAGCTTGTGGCTACTTTTTTCACCTAAAATCCCACCCCTGTGGGGTGCACACAGGCCTGGCACATATCAGCTGACCATGGATGATGACAAAAGGACAGTCAACTGTCACAACCATACCACCCTGAGATTGTTTTCCTGGAAGTGCTACATTGTGTGCTTCCCTAGCTACTTGAACAAACCCAATGCTGTGTCCGTAAAAGGCACATATTCATGCTGCATGAAGGACTACCCCCTTGCAAAACAGCACATCCAAATAGTGGTATGCCACCAAACCCCATCTCAGCCGCCCAAGACACCATGGCATGGCATGGCATGCAATGTCAAAGCAACGTCAAAGCAACCAAATGAATGCACAACATATCACACAAGTGTCACAGAGTGCACCGTCACAAATGGGAACAGGCCACAGATAATTCCCTGTCACTTATGAAAAAGAAACCGCACACATGAACAAATACTTACCAGGAAGACAAAACATTAATACAGGACCCAACAGTGGCAACGTATGACAGTAACCAATCACAATAGTGTAAATGTCACAACCTGACAAAGGCAGCACATCGACCCCTTCCATCTCCAGTGTGTTGCTGGTAGGCAAATGTGGCAGGGTACTGCATACAACATGAACTGCATCTGCAATGGAGATAGGCAAGTTAAGACATGAAGAAGCTACATGCAAATATGCATAATGGGCAGTATGGAATACAATATACACATGAACCATCCAGTGGAGAAATCCACAATCTCTACTTGGGGTGTTTACACAGTATGGACTACAGACTGGCCACACAACTGATGGAAGCCCAATGCCTCTGTGTAAGTTACTGACACCCTTGCGAGCCCATGGAAAGGGGAAGCAGGAGTGGCATATGTGTCTGGACCCCAACCTTCAAACACAGGACAAGCCTGCATGGGCCCAGCTGGAACACAGTGGATGCCTACGGGTGCCACACAAAGCAACAAACTGTACCATGAATGTACAATATGAAAAAAGCCTTAATCAACAAAAAAGGAAAATAAAAATAAAATAAAATAAAATGAAAATGAAAAATGGCCATGGTTCGACCGGGGGGGGGGAGGACCACCCAGGTGGGAGGAAGTACAGGGTGCACCCAACACCCACATGCGTGGATGTTGAGAAACAAAAAAACCTCCATGGGCTCATGGCCTGCACGGCTACCCGATAGTGGGAGAACTGTCATCACCCTCTGGAAGGTGTGCGTGGTATGGGAGGCAGACCACCCGAAGCCCTGGCTTGCTCCTCCATGGCAGCAAGCATGCGGGTCTGAAGGGTTTGGTTCTGCAGGATGATGGTCCGAAGATCCCCATGCAGCACCTCATGGGTAGCACGGACTTCTGCCTGGAAGGCTGCACGTGATGCCCGGATCTCCTCACGGGTTGCCTGGAGCTCAGCTGAGATTGTGCGTGTTAGCTGCTCCAGCTGCTGTTCTGACCTTGTACTCTGGGACACCAAGTGCAAGCAGAGTAGTTCTGAGGGAGGTGTTTTCTACCCTCAGGGCATCCCTGTGGGCCTGTGCCTCTGCAGATATGGCTGTGCGCAGAGCCTCCAGTTCAGCCCGTCAGTCCCTGTTGGTGGCCAACATGTCCTCCCTGTGTGAGCGGCACGTGGACTCTGTTGCCTGCTGCTGGAGCTCCACCTGCCTTTCTGGGGGGAGAATGGAAGTGGCCACCCTATCCACAGCCTGAGCCATCATCTCACACGATGCCCCCTGTTGTTCTGCAATAGCATAAATGGAGTTCTCCCACACAGTATTGCCCGGCGGCGCACTGCCACCACGTTGCCGGACACCACACCTGTTTGCCCCAAGGTGACGTTCACCTTGCTGTGCTGGCACTGCCTGAGGCTGCAGGACTGCATTCCTCCTTTGATCTGCTGCCCCAGGAGTAGGAGAAAATATTGGGGAGTGTGACCCTGCATCTGTAACCGCCACAGGTGGACATTCCAACACTGAATGGGCCATTGAGGGGTCTACCCCCCCAGTGCAGGTGCGTTGGACAGAACAGCATCCCTGCCAGAAACACTCACCTGCGACGGGACATTTGTCTCCATGTCTGATTCAGCACCTGAGGCATGGAGGTCTTCGGAGGTGTACCCAGAGACACCCGGGGACAGGATGGTCTGTAGGGCTAATGGACTTTCGTGCACCACCACCCCACGTCCTCCACTGGTGCCTGGTTGGTGCTCTGAGTACTCCTGCCCCTGTGCCACCTCCTCTTCCACAGCATCTAGTGCCTCATCGCCTGCACAAAAAGAAAAGTAATGAAGACATGCATGAACAGCATAGCCGACACACATGGGCATCACAATCTACACATCAAAAACATTAATGAGACATGTCACACATGACACAAACTCTGGCATGCATTCTGTGCCAATGAAGTGGAAGGGGACCCTGAAAACAGACACTGAGGACTCCAAAATGGAAAAGTAACACACGTGCTGCATGGTGCATACCACCTGCATCACACATTAGCCTGTGAATGGCATGGACAATCCACAAACCTGACACATGTTGGCACACAGATGGCACGTAGCATAGCCATGGCAGAACTGACAAGGACACCCAGATGTTATTAAATCAGTACTGTCCCCATCCATGTGAGACGGACGCACATCATCAAATAGAACATGCAAAAGAGTGTGCCAAAACACACATGCATCACACGCTGCAACAACACCAGTGTGTTGAAATACAGTGATGGGAGGCACATAGATACAACAATGGTCACTTGAACATGACACAAGTAAATTGTCATGTTGAACATTCAAACAGGGCTCACAAGTGATCGGGTGCAGTGCATGTGTAGGTGCACAGCAGTCTATCAGCCTGATTGATGAAATCATTTGCATAAAAAGTGAACAAGTGTGGGGCTTTGTGGGGGGAAATCCCCTGTCTGAAGTATGGCGATTTTGGCCTAGAACCGCACACAAGTTTTTATTATGCAAATGATTCCATCAATCAGGCAGAATGAAGAGAAAAACTGTATTAAGAATGTAGTGGCATGATGCCAGTTTAAGGGCAAGTGCAGTCATAATGTGCAACGTGTTTTTAGCGGTCAGTAGGGATACAGTGAACCCCAAACCAAAGGGGTGGCTTGGAGGCACTAAATGGATCACATATAGCAGTCATGACTACACAGCCTGACCTGGTACTCAATCAGAACACATCACCCAAGCAACATACACATGGTCTGTACACACGCATGGGCACTCACCGGACATTGTCTCACAATCTGGTAGGTCTCCCACGCCTTGGATCTGATCCTCTGCTATGAACCCTCCAGCAATTGCCTCATGTTCTGTGAGTTCATCCTCCTCTGGTGGAGACCCACTGCCAGTCACCAGAGTAGAGGCGTAATTGGAAGCCAGCTTGTTTTTTGCTCGGCGTTTGAGGTCATTCCAACGCTTTGAGCAATCATCAGCTGTGCGCTTCAAAAATCCAAGGGAACTAATCTGGTCCGCGATGCACTGCCAGTGGGCCCTACGCTGAGCAGTCGTATTCTTGCACCCTGCAGTCACCAGCATGTCGCGGCCATGTGCTGACACGTAGCCCACAAGTGCATCTAGTTCCACATCATTGAAACTCTGCTTACTTGACGTGCCGGAGGGGGGAGCCATGTCTGGGGTCCCAGCCTGTTCCGCAAGAGCACGCTTATTCCTCTTCAGAGGTGGTGCGGACCCCGAGTGACTTAGCCGCTCTGGTCTGTAGGGGCTGAAGTGCAGGTGGACTAGCCACTGGAAGCAGGCAATGGCACGATGACCAAAGGTCTCACTGCAGGCATTGGCTGCTGGGTGCTGTTGCCAGGACCAAGTGGAAAAACTGCCTTGGTGTGATGGTCTGGAACCAACACTGTCCCGGCTGAGTGACTTAGAGCCAGGGTGGATTGAGCTGCAGCTGCCCCTGCAGCCTCACCCTGGCCACTCGGGGCAGCAGATGACATTGCTGCCCCAGATCCACATGGCCTGGTGATAGCAACTTTCACTGCCTCACGTGGCTTTGACTTCGTGACACAGAAGTCAGCCTGTGAGTCATCCCGTGCCAGTTCTGTGACCAATCCGGGCCAGGTTAACAGGGACTGAGCTGGGATGATGTCAGCTGCATCTCCCTGACCCACTTGGGGGGTGGGGGGCATAGGTGTCCCTGAATGGTCCTGGACACACTGCCCTCTTGGGCCCCCCTGCCCACGTTGCCCACCAATGCTACCTTGGCCACTCTGCTCATCTTGGCCACGTCCCCTACCGCGGACACCTCTTGGAGGTCGGCCACCTTTGCCTCCCTTAGCACTTGGTCACCTCCCAACCATGGCACTGATGTTGTTGTGCGAATGGGAGGTGCAGAAAACAATTGTCCTGGGCAATCTGGGTGAAGGGGGCAGGGTACTAGATGGAATACGTACCCCTGTGTTCTTGAAAGGCTGTCTGTGACCCCTGGGGGGGGGGGGGAAAAATGACGGGTCACACAGGCACCCCAACATTTTTTATAACGTGCACGCGACCCCTCGGTAACCCACGTGCCTGGAATGAAGGACCTGCAGTACGCTGTGGCACCCAGAAACACAAAAAAAGCGTATGTGTGGTAAACGCAGGCTACAGTGACCTCTGAATGGGTACGCGACACACGGGGGCAACCACAGTGGAAAAATGTGCGCGACTCACCGTCTGCCTGGAAAAAGAATGGGAAAAAGACGCGCATGGGCAACACCCGCGCCAAAAGAAGAATTGAGCTCTGCCTCAGTAAACAAGGAGTACGCACTGCATCCGCTGTGAAGTAATCGTGTGTGAACTGACAAGAAGTACAAGAATCACCTGCTCGCTCTCCACAAAAAGCACGTACAAGAAAATGGTGTCCTACCTTAACCTTTAACCCCTGCCCACAGAAACGCCCATGCGTACCACGTCACTAACGCGCTAAGGGCCTATCCTCGAATTACATGCAGTCACACTGTTTTTCACATGCCAAATCACCACGCTCCTGCCCAGAAGGCTATTTTCCTGCCCCGCAGAGCCCTGAACTGCCTCCCACGAGCCATCAGCTGCTGCCTGCTGGCCACGTGCCCTGCTATTTGGTGCCTGCACGTCAGCCATCTGCAGGGGTCCAATTGCTGCGACCACCCATGCTGGAACAGAAGACTCCCGACTGCAGTTCCATCGCTCCACAGCCCAGCACCAGGACCCAGTTGCCCACCTACACCTGCCTCGGGGTTGCAACGTCAGGCCAAAATCCATCTGAGACCAGTGCCCCCCACCACCGGCAGACAGGCAGAGGGCTGCCAGCTTCACTGCAGGAGAAGTTGGCATCCTGATGGAGCAAGGCTTGGTGCATTATGATGCCCTCTTCGGACGAACACGCGTCGACAAGGATGGACGTCCATAAGCACTGGGAAGACTTCAGGTCAGGACCCTCAGGAAGGCCTGGTGCCTCTTGGATGCAGTGGGGTGCCGGGTCCGCCTTACCACCGACCAGATGAGGGTTCTGGAATGCATTCACCAAGCGCTTCACCTCCAGGTCCTCGAGAGGCAGACCCGTCTGGAGTTGAGCGCTAAGCGTCCATGTGTACTCATTGGACGCAGTGCATGTTGAGGTGTGCCAGGAGTGTGCAGCTTGGACATGTCTGAAAAGGCCCATGTATGGATGTGTATCTGCAGGGACATGACCGTGCTACATGTGAGTCCAGTCATGTGTGATGCACATCAATGGTGTATGTGTTCCAAAGCATGATGCACAACTGCATGTGGAGATGCACACATGTTAGCATTTCTGTGTATGTACTATGCCATGGTTGGGGTGTGACACATGGATGCTGGTTCCACCTTCATGTATGTGTACATGTGCGTGTTTGACATGTGTTGGACTGTGATATCCCATGGATGCATGTGACACAGACATGTAGGAACCCGATTGGCAGATGTGACATAATTGCAGATGATTGCACTGTGACAGGTGCTGGAGTTGTACAGATACATGTCTGTCTGGTGGCGTGTGTGTGTGTTCGGCACTCCCCATGTTGCTTGTTACATCATGCCAATCTTGCTGTTGTGTGTATGGATGCTGCTGCCTGCTGCACGATTCCTGTTAATTTGCATGTGTGTGGGTTAAAATTATATGAGTGTTGGGGAGTGTGATGCCATGTGTGAAGTTGGACACTACCACTCATGTGCAACTGTCATGTGTGTATCCGACCATTGTACAGTGCCCTGAAGCCTGTGTTCTGTCTCTCCCTGTCTGCAGCGTCGACTGATGAAGAGGGCGGAGACGGTGCTGTGGAGCACAGCGGCAGTGATCCAACCGCCAACCGGAGATGCAAGGCCCAGGTAGTGTTATCTTCCGGGAGTGAGGAGTCTGGTGCCGTGTCCATGGCCGCAGCTGCCGAGAGAAGTACCAAGAGGCGGAGTTTGGAGGTGGACTCCTCGGCAGCAGTAGGGGCAGCTGAGCCCCCACAGGGGCCTACAGAGGAAAATGGCAGTGTCATCCAGGTTGATGGGGGGAGGGGGGGTTTGCTTGAGGAGGAGACCGTGGAAGCCCCACGCACGGGGCCTGGAAGGGGGTGGGATTCCACTGGTGCTAGTGCTGCAGTCCAGTGGCAGGGACAGGAGGCAGCACTGGCTGCCGCAGAGGTGCCTGTGTGTAATCCTGTCCCCGATCCTGTGACTGAATCATCCAGCACCAGCAGGGATGCCTCCGTCCAGACCTGTTTTCAGGGAGGGGATGCGCAAACAACTGGCCTTCCTCTCCCTGCAGACGTTGCAATCCGTGACCGGATTGAGCCTGTCCTAGCTGGGATGGCGTTGCGCCAATGTGGTATTCGGGATGACGTGCAGGGTTCTCGTCTGGACAATGCACGCCATTTCGAATATAGCTCTTTGGCCGGGTCGACCTACTAGGACAGGTCGTCGGGCACTGGGTTCATACGTGTGCTGGATCTTCTTGCGACCCCCCCCCACCCCCCTTCCTCAACTGAACCCCCTATGCGCCAGTCGTACTCCGTGTCATCTTCCCACCCAAGTATCACCTGGGCCCCCTGTGGAGCTGCTCCTGAGCCAGTGGCCAGGCTGGTAGAGGACACATCCCTGCCACAGTCGGTAGTCGGAGGTCCAGCAGGGGTGTCCACCCCACCAACTGGACCCCAGCAAGAGGACGTGCAGGCATCAACAGGCAGGGCACGTGCATGGCAGCATCGGGCTCCGGGTGGGAGCGATCATGGCTCGGGGCCATCAACATCCCAGGGGCAGGCATCGGCCGGCGGACCCATGATTGGGAGGGTCTTCCGTGTGGCAGCGATTGGGCCAGCAAATAGATGCGGAGCGGTGGTGGGCAGAGAGGGCATGGCTCACAATGGTCAGGGCGGAGAACTCCATGCACCGCGCACTGAGGCGGGCTAAGTGCCTCAAGGCAACTCGCAGGGAGTTGGAGGAGGCCATGGCTGCATCCCTGCGAGCCCTCAGGGCCAGGGAAGAGACCCGCCTCTGTGACATTGAAGTGGAGTTCGATGATGCCCTGGTCCGGGACATCAATGAGTAGTGAGCCGTCGGACTGGCCTGCTGCCTTTGTAAATAGTTAAGTAGGTGTAGGTTTCCTTCTTTTTTTTTTTTTTTTTTTTTTTTTTTTTTTTTTGAGGCTCATGGACTATGCCCCGCCTTTTTGTAAATAGTTATTTATTAGTTAGGTTTTACGTATCGAGGGGGGTGCGCAGGGAGATTTTCACGCGTTCTGGCTGCCGTGAGCGGGCTACCCGTATTCAAGGGGGCGCGCAAGTACATTTTCACGCGTTTTGGCTGCCGTGAGCGGGGTACGCGTAGTTTTTCACACGCTTGCAGTGTAGCGGGCCTGTAAGATGGTCATGTCACAAAATGGCTTGGGAAATCCATGAATACGCGGTGCGCCAGAATGCTCTTTAGCGCGCACGCTCCTCTGCGCTGAATTCTATAAATTACCCCCGTAATGTTTTTCTATTCGAATAACTCCAGTCAGTCAGTTTGGATGAGTGGGTCAACAACCTACTTAGCTCTAAAAATTATTTGAGCTGCCTAGGAACAATGCCACATGCCTAACGCCGTGTCTTTGCGAATTTGGTAATTGGCTTCAGTGAGCAACTTGTTGGCTAGAAGTTCGTTTTCAGAGCATGGTTGTCTTTCTTGTGAAGTGAAAGGGATACGAGTGCTTACGGACTGAATGCCAAGGTGATGAATGCCATCAAGCTTTGAGTGCTCTAATAAGCTTCATGGATAGATATAATTTGCTCGTGGCATATGGATATGTCCAAGAGCAACATGCACTGAGAGAACAGTTTGTACTTTTAGCTATTGGCCGAAGGACTAATGCTGCTCAAGTTGACTGGTATACTAATGGCTGCACACCCATGAGTTAATTACCAATTTATATATCTAGTCACTGTATAACATTGAGAGATGTTCCTCTTCCTTTTTTCTGTACTGGTGTCTTGTCGTTCGTTTAACACTTTCACTACTTTTGTGAATAACTATCCACTTGTCTCATTTATCTATTGTTTTTGTTGCTAGCCAAACCATCTGGTGGGTTTAAAGCGGAGTTATATTAAACTTTACTTCCTGACGGTGGATGACCTGGTGAAGGTGAGGAAAGAGATCTCGCCAGCAGTGAGGAAGAATAAAGAGCGTGATCATGCCAGTGATACCTACACCGCTATGCTGTCCAGGTAATTCGCTGCTCGATATACTGCTTTTCTAACCTTGTCTCTCACTGCTGAGTGGCGTTCTGTTCTTTTAATGCAACTCTTCGAATACTGACATAATGTCCACCCAGTGCTCTCCCAAAGTACCTCCAACCACAGTCATGACAATTAAAGGAATAGTGCGCTCAAAAGTTTTATTGTCCCGAGCATTCGGGCATATGGTTTTAAGCAAACTGTGATCGATCGTAAAAACATTTCCTATGCACCTTACCTTAGTTTTCCGCACATTTACACATGCAAAATCAATGAGCGGGGAGCAGCCATCTTGTGCTAATCTTATCCGTGGATCGATAGCACTAAGTTCAAGTGCCCCTGCGGCACTAAATCATATCACCCACCCCTGAAGCTGACATCACTATTCCTAGCTATAATTCTCCACCTATTTTCATGTCATTAGTGGGCAGCATAGCCAAACATGCCCAGTCATCACCTACGTTATAATGCCAGTTGACTCAGAACCCGGAATATCAACATACACATCCTCTCACAGCACAGCGTGTCCCAAATCCGAATAGAAAACACTATTTTTAAAGGAAACATCAATACTCTGCAATTTACAATGTGCCTTTATTTCACAAAAAACACTCTTAGAACATCCAGTGTTTTCAATTTTCCAGCAATTATTGAAAGTCCTTGGGTTATAGTATCAAAACTTTATCATGAGGCACACAGTGTTCCTTTTGGGAGAAGATGCGCATTTGACACCTTAAATCGCAAGGCTTCGGCATCTGTTTCTTGCTAGTCCACTGTAAACGATGACAGGTTGCTCCTTGTCGGTGGTACCGCCAAAGGGTATATCGGTCCCGGGCGATCGTCCCACATCAGCGTAATCTAAATCAATCCGTTTAGGCGTATCTCCCACAGTTGGTATCTGGAAGCGATGGCATTCGCAGAACGGCAAAATGTAGCTGTGTAGAAAACATAATAAAAAGTATATTTTAGTAGCAGGTAGCAGTTCTTTATTCAAATGTATCCATTTACCCTGTAATTCTGCACCAGTGTGAAACTTAATAACTAACACAAACCACAAACAATGGAAACACACAGATGCGGACAGTCAGTGTGAAAAAAACACAACCGGTTATCATGCCATGTTCTTTCTAGTGAGGGGCACTTGCTACCTTTTTTTTTTAATATGTAACTGAACTGGAAAACATAAAATTTCGACAAGCGAACCAAGTCCCCTTTGGAAACGTTCTGCACACGGCTCATCCAATAATACAACGTTGATGGCACACACTGATATGCCATGGGTCGAAGTGGTTTAGATATCACATACAGGTTTTGTTTGTGGGTTGTCGATGGATAACAGTCACAATATGCTCCAACTAACAACCCATAACGATGTAAGCAAGCAATACCGGTCAGAACATGAACATTTTAGTAGTTCCTCTTTAAGCTCATCTTTAAACTGAATAGTTAAAGTTACATAATATTTGGTATTTCCATTCTCTTGGCGTAATGCAGTGTCTGCTCAGAAAAATGGTTTCCATAGAATGAAAATAAATGTTCCAATGTCCAGTTTTAAAATAGTGAATCTTATCATTTTTTGTGGGTATTCAACACCTTCCGGTCTTCAAGCCATAGCGAATCCCCCTTTCGTCCCAGGTCGAATAACAATTGAAGCTCCTTTCCAGCATGTATGCCTGGTCTGTTTCGTTTTTGTGAAGTGAAGCCATAAATCTAAAACATACTGTACAAGACCCGTCGGTGTGAACTCCACACAAGCAACATCAATCGAAGCGACCTTCACTCCATGGGAGCGATGAGCCCAGCCGACCAATGGGGAATTCGAAACATGTTAATAAAATTAACAAACTGTTTGCTGGCATCCACCAGCTACACTGAAGGTCAGTAAAACGGATAATACAAGCCACTGAAAGTCTGTGTAACCTAAGATTACATTTGTGTCTGTCTGAAACAGAACTTGATAGCATATCATATTATATTGCATTTATAATGCGTCAATGCACAAGTGCTTCAAGGTGCGATGACGCAATGCAGGGGGAACAGAGGGAAGACTGAGACAAAGATCTCACTAGTGTTGGGAAGCAAGCCCCTCCACCCTCTCCTCGTTCGCCACTCTCAAAACATAACATATGTAATAACCAAGGGGGGGTGTAGCCAGCCCCTCCGACATTCCATTACACCACACCCCATTTCAAATAACACATACACTGTAGTTTCAAGCCCAGCATTAGGAAACAATTTTGAAATAGTCTGAATGACATAGCCCGAATGACATCTTTCTACTAGGCCCAAAAATCCATCTCTGTGCAAATGCAGCTCTCCCATCCACAGCGGGTCGCTCAGCTAGCCCACACCATCTCCTCCCCATTGCCACGTCTGCGCACAACCTTTTCTCGCTGAGGAATGTGCTCTGTGGATAACGTGAGACACTGACCAGTCATAAATCCAAAAGCCCATTCATCTCCACTGAACTTCCCATGCTGGAACAACCTCCGCCCCGCCAGGCCTACGCCCACCTGCTCAGATCCTGCAGTTCCTTTCATGCTGATATCCATCTGACCCTCCCGTGCCCTGATCAGTAAAGGACCCAAATCACAGCCCTTATCCCATGTAGTAATATAGTCTCCCAAAAAGCAACACATGTCTACCTATATCCTGAGGATCCAAGCAGGGCAGATGACTGCGCAAGTCCAGTAGAGGGGGAAAGTGGAAAAGAGCGGGGCAAAAAGTTGATGAAAAGGGTACATTTAAAAAGACAATTTAGGCCACCATAGCCATGCACTGCATGTGTGGATGGGGTTTGGGTGTAGCAGAGGGATTTACAGGCACCTAGCAACCACAGACATGTATGTTATTGTTCGAGAACCAGTAATATAAATTAAGGGAAGGCAAAAGATATAAATGAATGATTAATAAACCGAATTAAATCTGCGTTATTAAACACTTCTTAATACTTTTTGTAGCATTGAAAGTCGACGTTAATAGCATTCCATTGTTGGTGTACGATGTACAAACATTGGGTAACATATCCCAAAAGATATAGTGAGCACAGTAAGTGCAAATCATTTATACCGGCAAGTCAACTGTTCAACAAATTCAGCTTTAGGTGGACAGGGCTAGTTTGCAATGTTTTGTGGCATTGTATGTGTCCTAGGAACAAAATCAGTACCCATTCCATGAGTATGCATGGCCAACACAGTCAAAGTGAGATCTTTCACAATATCGAATTCCATTTCCTGTTATACTGGCTTTGCCACCCATTTTTTGCTTTGTTTTGCAAAGGCCAAGGTGTAATGAAGCATCCCAAAGTTTCCGGCAGTTCTCGATTGTTCTCTATCTAGGTTCTCGTTATGCGCTAATACCGCTAGTAAGGTTCTGGCTTGCATACAGTCTATGCCGAAATGCACCTTTTGGGCCTGTACTTTAGGCACATATTGTGGAACACATCTAACTCTCCGGTGTGACAGAATTCTTTGTCATACCAGATCTTCTCAAGAGCTTTGTGTGGAGGTGAACATGGCACCAACCACCTTGCGTTCTTGCTCCTCTGATAACGTTCCGTGTGCACATTCGTGAACATGTTTTCTGTCCATGAGTTAACGTTGGAACAGTGGTGCATCAATGAGGGCCATTTTTCAAGTAGAATTTCCACAGACCCATCAAAAGTTTTGGAGCTCCACCAAAGATGGTTGCTGAAAGACTGAGACCACTATGAAATCTATTCGGAACCCCTTTTTATTTTTTTATTTTTTAACCCTTTTTACCAGCAGCTGTGATTTTTTTATTTTTTTTTATTTTTTATTCACCGATATGTGCTATGCATCAAATGGATGACAAATGTTTGGAAACTGCTTGCGCATGGCCTTGGCTATGGAAACATGTCTGTCAGTGGCTATGAGGTCTATTTGCATTCCCCTCGATTGAAGATGTTCAAGGGATTTTATGAAACTATGTTTCTCCATGGCCACTGAGTATTTACATGGGGACACCTGCACAAGCTCCGAACTCACAATTTTTTCTAGTTTCCATGTTTTGAAAGTGGTATGTGCAGCACTTTTCTAAAAAAAGTGGACAGGGCTGTCACACTGTCCATCGCCAGCTAGCCTGAACCGTTTGCCAGAGAATGTGCTTTCAATTGACATCTGTTCAATTTTCCAGGCTTGACTAACAGCAGGCAATAAGAATTCTCTTTGATGTTTGTAGTACTGGGTTTTAGCAAGGAACTGAACTCCCACAAATTGACAGAAAATTGACATTTTACTGAAAGTCGACCCACTGAAAAGTAAAGCTGCTGAACATAGATTTCCAGCTGGCACTTTGACCAGCATCGGTTGTGCGGATCATGAAAATGTATGATTGAGGTGGACACAGCTGGCTTGGATTTTCAGGTTAGTACCTTGTAATACACGAGACATGTACACCAATGAATGCCTGCATATTTTCCCACTCAATGTATGGGCGGGTATGCCCAGACGTGGGTCCCGAGCCTGCCGGGCCTAGAGACCCAAGCTACTCCTCACTGATGACGCCCAACAAGGCTGAAACATGTCTGGGGATGCTTGTGGTCTCATGCAGAAGGGATGTGACCTAGCAGTTCGGGCTGCACTGCCCCTTTTGGGGTAGGACCAAGCCTGATTTGCATATGGTTTTGCCCCTTCTGTAATTGCTTGGCAGACTGAAAAACGATGGTTTGGAGGGTTGCCCAGAGCTTTGCCCGTGGCTATGATTTATTCAAAACCTTCCAGCCATCACCTTTTCGTTTTGCTATGGACACAATTCAGCATCAGTATGTCGTCTGCCAGGCAGCTGTCCAATACGATCTATTTTTGATCTTTTATTAGCCAATCGTTCTGCATGAATGTGGTTTGTGACTCAACTGTGGTGGACAAATTACCTGAACTAGCCAAATTGAAGTTGAGATCTTTGGCAATTTCATCGGGCAATTGCGTTGAAGCTTCAGTGTCCATTAGTTCTGCTTGTGTTATTTGCACACGAATTGGAGAAACCGTCAAATTTGAATGTTTATTGGGTGGAATTTTTTTTTTTTTTTACAGGTGTAGACTGCGTCAAGTGGTCTGCGAGGAATTCCAATGCATCTTCATTATATTCAGTTTCATCTTGTCGAGTTCTCACATTGTAGCAATGGTCCAAGAACACTTTTCTGGCTTTGCCAGTCACATTCAATTCACTTTCAGGCCATTGGGCTTAAGCATCACAAGTCTGCTTATTGACTGGACCACAATGCACCTCAAATAGTAGTAGCTCCATGGTGAAATCTGTTTGGCAAGCGACATCTTTGGTTTTATTTGTTGTCTGTCTTTATACTTCGCTTCCTTCTGGGCCTCTAGGAGATGTGTTGTAAAAACATGTTCAATGTATAGCACACATACAGCAGATGGCACTTTAAATGCAAAAACATGTTAAGAAGAAAACACTGGCCCAAACCACTTCTAGGAGACTGAATTGTTTGTTAGTTACCCTTGTTTTCTTGATTGATTTATTTATTTTTTTCTGTGAAACTGTGGTCGTCTCTAATGACCGCACCAGCAAGCTGATCCACCACCTCTGATTCATGAGCCTCCACTTCTAATTCCACACCTTTTGCACATTCCTTGAATGGAATATTCATTAAATAAAATAAGTCAATCGTATTGGAAATTAAAATCTTTCATCTCACACAGCGCTTACACGCATACAAACAGTACGTCATTTAGTAAAAATATACATTTTTAATTTCACCTGATTGATGCCAAGTGTACTTGATCAGAGATCACAGTGCAAAACATACTGATTGTGTTGTTGCCCTCAAACATTTTGCAATGTATTCTGCATTAGGGAGGAAGTGTAACGTTAGAACTGAAATCAGAAAAGTTTGAAACACTGCACGTTACCAATTACCTGATAGACTCTTGAAGTTGTTGACTCCTGAAAATAAACGGATGCAAAATCTTGCTCCTTCATTTTCAGTGCATTGTCATGAAGTGGTAAAATGGAAAATTAGATTTGCATTTGATATGTGGGAAGATCCAACTGTCGAATATGAACTTCTGCAAGTTTGTAGGGCTCACCATTGGTATACTGGACGTGTCAGTGGTTTCGTCACTTGCGATGGGTCTGTGCTTCAGTCAGTATTTTTTTCTAAAAAAATTGACATGTCAAGCAACCGATTTCAAAAACTTTATACTTCTTGTGAAGGGCACTATGTCATTGTTTTCCATGGTCATAATTACTTCATTTGAGGCTCCTTAAAGCACGGACTGATGTATAGGAAAATGTGGTATAGTTAAAATGTAATAAAATCTGATAAATATGCTAACTTTAGTACGACACATTTACACCGAGCACCAATCCGTTCATGAAGTTACCTTTTCAGTATCCCACCGCCTACAGCTAATTCATCATCCGGGACTAACCTGAGGCAGCGTGTGCATTAATGGAGATGGAATTGCATTTGGAAGCAATTTACGAAACCTTCTGGGTCGACGCTTTTTTGTGAACGTAGATTGGTCGTACATATCCTGGGTAAAGTGCAGGCTGCAGATGTGGAATCAATTGGCCCTCAAGTCTCTCTAGACAGCCTGGGCTCTACTTTCAATCTCGTCCACTGCAAAACCACTTGGATCTTAAAATTCTCTTTTCTCACACTTGGCATCAGTTGGATACCTAATGGAGACTTTCGAATGAGCACCCACGTGGTGCCGGACCACTCTGTCTACGGTATCTTTTCTTGGCCTCCCAAGGTTCATTCACGTCTTTGGTTTCCAATTATATTTGCGTCGCTAGTCTCATGAGCCTCACACACTGTTATTTTAGTTATCTTCATATAATGTTGCTGCGTGCAACCTTGCTTCAAAACACAGGCTGTTTTGGTATCGGTCTCTCCGACTCACCGGCTGTGCTGCCTTTACTGACGCTGCTTTGTTGTAGGGGCCAAGGACAGTACCACGGTGGCAATCGCTCCTCCCCGCCTTGGTTACCGATGCAGGAGAGCCCCGAGTACCTCGGAGACGCTGTGCAGGTTTGATCAGCTTTAGTTCCTGGTCTTAGGTTTCTTATTTTCCAAGGTTCACGAAAGTAACAGTCTTTAAAGGTCAAGGGCACTTCCCTCCTTGCAACCCTCTCTGGTCTCGCCGTCTTTCTCCTCGTATTAAACTGGCATGTTTTGCCTCGCTCAGATTGTGCTTTCGTGCTCCGCCTTTTATCGTGTTGGGAAGTGTGATTGAAGTCGGGTGGGTGTGTGTAATGATCCGTAATTGCCTGCCCTTGCCTGACCATTGTATTGGGATTTGTCAGGTATACGACTCTGGTGCTAGTCCGTTGTCACTCATGGTGAGCTGTCCGTGAGAAGGTGTTTGTGTCGGGAAAGGGGAGTGGGAGGGTGAGTGCTTAGGTATCCTACCTGGTAGGATGGGGGGTAAAGTTGTTACAGGGAAGGGGATGCTGTGTCTCCCCATCCAGTGTCCCATTGCCACACCCTGAAGATCAGGTGATCTTCCCGCAATGGTCCACCCCCAGGAACTGGATCCAAAAGTGATTGACGTGTCCTGGCCACCTGGACGACAGATCCCTGGGGACTAACGGGGTGATACACCTTCAGGTTTCTCAAAATAATTACTGGAAACCCTGCGAAATACGCTAGTATCTAACATGGAGTGCAGGAGCACTCAGCTACATTTACTTTATTTTCTAAGTGGTATGGCCAGTTTAGTGGATAGGTTTGGACGCAGGACTATTTTTCTTTTGTCTATTGGCGAGCACCTTATTTGTTTGATGGGAAGGGACCTCCCCTTTAGTAGTAGGGTTAGTGAGGCGTTTTCCTTTTATGTTCACTGATCACACTTTTAAGGAAGAAACATTGTAAGGACCTACCTCTGGGCCTTGGGTTGGCAGATTATTAGAGATGCTCACCCTCGGGTATCCCTGTAGTCTGTTGTCGACTGAGATTTGTGTATTTCTCTCCTACATCTGGACGGACACTGTATCAGAGCTTGTTGCTCAAGTTTCCTTCCTTCCTTGGCAAGTAATATGTGCTCCTAAGCCTAGGTAGTTTAAGTCTAGTATATCCTGGGCTTTGGTAGCCCTCCTGTATTGAGCTATAAAACTGTACTCTGTGCATATATAATAATGATTTGTTAATAACGCGTTGGCCAAAGTGCTGTACATGGAACATTTGTACATACACTTATCATCCAACCTAAATTGCTACTCATTTAACCTCGCTAGGGTGAAGGGCTTAGTTGGCCTTGCTGGGATTCGAGGCTGTGACCTGCAGATCACCCACATATCGCAGCAACAAGTGCTCAACCCATTGAGCTAGCTTATGTAGTATGTATTACTTTTTCCTAGATTGCTGTAGGAATCCTTTGACTTAATTCTGTGTGGTATTTTGGGTCCTGAATATGGTGATCATGAAAATGTAAGTGTTTTTGTCTAGGGGTCTATTCTGAACGCACCTCTAAAAGGCTAGAAGTGTCTCTGCAACCAGTTATGGGGCTTGCATTTTGCAGTCAGGAGTGAGTTGAGTCTTAACTGACCATTTACTGTTTATACGACTACAGTACAGGGGCGTAGGAGACTCATAAAAATCTGGGGGGACAGGGGACACCTTGGGGACTTTGCTTTTTTAATTTATTTATTGTGTTTTTGTTAAAGAACTTCTTTTCACAAAATTAAAATAGCAGTATGTATTACATTACATATATTTTCACTGTATAAAACAAGAGAAAAGAAGAAAAGAAAACGGAAGAAAATTAAGAAAATGAAAAGCATTTCAGAGTATAAAATCCTTCAATTTGGCGTCTCACTTCAGAAGGCTCAGTTCATGTAAAAATGTTACCACTTCCCAGGTCAAAAGGCTTTCATGGCCTGAGCATAGCTCGTCCCAAAAAGATTGGGTGTCCACCCACCATTCCTGGCTTGTCCACAATCTCACAAACTTTACAACCCTCTTAATGGGGGCTTTGCTGCAGACACAAACCACAGAGTAAAATGTTCTGTCAAAACTTGTCTACAACGAATTATTCAGCTGGTGGTGGGTACCAAAAATGCAGTTGCATCCCTATTTTAAAACAAGCGTTGGCAAAGCCAACTGTTTGGGCTTTAATGTAGGCATGGAAAAGGCACTTGCCAGGCACTGCCATAGTGGTATTAAGTACCCACTGATGGTAGCAGCTGCAAAATGGTGCGAGTACCCAGAAATTTAATAGCAGTGCCTGGCAAATGCCCAATACGTATACACAAGCAAACACTTGCCATTTCTGGCTTTTAGCAGGACGTCAGTGAAGGAAATGCATAGTGCTAATAGAGTGGCTGAAGGCATCCCTGGAAAAGACATTTGTATTACACCAGTAGTATGTTCCCAGCTCCTATTAAATTATTAACTACATCACCTCACACTGCACTTATAGTTCCTAATCTGAATTCGAGCCTAAGCAAGCTCCCCCGGCCCCTGCAATGGTTGTTTTGAAACCCCCAGGGATGAAACCAGGCTTGCACATCAATTTAGGGTGATGACAAGACTGCTTTGTTGTGGTCTTGCACTGACTGCACTAGCTTACCCCACCGTTCAGACCCTTCACCTTTCTATGTCAATGGCCAACTGACCTAATGGAAACCTAACATTCCGAAAACCATTACTAGGTATTCTGGCAGAAACATCCCACCTCCCACCGACACAACTACCCTTTCATTAGTACCTAGTGCCTTTTCAATATCGGTTTCTGGTCCCCGCGTGATGTGACAATTTCTGGTCTTGTGCTTCCTGCCAAGAGGTGTCCGCATCCTTTCCACCTTAATGACATACTTGCTCTTTGAGCAGTCCATTGTTCTTAACAGATCCACCCAGTTGTTATGGTCATGTGGACTGAAAAGACCTTGGCCCGAATTCTTGCTTAGCAGCCTTTTTCCACTCCTACACATGTTCTAAATGTCCACTACAAAACCAGCAATGCTGAAACAAATCTGTGTATCGGAACCCCACCAAATTCACACAAGAGGAAACAAATGACCAATGAGCTTTCCTAACATATCGGGTGGTTTGGCCGAAAGGGTGTGTGTATGTGTGTGTCTATATATATATATATATATATATATCTCAATGTCAAACTCTGATGTTAATCGGGCCAGGCGAGCGGCACTCTCCTTGTTCAAAGGACGAAAACAATCCATCCGGATACCGTGTCTTCTTAAAGTCAATCTTTATTTTAATCCATAAAAAACAACACAGCTAAACAGCTATTTAACAAGTAAAAGCCATAAAAAGTGAGGCTCTCCCAAAATGTGAAAAAATGTTATATATATGTATGTATTTTTACCCCTCCTGCCTGTATCCTTTATGATGTAATAAGCACAGGAATACTGACAACGCCTGTTCAATTTGAAACCCCTGTACCTTGCCTACCCGGGTGGCTAGGAATGGCCATTTGTGAGCTGGCTGATTGAAGCCTCAATCGCAAATCCTGTGCAATTATTGCCACAGCCTCCTGAATTTAAGCAAGGGGAAAATTACCTTTTTTGGACTTCATTAATAATCTTTTTTTTTTCTTTTTTTTTTTTTTAACATCCAGCTATTTCTTTGTTCTGAAAAGATTACCTACCGAAATGTAAACAAAAAATACAATTTTTGCATAAACTCTGAATGTCAAAGTAACCACTGGACCTAGATAAAGGTTCATCAGGACAGTTGTAGCTAGGTGCTGATATTTCTTTAGGCCACAGCTACTCGAAGGAGTCCTAGGCATACTATGGGCATTAATGTTCAGATTTGTCCAAAGACTTTGACTATTTGCACCCTAAATAATGGTACGTTTTAACATTTGCTAGTCTGAATTCGCGCTGGAACCCTCTTTCTACTTGACCAGAAATTCCAATTGATAGAAGTTTCTGATAACTTGCTGTCATAAGGCGAATCCAAATTTAGCACCTGTGTAGAATTGATCTTGCTGGCTCAAGTTATTTGCGCATCTGCCCATGAACTGCATAGTTTAAGGAAGTCTTTTCGCTAGTTTTGGCATAACCATGGATCTCTGTTCTTAACAGCTAATTGGTGTTCAGGGTTTCAGTGATCTCTTCATAATGGAAGCACACTACACCCTACTTAGTTTCTTGTGACAGATGTGTTGCTCTTCTCTGTTCTAGATGTGACTAATGCACTTTAACCTTTGCATCCCTTCGGTAGTGCTCTGGCTGGCAACAGCATGGCCATCGGGGAAGAAGAGGGCACCTCAAAGAAGATTTCCGATCAGCTAGATAACATTTTGGATATGCGGGAGTACGATGTCCCCTACCATGTGAGGCTGTCTATTGACTTGAAGATTCATGTGGTAAGTAACAAGCCTCAATTGTCATAGGGTTATGCATGCTGTGGATTCACAGGCTGTGATGGCATGATTGCTTACCAGCAGTCTTCATTACTCCAAGTCCAAGCTTTCCTTATCACAGTTCAAAACGCTAACCTTTAGCTGGGTATAAAAGTGTGAGGTCCCTGCAAAGGAAAGTCTGTGAGTCTAGCATAGAACTATCTATTATCTATTTTGCACTCCAACTGCCAGTGGCGAAAGGGGAACAGGGGAACATGTCAGATAATCATGCTTTTTTTTTTTAACTAGTCTGATCTATCCATCTCCCAGCTCAACTGTTACACCTTAGCCATGTCTTAAAGCCCTTTCAAACTCCTCAGTGGCTGATTGAATTGCAGACACTTCTTTTTATGTAGGCCTTAATTTGACTTTTTTTTAGGAAAGCCCTTGGCTGGCTGGTATGTTCAAATAGGCACTCCTTCTTGCCAGAGCAATCCAACTCTCTCCTTGAGGAGGGTGGGGGGAGAGGATTTGAAATACACTGTAACGCAAGTAGTTGAGGATCATGTTCTTAAAGTACAAGGCCCAACTGAGTTGGACTCCATCTTGAATTAATGTATGTTACAGTGAAGGGAAAAGAGAAACCATGCATTCTTTGCATGGTTTTATATTCTGCCACATTTGTGCCATTAGAATTCTAAACTGCTACACGCCATGCATAACTGATAATGCCATCCTGTTTCCCTAGTTGTAAGGATGGGCTCTTATGCCGTTGATTTACTCCCGTTGCAAACTGCTTTTTTGTCTAGCTGCCAACTGGGTATTTAGTCTCGAGTACTTGGGTCTGAATGGAACACAATGCACTAGTTAAGTTGAGTTTCACTTTGATGTGATCATACAAACTTCCATTTTCTACATATTGAAGTCAATATAGCCTCAAAAGATAAAGCGGTTGAACCCCGGAAAATGGGATGGGGAGGCTCACTCTTGGAAGTTACAAGGGTTCAATCTCTGCATCTGATTTGCGTAAATAACTTCCTAAAGTCTTTTTTTAAATTAAATACATATTACTTAATACCTCTCTAACAATCCTTAAACTGACCTGGATTCAGTGTTTATAATCCTTGTGTCCAAATATTGGAGTTTGAGCTAAGGTTACTTGCATAAGTCTTTCTGAAGTCTGTAATACGCCTTTGTGTAACAGTGTTAATGTTAAAGGTTCTTATACTGCGCACTGTTGCCACCTCTGTGGTCTCTTGGTGCTCAGGTGGATCTGTAATGCAAGGAGGGAGGGAGGGTGGGTGGTTAGTAGGATTGAGCGGGAAAAAGAGCAAGAGAGCTGTTGGCAGCTTCAGTTCAGAGACACCGTTCACTGAGCTTATGTGCGATTTTTGGAAGTTGAGCGTCATATTGTGATGCACAAGACTATGTGTGGTTTGTTTAGTTGTTGCAGTGTTGTGAAGTACGTGTGGTTTGTGGTGCTCTAGAGCTATGGTTGAGCTCAGAGTTTGAGAGGTGTATGCAGAAGAGTGAGTTTTTAGTATGGTTTGTTAGTGGCAGTACAATTCCTGCTGTTCTCACTGAATGTGCCACATGCCCTCCTGATTTTCTTTCTAGAATGTGGCCATTGTCATCCTCATGAGTACCTCTCGGAGTGATGGGTCCCTGTGTTCAGCCTGTGGGCTGCCTGGTCTGTGCGTCAGGCCTTTATATTTGTGTTCTTGTGTTCCACGCCTATGGTGGTTATATCAGGTTGGGCATATCGCCCCTCCCCTAATCCTTATTGGCCTCCATCAGTGGTCTGAACGAAAGGGCCCCTTCTCCCTCCCCTACTCTACAGTAGGTTCTCTCTCGGGTGGTTGCACCTCTGCTCATGAAGCCATGCTTCCCACATGGACCCCACTTGCCCTTTCTGCCCTCCACTGTAGTACTGGCCTCTCCTTGCTCCGTTAAGTACATCATATCTCCTACCCCTGAAAACCCATCTAGGTCTGTCATGTTTCCCACCCCTGAAAATCCATCTCTGTGCATTACGGTTCCTACCGCATGAAAATCCATCTAAGTGCATCACATTTGCTACCCCAAAGAGTCCATCTAGGATATACAATTGGGTAATGAGTGGCGAGGCAGTCGATGGATCACAGTGATTGCTGTACCCTCTGGCAGAAACGACTTTTACTGGATACTTGATACTGCTTACTGCAAGACAGTGTTTCAAAGCACAACAAGGTAAAAGGTAATAGAGCAAATAAACATTGAAAGTTGACGATGAATAAATGGAAACAAACAGCGGTCTTACTAGGCCTTGTGACATTCAGAACGTTCAAGTGCAGTGAAAAGAAGAAACAAAAAAGTTGTTTCTGCTGGTTGACTGCTGCAGGCTTCCCAGACGAGCACAGGCAAACAGACGAACTGCTTTTTCCGGAACTGCCATTTGCCTTGGGGCACTTAGCCTGTGGGCTGCCTGGGCAGGGGCTACCCTAGAAGGATGTTCTAAATGGGTGACTTGCCCAATCACAGGAGGGGGGGTCGGGGGAAAGGCATGGCTACTGGAAGCGGGCAGCAGGGCTGGGTGGGGAGGCGCACGTAGCGCCGGCACAGTTACAAAAACCCTGCAGATGCAGCCAAAAACACTGCGAGGGGTCTGTGGCAGATGAAAAAGGCATGAAGCTTTACCTGAAATGCCTCGATCAAAGTGGAGTGTGCTGTGCTTACAAGGCTTGAATTTTCAAGTTACATGGGCAACTGGTAGAGGAGCTGCCAGCCATGCATTTCCCCCTACAGGTAACATGGTATAATCTGCTGCATGGCGGAACCCCTCAGAGACCTCATTTAATGTCCCGTTGGCTAAAAGGAAGAAAACCTTATTCTCTTCAATCTGTTTTTCATTTTGTAAATATCAACGTAGCCATTACATTAAACAATGGTGCTATACTAGTATACCATTTAGATGCCATCTTTCCTGACATTTAAACATTCCCCCGAGATTCATGACCTTCCTTATACATTTTCTATTACATCAGCATAGCCAACCTCCCTTATTACTGTCAGAAACGAGGTTCGACCCCTATCGGCTCCTTCTGCCCGACTCTGGCACCCCCTCTTTCTTTTACATAACTTTCACACTAGCCTTTTCTCATGCGTTTTTCTTCCTCATTGGGGCTTTAGATCGGGGATGTAGTAAAGAAAGTTTAGCAATTGGCCTCAATCAATCATTCTTTCCTCTGATTCCACATACCTGTATCGTCTCAGTAGTTTACTCTCTGCCAAACCCCATCTTTTAATATCCATAACACACTGTGTAATGAGTGTACGCTAGGGGCTTTTCCGTAAAATCTCCACCCTCCTTGTCGCCAATAGCAACAAAGGTTTGGTTATTTTTTTCCTGTTCTTATCTTGTTTGCTTCCTGGTGGTTCCCCCAATAAACTGGTATTCGGGATGCATTCATAGCACCCTCCCAGGAGATTATTAATTTTTATCACCACCTCCCACCAAAATGTCTGAATTATGGAGCAGTCCGCGATCTTGTGCCAGAACACTCGCCAAATCCTTGTTGCATCTAGGACAGCTATGGCGAAGGTTCTGGTCTTTTGCATGAATCAGATTCAATCTAGCACGTCTAGATTTCTTCGATATGCATTCCCATATTTTTCTCCATACCCACGAGAATAGTGAATAGCCCAAATCCTGCTTCCGCTTCCCTCTGACCCGGAGCAGGTTTATCTTTGGGATGAAAATAAATGTAAGGTTCGACGCTGATAACCAGTTTTCAATGGCGCTAAGCAATGCGCACATAGGTTTCAAGTTTGACTCGATTAAAAATTGAAAATTCACGTTTTCTATTACAACAATATAGCTTTGATTTATTGAAAATGAGATCCAATCTCAATCTTAAGCGAAGCACACGTGATAAGAGCCATATTTTAGCAAGCCTCCTCTGTTAGGTACCCAGAGAAAGTAGGACAGCACTTTCACACCTGTATAATCAGCGAGAAGTGCCCCACTACAGTACGAACAAAAGCTTTTTTCAAATCTCTGGGACTCATTCACATACCAATTGAATGTGGCATCATACATTAGCATATTAAGGTGCCCTCTGAAAAAAATGGAGGGACTCCGTCGGCACGCGTGTACCCTCTACTTGAGCCCTGCTTAGAATGTTGCCAAGTGTCAAAGGAGAACAATCCGTGCTCAGAAGACTTCACTCGACAACTGGAAATGGGAAAGGCCCGCCTTCCAGAAACACAAGGAAATTAATTTAAATAACTGTACTTCCTCCAACCAGAACACACTCAGACGGCAGTATACGTTTACACTATTTCTTCTCCCTCTCAACCTATTCTCAAGGCAGAAGCAGCTATGTTTTCTCTGGACCACCACTGCCTGCTTCCAACCTCCCGAGTGACGTGACACAATGCAATTTAGACTCCCTGTGATTTCCTGTTTGAGTGTCAAGCAGTTAAAACCCACAGTGGTTCTCAGGGGCCAGGGGCGAGGGGCACTGACGAGAGGCTTGGGCTTGGAATAATAAAGATTACTGATAAGTAACGGCACTATTCACTCCTCGTCATGGTCGTCACTCTGAGAATGTACCAAACCAGTGCCTGATTCCTTCAAGACCTATACCCAAAACATGCACGTGCACATGCACGCCTTGATGAAAAACGATGCTTTGAGAACCATGTGCATCCGTGGTTTGTTTTCTGAGGCGCTTGTTTTAAGTGATTACAGAAGCCAGGTTGCAGGGGTAATGCCCTCTGGAGTGTTGCATTATTCCTGGCCCATTTCTCGCCCTAATCACTTTACAGTGCTAGCTTAACTTTTTTATCACGTACCAAAAACCGTAAAGCACTCTATAGTGTCTCTACCTGCACCAATAAGGTAAACAGAAACCCAATTTAAAGTGATGGATCTTACAAGCCACTCTGATAAATACATATTTACTCTTCACTAAGTAAAGACTTGCTCTAAACTACATAATATTTGTTGTAATCCCGTAAGCATGTTCATATCAAAGACGTAGCTTGCTCAATATGCTTAATCCCCTCTTTATTACCGCCATCAGTACAATCATTGCTATTTTAAGTCTCAAGGTGAGACCAATATAAACACAACCCACATCAGGGGAATTTGCGTCAAGACTGAAGAATGCCTTGAAACTCAATAGGGAGGCATTCCCTCAAATCAGGATGGAACCATTCACTCGCACCTCCTGAGGAGTTGGGGGGGGGGGGGGGGCGGGGATGGGGAAGAACAAGCCGATATTGACAAAGGAAGTGCTCAGCCATATTTGAATCTCTGTGGGTGATTTCTAACAGTGTGGGCCAGGGAACATTCTTGGGAACATTCTTGCATATCTATAAATCCAGTTAACCTGGAGGCCCAGTTGGCTAAAATGCATTTCTCAACTGTTATTCTGTACACATGTGCCGTATTTCTTCCTCCTGGCTCATGTCAAAGCTGTGTGCCCCTCGACAGTCTTACTATTGGTTGGTTTTCTAGAACAGGCAAAGACATGCAATCCATTGACGGAGAAGAAAGCA
This sequence comes from Ambystoma mexicanum, assembly GCF_040938575.1. Classification (NCBI taxonomy): domain Eukaryota; kingdom Metazoa; phylum Chordata; class Amphibia; order Caudata; family Ambystomatidae; genus Ambystoma; species Ambystoma mexicanum. Next base: position 1,304,677,879 of record NC_090932.1, read on the forward strand.
TAGTGTGTGGTCCTCCCTGCCTGCCTGGCAGAAGGATGACCTGGGGTACCCTGAAATACAGAAACACTCGTGTGCACAGTCTCTGGACTCCTTCTGCATTTCCTTCCTAAATAGGCCACCGCACTCTGTACTGTTAGCAGGGTGATGAGGGTGCACATTAATTGAAGAGCAGAAAGGGAAAAGATGACAGTTTACATGGGCCTGCAGACGTCCTGAACTTCCAAGTGAATACGTCGCCTATAGTGCAATACATGTAAAAATACATATATGCAATACATTTGGTAACCACCCAAACAGCGTTACTTCAGCAAGATACCACAACCAAGAGACACACTGGTCTAATCTCTAAAAATTTGTAGTTTCTCTATGGAGGGAGGTCGTAGGTGGGAGGGCTGCAGATTCACTTAAAACCACTGCCTACAGTTCCCAGGAAGCCAGCAGCGTATGGCAGCTTTGTTGATACATATGTCTTCTAATATGTGGCAAAAAGTCCCAAATCTTTTTGGCTTTTCTGTTCTGGTTCACGTCCGGTTTTTCACAAGTGAGTTGCTATCGAGGGCCTCCCTGGTGACTAAGTCTTTGTGTCCATGGGACCGAAGAAACCAAGTGTGGAGCAACCAAGGCCACTCTATAGTCTAGCAGGTCCCCCTGCTCGGCTCTTTATGATTCACTGGTTGGTGGCAGCTCCTTTGTTAATTTACTGCTGCAGCCATTATGTTTAAAATGAAATTGCATTGTGAAACCAAGGCCTTTCTCCCTCTATTCAGGATTCTCAAACATAGTTGGCTTTTTCCCCTTGTCTTAAAACATGCATTCGGATAGTTCTTAATCCTGAGTGTTGTCATCTTAATAATAATAATAATAATAATAATAATAATAATTAGGCTTTTATATAGCGCTACAAACCCTCAGGTATCTGAGCGCTGCTTATTATTACCCACGGTGTGTGGTGCTCATTTATCGACCTCGGAAGGATGAAAGGCTGAGTTTGGCCCCGCCGGGATTCGAACCTGCGTTAACAGGCTCTGCACGGGTGTCAAAGCGGGCGCTCTACTCGCTGTGCCACTTGACCGGCATCTTGTCCTATTGCTCAACCTTCTTGCCTCTTGCTGTCTCGTCTGCCTTCACCCTGCCAGGTGTCCTTCCCTAGTGTTCCCCTCACCCTTCCACCTCTCTCCTCTCCCCTCCTACTCTATGGTGCTCTCGGTCTCTCCTATCTTTTCTAACTGTTTCTCTAGTGACTATCCTGCCCTCCTCACGAAATCTGGTAGGAGGAAGTTTAAAAGGGATATCCTGGTCTCCAACCCAGGCCTCCCTATCGCTGACACCTACACCAGTTCCTCCTCCAAGGAAACTCTCACCGACATTCTCTTTGTCGTTCCCTCGCCAGATCTATGGACCCTACATATGATCTCTGTGCTCTTTCTCTTCTTCTCCCATTGATGGGGGCACCCGGTGGGATGCCCTTCTGGCCTGCTTCCATTCCTCTAAGGTCATCATTAATGTTTATTGAAATGGGACCGTCCTGGTCCAAGGCCCTCAGGCCAACCTTCATCTCTTTGATAGACGCTTCCCGCGCCTCATCAATTTCTTTTCCTCTCCTGCTGTTCCCTCTTCCCCTCTCCACCCTCCACGGCCTCCTTGCCTCCCCTTGCTGCCTCCTCCTCAGCTACCTTGCCCTCTCATTCCCTCTGCCCCCCCTCGGGCTCCTTCCACACCTCTGTAGGGCGTACCTCTGATCTGTACCCCTCCCTGGAACTCCTTCAAGGATGGCAACCTTCTCCACATGGCACTCTTAACTCTCGCTCAGCTGTCCCACTCATCCGACATCTGCCACCTTCTGGAAGAACTTGACCTCAATGTCCTCAGTCTCACCGAGACATGCTTCATGGCCAGCTCTGTCACAAGCTTCAACACCCTCCTCCCCGACAGCTACAAGATCCTCTATACGCCCAGGTCCAACCGCTCCGGAGGGGGTGTAGCCCTGATCTTCCCCGAGTGGATTCCTGCCTCTGTCATTCCTACGTAGGCCTACTCCTCCTTTGAATGCCTCGTCTGCAGGCTCTCTCTCCCCTAGCCATTCCCTTACTGTGGCTACTATCTATCGGCCACCTGGTCAGATTTTCTCCTTCCTCTCTGAGTGTGCGGACCTCTCCTCCTCACTCCTGGCCTCGACCACTCAACTCCTCCTCCTTCTGGAGACTTCAACATCCACCTCGATGCCTCCTGTCCTCCCTCTGGACTCTTTCGCGACTTCGGCGACTCTCTCTCCCTCACTATTCTCCCCTCTGGCCTGACTCACCCTGCAGGGCACACTCTGAATGTTCTGATCTCCTCAGACCTTCCCCTTTCTGTCCCTCTCACCACTCCCCTCTCCTGGAGTGGTCACTTTCTCCTTTCCTCCCATTTTACCCTCTCTACCCCACAGGCCAAGCCACTTCCATCACTGCCACCCACCTTCTGCCATCCGACCCATGAAGCGTGTATCGAGGCTTTCGCTGCCCCTTTTTCACCCCGCCCTTCCCCCTTTGGCTGACACTCATCCTGACAAAGCCCTCTCCACGCGGCTATATCTGATACAGGAAATGGCGTGCTTCTTTTACATCCTCTGACAAACTGGCCTGACGCCTGCTCCAATGGCAATACCGGCTCTCTGTCCTCACCAAGAAGAGAGCTCATATCCAAGGCCACGTCTTGTTGGCATCTAACAACTCGGCTGAACTCTTTCAAATCTTCAAGGAATTGGCCAATCCTGCCGTAGTCTCTACCTCCCTTGTCCCTTCCCAGGCCCTCTGCAAGGCACTGGCTTCTCACTTCATCTATAAAACTCAGGACATCCTGTTCTCACTCTACTCCTCTCCCCTACCTCCTTATACTCCCTGCTCTTTCTCTGACCCTTCTGCAGCCACCTCTCCTCCCTCCTTCTCTGCCTTTCCCCTGTTCTCTGCAGACAAGGTTTCTAGACAAGTCCGATCTATGAAAGTCTCGTCAAAACAGGTTCAGCTCTGTTCCTCCAAAACCATCAAGGACCACATTGACACCCTTGCTCCTGCCCTGGCTGACTTCTGCAACCACTCCTTCGCCACTGAAGTCTTCCCATCCCCCCCTGAAGCACTCCCTTGTGCACCCTCTTCTTAAGAAACCCTCTGCCGATCCCTCCTGCCTGGCTAACTATCACCCAATCTCCATCGCTGCTTTCCTGGGCAAGCTCCTGGAGAAACTGGCCATCTCCCAGCTTAATCTCCACACTGAATCTGTTGGTTGTCTTCATGACCATCGGTCTGGCTTCAGAGCTGCCAGAAGCATGGAAACTGCTCTCCTGAACATCTGTGAAGACCTGCTCTCCAACCATGACTCCAACACCCCCTGTGTCCTCATCCTCCTTGATCTCTCTTCTGCCTTTGACACTGTCAACAATGCCATCCTGGTAAATTGTCTCTGTGATAACCTGGGTATCACCGGTCAGGCCCTGGCATGGCTGGCTGACTTCCTCTCTGACCGACCCTCCCAGGTCCAACTTGGATCCTTTCTCTCTGCTATCTTCTCTACCTGTGGTGTCCCCCAGGGGTCTAACCTCTCTCCCTGGCTGTTCAACCAATGCCTGGCCCTCCTTGCCCACTGCATTGCCGCTCTCTGCCCCAACTTTCAGTTCTATGCGGATGACACTCAGCTCATTTTCAGGCTACCTTCGGCCTCCTCTTCTCCGTCCCTCATCTCTGTGTGCTATCCAGGAGTGGTGTGCCACCAATGACATCTGCCTTAATGCCAGTTAGACTGAGATCCTTCTCATCGGCACACCCACTCCCTCCTTTCCTGTAGCTCTCTGGCTGGCCTCATTTGGCCCTCTTCCTGCTCCCACTTGCAAGGCTAAAAACCTTGGTGTCCTCTTCGACTCCACACTCCTTCTTGCCTCATATCTCTGACTTCTCTAAGAAGTCACACTACCAGCTGCATCTCCTCAGAGGTATTCTTCCTTTCCTCTCCTTCCCTCAGAAGCTCACTGTCTCCAGTGCTCTGGTTCTCTCTAGGCTGGACTAGTGCAACAGCCTCTTTCTTAATCTGCCTGCTTCTACTCTACGCCCTCTGCAACTCATCCAGAACAGGACTGCGAGATTGTCCTTGCCCTCGAGCCCAGGGATCGTATCTCTCGAGGACTGAAATCTCGGCACTGGTTCCCAGTGGCTGCGAGGATTAAGTTCAAAACCCTCTGCATCGTCCACAAGGCCTTCTGGGTCCTGGGGCCTCAATACCTTCAACTCTCTCTTCCTAAATATCTTCCCTCTCAAGCTTTTCGCTCATTCGCCTCCAACTCCATCAGGGTCAGTCGCTTCTCCAAGCAACAAGTTGGTGGTAGATCTCTCTTCGGCTGGGGCCTCCCTCTGGAACAGCCCCCTGCCTCCTTGAAACTTGAGGAGAACCATCTTCGGTTCCGGAAGCACCTGAAAACCTTCCTCCTTTGCTTCTGCTTTCTCTCCCCCTCTCCCCTGCTGAAGTCCTGGCTGATACTGAGACTGCACTGGTTACGTAGCCACCCATCTAATCTCGGGCCCAATCCCTTGCCAGTTGCACCCCTGCAGTGCCTCCCTGGCAACTGTTTTGTATCCCTACAGTCCCCCCGCCAGCACTTATGCATGCACTCACCCCGCACTTGCCACCAGCTGGCCGTTCTTTTATTTATCTTATTTAGTATCCCATGTACTGCAATTTCTCCTCCCCCTCCCCTTTGCACTTTTCCCTTTTCCCCCTTCCCTTGCACTTGCGCGATCTGAAGGACACCTGGCTTAGTAAGATCGCTGCCCGTCTTCCCTCTGTTCCCCCTCCCTTGCCTCGTCGCGCCTTGAAACACTTGTGTATAGGCACATTATAAATGCCATATCATATATCATATATCATATCATATCATATACAGGGAACACAGGATTGTTCCTGCAAGTCCCCATTGAAAAAGGTTAATCTGATTTAGAATCCCAGTGTGACTCTGCAAAGATACTGTGTTTACGTGGTAAGCATGGAACTAATTGGATTTCCTTAGACTCTTAATTTGGAGTTTATGGCAGCCACAGCCAGTTGTGGCACAATGCATGAATGGGTCTCTGGGATTCACTGCTTAATTCACAATCTGAGTATTTGCACTGAATGTTTAAATATGGTGAACTTGCCTAACTGGGTGGCAAGTGTTTGAATGGTGCATTGTGCCTGATTGCATTCTAGATGTGCCACTGCACACAGGACAGTTTATGCAGCCACACCCTGTTTTTAAAAAAATATAATTCCTAGTTTAGCAGGGAGTATATTTTCTTACGCAGCTGATATTCAATTTCCAAATTAAATATACATTAATACCATCCTAATTGGGACCCAAAAGACCACAAAGAAAAGTCACAGTATATCCTTTACCCTCTAGCAAATAGCATAAATGTTACAATTGTACACCATATATTTGTATAACACCGAGAACTAGAAAAAGGGGTTCCCACTTTAACTATCCCAGATGACGACCAAAAGTTACTATTAGGCCAGACTTGTAGTACAAGCCACTTAAGGTCTTATTACAATTCTAGAAGATAGATAAAATCATAACTAGCAGTTGTAAGTGTAACTTTGAATGCTTTCCTCGACTGGAGTTTAATAGACTTAAAAATACAGTACATGCTCCAATTTCAGTGTTTTAGGAATTTCTCGGGACTCCAAAAAAATGTCAGTGCTTTGGTAACGATCCCTTAAAACTCAGGTGGAGTTTCCCAAGGTGGTAAACGTGCTCAGAAGAATATAATGGGGCAAAATATAGCGGCAGAGCTAATGTTATGGCGAAAAGCCAGGTAATTCTGACTTCTACGCCACAGTTGCAGAGTACTCCAGTACTAGATTTGTGATCTGAAAAATCCAGGAAGAGTTGAAAGCAGAATTTGTGCCAATGGAAGTCTATAGCAAACTGTGATAGAATGGGGATCTGCAGAAACCCATGGCCATGGATGAAGAGGGTAAGTATTAAGAATATCCCAAAAGCCCAGGACCCCAGATGTAAGTGATCATGTTGTCAATTTCAGAAAAAACTGCTCCGGAACGGCCAAACAACTTTCTGAGCACAGTTAAATTCCCATCAGTTGTGCTCCTTGTTCCACAGATTCCACCTCATGTTTGATATTGGTTCATAAGGTAAGATCAGTGAAACATTTTTGTAAAAGCTCCATAGGTCCTCTCCATCCGCACCTACTTTCAAGTATTTCAACCTAATGTTACCTCTGAGATAGTCTCTAGGTGTTCACATTTGTCACAGGTGTAACAAATCCCAGGGTATTTTCACTGTTCCCATAGGGGGAAGCCCATTCCCATGAGGCCAGGGAATTGAGGCCGCTATCCGATAATCCCCCTGGGGTTGGTACTCGGCGGGTGGCTTTCATGGGGAGTGAAGCCCTCCATGGGACCAGTGACTATCAATTTGGGAGAACACGGTATACATCCCCTCCAATTCTGTCTCCTCTTTCTTCTTGCCCCACTTGGTCCACAGTGGAACTGTATGAGTGAACTGTATGTGGCTACTCCTCCCATTAATCCAGACAAGGAATTCTGCCAAATTGTCTTCAGTCCCTGTCCATATAAAGATGACATTATCTATATATCTCTGCCACTTCTGTATGTTGTTAAAGAAGAGAGAGTTGGGAGTAAAGACATAGCTGTTCAAACCAGGCAAATAATGGACCGGCCTGACGCAAAGGCCGTGCCCATATCCTTCCAGCTCACTTGCTGATAAAAAAAACACATTATTTGGCATTTATATAGCACCTTATATATCACTGGTATGATCCCAAAGCGCTTGTGGTTTGAACGCCCTTGGGGACCGCAAGTCAGGTCAGTCGAGAGAGTAGGGTCGTATAGGGTGCTTGTGTGTACTCAATATGTGTGCAGTTAGTGTGATTTGCCGATGGTATCTGCATCCTAACATTAGTTGCGGTGGTATTGCGAGATGAGTCGAATGTGTGCGGTCAGGTAGTTGGTGTCCGAGACTGCATTCTGGCGACATTAGGCCTGTGTAGGACGTTTGTGTGCAGCTAGGCTTTTTTTTTTTTTTTTTTTTTTTTTTTGGGGAATAGCTGCGTTCTAGCAGGATGTTGAGGTGTTCATGGAGTATTGTTCTTATGTGTGCAGCTAGGCCGAAATTGATCGAGTGGTATAGCTGCGCTCTATTGTGCGTTGCTGTAAAGTAGAGAGTGAGCATAGCGGTATGAGAGGTGAGTGTCTGGAGTGGATGATTTACTCTTAAGAGCCCACTGTTCCTAGATTACATTCTGGATCTGGATGGAGCTGGTAGTGGTTGTCCTCCTGTTTTTTGCGGTAGCAGCATTCTGAGGTAGATTCACAGGTAGGACCGGAGTAAGTTATGTTTTGCTCGGTCAGATGGTCACTATTCTTAGGCCATGTGTCTCGGGAGCCCATTTTCTAGGTCTCTGGTTGTGGTTTAGGAGGGCTGCAGGGTAGGTTATAGGACGGGAGATATCTTGCAACAACAAAGTCACACCGAGGGAGTGATGCTAAAGGACAGGCTGGACATTTGTTGGCAGTTAAACATGAACAAGTAAAACATTAAATAGTTGGGGGTAAGTGCAATTACCATCAAATCGAGGATACAATCCACTGGAACCCTCTGTTGAAGATTATGATGCACTAGAGACTCTCTTGTACACTCAATACAGAGTTCGAAATTAAGGGGCGCTGGGAGCTTTTCAGCCCTGGCTTGCAGTCTAGAAGAGCCTGGTTAGCTTGACATCAACAGCTACCAGCAGCTACTTTTGGCTCCCCAGACCAGCTGATGCTGGACAACCACACCAATGTTAATGTAACTCTATATGTTTGGTATAATCTATAAATGAACATTGGGACACTTCTATAAAAAATGTAATGCATAAGGGGTCATAAATAATGGAAAACATTATGTTTCCATTTTATGTGAAAGTTAATTGGTGGAACGAGATGTACTAGCTCCTTGTTCTCCAGTGGTAGCTCCTGGCCAATGGTTAATGCTGGATACCCAGAAGCTGCTTTTAGCTCCTGCTTATCCAACCTTTTACGCCCTGCAAAGGGGCATTAGTCTATGCTGCCTTAATGTCAATTGTAACAAGGGCTCCTTGTCCATGGTTGAATGTTTCCCCTTCAAAGCATTGAATGGCAGCCATTGTGTCTCGTATTTATGATTCACACAAAATGCTGTCTGGTTTTGGAAATCGATCCACAAAATGTACTGATGGATCCAGCACAGACCCACAGCCCAAGACAATAGGTTGACCTGGGGAGTGTGGTTGGATCCTTTTGGATTTTAGGGAGTGCGTAGAAGGTGGGTACTCTTCCTTGACTCATTAAGGAACTCAAATTCCTTCAAAGAAATCCACTCTGGAAACCAAAGGTTGTGGTTTCCAAGATCTCTTGTTTAATGGCCTGCGTGGGGTCTCGGTCCAGTATTTTACAGTGTTCCACATTCTCAAGAGGACCGACAACCATCCTTTGGTACTGGTTCTGATGCTGGACAACTATACCGCCGCCTTTGTCGGCAGGCTTAATAACCAACTCCCTATTGGAGCACAATGATTTGAGAGCTGCCCTTTGTTGGTTGGTTGGTCAGATTGTGTCTCATATTACACCTTCCTTTCCGAAGTTGTATTTCTTCCATAATGCGTTCCTCAAATGTTATCAGTTCCTTTGTTGTTTGGTTATCTGTCAGTGTAAACGAAGAGCTCGGTTTAAGGCCAAAACATGTTTGGGGATGCTTGTGGTCTTGTGCAGAAGGGATGTGACTTAGCAGTTCTGGCTGGACTGCCCCTTTTGGACTGTGACCAAGCCTGATTTGCATATGGTCTTTGCCCTTCTGTAATGGCTTGACAGGCCTAGAACGATGGTCTGGAGGGTTGCCCAGAGCAATGCTAGAGGTTCAGATTAATTCTAAACCTTCCAGCCATCACCTCTTGTGTTTAACCCAGTCATGAGGGCATTTCCCCCATCGGTGTGCAAGACCATAAGGATGAAGGGTTTGATTTTGCAAAGGGTGGACATAGTGAGCCAGGCTGTTTGGGCCTTCTTGTCTGTGTTTCTGGAAGGACCTGCTCCTATCCGTGGTGAAGCCTGGGGATTATGCTGAATCTGAGTTGTGGATTAATTACCTAGGCGCATATCACTGAGCCATTTTTGGATAAGTTGTTGTTTAGCAAGGGTGGCGGTAGGTTAGGATGAATTCACTCTTGGCTGGGGTGAGTTTGAGGTAGGTAGGCAGCAGACATGTGGGTGGGCCAAGCCCTCAGCATACACATGGAAGAAGTAATGAGCCTGTTCCATTAGGTAGTACCAGAACATGCCTGGGGCACTGTGCGGGGTAAGAAATGAAAGCCGGACACAAAGTTGTCATATTTTCAAGGTCACACACCTCCCAGAATCTACCCAGCAAAATCCAATACTCTCGAGGAATGCAGATTGGCGGCACACACCAGCTGCTCTCCCGCTTTCTGCCAGCTCACACACAAAGGAGAGCCTTCCAGGGCTTTTTGCAAGAAGCACGCTAAGGTGCACGAGGAAAGTGGGTCTTGCCCCACCTGGCAAGGTAGAATAACGATAAACAATGGGCAACCCATCTTGAACAGTAGGTACAACCTAAGGTGAGGCCATGTTGAGTATATGGTTCCTGTAACTGCATTATCATGGCTAAAAAGGCAGCCTGGATAATGCATCCAGAAAATATTTCAAAAAGTAACAATTGCTATCAGCCTGTCCAGAGGATGCCTGAAAAGTAGCAAAAATGCTACTTGGGACAAAGATAAGCGATCCCCACAGCCCTCCATGGAAAATGGCTTGTAATGCAAACAGTAAAATACAAAAGTCATAAAAGGGAGCTGACCACTCCTGCAGGGCTTGAAATTAACAATCGATGAGCAAGAGCTAAAACCAGCTACTGGGTGTCTGGCATCATCCAATAAGCAGGAACTACCGCTGGGGAACCAGGAGTGAGTACACAGCACAGTTTGAGTTATTGGCTATTATGTATGATGCACTATGTTTAAATTTGACCTAGATGTGCCCTCATTCTTCTTTATTAACATTCTCAAACACTCAGTTAATGTCACATCTGCATGTTCGTAATGCACCAGTTAGCCTGGAGAGCCAAAAGTAGCTCATGGTAGCTGTTGTTACAAGCTAATCAAGCTCTCCTAGGGTAGAAGCTCCCAGCGATTTCGAACCCTGTTCCCGTACTGATAGCTCCAGGGACTTTACACTGAAACCAAAACAACATTGCAAAAGGGACCCTACTGGTGTTTGGCAGTACACCGCATAAAGTGGGAGTGCTGGCATAGGAAAGCATGAGTGCCAACACTAAGGGGAGAGGTCTCTCCACACGGTAACCTTAATGTAAGTGTCAATTGTTCCCATAGCAAAGGTGAATGTGACTTCTCACCACCTGCTTTCAAAGTCCATGAAGAAAATCGCAGTGAATGAAGTAGTAGTGCTAGGAGGCTGAGGATAGAGGTGGTAAGATTTGCAAAATGAAATTCTCCCTACCAATTGGATTTGAACACATCTGAAAAACCTAAAGAATATGATCATTTTAAAATTAAGTAAATGAAATATTCTGAGGTGAACGAGACAGGGTGATGTAATTTCCCTATCATTTTCTTTATAAATTAAACCCCAAAATTACATGCATTCAAAGAAAACGAAGGACCCTGCAATCAAAATACCATATTTAACATTTGAGGTACTTGTAAATGCTGATGACAATGTTTTTACTGCACAACTCTCAAAAGTAGAGTACGTTCAGCCCTTGACATTAATGTTTGTGGCCAAGGTAAAAAACACCAAAAATAGTTTTTCACTGGATGCTTCCTTCTTCGAGAGTCGCGGTTGTTCTCTGATCTACCATTTGATGCTTACATTTGGGTAATCAATGGCCAGGCAGTAGTCAAATGTAGTGCCCGTACGGCACATTCTGTAATACGGTCTACATTTAATGAAGATTTGCACAAACAGTAGGGTACAGCATAGAATTCGCCATTTTGCTCCCTCCAAGGCATGATTTTCAGAGCCCAGTGGAAACCTTTTTCGGAACCACTGTTCAATAAACAGTTTGTCACAGGCAGTTTTCTAAATGTGATTCTTCATCAGATACATGTCTTTAGATTGCAAGGGCAAGATTTTTGTTTTTTCTTTAGTTCATTATATAACAAAGGTTAAACAAGAGTACCACTCCATGAAGAGTACCACTCCACTACTAAAATGTGTCTCCATTAAAGCAGCTTTAATGTTGATGTTCACTCCAATCTGTGCCAAATAGTTTAGATTTCTCTTTGCCAGTCCTGGTCACAACCCTAATAGAGAAGATGTGTTCTTCCTTTGAGTTTTTTAAAATAAAATTTGTATTCACATTTTTCTGTGCAGATTAATTTTAAATTTTGGGCATGTGGACATTCCACCATACAGAAATTACTTCTTGGTTGAATGGCTGTCCACTTCTTTTCCTTGCTGCAGCCTCTGTAAGCAAAGTAGCCCGTGAAAAATTGAGCCTATGAGAGATCGGACTACTTGGCTAAAGGCCAGTGCATATACAGGCCCAGTGAATTGGAGCAATGTTAATCCCAGTCCTGTTGATTCTACAGAGGCACCGGCCTTTGGTGAAATTGGTCATTGTTTGGGTGGATGGCTCACAAGTAGAGGGCTGGTCTGAGACATAAGGACCGTCTGCACTTCGCAAGTTTGAATCCTGCGAATGATCATACTCTGCAGAGATTAATATTACTCTTTCTTCTTTCTGTGACAGGCTCACTGGTATAACATCCGCTACCGTGGAAGCACTCTCCCTCCAGAAATAACACGACGCGATGACCTGGTTGAGCGGCCGGTGAGTATTTGCTAGATGTGGCTAATCTCTTCACTGTTCCTCTTTCTCTGGCACTTGTTCTTTCTCTCCCTCCTTTTGTCTGACATTTATTTCCTCTGGAGAGTGTGCGCCCATCTGCTTGAGCCAGTTGTGGGCAGAAGTTTTCACACTTTACTTCAATGGGACTCCCAGCTTTTCTAATATGGGTTTGATTTTTGGAGTGAGAGGTCTTTTTATCCTTACCTCCTCCACTCATGCCATTTGAGCTGCACTGTATGGACTTTGGTTAACAGTGTAGGGACATCACCCCCATTTGCGTTTTTATCTTCACTTTTAAATGGCAGCACAAGCCACCTTAAGTGGAGTTCTGCAGAGACATATTGACTAATTTTGTTTTCTCCAAGGTAGCATATCTGTCCAAATGTGTCCTTATCGCGCTGGTGGCAGTGAACCCATTTCTATTCTGTTTCAACTGCGATTATGCATTTATTAGTACCATTTTACTCGAGATGTGCATCATGGTTCAAACTCTGTTCTTGAATTCTTATTTTTTGTTTGTTAGGTTCCTCTCTGCCTTCTCAGGTCAGATACAGCATGCATTTGTCCAATTATTGGTATGTGTTCTTTGTGCCTGGCAGCAACACTGCTGGTAGGAAAGGGTAAGCCAGGGTTATGTCTTGTTAGTGGGCAGATGTGAGGTAGCTGGCTGTCCACTATTGGACAGTCACTACCTGTTAGAATGGTACAGGTCCTTACTATGGGAAGGCCTGAGCTCAAGCTGAACTTGAGTTTAGGACACGCAGAGAGCCTTTGGGGCAGTTTTGCTGAGCTTGGGATCCAGCTTTGGAAAAAACAACTGCGCCATGAAGCCCTACATTCTTATCGAGTTAGGGGACCTGAACCGGATGCATTCTTTATATTGACTGATGGGACCAACAGTCTGTAATCCTTCTTGCCTTCCTAGCTATCCTGGAGCTCCAAAATGTCAGTGCTGCATTTTGCCTGCATCCTCCTGGAGTTGAAATGTCTCGTTGCATGGACACATTAGAGCCTTTGGTCTGGAGACTTGGTGGACTTCTTACCTGTATTGCAAAGTCTTGGACATCCTGCTGCTGTCATTCTTCATCACAGAGAAGGCATGCCTGAGATCAATGTCTGACTGCCATGCTGCTCGATGCCTGTTTACCCTGTGCAGGTTGAAACTGCTTATGCTCCCTTCTGTTGCTCAAGAGTGGACCCCCCTGCTTAATGGTTCTCAAAGGTGTATCATCTCTCCATCCAGGGATGTGTCTGACGTGACCTTTGGAAGAATTATCAAACCTGCAACAGGAGTCCGCTGTGCTAAATTCAATGCTTATCCCAATGGTCCCAAGTGATACTCTTCTGTCAAGGGTATTCTTTTGCTGTTCAGAGACCAGGGGTCTAGATTACATGCATCCTTAAGCCCCATGCCTCTTTTGAAATGTTTTGAGGGGTGCGATCTGCAGCTATCCTTACCTTGCTGAAGGTGGTAGTGCCTGGGTATCCGACGACCATATACACATTAAGGACTGTTATTCTGCCTTTTTCATTACAGGACTTTTTACCTTTTAATAACTACCTTATAATCAGAACTGTGCTCTTACAATGCAAACTTTGACTTTCAAAGCATCTTGTGAGCCACTTCGTACCTCTCAAATTCTAAAATTAAGCAAGTTTAGCCTTAGGTGTGTGTTCAAGCTATCCTTTACGTACCTATACAACTAGGGTTACTTAAGTTTAACACATCTGCATACAGAAGGGAGCGGGTGTAATGGGTGCCTTATGAAGGCCTGTAATTTGTCAGAGAACATAGTGTCCCTTTCTGTGTACTTATAAATAGTGTATTTGCCTATTTCGCTGAGCGAATAATAATGTGGTGAATTAATTTTGGGTTACCAAACTATTTTGTAATGAGGTTATTCGTTTTCTTTTAGATGGTTTTGTATAAGCTCAGAATTTCATTTTCTGAGATTCTGTAGGGCATTTTTGGTCGCCCTTAAATTTTTGATTTCTCTATTTTTGTATCACTGACCTATTTTAGTTGTCACGTCTACTGACACACTTCTGCCACTGCAACCCCTCTTCACCCATTTTGACTGTGGTCCTGGGTTCCTCATAAAGCTCCCATTCCTACGGCTGGTTCTTAAACACCCCATTTGTGCCTTAGGGTGCTTATATGACCATGCATTAGTTATAAGGAGTAGGGTAATGCAGCAGTTTTTTAAAGATTTGGCTTCACAGGGGTGCAATTAGATTTACCCTGATGGTACCGCAATATATACCTATGGTAGCCATGGGGAGGGGACTAATAGTTCTGATATTGTCAGTTTTGTTTAAGGGGGTACTTTTGTTCACGGCAGCCACGAAGCAAGCATAAATTGGTGGTTCGGTCCATGTGGGCTATTTGTGAACCCTGTGAGGAAGCCTTAATATTCTAGCTTTTTTAGTGGTTTAGACTAGTTTCTGTCCTTGGGTGTTCCATATCCTATCCTATAGGGATGGTCAGGGCTAAGTGATAGATGTATGGGCTAATCCTATGGTCTGTCCCTAACCCACCCCCTGACCCCCCATTGTGATTGGTGGGCTAGCTTAACTAAGCCACTGTGAGTGGTGATATTCCAGGGGAAACTCTGTACCTAAGCGCATTGTTGTTAATGAAATTTTCGGAAGGGCAGGATTACTTACCTGCTGGAGGATTTCCTTCCATTGCTGCATTTCTAGGAACATATCTGGTCATACTGGCAGGATGCTTAGCCCTTGACTGAGCTCCGATTTGGGTTTTTGGCCTTTGAACGTCCATCCTTTGCCTCCTCTGTCCTCCTACTGTCTATGCCGATACCATTTTTCACACACTGTTGCCACCAATTTCTGCTGCTTACTGTCCAGGATGTCCACCTCGGTGCTGGTCTGTGCCGTCGCCTGGAAAGGTGTTAAGACGCAAACTATCTGCCTCATCTGCTCTTCAGGGTCGTACTGGTTCTCCCCCACTGTAGTCATTTGTGTGCGTCCATCTACTGGTGGGCACCCTTTCTTTGACCTTCAAGCTGCTCGAAACCTGCAATGTGGGTTCTCCTGCCTGTCAGAAGTCTTCCTCGCAGCTGCTTTTGCATCTGGCCTGAGGGGATATCTTCTAGAAAGGAAATGTGTTCTTTTTTCGATTATTGGAATTGCCATTGGCCTGGGCGCAAGTCCCTGGGAAGTTGAATCCTGTTAAGTGCATGTAGAAAAGAAGCCCCATAAATAATTGTGTACTGGCACCCCGCCTGTTTAATCTTTATATGTCTGATATAGGTGATCATTTAAAATCTGCCGCCTTTATCTCTCCATGGTTCCATCATCTAAGGCTTTTTTGGTTGTCGTTCGCGGAAGACTTTCTTATTTTTGATTGTATTCCGGTAGAACTCCAAAGGCTAATTGATGCATTTTCTGCCTACATGGATAATCATGCACTTCAGATAAATCCTGTTAAGAATGCAAAGTTCCAAGGGCAGACAAGAGACTGCTTTTCGATGGTGTATTGGCTTAGAGCCAGTGTTGAAGGTTGATTTGCTGATTTATTTGGGTTTTCTGCTACAATCTAAACCTGGCCAAACAAAGCTTCAAGAGTGGCTTAAGAATTGTACTTCGGCACTTGCTAACCAATCAGTGAGGGTAGAATCCTGATATGGTAGATACACCTTGAAAGCGTCCATAAAGTATTAAGAAGGGAAAATTGACCCTAAAATCCTTGGATGTTTATCCTCTTTCAATTCTGGAAGAGCTGCCAATTCTTGAAGCTTTGATATGGCGAAGGATTCGGTATTACCCAAATTGACCTTTTACAATTAACCTTTTGCACAATTGACCTAATTATAGTGGTCCTAATTGACCTTCTGCACAATTGACCTTTATATTATTTTAGTTCTTTTATATATGTATTGTGTTGGTTTTGGATTATAAATAATATAAGGGGATTGGGTGAGGGATTGCAGGGGGTTTTGGATTGGGTGGAGGGTTGCGGGGGGTTTCCCCCCCGCATATACGTCCTAATTGACCTTCTAAATTAGGCCAATATTCCCGCGGTCAATTCTCCCGAGGTCAATTGTGAAAAGGTCAATTAGTATACAACCGAAGGATTCTGCATGTGCCAAACTTAGTATCGATAAATGCAATTCGATAAGAGTTTGGTATTGAATCCCTGCGAGCGGGAGCACTTTAAAAAATCATGTCACTGGTGAGAAAGATCTTATGCCCATCGATTGGTACCCTGTCTGAGGACCTGAAAGTGATCTTATAAGCAAGGGGCAGTAAATGGCTGAATGATGTTTTTAATCTTTGCAGTGTACTCCTAGTAGAGATGGGCAGCTCCTTGGCAAATTGAAGGGATAATCCCTGTAGTTTCTAGAAACTCCTATTTGCAAATGACTGGATTCAAACAATAGAGAAATTGCATTCATATCCCTCAATTAGTCATCTTCAGGGGTATAACAAGAACCTGCTTATGATCAAACAGATTATGATTATATTTGGTTATTTGGAAGCGTATCAGACAGGGTGTTGGTTTTGTTGAAATGTGAAACTATTAAACACTTGGTGATACTCTGCCTAGCCGTGCAGGGTTTGAGGTGTAATCGCCCAACAAAATTCTGGATCCTTTGTATTGGGAGATGGAGATCAGGTTTGGTCCGCGTGCCTGTCTGGTCCTACAACCTTCACTGTTACTGCATTTACCACATTTCTAAACTCCCTGGAATTGGAAGAGGCTTATAATAATAATAATAATAATAATAATAATAATAATGTGTTATTTATATAGCGCCTTTATCCAAAGTGCTTTACTAGAGCACATATTTACATACAATATCGCCCAACTGAAATTGGTACTCATTTATCGACCTCGGAAGGATGAAAGACTGTGTTGGCCTTGCCGGGATTTGAACCTGCGACCTGCAGATCACGCTGAGATCGCAGCAGCGACATTAATACACTCTTAAGAAGTTTGTTTATATTGGGAATGATCGGAATGAGTGAGTTTGATCTCTTTGTTGCTTATTTGGAACATTTTCTTAGATCTGATATTTTTTTTTCTTTTATGTATGCATATCATGTGTAATGATTATTGCGTGTCAATTTTAATGGGTTTTTTATAATCTTGTCAAAGGTTAGCTTTTTTTTTTTTTAAACCATGTAACAATAAAATGAAAAACAGAACCTTGTTGTCTAGCCTTCCAAGAAGCAACGTTTGGGAATAAAACAGGGAGTTCTTCTCTCTGGGCCCTCTCGTCCCTCTAGTTGTGTTATTTGAGATGCTCACCCTTGGGGGGGGGGGGGGGTGGGGGTCCTTCGGGTCCAGGGTGAAGGCTATTTGCAGATGGATCTCAATTGCATTTTACCATTGGTTTCTGGGGCTCCTGGTTCTCAAACCGACCTTTTGGAACTCTTAAATTAGATCTGCTCTAGTCCTCCTGTGGTTGTTGGCAGCCAAATCCATACCTGTGGGGTACAACTGGGACTTGGCTGCCTTCTTCCAATACACACAGATTGGCTATTAACTTTGTCCTGTTTTTTTATGGGAACATTCTACTCACCTGAAACACTTCTGAAGAGACTTTGGGGAGACTTTCCTGCCACTGGATATTTTCTGTGCATCCATTGTGGGTTGCGTGAGTTAGACCAAGATTAGAAGTTTAGGTTTTACCTGTGCTTTTCATTGTATTATAGTTGTGCTCTATTTTGCACATGCAAATGCATATTTACACTAACTGTTTTTTCCCTCAAGTATAATGTCATGATCATGCCTACTAACATATATCCTGCCTCTTGTTGGCCTCTGACTATACTTTAGAAATGTTTCCAGTCCTCTAAACCCATTTTTGATTCTGATGTGTGAATTTGCATTTATTTAAATACTGTGCCCTAAAGGTCTTCACATTCTGAGACATAAGTGTTGGCAACAGGTTATTGCATGACAATTAATAATTTTTTTAAACCTTTATTTATTATTGCTTGACAAGGTCACAAGGAAACCAAACCGAGCAAGAAGGTACAGTGATGCAGAGAATACAGTAGTAATTTTAAAAAAAAACATAAAACATCATCCCAGTGGGGGTTAGAAGCAGTCGCAGTCCGGAGGGTTCAGGCATGTCTCCGTAATCTTTGAAGAGTTCAAAGGGCTGGAGTGCCCAGGAGAAGACGGAATCCTCCTCTCCAGTGTCTGATAAAGGCTGCAGGTATGCACTGAAGGGTGGCTATATATCCCGAGGCACGCAGCCGGAGGGTTGCGAGGAGATCCAATGCTCCTCAGTATCTGATGCCCAGGTGACATCCCGAAGCCATTGATCCGGTGAAGGGACAGCTGGTTGGAGCCACAGGAGAAAAATGCGTTGTAAAGCAAGAAGCATACAAATACTAGCCTACCTGAGGCCACCCCTATGGAGCGTAGGGGACTCGTGTAGTAAGCAGTTTGTAGGGTCAGAAGCAATAGTTCTATCAAGCATCACAGAAACGGCAGTACCGACCCCTGCCCAATATTCTGAAATTTTAGAGCAAGTGTGAAAATAACCATTCTCATCAGCATGACATCTTGGGGTGGGGGGGGAGTAGTCTCGGGACATAATATGGAGTGTGGCAGGGGTGTAATGGAATCCATGTAATAACTTAAATTGAATTAGGCTATATCTTGCATTAAGGGACACTTCACAGGCAAGTCTACACACGACCTCCCATCCCTCTTAAGATATGTCGGTGCCTAGGTCCCTCCCCTAAGCCTGACAGACACTGGTTAGGGGCTTATTGATCCGGTCCTGGAACTGCTTGTACATCGCAGAAACAGCTCCAGCAGGTACAGTTGACCCACTTACCATTGTAAATAGTTGTTTGTCTGGGGGCTGTGCAGTAAACCCAGGCCATGCATCTCTAACAGCCCGTCGCAGCCCAGCATATTGTAGCCATCCAGACGACAGACCTTTCAGATGTCTGGCGAATGTCAGACCAGTCCATGAATGCCTGTGCGTACATGCCTGAGTGAAGGCGAGCCGACAGCAGCCCATTTGGCCACTGCAGCCTTACCAATCGTGGGGGAAACCAGGGACGTAGTTCCACAGGGGGAGGTCCCTGTGGAATGGGCGGGGGAGCACCCGTCCGCTTCTGTATTTTGGCCCATGCTAGAGCCATAGTGGCAGCAGGGCTGGGCAATCCCGGGTCCCTCCAAAGAGGTGGGAGGGAACAGCAAGTGGAGTTCTTTGGGCTTGGAGGCGAGGCGCTGAATCTTTAGATGGGCGAGGGCAGGGGGGTGGCGGACCATCTGCAGACCAATAGGCCGCATAATGAGCTTGTGCCGCAAGCCAGTATATCTGTCTGGTGCTGCCAGACCACCCTGACTTGGAGATTGTGTAAGATTGGACAACTTCAATCTCACTGCGCCAGAGTGCCATAAGAAGCTATTAATGGTTTTAAGCTCCGCAAATAGCACTACCTTTGGCCAAAGGGGGACATTCAGAAAGCGGTATAATGGTTGGGGCAGCACAACCATCTTAAGAAGAGCAAAGTTACCAGAAAGGGTAATGGGAAGCGTAGCCCAAGAACACAGTTTAGGCCTAAGCCAATAGGTCCCAAAGTTCAGATCATAGTGTATCCTGGCGCCGTGTAACCGTGACTGAGATATTTTATTTCAGAGAGGGCTGAAGTGAATCCCATAGTCTGCCCGGCTGTAGTCGAGTCATTCAAAGGAAAGCGCTCAATACATCCCTCAGAACCGGCTCAAGGGTCCGATCAGGGTCTCTGATGAAAAGCAATGCATCGTCTGCAGAAAGAGAAACGATCTCGGGAGATCCAGACAGTTGCACACCCTTGTGTGCAAGTTTATGCCTCAGCAGATCAGCTGGGGGTTCCATGACTATGACAAAAATAAGTGGAGAGAAGGGGCATACCTGCCTGGTCCCTCTGCAGATTTGAAACGGCCGGGAAAGGCGGCCATTAGTGCACACGCTGGCCACAGGATTGGAATATAACCGCTGTATCCAGGAAACGAAGCAGGGACCAAAGTTGCATCTTTCTAAAACCGGCCAGAGGAAGTGCCAGGAGACAGAATCAAATGCCTTCTGGACATTAAGCACTGCGGCCACGGCCTAAGCCTCGTGGACGATCTGGGACAGGACATTGAATAATCGTCGAAGGTTGACGGCTGTGGAGCGGCCAGGGACAAAGCCGGATTGGTCTGAGTGCATTAGATGTACCATATAAGGGGCAAGGCGGAGGGCGAGCACCTTAGCAAAGATCTTAATGTCGCAGTTAAGGACAGGGGGCGATATGAACCGCACTGTGCAGCGGGCTTAATTATCACAGCTTCTGTGAGCATCGGGGGGAGCATCACCCTGTTGCACGACTCATCCCACAGGGCAACCAGGCGGGGGGCAAGGAGGGATTTATAACTTATAGAAATCGATAGTAAGACCATCTGGGCCAGGGACCTTATTAGAGGGTAGTGAGTCAATGCGCGAGCAATTTCCTCAAACTCCATGGGGCGGTCAAGGGCATCCTGAGTTTCATCCGACAGTACTGACAGCGGTATCTCCTCCCAGAATGTATTTATAGTGGCCTGCGAGGCCTCATCACAGGTGGTATACAGCGATGCATAAAATGTGCAGAACGCCTCATTTACGCCACTCTCTGTATGGACCAGCAAACCGCTAGGATGCTCAACAAAAGGAATATGCCGCCCCCGGACTTCTGACGTACCAACCTGGCCAACAGTCTACTGGGCTGTTTGTCCTCCCTGTATTGTCTAGCAGCCATCGGGCTATCCGGGTACTTCAGTTCCCTATCGGCTGCCTCTCTGAACCCCTCAAGAGCCTCCCTAATTGTTCCCAGTGTCACGGCTGAGGGTTCCTGGGCATATGATATATGATATGGCATATGCCCCCTCCAGCTGCTTAAGATTGTGTTCTCACCTCCGGAGGTCTCTGTATTGCCTTGAGGATGCCGGATTCTTTTGCTAGAGCCATACCCCGGATGTATGCCTTAAATGCGACCCAGAGAACGGCTAAGGACCCTACAGTACCCGCATTGATATCAAAGTAGTTTAGGATGCATTCTCCAAGCTCGGACCTGAATACTGGATCTAACGTAGCTTGGGGTTTGAGCCTCCAGGGGTGCCTGTGGGTCTGCTGCTCGTCCCAGGTTAGAGTCAATGTGATCAGGGAATTGTCAGAAATGTCCTGGGGAGTATGTCAGCACTAGACACGCGATTGATTGGTTTGCCACATACTAGCCGCAGGTTGATTCTGGAGTGCAAATCATGGACAGATGAATAGAAGGTATAACCTCGGGACTGGGGATTGAGAAGTCTCCAAGAATCCACCGAACCAAGTTCGGACTGTCCAAGGACAGTGTGTGCAGCCCTAGACAGGAGGTGAGCCCTGCTCCCAGACCTGTCTAATTGTAAGTCCAGAACAGTGTTAAAATCGCCTCCCCAAAGGATAGGAAATGGGGGATATCGGGCCAGCATTTCAATTACCTGCTTGTAAAATTCAGGGTTGTCTATGTTGGGCCCGTATATGTTAAGGAGAAGCACTTTCAAGCCCGCCAGCACACTGTGCAGAAGCACATATGTACAGTAACGGCTTGTGGATCAGTGTCATCACCCCTCCACTCTGGAGTATTGAGTGTAATAGTGTTGCAGGCCCCAGCCTTTAGCAAATCTCTCACGTCTCACAGCCTGCGAGTGTGTTTTCTGTAGGAAAAGGATCCAGGCTATGTGCTGCTCCACGTACAACTGAAGCCTATGCATTTTGGGTTAGCGGCCCAGCCCTCTAACATTCCAGCTCGTATATTTCAAACTGTCAACCGACATCCCACCCATAGATAGAAAAAGTGGCACAGCTCATGCAAAAGCTGCTACATTGCATCACAAACAAATTGATCGATGTATCCTCTGTGTGAGAACCCTGCAACCCAAGTCCATCATTTTCTATAACCAACTGTCTCCCTTCCCACCCTCCACCCCCACCCAAACAGGAGGGTGAAACCCTCATAACAGAACCCAAATATTTGCTACTTAGCGTGGGGGAGGTTGATGCTGCTTTACAGCCCACAACACAACGGAGAGCTGTATAACGTGCGGTTAGACACATAGGGAGTAGAATTATGCAACAATTAATATATAGCTGGAGGCCACCGCGGACCAATAGACCATCTTAAGGAGCAGACCATCAAAACTAGATAATGGGACTCCCAGAGACTGACTTTAGTACAAACAGTGTCACCCAGGAAAATGCGGGTGAATGAATTTCATCACCACCTCTGGGATTGTGAAAAAATAGACCTCATCGGAGTGTTCAACATGGAGTCTGGCTGGAAACATTATGGAGTAGCGGACCCCAATGTCTCGGAGCCTCCTCTTAACCACCAGGAAGGATTTGCGCTCTTGTTCTGCAACGGAGAAGTCTGGATATAGATGAATTTTATTCGATCCAAGCAGCAGCCCTCCCTCGGCTCTGGCAGCCTGCAACAACAACTCTTTATCGTGGTAGTTTGAGACCCTGGCGATGATGGGCTGGGGGGCTCCAGGTTTAGGCTTCGTCATTGGGGTGTGATGGGCCCGCTCCACTGGAAATTGAGGCAACAGTTTAGGACCTTCTAGTAGGGAGAGAACAGCACGTTCCACAAAATCCTCCATTGAGCCAGTTATGTTGTCTTCAGGGATCCCGATGATATGTATGTTATTGCACCTTGACCTGGACTCCAAGTCCTCATTCTTCCTTCCAATTTCCTGCACCTGCTTAGTAAGTGGCGATAGGGCGGACCGTAGCAAGGTGATATCCTCAGTCACCCCAACCCTGGACACGACTTCAGCGACACGGTCGTCCGTCTTCTCCATGCAGGCCTTTATTGAGCTAATTGTGTCGCTCACATCGTCCAATTTGGTGTTGAGGGTTGTAAACCCCTCCCTCATGAAGGCCATCTTCTGCATCTCGGAGGGCTCTCCATCGCCCATGGGGGTCGGGGCAGAGACCGACTCACCAGGGACCACAGGATCCCTGTGGGGGTGGGAAGGGGGGCTTTAGCAAACATGTTCATAGAGCACTGATTCTCCAGCATGGTGTCTGGCATGGATTCACATGCTCATGAATATTCCCCGTGGTCAGGCTGGGAAGCTTCGTTAAAGACAAAATCAGTTTCAGTTTCGTTTCTGAACTGTCTTTCTACTAGTAACCAATCACTGGTCTCTTGGTCATACTACCCCCAGCCAATGACTGCCCTCTACCTAAGCC
This sequence comes from Ambystoma mexicanum, assembly GCF_040938575.1. Lineage (NCBI taxonomy): Eukaryota > Metazoa > Chordata > Amphibia > Caudata > Ambystomatidae > Ambystoma > Ambystoma mexicanum. The sequence goes on from NC_090932.1 coordinate 1,304,701,000, forward strand.
CCTCCTCTGGCATCCATCTTCAGAAGTTTTCGTCAAGTTTCGCTTCTTGGAGGATTCCGAAGGATCTTTGAGGCCTACCCCGCGTGGGCATGGCCCAGGACAAAGGAAACACGACGCCCGTACCCAAGCTTTTCAGGAACTGCCCTGGATGCGGATTACAAAATGACTTCAAGGAAGATGAGCACTCTTGGTGCCTCTACTGCCTTCACGAGGACAAATCGCACGTGGAGAAGGACTGTGCGTTTTGTAAGAATATGTCCGAACGGGCAATGAAGGATCGTCTTACTCGACTCACCAACTGGCCGGAGGGTAGGAGCCCAGCAGCGGGTGAGAAGAAGTCGTCGGAGCAGTCTTCTAAGACCTTTGAGGGTGCTCCTGCGACGGGAGCCCAACAAAAGGCAAAGCACCGCGAGTCAGCGGGCACCGGGAGTGCCGAGGTGTCGACTCTTTGGCTGCCAGGCAGAGCGCAATGTCACCGACACCATCAACCACGAGCCAACGCGCTGGCTCGGGGGGAATAGGAAGCCGGAGAACCCGGGTAAGCTTCGGGAGAAGTCCCGGTCAATCCCGACTGAGACAGCCGAGGGGGAGCGAGGCGGTGACCCTCCCCCCAACGTGAAGGCATCAGGCGGGCCCAAAGTCACAAAGGCCCTGATTCACTCGGCTAAGGCCTCGATCGAGGGAGTCGTGACGGCCCTGGCAGAGGCTATCCCCGTGGAGACTACCTCTGGGCCTAGAGTTTCCCTGCCACCACGGAGGGAATCCTCTTTTCAGCCTATCGATTAGACCCCCTTGAAAACCTGGGCGGAGAAAGAGGGGGGGGGGCACGGTAGCCATTACGGACACAGATACCACCTCTGAAGAAGAGCTGGCTGGCGTCGCAAAGATCCTGGACAAGAAGTTCGAGGAGGTCCGGCCCTACGGGAGGGATCCCGACGAGGCGGACAAAGAAGGCAACGGTGGTGCTGAGGAGGAGCCGCGGCCCGTGGAGGAGACGGAGGATCCTACTCCCCAACCGTTGCTCCCGTCGCAACTGGTGCCTATGCCACAAGACAACTTGGGAGCGATCTTGAATGCTATCCAGGCCTTGTGTAAGGAGATCAGGACAAGGCTGCCCTTACCCCCAGCGGACGATCCAGCGGAGCCTGGACCGTCGGGGAAGCCCACCGAGCAAGCGTAGGTGAATCCCTCCCCCTCCTCCCTTCCAGCCTTCACAACCTTCACCTCCTTCCCCTCCACCGAGGAATGAGACGGGAACGGAGACGGCGACGACAGACGACGACGATGGTGGCGACGATGGAATGGACCTCCCATCACCTACCGCTCGGGGCCCATTCCCCCCCCCCCCGACGAAATTGGCTCCTTCCACGCCATGATCGCCAGGGCATCTGAGCTCTTCCAGCTCTGACCCCTAGAACAGAAGGAAGGTTTCCTCTACCAACGGCGGGAGGCCAAAGGAAAACTGTCCTCTCAGTCCCGTTACTGGATGACATCTGGGACGAGGGGCTAGCGCTCCTGAAGAACCCGTCCACGCCTCCTGCTAAGAGACCGGTACGAGAAGAAGTACCAGGTCCTGGACTCTGCCCCCATGTGCCTCAGGGCACAGCCGTCCCCGGATTCAGTGGTCTCTGCGGCGGCCAAGAAGAAAGCGGCAGGTGCGACGGCTTCAACTTCCCCGCTGCACGGCGAGGGGAAGAAGCTGGACGCCATGGGATGACGTGTCATCTCGTCGGCAGTGACGACGAATAAAGCGGCAAACGCCCTCGCGATTGTGGCACGCTACGACAGGGAGCTGTGGTTCAAGTTCGCTCCCCTGCTGGACTTCCAGACGACAAGAGGCCCTGGAAATCCTACAGGAAGGCGAGGTGGCTTCAGACCACGCCATTGCGGTGGCTACGGACATCGCCGACACCGGCTTTCCTCCGATGGGCAACAGCGTGTGCCTTTGCCGTCGCGTTTTGCTCCAGGCCACCGACTTCCGCCAGGACGTGCAGACCAGGGTTCTGGACATGCCCTTCGACGGGAAAAGCCTGTTCGGCAAACAGTGGACGAGTCACTGCAGGCCAACAAGGTGGACACAGAGATGGCTCGGGCCTTGGGTGTTCTACAACGACGACGGCTGTCCTTTCGGAAATCCGGAGGCAAGCAAGGTGCCTCCAAAGGATTCGGCGGCGGTTCCTCGTCGTACCGCCAAGTGGCCCGCACCTCGTCACAGGAGGCCTACAGAGGACGCAGCAAGACAGGAGGATTGCGTTATTATCGCCAAGGCGGCAAGACCGCGACGAAACAGGACTGAATCGGCAGCGGCGTCGGGCCCCCACCCGAGCACCCCGGTGGGAGGCCGGCTGGCGAAATTAGTCAGCGTGTGGGAGTCCATCTCCACCGACCGTTGGGTGCTAGATGCCCTGGCCCGCGGACACACTGGAATTTCAGGTGTCCCCGTATACCACCCTTGGCCAGGAAGGACAACCACGTCCCAAAACTACTTCTGGAGCTACGAGCGATGCTAAGAAAGGGAGCCATAGAACTCGTCCCAAAAAGGCTCTGGGGCTCCGGATACTCGCGGTACTTCCTCGTCCGTAAGAAGTCCGGCGGTTGGTGACCCATCCTGGACCTTCGTCGTCTAAACAAGTACATCAAGTCTCAGAAATTCCAGATGGTCAGCCTCTGGCACGTGCTGGGATAGCTGGAGGAAGGAGACTTCCTATCATCGCTGGACTTGGAGGATGCCTACTTCCATATCCCCATCCTAAAGGGACATCGCAAATTCCTGCGGTTCGTGGTCCAGGGGCGGCACTACCAGTTCAAAGCCCTCCCCTTCGGATTGAAGTCGGCGCCCAGGGTATTCACCAAGTGCCTTGCACCAGTGGCGGCACGGCTGCGCTTGCAGGGGATCCACGTCTACCCCTACCTGGACGATTGGCTCATCCGGGCAAAGACAAGAGAACTCGCTGTCGATCACACAGCGAAGACCGTCCAACTGCTCACGGTTCTTGGATTCGCGATCAACTTTGCGAAATCCCACTTGGTACCGTCGCAAGTCACCCTATTCCTGGGAGCCAGACTCGACACAGTGGCGTGATTGGCTTCACCGTCGGAGGAAAGGACGAAGGCCGTCCTGGGCAAGGTACAACAGCTGTTGACCATGGACGTGGCCAAGGTGAGGCCCATCAAGTCCCTACTCGGCATGATGTCCTTGTGCATCTACCTCGTGCGCCTATGCAGGCTGCGGATGCGACCACTGCAGGAATTCCTCGACCCCGTTGGATGCAAGCAGCGGGCAGTTTCAAAGACAGGATCTCGCTCAACGAGACTTTCCGCCAAGTGATCCAGTGGTGGGGCACCTGCACGCGCACCTCGCGGCGGGCATGGACTTTCAGACCCTGGCACACCAGGAAACTGTGATGGACGCCTCCCTGGAGGGATGGGAGCGCACACCTGAGATCTCCATGCAAGAGGCCTATGGCTCCCGGAGGAGAGGTCTCTGCACATCAATGTCCTGGAGCTCCGAGCCGTGTTCTGGGCCCTCAGGTCGTTCCTTCCGTCCCTCAAGGGCAACGTGGTAAGGGTCTTCACCGACACCACCACCACAATGTTATACATCCGGAAGCAGGGAGGCACCAGATCCCCAGCCCTATCCAAGGAAGCCCAGGATCTGTGGCAGATGGGCCGTCGCCCAAGAGATGTTCCTGGTACCCTTCCATCTGGCAGGAATAAAGAACACCATCGCCGACTCACTCAGCAGGGAGCTGCGCTCGTGCCACGAGTGGGAGCTGCGGCAGGATCAAGTGGATCTCCTATTCCGATGATGGGGCAATCCCCAGATTGACCTATTCGTGACGGCGACGAACGCCAAGTGCTGGAGGTTCGCCAGCAGGTTTCCCTAGCAGGGGAGCTTTGCGATGCCTTCTCATACCGTCAGCGTGTGGGAGTCGCTGGGACCTGGGACGGTCTGTTCCTGTATGCGTTCCCACCGTTGCCATTGCTGCTGCGACTCAGTCAACTCAGACGGTCCTGGTGCAGGATGATCCTCTTTGCACCGGCGTGGCGGAGGCAGATTTGGTTCCCGGACCTTCTGGACATGTCAGCGTGGCCCCTCCAACCCCCCAGTCAAACTGCCGACAGACGCAGATCTTCTCGCCAGCGAAGGAGGCGCCATCCTCCACCACAACCCGTGGGTTGCTGAACTTGCAGACCTGGCTCCTGCAACACTAAAGTTCAGAGGGTACGCTATCCCAGCGGACTGCAAGGAGGTGCTCGCCAAGGCCAGGGCGTCCTCGACCCTCGAGTGCTATGGACACAAATGTAAGAGGTTCTCTGTCTGGTGCCGTGCACAGAAGATTAACCCTCTGTGGATTACGGCCCCTCAAGTGCTGCCATACCTACTGTCGCTGGCCAAGGCGGGGCTAGCTCATGCCTCCATCTAGCAGCGATTTCCCGCTATACCAGAACTCCGGGGCGATCATCTCTGTGGTCCCATCGCCTGGGTTCATGAAAGGACTGTTCCAGTCATTCCTGCCGGTGAAGGCTCCGGCCCCAGCGTGGGAGCTAAACGTGGTGCTGAGCAGGCTCATGGGACTGCCATTCGAGCCTACATTCGGCACCGTTGAAATTCCTATCGTGGAAGACAGCGTTTCTTGTGGCCATCACCTCCGCACGAGTGGGAGAGATCCAGGCCCTCTCCTGTGAACCTCCATACCTGACATTCCACGAGACGAGGGTAGTGCTGAGGACGCACCTCTCCTTCATGCCCAAGGTGCTCTTTTCTTGTTCCGAAACCCACTTTACGTGCTACCAAATCTGAAGATGGCTGCCAGTGGAGGGGCTTAGTAAGAGGGCAGTCATTGGCTGGGGGCAGTATGACCCAGAGACCAGTGATTGGTTACTAGTAGGGGGACAGTTCAGAAACTAAACTGATTTTTTCTTTACCGAGGATTCCCAGCCTGATGACGGGGAATATTCATGAGCATGTGAATCCATGCCAGACCCATGCTGGAGAACAACCAGTGGATACTTTGCTGAAAATGTTGGGGGGGACATGACCTCTGAAGAAAAGGTGCCCCATTCAAATGAATGGGGACAAGGTAGTGTGCCATGAAAGTTGGGGGGGAAAAAACAACCCGTCCCCCCTAAAATTACGCCCATGAGAACAACAGTTACAGGTAAGTAACTTGTTACTTCTTACCACCACCCTTGGTCATGGCCGAACCTCCCGACCGGGAAGAACGAGAGTGTGGAGCAAAGTACACTGATGGCACTACCAGACGGAAATGGAGGGAACGGTGGGCTGAGGGCAAGGATACTGTGCACCACCGCCGAAGTACTCCAGGGCTGCCAGCTGAAGAAACGCAGAACTAGCAACAGGTTCCTATCGGGTGATCACTTCAAGAGAACAGCAGGCGAACGCAGTAGAGGGGCTGCAAGGGTAGTGAACCGTATGAGTAGAGGCAAAGTCGGGTGCAGAACTTCCCAGGAGCCAGTGCCAAAGAGGCGCACTGCGAGTATAGTTGTGCCAGGCAAAGCAGCAGAAACTCAGAAGGAAGGAGGTTGGGGGGGAGTGGGAGGCCCAAGCGGGCACCAGCCAGCCGGGAAGAGCGGAGCAAGGAGGCATACCATACACCAACCTGGAGTCCAGAAGTAGCACAGTAGCAGGCCTCTGTTGTGAAATCATAGGATCCCAGGATGGACAGCCAGCTCCGGTGATGTGGTGGTCAGGATGTTGATGACACACTTGGTCTAATGCCACTCAGTCCAGCACCGCCATGGCGCTGAATCCCTGCAGGGGGGGGAGGGGGTTACCCGTGCCGCTGTGAGGGCAGTGTCAGCATGGGAGGAGGCAGGGATCCAGGTGTCGGGGCCCCAGCAACAGTGTCTGGTTTTCAGGATACACCAGAGGGGAGTTGGGGCGCACTGGGTATGGCGTGCACAGGCCTAGCAGGATATCCTAGCCAAGCGTGTGGGAAACACCACTGGAGGAATCCGAAACTACCAAGTGGGGCGAAGACCAGGAGCAGGATAGGAGGCCACCTGGCAGCGCAACAGCAGCCGGGGTCCCACCTGCTGAGGAACCTCAAAGGAGTTGGGGGCCATCCCACCGGACCTGTGTTCACACAGGGTAAGTAGAGCACAGCAGGCACCGCCCGCATCCCACGACAGTTTGGGTGCAGGTGCGACGTTGGTGGGGCCCCATGGGGCCAGCAGGCTTCAGTCACGAGTCCCGTGACACACACCGCACGGGGTGCAAAGCTGCTGCAACAAAGTGTCCAGGAGAAGGTTTACTAGCAGGCAGGATTGTACCGCAGGCGTGACGCAAGATGTGGGAGAGACAGTACCACGATTTGTGGGGCGGGAGCTTCACAGGGCCGCAAAACGTAGTCCCAACAGCATCGGTTGAATAGAGCTACTTAGCTGTATTAGCTGGGGTGGGATTACTGTCGGCGTGGGGGGGGCGCTGCAGGCGACTGCAACCGACGGGACTGACTTGCGTGGACAAACAGTTGGCAGCGGTCGCCTCGGGGGTCCACTGGACAGTCGGTGGGAAGAGGGTGGCTTCAATACGCCGCAGGTCAGCCATATCCGCTATAAGAGTTTAACCGCACCTATAATCTCCACAATTGGCCAGCTTCGAGCCACTGCTATCGGACTGCTTCGGCAGTCGTTCAAATTAGTGTCCATGCCAGATAAGGATATGTACTCCGCTGAGGTGGATCCATGGGCTGCAGAGCCACTCGTTCAGACGGCCATCTTTATGCGTGAGCAACAGTGCCCCCCCGCAATCCCTCCCCTCCCCTCTCCTGTATGACTATTTACTGTATTTTACTATCTGCTTCCCTTCTCTTCCCAAGCCCTGTCATTTATGTAATGTGCCTACCACTAGGTAGTGTACCTGCAATATTGTAATAGTGGTGTGCTGTGTTGTCTTTAAGACATTTACTGTTTTCATAGTACACTACCTTTTTCTATACTGTTTTGTTGCTGAAGTACTTATTGGTCTAAACAAGGTCTATTTGTGTAACGTTGTAAATGTGGTGTATTTTCTTTGGATAGTTATGTGGACTAAGTGTACCTTTGTGTCAGCCTACATCCCCTTCCTTATGTTGAGTCAAACTGCTTTGCCACTCTTAACATTTGAAGAGGTTTGGCTTCTGTTTGGAACTGTGTATTGCCCCACCGTGAGGTTAGTAGTTGTACAGCTGTCATCCACACGCCTGTGCAAAAACTGTCAACATACTGCATTTGACTTTGCTCTTAATAGTTTTTTTAATATGCAGTTTACATACTAACACTTGAAATTGACATCAAGAGAGATTTTCATCACACCAAACCTCATATCTCCTAAAACATGACCTGAACGCCCAGCCTTGTTACACAATGAGCTACTGAATTGGCCATTAATGTTAAAAACCCTTTGCATGTTCACTTGTTTAATTTCCCAGAACTCCACACTAGTACTGGTTCTGAAAAACCTAACTGGCAACATGCCAATGATTCATCGATTATATCCCTTGCAGGATCCAGTTGTTTTGGCGTTTGATATTGAGACCACAAAGCTGCCTTTGAAGTTCCCAGACGCAGAGTCTGATCAGATCATGATGATCTCCTACATGATCGATGGACAGGTATGTGGTCAATCTCTGCATGTACTGTAAAGTTTTGATGTCTTTAAATAATCACATGACCTAATCACTCCATGCCAACTTTGTCCTATTAAATTCGAACCTTTCAATCACTGTAACTTGGAGCTATTAATCCCTCTCCCAGTTGAACCACCATTGCAACCCGTAGGCTGAAAGTATTCCCTGTTCCATCCACCCTTGCAATGTTTTCCAGAAGAAATCTTGTAATAGTGACTCCATTGTGCAGGGAGCGTGAAGGTATTGGTAAAGCAGTGTTGCATTGTGATCAGTGAAGTTTGGTGCTTTCTCTTCCTGCCTCTCCTATCCCAATGTTACTGGAAGATCCACATTGTTAATCCTCCTCTCCATCCTCAGGGATATTTGATTACAAACCGGGAGATTGTCTCTGAGGACATTGAAGACTTTGAGTTCACCCCAAAGCCAGAGTATGAGGGACCGTTCTGCATCTTCAACGAGCCAGATGAGGTGAGCTGAAGCAGGCTATGGCAAACATGCAAGAAGTAACTACCTCCATCTATTCAGAAGCGAACTCCTTTAGGTGTTGGCATCCATACGAGACAAAATGAGGCTACTATTTTGGGCAATATTTGCCACCAAGATGTCACTTGTCTGAATCCCAGCTGTACCGGTCTCGCCTTTCAAGAGAGGTGTGAGGAATAACATGCTTTTTAAGGATGGCACTTTTTTCAAAGTTGGATGTGCAGGCGTTTGCTGTTGTACCTTGTTGGTTAATCCAAAGTGTGCACTCTGGAATCATCTCTGCTGTGACAAGTTGTTTGATTTTCACATTTGCATATTGATTGCATAGAAAACAGTCACATGTTAACACTTGAATTCCTTGCACTTTAGGCACACTTGATCCAGAGATGGTTTGAGCATGTCCAGGAGACAAAGCCTAGCATCATGGTCACATACAATGGGGACTTCTTCGATTGGTAAGTCTGACGTGCATCCTTTCTTCCCTCACCGGAGTTTGTGGCCAAACAGTCATTTTCCCTCCCCCCAGCACAAAGGTCCCTTCTATTTCCCAGATGATGATCACATTTGATGTCTGTGAGGCCTATGACCCAATCCTATGCTTTTTTTGTTTTTTTGTGGGGCAGGCAGGTGCTAAAGTACTCTGAAATATAGAAACGGGAAGCAAGTGAGGTTGAAGGTTTAAAAAAATAAATAAAAAAAATTAAGGGGTTTTCAGGGATATTCCTCCTGCAACAGTAATATATTACTATCATTCACCAGTAATTGGTTAAATGTCGCATTCACAGTGTCATAGGAGTTTCCCCATCCTCCAAACAATCATGAAATCAAAAGACACTCTCTGCAGTACGCCACATGTTCATTTAATATAGTTTTTCATGCCCATACATTATATGGGCATGGAAAACTATATTAAATAAACATGTGGTACACTGCAGAGAGTGTCTTTTGATTTCATAAGGTTGAATGTATACTTGGGTTTTTATTTTTAATACTGCTTTTAGCTATCTGCTATAAAACATCACATCAGATTATCAGAAAAAAGCCTTTTGCTTACATCAAGCCACTCCTAAAAAACGAAATGAGAATCGCAGAAAACCCCACCAACTACAGACCTATATCTAATCTACCCTACCCGCCAAAGCTACTGGAAAACCACATATACAAAATCCTACTCAACCACATAGAAACTAACGGAATACTCAACCACTTGCAAGTCTGCTTAAGACCCATCAGATGAACCGAATCAGCACTTCTATCCATATGGGATGACCTAAAAGAATAAATGCAGACAACAGCACAGAATCTGCTCTCATAATTCTGGACATTTCATCAGCGTTCGACCCAATCTGACTCACAAAACTACTTAAGATACTGGAGGTATGCAGTGTAAAAGACTGCGCTTTACAATGTGTAAGGGGGTTGAAGAAGGATGCTGACACATAGGTGGCATGGATTTGGCTTGACTTTCATTTTTATTTTACACTAAGACAAAATCCACACTTATCTCTAACTTCTAAGAGTGGTTTTCCTGCCTCAAAACTAATACTAAAGGGTCCTGTCGGAATGTCCGTCAAGTAATTTCCACTGTCCTTTGTCACAACCTACTTCTATCAGTCACACTACAACTAAATGGTAAACTAACAAATGTCCTTTTTTTTGTTTGTTTTTTTAAAAGTTTTTTTTTTAAGGAGAATAGCTCCCTTCTCTTGCTTCTTTGATAGTCTTCAGAAAGAATGTTCTCTTACCAAAAATACCAGGGGGGAATGTGCTCCCTACTCATACCCCTGGCTTTTGGTTTTCAGCCAGTCGTCAAACCATGTCAACTCCATTCTCCTGCTATGGATCTGTACAATGTCCAGTGCAACCAGGGGGAATGACTCCCTTCCCCTGGTGTCTCTAGTTCAACTTCTGGACCGAAAGAATGGCTCCCTTCTCTTGATATGACTTTGCAGAGTTCACAACAAGGCCAGGGGCAATAGATCCCTTTCCCTGGTGTCTTTAATACCACTCCTGCCTTGATAACCTGTCTTTATCAAAACTCCTGATTTGGTACCAGGAGAATCTCCCTTTTCCTGGTATTGCTGGGCACAGTTCTTTCTCACTACTTTCAGTTTTGATGCACACTTTGTCACTCGGATCTACTGTTGGCACATTCTCAAGTCTTGTTGGAGTCTGTAAGGAAGGCATGGTAACTAACAGTCAGACACACAAGTGATCACAGTTCAAGGGTGTTTATTGAACTTCAATTGGGTTTGAAAAATGCCTATCTAATCCTAAATCTAAAGATGGGAGCTAGCTATGACCATCAAATAATAACGCAGTCCTAGTCATGTCTATCAAAATAAAAGGGCCTATACTAATAAACATATTGCCAATCCTTACTTCTAAATACAAATGGCGTGGGAAACAATGTTATGCAAAAGAAAGTGTTCAAGAAACGATGTCAGGATATTCAAGCCGTTGGCTTCCATTTCCCACGTTTTCAGCACGGGACAAGGCGGCACACTCGCTTATCACACCCTTTGGCTTCTCTGGCACGAGGATGCAGTTCAAAACGTGAGCATCGGGGCCTTGTGTGTCAAAGTCTGTTTGCCATTCAAAGTCTCTTATTTCAGAGGGCCTGATGCAACACGACAAACATTAAAGCTCCTTTTTTCTTAGAATTTCACATTTACACATTCTTAGGTGATTTTCCGTTAACCCTGGTGCCCACCCTGCTGGGCTCAGATCCACTTTAACACAAAACCTTCTCATGGTGATTTGCTGTTCACCCCCAGTCGGCCTCTGCTGGGCGTCACGAGGGGATAGCTTGGGGGCAATGCGCTTGCCTTGGAAGCAAGATGACGCAGTGCAACACAGGTTTGATCCCCGGGTCAGTGCTTAGGAACCTCGTGGGTATTAAGCACATTATAAATAACCAATTACAATTGCACTTTAACACAAAGCTTTCAATTGATCTCCCTCTGCCGGACTCGGACCAACTTCGTCTACTTTTCAAAGCTTTCTTTACTTAAAAAATCGATGGCTTTCGATTGTGCGCCGGATTTTGTTCAACCCGTCGCAGGACCACTTCGATTCACAATTACTCGCTCTCTTCTTGATATCTTTGTCACTTTCACTTTGCCAATTCTCAGTTCGATACCTTACAGAGACTTTCGACTGAGCACCCATGCGGTGCCGGACTACTCTGTCAAAGGTATTGTATCTTGCTTTAAAAGTTCAATCACTCATCAGCAGTTCAACTTTACTTGCGTCCTTTATCACTCGCGTTTTAGCAATGTTCGTTCCAGCTCTCACCATACAATGTCGCTGCTTGCAACCTTGGCTTCAACACAGACCGTTCTTTTAAAAAATAAAAAATAAAGCATAGGGAGCGAGGTGATCAGTGCCTTAAGTGCATGCCTTAAGCAAAAATATAGAAAGACATCCAGTGCAGACTCACCGCCCTGCTCCCTTGCCTGCTGGATTGAGAGAAATACGCCACCAACAAATAAATCCCTAAGGGTTCCGATGCGGAGTTTGTTTGGCTACTGTAAATACATGCTCACTGGTTATGGCTAGTATATGTTTTGCCGGGAGGAGGGGTGAGTACAAAACAGAGACTCCCCATTCTCCCTGCTATTTTTTTCCAGACCGCACATGTGATCTCGACAATATTCAGGGTATATGGGCTGTGCCCGTGGTGCCCCAAAAATCATTTCCCGCAGCAGGTATGGTGCAACGAGTGCCTCCCTCTACCTGCACATGTGGTCTTATAAATTGTGTAGCATACTAATGCCCAAGAAAATGTGCCTGTGCTGCCTGATAGTACCGCTCAAAATCTGGTAAGGCTAAGCCCCCTTTACCATTTATTCCATCAATGTTGTATATGCCACCCTTGCGAGCCTTCCGGCCCATATCAAGTTGAGAAAAAGCCTGCACAGCTGCCGTAAAAAGGTACCCGACAATGGCAAAGGAATGTTGAGAAAAAGGTATACGAATTTGGGAAGCACAATCATTTTAACAATAGAGATACAGATGAGGAGCGGGAGTGATCGCTATCTTGCCACTGCCTCTTGGAGTTTCCTGATTGCCCTCCCATAGTTATCTCTGAACAGTTCGTCCCTATCGTGTGACATGAATATCCCAAGATAGCAGACTCCGGTAGTCTCCCAGGCCATATTCATTGTCGACCCTCCTTGTCTCCCCTGCAAGGGGGGGAATACCACCAACTTGCTACTGTTGATTTTCAGACCCGAAAAAATTCCCTAAACCTCTGCATCTCTTGCATTATGGGGCTCAGATTGTCTATTGGGTTGTTGACAAAGAGGGCCACATTATCAGGCGCCAGCGCTGAAATCCTGCAGGAGCAGACGTATAGCCCACCAAATCCCCAAACCGGTTCACCCAGCAATCAATTGCACAATTACTGAATTCACAAGACTGGGGGAAAGGGGAAAGTGGATAAAAAACAAACTATCAGGATACCTCCAACCTCTTTCTAATCTTGGAACTCAGGAAAGACCTCAGGAAAACTTGCAAGTAACACAGTACTGATTAGCATTCAATTTATTCACCTGTTCTTAACAAGTATATATGGTTCTGTTTTAACTCACTAATTACCAGATTAGTCTCTGCTTCCTGCCTAGAGACTCTTAAGGAAATTGAGTTCTTTAGTTCTTTATTTCTGCCACCATGCAAATGTTCTGTGCTGCTAAACTCTGTGGCTTCTTAATCATCTTCTCCTGTAGATTTACTGGAACATGTTTTTATGTATTTATATTTTTAAACTTCTTCTCTCTTCCCTCTATAAAACTTGCACTTCTCACATTGAGTTCTTAATGCTGTCGGAATAGTTCAAAACTTCTTTCAAAAAACTTTTTACAAATGAAAGAAAAATACGGGGTGCTTTTTTGTTTGTGATCATTAACTCCAACTGGCTAATGTTATCTTTCTAGTTCAGTTACTGGAACACACGTAGCTTGCCTCACTTCAATTGGCTGTTTTCGCGGGGCTTTAATAATGTTACTTGCCACGTAATACTTTTGATTTTCGCACCTCTTCGCGCGTTCTTAAGTGTTTTGCTGTCAACTCCTTTTCACTCTTGAATTTCAAATGTAGCCACACGCACGCAAGCGCATTACCTGCTGTTGGTGTGCCGCTTCGGTAAATGCATCAAAACCCTTTTTTCTGCGTTTCGCGCACACGACTCCGTTATCGCCGATCGCTGCCTCAGCTGATCCTTTGATTCTTGACACAGCGCCGTATTCCTCAGCTGAACAAATTCGTACGACGCCACACTATTGGCTTCCTTATGCATGCAGTAGCATACTGCAAAGTTCTTCGAACACGAGGGACTTCACGAAGCGATTAACTTAACATTGCGATGTTGTTTCTCAACGCGTGAGCTGCATTCCAAACTAACGCTAGCTTCTGCTATCGGCACGCACATGTTTTCACAGATTCATTTACTTACAGTTCAACACATAACTGAATTGGAATAACATTCTTTACTGACTGCTGACTATGAGTTCTTATTTTTTTGTTGCTTAAAGTAACAACTCAATTCATGCACCTTCAACACTGTTCCTTATATTTAAAAGACTTTTATTGAGTCAATTTAGTTTTCACTTCTATCACTTATCTGAATTAAATCTCTGGCTCTTTCTGATGAAATTCTTTTTGGAAGTGTCTTCTTTACTCTGGTCTCTGTCGTTTTTCTCTGGAGCTCTTGAGCGCTGTGACCGCTCCTATTCAGATCTTGAATGAAAGGCCGTTTAGAACCTCTCCTAAGGGTACAAACTGCATCACAATAGCCTCCAGGCGAACCACTGCCTTACAGAAAGTTGTCCATCTTGAACTGGGACTACAGTAGCTGGCTGATAGTGTTATTAAGGAAAAAGGTATTCTCAACCAATTCAACCCTGCCCAGCCACAACCACGATCAATGCCACCCAAGAGTATCTAAACCATTAACTCCTGTTACCTGGGTACCTGACACACATTGTTGGCGTATAGAGATATAATCAGCCTGTGCCGACCAAGATTCAGTCCCCTCTGAATGTTTCTCCGGCAGAATCTCCGCCAGTGGTTCCATTGCAAGAGCAAACGGGAGTGGGGAGAGCGGGCAACCTGCCTCGCTCCCTGTCCTATTATGAAGCTATCGGATCTTGTTCGCCCGACGACAATCTGAGCCCGGGGGTCAACATACAGGAGAGAGGCCATTCAGATGAAATGGGAACCAAGCCCCAACTTCTGGGGCACTGAAAACGAGAAAGGCCACTTGACAAGAGTCGAAGGCCTTTTTACCATTTAAAAAAACCGCAACCGCCTGGGATGTGTGTTCCAGTGCCTCCATAATCCCAAAGAGGCGGCGGAGGCCATACATGGTATGTCTTCCAGGAATGGACCCAGCCTGGTCCACTAGCACCAGGCCTGGCATCAATGGGAGTAAACGATTCGCTAGGACTTTAACCTTTAACGTAGATTTTGTTGTCGACATTGATTAAGAAAATCGGTCGATAAGATGTGCAATCCTCAGGCGATTTCCCTTGTTTATGCAAGAGTATATTTGCTTTGTGTAGCGTGGGGGGGGAAAGCATCCCTGTTTCTAACGATTCCTTATATACTCACAGAAGTACTGGAGCAACAGTGGGAGCATATGCCTTGTAGAACTCTCTGGGTTATCTGTCAGGCCTCAACGATTTTTTAAACCTGGGAGTCCCCAATTACCGCTAGGATTTGTTCCAGTGACAACTCCCAATTGAGAAGCTCTTGAATTTGGGACTCCATCCAATACAGCCCCACCTCCCCCAGATAGCGCTGTAGGGACTCCAAGGTACATATTTAGAACCATATAGGTTTGCGTAGAACGTTCGAAATTTTGCAGCAATACCCTCCTCTGTGTGCACTGGCCCACCTAATGCGCTCCACCTGTGGAGGTCGCCTATCCGCCGCCAATAATCGAGCCACTAGGGCTCCTGGTTTCTGCCTCTCCCTGTACTGACGTACCTGGTGACCACCGCCTAAGAAACACATTTCCCGGTTGGCATTAGCCCTGCATTTCTCGAGCTCCTTGCAGAGCTTTGCTAGTGTGTGTGGCTCTGTCGCATCACCATACTCTGCCTCCAGTTCTTTAATGCTCGACTCCCCCTCTGGAAGATCCCTTCTAATACCCAGGAGAATCCCATTCTCTTTAGCCATACACACACCTCTGATATAGCACTTAAGAGACTCCCAGAGCACAGCCACCGAGGAGACGGGGCCCTCATTTATTTGCAGAAAGGACTGAATTTCTTCTTAGTTGTCGATGGAACACCTGATCCTGCAATGCTTTCGGCTTGAATTGCCAAGAGTTACCCCCTTTCTCCACCAGTATTCAGCCCTCACGCCATTTAAACTCCTTTGCCGGGAAACCAGTAGTCTAGCCTAGAGCTGGATCTGTGAACCCAGAAGTGAAAAGTGTAGGCCTGTTCGTCCCTATGTTGGTGTCGCCAGCGGTCTATAAGATTCTACGTATTGCTAATTTCTTGCACCTTCAAGCTTGCCTTGGATGCAGGGCCCTGACCTGGCCCGGATCTGTCTCTCCCTGCCCCATACAATAGTGGCACCATGGCATCCGGCCAGTTTCACCATGACCCAGTCTAATGCGTTGGAGTTGTGTACGTTGGGGCCATACAAGTCCACCAAGACCACCAGTACCCCCTCAAGCACGCCACACACCAACAGGGCCCTCCTCTTGTCTCTTGCGATTGAGATCAAGCAAAATTTGACTGCCCTCCCGATCAGAATTGCCGCCCGCCTTGCATAGGAGGCATAGGAAGAAAAATATTGATGGCATCCCCAGTGGGCGCCCCACCACCTATGTTCAGAGGGGGAAGGGGGAGTGAAAGGGGTCTCCTGAATAAAGGCTACCTCTACCTGGTGTCTTCCAAGATATTGTGCAACCTTTCTGACCTTGGAGGGATTATTCTCCCACCCCCCCCCCCCCTAATATTTCATGTTCCTACCCAGAATGCCATCCGCTCAGGGGGTACTCAAATGCTGGGTACAGTTTCCCGTTGCTTTTGTGACTGTCGCTCATTGCATGCGTTCAAACTGTGTTTGAAAACGATGGTGGTGTGATGCCGGGTTGGGGATCTGTCTCCCGCAAAGCAGAAGGAAACCAAATTCCCCACTCCTGGTATTGGTGGAGCAGGATCACGGTACCCTAAAATCTCTGATAATGTGATACGGTCCCAGGCTGCAAGGGATGGCGGCTGTGAGGGCAATCCTCCACTCATGGAGAGGGGCACAACTGAGTTAATACACCCCCCCCCCCCCCAGATCGGGGAAAAATGTAGGGGGAACTACTGCTATCAGCAGTCTTGTGGAAAATCTAGTCCCCGGGGACCACTGTCACACCAATCCGATCTCCCGATCCAGTCTTGCCCGAGCTCTGTCCTCCAGATCCGTGCAGGATCCCATTCCACTCTGGGCTACTTGTTCTGCTGGCATCAGCACCGGGCTGGCTCCCGGTATGCTTCAGCATGGACACCACTCTCCCCACTGTCTGGATACAGGGAGGGGTCCCTGGCCGAGAATCCTACACACCCAACGTTCCTTCTGGTGCCAGCGCTGATGAACGGCCCCGGCTGAGGCTTCTTCCTGCCGGGAGCAGGCTCCAAACTGCCTCCACCCCCTGGCCATGCAGCAGTGCACTGTGGTATTGCTTCCAGCCTGTTAGGGCCCACTGGCACACCGGAGCAGCCCGCCCTCCTGTCCCTCCAGCCACGGTCTGGCCCACGACCCACCTGGTGTCCCTCGCGACCTGCTTCGCCAACCTAGTTGTCTGGGCACCCTGTGAGCATATTGGCCTCAGAAGCAGGCTCCAAACTGCCTCTGCTATCAGGCCATGCTGCACTGCTTCTGGCACCTTCTCCAGTGAATTGTAGCCACTCCCCGCTGGGGTTTGAGGGGCGCCAGCTCGGTATCCTCAGAGGAGGGGACAGGCATCCACCTCACCCAATGATCCCCACAGCCTTATTTCTCTACCCCTACTGTCCGGCAATTGTGGTCTGAGCCGTTTGCCTTGGGGCGGGCTCTGTCTGCCGCCGCACCCGGCCTGGGCCATGTTGTTCTCAGGCGCTACCTCCCTGCTGCTCTTGGGGCTGGGCCAAGCCGTTCCCGGCACTACCCCCCCCCCCCTACGCTGCCTCTGGATTCACTCCGCACAGAGGGACGTTGTAGCGCTTGTCCTCCCAGGTGGAAATGCTGTCCCAGGGGGGCGCCCAAAGCAGTCCACCAGCTCGCTCGCCCACCCGTGCCACGGTCAGTTCCGTAGCGTGGGTGCGGCAGGACCCCCAGATACTCCGGATCTCAGTGCACATGGGGGTCTCACACCGCTCTACGAGCGCACCAAGCTGACAATTAAGGCTGCCTAGGAAGCAGCATTTTGCAGGACTAATGGGAGCCTTGTGCGGAGCTCACCGAGAGACTGACATCTTGGTCGGGCTCTCTAGCACCTTCCCACACAGACCGGTCTTGTATCGGTCTCCCCAACTCACCGGCTGTGTTGATTTCACTGACACTGCTTTGTTCTTGGAGCCAAGGGCAGTAACACAGCGGCTGGCGCTTTCCCCGCCTTGATTGAAGTGGGAGAGGCCCGGGTACCTCCGACCCATAATACAGGATTCTTAGCCTGGTTTCTTGTTATGCTTTCTATTTTTGAGGTTCCTTATTGAAAAGGTCAACGGAACTTCCCTCCTAGCGAACCCCTTCTGTTGTGCCGCCCGTCTTCTCTCGTTAGACCGCCATCTTGGAACTGCTGTTTCCTCGTGTGCCTTGCCTCAATTGGAGTGTGCTCTCGTGCTCTGCCTTTTTATCCGTGTGGGGAAGCTTAATGGGAGTCTGGTGTGTGTGATGGTCCGTAATTGCCTGACCTCACCTGAACCATTGTATTGAGACACGTCAGTTATACGGCTAGGGTGTTAGTCTGTTTTCCTTCATAGCAGGCTATCCGTGTGAAAGTATTTGTGTTGTAAAGGGGGTTGGGTGGTAAATCTCCTACTTGGAAGAATGGGGTAAAGGTGTTGAAGGGGAATACCGCTTCTATCCATCCAGTGTCCCACTACCCGAAGACCCCTCACCCGGGGGATCCTCCTGCACTGGTCCACCCCAGGAATTTGATCCAAAAGCGATGGCCGTGTCCTGGCCACCTGGATAACAGATCCCCGGGCACTAGTGGGTGAGACACCTTCTGGTTTCTAACAGGGTCCCAGAACCTTCTTTGGTAGTCAGTGGTTTTCTCTTTCCTACTTTGACCAGGAGGATTTCCTCTGATGCCTTCAGCATCTGCCCTTGGTTTCCAGACCCTTCTCTGATTCGTCGTAGGGTCCCCGACCCTTATTTGGTGGTCAGTGCGTTTGTCTGGCACTGACATGAGGAAGATGGTGCTGGAGGGACTGGCACTGTCTAGGCCTAATAACTGCTTCAGTCCCACTGGGACTAGTGAAAACTGCTTGAGCGTCGCTCCTGCATACCCTCCGGGTTTCCCGTATGTCCCCTTATCACCTTGGGGCTCTAGGTTATGTCACCGGGGCTTCCGGAGGCCGGGATCGGCTTTGCCGGCTCTTTTGAACTTCACTGTGTCGGGATCCGCAACTTGGCATCTCCCTGCACAGCTCAGCTTTCTTCCCTCCCTCTGTCATGAGCTTGGGTCTGCACCGACAGATCCAACTGAGAATTCCCACCACTGTTCACCAGCGTTCTTCACGTGCCTCTACTGCTGGACTGCCAGCAGTTTTCGATTCTTCCGTGCTGGAGATTGCCTGCGTCCTCAAGGCTGCGCTGTACTCCAAAGCCAGGCTTACCTTCTCTGATTGTCCTTTGTTGCACTTTATACTTTGTATCAAGTTGCTCCCATGCAGTTTACAAGAGTCCTTTAGCTCTATTGATGATGTTTCTGCCTCTGTGGGGCCACCTCGTACCAGCATACATGCAATCAATTATCTTTGTCTCATGTATCTTTCTTATCCTAGTACTTTTGGTGTTATGTTCTAGGTCACAGTAATACATAGGTTTGCCTTCAATGTAGTGGCTATGAACATTGGGGAGGGCCAGGCAATGCCAGGGAGTGATGACATTCAGTGGGCTGCACGCCAGGTATTTGTCCATGTCCCAAGAGGGAATTCCATCCCCATGAGGTCCTCCCTTATTAAACCACCCCAGGGGGACTATTGGGTAACAAACGCACCTCCCTAGCCTCATGGGGAAGGGCTCTCCCCCTTGGGGAGAATTGATGACACCTTGTGAATTGGCACAATGGCTAAAATCTTTCCTCACTACCCAAACCAAAAGAACGTAACTACCGCAATTTAGCTCCAGCACCAAAAACATCTCCTATAGTCTACCACAAGGCTCCAGCCTCTCCCCACTCCTTTTCAGCATCTACATGTCTCACATAATGAAAATCATTTGAAACCACGGACTGACCGTCTAAAGCTGCGCAGATCATGCCAAACTCATTGCCAAAATACAAGACCCTCAACAATTGCCTCACCAACATATACAGCTGGATGACCACCAACAACCTTAAGCTAAACCCGACCAATACAGAAATAATGATCTTGCCCCCAAAGGACAACGCAACAGACACACAACTGAACTGGCTGCGTGGTGTGGGAAACAACCAAAAGCATTGGCCGTGATAAAGAAAAATGGGGAATACTCATGGTCAACAGACTTTCACTAGAACCACATGTCAACGCTATAACAAAGAAATGCTTCTACCTCCTGAGACTAATTAGAGGGATCCTCCCCGATCTCTCCTTCACACACAGAACCCTTGCAATCCTCTTCCTAGTATTATCAAGAATTCACTGCACGTACAGCCTCTACCATGGAACACCACAACTGCTCGCTAAAAAAGACTCCATCTTATCCAAAACACTGCAGAAAGGATACTCCCGAGACTAAACAGAAGAGACCACATCACACCAGCCCTGAGAAGCCAAGTAAATCCAGGCCAAGATCAAGTGCTACCAACCAGGAAGAAACCCAAGTGCAAGCGACGACCTCCAAATCGCAACAAAACAATACGATAAAATATAATTTGGAGGAACTGCATTTGCACATCTAATTGCTGATTTGAAAATTGAAGGAGATTAAGAATGACGGAAGGCCTCCTCACCTTCAGAAAATGACTGACAACATGGCTGTTCAAATCACAATGATTAGCATAACACGGGCGCTGCCAGCAATATCAACAGTGAACCAAGATAATCCATTGACAGTGCAGATTCCGGAACTAAGAATAAAACACACAAGCGTTACCAACCACTAACCTTCCGCGCTCCTCACTCCTATCCAGCATACCCCACACGTACCTCACACAATCTAACAGTTAAGTTTCACCTCACACAAACACACATCCACCATAAAAACATACTGCCGCAAACAAACGTCCCCATCACTGAAAGTTGCTCTTTTGGCCACAACCCGGTATGCACAATCCAAACACACCTAGAAAACTGGCTTGCAAAGATGAGTTTCTCCTTTTCCTACAAGCATAACCTCTATTCTACTCCCTCTTCCCTCACTAACCTACCCAGCCCACTTTCATACAGAACCACGTGAGTGCCTGGAGACCATGCCAATGATAAGTGTGCGATATCAGCCAACTTAACATAACATGGAGTCAAAGCAGAGTCCTGGCAGAAACTAACAGCAGTTGTAAATTCACTAGTTGCGTACTCTTCCGTTCACACACCACTGCCCTGTTCCTTGATTATCTTGGTTCCCTGTGTGGTTTAGCTGCAATATCATTTTTTTGGGTAAGTTGGCAAAATAAAGGACCATGTTGTGATTAATCTGATAATGTCATCACTTCTTTCCCAGTGGTAGCTTCTCCCCATGTGGCCAGGGGACGGCAGCAGCTACTTGATTTTGACCTTGGGGGCAGCTATATGAGGGAGGATCACATGGTATTTGTATTTGGTTTATTTATAAAGCGCAACCAGGCCCAGGGGCATACAGGCGCGTACGTGTTTTGATCATGTTGCATAAGAGTACAGTTACATTAGCAAGCAGTAGGCAACAGTTACAATAGTTGCGGTTACAAATAAATACATACATTGGTATTACAGGTACAAGCATACATGTTACAATTAAGGCGGTGGGCAAAAGGTGAGACAGATAATATTATTTACAATATGTACAGTGGGTAGGCAGTAAATCTAAGTTCTAAGATGTTAAGCTGTCAATGTGTCCAGGTCACGAAGCCAACGGTTGGTGTTTAATTTAAATAGGTTGAAGGAGGTTACAGACCTGATTGGAACAGGTAGAGTTTTCCATAGCTTTGAGGCTTGTACAGGGAAACTAACTCCTCCCGAGTTATGGAGTTTGAATCTTGGTATAGTCATAGTGTTAACTTGAGCTGTTCTAAGTGGTCTTGTAGATGTGTGTGGGGTAAGTTGCTTAGAGATATAGGATGGTGCGAGGTTAGCCCTGGCTTTGTGGGTAAGGGCAAGAGCTTTGAGGGATATTCTGTGCTCTACAGGGAGCCAATGCAGATTACTTATAGTCTCAGAGATATGCGACTTCTTAGGGATGTTGAGGGCTGCCCTAACGGCGTTATTTTTAGTTACTTGTAGTTTGTGAATATTTTTGCGGCTAGTGCTTAAGTAGAGGGCATTACAATCTACTTTGGACAAGACTAATGTTCTAGCAAGAGTAATGCAGTTGGGAGTGGAGATAAACGGCCTACATGCGGTAATAAATTTACATGTGTAGGCGGCTGAAGACGCTACTGCATTGGTTTGTTTGGTGAAGGATAATGTGGCATCGAGGTAGATACCAAGGGCTTTAGTATTATTAGAGACAGGGATGGGGTTACCATCGATAGTGAACGATTTGAAAGCAGTATTTAGTTTTTTTAGTTTAGCATGAGTACCAAGGATAATCAACTCAGTTTTTTCGTCATTGAAACAAAGTCTATGGTGTGCCATCCACGCTTGTATTACTGCGTATATTTCATTGAGGATTTTGATATCAGTTTCATAATCGCCAGAGATAGGAATGAGTATCTGGGTGTCATCCGCATAATTAGTATACTTGACACCCAGATAGTCAAGGATATCGAAAAGGGGCTTCGTAAATACGAGCGTTGGGAACACGCAAGAGCCTTGCGGGACGACAACACGGGACTGGTGAAGGTTCAGCCAAGTCAGTAGGAGAAAAGACCCTCATGGTTCTTTTAGCCAAGAAGGAGCTGATCCAGGCAGTGGCTGCGTCGGAAAAGTGAGCTGCAGATTTCAGGTGGTGGCAAAGCGTTTGGTGGTTGACCAAGTCAAAAGCTGCTGACAGATCAAGCAATAAGAGCAGTGCTAGTTTGCCATTGTCTTTTAAAATTTGAATCTGAGTAGTGAGATCTATTAGGGCAGTTTCCGTGCCATGTCTAGGTCGGAAGCCGGATTGCCTTAGTCCCATGAGATTGTTTCTAGATAAGCCTGTATTTGCAGGTAGGCTGCTCTATCTAGTATCTTTAGTAAGAAGGATACAGTTATCGGCCTATAGTTAGACGGTTGGCTGGGTCAAGAGTGGGTTTTTTGATTAGTGGCATGACCCAGGCGTCTTTTAGGTTATCAGGCACTACTCCCGTTTTGAAGGAGGCGTTGATAAGGTTAGTAATGAATGGTGCCAGTTCATGAGCTGCTGCTTTGATAATCGGAGTAGGACAAGCGTCGCCTTGGCCATTCGATGGTTTAAGTTTCCTGATGTTTTCTGCTTCCCAAATTGGGAGGGGTGAGAAACTAAATGGTTTACAGGTTGGCTCAAAGGTAGGTGACTTGATAGGAAGTTGTTTTTGATCAGGGTCAGCGAGTAACAGGTCTTTTTTCGCATTTATTTTAGATTGTAAACAGGCTATTTTATCTAGAAGTGCCTTCTGGATGTTGCTGCACCATAGTGCACCTGTGACAGATTTATCAATAGGGGCAATCGGGGATTCTAATTCTTTTAGAATCTTAAAAAGTTCTTGTGTTATATTCCGCTTGTTCGATCCTTTTGGCAAGTATAATAGCTTGTTTATAGCTAAAAGTTGCTAGAATTAGTTCATTTTTATTATTTACTGAAGGGCACTTTTTCCAGTGTGCTTCTGCAGTTCTCTTAGTTTTACGTAGTTCTCTAAGATGCGGCGTGAACCATGTATTCAGGTGACGTTGTGGTTTAGGTTTCCGCAATTTTAGGGGGGGCTTTCAGTATTGCCTTATTGTAAATGTCTACTAAGACTGTGGGGTTGGAGGTGGCCACGTTGTCAAGAAGGGGTAAGTAATAGCGGTAGGAGTTTATCTGGTGTAATGTCTTTCTTATTTCTAGTGCGGGTGGCTGGAGCGATGATAGGAGCAGGGTGTTGTGTGTTGGCTTTGATGGAAAAGGTTATTTTATGATGATCCGACCAAATACATGGATCATTGGATAGAAGATGGTGGGAGGTGACTGTCAGAGGGATGATACATTATCGGCTGAGACATGGTATCACCCTTTTTCTTTTAGGGATAATGCCTTAATGGCATATTGTCATGACTCCCCTTATCCACCCATGGAAGCTGCTGTGGATACCTTCCAAATTTCTGTCCATAGGTTACCAAGAACTGACTAACGTTTCCATGCATGTGAAAGTACTGCGATGAGAAAGCTGAAAAGAACAATGAAGGTAAATGAATGTGAAAAGCAAGACTTGGTCTAGTTCTGAGCAATTGATGCGTGCCAGGACAGTTAAAAGCCACATCCGGCATGGCTGTGAGACGCGCAGCCTGGAGGAGTAACATGAAGCCAAGAACGCAGAGGGAAGGAAGGTGAGGGGGAGATCCGAGGAGGAGGACCTCCTGGATACACAGCCCAAAGCAACCTTCTGGTAAAGTTACGGTTTGTCTGTGGTAGGGGAACAATATTCCTGAGCGAGTCGTAAGCGGCAGAGAAGCTGCCGACCACAGGAGGCACCCAAACGCCACTGGCTGGACAGGAGGGAAGCACTCAGAGTGCCACACACCAGGCAGAAGAGTATACCAGGCAAAGTCAAGTTTGCAAGTTTGTTAAATGAGATACATGATAAAGCCCTGGCAGGAGAATATACTAGACAAATTGGCAAGTGTGTAAAGTGAATCACATGAGGAACTCCTGGTAGAAGACACCAAGCAAAGCCAAGACACTGAGAACATGTTACATTAAAGTGGAAAAGAAACCTGGCATGGGAGTACACCATACATCCTGTGAAGTTGATATTAACAGCCACATTGTTTAATATACCTATTTTTGTTGATCAAGAAAAATCCAAAAAAGACTCGGAGTTTGACAGACCCTTAGTTTTGGTTTATGTAGGGAAACTCCTCCTAGAATAGGGACAGCAAGGCCTTTTCCAACCCTCTTTTATTTTGAATAGGTTTATAGCCAAAGCTATGGGCTCTGTGTCTCATGCCTGGTTCCTCACATAGTGTAAAGGGTTCTGACTTGGCTGTCCCTTTTTAGGGCTTGATGGAAGCTTTGAGCAATATAGTTTGATAAGATATTCTGTTGAATACCTGGTGGCTTTGTCCCATGTATCATACTATCAAGTACAATGGTGTGAATTCCTGCTGTGCAGTAACTCACCTTTTCTTACCTGCTCAATGATATCTAAAAACTTCCTTATTCGTATTGGAATAATAAAACCAATCGAAAATGAAAAACTATGGCATCAGCAATAGCTGTGCATGTACTTTTGCTTAGCCTTGAGATTTTAGCAGGTTGGAGCAGGGGCAATTAGCTTTCAGCTGAAGGGGCATGCCTTTGTGCATTTAGCACCCAGGCTCAAACAAGTAAACTGGAATTTCTTCCAATTTTATGAAAACAATACTTAGGCAGTCATTTAGCACGTATTGGTGTATGCACTTTTAAAGGGTTCTTTCAGTCCTACAAAGCTACTGCTTTGATTCTGGCTAGTGCAATATGGGCTTTTCAAAATCACAATGATTAGCTTTTGAAGCTACCGCACACATAAATACAACGTTATTGTGTTTGAAAACGCTGCGGTTTTTCTTTCCAAGTTTCTCAGGCTCTTCCGGCTCGGAGGAGCCTGAGAAACTTGGAAAGAAAAACCGCAGCTTTTTCAAACACAACCGCGTTGTTTCTGCCTAAAGCTGCTTTCCCATTTGGGGCTTTCGGGCTCCCCGTGGAGATACTCAAATGGGAAAACAGCTTTAGGCAGAAACACTGCGGCATGGAAACACAAACAGGTTGTGTTTCTGCTGCTTTGGCTATCACTTTGGGTCTCCGGTGCACCGGAGGCCCAAAGTGATGGCCACGGCAGCAGAAACACAACGCAGCTGTGTGCTGCAGTGTTTCTTTCCAAGTTTCTCAGGCTCCTCCGAGCCGGAGGGGCCTGAGAAACTTGGAAAGAAAAACCACAGCGATTTCAAACACAATAACGTCGTATTTATGTTTGCGGTAGCTTCAAAAGCTACCGCAAACATAAATACGTTTTTAAAGCTGCGCTTTATTTCTACGTTTTCCGGGCTCCTCCATCCCGGAAAACTTAGAGAACAAAAACGCAGCGAGTGTTTATTTTTATTTAAAAAAAAAATAGCACTTACCGAGATGCAGCTGCAGCTTTTCTGCTTGTAGTCTCCGGTCTCCGTCCTCCGAGTCCCGGCACCAATGAAGGAAAAGCCACCCAGTGGTAGCTTTTGTTTACTACAGCTGGCTGGCTTTTCCTTCCTTAGTTCCACAAAAGCCAAAGCAAGCACAGCGGCGGGCATCCATTTCACAAAATGGATGCCCCATGTGCTTCCCATTTGAGCTTCATTTTCTCAAAATTTTACATAGGACTTAAAAAAAATAGATGGCCACTTTTTTTTTTTTTTAATTTATTTTTTTCTTTTTTGCCCATAAACATTTTGGGCGAACCATTCCTTTAACTAGTGACATCAATATGAATAGTACAAAGGATGCAATTAAGTTACACTGCACCTGTGTCTAAAGACTTATTTTTATTGGGTCAGAATATGCTGTACGGTTGTTTCTAGTGATTTATGTAGCATTTGATATCTTTCCTTCAGTTGATCAGTATGGGAAGTGAAAATGAAATGCATCGATGTACACCTTACGAGTTCACCCAAAACCAGGAATGGTATTCTCAAGTGGAATGTTGCAGCTGAGTGCACCTGCTACTTCTTTTAAGTGGCCATGGTACCTTAATGATCTTGGTCTGAGGGCTTTTCAGTGGATAAAGGTTTTTGCTCTGGTTTTCTGCAGCAGTTGCCAAGGCAGGTAATAACTTTCTTTTGAGTGCTGTCTGTGTTTTTTTTAATTTTTTTAGGCCTTTTATCGAAGCCAGAGCTGCTGTTCACGGCATGGATATGTACCAAGAAATTGGGTTCCAAAAGGACAGCCAGGGAGAGTACAAATCTCCCCCCTGCATTCACATGGATTGCTATCGGTAAGATTTTTGCTTACGCTATGCAGGCATGCAGTCTTACTACAATAGTTGGTAGAGGGTTAATGGCTGGAAACTAGGTGATGGTAACCTGGGGCAGGGAGTGGGAACGCTTCTTTTGACACCAAGCATTGACTCTGTTCTCAGTTCTGTCCAGCAGAACAACCTCTCGCAGAGCGAGAGTTTGAGCAGCGCCAGTTTGGTTTGAGAAGGAAGGAAGGAAGGGAGTAGGGACTGAATGAGTTTGCTTGGCGTGTGATTGTTAACATCCACAGAGGCAGTTGTATAGCACAGTTAACACCATACACTCGCTCAACTCTTTGACATGTAGGCATTTGGAAGTTGGTTCCCAGTTTCATTGTTTGCATGGTAGTTGTGTGTGAGGGTCTGTGGCAGGTATTTTTGTTTAGGGTATTACCGAAAAAAGGTGCAATGAAGATCCTATGTTTTCAACTGGTCTCGTTTATTTTTAGGTGGGTGAAAAGGGACAGCTATCTTCCTGTTGGGAGTCAAAACTTGAAAGCTGCAGCTAAAGCGAAGCTGGGCTATGACCCGGTTGAACTGGACCCTGAAGAAATGTGTCGCATGGCTACAGAAGAGCCCCAGGTACACTATGGTCAAGGGGAGAGTATATGGGAGGGGTGTTAGAGGCATTATGAAGCATGCAGGGCTACTAGAATTTTGTCTTTGTACTGTCTTACACATGCATTATTTTTTCAGATACTGGCTACATATTCTGTGTCCGATGCGGTTGCCACATATTACATGTACATGAAGTATGTCCACCCCTTCATCTTTGCCCTTTGCACCATCATCCCTATGGAGCCTGATGAGGTACTTAACTTGTGATTGACAACTTTTTAAAATATGAATCTTTATTGGTTTTTAAATGGAAAATGTACAAAAACAACCATCAAGATTGTCGAAAAATAACATGGCTGCCTAGTCTTACAATTGTACAAAATTAGTTGGTTTCTATAAAATCATAAGCAAATTATATAGCAAACCTCTTCACACCATAGTCTTCTGACTTGGCTTGTGATACCTGCTACACAATGGATGGGTGTCCAGTCAGTGTTAAAATGTTTATTTTTAGTGTCATAAAGTTGAAATAGAGTTTTTGCTTCAGCTTTCAGTTCTCCCATTGATCATGTCAGTTTTGTGTGTGTTTATTGGATAAACTGTATTTTTTGCTAAAATGTGATGGCATCAGAGTGGTAGGTCATAGAAGCTCTATATTGTCACTAAGTTTTTGGTTGTAAATCTACCAGTTCTTGTCTTTTGGTTGATAAGGATAACGGAGTGTGCATTTATAGGATCTATCTAGTGTTTGATTTGAGAGAGATTGTCTGTACTTTTGAGTCCCAATGTTTGTGGTGGAATGGAGTGAAAAGGGTAAGAGTTTAATTGTTATTAAAAACACAGGGTAGATCCAGGCTTTGTGCTGCTCCATTGGGTCATCCCCAAGCACCCCCTTCAATTCGGTGGCACCCTCCTCAGGGACTTGGTGTCCTGCACTTATTTCTTGGCCTCCACTTCGTCTTTTTTGCTAGTCGGGATGCTGTCACTCGTTTGGCACTATTCGACCCCAAGGTACTGTCACTTCCCCCTTCTGGTGTTCTGTCAGCACATTCTCCCTGCATCCAAGTCTGCAGTCTCCTAAAGGGCCCCGGTTTTAAGAAGGCCTCCCTGGGTATGCTTCCTTTCACCTGCCCTCTTCCCTCTCCTCATTCTCTGCTCTTTTCACCTTTTCCTACCCTCTTTTAATGTTAACCTATGCCTACTCCCCACTCTCTTGCTGCCGCTTTCTTTTTTCTTTGTGCTTTCACTTCTGTCCACCTCTATCTTTATCTCTGCTCCTGAACTGCACCCTGACTCCTATCACTCTTGCTTCCCCTTTACGCTGCTTCCCTTTTTTTTCTTAGCAGGGAAGGGTCCAGTTTGCACGATTGGCCTAGTGTGATACGCTGTGTTTGTGGTTTGTGTGTGTCTTGTGAGCGAGTACGACCTGCCTGAACTACAGATTGCGTAGATGACTGTTTTTTGCTTTTCAGAAAACAAGGGCACGGATGTCTATCTAGTAATTAGTTTTTTCCTAAATACATTAAATGGGAAAGCATTGTACACTTGGAACGCAAGAATCTACTCACTCTGTAGATTATAAAACTGGCTGTTATATGGCCATTTATTAACTCAAATACACGTTGGAGAATGAAATGCAGAATTGGGGGAAAAAAGTTACAAATGCAGAATTAGGAAAGAAGTTACATCACCGTTGGCATAGTTGTGCACCACTTCATCTCTGCCAAGAACTTCACTGGACAGCTTCGCAGACAAGGTTGACACAGAGTAATCCACAAAAACTGGACCGGACAAGATGCATCCACCTTCTCCAGCCCAGCAGAAGCTTGTCTCTCTCCCCCAGCCTAATCCGGTGCCCCCTAGTTTGAGAGTACTTTTCCAGAAGGTTTATTTGCTGACAGCACTCCGGCTGGTATGCATGCGAAATACTGTAACGAGTAAACCCATTCTGTTTCTCATGGAGCTTTCGGTTCTTGCAACAACAATCCTTGAACACGGCTTGTTTTTCTAGTGAATGTAGACAGTATTCAGAACTCACATTGAAATGAAGCCTTCACTAAGGCTTGGAGTAAAATGTCCACTATACCCAGATTGCATTTCAAATAGCAAAGATATTAACTTTTTTAATAGCACTAAATTCCACCCATGGACGTTTGACTACTATAACTCAATGGCACTAAAGTTGGCTTCTGAAACGGACAAAGTATTATAGCCAGGCTAGAAATGCATTGAAAAAAACAAGAAAAAAGAAATAAAATCATCAACATTATAAAAATGCAAGCAAAAGCTCAACGTAGGGTTTCACCACTATTTGGAATCCATGAAAACGACCAATCGCACCAATTCCCAGTATGAAAAGATGTCACCGGCTTTGCCAAATTCTTCAATTTTTGGATGGTGTTTTGCACAGATTGGGAATGGTCACTCAAATTGAAACTGCACATTCCTTCAAATGCATTACACCCTAAATTATGTTTTAATAATAGATCATCAATAGCAGCTCTATTCTGCAAAACCGCTTTCTTATCACTTTGCTATCTAAAAGCAATTCTTCAGCTTGAGAGGTATGATTTTAACCCCTTCACTACTAAACATGCTAACTTAATCAAAGATGTATAGCCCCCCAGCAGCTAATCCCACCAGGATGTCCGATTTAGGTAACCAATGCACGTTTAAATCACAATCTGGGGTTAGCCCTATAGATTCATAAATTGATCTTTTAACTCTAGGAAATGCAGGCTGCAAAAGAAAACCATGTTAAGGCTAGTCATGTTACTACACATGCTTCTCCAGAGATGTTGGAATGACTATAAGTAAACGTATACCCACATGAAAATAACTATCCTACTGGAAGTTTGGCATGGTTCAAATGACAAGCAGCTACAATTGTATGGTTACAGGTCACAGTGTTGGCAACGTTGGTGTGCTTACCTTGCACTTGGCACCAGCTGGTTGTTTAAAAAAAAAGTTTTCATTTTTTATTTATCTTATTTATTCTATTATCCCATGTACCGCACTTTACCCTTATCCTCTTCCCATGCACTTGCACGATCTGAATGACACCTGGCCTAGTAAGATCGCTGTCCGTCTTCCCTCTGTTCCCCCTCCTTTGCCTCGTCGCGCCTTTAAACACTTGGGTATAGGTGCATTATAAATGCCATATCATGTGCTTGGTGCACGTGAGCACAGTTGTTCTTCAAACACACTCCGGTTTATTTTTTTAGTTATACTCAATTGCTGACACTTGCCGACCTCTTCTGACTGACAAGTCAGGTTAAAACAGATATCTCCTTTAGTAGTATTATATGTGAAGACTTTTGTTAAATTTTTCATTGGTCTCCCGACAGAACTTAAAATATTCATAAACCGAAAACAATAGACTAAAATAATCATCCTCCACTGAAGGGTCGTTGTGCCTAACGCTGAAAATCTGTTTAAAAGTTGAAGCAGGTGTTTGCACCGTTAACAGACGGGTTGTCCGTAGATCATTTACATTATGTGTATTTTATTAGCAAAAATAGGATAGGTTTAGAATTTCTGGAGCCAAGTAGATCCATATGTTTTCCGTTTGGGCAGCTTGTATTTGGTTTATCCTCAATGCTTTGCGAAGCCGTTTCTTGGTTCCTGTATGTCTGCATTGGCATCAAGTGACCCATGAATCTCATTCTCCAACCTCGTCAATTTCAAATTGGTTGTTTGCCCAAATGTGGCATTTTGGATTTGCTTCTGCTGTGTGTCGTTTAAGTCTACCAAATAGAGACCATTCAGAATTGCACGTACACCAACCAGGCACAGAATCTGTAAAGAAAACCAGACAAAGCATATCCGTTTTGTTAATCACTCTTTTAAATAACATCTGTCAGCAGGTACATAGTCCTATTTTTCATTGCCAGGCTCCATGACTAAAACAATTTGGTCTCTGCCTGACGCTATGACATCTGTGGGTACAAGTGGGCCACTAGGCTTTTCTACCCACACCTTTGCACCTGGTACCATGTGGGCTGATGAACCAAAACCACGGTTTCCCTGGGTAGTTAACAGTATAGGGGGCTCTCACTATCTGATCATGGACAGTTTAACCGGTATGACAATCAATTGTGTCTCCTACATGGATAGGCAATATCTGATCTCCGCTGTTCTTTAAAATGACTTTGATTCTTTCTTGATAGTCGGCATCTATCACTCCTCCCAGTACTTGGATGCCCTTTAATGCTAATCAAGATATAGGGTAATCAAGCCAATATGTTCTGAGGGAATTTGTACTCCAATCCTATTGACTATTATACCTCTGGGTTCTAATCTGATTTCTTTGAGAATGCAAGTCTTCACCTGCTGGTTCTGGAGTTGTGCAGTATGGAGCTAGGGCACCTGGCATGACTACCCAGTACACTAGGGTTTCGAGGGGATTGGGCCCTCCGACGTATTCCATATCTATGACAGGTAATCACCACAGCTGTGCTGCTTTGGAAAATTTTTGGCTCCTGTGTCGATGACGTCGATACGCCGTCCTCGAGGGCCTCCGTCGAGCCGATGTCACCGGATGTTATAAGTAGGACGCATGACGCCCGCAGCCTCAGTTCCGTTTTTTCTGTGAACGTGT
This sequence comes from Ambystoma mexicanum, assembly GCF_040938575.1. Taxonomy (NCBI): domain Eukaryota; kingdom Metazoa; phylum Chordata; class Amphibia; order Caudata; family Ambystomatidae; genus Ambystoma; species Ambystoma mexicanum. The sequence continues at coordinate 1,304,732,726 of NC_090932.1, forward strand.
TTACTGCGGAGATCTCGGCGCACCTCTGTTCTTCTGAGTTCAATTCTTTCGGTTCTTCGAACCTGTTTGTTTGTGAAGTTTTCCATGATGTCTTCGTCTTCTTAAAACCTGGCCGCGGGGTAGAAGTGTCGGGACTGTGGTTCCAAGATGTTGCTGACGGACCCGCACGATTCCTGCCTCTGGTGCCTCGGTGAGGACCACGCCACAGACGATTGTGACAAGTGCCAGTAGTTAACATAAAAGGCCTTGCAGGAGCGTAAGAAGAAGCTTTCTGTCGGGAAGGTGTCCAAGCCCCGGAAGTCGAAATCCACTGGGCTTTCGACTGACAATTCGAGGGGCGACTTTGCATCGTCGGCGTAAGTCCAGGGGAGTCTCGGTCCCAGAGTGGGCCCTTTCCTCACGGAAGCGCCATCACCGGTCGCCTTCCTCGTCCGATGACTCCACCCGTCGACGGGTTGCTTGTCCCAACAAGCATTTCACTCCTGCGGAATGGGATTCATTTCGAAAGGAGGTGATGGCGATTTTTCAGTCGCAGGGCTCCGGTCCGTCGGTCCCGGTCGGACGAGGTGCATCGCTCTAGCCATGCCCGCTCCAGGTCCCGGTCCTCGACGCCCTCGAGACCGACGGAGCCTGTGAGGTCTTCGAAGAAGACATTGACGCCTTTGGCGCAGAGGCCGTCGAAGGACTCTCTCGAGGCTCTGCCTCCGAGGAACCCATTGGCGCCCAGGCTGTCGAAGGACACGCTCGGGGCTCCGCCCTCGAGGCCTGTGTCGATGGTTTCCGGACCACGCTCGACACCGATTCTGTCAACGCCTTTTGATGAGGCTTTATCGTAGGTGCCCCTGAGACCGGTGGAAACTCTGAGAAAGGCCCTGCAGAAGTCAGTAAGGCCTGTATTTGAGCCTTTTTCTGTGCCCTCATCCAGGGATTTGTTCCAGCCTCTGGATTACATCTGAGGTGGATGAAGGGAATGATGAAGGTATGGTTCCTGATGAGGTTCCTGACTAACTCATGCGTGGTCATAGCCAGCTGAAAGACCTGTGTCAGTCTTTGCACGACGTCGGTGGTCTGGACACCTCTCTGGAGGTTGAGTTCGGTAGGCCTGAGTCTGGCACGTACGGCGAGTCCTCGTACTGGCGCCTTATGTCGAGGGTGACGGAATACTTGGGGTGGTCTGCGCCACCAGTGGATTTTCTGCAGGATGACCCGACGGATATCCTTGTCCAAGGTCCACCAACTGACCAAGTACTGCCATTCCATATGGCCTTGCAAAGAAGGGTGGCAGCGGCTTGGACTGCTTCGGAGAGTCTCCCGGCAGTGAGCAAGTCTTTGCCGAAAAAATACCATACAGCCAGTAGCGACTCCAGCTACTTGACTACGCACCCCACTCTGGAGAGTTTGGTGGTGCAAGCGGCTACGGCCCCGGCAAAACAGGTGTCGTACCCTACCATCCCTCATGATAGGGACGACAAACGTTTTGATGGCTGGGCAAAGAAAGTGTTTTCTTCAGTTCAGGGGGTATGGCTTTACAGGCAGCCAACTCTGTGTGTGCCTTAGCACGTTTCACTCCTACTCTGTGGAATTGTCTTTGGCGGCTGAACATATTCCCGAAGGGGAGGAACGGGATGGTTTTCTTGCTCTTGTTCAGGATGGCAAGGATGCCATGTGTGAATCCGTTCAGTCGGGTCTGGACATGGCAGATTGCGTCAGCCGGTCCATGGTGGTGAGCACCGAAATGCGCAGATTTGTGTGGTTGCGGAAGGCGGGGTTTGCTCCTGATGTACAAGCCCGGCTTCTCAACATGCCCTTTTTGGCAGCAAGGCAAGGGTTGCAGACCTCCAAAGCTGCAGCGAAGTCGTTGAGCGCTGCAGTTCGCCAACCTCTGCTTTTTCGTCCTAGGGGACAGCAGTGGAGGGGAGGTTCCTTTCAATATTACTAATCTTTTGGTAGATCGAGAGGAGCTGCAAGTCAAAAGGGCCACCGTAGGAGTAACAGAGGTGGAAAACAAGGTACTCGAGGTGCCACGGCCGCTTGGGCAGTTGCCTCTTTACCCTCAGGCAATGCCGCAGCCGCCTCAGCTCCGTCATGAGGCCATGTCCCATGGTTCGCCGGTTGGGGGAAGGCTGGCGCAGCATCTTGTAGAATGGCATGCCATTACTTCAGATGTTTGGGTTCTGGAGATCATAGCCCATGGCTACTGTCTTCCTTTCCGGCAGAGGCCTCGCGACAATCCACAAGGGAATCTCTTTGAAGAGTCCGGATCTGCTCCTTGCGCAGGAAATATTATCCCTGCTGGAGAAAGGCGCCATAGAACTGATGCCTGTAGCAGAGAGGAAAAAGGGATGGTATTCCCCTTATTTTTTTATTTCAAAGAAAGGCGGAGGGTTGAGACCCATCATGGACTTACGTGGTTTGAAAAAGCTCCTCAGGAAGGACAAGTTCAAGATGGTTTCTCTCTCTCAAGTCCTCCAGGCCCTTCAACTTCAGGACTGGTTGGTGTCTCTCGACCTCAAGGACGCTTAATTTCATGTGCCGATCCATCCCAAGCACAAGAAGTACCTGAGGTTCGCGGTTGGCGACTCGCACTTTTCAGTTTCGGATCCTGCCGTTCGGATTGACCTCAGCCCCAACGGTTTTCACCAAGCTCATGGTGGTAGTTGCAGCGTATCTCAGGAAAGGAGGGATTCACGTCTACCCCTACCTGGATGATTGGTTGATCAGGGCGCGCTCTCCCCCCGAGCAAGTCCTCGATCATCTGTCAGTCACTTGCCACTCCCTTCACAAACTGGGCTTCTCCCTCAACTTAAAGAAGTCCCACTTGACGCCAACTCAGCGGCTCCAGTACATCGGAGCAGTGCTCAACACATCCCTGGGGCAGCGTTTCCCTCCCCAGGTGAGGGCTCATCACATTCAGCAGATGGTGCACAAGTTTAAACATGCCCAGATTCTCCCGGCGTTCGAGTTCTTGAGGTTGCTCGGCCTCATGGCATCCTGCATTCTTCTGGTGCCAGAGGCCCGGTTGGGTATGAGATCTCTGCAATGGGCTCTCAAGATGCAGTGGTTGCAGTCCTCCGGCAGGATGTCGGACCCTGTTCAGGTGCCCCCCTCGGTTGCCCTGGACCTTCTGTGGTGGGCCGGCGAAGGCAATCTGATGAGGGGGGGGGCTCCATTTTGGCTGCCCTTGTGGGAGGGGATGATCGTGACGGACGCATCCCTCACGGGATGGGGAGCTCATGCCAACGAGTTGACAGTCGGCGGTCGTTGGCCTCCGTCGGAGTCCAGACTCCATATCAATCTGTTGGAGCTGAAGGCCGTCAGGCTTGCCCTGAAGGCTTTTCTGCCGACTGTGCGAGGGAAGAATGTCCTGATTCTGACGGACAACACAGTGGCCATGCACTACCTCAACAAAAAGGGGGAGAGGGGACAGGGTCACTTCCTCTGTGCAGGGAGGCGATGCAGCACTGGTTCTGGGCCATCCAGCAGGAAATTTCGATCTCAGCATTTCATCTGGCTGGAGATGAAAACGAGGCGGTGGATGCTCTGAGCAGGCAGAGCGCGATCTCTCATGAGTGGGAGCTGGCTCAGGAGATTCTCCTGGAGATGTTCCCCCTTTGGGGGACCCCACAAGTGGATCTCTTCGCCTCCAGTGTCAACCGTAAGTGCGAAAGGTTCTGCTTGCGGGAATTCCCTCCAAGAGGAGCCTTGGGGGACGTGTTTGTGGTGGAGTGGTCCTTCCCACTGCTGTACATGTTTCCTCCAGTCACCGTCATCCCACAAGTGCTGCAGAGGTTACGGAGGTTCGGTTCCTGGACGATCCTCATTGCTCCGGCCTGGGGCCGGAAAACGTGGTACCCGGACCTTCTCGACTTATCCATCTGCCCTCTACGCCGTCTTCCCTACCGAGATGATCTGCTCTCACGGGAGGGGGGGGGGTCAGGTTCTCCATCCAGAGGTCAGATCCCTCAACCTTCACGCTTCGCTTCTGAAAGGTTGAGGTATAAGGATTGGGACCTCTCTGAAGACGTGATTTAGGTGTTGCTTTCGGCCAGACGGCCTGCAACGATCTTACTAGGCCCAGTGACATTGAGAATGCACAAGTGCATGGGTGAGGGAGGGAAAAAGTGCATGGAAAGGGGGAGAAGTGGAAAGTGCGGAGCAAAGGAGAAACGGATAAATAATAATAAATAAGTAATCAAGGCAACAAATGGTGTTAGTGCAGCCAGCCAGCAAGTGGCAAGTGCTGGGTTTAAGGCAGCAGACAGAGTAGGTCTGATAAGTGCAGGAAGAAAAGAACTCCAACACACCGCATAGCATGCACTGCAATCTGCCAATCTGTGACTAAACTTAATTTGGAAGAACTGCTACGCTTCTCCTTGCCGGCAAGCCGTGATTTTCAGGCTGCACACACGACTGGAAGTAGGCATTATTTCTTGGGAACTGCAGCTCCTAGCAGTACCGGTGTCGCTTTTCAAGAAATGTCAGGCTCTTCAGTGACTAGCCGGTCTACGCCGGACATCAGCGTTTGGCGTGAAACTCTGCTTAACACCAACTCTGTCCTCTAAACCCACCGGAAGGCAGATTAAGGTATGGGCTTTCTTATGCCCTGCAAGCTTTTCACCCAGGTGAAACGACTAGTTCATGTATCCCTAGTCGAGAAATACATAGAAACTAAACATTACTTACTTCAGTCCACCTCAACAACCAACTCACTGGACACTACACAATATGTTTGCCCCACTCCTATCATCCCAGAGGCTGAACACACCATATGTCCTATCAAACCCAAAGAGACTATCCTCACTACTCCTGAACAACCCACAACCCTTCCAGCCTGCGCCTACCAAATTAGGGAATGCTGAAATGGTGGATACTTTAACCAAACCTCTGGACATTAAGATAGGACTCCTAAACACCAGATCCATGAATAATCATGCCCAAGACATCCATGATTATATCACCTATGACAAACTAGACATATTATGTCTCGCAGAAACATGGTTACAAGAACCTATAGGTCCCACCATTGATGTTGCAGTCCCAGAAGGATACAATATTTACTTCAAAAATAGGGAGGTTGGCAAGGGTGGGGGGAGTGGCTATAATAGCCAAACAGGATTTGAACCTCTTTCCCTCACCTATACATTGTAATGGGTGTGAAATACTCATGCTAAAAATGACACCCACAATAAACAGCAGTATCAACCTTATAGCCATCTACAGCCCACCGTCACTGATATCTGACTTAAATGACAAGCTCTTAAACATCTTAAAGGGACCCAATACAGGACCAATACTACTAGGGGCCCTCAACAGGTGGAGAGGGAATCCCCAAGCCAAGGATGCTATATCCCTCGAAAGAACTCAATTCAATAGATTTTCACGTAATAAAAACAGAGCCCACCTCCAACAAAGGAATTGGGCTCGACTGCGCTATTTCCAACAATGTGAACATCACAATTCTCGGTACCTCCCCCTGCATTTGGTCCGACAATCATAAAATTGAGCTACAATTCACACCAAAAGAAAATGTCAAGAAATTGAACAACACCCCAAACACAACGCAAAGTAGAAACTTTAAAAAGATTCCACCAGCGCTTCTCACGCAATGTATAACCAACACCATGAACACATCGAGCGAAGAGGATCCCTGTGAGATATTAATAGCCATTTTTAATAATCACTTTACAAAAATCCTCGACCAGCATGTCCCTTTTAAACCAACTAGCTAGACCAAACAAAAACCACCAAAACTGGTTTAACGCAGAAACTAGTAGACTTAAAAAAGAAAAAAAGGAAATCGGAAAAGAAATGGCAAAAAGACCCTTCTACTAGTAATAAGGAAAATAGGAAAAATTTGGACCATATTTATAAAGAAAAGCTGACAATAAAAAATGACTATTACAATGAGCAGATTATTTCTGCCTCTAATTCTAATTCCATAGGTAAACTGTTCCAAATGTTAAAATCAGTTGATAAACAAGGAACTACCCCCACCCCCTCCCGTTGTAACCTTCACAAGGAGATTGCGAGACCGTACACACTGCATTCTCCAATAAAATCTTGAAGGCCAGGGAAAATATAAAATCTTGTTCGATAGTCAACCAATTCCTTCTCCAATTGGTTACTGTACCAGAGCCCGATCATTCGGAGATGGCGAAATTCCACTTCACCCCAATTCCAGTAGATGAGATGACTAAAATCTTATCTCCTAAATGCACTTCTTGCTCAGAAAACACATTACCTCCAAAGTTGATTCTTGACAATGCTGAGTTGTTTGCCCCTTTTGTCTGTAGAATGGTCAACTCTTCATTTAGAGACCGCCAAAGTGCCCACATCCATTAAAACCGTAACTGACACCCTTAAAAAACCTGGCCTAGATCAACGCGATCCAGTTAACCTTCGCCCCATCACGAACTGCAACATTTTGCTAAAGATCATGGATAAAGTTGCAACAGGCCAACTGCAAAAATACTTTGATGAAAACGTATTGCACACCCAACAATCCGGCTTCAGAGAAACCCACTGAAACGAATCAGCTGTATTAGGCCTTCGGACCAAAATGCTAGGGATAATGGACCAGGGTAGATCTGGATTGCTGATCCTACTGGACCTTTCGGCAGCTTTTGATCTGCTAGATCACCAGAAACTCAGAGGCCCTAGAATAAGGCAGGCAACTGCTCCCAGGAAGCCATTGAGTTGTAAGATCCAATGGGGTGATCACTCATCAGCCTCCCAGCCGGTAGACTGGAGTGCCTCAAGGAGCCAAGTTTTCACTTTTATTTAACATCTACATGCACTGTCTCTGCACCCTCCTTACCAACCTGGGAATATTCTTTACTAACTTTGCAGATAACACACAGTTGGTTATAGAATTAACTGGCTCTGACACCACTGATAACAAGCTCAACTCCAACTACAACTTCATTGAGGCATGGATGAAGACCAACTGGATGTGCCTCAATGAAGGGAAAACCGAGCTCATGGTCTTTGGTTCCACTCAAACCAGAGCCAACGTAATCCAGCCTATGCAGCATTTAAAATCAAAAGCACAGCTGTGAAGGTCTCAGACAAAGTAAAGACCCTTGGCGTATATCTACAGGCTTCACTGGGAGCAGATGCGCACGTTGCAAATCTCAAACCTGCCAATACCACCAAAAACTGCTGAGATGAATCAGACCCCACCTAAGCCAGCAAAACAGCTCCACCATTGTTAGAGCCATCATCCTATCTAGGCTAGATTAAGGGAACTCTCTTATGATGGGAAGGAAAAGTGAATCCACATAGGACGAGTGCTGCTAGTGCAAAGGATTGAGATGGAAACTGGAATGAGACCATGTATATACAAGGGCCATAATACATGAGTAGCAACCAAACAAGGGGTTGTAAATAGAGATTTTAATATGTTGTATCAGATCTGCCGACATGCGTTTCGACCCTTCCCGGGTCCTTCTCAAGGCAAAATGTGTAGAAATGAAGATGGCGAAAGTAGAGCTTCCAATAGTTGAGCACTGATTAATGTCTAAAGACACTGATGTATTGTCCGATTCATTAGACAGATAATGCGAACACGGACATGGGTCTCAACTAACGCTGTGGAATTGATCCCAGGATACAGGCATCCCATTGTGTGTATTATTTGGAAGTGTGATACACAAACATCCAGGAGAAGGTTCTCTGTTACAGCATTCTGTAACTGGCAATACGTCTGAGGGGCTACGCCCTAATACCAGCAATACGTCTGCACCTAAGCGCAGCTCTACCGACCCCCGGGTCGAGGGTGCCACACGGACCGGGCCGAGACTAGAGGAGCAGGGTAGGCCTTGTGATCCACACGCAAGAGTCTTAGACAAGGCCCGGGCCCAGCGGGCTGGGCAACATGTTGCAGGCACGTGTCGGGCAGCTCGACAAAATGGCCGCCACGCCAGAAAGGGACACCCTTCCGACGCTATTCCACAAATTCGGCAAAGAACGAGTGTCAAGGTGGGACTAGTGTCAACCAGTATGTGGCCTACAGTCTACCCTTCATTTGCAAAGGGCAACTTTCCAGTGCGTCCATATGGACAGGGTACGCAGTCGCTCCAGCAGCCCCCTGCTACCGTGTCGATACCCCCTGCCACCTCTTGGGCCAGTGAGGAGGTGCTCTTTGAGAAGTTTCTCGCCTCATGAGGTCTCCTCAGATGGGGGTTATCATCAAGGACGCAGTCGGGGAAGTCCTCCCCGCCATGCTAGAGGCACCACAGACACCTTCATCGGTCCCCCAGGCCCTGGTGCAGCCGTCTCCTCCGGCTCCACAGCCAATTCCGCAACCTCTGCCGCCTCCTCCGCCTCCGCTGCGGTCCCTGTACCCCAGCTTCCGGCGCAATCTACCCCTCCTCCTCCACTGGATTCTCCAGATCCACAGGATACAGACGAGGAGGAGGATCCGGACACGCCATCCTCAGCCAGGGCCATGAACATCTTGCTGGCCTGGTGGAGTAACTGGGCCACCCCCAACCTGAGGTCGAACAGTCGGCAGAGGGGTTTATGGCTGAAGTCCTCACAGGACACCCATCTGCCAACACAGGGATTCCACTGCAAACCAATGTAGTCTCCCTGGCCAAGAAGGGTTGGCTCAAGCCCCACTCGGTCCAGCCGGTCACTCGACGCCTGGACGCTAAGTGCAGGCAGATGGAGTGGGATACGCTCTCGACCCATCCTCAGCCACACTCCTCGGTGATTGCTGCAGCATCACTATACTCCAAACCTCAGTTGTCCTCAGCCTCCCCTTCAGCGGCGTTGCTAGGCAAGGAGGAGATGATCTTGGAGGCGTACAGCAAGATCTACTCCAACGCTTCCTTGCACATGCGTCGGACCAACGCAGATGCCATGCTGGCTGCCGCCAACCAATGGTTATGGCAGAAAATTGCGGACTTCCTCCCGGAACTCCCCACCCAGTGCCAATCACGCTTTAAGGCGGGGCTAGCGGAAGCCAAGCTCGTGGCGCATGACCTCATGGAATCCACAGTGGCTCACATCGATACCTCAGGCCATGCCATCTGCATTGCCACGGACATGAGGAGAACAGCCTGGCTCCAGGCAAAAATTCAACCCAGATGTCCAGGAGCGCATTCTAGATCTACCGTTTGAGGGGGTCGGGGGGGCTCTTCCACTCCTCTCAGGGTGAAGAGCTGGACAAAAAGAATGTCTCACAAACGGTAAATACTTTATCTATTCTTACAAAGACCGCACCCTAATTGTACACCCAATCTCAGCAGCGCTCGGAAAAGGCTTGTACATATGGAGGATTCCACAGCTTCCAGGAACGCAGATCCAGGCAGCCGAACCGCTCGCCATCTCAGAACCTGTGCAAACAACAAAAAAGGGGGGTGAGGGCTTTTTCCAGTCCCCCTCCTCCGCGTCTGCCTCTGAGGGAAAGAAGGCATGACACGCCCTTTCTGGGTCCACGTGTCTCCGGTGGGGGGCAGGCTTGTTCTCCATGCACAATTCTGGCGCCAGAATTTTGCGGACCCCTCGATCCTCTGCGTAGTATCCACAGGGTACCGCCTTCCTATCCCAGCCTCGACTCCCTCCCTCCCCTCCACTCCCACAGGTTGGGACAGCAACTATTTTGGCAGAGATCCGGTCGCTCGTAGAGAGCCATGCAGTGGAGGAAGCCCCAGCCTCGCAGTGAGGCTTTGACTTCTACTCCAGGATTTTCGCCATTCAGAAGAGCCAGGCAGGCCTGAGAGTTGTGCTGGACCTTTCCACCCTCAACCTCCCCCAACCCCTGCACAAATTCAAGATGGTTATGCCAGTTTTTATAGCAGAGACATTGAACAAGGAAGACTGGTTGTGCTCCCTGGACCTGATGGACGCGTACCTACACGTCCCGATTTGGCAGCCCCATCGTTCTTTCCTACGGTTCAGGATCATGTGCTACCATTTCCAATACAAAGTCCTTCCATTTGGCCTCAACTCGTCCCCCATGGTCTTTACCAGACTCATGAACGCTGTGGCAGCCCTCCTCAGAGCGCAGGCCCTCCACATCTACCCATAGCTCGACGACTGGCTCGTCAGGGCTACATCTCCGGAAGCGGTTTGCCACTCTTCCCATGCCTTATGAACACACTGCATGATCTGGGCTTCTCGCTCAACCTCAACAAATCATAGCTGCAGCCTACACAGACTCTGACATTCCTGGGACTCATTTCGGACACGTGCTCTGAGAGGGTTTTCCCGTCGGAGGACAAAATCGCGGCCATCAAGAGGGCCAACACCCACTTCCTCAGCAGAGAGGTGACCTCGGCATGGTGGTACCAACATCTCATGGGTCTATTGGCGGCGGTCCTGTTAGCCGTGCCACACACGAGACTAAGGATGAGAAGGATTCAGCTGCACTTCGCGGCCTCATGAAATTGGGAGCGGGGCTCGCAATCCGAGATCAACATTCCTCCATCTCTCCTCCCGGACCTAACCTGGTGGTCCATGGACTGCAACCTACAGACGGGCAAGCCCTTTCGGCTGCCCTCTCCGCAGGCCTCCATCACCACAGACTCCTCTCTCGAGGGCTGGGGAGCCACCCTGGACGATCTCTCGGTCCACGGCACCTGGACTCGACAGGAGCAGGAATACCACATCAATTGGTTGGAGTTGCTAGCCATCTGGCTAGCGCTCAGAGCCTTCCTACCACTTCTCAAGGGCAAGGCTGTCCTCATCCACACAGACAACTCGACCAGCATGTACGTCAACAAGCAGGGAGGCACCAGGTCCCCTTCTCTGTGCAGACTGGCGATCAGCATGTGGGAATGGGCCCTGGAAAACGTCATTTACCTCTCGGCAGTCCACCTCCTGGGGGAATCCAACCTGGAGGCGGACAGGCTCAGCAGGCTGGGAGCTGGCAATTACGAGTGCCAGCTAAACAAACCAGTTATTCAGGAGATCCTCAACATGTGGGGTCACCCCCAAGTGGATCTTTGCCACCTGGCACAACAAGAAGTGGCCCCAGTTTGCAAATTGACAAGGGGGGTCCTGGGAGTCTCTCTGCCAGACATTAGTCCTGGTTACGAGAGACTTACCCAGACTCTTTAGCTCACTATCTTTCACAGAGAAAAAATATCCCAAACATATCAGTCTTTGTCCTGCCCTGGGGCAGTCCAGCACCGAAATGCTAGGCAATTCTCCTCTGAACAAGAGTACCAACATCCTGGCAGGGCCAGGGCCCCGGCACTCTGGGCGACGCATTTCACCTCCAGTGGACCGGCATGAAGGCCTGCGCCTTTCCTCCCACTCCCCTGATCCACAGGGTAATCGGAAAGATCATGGAGTCTCACCAGTCGGTGATGAGGAGTCCCTCATCATTCTGATTGCTCCATGGTGGCTGGCCAGGCCATGGTTTTCGGAGCTTCTCAGCCTCTCAGAGGTTTGTTTATTGATTTTGTATGGCACGCTAAATCCAAAGGTAACAGGGCGCTACGTAGAACAGGAAAACAAGATTGCTTAAAAACTTAGTTGCATGCATGAAAAAGAAAACCGTTCAGAGATAAACATATGTATAGTCGGGTTACTAGGTAGGGATAGTACTTGATTAGTCGAGGGGGTCATTGGACTGTAGCCCTGTGAGAATATTCCGTCTGAAGCTATAGTACGACTGGTCTGTTCTGATGTCAAGTGGGAGAGCATTCCAGTATTGGGCTGCCTTAACTGGGAAGCTGCTGCTGCCGCCTGTTTTTATTTTTTATTTATTTTTTGTCTAAATTTGGGTATCTGAAGGTAGTAGGAGTTTGCGGTTCTGGTGGGGCGGGTGGAAGTTTTTCTTAAAATTCTGGCTGCCAGGTATGGGGGGGTGCATTATTGAGACATTTGAAGGTGAGTGATGCTGTCTTAAGTGCGATTCTGTCACTAATTTTGAGCCATTTGTGTTTTCTTCCAGTGTTGGAAATGTGTTCTTTAGAGAGGGTAGGTTGAGGGCAGTTCTAAGGGCATTGTTTTGCAATGTTTTAATTTTGCGAATGATATATTTGTTAGCTCCCAAATACAGAGCATTGCAGTAGTCAAGTTTGGAAAGTATTAGGGCATTGGCAATGATGATGCAGCTGGCTTGGGTGAGGAAAGCTCTACTTGCCCTAATAAGTTTACACGTGTAGGCTGTAGAGGATGCAAGGGAGTTAACTTGTTTCTTTAGAGTTAGGGCTGAGTCGAGGTGAAAGCCTAATGTTGTTACTGTTTTGGAGACTGTGATTATGTTGCCATCAATGTTAAATGCTGAGTAGTTGGGGCTGAGTTTTTTTAAATTGGCGATGGATCCAAGGACTAGTATTTCGGTTTTATCATCTTTCAGGCATAGTCCATGTGTGGCCACCCATGCCTGAATGATGAGATATATTTCGTTTACCAAGGCCGTATCTGTATCAAAATTGCCCGAAAGGGGAATGAGGTTCTGAGTGTCATCTGCGTAATTAGTGTCGGTGACACCGTCTGTCCAATTTGTCGAATAGGGGCTTGGTAAAGATATTGTATAGCGTTGGCGAAACACAAGAACGTTGGGGTACACTGCAAGTTATTTCGGTAGGTCCGCTGATGCCAATGTAGAGAAGACTCTCATTGTGCGGTTGTCCAAAAATGATTGGATCCAGTTTATAGCCTCGTTTGAGAAGTAGGCAGCCAATGCCAGGTGTTTGCACAGGACTGCGTGATCCACCAAATCAAAGGCTGCCGACAGATCAAGGAGGAGTAGCATGGCAGTGTTTCCCTTGTCATTGAGTTCGTCAGTCTGTACTTTAAGATCAATTAAGGCTGTTTCTGTGCCGTGCTGTGGTCTGAATCCTGATTGGCTGGTGCCTAAGAGTTGGTTAATTTCAAGATCATGCTGGATTTGTAGGTATTTGTAGATGCCCCCTATACACCTCCCGACGGGCCAAGCACATCTTCTGGCACAGCAGGAGGGCAAAATCATCCACCCGGCGCCAGGGAAACTAGCCCTCACAGCATGGTACCCGAGCAGGTAACGCTTCGGCACCTTAGTCTCTCACAAGACAATCTGGAGATTGTACAGGGCGAGAGGAGCAAAGCCACCAGGTCCCAGTACAAACGCAAATGGGCCAAATTTTGCCTCTGGGCAGACTCCAATGGAATTGACTCCTTGGCCTGCAATTTGGACGACATGCTCTCCTTTTCGGTGCACCTCGCTCATTCGGGCGTTCAGGTGGACACCTGTCGTACATATCTTGCAGCCATTGGGGCTTACAGGAACACGGAGGAAGGCATGTTTTCCTCCTCTAAGAAACATCTGGCTGGTCTCGCTAGGCTCTATCCGCCCGTCAAGAGACTGCACCCTGTGTGGGACCTTAACATAGTCTTGGGCGCCCTGGTGCACAAACCATTCGAGCCAATGGCGTCGGTGGACATTAGGCTGGTCACCATCAAGACGGCCTTACTTGTCGGTCTTACCTCAGCTCGCAGAGTCAGCGAGATACAGGCGCTGGTCGCCTCTGAACCATACACCACCTTTCACAAGCACAAGGTAGTCGTGCAGACGCACCAGGCATTCCTGCCCAAGGTTCCATGTGCATTTCACTTTAACGAGGAAATAGTCTTTTTTTTACATTCTATCCCGATCCCAAGCACGAAGCACAGAGAGTGCTGCACTGCCTGGACGTCGGGCATGCCCTAGAATTCTACTTGGACAGGGCCAAGGGCTTCCGCAAGTTGAAAGCCCCGTTTGTCACTTTCGAAGGCTCAAGGCCAGGCTGTCGGGTCTGCTCTCTGCCATCAAAGAAGCGTATGAGGGCCAGCACAAGCCGCTCCCGGCCAACATGCATGCCCACGCAGTCAGGACCAAGGCAACGGCCATCGCATTCCTGCGGCAAGTCATAAGCAGAGCGGCCACGTGGGCCTCCATCGGCTTTCTGCAAGCACTACTGTTAGGATGCCGGCTCTAGATCTGATGCAGATTTCGGACAGGCGGTTCTCAGGAACCTATTTGCTTAACAAGGGTTTCCTTTCCACCCTAGGGCTACAATCAGGTGTAATCGCCCATACAGTATGGAGGAAAGGGGAAGGGACGTAAGAGTAATTAATAGTTAGTCACCGTAGTGACTAACGTACTCTTAGTCCATAATCCCCTTTCCTCCATACATCCCACCAACCTCCCCCCTAATAATACTGGTGTCATTAGGCAATGTTAAATCTATTGTCAATGGGGCCTGAGGTGTGGCGACGGATGGCGGAGTCATGGCAGCGCATGTTCCCTGGGCCGTGTCCCCTCCGTGCCTCTAAATTTAAAGGGGAAGGTTTTTTATGGTAAAGGTTCAGTCTCCCTTGGAAGGGACGCCCATACAGTATGGAGGAAAGGTGACGATCGACTAAGAGTACGTTAGTCACCACATTGAGTAACTTGTAATTCTTCCCCCTCCCGGAAGCATCCACTGCGATGAGGAAGTGCTCTAAATTCAAAGAGTTGATCAGTGTTACATCTCTATCCCTCTCTCTCATCGCAGTTAATTGGAGATTTGTATTTAAAGAGACCACTTTCTTTTTGATTATGGAATAAGTTGAGTTGTTTTTCAGCCAAGTCTTGGAACTTGTATTAACTTATGTATTAGAATGTCCTATACATGCCATCACATGGAGTGAGTTAGTTACTCACAGGAACGGGAGTTCTTGTCCCCTAAGGCGAGGGGAGGTGGGGGGGCCGAAATCTCTCTTGGAGAGGTCCCACTTTCCTCGACTCCTAGGGAGGGTGTTGCGGAGTGGGTTCACCTCCCTTGCCTCACAAGGTGGAGGTGGGGGGGGGGGAAGAGAGAAGGGACACATTGCCTCGATTTGTCACAGTATTCACTATAGGTCTTATGCTTCTCATTTCCTCATATGGGTTCTGAGTCAGTAAGACTAAATCCTTGCACACAAGACTATGCAACCTGGCCAATAACTCCCATATCTCCTCCAGGACCTGCATCATCTTCTGGATTTCTTTCTTAACCACTTGGGTAGGCCGAAAGTCTGGAGGCTCACTGTCTGGTCCTAGAGACCTGCGCTTTACTTAACCAGGTCCTTTAGGCACTCTGCAGTGGTGAAAATGGTGGAGGGCTGTTTGGCCTATAGGTGGCATTACCTCTGGTTATTGGTTTGGGTTAGATGTGGAGATTTGGTGAAATTTGTTAGGGTTATTTAATTTAAGATGTCCCTTTTTGTTCCTTAACATTTTAAGCAGAGCACTCTTCGGTCCTAAGCCACAATGGCGAGAAGGTATCTGGATGCAGATTAGATTGGACATTTGGAACCATGTAGAATGCTGGCAAGCATTCCATAACCGCCTTGCCTTTCATCCTTGTGCTCTAGAAGGCAAATTACTTTCTTGAAATCTCCTTGGTATTGATCAGCCTAGCAAAATCAAACAAAATCCAACATCATCTATTAGAATATATGTGGGATATGTTACTGTTGATAAAGGTGGGGTTGCAACAGTTTTTAAGTGCTTAACCTCTTGGAAATGTTACCATCTGCAGCCAAAGCGCCGCCCATTACTGAGATGCTACCCGATATCCCCTGAGAGTAGCATGTTCTGTCTACATACTCCTCGAAAATTCAGTCTGCAAAATACAGTACAACTTCATTTGAGCAGCTCACTGTGGGGATGCTACCCAGACTGCCTGGGTGTAGTATCTCCGGTCTACACACATCCTTAGAGGGCTATCTGCAAGATCCACTGCTATTATCAGTCATTTTCAGGGGTATCTAGTCTTTGCATCGAATGCCAAAGCATTGAATGCCTTACCATAGAAAACAATGCATCGAAAAAAAGCATTGAATGCATTTATTTCAATGGTAAAGGGTTTATTTTAATTATGAGTTTTTGAGGTAAAAAAGGTGGGCTTGGGGGAGTCCCCGCATAAAAAGAAATGGAGGGTAAAAAAAGAATGAATTCAATGCTTTTTTTCAATGCTTTTTCCCTATGGTAAGGCATTCGAAGCAAAGACTATAAATCATTTGCAGGTAACCAGAGTCGCAGCGTATCCTACTTAAGACTTAGAGTTGATTATAAAGTGACTGCAGTCTTTTTAGCCATTCCTGGATGGTTCAAGTTACCATCTCCTATAAGCTAGCCGGTCTTCGCATTGGATTGCACTCTCCTCCAGGCATGCTGCGGAGTGGCACAGGTACCCATGTTCCTGCGGAGTGGCACAGGTACCCATGTTCCTGCGGAGGGCCTTGAAGTAGTAGAGGAAGAACATCAGAAAAAGAAATATTTATCCGTGTGAAAACAGCAGTGATCTCAGACTTCTGGTGCGGAACGGTCAGTGAGCTGCGGGGGGGTTCAGCAGCTCCTGCAGAATTCCATTGGTGGGGATCTGACCGGACTGATTTTCCTTGTGCGGTGTGCATGCAATGAACAATCTTTCGATTGTTCTTTTTTTCTTTTTTGTGGGGAAAAACATCCCTGAAATGATCCAGAAAGTCTTGAATTGGTAGTGGGACAGCCCACCCGGTATGATTGTTTGGAATAGAGATCCAATTGGTTCTTCAGGAAGGACACTGCTTGGGACTGCCACCCCATTTGCGGTCATCCCGTACCTTCATCTCGTTCAACTATTTAGCATGGTAGACCTCATAAGAGCGTTCCAAATTTTAGACGCTTTTGATATGATATGGCATTTATAACGCACCTATACGGTATCCGGTCATTCCATCGAATGACAATGCATCTAAAAGCAAACCATCTAATTCTTTTCTATCGAAATAACATTCCAAAGAATGGCCATTTCGTTGAATAAAATTCGATGGATCCATCGAAATGTAATGTTAGGGTTAGGATT
This sequence comes from Ambystoma mexicanum, assembly GCF_040938575.1. Taxonomy (NCBI): domain Eukaryota; kingdom Metazoa; phylum Chordata; class Amphibia; order Caudata; family Ambystomatidae; genus Ambystoma; species Ambystoma mexicanum. Next base: position 1,304,749,516 of record NC_090932.1, read on the forward strand.
GGGGCTAGGGTTAGCTTAAGGGTTACATTGGGGTTGGGGGTTAGGTTTGGGGCTGGGGCTAGGTTTAGATTAGGCGTTACATTAGGGTTTACATTGGGGTTAGGGCTAGGGTTCGGGGGGTGGGTGTTGGGGCGTGGGGACTGGCGGGAGGAACCCTCCCTCCAATACTTAAAAACGTTACAAGGAGCTGGCCAGTGCTGAAATTTCAGCACTGGACAGCGCCATATAACGTTTTAAAGTTTTAAAAAAAGTATGGAAATGCTACTTTTTACATGTAAAAGTGCATTTCCATTGAAACCAGTCCATGTATATTGTCGATGCACTGGTTTTGATGGAATTGCACTTTTACATGTAAAATCTAGGTTGTCGATGCTTTGGCAGACAATGGTTTGTATTAGATGCTTTAGTATGTCGACGGTTTATTTTCGATGCTATCACTATAAACCGCCTATACACAAGTGTTTCAAGGCGCGAGTATCAGAATGTACGCCTGCCTGCCTTTCTTTCGAATATGCTGGGCCCTTTAATCGCCTATCTTGGCTGCATCCGAGGCGACATGAGTAAAGACTACATTTTGAAGCCAGGGACGTAGCATTTGGATATAGAAGGATTTTGTGAGCAAGGCACATGCTTTTGAAGGTGATCTGCTTCCTTATTGCTAATGTAGGGAGCGTAGTGCAGGAGAAACTTGATCATGTTTTTTAAGTTTCAAGATGTTTCTGGCAGCCGTGTTCTGTATTCTATGCAAGTGTTATTTGATCATTCGGGAATCCTAGGTAAGGTATTACCAAAATCTAGGCGTGAGGAAATAAGGGAGTTAATTACAAGAACCGGATATGGGAATGAAGGGAAGTAAGAATAGGATTTATTTTCCTCGCCGGGAAGCAACTGGTTTCGGTCACTGTGGTTATTTGACGATTTAATGCTCGCTTGTTGATGATGATTCCCATCTTCTTTACTTCAGATTTGGGCTCGGGGTAGTTCTCAGCATTTCATCTGGCCGGAGATGAAAATGCAGTGGCCGATGCTCTGATCAGGCAAAGCTCGATCTCTCACGAGTGGGAGTTGGCTCAGGAAGTCATTATGGAGATCTTCGCCCTTTGGGGTACCCCACAAGTGGATCTCTTCGCCACCATTGCCAACCGGAAGTGCGAGAGATTCTGCTCAAGGGAATTTCCCCCGAGAGGAGCCTTAGGAGACGCGTTCGTAGTGGAATGGTCATTCCCACTACTGTAGCCGTTTCCTCCAGTCCCTGTTATTCCTCAAGTGTTACAGAGGTTCGGTTCCCACATGATCCTCGTTGCTCCTGATTGGGCCATGAGAGCGTGGTACGCTGACCTTCTAGAAATGTCCATCTGCCCTCAATGCCGTCTTCCCTACCGAGAGGATCTGCTCTCGCGAGAAGGGGGGGTCAGGTTCTCCATCCAGAGGTCAGAACTCACCGTTCAGGCTTGGTATCTGAAAGGTTGAAATAATAAGGATTGGGACCTCCCGGATGATGTGATGGAGGAGTTGCTTTCAGCCAGGCCAGCAACAAAATCTCTGTACCGTTGGCTTAAGTTTTGCGACTGGTGCAGAGTACAAAATATTGATCCTTTTTAGTGTTCCATTCCTATGGTTTTTTCTTTCTTACTTTCTTTGGCCCACAGGGGCCTTCGTGTAGGTACCATTAAAGATTACCTGGCGGCGCTGTCTATATTTAAGCGCTCATCTGAAGAATATTCTTACTTTAAGATTCCTTTGATTTCTCAATTTCTTAAAGGACTGACTAATGTGTTCCCGCCGTCACCTTTCCAGGTGCTGGTTTGGGATTTGAATTTGGTTTTGAAATTTCTAATGGGTGCTCCATTTGAACATTTGCACTCTTGTCCTTTGAGAATATTGTCCTTCAAAACTGTGTTCTTGGTTGCGGTTACTTCCGCTCGCAGCGTGAGTGAATTGCAGGCACTTTCATCTAAGCCGCCCTTTACTGTTTTCCACAAGGACAGGGTTGTAATACGGGTATGTCCTTCCTTTCTACCTAAGGTAGTAGCTGAATTTCATTTGAGCCAGAAAGTGGTTCTTCCTTCTTTCTATCCTCCTCCTCATCCTTGTAAGGAAGAGCAGCGATTCCATAGGTTGGATCCTAGGAGAGCTCTGAGCTTTCATATTTCTACGATTCCAGCGTCAGAGTGGACGATGAACTCTTTGTGGGATATGCTGGACACCGATTGGGCCAGGCTGTTACCAAACAGACTTGTCCAGGTGGATTATCCTCACCATAACTGAGTGTTACCGATTGGCGGGTAAGGACCCTCCTGAAGGGTTGCGAGCCCATTCCACTAGGGGCGTGGCTACTTCCACCGCCCTCCAAGGGGGAGGTCCTATTAGAATATTTGTTATGCAGCCACATGGGCTTCTATCCACACCTTTGTTAAACATTACTACCTGGATACGATCCATGGTCAAGATATGGCCTTTGGTAAGGAGGCGTTTTAGCTGCCATCTGATTGGATATTCTAAATTCTTTTCCCTCCTGCATTTTTCTGGTACTGCTGTTGGAGTCTGTCAAAGATGCGGAATACGTTGGACACAATCCATTCGAAGAACAAGTTACTTACCAACTGGTAACGTTCCTTCGGTTGGATGTTCCTCCAACGTATTCCACATCGCCCTCCCAGCCTGCCCCTCTGGAGAATTTCCTATGCGATTGCAGCTTACGTTTCCGCAAGGCTATGTGCAGTTCTGCAGGAATTGGATTGGTGCCGCGCGTTCTGAACGAAAAAACATAAGGTGAGGCTACGGGCGCCGTGAGTCCTATTTATAACATCCAGTGACGTCGCCCTTGACGGAGGCCTTTGACGAAGGGCGCCCTCTGCCTAAAAAGTTTCCGAAGTGCACAGCTGTGGACATTGCATGTCAAAGATGTGGAATACGTTGGAGGAACAACCAGCCGAAAGAACGTTACCAGTTGGTAAGTAACTTGTTCTTCTCTTGGATAGAGGAGTGTGTAATGGAAGTATGCCAATGGATGATTATCAATGGTTTATAAATCAATCCTGCTACAACCAAAATAATGCTGATGGGATCTAAAAATATGCTAAACAACCCCCTACGATCTTCTGACACCCTGGTCCCTGTGAAAGATGACATTAATGTATATCGCCACAGCAGAGCGCACGCGCAATGCAAAGCTGAAAATCAAATAGAAGAGACTGTTGAAAACTGCACCTACAAGGGGTGGGGCTATGAGGCGCTTACGTAGCAGTCTATTGTGATGATTAGGACTGGGAAAAGAATGGCCACAGATTCCAGTGGAACGTGAACCCAATGAAGGGATGTTGGCGGAACAAAAGACCCGTAGGAGCAAGACTGTGTGCAAGGTGTTTGGGTGAGGTGTGGAGGTGGCCTGAGACCACATGGAGAATGGAAAGAGTTGAGTCCTGGAGAGCCTGTGATGGAGTTGGATAGGAGTGCAGGTGAGGTAGTGTGCATGCATGTGAGGGTAGTACCAAGAAGGAGTGCAGCTGTGTGTTTAAGTGGTGGTAGAGAAGGGTGCAAGAGATGGTACAGGGGCAAAATGAGAGTATAGGGGTGAACAAGATAGCGGAGAGTGGGTGAGAAAAAGTGAAGGAAAAGGTGTGAGAGGGAGCAGTAGAGGAGAGCTTTGGAGGGAGGAGAAAGTAGTCTGAGGAGGAGGGAAGCGATGGAGCTAAACAGTAGGGAAGTTTGAGCAGACTGGAGGGACACCAAAGGAGAGGTGTGAGGAGACGGGAGATCAGAGAGCGGAAGATAAATGAGAGCTAGTGGGAAGACCAGAGGAGAGGTGAGAAGACTGTGGGAGAGAAGGAAGGGGAGATGAGAGCAAGTGGGAGAAAAGGGGAGTAGTGAATAAGGAGACATAGGACCAGGGAAGGAGGGAGGGAGGGAGGGAGGGAGGGAGGGAGCGTGTTTGAGAAACTACAGTAACAATTTTTGAAGATAATTGATACCATCCTTGGAGTACTAGAATAGGGCACCCTTTGGAAGCCCTGGAGGGAGTAAGCAAGATACGGCTTTTAGGACCTCCCGTGGTAGAGAGGATAGACTAGAAAGTAGGGACCACTGATCTCTAGGATTCACGTACGGTCACCTCAAGTGCTAAGGATTCCTGGGTTAGGGTCCACGGGAGGTTGAGACACCAGTTAGAAAAACCCATTCATTTAACTGTTCTACAGTTGAAGAACCCTCATAGTGTATTCTAAATAATTAAGTAAAACCTTGAACCATCTATCGTACTCTTCACTTGATGCTAGCCTTGACAAGTTGTTGCGGGTTTGTCCAATTCTCCATATAGATGACTTCCCCGCGCAGGGAAATGCTAAGAATGTACTGAATCATTAAGACTGCCTAATTTCCTACAAGGCTACATCTAAAACCGCCAGCTGTGACCTATATGGTGAGGAGGATGAGGTGATCCTGCCAAGACCACCCAGTTGGTGGAAGTCCCCAAAGGCACCTATGGAAGAATCGCTGCAAAGTCTGATCTAGCACATAAACACTTGCTAGCTGTGGGAGTCCTAGACTGAGAATATCGGGGAGAGGTGAAAGGCGTCCTGTAACCTGGGCCACAATGCATATGTAATTAAGACTGCCAATAGCCCAGCTGGTATTCAAAAAGATCTTTGTTACTAACATAGAAGTCGATGACCTTGATGATACCGAGAGGGCTGAGGCTGGATTTCAGGAAATGACCGCCACCCAAGTGGGGAGCTAACACCTAGTAGGTCTTCCAGGCCAAGCATCATTGGAATTTGAAGAAGCCCAAATAATAGATCAATTGCTGGAGCAGGTTCTGAAAGCATTGTTGATGGAAGAGGAAAGCATGACACTGAAGTCCCTGCACTTCATAGAGTGAGAAGGGGGCTCCTGTACCAAATTGACATAAAACCAAAAGGGGATGGAATCTATTGCTACCAACTACTGGTCCCAAAACCTTTCCAGAAAGCTGTATTGAAGCTTCCACATGTAAACCGCACATCTGGACATATGGGACTGGAAAAGACTCAAACAAGTGTACTGAGTCAGGTCTACTGACATGGAGTCTACGTGCACATCACAGATGTGCAGTTTGTCCCATAGATCAAGACCTCTCGCGATGTACCAAAAGCTCAGTTGTAGCCTTGACCTATAATCCAAGTTCCCTTTCATCGAATAGGTATGGACATTGTGGGGCACCTGAAACAGTGGAGAGCTGGGAACAAGTGTATCCTTGTCATGGTGGACTATGCAACCACATATCCAAAGTCCTGCTCGTTGGGAAGCAATACCACAAAGGCAATCCTCAAAGTATGAATCCCCTTATTTACTCGAGTAAGCTTTACTCTGGAAATTTAACACACCAGGGCAGCAGCTTTAGGTCTAAGCTATGGGAGAGATGAAGGAACTCATGAACATAAAAACCTTTGTGAAAGTCAATATATCATACCCAAACTGATGGACTCATTGACTAGTTCAACCAGACACTGATGCAGATCTTGTGGAGATTGATTGATGATGAGAAAAGGAATTGTGATCATTTAGTTCTTTGGGTGTTCTTCGCTGTATGAAAGACACACCAAGCCTCGAATGGATTCTCCTCTTTTGAATTAGTCTATCTGCAAACCCCACACGATCATATGTTATAAATGGGAGAAGCCTGAAAAACTGCAAACCAGCGACCAACCCCTGGCCCGTAAAACCTGAGAAGACACGGAGAAGGTCCTAGCCCTCGTAAAATCCTGGCTGCCCAGTTTCAACAGGAGACAGCCTTTAATGAAAAGGCCTAACTATGAAGTTTGGAAGTGGAGGATAAAGTAATTGTTCTCCTGCTCACGACTAATACACTTCTGACAAGAATGCATGGATATTAAATCATTACTGAGGTGGTATCCAGCCTAATGTACAAAGTCCAGCATGCAGACTGGAGCAAACCCATTGCAATTATACCACCTCAATTAAGTCTTGAAAGGAAAACTGCAATCCCTCCCTGCTTGCGTTGTAAGAAAGCAACACCTGAGAAACTCCAATACCTAGAAAAGTACATGAAGTGAAGATTCCTCCGATACTCCCTACTCAAAACCAGAAAGACCTAGTGAAATTCCTAGATTCATACCCAGACGTTGTCGCTGAGAGTAAACCAATGGGGTCCAGACTGCTATGAAATCAATTGAAGAATTGCTTAAATAAGTTATTTGACAAGTGTACCAAAGAGGTATCACTAAACCAATGAATTTAGCCTAAATTCATTGGTTTAGTGATACCTCTTTGGTACACTTGTCAAATAACTTATTTAAGCAATTCTTCAATTGATTTCATAGCAGTATGGACCCCATTGGTTTAGTCTAATTTACAGTCTCTCTCCATCACTGCTTTTGGGACAATTCCCCCTCCTTTCGTATTGAATATGTCTTCACTGAGAGACCAGGAAGAGTACAAGATGTCTTCCACAACATCACAGCACAGCTGGGGAGAATGATTTTGGTTGAAACCCCACAGGTTACGTGAAGCACAGAAAAAGATTGTACAAAGAGATCTAAAGTAAATGTTATGTTATTGTATATGTGTAGAGCGCCTTATATACCATTGGTATGATCTCAAAGCGCTGTTGGTTGAACGCCCTTGGGGACAGCAGTCCAGGTCAGTGAAGAAAGTAGGGTAGTATATAGTACTTGTGTGCACAAAGTATGTGTGCAGCCGAGCGGTTTGCGTGGGGGAGTGACTGTATTCTAATGCTAGGCACAGTACAGAGGTTGAGCGGTCAGTGCAGCAGGGCAGGAGGCCTTTGAGTCTGCATTCTGGTGGCCGGTGGGGCTGTGTATGAGATTGCGTGCAGCTAGGCTGATATATTTTCTTGGGGTATAACTGCGTTCTAAAAGACTGTTGAGGTGTTCATTGAGTAGTATAGGGTATGTGTGCAGCTAGTCCGAATTGATTCAGCGGTATAGCTGCGTTCTATTGTTTGTTGGTGTAAAGGAGAGAATGAGCATATTGGTATAAGTGTGTGTCTGTGCTTAATGGTAGGAGGCCCTTATTCCAGAGCCGTTGAGCTGACCATGTCTGTCCTGGCGGTTTATGGTGATGGATCGTGATTGAGAAATCTTATACCAACTGGTCCTCCCCAATCATGCTTTTGCCAAAACCAGACCAAATTTGGCCTTTTTGCATTGACTTTAGAAGACTCCATGAAGTGTCAGAGATAGATACCTTTCTGATGCTGCGCATCACTGTGCTCATGGAGACAGTGGATAGTGCCAAATGTATGTCCACCCTTAATTTTACAAAAGCATTCCTGTTCAGTACCCCTAGATTCAGACACCAAAAAAAAAGACTTGATTGTCTACACCAGTCACTTTCAGTTCACAGTGGTACTTTTTGGCTTGCATGGAGCCCCAGCCACGTTCCACAGAGGATGGCATAGTGGCAATGTGCGGGTCTTGGAAGCAAGACTAGGCAGACTAACGGAGGTTCGAATCCCAAATCCACGCTTAGAAACCACACTCTGGTATTAAACTTGTTCTAAAAAAAAAAAAAGAATAAAAATAAATGCTAATGGATAGACTCCTGGTACTGTGCCGAAGTTTGCAGGTGCCTAATTAAATGACGTTGTCATTCATTGCGAGTCACGGAAAGACCATTTTAGTCTACTCTATGCGATTGGTAACTGCCTAAGAAAAGCTGGACTCTCAGCTAACCCTGTAAAATGCCACCTGGTTAAAAAATCTGTAAAATATGTGGGGAGTGGCCTGCTACTCCCACACAACAGCAAAGTGGAGGCATTTAAGTGGCCACCACCCCCTCAAGGACTAAGAGTTCAGAGCTTTCCTTGGTTTGTGGGGTACTATCAGCGCTTTATCCCAAGTTTTTCAAGTCTTGCAGCACCATTAATGGACAAGCATCAGCTCAACCCCATCTGTTGAGACTGTCTAACAATGCAATAGCCCGGTATTGACAATGCCGGACTTTTCAAGAAAATTCATTTTACAGACTAATGCTTCTTTGGTTGGTCTGGGGCAGTCATCTCACAGATAAAGGATGAGGGATGGATCAATTGAAAAGTATTCCCCCCTAGAGTAAATCTACCCTATTATTGATCTAGTATTTGGCAGTACGATGGACTGTTCAGTTTAGGGGATTATTTAGTGGGACGGCAGTTGAAACTGGTTACTGATCATGCATCCCTGGTGTAGATGGCACGCCACAAGAAGATCATTCCAAGTGTTCTAAGATGGTTCCTATCGTTAAAATCCGGTTCCTTCATCATTGAATTTAGTCAAGCGAAAAAAGCAGGCTAATGTAGTCTTTTGGTCCAGTTACTCCCAGGGTAGCTAGCCAACTCCCAGAGAAAGGGATGTAGAGGAAGTGTCAGAGGTATGTGACTGGGGCATGGGGGCTTGACCCTACCGAGGAGCAAAAGGGACTCCTGACCGATCTGGTCTAGGCAGCCTACCAGGGCCTATGCCAGAGCCGATCCTACCCCAGAGGGATATGCATTGGGGGCCTGTTGTCTTGTGTGCTATCCTTCTGTGGGATTCAGACTGCAAAGTTGAGATGGCCCTTTGTAAATGTTTCTGTATCCTCATTATCTGAAGACTTCCCTCAGTAAGCTCTTGTCATGGTCATGAAGTCAGGGGCACAGGCACGCAGGGCTCGCATGCACCAGGAGACCTGGGTGGACATTGTCCTGGCGCCTTTGGCACCCGGCTCATGAACAAAAGTAAACAAGAGCATCTATTTAACCCAAAAAGCTTTTATTATGGACATAGCACTTCAGATGCATTAACCTTGAACATTCCATCCATTAAGCAGCCCCAAATGTATTCTTGGGTGTGGCTGCTAATGGATTGCCTTTGCACGTGCTCACTCTCTAGGAGTGGCAGGGTGTGGCTGGTAAGCCGGCCCTAATGAGCGTGCCTACGATCTCAGCTATATAAGCTGCCCCGATCCTCAAGACAGACGCTTTGCGTTTATTCTGCACTTGCAAGCCGCGTAACGCTCACCGTCACCTGAGGTCAGACTTAGCTTTGAAGATCCTGCTTCCTGGACATCCTGCTTCCTGCCAGCATACTTGCCAACTGGGGAAAGCTGTTCTTACCTGTACATCTATTCGGCGAACCAAGTGTTCATCTTTACACTTTCCGGAAAGCCGAAATCTTCATCTTGGCACCGCAGCACGACGCGCTCCATCGTCGACAGCAGCACCTGCAAGGAAAAACAGAAGACTAGGTTAGACATCGAAAAAACAGTCCGTTTAAGGTTGAGCTTCGCCATGCTTTGCCCTTTCCTTAAACCATCACTTATTTGCTGTCGAACATTGCGGTAGCATCCATCTTCCATCCGGCAGCGTCTCGTGTCTCACAGCTGCATTGAGGCTGCATTTCCATCTAAGGGAAGAAAATAGAAGAGCGACATTATTGCGGGCATAAATAGGAGCAATATATAAAGACATTAAAGAGAACGAACAGCATCACAAGAGCTCAAGAAAAACTTACCAATCATAAGGAGAATCATAGTTGCAGCTCGACTGGACTAATCCTTCTCCGGGATCAGTGAAGGAACTAGATCCCATTCGATGCGCCCCTGTTAGAAGTAGCAGGACGGAGAGCTTCCATAATTCACAGGTGAGCTTTATGGGCCGGCGTATGCTCACAGAAACCGTACTTTGGGGTGAAGGGTTCAAGAGGTACAACAATCAGAGATTGGCGCACTCACACACTGTTATCTCCACGCAGGAGCAGTATCACCACGTACCACTGCTCACAGCTTTTCTACTGAGGGAGAGGCCTGAAGGGTGTAATTCAAATACAGGGAGGGCTGCAACCGTGCCCCCAAAGCCTCCGCAGAGACCAGGTGAGCGGAACAGCTCTCCGATAGTTGCCCCTCATAGAATTCGTGCATAGGATCTTAGGTCATAGAAAAATGTTTACGTAGTAAAGTCCTGGCCCAAATTATTATAACAGAACCCTGCCAACCAGACTAAGTCCACCCATCCCTCACAAGCTTTTAGGTAGCTAAAGATTGCAAATATTTTTTGGAGAGCTTGATTCACTGACTCAGCCTGCCAATTGGTTTGGGGTGATGAACTTGTAACTTAGATTGCCCTTCCTATAATTGAGTTTGGAGACCTTGCATTCGCACCACGCTGTTCAGGGCAGGGAATTCCAAGGCAAAAATAATCTCTACATTGTTTGCAGCCTGGCCGTGTGTTTTCAGTCTGACATGGACCTTTGTGAAGACCTGCCAGATATGCCCTTGAGCACAGTGTCCACACACATAGTTCCTGGTTGCCCGGTGGATACAAGGCTCAGGTTCCTTGTTCGATCGCATCATTCTGACACAGGCTTTCAGGCGGAACCTTCACTGGTGGTCAGTGAGGGAGCTTCTAGTGAAGGGTGCTCCTTTCAGGTTGCCAGACTATCAGGCCACCGTTAGGATTCCTCGCTGGAGGGATGGGGCGTACAATGCCAGGATCCACACACACGAGGCCTATGGTTTGAGGAGGAAAAGAGCCTGCACATCAACCTGCTGGAGTTGCAGGTGATTTTTTTGGGCCCTGAGGTGCTTCCTCCCCCGTGCAGGGGGTGGGAAGGTGGTACAGATCTACACCGACAAGACAACATCAATGTTTTATGTCTGCAAACAAGGCTGAACCAGGTCCCCACAGCTAGCCAAGGAGGCTCAAGCTCTCTGGCAGTGGGTATTACAGCATGACCTGGTTCTTATTTCCCTCCATCTGGTGGGGATTCAGAATACCCCAGCTGACTCCCTCAGCATGGAGTTTCGCTCTTGGCACGAGTGGGAGCTACACAGGAATCAACTTCACCTGTTTCAGACGTGGGGCATGCCGGAGAACGACCTCTTTGCCACTTACGGTAACAGTCTGTGCAAGACCTTTGCCAGCTGATTCCCCAATCCGGAGAGCTTGGGGTGCGCCTTTACCTTTCCATGCGAGGGGAAGTTCCTATATGCTTTCCCACCGATCCTGCTGGGGCCCAGAGTCACCCAGAATCATCCGCACCTTCAGACTGTATCGTTGCAAACTGATATTAGTGGCCCCTGCATGGCCGAGACTGTTTTGGTACTCCAACCTCCTATCCCTCTTGTCTGCTGCTCCTCTCGAACTGCATTCACACCAGGCTCTCCTGTACAGGGACCAGGGGGCGGTGCTGCACAATGACCCGGCTTCACTTAATCTGATGGCCTGACTCCTGTGTTCTTATAATTTGGATCCTTGTCCCTTCCACTAGACTGCCAAGAGCTCCTGGCCCATACAAGAGCCCTGTCCACTTTGAAGTGCTACAAAAGCAAGTGGAAACGTTTTCAGGTGTGGTGCAGGAACCATCTGTTGCAGCCTCAGGATATCCAACCTGATTTGTCTCTGGCTCAGTCAGGCTTGACGAATTCTTCAATCAAAGTACACTTGGCTGCAATCTCCAGGTCCCTGTGGTCTCATCGGCTGGTGAATGAATACTTACGTGTGCCGTTCTGGTCCTTTCCACCTGTCCGTTGCCCCGTTCTGGCGTGGAAACTAAATTGGCTACTCGCAAAGCTCATGAAACGGCCTTTTGAGCCTATTCACCAGGCGTCCATCAAGCATCTTTCCTCAAACTGCTTTCTTGGTGGCCATTACATCGGACAGGCAAGTGGGTGAAATCTATGCATTTTCCTGCAGCCCACCTAACTTGACGTTTCTCAAGGCGAAGGCTATTCTGCGTACTAACCCAACTTTTATACCTAAGGCGCCGTCCTCTTTCCATCTCTATCAACCAGTAGGTTCTGCCTGTATTCTTCGGCATGCCAACTTCTCCAGCAGAGCGAACACTGCACATGCTGGCTGTGGTGCGTGCCATCAAGTACTATGTGGCACATACAAAGTCATTCTGTTCTAGAGCTCAATTGTTTGTCGTTTGGACCTTCTGGGCTCTGTCAATGCTCTATCAAAGTCCTCAATTTCAAGATGGATTGCAGCCTGCATTTCCTTCTGCCACCAACAGGCCATCAGACTGCTTCCCGGCAGCCCCGGGCTCACTCCACCAGAGCGTTGGCTGTAACCACTGCTTTAGTGTACGGGATCCCACTGCCCGACATATGCTTTGCAGCCACCTGGACATCTGTGCGTACATTCACCAGTTTCTACTGTGTCGACCGGGATTCCGCAAAAGTCTAGAGTCAGCCAGTCGGTTCTGCAGAACCTTATTACATGAGGTCAGTAAGTCTCCAGTGGTAAATTGTGCTGGGAGCTTGCCTCTGCCCGTATGTATTGTAGTAATACTGCTTTCTATTCCCAGCATGTGAATCTATGAAAAATCCAATGCTGGAGAAGGAGTAAGTTACTTACCTGTAATTCTAGTTCTCCAGCATTGGCATCTTTCGATTCCCATGCAACCCTCCCACCTACACTGCAAGCCTAATTTCTGTTTTTCCCCTCTTTTTTTTTTTTATTGTATTGATCACACAGCATAACATTTTAACACAAAAAATCGTCCCCTCCCTCCTGAAGCTCCGAGGTGAGCCCAGCAAACGCTTCGCTTCTTTCAATCCCCAGGATGCAGAGTTTTTGCGGGCAGTAGGATTCCCTGTAGTCGTCATGTAACAAGGTTAGCACCATCTCCCATTCCCTCATAAACTTTGACTGGTTTCCTTGCAGGAAATATGTGAGCCATTCCAGTGAGAGAAAGTTCCAAACCTTAACTAGCCAGTCTTGTTCATAAGGGGATCTTTGGCTTTCCATTTCTGCGCAATGACCAGCAGAAATGCGAGGCTGAGAATGACCTATGCCTTCCGTCTGTGCTTCGGCCAGGATCTCTCAATTTGTTCTTCTACACAAAATAAGCTTTCTTTGGGGCCTCTGGCACTGTGATTCCCAAATATCAATTGCTTGTTACTATTAACCATCTTTCAGTATTCTCCCAACTTCGGACAACTCCACCAGACATGCATCCAGTCACTCAAGCCCAGACATTCTCTCCAACAGTTTTTGGAGACAGTGGAATATATCTGATGCAGACGAACCACTGTATAGTACAACTGCATCATCATTTTGTACCAGAACTCCCTAATCTTTATGGCTTGTGAGTTTGGGTTGATATTTTTCTAGGTATTCCCAATCTTCTTCCCGGATAGATTAGCCCATTGTGTTCCCCCATTTAGCCTTCTATTTTAGCCCTGGGTCTGTCTCACCAGTTTGTACAAGTTGGAAATAAGGCGCACATCCCCTGCATTTGCTATCGGAAATCTCTGAAATTGAGTTGAGGGGTCTTGTTGTAGCCGCTATATTGACTGGGGCAGCTAACCAGTGCCGGAGTTGGAGGTATTGTAATCACCCTATGCCAACCCTAGTTCAGTCTTAGATTGGGTAAAGGGTTTAATTTCCTCCCCTTATAACATATCCCTACGTTTTGTGCAGCCCGCTGACTTCCAACTGGGGAAAGTGCCCTTCTCCAGCCCCGGGTTAAATTGGTTATTACCAAATAAGGGTGAAAAGGGGGATGAGAAAGAGGTGGTCTGTTCAGGTTTAGCTATTCTGTCCCACGTATCTTGTACCATTTTAGTGACCACGGACATGTTCATATTCGGTGGATGGTCTGGGATGAACTGGGAACTCGATGTAATGCTGACGGCTCACTGAGAGTTTTATTTGATTGGCTGATGAGTTTATAGAGCGAGAGTAGAAGTGAGCACCTCAAACAATGCTCTAATGTTAAGCTAATAAGAAGAAACAAATTATGTGACAGTGAGAGCTGCTAGCCATTCCAATAATGTTGCTCCCCACCAGGTGAGACCGGATAATGTTCCATGAAGATTGGCAGATACCGGAGCACTTCAGAGGTGTATAGGTCAGATATTAGGCACAATGTAATGGAGAACTACAAAAAGGAACCCTCTCATTGGTCCAAAGTTGTCTGATAGGCTTTTAAGAACGTTATGCAGCATTCCAAACAACCGGACAACCTAAGATAACCAGTCACTGCTTTTAAACTCTCGCTCACCATCTTCTTTTGGATCGGCCTCATCTCCTGTGCAACTTTGTAGTTAAGGAAAACTCATAGTACAGTGTCAGAGCACACCACAAGCACACACTAAGGTACAGATATTGATGCATAAAATGCGACAAAGGACTGGGAACTAAAAATTGTTGGATATCAAAAGGGCTTTGAACTTGAAGCTGTCCAGCGTTGTGCAACGCACACCAGCCTTGGGCCTACCCCTAATGCAGGGGTATTTTGCAGTTTCAGCAGAGATTAGCAGGAACCCATCCTCATAATGTATGTCATGGGCAAACAAACCTATGGAACTAAAGGAGACTCCTGCTCCAAGCATACGTAATCTTCAATCCCCTATCAGTTGGTACCCAAAGCACAAATATACAGTGACATAAAGCACAAGGCCATTGTCCAAAGGTGTTACTGGGTGTGGTATCCTATACCAATTCTCACAAAATCCTTCACCTTTGTATGAGTTAGCGGCCATGCCCTAATGTCTTCACAATCCAATCCCCAAATGAGTGAAGCCTATCTAAGTGTAGAAAAGTTAGTCCACTCTTGTATGTCAAAGTGTGCTTGGCAAGACCAAAACCGTGCACACGGGCAGTGTGGCTTCCATCTAGCGCCACACTATGGAGAGTGGGGAGGTGCAGTCAGCCTCCCTTTAGGGAGGTCAATGCAAAAGGGAATTGCACGTTTGGCAATATAACCTCAACAGGTAAACCGTATTGCTCAATGTTCTGATGGGTGCTTTGGATTTTTTTTTTTTGCTTTTATCAAATCAATGATTTTGCTAAGTTCTTTAATGTCATGTCTCGTTTCCTGTTCCATGTTTCTTATTTCTTAAGCTTTGTTCCATTAAGATTTGCTTTTTTGCAGTTTCTAAGTAACCGAGCCCAGGCCGAGTTAATCAATGGTTTGTTTGGTACATTAGTCGAGGGCATCCGTTAGAATTTTAGCAGTTGCTAAAGACCAAGATGTCTTTGTGCCACTCAGGAGTCGACTCCACCATACTTCTTCATACAGGATGCTTGATTCAATTAGGGGTCCAAGATAACGCTCTTCTCCATTTGATGGTCGCTGGACAGCTCATCAGGAGGTGTTTCACCGATTCGATTTCAGATTTGTTTTTGCATAAGCGGCAAAGATTTGTTGTCGATAGGCCCCTGACGGCCCGAATTTCATTTGTCGGGAGTAGATTTAGGTGTGACCTTAGGAAGGCGAGTCTCAGATTTTTATCCGGGAACCTTTTCAGAATTTGGCTAGTGGAGTGCAGTTTTTTTAGCTTGAAAAGGTAAGTTGGTGAATAGCTTGTTTTTCTCAGCTAGAGCTTGTTTCGAGCCAATCTGCCTGGTCCATTTTGCGTTTGGCTTTTGTTGGATTCTGAATCAGGACCTCTTCAGAGCATGCGATGTTGGCCAAATGGGATCTCTGTTTGGCGGCCCATGCTGTTAGCGCCTTGCAGCCTCCAACCTTCATTTATGTTTTTATCATGATGTACAATGGGGGGAATTCAGACATTATCACTTTTCTGTATGAGCCATTTCTTCAGCTTCGTTTGCTGCTTCCAAGGAGAGTAATCCCAATTCTCTTCAAATTGCCGAGATGTAAGTTGCATTAGGGAATTGAAGGACCGTGCGCCAAAAATAACCCTCCAGTTTTTGCCATATTGTCGAGGGGATCGTTGGCATTGCATCAGTTCTGTACACCAGGCTAGGCACCACTTTTCCCTTGTAGTACTTTAATACTGGTAACAACGAGAAGCGGCCGCATTTCCTGTCTGTTATACGGGCCTGTGTGGTAAGTTTTCGTGTCTTTTCCCAAAGGTATTTTTGCATCGTTTCCCCTTTTGAGCTGTCCACCATCACGCCCAAGTATTTGAAGCAGTGGTCGAAGTGAGCGGGAGCGGTCGGGAGCGGTGCTCCTATACTTTTTTAAATTACCTTTTACAGCTCCTACACTATTATTTTAAAAAGAAACCGTTCCGGAACGGTTTTGTTTTAAAATAAATGTGTAGGAAGCAGTTGAAACTTGCACTTTCAGTGCAGTGCACTGAACATTCCCTTAAACTGCAGGCGCATGCATTTGGGGGTTTATACTGTGCATGGGAGGGGGTATGGCGATGGGGTTTGCTGGGAGCGGTGCAGACCTGTAGGGAACATAGCTCCACTACTTCTTTTCGTACACTTCGACCACTGATTTGAAGTCTTTCACTACTTCGATGTTTGAGTTTTCGATGTGCCAGCCTCGGTTCTTTGCCTTCTTTTTCGATGGTTTGTCTAGAATCAAGATTTTCGTTTTCTTTGTTTAGCTCTAAATGGTTTATTGATATGTAGTTGGTCCAGTTGTCTTTGGAGACCAATTGCAGTCTGGTCAAGAAGAAGGTCGTCTGCGTATAGTAGACGGGCCACTGCTGTTGAACCAACTTTTGGCGGAAAAGATCTTGAGGCTATCGCCCTCTTTATAGTCGCCCAAAAATGAAGTAAACAGCCGGGGCAAGCGGGCAGCTCTGCTTTACCCCTCTGTGCGTTGAAATTTCCTCGGATAGCAGACCTTTTTGATTTAGCTTGACTCTTGTGGTGGTCGCTCAAGTATTTCTTTCGGACAGTTCCATTGGACCAGTTTTGACCATAGCATCTCTGTCTATTTGATTAAATGCCTGAGTGAGATCTATGAACGCCAAGAACACCTTTCCTGACTCTGTCATGAGTTTGTTTTTTATGATACTGAGTATCATAATGTTGACTGTTGTTTCCGGAGTTTTTCATAAATCCTGCTTGAAAAGGGTCGTTACACGGGGCGATTTTTGCCCATTTTTGGAAACTCCTTAGAAGAAACGAGCCATAGATCTTGCCGATCGTTTCCAGCAACGCGATGGGACGGTAATTGCCAGGCACCGCCCTATCTCCTTTTTTTGTAAATTGGAGCCACCACGGAGGAGGTCCAGGACTTTGGAATTGATCTTGAAAGGCAGCAGTTTTTAAAAACTTGGCTGATGAACGTGGCCAATTCTGGCGGTTGATTTTTCAGATCTATGTTGGTAATTTCGTCTGGGCCAGGGGCTCTGGAGGATTTTAGTCTTCTTATGGCTGTCTCTGTCGTCTGTATCTGAGAAGTCTTCCCAGTCGATTACTTTGGGATCTTCCTCAGTGAAGGTCAACGTTGGCTGGGGGAGCTGAAATATGGTGGTGAAATGGGATTTCCAGTTTTCCTCTGCAACGCTGTTTGACGCTATGAGAGTCTGTGCACTGCCAATCTTTTTGATCAGTTGCCAAAAGGCTCTGGAGTTTTTGTCTGCTTACTTTCTCAGCATTTCCTCTGAGTCTTGTTGGTAGAGGGAACAACAATGTAATCTTAGCCAGGATTTGTACTTTTTTTCTTCGTCTAAGTAGGCGTTCTTTAGACAGAGTTGCCGGTTGTTGCCGGTCTTTTTAATTTCCTCAGGTTTCGCCGTTTCATCACCAGCTCCTTGTCATATTCATGAAGGGGTTGGGGAATTCCCCTTAGTTTTTTCTTTGAATTTGAGTAGTACGGTAGTAAGAGGTTGGTAGTCCATTTGGGACGTTGGCCCTCTCTCCTTCCTGGAGTGCTGAGTGTCATAGTTTTTTGAAAGTTCTCTGATTCTTTCCGCCGTTAATCTGAGGCGATTTCATTGCCCTGTTTCAATTTCTTCGGGCATGTTGAGTCGCGAGCTGCTCTCAGTGGGCCACCCGATTTTCAGGAGGTTGTGGTCCCTGGCCTCAGTCCGTATAACCTTGAACGATGTGATCAGGCTTAGCATTCCTTCTGATGTGAAAATGTAGTCAATTGTCCCTTTTTGTGTGCCTCTTTCCCATGTTGGAATATGCCAAGCTGGGGGGAGAGACTGCTCGATGTTATGGAGATTTCTGGAGTTCATGAGCGATTGCCAAAGTTGTCCCCGAGATTCTGCTTAGAGTTTATGGCATGATGGGTTGGTGCTAGAAGCTCCTCTCGGACATTTAGCGTTCAAGTCTCCACTTATTAGAGGTTCATCTTGGGTTGCCATGATTCCGTCGATCTGTCACAATGATGTTTAGGAATTTCTTGTCTGAGCTGGCCTGAGGATTCCAATAGGTTGTTATTAAAGCGAGCCAGGAGGTCTTCGTGGGTTGAGGGCGAATGGCCGGTCGCACCCACTTCACTAGTACTGCTAAGTGGCTCTGGGTTGAAGCGAGGCGTTTCTGGATTGACAGACCAGATCCTGATCGGACTGCCACTAACATACCAGCCGAGGGGCGGCCCAGTCGTCCTTTGATTGCTGGAGAGACCATTAAGGAAAAGCCGTCTATTGCTGGGGTGTCGAGGAGCCATGTTTCTTGTAGTGTTATAATGTCAAAATCACCCAGGTTGACGTCTCCTGCTCTTGTTAGGTGGGTGTATCCTCTGGTGTTCCAGGACATCAGTTTGAGATCCACGGTAGGTTCAGTCTTCTCCATTATAAAGTCAAGTTGATTTTATAGGGTCTCTGACTTTCCTCATGGTTTTGCTAGGTGGTGTTAGTTGCTATTTACTCAATATAGTCCCCGAGGCTTTCGGAAGCCACGCCAGAAGTTGATTAATTGGTCCGAATGCTGACAAGTTATTACAGGAGGATATAGGTTTCAAATGTACTGGGGCTTGGTGGTCCTTGTTGGTGGGAATCTGGGCTCTCGTTGCAGCGGCCCGGTACAGACCAGGACTGGCAAACTCGTGGGATTTTTAGTGACTTTCTCGTTTGCAGACTCAGTCTGAGTTTGGTTGCCAGTGGGGGCTGGCATTTGGTGAGTGGATGGTTTATAGGTATGAGATTAATTCCACTTGTAGGCCTATGTTTTTGGCCTATAGTGGGGTTTCTGAGGTGACGGGTATCTGTCCCGAGTTCGGGTTTTTCACTCGCCTCTTGATCTTGTCATCTCTGTGACATAATAGCCTCTTTTGAGGAGGTCTGTTGCCCCTTCTTTTGTCCTCCGCCCTATGGCATTCACTCTGACATCTAGGTAGGCCTTCGCCTTTTGATCTTTGTGGTATGGCTCGACTAAGATTAGATCGTCCGTCGTCAGGTCTTTAAAATCTCTGGTGTGTTTCAGGACTCTTAGGACCGTTCCCCTGTTCAGGGTTATTGCCTCAGAATTTTGCGGGATGTGTTCTAACTTGAAAATGATTGTCGGTGTTAGGTCGGGGCTGCTCTGCTTCAGTGGCCGAGTTTCTCTTGTCTGCCTATCTGGAGTGCATCTTTCTCTGCGCTCTTCTTTGTCTCTGTTAGATTGATCCCTGCCTTTAGGGTTCTAAGAGATTCTGGGCCTCTCGGATATCTGGAGTTATTTACACAGTTCTTAACTTGACTATTGCTGTGCCCCCCTACGTTTTTTGGAGACTGGAGATTCTGCGAGATTGGTAATCAGTTTTTCTCCCATTTTTCCATTTCTGGTCCCGGGAGACACTCGGCGGTGATGTGTGAAGAGTAATGTTCATGAAGGTTTCGTCTCTCATGAAATCCTTCGCCGTGATTGGTGATTTTTGTTCAGAGGCCTGGGTGGGGTTCCTGGCGAGGTGGGAGCACTGCGTAGGACACCTGGGTGAGCCACAGTTCTCAGTGGCTTTTTTTGAGGTGTCAGTTTTTTCAAGTGATGAGGCAGCCCAGTTTCTCGCTGTTAGGTCAATTTGTTCTGCTGCTTTGGCTGTTCTTAAAAAGTTTTTTGGGTTCTCTGCAGTCTTGTCGTTAGATTATCCGCCTGAGAAGGGCCCTGATTTGGGTTTATCAGGGTTTGCGATGGACCGGCTTTCGGCCCCTTTTGTTGTAAACTGGATTTGAGGCCCCCCTTTTGGGACCCTACAAATGTAAATAAGTGGATTGGTTCAGTCGTTTGCTTATTTTGTTTTTTTTGCAAGTCAGAGGTGTTTCCACCGGGATTTAGTTTTTCGGTTGCTTGCTTTTGTGGCTTCGAGTGGTTTTCTTTGGAAAGGGTCAAGTCTGTTTGGGTGGCGCCTTCTGTTGAGTCTTTGATGACAATTGCTCAAGGCAAGGGGGCCCCTATCGGAGGGCCCGCCCATGGGGGAACCGCCAGGATTTTGTTGTACAGTCATTGTCTAATTTTTCTTTTGCAGTAATGTACCCCTCCAGGTAGGTCAGTTTGGTGTGGGTCATTGCAATTAGCGTGGTTTGGTCCTTCAGCGAGTCGTTTATGGCCTCGTACAGTTTTCCAAAGGGTGCAAGCTCAATTGTTATTGCAGACATCAATGTTGTTAAATCAAGTTTTTTTGTCGGGTGTCTTTCTGAGCTTCGTCTGCTTGTTCTCCAGCTTTACTTTTCCTTCGAGGTGTGGCTTGGAGAGAAACCTTTGGGAAGGGCACTTGTACTGGGTTCATCCGCGGCCGCTGGTCCTTGGCCATTGAAGAAGAAAAAGGCCCTGGGACAAGGTCGGTTTTTGGTGGTGTCACGTGAAATGGGGCGGGTGCCGTCTGGATCGATTTTTTGATGGTCTCTCGGAACTGGTGTTTTGACAGGGGACGGATGGCCTGTATGTTCTGGGGCAATTTGGTTTACTTCTGTTCGAGACGACAGGGCAGTAGAAGGAGCTTTGCCTGGAAAAATCCTAGGACTCAGTGGGCCTTCTAAAGAATTGGTAGAAGTGGCTTCCTGAATTGGAAGAGGGGTGGAAATATAGGGTCTTGGGAGTTGATTTCCTGGCGGCAAGGGCGGTTCCATGAAAGGACCTGTTTCTGCTGAAGACCCTTTGTTTGGGATAAAAGGGGTTTTAGAAGCTTTAGGACCATAGGGGGTCTGAGGTAGCATCCAACATTTCTGCGCCTGTGAGTTCTGTTAGCACATCCTATTTTCTTTTGCCTTGGCTGGCAAAGTATTCTTTCAAAGAGTTACAAATTGATGATTTTGTCAGGACCTTCATAGCAGATTTCTTTTGTATTTGGGTGGGCAGATTATTTTTTTTTATTGTGGTTTTTGGGTGCTTTTCCCCCCGTTTCTTGTTTTATTACTCTTCTGGGATGGTATTGAGAAATTCGAAGTAAATGCCGGGGGGGTCAGCACTTATTTCGTCCAGGTCTGAAACTTCCTGATTGATGTTTGCTAGGCGGGATCCTGGCCCCGCTCTTTCTCCATCTGGGAACAAAGACCTGCCTCCGGAGAGCGCCTCGGCCCTGCCCCCTTCCGGAAGCGGAGCCTCGCTCTCGTCCGCATGGATTAGGGCCTGGCCTACCCTCTGCACTGATGACGCGTGCAGGCCAGGAGGGGGTTCGCTCCTGTTCACCTGGACCGCAGGGTGGACGCCGCGAGCACACCCGCACCACCGCGGCCGCTGGGGAAACCAGCCCGGCAGTTCCGGGCACATGGCCGCACACTCTGTCACCTGTGCCGCATTGGTCAAGGTAGGTGTAGAGATGTTTGGCGAATACCGTTGACTTTCGTCTTGTGAGACTGTTGGGGCCGCGTCCCAAGAGCCCGCCGGCGCGTCCCTCGCAGTCCACCCTTCGGTGGGCTGCACTGGGTGCCTGGTGGGAATTGGATGCTCCGGCACTGGCTCGGACATTGGCAAAGCGTCCATTACTGGATTCTTCTCCGAAAGATTGTGGTTTATGGTAGAGTCCTTCCCTAGTGCCAAAGTTTCTTCCGATAGAGGGAGTTTCTGCTGGAATACATATGGACGGTCCTCTGGTGACTCGGTTATTTGAGCGATTTGGCACGAGTGTAGGTTCTGCTGAAATGCATAGTCTTTACACGGCCCTGGCGAAAAGCACGGTCTTGAGGTGGAGCGGGCCGAGGTGGCGCAGGGAGGATCGGGTCTATGTTGGCCGTGCCTGGAGCTTCTCATCCAGCACCTCTCCTCGTCTCCACCCTGGGGTGAAATAAGAGGGTCACCGAGGCCTACAGCCTCTATTGGGGGGGGGAGTCAGCGAGTCCTAGCCACGGACTGCCACAGACTGTGCTAACTCAGCAGCTAACTCTGCGGCCGTTCCGCGGATTTTGGCAGTTTTTATGGGTCCTCCCACAAAAAGAACTGGAACTGTAGAGAGACTCAGGGTCTCAGCAACGTAGAGTAGACTGCCACAGACTGCGCTAACTCCGCGGCCGCTCTGCGGATTCTGGCAGTTTTTATGGGTCCTCCCACAAAAAGGACGAACTGTAGAGCGACTCAGGGTCTCAGCAACATAGAGTAGACTGCCACACACTGCGCTAACCCAGCAGCTAACTCTGCCTTTTTTATATTTTATAAAAAAATTATATTTTGATGTTTATCCCTTTGATTTATCATTAATTAGAGAATAGTATTTCCTAGAAAAGCTGTTTACTACAGTAAAATGATATTCTTTGTCCGTGTTGCACTGCGGTTAGAAATGTAATGTTATGAAAATGTGTCCCTTGCAGTGTATCTGTCATTTTTATCCATCTTCCGATGCATGATCCAAGCTAGAAGGTTGGTCTGCTTTCAGCTCTTACACAATGGCCCTTAACTAGCAGTGTCCATTGTTTATTTTTTGTTGACATTTTGGAGATTGTCTGGTTTGGAGATCCAAAAGAACATTGAAGTCTCTTGCGCCTGTTAGGAGTGGGGTAAACTAGTGGTATTTAGCCAAATGGTGTTAATGACCATTCCGTCGTCTGCATTGAATCGATTGCCGTATTTTCATCGCAGGTATTTGAAACGTCGTTTTCATCATGGCTATTTCGGGCACATTTTTGCCATCTAAAGGTGACAAGTCTCGTGAATACGGGATTTACACTTCCATCCCAGTTTCGATGTTAATCTATAAACAAATTCTGTGCTTCAACCTAGCATGGGTGGTTTTTTGCTCCCTCACTGTTTTCCCTTGTTAATGTGCCTTTACCCCGAGTGTTTTTCCCCACTTAGGCTAATCTTTTGCCTTTTCTACTAAAACATTTTATGTCCGTAAGCTTGAGTCTTGCTGGAAACGTAGTACTAAACATAACTCTTCTTAAGAGGCTCAATAAGTATCCCTTCACCTCCGAAATTTGCTGTGCTACTGAGATCTGGCTGTAACCGAAAAGCCATTTGCCATGATATTGGTATTGATTGAAAGGCTAGAGAAAATTTACTTTCTTGTGTTGTGCAGAGAAAATGAGGAAGCTACTTTTTTCTTGGGGCGTCAGGGTATATAGCTCACTGTGTGCACTTGGAAATGTTTGCATAGATCCATGTCCACACAATCTTTAAAGACAGTTGGTTTCAGTAATTTAATCCTTAACATGATTTTGTGGATTTTACAACCTCTGTGTTCTATGGTATTCTGACAAAACTGACATTGCTGCACCCTGATTGATAGTTCTAGATTCCTGATGCATGCTAACCTACACTTTTCAGTATTCTGTAGGTCTTTCAAGGATACTTGGGTTTTCTTTGGATAAGCATTGCTTTTTTTTCATTTACAAGTTCTATTTTGCAGTGCGTACATTACATTTCTTTTTACTGATGCATTCAAGTATCTCGAATGATAATGATGTCTTATTTATATAGCGCCTTAATGCAAAGCGCTTGAATCTTGAATGTAGTATCTTGAATGTCCATCTTTCGCAAGTCCTATTTGTCATATTTACTTCATTATTTGGCTTAGTATATCCTGTCACTCTTCTGTGGTATAATCATTAAACCATCCACTCTCAGGATGCTTGGCTGTTTGCTGTCCCCCCTATTTTGATTATCCAGGTTTGGTGGTCGAGCCTTTTCACTCGCTGCCGCTATATTGTGGAACAATCTGCCACTAGCCCTAAGGGGCAATGAAAATCACTATCCGTTTCGGCGCCAATTTAAAACTGTCCTGTTCTAGCCTTAGATGCTTGCTCCTCACTGCTATCTGTTTCGGTTTTAGAGCCAAGATGCCTTCGGGCGAAACCGTGCTTTATAAGTGCATGTAGAATAACATTAAAAGAACTTGTGACTTTCATCTTCTCCTAGTTTTTACTTGTCTTTTTTCCTTTCTTGATCCGGAACCTATGATTCCCAAAACACATTTCATATGCAACACTGTCTGCTAAAACATTGTGTACCTTCCTTGTTGTTCTAAATTAATTTAGCAGGTGAAAAACGTGTATTCGGGAGAGCAGTGTTCCAAAACATCTTCTTGAGTATATTATGTGCCCTACTATACTGCTATCGGTGTGTATGTGCATACTTTACATAGCAGTAACCATTATACCTGTACATTTGAAAGCTTTGGTTAAATGTCAGTCTGTTTTTGAGGAGCTAGAATGTGGATGCTGTTGGAACAGTTGATGGAATAATCTGTACACTTGAGCGGTGGAAAGGCACAATACCCTACCCTCGACACCATACTGTCAGCAGCATGTATACATTCATAGTTATTGGTAAGTAACTTTTTCTTAATTGGTTGGGAACCCAGGAGGAGCAGGCATATGAAATGGACATCTTTAGCACCATGCTGGTTTTGGAGTGAAAGACCACCCTTGTTTACTTAGCCAGCCTGCTATTTGTAGTGATGCTAATTGTGGGTTTCACGATATTAATCGCTATAGGATGTTTGGGTAGTAGAAGCTCACTTGTTGACATGGAGGAAGGGCACTTGTATATATGACAATCCATACGCTCTCACTCCATGTCCTTATTTCTTCTTTTATCAGGTGCTGCGGAAGGGCTCTGGGACATTGTGTGAAGCACTGCTCATGGTCCAGGCCTATCATGCTAACATAATCTTCCCAAATAAGCAGGAGCAAGTCTTTAATAAGATGACGAGTGATGGCCATGTACTGGACTCTGAGACATACGTAGGTGGTCATGTGGAAGCCCTGGAATCTGGTGTCTTCCGAAGTGATATCCCTTGTCGTTTCAAAATGGTATGTTCTTGCCTTTCAGAAAGCTCTTACTTTAATGCCAAACTCTTCTATCTTTGTAGTGTGTTTCTGGGTTTAGTAAGGACAGCATGGCAGTGCTACTATAAGGTGCCTATTGGTTTTAATAAATATTATTTTCAAATATATATTATATTGTAACCAATTAACATTATGACTTGTTGATACGCCATTACCAGAAAACTCTCCTATCATGTTGTAACCATTTGTTCCATTTTGCTGATTTATCAAGTCATCATGCCAACTGGGTAGATAGTTTACAATTTCCATTATGGTCTGTTAGCGTGTAATGCAGATTTTCAGAGCACCCACTTGGTACATCTTTGCTAGATTCCGTTATATCTGCTTGGCACATCTTGATAGTTTCTGATATGCTGCACGTGATGTCTGCTTTTCATTGTGTTCACGTAACCCTTAATTGGTCAGCATTAACTACCCCCTCTGAGTATGTGCCACTTACGTTGCTGTAAAGAAGTGAGACCAGTGATCTCCCTGGTGGTCGAGCGCTTCTGCAGCACTTAGCCTGCAATCACCATTTGACACAACAGTAATGATCCCTGTCTACTATTGTTTTGTAGGCTGGCAGTGGAGAGCTATCCGAATATGCCCAGCCTGCAAGCAAACTGGTTTAAATGGGGCCACACACTGAACTATAGCACGTGTTACGTGTCCTATCGGGTAGGAAGCATCCGCACTATTACGTTCTGCAAATCTTGATCAAGACAGCACTAAAAAGGACATTTTAGCCTCATTGCTAATTAAACGTTGTTAGGGGAGTTTTCCTAAAGTCATACTGGTAGTAAGACTTTATTAAGCCATTCCAGTGGTTTCTAGATCCCCCAACTCTTCGTATCAGTCTGTTTTAACTCATTACCTTGGTAGTGGCAGAGCAGTAAGGCTTATCTTAAGAGGGAGGTGCTGTATGAAAATACACTGAACCTAGCAAGTAAAACGCATCAAAGAAATACTTCAACATAAATGTATATTAAAATATATATTTATTATATTTACACAAGAGCCAGTGTTAAATACTTAGCACAATAAACCCTCACACGTAGATATACTTTTCAATACTTTCAAATAGCCACTTCTTAGTTGGTAGTTGCTGAACACCTACAACTGTTACAGAAGTTTGACAGTTCTACTGGTAATACCGCACACCCACAAAATGATACAGTAATTGTATTGTCTGCATACACATATATGATAGTGATTTCTGGGGAGGAAAATGGTGGGTTAATGTTATCCTAGTAGAGTTTCAAGTTCTAGAGGTGGTTTCGCAGGACAGCCAGTCCTTTACAGTCAAAAATGCAACCCTAGCTAAAAGGCAGTTTGTATCAGGTTTAAAGTTGTACAAAGCAGAAGAAATCAAAGGTTCATGTGGATACTTTCTAGTCCCAAATGAAGAAGATACCAGAAGGCTTAACCAATGTTGGAGACCCTGAGAAAGGACTCTCTAAAGGGAAACAGGCAGTGACTTTAGTGTGAGTTAAGAGGAGGTTGCCCTGGACACCTCTACGTGCACTCCAACACTCTGGAGCGACTTTCTGGAATCTGGTAAGCAACCCATTTTTCCCCACAGTACCTTTATGTTAAAAGAAAATGCTCATGTTGGATGATCCGCGATGTTGCAGCTCTTGTCCTGACCTCTGGATTCCTTGGTCTGATGACAGAAGGTAGGACACTGGACGGGATCTCTCAGCAGCAGTCTCGAGGGAGGACCCTGGGGCACGATGTACAACATCATCTTGGTTCACTCTGGTTTTGGTGCCTTTTCTGGCACACCAACAAAGGACACGGATCGCCCGATCATTCTTTTTCGCTTCCTACAGTCCCACACTCTGATGAGGGTGTCTGGGTGAGTTAGATCGGATCTCTGGAGTGTCCTTGAGGGTTCAACAAAAATGTGGACGGATACGGCCTTTCCGTGACGATGCACTCGAAACTGGCAGCATGTCTCCTGGTATTGGGGTTTTGCAGCTCTGGAAACTCCTAGGACCTCGGGAGATGGCTCAATTCCAAATTCGTCCTGGGATTGGTTGTTCCCACCGGCCAAAGGGAAGGAGTCGTCCTCGTCAGAGTTCCTCTGTCGCACAAAACAGTGTCAGGACAGCAGTGGTCACTTCACGGTGTTGCAAAGGGTCTGCAGGCATCTCTGTACGTTGTCTTTTTTAGTTACTTTAACTTCCAGTGGTCGACTTGCTATTCACTCCAGAAGCCTCCCGTTTTTATACAGTTCCAACACATATTCCTCTGCCATCTCTCTCAGCATTTTACAGAAAGGGGCGTTTGGCTGTACAATCAGGACACCCAGACCCCCTGTGGGAGCTGGTCCTATTCAGGCACTCTAGCAGACAAAGTACAGGCGGGTGGTAAACTCCTCCCCACTTCTTGCCTTCCCAGACACATTGGAGCCTAGGCAAGACACCGAAGGGTTCCAGCCAAAGGCAAAACACACACACAGACCTCCCCCTCCCAGAATGGTAGAAGAAGGGCTAACAAAGTACAAACATTCGAGTAACGGGAAAAAATGAAGAGGGGCCCTAAGTTGGTTGTTGGGTGTGCCTGTTGTGCACTACCGAGGCTGTGGACATAGCCTTTGGTATGATAATTGCTATAATAAATGTACAATAGTTGGTAGAACCCGTCCACTGCCAGCAGCTATAACTAGGATATTGTCTACGGGACAGAGAGAAGGGGGAAACTAGCCATCACTTTGGCACTCCACATAAGGTGGTGTACGCCAATCTCTCAGGCTATACAGTTTAAGGAGAGATACAAAGTATCTCTCTATCCTTTAGAACTGTAGTTTACTTAAGGATAAGAAAAGGAATCTTAAAGGATTCCCAAAGGGTCCCCAGAAACACAACCCGTAAGGAGATGCTTGCTGCAACAATAACATACAGATGCCTTTTAAGAGCAGAGACTCCATAGTACAGGTAGAATACAAAGAATAGAGTTCTGAAAGACAGAGCCCACAAGAATGAATGAGTGGAAAAAGGCTCCACTCATTCAGGATTTAAAGAAAAAGGCCCAGAAAGCCAGCAAAAAGTGCTGGGGGCTTCACTAGGAGAGGGGATGAAGCCTAAAAATGATAAATCTTCTTAACAAAGATCCAGCACACACACCAAAATATAATTGATCTGCACTCTGGTGCAATGACATTTGAACTAGTGTTGGTACTGGAACCTCAAATCCTGGAACCTCAAATCATTGCCCAACCCTTACTTAATGCGTACATTCTTTCATTGCACCAGTGTGAAAGCCATCGTAAATCTCATTGCTGACTCTACAATCTGACATAAGTAACCCCAGCACACACTTGTGACTATGGTGTTACTCCCAGTTTGAAAATGACAATGTTTTGTATATCATGTCACATGCCATGATACAGTGCCTGGTTTATGTCCTGCCCTTCAAATAGACTGTGCCAGCAGGACTCAGATCATATTCTTCAATTTATACTTGAGACAACAAACTTCTCTCCAGCCATACTCATCCAAGGTGCAAATGTTGTCAACATTCCACTAATACTGTTTCACAAATATAACTAAAAATATGAAAATATTTTTTCCGATTTTTCTTTTTTTGTTTGCTCATTTTGTTTCTATTTTGCTATGCGGGAGAACATAGTATCATACCAGTGAAAACTTAGTCATTTCAAAATACAAAAAAATAAAAAAAACAGCAAATGTGGATTCACAACCACTAATAGAAAACTGCCCCATTAACTTCCCCCACTTTTGCCCCGGCCCTACCAGCCCTCTTCCCCCTTGGTAATGTAAGCATATTCTTAGTCAAGTTTGCAGGCCCATGGTCGATGCACAACCTACCTCCCGGCACTCTTAGCCCTCCTTGCTCTCTTAGCCCTTAACCTCCCTTTGATGGAGTTGGAGCCTCTCTAGACCTCTACTACTTTCGGCCCGTAAACCCCTGCCATTCCCGATCGTTTCCAACCACTCACATCACCCTGTCTGCGTGTCCGCCATCAAATACCTAGCAGTGAAGGGATACCACTCCATTTCCGTCTGCCCTGGTTTTCCATGGAGCCCTGCCGTGAATCTTTCCATCAAGTAAATGTTCTTGGCTACATTGATCCATTCTCTTACTATGTGCATGTTCATCCTTCCACTTGGTAGCTATACAGGCTCTGGCTGCAAGGAATAGGGCTGTTGCCGTTTTAGGGAGCCGGATGTATTCCCTCTCGACCTCCTCCATCCCAACAAAACCAGCAGGGGAGTTATATCCCTAGGTATCCCCTCCAGCTCTCTGGCCCAGCGGAGGACCTCATCCCAAAAGACCTGTACTCTATGGCAGGCCCACCACATGTGCCAGTAATCCGCCCTCCCTTCACAGCCCCTCCAACACCTTGGGCTCACATCAGGGAACATCTTGGATAGTCTGACTGGCTCATACTGCCATCTATGGAGGAGCTTGATCGCATGCTATCTGTACTGACATGATATTGATGTCTTATGGGCACCCCTATAGAGCCTGGCCCAGAGGACCCCCATCAATTTCCACCTTATGATCCCTTTCCCATCGCCCTCTCAGGCTTTCTGTGTTCCCGCCTCAATTAAAGCACCATACATGCCGAAATTGGCCCTCGCATCGTCGTGCCCCTGTCCAACAACTTCTCGAAGTGGGTAAGCTGTCTACACGTCTTTTCCCGTGCCCTCGCATCTGTGAGCACCCCTTTTAGTTGTAAGAACAGGAATACCGGGAGTTTGCCTATGCTCTCGGTATCCTCCAAGTCCCCAATCGATATGAATTTGCCCCCTTAAAAAGTTGCCCTATCCTCGCCAAGCCCACTTCGAACCATTCCTGAAACCTTCCTGGGCAGGTTTATCTCTAATGCCAGGTACCCACATGTGACCCAGAGGTGAGGCCCACGTAGTCATCCCCTTCATATCCGCCCTCTGTCTCCAGATCTCCCAAAACGTTCCCAGGATGCGGTGCTCCCGTATCCTCCTTGGCAGTTTGTTCCTGGGTACCCACAACCATTCCCCAACACTGGCTGGGCTCAGAAGGGAGTTATCCATCGCTACCCGTTGATTGTCCGTCTGGGATCACAAGTGGGGCCATCAGGACTCTTTGATATATGATATGGCATTTATAATGCGCCTATATACATGTTTTAAGTTGAGTTGCCTTATAATATAGCCGCATATCTGGGAGGCCCAGCCCTCCCTTTTCTGTTTCTAACACTAAAGTGGTCCTGTGGATTCTAGTCTTCTTCCCCTGCCAGAGGAACTTGTGCATCGCCCCCTGCACCTCCCGAAAGAATCCCTCTGGCATGCGTATCAGTAACATATGGAATAGGTATAACGCCCTCTGGCGAACCACCATTTTTATAGCATTCAGGCAACCCAGCCAAGAAACAGTTAGCTTTTGCCATTTCGTTATGTCCACATGTATTCTCTGTACCAGGGGGGAGAAATTAGCTTCATATAAGCTGTCCAAGTCTCACGTAAAACTGACGCCCAAGTACCGCAACCTAGTCAGATTAACCTTCAACACAAGAGGGGTGAACCTTTCAATGTCTCCATCCCTACCCCTATCCAGGGGAAAGAGCACTGACTTCTCCCTCTTAATTTTCAGCCCAGCCGTCGCACCATAGTGTTCCATCAGCTGGAGAGCCGCTGGAATGGAACTCAGAGGATCGCTCACATGCAGCTGTCATCAGCATACAGGGTCACCTTATATTCTACCCCTCCCATTTTGATGTCACGCACCTCTGGGTCCTCCCTAATCTGCTGGGCAAGTGTTTCTGTTGACGGGCGTACAAAGTTGGGGGAAAGGCAGCACCCCTGTCTGGTACCCCTTCCAAGCGGGAACCACCTTGAGAACTCGCCATCACAGAGGCCCTAGGGTATGCATACACCACAATAATTCCTCGAAACAACCTTTTCTCTACTCCAAATTTGAGCAAGACAGCCCTAAGAAAACCCCATTCCACCTGGTCAAAGGCCTTCTCCGCATCTATTGAAAGAAGTGACGGTTCCTGCCCCTTCCCCATATCCCGAGGTGTGTGCATAAGATGTAGTGTCTTCCTCATCGTGTCCGCTCCCTGTCGCCTCATAATGTTATTTATATAGCGCCTTAATCCAAAGCTATTTACAGAGCACATATTTACATACAATATCACCCAACCGAAATTTATAATCATTGATCGACCTCGGAAGGATGAAAGGCTGAGTTTGCCTTGCCGGGTTCGAACCTGCGACCTGCAGATCATGCTCCGATTGAAGCAGCGAGTGCTGAACCCGCTGAGCTATCTTACCGGCTATTATAATGAACCCCACCTGGTCCGAGTGAATCAAGCTCGGCATATGCCCTTTCATTCTCTTGGCAATAACACTGGTGTATAACTTGGCATCTGTGTTGAGATCGGCCTATATGCACCACAATTCCAGGGTCACTGCCCTACTTAGGAATCACTGTAATCGGAGCGCGGGAGAATGACTCTGGCGCACAGCCCAAGTCGAGTGTATGGTTAAATAGCTTGGTCAGGAAAGGGAGCAGGACGGGGAGAAACGCTTTATAGAACCCAGAGGTGAAGCCATCCTCCCCTGGCGCCTTCCCCATTGGTAACCGCGCTGTCGCCTTTTTTGATCTCCTCCTCCGTTATGGGGGCGTCCAATGCTGAGGATTCCCCCTTGGAGAGTGTTGGCAGATTAATGGTCTCCAGGTAGGCATCCACCTCCTGTGCCTCGGGGTTCCCCTCAGATGCATAAGTCTCATAGAATTTTGAGAAATCCTCTGGGATATCCTCCTCCACCAACCACGCTACCCTAGCCTGTCTTCCGATTTCCGTGAACCACCTTTCTGCACGTTGACCCCTCAGCCGCGCGGCCAATAGGAAGTCTGCTTTATCCCCTTTTCCATAAAATGTTGGTTTCAGGAAGAGCAGGCTGTGGATGACTTTCCCTTCTTCCAAGAGTCTCAGTTCCTCCCTCTTACCCTTTGCCTCATGTATACGCAGCGCCCGGTTCTCCGAGCGGTCGTGGTCCCGTGATTTCAAGTGTCTAATCTCCTCCCGCAGTCTCCTCTCGACTATTGCACTTTTCCTCATTTTTACGGGCCCCTTCCCGAAATAGGATCCCTCTCCACGTAGCCTTTGCTGCCTCCCCGATCGTCTGCACGTCCCCCTCCCCGTCATCATTAACCTTAAACTATTCCTCTATTTCCTTCTGCATCTCTTCGAGGAACAACGGGTCCTTCCACAACGATTAATTACACCTCCATTTCCAGCCCCTTGGGGAGATGCCTGCCCACTGTATATCCACCGTCACCATGTCATGGTCGGACCATGAGGTTGGTACGATCTCCGAGCCCCGCGTCTCCTCCCATAAATGTCGCAATATGTACAAATAATCAATCAGCGTATATGTTCCATGGGGAGGGGAGTAAAATGTGTACCCCCTTATCCCCAGGTGGAAATGACACCATACATCCCTCAGACCGCACTCCCCCATTGAGTCATGAAACTGTGATGACCAGGGCCCAGTGTTTCCCGTGACCTTTCTCCCTGTTGATAACTGGATCTGGCCATGTATTGAGACCACCCCTGTGATCAGATGCCCCAAACTCTCTACAAGGATTTTAGCAATCGTATCCTTTAGGAATTGGAACTGTCCCTGGTTGGGCGCATATATAGTGGCGAACGTATACTTGGTCCTCCTAATCTCCACTGAAACCAATAAGGCTCTCCCGTTCACGTCAGACCAAACCCTGGTAACCTCAATCCTCAGACCCTTTTGTACCAGAATATCCACCCCTGCCTCTTGCAGAGGGCTGGATCCCCAGAATTCTCGACCTACACGCCCACAAGGGATTCATCGTTCCTCCCCCTTAGCGTACTTGGTTTCCTGGATGAACATAACATCCAGCTCGGACCTCCGGAATTCATTTGCCAACAGTGATCTTTTGGTGGTTGAGTTTACACCCTTCATGTTCAGAGTGCCAACCCGTAGGCAACCACCCCCCCGGTCCATAACCCCCTGACCTACTCATGTAATCCATGTCATGGGATGGCCTGCCCACCACTGTTCAGACTGCTTTACCTCGGCATGAACCTTGTGCAAACCTAACTCTGTTACTGTGTCCCCCAGTACCAATTGGTTTCCTCCCACTGCACTCCCCTCTCCGTCCCTGCGCTGACCCTCATGCTTCTCGCCCTCTAGGGCTTGGCCCCCCCCCCTGCTAGTATCACCAGGCGAAGACCGAACCACCTGCAGGATCCGCCCCTGCTTTTCTCATCACCTGCTATTGAGCCCCCCTTTTGTCACCAATATCACCTCTTCCTCCCCTCTTAAATCCCCTTTTTAACCCAGCTATGTCCAACCGATCCAGAGTGTATTCCCCACCCAAAAAAAATCCCCACAGCACACAGTGCACCCAACCGCAGGCGGGGTCAAGGAGCAATTAACCTGGGCCCCTGGGTCGGGCCTCTGGGGGCCTTCATCCGTGAAGGGTACGTAACCCCTTAAGAGTCTGCCTTCATCCATTGCCTCTGCCCCCCTCCACAGGGTTAGTGTTCAGTTTCCTGATCTTCCGCAAGCCCTTGATTCGCCTCCTCTTTGCTCCTGGTGTTTCCCACCAACCTTCGTCTGGCCTCCTCTCCCTTGAGGTGTGGGGGGGGTCTCCTCCTTTCCCATCAGTTCGCTCATGCCCCTCGTAATCTCCAACTTCAATGTCAGTCTATATTTGCTTCCATCCATGGGAATCCCCACCTGTATCGGAGCCTTCCCTTGATAAGGATAAAGAACGATGGGTCCTGGAAGACTGACATCTACGCTGTGCCATACAATACAGGCCCTTTTTCTGTCCCGTTCTAGGATTCGGAGCCGGTCACTGTAGTTATGGAATCGAACTAGCACTGTATATATTTCTGATTGTTAATCTGCTTAGAATCACATGCTGTGCATAGTCCGACATCCAGTGGTCACTGCGGAGTATTGCATTTTGTTTTTCGTAGTCGAAAAGGGGACGTTGACAAGGCGTGTCTAACACTATTGTTAGGTAGAAACCTAACAAGTGTAGTGTAGTAGTGTTCTCCAAAGAGAGTCTGTAAGGCCAAGTTATCCTTGGAGGACCCCCTTGTCTCTGTGCCTTTGCCGACCACCAATCCAATCGGGGTTCCATTATGAGATTGAAATCCCCTCCCAGTATCATGGCCCCTTCTGCCCATTCATGCATTACCCTAAAGATTTGAGTCAGGAAGCAGATTTGGCCTGAGTTGGGTGCGTATAGCGTGGCTAATGTGATACGCTCGCCCTCGCAGGTGCCCTTGACCCTTAGGAATCGTCGCCCAAAGGCCCGTTTAGTCTCTATTTCAGTGAGGTGGATGGCCTTGCCCAGGAGAATGCCCACTCCCTCTTTTTTTCGTACTTCTATGTGAGGCCCAAAATTTGTGCCCAATGTCCCCACCCCCCCTAATCATTGATTCTTTTCCCTGTTTGTAATGGGTTTCTTGAAGGAAGAGGACCATGCAGAACATGTTGCTAGTGAGTGATCTTTTATTCTGGGAGTTTAGCCCTTTAATATTCACCGTGCCTATTTTCCCCTCAATCATTATCATTTCTCTTCTCGTATTCTCTGAACCCCGTTGTATTATCTGCTAGTAGAACACATTGTGAGGCATAAAAAGAAACCCCACAGCTCGAACGCTCGAACCGTCCCCTTGTCCCCTTGTCCCCAACTGAACCTTTCCACTCATTCCCCCCCCATTTACCCTCCCCCTCCTTTTCCCCAACTTTCCTTACCCATTTTGCGAGGCGTTAGTCTACGTCTCCCAACACTGGTTTAGGTTGGTCAACGAACCACCAGGGATGCTAATCTGGCCCCGGGATGCTTGTTAGTGAGGAATTCCCCTCGTACCGTTTTGCCAACAAAAAAGAAGAATCTGCCTCCAAATTTCTATTGACCTAGGAGTCCCAGTGGGGGCCCCCAGAACCTGTATTCCCATCTGGGTCCACACCATGAAATTTGCCATCCTAATTGTGAGTACCTCAAAGAGTTTGTTTTCAGTGTTGGTCAAGAAAATCCCCGTGGTCGCCCAAACAAAGCATATGGTCCCCACAGCGACCAACCTCACAGGCCTTTGTTCAGGCAAATTCCGTAACTTAGTTTCCTACCCATTAAACAACAAATGGCCAACCGTGGCAACAACTTGGGGCTACACGTGATATTCCTGGACCTCAGGGCCCCTGAGAGACTGTGTGTTGAGTTACAGTGTAGTGATTAATTACATGACCCTGCCATTGCATTCATGGCGGTCCCCCACGAACCGCGGGAGGAATGCCTCTTTTTCTGGAGTTTATGAGTACCTTTCACTTTTAGCTTCCCCTGGGTCGAGGAGCCTGGACCCGGGTCTCCCCCACCACCGTTCCTTTCTCTTGATGTCCCCGGGAGGTCTCCAAGTAGGTCTTCAGCGGTTCTCTGGATGTCTTCCTCTGTTACCAGTTGATACTTCTCACCTTGCCACTCAAATGCCAGGTTGAAAGGGTACCCTCAGCGATATCTGACCCCCTTCTCCTGGAGCTATCTGGTGATGGCCCTGCATTTTTTCCTCATCTGCAGTGTAAGGGCCGAAAGATCTTGGAAGATCGCCACCCTAGAGTTCCCATATTGAATGTCTCATGTTTTTCGCGCTTTCCAGTATCCTGGCCTTGTCTTTATAATAATGGAGGCGCACCAGCACCGATTGTGGACCCTTTCTGCCACCGCCTGCCCGATGGGTCCTGTGAATCAGAACAGTCTCTCCTGAATCGGTTCCGAGGACGATCCTGATGATCTCTTGTACCTTGCCCTCTAGGCCTGTTGAGTCTCCCCCTCCGATTCCACAAGGCCAAAGATCCACAGGTTATTTCTCCTTTCTTGGTTTTCCATATCATCGACCCTGAGGCAGAGTTCCTCTTCGCGGTGTTGCATTTCCTTAAATCTCACCTCCATCTGTGTCTCCAGGAGGTCTGCCGATGCCTGGTTGTTTTCCACCCTCTCCATTCGGTCTTCCAATGTGGAGACCTTGACCGTGAGGTCAGCTATTTTAGCCCCCATGTCTGTTCTCATGCCCCTTATTTCATCGCGGATTGCCTGAATATTGTTCTGCATGGTGTGCATTTCAGGGGCGGAGGGGTGGTGGGTCCCAGGATCCATCTGTGTTTCCTGCTTTGAACTGATATTGCGCCAGGGTCTCCTTCCAACTCATAGGGCGCACCTCTCTGCACATTTCTGTGATTTCTGTAGTTTCCTGGTTTGTCCAGTGGTGTCTTCCCTCAAACTGAGGCTTATTCCCCCACCGCCATTGCCACCACTGCGTCCAGTCTCATGTCGGACAGGTCTTCAGAGTCTATTATCTAGCCCGGGGTGGTGCAACCAGCCTGGTTTCACTTGTTAACCCAGTGTCACGACCCACACTCTGAAGACCCCTTGGCCAACCTATGGGCCAGGGAGAGTCTTGATTCCAGTCCCAACTAAACCCAAGAAATTGCAGCATAGGCCTTCTTGGGGCCAGTCCTGGCACCTTTGACGCCAGGCTCATGTTTGAATATGGACTTGTGCTTGGGAACTACTTTTCTTTAATGCCAGTCGTGTGGCGGCATCCTCATAACCTGGCCCCTTTAAACCAGTCTTGCAGTGTAGTGTTTTTGGGTGTGGTACCATGGGGACTATTTTACCTGGATTTCTTTCTTGAAGCTATTTAAACCACACCCGAATAGACTGACACGCTTCGCCTTAGTTTGCATTACTGCAATGTAACACTCACTGTGTTCAGCTTCAGCCACGAACCTCGTAAGGACAGCACCTGCAAAGGAAAGAAGACATTGTGACAAAAAGGCAGCAGCTTACCTGAACTTCATCGCCAGCGGTCCGCAGCTCTTCCGACCATCATCCTGGAACCAGCGCTCCTCCGGATCGACGGACCTGTAAAAAGAGAAGAAACAAGGCATTAGACATTGTACAATTAACAAACTGTGCCGAAAGGCTTACCTCGCCGGCTGTTCCTCAATCGGCATCACAACGGAAATTCCATACTCTGGCCGAATACCGCGACCTGTGGAGAGGAAAAGATAACAGGTTAGCAAAGGCGAGGCATCTTAAGCGCAGCGCATATCGCCTACTCACTGCATCAAGGCGCTCCAAAAACACCCATACTTACCGGCGAAACTCAGATTCCGCCTTGCCACATATTGGACTTCCGCGTACCTAGAAAGAAAGACATTGTTTAAAAGGCATGCAAGAACAGGAATATTCACAGCAATAAGGCATATCTGAAAGACTCAAGACGGGCTGGCATCAGTGAAGCAACTCGATCGCCATTGCCCACCAAGCTCAGCGCGCCCCTGCCAAGAGAGCAGGACGGAGAACCCACCAACATCTAAAACAAGGTGAGAAGTCCAGAAGGGTCGCAGACCTACAGGGAGGAGGGAGGCTGTTTACCCCGGTTGCCCAGTCCTGAGCATAGCTTACCTGTATTCCAGGCAGAACTCTTCCGCTGGTCGCATCTGGGCATCGCAAGGAGGGACATCTGAACCCCAACTGCTGGGTGACGCCCCCGTGGAACGAGGTTAGTGTTACAACCAGGCTCAGGCCTCAGGTGCGCTCACGCGACGGCCGAGCCGGTGGAGGGACCCCAAGGAAGGGGGGATGTTATCCCCAGCTGGGATGTCGATGTCCAGGCCCCCCCAGCCACTCCCCTGTGTCTTCAATGGCACTCTACGGCTGGGGGCCAAGCGTGGCAGTGAGGCCCAGGTGCGCTCCCGTGATGGCCTGGGCAGAGATGTGGGGGAGAAACCCTGTTGGTGTCTGTGGGTCTCCTGGCCTCGGGCTAGTGAGCGCAAGCAGCTCCACAGCTGTGTCCTCCGCCCCTCACGGTGCCTATGCGGCTCTGCGAACCGCGCCGCGGGCACTGAGCGGCCGGTCGCACTGTGCGGGTTCTCTCCCTGCCGGAGCCTCCAGCGGGGCTCTGCTGCTCCTCTGCGTGTTGTCGGATCCCCAGCCATCCGACAGACGAACCAGCCAAGTCCGAGGCGAGGAACAGGTCAGGCAGCCATCTTGCCTGTGCCCTTTGGTGGCCTCCCACCTTGGTATGTATTTTGAATATTTGAAGAGCATTCACATATTTGTCTCCCAATAGCATTGACTATATACTACCCTGGTGTAAACTTTCAATAAAGTTCTCATTTAAACAATCCATATTCCATTTAAATCGTGTTCTTGAGTTATTGACTTGCTGGATTCCATGGTATCGCTTGCACTTATGTGCATTAATGAATAGTAACAGCAATTGAAATGATAATAAATTATGGTCACTGTTAGTCTGTTTGGATATCTCAAAATTCACAATTTGTATGAAGGTATTTGAGTCAACATAGCAGAAAAATGTAGGGCAAGGTGTACCTTTTTTTTTTTTTTTTTAAGGGGAGGGCTTTGTGTCGGGAAGGTGAGTTACATGTATATAGTAAAGGAGGGACTCAAAAAAGCTACCCCTGTTTACCCTGTTCAACCATGCAATACCTACCTCTATTGCATAGTTGAACAGGGGTAGCTTTTTTGAGTCACTCCTTTACTATATACATTTGAGTCAACATATACATAATCTATGATGGACCTACTTGTACCTGCAGCCGCCCCCTGGAGTTGGGGGACATCACCATTAATGGATCCATTAAGCATATGTAATTGATGGGCTTCCATCAGCAATGTCCACTTGATCAGTGCTGCGCAGCTCTTATTTTTTAGTGTCCTTCAAACATTTTAAATCACTCGCTATGATGAGATTTGAGATATATGGGGATGCATAAACCGTGTTTATTACTTCTTCTAGGTCTCCGAAGAATTTATCATCAACCATGCAATAGGGTTTCTATATATATAAATTGATTAAAGCAATTGCTCCACCAAAACTGATAATCTTTACTAATTTTATATGCCTGTTTGGTGAAGCCCAAGGTTGTAATTCTAACCCTATGCCATTTTTAATAGCTATCATAAGACCTGATGTTGGTCGACCTTTTTCTTTTTTGAGAGCTGGAATTAAATTGATTTTGTGATTATTCCAAACTGGTTGCTCCACTAGCCAGGTTTCTTGGAATATCACTATATCAAATGACTCGATGAATTCAACGCTTTCACTGATCAAATGGCATGCCCTTGTGTATTCCAACATGCAACACTTATCATTTTACTCGTATTATTTTCCAGTAGCTATCAGTTTGGAATTATACTCCATTGATCAATTGGGCCTTTGGATTTGCTTGTGTGATTCATAGTACTAAACCTGGATTCTTTATCAAATCTACTATCTTGTGATTTATCTTTCTCGTTATTCTGGCTTTTGTTATTAACGGCTTGATTAAATGTCATCGGATCTTGTGATATAATGAATCCTAGTTGGAATAGATCAATTTTAGCTAGCCAGATGGTGTTCCTTATCACACCTGAGTGGATCCAGAGCCTCACTATAGATGGGTCCTGATCGTTCAGGACTCCACCTGCTCAATATCAACTGAAGAAATATCTTCAAATTTTTGAACTTCAGTGAAAATGTTTAAAATGCTAGAGCAACATAGGTCGTAAGTGGCAAAAGGGGATGGACAACACTTCATAATTAATCGATAGCATTGATATGTACTGTTCATTTTTGCGGAGTTAGCCATGTATATTTCATTGTCGGCTATATGTCGAGAGACCACATCCTGGCTGTACTGCCCCTCAGGCTTTCAGTTAGTTGAAGAATGATTATTGGCTTGTTGGTAATCGTGTATTGAGTGTCTCATCGCTTGATTCAACTGGTATGTACCTAGAATCTTGCGCTGGTAATACTTGCTGAGTCTTTGCCTGCAAATAGTCTTCAATTGACTTGTAAATCTCTGCTTTCAATTGGGTTAACCATGTCTTTCACTATAGAATTCAAATTTTGCCTATTCTGAACCTCTTGAATTGAGCTAGAAACTTGCATAGAGTTCTCTTGGACCCGAAGCATAAGCTAATTTTGGGACTGATCAACTTCAATCAAGTTAATTAAATCATCTAACGGATGGTGAGGTACTGGGGGTTTTGATTTAGAGCAAGTTTTTTTCCTTGCTGGTACTGATCATGGTCTTATTTAGCTAAAACTGCCACACTCGCAATCTTATTATGTGTTTTGGGAATCTGTATTTTACAAACAAATTGCTTAACTTGTGATGTTGATATTTTGATAGGTTTCTCGTTTTTCATTTTTTTTCTTCTTTTGCATTAATGCGATCTCGTTTGTCTCCATTTTATTAGTTTTGGTTGGTTTATTAAAAATTGAATCTGGCGTTAAAGCTTGTTTCAAAACATTTTTATCTTTATTCATATGAATCTGACTAGCTAGATGGACTTCATCTGTTACGAACGGTGGATCATCTGCACTCTCTACCTCCTCTGATTATATAATATGAGGAATAGTAGGAAGAACTGGTAGTGTCGCACAATACCGCCACCAAAGGAAGAACAGAAGTTTTCTGTGGAGCTTCAACCATTGCTAGTGCCCTTTCAGTTTTAAACAATGTGGCCTGTTCATTCAAGGCACTCTGTTGCATATTCTCCATCCAGATTGCAATTTGTTCAATTTGATGTGCTTGTTTAGATATTTTACCATCCATACTATCAAATAATTTGAATAACGATTGTGTCGTCGTATGCATTGCCATTAATGTGATCTCAACCAGTGATGGTTGTATTATTATGTCTGTTTTGACTAAGTGCAGGTGTAGTTAATCTATTGACATCTTTACTTCTGCGAGGCGTAGGTTGAATAAAAGATGACACTAAAGAGTCGCATTTGGATGTTTCAAATATATCTGGGGATTGTGAAATTGCAACCAACTTATTAGTATGATTACTGTGACAGGGTGATATAGAATGTGAAGATTTTCTAGTAATATTTATATTATCCTGTGTCAATGACTGGGAACCATCTTTCGTATCTTCACAAGTCGGCAAGTTATCAGGGATATCCATAATGTCTAACTCGTTTGTTAGGAAGCCATCCTGCATGAGAGTTTCAGCAATCGGGACGGTTTCAGAAATGGTTTGGCACTGCGCGGCTGTAGATTCCTCATCGACGTAATAGTGCTATTTGCAACTGCCAAGAGTACTGAGTCGGTGATGGGCTCAAGGTGCGTTACAGGAAGTCGAATCTCATCTGATTGTGTTGAGCAAAATGCAGGTTTTATAAGTCAATAGGAGTGCTGATACAATCAGGTTATGACAAGATTGAATTAATTGCATTTCATATGGTGCAAAATTCACGAATGTCTACATTCGCCAGTTTCAATTTCAACCGTTTTTTTTTTTTCGTGCTTAAAAGGTGGAAGGCGTGATTTTCGGTGAGCCGCCCATCGGGACAGAAGAGGCTCTAGTGACAACCGTGTGTAAAGACATGTTCACTTACTCAAAATACTCAAAAACGGTTGTGCTCCGCCAACCAGCTTAAAGGGAACACGTCAATGCAAACTTTCACATGCAGTCAATTAAATGGAATAGGGTAGGGAAATCAAATTGCTTGCGTCGCAGCAAAGCCGCGTACCTCAAACTTCCTCCTGACTTCCTGAATGCGCACGCGCAATGCCTGTGTCCTTGGAAGTTATAGGGAGTGAGATAGGCAAGGAGGAGCACACGGGGGCGGGATTGCCACATGCAAAACATCCAATTTGTCTGAGATATGTTCTGTAAGCACGTCAGTAGTCCCTTTCACTGTAACAGACGGAAGGAAAGAGATATCCGCTCTTGTCATAACATTGTCTTAGTCCATGGACATATCATCACGACCAGTGACGGCGAAACCACAATCCATCAGCATAAAGTCAAACGGGGATCCTAGCAAAGTTAGGCTACCTCAGACTTCCTCCTGACTTCCTGAAAACGCGCGCGCAAAAGTTCTAGGAAGTGAGGTAGGCAAGGAGGAGCACATAGGGGTGGGGTTGCCACAGGATAAACACCCAATTCGCCTGAGAAATGTTCTGTAAGCATGCCAGTAGTCACGTTCACTGTTCACTCAGACGTCCTCCTGACTTCCCGATTGCGCCAACACAAGAAGCTGACCATCTGTTCCCACCAAACGTTCCTTCTTCAACCTCCAGGCTGAGAATCAGAACAGGAGCTGTCACCTCACCTGGGGACCCACCGGTGGCAGTCTTTCTTCAAGAAAAGGTACTGTCCCACTCCTAGGTACTCACCTAGGTGCTTGCTGAGTTGAATCAGATCCTCCTGAGCATTCTGAGGCACATTGGGGTGGACAATCCAATTGTTTTCCCAGGCCTAAGGACACTGGCCATATGGACTACAGTCCTTCAGGTGCTCTACCTGACCTCCCTGAACCACCTTTTAACTAAACATTTACCTGCAACACAGAAGAAACCTGCTATTTTGACAACTTTGTTTTGCAGTCCAGGGGTCCTGGTTCCCCAGTGCCTCCTGACTTTGAGACTTATTCCAAGATAGGGTTGAACTTCTTAAAATTTAGGCTGCCTGAAGTATTACCTGTATCTGTGTTGGGTTACTTAATGTTGTTTACAAGAATGTATTTGCTAAACTTGAATGCTACTCTGACTACCTGTAGTCATCTAAAGTCTACCATTGCCTTGAGTAATGCTTAAATGTTTTACTGTATAAATGTGAAAAAGTTTACTTACCTGTGATTCTGATATTGTGTAAGTTGCCTTAATGTTTATAATAACCATATTCTTATAAATCTACTGTGTAGAAGTGTATTCCTAACTATAGGTGTTCCCTGAGGTCTTTGTACCTACCTACAGCCTTTCTTCCTCCTAGACTAACCCTAGTTGCCCGTCCATTGCTAGCAAACCTTTTGGGTAGTTAAGGCCAAAGCTAAGAATTTTAGCCCTGTACACCTAAGAGGGAGTCGTTTCTAGTCCTACCATAGGTGACCTTTAGTAAAACTCCCTAACATGAATACCATGGCATGACTTTTCCAGTAACCTCCTTTGATATTCTCACAAAGCTCCCAGTTTGTCATTCCCGTTTAACCTTCTATTACCATTAAGTTATTAGTTTTATGTTCACAGTAAACTCCCAATTTGACCTTCTTGGTAACTGTCTGACATTCCCAGTATGCTCCAATTTGATATTCTAGTAAGCACAGAGTCAGATACATTCAGCAAGCTGGAAGTTCCCAATAAGCTCTGTTCGGCATTATCAGTAAAATGGATATGGACCTTAAGCTCACACTCTTGACATTCTCTTTAAACTTCCAGTTTAGACAATTCCATTATACATCAATGAAAAGTCCCAAATCTGGGCCCGATATCATGGAGAGCACGTGGTTGTTGGAGAAACACTTTTTGTACAGCTCACATTGAAAATAATGAACATATAGTTTATGCCCCATGTAACATAGTGGTCAGCAGTGAAATGAGACTCCATCCCATTACACTGAGCAAGGCTTTCTAAGTTCCCTGGACAAAATGAGTTTGTAAAATTTAAAAAGATGCAAACAGCTGCACTAGTGCCCCCTTACAAGAAGTGGCATGATTTTAACTGGAACAGTTTGTCTTTTTCTGTGATGTGTAGAAAGAGAGGAGCCACAGGCAGCGCAACACTCAAATCTATAACATCAGTCACATTAAAAGCATGCAAGTGGACCATTAGCCACATAAAATAATGCTAACAAAAGACCATATATTGCTATCATTTAATAAATATAAGTTTGCCACAAAAAAGCATTGACAATAGGATGACAAAAATGTTAGATTGCCCACTTACTTGCTAATGGTGGTCTAGTGACTATATGTTAGTGGCAAATAGTGACCATAGATTTGTTATTTTCTGCCAGTTGGCAGCTGTAGGAATAAATCCTGAAGTTTCATGAATGGTATTTTCATATTTTGTGTAATTTCACGTGGCTGAGGAAACACAACTACTGACCCCATGATACGCCTAAATGGTTTTTATTAAACATATGTAAAACATCAGACAGTTGTATGGAAAATGGTTCAGGACGATAGTGACAAAGGTTCTTGGAGACATAAGCCTTTAACTCAGGATTATAAATCAAGGACCACAAACACAAAGGCATTCAGAAATGTGTAGACCAAAAGGTCTCCTATCTTGGTCACTTTAGCATTTACTCTTCGTCAATTCTACTGGGAGCCACAAGGCCCCTCCTAGGATTGAAAGCTTCCACCCTTTTCCAAGTGTCCAAAGTTTCCTCCCCTTCACTGTGGCTCGTTCGCTGTTACCTATGCCCCTCTTCCTGGTCCAAGGCCCCCCTGCTGGCCCCTTCCCCTCCCTCATCCCACTCCTGTTCTTTTACTCTGGGATA
The DNA here is from genome assembly GCF_040938575.1 of Ambystoma mexicanum. Lineage (NCBI taxonomy): Eukaryota > Metazoa > Chordata > Amphibia > Caudata > Ambystomatidae > Ambystoma > Ambystoma mexicanum. Next base: position 1,304,793,647 of record NC_090932.1, read on the forward strand.
TGGTGCTCTCTCCACCCTTCCACACCCAGGGATATGGTGCCCTGTTCACCCTCGCTTCACTGTATAACACCCCTCTTCTGGATTCCACAGGGCTCACCTCTTCTGTCACACATCCCCTCTTCTGGGGCCAAAGTCATTCTCTTGCATACTACTCTATATTGCCCCTTTCTCTTGGGTGATGGCTCTTTCTTTTGGTCTCAAAGAGCCCACCCCTCTACTAAGGTCCAGGGCGCCTACCTCTCCTCACAGGAGCACCTTCCCTTCTTGAGTCTGGGGAAGATCTTCAACCCTCACAGGAGCGCTTCCCTCTTCTAGGGTTCAGGGCGTTCATCTCCCATTCATTGGAGCACTTCCCTTTCGGGGGACCCGAGGCACTCTTCTACCCATCATTGGAGCACACAACTCTTCTGTGATTCAGGAAGCTACTCTTACCCTCATTGAAGCAGACTGGTCTTTTGAGGTTTGGGAGGGGGGTTGGTCTACCCTCACTCAAGCACTACCCTCTTTCAGGGTTCAGGGGGCTCCTCTCCCCTTGCCTGAAGCAGACCCCTTCTTTTGGGGTGCATGCTGCTCTTCTCTCCCGCACTGGCGCACACCTGTCTTCTGGGCTCAAGGGGTTCTCCAACTCTGGTGCTCTCCCACTTCCTGAGCAAACTTCTGCTCTCAGCCGAAATAGACACTGTTTTTTAACTTCAGTTTTATAGCCCTCACTGTTATCCCCCTGGATGAAGCACATTTTTCAATTGATTGGTTAATTGGCTTCCTATTGCAAGCCAGGGGAAGGAAGTCTTTAAAAGGATTGCCGCCATCTTGGATTTCTTGCAGGAGCTGGTGCCTGTCTGCTGCTCTGCTCCTGCTTGGTCTCCTGTCCTGTCTCCCTCAAAGACGTTAGTGGGTTTCTGGTGGTGAAAAGGCCTTCCTAAGGGACAGTAAAACCTTTAGTAAGCTCCCATCTGTGCAAAATCGTTTACCTTTTGGGGGTGGAGGGGAGAAGTGTTTCTCTTGATAAATGCTGCAGTGGAAGTAAACGGCGTAATCCACAAATGCTGCTGCTGGGGTTCGCATTAGTGGGGTTTTCCCTTTGATGATTCGCACCTGTTAACTAAGGGCTTTCTAGATGTGCTTGTGTTTGCTCATAGCATGTCTTTCCCTGAATCCCTGAAACACACTCTGGAATCTGCTCCGGGTTTTTGATTTCTAAACCTGATGCATCTTGGGAGATGCAGTTCCGAATATCCTGTTTCTTTAGGACCTCGTAGTTTCTAACTAGTTGCTCTCTCAGGAGGTTTGGGAATAGTTCAGGGCTGGTCCCTCGCGATGTTGGTATTGTGACTTTGCCTCAGTATGTGGACAGTTGGGGCACAACTACATTTGTGAGGTTTGTGTGCCTCCTCTTAAGTCATAAAGGGGATACTGCTGAGGCCCTCCTCTGATTGTTGTGGATCATTTTCCACATCCATCTTTCCTAAAGGTACACAGGGTTCAACCACACGGTCGGCCAAAATCCCTCAAAAGTGGGAAGGCCAATGACTGGTCGGTAGATGGTTAGTCCAAGAAATAATGCTACACAGTTAAACTGAGGTGATATGCCACACAGTGGCAGGCCGAACTTGAAGGTAACGTCATGCCGCCCAAGTTAAGAACCAGAGCGTAGCAAGGTTACCTTGACAAGGGTGGCGGTGCTGTTACCGAAAGGGTCGGCATGCCTCTGAGGGGGATATCGGCATTAGCACACATGTAGTTTCCTACACAGGTGTTAATGGTGTCTTTTAAAATAACCATACCTTTTTTCCAACGCCCGCCGCAGTGCTGCTGTCAGGAAGTACCTTTTCCATCTTGATGACTGTGATGTCATCATGAAAACTGACTTCCCGGGAGCAGCGCAGCGCCAGGCTGCGCAAGAAAGGTAATATTATTTCTGATGTTTGTTAATCTGCTTAGAATCACATGCTGTGCATAGTCTGACATCCAGTGGTCACTGCGGAGTATTGCATCTTGTTTTTCGTAGTCGAAAAGGGGACGTCGACAAGGCGTGTCTGTAACACTATCCCTGTAGTGACGTGCGTTGTACCCACAATCCCTCACGCGTCGAGGTCCCTCAGATTGTTTTTTTCCGCCCAGTTATTGGTCGCCTCTATGCGGAGCTCCTCGAGAGACATTGCAAAATCATTTCTTTGACCCGTGGTCATTTATTATTATTAATATCTAACACATAGATCCCTCCCTCGACGAAGCTGCAAGCTGTTTCTCCGCCGAGCAAGATCTTCGACGTAAGGACGAGCGGAGGAGATCCTTCGGCGTCATTGAACACGTGGCCTGGCCTCACCAGCCTTACACAGTAGGGAGAGTGGAGTTGTGTGATCTTTTCTTTTCACTCCGAGAATGCCTTTCTCTTCCCCTCCCTCTCTTTCGAGGTCGTAATCACACTTCTTGCCCTCAGCTATGGAGAGGACGCCCTTTAGGTTTTGCCCACTTTGCAAAGGCAAATATACCTGGACAAGCACAAACGGTGCAACTGTTGCTTGCCCCTCGATCACAAGGAGGATGGCTGTGCGGCCTGTAAGTTACTTAAGCCCAAAACGATAAAAGACCGCAGGGTCAAAAGGTGGGCGGCCTATGCCATGTCTAGGTCAGATTCCTCGCCCGCTGCCGCCGCCGAAATTGACGAGGACAGTGATTACACGGCCTCCGTAACGGAGGTTGTAGACCTCTCGAGGGAGCGTTCTCGCTCTTCTTCGTCCGTCCCTGACAAGCCCGGCTCACGCCCAGCTTATGGGGATGAACACCCCGGCGACGAGGATGCACACAAGAAATCTCATAAACACATACCCCACGGCACGCATTCGTCAAAGACGAAAGCAGCCATAGCGCCAACGTAGGCGCCGGGCCCCCCGGCGTCTTCCGCCGACCGTAGGGGTTGCCAGCCCTCCCCGCCACGCTCCCGCGACAGGCGACCGGGCACTCTGGAAATAAGGACGCTAACCCCAAACCCTCAGGTGGCGCCGCGCCTCGTAAGAGTGTGCACGTTGCCAGTAAAGACTCGACGGTACCTAGCGCGACGGCGAGCGATCCCTCGGCAGACAGAATGATCGCCGAAAGCCTCGCGCATATATCTTCTAAGGATGGCCAGAGACGAACGACAAGTGACACGCTGAAAACCGCGCACAAGGCCAAAGAAACGCCAAAGGCGACGGAAAGTAGGCTGGGACAGCTCCCACCGTCGACGGAAAGCCCTAGCTGCCAGAACACTTCTCAGAAGGCGAAGGCACCTTATCTTCGACGCTATGGGACAGATCTAAACGAATACAAGGAGAAGAAACTCCTTTTTCACTCCCAGACCGCTCTGGCCTAACTCAGTGGACCTTAGAGAAGTTCCAGTCCTGTATGGACAAGTTAGACAGATTCATGGCCATTCCTGAAAATAGGACACCTAAAAGACCTAGGGAGGTACTCCTAGAAAGTCCAAGGGCTAAATACCCGAAGTTGTTCTATAACCCCTTTCAGGAGGATATGAACTCTTACGACCTCACCGAAGAGGACACTCACTTCCAGGAAGGAGAGGAGTTAATTAATGATGAAAACCAACAAGAGGGAGAAGGCTTCCATGAGGACACTAACATAAGTGAGGAAGGGTACGAAGAAGACCCAGGTGAGGGTGACCCAAATCCCTGGCAGTCACCATCAGGGTCTACAGAGCCAGACATTATAGACGTCAGGTCTCCTCAGACCACACCAGTTAGGAACCCTTCGCCTGTTGACGATCAGCCTACCTTTAACGCGCTGCTGAGGAAGGCAGCAGCACATTTTGAGGTCGAAACTGGGGAGGTCACCCCAGACACTGACTTCGTGGAAAGGATTATCAAAGAAAAAACCCCCACCAGCCAAACAATTCCAATACTCGCCTCTTTCAAGAGGCGAATCAACCCTTCACTGGCCACCCCTGCACTAGTAAGAGGGGTTAATCCAAGAATCGAAAAATTGTTCTCACCCTCTCAATCAAACCCACTATATATTAAGGGTCACTCAATCCCGGACTCCTTAGTGGTGACTAACACTAGGAAAAGGGCTGGGGTTCCACTGTCTGCCAGCGAGGCACCCCCGGATAATGAGGGGAAAAAGCTTTATGCCGTAGCCAAAAGAATTACCACCTCGGCAGCGTTCTCAACTAGAATTGCCAATAATAACACATTGCTGGCAAGCTTCGCTTATGCGCAATGGGGAAAGCTTAAGCAGGACATCGAGGAAGTCCCTGAACCCCTAAAAACTAGATTGCTGGCTACAGTTAATGAAGGGTCTCTGGTCAACCAATGCATCGTTAAGAATACCCTCGATGCAGCGGAAACAGCTGGGCGCTCTTTGGTAGAGGGAATTCTGCTGAAGCGCCACGTCTGGCTTCGCAATCCCGGGTTTAAGGCGGAAACGCAAGCGGCGCTCATTAACAAGCCTATCGAAGAGTCTAACCTCTTTGGAAAGGCAGTGGACGACGCACTGGAAAATGCGAAAAAAGAATTTGATACCATAAAGACCTTGGACCAAATCTCTAAGCCCCCTAACAGGCGGGGATTTGGCAACAAGCGTTCTTTACGTTGCCAACGCCAGCAACAGAATCAACAACTTCAATATTCTGCCAACAACTACCAAAGTAATAGTGGCCAGTACAATCAGAGAGGTCAACGCCGTGGCAAGGGGAGGCTCCCCTAGAGGCTCCCAAGCCACCAACAACACCAAGTGACGCGAAGATTCGGGTCTCCTCCCATGCATCGCCGGTCAGGGGCCGGTTAACATCCTTTCTTCCAGCATGGGAGGGAATAATATCAGACCGCTGGGTACTATCCACCGTAGCCCGCGGCTACTGTATAGAGTTCAACAGTTCCCCAACATACAGAGCCCCGAGGGGACGACGCATGACACCAGAACACCTCGCCATCCTTCTCCAAGAAGTGGACCAGCTACTGGAAAAAGGAGCTATAGAGGTCGTGCCTCTCTATCTCGGGTAACGGAAGGTATTTATTCAGTGTACTTCCTTGTACCCAAAAAGTATCTAACCATGTGCCCTGTATTAGATCTGCACCCAGCGAACAAGTTTGTCAAACCCCAAAAGTTTCGTATGGTGACCTTACAGGAAGTGATCCCACTGCTATCACAGGGAGATTACATGACAACACTGGACATAAAAGATGCATACTTTCATATTGTAATGTTGCCAGCGCACAGAAAATACCTCAGGTTCATGATAAAGGGCAAACACTACCAGTTCAGAGTGCTACCCTTCGGCATAGCATCTGCACCAAGGGTATTCACGAAAGTACTGGCAGTGGCAGTGGCCCACCTGCGCAGGTTATCCATCCCAGTATACCCTTACCTCGAAGACTGGCTCATAACAGGGGATTCTTACGAGACATGCTTCTCAAACACCCAAAAGACTGTAGACCTTTTGTTCGAACTGGGCTTCTCCATCAACGAGAAGAAGTCCAGCTTAGACCCCAGCCAAGTCAAACAATTCCTAGGGGCTCTAATTCAAACAAAGGACGGCCTCGTCTTCCCCTCCAACGAGAGGGTCCAAAACATGCTGTTTCAGATCCACCAATATGTGGCAGGTCGGGAGGTGACGGTGTGCAAAGCGATGCGCTTGCTAGGAATGATGGCGTCATGTATTTATTTGGTACCTCACGCGCGCCTGCGCATGCGCCCAATGCAAGAGTGACTCAACAGCCAGTATTGTCAGACCAGCGGACAATGGGACGATCTAGTGGTGGTCTCGCAGGCCTTGGTTCTCTCGCTATGGTGGTGGACAAAGGAAAACCTGGTAAGAGGGAAACCCTTTGCCACACCCACAGTGGAAGCCACTCTAACCACAGACGCATCCCTCACAGGATGGGGGGGGGCTCACCTATCCCATCAGACTGCTCACGGAGTGTGGACTCTGAGCGTAGCATCCAAGCACATAAACCTACTGGAGCTACTGGCCGTGTTCAAGGCACTAAAAGCCTTCCAGGAACACCTACAAGGGAAGACAGTGATGGACAGCACCACAGCCATGTACTACCTCAACAAGCAAGGGGGCACCCACTCTCCAGGACTGTCCAGGCTGGCCCAGAATATCTGGAAGTGGGCTCCCAAACACATGTTCCTACTGTCGCAACATGTACCAGGGGAACTCAATCTGCTAGCAGACGAACTCAGCAGACACTTCCCTCTTCCCTCAGAGTACGAATGGCAGTTGCACGAAGACATCGTCTTCAACGTCTTCACACAATGGGGATTCCCAGGAATAGACCTGTTCGCAACTCTTACAAGTTACCAGGATACTAGTGGTCCCTATGTGGGCCCGGCAGCCATGGTTCGCTCACTTGATGGAGATGTCTCTATCTTCCCCCAGTGAAACTTCCCTGCCCGCATAACATGCTGTCACAGGACAAGGGCAGGACACTGCATCCATGCCCTCAGACCATGAATTTAGCAGCCTGGCTCCTGAGATCATAGAATGTGGACACTTACAACTCCCGCAGAGATGCATGGGCATCCTCAGGGAGGCTAGACAGCCTAACACTAGTCACTGTTATTCTAGCAAATGGAAGAGATTTGTCATCTGGTGTAGAGGAAGAAGCATCGACCCAGTTGACTGCTCCCCCACGCACATTGTCCTGTACCTGACCCATTTACTGGACTCAGGTCTAGTGTTCAATTCCATTAAAGTCCACCTAGCGGCACTTTCTGCATACACCAGTTCCCAGCTTAAAGTGTTGTGGTGGAAAGTCCCAGTTATCAAAGCCTTCATGGAGGGAGGAAAGAGAATACACCCTCCGATAGCAAACCCAGCTCCCGGCTGGGACCTGAATGTGGTACTTACCAGACTCATGGGCTCACCCTTTGAACCCATGCACAAAGCAACTCTTAAGGACCTCACTCTTAAGACCGCTTTCCTAATAGCTATCACCTCCATTAGGAGAGTAAGTGAACTACAGGCTCTTTCTGTTTTAGACCCCTTTGTAGCAGTTCACAAAGATAAAGATAAATTAATCTCAAAATTCCATGTAAACCAGTCAATAGAACTACCAACGTTCTTTCAAAACCCTTCCAATTCGGGAGAAAAAAGTCTGCATGCACTTGATGTGCGCAGAGCTGTCATGTTCTACATGGAAAGAACCAGACCACTCAGAAAGACTAATCAGTTCTTTGTCTCGGTGGCGGCAGGAAGAGAAGGAGATGCAGTTTCAAAATCCACTATATCTAGATGGATTGTTCAATGTATCACTCTGTTTCTCTCTTGCTAAGAGAGAACTACCCTTCAAGCCAAGAGCACATTCTACTCGAGGCACTGGGGCTTCCATAGCGTTCATTGCAAATGTTCCCCTTGAGTCCATCTGCAAAGCGGCTACCTGGAGTTCTGTGCACACCTTTACAAAACACTACTGTCTAGATGCACACTCTAGATCTGACTCCCAGGTGGGACAGGCAGTATTAAGACATCTTTTCTCTACTGTTCCTTCTCATACCCCACCGCCAACTCTGGGTACTGCTCGCTAGTCTATGCACAGCATGTGATTCTAAGCAGATTAACAAACATCAGAAGACAATGCATTACTTACCGTAAAAGCATTTCTGATGGTTGTATCTGCTTAGATTCACATGCGCCAGCCCTTCCTCCTCGCTCGGATGGAAGGAACATAGACACCTTTGTACATCTCTCTCTCTCTTTTCTGTACTCCCTCACGTATAGAAGGCTCCCTCAGGGCAGAAAAAATACAAACGTAGGGACCTCGACGCGTGAGGGATTGTGGGTACACCGCACGTCACTATAGGGATAGTGTTACAGACACGTCTTGTCGACGTCCCCTTTTTGACTACGAAAAACAAGATGCAATACTCCGCAGTGACCACTGGATCTCAGACTATGCACAGCATGTGCATCTAAGCAGATACAACCATCAGAAATGCTTTTACGGTAATGCATTGTCTTATTTGCAAACAGTCATTGCACGGGGGGTGCTAATTGGTGAAGGGGAGCGGGAAAGGGAAGGGGGTGCTGGCTGCTCAGGCAGCTAGGAATGCGGGCTTGTACTATACAGTACAGCCAGTGTTCCGATCCTCCTGATTGGCTAGTGCCCCCACCCAGGATGCTAATGAAAAATATACACTTTTAGAGATGGTCTAAAGAACATGCCAAATCCTAGAGGATGTTTTAAGGGTTTTTATTAAACTTTTGTAGGGAGTGAAGGACTATCCCTCTGTTTTCATCTCAAAGATTCAATTTCCACCCTAGCCCAGGGTCTCCCCAGGTTGTCTGGAGCTTATTGATCCCCCTGCCCTATTGTCTAAGGTGTAACCTTTCTAGAAGTGAGGGCCTAAAGATAATTGCTTTATCTATCTAGTCTCCTTCAGGAAGTTCATAGGCTATCCTTATTCTGTCCTCCTGTTAGTTCTATAGGGATTGTAGGGATGTGCCTTCAGACAGTTAAATCTTACGATCTTCTTCCTCTTATACCCAGGTGTTCCTCTTAATACTATTCTACTGTCCTCCTGCTACTCTCCTTCCAATTCCTCCCACCTTCTCTCCTAGTACTTCCTCCTTCTGACCCTCCTGTCGAGGTGTGCATATGTTGGGGGAAGGCAGTAATGGTGAGTAGACTGCCGCCTCCCCTGGTGGCTGTGGCAGCAGTGCATTGACAAAGCTAATTGGCCCGGCGTAGTTTCCAGAATGGCGTCATCGCGTAGCACACAATGGCATAATCGCTCGCGCCACCCCGAAATCAATACAGACGTCGGGGAAACGACTACTTTTACCACAGAAGATGGTCTCACTGCTTCTCAACCCTTTGCGATCCCGTTTCCCAGCTGGTGAGTAGCTACTGTATTCTTGGATATATTTGGATTTCTGCTTGTATTTTGACCCCTTGGCTTTTCCTTCTTGGACTTTCCTCTTCCGTCTTGCTTCTTGGATAGAGTGGATTTTGTGACTTTATTTGGCTTTTTTTGTCTGCAGCTGCTTTTTAGATTTCCTTTTTGACTTTGGTACTCTTTGGATGTATTGATTTCTTGGCGATTGTACTCTTGCATTCTGGACATTTCCCCTGCTTGAATTTGGGGACTGGTGTAACGAACTTGGGCTTTTTGGATTTGCTTCTTCTGGGATCGTCTTGAGGATTACGACTTGCTTAGTTGTGTGCTCTCATGCTGCCCGGGTCAGCTCCATTACAAACTTGTTTCTCTGGACTCTGCGTCTTGGCAACCACCGACGGTCTGCATTCTGACCTATAGACTATAAGCTTGGCGGTGGGTGAAAACCTTTACGTTTTTCATCCTACTACAATTAGGATCTCAGTTCTGGGGAAAGAGTGAGGGGTGGTGGCACAGGTTGTGATTCTAATCTGTCTGTGTTTTTTTCCATCTCTGCAGCCTGGACAGACCTGTTGACATTTTTCACCCATTTCCATATGGGTATCTTGCCCCCGTGTGTACAAGTAAAGTACGGGAGCAATCCTCTTAAGAGTAAAGTCACCCTCTTATGAGGACACCATAGTCTTACCACAGCATCCCTGACACCTCCAATAACGTTTTACTCTCTCTACCTCCTAGCTCCATCACCTTATGTTACTCTTGCCTACTCTTCTGCTCTTCTCTCTCCTCCACTCTTCTAGCACTCTTCTTCTGTTCATTACTACTCTCCCCTTCACTGCTTCTCTGCCCTGCCCACTTCGTTACTGCACCACACCTTCTACTCAGTCACCCTCCTTTCACTCTCAGAATTACTTTCCACTCCCTGGAACATTCAGTTGCCCACCTTCCACGCACACTCGCAATTATAGTTCCACTTCCACTGCTGTTCCTCCTGCTGGTTTCTTGGTCCACCACCTCCTTTTTGGACCTCACCCGAACAGCCCATACCTTTTTGTTTCCTTTTGCCCTCCTTTTCCTACCCCTAAATCCCTGATTGGGTCTCTTGCCCTAGACAATCTAGCTCCGACTTCCCCACCCTGGTGGTGTTACATTGAGCGCAGTTCACAAATAGGAGCCTAAGTTCTGCTCCTTTCTTCCAAACACGGCTGCTGTGCTGAAACAATGGCGGTCTACACTAGTGTCCCAGTTCGTTTTAGCAAGTTGCGTTGCAGCAAAGTCTGAAGAAAACTGGTAAAACGTCTCATTTTGTTTTGCAATCACTCTGCGGCAAGTCTGTGACTGTGATGACTCCATTGCATCTATAGCAGCGCAGTTCGTACTGCAGCTGGTGAGCGGTGTGCATAGTCTCTGGTTGCTGCGCAGACCTTCTGATTGCTTGTCGGGCGGATCTCACTTAACACTGGCTGCAATAATGGGACAACTGGAGTTGTTGGATGAATCTTGCTGGTGGGCTGCTGCTTTGCGGGCAGTCTGCTCTAATTCCAGATGTTTGTTGTGACAATATGAAAGGTACAGAACAAAACTGTCCAATAATAGATTTAAGAGGTGTGGGGTTGAATCGGCTGTTAAAGGCCCACATTTGGCGAAAGCTGCCTGCTCTGATGCTTCCCCACACCATGCATTTGGCTACCCCTTCAGTGCCACTCCACTGCATAAATCCACCCACTCTACCTTGCACCCTCATATTGTCAAAGCTCACTCACTTGCAATAGTCCGCTCTCAGCTTTTTGTCTCACTCGCCACTCTGTGGCCTTCAATGGTTTTGGAAAGGGACTCTGAAATCCCCATTTTGCCAATTCCACAGTGACCGCGTTGATTGTACTTTTCTTTTGTCCTTTTTTGAACGAAGGAAACTAAGCTAAAAATCTTAGCCCCCCATCTCCAAAGTCTCTACCTGAATTAGGATTTGGAGAAGCCAACCTCAGGCAACAGCCTTGTCTTTAGCAGAGTTTAACTTAACCACTCTCTTGATGGTAGTAAGGCTGAGCAGTCATGCTGAACTAAGGCACTTTTGAGTAGTACAGTTAACACTTAGAAAGATGAGAAATAAGTCCCCACACAAATATACAAATATTCTAATTTATTAAACTAGTAGGCACACTGTATGTAAGCAATGGGAAGTGAAACTAGTTCTATACACGTATACTACAGTTTGGCAACTTACTGTGGGTGTTGTCTGGTGGTTGCAGGTTTGAGGGTGTTTAGTGGTGGTGGTTTTCTGAGACCTCAGACGGTGGTGGAAGCAACGTGGATCAGTAAGGTAGCAGAGACTCTCATGGATGACTGGACTGATGCGCTTCTTGCATTGATCTGGACAATGTCATCTGGCCCTCAACAGCTCAGCGGTTGGATTTAGGGTTCTTGGCAGGCCCTGTGTCTGGTGAAGGTCCGCATAGCAGGGTTCCAACATCACACTAGAGGACTAAGGATGCCCACAACGTTTTCAGCACTCGGGCTGCATAGAAGTCCTTGAAGCAGAACTAGGCGGCTATAGGTGTTGGAGGCGAATTGCAAAGATGCAACCTCCTTCACCTAGGAATTGCTTTGCAGGTAGAGCAGGACAGCTGACTGGCAGTGCCCACCAGTCAAAGGTCCAGGTACAAAATGCAGTGGTGTTGGCTGACACAAAGCAGCTTCTGGCAGCAATCTTCCAGTGCCCCTCGGTTGTCTTCTTGAGTCTGCTTCCAGTTTTAGTGGCCGACTTGTTTCCTGTGTCAAGTTTTGTAATTCTATTAAATCACATGCAACCGGACAACACGAAGTGCAAGCAGTTCTGTTCGAGGGAATTTCCCCCGCAGGGGGATACTGAGGGACACTGGGGGACACTTTTCTAGTGGATTGGGTCTTCGACCTCAATTATGCGTTCCCTCCGACACCTGTCACTCCTCGAGTTCTGAGGAGGTTGCAGAGATTCAGAGCTCCTCTGATCGCACCAGACTTGGCGAGGAGGATGTGCTACCTGATCTCCTAGAAATGGCTCTATGCCCACCTCTTTGTCGTCCTCAGGGGCTGGACCTCTTGTCTTAGTCGGGAGGCAATGTGCTTCATCCAAACCCAGACCCTCTCAACCTGCATTTGTGGATCTTGAGGGGCTGAGGTATGAAGACTTGGGGCCCTGATGAAGAGGTACCAGAAGTGCTGTTGGCTGCATGCAAACCTTCCACTAAGGTCCCTTTATGTGTGCTGATGGAGAATGTTTGTGGCCTGGTGCAAGGTCAAAGAAGTGGAACCCCATGTTGTGCCACACTTCAACAGTGATGGATTTTTTGTTGGCCCTAACCAAATCGCGTATGCAAATCGGCACGGTGAAGAGGTGTTTGGTGGCTTTGTCCCTACAGAGCTCCTTATTTATTCATGTGGTGGCACAGTTTTGAAGGGTCTTGTTAATTGCTTCCCACCTTCCCTTTTATGGTCCTGGTCTGGGTTGTGAATCTAGTCCTGAATTATCTGATGGCGGCTCTTTTTGTGCCCTTTCGTTCAGCTCCCATCAGACTGCCACCAAAAAGACTACTATTTTTAATGTGACCAATCACATCCGCTACAAGAGTCCGCAAATTGCAGGCACTCTTTAGTAAAGCCCCCTTCCTGAAGTATTTTTGAGGTCTCCCTGAAGGTGTGTCTTAACTTTCTGCCAAAGGTGGGGTCTGAACTCCATCTGGGCCAGTGTATAGACTTTCCAGCATTTTACCCTCCACCAGATCCTTTTAAGGACGAGGAGAGGCTCCTCAGTTTGGATCCCAAGAGGATGCTGAGTTTTTATCTGGCCAGGATGGGCTTCTTCAGGAAGGACGACCAGTTGTTGCCTTCTAACAATCCAGGTTGGGACAAGCAGTCGGGTAGCAGATCATCTCACGATGGATAGTGCTATGCATTTCAGAATGTTATCAGTCCGCAGGCAAGGAGGTTCCAATAGGGCTTGGGGCCAACTCTACCAGAGGTGTTACGGCTTCCTCGCCTCTTCAGGGGGAGTGCCAGTCATAGACATTTGCTGCACAGCAATGTGGTCCCCTCTGCACAAGTTTGCGAAGCATTACAGCTTGGACTTGGCCCGTGGGACGGATGCACGCTTTGGTAGGGCAGTCCTCCAGAGCTTCTTGCTTCAACCTTTAACCCCCCTTCATCATGGCTAGTGCTTTGGGAGTCTATCAAGATGAGGAATCTGTGGGCGAATGCAATCCATTGAAAGCGAAATGGCTTAAGAGTAGTGTTCTTTCTATGGATTCTTCTCACACCGATTCCGCATTGCTTTCGCAGCCTACCCTGTTTGGAAGTCCATAGACCATAGTCCTAATCTCATTCTGCTGTCGCGTTTCTATGTGTGACGACATGAGGAGCAGAGTACTCCGTTTTGGGGGCAGCAGCAGTTAGCTAGCTAGACTGTCCTGGTCCATCTGGTTTCATCTCCAAGGCTGGGATATGGAATAATAAGGTAAGTAAACAATTATAGTTTGCAATTATTGTTGTTTCAATGCTTTTCTCCCTTGTAGGTTTCATCTCGTGGGAAGGGGGCTGAGGTTTGGGGGCATAGTGTACCCTTTTATAAGACACCTGACTTCAAGTCTGATCGTGGAATGGCGCAGCCGTATACAAGGGAGTAGTCTACGATACTGAGCAATGCTGTCCCCATCCCCCTGACACTGGATAGCTATCTATCAAGATAAGGAATCTGTTGGAGAAGTATCCATGGAAAAGAACATTAATGGTAAGTAATTTCTCCATTTAATTTTCATTTTTGTTGTACGGCAGGTATGTGGGTGATAGTATGTTCTCGCAAACAGGTGTATGCTGTGGGAACAGACCGGGGCCCTCCCTCGTTCGGACTGTGGGGCTGGCCCGGCACTGCCAAACACCCCATTACGCCTCCTGCCCAGGTTCACAGGGGCCCCATAACATTCTTATTTTTTTTATTTTTTTTATTTTATTGTACTACAACCAGGTTTTGGTTTTTCACAAAAAAGAAACCGACAATGTAATAAAACAATACAAAATACATTTAAATTCTTAAAACATCATAACTGCCCAGCCCCTTAAAACATAATGAAGAAATTAACAGAATTTCAAAGGAATTAACCCCGTCTGCTGTAACACTCTAAGAACATTTATCGTCAGAGTGATTTTTATGGCCGGCAATCAATCTCTCCCAAAACATCAATGAACAAACTGATTTATGGAAACAATGAAACGTCCAAGATGTTTTTCACTAGAGTCCCTACTCCCCCCGACAGTATCTTAAGAGATGTTTGATTTTTTTGGGGTCCGCACATTCTGGGCATAAGATTTTTATTCTATCCTCGGAACCCCAGCGGGTAAGAACTGATCCCATTTGAACCAAGTTGAGTCTAACTCTAAGAAAGTTCAGTCTCTCCTTGGCATTTGGGAATTTTAACAGATATTTTGGAAGATAACCCAGCTTCTAGTCATAGGGAGAGAGGAATGCTCCTACAGACGAGGCCCACATTTGTTCGATTGTCCCAATCCATTCTGATGTTGGCAAAGCATTCTTCGTCTTCATGGGATTTAAGACTGTCTTCATCACTACCACAACTAATGAGGATTTCCTTTACCATATTTTTTTTAGATCTCGCAGTACCAAGGACTGTTAATTGTTCTCGATATAGTGTGTTACCCAGGGGATCTATTATAAGTCTATAGAGTGAGGGCAATTTCCAGTCCACTTGCGACTTAAGTGATCTTAGACCCAGCTCATATCTCAAACTTACTATTGGTAGGTTATTGGGCAGATCCAGAACTTTCTTCCAGATCTTTTTCTGGCAATCGAGGGTCCAAGCCAAAGGTTTAGCCTCTAATCCGTACAGAAGCACCGGGGATATACTTTGCCATATAGAAACTTAACGCTGGCAGGAGGGAAAATGTACAATATTGTCCAACAATCCTTTGCAATTGTGATGTCAGCTGAGTACCCTTAGATGAAAGTTCAGACAGAGTTTGGCCTGATCTAGGAAAAGCATTTAAGGTATATCCTAGATAGACTATCTCCTCTACCACTGGGATAAGATTGCCTCCCACCGTCCAGGGGAACCTTCCTCCCCGAGGACCCTTGTCTCCAAAAATAACGACCCTTGACTTCTCTGGATTAACAATCGGGTCATTTTCCTTCATGTTTAAGTCCAGAGCGTTCAGTCGTCTTTGGAGACCCACTGGTGTCTTGTCCAGTAGGACAATATCGGCTGCATACATGAGCCATTTAATTGCGGTAGGTCCAATTTTGGCACTTCCCAATGTGGCCGAGTCAACATCCCGTCTAAAATCAGCAAGATGGAATTTAAAGAGGAAGGGGGCGGCCATACAGCCTTGTCGCATCTCTCTATCCACAGTGACCTAATCAGAAAGATGGCCTTCAGAATTCAATCTGATCCTCAGTGTGTTGCCCTCATGGAGAGAAGCAAGGATATTAATGAGTGATTTTGGGGCTCCCCTGTTGTCTAGCTTCAACCATAGTCCATCCCTATTGACAAGGTCAATCGCACTGGATAATTCAATAAAATTGCCATAGTCTTGATGGAAGCCAGTCTGCTGTTTTGGCAGATTGTTATTAGATTTGGCCCATCTCGCTTAACAATAGGCTAGCAAACAACTTACTTTCCACGTCCAATAGCGTAATGGGTCTGTAATTTGATGGATTTTTGCGATCCCCCTTCTTGAAAATAAGAATGATGGTGACTACCTAAACAGGGTGATCTCTCTTTTTCTATTATTCCCTGAAAGAGTATAGACAGAATTCGGGCCCCCATTTTGCATTCCCGTTCAAAACTTGATAGGTTAATTCACTGAGGCCTGCTGCTCTCGAGGATGAGGACTTATTAATCAACTCGAGAATATCTTCATCTGTAATTTCCAAGGACCATGGTACATCGGAAATACGGAAGGTAGACTCTCCCTTGGGCTTTTGGTATTTTTCAGTAAGATGGCTAACCAATCAAGTTCAGAAACCATATTTGACTGGATAGTCTTTTTATCATTATTTAAGGTATTAATTGATGCCCAGAAGTTGCGGGAAGTGTTATTACCTAAAACTCAGAGCATGGACTCCATTGTTCTGTAAACGACTCATTTGATGTTTGGACCAATTTTCATAGTTGTTTTTAATGGTCTTTAGCCTTTCCGAGAGATGAGCCTTGTCCACAGTTTCCTTCCTCAAAGCATTCATAAGACTGCGCATCTCGCGTTTTTGGACCATGTGATCTCATTGAATGTGTTTATGGACTGTAATACTACGGGATGGCATGGTCTCGGGGCGTTCGACTACCCATAAAAAGTCATGAAAAGCATGAGGTTCGCAGGTCTCTTTAAGATCAATGGCACCAAGATCTTTACAAACCTGATCCAAGGCATCATTTAGGCGGAGTCCATCTCCTATACTTAAGCAGTCGAATTTTTAATTTTTTGTTAATTTTTTTTTTTAATATATGTTAACCAAAACTGTATCCTGCCATGGTTTTATTTATTTTTTTTTAAATGCCAAGCGACAGTCGCTTCTAGGCACTTACGGTCGCTCGTTCCACCCTCCCTTACTGAAAAGTGGTCACATTTCTCAAGTAGACTGGCTAATGGAAAGATGTAATCCAGAGTAGATTCAATTTGCCCCCGACACCATGTGCTTGCCGGGGGAACCTCCCCATCAATGGAGCCATTTGCGATCCTAAAGTCCCATT
Organism: Ambystoma mexicanum; assembly: GCF_040938575.1. Taxonomy (NCBI): domain Eukaryota; kingdom Metazoa; phylum Chordata; class Amphibia; order Caudata; family Ambystomatidae; genus Ambystoma; species Ambystoma mexicanum. The sequence goes on from NC_090932.1 coordinate 1,304,810,218, forward strand.
GCGTGAAGAACAAACCTTCTGCCATTTGCGGTTACCGCTTTAATTTTTGGTGTAGATCCCCACTGAGCAACTTGAAACACACTGGGAATTCAGATCTCCTGCGACCAAAATATAAGCCTCTGGATGGAACAATTTTATCTGGGTCAGGATACATGACAGAGATCCTAAAAAGTCTGAGCCTTACACACGTGGGGTTACAGTAAGGGTTCAGGGCTATTAATTGCATTGAGCCCTGAACTGACGCCACCGCCAGTTTTACCACTAAGATCCCCTCTTGCTTACAGGGGATCAAAACTACTTCTTTAATGAACTCAGACTTGCATGCTGTCAGCCCACGCTTACGTCTTGCCTTCTCCATGGTAGTTACTGGCTGTGTTACCATTATAAATCCCTCCAATTCTGGAGATTTAACTAACCATGTCTCCTGAAGGAGGATCAAATCATTTTCACCAAAGACCTCTGATCTCATCTTTATATTTCTAAACGAACTGTAGCCCCGCGTGTTCCAACTCACAAATCTTATTCTTTCCTAACTAAAGCAGAGTCTGACCCGCTCCTAGCTGCTGGCAAAGCTGTACTATGATCTCTGGCATCATGGACCATAATGTGATTTGTCCTCCACTGTTAGGCCTCTTGCTAATTATCTTCATCTTAGTCTGTACCAACTTCTCCTTATTAGCTCCACCTTCTGCACTGCCACCCTTACACCCCCCCGCCCCCCCCTCCTCTAAAAGTGGCAAAGATTCATGGACGACCAATCCTTGTAAGGAACCGGCCGCTGTAAGAACCGCTTTCGCCCCAACTTTAGTAGTAAATCCTATTTCCACCAGGTGGTCTACATGAGGGTCAGGGAACTGAACGTATTCAATATCTTGGGAAGAATAGAGGTATAAATCTGGTATCTTTTTAAAAGATGAAAAGATGGACCCTCTATTAAAAATCTGAGGTTCAATTTTTGCTTTTGGCATGTAAACCAGAGTCTCGGAACTCCGAAGGGGGCCAGTTCATTTTGGCTAGAATCAGGATCTTTAACATCAGAGCGGGCGGCATTCACTCGATTGCTGCCTTCTACGATTTCTGGTATGTCCATCATCCGTATTCCTTGGTTTTCAAGTGCAGGGGTGGCTATCTGTGCTTTATCTGCTTCCATGAGGAGGGGTCAACTGGGAGGCTCTACGAGGATCTTTACCCCTTCTACTGAAGTCAGCAATTTCTTGTTCCCCATACAAAATATTGGTGCAATTTTCAAATTAGCCCCAAGCTGGGGCAAGTTTATATTGATTGTGATTTTGTCATTGGTAAGAAAATCGGGGCCCATTTTATCGGCTTCCCAATAGCTGCCATTCTAGTCGCATCTGGGGGACCCGGAGCAGAGCCACGGCTGATTACACCTTTGAACAGTATCTGTCTGTATACCTATGGTGATTTTTGTCACTTTTATATCATCTGACGCCAGCAGTATAATTGGCTGTCTTTTCTTCTTTTTTGGCCCAGATGGAACTGAAGGGCACATCATTTGACCTCTAGATAGTGGTTACGAATTGTCTTCCTCAGCATTCATATCTGTTAGTTTAGGAGGATTACTTAGTCCCTTAATGAAGCTGCTTGTGTCAGAATTGTTCATCTTTTTTTGTCTTAATATTTTTGGTTTTCTTTTCCCGTATGACGGGTAACTGGGTTACTCCGGCCACCTTATTTTGTCTTTCTCCTTGCCCTTCTTCTCTGCCGATATGATTGCTGCAAATTTTCCTATCCATGAGTCGCCCCCTTCTTTTCCTTCCTGTTCTACGGGAGGAGTTTCTTATTCTATACAGGCCGTTTTGTCTACAGACACGAGTTCCACTAAATGTGCTAAACGGCAAAGTTCTTCAAGAAAAGACTCCGAGAGAGGAGTGTCTTCAAGGATAGAGGGAAAATGTCCATCTTCAACCAATGATTTAGCTTCTAACTCCTTGTTCTTATCCCTCTCTTGGGCCTCTACATAGTTTACAAACAAGGATTTTGTTTCTTTTCCGTCCGCTTGTAAATCTGAGTGTGTCCTTGATTCCAGATACTTCTGCATTCAGTATGGCGATTGCTTCAGACAATAGTTGTTTAAAGAAGGTGCAACCAGGGTGTTGATGGCGCTACTAAGGCCCACGATTGAGAACTCAAACTGCTCAATATCCTTGGACATTTCAATAGTATTCCTGTTTCAGTTTGAACATCACCCTTCATAATTTCAAAAACCCTGACCATTCAGAACAAAGTTCAAGGCTGTGAGTGTAATGTCATTTGCACCCAGTTCTAGATTGGAACTCTGAGGCGAAGTATAAGGTGTACTCTCATTAATTCCTTGTCTTGGTACAATTTATTCTCACCTGCTGTCTTCCGTTGAATTGCATAGTCAACGGGTACATTACACTATTCAATGGTATGGGTGAAAGGTTGATTTCCTGTGAAAAGTGTAAACCAGGGGCTATGGAGCCAGTTGGTCTAATTCCCCCATGCTTTTCGATCTGGGGTGTAGGTGCGCCTGCAAACCGGCGAGAAGGTCGCTCGTGCCCCTATGTCTCTTCCTGGAAAAATACTGTTTTTTTTTGTCCCTTTTAATGTTTGTAGCTGTCAACGTGAAGTCTTTTCCACCTTTCAATGTAGACTCCAGTGTTGGTGCCCCATCTCTGATGCCCCCTCTAGGCCTTTGGGTGGCATTGGTGTTGTGGACTTGAGCACTTGTAAGTACCTGGTGACCTGCAGGGGCACTTTGTTGTAGTTGCGGGCTCAGTCTGTCTTCCGATTGCGAAGGGTTTGTGACAAACAAACCCTCCGATTCTGGAGCCCTTGGATCATCCATAAGCAGGCCACGTCTTAAATTTGTATCCATTTCCCATTTCCAAAGAAGTGGTTAAATGTTAGCCCCCCCCCTCACCGGCCCACTAAAGCTTCTAAAGGGGGAATCGCTTGTTTTTCAGAAGGGGAAGTGTGGCAACGCTCGTGGCCCCATGTAAAGGTGTATAGATACTTGAATGGGGCTTTTCTTAGGTATGCTGTCTTATAAGAGATCGTCTGCTGTATTCAAATTCTGCTTGTTATCCGAGCAACTTTAATGAGTTCCAAGTGACGAGTAACAAGCTACAAGTGCATACGATCAGAATAACCCTGCACTCGCTACAGACAACATCAAAGGGGCGTTCTCCAACAGTCTCCCACCTGTGCTAATATGAGTCTGTGCAGCCTCAATGTATTCAGAGCCGGAGAGAGCAGCCGTAGTCAGTGAAGATAACAGTGCGCTTGCTACGAACAGGATCAAAGGGGTGTTCCACAAGTCTCCCGCCTGTGCTGAGTTCACAATGAGATTGTCTCTGCTTACCAGTACTTATTGAAGCTCGATGTTACTCTTCTGAATCTTCCTCCGAACATGGATATGCTCGGAATGAGGTCGCCGCGGCCGGCCCGTCTCTCCTGACAGACCACAAATGACCACTTCACCACTTCCAATCTGCGCGTGCTCTGCAATGGAGTTTAAATGTACTTTGTGGTGAGTTTGGGTAACAGGCTCCTCCTCTGGAAGGCAATGCAATGGTAAGCAGACTCCCAACTCCCTCGCTCCGACTGTGGGGCAGGCCCTGCACTGCCCAACACCTCATTACACCTCCTGCCCAGGTTCACAGGGGTCGCCATATTCTTTGACAGGATCAGCTCTCTGACCGAGGGACTTTGTAACATTCATACTTGTAGGTGGCTGTCCAATAGAGGACAGCCTGCCTACCAGAATCTGCCCAGCAACAGCCATACCTCTGGAGGAATGTGTATTTCGGGCATGCAGCCCCCTCACCCCTTCCTGCCAGCTGACACACACACTGGTCATCCTTGCTGGTCTTTCCAAGGGAAATCCTGAAAAAATGCATGAACAAAGAAAGAGGAACCTCCCCGCACCTGGAAAGACAAAGGACTGCTAATAAAGGCCATGCCGTGTTAAACTGGATTTATAACTCAAATAGTAACCAGGTATTCAAATCCACCAGTCTATTCAGAAGAAGCCAGGAAAGTAAGTTTTGCTTCTAACAAAATAAAGGTGACACAAAGTGTACTCCTTGTACTCTATAGATAATGGCGTGTGCAGCACAGGTAAAAGACACGTATAACAAACAATAGGGTGACCTCACCCTGCACTCAGAGGCACATGGGCTACGCAGTGCACCCAAAACGATATAGGAAAGAGGCTCCTATGATCCCTGGCACCACTTCACAAAAGGTGAGTGGTGCTGCTATAAGAACAACAGATGCCAGAGCAAAGGGAGAGGTCTCGCCGGCACTGGAAGCTAGAGGTGACCCAGTGTCCCCAGAACAAAATTCAATGCAGCAGGGGAGTGAGGTTTGTAGGGGAATGCTTTTCTAAATCAATGAAAAAATCCAGAATGTCCAGCAGTAATGCTGGTGGCTCAAAGGAAGTAAGGTTAAGATTTGCAAAAATAAGAATCTTCCCAGCAGGGGCCTTGGGACAAAGGACATTGTCGCACACTAAATGTTCAGGAATGATTTTTTAAAATTCTAAATGCAATCTTGTACATATGCTGTTTACTCCAAAGGCCAAACCCATTGTTATCCAACAGGATAATGACTGAGTGAACTCTGGGTTATAATGAGAAGGAGCTCTGAGTTATTCGGTCATCAGAAGTAGAGGTATTGAAAAGCTTTGCGCCCAGTGCTGGTCTATGTATACACGTTTTTCCAATGGCTGTGACAAAGGATCCACATAAGTCTTCAGTCTATACAAGAGTTTTAATACATGGAACATAATGGGTGGTTGTAACTCCTAAAGGGATTTTGTGAATCGCCTTATACTGGTACTAAATGTCAAGATGGATAAACTCAATTTGCTTCAAAGACCTAATTATTGCAATCTGAACTCCCCCCAGTAATCCCCATCTACTAAACAATCTGAGGCATATAGTGCCCAGCTTGCTTCTTGGCTGGACTTTCTCAGGGTTATAGCACCTAGCTCTCTTCCGGACTCTCCTCCCAGCAAGTACTCTTCCCCCCCCTTGCCCCAGGGTATGTGTCTGGCTCAGCTATTGCCACCCTCTATTTGTTGCACGCTTGGGCTGATGATATATTTTTGCACACTCCTGCCAGAAGTATTTTTCTCCGTGTATAGGCTTTTTGTCAGGTTGTGGTATTGTAGCACAGCAGCCATGGGTCACCCTCTTGAGTCATGGTGGCCTCTGTTCTTTTGTTCTGTGTTTGGGCTCCTTCCACCATATGGTGGGCTTCGGTTATCCTACGGGACAAACCTTTGTGGGCCCGGTAAGTGGTGAATGTAAATAATGAAAAGACAACATATTAACAAGTTAGACTATGTTTTAGCTCCACTGTTACCTGGAGTGCAGCATCTACCCCTGTCCTGCAAGTCACAGGATGACCTCAGATTCATGGTGGTTCTCTCGGGATGCCCCAGATTTGTTGCGGTCCCCGGTATCCAGTACTTAAACAATCCAAATACAGCTTATCCAATCAGTGACTCGGGACAAGGATGACTCTAGGACTATGGGTGATGTTGCCTATATTCTCAGAGCTCAGCCTGTTTGGGCCCAGTGTGGTCTTTCTGATAACCAGATAGCTGGTGCAGGCGGTGACGCAGTGTTTCAACAGAGTTAAGTGGTCATCTCAGCAGTGGTATGTCGCAGATTCAATCTTCTGGCAGTCCTTGGCAGGAGATACTGTACCAGACATGAGATGAGCCGTGCTCGGTCCAACAAGTGCCATTCGATGGAACCAGTGGTCCTGACAGCAAGTACTTTAGCTCTGCCTGCAAAAGCAAGGGAGGGGGACCACTTGTGTGATTCCCTCTGATCGTGTGGAAAACAAGTATGGATTACTCTGAGCCCAGCAGTACTCCGCCTTTTGATGGTGGATTCAGAGCAGATGCTGCAGCCCAGTTCTTCCAGCTGCTTCTGGACTAGTCCCAGCGATTGACAAAAGTATTTCACAAGATGTCCCCTCTTTATAGTATACTTTGGCATGGTTTGCCCATCCAGCTTCATGTCGGATGCACTATTCCCTTCAGACATTTGGCAGCCTACGAATTTTTCAAACCATCCCAACAAAACCAAACCCTGAGCATTCAAATTCAGGAGTGAATGCCAGGAACCCTTTCACAGTATACCAGAGCCAGTCATGGCCACTCTGGAGTGTCTGTAAAACTAGTACCCTATATGGCATCCGTTTGTCGTCATCCTCACAGGGCAGGCTGTCTTGTTAAGGAATCTCAATGGACCTCCAAATCCAGGTCGCCATTTTTATCGGGAACTGCAGGCAACAAGCCTTTGTTTTCTGGAAAGATGCATGGCAGAAGAAGCGTGCCGCCTTCTAAAATGACAGCTTCCACCAGCTAGGGAATTGCCTCAGCAGCTAGTAGGACGACTTGCTTGGAGGCGGGGGGAGTGAGTGGGAATATAGAAGCCCTACAACCATAACAGAAATCAAAAATGTTAAGAGATTTGTATAGGCTTGCAGGATAACACTTTGCGTTTTCTTTTTAGCATGTTCAGTGTATCGAATACATTGCATCAGAGTCTAGAAAATGTGAGATCTGAACATTACTCCCTCCCTTTTAATTTCTTTTATTAGATGTATGGGATTTTTAAGAGCTTTTAAATTTGAGTTCAGCAAAAAATCAGTGAGCCATTTGTATGCATGGTACATGGCTGAAGTGCAGCTGCAATGTAGTTTTACTGTTTTGTATCACACTTCTCACACATGTAGTGTGTGTTAATGACTGTGCTCCATAGTGTGAGGATCTCAGTGAAATTCTTATTGTGCATTGTATGGAGTGTGTCAGGTTAATTGACTCATGTGCTCTGCATAATGGGAAAGCCATCAATTATTTTAGATCTTATTTTCCTCCCTCTTACACTTAGTTAGGCATCACCGGTGTGTGTGTGTGTGTAACCCAAATAACTGCAGTTACTTTTTTTTCTTTGTTTCATTCTTTCCTTTCCCATGCCATATTCATACTTTTCCAGTTCTTCAGTGGTTTGTTTTTGTTTCGCTTTGCTAGACTCCTTCTGCTTTTGACTTCCTGCTGCAGCGAGTGGAGATGACGCTGAAGCATGCCATTGAGGAGGAGGAGAAGATGTCCATGGAGGAGGTTACCAACTTCCAAGAGGTATGTATTTTGGCAATACCGCTTTTTAAGATTCTGGGGCGCTTCAATGGATTCTGACAGTAGACTTCTCGTGCAGTTGCCCGAACTGGTTGGTCCCAACAGCCCAAGGGTCGAAGCACCAGCAAGGGTCTTCTAGGATCACAGCAAGAGAGGCAGGGCTTGGCCTTGGCAATGCCGGCTGTCCTCCTCGGCCGTCTTTTGGGTTTTCAGTGCAGGCTCCTTTTTTCTTCTGGGATTTCGCTAGAGTGGTTGATCTGAGAAATGGCTGCAGGCCTCCTCTTAACCTAAATTCAGACGTGAGGCTGCCCCAGCCCGCCAATCACAATAATCTGCACCATTTAAAGAGGTAAGGACTGTGCACAAACCCCACGTCTGCCCAGCAACAGACATCCCATGACTGAAATGTGGATTTAGACAAGACTGTTACATCCACTCATAATCAGCCAGGTCACATGCACCCCTTCTGTCAATCAAGCCAAGCTGGATCCCGAGAAAGTACATCCCTTGTTATGGTATTGCAAAGGCAGGCAGATTGCCAAAGAACAAGTTGGCCAAAAGACAGAGTGTAAACCACTTGGCAGTTTTCAGTATATGATACTTAAAATGGCAGCATGTGGTAAAAATAAATAAATGTGCATGTGAGTCCACTGGAAAAAAATAGAACTTAATCCGCTGCCTAGGCTGTCGTATGCACATCAAAAAGGTAACAACAATGTTACTACAGCAAAAGGAAAAGGGATTCATAGTAGCCATGCAGTACTTCTCTGTAAGGTGATATGCTACAGTAAAACAGTACAGGAATCTCAACAACGGGACCGATTTCCCATGAACTGGTAACAATATGGGCTGCCAGTACCCCAAAATAGTCAAGCAAGGGTAGTAAAGCAAAAAGACTTGTCAAAAGAAGGAAAGTTGAAAAAAGAAATGTCCTTCCAAATAACAACCAATGGCAGACCATACCTCCAACCATACATTCTGGAAGGGTCTCTGACAAAGGAATGAATCCACCCTATCCCAGACGGGCATCTGCCTATGCCAGTCAGAACTGGTTTCAAGCAGATTACATCCTCCAGTCCAGACATCTGGTGGCCCAAGATGTTAGCAAAGAGGGACAAGGGATAGTTATGATCCCTTAGGTTCTGAGGCAAATAAATTCAACCTCCATTTTAGTGAAATGGATGGAGTCTAGAAGAACCCTGACACCACCAGCCTACAAATATGACTAACAGAGGGATGGTACGCTATCTGGGGATGAGGCTACGTGACACCTTTGGGTCTCCCTGCCTTAGGAGTCGTAAGAACTTAAAGTAGAGCACATAAAACCGTCACACTATTTTGGGCATTCAATTAAAGCCTGCCTGGGAGAAAAACAGTCCAAAACCCAGCTAAAAGTACAGGGGCTTCCACAAGTGGTAAAATGTGGCTAACACCCACCACTGAGATCTGTAGAGTAACCATGTGGGCGGCTCATTCCCTGCTCTTTTGTTCCAGAGAGGAGGCTTATTTTGTCCATGAGGTAATATTACATTTTATCTCAAAGCCACCTGATCCTGCTTTGCCGCTGTCACCCCATGGAATTCTTTCTATGTACTCTTTGTCAATAAGTTTAGAAGCTATCATGGACCGAAGAGTAACACAAATTACCTTTTTGTCAACTCCAACCGAGACATATACGCCAATGTCCTTATAATACTGCTTTGCATGAAACCTTCAGAACTGGCGATTGGGCTTCTGGGGCAGATTTATGTGGTGCAGAGTGGGGGGGGGGGGCGCATACGAAATATGACGCATTGAACTGTTTTGGAGCAGTATTTCTTCTTAGTTTGCTGTGCAGGAGCAGCCCTCGCTCTCACTCCCCTCTCCCATTAAGTTGTGAAGGACAGCGAACTATGGACAATGAATACTGATGGTTTGTTTTCCTTGCTAATCTATAGACTAGCGGTAGTGCCTCACTATTCGCTTTTTGTAGGTCCTGGATACGTTCTTACCCTTTCCCTTGTTCTGTTTTTCTCTCCTATGTTTCTTTCCCTTTTTTCTTCTGTTCATCAAGCTCCTGTGCTAATCCTATTTCCCTTCCATCATTTCTTCAATCTGATCTCAGACTTGTCCCTCAATCCTGTAGGTCTGTGAAGAGATTAAGAAGAAGCTGAATTATTTGAAGGAGGTACCAAATCGTATTGAGTGTCCGCTGATTTATCATCTGGATGTGGGTGCCATGTACCCCAACATCATCCTCACTAACCGGCTGCAGGTGAGAATATGAAATAGTGGACACCCATCACATTAATTTGTCTTCTTTCCAGTGTTTTATGAATTGTTCTACCTTGTGGCCGCAACTAAACCATTTAATAAATAATCTATGGATGGGACCAAATCATGTTCAGCTTTCCCTTGCATCCCCGGTAACTCATTTATTCTGTTCATTTTTTACACGAAGCAGGTTTGATTGGCAAGAAACTGGTACAGTTGAGTATCATTTGTTAAGGTTTTATTTTAATCAAATGAGTACATGTTTGCTTTTTCGTCCCTATTTGCCATTTTATTCCTTTGGCTACTCTTTGTCTGAGATCTGCATCTTGAAAGTATAGACCTTGCAGAATTAATTCTGATATATATTACCTCAGCTGGGTTGTAACCCTTGTCATCTATACCTTTCTTACAGATGTTGGGACAATGTCCCTTGAATTGATCAAGGTTAAGGATGACCCTTATCTTTCCTGTAAGGCTATGCAGGATATTTTGTAGGAGGGGATGTGCTCAGGTCTGCTAAGGACTGAGATACCTGGACAAGAGCACTGTTATTGGGATCACCCAGACCTAGGCTTTGGAGCTAGTTACCATCCTAACCTAGGCACATAGTGTCTTTGAGCTTCTTTGGTTCACCTTGTCGTAGCTGTGGTTGGTTGATCTAGGCTTGTTCCCAGGAGGGGAACGGGATAAACAAAATACAGTATACTTTAAAATAAGGCATGTACACACAAGTATATGAAAATGTACTTTATACTCCATAAAACAAATTTAGTTTGTTTACAGTTGTCACCTGGGTTTAGTAAGTCTCAAGACCTTTTTATTTTTCAATTCTTCACCCTGTCAAGTAGGGTTAGCTGCAAGGTCCAAGTTCAACTTTAGATTTAGGAATAGTTACAATAGGATGCCACTGCAGGTCGTCTCCTGTAGGAAATAATGGAGACGAGGGATGGGCTTTTGATTGGCTAAGTGGATACTGGTCCTGAAGTTGCACTGCCTCCCAATGGTAAGTGTAGCCCCAATTAGGGCATTGCTTTAGCACCACCCTATCACCTTCCCAAAGTTGAAATGAATGGTGGCAACTTCTCAGTTTTTTATCTTTTGGCTATGTCTGACCACGGCCAGCCATCTCTCTGGTCTGGGCAAGGTGAGCTGCCAATTGAGTTACTGCGTTTCCGGTAATCCAAAGGAGGCTCAATGGTGAAGATCTTCAGGCAAGTAGCACAGCTGTGCAGCCACAGAAGATGCTGGCTTGTCAAAAAGGGAAATTAGCTGCTTCAGATTTGGTGAAGGTACATATTGGGTACAGCAATGACTATTCAGGTAAGGGATGTACTGCTTGGATTTCCAACCTTCGCTTTCGGGTTCCATTTCCCCTGACCTAGCAGGAACAGCTAGCTAGTTGCATGCCCTCGAAACTCTGGAGCTAATGCAGCCTTACAGTCTGTTCCATGCACAGACCTGTCATGAAAGAGGAGATCACTGGACATCAAAAGCACTGGAAAACAGGGCATCTGAGATTTGCGTCCACCGAAGACTTGAGAAACCACACACAATCTATTGGTTCTTCCATAGGAACTTTGTCTGCTAATTGGGTTTGGTAATGGAGTTACACGGCTTCCATACTAGGGACCCCACTGCACCAAGCTGGGTTGCAAGTGAGAATATGAGAACACACCATTCGCCCATGAATTAACTGTCTGCTCAATAAAAAATAAAAGAAAATGTCATTTCAGGTGTTTTAGTTAAATGTTTCTCTTTAGAATTTCCCAGCCCTTTGTTGAAGGTTTCCATCTTAAACTGTTTATCCTCGAGCTTTCATTGGGTCACCTACTGGTGTCGTTAAGCAATAGAGGCCAATCCTCCAGTGGGGTTAAATTACACCAGACTACAAGTACTTTAACACAGTTTTAAAGGAATGACAGTGTTATGTAGGCAAATACACTTTATATCTTACATATGGCAAGAAAAGGAGTAATGAACATTCAGAAGCCTTTAGGAGCTTTCTGTGATTATGACTGTTTGGAGTTACCCTGCAAAGTCGAAGGTCAACTGTGACTTTTGGATGAAAACCTTAGTTTGTATCTAAATTAACTTTAGGACTTGCTTGTGATCAACCGAGATGCAGTGTCTCATAGGAATTGATCAGAGAGATGGGTCGGCTCCAGATTGCAGAAGTGGTATACTAGTCCTGGGACTTGACTGATGTGAGGTCCCAGCAGGTGAAGTTCTCCAGGGTCTTCTGGCTCCCGCATTACCCTGTGAATGTCTAGTTGGCAAGTGTTCTTTATCGAAGTTCTATTCACAGCGCCTTTGGTGCGGAAAAGTATGTGTGTAAAATTACAAAAAAGACACTCTTTGGCATTTGTTATCTGCAAAGAGAGAAAGCAACAAATTAGATGTTTTTCAACATGCCTCGCTCCCTTTACTTCCTCCTCCTCTCAAAATGGATTTTCAAAATCAACCCTGTGGCCAGAGTCTGAGATGTCACCCTATTCTGGTGAACAGGAAAAAACATTCCCCCCACAACCCCAGTTCGAATTTTTCGATACTATGGCAGGTATCTTTGGCGGTAATGACGAACAATGACCTTGGGGATGTCGACCCTATTTACTTGGGTTCAGGAGGGGTTGATTATTTTGTCGCACAAAATCCACTTTTGCAACTGGCTCAAGGTCTCCAGGTTGCCAGCATTCTGGACACCTCTCAGACCTTGAATTTCAGCAATCCCAGCCCTTTCTTCATAATACTTCTAAATTCAGGGCTTTAGTAGAAGGGGGTTATTGACATCCTGTGATTGCATTCATCAGTGGAGCCTGTAAAAGGTTCACATTAATGCCATTTTATGTTAATGTCAAAGGATATTTGTACCGCGCACTATCACCACTTGAGTGGTCCCCTGGTGCTCTGGGAGCTCTGAAAAAGGGAGAGGGGGGTGGGAAGTGGTTAGTGGGAATGAGCTGGAAAAGTGCAAGATAGCAGTGATGTGCTGTTGGCAGCCTCAACCCGGTGGGTCCGTTGGCTGGGCTTGGTGTTTTTTGGTCGCTAGTCGTCGTGTGCTGTTGTGCAAGTCTGTGCGGTTTGTTTTGTTGTTGCTGTGTAGTGAGGTTTGTGCGGTTTGCTGTGTTTAAGGCGTGTGGTTGTGTTTGGTTAGGGTTTGGGAGGTTATGCAGAGCGATGAAGTTGTTAGTGAATTGGTTTGTTGGCATTCTGTCCTTGCAATTATGTCTAGGTGTGGTGCCTGCTATCATTCACTATTCCATCCAAGTTTGGCATATGCTAACATTCACATTTCTATCTAGATGTGACGCAAGCTAAGGTTAAGACTTCAATCTAAGTGAGGCACATGCTAACATTCACAACTCCATCCAAGTGCAATCCTTCGCAATTCTGTTAGTTTTTGGCAGTTTACGTTATGTGAAGATAATGTAGAGTGACGGGGGCTTTCTGCAGTAGATAATTGCTCTACATCCCACCTATGCCACACTTAGTTTGTTGGTGTCTGTTGGCTTCACTGGCTTCCCCTGCGGACACCTGCAGACACTATCTGGAGCCGCCACTGTTGGAGCCGCCCTTTGCCTCGGGGCCCTTAGCCGTAGGGGCTGCCCAGACCTGAACCAGGATAAGCAATGACTTGGCCAATCGGGGCCAGGAGGAGGGTGTGGGAGGCGGGACAAGTGAAGGGGGAAGTAAGGACGGCTGGGAAGCCTGCGTGGGTCCCGAAAATCACGGTTCCGCCATGATGGCACCAAAGGGTGACTGGGGGTTGCATGCACATGCTCACCTGTAGCCAAGATGGAAAATGGCACAGGGCGCGGATGTGCAGCAACTTCACCAGCAAGCTATGCTGTGAAAGATATTGGCCAATCAGGGCCAGGAGGAGGGTGTGGGAGGCGGGACAAGGGATGGGGAAGTCGAGGCACGGCTGGGAAGCCTGCGAGGGTCCTGAAAATCGCAGCACCGTCATGATGGCACCAAAGGGAGACTGGGGGGGGTCGCATGCACACGCTCACCTGTAGCCAAGATAGGAACCAAAGAACGTAATATGCCTTTAAACCCTGCCATTGCCTATTCTTAAACAACAATGTGGCAAACCCTTGTTCCATTCCTCCCGTCAGCTCTACATTTCTGGGAAATACCTCATACCTCTCCTCTAACTCTTCCCCGGAGGGGCTTGTTATGCAGGCTGCTACTGTCTCTTCTAGACCTCCATCTTCTATGTCCACTCTGCCTTCCGACAGGGAAGAAAAACAAGTAGATGCCTTAGCAAAGAAAGCATTCACTTCAGGTAGCATGGCCCTAAAAGCTACAAATGTGGCAAGCCATTTTGCCAACTACTAGTTTGGGGTATGGACAGCAGTTGAAAATGTTGCTCGGTATGTCCCAGAAGGAGAACTGTGCGAGGGCTTCCTACAGCTAGTGGAGGATGGGAAAGGGGCGGCCAGACAGTCGCTGCTAACTGGCCTGGACATCGCTGACTGTGTGATCTGCACTATGGTGTTAGCCATAACACTAAGAAGACAGGCTTATTTAAAAGCCTCTGGTTTTTCGCCTAATGTCCGAGCATGCTTCTGGACATGTCCTCGAGGGCGATCTTCTATTCGGCCAGAAAGCCGACGAGTCCTTAGAAAAATGTAAGGAATCCAAAATAGCTGAAGTCCTTAAGTCTACCTCCACAGACGGCCAAACCTGCATTTAGCTTTTCCTCGAGGGCACAGGGCTTCAGGAGATATGCTCCTTATGGCAGGAGAGCGCAGCTACCACCGGCCAGTTAAGGGCAGAAGCATTTCTCGCGCTCCAGCAGGGGCAGAGGGGCTTCTAGAGGTCACCGGGCCGCGTCAACGGCGCGGGCGACCCAGCCTCCGAAGCGGCTTTGATGTTCCCCTCTCACAGCAGACTGGTTGAAGGGCAGTTGATGGAGCATTTGCTCCAGTGGCAGGGAATTACAACCGATGCCTGGGCTCTTAAGCTCATTCACTGTGGTTATTGTCTACCATTTGTAAGAACCACTGGATAGACCACCCACCCCCAATCCAACTGGGACACGAGCTCCAGGAAGAACCGAGAGCCCTGTTGTTGAAGGATGACGTTGAAAAGGTACCTCCCGAGCATATTGGATCGGGTTGGTATTCCCGGTATTTTCTGGTACCCAAGAAGGCAGGAGATCTCTGTCCCATTCTGGACCGCAGGGCCTTGAACAAGTTCTTGAGGAAAGACGTGACGTTGAGAGAGATTCTCCACACTTTTGAAGTATGACTGCCTGGTGTCGCTAGACCTACAGTACGCTTATTTCCATGTTCCAATCCATCGAAAGCACAGGAATTTCCTAAGGTTCACCATAGGAGATATGCACTATCAGTTCAAGGTGCTTCCCTTTGGTCAAGTTGCGCTGCGACATGGTCCTCCCTTCATACATTTGCTAAGCACTATAGTCTGGATGTGGCTCGTAGAGCTGATGCGTGTTTTGTCAGGGCAGTGCTGCAAAATTTCTTGGTCTCACTTTCTGCCGGCCTCCTTCATTTAATCATTTACTGCTTTGGGAGTCTATCGGATGAGGAATCTACGGGAGAAAAGCAATCCATTGAAGAAATTACTTGACGTAATGTTATTTCTATGGATTCTTCTCCTGAAGATTCTTCATCTGCCCTCCCATCCATCCCCGCTCAGAAAGTCAGTGGTTGGCGCGCATCTTCTCTTTCACATTGACGTGGTGATGGTAATCTGTGTCCGTTTTCTGTCTTCCAGCCACGTTTCTTCTTTTTTTTTTTTTTTGAGTGTTTTCTAACGCTACTTGTAGTGTTTGTTCAATTGTTCCTCCTTTGGAGGTTTATAGTTCCTACTTTTTAAGGGCTCTTTAGCCCGCTAGTACTCTGTTTTCCTGTGCAGCGTGTGGTGCTTGGGGAGGAAAAAAGGTGGAACTGAGGTTGGAGCGTAGTGACGTGGTATTTATGACTCTTGACGTTGCGTCCGGCGCTGACGACCAGACGCTGAGCAAGACGGGTCGGCGGCCGGGTGGAGGTCCACTATGTCCCCTGTCGAAAATCTTCCGAAGCAGCAGAGCTGAAGGGAATATCTATCAGATGAAGAATCTGCGGGAGAAGAATCCATAGAAAGAACATTACGGTAATTTCTCCTTTTAATCGCCAGACTTTTTCTTTGTTACTGCCAAACTGTCTTCTGGTGAACCTTGACATTTCTAATTTAGCACAAAGTTCAACGGGTACATTACACTATTAAACAGATGAGTTGATCTTCCCGATCTAGCATAGAACCTCGGGGTCTTAAAAGGTCTACAGTGACTACATACAAACTAGATGGTGCTATCTAGGATGTACTTTCCTCTTTTTTTGGGGGGGCTTAATTTACATCTAGCCACAATATGACTAGGTTAATTTGTTCAGTTGTCCCATCAGCCTTGAGCCTATTGTTGCAATTTTAAATGAAGGCATTTATATATGCATATCCTTATACATATGATTCCTCCCTGTGATGCCTAGTTTGTCCCATCTACAATATGACTATGGTGGTCAATGCTTTGCTCCACCAGTTCCTAAGCCTATTCCCACTGTTTAAATCGGAATTTATCATCTACATGAATATGGAGGTTTGTCTCTATTCCCATTTAAATTGGTACTTATGTTTGGAGTTGTTAGAAATGGGGTATTACTGACATATTTGTCCTGACCCTTCATCACAATATAGCGTAATTAGAGAATGAGGTTTACTCTCTACATTTGACATACTTAACATTGTCATTTACTCTTTGCCAGATTGTGGAGCCCTGACATGTCAATTTTTCTGGCTATCATTTATTTAAAATCATGAGAGTTTGAACGGCATGAATATATGTATTGGGAATTCGCCCATAGATGCACATCAGACGAGTATGGTAGCGTACTAGTTATATCGTTGATGTGGATGCCACGGCTTTTTAAGTATAGACACGTGACATTCTACGTGATAGACGTCGTACATGCATTACTTTCATTTTGATACAGCATCTTTACCGCAGAGAAAGCAGTCGTAGAATCTTGGACAGAGACCAGGATTAAGATTTAGGTACATATCAGTGTTTTAGCAGACACCCTACATACTCAGAATATACTGGCATAATGCTAGTGAAACTACATAGTGCACGAAGGTTTAGCATCTCATTTGTTTTTGGCAGATACTCGGTCTCTAGCAGAGACGCGTCCACGGACCTACCTCCTACGTGTCGTGGCCGGGAGACATAATATGTTCAAAGTACTTCCGTTTAGCAAGGTGCACACCTGATAGATGAGCTAATTTGGCGCTCTGAAACCATACCTGCTAGTTCAGGTTGGGTGCATTGCTCCTCATGTTATATTGTTATTGCAAAATATACAGCTTCTAATAGATTTATTTGCTTTATCCCTATATATAGGTAGTTATGGTATCTGTCCCATTCGAGAGTGGACCTCGAGGTACGATTTTAAATTAGGGTGATATAATCACTGCTAGTTTAGTAATAGGGTTAAGGGTCACCTGGCACTATGATTGTGGATAAAATAGGCATGAACCACAAGACTAACAAAGCATGATTGCTAGTTACATAGGCTTGAACTACAAGACTAATTGGGTACAAACATAGGGACAAGCCACTAGAGAAATTATGGGTATGGATTGCCTATCCCAGGAGAGCATGTTCCCGAATGGGTCAATAGTGCACGCACATGGAAAGATACCAAAGTAAGAACTACCCTGTTGAATAGAGATACACGAGTGTCACACATGTGAGAAGATTCAATTAGTTTGGCCAATCTGGAACTGAATATTCTATTGTATATTGGGTTTTCAGGAAAAGAAATGTTGCTCCTGAAGGGGAGACACCCTGAAATGTGTTAAGCATGAAGTGTCTCAACTAATAGACTGAATTGTATTACAAATTGTGTGTTTATAAAGAATTTGAATTTTGTGCCATTCTGTAAGGCATTATTACTATTGAATCTGCATCAATCTGCATTCTTATCTTTTTATTAAACACTATATATGACTCTTTGAATTCTTGACTGTATGATCAATTAGTGGTGTGCAGCGGACGGGAGTGTCTCGAAGTTGTAGACACTGTTTGATGCACCTGAAGGCCACATACTCGCGAAAAGACTGCATTTAAGAATGTACAAGGTTACCGATTGATAACTGGCTGCTCATGATTTTTTTAATGAATCTGTGCATCCTATATTTTCATCTAGAAGGGTAGACTGAAGGTAGGTTAGGTGCAGACATTTTGTGGATTTTCCACATGCGAGTGGTCACAGGCGCCTATAATGTCCAACATTACAGGTTATATCTTAGAGAATAAAGTAGCCCCCTCCCCAATATTGTCCTTCCTGGCAGTGTGAAAGAGCCCGGTATGGTGGACTACTGATAGTCCCTGAAATGGACTGTGCATGGACTTTTTTTCTGTCTCAACCACATCTCCTTCACTTCTTGTTTTACCGATCTTCCAATACGGATAATGTGTGATTACTTTGTCCTACATAGTTGTGTACTCCATTTTTTTGATTTTTAACGTCCAATCCAAATCTTCCTTTTCTCTAGCCTTCAGCAATGGTGGATGAAGCCACGTGTGCGGCCTGCGATTTTAATAAACCTGGAGCCAATTGCCAGCGAAAGATGACATGGCAGTGGAGAGGAGAGTCCAGTGAGTTTTTAAGGGATCGTTGTTCCACTTTTCTGTTTCTCTGCTGGTTTTGGAGTTAGTTTGTTGTGCAGTGCTGGTTCCAAGTAGTTTAATTCTATAATTCGGTTTAGTCTTTGAGATGTGCCTTCACCTGTGAACATGCTTGCTTATTTGTCTGTCCATTTATTGTCAACAGAAGGTCATTTGTGGAGCTCTGTGTAGTCCTGTTAATTTTTGTGTTCTGATGGGTTATTTCATCCAGTCCTTGCCCTCTGTACAGTGCTTGTCCCAGGGAGACTGTCATAAGTTATTCACTGCACATTTCTAAGCTTGAACCTGTATGTTTAACCATTATGTGTACAATGTATCGGACATGGGCCTTTTCTGGGTTATGAGGGGCAACTAGCTTGATTCCATTTAATTTTGGGCACCTCTCTCCCCCTACCCACTCCTGCATCTCATTTGATCATCAATTTGTATTGTTGCAAATGCACACATTACCCTAAAGTGATGTGGTTAGGATACTTTGTATCGTTAACTTTTTCATTAGTGGCTTTTGGGTTATATTTACAATGTGTAAGAATGGCCTAGTGGCATTGGATGTTTTTCTATGGTGTTTTAAACGTTTTACTCTTGCATGGCTGCTAAGAGTGGCTAGCACTCCAAAATGGCTGCACCACAAGATATTTGCCTGTCCTTCGGCAAGATCACAGGTAGCAGGTGAGCGTTTCTTCCATTTTGGTGGGCCCCAGCAGCTTTATTTTGCTTTCTTGTGCCCCATAGCCACTTGTTCTTGCCTTTTCACCCAGTGCTGCGTTTCCCCGACACCCTCTCCTCGCTCCCCTTCCCCAGTCCTTCCTCCATAGGCCTACCCAGGCCCTGATTGCCCCCACCATTATCCCAAACCTCACCAGGGTAGCCCCAAGGCTAAGGGCCCCAAAGCAAAGGGCGCCTCCAACAGAGACAGCTACAGAAAGTGCCAGCAGGTGTCCGCAGGCGAAGCCAGTTGCCAGCCGTGAACCATTATCTACCAGGACCAGTACGGTGAGAGGGGCCTAGAACCCCATCCATCGTCCAATTCACCTACAGTAGGACAATATTGCATGTATTCCACCTACTGCAACCTCACAGGTCTCTCAAATCTTGTTGTATCCCTCTTTAAATTGCACTGTCTGGTATTCAGGTTGCATTGATAGGCCTCTCTCCCACTATACAGGTCTCTCAAATCTAGCTGTATCCACCTTTAAATTGCACTGTCTGGTATACAGGTTGCATTGTGCCATGCCTGGATGGAATGGTGGGTGTTGGCATATGCCACGCCTGGATATGGTCGTGGGCATTGGCCGGTGTCCCATCTGGATGGGATCGTGGGGGTCGGCATGTGCCACGCTTGAATGAAACTGATTGTTAGTGGGTTGTGTACAAATACTAACAATTTCACCCCTCTGCATACACCTGTTAAACTCTAACCAAACAGAACCACAAGCCTATAAAACAACAATCCGCACAAACTTCACTGCAACAACAAAACAAACCACACATGGACTCGCACAACTGCATGCGGCGGCTTTCGACCAGAAAACACTCAAAGCCCAGCCAACAGAGTTACCGGGTTGAGGCTGCCAACAGCACAACAATGCTCCCTTGCACTTTTCCAGCTTATTCCTACTAACTCACCCCCATCCTGCCTTTTTTTTTCCAGAGCTGCCAGTGCGCCAGGGGACCACTCCGGTGGTGATAGTGCACGGTACAAATATCATTTAACATTAACATATTGTTCTTTGTCCTTCTTCCTGCCCTCTCGGGTGCAGAATTGCCATATATGGGAAGCCCTTTCCTGTGGAAAGCTGTTGCTTTCCTGAGCATAGTGGCAGTCTGTGAACCCGGATGTGGGGATGGGACTTTTCTGGTTACAGTTCACATCCAGGTGCCTGAATCTCTGTTGGGTAGATGTTTTGGCCAGTGGCTATCCATGATTGGATAGCTACTAACAGTTAGAATGGTGCAGAGTGGAAGGAGGGTGACCGGAAAGTAGCAGGTGCAGGGTAGTGGGTTTAAGGGAAGAGTATTAGAAAGGGGAGTGGAGAATAACCAGATGGTGAGGGGGAGTAGCAGAAGACGTGAAATGGAAGAACATTAGAGGGACGGAGGTTCGTGGAATGAATCAAAGGGATGAAAGTAGAATGGAAGGAAAGAACTTCCGGGTGATGCGTATGAGAGTGTGACAGTAAAGATTGAGTGAGACCTGGGTGGTTTGAAGGCACCACTTCTCGAAATCATTCTTCTTGTAGGACTCCAGGTTAGATTATACCTGGAAGAGAAGTCACTGAAGGGGGCCTAAGTTAGATAAGCCAGATAAGGTGAGGTGGTTGCCTTTAGGCCCCCCGCCACATTAGTAACCAGTCAGATTCTCGACATTCGGGGTTACTGATCTCTAGTGACCACCATGGGATTTCAGGAAGTCTGGGCTAGGGTGGAGGGAGACCCAGAATAAGTGGTGATGGGGGGAGAGAGGGAGAAAGAGCCATCCCTTAGTTGGACATCCGTTAAAACTTTTAATAAAACCCTTGAACCATCTTCGAGAGTTGGTGTGTTCTTGAGGTCATCTGTGATAGCTGTTAGATAACATGTAATGTTATGATTAGCCTGAGCCTACCCAATATAGGAAGCTCAAAAGGGGGGTGTTAACGGCTTCCTGAGCCTGGCGGGCAGACTCCATGTGGTGAAGAACTAAACAAAGTGACTGGCTTAGGTAAAATGATAGCAGTAGCCGCTCTAATATATTTTCCACAGCAGACTAAATCTGACTGGCCTGCAATGTTGCCACTGTTCAGTTTTTCCAATTTCAGTTTTTTCTTCTTCTATATTTTGGGATTGGAATTAGCCTTTTGAGAAAAAAATCGAATGTAGTCTTCCATAAAATATATTTTTTATTTTCTGTGGTCTTTAAAGATCCAGTGTGGCAATTATGTACTTTTTGGTAGTTTAGCGTCTAGTGTTGGGTAAGATTTTCATATTTATGAGGAATCTTTCTTCTGACCTGTGTCAACCCCAGAACTTTTTTACCTGGATTTAGTAACTAGTTTGCTTTGTCCCTAGGTGCAGGGGAATCTTTTTTCTTTTCTTCTCACCTAGTCTTTCACTCTTCTTGAGTTACCGTTTTGTCTCTCCATAGTGTATGGTTGGAGTTTCCTACAACTTTTGGGCTTAGGCTTGGTTGCCCCTTTGGGCTCCCCTGTTTTTCTCTTTCATATACTTTGGTGAACTACTGTTCACAAGTAGTAAAGGGGGATTTTCATCACCTTTACATGTTCTATAAGTGAGCCAGCACACCCCACTTTGTGGCGTGCTGGAGGGTACAATGCATCCCCTTTCTTACTTACCTGGTAACATTTTGTTACAATTGCAAGTTTCCTTGAATGACTGGTGGCAGTGTAACTATTTTTATGACTTTTTTTTGTCTTCATTACTGGCAGGCTGTTAATTCAGCCTCTGTAATGCACAGAAGGGCCACCATTTGCTAAAATGGTGGGCTCCTTCTTCTTTTGCCATTTCTTGTTTGCTGTTTCTGAGGTCTTCCCCTACAATTCTAGGAGGTAATGACCGCAGTGGATGTTTTTTCTTCAGAAGAATCCTTTTGATTTCTCGTCCAGACTGTCTGGAAAGGGAGGAAGCGAGGGAGGAGTCAAAAACTCTGCAGCCCTGCCTTCCACCTTGTTTGAAAGGAACCAACTCCCAGTGAGGGTTCGGGGGGGGGGGCTAGCTGTCCTGATTGGATTGCAAGACTGCCCCTTTCTGTGAAATGCAGGGGGAGAATCCAGAAGTTGTGCTGTAGTTCCTGATAAATACTCTGATCCTGGAAGCTGCTTACAAGTCGACCACTGGAGCTGAAACCGAAGATGAAGAGAAGACTGCTGTAGCAATTTCCAGCGACCGGAGAGCCTGCATAGTAACCAAAATCACCCTTCCTTCCAATTGACCTGGGGGTCCCGAAAAAGACGACGACGACGACTTGGAGCCTGGTGTGATCTGCTCGCCCCAAGAAGATCTGCATTTTGAGCCATCCCACGTTGTGCTGTGACCTTGCGGGGCTGCAATTCCCAAATACCCTGGGACCTCGAGCTATTGCGCGGTGCACAGTCTTATGAATTTGTAATCGTGCTGGAACTTTGGTGGCATCCTGCTTGATCTCCAAAGACTGAATTTGAGTCAAAAAGGTCCCCTCACCAGAGTTCTGGACCTGATAAATGACGTGAATCCGACCGCCGATATTCAGTCTTCTCCTGGCTCCTGAAAAGGGCGCCAACACCACAGAGCTGCATGCAGCCGCAAAGGGAACTCTTGCTTGTTGTCCATTGATCCCTGCTGCAAAATCTCTTCCAGTGTCCTGTCTTCATGACAAGGAATTCATCGAACAGGTTTTCGGCTGCAGCTCCTGAAGATGTCCTGCTGCAAACTCTTATGTGCTGAGGTATCGTGTTGGCTGGGGTATTACCTACCTTAAGCCTTTTGCGATTCCTATGTAGCTCTTGGGTGTTTCATGTGATTGGGAGTCCTCTCATCCAGATCAGCAAGGCCCACTGCTGTAATCCTCCTAGTGTGTCTTCTTTGAAGTCCTGGGACTCCAACTCTAAAGTGAACTACTTACTTGTTTTGAAGCGACTTCCACAGGACCTCTTGACTTTTTCTTCAACTGAACCCTATCTCACACTGCCTACAGGTGGTACTAAACCACTAGTGCTGCTCTTCTACCTCTGAGAGAACTCATGCAATGGACTAGGGAAGTACGGGATAAGTAAAGGATTCTGCCTTGAAAAATATAACAATTGTTTAATAGTGACTTACTTGTAACAGAGTTGGTGTGGTAACTACCCCTCTGAAAAATGAGCAGTTACAAAAGGTCTTAATTTGAATGTGTTGCATTCTGAAAAGTATATACAAGGTTATTTTACGCACCTGTGAATTGGCTCCCTCACTTCCCAAAAGTAATGCTGTTGCCTTCACCTAACTATTTCTTTCATAATATTAGTGTATAAGTTTACCAACTGCGTCTTGCTTCCCCTGACCTGCTGTATAGCCTGCCTAGAATAAGTCTACATTAGGTTTTACCTACCTTGACTAACATGGTCATTCTCAAAGATTAACATTGAGTTTTGCTTTCCTTGGTCTGCTTTATAGAGATTCTAAAACAGTCTTAGGTTTATACATACCTTTAAATTGCTGGTAGTTCCTTTAAAATGTATATAGGTCTTAATCATCTTAAATAGAAGTGTGCCATTCTGAATACGTTTTCTGTGATTTAGCTGACCTTGCACTGCCTGGTGCAATCCTAAAATAATGTAACGAGTTCTTGCTTATCTTAGTCTGTGTTCCACTGATCTGAAAAGCAACTGTAATAGTTTATTACACCTTTATGTCTTACTCACTTAGTGTAACTTAACATTCTCTTGAATGTAGTTGGTGTTTTACTAACCTTGGTTTGCCTTGTGCCATCCTAAAATAAGTTAGTTATTGCTTACTTCAATCTGTGTTGTCATGTAGCACCCCCGCAGGGTCCATGGCTCAATATCGCTGCAAAAATATGGTGATATTTTTGCATTGCAATATTTTTGCGGGGATATTCACATGGTACCGTGAGGAACCGTGAGGGACAGGGTATCTTATCCAACGGATACCTGCCAGGGTTGTTATTTGAATGTCAAGCACTCGATCCATCATGTACTGTTTGATTGCCCGGGTACGTGGGCTTTCAGAGTTAGCAGACTGAGTAGATTTGTACAGAATATCAGCTTTTTAGAATCCATGTTCTGGGAAAGACTCATTTCAGGTAATGAAGTATTTTTAACAGAAGTGGTTCATATCTTGAGAGCATTAAAACTCTCGATAAAATGTTACCCTAGTAAAAAATGGAAAGTTAGAAGAATGAGTATAAAGCCGTTGAACAATGTCAAAGAAATGCTCTGGGCACAGAGTCAGGTGATCGAAGTAGTTAGTATTCCGTATTAGTATTCAGAGTGCTCAGTGGGGTTCTTTTGGAAGTGGTAAATATTAAATTATGATTTTTATGTATCAACGCATTTTTCTGTTTTTTTTGTTTGTATTATGTATTCTAATGATACAAAGTTTCATCATATTTTATGATGTGTGTATATATGTTGATGGATGTGTAAAAAGTCAAAATAGGTTTGGCTAATGCACAATAAATAAATGATAAAAAAATACAATAAAACATGACAGTCTGCATCTCAGTACCATAGTGGTGAAACTGACTAGAAGCGTGCATTACTCCTAGTTGCCTCTTCGTCACCCCAATTTTAAAGGTATGTGAATGTAGGACAGTAGGTGTGTAGGGAAGGGAAAAGGACTTGCAATACCCTACGAAGGTCGGGGGAGGGTAGGTCTCATTCTCAACAGAGAAAGTGGTAATAACATGTTTTGCCGGCAGACATCCTCTTTCTACTCACCAAGGTCCCTCCACCAAGGTGATCCTCTCTCGCGTCTCCACCCCCAGCGTCTGGATCCAAGAGCGATGGCCTTTCCCTGGCCACCTGAGAAGAGGACCCAAGGGAGAGTAGATGGGAGGATGCCCTCAGGTTTCTCACAGTACACAACAATTTGTCTAATAGTAAACCCGTCAGGTTTCCGTGGTAGAGGTTTCTCTTGTGTTTTGTGTTAAGTGCAGATATCCAATTCTCCCTGCAGCCTTGTGTTGCATATAGCCGTATTCTCTGTGGCAAATGTTGCCAAAGGCCCTGTAGGATATTCTATCTGCCTTTGGGGTGAAGTTAAATCTCTGGAATGCAGGGTATGATGAAAATCATGGCAAGTGTTTTGGCCTTAGTTGCAGACTCTAGCGAGTTGAGTCTGTGTATTGTGCAGTGGTGGATACCATGGTGTTCTGGTTTATTTGTAAAGTCCAGTCTGGGACAAGACTTTAGAAAGCCCACCTTTGGTGAACAGGGACACACCCCTTAGGTTTAGCCTGAACTACCCAAAGGTCTGGTAGCAAAGGCTGAGCAGCCAGGCTTAGTCTATGAGGGATGAGGGTTGTAGTGAGGCACACAAAACTCAGAGTATATACTTAGTTCGAGGCATGGAGCATTCAAGTAAGGGAAGTACTATCACACAATAATTTAATAGGAAAACAGTTACACATCCGCAGTGTTGGATACTTCAGAATAGCAATAATGGTAACACATCACATAGTCGAACCTCCTGAAATATATATGCAAACACACAAACTTTGATAACTTTTTAAAACTTTAGCTTAGCCTATCTTAGAAAGTTCACCCCGGTATTAGGAGAGTCTCAGAGGGGGTCACTAGGGCACCAGTAACCGAGGGTTGAGGAGAACAGGGCAAAGCTTAGTTCAGTGATCAAAGGAACAGAGTCCAGCATAAACTCTTCAAGTTTGCAGGTTGCTAACAGTCAGGTTTACTTTGGCAAGGACATATACAGTTTCCCTAGCCGGATTGGACAAGTGTCCTAAGGCAAAGTAGAGCACAATGGGTTGTTAACCCCAATGTAGCTCAGGGTTGCCCCTGGAGGGGTGCAAGGATTAGCTGAAGGCAGCCCCCAGGAATAAAAGAACGCAGCAGGCCCCAGGTAAGTACCTAGATGCGGGATAGTACCTTTTCAATGAAGAAGACTGTCACAGGACAGTCCCCAAGGTGAGGCGACAGCAGACCCTAGTTCGTGTCTGCTGTCTTGGCCTTTGCAGATGAAGGAACTTCAGAGGGATGAGACGATTGCACTCTTGCTGTGGGACGCCAAGCCGATCTTCACAGCACTGACTCGTTGAAGCCCTTCACAGGCTTCGGGACAGCAACGGTTGTCAACCGGCAGACTGTTCATTGGTTCTCGGTTCTTGACTCTGCTGAGGGGACGTCTAGCAGTGGCAAAGTCACTGCAGGACCAGAATGATGCCCACAAGATTTCAGCCAAAACTGCGCTTCACAAGACGATGCACTTCAAAGTGGTACAGGTCTTGCGGTATTAGGAGATTGCAGGCCCTGAGGTCACATGTCTTCGAGGGACAGTACAAAATGCAGTGAAACTGTTTAGGCCCACCAGTTCAGGGGCGGAAGTAGTCTTAAGGAGAATTTCCCTTACCCTTGGAAATGTGGGTCGGTTGGCAGCGGTCACTCAACTGCTCTGGCGGTCGCTGGAAGTTGAGGGACTTCCTTCTACTAATTCCCTTTTCAAATATTCAGTCCAGTGGTCTGCTCGGAGTTTCAGCTCTAGGACCTTCGCCTTTTATGCAGGAAAACCGACTGAGCCTACCAATCACCAGACACACATTCATTCAAGCGTGGACGGTGACTGCCCAATGGGAACAGTCAGCCTCCCAGCACAAACTGGTTCCATGCAGGCACACTGCAGGACAAACACTAGGGGAGTTTTGGTTACCTCCCTGTCTTTCAGGCGCTCAGAGCCTTGACAGGCTTTTCAAGGGAAGCCCGCCAACGACAAAAGACCCATCAAGACCTCCCATACCCAGGCAGGTCGAAGATGGCCCAAGAAAGAACAAGAAATAGGTGCTAACAGAATACTCCTGTTTACTGCACCCTTGTTTTGGTTTGATGTGATGCTGTCTCTTGAAACTGCACCTGCACTGATCAACAAGTACTCGCACAGCATATTCCAGCCTAGGGACCAGGCCCCGCCCCTAGTGTCAGAAGGGTTGTTTGGAGGCGTTCCCTTTTTTCCTTTACGCCCGTTCTCCCACAGTTGGACTCCCAGTGCTGGTTGCCATGACAACCGGCACCAACATAGGGTTAAGATTACCCACTGGGATCTCAACCCAGGTGAGGATCTACATAAACACTTTCGGTGTACAAGCCGAGCGATTGGCACAACATTTGACGCCCTTTTTACCCACTGTCGGTTGCCATGTCAACCCGTATTCAACACAGTGGATAATTTACACACTTGGACCCCAGACACATGGGGACCCATGTAAATTATTTTGCTTCACAATCTGAGCAATTGATGGAAAGGTTACTCCCTTCCACGATTAGTGGCTACCCATCCCCACCCAAGATGGCCGTCGTATAAATCATGGATTCCTAGCAACAGCGTTACTAACGCCAAGCCAGGTCCCCGTGAATCGTAGAATGACTCAGCGGTTCATACGCTACAGCAGCAGACTGCGAGCAGGTCCTGTACCCTGACAGGTAAGGCCATTTTCCCCGCGCTCAACTTTTACAACTACTCGGGTGCCCTTAGGGCCATAAAATATTAATTGGACATTCTCGTTTGATTTAGATTTTTGGCCGTGGGACCATTTTAAAGAATAGAACAAATAGGCTTGTTTACAAGTGAAACTTCTCCTCCAGCCGAGAGGTAAGAGTCTGTTATGAAGAGTGTCCGTCATAACCAAGTTTTTCCGATCCCGTCTAAGGTGATCTTTATACCTACTAGAAACTCCTTCCTTTCTGTTTTTTCACAATAGTATTAGACAGAGATTAGCCCTTGAGGCTCATTCTACTTCCAATAACAGAACCTTTGGAATTAATACACCCCTAGCTAAGCTGCGTGTGTGTGTTTTCAATACTGCACAGCGCATGATTTATTCTTCTTTAAATAATCGGTGCATGAATACTTCCCTGACAATTGTCTTCATTCCCCCTGCAGCACAAACCTCATATAGTACAGACCCCCTTCCTGATGAAGGCCGTATACCAGATGTGGGCCACTAAGCCCACCTAGAAACGGCTGAAACACTGTGGTGTAGACGCACTATCCCCAACTGCAGTACACTCATGCTGCTGTACACAATGAAAATTACTTGTTTTTGTCGAAATGTTCAAGTGATGTTGTAAATGTCCAATTGTTTGTTTGCCATTTTCATGCGAACCCCTTGACAAATGAAATTTGAACTGGATTTTGTCTTTCACACACAAAATGGTTGTCCTACCGAAAAACCTTTGATTCCGTGTGATGTAAATATTTTCTGTACTTTAGGTCAATGACCTACCTTTTCTCTTGTTGCTAACTCTGAAACGTCCATTTTATTTTGAACTGTACTAACATTAGATAAAAAATAGATTGATTCTACAACAGAGTTTGGAAATTTTTATTCTTCTTTGATGCAGAGGGTGATAAAAAACAGGAGTATTCTGTTAGCACCTTATTTCTCTTGGACCTATTCAATTGTAATCATTGTTCCCTACTAACCCTCCTGGGTAGAATAGGCTCCCAACCAGGAGCCCTAACTTTTGAACCAAGAAAGAACAAGTCATCAAGAACAGATCTTAAAGTACAGCCACCATTTTAGGTAAATGGTGACCCTTGTGTTCCTCACCGCAGCTCCGAAGGCAGCCTGCAACAAAAATACTCATGCAAAAAGGTACACTGCCACCAGCCTGTCAGATGAACTTGGAACAGTAAAAGTTACTGGAAAAGGGAGACCATGTTTCTCCTTGGCACTCCACTTAATGTGGGATGTGCTGATCTTGCAAAATTAATTACAGGCGAGTGTCCCCCTGCCCTGGTAACATGTGTTAACACATGTAAAATAAAAGGGAAAGCTCAAGGAGCTCACAGCATGACTTCACAGAAAGTGCTGTGTGCTGCAATAATAAAATGTAGATGGTGGAAAGCATAACTCCAATAAAAAGTATCAAAAAGAGTTAATAAGTGTTCCCATGGTTAGAGTAAAAGAATGAGTGTTGAAAAAAGTTCCACTTCACTCGGGAGAATTGGTTCAAAAATGTAATAGTCCAGCAAAATGCTGGGGGGAGGCTTACAAAGTGATGAGCTTTTCACTCCAAAAAGGAAAATCTATCCAACACATGGATCAAGTTGCTGAATTATGTGCAGTGTTTTACATCTTATGTGTAGTTTTTGGTTTTTCTAGTGATCCAGTTTTCAGTCCAAGTCCCTGACTTGTGTTCACTTGAGAAACGTGTGTTTTAGTGACTGTCTTTTCTTAGATGGCAGATGTAATGGCAGTGTAGATTGCATCTGTGAAGTCTTGCAGTAAAATCCCCCTATGCTTTTCCTCCTCTAGTGCCAGCTAGTCGCAGTGAGTACCACCGCATACAGCAGCAGCTTGAGTCTGAGAAGTTTCCTCCACTATTCCCCGATCGGCCACCTAGGGCATTTCATGAGCTGAATCGGGAAGAACAGGCAAAATATGAGAAGAAACGGCTAGCGGGTAAGCACCTAATTTTGAAGTTGTTAAAGAGCTCCAACATCCTGCCAGGTTTTTCATCAGAACGGTTCATGGTCCTGTTTGGTTTAGATTCATTTGTACTGAGGCCTTTTCTTTTTCAGATTACTGTCGTAGAGCTTACAAAAAGATCCATGTGACACGGCTCGAGGATCGAGTTACTACCATCTGTCAACGTGAGAACTCCTTTTATGTAGACACTGTGCGTGCATTCCGTGACCGTCGGTATGAATTTAAAGGATTGCACAAGGTAAGTTTTAGCTGTACTCTGATATGTAGCTTGGAATGTCGGCGTCTTTGAGAAGCAAGGGGTGTGGCATGGTATGAATGATGGGTCAAGCCTTAAAGGGTGGAAGAAAGTCTGGTTGTAGGTGATTAGCAGCTACTTACGGAGGTTATGAGATCTGCTTTTACATGGGAAGGGGGTGGCATTTGGCATGGATATTTAGGCAACCCTGACTGTGTAGTGTCTGTGGCAATATAGGGGATGCCCTTTGGTGGCCTATTCAGTGTGAGAAAGCCTTATGGAAGTGTCAAAGACCGGGTTTAGGAATGGCAGAATATTATTGGAGCGTGTGGGGTTCTAAGAAGTGATGCAGGCATTTTGTTAGGGTTAGAGATCTTATGTAGTGTTGGGTGAAAGACTCGAATGAGGGACAGTGATGTGGTATTGACATTTGGGGGGGCTACATCTAGTATAATGGGAATCCTGAGGTATATGGTGTATGATAGTTAGGCCTTCTTAGAAGTTGATAGTTTGGGGGTGGGGGGTATTCCCATATTTGGCCTGGGGGTGAGGGGAATCAGATTATGGTTAAATACATTCTGATTGATATGATATAAGTTATTTATAACACGCTTAATAACCAGAGGTTTCTAAGCGCGGACCCGGGGATCGAACCTCTGTTGCTCTGTGTTGTCTTGCTTCCAAGGCAAGCACGTTGCCCCTGAACTGGAGGCGAGTTAAGGTCTGTTATAGAAATGCAGCGTTCTTAACTGCAGGGTTTAATATTTGTTTTCCGTGATGGATGGTCTTATTGGGGAATGCTATATCTGCCACTGGAATAAAGCATTTTATTAAAAGACTATGTGAGAACAGATCTAGTTAAGCGTCAGTCTACTTAAGAGGCTGAGATCTAGTGTAGTGATAAGGGAATCCTTAAAGAGAGCATTTCATGTGGGCTTTCTCAAAGGAGAGCATGAGATGAGTTTCAGAATGGACCTTGTGGTTCATGTTCTGCTGGTAGTGATGTGTTGATTTTGTTAAATGGAGGCCCTGCAGAAGGTGTGTGCTAAACATTTATTTTTTACTATGCATTACGTGCAATTCTTCTCTGGAATTTACTTCACTACTCATTTCCTTCTTTCAACCACTTTCAATCACCTTACTCTGCCATGCTTGTAACCTCACCCTCTCCTACCCTCGAATATACCAGCTAGTTTTCTCGCTCTTAACCTGTTTGCTGCGGCATACGTTTCTGATAATCCAATTTCCTCACCATTGTACCTCTTAAGTCTTGTCCGCCCTTTGGCTTCCCTCCCCATTATTTATTCTCTGCATTTTCCATATTCATCGCACTCTGCTTCTCCTTCTCTTCTTGCCGTCTGCCTTCGCTTTTCACATCTGTGTCTTTTGCCTTCACTCTGCCTCAACATTTGTCTCTGCTTTATGGCATCCTTTTTCTCATCTGCCTCTTGCCGGTCTCTCTCCTTCCTCACATAACTTTCAGGTGTGGAAGAAGAAACTGTCGGCAGCGATGGAGAGTGGAGATGCAGCAGAGTTGAAACGCTGTAAAAACATGGAGATCCTGTACGAGTCTCTGCAGCTGGCACACAAATGTATCCTGAATTCATTTTATGGATATGTCATGCGCAAAGGGTATGTTTGCCTCTTTTGTTGATATGGTGGGTGAGATGTGTCCACAGCCCTCTGCTGAGTGATGTGAAACCACCTATGCTAAGGTGAAACAGCGTTCCAACCAAAAGGCATGATCAGACCTCTCTAAGGGTGGAAGGCAGGTAATAAAGTGGAGCTCATCCCCAGAATCACCCCAAACAACACTTGTATAGGAAAACATATGCGCTTTATTATAAAATCACACATTAGAATCACGTTTAAGTTAAATAAACACCTTGGTTTAAACATAACACATAATAGAGTGAATGTATAGAAACAGTAATGATCACCTATGACCAACACACTCCCAAACATGTGTAGCACACAACCTTATGGTATTTACAATTCAAGGTTAAGGGGAGGGAAGAGCAATGAACCCTATGGCATAGTAGAATCACATAGTCCTATTCAGGACCCAAAATGCGAACAAGTGATTCCTAGCCCTCTTGAACGTAGTGCCAAGAATTATACAAATGCACACAATACATTAAGTGCAGCACCTAGATTGAGGAAAGAGGGTTAATACTTTAGATTTGACTGAGAATGCCAGACCCCTAAGGTTTTCATACGTTCCTAGAAAATAGATTTATGGTCCAGCAGTTCAACATTGTGACCTTTTGTGGCAGAATTTCATTTTTAGGGACCTATAAACTGTTTGTTTTTCCCCTTCTTTTGGTTTCAGTAGCCAACCTCTTTGTGAACAGATAGACTTTATTCATGGTTCTACGTTAGCCTATAAGATTCTTGGGATAGCAGTGCTTTTTAATCGCCCCACGTTTGCCAGAGGGTTATTTTGTTTGAGGGGTTAGGGTGGCAGCAGTTGTAATTTTAGTAGCCCAATATACTTTTTTGGTAGTTATTGGGGTACTTGTGTAAATCCTGCTCTTGGCTATTTTGTTTCTTGGGCATTCTTTTGTTTGAGGAAACCACCAAGGAGACCTAAATGGCCATCTTGCACACATGGGTCCACTTGGAGGATACCCCTGCACCCTCTAGAGTGGCTTGGGCTGGTTTAGACCAGTCCCTGGCCTCGGATATGGCCATTGATCATCCTGTGGGGCTGACCCTGGTTGTTGGGTGCTGTGTGGGGGCTAACACGTTTGGCTGGCCACCAAAACCTTTGGTTTAAAACCCTTTTGTGCATTTGGAGCGCCATCCTTGTCCAGCCCCTGCATTTACTGGCTAGCTAGGGGGGGGGGATATGTCAGACTGAGAGCTGCAGGGTTACTTAACCTGTTGGAGGATTTTTTCTGTGAAGCGGCTGTTGCTGGGTGCGTTTTTAGTACCAAATATGGGTGTACTGGCTGGACTCGGTTTCGGATTTTCAGCTCATGGATGCCCTTCGTGTGCTTTTCATGTTCTCCAATTGGTCCTCCTCGTTGGCTGGTTCAGGCTTCCCATGCTGGTACCATTTTTCTGGGCTGCTTTATTGCTGTTTCCCGTTTTTACCACCTAGGTCTCTCACTTGGTTTTTGGTAGCTGCGGTCTCCTGAATGGGTGTTGAGTCCCCACTATCTCACCTCATCTGCTGGTCTCTGCATCCTGGGTCAGCGCATAAGGAGCCCTTGCGGGAGCATCTTCTACTGGTGGGCTGCCTGCCTTTGTGTTGCCTGAACTTGATTGTGCGGTTCCTTCATCCTCCTGGAGCCACCTGTTTTGTTTCTTCCACTGGGTGACTAGATCTCTTAAAATGCCATGCAAAGGAAGAGCTCTGCCCACTGGGGTTTTCACATTCCTGGGACCAATGACTGTGAGTACTTTACTCTGGACTCTGTGTTGGTGGGTTATTCTCAATACTTAGCCTCATGTGTCTGTGCGGTCCAAGATCTTGGCAGGTGTCTGTCCCACATGCACTTTTTCCCCATTTGGTCTTGCGCTTGACACTGGATTCGTTCCAGGGGGTCTTTTCTGGTGTTCCCTCGTGTTCCTCTTGTTGCTGACATCTCGCTACCTATGAGGTAGAGCCGCAGATCTGCCTATTGTCTTTGTCCTGTATTTCCTATTAAACTTTGACTATCTGAGTAAAACTGTTCTCAAAGTGACTTTTACAGGTACTTACTTGAACAATTTTCCTGGGTGCTTGAAGTTTAAGATTCGAAGAATGGAGTTTTGGCTGGAGCTCCCGATTTTCTGTTACCTTCTTGCTTATATAAATGCCTTTTTGCCTTGTTTGACTTCTGGCTGCTATCATTGTCTCTTCTAGGTGTGTAAGGAGTCCTATAGCTGTAATTCTAACTTATTACTACCTTTTGGTGCCGTCTTGATATTGCTGTTGAAGTGATGCTTTTCTCCTACCAGGCCTATATGTATACTGCACATTTGTATCACACGTTGCAGTGTGCTAAAGGGGCAGAAATAGTCTGTATGGCATCCTGGATCCTGATTATGACTATGTGCAGCCCTACAGATAAGGAGTGTATCGACCACTTTTACTCCCTACAATTAGGCAGATACCCCAAAAATAAAAATGGGAGTAAAAATGCTCCCAACAAAAATAGTAAAGGCACACAGGAGCCTGCCCCCTGTACTTACCCTCACAGCTCCATTTATAAGTTTGGAGCAGTAGTACACGTAGTGCCACAGGAAGAAACTCTACTGTTATTACTGCCTGATCTGGCGAGGTAAACATTTTTATTTTAATGTGCATGATTAACGAAGTGCAAAATAATATTTATAACAAAACATTTTTGTGTTATAGTTAAAACATTTATATTCGCTTATTAAATACTCCCCTTGGGACTGGAACTTATTCTTTTACTCTCAAACTTTGAAAATGAGGAAGTAATATACACCCACTTCGAAATCTTATCTGTAGCAGTGACTTTGTGAATGCAATATTATATTTTGTCGAGGTACACTTGATCCTCCAGGTGATAGGGGTAGATTGAGTCTTAACCGGACACTGCTGTTTTCTATGCATACACTGGTTCCATCATCCGCTATGTGTACCTCAAGTACTTAGTTTGAGCTGTTAGAGTTTATATGTGTGACTTTAATAAAGTGTATATCTTTTCACCATGTCACTGGTGGGTGGTTTCTTTGTCACCTGTGTGGATTAACAGACCTTCGTTACTAGTTTTCCTCCCATTTTGAAGTTCAACCTGATCGCTCCGCCATTGCTACCTGTTTTGAGAGGCTTGGCTTACATTTTCATTGGATTTGTTATTTCATCACTAGGTTAGGTGTTTGCGCATTGCTCACCAGGGAGCTGGTGTTTGCGCATTGCTCACCAGGGAGCTGTGATAGATATATATATATATATATATCTATCTATATATATATATATATATCTATATATAGATATCTCTCTCTATATATATATATATATATATATATTCTCATTCTCCAAGGGCGGGGGGTGGCGGGTTTCAGGAAAAAAGTCCATGTCGAGGTAACTACCTTTCGTGTCCCCTTCGGAAAGTTTTAGGGAAGATCAACTGTTCCCTATCAATGGGGGAAAGTCTGTAGACACTTCTGTGGTTATGGGGAAAATTCAGTTACGTTTGAATGCAACTACACAGGCGTCAATAAGGCAACAGTCTACCCCAGGACATGCCTGATGAGACCTTCAAGAAGATTTTCAGTCCCAGGTTCGAGACCCAGGTGCACCAGGAAGAAAGGAAGCCTGCAGGATTCATCCAATGCAAGTGAATTGCAACACGTGATTTAAGCGGGCCTGCAGATTCCCACAAACCGCGTGGCACCTGAGAGGGAAGTATATTGTATAACCCACCAACCAAGCCCAAAAACATG
Source organism: Ambystoma mexicanum (assembly GCF_040938575.1). Lineage (NCBI taxonomy): Eukaryota > Metazoa > Chordata > Amphibia > Caudata > Ambystomatidae > Ambystoma > Ambystoma mexicanum. The sequence continues at coordinate 1,304,845,082 of NC_090932.1, forward strand.
GCTCAGGAACAACAAAAAAAACAGTGAGTGAAAGTCTTCCTTTGATGGTTGAGTTGCAGGAACTATTACGACTGAATAGTATGTTTGGTAATTATGTTGGACCTACTTGGGGGGGGGGGGGGGGGGGGGGGGGGTCCTTGACTTTTTGCATTTTCCCCATTTAAGTTTTTGGATCACTGAACTATTTGTGGGGGAGGGGGTTAGAGGGTCTGGGTTGCCCCTGCCATTGCAACCCTTTTTCAATAATTAGGAGTATGTGGTTCTGGGCCACCCATAAGGCTGCCAGGCCCAGGGGTGCTTTACAAGCACCCAATGTGTGCCCTAGGTTGATTATATCCCCCTATATTGTCTTTAAGGGGGAGGGCATTGAGCTGGTGGCAACTGGTGTTTAGTTTTGGCTTCACCAGGGGGTGCCAGCCGTTTTGCCACATTGGTAGCCCAGTATCTTATTGAGGTGCCAGTGTGTTTTTCAAGTATTTCATTTGTTCAGGGCAAACGCAAGGTTTTTCACATGTGTGCTCTTTGTGCGCCCAGTAAGGCAGCCTCCACATTGGTTTTTACTGGTTTAGATCAGTACCTGTCTTTTGGCTGGCCATATCACATCATGTGGGGATGGTTTCTGGGGGTATGCAGTGATAAAATTGCGACAAAAACTTCGCCTACACAAAAAATCGCGGCAAAAATGCTGTGGTTTGACCCAGTAAAGGTGAACCCCGTTATACCATTTAAGGGGAGCGGGGATTGCAGGGCTGTCCCCCAGCTCCCCTTAAATGGTATGGGTCCAGGGGCTTCAGGGGTGTCCCCCGCAGCGTCATTTTTGCTGCAATATTTTGTAATATTTTGTAACCACGATTATAACTCATGGAACCAGTCTGGGTTGAGTGGTAGATGTAGAGCCCATCAAGATGGTCTTGCCTCACCTCCTAACCCTTTGTCCTGAACCCCATGCACCTCTCCCCCCGCTATTGTAATTGGTAGGCCGGATTTGGCCAGCCCTGAGTATTAGGAGAAACCCTGTATCCAAGATCAGTGCTTACTGGAATTTTCAGGTGAAGCAGGTTGCTTACCTGCTGAAGGATTTCTTGCAATTGCTGTTCTTTAGGGACCAGATCTGTCCATACTGGCTGGATCCTGTGCTGATCTCCTATTTGGAGTTTAGCCTTCTGGAAGTGCACCCTGGGCCGCCTTTTCAGTCGTCCTACTGCTTCCACTTGTGTCCTGGGCCAGGCCTTCTATTGTGGGACCATCTCCATCCCATTTTACTCCCACTTCCTGCTTTTTACTACAGAGGTTGTCCACCTTGATAATGGTTGCTGACATTGCCTGGATGAGTGTTGAGACAACCACACCATGCCTCAGCTGTTCTTCAGGACCATTCTGGTTATTCTCCACCGTAGTTTGTCATAGACCATCTTCTGCTGGTGGGAACCCTTTGCCCTTTCTCTCGCCTTTACAGAGTCTTCCTCCTCACTGCGTGTGCTTGTTCCTTTTTTTCTTTATTTTTTTATTTCATCGAAGCAACAACCAAAGAAACTGTCAACTCCCACCCCCCCTCCCATCACCCCACTGGTGGTTAGCCCCTGAACCCTTTGGAGATATCATGCTTGAAAGAGGTCCAAACTCCTGATCCTATGTGGGCACCATTGCAACATGTAGCTCGATTGTAAATAGTCCAGGACCACTCTTCATCCTTTTATGAAAGCCCCATGGAGTCCTTGTAAGTCGTATGACCGTTTTTCCATCACTACCAGTGACCATACCTTCTGCAACCACGAACCGATCCCCGGGGGGGGGGTCAGATTGCTTCCAATTTTGGGCTGTCACTGTCCAAGGCACGATAACCAACCCCATGAGGCATCTCCATTGCGCCTTTGAGTACCTCATCGCTATACGATCTCTCAGACCACACAACCATACCTGTATTCCCAGCTGATCCACATAAGGAAACATCTTCTGCATTTGGGATTTCACCCCCTCCCAAAAGGCCTGTATCCTCTCGCAGTCCCACCACATGTGCTTCCATGTTCCTTCCCGCCCACAGCCCCTCCAACAAAGTTTGGACACCTTTGCGTACATCATGTGTAATCTCTCCGGGGTGTAATGCCACTGTATAATGATCTTAGTCCACTTCTCTCTAGCTTGAATGGAACGGGTCAGCTCAGGAATGTTCCCCCATAAATCTTTCCACTGCTGTTTAGAGATGGGTCCCCCCAGCAATCACTCCCACTTCTTCATATAGCTCCATTTAACATCCTCTGTTTGTACATTTAGAAATCTATACAAAGTGGATACAAAGTTCTTCGCATCTGAATTCGTCACTGTATACTGTTCAAAGGGAGTGAGCTCCCTCCCAGCCGCCCGTTTTATTATTGGCATCTTTAACCAGTGCCGTAATTGATTATATCTAGATCTATCCGACTCCCGCAGATTTAGGAGCCTAGCACATGTCTCAAATGACTTGACCTCTCCATCCTGAAACATTTCCCCCACCTTAGTCCAGCCTTCTTGCACCCACTTTCCAAAGGCCCTTTCTTCCATCCCAGGGGGAAAATCAGGATTTCCAAACATCGGGGTAAATGGTCCTGGGACACTAGTCATCACTCCCTTTCCCCATTGTTCATCCCAGGCCTCAAGGGTAGACCCCACCACTTCACTTATGTGCAAATTGGGGTGTCTGGTGTGAACTCCATAAGAGGTCCCTTAAATGGGTGCGCGCAACATCTCTATCCTGATCCACCCAAATTGTATGCGCTTCACCCCCATCCATTCCCTGATGACCCATAATTGTGACGCCTGATGGTATCTAAGAAAATGCAGGAACGCCAGACCCCCGTCCTGAAGCTGGGCCGTCAACATCTCCCTTGTAGCCCTAGGCTTCCTATTAATCTTTAACCCAGACACGGCCCCAAACCTCTCCAGTTCCCAACAAAGCCTCGGAAGAGAGCGAGTCGGATCCGTGAGGAGCACCAGCATGTCGTCCGCATATGCCATCACCCCATGCTGGATGCCCGCCATATCCAACCCAGCAATCTCTGATCTTGATTAATAGCGGTTCCAGAAATACTGCATACAGCAGTGGTGAGAGTGGACCCCCCCCCGCTTAGTGCCCCTCATTAATTCCACCCTATCCGTGACCTCCCCATTCAGTGCAATTCTTATCGAAGAGGTGTTATAATTGGCTTTAACCATTTTCATAAATTGCCCGCCAAAGCCCATGCCCTCCATGGTCCTAAAGAGCATTGACCATTCTACCCGGTCAAATGCCTTTTCGGCATCCAGCACTAGGAGGACTGCCGGATCTTGTTTGATCCCCGTTTTTTCTATCAGATGTATGACTCAGCGAATTATCATGCGTTTTCCGGCCTTGGATAAAGACTGATTGATCCATGTTGATCAGTTTAGGGAGCACCAGGGACAATCTTGCTGCTAGGACCTTCGCATACATTTTTGAGTCCAAGTTAGTTAAAGCTATAGGCCTGTAAGAGCCCGGGAGTATTGGGTCTTTCCCTACCTTATGAAAGACCAAGACTTTAGCCTCATTCATCAAATGAGTCACTGTACCTTCCTCCCTAAAGGAATTAAATAATTTTACTTGAAGGGGGGTTAAAATGTCGAAGTATTTTTTATAGAATGCTGCCGTGAACCCATCGGGGCCCAGAGCTTTATCAGCTCAGAGTTCTTTTATCGCCTGTTTGACTTCCCCCTCGCTAATTTCCCCCTCTAAGGCCTCTCTATCTTCCCTTGACAACCGGGCAGATTTATCTCCCTTAGATAAGCACATTGAGCGTCCCCATTTGGGTGTCCGACGAATATAACTTCTGATAATAGTCCCTAAAGACTTCTCCCATGCCCTTCGTGGTGGTTAGCAACTCTCCCTGCAATGTTTATAATCCCTTAATGTGCGCTCCTGCTGCTTCGCTTTCAATTGCCTAGCTAAATATCTATCGGCTTTATTAGCCTTCATATAATGATGGTGACGAAGATACAGAAGGCTTCTCTCCGCTTTTTTAGTACGCAGCGCATCTAGCTGTCCTTCTACATGTTGCAAAGCTCTTTTCAACCGTAATGAGGGAGAGCGAGCAAGTTCCCCCCCTTAAGTCCACTATTTTCAACTCCAGTTCTTTCTCCCAGGCATATCGCTATTCTTTGGACACTTTCAAAGCTATCACCTGTCCCCTTATCACGGCCTTAAAGACCTCCCACGCTGTGCCTAAACTTACCTCCCCAGTGTCATTAAGGGCCCAACACTCCTCTATATTTTCCCTAATTGCGTTTCCCACCACCGGGTCTTGAAGGAAACCATGCGGTAACCTCCAACGCCAAAGTCCCAACCTCTTTTCCAGAGTGTGCAATTCTATCCACACCGGCGCATGATCCGACAAAGCAATGGGCCCCACTTCCATATCATGTACATGCCCCAGCAACCCCACCGCTGCCCAAAAGTAGTCGATCTGCGATCATGTATTGTACACATGTGAGTGGCAGGTGAACCCACTTTGTTGTCCCTTCAGAGCCCTCCACACATCACAAAGCACCCCAGTTGACATTCAAAGTGTTGCGTATGTAAAATTGCAGCCCATCATTAAAAGCCACCAGAACTCCTGCTTTTTTATCAGCCGAATTAGATTGTACCATTGTCTTGTACCCCCAGAGGCGTACCTTAGCTTTGTCCCGCAGTCTAATGTGCGTTTCTTACAAGAGCAGGATATCTTCCCCTTTCCCTTCTTAAGAAGTCTTCCACCTCTTCACCGGGGCGTTAAGGCTGTGAACATTAAAAGTCAGTAACCTCAGCTTCCCCATGTATGTTAGCCCCTATCAGTGAGAACATCTTCATTTAGGCATTGCAACCTCACCGGTCTCCCCCACCCTCTCCCAACCACCCCCCTCTATCCCCAACTCCCCCCAACACTAACCCAAGGAGGGCCCAGGTACCTAAGGCTGCTAGGACGTTCCGTCCTTCGCACCTGCCCCTCAGTAAACTCGGGTATAACACCCCAGGGAATCCTAAACCCTGCATATTGTTACCAATCCTCTCGTAGAGTTCCGGCGTGAAGACCCTTGCCGGGACGCCAACCCATTGACCAGTGCTGCGTTAAACCCAATCTGTAGACTGACCATTCTCAACCACATCTTCTCTCTTAGTGCTTTTTTCGGCGCTGGATCTCCTTCCATCCCGAAAGCCGTTTGCTGTGAAGATCCTGTTGTTGCTACCGCTTGTCGCACCCCTTGTCTTCCTGGATGCCCATCAACTGTAAACCCTCATCACATGATGTCACCCTCCTTGGCTTGCCTTCCCAAGTGAAGAGCAGACCAAACGGGAAGGTCCATTTCTATCTAATCTTCCTGTGGACCAACTCCCTGGTCACCGGAGCCATCGCCCTTCTCTTCTGCAGAGTCGCTTGTGAGAGGTCCTGGAATAGGTACACTTCTACACAATTCATTTTTATGTGGTCCATTCCCCTGGCCTTGCTAAGAATTTCCTCTTTTTGCGGGTACGATGACATCGCTACCAACACATCTCTGGGACGTTCCCCCCCCCGGTTCGCCTGTTCTCCTAGGGCCCACACGATGGACCCTGTCTATCTTAATTGCCTCTGCCTCTTCTTCATCCAGAATGTCCCGAAACACCTCCTGAACCGCCTTCTTCAGGTCCTTCTCCTCCACCGACTCAACCATATTCTTTATGCGGATGTTCGCCCTTTGGGACCGATTCTCTAAGTCCTCACACTGTAACTCAGGGGCACCAGTTGCTCCTGCGTGATGCTACATTGCTGGAGTTCTTCCTCCGCATTCTGAACTATCCTTTCCAAGGTGTCCGTTCGCTCCTGAACCGCCTGCCTTATGTCCTCCTTCATGCTAGCGAACTGTTCGTGAAACGTGGACATGAACGAGTCCTGCAGATCTTTAAAGCAGACCTGCATGTCCGCCCTCGACACTTGCAGTCCCTGCGAGGCTGCTTGGCCCTGTACCTCCGGGCCCTCCACCTGTGTCTTCCCGCGCTGGGCGCTCGCAGTGTCCGACCACATCTGGACCAGACTCGGGTCGTGCTTTGAAGAGGCGGAGAGCTACCCAGAAGGGCCTCCCTTTCCTTTGCTTTTAGACATCTAGCTCCAGGTACCGAGCTCCTTTCTTGTCTTGCTCCTTCCTTCACCCCAGGAGCAAGTCGAGCTCCCTCGCCTCCGTGGGACTCATTCACCGAAGCTCCTCCGGGCCACCCTGCGTAATCTCCCTCCTTTCAGATGCTCTCTCCCCGCGACAATAGAACCCAAATATCTTCGCTGGACACCTCTGACAACCCTCTGATCCGCCAATAAGAGGTCCGTCAGTATCACGCCTCGGTCCACCTTTTCCGCCAGAATGCCTCTTGGTGTCCCTTGCAGCCACAGCTGTAGTCTCTCCGTCCCTGTGTTATTTTCACTTCTCACAAAGAGGCGCATACATCGAGTGTAAAAGTCCCCAGGCGGACAGTTACATTACAGGATCTTTTACTGTTGTCCCTCTGCCTGGGTTTGATGCAAAATCATAATCAGCAAACAGTCTCACATCTGGGTGACCAAATCACAGATTCCTCCTGCCGCCACCTTGTCACGCTCACCTCAGCACATGATCTTCTTTCCCGGGGCCGGTGGCTCTCCTCTCCCTCCGGCTACATGCCGAAGGCTCCGCGCCGAGCTCTGGATCTCTGGGGCCCCGGACCAGCGTAGCTCCGGCCAGGGATCCCCACAACCCCACCGAGGTCCAGATGAGCGTGCAGCGTCTGCCACCACCGCAGGTCTACTCTACGGAGGGCAGCCCGGGGCCCGCTCCATGTCCCCACACCCATACCCTACCTGCAGCCCGCGCGTCTCTTCCTCGCTGCCAAAGGTGCCACTGTGCCGGTCCCAACTCCTGTTACAACTCCCCCCTCCTCTGCGGGGAGGGGGGGGGGGAAGTCTCCGCTGCCCTCCTCCCAGTTAGGCTTCCTTCCGCGGCGCTCACCGCGCTGTGCCCTGCAGGCTCGCGGCCTCAGCAGCACCGCCTCCGCTCTCTCCTCGCCGCGGGTTGCACCTGCTCCGATCACCACACCGGGTTTCACGCGGAGTTGCTCTTCACAACCCCCAGGGCCCATATGTGGCCACGGGTCGGGGTCAACACCAGCAAAGCCTAATTGTGGTACTTATTATCAGCGGCCTGCCGGGAGAGACCTCTACTCGCGTCTCCTCTCGCCAGCCGCCATCTTGAGAGCGTGTGTGCTTGTTCCTTGAGGGGCTCTCTTCTGGGGAAGGCTTTGTTCTTTTTTCCAGTCATTTGAATCCTCATTGGCTTGGCGTTCAAGTCGCATTCTGTAACCTGCACCTAGAAAAGAAGCTTCATACTTAACCAGTTTATTTTGGTTTCCTGGATACTATTTCAGAAAGAAAACACCATGCGTTCTTAACCCCCACCCCAGGTTCCATAGGCTGAGTAGTGTGGGCTCGCTTTGCTCTTATTACCATTTAGGGTAGATCCCTACCTAAATAATAAATCACAGACCAATTATGTTTATGGAAACGTAGGCCCTAGGCATTTTATTTTCTTACAGAAAATACATAACAAAAATCAATACACTGCCATATGCTTTTGGGCACCTTGTGTCCAGTTTCGAAGTTGCCCAAGGCTCCTCCCGAGTCCTTGTTACCCCCGGGCCTTCGTTCCTTCGTTCCTGGGCACATGCCGCCTACGACTTGCTTTGGACCGTGTACCGAAAGAGTACTCGGCGTTCCGGCTCCTGCCTGCTTCCTTCATCTTCTGTTATCCTTGTTGGGTGGCAAACGTTTTTCCTTCCCCTTGTCCAGGCACTAAGAGCCTACCCGAGAGAGGTGAGCTCTTTACCTGGTTTGTGCCGCCTCTCCTTTCCCGGCTTACTTATACCCCCCAGTTCCTTCTTGGGGGCCGGGTTTTCCCCCCCGGCCCTTGCTGTTATGTTTCACACCTTCCCCAGGTGCTGTTTCCTGCCCTTTCCTGGGCTTTTGTTTCTTGTGGTGCCATTCGGATGCCCCTCCCTACTGCTTTCGTGCTGTTTCCCCCCACGCCTAAACTCCCAGGCCCTCCATCGGCCCGCATTTCATGCGGCCCGGGGCCTGGGGCAGAGTTGGTTGCGATTCACCCCTTAAGGGTCCTTCTGTTTTGGGGTTGAGTCCATTCGCAGCCAGGTCTCGACTTCATTTTCCCTTCGATTTTCCTTTGTGGCTTCTCCTGCAGTGCTGCATCTTTTTCTAGGGTTTCTGGGTTCTTGAACCAATTTTCTGGAATTCTTGATTAGGGTCTCCTTTGACCATAAATGGGTTGTTTTCTGCCAAATCCACATCCGCGGGTAGAATTGAGACTTGCATATCTTTTCCCAATACACATGGATTGCCTATTGACCTAGTCGTTTTGGTTTCTATGGGATCTTTCTACTCCTCTGCAACTCTTGTAAAGTGACTGGGTGGGTCCTTAGCATCCACTGGACATTTTCCCTGCATCCAGTGTTGGTGCAGTGAGTTTTGGACCAACGACTAGACTCTTCGCTCTTCCCTATGATTAAGTTGTGTCTTCCACTTCTGTGAATGCTTATTTACATTGTTACTACTTTTCCTAAATTTGGATTTCGCAGATGACGTTTTTTTTTTTAATTCACGAGCCAATTTGAAGTGCAGCTCAAAGGTGCCTGTGTCATTACACTGGCTTATGGATGATATATATATTTCGAGGGGATTGGGTCCTCCGACGTATTCCATATCTATGACATGTAATCACCACAGCTGTGCTGCTTCGGGAACTTTTTTCGGCGTCTGCGTCCTGCGTCGATGAGCCGTCGTCGAGGGCCTCCTCTGACGTCATCCGATGTGATAAGTAGGACGCACGACGCCCGTAGCCTCAGTTCCGTTTTTTCCGCGAACGTGTTGCTTCGTGAATCTCGGTTAATGCCTTGACTCGGAGTTCTGTTCTTCTCGGTTCTTCAAACCTGTTCGTTTTGTGAAAATCCTTCGTGTGAAGATGTCTCTTACTTCGTCTTCGACCCTGAGTCCGGGTTTCAAGAAGTGCGGGGTGTGTGGGCCCAAGATGTCGGTGACGGACTCGCACGACGCCTGCCTCTGGTGCCTCGGGGAGGCCCACGACACGGATGACTATCGACTGCCAGTCGCTCACGTTCAAAGCCTTACGCGAACGTAAGAAGAAGTTGTCGGTAGGTCGGGTGTCCATGCCCAGGAAGTCGAAGTCTGCGGGGCTTTCGACGGATGATTCGAGGCGTGACTCTCCGTGTCATCGTCCGAAGTCTCGTGGGTCTCCTTCTAGGAGTCGGTCTCGCCACTCATCAGCCTCTTCGAGGCATTCTCGGAAGCGCCGACACCGGTCGTCTTCCAGGTCCTCTTCGGAGGACTCTGCCCGGCACGTCGCTTACCCCACCAGCTGTGCGACGCCGGAGGAATGGGCTTCCTTCGGGAAGAAAATGCTGGCGATTCTTGAGTCGCAGGGTACTAAGCCGTCCGCGCCCCCGAGTTGGGTCGGTCGTGAGAGGTCGAGAGACACCGCTCGCAAGAGTGGTCGGCACGAGTCACGGGAGAGGTCCCGTTCGGACAAGGAGACTCGTTCTCGACGTACCCATTCCAGGTCCTGGTCCTCGACGCGTTTGAGACCGTGTGCACCTGTGAGGTCTTCGAGGAAGACATCGACGTCTGAGGCGTCGAGGGCGTCGACAGGCTTTCTCGAGGCTCCGGCTCCGAGGAAGTCGTCGAAGCTGTCGACGCTCAGGTCGTCGAGGGACACGCTCGGGGCTCCGGCCTCGAGGGCTGTGTCGACGCCACCGATGCTGGAGGCGCTGCATCTGACGTCGGCGCCGATTTCCTCGACGCCGATTCGATCGACGCCTTTCGTGTCGGAGGTACCCCGTGGCACGGGAGAACCCCCTAGGAAGGCTCTGGTTAAGAGCAAGCACTCTCGGGAGCCTTCTTTTCGCCACCTGGACTATATTTCAGAGGCGGATGAGGATTCTGATGGCCTGGTTCCTAGTCAGGTTCCAGATTAAATTGTCTCGGGCCATAGTCAGTTTGACGATTTGAGACAGTCACTGCATGATGCCAGTGGACTGGACACCTCTCCGGAGGTGGAGTTTTGTAGGCCTGAGCCTGGCTCTCATGCCGATTCCTCGTACCGGCGCCTTATGGCTAGGGTTTCTGAGTACTTGGGATGGTCTGCTCCCCCAGGGGAGTTTGTGCAGGATGATCTGACGGACATCCTTGATGTTGGTCCCCCAACTGATCCGGTACTGCCGTTCCATATGGCTTTACAGAGAAGGGTGGCGGCGGCTTGGACTGCTCCGGAGAGTCTCCCGGCGGTGGGCAGATCCTTGTTGCGAAAATGCCATCCAGCCAGTAGCGACCCCTGCTACTTGACCAGGCACCCCACTCCGGAGAGTTTGGTGGTGCAGGCGTCGTACCCTACCATCCCTCCTGATAGGGACGACAAACGTTTTGATGGCTGGGCGAAGAATGTGTTTTCTTCTGGTGGTATGGCGCTTCAGGCGGCCAACTCCATTTGTGCCTCGTCTCGTTTCACACACACTCTGTGGAACTGTGTTGCATTAGCGGCTGAACATATTCCTGAAGGGGACGAACGGGATGGTTTCCTTGCTATGGTCAAGGATGGTATGGAGGCCATGTGTGAGTCCGTTCAGTCGGGTTTGGACTTAGCTGAATGCGTCAGTAGGTCCATGGCGGCGAGCACCGTAATACGCAGGTTTGCCTGGTTGCGGAAGTCGGGGTTTGCTCCTGATGTGCAGTCCCGGCTCCTCAACATGCCCTTTGACGGTGAACACCTTTTTGGCAGCAAGGCTGACGAGAGCCTTGAGAGGTTGCAGACCTCAAAAGCTGCAGCGAAGTCATTGGGCGCTGCAGTTCGCCAACCTCTGCCTTTTCGTCCTAGGGGACAGCAGTGGAGGGGTGGTTCCTTTCGCTATTACTCCTTCAGTAAAGCGAGAGGACCTGGCAGTCAAAGAGGCCAGTGCAGGGGTACCAGAGGTGGACGACAGGGTACCCGTGGTGCCAAGGCCGCTCGGGCAGTTGCCTCTTTGCCCTCAGGTAACGCCGCAGCCGCTCCCATTCAGTCATGAGGCCATGTCCCATGGTTCGCCGGTTGGGGGAAGGCTGGCGCAGCATCTTGTAGAGTGGCAAGCCATTACTTCAGATGTGTGGGTTCTGGAGATCATAACCCACGGCTACTGTCTTCCCTTTCGGCACAGGCCTCGCGACAATCCACCGGGGAACCTCTCTTTGCAGAGTCCGGATCCGCTCCTTGCGCAGGAAATTCAAGCCCTGCTGGAGAAAGGCGCCATAGAACTGGTGCCTGTAGCGGAGAGGAACAAGGGATGGTATTCCCCTTATTTTTTGATTTCGTAGAAAGACGGGGGATTGAGACCCATCATGGACTTGCGCGGTTTGAACAAACTCCTCAGGAAGGACAAGTTCAAGATGGTTACTCTCTCTCAAGTCCTCCAGACCCTTCAACTTCAGGACTGGTTGGTGTCACTCGACCTCAAGGATGCTTACTTCCATGTGCCGATCCATCCCAAGCACAAGAAGTACCTGAGGTTCGCGGTTAACGACTCGCACTTTCAGTTTCGGGTCCTGCCGTTCGGATTGATCTCCGCCCTGAGGGTTTTCACCAAGCTCATGGAGGTGGTGGCAGCGCATCTCAGGCAAGGGGGGGATTCACGTCTACCCCTACCTGGACGATTGGTTAATCAGAGGGAGCTCTCCCGAGCAAGTCCTGGATCATCTGTCCGTCACCTGCCACTCCCTTCACAGGCTGGGCTTCTCCCTCAATTTAAAGAAGTCCCATTTGACGCCAACACAGCGGCTCCAGTACATCGGAGCAGTGCTCGACACTTCCCTGGGGAAGTGTTTTCCTCCCCAGGTGAGGGCTCTTCACATTCAGCAGATGGTGCACAAGTTTCAGCATGCCCAGACGCTCCCAGCGTTCGAGTTCTTGAGGTTGCTCGGCCTCATGGCATCCTGCATTCTTCTGGTGCCAGAGGCTCGCCTGCGGATGAGATCTTTGCAGTGGGCACTCAAGACGCAATGGTCGCAGTCCTCCGGCAGGATGTCGGGCCCGGTTCAGGTGCCGCCCTCGGTCGCCCGGGACCTTCTGTGGTGGGCCGTCGAAGGCAACTTGATGAAGGGGGCTCCATTTTGGCTTCCCTGGCCGGAGGTGACGATCATGACTGATGCATCCCTCACGGGTTGGGGAGCTCATGCCAACGGGCTGACAGTCAGCGGTCGTTGGTCTCCGTCGGAGTCCAGACTCCATATCAATCTGTTGGAGCTGAGGGCCGTCAGGCTTGCTCTGAAGGCTTTTCTGCCGACTGTGCGAGGAAAGTGTCCTGATCCTGACGGACAACACAGTGGCCATGCACTACCTCAACAAAAAGGGGGGGGCATGGTCACTTCCTCTGTGCAGGGAGGCGATGCAGTTCGAGTTCTGGGCCATCCATCAGGAAGTTTGGATCTCGGCAGTTCATCTGGCCGGAGACGAAAACGTGACGGCGGACGCTCTGAGCAGGCAGAGCACGATCTCTCACGAGTGGGAGTTGGCTCAGGAGATTCTCCTGGAGATCTTCACCCTTTGGGGGACCCCTCAAGTGGATCTCTTCGCCTCCAGTGTCAACCGGAAGTGCGAAAGGTTTTGCTTGCTGGAATTTCCTCCAAAAGGACCCTTAGGAAGCGCGTTCGTGGTGGAGTGGTCATTCCCGCTGCTGTACGTGTTTCCTCCAGTCCCCGTCATCCCGCAAGTGCTGCGGAGGTTACGGAAGTTCGGTTCCCGGATGATCCTCATTGCTCCGGCGTGGGCTCGGAGGACGTGGTACCCGGACCTTCTCGACTTATCCATCTGCCCTCCGCGTCGTCTTCCCTACCGAGACGATCTGCTCTCACGGGAGGGGGGTCAGGTTCTCCATCCAGAGGTCAGATCCCTCAACCTTCACGCTTGGCTTCTGAAAGGTTGAGGTATAGGGATTGGGACCTCCCTGAAGACGTGATGGAGGTGTTGCTTTCGGCCCAAAGGCCAGCAACAAAGTCTCTGTACTGTTGCCGTTGGCGTAAGTTCTGCGACTGGTACAGAGTTCAGAATGTGGATCCTTTTGCATGTGACATCCCCATGGTTCTGTCCTTTTTACTTTCTTTGGCCCACAGGGGCTTGCAAGTGGGTACCATTAAAGGTTACCTGGCGGTGCTGTCCATCTTTAAGCGCTCGTCTGAAGAGTGTTCTTACTTTAAAATCCCTTTAATTTCACAGTTTCTGAAAGGGCTCACTAATGTGTTCCCTCCGTCACCTTTCCTGGTGCCCGGTTGGGATTTAAACCTTGTTCTTAAGTTTCTTATGGGCGCTCCGTTTGAGCCTTTACATTCTTGCCCTTTGAGGCTGTTAACTCTGAAAACTGTGTTTTTAGTTGTGGTTACTTCCGCTCGCAGAGTGAGTGAGTTACAGGCACTTTCAGTTAAGCCACCCTTCACTGTATTTCACAAGGAAAGGGTTGTCCTTAGAGTTCGTTCTTCTTTTCTTCCGAAGGTAGTGACGGAATTTCATTTGGCCCAGAAGGTTGTTCTTCCGGCATTCTATCCTCCTCCGCATCCTGGTAAGGAAGAGGAGAGGCTCCATAGGCTTGATCCTAGGAGAGCTTTAAGCTTTTATGTTTCACGCATGTCCCGGGTCAGAGTGGACGATCAACTCTTTATTGGTTACGCTGGAAAGCGTTTGGGGCAAGCTGTGACGAAACAGACTTTGTCTCGCTGGATTATTTGGCCATCCCGGAGTGCTACCGCTTGGAGGGTAAGGACCCACCGGCTGGCTTGCGGGCCCATTCTACCAGGGGTATGGCTGCGTCTACTGCCCTGCAGAGGGGTGTTCCTATTCGCAACATCTGTGATGCAGCCACCTGGGCTTCTGTACATACATTTGTACGTCACTATTCCCTCGATTCCATCCAAGCACAGGATCTGGCCTTTGGCAAGGCGGTCCTTTGCTCTGCTATTTGATTGGCTATTCTAAATTTTGATTCTAAATTCTTTCCCTCCTCCTTGCTCTGGTACTGCTTTGGGAGTCTGTCATAGATATGGAATACGTCGGAGGACCCAATCCCCTCGAAGAACAAGTTACTTTCTTACCTGGTAACGTTCTTTCGATGGGATGGTCCGACGACGTATTCCATATCGCTCCCGCCCTGCCTTCCCTGCTGCAGAATTTCTTTTGCGATTGCAGCTTACGTTCCGGAAGGCTTTGTGTCTGACTGGCAGTTGACTAGTGTCACACGTTCTGGGGGAAAAAAACTACAATTGAGGCTACGGGCGTTGTGCGTCCTACTTATCACATCGGATGACGTCGGACGTCGGAGGAGGCCCTCGACGACGGCGCATCGACGTCATCGACGCAGGACGCAGACGCCGAAAAAAGTTTCCGAAGCAGCACAGCTGTGGTGATTACATGTCATAGATATGGAATACGTCGTCGGACCATCCCATCGAAAGAACGTTACCAGGTAAGAAAGTAACTTGTTCTTCTGATGCTTGTTAATCTGCTTAGAATCACATGCTGTGCATATGGTCCGACATCCAGTGGTAACCGCAGAGTATTGCATCTTGTCTTTCGGGGACCGAAAGGGGGCGTCAGCATAGGCGTGTCTGAAACACTATCCCTATCGTGAAGTGTGTAGTTCCCAAAATCCCTCGCGCGCCGAGGTCCGTCAGATTGTTTTTTTCAGCCCAGATAACTGGTCGCCCTGTAGCGGAGCTCTTCATGAGACATTGTTTATCTTACCGAATTGTCGGTTTAATCCCCGTTAAGTCACTTCGCCCATCAAGAACATCTTCGACGAAGACTACGGGGGAATCGCCTAAGATCCGGCGTTCGGACTTCCACGTAGTCGGGCCTTCTGGCCTGCCTACACAGTAGGGAGAGTGGGCTTGGGGTTTGCCATACTGCTATGATGTCTTTCCTCTCTTCCACTGCTTTACCTTTTGGTTTGGTCACCCTTCCCTTCTGCTATGGAAAGGACTGCATTTAGATTCTGCCCTGTGTGTAGGGTCAGATATCCGTGGAAAGACGAGCACACGTCGTGTAACGCTTGTCTCCCCCTAGAGCACGACGAGAAGCGGTGTTCGGCGTGTAAATTCCTTAAACCCTTAAGGAGCGCCGGTTGAAGCGGTGGGCCGCATACGGAATGTCAAGCGTGGAGCCTCCCTCCCCTGCCGCGACACCAGCCGAAAGTGACAGGGGTACATCGGATGACCAAACGTCCAACGCGGATGTTAAAGACCTTGAGGCTGACTATTCTAGAGACGCCACGCCCGTCCCGACCCTTTCAGGCTCGACTCCGGGCTTGCTACTGGGACCACACCCGGTGACAGGGAGTACAATCGCACCGCACAAAGCACACAACCCAAGCGCCCTCCTCGACGACTTCGTCGAAGAAGGCGAAAGCGCCATCGGATCGATCTGATCCAAAGCCTTCCCCACATCTGCAGCAGCGTATGACGACTGGGCATAACTAACATAACAAGGGCGCTACTCCCCAAACTACACACGCCGAAGTTTCTGAACAAGAAACTTCGACGGGTTCCAAGGTTTCCAAGTCCCGTACAGGCCCGAAAACTGCCAGTAGGCTTCTACCCGAGAAGCCATCCGCTGGCCCTTCTGGAGCCGCGGAAGACATTTTCACTGCCGACACATCATCGGAGGCGTTGTCTCCCGAAGATTCGGTGACTATCCGTAAGAGCATCAATAGGATTGCTACGGCAGTGGGCCTATTACCGGTTCCGCCCACAGTTATGGGCCAATTCGCCGAAAAGTTTTCCATGGATTTGGAAGACGATCCCGAAGACTCTTACGTAGAAAGCCAGGTACCCCTCTCAAGCACCCTGAGGAGATCCTCTCAACGCCTTAGGGCGGAGAACCCGGTTCCTACTCAGCTGGGTCCATTTGGGTCATCCAAGTGGACCACGGAGCAATTCAAGGGGTGTATGGGTCGGCTGGAGCAGTTTTTCAGGGCTTCTGATCAACCTCCGCCGAAAAGAGCTCGGGTAGACCCTAACCCTCAAACACAAGATGCCCAACACCTAGATGTCCAGCACCAAGTTGACTATCAAGAAGATGTCCAGATGTGTACGTATAGAGACATCTATACAGAAGAAGAGGCTTCTTTTCTGGACAACTATGGGGAAGATCAAGGGGCAACGGACAACTGGGAGGACACCCAGCAGGATGATCACAATTCCGATATCGTTTGCCTCGACTCTCCCCCATCATCCCGATTCGACAAGCTTCTCCGTTGGATGATCAAATGGCTTTCAACCACATGTTGAAAAAAGTAGCAGAATTCTTTGAAATTGCCACGCTTGAAGCCTTGCCCGAACAAGATTTTGCGGAGGACATTATTAATGAAAA
Source organism: Ambystoma mexicanum (assembly GCF_040938575.1). Lineage (NCBI taxonomy): Eukaryota > Metazoa > Chordata > Amphibia > Caudata > Ambystomatidae > Ambystoma > Ambystoma mexicanum. The sequence goes on from NC_090932.1 coordinate 1,304,861,516, forward strand.
TCCTCCGGCAAGCCAGTTTATCCCTCTCTTGAGCTCTGTAAAGAGACGGCTGGCTCCTTCCTTACTCACACCCGCTCAGACTAGAGCTGTGAACCCAAGGGTCAAAACTTTTCTGGCCCTCCCCCACCGACCCCCTTTATATCAAAGGACACGCAATCCCAGACTCGCTGGTGGTGACCAACAATCGCAAGAGAGCAGGGGTTTCCCTTGCCACGGGAGAGTCACCCCCGGACAAGGAGTCCAAAAAGTTGTATTCCTTAAGCAAACTGGTTACGTCGGCGGCGGCCTATACCGTCCGGATTGCCAATAACACAACGTTATTGGCAAGCTACGTCGATGCCCAATGGAACCTACTCCAGGAAGGCCTTCAGGAACCAACCAGAGCCAAGCTTCTCGCCATTGTCTCGGAGGGCAAACTTGCCAATCAGAATGTTGTAAAGAATACCATGGACACCGCAGAGACAGCAGGCAGGTCTCTCCCACAGGGTACTCTCCTAAAGAGAAACCTGTGGCTGCGCACGTCGGGCTTCAGGCCTGAGACCCAGGCATCCATTATCAACAAACCCATCGAAGAGGCCGACCTCTTTGGGAAGGCGGTAGACGATGCGTTGGAGACAGCCAAGGAGGAACACGAGACTATTAAGTCGCTGCACCAGATTTCCCAAAAACCCTCTTCACAGAGGGGCAGTAATTCTCGGCGGTCCTTTCGAGGACAAGCCTGCGCCGCTCAAAATAATTTCGGCACAGGCAACCTCAAGTCAACCTGCTGCAAGCCCCACTTACTACCCCGAGAGAGGTCGGAAGCGCGGAAAGAATAGAGGCAGAGGCTCCAATTCCAAAGGAGCGTCAACTTCGGTTCAGAAATGACCACCAAATCCAGGTCCCCTCCCATGTCTCCCCGGTCGGGGGGCGATTAACATCTTTCCTCAAGGCATGGGAGGGGATAACTTCAGACCAGTGGGTCTTAAAGACGGTCGCCCATGGTTACTGCGTGGAATTCGCCCGACCGCCACAGTTCAGACCGCCGAAACATCGACGCCTTTCACCGGAACATCTGCAGATCCTGATCCAAGAGGTGGAAGCGCTGCTGGGAAAGGACGCCATAGAAGCCGTCCTGATTCTTCAGGTAAACAAGGGTATCTATTCAGTGTACCTCCTTGTACCCAAAAAGGATCTCGCCATGCGTCCTGTTCTAGACCTGCGCCCAGCGAACAAATTCATAAGGCCCCAGAAGTTTCGCATGGTAACACTGCAAGAGGTGATCCCATTGCTAAAACAGGGGGACTTCATGACAACATTGGATATGAAAGATGCATATTTTCATATTTCAATGCTGCCAGCGCACAGAAAATTCCTAAGATTCGTGATTCAGGACAAACAGTACCAGTTCAAGGTTCTCCCCTTCGGCATAGCCTCGGCGCCAAGGGTGTTTACCAAGGTCCTGGCAGTGGCAGCGGCACACCTGCGCAGACTTTCAGTTCCAGTTTACCCTTACCTCGACGACTGGCTCATCACAGGGGACTCGTTCGACGCTTGTTTTTCGAACACCCAAAAGACAGTAGACCTACTGTTCAGCCTGGGATTTTCTATCAACGAAAAGAAATCCAGCTTCGTCCCCAGCCAAGAAAAACAGTTCCTGGGGGCTCTAATTCGTACGGAAGACGGTCTAGTCTTCCCTTCCAGCGAGAGGTTTCAGAACATGCTCTCTCAGGTTCCTCAGTATGTAGCCAGTCGAGAGGTGACGGTACGCAAAGCTATGCGTTTGCTAGCGATGATGGCGTCATGCATATACTCGGTTCCCCACGCGCGGCTGCGCATGCGTCCTATGCAAGAGTGGCTTAACAGCCAGTGGTGTCAGGCCAGGGGACAATGGGAAGATCTGATGTCTCGCCAGCCCTCGTTCTCTCTCTGCAGTGGTGGTCGAGGGAGAACCTCTTGAAGGGGAAAATCTTCACCACCCCTGCAGTGGAAGCCACTCTCACGACAGACGCATCTCTCACGGGGTGGGGGGGGGGCGGGCTCACCTGCTTCAAGAGACAGCGCACGGAGTGTGGTCCCCTCAGGTAGCGTCCAACCATCTAAATTTACTGGCGCTACTAGCAGTGTTCAAAGCATTGAAAGCCTTTCAGGAGCAATTGCAAGGGAAGAGAGTGCTGGTCCTAACCGACAGCACACCAGCAATGTATTACCTGAACAAACAGGGGGGCACTCACTCTCCAGGGCTATCCAAGCTATCCCAAAACATCTGGATATGGGCTCTCAAACACAAGATGTTCCTGATATCCCAACATGTTCCAGGGGAGCTCAATCTGCTGGCAGACGTACTCAGCAGAGATTTTCCTCTGCCAGAAGAGTACGAATGGCGACTGCACGAAGACATTGTATCCAACGTCTTCGCAGAATGGGAGTTTCCAGAGATCGACCTGTTCGCTACTCAGCAGAACGCCCAATGCCAAGATTACGCCTCCAGGTACCCCCAGAACCGATCCAAGGGGAACGGTCTCTGAATAACTTTGTCGGGAAAGTTTGTCTACGCTTTCCCCCCCCCGAATCCCCCCCCACGACTCCCCTCTCAACAGGATGGTACACAAGATGCACCAGGAACCAGTCACCATGATTCTGGTGGCTCCCATGTGGGCCCGCCAACCTTGGTTCGCGCACCTGATGGAAATATCCCTCTCCCCACCAGTCAAGCTGCCCTGCCTGTACAACATGTTGTCTCAGGACGGAGGGGGGAGACTCTGCACCCATGCCCACAAACTCTGAACTTAGCAGCCTGGCTCCTGAGGTCTTAGAGTTCGGACACCTGCAACTCCCTCAAAGATGCATGGACATACTGAGGGAGGCAAGAAAGCCTAACACATGTTATTGCTATGCCAGCAAATGGAAACGTTTTGTCTGGTGGAGTTCCAAAGGCGTCAATCCTACCGATTGCTCGCCTTCACACATTGTGTTATATCTAACCCATCTGTTGAACTCTGGGTTAGTCTTCAATTCCTTAAAGGTTCACCTAGCGGCGTTGTCAGCCTACACCACGTCACAGCAGAAGGTGTCGTGGTGGAAAATACCTGTGATTAAAGCCTTTATGGAAGGGGTTAAAAGAATGTATCCCCCCCATCACTCACCCAGCCCCTGGGTAGGACCTAAATGTGGTTTTAACTAGGCTCATGGGACCCCTTTTGAGCCTATGCATAAAGCTAGTCTGAAAGACCTGACCTACAAGACAGCCTTTCTGGTAGCTATCACTTCTATCAGAGTTGGCGAACTACAGGCCCTCTCGGTTTTGGACCCCTTTGTTACAGTCCACATAGATAAGGTAGTTCTGCGCACTCATCCCACATTAGCGGCGAAATTTATTTCGAAGTTCCATGTCAACCAGTCAATCGAACTACCCACGTTCTTCCAGAGACCTACTAACTTGGCCGAAAGAAGCCTTCACACACTAGATGTGCGCAGGGCACTCATGTTCTACATGGATAGATCTAAACCACTGAGGAAAACTAAACAATTCTTTGTTTTAGTGGCAGCTTGTAGAGAAGGGGACCCTGACTCTAAATCAGCAATATAAAGGTGGGTTGTCAAATGCATCACACTATGTTACACTCTTGCAAAGAGAGAACAGCCCTTCAAGACTAGAGCACATTCTACTTGAGGCACTGGGGCATCCATAGCATTCATTGCAAATGTTCCCCCTAGAGTCCACTTGCAGAGCGGCAACCTGGAGTTCTGTACACACCTTTACAAAACACTATTGCCTAGACACTCATTCTAGTTCTTATTCTCAGGTGGGACAAGCAGTACTAAGACATCTTTTTTCTACTGTTCCTTCTCACAGCCCACCTCCAACTCCGGGTACTGCTTGCTAGTCTATGCACAGCATGTGATTCTAAGCAGATTAACAAGCATCAGAAGACATGCATTACTTACTGTACTACACACGTCACGATAGGGATAGTGTTTCAGACACGCCTATGCCGACGTCCCCTTTCTGTCCCCAAAAGACCAGATGCAATACTCAGCGGATACCACTGGATGTCGGACCATATGCATAGCATGTGAATCTAAGCAGATACAATCGTCAGAAATGCAATCATCAGAAATGCTTTTACGGTAAGTAATGCATGTCATATATATATAGAATGTTAGTGGTTGCATAACCTTCACCAGAAGCCTATGCAAAAAAACCACCTTGACACCCATTCACCAATGTATTTTAACCCTGGACCAATGACGACCCAGCAACCCCAAAGCACAATCAGCCTTTTTTGGAGTGGGACGCACCATCTAGAAGTGAAAATGGCCAACATGGCTCCAGGAAGACTGAGAAACTCACCAAGAAGTTTCATATGGTTCGAAGGGCAGCCAGCCAGGAGAAAGCTGTCCCATTAAGGAAACAATGGTGAAGGCGACCCAAGACGCCCAGACAAGCTGCATAGGTGGGGCAGTGATGTCCCACAACCATTCTGGATGGCAGTTTTCTTTCTCAGGGCACACAAACAAGGCAGTAATTTGGAAAGGCAGTGATAAAATGGCCTGGAAATGGCCCCACAACAGGCATCCCCACCCATCCAGTGTCGAGGAGTGGGGGACGAAGGTAGCCTAGCAAGGGATGTCAAACAGTTAAAAGGAAAAAAAGGTTGCCAAGGGTAATGACGGAGGACCCAGAAATTATGGCTAGACCTGATCCTAAAATTGCAACAGCAGCAGCTTTGTGACAAAACTCTTCCAGCAGCAGGACAGCAACCCACCTAAATCCCAGCAGAAATGAGGCATTGTAAGAGCCTCCCCTGGGTATACCCAAACACGTAAGCCCTTCAATCATACACCAGGGCACACCCACAGGTTTTGGCAGCCAGCCAAACGGGCTGTCCTTAATTTAAAAAATAATCCAAACACTCGGGTCCACCCACACAGAATGTGTGTTATGGCTTCTATGATGTGGGACAGGTCTAAACCAGTCCACACCACTACTGAGGGTGAAGGTCTGAAGAAGTTGCAACCACTTGATCTACTCCCATGTCTAATTATTTCTGTGCACGAATGTTTGCTGCCGGTGTGATGTTAATCCGCTTTGCCTCGACTATTAAAGCCCTGCAAAGGATGACTTCTCCCCTTGGGTTGGTGGGACCAATCGACCTCAAGACTAACATCTGGACATCCCCTCGGAGCTGGCTGTACTTCTGCTGCTGCAGGAACTGATTGCCAGGGAGAAGAACACCGGAATCTAGTGTCTCGTCTTTAAGTCGAACCTGAGCTCCAGGAAGATCCTCTGACTCCTATGAAGCAGGACTGACCGAGCCTGAACCACCTCAACAGAGTGCTTGACCCCAGATGCGTGGAAAGCCCATAAGGTAGCTGAGATCCGCGGTGGTGCTATTCGCGAGAAGCTGTAGTGCAGGAGTCCTCCCTCTTGAGGCCCAGGAACAGGATCTGCCATACTACAACTGGAACAGAAGCCAGATGGAACGAATTTCTTCAGACCTAAGGTACTGTAAATGAGGTACTTACCTCTTGTCGTGTCGCCTTGCTAGCTCTCAGTTGAGACTTGTCTTGGTTGCCTGTTGCAGAGTTGCTTGCAGCTTTGCCCCTCGCAAGCCTCCCAGCTTGTGGCCCAACAGTGATTTCATTTTCTACAAAGACTTCTAAAACATTGTGCAAGACTTTTAACTTAGCTACCAGAAATGCTTCAGCTCACCTAGACTTTTGCTCAATTAACACTGGCTGGTCTGCTCCCTGAAAGACTCTTCTAACCTCTGATTTTGTGCTTTAACTATCCCTCAACAAAAGGGACCCATTCTTCTATAATTTGTGTAGCTGGAAAAGGGTAAATTTAATTTGCATTGGAGGGGGGGGGGTTCAAAAGTACTGAACTGCTTAAGACTATTTGTTAATCATTGTTTTATTCCCTCATCTTTTCCTTTTGACACTAACCTCAGTATTGCTCTACATGTGCCAGTGATATATCAATGTCCACAGTATTCTAGTTATTGAAGTCGTGTAGGAAGTATGTGTCGCATCCCAAATGGGTATCTACTGATTTAAAGAAACTGAGTTTGTATTTTGAAGTATATTTTTGTGTTGCATATATTTGCTCCCTTTTAAATAAGGCTTACTCAACTGACTGTTAAATTAATAAATTGTTTAATCAAGAAACCTTGAGTGTTTATTTGAATACCTGTCACTGTAAATCTCTGTTACAACCCTACAGCTCACATTGACCCCTCTTGAGATAAGCCTGGCTGCTCAGTCACTCTACCAACTTGTGTAGTACATGCTTATACCAAAGGTTGGGTTAACTATTGCCAAGAGGACAAGGCTGGTTCAGTCTCCCACAGGGTACTGCATGCAATCTTGCCTAACAGTCCTCCTAACCTATAGATGATTATTACAGAAGCAATTAATGAACTTCCGTTGTTGGGCTGGTTTCATAAGTGGAAGTTTCGCAAACCTCCCATGGGTTGAGGCATTTCTGTTATCAAGCAGTTGTACTTATGGGAAAAACACATTTACAAGGGTATTGATTGCACCTGCTTCACTAATGAACATAATCAAAAGTGTATTTAATCACATTATTTAGTAACACCTGATGCTCAGTGTTTCAAGCTATGCACTCTTTCTCACAGCATTAGTTACATATTATTTAAATGTTAGTATGTGTTACCATACATAAGTAAATTAAAACAAAACAAAAACCACATATTCAATCAGTAACAAAAATAGATGTTTCAAGACATGAAAGGAAAAGAAATTGAAAATGAAAGCACAGTTTAGTCTACAATTGGAATTAGGAAATTGTACATGTAGAGAAAGGACTCTCTAGATCTGGCGTTAATTCAATCCTGGTGGGCTTTACAAATAGAAGATTGGCTACTCGTAGTAACAATGTACCTACTATTGCTGTCCCTACTAAATTAAAGAGACCTAATACCCGTAAAAATATTACTTCTGATGCACCCAATATGGGGAGTAAAGAACTATGGCATAGTTACCTTTTGGGACACTACTGGCTACATGACATTTTGACACCCAGTCCCTTTCCCGGGATTATAGCACCTTCACACATGAGAGTTGCCTGAAATCAGCGAAACGTCAATGTAATCGCAGAAGGACCGGTCCTGATGCGAGGAACAAAACTCGAGGTCCAGGCCCTAGGATATACGGTTTCTAAGATATTTGCACCTCAATTAATTGCACCATGCCAGGGTTAGGCCACAGGTGGGGAGAGAGCATGGATGGTCCCAGTATGCAGCAGCATACCAAATCTTGCCCCCAAACCCCCACCCCCTCCCACCCCCCCAATCTCCCCACCCAACGTCTGCTGCGGGGTATGTCAAATGGCCTTGCACGCCCATTCTCAGTGCAGTTTCCTTCAGGGTGCAAAGCACATCAAGCGATAAGTGGATTGGAACAGCGACCTACGGGATCAGTGTTGTCGTGTCCGTCTACAGAACCCATTCGGAGAACGGGTACTTCTGCTAGTATTTCATGAATATCAATCACGAAAATTGAAGTAACATTTTCTTCACATTGTAATAAAGGCACAACCAACCAACAAATGATAGTGTAGACACATGGAAGCATTTGCCACTTATATTTAACGTTGGCATTTAAGATTTTCTATTTCTAATTGTTTTCATTTTTCTTTCCTTTTATGTATTGAATATTTTTTTTATTTTTTAAAAAAATCTTTTTCTGATTGAATGTATTCTTTTTTTGTTGCTTATTTATGGTTGTGAGACTAAATCTATACTAACATTTAAGGAATATGTAATTAATGTCCTTCGGAATAACGCATAGCTCGAAACATGCGTAAGCATAAATCCATCATGAGACATGAGACATGCGACAAATAGAGTATGGAGGTGTTATTAAATAAGAAGTAATTCAACAGATTTTGGATTACATGTATCAAAGCAGGTGCAATAATGGGATTCCTCCTAAACAGAATTTGGATTTATTTTAAGGAATTTCTTTTAAAAAATAATATTTGTCCTCTATCCTAATGCCAACATCTAGGCTTTCAGCAACTTACAAAAGTTTATAGGCCCTGTATGGAGACATTGAAAGGGGGTGAAGGGATGAGAGGGAAATGCAATTGTGGGGTGTGCAATAAGGGCCAGAGTAGGCAGGAGAAAAGATAAGAAACATGGGTGAAGGGAATTGTTTCAACAAAAATACGAAAGTAGTAAGTTAGGGGTAAGAATTGGCATAGTGGGATAGAATGGAATCACTTTTTAGTTGTATATCACATTCCTCAAACTGAATAGTTTCCGGCTGTGCTTTTCGTGGAAATGCACTGATCAGAGGTTGTGTTTGGAAGTGAAATTCGAAGTGATAGAAATTCGAAGTGATAGCCAGGGGTATAAGTGTTTGACAAGTGGGTTTGGGGACTCAAGAGGGGGGGGGAGGTGCCAGGACCCACTGGAGACATTCCAGGTAAGTAAATAACTGCATCTCACGTTTTCTACTGTTATCCAAAGCATCGCCCCTCCTGCCCACAATTTACGATGGATTACTGTCAACAATATTTGTTGTCTTTAATTTGTCTTTGCAGGGCCCGTTGGTATTCCATGGAGATGGCTGGAATTGTGTGCTACACTGGGGCAAACATCATAACGCAGGCTCGTGAATTGATTGAGCAGATTGGGTGAGTGATTGTACAGAATTAAGCTTGAAAGCATGCATCCCACCAATGTTTTAGTGTTGCTGTACTCTCAAGTTGCTTTCCCACAACTTGATGTACCTTATACTGATCTATCAGATGTTGACTCTCGTTCTTTCCCAATTCAGGCGGCCGTTGGAGTTGGATACTGATGGAATTTGGTGCGTCCTCCCTAACAGTTTTCCAGAAAACTTTGTCATCAAATCTTCTAATGCAAAGAAGCCAAAAGTGACCATCTCTTATCCAGGTGCAATGCTGAATATCTTGGTGAAGGTAAGTTTCGCCCGGTGGCTTTTTTGCAGCATGTCCCATAATACTACACATGCTGCTAAAGGGGAGTCTTTCCTACTGACGCCACATACACAAGTTGTCATGTTTCTTGCTCTAGCAAAATGATCTAATTGACATAAATACAGTTCTATAACTCTTCTATTGAATTCAACTTGCGGGTCTTAATTGGGTGTTGTCACAGTTGGCGCAATAATTACTCCAAGCCTCAGCGACGATTCAAGGGTTTTTATTGAAATATATGTGGGCTCTAGGGTCCTCTCTCATCTTGTTTAGCACCTCCTCCCTAAGCCAGGCATCCATGACCCCCGGTTAGTAGATACAGTACAAGGCAGTAGGGGGTAAATCTTCTGTATGTGCGGATATAAAGGCAGAATGTCTTCTCTAACTAAACTCAATCAGGGGCTTCCTAACTCTCCCTGCTCTATCCAGTTAGTGTACTATCGTATGGGTGATTTGTGCTTTACAAACACCATGTTGTCTTCAGACCACCTTCTACCATGCTCCCTCTCTCCTCTGCCTCTACTTTTCTGCTACTCTTCAAATCCACCCACCACTCCTGCTTCTCTTCTACCCCTTGAATGTCTTTCTCTCCCTCTAGATCTCGCCTCCACCCTTTTGTATTACTACCTTCTTTCCCATCTTGCTTCCCCCTCCTCAACACTGCTACCCCCTCATCCACACTACTTATCCCCTCACCCTCATTACTAATCCCTCCTCCACATGCCTACTCAGTCACACTCCTTTCACCCCGTTATATCTCGTTCACAGTAACTTCTTGCACTAGCTCATCTAACTTTTGCCACTCAAACAGCAATCCCTCCCTCCCTCTGGTAAAGTTGGTCTCTTTTCATGCCTCAGCCTTGTTGAAACATCCCTGGTGGTTTAAACCGCCAGCGTCTGTGTGTTCATGCAATCGCTTTTGGGGGCTTCGCTCGCCACCGCATAGTTATTGTTCTGCCTGCACTCTTTCTCTCTTGGTCCTTCTTGATCTCTGCACGGAATGCCGGTAAAGCAGAAAGCTGGAGGATCGCTGTTGCTGATTCGGTCCATATCTTGCTTAGTTTCTGCACCCTGGGTAGCGCTAGAGGTTTTCTCACTCTTCTGCTGCTCTTGGTTCATGACTGTGTTGCTGATCTATGAAAAACACAGAATCTGGCAAGCATTTCGTGTGTTAGAGTAGATTTTCCTTCTTGAGTGTAATTTTCTCCACATGCGAGTCCCCCAGAACCATTTGCTGGGCTCTTGGATTTTTGTCTTATGCGCCTGAGTGAGTGGGAAACTTTTTTCCATGCTCACTGATTTTTTACTCTGATGTTGGCAACCCTTTTTACCTCTTTTTGGTATGTTTTAGAGTCCTACTTTCTTTCATCTTTTTTGGCATCTACATTTTACCGAAGTAGCACGCAGCACTTTCTGTGCAGTGTTACTGGAAGCTGAGTTTAGTCTGTAGTTTTCTTTATTTTCTCTTGGTTAACACCCTGTTACCAAGGCAGGGGGATACTTTTCATCCTACCTTTACTTTATTTTGTATGAATTTCGCCCAATACCCCATGATTAGTGTTAGGGAGAATTCTCTGTTTAGGCTGAATTTCCTAACCTAGTGAGTCCCCAAGCAGCTTTGCTGGATTTTTGGGGTTTATTTTTTTCTCCTGCCAAGAGTGAGACTCTTTTACCCTCACTCTTGGACATGATTTGAGTGCGTTTCTTTGGATCTAGATGTGTTTAATGGGTTATGGGGTCTTTTACCAAATAGGGCTTCATGTGTTTTTGTGATGTGTGTTGCACAGCACCCTCAGTGCAGTGACACAGGGGTGTCATAGTGACCCCCCAGTAAAGACTCCATACCCTGGGATTGACTACTGTCTCCCAGGGCATGTAAAGTCACCATTGACTTTACTAGTCTTAAATTCTGAACAGAACCAGTACAAACCATCATATTGTGGACGTACTGGCTGGGGCAATTCAATTGCCCCGGGGTCTGTCAGTCGGAGGGGCACGTCTCCGTCCCCCCTGATCGAGTTTTGGCTGGTGGCAGTGGATAATACTTTTTATATTCAACCGCGAATATTTTCCCATGGGATTTCCCATTGTTTTAGGCTACTACCTTTATTTAATTATTTACGGTAGCCTCGAACATACCTCCGGTTTATTTAATTAATATTAATTTTCCGGTTGGTATTTTTTGCCAAAACTTGATTCTAAAATGGCGTTTGTGTTCTCTTCTGTGACTCCAACCCAAGTCGAGCCCTTTGTTCCACTTTTTGGCGGGCTTCTCCACAGAAGCCCTCCAAAGTGGTGCCACTCTGTCTGGGGTACTTAGGAGGGGTGGAGGGGAATTTAGGCACCCTGGACTGAGTTGCCTAGGCAACTCAAGTCGCACTCCATCCTGATTGGCCCAAATGGTGAGCCGGCCGGCTCACCACTTAGCATGTTTGAGTGACAGCTAGGCTGAGTGAATGGGGGTTTGCTGCATAAAAGCAGGGCTTTGGGGACTGGAACGTCAGAAGTCGCCACAGGACCTAAGAATCCGACGAGGGAGAAGCTGAGCCGACCTGTCACGACACCACCACCACCGGTGGAGCCCTGCTGGACTGCCTCACCACTTTTCCCAACGACAGAGGAGATCTCCCGCCGGACAGTCTTCTTCCTTTGACTGGTGGGGATAACCAGTTTCACTGTCTTTTCGCTCTCCCGACGTACCTCGTGGCCGCCTTGCCTGTGCCAAGCACCCCGGCAACCGGGATACCACGTTTTACCACGACCGCGAAACAAAGGTACCACCTTTAACCGGAAAACTCTGCGGCTGGTTTCTGCCCTGGTAGTGCAACGAACTTCATTCCTCCAAGTCGAGATCTTCTCTTCCCCTGGACGACGACGCAATTGCACCCACTACCAGGAACAACTGCCACCGCTGGAGGATCCTTCCCACTTAAGGTCCCGTGTCCCGTCTGGCCTCCCTTGATACCGACTGTATGGGGTAGATTTAGCCCCCGGCTTTCGAACCTGGGTTAGCCTGGGACACCCTGGCTAAACTTTCCTAAGCCTCTCTACTCTTTTTTTGAACCCTCTGCAAGACTTTCTAAGCCTAGTGTAACTGTGTGATCTTGGGCGCATTTGTGCTCTGCTCTCTGAGTGGGCCCAGCCTTTGGACTTTGACTCACCAGTGACTTTTGCTCTTCTGCCTTGCTAATAGTGTTCCTAAATCTTAGATTGGTGTACCTTTCCATATTCTGTCTTTTTCCCTCCCTTTCTCACAAACTTATTGGAGTGCAATCTAGTTAAGCGCTCACCTCTGTATGAAAATAAGTGGCGTTTTACTGTGACTTATCTGATAAGGAAAAAGGGGTGTATATATTACAATAGTAACTGTGTTTAGAATATTTCACAATAAGAGTGCTGGAGTGTTTGAAACTGTGTTTTTAAATAAATAATTATATACTTTTATACCAAAGCCCTGGTCGGTGTTTGCTTGTATTATTGTATCTGAGTGCCTATTGTGTACGACTTTGCATACTGCCTAACTCTTCTTGAGGGAAGTCTGACTGCTCAGCCACAGCTTCCAGGTAAATCTGGGTGGTACAGACTGCTACCAAGTGGGTTTACTGCCAACACCTATAGTCTTAAATCTTTTGCAGTGGTCCCTAAGGGAACTGCACAGGTTTCTCCCTAACAGTTAGCATTGGACAGTGCAACTGTTTCCCCCATCGCTGTACCTTGCCCTTGTTAGAAGAATTAATTGCTAAAAAGCAACACATTGTTCTTGAGACCGATTTCAATCATGGCAAGGACCATCTCTGTGTGGCGTAGGTAGTTGCGAGACCGTGTGTTAAAGAACTTGCATGCCTTTTTCCCCCCCGCAATCATGTTGAATTGACGTATACAATGATACCACGTCCATTATCAACAATATGTAACTGGCTTCCCATGGTACGGCCTCTATCCTTGATAGAACATCTTTGGTGTCTTTTAAATAAAATGGCGGTGACAAAAAGGGGAATAGTGTCTCATCAATATATTTGGACATCTTTTCGAGGAGTGAGCCTGTTATTGTATTAATCGGTCGTCCAGGGGTCTGGTCCTACTCTTGTGGAGTTTCGAAAGGTAAATTTATCGTTGGGTGAATAGAATGAGCGGTGTACAAAAATTTAGTTTTCTTCCTCCAAAATTCCCTTGATTTCCCATCCGTGTATGAATTTCCAAACTTTGATTTCCAATTCTGGCAGGGGATTAGATGTCAGTCTCTCATAACAGATTTTGTCATTAAGTAGTTTATTTGCTTCCTGAATATATTCCCTCTTATTCATGATTACTATCTTGCAACCCTTGTCTGAGGGTCTGATGATACAATTGGGAAGACTGTTCAACTCTTTCAAGACTGACCTGTATTTTCGGGCCAAGTTGTTCGTCTGACCAACTTATTTAGTTTTACTGATGTTTTTAAGGTTTTCAATGGCCACATTTTGGAAGGCTTCAATGTTGCTGCCTGACATAATCATGGGGTACATTTGGATGTTACTTTCAAATTACTTTTTCTTTTGCCATTCAACATTGATGTCCATTTCTTCCAAGTTAATGGGCTCCTCTGCCATACCCCCTTGGAAATTTTTTTCAAGGTGTACCAGAGAGGATAGGACATCAATTTTTCCTATCATGATTTCTGTTCTCCCACCTTGTGTTAACTTGGGCGGTCTACAATAAGTTTATATGTATATACATGACTATTTATATAACTACAAGTGCATTAGACTTTTCCTGAATTATTGTATGCTCAGGATTATGTGTACCACCCTACAGCCCTCCTAGACTAGGCCTGGCTGCTCAGCCCTTCTGCCAAACCTTTGTGTGTTTCATGCCAAATCTAAGAGTTGGAACCCTGTACATCCAAGGTGTGCTTTTCTAAGTTCTTTCACAGACCGTAACTTGTGTAAAACTCCCTAATGTCGTGTATGAGACATGGTATGAAACACGTGAGGAGTGCATAACAGCATGCTGGCATGGGAGTGGCAGGAATTGGAACCCTCAACTGCCACATTCGTCCTGGGGCGGGTTGGGGTTTGAGAGGGCTGGTCCTGTATTACTTGCTGGTAGGTCTCCCACCCCCGGCTGAGAAAGGTTAGCATCCCCTGTTGACAAGTCCAGGCTACTGACCCTGTCGCATAGTTTGCTTCCAGCAGTTGCCTCCTCCTTCATGTTTGAGCCCCTTGTAGCTTCATAGTTCTTCTATAAATGTTGATTTCTTACAGTCCCGCCCCCTCACCCCCCCTTTTAAATCTCCCAGGTGATTGTCCCGTTACCTGCTCCTTTACATTTATCTCCTGGCTAATTGTCCCATGGGCTTTTTCTCAACCTTATTGATCACCTTTTCTTGCCCCCTCCCCACACTTCATCACTTTTTTTGTTGATCTGTGAATATATTTGGGAGGACTTCTTCATAAGTATTTATGAAGCTGTATTTGGAGAAGTTTTTGGGCGTTTTGTTTGGGAGTCTGTGACGGCTGTATTGTATGCAAGTGCTGTATTAGGGAAGCCACATCTGCAATTGATACACTTTGGAAGTATTACATGACCACATCTGTTGTGTTTTCAGGAAGGATTCACAAATGATCAGTATCAAGAGCTAGTTGATCCAGCCTCGCTGACCTATGTAACTCGCTCAGAAAACAGTATCTTCTTTGAAGTGGATGGACCATACCTTGCCATGATCCTTCCCGCTTCCAAGGAGGAAGGGAAGAAACTGAAAAAGAGGTAAGCAGCCAAGGACATGTAGTAAAAATATTTACTCTGAACACAGTGAACCCTTTCCTGTCCAGAATAAAAGTTAATCTCTGTGGGTGCTGAGGATTGTTTTCTAGCACTGCATGTGGAAGCATCTGAAATAAGTTACGGATCCTCGGGAGGAAGTTCATTTTAATAGAGTTCAACCATCCCATCCATGACAATGTAAATTTACCCCATTTCTCCAGATAGTCAAATAACTTCACCAAAAGAGCCGGAAAGATCGCTTCATGTAGACCACCTATTTCCCTTGTCACCTTTATACCCATGTACCACAGCTGATTCTCTTCAATCCTCATTCCCAGACTGACCAGGTTCTGTCCTCCACACCCATCTGGTTCAAAAGAAACAAAATGGATTTCCCTGTTTTTATCTTGAAGCCAGAGAGCCTGATATCATTGCACTACCTCAACCACCGCTGTGACCGAGGACATCAGATTCCTAAAGTCTAGCAGAATGTCATCGGCGTAAATACCCAATTTGCATTCCACCCCTCCCCTGGAAATACCCTCCGCTCGGGTATCATCTCGTAATGCCTGAGCCAGAGGTTCCAAGGAGAGAGCAAACAATGGGTGAAAGGGGACCACCCTGTGTCTCGTACCCAGACCGAGCCAGAACCATTGGGAAGTTTCCATTGGCAGACACACAGGCCACTGGGTCCGAGTAAAATGCCAGGAAACCCCACAAAAACTTGGGCCCAAATCCGAAGTTAACCAGGATTGCGCTCAAAAAGGTCCAGTCGACGGCCATGTCTGCATCGACAGATCAAAGCATGGGGTTACCCCCTCTCGTTGGGCCCCCTCGATAAAATGCAGAGACTACCCCTAATGAAACCCACTTGGTCTGAATGCACAAGTCGTGGCATATGTGGGTCAAGTCTCGTTGCCAGGACCCGAGCAAATAACTTTGTATCAACATTGAGAAGTGAAATCAGACGGTACGAACTACAGGTCCGCGGGTCTCTGTTCTGTGTATCGCTGAGATAAGGGCCTGCACAAAGGTCTTTGGGGCTCTACTGGTTTCCAAAATATTGTTGAATAATTTGACAAGTTGAGGGGCCATGACAGTCGCAAATGTCTTACAAAAAGCAACTGTGTACCTGTCCTTCCCCAGCGCCTTTCCTGATTGCATGTGGCGGATTGCCACTATGATCTCATCACCTGTAATAGGGGTGTCCATTTCTTCAGCCACCTCAGGAGATGGTGTTGGTAATGACATCCCTCCCAGGAAGGCTCCTATCCCTTCCCCCTCTGGCTGGTCATCCCCCTTATATAGCTCTTAGTGAAAGCACACTACACCCCCGATATCTGTCAGCAAGCTGGCCATGCAACCGCGCTGCCAACCCGGCATCTGCCTTGTCCCCACTTTTCATATTTCTGCTTCAGGAACTGGAGCATCCTTATTACCTTGCCTTCCTCCAGAACCTGAGTTCCTCTTTCTTGCCCCTGACTTCCTCCATCAATTCCCCTTCTCCCTCCTCAGTTTCCTGTATCCTCCTTTCCAAGGCCCCCATCTCCTACACAACTTGTTCTCAGCAAGGTCCTCTCTCTTCATACGCGCTCCCTCTCTGATCAGCAGGCCACTCCATGTAGCCTTCCCCGCATCCCAGACTGTACCTTGGTCCACCCCCTTATGTCATTCAAAACAAAGTTATGTTATGGTAAGGCATTTGTAATGCGCACCTGGTACCCAAAGGCTGATGGGCGTAGACTAACAAACACGGAACAGAACTACACATACAACAGAACTCTGAGCTGTCTGTTATGGCAACTAGCAAGGCTCTAGGCAAAAAGTAATGTTTTCAGCTTTTTTAAAAAAAGCTCTGTTGACACCAACATTCTTATTGAAGTTGTAAGGGCATTCCAAGCTGTAGGAGCCGCTACTTCAAAAGACCTCTGCCTTGTTTTGTTGGTCTTATGCCGAGGTGCAATAAGTATATTTGAGTTATCTGATCTAAGTGACCTTCCCTTATCCTTCACGATTATGGCTTCCTTCAGATATATTGGCAGTACTCCCGTATTACCTCCTCCTCCAACTCCACGCCAAAGACGGGGCCCTCCACAGGGACTTGTTGCTGCATCTCCATATTGAGTTATGGAGGGCTAAATCTGACCAAGACAAGTCTAGGGATACCATGTTGTGGCCAGACCACATAATCGGATGGGTTTCTGCACCCAGGGCCCCCTCCAAAAGTTCTCTCGAGATGCAAAGATAGTCTATACGAGTATGGGTCCCATGGGGCGTGGCGTAAATAGTGAACCCCCTTTTCTGGGGGTGAAAAGCGCCACACATCACTCAGGCCATATGGATCCAAACCTGCCTGCAGTCTTTCCCGACCTGTTGAGGGGGGCGCGTCCCTCTCAACCCCATGGCCCTTTTATCGAACTGCAGGTTTGCCTCCATATTAAAATCTGTGCCCACTACCAAGTATCCTGCCCCTTAATTCAAAAAGTTCACCAAAATGGGTTTGAGAAAACACACCTGGCTCTGGCTGTGGGGGTTGGAATGCCACAAAGGTGAATCGCACCCCTTTCAAGAGGCCCGACAGTAGTATAGCCCTCCCCTCATTACACCTCCAGACTTTGACAATGGAAGTGTAGAATCGACTTAGGGATCAGGATAACAATGCCCCCTTTTCTTACCATACCCAACCCCAAATATACCTGGCCCAAGAGACAACCTAGAATATTTATTTCCTCTCCCCTTGAGAACCTAGTTTCCTGAAGGAAAAGAACATCCATCTCCATTCTGCGGAAGTCTCTGGCAACAAGGGTGAATTTAGCCCTTCCACATTACAAACCTGAAAACGATCATCCCTTTTCTCCTTGTTCAGGACGACCTTAGTCTCACTTGAAACACCTCCGCCGAGACAGACTACCTCCTGAACCAAATATTTTCAATCTGGGTCTTAAGAACTTGAACTAAACGCTCCCCCCTCCAGAACTGTACCCAACTCCCCTTTCCTTCCGCCATCCCTCTCCCTCTGTGGTGCCTGGTCCCCTCCAGCTAGCATCACTGTACGAACACCAGACCACCAATAGGACCTGGTCCATCGGGTCATCTCCACAAACTCCTCCAAACATAAGCCCCCCCCACCCTCCAATTCTCTTGTACCCCCAAAAAAGACCCCCACCCCCGAAGCACTCCCATTCACAAACAATTTCCATCCTCCAATGCGACCCCTTGGAATAACCAATAAACTAAACTTTTCCCTCCAGACACAACCAACTCACATTACTGTCACATGCCCAAAAGAAAAACTCTGAAAGAATCCCAAGCTCTGACAAAAAGACCCCAGGTGCGCTTGACGTGAAGCTTTAGGCCCCCGGTGGGGCCTGGAGTCCCCAAAGTCAGGTAGGCCCAGCTGGGGGGGTGTTCAATTTCCTCAAGTCGGTTGTTCTGCGCCTGCCTGGCCCTTTTATACACCACTGTCGGTCCCAAAGGTCCTCCGATCCTACCTCTGTTGTGGACTCCACACCTCCCATGAGCTGTCCCGTGGCCCTCTGTATGTCCTCTTCTGTAACCAGCTTGTAGCGGTATCCATCCATCCACCCCAAAGGAAACTGAGAAGGGGAAACCCCATCTGTATCTAACCCCCTTTTCATTCAGCCATTTCGTGAGGGGCATGCATAGGCGCCCCTGTGCCAATGCGACGGAGGATAGGTCCTGAAAATGAGGTTGTTCCTCCTTTCTCAAAATCATCCATCTTAAGAGTAATCTCCCCCCTCTACTCTCCAGCTCCACCATCCACATTCCATCTGCGTTTCCGATGTATCGAGGGATGACCGGTTGTGCTCCACGGCCTGCAACCTCTCGTCCATTTTATCTATTCCGAGGTAAATTTTATCCACATTCCCCATATGTCTGCCCTCATTCCCCGAATCTCTTCCAATAATGAGGAAATGTCTCTTCATGGACACAGGGTCATCTTCGCCCTCCAGCATATTCCGGCCTGGGGTAGCACTTATCGACCTCGTACTCCGTGGGTAATCAAAACGCTCCAATTTCAGTTTCCAGTCCATGTGTAATACAGGAGCCCCAAACCGGAGCTGGGGCAAGCCCCCACAGCAGAGCCCCCACGCCTCACCTCAGATGGGGACCCCCCCCCCACAATCTGATTCCTTCTGTGTTCCTCTGGGGCCGTACCCTTCCAGTGGACCTCGCTCTCGACACGGGCTTCCGGCTGTCCAGACCTTCAATGTCCCAATCGCCTGCTTTGCCCCACCAGATCTCAAGCCCCCTCACCAGGGTTGAGTCCAATGCCGGGTTCAATTTGCCAGTACTCTCGTTCTTAAACTGTGACCCAGGTCAGTCACTCCTCAGATCGGAGTACCCGACACAGACCACTGTCCATGAGAAACAGCTAGACCCACTTCCCTCTCTCCTCCACACTTCACAGTATCTGCTTAATGAGGCGGGCACACAACCCTAAACCAGGTCAGGGGGCCCACACCTCACTAACAGGCATTCGTGATCCACAACCTCCACCAGCCTCAGTGACTCCCAGGAGAGCGCTGTGCCACTCACTTCGTAACTGCCTGGTGCCAGATGGTCCCTCTGTGTGGCAAGTTTGTCGGGGCTACTACGGTGCACCTCCCCTATCGCGACTCACAATTGCTGTGTGCCAGAGCTGTGGGGGAGAGGAGGAACCTCACCCCCCTGCTGGTGCACAAGACCGCCTTCCAGGGAGGTCGATACAGGGGGATTATAGGGCGACGGGACGCTCGCCTTCAAACACTGGCGTCCCCCTGCTCAGGCACTCCGGGCCCTCTGCTTTCTCCGCACCTCCTTCTGAAGGCTACAGGCCGCTCCTGCAACACACTTGCGGCTTGCTGTCACAGAGCTCAGTGCCGGTGGAGTAAATTACATTTTCCTGGCAACTGCTCCCGAAGCAGATATCTCTGCCACCCGGGGCACGATTTGCATCAACTTTCTTGTGTGGCCGGGCACCTTATGGTTCACCTACACCAGGCGTTGTCCACCTGGGGGGGGGGGGGCTTAAAGTGGGGGCTTGTTCCACTTTACGGCCTGCTGGACTGGGAGTCACGCTCTCAGACTGTTTCCGTGAGCGCACCCCCTGGTGTCCTCCCAGTGTCCGTTTCTTAGCCATCTTCCTGCTCTGTCCCAACTGTAGGAGTTGTGGGAGGGGGGCATAGTCTTGAGGCAAAAACATTGACCAAACTGGAGTGTAGTAGAATGGCATGATGGGGGTCACCTCTACTAACCAAGTTAGGGTGGGGGCATTTAGAGGGAGCATGTGTCATTTTCTATCCTGGCCAAATGATTACAATATCTCTGGTCTCCTTATCTCCATTCTAAATATCTCAAAGTCAGGTGGGAGGAGGGCCAAGGGCTGCCCCACTGAAATGAAGATAATGTACACTCCTTTTTCAAATATATGCTGCAACATAGATTTTGTTGTCCACCTACCTAACCCTCCTTAGATTTGTTCTGCAAGTCCTAGCTTATTAGCTCATGTCATTTTGCATGCCTAATTTAGTGCTAGTAATGTTAATGCTGGTCTAAAAATACCTGATTGCAAAGTAATGGAAGCCCATTAGCCAAGACTGGATTGGAATCTCATTCATGTGACAATGTTTAACTTGAATGTCTCAGTAAGCTCTCATGTGGGTTACACCTGTATGATGGTCACCAGCTCGAAGCCATTCTAATCGTATACGTGTGCAGCTTGTTATGCACGATGTAAATATAATGTGCAGTCCCACAAATATCCGACTCCTCATGCAAGCAGGCAACATGGATATGTACTTTTTAAGAAAGGGTTTTGTTTATTTATCCATTCATTGTTGTTTGTTTGGAAGCAATTTTATATTGAGTGAGTAACTAGGGTTTGTGAGAATCTTCCTTGGGAAGTTACTGTGTCCATCCCAGGTTTACTGACCCAAGCATTCACTGCTGGGTTTGCTGCAGTCTTCAGTTAAGGACTGCTCAAACATAGATGGTGAAAAACAATAATTACTATCCCAATTTGAGGTCTGGCATGGCACCTACTTGTGCTTCTTGATGCTTATGCGCTGCCTCTCTAAACCCTCAGGTATGCAGTGTTTAATGAGGACGGGTCTCTAGCCGAGCTGAAGGGTTTTGAAATAAAGCGGCGTGGAGAATTGCAGTTGATTAAGATTTTCCAGTCTTCGGTCTTTGAAGCCTTCCTGAAGGGCACCACGCTTGAAGAGGTCTATGCCTCTGTGGCCAAGGTCGCTGACTACTGGCTGGATGTCCTTTATAGCAAGGTGAGTGGGAAGCAGATGGTGGATTATGTGGTATGTAACTATACTGAGAGGGAGGTGAAATTCTCCAGGAGGTTCTAGGTTTGCTTTATGTAATGCTTTGTATTGATGTCTTCTGGCAATATGAGGAATTGACAGAACAGGGATGGACTTTATGGTTATTTTTGTCTATCTTTCTTAGGCTGCTAACATGCCGGACTCCGAACTTTTTGAACTGATCTCAGAGAATCGTTCAATGTCACGGAAGCTGGAGGATTATGGGGAGCAGAAATCTACCTCCATTAGCACCGCTAAGCGCTTGGCAGAATTTCTTGGGGACCAGATGGTGAAAGATGCTGGACTGAGTTGCCGCTACATCATCTCCAGAAAACCAGAGGGCTCGCCAGTCACTGAGAGGTGCGCAGGTAGAGATGATTGGAAGAGTGGCCTAGATGGGGAAAAAAAGGGTTCAAGATGAGCAAAAGTGGAGATAGAAGGGAGTAACACCGCCAATATGCCACAGAGATGTATTTGGGAAGGACATAATAGTGTAAGATGTACATGACTGGTGGAAAAGAACCTGAGATCATTCAGGAATAGAGAGTGGGTAT
Source organism: Ambystoma mexicanum (assembly GCF_040938575.1). Classification (NCBI taxonomy): domain Eukaryota; kingdom Metazoa; phylum Chordata; class Amphibia; order Caudata; family Ambystomatidae; genus Ambystoma; species Ambystoma mexicanum. The sequence continues at coordinate 1,304,883,082 of NC_090932.1, forward strand.
TTATGTTGGATGAATGGGGTAGAACATGTTGGATGAATGGGGTAGAAAAGCAGAAATGCTCAAGTAGAGGGTGTAGCCTTCATTTACAGTTTGTAGAAACGCTGCCTTTCACTTGGCGGTAAAGGAAACTGTTCAGTACAACCATAATGGAGGCAAAAACATGTATGGCCTGCCATGTTCCCTGCAAACTTCACCTCAAAATTAATGTTTTCTACCAACCTTTGTTTCCATCCTTTATTAATTTTTCATTCCGAATTTGTGATCGGACGCGCAAGCCAAGTTCAATACAATTCAAACAAAATCTCCTGTGCCACAACCTCCTTATTGGAGTTAACAATCTCCATCTACTCTTCCCTTCTCTCCACTCCAGTCTCGGGAGGATAGCTCAGTGGCAACGTGCCCGTCTTGGAAGCAAGACGTTACGGAGCAATACAGGTTTGATCCCCGGGTCCGTGCTTGCCTTTAGCTAAAAAATATATAAGGGGGACCATACACTGGCCCTTTTGGGCAGCCTTTTCCTCACAGTAACGGCCATCTTTTCAAGAGCCAGCAGGGACCATACCTATGCAACCATAGAATACCCAAGGGTTGTTTCGAGCCCCTTCCTCCCACCTTAGGGATACAATACACCATTCAGCTGATATGTTGAGCTGGAAAAATAGCATTGGGGAATGTGGTATTTGGGTCTGTAGGACCTCCTTGATCAGTGACCTTAACCTCAATCAAAAATTGTGCAATTTAGGACATGCCCCATCATGTGTAAGTGGGTTACCTTCGCCACAACCACGCCAACATCTGTTAAAATATGTTGGCCCAAACGTATTCAACTGATCAGGTGTGAGGGGCCATTTGTATATCATTTTCACATGTTGTTCCAGCGTTTGTTGACCAATAGAGCATTTTGCAACCCTATTCTGTTTCTTTTCCACATTTCCTTATCAATTCACACCTAAGATTACTCTCCACTTGTTTGATACATTTCAACACCCACGAGTTGTTACGTAAAAATACTTTGTAAATATTCAGTATAAAAACTCTAGTGGGTGTATCATTTTGGAAGTTTTTCAAGTCTGGTAGTGATCTACTATCTCATGCCTCAATCTTGGGATGTACTGCCCAATGCCTAAATTGAATGACATTCTATCTTTCTATGTAATGGCAAATTCCATTTTTACATTTTATAAACAATTTGATAGTGCCCTTCAAGAAAGGAACTCCAAGTGATGAACAACCTCCTTGAAGCCGTCTTTTGAAGGTTTTCCCATTCAGATCTGGCTTAAGACCTGAATTACCCAAACATGGAGCAAGTGCGGAGGGGATTGTTGTAACTGGAGAGATTTGCCACCTTCCATATTTGCAAAGTATACCTTGTTTTCAAATCGGCTTTGGTGGGAGGATTTTGGGATACCATCCTATTATGGTGAACAGGGATGTCTAGAGTGGTTTAGGGCTATGACACCACACACAGCAACACCAGTAATTCCAGTTACAGTATAAAAATACAATTATTAGGCCTTTAGTTTACACACTAAGTCTATAAAAATCACAGCTAAGTATGGTCTCTCAAAAAATCCTTATTAAACATATAATAATAATAATAATAATTTTAATGTGATATAGATTGAAGAATTCAAACTTTACACATATTGCTTATACATAATCAGAAAAAGAAACATTTTAAAAATTGCAATTTATACAATTATGTAAGTATAAAAGGAAAAGGAAAAAAAAAAAAATCAAGTATATCTAAATACATATAACTTTACAATATCCAAAAACTTCCTAATTATAATAAAACATCACTTCACCCATTTATTTACATCCGGATGCCCATCGCTTTTTCAATCTGGAGCCATACATTATATAATGCAATGTAAAGATGCATGTTTACTGAATTAGTGCAGTATAGCCAAAATTGATTTTCCGGTATAGATTCCAGATTATGGGCAAATTCTCCTAGATATTTGACAATTGTGGGTCTCATTGTGAAGCATTCTGTTAATAGATGCTTGGCTGTCTCCAAACTGTCAGGTAGGTTACATATACGACATATTCGTTCTACAGGTGCAATCTTTTCCCTAGGTCCCACATTACACAAGGTCGGTAGTTGCTCCAGACGGAAAAGAATAATAAACCGTCTAAGCCTTGTGGAAGGGCATAGGTAAAGATATGCCTGAGGTTTCATAAAGTTGTAGAGTCGATACTTTACAAAGGCACATGACTTTAGACACCCTAGATGGGAAAAGTTCTCTAACCAATCCCATCGATCAACCTTTTTCCCCAATGCTGTAATGCCCTCCTGGGAAATGGTTATCCCTCTGTCAGTCCAGCCAATGTCTCTCAAAAATTGGGTCATACTTTTCTGGAGAGGAGAGGCAGTACCTCTTTTACTTACTTCTATATACATGGTAACCAGCAAAGGGTTAGAAGATCTATTCTTCATCTTAAGATACAGGCCCGCCCTCTTCTTCAGTACCATTGCTTTAAGTGAGGGAAGTCCGAGCTCCAGCCTTATGAGGGCCATAGGAACACTAGGGGGTAACCCCAGTATGCGTCGCCAAAATTTTCCCTCAACCACTTGCAGCCAGGTTAGATCAGTAGAGGTTAGTGCTTCCAGGCCATAAGTAATCATTGGCGCAAACACCTGTATGTAAAGGTGTCTCGTCCCCCATAGTGTGAAACCGGCTTGCCTCCTGGTAAATGACGCAATTAAAGCTGTAACTTGCTGCGCCCTAATTCTCCTATTTTGTCTACATAGAGAATAATCACCCCATGGTTCAATTTCAACTCCTAAGTACCGATAGGAAGGGGAATAAAGTATATTATCACTCTGCACCCAAAGCTCAACACGGGAGACTTTTTTCTTCGTGAATCTAATCACTTTGGTCTTATCAAGGTTAATAGCTAACCCATTGATCTTTGCGTATTCCCATAGTGCTATCGCTGAGCACCTAATACCAGCAATAGTGTTGTCAAAAATGACCAAATCATCCGCATATGCCAGTACTGCACAAGTAGTATCCCCTACTTTAGGAGGACAGTTATTCACTTCGGCTAACACTCTTGGGATATCGTATACATACAGATTGTACACCAGAGGAGCAGTTACACATCCCTGTTTTACCCCCCTGTCTTGTCTCACTTGTCTAGTCAAGGCTCCCTCTTGATTTAATCTGAGGCACACCATGGTGTTATAGTGCAGCTGTCTTAAGTAATACATTATACTAGGTGGGCACCCCATATCTTCTAGCTTTGTCCACAGCCTGGCTCTTGGTATAGAATCGAATGCGGCCTTAAAATCAATATAAAGGGCATATAGTGGAGGCTGTCCTTTGCTAAGTGCTCGAGTTCGTAGTGTGTCCATCACCCACAAATTGTGCGTGGTGGAGAAACCACGCCGGAATCCACATTGGAACTCACTAAGGATATTAGTCTGTTCCGCCCAATTCTGTAATTCCGTGAGCAATAAAGCCGCAAAAAGTTTTCCCGTGGTATCCAGCATAGAAAGAAGCCTATAATTATTTGGGTCCATACGGGATCCCTTCTTAAACACCGGCACCAATATCGCCGTTTGCCATGAACGGGGAATCGTCCCCTGAGCTAATACCTTTTTAAAGAGTATAGACAGAAGAGAAGCCCAAAAAGTCGGGTTGTTCTTAATAACTATATTCGCTAGCCCATTCGGGCCAGGAGCTCTAGAGGCTTTCAAAGATGCTATTTTATTCAGTATGACCTCTTCCGTGGCCTCAAAGGGCGGGGGGTAAGGGATACTTCCCTCTAGATATTATGGGGACATCTAGCTCTCCAGAGTTACGGTCCAGCAAGAATCTTACCCAAGTTTCCTCTCCTATAGGATTATCTAGCTGAGCCTTGGTCTTCTCTTTGTTCTCTTTCAGTAGCTGCCATATATTACGCGAATTTCTAGCGCAGATAGCGTTTACTAGTCTCTGATTTCTAATATTCCTCTCTGTATTTCGAATAGTTCTGATATTAGCTCTATATTTATTTTTAGCTTTTTTAACTTTGTCATAGTAGTTAGAACCCGCTACATTCAGTCTCCTAAGCCCCCGCAATTCTGCTCTTAGCCTTCTCTTAGCATCACAAATATCCTTATTATAAGGCTGAGTGGTGCCTACGGGATTTATCATAACATTTTTTCTTGAGGTCGCATGTAATCCTGAGAATTTCAGGATCCATTCTTCTATTTCATTTACGGTCAGTTGTTCAAAATGGGGAAGGGGAGCCAGGGCTTGAGATAAGAGTGCTTCCGTAGCATTTTTAATATTTCTCTCCGACCACATAATTCTAGTGCCTGTGCAATTGGTTTGTATATTGCCTATGTTACAGTTATTAACGGGTGAGAGAGAAAGTTGAAGGGAGCACTCGAGAGCTGCATGGTCACTCCATTCATTGGGTATGATTCTCATATCATTTACTATTGGCAACATTTCAGGACACATAAATATATAGTCTAGGGTGCTGTAAGAAATCCCATTAGACCATGTCTGTTTCCCCGGCCTATCACCCATTGTTCTACCGTTAATCATGGATAGATCCCATGTCTCAAAGAATTGTAGCCACCCCAACCCTTCGTTCTCTCTTTTGTCATGAGTCATTAGACATTTTTCGTTCAGGGCAGGGTATTTGGCGACCAGCTGATCGTCCTTCATATGACAATTAAAATCACCCATCACCACTACCGCTAAATTGCCGGATCTTTGAGTCCAATAAGTCAGTAACTCATGAATGGCTTCTTGTAGCGATTCCCTTATCAATGCTCCCGGGGGATTGTAGAGGTTAATCAGTAAGAATCTACCATGCCCACAATCCTTGGGATAGTCGACCTCAACCGCCAGATGGTAATCAGTGGTATTGACCAGGATCTTCCGCGAGTTGATCGTATTAACCACCCCTAAAATGAGACCCCCATAAGGGCGACCCTTATCCCCTCTTTTGGCAAATGTCTGATGTACTACAAAACCGTCCAATAATAGAGAGTTCAGTGCCCATGTTTCCTGGAGACATATGCAGCTATGCTTCAGCAATAAGTCCATAGGCCCTTCTGATCTCAGAAGATGGGCAAAACCCCGGCAGTTCCAAGATACGAAAGAAAAGCTTCAGAGGTTCTGTATCATTCGCGGAAGAGCCTCCAACAATGTTTTGAGGGCTTGTTGTATTTCCGTCTTCGCCGTGTTTTCCGTTGCCTCTTGATTGACCACATTATCTTGCACCGCTAGCTTGACCAATGGAGTTTGTAACTCCTTGGTCCTGAAATCCTTAGTTTCTTCAGTAAGGTCTCTCTCTCCTGTGGATCTACATCAATAGCAATATCTACGGTTATCAGTTCTTTTTAGAATTTTCTAATCAGCTGAGCTGTAGCTAAGAAAGTACAGTGGATGGCGGAAACATGTGGATTAGGGACCTGCAAGGGTTCGATGAAGAAGAAATCGTCGGATTTCAAGACTCTCAACTGTGGAATATAATGTAGTCGGGTTAAGAATTCTGATCTTGCCAACCAGGGATTTTTACCACTAGGGTAAAGGTTCTTAATATAGCAAATACGATTCCCATTACATTCCTCATCCGTGCTAATTTGCATGGGCCGTACCGGCTCTAGTGTTTCATCTGTACCTGAGCCGATCTGATCCTCCGGCTCGACTGTGACATTATCATCTTGATCAGTGCCTACATCAGAGAGGCCATCTATATCTGCCTCCTTGGATTTTTCTCCTGGCACTAACCAATCGGCCAATGGCCCCTTAACTTCCGCGGCTCGAGCTACTGCTCTCGCCTTTCTTTTTCTGGCTTTTTTGGAGCGTGTTTCCGTGGCTGTTTTAGATCTTACGCTGGAGGGTATAGGATTCGTTACTACTTTCTTGCTTTTCAAAGCCCTTTTGGCCAATCTTCGTTGTTTCCTTGTAAGAAGGATCCCGGGGCTGTGCACGATTTCTAGATCCTCTACAGTTATTACTGAAAGGTTTTCTATAGGAGGATTGCCCTCCAGGTCCTTATCCAGGATCGCATCTTCCACCACTTCTCCCATTCTCTCCTCTGTTTCTTTCCTCTCCTCAATGGCATGAATAGCATTCGAGAGGTTTGCTTCTATCTCATCCTGCGAGAAATCCTTCCGCTCTAGTGCCCTCGTAATGTTATTCGTATTTGTCAGTATGCTCCCGGTCATCTGCAGCAGTATTTTGAGTGCAAATTGTAATGACGCTACAGATGATTGGAGCTCCATAATGGCCGTGTTGCTGATATGCGGGTTTGAGTCTTCGTTATCCTCCTTCTCCGGATCATCTTCTATAGAGGCCATCGCTAGATTAGGAGATACCGAGAGACGTCCACCGCTAGACATAGTATTTGCTTCCTCAGATGTTATTACTTTCTTTATGGTGAGTAGAATTATTAGATGCCTTTGCTGAGTTCTGCGTTACCATCCCTCTCTGAATACTCAAGCAGAGATCAAGTAATGAGTTATTATCAATATCCTCATAGTTTGATGAATTTAGTAAGATACTCTCCTTATTCCCTGGCTCAGCCATGTTATTAAACATATACACACATTCACTATTGGGAGCAATAGAATTCCATATGGATCAATTATAAGTGCAATACAGGTGAGTGTTGGATGCAGTGAAAATAGACGGCACATTTCTAGAATAAAGTTCCCCTAATTCTTAGGAAGTCCAACGCTAAGATAGTTTGAGTTCATGTGCCCAAAGGTCACCAGTTCAGAATCGTATACCACTTCATGAAAGCTATTATAGAATTGCAGTGCCTGTGTTTATGATTATTACAAGAGCTCCAAAGTTGGATACAAGTTCAAATAGTGCTCGACTGAATCCAACACACTAGGATTGGCCTAGGGGAAGGATCCTTAACCCAGGTTTCACCACCATTGTTCAAGTCATAGAGAGTTAGGGTAAAAACTTTACACCCTACTTACCCTATGGGAGACGGGGGAGAAGCAACAGCAAAGTGGACTTGACCCCCCTGGCTTTTAGTTATGCGGATACCATGGTTGTCTGGCCCAGGCATGGTTCCAAGCTTGTAGTTTTTCCTACAGTGAGGGTTGCCTGGACATCAAGACAGAGGAGATGCATTGTCCCATGGGATTTAGTTTCAGTTGGTCGCCAGGCACAGGAATCTGTTCTGGCCAGTTTCCAGTTGAAGACCCAAACAAGAGTAGTGAATACTTCTGTGGGACAGAAGGCCACAGGATGCCTCAATGGCACAAGGACAACAAAACCCAACAAAGGCACCACGGTCAGACGGCATCAGGCGATCTTACAGCAGCAAACACAGGAGCAGGCCCAGCACAGCTTCCCTTGGAGTGAGATAGCTGAAAATGCAGGAGCTGTGGCACAAGCAGCTGAAGATCTGTGATGTTCCAAGGCTCTACTATGAATGAATGAGTGCTGCGCCAACGTTTCCCAGGAGGGAGCTGAACAATTTGCTGGTTTGTCCAGGGACGGTTCTGAAGTCTCAGCAGGCACGGGTTCTCAAGCAGGGATTGGAGACTGGTTATTCACACCGGTCATGGTGTCGAAGTACCAGTAAAGGCCTTTTGGAGATTTAGACAGAGGAGCAGGGCTTCACAGGGACAACACTGGAGTCGATGCCGTTCAGCTGCAGGAGTAGTTTTCGAGTTGTCAGCGGGCTGCTGATCGGATGAACAGTTTTGTCCAAGATTCAAGCTGGGAGCAAGCCCAAGCCCCTTTCGATGGTAAGGATCTTCACCATTGAAACAGCCAGTGGCTATTATGGAGGGTCGGAAGGAGGAGATAGACTAGAGTTTGCCATTGTTGAAAGCCATTATTGAAATAAGAAAAATGCCTTACTTTCCTTAAGCTATGGGTTTCCCTACCTAACACAACAAACTAGTGTGTTTGTCATCAGTAGTGAAGTCCAAAGTAACAAATCGGTCTAAAACTAAGCTGCTCTACAACTAATACTGAACATCTAAAGTCCAGGATAATGACTCCCTTCTCCTCTGGCTGCTTTCTCAGCAAGTCTCCCATCAATATATTAAGATTCTTAATACTCAAATAGGTGCTCTTACTTGCCTGACGGAAGTCACTCGGTTGTGTGTGGTTAGAAGTGTTTATGGTAAATTACTCACCTTTTTGGGTTGTGCTTTCCCCGAATTGCACCTGGGCACTTCTAAATAGTTTACTTTATCCGTACTTATCCTTGGGAAGCTTTAGGCTTCTAGTTAGTATACAAGTGAAGTAACTCGCTCTGAACTGTGTTCTAAAAAGTAACGGTTGTATGTAACTATATCCATTCTTGAAAGAAGAAAGTTGCATATATTGCAAGGTGTATACTTGCAACAGGGCTGGTTTATGTGATTCTGTTATTGAATAACACTGATCTGACCAAGAGGGTCTACTACTCTTGGATTACTTATTGTAATCTAATAGTAACTAACTGTTCTTATCACCCAAGAATGGTATATTGCTATACTGAATGTATAACCATTAGGTTAGACTCCCCTTGACTTGCTTAAGGCTCCTCTAAATAAGGTTACACCCTGGTTTGTATACCATAGGTATTGTTTGTTTTTATATATGTGTTTATAACTAATGTGAATAGTACTTCCCCCAAGATTTATCTTTGCCTAATGCATTTAAAATACACCATTAGTTTTACAACACTTGTGTATCCGTGTTTCTTTGCACCATAGGTATGGTACAATTTATTTGTACTGATCTACAGCCCTCTCTCCCTCCTAAAATAAGCCTGGCTGCTCTGTCCATTCTAACACCATCTCAAGTGGTACAGACGTATACTAAGAGTTGGAGATTCGGTATTGCATAAATTGTATGGTTTTATGAAGCCCTTAGTTGGACTTTAGAAAAATCTGTCGTTATCATTGATTGACATCATGAGATGTGTGGTTTAAATAAGTTGGAATCATCAGTGAATTTTATGAGTTGGGCAAGTATATATGTTGTCCTATTTTGCGGAGTCGCTTAGTTGTATTCAAGGAGGATGGAGCTGGTCTTGGAGGGAAGTTGAATGCATGTTCAAAGATATGACCAGGAACATGGCATTCTTTATATATTTTACAGGTTTAATGTAACCAGTTGAAATCAACATGTGAACTTCAGGGTCATCTTTGACTCCACACTTTCCTTCTCCTCCCACATCTCTGACGTCTCTAAAAAGTCAAACTTCCTACTGCATCTCCTCAGAGGTACTCTTCCTTTCCTCTCCTTCCCCCAGATGCTCACTGTCTCCCAAGCTCTAGTTTGCTCTAGGTTGGACTACTCAACAGCCTCTTTCTAAATCTACCTGCCTCCACTCTCTGCCTTTTACAACTAATCCAGAACAGGACTGCGAGACTTGTCCTTGGCCTCAAGCCCTGGGATTGTATCTCTCCATCTCTAAAATCTCTTCATTGGCTCCCAGTGGATGTAAGGATAGAATTTCAAAACCCTCTGCATTGTCCACAAGGCTTTCTGGGGCCTAGGTCCAAAATCCCTTCAACTATCCCTCTGTAAATACTTCCCCTCTCGAGCACTTCGCTCCTCTACCTCCAACTCCCTCAGGGTCAGTTGTTTTTCAAAGAAACAACCTGGGGGTAGATCTGTCTTCAGCTGGGGCCTCCCTTTGGAACAGCCTCCCTGCCACTCTGAAACTTGAGTACCATCTCTGGTTCAGGAAGCACCTCAAGACCTTCCTCTTTGCTTCTGCCTTTGCCCCCCTTCTCCCCTGCTGATCTGTTTTCTCTCCCTGCACTGTGCACCTGGCCACCCTCTTTCCCCTGGGCCCAGGTACCTGCTCACCCTGCCACCCCCTCCACTGCCTCCGGGCCAATCCGTGCACCGGGGTCTGTATCTGTAACCATACAGTCCCCCATCCTTTCTGGTGTTGTGGTGGAAAATACCAGTTAAGGCTTTCATGGAAAGGGGTGAAGAGGATTCATCCCCCCCATTTCTAACCCAGCTCCCGGATGGGACCTGTATGTGGTATTGACTAGGCTCATGGGGGTCCCCCTTTGAGCCTATGCATTAGCCAAGCCTCAATGATGTTACCTATAAGAAAGCCTCCCTAGTAGCTATTACTTCCATTAGAAGGGTTAGTGAACTACAGGCCCTTTCAGTTCTAGACCCTTTCGTTACAGTTCAGAGATAAGGTGGTTCTGCGCACTTACCCTCAATTTGCGCTTACATTTATTTCCAAGTTCCATGCGAATCAATCGATAGAACTGCCTACCTTCTTCAAGAACCCCACTAACGTTGCCGAAAGAAGCCTACACACATTGAATGTGCAGAGAGCAGTCATGTTTTACCTGGAAAAGACTAAAACACTGAGAAAGACTAACCAGTTTTTCGTTTTAGTGGCAGCTGATCGAGAAGGGGATCCTGTCTCTAAATCAGCCATCTCAAGGTGAATTGTCAAATGCATCACACTCTGTTACACTCTTGCTAAGAGAAAACTGCCCTTCAAGCCTAGAGCACATTCTACTTGAGGAACTGGGGCTTCCATAGCTTTCATTGCAAATGTTCCCCTAGAGTCCATTTGCAAAGCGGCAACCTGGAGTTCTGTACACACCTTTACAAAACACTATTGCCTAGACACTCATTCTAGGTCTTATTCTCAAGTGGGACAAGCAGTACTAAGACCTCTTTTTACTACTGTTCCTTCTCACAACCCACCTCCAACTCCGGCTACTGCTCGCTAGTCTACGCACAGCATGTGATTCTAAGCAGATTAATAAGCATCAGAAGACATGCATTACTCATCGTAATAGCATTTCTGATGATTGTATCTGCTTAGATTCACATGCGCTCACCCTTACTCCCCGCTCGGGTGGAAGGAACATAGACGTCTTACTACTTTCTCTTTTATGTGCTCACTCACGGTAGTCATTAGGCTCCCTCATGGTAGAAAAAATACAATCGGAGGGACCTCGATGCGTGAGGGATTTTGGGTACACTACAGGTCACGTTAGGGATAGTGTTACAGGCACGCCCATGTCGACGTCTCCTTTCGATTCTCAAAAGACAAGATGCAATACTCTGCGGTTACCACTGGATGTCTGACTATGTGCACAGCATGTGAATCCAAGCAGATACAATCATCTTACTTTTTGTCTTGTGGCCTGTATGTGCCAAGTTTTTGTGTGTTCATGTCTTGCCCTTTGATGTCTGCAGGCTTCGGCATGGTACAAGCAAATAAATAAATAATGGACCATGACAAACTGTTGATGTTATATTGCTCCATGTAAAGCTTGTTTGCATGAATTGTTAGCCTTGGTTGGGGGCTAGAGCACTTTGCACTTTTAGTTGTGATTTGCTCAGAGATGTTTGTGTATGAAGTTTTGTTTGTGCATGGAGAGTTATATTGGTTGTGAGTCAGAGTATTAGAATGAATGAATGAATGAATGAATGTCTGTGTCTTTGTCCGATTTAATGTGGTTGTTGAGCTGGTGTGTTGCTTCTTTTATAAACAGTCGTATTCAGGAGATGTCATATTCATTATTTGGCATTAATTGAAAATGACTGTCTGTGATTTTCTATGCGTTTGTCAAATTGGTTCTCATGTGACGCATTTTTGTGCATTACTTTATTGATTTTATTAACCCAGGTGTTGGTGAGTTAGGCGGCGCCCCCACCTTGTGGTTTGGACACAACCTATCTATGCAATGGATTTACAGTGACCGACCATACAGTCTGTATAGTCGGTCACTGTTAATTCCTTGCAGAGGATAGAGACAGACGCACGCCTGGGCACACGCCCACACGCACACGCACACGCACACGCACACGCTCAGACGGGCACAAACAGACATGGACACACACACGGACATGCACGTACACACGCGCACACAGGCGCACGCACCCACAGATGCACACACGCATGGACAAGCACACACATCTACAGACTCCCTCAACTAGTCACATGGTTGCCACTGCAGTCCTGTGAGTGGCACGCTGCATTGTAAATGTTGGCGCGCAACTCATAGAGTTTTCGTTTTGTCTGTGCTGGCGCTCAGTTGAGGCACTCAATGTGCACCAGCCCTGATATTGAAAACACAACGAAAACCCTTTTGAGTGTTCGCGATGCACTGCACAAGTTTGCGTGCCACTCGCAGGGAAGGATTTTTTCTTCTTTTTTTTTTTCTTCCGGTCTGCTCAGTCGGTGCCAGTTATGAATGAGCACCTCCCCTGCGTGCAGCATGGAGTGTGCGCCATGAGGGGTGACCAATTTAATCAGAGTTCCCCCTTTCCTCTCTCGCCCCCACCACTTCTAATGGACTCCTTCCTCCAACAGATTCTTCAATGATATCTGGCAACATTTCCGCTGCCAGGGAGCGCAACGTGCCAACCTCCGATGCATCTACACCCCCGGCCCCGCACATTGCGTCGGGGCCAGTATAAATGGAGACGCTGCGTCCCGTGACCTCAGTTCCTTTTTTCCATGCAATATGTTCGCTATTGGAACACCACTCTTAGCTTTATTCTTTTTACCAAATTTATTGCTTTGTTTCTCGAGTTCGTTGCAATTGCGAATCCGAGGTCTTCGGGGTTCAAACTCTGCATGGATTGCAGGAAAATATAGGAATGGGCCTTTGATCACCTGGACCCAAAGTAGGCCCACTGCTTAAAGAGCAAGTGCGTACCACGTTCATTTTACAAACGGCCGATGGGGGCTAGATGACATCAAAGAGTCAAACTAACCGGAATCTCCTCAAGCCACACAGAGCACACATTTTAAACACTCCCACAGGTTTCGTTAAAGTCAACCCCCACACATAATTGGTCAAACCTATACAATATAATCATATCCCTTTCAGTTCCCACACTTCTCATTTGATACATTCATTTAAGCACCATCCTCTTTAACCCCTTAACTCCAATGGTCTCCCCCAAACCTCTTCCAAGCCCTTTCTTTGGTGATTTCGGTATGTCGCCAATCAATCTCTAGTAACTTTTTTGTTACCTGTGATATTTCTGCCAAATTTGGCCCCTTTTCTTCCCACAAGGTCAGAACGCCACCAAGGAATCCTTTGCTGTATGGGGGTGAGAGAAAATAACCAAAAAGGAGCACATTTTGTTTTTTCACAAAATGCCAATAAAATGATGTACAAAGAAACCTGTGGGTTTTTTTTCCTTGTAAGAGCTAGGAACATATGGTTTCCTTTGCTGAATTCGCTATTTTTCAGGCTTTCAAGAAGAGGTTGAGTGGAAACCAAAAAAACATTTTTATAACGTTACCATCAGTTTTGTGAGAGGTAGGCGAGTTTAGGAAGGGGTCATTTGTGTAGGTCAGGCAACAACTATGTAGTTAAATTCCCATAGTTTAATTGGAAAAAACGACAGGAAAAGAAGGTATGTGCTGGACATGGTTGGACCTGTAAGGCTTTGTGAATATTGCGAAAAGCAATGCACTGTGCTTTCCAATGACTCTTCTAGTTAGGAAATAACACATTTTTTTCGGAATGTTTCACAAAAGAAGCAATACCACAAGCCAAAAACTGAGCCATGGTACACAGGATTTTTATGCCGACTGCCTAAACAGACGTATTTAGCATGTGTAAATAAGGAAAACAAATGTGGTGATGCAAGCGTACATTTTTTGAAAGAGCACAGGCAGACCCTTTGAAGGGTAGGTGTCTTTTGCAAGTTACAGAAGTGTACAGTGCCTAAAGCAGCGACTAAATGTAGGTCACTTTTGGGAAATGAAAGGGTTGTGTGACAAAGTGCAGTAGCAAATGTATGAAAACGTTATGAAAACTAAGAGAAAACAAATGTCCTACCTAACCACATTCCCACAGGTGTCCCGACGAAAACAGTACCTCACATGTGGAGGCGCACCTACCTGGGCGCAAAGGGAGAAGTCCAAACCACTGGTACATCAAATGCCCTGGGGAAGACTGGATTTGGCTTTGTGGACAACCTACCGATTTGGGCTTCGGGTGTCGCATCTACCAAGGAAAACGGAAAACCCCATGAATTTCTGAAAAGACATCAGTGGGAATCCACTGAGGTCTGATTTGTGCGAATCGCCCTAGAATGTATTACCCACAAGCCCCGGAAAAGTCTGAAATTCAGGGGGTGGGGGGGTAAACATTTTCAGACACTTCCCCCCCTGGAAACCACTGAAACACGCAATGTCCTACCTTCCTGTGTTCCCACAGGTGTCCCAACAAAAAAACAGTACCTCACATGTGTGGGTGCACCTGCCTGGCCGCAAAGGGAAAAGACTAAACCACTGGCCCAAGTGTTTCGGGAAAGGAGATTTTGCTGGAATTTGCTCTTGTGGAAAGCCTACCGATTTGTGCCTGGGATGTCGCAGCCACCAGGGGAAACAGGAAACCCCATGCATTTCTGAATAGAAGACACTTGTGGTAATCCAGAGGTCTGACTTGGGAGAATCGCCCCACAAGCCCCGGAAAAATTCCAACATTTTGGAGAAAGAAAACTCAATTTTCAAACCTTTCCCATCAGGAAAATACTGAAACACGCCGCTAACACATGTCCTACCTTCCCTCATTTCCACAGGTGTCCGGATGAAAATGGTACTTCGCATGTGTGGGTCCACCTGCCTGTGCGAAAAAGAAAGTGTTGACCGTCCACAAGTCCAACTGCAGTCCTAGGGAGCCCCGGCAGGGTCCCAACCGTTCCCCGAGGGATATTCTGTAATGCTGCCAAGCCAGACCTCCAGCATGATCGGGTGGTGATGTCCCTGTCCTTGGGTGGCTGTCCCTCATGTGGATTAACCTTCCACAAGTCCATCCTGGAGCTGTGGCTGGGCTGCGTTACAGCTTTTCCCTCCGGGGAAGAATGGGGACCCTGCCAGGGCACCCAGAAGGAGAAAGTGTAACGCAACCCAGCCAGAGTTTAAGGTTGGTCGGGGTGATGTCCCAAGCCTTGGGCACACGTCTTCCATGTGGCTCAACCATCCCCAAGCCCAGCCTGGAGCTGTGGCTGGGCTGCGTTACAGCTTTTCCTTCCGGGGAAGAATGGGGACCCTGCCGGGGCTCCCCGCAACTGCTACAGGACTTTGGGACGGTCGACCCATATGGGAGACATCACTTCAGACCATCCTGTAATTCTGGCTGACCTGCATTACAACTTTTCTCTCTGGGAACCGCTCCCTGGAACCGGTGCTGGGCTTGTGGATGGTCAACCCACATGAGGGACAGCCTCCCAAGGCAGGGACATCCGCCCCAACCATCCTGAAGCACTGGCTGGGCTGCATTGTAGAATTTCCTCACCAGGGATCCCCGGCAATGTGACAATACGTCCCCAAAGGGAAAAGCTGTAACGCAGCCCAACCAGACCTCCGCAACGGTTGAAGGGGATGTCCCTGGGCTTGGGCGGCTGTCTCCCATATGGGTCGACCATCCCCAAGTGCTGCGACTATCCCAGGGAGCTCCCATATGGGTCGCCCATCCCCAAGTGCTGCGACTATCCCAGGGAGCCCCGACAGGGTCCCCATCCCTTCCCTGAGGTAAATTCTGTAACACAGCCCAGCCAATGCTCCAGGAATCGTCGAGGGTGTCCCTGGCCATGGGCGGCTGTCTCCCATGCGAGTTGACAGTCCGCAAGCTCAGGCTGCACCTCTGGCTGGGCTGCGTTACAGAGTTTCCCTCTGGGGAGGAATGGGGACCCTCCCGGGTCTCCCCGGAACTGCTGCTGGACTTGGGGACGTTCGATCCACATGGGAGACAGGCACCCAAGGCCAGGGACCTCACCCCGACTATCCTGACTCTCTGGGTGGCCTGCGTTACAGCTTTTCCCTCCGGGAAATGATGGGGACCTTACCGGGGCTCACTGGGACGGCCACTGGACTTGAGGGTGGTCGACCAAAGAGGGAGACAGGTGCCCAAGGCCAGGCGCATCACCCCGACCAGCCTAGACCTCTGGCTGAACTTGGGGACAGTCGACCCACATGGGAGACGCGCACCCAAGGCCAGGCACCTCACCCCCAACTGTCCTGGACCACTGGATGGCCTGCGTTAAACTTTGACCCCTGGGAAAGGATGGGGACACTGCTGAGTCTCACTGGGACTGCGACTGGACTAGGGGTCTGGGGGGTGTGGGCGTGGTCGACCAACATGGGTGACAGGCACCAAAGGCTGGGGACATCCCCCCCCCTCCGCCCCCCAACACTGTCCTGGACCTCTGGCTGGCCTGCGTTATATAGGTTTTTCCTCCAGGGAAGGATGTGCACCCTGCCGAAGGTCCCTCGGACCGCTGCTGCACTTGGGGATCTGTTGTCCAACAAGGGAAACGGAGGGGGGGGGAAACGAAGGGAGGGTCAAGTGTGGGACCATAACCCCTGACCATCCTGAAGCTCTGGCTAGGCTGCTTTACATCTCTACACTCGGCGAAGGGATGGGGACCCTGCCATGGCTCCCTGGGACCGCTGGTGAACTTGGGGGCGGTCGACCAACAAGGGAGACAGGTGCCCAAGGACAGGGACATCACCCAGACTGTCCTGGACCTCTGGGTGGCCTGCATTACACCTTTACCCCCTTGGAAAGGATGGGGACCCTGCCGGGGCTCACTATGACCACCGCTGAACGTGAGGATGGTCCACTAACATGCCAAACGGGCACCAAAGACCGGGGACATCACCCCCCCCCACCCCCCCGCAACCATCCTGAACCTCTGGCTAGACTCTGTTATAGCTCTTCTCTCAGAGAAGGGATGGGGGCCCTGCCGGGCCTCCCTAGGACTGCTGCTGAACTTGGCACCAGTCAACCAACAAGGTAGACTGGCGCCCAACGGCTGGGCCATCAGCCCCGACCACCGTACAGCTCTGGCTGTGCTGCGTTACAGCTTTCCCCTCCAGTAAGGAATGGGGACCCTGCCGGGGGTTATCAATACGTGGCCTGACCCTGCAAGTATCCAAGTCCACCACAATAACTCCCCTGAGCGCCCACTCCCACCAACAATCCTGCCCCAGTACCGCCCCCCCCTGAAAAATAAGCAATGTTGAAAAAAAGCAAATTCAATACTTGCATAACCAAGAAGCTTGAACTGCACTAGAACTGTAAACGGAAAAAAACACATTTTATCAGTTTCAGCCCAGCAAAAGCCAAACCAAACTGCCATGCTCCCATCTTAAACTTGCGCTACTGAGCAACGGGTGTAGTCACAACCTTCATTCCTTCAAAACACCCAATGCACACTTACTATGGTGCTCACTTCCCCTCTCCAAATACTGTACACAGGATGTAAGCGCCACACCACTGTGTAGTGCCATTGCTAGGCGCAGATCCAGTGATCCACACCCAGCAATTTATTTATTTGCATTTTTAAAGCGCTCGCACAGCCTGGGGGGGATCAAGGCGCGGTTACAGGAATATGTCTTAGTTACATATTTATAACACGCTTATTAAGCAGAGGTTTCTAAGCATGGACCCGGGGATCAAACCTGTGTTGCTTCATGTTGTTTTGTTTCCAAGGCGAGCATGTTGCTGCTGAGCTATCCTCCCGGGACAGCAATGCACTTGGTTTTCTTGCAAAGCAGCCAGCACCCTTCTATTCCTGTCCACACTCATCCATGGTGGTTTAATGACTCCTCCAACCCCAGTAAAACAAATGTACCCCTTCTTAGGGGCAGATTGGCAGATTACCCTGCCAATCTGCCCCCAGGGAGGGCTACATTACATGCCCTATCATTTGGGGCAGGAGTGGCAATGCCACCCCACCCCTTTCATACAAGCCATCCCTGGTGGTCTAGTGACTTCCAGCCCCCACGAAAAACACACTGCATCTTCCTAGGGGCAATCTGCCCCTAGGAAGGGCTAAATTACATTGCCCATCCATTTGGAGTGGGGGGAGAGAGGGCCACTCCCTCCACTTTCAAATAACCCATCCCTGGTGGTTTAATGACCCTCCACCCCCAGTTACAACACATGTATTCCTTCCTAGGAGCAGCCTGCCCTACCAATCTGCCCCCAGGTAAACCTAGTTGGCATGCCCCCCATCCATTTTGGGTAGAGGGTGGAAGAAGGCCAGCCCCCTTTCATTTATAATAATCCCTGGTGTCTAGTGTGCCCAAGCTCCCAAAACACCAAAAACAAAGCACTTTTTTGTTTGCTCCTTCCCTGGGGGCAGATGGGCACATTGGTTTGCCCATCTGCCCCAGCAGTTTCGGGGAGGGGGGGACCACCCCCTTTCCATTGCAAAGGACCCTATTGGCCTCCCAACCCAAATGGATGGGGGGCATCTCATGTACCCCTTCCGAGGGGCAGATTAATGCAGTCTGCCCCAGGGAGGGCTACATGAGATCCCCCCCCCATCCATTTGGGGTGGGGGGTAAGGGGCCACCCCATTTCAACTTCTAACATCCCTGGTGGTTTAGTGTGCACCCACCCCTCCCTCCCACCAAAAACGTTTTTTTTAAAATTTTTTTATTGTGGCCTCTTTCCTAGGGGCAGATGGCAACATTATTGTGCCCACCTGCCCCTAGGGTGGGCAGAACTTACTGCCCCATGCTTTGGGGGCCGGGGGGGCTGCTTACATAGTAAGAGGCCGCTTCACCCTGCCCTCCCCCCACTTGAAAAACAGATCCCTGGTGGTCTAGTGGCATTGCTGGGTGTGCATCAAGTGATCTGCGCCCATCAATGCTTCAAGGTAGGTGTCGTTGGAAAGGGGAGAGTCTCTCCTTTCCAACAACACCTCAGCAGAGAAATGCTGGAGATCGAGGGAGGGAAAGGGTAACACCTACCTTCTCCTTCACTGCCACAGCCAAAAATGGCTGCAGCTATGAAATGTACTTTCAAGTTTCACATCAGCGTGAATTACGCATGCTGACGTGAAACTGAAGGAAATCCAATCCCTGGGATTTTGTTTTGTGCGATTGCTGCTTTGCAGCGATCGCACAAAGTGTAGTGCCAAAAAGGACGATCTGTTTCGTCCTTGGCACTGCAAATGTAATGCTAAGGACGAGATAGCTCGTCCATGGCACTGAAGGGGTTAAACTTATAATTGCATGTTTCACATTGACAATACGCCCCTCTCTGGGGACCTTCATATTTGGTCCCAGTCTCATCTCTTAGTTGCAGTTACACAACTAGAAACAGTTTTCTATTAGAGGTCCCATCTGGTTTGAAACATTTAGCCCTACTTATGTCGAACACGGCCATTCTATCGAAATTCTATTGATGTGATGAGGAATGAAACCAACTTCCTTCTGATCTATTGTTGCTGGTTGTATCTGCCCAAACTTGTTTTTATCTGCATTTCATTCTAAACTATGCGACTTACCATTCCAACACACATGGTCTCAACCCACACTCTGACAACTTAATTGAAAACCCATGCTCTATTGGTAAACCTTCACTGCAAGCAACCCTTGAATCCGGTTAATTGTCCGGACCTTCAACCCAGCCCTGCTAGGTGGACGGATTCCCCCAGTCATTGAATAACACGCTCCCATGTACTTACAGACATTACATCTCTCCTCCACAATGGCACCAGTCCATAAAGCAGGCACGCCCTGAACTGACGGCAGATGCTGCTCTCATCCTTCTATCTTGCAAAACCAGTTTCCTGGCCATTCAGAGATTTACCTTGCAGATCAAAGCTTAGTTCACACAAACTCCCCCCAATGAGGGGACACGCGGCACACAGAATCATTTATTCACAATAAACCTCATATTTCCCAACTAGCCCAAAAAGCTTCTTATGTATGTTCATGCATGCATGTATGTGTTATAGACTACTGTGTCCCCTCATCACAATCTCCATTCACAACCTTCTATCTCACGTGCGCAGGTTTAACTCCTCGCTTCTCATTAATGCAAGGTTTTCATATTGCTATGTGCGTGCAAATCTAAAAATCTATTTTCTTCCACAATTGACATTAACATTATCCTATTCACATTCACTACACTGTATTTGTGCCACTCTGCAACATTACGTCAACATCGCTGTCACCCCAGTCCCCAATGTGGCACAAGCAATTCAAATGTCTCTCTGCTCGTTGGAGCTCTCAACTACCTCAACACATCCGATGTCTGTATCGGACACCCAGCACATGTACCTTTACTACCTCGGTGAAAGCCACGACGTGCAGGACTGTGTCGTTCCAATCCATGCTCCCGAAGGCGCTGCGAGAACGTGACGCAAAACTACTCGCCTTTCTCCACAATATGAAGGTTGAAAAGTGGTCCTGCTTGAGGCAGCCTGGCACGTATCACTGCACCAAGGGGCTGTCCCCTGCCTGAAAGGACAAAGGAAGCAGCAGCGCTGCAAGATGTCAAGATCACCCAGTGGTTCTTCACAGCATCACTTTCCTTTGAAGATGAGCACCCACACCAAGGAGGGCGGTGATGTAGAGGCCCCATAGGTACCCTTTTCTACCAAATCCTCTACACCTGAGGAATGGGCGGCTTTCCGAATTAAGATGCTAGACCTCTTTGCAAAGGCCCCACTGCCGGCAAATCCGACCAGACTCCAGCAGCCATTGCATCAGCGGCAACTGCTTCAGCCAAGCAGACGGCTCCCACTGCAGGGTGACTTGGTGAACCTGGCAGCCGACATGCAGGCAAGTGACCTGGACACCTCACCAGAGGTCGACATGATGCCTGCTAC
Organism: Ambystoma mexicanum; assembly: GCF_040938575.1. Classification (NCBI taxonomy): domain Eukaryota; kingdom Metazoa; phylum Chordata; class Amphibia; order Caudata; family Ambystomatidae; genus Ambystoma; species Ambystoma mexicanum. The sequence goes on from NC_090932.1 coordinate 1,304,903,646, forward strand.
CACACCAAAATGATGAATCTATGCCATCTCTTTCCAGCACCTGTTGGCAAAGGTGGTTGACAACTTAGGGCTGTTGTACCCCCCCCTTCACGGCCTAAGGCTCAGTATGACCTGACTGACATTTTGGACAGGGGTCCTAAATAGGTGACTTTGCTGCCTTTCAATCATGAATTGGAGGGACCTGTGGGCCAAACAGGCATCCGTCCTCAAAACGAACCGCGTCCTGTCCAAGAAGCACATGCCAGCCATTTCAGACCCCTTATTTCGAGGGGATTGGGTCCTCCGACATATTCCAGATCTATGACCGGTAATCGCCACAGCTGTGCTGCTTCCGAAAATGTTCTGCGACAATGACGTCGATACGCTGTCCTCGAGGGCCTCCGTCGAGCCGACGTCACCGGATGTTATAAGTAGGACGCCCGTAGCCTCAGTTCTGTTTTTTCCGCGAACGTGTTCGCTCCGGAGATCTCGGCGCGCCTCGGTTCTTCTGAGTTGGCCTATCAGTCCTTCGAACCCGTTTGTTTGTGAAGATTTCCATGATGTCTTCGTCTTCTTCTACCCCGCGGCCGGGTTTCAAGAAGTGTCGGGACTGCGGTTCCAAGATGTCACTGACTGACCCGCATGACTCCTGCCTCTGGTGCCTCGTTGAGGACCACGCCGCGGACGATTGTGACGAGTGCCAGTCGTTGACTTCGAAGGCCTTGCGGGAGCGTAAGAAGAAGCTTTCTGTCGGTAAGGTGTCCAAGCCCCAAAATTTGAAATCCATTCGAGGAGCGACTCTCTGCATTGTCGGCGTAATTCCACGGGGTCTTGGTCCCGGAGTGGATCCCGCCAGTCCTCTGCCTCTTTGAGGCACTCGCGGAAGCGCCGTCACCGGTCGCCTTACCCGTCCTTGTCAGAGGACTCTGCCCGTCAGCGGGTTGCTTGTCCCGGCAAGCACTCTACTCCTGCGGAATGGGAGGCATTTCGCAAGAAAATGTTGGTGATTTTTGAATCACAGGGCTCCGGTCCGTCCGCGCCTTCGAGAGAAGCCAGCCGTGACCATGCTAGAGCCACCACTCGCACGCATTCGGGCTCGGGGGGGGGGGGGGTCGACGCGATCCGAGTGTACCTTCCAGGTTCTCGATCGGACAAGGTGGATCGCTCTAGCTGTGCCCACTCCAGGTCCCGGTCCTCGACGCTGTCGAGACCGTCGGAGCCTGTGAGGTCTTCTTTTAAGACGTCAACGCCATGTCTGTAGAGAGGTGTACTCGAGGCTCCGGCTCTGAGGAAACCCTCGATGCCATTGGCGCAGAGGCCGTCGAAGGACACGCTCGGGGCTCCGCCCTTGACGCCTGTGTCGAAGCCATCTGTGCCACGCTCGACGCAGATTCTGTCCACGCCCTCGACGCCTTTCGAGGATGCTTTGTCGGAGGTCCCCTGTGTGTTGGTGGAAACCCAGAGGAAGGCCCCAAAGAAGTCGGTGAGACTTATCTTTGAGCCTTTTTCTGTGCCCTCCTCCAGGGATTTATTCCAGCCTCTGGATTATATTTCTGAGGTGGAGGGAAGGATTTGAGGAAGGTTTGGTTCCGGATGAAGTCCCTGATGAGATTTTGGCTGGTCATACCCAGATTGAAGACTTGCGTCAGTCTTTGCACAATGCCAGTGGTCTTATACCTCCCCGGAGGTTGAGTTTGGCAGGCCTGAGCCTGGTATCCATGCTGACTCTTCGTAGAGGCGGCTGAGGTCGAGGGTGACCGAGCACTTGGGGTGGTCTGCGCCACCAGTAGATTTTCTGCAGGATGACCTGACGGATATCCTTGACCAAGGTTCACCAACTGACCCGGTACTGCCATTCCATATGGCTTTGCAACGAAGAGTGGCAGCGGCTTGGACTGCTCCGGAGAGTCTCCAGGCAGTGGGGAAGTAGTTGCCGAAAATGTACCGCCCAGCCAGTGGCGACCCCGGCTACTTGTCCATGCATCCTAATTCGCAGAGTTTGGTGGTGCAGGCGGCTATGGCCCCAGCAAAACAGGCGTCGCACCCTACCATCCCTCCTGATAGGGACGACAAACTTTTTGAGGGTTGGGCGAAGAGAAGTCTTTTCTTCAGGGGGTTTGGCTTTGAAAGCGGCCAACTCCGTGTGTGCCTTAGCACGTTTCACTTGCACTGTGTGGAATTTTCATTGGGGGCTGAATATGTTCCCGAAGGGTAGGAACGGGATGGCTTTCTTGCCCTTGTACAGGATGACTGCGGATGAGATCTCTGCAGTGGGCTCTCAAGATGCAGTGGTCGCAGTCCTCCGGCAGGATGTTGGACCCCGTTCAGGTGCCGCCCTCGGTCGCCCAGGACCTTCTGTGGTGGGCCGTCGAAGGCAATCTGATGAAGGGGGCTCCATTTTGGCTACCCTGGCCGGGGGTGACGATCGTGACGGACGCATCCCTCACGGGATGGGGAGCTCATGCCAACGAGTTGACAGTCAGCAGTCATTGGTCTCAGTCGGAGTCCAGACTCCATATCAGTCTGTTGGAGCTGAGGGTTGTCAGGCTTGCCCTGAAGGCTTTTCTGCCGTCTGTGCGAGGGAAGAATGTCCTGATTCTGACAGACAACACAGGGGCTATGCACTACTTCAACAAAAAGTGGGGGGGGGGGGCGGCAGGGTCACTTCCTCTGTGCAGGGAAGCAATGCAGCTCTGGTTCTGGGCCATCCAGCAGGAAATTTCGATTTCGGCAGTTCATCTGGCCGCAGACTGAAACGAGACGGCGGACGCTCTGAGCAGGCAGAGCACGATCTCTCACGAGTGGGAGCTGGATCAGGAGATTCTCCTGGAGATCTTCGCCCTTTGGGGGAACCCCACAAGTGAATATCTTCGCCTCCAGTGTCAATCGGAAGTGCGAAAGGTTCTGCTAGCGGGAATTTCCTCCAAGAGGAGCATTACGGGACGCATTCGTGGTGGAGTGGTCCTTCCCACTGCTGTACGTGTTTACTCCAGTCCGCGTCATCCCGCAAGTGCTGCAGAGGTTCGGTTCCCGGATGATCCTCATTGCTCTGGCACGGGCCTGGAGAACATGGTACCCGGACCATCTCGACTTGTCCATCTGCCCTCCACGTCGTCTTCCCTACCGAGACGATCTGCTCTCACGGGCGGGGTGTCGGGTTCTCCATCCAGAGGTCAGATCCCTCAACCTTCACGCTTGGCTTCTGAAAGGTTGAGGTATAAGGATTGGGATCTCCCTGAAGACGTGATGGAGGTGTTGCTTTCAGCCTGCAACAAAGTCCCTGTACCGTTGCCATTGGAGAAAGTTCTGCGACTGGTGCAGGGTTAAGAATGTGGATCCTTTTTCATGTGACATTCCTGTAGTTCTGTCTTTTTTGCTTTCGTTAGCCCACAAGGGCCTGCAAGTGGGTACCATTAAATGTTACCTGGTGGCACTGTCCATATTTAAGCGCTCGTCTGAGGAGTGGTCTTAATTCAAAATTCCTTTAATTTCTCAGTTTCTGAAAGGGCTCACTAATGTGTTTCCACCGTCACCTTTCCAGGTGCCCTGTTGGGATTTGAACCTTGTTCTAAAATTCCTAATGGGTGTTCCATTTGAGCCTTTACATTTTTGTCCTTTGAGATTGTTTTTTTTTTAACTTTATTTATTGGTTTTAACAGTTTAACAAACACAGTATGCATCACTAGTAATATCAGACATTAATCAACAGAATTACGTATCCCCCCCCCTTCAAGACCACAGTCAACATTATCTTCCATTTATGATGGGCCGGATTAATGGCTAGGACAGTCCGAACCGTCTGAGGTATCGTCAGTTATTAGGATGCAGTAGTGGCTCTGTTAAGGCCACCCAGCGATGCAGTTCTCCACTGGAGTCCAGCCTCTGTTCAAGGATTGCCGTTTCCCACGCGCCGGTCTCCGCCGTTATCCATTTCGTCAGGTCCCCCCACCACAGTGCCTCGTACGGGGCCCTTGGGCTCTTCCATCCCATGGCTATGCGTCTCTTCGCAGATTTGTATATCAGATCTTTGATTTTGTTTAGAGGCTTATTTTTGTGATTGCTTTTGCATCTGCCCAGGATGCAGGCTGCGGGGTTGTTCACTTCTAGCTCAATATCTGCGTCCGCCACCCTCTCCTGAACCTGTGTCCGGAAGTGGCGTATCTCCGGGCAGCCCCAGAACATATGCGTCTTACCCGCTCTCGGCTCCTTACATTTGGGGCATACCTGGGCCTCAGCTCCTTTGAAATTGGATGTGGCCTCAGGTGTTAGGTAGGCTCTGTTGGTGATGTATAATTGAATGAGCTGCAAACGGGCATTCCTAGAAACTTTTTTGTGGTAGTGAGTTATTTTCTCCCATTCGACATCTGCAAAGTCTTGGCCTAGTTCGATTTCCCATTTTGCTTTGCTTTTGAGCTCGCTGTTTGTCGTGCCCTGGAGCAGGGTTTCGTACAATCGCGAGGTTTCATGGCCGCCTTCGGCTGTGTTTAATAGTGTTTCTATGACCTCGTTTTCCGTCTTTGGGGTGGTAGCCTCTGGCCATCTAACCATTATGGCTTGTGTCACTGCCCTATGGAGCAAAAATTGGCCAGCGGGTAATCCCGTAGTCTCAGCGAGGTCGGGGAAGGGTATGATCTCTTGGTCTTGTGTTAGGTCTCCTAGGGTGGCCACTCCGTAGGGTTCCCACTGGGTGCATGATTCGAGAGAGCCCCATGGCTGGTAAGCCATAATTGCTGTGATGGGGATTTGTGGTGAGAAGGGATCATCTGACCCCACAGTTCTGCACGCTCTGTTCCAGAGCTTTATTCCGAGTTTGATTAGGTATGGGAAGGGCTGTGTGAGTCTGTTCCGGACCCATAGTAGGTCCCTCAGGAGGATATTGGGCAATGCAGGTTGGAGGAGCCTAGTGTCCGTGGAGGTCTCGTCAGCCATCCATCGCATCACATGCCTTAGTTGGCTGGCCAGGTAGTACAATTCGAAATTGGGGACTTTGATTCCTCCCCTCCCGTAGGGTCTTTGGAGTGTGTCCAGCGCCACCCTGTGTCTGCCTCCCTGCCAAAGGAACCGTCTACATAGTTTATTTATGTTTCTGAAGAAGGAGGGGGGGATGCTGTAGGGAACGTTTGTAAAGTTGTATAGTAAGCTGGGAAGAGCAACCATTTTGAGGAGACCGGCCCTTCCGGCCATCGAGAGCGGGAGCTTGCCCCAGAATTCCATAGATTTTTCGAGAGTGTCTTTGGCTCTCACCATGTGTCCTTTGAGATTGTTAACCCTTAAAATTGTATTTTTTGTTGCGGTTACTTCCGCTCACAGAGTGAGTTGCAGGCACTTTCCGTTAAGCCACCCTTCACGGTGTTTCATAAGGACAGGGTTGTCCTTAGGGTTCGTCCTTCCTTTCTTCCGAAAGTGGTGTCACAATTTCATTTAAGCCAGAAGGTTATTCTTCCGGCATTTTATCCTCCTCCGCATCCTGGTAAGGAAGAGGGGAGGCTCCATAGGTTGGATCGTAGGCGAGCTTTAAGTTTCTACATTTCACGCATGTCCCGGGTCAGAGTGGCTCATCAGCTCTTTATAGGATACGCTGGAAGGCGTTTGGGACAAGCTGTTACTAAGCAGACTTTATCTAGATGGATTATCTTTGCAATTTCTGAATGTTACCGCTTGGCGGGTAAGGACCCTCCGGTAGGTTTACGGGCCCATTCTACTAGGGGTATGGCTGCCTCTACTGCCCTGCAGAGGGGTGTTCCTATTCGTAACATCTCTGAAGCAGCCACATGGCTTCGGTCCATACTTTTGTAAGACACTACTCCCTAGATTCTATACGTGGGCAGGATCTGGCCTTTGGGAAGGTGGTCCTCTATTCTGCAATTTGATTGGGCATTCTAAATTTCTATATTCTAAACTCTTTTCTCTCCTCCATACGTTGGTACTGCTTTTTTGAGTCTGTCATAGATATGGAATACGTCGGAGGACCCAATCCCCTCGAAGAACCAGTTACTTTCTTACCTTGTAACGTTATTTCGATGGGATGGTCCGACCACGTATTCCATATCGCTCGTTCCCTGCCCCGCTACAGAATTTCTTATGCGATTGCAGCTTACATTTCCGCAAGGCTTTCTGTGGTCATACTGGCAGAAGATTGGTGCCACATGTTCCAGGAAAAAACTTCAACTGAGGCTACAGGCGTCGTGCGTGGTCCTTATTCGGCCACATTCATTTTCCAACCTTCAACTGAATTCCTGCGCAGCACGCTGACGGAGAACTCCAGAATCCAGAACTCCAGAGATCCAGACTGACTCCAGAACAAAACTCCAAAGAACTCAAGAACCCAACAGCTGAACTCCTATCAGCAGGCCTTCAGAACCTAGCAACCAAACTATTCAACCGCCGGGCTGTGCGGTTTGCTGCTTGCTAAGAATCCTGTGTATCCAGAACAGAACCAGTACCCAGAAAGCAGTGTGGTATCTAGAATCACTTGATCCAGACCAGCAGAACCAGAGACCCAGACCAGACCACTGTGAACAGAACCGGTGCCTGATTGACCTGCCGAGCAGAGAACCGCACCTAAACTTGTTGACCAGATCCGTGACGAGGCCATTCCTTTCAAATTTATAGTGTCGAGAGGGCAGGAGCCCATCTCCCTCGTGTGCCCCTGCGGACTTATCCCACAACAAGAGACCACAGCCACGACGACTGCAGCTACGACGAAGATCCACCTGGATCTACACTTACAGCCCCAGCAGCCCGTGCCACCTATCTGCCCAAGCAGATTCAAATTGAACTGCACACCTCCTCCGTGCTGGCAATCACCCCCCCAGGCACCCCATCGCAGACCGCGTTGCTGCCTGACCTCCCAAAATGGCCCACGCAAGGCAGCATGAGAGCGAGGCTCTCGGTTGCTAGGCAACCTGAACCAACATCTGCAGGACAGCCCCACTGGCAGGCGGAAGCCGGTGGCGGAGCAAGGCCAGGATAAAGGCCATCACCCCCTGTTTGCCCCTGTTCGCCATCGTGAGCCCACCAGAGACCCTCCGACCTCGGGAACGATCAACAATTTCACATCATCGGTCCAAACCACAGAGGACTCGAAACACAATGGTAAGGTTCACCTCGGAACCCGAACAAATCCTAAAAGGACTAAAAAACTCTGCCCTACTGCTACACTAGCGTGTGCACTAGCGACATACCACAAACACTATGCAATTCCTCACCATTCTACCACTTGTTTTACCAATGTCAAACTCTCCCACTACGGGATTTAACTCTACAACCGCCTGAGAGGATATAGCCACCCTCTCTCAGGACCACCCTCCTCCTTCCTCCATCATGTTCCTCCGGTAAGGCTGCCGCCTTGCAAACCACCAATGTTCTTGTAACGTAACCATGATTCCTGTGATTTAGCTAAAATGTGCTACCATAATGTAACTAAGTAAGCTGTCCTATGATGTAACTTAGAAAGTATGCCGGCCGTGCAATTATAAAAGTATTCTTGTAAATGTAACTAACTATTATCATAACATAAAAGAAAAGTATGCCTGTCATCTAACTAAGAAAGTATTCATTCATGCAGTGTAACCAAAACAGTATTGTTGTCATGTATCCCTGTTACCCCTCCCTGTACCTAAGATCCTTACAAGTAATAGCGCCACGATGCCCAAGGGCTACATGTGCACTATACAAATTTAAATAAATAAATTATAACATTATGGTGACGTCGGCTCGACGGAGGCCCTCGAGGACAGTTCATTGACGCAGATGCCGAAAATCTTCTGAAGCAGCACAGCTGTGGTGATTACCTGTCATAGATATGGAATACGTCGTCGGACCATCCCATCTAAATAATGTTACCAGGTAAGAAAGTAACTTGTTCTTCTCCCTGCCCAAACTTTCCCTGAGAGCTTGGTGGTCATTGGCCCCAGATAGAGAGCGCAAAAGGTTGGATGCATGGGGAACGAGGATTTTTGTCTCTTCAAGCCTAGGTCTTCAGTGCGTCAACACCTCTTGTGCGCCGGCATCTCTTGTGCCTTGGCCACATTTCCTTTGGCTTGTCTTCAGGGATGATCCATGGCGGCTGATCGCATCCCCGAAGGGGAAATGTGGGACAGCTTTGAGGGTTTCTTAAAGAAGGCATGGTAGCCTCTCAGCAGATTTTGCTGTCTGGCCTAGACACCACAGATTGCATTGCAAGGACGATGGCCACCAGCACCGTCTTGTGGCATGTTTCATGGCTGTGGATGTCTGGGTACGCTACTGACATCCAAGAGAAACTCCTGGACATGCCCTTCGATGGCATGGACTTGTTCGGCACCAAGGCAGACAAGTCTCTCCAGAAGTTTCAAGCTTCTAAAATAATCGTGAACTCGCTAGAGCTAGCAGTGCAGTAATAGCAGCCCTCAAGCCTGATGGGCAGAGGCAGACTTTTTCACCCCTTCCCCACTTATGCCCAGAGGGATAGCGGTCAGGCACCCTCAGGCAGGCAAAGACAACGCCTTCTGTACAGGGGTAAGGGCCACGGTGCACAAGTGGTGCAGCCAGCTCCACAGTGCCCTCTGCTGCCCCAGCACGATGCTTCTCTGAAGTGGACTTAGGAATGGAGAAATTCCACCTTGGACGTCTAGTCCTTACAGGTCGTCAAACAGGCACACTGCCTTCCTTTTGCCTCTTGCCCTCCAGACTACCTACCTTGTCACCAACCTATGCGTCCAAAACATCTCCTGCTGGAGGAGATTCCTATGCTTCTGGCAAAAGGAGTCATAGAGATGGTATCATGCTCGGAAAGAGGCATGGGTTGGTACTCAACATAATTTCTTATGCCCAAGAAGGAGACCCATCCTGTTTTGGCAGCTTCTGAACTTTTATTTGCACAAGGTTAAGTCCAAGATGGTCACTCTGGACAAGATCCTCCATGCACTTGATGAAAGATTGGCTAGTCTCCATGGATCTCCATGATGGCTGCTTCCATGTGGCTATCCACAACAAGCATAGGAGGTACTTCAGAATCAAAGTGGGGAACTGTCATTTTCAGTTCAAAGGCCTCTTCTTAACCCAGGGTTTTCAGCAAGTTGCTAGCAGTAGTGGTATCTTGCCTCAGTAGGGAAGGCATTCACGTCTTTCCCTACTTCGACAACTGGCTTGTCCAAGCCTGCTCATCAGTTCTAGCGTTGGCACACCTGTACCGGACGTGCAGCCTATTGCACAGCTTCGTCTTTTTCCTGAACTTCAAGATGTCTCAAGTTCCGCCGTCCTAGTCCCTCCGACTTGTGAGATCTTGGACATGTGTGGTTGTGGCCTGAGGACAGAGAGGCGAACATAATCAAGATGGTCCAGGATTTTCAACCTCAGATGACAGTTCCAGCCTTGGCATTAATGCCCTTATTTGGTCTTGACATCCTGCATCTTGGTAATACCAGAAGCCTGACTGCGCATGAGGTTGCTACGGTGGCTCCTGAACTTTTTCGTCTCTGTTTCAGGGACAGACTTCAGATCTTCTGGTCTCTGAGCGAGTGTCCGGAAACCTTCAGTGGTGGTCGGTGAAGGACAACCTCCTGAAGGGGTAATTTTTTTCCTCAACCATCGTCATAAGTGACTCTAGTCATGGATGCGTGCCTCAAGGGCTGGAGTGCTCCCCTCCAAGATCTTATGGTGAGCGGACTGTGGTCCCCTTTGGAGTGCTGGAAGCATATCAATCTGCTGGAACTGAGTGTGATCAGGCTGGCTCTGTTTGCTTTCCTCCCTTCTGTGAAGGGCAAGACGGTACTGGTCCTGACAGGCAATACTGTAGCCAGGCATAACCACAACTAGAGAAGTGGTGTGGGCTCCTTGCCTCTGTGCAGAGAAGCAGTGTTATTGTGGTTCTGGGCTCTGGAGAACAGTGTGTCCGACTGCAACCAATCTGTCAAGCAAGTCAAGAAACCCTCTTCCGACCCCTCCTGCCCGGCTAACTATCGCCCTATCTCCATCACTCCCTTCCTGGGCAAGCTCCTGGAGAAACTGGCCATCTCCCAGCTTAACCTCCATGCTGAATCTGTTGGTAGTCTTCATGACCATCAATCTGGCTTCAGAGCTGCCAGAAGCACGGAAACTGCTCTCCTGAACATCCGTGAAGACCTGCTCTTGAACCTTGATTCCAACACCCCGTGTGTTCTCATTCTGCTCGATCTCTCCTCTGCCTTTGACACTGTCAACCATGCCATTCTGCTCAACCGTCTCCGGGAAAACCTGGGTATCACTGGTCAGGCTCTGGCATGGTTGACCTCTTTCCTTTCAAATCGACCCTCCCAGGTCCAACTGGGGTCCTTCCTCTCCGACATCTTTTTCTCCACCTGTGGTGTCCCCCAGGGATCTAATCTCTCTCCCTGGCTGTTCAACCAGTATCTGGCACTCCTTGCCCACCGCATCGCCGCTCTCTGCCCTAATTTCCAGTGCTATGCGGACGATACCCAGCTCATTTTCAGGCTACCCTCAGCCTCCCCCTCTCCTTCCCTCATCTCTGACTGTCTGTCTGCTATCCAAGAATGGTGTGCCGCCAATGACCTCTGCCTTAATGCCAGTAAGACTGAGATTCTACTCATCGGTACTCCCACTCCCTCCTTCCCTGTAGCTCTCTGGCCTGCCTCCCTTGGCCCCCTCCCTGCTCCTACCTGCAAGGCAAAAAACCTTGGGGTCATCTTCGACTCCACACTCTCCTTCTCTCCTCATATTTCTGACGTCGCCAAGAGGTCACACTACCAGCTGCACCTCCTCAGAGGTATTCTTCCCTTCCTCTCCTGCCCCCAGAAGCTCACTGTCTCCCGAGCCCTGGTTCTCTCGAAGCTGGACTACTGTAACAGCCTCTATCTTAATCTGCCTGCCTCCACTCTCCGCCCTCTGCAACTCATCCAGAACAGAACTGCGAGACTTGTCCTTGGCCCCAAGCCCGGGGACCGTATCTCTCCAGGACTGAAATCTCTACACTGGCTCCCAGTGGCTGCGAGGATAAAGTTCAAAACCCTCTGCATTGTCCACAAGGCCTTCTGGGGCCTGGGTCCTAAATACCTTCAACTCTCTCTTCCCAAATATCTTCCTTCCCGAGCCCTTCGCTCATCCGCCTCCAACTCCCTCAGGGTTAGCCGCTTCTCGAAGCAACGAGCTGGGGGTAGATCTCTCTCTGCGGCAGGGGCCTCCCTCTGGAACAGCCTTCCTGCCTCCCTGAAACTTGAGGAGAACCATCTCCGGTTCCGGAAGCACCTCAAAACCTTCCTCTTTGCTTCTGCTTTCCCTCTCCCTCTCCCCTGCTGAACTGCTAATTCATTTTCACTGAAACTGCACTGATCCTGCAACTGGACCACTCTAAACGGCCTCGGTCTTGGGCCCTGCCACTCTCCACTTGCACTGATGCCCTGGAACCCCTTTGCACTGCGGGACTGTCTCTGTATCCCTACAGCCACCCCCTCCCCCAGCACTTGTTCTGCACTTACCTCACACTTGCCACCAGCTGGTCCTATTTATTTATTTATTACGTACGCCACTTACCTTGTACTGCACTTTTCCCCCTCCCCTTCCCCCTGCACTTTTTCCCACTCCCCTACCCCTGCACTTGCGCGATCTGAATGACACCTGGCCTAGTAGGATCGTTGTCTGTCTCCCCTTGTCCCCCCCTCCCTGCCTCGTCGCGCCTTGAAACACTTGTGTATAGGCGCGTTACAAATACCATATCATATCATATCATATCATATCAAGGAAAACACTAGCGGATGCACTGAGCATGCAGCTATCAGTCTCCCAGGAGTGGAAGTTCTGGAGATATTCTCCCTGTGGGGTACTCCCCAGGTGGACCTCTTCGCTTCCAGTGTAAGAAGGAAGTGCAGGTAGTTCTGCTCCAGGGAATTTCCTAGTTAGGGAGCTCAGAGGAACGCCTTGACAGTCGAATGGGACTTCGCCCTGCTCTGTGTTCCTGCCGATCACCGTCATTCTGCTGGTTCTCAGTAGACTGCGTCTGTTTGAGTCCACAATGATCTTAATCGGTCTCCGACTGAGCTCTGAGAATGTGGTACCTGGAGTTGCTGCACATGGCCATCTGCCCTCCCTGGCGTCTTCTGTAGAGGACGGACCCTCTCCCAGTCGGAGGGGAGGGCCCTGCACTCGAACCTCCGCAGCTTGAATGTTCATGTCTGGCTGTTGAAAGGCTGAGGTATATGGAGTGGTATTTTCTTTTAGCAGACGCTCTGGATGTACTCGGATCTGCTAGAAGACCTGCCCCCAAGTTCATTTATGCCTACAGGTGGCAGAGGTTTTTGACTTTGTGCTGGGAGAGGGATCTGGACCCTTTTACTTGCTCCACTTCCTAGGTTGGAATTTGTTTTCTTTAGCCCGGATGGGCATCGCATACAAATTAGTACAGTGAAGGGGTATTTTGGGGCCATTTTGGTCTTCAAGAGGCACCCCAAGCAGGGATTCTTTTTCACGATCCCCAGTTATTCAATTCCTGAAGGGTCTTTCCAGTGTTTCGCCCATGCCAGTTTGTTCTGACGTGGGATTTAAATTTATTGTTGACTTTTTAAATTGGTACTCTGTTTGAGCCACTTCTTGTTCTTTAAGACTGCTCACCCTTAAGGTGATTTTCGTGATTGCCATAAATTCCGCTGGATGGGTGACTGAGATCCAGGCTCTCTGTTAATCTTCCCTACTTGGTTTTCTCCAAGGAGAAGGCAACCTTGAGATTCTGAATGTGGTCAGATTGCCATCTCTCTCAAAAGATCCATCTACCAGTCTTCTTTCCTCTGCCTCACCCTTCCAAGTCAGAGGAGCATTTCCATCAACTAGATTCGGTGTGGCTCCTCAAGTTCAGCGTTTCTCAGAAAAGGGAGAACAGGATTGATGACTAACTTTTCGTTAGTTAGGCGGGTGCCTGAGCAGGCAGGGCTGTTCAGAAACTGACCCTGTATCAAAGTATAATACTCTGCATTTCAGAATGCTAATATCTGGCCAACAAGGAGGTATCTCGGGGCTCACTCCTCCACAGGGTTGGCCACCACCTCGGCTCTGCGAGACTGGGCTTTGGCTGTTTTGATATTGCAGGTCCTGATGCGGAGGGCCTGTTCTAGATATTTGCTTCATATTTGCTTCATAGCGCACGTTTGCTATGCATTACTGCTTGGATTCTGTCTAGTCAGGATGTTTGTTTGGCAGAGCACTCTTTCAGAGTGTTCTGGTTTAAGCAATGACCTTGCTACCCTCCCTCCTCCAAGTTGTTGTACTGCTTTGGGAGTCTATCATAAATGAGGAATCCGTGGGAGGGAGGAGTCCATTAGAAGAACAAATTACTTATCTTTGGTAATGTTTCTGATGGACGTTCCTCATCGCCCTCCCCGTCTGCCTTTTCTTGGGGTGGCTAGTACACCTTAGTTCTGTGGTCTCTTAGCATCAGAGTTCTATGGAAAAAGGGTGCAACTGAGGTCACAGGGCGCAATGCCTCAATGTACTGGCCTCAATGTCCTGTCCAGTGCGGGACGTGTAGAAGCATTGGGTGAAACTAACCCTGAGCCGTGCTGCACCCTCTAGTGGCGGAAAAGATTCAGAAGAGAAGCTGGGTCTGGAGGATGGATATCATAGATGAGGAATCCGTGGGAGGAATGTCCATCCAAAAGAACATTACCAAATGTAAGTAATTTGTTCTTCTCCTGTGTCACTGCTGCTCTTTGTCTCGTTCCTACCACTCCTCCTGTCTTGTACCCGCCCTGCACTATCTCGACCCTTGTCTTATGTGTGCTTTCCCACCTCTTCTCTCTCGTGGACTCACCTGCCCCGTGTGCACTCTTGTGCACATGTGCCTCTCCCCTGTGTCTTGGGGTTATGCAACTTGCCGTTCGCGTCCCTCGTATTTCAATAAGCCTGCACCTTGTCTCTCGTGTTTCCTCGTTCATGTGCGCTCGCCCCTTGTCTCTTGCTTGTGCTCCAGCCCCTTGTCTCTTGTGTTCTCACTGGTGTGCCCACCCCTTGTCTCTCGCACTGATGTACCTGCCCCTTGTCTCTCGTGGGCCCCTTCTTTCTCACTCATTCCATCACCCAATAGAGCGCAATCACAAGATTGTCGGCAATCTGGTCCCAGTCAGTCTTTTACATCAGTGAATATTACAGTGCGGTTGGTGGCATGATTGAACAAGTTGTCTAAAATTACATGTGTCTTTATAGTAGTTAAATTGCATTTTGTCTTTGTCTCAGGGCAATCCCCCTGGCCATCTTCCAGGCAGAAAGTGGTGTTAAAAAGCATTATCTCCGAAAATGGTTGAAGAATTCTTCACTGCAAGATTTGGACATCAGGATGGTCAGTTTTACTCATATTTTTCACATTTCTTGCATCTTTTGGGCAATTACCTTTAGCAGAGAGCCTTTTTACCCACCAGTGTAAGGCTGGGTATTCTGTTGGTGAGAGGTATATCTCAAGAACTTGGATGGGTGGGACGAATACTGCTCACCCTCTCTTCACTGCCTGCTGTAATGGCAAGCAATGCTAATGCCATTGTTTACTTGAAACCCATAAACTTTCTTAACTTCAATGTAACATTTTAGTGTAATTCCTCTGTGCCTTTTGCTGTGACTCCAACCACTGACACCTTTCTTATTCACCGACTTTGACGTGTGTTTCTTGCACAGATCCTTGATTGGGATTATTACATTGAGAGACTTGGAAGTGCCATTCAGAAGATTATCACTATTCCAGCTGCGCTGCAGCAGGTGAGTACGGGCCCTTCTGAAGAGAGACTGACAAATTCTGAGAGGGTAAAATGTATGCATACTTTAAAATATCACAAAGCAATGAGAAGTCCTCCTTTTAATGAGTGTGCAGTGGTGTTTTTACAAGACCTGAATCTGTTCCTATATAAGCCAGGGACGATCCTGATCCTCAAGTTAATTTGGAAACTGGACGTGGTGGTAGTGCTGAGCTGCACTGTTTAGTTATTTTTGTAGATTTAGATGGTGCAAACGCAGTCACCCATTTTGCAAGTAAACCTTTAAATGCATTGTCATTATGGGAGCCAATTTATGATGTACCATGAAGTCTAAATGCAGTATGTGCACAGCCAACGTTTGTAATAAATGGGTCTTGCACAGCCTACCCTACCTCACCTGGAGAGACCGTCCCCCCCTGAAGACCAAAGGAGTCTTTATGATAGATCAATCTGAACCAAGTAAGATCACATCTAAAGTGAAGAATACATATAGTAATGCAACTAATGAATTGATAAAGAGTTACTATTGAAAAAGCACATATTGAGAAGACAAGTGCTGAAAGTACAGAGCAGCAGAAGGGAGTCAATCTCCTGCCCCCTTGTAATGATGATTGGGTCAAATAGTGTTCCTTTTGGATGGTGGACCGATTATTTTTTTGGGGAAAGACGAGTGATGAGCACCTTAATTATTCCTTTAGGTAGGGAACACCCCATAGCCATAGGGCTAGTTAGGTTTATACCTTATTATCTGGAGGTTGGTTCACCATTAAGATATTGATGCATATGTTTTAATCTCTTCACGGCCAATTGCCACTGCTTCCAAGTGCTGTAATAATAGGCATCCTTATGACTAGATTTGTCAATGTTGAATGCGAAAAGCAAGCAGCCAGTGACCCCGGAAAGAACCAGGGATTCGTCCCCACCAGGAACAAGGTAACTGGAGCCGAGGGGACCCGGGTGGTGTCCGGGGGTTCAGGAAACCTACATCATAAATAAAGCCACTTATCTCCATCGTCACAGTAATATCTGAAATATTATCAAGTGAAGAATACATGTGACTATAGAAAAGACATCGAGGCTGAAGAGTGCCTCGGAGTAATCTCCCTCATTACAGTAATTGCCTAAGGGATATCAAGAACAAGTCACCACAGGAGTAGTCCTCTTCCAAATTGTGGAATTGGCCAAAGCAGAGCAATTTTAGGAGTGATCTGTCTTGTTAAAATAAACCAGAAGCAGAACATCCAGGAATATATATATATATCACTGAAGAAGTAGAATAGCTGGACATTTAACCAAGCCCATAAAGTCCCTGGGAGGAGTTACAAGAACCTATCAAAGTTATTGCCAGGGACCCTTAGAAGTCAGCCCTTAAGGCTGAACCAGTTGAGGCAAGAGAAGGGAGTCATTCTCCTGGTTACTTTTGTTTGTTTGAATACCTTTTGTTAGTGGTAGGGTCAGAGTATGATGGTTTTTGGACAGAGGACGGGTACTTTAGTTTGGCAACCACCCTGACGACGAGCACCTGAGTTAGAATTTAGTTAGGTAGGGAAATCCCTTTAGTTATAGGGAAAGAACGGTCATTTTCCTTTTTGTTGAATAAAAACAGGAGTTGACATGCCACCCTTTGCTCCAACTCTTTCTGACTTACCACCCTATCCACCCTTTGCGAATGGATTGTGTCATCCCACGTATTCCTCATCTTTGATTCTTCATTTCCAGCTTTAGCTGCTTCGGAAAAAAATGGTCTCTTGTCGGCCGAGGGTGCTGTGCATCAAGACGGTCAACTCGATTTCCCTCGAGGGCTTCCATCTTGGCTGACGTCACCTTCTAGTGCGCCCAGTGGCTTCAGTTCTGTTTTTCCGCAATAGTGATTGCTTCGTGATTAACGGCATGCTTCAGTTTTCTTTGAAAACCTGTTGTAATGGCCTCGTCTTCTGCTCTGAGTCCTCTGAAGACAGGCTTCAAGAAGTGTATGTGATGCGGCGCCAAGATATCCATCATGGACCCGCATGAAAGTTTTCGTCTGGTGGCTGGGCATCGAACAGGTAACCGGTGACTGTTGATCCGGTCAGTCGATGGCTAGTAAGGCCTTAAAAGAGCGCAAGACTAAATTAGCAGTGTGCAGGATTGTCCCCAAATCCCTGTCCACTCCTTCTAAATTGACATCATCCCAGGAGTCGAGATTCCTGTCCTCACAAAAAACATTAAAAAAAAGATCTTATTTGAGGAGCAGACGTTCTTCATTGTCCTCCAAAAAATCAAAGAAGACACAGATCACCATCTTCTTCCTCGTCTTCTTCGTTAGAAAGGGTAGTCTACCCAACCAAATCTTCTAAAGAGGAGTGGGAAATCTTTAGAGGAAAGTTAAATGAGATCTTCGATGATCAGGCTCCGATACCTTCGAAGCACAAGAAGATTCTCCATGCTACGGTCGCTGACCAGCATGACGCCAAGGCTAAAACCAATGCGGTGCCTTCGTGAGTCTTCAAGCACTAGACGACATGAGAAATTGTCGAAGAAATTGTTGAGTCGAGGGCCAAGTCTCTCATAGTATAAATCTAAAAATAAGTCATTGACGCCTTTGATGTCGATACTTGAACTATCAAAACCATTGATTAAACCATCAACCCTGTCTGTTCAACCTTTGGGGAAAAAGTCAGGAATTTAAACATTTTACCCAAAAATGATTTTTTCAACTCACTGACTTCCATTTATGAGGGATATGAAACTACTGATGACACCTCCAGGTGGTCTCCAATTGGATCTCATTAATGTCCAGAAAGATACTGCTACACCTGAATGTCTTATTTCAGATGAAACTAGAGTCAAACAACTTTGACTATTTACAAACAGCCAGAACTAGATTTTGGAAAACCATATCCTGCTGAACATGCAGATGCATCTTACAGATCACTAATGTCCGGGGTAGTAGATTTCCTCGGATGGAGTAGAGCAGCTCCTGTATTTGAACAGGACAACCTGACAGACATACTGGACAAGGGTGCACAGGGCCACAGAAGGACCCTATCTTACCCTTCCATGTGGCACTGCAGAAAAGAGTTGCAACAAACTGGGAAGCTCCAGAATCCAATCCCGCAATAAATACACATTTAACAAAGAAATATAGAACATAAAGTAGCGATCCAAGCTACCTTTGAACTCATCAAACCCCAGAAAGTCTAGTAGTTCAGGCTGCCACTGCTACTACTACCTCCAAGCAAATGGCATATCTGTTAGGGAGAATTCTCTTTAGGCTGGATTCCCTAACCTAGTGAGTCCCCCAGCAGCTTTGCCGGATTTCTGGAGTTTGTTTTTTTCTCCTGCTAAGAGCGAGACTCTTTTCTCCCACTCTTGGACATGATTTATGGTGTTCCTTTGACTGTTAATGTGTTTTATGGGCTATGAGGTCATTTACTCCATAGGGTCTCGTGTTTTTACTGTGTGTGTTACACAGCACCCTCCGTGCAGTGACACAGGGGTGTCATAGTGACACCCCACCATAGACTCCATACCCTGGGACTGACTACTGTCTCCCAGGGCATGTAAAGTCACCATTGGCTTTACTAGTCAAAAATTATTAACATAAACCAGTACAAACCATCATATTGTGGACGTACTGGACGGGGCAATTCGATTGCCCCGGGGTCTGTTAGTCGAGGGGGCACGTCTCCGTCCCCCCTGATCGAGTTTTGGCTGGTGGCAGTGGATACTACTTTTTATATTCGACCGCAAATATATCCCTATGGGATTTTCCCATTGTTCGAGGCTACCGACTTTAATTATTTAATTCTCATAGCCTCGAACATACCGCCAGTTTATTTATTTAATATTAATTCGCCGGTTGGTATTTTTTGCCAGGACTCTATTCTAAAATGGCGTTTGTGTTCTCTTCTGTGACTCCAACCCAAGTCGTGCCCTTTGTTCCACATTTTGGTGGGCTTCTCCACAGAAGCCTCCAAAAGTGGTGCCACTCTGTCTGGGTACCACAGGGGGTATGGGTTTAGGCACCCTGGACTGAGTTACCTTGGTAACTCAAGTCGCACTCTTGTGATTGGCCCAAGTTGTGAGCCGGCCGGCTCACCACTTAGCATGTTTGATTGACAGCTAGGCTGAGTGAATGGGGGTGTGCTGCATAAAAGCAGGGCTTTGGGGATGGGAACTTCAGAAGTCGCCACAGGACCTGAGAATCCGACTAGGGAGAAGCTGAGCCGACCTACCACGACGACACCACCGGTGGAGCCCTGCGGAACCGACTCACCACTTCCCGACGACAGAGAAGATCTCCCGGCTGGAGAGGCTTCTTCCCCTGACTGGTGGGCACAACCAGTTTACCATCTTCTCTTCGCACCCCAGACCGGCTTGTGGTCGAATTGCCCGTGCCAAGCACCCCGGCAACCGGATAGCCACTTACAACTGGACCGCGAATCAAAGGACCGCTTCTTTTACCTGAGAAACTCAGCGGCTGGTTTCTTCCCTGGCAGTGCAACGGACTCCTGTCTTCCTCCCCGACGAGATCCTCTCTTCCCCCTGACGAAGCACTGACTTGCATCCGCTGCCAGGAACAACAGCCCCCGCTGGAGTATTCTCGCCACTTTAAGGTACCGTGTCCGCCAGGCTTTCCTTTCTAAAGATTGCTACAGGGTAATAACCCCTTAACCTTCTGGACTGGGCTGGCCGCCTTGACCTTCTAACTGGTCCCTTTCTTTGGTCCAACTCTTTTTGAACCTTTTCAAGACTTTTGTGCACTGCAACCGTGTGACCTTGGACACATTTCGTTTGATCCTCTTGAAGTGGATCCAGCCTACTGAACTCTAACTAAACGGTTTTACTTGCCTTCCTCTCTTGTTTTGTTCTTATGAAAGTGTTGGGATCTGTTTCAATTCATACTCTGCTGTTCTCTCCCTTTTAAAACGAATTATTAGAGTGCCATCTGCGTTAAGCGCTCACCGCTGTCTGAAAATAAGTGGGGCTTTACTAAAGAATTGTCTAATATTCTTTTAAGGGAGTGTATATCTTTTAGTGACCGTGTTTTTGAATTGCTCTACTATTAGTGCCTGTGTGTTTTTCTAGATGTGGTTTTAAGTAATTATATCTCTTTTACACCAAGCCCTGGTCTGTGTTTACTTGTTCTACTGTGTTCTTTTGACCTATTGTGAATACTCTGTATACTGCCTAACTCTTCTTGAGGGAAGTCTGACTGCTCAGCCACAGCTACCAAGTGAATCTGTGTTGTACAGACTGCTACCAAGTGGGTTTACTGGCAAACAGCTGTAGTCTTAAATCTTTTGCAGTGGTCCCAGAGGGAACTGCACAGGTTTCTGCCTACAATATCCAACCATACGGCCTGATGGGGATGACAAAAGGATTGATTCTTGGTCAAAAAGTATTTTCTGCTAGCAGCATGGCTTTAAAGTCTGCGAATTCCACTTGTGCCCTGGCAAAGTTTACGCACACCATGTGGGTCTGCGTAGCGATGGCAGCTGATCACATCCCTGAGGGTGAGGAAAGAGACAGCTTCTTGAACCTGATAAGGGATGGCAAAGAGGCCGCATGGGAGTCTCTTCAATCGGTTCTGGATACTGCCGACCGTGTCAGCAGGGCCATGGCGGCAAGCACTGTCATACGCAGATTTGCGTGGTTGAGGAAATCGGGTTTTGTACTGCATGTACAATCCAGACTTCTCAACATGCTCTTTGATGGCTCCTATCTATTTGGAAATAAAGCTGATGAGAACCTTGAAAAGCTGTAGACCTAAAAAGCAGTGGCTAAATCTTTAAGTGCCATAGTTAGGCAGCCACAGCCTTTTCACCCCAGTGCATCATCTTGTATGGGTAGGTCTTTTTGCTACTATTACTCCTTTGGAAGAGTTTATTAATGTTAAAGGGCATTTGTACCGCGCACTATCACCACCAGAGTGGTCCCCTGGTGCTCTGGCGGCTCAGAGGAAGAGGGGGGAGCCGGGGTTAGTGGGAGGAAGCTGGAAAAGTGCAAGAGAGCAGTGATGTGCTGTTGGTGGCCTCAGCCTGGTGGGTCTGTTGGCTGGGCCTGGGGTGTGTGCGGCCGGTAGTCGTGTACTGTTCTGCGAGTCTGTGTGTTTTCGTTTGTTGTTGCAGTGTAGTGAAGTTTGTGTGGTTTGTTGTGCTGTAGGTTTGTGGTTGTTTGGTTTGGAGTTTGAGAGGTGTATGCAGAGGGGGGAAATTGTTAGTGCAATTGGTTAGCTGGCATCTCTATCCCGAATTGAAACACTGTTTCTGTAATATCCCCAGATGGGTTTTGGGAGCACCTCTGCGCCTTTGTCCTGATGTGTCCTTCCGGCCTTCAAGATCCCTTTCACATCTGGCCCCCTCGTCCCCCAGCCTCCCTCGCAGCCCTACCTGTCTTCCCTTCCCACTCAGATGGCCAGAGCACATGCCAATGTCCACGGCTCAGCTAGTGTGGTGATTGCCAATATCCCGACAATTCCACAATTAGGGTGGGGTTGTTGACTGTCTCCATGGGTGTCGCCTGTGTTCCACTCTACCCGGCGTCACTCGTCCAGGTGCCATGGGAGCTTCCCAGTCAGTTCTGGGAGTTGTCTGTGTCTACTGCAGTTTAGTCATCCCTTTTCCTTTCTGTTTCGGTTTTCAGTTTGAGTCTGTGGTGTTGAAGAGCCAGGTTTTTAGTAGTTTCCTAAATTTTGTGTAGAAGGTGGTGCCTCCAAGTTTTTTCTTGAGGTATGATTTTGGTTCAGGCGGATTTCGTTGCTGGACCTGAGGAGTCTTGTTGGCTTGTAAATTATTTTCTTTTGTGGGAATTCTGCACCTTGTCCACTGATTGCCCTGTGCATTTTGCACATTGTTTTGAAAGTGATGCAGTGTTTTACTGAGAGCCAGTGTAGTGGTTTTAGGGCAGGAGTGATGTGTACTCTTCTTGATAGTTTGAGGAGTAGTCTGGCTGCTATATTTTGGATCCGTTGTAGTTTCTTCAGGAGGTATTCTGGTATTCCGAGGTAGAGGCTGTTTGCATAGTCGATTTTTGACATGATGAGGGCGACGATAGTGTTTTGTGCGTGAAGGAGAGGAAAGGTAGGATTCTTCTTGCCTTTTGGAGGAGGAAAAAGCATTTCTTGACTGTTGAATTTATTTGTGGTTCTAAGGTTAGGGTGTTGTCCATCAGGACTCCCAGACTTTTTACTAGATGGTGATGGTGCGGTTCCCATTTCCGTTGGCCACGGGATGGCGGTTTCGTTCTCTTGGTCTTTGGATATGATCATGATTTCTGTCTTACAGGCTAAGCAAAGAGGACCGAGAAGATTCCCTTGTGGTGGATGAGGGATAGTTGCTAAACCTGCCCAAGTAGCGGCTGCTTTACCATCAGCTGCTGCTTCAGCCTCCTCTTAACCACTCTGAAGGTCTTGTCTCAAAACACCCCGGGGGAGGCAGACATCACAGCATTTGAAAGAATGGCAGGCTATTACTTAAGATGCATGGGCACTGGAAACAGTAGCCAAAGATTACTGCCTCCCCTTTATACAGAGACCTCAGGATCATCCATCGGGAAAACATTCGCTAAATGTTCGGGATCCATTCCTGTTGCAGGAAATTTTAACCCGGCTACAGAAAGGTGCTATAGAACCAGTACCGGTGATGGAGAGGAACAGAGGATGGTATTCACCCTATTTCCTAATCTCCAAGGAGGACGGAGGACTGAGACCTATCTTGGACTTAAGATACTTGAACAAGTTACTGAAGAAGGACAAGTTCAAGATGGTCACACTTTCTCAGATCCTTCAGGCCCTCCAGCTCCAGGAGTGGATGGTGTCTTTGGACCTTCAGGATGCTTACTTTAATGTGCCAATCTATAAGCACAGGAAGTACCTGAGGTTCGCCGTTGGCGGTTCTCATTATCAGTTTAGACTTCTGCCATTTGGGCTAACCTCCGCCCGAGGGTTTTCACCAAGCTGATGGCAGTGGTGGCAGCGAGTCTCAGGAGAGGGGGGCGATTCACGTCTACCCCTACCTAGATGATTGGCTGATCAGGGCCTGTTCTCCCGTACGAAACCTGGAACATCTCAGCATACCCTGCCACTCTCTCCACAGACTGGGCTTCTCCCTCAATTACAAGAAGTCCAACATAATGCCATCTCAAAGACCCCAGTTTTTTGGAGCAGTCCTGGGTGCATCCATGGGAAAAGCCTCTCCACCAGAAATGAGGGCTCAAGACTTTCTGCAGATGGTCTCCAAATTTCAGAGTGCCCAGCGTGTTTCAGCATTCGACTTTCAGAGGTTGCTTGGCCTCATGGCATTCTGTATTATTTTGGTGCCAGAGGCTTGCCTGAGAATGAGATCTCTACAGTGGGCTCTCGGGACTCTTTCAGGTTCCAAGCAGGGTCGCACAGGATCTCCTGTGGTGGGTCTGCGAGGACAACATTGTGAAGGGAGAACCTTTTTGGCAACCATGGCCAGAGATAACGGTAGTAACTGACGCCTCACTCACAGGATTTGGAGGCCATACAAAGAATTTGACAATGTTAGGGAGCATTCTCATTTATGGCTAATTTCCCTCACCTAGTGAGTCTCCCAGCAGCTTTGCTGGACTTCTGGAGTTTATTTTTTTCCACTTGGTAAGAGTGAGAGCTTTTCCCCCACTGTTACCTGTGTTTTGCTATGTGTTTCCCTCTGTTTTTGTGATTGTGGACTCTGAAGCACGCCACTTCAGCAGCCCCCTTCTTTGTGTGTGTCACACAGCACCTTTAGTGCCGTGGCACAGGGTTGTCTTTGAGACTTCCCTTGACTCCATTTGTGAGGCGACTACTGTCCACCAGAAAAGGGTAAAGTTACCATTAACTTTAGTTAGTCAATCTACCTCAGATCCAGTACACCCCATCTTCCATGGAGTACTGGAAAGGGTTAACTCGTATCCCTTTTTCTGTACCTCCTAGAGCATTGTTTCGCTCTTTTAACATTTAGACTTGGCTGGTGGCAGTGGTATCTACCCTAACTTTTCTACCGTGATTATATTAGATAAACGTGGTACTGTTCTTGGCTATTATATTAGTCTCAACCATAAACCCGCTTGACCAAATCGTCTTTCTTTTGGCTCCAGTTGGATTTTTTCGCCATTTCTTTTTGTTAAAGTCCTTCTTGTGTTTTACTTTGCGTGGCGAACTAGGTTCGCCTTCTTTGTTCACTGTCTTTTGGCAGGCTTCTGCTCTGGGTGTCTAGGTGGGCTGAATGTAAGGGAGGAGTGTAGTCCCCTCCGCCCCCCCCCCTGCACAGGGTATCCTAGGAAACCCAAGTCGCACTTTGTCATGATTGGCCAGGGTAGTTGTCCGGGCTGGACAACCCCCGCCTGCTGGGTGATTGATAGCCAGGCTGTGTGAATGGGGGTTTTTCGCATAAAAGGCAGGTCTCTTGGGCTAGAAGTCAGAGCCGCCACTGGAACTACAAGGAACTGAAGAGAAGAGAAAAGGATGGCTGCTGCAACTACCCCGTCCCGGTGAAGCCCTGCTGCAGTCCTGAATATCTGCCCTTCAATGACTCAGAGAAGATGCAGTCCGGAGTCGTCTTCCCTTGAGCTTGGTGGGGATAACGGCTCATCTTCTACAGCCAGAGGATCCTCTTCCGTGATCGAAATCGCTGCACGCTTCTGTAGTGGTCCGGATAGCCACCTGAAGAGCCTCTCCTGTTTTTAAGGAACGCACCTTTTTATTCCGTGTCGCTGCTGCTGGCCTCATCCCTGTGTGGTGCAGACCCTCTTCAGACGTCCTCCTTCTCGACGAAGCTCCAGGAATCGTGAGTCTGCGGGAAACCAACAGGAACAACTACCAGGGCACCAGATGTTGAAACCTTGAGTCAGTGTTTGCTTGAGTCACAGTAATTGTGGTCCCTTTGTGTAATCTCTGCTACTGCTCATATATTCTTGAGATAAGCCTGGCTGCTCCACCACTGCTACCACAATGACATAGTAGTACAGACTTGTACCAAAGGTAAAACTTGTATCTCCACCTGTAGTCTTAATTGTGTGTAGTGGTCCCTAAGGGCACTGCACAGGATTCTGCCTAACAATCAATCAGCGGTCGTTCGTCTCTATCGGAGTCCAAACTACATATCAACCTTTTGGAGCTGAGGGCAATCATACTAGCCCTGAAAGCCTTTCTGCCCCCCGTACGGTGAAAGAATGTCCTGATAATGATGGACCAAAGAGTGGCCATGTACTACCTCAACAAGAGAGGAGGCGTAGGGTCACTACCATTGTGCAGAGAAGCAATGTAGCTCTGGTTCTGGGCAATTCAGGGAGGAATCTCCCTATCCACAGTTAATCTAGTCGGAGAGGAGAACACAGCGGAGGACGCTGTGAGCAGGCAGAGCAGTCTCACACAAGTGGGAACTAGCTCAGGAAGTCTTTCAAGAGATCTTCACCCTTTGGGGGGCGACCCTTTAAGTGGATCTGTTCATGACCAGTGTCAACCGGAAGCGCAAACTGTTTTGCTCCATGGAATTTCCTCCAAGAGGAGATCTAGGGGACGCGTTCGTAGTGGACTGTGAGTTTGCCCTCCTGTATGCGTTTCCTCACGTGATCAGGCGGTTAAAGTTTGGGAAATCCATGACCCTCTTCGCCCCCAATTCAGCCAGGAGCACGTGGTACTAGGACGTTCTGAACATGTCCATCTACCCTCCAACATGTCTTCCACAAAGAGAGGACCTTCTCTTGCGAAAGTAGGGTCGGGTTCTCCATCCAGAGGTCAAGACACTCAGCCTTCACACATGGTTTCTGAGAGGCTGAGTTACAAGTATTGGGACCTCACGGATGACGTAATGGAGATTTTGCTTTTGGCCAGAAGGCCAGCAACAAAATCTTTATACCGCTGTCGTTGGAACAAGTTCTGCAGCTGGTGTAGGGAAAAGGATGTAGGGCTCCAGATTGAAACAATGAAAGGCTATTTAGCGGTGCGTTCCATATTCAAGTGCACCTCGGAAGAGGCATCCTATTTCAAAGTTCCCTTAATTCCTTGAAGGACTCACAAATGTGTTTTCTCCTTCACAATTCCATGTACCAACTTGGGACCTTAACTTGGTTTTAAAGTTTTTAACATGGCTCCTTTCGAGCCACCTTTCTCCTGTCCCCTAAGACTGCTAACTTACAGAACCATTTTCTTAGTGGCAATAAGATCAGCCAGCAGGGTGAGTGAGTTGCAAGAATTATCCTGTAAACCTCCTTTTACCACCGTTTACAAGATTAAAGTTCTTAAGGTTAAAACCATAATTTGTACCCATCATTGTATCTGACTTCCACCTGACACAGAAAGTTGTGCTTCCGGCTTTCTATCCTCCACCTCATCCTGGCAAGGAAGTGGAAAGATTTCATATCCTCGATCTGAGGAGAGCCCTAAGCTTCTATATATCTAGGATGGCAAAGTTGCGACAACATGATCAACTTTTCATTGGCTATACATGGCACAAGCTTGGTATGCCAGTCACTAAACACTTTATCCAGATGGATTATACTAACTATTTTGAAGTGATACAGGTTAGCTGGCAAGGATCCTGCGGAGGGTTTGAGGGATAATTCCACTAGGGGCATGTCAACTTCCTCTGCCCTTCAAAGAGGAGTACCAATAAAGGACATCTTCAAGGAAGCTACATGGTCCACCTTCCACACGTTCACGAAACATTACTTTTTAGACACTTCTAACAATGAAGAAAGGCAGTACTATGCTCCATTCTGGACAAACCACTCTCAATTCTTACTCCCTCCTTCAAAACAATTTAGCATACCAAAGCAGTATCATCAAAGATGAGGAATAATTGGGAGGACACAATCCATTCGAAGAACAGGTTTACTTACCCCTTGTAACGTTCTTTCAACTGGATGTTTCGCCCATGTATTCCTCACCGCCCTCTCAACCCACCCCACTGTAGAATTACGAGCTTTGGACCATGTGCTCTTTTAAAGTCTGATAATTTGAAGACCCTTATCGATGGACGCCAGCTGATGAACATCCATTCAACAAACCATGAGAAACGAAATGGGGAATATACAGAAAAACCTAGAAAGCAAAATCGACCCTAGCACCAAAATTAATGTGACCCTGCCATCAGTGCCCCACAATGTAGACACTATTCAGTTAGTTTCAACCCATCTTTGAGCAACACCTGCAAAAGGTTCTCGGCCAACTCAAACCTACAAGCTGTAAGTGGGATGTCTGTCCTGCCTCAGTAATCAAAGAATGCAGTAATCAACTGGCCCCCCCTCATTACCAAATTCATTAACCTCCTTTTTTTTTTCTTTCAAATATGCTTTATTGATGTCCTTGCATTAATACAACATGCATTGTCAATCTCACATTTTAAGTGAACATACACCAATTGAGCCCCTTCCCAACAATAACTTTTAACTCTCCCTCCCTTCCCGCCCGCCACCCTCGACCCCTTCAACCGTTATGTCCTATGTATTTCTGGGATTGCTACTTCAGGGATATATTTGGGGCTTCCTTTTAGGCCCCTGCGTTAACCTGTGCCATTGTTTGTGGAGAGTCCTTCAGCCGTGCCCTTTAGGGCACTTCTCCCCAAGGTCTAGTTTGGGGCACTTCCACGTTGTCTCTACCCTTTACCCTGATTACCTCTTGCATGCTTTCCCATCCCCACCTCACCCCATTCATCCTCCACCTGTTTGTTCTAGACACTGTATCTCTGTTGCCCCCCGCTCTTCCCCACCATCCTCTCTTCCAATCTCTGTCTGCAGCATCTCTGGGTCAAATTGTTCAGGAATGCCACCCATTCCATTGCCCTTGTCGGGCCATGTCGTGTATGCGTCTCGTTAGTGCCTCCATTCTGTACAGGTCTAGGGCCTTTGCCACCCTTTCTTTTTCACCCGGGAGCCTCTCTCTCTTCCCCCGGCTAGACATGTTCTAGCCGCCAACAGTAGGTAGTGCGGCATGTGCGAGAGTTTCACCCAGCCCCCTTCTACTGTATGCATTCTAAATAACAGCAGGGGGTCCAGTCTCCTCTCCTGTCCACTCTACAGACCCCTTATACACCACAGGATCTCCTTCCAGTACCCCTGGACCTTCTCACAGCCCCACCACATGTGCCAATAATCCCCTGTCCGCATTTCCTCCAGCAGTGGGGATCCGCCCCAGGGTACATCTTTGATATACTCATCGGGTCCCATTACTGCCTATATAGCAGCTTGGGGCTGTGTAGTTTGTATTGACATGCCACCGAAGTGCGGTGTGCAGATACACAACTTCTCCCATTGTTCTACCTCCATTTCCATCCCCAGGTCACGCTCTCACTTTCTTTTAAACATGTCGAGCACCCCACCCTGTGCCTCCAATAGTGTCTGATACATTCTGGAAATTAGTCCCCTCGTACACTTTCCTGCGTCTAGCATCCTCTCTGTGCGCGTCAATTCTCACTGCAGGTCTACTTTCCATTCCTCTGACATTAGTACCCCCTTTAACTGTAAACATCGGAACACTGATATTTTGCCTATCCTCAGGGTCTCTTCCAGTTCGCCTATGTCCATGAATGTGTCCTTCTTTAGTACCTGGCCTTTTCTCTCCAGTCCTGCCTCAAACAAATCTTGGAATCTCTCAAGCCCCACTATGAGGCCCATATGTGGCTCAGCAGTGAGGGCCAGATTGTGACTCCCACCATCTCTTGACCCTCCACAATCTCCAAAGTGGGCCTAGAATCCTATATGAGTGTACCTTTATTAGGGGCCGCTTTTTCCGGTGCCCAGAGCCATTCTCCTAACGTGACGGCCTAAATTGGTGATGCTCTATACTTATCCACTGCTTATCTCTGGCCATTCGCAGGTGAGGAATCCGGGTTCTAAATTGGGCTGCTCTCGCCCCCTGAGCCTTATTTATGAGTAGCTAATCAATCCTTGTGTATGTTTTATGCAGTGGTGAGAAGGTGAAACCCTCCACTCGTGGGTGCTGACTTCTCCTTACATCTATTAGACCCTTTATCTCCATTGCTTTTCCCAGGTGTCCCCACTTATCTGCTCCTTGTTTGGGCCCTTCACCCTTGGTCTTCCTATCCCAGGTTTTGCTTGCCCATGAGTTAAGGTCCCCTCCTATGACGTACAGGTCCGTCTTTGTATTGCATTGAGCGTCTTAACTAGGAATTCCTCTTGTCCCTGGTTGGGGGCGTAAATAGCCGCCAGCAACACTCCTGCTCCCTCCAATTGACCCTGCAATATCAACCGTCTGCCTCGCAGTACGTTTGTGTTCACACATTCTCGTAACCTGCACTGTTTATGTAGAGCTATACCTACACCTTCCTTCTTGGTGCTCCCAGATTCCCAATGGACTTGTCCAATGCACCCCTCCACCCCCTTCCTCAGTGGACACTCCTCTCCCTGTATTAAACATGTTGCCTTAAGGAATAGTACATCAAGTGAGGCTTTGCACAACTCCCTCATGACTAGGGATCATTTCGTCGAGGGAGTTGAGTCCTTTTACATTGAGCGTGCCCACCACTAGACCTTTTTTGGCTTCATCTCTCCTCATTGCGGTCGTAGCCCACTGCTCCCTTTTTCCACTTACAATTTGCTAAGGACTCTCCCATATTTGTATCCCTTTTCACACAGGTTCTACTTTCATTGTGGCTAGTATTTGTTTCCCGGGGGCTAATCCCTGTTCCAAACCCCCAACACAACTTTACAACAGTTAACAACCCCAAATTGTAATGAAACATAAAGGTCTCTGAGACACCCTCTCTCTCACAGAGGGCCGCTTTGGAGTGAGTTATTAACCCCCCACCCCAGCAGTTCATATGTGCTTCTTCGTCTACCTTGCATGTTATTTCGTCCTCAATCATCACTCCTTCCTCTCCCAAAAGTCTCGATCAGGGTGCTGTTCCAATGGCGTAGGCGCCTTGCGAGGAGTGGGTCAGTTGAGCCGCATACGTTTACTCCCTATGGCCCCCTTGCGCCTCCTTTGTGGGCCTGGTGCCGGCCTTGTACTGTCCTGACTTGTGCATGGTTCTTGGAGGCCTCTTAGTGTGGCTTCGATACCCGACGTTAGATGTGCAAGGGCTTGTTCCGCTTCTTCCACCGATGTTATTCGTTAGTCCACCCCCTCCACCTCGAACTGCAGTGAGACGGGGTAACGCCACCTGTGAGGGCCTTAATTTCGGCCAGAATGTGCCTGGGGTCTTCCTTCGTTGAAAACATGGGCAAGTCCATTTCTGGTGCCATTTTCCTCTCTGGTGGTTCCTTTGCCGTTCTCCTTTGTTTTCTTCTCCGATTGAGGCGTGACGCTGTCCACTTCTCACCTGTCCTCTAGGGTGTGTCGTCCTCAACTTTCCAGTGGTCTGTGACACCCCCTACCCTGCCCCCTGGATCGTTTCTCTTTAGTTCCTGTCACCACTCACTGTCCTCTCCGCAGGTTTTTAACCTAGCCAGTCTCCTTGCTCTACAGATGTTGAGTCTTGGCACTCCTTTCCCTCTGCCACCGTATCTTCTCTTTCCCGTGGCAGAGCATTAGTCCAGTGGCCCATGGGCGCTCTGCTTCCTTCCTACACCTTACCGCTTGCCTGTGTCTTTTACACTTTCCTAGTTTATTTGGTGTGCATGCCCACTGCCCTCTGTTTCAGGTTATGGTCACCGCTGTCCAGGCTTCCGTCTCGTATGCGCATTATTCCATGAAAGTCGGGTAATTGACTGGATGCCAGGTGCTAACCCCCTACTCCCCCCCCACCGCTTGGCCTGTGGGGTTTGTGCCTATCGGCTGCTCCTGAAGTGCAGTGGCTTCTGTGTGCCCCTTCTTTGGGCCTTCTTCCTCTCGTGTTTGACTGATTCCCACCTTGGTTCTTGCGTCCCTCTGATTTGGTCAGTAACTGTCTGCTTTTCCCGTGGGCCCCTCCCACAACCGTGGTCTTACTCTTGTGGGCTTCTTCCCGCTTCTACAGCTGCAGTGTTAGTGTGCCGCTCTCCCTAGTGCTGCCGGGCCTCAGGAGAGCAGTCGGCATATCTAATTCCAGTTTGTTCTCCCACGGGGGTGGATAGGGCAGCCCCACCTTTTTGTGGCCAGAGGCCCCGAAACGGCCCATGTGGTGTGCGCCCGCTCTTGTCCTGGCACCTGGGTCGGTTGGGGTATGTTTCCCCCTGGTGCACGTTATTTCTCCCTATGTGGGAGTTCACAGGTCTGTCTGTGTTTTACCCCTGATCGCTTCCCTCCCCGGGGCCTTGTTTTTAGTAAGCCGTCGCTTTGTGTAGCTATGCAGGCTCTGGGAGGGGAAGTGCCTGCATGATTCGCCCACCTGCTCCTACGCTCGTGTTCTGGCTCCTTCTCATCCACCAGCTGCGGGCTCTGCACAGCAGAGTGATGCCGCCGATCCGGGGATGGGTCGCTCGTTATCTCACTGTGTCGCTGCCTCTTTCATGCGGTCTTGCCCGCCTGGCCCAACGCACTCCCTCTCCTCCCTCACGGGGGCTCTCCTCGCTGGTTGCACTTCCGGGTGTTCGTCCGGGGGCCTGTTTACTGTGGCCGTTCTTATGGCACCCAATACTTGGCTCTCCCTGTTGCTCTAGGGGTCATCATCTTGTCCCCTTCGTATCGTCTGTGGGTCTTCCGCGCACCAAGGTCAGTGTCTGGCCCTGCTGGCAAGCTGTTGATCCAAGGCCGTGTCTCTGACGTTGGGCTAGATCAGCTGACACTGCGTTGCCTGCTTCTCCCTCAAACCTGTGATCTTCAACTCATTTGCGGTTCCGTCTACTCCTCTCTCCTTCCCCTGCTCGGGCTGTGTTTGGGTGCTCTCATACAGGGTAGTACAGCTTTCTCATCGCCTGCTGGAGGGAGTGGGAGCTTTGTGCTTATGCGGCCATTTTATCCCGCGCCCCCCAGGTGCTCTCATTAACCTCTTTTAAGGAGAGTGTTGTCCCTATCAGCATAAAAAAGCCTGGATGTCACCCTTTATAAAATAAACCCACTCTTGACCAGAATGTGGCAAGTAACTACCAGCCCATTACAAACGTGTCGTACCTGTTGAAGATTTTGGACAAGGTGACACAGATTGATGAGTTCCCGTGTATAAATACGATTCTGAGGCCTAAACAGGTTTTAGACAAGGCCATAGCACTGAGTCGACTCTTTTAGATCTGAAGTCCAATATGTTTGAGATATTTGAGACACTACACACCCAAAAACTCCCCTTCTATGCGCCCACATCAATGCACGCTTCATCCCAGCTCACTCCACTGAGATACGTGTCCTCACTTCTCATAATCTAGACCTTCTGGCAGTCACTGAAACTTGGCTCAACGAAGCCGCTGGCCCCAACATTGACTGTCAACTAGCGAAAGGGAGTGGGATAGCACTTATAGCAAAAGAATCTTTGCCGATCAGACTGATTCACTTTCCCATGGAAAACAAAGCTGACACTTTGTCCCTCAAACTATCCCGATCTCACAATTGCACCCTCGCAATCTACGTCATTTACCGACCCCCTGGCCCTTCAGCCGACTTCCACGAAAACTTACATGTAATTGGCAACAACCTAAAAACCGCTTCCAAATCCATTCTCCTCGGCGATCTCAACCTGGGTTTTAATGACCCTAAAGACGAGCACGGAATTGGGCCCGCCAAAGCACTAAACACCATAGGCTTCTCACAACTAGTCAACAGCCCCACTCGCTTTAAAGGCCGAATCCTAGACTGGAATGCAGACCACAATTGCTCTGCCACTCTCAGCGCTAATGTTCCCTGTCCCTGGACAGACCACCGCTATTTTCTTCTCCATCCCTAAGCCTTCTAAAACAAAATCCGAAACACACGATCCATCACTACCACCCTCCTTTGCTAGGAGCTTATGTAAATTAACCCAAGAGAACCTGGCACCCTATCTAGATTCTCCCGTCTTCAAACCTCCATTCTCCAACAACCCCATGTTGCTACCGCAAAGCTACATCAACACACTCAAGGTGGCAGTGGAGGCCATTGCCCCACTAATGCTTAAAGTCAAAGCTGTGAAACACGCCAACTCTTGGTTCACAGCCGAGTTTGGGGAATTGCAGGCCATGAAGTGCACTGCGCTATCCAAATGGCAATCAAACCCTCAGGAATCCACTAAAAAAGAATTCAACGTGATAGCTACTCAATACTAAAAAAGCCATCATCATCGCCAAATCCAACTCCTTTAACACCAGAAACTCCAATGCAAAATCTGAATCCAAAGAGATATTCGCCATTTTCAAGGAACTAGTGACGCCGGCGCCCATCACCCAGAAAAGCTCTAAAGATGAATCTTGGTGTTCTAGCATTCAAACGGCCATGATAAATAAGATAACCCTTCTACAAATAACCCCCCTTCGTCGCCACCTCCCAACTCGCCTACTACCAACATTCCTACCGTGGCCAACCCAGGCTTCACCGTCACCGAACTTGAAGTCTTGAAGTGCTCACACTCCTCAAAAACATTAAACCGTCCAATTGCAAAGGGGACATTTGCCCAGCCAATATCAAAGATTGCGCAACCACACTAGCCCCGTTCATCACCGCTTTCATAAATGCCTCTTTCGCAACACATATGATTCCCCCTTGCCTCAAAGAAGCCTGGGTACGACCGCTCCTAAAAAAAAATATATAATAAATATATATATATATATATATATATATATCCTTCCCTACACCCTTCCTCCCCCAACAACTACCGTCCCATCACCACAGTGATATTCCTTTTCAAAATCTTGTCCAAAGCAGCTTACAAGCAGATCCAACAGTTCCTGGAAACTAATGGCATTCTGGGTAAGCGTCAATCGGCTTCCGCCCAGGTCATGGAACAGAATCCACCCTACTGGATTTCAAAAATCAACTATGCGAAATTATCGATGAAGGGAAACCAGCACTGCTACTGCTCTTCGATGTATCTGCAGCGTATGACCTAGTGGACCATAAGACCCTCTACTAACACCTCACTACCGCAGCTCATTACTCGCCCCAAGCCACCTCCTGGAGCTCCTCCTTTCTATAAGGAACAGCCATGAGAGTGTTCTCAGACCAGGCTTATGCAGCTTCTACTACCATAGAGTGCCGAGTCCCGCAGGGCTCATGCGTCGCTCGTACTCTATACAATATTTTCACAAAGCCACTCTGACATCCTGGACGCGTTGGGCATAGCTTACACAAACCATGCCGACGACACTCAGGTCATCATCTCTCTCACCAGCAAGTATGAAGCAGACTCCAGAACACTTAATGCGGTTTACGCCACAATCGAGGCCTGGATGGCAGATAATGGACTCTGACTAAACGGAGATGAAACCGAAATTCTTCTAGTGGGTCCCAAGGAAATTCTAAACAACACAAACTTGCAATACACCTCTTTCACTGTAGACAACACTCAGATTCCGGTTTCAAAAGCCTTCAAGACACTTGGCGTCTACGTGGACTCCACATTCTCCATGTCACGACAAGTTAACACTATTACATCCTCAGCAGTGTTCTCCATTAAGCTTATCAATGCGGTCAACCCATTCCTTTTGACTCAAAACTGTCTTGACATAGCGGAGCCACATTAGGATCAAATATTAGACTACTCTAATGTCCTCTTAGCGGGCATTTCAGCAACAAATGTCAACAGACTGCAAATTATTCAAAATAATGCTCTCCGCGCTGCCCTCAATATACCAAAGAGGGAATGCATTTCAGGTGCTAGACGCTCTGCACACTGGCTGTGTGTAAAAGAATGCATCTTGTTCATGGCTCTTGCCGTCATGCACAAATGCCTCACACACACACACAGCCCCAGTATACCTTTCAGAGAAGATACCCCGAGCAGTTTAAACCAGGCCTACCAGGACTGACTATGCCAAACTGCTCTACACCCCTATGGTTAAGCGCGCCAAGGCGGGTGGTGCCAGCTTCCCCTTCATTGCCTTTAAACAATGGAATGCCCTGCCAACCTTACTCAGGAATGAACTCTCTACCTATTCCTTCCGCAAAGCCTTGAAAACCTGGTTATTCATCGAAGATGCACTCACTCTGTAGCCCCAATCTGCCAACCAGATAACCCTGTTGCTTAACTCATGCAATGTCAAGTAGTTGTTGCCAGGTTCGCTTGTAACCGTATGAACCTTGGATTTCTCTATGCTATATTCTCATGTTTTGTATGCACTTCTGTAACCAAGTATGTTTGTCTAACAGCGCCACGATGCCCAAGGGCTGCTCGTGCACTTTATAAATATAAAAAATAAAATACAAAAACATTTGACAAAGGGAACTCGGCTTTGCTCGTGCTACTAGATCTGTCTGCAGCATGTGATCTTGTCGATCATACTCTGTCCGCAAGAATGCTATGTGACACCGCACAATTCTCTACCAAAGCAGCTAAATGAGTTCAGTCGTTTCTATCTAACCGGACCGCAAGAGTTTTCTTCTAGGACTCAGTGGCAGAAGAATTCCAGGTCTCATGCGGCGTGCCGCAGGGTTCCTGTTTATCTCCTACATTATTTAACATTTTTATGCCCCCCCCCCCTGTTTAAACAACAGCAATGCTACAGAGTCAATCTACGCAAACTACGCTGATGATACTCGATGCCTCATCCCACTTTCAGGGGACTACACTACTGATTCCACTGCCCTAAATTGCATGTATGCAAAAATACAAGTCTGGATGCAGGTTAACCGACTAGCCTTGAATAATTCAAGGACAGAGCTGATGGTTGTGGGTACAGCTTCCCAACTACGAAAGATTGGTCAAAGGTATTGCCAGTTTAACGTAGCTGTATGCTCGATTAAAACCCAACTCAAGGTCAAGACCTTTGGAGTCATTCTTGACTGAAATCTATCTATGAAGGCCCATGTGAGCAGCCTTGTCTCCTGTTCCTCCTACTTTTTTTAACTGCTGACCCAGCTTCGCCCCTTTTTGAGCATTACCAACTGTGCTACGATTGCACGTGCCATCATAGGGGCCAAGCTTGACTATTGTGCTAGCCTTTTACTTGGGGTAACCAAAGGAGAACTTTTCCTACTTCAGGTGGTTCAGAACAATGCTGTGCATGCAGTAATTGGGTTAAGGAGGACAGAACATGTCTCCCTAGCAAGGAGGGCTTTGCATTAGTTACCAATGAATAGATGCGTCATGTAACATGCGCATTGTAGAACTCACTGATGCCTCTATGGCTTCGGCCCAGAATATCTAGCCCAACATCTCCGTTGGCTGCCTGCACACAGGGGCTTGCATTATAACAACACCTCCCTTTTGGTGACGCGATGTTCCAAACGCTCCTCTGTGAAAAGAGGGTAATTCCCTCAGCAGCCCCGAGTCTCTGGAATGAGCTTCCTCTTAATCTCTGAGCATGCTAATCTTTTTCAGTTTTCAAGAAGGGCCCGAGGACAGCACTGTTCTGCTAATTTCTTGATCTAGTAACCAAATAGCTTAATCCCCTGGTTGCTGCTTTGTTTCTGTTTTAGGTATGTTTGTATTGTTTAGCGTCCCCATTCCCACAGGCTCTCGGCTTTTGCGCTATATAAATAAATAAAAGGCCTTTAATTCCGCATATGGTGGCGAAAAAACACAACTGAAGCCAACGGGCATTGTGCGTGGCATATCTACTTGACGTCAGCTGAGATGGAAGCCATCGAGGGACAACGACTCGGCCATCCTGACGCACAGCACCCTCTACCAACAAGAGAAACATTTTTTCTGGATCAGCTAAATCTGAAAATTAAGATATCAAAGATTTGGATTACATGGGAGTATCATCCAGTCGAAAGAAAGTTACCCCGTGTAAGTAACTTGTTCTTCTTTCTTTGAAGGCCAATCCATAATGCATTTCTCTACTAGTTCCTTTCCCAAAGCACCAGTTCTTGCCTAGCCACGTTTTCATTGAGTGCTTACACTGCTAAGCATATCTTGGCCTCTATGCCATCTGTGCCGAGAAGCAAACATTTTAAGACTGTTTTTGAGACACATATGAAGGAACACCTCTAAATTCCCCATGTGGCAAAATCTGTATTCTGGCTTTCTGTAAAGCACTTAAAATCTCTGGTCAGCCCCTTGTTGCATGCAATCTTCACAAGGGCTGTATGAGGCAGTGACCTAGGCTGCTGCCGTTTCGTCCTCTTCACCTGTTCCTATCAGGGGAGCACCAAGGAATACAGGGATGCTTTGTGAGGTAACTCTTAGCATATAGCAGAAACGGTGTACATAACAGGTCGATCTGAGTAGAGCCAGGTATTCACAGGAACTGCAGGGGCAGGAACTGGCTCTAAGAAAAAAGAGACAGACACAGGAAAGGCAAGCAAATATGCTTGGTAACAAGGATTGATCAGCATTAAGGGATATACTGGAATATGATGAGGGTGCGGGGGGTCTTCAAAGATTAGGATAGGAGAAGACCTTGAGATCGAAACCAGCGGGGCACTCTTAACAATCATACATCTGCGTCATGGGTTGGACATGCCGAATAGACAGTTGTATTCAATGTAAGGGTAAAGGTGGAGACCATATACTGAGAGAGGTAACGCTTCAACGGACTAGACATAGGCAACAGAAGTATTTTCCTTCGCTGATCTTAACTAGGGTCCCACTGTATAAGGATGGAGAGCTGAGGCACAACAGTGGACCTATGTGCAATGAAATTGGAAACTGGGTGGATAGAATAACCAAGTACAGGATAGGCAGAGAAAGGAGAAAAAGAGCAGATTCAGTAGACTGAGGAAAACATGGGCCAGGGTATCGAGGATTAGCCGGGAAGCCGGCAAGGAACTGTGCAACACAGAAACTCTGAAGCCTAGCATGCTAGGAATAGCAGGAAACACAAACCACTAATCACAGACGGGACAGGTTGGAACACAGCGCTCTAAAGGCAGACATCAAAGCTAGACACTGGAAATGCTCGTAAACGCAGAAAGGAACCAAACAGGGAAAGTCTGTTTAGTGGAGGGAACTCGCAGACAACCCGGGCGTTTGTAACAGAATAGGTAAAGATCTGTAAAGGGAAATACTGGTTGACAAACTGGATCTTTTAAAGAAAACAATAAGGCAGTACAATTACTCAGAGGTGTTAGTCAACCCAAGAGGGCTTGGTGCTGCACCACACAGCTGACGCAGGGAGCTGCATAAACTGCCTCAAGCAAGATGCACTGTGCTGCACAAAAGCAGCTGCAAGCTAAATACAGTGCTGCACAAAAGCATCCACAAGCAAGATACAAGGTGTTGCACAAAATAAACGATGAGCAAGATTCAAATGCATAAGCAGGATTTCAGAGACATGTTCAGAAACCGCATTCAATAATGCTGTACAAAGACAGCCATTGCAAGTAAGTTTCAAAAGCACAAACAGCATTTCATTGACCTGTTAAAACAGGATTGAAAAGGGAAAATGGGCTCTCCTTAACAAGGGCCAAGAGCACAAAGCGGGAACTTCCAAAGAGAGCAATTGATTGGAAACTGCAACTGGGGAAACAAAGCTTTTGAAAGCTCTTCCAGTGCACAGCCCAACAGGCTGGTTGCAGCTGAGCAAAGTCAAACCCACTGCAGGCTTCAGCAATTGATTATAATCAAGCTCTCCAGCTCTTGGCAGCCTAGGCTTTGGTAGCTTGCAACAGGTGAATGTTATCAGGGCCTCCCCTTGTCTCAGCAGCCTGCTGCAAGCAAATGCATTTAGTGTTAGGCAAAGTTTGTATGCAGTACCCTTTGGGACCACTACACACAACTAGGACTACAGGTTTAAGCAAAACCAACCGTTGGTATAAGTCTGTACTATACAGTTTTGGTAGCGGAGAGGAGCAGCCAAGCTTATCTCAAGAGGGGAATGTGAGCAGTAATGATGTTACACAGAGGTCTACAATCACAAGTGTTAAAATAAACTTACACTCGAGGTTTCTTTGATAAATACTTATTAATGTATTTATCTGTCAGTTATAAAACATTCATAAGAAGGAGGTAATTATAAATCACACACAAATACACTTCAACGGTTCCATGTAATAATGTCGCCACAAAAATCTCGCCATGCAAAAATATCGCCGGAAAATGGCCGTTTTTTGTGGTGACATTATTGCATGGAACATGCGGGGGACACCCCCGCAACCCCCAAACTTTTTTTTTCTTTTTTTAATTTTTTTTTTTTGCCCTTGTCCCCATATATATGGTCACCCATATAATATCGCCGCAACCTTTTCCCGGCGATATTATTTACGGCGACCATATATATGGGGATAATATTACCTGATACCACTTCAACACTATTTCAGAAATACTTTTCAAGAGGAGTAAAGGCAAAAATTATTAGAACATGAAAGGTTACCGTCATTCTTAGACATTGCAAATATTTAGAGTTCACCAGAAGAGTCAATTCAATTCAGTATGCTAGGACCAAGTCAATGGGCTAAAAATAAAGTCTTGAATAGGATAAAGCAGTTCTGGTAGATAAATGTAAAAGTCTCTGCAAAAGGACTTAGGAATAGTTTGTAGCAAGAAGAATCATATGTTGGGTCGCAAGCTAATTAGGCCTGTGAGTTGGGAAAGTTTCAAGCACTTTCACCGCCAGAGGTAAGTACTCTGTCTGATTTTACAGTACCTTTACAAATGAAGAAAAAGATGCAGCTGATGACCTCTGTTCCTGGCAGTTCCTGCAGATCTCGCTGTTCCTGGGCCTCAGTCGTGGGGACAAGAGGAAGTATGTCGGGGGACTCCTGCACTGAGACTGGTCAAAAAGCTGGCAACTGGCAAATCTTCAATTTCGGTAGCTGTAGTCAAGCACACAAGCTGGTGTCCCTCTCCCTGGTTATTCGGTTTTCCTGCAGTACTCTGAGGAAAATACAACCAGCTCCGAGATTGGTATCCAGGTGGCTTACTGTTGAGTTGATTGGTCCCACCAACTCAAAGAGAGAAGTCTTCCTTGCAGGGCTTCTCTGTCGAGATGTACTTGGCGATTTGGACCTGCAGCAGGTCTTCACCGGGCAAACCAACGGTTCAGGAGTTGCAGCAGCCGTCCTCTTCACGCTAGTCTTCGGTTCTTTCGTTCGAGTGGTCGACTCTGCCTTCCAAGCCAAGAGACTCGCCTTTTATTCAGTTCTCTCACATTGATTCCAGACTAGCTGTCACTCACCCAGCAGGGTGGCTGTCCTTGCCGGACAGTCCGCCAGCCAATCACCACAGAGTGCATTTGGGTCTCCTCGGAGACTAAGCACGGGGAGTTTCGGGCACCTCCCTCACTTCCTGCCCACCCCAGACACTCGGGCGCCAGAGGCGGTCTTCACTCCTGAAGCCCGGCAAAGGAACAAAGGGACCAAACCTAGTTTGGCGCGCAGAGACAAACTCTAGGAGGACCTTTCCAAAAAGAAATGGCGAAAACAGACGACGGGGACTTGTTTAAACAAAGGAGGCTCGGACGCCATCTTGAAAAACATGGCTCCCGCGATTTAACGCTACCGGTGTTCGCGGTCGGGAAGTTCGGTGTAAAACCACTGCCACCAGCCATTCTGAGAGGAAAGGGTAGCATTTGACTGATACATGAGTATCTAGACACAGGGGATACTAAGTAACCCCTCCAGCACTCTATTGTAAGATAGGGTGTTCTGCGTCTAGGAATTTAAAAAGTCTAGTAAAGTCAATTTCAATTTACTTACTCTGGGAAACGGTAGTTTATCCCAGAGAAGGTATTTAAACCTTGGGAAAGCCTGAAAGCCTTCCCTGTGCCACTGCACTGAGGTTGCTGTGTGACACAAATGAAAAGATGCCGCCTATGGAGTTGTTTAAACTCCATAACAAAAGAAATAAACACAGAAAACAAACAGAATTAAAAAGTTAAGTCCCAAAGTTTAGCAAACGAGCTGGGGGGCTCTATGATGGGAGGAATTGGCACATTTATGAGCATCCCCCCTAACACTTAGTTTGCCTCCTCCTGCCCTTCACCTCTTGGATAGACTACATACACCAGAATGCATCTGTTGGAATAACCCAAAACCCTGAATTGAACCTGAAATGTTTGATCCAAAACTGTAGTGATAGAGTAGATAACTGAATGCAGAGAAAGTTTTTAGGTTTTAACCTGATAAATATGCCATAAACTGAGTTTCTCAATGTGCGCATGCAGCAATGCTGGGTGGCAGGCAGGTAGAAGCCTGACTATTCCTCTGTGGCGGAACTGTGCTAGTATGGTAGTGTCTTTTTGCTCCCCGTGTGTGTTTGTTGGCAGAATGGTGCAGAGGTGATTGCCTCTTTTCAACAAGTTTGTCTTTTGATTCATTAGAATTGCGAGAACTTCACAAGAGATAAATGACTGTGACCAATTTATTAGTTCTTCGCAGCAGTTTTTTCCCTACAACATTGATTTTCTTAGCCAGTGAGTTGGACACATGCCAAACGTCAAATTGATGCCTGATCCGTGGGAACCTTCTTGCATGACCTTTTGCTTGGTGGCTTCAAAGACTACTAAACCTTAGTGTTGAAGTTCAATTTATTTTACAAACCATTCTTTTCCATTGCAACAGAGGAAGTACATTCTGTAACTTGGACCATCATGGAGTTTTTTTTCTAGTGCACAAGTCTTAGAAATGAAGCTGACGTTTTGTACCAAATCAGAACACTGACCATCACTTGCCAACCAAAGACTTTTATTGCAACCAGGTTGTCCACTAATGCCTGCTTTTGTCGCCATGCTACATATATTGCAGTGAAGAGGTATTCCTCGTGTTGAGTGATGCCTTAAGAAAAGATGGGAATATCATTGGTATAAGCCACCTTCAAAATGAACAGATCTTCACTGAGGACCTCCCTTATGAAAAATTGGAAGGCTGTCCGTATGTTGTGCTGACTGATGGGCATAACCTGGCTTTTATAGGTGCCATATTTAGGTCTGAATGCCCCTTGCTAGGTTTATTGTGCTGGCTGGCGCTCAACACTGCCGGTGGCACGTATCACAAGCCTGTTTCTCCTGAAGACCTTCCTCAACATCTTGAATTTGAGAAGGTCAAAGTTCTTGTAAGCAACGTTTGTGTCCCGAGTCAAAGGATCTGGGGGGGGGGGAGGGGTACGGGGTGAAAACTTCAGGGACTTATGGCTTGATTGTGGCGTTATGATGGGCAGACACCCAAAAGTTTACATGCTGTAGAAGCTCTGTTACAACTAAATACCAATAAAGATTGATTTTTAAAAAAAAGGCTAGTTAAGGTAATACAATAACTAAGTATAATCTTAAACACACCACACGCTGTGAAAGGTTCTGAAAACTTCATTCCTATTGAATACGAAACGTCTTCCCACCGTATGAACAAATTCTGTTCTTGTACGAGGAATACAGGACAATATGATATTTCTGTGCTCTAAAGATGAATTGCTGTGTATCTTTTTGTTGTACCTCTCGCACTGTTTTTTGGTTACTTTAAGAAAACCTTTTTTGGTTTTTCACCAGGTAAAGAATGTTGCTTTTTCTTGTCAATGGATGCCAAATGGCAGAAAGGAACAACCAGTGCAGGCTGCTCTTTCAAGTTGTGCTTGATTAATACTTTTAAATAGACTTTTTCTGCCTAATGTAATGTGCCTTGAAACTGGCAGAGACATGGAGTACAGCCAGAAGTGTGTGTGCAGGGTTACAGCTGCAAAGCAAGCCAAACTACATCTTGGAAAGAAACTGATGCCTTATTTGAGCACTTTCCACAGCATTTGGGAGGATGATACTGGCACATCTAGTTTATCAAATCCACAATATGCCCCAGAGATCAGACCATCCCGGGTGGTGCTGCCAGATTTAAAAACTATGGTCTGGAGGTTTTCCAGACCAATGCCTGTGGTTGGGTTATATAAACCCCTACAACATTACTTTTCAGTTTTGCATTGTCCTAATCAAGCCACCCTGCCAATATGTCTGACCAGGATAGCACCTAACCCCTCAAGACCAGCTAAGTGCCCGCTAGGGTTTCTCATTTCAGTGCCATTTGTATAGTATCAGGCTGGAAAGGGTTTTGAAAGTTTGCTAGAGTGGGAGACGGTGTGTGGACTCACTCCCAGCTCATTGCCAGTGTTCTGTCCTTAAAGGCTGAGACAGAGGCGGTTTAGGTAAGTCTACAATTGTATTCGTAGAGCCATCGATTGACGGTATGCCTCCCACAGTTGCTTCCAACCGTTCTTCCCTCTCATGGGTCTGCCTCCAACAATGGCAAGGAAGGTTCCATGGCTCGAGGCAAAGCCTTCTCTTGTTGCGTCTTTCCACCATTTACTTTAATGGAACGCTCAGCAGATCTGCTGATTTGGCTCCTGACAGACTTTTGCAGAGAGTGAGGTCTTTTTAGCCCCCCCTCACCTGCTCAAATTCCATCATTTGGGGTGCACTGGTCAGCCCTCAAGCTTACTAATACTGAGATATTCTCCCAGCTTTCTTTTTGTGTATCAGTATTGACCACCTTTAGAGTACTGCAGTTACGCATGGTCCCCTTTTTTGTAAAAGTTTTTGATTCTTTTGAAATGCATCTTAAACAGGTTAGTGGCAGTATTAACATTGTTACCCTTTTTAAAGGTGCACCAATGTGTACCTTTATTTGTACTGCAATAATGCGTTTAAGCTGAACATATATTCAAAATGGCTGTCTATGCCTTGTGTTTTAAGCGCTGCACTTGGATGCATAGCTTTTGTTGGCAGTCTTCTTCCCATCTCGGGTAGGAATTGACCGTATATGGTCCGGCACTTTCACACGCTTCTCCCAAAAGCTGTGTGGAAGATTATACAGGGTTCTCTCCAGAGTGAACTGTAATGGACAAGGTCATTAAGCACCGAAGAAATGTTTGGGAGACTTTTAGTGCATGTTTAAGATACATAATTTCATGTTTCTAAATCGATGTACGAATGTCTTCGGAAATATTAT
This sequence comes from Ambystoma mexicanum, assembly GCF_040938575.1. NCBI lineage: Eukaryota > Metazoa > Chordata > Amphibia > Caudata > Ambystomatidae > Ambystoma > Ambystoma mexicanum. Next base: position 1,304,947,128 of record NC_090932.1, read on the forward strand.
GGCTGTCCTGTTTAATTTGGTGTTTTCCTTAAAATGAGTTAACGTTACTCGCTGTTATGGCAGCGCCAAGTATGAGGCAAGTGTAATTTGACAGAGGAGCATGAAGCTGGCTCCAAAGGCCTTGTGCTCCAATGTTTTAAAGAATAATTATTGGTTTGGTTGAATATTACCCAAGTGTTCTTAAAAAGTGTTTGTTACAGCACGCGGGTGGGAGCATGTGGTCTCTTTTGTGTGTAGTAGTGTTTTGTCTGTTCATAGTTAGGACAATGTTACTCCCATTTCTTCGAGCTTTTGATGGTAGTTTCTTAATAGATAAAAAACCCTGTGCCGAGGGTCCGGCATCCAGACTGGCTGCACAAGAAGCTCTTGGAGAAGAATGATGTGTATAAACAGAAGAAGATTAATGAACTCTTCACGAGCGAAGGAAAAAAACAGGTGAGGGAAAGGAGGTAACTGCTGGTGTGAAGGAAATGTGGAATGGTTTGGGGTAAGCAAGACCAAGAATGTTCGGAGAGGGACATCTCAGTCAAGTGTGGAAGAAGGCTTTTAGACTGCTGAGTTAAGTGGTGGGAGAGGGGAGAATAGGGGAAGATGAGAAATAGGAGTAAAACTCAAAATGCACCCGTTAAAATGTGTATGGGAGAGGAATATTAGTCACTAGTGAGCTCAGAAGACCATTGAGCGGGAGGGGAAAGGGAAGGTGAACGGATTGGACGGTATTGTGTTCATACATAAGCAACTGGTAAAGCTTGCACCAAAAGATGACTCTAGCAAGGTCTATGAAAAAGGTCTGTCGGTTTGAGTCAGAACTTCATTCAGAATGCATCTTCTAATTCTTGCTTGGAGGCATAAGGAGACATCTTTGTGGTTTAGGGGATACGTTTTTATGAAATCAAAATATGAGGGTGTTGAAATGAAAATCGTTCCTTTTTGAGAAATTGTAAATGAGAGATCTAGGGACATGTGGCGGGCTCAGAAGAATAAAATCAATTGGCAAAAAGGAAATTTTTAGGAAGGAAAGAAAGGGAATGTTTTCAGAGGTGGAAGTAATGAGGGCAGAAAGTTGCTCATGATGGAAGGATTACATTTGTATTGTGAATGGGAAAGCTAAAAGGGACTCTTAGGTTGGCACTGAGGGTGGATTCTGGGAGGCCAACCTATTAGGGTGAAAAGGAAAGACACTGAAATCCAGCCAAACCCAATGAAGGTAGTGTGAGGGGTCCGAAATGAGACACAAGGTTGTCATGGTTTTACCAAAGATATTTATTAAATGAAAAGGTTGGGAAAATGCCTCTGACCCTTTGCTAAAGAGGATCTTCCCTACCTATAAACTAAAAACAAAGCATCTGTTTGTGTCAGTATGTCAATAACTGAAAAGTGGTCCTTATGTCCAAAATGTCCTATCCTGACCCTCACACTACAAACAAAAATAATCAAAATGTGTAAGTAAAAATATCTTCAATTGCTAACTGGCAAAAAGTGTTCTCAACTATGGCAAGAATAAGTCCAACAAAAATATTCTCCAGTTGGAAGCCATTGCCTCCAGAGGGTTGCTCCTTCCCCTGGATTCTTAAGTGAAATTAAATTAGTCTCTTGTTTACAATTCTTTTGCTCCTTGCTTGGTTTTACAATACTCCTTTGTGCAACAAAACCTTTAAGTCTTTTCTTCAATGTGACTTCTCCTATAACTCAGTTGCCCGGTATCTTTCTTGCCAGTACTTCACATGTATTTTACAGTTTCTCAGTATTACCAATGCTGTGTATTGGTCTTGGTTTCTCATTTACATTTGTGGCAATGTCTGTTCAAGGTTTCCTCCATATCTGCATTTTAGGTATTCATAGTTCTTTGGGGTTTGTACTTTACTCTCTGTATTCAGTCGTCGATGATATTGGATTCAAATTACTGTTGGTGCGATTGCCGGAATGCCCCAGGATCCCCACTAGCTTCGGGAAGACTCATTGGCTTTCTCCTTCGTGTCCATTTCGTTCTTCTGCAGTGTGTTGCTTACACCCATCTTCTAAGCTGGAGGGTGTAGATGTCCTTCTGGCCTCGCTGGCAGCCCCGCGATTACACGCTTGATTTCTCTCAGGACCTCGAATGGAGAATGCCAACCTCTGGGCACTCAGCGAGTCAAGGACCTCTCTCGAGGCTCCCAGCGTCTCCACTGCACCTCTGTCTTCGATACAGCATTTCCCCTTCTCATGCAGCGGCTACCCCTGCTCTTCCTCAATGATATGTGCTCTTTGTGTTCCTGCACTTCAGGACAGGGGCCACCGTCTTCTCCTGCACTGTCTGTGTTCCCAGCTCAAACTGGGAGTAAGTCTCTCTACTCTATGGTTCTTGCTGTTTTTAAACTTCCCTGTTCCAGTTGGGTATAGTCAAACACTAGAGCGCGTAGCTGGGGTCTTTGGTTCGGACATCTGTATTATTCTCCTATTCCCAGAACTGTCAGTTGATTCTGGGCAAGGAGAAAAAGGGGTTTCATTGTTACTTATGCATGAGTCTGATTAATTTTGTGTTACATAGTACTGTGGAAATACTGGGGAGCTATAACTTTCAGAAATGCTTTCTATCCTTACATTACTACAGACTCCAGAGGAGAGAGATGTTGGTTCTGTCTTGTTTTTTATTATTCCTCATGGGGGTGGTGGGGGAATGGCTGGATTGTAAGGGTTTGATGAGGGAGACTTGTTAGGCAGAAACCTGTGCAGTTCCCTCTGGGACCACTGCAAAAGATTTAGGACTACAGGTGTTTGGCAGTAAACCCACTTGGTAGCAGTCTGTACCACACAGATTCACTTGGTAGCTGTGGCTGAGCAGTCAGACTTCCCTTAAGAAGAGTTAGGCAGTATACAGAGTATTCACAATAGGTCAAGAGCACACAATAGAACAAGTAAACACTGACCAGGGCTTGGTGTAAAAGAGATATAATTATTTATTTAAAACCACATCTAGAAAAACACACAGGTACTAATAATAAGCAATTCAAAAACACGGTCACTAAAAGATATACTCCCTTAAAAGAATATTAGACAAGTCTTACACGAAGCCCCACTTATTTTCAGACAGCGGTGAGCGCTTAACGTAGATGGCACTCTAATAGTTCGTTTTTAAAAAGGGAGAGAAAAGCAGAGAACAAATTAAAACAGATCCCAACACTTTTACAAGAACATAGCAAGAGAGGAAGGCAAAGTAACACCGTGAATTCAGAGTTAGTAGGCCGGATCCGCTTTAAGAGGATCCAAACGAAATGTGTCCAAGGTCACACGGTTGCAGTGCACAAAAGTCTTGTAATGGTTCAAAAAGAAGTTGGGTCAAAGAAAAGGGACCAGTTGGAGGGCAAAGGCGGCCAGCCCAGTCCAGAATGTTAAGGAGTTATTATTACCTTGTTGCAATCTTTAGAAAGGGAGGCCTGGCGGACACGGTACCTTAAAGTGGTGAGAACGCTCCAGCGGGGGCAGTTGTTCCTGGCAGCGGGTGCAAGTCGGTGCTTCGTCCGTGGGAAGAGAGGATCTCGTCGTGGAGGAAGACAGGGGCCTGTTGCACTGCCAGGAAGAAACCAGCCGCGGAGTTTCTCGGGTACAAGGAGAGGTCCGTTGATTCGCAGTTCAGTGGTGAGTGGCTATCCGGCCGCCGGGGTGCTTGACACGGGCAGTTCGACCACAAACCGGGCTGGGGTGCGAAGAAAGAAAGGTAAACTGGTTGTGCCCACCAGTCAGGGGAAGAAGCCTCTCCAGCCGGGAGATCTTCTCTGTCGTCGGGAAGTGGTGAGTCGGTTCCGCAGGGCTCCACCGGTGGTGTCGTCGTGGTAGGTCGGCTCAGCTTCTCCCTCGTCAGATTCTCAGGTCCTGTGGCGACTTCTGAAGTTCCAGTCCCCAAAGCCCTGCTTTTATGCAGAAAACCCCCATTCACTCAGCCTAGCTGTCACTCAAACATGCTAATTGGTGAGCCGGCCGGCTCACCACTTGGGCCAATCACACAAGAGTGCGACTTGAGTTACCACGGTAACTCAGTCCAGGGTGCCTAAACCCCCTCCCACACCCTCTGTGGTACCCAGACAGAGTGGCCCCACTTTTGGAGGCTTCTGTGGAGAAGCCTGCCAAAAAGTGGAACAAAAGGCTCGACTTGGGTTGGAGTCACAGAAGAGAACACAAACGCCATTTTAGAATCGAGTCTTGGCAAAAAATACCAACTGGCGAATTAATATTAATTAAATAAACCGGCGGTATGTTCGAGGCTATGAGAATTAAATAACTAAAGTTGGTAGCTTCGAACAATGGGAAAATCCCATAGGAAAATATTCGCGGTTGAATATAAAAAGTAGTTTCCACTGCCACCAGCCAAAACTCGATCAGGGGGGACGGAGACATGCCCCCTCGACTAACAGACCCCGGGGCAATCGAATTGCCCCAACCAGTACGTCCACAATCTGATGGTTTGCACTGGTTTCTGTTAATAATTTGGGACTAGTAAAGCCAATGGTGAATTTACATGCCCTGGGAGACAGTAGTCAGTCCCAGGGTATGGAGTCTATGGTGGGGTGTCGTTATGACACCCCTGTGTTACTGCACGGAGGGTGCTGTGTAACACACATAGGAAAAACGCATGAGACCCTATGGAGTAAAGGACCCCATAGCCCATAAAACACATTACCAGTCAAAGGAATACCATAATCATGTCCAAGAGTGGGAGGAAAAGAGTCTCACTCTTGGCAGGAGGAAAAAAACAAACTCCAGAAATCCAGCAAAGCTGCTGGGGGACTCACTAGGTTAGGAAATTCGGCCTAAAGAGAGAATTCTCCCTAACAAGACTTCAGATCTGTACTAAAGGTAATTTGGGATTGGTTCCTCTACCATACTACCATAGATCATAGATGTTTGGGGGAGGGAGGGTTGGGCCTTGGTTATTAACCAAGGATTGATGAGGGAAATACCAAGTGCTATCTGCCAAGTCATACTCAACTTCTTAAAGGCTCACCCCCCAAGCTCACTCTGTGATCCTCCCTCGAAAAAAGCCACCCCCAGGGTTCGGATCAGGAGGCATCTGCGACACCATGGCCACGTGAGGGTAGGCATCCCCCATGGAAGCATTACCAAATTCCTCACAGTAGGTAGTATGACTGCAAGGCTTAGACTCAGTAGGGATGTAAGAGTGGTCCAGGTCTACAATGAGACTCGCAGAGCATTCCAGTTAGACAGAGAAGTACACCAATATACAATGATTTACTAGGCCATTAAAAGACAAACTAATCAACGAAACCTTCAGGTTACTATCGTGTCACTATCAAACCCATGTACACATCTACAATTGGGGGTTTTAAGTAGAACCCCCTACATTTTAACTTAAACACAGTTAAACAACAGTTAGCATCATCAAAAGCAATACATCCAGTAACTGTGTGGGAAAGTCAGTGTGAAGAATTAGAAAAATAGTTAATTCAAAACCAGTGAAACACAGGTACGTAATCAAATTAGAAAAAATTAGGTATAACACTTATGAGCAATCGTAGAATTAGATCCCTAACTTAGTATTAATTAAGCTGTGAGATGGACTATATAAAATGGGGTCTAGCGCCCTAGAATCACCAGTTCCACTGGATCTACTGTTAAGGTACGCTTACAATTGGATTGAACAATGCCAGTAGTTGCAATAAGTGGTCCAAACGTTTAGAAAAGATAGGTAAATATCTCTTTGAGTCTCCCCACACTAGTGAAGATCCAGGGGGTGATCCTTGACCAGACCACCACTGATAGGTCAGGCAAGGGAGAGGTAGTGCAAGGACTTTATGCCGATGCAACTCTATGGAGAAGGGGGGACAAGTAAACTGGCATTTTGCTTAGCCCTCTTACACTGATTTTCCCAGAGACCACTTCAGAGGTTCCGGAATCCGTTGGGCCCACATACTTATGTGCTTGCTCCGGTTGAGGGAGAGTCGGGGGGGGGGGGGGTTTGTGGGCACAGAGGTCATTTTCAGATGCAGGATTTAGCTTTGGTTGGTAACGATACCTGTGTTACGGTTCCAGGGACTGGCCAGTTGCTAACCCTTGACATGAAAGGAAGACTTCTGAGGAGCAGATGAACTCGGGAGATCTCCGGGGAGTGAAGAAGACTGGATTCAACTGGGGTTGCCATGGTCGGGTAATCACAGATGATCTTAGTTTGGCGAACAGTGGAGCAGGCCCTGCATGGCTTCTGTTGGGATTGGAAGGCTGAAAATGCAGGAGCAGGCATTATGTAGCACAAGTTGAGGTAGCCCAAGAGAGCTGGCCAGTCCACTTTGCGGTTCAGTTGCATTTCTGGCACGGATCCTCAAGCAAGGGTTAAGACTCGTTCCCAACGGTGAATGGGTCGAAGCACTGACATGAAACTTCTTGAAATCGGGACCATGCAGCAGGCCTTCACTGGTTCTTAGGATTGGGGTTTGAGACACTTCACAGTCTCGCCAGGAACTATGAGGATGAGAGTATATTCTCTCTAGTAATGAGTCGGAAATCTTGGTTTTAAGAGTGCAATAAGTGTTTCATTGCATAGCCGACGTGTGTTTCGCCCCTCAAGGGTTGTTTTTAAGGCGATGTGTGGTTGGTTGAGATTTTCGTGTGCTGGGCTGGGGAGGTGCCCCAAGAATTTGTCAAATCCCAAATCTAATTCTCTAGCCAAGGAGAGTGGGGCACTGTCCTAAGTGAACCCCACCACGTGCAGCAGGGAACGCAGTAACCATCAAATCAAGCGCAGCAGTCCCATGTTTCTAGTGCTCACACCGGCTTTCACTGGGACCTGGCTGGAGGCAATGCTGGTCAGCTGCGTCTTCGCTCCAGCAAGGATGAATTGAATGGCTGCAAGCGTTCTCATTTTGTCTAGGATTTGGGCTGGATTTGCCACTAGGTCCACCAATGGTAAGGATCTACACTATTCAAACTGGCAGAAGCTGTCCAATCATGGACAGCCACTGGGAAAACCTTCTGCCCAGCAACAGACACTCGGTGACACAGATGTGCACTGTGACAGCCCCCACATCCATCCACACAACAGCAGACTGCTACTGTGCCCAGAAAAGGGCTTTCCATATATGGCAATTCCTGACCCGAGATGGAAGGAAGAATGTCAAAGCTCAACATTGCCAAAGGACAGGCACAAATCTAGTGGCACTGGCATTTTGGGGTAGATGGCGCTCATATGGCATTATGTGGTACAGTGCACAAGTAAAAAGTCAAACGCATGTCTAAAAATATCTGCTGCTACCAGCCCATTCTGGACACATTGTAATTGTAACTATAAAGTTACAAATTAAAAAGGTATATGGCTATGTTTCCTAACACTTCACTTTAAGGTGATGTGTGCAGCTTAAAAATACAAGAAATTCTCTAAGGGAGGCATAGTCCCTGAACACTGAGTCTTATGGACTGATCAGTTGCCCCATGAAAATGAGCACAAATCAAGGGGAGAAAAGCAACAAGTCAGGTCAGCAGCCAAAACAGAGCAAAAAGAAAGGGTGTCCCATAGATGTTTATGGGAGGAAAGTAGCAAAAGGAAAACCTTTCCTTGCAGACTGAAAGGGGAAAGGTCTTAACTGGAGCACAAGTGGAATGTTATTTTATTGAGGCTGCAGAATTGAGCTAACCAGAATGTGGAAAGATCGGAGAAGGCAGGAATTTGAAGGGAGTTGGGCTGGAGGTTTTTTGAGAGCACTGAGAATTTTGAGGATTAAATGCTCCTGTAAGAGAAAGGAAAATTGGCACCAAGCGTGAGGGGTGAAAGCCTGCAAAAAGTGGGAATTCTCTGTTAAGAGGCTGGGGTAGAGGAGCCACATCTCTTGCAAGGAGAGCATTATAAAGGGCAGACATGGAATGAGAATAGCCCTTTAAAAAAGTGCCTAACTTTTTAGGGGCTGTGAGTGATTTTGGTTCTGGAGTGGTGGCTGTGTCTCCTTGATGCAGAGACCAGCATACGGTCTACTGCTATGTGTAAAAGATTTCCATGCTTTTTTTCCTTATAGGTTACGGCCCTCACAGCAGCAGCAAGTAGCCAGTCCTCGCAGGTTGCAGACATGGAAGACTTTGGTGTGGCCAAGCGGATACAGCCAGCAATTCCCATTAGCACCAAACGGAAACGTGCATCAGCAGGAGAGAGCCAGTTGGAAACCCAGGATATGGAACTGACGCAGTCCTGGAGAGAAATACTGGGCCCCCCTCCTCCCACTGGGGATACCAAGGTAGAGCTGTATGGCAACAGAAACTGTGATTTTATCATTAAGATGCACTACACCACTGTGGGGGGAGCAGGTTCTGAGGATCAAGTTAGATTCTGTGTACAGATTGTGATTTTTACTGACTTAATCCAACAAATTGGTTTGGCGGGGTTAGAACCTGCATCTGATGATCAGTCCACACTCACCACAAGGTCTATCCCACTTTCGCCGACCTACAGTTTTACCAATTCTTTTAAATGTATTTATTTTATTTTAAATATTTGTTTTACATATGTTAAGTGGGCTAGGGTATATATTGGGTAGGGATTTTAAGGGGGTGGGGGGGGGTAAGGGATCGCCCCCTCCATTTTTGCAGTAATAAAAAGCAGACAAGTTGGCAAAACAAAATTAAATTGGCCAGGGTCAGCAAATAAAAGTAGGCAATAGTTCATAGATCCCATCAACAGCATCATGTGTTAATCCTCTCTTGCTAGCTTGTGTCCTAGATTTATTCTTCTACTTTATTAGTGGGGCGATTAATCTTCTATGTGACTCCCAGGGCGAGTATTGGTTTTGTTACCTTGTTTCTATACCTTTCCCTCAAAGTATAGTCCAAAGCCACCTCCTGAGCTTATTTCCACCTGACTTCATTTGGAGTCATGGAACCTTTCAAAAAGTGAAAATACTTTCACTTATCAGCTGACCACATTTAACACTGATGCACTTCGTTTGCAGGCAGTAGGCCCAATCCTGTCTGAAAGGAAAAATATTTTAGTGCCTGCTGATATTGGTTTATAAGTGACCGAGGGTTAATGCATCTGCACACCTTTTCATTATTAATGGATCCTGTTCAGGTAATGCTTCATTCCCTCGTATGTCCAAATGACATCCTTAATCCCATCAAAGCACTTCACACAGACACCAACATCAAAGTGAGGTTAAACCAACAAGGATGTTTATCTGCCCCAATCGAGACAAAAAGAGGCATCAAACAGGGTTGCCCGTTGGCCCCGGCACTTTTCCTGGCCTACATGGTGGACTATCAACATTCGGAGGTCTTGATCAGATCTTTTCCTCCTAAACTGGCGCAAACAAACATCACCAGACTACTATATGCTGACGATCTTCTCCTACTAGATCTGACCCCTGTAGGCCTCCAGCACCAACTTATATCAATTCTGCATTGAAAACAACTTAGAAATTAACATCGACAAGACTAAAATTATGCTGATTAAACGCTCTACCAAGAAGCTGGAAAAATTCAACTGGTCCCTAGACAAAACAACAATTGAAAAAGTCGAGAAGTTCAAATACCTGGACGTAGAACTAGACAACTCAACAAAAGACTTGACCATACAAGATTCTCTTTCCAACAAAATCCAAAGTTTGGCAACAAAAGGGAAAGCAATAGATAGAAAATTTGGCAAATTCTACAAATCAAAAGTGGTTCCTACTATGACCTGCGGCTCCGAGGCGATGCCATGCCCACCCAAAGCTCTATGGCCTAAACTGGAGGCTTACCTTTGGAGACGGTTCTCTGTCTACCAAACTCAACTCCTGTTGCACTGATATGTCAAGAACTTAGTTTGCTGCCTCTTCAGGGCACAGTTGACTGTAACACGCTAATGCTTTACAAAAAATGCGTTCTTCCAAATTGTTCCTTTCTCCACAGTCTAGTTTTTAAAGAAATCCAAGCGTCTAGCACCAAAATGCTTAACCTATGGAAAAAAGAAAACCAGGATTTACTAATCTATTGAATGCACAGAAGAGGATTTGATCAATAATCCAACAAGGATAACCAAAAAAGTAAGAGATGGACTGGATCAGCGCTCTAACTGCAGCTTCCAACAACAAACTTTCTTCTCATTTGCCTCCAATATGGAAGAAACTAAATGTACTTCAGAATTACAGCTAGTCGATCGGCACAAAATCTTATAATGAGAGCAAGATTAAACCTTCTTGATACCAACGAAATACGCCACATTAGAGATCAATCTCTGACTAACATCTGCAGATTCTGCGACAAAGAGAAGACTATTCGCCACTTATTACTGACTTGCCCAAGTACGATGGAGATACGGCTTCCCTACATGAAATATCTCCTTCGACAATCCTCAATAACCGATGAAGAGACATGGTGGGAAAGGATAAGTGGAGACCGAACGTCTTGGCAACTAGGGATATTCAAGATCCTCCAACAACTAGTGGAAAAACTAGAACTTGAATGAAACGAAATCACTTAGGACTTTTTTTCCCTACTGCTCCCTCTTGCCTTTAGTTTTCAACATCAAAAGTCTTCGAAGCGCAAGGTTCTCTCTCTCTAGAGCAGCAAGATGTTTACAAAGGAGAAAGAACAAACTGAAGATGTTGTAAAAAAAAATCAATTATTTGATTAAAATTTCAACAATTAAAAAAAAAAAAAAATATATATATATATAATACCCTCATATGCCTTTGCGTTCAGGGGGTAGAGGAGGTATATATTTTCTAATAGTGTTTGTATCTGATCTTCATTTTGATATGCTTGAATCTGTGACCTGATCCTTCGGTAATCCAGCAGCATCTGCAGGTAGCTGTAGAAAGCATGGAATGTTTTTGATTTATCCACTGCATTTAGTAGTACCAGACAGCCAGGCTCACAAAGGGGCACTGATAGCATTAATTTGTTAATTTCAAGTATGGAAAGTGCACATCATATGCTCCTTGTCTTCCAGTTACCCTTGCTTAGCATGCCTTTCTAGATTGGGCTTCAGGTTTTGACTTTATTGCAATTAGCAATTATTATTTTTCTGGTTTACTTGACAATTGGCGCTTGACAGCCCTTTTCTTGTGCATCTAACGAACACCACAACATTAATACCTGCTTACAGAAAGCAAGAAGTGGTACTAGAGGGAAATGGAATTCAAAATAAGGCACGGGGAAGATGGAGGCACAGGTCAGTGAATTCACAATCTTAATCTTAACATCTTTTCCTCACTCAGGGATTGGTCCGGATTAAAGACATACATGGTTTATGAAAGAGAATACAGGCTACATGGAAGCTTGGGAAAGGCAGAACTGGCAGCAAGTCCAGCAGTTCCATTGTCTTATTTAATATTTTCATCTAAGGTTCATCAGATTTGCAGCCTGACGGGAAAGCCAGAAGATAGACTTTAACAAAGTTTGCAGGGAGGAATGACACACAACTGGATTAGTTTAACTGCATGGGCTGCCCTCTTGCATACAGATCATGCTACAAGTTCTTACTATCCTATCATAAGAGCTGGAGCAACTGAGATGACACCGCGGCTGCAGGAAGAGGTGGAATCGGAGCCAGTTCCCAAAGGGAGCTGCTGAGCCTATCCGGGTTGCCATGGGCACCAAAATTGCAAGAAAAGGGCACCACAGGGAAAGAATAAAGAGGAGGGTCATGATGGGAAATCCAGACTGTGAAGTGGGGGAAGATGGACAACACATAGGAAAGAAGCAGAGCTTCATCACAACATGTATAGATTAGACTGTGTTCAAGGTACCTGGTTCCATGATCTTTTGCATGTGGTACTTTAGCTATATTTCACTGTGAAGCCTATTCCACGGTTTCTTCCATGTCATGATTTGACTGGGAATAGAAGGTAGTCTTCGTTTTGTTGATTCTGTTTGTACCAAGACCCCTGCTTGGCTCCCGCAGTATCGAGACACCAGTTGAATTACAAGACAGTTTTTGAGGTGACTCTGGTAATCTTGTGATTCGGTGCTCTAGAGTTTTTTTTTTTTAAGGCTTAATCGGTTTTCCAAATAAATCAAATAATAACAATCAGAGCATTACAAACCATAAGAGCGGCCAAGGAGAAACATAATAAAACATGCAAGGCATTGCTGGTTTGACTGGGAAATTGAAGAGCTGTTGAGTGAGTAGTCGTTAATGCCCATCCATACCCCTACCAAAGTATAGAAGAAAGTACCTATCTCAGGGAGAAGTGAAAGAACATTTGAGGCTTCACACTGCGCCCATGAAATTGTTTGCAAATTACGTGGAAAGGGAGCCAGGTGGCATCTAAAGTATTTTGAAAGCCTTGGCAGCCCCTCTGTTGTTAAGGCAGTTTTGGTGCAACCTTCAGCAGGATCTACAACAACTGACCCTAAGGGAAGGCTAACGCATCCGACCGGACCGGACAGGACAGGACAGGACAGGAAAGGGAAGCCCAGCTTTCTTAACGGTATGCAATATGGACATGGCAACGAGGCTCAAGTCTCAGTTCGAGGAAGCAAACTGACACAAAGGTACAATTAATCCACACACTTGTCACTAAAAAATAGACCACACGTATACACTGAAATATATAGTACATTTACACAAACTGATTTCAATCCAGTCAAATAAGTGCTTGGCACATAATATACAGTACATTATAAAAACAGTGAATGTCTTGGAAGGACTCTCCTCAACCCAATGACTTTAAATGGGCTCACTACTTCAGATAGGCACCCAACATAAAATAACTGTGGAGGTGGTCAAGAAGTGGGCGGGTGAACAAGAGAGATACACAATCTTAACTAAGCAGGTAGTATCCCCTAGGACCTGTACACCTAAGTATAGTGTCCCAAATCACATCCCACCCTTGTTATACATGGTTGGTCCTAGACCAGGTGGTCGGGATCCTGCACATATAAGGGGTGGGGAAAAATAGTCCCAAACGCTCCTTAGCTACCACCACTAATCCACATGATTTTTGGCCCTCTAGGGCATAGTATTTAAAGAATCCACGTATATTAATTAATAATGGGACGGGAGAATGGAATTCAATTTGTACACACTACACAATGCTTCCAAAAAATCAAGATCTATTTTAGCAGCAATTACCAGTATATTTTACTACCAGGAAAAAGTCAGTTACAAACATCAATTACAATTTAGCAAGCATTCCCTTTTACAGGAGAGAAGAGTAGGACTTTAAAAATGCATTCAAAATCCCTGCTAATTAGTGAAAAGGAAGTTCTTGACCTAGAACTTGTTGGGACGTGGCTGAATGCTGCCAGTTCTAAAGTACGGCTTCCATGAAGAGTCAAATGCACTTCTGTCACAAATCAGGTTTATTGCATGCTTGCTACTGGGAGGGGCCAGTCAGTTCCTTAGAGCTGAAAAACTAGCCCAGTTCTCTGAGCAGTATACAATAGTAGCTTATACACAGTTTAAACAATTTACATAATCAGTTACAAAGTCATCCCCCAACTCTCCATTGGCTAACACTAATATAGAGTAATTTAATCCCTCTAACTCTAAAATTCCCATTGGATACTTTCATAAGGTACACCCCCTTTGACATACCATCTTCCATCACCAGACATGACTTATTTCCACATGATACATATATTCATAAATAACCCTGTACCTCACATAGCCTTACTTACCATCTGAGACCATCGCACCTTTAACCAACAACCTACTTATTTCTTTCAGAGCCCATAAAAACCCTGGACCCCCATGTAGTTTATTAGCAGACCCTGGCATGCAAGAACCTACGTGCCCCCAAGAAAATTGCCTCTTGTATCTACAATTCAATATGACCCTAAAAACTCTGAAAAAATGGTTTTGCATTCCGCTCCCTTCTGCGATATCACGTATGCATCTCTCCTATCCCCCTATCGTGACCGCAGTCATGCTGCCTTCGAGGCCAGCCGAAAATCCTCTTCCCAGCAAACCAACAAATTCTGCAACTTACATGGACTTTTAAGCCGAGTGAAAAATCCTTCCTTGTTCCACGAGGTCTTCATATACTATGTTTTTATATTTTAAGCCTTTGTCAAACCCTTACATGTACAATGTTCTGAATGACCACATCTCCCCACGTTAACTTCATTGTTCCCATGTGCACAGAGCTTCCCGCCTCTTGCTTCATGCCTCTTAAGCGCTACAAATGGTACATCGTGCAATACTTTGTCCATTATACTAATGTTACTACCTACTGTAACTGTAATCTGTGAATACAAAGTAACACTTCAATCCTCTCCTGTTAAGTTATTTAGTTTTGTGACAACACTATTTTGTATATTGAATCCCATTTTTTGTGGCTACATCGCCTTTCAACTCTCCTGCACTGGGGCCTAATAACACTTTCTGCAATCTTTCCCGCATTTGGGCTTAAAATGTCTCCTCCCTCAACAAGCTACCTGAACCCCTTGAAGGGGACAGGGTAAAATGTCAAGGATGTTGTGGGGGATACATATCCCCAACATCACTCAAGGAGAATTTCAGGACCGGTAGAAAGTTCCATAGAAGTAAATGGGACAAAGTCACTGGGCCATCCACTTGTATGGGAAAAATGTTGGAAAGTCTGTTTTACCCTACAGGTGTGGATTCCACAGGAAACCACCTTAGAGAAGACCAGAGGAGACCCGAATGAAGAGATCCAGAGATTGGTCTCAGAATCCTGAGACAGAAGAAATATCAGAGTAGGAGGGACCCCAACGCAGGTCATGGCAAATGCAGTTGACTCTGCAAAAAAGAATCTAGATCCCCCACACCAGACAAACTCACCCCAGAACCCAGAAATGGGTACCAATAATGGTAGTTTCATCAAATTGCTGCAGCATGGTAAAACAATCAGGTTAATTTCAGCTTCTTTCCTGAATGTGGTTTACAGAATCTGGTGCCCAGGTGCTTGAACCGTGAGCTGACGAAGACCCCCACAGCGGAAAAGAACAACAAATGTCCTTCCCATGATGGCAACCTTCAAGCCAGGAGTGAAGAATCTGGCGTGAATATGGGACCTGGCAGCTCTTTTGACTAGAAAGGGTGGTAGCCTAGGAGAAAACACTTCCACAGCATAAAGGATAATGGCTGGGGGCACCGCAGGAACTCACAAAAAGCAGATCAATTTGGGCCGGTTGGTACCCAAAACAACTTCCAGGACTGTGGTGGTAAACGGCACAGAAAAACAAGCCCCCTATGGAGGGCTCAGCCCTGTGCACGGGGGAGGCAGCAGGATCATTTGGAACCCCACATTGGATTGCTAGAAGCAGAAAATGTAAAGTGGGATATGACCAAAAGACTAGACCCAGCAAGTATGCAATGGTGAGGGCCAAAAACAGCAAAAATAGTACAAATCGGCAGCAAAACGCCTTAAGCGGGTTGGCAGATCTGATTCTTCAAAGTTCCAGAATAATGCAGCAAAGGAGACAGGGACCAGGCAGGACTTTAAGCACCACTGCCAAAAGGGGCTGTCCAAAGGCCTATCACTAGAATGGGTTGTGGGGCTGGGGGGGGGGTAAAGGATCAGATGGCTAACCATACTGGTCAGTCCAAAGGACTGGCACACGGCTTGGACTGTCCCACAGGAAGTGGGATGGAGAGTCCAGGCACCTACTTGACTTAACTAGTTAGAACCAATATGGATGCTGCCAGGTAGGCTCACAAAGAGTCAGCATGGTCAGAACAGCCATTTTGAGCATACTTTGTGGTTGCCCTGAAGAAAGGAAGCCCTAAAATAGAAAATGGCTAAGACCAGGAATTAAAAACAGACTGGTGCCATATCCTCTGTATCGACGGCGGACTGATGGGTGGTGTTTTTGAATTGACTTGATGGGGCGGGAGGCCCTAAGGCTGTCTGTTCTAGAAAGCTCTTGTTAGGATTCAGAATTGTCACCGTACTGTGACCTAGGAAGGTTGTAGTCTGGAGGGCTGGTCCGGTTGTTATCTGCTCCAGTACAGTGAAGATGCATTGTCTTTTCTTTGTCTACAAGACATATAAAGCTGTCTGTGTCTGCTACCACCCTAAACCAAAGTGAGTCTGGTTTCTCTGACAAAAAGCATAACATTTGTCAAGGTTCCAAATTGTAGGACTTATCAATGATGGGGCACTGTCTTACAGAGTTTCTGGAACTATGTTTTACATGCCTTGGTTCACTATGACATTGTGGAAGGATCAAAATCTGGCCTCGAGCACTTTGCGCACAAGATTAGGGGTTTGGTAACCATGCCATAAATGAGGAAATCAAAAAGAGTTTTTTTTGCTAACTTTTTAGGGAGCTTTTGCAAACTTGGCAAAGTCTGATTTCTAATGTATTCTGTCCTCACACGCATTTCTCATCTATGATGTCTCTACCCCAGAGTAGCTGTTCTACAAAAACATTTCTGCTGCAATGGGTCACAGCACGACTTTGTCGGCTCCGCCCGATGTTGCTACGCGCTGGACATGAGGTTGGTGGTCAGTATATATAGCTGTGCCGTGCCCAGTGACCTGCATTCCTTTTTGCCACGCACTCTGTTCGCGGATTGGAATACGCTCATCGAGCTTACCTATTTTTTCATATGCCATGCCTACTTCCATCCAAGGCCTCAGGCTTCAAACAGTTTGCAGACTGTGGCTGGTAGATAACTGCCTCGGATCTGCACTGTATTTAATATTTCTTGGGCGAGTAACATGACACACAAGATTGTGGGTCATGCCAGTCCATGCATCCGAATGCCCTCTAGGAGAGGGTGGCAGAGATCTTCACATTTGTCCAAAAGGCACAGAGTGAGGATCTGCAATTTTGGTCAAAGTTTCATAGTGCATAACGATGCTCTGAAGAGCAAGCAGCTCTGCGCAGAGTAAATGAAAAAAAGCAGAATCGGTAGAGGTCCTGCTCCATGAGTGAATCCTCACACCGACATTAGTCTTCCTCTTTCGAAGAAGAGCCACCGCTCCAGGGAGTCTCCTGAGTGTCCAGCGCAGTTACCTTTTCTGAGCCAGTCCTCCACACCGTAGTAATGGGAAAAGGTCCGCCTGAACATGTTGGACATCTTCATCAAGGCACTGATGGCTCCGGCCTCTGAGCCTGTGGTGCAGGTGATGGTGGTGTCCACTTCGGCTACTGCGCCAGAGAGTCCCATAGCATCTGTTGCAACCAACTGAGTACCCACTGGTGACCACTCCTGCATGCCTAAGTAGCGACCGCCTTGGCACCAGCACTGGCGTCATCGTCGTGGACACCGCTGCTCCACCGAAATACGTCCAATCCCAAGGGATGCATTCATGTACAATGAGGAAGGCGACCAGGTCCCCTTTGGGCTGGAACCTATGGGTCCTATCGAGGTGATGGACTTCCCAGAAGAAATCTACAGGGATGGAGAGGGCATGCTGGGCCGGGCAGAGGACTTGTAGGGGGTCAGCTGCCTAAACACCTCCCCAGAGATTACATTTTGCCAGCTCCCACCCCAGCAAAAGCCCCAAGCTGCCTTCCATCACTTGATGGCTAAGGTGGTCAGTACTCTGTCGCTATCTGCTCTGTCCAGGGTGAAGTACGAACCTTTTGAGCATATGGCCCTTTGGGTATCGTGCATACAATGGATGGGGATGCAGAATAACGGACACTAAATAATCGAACCAACTCAGGAAGATGACAAAGGTTGCTGTTTTATTAACAATGATCTAAAACAGGGAGTTACAACAGACAACGGATGTTGGCTCGAGCTCTCGGTGAATTTTGCATAAAAACATCCTTATATAAAAAAAACGTCAGATGTGACGTCATACTATGTGGCAACACTGACCTGTCCTGCGCAGCCCGGGAAGTTCACACCTGTGGCATTAGAAGTCCGGAAAGACGGTCGATACTCGGGCAAAAAGCAGAGAGGAGCTACGCGAGCTGGTGGGAGACTACTCAAGTGGGAAGAATCCGGTGGTGGCGTGGCCTCCAAGAATTGGACAGTGTGGTCCATTACCAACACCGAAACTGCTGTGCAAACAGCTCAGCTGAGCCGCAATGACCAAAGTGAAGCAGCAGAAGAGAACGCTGGGGAAGCGTGCATAAGCAACACTGACCGTAGACCCCGGGAAGTACCGGTCACCCTCCGCATGTCAAAGTGAAGGTAATGGGAGTTGTTGGCAAGCTGAGTGAGGTCCAGAGAGGTACAAGAGTTAAGCATTCCTAGGTTGTGAACTCCATCGTTGCAGTAGTGATATCAGACAACCAAGAGTCAAGTCTTCGGGAATAATCTCCCTTATCATAATAGTGACACTCCGCGAACCAAGAGGTCAAGTAAGTCACGGGAGTAATCTCCATTGTTACAATAGTAATCTACTACAAAGCAGCCGAAGTAGAGTGCCTCGAGAGTGAACTCCCTCGTCACAGTGGTGAACCTTATAAGCCTGAAAAACATCTGTTAAGTTAAGAACTGTCAGACACAGGGCCCAGGAAGCCCTGGCAGTAGAAGAGATATAAGAAGAAGAATTGATAAAATCTTGCGATTGTTAATCAAGAACCCCTGGGAGGAAGCGACTTTTAAATACTTGTGCAAAAGACTGTAACGGAACAGCCTTCAAGATTCCTCCAGAGAGGAGTTCTTCTGGTCATATTGGTAAATCGGACCTTATTGCAAAAGACTGTTAACCCAGCCTAAGACTGAATTCATACACCAGGAGAAGGGAGTGATTCTCCTGGTATGCTTGTCAAGAGCTTATTGGATCTTTTTGTTTGTTACCGGCAGGGATAGTGTAGTTGGTTTCGACAGTGTTTTCGTTTTGACATGCATCCTGACGACGAGCACCCTAGGTATTATTTGTTTAGGTAGGGATAACCTTTTAGAAATGGGGAAGGCTGGGTTCTTTTTCCTTTTGCTGATAATCTATAGCCAAAATGCCATCCCGTTGTCTGCCGCTTCACTCGACCACGCCACAAGTTTACAATGGTTTCTCTAGCCCAGCTTTTGCAAGGCCTTCATCTGTAGGACTGGCTGGTTTCCCTGGACCTCCAGGATGCGTGTTTATATGTGCTGATTAATGGGAAGCACCGGAAGCACTTACGGTTAGTGGTGCTGCCACAAACTGTACCAGTTCATGACCAGTTCAAGGTCCTGCCGTTTTGTCTTTCCTTAACCCTCCAGGGTTTTAAGCAAGCTGCTGGCAGTGGTAGCGGCCCGACTCATGAAGGAGGGCATTCATGTTTTTCCCTACCTGGACGACGGTCTTGTCAGAGCTTGCTCCCCATGTCTATTGTCGGAGAGTCTGCTCTGCACATGCACTCTATTACACAGTCTGGGCTTTTCCCTGCACTTCAGAGTCTCAGGTTTCACCGGCCTAGTTTCTCTCATGTTTACTCGCAAGGGCAGGGCTTTCCTGCTTGAGGAGTGAGTGGAAATCACCTTTTGGATGGTCAATGTCCTCCAATCCCAGGAACAAGTCTTGGCCTCGGCTTTCCTACGCCTTCTGGGCCTCGGCTTTCCTACGCCTTCTGGGCCTCATGGCCTCCTAGATCCTAGTGGTACTGGAGTTGAGGCTGCACATGAGATCACTTTAGTGGCTTCTCTGTTGCCAATGGTCACAGTTTCAGGGCCACATGTCGGACCTTTTACAGGTCTCGAATCGGGTGGCTCAGGATCTCGCACAGTGGGCCGTGTGAGACAGTTTGCTGAGAGGGGTGTTGTTTCACCAACCTTGGTCCCAGGCAACGGTAGTCATGGGCGCTTCGTTGACAGGTTGGGGCACTCACCTGTCGGACCCAACGGTGAGCCAACTTTGTTCTCCCGTGGAGTCTTGGGAACACACAAACTTACTGGAGCTGAGGGTGACCAGGCTGGCCCTGGTTGCATTCCTCTGCACTGTGAAACGCAAGACTGTGCTGACCCTGAAGGACAACAGTGTCCATGCCTGGTTCTGTGCTCTGGAGAATGTTGTCTCTGACAGTGGCTTATCTGGCCGTACAAGAGTATATTGTAGCGAATGCCTTGAGCAGAATGACTTCGGCCTCATAAGAGTGATAGCTCTGCCAAGAAGTTCTGGAGAAGATGGTCTCCTTTTGGGGAACTCAAGTGGGCCTCCTTGCTTCCAGTGTCGGCAGGAAGTGCTAGTTCTGCTCCAGGGAATTTCCTCGTCTGGGACCTCTGGGCGGCACACTGATGGTAAAGTGGACTTTCAACCTCCTTGATGCATTCCCGCCGATCCCCGTCATTCCACTGGTTTCCGGAGGTTGCACCTGTTCAGAACCACAATGGTCCTGATTGCTCCGAACTGGGCCCAGAGAACGTGGTATCCAGTGTTGCTGATTATGTCCATCTGCCCTGCCTGATGCCTTCTGAGGAGAATCAACTTGCTCTCCCAGTCGGAGGGGCAGTTTCTCCACCCGAATCTCAGCCTCCCGATTCTTCATGCTTGGATACTGAGAGGCTGAGGTACAAGGAGTGGGACATGTCAAAGGATATCCTAGATGTGTTCCTGTCAACTTGGAGACCTGCTACGAAATCCCTTTATGCCTGTAGATGGCTTAAATTTTCAGTTTGTTGCCGGTAAAGGGACCTGGGTCCTTTTCTTTTCCTCTATCCCCTTTCTGCTTTCTTTGGCCAAAGCAGGCTTGCAGATTGGAACTGTAAAGGGTTACCTCGCCACTATTTCGGTATTTAAGAGATCCACGGAACAGGGCTCGTTTTTCACAATCCCAACTGTTATGCAATTCTTGCAGGGTTTGTGTAACCAGATTCCTCCCTGCCATTTTGTGAACCAGTGTGGTGTTCCGGTGTTGGATTTGAATTTAGTTTTAATGTTTCTTTTGGGTGTTACATTTGAGCCCCCTCATTCCTGTTCTATTGGGGTTACTCGCCCGTAAGGTGATTCTCCTGGTGGCCATCATTTCTGCGCGACTGGTGAGTGAGCTCCAGGCGCTGTCTGTTTTACCTCCTTATTTGGTTTTTCACATAGAGAAGGTGACGTAGAGTGAGACTTTCCTTTCTGCCGAAGGTTGTCTTGGATTTCCATCTCTCTCAGAAGATCCATCTTCCTGTGTTGTTCCTCCTGCCTCACCCTTCCAAGGCAAGAGGAATGATTCCATCGGCTGGACCCGGTAAAGGCCCTTTAGTTCTACGTTTCTCATACTAGAGACTAGGAAGGATGACCAGCTTTTTGTTGGTTATGCTCGTGCTAACAGGGCTGTGACCAAACCCTGTTCAGGTGGATCATTCTGTGCATCTCTGAATGCTACAATCTGGCTGGTAATTATGTGCCTGAAGTTTTCAGCTCATTTTACCAGAGGAGTGGCTGCCACTTGTGCCCTGCAGAGCAGAGGGCAATCCCAGTCCTAAGTATTTGCCAGGCGGCAACGTGGCGTCTTTTCACACGTTTGCTAAGCATTACTGCTTGGATTCCCTTGTGGGCCAGGATGACTGTTTTGGTAGGACAGTCCTCCAGAGTTTTCTGGTTTAGGTGGTGTTCTTGCTTCCTCCCTCCTCCAGATTTACATACTGCTTTAGGAGTCTTTCATAGAGAAGGAATCCGTGGGAGGAAATAATCCCTTGCCTCTAGGTAATGTTCTTTCTGATGGATGTTACTCCCACCGATTCCTCATTGTCCTCCCTACCTGCTCATCTTTGCTGTAAGGTAGTACACCATCGGTTCTACGGTCCCTCAGCTTCAGAGTACTATGGAAAAATAGTGGTGGAACTGATGTCGCTGGGCACGGCGCTCCTCCATATATTGACCTCAATGTCATGTCTGGCGCAGGCTGCGTAGAGGCGTCGGGCAGAGCCAACGCAGAGCCACGCTGCACCCACTGGCTGGATAAAAGAGTACAGAGAACAGCTGTGCGGAGATGGGGCATCATAGAAGTGGAATCTGGGAGGGACATCCATGAGAAAGAAAATTACCAAGAGGTAAGTAATTTATTTTTCTGACATTCAACCCCTCCCAAATGTTGCTGGGGCCCTAGAGAAGTAAGCGTAAGGGCTTTGCTGCATGTGTTTTCTTGGGCATGACTCCAACATGCCCAGGCTCAACTTGCAGAGTGTAATTTCCAGACATACCCCTCCTTGCGCAGAGAACACCGCCTCTCCAGCTATATCTCCTCTTGGTGCTGCGCCCCATAGAATACAGTGGAGTCCCACAATCCAATTGAAGACACGGGCCCTCTACCTTTTCCTTCTCTTACCTTCCTGTGGTTCAGCTCTCTCATCTGAACTATCTACCTGACTTTGCTTCTCCCTACCACTACTGAATGATCTAGCATACTCCACTTTTGCCTCTGACGGGCAAAGCGCTTCGAAGCCATAAACTATGATGGGTGGCTCTATACAAATGCAAGATAACATAAGAGATTCAAACTAAGCACTTTTCTAAGCTCTGCAGTGCGATGAACAGACATGCTAGAGCATAGGAATTGACTGAGGTTATCATTCAACTCGCGCTGTTGCACTTTAAAGAGTCTCAATGAGCACTGCATAAATATATTGGGATCATGTTGTGCAGGAAACTGGTATGGGAGAACATTTTGGAACTTTACATCTCATTGCCTCCCTATAGGGTTTTGTGCAGTGGCCATTGTTAATTGGCTCTTGGCGAGTCCGACATGGTGAGCTGTGTACATTAGTTTGTATTTTGTTTGCATGTAAATGAAGGAAAACTACTCTGAAGCCCTGTTCATATCCGGAACGGTAACCTCTCCATTCACGCTCGCTGTTATATATGATCTTACATTTTCCTAGATATTTATGAGGGGAGCAGGTTGCAAAGGAGAACAGGGTTGCGTGTTCTGTCCCCCACATTGTGAATAGAATTAGGCTGCTCCTCTGTGAAATCTCAGGATTACCTCAAGCCCTGCCTCTTGGAAATAATGGAAGTTAATGGACTCGCTGTAACGGTAACCTCTCGATAAATATGAGCATGCACTCACTACTATATATATTTTTTAATGCGTCCCTTTATTATTCGTGGGCGGCGGTGTGCGTTCACCAGTACGCTCCTATGTACTGTGTCGGAGCGGTGAGAGCGTGCTTCTTCGCAGCGAACAGGTGATGACCAAAAAGTCAGGCCGTGACTAATTCGGGCTGCAAACAAAATGTGCAGAACCGAAATGTGAGGGCCGTGAGTATAGGAGTTCATTCTGAGGTTATTAGCTAGCAGTTGACACTAACTAACTGTTTTGGTGCCTTCGCATAAATATACAGGGACTGTATCATAAAGAATGTTGACTGTAAAGACTCTCCCTCTCCTTAGACTTTAAATCTTATGTTTCACGTCTTATAATGATATTTTATTTGTATCGCGCTCATACCCACTTGTTTCAGAGCGTGACGAGGGGAACAAGGGAGAACAAAACAATCTTACTAGGCCCAGTGACATTGAGACACACCCCCACAAGGATTATTTCAGTTTAAGGTCTCACTCTTGGCCTGCAGGGACCTCCAACCACTTTTCAGCAGCTGAAAGTACTAAAACCATAGTCGATGTATATTTATATGAATATTTCTGTGGTTGGTTGTATTTCTATATATAACTTGGTATTTTAGCCTATTTGTAATGCTTGAGGTTTAATAAGAAAAATAAAATGCAATAAAATACATATTCTGAGATACTCACCAGATCCTAACCACTTCCCTGATTCTGGGATATTTGCTCACTCTGAACTGTGTTTTGATATCCCATTATCAAGGAATGAGCTGGATTTGTACTAACCTTTGTTACTCAAGCAGCAGAGTAATCACTGGACTAGGTTTCCTTTTGCTTACTAAAAATTCAACCTGTTTCTCTTTACTGGTCCACATATATTCACAGGAATCTTTGAATCTGCCACTGCAGTTAAACCTTTTGCTCCTCATCAGTCATGGAAGGTGAATGGGCATGACTGCAAAAGCAATGCTCGTTGAAAGGGTCTACGTTTGCTCTTTACGTCTTGGGTGCCATCTCGATTTAATGTAGACATTGGTTTTCCCGATTGGTGCTTCATGCTGAACTCCTGCTTCCTAAGCACACCAACGGCTACTCAGACTAGTTTTGCTGCCCCTCTTAACTCCCTCACTGCTCTCTGCCCTATGACATTACTACTAGTTAGCCCTAAACTCTGCTCTGGGTCCTCGTCCACTTCTCTGCCATGCGTGCTGCCTCACTACCATTTCCCATGTAAATGCGACTCATCCAGGTCTTCCGTTTCTTTTTTTAGGGATTTTGGTATGTGTGGGCCATGGAAATCATTTTATATTCTGTGCCTTGTTAGTATCAGATTGTGGTTGGATTCCTTCTATGACTTGAGATTTACAAGCCAAATGTTATGTGTTTAACGTGTTTCCCCCCTAGTTCAAGGCCAGGATCTCCTACACTAAAATGCAGAATACTCTCTCTGTTTTGGGAGCTTGTTGATGTGGGGATTTATTTGGATTAGCTATCTTTCTCTTAACACGTTACTTTCACATTATCTCAGGATGTCGACTGGGGGATGTTAGTGGAGTTTTCCTAAAGTCCAATTGAGGTAATACTGCACAAAACTATCCCTTGGCATACAGGTCCCCAACTCTTAGTATAAGTCTGTACTACCCAAAGGATCTTGGTAGAATGGCAGAGCAGCCAGGCTTTTCATGGGAGGAAGATGTGAGCGGTACGGATGTACACTGAACCCTGTAAATGCAATAGTCCAAAGAAACACTTGAGCAAAACCACATAAGATGAAGTCTTTTAGGATGGAAAAAGGTTGGTTAATCACACAACGGCAGAGCTTAACGTTCTAGAGACACTTCAGGCTAACTAATGCTATTAAGTCCAATCCATAACTATATGAAAAAGTAAGTGTCGTAGTGGATCCAAAGTGGATAAGTAGCAAAAAAGCAAAGGTTCCTCTGGATACTTTCAGTCTCTAGGATAAGTTACTTGCCAATATAACGCAATGAGGGGGGCCCTGGAAAAGGATTCCCTAAAGGAACAAATGCTGGCAAGCTAGGGTCAGAGATAGAGTGGACACTTCCTCATGCACTCCAGTCCCTCTGGAGCGACTTCTCGGTTCAAAATAAGTTCTAACTTTCACCCCACAGTACCTTAGGTTAGAATGAAATGCTCGTAGCTGGATTCTCCTCTGTGCAGCAGCGACAGACCTGGTCTCCTGATTCCTTGGCCTGGTGATGAAAGGAAGGACTCTGAATGGGATGTTTCAGCAGTAGTGTCAAGAGAGGACCTTCGGCACAAATTTCATCAGTCTGCTTGGTTGGTCTGTGGTTTTGGCGCCTTTTTACCCGCACCAACAAAGGACGGTATTCGCACGGTCAATCTTCTCTTCTGAAGTCCTGCACTCTTGTGAGGGGACTTGGACAAGTCGGATCATGCCTCTGGAGCTCAAAGTTCTGGTCGGATTCGGCCTTGCCAAGATGTTGCATTGCAAATGGGTCGGAGGTCTCCTGATATTCTTGGTCTGCAGCTCTGAGAGGCACAGCCAGAGGCATTGCTAGGGGGTGGGCTAAGGAGGCTATAGCCCCTCGTCTTTTGGTTCTAGCCCCGGATAGCATCTCAGGAGATACAATAAAAATGCTAGCTAGCCCCCAGTCCTGACCGTTCCGACATCAGCGTAGGCCCGGGTCTTTTCCAGACCTAGCAACACCCCTGGGCACAGCACCTCTGGAGATGGCTCAATTTGTAGTTTGTCTCAGCTCAGGTTGGTCCCACCAGCCAAAGGGAAGGAGTAGTCTCCGTTGGAGCTCCTCTGTCGATAAGAAAACAGTCACAACAGCAGTGGTCGCTTCAGTGATTGGAAGGGTCTACAGGTGTCTCTGGTCACCCTCAGCTTTGGTTCTTCTGTTCCAGTGGTCGACTTGCCTTTCACCTCAGGAACCTCACATTTTATTCCAAACTCCGCATTTTACAGAAGGGGGTGGGTGGCCGTCTAGTTAGCAGTTCCAGCTTACCTGCAGTCTTCCATCCTTCGAACCCAGCTGCTCGCAGTCTTCCATCCCGCTGGCAGCATCTTCATGACATCACGCTCGCACCGGAACAAAGCACCTGGGGAGGAGAGAAAAAGGGACAACGTTAAACAGGTTACTCACGGCAATCACAGCAGCAACCAAAATCTCCTCACCTGGCTGGGCATATCTTGGCCGGTTCCGCTCCGGAAATCACTGCACACCAAGAAAGACCATCGTAACCTGCAAAGGAATAAAGAATACAGGTTAGCCCAAATAGACATTAGCGCGCTGCACTTCGCGCTGAACCTACCTTTCTTCATACGCTCCGTGTCCATAAATCCCGGCAGGAGTCGAACCCAAGCAGCGCACCCAGCGAACCTCTGCATACCTAAGGGGGAAACAATCAGGGAAAGACATTAATAGCCCGAAAGAAAGCAAAGGCCCTCAAAGACTACTATAATCAAACTTACCTCTTTAAAGACGCTTGAATGGGTTGGCATCAGTGAAGTTAACTCGGTCGCTTCAACCCGCAGAAACTACGCACCCCTGCGCAAAAAGCAGGACGAAGAGCACGCCAGACATCATAACAAGGTGAGGAGTGGGGCCTTCAGGTCGAGTCCAAGGGGCTGGTGGGAGGAAACGAAAATCTGAGCCCAAGCCCAGTACTCCTGGGTTTTCAGGCCCACCTGCCATATAAGACATCATCCAGAATGGAGTACATCTGGGGGGAATCCGGCAACCAGGGCATACAGGCGTCCCTTTGGATATCAGGTGAGCGTAAAAAAAATCATGTGGGTGTAGTGTTCATGAGAAAAATGATGTCAGGAAGTTCAGGCCATTTTCCCCACGTTTTCTGCACGAGACAAGGCAGTTCACTCGAGCAAAGCACACTGTGTTCTTCGGCACGAGGATACAGTTCCATTACCAGCATCGGGGCCTTCTGTGTGCAAGTCTCTTTACTTCAAAGTCTCTTGATTCTGAGGGCCTGATGTACCAAAACACAAAGTTCCTTTCCTTTTGTAAGTACTTAATTCGGGTGATTCACCCTGTATCCCCCTCTTCCGGGCTCAGATCCCCCTTTTACAATGTTTAGAGAATATTCTTTCTCAGGTGACTTACGGTTCACCCCGTAGCCCCCTCAGCCGGGCTCAGATCCTACCTCTTACACAATTAGTCTCCCTCAGCCGGGCTCGGACCAATTTCCGTTTGCATTCAACTATCGAAGACTTTCGAATGTGCACAGGGTTTAGCTTAACCCTTTGTAGGACTACTTTAATCTCAAAATTCCCTTTTCACAGTTGCCATTGAGTTGGATATCTAACAGACTTTCGAATGAGCACCCATGTGACGCCGGACCCCTCTTGTCTACAGTATATTTGTTTGCCTCCAAAGTACAGCCACTCCTCTGGTTTTCAATTCGATCTGCCTCGCTCATCACATATTTTTCATACACTGTTCTCTTTAGATTTCTTCATACGTTGTTGCCGCTTGCAACCTTGGTCTCAACACCTACTGGTCTGGTATCAGTCTTTCGGACTCACCGGCTGTGCTGTCTTTACTGACGCTGCTTTGTTGTAGGAGCCAAGGACAGTACCACGCAGCAAGCGCTCCTCCCCGCCTTGGTTGTTGACGCAGGAGAGCCCTGGGTACATCCAGCGCACAATGCAGGTTTCTTCAGCTTTAGTCCCAGGTCTTGGGTTGCTTATTTTCCAAGGTTCACAAAAGTAATGGTCTGAAAAGGTCGAGGGCACTTCTGTCCTTGTAACCCTTTCTGCTCTTGCCGCCTTTCTCCTCGTATTAAACTGCCATCTTGGAACTGCTGCTTCCTCGTGTGCTTTGCCTTGCTCAGAGTGTGCTTTTGTGCTCCGCTTTTCATCCGTGTGGGGAAGTGTGAGGGAAGTCAGGTGTGTGCAATGACCAATAATTGCCTGACCATTGTATTGGGACAGGTCCGGTATACATCTCTGGTGTTAGTCAATTTTTGATCACGGTGAGCTGTCCAGGTGATCCTCCCTCACTGTTCCACCCCAGGAACCAGATCCAAAAGCGATGGCTGTGTCCTGGCCACCTAGATGTCTGATCCCCGGGGACTAGCGGGTCAGACGCCTTCAGGTTTCTCACAATACCAATGGGTGTATAAATCTGGTCATGCCTAGTAATTGGCTACAGAAGCTTAGAATCTATGAGGAAGGGAAACGATCAATTCTGAGAAAATTGTAATGGGGACAGAGGGCAAGGGATTTACAGAAAATTGCAAGTCCCACACCACAAGCCATCAAAGCTCAGACGTCCCACAAGGAACTCCTAACAATTAGGGCTGCAGTTTGTTCCATTACTGCATAAGTTTTTCAACTGTTCCCACCAGAGTCTCCCCCCCCCCCACTTTTTTGACTCCCTGCACCGCAAAGCATTGCTTGCATTGAAGTTCTCATTCGTTTTTCTGTGCATTTTATGACGTGTTGTAGAAGTACTTCATACTACAGTCATTGTAAAAGTGAAGAAACGTGCCTAGTGTAATGAACATTACTGAAATTACAATCTGTCACTTTCCCATTACTCCCATGTCCTTCTAGTACCACACCAGAGCTCTGGATCTTCTCTTCCTAGTGTTCATCACTAGAATTGTGGCACAAAAAGCTCAAGTGTGGTTAGAACATTTCTTGACCCAGGAATGTCCCAGTTTTGATCAAGAAATACGTCTGCATTGAATGTAATCAAAATTCCCAGTAAACAATGGAATATCTTTTTGTCTAGAAATTTGGTGAGAAAATCTTGAAGTCTCAAATTGTTTTTATATTATTAATCATACAAAAGTATTTTAATTAGTCACATGGACACATACTTGTTGCATATTTTACTCTGCATAACCATACTCTGGGCTTCAGACACTGAAGATAGCAGTGTTGTTCATGACCCACCCTCACACTTGCTCTCTTTGGCTGTCTATCGCCTCAGGAGGAGCGGCTTGTCTGGCTCGGATATCACAAGAAAAAGTGGGAATTGCAAGCTCGGCAACGAAGAGACCGCCAGAAGAAACGTCGGCTGGAGGATGGTGAGGCTGTAACAGGAGGCGGAGGTCTGATCCGCGATGGACCCACTTCTGGTCTTGGCAACTTCTTGCGCAAAACAGCACGTAGCATCCTGGACATGCCCTGGCAGATTGTGCAGGTAAAACGCTGTGGTCCTTAGAAATGTATAAACTGTTCTGGGAGGGATTCATTGTGATACAATATTTAGTGAGGACCCATGGATTCCGATATACTCGGAGCAGAGTATACATAGCTCCTACTGTGCACTGGGGCCTCTAGTGATCTTTCCCCTGATGATATTTAATTCTCTTCCAGGTAGGAGAAACCAACATGCCAGGGCTGTTTCGACTCTGGGCTGTGATTGGCAGTGACCTGCACTGCATCAAACTCAATATACCTCGAGTCTTCTATGTCAACCAGCGCATCCCTAAGTCTGAGGATAGTGCTGTTTACAGAAAGGTGAGACATCTACTTTTCTCCCAGGCTCATAGTGAACAGCAGTGAATATCTAATGTGGCATGCACACAAAGACCCCTTACACAGATGACTACCAGGATGGAGGTCTAAAATGTGTACACTCCTCATTGCAGCTAAGGCATGTGTCGCTTCCGAATAGTCTTTGGAGCGGTCATGCTGCAATGAGAAGTGTACTACACTATGACCATCATCAGACTGAAGTCAGATGTCATTTGAGAGCCCCCAGTATGCCAACGTAATCTGTCTGTTTAACTTGGGTATTTGGAGTTGGATGATGCAAGGTAATGAGGACAATTGGGTGGCCTTTAGCCACTTACCATCACAAGATCTTTTCACCCACTTCTTCGTTCATCTAAGCAGGCCTGAGACATGTGGGTAGACTGAGTTTTCTTTCCGCTGACATGGAAGAACAAAGCAGCCATTAAACATGTCAAATTTTATGTTTTACGTTTGAAACTCAGCAAGGCAATAATGCGCAGTGTGTATTGTATGAATATTGTTGTATCTGTACTATCATGTGTCTCTACAACACCACTTGTTGATGAACATGCTGTATATACAAATGGTAAATCCACTGAATGAGTGTGCTATATCTAAAAGTGGGTTTCACATTAACCCATTGACCATTTAATCTGATTCACATGGTGCGCGATGGGTGTACTCTGCACATTCAACAAAGTGTGCTATGTCCGAAAGGTGGGGTAGCAATTAAATGCAAGAATTTGTAGTGAGGTCCCTTTGGCTTGGACTGCCACATTGGGCCCCAGGACTCCCCAAACTCCCGGATGCCTGCAATGCCAATTTTCAGGAGTGTGCAGGGTTTGTGGATTTGCATAGATTCACAGACCTTGACTCCCGATTCACAGACTTGTTCATGTTCACGGAACAGCAGGAAGAATCCACAAACTCTGGAATAAAGTCTGCGAACCTGAAAACATAGGGGAAACGTTCAAAATATCAAAACGGCAAGAAAAAATATGTTAAAAATCTGAGACCCGAGCACTTACAGCCCCAAAAGCAGATTACAGGCAACATATACCAGCAGGCAGCCATCCCTGCCACAGACAGCCAAAGGAGAAAAAAAGGGATGCCTGCCCACATATTTTGATTTGATTGATACCGCGCACCATTGACCCTGAGGCATGAGGGTGCCATCAAACAAGCAAATACAAAGTCAAATAGCCCGAATAATAGGCACAAAGTATTTAGTATTTTAGTATTTTATTTATTTCTATAGCGCACCAGGCCCAGGGGCAACCGGGCGCTTAACTTAGTTACAACAAGATGAAAGCATGACAAGGCAATGTGACAGAGTATTACAGGAGTATTACAGGAAGATTTACAAAATTTACAAAATATACATTCAAGCGAATATCGATAAGGCAGTGATTTACAGGATAGTTAATAAGGGATGCAGAGTAGGTCAAAGTGCAAGTAGGGCAGTAAACTGGTGTTAGCTGTCTTGGGCGGATAGCCAAGCTTTGGTAAGGTGTTTGAATTTCAGGAAGGAAGGTTCTGCTCTAAGGTCATTGGGGAGTGAGTTCCAAAGTTTGGCTGCCAGGATGGGGAAGCTGGTTCCACCTGATCTTTGGAGATTAAAACGCGGGATGACAAGGCAGTTGGCTTGGGCCGCTCTGCGAGGTCTGGTGGAATTGTGGAAAGAGAATCTGTTTGCCAGGTAGCGAGGGGCTTGGTTGTGGAGGCATTTGTGTGTGAGAGCCAGGGACTTCAAGGAGATGCGATGTGGGATAGAGAGCCAGTGCAGGTTGCGCCTGGTGTCAGATATATGCTGGCGCCTAGGAATGTTAAGGGCCGCTCTGATCGCATTGTTTTGGACAATTTGTAGCTTGTTTAAGTTGCGGAGATTAGTACCTAGATAGAGGGCATTACAGTAGTCGACCTTGGATAGTACGAGGGTCCTGGCCAAGGTTACGCAGTTGGCTGTGGTTAGGAACGGGCGACAGGCGGTGATGAGCTTGCAAGTATACGCTGCTGCAGATGAGACTGCGTTAGACTGTCTAGTCAAGGATAGGGTTGAGTCGATGTAAATCCCTAGGGTTTTCGTGTCCTTAGCAATAGGGATGGTGTTCCCATCAATGGTGAAAGACTTGAAAGCAGGGTCAAGTTTAGTGAGTTTTTGTGGTGAACCAAGAATGAGGAGCTCTGTCTTTTCATCATTTAGGCAGAGGCCGTGTTGGGCCATCCACGCTTGGATGACCTGGTAGATGGCGTTGATGGCGAGGGAGTCAGTTGTGTAGTCTCCTGTGATGGGGATTAGTATCTGTGTGTCGTCAGCGTAATTGGTATACGTGACGCCCAAATGGTCCAAAATATCAAAAAGGGGTTTGGTAAACACGTTATATAACGTGGGCGAGACACAAGACCCTTGAGGGCACACCACAAGAGACCGGAGCGGGTGGTGCGGCCGCAAGTGGGGAAAACACGCGCATTGATCTATTATCCAGGAAGGATCTGATCCAAGTAGAGGCATTTTCTGAGAAATGTGCGGCTGATTTGAGGTGATGGCAGAGAATTTTGTGATTGACAAGATCAAAAGCAGCAGAGAGGTCCAGGAGAAGTAATAACGCCAGTTTGCCTTTGTCTTTGAGATCTTCGATCTGCGTTTTTAAATCGATAAGGGCGGTCTCAGTGCCATGGCGAGGCCGGAACCCTGATTGCCTGAGTCCCAGAAGTTTATTTGATTCAAGGTATTCCTGAATTTGTAGGTAGGCCGCGCGGTCAAGGATTTTTAGTAAAAAAGGTACAGTGGTAATTGGTCTGTAGTTTGTGGGTATGCTGGGATCCAGGGTAGGTTTTTTCAGAAGCGGGATGACCCACGCATCCTTAAGATTGTCCGGTACAATCCCAGAGCTAAAGGAGGAGTTGATGAGCGTAGTGATGAATGGTGCTAGGTCGTGAGCTGCTTCCTTAATAATAGGTGCAGGACAAAGGTCACCCTGACAATTGGACGGTTTAAGGCTAGTGATGATCTTTTCCACTTCGAGAATGGAGAGTGGAGAGAAGCTAAAAGGAGTCAGAGTCTGTGATAGAGATGTTTATGGTAGGTATAGGGATCTGTAGAGGGTTGGATTGAAGGCTAGATTGTTTGTTGTTGATTTTAATTTGGAGAGTGGCAATCTTACCTAGGAGAGCTTCTTGGATTTTGGAGCACCAGGTGCTATCTTTGGTACAGGTGTCAGGTGGAGTAACAGGAGTTTCAAGTTCTTTTAGGATTTCAAACAATTCTTTGGTGTTAGATTTGGCTTGTTCGATGCGTTTGTTGTATGTGTCTTTTTTTGCCTGGAATATAGCTTCCTTGTAGTTAAGGGTGGCCAGGAGTACGCGTGATTTGTTAGCTAGAGAGTGATTGCTTCTCCAGTGGGATTCTGCAATTCGTTTTTCTTTGCGTAGAGCTCTGAGATGGGGTGTAAACCAAGAGTTTAGGTGGGCTCGAGGTTTAGATTTTCTCAGTTTCGAGGGTGCAATGGTGTCTAAGGCTATAAGCATGGCCCGGTTGAATGTGTCGACCAGGGCCGTAGGGTCAGAGCATGAGGGATCCCGGTCATTGAGAGCTGGAAGGAGGAGGGGGAGGAGTCTATCGCAGGTAATGTTGCGTTTGTTACGGGTGGCCATAGCCGGGGCAATGTTGTGAGGGAGGCTGATAGGTTTGGACTCAATATTGAATGTAATTAAGTTGTGGTCTGTCCAAGCGCACTGTTGGTTAGAGGTGATGTTGATGGAACAGTTGAGGGCGGCTAGCCAGTCAAGGGTTCTGCCCTTGTTGTGGGTGGGTTGGTTTAGGAACTGAGTGAATCCAGCATTAGTGAGGATGTTGTCAATAGACGAAGCAGCAGTGTCCTTGGGGTCGTGGAGGCCTAAGTTGAAATCCCCCAGTATCATGACCTGGGAGATAGCTTTGGTGTTGTGTGTGAAGATGTTAGAGAGGTCCTCCGCGAAGGTGGATAGTGGGCCGGGTGGCCGGTAGAGTAGATGGAAGGTGATAGAATGGTTAGGTGTGACAGCTAGTTTAGCTGTCAGTGCTTCCAGAGTGGAGGAGTGATGTGTGGCTGAGAGGTGGAAGTTCAGAGCGTTTTTGTGGATGATGGCAATGCCACCTCCTTTAGATTGGATGGAATTACGGTCATGTCTGATAATGTTGTAGCCTGGAGGGATAGCGAGGGAGAGAAGAGGACCTGAAGCTGGGTGGAGCCAGGTTTCAGTGATTGCTATAAAGTCGAGGTCAAGGTTGAGGATCAAGTCAGCTACTTCTAGGGCGTGAGCCGGGAGTGATCTGGCGTTGATTAGCGCGCCTTTGATATTGTTTGAGTTAGGGGAGTTGGAAGATGGTGGTAGATTAGGTGAAAGTGTGGGTGGTGACAAAGGGAGAGGCAGTTTGATGCGGTGAGCTAAATGATGGGAAGCGTGGGTAAGACGCGAGCCAAGTCTAGCATTTCTCAAGGAGATAGAGCAGGGTAGGTTAGGTAAAGGTCTGGTGGCGAAGTGCTGGATCCAGAGGGCTGGGTTGTTAAGATAAGGGTTGGTGTGGTGAGCGTGGGATGGCATAGTTGAGGTGTGATGCAAGTAAGAGTGGCAGATAGGGGTGGTGGTATGGTATAGTGCAGTGCAGCCAGAGTGCAGTATAAGGAGGAGAAGGGTGGGCAGCAGTCTGGTAAGTAGGGTACTGAAAGAGTACAGAGGAGAGTTTGCAGTAGTTAGACTGTTGGTGGGGGGCATGTTGACCTAGTAGAGTCTAAGCGCGCGTGGTCTGGTAAGGATCGCGAGGGCGACCATATGACACTTACACAATTACAGTAGTCTGTTAGTGACCAAAGGCACAACACAATTGCAGTGGTCAGTTAGCGACCATAAGGCACAACACAATTGCAGTGGTCCGTTAGCGACCATAAGGCACAACACAGTTGCGGTGGTCCGTTAGCGACCATAAGGCACAACACATTTGCAGTGGTCCGTTAGCGACCATAAGGCACAACACAATTACAGTGGTCTGTTAGCGACCATAAGGCACAACACAATTACAGTGGTCTGTTAGCGACCATAAGGCACAACACAATTACAGTGGTCCGTTAGCGACCATAAGGCACAACACAATTGCAGTGATCAGTTAGCGACCATAAGGCACAACACAATTACAGTGGTCCGTAAGCGACCATAAGGCACAACACAGTTGCGGTGGTCCGTTAGCGACCATAAGGCACAACACAATTACAGTGGTCTGTAAGCGACCAAAGGGCACAGCCAATAGCAGTCATGAGGCATAAAGCACTAGGGGCTGAAAATGACTGTACTATTAAGAGGTGACAGCAGTAACGCATAGAGGCGGTGGAGTTGGAGGCATAAGCGTATGTAGCAAACAGTTATCGAAGGTGAAAATAACCGAGTTCAAATGTTTGGGATTGCGGAGTAGCAGAAGACATACCAGAAAGCACAATAGTGTAGACTGAGGGTATCCCCTCTACTCACAATGGATTAAAGGTCCGAGTAGACACTGGCTCCAAGGCTCCGGAGGCGAACAGGGGGCAAACAGGGGCCTTAGTGCGGGCCTTTGTTGAGAGGCCGGCGTTCCCGCCTGCCGGCGGAAGGGGATAATTATGAATGGGGAGGTCAACCGCTGATTCGTGCGGCCAGAGCCTCGCTCTGGTGCCGCGATGCGCCCGCCATTGCTGGGCCAGGCGGAAGAATCTGCCGAAGTCAGTCGATTCTCAAGAAGCGTTGCGCTTCAGAACTCGACGTGCAGCTGGAAATCAATAAATATGCACGATGGGCATACCTGACTGTGATATGATGGCAGCCCTCGCCCTTGAGGGAATTCGGTGAGGCAGGGTGATCTGCAGCACGGCCGAACCGTGTGTAGCTGAAGATGCTCCTCGGCTCAGGAGGCTAGTGCTCCTGCCCTCCTCCGTGGTGTGCTGCTGCGGCTGGAGCGGTGAGGGCAGAGTTCCTGGCCCCTGGCTCCTATGGCTCCGAACAGGCTCTCAACAGGCCTTTGTATGGCCTTCGTAGGGCCGCCGGCACATCCGCCTGCCGGCGGATGTAGTGAGCTGGATAAGCGAGGCTTAGCCTCGTTGTGGCGCCGCGATGCGCCCGGCATGCGGGGGTCAGGCAGGAAGTAGGACAAGGCCAGGCAGGCCTTCGTTGCAGCTTACCAGCTGTTACGGTTTCCAGCGATGGGGAAAGGGCTCCTGCCCTCTTCCCTTGGATGGGGCGACGAAGTGTACAACATGGAACAAATTAGTAATACATATAACAAAGAAAAAACATACTGTTATATAAAACATGCAATCTGCAAGACATGAGGAAATTAAAGGATAGTTCCGGGACTTTTTTTTTATTGTCCCTACGGTTCGGCCATGTGTTTTTAAGCATAAATCGGTAGATCGTAGAAAACTTTCTTATGGACCATACCCGACTTTTCGTCCATTAACGCACTCGAAATCAGCCGCCATTTTCTGATAATCCTCTCACTTGCCGCATCGCCCTGGCTCACCTGCTTTTGCGGCACTAAATCAAATCCCCCGCCCCTGAAACAGACTTTATCAAAACATTCATATTCCCCGCCTCTATCCGTGACGTGACTGAGCTGCGTAGGCAAACGCGCCCAGGCGTCTTCTACGCGACTCCACACAGAACCCGGAAATCAACACAGATGAGCTCACACAACACAGCGCGCCACAATCGGGAATATGAAACTGTACTTTTAAATTAAGCTTCAAGATTGTAAATTTGGTAAAGTACATTTATTTGACATCAAATGTTTTGAGAATATTCAGCGATTTTCATTTTTATTTGCTCACGTTCCAAAAAGTTCGTTTTGAGGCACGCGATGTTCCTTTGCTGTACACAGGGTCTTAGATCATCTCACAATACAGCGCCACAATTCGGAATATGAAACTGTGGTTTAAAAGCAAACGGCAAGATTGTACATTTGGCAAAGTACATTTATTCGACATCAAATGTTTAGAGAATATTCTGGGATTTGCATTTTTCTTTGCTCTCGATCCAAAATAGTTCGTCTTGAGGCAAGCGATGTTCGTGTGCAGTACACAGGGTGTTGGTTTACGATAAAATAAGCTCTTCGGTCGCACTGATAATCGTATGGCTGTTCCAACAACGAGGCACTAGGCCACCACAACGGTCTGTATGTTGAATCTAGCCGTTAGTACCGCGTAAGGGCATACTTGTACTTGGCGATCGTCCCATAAAATGGTCAGGGTGGTAACGTTGTTCACGCGGAGAAGCAACTGGCGGTTAAAAAACCCATCCGCCGGTGTCTGGTACTCGTGACACATGCAGTAATGCATGATGTACCTGTTTGAAAAACATAAAAAATGAAATTAGTCTCACCATCAGATCTTTATTAAAATTATTCATTTTATATATTAGGTCGGGAAATTATTTCATAGCTAGGACAGTGCAACTGGGTATTATACATCAAGGGGTGGCTGTAGGATACTGAGACAGTCCCCCAGTGCAGGGGTTGACAGGGAGGCAGTGCAGGTGGAGAGTGGAAGGGCCCAGGACCGAGGTCGCAGACAGTGGACCAGTTGTAGCAGGGGAGAGGGAGAGAGAAAGCAGAAGCAAAGAGGAAGGTTTTGAGGTGCTTCCGTAAAAGGAGATGGTTCTCCTCAAGATAGTGGCGGTACAAAACAATATGCCACATAGAACGAACAAGTACAACTTAACCCGTCTTTAAAGCTACTGTATAGTAATTAAATTGCGGTATAAACTCATCTAAAGAGTTACTTACATTATATTTGCATTTTCCATTGTGTCTGTGTGTAGGGCAGCCCCGAAATACCACTCCTTCTATGCCGACGTTATTTCTTCTAATTAACGAACATGAAATGGCTTCATTATCGTTTCTTACGTTATTGCCCCACACCCCCAAAAAGAAGTCTTTCGGGATGTCCCGGCCTGTCAAGGTCAAATAACAATACAACCTTATACTGAGTCGTGGGCCATTCCGGCACCCGAGCAAAAAATCAAAGCAGCTGACCTTCACTTCGAACGAGCGCACATTCCTATTTAGCAACATTCAGTGTAAGGCCATCTCACAGGACTTGAAATTTACACTCCATTTTTGCATTTTGTCTGCGTGCTTTGCAGCCCCAGAGAACCATAAATACGGAGACATTCTATATTTTTTGAAAAATGATTTATAATACTGTTTGGTTTAATTTAATGCGCAGATGAACAAGGTTGGATAGACACATTGCATGTACACTGAGCAATCACTTTAATTTACACATTACATAGATACACATATTCAATGGGCCTGCGACATGAGGAGACTCGAGAGAACAGACAATCGAATTACAATCATTTAATCCGTGATGTGTATTTCTCAATGAGCTCTTCTTTAGGTGGACATGGAACAGAGGCAATGTTGGGTGGCAATGCAGTTGTCCCCTGCACAGGTTCGTTCACAACTCCATTTATGTGCCTATCTAGGACGTCAACAATAAGTCTCTCAATAAACTCATATTGCATATCCTCAAACACTGGTTTGATCACCCATTGTTTACTTCTTTTAGTGAAGGCCTTATTGTAGCGAAGCGTCCCTAAAGTTCAGGTCGTCCTACTTTGTTGACGTCCAACATTATGGTTATGTGCCAAGACCGCTAGAAGAGTCCGATTTATCATGCCCTCCATGCCAAAATGCAATCGTTTTGGCCTGTACTTTAGGCACATATTGTGGAACACCTCCAAATCTCCTGTGTGGCAGAATTCCGTGAGTCCCCTCAAATCTCTTGTTATAGTTTTATCAAATACAATCTTTTCAATGGCTTTGTGAGTGGGTGATGAAGGAATCAACCACTTCTTCTTCCGTGCCTCCTCTGTGGACAAATGGCCATGTTCACAATTGTGGAAATGTTGGTTTGTGTTCCAACGGTGAACGTTTGTGCAGTGTAGCATTACTGACCGCCATTTTTCCAGTAGAATTTCCAACGACCCTCCACATGTTTTTGAGCTCCACCAAAGATGGTTGCTGATTGACTTGGACCACTGTGAAATACCTTGCGTTTCTTTTTTTTTACCTGCAGCAGACATTTTTTTATTGATTGTTTTTGCAAGATGCCAAACGTCAAATTGGTGATTTATATTTTTGTACTCTTCTCTCATTGTCTTGCCAATTGAAACGTGTCTGTCCGTGGCTATCAGGTCGATCACCATTCCCCGCGATTGTAGTTCTTGCAATGATGCTACAAAGCCAACTTTCTCCATGGCCACTGAGGATGTACTTTGTGACACCTGCACGACCACCGAACTCACAATTTTCTTACTTTCCATGTCCTGAAAGTGGTAGGTGCAGTACTTGGCTGAAAATCCTGGGCTGTCGCACTGTCCATCACCTGCTAGCCTGAACCGTTTGCCCGCGAATGTACTATCAATAGACATTTTTTCCATTCTCCAAGCTTCGCTAATGGCTGGAAATAGATAATCGGTTTGGTATTTGTAGAACTGAGTTTTCGCAATGAAATGGATTCCCACAAACTGAAAGAAAGACTCTAACTTTTTAAAACTTGAACCACTAAAAAGTGCAGCCGCTGCACAAAGTAGATTGCCTGCTGGCAGTTGCCCCAGCATGGGTTGTGCAGACCATGAGAAAGATGATATTTTGTACAGGTGGCATGTATTTTAAGGTTAGTGCCTCGAATTGCACGAGTCACATTGATCAATGGCTCCCCACATACTTCCCCACCAACCGAATGCCCACATTTCATCCGAATAATAATATCAATCAAACAACTATCGAATACAATGAATTTGGCCTCTTTCCTTATACTGTCACTCTGCATCCCAGCCGGTTCGGCCTGTAACGTTGAGGACATGTCACTCACATGAAAGGTAGAATCTATGATATCGTCTTCCGCTATGTTCAGTGATATTGATGGTGTTTCATTGTCGTCCACTTCATTCTCTTCCATTGCAACATCTGTTCCTTCTCCGGCGATGGGTGAATAAGACAATTTCTTCAACTTTCTCGCGGTCTTAGTTTTTGCGGGTGTGGATTCTGTGAACTGATCTCCGACTGCATCCGAACTACCAGGAGGACATTCACTATCAATGGCTGGATGTGGTATAGCTCCGTTGTCAATCACTTCATATTCTTCCCATTGGCACGATGCATCTCCAGTCTCAAGTCCCTGCCAAAAGGTTTGACAAGCAACATCTCTCGTTCGCTTCACTGTCTGTGTAGATCTAGTTCGTACACCCACTCGCAACTAGAGGACAGATTGGAAAAGGGATGTTCAGTTTAAACACAACTTACAGTATTGAACTATTAACAGTGAAAAACAACATAATATAGTGACCAGGACACTAACCTTCTTTTGCTTTCTTTTCTTTGAAACTTTCTTGCCTCGAACTTCAACATCAGGACGCTGTTGATCCGACTCGTGTGTGCATGTCTCCACTTCCTCTTGCGCTGCAACGACTATATTTTCATGATAAGCACATCCATCACGCACTGACGCTCCATCGACTCCCTGAAACATAGAACTTTCATTAGTATGTATAATAATATTGAAAACACAAAATGTACTTGGGTACCAATACCCACGTACATCTCAATAGCAAAACACGAATGAACGCTTTGTGTAGAACATTCAAACGACAATTATTCACGCATTGTTGATCTAGTTAGATGGAACTGTCAAGATCCATACCTCGGGCTCCTCATAGACTTCCATTG
This sequence comes from Ambystoma mexicanum, assembly GCF_040938575.1. Classification (NCBI taxonomy): domain Eukaryota; kingdom Metazoa; phylum Chordata; class Amphibia; order Caudata; family Ambystomatidae; genus Ambystoma; species Ambystoma mexicanum. Next base: position 1,304,987,137 of record NC_090932.1, read on the forward strand.
ATGATATTATTGAAGATGATGCTTCAGTAACTCCCTGAAACACAGTAATTGCATTAGTATGGTTTTCTATTTTGTTAAAAAGAACATAAACTTTGTGCAGGCGTCAACGGCTCATCTAAATAGACCTGCACAAATGATCAGTTGTCTAAAATAAATAATGGATATCTAAATATGATTCGATTTGCTCGATCGTTGGAAGTGTCACCACCCAGAGATCTGCATCAACTACTAGGGGTGATGTCCTTGTAGAAGAAGCTCCGTCATCTCCCTGAAACATAGTACTTGCGTTAATAAAGATGGAAGTATAGCGGATGTAATCACGTCATATGATTTCGCTTGATCGAACTGTCAGTATCCATACCTCGAAATGCATAAGAACATCAAGGGACGATGTAACTGCGGTGCACACTTCTGCAAGCTGTTGCGCCGACCCGTAACTGCATGCTCCCCCTTCTTCTTGGACTAATGCTCCATCGACTCCCTAAAACGTAGGACTTTCATTAGTAATGAACACAATATTGAAAAAAGAAGACACATAGGAGGGCGACGACAGAAGGACATATCAATGGCTAAAAACGAAAGAAACATTGTGTGTAACAATCACGCTACAAGAATGAAAGATCTGATGATCTCCATCGATGGAACTGTCTGGAAACGTACCTCGAGCATCTGAGTGACATCAACGGTTGTCGTCAATACGTTGGACTCCTCAGCATCTCCCTGAAAGACAGTACTTGCATTATTTTGGATAACAATAATTATAACTGAAAACAAAGACTAGAGGACGAGTACAAGGGTGTACCATTAGGTAAAATAATTACACGATAAATTAAAACTATTGATTTACATGCCTAAAAAAAGTCAGTGGCAGAATAGCCAAGTAAGATTACCCGATAGGCGCTTGAAGTGGCTGATGACTGCAATAACGACACGGATGGAGAATCTTCCGCCTTCATATTGAGTGGATTCATAAATGGGGAAATTATTGTTAGCTAATGCTACACACTACCGCAAGGCCGAGAGATAAATACGTAAACTTGACTCACCAGTGGAGGGATGTGGCCGAATAGAGTGGGAATAGCGTTTGAGAGCAATTTTCGCCTCGCTCGCGGTGTGTTCTTCTTTATTAGCAATGATGTGGAGTACATGTCTGAGCTAAAGTGCCTGCTGCAGATGCGGTATCGATCACCCCTCTTGTCCGCAAAGACTTCTAGGACTCTACTTTCAAGCTCAGACGGTGGATATCCGCAATATCGGACCCATTCTCTTATCTGATCTATTGTCTTAGGGAAAACATGCATTATAGTACCTTCAGATTTATTATGGGTCTTCGAAGGGCAACCGCCAATGGAACAGGCAGGCATTGTGGAAAGTTCTGAAAAGTAAAGATCAATAATTCTCTATGAATACCAATGTGTTAAAAAATTAAATGACACATAAAAGGTTCAATGCAAGGTTCGTTTTGGTTCTTGGAACTATACACGTTATTCACATGCGGATAAGTATTTGAATAACTTTAAAAGAATAGAAAAATAATTTGACTAAACTCAGAACATGTGACTAGTTCCTTGCATGTACTGTCTTGAACGAAAAGAAATTGGACGCAAAATGATTATGGTACATGGCCTTACCTTGACGAACAAACAGTTAGATGCAGGGATCAGAGTAGTTTCTTGTCGTAGAACAGGGAGCAGTTCACAGGTTGCAAACTGACGAGTTTCCTCGAAGTGGTCACGGAAGTTCACAGAGACGAAGAGCAGATAACCAGCACCTTCATGGGTTGACTAGCAAAGCGCAAAGAAGTTCTCATTAGAAATATGAAGTGGGTTATAAAGAATTCGAAACAGGGGTGTGTTTGTGAATGAATGACGTGTATATGTCGTGGCATTATGCGGTTTGCAAGGGGCCGTCCAGCGTGAGGGGGGATGCTTGGCAGGAGACACGGGGTCTGGAGGTAGACATGGGAACAACAACCCATGCTCTATAGACCACTTTGAAGTGTACATGGTCTTTGGCACCTCTTGGCCTTTATCGCTCCCTGACAGCTCCACTTGGCAGCACAAGTACCCCGGTGCGAACTGCCTTTGATAGGGCGGGGGGTGGATTGGGGCGGTGGTCGTGCAGACAAGACACAGGAAGACTCGTGAATGGAGACACACTTAGTTGGATTGCAGGGGGGCGTCCAGCGTGAGGGGGGATGCTTGGCAGGAGACACGGGGTCTGGAGGTAGACATGGGAACAACAACCCATGCTCTATAGACCACTTTGAAGTGTACATGGTCTTTGGCACCTCTTGGCCTTTATCGCTCCCTGACAGCTCCACTTGCCAGCACAAGTACCCCGGTGCGAACTGCCTTTGATAGGGCGGGGGGGTGGATTAGGGCGGTGATCGTGCAGACAAGACTCGTTTGCCGCAGGGCCTCACCAAGGAGAGGCCATCTAACTGCATGTAAGAGGCAGGCTGCAGGATCTAGTACATGGAAGGCAGGGGGGTGAGTTTATAAATACCTCACCCTCCCAGGAGAATATATGGGTGCAGTTCACCCTGGAGACCCTGGATGCCTAGGCAGTTAGTCAGCAGCAGGCTGGCCTGTGGTGGCAAGGCGGCACGGGCCAGAGGGGGTCATCTCTGTACCCGGTGCCCAAAAGGATGATTTATTATGATCAACCGTATTGATTATTTACCTATAACCATGTTTTGTATCAATAAAATCCAACGGCCTTTTATTGCCAACGCTTGAACAAAGTGGTGTGGCAAGTATTTTTGGGGGAGGAGGCAAGGCCGGGAGGCTTGATGCCAACCCGCAAAATAACATATGTATGTCTGCTGCATATGGGTTCAACGGTTATGTGGATTGAAGGTGGGCGGCCAGCGTGAGGGAGGATGCTGGCCGGAGACATGTGGTGTGACAAGACAAGGCACAGGAAGACTATTCAATGGAGACACACTAGATTCATTTAAAAAATCAAAACAACCATTGTTAAAATATATGTTGGGTTTTATTTTAGATCTTAATTTCAATTGAACATAAATAATAAACATTACACATTGTAAAGTTCCGGTTGCAGCACATCCAGGGAAAATCTGCGGTATTGTCCACTGTCGCTGGGGAAATGTTGTCTAATGGCAAGTACCGCACAGGCAGGTATTACTCTCCGAACGCGGTGTCCGAGCCTCCCGTGAAGCCACCAAGTGAAGCAACGATAGGCCACCAGCCTGTACCACCTGTGAAAAACAAAGATGCAATGGAACCAATTTACATGCGTTCGAATGATATGTAGATGTAATTTTATATGTGGGAGACGACCATGAAATAGTAGTGGCATCACTGACATCACAACCAGAGTATACTTACTCGTTACTCGGATTACGTGGACGAACAGTGCCGCGAAGTTCGTGCATAAGCACCATCATCCTCCTCAACACGGTCCGTGAGAGGCAGGCTTCCCTGAACTCTGGCAGCTCGGTGATGCATTGCGGACTTGGCTCGCCTTCCGAAATGTAGGCCAAGCACCTGGAATTTTCACGGCAGCAGCAGTTCTCCTCCTCAGTTGGCATTAGCTCGCACCGATTGCACGTGCACCAGGTGGAGACGCCGTCCATGCGACATGGTCCAGGCTCTTCATCCGTTGACTGGTCCTCCCAACTGCCGTCCGAATCCCCATCGTTTTCGTGTGCTTGCCTTTCCAGTAGTTCCTCCTCGGTGTACTCGGGCTCGTACATATACGGCATTATTGTAGCCATTGTGTGGTAAAGAAAGTAAAATAATTTACAGAGATGGTACAGGTGTTCACAAGGCCTAGAAGCGGCGAAGGTAGCTGACCAGAGCACAGAAACGAGTCACAGAATACTCAAAGTAACACAGAGAGAGTAATGGAATCGAAAATCTGCTGCTGTGTGTTGTGAAACGGTGTGTTTATACTTATTGAGGAAAGAGGCGTCCTGCCATTTCCATGGCGACACGTCATTAGCTGAGGCGCAGCGATTGTTGACACGAAACGTGCTTTGGCGTTGGGAAATGGGCAGTACGCGTCTGCTGTCAGGCTCAGGGGCGGGGGATTTGATTTAGTGCCGCAAAAGCAGGTGAGCCAGGGCGATGCGGCAAGTGAGAGGATTATCAGAAAATGGCGGCTGATTTCGAGTGCGTTAATGGACGAAAAGTCGGGTATGGTCCATAGGAAAGTTTTCTACGATCTACCGATTTATGCTTAAAAACACATGGCCGAACCGTAGGGACAATAAAAAAAAAGTCCCGGAACTATCCTTTAAACCTCATCAAAGCATGAGGCTAAGAGAAGGACTGTTATGTAAAAGAGACATGATGCAGGTCAGCTAATGGAAGCAGGTCAGTTCAAAACAATTTTTAGCTTGTTGTGCGGTGACAAATGCTTCAGGTCTGCAATTCTATTCAAGAACAAAAGGAAGCTGCTAGAGCCACATCCCACCACAATACAGTCTGTGTTCTCGGAGCTACACCAGTTGTCGATCTAAATTCTATGGAGGACCCTCAGGTCCTGAGTTCTAACACATTTGGGATCCACTTTTAGGTTGAGCCAAGCCAAAACATTTTTGAGTGCTTCCCTTGATTCAAACTGTCTCGGTTTATCAACATTAGTGATAATGAAATGTCTGGAATCCAGGACAAAGCTCATTAGGTTAGGGTCCGTGATTTTCGCGATTATGATTTTTTTTTTTTTTGTCTTTTGTTGAAGGTCCATTGTCCTCAGGGCAAGGTAAAGGGACAACTCTTTTCGCCTGCAGAGACAAACCCAAATGAACAGACTCGGTAGGGTCTGTTTGACATCCCTGATGAAACCCATTATGGACAGGGGGGTTTGATGGGACTTTTCCATTCTTCTAGATTCTGATTGTATAGGCTTCTGCGAGATTCACAAAGGTGACAAATACATACTCAAAAGATTAATTGGGAGTTTGAGAAATGGACATCTTTTGTGAATACAGGAATCGATTTGGTTGGGCTGGAAGTTACTAAGGTGGAGCTAGAGGGAAGTTGATGTCGAGCAGAGAGACCAGGTTTTCTGGAGCTATGTTTGGTTATAAAGATCGAGTTGAGTTTTAAAGGTTTTATTGGCTTTTGAGGCAGTGCTAACATTTGAGCAGAAAAAAACTGGTTTGGCTATGAAGAAGGATACCAGGTGAGTTGGGAGCAGAGAGAAAACGTATTTTGGAGGAGCAACCGAGGGATACCAGGTGTGAGTGAGCTGGAAGATATCATCTGGGAAGAGGGAGAGAGAATGACGGTACAGGAAGCAGAGAATATTATGAGGGAAGCATTTAAAGGACATAATTTTAAAGAAGACCACAGTCGATAACAGATTGGACAGTGGCTGCTGGTGATTTTGATTTTAGGGGTTTAAATATTTGCCACAAACAGTCGAACGACAACGTAGAGATGGAGCCTGAATCGTCCAATAGGGGTTCAGAGGAGAGAGGTGTAGGGTGTTTTTACCCATGAAAATAATTTTAATGGGTTACAATTGTGCATTATACAACAGTTTCTGTGAAACATTAACAGTTTGCAATTGGTTTTGATGATCCAATAGATGCAAGTCACCAACAGTGCACAGGAGCATTTCCCCAACACATTTTCATGATGCCTTTTCCCACAATATATGCCAGTATAAAAACATTTTCCTGCTGGCTGTGCCTATCCATTTCCATGCTGGCTGCTCCAATATATGCCAGTATTCCCATATAAGAACATACTCCAGTTTCACTGCTTGCGCCAATTCCAACAATCAGTATTTTATTTTTAAATCCATTCTATCAAATTTTCCATTCTGCAGAAAAGTACTCAGTAAGCTAAATGAACAAATAGATCTAATTAAATAGATCGAGAAATTGAAATAAAGGAGAAACCCATGATGTGTATATATAATGTAGCTAGAAGCAACAGTGAAAATATCATACAATGAAATTGATAGCTACCCAAGAGGAGTGTATAACAAACTGGGAGTAAATGAATTCATCTACTAAGTGCAGTCATTAAGGAAAGATTTGGACCAAAGATTATTTTCAGACTTATGATTTACTAATACTGTGAATTATTGAAAATAGCCCTGAAGAAAAGAGCCACTAGAAAAGCGTGCTGGTGATGTGATTCAGACCATTCATTGTTTAAAAGATTGGCTGTGATTCAGATTCATAAATTGTTTCAAGGACTGAGGTCCTGCATTTGTATAATCTAAGATGTTCAAACTATCAGACTGGAAAAGGTAATAGAACAGATGATTGAAACTTATACATATACTACATGGGAAAATACCATTATTGGAGTTGGCGCAAGCCATGAACAAAGTGTAATTTACTTGCAAAGAAGGTTTATGGGAGGCTAGCAGATAACGGGCCTCTAACTTGGTGATTTGGAACACTGGCCAATACTAATTGGTTCAGCAGAGGGGCTCCTTAACACCTGATCTGAAACCATTTTGACATACTCCTGTTTGCTTCGCGCATAATGCTAGTAATAATACTATAAGAAAATATGTCCAAGCTGCCTCCATCTGTATATACCAGTACCCCCACGCAAGAACATCTGTCTGTTGGCTTTGTCATTAAAAATGATATGCTACAATAAGAAAGCATGTCCAAACTGGCTGCAGCAATGAAGGCCCCTCAACACAAAACTTGCCATGTTTGCTTCGTCATAGATGCCTAGTAAAAAAAAGACCATTTCACTGTAAGAAATGGCTAAACTGGCTGCCTCAGAAAATGCCAGTCTAGCCAAGTAATATTACTTATGTTTACTTTATCATAGATGGCCAGTAAAAAATGCTGCACCCCCTCCGCCCAATCCCTATCACGCAGCCAAAAATCAGTGCGCCGGCCCAACAACTACATTCACACACGTTCGCATTACTTGCTAATTCACACACATCATTCATTCGCTCATTCACACCTACACCCATACATCATATTCATTACACATCATACTCATTACACATCATGCATACATAGACACATTAAACTCAATCCTGCCTTCTTCCCCGGTCTGAATGCTTCTCACTGCTGCGCCTCCTTGAAAACCCTTGGGAAGGGGGTCCCACAGCACAAACAGGAACCAGTAAGTAAAGAGTGCATCCTGGTTCTTGCAGATGGCTGTAGAAGCCAGAGTGCCCATGAAGTAGCGGCCCTCCCCTGACCCCTCAGGCCATCTGAATGTGTATGACTGTTCCCATGCAATCAAACATATCTCCCTGCTTCCTCGTTCCTAGAAGGCAGAGTGGTGTGGCGAGGACTACTGCTCCTACATAACGGGGGCAGATTGGCACCCCTTCATCCGCTATGTAGTAGCCTCCCCTGAGTTCTGAGAGGTATATTATTCTAGAAGGGACCAAGGAACACAAAACTCTGGAGAGGGATAAGGGTGATCTTGCTGAAGAAGGTTAAGAGGAAGATATTAAAGAGGAGAGAGCGACTTGCAGGGAAGATATCATTTGTGACAAAGGTGAGTCAAGATGAGAAGCAGGGAAACTATAGTAATTTGGGAGTGAGCTGGAAACTGAGACAGGAGTTACTGAAAGAAGCACAGAAGGGTTGAAAGCAGAGACCCTCAGAAGACTAGAACGCCTGCCTTCCCATTAGAGAAGATGGATGATCTGCAGGGCCATGTTGATCTAGAAAAGAGTGCACAGCCAGCTGGATGAATGAGACTGCTCCATTATGGAGGACAGCTCGGGAATAGACTGGTTGAGGGAAAAGCCCAGGGTGAACCACGATAGGAGCAGAAGAAGAAAAGGGAGAGTAGGGACATGCTTCTCCGCTCACTGCATAACCCCAGTAGGGCACAAGACATCCTCTCAGAAGCACCCCCTTGGGGCCCTACATGGCATGAAGTTATTGCCAATCTGACAGTCGAATGCTCTACTGAAAACCACCTAAGAGACTGCAAGCAAGAGCACCCCAAAACCTGCCTAGGAGCCATGGGACCACGGCAGGTGAATGTCTGCAAGCCCAGATAAGGATTGGAGGACGCAACAACCCACTGATCCGACCCTGGAAATACTAAAGGCATCCTCCTTCAGAAATTAATCTTTTGATTGGGATATTGACTTAAACTGGAACAGTTTTCACCCTTCTCGTGTATGAGATTCTTGGGTGTTCTGGAACTTTATAAGAACGACTATATCTTTTGGCGGAACTCCTTCAGAGTAAGAGGGGAGCACCATATGCTGTTGGGAGAATGACTCCTTACTTCACCTCACATCCTGTCACTTGGAGACCAAAGATCATGACCCTTTGCTTACTTCGTTATATTGCTATCTTTATTTATTTATTGTTGTTTTTAGTTCATAAGAACTTCTACAACAGTAAAACATTTACATCAATTATCGTAAATATACTTCAATTTTTTCAGTCATCTACGTACATAATTCATTTGCAAGGTCTCTGCATCAAGACAACTACTCATTTAACATCAAAGATAATATTAATCATTCTAAAAATAAATTACTTTCATTCTCACTGTTGTCAATCACAATAACAGTTTTCTACAGTTGAACTCGCTTACCATATTTACATCAGCTAGCTCCTTAGATGTCAGACCTAGTCCACATTTACACCCTTAAGAAGAGGTCCCATCATCTTCGCATCGGATGGTATTTCAGCAATTATTAAGCCATCATCAATTATTCATTGCAAATTAACAGGTAGTTTAAGCATTACTGCTGCCTCTTGCCAGATATTCTCACAACTTCAGTTGAAGTATTTAAACATACATTCTAAAAATGGACAGTAGCTACAGAATCAAAATGGTGGTAATAGAGATGGTATCTGCTTCGATATATCAATTCCATTTTTGGACACCCAGTAAGTATTTGTCTAACAGTCTCCAAATTCCGATGGATTCCACATATACAGCAAATGCGGTTCTAGGTCAAATATTCGAAAACAAAAGGATCGAATACCTTTTTTTCGACGCCAAAAGGATTAAAAAAAGGGTTGAATGTTGAATGTTTTTTTATTTATTTTTTTATGGGGGGTTCCCCCCAACCCTCTGTTTTCTCTTTTCAAAAAACTTTTTTTACATACAAAACTAAAAAAAATATATAAATAAAAAAGCATTCGACCCTTTGGATTCGAAAAAAAGGTCATTTGTTCCTTTTATTTCGATACTTTGACTGGACACCAGCACATGCATTGATCTCGTGCAAGTTTCCATTGCAATCCATGTGTGGCTCTTACAGGCAATAGATTGAGGCGCATGAGTAGGTGAAATCTACGCACTTTAGGATTACTGCATGAAATTAGATACATCTGGGGGCTAAGGTACTTGTGATCAATACCTTCCAAATGCTTATAGTTACGCAATGCACTCAGATATATAAAGTTCTCCTCCCAATCGCTCAAACATTCCTTAGTTTTAAAAGCTCATTTAATGGCTTTAAATCTTCCATACTTGGAGCGTTCCAAAACCCAGTTCAACTCAGCATAAGAGACAATACACGATGCATCAATGCTATTACGTCTTTCCCAAAGATTCTGAGCAATTGGCTAGTTGGATCGACCGGTGTCCAGTGAAATGTTCGAAAATAAAGGATTGAATGACCTTTTGATCGAAAACAAAAGGGCCGAAAAAAAGGCTTGAATTTTTATTTATATATATTTTTTAAAGAAAACGGGGCTGGGGGGTGAAACCCCCCCATTTAAAATAAATAAATAAATAAATAAATAAAAAAATAAATAAATAAATAAATTAAAAAAAAAGAATTCGATCCTTTTTTTCGGTCCTTTTACTGTTGAAAAAAAGGTATTCAAGCCTTTTGTTTTCGAAACTTTAACCTAGAACCTGGATGACTCTTTGCCTTCAATGGTGGTAAAGCTTGTTGGCATTGTTTTTAATAGTTTTTAATGACGTTAAGCCAAACTCTGCTCTTATGTATTCCATTGGGCACGTGGGAGGTAGACTCAGTATGGTCCGCCAGAAGAAGCCCTCTATTTTGTCAAACCAAGACACATTTCCAAGGGTAAGAGCCGGGAGGCCATAGGACACTACTGAAACAAACCACTGATTATACAGCAGCATTATTCCCTTTAATGTATAGCCAGCGTATTGAAAGACAAATGTATGCAGTATTGCACAGAATGTCACACAATTTATTTCTATTTACCCTATCGAATGCGCAGGTGAAGTCTACAAAGGTTACATATATAGAAGGGCTTGATCGCTGTTTGGCCCTATTCATGATGGCATCCAGAATTCTGATGTTATCCAGAGTGCTTGACCCAGTGTGAAACCCAGAATGGCACGGATGAAGTATCTAGTTAACATCCGTCCAAGCTTGTAGATGATTCAAAACAATGGCAGCAAAGATCTTACTGATCGTGCCAAGAAGTGAGTGTGCGATCATTTTCAGCTATTGTGCGGGAACCTGCCTTAAAATCCCGTATCAAAATTGATGATGTCCAAGACCCCCAGTATGTATTTTTCAATGCATACCTTGTTATACAAGTTCATCAAAATGAGGGACCAGGTAAGGGGATCAGATTTAACGACAACAGAAGCGAAGCCATTGGGTCCAGGAGCTGTGGAACTACTAGGTTTAGAAATTACATCAATGATCTCTCTTCTACTAAAACTCAATGGCTAAGGGTCTGTGGTTTGGATGATATCGTCCTTATTCTTTCTTGTCTTACATGTTTTTATTCAGGAAATCAACCCAGATAGATTCCCCTATACGACTGAGGGGTAGTGGAAAGCTATTACCTCCTAACTTTATTCAAAACCTTCCATATAGAGCGGCTGTCTCCTTTCTGCAATGTACCTATCAGCGTCTGCCATTGAAGATTAACTTTCCCTATTCGATAGAGTTTACCGTATCTCCTATATGCATTAATCTTGTGTTTTCTTTGAGTTGAGTATTTATCCCAAGTAATCAGGAGTTTAATACATTCCTGAGTTCTCGACGGTGGTCACGTCGGACCACAACAAGCTCCCTATCATATGCAGACACATGGGACTTTCCCGAAACCACAATGGGAGGGTGTTTGTTTACAAGCAACTTCATGTGTCCACTGTCTAATAACGGTCTAAATTTAATTGCAATTAAGTAAAATACTGTCAGATATTAGTTTGTAAAATCTTTTGTCCAGCTTTTTAATTTTGGATTCATTCCATGTTATTTTGGTACCTGAATTAGAGATTCCAATATTAGTGGGACCACGTTTAATGGGATTAATAATACACATCTTCAATTTGGCCACAACCTAAGAATGATCACTATATGAGGAGGTGACAACTTCTAGATCGCTAAAATAGTTCAGTGCATGCAAGTTCCCACATAGATGATCCAGGGTAGCAGCGTTAATATCAACACTCAAAGTGCACTTACCCAGTGTATCACTAATTGTTCTGCCATTAAGGGGCCCGATCTCCCAATCTTGCAAGTAGTTTGACCACACTCTTCCCTTAGCATTGCTCCTCCCTTTGATCATAACATTTGTTTGCAATATATTATCAAAGGCAACCTTCATGGTCGATACGCCACAATAGGCTTTAAGTTTGCCACCATTTATTACAATCTCAATACCCACAATCAGCCAATTGGTCAATACCATGTCTATAGTGTCCTGGATTTCAGAGGTGCATTCCTTAGTTGGTGGATCGTAAATATGAATTATGAGAATGTTGGGGGGGTATACGGTCCCTCTTTTGCTTTAACTTGCACAACCAACACATAATCATTATCTAATTAGCAGTGGATTTCTCTAGCATTGAAATCATGGCAGATTCCTATCAACAGGCCTCCAAAAGGTCGTCCTTTAATTCCCCTTTTGGCATGCCGTTGATAACTGCAATGCAAATCTATTTGCAAGTCATTCAAAAGCCATGTTTCCTGTAATAGAAACACTGGATATTTTACAAGATCGTCTAGAGAACCACCCGGACTCAAACAATGCATGTGCCCTCTCGTATTCCATGTAGCAATCTTGAATTCTCATGGATGCGATTGCACCAACTGTGTCAACAACTTTTTAAGCCACTTCCACCTCACCTGGTTTTTAGATTTATCTACCTCATTTGTTGTTAATGTGGTTATTGGTTTAGATTCGTTCATTCAACGCCACTGGAATTTCCACGTCTAACTCAAATCCCAGAAAGTTTAATGAATCTTCCTGGGACCTGATGAGGGTAGCAGTCGTTGGTAATACACAATGAATATGTGAAATTTCTCCAAACTGTTGTTTTAGTGGTTGAATAAAGTCAAAATCACAAGATTTTAGAATCTGCAGAGCAGGAATCCTAGCACACAGTTCAAGCAATAAAGGCCTATTTAGCTTTTTTTTTTTTGTACGAGTATCTATTCTCTCACTAGTAACAATTCTATTATCAAGCTTAGTTTTGCAAACTTTCGTGGATTCAACCACAATGCCAACATCAGATACAGTTATGGTTACTTTTCTCTTACAAGGTTCAATCAGTTTACTACAATCTCCAGTCATTCAATGAGATTTTGTCAATGGATGACTCAAGGGATACTTTTGCTTTTGCCTTAACCGCCTTATCGGAGGTCAGCCAACTAGTCAGTGTGCCAGTAACAGTCGATTGCTTCTTCTTTTTCCTGTTTTCACGCTTCCGAGCAGGCTCAGATCTCATCTTATTCATAGTCATGATATTGGCTGTGGAATTCAGTGGCTGGCTATCCCCGAGGATTTCTTGCTCATTGAATCTCTGTATCCGATGGAACTGCAGTGTCTACATTGTTTAGTGCGTAACCAATTTTGTTTACGCGATAGATATGCGAGAGGACATTCTGCCACATTATTTGAAGTCTCAGCAACTCGCTCTACTACAGCAGTGCTATTATGGGCATGTTCTTGAGTGGCTTCCACGTTGGTGCCTTTCAATTCCTCCTCATCAATGAATACACATGAATCAACTTTTTGTTGCAATATGATTTCGAGCAACTGTCCATTTTTTTTGTTTGGTAGTATGTTTGATCAGTCAACATAATTAAGATTTTAAGTGCACAATGTAAAGGACCAATGGATGGAAACAGAATACTTCAACATTGGAAGCCTCTTTCTGTTTAGTAGTACCAGGTTGACTGCTGTCAGATATGTTAATGACCTCATTCCGAGCATCCCGCTGTGAAGTCCGATAGCTAGGAAGGCTAGAGAAGGGAAGCAAAGAAGGTGTGCTGGACAGTCGTGGTGATGCTCTATAGGTAAGGGGCAATACATTCTGAGGGATATTGGCAGAAATATCATGCATACATTCTGCCATCGCAACCTCTGCATCAGCAGTTTATCGGTTCGTACTGCAGAGGTGGTAACATAATTCCAATTGCAAATTGCCATCGATCGCCGATCGCATCCTGGGGGGGGGGGGAGTTAAAATCGAGGTTTAGTTTCTACCACTCGTAACAGGCGGATGAACCATAGCAATAGTAGTCATTAATGCTGGTTACACTACTTTCTTTGCAGTTTCATTTTCAGTTCCTGGTTTAAAAATCAGTAATTTGGATGCATGGGTTAAAATGTTCTCTTTATCCTGATTATCTTGGTATACCTTAGATGGCTTACTTTTCGCCTCTCGACGGTAGCCGGTATTTTTACCATATGGTTTCCCTTTACAAAGATTGTAATGTTTGGGCTTAGATGTAGTTTTGCCAGGCATTATCAGAGTCAATGAAAGTGCTGCTTACCTCGACTCACTAAACTTGAATACCAAACACACTCTGCCCACACTCCGCTCATGCTGTGTGTGAGCAGCAGTGGGTAAATAGTGTGAGGGATCATGCAGGAACGTCCTCCAATGGAATCAGAAAGAGGACCGGCAGAGTCCAGCAGCACAATACAGCAACATGATGCAAAACACTGTAGATGTGCTCTCCTCGGCAGTAAATACATTACATATACTTGATACATTACATATAGTCAAATTAAATACATAGGATACACATTTTTTATATTATCTCCAGAATTGGACCTTTTGGTTTTTGTCTGGTTTAAGTCCAGGCTACTTTTAGCATCCTGCGATGCATGCTTACTCCTCGCCTCATACAGAAATGCCAGGAGGCTCAGAGCATCCTGGGCATTTGGGTTCTACTGTACCATGTGCACAGTTTGCATGGCTATGCATTTGAAGGTAAGAAGCACACAACGGCGCCTCTTTAATGGCCAATGCTGCCTAATGCTGTACCCAAGAGAAGATGCAATGTATGCTCCTTTGTCCCTTCCACAGTACATCCTTGCTTCTCTGTTTTCTGATAAACCGATTTAACTAGGGGTTTCAGCAAATCTTTTAACTCACTGCCTCTCTTACCCTATGTCTCCCATCCTTTCTATCTCTTTCCACGCTGCATCCCATAGGTGAACAGAATACTGCCACGATCAAACCTGGTCTACAACCTGTATGAATATGCTGTCCCTGAAGATATGTACCAGGAGCACATCAATGAAATCAATGCAGACCTGTCTGCCCCAGACATTGAGGGAGTGTATGAAACTCAGGTACAGCATGTGTAAAAACTTAGAATACTATTTTTAGGAAATCTATTTCATGTAATTATACAGGTGTAGAGTGACATGGTGCTTAATGTTCTTTGTCTTTTGTCTCAAAGTATGTAGTGATGCTTTTCCGTGCTGCAATGCTAGTTTTTCTTAAGCTTACTCGACATTCACAATGCATTGTTTTTTTTTTTTTGTAAAGTTCCTCATAGTACATAGACCTATTACTGGATCTTGTTGGGGGGAAACAAAGTCCATACAGCGAATTTGGAAAGTGTTGCAAGAGACAACCTGCTTATAACAGTGCAATCAATACATTAAACCACAGAATGTCCCCTTCCAAATGAAAAGCAGCAACGACACCCACAATGTAGTGTTTTTATTCACTTCTCGGTTTGATGATGAGCTCTCTATTAAACTGACTGACTTGGCGTTGGGGAATGATGCAATCCCTGGCAAGATGTATTCTCTTGCGCTAGGGGGAAATCTACTTGTCCATCGTTGGTGTTTCGTACACTTGATGCTTCCCCTGGTCACGCGATTTAATCCTTCTAAACGCACCCTTGTTTCCGAGGTAACCTTGAGGGCTTCCTGCCGCTTCCTCTGATGCACAGCAATCGGGCCTTTTCCATCAGCAAATGCAAGACATTCCTTCGTCCTGCATGTCGTTGCTGATTTGTCCTCCTGCACTTCTTAACAGTGCCAATGCCCACCTATCAAAGGCATAATTTTTCTGTAAGGAACCTTTAAAACTGTCTAGTTCGGCAGCATTCCAGGATCTGCAGGAGCTATTGGCCTAACAGAACCTCTGAGACCGTTCCTGCAGGCTTGAAAAAATCTGATATTTGAAATTGCTGATATATATATATTTGGCAGTGGCGAATACTAGGCTTTGGTGTCACATCAATAGGTTTGTGGCTGCGAGTGTGCAGTCTTTGGCAGTCACTCTACAGTTTCAGTGGGAGGTGGCTTGCTTGCCTCCACTCTACTAAACCCTCATCCTCCCTCGGAGCGGGCCGCGGAGTGTGGCTGCGAGTGTGGAGTCTTTGGCAGTCTGTGCATGGCTGCAATGGCGTCAATGTCAGAAACTGCGCCCATCCTGGATCCTGAGCACAAACTCTTGGAAGCAGAGGAGGGCCGCCTGCTCAGAAGCACGTGCCCGCGTTTTGCTGCAAAAACCCTTCAACACTGCGGCGCACAAACCCTGCACCCGCCGGGTCAGTCCCACAAACAACCCAAGATCCCAGTAGCTTCAACAGCATATGCCCGCCTAAGGCGGGCGGACACCAATGATCATTCTGCCTGCAAAAGTGCCAAAATCCCAAACAACTTGAGGCGAAAAAGTTCTGCTGAAATCGAGGAAGCTCGGCTCAACGTACCTGCCTCACCGCTGCCAGCGCCCGAGTCGGAGTCTCCTTGCCTTATGCCCGCGTTTCCGCAACCGCGGATTCCACCCTCACAGCTCCGGGTCCCGGAGGCCTCGAGAGGTGCGGGGGGGGGACTGAGGCCCGTGAGCGGGGTGGGGGGTAGCCCACGAATGAGGGGAGCGAGGCGCAGCTGTCGCGGGCCATTCCGGGGAGGAGCCAGGTCTCATCCTCACGCCCTCGGCCGAGGCTGTCTCGCGCATGGAGCAGAGCGAGGCGCAGCAGCCGCGGGTCATTCCAGGGGAGGAGCTTGGATTCATCTCTCAGCCCTCGGCAGCCACTGACTCACGCAGAGAGGGGCTTGAAATGATCATGGTTACGCCCTCCTTCAAGGAGGCCTCATACCGGCTGAATCCGCAGGCAACTCGGGATCAAGGGCCCTCCCTGGGCGAGAGGGGGGGCCCCAGTATCAAATAACTCAGCAAATCCAACAACTATTTCCGGCAATAAGCACAAGATCCAAATTGAGGCTCAAGTACATTCCAATTGGCTACTCTCAGCTCTCCCAATCTCAGAGGGATCTCCCCTCCGGCCATCAGTCGACTGCAGGGGCCCGGCCATACAAGCTAACGAAGTTCTCGTTCCCTGCCTGGTAAAGCCTCCAGACCCCTCGCCCGCCCCCCAGGCGGGAGTACCAAACAAAAGAAAACGCTGCCGGAAGGAGGTGGAGTCACCAGACACTAGAAAAGCCAGAGCTTCCAGAAAGAAAGGGCCCCCAAAAACAAAAAACAACAAAAAAAACTGTTTAAACAGTCTACATGCTTCCACAATCAAAATAAGTGGCCAAATAGCCAAGAAACCATGGAATCCAGAATCAATAAAGCCTTCGTTGCAAGTCTCGTAACTGACTTCTTCCACGCTTTCGCCCCAGATCCTCAATCTAGGCAAGAGGACCTTACTGATGAGGAAATCTTGGAGGTGATAAAAATCTGTCAACCTCCAGAAAAAGCAAGAAAATAAGTGTTACGCTCACCTGGCTCCCACAGGTGCGTCGGTCGGACCCGGACAGCTGCGGTCTCCACCCACGTGATGCGTAGTGCAGCGATGACTGACTGGATCTGCCCTCCGAATCTTGTCTGCTTTACCCGTAGAAATATTCTCCTGCAAGTGGAGAGATGGATTTAGCCACTTGTGGATTCAAGTGATGGCACCCCCACAGTCCTCCCCAACTAATCACCTCCGAAATGCCCTCACAGCAATCTCACCTTATATTCTTGAAAGATGAGCTCTCCATCCTGCATGGATTTGCAGGGGCGCGTCGATTCCAGTTACTTCACTGGTTTGAAGGCTCGGGAGAGTTCCGGAGAGTATTGACTCTGAGGTTCCTGGTGAGGACCAGTAAGTATTAAGTTCATAGAGTTCAATATGTCTGATGTTCACTCTTGTTCCCCCCCTTCCTTTCTTGTCTTGCAGCTGGCTCGTGAAAAGATGCTCTTGTGGCAGCTGGTGGCGCTCAGGTAAGAGTCTGTATTACCCGGCGCTGTCCGGTAAATGTTGCACGAGGAAAACGTGTTTTGTGTCTCTTTACAGATGCGGCACGTGAAAATATGGAGAGTCACAAAAGGATGCCTTCGGTGGTAAATCAGGTAAGTCTATGGTGTTAAGAATTATATTTGTTGGTTTCCTCGGCTCACCTTGTGGTTTTCTTTTGTTTCCTATGTGCCGAAGTTAGGCAAAGAAATGATGGCGGCAGTGCCGACCCGAAGGATGCTGTGAAGACTGTGAGTATGGCACGGCGCAGCGGCGCGTGCAGAAATGATGTTCTTTACAGGTCCGGCGACGAGATGCATCCAGAATCAGGTGTGGAATAGAGATAAGTTCGTTTTCTAACCTTATCCCTTTCTTTCCTCTTTGTTTTAGGAGCTCCGGATTCGAGGCGGGCGTGGCAGAAGACTGGATGCAGGCTGCAGGCACGGTGAGTGTTACGCTGCTGGATGCAGAATAACACGAAGCGTGTGTTGCTGGTCGGGTGTGGTTTAAATAGCCTCAAAAGTAGTCCCAGGTAAGAAGTCCCTAGAACCCCACCCGAGTAAAATAAATAGTCCCTGTAGAAAAATAGTCCCTTTCAGGCTTCATGTTGGATTGGAGTCATTTGTAGTATGGTCTGCCTGAGGTAAGTAATGACTATAAGCCTGTTGCCTTAGGCGCCAGGACTGATTCCTACTATGAGCCTGGCGCCTAAGGTGCCAGGATTGAACCCAGATAGCCCCTAGCCGGGGCTGCTGAGGTTTTACTAAATGTCTAGATGCCTGCTCCTGGGGCTGATGGACTTGGTCCGATGCCTGGGGGTAGGCATCATGACAATAGGCTTGGCATCAGATCAACGTCTTCTGTCCCAAGACACCTTTAAAGAGCAACAAGCCTTGGCTTCTCCAACACGGCCTCCGCGGGTGAAAACGCCAAAGCAAATTGATCCGGCCCCTCAATCTGGTCCGGCTACTCCGATTGCCCCAGAAAAGGGCCCAGACACTCCAGCAATCCCCTATCCCAACCGTGAGCTGGCAAAAGCGGCTTCTCTGGGAATTCCTGCATCTGTCAAACCAAAAGCTATGCAAATTCATATTGAAGGTCCCCCGCACTCAACCTTGCCGATAAAGTGCTCCCTACAACTCTGGCCGGGGCACAGAACCCCCAGGTACCAGCCCTTCGACTCCAAAGGGTAGCTGCGTCTCCCTATGGCCAGAAGCCGGAAATCCCAATTCAAGAACCAGGCCCCCACCCAACCAACAATGGACAACAATGGACAGCCAGCCGGTCCCCAGCAGGAAGGTGCGCCACTCGACTACCATCTTAAACCACTGCCCCCGGTGCGGGTTAGCCGTGGCCCAATAGACCTACCATCTACGCCTGTTGTGAGACGGCTTCTAAACGAGAGCCACCGATCATCTCCTGCTCCTAAACAGCGCCCTCTACCACCGGGCTCTCCAATGGACTCTCAGCACAAAACAAGATGGACCTTCTATCAGTAATGTTAGCAGTCACAATTGCCTTGAACCTATTCACCAAACTATACGAAGGTATCAACGAAAACTTGAAAGACCACACCTCGATCGAAGCATCAATGTTTTCAAAATTAACTTTCTTTGAAGGCTATATCACAGCCCTAGACGAAAAATTTAAAGCCTTAAAGTTGGACGTGGAACAAGGGCGCAAAGAATCCGCGCCCACCTTTTCAACAACCTCGACGGTGGTCGCAATAGGAGCTTCAAACCCGTCAGTGCAATCTCAACCCTCTTCTCCCAGCGACGCCGTTCAACAATCAGTGGGTCCTGGTACTTGGAAATCAGTAAACCATGAGGTCATTGATATCACGGATGACCTCCCGAAAGCTTCTTTAATACCGAAATCAATTGTGAGGGTAGAAGACAGTTCATACCCCCTGTTCACAGCAGCGAGACCTGAAAAGCCCGAACAAGGAGGTGTAACAAATTCAAAAAGCCTCCAGCCATATGCTCAGCCAAAAGAAAAGTGAAAGCTGGAAATCCAGTCCAAAGTCCGGTCTCCTCCCCAGCTAAGCAAAAGGAAAGCAATGCTTCTCCTCGAACAACAGAAGACTTCCTGGCAGAAGAGGACTTGATGAATATCTCCCAACATCTCGAAGACACCCAAGATTTATTGCCGGCCAAGGGTGGGAAAAAGCGCAAGGTACCCAATTCACCGGTCCCTCCGGTTGACTCCGGCAATCGGGCTGAGCCAGTAACCAACGAAAACTCGTCCGAAGAGGATTTAAGGCACAAATTCACCACTCTGGAAGAGCGCAGGAAAAATCTTCATCGCCGGCGAACCAGTATCTCTCGCAGCCTCCCAGTTCTCGAGTGGTGTCGTTTGCACCTTCAAGAACCTGCGATTTCGCCACCCCGCAAAAGGTCGTCGCCCAGCGCCCAGTTTGTCCAACAGTCTGAGAGGCGAAAGCCGGATCGCTCCTCAAAGAATCGAGGGGGTCCATCCTCAGAGGCAAAGTCAACTGACAAAAGGGGGTCGCACCCGTCGCTCCACTTCACTTCGAGAACAGAGGAATATCGTAAAGAAAAACATCCTCCAAGTGAATCCCCCATCAAGCTGGAACAACACACAGACAATGAAGATGACATAATTTTGAATAGAAGAGGCATCCTCACCCTATTCAGCTTGATCCCAGCTTTACGTGGAATAAAATCCTCAGACTTGGATGGTGGACCCATACCACTGAAACGACAGAGCCAAAGCCTATATTTATGCAGCCTCAAAGAGCACCAAAATGGAAATCGCTCGAGCAAACGAAGACCTGGCTGATATAGGATACATCGTGCAAAATCAAAGCCATAAATCCTACCGTCAGGAGACGGGCTACTCGGAGAAGAAATCGGGCCGTAAGGACAAAATTCCAGAAAAAGAGAAGGGGGGTCGAACATAGAAGAAACACTGAAATCCCCCGAACAGTGGACAAATCAAACTCTAAGCTTCAAGCGACCCCCAGCGCCAGACTCCAGGAAAAACCTAGGTGGCTCAAGCTGCCAAAAACCTTTGAATGTAAGACAGCAAAGTCTCCGAGGACTAATCTCAAATTGCCCAACTCGGGCTCGACTGTGCACACTGTGCAGAGAATCAGGGAAACCCCTCGAGCAATCGGAGAGCGCCTGCCCGAACCTAAAACCAAGAGACAAAGTACAGGATGTGTGGGCTTGGCTTCCCAAGGCACTGTCACAAACGAAAAAATAGCAACCTGCAGGTCGGCTTGCTGGGTCCTCGGACCGTCTGAAGGTCGACCACTTCCCATCATCTCTACACCTCTGTTCATGGAATACTCAAGGTCATCTCCACCTTATGATGGGCGATGCAAGCTTAGCTTCATTCGATATTATCTGCCTTCAAGAGACCTGGTTGTGACAAACTCCGGCCATGGATGGCTACGACATCATCCTGGCCCCAGCCAACAAAGGGCTACTGGGCCGTCCGACATCGGGCCTTCTCATGAACTGCCGGCAGGGAATGTGTTTGAAATTTAAGACCACATTACAAACAAACCTCTCAATCCTGGCTGTATTACTCGACTGGGTCGAAAAACCCTATTTCAGACCATCGCAAATAGCGATAATCAACACCTACTGGAACCCAGCAGCGATAAACCAACAGACCTACTTATCCATGATGGAAAACCTGGTGGATGAAATTCAAGCTTCGCACCAGGTCCTATCAAATTATAATTTGTGGGGACTTGAACGCCCAATGCCTCGACGAACATGCAAAGCCGGATACAACCTCAAATACAACAGCAGCCGTGAAAAGAGGGTGTCTTTGGTCCTCCCTAATGTCCTCAAGAAAATTGGAGAATTTGAACTCAGTCTTCCCAAACGATCATCGACTTTCGACTTGGGAACAAGGATCGCTCCATGCCACCATCGACTACATCTACGTATCCCGACCCCTTCTGGGAAAGGTAAAAGATTTTGAAGTCCGCAAGACACCAGCCAGCGATCACAACCAGCTCACGATGTCCCTGGTTAACCACTTCGAAGAGCCTGCACCGTATGTCATGGAGGTGGAATCAAACTCTCGTGGAAACCGTTTAAACTTGACAACACAAGCTGTTACAGCCCTGCTGGCAAAATACACTGGCGATGGGAGTGCCGAGGGAAACAAATCCTTGGACTATGTACCTCTACTGGTCCAACACGTGGTGAAATCAAAACAGTCAGCCTCCACATTCATTCCATCTAGACACACCTTTGACGCCACATTGGTGGCAAAAAGACGTGAACTCTGCAGACTGAAGAGACAGTTGGGAAACCGGCCGCAAAACAAAGAACTAAAGTCGGCAATATCAACCTACAAAAATTGGGTGAAAGATCGACACCAACTTTACCAACAGGACGCGGAAACCATGCTAAAAGCCATATGCGGAAACAAAGTTAAAGAGTTTTGGTCCTTTTTAAAATCTTTGGTGCCCTCACACAATAATTCGACTATCAACGCTATGGCTGAGCAAAAATGGATAACCCATTTTGCCTCTTGTCTTCCAAGCCCCCGATCCAAACGTCGAATCCGGAATGACTTCTCTGGATGCAGGATGGCTAAAACTGGACAACCAACTAGAAATCAGAGATCACATCAAAAAACTGAAGACTTCTAGAGCAGCGGGCCCGGATGGAATTTCCAACATGGATCTGAAAGCAAACCAAGTAGAATGGGCTGCGCTGATCACGTCTATCTTTAAGAAATGTTCGGATCAGAAATCTTTGCCGCCCTCATGGACAAAATCCATCGTTGTCCCTATCTACAAAAAGGGGTGTTAGGGAGAATTCTCTCTTTAGGCTGAATTTCCTAACCTAGTGAGTCCCCCAGCAGCTTTTCTGGAGTTTGTTTTTTTCTCCTGCCAAGAGTGAAACTTTTT
The DNA here is from genome assembly GCF_040938575.1 of Ambystoma mexicanum. Taxonomy (NCBI): domain Eukaryota; kingdom Metazoa; phylum Chordata; class Amphibia; order Caudata; family Ambystomatidae; genus Ambystoma; species Ambystoma mexicanum. The sequence goes on from NC_090932.1 coordinate 1,305,009,404, forward strand.
TTCTCCCACTCTTGGACATGATTTATGGTGTTCCTTTGACTGTTAATGTGTTTTATGGGCTATGGGGTCCTTTACTCCATAGGGTCTTATGTGTTTTTACTATGTGTGTTACACAGCACCCTCCGTGCAGTGACACAGGGGTGTCATAGTGACACCCCACCACAGACTCCATACCCTGGGACTGACTACTGTCTCCCAGGGCATGTAAAGTCACCATAGGCTTTCCTAGTCCCAAATTATTAACAGAAACCAGTACAAACCACCATATTGTGGACGTACTGGTCGGGGCAATTCGATTGCCCTGGGGTCTGTTAGTCGAGGGGGCACGTCTCCGTCCCCCCTGATCAAGTTTTGGCTGGTGGCAGTGGATACTACTTTTTATATTCGACCGCGAATAAATCCCTATGGGATTTTCCCATTGTTCGAGGCTACCAACTTTCATTATTTAATTCACATAGCCTCGAACATACTGCCGGTTTATTCAATATTAATTCGCCGGTTGGTATTTTTGCCGGACTTGATTCTAAAATGGCGTTTGTTCTCTTCTGTGACTCCAACCCATGTCGAGCCCTTTGTTCCACTTTTTGGCGGGCTTCTCCACAGAAGCCTCCAAAAGTGGTGCCACTCTGTCTGGGTACCACAGGGGGTGTGGGAGGGGGTTTAGGCACCCTGGACTGAGTTACCTTGGTAACTCAAGTCACACTCTTGTGTGATTGGCCCAAGTGGTGAGCCGGCCCACCACTTAGCATGTTTGATTGACAGCTAGGCTGCGTGAATGGGGGTGTGCTGCATAAAAGCAGGGCTTTGGGAACTGGAACTTCAGAAGTCGCCACAGGACCTGAGAATCCGACAAGGGAGAAGCTGAGCCGACCTACCACGACGACACCACCGGTGGAGCCCTGCGGAACCGACTCACCACTTCCCGACGACCGAGAAGATCTCCCGGCTGGAGAGGCTTCTTCCCCTGACTGGTGGGCACAACCAGTTTACCTTCTTCTCTTCGCACCCCAGACCGGCTTGTGGTCGAATTGCCCGTGCCAAGCACCCCGGCAACCGGATAGCCACTTATCAATGAAACGATTCCAATCCTGGGCAGAGTCGGCCCCGTGCAACGGTAAGTTTCAAACGGGCTTAAAAAAAAACATGGGCACAGCAGCAAACATTTTAACCATCAGCACCCTGAAAAGCAAGGTTTGGGAGGGAAAATCTTGGATTTCCGTTGCTTTCATCGACCTCTCCCAGGCTTTCGACCTAGTTGATGGGTCTCGCCTGTGGCAAAAACTAGAGGGGTGGTGTTGGTGTTGCCCCCAGGAGATTCTGCAACCAATCAAAGCCCTACACTCGGACACCACCCTTAGGGTCCGTTTGTCACAAAGAGGCACTCTATCAGACGAAATCCAGACTGGGTGGGGGGTAAAACAAGGATGCCCACTAGCTCCAGCACTGTTCCTTGCATACATCGGCGACTATGGGGCCACAGAATATCTGGTGCGCACCTTCCCACCGTCAGTCGCGTCCGTCAAAATAAGCCATCTGTTATATGCAGACGATCTAATCTTACTGGATCAGACTCAGATCGGCCTCCAGAGACAGTTATCCAATCTACTTACTTAAGAACACAGCTTAAAAATAAAAAAAGAGAAAACCAAAATCATGATATTAGAAGCCGGCCGGAAGAAGAAAAGCATAGACAAATTTAAATGGTGCCTTGAGAAAAACGTGATTGAGAGGGTCACAGATTACAAATACTTGGGCGTTTCGATAGAGTTCGAAACACGAGTCTTCCATGCAGAATGCCCTCCAAATCAAAATCAAGAAGCTGGCCTCCCAATGAAAGGCAATCGACTCAAAATTTGGAAAATTCTCATGCATCCCTGTGATAGAATTGTACAGGAAAAAAGTTGTCCCCTCTATCACCTACGGAGCTGAGGCCATGCCAACGATTCCAGCCAGAACTTGGCAGAAAGTAGAAAGCACATTTGGAAGGCGGTTCTTTCTCTCACAAAATCTACATCCATTGCTGCAATCCGTCGTGAGCTGAGCCTAGTGTCATTAATGGCAACTGTAAACATCAATGCCCTCAGGCTATTCAGAAAATGTATCATGGACGACAGCGATCAAATCTACGGATTGCTAAACAAAGAACTTCAATCTGGCAAGGTGAAAATGTTAACATCTTGGAAAGAAAAAAACGGGGCCTTACTTAAGTCAGTTACGTGCTCGGAAGCTGACCTCAGCACAAACCCGTCTAGAAGAAACTGAAAGACTTAGACTGGATTCAAACACGAGTCAGCAACCAATAACAAACTTCTTATTCACCTGTCCCCATCGTTCTGTTAACTCAACGAGCCGATGAAGTACCTCCAAAAATTCCCGAGCAGGGGGGCGCGAAATTCTCTTCTAAGGATCAGGCCGAATTTGCTTGAGACCAATAAAATCTGCAACCTTGGAGGCCTATCAGACTCCAGTACGTGCCGCTTGTGCAAATCCAAGACCGAAACAATCAGACATCTACTGTTGTCATGCTCGAAAACTTCATACTTGAGATCGGCCTATCTAAACCATCTAATCGTGGACGATCGTGGGTGGAACGAAGAAACATGGTGCCCAAAACTGATCGGAGGAGACCGAATTACCTGGCTTCTAGCAACCACAAAAATACTAGAACACACCATGATTAGGCTAACAGGCTGAGGGTCCCACCCTGTGTAGCTACTGTGATTTTCAACTTTCAACTTCTTTTGTAAAGTTCTATTTTGAACATATACAAATAAAAAAATAAAAAAAATAGGTTTTTATTTCTCTTAAACGTAGACCTCAAATACTCCTGTGTGACTAGATTCATGTAATGTTTTTGTTGTGTCCATGAAATGTTGCACATTTCCCTCAGAAAATAATACATTTTGTATCAGATTGAGGGGATGCTTTATTGGCTTCCTCCTCCGGTCTGGACTCCCTCTGGACTTGCTGTCAAAGGACCAGTATTCCGGATTTGTCTAGGACGTAGCAGGATTATGCCGCAGTTCAGAAAATAGTAAAACATTTCAGTTAAAGGTTACTGGCCTCTAACAAAGCTGTTCTTGTATGCTTTTTGTGTATAGATGAAAATACTTAATTTCCTTTTTATTGTGGTTTTAAGAATGTGATTCTCAATATCTGCTCCTGTTACTGTGCACATAATGGTCTTGTATATCTGATCTAAGCGAGAATGTAATTTAATTGACACTGGTCTCCATTCCCAGCTAAATATATATCTATTCATATATAGCAAAAGGCACTTTTGGTTTGCCATGTTGGATGTTCCGTCATGTACCACTCCTCCAAAGTTACCATTAATAGCTTGGTGCCATGTTTGACCGCATTTGCTTCAGAGAGAAACAAAGCGCAGAGAGAGAATAAGGAGAGGGAGGCATGGGAGAGAAGGAGCAGTCCACAGAATGTTTTGGGGAATTAGGTTACAGATTTGATTTACCCATCGGGGGTGTGTGTGTGTGTGTGTGTGTGTGTGTTAAGTTGGAGTATTCAGGGATCTCACGTTACAAAGATAGAATGTAGGTAAGGCAGACCAAAGAAGGGAGTGAAGAGGAAGGGCAAGAGCAGCCGACAAAAGCTAGAGATGCATTCTAGGGATCGTAGGTTAGAAAAGGTGTGATCTAATGAAGTGCCAAAGAAACACTGTTTGACAACAAGGGAACTGAGGGACCCACATAGAATTGCATCAAAGTGTGTATGCACTATAAAGAAAATACAGTGTAAATTGCCAAGTATTTTTTCTGGAAAACATATTTATTGTTTAATTCGCATTTAATGGCATACAGTTAGATTTGTTTTGTTTGAAATCTATTTCCAATGCTTCCATTTTATTTTCCTCAATATTCAAAATCTTTGAAAAAGTTTAAGTTCAGTCTTTCTTTGGAAATGCTGGAATTTGTAGGAACAAATAAAACATCTTTTTCAAAACATTTGTCATTTGATAAGTGTTATAAGTGTTATTTACAGGGAGCATTCGCTTTTGATTTGGTAGTTGATTTGGTTGTTGGTCTTTGACTCTTGTCTTTATGCTTGTCATTCTCCCTCATCTGGTCATTTTCTTGTCTAAAAAATGACTTTGTCCTGGACTCTGTGAATTGTCTTTACTGTTATTTAATGGCTTCTTTCCTTCCCTTGCTAGCTTTTTCACCTGCGATTGAAACAAAGGATGTTGGCACTGATTCTTTCCTCTTCTTTCGTAAAGGTTTTAACTCCTTAGTTAATGTTAAATCTTCAAACCCTATTTGTTTGGAAACATTTTCTTTTTTCTGCTTTCCACCAACATTTAGCTGTTTTTGTACCTGTCCCTATCTTACGTTTGGGGGCAAGTAAGTCTTTTTACTACACTTGTCTTGCTAAGATCATCTATTTTGGGAGCACTGATCAGTCTCTATGGCTATCCGTACAGGAGAACTCTGTTCTACATTGTGAAATTCAGTTTGTTTTACCCTGCACTCTTCACCATACAATGAGGTGCAATGGAGATTGTTGTTGAAGCCAAGACCCCTACGAAGAGGAGCATCTCGCTGAAGACCGAAATGTCATTGACGCCAACCAGCATGGTCTTCAACCATCGTGGGGAAGCCCTGCTCCTTTGCTGATCTACAGAAGGTCTTCAGAGCTTTGACCCCTAGTGGAACAAACAGTCTCAACCCCTGCTTGAGGATTGTGGCCTTGCAAGCCTTCAAGGGTGCCCCATAAATCATCCTGTGGGCAGACCAGCTTCCTCATGGACTTCATCTGTCACCGTCCTGAGTTCAGGCTTGCGACTCGGAAGACCCTCAACTTGTGAAACAAGATGCCTCCCCCTGTACAGTTGCAGCTCTCCTGCATGAAGAGGGGTCTTGCAGGACCAGCTTTTTTGTTTCTTCCATCAGGGTAGACTTCTGCCATTTTTTTTCCAAGTGGTCATTTCTGATCTTCGCTTGCATTGTGTCCTGGGTTCCTCTGAGGTAGTCAACATTGTGGTGGTCCTTTCTTCATCGTGCCAGGGTAATCCCGCTATCCAGTCCCAGAAACCATTCCATCAGGGTGTGGAAACACTGACTAGCTGGACCAAAATTCAGATGCAGAAAGTGACTTCTGCACTCACAATCCCTAAACCTCCTTTCAACGGAACCAAGGCAGAGCATGGGGAGGCCAGCGATTTCAGAAAATGCCAGAGTGGTCCCTAAATGAAGTATGGCCGTGAGTAAACACATCTGTTCCTAATCGTTGCGTCAACGGGCGTGAAGTACCCACCCTATCTCGCCCTACCTCCCCCTTTCCTTACCGTGAACAGATTTCTGGTTACGGATCCTCCCCTGGGCTTCTCCTAAAGTGATTGATCTTTCAACTTTGTGACTCTTCAAATTGCCACTTGTCCTGTTCAACACTTTGTCAGACAACTTTAAAGATGCCTAGCCTTCTGAAAAGAACTGGCACTAGGCCCCATCTTTTCTAGCTAGGAAAGCACTGAAGTATAGTGCCATACGTTTCTAATTCCTTTCATCCTTGTAAATTATTTCTCTAATTTGGTTGTTGCTTACCTTGTTTTTTATTCAAATTTGCCTTGCTGCACTGCAGTTGTTGTTTGCGTTAACTGTGATCAATAGTAAAATGCAAGTGCACTGTAGCCCGAACACACCCAAAAGGCGAATGTGTAATAATGTATGTTTAGTGTGATACATGCCTGTGACTTTGACTTGCTAAGAGTGGGTCCAAGGCCTAAACTTTTTTCATATTCATTCTGCCTTACTTGTATTAAGAGCGCTCTGTGTGCTTAACTGAACCCTTCACCAAGTTCACATTCTTCAGCCCATGCCTTGCTGCTCATTCACACCACCCAGATAGTTTTTCTGGTCATTGGTGTCTTTCCTGTTCAGCAGAACAGGGTGGAGTAGCCCTCAATCCGTCCACAGGGCTGATTCTGGAAATACATTTCAACACTGTTGCACTTGATTACAAGTTTGAAATGGTGTGTATCATTATAGAATTTGATTACTTTTACTTTCTTTCTTCCCAATGGTTTGATTATTCCATACAGCGCGTTAGTACTCAAGCACAATCCTGCTTTGTTACTTTCTGTTCTAGGTTTGTGTCTCTCTTGAACTTCAGTTTTGAATTTTCCTAATTCCTGAATGGTTCAAAAAATAGAAACCCTGGCCCCTTGCTCCCGAAGTCCTTATGCGTAGTGGAGTATATGTTTAGTACATTCTTTTAAATTGTGCCTTTAGTGTGTTGTATACGGCGATAATGCCACCTATTTCTTCTTGTGATGTTGATACCTAAAATCATTTAACTGGGATGACTTGTGAAAAGAGCCAGATTTGTACATGTTTGCGAAATGTCTATTGGCTCTACACATGATGTATGATATGTCATTTATAACATGATTATACACAAGTGTTTCTAGGCGTGACAAGGAAGGGAGGGCAGAGAGAGGACAAAACAACAGTCTTACTAGGCCTTGTGTAAGTCAGATCGCGCAAGTGTGCGGGGGAGTGAGAGGGATAATTCCTTGGGTGTGGGGGAGGGAGTGCAGGTAGCTCAAAGTGCTGCCAGCAAGTCGCTAATAAGTGTTGAGTCAGGGGGTTACAGATACAGACCCTTAATTGCTTGGGAGGCCCAGAGGCAGTGCAGGACAACTGGACCTGTAGGAGTCTGGACCCGAAGGTCAGAGTGTGGCCAGGTGACCAGTGTGCACAGCAGTCTGAGACCTCTGCAAGGAAGAGGGCGAGAAAAAGCGGAAGCGAAAAGGAAGGGGTTGAGTTGCTTCTGGAAACAGAGGTGGTCCTGCTCAAGTTTGAGAGAGGCACGGAGGCTCTTCCAGAGGGAGGCCCCAGCAGAGGAAAGATATACCCCCCACTCTCTGCCTGGAGAAGTGTCTGACCATCAGAGTTGGTGGATGAACGGAGGGCTCGAGAAGGAAGATGCTTGGGAAGAGAAAGTTGGAGATAGTGCGGTCCCTGGCCCCAGAAAGCCTTGTGGACGATGCAAATGGTCTTCAACTTGATCCTTGCAGCCACAGGGAGCCATTGGAGAGATTTCAGAGCTGGAGAGATACTATCCCTGGGCGTGAGGCCAAGCACGTCTTGCAGTCCAGTTCTGGACAAGTTGTTAAGGGCAAAGAGTAGAGGCAGGCAGATTTAGAAAAAGGCTGTTGCAGTAGTCTAGCCTAGAGAGGACCAGGACTCTGGAGAGAGCTTCTGTGGGAAAGTGAGAAAAGAAAGAATACCTCGTAGGTGGTGCAGCCGATAGTGTGACTTCTTGGAGACATCCGAAATGTGAGGAAGGAAGGAGAGGGTGGAGTCGAAGATGCCACCAAGTTCTTAGCCTCACAGGAATACGCAGGTAGAGGGCCCAGGGTGGGCAGCCAGTGAGAGAGGGGGGAGCAGGTGTCCCAGTGAGGAGGATCTCAGTCTTGCTGGCATTAAGGCGGCGATCATTGGAGACCCACCATTCCTGAATTGCGGACAGGAAGTCTGGTATGAGAGGAGCTGAGGTGGCTGAGGGGAGCCTGAAGGAGAGCTGGGTGTCGTCCGCATAACACTGAAAGTTAGAGCAGAATGTAGGGATGCGGTGGGCGAGAGGTGCCAGGTAGTGGTTCAAGAGCCAGGGAGAGAGGTTTGACCCCTGGGGAACACCACAAGTAGAACGAGAGGAAATACCCAAGTTGGACCTGGGAGGGTCGATCAGTGAGGAAGGAGGTTAACCAGGCCAGGGCCTGACCAGAGATATGTAGGTTGTCACAGAGGCGATTGAGCAGGATGGCGTGGTTGACCCTGTCCAAAGCAGAGGATATATCAAGGAGAATGAGGACAGAAGGAAGGTCTGAGTCAAGATTATAGAGCAAGTCTTCACAGGTGTTCAGGAGAGCGATTTCTGTGCTTCTGGCTGCCCTGAAGCAAGTCGTGGAGACTACTAACAAATTCAGTATGCAGATTAAGCTGGGAGATGACCAGCTTTTCCAGGAGTTTGTCCAGGAAAGGAGTGATTGAGATCGGGCTATAGTTTGCCAGAGATTAAGGATTGGCGGAGGGCTTCTTAGGAAGGGGGTGCACAAGGGAGTGCTTAGGGTGGAAGGGAAAATGTAAAGAGTTACTGTGGCTAGAGGCAACTGAGCATATAAATGAATAAATGCAATATTACAGGTGTATACTCTTTGATGTTTTGTTAATTGGCTTAATGAAAGTGTATTTTCTGTTGCTTGCTTAGCCTATGCTCTACTGTCTCCCATACTGAGGTTGGTTATTTTCCTGCAGGTCCCATTGCTGATGCGTGCTCTAGCCCAGCTTGGCTGTGTCTGTATGGTCAATAAGCAGTTGACTCGTCATCTAACAGGCCGTGAGTCAGATACATTTGACCTGGAACATCTCGAAATGAGGTCTCTGGCACAGTTTAGCTACCTGGAACCAGGTAAGGATTTTGTCATGCTCATAAAATCAAGGAATGTTATTGGCCAACAGAAGAGCAGTTGCTTTGTTGGAAACTTCCTGGTTATTTTTTGTAAAAAGGAATTTGTTAGGGTACAGATGGCCATGCAGTGGGGTTCTTTTGAATACCATTTAACAGTTTGTGGATTGAATTTAGGCACATTCTTAGCAATCATTCAAAGCATATGCCTGCCCTGGCTGTAGTCTTTCTACTGTGATGGAAGACCGTGGCACCCATTTTGTGAATTTAAAAACACGTGTTCAGTCCCTTTAGAAGCCCTGTCAAGAGGAAAAGGGACCCTTGTCCCTTGAAAAGGCATGGAAGACTTTTTTGTAATTCAACTTAGTTTCAGCATTTGTAAAGGCAGAGTGTTATTTCCCAGTGCAGCAATAATGCATTGGACACTTTACCCACGCCTTGCTTGATGAGCTCTGCCACTGTTGTATCACTACATTATCCTGACGGATTCTAGTGTTTAGATATGTATACCTTTTGGGGCATAGAGGCAGGGGGGTGAATTAAGTGCCTTTCCGTTCCAAAGTCAGACCATTAATTTACCTTAAACGAAGGGTCTTCTTTGGATTAGAGTTTGTTCCTAAGGACTCAGAGTGCCCTGTGCCAGTTAGCCTGCCTAAGAACGTGCTGTGGGAAGTAGTGGTGACAGGTAGACCCTTGCCCCTCACAGCAGCTAACTCTGGGTGGTTTGGCGTGGTGGACTGAGGAGGCGGACAATGGGATGGTGTTTTGGCTATTGTTAGGAACCGGAGGGAGTCCTCACTTCTCCCCCCCCCCCATACGCTCCTCTTGGGTGGCCTGGGAAAGGCCATCGCTTTTGGATCTCGCGAGAGAGGGTCACCGGGGACGAAGAGACCTGAGGAGTGGGGAGAGGACATAATTTGGTGAGACATGGTAACTCCCATTTCCCTTTCACAATGAACCCTCCATCACTCAATCCTTTATAGGCTTTTCCCAGCCCTTTCCCTGTACTACCCCTAAAACCTTCCTCAAAACACAGTGGTATGCTACTGGGATGAAGAAGAGGACAGCTAGAAATACACATCCTCATTTTATTAATGTAAGTGCATATCAACCTAATTTGGGTACTGGGACGAAGATAACTAGAAGACCACATCCTCATTTTATTAACGCCAACACATATCGACCCCAACCAAGTACTGAGACTAGGAGGACAGCACGAGAAAAGCAGGGCTACCACTTTAATGGTGAGTGCTCTAGTACTTTTTGGAATACTCATGGAGGCAGGAACTTTAAAAGCAGGAATCAAGAGGGACATGGAGTAGTCTGTGGAGTCTGTCGGCACCCTGGAAACAACTCCAGGTCAGCAATATGGCAAGAGGAGCGCTCGAGACCCGTGTGAGAGTTTATGCAGCAGGAAGCGAAGCCAAGGTGTGCTGGAAGCCAGGAGCAGTCCATGAGAGGGAGACCGGCGTGACCGAGCGTAGCAGTCACAGGAATCCTGGCCTGCAGGTGGAGCATTGCGGGGGAGCCGTGCCACGAAGAGCTGCTGGGAGACGAAGACTACGGGAAAGCAGAGACCTGTGGCGGCAGAGACCTCTCAACCCAGTAAGCTCTGACCGGTGAAGGAGGGAGAAACTGGGCTGGCAGGCGAATATGCAGTAAGCTTTCTTTTGAATGCCAAATGAAATGAAAACCTTTACAAGTGCTTTCGAATATCGCATAGAGCAATTACAAGTAATTTTGAATAACAAATTAACAGAAAGTCATTATAAACACCTTTGAATGCCGAGCAAAAGCAACTTTGGAGCACTTGTGAGTGAAAGAAAGGTTATGAAATTAACGGATTCTACAAACTATATTTTGTGAAACGCAAGTACTGACAGTCAAACACCCAGAAGGGCATAGTATGAGAAACTAGTGCTAGCAAAGCCAAGAGAACACAGTTGCATCTATGCTAAGAGGAAGCAAGCATTGGCAAGAGCCAGGAGAAGCCAAGAAAGGTGACTCAGTTGCGTGACCTGTCATGGGTGGGGCCTTGTGGTCTGAAAGCTGCGCCTAGACCGAGGGCCCTGTATGCCGAAGCCATTGAAGGTATCCATCAAGAAGTTTGTTTTTCAGAAGCCTTTTATGTGCTTTTGAAACCAAGATATTGAACTGCCTATTTGAACTTGTGAAAAAAAACAATATCGAAAGAGATGGGAAGAGTCCCAAGGAACAGTATTGTTTTGAGAAAGCTAGAAGTTTTGAACTCTTGGGGAAGGTAACCCCAGTATCTTGTGAACTATTTTGAACTTAGGGAAGCCGATTAAAAGACCAGAGCTTCTTCCAGCTCTGAACTTTATTTTGAACCCTATCAATTTTGATGCTGACATCCCTACATATTGTATACAGTTAGTTGTGAGGGCAAGTATAGGTTTTGGATACAGACAGACATTTGATTTCGATTTCCTGACAGACTATCCTTAGATTTCTTTAGGTAGGGAAATGTTTTATTTTTTTATTGTTGCATATAGTTGTCATTCACCTTTTACAACTGTTTCATCATATTTCCAAATCTTTCATGACATCAAACTGACATACTTATTTAAAACGAAATAAAATATGCATACATTCCAATAGAACTGATAAAATTGCCCCTCGATTTAGAGACTTTATCTGGTTTTTATTTGCAATTGATGACAGCTAGATAATTGGCATAGCAAAAATGGTGACAGTACTTTTGTTTGTCCTTCCATTTGTTCTTTTGGGGCTTCTACCGGGGCCGTTGTTATTGGATTTGGGGTTAAAAATTCCTTCACTTCTTTTGATTTTCCCACTCTATTCCCAATCTCCCCAATTCTCCTGTGCTTTCCCTCCCCCGTCCTTATGTTTTCTCCAGCGGTCGAGTCTTTTGTTCTACTCTGGCCTTTTTCAAAAATATCGGGACGTTCTTAACTTCTCCACCAGTCTCAGTATTTTGAACCTTTTTTTTTTTTTACTGTTCCTGCCTTTTGCTTCACTCTTAAAAATATTGGTGCAATTGGTAGACTCTTCTGTCTTCGCTAGTTCTACGCGTACCACCAAACCATCCTCTCAGAATCTGTTTGACAGCCTGTTGATGTCCTTGATTATCTCTTTCCTGGTTGCCCATCTGACCTTTGCAGCTGTTCCTTTTTCCAGTATGATTTTTTGTTTCCTAGATGGTTCTTTTTCCCTGCAAGAACCCTCCTCTGAGTCTACTTCAATTACATCTTGTTCTACCCCTGATGGCAGTGTCGGGCTATTTGTCATTTTCTTCAGAACATTTTTTGTTTGAGTTGTTGTATTTGTTTCTCCTTTGTTTTTTTTTAAAATTTGTTTTACCCTATTTTTGTATTAAATTCTCTCTTTGTCTCCTTGTTTCTCTTTTTCTTTCTTTTTTCCTTCCCAATTTTGCAGGATTATCACTCTCTTCATCCACCCCAATTGTAGGAGTCTCATTCTGATTTGTTTTCTTTGCCATCGGGTCCGATGTCGCAGCCTCTTCTTCTTGGAGACCATCACCTACGTTAGCCAGTGTTAGGGAGAATTATCTTAAGGCTAATTTCCCAAACCTAGTGAGTCCCCCAGCAGCTTTGCTAGATTTTTGGGGTTTGTTTTTTTCTCCTGCTAAGAGTGAGACTCTTTTACTCCCACTCTTAGACATGATTTGAGATATGTCTTTGACTTATGTGCTTATGGGCTATGGGGTTTCTTTTTACTCCATAGGGTATCATCTGTTTTTCTGTATGTGTGGTACACTGCACCCTCAGTGCAGTACCACAGGGGTGTCATAGTGACCCCCAGACTACTGTCTCCCAGGGCATGTAAAGTCACAATTGGGTTTACTAGTCCAAAATTGTGAACAGAACCAGCACAAACCATCATATTGTGGAAGTACTGGTAAGGGGTAATTCGATTTCCCCTGGGTCTGTTTTCGAGGGGGCACTATCCCGTTCCCCCCTCATCGAGTTTCTGGCTGGTGGCAGTGGTTACCACGCGAAATATTCCACTGGAATATTCTCTATGGGATTTTCCCATTGACTTTAAACGCACCACTTTTTGGTGCAATGTTAAAGATACCGCTGGTTTATTTATTTAATATTAAATCACCGGTTGGGTCTTCTTGCCAGAACTCTATTCTAAAATGGCGTTTGTATCCGTCTCTGTAACTCTGACCAAGGTCGAGCCCTTTGTTCCACTATTTTGGCGGGCTTCTCCACAGAAGCCCTCCAAATGGTGCCACTCTGTCTGGGTTCCACAGGAAGAGTGGAGGGGGGAATTGGCACCCTGGACTGCATTGCCTTAGCAACCCAAGTCGCACTCTAATCTGATTGGCCCAGTGGTGAGCCGCCCGGCTCACCACTTAGCATGTGTGATTGACAGTTAGGCTGATGAATGGGGCTTTTTCTGCATAAAAGCAGGGCCTTTGGGACTGCAACTTCAGAAGTCGCCACAGGACCTAAGAATCCGAAGAGGGAAGAAGCTGAGCCACCTGCAACCGACGACACCACCGGTGAAGCCCTGCTGCAACGAACTCAACACTTTTCCAACAACAAGAGAAGATCTTCTGCTGGAGAGTATTCTCCAGTTCGCCCTTTTTCGCTTCCAAAGACCTCACTTGGTCGAATCGCCCGTGCCAAGCACCCAGGCGGCCAGATGGCCAAGCTCACCGCTTTTGACCACGAATAAAAGGACTGCACCTTTTAATCGGGAACTCCACGGCTTGTTTCATCTCTGTGCAGTGCAACGACTCCACGTCCCCTCCTCAACGAGATCTTCTCTTCCCCTGGTCGGAACCACAAACTTCAACCACTGCCAGGAACAACTGCCCCCGCTGGAGCTTCCTTTCTCTTTAAGGTACTGTGTCCTGCCTGACCTCCCTTTCTACAGATTGCTAAAGGTGACCCTTAAATCCTTGGCTTCTAAACTGGGTTGGTTCCAGGCCTTCTAACTATATCTTTTGAATCACCCCAACCTCTTTTGAACACTCTGCAAAGACTTTCAGTGCACTTTAAACCTGTGATCCTGGGCACATTTCGCTATGCTCCATTTACAGTGGGCCTAGCCTATGAACTTTGGCTCTACAGTATAACCTGCCTTTCTCCCCTTGCTCTGAACTCTTAAGTTCAGAGCAAGGGGAGAAAGGCAACTATCGCCCAATCTCCATTACTCCCTTCCTGGGCAAACTCCTGGAGAAACTGGCCATCTCCCAGCTTAACCTCCATGCAGAATCTGTTGGTAATCTTCATGACCATCAATCCAGCTTCAGAGCGGCCAGAAGCACGGAAACTGCTCTCCTGAACATCCGTGAGGACCTGCTCCTGAACCTCGATTCCAACACTCCCTGTGTTCTCATTCTGCTCGATCTCTCCTCTGCCTTTGACACTGTCAACCATGCCATCCTGCTCAACCGTCTCCGTGATAACCTGGGTATCACTGGTCAGGCTCTGGCATGGCTGACCTCTTTCCTTTCCGGTCGACCCTCCCAGGTCCAAATGGGCTCCTTCCTCTCTGACATCTTTTTCTCCACCTGTGGTGTCCCCCAGGGATCCAACCTCTCTCCCTGGCTTTTCAACCAGTATCTGGCACTCCTCGCCCACCGCATCGCCACTCTCTGCCCTCACTTCCAGTGCTATGCGGACGATACCCAGCTCATTTTCAGGCTACCCTCGGCCTCCTCCTCTCCTTCCCTCATCTCCGACTGTCTGTCTGCTATCCAGGAATGGTGTGCCGCCAATGACCTCTGCCTTAACGCCAGTAAGACCGAGATTCTACTCATCGGCACACCCACTCCCTCCTTCCCTGCAGCTCTCTGGCCGGCCTCCCTTGGCCCCCTTCCCGCCCCTACCTGCAAGGCTAAAAACCTTGGGGTCATCTTCGACTCCACACTCTCCTTCTCTCCTCATATATCTGACGTCTCTAAGAAGTCACACTACCAGCTGCACCTCCTCAGAGGTATTCTTCCCTTCCTCTCCTTCCCCCAGAAGCTCACTGTCTCCCGAGCCCTGGTTCTCTCAAGGCTGGACTACTGTAACAGCCTCTATCTTAATCTGCCGGCCTCCACTCTCCGCCCTCTGCAACTTATCCAGAACAGAACTGCGAGACTTGTCCTTGGCCTCAAGCCCAGGGACCGTATCTCTCCAGGACTGAAATCTCTTCACTGGCTCCCAGTGGCTGCGAGGATTAAGTTCAAAACCCTCTGCATTGTCCACAAGGCCTTCTGGGGCCTGGGGCCTAAATACCTTCAACTCTCTCTTCCTAAATATCTTCCTTCACGAGCCCTTCGCTCATCCGTCTCCAACTCCCTCATGGTCAGCCGCTTCTCGAAGCAACGAGCTGGGGGTAGATCTCTCTCCGCAGCAGGGGCCTCCCTCTGGAACAGCCTTCCTGCCTCCCTGAAACTTGAGGAGAACCATCTCCGGTTCCGGAAGTACCTCAAAACCTTCCTCTTCGCTTCTGCCTTCTCTCTCCCTCTCCCATGCTAAACCTGCTTAACTCCCCACTGAATTCTGCACTAAACCTGCATCTGGGCCACTCTCAGCGACCTCGGTCCAGGGCCCAGCCACTCTCCTCTTGCACTGCCTCCCTGGCTCCCCCTGCACTGTGGGACTGTCACTGTATCCCTACAGCCCCCCTTCCCAGCACTTGCTCTGCACTTACTTCGCACTTGCCACCAGCTGGACCTTTTTATTTATTATTTATTATTTTATTTTATTTTATTACGCTACTTACCTTGTATTGCACTTCCCCCCCACCTCCTCCCCCTGCACTTTCTCCTTTTACCCTTACCACTGCACTTGCGCGATCTGAATGACACCTGGCCTAGTAGGATTGTTTGTCTGTCTTCCCCTTGTTTCCCTCCCTCCCTGCCTCGTCGCGCCTTGAAACACTTGTGTATAGGCGCGTTACAAATACCATATCATATCATATATCATATCATATCATATCATAAGTGTTGGGAACTGTTTTATTTTATGCTCTGCCTTTTCTCTCCCTTTTTACCTAAATTATTGGAGTGCCATCTAGGTTAAGCACTCACTTCTGTCTTAACAAGTAGTTGTGCTTTAACCCTGACTTGTCTGATAGTTATCAAGGGAGGTCTGTATACTTATCTGACTGTGTTTTAACTTACTTTTCATTGAGAGTGCTGGTGTATTGCCTAAAGTGTGTTTTAAATAAATAATTATATACTTTTTATACAAAGCTCTGGTCAGTGTGTTTGCTCTGTGTTTTGGCCCTATTGTGTATATTCTGCATACTGCCCTACTCTTCTTGAGAGACGTCTGACTGCTCAGCCACAGCTACCAGGTAAATCTGGGTGGTGCAGACTGCTACCAATTGGGTTTACTGCTTACTCCTGTAGTCTCAATCTTTTTGCAGTGTTCCCCAAGGGAACTGCACAGGATTCTGCCTAACAGCCAGTCTCCTAAACTCTTCAAGTGTTGATTCCGACAGTGGGGTGTCATCCATCTGTGAGTTATGGTCTGCCAGCTCTCTTATTTCCTCTTTGTCTGACTTTCTTTGGTTCAAGGTTTGGAGTTGCAACAAAATATCCTGTTTTACCTTAGGTCTAACTCCTCATGCTTTTTCCGTGCTGCCAGGGATTGATGTAACGCTGATAAATCCAATACCTGTTTGGTACATTCTATTCTGATCTCTTGTAGACCCTGCAGAACACTTGTGTTTATTATATTATTAAAACCCACTATTGCCCCATCCAAGCTTGCCATCTCCTTTGTCATATCTAGGTGCCTGTTTGTGACTGCACCTCTCCTTTCAATAATTCAAATGCTGAGACCAAGGAGCTCAGAACATAGTTTAATGCAGAGAGTGTGTTTTCATTTACTTGGTTGTCTCGAGCTTGAATTTCCTCGGGATAGGGGTTATTTGTTTCCAAGCACAATTGCCGACCTTCCAAGATTTCTTCATTACCCAATAATGTGGACTCATAATTCTTGTCAGAACTAGACACTCTTTGTTCTTACAGAGTCAGTTCACTTATATTCAGTTCTAGTATTGCAGGTAGTGTAATGTCTGTTTCACCCCTGTCGTTTCTTGATCTTATACTGGGGTGCAGTGTGTTGTCTATCAACCATCTCATCTCCTCGTCGCTTGCACTTTTTGTTCTCCTTTTACCAAAGTGCTCTTCTATTTTCTTCTGTGTTTTCTTCGTTGTCACTGTATATTCTAATCTGTACTCTTCTTCTCTTATCTCTCTGCTTTTTGTGGGTGTGAGGGGTGCTGCCCCCCTATGCACTTTCACTGTGGTATTGAATCCATATCCTGAGGTATGCAAGTCTAGCCTGGTTTGCTTGCCAAATACCTCTGGAATGATGGGTGTTGCCGCCTCTTCCAGTGTTATGCCGTCCCATCATCATGATTTCTCCTTAATTTCATATTTACTTTATGTAATTGATGCACTTTTGGTTGGTTGCCCCTCTAGTGTAGATAGAAAATCTCTTCCTTTTGCAATTTATTGCCTTTATTTTGTGGCTTTCTTGAAATTGAACTTGCCCAGTGGCAGTGTGCGTAATGGGCTGCCTCCGAAGCTGAAACCTGCTGAGTTAGGACCCAGCGGTTCCCAAGCCGCCTCTGAGAGCATGGATAGCCCCGCGCTTCAAGCGCCCCCGGCTACGCGGAAGGACACCACCCGCACACAGCAGGCTTGCACAGAGCCTCCCTTCCAATAACCCCGCCGCTGGGATCAATGAAACTCTATCCCACAGTCCTACGTGTCGGCGCTGGCGATACCCCGCACACCCAACAGCTCCGGGAGGGTGGAGTGACACTGCCCGCAAGGCGCCCGTTCCTCCAAACGCACCAAATAGTCCCCAGAATCCCCTAGCTGGCCAAGATCAAAGGATCTATGTCCTGCAGTCTCTTGACCAGCCAAGGGTAAATTGGATCTTGCAGACCGTTTTATTCTGAATTCGTTCATTACTCAGTTTGACAGTTTTATGCCCGACACTCCAAGTGTGTCTCCTCCTACTGTTTGCCTCGTCAGTAGTCGAGTTCTGGGAATCTATTATGTGCAGATGTAGTGATATTTGAAATAAGGGCAGTGGAACTGTCTTTTGTTGACCAAAATTAACTTTACTTTGGTGTTAGTGATAGTTCCTTCACAGTGAATTTAAGACACTTGCCTCTTTTCCCAATCCGTTAATGGTTAGATGTAAATTGTATTTTCTTGCTTACCACTCTGTGGCACGTATGGGCACCGTCCTCACCAGTTCCCAACCGACCACGTCAGACCACTTTCACCACTTCCGAACTGCACGCGCTCCGCGCTGGAAGTGTGGTTTTGTCTCTGTGTGGCTGTGAGTCTGTCACAGGCTCCTCCTCTTCTCAACAGCCACAAAAGAAATCCTCCCAAAATCAGCAGAGTGGACCAAGACAGACCACTTTCACCACTTCTACACCTTGGCATAGGGCAAGTTAGGCCTTACTCCATCCTGATTTTTAGTTTAATAATGCCTTTTGTGAACCAAACTTGAACCTGTTGTCTGTCTGCTTCATGATGCCTTCACACCATCGACTTTTATTATCGGCAAAAGGAAAAATAACCTGTCTATCCTTATTTCCATTAGGTTATCCCCACCTAAACAAATAGCTAGGGTGCTCGTCCGGAAGTATGTCAAAACCAAAACCCTGTCCTCGGTCCAAACCAACTACTCTATCCCTGCCACTAATAAACACAATGATTCAATAAGCTCTTGGCCAAAAATACCAGGAGAATGACTTGCTTCTCTTGGTGTAATAATTCAGTATTTTCCATTAAGGTCTATTGCAACCAATATGACCAGGAGAATGGCTCCCTTTCCCTCGTTTGTCTGGAGAAAACTTAAAGGCTGTTCTGTTAGTCTTTTACATAACTCTTCAAATGTCTCTTTACTGTCTCCAAACGGGTCTTGGGGCTCTGCCTCGAAATTCTATCAACTCTTTTTCTTAAGTTCCTTATACTGTCAGGGCTCCTTGGGCCCTGCGCCTGCTCTTGATCATTGGGGAGCTTACTCCCTGACCGTTCTTCACTTGATAGACTTGATAGATGTTTTCCAGGCTTGACGTCTGAATGCACTCCCGATGCACTCATGGTTTTTGCTGCTTTGTAGATTACTCTTACAACAAGGGAGATTCCTCCCATGACTTCCTTAACTATTGGTTCTCTGGGTATCTTGACTATTGTTTCTCTGGTAATCACTACTGTGACCAGTGAGTTCCCTCCTGAGGAATGCTAGACTCTTGTACCTCCCTGGACCCCACCCGGCTTGCCAACATCACCTGTTACCTTCACCTTGACTGGGGAGTGCAACAGGTTCTTCCTGGTGTCTCAGGTCAGTGTTGCTTCTGCACGCCTCCCTTTCTGCTGCTTCTCATCAGTCGATGCAGCTCCATAGTAGTTTCCAGTGTGGTCTCAGTGTTAATGTACCGCCCGGTCCACCTTTCAGAGGTCACACCCACCACCGGATTCTTCCCACTTCAGTAGCGAATTGGTCTCCCACCAGCTCGTGTAGCTCCTCTCTGCTTCTTGCCGAAGGCCTGACTGTCTTTCGGGGCTTCAAATAACTCTGGTCTGCGTCCCTCACGGCTGTTGCTGTTTCCCCACAACACTAGTCCTTCCTCAGTATTGACGTTCTATAGCTGGGCCAGCCCCAGTGTTTTGGGGCAATCTTCATGCCTCCTTGGGGCCATCTCGTCAGTGTCACTTGGTAATAGTCTGTGGTTACTATGCATGTTTCCTTGGCTCTTCTTCGTCTCAGTCAAAGCAGATCTTGGAAGATGAGATAGAAGAGACATTACAAAATAGTAGCACAATCAGGTTTGATGTTAGATGGCTTTACCAGTGTCCTGACTTCTGGGGAAACTGGTATAGGGAGGAGAGTTGCTTGTCGTGAGGTCCTGCATTCCACCACGCCTAGGGGGACTATTGGGTAGCAGCCACACCTCACTAGCTTCACATGGAAGGGCTCCCCAAGGGGGAGAAGTGACCAGATCCAGTGAATTGTCGTAGTGGGCATCACCAGCCTCTTGAAGTGTGTTCTGATCACTTAACAAATTAAGACCTACCTTGAGCAAGGGATCACTAGCTAGCTTGTAGGAACATCCACAGGGCAGCTTGTATAGGACTTTTTGCAAAACCAAACTTGCATGCCAGAGTCTGTGCTCCATAACTAACCCACCTTCAGTTGGGTAGTATGATGCTAACCCCTCTGGCGGGTTAAGGCCGAAAAAGGCTGATCTAAACAGTGGTGCATTTTATCACCAGTAAGATATTTTTGTGGCCGCCCTACTGGATAGCCAATGATCTCGTTGCATCCCATATTGGGTAACCAATGAACCCCTGGTGCATTCCAGCTAGTGATGTACAATGTTTGCAGCTCTGTAAGTTGTAGGAAAGAAATGTTCGTTTTTTTGGGAAAAAAGGAAATTTGGTGGAAAGTTCCATAGATTACTTGTGTTCTAAGCACCCTTTACATGTGTGGCTTTGCTACTTTAAGAACATAACCTTTTTATGCATAACTTGAATTGCATATAAGGTACAATGTTTGGTATATTTAATATAGCGAGAGGGGAAAAGTGTAATTTAGTAGGTGGTAAGCTTGCATACAGCAAACTAAGGGAAAACTCTTGAGATTTCTACTTAGTTTGCTGGTTACAAAATGTTTAAAGCACAGACTTATTCAGCAACTTTATCATAGATCAGAACTCAACAATCGAAGTTCACAAACAAAACAGGCACTTAATCCTTTTTCCAAGTGTCATTGCCACCCGAAGAGATAAATGATGCACTACCTGATCTAATTCCAACATGAAAGTCATTCTATTACATAGCTACTAAAAACCTTTTTGCTGAATAATGGTAACTATAAGTTTTATTAATTGTAAAAGAAAAGCTGATCAACAGTGTATCGCTTGCAGGTTGCATGCATTTTGCTTAGTTATTTACAGTTTGACGGATGGCTTCACAAACTCCCACAACTCTGTTTCAAGGGTTTCTATTACACAAAATTCAAAGTCTTGGTTAGTAGCAGACAGGTCTTTTTGCTGAGGATATAGTGGGCATCCCTCTTTCGACCTCCCATGGGCTCCCAGCCAAGGCTTTTGTAAACCATAGGTGGAGTTCGGACTAAAAATCGGTAACCCCATCTACCTAAATTAATCTAGTTGGAGTGAGTGCCTAAAGGCAGTTACCTTATCTAGCTCCCTCCCTCTGGGACTTCCAACGGAATCCTTATCTGCACACTATAGGCATCCAGACTGCAAACCCTGTGGAAATCCATTGCAGAGTCCAACAGCCAGACATTGTTCATATGTGAGGGTGAGTTGGATACCGATGTGGCCATATGTGGTCTGGAGAATGAGGACTTCAGTTATCAAAACACATGTTACCAGTTAGTGAATGTCTGCCCAAAGCCTGTCTGGGGAAAAAGCCTTGGTGAATTCCTGCGAAAGTTGAATGTTGTGGCCACCAAAGGTTTGTCACTCTCCTTTATAAATGAAGTGTCTGCCTACTCGCCTTGTTGAACTCATGGATGAATCCTGGAGCAGGGATTTAAGATACCAAACCGACGAGGAGCCATGAGGAAGGTCATCTAGAATTTTATATACTGAGAGCTGTTCTGCATGGTATCAGCTGTCACCGGACCTCCAGCTACCAAAAGCCAACACTGGCGATCTCATTGGTGGTGCACCCTTAAAACCTATCCGTGATATGCCTATGTGTGTTAGGCACAAATGCATTCAGCCTTCTCCATTGGGCATCTACATATGACACTTGGTCTATTGTTGGTGCAAAGAGAAAGGTGCGTCATGGATGGGTGATCTTTTCTTATTTTTGAATTGGTAAAAATATGCACTCTGGTCATTTATTAAATGGTACCAGACATCTTACGAGTCTGAATTTGGCATTTGAATCACCATAGTTTTCCTACTTCTGTAACTCGAAACACACACCCCTAAGGCACGCATCTCATCTTGAATGATTAGACAATTATGCACAGAAATCCTACAAAGAAACCCTATTGAAATGTTCAAAAAGACCCAAGCCTCTAAAAACCTCCAGTTCCTACTCATCTACTCCATTTAATTAAGGAATATGATATTGCTGATTCTCTAATGTGGAGACCTGCTTGGGAGAGCTGGCCGATTCCGAGTGAAACTGGAGCAGTAACCTATTGAATTCACAAAGATGATGAAAATGGCAAGAACCAAATTACAGCCAGGTCAGTTAAGTAAGGCATTTATTCATTAATCAGCCGTTCATAGGAATAGTGCGTATAGACCAGTCTCTCTGGCTAGGGCTTCAAAGTACAAGATTATAGTCCTATTGAGGAATAAGTTAGGCATAGTGTTGCCAATGTTGGCAATAGGATGCCCTGGTGATAAAGGCAATACAAAGCACAAAACATATAGTGGCAAACCAGCCAACACATGGCCGAGTAAAAGGTTATCAATGCCATTGCCCACATTGTGCCACACACCAAGCCCTCATTCCGGGTTGACTCGGTGCCCTCAGTGCTTTTTATCTCCAGAGAAGAGCGTAAAGAACCGACAAATCCTTCTGTTTAACTTGTGCCAGGTAATAGTTTGGACAGTGAGAGCACACGTTTTGTGTTAACAACTCCGGCCTTCGAGCTAACAGTACAAACTGTGAGAGCATTTTGCTGCTCCTTCAAGATTGATGGTACCGCAACACATCCAGACTTTCCACTGAGTTTCTGAGCATCTTCAAGGACTAGGTCTTCCTCATCAGGCAGAAAGCCTATCCAAGAGGTTATTTAACTTTGAAAGCAATGTGGTCCTTTCATTTCGGTTTGGAGGCGATACTGTTTGGGAGTTTAATAAAAGTCCACCTGTGGTAGGACTTCAGAAGACACATTCTTAGATGTACAGAAAACACATTCTTGGATGTACAGGGCTCCAATGCTTAGGTTTGGCCTGAACTACCCAAAAGGGTTTGGTAGCTATGGTCAAGCAGCCAGGCTTGGTCTAAGAGTGAGAAGGGCTGTAGTTGATTACAAAAACCTTTGGGCACACTTATAGTCAAGGAAACGCACACTGTAGTTATATGGTTATTTATCATATGTACTAGGACAATGTTAAAATGGATCTATGATTAAGCCGGAAAGAACATTTTTTACATTTTTGTTTCTTTTAATGCATATTGCTGCATATATATGTGGGGGGAGCCACGGCAGTCCCCTCCCCACATTTATTATTACTCATACCCACCCCCCATTTGTGATGTCATCTTTGATGTCGTGGGTGTTAGTCTTAGCAGTGCACAGTGGTGGCGCGAGTTATGGTTGCTTAGCTGACCATAACTGGCGAATTCCAAGGGTTTTCCGGTTTTACTTGGAACCATAACGTCCCTTTAACAAAGTTTTTTCACTGAATTTCATAGGTTTTTAGTAGCGCAACTTAACCAGAACGTCCTTTTCAATGGAGGAAGACCACTAGCATCCTAGGTTCTCAAAGTGGGAACCTGGGGTGGTTAAAAAGATTTTTCTTCCCAAACCGGGACGCTGCAGGCAAGCGTCCCGGTGTAGGAAGGAAAATCTTTTACCAAGATAGACACCAGGAAAAGGGAAGGCAGGGTGTATAAAGAGAACACAACAGGGCATCGGCGGGGGTCGGGAAGATCAGGAGAGAGACACGGGGCATGAGCAGGGGGTGGAAAGAAGGGAGACACGGGGCATGAGCGGGGGGTGGAGGGGAAGAAGGGAGACATGGGGCATGAGCTGGGGGTGGGGTGGGGAAGAAGGGAGACACGGGGCATGAGCAGGGGGTGGGGGGAAAGAAGGGAGACGCGGGGGGTGGGTGGAACAAGAGGTCAACAAGGGGCATCATAGTAGGGGGGACAAGAGGAAGACACGGGGCATGAGCAGGGGGTGGGGGGAACAGGAGGAAGACACGGGGGATGAGTGGTGGAGGGGGGCAACAGGAGAGAGATACGGGGCATGAGCGGGGGCTGGGGGGAACAGACACGGGGCATGAGCGGGGGGTGGGGCCAACAGGAGAGAGACACGGGGCATGAGCGGGGGGGTTTGTATGTCAGGAGACAAACAAAAACACGGACATGAGTTCGTGCGGCAGATCCCGCAGCAACTTAACCATAACTACATGGCCACTACCGTGGCCATGTTATAATACTCAGTTCAATAGTAGACCTTTAGATTGTAAACCGGTAAGTATAGATTTGCTTCAGGTTAGCAAATCATTAATCAACCAACATTTACTTAATTAGCAATGAGGGTAGGTAGGCAAGAGCCCAAACCTATCTGAGGAATGACTGTCTCAAAAGTCAGATGCGGACACTGGGGGACCTATGACCCTTAGGCGGCAGAACAAAGGAAGGCTGACACTGTCAAATATCAGAAGAAGCGTTTTCGTAACAAATAATGGAATTGGATTCAAGGGGTTCAGGGTGGCTAGATAGGCCACCTGAAGGATTTCAGCCTCCAGGACAGATGTCCTTGGGCCTGGAAGAATGCGGTTGGGTCGTTCACCCCAACGTGACTCTGGAAGCTCAGGAGGAGCGAACGCAACACAACTGCCCAAGTACCAAGGAGTTGGACAGTACCTTATATGATGAAGAACGATGCGACCATGTCAGGTTCCCCTTTAATCTGCAGGCTAGGAAGGGACCCTGGAAGTGTAATGGAGGGATGAAAGCTAAACTGAAAATGTTGTTTAAATAGAGAAGTTTGCCCAGGCTTAGTTTTCCTTAACTTTCCTATTGTAGCAGGCAGGTGTGAGCCCAGCACAAGATGGTGGAGATTCCCAGAGCAGATTGGTTGGACAGCAGCAGCGAGGTAGTTCGAAATCCTGTCTGATTCTAAACTCTTTCATTCAGCCATCTATCCGTGAAGGTTACAGAACCTAGAGCTCCAGAGAACTTCAATGTAAATGCATGCCACGAAAAAAGTCAATTATAATGAAGATTAGAACAGAGCAAATGAACGTCAATTGAACTTCAGCAGCTGCAAAGCTAAGTGACTTTAAAAAAAAAATGTTAAAGTAACCTTTAAAGCGTAAAAGCGAAAGCATACAAATATTTCCTTTAAAATACAGAGTAACGATTCATTTAAAATAAAAATTACAGCTTATAAAACACAAAAACTAATTTGTAAAAATAAAAGAAAGGAAGGTAAAAGACCATGACAACGGAAAACACACTTAAAGTACGTATCAAGTTGATCTTGTTACCCTTTCATCTGTGTCAAAAATGTCTTTTTAGGAATTGAATCTCGGCAACCATCCAATTATGACCATAAGAATTCATGATAAGCTGCCATACTCTTTCAGTCTGGACCTGGGCATAAGGTTAAATGAGGTCTCCACAATGACATTAGTGGTGAGGCTAATGATCTATAATTCAGCAATAGGTGGCGTAAATTCTCCACCTCTTAGGGCAGGGAACAGAAGCAACATATTCTCAAATCTCTGAATTTTATTCCAGGCACCCAGAATTTCTTTTGTGTAGATCAAATTCAGTCTTAACCTCATCACCCTTGACCGCCATGATCTACCAGGTGACCTTTTCAAGTATTCAGGGCAAATTCCGACTCGTCTAATATCAATCAGCAAGTCAGCATATAGGTGATGTGACCTGACTTTACCGATTGTGTCGATCCGGTCCCACTCTCTCCTTTTCAATTGCGTTGGATTTTGACAAACTGTCTCTTTCAAAATGTCATACCTCTCACAATTCAGATAACACTGTTTCCCAGACTGTAAGGCGACCAAAGACGACTTGTGTAGCAATTATTTTAACATCCACCAAATTGAGCCCACCTCAGCAGAGACAATGTTTTCAACAGTGAGAGGTTTGTCCAGTATAGGTAAAATTGAATGTATGACAACTTCAGCTCATAGAGGATAACTGCTGCCGGGACACCGTTAGGGAGGTGTAAGACCTTCCCCAAGAACATACCCTCCAGGGCATCACAAGCCAATAAAGTAGGGCGGCCCCAGTTATCACCCCCTTAAGTTATAGATGTTAAAACATTCGTTTTATAGAATTTAAGGACAGGACTGAAAGAAAAATGGCCACATTTCCAGCTTGCAGCACAAGCTTGAGTTGCGAGCTTTAGCATCTTGGACCATTGGTAGCTTTGAAGCTCTGTTTTCTTATGAAGTTCAAGTAATCTGCATCCCAAATAACAGAAATTCGAAGACTTTACTAGGGGCATACTACTGATGTTCCATCAGAAGCTCTTGTACTTTCATCCCCGGTCTAAAGGTTAATATCTGTGATTTTGTTGTATTGATACTTAGGTGATTTAGTTCCGTGTATTCAGCCAGGGCATGGAGCTTATAATGCAAACTTATTGGCGTGTAATCAAAAAGAGCAAGGTCACGTAGAGTAAATAATCCAGACTAATGTGGGTTAAATTCAGTGAAAAACTGCAGATGCCTTCAAAGACCTCAGCAAGGTCTGAGAGGTAGAGGCTGAAGAGTAAAGTGGCCAATACACAACCCTGCTTAAGGCCACACGTAGTCCCAAATGGTGATGACCAATTTGCCCTGGGCATTCAGGTGCACTCTGATAGAGGTATCAGAGTGTAGGGCCACAAGGATCTGGTGAGCGGGACAGCCTGATTTTCTGAGTTTTGACTATAGACTGGTTCGGTCAATGCTGTCGAACGCCATGTAGACGGGTCTCGACCTCCCAATGCTTTTTTTTCTTTAAAATACCCGGAATAAGATGTTTGCATTCTTGCCCGTCCCCTTCCTAAAGCCTGTTTGAAGCGGGTCCAGGCTGCCTTCACCCTGAGCTTAGTCTGTTAATTCGGCCAACACTATACATAATGCTTTGGGCCTATAGTTACAAGGGAGCCAGCGTTGTCCCTTTTTGAAAATTGGTACAATAATGGACTGACGATGTTTTCAGCAAGGTTGCTCTAGATGTAATTTTGTTGAAAACTAAGCCCAGAATATGCGCCCACAGTTTGGGATTGAGTTTTAAGGCTGCATCATGCCCTGGGGCACATGAATTCTTACTGCGGGTGATTAAAGAGACTATTTGCTCCTCTGAGAAGGCCAGATGCCATTGGCCTGATGTTGGTTCCAAGCGAGGACCCCCCCAAACTCCCCTCCCAGTGTCACCTTTGTGAACTTGCGTAAAGTGTGGGGCTCTGTTGTGCATGTAGCTGGATGGCAGCTTATATGTGAGCACTGATGGTGAGCCCAGGTTCTGGATGACATAGTGCTTGAAAATTACCCGGTTCTGCTCACTTTTGAACAACAGCGGCGCATGAAGTGCCCGGGGGGACCTCTGTCCCAAAAATTGTGGCAATCGGCTAGACGGTTCCTGAGTTATGACCGTCTGAAATTTGCAGCCACTGGGACCACCACAATCACTTTTGTGAGGATGCCCGCTGCCGGGAGTGGCATGAGAGGAACGCTGCATACATAGCACAGATGACTGCAGGATCAACCTGTCGGGAAAAACGGACCGGCCAGGGTGCGTTGACAACATCTGTGGATATGTACAGTGGAAGAGCAGTGCTCTGGTTCCGCTCGCGCTGAGACGTGCGGCCTCTAGACACCGTGAATGAGGGCCTGCACTGGTGGGATACAGCGGAGGCCACCAACCACTCCGACATTTGCACCGCCTAAGCGAACATTACTGGATGGTGCCCAGCGAGTGACCCTGGCCGGGACGCCCCTCAGCGGCACGTGGACCCGTTTCCCGACCTCCCTGCCCAACATGAGCCCCTTCACGAAACAAGGTAGGAGAGGCAGGGGGACAGGAGAACCCCGATGGGCGGCCCCAGGCATTGGGGGAATGTAGAACTTTAGACCTCCACTCCCGCACAAGGGGCAGTCCCCCCACCCCCTCTGCTGTACAGCACAAGGAGCCACTGGGAAGGATACGCACTCGCACATGATCCTGATGCCTGCGCAGGCACGGTAATGAAGCATGCGACGAGTGCAATATCCCGGACATAAAGGAGGTGAATTATAGAAACAGACCACAAAAAGGATTCTTTTGTAATCTGGCCAACGTGGAGCCATCATAAGCAAGCGTCTGCAGCCCTACTCGAGCAGACTGCAAAAGACTGCGCACTGCTTCGTCGTTCTGTCTCCATAAAGGCTGAAGCGCAGGATCATCCGCCGCAGCATGGACTTTCTACTTCAACACAGCGGAAACGTCATCTGCAGTCGGAGGCGGCAGATACACTATTAGGTAAACGGAGAATAGCCCAGTGCTAACAAGGCAAGGACCCCACAACTTTTTTTTTGTTTCCAATCTCTCTCTTCTCCCCCTTCTCAATCTGGATTCCACCCTCAGCACTCTATAGAAACTGCACTCGCCTCTGTTCTCAACTCCCTCCTTAGAGCCCGCTACTCTAAGCAATCCTCTGTACTCGTCCTCCTTGATCTGCCTGCTGCCTTTGATCATGTTGATTACTCCTTACTTCTCAACACTCTCTCTTCCTTCGGCTTCAAAGGCCCTGTTCTTAACTGGCTCTCTTCCTACCTCTCCAACCGTTCTTTCACTGTCTCATGGGGTGGACGTACCTCCCATTCTTTCCCCCTCATCTTCGGCGTTTCCCAAGGTTTTGTACTGGGCCCTTTCCTTTTCTCTATTTACACTGCCGTTCTCGCCACCATCATCTCTTTCAATATCTCTCACCTTTTCTATGCTGATGACACTCTGCTCTTTCTATCTTTATCATCTTTCACTCCTGACATCCACCACAATCTTTCTTACTGACTTACCTCTATCAAAAACTGGATGTCGTCGCACTTTCTCTCCCTCACTCCTGATAAGAATGAAGTCTTATTCTTTCCTTCCACTTCGCCTTCCTCCTTCACCCCCCCATCTTTCATTCTCTTCCACCCCTCTAATCTCCCTATCTCTGATCATGCATGTAATCCTGGCCTCCATCTCGACTCTTCCCTTTTCCCACCATATTTCTCTTACCTCTCCCGCCTGTCGCTTCCACCTCTTAAATATTCGCAAAATCTGTCCCTCTATCACCTTCTATGCCACCAAACTCTTAATCTCTTCTCTCATCTCACGTTTTCTATTGCTCCACTCTTCCCTTTGGCCTCCCTGCCTCTCATCTAGCTCCCCTTAAATCTCTCTATCATTCTGCCATTCGCACCCTTTGCCTCCTCTCTCCTCTCAACTCCATTTATTCTTCCCTCTCTCAACTTGGCTTGGTTCCCTTCCACTCAACTTAAATTTAACTTCCTCTCTTCATGATCTCGCTCCTCCCTACCTTTCCTCACTCCTCTCATTCTACTCCCCCTCTCGCCCCCTCCGATCTGCTGATCTCTTCTTACTCACTGTTCCCCCTCCTCCTTTTGCCCCTTCTCGTTTCCTATCCTTTCAGCTCCTTGCCCCCCTATAGTGTAACTCTCTACCTCTCTATCGGATCCATTTCCTCATACCCCTCCTTTAGTTCCTCCTTGAAATCATATTTCCTTCATTCCCTGTCCTGTTAACCGCCTCAATTTTCTCTTTCTCCCTCTCTCCTGTTTTTCCTTCACTGCCCTAGGTAAATTGTTCTTTATATTGTCTTGATGGTTTGTCTCATGTTTTGCATTTATGCTTCCATTTATGCAATGTATCCAGTTGTTGTAATGTAAAGCACTTTGGAGTAAAGCGCTCTATAAATGTAATAAATACAAATACAAATTTATTTTAGTTACATTCTTGAGGCATATCATAAGGGGAGTCTTTAAGGCACACGCCAAGATTACCTGCCGGCCAGGATCCATGGAATGTTACGGGAAGCCCTCCTATGAAACGGACGGAGTAAACCAGGGGACCGTTGTGTGAAGTGGGGCAAATGGCAAGTGCTGATTCTGCACTGATACATTTGGCTGGGCACCAGGTACCGGAACGAATGCCCTGAACTGACAGCAGTGTGGTGTTATTGGCTTAGATACATAGAATGCATTCAGGACACACACTGCAGGCGTTGCAGCTCCAAGCATCTGGATCGGCTTGTGCCCGCAGACAGGGTGGCGCCAAATCCGTGCAGACCCTGATCAGGTCAAGGAAAACGTAGATACGGCCACCACGCCCTGGCCACACCAGGCCACGCCACCATTCCGATGGGGACCTTGCCGATTTACTATTTAAAGACACAGGCTTGGAGCTGATCTGAGACACTGGTACATCAGCCCACACAAATATACGCTTGACCCCCACTGTATGATGCCTAAAGGGGCGGCCGCCAAGAAGAGCCAGACCATGGACAGATTGACTAAACCCGCCCCCAAGTCAAGCAACACGAGCAGTTAGGGCGCTGCTAGCTCGGAGGCAGCAGCAATTAATGATCCCGCTCCCCCATGGATCTACAAAGTATGTTCACTTCGATGCATTAGGTATTCGCGGCTTGAATGACAAACTGGACTGCATCAACATTAACGTTACGATAAGAGCTCAGCTGGAAAAGGCCAAACATAAAATCACTGACACTAAAACAAAAATTGGGACAGCCAAAGACGCCATCGAAGTGCTACAAAACACAGTGACATCGCCTGAGCAATCAAGGATCTAGCGTTGATGAGAGATCCTTTGATGTGAGGGGTCTCTGCTGGCGGGGCGAGCAGAAGAGGGGAAGGTATAGTCGCATGAGGAGGATCTGTATGGTTCGTGTTGGGGAGGGTAGCGTTCAGAGATATTTGTTTGGTAGATGAAGTCTTAAGTGAATGGGAGTACCTAGGTTTAGTGCAAGAGCTAAGTCTAGTATTTCTAATTGTGCCGAACATCCCAAAATACATTTATTTTGTTTATTTATTTGGATTTGTATAGCGCACTAGCAGCCCGGGGGCATCGATGCGCTGGTTCAGAGAAAGTTTGTTACATGGTTGAGCTACTGGTTACATGACGGTGTAGCGTTAGGGTGAATATGACAGCAGTAACAATATTTACAGTAATTTACAAGTTATGGAGGTATTTACAGTAATTACTGGAGTTATTCAGGAAACATTAATTGGGAGATGGGTGTTAGGAAAAGCGTGAGATAGCGTGAGATAGCGTGTTAATTGCCTTGCAGAATGCTAGGTTTGATGTTATCCCTCTGAGGTGTGGTGGTAGTTCATTCCAGTGGGAGGCCACGATAAATGGAAAGCTGGCACCTGGAGACCTTGGCTACTGTGATGCGGTTGGTGTAGGGTGTTCTGGTGGCTTTGGTAGTGTGTGGTCTAGATATTCTTTGGGCTAGGTATAGGGGGGCAGTATGCAGGCATTTGTGAGTGATGGCGAGGATTTTGAACATTACCGTCTTTGATAGGGAGTCAGTGGACTTGTTGCCTGATGGACGTTATGTGGTCTCGTTTAGGGATGCCAATGGCCACTCTGAGTGCTTTATTGTGGACCAACTGGAGTTTGTCAATGTGCTTGTTGGAGGTGCTGGCTAAGAGGGCGTTGCAGTAGTCCAAGCGGGAGCCAGTTATGGATCGGGCTAGGTTAAACAGTTTTCTTTGGAGAGGAAGGGTCTGGCAGCCGTGAGTAGTTTCGCATAGTAGGCTGCTCCGGACGCGATTGCGTTGATCTGTCTCGACATAGAGAGGTTGGAGCCAAGTACACCCAAAGTGTTTTAACCGCTTGGGAGACAGAGATTTTAGCATTGTCGATGGTGAATGTGCTATATTTGTCGTCAAGTTTCATAAGGAGTCCAGTTTCGTCCCCATTCAGACAAAGCCAGTTTTGCACCATCCAAGTTTGGATGGTGGTGTAAATTGAGTCGACGGTTTTGGTGTCAACTTCGTAGTCACCTGAGTGGGATGAGTATCTGCGTGTCATCTGCGTAGTTCATGTATGTGATGCCTAGGACGTCAAGGATGTAGATAAGTGGCCTTGTGAAAATGTAGTACAGGGTCCAGCAAATGCAGGAGCCCTGTGAGACGCTGCATTTTAAGATGTTGGGGTGTGCACAGGTTTGGTTGGAGAACACCTTCATTGTTTGTTTATTCATTTATATTGCGCGCCAGACCCGACGGTATGAGGGCGCAGGAGCAGCAAGGTTATTCTCAGCTTGGTTACAGTGCTGTACATTAATTAGTTTTCAAAGGTAGCGGACACTTGAGAGTTCGCAGCTACTGCTTTTACTCACTGTGCCTTTCACAGATGGGAAATATCCATTTGCATATCAGTCTTTGTCCTTCCCAGGGGCAGACCAGCACCGAAATGCAATGGCAATTCCAACCTGAACGAGAGTACCACCAGCAACCCCATACACGTGTTTCACCCTTGTTGGGGATCATCAGTGAGGTGAAGTTGCTGCCTCTCTAAGCACAGTGAGAGGGAGACCACGTCTGGTTGCCCCCAGGAGACCTAGGGTTACCAATCCCAGGTTCCTTGAAATTTAGTTTGCAAAGGTAGCGGGCGCCCCTCTCTCGACAGAACAAGGCCTGATAACCTGTTCAGTGGTTATTAACCACTTGAGAGTTCGCAGCCACTGCTTTTACTCACTGTGCCTTTCACAGATGGGAAATATCCATTTGCATATCAGTCTTTGTCCTGCCCAGGGGCAGTCCAGCACCGAAATGCAAGGGCACCTCACTGATGATCCCCAACAAGGGTGAAACGCGTGTATGGGGTTGCAAATGGATATTTCCAATCTGTGAAAGGCACAGTGAGTAAAAGCAGTGGCTGCGAACTCTCAAGTGGTTAATAACCACTGAACAGGTTATCAGGCCTTGTTCTGTCGAGAGAGGGGCGCCGCTACCTTTGCAAACTGTACATTAATTACATTGTGAACATAGGTTGATACAGTTGCGATGGATGCAGTAATATACAATTTACTGGTATACATGATTACATGATTAGTAAAGGCGAGGTCAGTTATTGGTCATTATCCTTTAACCACTGAATGTAGCTACGCCTAAAGTGGGGATAGGTTTGAGGTGTCCTAAGGGAGGGTGGTAAAGAGTTCCAGTATTGGGCTGCTTTCACATGGAAGCTGTTGCCGCCCATTTTGGTTCGATTGAATCTGGGAACTGTAAGTAGGTTAGCATTCGTGGATCTAGTGGGCCTGTGAGGGGTGTATCTTTTTATTCTGTCGGCTAAGTAGCGGGGGGCTGCATTATTGAGACATTTGTGTGTTAAGGAGGCTACTTTGAGCAGGATTTTGTCGGTGGTGGTAAGCCAGTTGTGAGGTCTCCTTATGTTGGAGATGTGTTCTCTCTTGGGGATGCTGTGTGCTGCTCTGAGAGCATTGTTTTGTAGGGTCTGGATTTTATTGGTTACCTGTTTGCTGGCTCCTACGTAGAGGGCGTTACAATAGTCCAGTTTTGATAATACAAAGGCTTTGGCTAAGGTAATCCAGTTCTGAGTGGATAGGAAAGGCTTGGCTGCTCTTGAGGAATGACTCAATCCAACCGATGGCTTCTTGGGGAAGTGAGCGGCCGAGTCCAAGTGGTTGCATACATTTTGGGATCTACTAGATCTAATGCTGCGGAGAGGTCTAGGAGGAGTAGTAGAGCAGTTTTCCCATTATCTCCGAGTGTCGATTTGGGCCTTAAGATCAATGAGAGCAGTTTCAGTCCCATGTTGGGGTCTAAAGCCTGATTGCCAGATTCCCAGGAGGTGGTTTTGTTCAAGATATTTTTGTATTTGTAGATAGGCAGTCTTATCTAATAATTTGAGCAGGAAGGGGACGGTGGTGATGGGTCTGTAGTTAGTGGGTATGGAGGGGTCTAGTGAGGCGCTTTTGAGTAGAGGGAGGACCCACAATTCTTTGATTGTTGGGGATGATGCCTGAAGAGAATTAGGTGTTAATGAATTTGGTAATGAATGGTGAGAGGTCTCTTGCCGTGTCTTTAATGATTTGTGCGGGGCAAGGGTCACCCTGGCAATTAGACGGTTTAAGGCTGAGGATGATTTTTTCCACTTCTAATGTAGAGACTTTGTAGAAGCTGAAACGGGTGGGTGGGTGGGTTGGGTGAGGGGTTCTGAGGTGTGGAGCGTGGGGGAGTGTTGGAAGAGTTAGTATAGTTGGTTAGGGATTCTTTCTTGTCTTTCACGCATGTGTCAGGGACTAGGACAGAAGTTTCTAACTCTTTCATAATAGAAAACAGTTCCTTTGTGCTGGATTTGGCTTGTGAGATTCTCTGGTTATATGATTCTTGTTTAACGAGGATGATTTATTTTTTGTATGAGGAGACTATTTTGTTGAGGATCAGCTTGTTAGTATCTGTAGGAGATTTTCTCCAAGTTTGTTCCTTTATGCGTTTCTCCAGTCTGAGAGCTTTTAGGTGGGTAGAGAACCAAGTGTTCAGGTGTTTTTTTGGCTTACATTTTCTCAGTTTGAGGGGTGCAATGGAGTCTAAGGCTGAGCGCATGCAGTTATTGTAGCTTTCTACCAGTTGGTGGGGGTTGGAGGTAGCTGAGAGTTGGTTCAAGGTCGGTAGGATGAGGGGGATGAGTTTTGCAGCTGTGGTATTTTTCTTGCTTCTCGTAGGGATATCTGTGGCAAGTCAATTATTAGTGATGGGGCTTGTGGCTTCAAGGTTGAAAGTGAGGTGGGGGGTCAGACCATGGTTGAGGGGTATTAGCAGTGATGGAGGTCGCACAGTTGTAGTCTGCTACCCAGTCAAGGGTTCTCCCTTTGTTGTGGGTAGGGGTGATACTCTTTGGGTAAAGCCTAATTCTGAGAGGTTATTGTTAATGAGGGTGCCCTGGATCTTTGAGGCCTAGGTTGAAATCTCCTAGAAGGAGACTCTGGGAAGTAATTTTTAGGTTGTTGGTGAGGTCTTCCTCGAAGGAACCTAAAGGACCAGGAGGTCTGTAGAATAAGTGGATGTTGATGGTTTGGGAGTTGGCAGTGGGAAGCTTAGCTGTGGGAGATTCACACGAAGGGAGGAGGTTTGTGGTGTCAAGTCTAATGTTTAGGTGTGTTTTGGCAACTATGGCGAGGCCTCCGCCTCTGGAGTCTGCTCGGAGAATACGATAGTCATCAGGGATGGCTAGTGAGAGAGCTGGGCCAGCGACTGCATGGAGCCAGGACTCAGTGAAGGCTAGGAAATCTAGTCCATCTGCAAAAATAAGGTCTGCTATATCTGTGGCATGGGCTACTACAGATCGTGCATTAATTAGGGCGCCTCTTATGGGCGTGGAGATAGTTTTGGTACAGGTGGGTATAGTGGTTAAGTTGTGAGCCTTGTGCTTGGTCATAGTATTAGTTAGGCTATACTTGGGTATGTCCGTAGGGCGGTTGGTAGGGGTGACTGTGTACATAAGTGGGGTCCAGTTAGTCAATTTAGACTGGATGGAATCCCTGGCTCAAGGTTCATATAGTTTGGGTAATCTGGCCCGTAGTTTGGCTTTTCTAGCGGTGAGTCTGCATGGTGTAGTGAGACACATAATGAGAGGGGGAATGTTGCCTGTGGAGGCAGAGCTAAAGGTAGGGCTGGGGTGGCCGGATAGATGGATGAGGTGGAGAATTACACTCAGCAATGCTGAGTAGATGCCTCGGAGGTACAGATGGAAGGACAGGTAGCTACTAGGTGCATCTTAGATGCAGAATAGAATAGTAGGGTGGTATTCAAAGGCAGGGCAGCTGGGTACCAGAATGCAATAATCCAGTGCAGCAGTCGGATAGGGGGTAGGTGACTACTAGGTTACTAGGCAGCGTTCTGTCAAGGATGGCAGTGGTGATATTTGCAGGGCAGTGCAGCAAGGTGCAGAATGCAGTAATCAATGGAGCAGTCGAAAATGACAACTTTGTGGCAGTTTTAGCGATAAAAGGTTTGGCTAAATTCAGATCTCACAACCTGGACTAGGGTACAGTGTGCAGACAAGTCGTAGCAAATATGGCAACCTGTCTAGATTCGAAAATCACAATCTGGGTAAAATACAGCAAGCAGACAAGTAATGGCAACTATGGCATCAGGGTCTGACTATTGGAATGGCCTGTACAGACAGGTAGGAGCGATAACAATAGCGTTTAAGCTAAGAGCAGCAAATTATAAAACCTGGCTGCAGTTTCCTGATGTATACTAGGTAGTGCAGAGCCGGTCGCAAGTGGACAACATATAAGGATCATATTGCCAATGAACAATGCTACTGGATACAGGCAGGCAAGTTAGGAGAGGGAAACAGGGAAACGTGAGATACACGCATACTATCTAGACCAGAAATGCATGTCCTTGAGGGCAGAAGTGTTATAATGGTGACATCAGGCGGCCAGCTTTAGCAGTAAAAGGGTAACAGTTTGCGACCTGTTTAAAGTGGTAAAGTATAAGTTCTTACATGGGTCTGAGACCGTTGTACGCCAGGTGCAGTTAGCAGCTTGGTGAAGCGAGTAAATAATGACTTTGGAACAAAGTTTTGCAGTGCGTGCAGGTGATGCAGGGGTGCGGGCGGAGGTCTAAGGGTCGCAGCCCTGGGCTCCCTGCGGCTCCAGACAAGCTCACGACAGGGAAGGTGCCTTATGCTGTGTGCCTTGTTGTGTGGCCTGGCTTCAGTCTGCCGGCTCGCAATTGGGCAAGAAGAAGGTGATGTTGTCCAATCGGGACACTCCTCAGCCTGGTGTTGTGGTTCAGGCAGAGAGAGTTTTTGGAAAATGGCGAGCGGCCATTTTGGAGTGTCTTGCAGCCTTGTGGCAAATGCTGGTGTATTTCCAGTGAAAGAGGATTTATGGGCAATTTCAGTACTTTTGAAGCACAAATGGGCATCTCGGCAGCAGGAACGAATTGATGCAGGGAAGCAACAATTTTAGAGAAAAAAAAAAATTAAAAACGCTATTGCAGGCTGGAGCGTTCTAAATGCAGGGGTAAAAGCCAGTCGGCCTACCTGCAGTCAGGATGCATTATTGGCTGACTCTGGTGAACACTGCTCCTGCAGTGGGGTGGGAGGGAGCTCCAGCTCCTCCACAGGGTCTAGGCGCGAGTGAGTTTCCAGGGGCTTGACAGGGAGGTGCCATAAGCTGTGAGCCTTGTTTTGTGGGCTGGCTTGAGCCTGCCGGCTCGCAATTGGGCAAGAAGACGGTGCGGTTGTCCAATCGGGACACTCCTCAGCCTGCTTTTGTGGTTCAGGCAGAGAGAGTTTTTGGAAAATGGCTAGCGGCCATTTTGGAGTGTCTTGCAGCCTCGTGGCAAATGCTGGTCTATTTCCAGTCAAGGAGGATTTCAGGGCAAAAATCAGGGCAATTTCATTGCTCTGTCTTTGAGGAATGAGGTGATCCAAGCTATGGCACAAGGGGAGAAGTTGGCAGCAGAAGATAAGCGGTGACAGTGTTGTGGTCAACTAGGTTGAACGCTGCCGACGGGTCTAGGAGGAGGAGGATGGCTGGTATGCCTTCATCTCTTCTGTCATCCATTTGGTTTTTTAGGTCTAGTAGTGCTGTTTCGGTCCCGTGTCCTGGGCGGAAGCAGTACTGGCGTAGAGCAAAACGTTTGTTAGCTTCTATGAATTTTGGTATTTGGAGGTATGCTGCTTTATCCAATATCTTTAAAAGAAACTGAACTGTGGTGATTGGCCTGTAATTAACAGGGTTTGTTGGGTCAAGCGTTGGCTTCTTTAGGAGAGGGCAAGCTCATGCTTCCTTAATTCAGGTTGGGACATGCCCAGTGGCGAACAAGGCGTTATGAAGGCAGCGAGAAAGGGGGCAAGGGTGGGAGTACATTCTTTGAGCTGTGCAGGGGAGATGTCCCCTTTACAGTTGGATGGTTTGACCAAGTTCAGAAGATCAATGACTTCCTACTCTTACGTTCTGTCCCCTTTCCTCCATACTGCTTAGGAGTCCCTTCCAAGGGACTGGAAACTGAACCTTTCTCAACAGAAAAAACCTTCTTCCCCTTTAAATTTAGAGGCGCGCAGTGTGGCCCAGGGACCATGCGCTGCCCTGACCGTTCAGGTCCTTGTACCAGCACGTGCACCAATGCTGCTGCAGCTACCGGCCTTCAGGCCTTTGGAATCCTTGGATCCTCCCGGTTGCAGTGTTGAGGGACCGGAAGGTTCTTGCACCGGATTACCATTCGAGGGGCTCCGCCCTTGTACCGACAATATGGCCGAGGGGCTACGCGTTAGTACTGGAAATACGTCCGAGTGTGCGCATAAGTGCAGCTCTACTGGCCCATGGGTCGAGGGTGTTGCACCTACTGGGCCCGAGGAGCAGGGTAGGCCTCGTGATCCACACCAAGAGTCTTGGAGGAGGCTGGGCCCAGTGAGCCGACCAACACGTGGCAGGGAGCTCGACAAGATGGCCGCCGCGCCAGACAGAGGCACCCGTCCTACGCCATTCCAGGAGTTCGGTGAATGAGTGTCAAGGTAGGACTGGCCTCAACCAGGTACGTACGTGACCTACAGCCTATCCTTCTTTTGCGCAGGGTAGCTTCCCACTGCATCCATATGGGCAGGGTATGCAGCAGCTCCAGCAGCTCCCAGCTATCTCGTCAGTACCCCCTACCACCTCTCCGGCCAGTGAAGAGGGGTTCTCAGGCTCATGAAGTCACCTCGGATGGGGGTTATCCTCAAGGACGCCATCAGGGAAGTCCTCCCTACGATGCTAGTGGCACCACAAGCGCCTCTGCTGGCGCCCCCGGCGCAGCCGCTGCCTCTGGCCCTCCCCCCCAGCTGATTCCTCGGGTGGCTCAGTACCAGCCTCCGCCTCCACCTTCTCAGCCTCCGGCCATGGTCACTGTACCCCAGCCTCTGGCTCCAGCTACTACGCCCCCTCCACAGGATCCTCCTGATCACAGGATATGGATGATGAGGAGGATCTGGACACGCCATCCTCAGCCAGGGCCTTCCACGAACGTCTTGCAGGGATGGTGGTGTACCTGGGCCTACCCCAACCCGAGGTTGAGCAGAGGGGGTTCTTGCTGAAGTACTCACGCAACGCCAAAACTGGGATTCCACTGCAAACCGATGTAGTCTCCCTGGCCAAGAGGGTTGGCTCAAGCCTCAATAGTTCCAGCCGGTCAATCGACGCTTGGACGCCAAGTACATGCAGATGGAGGGGGATACTGTTGCTGTCGGCCCACCCTCAGCCACATTCCTCGGTGAACGCTGCAGCATCACTATACTCCAAGCCGCAGTCGTCCCCTGCCGCCGCCTCTGCGACGCTGCTAGGCAAGGAGAAGATGATCTTGGAGGCTTACGGGAAGAAGCTTTATTCCAACGTGTCATTGCATCTCCGTCAGGCCAACGGCGATGCCATGCTGGCTGCCGCTAATCAAAGGTTATGGCAGGAAATTGCAGACTTCCTTCCGGAACTCCCTACACAGAGCCAATCAGAGCTGATGGCGCAGGACCTCATGGAATCCACCGTGGGCCATATTGACACCTGTGGCCGTGCCATCTGTTTTGCCAAGGACATGAGAAGAACAGTCTAGCTCCGGGCAACGCATATTAGGTCTACTGTTCGGGGGGTGGAGGGGACCTCTTCCACGGACAAAGAGCTGGACAAGAAGACAGCTCACAAACAGCCAAGTCTTTATCCATCTTGACAAAGACCATGTCCAAGTCATACACCCAGTCACACCAGCGCTCCGACAGGGGGCATATGTACCGAGGGTTCCACAGCTTCCAGGAACGGAGATCCAGGCAGTCTGACCGCTCACTGTCTCAGAACCAGCGCAAGCAACAAAAGGGGGGGGAGGGCTTTTTCCAGTCCCCCTCTTCCGTGACAGCCTTTGAGGGAAAGAAGGCATGACACGTCCCTCCGGGTCCACGTCCCTCCAGTGGGGGGCAGGCTTGCTCTCAATGCACATTTCTGGTGCCAGAATTTCGTGGACCCCTGTATCCTCTCCATTGTACCCATGGGGTACCAGCTACCCCTCCCTGCCTCTCCTCCCTCCTCACCTCCACTCCCTCAAGTTGGGACAGCAACTCTTCTGGCCGAGATCCGGTCGCTCGTAGAAAGCCAGGCAGTGGAGGAAGTCCCAGCCTCCCAGCGAGGCTTGGGCTTTTACTCCAGGATTTTCGCCATACAGAAGAACCACCAGGCAGGCCCAAGAGTTGTGCTGTACCTCTCCACCCTCAACCTCTCCTTACCCCTGCAAAAATTCAAGATGGTTACGCCAGCTTTTATAGCAGAGACATTGTGCAAGGGAGATTGGATGTGCTCCCTGGATCTGCTCCCTACACGTCCCGATTTGGCAGCCCCATCGTTCTTTTTCCTTTGGTTCAGGATCATGGGCTACCATTTTCAGTACAAGGTTGGTCCTTTTTGGCCTCAACTCGGCCCCCAGGGCCTTTACCAGGCTCATGAATACAGTGGCTGCCCTCCTCGGGGCCTCCACATCTACCCATACCTTGATGATTGGCTTTTCAGGGTGTTAGGCAGAAACCTGTGCAGTTCCCTTAGGGACCACTGCAAATGTTGAAGACTACAGATGTTGGCAGTAAACCCAATTGGTAGCAGTCTGTACCACCCAGATTTATCTGGTAGCTGTGGCTGAGCAGTCAGACTTCTCTCAAGAAGAGTTAGGCAGTATATAGAGTATACACATTAGGTACAAAATTACAGCAGCACAAGCAAACACTGACCAGAGCTTTGGTATTAATGTATATAATTATTTATTTAAAAACACACTTCTAAAAATACACTGGCACTATTAGGTCAGGCAAGTTCAAACATAGTCACTAGAAATATATACACCTCCCTGATTAATTATTCAACAAGTCTTAGGAAAAGAACACCACTTACTATCAATAAAGGGGTGAGCACTTAACCAAGATGGCACGCCAATAATTATTTAAAAAGGGAGGGAAAAGGCAGAATTAGGCAAGCACACAATACCAACACTTTTAAAGAACCACAGCAAGTCAGGAAAGGCAGAGTCTACTGTAGAGCAAGAAAGTTCATAGGCCAGGCCCACTCTTGGAGAGAGCAAGGCGGAATGTGCCCAAGATCACACAGTTGAAGTACACTTTAAAAGTCTTTGCAGATAGTTCAAAAGGAGTTGGATCAGTTCAGAAAAGTTAGTTAACAGGTCCCAGGTCACCCCAGGATAGAGAGTCAAGGATTTACGGGACACCTTGCACAGTCTGTTGCAAGGGAGACCAGGCGGGACACAGTACCTGAAATGGTAAGAAAGCTCCAGCGGGGGGCAGTTGTTCCTGGCAGCGGTTGCAAGTCGGTGCTTCGTCCACGGGAAGAGAAGGTCTCGACGTGGAGGAAAGCTGGAGGTCGTTGCACTGCCAGGGAAGAAACTAGCCGCCGAGTTTCTCGGTTAAAAGGTACTACCCTTTTATTCGCGGTAGTGGTGAAGCGTGGCTATGCGGCCGCCGGGGTGCTTGGCAAGGGCGATTCGACCACGAGACGATCCAGGAAGGCGAAAAGAGGGCGAACTGGTTAACCCCACCAGTTGAAAGGAAGAAGACTCCAGGATGAAGATCTTCTCTGTCGTCGGGAAGTGGTGAGGCGGTTCAGCAGGGCTCCACCGGTGGTGTTGTCCTTGCAGGTCGGCTCAGCTTCTCCCTCTTCGGATTCTTTAGGTCCTGTGGCGACACCCATTCACCAGTCCTAGCTGTCACTCAAACATGTTAAGTGGTGAGCCGGGCGGCTCACCACTGGGCCAATCACACAAGAGTGTGACTTGAGTTGCCGAGGCAACTTAGTCTAGGGTGCCTATTCCCCCCCCTCCCACACATCCTTTAGACCCAGACAGAGTGGCACCACTTTTGGAGGCTTCTGTGGAGAAGCCCGCCAAAAGTGGAACAAAGGGCTCAACTTGGGTTGGAGTTAGAGGCGAACACAAACGCCATTTTAAAACCGAGTCCTGGCAAAAAGACCCAACCGGGGAATAAATATTAAATAAATAACCCAGCGGTATCTTTAACATTGCAACAAAAAAGTGGTGCGTTTAAAATGAATGGGAAAATCCCATAGGAAATATTCCGGTGGAATATTTCGCGTGGTAACCACTGCCATCAGCCAGAAACTCGACGAGGGGGGACTGCACAGTGCCCCCTCGAAGGACAGACCCAGGGGCAATCTAATTACCCCTACCAGTACTTCCATAGTATGATGGTTTGTACTGGTTCTGTTCACAATTTAAGATTAGTAAAGTCAATGGTTACATGCCCTGGGAGACAGTAGTCAGTCCCAGGGTATTGAGTCTATGTTTGGGGGTCACTATGTGTCATGATCTCTGCTTCCAAAAGGTCAGGGTTTTCCCAACTCCCTTGGAAGCAGATCCATAACCCAGGTTCCGAGTGCCAACCAGTCCCAATTGGGACCTTTTGGACCCAGTCCTGGCGCCAGTGGCGCCAGGCTCATAAATATGCCCAGTCCCAGCGCTGGAAGCGCCGGGCTCATAATGCTTGGGTGGACTTACCTTCAGCAGACCATGCTGCTTACTTGCCTGCCAGTTGAGCCTCTGATCCTCTTCTGTTTGGAACTACTTTTCCTGTTGGGTGGGGCTGGAGCCACTCCCTAGATTCAGAACACTGGAACTCTTCTGGAAGGCAGGAACTCTTTTCTTACCAGGAACTCTTTTCTTACTTAGGCGTGGCTGTGGAAGGAGACACCTAAGCACTACAGGAGGCTATTTAAACCACACCCGGTGGATGAATCTTGCTTTGCGTTATTCTGCAACCTCTGCAGCAGAACGCTCATCGTGTCTTCTGCATCCGGTCCTGGGCCTAAGGAAAAAGGCTTACCATCCTGAATCCAGTCTTCAGCAACACCTATAAAGACGAGAAAGAACAGGTTAGCATTCCGGCATCTGAAAGGCAAAGGCTTACCTACTCTTCGTGCGCTCTGGAGGTCTTCACACTGCATTCCGGCATCTGAAAGACAAAAGTTTACCAACTCTTCGCACGCTCCGGAGGCCTTCGGCGCTGCATCCCGCATCTGAAAGACAAAACAAGGTGCGTTTAAAGACATTGGGGAACTTTAATGCAAAATAAAAAGACAGTTAGAGCGCATAGTGAAGCAAGCAACAAGCGCTTACTTACGTGCTTCCAGGCGCTTCTATTCATCACACGGGCTCCATCTTCAACTCACTTCAGCCCGTCATCCGCCATCGCCGGAACCCTGCAAAACAAGAGACATCATTACTAAAGACTTTAAAGACATTTGAATGACTCGAAACTTACCGTTCGTGCAGTAAACGACGGACAGCAGTCCTCTGAAGTCAAGAGGCCTGCGCTACCTATCCAGTGAAGAAACTGGTTACAGCACCCTGCCCCGAGGCAGATGGAGAGCTCGGCATTCACTTACCTAAGGTGAGAGCGTTAACCTTTGGGGGTCTACAGGAGAGGAGAAGAGGAAAGAGATAGGGACACCCCGATAACCCCAGTTCATTAACCCCATATTTTCTATCTGCAGACATCTTACTCTACACGTCAGGCATACAGTGCACAGAGGTCCAGCCCAAAGAGCCAACCGGGTGCTACACATCACCTTTGAAGATACGGTAGTCGCCCAGTCAAGACCGGCGCCTCTGCGAGAATCAGGTGAGCGTTACACTATGACACCCCTGTGTTACTGTACTGAGGGTGCTGTGTAACACACATCCCAAAAACACATGAAACCCTATGGAGTAAAAGACCCCATAGCCCATAAAACACATTACAAAGTCAAAGGACATTCTTAAATCATGCCTAAGAGTGGGAGAAAAAGAGTCTCACTCTTAGCAGGAGAAAAAAAATAAACCCCAAAAATCTAGCGAAGCTGCTGGGGGACTCACTAGGTTTGGGAGATTAGCCTATAAAGAGAATTCTCCCTAACACAGGGCTACATCTCTGGAAGCGGTTCACCACTCCTCTCAGGCCCTCATAAACACGCTACACGATCTTGGTGTTAGGCAGAAACCTGTGCAGTTCCCTTAGGGACAACTGCAAAAGATTTAAGACTACAGGTGTTGGCAGTAAACTCACTTGGTAGGAGTCTGTACCACCCAGATTTACCTGGTAGCTGTGGCTGAGCAGTCAGACTTCCCTCAAGAAGAGTTAGACGGTATGCAAAGTATACTCAATAGGCACTCAGATACAATAATACAAGCAAACACTGACCAGAGCTTTGGTATCAAAGTATATAATTATTTATTTAAAAACACACAGTTGAAACACTCCAGCACTCTGATTGTAAAATATTCTAAACACAGTTACTACTATTATGATATATACACCCCTTTTTCTCTATTAGAAAATCACAGTAAAACACCACTTATTTTCATACAGAGGTGAGCGCTTAACTAGATTGCACTCTAATAAGTTTGTGAAAA
This sequence comes from Ambystoma mexicanum, assembly GCF_040938575.1. Classification (NCBI taxonomy): domain Eukaryota; kingdom Metazoa; phylum Chordata; class Amphibia; order Caudata; family Ambystomatidae; genus Ambystoma; species Ambystoma mexicanum. The sequence goes on from NC_090932.1 coordinate 1,305,052,976, forward strand.
AGGGAGGGAAAAAGACAGAATATGAAGAGGTACACCACTCTATGATTCAAGAACACTGTTAGCAAGGCAGAGAGCAAAAAGTCACTGGTGAGCCAAAGTCCAAAGGCTGGGCCCCCTCTTAGAGAGAGCAGAGCACAAATGCGTCCAAGATCACACAGTTACACTAGGCTTAGAAAGTCTTGCAGAGGGTTCAGAAAAGAGTTTAGAGAGGCTTAGAAAAGTTTAGCCAGGGTGTCCCAGGCTAACCCAGGTTCGAAAGCCGGGGGCTAAATGTACCCCGCACAGTCGGTTGCAAGGGAAGCCAGGCGGGACACGGTACCTTAAGTGGGAAGGATCCTCCAGCGGTGGCAGTTCCTGGTAGTGGGTGCAAGTTGCGTCGTCGTCCAGGGGAAGAGAAGATCTCGACTTGGAGGAAAGATGAAGGTCGTTGCACTACCAGGCAGAAACCAGCCGCGGAGTTTTCCGGTTAAAGGTGGTACCTTTGTCTCGCGGTCGTGGTAAAACGTGGTATCCCGGTTGCCGGGGTGCTTGGCACGGGCAAGGCGGCCACGAGATACGTCGGGAAAGCGAAAAGACGGTGAAACTGGTTATCCCCACCAGTTAAAGGAAGAAGACTCTCCGGCGGGAGATCTCCTCTGTTGTTGGGGGAAAAAGTGGTGAGACGGTCCAGCAGGGCTCCACCGGTCGTGGTGTCGTGGCAGGTCGGCTCAGCTTCTCCCTCGTCGGATTCTTAGGTCCTGTGGCGACTTCTGAAGTTCCAGTCCCCAAAGCCCTGCTTTTATGCAGCAAACCCCCATTCACTCAGCCTAGCTGTCACTCAAACATGGTAAGTGGTGAGCTGGCCGGCTCACCACTTGGGCCAATCAGGACGGAGTGCGACTTGAGTTGTCTAGGCAACTCAGTCCAGGGTGCCTAAATTCCCCTCCACCCCTCCTAAGTACCCCAGACATAGTGGCACCACTTTGGAGGGCTTCTGTGGAGAAGCCCGCCAAAAGGTGGAACAAAGGGCTCGACTTGGGTTGGAGTTACAGAAGAGAACACAAATGCCATTTTAGAATCAAGTTTTGGCAAAAAATACCAACCGGAGAATTAATATTAATTAAATAAACGGGCGGTATGTTCGAGGATACCGTAAATAATTAAATAAAGATAGTAGCCTAAAACAATGGGAAATCCCATAGGAAAATATTTGCGGTTGAATATAAAAAGTAGTATCCACTGCCACCAGCCAAAACTCGATCAGGGGGGACGGAGAGGTGCCCCCTCGACTAACAGATCCTGGGGCAATGGAATTGCCCCAGCCAGTACGTCCACAATATGATGGTTTGTACTGGTTCTGTTCAGAATTTAAGACTAGTAAAGTCAATGGTGACTTTACATGCCCTGGGAGACAGTAGTCAGTCCCAGGGTATGGAGTCTATACTGGGGGGGTCACTATGACACCCCTGTGTCACTGCACTGAGGGTGCTGTGTAACACACATCACAAAAACACATGAAGCCTTTTGGAGTAAAAGACCCCATAGCCCATTAAACACATCTAGATTCAAAGAAATACACTCAAATCATGCCCAAGAGTGAGGGTAAAAGAGTCTCACTCTTGGCAGGAGAAAAAAAATAAACCCCAAAAATCCAGCAAAGCTGCTGGGGGACTCACTAGGTTAGGAAATTCAGCCTAAACAGAGAATTCTCCCTAACACTTGGCTTCTCGCTCAATCTCAATAAGTTGCAGCTGCAACCCACGCAGACTGACTTTCTTGGGCCTCATCTGGGACACGCGCTCCGAGAAGGTATTTCCGTCAGAGGACAAGATCTCGGCCATCAGGAAGGCCACTGCCCACTTCCTCAGCAGAGAGGTGACCTCGGCTTGGTGGCACCAGCATCTGCTGGGTCGCCTGGCGGCGGTCCTATTAGTCTTCCCACACAAGAGACTCAGGATGAGGAGGATTCAGCTGCACTTCGCGGCCTCATGAAACCAGGAACATGGCTCTCAATCCGAGAGGATCAATTTTCCTCCATCTCTCCACCCGGACCTAACATGGTGGTCCAGGGATTGCAACCTACGGACGGGCAAGCCCTTTCGGCTGCCCACTCTGCAGGCCACCATCACCACAGAATCCTTGCTCGAGAACTGGCGAGCCACCCTGGACAATCTCTCGGTCCATGGCACCTGGACTCGACAGGAGCAGGAATATCACGTCAATTGGTTAGAGCTGAACGCCATTTGGCTAGCGCTCAGAGCATTCCTACCACTTCTCAGGGGCAAGGTTGTTCTCCAGACAGACCACTCGACCAGCATGTGCTACGGCAACAAGCAGGGAGGCATCAGATCCCCCTCCTCTGTGCAGACTGGCAATTAGCATGTGGGAGTGGGTCCTGGAAAACATCTACCTCACGGCAGTCCACCTCCCGAGGGAAGCCAACCTGGAGGCGGACAGACTTGGCAGGTTGGGAGCGGACAAGTTGGATTGGCAGCTAAACGACCTTGTCATTCAGGAGATCTTCTACAAGTGGGGTCATCCCCAGGTGGATCTCTTTGCAACTTGGCACAAGAAGTACCCTCATTTGGCCTCCTAGCAGGGACAGGTCCCTGGCTCCCTGGATGACGCATTTTGGCTTCAATGGAACAGCATTAAGGCTTACGCCTTCCCGCCCACTCTGCTGATTAACAGAGTGATTTACAAGATCAAGGCGTCTCGCCAGCTCAACATCATTCTAATAGCTCCATGGTGGCAGGCCAGGTCATGGTTTTCAGAGCTGCTCAGCCTCTCGGAGGTGCCTCAGAGTCACTTCCCGACGGGCCCAGCACATCTGGCGCAGCAGGGGAGCAGGGTCCTCCACTCCACGCCACGCCACAGACACTAGCCCTCACAGCGTGGTACCGGAGCAGGTAACGCTGTGGCACCTCAGCCTCTCTCAGGCTAATCTGGAAATCATACAGGGCACAAGGAGAAAATCTACCAGGGCCCAGTATGAAAAGTAAGTGGATCAGATTCTGCCACTGGGCAGACTCCAAGGAAATCGACCCCCTTGCATGCACTTTGGACAACGTGCTCTCCTTTTCGGCGCACCTCGCCCACTCACATGTGGAGGTGGACACCTGCCGTACATACCTTGCAGCCATCAGGGCTTACAGGAATTCGGAGGATTGGGGGGGGGGTATCTTCTCCTCCGCCAATTCTATCAAACATTTGAGGGGCTCGCAAGGCTCTACCCACCCTTCAAGATGACGCACCCAGTGTGAGATCTCAACATAGTCTTGGTTGCCCTGGCGCACAAACGGTTCGAGCCAATGGCGTTTGCGGACATCAGGCTGGTCACCATCGAGACAGCGTTGCTGGTCGGTCTCGCATTGGCTCGCAGAGTCAGTGAGATCCAGGTGCTGGCTGCATTGGAACCATATAGTACCTTGCACAGGGACAAAGTAGTCCTATGGACACACCCGGGATTTCTGCCTAAGGTGCCATCGGCTTTCCACTTTGAACGAGGAAATAGTCCTTCCTACGTTCTTTGCCGACCCCAAGGACGAGGCACCGAGAGTGCTTCACTGCCTGGATGTCCGGCGTGCCCTGAAATTTTACTTGGACAGGACCAAGGGCTTCTGCAAATCGGATGCCTTGTTTATCACATTCGGAGGCTCAACACCAGGCTATCAGGCGTCCAAGGCCTCCATATCCCGCTGGATGGCCGCGGCCATCAAGGAATAGTACGTTGGCCAGCACTAGCACGCCCACGCAGTCGGGGCCAAGGCAACGGCCCTCGCATTCCAGCGCCATTGGCAAGTCATAAGCAGGGCGGCCACTTGGGCCACTCCCTCAGCTTTTTGCAAGCATTACTGTTTGGATGCCGGCTCTAGATCCGATGCAGCTTTCGGACAGTCGGATATCAGGAACCTATTTGCTTAAGGAGGGTCTCATCTCCACCCTGGGGCTACATTCAGTTGTAATCGCCCATGCAGTATGAAGGAATGGGGACAGGGACGTAACAGTAATTATAAGTTACTCAACGTAGTGATTAACGTACTCTTAGTCCCCTTTCCTCCCTACGTCCCACCAGCCTCCCCCTACTAATACTGGTGTCATTGGGCAATGTTAAAGATATTGTCGACGCGTCAATGGGGACAGAGATGTGGCACCGAAGGGTGGATTCAGGGCAGCGCATGCACCCTGGCCGCACCCCCGTGTGCCTCTATATTTAAAGAGGAAGAAGGTTTTTTCTGGTGAAAAAGGTTCCGTCTCCCGTCCCTTGGAAGGGATGCCCGTGCAGTATGGAGGAAAGGGGACTGAGAGTACGTTAGTCACTAAGGTGAGTAACTTATAATTTTTCAGTGATGTTCTGGAAGGAGAATAGGGGAGAATCCCTCGCTTTACGGTTAGTGTGGTGTTGAGGCTTAGAGGTGTGGTTTTTGAGATATTGTTGGTGAGCTCGGATTTTGTTTTGGAGGGTGTTGAGTTTGTTCAGCATGGCCGATTGGATGCTATTGCACCATGTTTCATCTTTGACGAAGGATTGCGAGGAGGGGGATTCAAGCTCCCTAAATATAGCAAAGCTTTCTTTAGAGTCTGACTTAGCATTGGCTATTCTAGAGTTAAAGGAGGTAGCTTTCGCTTTGATGGCCAGTTTGCATTCTTTGGCTATTTTATTAAATTCTTGTTTCGTGGTGTCACTAAGTTTGGCTATCCATCTGGAGAGAGCTTCTTTTTTCATGGTGCGTAGCGTCAGTTCAGGTGTGTACCAGGCATTTGAGTGTCTGGTACGTTTGGCTTTCCTAGAGGTGAGCGGGGCGATGACGTTAACAGCTTGAATGATACTATTGAATGTTTTTGCTAGCGACTCAGGGCTGTTAAAGAAAGGGGGCCTAAGAGTAGGCACCAGTAAGTGTGGAATGAGTCTCTTTAGTGAGCAGACGGGAGCTTCTTGCGAATGCTGGGGGGAGGGGAGACACTGGCTGAGGGGGGTCCTTGATAGTGATGAGGTCAAAGAGGATGATAGAGGGGGGGGTTAGAACTGATGGTGATATGACAGTTGTGGTGGGTTATCCAACCAAGGGTGCGTACTTTAGAATGGGTGGGATTTGTGGTGGCTTCTTTGAACCCTAGGGTAGCCAAGGCTTTATCTAGGGTTTTGGTCGAGGTGTCATTGGGGTCATTTAGGCTGAGGTTGAGGTCTCCTAGGAGAATGGCTTTGGTGGTTCTCTTTAGGTTGTCAGATAACAGATGGAATAGTGAGGCTTGGAAATCGGTGGTTGGTCCTGGCGGACAGTAAACCATGTGGAGAGTGATGGTGCAATTGGGGGATGTGCTACGCTTGAGAAGCAGATGGTCACTTTGGTTACTTATATCGCTCTCTACCTTTCTGATTGTAATGACATCTCCGGTGATAAGTGCTACCCCTCCTTTGAGGTGTGGGCGGTCTTGCCTGAATTTCGTGTATCCAGGTATGATAGCAAGGGCTAGAGCTGGGCCAGAGGCTTTGTGAAGCCAGGTTTCACTAATTATAAGGCCGTCTAGGTTGTGGCTAATAATGAGGTCATGTATGTCAAGCGGGTGGGCAGGGAGTGACCAGGCATTGATAAGGGCGCAACAGAGAAGGGGTTTGTGTTGAGCAGGGTTTGGTGGGGTGCAAGACGGAGTATGTTGAGGCCTTGAGTTAGAGGTTTCACAAGATGTTGGGGTGGGAAGGCATGATGCTGGAATGTAGGTTTAGCTTTGGCCCTTGTGGGCATTAATGTGTCCAAGGTGCTTTCATTTTGTGCAAGAGGCACATTGTGGTGATTCATGTCTGGGACAGGGAGTAAGGATGTAGATGTTGTGTTGGTGGTAGAGACAGGTAACGCCGGTTGATCAGTCTGAGTCTGGGTAGACTGGAGTGATTCAGGGTGATGAATGGCAGCCTGTGTATTAGATTTGTGAAGTGCTGGGTGAGCCGGAGTAGGGTTTGGCAAGTTGTTTGAGGGTGGAGAGGGTACAGTGCGTGTTGCAGTGTAGGAAGGTTCAGCTATTGTAGTGCGCAGAGGTGGAAATGGAGGTGACTTGGGTAAGAAACGTGTGGGTGGAATGAGTGGGTTGGGGAGTGTGATGACCATTTGTATTTTTTGTTGGGTGTGGTGGGCGAGGTCATGAGATTGTGCCATGGTTGTTAATAGGAAATCTACAATGTATAGGCTGTATTGCAGTTAACATGAAGGTGCGGCTGAGGGGCAGAGGCCTAAATACACGCTTTTTGCAATTAACATCAAGGTGCGACTGATGAGCAGAGGCCTAAATATACGCTATATACAAAATAAGTACCAGGGTATGAGAGGCATGCAGATTCATATACAGTTGTGCCGGTAAGTATACATATGTGATATTTAGTGAGGACCTGTGATAATGGTACAGGAGATGTGAGGGGTAGTGAAAGGGAGTTCATGGCAAGGTCTGTTTAATGTTGTATGCTCGGGTATTGATTAGATGAGCGGAGCGCGTGGAGTCCAGATAGTAAAGTAAGGATGCATTGAAGGTGTGCAATCCGGTATGTCGTATCCAGGAGGCATATAGGCGGATGAGTGGAGAAGAGGTGATGCTCAGGCCACTTATGACAATTTGATTTCATCCATTACTGAGTCAGGGATCTAGTGCCTGAAGCGAAGGGGACCATCTTTGCGAGTAGGAGGGCGGTCCGGTTGACGGGTTTTAGAATGGGAAACTGCTTTTCCATTGGGCAGCTGCGCACTGCGACGTCTGGGTAAGAGCTATGGGACTGGAAGTCACTAGGTCAGTGACTGGTGGTCGCGCATGTTATGGAATGTGGGGGGCTGGGCCACGGTCTGCCACAGACAGACGGTCAGACAGACGGGGGCCTTCGGTGGGGGCCCAGCGTTCGCCTGCCGGCTCCCGGATTGACTTCTTTGGTTTGCTCACAGGTCAATCAGCAGGGTTTATCTTTTCAAAATAAGGAAGTCGTCCGCTTGCATCTGCAGCTTTGGGATGGCACGGCGACCTTCTTCAGATTAAACAGCTGGGGTCTGAAACATGATCGACATGATTTCGCACAACACATGCTTTACAAAATTACGCTAAGCACCTTCCGATGCATTGCAGCGCTGCAGCGTGGGGTGAGCAATTCAGGGGAGAATTCCTCGGTTCAGTCAGGGTGGGTGGGACTAGCCCATGTGGGCTTGCCTTGCCCCTGGGTGGTGAGGCCCTCGGGGATGCCTCCAGGCAGGGAGGCTGAGCTCAGGTGGCACGTCTCATATCGCTGCAGAACAGGATATTTAAACCTCTAGCAATCCACTGGCCATTGTCAAAGGGATTTTTTTCATCACCGATGTCACGGTAGCTGTAAAAATATTTTTTTTCTTCTATAACCGTGAATACATTTCAATGAACCCTGGATAACCGAGGGTGGTATTTGTTGTCATACCCTTTGGTTATTGGGGAAAAACTGCAGACACAGAAAATAAATGCTTCCTTGCCCTCCCACAACACTCAGTTTCTGTGACGCAGTTTCACTTGAAATGTTGGGTAGCCGCGGTTATACCCCAATTTATACCCCAGGGTGTGTGAAAAATATTTGAGCCTCCTGTTGCAAACTTGGTATCTAGCCCCCATCCATCGCCCAAATTTAACTTGCCATCTTGCCCCCACCTCTACCCTGAAGCCATGTGTATATTTTTTGACCAGCAAATTATTTTTTTTCTTTTTCTTCCCAAAACCCTGGGGTATACCGCTGCTATCACTCCCATTGAGGGGGAAAAAAAAATATGGCAGCCGTTTCATTTATAAACTCCCTAAACACCCAGATACTCAATTTTACCGGGCAGATATAGCTATTTATTTTTGAGATGAGGCACCCCCTCTGTCAAATAATTTTTAAAAGTACTGCTCGGGATAACCTCAAACCACAAAAAGATCACAAGTTAACACTTTGTGCCTAAGTTGCTTCAATCCTGGTCTAAATCTATCCAGTGGTTTTGGCTGTGTGGTCGAACAAAAATTGACCTTTTTTTTGTCTATGGGAAAATTAATGTGATCTAGGCTGAAAGTGCTTTTTTATGTTTTAAAGAATCTTACCCAAACTTTCCAATCGAGGTGGACTTACTAAATTGCCTGCACATTTTCAGCCGGAACGGTCACAAGTTATTAACAATTCATTTTATTCTATTTCTTATGTGACTCCGACTCCCCTTAACTATAGGGAGGCAACTCTGTCCGTCTTTGCTTGGATGGGCCATGGTTGAGGTGTGTTGGCACTGTGCACTTGCACTTTATCCCCCTACATGTGAGAGGGTCTGGATGCTAATCAAACGTATTTTGTAATATGTTCTGGTGTCGCATTCTACCGTATTGTGACCATCATCATCATTTATTGAGTGTTAATCATTGCCCTTCTGGTGCTGGTCACCATGGGTGGGAGGCTATGCTGCTATTATGCACTTGCACTTTGGTTTCTATCATGTGGCTTTCGTGTGATCTTTCTGCACTGCTAGGCATGCATTGTTGCTCCTCCATACTGCTATGTATGGCACATCCTGATTGGGTGAGATTTCCCACTGTTTGACCCATTATACTGATCCCCCTCCCCCACTGCCGGGTGGGTGGGGGGTGTTGTCACAAAGCATTTGCCCTTTATGCATAAGAATGATTTTTGTTGCTATTTTAGTTGAGTCCTCCGATACATATTGCACATGCACTTTATTTGGGTTGGGTCTGCAGGAGGCGCAATCAGCTGGGCCACATAACATACATGGTTTTGGAATTTTCCCAGACCAACATTGTTTGGGGGCACTTAGCCCCATCATGAAAATATGCCATAAAATAACATTCTCATGAAAATTGTTTTTCAGCAGCGTGCGTCATTAAAGTAACATTACATGTGTAGGTGTACCATTCCAAGATGTCTTCTCACCATGTGAACTAGCATTGTTTTGTCATTGTCAGGGAAACGGAGGATGGACCACACTCTATTTAGCCACCTCTTGTCCCTTGTTACTTCTTGATGTCTGGTAACGTGAGTGTCAGAGTTATCTTAACTGGGCATTTTTCAATTTTGTTGAGCAACTGCGTCTGCGGAGTGCTTTCCTACCGCTTGCTGCAGCTGTTTTTTTAAAAATGTATATCTATATTATTAAGTCAACATTTATTTGTGGGTTTGTGGCTTAGCAAAGCGGTGTTCCTTATACAATTCCACACTGTTTCATCAATCTGCCCCATATTTTGCATAGTTGCCGGTTAGGACCCTCTGGACATACATGGCCACATGACATTCGGATACCCCACCTCTTTCTCTAGATTTAAGCATCTTCACACATGAGATGGTTTCCTGAAATCAGCATCAATGTGGACGTAGAAGGACCTGTCCCAACATGAGGAACAAAGCTCGAGGACCCTATGGGACCTCAAAAACCATGTTTCAAGGCCCTAGGATGCACGTTTTCCAAGATATTTGCACTGCAACGAACTGCCCCATACCAGGGTGAGGCGACAGGAGGGGAGAGGGAACCCAGTATGCAACAGCACTCCAACTCTCGCCTCCCCCCCAACTCTGCTCCGGGGTATATCAGCCAGCCACACACGCCCATTCATGTGCGGTTTACTTCAGGGTGCAAAGCACATCAAGCGTTCAGCGAATCAGAACAGCTACCTACAGGATCATTGTTTTTTAACAATATATATACACACAATGAAAAAACTTCAGTTAATGATCCGTCGCAACAAAACCCTGGAAATTCAGCTAAAGCCACATTAACAGCGCGCCCCCTGTTGCACAGGCTATGACCACAATGATGACATCAGAGGTGAGTTAAATGATATCTGTAAGCCATGGTATCAACAGTAAGACAGACACAAGTGACCACAGTTCAAGGGTATTTATAAAGGGTACGATAAACACCTACATATCCTAAATCTACAGATGGGAGCAAATTACGACCATCAAATAATAATGCAGTCCTAGTTTTGTCTTGTCAAAATAAAAGGGCCTATACTGAAAAACCTATTTCCACTCCTTAACCACTTTCTTTTTATAACAGAATAAACAATACATAACGAGGTATGACTTATGCAGAGTACACTTAAGATTCATACATATTATTCGTGGTGACATGAGAGCGTCGCCTTCCAAGGCGTCAGTGAGATGAGTCTGTAGGGGAATTGTCAAGACATGGCTTTCCTTTCCTGTCCTCCATCTAGACCCCCTCTTCCCATTTCCCCCAAGCCCTTGTGAATTTCCCGGGACTACCCCAGGCTCTGTAGACCCTTCTTTCCAGGGCCATGCAGCGGTCCATTTCTGCCAACCATTGGCTTAGTCTTGGGCGTTCCGCTGAGCCCCAGGCAGCTGCCATCAGTCTTTTAACCAGTCCTAGGGCTACAGCCAGAAAGGTCTTCTAATGTTTATTGAAGTCTGTGTCTTCCCATATTCCCAATATTGCCAGTTTCGGCTGCAGGGGGATCGGGGCCTTCATTATAGCAGTCAGTTTCCCCAGACTGTTTTGATTGGCGGGCATTCCCAGAATGTGTGGGTAAAAGGTACCTCCTTCCCTACCACATCACTGTCAATCCTTCCCCATCTGGTGAGCATTGTGCCGGAGTAATATACCCTGTGGAGGATTTTAAATTGTATCAGCCGCAACCGTGCCGCTTTCTTCACCTCCCTCGGGGAACATCAACATCTCTACCCACTCCTCCGGTTCAATCCTACACAAATCTTGTTCCCACTTCCTGTGCAGGTTGGTATGGTCTGCAGCCCCGAATGCCATGAGTACTTGATATAAAGTGGACGTGACCTTGGCGGGGAGGCTCGTAAATTAAGTTGCTTCGAGCAGGGAGCTGCTTGATATATCGTCCCAGGCGGGGAATTGGGCTGCAATAGCGTGAGATATTTGTCTGTATCTGAACCCCTCTCCCGTTGACGGGCCATATTGCTGCTGTAATTCCCCAAACGACCGTCGTCGCCTGTCCTTTGTAATGTCTGCCACTGTGTCTATCCCGACCACCGCCCATCTCTCCAGGTACTGTCATGATCTCTGCTTCCAAAAGGTCAGGGTTTTCCCAACTCCCTTGGAAGCAGATCCATAACCCAGGTTCCGGGTGCCAACCAGTCCCAATTGGGACCTTTTGGACCCACTCCTGGCGCCAGTGGCACCAGGCTCATAAATATGCCCAGTCCCAGCGCTGGAAGCGCCGGGCTCATAATGCTTGGGTGGACTTACCTGCAGCAGACCATGCTGCTTACTTGCCTGCCAGTTGAGCCTCTGATCCGCTTCTGTTTGGAACTACTTTTCCTGTTGGGTGGGGCAGGAGCCACTCCCTAGATTCAGAACACTGGAACTCTTCTGGAAAGCAGGAACTCTTTTCTTACATAGGCGTGGCTGTGGAAGGAGACACCCAAGCACTACAGGAGGCTATTTAAACCACACCCGATGGATGAATCTTGCTTTGCGTTATTCTGCATCCTCAGCAGCAGAACGCTCATCGTGTCTTCTGCATCTGATCCTGGGCCTAAGGAAAAAGGCTTACCATCCTGAATCCAGTCTTCAGCAACACCTATAAAGACAAGAAAGAACAGGTTAGCATTACGGTCTTCAGTGACAGCTCTTCACTTACCTGGTCCATCGGCTGTCACCAACGCCTCGCGCTGCATTCCGGCATCTGAAAGACAAAGGCTTACCTACTCTTCGTGCGCTCCGGAGGTCTTCACACTGCATTCCGGCATCTGAAAGACAAAAGCTTACCAACTCTTCGCACGCTCCGGAGGCCTTCGGCGCTGCATCCCGCATCTGAAAGACAAAACAAGGTGCGTTTAAAGACATTGGGGAACTTTAATACTCACGTGCCATTACTCCTTTCCACATCTAACCCAGTGGGTATTCCGGCACCCTGCAGCCGCCCCGAACTTGTACCTGCAAAATAAAAAGACAGTTAGAGCGCATCGTGAAGCAGGCAACAAGCGCTTACTTACGTGCTTCCAGGCGCTTCTATTCATCACACGGGCTCCATCTTCAACTCACTTCAGCCCGTCATCCGCCATCACCGGAACCCTGCAAAACAAGAGACATCTTTACTAAAGACTTTAAGGACATTAGAATTACTCGAAACTTACCGTTCGTGCAGTAAACGACTGACAGCAGTCCTCTGAAGTCAAGAGGCCTGCTCCCCCTTATCCAGTGAAGAAACTGGTTACAGCACCCTGCCTCGAGGCAGATGGAGAGCACGGCGTTCACTTACCTAAGACATTTTACCCTTCAAGCCAGACATACAGTGCCCAGAGGTCCAGCCCAAAGAGCCAGCCGTGTGTTACACATCACCTTTAAAGATACGGTATACGCCCAGTCAAGACCGGCGCCTCTACGGGAATCAGGTGAGCGTTACAGGTACCCCGCCTTCAGGAGTTCCCCAAGGAGTGCATTATGCCATATGGGCTGCGCAAGGGTCGGCTTCCGGCCCCACCCCATATCCTGGTGAGCTTATGCCCAGACCTGGCATGTGTTTCATGGGCCCGGTTAGCATCTCGAAGTATCGTTTCCCCCCAAATAGGGCTTGTCTGGGTGTCCTGCCTCTCAATCTTTTTTGCTCCGTAGTGATGTGCGGGAGAGTTTGGTCCCTGTGCAGCCTGTCATTCGCGGACCCAAGCTGGGCTGCCCAGTAGATCTGCGCAGGTTGGGTAAACCTATCCCTCCCTCCCACATGGACCGCTGTAATGTCTTCAGTGCCACCCATGGTTGCTTCCCCCCCCCCCCCCAACAGGAACCCCTTCAAGGATCCCCCAATGTCAGTAAAGATCTTTGGGATTGGGAGCGGGGTGTTCTGTAGGGCATATAGGATATTGGGCAGGGATAGCATCATGAACAGGACAGCCTTGCCCAGTAGGGTCAGTGGGAGAGATTCCCAGTGGGTGGTATCTGATGTGAACTTATTCATCACAGGGGTTAAATTGAGCTGGATATAGTCCTCTATTTGTGGGCTCTCAGATCCCCTTCTTAATGTAATTGGTCTCCCTCAGCCGGGTTCAGACCAATTTCAGTTAGCATCAACTATCGAAGACTTTCGAATGTGCACAGGGTTTGGCTTGACCCGTTGCAGGACCACTTTCATTTCACAATTCCTTTTTACATTTGCCACCTTTCAGATTTGATACTTGACAGAGACCTTTGAATGAGCACCCACGTGGCACTGAAACACACTGTTTGCGGTATCTGTCTTGGCTTCAAAAGTTCAGTCTCATCTGCTCTTTAATCATATTTGCGGCACATGTCACATACGCTTCACACACTGTTCTCTTCAGTTTTCTTGATACAATGTTGTTGCTCATTTGGCTGTGCTGACTTTACTGGTGCTGCTTTGTTGTAGGAGCCAAGGACAGTACCACAGCGGCAAATGATCCTCCCATTCCCACCCCGCCCCGCCGCCTTGGCTATCGATGTGGGAGAGCCCCGGGTACCTCCAACACACAGTGCAGGTTTCTTCAGCTTTGATTGCGGGTCTTATATTTCTTATTCTCAAAGGCTCATGAAAGTAACAGTCTTTCTCTGAAAAGGTCAAGGGCACTCCCCCCGCACCCCTCCCTTCAACCCTTTTCGGTCTTGCCGTCTTTCTCCACTGCCATCTTGGAACTTCTGCTTCCTTGTGTGCTTTTCTTCGCTTCGATTGTGGTTTTGTGCTCCGCCTTTTATCCGTGTGGGAGAAGTGTGTTGGAAGTCAGGTGTTTGTGAGGATCAGTAAGTGCCTGACCATTTTATTGGGACTTGTCAGGTATATGGCTCGGGTGTCAGTCCGTTTTCTCTCACAGTGAGTTCCTAAGTATCCTACCTGGTAGGATGGGGGAAAAGTGTTACAGGGAAGGGGATAGCGCATCTCACCATCGGTTGTCCCACTTCCACTCCACAAAGACACCTCATCCAGGTGATTTCAGCCGCACTGGTTCACCCACAGGAACTGGGTCCAGAAGCGATGGCAGGGTCCTGGCCACCTGGATGACAGATCCCCTGAGACTAGCAGGTGAGACACCTTTAGGTTTCTCACATATTCCTGATGATCTCACTAACACTATCATTTATGATATCACCAATTACATCACTAATAACATATATGGCCAGAGTGAACATTTAACTGATGGCATCAGACATACGGTCACTCCGGTTATTTGCACATATTTCTGCCATCCTTATGTTTCAACAGAAGCAATTTTAGCCTTTTAGAATAGTTTATAACAATGAGTACATTATGAAAAATAGTCAACCGCTAAACATACATCATATTACTACTTGAATGAGTGAGGAGAGATAGGATGCCCAATGCCTCCAGGAGTTGTATCCCGCCGCCCAGGGCGAAGTAGGAGAGTTCAATGGCAATATAGAAGAAAGTGAGTCTCACAGCAGGGGCAGAAGCAGGGCGCAGCAATGTCATGGAGAGAAGCATAGATGGAGCCAACACCGGCTGTCCAAGGACAGGGTCTGCGATTGAAGGACCATTGAATAAAACTGTCTGTGTGCACAAGTTCTACTCTGGCCGCTGGGGAGTGGAGAGCTGATGTCAGCAGTGATGTCATTCTGGTCATAGGCTGTGCAACAGGGGGCGTGAAGTTAAGGTGGCTTTAGCTGAATTTTCAGGGTTTTGTTGTGATACTTTTTTTTACATTAACTGATCATTAACTACATTTTTTTTTCATTGAATTTCAAGGATTTTGTTATTCCATAGATTTTTTTTTTCCACAGCCTTCGGGCCATGGCCAGTATTGATATTGAGATTTTATTTCTATCGCGCTCGTACACAAGTGTTTCAGAGTGCGAAATGATATTATTTAGGACACGGCTAGACCACTAGCCATGGCCTTTCCCCATGGCCGTGCCCACTGTCCATTTTTAGAACACTACCAGACCACTTATCCATGGCCTCTGCCTCTGGCAATTGGGCATGCCCTCTCGCCGTACCCGCTGTATTTTTAATTGCTACCTGGCCACGAACCATGGTCTTCGAAGGCTGTGCTGAATGTCCATTTTAGAACACTACCAGACAACTAGCTATGGACTGCAGCCGTGCCCACTCTATATTTTACAACAATTGCAACCCGTAGCTCAGACGTTAATCAATTAGACTACTTTTGACCTGTTTGACAGTGGTATTATTATGTATAAAAGATGGCAGACTTTCAGAACTCATAATATATTGAGGAAATGTTCATTTAAGATTAAATTTGTCATGGATCACACACTTTGGTTAAGCAACGTGCTAGAAGCCCCTTGTTTTATGGCCAGTGTCTTAGTGACTGTTGTGCTACATGACACAACCTCAACTAACCGCATTTAAGGAACACGGAAAAGGGAAAAATGATGGCTCTAAGAATAACATATGCCAAGATACTTTTGCCCCCAATAGCGAAAATCAAAAGCTGTCACCCAAGAATACACGCATAGTCAGTGAACATATTTCTTAAAGTGAAATATACAAATGTATTGTCCTTCCCCTTAAAAAAGAAAGTGTGCAAGACAAAATAGCATTGGACTGTTAAAAAAGTAGTGAACATCAGAAGAATAACCTGAGAGAGGAAATGTTCCAATAATTATGCTGGCAATTTATAGAAGGTGCTCACCTTTTAAACCCAGCAATCCCTAGTGAAATATTCTGTTGAAAATAAAATCCCCCCCCAAAAAACAAGTGCTTGTGGTCTTGTGGGTGCACTTGGAACATGACAACCTGGGTAAAATCCTGCTAGCCAAATACTTGAGCAACCTTGCCAACCTCAAAAAACCAAGGGATTGCGTGCGTTCTCTGAGGAAAAAGTTACTCTCCACCCACATGTGCCCTGAAAAGCAGCCACAATCTCTGGAAAATAACTGTGATACTTTCAAGGATTGACAGTAGCACGGTTTAAAAAAAAAAAAAAACAATAATGCAGTTGCCGTGTGTTTTCTTAGTGTATTACAAGATATTTAAAACTAAGGAAACGCACAGCATCCAGGACAGTGGACTATCTCCCATCTGTGCAGTAACCAGGACTGACCCTGCTTGGCTTCAAAGCAAGGAAGCTGGCAGCCCCCTCAGGCCATGTGGGTACCGGCCCCTTCCTTGCTTTGAAGCGAAGGGTAGTCCTGTTACTGCATGTATGGGAGTCCCAGATGGCTTTCGTGTCACTGGCGATGGCCAGTGATTTTTCATCCCGACATCACTGTAGCTGTAAAAAAGATTTGTTCTTTTTTCTATAACCGTGGCTATGAAATACAAATACCCTTGGTTATTTTTTGTATTCCTTATACCCGTGGTTATTGGGGAAAAACTGTGAAACCCAAAAAGGCTTCCCTGCCCCCCGGACCCCTCACCAAGTGCCCCCCTTATGTTTGCCTTCTCCCATTCTCCCCTGATGGCCTCCTCACCTATCCCTTCCCAGTAATCGCTGTTGATTTGCTGCAGTTTGATTTGAAATGTCAGCTATTCATGGCTATTCTGTCCATTATCCGAAGTTACAGAAAAGCTTTGTGATGCAAACTCGGTCCCTACACCACCTCCAACTCCCAAATGTAACTTGGTGTCCTATTACTCCCCTCATGCCCTGCCCCCCGAAGCTCTATCCTAGAGGCATTTCCCTGATTTTCACCTGGAAATGGCATTTTCCAGCCTTTTCGTTTTTGGCTAACCAAGGTTATTTCCGTGGCTATTTCTCATATTGAGAAAAACAAAAGATGGCGGATGTTGTATTTATGAACACCTGGTTTCTTGGCAATTTACCAGCGATATAGCTATCTATTTTGGAGAAAGGGGGCCCCCCTTCTCTGTCAAATATTAAACAAAGTACTGTATGGAATAACCCCAAACCACAAAAGGATTGAAAGTCAACGCTTTGTGCCCAAGTTGTTTTGGACCTGATCCAAATGTGTCCAGCTGTTTTGGCTGTGCTTTCCAGCAAAATTGACATTTTTTGTCTATGGTCAAATACTAGTCGGAAACAGCATTTTTTGTTTTTGTAATAACTTTATTTTTCAATGAAACTTTCCAAAACCTTCCAGTCTGGGGGGCCCATGAAAACTTTATTTTTTATTTTATTTCTTTTGTGCAAAATTTCATTCAAATCCATCGCACAAGTCAAGTTATTAACAATTCATTTTTTGGATTTCCTTTATAACCCTGTTGTACCTTTGCCGACCTATTATATATATTACAACGGCCCGCAGTTGCGGCCGTGTAGTTATGTTTAAGTTGCTAAACTCATAGGAAGAGCACTTTTTCGGCAGCTTATAACTTCGTTCCACCTGGAGGAATCCTCACCAAACATTGAAAAAAAAGTATATGGCCCGCTCTGAATTTTTTTGCCAAGTTGGGTGAGGTGAATGGGGGAAAACTTTGTGCACGGCTGTAGGCCGAATGGCTGGACGGATTTTCAGCAAATTTGTGGTAGGAGCGGGGGCTTGGGTCCGAAAGCTTGCTTTTGTGTGTTTGGTGGAAATCAGACCAGTACTTTTGGTTGCAAAGAACTGAATGTATGTCCCAAAATATGACATCTGGGTCCGCTTTGCGGACCCATTTCCCTGTTCGCTCTGTGGACCGAAGTCTCATTAGCCTGCAGTACGCCGTGCTGTCGGCCAACATTGGACGCGGCCAGTGGTTGGCTGGATGGAAGTGTGCTATGCGTCAGTTTTTGGGAAACGCCGGCATGATGTATCGGAGGATAGTGCCGTGCCGGAAGGGGTTGCAAAACATGGTTTGCAGGGTCAGGTGCAGGATCGGGTTGGTGAAAGAGGGTGAATCAAAGAAATTGGCCATGTGTTGTGCTGTAATCTAGGGCTGCCGGTGGTTATGTTGACTTTGTGAGTTTGCATTGTTTTATGGCGGTGGGTTTGTGGCGAAATGTTCCCATGCTTGGCTGCCTTGTCTTGTAGTGGCTGTGGGTAAAGCGTAGGCTTTTCAGTGCATGGGCAGAGGCTGCAGGCCTCCCCTTGTACTCAAGAGCCTAGGGCTTGAGTACCACCTCCGCAATGCAATGCCTCCATGAACGCAGCTACTTGCATATACTTCATTGGCGGGTAGCTGCACAGACGACTATGTAGCATGGCAAAAATGTAAATGTTGTACCTGTGCTGCAGACCATACCTACGTTTCTGCATGAGGTGGTTGCTATACTGGAAAGAAGTCTATTGAGGTCATGGGGTTAGTCCTTGCAGTGCACAGTGGTAGCGTGAGTTATGGTTGCGTACCTTACCATAACTGGTGAATTTCTGGGGTTTTTCAGTTTTACCTGTAACATAACATCCCTGTAGCAACGTTTTTCCATTTAATTTCATCGTTTTTTTTAGTAGTGCAACTTAACCATAATGTCCCTTTTCACAATGTTTTTTGTTAGTGAAAAAATATATATATATTCAGGGGGTAAACTTTAGTTGCAGTAATGTTTTTTTAAACCGTTTATTAGTTTTCCAACATGACAACCATACAGCTCAATAAACCATTGTAAATATTAGCGATCACGTACGGTTTCATGTTGCATTTTCTCCCCCCAACCCCCAACTCCCCCTCTCCCCAGCCTACAGCACCCTTCGATCTTCCCCCGACTGATCCTACAGACTTTTCCACCGCTACTCTGCCTCTGACGGGCTATCTTTTCCCAGGCTTTCCCGGTCTGACACGGAAAGTGTCGCTATTTGTCTTCAGGCGACCAACGTGTCTGCTTCCGCCTCCACTCCTCTGCCTGCTGCTGCGTGCCATATCGTTGTTTCGCCCTTCGCCCATTTCTTAAGATCTTGCCACCAGACCTGTGCCAGCGGTTTCCTACATGCTTGCAAGTTCATTGCTATTCTCGGTTTAGCTAGTATATACGCCAGGTCTTTGAGCTTGCTCATGTGTTTAGCTCTACGAGGCCTGGGGAACACCCCCAACAGGCACGCCCAGGGGGAGCTCGCGTCCAAGTTTCTCTTTTTCTGCTATGAAGTGGGCGACCTCCCTCCAAAAATCTCCTATTTCTGGGCATGACCAAAACATATGTACCATTCCTGCATTCACTTCCCCACATTTCGGACATGTCTGTGAACCAGCGTGTTTAAACTTAGCTATTTTCTTAGTGGTCATGTATGCTCTGTGGGTGATGTATTACTGAATCTGTTGCAACCACGCGTTTCTCAATACCTTTTTATGGTGTCCTTGCACTCTGATCCAAAGCCCGTCTTCCATTGATTTCCCCACATCCTCCTCCCAGTTTAGTCACGTATGGACCACCTCTTTCCCAAACTTAGACATCAGCAACTCATATATACGGGAGACCTTTTGTGCCCCTTCAGACACGTCATAAAATGTTTCTATGACTGCCTCGGGCTGTTGGGCCAACACCGCTTCGGCCCACGTGCCTTTGATAATCCTCACCAACCTAGAATATGTGATATGCTGCCCCTGATGTAAACCTGTGTCCTCCACCAATGTATCGAACTCCTTAACCCTCCTGTCTCGCTACACATCCCCCCCATTGTCACTATGCCTACCGGTTCCCACTTCCTTCTGATGTTCTGCCTCGTTTGCTCATCTAATCCTTCTAGCGCCACTAGCGGAATCTGTGGGGAACACTGGGACGGATTCTCCATTAACTGGCAAGCTCTATGCCACGTCTTCCCTCCCAGGTCTAACAGTCTGCCCTCTCCCACCCTCTGTTTGGCAACCACATCCTCTCGTTCAAGTTATAGGGGGTGCATTCAGCACTCAACAGTTTAGACTTGAGTGTTTGATCTTCCGATGGCCATCTTGCTACATATTGGAGTTGGCTAGCCAGATAGTATACTTCAAAGTAATGCCTCCTTGTTCATACGAGTTTTGTAACTTCCATAATGCTATTCTATTCCTGGAATTATGCCATATAACACCCCTGCATATGCTCTGTAGTTTAGAAAATAATTTAATAGCCTGGGCAGTACCACCATCTTTAATAACGCCACTCTTCCCATCATAGTCAAAGGTAACTTGGGCCAAAAGACCATACTTTTTTTTTCTATTTTAGATACTGCCTTCACAGTATTTTGTCTGTTCGTCTTCGGCAGTGGTCTTCAAACTTTATTGGCGTGGGCCGCCCCTGAGCAAAATATGGGCAGGCCGGCCCCCCCTAAAAATGCCAAATGGACAGTATGTACATGTGGCTATGAACTATTGCGTGCCTTCACTGCACCCTACTCCCATTATAGTCCCTGGGCTCCCCCACCTGCTCCCATCAGTCGCTGCTCTCTCATCCCACTCCTACTCAGTCCCTGGGCTCTCGCCACCCCATCAGACCCTGGGCTCTCCCCACCCTGCTTCCACCACTATCCCATGGCTCCCACCCATCCTACTCCCACCACAGTCCCTGGGCTCCCCCCACCCCATTCCCAACACAATCCGCGGGCCAGTAGGAGCTGGTGAATTTAAGTGGAGGGGACTACATATTTCCCACAAAAATGCCATAGAGCCTAAATCAATGAAGAGGGGTTTGGGCGGTTTTGCCCTCAAGCATTTTTTTTATTTTTAATTATAGGTTAAAATGTTGCATTTTAGAGCATACTTTAAAAAAAAATGGGTTAAAAAGGCAAGCCGTTTGCAGTTGGCACTGGGGGGCCAAGGGGGAACGCATGAGATTTTTGACTGGACATCCATGATAGATATCCAGTAAAAAAAATGCCATCCCCGTCCCCTGGGCTGCACAGCACCTCAGGGGGAGAGCTGATTTTGGGAGGTGGGTAGGGGGATTGTGCAACAAAGGCATTTTTAAAATGCCTTTGCTGTAGAACCACCCCCCCCCATCCCGCCCACTCGCCAAAATCGGCTCAATGGACCAAAAAAAACACACACATTCACACAGTAATCACTCTAACATTCATGCTAGCACCCATCACCATACACTCATAGCACTAGCATATACGCATCCATACACATATTTAAATAACAAATAAATGAACATAAACGTACCTTCTGCTGGGGCCTGTGCTTGGGTGCTGAAATTCCCAGCTCAAGGTTGCTCTGTCCGTATGTGCGGGGAGGCGCAGGAGCTCCCCCTCGCACATAAAGACATGCAGTGCCCCAGCCAGCATTTCCAATGAGCTATGCAAGGCTGGCGAAGCAAAACACCTCCAGCCTTGCATGGCTCAGTGAGCATGTGCGACTGGGGAACTGAACTGTCAATAGGGAAAGAGTGTTTCCCCTATGACAGTTCAGCCAGCCCAGGAGCATTCCCTCAGCTGGAAAAAGCAGCTGAGGGAGTGCTCAGTGTTTCACTGGGCTGGCTCCTTGGCTCCTCCATAATGGTTGAGGGGGCCATTGGGTGGACGCCTCCTTGCCCAATCTAGATGAACTGCCAGGCTTGGACTGGCCTGTAGGGCAATGCCCGTACCAAAAATGCTAGTGTAGGCCAGTCAAAATGGGCCACTTTTTGGCCAATCTGGGCCAGTTTGAGTTACTTTACTATGCAGCTAGTAGTTTTGACGATTGTTACTGAATAAATGTTCTTTACATATCACAATTTGCTTACATTTTAACAAAAAACACCCCGTTGGTTACTAGTCAAACAGTCTGTGACTAAAGGGATGAATATCCTTGTGTAACTGCGGGCCACTTTTTCATTGGTGTCCGAGTCCATGCGAGCCGCACCTGCCAATTTTCGCCAATCTATTTTTTACATTTCATTCTGGGCTCTCACGCCCCCCGCCCCTGGGATGCGGCCGACAGTTTGAAGACCTCTGGTCTTCAGTATTATGATATTAGTCTATACCCAGGTATCTAACCGTACCAGTTTCCTACTTTATCTGTAGATCCGGCAGTTTGTTTTGTGGCATTTCTACGCATCTCCCCAGGGGGAATATGCTTGACTTTTTTGGGTTAACTGTTATGCCAGACAATCTTGCATACTGCTCCATAACCTCCAGAATGTATTGTAGATTCTCTTCTGGGTACCTAAAGTACAGCAGCATGTCATCCGCATACATCGATATCAAGTGTTGCCCTCCCTTAGTGCTGATTCCTACTTCCCCATATTGCTGCCTTAAATCGGCCGTTAAGGGTTCTAATGCTAGGATGAAAAGCATCAGGGACCAGGGGCATCCCTGTCTGGTGCCTTTGCTCAGCTGCCATTGTTCTGAAATGTTCGCGCCCATTCTGACTCACGCCAGTGGCTCACTGTGTAATAATCGGACCGGTCTCAGATATACGTGCCCAATTCCGTATTCTTCCAGAACCGCCAATAGCCAGGGCCATTTAACTGAGTTGAAGGCGTTCACCGCATCCAGTGAGATTATTGCTGCCTCTTGGGGGCTCCCCATGACATAATCTATAACATGGAGTCTCTGCAGGTTTTCGGATATATTCCTACGTGGGGCATATCCTGTTTGGTCTGAGTGTATGAATTTGTGTATGACTGGTCTTAACCTATTCGCCGTCACTGCCGTCAGGATCTTACTGTCCTGATTGAGCAGCGAGAGCGGTCTGTAGGACCCACACTCCGTGTCCGGTTTGTTGGGTTTAAGGAGCGGAATAATGATCGCCTCCCATAGAGACCCGGGCAATGTGCCTGTACTAAACGCCTCATTGAGCATTGCTAGCGTTGGGGGGGGGGGGGGCAGTATTTCCGTCTTATAAGCTTTATAGAATTCACCCGGGAGTCTATCTGCCCCTGGCGCCTTGCTGGTGGGCAGTAGCTTGATTACTTGTTCTAGCTCCTCTGTTATCGGGACCTCTAGGTTCTCTTTCTGTTTCCTCAAGTTTGGGGAGTGTAATCTCTGTTAATGCTTCCAGTACGTCTATCTCTTCTCCAGTGGAGTCTGCATAAAGTTTCTTATAGTATTCAAAAAAGCATTTCTTTACTCCTTCTTAGGTTTCTCGTATCTGACCATCCATGCCTTGCATTGCTCTAATTGTTTGTCTAGGGGTCTCGCTTTTGTATAACCAGGCCCGTAATCTGCCTGGTTTGTCACCTTCAGCATGCTGCCTCTCAACATATTTCTTATAACTTAGGTTGTTTAACCTCTCCCAGTGATCCTTGCACTCTTGTTTTAATTGGTTTATGGTCTTGGCCTCCTCTGGGGATCCCGTGCCCTCTCACATCCTTGTTTCTAATTCCTGTTCTGCGTTTTGTAATTCCTGTGTTATACCTCCTTGCAACTCCTTTGATTTAGACATTGCTACTCCCATCACCACTACCTTAAATTCCTCCCACAATGTCCCAGCCGAATCTACACTACCCGTGTTATGTTCAAAATACTCTATCTCCTTTCTCGGGTCCTCTCTGAACACTGTCTTTTAATGATTCGGCCCTGAGTCTCCATGTCAGGATTCTAGCTCTGGGTTGTAGAATCTGCCACGTTACTCATGCACAGTGAGTGGTGTAGTATAGCCGACCACACCTTCCAGTGTTCGATCTTTGCCTTTTGCTCCTGGTCATACAGACGGGCTGCGGGACGCTGTGTGCACTTTTATGTTCTTTAATGCCGGAGAAAGTCTGGACTTCCCGCTGGGGTTTATTTGTTTAGTTGCTGTAGACTCCCGGCTGCACCCGCCATCCAGCCTGGGCGGGATACTGCTACTATGCTGTGTGCCCTATGCTGCAGGGGCACACTCTACCGTGTTTTTCTGTGTCTCCAGGCGGTGCATACATTTACCAGTGCAGCGGGAGGTGGCGTGCCCGCTCCTTCTGATTTGTATGCATTGCTCCCAGCCAACTAACTTTGTCTCTGTTTCCATCACGTTGCGGTCACATTTAATCTTCAGTATGGCTCGCCGGCGTACTCCTTTGTCTGAGTGCCCGCCATTTTGTTTACATCCCTGCAGTACAGAATTGCTTTTCTTTTCTACCGATCTTCGGTTCTTCGCATCTGTTCAGTTCAGCGATGCAAACTCAACGTCCGTCCCCATATTCATACAGCTGCAGGTCTGTTTGTATGTCGCATACGTTATTCTGGTTCCCTGCGCGCATCGGGATCTTTCGGATCAGCAGGTGCCTCAAGGAAACCTGACTTATTCCATGGCCCTAGTTGCAGTAATGTTATTTTATGCAACAAAACCCCTGATTCGGCAAACAATTCAGGCACAACCACCTTAACTAGCCACCCCCTATTACGCTGCATATGACCACAATGATGACATCAGAGGTTACATAACTGATGGCATCACTTTTTACATCATTTGACACTACCTATTACATCAGTGATGGCATCAGACATAATATATGACCTAGCTAATGAAAACCTTGATTATATACATAACATTTTATAATTCTAGGACTATTTTATTACACATAAAATACATAGGAACAATACCAAAATAACGCCCTGAACATTTCGACCATTTCATCACTGCGCCTTTGCGCGGTAATACAACCCGATCCCCTGCTACACAAAAGGATCCTGCAACGCCAGTTTAGACTGACGTTAGTGGGCGAGAACATGATGCTGCAGTGTCAGGGGAGATATGGTGGCACATATCATGATGTGCTGCCAAAAAGGTAAGCGGATAGGGGGGAGGCGGTCGCGGGGGATGCAGGGCACAGTGATCTATGTGATCGCTGTGCTACAATGCAGGTTGTCCTATATTTGAATACAGATCGATATTATCAAGGTACATTATATTCTGTAATTATAAGGCATATTTTATTCAGCTGTGATTTCTTTTAATTTAGTGGATGCTCTGCAGCTTGAAGTATGTACAAAACTAAACATATAAAAAATAGTGCTGCACTTAAAGTTTCTTCTCCTTTTTCACTGTTCTGTTTTACTTTAATGTTTAGGTATAACTAATTCAGGCAAGAAAAACTGAAAATACAAATGTAATTCCATGTTCACAAGTAAAAATGTTTATTTGTAAACTCAATTTCTTTTGAATATCTGCCATTCTGCAGTTATATTTTTTAAGAATGCCCATGCTTAGAATTTCCTTAATATATCCCATTATATAATCTATCCCAATGCATACACGTTCTTGTTTTAGAACGCGTCTTTTCACTTTTACAAAACAATGCGTGAACATACTATTTTATGAGCACAACCAAACATTTAAATCTGTACGTTTAAGATGTATGAAGCAATCGGCTTTCAACATGTTTCTATTTAATTTAATATTGTTTTTACTACTGCATTTACATATTATCTTATACTTCTTAAATAAACTGGCCATAATCAGGTACATGCTATACAATGGGCAATTTTATTTGCTTGCCATTAAAATTAAAGATATTTATAAAATAATACAGATTTATACTTTTAGTGAAAACTTCACAAATACTGATGTCATGCATGTGTAGACATTTAAATTTTGTACACAATGTTCTCATTGTTGAGTATATTGAAAGCACACATATATGTAGGGGGTTGCATAAATATTTTAACGAGTCATCTTATGTCTGCCATCAGTGATGTCATGTATCATGTAATTCGTGATGCCATCAGTGATGACATATGATATAATTACTGATGTGACCAAGGATTTCATATCTGTCATCATTGTGGTCATATGCTGCTCAATAGGGGGCAGCAAGTTAAGGTGGCTTTGGCTGAATTGTCTGCCAAATTTCATGGGTTTTGTTACATTTTCACCTTTTTTCCATTAATATTCATATTCAACATTCAATATACAATAGTGTAATATAAGCAGTCAAAAACTGTTAATTATTCTAGTTTCTACCAATTACCTAAAGTGTAGGAGGTAGTAACTGTTAGATATAGTGGCTAGAAAATAGAGGCTTCTCATTAGAAAATGAAAAAATAATGAAAAAAACATAAAAACGCTGTTTTCAGCCATGTCGCATTACATTTCCCATAGAGAACAAGTGCCGTTTTCAAACAGCCGTAGCGTGAACACCGCTGGGCAGATTTGGACCAAATAACACATACTTTAAGGAACTGGATCAAGCATGCACTCCCATACCAATTAATTCTACATGCTCCATGCCATACATGCATAACTGGAAATGTACAGACGTATAATGAAACCTTCCTTTAAATATTAGTAATAACATTGCTATGTCTATAATTAAATATTTACTTTCTAATCTTCTTTTCTAATTGACATTTTTTGCATATTAACCAAACTTTGAATTCTTATATTATAACAATGCACATGGGCACATTTCTTTGTGATTATTTTTTTAAATAAAAATGTATAAGTTAAGTACTGCAAATGAATGCTCCACACGTAATCCTATCATACGTCTGTATCAGTGTATTGTTCCATGTCATGATATTCTTTTAAATGTAATAAAATATATTTCACAAGGGGTCAACACAAATATTTTAACTTATTTAACTAGTAATGTCACATTTGATGTAATTGATCTCATTGGTCATCTCATGTATGATTTAATTAGTGATGTCATCAGTGTGGTCATACGCTGCTCAAAGAGGGGGTGGATAATTAAGGTGGAATTGCATAGTTGCTTGAGGTCTCACTATCTATGTCCTTCGGCTGTGGCCTCTGTGCGCGTTACACCAATATCATCCTCCTTTTGGGCCCTCTAGCAATGGCCACTGTGAAGGCATTATGAAGTAAGACACGGACAACAGATGTTTTAAGTAGATGTTTGATTTTCTTAAATGTCAGAATGGAGTAAGTCCTAACTTGCCCTATGCAATGGTGGGATTTCCCTACCCAAAGAAAACTAAGGATAGTATGTGTCAGTAAGTTCAACTTAAGTTTGTCTGTGTCCAAAACCTTTACTTGCCCTCACAACTAACCATATATAATGTGTAGGGATATCTGCATCAAAAGTACTAGTGGTCAAAACAATGTTCTGAGCTTCTTCCAGCTCGTGGCTTAAGTTCAGCTTCCCTTCCCCAAGTTCAGAACAATTCTAAACAGGCCTCTGGGTTCTCTTCCTCAAGATGTCAGCACAATTCTAAAAAAACCTTGAGGTTTCCTTTTCCCCAAAGGTTCACCACAGTTCCAAAAGGCCTCAGGGCTTCCTTTCCCAAGAGTTCAATACAGTTCTAGGGTCAATACCGTTCACCCAGTCTTGGGGATCCCTTCCCAAAGAAGCCGGCTCTTTGGGTTTCAAAGCAACAATTAGTTGAAGTCTCTTGAGTTTCAAAATAATTCCAATTCAACGCCTTAAACATTGAGGTTTTTCAAAAGTTCCTTTTTCTCCCTCTGTATTTCTCAAGTAGCAGTACCTGTGGCAGAATGCAAGCTTCTTCACATGTGCTTTCCTTGGCTCTTTTCATATAGGTGTCACTCAGTCTAGGTGAAGTTGTCTGACCACATGGTCCACCCATTACAGGTCACGCAACAGATAACCCTTGGCATTTTGTTATGCTTCTGTAATCTTCAGATATATCAATCAACACTGATTTCAGATTCTCTTTGGCATTCTCTTGGCTTTGCGACAGTGTGCATTTCACATAACTAATTCAGTGGTGTTTAACTTTTTACACCAACTTGCATTCACTTTGCTCATGAGTGTTCACTTGTTTGGATCTTGTGCTGTATTCTCATCACACCTCAGTTCGGTATTCAACAATGCTTGCAGTATTCACAAAAAATACTTCTAATACTTTGAGTCTTTGTCCGGCATTCAGTAATGCTTGTTGCATTCTCAGGAATCCTTGTAACCCCTTTCAGCTATATCCGTTATTCAGTAATGCTCGAGAGAACCATCCGGGAGAGAAAGGCCCTGGAAGAGCCATCCTGTCAGTAATGCTCGTAGCACTCTTAAAAGTACCCATGTCAATTTGCAGCTCGTTATTCAGCAACATTGGATTTAATCGTCCATAGCAATTGTAATAATTCTTAGTTCGTCTGCTATGCCAATATGCCTCTCCACAGCCCTAAAGCGCCTCTGTCTGAATGTTCGCTTCTCTTAAATTTACCGGTCTCTTATCGCTCCTACTGGCCTCTTGGCCTCATTTGGCTTCTTTCAGCTCGTGTCTGTTCCTTGCGTGAGCTTCTGCAAGCAGCGCTTGCCGTCCTCCGTTTCAGCTGCTCGTAGCCCCCCTCTTCTCTAGCGGAGGCTACCTGTGGCGGTTAAGTATTCGGTGTCCCACAGCTCCTACTACACCAGCAAAAAGGGCACAGCAGGCTTCTTGACCCTTGCACGGCCTGGCTGGCCCATGGCGTCCTTTCTGCACTCATTTCAACCCGGCTTTGCTCCAGCTGGTTCCTCTTCCACCTGCTCTGCCTCTGCACGCCACATTCTCTCTTGGATGGTGCTCTCCAGGACCGTTCTCTCCCAGATGGTGCTCTCGAGCTGCTGGGCGGTCACTCTTTTAAACACCTGGGACCTGTTAATTGGTTTCAGGTGCAAGTCCTTCATTCTAGTTGCCTGGCAATAATTAGGCCAATCATCGTGACATGCCTGACTTTTACAACGGTACTCCTCCACAACCCTCTTCCTCGCCTCAGT
This sequence comes from Ambystoma mexicanum, assembly GCF_040938575.1. Taxonomy (NCBI): domain Eukaryota; kingdom Metazoa; phylum Chordata; class Amphibia; order Caudata; family Ambystomatidae; genus Ambystoma; species Ambystoma mexicanum. The sequence goes on from NC_090932.1 coordinate 1,305,081,270, forward strand.
ACCAGAGTGGTGTGCATGACTGAAAATGTGTATTACTCTTGGTTGCTTCTTCCTCATTTCGGCATTGTTCCGATATCTCTTTATATTAATAAGAGGAGGTTGGTGTATATTTGTCCAGCCCACCTGAGGAGTTGCCTTTCTAGTAAAATATTGCCATTTCGGAGGTTCATTTGGAAACGAAGAGGAGGGGAAGGATTGCCAATAGCCTACGAAGGCGGTTGGGACCAAAGGTTCATTGTAAAAAGGCATCGGGGGAATCCCGTGCCTCATCTAAGGACGTCCTCACCCCACTCCCCTTTTCTCCACTCATGTGATCCTCCCTCGCATATCCACCCCCAAGGGCAGGATCCAAAAAAAGATGGCCTTTCCCTGGCCATCTGTACAGAGAACTCCGGGGGGGGAGGGGAAGAGAGGATGTCCTTGTGTTCCTCACACCACTGGAAATATCAAACCATTACTTTGTTGCAAAACACCCATTGCCCCCCTGACCTGTAAGATGTAGGAACTGCAGAAGTTAAACCTTTATTTTCGAACTCCATATTCCCGCCATCATTTCACAGTAATAATTTCCAACAAATTCCTGCTATAGAGTAGCAGTTCGCTGTTTCCTGCGATAACTGGAACAATTCCTCAGAATTAAAGTCTTCCACATTCGCACAGGCAGTCAACATGGGTCCCCCTTCAGTTTTCCAGGTCCCCTCACTCCAATTGCTTGCCCCCCCCAACCCTCTCCTATTTTTCTGAGCGTGTCTTGTAGTGTTGCCCCTGTAATCTCGTGAGATTCCTGTTGTCTTCCTCTGTAAACCAAACATTTTCTACCCGTAACTGGCTCCCCAACCCACCCCCAAATCCTCAACTTCACATGGCATCTTCTTTCCTACTCCCAACCTCTCGCTTAATGTGATGGCTATTGCTATTTATATAGTGCTGCGGCCACACCATCGAAGTGCTATGGTTCAAAATAGTCTGTGTTCCCATAGGAGTGACTACACAAACATAATGGTTTGAGTCTGTTTCTGAAGTCAAGAACGTTATTAGACTCTGAAAGGTCATGGGGGAGTTAATTCCAAAGTTTGATGGCATCCTTTTTCCTCCTCCAAAAAGCATTTTGAATTATTTCATTTGCGGCATCTCCCAGTGATATTGCGGGGAATCACTTGCAGCGAACAAAAAAGGCAGGTTTTCATTTCTGAAAAGTCTCTGCTGCAAAGCACCAATGCTGATAAATATAAAGGTTTTAAGGAACAAAGGAGGGGCGGGCCCACATGTCTGTCAAATACTGAAAAACGATTGGATGGATTTACCCCAAACCAGTCAAGGAAAGTCAATACATTGTGCCCAAATTTTCTAATTTGGTCCATATCTGTCCAGCGGTTGTACACTGAGGGTCTTCAAAAACTGCACTTTTTCTCCATGGGAAAATTTGTGCTCGTAAGCTGAAAACAGCGTTTTAATTTTTTATGAATAACCTTTTCATTTTCTAACGAATTGTTTGCAAAATTTCCAGGTTCGGGGGTCCTTGACAGACATTTGGTTTATAAAATGTCATCCAAATCCATCCAGCAAGTCAAGTTATTTGCCTCCCTCAATATCTCTGCTGCAAAGCACCAAGACGGATATAAAGGTTTTAAGATGCAGGGGGCACCCCTTTTCTCTATTGACTATTTTAAATACTGCTGGATGGATTTACCTCAAACCAGTCAAGGAAATTAAGTCAGCGCTTTGTGTCCAATTTGTCCCTTCTTTGGTCCAAATGTGGCAACGGGTTTTCACGCTACGGTTTAAATTTTGTAACATTTAGTTCCTAAAATGTCCATTTCAGTGGGGCTTTTGACAAACATAGTCTCTGGAAAAATGTCATTCAAATCCATCCTGCAAGCCAAAGGTTATTAGCAATAGAATTTTGGGAGAAAATGGCTGCTTTTTTATTTCTGAAATGCCTCTCAGCTGCAAAGCACCATTGAGATATCTCTGATTTTGGCAGAAGGTGGCCTCCCCTTCTCAATGAAATATTGATTTAAAGTACTGGCCAAACCCACCAAAGGATTGCGAGTTAACGCTTTGTGCCAAAGTTTTGTACCTGGGCCAATTCCTTCCAGCAGTTTTTTGCTGGGCTCTCGAGCAAATATTGACCTTTTGTGTCCATGGGAAAATAAATGAGGAGTAGGGCAAAACTGAGTTTAGTTTTCTTAATAACTTTTTTTTTTTTACAGATCTTTCCTAGAATTTCCAGTCTCTTGGGGGCTGGGGGTGGCAAGGCAGGTATCTTTGAGACAGTCGGTACACTTGTCTGCAAACTTTCAGCCACATTCATTATGCGAGTCAAACGTTATTACTGCTTCATTTTCTTTATTTCCTATGGTACTCAAAATGCATCTCAACAATAGATGATCCATCACCACCTGAAGTTGAGCTGCTTGGTAATGAAGTCTAAGATTGGGAAACCCCACCGCTCCCGCTTCTCTAGGCAGTATAAACGTGGCATGCGCGATCCCGGGCCGCAACCCCTTCCAAAGAAACTGCAGCATCTCCCTTTGTACCCTCAGTCTAGTCCACTGCTGGTATCATCTGAAAGAGGAACAAAAATGTGGGGAGGAGCATCATAATACATTTCAGTGTGGCCATCCATGAGAGCGGCATCCTCTTCCACCTCTCTAGGACGCATAAAGATCAAGGTGTCAAAAGAAGCAAAGGATTTTGTTGCCAGTCCCTCCCTGACAGATTGTCATTGTATAAAAAGAGATGATGGACTAAAGAAGTTGTCAAGCCCAGCCGGGAGATGCAACATGCGTGGTCTAAGACCACTAACCCAAGTTGGAAGACGAGTACCACAGATAAGTGTTTCTTTACCACAGTGGCTGTCTTAAAGCCACTTAACAAAACTCCAACCAAGAGTATAAAGAATGTATCAGAGGAATATCTCCTTCACAGTGGTAGTCCAAAGACCACTTACCGAATTTCATTGGAACGGTTCATAGAGAATAATATCCCTTACCAAGAAGGCATTGGGAGAGGAGGCCGGTCTAAGGAAGATTTTGGGGGTCTAGTGAAGAAAGCTTGGCAGGAGCTACAAGAGTTACGAATACAGCTCTTTGAGAAGAGGAGAAAAACCAGAAGAAGGGAGGCATTCTCCTAGACTGTTTTTTTATTTCTTTTTAATGTAAATTCTAATTTTAATTGTATTTCAGGAAGAAAGACAAATCAACAAGGTCATGCAATAAAAATAGAATAGTGTCCTTCTTCCCGTCCTTTAATCCACCCCCAACCCCAAGTACAGAACTTCCCCAATTATAACACAATAGAAACTAGGAATCAATCGTTACAATTTGAAATTGCTGCTCCACAGTATAAAAGCTTAATGTTTGCCCTTATGCCCCTCCAGATGAGGGAAATTAAGCCAGGGGGAGGGGCTATACTGACTGCACCCTACCTTCACCCCACCCCCTTGGGGTACAGACTCACTCCTCAACAGTGGTGGGTTAAGATACTATAAATTTGCTTTTGAACCCCAACCATTCCCCCTCCATCCCAGAACTCGCCCCATGAAGTGCTGCAGTTATCTTTTCCATCAAATATATCTCCTTGGTTTTCACTTTGACTTTTACCTTACCGGATACCAGGAGAAGGGAGGCATTCTCCTGGTGGAAGAACCTATTTATTCACAAGTTATTAAGTTTAAGTGTAAGGGATAGTGGCAGGGTTTTGGACAGGGACAGGTTATCATTTGACAGACATTCTGACATTTACTTATTTTCCTAGGTTGAGGCAGGGAAACCCTTCATAACATGGGGACAGTTGGGTTTTGTGGTGTTAAAATACAAATCTATAACCCAAACATGATATTCCTTGTCGGACTCCTTCGACTCCCCTACAGTATCCTATTGCATAGGGGTAAGTAATTGATCTCAAATATATTTTCCAGATTCTTCAGAATATGCACCCCGAGGTATCTAAATCCCTCCTTCAATACAAAAGGCTGTAAGGAACTCATGGTGGCAACAGTAAAGACAGACACAAGTGATCACAGTTCAAGGGTGTTTAAAAAACTGTATGCAGGTTGGAAAAACGCCTAATCTAAACCTAAATCTAAGATGGGAGTAAGCGTTGACCGTCAAATGAAAATAAGGCAGACCTTGGGGCATTGTGTCAAATAAAAAGGGCCTATACTAAGAAACCTATTGCCAAAACTTCCAACTAATACAAAAAGGCTGTGGGATGGTTTTCAAGAAAAGAAATATGGCAGGATGCGGTAGCGTGGCTCTCCCTCACATGTTGAGCACTGGGTAAGATGTGATCTTGGAGCACAGTACACACTCTAGCCCTCCCAGCACGAGTCGACAATTCCACTTACAGCTATCGGGACTGCTGATGGCCAAGTCTTGTTTCCTTGAAAATCTCTTGCCTTTGAGGGCCTGAAATATTCGATAACAAAACAAGTTCTTTTAACAAAATGAGTTTGTTTCCTGATTTTGCTTAGGGTGAGGGGTTCTTCACACCTGGGTCCCCCTCTTCTGGGCATTGACCCTTTTTCCTTGGTGCCTTGGGTGATCGGTTTTCACCCCTCGGAGCTCCCTCTTCTGGGCTTAGATCCTAACACAGTTCTTATCGATATTAAGGCCTTTGGGGTTGAGGTTTCCTGGTACCGTGGGCCTGATAAGATTGTAAAGAAAAATGAACAAAACACAAACTTCTGGTCTACGTATTTCTTCGGTGATGGTGGTCCTCTTCCGGGTGCTGACCCTTCACAAATCGTATTCCAGAAATCAAACCATAGTTCCTTCTCTTAATAGACTTTGGGTGATGGCTTCACCGCTGGATCTCCTTCGTTCGCGCTCGGACCCCTCTCGACTGTTAGCCTCCCTCCACCAGGTTCACCATGGCTTTTCCAGCATTCGCTAATCTTAAGGTCTTTTTAAACAGTTGTAGTGCACATCCCTTGACCGGGTTCACTCTTGTCAACGCACTGTTTCTTGGGACTTTTGACTTTGCCCCTTCTCGTCAGCATCCCTCTTCCGGGTTCACTCTTGCTAACTTCACCTTCCCATTCACTTTCAATGTATTCGGATTCACTTCCCTTGCTTTCTCGTGTAGCGGGATTCACTTCCCTGGCTTTCTTAATAGTTCATAGATTGATTGATATTTTATTTCTATCGCGCTCATACACAAGTGTTTCAGAGCGCGACCAGGCAGGGAAAGGGAACAGGGGAGAACAAAAACAACGATCTTACTAGGCCCAGTGACATTGAGAACGTGCAAGTGCAGGGTAGAGGGAGAAGGGGGAGAAGTGCATGGAAGGGGGAACAAAAGGAGTGTGTGGAGCGAGAAGAAAAAAATTATAATAAAATAATAAATAAAAAGGCAACAAACAATGGGAGTGCAGCCAGCAAGTGGCAAGTGCTGGGTTTATGGCAGCAGGCCGTGTAGGTCTGAAAGTGCAGGAAGAAAAGGGGAGGTCTGTATGGGTACAGATACGGACCCCAGTGCAGGGGGTGGCCCAGAGGCAGTGCGTGAGGGTGGCAAGATGAGCAGGTACCTGGGCCCAGAGGACAGAGGGTGGCCAGGTGCATGGTGCCGAGGGAGAGCAAAATCAACAGGGGAGAGGGGAGGAGAAGGCAGAAGCAAAGAGGAAGGTTTTGAGGTGCTTCCGGAACCAGAGATGGTTCTCTTCAAGTTTTAGAGTGGCAGGGAGGCTGTTCCAGAGGGAGGCCCCAGCCGAAGACGGCGATCTACCCCCAGCTCGTTTCTTTGAGAAACGATTGACCCTGAGGGAGTTAGAGGTAGAGGAGCGGGAGTGCTCAAGATGGGAGGTATTTGCGGAGGGATAGTTGAAGGTATGTTGGACCCATGCCCCAGAAAGCCTTGTGGACAATGCAGAGGGTTTTGAATTTAATCCTTGCATCCACAGGGAGCCAATGGAGAGATTTCAGAGCTGGAGAGATACGATCCCAGGGCTTGAGGCCAAGGACAAGTCTCGCAGTCCTGTTCTGGATAAGTTGTAAATGGCGGAGAGTAGAGGCAGGTAGATTAAGAAAGAGGCTCTTGCAATAGTCCAGCTTAGAGAGAAACAGAGCTTGGGAGACACTGAGCTTCTGGGGGAATGAGAGGAAAGGAAGAATACCTCTGAGGAGGTGCAGTAGGTTGTTTGACTTTTTTGATACATCAGCGATGTGGGCAGAGAAGGAGAGTGTGGAATCAAAGGTGACACCAAGGTTCTTGGCCTCGCAGGTGGGGATACGAGGGCGGCCAAGGGAGGCTGGGCAGAGAGTGAGGGGAAAGGAAGGTGATGGTGTGTCAATGAAGAGGATCTCTGTCTTGCTGACATTAAGACAAAGATCGTTGGCGGCACACCAATCTTGGATGGCAGTTAGGCAATCAGTGATGAGAGAGGTGGAGGAGGTGGCCGAGGGCAGCCTGAAAATGAGTTGTCATCTGCGTAGCACTGGAAGTTTGAGCAGAAAATGGCAGTACAGCAGGTGAGAGTTGCCAGGTATTGGTTGAAAAGCCAGGACGAGAGGTTAGACCCCTGGGGAACACCACAGGTGGAGAGGAAGACAGATGATAGGAAGGACCCAAGTTGGACCTGGGAGGGTCGATCAAAGAGGAAAGAGGTCCGCCAGGCCAGAGCCTGATCAGTAATGCCCAAGTTATCCCGGAGACGGTTGAGCAGGATGGTATGGTTGACCGTGTCGCAGGCAGAGCAGAGATCAAGTAGGATGAGAACAGAGGGAATGCTAGAGTCAAGGTTGGAAAGCAGATCTTTACGGATGTTCAGGAGAGCAGTTTCCGTGCTTCTGCCAGATCTGAAGCCAGACTGATGGTCATGGAGACAGCCAACAGAATCAGAATGAAGGTTTAGCTGAGAGATGGCCAGCTTTTCAAGGAGTTTGCCTAAGAAGGGGGTAATGGAAATTGGGTGATAGTTGGCCGGACAAGAGGGATCCGCTGTGGGTTTCTTGAGGAGAGGATACACAAGGGAGTGCTTAAGAGGGGAGGGGAAGGATCCTGAGGCAAAGGAGTGGTTGCAGAAGTCGGCAAGGGCCGGAGCAAGGATATCAATGTGGTCCTTGAGAGTTTTAGAGGAATAGGGATGAACCTGTTTTGACGACGCTTTCATAGATCAGACTTGTCTGGCGACCTCATCAGGGGAGAAGAGAGGAAAGGAAGAGAAGGAGGATGGAGGGGTGGCTGGAGGAGGGTCAGTGAGTACCGACGGAGAGGGGGTGGAGGAGAGTGTGGACAGGATGTCCTGGGTTTTTGACATACAGTGTGAGGCCAGGGCATTGCAAAGAGCCTCAGAGGCAAGGGGAGGGGTAGAGACTGCAGCAGGGTTGGCCAGCTCCTTACAAATTTTAAAGAGTTCGGCCGAGCTGTTAGATGCCGCAGAGACACGGGCTTGAATGTGGACTCTCTTCTTGGTACGGACAGAGAGACGGTATTGCCTTTGGGGAAGGAGACAGGCCAGTTTGTCAGAGGATGAGCAGGAATCCCTCCATTTTCTCTCAGCCGCCCTACACCTACGTTTAAATGTAACTAGGTCGGAGTCATACCAGGAATTGCACTTGGCTTTGGACTTCAGGCGGATCCTCATGATAGGGGCAAGAGCATCAAGAGTATCAGAAATAGAAGAATATAGAGAAGACAGGGCTGTGTCAGGGTGTGAGTCAGCCAGAGGAAGAGGGGTTGGGGAGAAGGTGGAAGCAAAAGCCTTGACTGACAAACGCTTCATGGGCCGGATGTGCAGGAAGGTAGGTGGCAGTGTTGGGGTAGGCTTGGGGGGGGGGGGTGAGAGAAGAGAGAGAGAGAGAGAGAGAGAGAGAGAGAGAGAGAGAGAGAGAGAGAATATATCAAATCATCATATCATCATGTGTGCCCTGCAGAGTGCGTTGGGCCAAATGGGAGGATAGAGAGGAAGAGGGAATCGCAGAAGTTGCGAAAGAGCAATGTTGAGGGACAGGGAGAATCAAGGTGAATGTTGAGGTCACCAAGGAGGAGGAGTTGTGGTTGAGGCCAGGAGAGAGGAGGGGAGATCAGCCCACTCAGAGAGAAAAGAGGTGATTTGACCAGGGGGCCGGTAGAGAGTGGCAACAGTAAGAGAGTGGCTAGGAGAGATTGAGAGCCTGCAGACAAGGCATTCGAAAGAGGAGTAGGTCTGGGTGGGAATTAGGAATCCACTTGGGAAAGATCAAGGCTACACCCCCTCCAGGGCGAGTGGATCTGGGTGCGGAGAGGATCTTGTAGCCATCAGGGAGAAGAGTGTCAAATCTCGTGACAGAGCTGGCTGTGAACCATGTCTCTGTAAGACCAAGAACGTCAAGGTCAAGTTCTTCAAGGAGGTGGCAGATGTCAGAGGAGTGTTTGACAGCAGATCGAGAGTTGAGAGTGGCAAGATGAAGAAGGTTGCCGGCCTTAAAGACCTTCCGGGGAGGGGTACAAATCAGAGGTACGCCCTGCGGAGTTGTGGAGGTAGCCAGAAGATGGGCAGAGGAGGGAAGAGTGGGCAAGGTAGCCAAGGAATGAGAGGAGGGGACAGCCGGAGAAGAAAGGAAGTTGATGAGGCGAGGGAAATGCCTATCGAAGAGGAGGAGATTTGCCTGGGGACCTTGGACCATGACAGTGCCATTTAGGTAGACGTTAAGGATGACTCTGGAGGAGTCAAAAGAAGCGAGTGCCACCATTTATGGGAGAGGAGGAGACAGGACAGTGCACAGAGATCATATGGGGGTCCATAGATCAGGTCGAAGGAACAACAAAGAGGATATCGGTGAGGGTCTGTCTGGAAGAGGCGCTGGTATAGGTATCGGCATTAGGGAGACCAGGGTTGGAGGCCAAGATATCCTTTTTAAACTTCTTCTTTCCAGACTTAGTGAGAAGGGAAGGATAGTTGATAGAGAAGCAGTTGGAAAAGATGGGAGAAACAGACAACGCCATGAGTATGAAGAGAGGAGGCAGGGGGAGGAGAAAGCAGGTGCAGCGGTATGGAACAGTCACTGGGCTAGCAGGATTACAATCAATGGGCAAAGTTAAATGCAGAATTACACCCAAGTTTGACTTTAAGGATAGCTGAAGATCCTGTAGTTAAGGAGACAAGAGGGAGTCGGATGGTAAGGGTGAGTACAGACACAACTACAATTTGAGAACATAACCACCAGAGCTGAAGGAGTACCAGCAGAGTAGGTAGTACAAAGGAAGTCCGAAAGGAGGGACTAACCACAGCAGAATGTGTTGTAAGAGTCATGGTAGTCCAATAGTCCAGGGGTAGCAGCCTCAGGGAGGGTTTGGCTGTGGCAGAAATATCATGTTGCAGCCTGTAAAGCAGACAGGGAAGCTGACAGGAGCCTTTGTGTGGGCCTTGGCGTACTGGGCCGGCTCCCGCCTCCCGGTTGCTGCTATTGGTCTATGGCGACCTCTGCAACCAATGGGAGGGGGAGACCAGTGCAGGCCCAGTGGAGCTTAGGCAAAGGGAAAATGAGCAGCCATCTTGGAGGCAGGAAAGAAACAATGGGCCCCAATGAGGGAGAGGCAAAAATAGAGGGGAAACCAGGGTTTTTCGAAGAAATGAGCCAGGCAAGGGCTCTCCAGGTAGTGCTTTACCAGCAAGGTATTTTTCCAATTTAAAGCACAAAATGCTGAGCGCGCCGCATCAGGCGCAAAACACACCAAAAATGGAGCGCTTACCCATTGAGAGGTGCTGCATTTGCTGGAGGTCTTTGTAAAGCAGCAGGAGGTCTTCTAAAGCAAAAACGAGGGCTCCAGAGGTGCAGAGGATTGAAGGAGAAATGAATGCAGAGCCTCCTGTGAGCCTGGGTGCACTGGGCAGGCTTCCGCCTCCCGGTTGCTGCTATTGGTCTATGGCGACCTCTGCAACCAATGGGAGGGGGAGACCAGTGCAGGCCCAGTGGAGCTTAGGCAAAGGGAAAATGAGCAGCCATCTTGGAGGCAGGAAAGAAACAATGGGCCCCAATGAGGGAGAGGCAAAAATAGAGTGGAAACCAGGGTTTTTCGAAGAAATGAGCCAGGCGAGGGCTCTCCAGGTAGTTAGTGCTTTGCCAGCAAGGTATTTTTCAAAGACTTTCTACTGTACAGAGATTTTGCTTGACCTCTTGACCATTTTGACCTATTTTGGCAGCTCCCCTACGACCTTCTGGTTTCTGTAGTTTTACTTATACTGGGATCGACCAGAGTTTCTCGAGTTAGCACCCACGTGGTGACGGTTCCCTCTACAGCTAATCTCCTCTCAACACTTTTACAGTTTATTGAACTTGGTTCAACTTGCCACTTTGCAACTTTCATTTACCACAGCCTGTTAGGGAGAATTCTCAATTTATGGCTAATTTCCCTTACCTATAGAGTCCCCCAGCAGCTTTGCTGGATTAAAAGGGGTTTCTTTCTTTTTACCTGCTAAGAGTGATACTCTTTTTTTCCCACTCTTAGGCATTTTAGCTATGTGTGTTCTAGGCTATTTCTGTGTTTAATGTCGATGGGATTTTCTCTCCCCCATAGGAACCATCTTTATTCACTTGTGTTACACAGCACCCTCAGTGCAGTGACACAGGGGTGTCGTAGCGACCCCCGAACATAGACTCCATACCCTGGGACTGACTACTGTCTCCCAGGGCATGTAAAGTCCCCATTGACTTTACTAGTCAATTTCTATGAACTAAACCAGTACAACCCATCTTACTATGGAGGCTCTGGAAGGGGTTAATAGTTTTTCCCCTATGTTCATTTTCGAGAGGGTACCCTAAAGTCCCTCTCTCAAAAATTTCTGGCTGGTGGCAGTGGTTACTACCTTTTTAATATTCGACCACAAATGTTTCTCTATGGGATTTTCCCATTGTTCGAGGCTGCCACTTTTTCTAACAGCCTCTAACATACTGCCGGTGCATTTTAATATTAACTTTGGTCCGGTGGGTTTTATTTGCCAGAACTTTTATATAACTTTTCTCGTGTCTTTCTCTACAATCCTAACCCAGGTCGGGGATCCTTTGTTCGTCCGTTTGGCGGGCTTCTGCCCAGAAGCCCTCCTTCCGGTGCAGTGAGTCTGGGGTGGGTCCATTGTGCGGTAGGGGGAGTAGGACTCCTGGACAGGGTTGCCTCCACAACCCATGTCGCACTCTATCCTGATAGGCTGGAGTGTCTCCCGCCAAGATGACCACTCCACTGTGAGAGTGACAGCTAGGCTGTATGAATGGGGCTCTTTTTGCATAAAAGCAAGGTCCTGAGGACTGGAAGAGCAAGACGTCGCCACTGGAACTCAGAAGCCGAAGAGGAGAAAAGCCAAAGACATCTGCAACAACTGAACTACTTTTCTCCACACGACGAGAGGAGATCTTCATTCGAAAGAGCCTTCTTCCCTTGAGCTGGTGGGGCCAACCAGTTTGCCAATCGCCTTCCCGACCCTGCTGTGGTCGAATCGCCAGTGCCCTGCACTTCGAGACCAGATACCCAGGCAGCTATTGACCCGGACCGCAATTAAAAGGAGCGTACCTTTTAAACTTCGTTTGGCAGCACCGCGGCTGGTTTCATCCCTGGGTAGTGCAGTACCTCGAACCTTCCTCCACGACGAGAGCCCCTCTTCCTCTGCTGGACCCTTTCGAACTGCAGGAACTACCAGGAACAACCGCCACCGCAGGAGCCACTTCACTTTAAAGGTACATTGTTCCCCCAGGCCGCCCTTTCTCTGTGGTAGCTCTAAAGGTGTTTTAAATCCTTTACCTACCTGTTGGGTTGATCGCCCCCCTCTCTTAACAGTGTCTTTACAAACTTTTGCAACCACCCTTTTCAAATATCGTTCACCAAAGACTGGGGTGCAGCTACGAGAACATTTTGCCCCTGGGCCCTTGCCCTGTACCACTAACTTTGGCACAGGCCTATTGACTCTGGTCACATTTGTTAGATCTGCCTTCTTGAGATTGATTCTCCATTCGAACTGTGTGGTGCCTGCCTTTCTTATAACCACTCTTTCTTCCCACTGCTTAATCATTGTGAAGTGCCATTTTGCTCAGTTTTCATTCTAAGTATTGCTTATATTGATGCACTGTCTTGTTGATCTGGTTCACAACTGATGGGAAGTGTTGCTAGGGTATATAGGAACCCATTTCTGAACAACTTGTGCTTTCCCTCCCTTGTAAGGAATTGTTAGAGGATCCCTTCTGAGTAGTTTTCACTGTGCTTTTTTGCTCAGTTTTCAATCTGGTTCACTTGGTCTACAATTCATATAGGGAGTGTGTATATTTTTCCTTGGCTTAATTTAACTTGCTTGATACTTGTGATACATGTTTTTGATTAGAGGTGTATAAAATAAATATATATTTACTTTTTAACTACAAAGCTTTGGTCAGTGTTTCCTTGTTCCAGAGTCTAGTGGGCCTAATGTGTAAACCCTGAATACTGCTCATCTGCCTCTTGAGATAAGCCTGGCTGCTCAGCCACATCTACCAACTAAATCTTTGTGGTACAGACTGATACCAAAGGAGCTTTATTGCTCTCACCTGTAGTCCTAATCTTGTGTAGTGCTGCCTAAGGGAAATGCACGGTATTATGCCTAACACAGCCCATTTCTTATCGGCTCTCCCCTCAGCTCACCGGCTGTGATGAACTGCTTGGCTTTCATCTTTACTGGAGTCAAGGCCAGTACCATGGAAGCAGGAGTCTCCTTCGCTCAGCCTTATGGGCGTCGATGCACTCTATGTACCGTTGACATCTACTGCAGCACACTTGGGCTATTGTCCTCGGTCTCATGTTTCTTGCAGCAGAAGGTTCAGGTGTGTGTTTATTTATAAAGCGCTCCAAACCCAAAGGTATCTGGGTGCATTACAAGAACATCCGATTTCTTGATTACAATCCAAGGATTACAGGTTATAATACAATATAATACATAGTACAAATGTGCATAGATGGGTTTCAGGACATCATAAAGGAAGCAGAAAGGTCATCATAAGGCATAGAATAATTACAGAAAGGTAATATACAGAGATGCAAAGACGGAACTAGTGATGTTTGCAAGGTCCTAGTACAGGACATGTAATGAGGTGGAAGGTCTTTGGAGATGAGCCAAAGTTTGGTGTTTTCCTGAATTTGTAGGAGGATTGGTCAGCTCTTAAGGTAGTGGGTAGGGAGTTCCAGAATTGGGCAACCATGACCACAAAGTTGCTGCCACCTGCTTTTTGCAATTTAAATCTGGGGACTCTTAAGTAGCAGGTATTAGATGTCCTAGTAGGGCGGGAGGAGTTGTTTTTGGTAAGTTTTTCGATGAGGTAAAGTGGGGCTGCATTGTTGAAACATTTGTAAGTCAGGGAGACAGTTTTTCTATCCTTGATGGATAGCCAGTTATAATCCGTCGCTACACAGAGATGTGTTGTCTTCTGGAGATGCCTAAGGCTGTTCTAGGTGCGTTGTTCTGGAGAATCTGGAGTTTGACACATTTTTGCTAGCACATAGGTACATTGGATTGGCATAGTCGATTTTGGAAAGTATTAGAGCTCTAGCCAGCGTAATGCAACTTTCTGTGGACAGAAAGGGTTTGCAGGCCTGTATCCACTTACATGTGTAAACTGTTGCCAACGCTGTAGCACTAACTTGTTTGCACAGGTTCAGGGAAGAGCTTTACCTCTTTAGCCACCTTGATGTCATTACCATCTATGTTGAAAGATGTATTGATTACTCAGTTTCTTCTCATTGGAAGGTGTAGCCAAGAGGAGCAGCCCAGTCTTCTCATCATTCAGATATAGACCACGTGTGGCCATCCAGGCCTGAATGGGGAGGTAGATTGTTAACCAGCGCTAGATCTTTCTCATAGTCGCCTGTCGTAGGTGTGAGAGATTCGGGTTGATTGCCTGACTCTGCCTGGCCCTTGGGTTCAGACATGTCTGGTAAACAGATTTCATATTAGTCCGTTGTCTGTTACAAGGTAAAGAAGTGTTCAGGTTGGAAACGGGGGCCGGTAGAGTTCTTGAGTATCCTACGGGGTAGGATGGAGAAAAGGTGTTATAAAGGATTATAGTTGTCTTTTTAGGGCATTAGTAGGGGTTGTGGAGTGAACAAGAATGACCAGAGTATTTATCGTGATCTGACAAAGGGAATTGTGGGAATTTTCATGTGGTGTTAGTGCTTTACACAGGGCGTGGGATCCTAGGGGATTTGTTACATACGGAGGGGATGCTAGATTTTGGTAAGCTAGATTCAAAGGGAGAAAGGTAGGTAAATGGATTATAGCCTATAAAGGCCTCGGGTATATCGTTCCCTCCTTCCCCAGTACAATACCACGTCTCACCTTGGGCAATTCCCTGAGAATAACCCCAGGCTCCCCTACCCAGGTGATCCTCCCTCGCTCGTCCACCCCTAGGGTTGGGATCTAAGAATCTGCTCTTCCCTGGCCACCTGAATAAGGGATTCTCGAGGTTTACTCGGGAGAATCCCCTCTGGTTTCTCACAGTGCAGATTTCCAATATATATTATGTCGGACTCGCTCAGCGTCCCGATTCGAAAAGCTTTTGATTTATCTTGTACCCCGATAACCTGCTTTACCTCTGCAAACCTTCCAATAGAGGGGGTGACCGAGCTTCTCGGGTCGGTCACATACAGCAATGTGCCATATGCAAACACTCACTTTTTAAGGCTCCCAATATAGTTCACCCCCCTATATGGACCCAGCGAATCATAGAATTGTTGCCCATGGTTCCATCACCAATGTTCATAGCAGCAGTGGCAAGGGGCCGTTGTCTGCTTCCTCTTTGGAGAGCGAAGGGCCTTGATTCCTCTCCAATACCTTTGCAGATGGGGACCAATAGAGTGCTATGTAAGGAAGACATGGCATCAAAGTAAGACAGACGCATGTGATCACAGTTCAAGGGGGTTTATTAAAATGTAAAATGGGTGAGATAACCGCCTAATCTAAAGATAAATCTAAGATGGGAGCAAGCTACGACCATCAAATAATAGTCTTAGTGGAGTCTAGTCAAACAAAGGGCCTAAAAAATAAAATATTGCCCATCCTTACCGCTATGTTACAAAAGAGTGTGGGATAATGTTCACAAGAAAACAAAGAAGTGTTCACAAAATGATAAATCGGGATGTTATGGCTGGGGTCTCCCTTCCCCACTTTTTTAGCACGGGACAAGGCGGGTCTCTCGAGCACAGCACACTCCTAGGCTTCTCCAGTACGATTTTACCGTTCCTTTTTCAGTATGAATTTACAGTCCCTTTTCAGTACAAGCTTACCGTTACTTTTCTCAGTATCTCAGTATCGGGGCCTTCTGTGCCCAAGTCTCTTCTCATCCGAAGCCTCTTACTTCAGAGTACCTAGACACTCCTTTCATCAGAGGCTTTGCCGGTCTGGGTTGAAAAGGGCAACTCCCTCCTTGATGTCCTTTCAGGGCTCGCCACCTTTCTCCTCCGTTTGAACTGCCGTCCTGAAATGGCTGCTTCCTCATGTGTTCGGCCTTGCTCAGTTTGCTCTTGTGCTCCGCCTTTTATCCCTATGGGGAAACGAAAGGCTAGTCAGGTGTTGGGACATGTCAGGTAAACGGCTTGGGTATTAGTTGTTTTCACGCTGTGAGAAAGTGTTTGTGTTGGAAAAAGTGGGGAGTAGCGTTTCTAAGTATCCTACTAGGCAGGATGGGGAAAAGGTATTACAAGTAAGGGGATACCATGTCTCAACCTTCAGTGTCCCTGTTCCGCTCCCTGAAGACCCCCTCATCCAAGTGATCCTCCCGCACTAGTCCACCCCCAGGAACTGGATCCAATAGCTATGGACGGTCCTGGCCACCTGGATGACCGCTTGCTAGGGACTAGTGAGTGAGATACCTTTAGGTGTCTCACAGCTTCCATCCATCCCATCAAGTTATTTCCGATTCCGAACCTCTTCAGCACTTCCTTCAAAAATGACCAGTCCACCTGATCGAAAGCCTTTTCGGCATCGAGAGAGTACGCCAAAGCCCTGCTCGAATAAACCTTTCTGCAATTTTTCTGAAAGTTGTTGGAGCCCTGCCTGTTATGCACGAAACCTGCTTGGTCCGGATGGACCAACTTGGGGAGGACGACATCTAGCCTTGACGCAAGGACCCGTGTCAAGATTTTCCGTCTACATTCAGTAGCTATATGGATCTATAAGAAGAGTAGTGAGTCAAGTGTTTCTCTTCCTTCAGGATAACTGTAATGAGAGTTCCCTGAAATGAGGGGGGGGAACATCACCAGAATCTTTATAATACTTAAATACCTTTACCAAAATTGGCACAAGATCATCCACATATAGGTTTTATAAAAGGCTGACGTGAAGCCATCCTCTTCCGCCGCCTTACCTGACTTCATATGTAGGATTTCCTTCTTGACCTCCCCCCACTGAAATCTCAGCCTCCAAACCTCCTCTATCTGCATGACTCGGATACGGGAGAGCCAGAGCCCCCAGGTATTCCTCAACCTCGTCCTCCCACTTCTACAGGTTCTCGTAAAGGGCTGCAAAACACCAAAGCATATCTTCTGGCGATTTTAGTCGTTACCTCCCTCATCTACAATTCGATCCACCGGTCTGGCCCTCCAAAGTACTCGGGCCCTATTTGCTAACAAGGTTCCAACCTTATCCCACTTCTCATAATACCTTGTGATGAATCGGGGGAATTCATCCCTTCTCCTCAAGGGGGGGGTGGGGGTCCCCCTTGTGAGGCTAATGAGGTAAGCCTGCTCCACAATACCCTCCCTAGGGGCAGAGGCACCCTTAGGGGACAAGGACTCTCATTCCTGTGAGGAACTTCCTAGACCATGTCACATGATGGCTATTATGGGACTATTTAGTATGCCAAATGGTTTCATGTCCCGAGACTTGACTGAAGAGAAAACAAACACCATTATAAGGAAATTGCACCTTTAAATGAGGATCGCCAATTAACTGGGACTAGTACCCTAAAGGAGTGCACGCCGAATGAAGGCGAGACGGTGGAACGGACCCCCTGGATGTGTAACATGAGGCGGAGCGAAAGACGTGGAGCCTTGGGCGAGCAGACTGGCTCTGAATGGCAGGAGGAGACTCTGGAAGCCCACCGTGTGCGAGAAGGGAGAAACTGGGGCAATGGGAGCCCAAACCTCGGTGGTGGCATGTCCACAAGGAGTTCATGGTGGGTAGACCACCCATCCAACTATGCAGACACCACCAAGCACAAACTGCAGCAAATTGTCCGGTTATCCGTGGAGGTACAGAGACCATGTGAAGAAGAAAGAGAACCGCAAGAAGAGTGGGCGCCGAAACCAACCCTACCGTGCAGAGGAATAAAGATAAGGTCCCAAGCCAATACAGGCCCCACAGACGCTCCCCTGGAGCACTGAAGGTAACTCGGAGAACGGGAGGCCAAAAGGGACTTGTTATGTAACCAGAGTTACTCCTCCAAGTATAACCAACGGCCTCTTAAAACAAAAGCTAAGCTAATGAATTTGAACTGTGCTAATGTGAGAGACAGAATCACAGAACTCCGGAAGAGAAAAAACAATAGTGCTTGGGATCACTACCCTGGGAAGAGGGGAAATGTGTTTTTTTTTTTTTTCAACTTTTGTACAGAAAAAAAAATGTAATCGCATGAAGTTAAAAAGGTAAACAATACAAAGTCAGTAAAAGTCCAAATCGCACAGCGATTTCCTGTTATATTATATACATTGACTTTAAACAAAAAAACAGTACTTCTCTCATTTTTTCATACGGAAGAAACATCACCTATACATTCAATAGTTTTGGTTTTCACAATGCATGCATGAGAAATAATGTGTACATATCTATGTAGGTAGATAATTCCATGTACAATGCGAGCAATACACATCAAAAACATCAGTTTTCTTAATGAGATGCTCCCATGTTGACACCACACTACGCGTTTCGGGACCGTCATTGCCTTCATCAGGTGTAACTGTTATCCGGTAATCTATTAAGAATATAGAAAAGGATACCCATCAACTTATTGTGCTCTAGCACCAATTATACTGAACTATTTCCAATAGCCAGAGTACTGAATTTTCTGTTCTTGCACTGCTGGAAAAAATGCACCAATTGTAGAGCTGTAGGAAATGTAGTCTTGCACACCATTCAAAAACCTCGAATTGCACATTTTTATAACACAAGACGTCACTAAACTTGGTCCATCAACTAACCTGCATCCTATTTGTTCAGTCAGTTTCCTACCAGGCTATCAACACCAGCTCAGTCCCTCTTTCCCATCAACTCTAACTGGACACAATCAAAAAATGACCCTTTGCTATTATAAATACACGCATGCAGTATGCTTCACTGCTACTGTCTTCAGCCTATTTCAAAATAAATTCTACGCTTATTACCTTTGTTCTGGTGGTTGAATGCCCGATACAGGAACAGGGAGACGGCTGTACAAACAGGGGAAACATTCCCATTATTCAACAAGGAAGGAGTGCAATATAACAAGGAGAAAACATTGTGAACTGGAAAACCGAGAAACCCCCAAGATAAATAATATACAAAAGACATCCAGTTGGAAAGAGCTGAATTTTCCAGAGAGCAAGTCGCACACAGAAATATTTTTTCCAAAGTTACTCAAAGCCTATTATCCCGGATCCAAAGGCTCGATAAAGGTTAAAGAAAGACAACTCTAAAGAGGAGAGAAAAGCCAACAATATCTATGTGAATGGATACAGAACGTAACGAGAGATTATTTAGAAATTGCATATTAACAAGAGAAAGAAAAAAAGGCAACTGCAAGAAACAATCCGGAGAAGGGAGTCATTCCCCTGACCTTAGTTTGTTTAGAATAGTGGTAGGGCCAGTTGGTCTTCGTTTTGGGACAGCGGACTTATTCCTTTTGAACATTCACTGGCGAGCACCTTCATTAGTAAAATGGGCAGGGAGCATCATGTAGTCATAGGGAAAGATGGGCCTTATTCTTTAATAAACACACGTTGGAAATGTCTGCATCCTTCTGACGCGCCACAACCTCTGTTTAGTATAGTTCATATTTCTGTAAACTTCTCCTTGGGAAAGGGAGTGCAACTCAACCCCTTCTTCTCTCAAGTATATCGAAATCTCTCCCTGTCCCCCTCTCTGTGCCAACCTGGTCTGAGCACTTCATTTAACTTCCTCAACCTGCATTCCAAAGACCCAAACATGCCTCTTGTGGACTTCCTCCTTGTCATTCACTGCAAAGAAACACTCTTTTACCATGAAGTTCCTAAAATCTACATCTTTAAACAGGGAATCATTACGGCCCCATCAAAAATGAGTTTTCCTTCTAGCCTCCCAAGTGATCACTTGGAGCACCGTGTAATCGTTTTCACCATTACAGCTGCTTCTGACCCTAGGTATTCCCTGGAAAGTAAAAGCATATGGACCCTTGTATAGGACTCATGCGGGGGCGAATAAAGTGTGTATCCTCCTGGTTTACTGTGCATAATCATCCCCAGTCATGTTCCTCAAGGAGGTGCTCAAGTTCCACATTGTCCTTACCGGCACCTTTTCAACTCCCTTCCTGCCTGTCATCCAATCCCGAGCCGGTTCTTTGATCATTTTAAAATCACACATAACACTGTAAGGCCCTCGGACTATTGCTGGACCCAGGCTAATCCCAATTCAAGAAAGGGCAACTGGCCCGTGCTTGGGGCATAGAAAGTAGCCAAAGTTGTACAATTCCTCCCACCCCCATCCCCTTAACCAACATCAGCCTACCATTGCGTCCCTGCTTAATGTGAACCTCACAAAGTTCAAAAGATTTAGCAAGCAGAATTCCCACTCCACCCTTTCACCCCCTCAGGGTCCAAAAGGTCAGACCAATAGCATTCCCAAGCAATCAAGATTTCTCTCAGTTTAAAATGTCTCCTGAAGAAGCAGCACAGAGAGCCTTTTTATCTTAAACTCCCTAAGCAGTAGGAAGCGCTTATGAGGTGAGTTGAGCCCCTTTACATTCAACCTAGCTACCATGCAACCCATGATCCAAAAAGGTTGAATTGTTCACCAGATCCCTAATGGAGTGCAACATATTAAGCTCACCCCTCCAAACATTCAGGCCTAGAAATAGAAACACACCTCGCCCCACTGCTTCCCCAACACCACCACACTGGGTTGTCTGCCTCCGCAACTTCATAGAACAAGAACTGTAATGCAACCGGGATACACCTTTCCCAAACCATTGCGACACCCAGAATAAAAAGGGCCATCAGGAAGTATAAGACTTTGATCCCTGGTTGCTGCTAATTAGAAAACCTATCAACTCTGCCACTGCACTACTCACCTTTCCATAGTTATATGAAATTGCCCCACACCACATCAATCCCAGAGCAGTTCCTGCGTTTCATTATATCTCTCTCCTTCATGATGGGCTGCCCCTCGACTCCAGAGACAGAAGGTTGGTTTTCCTGAATTTCCCTGTCACTTTCCTTTTGTCCCAAGGGCTTTGCAACAGCATTTTTGAATTTCTCCCTCAGCTGTGTTTGGCCTTTGGCCACTTCTTGAAGAAGCTGTTCCACGTGATCACCATCCTTGATTTTATACTTTTCCCCCCTTCACCTCAAAAGGCAGTGCAAAGAGATACCTCCAGCGATACATAATCTCTTCCGATTGCAGCCAAGATGTCAGCGGTTTGAATGTATGCCATTGGTCCAGGGTATAGGTCGACAGGCCATGGTACATTCGTGTCGAGGCCCCTTCTGAGGCAAAGGTAGAGACCTCCCTTGCCTTACAGTACCTTTTCCCTATCCCGAATTAGTGGCATTTAACTACAACTGATCGTGACTCCTCACCATCACCTGCCACTCGCTGTATTTTGTCAAACACAAAAGTTGTGTCCCCTGCCCCCAGCGAAGTCTTAAACAATGCGCCCACTTGTCTCTCCAAGTCCTTTTAGCTTCCCCACCAGCCTGAGGGAGACACCAAAGTCTGATGATCCTCCTCCTCTCTGTTTCCCACATTGTCACGCTTATTTCTGAGTTCCTTTTCCTTGAGCTCCAGTTCCTTAATCCACTCTTTCATCTGCGTCTCAAGGATCTCAGTTGAGAAATGGTTGCTTTCCACGGGCACCACACTCTCCTCCACCTTCTCCACTCGTTCTTTGAGTGCGACCGTCTATGACTTGTACCTCAGCCGCAAGGCTTTTTTCCGAGAGTACACATAGTATCTGATTGGAGGGTTTCCAGGACCACTCCCTGCCTTGGATCCGCCATATCTAGGAGAGTGTTGGTTGGAGGCTGATGATGGGTGTACTATTTCACCAACCTTAAAATGTGCCCGGGGGGTGAGGAGGGGCGGTAGCACCACATTGGGGGAGGGGGCATTGGGGGAGATATGAGGCCAGACACAGAATTCACAAGGCAGGCCAGATCTCAATCGCCATTCTGGGCCTTCACCTACAGTAATCTGCCTGCAGCTGCAAACAACAATCTACCCATTATCCTGGTGGTTCTTGAGCTACTACCTCACCAGCAACAACATCGGCATCAGAGGTGCAAGATGGGACCTCCGGCCTACTAGATGCTTTTAAGTACGCCCATACCTTCAGTTACCCCTCTTCATCCAGCAGCAGGTCACACAGGACCTGGGAGTACCTCTCTGGGCCTTCCTGTTCGAGAATGCCCCTGCCCTGGCTGTCTATGGGCCTCTGTTACATGGCTGCAGCTCAGCTTGTCCCTTCTTTCTTTTCAAGTGTGCCACCTCACAGGCCCTCGGCACTACAGTCCTAATGTTAGAAAAAAAACAGGCTTCCCGCTCCTCTTTCCAATTAGCCTCTCACCTCTGCCAGTGTGCAGTGGGAAAGCTGTGGCCGCTCCTCCACCTGGCTACGGGTGGTGTGCCATGGCTCAGGCCCCCGCTTGGGGCTGGGCCCTGGCCTTCCAGGCCCAGGATGCGGTGCACCTCCCTCTCGCACCCTCCTTGTGTTCTAATGGGGGAACCAGAGGCGCTACATGCCTCTTGGTGTTCGTTGCTGGTCACCGGGGTACCAGACGCAGCATGTGTAGTCACAGCAATGCCCTTTTAGCAGCGCCGTCCGTGAGAGCTTGCAGTTTACAGGGCCATCTTTTACATGCCCTCCTAGCGGTCTCCAAATGCATTTTTGTAATCCCTACTACCGTACGTTTTGTTTTGGGCAGTCACTTTGTGTGGACCACAAGGCATACCTGAAATGGTTGCTGTGCTGACTGATGCTCACTGTAATCCCGCTCCTACACCCTCAAAGGTAGGTTAAACTAGATGAACCTGGCTTTCTGCCATGGATGAGCCCAATACACAACTTTGTGGCTGGACCAGAATATTTTGCAGTTTTTGAGGCCTGCTTGATTGGCTGGCCACCACACCTTTTGCCTCTGCCTGGTGTGTGATTGATTGAGGAGGCTTACGCAGCCCCCTAAAGGGAATGTGCTTGTCTAGCGGGAGACTGTCCCTTCATCAAATACTGCAAAGGTGGGATGCTGCATGTAAGAATGTGATGTGGCCATACTAGCTGGGCTCTAGTTCCTTTGTCCTTGACTTGGTTCCTTCTTAAAAGTGCTGAATGTCCTTCTGGGCTCTTTGCCGTCCTCCCTGTAACATTTTTGGGCTTGCCCCCTGTGAAATCTTTCGGGATCACCTTCTGGGAGGTAGGAGTTACTCTGACCTAGAATACCCCACTCCAGCTCTAGCCTGGGTCGTTCCTTGTTGGCTGGCTGCCGTGTCTTGCTCCTCAATCTTCCTTGATCCCTATGGTCATGGATTGCCTTTTGTGTTCCCTCTAATGACTGAGTAAAGCATTTTACCCCACCCCGCCTACCGCTTAGCATTATAATGTACTCTTTGCCACCAGGTACAGGTCATACATTGAGCTCATCAGTGAGAAGGGCCTTTCTAAGCTCTTTACTGTTTTTATATATAAATATTCTAGTTTATTCAACTAAAATACTTATTTGAGGTTTGTGTGACTTGTATGTAACCCTATGACCGATTATATTATTCAATATATCTGTGAGTGTATAATTTTGGGTTATTTATTGGGACTAATTACCTATTCACCAGGCTTCGCCTTTGAGTGACGCTTGATTGCTCTGCTATTGCTGCCCAAAGACACTTAGGACACATGCTTTCACACCCCTCATCAGAGGGCTGTGGGAATATCACCTTAACACACCTATCAATAAGGTGTTTTGTAATCTCCCATGATTCTGGAATAAAGTGAGCAAGGTTTTCTGCCATAGATGTGGCTACTGTATTGCTAGTCCATAGTCAACTTGCTTCTATACCACCCTTTATCCATTTCCACCAATAGGGCAAGTTATTATCAAGGGTCTGGCAGTTGGGGAGAGGGCAT
Source organism: Ambystoma mexicanum (assembly GCF_040938575.1). Classification (NCBI taxonomy): domain Eukaryota; kingdom Metazoa; phylum Chordata; class Amphibia; order Caudata; family Ambystomatidae; genus Ambystoma; species Ambystoma mexicanum. The sequence continues at coordinate 1,305,104,543 of NC_090932.1, forward strand.
GTGCAGGGAATGCTGTGTGCGTGTGTGGCGCAGGGGGCGAGGGTGGATGAAATTTTGAGGATAAAGACATGCCTGCACCCTGGTACAATTATTTTTTTTCTTCAAGTGCTGCTTGCCACTATCCCTTAGTCTGTGTCTCTTCCTGGGGATGACATTGTGGCGAAAAGGCATTGTCTATGTTGAGTAATTGTGCTTTTCAGACAATAGTTATCAACATTTGTATATCGGTTTAACTATCAGCAGAGCTGGACGCATTAGCCTTGATTGAGAGCAATTGTTCCCACTTCTTCAGCTAGATGGTCTGTTAACATATGTGCTAGAAGCACTGATTTCAACTCTGTAAGTAGTTAATTGCTTTGCAAGTAATGTTGTATCTCCCTAAATTTGCCCCTACACTATCACCTTCCCTCCAAATTATGTTTTGTATAGTGCAGCAGGGGGAGGAGACAGCCTGGCCTGCAGCAATGTTCTTTTTAAGAGCAAAGTAACAGCCACTTGGTTTGGAAAACTAACAATTTTGTGACAAATTATTTCAGATTTCTAATAACCACTCCTAGCTTTTTTAAAACAATATTTAGAAAAAAGGGGGGGGTTGAGGCGCGCACTCTAGTTCCCAGCTTTTTTAAAATATTGATTCGGGGTCCCAGGCTCCAGAGGCGCAGCACCGGGGTGACCCATGCCCGACCTAGGAGAGCCACAATGCTGGTTTTCCCCCCTGCCCAACCGTGGGATTAATATTGTGCAATTGGAGGGGAGTTGGTTCCTGGCTACCAGCATGGACTACAGCTACCAGATATCCCTGAGGCCAAAATTGGTACTAATTAGCAACACCTGAACAGACTGCCTCCCTGAAGATTGCAAGAGGCATGAAAGCGCTTGGAGGAGAAGAGTAACTGAACAGCAGAACGTACTCCAAGCGCGGAACTAGAGTGCGCACCTCACCCCCTCTTTTTTCTAAAGCTTCTTTAAAACCAGAATTGACAATGCCAATAGTTTTGGCGTTTACTGCTGTTTGCATTTTGTATTTATAGGTGCTATGGTGCAAAGAGGAGAGCGCAAAGTTTTTAAGAAGGATGGGATAATGGGTGCAGCTGTGCAATAGAATGAGAAGGGGAATGGAGCAACAGAGGAAGCTATTTATAATGTGCTGGGGATGAGTATGAGTAAATATGAGCGAGAGTGAGAGGGTAAGAAAGCGAGAGGAAGGATGAGATAGGATAGTGAGCGAGTAAGGTGGTTGGATGGGGAATAGATGGGGCAGGGTGGGTGTGTGGGAATAAAGGGCATAGGGTGGGTGGGGCTAGAGCGGAGGGGTAGTGTCCCTGGTTGAGGGTAAGGTGCGTGGTGGGGTAAAAAGATGGGGTAGGGTTGAGAAGAGAAAGAGGGGTTAGGATAGGTGATTGGGTAGAAAGGGATGGGGTGGGGTGCAGGGCAGTACAGAAATCGGGACGGGGTAGAGAAATAGATGTTGGCTACATTGACCCACTGAACAGAATTTTGCCAAAACCAAGCTGCATTTGCGCAGAAACAGCAAAATGTTTGCGCTGGCTCCTGTGAGCATCATGGCCTTAAAACTGCGTTTCGCAGCAACAAATAAAATGGCTGCACCATCTAGTCAAGCATACATTGGACAGTATGGAACAAGGGGACACACTGAGGGGGCGTGCCAGTGTATTCCAACACATGCAAATGGAATAAAGTGAAAAAGCAGCGTTGCTTGGCGAAAGCCCAAAATCCCCATTTAAAAAAAAAAAGTTTTCACCTTTAAAAATGCTGCTCTGACGCTATTCCCATCTGTTCTTCCTTAAATCACTGCGATTAATAAGGCCCTGCCATGCCCAGTATATCTCATTGTGCTTCAGCAAAACCAAGCATGCTTTCTGAATGACAGGCCCCATCAAACCAACTCTGAGAAAAATCAACAAGGAGCTTCACTTTTCCCGCACGTGAAAACGCGTTCATTTCTTTACAAAAGTATCAAAGCTCAATGTTTCAAAGGAACTCCAGCTATCTGAGCCATGTCGGTTTCAATGCATCTGTGCTTCAGACAAAACGCCTGCATTCAAGAAAATAACTATAGCTGCAAGACAGTGTGGGGATCTGACGGACATGCAAAACCAAATTTAAAATAAAATGCCTGTTTTTCTCCACACGTGTATAAAAATGGATTTTGCAAACTGAAAGAGAAAAATGCCTGTTTAAAAGTAAACTGAATGAAGGCTTGCCTTATTTAGCAATGTGAAGGGGCTTTGCTGCTGGTGATAATACACACATGGGCTATCTTATTCCACAAGTTTGTTTTAATTCAGGACCCAAAATAAGAAAATAAAGGTTTTAAACCCCTTGTGCTGGAGTTTGCAAGCTCTAAAAGAAAACAGGTTATGCCAGTTGGCAGAGCCAAGACTTTCCCCAGAGATTGATTGATTTGATATTTTATTTCTATCGCGCTCGTACAGAAGTGTTTCAGAGCGCGACAAGGCAAGGGAGGGGAACAGGGGAGAACAAAACCGCGATCTTACTAGGCCCAGTGACATCGAGAATGCTCAAGTGCATGGGAGAGGGGGGAGGGGAAAAGTGCATGGAAGGGGGGGGAGAGGTGGAAAGTGCGAAGCAGAGGAGAAACAGATAAATAACAATAAATACATAATAAAGGCAACAAACAGTGGTAATGCAGCCAGCAATTTGCAAGTGCTAGGTTTAAGGCAGCAGACAGGGTAGGTCTGATAAGAAGAAAAAAGGGGGGCTGTATGGGTATAGATGCAGACCCCAGTGCAAGGGGTGGCCCGGAGGCAGTGTGGGAGGGTGGCAGGATGAGCAGGTACCTGGGCCCAAAAGACAGAAGGTGGCCAGGTGCACAGTGCCAAGAGAGAACAGATCAGCAGGGGAAAGGGGGAGCAAAGCAGAAGAAAAGAGGAAGGTCTTGAGGTGCTTCCGGAACCGGAGATGGTTCTCCTCAAGTTTTAGAGTGGCAAGGAGGCTGTTCCAGAGGGAGGCCCCAGCCGAAGACAGAGATCTACCCCCAGCTCGTTTCTTAGAAAAACGACTGACCCTGAGTGAGTTGGAGGTAGAGGAGCGAAGAGCTCGAGAGGGGAGGTATTTGCAGAGGGATAGCTGAAGGTATTTTGGACCCAGGCCCCAGAAAGCCTTGTGGACAATGCAGAGGAAGGGAACCACCATAAAAACTCTCAGCAGATACTAAAACCCCAATGATAATTACCAGGCTGGATAGAATCTAGTCTGGGCCTAAACCCCTGACAATGGACCTCCCAGGGCAAGGGAGATTGAAGTGGGGAAGGGTTAATAAACCTTCAATCGAGATGGAAAACCCTCACCTTGCTCTGAAGGAAATGACAGTTGGTGGCAGCTGAAGAGAAAATAAATATTCCAGTGATGGGCAAAGGATTGCCATATGCTTCAAAAGACTATTTTATAAATAAACTTTAAAGACTTATCTCTGCAGCAAGACTTTGTAAAAATGTAAAGATTTCGCAGTTTAAAAGTGATTTTGTGTTTTATAATTTAAGACATTGTAGAAGTCACTGACACCTTGGGAATAGAAATGGCAAAGTATTGTGGATCATAAGAAAAGTATCTATGTTGCCAATGCAAATTTTTATACTTGCATCCCTTATGTTAATCCACACATGTGTATAAAGTTATGGAATTTTAGGCCCAATTGTTCATACTCAAAATTGCCAAAAAGTATTAAAAGGGCGAAGCAATGTCTCACGGATTGCAGAGTTGGAGTGCTATGCTCTACATAAAATAAGTAACCTGTGTATATAATTTCAAAGAGATGTATAAAGGTACCGTTTGTGGCAAAATCGGATTTTGGTTAAAATAACTGTTGGAGTTTTTTGAACATTGTAAACTCGCATCATAAATCTGACGACATTCTCTTGAAATCCAACCAGCTTAGAGCGAGGCGCGAACTAGCACCCCTGACCAATCCAGTAGTTTAGAGGCCTGCTTAGTTAAACCTGCCCAGCCATATACTTTGGTGATGTCTAGGCATTATAAATAAGAGTCCCTGACCAGACTCTACACACACACACACACACACTCTCTTCCTGAAGTTCCTGCGCTGCGTTCCTGATCTGCTCCATCCATATTCCAGACCCCACCACAAAGCCAAAGCATTGCTGACCCTACTCCAGGGCCCACTGCAAACCCAAGCAGTGCTGATCCTATTTCCAGCAAGGCCTAAATTCTGAAATCCCACAATAACCAAAGGTGAAAGCTGTGGTATTCTTTTGGGAAGCATCCTGAACCAGCCTGGCTTGCTTCCCATTAACTGCTTGCCCACTAACTGCATCCAGAGATACCTGTGCCATCCAGTGACCAGAATTACCACCCGGTGACAGGACCTGCCCAGCTGTCTTTTGCCCAGAAGTCCTTTGGCAGGCGCGCTGCCGTGTAGTGACCAGAACCTATTGACAGTCCAAAAATCCCAAAACTAAAAGTGGATTGTGAGTATAATCGGTACCCCATAGAAACCCATAACCTATTTTGTCTTGCCTTTGTCCTTATCCTACTCTCTACGCCATCCTATCCTTATCCTGATAACTTGTTAAAAGCTGTTAGAATTATCTGTGCACCCTGCCCGTGACTTTCTAAAGTGCTAGCGCCATTTCTTTTCAATTTTGTGTTGTGTAATCCTAAACCATTAGTCCTATTTCGAGTGATCGGACTGGTTACCGCCAGGGTTGGGCGCTGCGGTGACAGGGTTGAAATCGCGAATCAACCCTGGATCTTAACTGTGTCCATCTTTGGTGGTCTAGTATGAATACTGTAGTTTAGAGAAACTGTTCTTGTCACAACTGATTTCCTTTCCTATTTCACGCCTTCATTTTGCTCAAAGCACACCTTTTTATATCTTGCAAAGCTCATCGAGTTTCATAGCTAGGGACCTATTTTCAACTCTAGAGTGTCCCTGTGAGATATATCTATCCCCCAACCGCACTCCAAATCAGAGTATTTCACCCGTTTTTATTAAAAACCGGTTGGGTAATTTAAAATGGGAATTAAGAAAATGCAACTTTTAAACGTGTCATTGGGCTGCAACATGTTTTAAACTTTTCGAATTCTATGCTCCTGGTAATCCATTGCTTGTGATTGTTAGTGTCTAGGCATTGTTGCTTTAGTGAGAAATTGTATCTACCTTTAAAGTTTTAACCGCACATTCATTATTTATTTGTCCATTTTCAAGTGTCATTTTATAACATTGCAAGGGGTTTAAAATCTGTTTTCCGCTCTTATTTGGTGAGGGAAGGTTGGATTTGGATTCCGTTTTCTGCCTTTTATTCCTGATTACCTGCTGTCTTTCTATCATTCAGAATTCATTAATTTGTGGGTTGAGGGAAAATTGCAGGGGGAAATCCTAACTTGGGTGCTATCTTTCCTAAATTAAAAGGTGCTCCTATTCCCTGGTGTTTTGTATATGTTCTAGGAGAAGGTTAATTAAGTGCATTGCTTTCATTTTCTTTGTGATTATCACCCCACTGGTGATTGCTGCCCCATATTAAAAATGTTATTATTTATTTTGAATTTTAAAATAAATATTGCATTTTACCAACCAGACTGGTTCATGTGGTTCTGTATAAAATAAGGAGAAAAAGCATCTCAGTTGTGCGCTACATACTAGGCCGAGACCAAAGTGTGTGTCGCCTGATTGAAATCCTCAACCGTGAGGTTATTGCGGATGGGGTAGAGAGTGAGGGTAGGATAGGTGGGTGGGGATATAGAGGTTTTAGGGGATAGAGAGAATGGGGGTAGGGTGGTGAGAGATTGGGATATGTAGATGGCGTGTGGTGGGTGGGAGTGGAGAGTGGGGGTTGGTGGGCCTAGAGAGAGAAGAGGGGTAGAGAGAGTAGTAGAGAGCCAGAGGTGTGTTTCAGTACTGAAGCCGGCCAAAGGCAAAACGAACAAAGGGCTCAAACCTGGCTTGGCGTGCAGAGTACCTCACAAACAGAAAATGGCGAAAAAAGACTGGGGCCATTTTGACAAAATGGTCACCCATGGGTGCTATACTACTGTTGAGGAAGCACCCTTCGGTAGAAAAACACAATGGTAGGAAAATTAAACCACTGCCACCAGCCATTTAAAGTAGTGAGGGTAACATAAAAAATGTTACATGTGTAGGTAGGATAAGGGGCTTTTAAGTAACGCCCCAGCACTCCTCATAAAATGGTGTGTGCTGGACCTACAAAGAGAAAAGGTAAAGTCAATTTCACTTTACTATTCTTGGGAACGGTAGTTCACACAAGGAAAGGTATTTAAACCTAATGAGAAATCCAAAGGATTTCTGTGTGACACTGCACTGAATGTGCTGTGTGTCACCATACAAAAAGTAGATGCCTATGGAGTTTGTCAGACTCCAAAAACAAAGGAAACACATAATCCAAATTGGGTCAAAACACATGAGTGCGAAAAAGGGCTCACTCACTCTAGGGCTAAAATTAACAAGTCCTAACATCCAGCAAAAGAGCTGAGGGGGTCTCTAGGGTTGAAGGGAATTAGCACGGAAATGAGAATTCTCCCCAACACCCCTAAACTCCATGGGTATTGCATAGCGGACATGCGTAGTTAAACCCTGGTATAATTGCTGTTCGATATTCACTACGAGGCACGCTGTGGTATTCGCACAATGCAGCAGACCAGAATAATTCTCAGCACAAGTTGAATGCAGTCCATTTCATTGTTTTAGCCAACTGTGTGGGACTTATTCACTTACCCACATCTTGCCGCATGCTACAGCAACAAAACCTTGCTGCTGGGGATTGCAACGCACTGCCTCATTTATGTTTGCTTACCTTATCTGTTATAGCGTTCTGTCTGCGTCTCTACAACCGATCTGGGTGGCAGCGTCGGAACTAGACTGTATCATTATAAGAAAACGTGCAGGTTAACTTGTGACTCCGGCGGCTATATTGAGTATGGAAATGAGGTCTCCATCTTGGAATGGAGTTTAAGTGCATAGAATAGCACTGGCTGAGTAATTAGACAACATGTTTTTAAGGACACGCAACCTTATTTATTTATAATAAAAGACGAGGTGGAAAATGTTGATGTTACAGCTCAAACCCATGTTCAAAAGCAAGGGATTGCAACTAAATATCAGTTGTTAAAGTTTTTGATTTTTGAATTAAAATTTAACAGGCTGGCCCTGGGCAGCAGTCCTTCAGCATCAGCTCCGCTGCTGGGCAGGGGTGGACACAGAAGGTCGAGTCAGAGGAGCCTTTCCGTAGGTTTCCTTCCTGATTCCATTTGTCCCAAGTTTACAGATCACTCCGCGGCATACTTTGAACATAGTCCGTCAGAAATTCAACTGACAAATATTGGTGCATACAAATCGAAATATAACAGACATATAGTTAAGTGCACTAATTTTGCTCCTACTTCAGAAGCATGCACAGCTCCCCGGCAACAGCAGCAGGCCGGCAGACGTGAGCGAGAAGTTCAAGGCCCAGATGGTGCTTCAACCATTTAACCGCCAAGCGCTGCAATTTGCCATGCCAACGCCATACACTGCTCCCGAAAACCAAATAGTACAGCTAGACATGTATCCAGGGGTCATCCCGAATCCCGCATTTTTGCTTGTTTTTGCTTCAATCATGCATTCATCCTGCATTTCACTTAACTGACTAAATTCACATGTGTAGGTGAGCTGCTACAATCCTTATTTGCTGGTAAACTTCCATTGGCATCAGTAGCCACACACATCTTTTTTTGTTGTTGTTGCAGAAAGTCTCCAGACTTCCATGTAAATTTGTTGTTTTGGAGCCCTTTTCTGAATTTAAACTTCATATCTTGGGTGTTCCCTTTGCTTGCTGTGTTCTCTGGTATTCTAGAATGCGGGTATTAGTGCACATTAGCACCCTGGCAGGGGGAGGCAGGTGGCTATGAACGCAGGCTTGAATCGGCGATGAATGCCTGTGTTCCATCCTGCCTGATGGCCGCTCCCTTGCCATCTCGTCTCGAACCCACCCCTCTAACCCCCACCTCCCCCCAACTTGGTCCCGCTTGCTTCGCTCGGGCCGTTGCCTCCGGTTCCCGCCCTTGTAACGGGGGATTAGCGCCATATTAAGGAAGACCAGTGCAGCTTCTTTGACGTTCCAGGTCTCTGTTCTGCAGAAAATTGGCTATGCAGGCCAAAACCTATGAACAGGATAGGTCTCAGATTCCTGAGTGGCTTCTCTTCCAGCATTCACAATACCCTGTTACTCTGTAGTCACGATGAATGTAGAAGTATAAATTACTGACTTAGTCTTCCGCCAGCCAGCTGACCCACCCACCAAGCCCACTCTGCTTTTTACACTGTGTTTTGAGGAAAGGGACTGGCATATAAGAACTAGTCAGTGGATTGAGAGGAGGGACCTGGCACAGCCATGTTCTCCTCCACACTTCAATCTGTTAATATTTTTGTGCTGGGTGGAAATGCTTCCCAATTATCAAACCAAGACATTCCTTTAATCTACTAATGACTGGTAGCGTAGGCGTCCCTATTGTAAGCATCGTGTACTGTTCTTGATTCCCTTTTGGCTGCTTGCTCTCTCTTCCTTTGGGACTAGTGTGGGGCTATGAATCCTGCACTTGCATTCTTACTCTGTCAATGTCTGGATATGATTACACCAGAAGTGATGGGATGTTTGCTAACTTTCCATCACTCAACTATGTGCAATTGCAGGGCTTTTGTTAGGGTCAGTAGTACAGGATGTCTGTTTAATTACATATTTCATTTGTTCACTTAGGGGAATAATTACACTATGAATTACTTCTCATTTACCAGGCTCCCCTGGTTGCTCTTTCAGGAGTTCTTTGAGGGGGGTTTATGTTGGACAATGGATTCCTTTTGAGGTCTAGCAAGGTCTGTACCAGAGAAGACCATGTATGGGTACAGTGTTTGTAGTTCTTCCCTTTTCTTTGACAAATGTACCCAGTGTAAACGCAGATGGATTTTTGTACTCAGTTGGTTAGTCATTACAGTGGGGTCACTAATATTAGTTTTTTATTTTTATTCCCACAGGGAGCATCCGTCATATTTATCTCTACCATAATTCCCAGGGAAACAAAGCTCTTTTTGGCCTCTTTATCCCATCTCAACGCAAGGCTGCAGTGTTTGTTGTCGATACGGTAAGACTCTAATGAGATAACAAAACTATGGTTGGTTGGGTAATCGGGCAATGATGGGTAGGTGATGCAGAAAGATGGTGGATGTGGGTAGGGTATTTGTTGGTGTTGAATGTAGAGGCCGGAGTGTGTTTTTCAAGGATATTTGACTATGATCTGTCTTCTTTCATTTATAGCTAATGGCTTCATCCTGTTTTCTAACTCTGCTCCTATTTACTGCAAGTTTGTCACACTTTGCACATGCTCTTGTTACTCACTTTGTGATTGTTTCTCTTGGATGCAGGTGAGGAGTAATCAGATGCCAAACTTAAATAGCATGTACACTACAGAACACACAGCAATGCTAGAGAAGTTGGACCAAGAACTTCTTCCTCCAGAGAAACATGCGTTTGAGGTGCGGGCTGAAACTGACCTGAAAACAGTCTACAGAGCCATCCAAAGGCTCCTGCTTAGTTACAAGGTGAGACTGGACATCATGGCGGTGGTTAACTCTTCAGCTCCAAGATGAAGGTGTCCAGGGGTTGGGTGGACTGGTCAGGTGTTTATTTTAGTCCCCATCCAAGTTAAGAAATGACACTGCCGTGTAAACCTTGAACTCTCACAAAGAAGTAGTTGGTCAGCTACAGGGAAACGTCAAGGTAGGTGTGGAGATACTATTCTGTGCAGAATCGACCTGAGTATGCTTGGCCTTTGCCTGTGTGATATGTTTTTAATCCAGTTATGTTGGTCACTTGTTGTGCACACACTTGCTATCTGACTCATCTGTAGATGCAGCCCTCTAGAGTAGATACATTTGCTGGGATGTGAACATGAATGAAAGCATGGACTGGTCAATTCTGTGGTATTTTATGAGTGGGAATAGTTGAAATAGTAGAATGTTAAGCTAAATCGCAAGAAGATAGCCATGTTGTGTCTGTCCAACAGATCAGGCCCTTGTGCTATCGAGGGGAAAGAAGGTTTTAAAGGATCATTTGGAAGTCCTAGTACTGCTGATGTGCTACTTGTCACAGATGGCCTCAAGAACACAAATCCTTGATGATAGTTCAAAGGTTTGTATTATATTAGAAGAATTATAAAAGGGCTCACTAAAGGCTGCCCCTGGTCTCGTATGGGTCGTGCCCCTCTGTGATGAACCCGGCGGAGCCATCACTGATTTCCCAGCGCTGACCTCCACCCATCTGGCCAGGGGACGGCAGCTGCTACTGTTGGACAGCAACCCGCCCCTTTCTGTGAACTGCAGGGAGAGTTTGCAGAGGAGTGAATAGGGAAATTGACCACTGGAACAGAATATCTGAAGGCCACCAGAACATTCCAGTAACAGTGAAGCGACCACTGCTGTCTTGACACCGCTTTTCTACTCGACAGAGAAGCTCCAAAGGGGGCAACTTCTTACCTCTGGCTGGTGGGACCAACAAGCCCTAGGACGAACTGCAGATCGAGCCATCTCCTGAGGTGCTGTGACCTTCCAGGGCTGCAAACCACAAATACCGGGGAACCTTCCAGCCATTTAGCAGCATAATGTCTTTTTGTGAACCAATCTTCCCAGAATGTTGGTGAGCTCCAGTTGGACCTCACGAGGCACACTCCCACTCATCCAAGCCCCCTCATCAGAGTGCAGGACTGCAGAATCGAGGCAGATCGATCGTGCGGTAACCAGTCGCTGTTTGAGCTGATAAAAAGGTGCCAAGTCAGCAGATCGACATGGGAGACCGACAAAATACTTGCTGAAGGTCCTTTCTCGCGACTACTGCTGTGACATCCCCTTCAGAGTCCTTCCTTTAATCACCAGACGAGGAATCCAGAGAGCGGGCCGTCGTTGGTGCAAAGGAAAGGATCCAGCTGCTTTTTCTTCAAACACCCTAAGGTACGGTGGGGCTCAAGGTAGAACTTACCTTGAGCCAAATAGCCGCCCCAGTGTGACGGGAGTGCGATACCAGGTGTTTGGTTGTTCACCCATACTTATTTCCCAGGCTTAACAGCTTGTGGGAGTCATTTGTAGGGGTCTTATTAATTGTTATTCTAATAAAGAATTTTATCTAAAGTGCCCTGACCTTTGCCTTTTCTTCTGCTGCATAAGACTTCTTCTACCATCCTACACTGACTTTGATTAACTCTTGACTAGTTAGGGATGGGATGGGAGCAAACGTCTTATGCAGCAGCAGAAAAGGCACATTTCCTCAGGCCTCTTTAGTCACTTTAAATGAAATGCTTTACTAGGATAACACAATTAATATGTGTATACCAAGGGATAGTTTTATAGAGTCTTACCTCCCCTAACAGCTACCTGATCCTGACCCTGGGGGCAGTTACATGAGGATCACATTGGACGAGACAACATCTGGGGAGATGTCATGGCTTCATCTGGTGAGACATGGTATCCCCCATTTTCCCTGGAAAATATCCCTCCCATGCCTAATACCCTCATGGCCAATTTCTATACCTCTACACATTCTCCTCTGAAGAATAGAGAAGTCTTTTTTCCCCAAAACCTATATACCAACCTTCCACCTTGTAAAACCTTTGAAAATGCTATTTCAGGTTGTTTGAGTCCGTTTTCAACAATGGACTTCCTGTCCCAGAATTCACAAAATACTGGGACGAGGAAGATGGAACGAACAATGCAGAATGAAGCAGGCCACAAGCCTAGTAAGCGCTCTAGTGGCTGCTTTCATGTGTACCCTGGCCTGGGAAGTTCTAAAGGCAGAAGCACAGAGTCTGCTGCTGCTGGTGAGAGAGAGCTGAACCTCTCCAGGAGGGTCGAGACACGGAAAGGCTGGGACTGGCGTGGTGGAGTCGGGCGGAAGTGCCTGGAGCCTTTGAGGGTCTACTGGGTGTTTGCAGGTGACAGACGGCAGCACTTCACTTACCAGAGCCAAGAAGGAAGCAGACGTGACAACTGGAAGCCGCAAGAGATGGGATAACAAAGAGGAAGCAGTCGTGAGAAGTAAACAAGTGGAGATCCTTCACCTGCTGACCGTGGGAGAGTGAAGGAAGGCCATCAAGAGCCGGTGGGACCTAGAGACAGTGGGGACACCGGGCGTATCGGCGACCATACCAAATGCAAATAATTGTGCACGCTGTAACTGACAGTAAGAAAGCAAAATGACATCTTAACCCCTTAACTGCTGAGAGTTTTCGCTCCTAATGCGGAGCCCTTTTTTGGACATTTCGTTAAGTCCCATTCATTCCCTTGTAACATTTTTGTAACAAGTGATATCCTGGCCAAATTTGTACCCTTTTCTTCCCATACATAGGCGGTCATAATGACACCAAGGAGGGGGGGTGAGAATATAACCGATACATTTTTTTCAGAAAATGAAAATAAAATGAGGTACATAGAAGCCTGTGGTTTTGTCCTTGTAAGAGCTAGGAACAAATAAATTGCTGTTCTGAATTCGCAGTTTTCCACGCTTCCAGGAACAGGTTGAGTGGACACAAAAAAAGTTTTGTATAAGGTTACCCTCAGTTTTGTGAGAGGTAGGTGATTTTCCCTTTTTTTTATTCAATAGGACATACTTGGACAGAATGGAAGAGGAGGGTAGGAAAGCTGAATGGGGAGACTGACATGCATACATTTCTAAAAAGTAGACAAAATTCCAAGTTCAGGAAGGGGTCTTTTGCGCAGGTCATGCAACAACTATGTAGCTAAAATTCCTGTAGTTTGAGGCAAAAATTGGAAACATTTCAGAAGAAAAGGTATGTGCTATACGTGTTTGGACGTGTAAGGTAATGACGTCTGTGAATATTGAGAAAAGCAATACACCGCTAAATTCCCCCGACTCTTCAAGTTAGGAAATAACACAAAACAAGCAATATCACAAGCTAAAAAGGGAGCCATGGTACAAAGGATTGTTATGCTGACGACTTAAATAAGGAAAGCAAATGTGATGAGGAATGGCAAGCATACATTTTTTGAAAGCACACAGGCAGACCTTTTGAAGGATAGGTGACTTGCCCAGGTTACAAAAGCGTACAGTGCCTAAAGCGGCAAATAAATGTAGGTCACATTTGGGAAACGAAAGGGTTGTGTAACAAAATGATGATATGGCATTTATAACGTGCCTATACACAAGTGTTTCAAGGTGCGACGAGTTAAGGGATGGGGAAACAAGGGGAAGACTGACAACGATCCTACTAGGCCAGGTGTCATTCAGATCGCGCAAGTGCATGGGAAGGGGGAAAAGGGAAAATGCATGGGGGAAGGGAGAGGGGAAAGTGCAGTACATGGGATGGTAGAATAAATAAGATAAATAAAAACGGCCAGCTGGTGGCACGTGCAAGGTAAGGGCAGACATAAGTGCTGGTAGGGGGACTGTAAGGATACAGAAAACAGTCCCCAAGTGCAGGGGTTGCCAGGGAGGCAGTTCCGGTGGGCAACTGGCGGGGCCTGGGCCCGAGATCAGAAAGGGTGCCCAGGTAACCAGTGCAGTTTGTCAGGAATTCAGCAGGGGGGAGGGGGGAGAGAAAGCAGAAGCAAAGAGGAAGGTTTGTTTTGAGGTGCTTCCGGAGCCAGAGATGGTCCTCCTCAAGTTTCAGGGAGGCAGGAAGGCTGTTCCAGAGGGACGCCCCTGCCGAAGAGAGAAATCTACCACCAACTCGTTGCTTGGAGAAGCGACTGATCCTGAGGGAGTTGGAGGCAGAAGAGCGAAGAGCTCGAGAAGGAAGATATTTAGGAAGAGTGAGTTGAAGGTATTGCGGCCCCAAGCCCCAGAAGGCCTTGTCGACAATGCAGAGGGTTTTGAACTTAATCCTCGCAGCCACTGGGAGCCAGTGCAGAGATTTCAGTCCTGGAGAGATACTGTTACAATAGTCCAGCCTAGAGAGAACCAGGGCTCTGGAGACAGTGAGCTTCTGGGGGAAGGAGAGGAAAGGAAGAATACCTCTGAGGAGAGGTGCAGCTGGTAGTGTGACTTCTTAGACATCAGAGATGTGAGGAGAGAAGGAGAGTGTGGAGTCGAAGATGACCCTGAGGTTTTTAGCTTTGCAGGTGGGAGCAGGAAGGGGGCCAAGAGGCCGGCCAGAGAGCTGCAGGGGGTGTGCCGATGAGTAGAATCTCCGTCTTACTGGCATTAAGGCAGAGGTCATTGGCGGCACACCATTCCAGGATGGCAGACAGTCAGAGATGAGGGAAGGAGAGGAGGAGGCCGAGGGTAGCCTGAAAATGAGCTGGGTATCATCCGCTTAGACCTGAAAGTTGGGGCAGAGAGCGGCAATGCGGTGGGCAAGGAGTGCCAGATACTGGTTGAACAACCAGGGGGAAAGATTAGATCCCTGGGGGACACCACAGGTGGAGAAAAAGATGTCGGAGAGGAAGGACCCAAGTTGGACCTGGGAGGGTCCGTCGGAGAGGAAAGAAGTCATCCACGCTAGAGCCTGGCCAGTGATGCCCAGTTTATCGCAGAGACGGTTGAGCAGGATGGCATGGTTGACAGTGTCACAGGCAGAAGAGAGATCAAGCAAGAGGAGAACACACTGGGTGTTAGAGTCAAGGTTGGAGAGCAGGTCTTAACGGATGTTCAGGAGAGCAGTTTCCGTGCTTCTGGCAGCTCTGAAGCCAGACTTATGGTCATGAAGACAACCAACAGATTCAGTGTGGAGATTAAGCTGTGAGATGGCCAGTTTCTCCATGAGCTTGCCCAGGAAGGGAGTGATGGAGTAGGAAATGTATGAAAATGTTATCAAAACCAAGAAAAAAACAAATTTCCTACCTTCCCACATTCCCACAGGTGTCCCGATAAAAATGGTACCTCACATGTGTCGGTGCACGGACCTGGGCGGAAAGGGAAAAGGCTAAATTACTGGTACATCATACTTCCTGGGCAATACTGGATTTGGCCGTCTGAACAACCCACAGATTTGGGCCTGGGGTTTTGCATCCACCAAGGAAAACAGGGAACCCTATGCATTTCTGAAAAGACACCTGCGGGAATGCAAAGGGGTTTGACGTTCGCAAATTGACCTAGAATGTATTACCCACAAGGCCCAGCAAAGTCCAAAATGTAGGGGGAAAAACACAATTTTCAGACATTTGTCACCAGGAAACCACAGAAACACGCCAGCAACAGCGCATGTCTTACCTTCCCACGTTCCCACATGTGTCCCGACAGAAACAGTACCTCATGTGTGGGTGCACTTCCCTGGGCGCTAAGGGAAAAGGTTAAGCCACAGGAATATCAAAGGGCCTGGGAAGACATTTTTACAGTATTGGTCCTGTGGACAACCCACAGATTTAGCCCCGTGGTGTCTCAGCCCCTAAGGAAAACAGGGGACCCCCATGCATTTTGGAAAAGACACCCATGGGAATCTGAGGTCCGACTTTCGCGAATCGACCTCGAATGTGTTACAAACACTATTTTGAGACATTTGCCACCAGGAAACTACTAACTGATGCTATCAACAACACATTTCCTATCTTCCCACATTACCATATGTCTCCTGATGAAAATAGCCCCTCACATACGTGTGTCCGCTTAGAAAATAGCCCCTCACATACGTGTGTCTGCTTACAGAAAATAGCCCCTCACATGCGTGTGTCTGCTTGCCTGGGCAGCAAGAAAGTTTGAATTGTCCCAAAGTCCAGCGGCAGTCCCAGGGAGCCCCGGCAGGGTCCATATCCCTACCCGGTGGGAAAAGCTGTAATGCAACGCAGCTAGAGCTCCAGGACGGTCAGGGGTGATGCCCCCACCCATGGGTGCCTGTTTCCCATGTGGGCCGACAGTCTGCAAGCCCAGTGGCGGTCACAGGGAGCCCCGGTGGGGTCCCCTTTCTTCCCCTGGTGGGAAAAGCAGTAACACAGCATGACCAGAGCTCAAGGACGGACGGGGGTGCTCCCAGTGGCCTTGGGTGCCTCTCCCATGTGGGTCGCCCGTCCCCAAGCCCAATAGCAGCCCCAGGGAGCCCCGGCAGTGCCCCATCCTTTAACAGAGGGAAATGCTCTAACGCAGCGCAGCTAGAGCTCCACGACAGTCGGGTGTGATGTTCCCGGCTATGCGTGCCTGTCTCTCATTTGGGTCGATCGTCCCCAAGTCCAGCTGCAGTCCCAGGGAGCCCTGGAAGGGTCCCCATCCCTACTCGCAGGGAAAAGCTCTAATGCAGCACGGCCAGAACTCCAGGACGCCCGGGGGTGCTGCCAGTGGCCTTGGGCGCTTGTCTCCCATGTGAGTCGCCTGTCGCTAAGCCCAGCGGTTGTCCTATGGAGCCCTGGCATTGTGCCCATCCTTTACCGCAGGGAAAAGCTGTAACACAGCCCAACCAGAGGTCCAGCACGGTCGGGGTGATGTTTCCAGCAATGGGCGCCTGTCTCCCATGTGAGTCGACCGACCCCAAGTTCAGTGGCGGATCCAGGGAGCACTGGCAGGGTCCCCATTCCTTCATGTAGGGAAAAGCTGTAACGCAGCCCGGCCACAACTCCAGAACGGCTGGGGCTGATGTCCCCAGCCTTGGGCGCCTGTTTCCCATGCGGGTCGACCATCCCCAAGTTCAGCAGCAGATCCTCCCTGTAGGAAAAAGCTGTAACACGGCATGGCCTGAGCTCCAGGATGGCTGGGGGTGCTGCACCAAACCTTGGGCTTCTGCCTCGCATGTGGGTAGACCGCCCCCCAGCTCAGCAGCAGTTATTGAGCACCCGGCAGGGTCCCCGTTCTTCCCAGGAGGGAAATGCTGTGAGGCGGCATGGACCGAGATCCAGTAATGCCGGGGGTGCGGCCGCCAGGCTTGGGCACCTGTCTCCAATGTGGGTCGAACTTTCACAAGTCCAGCCGTTGTCCCAAGGAGCCCTGGCAAGGTCCCCATCACTCCCGGAGGGAACGGCTGTAACACAGGCCAGCCAGAGCTTCAGGACAGCCAGGGGTGCTGCCCCCGATCTTGGGTGCCTGTCTCCAATGTGGGTCAAACGTCCCCAAGTCCAGTGGTAGTCCTAGGGAGCCCCCAGCAGGGTCCCAATCCTTACCCAGATGGAAAAGCTGTAACATGGCATGGCCAGAGCCCCAGGGCAGCCAATGGTAGTGCCCTCGGCCTTGGGTGTCTATCTCCCATCTGGGTTGCTTGTCAGACCCAGCGGCATTCTCAGGTGGCCCCGGCGGCAGGGTCCCCATCCCTTCCCGGAAAGGCTGTAATGCAGGCCAGCCAGAGCTCTAGGACGACTGGGTGTGCTGCCCCCAGCCTTTGGGGTCTGCTTTGCACATGGATTTACCTCCCCTCCAAAATTAGCGCCACTCACAAGCCAGCCAGAGCACTAGAAGCTGTAGGAAGGCCATGAGTGCTGCCCAGACTTGGCAGTCTGCCTCGCATGTGCATCAACTGCCCCCCCCCCCCCCCCCCCGGACCAGTCGCAGTCCCTGGGAGCCCCCTCACACCCCACAGCAGGGTCTGCATTCCTCCGCAGAGGGAAATACTCTAACATGGCCCGACCAGATATCCAGGACGGCTGGGGGCACTGCGATTGGCAACGGGTGAAACCCCCCCACCCAACATCTTTTCCCGTGCTCCTTAATGTTTCCCAGGGTTGGCAAAATTGGACCAGACCCTCAATTCAACCCCCGCCCCCGCCACCTCCAATAGGGCCATCCCCCTGATGCCCCCAAGTGTGCCTCTGGCAAAATTGCACTATGTTTTTGTCTTCCTTGTGGGCAAATGGGTGCAAAACCGCACTAATTTGCCCCCAAAGAAGGCAAAACAACATTATGCCATCTTGTTGGTATTTTCTGGGAGGGAGGGTGGGGGTGGATTTGCTTATACCCGGAGAGGCCACCCCAAGATCATATTTCTGGTGGCCTAGTGGTCCTTGTAAAATGGTGCCAGAACCCTAATTCTGCCCCCTGCCCCCCATAGAAGTACGCCCAAGCCTTCCACTATATGGAAAGGGAATTCTCCCCTTTCCAACGAGCCCTCCCCCATGCAAATCGTCAAACAATGCCCAAGCAGCACACAAGTGTGGCTGCTATATTTGCATGCTGGAGCCTTTTGGCTTCAGCATGTAAATATTTCCTGATGACGTTGGTGCACATAGCGTGCGCTGACATCACATCCACCCCCAGTCACGGAAGGGGAAGTCTTACCCTTCACAGCTGGGGGTCTTGAGGAAAAAAATGGACCACAAATCAGGCTGGTTGGTAAAGGTAATATTTATTTAAAATTCAAATCAAACATATATTTTTAATACGGAGCAGCCATCACCAATGTGGTGACAATAACAGATGGAAAGGTATGTAATGCACTCAAATTCACTCTTTAGCAACACAAAAGGAAAACACAAGCGAAAGGAACACTTTTGGCTTGTTTGGAAAGATAGCACTTCAGTTAGAATTTCCCCCTACCATATTCTTCAACCCCCAAATAGACAATTCTAGATAGAAATAAGGAAGCAGCAGGTAATCCGGAATAAGGAATAATAAACAAAATGTGAATACAACTTTCTCTCCCCAAACAAGAGAGAAAATCGGATTTGAAATCTTACTCTTTAAAATGACATTTCAGAAATGGCTGGGTAAAACAATGAATGTGTGCAAAAATCCTTAAATCAGTACAAATCTCTATGGGAGCAACATGGGAAAGATACTAACAATTGTGAGCTATAATATGACCAAATGTAAACACTTTGAATCTGAACGGAAGATTGAAAATAATTTGGAACAAAAATCACACATGTAAAACTTTGCAAAAAACACAGATTCCCACCTAAAATTAACCAAACGGTTTTTAAGAGTGCGGTTTCTGGATTGGGGTCTTAATTACACTCTGGAGTTGAAATGAAGACTAGCTATTAAACTGATGAAGATATGCAAGGTTGAATGAGAGGCGTTTGTAGAAACATCGGGTTGTGAAAACAGACAAACTCAGTATGGACAAGAAAATATTTACGATAGTTTACTCTAGGACTAGAGCATTCCAGCTAGAATACTAAGGAGGGATAAAGTAAGCTCTGGAGCTGATTCATGACTTCAACACCAAATCCCCAGTGCCCGCCCCGGCAGAACCAGTCGGATCACTCGAAATAGGATGGATAGTTTAAGATTTACACAAGATAAAAATGACTAAAGAAATGGCGCTTATCAAGATAAATCAAAGACAGGATGGCAATAACGATTCTGACAGTGTTAAAAGGTAAGGATAGGATGGATTAGAGATTGGGATGAGACAAGGCAAGGCATGCTATAGTTTTCTAGGATTCCTATTAATTCTTGCAGTCCACTTTATTTTTGGATTTTGGACCGTTAAGGGTTCTGGTCATCACACGGATCGGGTCTAATCAAGGACAGCTTGGCAACTCGGGCGGAATAGGATCAGGTGGGCGGTTCTGGTCAACGGACTGCACTGGACTGGCCCTTCTGGTTACTGGAGACTGGAGATCAGTGGGATGGCGAGTTTGCAGGCATGCATTTAGTAGTAGTAGCCCGCCAGGTTGGATCAGGATGCTTCCCTTGGGTTTTTGGGATTTTTAGGGTTTGAAGCCTAGCTGAAAAAGGTTTCAGCAATGCATAGGCCTTGGCTTTGCAATGAAATCAGGAATCCGATCAAACAGGATGAAGAAATCGGGAACAGGACACCACGCAGGAATTCAGTACGAAAGTCAGGAATCAGTGTGTGTGTTGTCAGGTTCCCTTATTTATCATGCCAAATAACATTACTAAAGCAAATGGCAGGGCAGGCTTACTGTCCACACCCATAATGCTAGGATTGGGCAAGAGCTTAGTTTCCGCCTTGCTCTTCGGATCACAGAAAAGCATGTCCTGTTTATGGGATGATTTTTACAATGACCTCCACTAGCCACTGGAACCAAAATCTAACTTTCCCATGAATACATATTTATGCAGTTATGACCTCTGATATATTTGATTAACTCTTGACTAGTTAGGGATTGGATGGGAGCAAAAGTCTTTTGCAGCAGCAGAAAAGGCAAATTTCCTCAGGCCTCTTTAGTCACTTTAAATGAAATGCTTTACTAGGATAACACAATTAATGTGTGTATGCCAAGGGATAGTTTTATAGAGTCAGATACACAGGTTGCATATTTTGTGGGTCACCTTTCAATCCAAACCCCAAGTTTGTGGGACCTGGTTTAGCCTTAGTGCTACATTTTTGCAATTTTAACCATGAAAGATTTGGCCTAAAATTTCCCAACTTTTGTACACAGACGTGCATTTACCCCTGGGATGTGTGTACAAAATATGATGTGCACAATGTCAATACTTTCCCTACAAGCTGTCATTCTTTACAACTTCTGTTCCTTATGCAGTAGTGAGTTCTACCAAGTCTTCACAGAAAAAGCAAAAAATTAGATTTAAAACTACCAACTTTCATATTTTTTCTCATTCTTTCTGCGAAGTTAAATGTCTGAAGTTCAGTTACAACATTGGCTTTTTAAAACCAACAGGAAGTCTATTGTCACTTATCAGTTTATTTTTTTTTTTAACTGTAAGCAAACGTCAATTCCTTTGAAGCAGGTTCAGGGGCCTCTCTCTTGACTGAAGTTTACTGCCCCTCCCATTTGAAAGGTGAGAGTCTTAGCCTTCTATTGTCTCGGCCTGGAGCAAAGACGAATGTCTGATGACTTGGGAAGTCCCATTGTCCTGGGTATTCAAAACCTCCAAGCTAGCAATTAACCTTTCCTGTGCCAGCAGTTTATGAGGTGTCAGCCTTTCTCAGAGCAGGTTTTTTTTTTTAAATAGTTCACCAACTC
The DNA here is from genome assembly GCF_040938575.1 of Ambystoma mexicanum. NCBI lineage: Eukaryota > Metazoa > Chordata > Amphibia > Caudata > Ambystomatidae > Ambystoma > Ambystoma mexicanum. The sequence goes on from NC_090932.1 coordinate 1,305,125,349, forward strand.
AGCCTGGGTTTAGCTTTTTATTTTCTCATTTTAAATCTTGCCTGAAACCTATGGAAGCAAAACACTTAATAGGAGCACTTTAACCAGCAAGAAATATTTTTACATTTCTAAATGAGCATGCCTTTACACAACAATGAGCATGCCTTTTAAATAGGCGATTTTGCTCTTAAGCCAGGAAAAAGCACATTTAACTTATTTCTTTACATTCGGTTTTCATCTGCAGAAAATCTACACTTTGTACAGCTCTAGTTCTTTCCGTGAATGCTGGAGTTGTTTGCAGCATGGATACATGTATCAGGCATCTGTTAAGAGTCTTTCTCTTGCAGCTGATTCATTAGATACACTTGCAAAGTTTTAGCCACCTTTCATGTGTAAAATTAAAACAGTCCCTGGTTGCTTTTCCAAAGATACTTTTGATAAGAGCTGTCATTCAAATGAGGCCCGGTTCCTCTGAGCCACAATGGATGATCCTGGGTATTGCAGGACCTTTTTAATCACAGTGGTTCATGAGAAATTAATGAATTTAGCACCAGAACAGCACTTTTAAGGTTGGGAAAGTGTCATTTTAAAGAGGCATTTTGGGTTTTCAGCACAATGATGCTGCCTCTTTTACTTCACTCCATGTTAAAAGTTGCAGAGCACCCTGGCACATTCTCGCAGTGAGTACTCTGTTTCACCCCACCTGAAATGTGTGGGGCAGGGTAGTGCAGCCATTTTCCGGTTGTTACAAACACACAATTTCAAGATCTTGGCGCAAACAGAAGTCTGCGCGGCCATTTTGTATTTCTTGCTGTGAGCAAGTTCAGTACTGAGGACGAGGTAGCTCATCCTTAGCATTTAAGGGGGAATTGAGTCACAAACAAAATCCTTGCAAATATGTGAATGTGTGCAGTACAAGGACATTGGAAACCAGAGCAGGATAATATATTGGGAGGATATATTATCCAACAAAGTGTATGCGCAAATGTGGGAGAGGGCAAAGGCTCTGTAGAAGCCCTGGCAGGAAGTTAGATCAGGAAATTACAAGTCTGAAAGAGGTCCTGAGAAGAAATATTGGGACTAGGGAAAAGGATTGTTTTAACTAGGAGAGGAGGAACATAATCTTGGTAGAACACTACACCAGGAAACTTAAACAGTCACAAAAAACAGTTTTGTATGCAAGAAAGGCACAAGAAACTGTTATTTGTGAAACACAGAACTGTATTTAAGAGGAATCGAGGGGAAGGGAACCACCCTGTGAAGCAGGGACTTTTATCCTTGAACTTTTATGTTGGAGCCATTTATTCTTCCTTTACAAATACCTTTCAAAACCATCCAATTTTAAAGACATTTCCCCTATTCAGCTTAAAGTTTGTTTATAGTGCGAGTGTCAGAATAGAACTTTGGGCACAGGACAGTTGTGGTTTTGACATCCTGACACAGACAAATGCTTCGTTTTGCTTTAGGTAGGGAAATTCCTCTTGGAGCAGGGTTGGAGAGGCATTTTCCTAACCACTTTTTTCAATAAAGGTCTTTAACCCAAAACCTGGGTAAATTTTGTCCAAGTTTCATTCCTGACTCCTCAAACCTCCCCCAACCCAAGCTTCCCTAAATCCCAAGTTGTTCTCTAGAGATCAGTAAGCCATACTGTCTCAGAACCTGTTTGTCTGGTGTTGATGGCCAGAGGGCAAACGTCCTTTCTGTTTCCCACAGGGAACAATCTAGCTGTCCCCTAAACTAGGTCCCCAATTCAGTAGTTCTTCACCCTGATTTTTCTATCCTCCTTTTTCTTTACGTCAACTTTTCTCCCCTTCTTTCTCCCACTCTCCTCTGTATTTCCTTCTTACTCTCCCCTTCTTTCCCTCCGGTGTTCGTTTTCTACCTTTACTATCCTCAGCTCTTCATCCCTACTTTTCCATTCCCAACCACCCCCTCCACACCCCTGCTTCTCCCCACTACCACTACTCTCCTTTCTCCACAGTACTTCCTCTCCCTACCACTACTACTCTACACTCCTCCCACCCCTTCTCCCACATTCACTCTCCTTTCTCTTCCCCAAGTCACCTCCTCATTCAATCCCATCTCTCTATTGGCCCCACTCACACCATACACACGCATTGAAACCCAAGTACCACTTTCACCCCCCAACCAATACCTCATCTTGCACACTCATTCAGCAATCCGCCAACACTTTTCTTCACTGTCCCTTCTCTTGGTCCTCCTCCCCCTGACCCCAGCCCCTTATCCGGATAACCCACACCTTCCTGTTTCCGGTGCCCTTTTTATCTTCCCCCCCATGCTCTCTCAATTGGCTCTCTCCCTCACCTTGTTCCATGGGCGAACCGCTGTCTTTACTCTCCCCAGGATTGCTGTTCCAGGTGAGCAAACACATAAAAGGATTCTATTTCTGATGCGCGGGTCTGCTGGCTTTAGGCAATGGCGCCCCTCTGTAATCACACTATGTCCCAGTTCGTTTTAGGGTTCTCTGACTCTTTGGTTATGCCAGTTTTCCAGGGGGACCGTGACACAACACTTTCACAGTTAGTGTCTTGTCTGATTTATCTGGTACGCTGAGATTGCTGGAACGCGGCGGTCCCGCTTTGCATATTCTCGGATTTTGGTGTTCTGTCCCTCGGTTGGGGCAGTCTTGTGTTGCATACTCGGTCTACTGGTGTTCTGTATGGGTTGCTCTGAGACACAGCCACTTCCAGCTGTCTCGCTCTCAGTCAGGCAGTTTTCTTGCTCTTCTACTTTGTGTATAGGCGCATTATAAATACCCAATAAATCAAAATATTCCACTGCTAGTTATGCTGGATCTTGAAATCATTTGGGACATGAACGAAGCTGGCCAGCTTGAATAGGTCAAGCATGGCTCAAGAAAAGGGTGGTACTCCTTTCATGCATGCAGGCACAAGCAGAAGGCACAGGGAGGCACTGGGGACCGCCCAACAGCCACACCCTGCCTGTGCGGGGAAGGACTGGCTCTGGTGAAAACCTGGTTCGGCCTCCCACCACAGGTTAAGAGTAATCCCTGTCCCTTCTTGAAGGTTCACGTCCCAAACGCACACCTCCATGCCTGCTTTGTGTGCGATCAACAGGTTATCAATTAATTATTTTTCTCAGAGAAATGTCTTCTTTTGCAATGCTTAAGATGCAACACCTAAAACCTCAGGCTTCAAGCATTGTAAGGACTGTGATTCCCAGAGGTCAATGACAGATCCATATCCAAACTGCATTAGTTTGGGGGCTAGATCATGTGTTGGACTGAGGGACCTGCAAGGTCATAAAGCAAAAGTCCTTGGAGGAACGGGCAGTAAAACTCTCAGTTCCTGCCTCCACTTCCAAGTTCATGGGTGGAATCTGGTCCTTGCATTCTTTATGTTGCTCCCTATGAGCCTTTGCACTGCCTTTCTTTGATTGTTGTCAATGAAGGTTATTTTTCTTGTTAACATTACCTCTACCAGGAGGGTGAGCTAATTTCAGGCCTTGAGAGTACTTATCTTTTTTTCAAAGGAGAAAGTGACTCTGAAAGTCTTCAGGATTTGCTGAATCCCGCAGACCTCCCACTATGCTCCTTAGAGCTTATAGCCATTTTAGCTGCACATGCCGTGCTCCGAAATATAAGGGGATTTTACAAATTAATACAAGAACTGATTTTCTTCAGCTTGGTTTTAGATTTGGGGCCGGGGGGGAGCAAAAATAGACAAGCAAGTGAAAATCTCTATTCTACCTTCTTATGAGTTCCTTCCCTACCAGCTCCCCCTGAATAACTGGTTATCTGCTCTCTTCAGCTGAATGTCTAAAGGAGTAGTTTGACTTTTCTCATCTAAGGAATTCTTTTTCCTAGGTGCTCACTCAGTACACCCTTCTTAATTACTAGTACTAGAATTAAACTACTTTTGTTCAAATGGAGAGGAACGAAAGTGAGTTTTTATCTTCAACCTTTCCCTACTTCACCGATCTATATGTATGTGACCCTAACCTAACTGTCAGTCTTTAAAACCCCTAGGCTGCTCTTTGGAACACTGACTGTTCTCTAGCTGAAGATGTCACACTGGCTCCTTCTGAAATATTGGATGAGCCTAGTGGTGTGCTTATTGTGGAGCCCTCAGGAGGATTCAGTACTTGTGTAAAGTTGAACTGGTCAGAGGTTTGAAAAAAATGCCCATTTAAAGTTCTGTTGCCTTTTGGTAATAAATGATACAAACCCATCCTAGGAGTTTAGGAGTATGAAATGTTTGTAGAACATGCCACAAATTATGGGAGAATGTGTTGTAGGGTAAGGGTGCAGAAGGAAGCCTCGGACACAAGTGGCATATTTCTGGCTATAAACTTTTATTAGCCAATAAAAGGGTTGGGGGGGGGGGAACGCTTCTCTATCCCTAAATACTAGGATTCCCTACGTCAACGGAAACTAAGGAATATGTCGGGATGTCCAAACAAAATGTCTGTTACGTCGTGTCCCAAAACCCTACTTCTGTCCCCAACACTAATGACCTAAAGTGACTGTTTTGCGTTGGTTTCTTCCATAGTAAAGTGTTCATGATCGCTCTTTCCAACAGAAAAGTTCACAATGTCTTGGGTTGTCTAAAAGGCAAAAAAGGAATGTATTGGGTAAATGTCCCAGGGTTGTAGGGGTTTGCTCCTTTCCCCTGGATTCCTTCTGGTTCTATTTTCCTTTTCTTTGAGTATTAATGACCCTGTAGATATTCAGGTAAATGTCACTGTATTTTTTGTCTTCACAGGGATGCGAGTCCCAGATTTGCAATTATTTACAGTACCGGCTTGGTGGCTCTCCTGCCAAGCACTTTCTCCTTTCTGCAATGCATCTGCTTTATTCAGGGTCCTAGACCCCCTTTCTCTCTTATTCTTATGTGGGTGCGGAATTCTAGACTCGCAGCGGGGTTTTTCAATTTCTTGGTTTACTCTCCTGCCAAGCATTTGCTCCCTTCTGCACTTTCCCATCTTCTCTCAGGGTCCCAGACCCTCACTCCTCTTCATGTGGGTCCAGGTCCCAGACTCCAAATGTATGGTTGCAAAAGCTTGGTTTACTCTCCTGTCGAGCATATGACCCCTTCTGTCGGTTTCTCCCATGGTCCCAAACCCTCTCACTCTTGTTCCTGTTGCTCCCGGTCACCTCCCGGACCTTCAGCACCTTCAGCTCTGCCCACATATCTGTTTCTCTGGTGCGCGTCTCCCAGGCAATGGTGCTTCCTTCTGAGGTTTTGGTAGTTTGTTTGCTTGCTTCAGTTGGCAGTGTCCCCTCTGATCAGTTTCTCTTCGGTTTCTTGTTGGCGGCCACTCAGTCAGCCTCTCTTAGCTTCGTGAGACACAGCTTTGCTTCCTGGCAGGTTCCCAGCTTTCGGGGCGCCCATAGGTTCATTCGGGTAGCCTACAAAGGAGTTCCTCATCCTCGCCTTCGTTCACGCTCAGCTCTGTGCACATCGTCTCCTGCTTCGGTTCCCGGTACGCCTGGTTGGGGTCCGTCCAAATTCCTCGCTCAAGGTCTACTTTCTCCATTGAGCTTTCCCTCTATTTTTTGCATTTCTCTGGGCCAGTCGAATACGGTGAAAGAGTATACCATTCGTTCCAGTTCTCAGGAGTACTACATGGGAAGCATTTGGTCTTTTCAGGTTGTCAGCTTGGTTATGTTAAGTGATTTAGCCTTACAATACCAGATGGTAACACTGCCTGGAGAAATTGAAGGAGAACTTGATTTGGAGGAGGAGGTAGGGTCTACCAAGGCAGTGGTATTCTGTGCTCTCTGGGAATGGTCGTCCCTAATCCCATAAGGGACTTCCCCTCCCATGTGATCCTCCCCTGATGCACCACCCCCAGGGGACTATTGTGCTGGGGATGCTCCACACTGGCCACATGGGAAATGTCTCCCTCTAGGGGAGAAGCTACGACATCCTCTGGCTCATCGCATACTTTCCCCTTAGGATGGCTTCCCCATCTAAAGTGGCTAATAGGGGTTCTGGTGTTTTCCCAGAAGATGTTTTCATTGAGGTGATAGCTTGACCCCTTTCTAGCTTTCATTTTCACCCACAACCGTGCTACGTGGAAGACCCATTGATTGAAGTGGGGCAAGTCACTTCCAAGGACTAACTGGGCTGGTAAGTTGGGGACTTGGCCACCGTGAGACATATTATTGTTTGCAGAATGATCACAAGTATTCTGGCCAAGGGTAGGTCTCAGTATGGCTGTGTACACACTGCACTTCTTTTTTGGAAGACTCCTTTCTAGCCTTTGGGCCGAAAGTGGGGGTGGATAAAACAGCCCTTGCTTCCACTATCTAGGTCTGCCCAGATCTTTTCCCCTTTTATAGTGGCGGGTACCTTAGAGATGTTACTCCTGCCTGTGAACAGACAGGCATTTTTTGTTCACCCTTTTTCTGGGATATTTTCTTTTTAAGAGAGCAATCGGAGACTTAATTTTCTGGGTTTAGTGTGCTTTACTCGGCACAAAGACTGGTGCTGAAAAATGGATTATGATTTTTGTTCCTTAGTTTTCCCTGATATTATTGGACCTCAGATCACCCATAGAATCTACTTCCTTGGCTGGTATAAAATAAGGAGGTAAGATATTCAAGGGGCAATGTCTTGTGGGGTGTCTAAATTCTCTACAGGAGAAACAAGGCCAGTTTCTGGCATGATATGGGGGGTCTAGAGAATGGTATATCTTCTTCTGCCAGAGCATCCCTATTTGGCTCATTACTGCTGGCTCCGGACTCAAGAATGGGTTTTAATAGGGCAGATAGTTTCGAGATGTTAACTTTCTCACGGGGACCAAAATTCTCCTAGTCTCCTCCAGATATTATCTATCACCCCCTGAGGGGGACAGGAAGACTGTATCCTCACGGTTTTCTGTCTTTAGGGAGATAGAAATTTCCCTCGAAGGTAGTGATTTGAAAAGATTGTTACTTTTTCTGTCCATTGCCCTAACTGGTTTGGTGGGTTGTCTGGGATCTCTTGATCACTGGTTCAGATGCTTTATTCTTCTGAGGGCAATAGGGGCGGGAGTATTCTTATCGCCTCCAAGTCTTTTTACGAGATAGTCCTGCCCGATGGTAGGGTTTTGGAAAGGCTGTTTTCCAGTTTGGGTGTTTCAAACCTTTTTATATTGGGGAAGGAATTCTGAATTGTACACGGTTCTCCCACTTTCCCGGGGTTCACTATGACCTCCTCTTGGGATGATGACAAAGGCAGTAGCCTCGGGAGGTTTCCGATTTCCTTCTTATTGAAAGTGAAGTCTTTCGTGATGTTGGTAATCTGAGCTTTCACACTCTCCCCTGAGGGTCTGGACTCAGTTTGTTCATAGCCTGAGTTGGTCATAAAATAATTCTCATGGTTCCACTTCCCACTGGGTTGGTTTCTTGGGTTCTCCCCATCTACCTTCCTTTGATCCGGTGGGACAGAGGTGCCCATGGGGTTTCATACACCAAGTGTCCGACCAGTTCGCCCCTCTTATCCTGCAATACGTTACAGGTTAAATTTATGAGAACAATGCATATCTTGTTTCCAGCGGACAAGAGTGGCAGCACTCTTAATCTACTCCTCCTTCTGGCTTTGTCCATGAGCATAAGATAATTGAGTTGGTGGGGATCTCTAGGTAGATGATGATCTTGTCCCTACTCATAGTTGTGGGGGGAGAATAGGTTCTAGTTATTCCCTTCCACGTTCTTTCTAGTTGGAAATATCGCTTGAGAAGTCAAGGGGGAAAACCTGACTCCCATGCTTTGGCGCTGATGGTAAATGGACTTTCGAGTTCTCTATAGTTTACAGTTTATTTAATATACTAATAGCCATACGGCTTTGTATATACAACAATGACAAAAACATACACAGTAAATAGTCCAGGATTTTAAAATATAAAATGTTAGCTTCAAATTAAATTTACGAGAGATCATGCCATAAACATTACATGACAATTTACATGACAATTTAAAAACTCAGCAGATCTCAAAGAAAATATCACTGTAAGACAGGGGGTTTACAGACCCCCTCAGACCCAGCCGTGCTCCCTTAGTCTCAAGGGCTTCTGTATAGTTAAATTTCATCAGTAGATATGACCTAAACGTGAAAGGGCTTGGCTAAGCCATTATATACTTTGGCAAGGTTTCATAGCCCAAGCTATATTGACAATATGGCCCACTATGTGTCTTCTTGCTAATTCAGCTACGTGGCATTCATGGCTATATATTGCTAGTTTCATGTTGAGCCATCTTTTCAGCTGTGCATGCTCAATATGACTTTCAATATAAACAAATCCAACCACCCCAACGTGCCCATCGCTGAACAACCGTCTGTTTTTAAAAACACCTGCACATAATTGAATTGATTGAATTGATATTTTATTTATATCGTGCTCATACACAAGTGTTTCGTAGCACGACGAGGCAAGGGAGGGTAACGGGGGAGAACAAAACAGCGATCTTACTAGACCCAGTGACATTGAGAACGTGCATGGGGGAGGGGAAAAGTGCCAGGAGGGGGGAGAGATGGCAAGTGAGAACAGAATAATTAATAATAAATAAAATAAATAATAAAAAGCAACAACAGTGGTAGTGCCGCCAGAAAGTGGCAAGTGCTGAATTTAAGACAGTAGATGGGGTAGGTCAGATAAGTGCAGGAAGAGAAAAAAGGGGGGGGGGCTGTATGGGTACAGATACAGACCTGTGCAAGGGGTGGCCCAGAGGCAGTGCGGGAGGGTGGCATGGTGAGCAGGAACCTGGGCCCGAAGGACAGAGGATGGCCAGGTGCACGGTGCCATGAGAGAACAGATCAGCAGAGGAGTGTGGGGGGGCGAAGGCAGAAGCAAAGAGGAAGGTCTTGAGGTGCTTCCGGAATCGCAGATGGATCTCTTCAAGTTTTAGAGTGGCAGGGAGGCTGTTCCAGAGGGAGGCCCCAGCCGAAGACGGAGATCTACCCCCAGCTCGTTTCTTTGAGAAACGACTAACCCTGAGGGAGTTAGAGGTAGAGGAGCGGAGTGCTCAAGATGGGAGGTATTTGCGGAGGTATAGTTGAAGGTATGTTGGACCCAGGCCCCAGAAAGCCTTGTGGACAATGCAAATGGTTTTGAATTTAATCCGTGCATCCACTGGGAGCCAATGTAGAGATTTCAGAGCTGGAGAGATACGATCCCAGGGCTTGAGGTCAAAGACAAGTCTGGCAATCCTGTTCTGGATTAGTTGCAGAGGGCTGAGAGTAGAGGCAGGTAGGTTAAGAAAGAGGCTGTTACAATAGTCCAACCTAGAGAGAACGAGAGCTTGGGAGACGGTGAGCTTCTGGGGGAAGGAGAAGAAAGGAAGTGTACCTCTGAGGAGGTGCAGTAGGAAGTTATACTTTTTAGAGACCTCAGAGATGTGGGCGGAGAAGGAAAGTGTGGAATCAGATGACTGAGGAGGGTCGATCAGAGAGGAAAGAGGTCAGCCAGGCCAGAGCCTGGTCGGTGATACCCAAGTTATCACAGAGACGGTTGAGCAGGATGTTATGATTGACTGTGTCGAAAGCAGAGGAGAGATCAAGTAGGATGAGGACAGAGGGAATGTTAGTCAAGGATGGAGAGCAGATCTTCACGGGTGTTCAGGAGAGCAGTTTCCGTGCTTCTGGCAGCTCTGAAGCCAGACTGGTGGTCATGAAGACAGCCAACAGAATCAGAATGGAGGTTAAGCTGGGAGATGGTCAGCTTTTCCAGGAGTTGGCCCAGAAAGGGGGTAATGGAGATTGGACGATAGTTAGCCGGACAGGAAGGATCAGCTGTGAGTTCAATTAGAGGTTGCACAAGGGAGTGCTTCAGGGGGAGGGGGAAAACCTGAGGCAAAGGAGTGGTTGCAAAAATCAGCAAGGGCCGGAGCTAGGGTGTCAATGTGGTCCTTGATGGTTTTAGAGGAACAGGGATGGACCTGTTTTGATGAGGCTTTCATAGATCAGACTTTTCTAGCAACCTCATCGGGGGTGAAGAGAGGAAATGAGGAGAAAGAGGGTGGGGATAGCTGAGGGAGGGTCAGCAAGCACAGATGGAGGGGAGGGGAGGGAAGGGAAGGAGAGGGTGGACAGAATGTCCTGGGTTTTTGAGATAAAGTTAGAGGCAAGGTCATTGCAAAGGGACTGGGAGGCAACAGGAGGGGTAGAGACTGCAGCATTGTTGGCCAGCTCCTTGCAAATTTTAAAGAGTTCGACCGAGTTGTTAGATGCCGCAGAGACACAGGTTTGAATGTGGACTCTCTTCTTGGAGAGGACAGAGTAGGTATTGCCTTTTGGAGCGGGCTACAGTCCAGTTTGGCAGAGGATGAACAAGAAGCCCTCAATTTTCTCTCAGCCACCCTACACTTTCGTCTAAGTGTAGCTAGGCCAGAGTCATGCCAGGAATTGCACTTGGGTTTGGACTTCAAGCGGATCCTCATGACGGGGGCAAGAGCATCAAGGTTATCAGAAATAGAGGAGTAGAGAAGGGATAGGGCTGTGTCAGGGTGCGAGTCAGCCAGAGGAGGAGGGGGTGGAGAGGAGGTGGCAGCAAAAGCCTCAACTGACACGCGCTTCATGGGCCGGATGTCTGAGAAGGTAGGTGGCAGTGTAGGGGTAGGCTTGGCTTGGAGGGGGAATAGAGTGAGAGTAGTCAGAGGGATCCAGAGGGGGAGGCCAGAGGAGATCAAGACATCAAGTGTGTGACTGGCCGGATTTATCAGGCCAGAGGGGAGGATAGAGAGGGAATTGCATAGGTCGCGAAAGAGCAAAGATGAGGGACAGGGAGAAGCAAGGCGGATGTTAAGGTCACCAAGGAAGAGGAGTGGAGTGGTTGAGGCCAGGAGAGCGGAGGAGAGGTCGGCCCACTCGGGGGAGGGGGTTGGGGGGGTGAGAAAAGAGGTGATTTGACCGGGGGCCCGATAGAGTAGCAACAGTAAGAGAGTGGCTAGGAGAGATTGAGAGCCTGCACACAAGGCATTGGAAAGAGTGGTAGATCTGAGTGGGAATGATTGTGGCAGGAAAACACTCAGGAAAGATCAGGGCTATACCAACACCGGGCCGGGTGGATCTGGGTGCAGAGAGGATCTTGTAGCCATCATGGAGGAGAGTGTCAAAACTTGTGACAGAGCTGGCCGTGAACCATGTCTCAATAAGACCAAGGACATCAAGGTCCAGTTCTTAGAGGAGGTGACATATGTCAGAGGAGTGTTTGACAGCAGAGAGAGAGTTGAGAGTGGCAAGATGCAGAAGGTAGCCAGCTTTAAAGACCTTCCGGTGAGGGGTACTGATCATAGGTATGCCCTGCGGAGGGTTTGAAGTAGCCTGAAGTGGGGCAGAGGAGAAGGGAAGAGCGGGCAAGGTTGGCAAGGAATGAGTGGAAGGGACAGCCAGAGATGAGAGGAAGTTGATGAGGCGGGGGAAGCGCCTATCGAAGAGGAGGAGATTGTCCTGAGGACCTTGGACCATGACTGTGCCATTTAGGTAGACATTAAGGATGACTCTGGAGGAGTCGAAAGAAGCCATAAGGAACTTCCCAGCGAGTGCCACCGTTAATGGGAGAGGAGGAGATGGGACAGAGCAGAGAGATCATATGCGGGGTCCATAGATCCGGCAAAGGAACGAAAAAGAGGATGTTGGTGAGGGTCTGTATGGAAGAGGGGCTGGAAAAGGTATCAGCGATAGGGCGACCAGGGTAGAGTCCAAAACATCCTGTTTAAACTTCTTCTTTCCAGACTTGGTGAGAAGGGAAGAATAGTTGATAGAAAAGCAGTTGGAATAGATGAGAGAAACAGAAGGCGCCATGAGTGGGAAGAGAGAGGAGGCAGAGGGAGAAGTATGCAAGTACAGCAGTATGGAACAGTCACTAGGCCAGCAGGTTACAATCAGTGGGCAAAGTTATATGCAAAATGCACCCAAGTTTGACTTTCAATCTAAATGCAAGGCTCTGTAGTTAAGGTAAAGAGGTGAGAGTAAGTGGGTGAAGGAGAGTACAGAGGCGACTTGAGTTAATACATAACAGGGGGAGGCTTGAGAGTACAGGCAGAGATGAGGGTACAGGGCAGTCAGGAGGAGGTAACTAACCCAACCAGAATGCAGTAGCAAAGTCATGGTAGTCCAGTGGCCACATGTAGCGGCCTCTCAGTGGACAGGAAGCGGACACGGGCCTTAGAGGTGGGCCTTGGAGGCAGTGGGACGGCTAAAGCCTGCCGGTCCCTCGTTGGTGGTGAAAAGCCCACTCTCCCACATATCGGTGAGCAGAATGCAGGCAGATGGCTCAAACAGCAATGCCTCCGAGGCAAAAGCTGCCCCGAAGCGCGATACTGCTGCGCTATAATTACAGCAATTATAAGTTACAACGATGGTGTTAACAAGCTTTATCAAATTTTCATAGGACGGTGCTACTCTTCGTGTATATTCTATTTCAATACATTTCATACCAAATTCAAGATATAAATATTCTACTGATATATTCTTAGGTAACTGCATCAATTTACGAAGTATCAAAGCCTCAAACCTTTTTAGGCGTATTACATAATTGTGCCCCCATATTTCAATTGCGTAAAGTAGCATTGCTCTTATTTTTGCCGTATATAACAAGAGAATGGCATGTGCAGAATAACCAACATTCTTCAGCATGGGGTCTGGCATGGATTCACATGCTCATAAATAGTCGGTCGTCAGGCTGGGAATCCTCTGTAAAGAAAAAATCAGTTTAGTTTCTGAACTGTCTTTCTTCTAACAACCAATCACTGAGCTCTTGGTCATACTCACACCCCCCCCCCCACCCCAGCCAATGACTGCCTTCTTCCTAAGCCCCTCCTCTGGCAGCCATCTTAAGATTTTTACTGCATGTTCAAGTGTTGGGAGTCCTTGTGTTTAGCTCTCGAGTTTTTACTGCGTTTCTTGCTTTTTGGAAGAGTATTACTCTATTTTTCGGTAAATCGGGTCTTGTGCTCCATCGATTAACTGATCCGATTTAACGGGGACCCGTTTTCAGATTTTTCAGCTCCTCTCAAGGGTGTATTTTGTCGAGTTTCTTCATGGAGGCTTCCAGAAGATTCTTCAGGCCTAAACCGCGTGGACCATGTCCGAGGAGAACAAGGATTCAACTCCCCTGCCCAAGATCTGCTCCAGCTGCGGCTCGCGAAATATCTTTTCAGACAAGCATTTCGAGTGCCTTTACTGCCTGTACCTGACGCACAAGGAGACCTCCCGTCTCTGCCTCCTAGATCTTCCCCCGCCGGACGAGATTGGCTGGTTCCACTCGATCTCCAGAGCTTTGGAACTTTTTCAGCTAACCCCAGTGGAGGAGGGCTTCTTATATCATTGCTGCGAGGCGTAGAGCAAGACCATCCTCTCGGTCCCGCTCCTGGAGGACATTTTAGACGAAGGTTTGTCCCTCATGAAGAACCCTTCTACAGCCCCAGCGAAGAGGGATCGCCTGGAGAAGTACACAGTCGTATTCTGCGCCCAAGTGCTTGCATGCCCAACCGTCTTGTCAGCAGTGGCCAAGAAGAAGTGCTTGGGAGCTTCTTCTAAGGCAGTAGCCATCCGCGGAACAGCGAGGGAAAGAAGTTAGATGCGCGTTACGACCGGGAGCTGTATTTCAAGATCACTCCCATCCTGGACTTCCTTCCTGGCGGCAAAAGATCGGAAGCGCTGGAAATTCTACAGGACGGCGAAGTGGCGTCGGACAACGCCATCATGGTGGCCATGGACACCGCCGACGCGGGGTTCCGCTAAATGGGCAAAAGCGTGGGCCTTCGTTGTGGCTGGCTCTAGGCCACCAACTTTCGTCAGGAGGTTGTTGAAGGTGTTGAACATGCCTTTCGACTGGGACAATTTGTTTGGGAAGGCTGTGGATGAGTCTCTGCAAGCCATGAAGACGGACATGGAGATGGCGCAGGCCTTGGGTACTCGTCAACAACGGAGGCTGTCCTTTCGGCCCTCAGGCAGCAAGTCGCAAGTTTCCTCGAAGGGTTTTGTCGGGGACTCTGCTTCTTACCGCCAACCCTCCAGCTCTTCAGCCTAGGAAACCAACAGGGCCTGCTCCAAGGCCTTCGGAAGAGGATGTCGTCGCCAGGGCTACCTAGGCGGCCCTTCAACATCCAAGCAGGATTGAACCGGCCGTGGCATCGGGCCCCCACCCATGCACCCCGGTGGGTGGCCGACTGGTGAACTTCATCAGCGTGTGGGAGACCTCCACTGACCGTTGGGTGCTGGACGCTCTCGCCCACGGACACACCCTAGAATTTCAACAGAATGGTCCCTGAATACCACCGGTGACCTGGCAGGAAAACCACGTCCCTCGGCTGCTGCTGATGTGAGGGCCATGCTAAGGAAAGGCGCGATAGAGCTCGTCCCAAAGAAGCTCTGGGGCTCCAGAGTGTACTCAAGGTACTTCCTCGTCAACAAGACCGGAGGTTGGAGGCCCATTCCCGACCTTCGTTAGCTAAACAAATACATCAAGTCCCAAAAATTCCAGATGGTCACTCTTCAGCACGTGCTCGGACAGCTGGAAGAGGGGGACTTCCTGTCGTCGCTGGACTTGGAGGATGGGTACTTCCACATCCCCATTCACAAGGGGCAGCGCAAGTTCCTGCGTTTCGTGGTGCAAGGGAAGCACTACCAATTCAAGGCCCTTCCCTTTGGATTGAAGTTGGCGCCAAGTTTCTTCAAGTGCCTGGTGCCAGTGGTGGCGCAGCTGCGACTGTGGGGGGTTTCATGTCTACCCTTATCTGGACGACTGGCTCATCTCCAGAGAAGTGCAGGACATATGGCACCATTGCCGACTCTCTCTCTCAGCAGGGAGCTGCGCTCTTGCCACAAGTGGGAGCTTTGGCAGGACCAAGTGAATCACCTGTTCCGCAGATGGGGCAATCCCCAGATCGATCTATTTGCGACAGCGACGATCACCAAGTGCCAGAGGTTCGCCAGCAGGTGTCCCCAGCCGGGGAGCATGGGGGGTGCAATCTCATTCCCCTGGGTCGGCCTGTTTCTGTATGCGTTCCTTCCGTTGTCGTTGCTTCTTCGACTAGTCAATCAACTCAGATGGTCCCAGTGCAAGATGATCCTCGTCGCACTGGCGTGGCCAAGGCAGATAATATACCCGGACCTTCTCGACATGTCAGCGTCCCCTCCGGTCAAGTTTCCGGTGGTCGCAGATCTTCTCGCCATGGAAGGAGGTGCAATTCTGCACCACAAACCAGGATCGCTGAACCTGAAGGCCTGGCTCCTGCAGCATTAGAGTTCGGGGGTTACGGTCTCCCAGCGGACTGCAAGGAGATGCTTGCCAAGGCCAGAGTGTCATCTAATCTTAAATGCTACGGACATTAATGGAAGAGGTTTGCCGTTTGGTGCCGTACACAGAGGATCGACCCTCTACGAGTCACGTTGCCGCAGGTGCCGCTGTATTTGCTGCTGTTGGCCAAAGCAGGACTGGCACATGCCTCCATCAAAGTTCATCTGGTGGCTATCTCCCGCTGCACCAGATCTCTGGGACGGTCGTCGTTATGGTCACACAGTCTGGTTAAGGAGTTTGTCAAAGGACTGTTTAGTTTGTTCCCGCTGGTGAAGGCTCCAGCCCCGGCGTGGGAACTTAATGTGGTACTGACTAGGCTCATGGGCCCTCCATTTGAACCTATTCAGACAGTTCCATTGAAGTTCTTGTCGTGGAAGACCGCGTTCCTCATGGCCATCACCTCTGCATGACGAATGGGTGGGATTCAGGCCCTGTCCTGTAAGCCACCTTATTTGACTATTCACGACACAAGGGTGGTGCTGAGGACGCCTCCTTCCTTCATGCCCGAGGTGCCGTCGGAATTTCATCTAAACAAGCCCTTGATGTTGCCTGTATTTTTTCCGATGCCTTCTTCGCAGGTTGAAAGGACTTTGCACTTGCTGGATTTGGCTAGAGCTCTGAAGTTCTACGTGGACCGCACAAAGAGTTTCTGGAAGACGTTGCAACTTTTTGTGAACTTTGGCCCTGTGATCCATGGGAAGGCCCTCTCCAAGGCTTCTGTTTCCAGCTGGCTCTCCGGCTGCATCACCCATTGTCACCGGTTGGAAAGTCGTCCGCTTCCTGGCCGTCTGAGAGCCCATTTGATGAGAGCGATCGCTGTGACTACGGCGTTCCTGTCTGGTGTGCTCCTGCTGGACATCTGCAGGGCTGCTAGCTGGAGGTCGACGCACTCCTTCACGAGATTCCACTGCGTCGACAGGGATTCCAGGGAGGAGTCCAGAGTCAGCCAAGCAGTGCTGCACAACCTGTTCGCTTGAAAGGTGAGCCTGGTGAGGCGGTAAGAGATGCTTATTTTGAGCCTTGCTACCTCCCTTGGTTGTGCATGTGTACTGCTATGTATTCTTCATTCATGAGCGAATCCGTGCCAGACCCCATGCTGGAGAAGGAAAAAGTTACTTACCTGTAACTGTTGTTCCCCAGCATGGGTCTAGCATGGATTCACATGCGAACCCTTCCGCCTACCCCTCTGCAGCTCTTCTCTTGGTCCTACTGCCACTTCACGTGCTACCGAATCAGAAGATGGCTGCCAGAGGAGGGGCTTGGGTAGAAGGCAGTCATTGGCTAGGGGTAGTATGACCCAGAGCTCAGTGATTGGTTGTTAGGAGAAAGACAGTACAGAAATGAAACTGAGTTTTTCTTTACTGAGGATTCCCAGCCCGATAACGGGGAATATTCATGAGCATGTGAATCCATGCCAGACCCATGCTGGAGAACAGTTACAGGTTAATAACTTGTTCCTTCCAACTAATGAAAGTGCTGATTGCATTGGTTGACGTTGGGGATCTTGATTATATCGTTGTCCATTGCTTTTCCCAGTTTAGCTTGTCATCAACTGCAACACCTAAATATTTATAGCTATACACTTGTTCAAGGTTCTCATTGTTCATATTCCACACACATTTTTGGGGTTTATTTTTTGCTGGCAATACCATAACGTTACTTTTTTCGATAATGATTTTGAAACCATTAGAACTTGCATATACTGCCAATGCTTTTAGCAATCTCTGTAGACCCGTCCGTGTGTAATCAACAAGTCGTCGATGTAGGCCAACCACCCCACGGATGACGTCCCTAGTTTTACTGGATTTGTTTTTAAATTTTTCGAACGCCTCTGGCATGTCGGCCAAGTATAAGTTAAACAGGGTTGCTGCCACTATCCAAACGAATCCAAACAGATGTATCTGAATATAGAAGCATGATCATTTTTAGGAGGCCTTTTGGTATCTTCCAAGAATTGAGCTTTTGCCATAAACGGTTCCTCAGAATAGAGTCAAATGCTGCTGAGAAGTATATAAAGGCACTGTATACATTCGACTCTCTACGTTTCCTAGAATACTCTATGGCTGAAGTTCATACAATTAGGTTGTGGGTGGTACTCACACGTTGTCTGAACTCAATTTGGTTATCTGGCAAAATATTTTTCTTCAATATCCACTCGTTTAATTCCAGTAGCAGCACCCGTGCAAATATCTTTGAAGGTATATCAAGCATTGCTAACATTCTGAAATTAAAAGGATCCTGCCAAGCACCCTTTTTGTATACTGTTAGGATGTGGCTCACATGCCATGACTTACGGATGCTACCAGTCCTACCAATTGCCTCAAGCAACATATGAAGAGCTGCAGCCCATAATTCTGGCTCTAATTTTAACAATTTATTGCATGAGCCATCCGGTCCCACTGCGCGGGTATTAAGCTTTTCGATGTTCACTATTATATCTAAGATATAGCTTTGCAGGACCATGGTTCCAAAGGCAAAGAAAATGCCTGTTCAGTATTTTCTATTTGCCCCAAAGTGGATTTAATAGGGCTGCTCTACATCTCTTCTGAGATACAATTTATTGACAGGTCTCTTTATTTCACTCCAATATATTCCATATTCAAGATGAATTGTTGGATTAAGCTAGATCAACAATCTTTTGCCATCTTTTGATTTCGCAGTTGCGTTGATGTTGTCGCAACTAGCAACGGTAGCCATTCTTAATATATTTAATACTGGAAGAGACCACATCAGCAGCTAACCCAGCCTCGGTATACGAAACCACCCTGGCAATTTCTCGACGCATTTTCTTTTTTTCTACAATGATCATCTTATCTTTGTAATGTAAATTGCAGTTACCTTTATTTGATCTTTCCAGGGTAGATGTATATGCCTGAGTCTCTTACCCTTGTTTTCTAATGACGTCCATCAAACTAGAGAACCGTGCTACCGCTTGGTTACCATAATCGCCGATCAACAATTCGTCTATAAATGTTGGCAAAGTTGTCTTAACAAAACTTATTTGCAGACTCAAGGTTTTTCGTATGCCACTGTATTCGGTTACCTCCTTCGTTTAGGTATGGTTGGCCATTTTGTTCATAGTAGGCTTACTATTTATCTTTGGTAATGCCAAGAGTGTACAAAGTGGTAGATGATCACTCTCTTCTCTATGTACTATACCCATATTTTGTATGTATCCGAGCCCTTTACTATTTGCAAACACCTAATCAAGGGTAGACGCCAGTCTCCCTTCAACTCCTGTAAATGTCATGTCTGGATCGCTCGGTGTAATACCGTTTAATATACAAAAGCCATATGATGAATAATATGACCAATAACCTATGCCATACTTTGCCTTGTTTGTTATTAGCAGCACATTTCATTGGTGAGGACAAATGAGAATTGACCTGAAAACCACTTAATGGCATGTGGCCAATTTTAGCATTAAAGTCTCCTACAATCCATACTGGATATTTGTGGTTCTACATTTAGAGAATTTTAGACACTGCACTTACATTGTCTGTGGTGCTCACCATATTAGGAGGATCATATATGTTTAAAAGTATGATCACCATACTTTCACTCGACAACTTTGCAGCTAATGCATTTGGGGTAGATACTTATACCTTTTCTGCTACCCATGGGGATTTGATCTAAATTATTAATCCTCCCTTTGATCTCCCTGTATGCTTTTGAGATGCTGCTTGTTGTATGGTACTTTGACCATCAAATAGAACAATAATAGTGAGCCATATTTCTTGACCTGCAACAATTAGTTAACCATCTAGCATAGCTCAAAGACCCTCTTGGTCATGCCAATGTGCATTTCCTCTAGTGTTCATGAGAGAATCAGATCATAGTCATTGATGCCCAGACATGAAGTGATATTTAAATGATACTGGTAGCCACTGCCAATAACCATTTTTAGTTAACTAATTTTTCTAAATCCAAATCACAACTCACATTGTTTAAGAATGGCAATGTATTGGATACTGTCCTCAATTTGGCACTTTCCAATGGCATTCTTGAGGACATTTTTCCGTTGGCAGTCTTCTGCTGCTGCTTATTTTACAGACTTGGACTGGTTTAATATGCCAGTTAGCACAGCTTTTTGCGGGCGTTGTTTAGTCAGTGATATGGACACTAACCTACTTCCATAACCTAATCTTAATATCTCTGCTTCATATTGCATGATATAGTCCAGGGTGACATCTGAGGTGAACCATACATTAGTGATATACTCAGCCGCTAGTTCCACCTGGTCAACTCTCTTAATGTCTTTTGTAGTGATGGTCCTGAGTGTGGCTATTGAATACAATATGTACAGTACAGCACTTCTATTTAATGGGAGTTGATGAACCTCTTTAATTTTTAGATGTAATTGTAGTGCTTTTACCTTTATCGTTTGAACAGGGGCAACATTTTTATCAGCTCTTGTATTCTGGGATGAATTAGGTCTCTATATATTCCATAAATCTGTCAAGGTGCTTTGTAAATTATGTTGGACAGCAGTTTCTGCTAAACATTCTGATTGTGCACCGGGCATCTTGCCTGATACTGAAGTACTCAATGGTCGTACCAGAGGAGCCGCGTCCTTTTCTACCTCAGTTGTCTCAATTGTAGGATTTACATGAATCGCAAAGGCAGACCCCATGTCCATTATATGCTGAGCAGGCTAACCGCCAGGGAGCAACTGAGGCTCCACCTCACTTAGCTCAGTTATAGATTCTACCCTTTTCGCATTCTTGGCATACTTTCTCAGTTTAATCTTATTGTTATACATGAAAGCATGATTTACAGAGGTAGATTGTCGCTTAACATGGGTTATATTTCTATTCAAAGTGTCACAACCTTATCACAATTCTGCATGGTTTTCTTGACCTCTGAGTTGGAGTCGGTGCTACCATTTTTAACTGGCCTCATAGGTTCACAAATTGATTTATGACGAACATTTAAACTTTTATGTATGAGCAGGGATTGAATGTCTAACTTGGTTTCCAAACGCTCACATTTGGCTACCAAGGTTGTTAGTAAGTTCTCAAATACATTAAACATTTCACTCTGTCATACCATTATCATTGATACTTATGTTCATATTCTCACTAGGATCAGGTACTGCCTTAGAGCATAGTGCATCCTACACTGTTAATATCACACGTATTTACTTTGCTCTTTACTGCTTTATTTGACAACACATCGCCCCGATCAGTTGATTGAATGTGAATTTAAAATTAAACCCTGAAGGATGCGATTCTGCACCTAAGAGGCCTCCCAATTTTGGGATCATTGTCACTGCGACGCTTGGGGTTGAAGCTGCTACAGTAAAGGACATTTTCATCATGTTTCCAAGGTACTCAACATCTTGATCTTCCAATTCATAGCCTGGAAGATCAATGTTACCTTCTGATGGTACTTGCATGTTACTCTCTACTTGGCTGTGTACCATTGCGAGAACGCTAGAAGTTCTTCACTCACCTTGCATTTGTAACACCGCACCTTCATATGCATTGACACCGACACTGCTGTCTCCTAACTTACCATGAAATTCTTTTCCCACACTTAAAGGTGGGCACATGGTTACTCTTGAAACCTTAATCTCATGTTTACCTATGGAGTTCAAGTTTCTCGCTGATGGTTCTCCAGAATCCCCACAAATAACATCATCCAGGAGTTTGGAACTAAGACACTCCAGGTTATTTGTTACCGCTGTTTTATTACTATGGGCGGACAAGGGTAATGTTTTCGGGAAATACTCATTCAATTGTTTACAGGACATACCCTGTGTTTTTAGAGTTGGTGATAACTTTAGGAATACATATACGGCTCCCTCGCAAATGTTTGTGGGGACTTGAGTCAATTTGTGGATTAGCCATATTCTTCACTGTGGTTACAAATAAATTAAAATAATCGTTATTAATGTAGTAGTTTCCTATAATTGTGCTTAGCCATATGCTAATTTACTTTGTCTCTAAAAACCTGCACACAATTTACAAATTTAATAGCGATTCATGCCCTTAACCGGCATATCAAAACGCTGCAGTATCAGGTCATTTGTATGTTATGATTTACATGTATGAAAAACACATGCACTGGATAAATTTGCCTTGTGCCTCAAATGCTAACGCACTCACAGCAACCACGAAATTGCAGTGCACTTATTAGCTTATTAACACTGCTCATGCCCTTGCATATTACAATTGTGCGGGTGAAGATACTCAAGGCTAAAGAGTGAGAGTAAAGTGAAATCTAAGAAGGAGGTTCGCTAATTAAAAGACAGCAATCCTTAAGTCTATAATTCTGATGAGTTTCAACCCGTTTATGTGCCGTCACTAGCTTAACATGCATACATGATATTGCATCACAAACTAACAAGGACAATACTAACATCTACAACCTTTGCGGACCCACTACTAGGTGCAGTATGTTGATAGAAACTACAGTTGTGTGGATTTTGTGAAGAAAAGACAGTACGTTTCGATCATAATAGGCACACTTAGTGTAAGTTTTAACTCCGTGTTCCTGCACGCCAAGCAGCCCAACAGCGTAACAGCGACTTGTGAAGTGATGTGGCTGAGCTCGCGCCTGGACTTTAAATTGCCTTCTGGGTAAAGGGGACGGGGGTCTCACCTAAGAATAGGGATATTAGCACACTATGATAATATATATAAACAACAGAGCACAACCTAATAGTCCCAATGTGCTTCAAGCCATACCAGGCTAATTAGGTGAAAATTCTTCACAGTATAATTGCGTTGCTCTGGAATCTGCAGCCTAGCAGCAGCGTACCAGTGACTTGTGAAGTGACCCAGCCCACTGGAAGAAAAAAATAACCTGTGTGGATCTTTTCCCAGAGGTATAACTTGTGGAACTTGAATTAGTTTTGGTCAATCTCTGGGTCAATTAAGTCGGATCCCACTCTGACACCATATGTAAGGGTGCAGAAGGAAGGCTGGACACAAGTGGCATATTTGTGGTTATCAACTTGTATTACCAATAAAAGGGTTGGAAAAATGCATCTCTATCCCTAAATACTTGGAGGAGTATCACTACCTCAAAGGCAACTAAGGACTACGTCAGGATGGCAAAAGAAATGTCTGTTACCGTTGTGTCCCAAAACCCTACTTCTGTCCCTAACA
This sequence comes from Ambystoma mexicanum, assembly GCF_040938575.1. NCBI lineage: Eukaryota > Metazoa > Chordata > Amphibia > Caudata > Ambystomatidae > Ambystoma > Ambystoma mexicanum. The sequence continues at coordinate 1,305,147,710 of NC_090932.1, forward strand.
CTAATAACCTAAAGCAAGTGTGCTGGGCTGTTTTTTTCCAAAGTAAAGTGATCATGATAACTCTTGCCAACAGAAGTTATTTTTTGTCTTGGGTGGTCCAAAAGACAAAGAAATGTTGTATCAGGTAATTCTTCCAGGTTTCTAGGGGTTTGCTGCTTTCCCCTGGATTCCTTATAGTTGCATTTTCATTTTTTGGGGTTCTGAAGACCCTGTATCTTGTCAGGTGAATGGCACTGTATTTTATGTCTTCACAAGGGTGCAAGTCCCAGACCCCCACTTCTGTTTCCCTACCAAGCATGGGTTTCTCATCAAAAAAGTGTCATCTTCAGGGTTCTCCACCTTCTTGTCCTCCAACTCTTTTAGGTGTGATTCCCAGACTTGCCAAGGTTGAACATATAATAGATTGGTTCACGCTCCTGGCAAGCAGGTCTAGCTTGGTTTACTCTCCTGCCAAGCCTTTTTCTTCTTTGACTGTCTTTATATCTCTCACGTTCCCAGATCCTCTTATTGTTTGGCTTTCATATGGGTGCGGGTCCCAGACTTGCACTGTATGGGTGCAATAGCTTGGTTTACTCTCCTGCCAAGCATATTCCCCCTAATGCTCTCTCTTGGCCTCTCTCAGGGTCCCAGTCCCTCTCACTCTCTTGTTCCCGTTGCTCACAGGCCCCCTGCACCTTCAGTTCTGCTCTGTACCTGTTTCTCTGGTGCACGTCTTCTGGGTAGCATTACTTCTTTCTAGGGCTCCGGTAGCATTTGGTTGCTTTCTTTGGTCGGCAGTGTCACAGCCTCTTGGTTTCTCTTCGGTTTCTCGTTAGCAGCCACTCCGCCAGTCCCTTCTAGCTTCACAGGACAGGGCTCAGCTTCTCAGTGGGTTCCCAGGTTTCGAAAACATCCAGAGGTTTGTTCGGTCAGCGTACAAAAGAGTTCCTCCTCCTTTGCCTGCTTTCACACTCCCGCTCAGCTCAATGCACAGTGCCTCCTGCTTCAGTTCCCGGTATGCCGGGTCAGTGTCTGCCCAGCTTCCTCGCTCAAGAACTGCTTTCTCCATTTTGCTTTCACTCTAACTTTTTGTATTTCTCTGGGCTATTCGAATACTGTGAAATACTAGACCATTCATTCCAGTTCTCTGGAGTAATTATCCTACTCCTGATCCTCTTCTTTGTCACATCAGCTATGGTGGAGCTACATGGGAAGCAGTTGGTCTTCCCAGGGTTATTAGTCTGCTCTATCCTATTAAGTGGTTCAGTCTTACAATAACGGATATTAACCCTGCCTGGAGTAAGTGAGGGAGAACTTAGATTTGGGGTAGGATGGAGAGTCTACTAAGACGGTGGGGTACCATGCTCTCTGGGAATGGTCATCCCTAATCTCATAAGGGCTTCCTCTCCCATGTGATCCACCCATAATGCACCACACCCAGGGGGGCTATTGTACTGTGGACACACCGTTCTGGCCCTATGGGAAAGGTCTCCCCTCTAGGGGAGAAGGGACGCTATCCTTTGATTTGTCAGTGTCGTTGATATTCTTCTCGGGACTATGTTGATTTGACCTGGATAGCAAGCGGTCAGTGTTCCCCTCTGGGGCAGAACACTGCAGTTTAAGCTGAACACTACTCTGCGGGGGGGGTGGCATCTTTGTTTCTTAAATACCAATTTTCCCCAATGCAGCTTATATCCAAACATTGATAACTTACCCTGGATTACCACCTATTATGGGCGAAACTCCCTCCCTCCCACCTTGGGCTTTACTGCTGAGCTTTTTACAGGAAGTGATCAGACCCTCTTTTCTGCCAAAAGTGTTGTCAGAATTCTACTTATCTAAGAAAAATGAGACTACCAGTGTTCTACCCACCATCACATCCCTTGGAGGAGGAAGAGCAATTCCACTACTTGTATCCTAAGAGGGTACATCCTAGGATGGTACATAGCTTTAACGTCTCTCGCAAGAGGGAATTCAGAAAAGAATATCGGCTTTTTGTTTCGCTTGTTCCTGCATGGACAACATTGTCTAGACTTTTGTGCATCGCAAAATACCAAGGACTTGCTGGGAAGGGAGTACCCAAGGGTCTAATCTACTACGGCCCTGGCAGCCACTTCTGCATTGTAGAGAGATTGTTACTGTACATTTCACAGGCAGCTCATTTAGCCGAATAGTGTACTTTTGCAAAGCATCATTGTTTAGATCTTTATCTGGCCAAGATGCCTTTCATCGGTAGGGCTGGGTTGCAGAACTTACTACTTTTAGTGATGGTCCTCTCTCTCTTCTTCCGCCTCTTGATCAGTACAGCTTTGGGAGTATAAGAGGAGGAATGTGTGGGAGGATTTAATCCATCAGAAGAAAACAAGTACTTACCTTTTGGTAATGTTCTATTTGATGGGTCTTCCGTCTCCAGATTACTCATTTTAGATATTTGTTCCCAGCATCAGCTACGATCAGAAAGCTTTGTCCAGCTAAAGGCCTAGTGTTTCAGCTTGGTCCTGGTTTGCTTGGGTATTTGAGCAAAGCTAGCCGGATCCCCAACTGTCACTAGCAAGCCCAAAACACGACACCCAAACTGAAAAGTACACTCATTGTTCCAGGGCAGAATTCAGTGCAGCCAGCACTTCAGGTACCTGTTCCCGCTTTCTTAGAGCCTGATCCCATAGTTGCTTCCTTTCTCAGGGTGGTTCTACAGAGTCTGGATCAGTGGAGTTTTGTAGCCTCCTCTCTATTGTTCATCTCCATTGTAATAAGTGGGCATTGGGCCCCCACTGCACCCGGCTTGTTGTGACTGGAACTCTTGAGGTCCCTCTTGCTTCCAGTTGGCTTGTTGCTCATCCTGCTACTCCCGCGGACTAAAAGGAATTTACCTGTATTCCCCTACAACTGTGGCAGGCCTATTGGGTCCTGTGGAGGATGGATGCTCGCAGCCAGATAAGGTTAGAGTTACCTTCTTTATTAAGTAACGTCTATATCTCTCTGCTCTAGGTCTCCCAACACTCTGCTCTCCTTCAACTGTCTCACTGTCTCCCACTCTGGAATCCTCCTCTGAGATTCTCTCTAAATATTCTCTCTTAATCACACTTCCTTTAACACACTTTATTCTGTCATACTTCTCCTTCGCCTTTCCTGTCATAAGTTTCCCTAACTCCAATCTCTCTTTGCACAAGACCTTTTTAGCCACAGAGGACACACCTTCGTGTTGACCTTCCTTTCACTCATCAATTCAATGGGTACGGCACATGTGACATGCAACGCATAACGAAGGGCTGTAACTTTCCCACATCTCTTCCTTCCAACCCTTCCTACTACTTTCAGCAACTCGCACTCCTTGTACGAGACCTATTCACCCTTTCCAGCACACCATTCCTCTGTGGATGATACAGAACGGTTTGCTTGTGCCTCTCCAAAAATCTGTACATCCCTTCCTCTCGAAATTGGGGGCCATTGTCTGTTTGAATGCTACTTGGAATCCCCGTCCTAGCAAATATGTCACAAACACATTTCCACACTGTCCACCATGGTCTCTCTCACTATTTTCACTTCCACCCACATTGAAAACAAATCCACCAACACAAACTTTTCAGCTTGAGAGCCAGTTCACATGGGATCTAGCATGTACATTGCATGATCTTGAAGGTGGGTGGAAGTGAAAATAGTGCCACTTATTCCTATGGGAGAACCTTTTGGAATCTTTATAAACTCCTCTAAGGTCACTGTATCTACTCTAGGGGATGCATGGTATCACAGGTATGACACTGACACAACAGGTACAATTTCAGAAGCCTTTATTAAAGTTTCTGAGTTTGGGGGGGACTTGGGGGGCGGGGGGTGGGGTGCTAGAGAGCCTGACCAATATGGCCGTAGGCCCATGAGCTCTGACACACCAACCAAGATCCGGTGGATTCTGCTCCTGCTCCTACCTCTCACAAAGAATCCACCCTGGCTCCACTACAAGGCCGACCAGATCACCGTATACCAACATGCTCGCTGTGCCACTAGTAAAAAGAGCCAGAGCGGCAGGTCCAGCTTCCCTTATCTCGCACCCACAAACTGGAATGCCCTACCTCCCACAATCCGAGATGAGGCCTCCCTCATCGCCTTCCACAAAGCCTTGAAAACCATCCACTTCACATAAGGTCCTTCACATCAGCATGAACACTTAACATATGACCCACTGCATAAGCTGTAATATAATGACCAACTGCAATATCTGTAACAGTATATGTTTTGTAGTATTCATAATGTGTCAACGACTGCTACCATTCCTGTGCCTGTGTAACTAAGCTCCTGCAAGTAACAGCGCCTCAGTGCCCCTGGGCTGCTTGCACGCTATATAAATATAAATAAATCAAATAAAATTCACCCGTTGGAACTTATCAACGAGCAGAGATAACGTGAGGGGAGCAGTTGCAGCATTGAGAAGGAGAAATTCCGGTAGAAAACAGAGTCATTAAACCCTACAACCATGCCTGAGTACCTGCCTGTGGACGGCACGGGCGCAGCGAGAGCGTGGAAAGGAAGAACCTCTGACACACGTCAAGGCTCCTCTCCCTGGATACAACGCCCCTCTGCCAAAATGGGGATTCCCATGCAAACCGATGTAGTATCCCTGGCCAAGAAGGGTTGGCTCAAGCCCCACCCGGCCCAGCCGGTCAATCGACGCCTGGACGCCAATTACAGGCAGATGGAGAGGGATACACACTTGCTCTCGGCCCATCCTCAGCCACAATCCTCGGTGATTGCTGCGGCATCACTGTACTCCAAGACTCAGTCGTCGTAGCCTCATCCTCTGCGGCGCTGCTAGGCAAGGAGGAGAAGATCTTGGAGGCGTACGGCAAGAAACTCTATTCCGACGCATCCTTGCATCTTCGTCAGGCCAACGCAGATGCCATGCTGGCTGCCGCCAACCAAAGATTGTCGGGGAAATTGCAGACTTCCTTCCGGAACTCCCCACCCATAGCCAATCACGTTTTATGGCGTGGCTAGCCGAGGCTAAACTGGTGGCACACAATCTCATGGAATCCACAGTGGCCCATATTGACACCTCTGGCCATGCCATCTGCATTGCCATGGACATGAGGAGGACAGCCTGGCTCCGGGCAACAAAATTCAACTCGGACGTCCAGGAACGCATATTTGATTTACTGTTCGAGGTGGGTGGGGGGGGAACCTGTTCCACTCCTGCACGGACAAAGAGCTGGACAAAAAGAAAAACTGCTCACAAACGGCCAAGTCTTTATCCATCCTCACAAAGACCAGGCCCAAATCGTACACCCACTCTCAGCAGCGCTCCGAGGGGGGTCGTACATACGGAGGGTCCAGTGGCTTCCAGGAACGTAGTTCCAGGCAGCCGGACCGCTTGCTGTCTCAGAACCGGCGCAAGCAACAAAAAGGGGGTTGGGTGAGAGTAAGGGCTGTTTCCAGTCCCCTCCTCCGCGGGAAAGAAGGCATGACCCTTCGGGTCTCGTGTCTCCGGTGGGGGGACATGCTTGCCGTCCATGCACATTTCTGGCGCCAGAATTTCGCTGACCCCTGGATCCTCACCGTAGTATCCACGGGGTACCGCCTCCCTATCCCAGCCTCTCCTCCCTCTTCCCTCCACCCCTCCACTCCTCCACTCCCACAGGTTGGGACAGCAACTCTTTTGGCAGAGATCTGGTTGCTCGTAGAGTCAGTCAGTGGAGGAAGTCCCAGCCTCCCAGTGAGGCTTTGGCTTTTACTCCAGGATTTTCGCCATTCAGAAGAAGAATCAGGCGGACCTGAGAGTTGTGCTGGGCCTTTTCAACCTCTTCTTAACCCTGCATAAATTCAAGATGGTTATGCAAGCTTTTATAGTGGAGACATTGGACAAGGGAGACGTGCTCCCTGGACCTGAAGGACGCGTACCTGCATGTCCAGATTTGGCAGCCCCAACGCTCGTTCCTCCAGTTCCGGATCACGGGCTATCATTTTCAGTACAAGGCCCTTCCGTTTGGCCTCAACTCAGCCCCCAGGGTCTTCACCAGTCTCATGAATGCAGAGCCGGCCCTCCTCCGAGCGCAGGGCCTCCACATTTACCCATACCTCGATGACTGACTTGCCAGGGCTACATCTCTGGAAGCGGTTCACCTCTCTTCCCATGCCCTTATTAACACTCTGCACGATCTGGGCTTTTCGTTTAACCTCAAGTAGCAGCTGTAAACCACACAGACTGACTTTTTTTGGGCCTCATCTGGGACACTGGTTCTCAGACGGTATTTCCTTCGGAGAACAAGATCTCGGCTATCAAGAGGTTGGTGACAACCCACTTCCTCAGCAGAGAAGTGACCTTGGCATGGTGGTACCAACATCTCCTGGGTCTAATGGCAGCGGTCCTATTAGCCGTCCCACACACAAGACTGCGGATGAGGAGGATTCAGCTGCACTTTGTGGCCTCATGGAACCAGGAGCGCGGCTCTCAATCCGAGCTGGTCAACGTTCCTCCATCTCTCCACCCGGACCTAACTTGGTGGTCCAGAGACTGCAACCAACAGATGGGCAAGCCCTTCCGTCCGCCAACTCTGCAGGCCACCGTCACCACGGATTCCTTGCTCGAGGGTTGGGGAGCCACACTGAATGATCTCTTGGTCGATTGCACCTGGACTCGACAGGAGCAGGAATACCACATCAATTGTCTAGATTTGAACGCCATCTGGCTGGCGCCCAGGGCCTTCCTTCCACTTCTCAGGGGCAAGGCTGTCCTCATCCAGACGACTAACTCGACCAGCATGTATTAAGTCAACAAGCAGGGAGGCACCAGATCCACCTCCTCTGTGCAGACTGGCGGTTAGCATGTGGGTGTGGGCCCTGGAAAACGACATTTACCTCACGGCAGTCCACCTCCCGTGGTAATCCAACCTGGAAGCGGACAGGCTCAGCAGGCTGGGAGCGGACAATTATGAGTGGCAGCTAAAGAACCTCGTTATTCAGGAGATCTTCGACAGGTGGGGTCAACCCCAGGTGGATCTCTTTGCCACCTGGCACAAGAAGCATCCTGGCAAGGTCAGGGCCCGGCTCTCTGGGAGATGCATTTCACCTCCAGTGGACCGAAATGAAGGCCTACTCCTTTCCGCACATGCCTCTGATTCACAGGGTAATTTGCAAGATCAAGGAGTCTAGCCAACTCCTCATCATTCTAATAGCTCCATGGTGGCCGGCTAGGCCATGGTTTTCGGTGCTCCTCAGTCTCTCGGAAGTGCCCCTGATTCACCACCTGACGGGCCCAGCACATCTTCTTGCACAGCAGGGAGGCAGGGTCATCCACCCGGCGCCAGGGAAACTAGCCCTCACAGCATGGTACCTGAGCAGGTAATTCTTTGCCAACTCAGCCTCTCACTGGCCAATCTAGAGATCATACAGGGCGCAAGGAGCAAGGTTACCAGGGCCCAGTGCAAAAGCAAATGGACCAGATTCTGCCACTGGGCAGAAGGGAATCGACCCCCTTGCTTGCACCTTGGACGCCATGCTCTCATTCTCGGCGCACCTTCCCACTCAGGCGTGCAGGTGGACACCTGCTGCACATATCTTGCAGCCATTGGGGCTTACAGGAACTTGGAGGAAGGCATCTTCTCCTCCTCCAATCCCATTGTCAAACATATGACGGGGCTCGCAAGGCTCTACCCGCCCACCAAGAAACCACACCCAGTGTGGGACCTTAACATAGTCTTGGGCGCCCTGGTGCACAACCATTCAAGCTAATGTCGTCCGTGGACATCGGGCTAGTCACCATCAAGACGGCTTTACTAGTCGGCCTAATCTCGGCTCGTAGAGTCATTGAAATCCAGGCGCTGGTTGCTCGGAAACATATACTACCTTTCACAAGGACAAAGTAGTCCTGCAGACTCACCCGGCATTTCTGCCCAATGGACACGACCGCTTTCCACTTTGAAAGAGGAAATAGTCCTACCTACGTTTTTTTCCCGATCCCAAGGACGAAGCACAGTGCTTCACTGCCTGGATGTGCAAATCGGACGCCCTGTTTGTCACTTTCGAAGGCACAAGATCAGGCCATCAGGCATCGCGCTGTATGGTCTCTGCCATCAAAGAACCATATGAGGGCCAGCACAAGCTGCTCTCGGCCAACATGGATGCCCACACAGTCGGGGCCAAGGCAACGGCCATCGCATTCCAGCCCCATGTCCCTTGGCAAGTCATAAGCAGGGCGGCCACGTGGGCCTCTCCCTCGGCATTCTGCAAGCAGAACTGTTTGGATGCCGGCTCTAGATCTGATGCAGGCAGTGCTCAGGATCCTATTTGCTTAAGGAGGGTCTCCTCTCCACCCTGCGACTACAATCAGTTGTAATCGCTCATACAGTATGGAGGAAAGGGGATGGGACGTAAGAGTAATTATAAGTTACTCACTGTAGTCACTAACGTACTCTTAGTCCATAGTCCCCTTTCCTCCATAGGTCCCACCAACCTCCCCACTAATAATACTGGTGTCATTAGGCAATGTTAAATCTATTGTCTACGCGTCGATGGGGACTAAGGTGTGGGGCCGGAGGGCCGAGTCAGGGCAGCACATGCTCCCTGGGCTGCACCCCTGCGCGCCTCTAAATTTAAAGGTGAAAAAGGTTCTGTCTCCCGTCCCTTGCAAAGGACGCCCATAAAGTATGGAGGAAAGGGGACTATGGACTAAGAGTACGTTAGTCACTACGGTGAGTAACTTATAATTTATTGGGCTCTCAGAGAAAACCGATCAGAAGGACCTGGAGACCCTAGTGGAAGAATTACTGCGGGAGGCTCTGGGCCCTGAGGGGTTCTTGGAGCTGTGCATAGTGGAAAGAGTGCACCGGATATTGAGCGGAAGACCCTTTCCAGGAGCACCACCACGCCCGGTAATAGCGCAATTGCTAAACTATCGGGACTGGGATGTGGCGCTACGCAAGGCCCGAGAGAAAGGGACAGTCCAATGCAAAGACAGCACAATCAAATTGTTTCCAGATTTTTCAGATAAAGTGCAGGCATCGAGGAAGATGTTTCTGGAAGTCAAACTGCTGCGGGACCGAGGAATACAATGTTGTTCCCGGCTAAACTACGAGTTGAGCATGATGGCCGGGCACTCTTCTTCAATACCTCGGAGGAAGCAACATTGTTTATGGAGACCCTATCAAGAAATCCCAGCATGAGAGGGAACAATGACTGATACTCAGCAGAAACATATCCTTTTAATGTTAGAATGCGCTGTTGACTACAGCAATATGCTCTCGATATAACGGGGGGTGGAAGAGGTTGTTCGATCTATGGAGATGTGTTAGGAGGTTGGGCTTGTAGAGACCCCTCGAGCGGAAGATTAAAAGTGCACATGTTAAGGGCTGGGAGACAGCTGATCGGTTGTGGTAATCAGCGTTTGGAGAGGGGGGATGGAGAGGGAGGGGGGGGATCGCATTTCACTGATGAGTTGGGGTTGTCGATGGGGGACGGGGAGAACGCAGGGTACACTAATTATACCTCGCCTGATCAATTGTAGATCAGGATCACAATGCTATGAGCTGCCAATCGAATACGCAATGGGTGAGCCGAAAGGGAGGAGTAGGGACAACTCTTACAGCCAAGGTTACACGGGCAGTACATGGTAATGAACAGTTCTTTCTGCTAAACAAAAGACAAGACCACACTTAACTTTCGTACCTGGAATATAAGGGGGTTGAAATGCCTCACCAAAAGCCGGAAAACACTGCTGTACATGCAACGACACCGGTTAGGAATAGCATTCCTACAGGAAACACACTTTACATCAGAGACCGAAACCAAATTTGGGAAAAGCTGGGGATGCCACAGTTACTTCTCATCATACTCCTACGCAAGGGGCGTGGGCACCTAAATACGTAGCACTGTGGGGTTCCATCAAACCAAGGTGGTGAAGGATTGGGTAGGCAGAGCCCTCATTGTTCAAGGCACCATTCAAAGGGAGTTGTACATGTTGATTAAATATTATGGTCTGAATCAGGATACAGTGGATACACCAGAGTGGGTGGATCGACGGCTCAGGGAGCTACCACTTGGGAGAATCATCTGGGCTGGGGATTTTAACGCAGTGATGCAACCGGTGCTCGACCGGACTGGGAGTTGCCAGGTATCTGGGAACAGGGGGGACTAGCTGGCTACAGGGCATGACTCTCTTGGGATATTGCAGACGTGTTGAGAATTTGCAACCAGACAGCGAGGCAGTATACATGCCACTCTAGTCCACACAATTCGGCATCAAGGATAGATTTCTTTCTGGTCTCGCACTCACTGATGGAGCCGGTGGTGAAGGTGGGGATACACACCTGTACACTCTCCGATCATGCCCCTGTGCTGCTAGAAATGAGATTGTTGGGAAGGGTGAAGGGAAGGCCCCCCTGGTGGTTTAAAAGTGAGGGCCTCTCTGACTCTTTCAAGAAAGCATAACATCATTCATAGACGCCTTCTTCGCAGAGAATGGGGGGGTCAGTGCAATCAGCAGGGATATTGTGAGAAAGTTTTAAATGTGTGTTAAGGAGGGGAATGTATCTCCAAGAAACAGGGATCCTTAGACAGATTAGACGAGGACTAGAGCTTAAAGAACAGCATACGAGCGTTGCAGACAGCATGCCCCAATCCTACGAATCGTGAACAAGTCGAGATCTGGTCACAGCTACAAGAATTTCAGGAATTAACACTCCGGGAAGTGAAGTACATCAACAGTCAGACCAACATGCGCCAATACGGGGAAGGGCATAAACCCGATCGGACACTAGCCAGAGCAACCAAAATGGATGGGCTGTGTGACCTGATTCAGGCTATTGCAAACAAGCAGGAGTGAAGACCGGTTCGAAGACACCGAAATAGTACGGCATGTCTTCAATTTTTACAGTCATCTATACTCTTCCTCGATACGCACCTCTCAGGCGGACATTGAGGAGTACCTGGAGCAGGTGGCTTTGTACTGGTGAGCGGAGGATCAGAGATCCTGTGCCCTGATACCCCCGGGTCTGGCGCGCATTATAAATAATAAAACCAACAAACAGAGCAGCTGTGCCGTCCTCTGGCGTTATCCGGAGTGATGAATGCTATTAAGGCTCTGCTGAATGGGCAATCACCAGGACCCGATGGGTTCACAGCAGAATTTTATAAACATGACATGGAAAAACTGGCCCCACCTACTGGATATGTATCAACAGAGTTTGGAGAGTGGGTCCCTACCGGACACACTGAGGGAAGCAGTGGTGGTAGTGTTGTTAAAGACGGATAAACCAGTAATGACTGTTCCTATCGCCCAATCTCTCTAATTAACATTGACAAAAAAATCTTGGGAAAGATCCTAGCATCAATGCTATCGCCATTGATGCCAGCAATGGTGCGAGAGGACCAGTCGGTTTTCATCCCGCGGCAGTCCACCTTGTATGGTCTCCAGCGAATGTTTGGGATGATGGCGGCAATTCCACCTGAAGACTTGATAGTGGCGGGCTTACTGTATGCTACTAAAGCGTTTGACTTGGTCGAATGGCCTTTTCTGTTTGCAGTGATACGACGTATGGGGCTGGCCAAAAATGCTATTGCAATGGTCAAGCTACTGTACACACAACCGGTGGCTAGAGTGAGGGTGAATGGTCCGATGACACCGCTAATGGCCCTAGAGAGGGGAACACGGCAGGGATGCCCGCTCTTGCTGCTACTTTTCACCTTTGCGATTGAGCCATTTGCCGAACGAATATGAGATCTACACATATATCGCGGGGTAAGGTTACACAACCACAGGATAGTAATTTCTCTATACGCGGACGACATGGTGCTTTTTATTAGGGACCTTAAAGTCAACCTAGACCCAATAATGAGGGATGTTCAAAGGTTTGGGAAAATATCAGGCCTGAAAGTGAAAGCCTTGTTACTCTTTTCACTGACAAACTGTTGAACAATATCAAGATGGCTGGGGATTCCAGTGGCACATGATTCAGACTTGCTACTTGTGAATCAGTGTTGCTAGGGACGAATCCATGGTGCACCATAGCAATTACCTGAGGATCCTTGACCATGCTCGGGTGGCAATGGCACGTTTGAAAAATCTCCCCTTAATCCCTTGTTAAAATGACACTGCTTCCTAGATGCCTTTATGTATTTCTGAACGCTCCGATAGGAATACCTGGGGAGTACTTTCGCAATGTTAAGTCGGCAATCTCGCAGTTTTTATGGGTGGGGAATCCTGCCACAGTATCGTGGGATAAGCTTGTGGCACCTATTTCTGAAGGGAGTCTGGCACTACCAGACCTGTAAATATGCTACTATGTGGCACAGGCGGGATACCTTAAGCACTGGTACGAGGTACAGGGAGATAGGAGGCATGTGGAAGTGGAAAGAGCAGTGGCGGCCCCAACTCTCCTACAATCGGCCATTCTCACGCACCAGGTAGAACGCACGTAACTCGAAACCTAGTAGAGGTGACCTGCAGGGCATGGACGCGCCTTGAGCATAAAAAGAGGGGGGAGGTTCTATACTCATCCAGACTTTCCATGATACATGTACCAGGGATCTCAATCACTGCGGAATCAGACTTTGTAGCACTGATGAGAAGGCTGGGGGGAGTCAGGGAGTGTGTGTGTTGAACTTCGGGGATCTCTTCCCAGAAGGGAGATTTGTAACACTAGAGGAGATGAAAGCGAAGGGGGCAATGTCTGCTCTGGACATATTTATGTACTTCCGTTTAAAGGTGAGTTTGCACCATGTGTTCACCACAGTCCCGGAACAACCCAGATCTCTCTCATGCTGGACAAGCTGCTGCAGGGCATGGTTGGGAGCAAAATGACATCTGGATTATGCGCTATGTACATACACACAAGGAGTAAGGACCGGGCTTCACCAAGAGAAAAATGGGAAATATCCCTGTGGAGGGAAATTAGAGGATGTGTTATACTGCTGCACAGGGATCAGAAAGGGAGCCATTAAAGAAAGATTTAAACTCATCTACTTCAAATATATATATCAGTTTTATTATACCCCAGCTAAACTAAAAGAATACTTCCCAGACACCGTGGGGAGATGCAACAGGTGCAACACCGAACAGGCAGACTTTCTCCATGTATCTTGGAACTGTCCGGTCATACAACGGTACTGAGAGGATGTGTTTGACAGGGTTGGTGGCGTCGCAGGCCAAACCATACGGCCTGACCCACTAATAGGACTGCTATGTTATACTAAGGAGGTCCCCCAATCACACCAGGAAACTGATTAGCATACTGCTCATACTGGCCAAACAGCGCATGGCGATACAGTGGGGTGAGGGGTGGGGGGGTGGTGTAGTCCAAGGCACTCACAGTGGAAGTTAGACATAATGTATTGCTTTGATGTGGAAAACGGCTGGGGGTCTTTGAACCGCACTCAAGGTAATGTCGGTAATAATTGTGATGCGTAAATGCACTTCTTGATCCAACAATCTGAAGACGCAGAAGAGGTGTCGCCTACACAAGAAGCTGAGTGTTAAATGTAGTGAGTAACGTATGACTGAGTAGCAGTGAGACGCGTTATACACTAGAGGTACCGAGATGAGGGTACCATTTGAGCATAGGACTGGTGCGACTTATAGAACGAAACGCATGCATGCCAAGACACATGGACAGTGATGAACCCTGGAGATGATAGGGGTGTACTGGGGCTAGAGGGGGGTTGGAGGGCAATGGGGAATTTAAGCACAAAATGTTGATTGATTGTGCTAATAAATGCCAATAAATAGTTTTTTTTAAAAAACATTCTGAGTTTGGAAAAACCCCTACTTTGCCCTATTACCAGGATGGGAGTAGTTTCGACCATCAAACGATAAACAAAACATAATGGCCTATGCTAAAGAAAAACAAATGCCTACCCTATTTCTTCTACAAAAAGTGTATAAAGGAGAAAAATCAGTGTTCGAATACAAAGAATAAATGTGGCTGAATCAGCTCTCCTCCCCTCGCTAGACAGTACGGATTAAGGCGGTCCTCGTAGGCAGGATGACACACTATGGATCGGGGTTTTAACACAAACAGTTAAGAACGTGGATCGAGGCCTGTCTGGCCTTCCACGAGAAGTCTCTTTCCAGCCTTTCAAACACCATTCAACAAAATGTTCACGCCGGTCCCCCTCTGTCGGACTCGGACATTTCTCAACAAAAGTTCATCAATACTTGCAGTGAGGGGCTCTCTTCCCCAAGCTTATTACACTTCGGGTCTACCTCATGCAGGCTCAGACCGTTTTTGGATGTCGAAGACTTTTGAATGTGTGGCTTTCTTTACAGACCTCCACAGGACCCCTTGACTTAAAGTTCAACGTTCATTCACAGGACTGCTTTCTTTGCATCTCATCCACATGCATGCAGCCTTCACTTGTGATATAATGCTGCAACTTCAATCTTTCCTTAACACACCACTAGTCTCTCAGGTCGCTTGTTAACTCACTGGCTGTGAGTTTTTCTTCTGTTACAATTTTCCAATTCACGATTCCAGGTTAGTACCACAGGCTTGGCCTTGCCTCCCCAACTCTGCCGTTCTCCCGGAAGGATCGCTGGCATCCTTGAAACACAATGCAGCCTTCTGCTTTGGGATTTGGCCTTCTCCACGTATCTTTCGCAGCCTTTTGGAGGCATTGACTTCCTGTAGGGAACTCCTGGGGTTCTCCATCCTCTACTATTGTCCCTTGGTCCGCCCCCTGCTTCAGTAGGTTTGTCTTCGCCGCGAAGTTCTGCTCTTACTCGTGTTCCACCTTGCTCAGAGTGTGTTTAGGTTCCGCCTTTTATCCGTACGAGGAGAGCTAATTGGTATCAGGTTTATGTACTTAGTCAAGTGCCTGACTTTGCCTGACCTGATTAGTGAGACATGCCCATTGAGATATGTAAGAGTTAGTCTTGTTATTCTGGCGCCCTTTTCCTTGGCACAGTGTTTGTGTAGAAAGGGGGGGGAGGGGGCAGGATGGGGGTTTTGGGTTTCCGGAGAATCTTAAAAAAAATAGGATGGGTTAGGTGTACAAAAAAGGGAGGAATACCATGTCTCACCATCGGATGCCTCCCCTCCACTTCCCGACGACCCCTCACCCAGGTGATCCTCCCACCCTGGTCCACCCCCAGGAACTGGATCCAAAAGTGATAGCCGTGTCCTGGTCACCTGGCTGACAAGTCCCCGAGGACTAGCGGTTGAGATACCCTTTGGTTTCCCACACTACCCGGACTTGGACATTTTTCCCTGGACCCACTTCGGGCTCTTGAGTTTCTGCAGCAAATTAAACGTTTTGTTAGTGGGAGTGATTTTTATATGCATTTTTTGAGTGCCTCAAAATATGAGTTGGCTATTTGAGAAGCAACTTCACAGATTCCGACATTGGGCATGACACATCTCATTTTTCCAGTAATTCCACAAAAACTGTACACTTTAAAATTGCAAAATGTTTGATTTTGTTGGGATTTATTTTATAAACTGTCATTTTCGGTGGTGATTTTCATTCTCCGAATTTATTTTATTGTTTTTTTTTTTTTTTGATAACTCGCTTAATACCAGAGTTCGGTTTCTAAGCGCGGATCTGGGATTCAAACCTTTGTTTCTCTGCGTGGTCTTGCTTCCAAGACCAGCACATTGCCCCTGTGCTTTTTTGATTTTTATTTTTGATCTTTTGTGATCATGAGGTTTTTACAACCAACACGTTAATAAAGAAAAATAAGTTTTTGTTAATAAATGAATGAAGTTCAGTCTTTTCCATCTCATATAAAGATGTAACTCTTAATTGGTTGTGATTGCATTCTTTCTTCCTGATTTTTGGGGTGTAATCTGTAATTTTAACTTCTGTTTCTTGGCCTATTTAACCATGTTCCTCCCTTATTTCAAGTGACTGCATGCCGGAATCTGCTCCTGCTGTGCGGTCTGTGTTGGTCTATTGTATGTATGCCACGCCGGGCTATCCTGTGATGTATTGAGTGCATGATGTAAGCCTGCAGAACATGTTCAATGGCTGCCTTGAGTTCTTCCAGTGTCGGTTGGAGCTTGCCTGGGTGATGGGTACTGTGGGTTTCATCTTCCTCTTTTTCTCTCCACTTACCTGGTTAAAGAGTACTTACCTGGACCCACTGTCTCTGACTTTCTTCCAGAGAACCCACCTGACAAGATAACTACATTACTGGCGACGAGTATGCTCCTTTTGATCCTCTATCAATTTCCTTGTTCCTTCAGCGTTGTGGTGGTGGTGGGGAGTCGGCACCTAGAGTCCACTGCCCTGCTGCAGACCAGCCCACCACCCAGGGCGTTGTGCTCCCTCTGTGGCCTAGTGTTTTCTGAAGCCACTCTTCCCCGCTGCTTGCTGAAACCATTGGACTGCTTATGAAAGCTGTAACAGTTGGCTCAGCTTTGCCCTGTTTTCTGTGGTGGGCTTCGCAGGAGAGCCTGTGGCAAGGTGGGTTTCGATCCTGTCTGGTGGGTTGTCATTGGAGTGCCCTATATAATGGGCAGACACACACAGTGGGGGGAGTGGTGTACTCACAAGAAGTCAATCACTGAAAACTGGTCACAGTGTGGGCAACTCTGTTGGTTTCCCTATATCCATGTTGGGGCGGGCTGCAGCAAGGAGTGGGGCCATGGTTGCATGAGCAGTGGAATGTCAGAGTTGCAGTGGCAGAAGCGTGGAGTGGGTTGGATTCCGGCAAAGTGTGGCTGGCCGCTGACCCCATCAGAAGAGGAGTTTGCCAATAGGGGCTACTAAAGCATCACCCCAATTTCCCTATTTGCAAAGAGTGCTTTTCACTCTATTCCCCGCTACTGCAGTAATGAAGTGCTGCCTAAGGTAGCTGCAAAGGGCAGTTGCCCTAAGTACATTGCTGGGCCCAGCCTCCGATGGGAGGATGACCACACAGTTTAAGGGACTACTCAGGCCAAGGAATTTGAAATGGCTCATCCTTTGCTTTGACATTGGTGAAAATGTCCCTAACATCCAAGCATTGAGTTGCTGTGTGGAATGTTTTGCTGTCAGTGATCGGAATGTAACTCTGTAAGGTTCAGCCCATGCTCTGGGCCAGCAGACCTTAGTGTGTTTTTATTAGGTCCTACCTGTTGCCTTTGGCTTTGCGCGCATGGATTTGGTACAATTGTTTTCCAAAGACCGATGAGTTTTTTGTTCAAACTACGAAATATAATGAATAGGTTGATGTCTTAACGTAATAAGCAATGTTTATTGCAGACGTTGGTCAGGGCATATGGCTACAAAACAAAGATACTTGTTCCATTGATGTGCATCCAGAAGTTTGTTTGTGTTGTAATTACAAACAGGCAATGAGTCTGACAAATTAAAATTACTTATTTGGCATCTGCAACCTACAAAAAAGATTATTTGAGTACTATTTTGTAAACTACATTAGTGGTTCTCCCTTCGGGGTGCTGGGATTACCAGAGAGTTAAATGAGCTTACTCTGAACAGGCCACGTAAAACTGCCCATGCTATTAGCAGTCTTCCCTTAGATCAATCCCCACAACATTTAAAGTCTGCCCCTGAGATTTGTTGATGTTCATGGCGAAACAAGCCTTGAAGGAGAACTGAAGTCTTTTGAATTCAAACGGAAATGCTGAAGGTATAAGGGGTATTTGTGGTATGATCACGGACTCCCCCGGGCCATAACCGGTTAGCACCGTAGCCTCGATCAGATTTCTGTGGAGAGCTTTCACTCGCAATGTTGTGCCATTACAGAGATTAGGTGGGTTGAGGTTCTGCAATAATATCACAGGTGCTCCCACTTTTAGAAGAAGTTTGTGTTCGGGAAGACCAGGAGGATTTAAAGTGTTCAAAAACACAAGGGGGTTGTGGACTGCGCCATCACTTGTCAATTTTGCTCTTAAATACGTGATACTCTGTTACCAATTTTAAGAAGCAGTTCAGAAACTTTCTTTCTAATGAAGATTTAAATGTAACTTTTTACTTTTCTAAAATCTTTGATTGTGAGATATGGGCATCCTTCAAAAAATAATCACCCCCTTTTCCACCTCCCTTAACTGGATTTTGGAAAATGGTAAAACACGTTTTTCTCTATTTTTGAAGAAGAATCTAAATGCCAATGTTCACGTCCGTAACATCTTAGATTTCTGAGATATAGGTATCCTCGTAAAATAATTCATCCCCCCTCCCCTCCCTCCCGATCTCCCTCGGGAAGACATTTCCAAAAATCATTCCTTACTGGGTGCCTACGTCAAACAATGTACCTTCCACATTTCCAGTTCCTAAGTTAAACAGTTTGAGCTGTGCGTTTTTATATAAGTGCAGTAACCAGAAGTGCAGGGGGATATAGAAGACCTAGATAGATATGTGCAGGGCGTAGGCATACAAGTGTTCCTTCTAGTGATAATGTTATAGCGCATTCAATTTTGTCACAACTCAGTTGTTGGGGAGGGGGGTGGGACTCCATTGTGCTCTTAGGTTATCACTGCCTGGATGTATCTGTTGTCAAGCAGTGCCGGTATGAGTGAGCATAGTTGTCGATGTACTAGCTGTGGCCTCCTGCTGCTTTCTCCACTGTTACTTTTAGCATAGTATGTTCATTGTCTCTTCAGGTGCCAAGTTTGGTTATCCTTCCACAGATGGCCTACCTTTACTTACTGATGACATTGTGCTCTACAGGGCGGCTTTCCCTGAGTAAGTGGGGTGGTGGACTGGAGGTATTACAGGTGCCTTGGGCTAATCGGTTTGTCAATTGGCTAGACATGTTTCTTTGCTAGAGATGATTTCCACAGGAAGCCTATTGTATTTAGTGTGCTTGCAACATGTATACTAGTTGGGTGCCTATCCCCACCCTCTTAATACACGCGCCTAGGTGAATAGTGCTGTTGTGTTTGCTGCACATCTGCTGTCCTGTTGGGCGATTGCTGCCACCATGATTATGTTCTGTTTCAATTACAGCTAGACTGCAGCATGTCTTGTCTGTTGGGGGCTTGTAGCCACAATATTCCAGGAACGTTTGTCACCTCTGTTCTTCTGTAGCATGTAAATGGCACGGCACAGCACTCTGGTGTGTTTCAGTGCACACTCATGCTGTTTATAATAGGTATGCAACACTGTGTATGGTGCACCCCGCTTGTTGCAACATGTCGCCTTTGTGTAACTCAGTAGTTCGAGCATCTGAGACGTTTTGCTTCCTTCCCTCCCGTATGAGTGCCTCGACCATATTGTTCCTTGTTCTTTTATGAATTTCTTTTCTCTGTCCCATCAGTGAGTGTGTGTGTGTGTGTGTGTGTGTGTGTGTGTGTGTGTGTGTGTGTTGAAGAAAGGTGCTACTGACTGTAGTAGGCCCTATTTGGTGTCTCTCACAGGCGTTGCTGCTTAATCTGTTGTGGGGCTGGCAGCAGATGCACGGTTTGTGTAGTTGTCCTGGTTTTTTCCTTTGCTGTAGCACATATATCACAGCATTGGGTTTTTCTTGCCTTTTTCTCCGGTTTCTCAAGTTTTGTGGTTTTCCTTTGTTTCGGCTTTGTGTGTTGGCATGGGGAAGGTACCCTACTGTCTTCAGATACTTATTTCTACCTCTTCACTAAGTAGAGGTTTTTCCTTCTGTGTTTCAGGGCAGGCGGACACTCATTTAAATAGGGGTTGCCTCGGTTCCTGGTTTGTTTGCCGTAGGTTTTGGTTTTGCAGTGGTAGCATTCTTGAGAACTGATGTTTGGGACACAAGTTGTCTTGGGGTGACAGCCCTGTGTGTGAGGTTCTTCAGTGTTGTCGTAGCAGCTAAGGGCACTTGAGAGTGATTGGTCTCAGGTGTAGCTGATGACATGGGTGTGGCAGGCCCAGCATAGATTCTATAGTTTGTAGTATTGTTGGTGGATTTGTGTTCAGTTTTCCTTCACCACCTTTGCCTCTGTCTCACCCAGTGTGTTATCATTGCTGTTTGTGTTCCCTCCCACTGGGAAAGTGGGAGTGTGCGTATGGTTGCTCTTTTAATTTTTTCGGTGTGAGCGTGATTGCTGGCGAATGCCGTTTAGGTCCTGCTTGAGCTACCTTTGCTTTCCTTGTAGCAATCTGATCCTACTTTGCTGTGGTGGTGGTAGGGGTAGTGCTGATCTATAGTATGTGTGCAACCCCTGACTGTGCTGTGCTGTGATGTCTTGATTGTGATGTCATGAGTGCAGGAATGTGTAGAGTGTTGGGTCCCTTTTGTTCGTCCGTTGTCAGTTGGAGATTGCCTGGATGGTGGGCTCGGAGCCCCTTCTTCCAGAGAACCAACCTGACAAGATGTTCACATCATGTAGTCTTAGAACTTCCTTGTACGGGTAGTCCACTCGATATTTTTGGAGAATGAGGTGCAATCAATGTATGACCTACTCCTTTTGTTTTTCTTATGCATTCTGTACTTGTATAAAACTCAGAATACGTATTTGACAATGTGCTAAATAAATTAATGGTACACTATATGTTGTGTGTGATGTATTTTGTGTCTGTCTAGTTGTACTTTTGTACAGCACATCCATCTCCTAAGAGTAAAGCCTGACTGTTCATTCACTGTCATTTGTGACTGTTGGGACTAACTTGATGGACAACCTGCAGTTTAATTGAATCAGTGTATTTCACCCATGATAGTTGACAATTGTTACTACAAGCAATATCCTCCAATTATACTATTTATTTAGGACTTATTGTTTGCGGAAACTGTTTTTGTGTGAAACGAAGGCCATTTTTCAGCGCATTTTCTAGTGGACGTCATTTCTGCATGTTATTTTGTTTGCTCTATTTAGTAGCCTTTACACTCCTTTTCCACCCCTGCTGTTTTCTTCCACATTCTCACCATTCTTTCAACCCCCCTTCTTCTTTCATCTCTCATTTGCTACACATACTTTCATACCTTCTCAGGATGAACGCAGAGGCCCCTCCCTGATAGCTGTGCAGTCAAATTGGGATTTAAAGCGTTTGACCATTGGAATGCCAGTCTTCGAAGAATTTCCTTTGGTTCCTGTTCGTGTGACGGATGACATCAGCTATGGTGTGCTAGACTGGCAGCGGCATGGTGCTCGGCGGATGATCCGACACTACCTCAACCTGGATAGCTACCTATCGCAGGCCTTCGAGATGGGCAGGTGTGTTCACTTTAGAGCAGTGCTCCCTCATGTGTGCTGCACTCGTATCGGGTTTGTTCAGCATCAGGTTTATGATTAGAGGCTGGAGGTCAAGGCTCAGGTGAGGGTCTTCCATTTCATAATAATATTGATATTGAGTACAATGGGATGCTGAAGTGTAATGCATGAATCGGCCAACTGCTTTGGTATGAGTATTCAGAGTTTAACATACCTAATCCACTAGAAGTCCCCTGGCTACTCTTAAATGCTATTTCGTAAGAGGTGATACTTCTACTTTTCTAGTATTCCTCCCTTAATACAATGTCTTTGTTTATTTTGCACTTAATGTTTCTTCATTCCAAAATGGCTACTTTTCCCTTTTCTTGTATGTCTAATCTCCAAGTATGCTCTTTCCTGAACTTTCCTGTACCTCTCCACCTGTGCTAAGTATACTCCTATTATCTGGATGCTGCAGTGTTTAAAACGCATTCCTTTTTGGATAGGTATTATCATATCCCTGTGGGCAATCTTCCAGATGACATCTCCACCTTCGGTTCTGATCTCTTTTTCTCTCGTCACCTTCGACGGCACAACCACCTGCTGTGGCAGTCACCTACGTCACGCCCGGACCTCGGTGGCAAAGAGGCTGATGATAACCGATTGGTAATGGAATTTGATGAACGAGCTTCAGTGGAAATAAACAATCCGGGCTGTTTTTCCACCGGTAAGTAGGTGGATGGGTTTGGTAGTTGGTTCAGCTGAGCAGGATGTAGATAAACTGGTAGTAATCTGATTGGTTTTCTC
This sequence comes from Ambystoma mexicanum, assembly GCF_040938575.1. Taxonomy (NCBI): domain Eukaryota; kingdom Metazoa; phylum Chordata; class Amphibia; order Caudata; family Ambystomatidae; genus Ambystoma; species Ambystoma mexicanum. Next base: position 1,305,169,510 of record NC_090932.1, read on the forward strand.
AATGTAAAATTAATGCGGGCACAGGCTGTTTTTTTACAGTAGAGCTGTCAGGGACAGTCTGTATTCCTGAACCTGTCTATGTTGATGAACTTCCCAGTGTCAGTCTTTCTTTAATTCCAACATGATCTGTTGTAGTTTGCATCGAGTTGGACATCCAGAGCTTGGCAGTGAACACCATTCTCCAGTCACATCATATCAATGACATGGAAGGCGCATCCAGCATTGGGGTGAGCTTTGATGTTATTCAGCAAGCATCCCTGGAGGACATGGTGACCGGGAATCAGGCAGTCAATTCACTGGCTAGTTACGATGAAACCGCCCTCTGCTCCAACACCTTCAGGTATGGCACATTGCTCATAACCACACTGCTGCCCTGTATACTGCAGCTTATTCTTTTGTGAAACTGGTTGACTTAATTGTCAAAGTGAATATAGATGTATTTTGAAACGTTGCTAAATTGCTTAATTATAGTTAGTGTAGATTTCCCTTTTTGTGTGAAATGTTCTACATTTGTGAGTCCCCTAGCACTTTTTGATGGACCACTGGATTTCTGACTAGTTTTCCTGAGTGAGTGGGAACCTTTTCTTTGACTCTGCTTTTGGGAACCCCTGGTACCTCCTTTTGGTATTTCATTTTGGAGTCATGCTTTCCTCCATCTTTTCTGTCATCTACATTTTACTAAAGCAGCGCAGAGCACTAGAGCTTCCCATTTTAGAGTTTATTTTTTTTTCCCTTGGTTAACTCAGTTACCAGTTATCCTACCTGTGTTTTCTTTTGCGAGATCAGCACACCCCACCTTACGTGGAGTGCTGAGGGGATCCAATGTATACCTTTTCTCGACTCTCCAGTAAGTTTTTGGTGACTGTGACAAGCTCTCTGTGCAGGACATTGTACCTTTTTTCATGACTTTTTGTGGACTTTTGTCACAGGCTGTTTTTGCAGCTGCGGTAGTCGACACAAGGGACACCATTTACCCAAAATGGTGGCTGTACTTTTTAACCCCTGAACAAGGTGACTCGTCCTTTCTGTTGTCTCGTTTTACCTTTCTGGGTGGGGGAGGATTCTCTGGTCCTTTTGCCTTTGCCAGGATTCCCATGGAAAGCCCACAACAGGTCTCTGAGTGACTGGCAGGACAGGAAGTGGGGAACATGACGAAACTCCCTTGTACTGCAGTGTGGATGACCCAAAGCAGTTCAGTCTGGGAGGCTGGAAATCCCGATTGGAGACTCCTAAAGAGGAAGACGAAGAAGTATGATGAAGATGGATGCTGCCGGCAATTTCCAGCGACTGCCAGAGCCTGCTGAATAACCACTGCTGTACCAACCTCAACTTCTAAACAACCGGGAAGAGCCAAACACGACTTCCTCCCTTGGACTGGTGGGCCTAAACAGTCGAACTGCAATTTGCACCAACCTTGGAAGGGCTGCGACCTCCACCGGCTGCTATTCACCAATACCCGGGGACCTGTGCTGCATCGCTGTGCATAGTCGCCTGAAGTGTGGTTTCACCTGGAACTTTGTGGGCATCCTCCTAAGCCTGCAGTGACTCAAGCCCACTCCCCAAAGTCCCCTCACCAGAGATGAGGACCAACTGAGAAAAGCCTACCGCCGTGATAACCGTTCTTCACTCAAGCCTGAAAAAAGCACTGACAAGACAGAAACGCAAAAATCCTTTTCTGGGCATCCGTCTGCACGAGGGATGTTGCCAGATCCACCTAAATCCCTTTCTTCTGTCGCCAAGACTGAGACACCTGTGACCGGGTCTGCTGTCACCTCACCGCTGGGACTGTCCTGCAGCAACTGTTTTCTTCACTTGAAGGTACGGTCCTGCTCCTGGTAAAATATACCTGGGTTCTGCTTGTTTGATCTTGTGATTCTGGGGGCTGCAGATATCCTGTATCCCACACCCCTCCATAGTTATATTGTGGTGGACAACCCACTGTTCTCTAATTCTCCCTTAGGACATTGGTCCTTGGGGTGCCCCTTCAAGGAAACCTCTTGACTTTTGAAACATAACTTTTACTTGCCTGCAAAACCAAGAAGATATCCCGTTGGACTCTGCCACTCTGAACCTTGTACTTGCTTTCTTTTTTTGGTTTTGTTCTGCCTTTTCTACCCAACCCTTGGTCACTGGTGGCCCAGTATCCCCTCTGAACATTGTGAGACTCTCATAAAATAGGGTTGGGCTCTTTAGGACAGGCTGGAACAAAGTTACTAAAGTTATAAGAGTTTGGAAAAGTTTGCATATGTTTCAGATGCTTTTATTATGTGATTTGTTACTGAAAAAGCTATTCTAGTGCGACTGCAACTGTTACAACAGTGTGCCTTAGTGTATATAATAGCTATTGTTTTTATATAACTTCTAAGTGTATCCGTGTTTTCTTTGACTAAGTGTTCTTTGTACCTCACTACAGCCCTCCTCCCTCCTGAGACTAAGCGTGGCTGCTTGCAATTCTACCAAACCCGTGTGTGGTTCAGGCTAAGCCTAAGTAGTGTAACCCTGTTCACCGAAAGTGGACTTTCCTAAGTGCTGTCTCGGACGTTACTTTTGTAAAACCTTTTAACAATAGTACAAATAAACAATGTGTAATCCCCACAATGAATAGTTCCATTTAGGTGAAATATATGTGAATGCAAAATAGGGGAAAAGCTTAAGAAAAGGGCTGCTCCTCATCTGCTAATAACTGAGTAATATGCCAGAATTGTGGGTATAACGTACATGATTTAGTTTCTTACTGTACAAATGTTAAATCACAACACACACACTGTTCCGCCGCCTAAATAGAAATGTCTGGTGCACCATCCTGTGGCAGTATTTCTTTGGGCTATCTTGAGAGATCAAAGATACTATGGGTTGTAAGAGCGCGAAAGCACCTTCAATGGTTAACTTTTTCATGCAGACAATAAATGTAGGCATAGATTGGGGCCAATCCCTAGACAATTTGTGGTAGTTCACATTAGGAATATAACTGCAGACCTCTCAACAGTGCAGGAAATCCAGAATCCCAAGGTGGAATGCGGGTTCTTAACCCAGCATTTTGTTCTACCAGCCTCATAGCTGAGCATTAGCTGAGGTGGCTACAAATCAAGCCAGCGCGCTTACCTAAACTGTTTATGAAAACATACATCCATCTTTAACAAAAGTAACAGTCACTGCATTCACAGGCACCATATCACAAAGCCATCAGTGCCTTGCTGCTATGTCAATATGCTGTAATGTGTGTTTTAGATTTGTCTTCGTAATGGCAATTTTCCAAACAATCCCAGCACAAAGAGCATTCTTGCGACAAGAGCAAGGTGACCTGCATTTTCCTCAATATCGTTGCAATCCCCATTTCTTTTTTTAAACTAATTCATGATTTATAAAGGTATGTATTTCTTCATGTTGAATACAAATGAATTGAAAAATTAATGGAAGTTGTGCCTAAAACACGTAGAAGTATTTGATAGGAACTTGTGGCGTTGTATGTTGAATTAGACAGAGCAATGTAACATGGGCAGCAGTGCGTGAGGGTTACATTCACTTTGAAACATGGATTTTAGTGCAGGTACCAAGAGTCCCTTCTCTAGGTGCATCAGGCATGTCTCTAAATATGTAAATTAAATCATTTCTGTTAAGATCTTGAAATGTGTCCGACACCTACAAGTCTATAACCCTTCATGTCTCCTTTAGCTGCCTGGAATCCTTTCGGGGTTAATAAAATGTGTGCCATTGACTTTAATAATACTCATTATTCAAGCACTGAGAATTTGATGTGCACCATTTAGATAATTTATGCCATTCTATAATAATCGACCAGGGAGTGCCCTTTGACCCCTTCTCCCATATGCCCTACCCTATAGTGACATAGAAGGGAACTTGGCATAAAGGAGAAACTCAGACTGATGAAGATATTGCAGGCAAGAGAAATACTATGCAGGAGCATGTGTAACAAAGGAAACTGTCTGATCTTCTCCACCATATTGCCATCATTATTATTTACAACAGTTAAAATTCTTATTTCGGCAGAGTGGGGTCCCCAAAAACTTCTAAGAATCATTGTAATTTAAAGATAAAATCATGACCTGTTTTTTAGTTGTATATTATTAAATGGTGTGTAGGCCGACCCAGGGTTTTTTTTCTCTTCTCCTTTAGAACTGTCGGTCCTTAGGAATTCATATAACTCGCTCATGATACACTCAGGTTTATAGTACGCTTGTTCTGAGAGGACGCTTCAGCAGGCTTTTGCTGTTTTTCTTAATAGAAACCATCCTTCATTTTGTCCGTTTTTTTATTTTTTTTTATTACTGTTTTCTTCTCTAGATTTGAAGTCTTCTTTGATGGTTTTCTGTGCCTCTTGCGCTAAGACTTGTCTTTTTTTTTGGAGAACATGGACTAAAATCCAGTCTGAATTCTGGCACTTTAATTCCACACTACATTCCAGTCCTCCTGGTAACTTTTTATTGCTCACTTTGTTGTTGAGAGATGGGAATGAAAAAGGGCCTTTCACAGATATCTTTTCTGCCATACCAGTCAACCAGTGAGTGCAGCAATGTTAAACCTATTGTTTAAATGGTAGATGAAATATAGCACAAAAGCTCAAAATTGCCCAACTAAGCACCAACTCACAAGGCCCCTGAAATGGAGAATGTGAAGAAAAGATCTTGTAAGAGAGACCAAATTCACATTTCAGCAAAAAGACTGGCAGAAGCCTTCCTGTACACTTATATTCCGCTGGCTCTCCAACACTGTCCAGGTTCCCTCACAGGTATATGCAGCTGCTTGCCTGCACTAATTTTCTCTTATGTTACCATTGCACATCGAGTATTAGTTTAGGGAGGGACATGAGAAGCCTTTTGCCTTAGGATGTTTATACAATTCCTTGTTTTGAAGGCACATGTTGTTGCTACATCTTTCGGAACTGAGAACTCGACCAGCAAGTATCCCTCAACGTGCTTCCCCTCCAAAGCCACAGATGAAACGTATTCCTGCCCATGCAAAAACATGGTATTGCAAACCCTGTATACTTTAACCAAGCAGAGTCTCACATGGTGAAAGACTGTGCCCTTTCATAGTATGTCTCTATGCCAGTTCTCCATGCCCTGGCCCAGAGAGCCGTGTCCAGTGCCAGTCTACCCTCTTAGAGGACTTGACTCTTTGGGGTCTGATTGGAAGGGTCTGGCCTCAATTGATGTGCAAAGAAGTCCCTTCAGACATTTGGTGAAATGCTCTGAGCAGCTGAATGCCATGTGTTTTACAGTAACAAATCAGTCTTTGGTAACTTTCGGAAACCCTGGAAGCTCTCGCAGAGACAAGGTTTCCGTGCCATTGGTTCTTACCCTTTTGTCCACCACGCAGATACTTTTGACATTGGCATCTACTAGAATGAATCGTGTAAGGCAAGACAGAAAATGAAAAGATCACCATCAGCCTGCCAAGAAGGCATGCGATACAAGTGCTTTGTATCTGAGGGCATTAGGTTGTACTGCCTTTTCGGGTCATTATGACTGGTCTTTTAAATTGCATATTTGTTGCAGCATTTGCCACATGTCAAAAACAGTTAACGCCTGGCCTACTGTGTTGAGGGCAACTATCTCCAATCAAAAAATCAATCTGTCTGTGTATATGATATGGCATTTATAACGCGCCTATACACGAGTGTTTCAAGGCTGTATCGGCAGGGATATATCTCATGGATTTTATATCTTAAGTATGCCTTTGCTCCTTCTTCCAGGGCTTGAAATAGTGGCTCAACTTAATATCTCTGTATCACATGCAACAAATCGAGGTAATTTGTCTCATCTCCCCAAGGGGAAGCTCCCGCCCCGCCACCCATGACGCGAGGGAGGTGAGCCTGCTCTGCAACACCCTCCCCAGGGTTCAATGCAAGTGGAACCTCACTGGAAGAGACTCCACCTCAGGGGACAAGGACTCCCTTTCCTGTGAGGAACTTGATGGCCTATATGGGACTGTCGAACCTATCAAATATTAAGTACCAAGACTGGGCTGAAGAAGAAGCTAACAGATGCGATAATCCAGAAGAAAGAGAAACTGTTGTTTAACCAATTCTCTGTGATGAGTGCATTAAAAGACAAGCACTCGGAGGGAGAGAGAGAGGAGGGATGAGAGGAAAGAGCAACGTCCATCGAAGCAGGGCAGGTCCCCATAGAATGTGAATCTTGCAGGACACAGAGCCCACAAAATCCCAAGTTGCTGGGAAGCAGCACACAGAACGCTGAGAGACCTGCGTAGCCGAGAGCTTGAGAGAAGCCGAGCCAAGTGGAGCTTGAGAGTTGGTGGTGGTGAGACCCTGCAAGAGTTGTGGTGGGTAGCCAGCTTTCCTAAATGCCGATACCGCTGTAGGGAAGCCTCAGCAAGTGGCACAGCTCCCCTTTGAATTATGTAGAAGCAGATGGGAGGAGCGACGACCGCCTAACCAGGACGCTGAGGAGAACGGCTCCACGATGCAGTGGAGGGAAAGGAACAGAGGCAAGGCCTGTGATAACCACAGATGTGCCCTGATAATAAGGAAGGTAACTGGGGACATGGGAGGCACGGGAAGCCAACCGACGATTATTATATGAACCAGAAAACTAATCGTTGTACGAATGAGAGAATGTGAAAGTAAACTTGATAAATCTGAACTGTGCTAACGTGTGAAAGAGAAAAATGTTCCCTAGAAGGGAGGTGAACAAAAGTGAAATATCAATCAAAAATTATCTCGATGAAAGCGAGAGAAGATTAGAACCAACATCACCGAATCTGATTACTTGCAATGCGATAAAGCAAATTATAGAGTGTACCAAAAAAGTGAATAATAAAGCTTGCATATCTCTGCCCTCGGAAGACAGAGTAAATCAGATCCTTTGTCAAAAGCAGAAGAGTGGGAGATGAGAAAAAGAGTATGAGAAACTGAAGACCAAGATATCCTTTATGATAAATCAATCTGAGTCCAGGAGAGGCACTCCAAAAACGGAAAGTAAATAAATCAACATGAAGAAAGAGTTGCACAAACTGATAAGAGTCGGCAAAGACTATTGAAAAATCGTATATCAAGAAGTTCTTTGCCAAGAAGACCAGTGCCGAAAGCACCCAGCAGGTGAAGGTTCTCCTGCTCCTATTTTTCTTTTCAGTAAGTGTTAGGGTGAGAGTTTTTTTTTTAGACTGTGAACTTATTCTTTTTTGGACATTCAGAAACGATAAACGAGCAGTAAAGTAGGTAGGGAATACCACACCGTGACAGGGAAAGATGGGCCTTATTCTTATTTCTTTAAGGAAGACCAGGTAAAATTTCCCCAGTCTGCTTCCATCGTCTGACCCTCCAAACACATATTATTGCCGCATGCGTTCTTGAGCTAAGAAAGATCAAGCCATATGAACTCTTGATTACTGGCACTTCAAAGAAAGGCATTGACAAGAACTTGGTGATGACAAGCTTCCCCAAGCAGGCCATGCTATAGACAGGTTTAAGCTTGGGCAGAAGCTCGGAGAGATGTTGATGCACAGCAACCCTGTCTCTTGCAGCCACGTTGAAGTGCCATTGACCTTCACCTATAAACCCCCCTGTTCGCAACAACAGAGGGAAGAGGGTTTCCCATTACCTTCAAGTCAAGTAGACATTAACTTAAATAGATTCAGAGCCTGGTGGGTGCTCGGTGCTGTTGGGGGTTGCTCCTTTCTCTCACAGACCCCATTGGTGCACGTCCTGTTTAGCAACTTTTGCAGATGCTGTGCTTCTGTCCGGTCCCAGTATCACCATTGGCCTACAGTCCAATAAAAATAGTCACCTTGTATCCTTCTCAACAATTACTTTGTTTGGGCAGACTTTGGAGTCCACCCATACAGCCAAACTCCAATGTTTGTGCGCTCCCATCTTGTGCAGAGTTGATTCCAAGAACCCACTATGTCTAAGGGAGCCCACTCAACTGCCCTGTAGGCGGCCGATTAAGTTGCCCAGTGTTAAATAAGTTAACTCCAAGAATGGTGTGGGTGGTTGACCTTAACGTAGAAGAGAATAGGTGTCAGCAGACATTCAAGTCCACTTGCAGGGGCAGTGCTTCACTTAAGTGTTTGTGGAAAGCTGAGGCAGAGCCGTGAGCATCTCAAGATCAGGTGGGCACTACCTAAAGTTGACATGAGCTTAAATATGCAAGGTGTTTGTATTTGTTTATAGTTTTTTGATTGTGTATTAACAATATTTTGTGGCAGTAGAGCATGTGATGTTTGACTGTCTGGATTCTCTTCTTGCAGGATTCTGAAGAGTATGGTGGTGGGCTGGGTGAAAGAGATTACCCAATATCACAATGTCTATGCTGATAACCAGGTGATGCATTTCTACCGCTGGCTCAGATCACCATCTTCCCTGCTGTATGACCCAGCTCTGCACCGGACACTACACAACATGATGAAAAAACTCTTCCTCCAGTAAGTGAAACCTGTAGAAGACTAATGGGATCACAAGGAATTTGAGAACAATGCTAAAGCAATTCAACATGTGCACCAGGTTCCGGTTATACAGCATACACCCACACAAAAAAACGCTCAAAGTTTATTCTAGGACTGGGTTTATTTACTATTCTAACCCCAGACATTGGAAATTGAGGGGCAAATGCATGTTCTAGGATTTGTACTTTATTTGGATCATAATTATGGATGATGCACTAAATGCTTGTCATTATTGCTTTAGATGTTTTTGTTTTGGGGCTCATTTAAGGTCTGAATTATTATTACTTGATGTTGTATGGCAGAGTTTATCTAATTTAGCTATCAATTACGGCCCAGCTTTGCGATCCCTTTTTGGAGATTCACAACTGAAGAATTTGTTTTACAAGTCAGCTAATTGTTGACATTGGTATTGGCCATTTGAGTCCTGCCTCTAAACGGTGTGAGCTAAGTATCCACAGTGGAAGTCTGCTGGGCATATAAGCAGCCCAACACCGCCCTCTGCACCTTTAGCAGTACAGTAAGACTGCTTGCCCTGGTAAGCACTTGCTGCTGCGATGTTGGGTGCATCAAAAGCTTGTAAAAGGTTTAAATCCAGTTCTTTATTTTATGAATAGTTGTGCATACTGTGGCAAAGATGGAAGGTGGGGAAGGTAAAGCCATTTGCTCGATATGGAGAGGAATTGAGCGCTCCTGAATGATTAAGATGGATTTCTATCAATCCCTTGGCAAGATTAATTTGGTCATCCTTTTATAGAACTTGATAATGCATGCTTCAGGTTGAAGGTGTAGCAAAATATGGTTCTGTTGGATTCAGCTTTATGTATGCTGTGTCCCATCTCTAAAACGTGCATTTTCCTGGCGCGAAAACAACTTCGGTTCGTTCACTTTAGTCTTCTTGTCATCTGAATGGACACCCTCAGATTTTTGCCAGTGAGCTATTCCTCTGCCACTAAGGGCTTCATCGATTTAGATGCTGGTTTTGATGGCCGCCCGTTGTTTGTTTGGAAGCCAGTGCAGCATTCTCACAGCTAGCATGATGTGATCAGAACTTTAGTTTCAGGAGGAAGGGGTGAGCACTCTGGATATTAACAATAGGCCAACCATGTAATCTTACATTGATTCTGTTGCAGTTTTCTATGCATTGGGGTAATGTTAGGCTCTCTTACCCAGCACAGGAGGGGCATGGAGGTGTTGACGATCTTGTTGCCTTGGATTACAAAGGACAGCTTGTTATTTAAGGTGACTAAAGTTGCTGTGCCTTGTAACAGTTGTCGCAGGTGGGGCCATTGAAATAGGCTGGTCACCGGTTAAGGAAGTGGGTTATTTGTTTTCACTAACAGTACATCCTTTTTTCGACCCAGTCAGGCAAAGCCAATTTGGTTGTATCCATTTTTGAATGTGAAGGGGGCAGTTTCTGACTCGACAGTTATCCCGATTTCATGAGATGTTGATTAAATTCATTGTTCTATCTGTGGATATATGAAAACCAATGTTATTACTTTTGAGCATCTTTGTCAGCATGGCCATAAATACATTAAAATGAAAAGGCTAGAAGGGTGTCATGCTGATGGTCTTCTGAGAGCAACAGGAAAATTGCTGTGCCAAGCTCCTCAATAGTCTCTAGCTAGGCTATGGTGGCCGTAATCTCAGTGGAAAGGGGTGATTAGGACATAATAAAAAAAAATGTATCTCAGCGCTTGTTTCGTCTGGGGCTAGAAGACCCACAAGGGTATAACCAGCAGAAACCTTGCTCCTTTACACACACATTCAGTATAATATGACCTTGGTTTCTAGCTGCACTGATAATTGTTAGGGAAGCATTTTCTTTTTGCATTTTCCCACCATAGATTTCAATGGAACGCCCTACCCTCCCGCAGCTTTGCCTTTTGTCTTGAATCCTTTCCTGACTTTTGAGGTTAGTAGAGGCTTTTTCACTTTACTTACCTAATCAATTCATTTGTTGTGGGGCATTGGTCAGCCCCTTAGGCACCAGTGCTCAGGAACTGTTTCACTCTGTCATTATTTTTGTTTTCTTTTAATGTAGCTCAAGCGAACTTAGTGGAGTGCTAGAGGGGTTCACTTTTGTTTTCCAACATATTTTGTGACTTTTCTATGTACATGGGACAGGCTTGTGGCTGTGGGCTATGAATTCCAACTTTATTCGGTGTACCTCGTACACTCATTTCTTTTACTGCATAATGCTATTTCGGATACCATGCCCTCAACATGGCCTTGCCATGGGCTTCAAGACCTGTCCTTTGTCCATCTTGTTTTTCAGCCATCTTCTTTCTCTCAGGTCAGGAAATGCTATATTAAGGGTATTCATTTCCTGGAATATGGACTAGTGCCTGGACAAGACTTGGATACACAAACTAAAAACAAGCTAATGTAAGATCTTAAATTGTGCTGTGTATACCACCGGATCATTATCATCCCTAGCTATTCACCGTTAGCCAGCATGGTGGCTGTCCAGCGGTCTAGCATCTTTATTTCTACTTTCTCATTTATATCGGATTCAGACAGGGCTTTTCCTGAACTTACTAAAGGCATAGACCAATATGCACATGTGAGCTACAATAGCATGAAAGCTACCCTAGCCTCTGGGGTGGGGAACGCACTGACATGGTTTTCAAAGGAAGTGGAGATTGCTTTGATGTCTGGAAATTTGGACTATTCCAGAGTCTGCATTGAATCTTTCCGGGGTAGGGCAAAGGAATTGCCGATTATGATGGTGCACAATGTTTCTCTGAGAAACGCTTCCCTGCACTTCCTTGCACTGGGCCTGCTTGACTTGCTAGCTCGGAAATGCAATCCAACATTATAGGCGAGGAGCCTACTACTGTATGGTAGAGTAGCAGCTTGTAAAAAGCTCACCCTAGGATTGAACCGTTCCACCAGGCAAACTACCTCCCTGTACTCCTCCCAAGATAGCATCACTTTGCCCTATAGTTCCTGGAGCAACCCTACCAAGGAGGTTAGGGGAAACCGCTTCATATTTTTTAGCAGCTCAGGTGGACTAGACTCTTTGGGCTTCTAGCTAACATGCTGATCCCTTTAGAACTGGGGGTAAAGGGGTACTATTACATGGTAGAGCAGCCTGAGCAGTTCACCCAGTAATCTGACCCCCCCGCCCCCAGGTCCCTGCAACCCCGGTCTGGCAGGCATGTCACTCTAGTCTCCTCCCACAATACCATTAACATGTATGTCTGTTATCTAGTGAAAGGCACACTGCACATAGTTTGGGGAAAAAGTTGAGGGGGGGGGAAGAAATCATAGACACATTAAAACATTGCATTTACGTTGTCATTTTCAGGAACCAATATGCCACCCAAACCACAATCACAATTTTTCTAACCCTCCAGCACATAGTAACTTTATTGAGACAATTGCACACTATACATATATAATCAATTGTAAAAAAGGGCGATAACCTTTAATAACCAAACACAGAGCGCACCAAAAAAGGCAAAATTAGGGTTGTAAGAGGTTGTCGGCCACAAGGACTCATTACACTCCTAGAAAAGAAAGTGTTAGTAAAGTAGCCTGAGTGTAACACAGTAACAATAGGCAGAAATGTAATGCAATGTAGATGGAATCGGGAGATCTAGCTAAAATTCTAGTCTTTGGGCCTAAAACTCCAGGGAACCTGGGGAGTGGGTGGGGAAGGAAAAATGTCACTAACCAGTAAATGTTACTTTATGGGAGTTTCAGCTGAGCTTTAAAGGTTCCCCATAGAAAAAAACTGTAGTCGTTGTGATGGAACTGTGCCAATTCTACCCCAAATGTGCAGAGAAGACTACAGTGAACCGCAGGGGACACCAGCAAAGACCCTCTTGAAGAGATCCAGTGCCAGGTTTGAGAATCAGCAGGCCCAGGGTGTAGAGATGCAGAGCTGCGTTCAAGCGAATGTAAATGAATCGCGAAACCACAGTAGAGGGAGACAGCTAGTACCAAAATCTCTAGACCAAGGGGACCACTGGGCTAAGTATCTTAAATAGCCCGCCTGCCCAGAGGTGGAGGCATTTCACCAAAACCTCAACCAAGAATGGCTGATCAACCCGGTGAGTAAAGTGTTTTACTTTGCACGATGAAATGTAGGATCTGGTCACTCGTGGACTTCAATCCCAAACCACGAATGTCCTAAAGAAAATGGGGCCTCCTTAGGAGTGGGACCCACCAGCCAGGAGTTGAAGCAACTGCAAAGATGGCTCCAGAAGGACCAAAGAACTCAGCAAAGCATGTTACGACTGCTCGAATGACAGAGATGCAGCCCACAAGCAGAAGGCGATCCCACAAACAGAACAATGGTGTGGGAGACCCAGTGGAATCCAGGCGAGTAAATTAGGTGGGGTAGTGGAGTCCCCCCTCTTCCAGAATTCTGTAGCTTGCAACACTAAGGCGCTTAACCCAGGCTGTAAAACAGACCTAGCACAGGAAGCCCGACCCAGCCCATGAGGAGGACCATGGGGAGAAAGAGGGCCCAGAAAGGATGTTGAGCAGCCGAGCATCTGAAACAGAGCTAAGCCCAGGACACAGTCCAGCCAGAATGGCCAAATCTAGTCCAAAAAACGCAGCAACGGCTTCTGTACAGCAAAAAACCCTCCAGCAGGTTTTTGCAAGTCAAAAATTCAAACAGAATTGAGTGTAGGAACAGAGTCTACCCTAAATATATCATACACAAGTGCTTGTCCAAGCCAGCCTTCCAATAATACACAGGGACTTTAAACAAAGGTTATAGTGGTCAGCCAATCGGGTGGGCCATAAAAACCACCAAACATCCAGGACCACCCACACATGATGTATAATGGCTATATATAGAATGCCAGGGACTGGTGTAAACCTATAGATAGTGCAACGGTACATTGGGCTACTAATGCAGTAAATCTTCTGCGTCCCCAGGTGAAGCCAAATCTAAATTACAGTTGCAACCAGCCTACTCCCTTAAACCAGTGTATGGTTATATAATGGTTATATCTCCCTAGAGCAAGAATGGGGTGCATTTTTTTCACTGGGCTACTGAGATTCTCTAAAACCTGTCTCGTTTACTGCATTTTTATTTATAGTGACATTTGTATAAGGTATTATACCTGACTGACAGCAAGTAATTACTTTGCAATGAGATTAGAAGAGAGATTCTTTTCAGTTTAAGGTGAGACCTTGCCTACGTAGAAGGCAGACCATTGTCTCCCCTTTGCCCCAAGATAAAAGGTTCTATGGCTATTGCAAGACAAATACCGGAGGCCAACATGCTCTTATGAAATCGAGAATGTATTAAATGATATCCCTGCATTCGCTTAAAACCCAAAGCTTTCTATATACACTGAGCTCCATGGATTGTAATACACTTGGGAAAGGAAGGGAGTGGCTGCGAGGTCCCTTCTGTGCATAAGGTCTCACTTGTACACCTGGAAAGGGATTAAAGTGTGGTTAACAAAGAGGGTGGGAAAGTATGTTGGAAAAAAAAGGAACTGAATTTTCCTTTCCATCATGAGACCATTTAATCTATTCCTAGACAATCTGTTGGTAATAGACTTCCCCCAAACATGGCTTCTGGCATTGCCGAAGTAGTTGCCTGTTTTCTTCAGCAGAGAGTAGTTTGTACCTGTATGGTTGCAGACTTGTATTGGGCACCAGGAGGAGGGTTTGCTCTTAGCCCTGGCATTGAGCAGGGACATTTTGAGGTCATGCGTTCTTTTCTACTTTAATACATTTTGAGTGTTGGCTAATACGTTGAGTAGCAAAGCGATTGAGGCCTGCAACTGGGAAAGACCTATACCTTGGGGAATCCAATCCTTCTCCAGCATGGGGTCTGGCATGGATTCACATGCTCATGAATATTCCCCGTCGTCAGGCTGGGAATCCTCGGTAAAGAAAAATCAGTATCAATTTCGTTTCTGATCTGTCTTTCGTAGTAGTAACCAATCACTGATCTCTGCGTCATACTGACCACAGCCAATGACGGCCCTCTACCTAAGCCCCGCCTATGGCAGCCATCTTCAGATTTTTACCGCACGTTCAAGTGTTGGGAGTCCTCGTGCTTAGCTCTCGAGCTTTTACTGCGTGTTTCTCGCTTTTTCAGGTGAATTTTCAAATTTTTTCGGTTAATCGTGCCTCAAGCTCCACCGTTTCTACTCCCGTTAACGGCTACCTGTTTTCCTACGCCCCTCAAGGGTGAAGATTTCGTCGAATCAACTTCTTGGAGGATTCCAGAAGATTTGCGGCCTACTTCGAGATGGCCCAGGATGCGAGTTTGTCGCCCGGACCCAAGCTGTTTCGCAGCTGCCCTGGATGCGGGCTGCAGAATGTGTTTAAGGAAGACGAACATTCGCGATGCCTCTACTGTCTTCATGGGGACAAGACTCGTGTAGAGAAGGACTGCCAGTTCTGCAAGAACTTGTCGTAGCGGACCATGAGGGACCGTCAATCCCGTCTCGCCAGCTGGTTGGAGAAGGGCTCAACGGGTGAGAAGAAGAAGAAAGGGTCAGAGCGGGCTTCTAAGTCCTGTGCGGGCGCCCTGGCGACGGGGGCCCAACACCAGGCCAAGCGCCGCGAGTCCGCTGGCTCCGGGAGCGCCGAAAGGTCGGGCTCTTCGGTCGCCAGGCAGGTCGCACCTTCCCCGGCACCGTCAACTGCGAGCCAGCGCTCTGGTTCGGGGAAGAGGAAGTCCGAGACCCCGGGTAAGCTTCGGGAGAAGCCCCGTCCGATCTCGGAAGAGGGGGAGCGAGGCGTTGCCTCTCCCCCGAAGGAGAAGGCCTGGGACGCACCTAAGGTGGTGAAGGCCCCTACCCAGCAGGCAAAGGCCTCTATCGAGGCGATCGCGGCGACTCTGGCCAAGCCGGCAGAGACCCCGCCAGCGGAGACTGCCTCCGGGACTAGAGTTTCCCTGCCGCCAAGGAGGGAATCCTCTTTTCAGCCCATCGTCGTGGCCGCCATGATGGAAGAAGCGGGGGGGGGGGGGCACGGTAGCCTCCTCGAGCTCGGAGTCAGCCTCGGAGGAGGAACTGACCGAGGCCGTGAGGAACCTCGAAGTCCAATTCGAGAAGGTTCGATCCCGTAAGGAAGATCCTCGGGAGATAACCGAGGAAGACGACTATGGCGAGGAAGAGCAGCCTTCCCTTCCGGCGCAGCCGGAACCTAGGCCTCAGGATGGCTCGGTGGCCATTTTGTCTGCAATCCAGTCCTCATGCTCTGAGATAAGGAGGACCCGCAACCTGACCCGTCGGGAAGTCCTCAGAACAAATGATGGAGGACCCAACCCTCTCCTCCGCTCGCCCCCCGTAAGGCCTACAGTTCCCTCCTCATCCTCTACGAGTCGGGAGATGACTGTGCTTTGGGCTCGACGACGGGTTCTGAGGGCAACTACCACGTTACGGGTCTCCCGTCGCACGGGCCTCGCCGCCCGACGAGATTGGCTCATTCCACACCATGATCGCCATGGCGTCCGAATTGTTCCAGCTCTGCCCGGAAGAGCAGAAAAAGGAAGGTTTCCTCTATCACCGCCGGGAGGCCAAGAGGAAGACTGTCATTGCGGTGCCTCTAATCGATGACATCTGGGAGGAGGGCCTGTCGGTTCTCAAAAACCCCTCCATGGCGCCAGCCAAACGGGACTGGTACGAGAAGAAGTACCGGGTCCCCGAAACCACTCCCCTGTGCCTCAGGGCCCAGCCAACGCCAGACTCGGTCGTCTCGGCGGCGGCGAAGAAGAAAGCGGCGGGGTCAGGGGCCTCGACGTCGAATTCCCCGCCGGACGGCGAGGGAAAGAAGTTGGACGCCATGGGAAGGCGGGTCATTTAGTCGTCGTCGGCGGCGACGACGATCAAAGCGGCCTACGCCCTGGCGATCGTGGCCCGTTACGACAGGGAGCTCTGGTTTAAGCTGACCCCCATATTGGACTTCCTGCCGGACGACGAGGTCTGAGGCCCTGGAAATACTGCAAGAGGGCGAGGTGGCATCGGACCACGCCATAATGGTGGCAACCGATATTGCCGATACCAGGTTCCGCCAGCTGGGCAACAGTGTTTGCCTACGACGACGGGGTTGGCTCCGGGCGACCGACTTCCGTCAGGACGTCCAGACCAGGGTGTTGGACATACCGTTCGACGGCAGCAACTTGTTCGGGAAGGCGGTGGACGACTCCCTCCAAGCCATAAAAACGGACACGGAGACGGCCCGCGCCCTTGGAGCCCTTCAGCAACGACGGCCCTTTCGGAGCTCCGGAGGCAGACAGGGTGCCTCCAAAGGATCCAGCGGTGGCTCGTCCTACCGCCAGGCGGCACGCTCCTCGTCTCAGGAGGCCTACAGGGGTCGCGGCATGCAGGGAGCGCCTCGCCGCCGTCGGCAAGGTGGCCAGGGCGGCAAGGCCACCACCTCCAAGCAGGACTGAACCGGCCGTGGTCTCGGGCCCCCACCGAAGCACCCCGGTGGGAGGCCGGCTGACAAATTTTGTCGGCGTGTGGAAGTCCATCTCCACCGACCGTTGGGTGCTGGATACCCTGGCAAGAGGACACTCTATCGAATTCCTGAAGAAGTGCCCTCACGTTCCACCTGTGGCCAGGAAGGAAAATCACGTCCCGCAACTGCTGTTGGAAGTACGGGCGATGCTCAGGAAAGGCGCCATCGAGCTTGTCCCGAAGAGGCTCTGGGGTGTACTCAAGGTACTTCCTCGTCAGGAAGAAGACAGGCGGCTGGCGCCCCATCCTGGACCTTTATCGTTTGAACAAATACATCAGATCACAAAAGTTCAGGATGGTCACCCTCCAGCACGTACTGGGACAGCTGGAGGAAGGCGACTTTCTATCGTCGTTGGACCTGGAGGATGCATACTTCCACGTTCCCATCCTCAAAAGTCACCGAAAGTTCCTCAGGTTTGTCATCCAGGGACGCCACTACCAATTCAGAGCACTGCCGTTCGGATTGAAGTCGGCCCCCAGGGTCTTTACCAAGTGCCTAGCACCAGTGGCGGCGCGGCTGCGCCCGCAGGGGATTCAAGTCTACCCCTACCTGGTCGACTGGCTCATCCGCTCAAGGACGAGGGAACTCGCCGTCGAACACACTGCGAGGACCGTCCAGCTACTCACAGACCTGGGATTCGCCATAAACTACCCAAAGTCCCACCTGGTGCCGTCGCAGGTGGCCCTGTTTCTGGGAGCGAAGCTCGATACAGTGAGGCGCCTGGCACCCCGTCGGAAGAACGGACGAAGACCATTCTAGGCAAAGTGCAGCGCCTGCTAGCCACGGACGTGGCCAGGGTGAGGTCCA
Source organism: Ambystoma mexicanum (assembly GCF_040938575.1). NCBI lineage: Eukaryota > Metazoa > Chordata > Amphibia > Caudata > Ambystomatidae > Ambystoma > Ambystoma mexicanum. The sequence goes on from NC_090932.1 coordinate 1,305,187,192, forward strand.
TCAAGTCCCTCCTGGGGATGATGTCCTCTTGCATCTACCTGGTGCGCCTCTGCAGACTACGGATGCGCCCTCTTCAAGAATTTCTCGACGCCCGTTGGATGCAGGCGACAGGCACCTTCGAAGACAGGGTCTCCTGCAACGAGGTGTTGCGGCGGGCATTTCAGTGGTGGGGCGTTCGAGCGCACCTCACGGCGGGCAAGGACTTTCAGACGCCGGTGTACCAGGAGACGGTGACTTTCAGACGCCTCCCTGGAAGGTTGGGGCGCCCACATCGGAGATTTCCACGCAAGAGGCTTCTGGCTCCCGGAGGAGAGGCTCCTGCACATCAACGTCCTGGAACTCTGTGCCGTGTTCTGGGCTCTCAAATTGTTCCTCCCGTCGCTCAAGGGCAAGGTGGTGCGGATCTTCACGGACAACACCATGACAATGTTTTACATACAGAAGCAGGGAGGCACCAGATCCCCAGCCCTATCCAAGGAGGCACAGGATCTGTGGCACTGGCGGTCGCCCAGGGGATGTTCCTGGTTCCCTTCCACCTGGCAGGGGAAAGCAACACCATCGCCGACTCGCTCAGCAGGGAGCTGCGTGCGTGTCACGAGTGGGAACTGCGCCAGGATCAGGTGGATCAACTCTTCCGACGATGGGGCAAACCCCAAATCGATCTGTTCGCAACAGCGACGAACTCCAAGTGCAAGAGTTTCGCCAGCAGGTTTCCCCAGCCGAGAAGCATGGGCGATGCGTTCTCGTTCCCCTGGGACGGCCTATACCTGTATGCGTTCCCTCCGTTGCCGTTGCTGCTTCGACTCATCAGCCAGCTCAAGAGGTCCCAGTGCAGGATGATCCTCGTCGCAACGGCGTGGCCGAGGCAGATCTGGTTCCCGGACCTTCTGGACTTGTCAACGTCCCCTCCCATCAAGCTGTCGGCGGACGCGGACCTTCTCTCCAGAGAAGGAGGCGCCATCTTCCACCACGACCCGGCGTCGCTGAACCTGCAGGCTTGGCCCCTGCAGCGCTAGAGTTTAGAGGCTACGATATACCGGCCGATTGCAGAGAGGTACTTGCAAAGGCCAGGGCGTCCTCGACTCTCAAATGCTACGGTCATAAGTGGAAGAGGTTCTCTATCTGGTGGCGAGCACAGAAGATCAACCCCCTACGGATTACGGCCCCTCAAGTGCTGCCGTACCTGCTATCGCTGGCAAAGGCTGGGCTAGACCATGCCTCCATTAAGATTCATCTGGCAGCGATCTCCAGATATACCAGAACCACAGGGCGGACGTCCCTGTGGTCCCATCGACTGGTAAGAGTTTATGAAAGGACTGTTCCGGTCGTTCCCGCCGGTGAAGGCCTCGGCGTGGGAACTTAACGTGGTGCTGACCAGGCTCATGGGGCCCCCATTCGAGCCGATGCACTCCGCACCGATGAAGTTTGTGTCCTGGAAGACTGCATTCCTGGTGGCCATTACCTCCGCACGACGAGTGGGAGAGATCCAGGCCCTATCCTGCAAAGCACCGTACTTGACTTTCCATGCCTCGAGGGTGGTGCTTAGGACGCACCCCTCCTTTATGCCCAAGGTGCCGTCGGACTTCCATCTTAACGAGCCCTTGGTGTTACCTGTTTTGTTCCCGTCTCCTTCGTCGCCGGCCGAGAGGACTTTGCACTCGCTGGATGTGGCTAGAGTGCTGAAGTTCTACGTGGACCGCACAAAGAGTTTCCGGAGGACATCACAGCTGTTCGTGAACTTTGGACCTGTGAATCAAGGGAAGGCTCTCTCGAAGTCTTCTATTTCCAGATGGCTCTCTGGCTGCATCATGCACTGCCACCGGTTGGCTAACCGACCGCTGCCAGGCCATCCGAGAGCCCATTCGACCAGAGCGATCGCTGCTACTATGGCGTTCTTATCTGGTGTGCCCCTGCTCGACATCTGAAGGGCTGCTACGTGGAGGTCGACGCACACCTTCACGAGAGTCTACTGCATCGATCGGGATTCCAGGGAGGAGTCCAGGGTCGGCGAAGCAGTGCTGCGCAACCTGTTCGCTTATGGTGAGCCTGGTGAGGAGGTAAGAGATGCTTAATGTTGAGTTGTTGTATTGCTTAATGTTGAGCCTTTTGCCACCCCCCCCCCCCCCCCGTGGTTGTGCATGTGTGTACTGCTATTTATTCTTATATTCATGAGAATGTGAATCCATGCCAGACCCCGTGCTGGAGAAGGAACAAGTTACTTACCTGTAACTGTTGTTCTCCAGCATGGGTCTGGCATGGATTCACATGCGAACCCTCCCGCCTACCCCTCTGCAGCTCTTCACTTGGTCATACTGCCTCTTCACGTGCTACCAAATCTGAAGATGGCTGCCAGAGGCGGGGCTTAGGTAGAGGGCAGTCATTGACTGTGGTCAGTATGCCGCAGAGATCAGTGATTGGTTACTACTACGAAAGACAGATCAGAAACGAAACTGATACTGATTTCTTCTTTACCGAGGATTCCCAGCCCGACGACGGGGAATATTCATGAGCATGTGAATCCATGCCAGACCCATGCTGGAGAACAACAGTTACAGGTAAGTAACTTGTTCCTTAACAAGTAAGCTAGGGGAGATTTCCTCTGGGGGGGACATAATGCGGACTCTAGGATATTTTGTTGTTTAGGTAGCAAAGACACTCGAGCTTAAAAGATTATATTCTGGTGTAACCTTCTGTGCCAGCTGGAAGACTACTGAACCAGAATGTTGAGGCATGTGGGAGCATATTGAAAGTTAATGGATGTGAGATGGGCCAGCCTGCTAACCACCAACCTAAGACATCAAGAGGAGGTCCCTGTCCCAGAGGAATGATGGATCCACAAAGGGGACCCAGGAAGATAATGTATCTTTTGGATCCCTATCGATAACCCTTCGGTCCCATATTATTAAAAGATTAGGCACTCAACATCTGGAATGATGTCCTGCTGGACCTGCACCAGTGTCTGATTAGGAATTTATAATCGACAGACTCCAACCACAGGAAGTGATTGTTAGTAGTTTCCTACTCTGTGAGTGATTGCAAAGCGGTCTACTTGACATGGCACCGAAGCTGGGTAAGGTGCGTTACTAAAGTGATATTCTCTTAAATAAATGTTTGCATTGGTTGAGGCCCATGCAAGATTGTTTTTCCATCACTCGAGGTGATAGTGTAAGTATCACGCATTATAGATGAATACAACATTAAATATGATGTGATTACAATAGTTTTGGAAAATACATTTCTATTGGACAACCTAATAGCAATAGACCTCAAGTCATTACCACCAACAGGGTTTGGACTGCACCTGTGTGGTAGAAAATCTAGCCCTATGACAGTCTCAGCCCTTGTTAATTCTGGTTGTTAAAGAGCATGTTCTTCCCTTGTCCCGGAGTCCCAGAGAACCCCTGCCAGTTGGAGACCTTATTGCCTTGGATAAATGATAGCAATACCTGTCGCGCCATGTCCATTGGAATATCTGCCCCTAAATATCCTATGCACTGAATTAATCCCATGCTTAGTTTGAATAATGCTGCAGGTACTCAAAAGTTAATGTCATGGAATGTTGTGTGAAGAATCCTGCAGGTCCCTCAAAAAAACCCTGCCTAAAGTCTCCTCCCAGGTGGCCAGGAGAGGGCAGATGCTCTCTGATCCCGACACTGGGGGTGGTTTACTGCAGGAGGATCACATGGGGGAGGTAATGGGGGAATCTGACCAGGAAGACTGGGGGGCACCCCCTTTCAACTTTCTCCAAAATCCCTCCCTTTTGTTGGCTTTTTGCCACCCAGAAGTGTGAAAACACAACTTCCCTAAAGTGAACTACCATGTCCCATAATGCCACAAAGACTAAGATGAAGAAGAGGACTCGGGAGGCATGTAGAAGTGAAGGACAGGCAAGTAGACCTAATAGCCTTTGCCAAGGCCAGGCAATTAACACGCAGGGTCTGCACCTGGACTTAAATGCCCAAACGGAGAGGTATAAAAGGCTGCAGCAGGAGGCATTAGTAGAATTGACCTGGAGCAGAAACTGGAAGGCTGGTAGCAGTAGCAGAAGGAGAAGAGCATGAGGCTGGCAGTTCACAAGGAAGTGTGTCCACTTAATCTACGCCGGGGCAAGAGGAAAGCAGATTTTACCTGCAAGTCCTGAGAGAGTCCAGTTTTCACAAACCCTGCTGTGTTGTGGCTGCCCTGAGAGAGACGTGTTGAGGTTGAAAGTCTTCCCAGGTGTGCCTAATGGTTGTGAATGCAACCCGATGCCTGTGTACTGAAGCAAGTAGGGACAGGGGAGGAGAGGAGACCTCTTGTAGTTCAGGCCGGACCAAACACACCTGTGCTGCCTAGGGCGATGGGTCCCAAGAGTGCTTAAAGGAGTAGCAGAGACCGAAGAGATCGGGAAGTAGAAGCAATCTGCAAGGGTAGCGTTCCTGGAGCCGGCGAGTGAAGCTCTGTATGCAGGTCCACTTTTAAAAGCTTGCCGCTAACTGTTGCCAGTTCCATAATATCTTGCTTAAGTGGGGAAGCAAATAAAAGTTAATTGCTGTGAAGCAGTCGGCTAGCAACAAGAATGTATCACGCACAACTCTGAATGCCAGTTAGTGTTTGCATACAAAAGAAGTCGTTCATTCTCCATTGTTGAACTTTAAAACCGTTACCGGTGTGGTCGTGTGCCTCCAATTAAGAAGGGGAACACTTTAACACACCGAAAGCTGACTTTTACGATTTGCTACAAGGGATATTCCATCAAAGCAAGGTTGCATGCAAATAATTGTAATTCCCAACATTAGTCTGAGTGTAACTCTGTGATAATAAAGGGAAATACAATTTCTTTCAACACTTTAAAGCTGAAAATCCTCCTTCAAAGTGGTTGTGTGTACCTAAATATGTTTCTATATTGAAGAAAGATCCATGTAACATTTAGTATTCCAAGAAGACAGAAGTTATTAACCTGAAGTGAAGAACAAGCATTGCCCAAGCCAGTAGGTTATTCCTTCCTATAATAAAACCAGCTCTGTTGAGAACTATTCACCTGCATTCTGAGAGTGTTGAACTTGTTAAAGGTCCAGCATCCTCTGATACAAGTGTGACATTGTTATCCCAAGCAGGAAGTGAGGCAAGACAACTCAAGGGTAACCATGAAGGTTTAAGCTAACAGAGAAGCAGTCGGGAAGGCGAGGAAGATTATATTGGTGGTAATAAGACCAACAGTAGAGGCAAAGATGCTGTCCTTTTCTTATTCACTCATAAAAGAAGAGTACCTTGCCTTCCTGTGGAGGTCGAGAGTCTTGTCTTCAAACATCTTCTATTTTTAAAGCATCAAATTGGAGTAGACCTAACTGAACTGTGGTTGTATAGTGTTGTGGGTGTATCTTGTCTTAAAGCTGATTGAAGTTAGTAGTATACTGTGGGCAAAGGAGCCTGCTCCCCAGTAGCAGAAGGGGGTTGTTGAGAAGAAAGCAACACCCTGAGAAGAAGTATCCTGACAAGTATACTAAAGAGACTGCAGAGATCAAGAATACCAAAGAGGTTGTTGAAGCAGAAGTTGTTTCTTTGTTTAACAAACTGTGGAAAACCTACCCTTGCAGAAGAATATCCAGGATTGCCATTGGTTTTGCTGTTTTCTTGGCTAAACTTCGAAGGGGAACTTTTCAACAGAAGGCTGAAGAACTGTGAAAGTCGGATTTTGCTTGGTGAACTTTTATGTTCCTTTTGAACTGATCAGAACTGGCTCACAACTTTATTTTCCCTTGGAACATTTGGGAGAATGTGATGTTAAGCAATCCTGGGAAAAGGATCCACCCAGGACCGGTGAAGGTCATTAAAATCATTGGTTGTTTATTCTTTTATTTATGAATGTTTAGTTTAGTCTGAGAGCCAGTTATTTTGATGCTAGTAGTTAATCTCTTAGACCTTGGCATATGTAGGGAACTCTGCAATAGAGTGAGGTTTAATTTGCACTTTTCTGCTTTTAATAAAATGTTTAATTTGGATAAAAACACAAGCAGTTGTCTGCATCGCATTACTGGCACCTCACAGTTGCTGGGAACTTAAAGATGCAGATTGGCAGGAATGCATAGGTGGTATGCAGGTCCTCCTTGTGCTTTTGAATCTGTATGCAAACCAGGTTGTTGGGGATCATCAATCTGCTATTAAATAAACAAGGAGGAGGCCCAGTTAGGGACTGATGTCTTGGATCGCGACAGATGTTGATGCCAGGAAATCAGAATTTCCGTATAATTCACATAAATCATAAGCTAGAGCCCCCTAGTGGTAAGGGTGTTTAGATATGTTTGTCTGAGACCCAGGTTGACAGCAAAAATGAAATTGGAAAGGCTGCCAGATGGCAATATCTCAATTGAAAAACTGCGTTGTGCTTCAGCATGCTTTGATATTTGAGAATGTAAGTGCCCAGTTTGATCACCTTGACGTTGTCGTGGAAATTCAACTGGATGAAGATGAGGCATTGGCCATCCTCTCACACAAGCTAGGCAACCTTCCAGGCATTATGTGGGGGCTCTGAAATTGGCCACATTTTTAACAATGCTGGACTAAGTGACTAAGCTACACATGAATTCAGTTTTATTGATTACATAGTGGATCTAGCATACTTGGCCTTGTCAGTGCAAGAAGTAACTGAGGGGATTGAAAGTGACCCCATGCACAAATAGTGACCACCAACATTGATGTGGACAGTACTGCAACAAGTCCTATGGGAATATGCAGCAGTTCTCAATGTTTGTTTAATCTAACTCGTGCAGTAAGATGGTCTAGTCTTGAATTGGGGGAAGGTCCACACACAGTTATATTCTTTTAGTTGGTTTCTCCTACTGCTGGCTTTGTGCCAGTTGAGAATTACGATAAATGTTACCTTAATCAAACCGCTTGCGACCAAAGACAGTAAAGGAACTAGAGTTTGTCCCTGATATATGCCAGTTGGTTCGATGACTAATGTAAAGCAGCAGAAAGCTGTCTTTTACTTGCTATGAAAAATCCTTTAGAAAATTAGAAGACTTCTTTAATTCAGCAAAGGAAAAACTAGAAGGATCTGATTAAACTTAAAAAAAGAAAATAAGAGGCAAACTTTATCAGTTGGAACATTTTTCAGAAAGATGTATGGGAAAGAAATCAAAGATCCTTTTGGCACATTGTCATGAAGAGAAGTACTGGAAATACCAACCTACACAATTGTAACAATTTGGATTCCAGCTGGTGTTTGCATTGAAGTAACTTGTATTCTGTGATCAAAGGTATCTCTCCTAGAGAAGAGTGAGAGGGGCAGTGCACATGTTAGAATCTTTTTGTCCTGCCTGTTTCCCTGAAGCTTAGATAATCGAGGCAATGAAAGGTCCACAAATTAGATAAAGTCCCCAGTTTGGGATGCGCCTATGTGGCTCTTTTTGGGCCTCCTTTCTAACACAACATTTACACTGTATGAATTCTTAGACTTTTCTGACTAGTTGCAGAGGAGCCGAGATTGTGTCCCTCTTTTAAGATGGGGGAAGGGGGTATGGGTGCATCCATCAAATTGTCAGACCTCTTTCTTAGATGTCCTCTCCAAAGTATACTGGAAAGCTGTTTTAGAGCATTGGACATATTGCTGTGAAGCATTTGACATTTTGACACTTGTAGACAGGAGATTGAAAGTCTTCAGGCTTAATGGGCTCCTTCACAAATTCGATGTCCTGGCCCATCAAGCAATCTATCTCGTCTTTGCTAACCTTAAGACTGCGTTTGACTCTGCCCCCTGTGACAATCTTTGGCGAATTCTGAGAAAACTTTGTGCCCCATTGGAAAGCAAATGAGTCCCTATATAGTTATAATTTTTTGGTGGTGTGTTGGGAATTGTGGAGAAGATGATTTAACCCTTCCCAGTCTTGACGGGCATTAGGTTTAGCACCATGTTTCTTTCTCTTCATATAAATGATCTAGCTGCCAAGCCAGATTAGCAGGATTGAAGGCAGATGATCCATCCATTGGCTCAAATAGTGGACTTTCTTTTACATTGGCAAAACTTCTTTTGCCATGCTAGAAACCCCCTAGAGCTTCTATATTATTTTAGATGGCAAACTCCTATGAACTAGTAGCAACCTCTGACTATTTGGGAGTTAAGAGTAAGTAGCTGTGTGAAGTGGTAGGCCCAATTTTCTAAACTTAATCTGGTTTTAACTAAACAATCTGGTGGTGTAGGTGGTTTGCATCAGTTTAGTGGAAAAGTTATTTGTCCTATTCTTGAGCTACACAAAGCCCAAGCAATTGCTAGTTGTGTTAATGGTGCCGAACTATGGGTCCTTGGTGACCCATGATCCCTTAAGAGCTGAAAGCAAGTTTTTCTAGGCAGTACTGGGACCCCCTCTTAGTAGACCTATGGTTTCTCTGTGGGCCGTCTGAGTAGTTATTGCATGACCAAACTCGGGTCTTTGTTTTACTGGGCCAGCTTATGGAGCCCACCAAAATTGGAGAAATATAGGGGTGTGCTGAGGGATCTACTTTGTCTATGGAGAGCTAGTTCCCTCCCGTGGTATAGACATGTGAGCCAAATGTTTACCATCTTGGTCCTGGCTCGCATTATGGTAATCCTTCCCATATTGAGGTAAGGAGCAAGACCATAATATAATAGGCATATACATCTTGGTGTCTAAGAGAATTGGTAGCCAATGGTAACATGAGCTGATTATTAGTAGACTCTTTACAAGTAGATCAACACTTATACTCCATGACGTTATCTATGATAAAGTTCTTGTGTTGAGCCTGGAAGTTGTTGACAACATTTCTGAAAACAGTTCCTCCATTAAAGGATAGAAATTCATGATGCCATCAAAGGAGGAAGATTTCTTCCTTTTTTTAAAAAAATTGGCATAGCATTCCAATTTGTTTACAATGTATGGTATGTAGCTTACAAATGAAATGCATCTTGATTATAATATTGTGTAGGATTTATTTTCTGTTCTGGTATTTTTGACCGATTTTGTTGGTGATCAGAATAAAAAAGATGAGGCTGAGTCATTAGTGCCTGTGTGTGATAAAACTGGTGACTGAACTAATCCCAGGGGGGAAAATCCAGAGAAAACCAACACCAGGAAGTATTTGTTACTGGTTCACTAAGAAGGAAAATTCTGCTCTTTAATGCATGAAGCAGGGCACCGTGATGTGAGCACCTCTACTGTGTAAAACTGACACGGATTTTGGAGCCTGGCCGGAAATGCAACGAATTAGATGTATACTCGCAGAAGAGAGAACGTGCTTGGTGCGCACCAGCTATTCTTGAGCTAACTTAACGACACCATTTCCAGTGACCGTGCTGTAGTGCTCATCCACCATGATATCGCTCCCTGATCCTGATCTGGCAGATAGGTCTTTTTATGTCTGAGTGCAGAGCATGGGGTAAGGGCTGAATGCAATCATTAAAACGCGCACAACACATGGTTTTAATTGCAACCAAGGAACAGGAATCTAGCAAGTGTCATAGAGCAGAGTAGAACCGAATAATAAGCACACATGGAAGACTAGTCTCCAAATTGTATTTATTTTGGATATTTACAGGATTGGACCAAATTGGGAATGCAAAATAATGTAAAATAAATGTTCAGCCACCATTGGGTGACCCTTAGCTTGATGATCAACCAGTCTCAATCCATCGTCCTTTCCCAGAGAGATAAATGTCTTCAGTCACTCAGTGCTGGGATTTATAAGTCTCACTGGCACTTCTGTTCCTGTCTCCTAGTTTTTCAGTCTCCAGTCATCTGCATCTGTTCTCTGTCATGGGAGTCCATCTGCCAGGGTACTCCTGTCCCCAATGCGCAAATCCCCACAACTTCCACCCGGGGTATCCTTATGCTTCCTCTCTGCTGGCACTCGACTGCTATCTTCCAGTCCCATGGTTCTGACTCCAAAGCCTGGCCTTGATGATTCACAACAGTCTTGTTCCAAATGGATCCTCACAAACTTCTCCTACCTTCACCTCCTTCCTCTACCTCTTGTCATCCTCCAATGCTCTTTGCTCTTTCCCTAGCCACTTGTAAAGAATACTTCTGGCATCTTTCTCAGGCATCACTCCCCCCTCCCTGTAATTGCTTGCTAGCTCCTCCTTGGTAAAGTCTCCTACTTGTGTTTTCCAACTCCTATTTCCTCCTCTCCACTCTTATTCACATGCCCAATGTTCCTTCCAACACAACTCATGGCACCTCATTCCTGGTGCTCCACCGTCCACCCCCTCACAATTCTTTAGCACTTCCCCTCTGCTGCTCCTCCTGCTCTCCTTTTTGACTCTTCCGAATCATTTCACCTCCCATTTCTCAATAGCTCAGCGCTCCTTCTCTGCACTCCTCCACCTCCTTCCTGGTCTTCTCTAAAGTCAATGTAGTGTCCTTGCCAGTTACTCATTTCACTCTGAGGCTGCATAGTTTGTGCATTTTTTATAGGGCCTCTGCCCATGAGGCTGCTTTCCCCTTTGTGTGTGCACGTATGGGTGATGGAAAATCGAGAACTGTGACTAGCGTATGTGGACCTTTTGGTGTCCACGCACATGTGTTTAATGGTGCTGTATGGGACCACTGTGGAATGCAGGCCGAGCCCTGAAAGGGCCTTTCTGCCATTTTGGACGGAATAATGAAGTGTGGCTCACTTGCAGAGCTCCAGTATTTCACTGCTGCACTGCCTTTGCTTGCTCACCAGCTACCAAAGCAGGCACTGGCAAACTTTCTGCAAGAGTAAGTCTTGATTCATGTTTTTCCCGCACACCAATCCAGGGACATATGACTAGAACAACATGTATAACTGCACCAAATGTTCTTTTTGGCCCCCACTTAAAGGGAATGACACAGCATTGGCATGTACCCTGACTGTCCTTTGCCACAGGATTGTGGTCTGTTGGGGTGGTCCAGGTGATTCCTCCACTACACTGGCTCCAGGCCAAGCATAGTGTAGATAGTGGTGGCACCTGGCCTCTGTAACCACTGCATCCAGAACACTCTGTGAAAGGCAGGAGGGTTTGCCTCAGGAGGTGTAATACCCATTTGAGGCATACTGTTGGGGTAGAAATCTATTATTTTGGGTTCTAAAGTCTCATCGTATGGGATCCCTACTCTTTTTGCACGTTCCCCTTTTTGGTTTTTGGGTTTCCCAATTTGTTTTGATGGTCAGAGGGACTTCTGCTGACGGCCCCCTGCCACTACATCCCATTTTTACTCCTAAACAGTATATGGTCCTGGGTTGCTCATAAGACTACCAGGTCCAGGGGTGCTTTTTTAAGCCCCCTTCACTCCCCCATTTTGCCTTGGGGGGATTATATCACCCTACATAGGTTTTAGGGGGTAGGCGGATGGCAACTTCTATTTAATTTTGACTTCACGTGGAGTGCAAGCTGAATTTTACCCCATTAGTAACTCAATGAACTTTCATGGTAACTGTTGGGGTACTTATGTTTTTAGTCCTAGTCAGGGAACCCATGAGGCAGCCCTAAAATGATAGTTGAAGACATGTGGCTTCTTTTTGAGGCCAAGATGGTGTCGTCTATAGTGGTTTAAACTAGGCCTGGGCAAGGCCCTACACTACCCTGTTCCTACACTAATTTCTGCTGGATGTTTCAAAGGAGAGCAGGTCTGCTTACCTGCTAGATGATTTAGCCACCGACAATCATTGTATAACATTTTTATACCCAGTCTGTTCATACTCTGTTCTGGTTTGCATTTTTGGGTGCTGGGCATTTTTCCTGGGTCTTTCACGTCCAGCTGTTGGTCCTCATCTGCTTGGGCCAGGCCTTCCATTCCTGGACTGTTTTCCTGGCTGTTTTGCCACAGTTTAACACCAAGGCCCCCCGCCTTGGTTTGGATGCTGCTACAACCTGGAAGTGTGTTGGAACCCGCCAGCCCACCAAATCGGTTTCTGTGGGCCATCATAGGTTGCCACCTCTTTTGTCCTGCTACTGGGGCACATTTTGCTATTGTGCCTTCATTTTTGCCACTTCAGCCGCTACGATCTGCATTGACCAGGTTCCTGCGTTGTCCTGGAGTTTTCTCAGTTGCTGATTCTGCTTCTTGATGGTGGACCCCACTCCTTTAAAGGACGATTGTTCCTCTTGTGGGCTGTCGTGATATTCTGTGGCTCAGACTTAGTCCCTTTGTGACCAGATACTTCATTTTCACCCAGTAAAAAGAAGCATGTATCTAGCAGGTTGTTCTGCCTTCCTGGAACAGTGTTTTCTGGAACCAACATTGTACATACTTCCCTCTGGATCTTGGACTGGTTGGCCGTTTCTTAATACCCTTGGGGGGTGGTTGGGTCCACGTGTTTGAGGAGCTCTGCAGGCTGGCTCCAACCACATTTTCCCCTTGGCTTGCATTGCAGACAGTGTCCTGCATGGCTGCAGTCTGTCCTGGGGTCTCTTGGTCTGAAATATGGCCCTTATCTCTTCTTGGGGGTCTTTTCTGTTGTCTTGTTGTTTCTGCAATCCTGTCATCTGTGGGGAGGAACTGGGACTTACCTGGCGTTCATCACAACCATGTGGATGTTAGCGGTGCGCGTTATAAATCAACATAACAGGTCAGCCTACAAACTTGGTTCCATTGGTTTCTATTGAGGAACCTTTTACAACAATTAACTCAAATGACATTGTGGAGTACCACCTGCACTGACCTTTTTCTAGATTCCCTGGACTTTTTCCTCAAGCCCTAGATCTTTAGTGACTACCCCCAATAGTTGTTAGGGATTTGTACATCTATGCCTTAAACTCCTGCCTCAGGATATACACTGTATCCTTATGTTACTTTTGTTTCCCGTCCTAGGCGTAGATGGAGTATACCGAAAGCATATCCTGGGTGGTAGTCCTCCTGACTTTGTTGAACATTATGTACTCCTGTTTTACTACCCGTTTTATTACTGTACTGTGTGCATATGAATGAGCAATATCCCATATAGTTTCTAACCTGCACTATGGTCTGCATGGCATGCATTCATAGATCCTGAAAATGTTAATTAATGTGTTACTGTCTAGAGGTCTATTCCTAACTCTGCAGTCAAAATATGAAGTTGCAAGCTACTAGACAGCTATCCAAACATCACTTGCCTATGCAATTCTACACATATACAAAGCACACAATTTCTCACTCGCCAAGAGTCAAATATCACTAACAAATGGCTAGTGGAGAGTGCAGATTATGAGCCCGCCTAGCTTTCCTTTGGAAGTCCATATGTATATTGTCTGTCGCCAGATATGGGGCTTACGTTTTCAGGTGAAGTTAGGCCTTAACTTCACCTGGCCATTTAGTATTTTATAGTTACACTATGCTCTGTTTCACCCAAGTACTGTAAGAGTGCCGGATAGACGCAGGACGCAAAGGTGAATGCTTGTTGGCATAAACAATGATGTTGGTGGGTTTGCCAGAGTATATAACCATATTTCCCCTGGTCTTCTCTTGACTTTTGCCAAAGTTTTTCTCTTACCTTGGTCTTCTCCAGTTATGTGGGTCCCAGACCCCTTTCTCTGATTTATGTCTCGCACTCTGGCCCAGTTCACTATTCTGCCAGTCACTGTTTCTCATATGTCCTCCTGGATTCTTACAACTACTGGTATGAGGAAGATGATTATTCTTGCACTCAAGATTGTTCTCAACAACTGGTTTTACCCCAGGGATTTCTCTTCTCCCCCCGACTTGATTCAACTCTGCCTCTCAGGGTCTCAACAGGGTCTTTGCTCTGCCCCCTGCTTTTCAGAGAAATTTCCAGTTAATTAAAACAGTTCTCTTTATGAATTCTCTCAACCCCAGGGGTGTGCTCCTTGCCCCTGCTCCGCGGGTTGTTTTGCTCTCCGGCTAACCCCACCATTTTCATTGTCTCTTGCCCCTGGAAGTTGTACAGCAGTTCCACAGCCTAGGGTCCCTCACAGGTACAGTGGTTCCTCTTTCCGCACTCCAGCTTGCTGCCAGATACCTGTTTCTCCCGTTGTGATCCTCATGTCTCACTGGCATGCTCCGCTGGGATGCATCTGCAGTCTGGCCTGTGTCCCGGTCTCCTTCGGTCCCTGTTCTCCGCATGGCAGCTTCCTCCAGCTCGCTGTTCCTCCAGCGAGGATCCGACAATGAGAGAAGTACTTTGTGTCTTTTTATCCCTGTCCGGCTCGTGTGTTTTTGAGAGCTAGTATGTTTGCCCTTGTTCCACGACTGGCTCCTCAATCCCCTTTTCTTCGTGTCAGTATCTAGAGCCATAGCTGCCCAGGATTTTCTTACTCTTCCTCGTCACAGTATTGTTTATCTCATACTCATAGATGCCACTACTCTGCATAAAGTGCTGCCTTTCTCCATCCACCTCGAAGTCGCAGGATGCTGGTGATCCTGTCCCTCTCCCTCCTCCATCGGGAGATTCAATGCTGTTTTTCATAACATCGTGCAACAAGGTAAGCCTGGGGGCTTAATACGAACTTTCCCGCGATCGAGCGCAAGTTTAACATTCATCTTCTTGGACTTCCACTTTGTGCTTAAGCAGCGTTACTCTGCTGCTAATTGCAAACTTTGCTTTAACTATGTATTTCGCTGGCCCTTGACGGAGTCAGCTGTGTTTGTTTAATGATGTTATTTGTTACATGGCCATTCCATCATGGCCACCCGCAATGTTTGGTCTTGAGAGCCTGGGGCTTGGATCCTGCTGATGCCCTTGATTGGCTGGCCATCCAGTGATATTGGCTAATCGGAAAGCCGGCAGGCTTGGCCAGCCCTCCCACCAAAGGCCCCTGCCTGCTCCCAGTCCGCTACAGGTATGCCCTTGGTCACCTGTGTCGTTGTAAGTGCCCCCCACTACTCCCCTGGTCGCTTGTGTCATCGTAAGTGCCCCCCACCATCCCCTTGGTCGCCCGTGTCGTAAGTGCCCCCCCCCCCACCACCTTCCTGGTCGCCTACACTTGTATGCTGCTGCCGCCGCCTCACATCATGGGGTGGGGCAACATGTTTTGTGCCACCTAAACGGACTTCCTGCGTTTGTATGCTGCTGTCACCCTGCAACATAGGGTTATGCAACCTGTATGTTTCTGCAAGCACTTATGTAACCAAGTATGCCACCCTGCAACATGGGGTTAGGAAACATGTATGCCTTTGTATGTTCCTGCAAGCACTTATGTAACTAAGTAAACCTTCTGTAACAGCGCTGCAATGTCCAAGGGCTGTTGTGTGCTTTATAAATGCAAAAAATAAAAAAAATAACTATGAGTAGAAAGAGGTGATAAAGAGGATGGGAGTGCTTTGGCCCAAACGGTATTGGGGGTGGATCTGTTTTGGGGTTGAGCATGGTATTTATTATACTGCATTCTTCCTTGATGGTCCTCATTTCCTCCACAGAGGGGGATCCTCTCGCTAAGTACCACCCCAATGGGACTATCGGGTAATGGCCTCACCTTCCTGGCCACATGGATGGGAAGGGTCCTCCCCTAGGGAGGAAGTGATGGCATCAAGGGATTTGTCACAGTACTAATTCTTCCTATCATTTCATATTATATGTCTGAACCTGTATATTTTTCAGCGTACCAGTATGCCTTTCCTTTTTGGTGGCTATTGGGAACTTCCCTGCTAGCCTTCCTCCCTCCTGAAGTTAAGCCTGACTGCTCTTCTATGCGTACCATAAGAGTTTGGTCTTTTCTTTTGGGTAACACACTATTCCACCATTGTTATATAGTTAAGCAACCCTCACCAGAGGGTTGTGCAAACATTTCTCTAATGCATACCAAACATGAATACCAAACATAATGGGAAAACAGACACACCACCAGGATACTCATTGAAGCAATGGTTTCCCAAGCCTAACTGTAAAAAGAGATGGAAGACTCCCAACTTTGATGGTGGTAAGGTGGCATTCCAGAGTGTCAATGGGGGAGCAGAGAAGGAGAAGTAGTGGAGACGGAGTAAGCAAATTAGGCCACATGTTGAGAGGCGTACAAAACAGAAGGGAGCTAAGCGAGCCACGCTATAGAACAGGCAAGACCTGGAGGAAAGCGTAATTGCTACAGCCTGATAAATATTTAGGTATGGCAAACAAAATGCCTAATAGAATCCCTAGTGCAAGTGAGAAAATGCATCAAGAGGACACATGGCAAACGGGGAAGGGACAGGTCTTGCCTCAGTTAAGCAACCAGAGAACTTTAGGGGAAGAGGAGGAGCATGCAGCAAGTCTTTCTAAGGTAGGGAAGCAGGAAATGAGGTTTGTATGTCACTCAACCATCAACCCTGATCAGGTCAAGTGTGCTGGGTCACTGAATCTGCGTGAAATGAAGGACTCTTTCCTGGCTGTGGTTGCCTTGAAATTGGGTTGAGAAGTTAAGGATTCAACATTGGACCGTAGGTTCTTTGGTTTAGGGCCCAACACCCCTTTTTAGGTTCTTCCCTTATAGGACTTTTCCAAACCCTCATTGAGTAGTATCAATAAAGATGTTTGCTGGGGAGTTTCTTCAGAGCCCCTCTGATGAGGGATTCAGAAGACCAAGCCAGTAGTGTCTGAACGCAGTCACCAAGTTGTCCAAAACTCACTCAGTTTTAAAAATACCTGAGGCAGAGACAGTAGAGTTCCACAGCAGGACAAGGCCCATCGAGTCACCTGGAAACTCTGCTGGCTAGATGGATAAAATAGATCTCAGAATGGTACATGTGCATGATATGACATCTAAATCAAGAGGTGGCTATTGGAAAGAATAAGGACTGGCAACAAAGGAATTTCTCAAATTGCAACTCTGAATACTGCGTATACATGATCACCTGTCCCTGTTCTGTAATTTATATAGGCAAGACGAATAGGAAAATTAAAATTCGAATAGCAGAACACAAAAGCTGTATAAAAAACAAAGTTTTGACAGCCCCCACGGTGAAACACTTTGTAGATCACAACCATGGGAGTGAAGACTTTAAATGGATGATCCTTATGATTGTACAAGGTCCAAACCACAATGTGAAAAATAGAGTATTGTTTTCACAAGAACAAAAACCTATTTTTCTAACCCGGAGCGACACTAAGGGTCTTAACGAAGCCACTGAATGGCAGAAATTAAGATAAAAGATCCCTTACTGAGAACGTAGATCCTTAGGAAGATATCGGGGGAGGGGGTGTTAAATTGAAAAACCAGTCCAAATAGTGAAAAGACTACTGAAAGATTCCGTTTTTTTTTAATAAAGTGTAACTCCTCCCCAATGCAGGAATAGAATGTGGTGCACGGCACTTCATTAACGAGCATTGTTTATGGAAAATACTTTTTTATACACAATACTTTTTGTAACTTTATACAATATACACATAGAATTATGGTCCTTTTTTAGTGTTTCCCCAAGAGGGAGGATCATGGTGAAAAATGCTGCTCGCCTTAAACGGTACGAACCATGAATTGAATATATATTGCACCTCTACGGGAGAATTCTACTACAAGTAAGAACTGATAATTAATTCTCCCTCGGCGAGTAAGTCCGCCGTTTATGAAATCGCGATCACCCGACATGAAATATAGCCCCTTTAGTGTTTGACCATAGGATGCAACTTCCGGGATTAAAAATAGAAAAAAAAGAACGCGATCAGCAAAGTGAAAACGCTGACTATACAATGTTTCTGCCGTCCCTGATTAATGCACGCAATACGATACCAAGGTTAATTAAAAATCTCCAGGACCACGGCAGAGCAAAACCGCTGACCGCACGTTGGTCATCCCCTACTCGTGCGCGAGTGGTGGAACCCAGGATAATTTGAATAAATCTCCAGGATTCAAAGGTCGGAAGAGAGGCACTGCACACGTTAAAAAGTAAAACAGGTAAGAGACTGCAAACTAGACTTTAGGTAGTTTAGAGCATTAGAAAGATGACGCAAGTATAACATAGAAAAGAGCGGGATTCATGGAATATCGTTTTCTTTATAGCTGGAGTCAGATCGCAGAGTAAGGATCCAAACGGGAAGGACTAGAACAGCTAATGCCAAGCAAGGAGTAATATAATAACCCAGGATTTGACAACTCTGAAGGGGAACACCCTAGTGTATACACACAGCATGAGGTAAGCAGGTGTTAAGAGCCATTTCTTTTAACAGACTTATAATGAAGAACAACTAATGAGGAAGCAATACTCACCAAGAAAGTAACAGATATTTTGTATGTTCTATTACCTCATGGATAGGCACTGGGTTTTGACAATACCACACCAACAAGTGGAAAAGAAACTGGCCACGTGATTCCCTGTAAGATCACCGAAGGTAAACCCCCCCCCCCCCTTTTTCTTATGAAATCATGCAAATAGACATTTGTCATTGAGAGCGTGAGTCACAATAGCGAGTCCTAAAATATAATTAATATATGTCTTGACAGGCGGTATCAGGTAATATTAGCCCCATATATATGGTCGCCGTAAATAATATCGCCGGGAAAAGGTCGCAGCGATATTATATGGGTGACCATATATATGGGGACAGGGGCAAAAAGAAAAAGTTTGGGGGTTGCGGGGGTGTCACCCGCATGTTCCATGCAATAATGTCGCCACAAAAAAACGCCCATTTTTCGGCAATATTTTTGCATTGCGAGATTTTTGTGGCAACATTATTACATGGAACCTGACCGGCACATTGGAATACCATATGTCTATGGGCCAACTCCTGACCGTTGGAGGACGTTTTTTGGCTAACTAAGGACCAACCCACAAGCGGGAGAAGGTAGTTGTTTTACCTATTCCCAGCATACCCAAAATTGAAGGTATCGAAATCCGTGTATTAAGTATAGGATCCTGATTTTTATTTTTCTGCCAGTCTGAAAAAGATACCTAATTCATTAACGAAGATCGAATACATTTTGGAAAAAAATTGTGTTTTTAAGTGGAACGTGACATGACACCTGAAGAAAGTCCCAGAGTGATGTTTTGAGGACTGAAACATGTTGAGTTTAAGAGTCTAAGTAACTATAGACCTAGAAAAGCATTAAAAGTTCATAACGAACATCAGAATATCATCATTTAAGAAGATACTCTATACAACAACTTATTAATTTTGATGCCTGAATATGGTTCATCTTTGTCACGAAGACCAGTTATAAGTCTTTTTTATGTATGTATGTATTGTTTATTTTTACATTGATGTGTTTTTATATTGAGTGTTTAATAAAATTGTAATTGTGTATTAAAGACAGATCAAATGGCCTAATTGCTGATAGGTTCTAACTACCTCTCTTTATATTTAACATGATATACAGGTTCATACAGGGGCTGCCTAAGCCAGCACTGCCAACTCGCAGGCATGCAGCATTCAAATTTCGGCACCCAACCAAACTTCCAAATACTCAGTCACACATGTGTAAGTGTGATTTGGAAACTCTGGTAGAGCCCTAACCAGTTGAAACGGGAAAGGCATCCACCCCAAGAGGACATTATGGTCTTTAAAAGAGCCAATTCTGCTCTCCTTTCATGGGCCAGACAAAGGCCACAAATAAAAGTTGTGGACACGCAAATGCCTTTCTACCCAAATGGCCCCCTTATAGGGGCATTTGGCTACTAACACAGTAAAATGCTATAGTACTGTAAACTACACAGATGGCACCAGCATACTCCCCACGTTCTTTCTGGGTGATATTAATCACACAGGGATGAAAAGGAACGCTTACAAAGCACCTGCCCTGGTATCCATATGGACTACTAAGGACGGCACACCGAAAAAGAATTGCGTTGCAAAAGACTGTTGTAAGTCGAACGGAACCAGCAAACAATTTAGAGGTCTGACACTGTTAGAAAAGGGAACAACAGAAATAGATCCCCCCCCCTAATATTCTTGAATGTGAGAGGTGTGATGGATGTTCTGTGGTGCATGCCCCATCACAGGTCCCAGTGCTGGATATTTGTCAAGTGGTGACTTGGGCCTCCTTGCGTACATTTGACAAGCATAATCACCTCACCTCCAAGGGATTTCTTAGATATTTGAAAAGGTGAGTAATGTGCGAGAGTAGTACTATCCATCAGAAAGAACATTGTCAAAAATAAGTAACTTGTTCATGTAGGCAAATAAATAAAAGCATTCTGAAAAGGCGTAGTGTGCTTGCAGTAATTTGGTGGTACAGCAGCAGTGCTGTGGACAGCAATGGTCTATTAGTCGCACAGTATTGTGGTATTGGTTGGAATTAGAGGGTCAAATGTATTGGGTATTGCAGTCTATTGTGTGTTTGTGCACATTGAAATTCAGTACAATGAAGCCCATGTGTAGACACCAAATGGTGACCCCTTCAGTCAAACAAGGTGTTCCGTGGTCCAGATGGAGCAACAGCACTATCAATTGCCACGTGTGATTTAATGACACTTGCTGACTTATTCGCTGGGCCTGGTGTCGAAAGATGTTAGTCAATAAAGGCATATGAGTTCTACAGCACATTTGTATGGGACAGCATAGTTTGCTAAAATAATAAGTACTACTGTGATGCTTAATATTTGTGTCCCCAATGTAGTGAGGCCACTACTGAGGCTGAAGACACTATCCAAAAAAAACAATATTCGAGACTGGCACAAGGTGTATAAGGTTATATTGGGATTACAAGGCAGTGGTAAGTGTAGAATGCTTTGTAGGTCCCACATTTTTGTTTGGTAGAGTGCCCAATAATTGCATTGAGAAGCACAACATACAGAGGCATAGCCCTGCTCCCAGTCATGAACTGCTGTAAAACCATAGATCTGCATCACGACTCCTCCCTAAGCATAAGGCCAGGCTTGAACACCAAAAGCCAAAGTAGTTGCAGCTCTGGTCCCCCCTCCCCCTCAAGTATGAGTACAAAGAGAATTACCATAGTCTCTCTCAAACTCCAGACTGCTGGAAGGGCCAAAGTTCATAACACTTCCACTCTCACCACCAGATTCTGGAAAGACACCAAGAGACCATAACTCTATTCTCTCCTAACCTCCAAGATCAAAGATCCATACCACCGCTGTACGTTTTACCTGCAGCCAGTATGGTGAGATCCAAGGTCCCTTGTTTCAACTGTTTTCAAAGAATATAGTAAAAGGTCAGAATTCCATGTCGCAGCTCGAGAGAACAAAGGTTCTAACACAGATGTGGGCCAAGTTGCTGCTTCCTGCTGTCTGCAGCGGCCGCGTGAGCTTTGTAATCTCCCCCAGCCCGGACTGCGAGGGATTCTGCACCGTGATTGTACTGGAGTACTATCTTCAAGATCTGTGCTGCCGGTGTGGCCCATGAATGTTATGTTATGTTATGTTACTTGGCATTTATATAGCACCTTATGTATCATTGGTATGATCTCAAAGCGTTGGTAGGTTGAACGCCCTCGGGAACCGTAGTTCAAGTCAGTAGAGAGAGAGCCATAAGGTGAACATCAGTGTTATGCTGTTGCCTAGTAACATCTGGCAACCCATAAACCACGCCCCCAGCCTCATTCTCATCCCGCTCGCTGGCTACAAGATCTGCCCTTGGGTGAAGCCGTGGCGAAGTTGAGCCAAGTTGCTGTGTCATGCTGTCTGCAGTGGGCACGCGGCCCATGGCCCAGTAGCCATGTCATCCTGCAACTGCATTCCTTCCCCAGTGCTCCCAGGTAATCCTCCTCCCTTCATCGGGACTTCCATCAAGGTACTGGTTTCCACAGTCATGACCATAACAATATCTAACTTTCTATCTCTTGGAAGCCTTCAATCAGACTCCAGGTTTATAAACACCTGTGTTAACTCTTACCTTACCTATCCACTGATCAGACACTTCTGCTGCTATTGACCTGGGTCTCTGGAACGCCAGGTCACTATGCAATAAAACTGCAGTTTGGGACTTTTTTCTTTCTAAGATTAATTTTTCATTTCTTATGCATTAATGAAACCTGGATTTTACCTCCTAACACTACTGTTGCTGCCTGTTTAACCTCTTCTCTCTCCTTTCTCTCATGTCCCCCCCCAGCAGTCGCGGAGGGGGCACTGGCATACTATATGGCTCTTGTTGTTCTTCTATTCCTGCGCTTGTCGCAACACCAGTCTATTCCTCTTTTGAATTCATTTACAAAATCTTTACTACTCCTATGCCATTTCATTCATTGTCTATCGTCCTCCAGAGCCACTTGGTTCCTTTTGTGACAATAGCGATCACCTTCGGTCCCATATCCTGCCTAGTCCAACTCCACTTGTATTACTAGGGGACTACAATCTTCATCTTTCTTCCAAACACTCGGCCACTCCCTGTCTCTCCATTCTGGACTCCCACTTTCTCTCACCCCTTCCGACTCCCCTACTCACTAGATCTAATTTTTCTTTCTACCTTTACTGCTTCTTCAGTACTAGCCCTACCTATTTACCTATCGGACCATTCTCTACTCTGTTACTTCTAGCCTTTATTCCTCTGATTTCTCTGACTTATCTTCCTCCTAAAACATTTTTCTGGCGTGACCTTTGCAATTTCAATTCCTCGCTTTTTTGAGACAGTTGCACCACTAAACTCCCCTTGTCTACTCTCAACGCTGATGAGGCAGCATCCGTTTTCTCCTCATCTCTTTCACTCAGTCTTGATCAACTATACCCTTTGTCTGCTTTTCACCCTACTCGCCAACGTTCCCAACCCTGGCTTCCTCACCTCCGCGTTATGCGATGCCTTCTCTGCCGACTTGAAAGGCGTTGGCTCAAATTCAAATCTACATCGAATCACTCCGCCTACTTCTCTTACCACACTCTCGTCTCTGCTAAACGTGCTTACTTTTCAGATCTTCTTCACACCTAATCGGCCCATCCTAGGCATCTTTTCCAAACTCTAACACGGCTGCTCTCCCCTCCCTCTCTTGATTACTCTCTCAATTCCACTCTGTCTGCTTCTGATTTTGCTCAATTTTTTTCTTCAAAGGTTCTTTCTCTCCGTCAAGACATTGAAAGGTCTCTTCCCCCAAACACTTTACCTTCTTCTCCTATTCATTCTGTTATCCTTTCTAGCTTTGCTCCAGTCTCCTATACTGATGTACTACTCTTGTTAGCTAAAGCTCATCCCACTGCAACCTCTGCTGACCCAGTTCCTTCTGCTTTCATTTTTAAGGTTTTCCCTATTCCTATCCCGTATCTTGTGTCCTCCTTTAACACTTTTCTCTGTACCTCAGTCTTTCCCACAGCCTTTAAACACGCAACTATCATTCCTTTTCTGAGAAAAACCCACAGCCAATCCTCTCATTGTTTCTAACTTCCGTCCTATCTCTCTTCTACCCTACCTTTCTAAACTCCTAGAGTGTCTGGTCTATTCTCAGATTTCATATTTTGTCACTGATCTCGCTGTTCTTCCTCGCTTTCAGTCTGGTTTCCGTCCTCTTCACTACTGAAACTGCTTTGATCTGTGCTCTTAACTATCTTCTGTCAGCTCATTATTGCAAACACTCTTCCTTTCTCATTCTTCTCGAATTATCTGCTGCTTTTGAAACTATGGATCATTCTTTGCTTCTGGTATCCCTTTCTTTTTTGGTCTTAAGGGCTCTGTCCTTTCTTGGTTCTCTTCCTATCTGTTTTATAGAATTTTCTCTATTGGGCAGGCAAGACCCCCTCGCTTTTCTGCCTAGAGCACGCAGTACCCCCAGGGTCAGTCCTGGGTCCTTTTTCTTTTTTCATTGTATACCTCACAACTTGCTGCTATAATCTCCTCTTTCGGGCTTTCTCATCACTTCTACGCTGACGATGCACACATTTTTCTATCCTTTTCTTCCTTCACTTTGGAAATACACCACACGCTCAAAACTTGTCTCTCTGCTATGAAATCCTGTATGGATTCTCGCTTTCTCACTCTTAACGCAGGCAAGACAGAGGGCCTATTCTTCCCTGCTAACAATCTACCTCCTCATGCTCCACCCCCACCCATATCCTTCCCGGCCTCCAATCTTTCTATTTCTCTCACAGCTCATCATCTTGGCCTCTACTTTGATTCTAATCTCTTTTGCCCATCACATCTCTTACCTCTCATTCCTGTTGTTTCCATCTTCTTAATATTCACAAAGTTCGTCCTTTCCTCACTTCCAAACTTCTTATTTCTTCCCTAATCTTTTCTCGAACTTTCTATTGCTCCACCACCCTTTTTGGTCTCCCGAGCTCTGGTTTTGCTCCTCTAAAATCAATTTAGAACTCTTCTGTTCGTCCACTTTGTCTTCTCTCTTACTGAGATTCTATTTCTTCTTCACCTGCTTCGCTTGGTTGGTTAGCTTTTCGCTCCCAACTCAAATATAACTTTCTTTTAGTCTTAGAATCCCTCTATAGGCTTGCCCCTGATTATCTTGCTGAACTTGTATCCCTCTACACCCCACCTCACACTGTCCGTCGTTCTTCCCTCTCCAGACTCAATATTCCCTGTCCTCCATGTGCTCAGTCTTGTTTCCGATCCTTCCAACTTCTTGCTCCTCGACGCTGGAATGGTCTCCCACCCTTTCTCCGCTCCATTACTCTCTTTGGTCTTTCCTTGAAAACCCACCTTCTTCAAAACCCCGTGACTGTTCGCGACCAGGATTCATGTTTATTGCTCATAATTCTTTTGTACCGCACTTTGCTTTTAAAATGTACAGCGCTTTGGTTTAAGGCACTATATCAATTACAAATACAAATAGATGTGCTTTCACCCCAGTCAATAGTAAGCTATCAAAGATCTACTTGCAACTCAAATTATGATGAAAACAAAGATTTGTTTCACAGCTTTATTAGAGTTTTGTGCTCTTTTCAGACTTTGAGACCAGAATTCACTCACTGTTTCTCAGTTCCCTCAACTGTCTTCATTATCTCTTACCAGCTTTCCTTAACCATCTCCTCCTTTTTGTCTTTACTCTCCCGCAGGCTTGTGGCTGAGTTTAAGCGTCTTGGTTCCTCTGTGATTTATGCCAACTTCAACAGGATCATTCTTTGCACAAAAAAGCGGAGAATCGAGGACGCTATTGCCTATGTGGAGTACATCACAAAGAGGTATGTAGGGCCTTGGGATCTTGCGCCTGTGGTACATTGCTGATGGTAAGGGATGCTCTAACCAGCTACTGTGGTGCTGAATATTACTTATCAGCTGTCAATATTTCTGACATTTATTCTCTTGTTACCAGTATTCACACCCGAGAAATTTTCCACTCACTCACCATCTCTCTTTCCCGTTGCTGGGAGTTTCTGCTTTGGATGGACCCTGCCAATTATGGGGGAATCAAAGGGAAGATCCCATCCAGCATCCACTATGGCGAGGTAAGATTGTGAGGTGCAGATTGGCACACAACATTGTGAGACTTTGCATAGGTGAAAGATAATGTATGTGCTAGCTGTAGGCAAGGGAGAGAGGATTTTACTACTGGAAGGTCAGGCTTCTGTACTGACTGGGGAGGAGTTTGGACCCAACCTATAACAAATGGTCTGGGCTGAGAAGAATATTTAATTCATATCCATCCAATTATTTAGTGCACATTAAGGTGCTTTCTGAAAATGTGTGCGGACCCTGTAGAATAACAGTGGCCAAGTATAGTAGTGGTCAGGGCAAAGTTCCTTTCTGTAAAGGAGAGAACAATTTCTCAATACTGTCTGAATGAAGGAGTGCATGCAGTGGAATGAAGGAGCATGTGTACAGGTATACCTTTTACTGTATCAGAATGCACTCGTATTGAGTGCTCCTCATTAGGTTGTTCAAATTGCTGCTGGTTTATCTTCAAATGCGCTGATTGAACGAGGATCTGAGTGCTCTTGTATAGGCAAGGCTTGTAGAATTGAATCCCCTGTCCATTTTATGAGGATCTGCTCAGTAAACCTGGGTATAAGGAGGATATTGCTGCTGCCGGATTCTAATCATACATACACAGTACAACCATGTTGTCTGTCTCAGGAAGAGACGGTGTGATTTGCTGTTTCAAGGTATCTGGCCTTTCCATTTTGAGGATAGTAAGGTCTAAAACTGTATAAAAGGCATCATTGGATTAAAAATGCAAACCACCTTTGATGTCTTAGGAGGATAGCTCAGGGGCAACACGCTTCCCTTGGAAGCAAGACGTCACGGAGCACCACAGGTTCGATCCCCGGATCGGCGCTTAGAAACCTCTGGATATTAAGCTAGTTATAAGTAACATAACATATATCATGCCTACAGTGGTCACGTTATAGGCCTACCGCTAGGTCTGCCTACAGTCGTATTGGACATTATCGAAAGTTGAGACTTTGGTTAGCAGACAGGCCAGATAATGGAGTGGTAATGATGCAGGGTGATGTTTTGACTAAGGGCAGGCAGTATAGAATGCCACTTCATGTGAGCAGAATTACTGGCGTGATTCAGGCCAAAGGCTCATGTAGAGTCAAGGCTTGAATCTGCAGTTGGGTATTAAACACTGCTAATAGGACACGTTTGTTCAACCTGTTTGGACCTGGGAGAGCAGTCTGGCCTTATCTGCAATTAGGATGACATGGAGCGAAGCAGTAACCACCTGTCTGGGGAGGGCAATCATCATCATCATCTGGTTATGGCCCAGGGCCCAAGTTATAGGCCTGATCAAAACTCTGAGCTAGGGAATGTGGGCAGAGGGCGAACAGGAATTTAAGATGGGAGGTTGGAAGGTAAGGGGGCACGTGTGGTGATGCGGTTACATGCGGCTCGCAGGAGGGCAAGTGCCTGGAGCACTCTGCTGGATGCTCCGAACATGGGCTTGGATCATTCGATTCAGCTCGGGTTTGGAACAAACTGATTTGCTAACACACCTGCCAATGGTGCTAATTAAACAAGCTTAAATAGGCTTCACTGGCTGCTATCGGCCCAGGGACCAAGTTGAAGCTAAGGCCTTGGTGCTGTTACTGGCCTGTGAAGCCCCCAAGCTGGTGTTTATTGCTTTTCGCACCAGAGACAAACCCAGGGTGCTAAAAGCAATAAAAAGAAAAACAGCAGTGTGTTGCGCTCTGCGTGGACAGTGGAGTGCTGACACAGTTACTTGTTGCCACTAAGATGGTAGGCGGGGCTCTGCTCTGAGCTTCTCTTCCATTTCCAAGACAGAACCAGAGATGGTTGTGCTGGCAGTTGAGAGGAGCAGCTCTAAGGTAAGGAGGCGGCGGGAAGGATGACGGCTCTGTGCTCTAGGCTAGGGGGAGACAAGGTCAGAGTTGATGAGCGGGCTACAGGTTGCAAGAAGGCGGATGCGTTGAGCAATCTTGTTCCTCCGAAGCCTGGCTTGGATTGTTTGATTCAGCCCAGGTTTGGAGCAACCTGATTGGATGATGTACGTGCTGAGTGTATTGATGAGACATTAAAGAAAAATTATTGTGCAGGAGGTGACTTGTGAGATTGGTAAGCAAGCACTGGCTATGTTAACAGTTTGGGCTTCTGTGTAGGCATGGTTAAGACACTTGCCAGGCACTGTCGTAATGGTGCTTACTGGCCATTGATGGTAGCAAGTGTCAAATGGTGTGAGTGCCTGGGCAGCGAATAGC
Organism: Ambystoma mexicanum; assembly: GCF_040938575.1. Lineage (NCBI taxonomy): Eukaryota > Metazoa > Chordata > Amphibia > Caudata > Ambystomatidae > Ambystoma > Ambystoma mexicanum. The sequence goes on from NC_090932.1 coordinate 1,305,214,539, forward strand.
GGTGCCTTGCAAATGCCCATCTCCTAAACACAAGCCGAAACTGTTGGCCTTGCCAATGCTTGTTTTTACAGGACTTCAGTGAAGGACACACAGTGCCTATAAATCGAATGGCTAAAGGCAAACCTGGTTTAGAACTTTTTATTACAGAAGTAGCTGTGCTTACAGCTCGAATTAAGTCATTAACTCTCGGAAGACTGCTTTGAAAAAACATTGGCAGGCATTTTGAGCGCAACGTTTGATGATAAGGCTTGATTAAAGTGAGCTGTAAGAGTTCCCATGAGGAAGTCTTTTGGGTAGGAAGGGGCAGGAATTACTATAGGGATTAGCAGTCAATGGGTGGGCAAATAACCAAATGCCTTCAAGCTTTGTGTCGCCCCCTCACATGCCATTTCTCCCTGTCTGTACTCTAATGCAATAGTTTTGGCTAACCAAAAATGGCATCCCATGTGAGGATTTGAGTTTTAAGATTATATAAAGGTGAGAGTCCAATATTAGGCAGAGATGCTATGGCGATTTAATCTATAATGATATGATATGTGTATGATATGGCATTTGTAACGCGCCTATACACAAGTGTTTCAAGGCGCGACGAGGCAGGGAGGGGGGGAACAATGGGAAGACAGACAACGATCCTACTAGGCCAGGTATCATTCAGACCGCGCAAGTGCAGGGGAAGGGAAAAGTGCAAGGGGATGGGGAGGGGGGAATTGTGGGGAAAAGTGGGGTGGGGGAGATGGAAGGCATCTGTGATTTCTGTGAGAAATCAGAGGAAATGTGCATGCTTGAGTTGTTAAACACAGGACACTGCAAGAGAGTTCAGTTCCCCTTTGCAAAGTCTCAAGCCAGATTTTGCATTGGGTGTTGAGAGCAACGTTGTGTTTAAGGTTAGTGATGAGGTGAAATTCAATATTGCACTTGGGTCTAGCAAGTCTGCATCTGTTTTGGGTGGTGTGACATTAACAGGAGATATGTAGAACTGCTTTTCATCGAATTATGGCAGTCTAAAGGGTGGGCACTTGTAAATTAGAATTGCTTGGGCTCAGGCCAGGGTGACTGTAACAATGATTGTGTCCCTTTTCAGAAAGAGGCAGTGAAAGCACAAGGGGAAAACCATGAAGGTAGTGAAGATGAAGACGAGGAAGAGGTTCCTTCTGATCGAGAAGAGGCTGGTGATGAGGTGGAAGATTCATTGGAAAATAACTGGAACATTGTGCAGTACCTGCCTCAGGCGGCCTCCTGTCAGAGCTACTTCCTGATGATCATTTCAGGTGACCTACGCGTGCTTCTATTGTGCGCCAGTGCTGCTTCACCACTGATTCTGTGAAGGGTGCTTAGGGCTCCAGATAAGATTTGGGCATAGGAGTACTGCACTCAGTTGAAGTTGGGAGTACAAAAGTAATTCCCATTTAAGCGAGTAAATCAATCGGATTTCTTTTTCTTGGTAATCCATACTTCTTGACTACTACTAAATCATGCACATTTAAAGATGCATTTTTCCTTACAGTTCCTGTTCAGGTCAGGCAGTAATAGTAGAGATTCTGCATGTGAACCTGCTCTTCCGGCACCACTGATCCGGACAAATCTGTGGAGCAGTGGGGTGGAATAAGGGGGCATGTTTGTCTGCATCTGGTGTTTTCTTGTTTTTGTTGAAGATATTTTTACTCCCTATTTCTTTTATTGTTGGAAATATTTGCTTGTTTTTAGGACATACAAGTGGCTGCCTGTAGGGCGGAGGGCACCCCTGGAACTTGTTTGGTAGTAGTAGAGTGTGGATGGCACTGCTCTTCATAGAACGCACTCAGATCTTTTACCATCGTTAGGAAGGGGTCTCTGCTGCTGATGCGGCCAGCGCACCCCAGGGCTAGTTCATCCTTTGTGAGGGAGGGGAAGTCACTCCTGTTCACAGTGCACATTGTGGGTGTGTTCATCAGGGAACACTGCTTCCGATGGTGCACACAGAGGGCTACTTCATTGTTCGGAATGTGTGCATGACTGCATCAAAGTTCCGGAAAAAGGTCATGAAACGATAGCTGGAAATGTGGACCTCCTAATGTTCCATGCTTACAGATGTAGATCATCCTCCTCGTCAGATTCATAGTGAAAATATTACCTTTAATAATGTAAAAGGAGCCTGCTGACTGACAATTATCCAAAGTGTTTTCTTCCACACATGCTCTGCTTCCCACTAGTCTGACTTTGCTGATTCTTCCCCCTTCACATTCAAGCTTTTCCCGCTACTATTCTGTATTTTTTTTTACTAATGCATGCATTGTCCCTCGTCCTTTAGATACATGAATAGGATTGTGTTTTGAACATGAGCCTTGACGTGGTACTTCTCTTTTGCCATAGCATATATTGTTGCCGTGTATCATAGCATGCGAGAGGAGATGAGACGGAATGCCCCTGGAAGCACGCCAATCAAACGACGGCAGAACAGCCAGATAACCCAGGAGGTGGAAGGCGAAGCGGGTGCTATGCCTGGTGTGCATTGGTTTGACATTTCTGGAATACAATTTTTGCTTGGTCTCAGCGATTGATGCCTGAGCCTTGTTTTCAATTGCTATTTTTTTCTCAACCCCTCCTATCTCCTTCAGGTATGATCTCCTTCTCCCAAGATTATGTTGCCAACGAGCTCACGCAGAATTTTTTCACCATCACCCAGAAGATTCAAAAGAAAGTAACAGGAACCCGAAACGTAACGGAGCCATCCGAGATGTTCCCTGTGTTGCCTGGATCCTACCTACCACTCAATAACCCTGCCCTTGAGTTCATTAAATATGTGTGCAAGGTGAGAGTAGACGCAGGCGTGGGTTTTTATGTGAGGTTTCCGAAGGCAGGGCCAGTGCAGACAGCCTTATTTATGGAGAAGGTGAGGGGGCAGCTGGTGGAAGCATGGTTTGCTTGTGCATTGTCAGAAGGCATGTATGAGGAGCAGTGCTCTTGTGTGGAAGGAGGAATTAGAGATTGGACAATGACCTATGTGTGTGTGTGGTAAAAAAACGTTGATAGCAGTTTGTGTCCAATGGCGGCAGCACAGTTTATTTGGGGAAAGTGAGGGCAGCCCCGACATACATATTTGTGTTGAAGCGGAGTAGAGGACAGGAGTTGTCACACATTTGCATATTTCAGTGGTGAAAGGGCAGATCTGGACAGAGGTGCTGTGTGTGGAAGCGACTAGATGTTGGCTGTAGGGTTTGTTTGGATTAAGGATGAGCAATTGCAGACAGCTTGGTGTCTGCCTGGAAGGTGGGTGGGTGAATGGCAAGGCGAGTCTGTGTAAATTGAGAAGAGGGCACATGTAAAGCGGTGCCTGGAAGCTGTTTAGACAGGTATGGCTATCGGTATGTGTGTTTTGTATGTGTCGAAGGTGCTTGAGTGGGGAAGAAAGGTGTGAACAGGGCTTGTCTGTGGAGCCCCAAAGAGTTTGATGTGCAATGTCTAGTTTCTCTTTGAAAGGTGAGTGAATTGACAAGCACTGTCACCATGGTTTCTATGGGTAAGGTGAGATTTTGCAGCATGGTTTGTGCATTAATGGTAAAAGGACTAGCAGGTTTGGACAGCAGGGTTTCTTGTGGCATGTTATGTGTAAATGGAAGGATTTGGATGTTGAAGGTGAGAAGAGAATGTACTTGTCAGCAGAGTTTGTGTTTGAAAAAAGAGGAGGCAACTGGTTCTGGCAATCCTGGTTTAAACATGAAGATAAGTGGGAACAGTATGGGGGGTGTAACGTAGGTTTTGACAGCTAGGCTTGTGTTTGAAAGGTATTGGAAAATGTAATGGGGCAGCAGTTTGTGTATACAAAGGTTTTGTCGGTTAACGGAATTTGATAACTGATATAGCACCTTGAAACTGGTCCTGAACTGGTAATAGTGTGTGCTCAATATATAATTGTACTACTATTTCTTACTACTAGAGAAGGTAGATCACAGTTTGTGTTTAAAATGTTATCCTCCCCATATGATATACTCAGAGAGCATGCAAATGAATACAAGATTAATGCAGGATTCTAATCTGGAGAACGACTTGTCCATTTCTGTATATGTATGCTCCTGGAATATATTTCCAATCCGTGTAGCCAGCCTCAAATGAGGCTCTTAATTATTTTTCATGAGTCAAAGAAAATGAAAAGCCAAATGCGATACACATTTTGAAAAAATCTTGAAAAATAAGCAAATCCTATCTTTAATTGCTGAATTAAATTGACTTTATCGCTCCCCACAACTCTTAACTGCCACTGCTTAAAAATATGTGTATAAGATCATAAGAAAACTATTTGCCTCCAAGTGGCAATTTGATGGTTTTCACCCATTTATTTTCCTGGTAACTTGTAGGTGCTGTCGCTGGATGCCAACATCACTAATCAGGTGAACAAACTGAAGCGTGACCTGCTGCGCTTGATAGATGTGGGCGAGTTCTCAGAAGATGCCCAGTTTCAAGACCCGTGCCGCTCATACATCCTGCCCGAAGTTATCTGCCGGAGCTGCAACTTCTGCCGCGATTTAGACTTGTGCAAAGACCCAACACTTGCGCCGGTGAGCAAATTAATTTACTGTTGATGTGTTCAAAAGCCTTGCACCTTCAAGATCTTGGTGAGCAGGCTTTCATCTGTCCTGCCTACCACTGCTTTTGGGCAGAGCTGTGCAACATGCTCTTCTGAACACACACAAAACATGTACATGGATTTGAAATCTCACATGATGCAAGGTGTGCAGATGTGGACTTTGTGATTAAATAAGTGAATTGGTTTAGATGGTTCTTGTACGCCGTGTTCTGCTGTTCTTGGTGTCTTCTAGCCTTTCCTGACAACCCGATCGGGGCAGGAGCTGATGACTCTGCCGTGCTTCCCTTGCAGAGGGAAGGGGAAAGAATGGGACAAAAGAGGCCCTCTGCCTCCTTTCTCTCCATCCGTTCTTCTGATCATCTCGTTTGTCACTTTGCTGTTTATACTTTCAGGTGACACTTCGTCAGTTTGTCTTCCCTGGTGCTCAGCTTCTATTTCTTTGTGGTTATCCTCTGCACAGTGCGATGAAGTCTGTCTCAATTCCCCTCACAGGGCATGGAGGGGACTCACCAGCCCAGGAAATCCAGCCTACCAGGGTATATTCACCACATCCGTGAACTACTTTGAGGAGGTTTATTGCGTGAGTATGTGATTCCTCCTCCTCCTCGTCCATGCCCTCTCTTTGGTCCAGGCGCCTTGGCCTCAGAGTCAGATGACTATGGACAAGACTGGGAGTCCCTGACCAAAACCATAGGCTCTTTATATTCATACTGCAGCGATATATGCACTGAATGGGCTCTGCCCTAAGGAAATCTGTGCTGCAGGATTTTCTGCATGACCAAGGATTTCTGCTGAGAATTTCTATAGTGATCCTTGACTTTGAATTACAGATATGGGGAACATAAAACATATAACATTGCTACAGTACTGTGACCCAACCGTGGCTGCCACAGAACACCTACTAATTCAGTCTGAAGCATGAGAACCCCAGCAACCAATGAGTGCTTATAAAACAAAGGTCTGTAAACTCTTGAGGGGCATAAAAAGAGAGCAGATTGCGAAAATGAAGAAGCAGTGTTCCAGGCTCTGGCAGGGCATATGTAACCCAGGAGAGCCAGCCGAACACCACTCTGCAGCAGAGCAGCATGAACGAGGAGTGTGTGCAGCATCACAGAAATGGAGGTGTCTTGCCAGGTTGGCTAAGCATTTGTAAAACAGCGGAAAAGACTTAGGGGGTAGAAGGCCAGAGTTTCCCTAGAAAACAAACTACTTCTTGAGAGTGAGAATGGCATAATGTCCCTTTATAGAAAGTAAGGGGGGCGGGGGGGACACTGTTGACTTCTGTGATGTCTGGGATCCATAGCCCGTATAGAGTGCAGTACACAAAGTTCTTGAAGCAGGGAATAGTGGGCCAAGCACGGTCTTCAGGGCCTGGATTTGTATTTTATTTACACATTTTGAGATGGCTACTATATTCCAGTGCAGCTGGACACTATAACCCTGGGACTGATTTGAGAGTAGGGATTCTGGATGAAAAATCAGATCCCAATTTTGACCTTTCTGGATCCTTTTGTTTAGTGTGTTCCATGAGGGTAACTCCCCATTTAGTTTTAGATGAACACTAAACCCAAAGCCGTCTAGCTAAATCTCTTCCTGATTATTAAATTTTTAATTTTGATTGGTTTATCAGGAAATAAAGTTTTACATCTTCATGTATACAACAACAATCTTCTCCTTTCCTCAAATGTCACTCAATCATGATAAAATATATACAACTTCAAATTCATCCCTAGTTTGCCAATCAATTAAACTTATTGTGTTAACTAAAAATAGAGGGAGCAGAATCTTCCCATATCATCAATATCAGTTTGTCTTAAAATTCATACACGTTTGAATTGATCCCGGATTTCCGAAGTCCAACCTATTATTTTTCTCTTCAAACATATTCCGCAAATGTCATCACTGCTAATACCAAGGTAATCTTTTCCCTGATCAATACTCTTTCCCTCCACTCTTCTGCCGTTAGTGTGTTTGTTTTACATGTCCCTCCAATAATCTCGTTCTTACCTCTGTTAGAGGTTTACAAGAGGTTATTAAATGAGTGTTTCCACATTCCTAGTGTCTCCGCAGTATCTACAATGTGATCCCGACTCTCCAATCTGTTTCCTAGCCTATTGAACTTCCCTTGTTGGGAGGGTATTAAGGCGGCACCTCGAGAGAAGGTCTCTAATGCGCTGATGGAAACATTTGGCGATAACCTGGAGGTTGGTTTAAACCTTTCCACTCCATGCTCAGTCTAGGTCTCAACCTATCTCTGCCTCTTGTCTCAATGGTTGCAATCCATTTGAGGGATTGCAACTTCTTTTTTCAATTTAGTTGGCTTGGACATGAGTAGGTCCCTTGTGATGTCAAGGTAGACCACCGTCTCAATCCCATATCTTGGACAGTCTCCCTTGACTTCAAGATGGAAAATTGGGCGGAACTGTCTGAGATTGTACATTTTCTATACATTGAAATGGATTTCCACAATGCTATTGATTCCAGAGATTGAAGCTGCAGCTTGTATCTAATGGCACACACCGGCAGCAAGTTTGGCAATCTCAAAACTTTCGGCCTGAATACCCCTTCCAATACTCCCCACACTTCCCATGATAGATTCAACAGAGAATCGGATCTGTATGTCAAGATCTGCTCCGCCTGCTGTTTATAGAATGAGTGGGAGAGTTGAGTAACTTCCATATCTTCTATGCAGGGCTGCCCCCTGGGCTGCAAGCTTTCCCAGCTTAACTCTTAGCATTGTGTAATGACCTTTTTCATCTAGGTTTTTATTTACCACTATGCCCAAATAGGTCATAAGGTCCACTGTCTCCAGTTTTTGGTCTTCCACCCTCCATGAAAATGTTTCCTGCACGCAGACGACATGAATACAATTTTAGATTTTCCCACGTTAATGTGTATGCCATTCTCTTTCAGGTAGATATTGAATGCATTAAGCCTTCGTTGCAGACCAATAGGCGTTTGGGCAATAAAATACCAAGTCGTCTGCGTACAGGATCCATGGAACTTCTGTGGAATTTATCTTCGGAGCGAAGGTTCAGATCGGTCTTTGAGATTCCTTCAGGTCTGACAGAGGCTGAAAAGCAGGGGTGCCAGAGTGCATCCCTGCTTTAGCCCGCAGTGTGTAGATTTTCCTTGACAGCCCCCCCATCAGCTGACAGACTCACTTGGATCAATGTATCTATATATAGGGATCTAATTGCATCTATCAGATCTGCGGGACATTTCCACTTGTACCACAAGATTTCTCTACTCGCCCCGTCAAATGGCTCCTCCAGATCCATGAAGGGCAAGTAGACTGTGGTCTTTGTCTCCATGGATCTCAGCTTCAGAATATTAAGTATAAACAGATTCAACGAGGTCCCTACTCACCTTACAAAGCCAGTCTGTCTAAGGTCCAATCAGCCTGCTTTCATTGCCCATTCTCTCTGGTCTTTTCAAGACGGATGCTAATAGTTTCCCCAATGAATCTAGAAGGGCGATCTGGCGATAGTTCTTTGCATAGCCTCGGTCGCCCCTTCTTGAAAATAGGCACTACAATGGCCTCACGCCATGAGACCGGCACTTGCTTTGTCGGCATAATCTGTCTGAACAGTTTTACCACCAAGTACCACTAGGCATTTACATTTCCTTTTAGTACCTGGTTTGACAAACCATCAGGACCTTTGTGCTGGAGGAGCTTAGTTTACCAATCCTAGCTCTTGCCTCCTCCACATCAAATTCAAAAGACCATCTCTTCTCCCCCCTCATTTTGCCCATTTTTCTACCTCCTCAAATAAGGTTGAATATTGGTCTACCCATCGCTCTTGTGCGCTGACCCTAAATTGCCACCATTATTGATCTGGTCACACATATGCCTTGTGTTATTCCCGCATACAGTTTTCACTATTTTATCGGCGTCTAATTGCATCGGTCCTGCCCTAGACACCCAGACCCATTTATGGTATCTCTGTTTCCGTTTCCCTACATTTTCATCCATATAGACCCCTCTGCAGCCTTGTAATATCAGATCTAAGAGCTCTTCTCGCCATCAATAGATCATGATCATAGGCATATTTGGGTAGCATTATCGTTTTACCGCTTGGGTCTCTTTCTTCCTTGAACTCTTTGAGGATCCAAGCATATTCCACCTTTCTGGGATTCTCCTATATGAAATGCTCATAATGCGAGGCAATTCTAGGGACACCGTCCTGCTTAATTCTAAGCCTATTTTTCCCCCACGCTAGCTCCACTGGGGCCATTACCTTCCTCTCCTTTATGTGACCTGCAACATTCCAACTAATGGCTAATGGATCATGATCACTTAGGGTCTGTTTTAATACTTCAAACTTCTCTACTGCTACGCCAATCTTCTCTGAAACAAAGCAGCAGTAGTCCAAAGAAGCCCCTCTTCCCCATGGGCATGCTCCTGGTCTGTCACCTTTTAGTTTGTTCATTGAGCAGTATCATTTCACAGGCACCTGTTTCGATCAGTGCGAAATCCTATGCCTTTGTCAGATCTGTTCCTGAACTCAACTGAAGACTGCCTGCTGAGTATCCTGTGTGGCCGCATGTCTGTGCCCCTTGTCCTTACATCCCAGCTCTCCTTTGCTGATGGAATCCCTTGTTGGGCGCTTCCTTTACTTAATCAAGTCTTCCTTACTGGTAAAACTGGCTCTCATTGCCAGTCTCTGCATCCCCTGTTGCTGTACTTCTGGCGACACCCTTCTGGTCAAAGTGCCTACATTTAGGGGTCACTCCTTGTTGTCCCGCCCCGGAAATACAAGTGGCTGCCAGCTGCTCTGCCTCACCAATGTTGTGGGACATCCTAGGTTGCCACTAACTGTTGCCTTCCTTGTCAGTTTTCTTGCTGGACCCTATTGCTCCTCTGGGCTGACCTGACCTGTTACAACCCCCTACCTGGTACTGCAACATGCTCCTCCTTCTGCTGCTGTTGCTGCCATGGTATTCACCTCGTCCAGGTGCCTTCTTTATTGAGATTGCCTCGCCAATTTCCGGGCTTGGATGTGGGTTAGAGTTTCTTCATTGGATACCCCCCCGTCCCCCCACTTCCCCACTGCTGCTTGCAGGGCCTTGTGCACCTGCTGATCGTGGGTTGTTTTTGTCACAGCAAGCACTGTGTACCTGCCCCTGGTCCTTGGACCCAATCCCATATTTGATCCCTTCTCCACGGTCTCCTGAGTCCATAAGCAGTGGTGGTTTTCTTCTCCCCCTACCAATAGTCGCCATAGGAAAGTGTGGGTCTTGGACGCACACTATGTGCTGTCTCTGCCTGCTGGTTTTCTAATCTTGGACTGGATCTCTTCTGTGGGGAGCTCTTGGACTCACAGCTGGATGGTTGCCCTCCTGCTGCACCTGTGATAAAAGAGTACCTAACTTTCCCCAATAACCGCAGCAGTCCCATTGGTTTTTCCCCATTGGTTCTGTTGGGATAAACCTGTGGAAAGTAAAGTGACTTTAAAAGATAAATACATGTACCATCATCCAGCTCTGCTCTTTGAAAACCTTTCGACAGGGGGCGTAGTGGACCTCGACTCGTTCGTCGATCCGTCTGCTGGACTGGCTCTCAATCGTCTGCTCCGAAAATGACGTCAGTCGTCATATATATATAGCACGTCACTACGCCCCATGCTTCAGTTCCTTTTTTATGTGAGCTTGCACGCTGCATAGGGAACACAACCTGAGTTTACTCGGTGGTTCTTTTTGTACTGTTTGTCCGTTTTTTCTTCAAAACCTCGACACAATGTCATCTGACAGGGTTTCGGCTTCAAGCGAGGCTCCGATTGCGAGGCCAATATGTCTGGCTGACCCCCACGACGTCAGTCTATGATGTCTGGGTGTTAATCACGAAACAGAGGCCTGGTTGTCGTGCGCAAAGATGCAGCCAATATCCCTACATGAAAGGGCTGGGAAACTGGCTTTGGGCTGACCATATGCCAAATCTCTGGCACGGTCGCTTGTCAGGTCTTTGGGGGCCGAACTGAGGAGCCCACTCCCAACAAGGGGAAGGAGCGACATCGCAAGAAAACCAAGAAACTGTCCCATTCCAAGAACCATTCTTTGTCTTCCTCACGGAAGAAGTGGCACTACCGCCATCAACGCAAGTCCAGCTTGTTGTCGGAACGAGGTAAGCCCTCAGCGGAGCCGACCACTCAGGAAGAGTGGGATAGTTTTAAAACATCAATCTTAGAAATGTTGAAGAGGCAAGCTACTGTAGGTGTGGCTGCGGCCTCTGACCAGCAAGCTTTGGCAGCAAAAGCAGCGCTGAGGGATCTTGGCTCCAAGCCAGCCATTCCGTCGACATCGGTGGCGAAAACGTCTTTGAGCGTTGCACCTACCAGGCATAAGTCGCCGAGGGCCGCAAGGCCGAGGCCCATGACTCCCATCGGTTATCTGAGCATCCCTCGGGCCGAATGAACCTTTGGCATCGAAAGCTTTGGCTTCGAAACGTATTCTTAAGCCCTCAGCACTGACAGTCGGGCAACGGTTCATTTCTGCCGCTGTCAAGATCTAGTTTCTTCAATTCCATGCATTCCATATTTGGCGTCGACCCTGTGTACATGGGAGCTAGCGTTGTCGATTCCCCCCCCACACCCTGACGACCAGGCTGATATATTGGCCCTAGCTCAGGGTATACGAGACGCCAGTGATCTGGATACTTCCCCAGACCTTGAGTTACAGCTGAACCAGCCCTATACCCATGCTAATATCAAGTTTAGGGATCTGATTCACAGGGTTGTTGACACCCTTGGCTTAAAGGCGTCCACCACACTTCTTCAGGGGTATGAGCTCACTGACATTTTGGACGAGGGTCCCACAATCAAGCATAACATGCCATTCAACCCACCCTCCTTATGGGGAAAGTATAGGTCGGCAAGATGAGACCCTTCTTTCGTCGTCATACACCCTTTCCCGGAAGGGTTGGTTATACAGGCTGCCACCATTTCCACTAGACCTGCCGCAACCACTCTGCCTATGGACAAAGAGGGTAATAAATCTAATGCATTGGCCAGAAAGGTGTACACCTCTGGTAGTATGCCGCTCAGAGCCACTAACGTGGCGTGTGGATTCACCAAGTACTCTTTTGGCCATTGGAAGGACGGATTTTTACAGCTGGTGGAGGATGCGATGAAGGTAGCCAGCAGTCATTACAAATTGGCCTTGACGTAGTGACTGCGTTGGCAGAGCAATGGGTTCAGCAGTTATGAGACGCCAATCCTATCTAAAAATGTATGGCTTCTCTCCAAATGTTCAAAACAGGTTGCTGGACATGCCCTTTGAAGGTGGCCTGCTTTTTGGGCAGAAAACCAATGAATCCTTAGAGAAATTCAAGGAATCAAAGTTGGCTGCTAAATCTTTGTGCCTAGCGGTGCAGCCGGCCAAACCTGCCTTCAGCTTCGCCTACCGGGGCAGAGGCTATAGACGTTATGTGTCCTATGGCAGGAAGGCACCGCTTCCTCAAGCCAGGCAAGGGCAGAGGCACTTCGCACGTCCTGGAAGGGGCAGAGGGGCCTCTAGAGTCCAGCAAGCAGCAGCAGAGTCACCCGCGCCCTCTAAGCCGCTTTGATTTCCCCTCCCAAAATGCACCGGTTGGTCGATAGTTGGTAGGGCATTGGCCCTAGTGGCAGGAAATAACTTCTGATGCCTGGGCCTTGCAGTTAACTCGGTGGGGTTATCGTCTGCCTTTTCTTAAAAAAAAAAAAAAGACCTCCAGACAGACTTCCACCTCCCCAATCCAACCGGAATAGGAGCTCCAGGAAGAACTGAGGGCCCTAATGCCGAAGGGTGCTGTTAAAGAGGTAACACCCAATCAGAGAGGGTCGGGTTGGTATTCCCAGTATTTTCTAGCGCCCAAGAAGGGAGGAGATCTCTGTCCCATCCTGGACCTCAGGGCCTTGAATTAGTTCCTGAGGAAGGACACATTCAGGATGGTGACGTTGAGAGAGATTCTCCATGCTCTCAACTACAGGACTGGCTGGTGTCAATAGACCTACAGAACTCTTATTTCCATGTGCGCATACATCTAAAGCACAGGACGTTCTTAGTGCTTGTCGCCTATGAGGAACCCAATCAGTTCAAAATGCTTCCCTTTGGGTTGACCTCCGCACCAAGGGTCTTCACCATGCTCATGCCTGGAGTTGCGGCTCACCTCAGGAGACCCGAAGTCTGTATTTCTGTATCTGGACGACTGGCTGATCCGAGGGAAGTCATCAGGCAGGTCTTGCCTCATCTGGAGGACACCTGCCTACTACTGCACAGGCTGGGCTTCTCACTTAACTTGAAGTCACATTTGACACCAGTTTAGTGGCTCCACTTCATCAGAGCAGTCCTAGACACCCGTGTAGGGAAGGCTTTTCCACCTGAGGAGAGAATCAGCAACATAGCCCAGATGGTGCATTTGTTTCAGAACCATGCCGCTCTTGCAGCGGCTTCCTTCCTCTGCCTCTTGCTTGTCATGGCCTCCTGTATTTTTCTAGTGCCAGAGGTCAGGCTGCGTATGAGATTCCTCCAGTAGCTCCTAAGGGACCAGTGGTCTCAATATCTGGGAGCTCTCACGGATCGCCTTTGTGTCCCACCAGGTAGTCTGTGAACTCGGCCGGTTGGAATAGGCACAGCAATCTATGGCTGGGGAACCCTTCTGGCCTCCTTGGCCCCAGAGCCAAGTGGTCACGGAAGAACCACTGAAGGGTTGGGGCGCCCACTGCGAGGACTTGCAGGTGAGCAGCCTCTGGTCTCCATCGGAATCTAAGCGGCATATCAAAAAGCTGTAGTTGCGGACCGTCAGGTTAGTCCTGAGGGCCTTTGCCCTGTGTCTCAGAGGGAAGCATATCCTCGTCCTGACGGACAGCACGGTGCCATGCATAACCTCAACAAGCAGGGTGGTGTGCACTCCCGTCCACTCTGCGCAGAGGCAATTCAGCTGTGGTTCTGGTTGTGAGAGAACCAAATCTCGGTCACCTTGGGGGATGCTCTGAGAAGGCAGGGCTCGGTCTCACATGAGTGGGAAGTATGCCAGGAAGTCCTTGAGGAGGTCTTTGCTTTCTGGGGTACCCCAGCAGTGGATCTGTTCGCCACGCAGTCCAACTGGAAGTGTGAACAGTTTTGCTCAAAGGAATTCCCAGCGAACGGTGCTCTCAGATCTCATGGAACTGACCATCTGTCGGCCTCACCAGTTGCCTCAGCGTCCGGATCTCCTAACCCAGTCAGAGGGTCGAGTCCTCCACCTGACCCTGGATTCCCTCAACCTTCATGCGTGGCTCTAGAGAGGTTGAGGTATGATGACTGGGACCTATCAGAGGAGGTACTTAAGGTATTGCTGGCTGCATGCAGACCACCTACTAGATCTCTGTGCAGGTGGAGAGGATTTGCAGCGTGGTGCAGGGAACGCAAGACTGACCCCATCTCTTGCCCCACCACCACTGTGATGGAGTTCCTTCTGGCAATGGCCTCATCTGGGTTTGCCACAGTCAAAGGGTATTTGGCGGCCCTGTCTGTTAGAGGTCCCCAGACCAAGGTTCCTTTTTTACTATTCCGGTCATGGCCCAGTTCCTGAAGGGCCTTCTCAAGAAGTTTCAGCAAACCCCATTCGTTGTTCCTGATTGGGACCTTAATTTGGTTTTGTCCTATTTGATGGGGCTCCATTTGAGCCTATGTATTGTTCTTTGCGGCTGTTGTCCCTTAAGACAGCCTGTTTGGTCACAATCACATCTGCCAAGAGGGTAAGTGAACTGCAAGCCGTGTGCTGCAAACCTCCCTTTATGACGTTTTTTTCATGAGAAGGTCTCTTAAGGTCAGACCCAGATTCCTCCCTAAGGTGGTTTCAGGATTTCATCTGTCTATTGATTAACCTGTCTTTTACCCTCCTCCACGGCCCTCAAAAGAGGATGAGCAGTTCCACTGCCTTGACCCCAAGAGAACGTTAAGCTTCTATGTTGCTTGCACATCTGGGTTTAGGAAGTCGGACCAGTTCGTGGCCCATTCCTTGTCTAGAAAAGGTGTTGCCATCACTAAACAAACCCTGTCACGTTGGATTATTTTGTGCATATCAGAGTGTTACCAATCAGCAGGCAAGGAGCTTCCAGCGGGAATCAGGGCCCACTGGACCAAAGGGGTCTCAGCCTCCACAGCACTCCTGAGAGGGGTTCCTATTAGGGAAATCTTTACACACCTTCACCAAGCACTATTCCTTGGGTGTTGCATGCAGAGCTGATGCAGGGTTCGGTAGGGCGTTTCTACAGAATCTACTGATGTGAATCTTTTTGCCCGCCTCCGTTATCCTAGCTGCTTGGGGAGTCTACCATGATGAGGAATCTGCGGGAGAAAAGCAGTCCCATTTAAGGAGAAATTACTCACCATAATGATCTTTCTATGGATTCTTCTCTCGCAGACGCCGCATCGACTCTCCCATCCATCCCTGCTGAAAGTTTTATGAGTTGTCGATTCTGTCCAAACAAGAAGGCATCTGGTGATGGATCTGGGATGACCGCTTCTGTCTCATTAAAACAAAAAAAAACAAAAAATGCAATCATTCTTGTGGGGATTCACCCTGTTGAATTGTATCTTTGTTGAAGTTTTAATGTCTGGTTAAGCCTTCTGTGGGTTTTCCTTCTGCAGCGTTCAATCGCGTGGGGGGAATGGAGGAACTGAACCATGGGGTGTAATGACGTGGTATATGTATGATGCCTGACGTCCCTTCCAGAGCCGACGATCGCACGCCTGACAAGATGGATCGGCAGCAGAGTCTAGGTCCACTATGCCCCCCGTCAAAGTTTCCAAACAGCAGAGCTGGATGATGGATATCTATCATGAGGAGGAATCTGCGGGAGAATAATCTATAGATAGATCATTACGGCGAGTTTAACTTCTATATACATTTTAGTATAATCATGCAGTTAACATGGTTACATTATTAATAATGGTGTTAATGTAACAAATTATGATATTCTAGTTTTGTTAGCAATAAAATATAGAAGTTTGTGTATGTATTTCTTGGCCTCTTTCCTGCATCTGTTTTCCTTCCTCCTTTCTAGAACCATATAGTCTTTATACTTCATATCAGGGTTTGTTCTCTGTTGGATTTGTGCAGGTGTTAGGGAAAACTAACTGGTTAACATTGACTATGTATATATGTGATTTAAGGTGTTTCCCTAAACTACTTGCAGTGCTCTAGATAAGATTTTGAAGTGGGAGTTTGTTACTCCCTATTAAAGTTTGGGGTGAAATTATTTTTTAGGGATTAAAAAAGTTAATTCCATTCCCTATGGAAGTATTTTATAAGCAAGTGAAAACGTTTTAACTGTAAAATGGAAATGTTTTGTAATATTTCTTTGCACATTAAAAGTTACAGGTTTACCTCAGCCAGTAATAGTTTCTTTCTGTGGTACTACGTGCACTACTGGTTCAAACATATCCATGGAGCTGTAGGGGTGAAAAGTGGGGCACAAAGTTTTACATGTTTTCCTTTTTTTGCTGGTAATGTGGACTCCCTATTTATATTTGTGGGGAGTAGTAGGCTATTTTTAGAGTGTAAAAGTGGCTGATGCACACCCTATCTGTAGGGGTTAATACTTGCCCGGTTTCTTTTTAACCCTTAATGCCATACTAACTAAATGGTTTGTATCGTTGTACAGTGTATTATGTATTGAGTACTATTTTAGTGTGTCTAGGTCTAATTGTACTTTGATAACTGTTAGAATGTATTTTCACAACCAGCCCTGTGTCAGGGTTCTGAGAGACCACCATAGCTTCTGAACCAGGTAATTGATTCTTGGGTCTAGCCAAACTATCAAGGTAGGTAAGCAGTAAGGTTTACTTCAGAATCTATGGGTGTAGTGTAATAACACAGCGAGCACCACACAGAGCACGCCAATGAATGAAATTAAACACAAGTACAAAAATACTTGGCCTTCAAAAACTATGCAGGAAAAGTCAAAGGTAAGTATATTTCTGATGTTTGTTAATCTGCTTAGAATCACATGCTGTGCATAGTCCGACATCCAGTGGTCACTGCGGAGTATTGCATTTTGTTTTTCGTAGTCGAAAAGGGGACGTCGACAAGGCGTGTCTGTAACACTATCCCTATAGTGACGTGCGGTGTACCCACAATCCCTCACGCGTTGAGGTCCCTCAGATTGTTTTTTTTTCCGCCCAGATATTGGTCGCCTTTACGCGGAGCTCCTCGAGAGACATTGCAAATTCATTTACTCGACCTTTGGTCATTATTTATTAATATAGATTTACATAAGATCCCTCCCTCGACGTAGCTGCAAAGCCTTTTCTCTGCTGAGTAAGAACTTCGACGGCGGGGACGAGATGGAGGAGATCTTTCGGCGCTGCCGAACACGTGGCCTGGCCTCGCCGGCCATAAGACAGTAGGGAGAGTGGGGTCGTGGGACATTTCATGTTTCTCTCTGAGAATACCTTTCCTTTTTCCCCTCCCTTTCCCTCAGGGTTGTTATCACAGTGAAAGGTTTCCTCAGCTATGGAGAGACACCCTTTAGGTTTTGCCCGCGTTGCAAGGGTAAGTTTACCTGGAAAGCTAAGACTTTAAAGGACCGCAGGGTCAAAAGGTGGGCGGCCC
The DNA here is from genome assembly GCF_040938575.1 of Ambystoma mexicanum. Classification (NCBI taxonomy): domain Eukaryota; kingdom Metazoa; phylum Chordata; class Amphibia; order Caudata; family Ambystomatidae; genus Ambystoma; species Ambystoma mexicanum. The sequence goes on from NC_090932.1 coordinate 1,305,231,677, forward strand.
ACGCCATGTCGAGGTCCGATTCCTCACCCGCCGCCACCGCTGCAGAAAGTGACGAGGAATGTGATAACACGACATCCGTTACGCAAGTCGTAGACCTCTCTAAGGAGCGCTCCCGCTCCTCGTCTGTCCCCGGCCCCGACAAGTTCGGCTCATGCCCTGCTTATGGGGGATAAACACCCCGACGACACTGACGCACACAAATAACACTCCCATAAACACATAACCCACAGCTCTTCTTCGTCAAAGACGAAGAAACCATCAGCGCCAACGGAGACGCAGGTTCCACCGGCGTCCTCCTCAGACCGTAAGAGTCTTACGCTCCCCTCGCAACCGCAGACGCGACCAGCGACTAGGCTTCCCCCAGATAAGGGCGCTACACCCAAACCGCCAGACGAAGCGCTCCGTCAGAGAGTGCCTGTCGCCGTAGAACGCGCGACACCCGTAACGTCAATACCAGAGCCCTCCACAGACAGATTAGTCGTCAAGAGCCTGGCGAGGATCGTTTCCGCCGATAGCCAGAAGCGGACGGCGAAAGATATGCTGAATACCGCTCAGAAGGCTAGAGAAACGCAGAAAAGGCCTGAAGGAAGGCAGGAACTGCCCCCTTCATCTAAAGGGACTCCTAGCCTACCAGAAGTCTTTTCAGACGGCGACGGAGACCTTCCTTCGATGTTATGGGAGAGGTCAAAGCGTTTTCAGGCCAAAGACCCTTTTTTCACCCCCCAGACCGCTCAGGGGTACCTCATGAGACCCTGGGGAGACTCCAGTTCTGTATGGAGAAGATGGAGAGGTTTATGGAGGCCCAAAACCTACCACCACCCAAGAGGGCAAGAGAGGGACCTCAGATGGACCCCAGGGCTAAATTCCCTAGGCTGTTTAATCCCTCCCAAATTGATATAAATGTATATGACCTCACTGAAGAGGACCACCAATTTCAGGAGGAGGATGAATTTTTAGGCAACGAAGAGGAACAAAACCTAGAGGAAGAAGGTTTTGAAGAAAATACAGATATAGGTGGGGGGGCTTCGGAGAAGACCCAGAGGTAGGTGCTTCACAACATTTTCAGACCCTGAGGTCCTAAACCTGTCCCCTCCCGAGGACTCGCCTAATTGGAACACGTCACCTATTGACGATCAACCTACATTTAATGCACTACTACGGAAAGCAGCAGCGCATTTCGAAATAGACACTGGGGAGATTTCTCCTGACATTGACTTTGTGGAGAAGGTAATCGAGGAGAAACCCCCTGTCAGCCTAACCATTCCCCTCCTCGCCTCAGTAAGGAGACAAATTATCCCTTCACTATCTACACCCACGTTGGTCAGAGGGGTCAACCAGAGGATATGATATGGCATTTGTAACGCACCTATACACAAGGGTTTCAAGGCGTGACGAGGCAGGGAGGGGGGAACAGGGGAAGACAGACAACGATCCTACTAGGCCAGGTGTCATTCAGATCGCGCAAGTGCAGGGGTAGGGGGAAGGGAGAAAGTGCAAGGTGAGGGGAGGGGGGGGAAGTGCAGGATAGAAAAACTATTCAGTCCCTCCCCTTCAGACCCGTTGTACGTCAGGGGTCACACTGTATCAGACTCCCTAGTGGTGACAAATACAAGGAAAAGAGCAGGGGTCCCGCTGTCTACCAGCGAAGCACCACCAGATAAGGAGGGCAAAAAATTGTATGCCCTGGGGAAGAGGATCACAGCCTCCGCTGCTTTTTCCGCAAGGATTGCAAACAACAATTCCTTGCTAGCAAGTTACGCAGACGCACAATGGAGCAAGTTACGTAAGGACGCCGAGGAGGTACCAGAACCCCTACGTACACGCCTTCTGGCCACGATTACTGAAGGGACCCTAGTCAACCAAAGCATCGTGAAAAACACTCTGGATGCTGCAGAAACGGCTGGCCGTTCCCTAGTCCAAGGAATACTCCTCAAACGCCATGTTTGGCTGCCTAATTCGGGGTTTAAACCTGAAACACAAGCATCTCTAATCAACAAGCCTATAGAAGATGCCAACCTCTTTGGAAAGGTGGTTGATGAGGCACTAGAAACGGCAAAGAAAGAGTTTGACACCATCAAAACCCTAGACCAGATTTCTAGGCCTCCTAACAAACGTGGCTATGGCAATAGGCGCTTTTTTCGAGGCCAACGCCAGCAGCAAAATCAGCAGCAGCAATACTCTGCAAACAACTGGTCCTCTAACCAAGGCACCAGTGGCCAATACAACCAGAGAGGACAACGGGAGAGGTTGGGGTTCTACCCCTAGAGGTTCCCAAGCCACCAACACCAAATGATTCGAAGATTCGGGTCCCCTCCCATGCATCGCCGGTCCGGGGCCGGTTAACATCCTTTCTTCCAGCATGGGAGGGAATAACTTCAGACCGCTGGGTACTATCAACCATAGCCCGCTGCTACTGTATAGAATTCAACAGTTCCCCAACGTACAGACCCGCAAGGGGACGACGCATGGCACCAGAACACCTCGCCATCCTTCTACAAGAAGTGGACCAGCTACTGGAAAAAGGAGCTATAGAGGTCGTGCCTCTATCTCAGGTATTTATTCAATGTACTTCCTTGTACCCAAAAAGGACTTAACCATGCGCCCTGTATTAGATCTGCACCCAGCGAACAAATTTGTCAAACCTCAAAAGTTTCGTATGGTGACCTTACAGGAAGTGATCCCCCTGCTATCACAAGGAGATTACATGACAACACTGGACATGAAAGATGCATACTTTCATATTTTAATGTTGCCAGCACACAGAAAATACCTCAGGTTCATGATAGAGGGCAAACGCTACAAGTTCAGAGTGCTACCCTTCGGTATAGCATCAGCACCGAGGGTATTCACGAAAGCAGTGGCAGCGGCCCACCTGCGCAGGTTGTCCATCCCAGTATACCCTTACCTCGACGATTGGCTCATAACAGGGGATTCTTACGAAACATGCTTCTCAAATACCCAAAAGACTGTAGACCTTTTGTTCCAACTGGGTTTCTCCATCAACGAGAAGTCCAGCCTAGACCCCAGCCAAGTCAAACAATTCCTAGGGGCTCTAATTCGAACAAAGGACAGCCTCGTCTTCCCCTCCAACGAGAGGGTCCAAAACATGCTGTTTCAGATCCCTCAATATGTAGCAGGTCGAGAGGTGACAGTACGCAAAGCAATGCGATTGCTAGGAATGATGGCGTCATGTATTTATTTGGTACCCCACGCGCGCCTGCGCCCAATGCAAGAGTGGCTCAACAGCCAGTGGTATCAGGCCAGCGGACAATGGGACGATCTAGTGGTGGTCTCGCAGGCCTTGGGTCTCTCGCTACTGTGGTGGTTGAAGGAAAACCTGGTAATATGGAAACCATTTGTCACCCCCGCAGTGGAAGCCACTCTAACCACAGACGCATCCCTCACAGGATGGGGGGCTCACCTATCCCACCAGACTGCTCACGGTGTTTGGACTCCGAGCGTAGCTTCCAAGCACATAAACTTACTGGAGCTACTTGCTGTGTTCAAGGCACTAAAAGCCTTCCAGACACACCTACAAGGGAAGACAGTGATGGTCCTCACGGACAGCACCACAGCCATGTACTACCTCAACAAACAAAGGGGCACTCATTCTCCGGGACTGTTCACGCTATCCCAGAACATCTGGAAGTGGGCTCTCAAACACATGTCCCTACTGTCACAACATGTACCAGGGGAACTCAATCTGCTAGCAGACGAACTAAGCAGAGACTTCCCTCTGCCCTCGGAGTACGAATGGCGTTTACACAAAGACATCGTCTTCGACGTTTTCACACAATGGGGATTCCCGGAAATAGACCTGTTCGCAACCCTGGAGAACTCACAATGCCTAGATTACGCCTCCAGGTACCCCCAGAACCAATCCAAGGGGAACGGTCTATCGATTCCATGGTCAGGGAAATTTGTTTACGCTCCCCCCTCCCCCCCCGACTCCCCTTCTCAACAAGAGCGTGCACAAGATGCACCAGGAACAAGTTACCATGATACTAGTGGCCCCTATGTGGGCCCGGCATCCATGGTTCGCTCATCTGATGGAGAGGTCTCTATCTCCTCCAGTGAAACTTCCCTGTCCGTACAATATGCTGTCACAGGACAAGGGCAGGACACTGCATCCATGCCCTCAGACCATGAACTTAGCAGCCTGGCTCCTGAGATCATAGAATTTGGACATTTACAACTCCCGCAGAGAAGCATGGACATCCTCAGGGAGGCTTGAAAGCCTAACACTCGTCACTGTTATTCACTGTTATTCTAGCAAATGGAAGAGATTTGTCATCTGGTGTAGAGGAAGAAACATCAACCCTGTTGACTGCTCTCCCACACAAATTGTTCTGTACCTGACCCTTTTACTGGACTCAGGTCTTAGTATCAATTCTATTAAAGTCCACCTAGCGGCACTTTCTGCATACACCACTTCCCAGCTTAAAGTGTCATGGTGGAAAGTTCCAGTTATTAAAGCCTTTATGGAGGGGGTAAAGAGAATACACCCTCCGATAGCAAACCCAGCTCTCGGCTGGGACCTAAATGTGGTACTTACCAGGCTCATGGGCTCACCATTTGAACCCATGCACAAGGCAACTCTTAGACCTCACTCTTAAGACCGCTTTCCTAATAACGATCACCTCCATTAGGAGAGTAATTGAACTACAGGCTCTTTCTGTTCTAGACCCCTTTGTAACGGTTCACAAAGATGGGGTGGTTCTACGCACACACCCAAGGTTTACACTGAAATTCATCTCGAAATTCCATGTCAACCAGTTCATAGAACTACCAACGTTCTTTCAAAACCCTTCAAATCTGGGAGAAAAAATCCTTCATACACTTGATGTGCGCAGAGCTGTCATGTTTTATATGGAAATAACTAGACCACTGAGAAAACCTAATCAGTTCTTTGTCTCGGTGGCAGCAGGAAGAGAAGGAGATGCAGGTTCAAAATCCACTATATCTAGATGGATTGTTCAATGCATCACTCTGTTATACTCTTGCTAAGAGAGAATACCCTTCAAGCCAAGAGCACACTCTACTCGAGGCACTGGGGCATCCATAGCATTCATTGCAAATGTTCCCCTTGAGTCCATTTGCAAAGCGGCAACCTGGAGTTCTGTACACACCTTTACAAAACACTACTGTCTAGATGCCCACTCTAGATCTGATTCCCAGGTGGGACAAGCAGTATTAAGACATCTTTTCTCTAATGTTCCTTCTCACAACCTACCTCCAACTCCGGGTACTGCTCGCTAGTCTATGCACAGCATGTGATTCTAAGCTGATTAACAAACCTCAGACGACCATGCATTACTTACCGTAAAAGCATTTCTGATGGTTGTATCTGCTTAGATTCACATGCGCCCACCCTTCCTCCCCGCTCGGATGGAAGTAACATGCGCCCCCCTCTTTAGGTAGAACCAATGTGTTCTATTGTCAAGTTAGTCAACCTAATATACGAGAGGACTATAACACCAGGGAATGCAAAGTATGCTACATACGGCTCTAATTCAAGTACTGTGAAGATGATGACCGGGAGTCAGAGGATCACTCTAGAGAACCAGAGTGAGCAGTCTAGCCTCTCATGGTATATGGTTGGTATATGATTGGCCGGGAGTTCAAAGGCAGCTCAGCTGAGACACGGAGAGAACTGTCCTCCGACGAACTGCGGGAGCCTTGCACTAGGTGAGCAGACGAGGGCCGAAAGGGAAGCCATGAACGGAGGAGAACCCGAACGTGGTCCAGGTTGGAGGGACTACTCGAGCTGCTCCCGAGTCGAACCTCTGGGCACCCCAGACACTGGCAAAGCACCCGGGACAGGGATGTGAAGCCGTTAGGAGTCGGGCGTCTGCAGAAGCGTTGCAGACACGGCTGGTTACACAAACGCTATTGGAGCCATGAAAAACGACGCAGCTGCTCAGGAAATGCTGGTATCTGCACGGAAGAGACAAACTGGTACGTGGGTTACACAAGAGGTGCGAGACAAAAACCTGAATTAACGAAGAGTAAGAGGGCCCGGGACCCTGTGAGAGAAAAAGATGGTCAATGAGAGAACAGTTGCTTGGCAGTAGAGTAAACCAAGCCGTTCACATTATTGAGAGTCTGAGACCTGCAGCCAAATGAGTTTGAGAATTAAGTGGGTCAAGAACCCTGCAACTGAAAGACTGTTTAAAAGGAATCATATGCTTGGTAGGGAAGCTTGCCAAGTTGTTGGGATCAAAAACTGTGAATCTGCGAAGCATATTCTTGTGAATTACCGAAGGTCATTTACCTAAGAAAATATGGGCCTCAAGAGCCCCAAAGGAAGGATAGTAGAGCAAGGAATCTAGGGTAAAGGAGCATGACCCTAGCCTGGGGCTCTTACATTTGTGAACATTGTTTTTCACCAGTTTTTATTACCCGACTGGGACCTTTTCTGTCAGTTGGAACTACAATGAACACTTTACTTTAGGAAGAGATCATCTTTGCACATGTGATTAAAGTTATTAGTGTTGGGGACAGAGGTAGGCTTGAGACATCAAGGCATAAAATAAGCGGTATCGCATCGCAATTTGCGATATAATAATGATGTTTTGCTGTGTATTTTAATAATCATGTTGCTCCAACTGCGATAGGATTTCCACAGCAAAAAGAAGGAAAAAAACAAAAGATTGTGCCTTTAAAGTTGTTCTCCCTCTGTGCACAGCGTGCACTGCAGGCGAGGCAGAAGCACCCGGGCTGGGCTAAAAACATTGTATCAATGTTATGTCAGCCCAGCCCAGATGCGGCGTCATCATGTCCGTCGTAAGAGGAGGATTTCAGCCCCCTCTCACACTCCGGCTCAACGTTCTCAGGTAAGGAGGCAGAGGGAGTCACTGTACAATGGGAGGTTTGGGTGGGGGAGCCGGGCCCTTTTGATGCAAATGTGTTTGGGTGCTGGTGTTAGTGTCTGACTATAATATTTCTTCCGCCTATTCGGGAGCAATATTATTCTCAGCCACTTGCTAAAACCAGCACCAGCAGTAATAACGCAGCCTGCTGATCACAGAAGGCCATGTGATCAGCAGGCTGCGTTATTACTGCAGGTGCGGGTGTTAGCAAGTGGCTGAGAATAATATTTCTCCCGAACGGGCAGGAGAAATATTATCGTCAGACACGAGCACCCGCCGCTGTAATAACGCAGCCTGCTGCCTTCTACGAGCAGGCTGCGTTATTACGGCGGGTGCTGGGTGTTAGAGAGCGCCTGCTCTCTAACACTGTCAGTTCAAATAGAAATATGCATATTTCATTAAATTGCCTTTTCACAACCATCCAAATTGCATAGGACAAAAGGCATTCGCCTTCCATAAAATCAACACGTTAAAATGTGTCCATGTAAACGCCAAGAACCAATACAAAGGTTTTCCCTGAAATTTGCAGTATCGAACTTGGATATTTCACCTTAGTAGTTTTTCATCAGGTTATGTAGTGCAGTGGTGAGTTGTCCAACCTGCAGACCTGATGGCTGTGGTTCAATGGGGCTGAGTCCACCCTAACCTGGGCAAAAAGAACTAAAGCAAAAGAAACGCATGTTAGCATTGAAAGTCGGAAAAAAAATGAAAGGTGAAGCAAAATAAACGTGCATTATTTTTCTTCACCTGCATTCTTTTAGCCAGCGTGCTGCAAGCGTTATTCATTGCTGCAAAGAAAGCAACACTCGGGCAGGGAGTCTGCGGCGGCGCAGTCCTGCAAGCATAACAAAAAAACCAAAAGAAAACAATCAGTGAAAGCTTTCCCCCCATCAAAATTCCTGAGATTCCAGGGTCTTTCCTCCCTCGCGTCTCCCTGCAAACTCCCCTTTACCCCCACCAGACCCCCTGTTCTTCATTTCTTTTGTTTGTCTCCCTCTTCCCCAAATGGCATGCACACACACATTAACTACCACACATGCCCTCTCCCTTCTGGCCTCCCACCCTCGCGCTGGTAACTCATGCAGGCACCCATCTTTCACATCCTCTTTCTCCTGCCCTGCACATTTCGTATCTTTTAACTGACCCTTATTTTCAACATTTCAACCTTCCCTGCGCTCATTATCACCCTCCCAGCATTCCACATACAGACACCCTTTCTAGCACCCTGCTTTCTCTCATGCACCCAGTTACAAAACACATGTACTCTCTAACAGCTTCTCACACACCCCTTCTCTTGCACTCTGGCTCTCTCCAACACCATCTCTCACATTCTTTAACCCTGGCTCTTTTGAAGCCTTGCCCAAACTCGTCTCTCGCACCATAATTCTTGACTCTTGCACCAAAGCTCTCGTTCTCGCACCATAGTTCGCACTCTTGCATCCTAGCTCTCACACTTAGCCTTCTCAACATGCACACTCAATACTCACACTTATACTTCAGAGATACATAGAAATCATTTCTGCGTTCTTGCTAATTCTACTTGGGGTACAGCTAATTCTGGTGACATTCAATATTTGTACAACATTTCTAATCAAATTAATTCATTTGCTAATCAAAAAGAATTTAATTAGCAAAATCTGCTAATCCTTTTTTGAAAAACTAATGAATGCCTTGGACATGATGGTGACGGACGTTTTCGTTTTGGACATCCTGCCAATTTAACTAGTTTTCATTGAATTAGGGAATCCCCTCTTAGGTTTAGAGATGGGGAGGCATTTTTCCAACTCTTTCTTGATCAATAAACTTTTCTGCCCAAAAATAGGCCACCACTGTGTCCGAGTCTTGCTTCTGGAACCTTACAATATATGCACACACACATTTTGGAGCGAGATCACCCACGCTTTTCACTAATAACCAGTGACATAGTTAGATGACCATGCCAAAGTAACACTGGGTTTCTGAGTTGTCTAAGTTGAAGAAAAATTCACAAGACTTCAAGTCAACAAACGCATTGTATGTGACAATTGGTAAAGAAATTCCCCAAACACAAATTTCATACATGTATGAATGATCACTCAATACATAAGAATAGAAAATCACAAAAAGTGCATACATAAATTACAAAAGCAAGATGCTGACCTTATCTAAGTAGAAAGGTTACAGGTTAAAACATAAACATGTATGTATCATTCAAACAATTGAATCCTAGAATCCTGTCTGACTGAGTGTTAAACTTGGTGTTAAATCTATGATGTGGAACCACAACCTTAAAACTATTTCAGTTGTTTTGAGTTCTTACTACGAAATCTTGATGATAGATTTTTAGGATTCAATTGTTAGTATGCTACATGTTTGTGTTTTACTGTGTAACTTTTCTAAGTCTTAAAGGTGCAGAAAAAGTATTCAGCGAAGCCAACGGGGAGTAGATGTTCCAGAATTATAGCACCTTGGAGGATGTCAAGTAAAGCAGATCAGCTGTACTATCCCAACCACACCACACTAGATCACAACCCCACTGATAATGACCAGGCTACCTATGGCGGGAATGGGGTGGAAACAGATATGCAGGTTCCCACCCCCTACTCTAATTCTTAAGAGAGACCACCCATAGAATCTTTAGAATCGTTGGGTCCACTTGGGTCACTGACCTGGGTTCAAGGGATCCAGGGCCATGGCTGCAGAGGCTGTTATCAGCTTCAGGATTGGGTCTGGCTAGATAGTTGTTTGGCCCTCTGATGAAACTGTTCCAGGTGTAGAAGCAGAACGTCTGAGGCACCACAGGACAGCAGTCACAGAATGTTGCACAATGTGCCTAGGTCACGGTAGATGGGCAGCAGCAAAGATCTCCCCACTCAGCGGGCGGCAGACAATACTCGTGACAATGAAGACACCACTCCAGCATGGCCACTCTACATGTAGGAGAGCATCATCTGAAGGAGAATTGGTTATGGGACACACATTGACGATCTGCAAGTTGCAACTCTGGTTGCGAACTGATGCACAGGGGAGACCTGGATGAAGCTGCACAGGCCTAGGCTGGGTCCTGGACACTTCCAAAGTCTCCTGAAAACAGGGTCTTTGTACAGGAGTTTGGAATAGTTGGTCCCACTAGCCCAAAGATTGAAGCACTGACCAGGGTCTTCCGTGGATGGTTGCAGAGAGGCAGGGCATCACTGGAACTTGGCTGAAGGCAATGCTTGTCGTCTTCAGTGGCTGCACCTCTTTTGGATCTTGGCTTGAGTCGATCTGCAGAAAGGCAGCAGTACTCCTCCTTTTATCCAAAATTTGGGCTGGGACAGCCCAAGCTCAACAAATGGCAGGTACCTGCCTCGTTCAAACTGGCAAGGGCTGTCCTGACGTGGACAACAACTTGCCCCACATCTGCACAGCAACAGACATGCCGTGGCTAGAATGTGGATTGGGACAAGGCAGTCCCACCCCCACATCTGGCCAGGATTCCCACACTGACACTTTTCACAGGAAATTCGAGCCAAAGCCTGGGAAAGGGCTTGTCATACAAGGCATTTCCTGGTATGAGAAGGCAGAAAGCAGGCCAAAGGAAACACATGGCACAGGCGTTTTGAGTATATCAAAAGTGCATGTGGTAAAAACGGAAGACACAGCAAAATGATATCTGCTGCTACCAGCCTGTCCTTGACACTTCATAAAAGTAACAAAAACAGTTACAAAAGTAAAAGAGAAGGGATACATAATAGCACTGCAACAGAAACTTCACAAAAAATATTAACGACTCTTTAGCTACCATCCTGGTTTCTCACCCCTCCCTCACTGCTAGGGGATTTCAATATCTGGTTCGACGTCCCACATAACCCCATGACACAACCCTTTCTGGACAACCTGGAATCCCTTCATCTGTCACAACTAGTATCTGTACCCCATACACTCTGCAGTCCACACCCTAGATGCAATCTTCAGCTCTCCTGAACTGATCACCATGTTCCCAGCTCTACCACTAGTCTGGGTGCACCATGCAGCCATCTTTTTCACTCTCTTGATCGTAGACCCTCCATCCTCCACGACAGCCCCAGGACCTCCCAGCCACTCCCCTCTATGGAAAAAGGTTAAAGTAACTCCAGACCTGGCAGATTGCCTGCATGAGTCCCTAGCCTCCCTTCCACTCGTGCCAGCTCTCCATAATCCACTTTGACTAATGGCTGTCAGAAGTTCTTGGCCCCCTCACCCCATCAGATCCATCACCAACAGACAAGGCCTCTGCCCCAGATGGTTCACCTCAGCTCTCAAATCTCTCAAAGCTCAGAATCACATCCTTGAACGCAGATGCCAGACCGGCCCATTGCTGAAAAATAGAACAATTTATGCCCAGCAGCTCAAAGCCTACAGGGCAGAAATATGGAAAGCCAAACTATTATTTTACTGGAATAGAATCGCCAATGCCCCCAACACCTGTAGGGGGTAGAATCACCAATACCCCTCCCACCCCCATCACGGCTCTCAGCCCCGTCCTACACTGTCGGTTTTCTTCTCCCCCACCCACAATGTCTAAAGCTAATAGCTAACACCTGGCCCTCAGGATTCCCTGGAGACCCCTGCCTTCCTACTCTTCTAAAAGAAATCTTATCCATAACCTGTGCTGGCAAGATCGCTAGATCAATGATCAACTCATCTCTCACTTCAGACACTTTCCCGCCAGTTTTTCAGACTTTGTATATCAAACCCCTGCTAAAATAAATAAACTTGAACCCCCCCCCCCTTCCGACCAACTACAGACCTATATGAAACAACCATTTCATAGCTAAACTAATCAACACAACAACCTACACCCAGCTATGCCTTTTCAAAGAAACCAACCTCCTCCTCGACGACGCCCAATCCGGCCTCGGACTCTTACGAGGCACTGGATCGTTTCTAGTCTCCCCCTCCGATGATATCAATGGAACCTCCGACTCGGAAGGCTGTGCTGCACTAATCCTTCTCGACCTCTTGGCAGCCTTAGATACCATTGACCACCCCACCCTCACGGACTTACTCCACTTTTTCGCCACCAGGGATACATCCTTGAAGTGGATCTCCTCCTTCCTCTCCAACAGATCTCAAATAATGCACATGCCTCGCTACCCCTAGACTCCCCGCCCTGTTACTCAGAGTACCACAGGGCACCTCTTTCCCCTATGCTCTTTAACTTCTACCTGAGCCCCCTCCCTGCTGTCATCCACTCACATGGCATGGCTTGCAACAACTATTCAGATGACACCCAAATCATCAAGATACCAAAGAACCCTTCCAACACCACCCCCGACCTCACATCATGCCTCACAGAAATCAACTACAGGATGACTAACCACCTTTTTTGAACCCCGCAAAATCGGAAATCATGATCTGCACAAAGGCTGCCCTCTTCCCTCCCAACCCACCCCTTGGCTGCCCTTGGCTGCCCTCTCCCCCTCCCAACCCACCCTTTGGCTGCCCTCTCCCCCTCCCAACCCACCCCTTGGCTGCCCTCTCTAGGCCCGCCCCCTCTACTTCCAACGCAGTAAAAGATTGGATTCACTAAGGACCCGACACTATCACATCGACTCAGTGTCAAAATATTGCTTTCTACACCATTGTATTCTCGGATGCATCTTCTCCTACCTGACCTTCCTACAGTCATTGCGATCACAGCTATCGCCCCTCATGCCTAGACTATGGTAACCCTCTATACCTGGGCTCCCCTGCATCACAACTCGGAAAACTCCAACGGGTTCAAAACACTGTAGCAAGGCTCCTCCTTGGCCCCAGAGAACACATCACACCCACCCTCTGTGTCCTTCACTGCTGCTGATCAGGCGACAATCCACCGTCAATGCAATGTGCATCAACCACCATGCTCTGCACAACACAGTGTCATGATGCCCGCTCCCAGGGAGCCGGTTCAAGCCCTGCGTCCCCGAAAGCGGACATCCAGTCCCCAAGGAAGGACCCAGCAACCCCATATAGGGGCCCTTTGGACAGTGTCCTGGCGCCTATGGCGCCAGGTTCATAAAAGACATCAGTCCTGGCGCCATAGGCCCGTCACGTCTGGGAACGAATCGATCTCGACGAGCGGCTCGCTCGCGAATACGATACAATTATTGCCTCGTACATGGTGAATGTTAAAAATCTAAGAACTAAGACATCTCCCCACGAGTGCTTCAAGTGTGGGCAGTCTTTTCATAACAAAGCACTTTGTCCCCTGAAAACGCTTTCCATGAGGATCCTAACTAAAATAAGGACAAAGTGATCCTTGCCAGTGAAGTTGTGGATTAAATATCTATGTATAACTCGGATGAATTTGTATCATCGAATGAATTACACTCTCTCTAGAGCAAACAAATCCACGACGTTCCATCCACATCATATAAAAGACCAAGTGTGAAGAAATCATATGTCCTGAAGATGGCCACAATACTTATTCCGGAATGGACATTTGAGGAAATGTCCAATTTCTGTGTAGGCCGAAACATGTCGACAACCTATGCCTCAGCTAATGTCTAAAGACTGACAATATAGCTCATGAATTTGTTCTAAAATAGGGTCATTGTTTGACACATTTTTGTATTCATATGTGTATTTTATGTCTTTTTAGCTCCCTGGTATTTCCCTAATACCTTGATGTAGGAATTGATTCTGTTTTTTAATATTTCTATGATTAAAAGTATTTTCTAGTATCTCCTCTGGGTGAATGCCTCTCCTGGTCTAGTCCTACATGTTTAATGGTCTTGTCTGATTTAGGTCTATGTGATCATTATATTTGGATCTCTTTGTATCTCTTGAGTTAGAGTAGTGAGGGGTAATTAATTCTCTGTGCCTTCGGCACCTTTGTTCTCCCCACTATTGGGTCCCGTTTGAGAATTTCTCCCCCGTGAACAAAAAATTTGGGACTGTGCCTTCTTTTTTGATTACTGGCGCCATAGGCTCCAGGCTCATTATGGAAGTGCTTGGGTGCACTTACCTGATGCAGACCATGCTGCAGGATCCCGGCCTCCTTGAGGCCTGAAAGGAACTAATTTACCTGTGGGACTAATTTACCATCCGGGCGTGGTCGGGGAAGGATACATACCTGGAACTTCTTCCAAGGCTATTTAAACCCCACCCGAACAGCCACACGTGCTTCGCGTTGTTCTGCATCTAGCAGCTGGACGCTCACCGTGTCTGCTCCTGCATCCTGACTTCTGCCACGCCTGCCAGCATCCTGGATCACCTGCAAAGGAAGAGAAGAAGAGAACAGAAGAAGGAAAAGTCCTTACCTGCTAAATCCGCATCCCGGAGACATCTCACCAACAATCCTGAAAAGGAAGACTTTTATTTAAAAGCTCATCGCGTCGACCGCTGCAGCGCCGCATTCCACTCACCTTTACAGGGCGCCTCCATGTTCAGCAGCGATCATCCGGATTCGCAGTCACGCCCCAGCGCCTAGGGAGAAAAAGACCAGAACAAAAGGTGAGAGAGAGAAGGGAATAAGGAAAGCTAAATCTCCATGTTAAGACTTACCTGTTGACTCATTCTCTCTTCATTTCGGGTCCGCGCCGCATCCTGGCATTTCCGGACCCCGGCCCCTAAGGGGAAAAAAAGACATCAGAGTTAATGAGCGAATGAAAAGAAATTACCAAAAAACGCTCATTAAAGACTTGCCTGATTTCTACAAGGATTTCACCTCTCATCTCGGGTCGGTGCCTGTTCCCCGGCATTCCGTACCCCGGCCCCAATGGGGAAAAAGACACTAGCATTAGTACATTAATGCATGGACACAAGGGGAACCTCTTATCAAAAAACCTGGAAGCCAAGGAAGTTTGGTTCTCACCAATCCGAAAATCCAGTGAAGTAACTGGATACCAACGCGCCCCTGCATCAGAAGCAGGATGGAGAGCTCGTCCTTCCAGACCCTAAGGTGAGACGATACGAGGAATCACAGAAGGGTTTTTAGGAGGATGAGAGGGGAAAGTGGGAGGGTGATTGCATTACCCCGCAGACAGTTAATCCCCTATTTTCGCCTACAGAAGGATACTTCTGCGAGCCAGACAAGCCAGATTTGGGGGGGCCCGGTCCAGTCCGTCTTCCGAACCCTGCGCATCACCTTAGAAGAGGTCACAGAAGCGCGAACCAGGCCAGCGCCTCTGTGGGAGTCAGGTGAGCGTTACACACAGGGCCAGAATGTCTACAGCTCAAGTTCACGCCCTACCTGCCTACCACAAACCTGAGATCAGGCACAGCTCTACTCCTTGTCATCCCAGTAGTAAAATAGACCAGAATAGGGGGATCGTCTTTCTCAGTCCAAACTCCCACCATCTGGAACTCTATTCCATTTAGCAGCTGCCGCATTGAGGATCACCTCGCTTTCAGGAAGGTGCTCAAAACCTGGCTCTTTCCTTCTACTCCTTGACTGTCCTAGCCCACCTCCTGGATGAACTATCACCCCAGACAGGTAGGTGGGGGCACTGATGAGACATTTGAGGAGACAACAAGGCAGTACTTAGCCTGCACAGAAAATATTCTAGCCGATCCATATGATCGATCTGCATACTCTCATCGCAACAGGATATCGGCCTTAATTCTCTGGTATGTATAACACTCTATCTCAATGGAACTTAGCTGTATCCACCCACACACGTGCAATAGGTCAGTACTCTAATTTATAACACAGGTCACCTCTGCCATTAGAATGCAGCTAAATACCATGAAAGAATTTGATCCAGTTGGGCACATAATTGGTCTCCTTGACTCGACAACTCTCCCGAAAGTCCATCACTGCACCCATTCACTAGCCAGATCTCCATGGGCCGCTAGCAGGAACTTGGCTGCCCCTTCCCACCTTTTGTGCTGGCTAAAATGTGCACTCTCATTCTAAAACCCAACCTTTCAATTTTCATACCTCTGACTTCGGTTCTCCAAGGGCATTCAGCCCACAGGGCTTTAAGGCCAGACCAATGGCATTAGGTGCTATACAAATGCAATAAAACATAACTTCACTGTAAGGTGATGTGTGTTACAGTAGCCAGGGGGACAGGTTCACCCTGTACTCGTAGCCATACAGGCTGACCAATGAAAGCGTAAAGAGAAAACAAAAAGACTTTACATATCTCCAAAAGCCAGAACAGGGTTCAAGCCATATCAAAGGTTGCGTGATTCCATTGATATCAATGGAGGGAACATTCTTTCACAACAACCCACCCACTCCCTGAGAGTGAAGACTTATTGTAGTAATTTAGAGAGTTTAGATTAACTTGATGGACAGACTGTAATGCTACTTCTGGGTTGGCCTTCTGAAACACCTCCGCGTGGGGTTTCTGCAAATGCTTCCTACCATACTGCCTCACAACAGACACCTGCATGGTCACTCTGCCTTGAGGGGTTTCTCTGCAGATAAGGCTGGCAGGTATTCACCCTCTCCAAAGAGCTTTTGGGTCAGATTTTCTCTGGTCCCCATGCTCCAGCCTCACTTGGAGTTGTAAGCAATGGCAGGACTTCTTTATTTTGGCTTGTGGCTTTGCACTTCCGGTACAGTTTCATATATGTATAAGCTAAAACACTACAAGAAAAATTCTCATCTGCTTGCTTCAACATATTCTTTGATTCCAAAATGTAGTCGCTTCTAGAATCCTCCTTCCCTACTACATTAAAAGAGGATCCATATTTGTTTTTATACAAGTGACGTACTTAAAAAATATATACTTTTAAAACGTTCACATAAAAACCACAACCCATATGCTCCACTCTCTAACCACTAGACATGCTCTGTCAATCTCAATAAATCATATCATAACCCGGCATCAAAACCATAATCGGGGCAAGATTTGTCTCCTTAGTGCTGGTTTGCTACTACATTTTAATCTCTGCATATGTGCAAAATGTTTTGGCACTAATGTATCATTTACTATCTGCTTTCAGGCACTTAGTTGAAAGCTTTGTTTTTTTTTAGTTTTCTATCATAACCTGCCAAATTTGACCAACAACTCTGCATCATAACTGCCCCACCCCAAATGTGAAAATTGCATAATTGTCATAAATCCCCATGAAAGTTGCAATGAAAAATATTAGGCAAACATTTTCACAATTTGCGTTAAACAGAGCTGACGACAATATCCTCAATATTTACTAAACTGAACAATATAACACTTTAAACCGAAGTGAATTTGCTATATTCAGTTACTGTGTAAAATCAGCAAATAATTATCCTGACTTCCAATGTTTGATGTGGACACATAACTAGATTTGTACCTCAACACTGTTATATTCTTATGCATTTTGTGCGCAAATCATATGTCTAATATGGAGGTGTGGGGAGATGTCCTACTGGGTACTTGTGTACACAATTTTAAAAACAAGCTGACGGCACATAGGCAGGTGCGCCGGCCCTTCTTTCTTGCTTGCCGGTTCCTTTTGCCCCCTTTTTTCATCCAACTGCATAATGCCTGTCGTGGTGGTTTTTGCTTTAGTCTGTCCACATCTATGCCCTGCTCTTGGAGTTGCAGTGGTTGCCACTCTTGAGGAATTTCTCTCTCCAGTGCAGACTCTCACCTTGCCTAAACTTTTGGGGTACTGAACGCATGTGGCGTCTCTATGTGCTCTTTGATTCCCATTTATTGTGCACTATCATGTCGCTGGGTTGACCGTTTTCATTTACCAGTAACTCGAACATACAATGTCTTTCTCTGAGGCAAGGCACATTTTGGTTTACGTCTCATGCTCCCGGAAAGGACATGTTCCCTGTGTCACAATCCATTGGGTGGGAGTCCTGGGATGTGCAAGCTCACCACTGGAGGCATCTCAGAGGTGCCCATTTGGCCTAAAGGTTCAGACCTTAACTGCCTTACACGCGGTTCAAGCCCCATCTTATTGAGGGGTCCGATCAGTCTACATTACTGGCTAGGTTCTCTTCCAGGCTTGCGTCTGAGGGTCTGAAAGAACCTATGAAAACCTTGAAGTCAAGTTCAGGGTTCTTTCTGAGGACCCTGCGCTAGCTTTCCTTCAGAGATAGCTGCTGTTACCACTTGCGGAAGATCTGCCACTGATCGATGGCAAACCCTTTCTGGGCATTCTGCACACCGCCCTCTGCCATTGCACATAAGACTACACAAAATGGCTTCTAAGTGCCTGCAACATGAAGCACTGCAGGCCTTCCCCAAACCTTTTGTGCCTTTGGGGCGAGCCAATACCATGTGTAGTTAGTGGCCATAGAAGAGCTTCCAGCGATCAGAACCTCTACAGGTGATATCTCCTGACGGACCTACTCTCAAACAACATATTGGGGTTGGGCTCCTCCAGGATGTGATGTACCTTGGTGGGTGGGGCCAATCGCTCTACCCTATGTTCTCCAGCATGGGGTCTGACATGGATTCACATGCTCATGAATATTCCCCGTCGTCAGGCTGGGAATCCTCGGTAAAGAAAAATCAGTATCAGTTTTGTTTCTGATCTGTCTTTCGTAGTAGTAACCAATCACTGATCTCTGTGTCATACTGACCACAGCCAATGACTGCCGTCTCCCTAAATCCCGCCTCTGGCAGCCATCTTCAGATTTTTACCGCACGTTCAAGTGTTGGGAGTCCTCGTGCTTAGCTCTCGAGCTTTTGCTGTGTTTTCGCGCTTTTTCAGGTGAATTTTCACATTTTTCGGTTAATTGAGCCTCAAGCTCCACCGTTTCTACTCCCGTTAACGTGTACCTGTTGCAGGATTTTCCTACGCCCCTCAAGGGTGAAGATTTCGTCGAATCAACCTTTTGGAGGATTCCAGAAGATTTGCGGCCTACTTCGAGATGGCCCAGGACGCAAGTTCGTCACCCGGACCCAAGCTGTTTCGCAGCTGCCCTGGATGCGGGCTGCAGAATGTGTTTAAGGAGGACGAACATTCGCAATGCCTCTGTCTTCATGGGGACAAGACTCATGTAGAGAAGGACTGCCAGTTCTGCAAGAACTTGTCGGAGCGGACCATGAGGGACCGTCGATCCCGTCTCGCCAGCTGGTTGGAGAAGGGCTCAACGGGTGAGAAGAAGAAGAAGAAAGGGTCCGAGCTGGCTTCTAAGTCCTGTGCGGGTGCCCCGGCGACAGGGGCCCAACACCAGGCCAAGCGCTGCGAGTCCGCTGGCTCCGGGAGCGCCGAAAGGTCGGGCTCTTCGGTCGCCAGGCAGGGCGCACCTTCCCCGGCACCGTCAACCACGAGCCAGCGCTCCGGTTCGGGGAAGAGGAAGTCCGAGACCCCGGGTAAGCTTCGGGAGAAGCCCCGTCCGATCTCGGGATAGGGGGAGCGAGGCGTCGCCCCTCCCCCTAAGGAGAAGGCCCGGGACGCACCTAAGGTGGTGAAGGCCCCTACCCAGCAGGCAAAGGCCTCTATCAAGGCGATCGCGGCGACTCTGGCCAAGCCGGCAGAGACCCCGCCAGCGGAGACTGCCTCCGGGACTAGAGTTTCCCTGCCGTCAAGGAGGGAATCCTCTTTTCAACCCATCGTCATGGCCACCATGATGGAAGAAGCGAGGGGGGGCACGGTAGCCTCCTCGAGCTGGGAGTCAGCCTCGGAGGAGGAACTGACCGAGGCCGTGAGGAATCTCGAAGTCCAATTCGAGAAGGTTAGATCCCGGAAGGAAGATCCTCGGGAGATAACCGAGGAAGACGACGATGGCGAGGAAGAGCAGCCTTCCCTTCCGGCGCTGCCGGAACCTAGGCCTCAGGATAGCTCGGCGGCCATTTTGTCTGCGATCCAGTCCTTATGCTCTGAGATAAGGACGAGATTACCACGGCCCAGGCCGGAGGACCTTCAACCTGGCCCGTCGGGAAGTCCTCAGAACAAACAAAGGAGGACCCAACCCTCTCCTCCACTCGCCCCAGTAAGGCCTACAGTTACCTCCTTATCCTCCAACGAGTCGGGAGATGACGGTGCAGTGGGCTCGACAATAGGTTCTGAGGACGACGACGGAACGGGTCTCCCGTCGCACGGGCCTCTCCGCCCGACGAGATTGGCTCATTCCATGCCATGATCGCCAGGGCGTCCGAATTGTTCCAGCTCTGCCCGGAGGAGCAGAAAAAGGAAGGTTTCCTCTATCAGCACCGGGAGGCCAAGAGGAAGACTGTCATCGCGGTGCCTCTAATCGATGACATCTGGGAGGAGGGCCTGTCGGTACTAAAGAACCCCTCCACGGCACCAGCCAAACAGGACCGGTACGAGAAGAAGTACCGGGTCTCCGAGACCGCTCCCCTGTGCCTCAGGGCCCAGCCAACGCCAGACTCGGTCTTCTCGGCGGCGGCGAAGAAGAAAGCGGCGGGATCAGGAGCCTCAACGTCGAATTCCCCTCTGGATGGCGAGGGTAGGAAGTTGGACGCCATGGGGCGACGGGTCATTTCGTCAGTGGCGACGACGATCAAAGAGGCCAACGCCATGGCGATCGTGGCCTTACGACAGGGAGCTCTGGTTTAAGATGGCCCCCATATTGGACTTCCTACCGGACGACAAGAGGTCCGAGGCCCTCGAAATACTTCAAGAAGGCGAGGTGGCGTCGGGCCACGCCATAACGGTGGCAACCGATATTGCCGATACCGGGTTCCGCCAGCTGGGCAACAGAGTTTGCCTACGACGATGGGGTTGGCTCCGGGCGACCGACTTCCGTCAGGACGTCCAGACCAGGGTGTTGGACATGCCGTTCGACGGCAGCAACTTGTTCAGGAAGGCGGTGGACTAATCCCTCCAAGCCATAAAGACGGACACGGAGACGGCCCGCGCCCTAGGAGCCCTTCAGCAACGAGGCCTCCAAGGGATCCAGCGGTGGCTCGTCGGCCTACCGCCAGGCGGCACGCTCCTCGTCTCAGGAGGCCTACAGGGGTCGCGGCAAGCAGGGAGTGCCTCGCCGCCGTCGGCAAGGTGGCCAGGGCGGCAAGGCCACCACCTCCAAGCAGGACTGAACCGGCCGTGGCCTCGGGCCCCCACCGAAGCACCCTGGTGGGAGGCCGGCTGACAAATTTCGTCGGCATGTGGAAGTCCATCTCCACCGACCATTGGGTGCTGGATACCCTGGCAAGAGGACACTCTATCGAATTCCTGAAGAAGTGCCCTCACGTTCCATAAGCTCGTCCCGAAGAGGCTCCGGGTTGTACTCAGGGTACTTCCTCGTCAGGAAGAAGACCGGCGGCTGGCGCCCCATCCTGGACCTTCGTCGTTTGAACAAATACATCAGGTCACAAAAGTTCAGGATGGTCACCCTCCAGCACGTGCTGGGACAGCTGGAGGAAGGCGACTTTCTATCGTCGTTGGACCTGGAGGATGCATACTTCCACGTTCCCATCCTCAAAAGTCACCGAAAGTTCCTCAGGTTCGTCGTCCAGGGACGCCACTACCAATTCAGAGCACTACCGTTCGGATTGAAGCCGGCCCCCATGGTCTTTACCAAGTGCCTAGCACCTGTGGCGGCATGGCTGCGCCTGCAGGGGTTTCACGTCTACCCCTACCTGGACGACTGGCTCATCCGCTCGAGGACGAGGGAACTCGCCGTCAAACACACTGCGAGGACCGTCCAGCTACTCACAGACCTGGGATTCGCCATAAATTACCCAAAGTCCCACCTGGTGCCGTCGCAGGTGGCCCTGTTTCTGGGAGCGAAGCTCGATACAGTGAGGCGCCTGGCGGCACCGTCGGAAGAACGGACAAAGACCATTTTGGGAAAAGTGCAGTGCCTGCTAGCCACGGACGTGGCCAGGGTGAGGTCCATCAAGTCCCTCCTGGGGATGATGTCCTCTTGCATCTACCTGGTGCGCCTCTGCAGACTACGGATGCGCCCTCTTCAAGAATTTCTTGATGCCCGTTGTATGCAGGCGACGGGCACCTTCGAAGACAGGGTCCCCCTCAACAAGGTGTTCCAGCGGGCGATTCAGTGGTGGTGCGTTCCAGCGCACCTCACGGTGGGCAAGGACTTTCAGACACCGGCGTACCAGGAGACTGTGACGACAGACGCCTCCTTGGAAGGTTGGGGCGCCCACACTGGAGATCTCCACGCAAGAGGCCTCTGGCTCCCGGAGGAGAGGCTCCTGCACATCAACATCCTGGAACTCCAAGCTGTGTTCTGGGCTCTCAAATCGTTCCTCCCGTCGCTCAAGGGCAAGGTGGTGCAGATCTTCACGGACAATACCACGACAATGTTTTACATATGGAAGCAGGGAGGCACCAGTTCCCCAGCCCTATCCAAGGAGGCACAGGATCTGTGGCACTGGGCGGTCGCCCAGGGGATGTTCCTGGTTCCCTTCCACCTGGCAGGAGAAAGAAACACCATCGCCGACTCGCTCAGCAGGGAGCTGCGCGCGTGTCACGAGTGGGAACTGCGCCAGGATCAGGTGGATCAACTCTTCTGACGATGGGGCAAACCCCAAATCGACCTGTTCGCAACAGTGACGAACTCGAAGTGCCAGAGGTTCACCAGCAGGTTTCCCCAGCCGAGAAGCATGGGCGATGCGTTCTCGTTCCCCTGGGACGGCCTATACCTGTATGCGTTCCCTCCGTTGCCGTTGCTGCTTCGACTCATCAACCAGCTCAAGATGTCCCGGTGCAGGA
The DNA here is from genome assembly GCF_040938575.1 of Ambystoma mexicanum. Classification (NCBI taxonomy): domain Eukaryota; kingdom Metazoa; phylum Chordata; class Amphibia; order Caudata; family Ambystomatidae; genus Ambystoma; species Ambystoma mexicanum. The sequence goes on from NC_090932.1 coordinate 1,305,254,074, forward strand.
TGATCCTCGTCGCACCGGCGTGGCCGAGGCAGATCTGGTTCCCGGACCTTCTGGACTTGTCAACATTCCCTCCCATCAAGCTGTCGGCAGACGCGGATCTTCTCTCCAGAGAAGGAGGCGCCATCTTCCATCACGACCCGGCGTCGCTGAACCTGCAGGCTTGGCTCCTGCAGCGCTAGAGTTTGGAGGGTACGATATACTGGCCGACTGCAGAGAGGTTCTTGCAAAGGCCAGAGCGTCCTCGACTCTCAGATGCTACGGTCACAAGTGGAAGAGGTTCTCTATCTGGTGCCGAGCACAGAAGATCAACCCTCTACGGATTACGGCCCCTCAAGTGCTGCCATACCTGCTATCGCTGGCAAAGGCTAGGCTAGCCCATGCCTCCATTAAGATTCATCTGGCGGCGATCTCTAGATATACCAGAACCACAGGACGGACGTCCCTGTGGTCCCATCGACTGGTAAAAGAGTTTATGAAAGGACTGTTCCGGTCGTTCCCGCTGGTGAAGGCCCCGGCACTTAACGTGGTGCTGACCAGGCTCATGGGGCCCCCATTCGAGCCGATGCACTCCTCACCGATGAAGGTTTTTGTCGTGGAAGACTGCATTCCTGGTGGCCATTACCTCCGCACGACGAGTGGGAGAGATCCAGGCCCTATCCTGCAAAGCACCGTACTTGACTTTCCATGCCTCGAGGGTGGTGCTTAGGACGCACCCCTCCTTTATGCCCAAGGTGCCGTCGGACTTCCATCTTAACGAGCCCCTGGTGTTACCTCTTTTCTTCCCGTCTCCTTTGTCGCCGGCCGTAAGGACTTTGCACTCGCTGGATGTGGATAGAGCGCTGAAGTTCTACGTGGACCGCACGAAGAGTTTTCGGAGGACATCACAGCTATTCGTGAACTTTGGACCTGTGAATCAAGGGAAGGCTCTCTTGAAGTCTATTTCCAGATGGCTCTCCGGCTGCATCATGCACTGCCACCGGTTGGCTAACCGACCGCTGCCAGGCCGTCCGAGAGCCCATTCGACCAGAGCGATCGCTGCTACCACGGCGTTCCTATCTGGTGTGCCCCTGCTGGACATCTGCAGGGCTGCTACATGGAGGTCGACGCACACCATCACGAGATTCTACTGCGTCGATCGGGATTCCAGGGAGGGGTCCAGGGTCGGCCAAGCAGTGCTGCGCAACCTGTTCGCTTAAGGTGAGCCTGGTGAGGAGGTAAGAGATGCTTAATGTTGAGTTTTTTGTATTGCTTAATGTTGAGCCTTTTGCCCCCCCCCCCCACGTGGTTGTGCATGTGTGTACTGCTATGTATTCTTACATTCATGAGCATGTGAATCCATGCCAGACCCCATGCTGGAGAAGGAACAAGTTACTTACCTGTAACTGTTGTTCTCCAGCATGGGTCTGGCATGGATTCACATGCGAACCCTCCCGCCTACCCCTCTGCGGCTCTTCACTTGGTCATACTGCCACTTCACGTGCTACCAAATCTGAAGGTGGCTGCCAGAGGCGGGGCTTAGGGAGACGGCAGTCATTGGCTGTGGTCAGTATGACGCAGAGATCAGTGATTGGTTACTACTACGAAAGACAGATCAGAAACGAAACTGATACTGATTTTTCTTTACCGAGGATTCCCAGCCTGACGACGGGGAATATTCATGAGCATGTGAATCCCTGCCAGACCCATGCTGGAGAACAACAGTTACAGGTAAGTAACTTGTTCCTTACTTTGCAGTGGTATTTACCCCATTCTCCCACATAGCTGAAATACAGCTTTTGTGGATTCTGAGATGTTGACCTATTTTGGTGGTTGTCATATTTCTGCTTTTTGTTGGTAGACTACCAAATAGACTGATTTTGTTTTGGCAATTGTCCAGCGATGGGATGTCTATAAAATCAGGGGGTTTCACCTGCTCCTGACTGCCGGTCTGCCCCTGTGCACACTTATGTGTGGTAGGGGCATGACAGTTTGATTTAGAAAGAGTGCTCTGTGCAGTCAGAGCAGTCTTTTTAAATCTGTCTTTTTTTCTAGGCGATGAATAGAAAAAGACCTATTCACTTAAGTCCATTATGGTGAACAGGAAAGACACTGATGTCTAGCCAAACCCAGCCAAGGTAGAGTAGCAGAGTTTTAGGGCTTAGACTATGGAGGATGTGCGAGTGGTTTAGGACTACGACACACACTGAGCACATCCAATAATTCAAGGTAAACGGAATACACAAATATTTATTAGGCCTTTAAAATACACTCTAAGCAATGAAAACCTTAGGTAAGTATTATCACACAACTACAATCATGTACATATACCATTGGGAGGTCTGCTAACCGAACCCCAATACTTTGTTTAGAAACAGTTCTGCACTTATTAGCAAAGTCGAGGGCAATACTGTAAATAACTGAAAGTGGAAACCTAGCTCTCTCAGATAAACCCTAGTTCTAAAAGTATCCATTGTCGGTTCTTTTCAGCCTCGCCCTCACCATGCAATGTTCAAGCTATCTCTTCCTTTACGTTCTACTTCTCTATGCCCTCGCCTTTCCATCTCAACTCTTTCCATCACTCTCTTCTCCTCCTACCCCGCCTCTTACTCCACTACTCTCTCCATTCACAAAACCTCCTGCAACCCCAGCTTTTAATACACTTCCTCTTCTCGCATATACCCCCAACACCTCTCTATTTCTCACTCAACGTCGCTGTGCTTCTACATCTTTTTCTATTGCTCTTTGGAATACTGTCTGTATGGAATTTCATTTACCTCTGACTTCTTCCTTTCTCAGTCTCCTCTTCTTGACCTCATCACCCTTACCAAAACCTGCATCCCTCACTTGGATTCTGCAACCCTTGCTGCCCTTCATGACACTGCCTACACCTTCACACGCTCTCCCCGCCTCACTGACAGGGGTTATGGTGTAGGTCTGTTTTAATCTTCCAAACTTCCTATCTCCTGCTTCGTCCTCACCCTCCATCTATTACTACTGTTACTAAGCACACATATCCCTCCTTCACGCTCTGACCTACACCACTTCTTTTTCACCTCCTGTGCTGAACTCGCCTTTCCATCCATTGGAGAAGCCTTCACTAACATAAACACTGCTCTCTACACTTCCTCCTCCTTATGCTACCCTCTTTCCACATTTGCTCCTAAATCCTACTCTTCAGAGCCCTACACTTACCTGCATCCTCAAAACAAAAATGTGGAGAAAGCTTCACACTTGGCAAAGGTTAACACACTCCTCCGATCTCCAACTCCTACCTAATTCCTCTTCAAAACAAATCCTCTGCCCGTGACTTCTATTTCTCTCATTTCATCTCAATCCTCCCAACCCAGGTGCCTCCAAAAATCCCTAAGCTCAATTCTCTCACCTGAAAATGCCTCCTCCATCTCCTCCATGTTCAGCAAATGATCTTGCTCTCTACTTTGCTTCAAATGTCTACCTTTCGCAGTACCCTCGCTACTTACCTTCTATCCCCCCTGCTCGCTTTTCTCCACCACTCCTACCCTTTTCTTCTGCTACTTTGTCTTCCTTTGCCCCACCAACCCTGGTGAGATTCTTGCCTTATTCCTCATCCTGACCCTTCCTGTGCCCCTTCTGTCCCTGCACATTGTAAAGCATATAGATCCCACTGTTGCTCCACATCTTACTTCCCTCTTCAACTCCTCTTTTCGCCTTGTAACACTTTTGTATAGGCGCATTATATATGCGATATATCATAATGCTACTTTTATGTCATCCTATAAGTCAGCTACTGTAATCCCTCTCCTTAAGAAACCAGGTCTCGTTCCGAACTGTCCTTCCTTCGTTCGTCCTGTCTATCTTGTACCACACCATTTAAATATTCTAGAGCAAGTAATATTCAATCCGACTCACTGAGTTCTTGATACGACCTCTGCATTATGACAAGACAGTTCTCCTCAATGTCAGCAACTTAATCTCTTCCACACGTAATGTAAACCATTCATCCATTCTTATTTTTCTCGACCTCTTTGCTGCCTTAGGTATTGTTGACCATTTCTGACCTTCTGTACATTACCTCTCCTTAGCATCATATATGAGGCCCTTGCTTGGTTTGTGCTTAATACCTTGTCCCTATAGACCTTACTCTTGGAATTCCCCAAGGGTCTGTCCTTGGTCCACTTCTCTTCACTCTGTATACTTCAGCTCTGGGCACCTCCTATCAACTCTTTGCTGACGACACTCAGATTATCTTCTCCCTTCCCTCCTTATCTGACGAGCTGTTGTCAAAAAGTCTATCTGTCTCTCTGCTATCAAATATTTGATGGCGTCTCACTCACTGATGCTCGACTCCATGAAGACCTGAAGTTCTCTACTTATCAGCCAAACAGACTTTGTTTTCCTCTTCCCCCTCTTATTCTCTCCTGAGTACCTTCCTTACTCGGTTTCCACTCGTACCTTTTGATGTCCTCTTTGCAGAGGCGCCACTATAAAAAGGCTGGACCCCCCCCACCGGCCTGCCTGCCTCTTAGGTGTTTGTTTTGGTGTGCCACCCCAGTGACCTCATCGGGCCACCCCTATGAACAATTTCTGGGGGCACCTCTGCCTCTTTGACCCATCTTACAACTTCTCACTCATCTCCAAATCTGCCACTGCAACCAGCCTCAACCATCTTCCTTTCAGCACTACTAAACAGTTCCTCTCCTCCTTAGTCCTTTCTAGCTCTGACAGCCTGCACACTTTTCAACCTTTTTCTCTTTACCTCTACCTCAGATTGGCTGGCTAACTATGAAACAAAGTTCCAAGTATAAACTGCTCATCATCTTCAACACAATCCATGGTCTTGCCCCTCCCTACCGATCTGCTCATCTCGCTTCCTACACTCCCCCTCGCTCGTTACCATCATCCTCTGCTCACCTCCTTGCCACTACTTTAGCCCCCTGCTATCCCTCTTGTTTCTGCTCTCTACCTCTCCTACTCCGAAATGCTCTTCCTCACCCTCTGCATACTACTCCAACTCTACCACTATTTAAATTTTACCACAAAACCCTCCTTTCTGAAGAACCGGTTTCCTAGCACTCTGCATTACTCCACCCTGCTTTCATCTCTCCCTACCCTCACCGACAACCCTACAGCTCTTTTCCATCACCCCTCCATCCTTAATTTAGCACTTCTGCCATCATCCCATTCCTATGTTATTCTGTCCTGTCCTCGTCCCTGGTTCGGTTTGTTTCCACCTTTCCCTGCAACAGCTGGTCTTCATGTCACATTCTCTCACCCCATGTTCAAGGACCTATGTCGTCCGCTCTTTTATCAATGCAAGGTTTTTTTTACACGTGTTTGTGCCAGAAGTGCATTGTTTTCCTGTGATTTCTAGAAATGAACATTAAAATAAAAAATAATCAATGAGTCCAGCCCTGCTAAGAATTGGGACCTGGTGCCATGCACTTTGGAGGAGGAATTATTATTGGCTTGTGAACAAGAGCTGCCGAAGCGAACAGTTGAGAGTAAATGTTCCAAAAGACCTCCACAGAACAGGCGACCTTCAGGACATGGTGAAGATGGTTTGCAGTGGGAGCCATTATGGTCAGGCGGCGACAGGCGATCCTCTTGGTGTGAGCAAAGGCGCAGACCCTGCACGGATTCTTCAGTCAGCAAGGATGAAACTCCAGGAGCAGGCGTCTTGTTATACAAGCTGAGGACACACGAAATTCAAAGGATGCACTTGGAACGCGACATTTGTAGCAAGGTAACCTAGGAGAGAGCTAGTCAGTCCACTGGTTGATCCAGGGACCCCTCTGAACGCTCAGACGGCACAGATCCTTGAACAGGGATAGTGAAAGGTAGTTCCCACCAGTCCAGGTGTCGCAGCACCAATGAAGGCCGCCTTGAAATCAGGAGAAAAGAGCAGGGCTTCACCTGGACTTGGCTGGAGGCATTGCTGGTGAGCTGCAATTGTCGTCCTTGGGTTTTAAGCAGGCTGCACTTCTTCATAAGGGTTTTTGCTCCAACAATGATCTATCAAACAACTTCCAAAATCTTCCTTTTATCATGGATATTGACTGGAGTTGCCCCCAAGTCCACCAATGATAAGGATCTACACCATTTAAACTGGCAGGCGCTGTCCAATCATGGACAGCCTCTGTCCATTACATATTCCCAGCAACAGACACTGTGGCTCGGATGTGGATTAGGTCCAGACAGACCCAGCTGCCACCTATGGCCACAAACACAGACCACGACTTTCCCCGGGAAAGCAGGAGCTTTGATCGGGAAAGGACTTTCCATACATGGAAATTCTGGACCCGAGAGGGCAGGAAGGTCAAACTACAAGATGGACAAAGGACAGGCACAAATCTTGGTGAAAGGCCATTTTGGGCTATATAATGGCATTATGCAGTAAAAATGCAAAAGTGCTTAAGTAAGTAGTTAAAAACCTAGAAGAAAAATATCCGCTACCAGCAGCCCAACCTGGACACATAATTGTAACCACAAAGTTACAGAAGGAAAAGTTATAAGGATACAAAATATCCAAACCACCTTTTACTTTAAGGTGATGTGTGCAGCTTTATAAATACATGAATTCCACTAACGGAGACAGGGCCTCCCAATACTGCTATTCTTATGGACTGATCAGTTTCCCCATAAAAGGGAGTACAAAAACAAGGGCAGTAAAACTGAGGGCTTTACTTACCTCTGAAGAGTCAAGTCAGGAAGCAGATAATAGTAAAAAGATAGGTTTTCCCATAGATTTTCATGGTAGGAAAGCAGCAAAAATAAAATATTTCCTTACACCGCTTCCCTGACCCAGTCTCTCGCCTCCTACACCATCCTTCCCTCAGGGGCCCATTCCCTCAAGCAGGCAAAAATACCCCTCTGAAGAAGGAAGGCTCTTTTGCAGCAAGGTTTATGCAGATCACAGCTACCCCGACCATGAAGAAATTCTTTAGGGAAATTGTCAGAGAAATGATCCTTCTGATTAGACCTATCATCTGAGGTGCAGGTTCCTTCCACAGTGATTCGATTGACCTTGATGGCCCCTATCGTGGAGCTGTCTCTACTAGGCACTTTTTAACCTCCACCTTTCCATCTGGTGGCATCAGCGGAGGAGGCACCTCCAGGTCCACCCAGTATGCTCCCTTGAGTTATTTGCCCCACAACGTGATAATGAGGAGACTTCTTCCATGAGAGGGTTATGGGCATAGTGGATTGTTTGAACCAACAGGAGGTCCCAATACCCGTAGATAGCGGTTAGATTCAGGAATACATTTCAACCGGATATTATCTCGGAGGGCAGGAGATCCTGGGACATGCCGAGTTCTGGACGAATAGTACAGGCTCATAAATGTAGTGAAAGTGCATAACATTCATGGTGGATCTGAAGGACGAGTTCGACACTTTGAGGACATTTTTATACTAGCTTTACTAAACTAAAAAATAAGGCTGATCATTCCCTATGACTAAAGGTAATACCCTACCTGTCTAAAGAAACGCAGAATGTCAGGAAGTCCAAAGTAATTGTCCTCCATTCAAGTTAACCCTCTCTGACTCTATAAGTAAAGTAAATCTAGGCCAAGCAAATTTCTTCCCTTTGTCTTCTCTTTATCCAGGTTTCTTGTTGCACTATATATTAAGATAGTCCATTCTGGTAGTCTATCTTATTGGATTGTGTATTTCTTCAAGACCACTTTTGGCTCTCGACATTGCTATGGTGCTCTCTCTGAAGTAGTTTTCCCTGCAAAAATGTCCCCTCTTCTTGGTATCACATACACGTTCTTCACAATTTTTTCTGGATGCAAAGTATCTTTATTTCCACTCTTTTAGGCTTTCTTTGTCCATTATACTCTCTGGGACTTGGGGATCTTATATCCTCTTCAATTGGGAGCTTATCTTTCCTTTCTCGTTATATGTATTAGGCCTTTCCATCTCAAACACCTCAACTTGGCACATACATAGGCCTTCTTCCCATGGTTTCTGTTCGCCACCTGGCCTGTTTAAATGTCTTTTCACTTGTTAACCTATTTGGGTCCTTCCACACTATTTTGATCTCAGTACTGGGACGAGTTTCTGTATCCATAAACTCCCGGCCTTTCTTTATCAGAGGATTTATTAATAGTTTACTTTTGATTTTTACAGTTCCAGCCATTCAGCTTTCTGGTTATGGTTTCGCCCTTAATACTAGGACCAATTACTTCATGTAAATGATTTCCTGGCGGCGTCCTCCTGTTCCTGAGTCCTCAGTACCTGATGTGGATAGGGGTTGCAGAGTTTGGCTCTCGCTCGGGTACTGCTTATCGCTCTCTTCGCTGTCCTTCGGTCTCCCCTTCTCTGCGTCAGATGTCTACTATCTGCATACGTTGGTGCTTGCAAGGGGTTCAGACTTCCTGTTGCGGGCTGTTCTTCAGGCGTTCTGCCCACCACTCTATATTTGTGGTCGTGCCACTACAAAGGACCCTTTCCTTCGCTTCTAGTTTATACAATTGTTAATGTTGTTCAATAATTATAATGCGCATCACATCAGCAGACCTCAGTGTGCAGGAAGAGGGAGGCAGGTCATAAGGAGGGAAAGAGATCAGACCAGGGATCCAACAGAACAAGCAGTACCAGTCATTGGAATTAAAAAAGTATGTTTTTAGTGCTTTCTTAAAACTGGTAATGCTGGGAAGGCTGCCAATGTGTGTGTGTGTGTGGAGGAGGTACCATGGTGTGGGGGCATAAACTTGTAAACGGGTGTCACCATAATTTGTGTAGTTTATGCCTGGGTACAAACATTTTGTTAGCTCTGTTGGAGCGGAGAGTGCACCTAATGGGGGCTTTGAGAAAGCGACTGGTGAGGTACCGAGGGGCCCTGTTGGCCAAGCATTTATAAGTGAAGGTAAGTATTTTGTGATGAATTTGATGGCGTACTGGGAGCCAGTGTAATCTTCTGTAATCGGAGATGTGATCCCGTGGACCAAGGTTGCAGACCGCTCTGACAGCCCCATTCTGGGCTGTTTGAAGACATTTCATGTTGTGTTTGGATGTGCCTGCCAAAAGGCTATTGCAGTAGTTGAGCCGTGAGTTAACCAGCGCTGTAGCCAAGGATGAGATGGGTATGGGTCAATTTGTCTGAGTAGCTTGTTAACACAGGCAGAGGAAGTTTTAACATGCAACACATTTTGTATCATAGGTAACCTGGAGTCTAGCACAACACCTAGTATTTTTACGGTAGGGCTTACTGGGATACACAGCTAAATATAGTGAAGCGATTATATCTTGAGTATCTCTTTTTTATTCGCTGACTAGAGCCAACAGTGATTGGCTCTGTTGTTTCCTTAATCAGTGCAAAGGAGTTGGCAGACATCCAATCTTAAATCAAGTTATAAGTATTGTTGATAAGATCAGAGTCATTGTCTAAATCTCCGGACAGCTCCAAGACCAGCTGGGTATCGTCGGCCGTGTGTATTTAATGCTGATGATATCCAGCAGGCCAAAAAGAGGATGCATGTATACGTTAAACAAGAGGCGAGAGGCAGGCGCCCTGTGGAAGACCTCACCACAGAATAGAAGCTCTGGTCGAGCTTGGAATCCACCAATAGCACCTCTAGCCCTTCTAGGGCCCAGAAATTGGGCAAACCAGGAAGTGGTCGACTTGGAACAGTTAATGCACCTAATCTTTCAAGTAGTAGAGATGATCGACCAAGTCGAATGCTGCATAGGTCCAATAACATAAGTAGCGCAACCCTTCCTCTATCGACAATTTCAGCCAGGTTTGCCCGCAGATCAAACATGACTATCTCTGTGTCGTGCATGGTACGGAATCCAGACTGACGAATACTGAGGAGACTGTTTTTTTCAACATGCTCTTGGGGCTGTAGATACACGCCTGTACCAAGAATTTTTTTAAAAAATTGATTGTAATTTGATTTGAGGCATTTGTGAAGCGCTTTTGCCCAAGGGCATCTTTGCACTCCTAGCAGGATGAAGTTCAAGAAACCAATTAGAAGAGAAAGGTTTCAAGGCCTTACGGAAAGCAAGGTGGTTAACTGTACATCTAAGAGAACGTGGTGGGGCATTCCACAGGCCAGCCGCTACCATGGAAAAAGAGCGATTTTCTTTTCTTTTTTTCTTTCCTTTATTTTTTTGCCCCACGCAGCTGTATTTCACCACGAGGATGGACAGCAGACAAGCATAGGCCGAATGCAATGCCCGTCTTGGGACTTAGGGCCAACATTTTGCCTGTAAATATTCAGAACCAAGTCCGTAGACAGCACAGTGGACAAAGCACAGGAACTTAAAATTAATGTGCTTGATCACCGGAAGCAAATGTAGTTGGATCAGAACAGGGGAGATGTGAGAGCAACGAGGAGTAGAAGTGGCAACCTTGCAGCGGAATTTTGGAGAACCTGAAGCGCAGTAAGGTGTACGCTGGTTGGGCCATAAAGAGGGAGTTGCAATAATCTGAAGAACCTTTATGGTTAAAAATGATTATTTTCATTCCCTCTCCCTTTCCTGTCTTTTAGTAGGCTGTTACATAATAGACTACTGCAAGTATAGAGGAAAGAGGCCTATGGAATATGAGTACAGTTATCACTGTGTTTAGTGACCTTTTGCATTCTTGGGTTTAAGGAGAAAGGGGCCTGTAGAGTGGGTAAATGCTCCGTTCTTTGTTGTGTGGTCTCTCATTGGACCATTGGTGCCTATCTGTACACAGTCTTTGGGTGTAGCTTATTATGACTTTCATTAGTTTGTACAAGTCTGCCTAAACCTCTTTCAGAATCCTACAGAACCGCTTTGCATTCAGAAATGCTTTCATCTGGACGATGTCCTATTTTAATGTTAGACAATTCAGTTTGTTTTCAGGTTGGTTTGTTTTTATGCTGGAATAAGGTTTGCCCCAGTAGAAGGCGTGGCTCCCCACAATGATAAATAATCTCTTGTGTCCCATCGAAAGCAGTGGTTGCCTTCCTCCTACCTCTGTATTTGGATGAACATTGCCATCCAGCACTGTAAACCTTTCATTGTTATGTCATCCAGCGATCATGCCCCCTCTTATTTTGTCTTTTTGCCTTTCAGGATGGCTCTATCTTACCCAAATGGATATGCACAAACTGCCAGGCTGAGTATGACTCTGACTCCATTGAAATGGCATTGGTGGAAGCATTGCAGAAGAAACTAATGGCCTTCATGCTGCAAGATCTGGTAAGAGGCTACCTATGGGGGAATAGGGGTAGTGTCATATGTGAAGAGCAACTGAGTCACGTGTACCATAAAAGTGCATCCTATGGTTTCAAGTGTCAGCTGAAAGTGTAGGAATAATACAAATCGGCTTCATTCACTGTCCGAGTTCCACCTTTTGAAACCCGTCCCCACAGATGATCACAGTAGTAGCCTTATTCTGTATCTCTTTTCTTCAATTGAATTGTTTCTTTTTAAGCTTTTTTTCTGATTGTTGATTAACAGTTTCTTTTTAATACGAAGAGTACCTGAGCAACCTCTTTGTTGTTGTTTTAAGTTCTGGTGAGATTTTAAATGTAATTTAAGGCAGGTTTTGTGGCTTTTAACCGGAGGATCATGCTACCTCCCCTGACAGTTTTACCATTGGCCCTTGTTTTATGTGACTGAAGGGACATGTGCACACTACAATTATGGTTCATATAGCACCTCGTAGCAGTGACCCACATTTTTTTTTTTTGGCCCTTCTATCGCAGCTAGCACAAGGGCATGTGTTTGGGATGGGGAAGTCTTGCGTTTTAGAAAGTGTTTGATAAGCCCATCTTGTTAGCATCTCCACTGCCAGATGATACTTCTGCTTAGATGAACTGTGGCGGATGGTGGTAGTCACGAGTTCCAAAGGCAGATTGAAATCTTCTGCCAAACATAGTGATTATCCGTTTCCAAAATAAGCTAGTGACCGCGCTTTAGGGTTTAATTTCAATTAGGGCATGTTGTCCTCTCTTTAAGCAAACTGCAGAAAAATATTTCATTTTTATAATATTTGATTGAGAAATTCTTGAAAACCATAAATCGTTCAGGCTGCTCATGGGGGGAAAAAGTAAATGTCATTTTTTTAATTGTATTTGGTCAAATTAAAGGGATTTTAGAAATTATCACAATTAGCGAGGCCAAATTGTTGACACGCCTGCAAAAAATGTACTGGCGTGATCACCATATTGCATAGGTATGCCATATTTACACCAAGCGGCGAACTGTTTACCTGCTTGAGCTAAACCCCTATATTAGCTACAATATAATCACTACAGAACACTGACTGTGCTTTTACGTCCCGTCCCCTTTCATCCTGTTAAGGATTTCTATCAAGCGACACACACCTTGGTCTCAGCCTAGTATGTAGCGCACAACTGAGATGCCTTTCTCCTTATTGTATGCAAATTCTATTTGAGATGCTACACAACTCACACCCCCTTTTTCAAATACCCTGGGTCACAATGGACCAGGAACCAGGCCGGTTGGTGAAAATTATATATTTTATTTATTTTTAAAATTTACAGGCGATCAGACCATTTTAATATGGGGCAGCAATCACCAATGGCGTGATAATAACGAAAATGGAATCACTGCACTTAACTAACCTTCTCCTATAACATATACAAAGCACAAGTCAATAGCACTTTTTGAATTAGGATAGATAGCACCCAAGGTAAGCTTTCCCCCTGCAATGTTCCCTCAACCCACAATTAGATTCTGAGTGAGCAGCAGGTAGTCAGGAATAAGGGGCAGAAAACAATCAAAATCTGACCTTCCCTCACAGATTAAGAGGCGAAAACAAATTTTAAACCCTTTGCCCATGAAATGACACTCGGAAATGGCAAATAAATAATGAATATGCAGTTAAAACTTTGAAGTAAATGTGACTTCTCACTAAGGCAACAATGCACAAACACCAGCAATCACAAGGCAATGGATCAACGAGAAGCATCCAATTTGAAAATGAGTAGAGTTAAAACATGCTGCCGCCAAATGACACGTTGGAAAACCTGCAGTTTACCTAATTCCTGTTTAAAATGCCATAAACGGTTTCTATGAAAAACAGGTGAACTACTCTGATTTGCAATGCACAAAAGTGAAAGGAGGTCTCTAGCTAAAAAACTGGATGAAATATGTAAGATAGAAAAAGGGACGATTTGAGTAAAATGAAGCCGTGAAATAGGAAAGAAGAACAGTGGAAACAAGAACAGTTTTACTTTAAACTAGACTATTCAGACTACACCGCCAAAGAGGGACACAGTAAGATCCAAGGTTGATTCGCAACTTCAACACTATCTCCCCAGCGTCCAACCCTAAGTGCAAACTAGTCTGATCACTCAAAATATGACGAAGGGCTTGGGATTTACACCAGACAAAATTAAGAGATGGCGCTAGCACTTAAAGTCAAGGACGGGTACACGGATAATTCTAACAGTTTCAACAAGTTACCAGGGTATAAATAGGACTGCTAGAGAGTGGGATAAGGACCAAGGCAAGGTAAGCTATGTGTTTCTGTGGGGTGGGGATTATACTCATTCCACTTTTGAGTGTTGGGATTTTTGGACAGTCAACAGGTTCTGGTCTCCAGGGCTCGGGTCACCAGCTAGCGGACTCTCCTGGCAACAGACAGCTGAGCAAGGTCTGGTCACCGGACGCTATGGCAGCTAGATGGCATGATTTCACCGGGCATGCAGTTAGTGGGCCGCACGCCAGTCTGATTTCAGGACCACTTTCCCCTTTTTGTTAGTGGGATATTAGTGTTTTTTCTGGATGAATGGCCTTGCTGGGAGAAAATCAGCCATGCTTTGGCCTTGCTGGAATAGGACTCAGCTATGCTTTGGCTTTGCAGTGAAATCTGGAATCAGGAAGATGAATGTAGCAGATCAGAAATGCAGCGCAGGAATGCCGTAGAGTGTCTCTAGAATTCCGCTAGGGGCTCTTATTTATAATGCATAGTGACATCACAGAATTATTGGTGGGCAGAACTGAGCTAGGCCTACATCCAAGAAGCAGATAGGACAATCAATGTTGGTTGCCCGACTCGAGGAGGAGTCCCAGTTTATAAGGTTGCATTTTATGAGTTAAAAAGACTTTCCACAGACCTTTTTGCCAAAAATCAGTCATAACAGAATTTACACATTTGTGGCACGGTAACAAATCACATGAGCAGATTATATATTTTACATAGAGCATAGGAGTCCAATCATCCCGGTCATGGGAACTTGTTTCGCCCTTCTACCAGCTCTTCGCACTTCGCAATGGCAACATGGATACTTTCCTTATAATACCCAATTTTCTGCCATTTCTATTCCCAAGGGGTCAGAGAATGCTACAATGTCTTAAATTATAAACCACAAAATCGCATTTAAACAGTGACATTTTCACATTTTTGCAGAGCCCTGCTGCAGAGATGAAAGTCTTCAAAGTTTATTTATAAAATAGTCTCTGGAAACCGATGGTCTGTATTGTTCCCCATATTTGGGCATAGCTCCCCAAGCTACGCCCTCAGTCCAAGGTTGTCACAGAGATTTCATTTGAAGCTTCTGGTGAAGTCACGAATAGGTGTGACATTTCACTTTGCACTTTGGTGTCCTAGAATTCTTTTGTACAAGGCTGGAGCACAGACAACAGTCTGTCCAACCTAGTAATTATCACTTGGGTGTCCTGGAAGTTTATGGTGGTTCCCTTTTTGTTTCTGATATCCTCTCTGGGCTAACATCCCCCCAACCCCATGCAGCCACTGCAGTTTGATTTAATTTTATTTATTTTTGGCTCTGAATTGGAAGAAAACAGGCTGAATAGAAACATCTCATACATGTATCTTCAGAGCGCAGTCCCCTTTCACATTGCTAGACAACGAGAAGTGTTTGTTCAACATTGTACTTTTTAAAAAGGCCTTTTTTTTCTTTAGTTGGCAAAACCCCTTTTGGCACATGTGGAGCAAATCCTGATTGGATTTATCTTTCAAATTCTTCCCCCCCCCCCCATCTGCCTTGCCAATAATGTCTTGCAGCCATAGTTCGTTTCTGGTAGGCAGCAGTTTTACTTGAACCACAGATGCACTGAGACTGACATAGCCCAGAGCTGGAGTTTCTTTGAATTACTGATCCTTGACACTTTAACTAAAAAAGTGATGCTGTTCCCGAGCAGTGGAAAATGAAGTTTCTTTGGCCCTCAAATTTGGCTTGACAGAGCCTGTCATTCAGTGGTCAAGCTTGGTTTTGCTGAAGCACAATGTGAATGTGGATAAGCATGGCAGGGTCTTATTAATAAAATATTGTGGTAAGGAATTAGAGGAAAAAGAGCATCAGAACGACATCATTTTAAAATGTGAATAATTCCCCTTTTCCATGGAGGTTTGGGCTGGCAGCAAAGCAGTGCTGCTTTTTCACTGTATTTCTTTTGTATATGTAAGAACACACGGGCATGCTTCTTCAGTGTGCCCCCTTGTTCCATCCTGCCCAATATGCGCTTGGCAAGATGCTGCAGCCATGTTTTTGTCGCTGCAAAATGCAGTTTTGAGGCCATGGTGCTCACAGGAGCCAGCGCAGCCATTTTGCTGGTGACTGCAGATGCACAGCTTGGTGATGTGGGGGGGGGGGGGAAGTACTGCCGAGTGGGTAAATATATCCCACAAATTCCCCCATCCAGCCCCCCCCCCCGACTCTTCTGAGATTCCGAATCGATGGAGAGTTGGGCTACTTATAACTGGAGTGACGGCCCTAAAGTCGGACAGGATATAATGGGCTGAAGGATCGAAATATGTGTACATTGGGTATTCCTGTCCTCCCTAATTCAATACTGCAATCACTTTTAAGCAGTTTATGATTTAAACCTTCCCAGGGACCCCATGCATTAGTGATAAATCCTAATCATGAGGTGAATAAACAACCATCAACTATGATTGGTTTTGTGGTAGCCTCTTTATTATTTTTGTGGCTATTCTTTTAAGTTTTTCTTAAAAAGAAATTGAGTGCTTTGGTTAAGAGACAACACAGAGAAACACCATGATTTTAACATGACATGGCGAAGTCAAAAACTGGTCAAAACTGTGTGCATAAACAAAGGCAAAGAAAGGCAAAGGTGAACAGTACAAAAGGTGCAATTCTTCTCAGGTCTGTACAATCATTATGCAATGACTCCTTGTGATTGTTATAATTGAACTTGAGGTATACACAGTATTACTTCATAAAGGTCACACCCTCGTACTTCCAATGCTGTGGAGTATTGTATTCAATTACTGTTTTTTTTCAATACATTCAAACAGACCAATAGAGTTAAGAAACATAAAGTCCTTTTGATGTAGGGCATAGATATTTAGTCCTAACCGGGCTACTGTAGACAGTGGCAGTTGTATCTGTCTATGTAGAAAGAATGGTCAGCAGAGGCTGATCCATGACCAAGAGAGACTGGGCAACATGGGATTCAGCAGGCGAGCAAAACAGGGTTTATTAGGTACGAGTCCTCCTTCCATCGGGGAGTGGTACGCCACGATCTGCTCGCTGTCTCCCGTTGGAGCGTGGAACGACACACCCAGCTTTCTCTTGGATCATCCTTCATGGTGTTGAGCGACACCCCCAGATTTTATTAGATATTTCCTTTCCTGGTCGCCAGGGAGGTCCTCCTTGGTAGTGAAGGCGCAACCAGTACGAATCTATTAAATAAGAACTGGTTACTTCATTTTCCCACTAACTGCCTTCCAATAGGGTTGGCAGCAGTGGGACACACATGCGTTCAATAATGACAATTGATAGTGAAGAAAAATACTCCGTTACATAATACTTATAAATCCATTGTTCCTTTCGGATTCTTCTTTTTCTTATTCTCGTGCTGCAGATGTCTCCTCTATTTGATTCTCTCTTGGCTCCTCAATTTTCTGCAAAGTGTGCCTAGGGTGACAACGCTTTAGCTGATTAATAGGGACCCATTTCTCTGTCAGTTCTCCTTTGGGGATGTGGATTCTGTAGGTGACGGGTGACATTTTATCTAAAATTTCAAAAAGACCCTGCCAGCTTCACAAAAATGTACGCTCTTTGGTCTGGTTCCTTTGGAAATTGTATAAGTAGACCCTGTTTCCTACTTGTATTCCTTTTTGGTTGTTTTTAAATCCTATTGAGTCTTCATAACCTCTGCAGATCTTTCCAGATTCTGCTGAGCCTACTCAAAAGCATTTTGAAGGTGATTTCTTAGATTCTCAACATACTCATGAGTTGTGGAGGTGTTTATCAGTGTCTGCTCTTGTGTTCTATAGAGCAGATGCTGTGGTAGCACCATCCTCCGTCCAGTCATCAGCTCAAATGGAGACATCTTGGTTGCAGAAGAAGGTGTAGATCTGATGGCCATAAGGAGAAGCGGTAATCGGATGTCCCAACTTGGCCCATAGTCTGCCGCAAACCTTTTTAGAATGCTCACAATGGTTTTATTGTACCTCTCAACTCCACCACTCGAGGCAGCCGGTATGCAATTTGAAGTTTCCTTTTTACCCCAAGTACCTCCCACATCTTTGTCATCACTTAGCTGGTGAAGTGACTACCTCGGGCTGACTCAATCCTTTGGGGTAGGCCAAAACGTGAGAAGATGTGGTTGATCATCAGGACAGCTGCTGTTTCTTCCTTGCAATTTGGTGCCGGGAGACATTCCACCCATTTGGTAAACAAGCATGTTACGGTTAACATGTACTTGTTCCCCCTAGAGGAGCGAATCATGGGCCTGATGAAATCTACTTGTAAATCTGACCAAGGCAGTGTCACCCCCCCTCTTCTGGAGGGGAGCTCGTTGTGTGAGTGATGTTGACTGAAATTGTGCATACACAAGACTCCCCTTTAAGTATTGGTAGAGGTCTTGCCCCATGTGTGGCCAGTATGCAACCTTTTGCAAGATTTCTAAAGTAGTGTGAAAACCCTCATGACCGGCTGTGGCGGCGTCATGGGTGAGACTAAGCATCAGGCTTCAGAATCAGATAGGTACCACCCACTGGTCACAGCCAGAGATGGATCTCCTTACCAACAAAGCGTCTTGGATTGCGAACATTTTTGGACATTTCATCAACACTCGGAGGTCCTCTTTCCCAATGTAGTCTGTATCAGTCAGGGGAAAGTTCTCAGGGTCCTCAATGTGTTGATAAAATTTACCAAGAATCGGATCCCCTTTTTTGTGCTGTGATAGAATCACCAACTGGGGTCTCCTTACTCCACTGGGCCGTTGAGAGTTGATTGTGAGAATTTGCCTGGGACCTAGTGATAGCAGTGACCTGGATTTCCCCCAACAGGGACTCTCGAGGATATCCCCCTGGATGGCTCTGGTTTTGGCCAGCTGATCAGCTAGGTCGTTTCCAGTTTTGTCTGGCCCCTCTATTCTGAAATTGTCACGATCTTGGCCTTTCGCGGAGGTAGCACGTACACCTACCTCCCCGTTGGGTCTTGGGGCCTGGGGTGTTGACAACATAGGCTTCCGCGACCCTCTGGGGAAAGAGGGTTAGGGTCCGCTGGTTGGTTAGGTTGGGGTGGTTAGGAAAACCGGATAACAAGGTAGGAAAGGGAAAGAGTAGGGATAAGGGAAAGCTGAGTGGTTCAGATGTGTTGCCCCTCCTCGGGTTTTGTTAAGCAGTTGACACTTTGCCCTGCACTCCTTCACTAGATTACACCAATGACAAGTACGCTTTCTAGCAGTATGAATATTACAGCATACCCACTGATTTGCAGAACATAAGATCACCACACATTGAATCACATTACAATAACGTAACAAGGAAAAGCACTTAGCTTCGGTTGTCAGCAGGAGACTCGGGGTTAATTCACCAATGTTCTATCTTGCTGTGCGAACAACGGAACTCTGCTACAAGAACCAAAAAACAGGAGTGAGCGTACACATATGCTTAAGAAACAGATCACACAGTGACATGCCGGGTTCCCATTTAAGTTTAGACCAGGCATGAATAACTTCTGTCTGCGCTTCGGCTCGCAAAGCAGCGAATGAACAGCGCCGGTGCTCCGTTATTGAATTGACTGTGCCGGAATTCCGGCCGTAAGGTTTGCAGGGGTTAAAGTTTCGGAAAACCGGACTCCGCGCTTTGCTACTTGGCGTGGAGCTGCGCGGCTTCAAGTAATCACAATGCCGGACTCCGAAACGCTGCCTCTGAATGTGAAGCGTGATTCACTCTGAACGAGTGTTAGGAAAGCGACAAGGAATTAAGTGCACTTATCTGTAGGACTCAGCGGGGCCTGCAGCGTTCGCAGGCGGGGTGTGGCCCCGCTGATAGCTGCCTGCAGGAGCCCACTGGAAACACGTCTTGCCTCTTCAAGATCCCGTAGCGCAAGCGGCGCTCCACGTGTTCCTGGCGCGCATGCGCGTTCTGCAGGGCGGGGTCCAGAAGCCTCCCGGTGACTCTCCTGCACACGAGGCTGCTGGGAAA
The DNA here is from genome assembly GCF_040938575.1 of Ambystoma mexicanum. Lineage (NCBI taxonomy): Eukaryota > Metazoa > Chordata > Amphibia > Caudata > Ambystomatidae > Ambystoma > Ambystoma mexicanum. The sequence goes on from NC_090932.1 coordinate 1,305,273,404, forward strand.
TGTAGTCCGGTTCCTCCTTTCCTTGTTTTGAAGGGCTAGGGGGCTGGTTTGCCCACACCTAGCCCTTTGCCTGCAAAGGACACAAAGCAAAGTCCTAAAATAAAGGGGTTTTAACCTCTGTGTCACTCTTTTCCCGCGATTGCCACCACTCGCATTACTTTGGTGCTGCATGCTCCCTCCAGCCACCTGTGGTATCCTCACAGAAATGACCCTAGATCTTCTTCCAATAGATTGTCATCCCAGTAGAGGAGACCAGATCATCAATATTTTGGATTAGCTTGCCATGTTTCAGCGGTTTGTTGTTTGCACATAGCATGCCTCTGGTTTTCCAATTAACCCTTTAAGTGCCATGGGTATTTCTCCCCAGTGCCAGGGCCTTTTTTGATAATTTTGGTATGTGGCCATTCAATGGCTTGTAACTTTTGTTACATGAGATATCTCGGCCAAATTTGGCTCCTTTTTTTCCCACATGTAGGCGGTCGTAACGCCACCCAGGAATCCCAATTGCTGTAGGGGGGTGAGAGAAAATAAGGAATAAGTGTGAAACTTTTGGGTTTTTTCAAAAAATGCCAATAAAATGATGTACAAAGAAGCCTGTGGTTTTTTCCTTGTAAGAGCTAGGAACAAATGGTTTGCTGTGCTGAGTTCCCCAATGTCGTGGCTTTCAGGAACAGGTTGAGTGGAAATGGAAAAAAATTATTTTGATGGGGTTATCAACCGTTTTGTGAGAGGTAGGCGATTTTTGCCATTTTTGCCAATTGGACATGCATGGACAGAATGGAAGAAAAGAACAGGAAAGCCAAATTGGACGACAGAAAGGCATATATTTCTGAAAAGTAGACAGAATTCCAAGTTTAGGAAGGGGTGATTTGCATAGGTCAGGCAACAACTAGGTAGGGGAAACTGCCATTGAATGGGGGAAAAGCGGGAAAATGACTGAAAAAAAGGTATGTGTTGGACATGGTTGGCTTGGTACGGCAATGGCTTCTATGAATTTTGAGAAAAGCAATGCTCTGCTACATTCCCCCCGACTCTTGCAGTTAGGAGAGCATACCATTTTTGTAGTGTTTTTACAAAACAAGCCAAACACTGAGCCATGGTACACAGGAGTTTTACGCTCACGGCCTGACCAGACGCACTTAGCATGTGTAAATTGGGAAAACCAATGTGGTGAGGAATGGCAGCCATACATTTTTTGAAAGAGCACAGGCAGACCTTTTCAAGGGTAGGTGACTTGTGCAGGTTACAAAAGTGTATTGTGGCTAAAGCAGCGACTAAATGTAGGTCACATTTGGGAAAAGAAAGGGTTGTGAGACAAAGGGCACCAGCAAATGGGTCAAAACATTATGAAAACCACACAAACACAACACATGGCCTACCGTCCCGCGTTCCCACAGGTGTCCCGATGAAAACGGTACCTCACATGTGTGGGTGCACCTACCTGGCCACCAAGGGGAAAGCCTAAAACACAAGTAACCCCAAGTCTGTTTTCAGAGGGAAATCTCAGACATTCTGCCGACCGGCACAACGTACAGATATGGGCCTCGGGTGTCCAAGCCACCGAGGAAAACAGGGAACCCCATGCATTTCCGAAAAGAGGACACCCGTGGGAATCCGCAGAGGTATGATTTGCGCACATCGGCCCAGATTTTATTACCCAGACACCCCTGCAAAGTCCGAAATGTGCCCCGGACTTTGCGGGGGTGTCTGGGTAATAAATTGCCAGCCAGGTAGGTGCACCCACACATGCGAGGTACCTTTTTCGTCGGGACACCTGTGGGAACACGAGAAGGTATGACATCTGCTGTTGGCGACGTGTTTCGGTGATTGGCCACAGGGAAATGTCTCTGAAATTGGCCGGAAATGAAGACAATTCTCAGACATTTCGCTCTGGCCACCCACCGAAACACACTGCCAGCAACACGTGGCCTACCTTCCCGCGTCCCCAAACATGTGTGGGTGCACCTACCGGGGGCGCAAAAGGAAAAAGGTAACCGACTGGGAATCCCAAGCCATTCGCCACTGCCCATTTTGTTCATGTGGGCAACCTACAGATTTGGGCCTAGGGTGTCGAAGCCAGCAAGGGAAACGGGGAACCCCATGCATTTCCCAAAAGAGGACACCCGTGGGAATCCACAGAGATCTGCCTTGCGCAAATTGCCCCAGTTTTTATTAGCCACAATCCCCGACAAAGTGTGATATTTGGTGGGGAAAAAACACAATGTTCACTTTGTCTGGGGTTCTGGGTAATAAATTCTGGGCCGCTTCGCGCAAGTCAGACCTCTGTGCATTCCCACGGGTGTCCTCTTTTGGGAAATGCATGGGGTTTCCTGTTTTCCTTGCTGGCTTCGACACCCTAGGCCCAAATCTGTAGGTTGCCCACATGAACAAATTGTGCTGTGGCGAAAGGCTTGGGGTTACCAGCGGGTTACCCTTTTCCTTTTGCGCCCACGGTAGGTGCACCCACACATGCGAGGTACCTTTTTCGTCGGGACACCTGCCTATCTGCCGCCAGGAAGGGGGCCCCCCAGGGAGGGTTGCATGAGGTGGGGCCCTCATATGTGGTGTCCTTGGAAAGGGGTGAAAGTCCCCTTTCCAGGGACACCACTTTTTGATCCATCCCTGGTGGTCCAGTGGGCCCCAGGGCCCCAAACCCCCTTCCACCTCCCCTCGATTTTTTTTTATTTTTTTTTATTTCACCCCTGGGGGCAGTGATCTGCCCCCAGGGGTCCCTGGTGCTGTGGCCCCATGCTTTGGGGCCACGGGGGAAGGGGGCGGCTTACCTAGTAAGCAGCCCTCCCCTCCCCCCGCCTCACAAACGGATCTTCATTTGATCCGTGACGTTGCTGCCCGCGGATCGAGGCGCCCTGCGCCCGATCCGCGGGCAGCAATGCCACACAATTGGTATTGTTGGAAAGGGGAGAATCTCCTCTTTCCAACGATACCTGCCTCGATCTCCGGCTTGAAATACAGCCGGAGATCGAGGCTGACAAAGAAGGGCACTCGCCTTCTTTATCCACCGCAGCAGCCGAAAATGGCTGCTGCGGTGGATTTACTTTCAGTTTCACGCCGACGTGCTTTACGCACGCCGACGTGAAACTGAAGGTAATCCAGCCCCCTGGCAGTGAGGGGGGACCTCCCCCTCACATAGCCCGGGGGGTGGATTACAGTTTTGAGCGATCCCTGCTTTGCAGGGATCGCTCAAAACAAGGTGCTGAAAAAGACGAGCTATCTCGTCCTTGGCACTACGTGTGCACTGTAAAGGTCGAGATACCTCGTCCTTGGCACTTAAAGGGTTAACCAGGTGCTCCACAAACCCGTTCCGGACATAATCTGAATCAGTGATTATGACCAGTTCGTGAAGTTTGTGTTGGACGGCAGTGAGGATGGCCTGATGAACTGCCATCAACTCCGCCACCTGACTACTGTGGGGACCGATTTTGTACCCCGCGGAGGGCTCCGGGGCATCATTCACCCAGGCATTCCCAACGCCGGCCACCAGTTCCTTTTCCCTATTGTCAACATGGTAGGAGCACCCGTCCACATAAACTGTGGGCATTCCCTTGCACTTGTCTTCTTCATATACTTTGTGTGGGGAATTCAGGTACGCCTTCATGTTGTCCTGGGTTTTAAGACTTTCGTCCTCAAGACAATTTTCTCTGGCACAATCATGCAAGTCAGCCAGACCTTGCGCAAGGGGACTCTTCCTGTTTTGGTCATATCTGACCTCCACAGGAAAGCCTTGCATTGACGGAATCCAGGAAGTAATTCTGGAATTACACGCATTTCCGCCCCTGATGCTGTCACTTTGGATGTATTGCAAAGGCTGGTGTGGAGTCTCCACTATGTGTTCCCGCTGGATAAAGGGGCAGTCATTTTTCAATGCCCACACCGTTCCCAGGAGTGCTTTCTCACAATCGTTGAATTTTTCCTCCGCAGAGGATAAAGTCTTGCGTGCATAGGAGATGACTTTATTGACCTTGTCATACTTTTGATACAATACTGCTGTCAAGCATGTATTCGAGAAGCCCGTCTCCAAGAAGAACTTGTTTCTGGCAGGGTAAGCTAGACAAGGCGCTTGTGAGAGGCTTCTTTTGAGTTGCTTTACTGCCTTGGCTTGTTCTGGACTTCACTCCCACTTGACCAACAGAGGGATCAGGGGGTCTTGTGATCGCTGTGTAATCCTCAATGAACTTCCTACTGTAATTAGTCAGTCCAAGAAGGCTTCTTAGCTCATGCAGAGTTGTAGGGTCTTTGTTTTAGGAGTGCTTCCACTTTCTTCTCCTGGGGACAGAGATCCTCAGGAGTTATTTCATGTCCCAAGAAGTTGACACAGGTTCTGCACCACTGCACCTTTTAGAACTATAGTTTTGCTCTGGCAACCCTCAACTGTGTCAGAACATAACGGATTTCTGCTATGTGTTCCTCCACAGTTGAGATTTTTATCAGTACATCATCCACATAGGCCAGGTTACCCCTTTCACCTAAGTCAGGCATGGCCTTATTGAGGAAGATGTTGAATTCGTTCCTGGAGTTGATGTATCCGGGGTGAGTCCGGGTCCAGGTGTACTGCTGCCCCCCGAAGGTAAAGGACATCTTGTATTGGTCCTCCCTACTGACGGCACGGTCCAGTACCCATTGGTCAGGTCAATGGCAGTGTATACTTTTGACGCCCTGGATCTGGGCCAGTCCCTGGTCAACGTAGGGGAGAGGCCATCAGGACATGTGGACCTGTTTATTCAGCGCCCTCAGGTCGGCACAGTCTCCACTGGCCATTCGGTTTTAAAATCGCAAGCACCGGAATATTAAAGGTGCTGTACTGGACGAATTATCCCACGGGACTCAAGATTTTTGATGATTTCCGTCAGGGACTCCATGGATGCGAGAGGAAAGCGTTATTGCTTTACAAACACTGGAGTCATTCTAGGGTCCGTGGGAATTGTATGGGTTTCGGTGCGACCACAGTCATACGAGTTCAACGGAAAGAGATCTTGAAAATCTAAGAACACCTGTTTCGACTTTTGCTTTTGCTCCCGAGTCTCGCAGGTATCAGCTAGGTTGACCTGCTCTTCAACAATTTGCCTGAAGCCTGGAATGACTTCCGGTTTTGCTATCTCAGCGACCTGGAAGATCACCTCATCCTGCCTGATGTCACAGGTCACCTCTTCCTCACTGTAAGTGCAGGAAGAGTACACCAGGAAATTTCCCCCCTTGCCGGGTGAAGATCCTGTCTGGTGGTAAGTGATTGTCACTGTCAAAACAGTCATTGGGGATTGGTCCTATCGGTTAATTTCCTAGATCCATGGAAAAATGTCGATCATGAACTGCCATTCCAATAATGGTGTCTGCGGCCAGAGTGATAATCCTAGGGTCGCTGTTATCCATCAATATTGGAATGGTGTTGTGTTGTACATTGACTAATGGGATTGGGTTTAACCCCAACCCCTGCTGTTGGAGATGGGCATTGAGGTGTACATATGCGTCAGGATTTTGCAGTTTCTGTCCTCTTTTCATTTTTAATTCATGTGGGACTAGTCGGGTCTGTCCTGGGATGGTGACCTCTCCAATATGAACCTCAACTGCATACGGCAGCAATTGGGCTGACCGAAATGCTTTTTTTGCATCATCAAGGTCCATGGGACCAGGCTTTTTAATTTATCAGGTCCAAATTAATGGGAAAATGATTGAGAATGTCACTGCCTAAAATAGAATGCAGCAAGGACATCTCGCACAACCCAACAATTATGTTCTATGCTTTTGTTTCCTATAGAAATTTGCAGCATACACCTGCTCTGTAGGAGATGTTTGGAATTGGGAGTTTCCAGGCCCATTTTCCACTTATTAATCAATTTAAATGTGTGAATGACTGGATCTTTTGGGAGCTTTCGGAACATGGCTTTGCTGATGAAGCTCTTACCGTTGTTCACGCACATTCGGGCGAGAACAGACTCCTTCCCCTCATTTAACTGAATGGGGTTGAACAACTGTTATCTAATTTTCTGAATATCAGCTAAACTTTGAGCTAGTTTCTTATCACTTTTGACTACATAATTGGCATTTGCAGATTGTGAATCAGTATAAAATTTCAAAGTATTTCCTTCTAAGGTTGATTTTCAAGAATGGAGAGGCGTTCCCATCACCAGTTTGTTGTCCTGCAGCAGTTACTGTCACGTCAGGTATTTGATTGTTCTGGAAATGAAACTCCTTATGATCAGGTTTTTGTTCAACCATGTGGCATGTGCCATTTAAACTAACATGGTTGACACTCTGTTTTAATTCTTTTGGCCTGTTAGTCCAGAGGACCTTGTTCACACAGTCTATTAGGGGGGGGGACAACCTGCGCAGTCACGACTATGGCCAGCTATTTCACTTTGTGTCACACAATTTTTATTTCCAAATCCGCTCTCCCCTCGACTGGAATTTCATTCCCCTCGAATTTCTGGAGTTGTCCAGGAAGAGGGGTGAGAGGGATCTGGTATCTCGCTCCCCCACTTCCTGAATTTAGCTGCTCAAAGGCCCCTTTTGACAGAGGAGTAGCTTGGGATCCAGCGTCCACCAGCGCTGCAAATGTACATTGCCCTTGCCCTTGCACTTGGACCAGAGCATAAAATCTACCCTCCTTCTCCTCAAGTGGGCAAAGGTGTAATGTGCATTTTGGGCAAGCTGGGTGGTCAATTTCTTTATTTTAGACTGCGACACAGGGGTAGTTTGGGCATAATTCTGTTGGAGTTTGGGAATCTGAAAGCAACATTTTACATTCTGATCTTTGGGGAGTTACGGGCTCCTTTTGTGATTCTGGGCTGCACCCCCCCCTCTCACCGCCGACCACCCCGCTTTAGAGGCAGTCACCAGAATTGATTCAGGGAGTTTGGGAATCCTCTTTTAATACTCGATTCCCTGGATGCTCATTCTGGGGTTCAAGGATGGCCGATACTGAATCAGTCCCCACACCCACCCAGTCTTCATTTAGATCTCTTGGGGGCCCATTTTTCATTGGGAGGAGTTCCCCCCCGTCCCTGGAGAAGATTTTTTCCCCAGAATCCTCTGAGGATTCTTACTCTTCAAATTGGAGAACACTAAAATCCTCCACAAAATGGCCTTTTTAAGGTCTTTATTTCTCCTACCCACCCTCTGTTCCCTGGGTTGCAGATTTTCAGGGGCAAGAGATTTTTGTTCCGGTTCCTAGGTGTCCAGGGGCTTTTCATGAGTGGGGAAGGAAGCTTCCTCTAGGGCGTTACACACCCATTCCCCCTGTGCCTCCTCCTCTGGAACCGGTGAGTTGTCAGGGTTCTCTCCCCGTCATTGATCTGGGGTGCCAGACCCTTGGTTTGTGGGGTTCTGAGCCGCCATGTTCATCTGAGGGTTCTGTTGAGCCCTCAACATGCGACCCAGATCCTGGGTAAGGTTCTGGACCTGGCGCTCCAGTTGGGACACCCGTTCCGGCTGGTACGGGGGTCTCTGTTCAAATCTAGGTGGATCATGGGAAGGGTAACTATCCCTTCTCCCGTAGTACCCTGGATATTGTGAATTTTGGTAAACCTTGGCCGCCCCTCTTGCGGATTGGGTTGTCTGGTTTCCTGAAAGCAGGGCAAGAAAGGAGTGTTGTCCTGCAGGTTGGGGTTTTGTGGGTACCGGGGAAAGAAACTTAACCCCGCATTTGGGGGATTAATGCCCTCCTGTGGGAGGTTAGGAGGGAAGTTTCCCGGGGCAGTACTTACCTGGTTGGATCCTCCCACCCCCTTGGGCTGGGGGAGCCCATACATACCCCAAGATTGGTTGGTTGCCCTTGTATCTGGGACTTGTATAATCAGGGGAGTTAGGTGTCCCATTGGTGGGATTGCCTCCCTGACCGCCACCTGTTTGTGATTGGCCTGAATGCCTTCTGGATTTCTGATTTTGGGTAGGTATATTTTTAGGCTCCCCCATCTCTAGGTCTAAAATGGGAGCACCCTTCACCTCTGCTACTTTAGCAGCAGCACGGGTGTTGACTGGCTTGGGGTTTTTGGTCTGTTTTCTGCAGGTTTTTGGACTTCATAAATGTGGGTCGACTGCTCTATTACCCAGTCCAGAGATCTTTTCTCGTGGAAGTCCCTCACCAGCTGGGTCATAACATACTTTGGGAACGCATGAAAGAAGGTAGTTATGAATTCCCTGCTATCCGTGAGCACTGTCCTAGTGGTTTGTGCAAAGGCGCGTTTTAGCTCCTGCAAATATTCTCATGGGGCCTGACCTGACCTGCACTGCCGTTTTTGTGGTAGTGGGAGTTATGAAAATCCTAATGGCCTTTATCCTCCTAATGGGGTCTTTTGTCATAACTCTAGAGCTTATTTGCCTTCTTTGGCTTAATCGCCTGAGTCCACTCGCCATCACACTCGGAGGCGCTGCTACTCGAGGTCCACTCATGATCATCTAGGCGCTCCCTGATTCTTTGAGCTTGGGAGAGGCTCACAGAATGGTGGGGCCTAGTTTCTACTTGCCTGTGGCGCATAGAGTAGTCTTCTGACTCCTCACTGCTTCCAGGGTTGGCAGAGGATCCCCCCCACTGCCCTGATCGGGTGGAGGTCTTCAAGATGCACTTATGGGGCCTTGTTTCCTGTTGTTCCAGAGCAAATTGAACCAACTGGTCACTTTGCGCCTGCAGGCCTGATTCCCTGACTCTCTCCTCCATAGGAGGTTTCCTGGTCAGAGACATCAGCCTTTATATTTTTGTACCTGCCTAGGGACGCCCATCTATCAATTTCTGGGGGGCACCGACCTGTCAGCTCCATTATGCTTGGCCTATTAAATTCTGATGGCCTCATGGTTTCCGGCTCCTGTGAACCGGTAGCCACAAAGTCAGCGGTACGCAAAGGATTAAATGGGTGCGAGTCCCTTAGTAGAGGGGTCATCATACTATGATCAGGGGTTGCCCTGTCCCTCTCTACCAGTTCGGGGTCCCTCCAGTTTGTATTAATCTAGGATACTCCTCCAACCTTGCTAGTTTTTCTTTCTCAGCCCCTATCTCTTGGTAATAGGCAAAGATCTGAGCCTTTTGTTCGGCTATCAGGGTTTTATTTGCCTCTGTTCTGCTTTTGCGCTGCCACTTGTTTGTGGAGCCCATCATTCTCTTCACAGAGGGCCTTGTTATCTCTTTGTGCTGCCTGTATAGTTTGGGCACCCTGAGCCAATTTATGTTGTAGGAGACTCACCTGAGTTTGTGCATTTTTGGTTTGGGTATTCTCTTCCAGAGCACCTTCTATCCGTCTGGCGTGCTCCAGTAGATTCCCATATTCTGTCTTGAGTTCATTTAGTTTCTGGAGGCCTAACTCACTTCCCTGTAACTCTGTTTTTAATTTGCTTACTTCCTGGCATAGGGTGTCTTTCTCCTGATTTAGGGTGCCTCTCTGTTCAGCCAGGTCATCCCTTTGTTGCTTGATGGTATTTAATTTTTGGCACTTTCGATCGAATTCTGCTTGGGAGTGGAGTTGTTTAATAATGTATTTGCTTTTCTCCTCTTCCAACCTTTTAACCTGATCTTGCAGCATGGTTATCTGTCCTGAGCAGCTCATGTTTTACGTTAATTGTTGAGTCAGTTTCTGTTGACTCTCTTCTAGAGAGTCAACCTTTTCCTGACATTCTATTTTTACTGCTTCTAGTTGGGCCTCTGTCTAAATTATTCTGTTGTTGGAGGACCAAGTCCTCTTTTTTAATTTTCTAATGTAATCTCCACATTCTGCCTCAAACTCTTGTCTCTTTTGTAATTTTTGGTTTGTTCTGCTAATTTTAGTTCAGCCTGTATCTTAGCTAAAGTTCGTATTGATTTTGCGCGAGAGTTGTATTTTCCTCATGCTTTTCCCACATCACTCCAATGTGGAGATACATGTAGGCTGCGATTCTGGCAATTTTAATTTGCTCCTCTTTAATTTTTGGGGTCATGTATAACTCACTCAAAGCTTGATGTAATAGTCCACCGTCCTGCCACGTGTCCAGGTTCATGGTGGTGGTGACCTGTTGTTGTTTCTTGTAGCCAGACTTTTTCATCTTGTTCTGGCCATTCACCTCTGACAAATAACTTGTGCAAAAGGTGCTCCATAGCCATATTGATCTCTACTGAAACAGTCATTTTGGAAATGTTCTTTCTTTATGTTAGGGTAACCTGCATTCTATTGCTTTCTGTCTATTTTGGGGTTGATTTAGTTCTACTTTTAGATACAGGCCTAGTAGTTAGAGTATTTGTTTTGGGGAGGCGCTTGTACAGTGTAACCCAGTATTCCAACCACACAAAGTATCACTACCTTGCAGGTTAGTCTGCTGTGTTAGACTGCCACGGATGGCAACCAAAACCCAATCCCCGGCTACAAGCCCCCAAGTTTAAGGATTTCAATCATGCGACATACACCTTGGTCTCAGCCTAGTATGTAGCGCACAACTGAGATGCCTTTCTCCTTATTTTATGCAAATTCTATTTGAGCTGGTACACAACCCTTATCACACCCCCATTTTCAAACACCCCGGGTCACACTGGACCATGAACCAGGCCGGTTGGTGAAAATGCAAGATTTTATTTATTTTTAAAATTCACAGGAGATCAGACAATTTTAATAAATCCTTTGCAATAGCATGAAATGACACTCGGAAATGGCAAATAAATAATTAATATGCGGTTAAAACTTTTAAGTAAATATGACTTCTCACTAAGGCAACAATGCAGAAACGCTAGCAATTACAAATCAAAGAATCAACAAGAAGCATACAATTCGAAAATTTGTGGAAAGTTAAAACATGCTGCAGCCAAATGACACGTTGGAAAACGTGCAATTTACCTAATTCCCGTTTAAAATGCCATAAATGGTTTCTATGAAAAACGGGAGAAATAATCTGATTTTCAATGTTTTTGGGCTGGGGGAAAGATGTATATCACAGGGACAAGACAAAAGTGAAAGGAAGTCTCTAGCTAAAAAACTGGATGAGATATGTACGATAGAAAAAGGGTTGATTTGAGTAAAATGAAGCCGTGAAATAGGAAAGATCAGTTGAGACAAGAACAGGTTTACTTTAAGCTAGACTGTTCAGACTACACCGCCAAAGAGGGACACAGTAAGATCCAAGGTTGATTCTCGACTTCAACCCTATCTCCCCAGCGTCCAACCCTAAGCGGAAACTAGTCTGATCACTAAAAATATGACTGAGGGCTTAGGATTTACACCAGACAAAATTAAGAGATGGCGCTAGCACTTTAGAAAATCAAGAACAGGCACACGGATAATTCTAACAGTTTCAACAAGTTACCAGGGTATAAATATGACTGCTAAAGAGTGGGATCAGGACAAAGGCAAGGTAAGCTATGTGTTTCTGTGGGGTGGGGATTCTACTCAGTCCACCTTTTGAGTTTTGGGATTTTTGGACAGTCAACAGGTTCTGGTCTACAGGGTTCGGGTCACCAGGTAGCGGACTCTCCTGGCAACAGACAGCTGGGCAAGGTCTGGTCACTGGACGCTATGGACAGCTAGATGGCAGGATTGCTGCAGACCTGCAGTTAGTGGGCTGCACGCCGGTCTGATTTCAGAATGCAAAAGGTACTCCAACTTTCCTCTTTTTGTTAATGGGATATTAGTGTTTTTTTTGTGGATCAATGGCCTTGCTGGGAGAAAATCAGCTATGCTTTGGCCTTGCTGGAGTAGGACTCGGCTATGCTTTGGCTTTGCAGTGAAATCTGGAATCAGGAAGATGAATGTAGCAGATCAGGAATGCAGCACAGGAATGCCAGAGAGTGTCTAGAGTTCTTCTAGGGGTTCTTATTTATAATGCATAGTGACATCACAGAATTATTGGTGGGCAGAACTGAGCTAGGCCTACCTCCAAGAAGCGGATAGGACAATCAATGTTGGTTGCCTCCTCGAGGAGGAGTCCCAGTTTATGAGGTTGCATTTTAAGAGTTAAAAAGACTTCCGACAGACCTTTTTGCCAAAAATCATCATAAAAGAATTTACACATTTGTACAGTTGCGGCATGGTACCAAATCGCATGGGCAGATTATATATTTTATGTAAAGCATAGCAGTCCAATCCTCCCGGTCGTGGGACCTTGTTTCGCCCTTCTACCAGTTTTTCATGCTTTTCAGTGACAATTATATTACATAAAATTCTATAACTTCATACATGGGAGTGGATCATCATTAGGCATGTAAGTATTACAATTCGCAATGGCACAATGGCATCATGGATACTTTCCTTATATTCCCAATTCTCTGCCATTTCTATTCCCAAGCGGTCAGAGAATGCTACAATGTCTTAAATTATAAATGACAAAATCACATTTAAACAGTGACATTTTCACATTTTTGCAAAAGTCCTGCTGCAGATGGGCTGTATTGTTTCCCATATTTGAGCATAGCTCCCCAAGCTACCCCCTCAATCCAAGGTTGTCGCAGAGATTTCCTTTGAAGCTTCTGGTGAAAGTCACGAATAAGTGCGATATTTCACTTTGCACTTTGGTGTCGTAGAATTCATTTGTACAAGGCTGGAGCACAGACAACAGTCTGTCCAACCTAGTAATTATCACTTGGGTGTCCTGGAAGTTTATGGTGGTTCCCTTTTGTTTCTGGTATCCTCTCAGCAGAAACCTGTTCTTGGGCTAACACCCCCCCCCCATCCCCATGCAGCCACTGCAGTTTGATTTAATTTTATTTTTGGCTCTAAATAGGAAGAAACGCTGCTGAATAGAACCATTGCATACATGTATCTCCACAGAACAATCCCCTTTCACATTGCTAGGCAAGGAGAAGTTAGAAGTTTTTGTTCAACGTTGTACTTTTTTGAAAAGGCCTTATTTTTTTTTTCTTTAGTTTACAAAACCTCTTTTGACACACGTGGAGTAAATGCTGATGGGATTTCTTTCTTTTTCCATCTGCCTTCCCAATATTGTTTTGCAGCCATAGTTGGTTTCTAGTAGGCAGCAGTTTTACTTGAACCTCAGATACGCTGAGACTGACATAGCCCAGAGCTGGAGTTTCTTTAAATTATTGATCCTTGACACTTTGTAACTCAAAAAGAGACACTTTTCCCGTGCGGCGGAAAATGAGGTTTCTTTGGGCCTTTTTCAGATTTGGCTTCACGGAGCCTGTCATTCAGTGGTCATGCTTGGTTTTGCTGAAGCATAATGTGACTGTGGATAAGCATGGCAGGGTCTTATTAATAAAATTATGTGGTAAGGAATCAGAGGAAAAAGAGCACCAGAGCGACGACATTTTTAAATGTGAATAATTCTTTTTTTCCATGGAGCTTTGGGCTAGCAGCAAAGCAGCGCTGCTTTTTCACTGTATTTCTTTTCTATATGTAAGAAAACACTGGTAGGCTTCCTCAGTGTGCCCCCTTGTTCCATCCTGCCCAATATGTGCTTGGCAAGATAGTGCAGCCATCTTTTTGTCACTGCAAAATGCAGTTTTGAGGCCATGGTGCTCACAGGAGCCAGCACAGCCATTTTGCAGGTGACTGCAGATGCGCAGCTTGGTGATGTGGGGGTGGGGGGAGTACTGCTGAGTGCGTAAATATCTCGCACTCCATACTGCATGGGCGTCCCTACCTAGGGACGGGAGCTGGAACCTTTTTCACCAGAAAGAACATTCCTTTTTAAATTTAGAGCAGTGGGTGCTGCCCTAGGAGCATGCGCTGTCCTGACTCCGCCCTCCGGCGACACACCTCAGTTCCCTTTTCCGCGTTGACGGGAACGGGCCGAATTCACCAGCGTTCCTGGGTTTGGCTTCGTCCATGTAATTCCACGCACGGATACTTCTTCTCTTCTGTCTTTTTGTCTTTATCATTCAGGTACTCTGTCCTCGGGCGTCGCGCTCCTCCCCGGCGCATTTCGACTTCTACAGGGTTCAGCAGGTGTCCATCCTGCGACGGGCTCTTTTCAACTTCAGACCCCCACGCCCTCTGCCTACGTTGCCTTGGCCCAGACCATGGCTGGCAAGCTTTTCCCATGTGCAACGCGCTTTCCTCAAGGTCTCTGAAGAACAGACTAGCCAGGTGGAGGGAGCTCTTCCAGAGATTGCCTCCAGAGGACCTGAAGGACTTAGTCGATCATTGGTCCAAGCCCAAGGTAGGGCAGCTCTTTTCCAGCGCACCCCGCAAGGGAAACTCCTTCCCAAGGACTCGCCCGTGTGGGACGGACCACTCAGGTCCTCATACCAGCACCATTACTGAGGCTAATGAAGCTACCGGCCGGCAGGCAGAGGGGTTTGTGGATCCTCCCGGTGACAGTGCTGAGGGACCGGAAGGTTCTTTTACCGGGTCTTCACCCGAGGGGCCACGCCTTAGTATCGGCAACATGCCCAAGGGGGCGCCTATACGCAGTTCCACTGGCGGATCCGCCGAGTGCGAAACGCCTACCAGGCCTCCACCTAAGGAACAGGGTAGGCCTTATGAGCCACACTCAAGAGTTCTGGATGAGGCTGGCCCCAGTGAGCCAAGCAACACGATGCAGGCATGTGGAAGGCAGCTTGACAAAATGGGCGCCGTGCCAGACATTTCTGACATCCGCCCAATAACGCACCAAGTCAGGGAGCAGGTGGAGAAACGTGCGTCAAGGTGGGACCGGTGTCCACCAGGTATGTGGCCTATAGCCTACCCTCCATTGGCGCAGGACAGGTTTCTGCTGCGCCTGTATGGGCAGGGTACGCAACAAGTCCTTCAGGTTGCCGCTACCCCGTCAATATTGCCTACCACCCGTCTGGTCTGTGAGAACAGGTGTTTTGAAGGGTTCCTCAGGCTCATTAAATCTCCTCGGATAGGGGGGTGGTCATCCTCGGGGACACCATCAGGGACGTGCTCCTGCCAATGGCTCTGACGCCGCAGGCCCCAGTACAGGCATCCCTGTTCAGCCTCTGCTGCAGCCTCCGGCCCCCACACCTCAGCCTACGGCTCCCAGCACTCCTCCACCGGTACCGGGCCAACCGGACCCAAAGGCAGACACGGATGAGGAGGACCCTGACACACCGTCGTCAGCCAAGGCATTCCACGAACGTCTAGCAGGGCTGGCAGAGTACTTTGGCCTTCCTCAACCCGAGGTCGAACAACCAGCGTAGGGGGTCCTCGCCGAAGTCCTTTGCTACATACTGCAGCTAGGACGGGGATCCCGATGCAGAAGGATGTGATCGCCTTGGCCATAAAGGGCTGGCTCAAGCCCCACTTGTTTCAGTCGGTCAATGGACACCTGGACACCAAGTACAGGCAGATGGAGGGGGATACTCTCTTGCTGTCGGCCCATCCTCAGCCACACTCTTTGGTGATCGCTACAGCATCACTTTACTCCAAGCCTCAGTTGTTAGGCAAGGAGGAGAAGATCTTGGAGGCATACGGGAATAAGCTGTATTCCAGCGCATCCCTGCATTTTAGTCCAGTTGACACAGATGCCTTGCTGGCAGCCGTTAACCAGAGGCTGTGTCAGGAAATTGTGGATTCGAGGGGATTGGGTCCTCCGACGTATTCCATATCTATGACATGTAATCACCACAGCTGTGCTGCTTCGGAAACTTTTCGGCGTCTGCGTCCTGCGTCGATGCGCCGTCGTCGAGGACCTCCTCCGACGTCATCCGATGTGATAAGTAGGACGCACGACGCCCATAGCCTCAGTTCTGTTTTTTCCGCGAACGTGTTGCTTCGTGTTTCTCGGTTTAAACGCCTCGACTCTTTGGAGTTCTGTTCTTCTCGGTTCTTCGAACCTGTTCGTTTGTGAAAATCCTTCTGAAGATGTCTACTTCGTCTTCCACCCCGCGTCCGGGTTTCAAGAAGTGCGGGGAGTGTGGGTCCAAGATGTCGGTGACGGACTCGCACAACGCCTGCCTCTGGTGCCTCGGGGAGGCCCACGACACGGATGACTGTATCGACTGCCAGTCGCTCACGTCCAAAGCCTTACGCGAACGGAAGAAGAAGTTGTCGGTAGGTCGGGTGTCCAAGCCCCGGAAGTCAAAGTCTGCGGGGCTTTCGACGGATGATTCGAGGGGTGACTCTCCGTGTCATCGTCGGAAGTCTCGTGGGTCTCCTTCTAGGAGTCGGTCCCGCCACGCCTCAGCCTCTTCGAGGCATTCTCGGAAGCGCCGACACTGGTCGTCTTCCAGGTCCTCTTCGGAGGGCTCTGCCCGGCACGTCGCTTACCCCTCCAGCCGTGCGACGCCGGAGGAATGGGCTTCCTTCGGGAAGAAGATGCTGGCGATTCTTGAGTCGCAGGGTACTCAGCCGTCCGCGCCCCCGAGTGGGGTCGGTCGTGTGAGGTCGAGAGACACCGCTCGCAAGAGTGGTCGGCACGAGTCACGGGAGAGGTCCCGTTCGGACAAGGGGATTCGTTCTCGACGTACCCGTTCCAGGTCCCGGTCCTCGACGCGTTCGAGACCGTGTGCACCTGTGAGGTCTTCGAAGAAGGCATCGACGTCTGTGGCGTCGAGGGCGTCGACAGGCTTTCTCGAGGCTCTGGCTCCGAGGAAGTCGTCGATGCCGTCGACGCTCAGGTCGTCGAGGGACACACTCGGGGCTCCGGCCTCGAGGGCTGTGTCGACGCCGCCGATTCTGGAGGCGCTGCATCTGACGTCGACGCCGATTTCCTCGACGCCCATCCTCTCGACGCCGATGCCGGTTCTCTCGACGCTGGCGCCGATTCGCTCGATGCCATCGACGCCTTTCGTGTCGGAGGTACCCCAGGGCACGGGTGGACCCCCTAGGAAGGCTCTGGTTAAGAGCAAGCACTCTCGAGTGCCTTCTTTTCGCCACCTGGACTATATTTCAGAGGCGGATGAGGATTCTGATGGCCTGGTTCCTAGTCAGGTTCCGGATGAAATTGTCTCGGGACATAGTCAGTTTGACGAGTTGAGACAGTCACTGCATGATGCCAGTGGACTGGACACCTCTCCGGAGTTGGAGTTTTGTAGGCCTGAGCCTGGCTCTCATGCTGATTCCTCGTACCGGCGCCTTATGGCTAGGGTTTCTGAGTACTTGGGATGGTCTGCTGACATCCTTGATGTTGGTCCCCCAACTGACCCGGTTCTGCCGTTCCATATGGCTTTACAGAGAAGGGTGGCGTGGCTTGGACTGCTCCGGAGAGTCTCCCGGCGGTGGGCAGATCCTTGTCGA
Organism: Ambystoma mexicanum; assembly: GCF_040938575.1. Lineage (NCBI taxonomy): Eukaryota > Metazoa > Chordata > Amphibia > Caudata > Ambystomatidae > Ambystoma > Ambystoma mexicanum. Next base: position 1,305,290,506 of record NC_090932.1, read on the forward strand.
GAAAATACCGTCCAGCCAGTGGCGACCCCTGCTACTTGACCAGGCACCCCACTCCGGAGAGTTTGGTGGTGCAGGCGGCCACGGCCCCGGCGAAGCAGGCGTCGTACCCTACCATCCCTCCTGATAGGGACGACAAACGTTTTGATGGCTGGGCGAAGAAAGTGTTTTCTTCTGGTGGTATGGCGCTTGAGGCGGCCAACTCCATTTGTGCCTTGTCGCGTTTCACGCACACTCTGTGGAACTGTGTTGCGTTAGCGGCTGAACATATTCCCGAAGGGGACGAACGGGATGGTTTGCTTGCTATGGTCCAGGATGGTAAGGATGCCATGTGCGAGTCCGTTCGGTCGGGTTTGGACTTAGCTGAATGCGTCAGTAGGTCCATGGCAGCGAGCACCGTGATACGCAGGTTTGCGTGGTTGCGGAAGTCGGGGTTTGCTCCTGATGTGCAGTCCCGGCTCCTCAACATGCCCTTTGACGGTGAACACCTTTTTGGCAGCAAGAGGTTGCAGACCTCAAAAGCTGCAGGGAAGTCTTTGGGCGCTGCAGTTTGCCAACCTCCGCCTTTTCGTCCTAGGGGACAGCAGTGGAGGGGTGGTTCCTTTCGCTATTACTCATCCTTCACTAAAGCGAGAGGAGCTGGCAGTCAAAGAGGCCAACGCAGGGGTACCAGAGGTCGACGACAGGGTACCCGTGGTGCCAAGGCCGCTCGGGCAGTTGCCTCTTTGCCCTCAGGTAACGCCGCAGCCGCTCCCACTCAGTCATGAGGCCATGTCCCATGGTTCGCCGGTTGGGGGAAGGCTGGCGCAGCATCTTGTAGAGTGGCAAGCCATTACTTCAGATGTGTGGGTTCTGGAGATCATAACCCACGGCTACTGTCTTCGCTTTCGGCACAGGCCTCGCGACAATCCACCGGGGAACCTCTCTTTGCAGAGTCCGGATCCGCTCCTTGCGCAGAAAATTCAAGCCCTGCTGGAGAAAGGCGCCATAGAACTGGTGCCTGTAGCGGAGAGGAACAAGGGATGGTATTCCCCTTATTTTTTGGTTTCGAAGAAAGACGGGAGATTGAGACCCATCATGGACTTGCGCGGTTTGAACAAACTCCTCAGGAAGGACAAGTTCAAGATGGTTACTCTCTCTCAAGTCCTCCAGGCCCTTCAGCTTCAGGACTGGTTGGTGTCACTCGACCTCAAGGATGCTTACTTCCATGTGCCGATCCATCCCAAGCACAAGAAGTACCTGAGGTTCGCGGTTGGCGACTCGCACTTTCAGTTTCGGGTCCTGCCATTCGGATTGACCTCCGCCCCGAGGGTTTTCACCAAGCTCATGGTGGTGGTGGCAGCGCATCTCAGGCAAGGGGGGATTCACGTCTACCCCTACCTGGACGATTGGTTGATCAGGGGGAGCTCTCCCGAGCAAGTCCTGGATCATCTGTCGGTCACCTGTCGCTCCCTTCACACGCTGGGCTTCTCCCTCAATTTAAAGAAGTCCCATTTGACGCCAACACAGCGGCTCCAGTACATCGGAGCAGTGCTCGACACTTCCCTGGGGCTGTTTTTTCCTCCCCAGGTGAGGGCTCTTCACATTCAGCAGATGGTGCACAAGTTTCAGCATGCCCAGACGCTCCCAGCGTTCGAGTTCTTGAGGTTGCTCGGCCTCATGGCATCCTGCATTGTTCTGGTGCCAGAGGCTCGCCTGCGGATGAGATCTTTGCAGTGGGCACTCAAGACGCAATGGTCGCAGTCCTCCGGCAGGGTGTCGGACTCGATTCAGGTTCCGTCCTCGGTCGCCCGGGACCTTCTGTGGTGGGCCGTCGAAGGCAACTTGATGAGGGGGGCTCCATTTTGGCTTCCCTGGCCGGAGGTGACGATCGTGACGGATGCATCCCTCACGGGATGGGGAGCTCATGCCAACGGGCTGACAGTCAGCGGTCGTTGGTCTCCGTCGGAGTCCAGACTCCATATCAATCTGTTGGAGCTGAGGGCCGTCAGGCTAGCCCTGAAGGCTTTTCTGCCGTCTGTGCGAGGGAAGAATGTCCTGATCCTGACGGACAACACAGTGGCCATGCACTACCTCAACAAAAAGGGGGGGGCAGGGTCACTTCCTCTGTGCAGGGAGGCGATGCAGCTCGAGTTCTGGGCCATCCAGCAGGAAGTTTCGATCTCGGCAGTTCATCTGGCCGGAGCCGAAAACGTGACGGCGGACGCTCTGAGCAGGCAGAGCGCGATCTCTCACGAGTGGGAGTTGGCTCAGGAGATTCTCCTGGAGATCTTCGCCGTTTGGGGGACCCCTCAAGTGGATCTCTTCGCCTCCAGTGTCAACCGGAAGTGCGAAAGGTTTTGCTTGCGGGAATTTCCTCCAAAAGGAGCCTTAGGAGACGCGTTCGTGGTGGAGTGGTCCTTCCCGCTGCTGTACGCGTTTCCTCCAGTCCCCGTCATCCCGCAAGTGCTGCGGAGGTTACGGAAGTTCGGTTCCCGGATGATCCTCATTGCCCCGGCGTGGGCTCGGAGGACATGGTACCCGGACCTTCTCGACTTATCCATCTGCCCTCCACGTCGTCTTCCCTACCGAGACGATCTGCTCTCACGGGTGGGGGGGTCAGGTTCTCCATCCAGAGGTCAGATCCCTCAACCTTCACGCTTGGCTTCTGAAAGGTTGAGGTATAAGGATTGGGACCTCCCCGAGGACGTGATGGAGGTGTTGCTTTCGGCCCGATGGCCAGCAACAAAGTCTCTGTACCGTTGCCGTTGGCGTAAGTTCTGCGACTGGTGCAGAGTTCAGAATGTGGATCCTTTTGCATGTGATATCCCCATGGTTCTGTCCTTTTTACTTTCTTTGGCCCACAGGGGCTTGCAAGTGGGTACCGTTAAGGGTTACCTGGCGGCGCTGTCCATCTTTAAGCGCTCGTCTGAAGAGTGTTCTTACTTTAAAATCCCTTTGATTTCACAGTTCCTGAAAGGGCTCACTAATGTGTTCCCTCCGTCGCCTTTCCTGGTGCCCGGTTGGGATTTAAACATTGTTCTTAAGTTTCTTATGGGTGCTCCGTTTGAGCCTTTACATTCTTGCCCTTTGAGGCTGTTAACTCTGAAAACTGTGTTTTTAGTTGGGGTTACTTCCGCTCGCAGAGTGAGTGAGTTACAGGCACTTTCAGTTAAGCCTCCCTTCACTGTATTTCACAAGGACAGGGTTGTCCTTAGAGTTCGTCCTTCTTTTCTTCCGAAGGTAGTGACGGAATTTCATTTGGCCCAGAAGGTTGTTCTTCCGGCATTCTATCCTCCTCCGCATCCTGGTAAGGAAGAGGAGAGGCTCCATAGGCTTGATCCTAGGAGAGCTTTAAGCTTTTATGTTTCACGCATGTCCCGGGTCAGAGTGGATGATCAACTCTTTATTGGTTATGCTGGAAAGCGTTTGGGGCAAGCTGTGACGAAACAGACTTTGTCTCGCTGGATTATTTTGGCCATCTCGGAGTGCTACCGCTTGGCGGGTAAGGACCCACCGGCTGGCTTTCGGGCCCATTCTACCAGGGGTATGGCTGCGTCTACTGCCCTGCAGAGGGGTGTTCCTATTCGCAACATCTGTGATGCAGCCACCTGGGCTTCAGTACATACATTTGTACGTCACTATTCCCTCGATTCCATCCGAGCACAGGATCTGGCCTTTGGCAAGGCGGTCCTTTGCTCTGCTATTTGATTGGCTATTCTAAATTTTGATTCTAAATTCTTTCCCTCCTCCTTGCTTTGGTACTGCTTTGGGAGTCTGTCATAGATATGGAATACGTCGGAGGACCCAATCCCCTCGAAGAACAAGTTACTTTCTTACCTGGTAACGTTCTTTCGATGGGATGGTCCGACGACGTATTCCATATCGCTCCCGCCCTGCCTTCCCCGCTGCAGAATTTCTTTTGCGATTGCAGCTTACGTTCCGCAAGGCTTTGTGTCTGACTGGCAGTTGACTTATGTCACACGTTCTGGGGGAAAAAACTACAACTGAGGCTATGGGCGTCGTGCGTCCTACTTATCACATCGGATGACGTCGGACGAGGTCCTCGACGACGGCGCATCAACGTCATCGACGCAGACGCCGAAAAGTTTCAGAAGCAGCACAGCTGTGGTGATTACATGTCATAGATATGGAATACCTCGTCGGACCATCCCATCGAAAGAACGTTACCAGGTAAGAAAGTAACTTGTTCTTTTCCCCCAGAGCTTCTGGCACAGCCAATCACGATTCAGGGCCGGACTGGCAGAGGCCAGGATGGTGGTACAAGACATCATGGAGTCCACCATAGCCCACATTGACACCTCTGGCCGGGCCATCTGCATTGCCACGGACTCGTGAAGAACGGCCTGGCTTTGTGCTTCAAAATTTAACCGGATGTCCAGGAGCGCATCTTGGACCTGCCGTTCCAGTGGGGGTACCTCTTCCACTCCACCACGGACGAGGAGCAGGATTAAAAGAATAACGGCTCACAAACGGCCAAGTCTTTATCCATCCCCACAAAGACCACGCCCAAAATGTACACCCAGTCACAGCAGCGCTCAGACAAGGGGCGTACGTACGGTGGGGAGGGGGGGTTCCGCAGCTTCCAAGTGCGGAGGTCCAGGCAGCCGGACTGTTCGCCGACCCAACATCGGCGCAAGCAACACAAAGGGGATGGGGGTGGCGAGAAAGTAAGGTCTTTTTCCAGTCCCCCTCCTCCGCAACAGCCTCAGAGGGAAAGAAGGCATGACACGCCCCTCTGGGTCCACGTATCTCCAGTGGGGCGCAGGCTTGCTCTCCATGCACATTTCTGGCACCAGAATTTCGCTGACTCCTGGATCCTCTGGAGTCTCCACGAGGTACTGCTTACCTATCCCAGCCTCACCTCCCTCTTCCCCTCCACGCCCACAGGTTGAGACAGCAACTCTTTTGGCAGAGATAGGGTCGCTCGTCGAGAACCAGGCAGTGGAGGAAGTCCCAGCCTCCCAACGAGGCTTGGGCTTTTACTCCAGGATTTTCGCCATTCAGAAAAAGAGCCAGGGGGGCCTGAGAGTTGTGCTGGACCTTTCCACCCTCAACCTCTCCCTACCTCTACAAAAATGCAAGATGGTTATGGCAGCTTTGATAGCAGAGACATTGTGCAAGGGAGACTGGATGTGCTCCCTGGATATGAAGGACGCGTACCTACACGTACGGATTTGGCAGCCCCATTGTTCCTTCCTATGGTTCAGGATCATGGGCTATGATTTTCAATACAAAGTCCTCCCATTTGGCCTCAACTCGGCCCCCACGGTCTTTACCAGACTCATGAACGCCGTGGTGGCCCTCCTCAGAGCACAGGGCCTACACATCTACCCATACCTCGACGACCGGCTCGTCAGGGCTACATCTGCGGAAGTGGTTTGCCACTCTTCCCATGCCCTTATCAACACTGCACAATCTGGGCTTCTCGCTCAACATCTTGAAGTCACAGCTGCGTCCTGCACAGACTCTGACATTCCTGGCACTCATTTGGGACATGTGCTCTGAGAAGGTCTTCCCGTCGGAGGACAAATCTCGGCCATCAAGAGGGACACCGCCCACTTCCTCAGCAGAGAGGTGACCTGGGCATGATGGTACCAACATCTCCTGGGTCTACTGGGAGTGGTCCAATTAGCCATGCTGCACAACAGACTGAGGATGAGAAGGATTCAGCTGGACTTCGCGTCCTAATGGAATCAGGAGCGGGGCTCGCAATCCGAGATCATCGTTACTACATCTCTCCGCCCGGACCTAACATGGTGGTCCATGGACTGCAACCTACCGACGGGCAATCCCTTTCGCCCACCCTCTCCGCAGGCCACCATCACCACAGACTCCTCGCTCGAGGGCTGGGGAGCAAACCTGGACGAGCTCTCAGTCCACGGGACCTGGACTCGACAGGAACAGCAATACCACATCAATTGGTTGGAGCTGAACGCCATCTGCCTAGCGCTCAGAGCATTCCTACCACTTCTCAGGGGCAAGGTTGTCCTCATCCAGACAGACAACTCGACCAGCATGTACTACGCCAACAAGCGGGGAGGCACCAGATCCCTTCCTCTGTGCAGACTGGCGATCAGCATGTGGGAATGGTCCCTGGAAAACGACATTTACCTCTCAGCAGTCCACCTCTCGGGGGAATCCAACCTGGAAGCGGACAGGCTCAGCACGCTGGGAGCTGACAATTACGAGTGGCAGCTAAACACCCTCATTATTCAGGAGATCTTCAACAGGTGGGGTCATCCCCACGTGCATCTCTGCCACCTGGCACAGCAAGAAGTGTCCCCAGTTCACATCCTGACAAGGTCAGGGCCCCGGCTCTCTCGGCGATGCATTTCACCTCCAGTGGACCGGCATGAAAGCCTATGCCTTTCCGCCCACTCCTCTGATCCACAGGGTAATTTGCAAGATCAGGGAGTCTCGCTGACTCCTCATCATTCGGATAGCCCTATGGTGGCCGGCCAGGCCATGGTTTTTGGAGCTACCCGGCTTCTTGGAGGTGCCTCCGATGCACCTTCCGATGGGCCCAGCACATCATCTGGTGCAGCAGGGGGGCAGAGTCATCCACCCTGCGCCAGGGAAATTAGCCCTCACAGCGTGGTACCTGAGCAGGGAGCGCTTCGGCACCTTAGCCTCTCAAAGGCCAATCTGGAGATCATACAGAGCGCCAGGAGAAAAGCCACCAGGGCCCAGTACAAAAGCAAATGGACCAGATTCTGCCATTGGGCAGACTCCAAGGGAATTGACCCCTTGGCTTGCACTTTGGACGACGTGCTCTCCTTTTCAGTGCACCTCGCTCATTCAGGCGTACAGATGGACACCTGCCACACATACCTTGCAGCCATTGGGGCTTACAAGAACTCGGAGGAGGGCATTCTTTCCTCCTCCAACCCTGTCGTCAAAAAGCATCTGCCGGGTCACGCTGCGCTCTACCCCCCACCCGTCAAGAGACCGCATCTGGTGTGGGACCTGAACATAGTCTTGGGCGCACTAGTACACAAACCATTCGAGCTAATGGCGTCCGTGGACATCAGGATGGTCACCATCAAGACGGCCTTACTAGTCGGCCTTACCTTGGATCTCGCTGACTTTACGAGCCGGGCGCTGGTCGCCTCTGAGCCATATGCCACCTTTCACAAGGACAAGGTACTCATGCAGACGCACCCGGCATTTCTGCCCCAGGTTCCGTCTGCTTTCCACCTTAACAAGGAAATGGTCCTTGCTACGTTTTTTCCCGATCCTAAGGACGAGGCACAAAGAGTGCTGCACTGCCTGGATGTCAGGTGTGCTCTGAAATTCTATTTGGACAGGACCAAGGACTTACGCAAGTCGGACACCCTGTTTGTCACTTTTGGAGGCTCAAGACCAGGCTATCAGGCCTTTAGTCCTCCATATCCCGCTGGATGGTCTCTGCCATCAAAGAAGCGTATGAGGGCCAGCACAAGCCACTTCCGGCCAACATGCATACCCACGCAGTCAGGGCTGAGGCAGTGGCCATTGCATTCCAGCGCCATGTCTCTTGGCGAGTTGCATGCAGGGCGGCCACCTGAGCCTCTCCCTCGGCTTTCTGCAAGCATTACTGTTTGAACGCCGGCTCTAGATCTGATGCGGCTTTCGGACAGGAAGTTCTCGGGAACCTATTTGCTTAAGGAGTGTCTCCTCTCCACCCTGGGGCTACAATCAGTTGTAATTGCCCATACAGTATGGAGGAAAGGGGACGGGACCTAAGAGTAATTATAAGTTACTCACCGTAGTGATCAATGTACTCTTAGTCCTATTCCCCTTTCCTCCATACGTCCCACCAATCTCCCCAATAATACTGGTGTCATCAGGCAATGTTAAATCTATTGTCGATGCATCAATGGGGACTGAGGTGTCACGCCACAGGGTGGAGTCAGGGCAGCACATGCTAGCTGGGCTGCGCCCCCGCGCGCGCCTCTAAATTTAAAGGGGAAGAAGGTTTTTTCTGGTGCAAAAGGTTCTGTCTCCCGTCCCTTGGAAGGGACGCCCATACAGTATGGAGGAAAGGGGACTATGGACTAAGAGCACGTTAGGCTCTACTGTGAGTAATTCATAATTTACCCAGCATGAAGTTGGAGAACGCTACCTGGGAAAGCCGAGACCTCTATGTTGACCAAGGGACTGTGCGTACATCAAGACAACCATGGAGCCAGCAGGCTCGAGAGGAAGGCAGGAGACTGGAGACTGCCGGTTCACCGTGCGGCGAGAGGGAAGGAAGAAGAAACTTCCTAGCGGCCCCAGGAACCTGGAAGCTGCTTCACCGAGACACGGTGCAAGAGCCCAGAGGAAAGCGGGAGCTCTGAAGGACGTGGAAGCTGTTCAGTGAATGCAGGGAGCCCATGAGTTGGGGGAGGGACATCAGTGCTGCTTCCTGTCTACCGCGAGGGACCCGAAGGACGCCACAAGAAACCGGTGAGTCCTAGAGAGAGAATGGGACACTTGCATGCTTTGGAAACGCTGCCAAAGAAAGACCGAAAAGTGTATGAAGCGAATGAGAAGGAATATAAAATCCAATATTACCCAAAAATGATTTACAGATGAATGTGAGAGAAAAGCAAGTTTCGCAATTATAGTAAATTAGATGAAAAGCTCTAGCAGGAGAGTAAACCAGGTGAAAGCAAGTCTGCAAGTGTGGGGGAAGTAAATCGTATGAAAAGCCATGGCAGGAAAGTACGCAAGGCCAAAGTCGAGTCTGAAAACAAAGTGGAAAAGAACCTGGCAGGGGAGTACACAAAGTGTCCTGCAACGTTGAAACTTAAAACCAGGTTTTTTGTATACAAGCATTTTGTTGAACAAAGCCCCCTAAGAAACATTCATGCCCTTAGGAATAAGTGTCTTGAAGAGAAACCCAGAGAAAAGAATTGTCCCTTCGAACTGCGACCTTTATCCATTGGGGAACTGTTGAAGTTCTACATTTCTCCAGCATTGGATCGGTCATAGATGGACATGATTTGAATGTTCCCAGTCGTCAGGCTATGAATCCTCAGTAACATAGAGCAGTTTAAACTTGAACTGAAACTTTCAGTCACTTTTAAAATCTGTCATTTTTGGGTCATACTGCCCACTGCTAATAGGAACACCAGCCTTAGCTCCTCCCCTGTCAGCCATCATCCGATCTTTTACCACACGTTAGTGTAGGGAGTCCTCAAAAACTCTTCAACTTTTCTACGATAAAAATGTACCTTTTTTTTTTTAAACAACATTTTTCGACGTCTATTCGACAACGGGCTTTAGCGGCGACAGCGCAGCTACCGTTGACCGTCCCGCCGCCGGTATTCTTAGACAAAGCTTCTCCATAGTTGGGCCTGCTAATGGCAGAATCCATGAGGAAAAGCCTCTTCAAGCCCTATGCCTGCTGTGGACTGAAGAATGTCTACATAGAGGATCACCACAACGACTGCCTCTACTGCTTTCATCCACACCATGTCATCCAGGATGGCAAAATTTGCCAGTCGTCCTCCAACAAGACACTGAGGGAACGTCACTGCCGTCTCGTCGCTAGGCTCGACAATGCTGGCAGTGCTTCTGACTCTTCACTATGGAGTCATGCTTCGTTAGGCAGGGGCAGGTCGGCCCAGCGAGCCACCTCTATCGAGAAGTCTAGGTCGCACGAAGTCCAGGCCTCCAAGAAGAGGCACAAGGATTCCTCAACCGACGAGCCTGGACCTTCGCACAAGGATCGGTCTTCGACAAAGGTCAGTGCCTGAGGGGTATCAACAGGAGATGAGAGCCAAAGCTACTTCCATCGCCCCAAGGACGTAACGTCCCTTAAGTCCACATCCAAATCTGGGGGCCACTCTTCATCTCCAGGGTCAAAGACAAGCTCCTCGTCCTCTGTTTCTGTGACAAAAACATCCTAGTCGACGACCAAGCCTCACTCCGGGTTGTCTAACCCGAGGCCTTCAACACTGTCCACGACCATGACTCGCTCGCAGCGACCAACAACAAAACTACCTGGTCGGCTAAACAGTAATCCCCTACGACTACCACATCGTCAACGACTACCCTCATTTACGGTATCTGCGTCCACGGCTGTCACACTCTTCAGCAACAACAACCTTGTTGACGACTGTCGATGGACAAAAATGACCACCACACCATTGTAACCACATCCATAATCACTGGTGTTTCAGACACACCAGTACAGTGTCTGCATTGACTGCCTGTCCAAGAGCATCTTACTCTAATCTTGGTGTAGTCTTGCTGCCGGGTGGCATAAGAGGAGAAGAGGCCATCATATCACTGCTGTCCTCTCCAGAGTTAGGCTACCATGATTACCCCCTCTGCATTCAGATCATGCCATCACTACTCCTACACAGAGACATGTCTTTTGACATGTTACATACTCGCACCACTCTAGTAGCAACGTCTGCCTGCACTGGTCAGATAACCTTGCACCGATAACCCTAAAGAGGGAGACGGAGACACAGACACAGAGAGGGAGACGGAGACACAGACACAGAGAGGGAGACGGAGACACAGACACAGAGAGGGAGACGGAGACACAGACACAGAGAGGGAGACGGAGACACAGACACAGAGAGGGAGACGGAGACACAGACACAGAGAGGGAGACGGAGACACAGAGAGGGAGACGGAGACACAGAGAGGGAGACGGAGACACAGAGAGGGAGACGGAGACACAGACACACAGACAGAGACTCTCTGAGGTAGGAGCCTTAGTGATCTTCCATGAAGGTGAGTTGGCTTCCGACCATGCCATTACTTTGTCTGTAGACATCACAGACACTGGTTTTCGCCAGCTGGGGAACGGAGTGGTCCTGCGGCGGCAGGGTTGGTTCGAAGTGACATTTTTGCCGACCAGATGTCCAGTCCAGGGGCGTAGATATGCCGTTCGATGGATCTGCACTGTTTGGGGAAAATAAGGTGGACAAGGCCCTGCAGTCAATAAAAACAGACACTGAAACCACTTCTTCAGCAAAGGCGACAGTCCGCTCGTTCAGGAAAAGGTCGCTATGGCAGGACTTTGCAGTATAACCGCACCACGTACCAGTCTTCCTCCTCTTGCAAGACCCTGTATTCATCAGGGGACCAGTACTGGAAAAGATCCCAGTCTTACAGGGGTTCACATCTATGCTGTGACTCGGCCCAATCAGGGGGCCAGTCCGGCAAGCAACCATGACCAGCCCACGGTCCGGCGCTCCCACTTCAGCACCGCAGTAGAAGCACGCCTGTCAAAGTTTGTCGACGAATGAACACTAATGACTAAAGACAAATGGATGCTATCCCTCCTACAGTAGGGCCACCCGATGGAGTTTGTGGACTATCCACCAGACATTCCTCCCAAGTACAAACCAGAAAGACTAAAATATCTCTTTCTTCAGGAAGTGCATGGTCTGCAGCAGATGGGTGCAGTGGAGAAGGTTCTGAGAAGCGAGCGGGGAACAGCAGTTTATCTCCCGATACTTCCTGATAAGGAAAGAAAGCACTGCACCAGAAGCCAGGGGGTTGGAGACCCATCTTAGACCTAAGGATGCGCAACAAGTTCCTAAAATCGCGGACATTCCGCATGGTCATGCTACAGCAGGTGTTGTCGCAGCTACAACAGGGAAATATTTTGGCATCCCTCAACCTCGAGGACGCCTACTTCCACATCCATATTTAACTCACTCCAGTGATACCTAAGCTTTGTGGTGTCAGGCTACGTAATCAGTTCAAAGCTCTGCCCTGTGAGTGTTTACCAAGTGCCCTGCACCAGTGGTGGCTCACATGAGGCGGAGGGTCGTCCACGTCTACCCGTACCTGGACGGCTGGTTAGTAAGGGCCCCCTCCTGTCCGCTGGCAGAAACCAACACTTCTATCACCATTCAGGGTCTAAAGCAACTGGGGTTTTCTATCAACTTTGTTCCATTGCACCAGGCGCTGCATCTCGGAGCAACACTCGACACCCAGACCTGCACCACCAGACCCTCAGACGAAAGGGTGGTGGATCTTTTACACAAGGTGCCCTGCCTCCCGAGTGATGCCAGTTCTAAACTACAAATCGCTGCTGGGGATGATGTCATCATGCATTCCGTTAGTCTCCAACTGACGATTACACATGAGACCGGCTCAGGAATTCCTCCATGCCCTCTGGGATGACTGCATTACCCTAACACCAGCTTTCAGACAAAGCCTTTGCTGGTGGTCAGTAAGGGAACACCTGGTGCAGGGCTCCACCTTCAGACTGCCGGTCCACCAGGTGACCTTCACCACAGATGCTTCACTGGAGGGCTGGGGCGCCCACTGTCAAGACTAACACACCAGAGGGCTTTGGTCGGAAGAGGAAAAGAGCTGGCATATCAATCTGCTGGAGCTACAAGCAATCTTCTTGGCCCTGAAGTCTTTCCTCCCCCTCCTGAAGAGGAAGGTGTTGCGCATGTACACCAACAACACAACGTCAATGTTTTATATCGGCAATGAGGAACAAGGTGCCCACAGCTCTCCAAGTAGGTCCAAGCCCTATGGCACTGGGCCCTACAGCTTCTCCACAACAAAATCCAATCGCAGCAATCTACGCTACCCAACTAGACAGTCCACCTCCATACACCTCCCCTACGGAGCAGCCCGACACCTCTTTTCTCCTTCAGAAACTTCACAGAAGAGGAAGTGGCAGCGCTCCTAAAACATATCAAACCCTCCACCTGCAAAGGGGATATCTTCCCACCAGCCATCATCAAAGAATGTTCTGATGCGCTTAACCCAATGATTACAGCATTCATCAATGCCTCCTTCTCTGGAACTGTACCACAAAGCCTAAAATAAGCTTGGGTTTGCCCACTCATTAAGAAACCCTCCCTAGACCCTACATGCCCAAACTACTACCGTTGCAGCACCACCGTCCCCTTCCTCCTTAAAATTCTGGACAAAGCTGCCCATAATCAAATCCAACACTACCTGGGATCAAATGCCATCCTAGGCAGAAGACAATCAGGCTTCCACAACTGCCACGGCACAGAAACCGCACTCTTGGATCTAAAGAACCAAATCACCAATATAATGGACAAAGGCAAACCGGCCCGCCTGCTTCTCTTGGATCTCGCCGCTGCATTTGATCTGGTTGATCATAGCATCCTAACCTCACACCTATCTAACGCAGCCCACTTCTCAAACAAAGCCACCTCATGGATAACCTTCCTAGAGGGAAGAGCAAAGAAAGTTTACTCTGACCAGGCTAATTCAGCACCCACCACCATCCACTTTGGAGTGCCTCAGGTTCATGCACCGGACCCACCCCCTACAACCTATTCACGAAGCCACTCTTTGACATACTGGACTCGCTCGGCATAGCCTACATGAACTATGCCAACGATACACAAATTCTCCTGCCCCTCACTGGTTCATACGATCAACACAATGCTTCACTGCTGCAGATCGACTCCACCATCCAAACATGGATGGCAGCCAAGGGTCTATGCCTAAATGGGGAAAAAACTGAGATCCTCATTCTAGGTCCCAAGGAAACTCTGCCTAAACATAACCAAAAATACGAGAACTTTACCATTGACAACTCCATTATACCAGTCTCCATATCAGTACAGACCTTAGGAGTAAACTTGGACTCGACCCTCTCTGACATGACACGACAGGTCAGCGCCATCGCCTCGGCAGACACCACCAAATTGATAAATGCCATGAGACCGTTTCCAAGCACCCTAAACTGTCTTTCCATCGCCCGAGCAACAATAGGTGCAAAACTGGATTACTGCAATGCTCTTTGCGGGCACCTCAGCTAAAAATCTTAAGCTCCAAACACTACAAAATAATGCACTTCGCGTAGCCCTCAAAATCCCAAAAAGAGACCACATTACACATGCTAGGCGAGCGACCCACTGGCTCCCATTCAAGGATAGGATAAACTTCAAGATCCTCACACTTGGACACAAATGCATCAGTCTCTCAGCCCCATCCTACCTCTTAGAAACCATCTTCAGAAATACCTCTGCACGACCCAAAAGAAGTCAGCACGACACCAAACTCTGCGTTCCACCCATCAAAAGAGCAAACGCCAGAGGTATAGGTTTTTCCTGCATAGCTCCCAAACTTTGGAATGCCCTACCCAACGCACTCGGAGCTGAACTTTCGCTGTCCATCTTTCACAAAGCACTCAAAACTACCTTGTTCAACTAGCCTCATACACACACACACACACACACAAGGTAACTCAGCTCATCCCTTCATTTGTAACCTCTTGTATGTATTGTATGTAATGTTATGCAACTACTGTTTGACCTGTAACCACCATGCTCTCTATTTCCACTGTAACCAGAAATAAGTTATTTTGCTGAAACTGCGCTACGATGCCTAAGGGCTGAGGCGCGCTTTAAAAATGCTAATAAATAAATGTTTCTCATTCCCCTCCTTCTACCTGGGTTTCCGAACACTCTGGCGGACTCCCTGAGCAGGGAGTTACACTGCTGCCATGAGTAGGAACTGCACAATGGCCAGCTACACCTGTTTCAGACGTGGGGCACTCCGGAGATCGACTTTTGCCACCCACGAGAAAAGATGCTGCAAGACTTTTGTCAGCCGCTTTCCACATTCGGAGAGCTTGGGGGAAAGCCTTTACAATTCCATGAGGGCAAGCTTCTTTTATGCATTTCCCCCCATTCATCTGGTGCCTAGAGTCCTACACACCTTCAGCCTATCGGTGCAAACTGATATTAGTGGCCCCTGCCTGGCCGCAACAGTTTTGGTACTCGGACCTCCTTGCGCTCTCGTCGACCCCACCAATCAAGCTGCTTCCTCACTAAGCGCTCCTGTCCAGGAATCGAGGCGTAAAACTGCACCACGACCCAGCCTCTCTCAATCTGACAGCCTGACTCCTATCTTCTTAGAGATCGGGCCACTGTCCCTTGCGCAAGACTAAGCTGTCCTGGGCTAGAGCCTCTTCCTCCTTTTAAATGTGCAACTGGAAAAGTTTTCAAGTGTGGTGCAGAAGCCAGCAACTGCAAGCTCAAACCATCCTACCGGATGAGCTGATGCCATATCTACTGCTGCAGGCTCAATCTGGGTTAACTAATTCTTCCATAAAGGTGCACCTAGCAACGATTTCTAGGTACAACCGTGCAGCTGGTGTGCCTTCCATGTGATCTCACTGGCTGGTGAAGGAGTTTTTATGGGGGCTCTTCCTGTCTTTTCCACCGGTACAGCGCCCGGCACCAGCATGGGAGCTGAATGTGCTACTCTCAATACTCATGATGCCACCCTTCGAGCACATGCACTAAGTATCTATCTTGTCCTTTTTGGCAGTTGATTTTGTGCAATCCCTGCAAAAGTGAAATCCAACCCCCGGGATATGTGAGGAGGTTGGATTTCTTTGTTTCACAACAACACATGTAATGCGTGCTGACATGAAACAAAGTAATTTTCACTGTGGCAGCCAATTTCGGCAGCTGCAGTAAAAATGAAAGGTGAGCGTCCACCTTCCTCTCCCTCGATTTGCGGCACTATTGTGCCATACGGATAGAGGTAGGTGTCGTTGGAAAGGGGAGGGTCTCCCCTTTCCAACAACCTTTTTTGAAGCATAGCTGGGCGCGGATCGGGGGCAGGGTGCCTGAACCACGCCCAGCAATGCCACTAGACCACCAGGGATCTGTTTGTGAAGTTGGGGGGAGGGGGACGGATCGGTGTGTCCATCTCATTTGGGCGGGCGCAGGTCCACTAGACTACCAGGATTTTTTTTTTATAATGAAAGGGGAAATTAATGAAGGGTACTTCATGTAGCCCTCCCTGGGGGCAGATTTCTGCACCTAGGGAGGGGGTACATGAGAAGCCCCCCCCATCCATTTGGGGTGGGGGGGGAGAGGGCCACCAGAAATCTTTCATCAGACCCCCCCCTCCGCCCCAAAGCTTGGGACACTGTTTTGCCACCTGGGGGTGGATGGGCAGAGTACTGTGCCCATCTGTCCCTAGGCAAGGGGCAAACGAAAAAAAACAAACAAAAGTAAGATGTCTTGGGCCTCCCGGGAGCCACTGCTGGGCTTGGGGACATTCAACCCACATGGGAGTCAGACGCCCAAGGCCTGGCATATGACCCCCCTACCACCTAGGAGCTCTGTCTGGGTTGCGTTACAGCTTCTCCCACTGGGAAAGGACAGGGACCCTGCCAGGGCTCCCTGGAACTGCTGCTGGGCTTGGGGACAGTGAAACCACATGGAAGACACCCGCCCAAGGCCAGGGACATCACCCCCGCCCACCCTGGAGCGCTGGCTAGGCTGAGTTATAGACTTTACCCCTGGGGATGGAAGGAGACCGTACCAGGTGCTGCCGCTGTGCTTGGGCGATGGTAAACCCACATGGGAAATGGATGCCCACGGCCGGGGACATCACCTCCAACCTGGCTGGAGTTCTTGCTGGCCTGTATTGCAGCTTTTCCCCACCAGGGAGTCACGGCAGTGTGCAAATACCTCCCCGAAGGTAAAAGCTGTAACGCAGCCCAGCCAGAACTCCAGGACGGTTGGAAGTGATGTCCTCGGCTTGGACATCTATTTACCATGTGGGTGTACTGTCCCCAAGAACATCAGCAGCTCCAGGGAGCCCCAGAAGGGTCCTTTTCCCTCCCCCAAGGTAAATTCTGTAACGCAGCCCAGCCAGCGCTCCAGGAGGGTCGGGGTGATGTCCCTGGCCTTGGGTGGCTGTCTCCCATGTGGTCGGACCATCCCCAAGTGCAGCGGCAGTTCCAGGGAGCCTCGGCACATGGAAGACAGCCAACCAAGGCCAGGGAGATCACCCCGGCAAATCCTGGAGCTCTGGCTTGGCGGCGTTACAGAATTTCCCTCAGGGGAAGGGATGGGGACCCTGCCGACACTCCCTGGGACAGCCGCTGCACTTGGGGATGGTCGCCCCATATGGGAGACAGCCCACCAAGGCCAGGGACATTACCCCCAACTGTTCTGGACCTCTAGCTGGCCTGCGTTGGCTTGGCGGCGTTACAGAATTTACCTCCAGGAAAGGTTGGCGACCCTGCCAGGGCTCCCTGGGACTGCCGTAGTACTTGTGGACGGTCAACACTTTTTCTTTTCCACCCAGGTAAGTGCACCCACACGTGAGGTACCGTTTTCGTTGGGACACCTGTGGGAATGCGGGAAGGTAGAACATGTGTTGTTGACACTGTTTCGGTGGGTGGGCAGAGGGAAATGTCTGAAAAGTTTGGGGTTAATTGTGTTTTTTTTGTGTCAAATTCTTTTCCAGGGCTTGTGGGTAATAAATGGTGGGGCGATTCGCGCAAGTCAGACCTCTGTGGATTCCCACGGGTGTCGTCTTTTCGGAAATGCATGGGATTCCCTGTTTTACTTGGTGGCTTCGGCACCCTAGGCCCAAATCTCTAGGTTGCCCACAACAACGAAATCCCGCAAAATGTTCTGCCTTTTTGGTTATTTTCTCTCACCCCCTACAGCAAACTAGGATTCCTGGTGGCGTTATGACTGCCTACATGTGGGAAGAAAAGGGGCCAAATTTGGCCGAGATATCTCATGTAACAAAAATCTTACAAGGGATTGAATGGCAACATACCGAAATCGCCAGAAAAGACCTTGGCACTGGGGGAAGAGGGAGGGGGAGAGGGGGCCGCTTGGCAGTTTAAGGGGTTAAACACCTTTCTTGGAAAACTGCATTCTTGGTGGCCAGAACTTCAGCCAGACGAGTGAGTGAAAGGGTTTCCGCCAAAGACAAAACTTGCATCAAGACCTCCCCCATCCAGGATGGTAGAAGAAGGATCACAAAGAGAAACCACACAAGAAATGGCGAAAAAAGATGCCACCATGTTAGAACATATGTGACCCTTCTGTGTATAATTGCAGCTGTGAATGCAGCCTGCGGCGGAAGATTTCACAAGTCGGTAAAACAAGTCCACTGCCACCAGCCATAACTACATCGTTGTCACTGTAACCAAAAAGTTACAGGAGCATTGAGAAGGGGGGGATACCAGGTATCCCCTCGGCATTCCAGATAAGGTGGGCTGTGCTGATCTCTCAAAAGTAAAAGTTTAGGAAGGATAAAAAGTATCCCTCTTTCCTTAAGAACAGTAGTTTTCAAGGAAAAATAAATAATATAAAAGGAGACCCCAAGGGCCCTCAGCAACACTGCACATAGGGTGCTGTGTGCTGTAAAAGTATGTAGGAAAGCAAGACTCCATAACATAAGGTAAAACCTAAAGAAGAGATTTCCCATGGTTAGAACAAACAAGAATGAATGATACAGGAGAGCACAGAAGTCCAGCAAAAAGTGCTGGGTCTCACTAGGAATGGGGTTGTAATGTAATAGAACTTGTAGAGCGCAAACTAAGGCCCATGGGCATCTAGGCACTAAGCTACAAAACAGGAGTAAGGGGAGATCCAGGGGGAGATAGAGTGCAACGGTGCCTACTTGAAAAGATGCGTTATTAGTGCTTTCCGGAATGGGAGATATTCCTCTGTTAAACAAGGAGAGAGCGGAACAGGTTCCATAGAGTAGGGGAAAGGACCATGCCCCGGCGGGCACGATGGTACCTCGGCACTTTGAGAAGACCCATAGCAGATGACCAAAGAGCTCTGGTAGGACTGTATCTTTCAATCTTAGTTCTGAGGTAGCTCGCCCCACCCCCATGAAGAGCCCGGTGGGTAACAGTCTATGCATAAAATGGATAAATCTCACTACCTCTCCCCACGTTAACTGCTCTGCTTACCCCTGAGATAATGAACCTCTGTGGTGAATCCCTACTACCTATGTGGGTCGGTATTACTTCGCAAACACCTCAAAAAATGTTTACGTCGAAATAAATGCAAATTGCCTAAACTTGGAGCAACTATCCAAGGAGTATGTCCTTTTGATCAACTGGTCTGTTTATCTGTATGCATTTCCCCCAATTCCTCTTCTAAGCTAGGTCATTATAAAAGTTATAAAAGTAAAACAAGACTATGATGATCTCCATTAAACTTGCTTTGCCACCTCAATTGTGGTATTCTGATCTGTTTCACCGGTCCATAGAACTATACTGGACACTGCTGGGCAAACCGGTTCAAAATGAACAGCATCATCTTCCACCACAGCCTTTTTCATTGCTTAACTGCCTGGACATGGAATACAGACACTTTACCCTGCCTGTGAGATTTTTGAAAGAAGTAAGAAGGCAATCCACGAGATCCTTGAATGCATTCAAGTGATGAGGTTTTATCTGTTAACCCTACTTCTTTTCAAGAAGATACAGTATTTATCATCTTTATCTGGCTAAATGAGGTTTACTTTTTCACCCAATAAGGTTAATTTGTTGGATAACTGCTTTAGCTTACTGAAATGAAGGGAGACACAAATCCTCCTTTACTCTTCCAGTGATCAATCATTTCTTGGAGGGTTGGCCAACATTGTATCCTCCATTCAGAAATTCTCTCCCCCCCCCCCCCCCCCCCAGGGAAATTAACCTTGTTCTGGCTATGCTTAAAGGCTGTTCCTTCTTACCTATGCATAAGGCAGACCTAGAATCTTTGACATAGAAAATGGCCTCTTTTGTTGCAGAACACCAGCTGCGAGATTAGTGAGATGCATTCTGTTAAGATAATGTTTTCTTTTTTGTGGCTTTCACATCTTTCAATGGAACTTAGTATATCTTCTGACTGTTTGTGATCTTGGACTATTTTTTTGTGGGAGGCCTTTTTTTAACCTCATTGCTTAGCTCAAATCATTTTGGGGAGTCTGGTAAGACCTTAAAACTAATTATAAGGAGGTAATACATTTAAGGAGGTATTACGTTTTGGAGTTCTGGCAATAGTTCTTGAGCACCTAATGTTCCAACATGTTTCATCTCAGGGGGACCCCCAGGACCGCCACATGATATATGGTAGAAGTGTGAAATGGGGGGGGATTTCTGTTGGTAAATGCGTACTGTCCTAATATCAATGATCCCTAGTTCTACACCAGCATTAATGGCATATGCCACACTTTGCCAATGGTGCCAATACAGGGGGGTGGGGGGGGTGAGACTTTAATATACTAGATACTCTACTTGATCGATCTGGTGTAAGTCTGGGGGTCTTGGCCAGGACTGCTCAGGTCCTCCTCAATGGCATAATAGGCTTGGAATTAATAGACTCATGGCAGGCACTACACCAGGACGACTGTGAAACATGCATACTATTCCACGATGTACAACTCATCCTCCTGGATCCACCTATGGCTTCTGTCACTTGCCCTCATGAGTGATATCTGCTACAAAGATCCTTCCGAGAACCTACCCGGACCACTCTCCTATTCTGCTAAACTTGACGCTCATACAGTGATACAATCCCTACAATAGATGGAGGTTTAAACCTCTGGCGCCTCATGACATTGTCTTCTCATCCAATGAGACAAACACAGGTTTGGTGAGAGAGGCGGAGGTCCCTGTGGCAAGCTTTTGAAGTGTACATTAGGGGGAATGGTCATGTCCACAGAGTTAGGAGTCCTTACGTTAATTCTTGGGGCTATAAGCGTCAGTGACAGGGAACTATGCAAGCTATAACTATAATATTCCTCTAATACGGCAGAGGAGACATTGAAAAGTATCCTTGAGTCAACTGTAACATTTTGTCACCTCAGAGCTAGGGAGCTGACGTTTTCTTGGTGTCCCGGCAGCAGCTTGCCGCTACGTGAAGGTGAGAGACCAGGGAGGACACTTGCCAGATTGGGGGTCTTTCGACTTTGAGAAAGCAGGACAGGGGTGACGGTGGGATTCCACATGTGAAAAACATGGATGGCCAAGCAGTCTGCACTGAAATCAATGCAGTATTTGTCAATTTCTATGCTAGGCTCTATGCGCAGCAGAACTCATGCACGCACTTCTATATGCACAAATACCTTGAGAAGCTACCATTAACTGAATTGTCGGGTGACACCAAACTATTGCTTGATCAATCAATTACAGTTGAAGAACTAGCACAATCAATAGATGACATGCCACCTGATTAAAGTTCTGGGTCCTGACGGACTTGATGCAGAGGTTCTACAAGCAGTAATAATCTATACTCTGCACATAATTGCTAAATGTGAGGGAGGAAGCACTAGAGAGACTACTCGTCCCATTAAAAAGCATGAAGCGTCACAGTGCTGCTAACACAGAGCATAGGCCACCATCATTAATTAATGTAGATATCCAGATCTTTGTCATGGTCCTAGTCAACAAATGTATGCCATGTATGGAATATATAATCCTTCCAGATCAATCAGGATTTTATCCCAGGCTGATCGACTAGCCTTAATATATGTAGGGTAGTATTTAATGTCATGAAATGGATAGATCCAGATATACAGGCAGTTATAGATACACTACATGCACAAAAAGCATGTTAGTACCAATTTATGTATGGGGTGATGACACAATGTGGGTTTGGGGCCTCAGTCCATCTTGTATGTGCAGTTCTTACAAATGACCCTCTAGAGAGCGTCTGCACCAAAGGGGAAATGTCCAAACGTACCCAAATAGGAGGGGAACCCATCAGGGATGTACATTATCTCCATTGCTCTTCGCAATAATTATTGACCCGTTAGCTGACATGATAAGACGTAAACACACGAGACAGGAAATAAAATTAGACAGAACTCCAGAAAGAATATCCCTATGTGCAGACCACACCCTCTTGTTTTTCAGGAACCCTCAAGACAATCCTATGCCTATAATGCATGATATATACAGATTTGGTTCATACTGTAGCCTGCCTACTTAAAAATTGAGCGTGGTCCGAACGGAAATCACTGCTCAACCTCCTGGAGCAAAAGATTTCATTTGGGCCCCATCTGGAATAACGTACGTGGGAGTCAACAGTTGTGGAGCATGGGAGTCCCTATTTAACGACAATTATGGCACGTTCTCGGACCACCTATTGCCCAAAGTACATGAATGGATGAACCTCCCCCTTACGGTATCAGGTAAGATCTCTCTACTGAAAATGATCGTTCTCCCAAAACTGCTAGATCTGTTCCAGAACATAACGATCTGGCTGTGGCCTTTTTTTTTTTATAGAGCTTGATTCAGGAATATTGAAATTCCTGTGGCAATCCGTATGAAATGGTATCGTAGCACAAGCCCAGTATGCATCCCACTGATGCACGTCAGACACCACATCCCCACATTTACAGATGGAAAAGCGCACTGTTGGGAGCGACGAAATAGGATCACTATTACTAGCCACCACATACACTAATGATTGTCTGTTTGACCCAGTCAGAGCCAATATAATTGCATTGAAGTTATTCTAATTAACAAACGTGGAACACCCATATTGCAGGGATATTCTGCTGTGAAACTGCCAAGCTTTACCTCAAACTTCGGATCTGAGGATATGTAAAAACTGGTTGCGGCTCTAGTCCCCTTCAATCTGGGACATGTACACCAATGGGACATTTGTTACGATACCTGGTACCGTTCCTAATTCATGCCGATGACCCCTGCTGCTTTTACAGACTACGTGCAGCTTTCCAAACTCACTGGGCAAGCTTTCCCAACAAACCACCCGTAAATCCTTACCTGGAGTATATAGTACATGCAGGAGGATACAGACAGTGTCTACATTATATAAACTAACACTAAACCATATGCTTGATCGCACATCCAGAAATCCTGTTAATTGGGCCAAGGACCTTCAACACTGAAATTACTGGTGAAATGTGGCAGGCAATGTGCAAACTGACCTGTGAGATTCATGCTTATTCAACTTAAAATCCTAAATAGATGGCATTGCACTCCTGCCAGTTTGCGCTTGTTTGGGCAAGAATGTGCAGGCTTGTTGTGCCCTGTGTGTTACAACTGGAGCAAATTACATACACATGCTCTGGTCCTGCCCTCGTTAATTGAAATTCTGGAGTGATGTGTGCTAGAGTCTGTTACACGCATCTTCAGCCCACACAGCTTTTGCTTGTTTGGCCAGTACAACAAGACCTCGAAGTGCACATACAAATTGAGTCTCTGCTTCCTCTTGGCGAAGAGATGTATACTATAGTTTTGGTCACACGAAGTAGTCCAGAGGAAAGACCACTTGATGAAGGAAATAATCTGGGCCAACAACATGGAAGAGACTTTAATAACTCTGTCAACTGCCTCCAGTCGACCGAAGGACATATGGCCAGCCTTCAAAGCATACGTACTACATAAGACTTCAACGTCGGAGGAGAACGGTTAAATTCAGCATGAAGCCCGGTACAAATATCAATACCTGCTATATGCTTTATCCCCCTTTTTCTTGAATCGTCATGTCCGGTATAGCATTGAGCATGAAATGTATACATCATGCTTACTGGTTACCAAATTGATGAAATGATTGTAACGCCTAGTACTAAAATAGTTTTTTAAAAAAATAATTCTGGTCCTCCTTTTTTTCACCTAACCCAGATTTCCCTTTACCTTTTGTATCGGGTGGGCTTTCTATTCTATTGAGTGTTTATGAATATCAGTGAGGGAGAAGGAAAAGTGACTTACATGTAATCCTAGTTCTCCATTGGATCTTTCATGAATTCACATGCTTTGAATATTGTTGGGCTGGGAATTCTCGGTGAGTTTAGAACATTTTCTTTATAAAAATGTTCCTTCACTTTCCACCCTGGAGGCCCTCTACAGAGTCTAACCGCACGTCGTGCTGAGGAGTCCTCTAACCTCTTTCTCCAAGTGAGAACTCTGCTACTTTGAAAAAAATCTTCATTTGGAAGGAACTTTAATCATCTGGATTTTGAGTGCTTCTCTCAGCAGATAAGTGGGAATGGGTACAACGGAATCTAAAACCAATAAATCTCTCTTTAATGCCTGTAACACCTGTGGGTTAAAGAATGTATATGAGGGAGACAAGTACTCAGAGTGCATTTATTGTCTATACCCAAACCATATAGCAGAGTAATGTGACATTTGCTGCACTTTTAGTGCTGTAACACTGAGACTGTTGTAGACTTCTCATATGCTGGCTAATTGAGGGTGAATATCCTCCCTCTGAGCCTGAGCCAACCATCAAGGGCTCGGACGGCCTCCCAATAAAAGAGGTAGGTCAGAAGAGAGGATCCCTTCTAGTTCTAAAGGCCACAAAATGGTGAAGTTGGATTTGCCCGCCAAAACTGTTCACTCGTTAATGACTTAGTGGGGAACGGGTGGTGCTGAATTAAAAATGCATTTGCCATCGACACCAAAGCCTTCGTCATCAGGCACGAGGCCGCTGTCAACGAAAGATGTGCCTCTGTCTACAAGGCCGTCGACACAGTCTGTGTCGATGAAATCGACAACCCTTTCGTCATCCTCACTGAGACCGTAATACCAGCTACGTTGGCGAAACCTTCGAGACCATTGTTGAGATCGCCAGCGAGGCCATCTGCACCAGCGCCGTCGTTGAAAGCAACACCGACCACGGACAAGTCCATAACATGGACAGTCTACGGGAGGGTCCATGAAAGCGGAGTTGGGAACAGAGTTGGCGCAGT
Source organism: Ambystoma mexicanum (assembly GCF_040938575.1). NCBI lineage: Eukaryota > Metazoa > Chordata > Amphibia > Caudata > Ambystomatidae > Ambystoma > Ambystoma mexicanum. Next base: position 1,305,314,929 of record NC_090932.1, read on the forward strand.
CTGTGCAATCTGCCCTGTCTCTTTGCTTTCCCCTGCTGATAAGAAGGAACCAATATTCAAAAGGCCAGCCAGACCTCGGAGCTGAGTGGAGTTGGGAGCTGAGTTGGAGCAGTCTGTGCAGTCTGCCCTGTGTCTCTTTTTTGTATATCTTTGCTTTCCCCTGCTGATGAGGAGGAGCCAGTATTCAAAAGGCCAGCCAGACTGCTCAGGGGAGTGGAGTTGAGTGCTGAGTTGGAGCAGTCTGTGCTGCAGCGACTGCGACTGCGGCCACAAACCCTGCTCTGCACTTGCTCTGCCTAGTGATTGTTCCTAAGATTGAACTGACCACCTCTTAAGAAAGTGTTTGGAAAATCCACGACTGACGTGCAAGGCTCGTCTTCGGGGTAAGCGCGCCACAAATCTGCTAATCTGCTTCAGAATCTTTCAGCAGCCGGTAATCAGGAGCGTGGGTCAGCCGTCACCAAAACTCGTGCTTTCCCATAGCCCCCCCTCACTCCCTCCCCACCCCCCCTATCGGCTGTCTCCCATTCCCCTGACAAAGAGCCCCCTAATATCCATCTACCGCCAAAGGGGGGGAGGAGGAAGAGAGACTGTACACCTCAGTAAAGGATTAATCTGAGCTCCGAGTCCTGGGACGGATGCAGCAAGCAAACCATGTGGGCACTGTGAGGTGACTGCGTGGCTGAACCTCAGCCATGCCGAGGAATTCTCTAAAGAAGTTAGGCCCTCCCTTTCCATCGATCATGGTGGCTGTTATTCGCAGCATGTTATTGGCTCAACAAGGAATTTCTGATGCCTCCCAAGGAATGCCTTCGACTGCAATGGAAAGCTATATTGCACTAAGTGATCCAGGCCCAAGCATTGGTGTTGCAACTAGGACTGACAAAGGGATGGAGTCCCCACCTTGTGTGGGAGTAGAAAACGTGATTGTCGGAGTACCTGCATCTGCGACAAAGTGCCAGCTAAAAATTCATCCTGTTGCCGAAGACCCCCCTCCCCCGAGAGATTGTACGGAGTGCATTACAGTTCATCATACGCAGCAGGACGACGGTACTGTAACTTTTAGCCCTTAAATTGTCTATGCCTCTCTCATTCATTTGGAACCATGGGGGCACCCACCCCCTTCTCAGCCTGAAACTGGGCCATGGGAAAGTGTGCATTTTCGAATGAGCAGGACCTGGTGTCTGTTTCCATTCTCACCCCCGCAATCTGACGACCTGGGGATACGAGTGAAACTCTTGCTTGACTTCGAGTCAAATCAGTGGGTATTTCCAGGCCCTGTTGATGAGGCGGCTGAAGTCAGAGTTCAAGCTACATCGGCCAGCTGTGCCTGGTGTCCTGACCAATGGGATTACTGGGGTTTCCCCTCCAGGCAACGTAACAACAAACCTATTATTGCAGGGAAGCGGTCCTGTGGACTATGGTGAGACCGCAGCCCCCAGAAGGGGAGACTGGAAGGTTTACTTGCCAGCCATGTCAGTGTGATCATGCCCAGGAACAGACGGTGGTCGATGAGTTATCCTTCCCGGTATTCTCGTTTGCTGGACTCAATGGACAGGGGTTATGATACCCTTAATTTCGAATTGAGGGAGGTTCAGTCAATTGTGAAGGATGTTTGTGCAAAGGTTAACTTTATTGGAGGTTTTATTACTGGTAGCATAACGAAAGACCACATTATCCTGGTGAACCCCAGTGAAAATCTCCCACTGCCCCTCCCCGAAAGCCTCTAACCCCGACTTCAGCATGTGACTAGCTGCTCCTCTACCTTCTGAGAATATCTCGGCAGTCGAGCCGCAGACACCAACTAGGAGGATGTGTTTTTTGGAATTGACTCCTGATAAGAGTCTTGCCCTACTGTTTCTATTTTTGGTCAAAACACTTTGGCTGTATGGGAGAGGGAATGTGCATCTAGTAATAACAGTAACACGGCTCAGGTTTTCCCACACAAATTATCAAACGGGGGTAAAACTAAGGAATGTAATTCTAAAAACCAGGTAAAATCCAAAACTTGGAGAAACGTGCGAACAACGGCTCCAGAAAATTCCTGTGGAATTTAAGGTTGAAGGTGGATGATCTTGTGAGTACAGGTGGGGGCCCTCAAGGGGCAAAGTGTGGAAAGGAGAGGGGCTCAAAGTGGTTGGAAGTAAACAGATTGTGACCTGTCTCGCCAAGGTCACGCTTGCAAATCTGGGGTTCTATTTCCGTTTCTTAGTCCCGGTAACTACGATAAGTGAGTCCTTTAACTTGTCAAAGATCTTGGTGTACTCAGATCTTGAAGGCCCAGATCAGGATGGGGAACATGTTGCATGGAATTAACCCGGCGGTGGTGGAGGGGTTACCCTAAGGCTAATCGGCTCTAGAAGACATCAAACAGATGTGTTTTTTTTTTTCCATGAAGACAGATTGAATGTTGTAAAAGTGTGCCTACGATCAAACATAGTTAAGAATGTAATCCTTGCCAAGGCTAAAGCTTTATTTGGGTTATGAGATGTTTTAGAATTCAGTGGTACCTTTACCAACCCCCGTTAGGGACAGTAGGAGTGATAACTGGTCACCAAGAGATCATACCGAGCGATTCACAATCGTCTTGTGTACCAAACAGACACAGGGGCCCCTGAAGTTAGTCTAATAAGGTGGATGGTGAGAGAGAACCCAAATACAACTGGTTTAGGATTGTGAACTATTTACATGGGGAATCCGCCATAACAGACCCCCAGGCATGATTATCTTTTACATCTATGGTGTCTTGGAACTCTATGGGGTTTTACCAATATAGCTAGAAATAAAGATGAATTGAGAGCCGTTCCCGTTTGCCTTCAGGAAACTCTTGTGTGACCCATATTATGGATGGATATGAGGTTTTTTGCTGCCATGGCTGAACAGGGAGAAAGAGGCTGCCCAAATGGCATGCTGTTGACAGCCATTAAACACAACCAAGGAATTGAGGGTACATTAACTCAACAAGAAAGAACATGCTGATCACGCTTTTGTCCCGGAACCCAGCCGGAATCTGGCAAATTCTCAGTGTTTCATATTTAATGTTAATTAAATCCCAAACGTGTAACTCTTGAGGACTTCTTGTCAGATTTTTTTCTACTCCATGCTTGGGGAAACTCCAGAGGAAGGAGCATATGTTATAGTTTTGGGTTATTTTAATTCTGAATCTCTTGAGCAGTCATGGTACCAAAAACCAACATCAATTGGGTGTTTCAACTAAAAAGCTCCACAATGGGACCCTGGTTTGCCAAGAACATCTGACATGGGACCTGGTCCCTTTGAATGGAGTTCTGCAGCCTGATATTCCCCGTAGATTCTCGTGGCGGCATAATTCTCTGTGGTGCTGGACTATAGACTGTTTTTGTGTCTTCAGAGTTGCAGGTGATGGGTGGTTCCTTGGAGGTATGGCGTACCCAGTGAAGCGATCACTCAATGTTAGTGTATGAGTTCCTAGCACTCTGGTCTTGTTCTGTTGGCCCAGAGGAGCTGACATTATCGGTTAATTGAAGGGACCACAGTGTGCGCTGGCAACATAAATTTGCACGAAAATGTAGTCGAAGCTCCAGGAGTCTCCCCTGACTACACAACCCTAGGAGGTTTGGACCCATTGTCTAGCTAACACTGGTAGTCTTATGCTCTGTAAGGTCACTGGCAAAAGGTGCATGTTCGGGTGCCCATGTTCATGCATTTGACAGTGCGGTAATGCTATACAAGAAAGAGCTGAGTCGGAACATTAGGGGTCTGAACAAAAACAGCCAGTCATTCATCGCTGATAGTCAAGCTTTGAAAACAATTTAAAACTTGGGCGTGAGGTCACAGGTTTCCGAGAAAGATTTAATGATGCAGAAAAAATGTTGGGATGTATGTTGAGGTCCCAATTCGGATCATTTTTGGCGACTGATTAGGTCAGACGGTATCGACCCATTTCTGCAGGTACAACCACTATCAAAGTCAATCTGTGTTGACAACTTTGAAAAATTATATAAGGCAGATAACGAAGTGAGCCCTTGCTGACCCTTCGATCTACCATGCATCGTCCGCTCCCGGCCACGACGGCCTATCAGTTAGGACACTGTAGTCTGACCCGATATTGTGGACAAAGATTATTTTAGCTCTGTTCGCCAATGTGTTATCCAAAAGAAATATTCCCCTATCATGGAAACTTGCAAGATCTTTTCGAAGTTGGTCCTGCAGGAATTACTAAACTGGGCTCAACTCGGGCAAGCTAGATTTATTTCAATCTGGGATTAAGAAAGGAGTAGGAATGGGCTTAATTGTTTTCTGCTAAACCTACTATATGCCCAGGTGCGGGTCCAAAAATAGGCATTATATTTGGCCTTTTTAGATGTAAGCAAGGGTTTTGATTATGTAAATCGAGAGTTACTATGGTCAAAACTATCAGAAGCATGCCCGAATGCACTAATAGACATCATTGTATCTTTACATAGGGACACAAAGATCAGGGTCAGACTTGACGTTAATGGGTCCTGTACTGCTTGGATCGATACAAACAGGATTACGCCAGGGGTGCGTCCTGGCGTGTTATTTAATTTCAATATAATGGACTTGGGTCTATGTTGGGAAGATGTCCATACTAGCCCACCTCACTTGGGAGAGACTAAGATTCAACATTTAAAGTATGCAGATGTCATCATATTCGACAAGATGCCAATAGGATTACAACAGGCCCTAGACAAATTAAATCTTTATTTAGACAAGCTGGACATTAAATTAAAAAATAAAAAACTAAATGGAAATCCTTCAAGTGGTCGATCCAGGGGCATGTCCTGGAAGGGGTGAAGGAGTTCAAATATCCGGGTAGTGTGGTGTCATCAAACAAGTGTAAAGTAAAAATGTATAGGAAGTTTAGATCTTCCTTTTTGACTTCGGCCTCCCATCTACGATTCTTTGACAACAAGTTTGGTCGTTTTTTTAACTTTGCCCATATTGAAATTATACAGGCAAAAAAGACTTTCAAGACTTCTTTTTTATGTTGAAAACTTGGGAGTTAATATAGACTGGTCATCACTAGAGGCCCTTCTGTGGAGAAGGGTTCTTCACCTTCCTAATTCACTTCCTATGGCAGCTATAAGGCACGAATTCGGATTGCCCGTTGGTTCACTGATTGAAAGGAAAGTGTTGCAAACATACGCTTTAATACTGTCCTCCCACCCCCTGCATGCATCAATGTATATAGAACTGCCCAAGAAGTTAATCGATTTGCAAACCTTGAGTGGCTTGGAAGGAAAACTGCGAGGAAATATTGGCCGGACTTGAATCCTCTGCTGTGGAACTCGTAAGTAATCCGAATAAAGTGAAATTTAAGATACAAATAGCTAAAGAACAGGACAGCTCTGATGAATTACCAATGTTTTAATGATCATTTTGAGCATAACATAAAATGTTTTAATACTTTGTCTTCCTATTTGAGAAAGTATCCCTCCAGGGACATTCAAATGCAAGCCTTGAGATTTAGATTTAACCTTTTTAACAAGGGAGGTCAAAGGTTCTTGATAGGGCCTGTAAACTAGTTATTTTGTTTCTGCAAAAAGGTGCAGGAATCACTGAGACACTTGTGTGGAGTGCCCCTCGCTCGAACATTTCTGACACAAGAAGTTGGGTAGATGCATCTTTAACATTGGGGTCATACCTGAAGACCATTTGTGGACTCTAATCCTAAATCTGAATGAAACAAGTTTATAAATTGCAACTTTTGAATTTTTATAAAGAAATTTGATCTTTGAGCTAAAAAATGAATGTTATTAGATGTATATGTGTATGGACTGTATTTTAAATGATTTGTATTAGTGATTTGTGTGAAAGGTTTAAAATATTGATCAAATGCACAATAAATAACATTTAAAAAGATTTAAAAAATGGACACAGCTGTCGTTGAAAGCAACACAGCCATGGACAAGTCCACAACACTGTCGACGAACAGTGGACAGTGCACAGGAGGGTCTAGTAAAGCAGACAAACAACTTGACGAAACCTACAATCCCAAAGATTTCACCACCCACAACAAAAAAACCTTCAGTAAGACCTACAAGCCCGCCATCAACAGGCTCACCACGGGACCACAAGGAATCAGAACAGAGACCGGAAAAAGTGAGATCCCAGCATACACAGGCCAGGATTGTAAGAAGGGTTGCAAAAATCAGAGCTACCACAAAAAACACACAGCAACAAATATTGATTACAATTCCATTGGCATCCATCCCTTGGCGGGAAAGAAGCCCGCACCGGTCTCTGGTATCCTCCATATTACCAGAGCACATCCTAGAACATCACATCGATTCAGAGTTCAAGGAAAGATTCTCCCCAGCTTTATCTGAGGACGACTATTCGGATCAGCCTCACCAAGACCACCTCTTCCCAGGAAACCACCACCTCCAAGGGCAAGGTCTATGGCCTCACCGCCAAGGGAGCCTAATGCTCAAATGTTGCTGTCCCTACATGTACTGGCATCACTACAGTTGCTAGTGAGTAGCTGGATGAGAGGCTACCAAAAGCAGAGGATAAGGCCAGGGTAGTGCCTGGCACGTATGGGGAAGCACCAGACTGGTAGAAACCGTTAGGGGAGTTTCCCCAAAGTCCACTTGAGGTAAGACTCTAAAACTATCCCTTGGTATACTGGTCCCCCAACTCTTAGTACAAGTCTGTACTACCCCAGGGATCTGGTAGAATTACAGAGCAGCCAGTCTTATCTTAGGAGGAGGATGTGAGCTGCAGGTAAGTACACTGAACCCAGTCAATACAGTGGTCCAAAGTAACACTTGTACATTTAGTTATATACTGATATATGTATTCTATATACACAGATAGGTAAGTAAATATTCTTCTTTTTAGATACCCAAAACACACTAGAAATATCAACAATACTTTTCAATGGGGACTGCGCCAATTGTAGTTGCTCGCGCTTACAATTGTTACAGAGAATGCCACTAATGAGTTCTACTGAATTACTAGTAGACATGCACTCGCATAGATTATAGATGAATGGTAATGGCATTTAGATAATAAGTCACAGGATACATAGTCTGTGGGAACAAAAAAGATGGTTATACACACTTAAGCACTTTTAGACGTTCTAGTAACACCTTTCTAAGACTTCTAGTCCAATGCATAACTAGCAACAAAGCCAGTGTAGGAGTGAATAAGAAGTCTTATGTAGTAGCTGGAAAGGCAGGGTTCCTCTGGATACTTTAGTCAGTAGAATCAAAATGCTTAGCAAGTTAACACAAGTATAGGGACCCGGCGAGGGACACCCTAAAAACACAAGATGTACAACCTAGAACAGAGGCATGGGTGGACACCCAAACACCTCGTAACTCCAGTCACACTGGAGCAACTTTCCAGCTTAAGGTAATGTTCTCCCTTTAACCCCACATCGCCCGGTCGATCATCTTAGATTTTTTAGTCCTGCACTCTGTTGAGGGGACATAGATAAGTGGGATTGTGCATCTGGAGCGCCCCAAAGTTCTGTACGAATTCGGCCTCGCCAAGACATTGCACTGCAAATAGGTCAGAGGTCTCCTGGTATTCGCAGTTTGCAGTCCTGAAGGTCACAGCATCTCGGGAGATGGCTCGATTTGTAGTTTATCTTGGATGGTTGGTCCCACCAGCCAAAGGGAAGGAGTCCACTTGGGAGCTCCTCTGTCTATAAGATAATGGGTCAGGATAGCAGTGGTCGTTTTACGGTTACTGGTAGGATCTGCAGGCGTGTGTTTGGTAGTCTTCAGCTTCGAATCTTCTTTTCCAGTGGTCGACTTGCTTTCTACCTCAGAAACCTCACCTTTATATTCGGTTCTCTCACTCCTCTGCAAACTCTGACTGAATTTTACTGAAAGAGTTGATTGGCTGTCCAATCAGGAAAGCCAGCCCCCCAGTGGGAACTGGTCCCATTCAGGCACTCTGGTAGACAATGGGTAGGGGAGTGTTAAACTCCTCCCACACTTCCTGCCTTTGCAGACCCACTGGAGCCTCGTCGGGACACCCAAGACCTCCCGCCAAAGGAAAAACACACACATAGACCTCCCCCTCCCAGAATGGTAGAGGAAGGGCTAACAAAGAACAACCACAAGAGAAATGGTGAAAAAAGAAAGGAGCCACCATGTTGGAGCATAGCTGACCCTATTGTGCATAACCGAGATCATGAACACGGTCTGCGGTAATAAATAGCACAATAGTTGGCTGAACACTTCCGCTGCTGTCACTAGTCATAACTGTAGGGTTTTCACTGTGACTAGAAAGTCATAGGAGCAGAGAGAAGGGAGATACTAGGTATCCCCTTAGCACTCCACATAAGGTTGTGTGTGCTAATCTCTCATTGGATAAGGTTTTAGGAAGGACACAAAGTATCCCTCTATCCTTAAGAACAGTAGTTGTTAAGGACAGTGAAAGAATCCCAAAGGAGAACCCAAAGGGTTCCCAGCAACACTGCACATAGGGTGCTGTGTGCTGCAAATGTTACACCTATGCCTTTAAAGAGTTATGGAGGAAAGCAGACTCCATAGGAAAGTTAAAGCACAGAGAACAGAGTTCCAAAAGTCAGCACAAATAAGAATGAAAGGGGAAAAGGCTCCCCCTATTTAGGCTAGAAAGAGAAAGGTCCAGAAGTCCAGCAAAAAGTGCTTGGGGGTGGAGGGGGTCTCACTAGGAGACGGGGATTAAGCATAAAACTGATAAATCTCCCTAACACAAACAATGCCCCATGGAACAAGGCCTTTCCGGAGGGCTCCCATGATAGGTCGGTTGCCCTCACTGCGCAACCAAAATAAACCCAGATGTGTAAGATCCCGGTCCCCAGTGGACTCTCCAGGGCGGAGATCAAGGGCACCCAGAGAAAAAGGCTTGCCGGCTCCAGTACCATCCACTGGATGGCATTGTTGGGCAGAATCCTGTGCAGTGCCCTTAGGGACCACTACACACAATTAAGACTACAGGTGACAATACAAGTTTTACCTTTGGTACAAGCCTGTACTACTATGTTAAAGTGGTAGCAGTAGCGGAGCAGCCAAGCTTATCTCAAGAGTATATGAGCAGTAGCAGAGATTACACAAAGGGACCACAATTACTGTGACTCAAGCAAACACTGACTCAAGGTTTGAGGTAAAAAATATAAGTACATTTATTATTAAACCGTTTGTTATCAACACAACACTTCTATTAATTCAAAAACCACACGTAAAATATACTACAACTAACCAATTCACTTTATACGGTTCTATTTGAGGTAAGTACCCTGTGTTTGAATGGACCGGTGTTCTGAAACAGAACATGTTATCGTGAATACAATTGTGATCACTTTTTGACAGTTCGGTCTACTAGATAAACGCGTATCCATGGCAAGAAATGCTACCGGGGCAAAAACACACTTAGCACCCAAGATACCCAGAGCGAGTTGGGGGCAAAAATCACAGGCAATATGTTGGTTAGGCAGACAGAATCGAAGAACACACATAGACAGGAATTCAAGAGTCAAAGTCAAGTGACACCAGGTGCCTGTTGTCGAGGATCACAGTCGGACAGTTCGAGATTCAACATTGCCAAGAGTACTTTGATATTGTCAGTGTTCGGAAGCAAAAGTTATAAGAAGGAGGGAAAAGTAAGGACAAGCCTTAAAGTAGAGAAATGGGGATTTCACCCAAAATTCCTCAAACAGGACACAGTACCTTTCTCAAAGAGCAAAGCTGGTGTCACGGCAGTTGTTCCTGTTGGTTTCCTGCAGACCCATGCTTTCCTGCAGCTTCAGCATGAAGGACGATGAGGGGGTCCGCACCACACAGGGATGAGGCCGGCAGCAGCGACAATTAATAAAAGGTGCGCTCCTTAAAACAGAGAGGTTCTTCAGGTGGCTATCCGGACCACTACAGCAGTGTGCAGCAATTTCGACCACGAAGGCGACCTCTGGCTGAAGATGAGCTGGTTATCCCCACCAGCCTCAAGGGAAGAAGACTCCGGACTGGATCTCCTCTTAGTCGTTGAAGGGTAGACAACTCAGGACTGCAGCAGGGCTTCACGGGTACGGGATAGTTGCAGCAGTCGACATTTCCTCCACTTCTCATCGGTTCCTTGTAGTTCCAGTGGCGACTCTCTGACTTCCAGCCCAAGAGACCTGCCCTTTATGCGAAAATCCCCCATTCACACAGCCTGGCTGTCAATCACCCAGCAGGGGGGGTTGTCCAGCCCGGTCAACCACCTTGCCCAATCATGACAAAATGCGACTTGGGTTTCCTAGGATACCCTGTGCAGGGGGTGACTACACCCCTCCCTCACATTCAGCCCACCTAGCCACCCAGGTACCTTGTAGAGGGCTTCTAGGTAGAAGCCTGCCAAAAGACAGTGAACAAAGAAGGCAAACTTGGTATGCCGTGCAAAGTAAAACACAAGGAGTTTAACAAAAAGAAATGGCGAATAAACCGCACCGGAGCCAAACGAAAAAGGATTTGGTCAAGCGGCTAACACAATAGCCTACAATATTACTGCGGTTATATAAGATAACCGCAGTAGAAATCTAGGGTAGATACCACTGCCACCAGCCATGTCTAAATGTTATGAGCGAAACAATGCTCTAGGAGGTACAGATAAAGAGTTGAGAGTTAACCCTTCCAGCACTCAATGTAAGATGGTGTGTACTGGATCTGTGGTTAAATTTGACTAAGTAAAGTTAATGGTTACTTTACCCTTTTCTGGGGGACAGTAGTCACCTCAGAAATGGAGTCGGTGGGAAGTCTTAATGACAACCCTGTGTCACTTCACTGAAGGTGCTGTGTGAGACACACAAGAAGGGGGCTACTGAAGTGGTGTACTGAAGAGCTCACAATCTTAAAAACAGGTAAAAGGCACATCGCAAACTAGGTGTAAGAGTGGGGGAACAGCTCACACTCTTACCAAGTGGAAAGAAAGAACTCCAGAGATCCAGCAAAGCTGCTGAGGGACTCACTAGGTAAGGGAAATTAGCCATAGAGTGAGAATTCTCCCTAACAGGCATCCATTGGCAGGAGACCCAATAGGTAACCTCAAGCCCTGTCACAGCAGTCGCCAGTCACACGGCCTGAATCCCCAATTAGGGAGCATGAAGGAGTGCTACAAACCACTGATGCAGATGGGGATGTGGACACACACCCCACCACCACCACTCATTCACCGCCACGGGACGACTGGGATGCACAGGGTGCAGACATTGAACTAGATATGTCTAAGTAAGTCATCCAAACAATCACCATCGGATGAGGCAGGCTCATTCCATACAATATTGAAAGCCTCTGAGTAGTTTGGCCTTGTGCCATCTGAACAAAAGAAAGCTTGTTTTCTATTCAACATGATGCAGAAAAGACGCAAGTGGGCAATATCGATACCCATCCTAGGAGGAAGAATAACTCCTGCTGAAAAGACAGTTCTTGAAGCCTGCTCTCAAAGGAAGGTTAGTAAAGAAGTACAATTTGCTGAAATGTCTAACATCACAGCCTAGACCTGAGTCAGTAGTGTCGGCTACAGCTGGGAGAAAATCCAGCTCGCAGGCTAACCAGTGCTCTGTCCATCCAGACAATGACTACAGTAAGATGGACGCCTTCGGAAGAAAAATATTGGCTACAGGGGCTCCCCCAGTAAAGGCCACTAACTCTATGGCGATCAGGACCAGGTACGATTCGGAGATGTGGCACCGAATAGTGCCAATACTAGATCATCTGCCGGAGGACAAACACAAGGAAGCTATTGCAATCCTCCATGAAGGCGAGGAGGTGTATAACCATGCCATTAATATGGCTGTCGACATTGCTGAGACCAGCTTCAAACAGATTGAAAATGGCACGGTCTTAAGAAGACAGGCCCAATTAAATTGTACAGAATTCAGACCAGAGGTACACAGCAAGGTGGTTGACATGCTGTTCGAAGGTGACCAACTCCTCTGGCCCAAGATTGACGAGGCCTTAAAGGCAATTGAAGTGGATACTGACAGTGAAATCGCTCACCTCGTTACAAACAAGCTTTTTTTGGCTCTTTCGGAGGATGCAGGGCACTCCACCATCACCAGAGGATGATGACTATCAGCAAGGTTCATACTATACACAAGGTTGTAGGAAATCATATCGATATAAAACGAAAGATTATTATAAACCACAGGCAAGTTGGCGCACTGGCACCCTCTCACAAAGCGGCAGGCAACAAAAAAAGGCCTGACTCCCTGACCAGATCGGCCTCACTACATCCGCAACACCACGTAGGAGGCAATCTAAAACACTACCGTCATCAATAGAATACAATAACCTCTGATGGATGGGTTTTAGACATCATACAAAAAGACATACGCTAGACTTCAAGTACATCTTGCTTCTATTTCTTCCGGGGGAACTTCCGCAGGAGGACCTTCAGTGTCCTCAAGCAGGAAGTCTTCAAAATGCTCACAAAACAGGCAGTTCAGAGGGTACCAAGAAAAGAGAAGGGGAACTTATTCCTGGTTCTTCGTGGTAAGAAAACCTGAAAAAACAAGGAGACCCATTTTAGACCTTCGGGATCTCAACAGATCTATAAAGAAACAGAAATTCAAAATTAACGCTGGCAGATCTCATCAAAGGCGTACAAAAAGGAGACTTCCTTGCTTCTCTAGACCTCAAGGACACCTGCTTGCACCTGCTAAACCACCAAGCGCTTCGGATGTTTCACGGATTAGGTTCAAAGTGGGACAAGAGAATTATCAATTCAAGGCCCTCCCTGTAGACTAAGATCGGTGCCAAGGCATTCAAAAAGTGCCTGGCCTCAGTAGCGGAGTAGCTAAGGAGGAAAGGAATACATATTTATCCCTAGAAGCGGTACGGGCAATTCAACAAACCACAGCCACACTCTGGTGGATGGGCTTCTCCATAAACTACAAAATGTCATGCTTGAAGCCCTCCAAATGTCATGCTTTAAGCCCTGGTTTTCCTGGGGCACAGTTCAACGCACACAAAGGCTGGGTTCCCCCATCGCAGGACAAGCAAAGCCCTCGCAAGACAAGGCTGCGCTATTGAGCTACGCAGGTTTGCAGGAGACGCTGCCCGATTTCCATGTAAAAAGTTTGTTACGTCCACTCTACTGAGACTATATAATCTGATGTTCGGGACCCTCTGCGGCAAAGCCCTCGCAGGGTAAGGCCACGGAGTTGAGCGACGCAGGTTTTTGGCGACAAATGGGTCTGCGGCGTAGACTGAGAGTGCAAACATTTCACCCTCCTGTATGCGGCCGCTAGGTAAGAAGTTGGGAGTTTGCTTGCTTCTCTGCACTTCCTTGCCCTACTCCCGCTCCCTCCACCCTCGCTTCGCGAGTGTTCTCACCCCCCCATACCTGCGCGACCTCTCGCCCTCCCCTTGTGCGCTGCCCAAAGCCTCTGCATGCGCGCCGTAGCCCGCCTGGTCCCTCGCAATTCCTTGAGTGTGTGTCCACGTCACCCCTTTGCGTTCCCCTGCCGCATTCTCCACGCTTGCCTCGCGCCCCACCTGTGTGGTCCCTCGCAATTCCAGATTGCGTTGTTCCTCACATCCCCCTGTTCACGTGTCCTCGCATCCTCCTCACGCCCCTGACCGCGTGATTCACGCTTGCCTCGCTCCCAGCCCACGTGGTTCCTCGCAATCCTCGATTTGCATGGTTCCTCGCAACTCCCCCTATCACGTGTCCTCGTAACCTCCTCGCGATTCCCTGCCTTGCGCTTGCCCGTGTGGTCCCTCGCAATCCTTGACTGCATGGATCCTCGCATCTCCCTCATCGCACCTCATTGCAAATTCCTCTTGTTCCTGACCGTGTGCCCCACACAATGCCTTGCGCTGTCCAGTTGGTCCCAAGCAATCCTTGACTGCGGGGTTCCTTGCAACTTCTTAACTGCGTGTCTCGCAACTTTTTCCTCACGATCGCCGACCGCGTGTTCGGCACACTTCTTCGAGCCCCCCTCTGCCTGTACTGCCCTAATCACTGTTTTTCCTACTGTCCTGTTTCTGCCATATCCTTGCCTACTTAGGTCATCTCTCTTCATTGCTGTTGTTTTTCCTCACTGACTGTCCTGTTTTGCTTACACTGCCTGCATTTTCCTCATCTAGATCCGCCTTTGCCGATTTCGCCTGTGTTGGTTTTCTGTGGTTTTTGTATTCACCTCACTGACTGCCCTGTCCTATTCTGTACTGCTGTGTTCCATTTACCTCTCCCTTCCTCTAGGTTCTCACATGCAAACTACTTTGTCCTTGTTTTGGTTTTGTCTTCTTACCACATCATTCATTTAGCAAATTGCTCCACTATTTCTTGAATCTTGTCATATTGTTCAATTGTCGACTGTTGTCTTGTCTGCTTGCACCCCTCCCTGTGTCCTTCCCTAGTTTCTCCCTGCCTCCCATTGGCGCCCTCCGACCCTTTTTTTTTCTTCTTTTCTCTTCTCCCTACCTACTCTATGGTGCTCTCTGTTTCGCCTATCTTTTCTAACTGCTTCTCTATCGACTATCCTGCTCTCCTCACAAAATCTGGTAGGAAGAAGTTTAAAAAGGACATCCTGGTCTCCCTATCACGGACACCTATTCCAGTGCCTCCTCCAGGCAAGCCCTCACTGACATCCTTTTTGTTGTTCCCCGCCGACCTATGCACTCTTCATATGGTCTCTGTGCTTTCTCCTTTCTCTTCTTCTACCATTAATGGTGGCCTGAATGGTACCGTCTTGGTCCAAGGTCCTCAGGCCAACCTTCTCCTCTTTGATGGACGTTTCCCTTGCCTCATCAATTTCCTTTCCTCTCCTGTCCCCTCTACTTTCTCCCCCCCCCTCCACCCATGACTTCCTTGCCTCCCCCTTGGCTACCTTGCCCCCTCCTCCTTCCTCTTCTGCCTCCTCGGGCCTCTTCTACACCTCTGCACGGGGTACCTCTGATTTGTACCCTTCCCCGGAAGTCTCAAGGACGACAATCTTCTCCATATTGCCACTCTCAACTCTCGCTCTGCTGTCAAACACTTCTGACATTTGATGCCTCCTGGAAGAACTTGACCTAGATGTCCTCTGTCTCACCGAGACGTGGTTCATGGCCAGCTCTGTCACAAGCTTTGACACTCTCCTCCCTGATGGCTACAAGATCCCCTCTGTGCCCAGATTCAACCGTTCCGGGGGGTGTAGCCCTGATATTTCCTGAGTGGATTCCTGCCTCTGTCATTCCTACGCAGGCCTAATCCTTTTTCAAAAGCCTTGTCTGCAGTCTCTCTCTCTCTCTCTCTCTCTCTCTCTCTCTCTCTCTCTCTCTCTCTCTCTCTCTCTCTCTCTCTCTCTCTCTCTCTCTCTCTCTCTCTCTCTCTCTCTCTCTCTCTCTCTCTCTCTCTCTCTCTCTCCTGGCCATTCCCTCACTGTGGCTACCATCTATCGGCCACCTGGTCAGATCTCTTCCTTGCTCTGAGTGGGCAGACCTCCACTCCTTCTTGGGGACTTTAACATCCACCTGGATGCTTCCTGCCTTCCTCTGGACTCTTTCCGACCTCTGCGACTCTCTCACTCTTTTCTCCCCTCTGACCCGACTCGTTCTGCAGAGCTCTGGATGTTCTGATCTCTTCAGACCTTCCCCTTTCTATCTCTCACAACTCGGAGGCGGATGAGCGAACAGCTCGAGAAGGAAGATGTTTAGGAAGAGGGAGTTGAAGGTATTGAGCCCCAGAAGACCTTGTGGGCAAAGCAAAGGGTCTTGAACTTCATCCTTGTAGCCAATGGGAGCCAATGAAGAGATTTCAGGGCTGGAGAGATGCGATCCATGGGCTTGAGGCCAAGGACAAGTCTTGCCGTCCTGGATGAGTTGCAGAGGGCGGAGAGTAGTGACAGGCAGATTTAGAAAGAGGCTGTTGCAGTAGTCCAGCTTGGAGAGAACCAGAGCTCCAGAGACAGTGAGCTTCTGTGGAAGGAGAGGAAAGGAAGACTACCTCTGAGGAGGTGCAGTTGGTAATTTTACTTCTTAGAGACGTCAGAGATGTGTGGAGAAAGGAAAGTGTGGAGTCGAAGATGACCCAGAGGTTCTTGGCCTCACAGGTGCGAGCAGGGAGAGGGCCAAGGGAGGCTGGCCAGAGAGTGACAGGAAATTAAGGTGCAGGAGTGCCGATGAGGAGGATCTCTGCCTTACTGGCATTAAGGCAGAGGTTGTTGGTGGCACACCGCTCCTGGATTGCAGACAGAGATGAGCGAGGGAGCAGTAGTGGCAGAGGGGAGCCTGAAAACGAGCTGAGTGTCATCCGCATAGCACTGAAGATTGGAGCAGAGACCAGCAATGCGGTGGGCGACGGGTTCAAGGTATTGTTGAAAATCCAGGCAGAGGGGTTAGACCCCTGGGGAACACCACAAGTGGAGAGTGAGATAGAGGAAAGGAAGGACCCAAGTTGGACCACAGAGGGTCGATTGGAGAGGAAGGTAGTCAGCCAAGGCCTGTTCAGTGATGCCCAAGTTATCACTGAGGTGGTTGAGCAGGATGGCGTGGTTTACCGTCAAAGGCAGAAGAGATGTCGTGTAGGATGAGGACAGAGTGGAGATTAGAGTCAAGGTTGGAGAGCAGCTCTTCACGGATGTTCAGGAGAGCAGTTTATGCGCTTCTGGCTGCTCTGAAGCCTGACTGATGGTCATGGAGACAACCAACAGAATCGATGTGAAGATGAAGCTGGGAGTGAAAGGCGTGAGAGATTGGGCAATAGTTAGCCGGGCAGAAGGGGTCAGTTGTGGGGCTCTTGAGAATAGGGTGCACAAGAGTGCTTCAGAGGGGAGGGGAAGGCTTCAGAGGCGAAAGAGTGGTTGCAGAAGTCGGCCAGAGAAGGAGCGATGGTGTCAATATGGTCCTTGATGGTTTTGGAGGAACAGGGAAGAACTTGTTTTGATGACTTTCATAGATCTTCAGGGGAGAACAAAGGGAAGGAAGAGAAAGAGGGAGTAGAGGCAGCTGCATGGGGGCGGAGGTAGTGGAGAGGGAAGAGGGAAGAGTAGCAGAGGACGAGAGGGTGGCTAGGATGTCCTGTGTTTTAGAGATGAAATGAGGCCAGGGCCGTGCAGAGGGCCTGGGAGAGTAAAGGAGAAGAAGAGACTGCAGCAGGATTGGCCAGCTCCTTGCAGATTTTAGAGAGTTCGGCCAAGTTGTTAGATGCTGCAGAGACGTGGTTTTGGATGTGGGCTCTCTTCTTGGTGTCGACACCAAGCAGGTATTGCCTTTGGAGCAGGCGACAGGCTAGTTTGTCATAGGATGCACAAGATGCCCGCCATTTCCTCTCGGCCACCCTACACTTGCGTTTAAGGGTAACTAGGTCAGAGTCGTACCAAGAGTTGCACTTGGCTTCGGGCTTCAAGCGGATCCTCATGATCAGGGCAAGAACATGGAGAGTATCAGAGATAGCAGAGTGGAGCTTGGAAGGGGCAGTTTCAGGATGAGTCAGCCAGAGGTGGAGGAGGGGGATGAGAAAGTGGCAGCGAAAGCCTCAACTAACGTACGCTTCATGGGCCGGATGACCGAGAAGGTAGGTGGCAGTGCTGGAGTAGGCTTTGGGTAGAGAGGGAGAGATAGGAAGGAGGAAAGGAGACGGTGATCGCTCCAAGAGAGAGGAGTGGTGAGAGGGTTAGAGAGGGGGAGGTCAGAGGAGGTGAGAACATCAGAGTATGCCCTGCAGTGTGAGTCGGGCCAAAGGGAAGAATAGAGCGAGAGAGCCGCAGAGGTTGCAAAAGAGGGACAGGAAGCATCCAGGTGGATATTGAGGTCTCCAAGGAGGAGGAGTTGTGTGGTCGAGGCCAGGAGGGAGGAGGAGAGGTCAGCCGACTCGGAGTGGAAAGCGGTAGTTGGACCAGTGGCCCATAGATAGTAGCAATGGTGAGAGTGTGGCCGGGAGAGAGAGAGAGCCTAGAGACAAGGCAATCAAAGGAGGAGTACCCCTGCGCAGGAACCACAAAGGCAGGAATCCACTCTGGGAAGATCAAGGCTACACCCTACTGGAACGTTTGGATCTGGGCGCAGAGAGAATCCTGTAGCCATCAGGGAGGAGTGTCAAAGCTTGTGACAGAGCTGGCCGTGAACTATGTCTTTGTGAAACCGAGGACGTTGAGGTTGAGTTCTTCCAAGAGGTGGCAGATGTCAGAGGAATGTTTGACAGCCTAGCGAGAGTTGAGTGCCAATATGGAGAAGGTTGCCAGCCTTGAAAGACTTCCGGGGAGGGGTACAAATCAAAGGTGCGCCCTGTGGAGATGTAGAAGGAGCAGGAGGCGGGGGCAGAGGAGGAGGAGAGGGCGAGGTAGCCAAGGAGGAGGCAGAGGTGGGAGGCAAGGAAGCCAGAGGCAGGGAGGGAGAGGGAGGGAGGGAGGGAGGGAGGAGGAGGAGGAGGGGGGGAGGGAGGGAGGGAGGGAGGGGGAGAGGGGGAGAGATTGTGAAGGTGCCGGAAGCGTCTATCAAAGAGGAGAAGGTTGGCCTGAGGGCCTTGGATCAGCACAGTGCCATTCAGGTAGACATTAATGATTACCTTAGAGGGGTCGAAGGGGTCCAGAAGGGCCTCCCACCGGGGCTAGCATTAATGGGAGAAGGAGAGAAAGCAGACAGCACAGAGACCATATGCGGAGTACAAAGGTCAGGCGAAGGAACAACAAATAGGATGTCGGTGAGGGTCTGTCTAGAGCAGGTGTCTCCAACCTTTGCGTTCGCTAGAGCTACTTGTAGTGGAGGCCAACAGTGGAGAGCTAATAGGGAGCGATATCGGGGTGGTGATATTTATAAACCTCGGAATTTTTACCCATTATGTTTTCCAAATGTGCATTTCACACTTCCATAGCACAGGTTATATTTATAAAGAAGTTATATACTTGTCAAACTGGTTAATCACAAATAAATGCTTCTGTTGTGCTGACAGCAGTTTTTAGGAAATTAAACTGTGGTTTCATGGGTGCCAACTTTTGATTTTCACTACAGGGGCAGA
The DNA here is from genome assembly GCF_040938575.1 of Ambystoma mexicanum. Taxonomy (NCBI): domain Eukaryota; kingdom Metazoa; phylum Chordata; class Amphibia; order Caudata; family Ambystomatidae; genus Ambystoma; species Ambystoma mexicanum. Next base: position 1,305,333,844 of record NC_090932.1, read on the forward strand.
AATATCCCCACCTCTGCCCTGAATACAAGCAAGCAACCAGCCCAACCCATGCCCTGGCCAAACACATTTTATAGCACTTATTTTTATAAGGCATTGCAAAAAGTCATACAATTAACAACCTGCAGTTTTGAATATATAACATCTCAGCATCGGTGTGTCAACCTGCTGAGCTACCCTTGTAGGCTTCTACTGTACAGCGTGTCTATGGATCGCTCAATGTACTAAAAGTGGGTGTACTTGTGTCATGGAAATGATTTAAAGTGGAAAAGTACAGTGTGGAGTTAGGAAAGAAGCCATATGAAAGAAATTGCACCATTTTTAAAATATTATTTTGAACATTTCCAGGTGAGCGGCAGTGCTACTGTGATATTTTCATTGCGTGGTCACAATGAACCTGATGCTGCCCCAGCCCCTCTGACATCTCTGGCAAAAGAGCAGCTTCCTTAAGCAAGACCGTGTCATGGGGCGCACAAGGCCATCTGTAGTACTACAGGCAGCCTGCACAAGCAGAGCGTGATACTGACATCGGTCAGTGAATTTATAAGCAGCTGCAAGTGGCACAGCAGCCAAGCTCCCTCCTCCAAATGGGACGACCAGGGTTCGGATCCTGAACACGGAATATAGCTGCAAAACACAACATTAAATAATATAATCTAAGAAAGTGTTTATTTTTCGGTATCTCAAGCACAGGCGACTGCAGAGGCTCAGCCGAGCTACTTGTCGCCCGCGATCGACCATTTGGCGACCTCTGGTCTAGAGGATGCGCTGGTGGCGATAGGGTGACCAGGGTTTGAGACTAAGATATCCTTTTTGAACTTCTTCCTACCAGACTTAGTGAGAAGGGTAGGATAGTCAATGGAGAAACAGTTAGAGAAGATAGGAGAAACAGAGATTGCCATAGGTGATGTGGAGGAAGGGGGAGAGTGAGAGAAGAGCGGAGGGTGGGGGGAGCAGGAGAGGCGGAGCAAGACAGGAGCAGCAGGATAGAGTATCACAATGCAGTCACTGGGCGCAGCCAAAATCAAAAACTCAGTACGGCTACAGGGCACAGCTAGAATCAAATTTATGCAAAACGGTGAAACAGTACAGCCACAGGCCACAGCTGGAATCAAATGTTAGCAAAAAGGCAACACCGCAAGTGTATGAAGCCTGTCCGTCAAGGGCTAATGGAGCCAGGAGGAAGAACGGCACATAAATGTGCTGGACCTCAGATGGGTATTCCAGGCATTACACTCTCTCTGCCAGCGCTCAAAGGCAAGGTAGTGAAGGTGTTGACGGACAAACCACTACCATGTATTATATACAAATGCAAGGCGGGACTCTTTCCCGAACGCTCTCCAAGGAAGCACATGCATTGGGTGATCCAGAATCCGATATCAATACAAGCCTTTCACCTGCCTGGCAAACAAAACGAGACAGCAGACCGGCAAGCCAATGCCACGACTGGCAGTTGCCAGACAAACAAGTGACAAGAGTAGTCAAACAGGGGGGAACCCACCTTATATACCTGTTCGCCACAGAGGAAAACAGTGTCAAAAGTTCCCCATTCGAGCATCGCAGACAAACTCCCAGGGAGACACATTCACGCTATCATGAGACATGTTTGCGAACACATTACTGGTAATACCTAAGGTGCTGGGGATGGTTGTGATGTACCACTACAAGATCATTCTCGTGGGTCATGCAAGCATGATACTTGGACCTTCTACATCTAACGCAGGCACCCCCTTCAGCGACATACAGCTGGGATCAGTGCCAGACCTTCTCTTGCAGTGCAGGTGGCAGGCCCTCCACCACGATCCAGGCTTGCTGAACCTCTGTGCATAGCTGCTGATCAGAGTTTGGCCATGTGAGTATGCCACAGGAATGCAGACTTCTGAATGTGGCCAGAGCAACAACAACAAATAAGTCCTACGAGTACAAATGGAGACGGTTCTGTGCTTGGCGTGCACAGGAAAACAGCAACCCAGTATCGCAGGATCTTACTACCTTACTTGCTCAAGTTGGCGAATTAAAGCCTCTCGCATTCATCTATAAGAGTGCACCTAGTTGCAATTTCTAGATATAACCGGAGTAAAGACAGGCCTCCACTGTAGGGCGAAAGGATAATAAAACACTTTATGAAGTGCCTGTTTCGCACGTATCCACCCAAAGCGAAACATGCATCTCATTGGAGCCTTAAAATTGTCTTGGATGCCCTTATGAGACCACCGTTTGAGCATGTGGGCACTGCACACATCCGGCATGTATCCAGGAAGATGACGTTCCTATTAGCCGTCATATCGTTCAGGAGAACAGAGTTACACGCACAGTCTGTGAAAGAACCATACCTGGGCTTCACTAAGGACCGCCTTCTTAAGAACTAACCCACACCTTATGCCTAAAGTGCCTACTGAGTTTCATATGCATTCAGGCATAATCCTGCCGGCGTACTTCTCTAACCCCTCAACGCCTGCAGAAAGAGCGCTACACACATTAGACCTTCGCAGGGTCATCACACATTAGACCTTCGCAGGGTCATCAAGATTGATATCGATAGAACAGCTACTCGTAGGATTTGCCCCCCCACCCCCAATAAGGGAGGAGCCATTTTCAAACAAGGAATCGCCAGATGGGTAATGGCTGCCATTGCAAAGGCACATACAGATGCTAAGAAACCACTGCAGGGGGTGGTATAAGCCCACTCAACAAGAGCGATATGAGGCTTTTGTGGCCATGTGGCCAGGCATCCCGCTGCTGGACATTTGCAGGGCAGCTGCCTGGGCAGCACTGGACACCTTTTGTCAAGCACTACTGCATGTAATGCCAGATCCAGTGTGAAGCAAAAGCGAGGCAAGCATTGCTACAGCGCCTGTTTTTGTAAGGTGAGAATTCCTGTAGTATGATCTACTTCTCTATAGAGTTGAGTTTTTCCTCCCCTGCTCCTATGGTTAATGGTTAATACTGCTGTTTATCCTATTCAACACATGTGAATCCTTGAGCGATCCAGTGCTGGAGAAGGAGTATGTTGCTTACCTGCAACTCCTGTTCTCCAGCATTGGTATCTTTCATGGATTCATACAACAGAGTACTCCGGGGGTTAGAATCTGAAGAGGGCCTCCTGGGTGGAGCCTGATATTCATCATCTCATTGGTTGGGCTGAATGCACCCAAAAGGACACCTATGGGCTACTAAAGTGAAGGAAATGTTTTATAAGGGAAATGCAATAAGGGTACCGTGACTGTGAATTTTCAAAGCATGTGAATCCATGAAAGATGGCAATGCTGTAGAACAGGAGTTGCAGGTAAGCAACATACACCACCTCCACTATGGTCGTATGAATTTAATCCTGTAGGAGTTTTAGAACCCCACAGACCCCCATGTAGGTCTTGTCTGAAACTACACTAATTCCCAGCTGTATTCATGACCCCCGCCTGCCACCAGGGAAAAGGGAATTGGATAACGAACATCAGAGCTCTGATTCACAATCTTATCTTCCTAGATTTGCAATAGACAAGACCATCTGTTAGCTGATGTTCCCACACCTTTTCTTTTGCCCTACTCTTTACCCCTTCTACTTTTTACCCCTTCCTGCAACCTCATCATACCTGATCTTCTTCGCAAACATTCAGAAAGAGTAGTTCATTCCAGTTATCAGGCAATGGCTCCTGAAATGTCCCCTTAGACAATCTGGTCAGCTCAAGAAGTTAATTGATACCTTGGAGGGTTGACATCGCTTAGTCTGTTAGAGCCTTTAAAAATTCCTCTGAACAAATTGTGGACTTCCTGTTAGTGGGCCCTGAGATTGTTTATTCCTGCACTTTAGTTTGGCACTCTGCCTGCAGTTTGGTTTTTACTGACTAGTGAACAAAAGTATTTTGAACTGAAGGTCGTGCTATCTGCGGTTCTATCGTGCACTTAGGGACTGTATCTACAACCCTAGAGTCCCCTGCCTCCTAGCACTTACTCGGAGACGGCCACCCCGGCGGCAATTACTCAAGCTTTGCCCTTTTGCACCCGGAAGACCCATCCCACGCCCCCCCCCCCGATCCCCCGGCACTTCTCCTCTCTCTTCGCCCTGCACTTGCATGATCTGAATGACACAAGGCCTAGTAAGATAGTTTGTTTTTTCCTCCCTTTGTCTCCCGTTCTCTGTCCTGTCGCGCCTAGAAACACTTGTGTACAGGTGCGTTGTAAATTAATTACATCATATCCTTGCACAGAGAAGTAGTGACTCGCTGAGGATCTCGCACACCTTATGGGTCATGGAGGTCTGTGGAGTAAGTTTGTGTCTTAACCATGAGTGCATGCACAGGCTGCAGCTAAGGGAGATGCTGCTGAAGAGTTGTCTTCCAGGTTTGTGAGCGCTGGCCATGACTCTGAAGCTGCTTTCCTTTCGTAGGGAAGCATTGCATCTGTGGTGCATGTGAAGCACAAGAGTAGATCCACAACCGTGCACCACCAACTGCCACAGACACAAAAAAACAACAAAAAAGTCCTCCTTTTACTGATTCCATAAGCGCTGCTGCACAGTACCAAAGTAAACATCCACAAGCGCATAAGACTTTCTATACATCATCACAATATTCACTTGGACAACCTGCCCTCAAACACTGTACAACTCACAATGGGTACTTTTTTAAGTGTCATAAAATGTCTCGCCCATAATTCTATGATTCTCAGTTTTCGGAAAGGCCCTCAATGAGGCCTAAATTTAGAATTCTTCAGGCAGATAGGACCTGCTGGTCTCAGTTAAAGATGAAAGACCCTTATAGAATGTTCTCCCTAGTTCTATACTGTCTGATGTAATCTAGAGCAAATCCCCATTCTAGCCCCTTCGATCCATCTTTGAATGAGGCTGACTCATTTGCCTGAAAGTAAAACATGGTCCACGTTCTTCACTCATCCAGACATCCCAACAATCCTTGTAGGAAAAAATAGGAAAGGTTCTGCGGAAGCCTGGTGCTGTATTGAAATTACTACGCTGAATTGTCTGTTTCTTTTATTTTAAAACAAAACCATCCGGAATGGTTTCTTTTTAAGATAACAGTATAGGGAAGGTAAAATGTAATTTTAAAAAAGTAGAGGAGCACCGCTTCCGCCCACTTCGACCACTGAAATTGTGTTTTGAATTAGAGTGAATAAATTAACTAGTCTTCAGCATATCTAACAAGGGAAACTGTAATCCCCTTGAGCATTTCTTTAAGCTGAAACTCTCAATGTGCCGGAATTGTGTTCCCATTCTGGCATCTCTTTGGTGTTGCTTATGTAGACCTTCTCTAGATTTTAGCAGGTTACTAGGTATTTCAAAACTGGCAGGTGAAGGCACAGATAGCGGCAGGATGTAACAGGCTACACTACAGCGCTCACATTTCTGAGGTTGGCAATAGAATGCTGTCAGGCCATCTATTGCACGTAATAGACTTTATCAAATTGTGCCAAGTATACCCATGCAGAAGAACATTTTGCTAATTAATACAATGTGCACAGAGGTAAGTCTCTCCTTTGTGACGAAGCTGCTTTCTTCGAGTGGTGCGAGCAGGAATGGGTTGTAATGGCCATGATTTCTAGAATCACCACCTCAACCTCCCACTGAGGGTCTTGAATCGGAGTGTGGGTTTGATTCCTTTTTTCTTTTCTTTTTTTTTTTCTTTAGGCCTGCATGAAGTGTAAAGGAGTGAAAGAAGCCAATATGCCCCTGTACTGCACCTGTGCTGGAGACTTCGATCTTACCATTTCCCTTAAGGTATGTACAATCCTTGCTTGGCAAAACATCCATTCCCACTTCGGTGGCAAATCTGTGTATTCCATTGGTAGTGGCTCCACTTTTGACACACCTAGTTTTTCCTCGTAGCTTGCGAATAATTTTATCTTGTTTGTACATTTGCCTGCCATATCATCTGCATTCCTGTTGTACATCACCCACCCCTACATTTATTTGCATCCTGTGTGCCACGTGTTCCATCTGTGACTAAGAAGTCTCCTAGAGGTCAAGTTTCCTTTCGTCTTGGACTTGATAGGCCCTTTACTGCACCCCGGGTACTCGGTTGAATCTACATTCCTGGCTCTGGCCTCCTTTCCCCTGCTTTTAGGCTGTTTTCCTTCCCTAACTGCTTCTTCTGGGTGCACTATTGCTTCCATGTTTCCTGTGCCAGTTGATCCTTGAACATGGATTGTTGTGTTAAGTTGATTTATACCATAGGTGTTGTGCTCATCTGTTGATGCGTGAAGAACCAGGAGGTGTACTGGTGTCTGTGCGTGTGAGCTTTCTGGGTGTGCTTTTTGTGCACTGGGGCTTCTTGTATCCGGATTGGGCGATGTCCAGTGTGTGCATTCCGCTACCGTGTGGCTCTGTGTCAGCTCCGCTTGTCGTTAAGTTCATGACTCCGGACCTGATGCAACAGAAAAATATGCAGTCCGCCACACTACATTGCCTCAGTGCTGCCATTTTGCCTCTTTCGATAAAACGTTTCTTGCCTTCGAGGGCCTGATGTATTCAACAACAAAACAAACAAGCAAAAAGTTATTTCCAAAAGGACTTTGGGTGTTGACTTTCCAAGCCTGGTTCTCCCTCTTTTGGTATTGGGCTCAGGCCTTTCTTTCGGGATCTCCCTCTGCCTCTCCCTCTGCCTTCGGTTCCAAATGCCAACGGGACAATCCACTTCGCCTGGTCTCACAATACTCCTTGCATTCACAAATCGTAATGTCTTTTTAAACAGTTCTTCAGGTGTTGCCCCTTTTATTCAGCCTCCCTCTGGCAAGTTCACTCTTGCTAACTTTTACAAAACAGTTCACTGTAGACATCCCTCGGTCGGGTTCACTCTTGTCAACATACTGTATTTCGGGACTTTAGACGTTGCCCCCTTTTATCAGCATTCCTCCTTCGGGTTCACTCTTGCCAATCCTATCAATCGTACCTTTCTCATTCATCTCTTGTCATGCAGGGCTCACTTCTGTGAGAAACTTGAAGGTGTCTCCCTAGCTAGTCCCCGGGATCTGTCATCCAGGTGGCCAGGGCACGGCCCTCGCTATTGGATCCAGTTCCTGGGAGTGGACCACTGAGGGAGGATCTCCTGGATGGAGGGTCCTTGGGGAGTCGGACACCGACGGGTGAGTCGCTGTATCCCCCTTCATTTAACACCTTTTCCCCATTCTCTCACATAGGACATTCCAAACCACTGCCTCCCCCCTCCCTTTTCCAACATGCACATTTTCGCACAACACCACAGACGAACACAAGAGCAGTTTACCTGACATGTCCCAATATTAGGGTCCGGCAAAATAGGGCAATTGATCAGAATCACACACACCTGACGACCCTTTCCTTTCCCCCACACGGATTAAAAGGTAGAGCCAGAGAGCACAGTACGAGAGAGGCGGACACGGCAGACAGCACATCGAGACGGCTACAACGCAGCAGTTCAAGAGAAGGAGAAAGGCGGCGGGAAGTGAGAGGGTGCGGAGGAGAGAAGAGACCTTACCCTTTTTGTCCCAGACATGCCAAACCTTCACCGACAATAGCCCCAATGTCATGCTTCAGATGTCAATGGTACGCAGGACCCGCCTATGTTGGTATGGCAGAGCGAGGGAAACTCTTGCGCCCATGGTACCAGCCTTGACGCCAAAGAAGCCAAAAGCCCAGCAGTTGAGCGCAATCAGTGAGTCGAGGGAAGAACCGATAAAAGCCGGGTTGAGTTGAGTGAGAATCGCAAAGTGTCAGCTATTGAAAGAGAAGTAATTAAATTTAAATTAACTGTATAAAGCAGGAAGGGAAAACCAGCAACAGAGGAAAACAGAAACCACCTGGGTGTCATCTTCAGAGACTCTGGTCGAGCCCCATATTGAGAAATGACAGAAACCAGAAGGCCTACTCCCAGGGAGAGACCGAGTCTAGAGTCCCAAGAAAGTGTGGTTTGGAACTGTTTAAGGCATAACCATTTGTGGTTTACAATTGAGGGGGATCCAGAGGTGACTCGTTATCACCCTAGCGAACATTCATTTGTTAAAGGAACTTTTGTTATTGTTATTGAAACACAGGCCCGAAGGCAAGAGACTTTCCGAGGAAACAAAACTTGGCGATCAACGGTTCTAAGAACTTCCATTGGAACTGTCGTCTCCTGCTGGAGAAGCCCGAGTTAGTACTGTGCTCCAAGCTCCCATCCTACCCCGTGCTAAAAACTGGAAGGGAGACCCAATCCAATGCATCCTCCTTTACTTTTGGGAACACTTCTTTATTTTCTTGAGAAGTTTCCCACACCCCTTTTATGTAATACCTGTAAGGTTTGGCAATAGGTTTCTTATTATAGGCCCTCTTATTTTGACACAACCCACTAGGCCTGCCTAATTTTTCATTTGATGATCAACATCTGTTCCCATCTTAGATTTAGGTTTAGATTAGGCGTTTTTCCAACCCTCATACCATTTTCATTGTTCAATAAACACCCTTGAACTGTGATCACTTGTGTCTGTCTTACTTTTGGTCTCCATGAGTTTCTCAAATATGGTGTTGGAGGTGGGATCCGGCGCAATTGAAACGCATTGGGGAACCCTGCAATTCCAAAACCTTAGCCAGAGAGCCTCCAACCCTTCCATTGCCACAACAGAATCAATAGGGTTTGTTATCTGTAGCAGTAGGGAAGCTACTATTCCCCCAGGGAAAAGTGGAATGATTCCTACGGATTTAGTGTTCATTCCCTCTCCGAGATGTTGTATACGATCAGCCAAAGAATCTGGCTTAACCTTGAAGTTTGGGATAGACGTCTTAGCACATGAAGGTTCTATTACAGAATCATGGCGAGGTCCCTTTTGAGGTACGTCGGGGAGACCAAATTGCCCAGGGAGTTTTAGAGAGCTCTGTTCCCTCAATTCCAAGAAAGTGAACCGGATGAAACAGACAGAGGTAACTTAGGCTTTGGAGAAACTGATAAATCCCCTACCATTGAAGAAAGGAAAGTAGAGGAACCCACCATCTATTCCAATCTAGCCTTTGCACAGCAAAATTATCCAACTGTCGAAAGAAGGGGGATACCACATCTCACCCGTCAAGTGTCCCACTCCACAAGGACCCCCTATCCAGGTGATCCTCCTTCACTGGTCCACCCCCAGGAACTTGATCCAATAGTGATGGCGTGTCCTGGCCAACTGGATGACAGAACCCCGGGGACTAGCCAGGGAGACGCCTTCAGGTTTCTTACACCGTGTCCTGGCCACCTGGATGACAGATCCCTGGGGACCAGCGGGTGAGACACCTTCTGGTTTCTCAGTGCGGACTTCTCTGGCTTCCTCAGGGCCCCCGGACCTCTTGTCACAGTTGGCGGGAGTGGGGAGACGTGAGGGGAGTAAAGATGCTTCACCCGAACCCTCTCAACCTGCATGCTTGGCTCGTCAGGTTGAGAGACTGGGACTTCGATAAAGCGGTTCTGTGGCTTGGTACACGGCGAAAGGAGTGGAACCCGTGTCATGGCCCAAACCCTCAGTGATCGTGCTTGGGGACTAGCCCAATCAGGCCTTTAAGTGGGCACATTGAAAGGGTAACTGGAGGCTCTTTCCCTTTTGAAAAGGACGTGGAATTAATCCAATGGTGTCATCACTCCTTTCCTGGCAGTGGCCTCTACCCATGTGGCCAGGGGACATCAACCTCTACCTGATCCTGACCTTGAGGGAGGATCACATGGGGGGGGGGGGGGAGACAGCTTGTAGGGGAGTAGCAGAGCACTATTGGATGAGACATGGTATTCCCCCTTTTCCTTTGAGGATACCCCATCCATGACCAATGCCGTAAAGGCGTATTGTTAAATGTCCCCTCATCCACCTAGGAAGGGTAAGGAAAATCATCTGTTAACCATAAAGATATGACTTGTCCTCAAACTCATGAAAATGTCTTCAGACTTGACTCACAAGCTATCTAGAGCTAACTTGCATTCAAACTAAAAGATTCAACATCAAGAATGGACTTCCATTCCGATTACTGCAATAGTACTGGAATGAGGAAGAGGATCCTAGTAATATAGAGCGGAAAAGATCAAGAGTTCATTCTTTAATCTAATTGTGAGCAGAGCCCTCTAACCGGGAGGTTTAAATCGTAGCCACAGCTGACCAGGGTGTGCTGCTGGAGGGAGATTAAATCGTAGCCACAGCTGACCAGGGTGTGCTGCTGGAGGGAGAAAGCTGTTTCTCTCGGGACACGCCTAATGACTGGAGCTGCAGAGACAATCGTGGAGCCATCCCACTCAGGAACACAGTGGGAAGCTGACCGTGAGACCTGACACGCTGCGAGAACGCCAGAAGCCAGCACAGGGCTTCTGGGCGTTTGCAGATGCGGAGCGGTGGGATTGTCCTTACCGAACCCTAACGAAAGCAGAAGAGCCCAACAGGAACCGCGGGGAGCGTGTCATCCGAGGAACGAAGACGGTGAAGCAGGGAGATAAGCCGAACAGCCGCCTATGTCTGACTGCTAGAAGAGGAAAGAACGCCAGCAAGAGCCGGTTAGTTCCTTAAAGGGAAGCAGAGACACTGGAGTGCGCAGGCAGACATGCCGAAGGCAAATGAATGCAAAACATGTGTATGAAAGACTGGAAAGAGAAGGAAATACTGAACCCTTTATAAAAAAGGGAAAGCGAACGAGAAGCAGGAGATTTTAAGTTTCGCATGCGTATGCAATACACATTGAAGAAAAGCCCCATCGGGAAAGTATACCAGGCAGATATTGTTAGATCAAGTACACCGAAGAGAATATTACCTTTTTGAAGGTGTGTGCATAGCACATAAGAAAGAAAATCCCAGGAGAGTTTCCCAGGCAATTGCAAGTATGTAAAAAAAAAAGCCCTGGCAGGATGGTATACCAGGCAATTGCAAGTGTGCTAAAGAAAGCCCTGGTAGGAGAGTATACAAGGCAAGTGCAAGAGTGTTTACATGGGAAGGTCCTGGTACAGAACTACACCAGGCAAACACTGAAAATTACACAAAAAGTATTTCAGCAAGAGGGGCCCTGAAAAGGATATATCAGGACCAGGCAAAGGTTGTGTTGAAACCAATTAACAAGATAGGGATAAATAACCAAGTTGTTTTTGTGGACATTTGCATTGTGGGTTAAGAGAAATTCAAGAAACTGATCTATTTGAACATACCACAGACGGAAGACCAAACGGGGAAGGGGAACCACCCCCTGGAATAAGGAACAAAGGCATTAGCCTTTTCACCTTGGAGTTTATTTTGTGAGTACCAGAATAATACTTTGGCCATGGGATGTTTTGCTTTGGATATTGACATACCCTTAGTTTTGGTTTTTGGCAGGCAAACTCCTCCAGTGCAGGGACAGGCATTTTCCCATTCCCTTTTATTTTAATAAGTCGTTGACCAAAACTATGAATCCCTTGTGACTGAGTCTCATTCCTGGTTCCTCACAGACGCCGAAGCAGTGTTCCTTCTTTACTATTTCAGTGGTGATCCAGTTTTTGAAAGGCCTGGTGAACTCTTTCCCTTCATCGCCTATTATGGTCCCTGATTGGGATCTAAATTTGGTTCTCACCGTCCTGATGTCTGCTACATTTGAACCTTTGTATTCAGCTCCCATCAGACTCGTCACATTGAAGTCTGTGTTTTTGGTGGCAATCGCGTCCTCAAAAAGGGTCAGTGAGTTGCAGGCGCTCTCTTGTAAGGCCCCTTTCCTAAAAATCTTAAGAAAAGGTCTCCCTGAAAGGGCGCCCTACGTTTTGTCCAAGGTGGTGTCTGAATTTTATTTAAGTTACAGCATTGATCTGCCAGCATTTTACTCTCCTCCCCCCCCTTCGAAGGATAAGGTGAGGCTCAGAAGATTGGATCCAAAGAGGTCAATGAGTATTTACCTGGCCAAAACGGGCCCTTTCAGGAAAAATGACCAGTTGCTTTTTTCCAGTCCAGGTCGGGGCTAGAAATTACCAAACAAATGATATCTGTGGATGGTTCTGTGACTATCTGAACGCTACCAGACAGTGGGTAAGGAGGTTCTCAAGCATTGGATCTATGATGGATTCACATGCTCATTGAATATTCCCTGTCGTCCGGTTGGGAATCCTCATTAATATTGCTTGTCACTTTTGTAATATATTTGTGTCTCTTTGAGTCATAATGCCCACACCCAATTAGACAGGTCCCCTTAGCTCCAACCCTGGTGGCCATCTTCAGATTTCTTTTACTGCACGTTAAAAGTTGGGCGTCCTCAACTTCTCTCTTCAGAAATTCTGTGTTTTTCAAATCTATTTTCGATACATTTTTTCTTCAACATCTTGTGGTTTGGTGCTCCATCACTTCGCTACTATGGTGATCCATTACCAGTGACATTTACAGCTCTTTCCACTGCCGATGGAGTTTCGACCCAGTCTGAGGCCTTTATTGATCTGTGTCATGGCTGACACAAGTCCTGTTCAAGATGTAACCTCAAGAATGTCTACATCGAAGATCTTCATGCGGACTGTCTGTACTGCCTACATCCGAACCAAGTTGCTCCATCTGCCAATCATTCTCATTCAAGACCCGCAAGGACCGCCACCGCAGGTTAGTGACCTGGTTGGATGAGGGTGCCGGGGCCTCCGACTCTGCCTCGGTCCGCAGTTCTGCCTCTGCCAGGCACAGCAGATCCCTAGACTGCACTCCCTCTTCAGAGGTTGAGGTCCTACAAGGAATCTTCCTAGGCGAAGAGGGCAAAGCAGGAACATGCCAGATGCTCGGGCTGCTCCAACGCCGACCACCTCACTGACAATCCAGTCTACGCCTACAGCCACCTCATTGATCGTTTTAGCACCTAATACACCTTTGGCTACACGTACATTGGCTTGGCACTCTTCAGAGAAGCAGCGCTGATCCACGACTACCACCCTCTTGTCAATGACTACTCCGTCTACGACCCATAGTCAGCCCAAATCATCGTCCATGACAGAGTCCTCCACGATGTCGATGGCCCCGTCGACCACCTCCTCAACCGCTACCACTTCAACAACCAAGATAACTACAAGCAAAACCTTTGCTACTCCGTCGACCAGCTTGTTGACGACAAAAATATCTGTCTTTGCCTTCTAAATAATCGTCTACGACACCACCCAAGAGGCCTGTGGTTTCCACGTTCCCTAGAGGAATTGGCATTGACGGGGAGATACTATCTGCTTTGACATTCCTGCTAGGGGCTTTGTGGGCTCAGCCACTGTTTTTGCTATCTCCCCATGGACCACCTACAACCCCTTGTCCATCCATGGCCACTCCTGAGCAACTGTTTCAGCAGGGTGAGGAATCGGACATTGAGCCTCTGGAGGCTATTTGTTGAGACTGAGGAAAAACAAGGAGCTGTCCTGCCTCTTCCCAGCATGCCTCCACCAGCTCCTCCAAAACATAACCTACTTAGACCTCAAGGCCCTACTCTACCTCCTATAGTAGCGCAACTTTCTCCAAGCGTGCCTGTCCCAATGGGCGCTCCTCCTGGCTCCAGAGAATATACTGTCCACTTTGCAAACTCTGGTTTCCAAGCTCCAGCATATAGTCTTCCTGCTCCAGAGTTGCTTCCTCTGGAGCAACATCGTGAGTACCTAGAATGAGAGGGCTTATCCTTCCCCCTAACCTCCTCTCCCTTCCCCCCCATGCTGTCTATACCTCTTCCAGAGGCTCTCTCTGCCACCCTCACTGATACCACCACTGACAATAATCTGTCAAATGGTTCTCCAGGCACACACCACAGATAAGTTCAAAGACCTAGTGCCGGGCGATGGTGAGCCAGCCGAACCACCGCCAAGAGACTCGCCTCCAGATGAAATTAGCTCCTGGCATCCACTCAGGACAGGGCGGCTGAGCTGTTCGTTCCTAAACCCGAGGAACAGAAAAAGGCAGTCTACTGTTTCCCTCCCCATGCTAGAAGATATCTGGGAAGATGGTCTCTTTGTCATTAAAAACTCCATCTTGGCCCCCCAAGAAGGACTGCCTTGAGAGAAAATACATGGTAACAGATTCCGCGCTGAAATGCTTGTGCATGCAACTGTGCCCAGACTGGTGTTTTCTGCAGTGGCATGTAAGAGTTCTGCCAACCATTCCTCCCGTGCATGGTGCTCCCAAACAATAAGGGCAAACGTCTTGATGCTTTTGGGAAGAGTTAGATTTACTGCTGCAGCAACCATCAAGGCGGCTAATTCGCTGGCAAATCTATCACGCTACAATCGTGAGATTTGGTGTAAAATGGGATCAACCCTGGAATTTCTCCCAGATGACAAGCGAGACAAAGCACTCGCACTGCTGCATAAAGGGGAAGCGACATCAGACCATGCAGTCTCTGTTGGTGTTCGCTAAATGGTAAGCAGGGCAGTGTTATGGTGCCCGGGATGGTTAAAGGCCACCAACCTCTGGCCGGAAGTCCAATCAAAAGTAGTCGATGTATGCCTTTTGACAGTGTACCTTTGCCTACACTGGCTCAGCAGCATCGCTAGACACTCTCCAAGGTTGCTCCTCAAAGACGTTGCTACAGGTGTGATGGTGTGGGCCACCTTGCCAACATCTCCTGCCCTGCAAGAGATGTGAAGTGCACAAAGTTCAAACGTAAGGGACACCTTGTGAGTGCTGTAGTTTTCACACCATAAACATAATTGATGAATGGCATGAAAATGCGGAAGAAGCAGTCTTCGCAGTTGATGAGCATTTAGAAGGGCCTAAAGACCTTGTATCAATCAATGGTCGTTAATTTAACATGATGATTCAGGGGCAAAACACACACTGTTCCCGAAGAAAGTATTTGATGTTTTCACAAATACACTCTTGAGGGAGGTTGACATAAAGCCTCAAGCATATGGTGGAGCCAACATCAAAGTGCTGTGGTGGTTCAAGGGAAATGTTCAGGGGAGATCTGCTTCTGCGAAGGTCTGTTGCGGAAAGAGTAAGTTTTCCTATGTTGAGTTGGCTGCAATAGGAAGAGTTTGAACATCAAGTTGAATCCAAACAATGATGAATCGATTCTTCTTGGCGATGCTGAAAGGTTACACACAACTGTTCAGTGGAAGCATAGGGGGCTTGAATGGATTTGTGCATAAGATACGGCTTGTATGTGGGTCAAGACCTATTGTGCATAAAGTGAGATCCATCCCCATGACTCTAAGAGATCAAGTAAAAGAGGATTTGTTGAAACTGGAGCAGGATTGAATAATTGAATCTTCGGAGTGGGTATCTCTGTTAGGGGTGGTCGCTAAACTCAATGGCAAACTGAGGCTTTGTGTCGATCATCGATCCCTGAATAGGTGTCTTGCCAGATCGCCATCCCCTTCCTAATATAGCAGAATGCTTTTGACACTAGGAGAGGCACAGGTTTTCTTCTGTTGAACTTACCACCAAATAAAATTGTATCAATGATCCAAACAGCTAAGTTCCTTCATTACCCCAGAGTGTCTTTTTCAATTTGTGAATATGCCGCTTGCCCTAGTGTCTGCAGCATCTGTTTTTCAAAGGATCATGCATCAGATCTTCAAGGATGAGCAAGGAGCGATGAGCTTCTAGGATGATGTATTGGTGTTTGGGCCTGATCAGCCAACACATGATTGAAGATTGAAAAAAGTGATGGGCATGTTGGCAGAAAGGGGTCTCGCTTTGAATCAAGACAAGTGCAAATTCAACCAGGAAGAGATTGAGTACTTAGGCCATACTGTGTCGGCTAAAGGAATCAATGTAAAAAAGAATCTGGTGGAGAAAACAAGGAATGTGGTGGAACCGAGCAACAAGGAACAGCTGTCCTCTTTCCTCGAAATGGCAGATTTCTATTAGAAATTCATACAACATTTCGCAGACAACTGTTAACATGAGGTCGTTGTTAAAGAATAAGGCTTTAAGCACTGTTCTTATCCTTAGACCCTTAGCACTGTTCAAAGTAGGCAGCGCATATTCGAGATTGACATGGCTGAATGTGATGGGTTTACTTGGCGGGCCCCTGAGCACAAGGTTATATTGGGGTCTGGTGATCAGACCGCCGTAGGATGTACCAATCATGTTTATTCTGCTCCCCAACAGAGCATGTCTGTAAACCCAACAACAACAAGCGTTGGTTCCAACTCATTTGTCCCGCAGGCACTGGTGCCATCGATCAGAAGGAGCTTGGGGCTGGCATGGTGCACCAAACTCCCCCCTTTAAATTGTACTATGTCAGGCTTGGGGGAAGGGAAAAAGCAGGAGTATATCGAGACAGAGAAAGGGGTGGGGGTCTACCAGTATAACAAACACACTCCCCATATTGGGTAACAGGGTTGAAAATATTATGATGTCCCCAAGCTCCATAGGAAGCCTGTGGGGCCTGATGTATACAACATGGGGATATGTGAAAAACAGAACCCAAGGAACGGGAGGGTTGGGTGCAGATCCTCTGGCAGGGTCCCTATGAAAAAGTGAGAACCTTAGAATATCTTTTAGAGGTGCCAGGAATGTGGATTTTGACAAGGGCGTCCCCTCAAATACCCAGAATCTGTCCTGCAGAAGGGGGAGGGTAGGGTAGGAAAACTTGGGTCAGTTGAAGCCGGGGGGTTACACAAAGTGAGGCTATGGAGTCTGCTGGGGGCAAATGTGAAAATCTGCTTGAATTGAGGGAATGTGTTAATCTTTTCTGAGATTCTATCCTTAAGTCTACTTTCCTCATTTGACATAGAGTGGAGTTTTTGAATCTCGAAGTGGTTGACAACTATATTTTACCTTTTGGCTCAAGGATGATTCTAGACTTAGCATTGTCTGAAAGATCTAAACTCCTTGGGCTTCGACATAACACACTTTGAAGTGTCAGACCCAGTTAAAGTTGGCGTTGGTCCGGATAGGGACCTCAAAATCACATTGGACATGGATGGGAGACGCACGTCGTCTGTGAATAACGATGCTGACCGGAAAAAATCCAACAAGGTAGACTGGGCCACAATCACTAGCGCCCTCTGGCACCATCAAGATGCATGATGGAGGTGCACATAAAGTACCGGCGGGGGTGTGGAGGCCAAAGTCATCACCTGTTGTAACAGTGACAACAATGAATTGAAATTAATCTCATCCTCAGCTGTTAAAGAACCCTCTGCTGGTAAAATCATTAAGGAAAGCAGATTGTATCTTGTTGCAGGTGGCTGAGGTCCTGTGGCAAGCTGCTAAGCCCAGTTTTTGGGTACACCCCTCTATCGGCTTGGTTATTGCGGTCAGATTGACCTTAGGTTTCACAGTCGTAGATTTGCCGTCCTTGCCCTTTTGGGCTCTGGCGGTGGCTTTAAGTAATAAGCTGTTAGGCAGTCACCTCCTTTGATTAATGTTTATTGGCACCCAGAGTGCATTATGAATTGGCAGAGCAAGCCAAATAGGGTGAATGTCGTCTTGACAGGAGACCTGAATGCTAACTGCTTGGGAGTGGGAGTGGTTCTTAATCCAGGGGACCCAGTAGTCAAAAGAGAAAAATTCTTTTGGCAGAAAGTGGAACCTTATGCCTAACTCATTGGGCTTGACCATGCTAAAGTACACATTCAAAGGGACAGATGGTGGTCTCTCTACTTGGCACAGGGGGACTCGCGTCCACCATAGGTTATATCTATACAGACTTTGATCTGCTGGAAAAATGCTCTAAATTCAAAATTGTGAACAATGACTTTAGCGATCATAGCTAATAACTAATGCGAGAGGGAATAGACTGATCCAGACCTTTAAGAACACTCAGACTAAACCAATTTTTGATACCCTCTGTAGGCAGTCCGGTTTGTCCTGGAAAATGGAAGTATTTTGTACACAAGAGTTTGAAGGGCTCCTGACTAAGTTCCAATTGCAAAGGGTGAGTAATCCCAGCAGGGTATCAAGGGCTAAGCGCACTCTCCTCAAAGATCCCAATATAGCCACCCACCATTAGGGACATCATTCATCTCCGCGATTACCTAGCCATCATTCAGCCCTGCATGTTGACTGCCTACCTTGAATCTAAACCCATCCGAGACTGAATTTGTCCCGTTCAGTCCGCCCGCTAAAAAACAACAATGGCTCAATGGTGGCTCAATAATATGCACCTAGATGGAGTTGATCCACAATTCTGACTTCCAGAAACACACGACCAAGAAGGCCCAAATAGCCTGACTCAGAATCGCTACCCTTTGAAAAATCAAACCCTTCATCCCTCCGCATGACTTCCGGACCATAGTGCAGGCCCTTGTGATCTTGCACATCGGTGGGGAAATGCTCCTGACAGGGCTCCCAGTTGCTCACTTGGCTCCCCTAAAAGCGGCCCACCACGTCTTCTTACAGGAGCACGGAAATTTGACTGATCACTCCATCCTACACAAACTACATTGGCTTCCACTCCAAGCCAGGATACTGCCCAAGACTGCATGCATCATCTACAAAGCAGTCAAGAGTACCACACCAGAATACCTGGCGCACGCTCCGCAAGCAACAAATTGGTGAACAAACCGGGTTGAATCACAACTGGGCTGCAAACCGAGGACCCGCAAACAATCATTCTCTTGTCATGCACCCACCGTCTGGAACTTGATCCCGGTTTCAGCTTGAATGCCCCCAGAATTCCCCAATTTCACAAACCTCTCAAAACATGGCTCTTTCAACAACACCTTATCAAGGACTATTTACATGGCTGCACAGACCAGCACCAGCTCAAGTGCTGGCTACCCACAATGTTTACAGCGATCTGCTGCTCTCAAGCTAGATCAGCACATTAAACAATGAGAAAAAAAGGCTCAAATGGATCTGACATGAATAAAAAACATACAGTTCAAATCTCACACAGCAACAGTAAGCTGATGTGGGGGAACCATGGTAGAGCAACCCTGCTAAAACTGGATAATAGTGGTGATGGAGAAGACTTGGTCCAGGGTTCTCAAGGATACTGAAAGTGGTAAAGTGCCCATTAGATGGCCCTACTGACCTAGAGAAAACAGAAAATCAAGAATAGCTGTCACACAGACTAAGGGGTCCAAACCTCTGTCTCAAACCCAACCTGAGCTCATTTGTTAAGAGCAAGCGTAAATAGACAAAGTGGCAAGCCTGGCAGAAAAGAGTACAACCAGGATGTCATCAGATATTCGCCTCATCAGCCGAACATGAAGGTAGTAGAGGCTGCTGAGGTTTGGGTCGCGGACTTGACCTTCTGACTGGTCGATGGGATCCATTCTCAACGGGAGGCACTACGGAGGACAGATGGCCATGTCCAGAAGCTCCGGGCACCATGTCCTCAAAGTCCAATCCACGGCTATTAAAATCATAGTGGACCCGAACCACCACTGTCATCTGAGTAGAAGCAGAATGACGAGGATTGCAGTAATGCATAGAGGAGAGTGAAGTTCTACTCTATCAATAGGTGCCCCAGAGCTCACAGAGGGCAAAGTTCCCTGGAGCAGAACAGCTTGCACTTCCTGTTGACACTGGAGGGGATTCCTACCGAAGCAGTTCTGCCATAGCACGGAAATGATCTCTGGGACTTCCTGGCATACCTCCGACTCATGGGAGACCAAGGCCTGTCTGCTCCAGGCTCAGGCATCACATTCCCTGTTAATGCAAAACTGACATCTCACAAAGAGATGACGTTCTCAGGAGCCAGAACCAAAGCTGCATTGCTTCCCTGCACTGGGACAATGGCCCTCCAGAAGCTCCAGTCATCCAAGGCATCTGGTAAGTCTTTTGGGCTAGCGATGCAATAGCCTTGCACACAGCTGTCGTCTCCTGGCAGGTTTTTTTGTAATCCCTTTCCCTCCGGAGGCCATGGACAGTCTGCACCAGGAAGAGGGCAGGCGCTTCGCCATAGAAAGGGGTACCCAATGAGGGGGCATTGCAGTGGCTGCTGTCCCGACTGCACCCCATGACGCCAAACCTCAGTGACAGGCTTTGCTATTAGTCACCGGTCGGGGTATTTCCTTGTTCAGTACAGAAGGTCATCCCGCAGGGATATTGCCTTCCATTCCTTCACTGCCCCCCCGGACTACCGCCCTCTGGTCACCCCTTTTTCTCTGGACCCCATTCTACTGGAGGAGGTCTGTCGCCTTCTGTCAAAGTGTGATCAATCTAGTTTTACACTCAGAATTAGGGAATGAGTGGTGCTCCTCCTATTTCCTGGTACCGAAGGAGGACAGGGGCTTGCACACCATCCTGGGTCTGCGGCTGCTAAACTTGTTCCTACGCAAGGACAAGTTAAAGATGGTTACTCTAGCTCAGATTCTACAAGTCCTGGATCTGCAGGACTGGTTGGTTTTCCTGGACCTTCAGGGTTCCTATTTACAGTGACTAGTGATTACGTTGCTAAGAGTCAATAATGAAAGTTATGATTATAAAGAAATTCCAAAATAATGAGTATAAAAAATTGAATCAAGGTTTAAATCTTGAATTGCAGTATTGCATGTTGGATTTATAATTGAAAAAAGACACAAAGGGATCAGTTATAAAAAGGATGGATTAAAGGGAGTCTTCAGGAGTTGATGAGGGAAGGGGAATCGGAGTTGGGGGGTATCCCTGCAATTAAGTTACTTTTAGTGTAGGTAGAATGTATGATGGGTGATGTAAATGAAAATAAACGATTGTAGAATCTTTTGTACACATGGAATCCTATTCATGTAAAATCCACTAGATGGCACTGAGAGGCCATAGATACTAAATGGATGTAGATAATTGGCACAGTGAAAAGGGTTTCTCGATATTCTTTCCAGTAATTTGAGGTTTGTTAGATTAGAAGGCCATTTCTGGGTTTTCTCAGCGACCGCATCACATATAACCCTATTTTCATGGGCCGATCAATCAAAAGCACAGAAAGTACTTGAGGTTTGCAATGGGTCAACACCATTGGCAGTGCAAGGTTCTGCCGTTCAGTTTTTCTTCGGCTCCCATGGTTTTCACCAAGCGGTTAGCAGTGGTGGTGGCTCGCATCTGACTAGTTGGTGTGCTCACCTGTCTGCCCTAACGGTGAGCGGACTGTAGTCTCCCACGTAGTTTCTGGAACACATCAACTTGCTGGAGCCGAGTGCGATCAAACTGGCCCCGGTCCCTTCCTTCCCTCTGTGAAACCCAAGACTGTGCTGATCCTAAAAGGACAACAAAGTGGCAATGCATTACCTAAACAAACTAGGTGATGTGGGGTCCTTGCACCTGTGCGTAGAAGCAATGTGACTGTGGTTATGGGCTCTGGAGAACAGTGTATGTGGCTTATTTGCTTGGACAAGAAATTGTCACAGCGGATGCCTTGAGCAGACCGACTTCAGCCTCCCATGAGTGGTAGCTCTGTCATGAAGTTCTGGGGTTGATCATCACCTTTTGGGGATCTCCCCAAGTGGACCTCTTTGTTTCCGGTGTCAACCGGAAGCGTGAGTTGCTCTGCTTCAGGGAATTTCCCCGTCGGGGAGATGTGAGGGGGGGCGAGGGGAGCTTGCTGATTGTGCACTTTTGACTTCCTTCCTGATCGCCCAGACTGGGCCCAGAGAACATGGCATCCAGCGTTGCTGGACATGTCCATCTGCCCTCCATGGCAATTTCTGAGGATAGTCGACTTGCTCTACCATTTGAAGGGGTTACCACACTGCTATTTCGGTATTGAAGAGGTCCTCGGAACGGGGTTCATTTTTCACAATCCCCACTGTTATGACAGCTCTTGCAGGGTTTGTGTAACTGCCGTGGCATTTGAATTTAGTTTTAAAGTTTCTTGATGGCGCTCCGTTTGAGCCCCTTCATTCGTGTTCTATTAGATTGCGCACCTTTAACGTGATTTTCCTGGTTGCCATCACTTCTGCGAGACTGGTGAGTGAACTCCAGGCACTGTCTGTTGTACCTCCCTATTTGTTTTTTTCCAAGGAGAAGGTCGTGTTGAGAGTGAGAACCTCCTTTCTGCCAAAGGTGGTCTCGGACTTCCATCCCTCTCAGAAGATCCAATCGTCCTGTGTTTTTTTTTTTTTCCCCACCTCACCCTTCCAAGGCGGAGGAAAGATTCCATCAGCTGGACCTGGTGCAGGCCTTTAAATTCTACATCTCTCGTAGTAGAGAGGCTAGGAAAGATGACCATCTCTTCGTTGTTTACGCTGGTGCTCATGCTGACAGAGCTGTGACCAAACAAAACCCTGTCCAGATTAATCATTCTCTGCATCTCAGAATGCTACTATCTGACTGGTAAAGATGTGGCTGAGGGTCTCAGAACTCATTCTAATGGTGGAGTGGTTGCCACCTCTGCCGTCCTGTCCGGCACATGGCACGTAGTCGCATCGAACAGAGCTGTGCTGCTCCCCCTGGTGGTGGAAAGGTTCCGCTGCCATAGGTATATCATACATGAGGAATCTGTCAGAGGAACATCGATCAGAAATAACATTACTGAAAATAAGTAATTTGTTCTCCCTCAAGGCTCAGAATGTGCAGAAAAGTTGAGCCTGGGGACAGAGCTTCGTTCTGGAAAATTTTGATCTGTACAATGTTTGCCACCCTCTCCTCGGGATGGAAAGCGCTGTCCGAGCATGTGTCCAAAGCCGTCCCAATGATTTTGAGTAACCAGGATGGACTGGTGCAAGACCTTAAGTTCAGGTGAAAGCCCACGCTGTGTGGAAGATGGCATGGATGACGCAAGTTGGCCGAAACTAGATCTGCGGTGAGGGCTTGAATGAGTTTGTGTACCATGTAGAGAAAGATGTTAATCTTGGCCCTCCTGAGACACAGAGCCACCACCAACAGCTTAATGAAGAAACTTGAGTCTGTAATTAGGTTGAAAGACCAGGACCTTGAGAAGGTAATGGGTGCTCCCAACAATGAATACATGGACTTGCCTTTGATTTGAATGTTGAATGGATTGACACATGGACATTGGTGTTTTGAATGTCCAGTGACACTGACCAGTGCTGCAACTAGTGTGGGACCATTTGAACATGTCCTTTGTCAGGTAAAATTCTGGATCCTCAGATCGAGGATGGGACGCAGGCCCTAGTTTTTCTTTGGTGCCATAAAATAAAAGGTACAATTAGACAAGATGTTCCTGTCTGCTGCCTTTTCACCCTTCTTTGAGACCCCCCGCATTTCTGCAATCACTGATTTTTCCTGATCCCCTATTTGGCAAGTGAGGTACTTTTTTATTTATTAATTTTGTATACCGAACTTGCAATTTTCAGATTTATGACTCTGAAATTTGGGTCATTACTGGTCAGTGCTAAAGGCTGCCGTGCAGGTGAACTCTATCCTCCATTTTCTCCTTTACTAGAGTACTAGTACACCCCTTTAGAATAGTAGTGCAGGAGGACATGGTTCTGCGTTTTCTTATATTGTGTTTTATTTACAATTATACATTCAATGGATTGCCTTTTGTCCTGCAGATTCCTCATTCGATAGATATCCCTTCCAGAGTTGGCTGAGCAGAAAACCTTTCGACAGGGTGCATAGCGCACCTTGACTCTGCTGCAGTGCTCGACGCTGGGTGTGACGTTGGTCTCTCGTACCTCAGTTCCTGTTTTCCGTGCGTTCAGCACGCTACTCACGGGACAACTCTCTCACGAGAATTTTCAACCAACTAATTTGTAATTTTGCTCGATGCAATTTCAACACTATGTCCACTCGCAAGGTATCGGGCTTCAGGCGTTGTAAGGACTGCAGTTCCAAAATATCCATCACGGACCCACACGGCATCTGCATGTGGTGCCTCAGTGTTGATCACGTCACAAAGGACTGTGGTTCTTGTGGAAAAATGAACATGAAATTGCTACACGAGGGCTGCGAAACATGTGGTAGCCTAGCCCTCGCCAAAATCTCCGGCCCACTAGACAGTCTCAGAGCCCGATATGGAAGGGACTACTCTTGATAAGGAAGCGAGGCATTGAAAAAAATTGAGGTCACACTGAGCCATTCCTCTTCCGCCCATAAAAAGAAAAGGCTCGTCGGATGAACCTTGTAAGTCGTCGACTCAGCCTATATCCAGGGCTTAGTGGGAGGCTTTCAAAGAGCAGATGCTCGACATGTTTTAGAAAGCGGCTGTGGGTACGGGTAATCCCTCGAAGCAGCAGGCTTTGGTGGCTCCTGTGGTGCCCGGTAACACAGGCCCCAAGCTGACAACTGCATCGTCGTCGAAGCCCTCGGGCTCCGCGCCGGTTGTTGCCCGTGCGCCCCCGGCATCGAAGCGTCTTTCAGCGTGATTGGCACAGGACCATTGATATCCACGCCAATATCCAACCGTTCATTCGTGCCTCAGTCAAGAATCAAGTTCTCCAGCATGGGGTCTGGCATGGATTCACATGCTCATGAATATTCCCCGTCGTCAGGCTAGGAATCCTCGGTAAAGAAAAAATCAGTATCAGTTTCTGATCTGTCTTTCTTAGTAGTAACCAATCACTGATCTCTGGGTCATGCTGCCTCCAGACTGCCCTCTCCCTAAGCCCCGCCTCTGGCAGCCATCCTCAGATTTGGTAGCACGCAAAGTGGCAGTATGACCAAGTGAAGAGCCGCAGAGGGGTAGGTGGGAGGGTTTGCATGTGAATCCATGCCAGACCCATGCTGGAGAACAACAGTTACAGGTAAGTAACTAACTTGTTCCTTCTCCAGCATGGGGTCTGGCATGGATTCACATGCTCATGAATAAAAGAATACATAGCAGTATACACATGCACAACCACGGGAGGTGGCAAGGGCTCAACATTAAGCATTACATCCAAAACTCAACATTAAGCAATTCTTACCTCCTCACGGTGCTCACCTTAGGCGAACAGGTTCCGCAGCACTGCTTGGCCGACCCTGGACTCCTCCCTGGAGTCCCGATCGACGCAGTAGAATCTTATGAAGGTGTGCGTAGACCTCTGTTAGGCAGAAACCTGTGCAGTTCCCTTAGGGAACACTGCAAAAGATTTAGGACTACAGGTGTTGGCAGTAAACCCACTTGGTAGCAGTCTGTACCACCCAGATTTACCTGGTAGCTGTGGCTGAGCAGTCAGACTTCTCTCAAGAAGAGTTAGGCAGTATGCAAAGTATACACAATAGGCACTCAGATACAATAATACAAGCAAACACTGACCAGAGCTTTGGTATCAAAGTATATAATTATTTATTTAAAAACACAATGTTTAAAACACTCCAGCACTCGTATTGTAAAATATTCTAAACACAGTTACTATTGTAATATATACAACCCTTTTTCCTTATCAGATAAGTCCCTGTAAAACACCACTTGTTTTCATACAGAGGTGAGCGCTTAACTAGATGGCACTCCAATAAGTTTGTGAGAAAGGGAGGGAAAAAGACAGAATATGGAAAGGTACACCACTCTAAAATTCAAGAACACTGTTAGCAAGGCAGAAGAGCAAAACGTCACTGGTGAGCCAAAGTCCAAAGGCCGGGCCCACTCTTAGAGAGAGCAGAGCACAAATGCGCCCAAGATCACAGTTACACTAGGCTTAGAAAGTCTTACAGAGGGTTCAAAAAGAGTTTAGAGAGACTTAGGAAAGTTTAGCCAGGGTGTCCCAGGCTAACACAGGTTCGAAAGCCGGGGGCTAAATCTACCCCGTACAGTCGGTAGCAAGGGAAGCCAGGCGGGACACGGTACTTAAGTGGGAAGGATCCTCCAGCGGTGGCAGTTGTTCCTGGTAGTGGGTGCAAGTTGCGTCGTCGTTCAGGGGAAGAGAAGATCTCGACTTGGAGGAAAGATGAAGGTCGTTGCACTACAAGGGAAGAAACCAGCCGCAGAGTTTTCCGGTTAAAGGTGGTACCTTTTGTATCGTGGTCGTGGTAAAACGTGGTATCCCGGTTGCCGGGGTGCTTGGCACAGGCAAGGCTGCCACGAGGTACGTCGGGAAGGCGAAAAGACGGTGAAACTGGTTATCCCCACCAGTCAAAGGAAGAAGACTCTCCATCGGGAGATCTCCTCTGTCGTTGGGAAAAGTGGTGAAGCCGTCCAGCAGGGCTCCACCGGTGGTGGTGTAGTGGAAGGTCGGCTCAGCTTCTCCCTCGTCGGATTCTTAGGTCCTGTGGCGACTTCTGAAGTTCCAGTCCCCAAAGCCCTGCTTTTATGCAGCACACCCCCAATCACTCAGCCTAGCTGTCAATCAAACATGCTAAGTGGTGAGCCGGCCGGCTCACCACTTGGGCCAATCAGGATGGAGTGTGACTTGAGTTGCCTAGGCAACTCAGTCCAGGATGCCTAAATTCCCCTCCACCCCTCCTAAGTACCCCAGACAGAGTGGCACCACTTTGGAGGGGTTCTGT
The DNA here is from genome assembly GCF_040938575.1 of Ambystoma mexicanum. NCBI lineage: Eukaryota > Metazoa > Chordata > Amphibia > Caudata > Ambystomatidae > Ambystoma > Ambystoma mexicanum. The sequence goes on from NC_090932.1 coordinate 1,305,359,977, forward strand.
GGAGAAGCCCGCCAAAAAGTGGAACAAAGGGCTCGACTTGGGTTGGAGTCACAGAAGAGGACACAAACGCCATTTTAGAATCAAGTTTTGGCAAAAAATACCAATCGGAGAATTAATATTAATTAAATAAACCGGCGGCATGTTCGAGGCTACCGTAAATAATTAAATAAAGATAGTAGCCTAAAACAATGGGAAATCCCATAGGAAAATATTTGCGGTTGAATATAAAAAGTAGTATCCATTGCCACCAGCCAAAACTCGATCAGGGGGGGCGGAGATGTGCCCCCTCGACTAGCAGACCCTGGGGCAATCAAATTGCCCCAGCCAGTACGTCCACAATATGATCGTTTGTACTGGTTCTGTTCAGAATTTAAGACTAGTAAAGTCAATGGTGACTTTACATGCCCTGGGAGACAGTAGTCAGTCCCAGGGTATGGAGTCTATACTGAGTGGCCACTATGACACCCCTGTGTCACTGCACTGAGGGTGCTGTGTAACACACATCACAAAAACACATGAAGCCCCATGGAGTAAAAGACCCCATAGCCCATTAAACACATCTAGCTTCAAAGAAACACACTCAAATCATGTCCAAGAGTGAGGGAAAAAGAGTCCCGCTCTTGGCAGGAGAAACAAATGAACCCCAAAAATCCAGCAAAGCTGCTGGGGGACTCACTAGGTTAGGAAATTCAACCTAAACAGAGAATTCTCCCTAACAACCTCCACATAGCAGCCCTGCAGATGTCCAGCAGGGGCACACCAGACAGGAACGCCGTAGTAGCAGCGATCGCTCTGGTCGAATGGGCTCTCGGACAGCCAGGCAGCGGTCGGTTTGCCAACCGGTGACAGTGCATGATGCAGCCGGAGAGCCATCTGGAAATGGAAGTCTTCGAGAGAGCCTTCCCTTGATTTACAGACCCAAAGTTCACAAACAATTGTGACGTCTTCCGAAAACTCTTTGTGCGGTCCACGTAGTACTTCAGCGCTCTAGCTACATCCAGCGAGTGCAAAGTCCTGTCGGCCGATTTCGAAGGCGACAGGAAGAAAACTGGTAACACCAAGGGCTCGTTGAGGTGGAAGTCCGATGGCACCTTGGGCATGAAGGAGGGGTGCATCCTCAGCACCACCCTCGTGTCGTGAAAAGTCAAGTATGGAGGCTTGCTAGATAGGGCCTGGATCTCTCCCACTCGTGCGGAGGTGATGGCCACGAGGAACGCTGTCTTCCATGACAGGAACTTCAAAGGCGCCGAATGCATAGGCTCGAATGGGGCCCCCATGAGCCTGGTCAGCACCACATTAAGCTCCCACGCCGGGGCAGGAGCCTTCACCAGCGGGAACGATCGGTATAGTCCCTTCATAAATTCCATCACCAGGCGATGAGACCACAAGAATGCCTGTCCTGTAGTCCTGGTATATCGGGAGATGGCTGCCAGATGTATTTTGATGGAGGCGTGAGCCAGTCCAGCTTTGGCCAGCAACAGTAGGTATGGCAGTACTTGAGGGGCCGTAATCCGCAGAGGGTTAATCTTCTGTGCACGGCACCAGACAGAGAACCTCTTCCACTTATGACCGTAACACTAGGACGCCCTGGCTTTTGCAAGAACCTCTCTGCAGTCAGCCGGGATATCGTACCCTCCAAACTCTAGTGCTGCAGGAGCCAGGCCTGCAAGTTCAGCGACTGTGGGTCGTGATGGAGAATGGCGCCTCCTTCTCTGGAGAGAAGATCTGCGTCCTCCGGCAGCTTGACTGGTGGGGACGTTGACAAGTCCAGAAGGTCCGGGAACCAGATTTGCCTCGGCCACACCGGTGCGACGAGGATCATTCTGCACCTGGACTTCTTGAGCTGGTTGATTAGACGGAGCAGCAACGGCAACGGAGGGAACGTGTATAGAAACAGGCCGTCCCATGGGAACGAGAAAGCATCGCCTATGCTCCTTGGCTGCGGGAACCTGCTGGCGAACCTCTGGCACTTGGAGTTCGTCGCCGTTGCGAACAGGTCGATCTGGGGTTTGCCCCATCGTTGGAAGAGCCGATCCACTTGATCCTGGCGTAGTTCCCACTCGTGGCAGGAGCGCAGCTTCCTGCTGAGTGAGTCGCCAATGGTGTTTTTTATTCCTGCCAAGTGGAAGGGAACCGGAAACATCCCCTGGGCGACGGCCCAGTGCCACAGATCCTGGTCCTCCTTGGATAGGGCTGGGGATCTGGTGCCCCCTTGCTTCCGGATGTAGAACATCATGGTGGTGTTGTCGGTGAAGATCCTCACCACTTTGTCCTTGAGTGACGGAAGGAATGACTTGAGCGCCCAGAACACTGCTCGGAGCTCCAGAATGTTGATGTGGAGAGACCTCTCCTCCGGGAGCCAAAGGCCTCTTGCGTGGACATCTCTGGTGTGGGCCCCCCAACCTCCAGAGAGGCGTCCGTCGTCACCATCTCCTGAAACGCCGGGGTTTGAAAGTCTGTGCCTGTAGTGAGGTGAGCACGGGTACCCCACCATAGGATCGCCCGACAGAACTCATCGTCGAGAGGGATCCTGTCCTCGAAGCAGCCCGTCGCCTGAAACCAGCGGGGTCGAGGAACTCCTGTAGCGGACGCATCCAAAGTCTGCAAAGGGGTACAAGATAGATGCATGAGGGCATCATCCCGAGAAAGGACTTGATGGACCTCACCCTGGCCACGTCCGTGGCTAACAGGCGCCACACCTTGCCCAGGATGGTCTTGGTCCTCTCCTCCAACGGGGAGGCCAATTGCCCCACTGTATCGAGCTTCGCTCCCAGAAACAGTGCTACTTGCGATGGAACTAGGTGGGATTTGGGGTAGTTGATGGCGAACCCCAGTTCTGTGAGCAACCGGACGGTCCTCGCTGTATGTTCGACGGCGAGTTCCCTTGTCCTTGCCCGGATTAGCCAGTCGTTCAGGTAGGGGTAGAAGTGGATCCCCTGCAGGCGCAGGCACTTGGTGAATACCCTGGGTGCCGACTTTAATCCGAACGGTAGGGCTCTGAATTGGTAGTGGCGTCCCTGGACCATGAACCTGAGAAACTTCCTGTGCCCTTTTAGAATGGGGATGTGGAAGTAAGCATCCTCCAGGTCCAACGACGATAGGAAGTAGCCTTCCTCCAGCTGTCCCAGCACGTGCTGGAGGGTGACCATCCTGAATTTCTGCGCCTTGATGTATTTGTTTAACCGACGCAGGTCCAGGATGGGGCGCCAACCGCCTGTCTTCTTTCTCACGAGGAAGTACCTTGAGTACACTCCGGAGCCCCGGAGCCTCCTGGGGACGAGCTCGATGGCACCTTTCCTGAGCATCGTCCTTACCTCCAACAGCAGTTGAGGGACGTGATTCTCCTTCCTGGCCACGGGAGGAATGCGAGGGCACTTCTTTTGGAATTCCAGCGAGTGCCCGTTGGCCAGGGTGTCCAACACCTAATGGTCGGTGGAGATGGACTCCCACACCCTGAGAAACTTCGTCATCCGGCCTCCCACCGGGGTGCTTCGGTGGGGGCCCGACAACACGTGCAGGTGAATCTTGCTTGAAGGCGGCCATGCCGCCTTGGCCTCCTTGGCATTGACGGCGGGATCCCCCTTGCTTGCCGCGACCTCTGTAGGCCTCCTGGGAAGAGGAGCGGGCCGCCTGGCGGTAAGTGGAGGAGCCACCCTGGATCCTTTGGAGGCACCCTGTCTGCCTCCGGAGCTCCGAAAGGGTTGTCGCTGTTGAAGCACCCATAGGGCCCGGGCCGTCTCCGAGTCGTTCTTGATGGCCTGTAGAGACTCGTCCACCGCCTTACCAAAAAGGTTGTTGCCGTCGAACAGCATGTCCAACACTCTGGTCTGGACGTCCTGGCGAAAGTCTGTCACCTTGAGCCATCCTCGTCGTCGGAGGCAAACTCCTTTGCCCAGTTGGTGAAATCCGGTATCGGCAATGTCCGTTGCCACCGTTATGGCATGATCCGACGCCACCTCGCCTTCCTGCAGAATTTCTAGGGCCTCCGCCCTCTTGTCGTCAGGTAGGAAGTCTAGCAGGGGAGCTAACTTGAACCAGAGCTCCCTGTCGTAGCGGGCAACGGCATTGGCCGCCTTAATCGTCGTCGCCGCCGACGAGATGACTCGTCCCATGGAGTCCAACTTCTTGCCCTCGCTGTCCGGCGGGGAAGTGGAAGTTGAAGCTGCCGCACCCGCTGCTTTCTTCTTAGCCGCTGCCGAGGCGACAGTCAGGCGTGGGCTGGGCCCTGAGGCACAAGGGGGCGGCATCAGGGACTCGGTACTTCTTCTCGTACCTGTCCCTCTTTGCGGGAGCCGTGGAAGGGTTCTTGAGGATAGCAAGCCCCTCGTCCCAGATGTCGTCGAGCAAAGGCACCGCGAGGACAGTCTTCCTCTTGGCCTCTCGTCGTTGGTAAAGAAACCCTTCCTTTTTCTGCTCTTCAGGGCAGAGCTGGAAGAGCTCGGATGCCCTGTTTATCATGGCATGGAAGGAGCCAATTTCGTCGGCTGGAGAAGCCCGCGGGGGGGGGGGTGATGACGGGATGTCTGCTGTTTCATCACTGCCGTCGTCGTCCGTCCCCGTATCCGTCGCTGTATCCTCTCTAGGGTCCGGCGAGAGGGATGAGGGGTCCACCAGCCTTGCGGGCACAAAGGGCGGAGAGGGGTGGACTCTCCTCCACTTGTTCGGAGGGTTTCCCGACGTACCTGGTTCTGGATCCTCCATCGGGGTCCGTGGTAATCTCGTCCTTATCTCGGTACATAAGTATTGGATCGCCAAAAAAATGGCCGCCGAGCTATCCTGGGGCTCGGGCAATGGCTGCGACGGACGGGATGACCGCTCCACTGGGCCCTCTTCTTCATCGTCGCCATCTTCGATCACGTCAACGGGGACCGCCCCCTGGGATCGAACCTTCTCGAATCTCTCGTTGAGGCCTATGAACCTCTCGTTGAGGCCCTTCTCGGTTTCCACCAGCTCCTCCTCAGGGGCTGATTCCAAGTCTGTAATGGCCACTGCCCCCCCCCCCCTCTTTTTCTGCCAGGGACTTCACGGGGGTCTTAACGATGGGCTGGAAAGAGGATTCCCTCCGCGGTGGCAGGGATACTCTGGGCCCAGAGGCCGTTTCCACTGGCGTAGTCTCAGCCGGCTTCGCCAGGGTCGTAGTGACCACTTCGATAGAGGCCTTTGCCGGCTGGATCAAAGCCCACACCACCTTAGGTGCGTCTTGGGCTTTCGCCTTGGAGGGAGGGTCAACGCCTCGCTCCCCCTTCGAGATCGACCGGGTCCGCTCCAGCAGCTTACCCGGGTTCTCGGACTTCCTCTTCCCCGAACCAGAGCGCTGGCTCGTGGTTGAACGTGCTGGGGAAGTCGCGCCCTGCCTCGCAGCCGAAGAGCCCGACCTTTCGGCGCTCCCGGTGCCCGCAGACTCGCGGTGCTTGGCGTTCTGTTGGGCCCCCGTCGCCGGGGCGCCCTCACAGGACTTAAAAGCCCGCTCAGACTTTTTCTTCACCTTCTCACCTGCTGTGCCCTTCTACAGCCAGGCAGCGAGGCGGGAACGACGATCTTGTTTGGTCCGTTCCGAAAGGTTCTTGCAGAACGCACAGTCCTTCTCCACGTGCGTCTTGTCCTCATGAAGGCAGTAGAGACATCGCAAATGCTCGTCCTCCTTGAAAACGTTTTGTAATCCGCATCCAGGGCAGCACCTAAACAGCTTGGATCCGGCCGTCGAGCTTCCCTTGTCCTGGGCCATGTCCGTTGAGGTAGGCTGCAGATCTTCCGGAATCTTCCAAGAAGTGTAAACTCGATGAAAATTTCACCTTTGAGGGGCGTAGAAGAATTCCGAAACGGGTCCCCGTTATCGGAAATAGAAACGGTGAAGCTTGAGGCTCGATTAAACCGAAAAAATGAGAAAATCTTCTGAAAAAAGGGCAAAAACGCAGCAAAAACTCAAGAGCTAAAGCACGAGGACTCCCAAAACTTGAGTTACAGGTAAGTAACTTGTTCCTTTTTCAACACAATGGCAATAACGACCAGATGTTGATTGGCTTCGACCATGCTTATGCAGGCTCTAGAGGCAGAAATCTGTTTGCGGACCAAGTGGATTTAGTTGCCTTGGCTGAGCGTCGCCATGATGCCAGTGGCCTGGACACCTCTCCTGATTTGGAGATGCAGCCGACTCAACCTTATGGGCATTCAAATGCAAAATACTGTGACACAGTGGATAGGGTGGTGGATACCCTAGGTTGGAGTTCCCCAGCCAGACCTTTGTCAGGTTATGACAACAGACGTTCTGGAGGAAAGACTCTTGTTGAGAGGGCTATGCCCTTTAAAGTAGCTATTGCCGACCCCATTGCCATCTTATGGCATAGGCCATGCATCGCTCCCCCTGTTAATTCCAAATTCAACCACAAATATAGGCCGGCGAGGGGGGACCTAGTTTCTCTCCAGTTATCCAACGCCAAAGGGGTTAGCGGTGCAGGTGGCTACTGTTAACATTAGGCCAGCCACATACATGTCAATACTCCCTACAGATAGGGAAGGAAAAAAAGTTGATGCCCTAGCCAAGAAGGGGTTCTCGTCGGGCAGTATGACCTTAAAGCGGTTAACACGTCCTGCGTGTTCACAAAGTACACATTTGGCTTGTGGAGAGCTATGTGGGACGCCTCTCAGTACATTCCCCAAGGGTTGAGGTGGGAAGGCTTCCTGAGAATTGTGGATGATAGTCAGGTGGTGGCCTGCGAGTCATTGCAGAGGGGCCTAGATGTCGGGACTGTGTCGGAAGGTCTATGTGGGAGGCGACTGCCTTGAAAAGACAGGCATGTCTGCGCATGTAAGGATTCTCCCCCAATGTCCAGAACAAGTACTGGACATCGCCTTTGACAACGATAATTTGGTTGGCCTTAAACCAGACGAGTCCTTGGTGAAATTTAAGGACTTAAAGCTTTCCGCCCAAGTCTGGGCCTAGCTGTCCAGCAGCCGGCAAAACCTGCCTTTTGGCTTCGCCTCAAGGGGAAGAGGATACAAACTATGTATATGTATACATGGTTTTTATACAGTTCTGCTAAGGCCAGAAGGTATCAAGGTACTAGAGAAAGCTGAAAAAGCAGCAAGAACACAGGAGAGGGAAAACCATCAGCCCAATTAAAACAGATTTATTTTTTTAGACCCTTTTGGATTTGAACATGATTGGTTGTTCCCCGTAGGGTTTTCGGTAGGGCATTTCATAAGGTAGGTGCCAAGTAAGAAAAAGAAGCGGCCACCAAGGCATGCGCTTTGATAATGGGGGATTCTCAACAGGTTCTGAGGGGCATACCGTAAGGACCTGCCAGGTTGGTAGCGCGATAAATTCTCCTGCAAATATATGGTGCCAACATTGTGTATAGCGTGCTGTCATGAACAGCACCTTAAATGTAATGCGAGAGCAAGCATGCAGCCAGTGAAGCTGGCACAGCAAAGCCTGAGCAGAGGATAACCGTGGGGCATCAATTGTTAGCTGAGCCGCCAAGTTCTGCAAAAGTTCTGTGTCCCAGTTAAATTCCACTGCAGTAGTCAAGCGCCCCCATAATAGAGGAAGTGACTCCCTGCATTCTACACTCGGACGGAAGAAAAGGGAGGGTCTTCTTAATAACTCAACTTGGCAAAGCCAGCATTACAGACTACAGTAATGTGAGCATCTCTCGAGCCCGAAGGTAGAAGCTTCACCCTCAAGCTTTTAACTGAACTACTCTGGGAGGAGCATGGCCCCAAGGTTTCAGGCCAAAACCCATGACTCTAATTGGACTTGAGGCTCGGGGAGCCAATCAGTAGAACCTCGGTTTTGTCACGGTTTAATTTCAAACAGTTTTCTGTCACCCATTCACATATGATGCAGAGGCAGGATTTCAATTTGTCGAGACAGAAAACCAATTGTGTATCGTCCGCATAGGTGTAAAAGAGCACTCCATGTTGAGTGATAAGGTCTGCTAATCGGCTAAGATATACGTTGAAAAGGAGAAGAGGGCCGGACCCCTGGGGAACGCCACACAGAGAAGATGCAGCAGAAAACCAGGGTCCCAAAGCAACCGATTGAACACGGTTCGAAAGAAATGAGGCAAACTAGGCCAGAGGAATACCCGAGATACTGGCCTCCTCTCAAAGCGTTGCAACAGGATCCCATGGTCAACTGTCGAAAGCTGCAAAGTGGTCAAGGAGAATCAACACCCCCAACCTCTCTCTGGTCCTGAAGCAGCACACAGTCATCAAGCAGTGAGACCATAACAGATTCTGCACCCATCTTTGGTCTGAAGCTTGACTGAAATGGGTGCTGAAGCTCAGTCTGTTCCAAAAAATGTGAAACCTGAGGAGGAGTAATCGCCTCCATAGGCTTCATACGAACAAGCAAAAGAGATATGAGGTGATGGCTCGGAGGCGCAGACGGGTCCAGCTGTGGCTTCTTTAAGAGAGGAGAAACCAGTGCATGTTTCAATGAATTGGGGAATAGTGCCCAAACAAATAGTGCTGGACCGCAGCAGTAATTATTGGTATAACCGTCGAGGGACGTTTTTTGAGAATATGAAGAGCAATGGGATCCCTCGGGGATGCCGACTTTAATTTGTTTAGTGCAGACAGCACTATGTCATCGGTAACGGGTTCAATTTGCAAGAACTCAGCCGAATTCGATCCCTCAGGCCTGCACCCTTCGACTGAGGCCTTCGGAAGGTTCTGCAGATTTGTCCTAATAAGAGTGTTTTATTTTTTCTATCTTTTCATTGAAGAAAGTACTAAGGCTGTCGCACCGCATCTACGAGCCTGCCAAGGGATTGCCCAATGGAGAGGGACCTGAAAGTTCCCTTGTAACCCTAAAAACTCACGTGGGGAGCAGAGGCAATGGGGTTAGCATGAAAAGGATTTAGCTTCCTTAATCGCTCTATGGTATAGTTGCACTGCCAGCGACTAGCCAGCTTTAGCTGTAGGGTCGTAACATTTACACCATCTGCGTTCAGTCTTGTGGCACTCTCACTTGTGTGCCAAAAGGCTGGTATTAAACCAAGGGGCCGATGGCTTAGAGGGGCGCAAACGCGTCTCAACAGGCACGAAAAAGCCAGCAGCTTCGGTCATGGCTTGAATCAATGCCATACGGGGGTTCATCCTTCAACAGTGAGATTACCTGCACTGGTCAGAAGATATTCTGCCACTACTGGTAGTTCGACCCTCGCTTAAAAATGTTTGGTGGATGGTCGTTTTGGGTGGCGAGGGGCCGTACCAGGACAAGGGAGAACGGCAATCAGGAAAGGCAATAAAGTGATCCAACAAAGTCACTGGAAGGGGCTGCTAAGTGATGAGAAAGGATTCCCCAGCAAAAATTGGGTCCAAAACATTGCCATGGCGGTGCGTGGGAAGATGGTTCCGAACTGACATATTTGCCAAGGAAGTAATTAAATTGTTGGCCTGGGCATCACAAGGGTCATTGGGGTGCCCGTTAGCGTCAACCATCACAATCAGATTAGGATAATGAATAGACGAGTCTGCAACGAGTTGCCCAAAAGTATCAATACTTTCCCAATGGTTGAGTGGGGCTGGTAGCAGAGTAAAATGTGTATTACCTTGTTGGGGGGATATGTCCTATTTGGCAGGAAGGCTCAGCTCCCGCAACCCAGGCAGTAGAAGATGCGTTTCCCATGCTCCGTAAGGGGCGGGCGTGGGGGGCCTCCAGAGGCCTGCAGATGGTGGCAGCAGTGGCTGGTGCGGCTCCGTCCTCAAATCCGCTTTGATATCTCCCCTCATGTTTCCCCAGTTGGAGAATGGACAGGCGGGCACTGGCCCCAATGGCAGGAGTTTACCTCCAATGGGGTTACTGTCTGCCTTTCTCAAATAGTCCGCCAAAAAGAACACCCCTCATCAACCGGAACTGGAGCTCCAGGAAGAGCTGTGAGCCATGCTTTTGAAGGGTGCTGTGGAAGAGGTACCTCTCGAGCAGAGGGTGTTCCGGCTGGTACTCAAGAAAGGGGGAGAACTTGTCCTCTCTTGGACCTCAGGGCCTTAAACAAGTTCCTGTGAAAGGACAGGTTCAAGATGGTGACGTTGAGAGCAATTCTCGATGCTCTGACTTCCGGACTGCCTTGTGTCAATAGATCTCCAGGGTGCGTATTTCCACATGCCAATCCACCCAAAGCACAGTAAATTCCTGATATTCCTCATAGGGGACAAGCACTACCAGTTCAAGGTGCTCCCTGTTTGGGTTGACCTGCGGTCAAAGGCTTTTCACCAAGCTAATGGCAGTAGTCGCGGTGCACCTCAGGAGATCCGGCGTCCATGTGTTCCCATACCTGGATGACTAGTTGATCCGAGGAAAGTCGACGTAGCAGGTTTTGTCCCATCTCAAGGACACTTGCTCGCTACTCCACAGGCTGGGCTTCTCCCTGAACTTGCAGAAAGCACACACAACACCAATACAAAGGCTCCAGTTCAGAGTGGTCCTGGACACTTTGGTGGGGAAGGGATCTCCCCGCCCCTAATGAGAGTCTTCAGTGTTGGGCAGGTGGTTCAACAGTTCCAGAGACACACCACCTTGCCAGCGGCTTCCCTCCTCCGCCTCTTAGGTCTCATGGCCTCCTGCTTTTTTCTATTGCCAGAGGCCAGCCTGCGAATGCGGCCTCTGCAATGGCTCCTGTGGGATCAATTGTCCCAGTACTTCGGCACTTTAAAGGACATTCTAAAAGTGTCCAGGTCGGTGGGCAACTATCTCTCTTGGTGGGCCAGCAGCTAGAACATGTTGGCAGGGGAACCATTCTGACCTCAGTGGACTCAGGCCAGGGTGTTCACGGATACGTCCCTGAAGGGTTTGGGTGCTCACTGCGAGGATTTGCAGGTAAACCGCCTTTGGTCCGCGATGGAAGCTCAATGGCACCTCAACAGGCTGGAGCTGCAAATTTTCAGGTTGGCCCTGAAAACATTTGCGCCCTCTCTAAAAGAGAAGTAGGTCCTGATTATGACGGACAATATGGTGGCCATGCACTACCTGAACAAGCAAGGTGAAGTGTACCAAGAAATCGTAGAGGAGGTCTTTGCTCATTTTGGGTGCTCCAACAGTGGATCTGTTTGCCATGGAGTCCAACAGGAAGTGCGAACAGTGTTTTGCTTGACGTAATTCCCAGCAAGAGGCACACTACCTCCACTATGCCTTCCCTCCAATTCCCATCATTCTGTGGGTTCTCAGAAGGTTGAGGAGGTTCTGAGCAACCCTGATCTTGATCACCCCGGATTGAGTGAGCAGAGCGTGTTACTCTGAGCTTCTGGACTTGGCCATCTGCCAACCTCACTGGTTGCCTTGTCAGCCAGATCTCCTATCTGTCGGAAGGTCGGGTACTCCACCTGAATCCCTCAACCTACATGTGTGGCTCTTGAGAGGATGAGATGTGATGACTGGGACCTCTCTGAGAGGTACTTGAGGTACTACTGGCTGCACGTAGACCACCAACCACCAAGACGACCGCTGTATGCGTGTAGGTGGAGAAGATTTGAGGCGTGGTACAGGGAATGCGAAATTGACCCCATCTCTTGTCCCACCACTGCAGTGATGGAGTACCCTGTGTCACTTGCCTCATCATTGCTTCAGGTTACAACAGTGAAAAGATTTTTGGCGCGCTCTGTTTACAAAATGTCTCCGGATCAAGGGTCTTTCTTTACGATTGCGGTTATGGCTTAATTCCTGAAGGGCCTTGTGAATACATTTCCGCCTGTTCCCCTTCTTGTCCCAGACTGTGACCTTAACTAACTTCTCGCTTTCCTCATGGCAGCTCCCTTTGAGCCTTTGCATTCATGCGCCATTGGTTTGCTTACTCTGATGACTGCTTTTTTGATGGCCATTATGTCAGACAGACTGGTCAGTGAGCCGCCAATTCTCTGGATTCCATTGTACCAGGCTATTGACCTGCCGGTTTTTCACCCACCTCGGGATCCCTCCAAGGAGAAGGGGTGGTTCGATAGGCTGGACCCGACGAGGGCTCTTAAATGCTATGTTGCAGAGCGGCAGAATTTAGAAAAACTGACCAACTGTTTGTAGTCTTCTCCGTGCTAAGGAGTCTTCTCCTTAGCACAAAAGGGTTTGACTGTCTCCAAGCAATCCATCTCTCGATTGATCAAACTCTGCATTTCAGAATGTTAGCTCAATGCAGGGAAGGAATTATTTTGGGGCATCGGAGGCCACTCTGCTGGGAGAGTTGCAGCCTCTGCGGCTCTACAAAGGGGGTGCCAGTGAGGGACACCTGCCGAGTGGCAACTTGGTCGTCGCTGCATACCTTCGCCAAACACTACTACCTGGGTGTAGCCTGTGAAACAGACTCCTGTTTTGGGAGAGTAGTTTTACAAGGTTTCCTTGTATAGGGACTTTCATCCCGCCTCCTTCACACATACTGACTCGGGAGTCTAATGAGGAATCTGCAGGAGAAAGGCAAAAAAAAGTACAGGCATTTTCTTGGGGAGGGTGAGGTGGGAAGAACTGTGCTACGGGGGCGTAGTGACACAGTATATGTAAGACAACCGACATCACGTCCCGAGTTGACTGCCGCATCAAGGGATAGACAGCCGAGTCGAGGTGCACTAATGCCCCCTACTAAAGGTTTTCAGAGCTGCTGACGCTGGAAGGAATATCTATCTGATGAGGCATCTGCAGGAGAAGAATCCATAGAAAGAACATTATGGTAAGTAATTTTATCTGTGTGCTTCATGGCAGACTGGCAGTGTGGCCCGATTAAATGTTTGCAGTTTCTACCATGAGGTAGCCATTTGGGTGTTTTTATGACTAACAGCATTTTTCTTTGATTCTCCGTCTCTGGAAGCCACTGGCTTTGTTGGCAGTCTTACCTTCCCATGCTAGGAAATAGCCATATATGGTTATACTTCTTCTCAGGCTCTGTCCAGAGTCCAGGAAAGGCAGCTGAGTGCTTTGAACTGGGGAGAATTGGTTTAGGAGGCAGACTGCTTAATACTACTCATATTTTGAATATGCATGCTCCCGGATTAGGTGGTTGGGGTTTTAAACATGGCAGGCACACCATAGTGGTCAATAGTTTCCCTGTAATAAAAGGATGCATTTGAACATGGTTCATTCTTAGTCATGTGGTAAATATGCCATAGCATAATGTGCACGGTTTTTAAATTTAATTTGTGAATTTCCTTGTTTTAAATCCTATATTTATGGATACTAGACTAAATTTGTTTATTAAATTCATTTGCATTCAAAATTATTCACACCTGAAAATCGCATTGTTGTAAATGAAAGAATACTGAGTTTACCCCTGTGCTGCCTCTGCATTTTCTCTTCCCACCTGCTGTGCCACAGAGTTTCGCCCTTGAGTTGTCTTCTGCACCAGCTGAAGATCTTTCACCCATTCCAGACTCGTCGTTTCAGCCACTCACCTTTCCACTCGTGCCCTCCCTTACTTCCTCGACCACCTATGCTTAATCCCCTGCTTCCCGCCCAAGTCTCTTTCCATCCATCTGCTGGCTCCTCGAGCACTCTGCCTATCGGTAGCCTCTTTTTGAAGCAAGCAACACATTAATTAAAATGTTGTTGCCAACCTGTGCTGCATGATTCCCTGATGCATGCAGTTGTACAAATTAACATGTGAGGAGTTCGCCAAACAGTTGCACTTAAAAAAAGATGTGGGACTTGATGTTTTCTTACTTTTTTAAACGTCTCCCTCGCTTCAGATTCAGTGTTGAAGATATTTGCATTCATGGAGCAGGGGATGAAAGTAACTCCTGGGTGTCTGGGATTTTCTTCTGACCAGAAGTCACTAGCATGACCCATGGGCCATTAAAGCAGCACCCCCTAAATGTTTTGTCATGGCAAACGTGTAATGAACTCGTTAAAACCGTGTGAGCTGCATTTAGGTTGGAATGGTCACCCTGGAGTGCTTGAAAAATAGTGGAACTTGTTCTTGATTAGTCTGGGGCACGCGCCTGAAAGTGCACCCGCGTTAACCCATGCATCTGTCCATTTGGACCCATCACATAGCAAAAGCTCATTCCCCTCCCCCCCCCACCCAGAAATGTGTAGAATGAGTCTAACTTTTGTTTTTTTGGCATAAAAAGGCCGCAGATTTATTTTCCACAACATCATAAAAAAGCACACTGCACACATTAGTGGAAAGAACTCATAAGATGCGGCGACTGCTCCTTGTCCAAACAACCTGATTTCCCCCTTTCCTTCCAGAAGTCCAATATAGGCCCAACCCTTTGCGTCTGAGCCTCGCCTGCCCATGCAGGTGTTCCTGGGTGGGGAGAGTGCCGTCTCCTTGGGGGAAGCTGAGCCCTTATTGTTCCCCCCGACTCCCCTGCCGCTTAGGCTCCCAAGGGGCGCTGGTCTGAGAAGATTGAAGACCGACCCTGCTTTCTCCGGGCTCATCCGGAGTCTGTCTCTTGTGCTTGGTCGCCCAAACTCCACCACACCGCCTCGTCGTCCTGCGACGTGAAGACCAGGCCCGTCTGCTTTGCCCTGTTTGTAGGGTGAGTGGGTGGGAAAACAAAATCATCTTCCTGGTAGTGGGCGGGCGTCCTGCCAAGGCTGGATGCTGCCTGCAGTAAGGAGCCAGCCTGTTATAAAGGGGTAGCCCCGCCCCTTTTCCTTTGTAGCCCTTCACAGGCTTTTTCCTTTTCTGCCGCGCTTTCTGCCGGCACCTCCCCTTCGTTCCCAAGGGGTGGGGGGGGGACAGGAGGAGGACACTGCCCGGGTTATCGGGGTGCCTCCTCCATTTTGTTTTGTGCTGTCGTCGTCACCGTCATATACTGCTCCTGGCTTTTTGCTTCACTCTATTGCTGATGGTATCTGTTGGTTAATCTGTGTCTTGCCATGTTGCTTCACATTTCTTCTTCTTTCACTTCCTGGGTCTTGCACTTGGTGGGATCTGTGGCCGCATCCATCACTACATCTGTCACTGCATCTATCTCTTCACTGCTATGCCGTATTACTCTCTGCTATTGTCACTTCTCTCCCAGAGGCCTGTTCTTGCGCTTCGCTTTTGCATTACCTCGCTTTGGATGAGGAGGTAGACTCGGGTTATAAAGGTAACTCTCTCTGTTTAGGTTTTTCTTTTGGATAGGGCACCTGAAATTGCGATAGCACGGGAGTCTTTGAAGGTCAGATAATCGAGTACAATTGGCGCAGTATCCAGCATAGCTGGCGTGAGTTATGGGAGGGAGAAATGAAGGTGCAAAATCTGTGGGAAAAGGGCATCCATTTGGGTCTCCCAATGTGTGCTCAAAAGGAGCGAAACCGAACCAGCAATTTCATTGGCACGTACACATTTTTTTTAATAATTTTTTTTACTGCACGTATGAAAATGGCTATCTTTTTTGTAACCTCATTTTACTGCATATATATATGCAGGGGGAGAACCACTCGCACCCTCCATCGCAGCCCGCCCTCATACTCCCTCCACATCATTAACTTTAACACCCTCTCCACGTAGATATACGTCAAAATGGGACTGTCGAAATCTGATCCTCTTGTGGGCGGAGTAATGGGATGCGCAGTGATGGTATAAAACCATTCAATCCTATACAGGAGGTTGTACCAATATCTCTGGAGATTTACCTGGCCCCATGGGAATTGCACCATTTCTGCGTACCCATTGCTGCGACCTCGGAAAATGTCGGTTTATTTATTTTTTCTTTTGACCCCATTTACATATATATATATATATATATATATATATATATATATATATATATATATATATATATATATATATATATATATATATATATATATATATATATATATATATATATATATAGTAAGTAGGGAGGGGCTACGGGGGTCTCCTCCCGCATATATATGTGGTGGAAAGGGGGTCGAAATAAAGTGTTCAATTTCGGGGTCGCAGTAATCGTATAGAATCCACCCCATGGACTGAACTCACTGCAAAGCAACTGCTAAATATGAAAATTCATAGCCCATTTAAAGCGAACGCAGTGCACAAACCACTACCCACATGTTTCACCAAACACCACAGCTTCATTCACACACGTGTTTCAAAAACAGGATTTTTGCTCATCTCACTTTGCATTCCTGTGCACATAACTGCAGGTTTACAAGTGCCAGAATGCTATGCAAGCCAGGATTGGCTTTTTTATACCTGGCATAGAACAACTTGAGATCTACGAAAACTGTCCCACTGTTGGATTCCTTTTAAGACTTACACCCCCGAAGGTCCTGCATGATAGCCACCGGCTTGAAGCTGTTGCTTGACACATGCATCTTGTTGTTTCTGCATGCTGTGCAGAACATTTTCAGTTCCACAAAAAATGTACATGTTTTTTGCACATCAAGCTGACCCCATTCATGACCACATCCGACTCCACCGAATAAAGCCAACACCATTAAATATGAATACATCAGTTTTCCTTGTGAAGCTGAGAAAGTCTGTGTACTTTAAAGTTTACACGGTGCTGGCTTACTTCAATGGAGTCGGTGCAAACATGTGAACATACGTTTTCGGTAGTGTACAGGCAGTTGCAGTATAAACATTAGCATATAGTAGCCCCTGCAAAACATTTACATAACATGCACCGACTCATCCAAACAGCTCCCAGAGCCCCGGAATTTCAAATTTGGAAATAAACTGATCAAAACAGCGGGATCCTAGCTAATATTTCAAGCTAAAAAGCGTTGACCTATGCATAAAAAGCATTTACATTTCTATGCTGGCAGATATACCAGCGTTGCCTGGACTAAAAAGTAACCAAACATTATGGTTTTCAACTGCCGGCCTTGCTGTCTTTTTACGCTGAGCCTCCACTGCATCAGCCCGTTCTCCGACTTGTTCCTGTTATGGTGTGTCTTGCAGTCTCAGTACTGCCTGTCTGCTTGCTTGTGCTTGAAGTCTTTGATGTTCAACTCTCTCTGCTGTCCTGGCTGCCTCTCTACGCTGAGCATCATCTGACTTTTTCCCAAAGTAGTTAGACTCTCCAGAGGACCTCAAGGGCTTTGTGAAACATCGATCCAGGCCTAAGGTAGGGCCTCTATTTTCCATCGCACCCCTCAAGGGAGACTCCTTCCAAAGGACTCGCCCACGCGGGAGGGACAGCTGAGGTCCTCATACCAGCACGTGCACCGAGGCTGCTCCAGCTACCGGCCTACAGGCCGAGGGATCCTCGGATCCTCCCGGTGACAGTGTTGAGGGACTGGAAGGTTCTTGTACCAGGGCTTCACCCTATGGGCTCCGCCCGTTGTACAAGTATTATGTCCGAGGGGCCACACCCTAGTTCTGGCAAAACGTCAGAGGGGGCGCCTTAATGCAGCTCTACCGGCCCCCTGGCCGAGGGTGTCATACCTACCGGGTCTACGCCCGAGGAGCAGGGTAGGCCTCGCGATCCACACACAAGAGTCTTGGAGGAGGCTGGGCCCAGCAAGCCGAGCAACACGGGCACGTGGCAGGCAGCTCGACAAAATGGCAGCTGTGCCAGACATCAGTACCCGTCCGACGCCATTCGAGGAGTTCGGCGAGGAACGAATGTCAAGGTGGGACTGGCCTCAACCAGGTACGTGGCCTCCAGCCTATCCTTCATTTGCACAGGGCAGGTTCCCGCTGCGTCCATATACGCAGGGTATGCAGCTGCTCCAGCAGCCTCCCGCTACCTCTCTATATCCCCTACCACTCCTGCGGCCTGTGAAGACAGGTTCTTTGAGAGGTTCCTCAGACATGAAGTCCCCTTGGATGAGGGTTATCCTCAGGGATGTGCTCCCTCCAATGCTTCAGCACCTCAGGCTCCTCCACCAGCACCCCGACGCAGCCTGTGTCTCCGGCCCCCCAGCCGATTCCTCAGACGGTTTTTCGTACCAGCCTCCTCCACAGCCTCTGGCTCCGGTTGCAGTACCCCAGCTGCCGGCTCCCGCTACTCCCCCATCGACGCAGGACCCTTCTGACCCACAGGGCACGGATGAGGAGAAAGACCCTGACACGCCTTCGTCAGCCAAGGCCTTCCACGAACATCTTTCAGGGCTGGCGGGGAGTACCTGGGCCTGCCTCAACCTGAGTGCTAAGAAACCTGTGCAGTTCCCTTAGGGACCACTGCAAAACGTTTAAGTCTACAGGAGTTGGCAGTAAACCCAATTGGTAGCAGTCCGTACCAACCACCCATATTTACCTGGTAGCTGTGGCTGAGCAGTCAGACCTCTCTCAAGAAGAGTTAGGCAGTATATAGAGTATACACAATAGGGCTAAAGATACAGTAGTACAAGCAAACACTGACCAGAGCTTGGGTATAAAAGTATATAATTATTTATTTAAAAACACACTTGTAAAAATACACTTTCACTAATATGTCAAGCAAGTTCAAACACAGTCACTAGAAATATATACACCTCCCTAATTAATTATTTGACAAGTCTAGGTTCATACACCACTTATTTAGCATCACAGAGGTGAGCGCGTAACCATGACTTGTCAAATAATTAATTAGGGAGGTATATATATTTCTAGTGACTGTGTTTGAACTTGCTTGACATATTAGTGCCAGTGTATTTTTACAAGTGTGTTTTTAAATAAATAATTATATACTTGTATAACCAAGCTCTGGTCAGTGTTTGCTTGTACTACTGTATCTTTAGCCCTATTGTGTATACTCTATATACTGCCTGACTCTTCTTGAGACAAGTCGGACTGCTCAGCCACAGCTACCAGCTAAATCTGGGTGGTGCGGACTGCTACCAATTGGGTTTACTGCTAACTCCTGTAGACTTCAACATTTTGCAGTGGTCCCTAAGGGAACTGCACAGGTTTCTGCCTAACACTGGTGTACAGCGGTGGGATGTGTATGGAGTATACATTTTAGTGTGCTTTTAGATACCTTAGTGCAACTAACCACAAAGCTTAGCACTAAAGTTTATTTTCTAACCTGTGAACTATGGAAAGTTATAGTCCAGAGTCCCTTGCTACAAAAACTGCTGATTGTTTGAGTTCTCTGTAAGCATAAAAATCTCCTGACTAAAGGAAAGAAAATTGAGCTAATAGATTGTTAGCAAACCAAAGTCTGGGTGATGGTTCAGAGGAATCCACTCTCCCAGAGAATGTAGATAACAGTGATGATATTGATCAAAGTATTGAAAATCTTGAGGCAGAGTCAGAAGAGGTAGGTGAGGCTGTTGTAATTGTCCCCCCTGGGCCTCTGTCTGCTCTACCAGCTGTACCTACTGGACCTTTACCAGGTCCCACACTTAGTCCTCAATGTCTTGAACTGGAGAAAATGAAACTTGAATTGGAGTTTAAGAGACTTAATGCTCAAGCAGAACAAAGGCACCAAAAACTGAATCACGAATTAAGGCTCAGAGAAATGGAGCTCTAGCCTGAGCTAGAGATGAAGAAATTGTCTGTTGAAAATGATTCTCTCTCCGGATCCCCTAGGAGTACCAGTCCCAAAAGACCCTGTATGCCTAAAGAGATTGTGGGTATGTATGAGCCTAAGTTGGATGTGTTGGATTGGTTGGCTATGTTTGAGTATACTCATGGGCTCCAGGACATCTCAGGGAATGAGTTACCTCCCTGGCTGTTCTCTAGGCTCCCTCCTGTTGCATCTGATGTGGTAATGGAGTTGGGGCAGGTGGATAGAAGGGACTATGAATGTGTGAAGCTAGCTTTGATAGCTAGATTTGGGAAGACCCCTTCCCAGTACCTTAAGATGTTTAGGACCCTCAAAAAGAATGATGGTACCCCTTGGGCTACCTGGGTGAATGAGTGTTTGAAAAACTTAGAGGGATGGATTAAGGGTTACAAGGTCAACACTTATGAGGGAATGAGAAATCTTATAATGTTGGAGTCAATTTATGATGCCTGCTCTCCTGAGCTAAGACAGCACTTGGCTGATTCAAAGGAATTAGATTCCAGGAAGCTAGCTAAGGCTGCTGACTTGTGGGTTGCCAACAGGGCTAATCACAAGGATTCAGGGGTCACTCAGAAAAAGGATGAGGGAAAGCAGCCACCAAAAGGGAACCAAGAGACTTCTAATAACTCCCAACCCAAAGAGGGCCCCAAACAACAAAATAACCAGGGTAAGCACCAAGGTAAACCACAGCAGGCTAGTGTACCTTCTGGTCAGCAACCAGAAGGAGGTCAGAACAAGCCACCCTTTCAGAGAGCATTTGGAATGTGCCATGTCTGTAAGGCAACTGACCACATAAAAGGAGATCCAAAATGTAAGGGAAAATCTACAGGGATCAGCACAGTCTCCTTAGCCTTCACTCCTAAGGAGGAAGTCCAAATGGCTAGTGCTCACTTTGAAGTCTTTGCTGAAGAACCTTTGGGCCTTCAAGCAAGTGTAACAGTAGAGTCCATGGGTCTGGTTAGTAATCAGAATAGGAGGGTGTACAACTACATACCAGAACTCTAAAGTTTATTATATGGGCAGTGTTCTTGTCAATGGCCAGGATACGCCTGCCATGCGAGACTCTGGGGCCAGCAGAACAGTAGTGGATGAAAGCTTTTTCAGGCTTGAGGATGTTGCTAAGGCACCCAAAGTTCCCACTAAGATGTCTGGAGGCCCTGTCCAAATGGTTCCAATTCTACCAGCCCTCATTCAGTGTAATAACATGACAGTGAGGATTCCTGTCAGTGTTCAGACTGAGGCGCCTGGGAGAGTCCTGTTGGGGAATGATCTAAGAACTCTAGGAGTAGTATCCAGTACCCACAAGCCTCCCAATATGGAGACCCAGAACCAAACCAAATTGGCTAGAGTGGCCACCTTAAGGAACCACTCTAAGCCTGTGGAAACCTCTACAGAGAACCCCACTACAAGCCCTGGTGTTGGTAAATTGACCTCTGACCCAGGCAAATTTCAGGCTAAAATGTTAGGGAAATGGGAGCCCGAACCAAGCTCCATCATTATTCGCCCAGTTTTAGAGTGTGACTCCCCCTGCTTCTGAAGAAGAGGTGGATAGACCAACTTGACCCCTAACGAGGCCTAAGAGAGCTGGTAATTCTCAGTGCTGGTGGAAAACCAGAAAAGGCCAAAAACCTTCAGACTGTTGGACCTTCTACTGAAGACCCCAACTCAAATCCTAGTCTTGGGAGTGAAGCTCCTAAAGTAGGTAAGGTTAGATCTAAGAGGAAGGAGAAGCATGTACCTTGCTTATCTCCATCCCCTCCAACCAAGAGGCCTAAGACCCAACCTTCTCCCAACAGAGAAGTGGTGAGGACCTCTGGAGGCCCCTCTAGATCTAAGGGAATCCTTTATAAGGACCCTTTGAAAAAGCCTATCACAGGTTCAGAAGTTGTAACAACCTCTGAGGGACTGGTCAACCAGATCCCCTATAGTTTTAAAAAGACTGATGCTCTTCAAAGGGTTTGTAGGTCATATAGCTTACAAAGGAAAACCTTTGATTTGACCATAGAACATAGGTCAGGGTGTCACCACCAAAATGCTGATGGTCTCTCTAGGGTGTTTGTAACCGACTAGAGGTATGAGATTCATCCAGGAGTGGATTAAATCCTCCTGTCCCTTAGTCGGGGGCGTGGGCGTGGGGGGCGGGGGCGAGGGCGAGCCACCAGTGTAAGGCAGAAACCTGTGCAGTTCCCTTAGGGACCACTGCAAAAAGTTTGTCTACAGGAGTTAGCAGTAAACCCAATTGGTAGCAGTCTGCATCGCCCAGATTTACCTGGTAGCTGTGGCTGAGCAGTCAGACTTCTCTCAAGAAGAGTTAGGCAGCATATAGAGTATACACAATAGGGCTAAAGATACAGTAGTACACAGGGCCGGTCTTACAACAGATTGCCCCCCCAACCCGACCTGTGATCTCATGCATGTATCATGGGCTGAGCAGCAGGAGTGGGGACTATGAGTTAACAAAATTGTCAATGCTGGCATCTGCTGAATTTCATGAACCTCAGAAAACAGCAATAAGAGGGTCAAACCCAAACAGGCCTGGTTATGTTAGTCTGCTTTTGCCCTTCCTTTTTAGTAACAATGAACAGTTTGCTGCTGTGACTCAGGTCAGATAATTGACAATTTCAGATCTACACTGTCATTCGTATGACCTCAAACATTTAGCCACTCTTAAAAGGTGATGAACTGGTCTTGAACAGTGTTACTCAAACCTCCAAGAACAAGCACCAACAATGTACCCACCGATAGCTGTACAAGCCCGTCTAGCTCAGCATTAAAATACATGCATTTATGCAATATGTATTGCATCAAATATTTCACAGGATGTTAAATATATTTAGGAGGGACACACGTCAACAATATCACTACTCCATGTGAGTGGTAAAGTGTACTTTAAACATATGCAGAGAGTGGACATGCATGTAAAATTCAACATAGCTCCCAATGTTAACGTTGGAGAGGTGGCGTTCTAAAATTATGACATTACAATGTGGACTTTACATTGAAACACACTGCAGTGCATTACCGTGGCAGAGAAATGGCAGTTCGGGTGTTAGGGTTTGTTTCACTCATGCTCGTGAACTCTCCCAATTCTTTAAAAAAAATCTTTAAAAAAATAAACCAACAGTGTCCTATCTGTAGATTTATGGGTGCCTTTGGCGGATGAAAGGAGACCAGTACAAAGCGGGGAGGGCATGAAGGTTTTCTGCCGCTGGTGAGAACGGAGACATGTGAGAAGGAAGTCTAATAAGTCTTGTCAAAGGAAAACTGTCAGATCTTCCGATAGAATGGTAATCACTTCGTGATCACTCATTTTAGCTCCCGACAGCACCATGAAACTGTAAGATCGCAAAGAAAAACGATGTCTACCATCCCAACATAAAAACAAAAACAATCAAATTCTTAAAGGGTGGAAGGCAACATTTTCTTGGGACTTGTTAAGTTTACTTTTTGCGAATTACTAGTCGCGTGCTGCTTGAATAACAGCGGCCCTTGCACATTGTGCAGTGTATAGACGAATTTCATTTCAAGGGACTTGTAGTACTGCGGGTATCAGGGGAAGCATCTTCAGTGTACCCCAAGCGTAGTGTGCTTTGCCCTCCACCCTTACCCCCCAGCCTTGCAACCCTGCGCTTTTTCACATTCTCCATTTTGGTAAAGAACATTGTCCCGAGCTTGGGGGAGAAATGTACTATGCAGAAGGAGCTGCCTCCCCAGGGTGTGTTTAGCTGCTGGTGTATCAAATGCAGAAATGGGTAGCATCAAGAGCCCCACGCTCTGAAACACCTTTTGCGCACTAGTTGGGCACACGACAAAGTGTGAGCAGGTGATTCCCCAACACTTGAACCATTATTTAGAGACCTGGCTTTGATTAATGTAGCGATAGCTCGTCATGGCCATTTCCCAGCGTTTGTGTTAAAGGAGATCGGAAGCTGCACCATGCGGGGTATTTTAAAGGCCATGAATTGATGCTACAGCATGTCACCCCCAATGGAACAAAGAAAGTGAAGCATGCATCATACAAGTCTGGGTATTTGCATTATACGGAAGATGGGCCAACCGTCCACAGAGACGGTTTCTACTGTAGTTGCTCAGTCGCTTTCCCAAGCCAGCCGCTGTGCAGACTTCGCTCAGCTTTTGGTCCAGCGCCTGCATCCATCCTTCACACCATCATTCACGAGGTGCGTTTGTGTAGGTGTTTGTTTATCTCGTTAGACTAGCGTGATTGCTATTACAAACAAAAGAAGCACAACGACAAAGAAGAGTATGACAAGTCTTAGCGAACAGTGAAATGTATGAAACTCTTGTACTAAAATAAAGTCAGCAGTGCATGCCCAGGAAAGAGCAGTGTGTGCTTGTGATGGGAACAACATCAGGATTTAGTGACTCACTCGCTCCTCTTTTCCGTAATGGCCGAAGCATGCCCAGGAAAGAGGGAACGATGAACAATATGCTCGGGAGCAGGAACTAGGGGGCGTAGTAACCTCCAAACCGGCACACGCGTGGTACTGGCCCCCAGGGCCTCACCCTCGACGTGATTTGGGCCTGGCCATGGGCCGAATGGCCGACGGACTGACCAATCCAACCCCGCTGGAACTTGCAACTGTCTAACATCTGCTGACGGTGACACTCTGCCCAGGTCTTCTGAGAACCGGCCTTTTGATCTCCTGAGGAGAGTCAACCACCAGTGCTCGCTTCCTTTTTCATGACTACTTGAGCCTTGACAAAAGTGTCTAGCTTTGTTGCCTTCAGAGGCCGTTCTTGGTTGGCCCAGTCATCTCCGCAATACCATTTTAAAATAAATAAAACACCTATGCAGCAATAGGCCTCACCTGCGAGGACGGGAGCAGGAGGAAAGAAGTGTGCTTGCCTCGGCAGGCTGTAGTTACTGCCGGATTTCCTGAAACAAGGCCCAATCAGCGAGGACAGGATGCGGCAACTGTTTGTATTTGCTGATTCTGCTGCTGCTTGGCAGTGTGTGCTTGTGATGGGAACAACTTCAGGATTTAGTGACCGAATCGCTCCTCTTTTCTGTAATGGCCGGGGCCGACAACACCAGCCAGCCCCAATCGTACCACACTTCAGTGTCAGTGCGTGCCCCTAGCCTGGAGGAGGGTGCGCCCATGGGCCTGGCTGGCAATAGCGTCGCCAGCGCCACCCAGGGCCGGGGGAAGGTAATAAAGCAGCAAATGTTGCTAATTTATTTGCCAATTGCCCTGCTCTGTCTGAGGGCTGAGGCCAGGCCCGTTTCTCGGCCTTGCGAGGCAGGCAACTGCCCGGGGCGCAATAGCCCCGGGGATGCAGTTGCCCCAGGCCCTGGAGCCTCTGGAGGGGATGGAATTCCCCAGTTTGTGGGGCGGCGCATTGATGCAGCGAAAGTTCTGCAGGTCAGGTGCTGGCGCTGCCCCTTCCGACTCTAATGTCACATAGTACAAAAGTACTACATGACTTTACAGAAGTCCAGAGACCACTTTCACGCCACTTGGGGTTGGGGGCATAAGCACACCAATAACAATACTTTAGGTCCCCCTGCAGCTAAGACCAGCCCCTTCCATCACAATGCCGGCAGGAAACTGCTAATGGTGGCCCATTAGTCACTAAATGGTTTTGTGCTGGCATTGAGATGGGAGGGGAGGTGCAGTGGGCTGTGTGGAGTGGGCATGCCTTGCAGGGACGCACTGTGGGCCCCGACACGGTACAAACGGAGACCCGTTTGGGCCCATGGTGCGTACCTGCAAACCCAGAAAATGGGCAAAATAATAGTTTAAAGCAGTGCTATTTCTTCATGCCGCTTCTTTTCCAAACTATATATCAATTGCACTTTAAACCACTTCCATGGCAATGGTGATGAGTTACTTCACTATGCGGATAATAGTTTTGACCAGTGTTGCTGAGTAAATATTCTTTAAGCCACGAACCGGTTTATTTATTTATTCATACAATGTTTGTCGTGTACATGGAGACGGATAATTTATTTATGCAATGTTTGTCGGATATCTGTATCCGACACACATTGCATAAATAAATATGCAGTTACCCGACAAACATTGCATGAATAAATAAATAATCCTGGTCCATGTATCCTTACAACAGTCAAGACTTTAATGTATCAAAGGTGTCTCCTTGTCATTGCCCTTTTGGCTTAGGTTGCCTCCAAACCCCCTTGAGCATCTTGTGTTCTTTGTTGGTTGTATATACTGCATCCTATGCCATATTCATGGTTTCTTGGTGTGCCCAGTCCTCATTATCTGCATCCTAAGTGGGACTGGGGCATAAAATTGTCTTGGGCACCAGTGAAAAAGTGGCCCACCGTTGCAAATGGCAATTCATTCCTTGTTTGATGGACTGTTTGACTTTGGGTAGGAGTTTCTTAACGGTGCAATATGGGAGTGGTGCGCGGGGTGCGGTGGGAGTGGTGCGGTGGGAGTGGAGCGTGGGGTGCGGTGGGAGTGGCACATGGGATGGGATGCGGGGAGGGGGGGCATTCCTAGTGTTTCGCCCTGGGCACCGAATGGATTAGAAACTGCCCTGGCCGAGGCCACAGCCTGCAGCAGTGCCAGTGGCAGAATACACGTGTAATACGTTAGTTTCCTAACATTATAAAAATGAACAGGCACATTCATTTTTATAATGTTAGGAAACAAACATGTTACACGTGTATCTAGCACTGGCACTGTGGACTGCTGGTGCAGCGCCCCCCAGAGGCTGACTGACGTCAGGCAGCCGCTTTGGCTGCCTGATGCAAAGACCGGCCCTGGTAGTACAAGCAAACACTGACCAGAGCTTGGGTATAAAAGTATATAATTATTTATTTAAAAACACACTTGTAAAAATACACTGGCACTAATATGTCAAGCAAGTTCAAACACAGTCACTAGAAATATATACACCTCCCTAATTAATTATTTGATAAGTCTAGGTTAATACACCACTTATTTAGCAAAACGGGTGAGCACGTAACCATAGATGGCACTCCAATAATATGTTTAAAAAGGGAGAGAAAAGTCAGAATAGGAAAATCACACAGTACCAACACTTTTAAGAACCCACAGCAAGTCAAGAAAGGCAGGGACTACTGTCGAGCAGAAAGTTCATAGGCCAGGCCCACTCTTGGAGAGAGCAAGGCGGAATGTGCCTAAGATCACACAGTGGAAATGCACTCGAAGTCTTTGCAGAAAAGTCAAAAGAGGTTGAATCAAGTTAGAAAGGTCATGTTAACAGGTCTGAGGACACCCCAGGATAGAGAGTCAAGGATTTACGGGACACCTTGGACATTCTGTTGCAAGGGAGACCAGGCGGGACACAGTACCTGAAATTGTGAGAAAGCTCCAGCGGGGGCAGTTGTTCCTGGCAGCGGGTGCAAGTCGGGGCTTTGTCCAGGGGAAGAGAAGATCTCGACGTGGAGGAAAGCTTGAGGTCGTTGCACTGCCAGGGAAGAAACCAGCCGTGGAGTTTCTCGGTTAAAAGGTACTACCCTTTTATTCGCGGTAGTGGTGAAACGTGGCTATCCGGCCACCGGGGTGCTTGGCACAGGCGATTCGACCACGAGACGATCCAGGAAGGCGCAAAAAAGGCGAACTGGTTGGTCCCACCAGCTCAAAGGGAAGAAGACTCTCCTGGAAGAAGATCTTCTCTGTCATCGGGAAAGTGTTGAGTTTCGTACAGCAGGGCTCCACCGGTGGTGTCGTCGTAGATGGCTCAGCTTCTCCCCTCTTCGGATTCTTTAGGTCCTGTGGCGACTTCTGAAGTTCCAGTCCCCAAAGCCCTGCTTTTATGCAGAAAACCCCCATTCATCGGCCTAGCTGTCAATCAAACATGCTATGTGGTGAGCCGGGCGGCTCACCACTGGGCCAATCACACAAGAGTGCGACTTGAGTTGCCAAGGCAACTCAGTCCAGGGTGCCTATTCCCCCCTCCCACACATCCTGTAGACCCAGACAGAGTGGCACCACTTTTGGAGGCTTCTGTGCAGAAGCCTGCCAAAAGTGGAACAAAGAGCTCGACCTGGGTTAGGGTTTCAGAGGCGAACACAAACGCCATTTTAAAACCAAGACCTGGTGAAAAGACCGAACCGGGGAATAAATATTAAATGAAAAGTGGTGCGTTTAAAATGAATGGGAAAATCCCATAGGAAATATTCTGGTGGAATATTTTGCGTGGTATCCACTGCCCCCAGCCAGAAACTCGACAAGGGGGACTGGACAGTGCCCCCTTGGAAACAGACCCAGGGGCAATCGAATTACCCCTACCAGTACTTCCACAATATGATGGTTTGTACTGGTTCTGTTCACAATTTGAGACTAGTAAAGCCAATGGTGACTTTACATGCCTTGGGAGACAGTAGTCAGTCCCAGGTTATGGAGTCTGTTTGGGGGTCACTATGACACCCCTGTGTTACTGCACTGAGGGTGCTGTGTAGCACATATACCAAAAACACATGAAGCCCTATGGAGTAAAAGACCCCATAGATCATAAAACACATTACAAAGTCAAAGGACAGCCTCAAATCATGTCTAAGAGTGGGAGAAAGAGTCTCACTCTTAGCAAGAGAAAAAAAAAAACAAAAATCCAGCAAAGCTGCTAGGGGACTCACTAGGTTTGGGAAATTAGCCTTTACAGAGAATTCTCCCCAACACCGAGGTCGAGCAACCGGCATAGGGGGTCCTTGCTGAAGCCCTCACGCGACGCCCCTCTGCCAAAACGGGAATTCCACTGCAGACCGATGTAATCTCCCTGCTCAAAAGGGGTTGGCTCAAGCCCCACTCTGCCCAGCCGGTCAATCGACGCCTGGATGCCAAGTAGAGGCAGATGGAGGGGATACACTCTTGCTATCGGCCCATTCTCAGCCACACTCCTCTGTGATCGCTGCGGCATCACTATACTCCAAGCCTCAGTCGTCCTCAACCTTCTCCTCTGCAACGCTGCTAGGCAAGGAGGAGATCATCTTGGAGGCTTACGGGAAGAAGCTGTATTCCAACCTGTCCTTGCATCTTCGTCAGGCAAACGCAGATGCCATGCTGGCTGCCGCTTACTAGAGGTTATGGTGGGAAATTGCGTACTTCCTCCCAGAACTCCCTACGCAGAGCCAATCACATTTCAAGGTGGGACTGGCTGAGGCTAAGCTGGTGGCGCAGGACCTCGTGGAGTCCACAGTGGCCAATATTGACACCTATGGCCGTGCCATCTGTATCGCCACAGACATGAGGACAGCCTGGCTCTGTGCAACTAAATTCAACCCAGATGTCCAGGAATACATATTTGACCTGCTGTTTGAAGGGGGAGGGGGAGACCTCTTCCACTCCACCACGGACGAGGAGCTTGACAAAAAGAAAAACGGCTCACAAATGGCCAAGTCTTTATCCACCTTGACAAAGACCAAGCCCAAATCGTACACCCAGTCACAGCAGCACTCCGACAAGGGCCGTACATACGGAGGGTTCGCTGCTTCCAGAAACGGAGGTCTAGGCAGCTGGATCTCTCGCTGACTCCCAAATCGTCGCAAGCAACAAAAAGGGGGATGGGGGTAAGGGCTTTTTCCAGTCCCCTACTTCACAACAGCCTCTGAGGGAATGCAGGCATGACACATGACACTCCCCTCTGGGTCCACGTGTCTCCAGTGGGGGGCAGGCTTGCGCTCCATGCACATTTCTGGCACTAGAATTTCGCAGACCCCTGGATCCTCTCCGTAGTATCTACAGGGTACTGCCTACCCGTCCCAGCCTCTCCCCCCTACTCGCCTCCACTCCCTCAAGTTGGGATAGCAAGTCTTCTGGCGGGGATCCGGTCGCTCGTAGAGAGCCAGGCCGTGGAGGAAGTCCCAGCCTCCCAGCGAGGCTTGGGCTTTTACTCCAGGATTTTCGCCATTCAGAAAAAGAACCAGGCAGGCCTGAGAGTTGTGCTGGACTTTTACACCCTCAACCTCTCCTTACCTCTACAAAAATTCAAGATGGTTACGCCAGCTTTTATACACGTCCCGATTTGGCAGCCCCTTCGTTCTTTCCTACGGTTCAGGATCATGGTTACCATTTCCAATACAAGGTCCTTCCCTTTGGCCTCAACTCGGCCCCCAGGGTCTTTACCAGACTCATATGGTGACTGCCCTCCTCAGAGCGCAGGGCCTCCATATCTACCCATACCTCGTCAGGGCTACATCTCTGTACGCAGTTCACCACTCTTCCCATGCCCTTATGAACACACTGCACGATCTGGGTTTTTCGGTCAATCCCAAGAAGTCGCAGCTGCAGCCCATGCAGACTAACATTCTTGGGCCTCATCTGGGACACGTGCTCCGAGAAGGTATTTCCGTCGGAGGACAAGATCTCGGCCATCAAGAGGGCCACCACTCACTTCCTCAGCAGAGAAGTGACCTCAGCTTGGTGATACCAGCATCTCCTGGGTCTTTTGGCGGGGGTCCTGGTAGTCGTCCAACACACGAGACTGAGGATGTGGAGTATTCAACTGCACTTCGCGGCTTCATGGAACCAGGAGCGGGGTTCTCAATCCGAGATGATACACTTTCCTCCATCTCTCTGCCCGGATCTAACATGGTGGTCCAGGGACTGCAACCTACGGACGGGCAAGCCATTCAGGCCTTCCACCCCGCAGATCACCATCACCAGACTCCTCGCTCGAGGGCTGGGGAGCCACCCTGGACGATCTCTCGGTCCACGGCACCTGGACTCGACAGGAGCAGGAAATACCACATCAATTGGTTGGAGCTGAACGCCATCTGGCTAGCGCTCGGAGCATTCCTTCCACTTCTCAGGGGCAGGGTTGTCCTCATCCAGACAGACAACTCGACCATCATGTACTATGTCAACAAGCAGGGAGTCACCAGATCCTCTCCTCTGTGCAGACTGGCAATCAGCATGTGGGAGTGGGCCCTGGAAAACGACATGTACCTCACAGCAGTCCACTTCCTGGGGGAATCAAACCTGGAGGAGGGCAGGCTCGGCAGGTTGGGAGCAGACAATTACGAGTGGCAGCTAAACGACAGGGCCCAGTATAAAAGTAAATGGACCAGGTTCTGCCACTGGGCAGGCTCCAAGGAAATTGATCGCATGGAATGTACTTTGGGCGATGTGCTCTCCTTCTCGGCGCACCTCGCCCACTCTGGCATGCAGGTGGACACCTGCCGCACTTACCTCACAGCCATCGGGGCTTACAGGAACTCTGAGGAGGGGGGTCTTCTCCACCTCTAATCCGATTGTAAAGAAACATTTGACGGGGCACGCAAGGCTCTACCCGCCCATTAAGAGGCCAAACCCCATGTGGGACCTGAACATAGTCTTGGGCACCCTGGCGCACAAACCGTTTGAGCCAATGGTGTCCGCTGACATCAGGCTGGTCACCATTAAGACAGCCTTACTAGTCGGACTCACCTCGGCTTGGAGAGTTGGCGAAATCCAGGCGCTGGTCGCCTCACAACCATATACTACCTTTCACAGGGACAAAGTAGTCCTGCGGACGCACCCAGCATTTCTGCCTAAGGTGCCGTCTGCTTTCCATTTAAATGAGGAAATGGTACTTCCTGCATTTTTTGCCGATCCTAAGGACGAGGCACAGAGTTCTGCACTGCCTGGATGTCGGGCGTGCCCTGAAATTCTAACTTGACAGGACAAAGGGCTCCCGCAAATCAGATGCCCTGTTTGTCACTTTCAGAGGTGCAAGAACAGGCTATCAGGCCTCCAAGGCCTCCATATCCCGCTGGTAGGACTCGGCCATCAAAGAAGCATACGAGGGCCAGCACAAGCCACTTCCGGCTAACATGCACACCCACGCAGTCCAGGCCAAGGCAACGGCCATCGCATTCCAGCGCCAGATCCCTTGGCAAGTCATAAGCAGGGTGGCCACTTGGGCCACTCCCTCGGCTTTCTGCAAGCATTACTGTCTGGATGCCGGCTCTAGATCGGATGCGGCATTCGGACAGGCGGTTCTCAGCAACCTATTTGCTTAAGGAGGGTCTCCTCTCCACCCTGGGGCTACATTCAGTTGTAATTGCCCATGCAGTATGGAGGAAAGGGGACGGGACCCAAGAGTAATTATAAGTTACTCACCGTAGTGACTAACATACTCTTAGTCCCCTTGTCTCCATACGTCCCACCATCCTCCCCCCTAATAATACTGGTGTCATTAGGCAATGTTTACTCTATTGTCAACACGTCAATGGGGACTGAGGTGTATCGCCGGAGGGCGGAGTCAGGGCAGCGCATGCTCCCAGGGCCGCACTCCTGCGCGCCTCTAAATTTTTAAAATGAAAGGTTTTTTTCTGGTGAAAAAGGTTGTCTCCCGTCCCTTGGGATGGACGCCCATGCAGTATGGAGGAAAGGGGACTAAGAGTACGTTAGTCACTACGGTGAGTAACTCATAATTTCTCAATACAATCAGATAGTTTTATAACAGTGATTGGATTATCGTATGAATTGGACACCCTATATTCTCTGTGGTACTGTGAGCAAACAGGGCCTTAGGAAAATCTTGGATCTGGCCCACCCCTGTACATATGCCAATAACCTTGAAGTGGCCCATGCCCCATTAAGACAAAACGAAATGGTTAAACACATTTTGAATTCAATTATTTAGTATTTTTCAAAAAAATGGTTTCCATGTACAGTGCATTCTAAATGCACATGTTAAGGCCTTTAGTGACTGAGATTTCTATAGGCTTACCTCTTATTCCCTACTCCTCGCCTCTTATTCCTACCAAGCCTCAGTCCTGTCCCATGAAGTCATGGAGCTCTTTGATTAATGTACTTTTTTTTGTCTATGTAGGTATTTATGGAACAAATCGATGTATTCCAGAACATTGCACGACATTACAACATGGTATACCTGCTAGAGACCATCGAATGGCTGCTACAGAGGAACCACCTCATTAAGCGATAAAGACAATGTGAACTTTGTGACCATCTATTCTTCTTGGAGCAAAACTATTCGCTTTTCAGAGGCCTTGCACTTTTTCCAGTTTCTCAGAATGGGTAGCACAAGCAAAGATAAAGGAGCTCCTTTGTCCTTGCCCCTGTGTGGAGCAGACTCTCATTTTTCTTCAAGGTGAGCTCACAAACCTCTTCTGCTGATGATCCAGAGGCGTACAATTGTCACACAAAGACGTTCTTCATGTGTGATTGATGATGGTTTCGGAATCACATGGCGTGGACTGGTCGTGTAAACCACAACTGGGCTTTACCAAGGTCATAATGAACACTCTGGTGAGATTTTGAGGACCTGATCAGATGTCTGTCCATACATAAGCAAGTAACTTTTTCATCCCAGTGTGTTACTTCGATATGTTGAAGCCATCATAAAATAGGCAGTGGGCCATTTGCTTACAATGTGAGGGCAGAGCAAGCCTGTGTGCTTATTTTGGACGGCTAGAGTTGTTCAGAGTACACACATACATGTGAAAGGTGGACTTGTCACATTGGTCTGTTTTCGGCTGTTGGTGTATATGTTTACAGGTAACGTGTAATCTAACCATGTGGAAGGTTGATTCTCCTCCAATGTCTTGCTGTATAATGTTTCAGTATTTCTGGTCACCCAAAGAAACAGCAACATTTTCTAATAAATTCTGCTGACTAAGCAAGTTTTGTTTTTTCATTCCGGTGGTTGGAGAAAGAACAGAGATACCGTTCAGTGGGCCAGTGGTATTTTTTTTGCTGCAGAGTAAAAAAGTAAAACTAAAACTATTTGTTTATATTTTATTAGGATCCCAATGGTCTTATCCCCAGTGGATTGATGCCAATCGAATAACCCTCTGAATACCAATCATCTCCCCCCTTTTCACTGGGTCCCAGTCACCCCTTACCACCACCTTTACCCTACCTCTCTTCCCTTTTCTGGTCATTTGGCATCAAACCCTGGGTCCGAGTTGTTTTCCCACATCCCGGGATAATATTGGTCATTATTTATCCTCGGTGCAGGCATTTGTGAGTGTTAGGTCAAGTGTGGCTGGGTGGAGGATTGTTGTGGGCTTGAGCTGGTGTTAGATGGCCGTAACTTCTTTTTAACTTAAGGCCAACTAATGTTGACTGTGCTCAAGGTGACCTGGAGAGGTCTTGTGCTGTGAACAGCCCAGAGCTGGCACATGGACTACTCTCATTGGTCTTGTGCTGCCAGCACAACTGCCTTTCAGTGATGGTACTCGATCTAGGAGC
Source organism: Ambystoma mexicanum (assembly GCF_040938575.1). Taxonomy (NCBI): domain Eukaryota; kingdom Metazoa; phylum Chordata; class Amphibia; order Caudata; family Ambystomatidae; genus Ambystoma; species Ambystoma mexicanum. Next base: position 1,305,393,465 of record NC_090932.1, read on the forward strand.
CTACTCTACGTTATATTCTCCTCGCCGTGATCCAAAGCTAGACTGCTTGGTGGCAGGTTCCTAGCACAGCCAATGGCCTCTGCTCAATACCTTGGCTAATACCCAGCAGAAGTAATTAGTCTTTCCAGGGACACTATCCAGTAGACGGAAGTGCTCGGAGCAGAAATGCCTAGGAAATAGAAAATACATTACATCAATGCTGATATTGAGAAAAATGTTTTAAAAAAACAACTTTGAGGTATCATTTCGAAAGGCTTGGAGCAACAATTCAAGTCTTTGGGGACTTGAAATGGTCAGCAGAAGGTCTTGGCATCTGACAAATTTAAATAATTCAAAAAGACATTAGTAAAATAAAGACACTATTAGTAGGGATAGCATGGGAAGGTTCCTTATTAGAAAGGGAATATAGGGCATGTTTAATATGTGATGATTCCATCACCCCAAGGGGAGCCACCTCATTTGGGACTAGTGACGTGAGCCCGCTATATTTCACACCCCGTAGGGGACAAGGTAAGCGGGATCCTCTCGAGGTGACACCTCCCACACCACACAAGCCACCATCCTTCCCCCCCCCACCCCCCGGACTCTTAACACCTTTATGGGATCTCTGGGAGCAAAGGTATATGATAATCCTATAACCCATTTTGCAACTGCTGACTCAGCTTTATGTCCTGTACTTTCCCCAGTCCTCATGGAAGACATAGAAGAGGCGAATAGACCAGCTCCCTGGCAGAGCGTCATTGAAAGAGCCAATCAGAAGAGCCACTCTGCGTAGCCTGTAGAAGTCAACTCTGCCGCAGTGCTCATGGGTGGTGTGGCCGGTAGGGGAATGAAGCGCCAGACTCTTGAGTCCCAGCTGACGGCCTGTTTTTTTGGAGTGGAGCAAGGCACAGTGGACTGGTAACCGCAAGAGTCCTGACCAGCTACCTAGATGAGAATGAAGACCTGACAAGAAGCCACAGAAATGTCCAGCACAAAGCGAGTGGGTAGTGGAATCGCCAGCTGCTGACGCAGAGTTACATAAGGGGTTCCTCAGTGAGAAAAGGCCCAGGCAGACTCCACAACCCTACAGAGGAGCACCATTTGTCGCAGTGTGTTTAGTGGCCCGGGAGGTGGCCGGCAAAGCAAGGAAGATGGAAACCAGACCCTGAGTGGGGAGAAAGTCAAGAAACCCTGGAGTGCGGAGGTGGGAGGGGGGCTGAGAAGCCCCGTGGCAGATAGGCCTGAGAAGCCTTGGAGTAGGGGGAGAGGCCTGAGAAGCCCCAGAGTAGGGGGACAGGACTAAGAAGCCCCAGAGTGGGGGGGGAGGGCTGAGAAGCCCCAGAGTGGGGAGTGAGAAGGAGCAGATCCCCAGAGTGGGGACAAGACTCTCTAAGAACCCCAAATGGGGGATGCCAGAAAGAGTAAAGACTCATCTGAAAAACAGAGTGGGAAGAACATCAGTGAGCTGACTGGAACCCCGGGATGGCCCTGTAGCAGGATACAAACTGGGACTGAAACTGTAAACCTTGGCAAGGGCCCATGGTGAAGCGACCAACGGTGGGGGTCAGAAGCCACCAGCCAAACCTTTCATTGGGCATTTCCTGAAGCATGTGTTTTATTTCCTTTTGAGAGAGACCGGAACTAGGTAAGATTAGGATTCTGGACCAAGGACTTTATTTATGTTAGACATCCTGACAAGCAACCTTTTACTCCTGTTTTAGAGAAGGGTTTGGAGTTGTAGGTTTACGGAGAACATGGGGGCTTTTTTCTTTAATAAAAGTTCAAGCAATCGTGCCTCTGTGCCAGTCTCCTCTTTCTGACCTACCACAGGTAAGTCGAAATTTATATTTTGTAGCTAAGTAGTTTAACTTAGTTTATATAGATAAAACTGAGAAATTCATAAGTGAAAGAGCAAAAGGACAAAGAAACTGTCGTGCTAATTAAGAGCAAGAAATAAAGACTAAACTGAAGAGATAGGTTAGCAAGATTCTGCAAGTAGATGATGCTCCCGAACTGCTTGCCTCTTTTTTTTCACCACCCAGCTAGTTGGTGGAAGTGATACTCTTTTTGGTAAAGGGACAGAGGGCTCCTGGGTGCTAATGTATTAATGTTTGGTTTCACCTTGTGTATTTTAGCCCAGAAATTGCGTTTATTTTGTCCCCACCTATTTACCCCCCCAAGACTGAGTGCAGGCAGCAGCAAGACATTCTGAGCTGCTGAGGCACAGAGACTTGTGGATCTCGGGGGCTAGCTTTGGTGACTACTCCTTGTACCTCGGAGGAACAGACCTGTCTTGACCGAATCCACCTTCACTGCTGTGATCTCACTGGAAGGTTCCTTTTGTTTCACTACATTGGGTTTCTAACGGAATGCATCATCCCACACGTTCTTCAGCTTAGATATGATCAGCTTGTTCTCAAACCTTTTCTTAGCAGGGAGCATAGGGGGATCAAAACCCTTAGGTCCCTTGATGATCCTCCCCTCGGCTCTGGAAGTGACTCTTAGGGCTTTATGTATATTGCACCATGTCACATGACCTCAATTGCTTTTAGCCGCTCACTTGTCATACTGTTGGACATTTTTTTCTATTTATAGAACAAATATCTGAAAATCCATTACCAAGCCATTACCATTACACTTTCAAGAACAATGTACAAACAGTGTGGCAGGTGGGGGTGCAAACTTTCCTCATGGGAGCTCGGACTGGAGATTTCTGTGGCCTTGTGGATTTGGGCCTAGTGCATGTAATGCTGCCTTTACCGCGCAAGCCTTCGCTGCTACCTAGGAATATTAATATCTACACAAAATAGCAATGCCGCCCGCATCTTGGGCCACACCATATGAATACACTAACTGATTATGTTAGCATAGGATCCTGCTGAACGGGAAGGCTTCCCTTTCACTGACCCTCCTTCCCCCTGGCTTGTCGCAGTGCCTTGGATGCATCTTGCCTTACTTTAAAGCGCCTGGGGTGGGGGGGGACACGGTGCTGCCCCCTTCCCAACAGTTTTACTATTCTATCCCCAACTGCTTCCAACACTCAAGTGGAATCCCATTTGGACCTGGGGTCTTTCCTACTTGCAGTTGGCCAATTGTATCCTTTACTTCCTCGAGTGATCTCCATGTCGATCTCTTCTCTTGCCCATTCTCATATCCCAGGTAGATTCACCCAATCCAGATATCCCTTAATTCTTCCCTCAGCAGGTCCTCCTAACTCTGTTTAATCCCTGGTAGTAGTGGGCAAATTCCTCTGAATTTCGCTGCCCTGTGCGTGAGATCATCTCCGCTCTTTTCTATCTCCCTAATCCGTCCTGATTCCTCCTTTTTTTTCCAACCAAGCCAGCATTTTCCCTGCTGTATCTCCTATTTCATATACCTGGCTTTGGATGGCCAATGGGCCTGTCTGGCTTCATCTGTCGCTACTGTTGTGTGCAGTGTAATGACCTTCAATAGTTCCCTCCTCGTACCTATTGTGTTTTCTGTAATATCTCTTCTTTCCTTTGTATTTCTTTTTCCAAGTCCACCATCTTGGCTTGCCGTTCATTTTTGTGCTGGCTGATTACTGAAATAGCTCTACCCCAGAGGACCGTGTTATATGCCTCCCAGAGTGCTTTTGCTGCCTACCATTCCATCATTCAGTTTGAAATACTCCTTGGCTCCTTCTTTCAGTACCGCCTTGATTTCCTCATTACCCATAGGCGTTAAGCCTCCATTCACCTTGCCCAATCTATAGAATGCAGTACTCTCCCCACATCTCTCATGCCAGTTGCCTCTGCGAATGTCATAAATGTAGTTTGTGTAGTGGTCTGGGATACAATGCCCCCATGTGTGGTCCTGTGTAGATCTTTGCGCATTACAGCATTGAACTCTCCACCCATTACTGTTAAGTCCACCCCATGGGTTATTAAAAGCGATTGCATCACCTTTAGAAATGATGATGGTGGGGAGAGGGGTGCATATTTGTTCAGTATTGCTACTAGATTTTCACCTCATAGTTCTTCTGTTATTAGGATATGTCTTCCTTGTGGGTCCCTCTTGACATTATCGACTGTTAGGCAGAAACCTGTGCAGTTCCCTTGGGGACCACTGCAAAAGGCTTAGGTGTTGGCAGTAAACCCAATTGGTAGCAGTCTGCACCACCCAGATTTACCTGGTAGCTGTGGCTGAGCAGCCAGACTTCTCTCAAGAAGAGTTAGACAGTATATAGAGTATACAAAATAGGTACAAAGATACAGTAGCACAAGCAAACACTGACAGAGCTTTGGTATAAAAGTATATAATTATTTATTTAAAAACACACTTGTAAAATACACTAACACTAATATGGCAAGCAAGTTCAAACAGTCACTATCAATATATACATCCCTGATTACTTATTGAACAAGTCTTAGTTAAAAACACCACTTATTTTCAGACAGAGGTGAGCGCTTAACCTAAGATGGCACTCCAATAAGTTAATTAAGAAGGGAGGGAAAAGGCAGAATTAGGAGAGTACGCAATACCAACACTTTTTAAAGAACCACAGCAAGTCAGGAAAGGCAGAGTCTACTGTAGAGCAAGAAAGCTCATAGGCCAGGCCCACTCTGGGAGAGAGCAAGGCGGAATGTGTCCAAGATCACACAGTTGAATTGTACTTTAAAAGTGTTTGTAGATAGTTCAAAAAGAGTTGCATCAGTTCAGAAAAAGTTAGTTAACAGGTCCCAGGTCACCCCAGGATAGAGTCAAGGATTTACGGGACACCTTGAACAGTCTGTTGCAAGGGAGACCAGGCCGGACACAGTACCTGAAATGGTGAGGAAGCTCCAGCGGGGGCAGTTGTTCCTGGCAGCGGGTGCAAGTCGGTGCTTCGTCCAGGGGAAGAGAAGATCTCGACGTGGAGGAAAGCTGGAGGTTGTTGCACTGCCAGGGAAGAAACCAGCCGCGGAGTTTCTCGGTAAAAAGGTACTACCCTTTTATTCGCGGTAGTGGTGAAGCGAGGCTATCCGGCCGCCGGGGTGCTTGGCACAGGCGATTCGACCATGAGACGATCCAGGAAGGCGAAAAGAGGGCGAACTGGTTATCCCCACCAGTTCAGTGGAAGAAGACTCTCCGGGATGAAGATCTTCTCTGTCGTCGGGAAGTGGTGAGGCGGTTCAGCAGGGATCCACCGGTGGTGTCGTCGTTGCAGGTCGGCTCAGCTTCTCCCTCTTCGGATTCTTTGGTCCTGTGGTGACTTCTGAAGTTCCAGTCCCCAAAGCCCTGCTTTTATGCAGAAAACCCCCATTCATCAGTCCTAGCTGTCACTCAAACATGCTAAGTGGTGAGCCTGGCAGCTCACCACTGGGCCAATCACACAAGAGTAACGACTTGAGTTGCTGAGGCAACTCAGTCCAGGGTGCCTAAACCCCCCTCCCACACATCCTGTAGACCCAGACAGAGTGGCACCACTTTTGGTGGCTTCTGTGCAGAAGCCCGCCAAAAGTGGAACAAAGGGCTCGACTTGGGTTGGAGTTACAGAGGCGAACACAAACACCATTTTAAAACCGAGTCCTGGCAAAAAGACCCAACCGGGGAATAAATATTAAATAAATAACCCAGCGGTATCTTTAACATTGCACCAAAAAAGTGGTGCGTTTAAAATGAATGGGAAAATTCCATAGGAACTATTCTGGTGGAATATTTCACGTGATAACCACTGCCACCAGCCAGAAACTCGACGAGGGGGGGACTGCACAGTTCCCCCTCGAAAAACAGACACATGGGCAATCTAATTAGCCCTACCAGTACTTCCACAATATGATGGTTTGTACTGGTTCTGTTCACAATTTAAGACTAGTAAAGTCAATGGTGACTTTACATGCCCTGGGAGACAGTCAGTCCCAGGGTATGGAGTCTATGTTTGGGGGTCACTATGACACCCCTGTGTTACTGCACTGAGGGTGCTGTGTAACACACTTACCAAAAACACATGAAACTCTATGGAGTAAAAGACCCCATAGATCATAAAAAACATTACGAAGTCAAAGGATATCTCAAATCATGTCTGGGTGGGAGAAAGAGTCTCACTCTTAGCAGGAGAAAAAAATAAACCCCAAAAATCCAGCAAAGCTGCTGGGGGACTCACTAGGTTTGGGAAATTCGCCTTAACAGATAATTCTCCCTAACATCGACTTTTAGGGGGATGGTGTGTGTTTGATTAGGATAGCTACTCCTCTTCATCCTCTATAGTATCCTGTGTGTTCCACCATTTTGTAGTGTCCCCAACCCAGGAATCTGCATGAGCTGCCCACCAGATGTGTTTCCTGTAGTAACACTTTATCCGCTTTGTACCCGTGTAGGTATTTGGTGACTAACCCTTGTTTTATTTTATCGTTTAATCCATTTACATTCCATGGGAGACACTCCAGCCTAGTATGTCCCACTTGTGCGATCCTGGCCATGTTGAGGGCTACTGTTCACCCTGTCCCTGTTCAACTGAAACTATTCATCCTCCCTCATGGGTGAGGGTCATATATGGAGGGGGCCTTTGCGATATCCCGCTCTGACCCAGTACATGCACTCGTTTCTTGGATTGTGTCAGTTCTGTTTTAGTCTCTCCTTCTCCACCGATTTTTCAACGCTTGTCTCTTGTGATTCGTCATCAATCATTAAGATGAGGATCCTCCCTTGTTGTTCATTAGCTGCCCCCTGCATTGTTCTTTCTTTCTCCTCTGGGTAGCCTTGGTTTCCCATCTTTGTTTGGGCCAACAGTCCATGCCCAGTCCCATGCCTCTGTTGCGTTTGTGAAAAATCAGACTCCTTGGGGACCTATCACTGATTGTTGCTGGGCATATTGTGGCATGTTTTTTCTCTTTCTCCCTTAGTTTTTTTCCACACAATGTTGAACGATTGTTGGGCCTTTTGGAGACTGCCTTTGTGAAGTCTGGGTGTATTGCGACCTTCAAACTGTTTACTTCTATTGAGCCCCCCCATCCTTGCGGCTTGTAGCCTAACATTGTGATCGCGGTAGTACATAGTTTCGCTATCACCTGTCTGGGAGCGGGAGGCTTCCCGGCGGTGATTCCTTTCTTGGCACCTTATGGCCTTCTCTACTGAAAAGAAATTGGATAGCCCGCATGAGCCCACCCATTCCTTTATCCATCCCTCCAGGAAAAGTTCCATAAATGACCCTTAGTCTTTTCTGGGATGCTCTTTAATCGTATGTTTCTTCTTGCACTCCGCATCACTCATCCTTTCTCCCAGCTGGTGTCTTGTTTCGCATCAGCTGCAGATTTGAGTCTAGGGGTGTCGTTAGATCTTCCAATATATTTCTTCTCCATTTCCCCTACTCTCGCTGACACTTTGTGTAAGTCAAGTCTGAACAGTCTGACATCCATCCCTATGGCATTTTTTTTTTTTTGCTCCAGCATTGACTTGCCTCCTGGATGGCTGGTAGGATGTCCTCTGTAGACTGCTCTGACACTGCTTTTCCATCGTGCTGATTTACCGGTCTCCAATTCCTGCGAGGCTATGGGTACACCCATGGTGTATGCATCTATTTTGGGTGGTGTGCTTGCTTTCTTGGGTTTGTCCTGGTCTTTCGTCATGATTCGCTATCAGATTAATTCCACCCCCTCTCCTTACCAGACACCTTTCAATGTCTATAGCCGATGCCTTGTGCTCCGTTCCACATGTTCCGACCGGTCCTGCATTATATTTCAACCTTCTTTTGCACACCCACCAGTTGTTATCCCCTTCCCTCCCCACCCCCATCCGCCAGGTATGTATAATGTCCCTGGGTCCTTTGTCCAAAGCTTGTCTCTGGTATCTACTGGAGTTTGTGGTTGTGCCACGTGGGGGTGTTCTTGTAGTGATCACCTGATCTCAGCCTCTTGCTCTCTGTTCCAGCACGCTTTCTTTAACACGTGTGCCAGTGTTCATTGTCCTCTTTTAATCACAAGGGTGAGTTAAGATGTCACCACCACCCTAGTCTCTCATGTTGGCAGCTCATCTAGAGCATGGCTGTCCGCTGCCTTTACACACCGTACTCTTGCGTCCCTCCCCTTTCCTCCATACAGCAAGGGCGTCCCCCACTAGTGACGGGAGACTGAACCCTTTTCACCAGAAAAAAACCTTCTTTTCCTTGGCATTTAGAGGCACACAGGGACGTAGCCCTGCGAGCATGCGCTCCCCTGACTCCGCCCACCAACACCACTCCTCCGTTCCCTTTTCTGCGTCGACTGGAACGGGCCAATTTCACCAGCGCTCCTGGGTTTGGCTTCGGCCATGTAATACCACACGCCCTCCCCCAGATACTTTCTTATGTCTTTTTTGTCTTCTTTTATCAATCAGGTACTCAGTCCTCTGCCACCATGCTCCTCCCCGGCGCATCTCGACTTCAACGGGCTTCAGCAGGTGTCCAGCCTGCGAGGGGCTCTTCCCTATATCAGATCCCCACGCTCTTTGCCCCCAAACACAGATGGGCCCTGAAACACTTTCTTTGGGTGCTTTGAAGAACAGACTAACTAGGTGGAGGGAGCTCTTTGAGAATTCGCCTCCAGAGGATTTGAAGGACTTTGTCAGACATAACTCAAGGCCCAAAGGAGGGCTGCTCCTTTCCAGCGCACCCCATAAGGACTCATTCCCAAAAAAACGCTGGCCCGGAAGGAACCTGTCGGGTTCTCGCACCAGCAAAGGGTGCCGAGGCTAATTCAAGCTACCGGCAGCCAGGCTGAGGGGTCTGTAGGTCCTTCTGGAGACGGTGCTGAGGACCCCAAGGTTCTTTTACACCGGAGGGGCTACGCTCTGTACCGGCAACATGGTTGAGGGGTCGCCTGCACACAGCACTACCAGCAACTTTGCCAAGGGTGACGCACCTACCAGGCCTCCTGCTCCATTGCCAAGAGTCCTGGAGGAGGCTAGGCCCAGTGAGCCAAGCACCACGACTTCGGCATTCAGCTCGACAAGATGGCCGCCGCACGAGACAAGGGGGCTGCTCGCCCGATACCACCCAGAGGAATGGATTAGGTGGGAGAACGAGTTACAAGGTGGGACTGGTGTCAACCAGGTATGTGACCTACTGCTTATCCAGCCGCAGGGCAGATTTACACCGCAAACAGCTAGACCGAGTACACACCGGCCTCAGCAGCCGCACGCTACCCCGTCAGTATCACCTCCCTCCCCACTGGCCTCCGAGGACAGGTTCTTTGAAAAGTTCCTCACGTTCATGAGATCTCCTCAGATGGGGTCCATCCTTAGGGATGTGATCAGGGACATGCTCCCTCCGGCCCCTCCACTGCACCTATAGTCATTCCTCCTATGGCTCCAGTGCTGCAGGCCCCGGTGCAGCCCCTGCTGCCCACGCTCGCTTCTTCGATTCCGGCTCCTCTGTCTCCAACAGTTCAGGTGGTTCCGTACCAGCCTCTGCTGCAGCCTCCAGCTCTGGTCTCCACACCTCAGCCCTCGGCGCTCAGCACCCCTGCGGCCGCTCTGCACCAGCCGGACGCACTAGTGGATACAGATGAGGAAGAAGACCCTGTCACACCATCGTCAGCCAATGCCTTCCACGAACGACTCGCAGGTCTGGCAGAGTACTTGGGCCTTCTCCGCCCGAAGTCGAAAAAACGGAGTCAGGGGTACTTGCAGAGGTCCTCACTTTACACCCTGCGGCTAGAACGTGGATCCCGGTGCAGAAGGACGTTGTCGCCTTGGCCAAAAAGGGGTGGCCCAAACCCCACTCGGGCCAGCCTGTCAATCGGCGCCTGGACGTATAGGCAAAAATTAAGGGGTGATCCACTCTTGCTGTCGGCCCACCCTCAACCGCATTCTTTGGTGATTGCTGCAGTGTCACTCTGCTCAAAGCCTCAGTTGTCCTCAGCCACCTCGCCCTCGGTACTGCTAGGCAAGGAGAAGTTCTTGGAGGCTTACGGGAAGAAGCTTTATTCCAACGCTTCGCTGCATCTTCGTCAATCTAACACGGATGCCAAGCTAGCAGCCGCTAACCAGAGGCTTTGGTGGGAAATAGCAGACTTCCTTCCAGAACTTCTGGTACAGAGCAAGTCCCGCTTCAAGGCGGGACTGGCAGAGGCTAAAATAGTGGCGCAGGACATCATGGAGTCCACCGTAGACCACATTGACACCTCTGGCTGGGCCATATGCATCACCACGGACATGAGGACGACTGCCTGGGCTTGGGCTACTGAATTTAACCCAGATGTCCAGGAACGCATATTGTCCTTCCATTCGAGGGGGAGACCTCTTTCACTCCACCACCGATGAGGAGCTTGATTAAAAGAAAAACAAATTGCAAACTGCGAAGTCTTTATCCTTATGAAGGCCATGCCCAAGGCGTACACCCAGTCACATCCACGCTCCGACAAGGGGTGGGCGTTCAGAGGGTTCTGCAGCTTCCAAGAATGGAGGTCCAGGCAGCCTGACCGTTCTCCGATCCAGTGCCGGTGAGAACATCAAAGGGGGGGGGGGGCTTTTAGCAGTCCCCCTCCTCTGCAGCAACCTCAGAGGGAAAGAAGGCATGATGCGTCCCTTCAGGTCCACGTGTCTCCAGTGGGGGGCAGGCTTGCACTTCACACAGTTTTGGTATCAGAACTTCACGGACCCCTGGATCCTCTCTGTAGTATCCACAGGGTACCGCCTACCGATCCCTTCCCTTCCTTTCCTCTCTCCTGCCCTCCACAGATTAGGACAGCAACTCTGTTGGCGGAAGTTCGGTCGCTAGTCGAGAACCAGGCCGTGGAAGAAGTCCCAGCCTCCCAGCGAGGATTGGGCTTCTATTCCTGGATTTTCACCATAAAAAATAAGAACCAGGCTGGCCTGAGAGTTGTTGGACCTTTCCACCCTCAGTCTCTCCCTCCCTCTTCAAAAATTCAAGATGGGTACGCCAGCACTGATTGCGGAAACATTGTGCAGGGGAGACTGGATGTGCTCCCCGAATCTGAAGGCTGCTTATCTACACGTCCTGATTTGGCAGCCACATCGTCCTTCCTATGATTCAGGGTCATGGGCTGCCACTTCCAAAACAAGGTGCTACCCTTCAGCCTCAATTCGCACCCCCCAGGGTATATACCAGGCTCATGAACGCAGTGTGAGCCCTCCTCAGGGCGCAGGGCCACCATGTCTACCCTTACCTGGACGATTGGCTCATCAGGGCGAGATCTCTGGAGGTGGTGCATCACCCTAATGATCACACTCCACAAGCTGGGGTTTTCTGTCAACCTCAAGAAGTCTTAGCTGCAGCCTACGCAGAGCCTGACCCTTTTGGGCCTGATATGCGACATGAGCTCTAAGACAGTTTTCCCCTCGGAGGACAAGGTCACAGCCATCAAGAGGGCTACTACTCACTTCCTCACCCGAGAAGTGACCTCAGCCTTGTGGTACCAACACGTATTGGGCATCATGGCAGCCGTCCTACTAGCCGTACCCTACCCGAGACTCAAGATGAGGAGATGGCAGCTGCAATTCGCAGCCTCATGGAATCAGGAGTAGGGCTCCCAAGCGGAGCTGGTGAGCATTCCGCCAGCATTCCGCCTTCTCTACACCCGGACCTCACATGATGGTCCAGGGACTGCAACCTGTGGACGCAGGCCCTTCCAGCAGCCAGCCCCCACGGGTCACTATTACTACGGATTCCTCCATGGAAGGCTGGATGGCAACTTTGGACAACCAGTGTCCACGGAGTCTGGACCCTGCTGGAGCAGGAGTCTCATATCAACTGGCTGGAGCTGAAAGCCATCTTGCTAGTTATCAAAGCTTTCCTTCCACTCATTGGGGGCAAGGTCGTCCTCATCCAGAGGGACAACTCCACCAGCATGTACTATATCAACAAGCAGGGTGGTACCAGGTCCCCTCCGCTGTGCAACCTAGCAGTCAGCATGTGGGACTGGGCCCATCAGAACATCTACCGGAGGGCCATCCATCAACCTGGTAGCGGACAGACTCAGCAGGTGTTTCCTTCTTCTTTCTTATTAATGTTATGTTTGTTGCCTTGCTGCCGATTTTTAACAGTTAGATACCTGTTGGCGTATTCTAACTGTAGTCTTTCTCTTAAAGGGGTAGTCCAGCTAAAAATCTTATTTATAAAATAGGCAACATTAAAAAAAATACTAGCACTTTTTTTTTAAAACTTCCTATGTAAAATTTTGAGCTATTCAAGCTCAAAATTCACAAAAGCAAGCACATGGGCGCATCCATTTTGTGAAAAGGATGCCCGCCTGTGCTGGCTTTTGCTTTTGCGGCACTAATGAAGGAAAAGCCAGCCAGCTGTAGTAAACAAAAGCTACTGCTGGGTGGCTTTTCCTTCATTGGTGCTGTACGCGGAGGACGGGGACCGGAGACCAGAGCAGGAAAGCTGCAGCTGAATCTCAGTAAGTGCTATTTTTTTATAAAAAAAACAATAAGCACTAGCTGCGTTAGTTTTCCGGGCTGGAGGAGCCCGGAAAACTTAGAAATAAAACCGCAGCTTTAAAAACGTTGTATTTATGTTTGCGGTCGCTTTTGAAGTGACCACAAACAAATACAACGTTATTGTGTTTGAAAATGCTGCGGTTTTTCTCTCCGAGTTTCTCAGGCTCCTCCGGCTCGGAGGAGCCTGAGAAACTCGGAAAGAAAAACCGCAGCGTTTTCAAACACAGCCGTGTTGTGTTTCTGCCTGCTGTGGCTATCACTTTGGGTCTCCGGTACCCAAAGTGAAAGCCAAGGCAGGCAGAAACACAACGCGGTTGTGTTTCTGCCTAAATCTGCTTTCCCATTTGGGGCTCTCGGGCTCCCGGGGTGCCCGAGAGCCCCAAATGGGAAAGCAGATTTAGGCAGAAACACTGCAGCATTTAGCATTTCCCATTTGGGGCTCTCGGGGCCCCCCGTGGGGAGCCTGAGAGCCCCAAATGGGAAATCAGCTGTAGACAGAAACACTGTGGCATGTAAACACAACCCCGTTGTGTTTCTGCCTGCCTTGGCTTTCACTTTGGGTCTCCGGAGTGATAAAGTGACCCAAAGTGATAACCACAGCAGGCAGAAACACAACGCGGTTGTGTTTGAAAACGCTGCGGTGTTTCTTTCCGAGTTTCTCAGGCTCCTCCGAGCCAGAGGAGTCTGAGAAACTTGGAAAGGAACCGCAGCGTTTTCAAACACAATAACGTTGTATTTGTTTGCGGTCGCTTCAAAAGCGACCGCAAACATAAATGCAACGTTTTTAAAGCTGCGGTTTTATTTCTAAGTTTTCCGGGCTCCTCCAGCCCGGAAAACGTAGAAAAAAAAACGCAGCTTGTGCTTATTTAAAAAAAAAAAAAATAGCACTTACCAAGATTCAGCTGCAGCTTTCCTGCTCTGGTCTCCGGTCCCCGTCCTCCGCGTACAGCACCAATGAAGGAAAAGCCACCCAGCGGTAGCTTTTGTTTACTACAGCTGGCTGGCTTTTCCTTCATTAGTGCCGCAAAAGCAAAAGCCAGCACAGGCGGGCATCCATTTCACAAAATGGATGCGCCCATGTGCTTGCTTTTGCGAATTTTGAGCTTGAATAGCTCAAAATGTTACATAGGAAGTTTATAAAAAAAAAAGTGCTAGTATTTTTTTTTTTTAATGTTGCCCATCTATTTTTTAAATAACATTTTTAGCTGGACTACCCCTTTAATTTTTTGGTAATGTTGAAGTACACATTAGTTATTACATTTTGGCTTTAAGAAGATAAAACTTGCATTTGTATGATTAGCTGGCAATCTCTGCTTTAGAGTAATGGTGCTATCATTACATTCGAACCATCCACATTTCTTTTTAATGTATGCAGTGTAGTGACCTTCATTGGTTGTAGCTCCTGCGTGGTAGATTATACCTATTATTGTTGTAAAGGTTCCTTTCCAAGTGACACTTGACCGTGTGTGAATCCAGTCAGCTTGCAGTTGTTTTTGGTACCATCTGCATTGTAACGTAGAAGCATAAGTATTATGTAGTTACTATGTTTGTGTTTCTATCAGTAAGGTGGAGCGATTATCCTAATTGCACATAGCACATAATATGCCATGGTTTGCATTCATGGAATGGATTCACAATTGGGTATGGATACATACACAAACTGCTAATTTGGGATTTGCTCCTGTATCACATTGTTACAGAGAATGCATGTATGTTTCCACATGTATGAAATCTGGAAGGTTTCATTTATAGGTTTGTTTTTGTTTTCCAGTACTTGTAGTAAGTACATTAGAAATTCTTGTCGATCTTCTTGTGAGTTTATAGTGAATCTCACCATTCCTGCACAGTAGTCCAATTCTTGTCTTATTCCGTGAACATTGTACGTGTTGTCAGGATTGTTTGTTGCCTTTCTAAAGGACTATCATTTGCAAACACAATTGGTCTGTACTATGTAAGTAAATATTGTTAACAATTGGTGGCAATTGAAATAGAATATTCATTGCTACATTTGCATAGCAACTTACACCAGTTTAATTTGAAAATTTGAATGGACCAGCTAGTTCTGTCTCGGAGTGCTTTTTTCAGAGTTTCTGTTCCTTCTTTGAAGAAATACCTGATTTACTTTGCCTAATAGGTTCTTCTTTGCTTGTGATAATTGATTAAGTTGTAGCTTCTTTTGTTTTCTTTGAAGGATTTGCCATCGGATTCTGTTGCATTTCTGTTTGAATTAGTTTTCTTTTACCACGTTTTACTGTTTCTGGAACAGGATATGGCTTCAGATGGGGGTGTACAGTGAACGCAGTCTATTGTATTCTAAAATGCAAGGAATATCAGCGTTCAGTTTACTTGCATCAAAGTTGATTAGAAATAGACCGTCAACTGTACGTAAGCCTGATAGTGCAACGTAGCTCATGCCTTCTTTAAAGACTGTGTTTCCTATATCTACCAATGCTTTGTCTAGGGTAAGACCTTGGGATTTATGAATGGTGACTGCATATGCAAGAGTTAGAGAAAATTGTTCTCTGCGTACATACATGTCTTTGAAGAGCAGGAATCGAGCAGTTGAGCGCCCTATCCTTTTCACTTCTGAAAGTTTGTCAAAGCGAATATTGACAAACTGAATGTTGTTGTCACGTGGGTATGTTTGAAAACCAACAACTGTGCCCAGTGCCCCATTAACTAGCCCTTGCTCCACGTCAAGGTTACGTTTAAGCATTACTCTACAATCTAAGGATAATTTTAATATTTTTTCCAACCCAGCTGTGTTGGAGATTGAATTTTCTAAGGTATTTAGTCTTGTTGTGGCTTGCTCACACATGGGTAGTGTCATACCATGTACGTCTAGTTTGTCTGTGGAGCAAATTTCCATTATTGGTTGCATTTCATTTTTTAACATTGTTTAATTGAATTTGAAACAGCTTGCAAGAGTTGGCATTAAGGCCATACAATTGACATTTTTGTGCGCTAATTGTTCCATAACATCAGTAGCACATGCGTTATCGCCATAAAGTGCATGAATGTGCCGGTTTTTCAATATTGCTTATGCTTCTTGAGATAGTACACCAACTCTAATACTTTTTAAAATGTTGGCGTAAGATCTACAGATTGCTGCATGTTTTCTGTTAATTCTCTGTATTAGAAAGGTTGCCAAAGGTTGACATTTTCTATGCTGCCAACAGTTTTACGGCAGAGTTTGTGTCCTAAGGTTTTAAATATAGGTTCACCTTTCACTGGTGTCAATTGTAGAAGATCTCCGAAAACGATAATGTGTTTCCCTGCAAAGAGTT
Organism: Ambystoma mexicanum; assembly: GCF_040938575.1. Lineage (NCBI taxonomy): Eukaryota > Metazoa > Chordata > Amphibia > Caudata > Ambystomatidae > Ambystoma > Ambystoma mexicanum. The sequence continues at coordinate 1,305,409,112 of NC_090932.1, forward strand.
CTTCGTAGTTTGTTTTAAGTACTTCTTGCAATCTGAGGGGAGTCAAAGCCAACATTAGGTTGGAGACCATGCTCTCGTCATTTATTAGTAGCATTTTCATTTGTTTTAATACTCTGCGTAGTTCCATTGCAGCTTCTTCAGAAAGTTTGTAATAGTCTAATTTGTTTTGGTTTTCTACAGGAAGGAGTAGTAATTGGTGTAAAGTGACACCGCCTATGTGGTAGGCAGCTAAACCTGCGGGGCAGTTACAACAGCTGACAGTTTATTTGTCAATTGTTGAAGGAACTTGCTGATTTTGATTAGGAATGTTTTTCTTGACCCAGCTTCACCACTGATGTACAGCAGTATAGGTTTGTAATTTTGGCAGGTACATTCTTTATTTTCGTGTTGTACACCATGTGCAATTTGTTTTGTTACTTCTTCCAAAATGGTGCGCTGATCTTTAAGTTTTGCTTGTAGTACAGTTAAATCTTCTATATCTTCTTCATAGTGACACATGGTGTTTTCCACTTCTGTCGTAGCTAATTCTGCCTCATTTGCTATTAGTGCCTCATGATTTCAGAACTCTTTCTAGATTTAGCAGGACCAAGACTTAGCCATACTATGTTGCCTGATTTTTCCATACAAAGCGGTACCGGTTAAACGATCTGCTGCTTCATAGGCGCCACATTCTCTGAGAGCATTTTTATGCCTAGGCTGTACGATTTCTGAGATAGTGTTTTGTCTGATGATAGGTCATTCCAGAGGTCTTGAAGCTCTGTTTTTTCTGCTTTTGGTAAGTAGGCTGTAACATATTGTGCAACTGCAGTGGAATTGTCTGCAATGTGCTGCACATCTATGTTTGCATTCCATAAGAGGGCAATGATTGCATTGTAGTCATTGATATATTTTGATTCTTCTGTTCTTTTTATGTAATATGTGTTCTTAGGTGATTTACCTTCAACACTATGTCGAACTGAAGACATGAAGCTGTTCACTTCACCTGTTTCTGTGACTGGTCTAGGGAAACCAAAGCATCATTTGGTGTAGTATTTCCCTTAGCTTTTATATTTGCGACGACATTATTTGCCACATTTGTGTCTTTGAAATTGTAAAATCTGTCCATGCAGGTCACTGTGTGTCCGTTGTGAAGGGATTTCACAAGTGACATATTTTTGGATGAACTGCAAAACAGTGGCATCACTGTCGTGACCAAATTTAGGTGCACCTTTGATCCATAAAAGCATGTGAATATGTGGTGCTCCTCTCCCTTGGTATTCTTTTCTCCAAAAGAAGTGTTTCACTTCTCCGAGGGGAGGAGCAGTTTTATTACAAATAAAGTGTAGCATAGCAATGAAACGATGATGGAAGTATCTTGACACATTAACCGAATCTAGAGAGCAAAGTTCTCCAGGTGTTAATATAGCTGTTGGTTTTGTTGAGGGTGCACATTTTCTGTCAGATCTAATGGCAAATAAACTACTTTGCCACACATGCCTTTCAGCAATTCAGAGGGAGGTAAGTTTGCTGTTTTTGGTTGAAGGCATATTATTGCTTGAAATGGGTGAACTGTTTGAATTATGATGCTCTCATACAAATTGAGTTGTTGCACGGGTTTTGGTAGTGGGAACAATTCCAAATTATTTGTGATAGCATGTGAAGGAGTTTGGTTGTTCAGTTTTGTAGTGCAGTAACTGCAACATTTATTTGTCATTTGGAATTTTCATTGTCTTCTATTTTGTATGTTACGTCTATATTTTTTGTGTTCCTTTTGTAAAGCGTTCTGCGGCAACACACACACACATGGTTTGGTACTTCAGCTGATGCACTTTTATATTTTAGTATTTCTTTTTTGTATGTGTGTAATAGAAGTTTGCTATGTGCAGAATTGCTGCTAGTCTGTTCTAACACTATTGCATTTTGTAAGTGGCTTTCACTTCCAAAATATTTTCTCTGGATACGGTCGATTTCTTCTTGTAGGTATTTGGGTGTACCATGCAGAAGAGTGTTATTTAAATTGGCTAATTCTAAAGCTGGACTTTTAGCATAGTACATTTCATACACTAGATTTCTTACATTTGAATGATGTGTTGATATCCTTTTGATATCATGGAAGGTGCTATTGCAAATAGGTCCTGAAATGCAGGCTAATGAATGTCCTTGTAGTCCTGTGCATTTGCGCACTGGACAGATATCCATATTTTGCAGCACTTTCATTTTTATTTTGTCTTTACCTTTCACATACTGATTGAGGAACTGACGTAAAGATTTGAAAGATTTGTTAGGAATGTCACACATTGACATGCACAGCCATTTGTATACTGGACGGTCTGGTTCAGTCGAATCGAGTGGTAATTCTTAGTTTTCAGGGGATACTTTTGTAAGCAGTGTTTCTTGTTCCATGATGGTATTATTGATTTTTTTCATACCCTCGTCCACTGCTATGGATGCCAATTGTGTTTGTTTGATTTTGTTTGTATGCTTCTCCATTAAAATACGGTTCTGTGGTTGTTGTGTGACTCCATTCACCTCCACAAATATTTAAGAAGTTATTTTTGTTGACATTTTGTTTATTGAGAAGTTTCTTTTGTAGTTTAGTACTTAGTTTTGTTAGTGGTTTCATCCTATTTAACACTAATATAAACAACTTCCTTATGAGAAGGATTGCACTGTCTACAAGAGCTTGTAGGATACATGTTCTATGGTAGGTTTTAAGGGCTGAGGATGATTTCGGTCCTTTTCTTATTAGATTCTGAAGGACTCTGTGGCGAAACATTTTTGCTTAGATACTTTTTTACTATGGGTTCTTGGTACTATATCAGGATTAATAGATGCATTGTTAGCAGTACTGGTAGCCGATTTTTTTTCTAAAGCGTTTTGTGTTTCGTGCCACATTTTTATGAGGAGGCAAAGTTTTGATAGTTGAAGCTTCCTTTGTTTCGCTAAGCGACTGTATTAGCTGTTTGTTCCAACGTTCTCTACAAACCCTGCTACATATGGATGCTTACTTTGGACACTTATTTTCATTTGCTCTATTTCTGTGTTCTTTTCTACAGACTTGCTTTTTGGTAGGCATTCTTTTGGGTCTGTTGAAAAAAAAGAAGGTATGGTTTGGTCTGTTGTACAATGTATGTGTGCTGTGTGCATGCATGCATGAGTTTGATGGGGAAGCTGTTTGTGGTGGTTTGTGAATGTGCATTCGGCTGTTACAATGCGTTGGGAAGGCTATTTTTCTGTTTGTATACTACTGGGCTATGCTTCAGATGAGAGAACAAAGTGAGCTAGTGGCGAGGAGAAGCATTAATAGAAAACGTAATGGTATAAAATTGAAACAGTTATTTGTTTTCTGGTACTAACATTCTAAGGCTTTGTATGTTATTTGAGTTCCATTCTGCCTGTTATTCTTTGTTTAATAAATGGGGATTTGTGGGTAGAATGGTTCAGAAATCAATGTTTGTTTTGGGGCGCAAATTAAATGAATAACCCACAGTCTCTTTGAGGAACAGTAAGAATATAAAGGTAGTACTGTACTTACTTTTTTTTTTGCGGAATGACCAGTTTTCTTCGGATATGTCATTTGCAGTGTAGATGCTGTTCATTTTCAGGAGAGTAGTCTTCACTGCGATTGTAAAAAGAAGTTAGTAACTTTGTGTGTTTAAAGCAGTGATGTTACTGTACACGTTAATTTTTCGGAATGACCAGTTTTCTTCGGATATGTCATTTGCAGTGTAGATGCTGTTCATTTTCAGGAGAGTAGTCTTCACTGCGATTGTAAAAAGAAGTTAGTAACTTTGTGTGTTTAAAGCAGTGATGTTACTGTACACGTTAATTTTTCATCTTTCGTCGGAGTATTCTCCTTTGATATCTCAACACAGTGCATGTGTGCATTTCACTTCACTATATGCTGCCTTTGTATGTTATTTGCATTATTTTAGTTGAACGTGATTCGCAAATGAGTACAATTTTTAGTTTATGACAATGCCTTGTTTTTTTGAGCTGTGTTGTCCATAGCAGAGAGGTTTGTAAGTGATAGGGCATTATAGTAGATGGGAAAAATTTCACTACTTTATTATAAGTACAAATCCGAAAAATCGGGAGACCCTCAGAGGGAGATGTCACCACAGCAATCAGGAGCGTATATTTTTCTCATACGATCGCATTGGAAGTAGCATTAATATAGGCGGTACACAGCAAACAATTGTGACATTTTCTATTGGAAAATCGAGTTTCGCTCTAGATAGGGAGGGTTGTTACGTATGTATAGGTTACGCGGGAGACAGTAAGAAGTAGTGCGGTTTGTCAATGACAAATCGGAAGTCTTGCACTTAAAGGGGGATCGTTGGTATGTATTGACTATGCAAATTTAGGGGCATTAATTTGTTTAAATGAAATCATAAGGGTTGCATATGTTCTCTGATTAAAATATGCATACTTGTACTTTATACTCATGCATGTGTGCATGCATGGAGCTTTACATAGAAATCCACGACACTTGCACAGTACTTTTTGAAGTAGGTGCTTTTCAATGATATGCGACTTGCATTCAGAGTGATCAATAGTAAATTTGAAGTGCGAAATTTTGATGATGGAGTTGGATGTAGAGATGTTGAATGTGATTGGTGGATGGTTGTGACAGCTTAGCTATGTCCAATGAGGGAATGGATTTGCAAGTGATGTGGAAAGGGTAGAAGGACTGGCTAAGAGTTACGTGCCGCACGTAGACAGCACTTGTCCGCGGGTAGGGCGTGCCACATACGGGGTTCTACAGCAAATCCAGCATGGAAAGGGGACTGTAGGCATTAGCCAATCAGATGTTCACATTGTTCTTTTGTGTCGAAAGATGGTGCGTGTACTGAAGATGGCAGAGGTGGGGAGAGTCAGGGTTTTGGTGCTTGGAGATATTTTTGTCTATTGTTTACAGCACTATTCCGAAAGTAGGCATGTGGCACACAATTTCAATGTGAGAGGAGTGTAGGTGGTGTGGAGCGCTGAGACTGATTGCAATGTTGAGGCAATTCTTCAAGTTTGCAGAGACATGCGTAGGATGACCAGTCCTCATGTGGTACTTTTGCACTATGGTGCTTGCCATTTGGGCTACGTGAGTTCACATACTTTGTTGGAAGATTTGGAACAGTTGGTGCAAGCAGTCATTAACATCTTTCCAACTGCGAAAGTAATTGTTTCTGGGTTACTCCCTAGAGGAAAATGGGACAACAGTTCTGTTTTCTGTCCTGATCAAAGTATTGGGAGGTGTAACATCAATCGCGGCATGCGTGCTTTCATGTTACGAGCTGGTATGTTTTTCTGCAGCCACGAGAACATTGTTCCCAGTAATGCGGCTTATTTTGAAGCAGATGGTGTTGCGTTATATTCTTTAGGAATTGCCATGTTCTTTTGGAATGTAAGGCTTGCTTTGGAGAAGGTTCTGTAATGATTGTAGGAGTAAAGTAAGAAGACAAAATATCCAAAAAAAAACATAACTGGTGTCTGTAAGCCATCTGCCCAAAAAACAAAAAAAAGGCTCTCTTCAGAGCCCACCTTAAAGGGGAATAATATTTAAATGTACAGTCGTCACGCTCTGATCCTCTACGTGTCCGCGGACATGTCGGTAGTCTGCAGGGAGCGCGTATTACAACGGTGATTCTGGGGTGGAGACGCATGCAAATGAAAGTGTGCGAAGGTAGGGATTGGTCAGTAAAGTTCAGTGGGTGTGTTCTGAAAGGAGAAATTTAGTGAGAACGTCTTTTCCCTGACAGGAGACCAGGCAGCCATGGCTCTGTGTGGTCGAAAACAGATTATCTGGATTTTGGGAGACGGTGCATGCAGAAAGTTGCAGTCTATCTGCAGATCTTGGATTTCCTCATGTGGAAGTGCACTGGCATGGCTTGCGTGGAATGAGGTGGCTGGACTTGGTACCTCGCTGTGCTACTTTACAGACGGAGCTTCATCCTGATATAATTATCATTCATTGCGGAGGAAACAGTTTAGGCCATGTCTCTGGAATTTCTTTGCAATTTGCAATGAAGGAAGGACTTGCGAAGGTTATGGACATGTTTCCAAATTGCCAAATAGTTTTTTCCAGTATTGCACAAAGACAAATATGGCTGCGTTCTTCTGCATTTGGTCCACAAATGGAGAAAGCGAGGTGCAATGTCAATAAGGCTGTTTGTGCCTTTGTAAGAGATGTTGGCATGTCCTCATTCCACAATGAAAACATTTTGTTTTGCAGCACTTTCATTTTTCACAGAGATGGAGTCCATCTCACATATGCTGGCAATCAGATTTTTCTTTGCAATGTACAAAATGCATTGCAACCTTTTTTGGATTCATAGTCAATTATTTGGCAATCTGTTTTTTCGCATCCACAGTTTTTGAAACGCCCAAAACGCCACCGAAAGGCTCTTTTCAGAGCCACCACTTACTCCCAGCAAAAAGTGCATTGGTTTTTGTTCCGCTTGCACCCTCCATTTTTGTGCGACTTCTTGAAAAATGCGCGGGGGCCTACAACGGGCACTTGATAGTTCTATTGTTAAACTGAGAAAGGCGGCTCTTGTTTTCCAGTTTATTGCTTTTCTGTACACGACACACTAGGAGAGGAGGGCAAAGAAGGGTAAGGAATGGACACCAACCATGGGGATAAGAAAGTGCAGGTGGAGAGAGAAAGATGTAGGGTGGGCTTTACTTAGGTAGGGGGCAGTTGTTCTGGTACTCCGTGACCATAGCCTCAAACGCACTTCGAAGACTCTCCCGCCTGCAGAGTACTGCGTTGCGGTACATACACAATATTGTGACCCTCGAAAGGTAAGGGTCAACAGCATCGCGAATGGCTTGTGAGGCAGCTGGAGGGATGCGCTCTCCCACAGGAGTGTCTCTTGTGGTGAGAGAATCGGACATAGAGGATGCTGTGGAGAAACTGAATCTGCTACATTCTTCACATGGCACCACCTTGCGAATGTCCGCACTGTGGAAGGAAGTTAGGTGTCGCTTCATGATTGTCGTACCAAAGCTGTACGCACCAGGTCTCCCGTGACGCAGCACCAACTTGCACTGGTTACACCTGACCTGGTTCGCACGTGCTTTTGGTACGTTACCAAAAACGGTAAACAACTGCCACACCCACGACTCCCAGCGAGTGCTTGTAGTGCAGAGTTCCTCCACCTTATTCTCTTCTTCCTCTTCTTCCTCGCTCTCTACATCCTCACCCGTATTTCCCTCTGAAGGCCCTTGAGGAGGTGGTGGCGGTGGAGGGTTTGGGGGTGGTGCTGAGGCTAATGAAGAAACAGTAGCAATGGATGCCATAAGGATTAGTCGGCTGAAGTTCACTACAGCAGTAAAGGCAGCACAACTCAATCTGCTATAGCCAGAAGCACAATGAAGATGAGTTTGGGGGTGTGGCCATTTATAGGTGTGCGGCTCGTGACCATATTGATCACTCAAAAGCGTTGCAAAAATTCTAAACAATACATTCAAAGGTAGGGCCATTGTATGGGACATGTGAAATGGTGATTTTATGCTATAAAATAATTTCCCATGTTTGTATAAGTTCTTTTGAAATGTTGCAGAAGCAGACAAACTGCGCAAATTAGTCCTCACGCTCAGCGTGGGTGCGGTCACATGATGAAGTCGTGAACACATCCGCGGGGGAAATGGGTGCCCGCTGGATAGCAAATTCAGAGTAAAGGACATGCGCGTGCGTGTTCTACGGACAGTGTTCGGTCCTCAAACTAATTAAAAGTGCGACACAAGTGACACGGACAGTTACGGACAGGTGCAATGTTCACAGTACTTAAGGGTGTAGTGCACATGTGCGTACATGATCTGCTGACTGTACAGCCAGGTACAGTGTCCTTAGGACACTCCCATTTTGTTCATTTACAGACATCCCGGACACCTGGTGTGTTCTAAGAACATGTTTTATCTTGTTTGTGAGCAGTACGGAGAGGTATAATGTCCTTAGGATGCCCCAGTCTGTTCATTTACGCACAACTTGAACAGCTGGTGCGTTCTAAAATCAGTTCCATCTTGGTTACTATTGGTACGGGTAGGTGTATTGCCGTTAGAACATCCATATTCTATTGCTTACGGCCAGCTCAAACAGGTGCGCTGTCTGTGGACATTTTAAGCCTTTTAAAAAAATGTTTTGCCTCCCACTACAGCTAACATAAAAAAAAAATGTCCATACGCACACACACCTCAATCAAGAGAAATACAGGTGGAAGCAGATACTGAAACGAATATAGGGGAATTAGGGTTTAACACTGGCTGGTTGTGAGGGGATGATTTGTGGGGGGATGAAGGGATGGCTGGTTCATCAAAACGTTTATTTTCTTCTTGAAGGTTTGGGGATGGTTCACTAAGAAATGGAGAAGGGGGGCAGGTACAGGTGGGACAGTGGTATCATATTTTTCCTCACATATTCCTCCACAAATTGCCTTAAACTGTTAAAATTGTCATTTAGTATGTCCATTTTCACTTCTATCCTTTTCAGCCTGTCTTCCTCTGTGTCCTTTGTTGGCCTTCCTTCTTTTTTTACCTGGTCTGTTAAAAATAAATATATATATATATATATATATATATATATATATATATATATATATATATATATATATATATATATATATATATGCAGAGTAGTGTGTACCATTATTATAGCCATCTTCCGACAATTCCCCATGCGGAAAATTCTCCTCCAGCCACTCCAAAGTACTGCACATTTCTGTGTCAAAACAGTAATACATTATTTTTTCTGCCCCTCATACAAAAAAAGTACACACACATATAAAAGAATAATGAAGATCACTATTTTGTTGTAATTTGTCTTCGTTGTACTGTGTGTGTCTACTGTCGCTCCTGGCTGCACAGGTTCTGTGAGGTAATTACGTTGGAGGCATACCTTTTTTTGTTATGGTATAATCCATTTAATTGTACGTGGTCATTAAATGCGTGTTTAATGTTTCAGACGTTTAGGTTCACTTATTTATTAGTACTTATAATGTCTTTGTGTTCTTTTTCAAAGTTGTGCATTTGTCATATAACACAATAGTACAATTTCAGATGCCCCCCTGACTGTTTGGGTACTGTTGACCTCGTCCGCAGACAGGCGCTCAGTCTGTGCCTTTCAAATATAATTAGCGAGGAGGTTCAGTATGTTCTGTTACATGCATATAAAGTAAGGCAATTATGGTACCTATCTCCCAAAATCACTTGATGAAAGTGTATATTCAGGGAAAAAACGTTATCAACGAGACGTTATGGTTAAGTTGCCCTACTAAAAACCTGTATAATTCACAAAAAAAAAGCTTTGTTATGGGACTTTATGGTTAAGTTGCGCTACTAAAAACCTGTGAAATTCACTAAAAAAACTTTACAAACGTGACATTATGATTCAAAGTAAAACCGAAACCCCCCTGAAATTCTCCATTTATGGTAGGCTAAGCAACCATACCTGCCCGCACCACTGTGCACTGCTAACACTAACACCCAGGACATGAAAGATGTCATAAATAAATTAAGCTTTTCAAGGGAAAGGCAACTAGTGGAATGCACTCTAGGGAGCAGATGCAACGGGAGAAATGTCCCTGCGGCGGTTAAGAGGAAACAAAAAACACCTCTGTATTTCCTGGCAACACAGTTTACTTTATTAATATAAATGCGTCAGGAAAAGGAACCATGATGATAAAAGAACGACGCGTTTCGCGGTATGCAAACCGCTTGATCACGTAGGTTACAAACGACACCGATGATGGACTGAGATTTAACCCCTGACAACTTTCTGATTGTGCATAGAGAGTGTCTACCTGCTTAATGCCGCTTTTTTGCATTTTTTGTCAAGCAGACATCTTTAAACACTTAAATAGTATATAATTCCCATGAGAAAGTGCAGACAGTTACCACTTACACACAAAGCATGAAAAACAGTTCTAAAATGTTTTTAGAACAAATTCACAATTTCAAAACCTATGCAATAAAGAGAAAAATGATGCCATTATAAATAAAACAACTATCATGAGAGACATTTGTTTCTTACATGCTGTCTTTTTGTGTGTCTAGTGTCTAAATTACATTACGTGGAAATGAAAAAGATCAAATCCTGCTCGTGGCTGCCTAATGAAAATGAAAAGAAAGCAGCCTTTGCAAAGTGTAAATCGGCTGAAATGCTTGTGACCTGCCAGAGCAAAGATGTGCTGCACTGCATGTATATTGCCAGCTTGTTTAGATGCTGTACCTGTGTGTGTTGTGCAGCAGGATTGGGTAATACTTAAAGACAAGGCATGTTGGTAATGTTCCCTATTTAATAGGGCTGTGCAAATACGCAAGAATAGATATATAGAAATATATGCAAATTGCATTTTAGCAGAAAAGATTTGTATTGACATAGCAGCAGAAAATAAAGTGCATAGTGCTCTCCGTCCATGCATGTCACTTTATAAATGTAAGGCTCTGTAGTAGGATGTTAATATGTAGATTGTAGTATTCTCATTATATTAAAATAAAAAATGTCTCTATTTATTTTACTCAGTCTTCAGTGCATTCATGGGCTGCTGGTTTTTAGAACTAAAGATGGGAAAAGTTTCCTCTTATAAAGTGCAAAGTGCATGCAAATATTGCTTTGTTATAAAGTGCTGTGTGCATAAAATATCCATATTCATAAAAATGCCTATAGGTCATATTAGTAAAGTATTAGCCCATATACATGCATCTTTGTGTTAAAAAGAAGGGGGTTACACATACAATTTAAAATCCCTAGATGTTGCACCCATTGAGAATTATCACAAATGTATACACTCGAACAGAGTAAAACAAGTCCAAAAAGCTCTGTGTTGAAAGGCCCACTTAGAATAAGTACCAAAACCTCTACAGCTACAGGGTAAAAATAATATTTAAAAACACTCAATCTGTAAGAGAAAAGACCCGGACCGTAATTATATGTGTATATATATATATATCTCAACACCTATTCACTCAAAAATAATGGAGTGAAAGAGATATTCATACATAGGGAGCATAAATGCAGTTGAACATAACATAGCTCGAGGCATAGCAGAAAATGTATATATAACCTTGTCTATACTTGGAAAGAATGACAGCAATGTAATGCATGTGAAATCTAATCCGAGCAAACCAGAGACGGAGTCTACAAAAAAACCCTCATGTACCCAAGAATGTATATAATTCCTCATCGAGTTTATGACCCCTGGGTTTTTTTGTCTCGAGGTCTAAGATACATTTGGTTTCCAATTGTCTTAATGTTAGTTCGCGATTACCTCCTCTGAGTGGTTTGGTTACTGTGTGTATACCAAAGAAGGTAAAACCGTCAAGTTTGCCTCCATGTAGGTTCTTAAAATGAAGGGCCATTGGATAAGTAGGATCAGCATTCTTGATTGCCCTAATGTGCTGTAACACCCTCAATTTTAGTTTTCCTTTGGTGCTTCCGACATACCACTTGTGATTACCGGTCATTTGGTCGAAAAAAAAAAAGGTTGACAGGACAAATGGTCGACGCAATTTGGTCGAAAGACAAATGGTTGAATTTTTTTTTTTGTTTTTTAATTTTTTTTTTTTTTTGGGGGTCCCCCCTACCCCCTTTTTTTTTGCTTAAAACCCCTTTTTTTCCTAAACGAAAACCTGAAAAATATATATAAAAATAACAAAAAAATTCGACCATTTGTCTTTCGCCCAAATTGCGTCAACCATTTGTCTGTCGACCAATTTTCTGTCGACCAAATGACCGGACAGCACCACTTGTTACATGGGCAGTTTAACACATATACCACATATTCAGTTTCACAAGTTATTCTAGACACAATCTTGATGTTCTCTCCTAAAATGGGATGTAAATAACAATTAGTGTTAGCAGCATAGGTAAATGCTTTGCATTTAGAACATTTTTGGAAGCCTGATCTTTTAGTGTTCATCCAACTGGCTCCTGATTGGTCATAAAGAGGACTCATGAAACTGGGTACTAGGGTGTCTTTAAATGAGGATGATCTACGAAATGTAATATTTGCTTTAGATGCCAGTAACTCGCCAAGATGTTCATCTAGCTTTAGAACGTGCCAATGTTTCTGTATTACTTGGCGAATATTCTGGGCACCATTACCGTAGGTCAGAATCAGACGTGTGTCTGCATTATCCGCGATCTTGGCTTGGACAACATTGGAAACCAATTTTATATATATATATAATATATATAATCTCAAAGAAAGAAAAACAAGAAAAAAAGCTAATCAAAGCTCTTTTAGGCGGCACTCTTCTCCCAAGTAAAAATGCACCAGATGCAAAAAGGAACTCCATCACACGCCCTTTATTTTGCCAGAAAAACACGGTGGACAAGCAGTTTCAGGAGAGAACAAACAATTACTCGTTTCACCCTTCCGGGCTTCGTCGGATTGTAAACATAGAAAACAGGTATCTCCATTTAACATTTCTCTGATGTTATAGTCCCTCTTCACTTTCATGTGAAAAAATGCATTGCACTTAACCTGGGTGCTATATTGGAAATGCTTTCTTACGTGTATTGCCAACTTTCTCACACATCTTGTGCTTACATCATTTCATTTGCTTGAGAATTTCATTTATATCATTTATCTTTTTTTGTACAAAAGCTTGACGTGACTGCGGTCAAAATCAAAATCATATAAATAGGTAATCTTTGTTTGAATTCACAAGTGCATATGATATTTTTGGAACACCACATCTTTTTAAAATTCCGATTGTTTGGGATTCCTGATGGCAGTCTGTGAATAACTGATCCTGCATGGAGACTACCTTAACATTATTGCCATAATATTAGCATAGAATATTTAGTATTCATATTGTGATAACAATTTGACCATGCTCTATCCGAATCCTTCCATTATTTGCTGATGGATTATGTTAGCCATGTAGTGCATAGTGCTTTGTCATGACCGTAAAGTGCATAGTGCTTTATCATGACCTTAAAGTGCATAGTGCTTAAAGTGCACGGTGCTAGAGATTAAAAGCAATGTTATAATTTTGCACATATTTTGCACAGTTTACACAGCTGTCATGACCGTAAAGTGCATAATGTTTTATCATGACCTTAAAGTGCATAGTGCTTAAAGTGCACGGTGCTAGAAATTAAAAGCAATGTTATAATTTTGCATATATTTTACACAATTGCTAATTGTGTTCTCCATCGTTGGTATATAGATATGTAGTATAAGGATTGATAATGGTCTTAAATTAAATGGGCTGTCATGTTGGCCTGGTTTATCGATTGTTTTTGTATGAGGAAAGAACAGATTAGTAGAAAATAATAGTTAAATGCTATTATCCATATTTGCCTCAATAAAATGCATAGTGCTTACAATTTGTATGGCATACAGTTAATACATAACTTTCATTCATTTTTTTCTTTTGAAGGCCAGTAATGACAAAATTCCATAAATTTGATTAAATTTCATTTTAGCATTTCAGAACTAGTGTCCATAACATTAGATCAGTCCCACTATGTGGCTATTCAATTCTAAGAATTATATTCTTTAAGGGTGTTATCTTTAGTTGATTTTTTGTTTGTCATATTTCCAGGAACTGCGCAATTAAAAAATGCAAAGATGTCTGAGACATGGACTAATGGATGTTAAAACTGGAGACCTGTAATTGTCACATATATTACAATATATTTAAGAAAGCTTCTTAAAAAATTATTAAAACCGTATATTTTGCAAAGTTGTATACAAAAATTAATACTTGTTTAAAACCAAATATCTTGTTCAAGAAAGGATATTGTGGATAAATATAGACACTGAGTGGGAAGACATTTATAAACACAGCTTGTTCCTAGAATGTTCTATTCCCGCACAAAGGTATAGAGTTCTTCATCTTTGTTGTGACCTCCCGGGTTCTTAGTATGGTAATCAACAATGTATTTGCATTCTGTTTGTCGCAATTTTCTTTCCCGCTTGCCGCCTCTCTGATGTGGGGATATTTTATCTATTCCAAAATATTTTAAAGAAGATATATCCCCATTGTGCTTTTCTTCAAAATGTTTTGTGAGAGGATAGGATGGGTCTTTATTTTTGATGGCTCGAAGGTGTTGCAACACGCAGTTTTACTTCCAACTTTGTGCTTCCGATATACCAGAGGTTACAGTCACATGTAATTACGTACACTACGTAAGATGTAGAACAGGTAATGTGTTTAGTTATTATCTTTCTCTGTGTCCGAGGGTGTATATAATGTTTGAGAGAAATCCCATATTTGCAAGCTTTGCACTTGGTACATTTGTAGAACCTATTTTGGTTGCTTGCTAACCACAGTGTTGTAGATTGAACAGGGGTAACAAAGAGACTTGGCAACAATTCTGATTGTAATGATTTGGCTTTCCTGAATGTCACACTTGCATTTGGCTGGATGTGCTTTTTTATGTCCAAATCTCTCTTTAGTATTGATCGATGTTTACCCATAATTTTTTGGATTTCTCTGGCCATGTTGTTGTACATTGTGATGAATCTTATATTGTCAATTTTTGTGTCCTGTAGTTTCAATTGGCTTTTCTCTGTTTTTCCTTAAGATGGCCCCTCTGGTTTGTTTGGCACATTGGTTAAATGCGCTATTGATTGTTGACTTCTTATAGCCTCTTGCTAAAAGGTTGGCCGCTGTTCTAATTGCATTTTCTTCAAATGTTTTACTCTCGCTGCAATTCCTTTTCATACGCAGAGATTCACCATATGGTATACTGTTTTTGAGGCATCTTGGATGTGCACTATCTGCATGGAGTAATGAGTTAGTACTTGTTGGTTTTCGATATGTTTCCGTGGTAATCACTCCATCTTTGATCTTGACTTTAATGTCCAGAAATACCACTTCTGTTGGATCATGATGATGGGTGAATTTGAGATTGCTGTTCTGTGCATTCAAGGTATTGAAAAAACACATCCATTCTGTTTCACTGCCCTCCCATATTATGAACAAATCGTCGATATAGCGACGCCACAGAGCTACCTTGTTGGTATATAGATGCATTGTTTCATCAGCCAGCAAATTTGCCTCCCAGTTACCTGTAACTGTTGTTCTCTGGCATGGATTCACATGCAAACCCTCCCTCCTACCCCTCTGCAGCTCTTCTCTTGGTCCTACTGCCAAATCTGAAGATGGCTGCCAGAGGAGGGGTTTAGGTAGAGGGCAGTCATTGGCTGGAGGCAGTATGACCCAGAGACCAGTGATTGGTTATTAGTAGAAAGACAGGTCAGAAACGAAACTGATTTTTTCTTTACCGAGGATTCCCAGACTGACGACGGGGAATATTCATGAGCATGTAAATCCATGCCAGACCCATGCTAGAGAACAACAGTTACAGGTAAGTAACTTGTTCCTTATCGTGTGTAGGTAGAAGAAGCATGTCTTAACTACTGCTTTTATTTGTGGTTCTAGCGTTAGCTTGTTGTCTATTAGGATTCCAAGATTTCTGACCAACTTGGAAGGTTCTGGCGAGTTGCCTAGTTCGTCGGGGCACGGAATGTGCTAGTTTGCCAGGTCGTTTGGTGTAATCATGATTTCAGTCTTGTCCGGTTGGGTTTAAGGCTGTTGGTACTCATCCATTGGCTTAGGCTTAGTTCAATGAGGCAGTTGGTTAGTGTTGGGTTTTGCTCTTCACTTGCGTTGATTTTATAGATGATTTGGTTATCTGCGTAGTTGTAACCGGTGAGGCCATGTTTTTATGAGGTTGATCAGTGAAGTCAAGTAGATGTTAAAGAGCAATGGTGAAAACGATGAGCCCTGTGGGACCTCATGTGTAGTTTTCCGAGGTGTTGATTTGAACGGGTGCAGCCAGATTGTTTGTTCTTTCTGTCAGGAAGGATTTTAACCAGAGGAGAGCGGTGTTGCTGATCCCAATATTTTCTAGTCTTTTGATGAGTGTCGTGGTTGACTGTGTGGAATACTGCTGAGAGATTGAGTAGTAGTAGTGCAGAGTTAGTGTTTGGAGTCTGCATTGGTCTTTAGGTTGTCCCAGATATTAGCACAGTTTCCGTTCCCCTCATGGTTCTGAAGCCTATTTGTGCCTGATCCTGCAGCTGGTTGTTTTCCCACATATTCCAAGATTTTCTCGGCTGATGAGTATAGTTGCAACAATTGCCCAAGCACACTAGACCGCCTTGGTGAAAAATATAGGTATTTATTTAATCATAATAATATGAGCATCAACATTGTAAAATTCTTACTTCAATCTTGTGCAGACCAGGTAAAAGACATGAAAGTCACCTCACCGGGTGGAGTTTGCCACGCGTTCCGCTCAGTTCAAAGAGCTTCGTCAGGCAATTTGTTATCCATTTGACTGCTATCCCGCTTTGATTTTTAAATCAATCCATGTGACCCGCTACAAGCTGCTCTTGAATTGCTGCTTGTGCTCTGATATAAAGAGGATCCATTATCCACCATCTTGGAACGGTTTACGGTGCCACTATATTTGTATTAGTCACCTATATTTTCGTCAAGTTAATAATAAAGCATGACTAAATTTATCGCGTAAATGGACCTATTGCAGTCGCGTCGTCAACACTCACTTAGTTTATTTTATTACACATTTAATTTGCGGGACTATCTCACCAGTGTGATCATTCTCTATAATATAAGGCTACTAGGAATCGAATTTCAATTTCTATCCTAAAGCCTAAAAGCTACCCGGTGGCGTAAATTACATACAAAGGCAAAGGGATGCAGCTGATTTTTCCTTTTTACATTCTGTCATACAATTCATGGCACTTCTTTAATGTCTTCATGTGCATGATCCTTGTAAGGTCATGTATTTCTTCATTATTTATTGTTGTATATATAGTAAAGTGTTTTGCGGACAGTTTGGAACTGCATTTTCTACTGATCTAGGAACTTTCAACTTCAATTTTTCCCTTGCACAGCTCCAACACCTATTCCTACTCATCCATTAACAATCTAGTACAAAGTACATACTTTTAGCCAAACTGATATTTATCTTAAAATGGCATCCGCTAAGGCCATCCCTACTCCCCAAGAGACGCCACCACTGCTGTAATCAAGGAGCATGAGAAACACTGCCCCCTACCTAAGAAATAACACACACGCAACATTTTCCCCTGTCCACTTGCCCCTCCATATTAGTGTTTGGTGCCTCTTCCCTCATTTCCCTCCCCACCTTTCGTTCTAAGCTCTCCTGCCAAAAAAAATCCATCCAAAAACAAAATAAATGTTCCTTTACGAACCACCTTTCACAGTTGAAAAATACAACAAAAAAAACCCTGCATAGACTCAATCTACTTTATATTTCTCAGTAAAGTACATAGACTCAATAAGATTTTCCAACATTTGCATTTTGTGCTATGCTAATGGGAATATCGGGGCGTTCATCCTCCGTTCCAGGGACTGGAACAGTGGATACCGGCCCAGCAGCCCAAGTTATCAGCCCAAGCGAAGCAAGGGTGGATAACTAGGTCTCTGGACCATTATCCCTCCATTCCAGCCCCTGAAATGGGGGATGAAGGCCATTAGCAGTCTATGTTCCCAAAGCTGGAACCCGGGGTACTGAAAGAGAATTTTTTGTCCTTCACTGGGATGCCTGTGGCGTCCCGGTTTAGGAAGGAAAATCCTTTTCCAAGATGGCCACCATGGAAAGGGAAGGCGGGGGTTCCATACAGGGCCCCTCTTCGCTTTCCATGGCAGCCTGAAGAAGGCAGAAAGAGAACCCTATGACCATATTTCCACAAGCACATTTTTCTTCCCTTTCAAATCTATCCTAATTTCGAATAACTTTACCAGAAAGCCAGTCTCAGGTGCACATGCCCACTTTACTCCTATGTGTTGTCCCTTATGGCCATGGCCAGTACCCAGATTGTCCGGATCATGACTTTATTCCATGTCCCGGACAATCTGGCCACTGCCCATAGCCACAGGCTACCCCTCAGTCACCAAAGCTATACCGTTTTTTTTTTTAACTACATTATGACACTTGTCAAATAATAAAACACTGGCACATTTGCAAAACCATGCTTGTAGATCCTTGCCAATGCGCCTTACGCAAGTTTACTGGAAATCCACCCACGTTTTATTTTTTCAAAAGTGTCAAATGAATGCACATACAATCGTCATATAAGCTACCCCTACTTCACAAAATCCATTGTCTTTACGAAAACATTTATATCTAGATCTATAATCTTTTTGCAAACCTTTGTGTAGATTTCTCAAATGGCACCACATTTATAAGCCTTTACATTATTTTGGGACCCCCCCCCCTAATTTTGCTCCCCCTTGACAGAATCCCACCAAACTTCACAAAAACATTTATATCTATTATTAGTTTGACAAAAGAAGTGTAGATTTCTCAAATGGCACCACATTTATAAGCCTTTACATTATTTTGGGACCCCCCCCTCTAATTTTGCCCCCTCTGCACAAAATCCCACCAAACTTTGTAAACTCATTCGAAATCCGGTCAGAAATATCCCATCCCCATCACCCCTCACCTCCCCAGAGATTGTTAAGTTTCACAAGTGCAATGCTCAGAAAATATTATTGTCCCAAGGGTTCGGGCATGTATTTTTATACATGCGTTGATCTGTCGCACAAACATTTCCAATGCACCTTACCTTAGTTTTCCTCTTTTATAAACATGCAAAATCTGGCAGCAGGGCGTGGCCATCTTGTGCTAATCTTATCCATTGCTGCATCAGCCTAAGGTAAACTGCCCTGACGTCACTAAATCATATGCCCCGCCCCTGAGCCTCACATCACCAAACCTAGTGATATTCTCCACCTTTCTCGGTGACGTTCCTCGTCAGTGTTGCCAAAAGCGCCCATAATCACCTACGTGACGCAGAACCCGAAATTCAACACACATCGACACACAGCACGTCACAATTCGGAATATTAAACCATACTTTTAAAGAAAACACTGTACAATTTGTAAAGTACTGTTATTTCACAATAAATGCTCTGAGAACATCTGACTATTGCCATATTCAATCAAATTGCAAATTTGTTTCTTTGCTAGCGATCCAAAATGTTTATCGTGAGTCACGTGGTGTTCTTTTTGTGTACACAAGGTGTTCGTTTTCGGTAAAAGAGGCGCTTCAATCGCACAGTGAATTCCAGAGCTGCTGCATCAACTTGGGGCTAGATCACCATAAAGGATGTTATGGTGCTCCTAATAGCTAGTACAGCGTAAGGGCATATGGGCCTTTGGCGATCGTCCCAAAAGAGTCACTGTGATCTAGTTGTTCACAACTATCTGCAGCTTCCGGTTAAAAAAACCGCCAGTTGGCATCTGGAATCTGACAATCACAGAATGGCAGGATGTACCTGTTTCGAAAACATAACAGAAATGTCTCAGCCGATCTTTATTACAATGTACCTATTGACTTATTAATTTGGCATACAGTTTAAACTAGCGATTAGCACAGACATGAAACAATCTCAACAGAGAGAAAACAACGTTGAAAGTGCTACACAATTGAAGATGGTCATACATGACATTTTAATGAAATATTAGCGTTGAACCTGGGGGAACCGAGTGGTGGTCTACATGCACCTCGATACTGGATTCCCCATGTCACGTTAGAAAGACCACTATACACAAAGGTTGTACTTACATTTCATTGCAATATGCCACACAACAAACAAGTAGAATGTAATCCAGAAATAGTGAATAAGTTGGTCGTTGGAGTATAAAATCGTCGGAAATCAAACTTACATTATATTCACCATTTCCATTCTCTTGGCGTAACTCATACCGTAACGCACACTCCGTTTGCACCAACGATTCTTCATAAACTGAATTTACATGTTCCTTAGCCCACTTTTGGAATGCATAACCTTATCAAATCTTGAATTATTAAACCTCCTTTCATTCAATTCCTTTCAGAATGGTCCCTTTCTCTCAAGGTCAAAAAACAATTGAACCTTATACTGTGTGTCCGATGCACGGGCTTCCTTACCTCGCAAGCAAAAATTCAAAGCTGGTGACCTTCACTCAGAATCAACATACATTCTTAGTTTGCAACAACTTGTCTCACCGCATCCATGAAAACTGTTATTCTGATACATGTGCAGGGCCGATCTTTGCATCAGGCACTGCAGGTGGCTGCCGGAGGTGCCAGGCTCTACGGGACGCCAGTCTGACTCCATTATTATTTTAATTACATTTTAACACACATCATTAGCCCTTTATTTGCCGCGCTCTGGGTGTAGCACCAGCACCTCAATTTATAAACATCAAGCATTTCAATTGAATGTAAAATAACCTGAAATTGCTTCCATTTAATATTAATAAATATTGGGCAACCAATGTAAACAGTATAGAGGACCTGTATTTTAGGCACATATTGTAGAACACCTCCAAATCTACTGTGTGACTTTCACGACAAAAATTTTTTGCTTCTTACAGCCATATCCCATCCCATCCTCATCACCCCTCAGCTCCCCAAAGATTATTTGATAAGTTTGAGAAGTGCATTGTTGTGTTTTTTCATTTGTTTTTACCGCGATGTCCGCGGACACCAAACACTGATCCAAGATGGCGGGCGCATCGAAACAATCCGACGCACCTCACGCTTCATCCAAGCCAATCACCGAACACGTTGCATGTCCGCGGACATGATGCAAGCCAATTACCCAATCAGTGTTCTGTCCACGGAGCGAACAGGGAAGTGTGTCCGCGGAGTGGACATAGATATCACACATTTTTTGTGACCTACTTGTTGGTCGTTTAAAAAAATATACTGGATGGATTTTCACCAAATGTGTAAAAGCATACGTTCGGGATCAAGCCGTTGCCCCTGCTGCAAATTTGGTGAAAATCCATCCAGCGGTTTGGGCTCTAGGCATGAGCAAAGTTTTTTTCCCCATTCAGTCTATGGGAAAAAAAGAAATTTTGGGACCCCCTCTATTCATGAGCATGTAAATCCATGCCAGACCCATGCTAGAGAACAACAGTTACAGGTAAGTAACTTGTTCCTTATCGTGTGTAGTTAGAAGAAGCATTTCTTAACTACTGCTTTTATTTGTGGTTCTAGCGTTAGCTTGTTGTCTATTAGGATTCCAAGATTTCTGACCAACGTGGAAGGTTCTGGCGAGTTGCCTAGTTCGGCAGGCCATGGAATGTGCTAGTTTGCCAGGTCGTTTGTTGTAATCATGATTTCAGTCTTGTCCGGGTTGGGTTTAAGGCTGTTGGTACTCATCCATTGGCTTAGGCTTAGTTCAATGAGGCAGTTGGATGGATTTTCACCAAATTTGTAAAAATATACTTTCGGGATCAAGCCGTTGCCCCTGCTGCAAATTTGGTGAAAATCCATCCAGCGGTTTGGGCTCTAGGCGTGAGCAAAGTTTTTTCCCCATTCAGTCTATGGGAAAAAAATAAATTTTGGGACCCCCTCTATAATTCCCTCGCTCCCCCCCCCCCCACCCGGACCAAACCTGGACCATATACTATTTTTTGCAAAGTTTGGTGTGGATTCGTCCAGGGAGAGCGAAGTTATAAACCGCCCAAAAAGTGCTCTTCCTATGGGATTAGCAACTTAACCAAAACTACACAGCCACTACTGTGGCTGTGTAATATGTGTATATTGTATATTTGAAATTGGTAGGTAGTTGGTAGGTTCTTCTACGTAGCTGTCTAGTCTGGTTGTTGGCTACAATATTGGCTGGTTGTGGTGGTCTGTGGGACTTTTTGGCCTGCTTTGTGTGGTTTGCTTAATGTTGGTGATGTGATTCTTGGTTGGCAAAGTCGTCACATAGTTTTTCTTTGTAGGGATTGGTGTGCACATGGATGGCTTTCTCATCTTGTTTCTCCAGCATGGGGTCTGGCATGGATTCACATGCTCATGAATATTCCCCGTCGTCAGGCTGGGAATCCTCGGTAAAGAAAAAATCGGTATCAGTTTCGTTTCTGATCTGTCTTTCTTAGTAGTAACCAATCACTGATCTCTGGGTCATACTGCCCCCAGCCAATGACTGCCCTCTCCCTAAGCCCCGCCTCTGGCAGTCATCCTTAGATTTTTGCCGCACGCTCAAGTGTTGGGAGTCCTCGTGTTTAGCTCTTGAGTTTTTTTACTGCGTTTTCACATTTTTTCAGGAGAATTTTTCATTTTTTCGGTTTAATCGAGCCTCGAGCTCCATCGTTTTTACTTCCGATAACGGTGACACGTTTCGGAATTCTTCTACGCCCCTCAAGGGTGAAGTTTTCGTCGAGTTTACACTTCTTGGAGGATTCCGGAAGATCTGCGGCCTACCTCTACGGACATGGCCCTGTTTAGGAACAGCCCTGGATGCGGATTATATAACGTTTTCAAGGAGGATGAGCATTCGCGATGTGTCTACTGCCTCCATGGGGACAAGACTCACGTGGAGAAGGACTGTACGTTCTGCAAGAACCTTTCGGAACGGACCAAACAAGATCGTCGTTCCCGCCTCGCCACCTGGCTGGAGAAGGGCACAGCAAGTGACAAGGCGAAGAAGAAGTCTGAGCGGGCTTCTAAGTCCTTTGAGGGTGCCCCGGCGACGGGGGCCCAACAGAAGGCCAAGCACTGCGAGTCCGCGGGCTCCAGAAGCACCGAAAGGTCAGGCTCTTCGGTTGCCAAGCAGGGCGCTACTTCCCCGGCACGTTCGACCACGAGCCAGCGCTCTGGTTCGGGGAAGAGGAAGTCCGAGAACCCGGGTAGGCCGCTGGAGCGGACCCTGTCGATCACGAAGGGGGAGCGAGGCGCGGACCTCCCCCCAAGGCGAAGGCCCAGGACGCACCTAAGGTGGTGAGGGCTTTGATCCATCCGGCTAAGGCCTCTACCTAAGTGGTCGCTGCGACCCTGGCATAGCCGGCTGAGACTACGCCAATGGAAACGGCCTCTGGGCCCAGAGTATCCCTGCCGCCGCGCATGGAATCCTCTTTCCAGCCCATCGCTAAGACCCCCGTGAAGCCCCCGGCTGAAAAAGAGGGGGGGCGGTGGCCATTACAGACTCGGAATCAGCCTCTGAGGAGGAACTGGTGGAGACCGAGAAGGGCCTCAACGAAAGGTCCATAGGCCTCAACGAGAGGTTCATAAACCTCAACGAGAGGTTCAAGAAGGTTCGATCCCAGGGGATGGTCCCTGCTGACGTGATCGAAGATAGCGACGACGAACTGGGCCCAGTGAAGTGGCCATCCCGTCCGTCGCAGCCATTGCCCGAGCCCCAGGATAGCTCGGCGGCCATTTTGTTGGCAATCCAATCCTTATGTACCGAGATAAGGACGAGATTACCACGCACCCTGACAGAGGAGCCAGAACCAGGCCCGTCGGGAAGCCCGCCGAACAAGCGGAGGAGGGTCCACCCCGCTCTGCCCTTCGTGCCTGCGAGACCGGTGGACCCCTCATCCCCCTCGCCGGGAGATGATATGGCGACGGATACGGGGACGGACGATGATGGCGGTGATGACACAGCGGGCATCCCATCGTCACCCCCCACCTCCCGCGGGCGTCCCCAGCCGACGAGGTTGGCTCTTTCCACGCCATGATAACCAGGGCATCCGAGCTCTTCCAGCTCTGCCCTGAAGAACAGAAAAAGGAGGGGTTTCTGTACCAACGACGAGAGGCTAAGAGGAAGACGGTCCTCGCTGTGCCTTTACTCGACAATATCTGGGACGAGGGGCTTGCTGTCCTCAAGAACCCTGCCACGACACCCGCCAAGAGGGACAGGTACGAGAAGAAGTACCGAGTCCCCGATGCCACCCCCCCGATGCCGCCCCCTTGTGCCTCAGGGCCCAGCCCACTCCAGACTCTGTCGTCTCGGCAGCGGCTAAGAAGGCGGCAGCGGGTGCGGTGGCTTCAACTTCCACTTCCCCGCCGGACAGCGAGGGCAAGAAGTTGGACTCTATGGGACGACGAGTCATCTCGTCGGCGGCGATGACGATTAAGGCGGCCAATGCCTTAGCGATCGTGGCCCGCTACGACAGGGAGCTCTGGTTCAAGATAGCTCCCCTGCTAGATTTGCTGCCTGATGATAAAAGGGCGGAGGCCCTAGAAATTCTGCAGGAGGGCGAGGTGGCGTCGGATCACGCCATAACGGTGGCGACGAACTTTGCTGATACCGGATTTCGCCAACTGGGCAACGGAGTTTGCCTCCGACGACGAGGATGGCTCAAGGCGACAGACTTTCGCCAGTACTTCCAGACTAGAGTGTTGGAAATGCCGTTCGACGGCAACAACCTCTTTGGTAAGGCGGTGGATGAGTCCCTACAGGCCATCAAGACCGACTCGGAGATGGCCCGGGCCCTGGGGGTGCTTCAACAGCGACGACCCTTTCGGAGCTCCGGAGGCAGACAGGGTGCCTCCAAAGGATCCAGCGGTGGCTCCTCCACTTACTGCCAGGCGGCCCGCTCCTCTTCCCAGGAGGCCTACAGAGGTCGCGGCAAGCAAGAGGGTTCCCGTCGCCAAGGAGGCCAAGGCGGCAAGGCCGCCTCCAAGCAAGACTGACCCGGCCGGGTTGTCGGGCCCCCACCGAAGCACCCCGGTGGGAGGCCGGCTGACGATGTTCGTCAGCGTGTGGGAGTCCATCTCCACCGATCGTTAGGTGTTGGACACCCTGGCCAACGGGCACTCGCTGGAATTCCAAAAAAAGTGCCCTTGCATTCCTTCCGTGGCCAGGAAGGAGAATCACGTTCCTCAACTGCTGTTGGAGGTAAAGGCGATGCTCAAGAAAGGTGCCATCGAGCTCGTCCCCAGAGGGCTGCGGGGCTCCGGAGTGTACTCAAGGTACTTCCTCGTCAGAAAGAAGACAGGCGGTTGGGGCCCCATCCTGGACCTGTGTCGCTTACTCAAGTACATCATGGTGCAGAAATTCAGGATGGTCACCCTCCAGCACGTGCTGGGACAGCTGGAGGAAGGTGATTTCCTATCGTCTTTGGACCTGGAGGATGCTTACTTCCACAGCCCCATTCTAAAAAGGCACAGGAAGTTCCTCAGGTTCGTGGGTCAGAGACGCCACTACCAATTCAGAGCCCTACCGTTCGGATTAAAGTCGGCACCCAGGGTTTTCACCAAGTGCCTGGCACCAGTGGCGGCGCGGCTGCGCCTGCAGGGGATCCACGTCTACCCCTACCAGGACGACTGGCTAATCCGGGCAAGGTCAAGGGAACTCGCCGTCGATCATACGGTGAGGACCGCCCGGTTGCTCACGGAGCTGGGGTTCGCCATCAACTACCCCAAATCCCACCTGGTTCCATCGCAAGTAGCACTGTTTTTGGGGGCGAATCTTGATACAGTGGAGCAATTGGCCTCCCCTTCAGAGGAAGGGACCAAGACCATCGTGGGCAAGGTGCGGCGCCTGTTAGCCACGGACGTGGCCAGGGTGAGGTCCATCAAGTCCTTTCTCGGGATGATGTCCTCATGCATCTACCTTGTGCCCCTTTGCAGACTTTGGATGCGTCTGCTACAGGAGTTCCTCGACGCCCGCTGGTTTCAGGCGAGGGGCTGCTTCGAGGAGAGGATCCCTCTCGACGAGAAGTTCCGTCGGGCGATCCTATAGTGGAGCACCTGGGCTCACCTCATGACGGGCACGGACTTTCAAACCCCAGCGTTTCAGGAGACCGTGACTACGGACGCCTCTCTGGAGGGTTGGGGGGGGCCCACACCGGAGACCTCCAAGCAAGAGGCCTTTGGCTCCCAGAGAAGAGGTCTCTCCACATCAACATTCTGGAGCTCCGAGCAGTGTTCTGGGCTCTCAAGTCGTTCCTTCCGTCCCTCAAGGGCAAAGTGGTGAGGATCTTCACCGACAGCACCACCACGATGTTCTATATACGGAAGCAAGGAGGCAGCAGATCCCCAGCCCTATCCAAGGAGGCCCAGGATCTGTGGCACTGGGCCGTCGCCCAGGGGATGTTTCTGGTTCCCTTCCACCTGGCAGGAATAAAAAACACCATTGCGGACTCACTCAGCAGGGAGCTGCGCTCGTGCCACGAGTGGGAACTGCGCCAGGACCAAGTGGATCGACTCTTCCAACGATGGGGAAAACCCCAGATCGACCTGTTCGCGTCTTCGACGAACTCCAAGTGCCAGAGGTTCGCCAGCAGGTTCCCACAGCCGAGGAGCATGGGCGATGCTTTCTCGTTCCCTTGGGACAGCCTGTTTCTATATGCGTTCCCTCCGTTGCTGTTGCTGGTCCGCCTCATCAACCAGCTCAAGAAGTCCAGGTGCAGGATGATCCTCGTCGCACCGGCGTGGCCGAGGCAGATCTGGTTCCCGGACCTTCTGGACTTGTCAACGTCCCCACCAGTCAAGCTGCCGGCGGACGCGGATCTTCTCTCCAAAGAAGGAGGTGCCATTCTCCATCACGGCCTACAGTCGCTGAACTTGTAGGCCTGGCTCCTGCAGCACTAGAGTTTGGAGGGTACGATATCCCGGCTGATTGCAGAGAGGTTCTTGCAGAGGCCAGGGCGTCCTCGACTCTCAAGTGTTACGGTCATAAGTGGAAGAGGTTCTCTGTCTGGTGCCGTGCACAGATGATTAACGCTCTGCGGATTACGGCCCCTCAAGTGCTGCCGTGCCTACTGTCGCTGGCCAAAGCTGGACTGGCTCACGCCTCCATAAAAATACATCTGGCTGCCATCTCCCGATATACCAGGACTACGGGACGGGCGTCCTTGTGGTCTCATCGCCTGGTAAAGGAATTTATGAAGGGACTATTCCGATCATTCCCGCCGGTGAAGGCCCATTCCCCGGTGTGGGAGCTTAATGTGGTGCTGACCAGGCTCATGGGAACCCCATTCGAGCCTATGCATTCGGTGCCTTTGAAGTTCCTGTCATGTAAGACAGCGTTCCTCGTGGCCATCACCTCTGCACGACGAGTGGGAGAGATTCAGGACTTATCTTGCAAGCCTCCATACTTGACTTTTCATGAAACGAGGGGGTGCTGAGGACGCACCCCTCCTTCATGCCCAAGGTGCCGTCGGACTTCCACCTCAACGAGCCCTTGGCGTTACCAGTTTTCTTCCCGTCGCCTTCGACGCCAGCCGAGAGGACTTTGCACTCGCTGGATGTAGCTAGAGCGCTGAAGTTCTACATGGACCGCACAAAGAGTTTTCGGAAGACGTCACAACTGTTTGTGAACTTTGGGTCTGTGAATCAAGGGAAGGCTCTCTCGAAGACTTCCATTTCCAGATGGCTCTCCGGCTGCATCATGCATTGTCACGGTTGGCAAACCGACCGCTGCCTGGCCGTCCGAGAGCCCATTCGACCAGAGCGATCGCTGCTACCACAGCGTTCCTGTCTGGTGTGCCCCTGCTAGACATCTGCAGGGCTGCTACGTGGAGGTCGACGCACACCTTCACAAGATTCTACTACGTCGATCGGGACTCCAGGGTCGGCCAAGCAGTGCTGCGCAACCTGTTCGCTTAAGGTGAGCCTGGTGAGGAGGTAAGAGATGCTTAATGTTGAGTTGTTGTATTGCTTAATGTTGAGCCTGTTGCCATCTCCCGTGGTTGTGCATGTGTATACTGCTATGTATTCTTTTATTCATGAGCATGTGACTCCATACCAGACCCCATGCTGGAGAAGGAACAAGTTACTTACCTGTAACTGTTGTTCTCCAGCATGGGTCTGGCATGGATTCACATGCGAACCCTCCCACCTACCCCTCTGCGGCTCTTCACTTGGTCATACTGCCACTTGGCGTGCAATCTGAGGATGGCTGCCAGAGGAGGGCCTTAGGGAGAGGGCAGTCATTGGCTGGGGGCAGTATGACCCAGAGATCAGTGATTGGTTACTACTAAGAAAGATCAGAAACAAAACTGATACTGATTTTTTATTTACCGAGGATTCCCAGCCTGACGACGGGGAATATTAATGACCATGTGAATCCATACCAGACCCATGCTGGAGAACAACAGTTACAGGTAAGTAACTTGTTCCTTATGATCTTGAAAATGTATTTTTGGATGTTGCCAGCTTTTGCAATCCGTTCATTGTAGTATGTGTTTTTGGCCTTGTATGGTCTAATCTGTCTTTAGTATTTCGTTTTTTTATGGTAGTCGTAGTTTTTTCTCCAGTCTTTTTCTAGTTTCCGGTTTGTTTGTTTTTTCAGTGCTTTGAGATGAGACATGAACCATCTTGCCATCGTTTTCTTTCGTGATGGGTAGAAATGTTTTTCCGGTGTGATGTCATCTACTGTCTTCGTGATCCATTTTAGAATATCATCTGTCCTTCTATGCTGGTTGCGTTTAGGTCAGTGAGTGATGGTTTTGTGGTTTCCAATTTCACTTTTAGGTCTGTATTGTTGATGGTTCTGCAATTTCTTTTCCGGATTGGTGGGTTATTCCGTGGGTTATTAGGGAGAATGTCAGGTATCCGGGAGGGTGTATCGATCACAAAGGGTGTAATGGGGGGGATTTGCCTTAGGGGTGCAGTTGTGACCAGGTTTTTGTTGCTGAAGATTGCATCTAGTGGGTGCCTTTCTGTTTGTGCGTTGCTCCTTTCACCATTTGTCTTGCATTGTCGCTAGTCGATTGATAAGTGTTTTGGGTGTTTGTTCTCCTCTTTAAACCAGATGTTAAAGTCCCCAAGGATGATCAGGTGATCGTGCTTAATTGCCATGTTGGCGACTGCTTCTACTAAGGTGTCTTTGAATGTAGGGTCATAGATTGGTGACCTGTAGACAAGTGCAAACGTAATATTCGTTTCAGGGTCTGAGGATAGGTGTATGTTGAGTGATTCGCAGTTTGTGATGTTTGGCCATTGTTATTTTTCGGTGGTCCTTGTAGACCACCGTGAGTCCTCCCCTTTTTTCCTTGTCTGTTGGCTAGCTTGAGATTGAAGTTGTAGGGTGTGCAGTCCTGAACTATGACCTTGTAGTTTTCAGTTATCAAGTTTCAGTGATGAATGTGATGTCTAACCCACTATTGCATTGTAGAGTTCTGTTGTGTTTGGACATGGATCTGGCGTTAACTAGGCTGCAGTGTATCTTTGTGACGCTTGTGATCTGTTTGGATTTTGGCTGTCTTTTGGTGGCCATGTTGGTGGTGTTTGTTATTACTGCTTGATTGCATGTTTGGGTCAGTGGGGGTTGAGTCTTTGAGTAGTTCAACCTGGTTCCATATTGGGTTGATTTATTTTCTTCATGCTCGTCTCTGTTGAACTTGATGCTTACTTTGTTCACACCACTTTTTGGTGGTGAATGGCGTGGTGGTGTACATCCTCCTGGTTTGTTTTTTGTGAGTTTCACGTCTGTGTCCTTGGTGTTCCTCTATCCTGTTAATGTGCTTGAGGTTCTTTGGTATTGATGGCTGTCCAAGTGGGTGGTGGGTTGACATGTAGGGTGTTGGGTAGAGTGATTTTGGTCTTGTTTCAGCGAATGGGCATACTTAAGTTGGGCGAGCTGTTTGATCCCTTGGTGTGCATCTATTTTCAGGTGTGGGGTTCTGAGATTGTCCCATTATGTTTGCTCTGTTTTGGTTGTTCCTTGTTCATCTGTCTTTCCTGGTGCATGGCCTATTGTACTGGGTTCTGTTCAGAAGCAGAATTGCCTACTTCTCCAGCATGGGGTCTGGCATGGGTTCACATGCTCATGAATATTCCCTGTCGTCAGACTGTGAATCCTCTGTAAAATAAAGTTTCACTTTCGCTTTAAAACTGTATTTTGAGGGGATTGTGTCCTCCGACGTATTTCATATCTATGACAGGTAATAACCACAGCTGTGCTACTTCAGAAAATGTTTCTGCACCGATGACGTTGATACGCTCCCTCAAGGGCCTCCATCGAGCCGACGTCACCGGATGTTATAAGTAGGACGCACAACGCCCTTAGCCTCAGTTCCATTTTTTCCACTAACGTGTTTGCTTCGGAGATCTCGGCGCGCCTCGGTTCTTCTCTTGATTGAATCGGTTCTTTGTTCTTGGTATTGTGAATCATGTCTTCGACTTCTTCTACCCCTCGGTCGGGCTTCAAGAAGTGGCACGGCTGCAGTTCCAAGATGTCGCTTACGGACCTGCACGACGTCTGCCTGTGGTGCCTCGGCGAGGACCACGCCACTGATGAATGACGATTGCCAGTTTTTGACATCAAAGGCTTTGCGGGAGCGGAAGAAGTCGATGGTCGCCAGAGTTTCCAAACCCTGTAAGTCGAGATCCGCTGGGCTTTCAACTGACGATTTGAGGGGCGACTTCGCGTCGGCATAAGTCCAGGGGGGTCTCGGTCCCGGAGTGGTTCCCACCATTCCTCTGCCTATTCTAGGCACTCACGGAAGCACCGTCAATGGTCGCCTTCCTCGTCCGAGGACTCCGCCAGACGGCGGGTAGCTTGTCCAAACAAGCATTCATCTCCTGCCGAATGGGACGCGTTTCGCAAGGAGATGATGGCGATTTTCAAATCACAGGGCTCCTTTCCGCCCGCGCCTTCACGAGAAGCCGGCAAGGAACGTGCTAGGGCCACCGCTCGCACGCCTTTGGGCTCAGGCGGTCGGCGCGATCATCGGGACCCTTCAAGGTCCCAAGCGGACAAGGTAGATCGCTCTAGCCATGCCCACTCCAGGTCCCGGTCCTCGACGCCCTCGAGACCGCCGGAGCCTGTGTGGTCTTCTAAGAAGACATCATCAGCGCCATGTCCGTCGAGGGACTCTCTCGAGGCTCCGCCTCCGAGGAAGTCGTTAGCGCCATCGGTGCCAAGGCCGTCGAAGGACACGCTCGGGGCTCCGGCCTTGAGGCCTGTGTCGTAGCCGTCGGCGCCTCGCTCGACATCGACGCAGATTTCTTCGATGCCTTTTGAGGAGGCTTCATCGGAGGTGCCCCGCAGACCAGTGGAAACCCTGAAGAAGGCCCTTAGGAAGACAGTAAGGCCTGTGTTGGAGCCTTTTTCTGTGCCCTCATCTAGGGATTTGTTCCAGCCTCTGGATTACATCTCTGAGGTGGATGAAGGGTCTGATGAAGTTTTGGTGCCTGATGAGGTTTCTTATAAACTATTATCTGGTCATAGCCAGATGGAAGACCTGCGTCAGTCTTTGCATGATGCCAGTGGTCTGGACACCCCTCCGGAGGTTGAGTTCGGTAGGCGTGAGCCTGGCACGCACGACATGACTTCATACCAGTGTCTCATGTCGAGGGTGACGGAGTACTTGGGGTGGTCTGCGCCACCAGTGGCTTTTCTGCAGGATGACCTGACAGATATCTTGGACCAGGGTCCACCAACTGACCCAGTACTGCCATTTCATATGGCCTTGCAAAGAAGGGTGGCGGCGGCTTGGACTGCTCCGGAGAGTCTCCCGGCAGTGGGTAAGTCATTGCCGAAAAAGTACCATCCAGCCAGTGGCGACCCCTGCTACTTGTCAGCGCACACCACTCCGGAGAGTTTGGTGGTGCAGGCGGCTACAGCCCCAGCAAAGCAGGCGTCCTACCCTACCATCCCTCCTGATAGGGACGACAAGCGTTTTGACGGTTGGGCGAAGAAAGTATTTTCTTCAGGGGGTATGGCTTTGAAGGCAGCAACTCTGTGTGTGCCTTAGCACGTTTCACTCACACTCTGTGGAATTGTGTATCTTTGGTGACTGAACATATTCCCAAAGGGGAGGAACGGGATGGCTTTCTTGCCCTTGTACAAGATGGCAAGGATGCCATGTGTGAATCCGTTCAATCGGGTCTGGACGTGGCAGACTATGTCAGCCGGTCCATGGCAGCGAGCACCGTGATGCGCAGGTTTACGTGGTTGCGGAAGTCGGGGTTTGCTCCTGAGGTACAAGCCCGGCTTCTCAACATGCCCTTTCATGGTGAACATCTTTTTGGCAGCAAGGCTGACGAGAACCTTGAGAGGTTGCAGACCTCCAATGCTGCAGCAAAGTCGTTCAGCGCTACAGTCCGTCAACCTCTGCCTTTTCTTCCTAGGGGACAGCAATGGAAGGGAGGTTCCTTTCTCTAACTTTGGTAGATCGAGGGGGGGCTGGCAGTCAAAGGGGCAAGGTAGGAGTACCAGAGGTGGAAAACAAGGTACTCGAGGTGCCAAAGCCGCTTGGGCAGTTGCCTCTTTGCCCTCAGGCACTGCCGCAGCCGCTTCAGCTCAGTCATGAGGCCATGTCCCATGGTTCGCCAGTTGGGGGAAGGCTGGCGCAGCATCTTGTAGAGTGCCGTGCCATTACTTCAGATGTGTGGGTTCTGTAGATCATAGCCCACGGTTACTGTCTTCCTTTCCAGCAGAGGCCTCACGACAATCCACCGGGGAAGCTCTCTTTGAAGTGTCAGGATCCGCTCCTTGCACAGGAAATAAAATCCCTGCTGGAGAAAGGTGCCTTTGAGCTGGTGCCTGTAGCGGAGAGGAACAAGGGATGGTATTCCACATATTTTTTGATCCCGAAGAAAGACTGGGGATGGAGACCCATCATGGACTTGCGTGGTTTGAACAAGCTCCTCAGGAAGGACAAGTTCAAGATGGTGACTCGCTCTGAAGTCCTCCAGGCCCTTCGACTTCAGGACTGGTTGGTGTCTCTCGATCTCAAGGATGCTTACTTTCATGTGCCAATTCATCCCAAGCACAGGAAGTACCTGAGGTTTGGGGTTGGCGACTGACATTTTCAGTTTCGGGTCCTGCCGTTCGGATTGACCTTCACCCCGAGGGCCTTCACCAAGCTCATGGTGGTGGCGGCAGCGTATCTCAGGAAAGGGGGGATTCACATCTACCCCTACCTGGATGATTGGTTGATCAGGGCGTGCTCTCACGCGCAAGTCCTGGATCATCGGTCAGTCACCTGCCACTCCCTTCACAAGCTGGGCTTCTCCCTCAATTTAAAGAAGTCCCACCTGACACCTACCCAGCGGCTCCCGTAAATCAGAGCAGTGCTCGACACATCCCTGGGGCTGTGTTCGCCTCCCCAGGTAAGGGCTCATCACATTCTGCAGATGGTGAACAAGTTTCAACATGCCCAGAGTCTTCCGGCGTTCGAGTTCTTGAGGTTGCTCGGCCTCATGGCGTCCTGAATTCTACTGGTGCCAGAGGCCAGGCTGCGGATGAGATCTCTGCAGTGGGCTCTCAAGATGCAGTGGTCGCAATCCTCCGGCAGGATGTCGGATCCCGTTCAGGTGCCACCCTCGGTCAGGCAGAGCACGGTCTCTCATGAGTGGGAGCTGGCTCAAGAAGTTCTCTTGGAGATATTCGACCTTTGGGGGACCGAACAAGTGGAGTTCTCCGCCGCCAGTGTCAACCGGAATTGCAAAAGATTCTGCTTGCCGGAATGTCCTCTAAGAGGAGCCTTATGGGACGCGTTTGTAGTGGAGTGGTCCTTCCCACTGCTGTACGCTCTTCCTCCAGTCCCCGTCATTCCGTAAGTGTTGCGGAGGTTCGGTTCCCGAATGATCCTCATTGCTCCGGCAAGGGTCAGGGGAGCGTGGCACCCGGACCTTCTCGACATGTCCATCTGCCCTCCATGCGGTCTTCCCTACCAAGACCACCTGCTCTCATGGGAGGGGGGGGTCAGGTTCTCCATCAAGAGGTCAAGTTGAGGTATAAGGATTGGGAACTCCCTGAAGACGTGATGGAGGTGTTTCTTTCGGCCAGAAGGCCCGCAACAAAGTCCCTATACCGTTGCCGTTGGAGAAAGTTCTGCGACTGGCGCAGGGTAAAGAATGTGGATCCTTTCCATGTGCCATTCCTGTGGTTGTCTTTTTTGCTTTCGTTGGCCCACAAGGGCCTGCAAGTGGGTACCATTAAGGGTTACATGGTGGCGCTGTCCATATTTAAGCGCTCGTCTGAGGAATGTTCTTATTTTAAGATTCCTTCGATTTCTCAGTTGCTGAAAGGGCTCACTAATGTGTTTCCACCATCACCCTTCCAGGTGCCTGGTTGGGATTTGAACTTAGTGTTGAAGTTCCAGATGGGAGCTCCGTTTGAGCCTTTACATTCTTGTTCTTTGAGACTGTTGACATTTAAAACTGTATTTTTGGTTGTGGTTACTTCCGCTCGCAGAGTGAGTGAGTTGCAGGCACTATCCGCCAAGCCACCTTTCACGGTGTTCCATAAGGACAGGGTTGTCCTTAGGGTTCGTCCTTCTTTTCTTCCGAAGGTTGTGTCGGAATTTCATTTGAGCCAGAAGGTCATTCTTCTGGTGTTCTATCCTCCTCCGCATCCTGGGAAGGAAGAGGAGAGGCTCCATAGGTTGGATCGGAGGAGAGCTTTAAGTTTCTACATCTCACGTATGTCCCGGGTCAGAGTGGATGATCAGCTCTTTGTGGGATACGCTGGAAGGCGTTTAGGACAAGCTGTTACTAAGCAGACTTTGTCTAGATGGATTTTCTTGACAATATCTGAATGTTATCGTTTGACGGGTAAGGACCCTCCGGTAGGCTCACGGGCCCAATCTACTAGGGGTGTGGCTGCCTCTACTGCTCTGCAGAGGGGTGTTCCCATTCGTAACATTTGTGAAGCAGCCACATGGGCCTCTGTCCATACTTTTGTCAAACACTACTCCCTGGATTCTATTCATGGGCAAGATTTGGCCTTTGGTAAGGCAGTCCTCTATTCTGCAATTTGATTGGGCATTCTAAAATTCTAAATTCTTTTCCCACCTCCATTTGTTGGTACTGCTTTGGGAGTCTGTCATAGATGTGGAATATGTCAGAAGACACAATCCCCTCGAAGAACAAGTTACTTTCTTACCTGGTAACGTTCTTTCGTTGGGATGTTCCTCTGATGTATTCCACATCGCACCCTCCCGACCTGCCCCTCTACAGAATTTCTTATGCAATTGCAGCTTACGTTTCCGCAAGGCTTTCTGTAGTCATACTGGCAAAAGATTGGTGCCACATGTTCTGGAAAATAACTACAACTGAGGCTACGGGCGTCGTGCGTCCTACTTATAACATCCAGTGACGTCGGCTCGATGGAGGCCCTCGCGGTAGCGTATCGACGCAGGACGCAGACGCTGAAAATTTTTCCAAAGCAGCACAGCTGTGGTGATTACCTGTCATAGATGTGGAATACGTCTGAGGAACATCCCATCGAAAGAACGTTACCAGGTAAGAAAGTAACTTGTTCTTCTCCTCTAAACGATCACTGTCCTCTGGGTCATACTACCCCTATCCAATGACAGTCCTATCGCTAAGCCCCACCCCTGGAGGCCATCTTCAGAATTTTACTGCACGCTTTAGTGTTGGGAGTCCTTAGTGCTCTCGCAATATTTTTTCCTAATCTTGAGTTTTTTGGTAAAATTTGAGTTTTGACAGATTTTTTGATTTATTGTTCGACCGGAGGTTAACTACTGCCAGCGGGGATCCTCTGTTTGTGAATATACTACATTGAGGATCTTTCATCGGATCAGAGAAGGCCCAGGCTTGGGCCTACTTTGTGCTATTTTTTTGCCATGATCCCTCTTCAAACTCTGCGCGAAATGAGTACTAAGAATGTTTTTGTGATGGCTTGACACCAAAAATGTCTTTACTGCCTGCATCCGGGCCATGATGAGGGGGGATGGAAGGTCTGCTGTGGCTTTTCAAAAAAACCCAAAAAGGATCGCTATAACAGGCTGGGGGCATGGTAAAATCGTGTCATGCTTCCCCCAGGACAGGCCGGTCCCACGATCGAACTCCCTCAGAAAAGAGGTTGAGGTCCTTTGAGGACGCCCTGCCCATGAGGGATCAAAAGGCAAGGCCGCAGCCACTGATCCCACTTAGTTTGCCACTGCTGCGGGCCTGTGTTCGGGAAGGACAAGGTCGCCGATCACATCCACGGTGAGCCTACCGGTGAGGGGCACCCCCTCTAAGAGAAAGTCCTTGACTTCTTCCAAACTCTGCTTGATATCGGCGGACAAGGCGACTAAGGAGAGATCCAAAGTGGGCCCTTCGCTGCCTCCATCGACGCCATAAGCATCAGCGTCTCAACCAGCCAAGACACCACCATCATCATCAACTGCTACAGCCACATCGACTGCTGTTACCACCCCGTTGACGAAGACCCCTGGAAAGGGAACAAAACAAGGGGCTGAAGTGTGCCGGTGCACATCTATACTAGATCCGATGGGGGCGACGACCTGCCGAAGGGCTACTATTGGGACCACAAAGGGGGGCTGGGAGCCTTGTTAGAAGGTGGGGTCACTGCGGGGTAAACACTATCGTCTACCTCTCCAGAAGAGGCGTACCAGCCCAGAGCCCCCTTCTCATTTCTTCTACACCTCAGCCCAGGGACGTTTCGTTGTACATTCTGACTACGCTGCACACGCTGGTATCAGAAATGCAGCAGAAACTGCTGCCCAGGCCCTGCACTGTCTGGAAGTCCTCCAAGGCTGTTTTCCCAAAGCCTTTTTAGGCGCAAACGCAGGTCAAAGGACCCTGCTGGTCCAAAGCGCCAACCGACACCACTACCGCTTCCACCTCTGGCACTGACCCCAAAGGGTGATCCTGCCACACAGACACTGGCACGGATACGGCCGCTTCAGCGACTGACGCCTACGAGATGGATGACTTTGTGCCAGCGGACAGAGAGCCAGCAGATGTGCATGACCCGCACAGTGCCTTTCTGCTGAATGACATCGGCTCCTTCCACTCAAAGATGTCCAGGGCCTCTGAACTTTTTAAACTGGTGCCTGAGGAGACGAGGGTTCCTTTATCAACGTTGCGAATCCAGGTGGAAGATCATGTCCATCGCCTTGTTGGATGATATCTGAGATGAAGGCATAGCGCTGTTGAAGAATCCGAGCAAAGTCCCACCCAAGAGAAGGCTTGAAAAGAAATAGAGTCCCAGACACGGCCCCCAAGTGCCTGAGGTCCCAGCCTTCACCGAACTCTGTAGTCTCAACCGCGGGCAGGAAACGCTCTGCGAACCAGTCGCCTTCGTCCATGGTACCCCAAGACCAGGAGGGGAACAAGCTAGATGTTAGGTGGAAGAGGATTATATGGCTGCCAGCACCATCAAGGCCGCTAATACCCTGGCCATTTTATCCCGCTACGACCGGAAGCTCTGGTATAGGCTGGGCCCTATTTTGGACTTCCTACCTGACAAGAAAGCAGAAGCACTTGAACTGTTCCAGGAGGGAGAAGTGTCCTCAGACCATGGCATTACAGTGGCGGTGGATATCGCGGACGCCGGTTTCCGTCAGATGGGAAGTGGAGTGTCTCTCAGTCGATGGGGTTGGCTGAAAACCACCAACTTCAGGCTGGACTTTCAGTCTAAGGTTTTGGACATGCCATTCGATGGGGAAAACCTGTTTGGCAATGCGATCGTCGAGTCTCTTCAAATAATCAAGACTGACACGAAGACGCCACATTCGCTGGGTACCGTGCAGCAATGTCAGTCGTCCTTTCGTTCCTCAAGGGGTAAACCCGGCAGGTCCTTCAAGGGCTACATTACCCCTTATCAGCCTCCCTGCTCCACGACGG
Source organism: Ambystoma mexicanum (assembly GCF_040938575.1). Taxonomy (NCBI): domain Eukaryota; kingdom Metazoa; phylum Chordata; class Amphibia; order Caudata; family Ambystomatidae; genus Ambystoma; species Ambystoma mexicanum. The sequence goes on from NC_090932.1 coordinate 1,305,446,386, forward strand.
CAGAACCATACAGAGGTCGCTCGCTGGCATACGGCAGCAGAGGACAGCGTCGCCCGCAAGGCAGGGCCTGACACCGAAACTGGCCTGAACCGGCCATGGACTTGGACCCCCATTTATGCACTGCAGTGGGAAGGGCCGGCTGGTGAGGTTCATCAGCGCGTGGAAGACCATCACCACCAACAAATGGGTCCTTGGAGTTCCAATGCAGGTGTCCTCTTATTCCCCCATGTGGCTTGGCAAGAGCAGCACGTGGCGCAGCTGATGCAGGAGGTCCACATCATGGTATAAAAAAAAAAGGCCTGATAGAACCCATCCCCCAGCACCTCTGGGGTGCACTCCAGATACTTTCTGGTCTGAAATAAGACAGGAGGGGGGAGGCCTCCGACGCCTCAACAAGTACTTGAAGTCCCAGAAATTCAGGATGGTCACGTTGCAGCACGTGCTAAGCCAACTGGAGGAAGGTGACTTCCTGGCGTCTCTGGACCTGGAGGATGCTTACTTCCATGTTCTCATCCATCGGAAGCACCGCAGGTTTCTGTGGTTCGTGGTCCAGGGGCAACACTATCAGTTCAAGGTGCTCCCCATCGGCCGGAGATCGGCTCTGAGGGTCTTCATGAAGTATTTGGCTCTGGTGGCAGCGCATCTTTGTTTCGAGGGCATCGACGTCTACCCTTTACCTGGACGATTGGCTAGTTCGATCCCGCTCCCATGCTCTGGCCAGGAACATTAGTTTGCTGATGGATCTGGGATTCTTCATAAACTATCCATAGTCCTGCTTAGAGCCATCATGGAACACTCTGTTTCTGGCAGCCCGACGCAACACAGGGACTTGTCTGCGTCTCCCTCAGAAGAGCGGGTCGTAGCCATCCTAGGGAAGGTGCAGCTACTGTCGTACGCATGGTCAGATAATGTGAGGGCTCTCAAGTCTCTGTTGGACATGATGGCCTCCTGCACCAACCTTGTCCTCCTTTGCAGACTACAGATGAGGCCTCTCCAGGAGTTTCTGGATGCGAGGTGGCTGCAAGTCTCGGGATCCTGGATGGACAAAAATCACCCTCAACGAGGAGTTCCGACAAGCAATACAGTGGCGGGGCATGCGCTCTCATCTCACGCAAGAGGCCCCATTCCAAGTCCTGCCTTACCAGTAGACCGTCACCATGGACGCTTCTTTGGAAGGTTGGGGACCTCACACCAGACAGGTGCACATAGGTCTGGCTGCCAGAAGAAAAGATGCTTCACATCAACATCCTGGAGCTCTGGCCCATCGTCTGGGCCCTCAAGTCCTTCCTGCCATCAGGGAGGGGCAAGGTGGTGAGGATCTTTACAGACAACACCACCATGTTCTACTTCTGGAAGCAGGAAAGAACACGCTCTCCAGGGAGGTCCAGGATCTCTGGGACTGGGATATTCATCAGGACATGTGTCTTGTCCCTTTTCAACTTGAGGGCAAGACAAACACCATTGCAGGCTTGCTCAGCAAGGAGCTGCGTTCTTGCCACGAGTGGGGGCTTCGCCAGGACCAAGTGGATCATCTATTCCACGAATAGGGTGAGCCCCAGATCGATCAACTTTTTCACGACGGCAACTGATTTCTAAGTTTCAGTTGTTTGCCAGCAGGCTCCTGCAGCCCAGGAGCATGTAGGATGCATTCCTATTTCCTGTGGAAGGGACTTTTCCTATATGCTTTTCCTCCGCTCCCACTCCTGCTTTGAGTGATCAACACACATAGTGTTACTTCAGGATGACATTCGTCACGTCGGCGTGGCCGCTGCAAATCTGGTATCCGGACCTGCCAAGTCTGTTGGCGGATCCGTACATTAGGCTGCCACTTCTTCAGGACCTTCTCTACAGAGAAGGAGTGATTCTGAACCATGACCCAGCGTCGCTGACCCACGGCCTGGCTCCTGCAAGCCTAGTTTTTTGACATTATTATTTACCTGCAGAGTGTAAGGACATTTTGGCCAGGGACTCTTCAACGTTAAGGTGCTACGGCCGTAAGTGAAAGCGTTTCTCTGTGTAGTGCCGGGCTCAGAAGATTACCCTTCTGCTTGTCACAGCTGTTAGGGAGAATGCTCATTCAATGGCTAATTTCCCTTACCTATAGAGTCCCCCAGCAGCTTTGCTGGATTTGAAGGGTTTGTTTCTTTTTACCTCCTAAGAGTGAGACTCTTTTTCCCACTCTTAGGCATTTTTGCTATGTGTGCCCTAGGCTATTTTTGTGTTTAATGCTTATGGGATTTTCTCAACCCCATAGGAACCATCTTTATGCACATGTTACGCAGCACCCTCAGTGCAGTGACACAGGGGCGTCGTAGCGACCCCCCCAACATAGACTCCATACCCTGGGACTGACTATCTCCCAAGGCCTGTAAAGTCCCCATTGACTTTACTAGTCAATTTTTTAAGAACTAAACCAGTACAACACATCTTACTATTGAGGTACTGGAAGGGGTTAATAGTTTTTCCCCCTATGTTCATTTTAGAGAATGTACCCTAAAGTACCTCTCTAAAACGTTTCTGGCTGGTGGCAGTGGTTACTACCAAAAATATTCGACTGCAAATATTTCTCTATGGGATTTTCCCATTGTTTGAGGCTACCACTTTTTCTGACAGCCTCTATCATACCGCTGGTGCATTTTAATATCAACTTTGCTCCGGTAGGTTTTATTTGCCAGAACTTTGAAATAATTTCTTTTTCGTGTCTTTCTCTACAATCCTAACCCAGGTCGGGGATCCTTTGTTCATCCTTTTGGCGCCACTGAGTCAGGGGTGGGTCCTTTGTGTGGGAGGGGGAGTAGGACCCCTGGACAGTGTTGCCTCAGCAACTCATGTCGCACTCTATCCTGATAGGCTGGAGGGTCTCCCGCCAAGATGACCACTACGGAACCGAATAGGAGAGAAGCCAAAGACACCTGCAACGACTACCACCATCGGTGAAGCCCTGCTGCGGCGTCTCACCACTTTTCTCCACACGACGAGAGGAGATCTTCATCTGCAAGAACCTTCTTCCCTTGAGCTGGTGGGGCCAACCAGTTTGCACATCGCCTTCCCGAACCTGCTGTGGTCGAATCGCCAGTGCCCCGCCCTTGGAGACCGGATAGCAACGCAGCTATCGACCAGGACCACGATTAAAAGGAGCGTACCTTTTAAGCTTCGTTTGGCAGCACCGCTTTTGGTTTCTTCCCTGAGTATTGCAGTAACTCAAACCTTCCTCCACGACGAGAGCCTCTCTTCCTCTGCTGGATCCCCCGAACTGCAGAAACTACCAGGAACAACCGCCACCACAGGAGCCACTTATTCATTTTCAAGGTACATTGTTCCGCCAGGCTGCCCTTTCTTTGCGGTAGCGCTAAAGGTGTTTTAAATCCTTTACCTACCTGTTGGTTTGGCCGCCCCCCTCTCTTAACATTGTCTGTTCGCTTTCTGCATCCACCTTTTCAACATGGTTAACCAAAGACTTGACTGCAGCTACAAGAACATTTTGCTCTTGCGCCCTTGTCCTGTACCACTAACTCTGGCACAGGCCTACTGACTCTGGTCACATTTGTTAGACCTGCCTTCTCGAGATTGATTCCCAATTCGAACTATGTGGTGCAACCCTTTCTTATAACTACCCTTTCTTTCCCACTGCATAATCATTGTGAAATACCATTTTTTGGTTTTTTTTTGTGTAAGTTCAAAAAATAACTTTACAAAAGACAAGTTGCAGAAAGAAAAGAAGAACAGAGTCACTGCAACTACTCAGGGTGGGGAACCTCAAGATGTTAACATTTTCATGGTATGTTCCAAGATTTTTGTGTTTTGCTCAGTTTTCATTTGAAGTATTGCCTATACTGATGCACTGTCTTGTTGAACTGGTTCACAACTGATGGGAAGTGTTGCTAGGGTGTATAAGAAGCTATTTCTAGATAACTTGTGTGTTTCCTCCCTTGTGAGAAATTGTTAGAGGATCCCTGGTGTGTAGTTGTCACTATGCTGTTTTGCTCGGTTTTCACTCTGGTTCACTTGGTCTACAATTTGTATATAAGGAGTGTGTATATTTTTCTATTTGACTTAATTTAACTTGCTTGATATTTGTGATACATTTACTTTCTTAGAAGTGTATAAAATAAATAAATATATATGTACTTTTTTAACTACAAAGCTTTGGTCAGTGTTTCCTTGTGCCATAGTACAGTAGGCCTATTGTGTAAACCCCGAATACTGCTCATCTCCCTCTTGAGATAAGTCTGACTGCTCAGCCACAGCTACCAACTAAATCTTTGTGGTACAGACTGATACCAAAGGTGATTTATTGCTCTCACCTGTAGTCCTAATCTGGTGTAGTGCTTCCTAAGGGAACTGCACTGGAGTCTGCCTAACAGCCCTGCAGCTCCTTCTATACCTGCTTTCCTTTGCCAAGGCTGGACTGGCTCATGCCTCTATCAAGTTGCACCTGGCCGCCAAATCCTGTTACACCAGGGCATAGGGTAGGCCTTCTCTGTGGTCACACAGACTCGCCAAGGAGTTCCTCAAAGGGCTATTCAGGACTTTTCCGCTGGTGAAGGCTCTTGCCGCGGCTTGGGAGCGCAATGTGGTCTAGTCTAAACTCATGGGGGCGCCCTTTGAGCCGATGTATCCGGCCCCGCTCAAGTTTCTATCTATGGAGTAATCATGGTGATCACCTCAGCCAGGCGGGGAGATCCAGGCCCTGTCGTACAAACAGCCGTACTTGTCCTTCATGCTTCAATGGTGGTACTTGGTGCACACCCACCTTAATGCTGAAGGTGCCGTCAGAGTCCCACCTCAACGAGCCTTTGGTGTTGCCTGTCTTCTTCCCGAATCCATCATCGCCAGCGGAGAGGGCCTTGCATTCGCTAGACGTTGCTCGTGCCTTGAGGTTTTACGCAAGAGTTTTCCATAGAAGACTTCTCAGCTGTTTGCCATTTTTGGACCTGTGAATTACGGAAAGGCCTTGTCGAAGGCGTCCATCTCCAGGTGGCTCTCCGGCTGCATCATGCACTGTCATTGACTGGCTAGCGGGCCGCTGCCGTGCCGGCCGAGAGCCGATTCCACCAGAGCCATTGAAACAATGACAGCGCTTCTCTGGTGTGCCCCTGCTCGACATCTGCAGGGCTGCTACGTGGAGGTCCAGGCACACCTTGACGAGGTTCTACTGCGTTGCAGGGATTCCAGGAAGGAGTCCTGAGTTGGCCAAGCGGTGCTATGCAACCTGTTCATTTGAGGTGAGGGTTTATTGCTTCGGTTGAGCCTTGCCACCTCCTGTGGTTGTGCATATGTACTTCTGTGTAATAGTTATTCAATGGGCATGTGAATCCATGCCAGACCCCATTCTGGAGAAGGTTTAAATTACTTACCTGTAACTATTGTTCACATGCAAACCCTCCCTCCTTCCCCTCTGTGGCTCTTCCTGGTTCATACTGCCACTTTACATGCTTTTCAAATCTAAATATGGCCTTCAGGGGTGCAGTTTAGGGAGAGGTCAGTCATTGGATGGGGGCAGTATGACCCAGAGGAAAGTGATTGGTTTAGAGGAGAAATGCAGTTTTTAAAGCAAAACTGTTTTTTCTTTTACCGAGGATTCCCAGCCTGACGGGCAGTATTCATGAGCATGTGAATCCATGCCAGACCCATTCTGGAGAACAATAGTTACAGGTAAGTAACTTAAACCATGATTCACAAGCTTGCATTGGAAGATTCCATGTTGGTGGTCTGGGCCTAGTTCTCAGAATCCGAATTTAAGAAATGCTAAATTTAGAAATGTCCCATAAATGCTGAATGCTTTATCAACATCCAGGGTCCATAAAATAAGTGGTTTATTACAATCGAAGAAGTGGTCACTCCCTCTCTGTGCCAGATCTGTATACATTATGCTAGCAAGCTGTAGATCGCTCCAGCTCATGGCTTTTGCATGTCAGAACAACTATTAAGCCTTCTTCCTCCAGGCTATTTGCTCTAGTAGTAATTGTGTTATTATAGTGGTTTGGGGAGTTTTCATGCTCAACTAAGCTCAGTGGCAGACCGCAATTGCACAACTCTATCTTCTAGAGAAAAATCAGCACATAACTGTACCATCTGGTGGGCCCCTTACCCCCCCCTCACTATCCAAGGGGTCTTTTCGATGTTGCCCACGAGCCCAGCATCACCGACTTTTGGCAGCATCCTTTCCAACTCCAGTATCACCCTGAAAGGCTTACCTGAGAGTGTACTGTTGGGGAGTCTACATGTTGCTGAAAGTGATATGGCATATCTGAGCTTGTGGGCAAAATAGCGCGTCTGTGCGCATGCTGGTTGGTATTGTGGGTTGTCCTGTCCTGGTGGGCAATACTTGGGAGTCTTTGCTGGTGGGCAGTCACTATTTGTGTGGGGGACATTTAATAGTGGGTGCTGGTGCATTTGTTGCAGAAAGGTTGAGGACATTTATCATGGAGCAGGGGCTGATGGGTGGCTGGGGTTGCTGCTGGGAAGTGTGTGTGGTGTTGGGAAATAGTCAAGTGGGAATATGAGCAGTGTTAGTGGGCCGTAGGATAGAGTCTGTGATAGGGAGGCAGTGCTTGTTTTCAGATTTGGTTGGGGTGTCTGCTTGGGGCCGTATGCTGGTGGGCAATATGTACGTTTTGCCGAATGATTCGTGCTCCTAAGTGCTGTAATAACAGGTGTTATCCCATTTAATTGGACACAATTTGATCTTGAAATTAAGAACGGCTGAGTCGGTCCTGCCACAGGACTGAGCCTTCAGAGTGAAACCTGGCCCAGTTTGATACACAAACACTTTACTCCTGAGATATCAATCATTTTGCTGCATCTCAAAACTTTGCCCCTGTCAATGAGGATTGACCCTGAGGGTCATTGAGGTAGTTTCTCTACCTAGTCCTAACCATGCCTCCATTTCTGTTTAAATTCCACTGTACTTGATAAAGAAAATGAATTCCAGAAAATATGTTCATTTGGAAATTGTGCATTAAACTCATTTATTTTATTGGTCACTTGTTAGGCGCTTATACAATTATCAAAACTGTTTCAAAGCGCCCACAGGGCAAATGGGGTGGAGACAGGGGAAGAGACACAATGAATTACAGCAAGGATAAATAATTGAATTAATACTAGAAACAAATGAGTATAATGGGAAGGGGAAGACAAACCTGCTATGGCTTGAGTGTTAAGAACATGCAAGTGCAGAGGAGGAAGGGGTGAGGGATAGGTGCTTTGATGCTCATGGAGAAGTGCTCAGGGTAAGTGAGAGGAGAAGAACATAAGTGCGACCACCTGTAAGAAGGGTGAACCCAAGTAAGTGCAGTAGAAAGACAGCGGCTGTGATGAGAGATGTGAGGGGGGTGGTCAAGGCCCTGAGGACAAATAAGTGCCCTGCACATCAGTCGCGCTGCTGTAAGATTAGCAGGGAAGAGGGGAGGAGAAGGAAGAGGTAAAGAGAAAGGTCTTGAGGCTTATCTGGAACTTAAGGAAGTCATGCTCAAGACGCAGAGGGAGAGGGAGGCTGTTCCACAGGAGGGAGCCAGCCGAGGAAAGTTATCGCCCACCAGCTGTCTATCAAAGCTCTTAACATGCAGGTAGTTGGTGCCAGAGGAACAGGGGAGTATTTGGTCCGGAAGCATTGAAGATAGTGGTCCCTGGCCCCACTGAAATAAAGATTACGCTACTAAAAATAAAATAATCAATACTAAAGACCCTTCAAGACGATCTAGCTGCCAGATTTGCCCCTGCAGCTCCCCACTCAACTTGTGTCCTTTTGATGCCAACTGAAGCCCTCTGAACCCTCGGTCTTGACTGCCTGTCATTGCCTTCCACCTTTCCAGGACCAGGCAATCTTTCATTTTTTTTTTACCACTTTCCAGTAGAACTTGGAGCGTGTAAACCACACTTATTTGTTTAAGCTGGTAATGGAGCCCAATAAATATGCTTATATACGAACACTGGATAATTATACAAAATATGCTGTGCTTAATGCAAGGTCCGTGGTCCTACATGATCTAATTATTTGGAAAAGTTGAATTTCCTGGGCTTGGTAGAAGCCTAGATATTCATTAGCAACATCTGCTTTATTATGTATGTAGTACCACTCCACCCATTTTAAAAGGATCTCCCTCACCCTAATTGGTAAAAGGCCAGGGTGGGGTATAGCCTTAAAACGACTTTATCACCTGAATGATTGCTACCCTTCTATTAGGAACCAAGTACCTACTGACCAAATTCATCCAATCAAATTGTACACTTATTGTTATGCTTCCGATATATAGGCCATTGAACTCTAAACATATGCTTGTTTATTCATTAACTGGATCCGTAGCGGACCTGTGAATTTCCTAATTTGTTAGTATTGGGAAATATAATTTCTGGTGTAAGGTGACGGCCAACGCCAGCACGGGAGACCTTATTAACTCCAAGGATGACTTGGGTATGACATCACTAATCCAGGTTTCTACACATTTAGAGGACCACACTCTGGATGAAATGTTAATTTCCAGCCCTATGATAGTGACAGGCTGGGGTCTTCAACTCTCTTCGTCTGATCACTGTTTTTCCTCTTCCTTTTCCTTCACTTAACACTTCTAATCTGTCCTCTAACGAGGATGTTCACCCCTTTACTATATGCCTCTGGAACGTGCTGACTGATATTTGTACCTCTGTCACAATCCATCAGAAATTCTAATATTCTTGGTGTCTATACCTACTGATATTATTGACTTCAATGGACCTTTAGATGCCAGCAAATCTAAAACGAGAGCATTTCAACGTAAGTGTTTTTCAATGGACCGAGCTGCACAATGGAAACCCCTAGGAAGCTGGAAAGAAAATGGTGCTTTTCCTATAAAGGATGAAAATTTCCATAAACACATGATTATGTAGAAATCTGGGTATCTATTCGCCCAAAAACTTGTTCGCTGATGGAATATTCTCTGCACTCAATTTAACAAAAGAGCTTGCCAAAATTCTTATCAAATTGGGAAACCTACAACTCCTGAAAACCACAATAAGGTCTTCACAATTGATATTAGATAGCTTAGTTAATTACTTAATTTAAAAAAATCTACGGGGTCAGAATGGACCTCACTGGGCTCAAATCCAGTGGAAATTCTGAGCAGCCAAGATCCACCTTTGATTCAATTTCTGGTTTCTGCAAAATGCTTAGGGTACCTTTTTGTACTCTGTTCCCACTAATGTTTTTAAAGACGTTTCCCTTGTGTATAGATCTGACAAATTGAAATTATTTCACCCTCCTGGAAACTAGGAATAGTGCCAGAATCTTGGAAATGAGCCGTGGTTTGTCCACTGAGAAAAAAATCCTCAGTGGATCCTGATGAGATGAGTAACTTGAGGCCAACACCTCAATTATATTTCCTGGTGAAACAAATAGAATGTGCCATCAATTAACAGATGCAAATATTTATTGAAGAGCACAGTCTCCTGGATACATTTCAGTTAGATTTTAGAACCGGCTGTAGTACTGAAATAGTCACCACAGCTATTTTGATCAGCTGAGAATGAAGGTTCACTGTGGCAGAACCAGTGTCTTCATATTGCCGTAACATTTGGAATCTTTCAACACTGTGACTAGCCTGTCCTGCTGGACTATTTGAAGTCCTTGGGACAGAGTGGCACAGTGTTCAATTGAGTATTTCATGTCAAACCACAAGCAGTGGAATGATCTCCTTTTATTTCTACCTTAACATTGATACATTGTGGATTGGCACCCTTCTTTTCAACTTGCACATATTCCGCTAGCCCGTTTGATAAGGGCAAAAAGCTTATTTTTACTGACGTACACTGACAGACATTTTGGTGAAACTGGCAGGCAATAGATTTTACAGTAAGTCAACTAAAGGACTGTCTTTTGTCAATAAACTGAAAATGTCCTAAAGATCATCACCTGTAAAATGGGGATTGCCAAAGTTAATGACCTATAAATCCTTGAAATTGTGTTTTCTGGCCTGAATCCTTTGGTCGCTGTCTGGCGCAGTACCAGTCCTTAATTTGGGTATCCTAATGGATGCAGAACTAATCATAGAGGCTTGAGTCTCCTCAGTGGTAAAGTCTTCTTTCTTTTATCTAAAGCAATTACAATACTTTCTGCCACTGCTCATGTTTCCTCATTAAGGTGTTGGCATCAATACTTTAACCTCTTCAAGTCTCAATTTTAGCACGGATATGGAGTTGGGCATCTCAGCTAAGCTGCTGTGCCATTTGCAAAGGGTTCAGATGGCGGCACAGATTTTAGCACATTTCCCTTGTTTCGGCTTCCATACACTGGCTCCCAGTCTCCTTGTCGTGTGGATTTCCGATCTTTGTTTGGAACATAAATCTCTACACGGTCATGCACTGACTGCTCTCATACAGAGTATGGTGTCTATGTACCTAACAGACAGTGCAGATCAGCCTTCATGGTAAAGGGGAAGTTCTGAACGGCTCAAATGGGGGCGAATGCTCATCAGTTTTGGCAGCAAAGCGGTGGATTCGACTGCCAGAAGCATTACGTATTGAAGCCAATCACTTACACTTTAGGTGGAAATTCAAAAGCCTGGTGCGTACATTTGCTGGTTTCTCCAATTTCAGAATTAATCAGTAAGCCCAGAGCTTGGGGGGGGATAGGAGGGGCATTACTGCTTCAGGAAAAAGCCCCAGGGCCCATAGTTACAAGCCTGAGAGAAGCAAGGGCTTAACGCAGGACCTGGCGCAATACCTGAAGCAGGAATGCGCTCCTAGCAAGGGGCTTATTGCTATGAATAGAATACCCCAGCCCGTTGGACCGGGGTAGTAATAGAATCTTTTTGGAAGTTGTGAAACCCCATCAGTGTTTCACAACTGAAAAGAAAAGGAAAAAAGAAGTATGGGCACCATGAAATGGGGCAGATCAAATGCGCCAGGAACCCTACTGTCCCCAGCGCAGGAATAGTAAGGATAAGATAAGTGGGGCGGGAGGGGCAGGGTGTGAAATCTTTGGCAAAGCAGGGTGAAGGATGTTGTGGGGGGGGGGGGCACTTGTTCCCTGGCAGGGGAGATGGGTGGCCTCCAGCCCTAAGGAGGCTCAGAGAGGCGGGATTAACGTACAGTAATGTGTCCGCTCTGAGCATCCCCATTGCTGAGAGGACAAAGCCACAGCCCCGCCGGGTACCAATACATCTTAATCTCTTTAATGACATCTTGATGCCTTCAGGTGTAGTGTTTGTGCTCAATAAATCCCTATACATAAAATAACATAAATTACAAGTTAAAAGGTAACTTTAGCACATAGATATATCTTTATACGACACACCACCTCAACATACAAAGCAAACATACAACACATTCTAAAAATGCTCAGTACCATTTCAATAATTCCTAATTGTAATTAAGTGGTATGTTAAATTGCCTGAAAACATACACCCAAACTTATTAAAATCACTACCTCACAGCATATACTCCATCTTACCTCCACATTTTATACCAAATGGCAAACATGCACAAGCAAAGTACAAACATGCACACACAGAACTGCAATATACATACAAGACAAAGAATACTATTTGCACATTCACATTTTAAAGACCATCCAAAACAAGATGGTAAGTTAAGGTGTCAACAAATTTGCTTTTAATGTTGGTTTTAGTTGGTTATATTGTTCAATAATTCATTGAACCTTAGTTTTGCCATTTATAAAGTTTAAAGATGTTATCTTACTTGCTATATTTGTCTCTGTGCTGTATGTTTCAATACTACTTTTGTTTCTAGACTTAATTGCATGTTTCTTCAAATGCTATGTTTGTACCAATGTTATATTTGCTTTAATCCTATGTTTTGGTGCCAAGTAGTGTTGTCTACTGTAAGTTAGTGTTTTGTACTGTGATGAAATGTATGTTAGTGAAATACTTAATTTGCACAGCGCTTGTACTGTACATCAACGTTGGCATGCCCAACCTTTATATACCTTGTTTTGTTCATTTGGACTACATTCACCTTAAAGGGGTAGTTCGGTCTGAAATGTTATTGGCCCAATTGATCGGGCATGTATTTTGGAGCATATACCAATCGTTCATAAAAAAAAAGATTCCAATGAAATTTACTTGAGTTTTTCTCGCTTTAACACATGTGAAAACGACGGGTCAGATACTGCCCTTTTTGGCTATTCTTATCCGGTAATCCATTGCCCTAAATTCAAGTGCCCTTGCGGCACTAACTCCGATCACACACCCCCAATGCTGACATCACTAGACGCTCTTGATGAGCTCCACCTATTTTAATGTTAGTGAGCAGCGTAGCCAAACGTACCCTGTCATCACCAATGTCATAACGTTATCTAGCGCAGAACCAGGAAAATAAACACATCCACAAAAGAGGCAAAACTTTTGTTTCTTTACACAAAAATGATAAAAACTGTTCATTTTGAAGAAAACCGCAATAGTCTAGAACCTAATAAGTACTTTTTATTTTGACATAACGCTGAAAAGAAGTAATTAAGTCATTGAAAACATGGGTAACTTTTTCCAATAGAAGTTATAGTTAGTTTAACTGGGAACAGTGAACTTATAATGCATATTCCGTTTTTTGATCGACTAATTAGTCTTTGCATTCTTCACAGAAAATTATTTTCCATCACCGATTTCTGATTGGCGGACATGGCGTTCCATTACAGAGAAGAAATTAGTGGGTTAAATTTCAAATGCTGCACTTTCCCATCTGCACGTTTTCAGAACCTATAGGCTGCCATGTTGCTTCTTATTACTGCAACCGCAAAAGGACAGATTGGTGTCTGGCGATCGTCCCAGATAATGGTTATCATAGATGCGTTGTTGATGATTATTGTCCAATTACGGTTGAAGAAGCCATTGACCGGTAAACTGTACCCATGACAGGCGCACATTGGTACAATATAACTATGTTAAATCGAGAATTCAAGAATATATTTCAGTACCCAATTTAGAATTGTATATACACAGTACATATTTATGTTAACTAACACGTACAATGTCTATTATTTACATCAAATTGAACATTCATCCGTCACAATGTTAATCATGTAGCATAGAGCACACTTGCCATCCTTACTTGCATAAATATTATTTAAAACTTTGCTTACATTGTGTCTTGTGTTTCCAATCTCCCTATGTGACAGACGACCAACCGCTTCGAAAGACAGATCTCAGTAATATTTATTTGTTTATTGTATTTGGATATACGCCCAAACCCTGGGGTATCATGGTGTAGGTTACAAGGAAGCTTACAGACGGGAAGGGCGCCTACTATGAGGAGCTCTGTTTTTTTTCTCCATTTAGGCATAAGCTGTTAGTCGCCATCCAGTTCTGGATCAATGAGTATATTTTGTTGACACAGATGGTGTCTTGTTCGATGTTACCTGTGATGGGGATAAGTATATGCGTATCATCCGCAAAGTTGGTATAAATTACTCCCATGGCATCAAGGGCAGCGAACAGTAGCTTAGGTTATGTATTATAGAGCGTAGGAGAAAGGCATGAACCCTGCGGGACGCTCAATGGTACGGTTATGGGATCAGCTGCTTCATTACTGATGGCTACTCTGGATGTGCGGTCTGACAAGAAGGATTTAATACAGGAGGGTGCTTCCTTGGAAAAATGGAAGTTGTTTGCTAGAGTTAGGCAAAGTTTGATATGGTCCACTAAATCAAATGCCGCCGATAGGTCAAGTATTAGAAGGATACATAGATTGCCTGTGTCTCTGATATCGTCCATTTGGTTTTTTAAGTCCAATAGGGCTGTCTCCGTACTATGTCTAGGGTGAAAGCTGGATTGTCTGTCTCCTAGCAGGTGGTTGTTTTCGAAGTGGGAATAGACTTGGGTATAAGCTATTTTGTCAAGGACTTTAAGGAGAAAGGGAACTGTGGTGATTGGTCGCTAGTTGGTGGTGATGGTGGGGTCTAAAGTGAGTTTCTTAAGAAGTGGTGTTACCCAGGCTTCTTTGATGTTGGCGGGTATGTGATTGGCGCTAAAAGAGGCATTAATGAAATTAGTGATGAAATTAGAATAGAAACTTCACTTTCCTACATTAGCTTTGAATACAGTGAATCTTATCAATTCTTTGTGGATATTCAACACATTTTGTCCTTCATATTGTTAGTGCACTGGATTTAAGGACACATTACAATGCAACTCTTCATCCAGCGTTCACAGCGTCTGAGAGAGAGTTTCGTTCTCCAGCATGGGTTCTGGCATGGATTCACATGCTCATGAATATTCCCCGTCGTCAGGCTGGGAATCCTCGGTATAGAAAAAAATCAGTATCAGTTTCATTTCTGATCTGTCTTTCTTAGAAGTAACCAATCACTGGTCTCTGGGTCATACTGCCCCCAGCCAATGACTACCCTCTCCCTAAGCCCCGCCTCTGGTAGCCATCCTCAGATTTTTACCGCACGTTCAAGTGTTGGGAGTCCTCGTGCTGTAGCTCTCGAGCTTTTGCTGCGTTTTCGCACTTTTTCAGGAAATTTTTCTCATTTTTCGGTTAAATAGAGCCTCAAGATCCACCATTTCTACATCCGATCAACAGGCATCCGTTTCGGAGTTTTCTACGCCCCTCAAGGGTGAAGATTTCGTCGAGTTACGCTTTTGGAGGATTCCAGAAGTTCCGAGGCCTACCCCAGACATGGCCCAGGAGAAAGGAAGCTCGACGCCCGGGAAGCTGTTCAGGACCTGCCCTGAATGCCAGCTTCAGAATGTTTTCAAGGAGGACGAGCATTCGTTATGCCTCTACTGTCTCCATGAGGACAAGACGCACAAGGAGAAGGACTGTGCGTTTTGTGGTAACATGTCGGAGCGGACCATGAAGGATCGCCACCTCCGTCTCGCCAACTGGCTGGAAGGGTAGAGCCCGTCAGGCGAGAAGAAGAAAAAGAAGTCAGCGCGGTCTTCTAAGTCCTGTGAGGGTGCCCCGGCGACGGGGGCCCAACAAAAGGCTAAGCACGGCGAGTCCGCGGGCACCGGGAGCGCCGAAACGGTCAGGCTCCTTGGCTGCCAGGCAGGGCGCATCCTCCCCGGCGCCATCAACCACGAGCCAACGCTCTGGCTCGGGTAAGAGGAAGTCCGAGAACCCGGCGAAGCTTCTGGAAAGGCCCCGGTTGATCTCGAAGATTCCGACAGAGGGGGAGCGAGGCTTGGACACTCCCCCCAAGGTGAAGGCCCCAGGCGTCCAGAAGGTGATGATGGCCTTAATTCACCCTGCCAAGACCTTGATTGAGGATGTCGCCGTGCCCCTGGCTCAGCCTGTGGAGGCTACACCAGTGGAGGCGCCCTCAGGACCCAGAGTCTCCCTGCCACCGCGGAGGGAGTCGTCTTTCAGGCCCATTGAGAAGACCCCCATGAAGTCCTCGTTGGAAAAGTTGGGGGAGGGGCTGGTGGCCATCGTGGATACAGACACGACCTCTGAAGAAGAGTTCATCGAAGTCGTGGAAGAGGCCCAGCCCATCGGGAGGGATCCCGACGAGAGCAACGGTGTCGCCGACAAGGCTCCTCAAGAGCCCTCGCGCCCGTCGTTTCCGGTGCCGCAGGACACCTCGGCGGCCATTTTGTCAGCGATTCAGTCCTTATGCTCGGAGATGAGGACAAGGTTGCCCCTTCCCCCAACGAAGGTACCTGAGCCAGACCCGACGGGGGAACCTGTCATGATGCCTACCCCCGGAGCACCAGACCAGGCCCAGCACCCCCGGAAGCAGGCATCATGCCCTCGGGTAAAAGCCCAGCGGCCCCTTATAGGGGCTCTTTGGACTCAGTCCTGGCACCTTTGGCGCCAGGCTCATGTTGGACATCAGTCCTGGCGCCATAGGCGCCAGGCTCATAAAGGGAGGTGTTTTCTGCACTTACCTGATGCAGACCATGCTGCACGCTTCAGGCCTCCCTGAGACCTGAAAGGGACTATTTTTTCATAGGGACTATTTTTTTCACTCGGGCGTGGCCAGGGAAGGATACATACCTAGTTGGGGAAGGATACATACCTGGGACTTCTTTGGAGGCTATTTAAGCCGCGCCCAGACAGCAGCTCATGCTTCGCGTTGTTCTGCTTCCTGCAGCTTAACGCTCACCGTGTCTGCTCCTGCTCCTGGACTCCAGCCACGCCCGCCTCGAACCTGCAAGACCTGCAAGGAAGGAAGAGAAGAGAAAGGTGAAAACCAAGCACTATTTCAAACTTCTTACCTGCATCCGGAATCTTCTCGCCAGCATCCCTGAAGAAAGACTTCCATTTAAAAGCATCCTGTTGCTCGCTGCAGCGCCACGCTTCACTCACCTGTCTTCGAGACATCTCCTGGCTCCATCGCGGCTGTCGGCATCGGACGCCACATCTCTGCACCTAGGGGAGAGAGCAAGAAACAAAAGGGTGAGCAGAAGGAACACAGAAGGAAAGCCTGATTAACAGCCATAATACTTACCGGCTTTTCTTCCACATTTCGGGTCGGCGCCGCCCCGTTGGCAGGTACCGTACCCTGGCCCCTATGGGGAAAGGACAAGAGACATTTCTGGGGAATGATAATGACATTTAGAGGGATCGCCCTCATCACTACTCACCTCGGAGGTTTAACCCCTCGACGCATCGCCTTCATTCTGCACCTGAAATAAAGGACAGATCACAGGTTAGAAAGACAACATAAAGGGGGCCTCACTTGAACTTTGAACTTTCATACTTACGGCGCATCGCTCAGGAAAGTAAAGTGGATTTTGCCAGCGCCATTCTGAAAACCAGTGAAGTAACTGGACGAACGCGCGCCCCTGCACCAGAAGCAGGATGGAGAGTTCATCCTTCCAAACCATAAGGTGAGCTTAAACCGGGGTTTGGAGGAAGTTAGAGAGGAACGAAGGGGGAAAGGGGGGAGCTAGCACACTATTCTGCAGACTGTTAATCCCCTTTCTCATCTGCAGAAGGATATTCCTACGGGCCAGGTAAGCACGATTTGGAGGTCCTGTCCAATCGGTGTTCCGGGTCCTGCGCATCACGCTAGAAGAGGCCACAGCAATCCAGACTAGACCAGCGCCCCAGTGGGAACCAGGTGAGCGTTACAGAACCGGAGCCAGAACCTTCGGAGAGTCCACCGCATAAGAGGAGCAGGACGCATCCTACGCCACCTCTCCCACCTCTGCGGCCTGCTCTGCCTTCCCCCCGGTCTACTACCCATGGGGATGATACAGGCACGGACACGGCTACGACAGGTACAGATGACGACGGTGGCGACGACGGGACGTGTCCCCCGTCGCCCCCTGCTCGGGCGTCCCCTCCCGACGAAATTGGATCCTTTCATGCCATGATTTCCAGGGCATCAGAGCTTTTCCAGCTCTGCCCAGAAGAAAAGAAGAAAGAAGGGTTCCTTTACCAACGGCGCGAGGCTAAAAGGAAGACGATCCTCGCCGTACCGCTTCTTGATGACATCTGGGATGAGGGGCTCGCCCTCCTCAAGAACCCTGCCATGGCGCCGGCAAAGAGGGACCGGTACGAGAAGAAGTACCGGGTCCCCGACGCTGCCCCCTTGTGCCTTCGGGCACAAACTACCCCGGATTCGGTCGTCTCGGCGGCGGCAAGGAAGAAAGCTGGGGGGGGCATCGGCCTCGACATGAACTTCCCCGCCGGACGGCGAGGGCAGGAAGTTGGACACGATGGGACAATGGATCATCTCATCCGCAGCGACGACTATCAAGGCGGCCAACGCCCTGGCTATCGTAGCCCGCTACGACAGGGAGTTGTGGTTCGAAATCGCCTCTCTGTTAGACTTCCTTCCGGACGCCAAAAGGACTGAGGCCTTTGAAATCCTACAGGAGGGGGAAATTGCTTCGGACCACGCCATCACGGTGGCAACGGACATCGCCGACACCGGTTTCCGTCAGTTGGGCAACAGCGTTTGCTTGAGACGATGAGGATGGCTCAAGGCCACGGATTTCTGCCAGGACGTACAAACCAAGGTTTTGGACATGCCCTTCGACGGGAACAACCTGTTTGGGAAGGCGGTTGATGAGTCCCTTCAGGCCATCTAGACAGACACAGAGACTGCCCGGGCACTGGGAGTGCTCCAACGACGACGGCCGTCCTTTCGGAGCTCCGGAGGCAGACAAGGTGCCTCCAAGGGATCCGGCAGTGGCTCCTCTACTTACCGCCAAGCGGCAAGATCTTCGTCCCAGGAAGCCTACAGTGGACGCGGCAAGTCAGGTGGTGCCTGTCGTCGTCGACAAGGAGGTCAAGGCGGCCTCCAAACAAGATTGAACCGATCGTGGGGTCGGGCCCCAGCCGAAGCACCCCGGTGGGAGGCCGGCTGGCGCGGTTCGTCAGCATGTGGGAGTCCATCTCCACCGACCGTTGGGTGCTGGACGCCCTGGCCCAAGGGCACGCCCTCGAGTTTCAGAAGAAGTGCCCTCGCGTTCCACCCGTGGCCAGGAAGGAAAGTCATGTCCCTCAACTACTGTTGGAAGTAAGGGCGATGCTCAAGAAGGGTGCCATCGAGCTCGTCCCAAAGAGGCTTCGGGGCTCCGGAGTTTACTCAAGGTACTTCCTCGTAAAAAAGAAGACAGGAGGATCGTGCCCCATCCTGGACCTACGACGACTGAACAAGTACATCAAGGCACAGAAGTTCCATATGGTCACCCTCCAGCATGTGCTGGGACAGCTGGAGGAGGGCGATTTCCTGTCGTCGTTGGACTTGGAGGATGCGTACTTCCACATCCCCATTCTAAAAAGACACAAAGTTCCTCAGGTTCGTGGTCCAAGGGCGGCACTACCAGTTCAAGGCCCTCCCGTTCGGATTGAAGTCGGCACCCAGGGAGTTCACCAAGTGCCTCGCACCGGTGGCGGCGTGGCTGCGCCTACAGGAGATCCACGTCTACCCCTACCTGGACGACTGGCTCATCCGGGCAAGGACAAGGGAGCTCGCCGTGGAGCACACTGCGAAGACCAGACCTGGGATTCTCCATCAACTTTCCAAAATCCCACCTGGTTCCGTCGCAAGTCGCCCTGTTTCTGGGAGCCAAGCTTGACACAGTGGCGCGGCTGGCCTCGCCGTCGGAGGAAAGGACCAGGACCATTCTGGGCAAGGTGCAGTGTCTGCTGGCCACGGACATGGCCAGGGTAAGATCCATCAAGTCCCTCCTCGGGATGATGTCGTCCTGCATTTATCTGGTGCGCCTTTGCAGGCTTCGGATGAGACCCTTACAGGAGTTTGACGCCCGCTGGATCCAGTCGACGGCAGCTTCGAAGACAGGATCCCTCTCAACGAGACGTTCCGTCAGGCGATCCGGTGGTGGAGTACCCGCTCCCATCTGTCTGCGGGCACAGACTTTCAGACCCCAGCTCACCAGGTGACGGTGACGACGGACGCCTCCCTGGAAGGTTGGGGTGCACACTCCGGAGATCTTCACGCGAGAGGCCTTTGTCTCCCGGAGGAGAAGTCTCTCCACATCAACATCTTGGAGCTCCGCGCGGTGTTCTGTGCCCTCAGGTCCTGTCTTCCGCCCCTCAAGGGCAAGGTGGTGAGGATCTTCACGACAACACCACCACGATGTTCTACATCCGGAAGGAGGGCGGAACCAGGTCCTCGGCCCTATCCAAGGAAGCCCTGGATCTGTGGCATTGGGCCGTCACCCAAGGGATGTTTCTGGTGCCTCTTCAGCTGGCAGGAATAAAAAACACGATCGCCGACTCACTCAGCAGGGAGCTGCGCTCGTGCCACGAGTGGGAACTACGCCAGGATCAAGTGTATCGACTCTTCCGATGATGGGGCGAACCCCAAATCGATCTCTTCGCGATGAATTCCAAGGGCCGGAGGATCGCCAGCAGGTTTCCCAGCCGAGGAGCATGGGCGATGCTTTCTCTTTCCCCTGCGGCGGCCTATTTCTTTATGCGTTCCCTCCGCTGCCATTGCTGCTCCGGCTCATCAACCAGCTCAAGAGGTCCCGGTGCAGGATGATCCTCGTCGCACCGGCATGGCCGAGGCAGATCTGGTTCCCGGACCTTCTGGACTTGTCAACGTCCCCACCAGTCAAGCTGCCGACAGACGCAGACCTTCTCTCCAGAGAAGGAGGCGCCATTCTTCACCACAACCCGGAGTCGCTGAACTTGCAGGCCTGGCTCCTGCAGCACTAGAGTTTGGAGGTTACGACATCCCAGCTGATTGCAGAGAGGTTCTTGCAAAGGCCAGGGCGTCCTCAACTCTCAAGTGCTACGGACATAAATGGAAGAGGTTCTCTGTCTGGTACCGTGCACAGAAGATTAACCCTCTGCGGATTACGGCCCCTCAAGTACTGCTGTACCTACTGTCGCTGGCCGAAGCTGGACTGGCTCACGCCTCCATCAAAATACATCTGGCTGCAATCTCCCGATATACCAGGACGACGGGACGGGCGTCCCTGTGGTCTCATCACCTGGTGAAAGAATTCATGAAGGGGCTATTCCGATCATTCCCGCCGGGGAAGGCTCCTGCCCCGGCGTGGGAGCTTAATGTGGTACTGACCAAGCTCATGGGGGGCCCCATTCGAGCCTATGCATTCGGCGCCTTTGAAGTTCCTGTCGTGGAAGACAGCTTTCCTCGTAGCCATCACCTGCGCACGGCGAGTGGGAGAGATCCAGGGCCTATCTTGCAAGCCTCCATACTTGACTTTTCATGACACGAGGGTGGTGCTGAAGACACACCCATCCTTTATGCCCAAGGTGCCGTCGGACTTCCACCTCAACAAGCCCTTGGTGTTGCCAGTTTTCTTCCCGTCGCCTTCGTCGCCGGCTGAGAGGACTTTGCACTCGCTGGATGTAGCTAGAACGCTGAAGTTCTACGTGGACCGCACGAAGAGTTTTCGGAAGACGTCACAACTGTTTGTGAACTTTGGGACTGTGAATCAAGGGAAGGCTCTCTCGAAGGCTTCCATTTCCAGATGGCTGTCCGGCTCTCCGGCTGCATCATGCACTGTCACCGCTTGGCAAACCGACAGCTGCCCGGCCGTCCGAGGGCCCATTCGACAAGAGCGATCGCTGCTACCACGGCGTTCCTGTCTGGTGTGCCCCTGCTGGACATCTGCAGGGCTGTGACGTGGAGATCGACGCACACCTTCACAAGATTCTACTGCGTCGATCGGGACTCCAGGGAGGAGTCCAGGGTCGGCCAAGCAGTGCTGCGCAACCTGTTCGCTTAAGGTGAGCCTGGTGAGGAGGTAAGAGTTGCTTAATGTTGAGTTGTTGTATTGCTTAATGTTCAGCCTGTTGCCACCACCCGTGGTTGTGCATGTGTGTACTGCTATGTATTCTCTTATTCATGAGCATGTGAATCCATGCCAGACCCCATGCTGGAGAAGGAACAAGTTACTTACCTGTAACTGTTGTTCTCCAGCATGGGTCAGGCATGGATTCACATGCGAACCCTCCCGCCTACCCCTCTGCAGCTCTTCACTTGGTCATACTGCCACTTTACGTGCTACCAAATCTGAGGATGGCTGCCGGAGGCGGGGCTTAGGGAGAGGGCAGTCATTGGCTGGGGGCAGTATGACCCAGAGACCAGTGATTGGTTACTACTAAGAAAGACAGATCAGAAACGAAACTGATACTGATTTTTTTCTATACCGAGGATTCCCGGCCTGATGACGGGGAATATTCATGAGCATGTGAATCCATGCCAGACCCATGCTGGAGAACAACAGTTACAGGTAAGTAACTTGTTCCTTTTGGGAACACATGCCCCAAAAATGAAAAATTTTGATGGCAAGCTGTGCAGTGAAAAACAAAAAAATCTTTCAAGTATTCCACATATGAAAATATTTACTTCCATTTGAATGGTATCAACGCGCCTGGTCCCACACCATTTACGTATTCTTTCAAGGATGAACCTAGGCGAGGTGCAGACAGGCTTGGATGTCTCTATACTCCAATAGGGCAATGCCTGAAAAGGAAAAGCCAAATTAATAGTGTGGGGCAGTTTTTTGGGCCAAAGTGTGTCAATTCTTTTCTGAAATAAACAGAATTCGAACGCACATCAGGAAAACAGGCTTTTGCACATTGAACCCAATACGACGACTTCAGCAATTCTGTCAATTAGTTAAATAATTTCACTGTTGGGACTGCAACTTATTTCAATAGTACTCAATGCACCTAGTACCCAACACCTGATAAGTAGCTATTTATTACCCACCATCAATCAAATTGATTTCTGCATTGATGCAGGCGAACCTGGTTGTCCTCTACATGTGGTCCTCCACAGTAAGATGTAAATGTGCAAAGGCCACAGGCGCATGTTCATAGTGCACATTTGCAAGACATATTCCTTCGCTCGTTATTTCAATGTTGGCTAACACTGTGGCACATAAGCCTTTGGTCTATCGCAATCTGCAGCCACTTATCATGATTCCTACTTTCCAGCAAGGTTAGACTGAGGGACGTTGTTTTGGGGTCACACTGGGGGCCGCAGTTGCAACTGCTGGGGACTCCCTTGTGACCCCAACTTCCCAAAGAAAAGCAGTGCTACTGGTGTAGCGGGCTGCCTGTGGCGCAAGACGCCCCACCACACCAGGTCTGGTAGGTCCCTGGCACATTCCTCAACCTTCCTGGGGAAGGCTGGGCCGGGGAGGCACTCAGTAGGGGTTGGAGCTGACATGTGGCACATGTCACATGCCACATTCAGTTCCAACCCCTTCTCCCTTGGCTTCCTTGCAGCTCACATACAGGAACTAGGAAGCACTCACAGCTTCCTAGTTCCTGTTTGTGAGCCACACGTAGGAGCCGACAGTGGCCTGGAAGGACGGACCGGAGCTACAAGAAAAAGGTAAGGCTTTTCTTTTGTTGTGATGTGTATTTTGCATGTGTGAAGTGTGTGTCAGATGTATGTGTGAATTGCGGATGAATGAGAATTGACGTGATGTGTGTTTTTAAATGTTCTGGGTGGGTGGGTGGGTGTGTTACTGTGTAGAGAATGCAATTGAATGCATGTAAGAGACAGTGTGAGTTAGTGACCAGTGGTTGAATGCGTATACATGTGGTAGTGTGTGTTTGAATGTTCTGGGTGGGGGTTGGTGTGAGCTTGTGTTGTGAATCCAGTGTGAGTGAATGTGAGGGGGCATGTATGGTTGAGTGATCAGTGGGTGAAAGGGGATGAATGTGTGTAAGGCCCTGGGAGATTGGGGATCACTGGAACATGTTTGCCACATCCTTTATTGACTTTGCATGTTTTACTGGTATTTGTGAGCAGAGCCAAGTTCATGTGTCATTTCCTGGCTAGGCTGGCATTTTGGTGCAGTCAATCTAGCCATTGCTTACTGTGGCATGGCATTTATTACTCTACATCTTTAAAAACGCAAGCATAAGTAGTGTTACCTTGCTAGACTGGAGTTTTGGTGTAGCTGCCTGTATATGTTTTACTGTAGCATGACTTTTTATTAACTGAGCATCTATGTTGAATCAAGCATAAGTGTTCTTATGGGTCTAGACCGGCTTACATTGGAACCGGTTTGGACAGTTTTTCATAATGTGACATGTCACTTTTAATGGCCAAACCAGCGGGAGTATGTTCTTACACAGGAGTACTGGCATATATTAGCAGAACCAGTTTTGTGCCCAGTGCCAGTAATGATACTATTAAAAAAATCTTAAAGCAAACATGAGTATGGTCTTATATGGGAATACTATCATATGTTGAAGCCAGCATGGAAATGTATGGGCACAGCCAGCATAAAAAAAATCTATACTGTCATATATTGCAGGGACCGGCATGACAATGCATTGGGAAATGCCCTGTGCACTTTCGGTGGGTTGCATTGATTGTACTTTTGTTTCATGATTTACCCTACAAAACCGATTGTTGGCTTTTTACCCAAATTGTTCGCCTTTTACCCACATTTTCCCAGAAAGTGTGCTGTGTAATGCACTGTTTTAACTCATTATTTAAAACATTTTCTCTGGGAGGGACAAGAATCTTCCCCACCCTCCACCCCAAACACATTTTCATTAGTTCAGACTACCTCGCTAAACTCTGTCGCAATCACATACTTGTGGCAAATATTTACACCCTCCAAAAAAACAACTCCCCAGCCACTGGTGGCTGGTATATTTGCGGACCAGGCACTGCTCCCTTCTTTCCATGTTACGTTAAACATTTAAGCTTTTATTAAAAAACCTATTTACTACTTTCACTTGCAGTAGTGCATGCCTCTTCAGTGGCATAATTATCATGGACATGTGGTGGTCTGGACCATCCCGGGGTGTGGCTTGCTTTAAGGAGCTGGGGGGTGGTAGGGGCAGGGGCCGGGGGGGTGGGAGAAGGGGGATGGGCCCGCACAGCATGGTTCGCAGGGGAGCTGTCAAATTTTGTGCTGCACCACTGGGTCTGACAAAGGGGTAGTGTGCAGTGTGCGCCTTGAAGTCTGCCAGTGAGTCCCCGAGTGAGAAGCAACTTGTGGGTGTTTTCAATTTAAAATAACTGTGGTGCCATGGATTTGTGTGCATCAATATTACATTGGGGTATATAGAAATAACTTTTCCCAGGTATTCTACTCCAGCAAAAATAACATTATCAGGTGCTCTCCCGTGTGTGCACGCAGGCCAGTCTAATAGGTTTCTTCTATCGTACTGGTAGCTGACTCGTAGATATATTGATAACCAGGGAATTTTGTTGATAGTAAATCCTGGTCAATGATTTAATTTTCTCCTGGGGTAAACCGCAGCAAACGCCTCCCCAGGTCAGTGCATTTTTGGCTCGTTTAACACAGCAACGCCACAGATAACATGTACTTCTGTGTCCATTGATTTATAGCTGTTTCATACACTAACTGTAGCCTGCGTTAGAGATTTTGTTTACCCTGTTACAAATGCTGCATTATATATGTTTTACATATAGACCCCATGTCGAATCTGGAAAATGACATTCCCCAAATGTGTAATCGTGGACAAATCATGCCTCCCTCTGTGCCTCGGTTCTTATATCTGGCTGAAATGAGAGCACCTGGAAACACGGGTGTTCGATGCAATTAGAAAAATCAGAAGGTTGTTTGCCATCACTTCCTGTGATGTCAATTGGGGGTGGGGTCAAATTACATCGATTTTTTTTTTTTTTTTTTTTTTTTTTTTTTTCTAATTTTTTACATTTCTTCCATCAACTGTCAAGGGTCGTGTGGTGTTACTTCTGCTACCCCTGGAATTTTGGTGAAATTACATCCCTGGTTAGACTTCATTTATTTAATTTATTTATTGCTTATTTGTAAAGCACCTATACAAAAAATGGTGTTTGAAGGCACCGTAAAACAAAACAGTGTGGGGGAGGGACAGGGAAGAAAAAACAATAACATTACTACTAGGCCTCGTGTCATTCGTATCGTGCAAGAGCTGTAACAAGAAGTGCAGAAGGGAAGGATTGGGGAGGTGTAGGTCGGGCGGAGGTGTAGGTCGGGCAGAAGGGAAAATGCTACGGTGGGAGGGAGGTGCGGGCAGGAGGAGGTATACAAGTGCAGGGGGGAGGAGAAGGAGGAGGCCATAGGGGCTAGGCAAGTGCTAAGGGGAGGCCAGGTGGGCAAGAGCCAGGGGATGCAGGGAGTGAGGGCCACATGCAAAGCACAAGGACAGGGGTGGACCAGGCTCGGTAGGGATGCACCTCTCACCAGGCTTGTCAGGGGAAAGGGGCCCACAAGGGCAAGTGCAGGTTATTGGGAGGTTTTGGGGGGGCAGGAAGACATGCTGCTGTGGTATACTGGGTGAGGAGGGCCTGGTGCCCGGTGGAGCTCAGAACAGACCAGGCAGCCAGTCAATGCGAGTGAGGGGGGCATTAGCAGGAAAAGGGCAGGGAATAAAGAGAAAAGTTGGGTCTTGAGAATCTTCCGGAATTTAAGGATATTAGGCAGAAGCCTGAGGGGGACATGGAGGCCAATAGGGGGGGATTCACCTTCTGAGGAAGGATATCTACCCCACATTCTCTGCTTGGAATAGTATCTGATATGCTGATAATTGCAGCTAGAGGACCGAAGGTCTCTAAGAGGGAGGCATTTAGGGAAGGTCTCTGATGTAGTATGGTCCTGACCCCGGAAAGCCTTGTGGATGATGCAGAGGGTCTTGAACTGGATCCTCGCAGCCACCGGGGATATTTTTGGGCTTGAGAGATGTGGTCCCTTGGCTTGAGGCCAAGGATAAGTCTTGCAGTCCTATTCTGGATTAGTTGAATGGGGCAAAGGGAGGATTTTGGCAGATTGGGGAAGAGGCTGTTGCAGTAGTCCAGCCTGGAGAGGACCAGAGCTCTGGAGACATTGATTCTGTAGGTCTGCTGCTCCAGTTTTCAGCTTGGATTCTTCAACTATTGTGAGTTCATTACAAACAGGGCTCTAAATTAGAATTGGATAAGCAGGAATTACAAGCGGTGCCTGGGTATCCAGCAGTAACCGGTCAGCAGGAGCTACCACTAGGGAACAAGGGGCTAGTTTAGTGTTACATTAGTTGGCTTGGAAGCCAAATGTAGCTCCTGGTAAATGTTGGTTTTAAGCTCCCCATCTCTTCCTCATTTCATTTGAGTCACACACTTGAAATAATCAGACTGACATTTATTGCTGTAATATGAATCAATGATTTTGATGGTAATAAATACAAGAATCAAAGAACAATAGAAATGGTAAGGCCTATCTAGTGACATTACTTTGCATTAAAAATAAATGTAAGAATTACATCTGCAGTGACCTACTATTCCATTTATTGTACAATGAAAACAGTTTCCAAACACTGTACTAAAGCTTGAAACTGGCTTTGTTAAACATTGTGAAGAGAGCCACACATCATTTGAATCTTGAAGTCAACCTTTCAACAAGTTCAGTTTTGGGAGGGCAAATCGCTTACAATGTTCTGTGGCACAGACTGGGGCCGGAAAACTAGATCTGGATCAATTCCATACGTTTGCATGGGTAGCACATTCAATGTCAGATTTTTCACAAATTCAAAATCCATCTGCTGGAAGATTGGCTTTGCCAACCACTGTTTGCTTTTTTTGGTAAACTTGTTGTTGAAACAAGGCATCCTGAAAATTCCTGCAGTTTTTGCTTGTTCCCTTCCAACATTCTCATTGTGTACAGCCAGTCTTCTCTATACCATCTATGACAAATACGCAACCTTTTAGGCCTGTACTTTAGGCACATATTACGGAACACCTCCAAATCTCCAGTTTGGGGCTTATTTAAAAAAAATCCTTATCGGCATGGGAAGTAAAAGGCCATTTTATGGATGGAATTGAATTTATCCGTGTAAACATTGGCATGAATGCAAAAGCAACGCTTAATATCATACTGATATATCGTCTCCCGTCGTTCCCAGATAATTTTACTTTAGCATTATCCAGCTATTTACTCCCACTCTTGAAGCCCAATGCACGTTTTATAGTGCTCAGGGATTTCAATTATTGGCTAGGTCATGTGGATGATCCAATAGCCTTAAAGCTTTCACAGTCCTTTACAGATCTAGGTTTTAGTCAACTTATCCAAGTCCCGACGCATACTTTAGGTCATAACCTGGACTGGGTGTCGGTTGTTAATACTTCCTGCCACGATGTGTGGGTATCTCCCTGTCCTGGTCAGATCATGCCTTTGTGCATTTCTCTTTTACGGTACCCTTCTCCTCTAAAATTAAACTTAAATCTCTCCAACCAGTATTAAAACGGAATGTCAAGCATCTGACTTTGGAAAAAATTGAATTGGTGTTACCACAGGCTCCCATAATCCTGGATATGGAAGCAACAGATTCAATGGCCCTGAAACTCAAGACCATCTTGGATTTGGCTGCTTATACATTAGCACCGTACAAACAGAAGAGGAAACCCGTGGAGTCCAAAAAAGCAACTGGTGGTTTACAATTGAGCTACAGAAGCTGAAAGCTTCCTCACCTGAATTATTCTTTATCTGGAAGGCTGATCAAACTCCTTCAGCACTTCAAAAATTTTAAAACGCATCTAAAAAATATAAAGCAGCCATAGTAGTGGCAACAAAGTCCCATCATAATTTGAGAATCTCTCAAGCCTCCTCGGACTCAAGGGAACTATTTAAGATCCTTAAAGGGCAGGAGTCAACTCCTCAACCCGAGGCCACACTAATTATCAAAGATGATAAATGGTGTCTAGATATCCAGAACGCCATGGTGTTGAAGTTAGAGGGGATCTGAGAAGGCATTGGTATTAAAAAAGCCTTAATAGATATTAAGGAGGTCCTCTTTGATGGTAAAACATTCACCACAGATAAGGAGATCCCCATATTTATTTTTAAGCCGATTACAGATGAGGACTTAGCCTTAATTATTGTCGAACTTAAGGCCACAAAATGCACAGGTGATCCATGCTCTTCTATCATAATCAAGACCTGTCCACCCACTTTAGTTCACTCCATTTGTACATTTGTTAATTCATCCTTTACTACTGGTGTGGTTGTGGATGTGTTGAAACAAGCATGGGTCACACCGTTGCTAAAACAAATTGGCCTGGATCAGAGCATCCCTGCCAACTATAGGCCAATAACAAATACTCTGTTTCTTCTTAAGATACTGGACCGAGTGGCCTACTCCCAGATGGCCCAAACACCTGAATCTTTATCCTATTTTAAATCCGCTACAATCAGGTTTTAGACACGGTTTTGGGACAGAAACCTTGCTCCTGGATCTTAAGTCGAAACTCTTGAAGAGAATGGATAATCAGTTGGCCTCACTTCTGATCTCGCTGGATCAGTCCGCGGTCTTCCACCTCGTTAATCATACTATTTTGGCTGAGAGGTTGAAGACGGTTGCCAATTTTTCTTCGGCAGCTATTCAATGGATGTTATCCTTTCTTTCTAACAGTCAGTAGGGTCAGTGCAGACCATGCCATGGCACCTCCTATTCCTGTGCTTTTTGGGGTTGCGCAGGGGGCTTGCTCTTCACCATTTATTTATAATATCTTCATGGCACCATGTTTTGCACACCTTGAACAGGAGAGGGTTCTTTTCTCGAACTATGCGGATGATACGCAATGCGTCATCCCGCTCTAAGGGCACCATGAACAGGATGCGATAGAATTGAATAGAATCTTTGCCATAATTGAGTGTTGGATAATGCAGAACAACCTAGCTCTCAATTGTGGCAAAACAGAGCTAATGGTGGTCGGTGCAGTAGGCATTCTTGCGAAACTAGACCAGCATATAAACACTTTCAGTTGGGGGATGTGGACATTTCCACACTCCCCAAAGTGAAAATACTAGGGACTGTGCTGGATCAGTCTCTTAATATGAAAGCCTATGTAGGTTGCACTGTCACTTCAGCTACATATTACATCAAGCTATTGGCCCATCTGAGACCATTTATATCTCAAGAGAATGCAGAGACAATTGGACGCGCAATAATTGACTCTGAAATAGACTATTGTTGTAGCCTCCTAGCGGGGGCCAGTAAAGCAACTATTAACAGACTCCAAGTGACTCAAAATGGTGCAGTGAGGGTGGTAACGGGACCCTCGTCACGCTCTCATGTAACAGAATACCGTCGGGCCCTACACTGGCTTCCAGTTGAGGCGCGTATTATCTTCAGGTTGCTCGTGATCATCTTTAAGTGCTGAATGGCGACCATGCCGGCATACTTACAAAAACACCTAGTGGAAAAACCCAGCTACAGAAACTTAAAATCTAGCAACCAAAATCTCTTTTGGTTGCCCAGATGTAAAACTAAGAAAGTTCAGGTTGGGGCTTTCTTTTGTATCAGACCTTCATTCTGGAATGTCTTGCCTATAGCTTTGAGAAGCTTCCTGTCCTTGAGCATGTTTAAAAAAGAGCTCAAGACCTGGCTGTTCCGTTAGGCAAGCTTTCCACTTCTTGGGCCCGGGTTGGGTCGTTGACCTTTGCATGCCGCCTGCCATCAGTCCGTGAATGTTTCATGTCCAGTATGTTCTGTCTGCGCCCTCACACCTAGGGGTTTATGGCTCCGTGCTATAAATAAAGTAAAGTAAAGTGGCAGAACTATGAGAGTCCCCTCATGTCTCTTGAAAGTGTTTTTCCATGCACAATCTTCTCAATTGCTGCGCGCGGGGGGGGGGGGGGCTGGAACCCAACCACCTTTTCTTATGCTCCTTGCTCAATGGTCCATGTGCACATTTGTGGAAATGTTCGTTTTCTTTCCAAGCGTGTATGTTAGATCAATGGTGCATCAATGCAGAATATGTCCAGATCCATTACAGGTTTTTGAGCTTCACCAAAGATAGTTACTGATAGACTGTGACCAATTTAAAATGTTTTCCATAGCCTTTCTTTCCCCAGCAGCTGTACTTTTTTAAAAATTGATTTTGCGACGTGCCATACATTGCATGGATGCTCTGTCTGGGAACTGCTCTTGCATGGCCTTGGCTATTGAAACGTGCCTGTTAATGGCTACCAGGTCTATTTTCATGCCTCTAGATTGCAGATAATGGATTTAATGAAACCATATTTTTCCATGGCAACAGAAGATGTACATTAAGATACTTGCACGACGACTGAACTCACTATTCCTTTGGTTTCCATGTCTTGGATGTTGTAAGGGCTGTATTTAGCAGAAAAACCTGGACTGTTACTGTCCATCACCAGCAAGCCAGAACTGTTTGCCAGCTAGATCATTGTCATATGTTAGTGTCCATGCTTGGCTAATAGTGGGGAACAAGAAAGCCTTCTGATATTTGTAGTACTGTTTTTTTGAAAGGAACTCAAGTCCCACAAAGTTAAAAAAAAAAACGTGACATTGTTCTGTACGATGATTCACTAAACAACAAAGCAGATGAACAAAGTACATTTGCAGCAGGCACTATTCAAAGTATAGGTTGAGCAGACCGTGAAAATGAGTTATGGTGGTGCACACAGCTACCCTTGATCTTCAGGTTGGTGCCTTTGACTACACGAGTAAATTTCACCAGTGGCTCCCCACAAATCCTCCTATGCAATTTATGATCACATTTAATCATTTTCATAATCTCGATCAGGCAGTAGTCAAATACAATGTATTTTGGTTCCTTTAAAAGCAATCGTCCAGAAGTATAGTGGCTTGAGATTCTTAGGTGGTGGCCAGGTCCTCAACACTACGAAGAGTGAGGCCCCCATCACGAGCACAATCGTCCATCAATGGCAAAGATGCTTCGGTTATTTCTGTGTGATAGTTCCGATTTGTCCACATGTATTGGAGTAAAAGGGAACATTGTCTGTTTCTTAGCATTTATTTCTTAGAGGGTGTGGATTGTGTGAGTGTTTCTGAAAGAAATTCTGAAACATCTTCTGTGTCGTCTGTTTCTTCTGGGAGATGTGTGCTGTAACAATGATCCATGGTTACTTTCCATGGGTCACTGCTGACATTCAAATTCCGGCCAGTGGACTTCTGCATCAGGACATTGAATCTTGCGAGGGCCATGCTAAGGCCTCGAAATGTAGCTGCTCCCAAGTGGCAACAGTTTGGCAAGCAACATTAGTTTGTGTAGTTGTCTGAGTCTTTATTCTCCTCTTCTTCCTAGGCCTCTAATCAAAGAGAAAAAAAGATGCTTAATGTATAGCACACATACATAATATATGAATTACAACATGAAAATGTAATATCAATGAAATAACTGTTAAACAACTTATATATTTTTAAAACTTTATTTACCCTCTTTTTCTGAATTTTCCTTGAAACAGTCAAATTGGATTTGCCGACCACCAGACCAAGCTGAAAAACAGCATTTTGAAATTGTATGAACCTTGAAATTTGCTCTTCCACTTAAAGAATCGATATACATATATACCAAAATGTCACTATGGAAACCATTAAAACCTATTAAATATCATATCACAGTTAAAATGA
The DNA here is from genome assembly GCF_040938575.1 of Ambystoma mexicanum. Lineage (NCBI taxonomy): Eukaryota > Metazoa > Chordata > Amphibia > Caudata > Ambystomatidae > Ambystoma > Ambystoma mexicanum. The sequence goes on from NC_090932.1 coordinate 1,305,478,126, forward strand.
ATAACTGTAATATTTTATGTATACATCTGGTCCATGTGTCTTAGATTTCGACCTCTTCAGTAGTACATTCCTTGTACATAAATTCAAATAACATTGATTAAATTGTTAAACAATTTAATGTTAAAATCTTTGATGTCACAAAGTACATCTTGAGAAAGTTGGTTTAATGATTGTCAACCTTACAATATTAGTTAAACTATATAAAAAAATATGGGTAATCGTCTGATTAAAATGTTTAATTTGGCATTGGCATAAAGTCGAACACTGTGCACATGTAACATTTTAAAAAGACACATTTGAAAACTGTACCTGATGACCTTCGGCAATGTCGCAGCGAGTTGGTGCACAATCATCCTGCAAAACATTGATTAAATTGTGGTCCCTTTAATGCGTTGTAATGTTATTTTGTTTCACCGATTTCCATATTTTGCTAAGCAGCTAATGTTTATAAACAAAAACATACACCATTCATATAGTGAAAGGGTCTGGTATTAAGTGTCAGATTACATTTTTCTGAATGTTTACTTTCATTGTTGCATGTGTTTCTGTGATTAATTCATCAAGGTTGTTGACTAATGCCTTACAATTTGTTGACTGTATTGCAAATTATCAAAAAATAAGTATTCTTAAATGTAAAAAAGATATTGTTAATTATTAGTATAAATCTAATGATCACTTATCATACTTCATCCTCCAGACCAGCTGCAGTAGAAGAATAGTATGTTGTTGAAGTTCCAGGCTCTGCCTATATAACAGTGATTGTAATAATAAAGACGCCTACAAGCCAGTTTGTATCAAAAGCTAATATTGTACATAACAATAATATATGTTTTAGGTTGAACTTGAACAAAGACATTTTTTGTATAGCCTCATCTGAAGGAATATTCTAAAGAAAGTACTTGAAAAGTGAGTGAGTTTGTGGTTGACTACGGAATAGTGGTTGATGTAGCATCACGGTCCTTTAATTGATGTATATATTCATACCATTGTTCAATAGAAAATGGACATTAGTATTATGATTAAGACCACATCAAAAATGACAAAAAAAATATTTGTGTGCAAGTTGCTTACTCTCACCGTTCGGATTTTGGACGTCTCTGTGGTTTTCTCCCTGGTAACGATCTGTAATTCCATCAGTGTGATCTACGTAAAGACAGACATGGTCATTTAAAAAGAAAATTATCTATTTTTTAAGTGGACGTGAGGGGAGTGTGTGTTTGGAAAGGCTCCCATTGCACTGCACTAGTCCAGTATCTCTAAAGTAGGGATACACAAAGTAATCTTAAATTCAAAATGTACAAACCACAGTACATTGTGTAACGAAGGAAACTTGTGTAATAGCATATCAATGGAAATATTACCCAAAAACTGAAAACCGTTCATTATGTTACCTGTTCAGACTATTTCAGTAAATCAAGGGGTCATTTATAAGACCTATTATACATGCAAATTTAGAAAATGGTGCAATACATTTAAAAATTCAGCGTCCACTACTCAGTGTGCAGAAATTCAGTTGGAACTGACTGCATTGGGAAGTAATTTGCAAAGGAGTCTGGAGTAACGCTTTTTAGTGTACTGTGATTGTTCGTACATATCTTCTGAGAAGTGCATGCTGCAAATGTGGAATTGATTGCCCCTCATGTCATCCAAGACATCCTTGGCTCTGCTTTCAATTTCAGACACTGGAAATCTGCAGCTCAAGAGCCATTTTCTTATTCAATTTAAAACCTTTGGTAATACATGCAGAACTGTACTCTAACCTTTAGCATGGCTGTTATTAGTGCAAAACAATACAAGAAGGAATTGTTGGATTGTCTCTATGATCTGTTAAAGAAATATAAATAAAAATGTCTATTAAAGTATCACAGTGAGTAAATCAAACATTGTATTCCTTTGATAATAAAAAAAATATTTACTTTATAAAAAAAACTAGCTTGGGTACCCGGCGTTGCCCGTGTCCTGATCAAGTGGTGTCTCATGTGCCTTGGAGGATGTTGCTCTTGTACTCATGTCAGCAAGCCTTGCTTCAGTTTGCTCTGGTATCATGTGCCCTGGAGGATATGGCTCTTGTCCTCATGTCAGCAAGTCTTGCTTCAATTTGCTCTGTCATCTCATTTGTCCTGGAGAAAGTTGCTCTTGTCCTCTGGTCGGCAAGTCGTGCTGCTGTTTCTTGTTGTGTTTCAGAAGTTCTTGATATTGATTTTCACTTTGCATCAGATGGAGATTTTCCAAGTGATGTTCGTTTTTGTGCGGCATGTTTCAGTCACTCAGTTTCAGCAGATTTGAGAAAATGTCCAAGAAAGATTGATTGTGCTCTCTTCTTGTGAATGAACCTAAGTAAACTGTAACCTTGCCATTCCCCATATTTGGAGTGGCATGATAAAAAAATGGTTTACCTTTTTTAAATTACCTTTAAAAATGCTTTAATAAACACTTTCAAACTTTATACAGTCATAATACATTTCAAAGGATTAACCAACACATTGAACATTTTGCTTCAGACACTTTCACATTTTGCCTCCTTCTAGTACCTACTGTAGTGAATCGGAGTGAGCATCAGTATATGAGGGTGTCTACGGATTGAATTTTTTGCATCCAAACATAGACTGTAATCTTGCCCTAGACAAATGAGGAATCCATGCAAAATTTGGTAGTAGTGGGTTCAATGGTGTGGATTTGTATAGCCGGACAAACCCACACACCCACACATCCAAAAATGTTTTTGCATATAACATTTTTGCATCCAAACATAGACTATGATCTTTCCCCAGACAAAAAAGGAATCTATGCAAAAAGTGCTAGATGTGGGTTCAATGATGTGGATTTGTATAGCTGGACAAACATACATAAATAAAGATGGCACCTAAAGCAAACATGAATTGAAAACATGGACTACAAAAGGTTACAGTTGGAAACAATACTCTGTAATGTTATGTGCTAATTACAGAGATAAAAATACATAGGATGGTTGATAATGGTGTTCAGGAGGGTCCAGCAACCCCCACCATCTGGGCTTTGGCATCTCTGGGGTGAAGAAGAGACTCAGGAGCACATACAAAGACTTTGAAATGTTAGTCTTTGAACATAAAAGTCGTGGAGTATTAGCTCCATACTTAAATCAATCCCCTTCTCCGCAATTAAGATCAACTATTTTACGGCTGTGATTTAATCTTTTTCCAACTTGAGATGTTTTGGTTAGAAGGAAGTTCCTGCCGGTAAATAAACATTATTGCACTTTCTGTGAGATTGTGGGGGTTAAAGAAACACTCCAACACATCCTCTCTGCTTGTCCAGCGATTAACTGAACTTAGAATGAAATACTTTGAATCTCATTTAACTTATTTCAGTGAACTAACCCCTGAAACTCAGTGGTCGATATTACTATCCACCAATTCAATAAGCATTTGCATTGCCACTCATAATTTTTTGGAGGCTATTATGTTAAAACTTAAGTGTGTGTTGCCCATGATATAGAGCTACAAATATGAGGACTATTAAATCCTGCAGTTGTCTGTAAGCATTGGAAAAGTTAACTTGTGATGGGCCTACCAACAATTTATGAAAGATTGTCATGCCAAACAATGATGAGACTTAGTTTATGCATTAATGTCAAAATGGCATTGTGAGTCTGAATTATATTTTTGTTTTCAGTTCTGTACCTGATATTTTAGAACATGCCTTTAGTTAAGTCTCTCATAAGTTAGGCCCTTCCAAATTATTCCTAACTGATCTAGATATTTTATGGTTTTATTTTACTTATTTGGATTCATTGTTAATCCTATTATACTTTTAACAAAATGTACTTTAACCTTGTTTGATTTTTTGTTTATACATAATTTATAATTGAATTTGTTTGAATATTAAAAAAGTTGTTTATTCAACTACATTAAATAAAGAATAAAAAAAAAACTCAGGAGCACATCAACAGGCTGAGGCAGGATTTTCAAGTCAGCAAATTTTATTTCTCCAAGAAAGCATGACACAGGATACACAGGATACAGCATCAGAAACATCTCTAGGACTCTGCTAAAATTCTGAATAAAACCCTCCCTTTTATACACATCTTGGTTGGCTCTGCTCCCTGTCTATGATGCAGAACACTGTGATTGGTTCAGGCACTCCAAGACAAGCCCCTTCCTCCTGTAGGGTTGGCTGACTGAGCTGCCAATCCACAAAAGCTCCCATGTCATACTTACATCTGTAACTAATTAAAATTGTGTGTGCTGTACCTGACCTTTAAAATGGGACATTACTGACGTTAGTCATGAGACAATTTTAGCAACTGCATCATGGTTTCCTGTACCAAAGGCGCAGATATGGGCATCAGCTGTACCCTCTCTACTAATTGAACCAGCTAAATGCATCACCCACTATCTTCCCTTGACTGCTAGTCCGCTCCCACGGCTCTTCACTGTCAAGATTAGAGATAGGAATCCCAGACACCATGTCCTTGGCTACTGAACTCTCACTGAACTATCATGAGGTAATTAGTTTATCCTTTCAGCATGGTTTCACAGAATTTCAGTTATATATACATGCACAGCATCCATTTTAGGGTGCCTGACCCTGTCTCAAAACCCAAAATGGCTGCCCACATTACAAAATGCCTGACCAACCTATTTTTTTACCCATAACCTCTGGTCTGCTTAGTTTTGAGCCTAGATTATTTGATAATGTATCATAACATGTACTACCTGACAGATTGACATTCTGTCTTCATAAAATAGATCGTCCTCCAGAGCGCTTTTCTGTAAGGCACTACATTTCTGCTTTCTACAACATCTAGAGTCATTGATCACCCCCAACAAGCTAGCTACGTTCTGTTTTAGGGGGAGTGGGTCTATCTCCATTACATTCAGTTTGAGAGGGAGGGGCGACTCATTCCTTTACAATGGTGTAGACTTTTTGAACAAAATAAAATGAGAATAGGGTGTACATTGAGGATAAACCAATAGAAAGTGGCCTATAAGAGAATGCGGACACTACAGAAAACAATAGTAGAAGAACAGATGAGCCGACTCAGCAAGCAAGGTAAAAAGTTGAGAGCTGGCGAGATTCGTTATCGATCTCTCAGATGTTTTCTTGTTAACTCCCTCAGTGTTTATAAAGGATACAGAAGTGGATGTATATGTGAATGTCTGACCTGTTTGTTCATACCCACCAGGCCTCTATGACCATGTTTGACCACCTCAATCCTGCCAGTGAAGCCCCCTTGCGAGTGCATGAGCACATGTGCGAACTATCATTTATACCAGAGGGAGATGGATGTAAATGAGGCAAGTGCAATAGGCCCAGAACACAGTCAAAGGACACAGACATATGTTGGTTGCAGGGATGGGGTCTTCAAAGGGGAATCTGGAGACTCTGGGGTGGCCATGTGGATATGGGTGCCCATGCGAAAGAACCCTTTGTCATGTACATTGTATTTGTCACCTTGAGCGTTTCCATTCTCCCAGCCACCCTGTGAGCGCACGCCCACAGGGGCGAACAGCAATTGATAGCGGAGGGGGGGATGGATGTGGATGAGGGGAGTGCGATAGGCCAGTAAACTTGTTAAAGCACACCAATCTTTTGCAATACTCTTAGATGTTTGGACGTGTTGTGGACTTACAAAACATTTCTAACAACTGCTCAGATTAACTCATTTTTTTTATTTTTTATTTAGTTTGGTAAAAGTAGATGCAGATGACGCTACAAATTATACTGCTGCGGTTGAGGTGCTGTCTGTATAAATCCACGGTATGGGTCATTATCACTGGGGAATTCATCACGAATGGTTCGAATAACGCAGGCAGGTATTACTCGTCGAACGCAAAATCCCAGTCTTCCATGAAGCCACCATGTAAAGGCACGATATGCCACAAGTCTGTACCACCTGTGTAAGAGATACAGAAATAGTTTACTTGAATGAAAGCAATAATTGTATTTTATTTTGTTTGCACTACCTTGTAAAATGTAAGGCATTTTTATGCTTTACTAAGTACATTTTCGTGAAAAGTATTGACAGTTCTTGTGATTTCAAGAAGGGATCAATTAGAAATGTGAACGCATATTCCAGCAAAAGCAGTTTGGGAAATACTCCCAAGTGAAAGAAACATAATTGTTTGGATGATAAATCTAAAGATGAACACTTTGGTTTCAGATTAGAATGAGTAATTTATTCAATTTACAGAAAAATTATTTTGTCAGTGATCCATCGAAGTTATATTGATATGGGGGTACAACATATTATGTTACCCATCTCGGTTGTCAAACACACAACATATATAGAGGTGAAACCTACTCATTACTTGGATTACAAGAGCAAATTGTAGCTCGAAGTTTGTGCATAAGGACAATCATCATTCACAACACAGATCTTGTAAGGCAGGTGGCCCTGAAGTCATGCAGCTCAGTAACGCATAGCAGTGGTGTCTTCTTCAGCAATTTAGGCCAAGCAGCCAGAGATTTCTCTGCAACACCAGAGTAGGCATACGCTCACAATGATGGCAGGTACAACAGGGGGAAACGTGTTCCCTGTGACTGGGGTCAGGTTTTGGTGATTGATCCTCATGACTTTCATCTGTTTACACATAGTCTTGAGTTTTTTCTCTTTCAAGGATTGCCTCTTCTGAATATTCGGACTTGTGCAGGTAGGACTGAATTTTTGCATAGTTCCTGAATAGTGAAGAAGCACAGAATTAACAGTGATGTAAATAAAAACGTTTCTGTTTGTAAACAGTAAAGAAAAGAGGTTTCCCTTTAACATTGAATGCTAAAGAAAGACAAGCGAAGAAACAGCCATGTTACAAAAACACTTCGTGAAAAGACAAGATTAATAGGCTCAAACTTTAAAAAGTTTGCAGGGACACATGTTTAAATATAGTTTGGTAAAGACATTTGTCCATAATATATAAAATGAAAAGCGACTACTGAGTTAAGTCATTTTAGGCAGTATAAGTACCGGTTCTTAGTGCGTTGTACTTGGCAGATAGCTGAACAGAGCAGAAAGACGCCAGGGAAGCTCAAAATTAAATACACTGACACAAAGGAAAAAAGAATCTTCAATGTTGTGTGATCAGAAAGGTTTTGTTTACACTTGTTTAGGCACGAGGCGTCTTGGCATTTTCATGGAGACACGTCAATAGATTGCGCACAGAGGACATTGGCATAAAATGTGTATTGGTGTTGTGAAATGGGGGGGTGAGCATCTAGTGATGTCAGCGTTGGGGGCGGGTGATCTGAATTAGTGCCGTGAGGGCACTTGAACTTAGGGCGATTGATCAACGGATAAGATTAGCACAAGATGGTGGTACCCGACCCGTCGTTTTCACATTTATTCAAGTGAGAAAAATACAGGTAAGTTGCATTGGATTTTTTTTTTTTTTAAAAAGGAACTTTGATGTATGATCTAAAATACATGCTCGATCGATTGGGCCAGTAACATTTCTGACCAAACTACCCCTTTAATGTTGGAAATATTTTTGTATAGATAACCCTGTTTGTATAAACTTAATTTTTTCCAATGATGTCTAATATGAGCTGCATTTATGACTCAATAGTTAAGGTGACATAGTACTTGACATGGAAAGAAATAAGAATGTTTTCCTCTGTAATTGTGTTCTCGTCCATGAGCATTTGGTGAAGTTTCATCAAGGTTTTCATGCACAGAATTATTGCTGAAAAAAAACTCATTTTTGCATTTGGATTTCATAGAGTGAAACCATACCTTGCCATCATATCTCGTAATTAGATGCTTTGATTTTTGAGACTTCTAGCAGATGCCTTAGGGAGAATTTGTATCAGCTGAAGATCTATGGAAAATTGGGTCTGCCAAATTCAAGATTCCCTTTTGAAGTCCCGCATTGAAGGTGTGTGCAGTAGGGTTGAGGAGACACAACAAGTTAAAGGCTATAAAGTACAACAATTATCTAAACCACACCCACCCACCCTATCAACCACCCACCGTCACGAGTAAAAAGACATGAGGAAGCAGTCAGAAACAAGACAAACTGGTAAGTATGTACCATGGCATGAGGCAGTAGACGCAGAAGAAACAATACATTGCAAGCTGTTATAGGAATGCATAGGGGTTCATATCAACCCAACAGACAGCATATCCAATAGGTTCTGTTGTAAGAGTTGCCATATTTTGTTAAATGAACAATGAATTGAGTTTGTTGCTTCTGATGTTGACATGACAGATGTGAGATACCCACATATGAAAGCCTCATGCATTTATGAAACGTGTCACAAAACGTCAAGCTTGCCGTGTAGCTCTGTGCTTCTGACCCACGATGGATGGGCAGTGATGCGCACAAAAAGCAGCACAATGGGAACTACTGAAGCACTCCAGGTAAGCCCTAATTTGATGCACATCGTGGACACCCAAAGATTCTCTATTCCAAGACCACAAATCGGGCAGTATATCAACCCGTTTAGCCCCTGGGATGACCAACCCAAGAGGTATTGCAGCCGAGACATTCTGCAAGTCCAACAACTGTGCTCAGCAGAAAACACTCGGGTCAGTGGATCCAAGAGTGCTCAACTGTCCACAAGTTGCAGGGCATATCAACAACCTGAAAAAGAGAAAGTTGACACATTTGACTCATCAGGAGACAAGCTATTCCAGCACAAGATAAGACCAAAAACCCATAGCGGAACAATTCTAAGATGCACGACGACAGGAACACACTCACGCTGCCTGCACATTCAAAGCAATTCTTAGCAGAAGATAAACTATTACGCAGACCACTTTATCAGAAAAACAAAAAATAATACCTACGTTGCACATGCGCGCACACACAGCATCAGCAAAACAATGCTTAACCATATATACCAGTTACCCAACCATGCAACTTTGATGGCCCCACCACACCCAAAATGGTGCCACTTTCAACTTAATATGAACTCTGCATGTCTTCATGCTCTTGACGCTATCATGCCTTCACCGCCCCTGGAGCAACTCATGAACTTATGTTTTTACTTCATCCCAACAAAATGCTTCCACATACACACCCATTACATCTTGCACCCACTCAAATCTGATTAAAGCATTATGTTTTCTGCTTTTATGACACAGGGTGTCTACCACATAGAGCCTGCTCTCATATTTTTACTTTTACAATCTGTGTGGCATGTTAGGCAGACTCCAGTGCAGTTCCCTTAGAGAGCACTACACCAGATTAGGACTACAGGTGAGAGCAATAAATCCCCTTTGGTATCAGTCTGTACCACAAGGATTTAGTTGGTAGCTGTGGCTGAGCAGTCAGACTTATCTCAAGAGGGAGATGAGCAGTATTCAGGGTTTACACAATAGGTATCACAGTACTATGGAACACAGAAACATTGACCAAAGCTTTGTATCAAAAAGAGAATATATTTATTCTATACACATCTAGTTCAAGACATGAATCGCAGTTGATAAAGTAAGTTAAGTTTAGTCAAGGAAAAGTATATACAGCTCCCTATTCAATTGTAGACAAGTTTGCGGTAGAGTGAAAACTGAGAAAAACGGCACAGTGAAAACCAACTACAAATGGCACTCTGTAGCATCCCAGAGGATTTCCTATACCTGCCGTCCAGTGCCATGTTCGCGTCCGTGTTTGCGTTTGTGTGAGGCTGCTCCGCTCAAGCCCGAGCGTTGCAGCGGCCCCTTTTGCTGTGCCCGCATAATGTACGTGAGCTGCCGTGAACATTACCCCGCTCGGATCCGAGCACTGCAACGGCCCCAGCCGCCCAGGAGAGACATCTGTTTTCAATCGGTGTTCCTGCGGACCGCCGTTCCACACGGCCGGCATCAGGATAATCGTGTACGCGCATGCGCGTCAAGTTTCAATTATATAAACATCCGCATGGGTGGCCCGTAATACTTATGACAGCTGTGCACTCGTATTTTCAATCAACCCATGTTCTTCAGCGTACACAAATCAATTGCAGCTGCATACAACAATTTCCTCACTCTGACAGCCACGTTCAACAGGATAATGCTCCTGTCAAACAATAAAAAATCTTTTAACTACTGACTTTTTGAACTAGGGGTGCTGTTACTGCCATAAATACTCAACTATACCCAATAGCTTCTTGCTCAATACTTACCAAGTTTTTCACTGAACCATATTTAATAACCAGTGTCGATGAAGAGGTTTGGTGAATAGGGAACTGCCACAGCAAGTTACCAAACAAGCAGCAAACTTCATTTCTGGTCCACTACACCAGCCACACAGAGCACTCCATCATGGCTTTCAGTAGTGTTCCCCCGCCTGTATTTTCCACGGAAGAGATGTATTAAGCCATTTGAGCACTATGCCGGAGGAGTATGTGGTGCAAATTGCAGTGCAGAAAAGAGGAAGTCACTTCTACTGCACTGTTTGGGTTCAGCTCAGAAGTATGAAACGTTACCTGATCTGTCAATAGAGGAAGGTGCTGACATCAATGAATAAGAGCGTGCTGTCAAGAAAATTAATAAACATTTTGAAAAGAAAATAAGTATCCTTTTAGAAATATACAAATTTGGGAAGAGAACGCAAGAGGAGGGATAAAGTGTAGAGAAATGTATTACCGCCTTGAGGAAGCTAGCCAAGACGTGCAATTTCAATGAACAGCTTGAGGAGAGACTAAGGGACCAGTTTATGCTGGAATGCCAGAGTACTAAAGTAAGAGAAAAACTCTGGTCAGAAAATGACCCACCCCTGGATACTGTACTCCGCGTGGCAAAGGAAGTAAAACATACTGAACAATGTGTGAAAGAATTGGAGAATAAGGTGAAACATATGAAAATTGAGACTAGTAATATTAAATCTGCCAAAGCTTCATGCAACCATACTGAAGAAACTGAGTCCATATCTATGATTAACAATGGCTCTGTCAGATGCAAGATGCCAATTAGAAACTATAGGTCATCACAACCTGACAAAGGAAAATATAAATCTAATCAAAGAGGATCTGCCAATGACCGAACCAGGAAAGTGAGTCCTGACAAGCAATCCACAAACTCCAGAAGGAGACGTCAAGGGCGGTGTTTCAGGTGTGATAGTGTCAACCACTGGGCTGATGACCCAGATTGCCCAGCCTTAAAGATTATATGCAGCAAGTCCAAAGGTAAAGGTAATTATTCAAAGTGTATTAAACAAGAGTCAAGTCAGCGGAAACCAAAATATTAATTCACTTCAAGGACATCGTCCTACCGTTAAAGAGATAGAAACAGCACTGCTGGTCATAAGTCAGATCACCATACGTCAACCAACACATGATAAAAGATAACATGTTTATTAAATTTCTTATAAATTTATTTCAAAAAGTTTAAAAAGGTATTAAATAGTCTACAATACTTGTGCAATACACAAAATTGTATCGTACAATTAAAGAGATAAAGAAATAAAGTGCATACTGCGATAAAGTGCTAGTGCCAATTGGGAACCTCGAGGTGATATCAACGGGAAATAAATCGATCGTAATAAATCCCGATGATAAACACAAGGATGACTCGAGGGTATCCCTAGATGAGTGAAGGGGATCACTCGACCGGGGAAACCCACAGTGACCCAGAAATAATTGGAATGTGTAAATAGCAAATGTCTATTAATGACACATTCCACACAATGCAAAGAGTCAGAATCGATTATAATAATCAGCAAACAGAGGACTAATAGCTAGAAAAAACTCAATACCAGAGTAAAAACACATCTAAAACATATACACATAGTAATACAAGTTAGGGATGCTATATGTCAACTACTACAATGTCATGCAAAAGGTGGTTAATAATAAAGAAAACATGGCATTATTCAAAGTTTGTAGTTTCGATGGAAGAAATACATCTTGCGGAACAAAGCAGATGAAATCCATCTTCATCAGGACAAAGCATTCCCATAAATTGGATCTTTTCAGGGTCATTCATCATCATCTTAATGAAAACATTCAGATATGTAATAGGACACGACGAGAAGTTGGTCCCTGTAGAAGAAAATATATGTTAGAAAAAGAAAACAATACCGTAAAGAACAAAGGTTAAAATAGTTAAAAATATGGTGATCCGAACAAATAAACAGACAGGGCTGTAACCATAGACCGTAGGTTAAGACATGTCGAGTGATATGAGGGGAGAAAAAGTAATTACCATAATCTCTACCCAGGAGGGGGCTGGTCCCAAAAGCCTGTCAATAAATCCAGGAAATAACGGCACAGCCACACCAAAGGAAGATCTCAAGAAAAATCAGATCTGTAAGGCAAGGTGTCAAAACAAAACTTAAGTAGTGGATTGCCATATATCTAAATGGTCAAAGTATGATTCCAGAGTTAACAAAAAATCCAATACTCTAAGAAGAGTCAATTTAACCAAAGAACAAAAAAATAGAGTTAAGGATAAACCTGTGCGTACACATGAATATTAAAGGCTATAGACAAAAGTAAATAAGTAAATGAATGAATAGTAAATAAACGAATTAAACGCTCCTGCTTCAGTGAGTCAAGGAAGAAAAAAAGTTGTTTAAAATGAAATCCCAATGGATAGGAGAGCACACAACTCACCTCTGAATATGGCCAATCATACACATGATGGCGAATAACGCTTAAAGATATAGCGTTCAATAGCTTACAATGACAGAAGTCTCTGTCAGGAGTAGGGCTGCAATAGAGTTTCTAATTAAGTCAATCCGTGTCGAATAGATGGACAACATATCTGGAGTTCCCAAACATCTGCAGTACGACCTAATGCACACCAATAGAAGGGACAAACAACAGCCCATAATGTATACACATGCAATGAATGATGCAAGTGCAACCAGACGATTCTAGCAAGGAAACGGCATACAGATAATGAATTAAAATATAATAAAGAAAACTATGTCAGAGCCGCTGGCACGCCATATGCTGTAAATGGGCACATCAGAATAAAGTTAACAACAATGTGATGCACATGCGAACTAAACGCATGCATTAAGTACAGGCTAATAATGGCCAGGGATCATGGTCCCAAAGCGAGCAAACGAAACCCGATGGTGGACAGCATAAATCCCAGGGTCGAGAAACTCCATTCGCGCCAAAATGCGCAACGGACAAAGGATAGAGTTCTGATAAGAATTGTCCCCGGCTTACCAGGACATGCAGGAACGAGCGCCGACTCGACTCGCGCACGAGAAAACCGGAAGCGCCGTACTCGCGCCTGCACGGTGATTCTCGCTCGAAATGTACGTTATAAACGTATAGCACGTAACCTAACTCCAACCAACCATCGAGCAGGGGAGGGACGGTGAAGCGTTGCGCTGCGCTGTTCGATAGCTGTCTACCAGAGATGAATGCCCAAAACAGGCTAGAAAAGGTAAATGAAAAAGAAGCTGTTAATTAAATACAGATTGCCATTCTTCTTGGATGTTCAAACCCAAGGTGTGGCTTTGGGTATTGTATATCCACCAATGCTCCCATGCAGCTAGTCTATTGGCTATGGCATATTGTTCTGGGCTCACTACGCGTTCCAGGCACCACCATCGTAAATCCTCACAATTATGGGAATGCTCTATAAAATGAACAACCAATGGAGAGGAGAGATTTTGGGTTCTAATTCTAGACTGATGTTCTGTAATTCTAAGTTTAATGGGTCTAGATGTCTTGCCTATGTAAGTTTTTCCATTTGGGCAAGTAGCAACATAAATGATGTTTTTAGAATTGCACGTCATGTGGTTTTTAAGTTTCCAAGCCCTGTGATTAATGGTAACCGTATTGGTAGCAGAAGTAGAGCCGCAATTACAACATTGCCCGCACGGAAAATGGACCATGATCTTTTCCATACCCCACATCTCAGTTATAGTCTTAGCAGGTTGGGGAGCCTGTGATCTGACTGCACGGGAGAGCCAACTCTTAAGGTTCCTACCCTTTTTGAATGCATACATGGGATGTTCCAGATCTGGCATATTCATTTGCAATAGGGGCCAGTGTTTGCCAATAGCTTTCTTAATTTTAGCATGGTGTGTGTTATAAGTCATAGCACACATTATGCGTGATTGGTTCGAATCATTGCGAGTGTTCTTGGCCAGTAGTATATCTCGGTGTTGGTATCTCGCCCTTTTACGCGACTGCCTTAATATGTGAGACGGATAGCCTCTCTGAGATAGTCTTTCTTCTATGGTATTGGCCTGCGAAATGAAGTCTTTCTTGTCTGTACAATTTCGTCTGGCTTGTAAAAACTGTCCATAGGGAATACTTTCTCTTAAAGATTGGGGATGGAAGCTATCGTAATGTAAAAGTGTTACGATCCGTAGTTTTACGGTAAGGTCAACCTCGATGGCTCCATCCTTAGTCTTTAGCTGGAGATCCAAAAATGAAATAGATGTGTTGCTCAAGGACATGGTGAACCGGAGATGGTCATTCTGAGAGTTAATCCATGTCAGGAATTCATCATGGTCCCGGTCTCCCTTAGTTTTGTCCCAAATCATAATGATATCATCTATGTATCTCTTGTAAAAAATAATAGATGGCAAAAATGGGTTGGAGTCATCGAAAATGGAGACCTTTTCAAAAGCCCACATAAATAAGGTCGCATAATTAGGGACAAATGCAGCACCCATCGCAGTTCCCTTAACTTGCAAATAAAAATTCTCCTTGAACCTGAAGTAGTTCTTGGACAGAGCTATTTCGAGTAAGTCAACAATGAATTCACTCGGAACCAACTGAGGATCACTTCTAAGGTCCAAGAAGAATTTGATGATCGGTAGTGACTCAGCTTGGGGGATGTTAGAGTATAAAGACTCCACGTCCAAGGTGATGAACAGATTGTTAACAGGATGGAAGTGTAGACCTTCTAGATGTATAATGGCATCGATGGTATCTGCCAAGTAGGTGGAAGTATCAGCGGCCAAAGGTTTAAGAAAATGGTCAATGTACTTGCCCAAGGGTTCGAGAATAGAACTGCAAAGGGACACTATGGGCCTGCCAGGGGGATTCAACATATTCTTGTGGATTTTCAAAAGAATATAAAACAGCGGTGCTCGGGTACCTATGTCCGTGAGGAATAGAAATTCTTTTGTACTTAAAATCTCTGCATCTTTCGCCCGTGTAGCTAGGGCTAAGATTTCTTTTCTAATGCCCTCTGTCGGGTCCCCTCCGAGTTTCAGATAAAAGTCAGTGTTGTTTAGTTGTCTAGATACTTCAGTATCATAGAAAGAAGCATCACAGACCACTATCCCACCGCCTTTGTCGGCCTGTTTGATAATAATCGTAGTGTCCCCCTTAAGCTCTTGTAAACAGGCCCATTCTTT
The DNA here is from genome assembly GCF_040938575.1 of Ambystoma mexicanum. Classification (NCBI taxonomy): domain Eukaryota; kingdom Metazoa; phylum Chordata; class Amphibia; order Caudata; family Ambystomatidae; genus Ambystoma; species Ambystoma mexicanum. Next base: position 1,305,493,356 of record NC_090932.1, read on the forward strand.
TTTAGAAAAATTGTAACAATGGTTGGATCTCGAGTCAATGGGGTCAGTGAAAATGGAGTGAAAATCATGTAAAACTGCACGTTCAAAAGTGATGGTTTCGTTTGAGACCATTTGGGATGTCGGCGTAAAGGTGGACTTAGGTTTGAACGGAGTGGTGTTGTTATCAGAATAATCACTGTTCCCTCCAAAGTGATCTCTTAGCCGGATTTTTCTAAAGAAGCCCCGGAGCTCTATTTCAAGATCCATTTGGCTAGGAGTACACATCGGGATAAAAGAGAAACCCTTCTCGAGAACCAAAATTTCATTTTGGGAAAGTACCCGTTTAGAGATGTTGTAAACTGCTGACATATTGGCTAGCGTTGGTATGACCGCCTCCTAGTCTGGAACATGTTTTCTAAAGGCGGTGGTCCTACCGCGGTGGGAGGAAAAGGGAGGTTGGGGGGGAGGGAAAGCCGGGTAAGAGCCCTGGGGTGCATACATAGGCATCTGCATGTGCTGTTGATAGTGCCAATTTTGGCGCTTCAATTCAAAGTGTTGCAGATTCCGGAATAATTCCACAAATTGGATAGGAGGCAATTCGGACAGTAGCCATAGTTGTGGAGAAGAAGGTGAAGAATGCGTATTTGTCATAACTGGAGATGATGATGAAGTCCTGGAGAGTCCCAAAGCCATGGTTTCAGTCGATGGTGCAGATTTAAATATGATGATTGACACCGGTGCGAAGTACACGTTGCTGCCACATCATCTATGGAACAAGGAAAAGCACGAATAGCTACATGAAACTGATATCAACCCTAGAGTTTATGGTGGGGTGAAAATTGACACCATAGGTTGGTTTTGGGGGAAATTAAAGTTTAAAGACAGGAGAGCCAAGGGCAAAATCTATATTACTACTGTGGGCAAGACGCCGCTTTTTAGTTGGACTCATCAAAGCAAATTACAAGTAAAATTAGATTCTACCGTTGAAGACTATGTTTTTCCATCAGCAATGACGTGATTAAACCGGGAAATGGTCATGCTGCAGCTAAAGAATACACCATGGGGATCATGCAAGCTGTTTTTCTTGAGGGTGTAGGATGTCTCCAGGGTTATGTGCATGAAATACAGTTGAGACCTAATCATAATCCAGTTGCTCAAAAATTGAGGAGCGTTCCTTTGTCTATGCGTGATTAAGTCAGAAAGGAGATAAAGAGAATGGAAGAGCTGGAAATCATTAAAAGCATTGATGCCAGTGAATGGGTTTCGCCACTTGTAGTCATTAGAAAGAAATCTAGGAAACTCAGAATTTGTGTAGATATGCGTGAATTGAACAAGTGTCGTTCTTGATCGACATCCTCTCCCGAACATACAAGAGATGATATCCACGATTGGGCCGTCGAAGTTCTTTTCAACCTTGGATTTGACATCCGCATATCACCAGATTAAACTACACAAACGTTCTAAGCATCTCACCGCATTTATTATGCCGGATGGCCTGTATCAGTTGAGGAAGATGCCGTTTGGATTGGTGTCCGCAGCGTCTGTTTTCCAGAAGGTAATTCACAACCTGTTCGAGGGTGTAGCCCGTGTGATTTGCTTTCAGGATGACATCCTAGTTCATGCTGATAACCAAAAGTTGCACGATGAAAGACTACGATATGTGTGTGAGAAGTTATACAAAGCAGGCATGACTTTAAGTAAGGATAAGTGTAAAATCAACTGTTCTGATATAGAGTATTTGGGACACAAGATATCTGCTGAGGGAATTTCTCCCAAGCCACAGTTAGTCGATACCATTAATAAGATGCCAAGACCCTGCAACAAGGAAGAGGTCCGCACATTTATTGGAATGGCAGAGTACTACTCCAAGTTTGTTAAGGATTTTGCAATTCACACTGTCCCTCTACGGGAGTTACTCAAAAGGAAGCGTTTTGAGTGGAACAACGACTGTGAAGAAGAGTTCAGTTTCATTAAGTGTGCAATAGGGTCAGCTCCAGCCTTGAAGAGCTTGCAGTGGCAGGAAAACGATCATCACAACTGATGCCAGCAATGTTGGCCTGGGGGCTGTTGTCACGCAAGAAGACAAAGGGCGTGAGGTTTTAATTGCATTCGCATCAAGGTTACTGAAGGGAGCTGAGTTGTCATATGCTGCAATTGAGAAAGAAGCCTTGGCGATCAAATGGGCAGCAGAGAAGTTCAGGAGTTTTATATGGGGCAACAAAGTGGAATTCCGTACAGACCATAAACCATGGACTCATGCTTTATGTGCCTGGAGCCAAGAATGTGGCGGCTGACTGTTTGTCCCGTCTAACTAATGTGTTGGAAATAAATAATGGAGAAGAGGACATGGAAGTTGTCTTGAGCATAGAAGTGGCATCAATTTCAAAGACTGAATGGGTCAATGCTGAACAAGAAGATTAATCTTTCAAAAGTTTGAAGGAACTACTTAATTGTCAAGGTTCTTGGAACAAATCAAAATTTGAAGATGCGAAGTTGATGGCGTTTTGGTCGGTTGCAGACGAGCTGCACGTGCATGATAAATTCATTATGAGAGGAGATAAGATAATTCCTCCTTCGAGTTTACGCCAGAAGATCATCGAACTTGGACATGAAGGCCATCAGGGTATTGTAAAGACCAAACAAAGAATAAGAAATGACTTCTGGTGGCCTGGCTGTGATTTGCAGATAGAACGCTACATCAGGGACTGTATCCTTTGCTGTAATAGTAAGAAAAGCTGTGTGGGTGTAAAGCAATCGATGGTGCTCACTGAGATTCCGAGCAAGATATGGAAGGATGTGGGCATGGATGTTCTGGGTCCTGTGAGTAGCAATGGGATGCAGAAATTCTGTCTGGTGGTTATTGATCTCCTCACCAGGTGGGTGGAAGTTTTGATTGCACCTAGCATTACAGGGGAAACTGTGACTGATTTCTTGTCTGCTATCTGTGAGAGGGAAGGATACCCAGGGAGCATTCTTTCCGAAAATGGTACACAGTTTAGGTACAAGGAGATGGCAGATTTTTGTAGTAAATATTCTATTAAGCATAAAAAAAGTTCTATATACCACCCCCAGACTAATGGGATGGTTGAACGTTTCAACAAGTTATTGAAGGATACCATTAGAATGGCCTGGTCCAATGGTAAGAACTGGGAGGAAGCGGTGAAGGAAAGGGTGATTGCTCATCGCTTCACACCACAATCTAGCACAGGTCTTTCTCCTTTTGAACTCAGCAGAGGAAGGAAAGCCAACACCAAACTGGCCCCTTTGTGTTTAGATAACCAGGGCAGTGGGGTGGAGAAGGATTTTGCCACAGTATGTGAGAAGATCAGAGGAGCGCAAAGGAAGAACAAACCAATTTTGATAAGAGAAGATGCAATGACAAGTATGATAAAATGTCTGTGGTGGGTAAGTTTGTTAGGATTCATCTTCCTCCTGCTCTGAGGGTGGGACCGTGCAAGTGGTCTAGCCCACCTATGGGAGTCGTAGAGGCATTCCGACATGCTGTCAGAACGGAAGATGGAAGGATTTGGAATGTTGAGAGGATCTAGGTATGTGAGGATAGCAAGTATGACAGTAGTGGTAGTGAGAATGTTAGTTTGGGTGTGAGAGATGGAGGCAATGGTGGTCATGATGATGCTGGATCAAGGAAGATGAAGAGTATGTCCAGGGGTAAAATCATACAGAGAAAGGTTTCCTTGTCAGCTTCTTCCAGATATACCGGTTGCAAGTCCAGATGGGGAAGATCATATTGTTTACCAAAAGGGATGGAGGACTATGTGTGATGTTAATTACAAGAAAAGATGGAGGACTTTGCGTGACTTTTTAAGTGTTTTGTTTTTTCGTTTTCTACATTTCATCCTGTTGCTTTGCTGTCATTTCTTTTTGGTTGTAAAGGAAGGGAGATGTGTAGCATCCCAGCTGCAGGAAACAAAACATGCCTGACTGAGGAGAGACATGCCTGACCATATAATGGTTCCACGTGTTCTACTCTTATGTTGTGGAGTAAGCACAAGCTATTTGTTTGTGCTTTGGAATGTAGAACCTTGTTTGAAGGTAAACATTATTCCAGCTCATGCAGGGTGAGCAGCCTCCCTCCTCTTTCCCTGTATACCTATACTTTAATAAATATGTTATTACTTTATAAACATTGCTGCCCAGCGTCCTCTGTTCAGCCCCATACTACACACACTAACAATTTACCGAAAGGGAGGGAAAGCACAAGGTAAACCAAAATATCTTCTGACGCCCCCTAGCAACACTTCCCTGAAGTTTTGTGAGCAAGTAATGCACAGTGCACTTTAGCAGAAAGATATGTGAATGAAAACTGAGCAAAATGGCACTCCACAAGTTAAAACAGTAGGCAGGAAGAGGGGTTTAGAATGATTTTGGAGCATCAACACATTTCTTACTGAATATCAATCTAGTGAGAGCAGATCTAACAAATCAGCCAGAGTCAATAGGCCTGAGCCAGAGTCAGTGGTACAGGACCAAGAGTTTAGGAGCAAAAATGTTCTTGTAGCTGCAGTCAAGTCTTTGGTAAATGAATATTGAAACGGTAGTTGCGAGGCGAAAGACAATGTTAAGAGAGAGTGCGGCTAACCCAGCAAGTAGAGAAAGGATTTAAAACACCTTTAGGGCTACCACGGGGAAAGGGAGGCCTGGCGGAACAATGTACCTTAAACGTGAAGAAGTGGCTCCTGCGGTGCCGGTTGTTCCTGGTAGTTCCTGCAGTTTGAGGGGTCCAGCAGAGGAAGAGCGGCTCTCGTGGAGGAAGGTTTGAGTCACTGCACTACCCAGGGATGAAACCAGTCACGGTGCTGCCAAATGAAGTTTAAAAGGTACGCTCCTTTTAATCGCAGCCCGGGTCGATAGCTGCCTGGCTATCCGGTCTCCAAGTGCTGGGCACTGTCGATTCGACCAAGGCAGGTCCGGAGAAGCGATGGGTGAACTGGTTGTTCCCACCAGCTCAAGGGAAGAAGGCTCTTTTAATGAAGATCTCCTCTCGTCGTGTGGAAGAAAAGTGGTGAGACGATCCGGCAGGGCTTCACCGGTGGTGTAGATGCTGAAGATGTCTGTGGCTTCTCTCCCCTTCGGTTCCGTAGTTCCAGTGGCGACGTCTTGCTCTTCCAGTCCTCAGGACCCTGCTTTTATGCAGAAAGAGACCCATTCATACAGCCTAGCAGTCACTCACACAGTGGAGTGGTCTTCTTGGCGGGAGACCCTCCAGCCTATCAGGTTAGAGTGCGACCTGAGTTGCTGTGGCAACTCTGTCCAGGGGTTCTACTCCCCCTCCCAAACAGACCCACCCCAGACTCAGAGGCACCGAAAGGAGGGCTTCTTGGCAGAAGCCCGCCAAAAGAGCGAACAAAGGATCCCCGACCTGGGTTAGTATAGAGTAAGACTCGAGAAAGAAGTTATATTAAAGTTCTTGCAAATAAAACCTACCGGAGTAAAGTTAATAATAAAATAAACCGGCGGTATGTTAGAGGCTGTCAGTAAAAGTATTAGCATTGGACAATGGGAAAATCCCATAGGAAAATATTGGCGGTTAAATATTTTTGGTAGTAACCACTGCCACCAGCCAGAAACTTTGGAGAGCAGGACTTTAAGGTACCCCCTCGAAAATGAACCCAAGGGAAAAGACTATTAACCCTTTCCAGTACCTCCATAGTAAGATGGGTTGTACTGGTTAAGTTCGTAAGATTTGACTAGTAAAGTCAATGGGGACTTTACATGCTCTGGGAGACAGTAGTCAGTCCCACGGTATGGAGTCTATGTTTGAGGGTTGCTACGACACCCCTGTGTCACTGCACGGAGGGTGCTGTGTAACACATGTGCATAAAGATGGTTCCTATGGGTGAGAGAAAATCCCATAGGCATTAAACGCAAAAAATAGCCTAGAACACACATAGCAAAAATGCCTAAGAGTGGGAAAAAGAGTCTCACTCTTAGCAGGTAAAAAGAAACAAACCCTTAAAATCCAGCAAAGCTGCTGGGGGACTCTATAGGTAAGGGAAATTAGCCATAAAATGACAATTCTCCCTAACATTGCAGATGACGCAAGTGTGGCAAAGAGCACATAAAACATTAGATCTGCAACATTTATTCTCTCTCATGCATCTACACCATATCAAATGGGTTCCATGGAATAATGTCCCCGCACAAACTTCTCCCGACATAAATGTTGCTGTTTTTTGCAGCAACATTATTACATTGAACATACGGGTGACACCCCTGCAATCCCTGAATTCTTTTTTTTTAACTAGGCAATCAGGGGACATCCCTGTTACCCGTCCCTGTACTTGATCTCACCATATTTAATGTTGCCAATGTCTGTTGCCGGTGACATTGTGTATGGGGACATGTATTTGATACCATCAAATGGTATCTGGTCAAACCATTAAATGGTAAACCATCGAATACCAAAGCATCGAATTATAAGCAACGAAATTCCATTCCATCAGATGTCCATTTCGTTATATATAATTCGATGGTGGTATCGAAATTTAAGTATTACATTTTTTTTAGGTAATACATTTTTTAGGGTTAAGGGTTAGGGTGGGGGCTAGTGTTAGATTAAGGGTTGGGGCTAGGGTTAGATTAAGGGTTACAGTAGGGCTAGGGGATGGGCGTGGGTGTTATGGGGAGGGCTGGTGGAGGAAACCCCCCCACCCCCAATATACAGAAAACCTTTAAAACGGTACAAGGAGCTGGCCAGTGCTGAAGTTTCAGCACTGGACAGTGCCATGTAACGTTGTAAAGATGCAAATGCTACTTTTTACATGTAAAAGTGCATTTCCATTGAAACCAGTCCATGTATATTGTCGATGGACTGGTTTTGATGAAATTGCACTTTTACATGTAAAATATAGGTTGTGGGTGCTTTTGCATTCAACGGTTTGTATTCGATGTTTTTGTTTGTCGATCCTATTTTTTCGACGTGATCACTATAAACCCATCAAATGCAGAAATCTACAGCTGACTTGCAAAAATAAATATTACACATGCCCCATAGCCCAAAGAAAACTGTAAAAAAAAATGTTGCAAAGCAGTCTCTTTCAACGCCCAATATTGGAGACCTGAGCCTCGAAGTTGAGGTCTGCCTCAATTAGGATGCCCAGATTAGTCAGATAGGGACCGAATGATTCAGGCCAGAAAACGTAATTTCCATGCACACCATCTGAGACAATCTGCACAATATACCAATTGGAAGAAATCCACACAATCTTAAACCACATGTAAAATACTCCATAACGCACAAACATCCCAGTTAGCAAATCAAAACAAAAACCTAGAACATCGCTACATTTGTTAGTTGGATATAGCCTAAGAAAATGCCATACTCCAACAAACACCCTACCCAATATATCATGGATTAATGCCTGTTGCTCAAGGACATTTGCATAACTGTGGAATTATATAGCCACTAAAAAAAGCACACACACTCACCACAAACGTGTCCTATGCACTAACATCGGAACAAAAATCAATCATTCCATCTAAGTAGAATATGAGCCAGAATATAATTTTTTAGCTGTTAATGATGCAATCGAAACAATGTTATCTATACAAGTTGAACATGCCATCCGATCACCACTATTCAACTGCCCAAATTCCACTTTTCATTTGCTGACACATAAATCAATTCCAAGGCCTGCTTACAAAAACACATCCAAACCTGAAAAATATAAATAAAATACATTACAAATTATTAAACATTACAGGGTTTAACACACATAGCTGAATACGAAATCCTAACTAACCAGCACATAATTTTAGAGCCGCTGCTTGCAACGCATGCAACAGTAGTGCATCAAAATGTGCTCTGAAGTCCACACACCAACTGATCACATGTATCTGTAAAAGTACTGGCTTATCAATACAAAACACCATGCTTGCTATTACATTTATTAACCCTCATAGGTCCTGTTACGTTAAATGACTTTTGCTTAGGTATACTTGGAGCTATCCACCTGCGCATCCAATCACAAACATTTCATCAAAATGGGAAACATCAAGTATCTTCATTGCTTACATTGTTTAGCAAGACCTCACTAGGGGCCTAATTCACGGAACGTTTTCCAATGGGCTTTTGCCATTATAAAAGGCTTCTGTGAATTAGGCCCCAAATGTCTAACCTGTAGGGTATTTTGTGGAGATTTGGGGCCTGACGGTATTTTATTACCGCCGAAAAATAACTTAGCAATAATCACTCTTTGTATTCAGATTTGGCCATGTGCAACAATAATACAATGGACATGCATTATTTCAGCACCCAGACCTGCATATTTGGTATACGTGGTTGGTGGTATTTTGGTGAGCATAATTCCCTTGTTTTATTTGTGGCCCCAATGTCCAGAATCCCTTATCTTTGCTTAGATTTTTCGTGTGATCACTAGAGAGACCTCAGACCTGCATTCTAGGAATACCACATTTTCCAGTGATAGTGTTGGTGTGCCACCATGGGCGAACTCACTGACTTATTTACGACAGAGAGCTATATGTGGTAGTCTTGTGGTAATTTCCACTACCTTATATACGGTAGGGAGCTATGTTCAGAGAGTCTCTCTTCCCGTTGGCTCATTGTACCTCCAACAAGCTATGCTACAGTCACTCACAATTATTCATACTGATTTTGACATGCACACATCTGTCTTAAAATGACCATTGCACTGTTTAAAAATCTCCCCACATCATCAGCATTGTAATGGTAAACAATAAACATCACCCGTCTGTTTTCAAATATTTTTCTGTATTATAAAAGTTGTATTTAAAAACGATCTCATTCTTTACAGAAATAAAATGGTACAGTCAAAGCATTGTCTGTGACACTCTGCAAAGAGAGTGGCGGAGAACAGAACTCACATTGCAACATTAGCACTTGATTAAGATACGCACAGGAATCCTACACTGACTGCATATTACCGTACACACTCAGCTCCCACACTTCTCATTACCTTATCTTTTTAGTTGTTCTCTTTGTGAATGTGGCTCTCTTGGATTAACTCCAGCAAAAAGGAACGCTTGCCTTCTCAAACCGGGGTCATTGCCTGGAATTCTCAGCTTTTGCAGATAGGAATGCCTCAGCCAGTGGAAAGGTCCTTCTTTCAGCTCTCCCCAATCTCGACTGCAGCAGGACACAGGAATCTGCATTCAGTCAGGAGCCCCACAGCCAGGTCTTCTCCCCAATAGTGCAGAAAGATGTCTGCCTTTCTTTTTCCCTGATACTGCCCACTAAAACTCTCCTCTCAGCCCTCTGTATGACGTGTCCCAATGAAATCCATCATCTCTCATCCTCCTACTCTTCAACAATAGCTTCGCTTATACATTTGCAATTGTTGCAAATCTGACTTCCTTCTTCCTGCAGTTACTGTGCACAAAAACACGGAGAATCAGGCAGAGAAGAGAAGAAAAAAATCTGCACACGCATTTAAATGGTTTTCAGAGTATGCCTAATTCTGCAGTGGAGAACACATTTTATTAGTGGGTTATGTTAAATAAGGTTTTATTAGTCAGGTTAATTGTTAATAGGTTAGCTGTTAATTTTCAAATGTGTCTCTAGCAATATAGGCATTTCAGGTGAAAAATAGTGTGCATTTTTAAATGAGCACGTGTGCTTTTAACTGTAAAAATAGATTTGCATCTTATATGTTAAAATCGTTTTTGACTGAATAGACTGTCTTTCCTTGTTAATCTGGTAACCCATATAGCAATGCACCGCACCCTTGTGGTGGTGCTGCAAAAAAAAAATGTGCTACTTGTGCAGTATTACTGTACTCTGTACTGTAACACGCCAAATATCCTTACATATACCCTCCTTTTGTTTTTAGAATTTGGCTATAATCCAAGCCAATTCCTAAAAACAACTTGTTCTATTTTTTTTTTACAATATAGCAATCCAACAAAATGAATATTCATGTGCATCAATGAAAATTTGCAATCAACATTTCATCTGAGTCCATCAGTTCATAAAATGTTCCACATTTGCCTTCTCAGTGGAAGTGGCATTACTTTAAGTTTAAATTTTCCAAGTCAATTAAAAACAATGAAATAAAACAACTAACTAAAACAAATAAGTAATATAACAAGTTAAAATAAATAATTAAAATAATAAATACGTGGAACTTCATATGCCGGAACTTTTGTTTTGTCTCTTTTGGTATGTCCCGACCAGCGATGTTATTCGGTTCATTCGAGTACTCTTTCATCTTGGCAATCTTGAATCCACAGTAGTCATCTCTTTTGGCATTCCGGTTATTTTGTCTTCACCTCCACCTGGAGGCAGGCATCTTTTGGTCTTCATCCAGGGGACTCCAGGACTCCATCGTCTCCCGTGGCCTCTGATCCCGGAACCTCCGACCAAATAATGTTAATTGTCTAAATCAATATAGAAAATAAACAGATTAAGTACATAGCACAATACTAACTTCATCCTTTTGCCAAAAATAAAACATGCTTGGTAAAAATATTTCGTTTTTTTTTTTTTTCTTCTGAAATTAAACACAAGTTAAAAGAAAACAAACACATATAAAACAGCATTCAATATTTAATACACTTTCTCTCTGCACACCAACCATGAGCTTCCATTATATGTGCATTTATTTATTTATTTATTTATTTATATTTATTTTATATTATATTTTACATATACTACAGTGTTTATGTGCCATCATAACAATCAACTTTTTAACTTCTTTGTCACTTCCTCCTGATTGTACCCATTTATTTTCTCTTTTTGTGTTCAAGTGATTTTATCTGTTTCTACATGCTCAAGCCGCCTGATCTCATGTCTGGGATGGCATGGTTTGATTTGATTTACATGGACAAACTGCTCTATTGCTGTTTCACCTTCATTTTTCAAAATTTTATACACTACAGGAGAAACCTTATCTATAATTCGAAATGGCCCCTGCCAGGCTGCTAGAAATTTAGAATTTTTCTGTTTACTTTTTCCAAAATGAAACTTGTACACCTGATCCCCTACATTGTATTCCTTTACTGATGTCTTTTTGTCATAATATGACTTAGCACTGTCAGCAGCCCTTTCCAGATTTCTCTGCACAAAAGCAAATGCATGTTGCAAATGCCTCCTCAGTTCATCAATATATTCATGAACCGTGGATGCACTCACTAGAGTTTGCTCATGTGTTCTGTATAGTAGGTGTTGTGGTAACACCATTTTCCTACCTGTCAAGACCTCATGGGGGCTAACACCTGTTGCTTTGGCAGGAGTCGACCTGATTGCCATCAGAACCAACGGTAAACGTAAATCCCAGCTGGAACCTGCTTCTGCCACAAATTTCTTTAAAATATCCACAACAGACCTATTGCTTCTTTCAACTGTACCTGAAGACGCCGCCCGATATGCGATATGTAGTTTCCTTTTCACACCTAGTATTTGCCATACCTTACTCATTAGAGTACTTGTGAAATGACTTCCTCTGTCTGACTCAATTCTTTGTGGCAACCCAAACCTTGAGAACACATGGTTCACCAGTAATGTGGCTGCTGTTTGCGCACTACAATCTGGTGCAGGAATGCACTCAATCCACTTCGACATCAAACATACCACACTCAAAATATAACGGTGTCCCCTGCTCGACCTTTTTAAAGGACCTACATAGTCTATTTGCAAATCTGACCATGGGAGAGTTAGGCCTCTTTTCATCAATGGTGCTCTATGCATTGGTGAAGCAGGTTTAAATTGGGCGCATACTAGACATCCTCTAGTATATAATTCCACATCTTGGGACATATGAGGCCAGTAAGCGTAATCTTTTAGTATTTCTAATGTTTTTTGTGAACCTCTATGGCCTGCAGTTATGGCATCATGTGCATGGTGTAGCATTAGTCCTCTGAATGAAAGGGGTACTACCCACTGTATTTGCCCTGTTATGGACTCTCTAATCATGAGCCCATCCTGTAATCTAATTCGTGTTTTGTTCTTTAATAACACCCTCAACTCTTCTTTTCCCATACAATCTTTTTCTGTTACAGGATTTTGTTCAGGATCTATCAAATGATTATAATAGATTCCCAAAATTTGATCATTCTTTTGTGCCTCAATCAAATCTTGGTCTGGCGTGTCATGACTCCACTGCACCACCGGTTGATCTACCTCCTTTGGTGCTTTAGAACGTGTGACTGCATCAATTTGTATTTCACCCATTAAATAATCAATAGGTAGCAATTCTCCCATCACAGCCCCAATCTTAGCCAGATGGTCTGCCTTATCATTTCCCTCCTTATCCTCTCCTGGTGTTTTTAAATGCCCACGAATTTTTCTCCAGTATATTGTTAAATTATTTTCTGACACCAATTTGTCTATGGCTTGTATCATTTTTCCATGTTTAAGTGGCTTTTTGTTGTATGTAACCATGCCTCTTGCTTTCCAACCAGGCAAATACTCCACAAAGCTATTCCGTGCATAGTCAGAATCAGTCACCAGGACAATTTCACTGAACTTTTTATCAACTGCAGTAGCAATTGCTTTATAAATGGCTGCCAATTCCGCCACCTGACTGCTCCTATCTCCAATCCTCATCCCTATACTGGGAACGCCTTCACATTTCAACCAGACATTTCCTATTCCTGCCACTAACTGTTTATTACTGTCATTTTCAATGTGAAAAGCACAACCATCCACATATACAGTTGGCAAATCCTTGCATGTTTTTTCATCAAAAGCTTTGTGTGATGATTGTTCAAATTCCTGTAAACTAGTTTCCACTTCCATTTCATTTGGTATTTGTTCAGCTGCACAGTCATGTAAGTCAGCTAACCCTTGAGCAATTGGGCTCTTTTTATTTTGTCCATATCTCACTTCTACGGGAAAACCTTGTAATGCCAGCGTCCATGAAGTGATTCTGGATTGCGCTAGATTGCCTGATCTAATTCTTTTACTCTCTAAAAATTGCAACGGTTGATGATTTGTTTCAATAATCACCTTTTCTCCCTGAACAATGGGGCGGAAATGTTGTAGCGCCCACACAGTGGTTAATAGGGCCTTTTCACATTCATTAAATTTCATTTCAACTTGGGAAAATGCCTTACTTGCATATGCAATGGTTTTGTGATTCAAATCGTGTTTTTGTGATAATACTGCTGACATACAATGTTCAGAAAAACCTATTTCTATAAAGAAATCCCTGTCCTTTATGGGGTATGCTAAACATGGTGCCTTTACAAGACATTCCTTCAATCTATCCACTGCATCAGACTGCTCTCTTTCCCATCTCCAGGGAGTATTTAGTTTAAGCAGTTTAGTTAATGGTTGAGTGATTTCTGCATAATTCTCAATGAACTTTCTGTTATAGCCTGTCATCCCTAATAAACTTTTTACTCCTTTCACATTTTTAGGATCTTTTAATCTTTGTATGGCCTCTATTTTCTTCCTTTGTTGATTTAGCCCATGTTCAGTCACTTCATGCCCTAGTAAGTTCACTTTTTTCTTGCACCATTGTGCTTTTTGCAAAGATACTTTGGCGCCTGCTTTCTGCAATTGGCCAAGTATATGTCTTATTTCATCAAAATGGCTTTTAAGGCTTTCATTTTTTATCAGGACATCATCCACATAAACTATTGTTCCTCTTTCCGCTGCATCCGGCATGGCCTTTCTCAAAAATATGCCAAATTCACTCCCACTATTGATGTACCCGAACGGAGCTCTAAGCCAGGCATATTGAGTCCTGTCAAATGTAAAGGAAAATAAGTGTTGTATCTCCTCTGCCAATGGCACACACCAATATCCAGAGGTGAGATCTAATGTGGTAAATACCTTTGAACCATGTATCTGAGCTAGGCCCTGATCAATGAATGGTAGTGGCCATCTAGATACTGGTACTCTTTTATTTAACTCTCTTAAGTCTGCACACAGCCGCCATTGACCATTTGGTTTTAACACACCTAAAATAGGTGTATTGGATGTGCTATGAATGGGCCTGATTATTCCCCGTGATTCCAAATTTTTAATAATCTCTGCCAATGATTCTAAACATGCCAGCGGTAGTCTATACTGGCGTACAAACACTGGATTTCTGCTACAACCTTCTGGTAGTGTGGCCACATGTAAATCAGTTAAACCACAATCATAAGCATCTTTTGCAAATACATCCTTAAACTCCATAAATATTTCCCTCAGGTCGTCTCGATCCTCATCGCTGTCACATGCATCCGCTAAGGAGATCTGCTCTTCTACCATTCTGGAAAATTCTGGAAACTCTTCTGGTAAAGGAATCTCAGCGCTTTCCTCTAACTGTGTGGCTGTGTCTTTTTGTAGAGCTGCCACTTTTAAACATTTTGGCATATCAGCTTCCACTTCAATGGGCTGATTTCCTGTTTCATTTTCATTTAAATTAAATATTATGCAATCCTCTTGATGGCAGCACACTGTCTCATTTGAATCATAAGGATACACAGAATGAATTTTAAATATTCCTTTGGGCTGAGAGTCCAGGTGTTCTGGCAACTCGCCCTTGGCATCTACATATTTTTCAGGAATATTCCCAATCACCATGTTATTTAAATCTGCCGTATAATGTGATTTTTGTATGGCCATTCCTAATGGGGAGTTTTCCTCTAAATGAATATCCTGACCACCTTTATTATTTACCATGATTTTTACAGATCCCTCACCAATGTCTACCAATGGAATGTATTCATAATCCAGGCCTTGCTGTTTTATGGATTCATTCAGGCATACAAATGCATCAGAGCCTTTCATCTGCTGTCCATTTTTGCATTTCAGTGTTATTGCAAACTGTTTTGTAAATGCAGGAATAATAGTATTTTTCCTCATTTGTAATTCGACTGCATAAGGAACTAGTTGTGCACAATGATAAGCCCTTCTTTTGTCTTCAAATTCAGGTGCCGGACCACCTAGGCGTGACCATATTTTTTGATTAAGGAAATCTAACACCATACACATTCTGTGCATGATGTCATTGCCCATGTAAAATTCATTTTGTGCTCCACTCACTATCCATACATTATGGTAAATTATTTTCTGCCCAATGCTAATTTTAAGCATGCATCTGCCTGCAATTCGGTTTTCAAAGTCTGGACTGTCCAACCCAGAAACATATTGGTTTTTAATCCTAAATTTCGGGATTTCTTCCCTCTCCATAATTTTTTGCAACAATCTCTCATTAATGAAACTCCTTTCATGTTCAAGTGCTAAAGTGGCTTTTATTGTTTTAAGATAATCATTTATACCAACATGAACCCATGGGTGCTCATCTTCCATGTGTATTTCTTCCAGAGTGGTAATGTGTTTTTCTGAATCTGTTTTAGGAACAATATTCTGTTTGCATGTTTTCTCTTTTAAATAGAAACGTAATGTGTGCTCATCTATGGCAGTCTGCCAATCTTTCCTTGGGTCCAAGTATATTTGTACAGGTAGTTTTTCATTGTCGTTCTGATCTTTGTCTTGACACATTAATATAACCGTGACACTAGGTATGCAGCTATTCTGGAGATATACCTCCACAGCATCATTTGTTTTGGCAACGGTGTGACATTCTTTTATATTGCTGTTTTGTGATTTTAGTTTCTTAGGCTTCAATGGTTTTTTGGTTAAGGACCACAGCACTCCATTCACCCCATCTATGAGAGGAGACAATCTTTTCAGGCAATCTGTCCCCATCAGAAATGGAATTTCACAAATAGATGTGATCAATACCTCTTGTTTCATTCTGTGCTTTCCTATTTTTATGTCAACCTCAGTTACACCTATGATGGGCACCTCCTCCCCATTAAAGTTATGCACTGGGCCTTGATTTGCCTTCACTGTGATCTGACTCTGTGGAGGCCTCCCTTCATTGATACTCTTTACCAGCTCCTTGGACATAATTGTGGCCTGTGCGCCAGTGTCAATCATAGCGAAGGTGTGGCATTTTTCTTCTACAGTGATGGGTGCATAATATCTGTCCTCAACTTCCTCTAATACACATAAGAAATGTGAATTCTTACTGATTTCAGGGCTCACCTTTCTCAGGTCTTTTTCACTTTTGGCTAAGCACATTGGTAAATGAAAAGACATTTTTTCCTCCTTTTTACCCATTTCTGTGCGAGATATTTTATTCATTTCTCCATGTTCAGAGGTTTTTTGGAGTGTGGCCACCGTTCGCCCATCCATCTGGGTAACATCAGAGACCACATTACAACCTTCCAACTGAACATGTGTAACAACATCATTCAGCAATTTGTCATTTTTTAATTCTGTGCATTTGTGATCATTTAATGTCATATCAGCCCTTGCAGCCTCTTCAAGAATATGTGGCTCAAAGAATTCTTCAGGTGATTGACTTGTACCCTCCTTGTGAGTATTTCCTTTTTCTGTCTGTGTTTGGTCATTGTTTTGCTTGCCCAGGGAAGGAGCTATGGCATCCCCACTTACTCCCTGTTCACTGGTATTCCCCATGCATGAGTCATTTTTCTTAAATCTGTCCCTTTGTTCTTTTGGAATTCCTAATGTTTCTTTTTCATTTGTGCAAATCTTTACTGTTTTATTTAGCTCTAAGTTAAACCGTACCTCTTTTTTAGAAGTATTTGCACTTTCTATCACAATTTCATTTACTGGTACTTTCATTTTTAATCCATTAGTCACCTCAGAGTTGTCATGCAAAATTATATCAGAGCAATCTGTCATTTTGGCACTGCGATTATCATGAGTACTTAGTCACTTTTCGGAAGCCCCCCGGTCATTGCTATGGCCATCAGCCCCCTCTTTGGAAGGTTGTTTTTGCGCTGTATAGAGCTTTCCTATTTGCTCAGCTAACATTTTCACTTGGGCCTCAAGGCACTGGAACCTTTCCATCTCTCTAGGATCCTCTTTCTGTGGCCTAGGTCGATATTGGTTGTTTTCCCCCTGATTGGATCTATTCTGATACCTCTCAGGTGATTGATGTCGGTTGGGATGGTTTCTGAACTCTTGATTCATTTGTGGAGGGGAGCGGGTTGCACCCATCCTTTGATTATAGTCCCCTGGTGGGGAATCATTGTACTGGCGTGGATTGTAGTTCACGTTTTGCCTCATGTCCTGTCTCTCAGATTGTGGGTACTGGCCCCTATGTTGATTTCCATTATCATTAAATCGATCCACATATCGGGGCCTATCCTGATTACCATATATCATGGTGTTGGGATCAAACCTACTCTGTGTCCCCAATGACTGGTAGGGACCATCATTTCTTTGATCTTGATTTTGTCTCTGGTTATTGTTCATACCTGCCATATCAGGCCGATATCTTACCCGGGGTCTATCCCCTAAATATCTAGGGCTGATGTAGCTCTCTCTATTACTAGGATCATGTGTTTGGAACATTGGTACAGGCAATGGCGATCTTTGTTGATTACCCCTTTGTTCAGGTGTCACATTATTTTTACCTTGACTTTGAGCAGACTCAAGGGACATTTTGGCTGACCTGATTTCCATTACTGTGGCTGAGGGTTCTTTAGATTTATGCCTGGTATCTTTCATTTTATCACTTTCTCTACCCTGACAATAGAGTACCTCATATAGCTTTGTGCTTTGATGTACAATCCATTCAAGGGACTTGTCACGGTCAAATTCACGGACCAATTGGGATATGATGTCTTTCTGTAGCCCATAGAAGTATGCAGTTTTAAACTCATTGGAATTTGAGTCAAAAGATACATCAAAGCGAGAGAATGCTCTTTTTAAGTCTTGTAAAAATTGGCGAGGGGATGTATTAGGTCCAGCAGTAATTGTGTACGCGACTTTCTTTGCCTCCTGCAATGACTGAAAAGGAGAAAAATGACGCCCAATTTCTTTTTCAAACTCCAGCCATGTCATATTCTGCTGTTCATTTAATCCCCTTATGATGCTGGCCGTCGGGGCATCTAAAGTTAAATGAAAATATTGTCTGTACTGTTCCTTAGGTATCTGGAGTGCTTTAAAAATGTCATGCACCGCTTCTAAGTGATCCTCAATGCAGCATTCACCTCCCTTTTTAAATGGTTTGATCAGGGCTTTAATGGATTTCATTATTTTTATGGGGCTACTTGTTGCAATGCATGGAATTGCACTATTTTGTGACTCAATCCTGTTTTCAGGTGTATGAGATTGGTGGCTGCCCCCAATGGGAGTATCAAATCCCCCAAGGGCGCTGCAACCAAGTTCAGTCACCGGCCCAGTCACTGGGGCACTAGCTCTTTGGGCATAGTTAGAATTCACCTCCACTCCATTGAATGTGGTGCCCTGCCGCCTCTCCTGGGACCTGGGAATGCACATTTGCTGTTCTAAGTCCTTACACTTTTTAAGGAGTCTGTTGGCTTCATCATGCAAATAATTATTTTCATCACTCATTTTATTAATCACCTCCTGCATATCGCACATTTGCATTTGGCATTCATTGAACTCTTTATTTCTCTTGTCTCTTTCTTGAATCATTTTAATCATTTCTTGTTCTGCACTCTGGAGATCACCTTCTTTTTCACAATGTTCTTTTTGTAAAATCTGCATTTCTGAAACAACCTCATCTTTATCCTGCCTAATGTGATCCACTAAGGCTTTTAAGTGTGTCAATTCTTGCTCACTATCTTCAAATTGTTTCTTGCTTTTGGATAACTGAGTATCAAAGTCTCTGCATTTTAATTGCATGTCTTTTTGGCATACATCCAATTCTGCTCTCAACATTTCCTGATTTTTACTTGCCCCATCTAATTCAGTCTTTAATCTGTTAATTAGCTGAGTATCATTCTCTTGCATTCGCAGGGACTTGTTTAAAATAAACCATATTTTGCCGCATAGCCGTATTAAACAGTCTTTCTCTGCACTTTTATCGGCTGCATTCAATAATCTTGTAAGGCAGACCTGAATTATGCTGCCTTCTGCAAAAATACTGTCTAGTTTTTCTTTCTGCACCTCACCCTGAATGCGGTTACTCCATTCTAACGTGCTATTCGAAGACCAATTCCCATGTGCAAATAACTTTGCCTCTAAATATTGCACTAGATCTGAGAATGTGGTTTCCCTTTGTGACATTCTGAAATTCGTTTTTAGTGGCACACTGCTATTATAAAATGGGTTCCCTTTAATGTGCAAATGGCAGTGTGAGACACGCTTGCCACGCCCAGTAGGTACTCTATGATCACTTTCCCGGCCTGCAACGCACCATAAATATGTAGGGTATTTTGTGGAGATTTGGGGCCTGACGGTATTTTATTACCGCCGAAAAATAACTTAGCAATAATCACTCTTTGTATTCAGATTTGGCCATGTGCAACAATAATACAATGGACATGCATTATTTCAGCACCCAGACCTGCATATTTGGTATACGTGGTTGGTGGTATTTTGGTGAGCATAATTCCCTTGTTTTATTTGTGGCCCCAATGTCCAGAATCCCTTATCTTTGCTTAGATTTTTCGTGTGATCACTAGAGAGACCTCAGACCTGCATTCTAGGAATACCACATTTTCCAGTGATAGTGTTGGTGTGCCACCATGGGCGAACTCACTGACTTATTTACGACAGAGAGCTATATGTGGTAGTCTTGTGGTAATTTCCACTACCTTATATACGGTAGGGAGCTATGTTCAGAGAGTCTCTCTTCCCGTTGGCTCATGTACCTCCAACAAGCTATGCTACAGTCACTCACAATTATTCATACTGATTTTGACATGCACACATCTGTCTTAAAATGACCATTGCACTGTTTAAAAATCTCCCCACATCATCAGCATTGTAATGGTAAACAATAAACATCACCCGTCTGTTTTCAAATATTTTTCTGTATTATAAAAGTTGTATTTAAAAACGATCTCATTCTTTACAGAAATAAAATGGTACAGTCAAAGCATTGTCTGTGACACTCTGCAAAGAGAGTGGCGGAGAACAGAACTCAAATTGCAACATTAGCACTTGATTAAGATACGCACAGGAATCCTACACTGACTGCATATTACCGTACACACTCAGCTCCCACACTTCTCATTACCTTATCTTTTTAGTTGTTCTCTTTGTGAATGTGGCTCTCTTGGATTAACTCCAGCAAAAAGGAACGCTTGCCTTCTCAAACCGGGGTCATTGCCTGGAATTCTCAGCTTTTGCAGATAGGAATGCCTCAGCCAGTGGAAAGGTCCTTCTTTCAGCTCTCCCCAATCTCGACTGCAGCAGGACACAGGAATCTGCATTCAGTCAGGAGCCCCACAGCCAGGTCTTCTCCCCAATAGTGCAGAAAGATGTCTGCCTTTCTTTTTCCCTGATACTGCCCACTAAAACTCTCCTCTCAGCCCTCTGTATGACGTGTCCCAATGAAATCCATCATCTCTCATCCTCCTACTCTTCAACAATAGCTTCGCTTATACATTTGCAATTGTTGCAAATCTGACTTCCTTCTTCCTGCAGTTACTGTGCACAAAAACACGGAGAATCAGGCAGAGAAGAGAAGAAAAAAATCTGCACACGCATTTAAATGGTTTTCAGAGTATGCCTAATTCTGCAGTGGAGAACACATTTTATTAGTGGGTTATGTTAAATAAGGTTTTATTAGTCAGGTTAATTGTTAATAGGTTAGCTGTTAATTTTCAAATGTGTCTCTAGCAATATAGGCATTTCAGGTGAAAAATAGTGTGCATTTTTAAATGAGCACGTGTGCTTTTAACTGTAAAAATAGATTTGCATCTTATATGTTAAAATCGTTTTTGACTGAATAGCCTGTCTTTCCTTGTTAATCTGGTAACCCATATAGCAATGCACCGCACCCTTGTGGTGGTGCTGCAAAAAAAAAATGTGCTACTTGTGCAGTATTACTGTACTCTGTACTGTAACACGCCAAATATCCTTACAAACCCCTTTCCCTGTAAGCTACATCAACTTTTATGTAGATCCTTTGCATTATAGACTGCACACACAAAACATTATGAGGAAATATGCGTGGAATGAAAACCTTTGGTCTACATGCAAATTTATCAACATGAATGCACGCACAATATAATATATTTCTTAACAAAACATGGAATTATTTTTTGAGAGGTGGAGGGTGTTGTGGGATTCACTACTCATCCCACGTGTAGGGATGAGCAAGCAGTGAGTAAAACACCTTCTCAGCCCCACAACTACTAAAGCTGCAGTACTCCCAATCATAAAGTTGAAACCGGCCCAGCCCGTTAAGAACAATTCCTTTTCTTCTTTTGGTACTGTGAGCTGAGGCAGGCTATACGCTTCGGGAAGGATGTGAGCTGGTAAAGAAGCAAACCAAACAATAGTAGGGGGGTACCCAAATAAAAGAATGTTCAAGTGTCTACATGAATAGGAACTTTAATATAGCAAAATACAACTAGTTAAACACACTATGATCCACCCCGGTAAAGGGAAACACAGAGAATGCAGACTTTGGAATAAAGGAACTGTCAGGGTTTGAAGACCGGGATGCACAGACAATGATTTTTGCAGAAAATGTCAAAGTAATTGAATATGTAATTTTAAAAAAAGGTGTAGATTTGGATTGTATAAGTCACTTAGGGCCCTTTAAGGCGGCCCAAGGTGATGGAACCATTTCAGATACCTTGAAACGTTGTATTTTGGGCTCTACAGCATCAAGTCGGGTATCTGGGTGATTTGCTGCAGTTCAAAACGACATTGAGATGATTTGAGATTCCCTGGCTCCTGATGGATCGAGTTGGCATCGGAGACGATTGCCTCCAGCATGTCGAGTTGGCGTTTTGAGACTCGTCGAGACAAGGCTTCCACTGGATTGAGTTGGCAGTTGAGAAGCAGTGAGTGAGGTGCTTCTATGGGATCGAGTTAGCGGTTGAGACGGTTGGTTTTAAAGGGCTGAGTCTGTGTCAAGGCAGTTTGAAAAGCAGGTAATCAAATAGAAACTCTGAGTGCCAAAGGCAACACAATTGGTTGTGTAGTGGCAATAAGGGATTTGAGCACAGTCGTGCTGGCTTGAAAAGCCGTGGTAGGAGACGGACTCGTGACTGGGAGACACAGTCCAGGCTTTCTAGGGAAAAGGTAAGTCCTTTCTTTTGCACTCCCGGACTAGGAGGGCTTTGTAGTGAGCGGGGTCCTCAATACCATTGGTCTCCACTGCACTGGGCCTTGGCCAGCCAGTAGTCACGCCAGATATTCCTGTGAGATTGTTAGGTAGAAGAGCTTCCCTCTTTCTCTGAGATGTTGGTCTTCATCCCTAAGGCAGGGAAATTTGGAACAGAACTGTACTCGCAGCCATATTCTAGATCCTCCAAGTGCCTAAATATTAATCAACTAAGGGGAGGGCTTGCCTCCCCTTGTGTAGGCAAAAGGCCACATCTAGCCCACTGTATGGGCTCCAGTCCTTCCTGCCTTAACAAGTCCTTTGCCTTCTGATGTTATACCCAGGGTGCTCTGTATGTGGGAAGTGAGGAGGCAACAGGAAGTTTTGAGACATGAAAATTCCAAGATGGTGGAACCCTTCTTCCTCTGGGACACCAATCCTGATCAAACCATGGAGATTGCCTGTGCTTTGTCGAGGTGACCAGCTTTATCAGGGTGATCAAAGAGTGGGCTTCCTCAGTGGGACGCAAATGGTTGTTTTTGGTGAAACCAACCCAAACAATTGAATACCCACCAGGCTTTATTGTGAATGGGTGACTGGCCCACCAAGCTGACAGTAAAATGACAGTTGCTTGTGACAGTGTGCTACCAGTAGCCACCATTTCAAAATCAGGCATAGCTTATATTTATTACAAACTGCCACCAAACTTATGGGTGCACACAATTATAGCTGTGTTCAGGAGAAATGCACATGTGACATTTGAATCTGCCAGTTTGCCACCCCAAGGCTGCTGCTGGTGGATGTCCGTAGACATCCCAGAGGTAGTAACAGCAGAGGTACATGTGCACTACAGTTTTTGGCATGGAGCATTCTGAAAGTGAGCTTGATTATCAGAGCTCACTTTCAGAAGCAGAATTACCTTAATTGTATCAGTAAAAATAAAAACTCTGTCTATTAAACCTGGGCAGATGAAATTCGGTCACAGGTCATAGGACACTAGCTCCATCTTTCAGTGCAGCATCTCTCTATTATTTGGCTGAATCTCACACTAAATTGTCTTCATGTTAACCACATATTCACTGATATTGCATTTCACGCTGCTCCCGATGCACACAATTTCCAAATGTAATGGTACAGTACTAGTCATCTTTTCCCAAAAAATCACCTTTGCCCGATGCATTTTCAAGGCAATTGTGCGCTCCATAAATTCATGTTACCATATCATAAATGCATAATATAGCCTTATAGACCGAGGGAGGGGTCATTATCCTGTGATAATGACTCGCCAATTTATGGCCCGATGCAAAGCTGACGGGCATAAATTGGGCAAGTGTCACTATCCCAAGCAATAATGACCGCTCCCGAGGTCTATAAGGCTATAAGCACATAATGGTAACCGCAGCATCACATGTTTTGGTGGTGAAGCAAAACATTTTACTTTAATACTGGATAAAGTAAATAAGCAGCGGAGTTAGTCAACTAAATATGTTTTTTTGTCATATTGATATATGAAATAAAACAGTTGTTTTCATAAATGAAACATTTTAATTGCAAACTTGGTGTGACTGAAACAGGTTTAACGGGAGCATGCATTTGGTATGATGTAAACGTGTTTAATAGGATGTTGCAGCCAAAAAAATGTCCTCTCGGAGAGGAAGTGCCTTGTTGAAAGAATTTTTGCCTGTAAATTGCATTGTTTCCTGCTCTGCTTTTGAAGAGAAAGTTCAGAGCACAGTCAATATCAGTAGTTATTGACTGCACTCTAAACGTTCTCATGTCTGAGTAGGCCAATAACAATGTCAATGGTCGAATATCCAGACATGTTCTCTAATACTCTTCTCATGCAGTATGATGTACTTTTCATTGTGTGTTCGGGACGCAAGAAAACATAGTGCTGTGGGGCCCTATGTCAGGCGCTAGTCAATGCTCACATAGCATTGATATTGCATAGCTACACTTCTGTATCTCTTTAGATAACGTTTTGAAGTACTGTAGAGTTTCATTACCGGGACTCTGCGAGCTACTTCGAAGAAAGTGTGTGTAGGCAAGTTAGTGGGTGTTGCTATGCGAGTTGGGTGTCTCATGTTTCGTGCTTCCGTTTGGGAGTTGAAAGTTCGCGTCCCTATGGAGACCGAGACAGCTTCGCCGCCCGTCCCTTTCTCCTGTAGACCGGCGTCGTTTCACTGTCGCCCGTCACACGCACATTCTCGGTCTAAGGCAGAACGCTCACTGAACACGCCTACAACGGACGCCCTGTAGGCGTGTTCAGTGAGGACCTATAGACCTTTTAGCTCTTTTTTTCTCCTTAATAGAGGCTGCCAGCTGCGTCACTTTTCCGTACAGGCGTATCAGACACCCGGAATCTCGTTCACCTACACCCACTTTAACTCTGGACCCCCTTTACTCATTATCAAAGCGACCCACACCCTTGAACCTCTACTTTTGTCACAGCGGCGTTTTCTTGCATACATGCAAGCACAACACGGCCCTTCTTGCCTGACATCCCACCCCTAGTGTTGCATTTTCTCTCATCTTCACTCGCCACGGGTTGCATGCAGACCGATTCACACAACATTGTCTCCTTTCCCGCAGCACGGTCTGTCTGGCACACAACATCCTGTTTCCCCTACCACCACGCAGTGTCTCCTCATACACCCCCCTCCCCCCCCGCTGTCTATCCTCTCATATATAGTCACCTTGATCACGACAGGTATCCTCACTCTGTCTTATTGTCTCTCTGCCCGGAACTCTGCCAGTCCCAGAACTATTGCCCCCATTGTACATTCTAGGCCTTTCTCAGACTTCTTTTCCCATGGGTGTCGTGACCTCGCGGCCGGTCAGAGGCAGCACCAAGACTGGACCAGCAAGAGGGACCTCTGAAGCAGATGGCAAGGTGGCTGGCACCGGACAGGTTAGTGACCCCTTGGCATGGTATTGGCGTATCCAGTCACTTCCTTGCCCTCTACCCTCGCTCCCCAGTTTGCTTTCCCTGTCCCTGGATTCCAAGCTCATTGACATCTGTGGACTCTTCTTGATTCATGTCCCAGTGGTGCAGTCCAGAGGTGGATCACATGTGGCGGATGGTCAACACTTTCCCCATCGAAGACCGACTCCCCCGCAACCAAGACGCGTCTCTGCCTGGCCAATGGAAGACTGTGCGAGTCTTCGTGTCTTCCACCTTTGATGATTTCTTCTCTGAGCGAGAGATTTTGGTGAAAAAGGTAATGGAGTTTGGGTTCTTGCCTGTTACATCGTCTTTTAATCTTCCAGCAGTTCTGGATTGCCACAGTTTAATTTCCTACATTTAAACTTGCTACCAGAGTCAACTGGTCCCCCAAAAATGAACAGATAGAGTACCACAATGTATTGGATTTCTCGTTGGGTATTGTGATGGCTGCCCGTTCCTTCGTCATACCACTGTCAATGCCTTGACTGTCACTCTGCCATTGAGGTGTACTGAAGCACAACCATCTCTTCCCTATTGGCAGCCGGCTCTCTTTGCTACCTACCCATCTCTGGGGCATTATGGAACCCAATTGGTTCGTCTTTACCCTTCAGTGAGGTCTAATGCTCCTGTGACCATCACTCCATCAGTGAGGCATTATGAAGCTGTTATAAAGTCTTGTTGGTAGTTAATAAAGCTGGCACCCACACACAGACCTGCTGCAGAGTCAGTAGTTGTTCCAGGTAGCTTTAATTTACAGATGTACAGTACATACATCAATCAGGTTACTCTTCAGATATGTACAAGACATGAAGTACAGGACAAGGACAAAGAGGGGTAATGGACCTACATACAGAGGAGGAAACCCACCGGCCATCCTCACAACCCAGCTCAGACCCCCAACTGACACTCAGAACATTCACTCACAAATCCACACAACATTCTCCTGAGCTGCTTTCATGCATCAACATTCTGACAGCAAGCACTCCAGGCCCGTGACATCACATGACAAGACTACATTATAACAGAAGCCTCTTTGAATTTCTCTTAACTGCTCCGTTGGGTCCAATACTCACTTGGCCATCACACTATCATTGAGGTGTTTCAAGGCTCTTAGCTTGCTACCATGCTTCTGTGAGGTGTAATATTCCCATGGACATTCCTCCGTTTCTGATGTCTTATGAAACCCCCTTAATGTCTCTTCACCACTTAGTGAAGCTTAATGCTGGTTCTATGGTAAAATCAGACCCAATGTCGGCTAATCCTCCAAACGTCTGCCCTTTATTGGCTATCCCAGAGCCGTCTCCTAAAGACAGAATGTTCATTCCATCAGGGTTTTCACTCCTCCAACCATTCTTTTCACTGCTCCACCATCCCACTCTCCTTCGTACCACTTCCCCTCTCTCCTCACACCCCATTGTATCCTGAGCATCACATCCCTACTCCCCACCCGCCTTGCCCAAAGCAAACATGTCCCCTTGAAACTCTAATTCCCTCCACCCCGCACCTCCAAACTCCTGATCCTTGCCACTTCACATACTTGCCTGGTCCCTGAGGCTTGCCTCCTATGAGCCTGGCAACTGCAGGCCCTGCCACTTGGTGTGGTCCTCACTAGGTGGCGGTTCCTTGGCAGTCGCTCTAGCGGAGGGGGCCTAGGAAACGCTGTCTAGAGTTCATATCCCTTAATGCTCCCTTGACCATTGCACTATTGTTGTGGTATTGTGAAGTTCATGGCTTCTGACCATTACTCTGTGAGAGCTAAATCGCTGCTTCATTCAGGCATTGTCAAACCCATTTTGCTTCTTCCCTTTGCCCTGCGAGGACTAATGTTGTGATGACCAGGAACTCTACCAGTTCGGCCTCCCTTTGCAGTCCAAACAAAAGGACTCCCTAACTCTCTCCAGCTACTGACCTACTCACCTTTACTACCACCCCCTCTACAGTAAATAGAGGCCAGCTCACTGCAGCTTCATCTGTAAGCACAGCAGCCCTGCTCACCATGGAGCCACTCGGAGCTCAGTGCACGACCCGCAGCATCTTTAGCCCTATCACATACCTCTGAACCGCGACCAGCTGCTCCGCGAGTGTCGCAGTGCTGGCAGATCTTGGGTTCTTACCTATCGATAAAACATACACCCGTGTCACTTCCACAAACCACAGTGAATCATACCAGAACACTGGATATTGGTACTTCTGACCTTTTCCCATTAACTCCTCAGGTTTCACACTTGCCCCTCCCTCTTCCCACGCTTACTCCACTCACCTTTTATTCCAGAACCATGTTCCCTGAGGCCACCAAAATAACAGAAGTGCGCCTTAGAAGACCACTTTGTTTTACATTACGTTTCACCCTCATTGAGGTGATATGAAACCCAGTTCACTTCTTTGAATCTGTTGAGATGTAATGTTGCCTTGACCACCGTTGAGATATTCACGTTCTTATAACTTCTCACCATCACGCTGCAAAGCCTTTTGGAATGTCTCCATTTTGTAGTGAGTGATAATGCTCCTATCGCCATATCTCCACCTTTAAGGTGTTGTGAAGTTCTTGGCCCGTTTTCCCATCGCGTAGTGAAGCTAATACTTGCTCTCCTATCGTCTACCCATGGCTCGGCAAGGCATATAGTAAAACCCCCAATTCGCAAATTCTCCCCCTAAGTGAGATAGGCGTAT
This sequence comes from Ambystoma mexicanum, assembly GCF_040938575.1. Classification (NCBI taxonomy): domain Eukaryota; kingdom Metazoa; phylum Chordata; class Amphibia; order Caudata; family Ambystomatidae; genus Ambystoma; species Ambystoma mexicanum. The sequence continues at coordinate 1,305,520,956 of NC_090932.1, forward strand.
TCTTTGGGCTGTGGAGCAAAGTAAAAGCGGGATATTGTTCAATATTTAGGGTTAAACCATTGGAGAGGGGAGTTGGAAGTTTAACTCTCCGTGTAACAGCTACACCAAGGAAAACATGTTACTCCTCTGCATGGAATGCAATCACTATAAACAAAGCAGACCAACCCAAGGTTCGTCAAGTTCTGATTTCAGTTGGAAACAAGACGCAGGGCATGTACTCTAAAGATGATTAGGAAAACCTGTCTTGAATTTTTGCGCCGTTGATGTGGACCGATCTTATTAGCCCAGTGTGCATTAAAGTGCCATAGATGTTACCAACAATGTGTGAAAGGAGATTAGAAACAGTGAGCCACTTTAAAAAAAAAAAATCCCAGTTTGACCGCCATGTGGGTGAAGGTAATTGGGTGGTGCACGTGTGTTAGACTGCTCCTCTATTTAAGGGTAAATGCAGTGTAGAGTATGAAAAGCAACATCCTTCTTTTAAACTTATTAGAAAGGAAAACAGCAATTAACACTGATTATTTTTTTTTATTTAATGTGATACACTACTTGGGAAAACCAACAGTGACGGCAAAACCGGACAATGAATTCCACCAGTGAAATGTATTGTGCGACAGGGAAAATGGTCTCTACGAAATTCACTTAGAAGAAACAAGACACTTCCAAAAACAAACTCGAAAAATAAAAGAACATTCTAGAATCCTACAACAAGGCTCGTATCAAGAGAAAAGCCCTGCCATATCGCTAGACATGGGGTCTGTACCCTTTTGACTTTTTACATGTTTCGGACTTCAGCTCCCATTAACCCTAGCCAGCATAGCCAATAGTGAGGGATTATGGACAGCGGCTGCTTGCACATATTTTCAATAGAAGGAGTAAACCTTCCCATTACCGAGCTCCAGCAACCGAGCACAAACCCACCAAGGCGGATTCTGGGGGCGTATGAGGGGGGAGTTATCCATGAGAATTGTGTATTTCATAATACTTTTTTTGTGAGAAATTGGGTAAAAAGCCATACAACTTACCGTTGGTTCTGAGTGTTAACATATGGAAACAGGCCAATAGTTGCCAGATCATCAAAAGTATACAGGGTCCGTTTACATTGCATTTTCAGAATGCCTGTACTCCCAATATATGCCAGCGTTTCCATTGCAAGTAGACACAATGTCTGCCCATTAAAGGATAGTTCCGGGACTTTTTTTTATTGTCCCTACGGTTCGGCCATGTGTTTTTAAGCATAAATCGGTAGATCGTAGAAAACTTTCCTATGGACCTTACCCGACTTTTCGTCCATTAACGCACTCGAAATCAGCCACCATTTTGTGATAATCCTATCATTTCCCCCCATCGACCTGGCTCACCTCCGTTTGCGGCACTAAATCATATCCCCCGCCCCTGAAACAGACTTTATCAAAACATTCAAATTCCCCGCCTCTATCCGTGACGTGACTGCGCTGCGTAGGCAAACGCGCCCAGGCGTCTTCTACGCGACTCCACACAGAACCCGGAAACCAACACAGATCAGCTCACAACACAGCGCGCCACAATTCGGAATATGAAACTGTACTTTTAAATCAAACCGCAAGATTGTAAATTTGGTAAAGTACATTTATTGGACATCAAATGTTTAGAGAATATTCAGCGATTTGCATTTTTATTTGCTCTCGATCCAAAATAGTTCGTCTTGAGGCAAGCGATGTTCGTGTGCAGTACACAGGGTGTTGGTTTACGATAAAATAAGCTCTTCGGTCGCACTGATCATCGCATGGCTGTTCCAACAACGAGGCACTAGGCCACCACAATGGTATGTATGTTGCATCTAGCCATTAGTACCGCGTAAGGGCATACTTGTACTTGGCGATCGTCCCATAAAATGGTCAGGGTGGTAACGTTGTTCACGCGGAGAAGCAACTGGCGGCTGTAAAAGCCATCCGCCGGTGTCTGGTACTCGTGACACAGACAATAATGAAGGATGTACCTGTTTTAAAAACATAAAAAATGAAATTAGTCTCACCATCAGATCTTTATTAAAATTATTCATTTTATATATTAGGTCGGGAAATTATTTCATAGCTAGGACAGTGCGAGGATACTGAGACAGTCCCCCAGTGCATGGGTTGACCAGGAGGCAGTGCAGGTGGAGAGTGGAAGGGCCCAGGACCGAGGTCACAGACAGTGGACCAGTTGTAGCAGGGGAGAGGGAGAGAGAAAGCAGAAGCAAAGAGGAAGGTTTTGAGGTGCTTCCGTAAAAGGAGATGGTTCTCCTCAAGATAGTGCGCGGTACAAAACAATATGCCACATAGAACGAACAAGTACAACTTAACCCGTCTTTAAAGCTACTGTATAGTAATTAAATTGCGGTATAAACTCATCTAAAGAGTTACTTACATTATATTTGCATTTTCCATTGTGTCTGTGCGTAGGGCAGCCCCGAAATACCACTCATTCTATGCCGACGTTATTTCTTCTAATGAACGAACATTAAATGGCTTTCGTTTCTGAAATTATATTCATTATCGTTTACGGTATTGCACCACACCCCCAAAAAGAAGTCTTTCGGGATGGTCCCGGCCTGTCAAGGTCAAATAACAATAGAACCTTATACTGAGTCGTGGGCCATTCCGGCACCCGAGCAAAAAATCAAAGCAGCTGACCTTCACTTTGAACGAGCACACATTCCTAGTTAGCTACATTCTATATTTTTTGAAAAATGATTTATATTACTGTTTGGTTTAATTTAATGCGCAAATGAACAAGGTTGGATAGACACATTGCATGTACACTGAGCAATCACTTTTATTTACACAATACATAGCTACACATATTCAATGGGCCTGCGACATGAGGAGACTCCAGAGCAAAGTCACAGGTGACACCCGGGTGGTTCGCACAACTGCACGGTGAAGGGAGGGGCAACGGTGGAGAGACACATTGCATGTTCACTGAGCAATCACTTTTATTTACACATTACATAGATACACATATTCAATGGGCCTGCAACATGAGGAGACTCGAGAGAACAGACAATCAAATTACAATCATTTAAACCGTGATGTGTATTTCTCAATGAGCTCTGCTTTAGGTGGACATGGAACAGAGGCAATGTTGGGTGGCAATGCAGTTGTCCCCTGCACAGGTTCGTTCACAACTCCATGTATGTGCCTATCTAGGACATCAACAATACGTCTCTCAATAAACTCATATTGCATATCCTGAAACACTGGTTTGATCACCCATTGTTTACTTCTTTTAGTGAAGGCCTTATTGTAGCGAAGCGTCCCTAAAGTTCCGGTCGTCCTACTTTGTTGACGGCCAACATTATGGTTATGTGCCAAGACCGCTAGAAGAGTCCGATTTATCATGCCCTCCATGCCAAAATGCAATCGTTTTGGCCTGTACTTTAGGCACATATTGTGGAACACCTCCAAATCTCCTGTGTGGCAGAATTCCGTGAGTCCCCTCAAATCTCTTGTTATAGTTTTATCAAATACAATATTTTCAATGGCTTTGTGAGTGGGTGATGAAGGAATCAACCACTTCTTCCGTGCCTCCTCTGTGGACAAATGGCCATGTTCACAATTGTGGAAATGTTGGTTTGTGGTCCAGCGGTGAACGTTGCTACAGTGTAGCATTACTGACCGCCATTTTTCCAGTAGAATTTCCAACGACCCTCCACATGTTTTTGAGCTCCACCAAAGATGGTTGCTGATTGACTTGGACCACTGTGAAATACCTTGCATATCTTTTTTTTTACCTGCAGCCGACATTTTTTTATTGATTGTTTTTGCAAGATGCCATACGTCAAATTGGTGATTTATATTTTTGTACTCTTCTCTCATTGTCTTGGCAATTGAAACGTGTCTGTCCGTGGCTATCAGGTCGATCACCATTCCCCGCGATTGTAGTTCTTGCAATGATGCTACAAAGCCAACTTTCTCCATGGCCACTGAGGATGTACTTTGGGACACCTGCACGACCACCGAACTCACAATTTTCTTACTTTCCATGTCCTGAAAGTGGTAGGTGCAGTACTTGGCTGAAAATCCTGGGCTGTCGCACTGTCCATCACTGGCTAGCCTGAACCGTTTGCCCGCGAATGTACTATCAATAGACATTTTTTCCATTCTCCAAGCTTCGCTAATGGCTGGAAATAGATAATCGATTTGGTATTTGTAGAACTGAGTTTTCGCAATGAAATGGATTCCCACAAACTGAAAGAAATACTCTAACTTTTTAAAACTTGAACCACTAAAAAGTGCGGCCGCTGCACAAAGTAGATTGTCTGCTGGCAGTTGCCCCAGCATGGGTTGTGCAGACCATGAGAAAGGATGATATTTTGTACAGGTGGCATGTATTTTAAGGTTAGTGCCTCGAATTGCACGAGTCACATTAATCAATGGCTCCCCACATACTTCCCCACCAACCGAATGCCCACATTTCATCCTAATAATAATATCAATCAAACAACTATCGAATACAATGAATTTGGCCTCTTTCCTTATACTGTCACTCTGCATCCCAGCTGGTTCGGCCTGTAACGTTGAGGACATGTCACTCACATGAAAGGTAGAATCTCTGATATTGTCTTCCGCTATGTTCAGTGATATTGATGGTGTTTCATTGTCGTCCACTTCATTCTCTTCCATTGCAACATCTGTTCCTTCTCCGTCGATGGGTGAATAAAACAATTTCTTCAACTTTCTCGCGGTCTTATTTTTTGCGGGTGTGGATTCTGTGAATTGATCTCCGACTGCATCCGAACTACCAGGAGGACATTCACTATCAATGGCTGGTGGTGATATAGCTCCGTTGTCAATCACTTCATATTCTTCCCATTGGCACGATGCATCTCCAGTCTCAAGTCCCTGCCAAAAGGTTTGACAAGCAACATCTCTCGTTCGCTTCACTGTCTGTGTAGATCTAGTTCGTACACCCACTCGCAACTAGAGGACAGATTGGAAAAGGGATGTTCAGTTTAAACACAACTTACAGTATTGAACTATTAACAGTGAAAAACAACATAATATAGTGACCAGGACACTAACCTTCTTTTGCTTTCTTTTCTTTGAAACTTTCTTGCCTCGAACTTCAACATCAGGACGCTGTTGCTCCGACTTGTGTGTGCATGTCTCCACTTCCTCTTGCGCTGCAACGACTACATTTTCATGATAAGCACATCCATCACGCACTGACGCCCCATCGACTCCCTGAAACATAGAACTTTCATTAGTATGTATAATAATATTGAAAACACAAAATGTACTTGGGGACCAATACCCACGTACATCTCAATAGCAAAACACGAATGAACGCATTGTGTAGAACATTCAAACGACAATTATTCACGCATTGTTCCATCTAGTTAGATGGAACTGTCAAGATCCATACCTCGGGCTCCGCATAGACTTCCATTGATGATATTATTGAAGATGACGCTTCAGCAACTCCCTGAAACACAGTAATTGCATTAGTATGGTTTTCTATTTTGTTAAAAAGAACATAAACTTTGTGCAGGCGTCAACGGCTCATCTAAATAGACCTGCACAAATGATCAGTTGTCTAAAATAAGTAATGGATATCTAAATATGATTCGATTTGCTCGATCGTTGGAAGTGTCACCACCCAGAGATCTGCATCAACTACTAGGGGTGATGTTCTTGTAGAACATTGCGCCGACCCGTAACTGCATGCTCCCCCTTCTTCTTGGACTAATGCTCCATCGACTCCCTGAAACATAGGACTTTCATTAGTAATGAACACAATATTGAAAAAAGAAGACACATAGGAGGGCGACGACAGAAGGGCATATCAATGGCTAAAAACGAAAGAAACATTGTGTGTAACAATCACGCTACAAGAATGCAAGATCTGATGATCTCCATCGATGGAACTGTCCGGAAACGTACCTCGAGCATCTGAGTGACATCAACGGTTGTCGTCAATGCGTTGGACTCCTCAGCATCTCCCTGAAAGACAGTACTTGCATTATTTTGGATAACAATAATTATAACTGAAAACAGAGACTAGAGGACGAGTACTAGGGTGTACCATTAGGTAAAATAATTACACGATAAATTAAAACTATTGATTTACATGCCTAAAACAAGTCAGTGGCAGAATAGCTAAGTAAGATTACCCGATAGGCGCTTGAAGTGGCTGATGACTGCAATAACGACACGGATGGAGAATCTTCCGCCTTCATATTGAGTGGATACATAAATGGGGAAATTATTGTTAGCTAATGCTACACACTACCGCAAGGCCGAGAGCTAAATCCGTAAACTTGACTCACCAGTGGAGGAATGTGGACGAATAGAGTGGGAATAGCGGTTGAGAGCAATTTTCGCTTCGCTCGCAGTGTGTTCTTCTTTATTATTAGCAATGATGTGGAGTACATGTCTGAGCTAAAGTGCCTGCTGCAGATGCGGTATCGATCACCCCTCTTGTCCGCAAAGACTTATAGGACTCTACTTTCAAGCTCAGACGGTGGATATCCGCAATATCGGACCCATTCTCTTATCTGATCTATTGTTTTAGGGAAAACATGCATTATAGTACCTTCAGATTTTTTATGGGTCTTCGAAGGGCAACCGCCAATGGAACAGGCAGGCATTGTGGAAAGTTCTGAAAAGTAAAGATCAACAATTCTCTATGAATACCAATGTGTTAAAAAATTAAATGACACATAAAAGGTTCAATGCAAGGTTCGTTTTGGTTCTTGGAACTATACACGTTATTCATATGCGGATAAGTATTTGAATAACTTTAAAAAAATAGAAAAATAATTTGACTAAACTCCGAACATGTGACTAGTTCCTTGCATGTACTGTCTTGAACGAAAAGAAAACATGGATGCAATTTGATGACTACTAGCAAATAGATATAAATTAAAAAATTGGACGCAAAATGATTATGGTACATGGCCTTACCTTGAAGAACAAACAGTTAGATGCAGGGATCAGAGTAGTTTCTTGTCGTAGAACAGGGAGCAGTTCACAGGTTGCAAACTGACGAGTTTGCTCGAAGTGGTCACGGAAGTTCACAGAGACGAAGAGCAGATAACCAGCACCTTCACGGGTTGACTAGCAAAGCGCAAAGAAGTTCTCATTAGAAATATGAAGTGGGTTATAAAGAATTCGAAACAGGGGTGTGTTTGTGAATGAATTACGTGAATATGTCGTGGCATTATGTGGATTGCAGGGGGCGTCCAGCGTGAGGGGGGATGCTTGGCAGGAGACACGGGGTCTGGAGGTAGACTTGGGAACAACACATGCTCTATAGACCACTTTGAAGTGTACATGGTCTTTGGCACCTCTTGGCCTTTATCGCTCCCTGACAGCTCCACTTGCCAGCGCAAGTACCCCGGTGCGAACTGCCTTTGATAGGGCGGGGGGGGGGGGTGGATTGGGGCGGTGGTCGTGCAGACAAGACACAGGAAGACTCGTGAATGGAGACACACTTATGTGGATTGCAGGGGGCCGTCCAGCATGGGGGGGATGCTTGGCAGGAGACACGGGGTCTGGAGGTAGACTTGGGAACAACAACACATGCTCTATAGACCACTTTGAAGTGTACATGGTCTTTGGCACATCTTGGCCTTTATCGCTCCCTGACAGCTCCACTTGCCAGCGCAAGTACCCCGGTGCGAACTGCCTTTGATAGGGCGGGGGGTGGATTGGGGCAGTGGTCGTGCAGACAAGACTCGTTTGCCGCAAGGCCTCACCAAGGAGAGGCCATCTAACTGCATGTAAGAGGCAGGCTGCAGGATCTAGTACATGGAAGGCAGGGGGGTGAGTTTATAAATACCTCACCCTCCCAGGAGAATATATGGGTGCAGTTCACCCTGGAGACCCTGGATGCCTAGGCAGTTAGTCAGCAGCAGGCTGGCCTGTGGTGGCAAGGCGGCACGGGCCAGAGGGGGTCATCTCTGTACCCGGTGCCCAAAAGGATGATTTATTATGATCAACCATATTGATTATTTACCTATAACCATGTTTTGTATCAATAAAATCCAACAGCCTTTTATTGCCAACATTTGAACAAAGTGGTGTGGTAACAACCATTGTTAAAATATATGTTGGGTTTTATTTTAGATCTTAATTTCAATCGAACATAAATAATAAACATTACACATTGTAAAGTTCCGGTTGCAGCACATCCAGGGAAAATCCGCGGTATTGTCCACTGTCGCTGGGGAAATATTGTCTAATGGCAAGTACCGCACAGGCAGGTATTACTCTCCGAACGCGGTGTCCGAGCCTCCCGTGAAGCCACCAAGTGAAGCAACGATAGGCCACCAGCCTGTACCACCTGTGAAAAAGAAAGATGCAAACTGTATTAAAATGACAAAACTTTCTTATCAATGTCGATTCAGGTAAAAAATGTCATTCTGCTTTGAAAAAAATTCTATCTAGAAAATGCACAATATGGAACCAAGTGGCATCACTGACATCACAACCAGAGTATACTTACTCGTTACTCGGATTACGCGGACGAACAGTGCCGCGAAGTTCGTGCATAAGCACCATCATCATCCTCAACACCGTCCGTGAGAGGCAGGCTTCCCTGAACTCTGGCAGCTCGGTGATGCATTGCGGACTTGGCTCGCCTTCCGAAATGTAGGCCAAGCACCCGGAATTTTCACGGCAGCAGCAGTTCTCCTCCTCAGTTGGCATTAGCTCGCACCGATTGCACGTGCACCAGGTGGAGACGCCGTCCATGCAACATGGTCCAGGCTCTTCATCCGTTGACTGGTCCTCCCAACTGCCGTCCGAATCCCCATCGTTTTCGCGTGCTTGCCTTTCCAGTAGTTCCTCCTCGGTGTACTCGGGCTCGTACATATACGGCATTATTGTAGCCATTGTGTGGTAAAGAAAGTAAAATAATTTACAGAGATGGTACAGGTGTTCACAAGGTCTAGAAGCGGCGAAGGTAGCTTAACAGAGCACAGAAACGAGTCACAGAATACTCAAAGTAACACAGAGAGAGGAATGGAATCGAAAATCTGCTGCTGTGTGTTGTGAAACGGTGTGTTTATACTTATTGAGGAAAGAGGCGTCCTGCCATTTCCATGGCGACACTTCATTAGCTGAGGCGCAGCGATTGTTGACACGAGACGTGCTTTGACGTTGGGAAATGGGCGGTACGCGTCTGCTGATGTCAGGCTCAGGGGCGGGGGATATGATTTAGTGCCGCAAACACAGGTGAGCCAGGTCGATGGGGGGAAATGATAGGATTATCACAAAATGGCGCCTGATTTCGAGTGCGTTAATGGACGAAAAGTCGGGTAAGGTCCATAGGAAAGTTTTCTACGATCTACCGATTTATGCTTAAAAACACATGGCCGAACCGTAGGGACAATAAAAAAAAAGTCCCGGAACTATCCTTTAATCCCGGTGCTGCTACTCTAATTACTAACTCACGACGGCCTTGCCTAATAAGTCCAGTGCTGATACACTAGGCAAACGTACGTGTTTTGGCATTGACCAGCAAGGCCAGTAGCATTTTTGTTCTGTTCATAGGCTTTGTTACGACAAAAGGTTATAAATGCAACAGTTCATAAATACATCACAAACAACACTGTACGCCATTGAAACATAAAATCATCAATTCTTTAAAACTACAAACAAATTAATTAATTGCTCTACCCCAGAATACAGAACAGTTACAGGGTAACTTCAGAGTAAGACTAAACAGACTCCTTCTGCTTCTTTCGGCGGATTCTCCATGCCCACTTGAGATAACTGCTGGTTGCAAAAACAGCAGGAATGTCGAGAGAGTCCAAACACCAAGCCGTTGCTTCAGCGACAGTCCTGTAGCTCTGACTTACAAAAAGTGTCTTCAAAAAGCGTTTCCTCAGCGGCTTGGTCACAGGAGATAACAGGATTAAATGGTGCAGGTCTTCAGCGGAATCATTGACTAACATGCACTTTGGTGAGACTTAGTTATTCCACTTGTGTAAGAGAGCTGCAGTGGCCAAGATCCCAAAGCAAAGCTTTAGGTACAAAGATGTTTCTTGTTTGGAGGTGATACAATCCAGCTAGTCTTCCTGTCTGGTTTTTAATGGCAAAGGTAGTGGCCAAAGATTCAGAGACCAGGGATTTCAACATTATATCGCCCTCCACCTTGACCAACACAACACTATTATTAATGTAATTATATATCCATAATTGTTTTGTTCAATATGCCAACACTGCCGCTGTAAGCCCACGCATTGCTTTCCCCCAATAAAGTCAGCAGTGCTACTCTAATTGTGCGAGTAGTACAAATTCTATGCAAACACACTCATGATGACTTTACCCAATAATCCCAGTACTATTTATGGTAACCAGTATTATCATTGTGAGAATACATTGTCATGCAGCCTGCTTTTGAGAGTCACAGTCCAAAACATCTGGAGAGCCGCAGGTTGTAGACCACTTCTCTACACTGTAGAGATCATGATGGCTCCCTACCCGTCTAAACAAGTGACCTCAAAGACTGTCCGCATCACCCACCAAGGCATTCCCTGAAAAGCATCCAAATTACCCTCTTTGGGTTAGGATCCACTGATTTACTAAAGGCTCATGAAAAATGTTCTTTTAAGCAGCACACATTATTTACTTCATATTAAAGCATCTCCTTTATTATAATAGAAATGGAATGCTTGCAAATTAAAACAATTCAATAGTAGTGTATACAGCAGTTTGAGTGTAAACCTACACTTTGAGTTCATGTTAGAAATGCCAGAGAGGGTAAACAGAAATTTGGAATACCGATTTTAGGTTCGCCAGTTTATTGTACAATATGCTTTGGAGAGCCAACATTTCTAGCAGGTTCTGTACCTCTGAATGCCCACCATTACTGGAGCAGAGGTAGTCACTTGCTAGGTGTTTCTGGCTTTGCCTTTAATTTTTTTTGTTTATTTTATTGGATATTTGTAAGGTGCCTATACAACAAATCATGTTTCAAGGCACCACAAGACACAAAAGGGGGTGAACAAGGGAGAAGGATAACAATAACGGTCCTACTAGGCATTGTGACACTCGGATCGTGCAAGTACAGCAACAAGAAGTGTGAGGGGGAGGGGAGTGCTGGTCTGCACGAAATGCAAAGTGCTAGGGTGGGAAGGGAAGTGCTGAGTAAAGAGGAGAGAGTGCAAGTGGGGGTGTAGGAGGGCGGAAGAGGGCCACAGGCGCTGTACGGGTGGTCTGGAGGGCAAATTCTAGTGATTGCATGGGGTGAAGGGGGGTGAGGGTCCACATGCTAAGTGTGAGGTGGGGGGTGATCTGGGCAGGCGGCCTGGTGCCCTGTAGAACTCAGAGGGAACCAGGCAGCCAGTCACTGCAGCAGATGCAGGTGTTAACAGGGGAGAGGGAAGGAAGAAGCGAAAAGGAGGGTCTTGAGGAGCTTCCAGAACATAAGAAGATATGGCTCAAGCTTGAGACAGGGCCGGGTGACCATTCCAGAGAGAGGCTTCTACGGAGGAGAGAGAGATCTCCCCACCCCCACTCTGCTTAGCGAAGCGTCTGATCTGCAAAGAGTTGGAGCTAGAAGACCAAAGGGCTCAAGCAGGGGGTATTTAGGGAGAGAGAGTTTGATGTAGTGGGGTCCCAGGCCTCAGAAAGCCTTGTAGATGATGCAGAGGGCTGGAGAGATGCAGTACCTGGGCTTGAGGCCAAGGATAAGTCTTGAAGTCCTATTGTGGATTAGTTGTAGGTGAAGGGAGGATAAAGGAAGATTGACGAAATGGCTGTTGAAGTAGTCCAGCCTAGAGGGGACCAGAGCTCTGGAGACATTGAGTTTCTGGGGGAAGGTGAGTGTGATGCTGGAAATGCATCAGAGCGACAGGGCCTCCGTATCCTTGTCCTTTACTGCTTTTTATCGTGTGTTCTGTTGTGTTTTCCGCGCAGGAGTTCATGTGGGACTCCTGGTGGTGCAGCTCTCTTTTGGTTTGGTGTACAGACCCATGGGGTACCCTTATGGCACCCATGGGTGGGGGTGCAACCCTGTGCCCCTAGTGTATGTTATTGGGCACTTGTGGGTGGCGCACAGAGCAGGGTACGGGCTGGTGGCAGCTCCGTGCTGAAATTACTGGTGCCCTGAGCATCCTCCATTTTGGGATGCCCAGGCCCTGTCATTGGAATCGGTAGATTCCTGATGGAAACAAAATGGCCCCCATGGACTCTTGCCTTCCATCACCTGTTATCTTGATCTTCCCGAAGTCCCGGGAAGCCCTGACTCTGGTCCTTCCCCCTGACTGGCTGTTGGGTGGAACTTCCATTTATGGTAGTGTGGGGAAGTGCCGACCAGACTGGCTGGAGTCTTCCCAACGACTGTATGTTGTGGTTACACCTGTGGGTGGGACCTGGGTGAATGGAGTGTGTGATGAATATGCACTTGTGGATGTCTAGTTTCTGGTGCTTTGACGCAATGACTGAGACAGCCCTGCCCTAAACTGGTATGAATGCAGTGTGGAGTGTTGAATGGCTGGGTACTTGTCCCAATACAAATAACTTGTTGTGAGTGTCTGGAGAGAAGTGAATGGCCTGAATGCACTATGCACCTGATTGGCTGCCTGCCTGCATGAATGCCCTTCTGACCGATTGGTTGCCTGAGTGTGACCCAGCAGAATGAATGGGAGATCAACTAGTATATCTGGGGGCCTCTCACTGCTAGAATTCGTGTTCAGAAGCTGAAGTCCACTACGAAGAGTAACTGGAGTAAAACCGAAGCTTAACGTTGAAGCCCTGCTGGAAGAGAAGTCGTGCTGCTGCTCTACTTTGTCGATCTGAAAGCTGCTGTGTCTCCAAGGACTGACCCAGAGAGGACCTGGTTAGACGCCCTCTTCCCGAGCTACGAGGGACCATCGTGCACCAGCTGATCTTTGACAAAGCTCCCTGGTAGACAGACCTACGACAGGCTGCCGAGCGGAGACTGGGTCTGCCGCGGAATCACAAGGAGAAGCGCCCGGACACTGTTGTCCATCAGCGTCGACGACCACCGTCGCCAGCCGGAGCCCGCCATTCTCCCTTTGCCTAAGGAACATTTGATCCAAGGACACTCTTGTCTGCACCGTCGACCGCTTTGTCCCGCCAGAGAAAGTCGAGGCCGCTGACACGCCGAGGAGCATACGCCGGTGGATATCCCACCACCTAAAGACCACAGAGACACCGACGACTCAACGCCCTTGCTGGGCCACAGTTCTTCATCATCTCTTTGCGGTCCAGAATTATCGTCATCGAGGTGCCCCGCACGCCTCTTCCTTGCAGGACGCCAACGCTCCGTCGTCGACGAGCACCGCTAGGAAAGAAGCTGCCACTTCACTGCCGTAGTTCACCCTGTTCTCCGTTGGACGTTCGACGACCCGTGACTCCCGCCTTAAAGGGAGGGCACTCAGGAAGGGCCGTCGACTCCCCGACGACAAACACTACATTCCAGGTACATTGGGGTTTTAGAACTATTGTAGTAGGAAATAAGACTCATTGAACAATATATGGACTGGGCTTGTGATACATCTTTGCTTTACAGGTTGCACAGGTGGGGGGATCTCCACACAGAACTGTGTCTAGGTAACGGGGCCAGTTTTGCCAATTGTTATAACCAACTGCTTTCCTCCTACGTCTATTGTTGGTTTCCTTTACGAACTGATTTGTGTGACATTTAACCGTACAGTTGATGCACTTTAAAGAGATCTAATAGTAACTGTGGTACCACGTAGAACTGTATATTTGCCATTATAGATTAACTAAGCTCAAAGTGAGTTATTGTGATAGTGTACATAACCTTGAATATTAATGATATAAAGACTGTGTTTTAACTAATACAGTGTGTGGACATTCCTTTGTGGAGGCTTGGGGACTACACTGTACTTAAGAACCAGCCTGTATCACCTCCTGAGAAGCTAGGCCTTGATTGCTCGACCACGATACCAATAATAGAGAATCTTGGCTGGGGTCCTCTGTGCCTCTCCTCTGCCATATAGAGAGCAGAAGTACAGACCCCCCCTCCAGTCTTTATAGTGAGGAAAGGGAGAATGCCTCTGGGGAGGTGCAGCGGATAGTGGCCCTCTTGGCAAGTACTGCAATGTAAGGAGAGAGAGTAGTCAAAGATGACACCAAGGTTTTTTGCCTCACAAGAGGGTCAGGTGAGGGGACCAGTAGAGGGCAGCCAGAGGGTAGGAGTAAAGGAGGGAGCTTGGGTCCCAATGAGAAGGATCTCAGTTTTACTGGCATTAAGGTACAGATCATTGGCAACACACCATGCCTGAATAGCAGTCAGACAGTCAGGGATGAGAGAGGAGGCGGAGGAGGCAGTAGAGGGAAGCTTGAAGGAGAGCTGTGTGTTGTCTGCATAACACTGGAAGTGAGGCGAGAAGGAGGAGATCAGATGGGCCAGAGGGGCGAGGTAGATGTTCAAGGGCCACAGCAAGAGGATGGAGCCTTGAGGGACGCCGCAGGTGGAGATTGTGATAGGAGAGAGAAAAGGTCCCAGTTGAACCTTGGAAGGTCGGTCGGAGAGGAAGGAGGTCAACCAGTCCAGTGCCAGGCTCATGATGCCAAGGGTGTCACAGAGCCGATTTGTCAGGGTGGCTTTATTGACTGTGTCAAAGGCAGAGGAAAGATTCCGAACGATAAGAACTGATGGAGAGTTGGAATCAAGATTTGAGAGAAAGTTTTCATGGGTGTTCAGTATAGCAGTTTCTGTGCCTCTGGGTGCTCTGAAGCCAGATTGGTGGTCGTGGAGACAACCAACAGATACAGTATGTTGGATCAGTTGGGAGAAGACGAGCTTCTCCATGAGTTTGCCCAGGAAGGGGGTAATGGAGGTAAGGGCGGTAGTTAGCAGGGAAGGAGGGGTCGGCAGAGGGCTTTTTGAGGAGAGGGTGCACGAGGGAGTGCTTGAGGGGTAGCATGAAGGAGCCAGTGGCAAAGGAGTGATTACAGAAAACGGCCAAGTCTGGCAATGTTGTCCTTGATAGTTCTGGAGGGGCAGGGGAGCACCCGTTTGAAGAAGACTTTCATAGAGATGACTTGTCTAGAGACCTCATCCGGGGCTATGGGCGAGAAAGAGCTGGGGAAGTAGGAAGTAGGAGGGAGGGGAGTAGTGTAGAGTGAGGAGATGATGTCCTGAGATTTGGTTAAGAAGTGGGAGGCTATTGTAAGGAAGGCATGGTATCAACAGTAAGACAGACACAAGTGACCACAGTTCAAGGGCGTGATAAACGCCTATCTAAACCTAAATCTAAATCTACAGATGGGAGAAAGATATGACCATCAAATAATAATAATGCAGTCCTAGTGGAGTCTTGTCAAAATAAAAGGGCCTATACTAAAAAACCTATTGCCAATCCTTACACTAATTTACAAGTTTTGTGGGGTAATGTTCATGAAAAAGAAAGAAGTGTTTACAAAATAATATGTCAGGATGCTTGGGCCATTGGCCTGCCTTCCCCGTGTTTTCAGCAGGGGCAAGGGGGTCTCTCGAGCAAAGCACGCACTGGCTTCTGCGGCACGAGGATACACTTCCATTATCCCAGTTCAGGACCTTCTGTGTCCAGGTCTCTTTACTTCTGGCAAGTCTCTTGATGCAAAGGGCCTGCTGTACCAAAAACAACACGCAAACATTCTTTTCCTTTCACCACTATTCAACTTAGGTGTTCACCCTGGATACCCCTCAGCCGGGCTCAGATCCTTTTCAAAACAAATGTTCCACGTTGGATCCTCTTCTTCCAGCCTCAGATCCCTTTCAAAATAAGGTTCAGTGAATTATTTTTCGCGTGACTCACGGACACTCCGGATCCGCCCTGCTGGGCTCAGATCCCTTTCTTTTGTTCAATTGGTCTCCCTCAGCTGGGTTAAGACCAATTGTGATGTACAGTAAACTATTGAAGACTTTCGAATGTGCACTGGGTTTAGCTTGACCCGTTGCATGGCCACTTTGATCTCAATATTTCTTTCTCTCACACTCCGCTTCAGTTGGATAACTAACAGAGACTTTCGAATGAGCACCCACGTGGCGCCGGACTACTCTGTGTATGGTATCTTTTCTATGCTTCCCAAAGTTCATTTGTAAAGTTCAACTACTTCCTTTGGCTTCCAATTATATTTGCGTCGCTCATCCCAAACCCCTCACACACTGTTCTCTTTATACAATGTTGCCGCTTGCAACCTTGGTTCAAAAGATAAGCTGGTTTTGTATTGGTCTCTCAGACTCACCGGCTGTGCTGTCTTTTCTGACGCCGCTTTGTTGTAGGAGCCAAGGACAGTACCACAGCGGCCATCGCTCCGCCCCACCTTGGTTATCGACGCAGGAGAGCCCCAGGTACCTCTGACACACTGTGCAGGTTTGCTCAGCCTTAGTTCCTGGTCTTCGGTTTCTTACTTTCCAAGGCTCACGAAAGTAGCGGTCTTTACAGGTCAAGGGTACTTCCATCCTTGAAACCCTCTCTGGTCTCGCTGTCATTCTCCTTGTATTAAACTGCCATCTTGGAACTGCTGTTTCCTTGTGTGTTTTGCCTCACTCGGAGTGTGCTTTCATGCTCCGCCCTTTATCTGCGTGGGGAAGTGTGATGTTAGTCAGGCGTGTGTGTAATGATCCGTAATTGCCTGACCATGGTGTTGGGGCATGTCAGGTATACGGCTCCGGTGTTGGTCCATTATCGCTCACAGTGAACTGTCCATGAGTAAGTGTTTGTCCCGGGAAAGGGGGGCGGGGGTGGTTGAGTTCCTATGTATCTTACCTGGTAGCATGAGGAAAAGGTGTTACAAGGAAGGGAATACCCCGTCTCACCCTCCGGTGTCCTACTTAACACTCCCCGTAGACCCCGCATCCAGGTGATCCTCCCACACTGGTCCACCCCCAGGAACTGGTTCCAAAAGTGATGGCTGTGTCCGGCCACCTGGGTGACAGCTCCCCGGGGACTAGCGGGTGAGACACCTTCAGGTTTCTCACACCAGTGAAGTACAGAGGTTCAGTGACGTGGAGACGTGGAGACTGCTGTAAGATTGGCGAATCCCTTGCAGATTTTAAACAGTTTGCCCATGTTGTTAGTGGCAACAGAGATGCAGGCTTTGGTAATGGGCCCTCTTCTTTGAGCGAATGGAGAGTCTGTAAGCAGACAGCAGGCTAGTCTGTCAGAGGATGTGCCTGATGCCCGCCACATCCGCTCAGAAACTCTGCACTTACTTTTCAGAGAGGCTAGGTCGGAGTCATACCAGGTGTTGCGCTTGGAGGCGGGCTTCATGCAGATCCTCATGACTGGGGCAACGATGTCCAGGGTGTTGGTGATAGAGACATGAAGATTTACAAGGCCAGAGTCAGTGTGGGAGTCTGTGGCAGGAGCGGGAGGGGGAATGAAAGTGGCAGCAAAATCAGCAACTGACACTTGCTGCATCAGTCAAATGACGGAGAAGGAGACTGGCAGTGCAGGCAGAAGCTTAGCCGGGGAACCTACGAGGTCCAAGTAAGAGGACAGGAGAGCATGGTCAGACCAGGAGAGAGGTGTAGTGGGAGGGTTGGAGATGGGGAGGGCAGCTGCGTTGAGAGCATCCAAGGTATGTCCGGCTGAGTGCATCGGACCAGAGGGAAGACTAGTGAGGGAAAAAAGTCAGAGGCTACAGAAGAGTCCAGTGGCTGAATCAGGAAAATGAAAGTGAATATTGAAGTCCCTGAGGAGGAGAAGCTTGCAGGTGGAGGCAAGAAGAGAAGAGAAGAGAAGAGGTGAGGTCAGACCACTCCGAGAGGAAGAGGGAGATCGAACTAGGGGTCCTGTAGATGGTGGCGAGAGTTAACAAGAGGTTTGAAGAGACACCAAGCCTGCAGACGACGCATTCGAATGAAAAGTAGGTCTGAGTGGGAATGATAGTAGCAGGGACCCATTCAGGGAAGATCAAGGTCACTACGTCTCCAGACCGGTTCGACCTGGGCTTAGAGAGGATCTTGTAGCCCTTAGGGGAGGAGTGTCTCGAAAGCAGTAACAGAGCTGGCACTGAACCACGTGTCAGTGACAGCGAGAACATCAAGGTCAAAGTCTTCAAGAAGTAGACCAATACCATAGGAGCATTTAACAGCAGACCGAGAGTTGAGGGTAGCTTGGTGAAGCTGGTTGCTACCTTTGAAGGTCTTCTGAGGAGGGGTACAGGGATGTGGTACACCTGTCGGTGGTGGCAGGAGAAGGAGTGGCATGAGAAGGAAGGAAGTTGATGAGAGACGGAAGACACCTATCAAGGGGGAGGAGGTTGGGCTGAGAACCCTGGGCCAAGACAGTGCCATTCGGATAGACATTAATGATGCACCTCAAGGATGAAAAGCATGCCAAGAGTATTTCCCATCTGGTGGCACCATTAATGTGTCACAAAGAGAAATGGGAGAGGACAGAGACCATTTGGTCCATAGGTCCGGAGAGGGTACAACAAAGAGGATGTCTATGACAGTCTGCCTGGAAGAAGCATTAACGTGGGGAGTCAGCGATGGGCAGGCCTTGTTTGGAGACCAGGAGATGTCTTTTGAACTATTTCCTTCCAGGCTTTGAGAGAGAGGAAGGATAGGTGATGAGAGTTGCAGTTGGAATAAATAGGAGGGATGAGCACCTTGGAGGGAGATAGCAGAGAGATGCGCAGGGGGAGAGAGCGAAGCGGAGAAATTCCAATGCACGGAGAGTGATACTTCCGACTGTAATAACAAAAATAGTACCATTGTTATAGGGAACAGGAACATTGGGAAGTTTCAGGAGAGATGCGTAGCACTGAAAGATTTAGTTGGGCTGGGGACGATTTATTCGATGTCCTGTGCACTTGAGTGTGCATTTCACCTTAAGTTTAAAACACCAATACCACTGAAGTAGATCATATGAAATAGGGAGATCTCCTCAGATGAGGTATGGCTGATGAGGAGTATAACATCAGCTGGGGGTCACTCAACATTTCATTATCCGTAGAGTGATCAAATTAGTGCCACTAAGGCAGTTATTATTAAATGGGGCAATATCATTATAGACTAGTACCTCTGAAAGGCCAGCAAGGCTAGGGTATGCAGTCATATAACATACATATTTGGCTCAGCCCTTCATCTTTCGGATGGTAATAACATGAGCACCATTTGGGTGGATAGTGTTGAATGGGGACATTTAATGGTACCTCCAAAAGATTCATGGAACTGGGACAGAGCAAGTTGCCTGACTCACCCTTTAGCCCTTCGAATTATAATCTATGGAGCATCGTTTAGCTGGATAATATTTAAATAAGAATGAAAGTACAAATTATCCAGGCCCTAGTCGCGAGACTAAACTACTGCAATAGGGTGTACTTGGGCTTTGAGGTGAAATGAGATTTCCAAACAGCAAACCACGCAAAACCAAGCAGTACAAATGTTTTGTCAGCAATACATTTTTACCGAATCCAGGTGACCTCTATAACCCCCACAGGCTGCCCATTAGTGGATCGATTGTAAGTTGCTGTGTGTCACAAGAAAAGTTTTCTTGAACACTGATCCCAAGTACATATTGAGGCTGTTAAAAAATATATTGTCCACTACAGACTTATCCCCCCTAGATACAGGCTGGAGAGAATTGATAGGACAAGACCTCCTCAGGCTCGTAAATCTGAAACTCACTCCTGCCGGACATCAGACTTTGACCCAGACACGTCGCGTTCAGGCACATTTTAAAAACACTTCTCCAAGTAAGATTTTCCCACTTGATCTTAGAAAATGTCCTATGCACATGTACCTTTTTGCCTATATATACTGCAACCTGTTTACTTAGAAATGCTGTTTTGCCGCAAGACGGGAATGCGCTGGTCTAGCAGCACTTTTAATGCTTTCTTCTTTTTAAGTCTTGGCTAATATATAAGTCATAACTATTGCATTAGAGTACGGATTGGTAGAACTTGCAAATAAGGAGGGATCCAAAGCTTGTAGGTGTTTAGTTATTTACCCACCTATTGACTGCTCTTGGCCATGCTAATCCCTGTGGTCATTCCCACTCACTTCCTGCCCCTCCCTGCCCCAAACACCTCCTGCTAGGATCTCTTTGAGTTAATTTTATTAAGCCTTACAATCAAACTTTGAGCTTGAAGTACCTAAACATGTTTTTTTTTAAAGCAGTCTTCTAAAAGTGAATGATTTATTTGGATCTGTAAAGGCACTACTGTTGTAATAAAAATGTCTTACCAGGTCTGCCTTCAGTCACTCGAGTTAGAAGCACTACTATGCGTGTCCTTCCCTGAAGTCCTGTGAAAAACAAGCATTGGTAAAGCCAACAGTTTTGACTTGTGTACGTATAAGGCATTTGCCAGGCACTGCTATTAGATTCCCAAATGCACCATTTTGCACCTGCTGCCACCAATGGCAATGTAATACCACTACGGCAGTGCCTGGTAAGTGCCTTTCCCGTGCCTAAACAAAAGCCACCATTGTTATATTTGCCAATGCTTGCTTCCATTACCCTATGCCCCCCTGCTCCTCACATTTGTAATTTGCGCTCTGAAGTGCCTTGCATCTACGTGGCACAATATTAAAAACAAAACACAAAATAAGTGAAAAGTTGAGATCTCTGAAAGGCCAATTATGCTGCAGCAGAGTCTCTGGACTGCCAGATGCGCTTGAATCAGCTATGTATCTTCCTCAGGACACAACACGAGAGCCATTGTATTTGATCTTAAAATGTGGAGACTTTGTTACAGGCACTACTCCTGAAAGGAAGATTGGGCCATGGTAGACTCAGTGATAAGTCAGATGTGCCTAACTTAACCTTTCATCCTTCTGAAGCAGGTATTATTCAATGCAGAGATTTGAAATACGAGTTCGGGCTGGTGGGGCTACAGCACAATTCATCACGTTTCGGTGTATTCGGCTCATCTTTTATCCTTCTCAGGGCAAACAAGCCAATACAAATGTTTCAGATAATAAAAAAGGCGATGACATTAGACAAGCTACTACTATCTCCTTAAAAGTTCAGGGATGGAGAGTCTGTCACATTAGGTATACCTGACCAGCAATCTTCCTTTTAGGAATGATACAGGAGTAGAAGTCAGAGGAGGACTGCATGGCGTGCCGGTACTTTTAAAGGTCAGTAGAGTCGGGACAAAGTGAGTCTTGCTTCAGGTGTGCCTAAATCAGCCTTTGATACTCCCCAGCAGGGGCGTTGCTAGGAGGGGTGGGCTAAGGGGGCTATAGCCCCTGATCTTTTGGTTGTAGCCCCGGATAGAATCTCAGGAGCTACAGCCAAAAGTCTAGCTAGCCCCCAGTCCCAACAGTTCCGACATCAGCTTAGCCCCAGGTCTTTTCCAGACCTAGCAACTCCCCTGCTCCCCAGGACGGGACAAAGAGCAGTGTGGGATTATCCATTAGGCCAAGTAGGCACCGGCCTAAGGGCCGCACTCCTTTTAGGGGCCCCGCGACAACGGATCAAAATAAAGCAGCGCAGAAAATGAAAAACGTATTAGGAGATAATTTGTGAAGGGGGCGACATTTTGCCTGCCTAGGGGCTTCCACGGGGCTTAATCTGGCACTGACGAAGATTAGGATTGAATTTAATTATATTTGAATTTCTAGGAATTCTGTGTGGATACGATGCCTGCATGAACACTAAAGATGCTTGGCTCGACAGACTGGCAGTGAAAGTCTGGCGATATCTTTTGGGCATTCGTAAATCGCTGCCAGTTGAATTCATTAGTCTGGAATGGGGACTCATTGCATTGAGCAATGTGGCTGCCATAGATAAGTGCATGCTGCACACCAACATGTTCAAAATAATGGACAAGCCAGTTTACAGGCTCATGCGTGAAGCCGTAGCTTCGACGTGGTGTAGGGCACCTAACGGCTTCGGCAAAGCAAATATCGACTTTATGTCTAAGATCGACATGAAGGTCTTGGGAGGATAGCTCAGGGGCAACGTGCTCGCCTTGGAAGCAAGATGACACGGGGCAACACAGGTTCGATCCCCGAATCCGCGCCTAGAAACCTCTGGGTATTAAGTGCATTATAAATAAGCAATCACATCATATATCATAAAATGAAGGTAGACTGGGATGCTGACATTGCAAATATTAAAAATCATCTAACAAAGAAAGCATGCACATGGGATTGCATCCATAATTCTGGAATTGGTCTCATGCTCTGATTTAAAGGGTAAGCCTCAACTTTATATATTAAAGTTCCCATCCCCCACTCTTGGAAAGGAGTTTCTTCTGTTAGGGATACATCAGTTACCAAGCGTCATGGCAACTGGCTCGCGCGTTGGACTGGTTAGGGAGGAGCGTATCTGTAGATTCCGTGGGATCCCAGGTCAATTAGAAGCCACTAGACACCTCCTGTTGCATTGTGGCAAATTTGCACATGCAGGAGAATTATCTGTCCAGATTTGTATATAGGGTGGATGGTATAACTGGATGTGGATAAGATCAATGAAATGTAGTGAAATTGCAGAATGTCATTGGATAAGTTTGATTTAATTGTGGTAAAGGTGTATAATATATAACAAAATGTAAACAATGTAAGCATACAATGATTTTAAATTGCTTATTTTGGAATTATATATATTTTGAATAATGTGTGTAAAGTTCAATTTTAACTGAATCACACTATAAGCACACTTTTTTAAATGGCGTCGTTTTATGAGGGGGGGGGGTTCCAGAACGGCGAGTATGTCTCCTGAAAAGGCAGTCACACTGTGGGCGTGGCTCACCGCCCCCAATCAACTTTCTGAGGCTGATATCGTGCATACCAATCCGTTGGGTAACAGTGAGATATTTTATTGAAGGTAATAAGCATTCTCCGTGTGCTTCCTTTGTGTATTTTTAACTATAGTGTTTTAATCAAATGGTCTGAAATCACCAAAAGGGTCATTATAAAATGACTTCCTTTTACATTTCCTTTATTCCTTTTTCTTTTCTTTCCTTCCTTGCATTTTCATTGGCTTTTTTTCTTTCCTCATTCCTCCCATGTCAACAACTATTACTACTTTGCCTTCGCTTCCTCGCTCACTTCTTTCCTTCCTCCCCTGCTTTTTCATTGCCTTCCATGCGTTTTCATTTCCTTCCTCCATTTCTTCCTTCTTAATTTCCTTCCTTGCTTTTTCATTGGCTTTCTTCCTTCCTCTTTTGCCCACACCTTTATCTTTCTTCCCTTATCCGCTCCTTCCTCTCCTCACTCCCTCCTTCCTTTCTTGTTCATTTCCTTCATTGCCTTTTCAGTTCCTTCCTTACTTTTTTCTTTCCTTCCTTCCGTTTTCATTTCCTTCCATTCTTGTTCATTGCCTTCCTTCATTTCTTTTTTCATTTCCTTCCTTGATTCCTTGATTCATCATTTATCCCCTGCCTTCCGTTTTCACTTTCTTGCTTAATTCCTTTTTAATTTGTCCTTATTTCCTTTCATCATTCCTTAATTTTTTTCTTTCCTTCCCTTATCATTTCCTCCCTTCCTTCCCTTATCATTTCCTTACTTCTATTTTCACTTTCTTCCTTCCTCCCTCCCTCCCTCTCTCCCTCCCTTCCTCCCTTCCTTCCTTCCTTCCTTCCTTCCTTCCTTACCAGTACAACACGCACACCCTTTCTCCCTGTGGCCTTGTTTTGTGAAAAAAGGTGCATGCCTGATATGCCAGTGTGTTTGGTCTGGAGTCTATAGCTATGGCCTGTAGAAGTCTTTCATCCCTCTAAGATGCCAAATTAATACCTTTGAGCTGGAGCATTATGAACACTGATCACTAAAAGCACAAATAGCCTGCTCTGCCGGGATTTGAACCTGCGACTTTCTGGGCATATACACACAGCACAGTTCCATAGATCACAAAGGCTTGTCCCTCATATGCCATGGGGACTGAATATGCCAGGGCGCTCATATCACGCTACAGCATGGCTCCTCGTTTAACCCCTTAACTGCTGAGGGGTTTCCCCTCCTAGTCCTGAGCCCTTTTTTGTAGTTTTCGGTATGTCGCATTCAATCCCTTGTTACCTCTTTGTTACATGAGACATCTCTGCCAAATGTGGCCTCTTTTCTTCCCACATGCAGGTGGTCGTAACACCACCTAGGAATACTAGTTTGCTGTATGGGGGTGAGACAAAATAACATAAAAGAGAGCAAATGTGTTTTTTTTTTTTAAATGGCAATAAAATGATGTACCAAGAAGCCTGTGGTGTTTTCCATGTAAGGGCTAGGAACAAATGGTTTGCAGTTCCGAATTCGCCACTTTCCAAGCTTTCAAGAACAGGTTGAGTGGAAACAAAAACATTTGTCTACAAAGTTACCATCAGTTTAGTGCGAGGTGGGTGATTTTTCCCTTTTTTCTTTTTGTATTAGGACCTGCTTGGAAGGAATGGAAGGTGAGGGTAGGAAAGCTCGATGGGAACCCAGAAAGGCATACATTTCTGAAAAGACACAATTCTAAGCTCAGGAAGGGGTGATTTGCGTAGGTCAGGCAACAACTATGTACCTAAAATGTCTATAATTTGGGGAAAAATTGGAAAAGTGAGTGAAAAAAAGTATGTGCTGGACATGTTTGGACTGGTGATGTAATGGCTTCCGTCAATACTGAGAAAAGCAATGCACTGCTACATTTCCCCCGACTCATCTAGTTAGGAAATCACACATTTTTGGTAATGTTTCACAAAACAAGCAGTACCACGGGCCAAAAACTGAGCCATGGTTCACAGGCTTTTTATGCTGATGAACTAAACAGATGTACTTAGCATTTGAAAATAAGGAAAGCGAATGTGGTGAAGAATGGCAAGCATACACTTCTTGAAAGAGCACAGGGAGACCTTTTGAAGGATAGGTAACTTGTGCAGGTTACAAAAGAGCATTGTGCGTAAAGCAGCGACTAAATGTAGGTCACTTTTGGGAAATGAAAGGGCTGTGTGACAAACTGCAGTAGGAAATGTGTGAAAACATTCTGAAAACCAAGAGGAAACGACAAATGTCCTATCTTCCTACATTCCCACAGGTGACCTGATGAAAACCGTACCTCAAATGTGTCAGTGAACTGATCACGGG
Organism: Ambystoma mexicanum; assembly: GCF_040938575.1. Taxonomy (NCBI): domain Eukaryota; kingdom Metazoa; phylum Chordata; class Amphibia; order Caudata; family Ambystomatidae; genus Ambystoma; species Ambystoma mexicanum. Next base: position 1,305,545,922 of record NC_090932.1, read on the forward strand.
TCAAAGGGAACAGGCTAAACCACTGGTACATCAGACGCCCTGGGGAATACTGGTTTTGACCGCCTTGACAACGCACAGATTTGGGCCTGGGGTGTCGCAGCCACCAACGAAAACGGTGAACCCCATACATTTCTGAAAAGAAGAGCCAATATTTGGGGATCCAAATAGATCTGACTTTCACCAATTGCCCTAGAATTTATTACCCACAAGGCCCAGCAAACTTGAAAAAGTGGAGGAACAAACTACATTTTCAGTCATTTGCCACCAGGAAACCACCGAAACATGCCGGAAAAAACACATGTTCTACCTTCCCATGTTCCCACAGATGTCCTGACAAAAACTGTACATCACATGTGTAGGCACACTTAACTGGGCACAAAGGGAAAAGGCTAAACCACTGCTACGTCAAACGTCATGGGGGAGACTGGATTTTGCCATCTGGGCAACCCACAGATTTGGGCCTGGGGTGTTGCAGCCACCAATGAAAATGGGGAACCCCGTACATTTCTGAAAAGAAGACATACAGGGAAATCCTAAGGAGTCTGACTTTCGCCAATCGCCATAGTATATATTACCCACAAGGCCTGGCAAACTCCAAAAAGTGGCGATAAAAACACAATTACCCATGTGCAGCAGCAGTCCGAGGGAGCCTCAGCAGGGTCCCCATCCCTTACCGGAGGGAAATTCTGTAACAAAACCCAGCCAGAGCTCCAGGATGGTCGGGGGTGATGTCCCTGGCCTTGGGCGTCTGTCTCCAAAGTGGGTAAAACATACACAAGTACAACAGCGGTCTCAGGGAGCCCCGGCAGGGTCCCCATCCCTCCCTGGAGGGATAAACTGTAACACAGCCCAGCCACAGCTCTAGGATGGCTGGGGGTGATGCCCCCTATCTTGAGCGGGCACCTGTCTTCTATGTGGGGTGACATCCCCAACTTCTGTGATGGTCCCAGCGAGCTCCGGCAGGGTCCTCATCTCTCCCTGGAGGGAAAACCTGTAACGCAGTGCACCCAGAGCTTCAGGACAGTCAGGGGTGATGACCCGGACCTTGAGTGCCTGTCTCCCATTTGGGTGACTGCCCCCAAGCTCAACAGCTTTCCTGGGGAGCCCTGGCAGGGTCCCCGTCCCTTCCCAGAGGGAAAAGCTCTAATGGGCCAGGGACAGAGACACCACCAGGGCTCCCCGGACCCACGCTGGACCTGGGGACGGTCAACCCATATGGGAGACAGGCGCCAGAGGCTCGGGACATCTCCCCCTCATGTCCTGGAGCTCTAGCTAGTCTGTGTTACAGCTCTTCCCTCCGAGGAGGGACGGGGTCCTGCCGGGGCTCGCTGGGACCGCCGCTGGACTTGGGGACGGTCGGCCAACAAGGGAGACAGGCGCCAAAGGCCGGGGACATCCGCCCCGACCATCCTGGAGTTCTGGCTGGCCTGTTACAGGTTTTCCCTCCAGGGAGGATGGGGACCCTGCCGGGGCTCCCTGTGACCACCACTGAACTTGGGGATGGTCGGCCAACAAGGGAGACAGGCGCCAAAGGCCGGGGACATCCGCCCCAACCATTCTGGAGCTCTGGCTGGCCTGCGTTACAGCTTTTCCCCACCAGGGAGCCCTGGCAGTGTGCCAATCCCTCCCCAGAGAGAAAAGCTGTAACGTGGCATGGCCAGAGCTCCAGGACAGTCAGTGGTGATGTCCTGGGCCTTGGGTCGCCTGTCTCCCTTTTTGGTTGACTGTCCCCAAGTTCAGCGGCGGTACCAGGGAGCCCCGGCAGGGTCCCCATCCTTTGTCTGAGGGAAAAGCTGTAACGCAGCCCAGCCACAACTCCAGAACGGTCAGGAGGTGATGTCCTCATCCTACGGCGACTGTCTCCCATGTGGGTCAACCATCCCCAAGTCCACTGGCAGTCTCAGGGAGCCCGGCAGGGTCCCCATCCCTCCCCATGGGGAAAAGCTGTAATGCAGCCCAGCCAGAGCTCCAGGATGGCCAGCGTTGCTGCCCCCGGCTTTGGGCACCTGTCTCCAGTGTGGGTTGACCGTCCACAAGTCCAGCGTCGGACCCAGGGAGCCCCTGCAACGTCCACATACCTCCCCTGAGGAAAGCGCTGTAACGCAGTGCAGCCAGAGCTCCAGGACAGCGGGGGGTGCTACTCACAGCCTTCGGCGCCCGTCTCACATGTGGGCTGCGCTGCCCCGGCCCAGCTGTGGTCCCAGGGAAACCCGGCAGGGTCCCCCTCACTCCCAGGAGGGAAAAGGATTAACGCAGCATGGCCAGAGCTCCAGGACAGCTGATGGTAGTTCTCCTAGCCTGGGCGCCTGTCTCCCATGTCGGTCGCCTGTCCCCAGGACTAGCAACATTCCCAGGGAGCCCAGGCAGGGTCCCCATACCTTCCCAGAGGGAAAGGATGTAATGCAGCCCAGCCAGAGCTCTAGGACGACCGGGGGTGCTGTCCCCGGCCTTCAGCGTCTGCCTTGTACATGGGTTGACCGCCCCCCAGTTCAGCAGCAGTCACAGGGAGCCTCAGCAGGGTCCTCATCCCTCCCGGAGGGAAAAGCTCTAACGTGGCCTGGCCAGAGAACCAGGATGGCCAGGGGTACTGCAACGGGTGAAACAGCCCCCCAACCCCAAAATCTTTTCCCTGGTAGCTTAGTGCTACCTACTACTTCACAGGGTTAGCTAAATGGGACCAGACCCTCAGTTGTGCCCCCACCACCCCAGGGAAGAAGAAAGGACCTGCCCCTCCATGGGGGTATCCCTGGGGGGCTGGCCCTACAGGCACTGGGGAACCCAGCCCCAGGATCATATCGCTGGTGGCCTAGTGGTCCTTGTTGCTTCCCAGGGGTGGCAAAATGGGGCCAGAACCCCAATATTGCCCCCCAAGGAAGCAGCAAGGATCTGCCTGGCCTTGGGGGGGATACTAAGGGGACTGGCCCACAGGCATGAGGCCAGCCCCTTGACACCCCCAAGCATTCCACTATATGTGGAGTGTAAGTTGTTTAGTTGTTTTGCCTTCCTTGGGGGAAATCTGTGCAAAACTGCACCAATTTGCCCCCATAAAATGCAAAACAACATTATGCCATCTGGTTGGTATTTTGTGGGGGTGGGGGGCTGATTGGTTTGCCCCCTGCCCCCACCCCAAGATCATATCCCTGTGTGCCTAGTTGTCCCTTCTCCCCCCAGGGAAGCAGCAAGAATCTGCCCCTTCCTGTGGGCTTTCTGTTGGGGGGTGGGGGGCACAGAGCCAGCCCCCCAATTCCTCCAAGTGTGCCTATTTATTTTAATTTTGTTACCTTCCTTGAGGGCAAATGGGTGCAAAACAGCACCTATCTCCCCCCAAAGAAGGATTTTTTTTATTTTTGGTGGGGATGGGAGGCTGTTTAGCCTGGCCCAAACTCTATTCCCTGCTGGTCCAGTGGTGATAGCTGGTCGACGACCCCCCCCCCCTTTCCAATGAGCCATCACTCAAGGAAATCTGGCTGGAAATGCCCGAGCAGCACTCAAAGGCGTAGCTGCTATATTTACATGCAGAAGCCTAGGGGCTTCAGCATGTAAATACCACTTCCTGATGACGTCGCCAACCCCGGCACAGAAGGAGAAGCTCTCCCCTTCACTGCTTGGGGGTCGAAGGGATCAGGGGTGCAGCAGGGTGGGGGGGGGGCATCCACCCTTCCAAAGGTAAGCAGTGTGGAGGACGAGGTACCTCGTACTGCGCACTTAAGGGGGTTAAGGCTCTGAATGTCAGAAGAGCTCTGATAACACTAGGGATCCGATTATACCAGCATTGTGATTATGCCGCTCTCCTGAAGATGGTAGGGCATGGTTTATTCCGTCTGTCTGCTTCTCTCATTGCTTTGGTCATGACATGGTTCAGATTACATGAAAGGATCTGGTCTACTTACATTATGCCACTCTTCTAATTATACAAGTGTTCTTCTAATTAAGCTCTCTAGACTTATGCCCGAGGGCTATACTGGCAGCCATGGACCCTGAAGACAGAGTTAAAGGCCTGAGCATAGCGTAGGGCGTTTAAGGTTGTTAATGGGCCCAAAACTCCAGATGTGGCCCGAGTAGCATGCTCTATTAAGCTTTTATGGCCCATGTCTGTGGGGCGAAGGGGCGCGGGGGAGCCAATCTGCCTTAAGTGGTTTCTGGGAACCTGTTAGTTCCCAGCAACTATGTACAAACGTGATGAGGAGAGAGGGAGGGGTGGGGCTTAGAAACCAGATGGCCGCGCCTGCTGCGTGCTGCTGGGCAAGGTAAAGGAGTGGCAGTTGGGGTCCGTCATGTGGGAGAAGATGGACTGCCAATAAGGTAAGGAGCTGGGTGTGGGCGGGGGATTTATGTTGCCTGTGTCGTGCCTGTCTGGTGCGGCCCAGGCGAGGAGGAGAGCAGCGTTGGCCCCAGCACACACACCAGGGGAATTTCCAGGCCATACAGGATTTCCGAGCTATGTCGGCTTGTATGGCGAGGAAATTGGCCAGTGGGAGAGTGCCCCATCATTCCCCAGGATATAATGAATAATAGCAGGCGTTGGTGTCTATTATGCTGGGGCTCAGCTCATTCAGGAGCCTTGACTGTGCTAGAACACTGACTCTGTGTTATAGGGGTGCAGTGAAGGCTGCGCCCCCGCTTCTTGTCAACTTGCAATGACGCACAGAGCCTGGGTTGCTGGGTGAGAACTGGCGGTCCATGTGACCTAAACATAAACTCATGCTGCCTTGATGCAGTGCCTCGGGTTATAACATCCCATGCCAAGGGTAAAAACAACATAACCATACACAACTTGTTAACACATCACTGAGCAGCAGCTCCAAGTTCTTTCACTTTGGGCTAGCTTTGTCCTATGGTGTTCTTGTGCAGATGTGCCACCACTTTATTCCTCAACCTCCTCCTGGCCACGACCTCCGCACTGCTCACTGTGATAGCCGGGGCCCCATCAGCCAAAAAGAACACCTCTTCATCCTCTCGCTCGCTTACAGCCGCCACACCACAATCGCTGCCATCCTCGCCCTGTCCTTCCTACCCGGGTTGGTTGCGCTCTTCTTCAATGAGCGCTGCATTGGCTGCCAGCTTGGCATGCCTTTTTTCTCATTGATCCATGGACTTGGTAGATGGCCATGGCGCTTCGCAGAAAGCGGCAAAGTGCCCTGATTTGTGGCATCTCCCGCGTTGCCCCCCCTTTGACGGACACCCTCTAGCGTGTGGCGTCATTCCGCCACAGTACTTGAGGCACTTCTTCAGTGCTTGCCTTCTGTGCTGCCCCTTTTCCTGCTCTGCTCTTCTTGCTCTCGCCCTGGACCGCATACACTTTCCACATCTTCAGCCGCTTGATGGCATCCACCATCATCGGTGACCGTGTTGTGGCCAGCTCATGGGCTCTTCCCAACTCTAGCATCCTTATTAGGGGCATCCCTGGTTCTTTTAATATCTGGGTGTGCAGCTTGTTGGAGCGGCACGCCAGTATTATTTGCCCTCTTCATCCACGAACATGCATGTGGCGGTCAGCATCCGGAGCCTGGCATAAAACGATTCAAGGAGACTCACCCAGGCCTTGGGCAGCCTGCCGCGGTTGAAAGCACTCAAAATCAATGTTTCCCATTGGCGCAAAGTACTCGGTCAGCGCCTTTCTCACATCATGGTATGTTCCTGTTCCTGGGGACAGCGTTTTGTAGAGTTTATGGACATCACTCTTGGTGTAGGATAGGAGGAGGGTCGTCCTCTTGGCATCGTCCACTATCTCTTCCGCCTCATATGACTTATCAGGGCTCCCTTTCACATTTAACTTTGGCACTGGGTGGATGTGAAACAGATGGCCTGGACCTGTCTGCTCGTGCCCTGCCCTGACGCCTGGCCATCACCGCGCTCCCGACTAGGCCCACGGAAGTTGTTTGGCCCTGGCCTGCTGAATGTAGCATTGCTGGCGGTCCTTCTGTTCCCACGGAAGCTTGGATCCGTATAAATCTCCCCTCTCACAGGGTCGGACTGGGACAAGAAATAGGCCCGGACAACCAAAAAAAAGTGGGCCACCCATCGCCTCAAAAAAGTGGCCCTCAAACCATCATCCGTGAATCGCGTAAATTCATGACTTTATAAAAAATGCTACTTATGGAGGGTTCATTTGCCTGTTATATTACAACACAACTGCCACAAATAATGTAACTTTGCATACAAGAATGGATCACTATAAGTATCCTTAATATCTGTGTGTGTAGATCCATATTGTCAAATTACTGTGAATGCAAGCAGACATCCAAGGCCACATGATAATATGTTATTGAATAGCACTTACACTTAAGCTTTTTTTTTTATAGAACAAATATGCATACAATATCACCCAACCTATGTTGGTACTCATTTATCGACCTCAGAAGGATGAAAGGCTCAGATGGCCTTGCTGGGATTCGAACCTGCAACCTGCAGATCAAACCCACATCGCAGCAGCGAGTGCTCAACCCACTGAGCTATCATATCATCTATAGCAAAATGAGCAGCTATTCTGTAGTGGATACCATTAAACTGGTAATTGAGATTTAACAGCAGAACAGTTAAGTTCATCTGCAGGTCTGGTGCAAATTTGGCCACATTTCAAGCCTGCGTGCATCTACTTTTCAGGCTTCAGAGGTTGGCAAAATAGGGAAAGCAGCACACTCACAGGACAATCCCATACGCTGAGCACTCGTTACCTCATACATGCAAACAAACATCCCGAACAGCATGTCAGGGAGATGGGAAAGATAGACACATTACAACAAAGCATTAATTGTGGCACAATGAAGTCAATGGCCATTTGATGTGCTATGGTCAAATATTTCTACACTGTACACAAGCTTTTAGGCACAAGGATTTTGTCAAGTGACCGAGGACACCGAGATGGAATGTCCTGTGATGATCGTAACAGAGACAACGGCAGAAAAAACATGCTATTACTGCAACTTGCGAAAAGCAAAATACATAGTCCGAAATGGATGCTTATTCTACTCTGTGTTGGAGCTTTCTTTTTAATGTCATATAGTTATAAAGTTGGAGTTTGTTTCCACATGATGTTTTGTGAAACAGATAAGAGATCATACTTGAAGCACAGTTATTGCAGTTCCATACATGAAGGGGTGAGAACGCAGGCGAAGCGTAATTTGACCTTGTCTCCAGAGCCAGGGTTGGAGCCAGAGAATCGGGATGGGACCCCCGAGGGCCTGCTGTCATCATGGTATATAACCAACCGAGGGGTGCTGCCAGGCTGCTTCTGGTACCAGTGCACACTCTTGCCACCAATGTCACTTGCAGAGCAGGTGAGTGCAGCATCCTGTCCTGGAGCCACACAGACACTGAGGGTGGCTGAGTCAGGACCCACTGGGTGAGGTCGGACCCTGAAATAGAAGGAGGAATAAAGACATTGGAGCATCACGTGACGTAGCAGTGAGTAGTCTCACTAGAAGAAGCAATGCATGTACTGTGTGGCTGTTGCTGATAACACAAATGCCTGCCTCCAGACCTGTGCAGAGGGCGCTGAGCATGAGCAGAGGAGCCAGGACATTGTGCAGGGTCCACAATGAATCGCAACAAAAGGTGTGTGTGATGTCCTCACTCGTTTTCTCCTGAGGACAGAAGTCCTCTGTTTGTGTTCATGGTTATTCGCGGGCTGCGACCCGCGCATCTTAAGGGGCGGGGTTACCGCCCGAGAGTCAGTTCGAGCCTTGCTGTGAAACAATAAAGACGTGTTGCACCCCAGCTCTGTGTCGGTCCTCTTTCTGCGCGTAGCGAGTTAAATCCGACAGCAGAGCGTGAGCCGGTCCATGTTCGGGCACATTACACTGGCGACGAGGCGGACGCGAAGAACCGCCGTGCCTGCGCTCTCCGATCCGCCGCTCGTGGTGTGCCACCTGACACCACTGCGAGCCTCGGAGTTTCGGGTGCCTGGAGGCCTGCCAAGGTGGGTGGAGCGCAAAGGCTCCCCATCATACGCCCTCTGGCGCGAGCGCCGCAACAAACCAGCGGGGAGCAGCTGTGACAGCTCCCCGCAAGAGCGTGTCATCCAGGCGGCAGAAAACGCCGACGGCAACGTCTGGGAGGCCCAGCCCACACACGCTCCAGACATCAGCGGGTGGAGCGGAGACTCCCCGTTTTGCATTTCCCGGGCGGGAGAGGAGCACTGGCCTCCCGCCAACGGCAACACGTGCAGACGAGCGGTGGAGGTGCGAACCTCCCGCTCCAACAAAATACGTCAAAGGGGTAAGAACATAGCCCCTCTCTTCTCCACCACAAGTTTGAACAAGCACGCCAGAGACTTGCAACCCATTTGCAGCGCCCCCTGCTGGCACCAAGGCACCACCGTGCTAGGCAAAGGGAACCACCATCCAGGTCAGCTAAAATAACACGTGTGAACAGTTTTTCTCATGAGCAATTCAGAAGAAGACTCACTAACCATTCCAGTGACGCCAGTCAGCACCGGCCACAGGAAAATGACGGACAGCCTCTTAACCCAGCTGCCAGCGAATTTCGACCTCACTGACACAGGCACTCTTGGCTCAAGGTGGAAGAGGTGGCTGAGGGACTTCGAAGTGTGTCTCGAAGCGGCAGGTACTTTAGAAGACGAACAAAAGCTCAACCTTCTAAATCACGCCGTAGGGTCAAATGTGCGAGACATTCTTGAAGAAATACCTGAGAGCAACATGGACACGTATGTCAAGTTAAAAACAACGCTCACAGAATATTTCACACCGCACACAAATGTAGACTACGAACGGCACGTGTTCCACACCACCAAATAGCACAAAGGTGAAACCCTAGACGCATTCGTCATGAGACTAAAAGCGAAGATGAAACACTGTGATTTCAACAATTACTCCAATGAGGAGGCCCTCAGGTCGCAAATCATAGTGGGGTGTGAAAGCGCCGACTTCCGCAAACGACTGCTGCAGCAGCCGCGCAACCTAGACGAAATCCTAGGCCTGGTGCGATCTGACGCGGCCCTCGCCGCACAAGTTGAAGGCCTAGATGACACAAAGATCACCCATGGGAAACACGAGAGCCTCAACAAACTGGAGGGGACCACAAGAAACAGCGATCCTTTCTGCTACCGATGCGGACACCAGTATCCCCACGAAGGAACGTGCCCCGCAATGTGCCAGAACTGCTCCGCGTGTGGTGGAGAAAACCATTACAAAGCCGTGTGCCTGATTTTCCGCAGCAAAATGAGAGGAGCAGGAAGGAACTACAAGTCCATGCCAGAACCGGAACAAAGTCAAGCAACACCCCTCCACCATCGAGGAGCACGCCAGCCCCATGAACAAGGGCGCCACAAACCCCACGATGAACCAACAGAAAGAAGGCACGCCAGGAGAGAATGGAGGGAGAACAAGACCCCACTTCCCAAGGCAAGAAGAAGACCACAAAGGTACATAAGGTGCCTCATCGAACAGTCACAGTCTGACAGCCTGTCAAGTGCATCATCCGATGAGAAAGCACACCAACTGGAAAGACACCAGGAAATGCCATGAAAGAAGGGATACCTATACGCCCTAGGAAACAGCACAGCAAAAGAACATAGCCCAATACTCTGAATACAAGTAAATCAGACAGCAGCAGAATTTCTAATTGACACGGGGGCAACCGTGAACGTGATCAGTGAAGAGGTCTATGAAAGTATACCAAATGCCCCCCGCCTGCAACCAGCTTGAACACTCATTTTTCCATATGGATCAAAAACTCTGCTGGCATGCAAAGGGTTCTTCATGGCGTCGTGTCGATACAAGGAACATGAAAAGAAGATCCCCATGCACGTTCTGGAGGCAGCCACTGAGAGCGGATGCATACTGAGTTACCAAGCAGCAATAGACATGGGACTAATCCACATATTCTATCGCCTCATGGTACACAAATATCTAGACCCCACGGCAAGCATAGACCAAGTTTTCCCCTCACTGTTCAAAGGCCTCGGAAAATTAAAGGACAGGCAGATAGAACTCCACATCGACACCAAAGTCCCACCCATAGCCCAACACTACTGAGGAATACCCATCAATATTCAAAAACAAGTGGAAAATGAACTGACAAAGCTGTTGGAGGCAGACATCATTGAGCCGGTGGAAGGACCCACCCCATGGGTCTCTCCAATTGTACCCGTGCCCAAAAAAAGACTCCCAAGACATCCGAATATGTGTGGACATGAGAAGGCCTAACGAGGCCATACTAAGGGAACGCCACCAAGCCCCTAGAATAACCAACATGGTACACCTGTGTTCTCAAAACTGGACCTCAACAAAGGGTACCACCAGCTGGAACTCTGCAAAAGCTCCCGATATATAACCACTTTCGCCACCCATCTAGCGCATTACAGAGTGGCTCCTGGCCCAGGAGAGGCTCCTTTTGTTGCGATTCATTGCATTTGCAACAACTGGCCTCACGCCGTCGCCAAATCGACTCAGGGCACTACCAGGCCAGCACGCCTACATGATGCATTCATCAAAGAAAGGTAACACTTGCGTGTTACCTTTTTTTGATGAATGCATCTGCTGTGCTTTGTGCCGCAACGATGTGTGAGCTGGCTGCTGAGCGGGCTGCAACCTGCAGCCCGCAGGCAAGCCAGCCAGCCCTGAGCACACCGGCCACATATAGTAGACTGGCCCCCAGGGCCTCGGATTGGCCTAGCCACGGGCCGAATGGCCGACGGGCTGGTCTGACCCTGCCCTCTCACCCTGTGTCTTCCCCTTTAACCCGGTAGCCGTGGGGCCCCTGGACCACACTGCACAAGCACCTTCAGGGGTCGGAACTGCGGCAGGTGGGATGAAAACACACCTCGCTGGCAACGAGTACCTGGGCGTCATACCTTCTCCCTTTGCCGGCTGACTTCCTTCTTCCGGGACAGCCCACCGGATCCCCTTTAACTAGAGGCCCCCCTGTGGGCCTGGGCCAGACTGCACAAGCACCCTTTGGACAAGGGCCGCGCAGGCGGGAATTGGCACAGTCAAGCTGACTCCCTGGGCACCTGTGTACCTTAATGCAGCCCACCTCAGCATATACCAGAGCACAGCCACGTTACTCCGAGATTTCCTGACGTGATATAATGCTGTTTTTAAAAGTTTATTTTTTCTTCCATGCACTCACCGGGTCTTCCGACAGCGCGCTCCCCTGCCGTGCGGGCCTTCCCCGCGGGAGCAGGCTGGTTGCTGGCAAAGTATTTGCCTCCCTGGGCCAACACGCGACCGCAGCGTGCAGAGCCTGCCAAGGGCACACCAGGTACTCCAGCAACACCCGCCTACATGCAGCGGGACCTTGTTGGGAAGACCAACGTTTGCCAGACTATTGCCGATGTGAGATGGAGCACCATACAGCAGGCGCTCCAGGATGAATGCACTGGCGGGAGCAGCGAGCACACAGGGCCTCTTGTCATCTTCTTCTTGCTGATAGATTTTATTCATCAGCTGTGATTTTCGGATAATGAGGCTTGAGCCTCATTACTCCATCTTCTCGGGTTGAGTATGTAGTCGTGGGTTAGGATTCTTCATGGTCTGTGTGGACTTGTCACAGTAGGGCTGGTTTCAAGGGGTCTACGCCGTGATGGGCCACGGGTAGCCCTCACAGGGCCCTCTTTGTCGCCAGTTGTTATAGGGGTGCGGAGAAGCCACGCCCCACCTCTTGTTAACTTGCAATGACACACAGAGCCTGGGTTGCTGGGTGAGTATTGGCGCACGGGAAACCGTGCACCCCTTTTATTAACACAGGTGACATGGGGGTGCATGTGATGTAAACATAAAGTCACGCTGCCCTGATGCATCGTCTCGGCTTAGAACACTCTGCAGGTACTCCATTCATGTCAGTGTTCTGTTTATTCCAAGGCTCTAATTATGGCAGGGATAGGATTATACCAGGCTTCCCTTTCTTACCTTACTTTCAGGTATCTAAGGGTTAGACTAGTACATTCTACTGAGCAGAGAAACGATTGCACTGCAGAACAGTGTGTTTCTTTAACAGAACATGAATGTTAATAAGCAGGCACTTCTCAACGTGGCCACAATGCATGTTTCTGGGGAATTCACTTCATCTCCTTGTGCTGCGTTCTCTTGCCTTGCCGGTCCAGTAACAACGGTACCGGTAAGCTTGCCGGTACCGTTGTTACCAGACTGGCAAACTACGAGGTCTGCTCACCGGTGCCTTTTTGCCTGCCAGGTTTGACCTGATGGGCGGACCGGCACCCGCGAGCAGACCATGACGGATGCACCGGCACCATTCCCATTTGAGCCCTATCGGGCTCAAATGGGAATGGGGAGCATTTTTTTCCAGTGCCTGGGAATGGGCAATTACTGGGTCCGCCGGGGCTGTAATGCCCCGGGAATTGACCATTCCCGGGTGCCGGAAAAAAAATGACTCTGACGGAAGCCGTGCTGGTAAAACCGCCGGAGTCATAATGAGGCCCAATTACATTTTAGAAACTGATCCACTCTCTGTGCTTGACAGTTTATGGTTTTATATGTTTTTACATGATGTTCGAGTATGGCGGTAAGTGGTAAAAGTTACCACTACGCCTAATTATTAGTTTTGGCTTTCAGTGGAAGATTTACCTCCAGCAAAACCCTGGAGGTAAATCTTGCAACTCTTCGCCAAAAAATCGGCAATACATTGGCAGAAAAGGCGGAATTACCATGGCAAAAAAAGCCCCATTGGTTCCAATGGACCCAAAATAAATGGAGATTTAGACTGCTACCACCACTTGTAATCAGGTGGAAATTCCGCCTAACTAAATTGCGGTAACAGCAAATGCGTTTGGTGGTATTTCTGAGGATTTTCTTCTGAAATACCTCCAAACTCGTAATGAGGCCCAATGCAGGGTCATACACTCAAATGATCCTAACTTATGCCCTGTCATGGATTCCGCATTCTCCACCAGCAGTGAAATTGTGGCGCCATTACCCTGTAACAATATTCGCATTTCCTTCGTGAGCTGAGAAATTGTTCATCATTTTTCACATTTTGGTCATGAGTTTGGGAGTGTGTATCAGTTTTCGCTTTTCGGCGTGGAGTATGGGGTATTTTACTCCTGTGCTTCTTTGTTTCATACTAGCTTCGAAATTGAGCCCGGTGCAAGAGATGAACTAGATCACTCTGCGGTGGACAATAAACATAGTCTGACCGGAGTTTAAGGGAAAAAAAAACATTGTTGACTACAAAAGTGAAAAATAACCAGCATATAATTAAGTGCAGTAATTTTGCTCCTACCTCGGAGTTTGCACAGCTTCCACAGCAGCAGGCTGCCAGACATGAGCAAGAGCGCGTCGGCACAAATGGTACTTTGACCATTTCATCGCAACACACTGCAAGTTGTCATGGCAATGCTACATACTACTCCTGAACTCCCCTGTCTCCTTTTTTTTACATTTCAAGACAATCAGCCTCATTACTGGTTCGGCAGTAACCACGCCAGTATTACTGGTGGGTTGCCGCCAGACCCGTAATGATTTACCGGCACCGGAGTTGCTGGAAACACCGGGATACTACAACCCCGGCGTTCTGCAAAGTCAGGTGCCAGTTAATTTGTAAGTCCCCATTCCCACGGAGTCCCGTAGGACTCCGTGGGAATGGGGACCACGGAAGCACTGGCACCGTTATTAATGGTGCCGGTGCTTCTGTGACGGTCTGCCTACTGTGGCCGCTGAGTCCGGCAGGGTCTGACCTGTCGGGCACAGCGGCACCAGCAGGCAGACTCGTGGTTTGCCAGTCCAGAAACAACGGTGCCGGTAAGCTTACCGGCACCGCTGTTTCTGGACCGGCAAACTTGTAATGATGCCCATTGTTTTAGCGATTAGGTGGCTTATGCCTTTCTCGCTTAATATAATTTTCCGTAGCTTTTCTGAGGAAGTTCCATTGATGAATTGCCGTGGGATTTCTTTGTCGACATTCTTAAACTCGCATTACAGAGCTAATCGCCGCAGTCAAGTATGATAAGCATCGAGCGTTTCTGCCTCACCTTAGACAGTCGTGCATAAATTGAAGATTTCGTTGTCTGGATTAAGTTGGGGCATGAAATGATGCGTGAGGGCATCTTTTGCTGATTTCTATACGTCATCTGTGTCTTGAGCATATGGTAGTGAGGTGAAGATATCTAGTGTCATCTCAAACCCTCAACAATAGGTAAGACCTCATCTTTCTAGGCGTGGCAGTGTCTTTACAGTCCATGGCCATTTCAGACTTTTGAATCCATAGTGCCCATCTGGGCCCTACTGATGATGGTTCAAGGTAGGGGTCAAATGGGGCCATGGCCGCTCCCCCGTGTCCTTGCGTGCGTGATGCGTGGTGTGGGGTTGGGACTGAAATTTGGCACCAATCTGGCAGACGTTGCTGGGGCTGGGGTGGTAGCCATTTGGACTCAAGTGGTGTGGATGGCCACTTGTGTTCAATGGTGTAGTGAGTGCTCTGCTCACCCACCTGGTCAGTGAGCAAGCTTCTGCATGTGGACTTCCCTCCTTATGTTGTATTCCTCACATGTGCCTTGTGCTGGTCTCATGTGGGCTGCTGGCCGTGTTGCTGAATTAATGATTTCTTTTTTTAAGTGCCCGTTTTTGTCCAGTCTACAGATTAATCCCAGTCGTCCCCGGTGTTGTAACTGTTCTTGCGCTTCAGCCCATAGTAGTGAGGGCTTGGGCCCGGGCCGTTACGTGCACTCAAACACAACTGCTCAGGTCTGTATCTGTCCTGCGACTGCCTCCCCGTTGCCAGAGGGCGTCCAGCGTTTATTGCACATCACCGCGCAAGCGTGTTTCATCACAGGATATGTGATGTCAGATGCTTGTCAAACTGCTAAATCAAAAATGTATTCTTCTATTGAGCCAGCAGTAACTAGGAAATTAAACTGTGGGTTCATGTGTGCCAAATTACTACAGGGGGCACACATTACCCCACGCCTGCCCTGAATATAAACAAGCAAACATTTTGTAGCACTCGTTTTTTTTATAAGGTATTGCAAAAAGTGATACGATTAATAACCAGTTTTAAATATAGAACATCTCTGAAACTATCCCTGAACCTGCTGGGCTATCCTGGTAGCCTTCTACTGTACAGCGTGTCTATGGATCCCTTAAAGTACTCAAAATCACTGCATTACCAACAATGAAGCTCATGTACATGACTTCAAAGTCAACAGTAATTCGTCTCAAGCAACACTGACCCTGTGCATAGATTCATTGAGGGTGTACTAGTGACAGCTTGTACTTAATGGGTGGGGGGGGGACAACCCCTGAGCACCCTCTCCCATTATGGATGTCTCAAGAAAGCCAGCTCAGGCAGCACTCCTGGGCTCGCTCGAAATATGAAAGGTTAACGCGATTTCCGTTTGACAGCTCTGTTCCCAAGCTGTGCCTGTCCAATGGGTCATGCAAAGCTGAGGGCGGTTTGCTTCCCCGACCTTGAATGTCTCATTGGAACTGCATGTTTGTATGTCTAAGGGGGTGCCCTTAAGCCTTCCCACACATACAAACGGAGCGGGTGCATTGTCATTAGCGCTCAAGCTCTTGCGCACCTGTGCAGGAACCAGGAAGTGCTCTTTTGCTTCCTGGTTCCTGTTCATGTTATGTTAGCACAAAGGAGGAAGGGCATATCACCCATGTATTTAAAAAGGAGGGGCAAATATAATGCTCCTCAGTGATTTGTTGTACTGAACAGGTCTCCCCCAAGGATAAGTACAAAGGAAACTGGTTAGCACCTGTTAGTGTCTGCACAGAATCAGATGCTCATGTATTCGTACATATCAATTCATATAGAGAAAAGAGGAATACAGGAGTACTTCTCTAAATCACTTTCCCTAGGCAGCGCTGGTGGGCCGCTTATCTAAAATAGGATAGAATAAGGAGGTGCAGAGAAATTCTTCAATTTGCTTTTTTATCCAAATCACAATTATTTGAAATGTAAATGTTTGTTGTCTAATCTCCTGATAGTCTTATTGTGACTATGGTGGCGTGCAAGACCTCTGACAGGTGTGGCCCCAGGGAGGGCTAGTGTTGTTCATGTAACCATGAACTAGGCATGTAACAAACTAAAAACAGGGCAGAGACCCCCACAGATGTTTTGGAAATGATTGCTTTATTAGCTTATACTGTGGCTGAGTGTGCCATGATAAGAAAAGGAGGAAAAGGCCATCAAAATAGAGCAAGTTTAAAAAGGAAATATTATGAAGACTCAGCAGACAGAGGGCAGATCCGTTTTTTGGAGGGTCTCCCTGGTGCTGAAGAATGGGAAATGCAGTGGAAATCTGACCACTGTCTACCCATGTTCTGTTGTTCCCCCACCTGTTCATGTTACACAGGAGCTGGGTTGCTGGGAGGAAACTTCAGGACCAGGGCAGAAGGTAAGTACATTTAAATATGTGTATACATGCGTGTATACTTTTATGTGTAACGAGTGAGTGTATGACAATGGGTGCATGTGTGAATGAGGGAGTGAATGTTACATGTGAATGTGTATGCGTGTGTTTGTGCTGGCCGTGTAGCTGATTTGGGCTGGAGAGGACAGAATTAGCTCTTTGTGCGAGGTGCTGGGGGGCCCAGGGGCAGGCATGGCATTTTGTTAATGGGTATCTATGAGCGATGCCTAGTAAAACATACCAAGTCCCTCCCCCCCCCCCCCCAAGAGCCTTGCTTGCACACATAATCACATTGTGTGCTTGCAAGGGCTGGGTGCTCAGGAGGCAGGCATGCCATTTTTAACTGGGCATCTATGATAAAGCATGCACGATAAATGTTACTATGTAGATGTAGTTAGACAGGAATTTGAATGCATCCAGTCTATCCATTTCATACTGTGGCATGATATTTTGTATTTGGCATCTTTGATAAAGCAAGCATGATAAGTGTTATTACGTGGCTACACTGGCATTTTGGTGCAGCTAGTATAGGCACTTCTTATTGTCGCATAACATTTTGTATTGGCATTGTTTTTTTTTAAAACTGTCTTTATTATTTCAAGGTAACAAGTACACAGGTGCGTAAACAAATCACCCAACTCTCTCCCTCCCCCATATCCCAACTTGAAACTCACAACTTGCCATCACAATACATATCCCATTCAGTGTCCTTTCTTATACACCCACAACAAACCATTATAATGTCCAAAGATATCGAACATATGCACAGGTCACTCCCACCTAGGAGCTCACGTATTAGCCTCCCCCCAATTTAGCTACCCGGTATGCATTCAGGGGATTGACTGTCTGTGTCCTGTCCATTTGGTATTGTCTGTACGTGGGCCAATAATCAAACGGCCGGCTGGCACTCGGGAGCGTTGAAGCAAACATGGATTGATTCCCTTTGTTCAAATAAGTCCATACAGTCCATCCACTTATCAAAGGTGGGGGGGTCGCTTTCCCCCATGCTCTGGTCACAAGATATCTAGCGATCACAGATGTCATGCCCAATAGTCTTTTTTCAGTACGAGTACAACCCTCAATCAATGATAAAAGCTACACTTCAGGTAAGTATATTTGTACCGATGGTAACATTAACGACATGGCCTCTTCAATTTTCCCCCAGAAGGTCCTGATATTGAGGCAGCTCCAACACACATGATTAAAGTCTGCTCGCACTGCATCACACCATTTACATGCCGATGGTCGGTCCCGGAAGCATCTACTGAGAGTGAGTGGGGTATAGTAGGCTTGATGGATATATTTGTAATGAATCAGCCTATACCGGGAGTTTAGTGAGATATGTCGCGTTTGTATGCAAATGTGCTTCCATTGCTCCTCACCCAGTGTTTTCCCCAGAGAAGCCTCCCAAGTGGCCCTGTATGAGCGCTCTTGCATTACTTTCCCATCTCTTACCAGTTTATAAATGGTGGACACTACCTTCGCAGAGGATGTGGGACGGACTATGTAGCACAAGGCCGCATGAAGGGGTGGGGCCTGTGGGAATCCCAGCCATTTGCCCCTAAGTATACTCTGCAGCCTATAGTACTGAAGCTGGGTCATTGCGTCTGTGCCACTACTGGCATTTAGTTCTTCCCATTGTATAAATCGCCCATCCTGCACTAAATCCCCCAGGGTTTGTATTCCTAGCGCCTGGAACCGATCCGTAAAGGATCTCTCAAATGTAAGTGGGATTCCTATTACGTTATACACTGGCAGCTCAGGAACAACGTGGGGTACTGATTGTAGTAACTGGTTAACCCTTTCCCAGGCTCTACATGTTATCTCCACTGGCTGGATCTCGCCCTTCGGCACTGTATCCCTGTTGCCCCATAGCATACCCAGTAAAGCAGAGGGGTGGGTACGGGCCCTAGCGTGCTTAGTGTGCGGGGGCGCTGGGTTTGGAGGGTCCCAACCTGATATGTATTTCACTTGAGCAGCTAAATAATAAAGATATATGTCAGGGTATTCCAGTTCCCCTCCCCCATACGGCCGAGTGAGAGTGTCATATGCAATCCTGGGTTGCTTGCCCGCCCACACCAATCTTGTCATTTGTTTCCTAATACAAGCCCAATAGCTAGCAGGCGGCTATATCGGGACATTATTGTATACATAGAGAAGTTTAGGAAGTACCACCATTTTTGCCAAGGCAATTCGGGCGGCCTGGGATAATGGAAGTCGCATCCACGCCTCCACTTTCTGCTCCAAGCTCTCTAACGGTTGGAGATAATTATCTTTGTACAGCTTATCCCTGACTGTGGATACCATAATACCAAGGTAACGGATGCCTTCTGGACACCACCGGAATCCCTCACCCACATCCTCTCTCTGCACCTCCGGGGTCAAGGGGAGCGCTCTGATTTCTCCCAATTAATCCTAAATCCATATAGTTCCCCAAATCTATTCACCTCCCGCATCAATGGGGGCAAGTTCAGGCGCGGGTACTTAACATAAAGGAGAACGTCATCAGCATATAAGGATATAATGGACAGGTGTGTGTATGCATAGATACCACGCTGCACATGCAATTCTCTAACGTGGCACGCCAGGGGTTCCATTGCCAAAGCAAACAGAACCGGGGAGAAAGGGCACCCCTGTCTTGTGCTACGCGAGGGATATATCTGCGCTGAGATGAGGCCATTAGTGTATACCGCTGCTCTTGGCGCCGAGTATAGCAGTTTAATCCATTTGATATACGTCAGTCCCAGACCAGACAGCCGAAGGACTTCAAACAAAAAGGGCCATTCGACCGTATCAAACGCCTTTTCGGCGTCTAAGGCCACCACCACCATTGGTATGTCTGGGTTAACGTTATGCAAAAGGGTGACCAGGTGCCGTAAATTATTCTGAGTAGAGCGCCCAGGGATGAATCCCGCCTGATCCAGCAACACTAAGGCAGGCATATGTGGGAGTAACCGCTTGACAAGAACCTTGGCCGGAATTTTATTATCTGTGTTTATAAGCAAACGTGGCCTATAAGATGAAAGACACAGGAGGTCCTTCCCATGTTTCAACAGTACAGTAATCAGGGCAGACCTAGTGGACTCAGGGAGAGTACCATTGGCCACAGCGCTATCGTACATTGCTAGGAGGTGAGGGGTGACCAGGTCAATGTAGGCCATATAAAATTCGGCCGTGATGCCATCTACCCCCGGGGCCTTCCCATTAGGGAGCGATTTTATAGCCTCATGAATCTCCTCTTCCGTAATAGGTTAATTGAGGACACTGCCCTGCTCCGGATCCAGCCAACCCAGGGCCACCTCATCCAGATACTGCATCAGAGCGTCATGTCCGGGAGTGGGCTGCGAAGTATACAACTGATCATAGTATTGCTGGAACCTCTCATTTATCCCCTCTATATCGCGTACACAGGTCACATCGTGCCCCTCTATCTCAATTATGCTGATGGAGGGTTGCTCTTTACGAATAGGCCATGCCAGCGTCTTACTAGGTCTATCCCCCTCACCATATTTTGCTGCTTGTATCGGATACCCCAAATATCTATCTTCACCAATAACCAACTCCTGCAGTTTCTCCCTAAGCAGTTTCAGTTCCTTATGAAGTTCAGGTGTATCGTGGGCACTCTGCTTCTTTTCCCCCTCCCTGATGGTGCCCTCCAACTGTCTCATGGACCTTCTAATGGCTTTCAACAGTCCACCCTCCTTGGAGATGCAGCACCCTCGTATATAGACTTTAAACGCTTCCCACACCGTACCAGGGTCCAGGACCGACCCTACATTGGACTGAAAGAATATGTCTATATCCTTTTCTATCTCAGATCTAAATGCCCCATCCCCAAGCGCAGCCGCCCTAAAGCACCACCGCAGCAAATTGGGAGAACGTGACACGAAAGTGAACCTGACCACCACTGGAGAGTGGTCCGACAAGGTCCGGGGTAGGATACGCGCTTCAGTGGTTGCGCTTAATATGGGGCCAGAAGTCATCACATAATCTATTCTAGACGAGCTCCCATGCACTCCCGAATAGAATGTGAACTCCTTATCAGCGGGGTGTAAAGTGCGCCATGCATCATGCAAATCATGGGTCAATGCAATACTACCCCATGCTCTAGCCACCTGCGGTAGGCTCTGCTGCGTCGACATGGCCCTATTCATATCTAGTGTGAGCGCCAAATTGAAGTCATCGGCCCAAATCGTTTCATACCCGGAGAACTTATAGAGATGGCTGGCACATTTGTGGAAAAATTCTGGGGAATCCACATTTGGTGCATATTTATTCACCACTAAGAGCCTCATTCCCAGTACCTCCCCCGCCAGTATTAGATATCTGCCCTCCTCATCTTGTATCTGTTCGTGAAATCTGTACTGCAGCGACCTGTGTATATACGTGGCAACTCCCCTGGAGTGAGAAGAGTAGGACGAGGCGTATCTATGAGAGCCCCACCCCGCCAAGCTGGGAGGAGTGATGCCTTAAGCAAGATGTGAGATCTTGTCTCCTTTTGGTTAGTTAGGCCCCGGATGTTCCAGGACATCATCTCCACACTCATTCCGGGACTACCCCCCGTTGAGGTCTGGGCCATTCAACCGATATATAGGGAGTATGCCAATTCCCCCCCCTCCCCTCCCCTCTGGGAACAATCAACCTGGGAGCATCATATCCTTCACCTTTTACTTTCCCACGGGTCATAATGGATATCATGAACCAAAGTTAGAGTCTTCTCACCCACACCAACACAAAGATCTGGGTCATACGCTAGACACATAATGGAGCACACTGCAACTCCTCCCGAACTGGGTGGGTAGTACCGACACCTTACCCCTCCTGGTGCACACATTCCTGCAATTCTCAACACACATTTAACACAAAGTTGGAGTCGCACCCTCCGAGCCAACCTGGCAATAACACCAAAACAACACCCCTCTCCCCATCCCACCCACCCACGCCAGAAACCAGAACATACCGTCACCCCATACCCCCCCTCAACTGAGATCGGCTTACACTGCAGTGTCTGTGGCAACTGGGGTTCTGAAGGCAGCCTAAGAGCTCCTTGCGGCAACGACCATCTAAAACACATCTCCCTCCCAACCACCATTCCCCCAATTCTCGCAATGCTGTTATTCTACCCGTGTGCACCTAGCTCCTATATCAAGGGATCCCCAATTGGGATCAAGGCGGGTGTCACGGCGATCCCCCCCGACTCCGGCTAGTTTCTAGCATGCTGTTCCGCTACCTCTGGTGTAGTAAAGAATACTGCTGAACCATTGTGCTGCACCCGTAGCTCGGCCGGGTACATCATAGAGTACTTTATCCCCTTATGCATCAGGATCCTTTTCGCCGTCTGGAATGTCTTCCTTTGATCCTGAACCGCTGGACTGAAATCTGGGAACAGGCGTATAGTAGTAACTTCCTAGCGCAACTCCCCCTTCTCCCTGGCCAATCGCAGTATGGTGTCTCTGTCGCTATAGCAAAAGATTCTCGCAATGATGGGGCGCTCAGGGGCACCCAGCGGGGGTCTTGCTGCCAGGGAGCGGCGAGTGCGCTCCACCATATACATCCCAGACAGCGAGGGGTTGCAAAGCACGTCCAGCAGTAGCTGCTCTATGAACTTTTCCATGTTGCCTATACTCGCAGACTCCGGAACACCAAGAAGTCTGATATTGTTCCTCCTCGAGCACCCCTCCAAATTCTCATTTTTGGCAGCAATCTTTTTCACGAGGAGTTGTAGACCGGATACCTCGCACTGAAGGGCTGCAACACTGTCCTCTGTAGACCCGATACTCTGCTCCGCTTCTTCCATGCGTCCGCAGAGCTTCTCAATCTGCACAGCTGAAATATCCACTTTGCATGTAAGTGCATCTATCTTGACACCAAGCGTGTCTGTGCTCCCCTTGAGCGCTAACAATGTTTGGTTCAGAGCGGCCATATCAATTTGTTCCGGCGCTGATGTTTGCAGGGTGGAGGCCGGAACCTGGACCTGATCAGTGCGGGCAAACTGGTCCATCCTCGCCTGTTTCTTCTGGTTGCCCATTTCGTCAGTGTAGGGGTTTGCCAGGCTACGACCTCCCCACCACCTGTCGCAGCACCAACGCCAGATCCAGCTCAGCCACCCCACTGGGATAGCACCCTGGTCCACTCAAGCCGGTCCAGAAGATCCACCCCAATCCAATGCCCTTCCCGTGGATCCGCCAAGCTGTTTCAACTTATCCCGCCTGATGATTAGAGGGTGCACTCCATTGGGTCCAGGGGATCTGCGAGCACAGTATGTCTGCCGGGCATATAACCTGTGCCCGCCAAAGTCCACCACTTAGGAGCAGCGCTGCCCACCACAATCCACCCGGGCCGGGCCTGGCCAGTTACACCGCCTCTCACGCCGCAGCGCGGCCCGGGCCGAACAGCTCCTCCAGGCCGCCCGCTCTCTGCCACAGCCACACGGTCTGCAGAGCTCCACCTCAGCAGCGTTGTCTTTGGTGCTGAGGAGCACCTTCCCAGCTCCCGGAGGCAGGCAGCCTCAGATGCACCCGTCCGACTCGGCCGCTGCAGTCCCCACAGCCCTTCCCCCATATGCCGAGTCGATGTCTCGGCTCTGCTTTTCACCATCGCGGTCCCTGGAGGTAGCGGGCCGTGGCAACACTTAGCCCCCCAGTACCTGGATGTTTTATCTGCACGCCACAGTAGTCGCTGGGGAACTAGGCAGGGAGGGAAAGGATATTAAAGCAGGATTTATGTCTGCCGTTGCCGGAGCATTTCATGCAGCCGTCATCTTGGTGTGCTGCGCAACAGTGCTCCCCTGTATTGGCATTGTTGATGAAGCAAGCATGATAAGTGTTATCACGTGGCTAGACTGGCATTTTGATGCAGCCAATTTGGACATGTTTTCATACTGTGGCATGACATTTTAATGGTAAAGCCAACTGGAGTATGTTGTTACGTGGGGACACTGCCATATATCGGCAGAACAAGCGAGGACACGCTTTCTTAAAGTATCATTACTGGCATTATGCGCATAGCAAACATGAGTATGTTCTTATATGGGAATACTGGCAGATATTGGTGCATCCAGCAAAAAGATGTTTTTATACTGGCATATATTGTGGGCAAAGGTATCATGAGAATGAGTTGGGGAAATGCACCTGTGCACTTTTGGTGACTTACATCTATTGGATTCTTTCCATGATTTCCCCTAGAAAACTAATTTCAAACTGTTTGGCATTTACCCACAGACTGTCCTTGACTGTCATTTGAAACTGAGGTACGAGTGACATCTCTTCTGTTAAACTGACTCTTTTGACTGGCTATTATTTACAGCAGAGCTGGAATGTCTCTTCTGCTAAATACCACCTTTAAATACACATTTTTTGAAGCTGTGCTGGGAGTGATGTCTGCTTGAGTTAAAAGAATGCAGTCTCTTGCTGATTGCAAGGACATTTTTGCAACTGTTGAACATGAATTCATTTTTTAGGATGTATATTAACTTGATGCAAAATGTGTATTGCTTTATTCCTACTCTGAACATGCTTAATAACACACTTTGTTAACCAGCTTGGTAAAACATAGGTATACTTAAACCAGTTTGGCCTGTTGGCCCTTATTTGATGCGCCACCACCCTGCCACCCCCCCTCCCTTGCTATATTTGTGCCCCCTGGTTTGTCCCCAGAGCCCCCAATACTGATTTCTAGTGATGCCACTGGCTGTGCTCGGGTGCTAACTGTTGTAATATCTTTAGGTATTCCCAGAGCTGCGGGAGTGGTGTGAGGCGCGAGGCCTCTCTCTGGTAGAATGTGATCTCCGCTGGGGTGTCCCCAAGGATTCCCCTTCCACCACCGTCATTGCCACATGCCTGGAAGAGCTGGACCGCTGTCAGCAGGACACTTACGGGAAGCCACTCATGCTTGTCCTCATCGGAAACCGGTAGGTAACATCTGAGGTGGACTGGGATCCAAAAGTGCCCCCATATTACCCATTTTCAGCAAGCCCAATCCTTTTCCTATGAGACAATCTGGAAATGAAATAGGTTACCACACAAAAGAGGCCCAGGGTGCAGAGGCCCATAGGGAAATCTCCAGAGTTCCCTATAGGCCAGTCCACCCCTGGGTAACATGGCCCAGAGGGAAATCTCCAGAGTTACCTATAGGCCAGTCCACCCCTGGGTAACGTGGCCCAGAGGGAAATCTCCAGAGCTCCAGAGTTCCCTATAGGCCAGTCCACTCCTGGGTAACATGGCCCAGAGGGAAATCTCCAGAGTTACCTATAGGCCAGTCCACCCCTGGGTAACGTGGCCCAGAGGGAAATCTCCAGAGCTCCAGAGTTCCCTATAGGCCAGTCCACCCCTGGGTAACATGACCCAGAGGAAAATCCCCAGAGTTCCCTATAGGCCAGTCCACCACTGGGTAGCATACCAAGAAGTTCACCCCATGCCTCTCTCTCCCAGGATCAAAGAGTATGTCTCATAGAAAGGTTTAGATACACCTTTTGCTGATCCCATTAACATCTGAATGTTGTCACCTCTAGAACCTTAGAGATGCCCTGCGTGTTATTGTCACATCTTCCTTATCAGGAATGTGCATATAACCCTTCACCCAAGACACCCTGCAGGCCTGCCAACTCACTCCCGTTACTATCGGAATTTGGCATGTGTGTATAACCCTTCACCCAAGACACCCTGCAGGCCTGCCAACTCACTCCCGTTAGTATCGGATATGGCATGTGTGTATAACCACTCACCTGTCCTACACCATTGTCACCAGGTCCCTTAGGCTTATTACATAATAATAACAGACAAGTGCATGCGCTCTCACATCTGAGAGACACACTGCACACCATGCATATCGCACTGATTTGAGTCAGAAGCAGACGTGTAACCATGCAGGACTGAGGCACCTTAACCCCAAGCCACGCATTCCCATCAGGGACGGGTGTAGCGCCCCTTGTATTTACAGACACCCTGTATTCTAAGTATTGCATTCATCCCGTTCACAATGTGCAACAGAACACCACCGCTCAAGGTTGGAGCTCAGCATGCACCAACCACTGCATCCTAATTTCTCATATCCGGATTGCAGACCAGGAACCATGACAAGACCTTCATTTGAAAATGGCCTAGGTGGGTTCTATGCTAGAACTGTATGCGGCTCTTCCAGCTGTTTTTTCTGGTGTGGGTCTATTTGACCTAAAACATTTCACCTAATTACATTTCATCGAATTTAGTTGACCTTTTCTTCAGTCTAAAATGCCCCCCCACGCAACCCCACTCCCACTCAACCTAATTCATACCCTTACCCACCCCCATACATATATTTAATTAAAGTTGACCGAAAAAAAGGTCAAAAGAATTCCATCAAATGTTTTAGGTCAAATGTGTTTAGGTCAATTATGCTAATACCGTTTTTTTAGCATTGGTTTCGTTTCCTCCTTTGTTGATCAAGGGCCCACAATGGAGCGCTTTATATAAAACAAAGGCCACAAAAACACTCCTATGCCCCGCATCTAGATGTCATTCCACCACTCTTTTCGCCCCCGGTCTGCTAGTCTCCTGTACATTTGTTCTTATGCAATGGACATTTGTGTAGTTCTTTTCACCGTTGGTATGGTCTGAACGTGCTGTAGGTTGAACACCCTTAGGGACCAAAGTCCAGGTGTGGCAAATTTGTTGGAGAGTTACAGAATGCGTGTATGCATTTTAGCCAATATGAAGGTAGGTAGGGGTGGCCAATTCCGTGCAAGTCACCCATGTTGCACTGGCAAGTGGGTGGGTGCACAGAGGTAGTCTGGAGAGTGTGATGTTATGTGTGCAGCTAAACTGGATTTTATCATGTGGGATAGCTGCATTCTAAGGGCAGAGGTGTTGTGAAAAGTGTGTGAAGCAGGAGAAACATGTATGCAGGTAGACCGAATGTTTCAAGTGGTATAGCTGCATTCTAATGGCAGAGGTACTGTGCAAAATATGCAAAGCAGGAGAGATATGTGTGCAGCTAGACCGAATGTTTCAAGTGGTATAGCTGCATTCTAATGGCAGAGGTACTGTGCAAAATATGCAAAGCAGGAGAGATATGTGTGCAGCTAGACCGAATGTTTCAAGTGGTATAGCTGCATTCTAATGGCAGAGGTACTGTGCAAAATATGCAAAGCAGGAGAGATATGTGTGCAGCTAGAACAAATTTTATTGTGGGGTTGCATTCTAATGGCCGAGGTGTTGTGCAAAATACGTGAAGCAGGAGAGACATTATGTGTGCAGGTAGACAGAATGTTTCAAGTGGTATAGCTGCATTCTAATGGCAGAGGTACTGTGCAAAATATGCAAAGCAGGAGAGATATGTGTGCAGCTAGACCGAATTTTATTGTGGGGTTGCATTCTAATGGCCGAGGTGTTGTGCAAAATACGTGAAGCAGGAGAGACATTATGTGTGCAGCTAGAACGGATTTTATCGTGGGGGATTGCTGCGTTCTAATGGCAGAAGTGTTGTGCAGAGTGTCTTAGAGTAGTGTATGTAGTGGAGGGTGCCGAGAGGTAGTCTCGGGTAGGGCAGCCTTAAAATGTATTCTAAATGCAGTTACCCTAAAAATGTATGTATCTAAATGTAATACAATGGCTACCCTCAGAACACATCTAAATGCAACACATTGTATATTCTCCAATTCATTGGAATGTAATTAAATGCAGTACATTAGCTACCCTCAAAATTCAGCCCGATGCAACATCTGGGCCACCCCTGAAATCCATCTGAAATGCAATCCAATGGACACCCACCAAGTTCACCCAGATGCGTCATACTGACTGCCCTCACAGTTCATCCAAGTGCAATATGTAATCCACCCTCACATTTCATCCAAATACAATGACATTGGTCGTAGGTGATTTGTTCATTCCGCTGTCCTCCTGGAATTAAGTAGTTAATTCCGGGGGGTGAGGCAGGTTTATTCATGATGCTGAGGGGATAACCATGTCTTCATGGCCCTCCAGAAGGTCAGGTGGTCCTCTCTGTGTTGGATGTTGAGTGGCAAGAGTTCAAGATAATGGGGGCTTGGACGGAGAAGGTGGTGCCTCCAATTCTGGATGATTTGAAACGGGCAATCGCCAGAAGGGGAGCAGTGTCTGATCACAGCATTCTAGTGGGGTGATAGTGGGTGATTTTCTGTTGCAGATATTTAGGGCCTGTCTTGTGTAATGCTCAGTGAGTGATGCACCTGCCGTTTGATTGGGAGCCAGTGGACAGTACGAGGGTGAGGAGGAGCCTAGCTGCAGAGTTCTGGACTCTTTGGAGCTTTTTGAGTTGGTAGGCAGGTGTGCCCAGATAGAGGGAGTTTGTGAGGTCTAGTCGGGAGAGGACAGTGGACATGATTACTGTCACTCTTTGGGGGTAGGAGAGGTAAGGAAAAATGTGTCGGAGTATGCGTAAGATATAGGTAACAGGATTTTGACACGGTGTTGATGTGTTGTGATAGTCAGGTCAGTGTCCATTGTGCAGCCAAGGCCTTTTACCATGGTGGATGCAGTGGGGGAGGGAAGGGGCTGAGGAAGGCCATGGGGTAGGTTGTGGGAGGAGGGCAGTTTTTCTACAGATCATGATCTCTGTTTTCCAGGTATTGAGCAGAAGATGGTTGACGGTCATCCAGCGGTCAATGTCTGTGAGGCAGGATGTAAGGCCAGGTTGGGGGGTGGAAAAGGACCTAGGGATTTTGAAAATGATTTGAGTGTCATCAGCATAGTTGTAGCCGGTGAGATTGTGTGGGGGAGAGGGCTCATGTAGAGGTTGAAGGTGAGCGGGGCTAGGCAGGTGCCTTGGGGGATGCTGTTACTGACGGATCGAGCACAAGAGTGAAAGGATGGAGTTAGGCGATTTGGTGTCTGCTTACAAGGAACGAGGAGATCCACTTCAGTGGTGTGTCCCTAATGCCAAGGGACTAGTGCCTGTCAGTGAGGATGCTGTGGCTAATGGTGTCAAATGCTTCTGAGAG
Source organism: Ambystoma mexicanum (assembly GCF_040938575.1). Taxonomy (NCBI): domain Eukaryota; kingdom Metazoa; phylum Chordata; class Amphibia; order Caudata; family Ambystomatidae; genus Ambystoma; species Ambystoma mexicanum. The sequence goes on from NC_090932.1 coordinate 1,305,574,211, forward strand.
GTCAAGTAGTATGAGTGTGGCACAGCCTTCTGTACCTGCTGTGTTTTTGAGGTTGTCCCATATAAAGACTAGGGATGATTCAGTTCCATGAAGGGGTCTGAAACCGGACTGGGCATGGTCGAGGAAGTGGATGGTTTCCATGAAAGTACTGAGCTGGGAGTAGGCAGCGTGGTTAATGAGTTTTGCTAAGAAACAGGTGTTAGAGATCGGTCTGTAGTTTGCTGGTCTGGGTGGTCAAGAGATGGTTTTTTAAGGAGGGGTTTGATGTGGGATGTTTTGAAAGCTTCTGGGAAATGCTTGAGGTGAGGGAGGCATTGAGGATGGATCTAGCGATGCTGCCTGCACAGGTCGATGCAAAGATGTCTTTGGGGGTGCGGGGGGCAGGGGGGGGGCAAGGATCACTCAGGGATCTGGATGGGAGCTGTCAGTCAGTAGTTTGAGGAAATCAGGTCCGTAGATTGGGGAGAACGAGCAGACAGGAGGCGGGGTGGGCTGGTTGGTGGGTTTGTTTGGGGTAGTGGGTAGTTGGCGTGGAGAGCCATGTGTTAGCGGTCAATGGATTGCGGCCCTCCTTCCATAGGGAGGGAGGGGAGGGCAGAGAGTCGGCCAGGTCTGAGGTTATTATGACCTTTTTCCAGAGTTTGACCTGGGATGGTGGACCAGTGTTTGTTTTTTGTAGAGGAAGGGTTGGTGCTAGAAAAGAGAAGGTGATTACTGCATGGTGTGTCCGCATGAGTGGTCGAGGGGGGAGGGCAGAGATCAGATCAGATCAGAGGAGTTAAGGATAACGTCAAAAGTATGTGCTGCTATGTCGGTGGAACCTGTTACCTGCTGGGTCAGGTTGTTGGATTCCAGGGTATCTAAGAGTGGGGTATCATGGGGTTGTCAGGGGCATCAAAACCACATGTTGCGATCTACTAGTAGGGTGATCGAGGGGTGGGAGACCAGTATGGCGTCTAGGGAGAGCCTTAAGGCATTAGCAAAGTGTGTGTCATATCCGGGTGGGCTGTAGATTAACAGGAAGCTGTGGGTGAGTGAGGGGTGGATGGACAATGTATCTAGGTGACCTTGAGGGAGAGGCTTTGTGTGGGTGAGTGATGTTTGTGGGTGGAATGGGTGTTTGTGGAAAGAGAGTTTGTAATGTGCAGAGTTTTGGGTGAGGATTCGGTGTGGGGTGGGCGATGAAGAGGTGGAGTATTTGAGAGGGTCTCAGTTGTGGTCCCAAAGGGGGATGGGTGTTCTGGGGGGTGAGAATGGCAGAGTGTTGTAGATAGAGGTAGTTATTGGTGCAGTTGGAGGCAAGGTGAAGTGAGAGTTGGGAGGGGGCGTTGGGTTGCTCTATTGTTTGGGAAAGTTGGTTTTGCTGGGGGGAATAAGTGTTTGAGCATTCATCAAATAGGGACTTTGCTGGGTTTGGAGAGTGGGAGGGCGAAACAGTCGTCTGAGTAGCGGATGTGTCGGTGGATGAGCAGTGTAAGTCGGGAGAGGGGTACAGGGATGGGATATGTAGGGGTCAAAGGTTCTAAGTTTGGAGATCTGTCTGGGTGCCTGTGGTGTGTGCGAGAGAGTTGGTAGGTCAGCAGGGGGTGGTCTGTTGGCCAGGGTGTTTGCCAGGGATAATCGGACAACACTTAGCGAAATGGAAGTCTGAGGACGAGGGTGTCTGGAAGACAGGGGAGTGAGGGAGGGGGGAAAGGGAATGGTGGTTTGGTTGGGAGGGATAGGTGTGGTGTATATTGATTCCCCTGAAAGTCATGCTGGGGTGTTGATGGAGGATGCACTGTTTGGTGGGAGTGAGGAGTAGGATTGTGTTTCTCTTGGGTGCATGGTATCTGCGGTTGCAGAGAGAGGGGTTTTCAGGGGGTGGTTGGCCAGTCCCTTGGTGCACCAGAGAGCCCCTCTGGTCTGTGAATTTGTTGGCATTGTATGGTTGGGTGGGCACTTGGGATGGAGTAAAGAGTTGTGTTTCTCTAGAGGGTGGGGACTGTGTAGAGGGCGCGAGAGGTGATGTGGGAGGGGGGTTTGCCCGGTACCTTGGTGCGCCAGGGTGCCCTGCTGGACTGTGAGCTAGTTGGCATGGTGTATGCAAGCGTTCAGTTAGCAAGCAATATAGGGCTGTACTCATAATTTACAGCTAGTTGCTACACAGACTGTAGTCAAAATTACAGCTAGATGCAATTCAAGACTAGGTTTAAGAGTTTCAGCTTTTAAATTTGTGCATGGGGACGCAAACAATGAGTATTGTGATGTTTATAGACAACAGTAGCTCTGAAAATGTAAGAGTGATACTTACTTTATCTCACATGAAAGTCCAATGGCTATGCATCACAAAGTACATTTCTGTGATATCCACATTATGTGCTGAATGATTTGTGCAACACACCATTTTGAACTACTTTTCATCCCTTGTGGTACATTGGAGGAAGGTATTTATCAGCATTTAGGAAATTGAGATGTCCTTCCTTGTGCCTTGGGGTGTGTGTCTGTCGGTGAGCGAGGGAGTGAATGAGTGTGGCCTTCACATTCTCTGCATCTCAACACCTGTAAGGGTGTGGTATGAAATCAGAATTTCGACCTAGAATTTCCTTTGGGAAACAAATATGCTGCACCACTGGATTCCATTTCACTCTATCCGTGGTGTGTGTACAACCTGGGCAGGCTCCACTTGCACACACATCCCCTGGAATAAGTATACATAGAGCCTTTAGGCCTTGAGTTTCTTTACGCCCAAGCATGATGAAACCCCAATTTGTTGGTCTTCAAAGAATTCCTTGTACCTTACCTCCAGGGTGGTTAATTTGCGGGGCCTGTGTTTTTGTCAAATGTTGGCTGTTAGATCGAGAGTGTAAGATCTGCAGCTTGAGGGACCTCGGGATTCTCCATGTCTTATCCATTATTTGTCCTTTGTCCCAGAAGGCTTTTTAGTTCTAATGTTCTCATCTGCTTGACCTTCAGGGTAGGCTGGGTGCCAGCTGCTGAGGATATTTCCCTGGAGATCGTGGAACAGTACCGCTGGGTGCCAGGTATGTCCGTCACGGGCATGGAGATTGTGCATGGAGCCTACCGGAACTGCAACCCCAATGTCTTGTTCTGTTTCCGTGACCCCTCAATTATTGAGATGCTGCCAACAGACATGCTGAAGCGCTTTCAGGATGGAACCCAAAGGAGCCAAGATTTCCTGAATGCATTGAAGAAAAATGTGGGATCCCGATTCCCTAAAGAGCAAATGCTGCTTTATCAGTGCCAGGTGAAGGGCACTGATGACAGTTCAGGACTCCAAAAGGTTAGTAGGCGCGGTTGCCAACTGCTGCTCTGTTATAGAGAGCTCCTTTACTAAGCCCATTTTTCGCCAACACCACTTTGCATTCTGAGACTTTAAGGTCCCTGATTAAAATGGAAACCTCTAAATTGCAATTTCCAGCATGCACTGTGCCATTGGGTAGACTGCTAGCACTGGTTAAAGGGCACCTGATAATTTGGGAACTGTTAGCAACTCGGACATAGTTATTCGATGAAATACCCCAACAGGATCACTTCCTATTATATAAGAAAAGTGTCCCAATGGGTGTCCTTGTGGTGGGGAGATCATGTGGTTGCAGTCCAGCAAGCCAGAGATGGGACAAGTGGGAGAAAGTCATACTGCTAGAGCCCTATCCTGCAGCCGGCTATGTTGGTGGAAGCTCTCAATGCTGAACTCACCAGGGCTGCCAGGGCACCTGGAGAAAGCACACACATTAGAGTCTTGTAGCAGTGACAGACTGCTGGTTTACACACACAGTGTGGATGTCTGACAGGACAGCAACTCTGGTGGTGTCTTACAGGGCACATGTGAATGCAGGGAGATACAGCACCCACTGCTGGAGTCTTTTTTCTTTGTCGATTGCAATGGGACTGGCAGGCATTCTAGGCCATCTTTGTGTATTCGGTTGAGCCGAATTCCTCGTCACATACACATTTGATCTGCTGTTCCCTCTCAAGGATGACACACTCCCATATGCTCTCTCGTGCAGGTACAGCTTGAAGGCTTGGAACACTTTTCATCAGCAGTGCTCCAGTTTTTAGAAAAAAGAATTTCCCAGACCTTTCCAGGCTACGAGGAGTTGCTAGCACAGCGTGGCGACCAAAACCAGCCTACCTGGTAAGATCCAACACTGGGGATTGAGTGGAGAGGGGTGGTATGGGGGGAAAGAGGCTTCTGCCTCACTCTAGACCAATGAAGTCCTTCTGTTAAGATCCAGCACGTTGAAATGGGAGAAGGGGCGGGGGAGTGGCTAGTGTCCCAGTAATACCCACCAGTAGAAGGTAAAGTAATGTTCCTAGCTCCACATGGCACCCGAGATGTTGATTGGGGGTTGACACCTGACCTGTAGGATACTGTGCGGGGGACATGGGAAATTACTTTATTGGTTATTAGACTTTTATTTCTTAAAGGAGATCCTCCATTAGCCTTTGTTAGTTCTTGTTGTGGGATAACTTTTAAGGCTTTCATTTTGGTTACTATCCAATCGTCTTTTGCAGTGGAATAACTTTGCTGAAAATGTTGGGGGGGGGGGGCATGACATCTGAAGAAAAGGTTCCCCTTCCAAATGAATGGGGACAAAATGGTGTGCCATGAAGTTGGGGGGGGACAAACACCCCTGTCCCCCCGTAACATTACGCCCATGGTCTTTTGCCTATAGACCGCTTATAGGCACCGCTTGGGACGATCTGCGCCTCGGCCACAAGAAGCTAGACTTTGAACTTGCCTCGTCTTCAGATAGTGGCTTGTTGCTCAGATGCCTCCAAGTGTAAGAGAGATAATGGTTTGGTTTATTAAAATTGATCAAGTTGTCCACATGCAAACGCATCAAGGGGGGCGTAAGTAAGGGTAGCTCAGGGGCGACACGTTTGTCTTGGAAGTAAGACGTCGCAGCGATCCCGCGCTTACGTTAACATGCTACGAAAATCCTTAAGTGCAACACGAAACATGACCAGTAATTCTGTAGTCGATGCCATAATCAAAATTATTTGTGCACAAGCAGAGACACAACAACATTTTTAATCCTTTGCAAACAGATGTTTGATGCACATTTTTGTGGTCGAAGTAGGTGGGAGCGGGTGGTCTACTTTTTTTAATTGCGTTTTACTGTTCCTATACTTTTATTTTAAAACCGTTCCGGAATGGTTTCATTTTAAAACGAAAATAAATTGAAACTTGCACTGCACCCCCTTAAAAAGCAGGCGTGTTTGTGTGTTATTCTACTTACTGGGGATTTGAACCTGGGACCTTCAGCATCAGCTCCAACCTCACGTCACAGTGAGCTACTATAGAACTGCTAGTTTCCTGTTATTTTTTCACTGGCCTGCTTGGGACAAAGCCACTCCCAAGCCCCATCATATCCTTGCTAACGCAGTGATCTGAATTTTTCTTTTGCATGTAAGCAACTTAACGTGAAAATACTGCAGGCACAGCCGTACGTGTAGTTAATGGGTAGGTGGGAGGGGTGGCTTTAATCTTTAGCATGCCCCTTAAGAGGTGGCGCTGTTGGGTGATTAGAGAGGGGCGGGTGCGTAGAGCTGCATGCTGTACACAGTGGTGCGGGTGGAATGGAGGAAAGGCGGGACCCAGAAATGGGGCTTGTATTGCGCGTGGGAAGAGGCGTGGTGATGGGGTTTGTTGGGCACAGGGTGGACCAGCAAGGAACATAGTTCCACCACTTCTTTTCACAAACCTGGGCCAATGGAATACACCAGTAACGCTTGATGAAAGGTAACCCCTCTACTCACTATAACTGGCCCCAATGCAAAGACCTCCTAGGCTTGTGTGTCTGGGAACAAAGATAAGTAACGTCAGTGGGTAACTTCTAAGTGAGCATCTTTCCGCTTGCGGAATGACATGGATTCGAAGTATATAGATAGACACAGTAGTGTAAGTCAGTGAGTGGCTGTCCATATGAGTGTAGAGATTTTTAAATTCCCCTATTGGGCCACTGGCAGCCAGTTTAGCTTGTGCCGCAGGGTAACACGTTCAGCACCTTAACAGCTTCTTCAGAATGCGACTCACAGCTGCAGTTTGTTTAATGGGCCAGTAGTTCTCCACCATAATTTATTTTTTATTTTTAAATAAGATGATAATGCCATATCTGTACATGTTGGAATCTGAGCCGAAGTTACTTGTGGCGGAGAGGGATAGGATGGTGGGAAGGATATTGTTATTTATATTTGTGGGGCAACGATAATGGCAAGGACACATTTCTTATGGTATGTAACTCTTTCAGAATTATACTGAACCCTCAAAGTGGAACCAGGAGAGTGAGATGTCACTTAGAAATCCCAATGCCAGTGACCAAGGAGCAGGAATGGGGGAAGGGAAATATGTCCCATCCCTGATGTAGCTATTTGGATTTCAATGGGGATGTCTAGAGCTCCTGTAGGACTCAGTGCTGGAGAGCGAAGGGAGAGAATGTCAAGGAGGACCATTAGTAGGGGAAAGCCGAGTTTGCAAGGCCACCCAAAACTGGAATTAGTTATTGATACTGCAGATAGCAAAAGGGAGGAAGAGAATTCCAAATGCGGTGTCCCTCCATGCAAAATGTGATTCCACCCATTCTCTTCCGGGTTAAAACAGGAACCCGGAGCAAGTGGGTGGGACAGGGATGTAGAGAAAGTGATGGGATTTAATACTTTTTTCAATGAGAAATGGAGTGCCCTTTCCAAAAAAAGGCTCTGTGGGTGACACAAAGAGCATTCAAAATAAGTAGTTCTCTTACTGGAGGCCATTGTTGCTGCCTGATTATGGGAGATGTTTGATATCTTCTTGAGGCACCTAGCCGACACATTCTGTACTATGTGACAGGATCAGTGAACTGACCCGGTCATGGGGGCATGGGGAGCACTTTCAACGGTTCCATGTCTTACAATCGCGGCAAACAATGCTGTGGTTTTGCCGCCACAATCATGTAAAGGATCCGGGGGACACCTCCGCAACCTCCGGACCTATTATACCATTTAAGGGTTGTGGGGGACACCCCGCAATGCCCGCTTCCCTTAAATGGTATAATGGGGTACACCTTTACCGGGTCAAACCACAGCATTTTTGCCGCAATTCTTTTTACCTGCAACATTTTTGCCGCAATTCTATTACCTGATACCTTCTCAACCTTGGACAGAAGGCCTACTCGGGTGTTTTCCAGAGTGAGACCTGCCCCAGAGGTGGGGTGTGGCCATCACGAGGACCCCAGTCTCTGTTCCTCCCCACAGGCACTTATGTGTGTGGTTGAAAGTGGAAAGTACCACTTTTAATCATCCGTCGGATGCCTGCCAACAAGATGCTGGCCAGTGTTTTTTCACTTCCATTTCCGAACTACCAAACCCAGAGACCCTTGCTGTGAAAGAAGAAACATTCAACCCGCTAGCGATCAGGACGATCAAGTACACCAGACCACCAATAATGGCCACCAATAATGAAATCGTCAATTGCTGTACTGGGCCACCTTTGTGGAACGGTGGCAGACCTGAGTCTGATCAGGGGGCGGCATAAAGGGCACTTTGTCTCCCACCTATGAAACCCTGTTTCATAGCAAGGAAGAGAATGGCCCCGGGAACCAGGTGAGCATGAGAGCCAATGGAAGGGGAAGGAGTATAAAAAAAGGATGAGCAGAACGGGAGAATGTTTTTTTTTTTGGGTGAGGTCAAGGGACGATGAGGCAGACCAAGAGACCCGGCAGTGGAAGTACGGTCAAGTTGAGTGTGGAGGAAACTAGCAGAGAGAGAGTTGAAGGTGGGATATTGGTTGTTGAGAGAAGGTGGTTCTTGGGTGTGAGAGTGCTTGTAAAATGAGAGTAGGGGAGATCAAATGCGGGAGAAAAGTGACTGAGAAAGTGAAGGGAGGGTAAGTGTGGGAGGATGGAGGAGTGGAGAGTAGTGGGAGTGGCCAGTAGAGGCTAGGGGGGGGAAGAGTAATGGAAAGTAGAGGGGAGATGGGAGGGGAGAGTAGTGCAGATTGGAGAGGAGAGTAGATTTGAAGTTAGGAATAAGGAGTAGATTTGAGACAGAATAACATCGGAGGAACAGATGAGAGAGAGGGAGAGAAACAGACTGGCTGGAGGAGAAGCGGAAGAGTTAGAAGGAAGGGAAAGAAAGGGAAGAACATCAGAGTGAGGAATATGGGAGCATGAGGAGGGATAAAACGGAGTGAGGCCTGGGCAGTTAGAGGGCACCATTTCTTCTTGTGAATACCATTGTAATTCTTGTGTGATACTAGACTAGAATTCACATAGAAGACCCCGGAGGGAGTAAGATAGATAAGGCAGTTGCCTTAAGGCCGTCACCACTGGCTAGTCAGATTTTAGATAGTAGGTATTACTCATATCTCATGACCGTCTTGTGGATTATGGAAGTCTGGGTTTGGATGCAGAAAGCCCACAGAATGCCGAGTGATAGAGAATGGCCCTTAGTTGGGTCCCCTTGACTTTTTTTTAAATAAAAATCCTGGACCTGAGAGTTGGTATTCCTGAGGCCATCTGTGACGACTACCTGAAGACTCATATAGTCTATTATCGTAATCCAACCTTGAGGCAATGTTAGCAGCTACAAGCGTAGCTCTGCCGTGTGTGGCAGAAAAGGAACCACTTTTTCTCAGAATACAGAGTTAATAAAATCAGACATTCGTCCGTACATTTATCTGCAGGACTAGAGGCAGACTTGTCCATTTTAAAGCCGCCTGGAGAAGGTTTAATTCACAAAGCAGTTGGCCAAAAACACAAGTTCCGTTCTTCATTGTGACCACTGATGATCAATACCTCTGGAAGTTGAGCTTAAGCCATGGCTTGATTCTCAAGTTATGTATTGTATGTATTGCCTGTGGATGGCAGCCTACTCCTGCATGGGTTCTGCCAAACAGGGACCCAACACGGAGCCCGATTTAATCTTAGAATACAGCAAAGCATCTTACATTCAGTCAGTAGTTTTGGCTTTTCTAGTTATGTTCTCTTTACATTTATAGGCATGAATTTGTGCTGGCACCATAAAGAATGGTCAAGCTCAAAAAAATGTGTGCTGGACTACTATTAGGCAAGCAGCTAAGCTTTGCTGGCTGATTCAATCATTTTGTTTTAAATTAGCAGCTCTAGCAAGAGGTCGGCAGCTTACATAGCCTGCTATGAAGGCCCATCATATGCAGTTAATCCCTGTACATCCAGCATGGTATACTCCATGTTACAAGACCCCAATAGCTTTCCATGAAACAGGTTATAAATGATGTACAACAGAACAATGTAACTCCTAACAGTCAATTTACTACAAGTCATGATATGAGACTATGCGAAGGAAAGCATCTACTGCTTGGCAACTATTGTCTGCAGCACAATGAAGTTACTGTGCTGTGCCAAGACCCTGCACAAGTGTACTAGTTATCCCCATGCAGGGAGGGCATCAACATTTATGTTAACATGTGTGGCAACTCGAACCAGCGGACATGGTTCAACGTAGTTTTAGTTCAATAAAAAGAGAACTCATAACTTGACCTACTGCTAAAAAGAGATTCCCTTCATTTGAAACTAAAAACTAACAGGCCGATTCATGTAATTCCTCTCAAAAGTGTCGCACGCGGCTGGCGCACAGCGTGCCCGTGCGAATGTCTGCGCCAGCCGCGTGCGATAAAATCAATTTCCGCGTACAGCGTATTCATGGATTCTCGCCTCCAAAAGCAGACGTGGCGCAGAGTGGCGCAGCGACCCTGCAGCAGCGCCAGTTACGCCCCCAAGAACGCCCTCGCGCAAGGAAAAGCCATCAAGATCGCAAAACCATCGCAAAGGGCTGTGCCAACCCTGTACCAGTTTACCAGACTGGCAAACAGCAAACGCAAAGCGGGGAACGCGTATTACGGGTTTCGGGAAGACGCGTGCGCGAGAAGTTTCACACGCGATCTGGCCTGGGGGAGCGTGTGCATGTATTTCAGGGGTGCGCGAGAAGTTTCACACGCGATTGGGCTGCGTGCGGGTATTACAGGGGTGCGCGCGAAGTTTCACACGCGATCTGGCCTGGGGGAGCGTGTGCGTGTATTTCAGGGGTGCGCGTGAAGTTCCACACGCGATTGGCCTGGGCGCGTGTATTTCAGGGGTGCGCGAGAAGATCCACACGCGATTGGCCTGGGTGCGTGTATTCCAGCGGTGCGCGAGAAGTTCCACACGCGATTGGCCTGGGCGCGTGTATTTCAGAGGTGCGCGAGAAGTTCCACACGCGATTGCCCTGTGCGCGTGTATTTCAGGGGTGCGTGAGAAGTTCCACACGCGATTGGCCTGGGCGCGTGTATTTCAGAGGTGCGCGAGAAGTTCCACACGCGATTGGCCTGGGCGTGTGTATTTCAGGGGTGCGCGAGAAGTTCCACACGCGATTGGCCTGGGCGTGTGTATTTCAGGGGTGCGCGAGAAGTTCCACACGCGATTGGCCTGGGCGCGTGTATTTCAGGGGTGCGCGAGAAGTTCCACACGCGATTGGCCTGGGCGTGTGTATTTCAGGGGTGCGCGAGAAGTTCCCCACGCGATTGGCCTGGGCGCGTGTATTTCAGAGGTGCGCGAGAAGTTCCACACGCGATTGCCCAGGGCGCGTGTATTTCAGGGGTGCGCGAGAAGTTCCACACGCGATTGCCCTGGGCGCTTGTATTTCAGGGGTGCGCGAGAAGTTCCACACGCGATTGGCCTGGGCGCGTGTATTTCAGAGGTGCGCAAGAAGTTCCACACGCGATTGCCCTGTGCGCGTGTATTACAGGGGTGCGCGAGAAGTTCCACACGCGATTGGCCTGGGCGCATGTATTTCAGAGGTGCGCGAGAAGTTCCACACGCGATTGGCCTGGGGGAGCGTGTGCGTGTATTTCAGAGGTGCGCGAGAAGTTCCACACACGATCTGGCCTGGGGGAGCGTGTGCGTGTATATCAGAGGTGCGCGCGAAGTTTTACACGCGATTTCAGCAGGGTACGTGTATTTCAGGGGTGCCAGGGAGTCCTACATGTGATCTGCCAGTGTGGGTCCTCCCAGGTGTTCCCTGTACACCCTCCACGGCCCCTGCAGGCAGCCCACACCACAGGGGACTACCCTGCATTCCTGGTCATGTCCCGCAGGCAACCCACCCAACATGGGCATGCCCCCCAGCAAAGGCACATGTCTCCTTGCACTAATGATCACCAACTCATGTCCCCTTGCACCCCCACCCCCAGAATTGCAGGGCACCTGCCAGCAGGCCCCCACTCATGTCCCACTCATGTCCCCTTGCACCCCCACCCCCAGCATTGCGGGGCACCTGCCAGCAGGCCCCCACCCATGTCCAACTCATGTTCCCCACCACCCCCACCCCCCAGCAGTGCAGGGGCACCCTCCACCAGGCCCCCACCCATGTCTCCCACCACCCCCAACATTGCGGGGAAGCTGCCAGCAGGCCCCCACTCATGTCCCACTCATGTCCCCCTGCACCCCCACCCCCCAGCATTGCGGGGCACCTGCCAGCAGGCCCCCACTCATGTCCCACTCATGTCCCCCTGCACCCCCACCCCCCAGCATTGCGGGGCACCTGCCAGCAGGCCCTCACTCATGTCCCACTCATGTCCCCCTGCACCCCCACCCCCCAGCATTGCGGGGCACCTGCCAGCAGGCCCCCACTCATGTCCCCCAGCCAACATGTCATCACAATCTAGATCCCTGGCCCTTATGGTCAGCCTCCAAATGCAAAACACCCACTTGAATATTGCATCCACCCACTTAGAAATGGCAATGACATGATAGAACCCCAATAGCAAGTCTGGAAATGAACACATGGCCCTCACATACACCCAATGGGTGTCAGTGAATCTCAAAACCCATATCATGATATGCATGATACCAATGAGATGATACTTCACATTGAAGTTTGATGAAAAAAATGTATTAAAAACAGCATAAATGGAATTAAAAATAAACAAATGACAATGGGAATCAAAAACCAAAAGCAGCATGTCCGTAAAATAATGAAAAACGACAAATCATAATCCAAAGGAAAGGTGTCCAAAGTCACAGTTCAAGAAAGTAAATCCAAGGTAAAAACAAAACCGAAAACCATTGCTCCATGGGTAAATCCAAAAAAAAATAAAAAAATCCAACAGTCAACTATATACAGATAAACAAACCAGGGTCCATGATCCCAACTGAAGAAATGAAACCTACATAAAAATACTACCTAATAAAATAAAACTATATACAAAATGTGGCCCATTGTCCAAAAGGTCCAAAATAAATAAAAAAGCAAAGGAAACCTACACTAACTACATAACTATTTACAAGGGCAGCGGGCTAGTCCGACGGCTCACTGGTTGTTGTCTTGGGCCAGGGCATCATCGAACTCCTGTTCAATGGCTTGGAGGCGGGCATGTTCCCTGGCCACGAGGTCCTGCAGGGATAATGCAGTGTCCAGCTCCAACTCCCTGCGAAGACCCTCGAGGCACTCAGCCCGCCTCAGCGCCCTCCGCATGGAGTTCTCCGCCCTGACCATTGTGAGCCGTTCCTCCTCTGCCTGCTGCCGCTCCGCACCTATCTGCTGGCCCAACCGCTCCCACACGGAAGCCACTCCCATTCCAGGGTTCTCCTGCCCTCCGGCCGATGCCTGCACCCCTGATGTTGATGGCCCCGAGCCATGATGCCTCCCACGTCGAGCCTGTCGCTGCCTCCGACGCAACTGCCTGTGCCAGCACGACGGCATCCAGGCTGATGGAAACCACCGACGCCGTCGTGCACGTGCCCTGCCCGATGATGCCGTCACATCCTACATCTGCTGGGGTCCAGTTGCTGGTGTGTCCACCCTTGCTGGACCTCCGACTCCCGACTGTGGCAGGGATGGGATCCCTACCGAGGTGGCTGCATTGGTCGGGGCAGGTCTACAGGGGGCCCTGGTGGCATCTGGGCCAGAAGACGGCATGGAGTACGACTGGTGCATAGCCTCCACAGAGGAGGAGAGGGTCGCCAGAGTGCCCGACACATGTACGAGACCCCCGACCATGACCGCTCCCAACTGGGCCACGTTGGCACGGTGCTCTTCGTGATGACGTGCGTGCTCCCCCCGGGAAGCACGCACCTCATCACGAATGACAGCCGTGCGCAACGCGACACCAATCAGGACCTTCTCCATACGGCCAGGGGTCCCCTCGTCCGCAGGTGGAGGGGAGTCAGATGACATGGACATCCCCCCTACCTGCGAACGGGCCTGGGATGGGGCATCCCTGCTGGTGCATGGTGGTGCAGTCACAGTGTCAGGGACAGTGACATGCACAGGCACCTCCACGGCGACCTGTGCTGCCTCCTGCCCCTGCCCCTGGACTGCACCACTTGCACCAGCAGGGATGCCCCCACCAGGCCCCATGTGCGGCTCAGTAGCGGCCTCCTCCTCTCTGTGGAAACCACCAACCTGGATGGCTCCACACCGTCTTCCGCCGTTGCAAGCCCCTGTGGGGGCTCACCCACCCCTTCCGCTGCAGCCGTGGGGGCATCCCCGCCGCTTAGCTCCACAGCGCCGTCTCCGCCCTCTTCTTCACTTTGCGCTGTGTAGAGGGAGACATAGAACACAAGCATCAGGGTACTGTACAATGGTCCCCTAGACAGGAAGCAACAGCAGATGAGTGGCACTGTCAAAGATCACTTCCATCATGTCCCTCCACAACACATGGGTCAGTGCAGGCAAAACACATGCAGTAACAGGCATGGCGCATGCTATGGACATAAGCAAACATGTCCAAGGGACTCTTGAAGCATACAATGTTGTTTTTGGACTCACATGCATCATGGGTCATGCCTATCACATGCACACACTTCAACGTACTTTCATCCATCTGGACTCGTACACCCCAGACACAGTGGATGCAAGGATAACTAGGCTGCATCAGTGAATCTAAACATTGTCACAGACATGTGTCATGCATCCATGGCATCCACAAGTCACAGACACGCAGGTCAGAAACACAGACATGGACAGCATACATGTACAATGCATCAGCACCCATCCCTCACCCACACCCATGTCCAGGAACAGAGACTGGCATGCTCTCATGTGTCCCTTCCGCATAGGGCTCCCCATGTTGCATTTAAACACATACACCAACCGTGTGCTTCACACATTACTGGTCTCACATGCATGACCATGATGTCCCTGCACACACACACGCGTACATGGCCTATGTCACACATACAGGCAAGTATCAGACAACCAGCACGCTGCAACATGCCCTGTCTCACACAGCAATGCTTGGCCACTTACCGCTCGACTCCAGACGGGTCTGCCTCTCAAGGATCTGGGCATGGAGCGCTGGGCGTACGCGTTCCAGGACCCTCAGCTGGATGGTACTCATGCTGCCCCAGCCCCCCTCCACGAGGCGCCGGGCCTTTATGAGGGCCCTGGACCTGAAGTCCTCCCAGCGCTTCTTGACTTGCTTGATGTTGCGGGTTGCCACCCCCTCCGCGTTGATGGCAACCACAAAGTCGTCCCAGATCCTGTCCCGTCCTTCCTTGTCGGCGCGTGGTGATCCGAAGAGGGCATCATAATGCCCCAGGACAAGCTCCACCAGGACACCAACTTCCTTCTGACTGAAGCTGGTGGCCCTCTGCCCCTCTGGCTGGGGGTCGCCAGTGGTCTCGGATGGTGTTTGCCCCGACATGGCGACCCCCGAGGCAGGCGTGGGTGGGCAACTGGGTCCTGGGGCTGGGCTGTGGAGCGATGGTATCCCAGTCGGGAGTGTTCTGTTCCAGCAGGGGTGGACACAGCAACTGGACCCCTGCAGATGGCTGATGTGCAGGCACCAAATGGCAGGGCACGGTGGCAGCAGGCAGGCAGGCAGCAGCAGATGGCTCGTGGGAGGCTGCTCGGGGCTCTGGGGGGCAGTAATTCGGCCTTTTGGGCAGGAGCGTGGTCTTCCGTGTGCTTACGCGTGGCCAGCTTGATACGGAGTGATTTGGCACGTGAAAATTCTGCACGTCAGCGTGTGAATCGAGGAAAGGCCCTTAGCGCGTAAGCGCGTCAGCACGCATACGCGATTCCATTGGACCAAAGGCCCTTAGAACGTATGCGTGTCTGTGACGTATCGCGCACGGGCGTTGCTTTTTGTTGGGTGCGGTGCGTGTGTCTTGCAGGCGTTGGGGTTCACACGCTATTACTTCACAGCGGGAGGGTGTTGGCTACGCGTTCTTCTACACGCAAGGCAGACGGTGAGTGGTACCCTGCTCCCCCAGGCCCGATGGCGTGTGAAAACACCCGCGAGCCCCTGAAATAAATGTACCCCGCACCCCCAGGCCCGATCGCGTGTGAAAACACCTGCGAGCCCCTGAAATACACATACCCCGCTCCCCCAGGCCCGATCGCGTGTAAAAACACCCGCAAGCCCCTGAAATACACGCGCCCAGGCCAATCGCATGTGAGAAACTTCTCGCGCACCCCTGAAATACACGCACACGCTCCCCCAGGCCAGATCGCGTGTAAAACTTCGCGCGCACCCTTGAAATACCCGCACACAGCCCAATCGCATGTGGAACTTCTCGTGCACCTCTGAAATACACGCACATGCTCCCCCAGGCCCGATCGCGTGTGGAACTTCTCGCGCACCCCTGAAATACACGCGCACAGGCCAATCGCGTGTGAAACTTCACGCGCACCCCTGAAATACACGCACACGCTCCCCCAGGCCAGATCGCGTGTAAAACTTCGCGCACACCCCTGAAATACCCGCATGCAGCCCAATCGCGTGTGAAACTTCCCGCGCACCCCTGAAATACCCGCACGCAGCCCAATCACGTGTGGAACTTCTCGCGCACCTCTGAAATACACGCACACGCTCCCCCAGGCCCGATCGCGTTTGGAACTTCTCGCGCACCCCTGAAATACACGCGCACAGGCCAATCGCGTGTGAAACTTCTCGCGCACCTCTGGAATAAACGCGCCCAGGCCATTCGCGTGTGGAACTTCTCGCGCACCTCTGTAATACACGCACACGCTCCCCCAGGCCCGATCGCGTGTGGGCCTTCTCGCGCGTGTAGGACTTTGGCGCACATTTTTTTCCTGCGCAGGGACGCTACTGCCTGCTTTCGTGTGGCGGACATGTATGGGCCTGTGTGCGTCTTTGGCCTTGCGCTGTTTTTCCCTATTCGATTCCATGAATACGTGTTGTAGGCGAGCGTGTGGGCGTTCTGCGCACTTGCCTCCTGTAGTTCCCCCGTGACGCCCACATTTTCACAAGTTGTTCCCCATTCTGCGTGTGACGCCCCGTGTTACGCCTTCTTTTGTTATGTGCGCCGCGCTATGTGCGAATTCGCTGTGGCCTTATCGCACGGCGTTCGATGACCTGTGCGCCAGCATGCGCTGCGCACTTTTTCAGTGCACATCCCACATTTCGCGCGTGCACGGACTTCCATGAATTGATGTGCAATGTTTTCTTTGCGATAATCGCACTTGCACTGCGATTTTTGCTATTTCACTGCGAATCGCACATTTTCGCACGTGTGCGCCGTTTTTTCGGCGCACATTAATTCCATGAATCGGCCTGTAAGGTGCTTGACAAAATGTCACAATAACCAAAAATAGCCCTGCGTCCTAACCTGTAAAACTACCTGGCCCTACCACTAGAGGGACACCAACGAAATAAAGAAACCAGCTTTCACCCTGGGGGGTTGTCACCTTCTAGTTGACCCCCTTTTCTTCAGTCTCTAGATGAGTTCTTCCCAGAACACACCCTGGCCTGGGTCACAGAAACAGTTCTCAAAAAGCAAATCCGTATTTCTCTAAATTCCTTGTAGATACCAAAAAACGACAGAGTCACTCAGTACTTGGTTACACAATTCACCAACTTCCTTTGCTTGTATCTAGAGGAGTATTCACCTTCTGCTCCTCCACCAATGTCTTATCCTGAAGCCCACGCTCTCCCTTGAGATTTCCCAGGGCGAGGTGGCATGGACTTTACACTTCGCGAACCAATATTCCTAATGTTGTCCAATCCTGTATTCCTCGGGACATCTCGACTCAGATGTCGGCTGTGCCCTGCCTCTCTAGACCCTTGTTTCTCCTTCTCATAGCTTTCTGCCAGAGATGGGCTCCCTTTCTCTTCTTGGGACACTGCAACCTGATTCTCTTGAGTGTCTACTGGGGATTGCCTCCCTTTCTCCTGTTACTGTTCACAGAAGAGTAATCTCCATCACCGCTGGGAACTGGAGAATAACTAGAAGGCAACCAAGAGTAAATATTCCCAGCAGGTATTATTCCTGGCCAGTTTTGACTTATTCGCTGAACTGGGTTTACGCCTCAGGTTTGACAGTACTGCCTACAAGAGATAATTAATAAATCTTCATATACATAATGATGATAGCGCAACTAAGGAAAATCAAATAATATAGATTGATGTGTACACATACAAAAGTGATGCCACACATGTATATAAACAGAATTAGAGAGCACAGAATTTACAAAAAACATTCAAGTGAGGATAGCTCAGGGGCAACGTGCTCGCCTTGGAAGCAAGACCACACAGAGCACCACAGGTTCGACCCCCGGGACCGCGCTTAGAAACCTCTGGGCATTGAGCACGTTATAAACAACCTATCATCATATATCAATATAAACAACAGTCCAGTTGGACAACAAACTAAAAGTGCCACATTCACAATTCCTGCACCCAGTAAAGAATACAGGGGAGCCACACCAGGCTTTGATTGTTCCCCTTTATCACCCAACCAGACACTTCAACTCAAAGAGAAAAGAACAATGACCCCCTAAACTACAACTATTCTAGTGGAGGGAGAGGAACGTACCAAGGGTCTTAGGAAATGTGGAATAAAAACCCAAAACACAAAGCGGAGAGTTGACAGATAGTGGCAATATTGTCACCACACACGTTCACCCCAACATGTATACACCGAATCAGACCGTGTGCACTGTGCACATTTCCCCACAGTTCTCCACACCGCCAGTGGCGCAGTGAACAAGTCAGGAAATGAGACCTAATCCATCCCCTGAGGCTACACCCCAAAGGAGAGGTACCACCCCCAAGACAGTAAAACTGATGAGACACCAAAACAAATGCTCACCGGGAAGAACACAGTAAATGGTCCTGGATGTATACTGAAATCGAATGCCTCACAGAAGACGTGTGCAAAAGAGCGCAGTGGACCCCACAAAGGAGGACAGCTCATATCCCTCCAAGGCGAGGGGAAAATTAGTTAATCACTAATACTTGGCAACAAACTCCCATGCCTGGCAATAAACACTGTAAGCACATACCGAATATTTTGAATTGCGGCAGTGCTAGCATCAGTGGGGTACGGTGCACCGAGGACACCGTACGGTAGACTAACCCAGCAATGGGTCCAGACACTACGAAAGAAGGTCCAGAAGAAAAATCAGTGATTGGGTTTCTATCTTCAAACTAGGGATAGATAAAGCAAATGGTAACCATGAATGGTAAGGTTAGCTTTGATGCACGCGCAGCCGGAAGGAAAAAGAGTGCTGAAGTACAATGTATCTTTACACCAATCTGAAAGCCCGTATACACAGGGATACTTGGGCATTGTTGGCTACACCATCTTTCAGCTAAAACTAAAATAGAATGCTGGGGTACAGTAGATACGTGGACTGGAAGTGCGGTGGACACCATTGGATTTGTACCCAGGATGCCGGGATGTCCTCCACCTTCATTAAAGTTCCGGTCCGTTTAAACGAGGTATACCAGGCCTTGCCTAACTTAACCTCTCGCTTAACCTTGAGATAACCATTTGGAACATACTATAAAGTGCATGAATTGCTTGTGTAAACTCTATAAAATGTAAACCATGGAATCGAACGGTGCAGGAATACAGGTGGAAGCCGGGGTCAAATTTGACATAGTCCCAGTTTAAAAATGTCTTGGAGGTTTTAAGGATTTCATTCAGGCGACACACACCGTGGTTTCAGCCTAGTGTGTAGCGCATAACTGAGATGCCTTTCTCTTTATTTTATGCGGGATCAATTTGAGATGGTACACAACTCGTATCACACCCCCTTTTTCAAATACCCCGGGTCACAATGGACCATGAACCAGGCCGGTTGGTGAAAATACAATATTTATTTATTTTTAAAATCAAAAGAAATCAGACAATTTTTAATATGGGGCAGCAATCACCAATGGGGTGATAATTACAATAGAAATGTAAGCAATGCACTTAAATAACCTTCTCCCAGAACATATACACGGCACAATTGAATAGGAGCACTTTTTGATTTTAGCAAAGATAGCACCCAAGTTAAGGTTTCCCCCTGCAATGTTCCCTCAACCCACAAATAATCGAATTCTGAGTGGATAGAAAGAAGCAGCAGGTAGTCAGGAATAAGACGGAGAAAACAGAATCACAATCAGACCTTCACTCACAGAATAAGAGGTTATTTTAGACCCTTTGCAATGGCATGAAATGACAGTCGGACATGGCAAATAAATAATTAATGTGCGGTTTAAAACTTTGAAGTAAATATGATTTCTCACTAAGGCAACAATGCATAAACACTAACAATCATAATGCAATGGATCAACAGAAGGCATACAATTCAAAAATGAGTGGAAAGTTTAAAGCATGCTGCAGCCAAATGACACGTTGGAAAACTTGCAATTTTCTCAATTCCTGCTTTCAATTACCCAAACGGTTTTTAATAACAACGGGTGAAATACTCTGATTTGGAGTGCAGTTTTTGGGTTGGGGGATAGAGGTATATCACAGGGACAATATAGAGGTGAGAATAGGTCTCTAGATGGTGAATTGAGAGAGATTTGGAAGGTAGAGTGAGGTTCGTTTTTAGGAAAATAGAGCAGTTCAAAGTGAGAAAATAGGTTTTGAAAGAAAGGAAAATGTGACTTACACTAAATTATTTATGCTATATTATTAAAGAGGAACACAGTAAGTTCCAAGGCCGATTCGCGAGGACAACCCTGCCACCCCATTGCCCAACCCCAACAATAAAATGTATGGAAATTAGTTTGGTTACTCCAAATATCACTAAGGGCTTATAATTTACATCAGACAAAATTGAAAAGAGATGGCACTAGCACTTAAACATGAAGGACAGTATGTGAGGATAATTCTACCAGTTTCAACAAGTTACCCGGGTATAAATCGGATTACTTAGAGCGTGGGATGCGGACAAAGGCAAGACAAGATAGGCTATGTGTTTCTATGGGGTGGGTATTATACTCACAGTCCACTTTTTGGTTTTGGGATTTTTGGACAGTCAGCAGGGTCTGGTCACCACACGGCGGCGCGCCTGGCAAAGGTCAGCTGGGCAAGGTCTGGTCACCGGGTAGCGAACAGCTGGACAATTTGGGTCACTGGATGGCACAGGGACCGATGGATGCAGTTAGTGGGCAAGCAGTTAGTGGGCAGCAAGCCGGTCTGATTTCAGGATGCAAAAGGTACCACAGCTTTCCCCCTTTTAATGGGAGATTAGTGGGTTGATTCTGGATCACTGGCCTTGTTGGGATAGGAATCAGCTATGCTTGGGTTTTGCAGTGTGCTCTGGAGTAGGGGCAGCAATGCTATGGCCTCGTAGTTGAAATCAGCAAGATGAATGGAGCAGATCAGGAACGCCACACAGGAACTTCAGGAAGAGTGTGTGTGTAGAGTCCTGTCATGGACTCTTATTCATAATGCATAGTGACATCATTGAAGTATATGGCTGGGCAGGCTTAGATAAACACACCTCTAACCCACTGGATTGGTCAGGGGTGCTAGTCACCCCCTCACTCTCTGCTGGTTGGATTTCAAGTGCAGGATGTCAGATTTATGATGTGAGTTTTACAATGTTCAAAAACTTCCCACAGTTATTTTGGCTAAAATCCGATTTTGCCACAAATGGTACATTTATACAGTTGAGGTCTCTTAGCAAATTACATAAACATGTTACATATTTTGCGCAGACCATTGCAGTCTATCCCTGCAATCTGTGAGACATTGTTTTGTACATTTAATCATCTTTGGTCATTTTCAGTGTGAAATGTTTGGCCTAAAATTCTGGGACTTTACACGTGCGTACATACTATCCTGGGGCCTATTTCTGTTAATTTTTAACATTCCATCATGTGTCCTTTCCCCATGATCCACATTCTTCTGGCGTTCGCGTTCCTTACATGTTATTGACAGCTAAGGCCTCTTATTTGAAAGCTACAAAAATCATATTTAAACTACTAAATTTTTACAAAGTCCTGTTGCAAAGATAACTGTCTTCAAAGTTTCTTAATGAAAGAGTCTTTTTAAACAAATGGGAATCCTTTGTCCTACACTGGCCCATTTCTTTTTCTTTTCAGCTGCCACCAACTGTCGCTTCCCCCAGAGGGAGGAAGGGATTTTCCCAGCTTGATTGAAGGTTTATTGCCCCTTCTCCACTTCGCATGTCCATGTCCTGGAAGTTCCATTGTCAGAGGGTTCAGCCAGACCAGATTCTGTCCAACCTAGTAATTATCAGTGGGGTGTTAGTATCTACTGAGAGGGCCCCTTTTGTTTCTGTCATTCTCTCAGCAGAAACCGGTCTTGGGCTGATTCCTCCCCCCATGCAGCCACTGAAGTTTAATTTACTTGTATTTATTTTTGTTCTAAATTGGAAGTAAATCTGCTGAATAGAACTATTTCATACATTGTATTTTCACAGTACAATCCCCTTTCACATTGTTAGGCAAGAAGAAGTTTTTGTTCAACCTAGTACTCTCAAACAAGCATTTTCCTCCTTTAGTCTGCAAAGCCTATTTGTACACATGTGGTGCAAGCTGCTAGCACTTTTCTTTCAAATTCAGTTTTTGACTTTCCCTCTGGATTCCCACACTGTTTTGCAGCTATAGTTATTTTCTTTTAGGCAGTAGTTTATTTGAACCACCTAGGCACTGAAACTGACATAGCCCAGAGCTGGAGTTCCTTTGAATTACTGATCCTTGACACTTTGGAACTTAAAAGTGAATCTTTTTCCTGTGCGGCAGAAAATTAAGTTTCTTTGTTGATTTTTCTCAGATTTGGTTTGACAGAGCCTGTCATTCAGGGGTCATGCTTGGTTTTGCTGAAGCACCATGGGGATATGAATGGGCATGGCAGGGCCTTATTACTAACAGTAGTTTTAGGAAGAACAGATAAAAATAGCATCAGAGCAGCATCATTTTAAGGTAAATTACCCCTTTTTCAATGGGGACTTTGGGCTGGCAGCAAAGCATCGCTGCTTTTTCACTCTATTTCTTTTGCAAATGCAAGAACAAAGTGGCAAGCGCCCTCAGTGTGCCCCTTTGTCCCCTGCTACCTATGTGTGCTTGGCACGATGGTGCAGCCATCTTTTTGTTGCTGCAAAACGCAGTTTTGGTGCAATGGTGCTTACTGTAGCCAGCACAGCCATTTTGCTATTGACTGCAGATGCGCAGCTTGGTTATGGAGAAATCCTGTTCAGTGGGTCAATGTAGCCCACAGAGGATGTGTATTTATGTGAAAAACTATCTACTTTCAGTTGAATGAAAGCAAGAGTAGCAAGGTCTGAAAATATGGGTAGATTTTGGTCTCAAAGCCTATCGCCTGCAGCAACATTTATATAACCACTTCAACTAGGGCAGGCACAAGCAATTAATCCATTCACCTCAGCCAACATGCAAATTTTGTGTTAACATTACATTGAGCCTTTAAAGTTATAATGGGGTCAGATTATATGTTTTCACATTCAGAATGAGCCCCACTTGTAGCCTCTGGCACCCTAGGCAGCCACCTAGAATTGTTTTATAGTAGTGACCCTCACCTTAACAAATAAGGACACTTGCTACAATGCAGGTCAGCCCAGGATAATTTAATGCACCCGCATATATTTGAATCCAGGGTACTAATTGAGTCAAACTGTAATGCAATTTAGAGTCAAAACTGTACATTATGTGAAATATGTTAGTGATGGCCTATTTTGGGGGGATTGTCTCTTATGCAAAAGTGTGAGCAGTTATTCATCCAAACATATTCAAATATTGTATTAGTGTTCCAAATTACTATCTTTGTGTACATTTCTACACTGTGATCAAGTCACCTGCCTGGTTCAGGACAGCAACAACAACAACATGATGACTCAGAAGGCTGGGGCCCACCCCGATGCAGTGGATGTTGATGCTGGGCTGCATGGGGGGAGGGGGGGGTTCTCTGGTCACCACACTTTGGCCCAAATTGTATAGCAGGGGACAATCACACTCTCGCTCCACAGGCCAGTCTTGGGAGTTCAGATTTTCACGACCACACTGGCCCATCGGGGCTCGTGAGTCCAGAGAGCTTTGTCCCTGCTCAAACCCCATATAAGACTCAGCAAGATAACATTGTTTCACGCCTTGCCCAACTGAGAGAAACTGAAGCTATCTCTAAGCAGACCCAAAATTATAATACGGAAAAATAAAGCTTCACCTTTAAGGGAACTGGTTTCCTGGTCCTCGACGATGGAAGTGAGTTTTTGCATATTGTTTCAGCATGCCTAGAACATCAAAGGACTCGTCTGCAGTGAATTCCAATAGACCAGGGAGAAGCCCAGGCCCGACCAGACTTCAGGAGCTTCCTGCTGGATACCTCTCCTGGCCCATCTGCTCACAACAGAATGTGTTTTGTGGACAGCATCCCTGATAGCCTGCATCTAGCTCAGACCAAGAAGGTTGTACTGCATCACCTTAAGGCTTGCAAACCAGAAAGGTGGGAGGTGTAACCCCTTTTGGACTGGTGCAACTGGGACGCTTGCTTCTGAGGTTTGGAAGGCCTTGTCATCTGCATCCCTTGAACACGACACGGGACAAAGGGAGGTTTCTGTGGCACAAGAGACCTAACCCCGCTGAGAAGAGAACCATCCTGAACTTTGTTTTCTTTGGGAAGATCCCATTTTTATTTCAGTTGCCCAATCTTTCAAATGATCCTCTAATGAAGATAGTGAACTCTGACATACTCTTTCTCTCCTCCTTGATCCCAGGTGGACAACTGTGACAATGCCCACAATGTCTAAATAAGGCATGCCAGCTGCTGTTTGTCCACAATTGCCCCACATGTCACCCAGGTACCAATTTCACTACAAGCAGCTGGTGCTTAGGGCCACTTGATAAACGCACGACCATCAAATCAACTTCCCTTTTCACCTGAACAGATCTAACAGCCCAGGCTACTTTTTTCTATCAGCACCCTGGCAAGAATATTGAAATCCTGAGAGCCAATCAGAATCTGGACCTTGTAGGGCATTGTTCTCAGTTGTAGCTATAGATCCTCCTACCTCTCAAGATTTCCTCACGCCACTCTGGGTGCCTGCTGGATCAATGCCCCTCCCCCTCACTTCCTTCGCCATTGCATGATCACTTCCTCCTTACTCTGTGCCATGCCTCGTTGCCACCTCTACCGCCTCACGGACGGTAAGAAAGCAATTTGTTTGCACGGCTGCTGAACATCAGTTGTCCATGATTAAAATTAAAAGAAATTGATATCGCCTAGCACTTGGACCTGCAGTTGGGTGCGTATAGTATTATTACCCGTTCCTGCCAACAACGGTTTGCCTGGGGTCCTCAGTATGGGGCTCACCTTGCCAGCTTGGACTTATAAGTCTGACTTTTGGGGACACAACTGCCTGAATTGAGAATCGGAGAGGGAACTCATTCTCAGATCAGAAGTTGTGTCTTGACAGAATCCCTTCTAAGAGACGGCAGTACTGCTGCTTCTGTATGTTTAGTGCTGTGAGAATGAGGGGAGGGAAGGGCTGCTCCGCCTGTGTGCTAATGCTCTTGTGATATTTGGTCTGTGCTGCGGATTTCACTAACTAAGAGAGAGTCAGTTGGAGACCGATTTCGAGAGAGACACTCTTGATAAAGTTTTGCATTCGAGGGGATTGAGGTGCCATTCAAAGATGGCAGCTCGTGCTAGATAGGCAGCTTCTCTGTGTTTGGAGTTCCTGGATTAGAATCCTGTCTCCCCAATGGTACCCGTTGCAATCTTGTCTCTAAATCGCAGTTGAATTAACTTCTATCTCAACCCCTCTACACGTAAGCTGACCTTTTGCCTTGTTCTCCATCTTCACTGCATAGGCAACAGGTAGAAGAGGCCCAACACCGACTGTACCTGCAGCAGAAGAGCCAGCTAGTACTTGGGCGGGAGCAAGAGCTGGATGCCATGCTGGCATTCCTGCAGGCAGCACCGCAGGAGCTGTTGGCGAGGCAGGAATTCTGGAGACAGTCTATTAGAGAAGAACCAGAAGATGGTCAAGTTGACTGCAAAGCGTCCGTAACTTTACACAGCAGTGAGACCCAGAAAAATGATAACGGCACCAACTCTCCAGACACAAGCAAAGTTAAAGATGGCACCAGGGAACCTCTTGACTCAGACACCAGTGAGCTACAAGTGAACGATGGCACTAAGGATCCATCAGATCCAGACAGCAGTAGGTCACAGAAAGAAGAGGGCACGGATGGTCACTCAAACACTGACGCAGCGAAGCAAGGTGTCACCAAGGACCTGACGGAGGCAAAGGGGGTAAATGGCACAAATAGACTGCAAGACCTTAAAAGCAGCGATGCATGGAGTCAGGGTATCCAAGCATCCCATGACTCTGAGACCATCATATCACAGAAGGGCGGCCGGGAGAGTGAACGCTCATCAGTGCCTCGGGTCTTTCCATTTGTTGTCAGTGCACAGCCTGGGATGGGAAAGTCTGCACTGATGGCAATGTGCACTTCCGAAGCTCTGAAGGTGAGTTGAAAGCTGTCTAGCCGGGGTCAGTGGAAAGGCATTGTCCATCAGTGAAGGGAGTGTTTGACGATACCCTAGGGGTGTAAGTGTTTTTAATCCTCAAGTGTTTCCAGCATGTTTCATGGATTCAACCTGTAATTTCTCGTCTTCTGTTTCAGCTGCCAAACCTGTCTGTGTTCTTCCATTTTGTTGGCTGCAGTCCCTCCTCAGTGGAGCTCCAGAATCTAGTACAGAGGCTGTGCTGTTACCTAATCCCCGACAAACAAGGCAATGACCATCATGCAAGCTTAGCGAAGGGCAGAGCTGTCTATTTGTGCAAGACCCAAAACATAACCGTGATTGGTTTCCCTGCTTCCATAAGGGAAGGCCCTAGACCTGGGGTCTTTAGAGGGTATTATATTAGCAGGCACGGGCCAATATCCTGATGTGCTCTCCTTGAGAGCATGGTACTTTCTGTATCTTAGTCAATGATATCATTATAATGCATGCTCCCCAAGATCCTGCCACCAGCACATGCATGCACTTGTATGCTCCCCATGATCCTGCCACCAGCACCTGCATGCACTTCACTTGCCCTCTGCATGCTCCCCATGATCCTGCCACCAACACTTGCATGCACTTCACTTGCCCTCTGCATGCTCCCCATGATCCTGCCACCAGCACATGCATGCACTTCACTTGCCCTCTGCATGCTCCCCATGATCCTGCCACAAGCACATGCATGCACTTCACTTGCCCTCTGCATGCTCCCCATGATCCTGCCACCAGCACATGCATGCACTTCACTTGCCCTCTGCATGCTCCCCATGATCCTGCCGCAAGCACATGCACGCACTTCACTTGCCCTCTGACTTTGTACTATTTGGTCTTACTGAAGACCTCCCACCTACTAATAATTCCACACCCATTAATTCTTTGGGTCCAATTTTACCAATGCATTCATTTCATTGCCTTTAATATTTATCCTTCAATTTGTATGTCTTTGATAGCCAGAGAAGATGTCCTGGAAAGGCTTAAAGAGGCTGGAAGCAAAGAAATCCTGCGAGAAATCTTAGGGGAACAATTAAAAAAGTCCTGTAGTCGAAGCATGTTCCATGTGATATTCATTGATGCCATAAACCAGGTAATGATACAGCGTGCTAAAGAACGAAAGAGGGTGAATTTGGGTGCAAATATTGGGCTGTTGCTTGGTGGGCTCTAGGAATTGGGTGTTAATGTGCCTTATGAGGTGACCAGGATCATGACAGGTGCATGGAGTCCAGTCCTTATAGCCCCATCCTGATTGGACTTCATTGACTCCTTGAGGAAAACCCTTTGCTTGATTTTTAAAGCTGTATGCCTGGGCTCTCCATCTTACCTATATGAGAGAGATAAGGTGTTTGATGGAAGTCAGCTATCTATAAGTAAATCAGCACTCCAGGTTCCATGGATTGAAGACCCTAGGATGTACTGATCTGTTTGGGGGAATTACCAAAGTATTAGAGTTCCAGCTTGTCCATATGGACAATCTGCCTACTCTTTTTGGCTTTAGAAATCCTTTGCAAAGATTATTTTGTGGGAAATATTTAGAAATGTATATGCAATTATCTTGCCAGTCTATAGAAAAGGGGCTTTAGTAGTAAGTTATATGTGTGCATAGATTCATTTTTTTCCAATTATAATTATTTGTTTTTGTATAGTGTTCCGATATCTTCAAGGACATGGACGGCAGAATAAATAAAACCGTTAAATAAAATTAAATAAATGGCAACAAAAATAGTTTTGGGGGGAATGGATGATAACTGATTCGTGGCATCGAACTACCTACGCATGGGTCCAAGGAGTAACCATGGTGCACATGAAGTAGCCAGTGGTAGAAGTGTGCTAAAGGAAGTAGTGGAACTGTGACTGCGGGGGACACGGGATGCTGGAAGGAGCAAGTTGCAACACATGTTTCAAGGGGTCGTGGATGGGCCAAGCTGACAGCCAAGTGGATGGAACAAGCACAATTACATCCTCTATATTATTTTGTATTAATGGCTCATAGTTGGTCTGTCAGGTGGAACCTTTATATATGGCTTTTGTGAAATAAATCGCCTCTACTAGCTGATCTTAATTCTACTGGATCCCATACTTAATACCTACCTGAACAGCAGCTGCTTCATCAGGGCCCTGCCGAGTATAGAATTTGGTAATTTATTACAAAGCCTGGCTCTCAAGACTAAATGTCTTTATCTCTCTGGTCTGACAGAGTTCCTGGGATGAATAGACTGTGGTCTTGCAGTCTCACACAGGAGGGCATTACAGTAGTACAAGTGACTAGCCACTAAGACTCCTGGTATAAGTGCACATTTATCCAATGTCATAAAGGGGCAAATCCCATGCAGTAAGCCTGAACTTTATCAACTGTATCATTTAACCCGAAACAACAACTTGATGAGTTATCTGAAAATCAGGGGAGATGGGATATCTGGAGACAATGGGACTCATTACAAGGTCGGCGGTAACCCGCTGGTGCTACCGGCGTGTTGCTGCCATCCTCGTAACACCCGTTCTGTCGCCTGAGATTCCGGTGCCACCAGGACATTACAAATCCTGGCGGGCCGGGATGTCAGGTGGCGGAAAGTGTAAGTCCCCATTCCCGTGGAGTCCTATGGCGACCCGGAAGCACTGGCACCATTGTTAACGGTGCCGGTGCATCTGTGAAAAGCATGCCCCTGCAGACATTCTCGTAGTCTGGAGGTCCGGAAAGGGTGTTGGTACGTTGTTACCGGCACCCTATTTTCCAGACCGCCAGACTTGGATTGAGACCCAATGTCCAGGCTACGAGGTCATCCATACTTTATGAATTTATGGTGAAACAGATTTAAGTTTGACTGTTACTGCCATAGAGTGGTAAAATGAAGAGTTATGCTTTCACTTCAAAAATAACACAATTCCGGAATGGTGGAAGTGGTTGTAAAAAGTAGTGAAACTGTTAATAGTAAAAAAATAAAAGTAGTGATACTCCTCTCCTGAGAGCCCTCGCTCATTTCGACGTCTGGAAGTAGCAGACTTAAGGCTGAGTGTTTGAGCATTCCAGAGAAGGGGTCTTGAACGCTAATGAGGGATGGGGGTATTGGATGTTGATTTTCTAAGTGAAGTGGGGAGGCTGGGGTGTAGTGGAAGATGGTCTGCACTAGATGAGTGTCAAGAGCATAGATATATGTAGACGCTAGACAGAGGGCTAAATGTATGGCGTATGGTGCACCATGATCCAACCTCTCTGTGATGGTGCCATGGAAAGTCAAGTCAGGAAGGATAAAGTTAGAGCTACATGTTCCTGCTGCAGCGAATGGAAGAAAAATATAAGGTGGTATCGTAGGGAAGATGGTGTGTCTGATGAAGTGTTGGGGAAAAGGCATATCTGCTCTTGGAGGGAGGGAGGTGTCTTCTGGGCCCCTTCATGATAATCCAGATGTGCTGGTTTGGGGCCATTTGAATGCCTTCTTACATTGATTTAATAAGTGTTCTTTCTTCAGCTCTCATTTCCATCGGACACATCTGAGGTTCTGGCCTGGATGTTAGACCCAGACTTCTTTCCACCCACCTGCAGATGCATCATAAGCACGACAGACCTTGGTGTGTCATCACCCTTCTTCCAGCGGCTGGAACCTCTGTCTGAAGAGTCTGCTGGGAGTCTGGCTGTCACTTACCTTGCCCGCTTCAACAAGGTAAGCTTCCCCCACACACCATCTAACTTGAACAGGTAGGATTTGATGGCAAATTAGTTTTTACTTTCAATTGGTACCAAGTTTTCAATGTTTAGACTGCACACCAGCTCTGATAGAAAAGCCTGCTGGTTGATTTTCCAGTTCTCCCACAGAAGGCTCTTCCAGTGTGGGAATAGCACAGGAACAACACGGTGTACGGTAAATGCACTGGGTGTTGCCGTTATTTTCGTTAGTAGCATGCCATCCACATTGCAGCCTTTACACCAGACCCTATAGCCAGGGGTTTGCTTGGTGCCAGGTCTGACGAGCCTTTACGTGACCAAGAGATTCAATTAGCGAATCATTCAGTGTTACTCTTACCTCATTTCTGGGAGGGATTATGCTGGATGGAATAGACTTTCTTAAACACAGCACAGGATTTAACACCTGACATGAATTATGGTGGTCACATGGAGTGTGCATTCAGTCTTTTTGATCCCCCTGTGATTGAGGTTGAGGGAGTGAACCACCGATGAGAACAGAACTTCCGTCAGGTTTGTGTCCACCTTGCAAGTATGTTACGCTAAGTCTGGGCATCCGGGCACACTCCTTGCCCTGGATCCTGTGATGGGTCATTGCCCACAAGAGTAGCTTGGGTCACTCAAAGGAGTGGCTAATTGCCCCACAGACCAAAGGCAGATTAACTACCTTTTGGGACCTAGCAGTATTTCAGCTGTCAAAGACGAGAAGACCCCTCCCAGAGCGCACCCTACCTCTCATATCGCATCTGTGCATTATCACCGCCCTTTTCTAACACAGGGACTGTCGGGCATATTGTTGAGATTTATTTTGCCGGAAATCATGCATCAGCCTTCCCAAGGAGATTCTCTTGAGCTCTGCTTAGACTGTTATTCCTCGTGCTTCAGCCACAGATTCCAATACGGCAGCCAGGGCATCTGCTGCCATTTCATTGAGGTTGCAAGACCATGGTGTAGTTTCATTGGGATTGTGACCCTGCCAACTCCTACGAGGGTGGTGGGAAATCTGGCACCCATATTAACTAAGCCTACATCTCCTTCTTTAGAGGGGTGTGTGTGTGTGTGCGTAGTGCGGTTAATTTCTTCAACTCATTGGTGATCATTGGTAGGACTAGCCGCGGACTGAAGAAGATTGTGCTAGCTTGACATCATCCTTCTTGGTGGCAGCAGAGGTCCTGTATTGCAAAGGAAGATGAGGTTCTTGACGATTAAGGAAAAGCAAAGATTCTCCTTAGTGATGATGCCGTCTATTGATAATAGGTTGGGTATGCCACTATTAGAGCCATGCGGTCAGACATGATTTGCCTCAGCAGACAATCGCGTAGTAAAGTCCTTTTGTAATCTGCTCCTGCACCCCTCCACCATACCAGGAAAGGAACTGTCCTTGACTGGGAAGCTGAGCAGTGACAAAAGCATATCCAAGCTCTGCAAATTGCAGTCTGTCAGGCTACAGTGTCTCTGGTATATCTCAAATCCAGAAGGCACGCATCAGCTGTTCAGTTGTGTTCTTGCACCCGAGGAGTGCCACCGTTTGTGGTGGGACAGTCGCGCTGCAGCTCCCTTTGCTTTCCATGCTGTGGTCTCCAAAGGTGGTTTCTGCGGTTCTGCTGTCTGCTCTGTATTTGTTCTGTGCTCGTTAAAGAAGAACGCATTCCTGCCGCCTGTGTCTGTTCTACCACATCTTTGTGCAGGGGCGTAGGAGACCCATAAAATCTGGGGGGGACAGGGGACACCTTGGGGACTTGGGTGGGGAGAGGCAGATTTGCCTGCTCGCAGATACTCCTGTACATCTTTCCCCCGTCACTGACATATGCAGTAGATTGTACAGGAGCTTACCCAAATGTATGGAAATACTTTGGTCTTAATAATATTCCCCCCACAGGCCTTGTTTTTCTCTTCCACCTCAGTTGGTGTGATGATCCGTTTCACTTCTTGTGTTTCTCCAAGTCTCCCAGCGATGGACCTTTAGAGAGATCTTTTATAATACTCTCACCTGCGCTTTAAGTGCAGATGCTTTATGGAGTTACGCCAACCCTTCCTATCCTATTCCACTTGAACCCTCAATGATGGAACACGAGTGTGCCCCTTTACAGCAGTGTATGAGCTGCAATCCTACCTCGGCACCAGGGTATTCACTGGATTTACATGGATAGCGGAACAAGTGCTGTTGGGAATCTCAAGGCTCTGCTTTATTTTTTTCTGGGTCACCCAGGTGGCTTATGGTGGCCTCTATTAAAACTTGTCTAAAACTCATTATTCAGCTTGTGGTGGGTACCAGAAATTCAGTTGCATCCCTATTTTAAAACAAGCATTGGCAACACCAACCGTTTGGGGTTTTAATGTAGGCATGGAAAAGGCACTTGCCAGGCACCGCCATAGTGGTATTAGGTACCCTCTGATGGTAGCAGCTGCAAAATGGTGCAAGTACTTGGACATTTAATGGCAGTGCCTGGCAAATGGCCAATACGTATACACAAGCAAACACTTGCCATTGCTGGTTTTTAGCAGGACGTCAGTGAAGGAAATGCAAAGTGCTAATAGAGTGGCTGAAGGCATCCCTGGATAAGACATTAGTATTACAGCGGTAGTATGTTCCCAGCTCCAATTAAGTTATTAACTACACAGGGCTTTGTAGTATGATATGATATGGCATTTATAACATGCCTATACACAATTGTATCAAAGCGGGACGAGGCAAGGAAGGGGGAACAGAGGGAAGACAGACAACAATCCTACTAGGCCAAGTGTCATTCAGATTGCGCAAGTGCATGGGACGGGGAAGGAGGAAAAAGCGGAGGGGGGGGGTGGAAGGGACAGTGCAGAACATGGGATAATAAGATAAATAAAAAAAGTTAAAGTAAGGCCAGCAGGTGGCAAATGCAAGGGTAAGTGCAGACAACATGTGTCAAGTGCCGGTAGTGGGACTGTAGGGATACAGAAAACAGTCCCCAAATGCAGGGTTTGCCAGGAAGGCAGTGCAGGAGTGTGAATGGCGGAGGAGGGGGCCTGGGTCCAAGATCAGAGAGTGGGCAGGTAACCAGTGCAGTTTCAGTATCAGCCAGGAAGTCAGCAGGGGAGAGGAGGAGAAAAAGCAGAAGCAAAGAGAAAGGTTTTTTGGTGCTCTCGGAACCGGAGATGATTCTCCTCAAGTTTCAGGGACGCAGGGAGGCTGTTCCAGAGGGAGTCCCCAGCCGAAGAAAGAGATCTACCACTAACTCATTGCTTGGAGGAGCATCTGATCCTGAGGGAGTTGGAGGCGGATGAGCGAAGAGCTTGAGAAGGAAGATTTTTAGGAAGAGAGTTGAAGGTATTGAGGCCCCAGGCCCAAGAAGGCCTTATGGACAATGCAGAGGGTTTTGAACTTAATCCTAACAGCCACTGGGAGCCAATGCAGAGATTTCAGTCCTGGAGAGATACAATCCCTGGGCTTGGGCCAAGGACAAGTATCGCAGTCCTGTTCTGGATGGGTTTCAGAGGTCAGAGAGTACTAGGCAGATTTAGAAAGAGGCTGTTCCAACAGTCCAGCCTAGAGAGAACCAGAGCTCTGGAGACAGTGAGCTTCTGGGGGAAGGAGAGAAATGGAAGAATACCTCTGAAGAGGTGCAGCTGGTAGTGAGACTTCTTAGAGATGTCAGAGATGTGAGGAGAGAAGGAGAGTGTGGAGTCGAAGATGACGCCAAGGTTTTTGGCCTCACAGGTGGGAGCAGGAAGAGGGCCAAGAGAGGCTGGCCAGAGAGTGACAGGAAAGGAGGGAGCGTGCATGCCGATGAGGCGAATCTCGGTCTTACTGGCAGTAAGGCAGAGATCATTGGCGACACACCACTCCTGTATGGCGGGCAGACAGTCAGAGATGAAAGAGGGAGAAGAGGTGGCTGAGGGTAGCCTGAAAGTGAGCTTAGTGTCATCTGCATAGCACTGGAAGTTGGGGCAGAGCACGGCAATGCAGTGGGCAAGAAGTGCCAGGTATTGGTTGAACAGCCAGGGAGAGAGGTTAGACCCCTGGGGAACACCACATGTAGAGATAGAGATAGAGATAGAGATAGGGATAGAAGAGAGGAAGGACCCAAGTTGAACCTGGGAGGGTCGATCAGAGAGGAAAGAAGTCAGCCACGCCAGGGCCCGACCAGTGATCCCCGGGTTATCACGGAGACGGTTGAGCAGGATGGCATGGTTGACTGTGTCAAAGGCAGAAGAGAGATCAAGTAAGATGAGGACACAGGGGGTGTTGGAATCAAGGTTGGAGAGCAGGTCTTCACGGATGTTCAGGAGAGCAGTGTCCGTGCTTCTGGCAGCTCTGAAGCCAGACTGATGATCATGGAGACAACCAACCCATTCAGTGTGAAGATTGAGCTGGGAGATGGCCAGCTTTTCCAAGAGTTTGCCCAGGAAAGGAGTGATGGAGATTGGGCGATAGTTAGCTGGCCAAGACGGGTCGGCAGAGGGTTTCTTAAGGAGAGGGTGCACAAGGGAGTGCTTCAGGGTTGAAGGGAAGACTACAGTGGCGAAGGAGTGGTTGCAGAAGTCAGCCAGGGCAGGAGCCAGGGAGTCAATGTGGTCCTTGATGGCTTTGGAGGAACAGGGATGAACCTGTTTTGATGAGACTTTCATAGATCGGACTTGTCTAGAAGCCTTGTCTGGGAGAACAGGGGAAAGGCAGAGAAGGAGGGGGAGAGGTGGCCGAAGAAGGGTCAGAGGAAGAGCACGGAGTAGAGGGAGGAAGGGGAGAGGAGGAGATAGAGGACAGGATGTCCTGAGTTTTAGAGATGAAATGAGAAGCCAGTGCTGTGCCGTGCTAACATCCCTAAGTCAATGGCTTTATCTAAACCTGAAGCACATCCTATGCCATTTCTGCCCTACACCACTCTCCCTGTGTTCTGGTCTTTCCTGAACCCCTCTCTCCCCTGCACACACTGGTCACCCCGTGCGGCAAACCATCCCCATCTTTCATCTGCACTCCGTTCTTGTTCCCATCTCTCCCCCTTGCTCCTCTCTTTTTCTGTCCTCTGCACCCTGTCAACCCCTTTTCACTTTGCATTCCCCCACTCTACTGCACCCCAGTCCCTCACTTCCCATTGCCCCATGGCCAGAACCCCACAAATCTAATCTGTACACTTACTCAGCACGTTCTCCTCAGTCTTCATAGCACCCTCGATATCCTCGGGCGCTTTTCTACAACTATTAGTCATGATCCATTGTCGTACCTCATTTTGGGGTTTCTCTAGGTCACTGTCGGGGCAAGGCCCAGCCAGAGCTGTGCACACATGCTTGTATTTATTATTTACACTATAATGCTGCTTGCCGGTTGCTGCCCCTCCCATACCGGCCTGCACCGCACTGGTCTGAGACCACATGTTTGCCTGACCTGCACTGTATGCAATGTCAGTATACATACACTCATCGCTCTGTGGTGATGAAGTCCAGGTATGGACCCAGCAGGGGGTTGAGGGGGGCAAGTGGGTAATGGAGATTATAAGCCACTTGAACTTCCATGAGCTAGTGCACTGTTCTGGATGTGCTAAGGGAACGGAAGGGAAGATGGCAACATGCTTCTTCTCACAGCAACAGCATTAATACTGCATATACCATAGGGACCGCTGGGAGCTCTGGGAGGCAAACACACAACACAAGGGAAAGGAAACTGCAACGGAGCATGGACAGGAATGTGCACTGGCATGCAGGTCCATGGGGGCAAGAGGCCCGCTAACAAGGGCATACAGTGCTGTCTTGGGTCACTGTCACCAGGTAAGTAGCACGATGTAAGTGACTGGCCTGCACTTATTTTTTGGGGATGTTGAGCTGTGGGGTCAGGTCTTTGTAGTATTTACACATTAGCCTGCAGTGCAGGTCTAAGTAATTTCTCATTTCTGCATTCATGTAATACAGACTATTCTTTGTAGTCGACACGATTTCCAAATGGTCATCTCCCTATCATGGCTTTTTAATTCCCACAAAGCGCAGGTGGCGTGGCGGTGGTCTGACCTCACACTACACTTATGGTTCCTAAATCCGAATTCGAGCTCTGCAGTGCCTAAACAAGCTCCCCCCTGGACCGGGGACAACCGCTCCGTGCGACGCACACCTCCCCTCAGCCACAGCCACCACAGTACCGTAGTTGGGTTCAACTCCTTCAAATGAATCCACAGACGTGTGAGCACATCCCTTTGCTCTGGGTACAGGCTGAGGCAACTTGCATTTCACACCCACTTTTGTGGTCCTCATGAATGCCCTCATTATCGAGAAGACCTCACTGCACAATGCACCCCATTATGAGCTTCAACATAAACAAATAGCTTAATTTTCCAAACAATGGAGACCTTCCCAGAATAGCGCTGCGGTGTATGTGCTGCAGGTATGTCACCACAAACCAGTTTGCCTGTGGCGACCTACAAAGAGTTCGACCGGCGGTTAAAAATCGTAAATATTGAATCCCTCTGAGCTGGGGGCTTTTTTTCTGAAGTCACGTAGGTTTGTGATGCACTCGTGAGCACGTTGTGCAACACAGGGGTCTTGGGTGTTGATTTATCATTTATGTTCTGTAATGGGGCTATGCGAAACGTGATCAGTGCATGCAACACATCAGGGACATATGTATTTTGCTCATCGTTTAAAAGTGCACATTGCATGCACAGAACAGCCCAATTTAGCACTTGCATGCAATTTGAAACCTTCACGAGGCATGGGGCAAAGCCTGTCTGTTCCTGTTATCATGAAACAAAACGAGGGTTCGACCCTCAGGTTTTTCAATTCATGATGAAACATTAAGAGGCCAGGATTCCCTGATCCGTTTGCAACGCGATGCACATGTTTAGAAACTGTATAAATATGACGTTGGCACATTCCCCCTAATAAATCCTCCCTATGCCGACCTGCACTGCACCTGGGAGAGGGGGGCCATTTGACTTAACTTAAGTACGGTAGCTGAGGTCTTAGGAGGTCGAGTCACAGTCTGAGTCTCACTCTGTCTACCTTGATATTAACAGACGCTGCCAGTCAGTCACTCTCAGCAGGAGCACGTGTCGCTGCATGGCTTCTCCTTCGTTCTGGAAGCTGAGGCTGGGCAGCAGTGCACTGCGCAGGGGCACGTGCATTTCCCCGGCCTGGGCACGTTCCAAATGCACAGGCGCGGGGCATGCATGAGCAAGCAGCAGAAGTTCTTGTTTTAGCCCGCTGCTGCAGACAGTCTGAAGTTAACTTGTACTTTAGCACGCATGACCAGGGATGTAATTTTACCAAAATGCCAGGGGTAGTGGAAGTGACATCACACGATCCTTGACCTCTGATGACATCACAGGAGGTGATGTAATTTGACCCCACCCTGAAGTGATAGCGCGGGAAGCGATGGAACTCAACCTTTCGCCCCTTGACAAAACAGGAAGTGGCATCACATAACATTGTTCTTAAGTACACTACGAAAAATATGTTTACGATATCACTATAATGTGATGTACATTTCATACATGAATGGATCGCCATATGTATCGTTAGGATCAGTGTGTATAGACCCATATTACCAAATTACTGTGAATGCAAGCCGACGTCCATGGCCAAATGATAATGATGTGTTATTATATAGCACTTACGCTTAAGAGCCTTATATAGAAAAAATATACACCCAATATCACCCAACCTGTGTTGGTACTCATATCGACCTCAGAAGGATGAAAGGCTGAGTTGAGGTGTTTAAGAACAGACTAAATCAGTGACTCACCCCCTGAAGTGTGCCTGAAATGAACCTTTAATGAGTCTAGCAATTATTGTATAGAATTCCAGAAAGACACATTATTTGGTTTTCCTATTCTTTCTTATTTAGGGTCAGTGCTGAACTTGTGGCACCCCTGTTCTTTTTTCCTTCTTTTTTTAGAGGCCTGAACAAGAAAGCCAGCCACTCCAGAAGTAAAGAGCCACATGGTGCTAGCCACAGCCCAGGAGCTTGCATTACAAAAAAGAAAAAAGGACGTCCCTGCGCATATTTTACATGTTGAAGTGACACAATTTCTGGGGGGGGGATAAATAACATTATATCCTCCCACTTAGAATTGTGGGGGGGGATTTGTCCCCCTTATCCCCCATGTCCTACGCCCATGTCTTTGTGTGAGTGAAGCTTTTTCTGCTGATGAATCTGTGCAGCTGTTCTGTGTGAACTAAATGTGCACTGTGCAAGCAAGTCCCACGTTTGAGACCAGAGCTGGGGTTTGCAAACTTTGGCTATCCTGATGTTTTGGAACGCAACTCCCAGGAACCTTGCTTGGCCAGGAGAGTGCATGGTGGGTGAACCTGCCAGTGGCAGTCCAAGACATCTGGAGAGCCACAGGTTTCAAATCCCTGGCTGGGTTTGAGGATGGTACTCGGGTGACACTGTGATGTAAGCCCAAAAGACAGTACACAGCATATTCCCCCAGGTCCCTAATCCCCCACCTGTCTAAAACAGACTATTGTCCCTGAAACGTTCTGTCAACTTCAGGAAATGTTGCCCCATGGGAACCTAAATGCTAGTTGGTTAAAGACCCATGCTGTCCATGGATCTCCCACCAGAGGCACCTGTGGACAGCCCTATACAGAAATGGTAGAATGATTTGATCAGAACAAAAGTTTGATAGTGCCACTTTATTTATTTATTTTATTTTTGCATTTATTTGCAGCACACATAACCCATAGGTATATAGGCGCTAGTTTCATTGTGGAAGGGCAAGTTATTTATAAAACGTTTGTGTTTTATTTTAATGT
The DNA here is from genome assembly GCF_040938575.1 of Ambystoma mexicanum. NCBI lineage: Eukaryota > Metazoa > Chordata > Amphibia > Caudata > Ambystomatidae > Ambystoma > Ambystoma mexicanum. The sequence continues at coordinate 1,305,612,347 of NC_090932.1, forward strand.
TTTCTTCAAGCACGGATCCTGTGTTTGCTCAGCGTGGTTTTGCTTCCAAGACCCGCGCGTTGCCACAGAGCTATCCTCCAGTCCAAGCACAGCAAACAGCAGCAGAGCCCATTCATCTCCATGCTTGCGTTGCCCCATGGGTCAGAAAACTGAAATCTTGAGCAGTTTGTATTTGTAGATGCCAGTCCTCACAGGTAGCGACAACAAAAGCGGTCTTTGAAAGAAATCCAAAACAGCAGACTTGGCTAAAATACCATTGGCTAGCAATTCTGCAGTGCAGCCCCTTAACCAATTGTCCACACCAGAAGATGCTGTGGTCCACACATTCAACACCCAACCACAAGACACAGCACACACCTGTATGCTCTGAAACATTTGTATGTACGGGGCCCCTTCCCGTGGGCGCGTAAAAGAGAAATGAGAGGAGAGCTCCATGTGGGAGTTAGGAGCCTGGAGAGCAAGATGCCAGAGAACGTAGTGGTGCAGCCGGGAGGAAATGCAAGAGCGCAAATCAGAGATGGATGAGGGAGAAAGAAGAGCAGAGATGAAGGATGGTGAAGGATGTGCAGAGATGGAGGAGGCAGAAAGAAGAGAGACGGTGGGAAAAAGAAAAAGAGGAGTGGGGGTTGGAGAGAGAAAAAGAGGAGAAGCGATGAGAGGGAATCAAGAGCAGAGGTGAAAGAGCAGGAGAAAAGAGTGGAAAAGGAAGCACAGGAATCAAGAGCAAAGGAGATGGTGGCAGTAAAGAGACAAACCTGTGTGCTGAGGAGGTGTAGAGGAGACAGAGGAGGAGGAGGGGGGGGAGGAGGACTAGGAGGTGGTGGTGGTGAGAGCAAGATGATTGGCGTAGCTGAAGGTGAACTGAGAGGGAGTGTACAAGCAAGAATGTGGAAACAGATATGGAGATGAGGGAGAGAAGAGAAACACATCAAAAAGGAAAAGGGTGAGGTGCGTGGAAAATGGAGGAAGTGGAAGGAAAAGAAAAGTAACAATAGAGGAGGAGTGAGGAAGATAGTGTGGATGAGCCAGGAGAAGGCAAAAAGGAAGAGTGCTAAAGAGGTGAGAAATAAAGAAATAAAAAGAAAGGAAGAGAAAAGGGAAGTAGAGATTGGAAGACAAGAGGTGGGTAGGAGAATGGAATTGAGGGACAGAACAGACTGGTGTGAGGGTGAACCACATACCTTTATTTTATTTATTTTTATGTATTGGGTATTTATAATGCGCCTATACAATGTGTTTCGAGGCAGAGACAAGAGGGTGGGGGAACAGTAAGGTCAAAAAAACGATCCTACAAGGGCTTGTGACATTCGGGTCTTGCCAGTGCAGTAAGAGACGTGCAGTGGGGAGGAGAAGTGGGGAGCAAGTGCAGGGGTAGACTGGACTGGGGCGGGGGGCTGGTGCCCTTTAAGACTCGGAAGGAACCAGGCTGCCAGTCAGGAGGCAGACATGGACATTAGCAGGTGAAGGGGAGAGGGAAGGAAGAAGAGAAAAGGAAGGTCTTGAGAAGCTTCTGGAACTTAAGGGCATCCGGCTCAAGTCTGAGAGGGGCAGGGAGGCCATTCCAGAGGGAGGCACCTGTGGAGGAGAGAGATGTGCCCCCACTCTCTGCTTGGAGAAGCGAAGCGTCTGATCTGCAGAGAGTTAAAGCTACAAGACCTAAGGGCTCTAGCAAGGAGGTATTTAGGGTGAGAGAGTTGAATGTAACGGTGTCCAGGCCCCAGAAAGCCTTGTGGATGGTGCAGAGGGTCTTGAACTTGATCCTCAGAGTCCCCGGGAGCCAGTGGAAAGATTCTATGGCTGGAGAAATGAGGCCCCTGGGCTTGAAGCCAAGGATAAGCCTTGCAGTCCTGTTGTGGATTAGTTGAAGGGGGCGAAGGGAGGAGTTAGGCAGATTGAGGAAGAGGCTGTTGCAGTAGTCCAGCCTGCAGAGGACCAGAGCTCTGGAGATATTGAGTTTCTGGGGAAAGGTGAGGAATGGGAGAATGACTCTGAGGAGGTGCAGCTTAAAGTGGGCCTTCTTGGCAAGGTCCGTGAGGAGAGAAGGAGAGAGAGGAATCGAAGATGACATTTGCCTCACAGAAGGGTGCGGAGTGGTGGCCCATGAAGGGCGGCCAGAGTGTGGGAGGGAAAGAGGGAGCAGGGGTCCCAATGAGAAGGATCTGTCTTATTAGCCTTAAGGCAGAGATCGTTAACAGTGCACCATGCCTAAATAGCAGTCAGTCAGGAATGAGAGAGGAGGAGGCTGAGAAGGGAAGCTTGAAGGAGTGATGCATGTCATCTGCATAACACAAAGTTAGGAGAGAAGGTGGAGATCAAATGAGCTAAAGGGGCCAGGGAGATGTTGAAAAGCCAAGGCAAGAGGATCGAGCCCTGAGGGAAACCACAGGCGGAGAGTGAGATGGTGGAAAGAAAAGGACCCAGTTGAACCTGGGAAGGTCAGTCCGAGAGGAAGGAGGTCACCCGGTCCAGAGCCAGGTTCATGATGCCAAGGGTATCAAGGAGCCGATTTATCAGGGTGGCATGATTGACCATATCAAAGGTAGAGGAAAGGTCCAGACGATGGGAAAGGAAGGAGAGCTGGAATCGTGATGATAGAGAAACTCTTCACAGGTGTTCAGGAGTGCAATTTCCATGCCTCTGGCAGCTCTGAAGCCAGACTGCTGGTCGTGGAAACAACCAACAGATTCAGTGTGGTGCGTAAGCTGGGAGATAGCCAGCTTCTCCAATAGTTTGCCCAGGAAGGGGATAATGGAGATAGGGCGGTAGTTTGTCGGACAGGAAGGGCCGTCAGAAGACTTTTTGAGGAGAGGCTGCACAAGCGAGTGCTTGAGAAGTGAGGGGAAGGATCCAGTGGCAAAGGAGTGATTGCAGAAATCAACCAAGGCTGGAACAAGGGAGACAATGTTGTCCTTGATAGTTATGGAGGAGCAGGGGAGCAACTGTTTGGATGAGACTTTCATAGAGCAGACTTGTCCAGAAACCTCATCAGGTGTTATGGAAGAAAGAGGAGAGTAGGAGGGAAAGAGTGAGGGGGGCCAAGGGAGGCCTGAGAGCGGGTGAGACAGAAGAGTATAGAGTAGAGGAGAGTGAGGACAAGATGTTCTGAGTTTTAGAAATGAAGTGAGAGGCCAGAGAAGTCCAGAGGGCCAGGGAAGGCAGAGGAGAAGTGGAAACTGCACTAGGGTTGGCAAGTTCCTTGTAGATTTTGAAAAGTAAGTTAATCCGTGCTGTCAGTTGCCGCAAAGATGTAGGCTTGGATATAGGCCCTCTTCTTTAAGCAGATGGAGAGTCTGTATTGCAGGCCAGTTTGTCAGAGGGTGTGCTCGAAGCCTGCCACTTCCGCTCAGCTGCTGTACACTTGCGTTTCAGCGCAGCCAGGTCAGAGTCATACCAGGAGTTGCACTTGGAGGCAGGTTTCATGTTTATCTGCATGGCGGGGGCAAGGATGTCCAGAATGTTGGAGATGGAGAGTTGAAGGTTCGTAAGGGCTGTACCAGAGTGAGAGTGAGAGTCAGTGGCAGGAGTAGGGGGGAGTGAAGGTGGTGGCAAAAGCAGCAACTGGCACTCACTTCATTGGTCAAATGACGGTGGAGGCTGGCAGGGCACGAGGGGGCTTAGCCGGGGCACTGAGGAGGTCCAGGTGAGAGGACAGGAGAGAATGATCAGACCAGGAGAGAGGAGTAATGAGAGATTTGGAGATGGGGATGTCTGAAGAGATGAGAGCATCCAAGGTGTGTCCAGCTGAGTGCGTCGGACTGGAGGGAAGAATAGAGAGAGAAAGAGAGACACAGAGGTTGCGGAAGAGCCCAGAGGCCACATCAGGGGAGTCAAGGTGAATATTGAAGTCTCAGAGGAGGAGACGCTTGGAGGAGGAGGCCAGAAGAGAAAAGTTGAGCTAAGCCCATCCTGAGAAGACGTGGGAGACCTGGCCAGGGGACCTGTAGATTGTGGCCAGAGTCAGAGAGACGCCAAGAGATACAGCAAGCCTGCAGACAAGGCATTTGAAAGAGGAGTAGGCCTGAGGTGGGTATGACAGTAGCAGGGACCCACTCTGGGGCGATCAGGGACACTCCACCCCCGGGCTGGTTAGTCCTGGGCTTACAGTGGATCTTTTAACCCTCAGGGAGGAGAGTGTCAAAACTCCTGACAGAGCTGGCAGTGAACCACGTCTCGGTGAGAGCAAGGACACCTAGGTCTTGAAGGAGGTGGAAGATGTCAGAGGAATGTTTGACGCATGGGTCAAGTCCTAAAAATTAAAGTGGGGGGACACGTCAACAAATGCAATGGTATGTGACGTCACCAGAAATTAGCATATCAAGGTGAAATATGCACATTTCATTACATTTGCTTTGCATAACCACCCAAATTGCACAGGACGAATGTCATTTGCCTTTCATAAAAACAACACACACACAAAGCCCAGAGAGGATTTTTTCTTCTAATAGTGTTCTTGAAAATGTTAAAAGATGTGCATGTTTTAAACTCCAAGAACCAATACAAGTGTTTTCCCTGGGAATTGCAGTACCGAAATGAGACATTTTACCTTTAGTTGTTTGTTATTTTTCATCAGGTCATATAGTGCAGTGGTGAAGTGTCTGGCCTACAAACCTGACCACTGTGGTTCGATCCCTGTGGTCGTCTTTAATGCATACATTCAAAGAGGACATTTACTGTTTATCATTTTAGCTGGGGGGTGACCCTCTGAAAAAAGTGGGTGGACTCTGTCCCCCCGTGTGTACCCTCGACTTGAGCCCTGGTTTGACGGCAGAGTGAGAGTTGAGGATAGCTAAGGGGACCTAGTTGCCATTTTGGAAGGTCTTCCGGGGAGGGGTACAGGAGTGTGGCACACCCTTCGGAGGTAACAGAGGGGTGGTAGAAAGAGGAGTGGCAGGAGAGGGGAGGAAGTTGATGAGAGACGGAAGATGCATATCAAGAAGGAGGAAGTTGGGCTGAGAGCCCTGCACCATGACAGTGCCATTTAGGTAGCTATTAATGATGGCATCCTTCCTATCCTCTAGGTTCAAGAGTAGCTCCTAATGGGTGCTACTATTAATGGGAGAGGAAGAGAAAGGGGAGGGCACAGAGACCATTTGGGGAATCCAAAGGTCCGGAGAAGGAACAACAAAGAGGATGTCAGTGAACGTTTGCCTGGAAGATGCATTGACATAGGTGTCAGCGATGGGCGGGCTGGATTAGAGACTAGGAGATTCTTCTTGAACTTTTTCCTTGCAGACTTTGACAGAGGGACAGGATAGGTGATAGAATAGCAATTAGAGAAGATAGGGGAGATTGAGAGCACCGTTGAGGGAGAGTGTGGAGAGAAGGAGAGGGGGAGAGAGGGAGGCACTGCAGAGCATGCCACCAACTACAACCACACAATGCAACAATCTAGAGTCAAGCGTCCAGGAAGGGAAACAGGCCTAGGTTACATCATGCAGCAAAAGCACAAGTTATATGGACAGAGGGAAGAACCTAGAATAGAAGGTTAGGGGGAAAAAGCCTAATTTTTAAAAACCGCAGCAGTGCAAAAACACACAGATCCGACTTTCCTAGAAAAGAGGGGAAAACCTGATTTTTAAACACAGTAGCAAAAGCAAGAACACACAGATTCGACTTTCCTTGAAGGGGGAACCCCCACAGGCTAATTTTGACAATTCACCAATGCCAGATGTAGATAACATACAACTGCCAAGTGCAGCAGACTGCAGAATTAGAAAATGGAAGTAATAAGAGAGGAGGGACGGTTAAATAGGGAACAGTAATGGCTGTTCCTCCTGCCCACACCTTTCTTACCTTGAAAGTCGCTCCTGGTTGATGGCTGTGCTGCATGCTTTTATGGCAAACATCAGCAAACACCCTGTGTAGCTGCTTTAGTAGAAGCTGCCCTTAGCCTCAGGGCCCTTCGCCACAGGGACTGCATGGGCAGTGGGGCTGCCCTAAGGGCTACCATCTAATAGGGCATAGGGACCAATCAGCGGTCAGGGGCGGTCCGGGGGAGGGAGCGGAAGAGGGTTCAGAGGGAGAAGGGAAGAGGTTTCCTGTAGGACATCGCAAGGCGGGCAGATGTTAAACAAGAACAATTCAAGAAGTTCACAGGCTACATTGCACACAGGCTGCGAGGTGGCAAGATATTAATTCAATAGCACTGAAGGAACTTCACAATACTACACAGCTATAAGGTTAAGGCTTCTATTCCTGTGGTCTGGTTATACAATTGCCTAACTACTTACCTTTCCTTTCAGGTATATGGTGAACTTTATGCATTATATTGCCTAACTGTGACTGTATGTATGTATGTTTTATATTTAGAGAGCTGTGTGATAATATTACCTGCTTGATTCATTTTTATAGTGTGTTTTTGGGCCTACAATAGAGTATTTTTGTGCTTACCTGTCTAAGTATAATCATTGTGTAATTCACTGTGTGGACTCATTGTGGACCCCGTGCCTGCTGGGCCTAGAGACCCAGGCTACTCCTCACTGATGAGCCCCAACAAGGGCGAAACATGTTTGGGGATGCTTGTGGTCTCGTGCAGAAGGGATGTGGCCTAGCAGTTCGGGCTGGACTGCCCCTTTTGGGGTGGGGCCAAGCCTGATTTGCATATGGTCCTTCCCTTCTGTAATGGCTTGGCAGGCGAAGAACGGTGGTCTGGAGGGTTGCCCAGAGCATTGCCAGTGGTTAAGATTAAGTCTAAACCTTCCAGCCATCACCTCTTTGTTTTTGCTATGTCACCCCGAGTGGGACGGGTATGCCCAGACGTGGGTCCCGTGCCTGCTGGGCCTAGAGACCCAGGCTACTCCTCACTGATGAGCCCCAACAAGGGCAAAACATGTTTGGGGATGCTTGTGGTCTCGTGCAGAAGGGATGTGGCCTAGCAGTTCGGGCTGGACTGCCCCTTTTGGGGTGGGGCCAAGCCTGATTTGCATATGGTCTTTCCCTTCTGTAATGGCTTGGCAGGCGAAGAACGGTGGTCTGGAGGGTTGCCCAGAGCATTGCCAGTGGTTAAGATTAAGTCTAAACCTTCCAGCCATCACCTCTTTGTTTTTGCTATGGGACCCCTGACCCCACCCACCTCTCCTGAGACTTAGCCTTGACCACTCTCCACGCTTACCTTGACTGGGTTTGGCTAAAGTCCCCTGTTCACTATAACTAGGGTGGCCTCCTAAAATCCGTCTCACAGGACAGATTTTAGAAATCCATCTTAACAGACTGGGCAGAGTCTGATCTCTGCAATTACTGATAGTTCAAGCCCCCGAGCATCTGGCACACACACTGAATGTGCAGAGGCAGGGACAAACTAAGACACAGTGCAGATCAACAGAAGTGTTGGCAAACTAAGTGGAGCAGAATATCCGGGTTAGTACTGATCCTGCTGGAAGGCAGGCACAGTGTGTAGCTTGGAGTCTTCCTTTGTTGTGGTAGCGTTGCATTGCCTGGGTTACCAGACCCGGCAACAGTTTGGAATTACATAATCGCATAGCACACAGTGACATCACTACACATGGTCACGCCGCACGGAAATCCTTGTGGACGGTCAGGAGCCACTTCATAAACAGTAGAGAAGGAAGGGCTCGCTGCCTGACAACTGTTTAGGTGTTCCCCGTTGCTAAGTAGCTTCTTGTGCTCTATTCTTGGCACTTGGCTTGACCCTTGGCTTTGCCTACTGGACTCTTTGTTTGATCATCTATTCTGACTTGTTTTTTCTTTTTGGCTTGTGCTTTTGATTTTCTTTTTTCTCCTGTTGTCTGTAAGGTAATGGCCCATAATGTCACCCTCATAATTCCGACAGTCGGAATTCCCACTTTAATTTTTTTAACCCCGCCTACACCACATATATATGTGGAGGGGGGTATGTGATACAATAGTAATATGGGACGGGTTGTGGGGGTCTCCTCCCGCAGATGTGTTGTAAAAGGGGTTTAAAAAAAAAGTCGCCATTTTCGGCTGTCGGAATTATGGGGGTCATCATGATCACATAGATCCGTCTGGAATTGTCCTGCTTGCAGTTTCCTGGATCTTGGAACCCTCTGGAAGTACTGAACCCCTTGTTCTTTTGTGCCCTTGGATTCTGGACTCTTCTTTTTTGCTTCTTGGCAACTGGTGCTGACCCTGGATTTTTGTTCTTGCTTCTTGGATTTTCCTTGGACATTCTCCTTTAGTTTTACGTCCTCGTGTTGCCCGTATTGGGCCCCTTGCGAACTTTGTTCTTTGGACTTTGCGTCTTGGCAACCAAAGTCGGTCGGGGTTCTGACCTATGCACTGCACGATTGGCAGTAGGAGACACCCTGAAGGTTCTAAGCTTGAGCTCATGTCATTTTAGGTAGGATCTCAGATTGGGAGGGGGTTAAAAGTGAGGGGTGGTGACACAGGTATGTGGTTCGAATTATTGTCTGTTTTTCTTTGCAGCCTGGACATACCAGGCGGTGCCTCCGCGTCTTTCCATCTGGGTTTCTTGCCGACGGGTGTACACGCATAGTACGGCAAAGTCACCCCCATGCAAGGAGACCTTAGACTTATCAGGCCCATCCCTGACACAGAAGAACTGATGTTGGATGACCACATGGTACTAAGAACTTTGCACCCCGATTATGCAAAGCGAAAGTCATGGAGAGCGGTCTTATGAATTGTACGGGTGGTGGTGGAGCGACAATAGTGCTAACACCACTGGGTATTCAATGCTGTCATTGGAGAAAGTAAAGGTATTGCGGCAAATGGGTAGAGAGTGGATTTTGATCCAAAGGGTGTAGTAATAAATGCGCAAACATGTGCCCTTATGCTGACATCTGCAGTAATGGAGCGAGGGTAAAACTTGATGTAAGGGTTATGCAGGCATGTAGATCACAAGTCATTAGATGTGAAATAATAGTGGGCTAGTGTGTTGTAATTAATATGCTGTGAAAAAGTGCAGGGGCTGCATACTGTGATATTTAAACCTAGAGATGTGACATACAATGAGCCTCATTACACGTTTTAAGGTATTATGGTATGATAGGTTATTTATAATGCGCTTACTACCCAGAGGTTTCTAAGCGCGGACCCAGGGATCGAACCTGTGGTGCTCCGTGTCATCTTGCTTCCAAGGCGAGAACGTTGCCGTGAGCTATCCTCCTGAAACAGTGCTAATTCCTCCAAAGGAAATCTTCACCTAATTATGACTTGTGGTTAGTCTCTGTCGCTTAGTACTTTATAGGAGAACAAAAGAATTCAGTCCAGAGGAAATATCACCGGAGGTAATGCCTCTGTTAGTTTTGGCTAGTAGGTAGCATTCAAGCACCACCTACACGCCGAATCTACTGCATTGGAGTACAGCTAGAAGGAAGATGACAGTGAGGAGAGACATACAGCTTGTGTGTGTTGTTTGGTTATTGACCCACCCAGTGACTACCCTTAGCCATGCTAATCCCTATGGCCTTTCCAACCCGCTACCTGACCCTCCCCGCCTAAAACACGTTCTCCTGGGATATCTTTGAGCTAGCGCTAAAAGCAGTAACATCAAACAGCAACTCTCTATGCAGTCTGCTGAGAGTTAATGGCTTCATTGCAGCTGCAAATCTGCTACAAGTGTAATCAAAATGTCTTACCCAAGTATGCCTTCAGCCATAGGATTTATAAATGTTCCTGCATTGAAGCCCTGTTAAAAACAAGAATTGAGCAAGTCAACATATGTGGCTTGTGTATATGTAGTAGGCATTTTTCTGATATGACTATTGCATGCTCAAGTAATTCCACCATCTCCTATCTGTTGCCATCCTATGGCCAGGAGTACCATTATGGCAGTGCCTGGCAAATGCTTAATCCATACATAGACAAAAGCCACAAATGTTGGCTTTGCCAATGCTTGTTTTGGGGGTAATACCTTCAAGGCCATGCTGGAGGTATTACATACTCATGGATTTGCAAGTCTTAATAAGAAGGCCTTAAAATAAACCTGTGGTAATTGGGTTAGCCCCAATTTTTTGTTGCCTCCAAACTCCTAATTAGGACCAATGTTTTCTAATATCAAAGGTGTACAGTGGTAACAGGCCCAAATTAATGATGCACATTGACGGTAGTTCTTTTTTTCTACATGCCTTTAATTGACAGCGTTTGAGTCCGGACCAGCTGGAGCTGCTGATGCTGAAACACTCCTCCCAGAATCCTCTCTGGCTGACACTTGCCTGTGAGGAACTCAGGGTATTTGGGGTGTTTGAGAGAGTGACTCAACACATCGAGGGGTTTCCTGACAGCCTGCAGGGGCTACTGAGTAACATTGTGAGCAGGCTGGTGAGAGAGAACAGCCTGCTAGTGAAAGAGGTAAATACCAAATTTGTATCAAAGTAAAAATGCTTTTCTATCTGACGACAGACGTGTACATGTGCTTTTCATCTTTTTGTTGGAGCTGCAGGCATTACAGATGTGTAGCTTGCGCATATAACAATCGTATTGTAGACAGTACAAAAGCAACTATAAAATGCAAGTCAAATCAGGAGACCAGAGATCTCGTTTATGTTCACAAGTCAACAGGTAAAAAAAAAAAAAACTACTAAATATACAATAGAGAGCACTTTATCTGCTAATGTTCTAAATGCCATGTAGAAATGCAAGGTTTCCTGTCGGAATGCCCACGGCAGCACATACTATGTGCTTCCCCTGCTGTCAGCATCCTGTAGAATTCTATGATTTAACACTGCATATGTATGTTACAATGTTTTACAGAGGCACATCCTTTTGTCCTTTAAAATGTCTTATGTTCAGAAGCATCCCCAGTGTATTGGTCCAGGAACTGCTTTAGGAGCTGTTTGCAGAAAATGTGCCAGACCTCTTTCTTTCTGCTTTTTGATTTTCAAACAGTTCAATACCTTTTGAATCCTGGCGCAGTTTCTATCGACCCTGGGTCTCAGAAACTGCGTGACAATCTGTCCCTTTTTTCACAGAGAAAATCGAGAAGATTAGGGCTGGTATTGCCAACTTTGTAGACGGAGGTGGGTCGAAATCTGCCGGTGCTGATCGGGCACCTCAGATGCCCCCGGCTCGTGGTGCCTTTGACTCCTTCCAGTCAACCGACCGCCCTTAGATCCTCTTCATTATGTCCTCCGGGCCTGGGCTCGCGCTTTACAAATTTGTCAACATAACATAACATAACATAACATTATGCATCTGAGTGACATAACAGTGGAGGTAATTAACTCTTCATTGGCCTTTGGCCAGAATCCAGTTATCTTGAAAAAAGCATTGGTGATCCTGGTGCTACAAAAAGCCATCTTTAGATGCAGCAATTTTCTCTAATTATCGGCCGATTTCCCTGCTTCCTTTCCTTAGGAAGGTTTTAGAAGCAGTCATCAGCCCTCAACTGTGATCTTTTTTGGAGGACTACAATGTTCTGGACCCTTCCCAGATGGGTTTTCGGCCTCTAATGGGGACAGAGTCTTTCCTTCTGTCAGGTCTTGACGATTTAACAATGATCAAAGACCAAGGCGGTTTGGCAGGCCTTATTTTATTGGACCTGACGGCCGGCCTTTGACACTATTGATCATGACCTTCTTTTATCAAGGTTACAGAACACTGGTATTTCTGGCCTGGTTTTGGAATGGTTCCGTGCATTTCTGACTTCCTGTTCGCAACTGGTGTCTCCTGCTTCTTTCAGGTCTTCACCTAAAAAGGTGACATGTGGGATTCTGCATAACTCTGCCCTCTCCCACCTGCTTTTTATCATTGACCCGATGGTTGCATCGAAGAGCTGGACCTCTGACTTCTGGCCATTAACACTGGGGTGGGGCCCCTTCCTGCTCCGGTCGAGGTGGTTAAGAAACGTGGCGTGAACATTTCAGCTTCACTGATGATAGATACTCAGATTAACACTGTGTGCGGACTGGGCTTTCTCAAGTTAATGCAACTTGAGAAAATCCTCCCTTTTATTCTGGAGGATCTCCATGCGCAAGTAGTGGCAGCTTGTCTAAAAAGGAGCTTAGACTACTGTAATGCGACCTTTTTATTGCAACCAGCGTATTGACTGCATCGTCTGTAGGTGCTGCAAAATGCAGCTGTCCACCTTGTTAAAGGTATCCCTTTTGGACAGCATGGTTCCCACGCATGACGGGAACTTCGTTGGTTTCCCGTGTCAGCCTGTATCCCTTAAAAAGTCCTGTGTATCATTCATCGAGCTCTTAAGAAACAGGGTTGTTTAGCCCTGCAGGATAAAATTCAATTACATTGTCCAGGCTGTGCACTCCGTTTGGTAGGTGCGGTACTTTTGAAACTACCTGCCTATCGTGGGGAGAGGGTAGGTGGCTGGACTTTTTCCATTTCAGGCCCTACATTATGGAATCCACTACCAGTAGGTAGCCGCTAGCTACAAGATTTTGGTCTCTTTGAACAGAGTTTGAAGACCCATCTGTTTGCCTAAACTGTGTGTACACTCTTCCCACGCGTCTAGACAGCGCCATGATGCCTTTGTTGAAAGCACGCTCTACAAATGCACTTATTGCTTGATTTGTTTGTGCCAGAGAACCAGAAAAGTCGTGTTGCCATTTTACGAGGTCTGATTTAGGTGTGGACTAGCTAACCCTTGAGATTTCCCGGTGTGCCTCTGCGCCACGGACCTCTTGGTTGTGGGTAGTCTAGCTGTCTGCACCTCTTACCCTCTCTCCCATGCAGCCCACCCCCTTCAAGTCATCTCTCCCCCCTCGCCCACAACCCTTTGAAGTAAAGAATGTGTTATAAACCTTACATTGTGCTATACCTTAGTACATTTAAATGTCCGTTTTTTGTTCTGTTTAACTACTTCATAATTTGGCTCAAATGTGATTTAAAATTCATATTTGGAACCATTTATTCCAAATCAAATCATTTTTTGGGCGAATTCTGCAAGCCCTACTTAGAGGGGTTGGGCTTGCTTGCACAGTCTATTAGGGGGCCACTTGGAAACGCATTTCCAGGACCACTCCTGGTTCCCAGTCCACGCCTGGTCTTATTTGAAGATGGCCATAATCCAAAAAAGTGGCTCGTTTCCTACTAAAGAAGATGGGCAGAAGGATTGGAGGTTGGAGGGGTAACATCAGTCACGGAAGGAGGAGGGGAAGAAGGATTGGAAGTTGAAAGTATTGGAAGTTGGATGGGGAACATCAAGAGCGGAAGGGGGGAGAAGGGAGGATGGAGGTGGCAAGGTGAATGCCAAGAGAAGGAGGCGGTGGTGACGGAAGCTTGAAAGTCAGAAGGTAAGCACCGAGAGGGAGCAGGGCAGAGCCACAAAAGGAGTTGGAAGGTGTACCTTTGGCGATCAGGGTGGCCAGGGGGCAGAGATACTGCAAAAAGTGGAAAAGGGAGGGGGAATGGGGAATGGAGGTATATGGACCAGCCTTATTTCATGTAGTCACAATAAGGATTCTTAGGAGTTTACCTTTTTGTATCCTTTCCTTAGTCACTTTAAAACACTCTAAGGGTCACCCTGTTTTTGTTTATTCAATAACACTACAAAGGAAGAGTAATGTGACTCTCATTTCTGGTCCCAGTCTCCCCTTATGACGTGGTGTCAGAAGTGAGATTGGTTATGGCTAGCCAGTAGCTGCCCCAATCTGTTCAACTAATACCCAGACCTTAAGACCTGGCCCAAAGTCCTGTGGGTCCCTCTGGATCAGATGTGTGGGAAGCCGACACTCTAACTAACCTACTACTGAGGGCTCTAATTCCATTCATAACGACGCCTGCCTCCGGCAACTGGATCAATGCCAGAAGGCTTTTTGGACTCAACAAAAAAACACAGAAAATGTAGCGGAACACACATGGGTTGCACATAGAGGCTGGTCCCTTTGGCACCAGAATTATTTACGATGTGGACGAGGTGCTTCAAAATGTTTTTGCATTGCAAGTGGTATATCAGATCCACTAAATCCAGGCCACCCAATCAGCAGAGATGGAGCCAGCCAGGCCTGCCAAGCCTGTAGGAGCCCCGGTCTGGCTCTATGCGGCCACCTCCCATGCCACCATCCTGACTCTGGGTTGCTGACCCTTTGACAGCAACTTCAGACCGTGGACCAACACTGCCCGGACCCCTTTTACAGAAGGATATAGCGTGCAATGACCCCGAAGACTTCTTTAATCACTTTGAACGCATTTCTATCTTGTCCGATTGGGAAAAGACAAGCTGGCCCTACTATGTTGCACTGTTAACGCACTGGGGAACTCAGTTGTCTGTTGGGTACCCCATTCCAGCTGAGATAGCAAACATGATATCTCAAAGCTAGGTATCTTGGAACCATTTATTTTCTGGGATTGTCTATTTCTCCCCTGAACCTTAGGTTTCTTTACTATTTTGGAGTGATTATTAAGTTCCATAAGATCAAGTCTTTATTTTATTTATTTGTATTTATTGTATTTGTTGTTTGTTTGTTAGGCGCTTACACAGGAAATCAATTCTGTTTCAAAGCACCCACAGGGTAGCAGGGAGGGGAACATGGGATAGCAGTACAATTAAATACAAATAAAATAGAGTGGGGGAAGAGATGGCCAAACCTAATATGCCTTGTGAGTATTCAGAACGTGCAAGTGCAGCAAGGAAGAGGGTATTGGGGTAGGTGCTGTGGTGTCCATGCTCCAGGGTGAGCCACGTATGAAGTGCCGGGAAGGTAAGTGCTATGCGGCAAGGAGTCACTTTGGGTGGAAAGTGCAAATTACCAGTGCAGAGGGTGTGCTGAGGCAAGTGCTGAAGGAAGACAGAAGCTGGGGAGATTGGGTGTGAAAGGCCCTGAGGATGCAGAAGGGTCCAAGACACTAATCACAGCAACTGGGAGATTAGCTGAGGAAGGAAGAAGGGAAGGAGGAGGAAAAGAGGAGAGTCTTGAGGTGCTCTCGGAACTTAAGAAGGTGCTGCTCAAGATGCAGAGGGACAGGGAGGCTGTTCCAAACGAGGGATCAGCTGAGGAAGGCGAGCGGCCTCCTGCTCTCTCTTTAGAGAAGCGCTTTACACACAGAGATTTGGTGCCAGAGGAGCTTAGAGGTCTAGAAGGAGAGTATTTGGTAAGAGAGAGTTGCAGATAGTGTGGCCCCAACCCCAGACAGCCTGGTGGATGATGCAGAGGGATTTGAATTTGATATGTGCAGCAACCGGGAGCCAGTGGAGGCTTTTTAGGGCAGGAGAGATGCAGTTCCCTGGCTTAAGGCCAAGGATAAGTCTTGCTGCTCTATTCTGGATTATCTGAAGTGGCTGCAGAGTGGAAGAAGGTAGATTGAGGAGGAGGCTGTTGCAATAGTCAAGCCTAGAGAGAACCAGGGCTCGCGAAACATTGAGCTTCTGGGTGAAGTGAGAAATGGGAGAATTCCTTTGAGAAGGAATAGTTGGAAGTGGGACTTCTTGGGAATGTCCTACGTGTGAGGGAGAAAGGAGAGAGAGGAGTCAAAGATGACTTCAAGGTTTCTGGCTTCAGTAGAAGGAGCAGGGGGAGAGGACAAGGTGGGAGGCAAGGGAGAAGGAAAGAAGGAGGGTGTAGGGGTTCCAATCGGAAGGATCTCCGTTTTGCTGGCATTGAGGCAGAGATTGTTGGAAGTGCATTAGGCCTGGATGGCAGATAGGCAGTCAGGGATGAAGGACGTTGTGAGTGAGTCAACAGGAAGTCTGAAAAAGAGTTGAGTGTCGTCTGCAGAACACTGGACATTGGGGGAGAAGGAGGAGATGAAGCATGCCAGCTGAGCAAGGTTAGATGTTAAAGAGCTAGGGGGAGAGGATAGATCCCTGGGGGACACCATAGGTGGAGAAGGAAGTAGGAGAGGAGAAGGTGCCCAGGATGGCATGGGAAGAGTGGTCAGTTAAGAAAGAGGTCAGCCATTCCAGTGCCCGTTGCGAGATACCTAGGGTATCATGGAGCCTTTGTATGAGGATGGAATGGCTGACAGTGTCAAAGGCAGAAGAGAGATCAAGTAGAATGAGGACAGCTGGGGAGTTGTAGAATGAGGACAGCTGGGGAGTTGGAGTCCAGTGATGCGAGCAGTTCTTCACAGGTGTTCAGAAGAGCAGTTTCTGTGCCTCTGGATGCTCAGAATCCAGATTGATGATCGCGGAGACCACAAACAAGTTCAGTGTGCGATTTGAG
Source organism: Ambystoma mexicanum (assembly GCF_040938575.1). Classification (NCBI taxonomy): domain Eukaryota; kingdom Metazoa; phylum Chordata; class Amphibia; order Caudata; family Ambystomatidae; genus Ambystoma; species Ambystoma mexicanum. Next base: position 1,305,628,408 of record NC_090932.1, read on the forward strand.
TTGGGGCAAGGCCAGCTTCTCCAGCAGTATCCTCAGGAAGGGGGGGTGACTGAAAAGGGGTGGTAGTTGGATGGACAGGTAAGGCCCTTTTCTTGGCACTGATGGCGATCTGTATTGCCTTTGGAGCAGGCGTCAGGCCAGTTTGTCATAGGGTGAGCCTGAGGTTTCCCACTTCCGTTCTGCTGCACTGCACCTTTGTTTCAGGGCTGCAAGTTTGGAGTCATAACAGGTGTTGCGCATAGAGGCAGGTTTCAGGCGGATCCTCATGACTGGGGCAAGGATGCCAAGGGTATTGGTGATTGATGAGTGAAGATTGCTCAGAGCAGAGTCTGTGGTGGAGTCTGCGATAAGGGGGCAAAGGAGGATGAAGGTAGAAACAAAGGCAGCAGCTGACACTCGTTTCATCGGGCGAAGGTTCGAGAACGAGTTTAGCAGGGCTTTTGTGGCTGTGGTAGGAGGGCTGAAGGGATCCAGGTGGGAGGAGAGAAGAGCATGGTCTGACCAGGAGAGAGGGGTGACCAGAGGGGGAGCGAGCAAGAGGTTGGAATGGATGATGGCTTCCAGGATGTGTCCAGTTGAGTGGGTCAGACCGGAAGGGAGAGGGGAGGGGGGGGAGGAGGGGGGGAGAAGAGCGTGTCCAATTGGATGTTGAAGTCACCCAAGAGGAGGAGGTTGGAAGTGGATGAAAGTAAGGAGTTGCCGAAATCAGCCCACTCAGAGAGGAACAGGGTGGTAGCACCTGGAGGCAGGTAGATGGTAGCAATGGCCAAGTGGATGAGGGAGAGATGACCAACTTGCAGATCAGGCTCTTGAAGGAAGTATAGAGTTGGGTGGGTACGATGGAAGAAGGAACCCACTCCGGATAGATTAAGGCAACCCCACCGCTAGCATAGTGAGGTTGAGGCCTGGAAATTAGCTTGAAGCTGACAGGGAGGAGGGAGTCAAAAGCAGTGACTGAGCTGGCATTGAACCAAGTCTCGGTGAGAGCGACGAAGTCGAGGTCAGTGTCTTCCAGAAGGAGGCAGATGCCAGCAGGGTGTTTGTTGGCAGAGCGGGTGTTAAGAGTTACCAGGTGGAGGCGGTCTCTGCATTTGAAGGCTTTCTGCAGAGGAGTACAGGGGCGTGGTACTACGGTCAGAGGTGGAGGGACAGTGAGAGTGATGATGGGAGAGGCAGCAGAAAGAAAGAAGTAAATTAGGGAAGGCAGGATCCGGTCAAAGAGAACGAGGTTGGTTTGAGGACACAGAGCCAGGATAGTGCCAGTGTGGTAGACATCAACGATGCAGCTTGAGGATGAGAAGGCAGCCAAGAGGACTTCCCACTTGATCCCACCGTTAATGGGAGAGGACGTGAAAGGGGAGAGAGTAGTGATGATATGAGGAGTCCAAAGATCTGGAGAGCAGACAGAGAAGAGGATATCCGTGAAGACCTCTCTGAATGTTGCGCTGACGTAGGTGTCTGTGATGGGAAGGCCAGGGTTTGCACGCAAGATGTCTTTTTTGTGTTTTTTCATTCCGGATGTAGTGAGAGAGGGGGAATAGGAGATACAGTAGCAATTAGAGAAGATAGGAGAAATGGTGAGTGCCATTGGGGTGACGGAAGGAGGTTGAAAGGAGAGAGATGACTGCACTGCACAGTTCTGACCTAAACTCACCGGTGGCCTGGCAGCACAATGCAATGCAAATTAGGATGTAAATACACACAGATAAATTCGATTTTTAATGAAAGGCCACAAATGCAATGCAAATGAGAGTGCAGGATGTAAATACACACAGCTAAAATCAACTTTCTATGAAAGGCCACACACGCAATGCAAATTAGGGTGCAGGATGTAAATGCACACAGCTAAAATTCAATTTTCAATGAAAAGCCACAAATGCAGAGAAGTTAGGGTGCAGGATGTAAATAGACACAGCTAAAATCAACTTTCAATGAAAGGACACAAATGCGATGCAACATAGGGCGCAGGATGTAAATACACACAGCTAAAATCAACTTTCAATGAAAGGCCACACACGCAATGCAAATTAGGGTGCAGGATGTAAATGCACACAGCTAAAATTCAATTTGCAATGAAAAGCCACAAATGCAGAGAAGTTAGGGTGCAGGATGTAAATAGACACAGCTAAAATCAACTTTCAATGAAAGGCCACAGATGCAATGCAAATTAGGGTGCAGGATGTAAATACACACAGCTAAAATCAACTTTCAATGAAAGGCCACAAATGCAATGCAAATTAGGGTGCAGTATGTAAAAACACACAGCTAAATTCGATTTTGTGCAGAGGGCAGAGAGAGAGAGAACAGAAAGGTGAAGAGGATGAGCAAAGTGAGGTATGCAAAGATATAGATCAGGCTGCTAGTGGAGGAGGCACAGGTATAGATCAACTACCACTCACTGGAGACTCAATAGTTCGTAGGGGTTCAGGCCCAAGTCCATGCGAGAGCGGGCTGTGCCCAGCAGGCTGCAGCATAGTTTCTGGTAGGGGCGGGACGCGTGGGGGCCCTCCCAGGCTCAGATAGGGCCTTAGCTGCGGGCCTTGACTAGAGAGGCCGACTTCCGCCTTCCGATGCCTCCGATTGGCTAAAGGCAGAGAGGCAGCCAATCAAGAAGGGGCAGCAGGCTGGCAATGGGTGGTGGCTCCTAACCCCAGGAAGGGTCGGCCATCCTAGAGTGTGACTGGCCCGGCAGTGATGAATAGCCAAATGGCCACAGCCAGGGGTGTAGCTCAAAAATGATGCGGCCCCACAAGTGAGCTTGTAGATGTCCATGAGTAGCGCTTCTTCAAAACAATTGAGCATGACATGCGCTCGCCGAAAATATTTGCAAATACAATGCAGCAGTAATTGGCCCACCAGGGGCTACTTTAGAAGCAAGATGTGCAGTGTACAAATGGCTTTTTTGTACCATTTTCAGAAACAACCGGAAATGCAGCTCCTCCCAGATGAAACACTAAGGCAGATGTTTTGCCACATTAATATGTTGGTGGACAAATGATTGGGAAGAAAGTCCCTACCAGAAGTGAAAAACACTTTTGTCTTGGAGCAATTCATCACTTCCCTTCCCCCCCCCTTGCAGTATCGGGTCAGCCAGATCTATTAGCTGGGCATGGAGCTAGCCATCCAGAAAGCTATGGATAGGGGCTGCGGGAACAGTGGAGGAGGTCCAGAAAACCTGAGATACCGCCCAGGAAAGTAAGCCAGTTGTACCAAGCTGGCGGGAAATAGCACAGGGCCAGAGAATTCTGATGCTGCCCCAAAACAGCTTGGAGGGGATGAAGAGATCTAAAATGAGTAGGGAGGTGAAAAAGCCAGTGATTACATTAACTACATTAACACCCGTGGTAGCCACCAGCAAAGCTGCCATAGAAACAAGGCTAAGCCCACCTGCTACGCTAGAATGTTCTATTAAATGGAGTTATGACTGTGGGGAACCTATACACATGACTCACCCAAGTCCTACTCTATCTCCTCTGGAACCGATGGCACAAGTTGTTGTGTTCCTGAGGAGGTGGTGAGGCCGAGACCAGCTTGGTTGCTAATGCTGGAAAATCATTAGGATGAGGGAACAGAAATGTTTTCCCAAGCACACCCTGGTTGGGCCTACCAATTGTCAATCAAAATCAGAGGTGAAGAGCTAATGGCAATGTTGCATTCTGGGAGTTGTCATTCGGTCATCTAAGTATACATGGAATTCCTCGAAGATGTAAACCCATATAGACTTTTACTGATCATCTGTGTGCACGGAGAATGTGACTCCTATCCAAAGGCCTGGGTAACATTTCAAATAAGAAGAGAGACTTGCGCTGCTGAGTTGGCTGTCATGTTCAGGTTACCGTAGAAAGTGATCTTTCAGGGCAGACCTCACACAATTTGACCAATGGTTTAGAGTGGCAGAAACCAAGTCGTTTAGAGGTTCCTGGTAGAAGATGGCTGGTTGGTTTGGTGAACCCTCTTCGGTTTTGGAGTGGCTCCAAAACTTTGTAGAACAGAACACCTTGCGCCCTGACCCACTTGAATAAGCTTATTTCATCCAAATAAGCGTATTCTTTAGAAGAGGGGGAGATAAATGACCAGTCCCCTGCCTAATCTTGGATGGTGGTCGAAAGGTCAGTATGATGCTACCAGCTACAGCATCCTGGGCTCGGAGGAAGTATACGAGGGACCCCAAGACCACTCGATTGATAGTCCCCAACATTAGGCAGGGGACTTTGTGGTTGAGATTGAGGTTGATGTAGGAGTGGTCCTATGTTCCCCCCATGACAATGCCACAACTGCAATGTTGGGATACAGTTTTATAGCCTGTTGGTGGTGATTGGTTGAGCGGGAAATAGTCCATATGTTGAATCTGTTAACACTTTGGGAATGGGTAAGGTGCACTGTCAGGTTTTCAGGTTGTCAGCCCGCCCCCTGCTGGTTCCTTACAGACCGCCTTTTCAAAATCAGAGCTTGGGACAAAGAAACCACATTCTGGCCATTTCCCCCAGGCAACAGTGTCATTGGTAGCTTGCGGTTGGGGTAACTTTGGCTATTCTCGGCCAAAAATGTTGAAATGTTTGACACCAGTTGGGGCAAGCGACTGTAGGTGAGGTTATGGTGGGTCCAGGAAGGTTCTACTGCATTGAGGGCTCATTGAGATGCAGAAATGTGTAACTACACCAGCGTCATGTTGGTCCCACACTGCAAATTATTCAGGTTCCTGATTTCGAGCCAGCGGCAAGGGAACCAAGCAGAACATATTAGAGGGAGAGTCACAGGAAGCCAGACATTAGTACACACATGGGTAAGGCACATGGAGCACGCCCCATAAAACCTAGCGAAAAGGTCTTCTGCCACAAATGTCATCCTCACCTTCCAACATATGTACTTAAAGCAACTCACAGTGAATTAACACAATTGAGGTTATTCTTAGAACAGAGAAGTCTTGACCCTCTTCTTAAAAATCAAGGGATCCTCAATATTGTGAAATTATGTAAATTGGGAATTCAACGAAGTTGTGGGCCTTAATGGAAAAGGCCCAACTATCCTTCCAGACCTTCTATGAAGGGGTAACCATAGTTACTTCACCGTGAGTGGCTTTGGTTCCCTGTCTTTGCTCTGGTGACATGTACTGTGTCGGCCTTTGCTGCAAAGTAAATGCCACAGAGCACTTCCCTGTGGTGCCCCGTCCCTCCCTGACCTGCTTCCTTGAAGGAGTCCATATCTACACCCTGCCTTTTACCCACACTACCACACTTAGCTGTGCCTGCAATTGTCATCCTGGGGATCCGTGATGCACCGCTTCTGCCTTTGCATCATGTTAACTACTCAAGATGCAAAGTTGTGTAGTAGAAATCCATGCTGCAAAGGTGGGGTGGGTAAGACAGGTCACCCTCCAGGATCCAAGTATTTGCTCCGGTGATATTTACAGTACGATCCTTTCCCATGCAGCAAATGTCACTGAACCCTTTCCCTCACTGCCCGCTACCTGCCCCCCCTACCGGACTGGCTTTACTCCCCTCCTTACTCGCACCCTTACCTGTGCCTGAAGTCACTGTTCCAGGTGTGCCGCGCTGCTTTGCATCCCCTTCTTCTTCGCAGCCTTGTGCCCCATCACCTCTTACCGCCACCCCAACCTACCTTCTTGACATGGCCCCGGAATGCCCAGCTTACCTGAGCTGCCTATGCATCGCAGTAACTACCCACGAAGCAAATGCGTTGTGGTAAAGACACACACTGCAATGGTGGCACAGGTAAGACAGATCATCCTCCATTTCACGTGGCCCCTCACCAGAAAAATTCCCAACACCTAGAAGTCCCTGGACGGTGCCTTCTAAATGTACTGACCTCAAAGCACTAGATTCAGAGAGTAGCTAGACTGCGAGCCACTTGAACATAGTGAGGGAAAGAGTAAGATCCAGAAGGCTGTGAAAGTGTAGTTGTGAGTTTATGGTTATTGCATCAAATTCCTTGCATCGACATGCATTTGCATCACATTTTTTCCATCTAAAAAATTTGCATCGAATGCATTTTTTTTTCTTTTTGTTTTTTTTTTTGGGGGAGGCAACGTCTGTTTTTTCCCCTTTATAATGCACCTAAACAAAAATGATTAACCCTTTACCCCCCAAAAATATGCTTTCGATGGACATTTTTTAGATGGAACATTTTCGATGGAATGGCATTAGATGCAATGACCAGATACTGTGTTTTGAGCATAGGTGAAGTCAGTTGGTGACAAAACCTACCAAATCCAAGTTTGAAGTTTTTTATGGCACTCTCAAAATCCCTTTCTTCATATGTAGGTTACATCCAATCTGACTCATTGACATTTTCTCAGAAAGCAACTATCTGGTCTTTCTGGGTATTTACTATTCCAAAGCAGGGAATATCACTGCATGAATATATTTTGAAAGACAAATTAGAAAAATTAAGGATAGCCACTGATTGACCATCCAACTGAAGGGCCTTGGTGAGTTGGTGACCTCCAAAGCAAGATGGTCCTGACCGTAGATTTCGAGCAGTCACCCTAGATGTAGAAACCAGCAGCTGACCACAGATGGCCAGCAGGAGTATACAAGACTGCTACCACAGCTGAGATCGTTTTGTTTGCTCTGTATCTTCATGGGATGTTATGTCCCCTTTATCCTGTTTCTTGCTTAGTATTTACATTTGATTGATTACTGTCTGCTATGTGTATACTTTTGTGTGTGCTCTTATGTGCTGTCGTTTCCCATTAACCATATGTCCCAGTGTCCTTCTCACACCTTTAAGGTTTGCTTCTTCTGTGTATTTCCCCTCCTCTGTTTCATGACCCGCTGTTCCCCTCTCCCACAGTCCTGCGAATGTAAATGCTGCTGTAACTTAGTGTGAGTGTTCACTCTTGACCTTCTTCCAGCTTCTTTGCCTGCTAAACTTTTGCGTCAATGGAGTCCTGGAGAAGGATATGCAGCAAGTCCTGGCTCAGAAGATTGGCAGTGAAGAGTTACCCATGATGCACTGGGCAGAGGTGCGCAGGGCTGTCAAATCTCTCCTCCGATTTGGGCGCAATGCTAGAGGAATGGACACTCTCGCCTTCTTCCATTCCTCTGTCTCTGAGGTAATTATAACTTGGCGCAGCGTTTCCCAGATATGTGACATATCCTTTGTGTACAGACCAAGTGGAAGATCTTTGAGGACAAAGGCATGGGGAGAGCACCAGTCATAAAAACAGCAAATATGCAATGGGAAAGCCAAGCGGGAGGTGCACTGGGCAAGCATAAAGCATTCTTAGCCTCAGCCTGCGTCACATATAGATAGAAAATTGAATGTTAGCATGTGCCACACTTAGATGGAATTCTTAGCCTCAGCCTACGCCGCATCTAGATAGAAATTTGAATTTTAACATGTGCCACACTTAGATGGAATTCTTAGCCTCAGCCTGCGTCCAATCTAGATAGAAATTTGAATGTTAACATGTGCCACACTTAGATGGAATTCTTAACCTAAGCCTACGTCGCATCTAGATAGAATTGTGAATGTTAGCATATGCCACACCTAGATGGAACTTGAATGTTAGCATGTGCCACACTTAGATGGAATTCTTAACCTAAGCCTACGCCACATCTAGATAGAAATTTGAGTTTTAGCATGTGCCACATTTAGATGGAATTCTTAGCCTCAGCCTGCGTCACATAGAGATAGAAAATTGAAAGTTGGCATGCTCCACACTTAGATGGAATTCTTAACTTTAGCCTACATCGCATCTAGATAGAAATTTGAATGTTAGCATGTGCCACACTTAGATGGAATTCTTAACTTTAGCCTACGTCGCATCTAGATAGAAACTGAATGTTAGCATGCGTCACACTTAGTCAGAATTCCTAGCTTTGGCCTGTCTCGCATCTAGATAGAATTGTGAATGTTAGCATGTGCCACACCTAGATGGAACTTGAATGTTAGCATGTGCCACACTTAGATGGAATTCTTAACTTTAGCCTACATCGCATCTAGGTAGAAATTTGAATGTTAGCATGTGCCACACTTAGATGGAATTCTTAACTTTAGCCTACGTCGCATCTAGATAGAAACTGAATGTTAGCATGCGTCACACTTAGTCAGAATTCCTAGCTTTGGCCTGCCTCGCATCTAGATAGAATTGTGAATGTTGGCATGTGCCACACCTAGAATTAAGAACATTATCTTGCCCCACATCTAGATAATTATTGGGAAGGTTAGCGAGTGCCACACTTGGACGGAATATGTAGCTTAGCAAGTACTACACTTAGACAGAACTGTGAATGTTAGCATGTTAAATGTCATATAACCCACTAACCAATATAAGCTCAAACTCTCTGCATACGTATCGCTCTCCAAAAACTCACACAACCATCTCTCGCACAACAAGCCGCACGCACTTCACCACACTGCAACAACACATAAGCCACACCTACAGCACACGCGGACTGACTCCGATACTCGCACCAAAGCTCAGCACCCGGTGTCTACCGAGATGAAGCCGCCAACAGTACACCACTCCTCCCACTATCCTACTCCCTCTTCACCTTACTAACCCATCCCACCTTCTCGTTTGCAGATCCACCAGAGCGCCTGGGGACCAATTCCGTTGGTGACGGTGCGCTATATAAGTACCTTTAACATAACATAACATAACATAAAGAGAGAAGGCAAACAGAACGCTTGGGGAGACAACAGGGATATGGAAAGAGCAAATGCAGCACTGTACCAGGCCTGCAGGGGGTGCAAAGTGTGCAGGAATACCAGATCGCCGTGGCAACAACAACGTATTAACTGGCAGCATGCACAATAAGAAGCGTGCAAGATTGAAACCAGGTAGCACGACACATACTGTAAATCATTAGTTATGGCTGTTCTTTTTTGATATCATGTGATTTAAACAAAGTGTCAATGGTAGCGGAAGTGGCATCGTTCATCCAATGGTGTCCCATGACATGTGATTGGAAGTGGCATCACTGAAGTACAGCAATAAATCCTGCCAGACACATACATTCATAACATAACTCCTTTCTAAAGTAGCCAACCATATATTAACTAGTGCATTGGGTTGAGACCCAGCAGAGCCATCATAGGTCAGGGGCACTGCCCCCATATGCCAGCGTGGTATCATATGGATAAGTACTGCCGTTGTATGGCAATGCCTCACGCCTTAGTTATATAGTCAATAGTTATATCATCAAGCATTACCCAGTCTCCCAGGTATTCTCATAATATGCCAAGTCGGGTTCCCGTAGACGGGTGCAGCCTGACTTGCACCACACGCCTCTGTTAACTAAGGAGCTGTGCCCCAGTGTCAGCAGCTAGATGAGGTTTGTGTGTGCAGTGTTTCTCAGCCAATAATGGTGCTACAAAGTTAACATAAGTCACACACCTTCAGTCTTAATAAACATAATACCATTCTTTTGTAGTGCTTCATGGAAGACTACTACCAATTCTAAGCACTGAAATAACAGATGCCGTTAGCATCCAAAATGTTTCCGATGTTATAGAATGAAAGTATAGTGAAAGGTTCCTTGGCACTTTACTGCAGAACAAGAGGGAAGGAAAACAGTGTGTCAAGATGTAAATATCACGGAAGGTTTTAATGGCTCACTTGGAAAGGCAGGCCGGCAGGAGAGAGTCACTGGAAAAGGAAGAGAATTCCGCGGACAATGGGTCGGGACAGAAAAAGAGGATCCACCAAGCGTGTCCCTCCAAAATCTAGAAACCTTCAACAAAGCTAAGAGATGGCTCTAATCTAAAAGCTCCAGGGGGACAATAGTGCAAAAGCTTGGGTGCTAATAGAGGGGGCCATTACTGTAACAGCACCGGCAGGCCCTGCACAAGACCTTGAACTGGTTCTTGCTTGGAAACGAGCAGTGACTGATGCTGGAAAAGCGGGAGGGTCCAGTCAGAATGTGAGCAGCCGCATTTAGAACCATCTGTAATCGCCCTGTGTGATGATTGGGTCAGCCCTGGTAGAGGCTGTTGCAGTAGTCCACGCGAGTTCATAGTAGGGGAAGGGCTAAGGCTCCATCGTGTGACTGCACCTTGTGCTCATATGTCTGGGGCAGGCACTTAACTCACTGAACTATCCCACCAATTGGTGTGGGAAGCTGAATGATTTCCTCAAAGCATGGTTTTATATGTAGACTTGTTCTTTAAGTGTAAGAATTTGTAATAATTTGTATTGACCATTTCTTATTGTACGCTCTCAAAAATGATACTGATCTTTCTTTTCAAGAATAGGTACACTTACTAAATTAATATTTAATAGGAATACATGGCAGACATATCAAGCTACCCATGTGAAGTGTGCAAAGTTCATACATTTTTTTTCTAAAATATAAATGCACAGCTATAAGGCATAGAAAGTAAAAAATAAAACGGGCTTGTGATAACAGCAAATTCCTTTGTGGATACAGTTTAAATCAATGATGAACTGATTTGCGGCATGTAAAAACTATATTAGACCCTGATAACAGCAGATCAAGTTTATTTTCCTGTGTATATCTCTTTATTTAAGGAAAACCCCATTATCTAGGGCGCTGTACGCCTGCTCCCGATGATTGCTTTGTTCGTTTTTCATGTTGGTCCCCTCTGCTCCACACCATACACTATGATGATTTGGTTCAGAGGGATTGCTCCCCAGTTTTGCTATCATGTATTCCATGGGCCTGCCACCCTCAGCTCTCCAGATGTTTTGGACTACAACTCACAGTATTCCCCACCATTGACTATACTGGCTAGGGATGATGGGGTGTGTAGTCCAGAATATATTGTGATTGAAAGGTGGCAGACCCTTGCCCTATCCCTACTGTTTAGGGCTAGGTTTCTCAGGAGTTTCATTAGCGTAATCCCATTTCCCATTAGTAACCCAAGTTGATCACTGGTGTGACCCTGCTACCTACTGTTTTACGAATTACTTATACCTGATTGAGGCCCAGCCATGTGATTCAATTGCATCTTATTAGCAACTCCCGGGTGTTGTAAGAGGTGAGAGGTGACGAAGAAGGAGTGGCAGGAGAAGGAAGGAGGTTTATAAGACCGGGCAGGCGCCGGTCGAGAAGGAGAAGAGTAGGTTGAGAACCGTGGGCCATGATAGTATCGTTGTGATAGATATTAATGATACACCTAAAGGATGACAAGTATGCCAGGAGTAAATCCCACCTAGTTCCACCATTAATGGGTGAGGAGGAGCATGGGGAGAAAGTGGCGACAAGGTTGGAGGGTACATAGGTCAGGAGAGGGTACCCGGAAGATGATGTCCATAATAGTCTGCCTGGAAATGGGGTTGACGTAGGTGTCAGCAATGGGTAGGCCTTGATAGAGTCCAGGAGAGCTTTTTCCAGCTTTCTTCTTCCAGACTTCGTCAGAGAGGTAGGATAGGTGATAGAATAGCAGTTGGAATAGATAGGAGAGATAGAGAGTGCCATGGGCGTAGTGGAGAGGAGAGAGAGATAAACAGGAGAGCTGCACAATGCACAGAGAACTCACCAAGCGGCCTAGCAGCCAGGCAGGTACATTGGAGGCGGTGTGCCATGGAAGACCATCGGTGCATAGATCCTAAATTCGAATTTCCAAAAAAGCATGAAATGCCACACAAAATGGAGGATGCACAGATTTTAAAAGCACACCTAAGTTCGAATTTCCTTAAAAGCACAAACAGCGCAAAATGTAGGATGAACAGATTTAAAAGCAAACCTTAATTCGGATTTCCCAAAAAGCACAAAATACAGCACAACATGGAGGATGCACAGATTTAAAAGCACACCTGGTACACCTTTTTAAGTACACTAGAGTGCACAAGTTTTTTTTTTTAAAACACGACTTATTTGAGCACTAGAAGGCAGCAGAACAGTTAGAGGAGCAAAGCGGCATACATCCAGATGCGAATCTCCTAGGATAAATTGCTAATGCAAGGCCAGGCTCATAGTTAGGAGGGAAGATAATAACATACTTGGAGAAAAGGCAGTAGATTCATGGCTGGGACTACAAACAGAAATAGCAGAATATCTGCATCAGCAGAGAGGAAATTTAAAGGGCAATGCGGCATAAGGGTGAGTTTTTGTATAAACCCTTGGCGAGGGTGAAGAGCCAAATGAACAACATAGTGGGCTAAACATTGTGAAATTAGTAAAGGGAAGAAAGAAAGTCTGCATTGCATTCGTTGGCATGCTGGCGATCATGGAAGCGGATCAGAAGTATGAGGGAGATTAAAAGTCTCTTTTATCCCGAGGCAGATCAGGAGATGTGGAGGCCAAGAGAATGTGGTGGCAACAAGAGGAGGGAGCAGCCCACGATGCAGGATGTTGAGGGCTTACCGGTGGATGCAGGGCAGGCTGCGGCAAGATGACAAGTCTGTGTAGTGGCAGGCGGCGGGGGCCCTTGCAGCCCTCTGTTATAGAGTTAATATGGCAATGTGTGTGGAATGTAGATTATAGAATTATCACCATGCGTATGGTGATTCCAGAAGAGGTTTTGCTGAAGGAGTCTGCCGCAGTGTACGATTCGGGGGCTCTCTATCAATAAATTATATAAAGGCTCATAACGTGTCATGGCAATTTACTACACCCTCCCAGGCAGGGACAAGACTAGACGGGGCAGAGCCACGGCCCTATGAGGCAGGCTCCCTGGTTGATCTGCAAGTAGCAAGGCCTGCCCAAACCAGGCCCCGTGAAGCAGGACCCTGGAGGCAACAGAGATAAGGAAGTGACTTCAAAGAAGAGGCAGCAGTCATTATTAAATTGAGCAGGCCTCTGTGTGGGCCAATGCAGGGCAATGGCCACAAAGGAGAGGGAGGCCTCGTGGGATGCAAGGAGGAACCGAGGTGCACCACAGGCCCATGTGGCCTATCCCCACAAATGTAGTGCAGCGATTTTTCTCTTTTTAAAAAATAAATTTAAAGGTGAAATTCAAGTTAAAAAGGCAGTCGAGGTCAGCCAGGTGCAGGCAAACACACAGTTACCATGGCCAGATGGAATGTGGCCTTGTGGCTGTAGAAGTCGATAAAATGGTGTTACTGGCAGCTCCGACAATCTTTAGCCTGCAGTGAAAGCCAGACAGGGAGACCCTGGGCCTTATGAGGAGGGCCTTGTTTGGGGGGGCGGCTGAGCCTGCCAGCTCCCTGGTTGGTTTGCAAGTAGCAAGGCCTGCCCAATCAGGCTCTGTGAAGCGGGTGCCTGGAAGCAACAGAGATGTTGGGCAAATTCTTGAAATAGAAAGGGCTCATCAAACCGTGGCTTTAAAGCTTGCTGATGGTTAATCAGTGGTCGAAGTGTACGAAAAGAAGTAGCAGAACCATGTTCCCTACTGGCCTGCACCGCTCCCCATCGCCGCGCCCGCTCCCCTGCTCAATAAAAAAAATAAAAAACACATGTGCCTGCTCTTTAAGGAAACGTCCTGGTCAGTGCACTGAAAATGCAAGTTTCAACATCTTCCTACACTTTTATTTTAAAACGAAACCGTTCCGGAAGGGTTTCTTTTTAAAATAAAAGTCTAGGAACAGTAAAACATAATTAAAAGAAGTAGAGGGGCACCGCTCACGCCCACTTCGACCACTGTGGTTAATGCACACAATCCTTTATTATTCGATTCATGGGATTTTATTGGGAAGGAGATGCTGCTTGAAAAGGCAAGAAACTTAACAGGTCACCTGGGAAGAGGCAACATGCCAATATCACATTGGTTGATATCATTGGCAAACTTCTAGTATATAAGGGAAGAAGAAACTGTGTGGCTTGTATGAGGCAGGCAAGGGATAACAGCTTGAAGTACTTCATGGTATACCCTGCCATTTTGAAGGTGGGAGTGGATGGTTTGACACATACATTCACTTTCCATGAAAAAGTTGAATTATTCCTGAAGGACTTTGAACAACTGGAGTAATCATCCATACTTGCAGTGTTCTTACAGGCTGCTTAGTATCTTATGTGCCTGGAGTATGTGTGTTGTCTCTATCCCTTCATAGAAATCAAATTGCTACATTTTTGGATGCGCCCTTACTCATATGGTCCCCCTAATCTTTTTGACATTTACTGTGTTACTACGCACACTTACTTATGTTGTTTAGGGCCCTGTATGCAAATCCCTCAGCCTGGGTGGCTGTTAATGGTTTACTCTTAAAGATAATACTGCAGTGATGGGCTTCACATTAGGGTTTCCCGCTTTCACCGTATCTATTTCACCTGGCCATGAAGCTTCTGGCTGATGCAATTAACTTATGAAACCATTGCATGCTTAAATGCAAGAAATGTGCCTCCAAGGGCCTGTTATATGTAAATGATTTCCAGGTGATGCTGGCCTCTCCTGAAAGATCTGCACCAACCCTGTTCCACCTGCTTAATGCATTTGGAGGTTAGTTCTTATTTCAAAGCGAATTTGAACAAAATAGAGATGTTCTCAATGTATTGCTCTTGTCGCAGAGTGATCTTTGGTGACCTAATCATCAAGTGAGCAGCGGGAGGCTTTTCCTACCCAGGGACTAGGATCTCACAAGATGCGAAGAGTGTTCTGCATGATAAAACAAAATGAGTCCTGGGCTGTGCAGATTAGACAGCAAATGATGGAACAAGGTGCCTCTTACTCTGAGGGGTAAAATCCTCAGTAAGAATGTGATCCTCCTGCCGAGAGTGCAGTATATCTTCAGCATGGTGCTTCTTGTACTTAACAAAAGCATGAGCAAGTAAATTGAGAAGGTTTTTAGGGAGTTCCTGTGGGAGAGGAAGCATAGAAGGGCATTTCCAACATGGATGTTTCTGAAACGGGTTGCGGATGGAGGTTTTGGATTTCCTAATAATAGAAAGTACCACTTTGCATTCTGTCATCACAGCCTTCATGTGTGGTTTACTGAGAGTTGGCACAAATCGAGGGCATTTGTCCCTTCACCCCAAGGGGGAGCCCCTTCCAGTGAGGTTAGGGAGGTGAGCCCGCTCTGCAACACCCTCCCTAGGGGTCGAGACAAGTGGGACCTCACTGGGACAGACTCCCCCTTAGAGGACAAGGACTCCCATTGCCGTGAGGAACTTCCTACAGTGGCACACCTCATGGCCTGACAAGCTCCACAATACCAAAGCCCTCTGTATATCAAGGCTGGGTCGAAGAAACTCCTCAGAGATATCCTCATCTTATTGGAAATAAACATGTCCCTTTAAATCTAAATATGCAAAACACTGCGACGATTATGTTAAATACCGTACCCTGCAGAGAGACGGGGAGAGAGGGGGACACGTACCCGGCCTAGAGAGTTCCCAGTGCTGCGGAAGGTTGGAAGGAGGCCGAGTAGGCACCAGAGAGGAGAACCGCGAGTTTGAAACTCGCTCGAGAGAAGAAGCTGGAACAGCAAAGGCACAGCACAACACCAGCACCAGAGAACAACAGAGCAGGAGCCCGGTAGTAGAGGCTGACACACCAAAGCCACAGCACAGCCTTGACATGAGAGACTCCAAAGTCATGGTGCAGCCTCGACCATAGAAAGCATCAGGACTGGAACCCGATACGAGAGGCTGAGACGCCAAAGCTCTGCTGCAGCCCCAACTCGAAAACGCCACAGGGCAGTTGCCAGACACAAGAAACTGGGACACCGAAACAGGCATGAAACCCCAGTAACGCCAAATAATGTAAAGGAACACGTTCTGTGACTTGATAAGAGGTCGACAAGGAACAAGGCTGCACAGGACGTCCCTCCTCGAAAGACAAGGTAACAGGGAGTGAGGGGATAATGGGAGACCATAGAGATAATTATATCATGCAGATCACTCATCCCAGTAGAAACGATGAGCAATACATATACTTGAATCTACATTGTTGGAAAAGCGAGAAAGAGGCAAAACAACCTCAAGTCCCTGCACTTAAATTATCAGGAAGACAGAAATAGAGACACGAAGAATCTAAATGTTAAAGTGTAAAAATGATGAATAACAATACCCTGGGATAAGGGGAAGCCCATAAGGTATTTCATATCAGAAGAAGAGGATGTCGGAAGGAATGAACATTGTGAATCAGAAAATATACCAGAGAATCAAATAAATAAGTCAGCGGGACAAAGCAAGTTGCGTTCTACTTCACTCAGACAGAAAGGCCACCTAAAGAATAGTATCCTTCTAGGATACGCCAGAAGTAATAATAAAGAATATGTATCTTGGAAAAGAAGCCCCAAAAGGGGATACCAAGGAGAAAGGAAAGATACAGAACGTAACAGAAGAGTTACGGAGACCAATGAAAGAACTCACAAGAGACTTTCCGAAAATGTAATATCAATAAACAAGTCTACAGATTGGTATTAAAAATCCCTGCAAGGAGAAGGGAGTCCTTCTCCACACATATGCCTGTTTTCCTAGTGGTAGGATCAGATAGGATAATTTTGGACTACAGGTTATTTCTTTTGGACATTCACGACTGACTGACAAGCACTTTATTTAGAAAATATCAGCGATCACCCATAGAGAAAGGGTGAGATAGGCATTTTTTCTTTATTTAATACATATGAATGAATCATGTCTTCACAGAGTCTGTGTCCTTCTTCTAACTCGCCACAGCGTTGTAGAGTCTAGACTTTGATAGGTCGAGATTGAAGAAAGTAGAGTTTCCAAGATGAATGGGTTCCAGTCAATAGATAAGTGTTCCAAGCAAGCACATTCCATGAGACTCTGTGTGCATATGATCTCAGAATATACGTGTGCAGTTCAGGATATGGGACAACACGCACTTCTATGTGAGTTTAGTTCATTGTGGGGGGAATCTTGCACTTCAGATACAAAACAAAAGGCAGGAATACTTGATTGGACAACTCTATACTGTCATTTGAGACACAGCATTTCAAATACAGGTTAGTCCAGACAGATCTGCACAGACTTCAGAATCTATCTGACCTGTCTACGAGGTTGGTCACAGTATTGACTATAACATTCCATGACGCCCCACATTTGTGTAGTCCCTGCTTGGCAGATCTCTTATCAGACTTTTCAATGCATAGGACAATGGCTGGAGGGAGTCCAACAGAGATATGAAGAGGAACCTGGAACGAATATTGACATGAAGTGCTGGTCTGATGCATGTGCCAATATGAAATGTATGAACACAGACTCTGAGGCTGACCCAACAGAACGGGTTGTCACCAAGTGCAGTGTGCTCTGGTGAACATGGTATGGTGCAAGTCGAGTGCCTTGGTCATATGTTGGGCATCCTAAAAAGGGTGCAGATGAGCCTTCATATGTGTTGGGAGTGTGAGCAGCTGGGAGGCTTTTGGAAAGATGTTCTCAATCGTGTTGATTTGAATGGTGGATATGAGTTCCCCAGATTCCCACCGTCGTTGATCGTATGCGTTTTCCCTTCTGTGTTAAGTCTCCCCTATGGAAAAATGATATGGCTGTACCATGCTTTAATCTCCTAAAAGATAGGAAACTTCCATGCGATTAGTAGATTGAAGGCTTGGATTTCCTATCTGATGGCGAAAATATTTGGTACAATAGGAATGCTTCCCAGGTGACATATGACAACATATGTGCCCCCTATAAAATCTTGTACTCTGACTCTCACGCCCCTTTTTGCCATAGTCCATCTACCGAACTCCCTCGAGTCGTATGGTATTTTTGTTTTCATTACAAAGGACCACTTCATTGGTACTCCTATCTCGGCATGGAATGCAGTTTGTTATCCACAGTTCGGAGAAACCATCATGCCTTTTGTGTTGTGTTGGCCACCCTTTTCTTTTGCTGATGGTGGGTTGCAAAAATATGAAATACTTGTGGCCGAGCCACAATGTATATGTAGGTTTCACTCTGCCTTCGATACTGTACAGCGAAACATACTTTGGCACACATTGCTCAACGGGGGTATAACTTTGGGCCTTTTAAAAATAATTATATTGTTGCATTCCAACACCAGAGTTAAAGTAAGGTAATAATTATATTGTTGCATTCCAACACCAGAGTTAAAGTAAGGTGATCTTGGAACGGCAAGGCTACCGATTCCTTGCCCACTTACGTGGGCCTTAAACATGGGTGTATCCTTGCTCCAACTTTATTTAATCTATACCTTGCTGACCTGCTATGTCTGCTTAACTGTAATGAAATCTCCCCTCATAGGCTTGGCATGACACGATTGCAGTGGCCTGGCTGCGCGGAACACCTTGTCTTGCTTGACTAAACTGCCAGAGGCCTCCAGCTGCAACTCAACAAGCTTGATATGTACTCTAAAAATAATGGGCTATCTATCAATGTCAACAGAACGAAGATCGTGGTGTTCGGTCCAACACTCATTGTTCTAGGAAGACTTAAAGGTGGCAGATCGGGGCACAACCACTAGAAATTGTCTCCACTGGTGACTATTTTATTATTATTATTAGAGTTTTTATTGAGTGCAGACCTAGCTTCGAGAAGCAACAGAGTGCTTTACAAACATATATAACCATATACAACAACAGAGCACTTTACAGAGGTATACAACAGTAAAGATGCATAACTGAGCACTTTTCAGAGGTAACCACAGAACAGATATACAGCGGGGGTAGGATACAGAGGGGCACAGAGGTGGGTACAGCTGTACAGGGTGGCAGGGAGAAGTGGGGTAGAAGGCTTCTAGCGAGTCAGGTGGCGCAGGGGGCGACATGATGGGCTACATGTTGAGGAGGAGAGACTCTGTGGGTCTCGAGTTCTTTTCTGAATTGTAGGAGCGGGGGTGAGTCTGATGCTGACGGGGAGGAGGTTCCATAGTCTTGGGGCATAGGCAGAGAAGGCTTGTTTTCGGGTCCTTTCCTTTTTGCAGTGGCAGATCTCGGGTCTGCACAGGTCCTGGCTTCTCGTGGCGCCCTGTCCGCTGGAGATGCTATGTTTCTCCACGAGGTAGCTGGGTGACTTGAGTGCGACTGTCTTATAGATGATGCAGCAAGACCTGAAGGTGATTTGTGCATGCAGTGGGTGAGCCGGTGAAGGTCAATGAGGGCCAGAGTGGTGTGGTCGTATCTGCGTAGACCCTCGATGAGGCGTGTCACTATGTGTAGGTCACTTCTTTGGGGCACAAGGGAAGACGAGAGGAGGCCTTCAAGGAACGCATTGCCCCCAACCAGGTGTAATAGGACCAGTGCTAGAATGGTGGATCTGTTGCAACTGTTACCAACAAACTGTCCTGGACACCCCAGATGGACAAAATTGAGACTAAAGTATGACAAAAACCTGGTGCTATTCTCCAGTTCGCTCAGAATCACAGTGAATACTCCCCAGACTCAGTCTTACAAGTTTACAAATCAAAACATCCTTGTACTGCACAAAAGTCTGGGGCTTTAGACACATTGATACATTTAGAAACTTGAAGGGTTGTGCCTAAATGCTCTGCTAAATGTCCAATCAGCCCCCCCTGCTGAATACATACTCACTGAGCTCGGACTTACTAGCATCCTTGGTCTACGCAAACTGTGATGTAGGCTGTTAAACTCCAAACTGATGAATAGTGCTGAGAACTCTTTTACATTTCATTTCATTTCATTCGCTGGCGACACCGCTGTCAGCGGATTTGGTGGGTCTTGCTGGCAGTTGAGGGCTACAAGCGGGGTATCGACATCTCACGATTGATCCCACCGGCATCTCTTGACCACGCTTCAGGCATGACACATGTCATCTGTTCTCTGGATCATGAGCAAAGAGGGGCTGATTTAGCAACTAAAGCACTTTGCAGGGAGTATCTACTCCACCGTCACAAATGCAGCATTTATCCCGGCTACTTGCTTGACTTCCCCAATCATTTGATTGCTCTTGAATGCACACGATTTGATTTCAACCTGTTTAGCGCCCTAAAGACTATGGGGACCTGGATGGGTTTGGAACAGAACGCAAGATCATTTAGGCTCTGTGGTGTCAGGATGGTGGAGACTACTGAACGTTTTATGCTCATGAAAGTTTGGATACAGTGCGGAAGAGGACGCTAAGGGCTGTTGGTAACTGTGATGCCACAACTGGCTCATTAGGCACCTTGCGGGAAGATTATTTTAGTGGTAATGATTTTGTGTTGCATCACATGACTAAAATGTGGCATCTCATTAAAGAAATTGTAGACCTCTTAATTTTTCAAGTGAGTTGTTCATATGTTTATTCTGATTGTGTAATATTATTTTAAGAAGATCGAGTTATCATGAGATGCTTTTGTATGATACATGTGATTTTATGTTTTGGTGTATAGAAAACCTTAATTGGCTGATTTATACTAAATAAGCATTCTTTAAAAGTCTTTGAGCCTGGGCTTTTATGTGGCATAGACGAAGATATGGTTCTGCCTGGTGGGGGCACAATACGCCTACTTCCCGCACAAGCCAGGTGCTCTGCTACCAGTACAGTGGTGATTTGGCGCAGTATAAAAGCTTCATAAAATAACATAGTATTGTTTGTGTGCTCAATAAAAAAAATAAAAAAATGCTGAAGTCATAACTTGACATAACATTAAAAAGCATAATGGCATTCATGTGTATCAAATAAAACAGTAAACTGCATGATACATAACAAGTATCCTAGCTGCGCACAACCTAACCAAAGCCAATAAATCGGGTCCTGTGAGAAAAATATATAAACCTTGAAATTAACTTTGTATCTATCAAGCATTTCCATCGAAAATGTCAGGCCCGCAGGAGGAGATACAGGAGATGAAAAACAAACAAAACACCCCTTTGGGCGACACCATCCTAGTGAGGCAAACCACTAATTCAATGACGTGAGGTAGACGTCTTGTCTTGTAAGCTTCAAGCTCTTCTGTACCTTTTCCATTTTATATTTGGAAAGCGTCAGTAATACTTGCAGTCAGACCTCTGCACTTATTTGTCTTGGCTTTCCAAAGTGTCCATTTTTGTCTTATTGCTCCATAAAGGCAATGTCGGCACAGCTGCAAAATCATGGATCAAAACAAGCAGAGGAATTTTGGGCACATCATTATACAACATTATATCGCCTTCAGAAGGTATTTCATTCCAAAAATAGACATGTTTATCGCAGTCCAAAAGCATATAAATTGGGAATCTACAACATGGTAACACTCTCGGCACCAACAAATATCTTGTTACCCCAGTTTAGCAGCAGTATAGTGTGAATAATATTTTTTGTTGGGTAAATGTCAAGTGTAGTTTAGCTCACTGGAATGTAATGAGCTACAGTTGATCCCAACGCTGTTCATATATTACCTTATCCAAAGCCTGCCTTAATTTATTCAGAACTCCATTCTTCCCAATACTCTGCTTCATCATTTTCATGCATTAATATGACAAAATTGGGCAACAGATTGTTTTATTGGCAGCCCACATTTTTGTGTTCCTCTCGGAAACTGAAACTCATCATACCCATGCCCTCAAAGATCTTCTTCAGACAGTCATGTTTCTTCCCTCGAAGATCCTCTTCAGGCAATCATGTTTCTGCCCTCGAAGATCTTCTTCAGGCAATCATGTTTTTGCCCTCGAAGATCCTCTTCAGGCAGTCATGTTTCAGCCCTCAAAGATCTTCTTCAGGCTATCAAGTTTCTGCCCTCGAAGATCTTCTTCAGGCAATCATGTTTCTGCGGGGCCAGTAACCTGTATGTAAGTACTAGATCATCAAAGGGGGACCATCACGCTTCCCCTCCAAACATCTTCTATTTGTAGGATATCTGCTGATATCCAGCTTCTTAACTTCTCTGATGTCCTTGGGTAGCATTCCATCCCATCCCATCCCATCCTATTTATCTTGTTCATTTCACTGTGGACAGGGACACTTCATATGCAAATTAGCCTTGAACCTTTTCCAAAGGAACAGTACAGCCGAATATCCAGGCCAAGTCTCCTCTACCTGGGAACAAAGCATTGTCCAAAACTAGAGAAAGAGAAAGGGAGATGGGAGGCACAACAATAGACTGAATGAAAGAAAATTAATTAAACTAAAGGGTTAGTATGGAGACAGAAAGTTTCCTATTCGATGAATTGAATTGGTCAGTTTGATTTTACTTCAGGTGCAAAAGGGATAACTCCGAGGCCAGTCGAAGTCCAAAGTAGAACAAAAACAGAACACACACCGGGTATTGCCACCTGATAACCCTGTGCTGCACTCCTATTGGGACACAGTCCCAGGTATGTTAACAGCCAATAGTGAGGAGGGATCTCCCCGTGTACAGGAGGTCACAACACCACTATGGTTATGTGGGTAGCCACACTGTCTACCTACATAATGTGCGGTCTTGGTGGCTCTTGATTGCACTAGGTTAGATGGACATTATCTTTATTGATTTGTCGCAACAATAAATTAAAGAGAGTAGTAAAGTATTGTTATATGTTACACAATTGAGAAAACGAAATATACCATAGTGGTGTTGTGACCTCCTGTACACGGGGAGATCCCTCCTCACTATTGGCTGTTAACATAATAAAGCATTGTCCGACACGTTTCCCACGCCTTTCTCTTGGATATGAACAGTTTTCTTAACAGTGCTTGTATTTCCATTCTGTTACCTATAGTGCTAGCTATGCTGGCACTTTATTCCCTCCTTATATGAGAGGACTGTCACTTTTCCTGTGTTGCAATGGAGAGGGCTGGCACAAAGTGCAAGGTTTGGGGCCGTGACCTTCCCCGGGTCATTCCATTCCTCCTGCCATTTCCTCATGCACGCTGCAAAGAAACTGCGCACACAAAAACTGGACAATCAAGTTTAACATTACGGAGAGGTTTCTGTTGTTAGGAAAAAGTCTGTTAGCTCGTTTCTCTCCACACCAACTTGCTGGCCCCCTCAAGGAACGAGGGTAGTTACGTGCGGGCATGGGTAAAGAACAGATTGGATATTTGCTCTGGCCGTTTGTAAGTTTGTATATCTGCCCAAACACTTCCCTCATAGGCTTACCCACTGTAGAGGTCTTGACTGGATTCTCATCCAAGCAGCCGGAAAGACCTTGCTTCTGATGTGCCTGCCAGGTCTATCCCTTCTTGGAGGTGTTACATTGACCTATACTAATGGTAAGGTTGGAGCACCAAGTGGCTACACTTGGACCACTTTTACTCTGCCTAGCGACAACATACTGCGACTATGCAATTGTAGCTTAGCCTACGGGAGGTACCCAGTCAATTTACCGAAAATAATTCAGAGTGGTACATTTCACTGAAGACCATAATACCGAAAAACACTGAAAATATGTAATAAATATATATAGGATAGTCAGGCAAGGGGTTAAAATGGGTCGGGGTGGGGTTAAAAGGGTAGAACATCGGGTGCATTGGTGGGAGGGGGGCCCAGGGGCTTTGGGGGGGGAGGTTGCCCACCCAAATTAAAAAAAGAAAATCAGTGTTTTTCAGTATTATGGTCGCAATGAAATGTACCACTCTGAATTTTCCATCGGTAAAATCACATATAACCGGTGGGGAGACGCGGCTGCACACCTCAATATAAAGATACATATAAAATAGCTGCTGCTTATCTCCAACCTTATGGTAAGAGTAATGACTGGGGTCAAAGGGGGAAACAGCCGATACAAAATGAATTGAAAAGGGATAATACGTTCTGGTGGGAGGTGCTTGGAACCTTAGAAGCGAGTATTGGGACGAGGGAGGTGACCCTGTGAACAGGGAATTACCATCTCTAATATAGGCATTAGGTGTGCATGCGCCACCGCTGGAGTAGCGGGTGCGTCCACACCATGGGGGTGGGAGGAGCAGGGGAATGGGCTAAGGATGCTCATAGGTCACATGCCACACCACCCCTAGCAGTTTCTTCGCATGCTAGATGCCCATACCTGAGGGAGGGTAGCAGTTTGTAGGCATGTCAGATTTTCCTATGCAGTTGTCTTGAGGACTTGTGCTGATGGTTCTCTATGATATGGGGAATTTGATTATTTAGGAGTTTTATATAGCACCGCAATAATCACCTCATGTCCCTTCGAAGCACTTTTATCTTTGAAGTAGGGGAGCAAAGAGCAAACTAAATACAAAAAAAGGTTCAGCTGGTTGGCGTTGGTCTGTGCTGGTAATGGTTGATGGTGACCGCAGTCTAGGGGTCCCAGCTTGCGCCCATGCAGTGGATCTTACAATGGGGGTGGTGATTTAGGCGAGCTGCCCAGTGCTCATTTTGCATTTACTGTGGTTCGAAACCAGACAACATATATTTAGTCGTGCACCACATCCTGTAAAGGCCAGTTCTGTCAAATGCCTTCTTGAAAAGGTCTGTTTTAAGTCCTTTTCTCAATGTTAAGTAGTTTGATTTGTTTCTCAAGTCCTGATTGAGAGTGTTCCATAGTTTAGGAGCGTGCACCCATAGTTCTCTGTCCCTATATTCATTGCGCTTTAACTGTTTCTGCCCTATGGAATGTGAGTTGAAGAACCCTAGGGTTCTGTTGGGGGTGCAGCGCTGGGCTAGGTATTCCTGATATCTTGGCGCTTTGTTCTAGAATGCTGCCTGCAGTCTAGAACAATCCTGTTTAAAGTCCTAAAATTGCCTTTAAACTGGATCCTAGTGGATACTGGGAGCCATTTAAGTGCTACATGGTTGGCTTGACATGGTCTCTGTTCAATTTTAAAGTTTGTCTTAATGCTTGATTCTGCATTCTTTGCAATCTTTCCATTTTCATTTGGATAGCGGAAAAAAAACTAATTTCAGCAGTCGCGGCTTTCCACGACTAATGATCTGGTTAGCTCCTCCATGAATACACTTGTAAGAAAGGAATGGTTTTATGTACCAAGGAGAACTGGAAACTGGCTTATTGATCACTGAGTTGACTTGTGATTGGAAGCTGAGCTCTTGGCCAAACTTGATACCTAGATGTTTGACTTTCTGGGCAGGCTTGGAAGTTGGTCTCAGTGGTCTGCTTACTTTTGCTAAATATTCCTTATGTGTGCTGTTGGGCCAACAGTGACGGCTCTGCTGGTCACAATCCAGGCTAACTTTGATGGTACTCTGTGCTTGTTTTCTTCTCTGGTTGTTTGCTGAATGCTGGATTGCTGATACCTTCCCTTAAGGATATGGGATCTCATCTATGTGTGCCTGATGCCTTCTTGTGCCGGTTTTACCAGGGCTGGATCTGTTAATCTTCTAAAGTGTAGTTAATTGACTCTGCTTGTTTGTACTCTTGAGCTCCTTTCCTCTGAATGTGGTGTTCTCTCTTTGCTGGGATTTTGTATGCAGTTTCTCTCTCTGTGTTGTACTCTGATACCTCACCAAGATAGCACCCCACTGTTGGGGTTGGTGGGTTTGTTTGTGGCCATTGCATCTTAGCTGTACTATA
The DNA here is from genome assembly GCF_040938575.1 of Ambystoma mexicanum. Lineage (NCBI taxonomy): Eukaryota > Metazoa > Chordata > Amphibia > Caudata > Ambystomatidae > Ambystoma > Ambystoma mexicanum. Next base: position 1,305,653,588 of record NC_090932.1, read on the forward strand.
TACTCCAGTTCTTTCTCCTCCAGTGCTGCTCTATCTCCGTTATATTATTAAGTGAAGTGGTTTCTACCCAGTGTGGGTTCTCCTGTTTAGCTCTTCCAATGGTGGACCCTAGCACTGGTCCAGTATAAAGCATCACTGCCTAGTAACATTGTTTTTACTCTTTCACATTCAGGCTGTTACACGGAGCCTGCTGACTCAGAAATACGTTCGACAGGGATATCTCCAGAGCCTTGCCGATTACTATGAGCACAGCTGTGCAGATGACGTGACCGTAGTATCCGAGGTGCCACGGTTACTCAAAGAGGGATGCTTCCATGCCAGACTGGTGAACTTCCTGCGAAAGGACCAGAGGGCCCGGTTACTCCCAGCTGCTGTTAAATATAAGTACCTAAAGGTAAACTTCGTAACACACCTCTGCTTTGTGTGTTGGTCTCTTGAACAGAGATCTCTTGCAGTGATTTGAGTCCTGCCCTCCGGAGCAAGGCTTCCGCAGTGCGGGAGAAACCCACAGTCACGTTGGAAACCTACTCTCCTCGTCCTCCCACCCCAGAAGTCATATCATTGTGAATGCTGCCTATTCATGTAGCTCTGTTGGAGTAGATTGAGTTAGACAGGGTTTGTGCAGAATAGGTTTAGACCAGATGGTGGCATAGAGTGTTATTTGCACAGGTGCTTTGTGTAGGGTCAGCATAGTTGGTTCAGTGTTGATCTGATGTGTGCGTGATGCTGGAAGAGCTGTGCCATAGAGAGCAGATAGACACACACATCTTGTGTTGTGCTAGGTATGCAGGTCTGGGTGGTTTGAGCTCTGCCCCTGCTGGATGTTACGTTGGGGTAAGGTGAATCGGACATTGTGTAGAGTATATTTTAGTGGCAGGAGGACTGTTGGAATGTATTCAGGTTAAGCAAACGTGTCTTATCTCTTTTGTATATCAGTAAATTGCATTTTCTTTGGATGGGGCAGGACATTTGTAGTGCCAGGCAAGTTTCCCGTGCTTTGCAGTTAGTTCAGGGTGAAGTAATTGTCGGGGCTGATGTGGAGTGGTCCAAAACCAGATGCGCTTCCCACTGGTGGAGGATTGGCGTTTCAAAATTGAAATACCGCAAAAAACGAGGCCCAAAACAACACATTTTTTGAACGTTTTAAAGAAATTGCGGGGGGAGACGCACACGCCCCCCCCCTTATTTATACCCTTACCCAACCCCATTTACTTTTTGTAAAAAGGTGCAAAAATCCAGCATTTCTTTTACACAAAAAATCATTGTTTTTGTCCTGGTTGTTTTTGTTTTCGTTTTTTCAGGCGGTATCGGATTGGCTTAATACATCCTTTCAACTTTTATTGTGGCGGCAACAGTTGATGCAGGTGGCCTGGCTGGGGTTGTGATTTAGAGGATTGTCACAGCTGGTACCGTTCATTGATAGATTTGGGTGGGTTGCCAGGACTTTGGTTGGCTTGGAGTGAGTCCTGTGCTTGTGGAGACCATTTTCACATCTTACGGTAACTGACAATTCTGTTTTCTTTAGGAACTTCGCTGCACTCAGCCCTGTGGGCCAGGGTTCATGAGGCAACCGGCTCTCATCTGCTCCTTCTGTGCAGTTCGCAGTGGTGCTTACGGACAGGTGGGTGGGTACCTTACCAGGACTGTCAGGTTGCTAGACAGTTCTGAAAACCAAATTGTAAATTCCCCCACTCTCTTTTTTCACTTATTCTCAGTTTCCTCATTTTTTCATGCCTCTTCTTCACACCTCTTTGTCTTTCTTTGGAATGTTATTTCCCTATCTCTCGCCTAATCACTTCCCTCTCTCTCTCTCTCTCTCTCTCTCTCTCTCTCTCTCTCTCTCTCTCTCTCTCTCATTCTCACTCTCTCTCTCATTCTCTCTCATTATCTCCCTCTCTCATTCTCTCTCTCTCTCTTTCTCTCCCTTCTCTCTCTCCCCTCTCTCTCTCCCCCTCTCTCTCATTCTCTCTCTCTCTCCCTCATTCTCTCATTTTCTCTCATTCTCTCTCTCTCTCTCCCTCTCTCTCATTCTCTCTCTCTCTCTCTCTCATTCTCTCTATCTATCTCTCTTTCTCTCATTCTCTCTCATTCTCTCTCTCATTCTCTCTCTCTCATTCTCTCTCATTCTCTCTCTCTCTCTCTCTCATTCTCTCTCTCATTCTCTCTATCTCTCTCTCTCTCATTCTCTCTCTCTCTCTCCCCCTCTTTTTTCTCAATCTTTCTCTGTCTGGTAATGTGTGTTTTTAACCAGCACTTCCTACTTTTTAGTTTTTCCTGAACGGGAAGAGCTGTGTAATGTGCGGGCAGACTGTTCTGGCTCTTGGGAAGGAGGCTTATGTTTGCCACCTGCACTACAGGTAACACTCACTTCATGAACCCAAAGCTAACTCGTTTTCCACATGTCCAACTGGAATGTCCTCTTGCTGGCCAAAGATCTATTAAGAATTCACATGTTTTGCCATTGCATAGAAAAATCCGCGACTTAAACAAATACGGACTGGGCATTGATGTGCATGCCCTGTTAAAAAAGAGGAAGGAAAGGGAGATAGGAGAAAGCAGAGGCGGGGTTTGGAAACCAATTTAGAAGAAGCACACTCTCAGGGTCAACTCTCAAACCATAGCTCAAGTTTTTAGAACTTGGGATCATGGCTTGTCAGATATCCCTTCATGGCAGTCTTTTCTCGTTGCAGCATTTTGTAATTGACTAGTCCTGTTCTTCTGTTACTTCCTGTTTTGATTTTAACTTCTTCGAAGGCTGCCACAGAGGTGGGTGGACTTGCATCCTTTTCTCTTCCCTCATTTTGCATGCTTTGTCCAGGGAGGGAAATGTCTCTTCGTCTTCCAGACTTAGTAGATGACTCATTTTAGTTGTTACCTGGTGCGGCATCTCCTAAGCCCCAGCGCTTCCTCCTCCTGGGCTTGAAGCGCTTACTTTTGGGTTGTAATCCTTGAAACTGTTATTTCATGATGTACCTCTTATTCTGTGGGTTTCTCGAGCCTGCTGTCTTTATAACAAATACGGAGGAAGAGCCAAGGGTCCCACTTCGGAAGCTTACCAGGGGATAGCTACAGGAGCTGCGAAGAACAGCTATGAATAGTGAGCACTGGGGAAAGTTGCATTGTTGCTAAGCAAAGAGAATAGAATACTGACATCTCTCCAGGGGGGTTCGTCCTCAACAGCAAACGAAATGGCTGAAATTGAGTCCTGTATGGGTGCTCTTACATTAACCTGTTAATTATTTTGACTCCTCTGGTGGACCAGTTCAAGAGGACGTGGTTGTAGAATGGTTCAGCAAGGAGACATTATGGCAGAGTACCATTACCGACCCCTGCGTCAAATATGGGAAGTCCTGTCTCTTTCAACTGGACATTGAAATCCCTATGAACCTACCCCAACACTTTGATGGAAGACACAGTGGTTATCCTAAAAAATGCATATACCACACAAAGGTCAACTTCACTTCTAAATTGCATAGCACATTCTTTTTTAAAGTGATATCTAACTTTTAGGTCACTATGGCTGCTATCAAAGCAATTTTAGTACCCTTCTCTTCTTCTGGTGCAAGGTATTTGATCGAAAGTCGACATTGACATTTGTCTCTGACCGCTTAACCGGATGTCATCCAAGGTCGCCCAAGACATGTAACTGGCCTGTTGATTCCGTGAGCGTGCTTTTCCATATTGTCACTGGAAATTATTCTTTTGATTTAATCTGGAAGGGTTGCCCAGCAATAACCAATAGAGCAACTAAATATTCGGAATCTTGAAATAGTAATGCGATGAAGCGTTGCACAAGGTTGTTTTTAATAGATGTTGTGTAGTCAGCTGTGATTCATAGATATGCATCGGGTCATGGACTAATCTATCATTTATTTGGTAGACCCGTACGTTATTTTACACTGTGTTGACTGCTTTATCTTGTTTCAAGTGCGTTGTTTGAAGCCTCTGCCTGTGGGCATGGAGGAATTGTATTGTAATTGCACATGAGGGCACAGGCTACCGAATGAATTTTACAATCCTACTAATCTTGCTTGATGATCTAACCTTGTGTGCAGTACAGGTGTACCCCAAAATCATCCTGACTTCACCACGTTTTTGTGGAATACTCTGGTCAGTGATATGTTTCAGAAACGTTTGCGCCATGCAGTCTACTTTATATTTTTGTGTTCAGTTGGCAAGCTTTGAATTCATCTTTTGTAACTTGCTAATTTCCAAAGACCAGACTCTAAGCACGGACAGGGATTTGAACCTTGCTCTGTGTTGTCTTGCTTTCAAGGCAAATGCTTTGACCCTGAGCTATCCTCCCAGACCAATTACTCTTGCTCGTGTATCATATTGACAGTAGTGTACGATAATACCGCCCTCAGGCTTCTCGGGGCAGTTCGCTTAGGCCTTAAAGCCTGGCACTGGTATTATTATCCTGTGAAAGCCTGCGGGCGGGGGGATTATTGTGAGCAGCGCTCCAGTTTTAACATCTGGGGTGTTGATGGCAATGTTTTTGTTTGAAAGAACGGGCCACGCACACTCAGCGAAAAGTTCTTTGAAACAAATACTGGCCCAACGAGGTACCCATAGAACTGGGAGACAGGGCTAAAGGCGGAGCCAGCTTTCATTTCCATGGCGGTCCAGTGGCATCTGAGGAGTGGTGTGGCGGTGCGATGAAACACAGAGAGGTGAAAGCAGCAAGGGTAGGGTAGCGGACCTGGTGCGGTGGGAAGATGGCGGGCGGGTGTGAACAGCATGCTCCATACCCGGGGTAACATCGTTAGATTCAAAGCAGTTGTAGAGCAACCTGATTGGCTGCCGCATCCACCATCGCTAGTAGTATACTCTGGGCAATGGTTAGTTCTGGACCCAGGGTTGTGGAATCTTTATTACAGCAGCAGAGTCGCAAATCCTTAAAACACTGATGTTTTCTGGAAACTCATGGGCAGCGAGGTGCCGTGTGATCCTCCGAATATTGGTGTCTTCTGGTGGCCAGTGGTCTGTGGTACACTTTTGGCTCTTGTGAAGTGCTGTGCACTAGAATTCTTTGCACTGTGGCATGTTCTAGGCCCTTGTAGTTAATGGTGTTTCTAGGATCTACCTGACTCTGGAGGTTTTTGTAATATTCTAAACGCTGGTGTTTTCTGCCGTCTTTATGAAAGTGGCGTGGTTTGGAATCCTCTGGACAGTGGTTGGTAGTGAATCTTTGCCTGATATGGAAGCATGGAATTTCTTCAGCCCTCCCTTCCTGTGGAAGCAAAGTAAAAATGCCATCCTCAGAATTGTGCCAAACTGATGATTCACTGGGTCAATGGCTGACCTGTATTTATCCACTTCCATCACTAACAATGAGAGGTGTGATACCCCATATATAATCAGCCTTAGCGTGAGAGATCTAACACAATAGTACCGTTTCAATGGTCTAGTGCATTTATCCACAATTATCCAGCACAACAAAATGATATCAAACGCATGAATAATAAAGGTATGAAGAAAATCAAATAGGCAACAAGGATCATATATGCAACTAAGCAACATATTCTAAGGGTGTGAGGATTCGGCTACTCCAGAATCAACCAAGAAAGAGTCCAGATTATTGTGATGGGAACAGCTAAGCATTTTTAGTTCTAACCATCCTTTTTGTCCTTTTCTAGGTTTGGGATGACCGAGTGCTTCATCTGTAAATCCCACATCCATCTTCCGAAATCTGCAGTTCCAGCACTGCTCTGCCACTATTGCGCTATGCTCTCCTCTTGTGTGGTAATAAAGGTGTAAACAGCACACATCGCTCTGCATCTTTGTCATCCTCCCAGTCATGGCATCTCACCCGGCATCGCTCCTTCTGCAACTGCCTGACATAACTCTCCCAGCAGATCTACTGTACCCCACAGCTGGTGCCCTATTCCTATCTCCCTTCAGTAGCACTTTAGCAATTCCGCCTTCTACCTTGGTTTCCTGCATCGTGATGGCCATGCCTCTTCCTGCTCCCATCACATGACCCTTCACCCTTTATATGCGGGACGGCATACAACACTTTTCAGCCCCACACCTATGCAGTTTACCATACATGAACCAGATCTCTCCTAAAAAATCTACACTAATGGCTTTCAAATTCTTTCAGGGAGCTAGCCCGATGAGCTTACTGTTATCTATGTGTGTGCAGTAGGTTTCAATACTGGCAGCGCTAACTCTTTCCACGGTTAATATAGTGAATGTCATGGATCGGGGTAATAGTAAAACATATTTGAAGACCAGAGAATGTGATAGTCAGGATAGCTCAGTCCTAGAACTGTGCATAAAAAACCTTCAACAATATCTGCAGACCCCCATCTGAGATTATTTTCCCCTCCGTGAAGGGCAAAGTTTGTGGAGATATTTATGATGCGGTCAGAGACTCTGGATTTCCGCCTCGAGTGTTGGGAGAATGTGCATTTGAACACGTAGGCAGTTAGTTCATCGTGGTACAGACTTTGGTACCTCTTCTGAAAAAAAAATAAACTCACATCATTTGCAGCACAATCTAAAGCCAAATCCAGATTCTTTTCTGGAGGTTCTTAAGTCTAAACTTGAAAGCCATGGTGACTGTTGAATCGCGCAGCAAATCAGCCGGCAAAACTCTGGCTTTCAGAACAAGATTGAACAAATTGATGCTTTCTGTTTGGCTTTCATTGATTACACCTAGACAAGGTCACCTTTGCACCATTCATTTGGTCTCCAGAATAGCCATTCCGGTCATAGCCGCTGCCTGCTAGACTACTGAATTCTCAGTACTCATCTCTATTTCTGCGGGAATAGATGAAGTCAGAAACCTGTCCCTTATAGCACTAGTTTGCTCTGGCAGCCAAAACCCAAAGGGTGGGAATCTCTGAACCAATCATAATTACTGCCAATTTCACGCACATTTCCTTAACCGGTACAGGTATGTGACTAGGTTCCCAAGTTACACTTCGCTGATGACACCCAAAGAGGCTGAGCCCTATGTTGGGTTTACTTATGGGTTCATGTAGAAGTTATGTGATTTAGCAATGAAGTCTGGACTGTACCCGTCCAGAGTGGGACCAAGATGGATCCCATGTTCTTTCCCCATCTGTCATGTCAGACAAGCTACAGAACGGGGCAATGGAAGCTTCCCAGAAGAAATCACAGTAGTTCTAAATTTCTGTTTATTATAGTGAGTTATGGTTTACAAGTAAACCCTTCACACTGTATTACAGTTCCATATTAAACACTGCAAATAGAAGAATTACAAATAAAACATAAATGAATGTGAAAAGACGTACTCATGAATAATTCAACTCCTTCCATCCTGGTTTCCTGTGCTGCAAAGTGGCATCAAAAGACTCCTTTCCGTATGCCTTTCTACCAGTACAGCGACATACATTCCCCTTCTATTTACCTCTCTTTAATTCTGTTACCATGAGTCTACTTTGTCTATTCCGCCTACTTTGAGGCTTCTCTCTCTCTCTCTCTCTCTCTCTCTCTCTCTCTCTCTCTCTCTCTCTCTCTCTCTCTCTCTCTCTCTCTGTCTCTCTCTCTCTCTCTCTCTCTCTCTCTCTCTCTCTCTCTTAAATCAGAGTGTCATAAGCCCCCTTTCTAAATATCCCTCTTTCATTGCGGTTCCAAGAGAGCAGGTACTCTTCTTCGTTCCGTTGCGGCGCTATAAGACCCCTTTTTGCCTTCCTGTGTTTCATTGTGTTGCCATAAGAGCACATTCCCTTTCCCTCTTTCATTGTAGGGACCCCTCTGTTACTGCTCTTTCAGTGAGTTTTCATGACGCCCCTTTCTGTTACCTTATGTCACCATGAGATCCTGTTTCACCTATCTCTCTCCCATCTTGGTGCTATGAAATCCCTTTCTATCAGCCACTCTTTGAACACACTGTCAATAGTGGTGCCAAGAGATAGTCCCCTTTCCATCTACCGCTCTCCTATTGTGGTGCCTGGAGTGCCTTTCCATGTACCTCGCTTACATTCTGATGGCCTGAGCCCCTTTCTACCTGTCCCTCTTAGGATGCAGTGGCAATCATCGTGCCAAGAGATCCTTTTCAGTCTCCCTATCTTTCATTGTTGTCCCACGAGACCTCTTTCCATCTACCTCTTTTTTTATTGTGGTGCTAAGAGATCTCTTTGTACCTGCCCCTCCCTCAGCCTGGCACCATGACATCTATTTTTGTCTACCAGTCTCTCATTGTGGTGCCACAAGACCTCTTTATATCTACCTCTCTTTCATCTCTACACCATAAGAACACTTGGGGCCTCATTACGACTTTGGAGGCAGTCATGCCCTTAGAAAGGGCATGGCTGCCTCCAAAATGGTGTCCGGGTCCAGGTTCCCTGAATGGGGAAATACCGGGCCATTCCGAGTATGGAGGGCCCGGTATTTCCTCCTTCAGGTAACCCGGGCCCGGTCCTTCCCCATTCCCATTCGAGCCCTCATAGGGCTCAATGGGAATGGGAGGGAGCTAACAACGGGCCCATTACGAACGGGCCCATTACGAACGGGCCTGTTGTTAACTCTGTGGTCCCCTCGCAGGACTCGCTATGGACGTCTGGAAAAACCAGACGTCCAGAGCGGGTCCCGCGAGGGGACCTCGTAATAGTGCGGAGTGGGTTTTAACGGCGCCGGCAACATTACCGGCACCGTTAAACCCATTCCGCACAACTTATAATGAGGCCCTTAGTGTCTAATCTAACATTTTCGGTGTCCCTTCCACTTTTGTCTAAATCATTGTATCCATCTCTTTCCTTTATTTTTTTCTATTTCTTCTTTTGTATCTTCCTCGCCCTACTTCCCCTCCTCGCTTGTTTGTCACGCCATCCTTTTTTCCACCAATCTGCTTTTTACTATGGGAGAGACAGAAAGAAGAAGAGGAAACCCTGTTCGGTAAAATCTCTGATGGAAAATGTGAGGCCCTCTTCCGGGGAGTCCCATCGTTACAGCTCCATGTATCCAGAAGACTTCTTCCATCAAATCGTCCTTCTCCCACCAAGACTCACGATGAACTGTAATTAAGAACAAGATGTAAACTATATAAACATATATTTGTAAATCTCCTTTGTGTCTTCATCCTGTGATTGAGAGACATCTTTACCTTCTCTCGGTGAGCATAAAGCAATTCCTTAGGGACTCTTTTCCCTTACCCGCAGTCAGCTCGGCCCTGCTTCCTGACTGTGAAGCCATCTCGACCAAACGGACCTGTTCCCCCAATGCATCTATCGCCTTCCACCTCATCTACTGCCCCCCAGCGCTAGCTTTGAAGGTGGCCTCGCCCAACATATCTCTTCCACACTCAAGCCCACCACCCAACTCCTAGCCCTAGGCAACTTCTACCTCAGCTACAATGACCTCTCTGACATAGAAGCAATTGCCCTCATCAATGCTTTTTCACCCCTGGGGTGTATCCAACGTGTATCTCACCCTATGCACCACCAGGGCTGCATCCAGGACTAGTTACTGGACCACATAACTAACATCACTGTCCTCTCCAACCTACCCGGCCTGTGGTCTGAGCATCATTCTTTAACCTTTACCATTCCCATCCACAGCATATGCAAACCACCCTTAGCTACACCAGCGACCGCCCCAGCCACTATTCTAGCCTGCAGCACCCGTAACTTGACTAGTGCTCAGATCATCCCTCTTATCAACCTCCCCCTTCCTGCTGTCCATGACCCAGATGTTCTAGTAGACCACTACAATATCCTATTAAGGAACACTATTGACCTCCTGGCACCTCTAAAAAAGTCTGAAAAGCCAAAAACAGTCTATATCGAAACTCATGGTTCACCTCTGTTCTCTGAGATCTCTGAGCCAAAGAAAGAGCAGCTGGAGCTGTTTGGCAGAAAGACCTAACCACAGACACCAAAGCCTACCTTTCTAAAATCACCATTCATGCCACCAAAGCAGCTGCCTACAATGACAGAAAAACCAAGGCGCCCTCTAGCTCACGCGAACTGTTCACCATCGTCCGAGAGCTTGAGACCCCCATCTCCCCTAAAGCCTCCATCCTGAAAGAAAGTGCATGGTGCAACTCTGTCCAAGACACCTTCACGGGCAAAATCTCTCAGCTGCAAGCCAAGACACAAGCCAAATGATCTCAAATGCCAGCCGCCATCCCTCCTACTCCGCTACACAAAGTACCCAGAGACATCCCCCTCTACCAGTTCAAACCCACAGGTGTCTCTGCCCTTGCTAACATCTGTAAAGGAGACATCATCCCAGCCTCCACCGTAAAAGAATTTGTGGAAACACTACTCCCTCTCATCTCTGCTATCATTAACACCTCCTTTGCCACTTGCACCGTTCTGTGCTCCCTCAAAGAATCCTGGATTGCCCCTCTGCTGAATAAAATGTCCCTCGACCCGGCCATCCCTACCAACTACCATCCCATTACCACCGTTCTCTTCCTTCTGAAAATGATTGATACTGTAACCTACCTTCAAATTCAGGAATTTCTTGAATCTTACCACATCCTGGGCACTGGACACTCCTGCTTCCGCCCCCAAACATGGGACCGAAACAACCCTCTTAGACCTGAAGATTCAGCTAGACAAACTCACAACCACGACAACCTCTCCATCCTCCTCCTGCTAGACCTCTTGGCGGCCTTCAACCTCATTGACCACCAAACACTGTGGCTTCACCCGACGTCCTCTGCCTACCTCTCACCCAGTTCTGCCAAATGGGTTGCCTCATTCCTAGTCAACAGAACCTCCTGCGTCTTTGCAGGGGATGCTGCTGACCAACATACGCCCACATCTTGTGGAGAACCCCAAGGCTCCTGCATCTCCCTTACCCTGTACAATGTGTACACCAAACCGCCTTTCAATCATCTTGAGGCACTAGGCATCTTCTACACTATGCTGATGATCTGCAAATTCTTATCACGCTCTCCGGCGACCACTCCCAGCACATTTGCAGAGGGAACACAATCTACAAAGCTATCCAATCCTGGATTTGCCACACCCAGCCTCTGGCTAAATGATGAAAAAATCATTGGTCCTCCGGCCTGTCTCACCAGACTAAGGCAAGCATACACATGTTTCACCATTGACGGCCACAACATCCCCATCAACACCTCTGTAAAAATGCTGCAGGTGTGTACCTCGACTTGTCTTTAAGCATGACCCGATAGGTCTACCACATTGCCTTATCTGCAGCTTATTTCACCAAGCTCATTAACACCAGTAAACCTTTCTTGTCTGCCAAGAACCGGCTTGCAGTAGCCCATGCTCTCATTGGCTCAAAACCTGGCTATTGTAACTCCCTTCTCAGTGGTACATCAGAAAACAACTTGAAAAAGTTACAATAATACTGAACAATGCCCTCTGGGCAGCGTTTGACATTGGCAAACACAACCACATCTCAGAAGCTATGAAATCTGCCCACTGGTTAAGGAGAGAATCAAGTTCAAAATCCTGTCCAATGCCCATTGATGCCTGGTGAACGAAGCCTCTGCCTTCCTCACTCAGAAAATCAAGAAGCGGTCCTCAGCCAGGCCTCTGATATTGGGCCATAGGCATCACCTCTTCACGCCGAGATAATCGCAAAAGGTCTGGGGGCTCCAGCTTCCCCATCCGGGCTGCCATCCTGTGGAACAATCTCCCCCAGTGCTGTCTAATGAGCCTTCGTTCAACAGTTTCAGAAGAAAGCTTAAAACCTACCTATTCAATTGATGTGCCTCCCTTTTCTCTTTCTCCCATTTCTGCCCATGGGCTTTGCGCGCTTATATAAATGTCTAAATACTTTTTTTTAAATAAAAAAATAAACCTTTGCTTCCATCTGATGGCTTGATTCTGATGCCCAGTGAATGCACTGCATTAATCTGGCATTCTACCAGCCTAGAATGTCCTGTGTCATTCCAATGGTGGTGAAAAGAGTGGAGAAGATGAGATGTGGAAATGTTACACTCACCTCGTATACACGGGGACGCCACCCAGCCCTGGTTGGATGATTTGCACTCTCGAACCCTCTCCTGGTCCCTTGGTAAGGCCTCTGGTTAAAGATGGGTCAGCAATATAGGAGAGCTGGATTCAATACCAGATTGTCTTTATGTTTTCCCACCTCCCTTGGCCTCAACTCCTTCCTCCCACTTGGGCCTTCTCCTCACCTAAATATTGTAAAAGATGGATTCTCCATCCTGCTCCTCGTGGCAGGGGGGGGAGCAGCGACCAAGTTACTTCACTGGTACAAGCCCCCCTGTGGGAATCCAGGCCTGCTGCGACTCCGTAGATTTGCTGCTTTACAGTCTTTATATGCAGTTCTTATGTTCCTCTTAGTTCGAATAATAATGTCTTGCTTCTTTCCTTTTAGGTATGGAAAGGTATTTTGGTTTTGTCATGCAGTTTGAAGATGAGCATGGGCCGGTAGGCAAAAGCGCGGTGTGCGCGATGCTGTCCAGTGAGTAATGCGCGATGCGCGGAGCTGTTTCGCCTTTTATATTGCTAACCTGTGTCTTTTCTCTCCTTGCAGGTTGCGATGTTCCTCGCCGAGCGCCGTAATGTTCCAGCAATGATACTGACCGAGAGATGACTACTCAGGTAAGAATTGTGTGGCTTTCTTCATTCGGGAGGAAACGTGAGTAAACACTTACTAATGCTGTCTTTCTTTCTTCTCTTTCCAGGTTATGTTATTCTAGGATGCATGCGGTGCTGGATGATGGAGTTTGTACCTTCAGGTGAGTGGAACTGAAGTCGGCGATGGATTGAAGACAGGATACTGTTCCAGATAAGTTTCGTAGTGTTCTTTCTCTCTCTGCAGGTCCTTGGTTTCAGGTAAGCTGGCATCAAAGAACTGGACATGGTTACACTGCCCACAGCAGAATAACGCATAGCATGTTCTGCTGTTTGGGTGTGCTTTAAATAGTCTCAGGTAAAGTAGTCCAGGTAAAATAGTCCCAGGCCTGCCACACCCAAAGTAGTCCAGGTAAAGTAGTCCCAGGCCTGCCACACCCAAAAGACTAGACCGCATAGCTCAGTACCTTGTAACTGAGCTAAATGTGTGCCTCCATGTTGGCTGGCCCCCCCACCCCCAAGTTAAATAGTCTCAAGTAAATAGTCCCATTCTAATGTTGCTCTTCATGATGGTAATGAGCCTGGTGCCAAAGGCGCCAGGACTGACTCCAAGAGAGTCTTGGAAGAGGTTTTAAGGCCTTTGACCTGTCCCTAACTGGAAGGCTGACTTGCCAGTGAGGGCCAGGGGCAAGGGTCATGACAGGAAACTGCATTGAAACATATTTTAAAGCACTCACCTAAGGAGTGCTGCCAGGTTAGAAAGTGCAGAGCACATACACCATCAAATCAGCACATTACTAAAAGTGCCACAGTAGGAATGTGACACCCACATTAAAAGGAAGCACAGAGTGGATCGCTAGTCTCGCAAGAGCATTACGGCCATACACTCATGAGAGTTCAGGCGGGACAAGCAGGGGGGCCACAGAAGGAGAGCAAAGTGGTGAGCGATCACTGAGCAGGATAAACTGAATATGACCTGGCTGAGCCCCAAGCTGCCTCAAGAGACCGATCACACAAGGCAGTGAAGATAACTGCCTTTACTTGTATATAGTTTACATGTAATTAAAAGCTCCTTCATTGTCAGGCCAGAACATATTTGGCGACGAGGACGGGATACAACCAGTGACCACACTGATAGCTGCTGAATGTTCATGTAAGGAGCAACACCACCCCCAGCGTTCTTGCAGACACCAGGTAGGGCAGGGATTTCATGGCCCCAGTGAGCACCACTATTCATTATGTATGCGGATGTCTTGGGAGGGACAGCTTACACCCCTGGAAGAAAGAGCTATGCTGCTGAATACTATAAGGCTGGCAGGGTAGAGAATATTTGCCGGACTGAAGCCCGAACCAGTCAAGGATGAGGAAGATGATGCAAATATGGTGGCCATTAGGAGGATAGTCAAGATATTTTCCAACAAGAACACTGTACTACACAGAATATGATTTTACACCAGGAAGTGGGAGAATGCAGAGCCTGTAGACGACTAAGTCACAAGACTGCTAGAAATGGCAGCTTTATTTAAGTTTGGGGACAACACAGAGCAGGTGCAAGAAAAGTACATAAGAGAAAAAGAGCTACAGTTGAACAAAGGCCATAGATCGCAATAGCTGTGGAGGAGACTATGCTCAGCCACAAAGAAATGGCGGGAAGCTCACAGAGTATGGAGATGCATGCCCTTTATTATCAAGGGAACAGAGGAAGGCCTAGGAATGATGCCAGAGAAGCAAGAGATAAACCGAGAGAACCCCTGAGATGCCACAGGTATGTGAGCACTCGGCATCGGGCAAAGAATGCACCAACTGCAAGCAAATTGAACACCTTGCCATGGCCTGCCAATTGCCAAGAAGGAAAGCAACCTCTATGGAAGTATAGAAAATGATGATGGAAGAACATTGAATATCAAGCTGCATCCCAGTATGGACGATCAAGTCCTTTCGATAAAAGCAGGGGGGAGCATTGCTTTTAAGAGAAGAGTTCCTGAGATTGTTTTCTGATTGTCTGGGAAGAATAAAAAACGTTGTGCATAAAATTCAGTTGAGCGAAGGTGCAGTGCTAGTCCAACACAGTCAGACCAGTCCCAGCTACTGCAAGGGTGGCATTACAGAGTCCCTCAAGATGGTACACAAAGACATGATTGAGAATGTTGAATCATCAGAATGGCAGAGTTCTGTTGTTCTGATAAAAAATACAGCGATCCAACAACAACATATGGATCTGCATAGACCTGAGCAGCCTCAATTTCTGTTGCCGAGTATCAATGAATTAATCTTGATGATGGAGGTTAAGTATTGTTCAAAATTGGACATGCATGATGCATATCATCAAATAAGTCTGCATAAAGAGTCGAGGTCACTTGCAGAGTTTACCACTGCATTTTCCATGTACCGATATACCAGAAAGCCGATTGGCCTATCCTCAGCTGCTTTTCTTTTTCAGAGGATGATGGACTCTTTATTAGGAAATATAGCTAATGTGTCATACTTTCAGGAAGACCTCCTCATGTATGCAGAAGAGAAAGATACCCGTGATCTAGTACCGAGGAATGTGTTGCGATAGGGTCTGTGTGCAGGCCCTGTCAGGAGAGGGAGGGAGCTGACCCCAACCCACCTGTGGTGCCATAGTGTGTGTGGGCAGGCCTCCTCCCTCCCCACACTAACCTGGAGATGAAAAGTCTCCGGCACAGCCCGAGGCGGAGAAAGGAGGAGTTGTGCAGGGCTGCAGCAGGTCCTGCTGTAGCCCAGAAGATGTCGGGCCGCAGACCAGCCAGCAGCAGTATGCTGTGGCCAATGTGGCAACATCGGCAGGGCCACTCAGCAGAGGATTGCCGGGATTCTGCGAGCAGCATAACACCACCCAAAAATGAGAGGGGTGCCACAGAGGCCCTAGGAGTTGACGACATATCCGAAAATGGAGCCTTCACACCCACTAACCCACCAGGGATTATTATTCAAAAGCAGAGGCCTAACCAAACCCCACTAAACCACCACGGAACCCTTTAACAGATAAAGGCCTGCATGAAGGCCTGAAGGAATACCTGATTCCTGGGAGCCATTAACAGCTTCAGATCAGGAATACAGCAAGAAGGGGTGGGGAGGGCAGGCTTAGTAGCCCATATGAAGCCTATGGAAATCCCTCCTTGTCACACCCTATAGGAAGGTAAGCTATTGGATAAGGTAAGTGGCCAATCCTGAGAGGCAGTGGGGTATTTAAGTGAGTATGTGTGAATGGTTTAGTGGAGGTTAGTTGGGTGAGGACAGGAGGGGGGAGAAGGGCATCAGAGAAGTGATAGCAGCGAGAGTTGAATAAGGAGTAGTGGTAAGAATGGAGAGGTGATAGTAGCAGGCAAGGTGGTAGAGCGGAAGGAAGAAGGAGAAGATACCAACAGAGGTAATGGGAGGTAGCGACAGAAGTGAGTGATGGGTTTGAGAAACAGGAGTAGGACAAATATCAAAGGGTACAGGTAGGCAGAGTGTGAGAGAATCAAGGGACAGTAGACAGCGTGAGGAGACATCTTAAGAGTCCAGCATAGTGAAGGGTCAGGCATGAGAGAATGGAGAGTGACACCAGGCGAAAGAAGGCACCATCCCTAACTCCCTATAGTACTAAGCGGGATAGGTTAGGGAAAGTATAGTAAATCCCCAGGGAGTTAGTCAGCCGTCATTTTAGGGAAACCACCACCAGTATAAGTCAGCAAACAGACAGGTGTTCCCGTTGGTCAGTACTAACATCCCGTTACAGACGCCTGGTCTAGAGAGGAGAGAAAGGCCAGGGAAGTTGATATAGGGACGGCCCTAGTGCCAACTCCCCAAGAGAATTACCCTAGAGTCTCTTAGACCAACTACTTTTAATTTTAAATAAACACCCATGGAACATTACTGGCATGTCAGAGAGGTAATTGGGGCAAGCATCATGTCACAGTGTTGAATAAACTGCAGGATGCCAGAGAGAAGTTGCGGTATGACAAGTGCATGATTAAAGCAAAGCAGGTGGAATATCTGGGGTACAAGATATCACGAGAGAGCATTAGCGCCAATGAAAATGTACATCAAGCGATTGTCAAGGCACCAGCAATGACCTCCAAAGAAGAGTTGAGGTTGTTCTTGAGCTGTGCGAAATTTGTACAGAGATACTCTGAGATGACCATCCCATTGAGGGAACTGCTGAAGAAGGGGATGGAATACTCATGGAGAACAGAGCACAAGGCTGCATTTGAAGATGTAACACAAATTATGGTGAAAGCCCAGTGCCATCGACCTTTCAACCCGATGTGTTAGATGTACATTACCACTGATACGAGTGCCTACGGGCTGGGAGCGGCTCTCACACAGAAGAGAGGGGATGTTGAGCAAGTTGTAGCATTTGCATCCAAGGCACTGTCCAAGGCTGACAAAAATTATTCAACTATAGAGAAAGGGATGCTCCATTGTGCATGGGAAGTGGAGTATTTTAGGACTCATGTGTGGGGGACCACATTTTATCTGGTCACGGATCACAAGCTCCGGATGCACATGCTCAACCCAGGAGGCACAAAGCCATCTACCTCTTGACTTGCACGTATAGCAGCCAAACTACTGGAATATATGTATGAAATAATGCAGATACCGGAATGAAAGAACTCATAGGCTGATTGCAGGTCGCATCTACCTATCCAAAAAGTGCATTCTAGTGGCCCTCAGCGATTTAAGCAGCAAAGATTTTATTGATATGACTGAGCAACATTGGCTAGACGAGGCGGCCAAAAATGAAGCAGTGCCGAAGGTGACACGATGGGTTAAGAATCGGTGGCTGGATGAAAGGGCAATTCCAGAGGGCCTACGACCATACTGGAAAGTAGCACAAGAGATGCATGATAAGATTGGCTTACTATTCAGGGGTAACCAAGTGATATCCCCAATGGCGTTGAGAAAAATCATACAATGCAGGGCAGTTAGGAAGCAACATGATGGGAAGCAGATTACAGGCGCTTACTAGTGGCCATACATGGACCAGAATATAAGAAATATGATGAAAAGATGTCACGAGCGCATGAATAATGACAAAAGGCTGAAAGTGAGGCAGGCACCTCTCATCACCACTGAAATCCCACAAGAAGCATGGCAGAAGTTGGGGGTTGGACTTCATAGGACCCTTGAATGCCATGAATGTCAATCACGGGTACAGAATAGTAACGGTAGACTATCAAAGTGGCCATAGATGGCATTTGTGCCTGATATCACTGCAAAGACACTGATTGACATCCTCAAGTCGTTGTTTCAAAAAGAAGGGCTACTCAAAGACATAGTGACCGATAACGTACTCCAATTGACGTGCACTGAGATGGGCAAATTCATGCACAACAACTTGAAGCAGATCAAGGGAACCCTATATCGTCCTCAAGCCAACGGGCTGATGGAAAGAGCAAATCATTTCATAAAAGGGGCAATGCAGCTAGCCATGGCGGCAGGTATGGACCTGCATAAAACAGAGAAAGAAGCAGTGGCTGCTCACAGGCTCACTCCCAATGATAATACCATGATGTCACTGTTACACATTTTGAGATGCAGGAGTTCTGCATCTATGTTAGTGCCCCAATGGCTGTCTAGAGTGAGAGGATGACACCATAAATGTGGTAGAAGTGGTGTGGACTGTGACGTCGCAGGAACGAACGATGCATGGGCGAGCCTCGTTTGCGATCGTGCACGCGCGTTCTTAATAAAGAACATCCGTGCAGGAGAAAGGAGGAGTCTGTGCAGGGCTGCAGCAGGTCCTGCTGTAGCCCGGAAGATGTCGGGCCGCAGACCAGCCAGCAGCAGTATGCTGTGGCCAATGTGGCAACATCGGCAGGGCCACTCAGCAGAGGATTGCCGGGATTCTGCGAGCAGCATAACACCACCCAAAAATGAGAGGGGTGCCACAGAGGCCCTAGGAGTTGACGACATATCCGAAAATGGAGCCTTCACACCCACTAACCCACCAGGGATTATTATTCAAAAGCAGAGGCCTAACCAAACCCCACTAAACCACCACGGAACCCTTTAACAGATAAAGGCCTGCATGAAGGCCTGAAGGAATACCTGATTCCTGGGAGCCATTAACAGCTTCAGATCAGGAATACAGCAAGAAGGGGTGGGGAGGGCAGGCTTAGTAGCCCATATGAAGCCTATGGAAATCCCTCCTTGTCACACCCTATAGGAAGGTAAGCTATTGGATAAGGTAAGTGGCCAATCCTGAGAGGCAGTGGGGTATTTAAGTGAGTATGTGTGAATGGTTTAGTGGAGGTTAGTTGGGTGAGGACAGGAGGGGGGAGAAGGGCATCAGAGAAGTGATAGCAGCGAGAGTTGAATAAGGAGTAGTGGTAAGAATGGAGAGGTGATAGTAGCAGGCAAGGTGGTAGAGCGGAAGGAAGAAGGAGAAGATACCAACAGAGGTAATGGGAGGTAGCGACAGAAGTGAGTGATGGGTTTGAGAAACAGGAGTAGGACAAATATCAAAGGGTACAGGTAGGCAGAGTGTGAGAGAATCAAGGGACAGTAGACAGCGTGAGGAGACATCTTAAGAGTCCAGCATAGTGAAGGGTCAGGCATGAGAGAATGGAGAGTGACACCAGGCGAAAGAAGGCACCATCCCTAACTCCCTATAGTACTAAGCGGGATAGGTTAGGGAAAGTATAGTAAATCCCCAGGGAGTTAGTCAGCCGTCATTTTAGGGAAACCACCACCAGTATAAGTCAGCAAACAGACAGGTGTTCCCGTTGGTCAGTACTAACATCCCGTTAGAGACGCCTGGTCTAGAGAGGAGAGAAAGGCCAGGGAAGTTGATATAGGGACGGCCCATGTGCCAACTCCCCAAGAGAATTACCCTAGAGTCTCTTAGACCAACTACTTTTAATTTTAAATAAACACCCATGGAACATTACTGGCATGTCAGAGAGGTAATTTGGGGCAAGCATCATGTCACAGTGTTGAATAAACTGCAGGATGCCAGAGAGAAGTTGCGGTATGACAAGTGCATGATTAAAGCGAAGCAGGTGGAATATCTGGGGTACAAGATATCACGAGAGAGCATTAGCGCCAATGAAAATGTACATCAAGCGATTGTCAAGGCACCAGCAATGACCTCCAAAGAAGAGTTGAGGTTGTTCTTGAGCTGTGCGAAATTTGTACAGAGATACTCTGAGATGACCATCCCATTGAGGGAACTGCTGAAGAAGGGGATGGAATACTCATGGAGAACAGAGCACAAGGCTGCATTTGAAGATGTAACACAAATTATGGTGAAAGCCCAGTGCCATCGACCTTTCAACCCGATGTGTTAGATGTACATTACCACTGATACGAGTGCCTACGGGCTGGGAGCGGCTCTCACACAGAAGAGAGGGGATGTTGAGCAAGTTGTAGCATTTGCATCCAAGGCACTGTCCAAGGCTGACAAAAATTATTCAACTATAGAGAAAGGGATGCTCCATTGTGCATGGGAAGTGGAGTATTTTAGGACTCATGTGTGGGGGACCACATTTTATCTGGTCACGGATCACAAGCTCCGGATGCACATGCTCAACCCAGGAGGCACAAAGCCATCTACCTCTTGACTTGCACGTATAGCAGCCAAACTACTGGAATATATGTATGAAATAATGCAGATACCGGAATGAAAGAACTCATAGGCTGATTGCAGGTCGCATCTACCTATCCAAAAAGTGCATTCTAGTGGCCCTCAGCGATTTAAGCAGCAAAGATTTTATTGATATGACTGAGCAACATTGGCTAGACGAGGCGGCCAAAAATGAAGCAGTGCCGAAGGTGACACGATGGGTTAAGAATCGGTGGCTGGATGAAAGGGCAATTCCAGAGGGCCTACGACCATACTGGAAAGTAGCACAAGAGATGCATGATAAGATTGGCTTACTATTCAGGGGTAACCAAGTGATATCCCCAATGGCGTTGAGAAAAATCATACAATGCAGGGCAGTTAGGAAGCAACATGATGGGAAGCAGATTACAGGCGCTTACTAGTGGCCATACATGGACCAGAATATAAGAAATATGATGAAAAGATGTCACGAGTGCATGAATAATGACAAAAGGCTGAAAGTGAGGCAGGCACCTCTCATCACCACTGAAATCCCACAAGAAGCATGGCAGAAGTTGGGGGTTGGACTTCATAGGACCCTTGAATGCCATGAATGTCAATCACGGGTACAGAATAGTAATGGTAGACTATCAAAGTGGCCATAGATGGCATTTGTGCCTGATATCACTGCAAAGACACTGATTGACATCCTCAAGTCGTTGTATCAAAAAGAAGGGCTACTCAAAGACATAGTGACCGATAACGTACTCCAATTGACGTGCACTGAGATGGGCAAATTCATGCACAACAACTTGAAGCAGATCAAGGGAACCCTATATCGTCCTCAAGCCAACGGGCTGATGGAAAGAGCAAATCATTTCATAAAGGGGGCAATGCAGCTAGCCATGGCGGCAGGTATGGACCTGCATAAAACAGAGAAAGAAGCAGTGGCTGCTCACAGGCTCACTCCCAATGATACCACCATGATGTCACTGTTACACATTTTGAGATGCAGGAGTTCTGCATCTATGTTAGTGCCCCAATGGCTGTCTAGAGTGAGAGGATGACACCATAAATGTGGTAGAAGTGGTGTGGACTGTGACGTCGCAGGAACGAACGATGCATGGGTGAGCCTCGTTTGCGATCGTGCACGCGCGTTCTTAATAAAGAACATCCGTGCAGCAGTTGCCGCTGGGACTCCGGAAGACACACACGTATGACCCGAGTCTCATTGTATGAATGTGCGTGTGTAGCAGTACGGGGCGGCCCGAGGCACGGGCTCGCACACAACATCTGGCGACGAGGCGGGACACGAACGGAGGGATCTTGACACGGAACATGTCAATCATTATGATCGTCCTTGTCGTGTCTTTCTCGGATCCAATGCGAGCAGCGGCGATGAGCTTTTCTGCAATGCGTGAGGCAGTAGCGCCCTGGAAATGTGCTTGTGCACTGCCCACGCGATAAGAAACAGCCCTACACCAATTTTTGGAACCACTGCAGTCTTTGCCACTGAAGAGGACTGCAACACACTCAGTGACCACAGCTTTAGTGGTGACAGAATGGACACATAAGCATAGAGTGCAACCAGGTACCAGAGCTCCAGCACCACCACTGTATAGTGGATCAGGTACGGTAACCATCTTTTCAAGTCAGGTTTGAGACCTCTGACCCGGTCGGGAGGTGCCTGTGTGACCTGTGAAGAGGTCGGATAGTGATGCAGAAGCAACAGCAGCACAGGCGGTTGTGCGTAGACAACAGGGTTCACTACTACCTATGCAAGAATTCGACACTTCGAGTCCTCCTTCAAAGTTGGGCCCAAAATGGTTGCTGTGGATAAAATGAATTGGACATGTACTTCACCGCAACTGGAGAAACCAACAATGACGCCAAAAGGGCGACTCTGCTCTACTCAGCAGGGATGGATGTTCTTCACATTTACGAGTCCCTAAATTTGCAAGTGGTAACGTATGATGCTGTCAAAACTGCCCTCAAGAACTATTTCATTCCTCTATCCAATGTGGATTTTGACAGATATCTCTTCTGCAGCGAAAAACAGCAGGAAGAGGAATAACTTGACCAATTCTGTGCTCGTCTGCGGCAGATGGCTACCACCTGTAGATGGGACAATGAAGATGGCATGGTCCGGAATCAAGTGATCCAAGGATGCAGCTCAGGCAAGCTACGCAGACAAGTTTTGCGAGAGCCAGGTTGGACTTTGGTTCAGATTCTAGACAGTGGAAGAATATATGAGTTGGCTGAGTCGAGAGGGGCAAAGATGGACGCAGCGGTGCACCCTGCAGGCCCGAAGAAGCGTTTGCAGTAGGGAAGCAGACATCGTCAAAGGCCAGTCGGGGCCAGAAATGCCAGGAAGCGGCTCCAGCGCAAGGACCTACATCCATTTGCCAGTACTGTGGATATGACCTACCACACTCTGAAGACTGTCCCGCCAAATCGAGGTCTTGTGGCAGGTGCAATGGTCCCGGACATTATGCCAGGATGTGTCATGCTCCCGCGCCGGTTGCGATACAAAGGGGACCGGCCAGGACAAGTGGCGGTGGTTCTAGGAGGCAACGGAGCATTGCGACGTTGGAACAAGATGCGCAACATCTCAACATTGCGGAGGAAGAAGAGAAGGAAGATGAAGTCTTCTTCATTTCGAATCTGGCAACAGGGGCAATGAAAAAGAGGCAGCCCAAGTGTGTTGTAGAAATTCAAGGCGTGCCAACACAAGTACTGATAGACACGGAAGCCTCCGTTTGTGTGCTTGCCACCGAACACTACAAATCGATCCCAGGACCGCCAACTTTGGAAGTATCCACTGCGAAGATCTTCACTTTTGGCGGAGACACTCCACTTCCAATTCAAGGGGTGTTTGTGGCACCCGTTTCCAAGGGGGCTAAGACAATCAAAGCCAGATTCTTTGTCACCGATGTCAGCCCGCACTCCCTGCTCAGCTGTGCGGCGTCAGAGGCGTTAGAAATTGTACATTTTGCTTTTGAAGTTTATCCAGTAGACATTGAGCAATTACTGGCCAGGTTCTCTGACATTTTTCAAGGAGTGGGCAAGTTGAAGGCTCCCCCAGTGCGATTGCACATTGACGACACCATTCGGCCCACAGCTCTCAAACATCGACGGATTCCGTTCCAACTCAGGGAACAGGTGGAGAAGGAACTTTGAATGCTAGTCCAAACGGACATCATTGAAAGGGTGGAAGGACCAACGCCCTGGGTCTCGCCCATAGTCGTTGCTCCCAAGCCAAAACAGCCAGGAGCGGTACGCATTTGTGTGGACATGCGCCTCCCGAATGCCGCAATTAAACGAGAGAGACATATTACACCCACCCTCGACGACATCATAGGGGAATTACAAGGTGCCAGAACATTCTCGAAGTTGGATCTGAGGTCGGGCTATCACCAGCTTGAGCTCCACCCAGATTCGAGATACATCACAACTTTTACTACACATGATGGTCTCCCTCAGTTTAAGCGCCTAGGTTTTAGCATATCATCTGCGGCAGAGGTCTTCCAAAATGCCATCAAGGGGCACTGGCAGGACTAAAAGGCGTTCTGAATATGAGTGATGACATTTTGGTTTTTGCTGAATCTGAGGCAGAACACATAAAAAGACTGGAACACACTCTAA
This sequence comes from Ambystoma mexicanum, assembly GCF_040938575.1. Lineage (NCBI taxonomy): Eukaryota > Metazoa > Chordata > Amphibia > Caudata > Ambystomatidae > Ambystoma > Ambystoma mexicanum. Next base: position 1,305,677,282 of record NC_090932.1, read on the forward strand.
GGCGTCTGAATGAAGTGGGGCTCACTTTACACCGCGAAAAGTGTGAGTTTTTCAAAGATAAAATTGGCTTCTTTGGCTTCATCTTTCAGGCCACCCGATCCTGAAAAGGTTAAGGACATTCGCGAGGCCATGGCACCCAATCCCCCACCGAGGTACGCAGCTTCCTGGGGATGGTTAATTACTGTGGGCGTTTCATCAAAGGACTCGCATCCCTGTCAGAACCCCTCAGAGCACTAACCAAGAATGAGGCCATCTGGGTGTGGGACCGGAAAGAGCAGGAGGCGTTTCAGGAAATCAAAAATGCCCTGTCTGATAGAGATACCATGGCGTATTTTGACCCCACCGCAGATTCTGAAATTGTCGTTGATGCCAGCCCAGTCGGACTGGGGGCTGTCCTTATGCAGGCGGACAACAGAGGTGACATGCGTCCCATCGCATACGTGAGCAAGGCCCTCACGGACAAGGAAAAGCGCTACTCGCAAATAGAAATGGAAGTGTTACCTATCCTGTGGGGCTGCCGCCATTTTCGTTTATACATCTTGGGCAAACCGGTCATGGTCGTGACGGACCACAAGCCACTCCTGCCCATCCTAGCGGGAGCATCGTCGAAACCGCCCCCCAGAATAGAGCGTTGGATGCTAGCTCTCATGGAGTACGGGGTCAAGCTGGTGTACCGGCCTGGGACCAATAATCCGGCAGATTATCTGTCTCGCCACCCGAACTATAAGAGGACAGATCAGCCCAATGAGGCGTTCGACTGCCGAGAGTTAGTATGTCACGTGGTAGACAGTGCTATGCCGGTAGCTCTGTCCAGGATCACCATAGCGACTGAATCGTCAAACGACAAAGTGTTCCAAATCATCAAAACAGCAGTGAGAAGCGGTGATTGGAAAGAGGTACTTCAGAACAATTTCAGGTGGCATGAGGGAGCACAGAAGGATCTTCAGGCACTCTGGAGCGTGAGGGACGAACTTTCAGTATCGGAGGATGGGCTACTGCTACGGGGAAGACAGATTGTGATTCCACAAACCTTGTGAAATCGTGTCCTGGAACTGGCACATGTTGGGCATCAAGGGGTTGCCAAGACAAAGGCGAGGCTCAGGCCTAAGGTATGGTTCCCGGACTTAGAAAGCCGGGTAGAACTATATGTGAAAAGGTGCCTACCGTGCCAAGCGGCGAGTCCAGTGGAAAGGGCCCCGCCCATCAGCTCTATGGAACGGAGTGAGAAACCCTGGGGAACCGTACACGTTGACTTTGGATCGACGGGGAGAGGCATGTATTTCTTGGCGGTGGTCGACCAGTGGTCAAGATACCCGGAGGTGGAGGTAGGTGAGTCCACAGCAACTGCCCACACCACCAGGGCACTACACAAAATGTTTGCAGCACATGGTTTTCCCGAAATTCTGTGTTCGGACAATGGGCCCCCATTTACGGGCAGTCAGTTTGCTCAATACTTGAGAGAGAAAGGCATCCAACACCGGAAGGTCTCACCCCTCTGGCCTCGGGCCAACGGGGAAGCTGAAAGACTAATGCAGACTTTGAATAAGGTGTTGAGAATATCGCCAAGTGGCGGGGAAGACCTACAGCAGAAAGTGGTCGAGTTCCTGAGAGAATACAGGACCAAGCCCCATCAGTCGACAGGGGTTGCTCCCGCCGAAGCGCTATTCGGGCACTGCCCACGAGGGATGATACCCGAGGTAGAAGGCAGGGAACCCGGGGTCATCGACAATGAGAAGGTCCGGGAAGATCGAGCGGCACGCAACATAAAGGAGAGTGCGAGAAGGAGCCTACAAGACAAGGAGGTTGCTGTAGGTGACTCGGTGTTGGTCAGGAATCGCCGCCCGGAAAGAAAACTGTCACTACCCTACAAACCCCAACCATGGACCGTGACGCATGTGAAGGGAACAATGGTCACTGGCGCCAACGAACGAGGGACTGTCACCCGCAACCGATCATTTTTTAAGAAAGTGGACCGTTCACACGAAGGTGTCGACCCCGACGAGGGAACATCATCAGGAACAGTTGACGAGACTCCCGGAGAGGATGTCACGCGGAATGTAGATCCATCCACAGAGGCACCCAGTGTGATCCCCCAAAACGCACCTCTATACCCTGTGCGAGGAGATCGCAGACTGCCTACTCGCCTCAAGGACTAAGTCCTGGACTCAGGAGACTGAGCCTATGCTAGAATCATGTTTGCAGCCCACGTTGGGCCCGGTGTTCAAGTTACCAGTTTCACTGTTGTATTTTGAAATGTTATTGTATTTTGATTAAACAAAAAAAGGGATGTGACGTCGCAGGAACGAACGACACATGCGCGAGCCTCGTTTGGGATCGTGCATGCGCGTTCTTAATAAAGAACGTCCGTGCGGCAGTTGCCGCCGGGACTCCGGAAGACACACACGTATGTCCCGAGCCTCATTGTATGAATGTGCGTGTGTGGCAGTACGGGGCGGCCCGAGGCACGGGCTCGCACACTTCATGGACGATTAAGAAAACTAAGGATCATATGAAGAAGTGGCATGACAACCATCAAGGTTATAACGAGGGGCACAAATCATGTGTGCTCCCAAGATGGGGAAAAAAAGTGGAATTTAAGGAGAGTGGCCGTGTTTGCAAAAGATACTTTGGTAACAATCAGTGCATCGCTTCGCACCAAACCAAGCAAAAGAAGAGAGCAGTGCGAGGTGTGAACCAGGACTGGTTGGTGGACCGATGGACAGAGAAGTCGAAGCAAGTGGCTTCAGAGAAGAGCAGGTAGAGCTGAAAGGCATGAAACACACAGAAGGCTGTGAAAGGGGTGGTGAAGAACGCACACCCGCTGAAGTGAGTGAGGCTGGCCGTCCACAGCGGGTGTGGAGGAAGCTGAGGAGGTACGAGGATTATGTGATGGAATAAGCACATCTTGTCTCACAAGAAAAGGAGATTTGTTGAACGCGCGTCTTCGGAGAGTGGCACTGGCCGTATTCTCGGGGGCTGCAGAAGAGCAGAGAGAGAGCTGGCAGTGAGGTTGGATGAGCAGCGCTCCCCCTGCTCAGGGTTCTGAATACGAACCGGCTGAGGCCTAAACTGCCTCAAGACACTTTATCATGCAAGACAATGCAGCTAAATACCTTTACCAGTATATAGTTTACATGAAATTAAAAGCTCCATAGTACACTACTTTGTCCAGTCTTTCATTGCCAGGCCACACCATAGCTTTTTAGACCTTAGTCCTAGTATTCATATTGTTTGCATCAAAGTTCATTACATTCGTTTTTCATGTGTCATGTCTGTATTTTCTGCTAGCAGGTCAGTCTTATTATAGTGACGTTTTATAAGATGCTGGAACTGATATCTACTTCAGTGTGGCTCACGTTGCCATCTTGTGGCACATTTCTGAATTGCTTGTTAAACCAGGAAGTAAAAAACCTGTTTCAAAACCGATGTTTTTTCCACTAAGGACACCTCCCAAGGTGCCAGTTATCAACACCTTTTTATGCCAGCGCTTGGAAGGGTGTAAACAGAAGAGTATACCCTTGCACATTTGATGGCTGGCGTTGGCATTGGCAAGCAGTAGAGCATGGCATTCACACGTTGCCTGAAAGTCGAGACAAAAACCTTGACAGCCAACAATATAAATGAAGGACTCCCCCCTCACGCACCCTTATTCTCCCCATGCTCCACCAGGCCCTAACCTCACCCCCCCCCATCGATCCATCGGCATTCCCAGCATTGCTCCTGCATATAAATTGTGCAGTTTATACTTGAGATGCAAGGAGGCACTTCTAGTCGTATTGATGATATAAGCCTTGCTATTTGTTTCCCAGCTGATCTCCATGTCACAAGTTAATGCATGTGACTGGTACCCGAACAATTGGAAGTTCGAGAGCATCTAGAGATCAAACATGTCTGAATACTTTTCCTATTTTGCATGCATCTCAGAATCAGTGGGGGTCATTATGACCCTGGCGGTAGCCCTGCCGGTAAATACCGGCACGGCTGCCACCGGAGTCATGAATTTTCCGGCACCTGGGAATTGGCAATTACCGGGGTATTACAGCTCCGGCAGACATGTTAATTGCCCATTCCCAGGCGCCGGAACATTTTTGTCCCCATTAGAGTCCCATTGGACTCAATGGGAATGGGGAGGCCGGATGCACCGGCACCATTCATTTACCGTTCATTAGTTTTTTGTATTTTATGCAAGAATGCTATTTAAATGTAGAACATGTTACTGTAAAGAAATAAGCTGTTCACTTTAAAAGAGGGCATTTGAATTGATGTCCAGTTCATGTTTAATTCATACTGTTCACTCATAATATGTTACATTGCATCCAGTCTTATTTAGGCAATATGACCCGAGGAGGGGTGCCATTACCGGTTGGGTAATGCCTCAGGGCCATAGTTAGAAGCCAGGGTGAAGCAAGGGCTTTAACAGAGCCCTGGGGTATTATCCGAACCTTAATGGCCCCCTTCCCCCCGAGGGTCATATTGCAATTAGTACCCCGGCACGTCATACCGGGTACTAATTTACATTTTTCTCAAGTTGAGAAACGGCACTGCCACCGTTTCTCAACTCGAGAAAAAAAAGCACAAATAATGGCCACCAGCACTGGGAGAAGGGACTCCATGTAGTCCCTTCTCCCTTTCCATAGCAGCCATTCAGTTGAATGGAAAAAAGTAAACAAACAAAATGGCTGCCATAGAACAGGGAGAAGTGTAGTAGTTCCTTCATCCTTTCCATGGCGGCCAGTCACAGAAGGAACCCCGGAGCCACAACGGTGAAGCAGAGGCTTCAGAGCCTTCTCGGCAAGGTAAAGCCTGGGCCAGGGCCAATGAACTTGCTTGTAACAAGCTCATTGACTCTCGCCGGGCACTAACGTATACTTGATGTTTTCCATAAACTGTAGACAAAATGCATGCAACGGTGAAAGCTTTCTAACAATTTTTGTTTTACTGTCATCATGTGAGGTCGCGGCCAAGGACTGCTTCTCCTTTGATTTAGTTGTTTGCTCCTTTTTTTGTCGGCTTTCTTTTTGGCTGACATTGGCAACATGATACATGTTTTTGTAGACTTTATTGCATTTAATTTTTCCTGTCTCTAAAATAAGAAAAAAAGATAAATTGCATTATCCTTATATTGATGCCCTCTAATGACTCATTAAAAAAGGGAACTCTGGGGATAATGAATGAGACCCGGGGGTTCCGGGTGCTTGTTTCTTGTGGATCAAAATCCCTTCCCTTAGGGAGTCTGACAATAGCCACGGGCACAGAACTTAAATTACAAGACAAGAAACTAACCTGCAAACAATTCAAAATTAACTCGCGATTAAGTTACAGGTCTCACAGCACTTAATTGTGAGGGTGAACTGCTCCCTGGCATGTGGTGGTGCGCTCAGAGCACTTTCCAAACCTTCTACATGTCATGAAATGCTTGTCCCAACCTTTTCCTAGTCAGTGGAGCCATTTATGGAAAACAGGAGCGCCCTAGACTACACCTCCCATAATGCATCACACTCACATAGAGCAAACCTGAAGTGGATCTTGCAATGTCCAGGTAAGTTTTCAGAAAGTTTAAATGTGTGGGAGAAGTGTAGCAACACTGGGAGGACCCCACTGCTCAACCTCAACCTAGGGAACTTTCATTATGGCCACATACCCCAACAAAACCTGCCATAGGGAAATGGAAACAGAACTCCATTTCCCACAATACATCACTCTTTGGCATGGAAAACCCAGAATGGAGCCGCAATGTCCCCGAATAGAGTTCTTGAAAGGAAAGTCACAGGGGGAGACGGGAAACCCTATCTCTACCAGAGAATGACCAAGCGGGGGACAAATATAGGACTTTCCCATGCAACCACAGTGCTTGCAGGGAATCTTGCAGCTTATCCTTATTGCTGTAGCACATTGATAGAAAGAAGCACCAACCCAATCTCACATTCCATTCAGTAAACTTGGGTACACGAAGAATCATATCCTTCATGCCCAAGGTGTACCTTCAGGGAGGAAAGCCTTGTTTATAACACACCCCATTGAAGTCAATTGGAGAAATACGTATTTTGCCCTGATCTGGAAAATCAGTTTTGCCACCAAGGATTTTCACCAAAGACTTCTGCAGGCCAGAAGTGAGAACATCCCCAAACGACCATGGAATGGCTGGGGAACACCCCCAGGTGAGCTGAGCTACAGAGCAAGGGAGTCAGATAGAGGTGCAGCCGATCATGGATTGGAGGCAGGAAACACATGGAATGTATCCAAGATGATACACACTGCCTATAACCGCTTCCATCTACATTCCAAACTACAAAGACTGGTAACAAATAGGATTCCCTTAGCAGCCCAGTTGACTAATACATCCAATTAGGAGTCCTCAGGAATCAAGGAGGGGTGGAGAATGCAGCAACTTTCCGCAGTGAAACCCCAAATGGGACGCCCGATGTCAGGACTGTTGATAGCCGTGAAAAGGGGCAGAGGCATAAGCTCGGAGCTTTGGGCCATTCCAAATAGCTACATGTTGTTGGAAAAATTAACGGCTGGGATAGAGGTTTATGCTCTTGTGAATATTTACTGGAACCCCATCGCCATGTCGGATGATGCCTTATTTAAATATCTAAATAATATTCTAGATCTCGTGGTGTTGTACCCAAAGATAAGGGGAATTATAGTGGCGGGTGATTTTAATTTAAACTGTTTGAGTATGGCGGGTAGCAAAAATAAAAACATAAGGAAAAGATGGGACTCCCTTGTTAAGGATAGAAGTTTGATACTCCTTAATGGTGCCTTCCCATCTGATATACCCCTGGCCCTGACATGGCAAAAAGGAGACAGTAAATCGGTTATTGATTATATCTAAGTAAGCATGGATCTATGGCCTGCGGTAATGAACGTTTGTGTGTCAAAAACAGAGGCGAGCGACCATAATAAACTGGAAACCCAATGGAGATGGGATCCGCTAAAGGGCTCAAAAGTAAATAAACACAAGGGCTCAGACTGTACAGTCTATGCAGGGGGAAAAAAGCTATGATGGTCAGAGAATGATGTAACTACCCTTGATTGTTTGTTAGAGAAAGACCACCATGACTACACCGTATTGCTTAGAAACGGGTTGAAGGAACATCCAGATTGAATAGAAATGCCCCGAAAACAAGGCACCGAATCGAAGAAATCATCGCTGCATCTTCATGTCTTTTACATAAAGATGTAAAAGAAATGAAATCAAGACTCCGTTATGAACTAAGAGTATCCTGTAATGCACCTCTCCTGATCAGGAAAATGCTGATTATGAGAGCGAAAACAAGGTATAGAAATTGGGGCAGAAGACATCGAGCGATCCTGTATCAGGGGGATGGGGCCAGCATGCTGAAAATCTTAGCAACTAAGAACATAGCGAAAATGTGGTCAACCATAAATCATGCAACACAGGTTCCCAGATAAGCTTATAGGTGAATGGAGTGTCTACCCAGAAATGGATTGATTACTTCTCCCTTCTTTATGCCTGCCCCTCCCCTACAATCATTAGCGAAGTCACCAGGCCCTTGGCGCCCTTTCATCTAGCATTTGATTTAGATGATATTATATATCTGATTGTTACTGCCTCTAACTCAAAAGCTTGCGGTCCTGACGGTCTGTCAAACTTCGAGTTAAAAAAATTTCCTAAAACATGGGCGACAGTCCTTTATAAAATCTTCAAGACCATAAATGCATTGCAGTGTCTCCCAAGCTTGTGGACACAAGCAATAACTATCCCCATTTATAAAAAAGGAGATAGACTGGAACCGAGCAGCTATAGGCCAATCTCGCTGCTTGACGTCCCGGGAAAATTGTATTGTCGGCTAATTCTGAAGGAACTGCAAGCTTGGGTTTCATCAAAAAAACTGGTCGATCCATTACAATCCGGCTTTGTAAAGGGTCTAGGAACAATTCCTAACATAATGTTACTCAATCTCCTCCAGGCACAGCAGCTAGAGAGGTCTCAACCTCTATATATGGGCTTTATAGATTTCAAGGCAGCATTTGGTTCTGTGGATCGCGTTCTGCTGTTTAACAAATTGAAAGCGTATGAGTGCCCGATATCCCTACTGTCTCTGATCATCTTGTTCCACTCTAATACATCAATGCGGGTTCGTATGAGCTTAGATGGGAAGCTGTCTCCAGAAATTGAAACATCACGTGGCTTGAAACAGGGCTGTGCGTTGGCTGCATTCTTGTTTAACTTTTTCATTTTAGATCTTGGAAATTAATTTTTGCATTGTAATGGCGATCTGCCAAGGCTTGGGGCCCAGCAGATCCCATACTTGTTGTACGCAGACGACCTCGTCCTCGTGTCCCAGACCCCACAAGGTCTACAGCAGTTGCTTGTAAGGCTTGGGGAATACGCCTGTGAAAATAGATTGGTAATTAATGTAAGTAAATCACAAGTAATTGCCTGTCCCCCCAAGTGGGGAAGTAAAAGGAGGCCCCCCCTTACACACACATGGTTGATACAAGATATCAAGTTGGAAAGGTGCCGGAATACAAATATTTGGGGATAGAAATCTCAAACAGGCAATTCAAGGGTGACATAGGAACAATCGTACAGAGTAAGTTACTCCAATTGACCTCACAGTCCAGAATCATCATAAAAAAATTGGTAAATTCTCCCTGAAGCATGCAGTAGATTTTTACAAAATGAAAGTCGTCCCGATTGTATTGTATGGTGTGGAGAGTATGGTGTTAGACAAGGGCTCAACTTGGGAGGCCTTAGAGGCCAAGTACTGGAAGTCTATCTTAGACTTACCTAAAGCGACCCGATCGCTATGGTGCGATATGAGTTGGGGTTGGTGTCTTTGAATGCACAGGCAAGGTGGAAACAGTGTGCCCTGCTACGGAAGTGCCTACTGGGTATAAATAGTGGGACAATTCTAGAGGTCTTAGCCTCGGCCTTGCTAAAATCATGTAATACATACCCAAGGAAATGGCTGAAGTGTGTATTTAGCCATATGAGTGAGGCAAATGTAACAATGGAGCTGTTACTCCAGAACCGTGACCGTGCTAAAGTAAAATTCTATCGCGCCGATTGGGCGGGGACTTTAGCGAAGTGCTCGCTCTATAAAGATTTCAATGTTTGGGTGTTTGGTCTCAAGCCTTACGGTATCATTGCTCAGTATCTGCTGAAATGTCCATCTCAGCTATACGATCCGAATTCCAACGGTTTAGATTTAATCTATGGGGTACGAGAGATGTATTATCTAGACGGAAACTGATCCCGCAGGAACAAAACTACTGCAGATATTGCATTGATGTACAGCAAAAAGAAACTCTGCAACATCTGCTAGTGGATTGTTTGTCTTTAATGTTGGTGATAGAAAGATACTTTCAGAACATTATCACCTTTCATACGTGCACTTCAAGTGACTACAAATGGCAAATTATGTTTTCTACCTCAATAGAAAAAGTACAGATCACTATTGTCCAATACTTAAGAATGGTTTTGCCTGTTGTAGCCGCCTCAAATTAATTTTGTATGGGTTCCCATTGGTTCATGAGAGGCGTTTTGTTTGGTCATTTTATCCCTTATTATTTTTTTTCTTTTTTTTCTTTTTCTTTTGATATTGTATTCAAATCATCTGCAAGGTATAAGAAATGTAAAGTATTTTGTTTTTATTCATTGTTTGTGTATAATATGTTTGTCTCTTGTACGCTTGGTATTTTATTCTCTTTTCTCCTTTTTGCTGCTTTTGTAAAATTGTGTATTTTTGTATATATTTGAAAAGTTGTGTATCAACTAAATCAAATTAAAATAAAAAAAAAGAATGCAGCAACTTTCACATCAGTTTGTCCCAGAGCTGCAAGCAAGAGGAGGGCAACCTGCATAGCTGGGGAGGAGAGATAAAGAAGAGGACGGGGTGGAAGCATGCCATCTCTGAGGACAAGCCAGACTCTCTGCAGCTCCTAACACCCAGACTGCTGAGGTCTTTGTCTAAGCGGACAACCTTGCCATGGGGGGTGGGGGGAACAGCTGGCAAGTGAATGAAAAACATTTGGCCAAGGACGGCTAACCCAGCGGCTGGAGTGGAGGGTTCAGCCTAAACATTTAGCCTAGGGCAGCCAGCCCTGCGATGGTAGTGTGGCAGAGGGCAGTCTCCCAAGAGGGGGAGAAGAAAAGAGAAATACGAGCCCTGGACCAGAAAGGCAGCCCCCCAGAAGGGGACAATGGGGGCAAACTGAGAAAACTCTCCAGAAGGCCAGCCACCCCAGAGGGGAGGAAAAGGTGCAAAGACCCTGGCTCAGAAGGGCAGCTTCCTTCAAGAGAGGATAAACCATAACGAGGGGAACCCTGACTCTGAGAGGTAGCGGGAGCATGCCGGAGGCTCTGATACATACACAGGAAAGCAGCCTCCCAATTAGAAGAAGACTGTGAAAGAAAGAAATGTTAAAGGATTGAGACATTGCTTTATACATAGGTAATTCAGGTAAAGACCAATACTCCCATAGTTAGCTTTTGGGATTTTCTTTAATTTGAGAGTCTGCTCGGTGGGGGGGGGGGGGGGGCACTGGGTCTCCCGTGCATTTTGTCCCGACCTGCACCTGAATTATAGTCACTAGTTATAGTTGCATTCCTAGTTGCTGTAGGCGTTATTGATTTGGACATCAAGTTGATCCGCCGGGAGCCTTACTGGCCTATGAGGCTCTCCTTCTCGCAATAATGACAGAATCTGATGCAGATGTATGTGGTGGCATGTTGTGTATTCAAACGTATGGGACTGAAGTGATTACCAGTGGCAAAAGAAAAGTTCCCAGCACAGTGCTGTGTAATCCAAGCACAGTATGTCACTCACTGAGCATGTCGCTCAGATCAGTTGAACAACATCTCTGCCCATAATGGAAAGTGAGTTACATTCCATTCAACCATCACTGCTAGATGTATTGATAACCCAGTCTGTGAAGCTGTGATCTTCACAAAGGCATAATGCTGATTTAGGGTGCTTGATCTTCACACAAAGACATACATAGGGTGTCGGGCAATCATTTAAGCAGCATATATGTTATGGAGGCAATTAACAAAAACAGTTCCTATTTATTGTAAAGAACGTGATCAGCTCGCCAGCCACTTTAGATGGAACCTGGAGTCAGCAGGCCTTCTTGAGGACTTCACTATTGAGTATAGTGATTGAAGGCTGGCCTACCTTTGGGAGAATCTTGCCCATTTCATTCTAGTCACCACCGTCTTGAGAGACATAGATTGCTTTTCCTGCACGGCTTCTCCTTGAAATTGTCTTTTACCCAGTCGCTGCCAGTGGCCATCACCAGTCCCCGTCCCAGGCTCTTTAATACGGCCCAACTTGCAACCGCCTCCGAAATGTCCACACCTGCAACCACATCATCACACCAAACCAGACCGCACAGGTGTGTTGAGGAGAGGGCAAGCATCTTTCTCTCCCTTTCGCATCCACGGACAATTTTTCTGCATTGATCTTTCAGACACGGAACGCAAACATTGGGCCTCATTACAGGTCCGGCAGTAACCGTGCCGGTGCTACTGGTGAACCCATAAATATTTACCAGTGCCTGACTTCCCGGTGCCACCGGGAGAGAACAACCCCGGCAGCCTGGAAAGTCAGGCGCCGGTAAAATGTTGTTCCCCATTCCCATAGAGTCCCATAGTCCCATAGTCCTCTATGGGAATGGGGACATGGAAGCACTGGCAGGGTTGTTAACGGTGCCGATGCTTCTGTGACGAGTCTGCCAACCGTGACCGATGTGCATATCTGTCGGGCACGGCGGCTCCAGCAGGCAAACCTGTAATATGCCAACCCGAAACAACGGTGCCGTTAAGCTTACTGGCACCCTTGTTTCCGGTCCGGCAGGGTCAGAATGATGCACAATGTCCTCAGTGGGCACGGCCCATCTCTTTGCTTTGGAACTGAAACATGCGTTTGTAATTTCTATGGATTAGTGAGAATATTTGACAATCGGTAAAACACAATGAATGGCACACATTTGCTTAACTGAAACAAGATTTTTTGAGCGGTGTAAATATTCATTCAGGGTTTGGCGCAAGTTAACCATCAGGTATTCCACAAAGGAAGTTGCAGACCAACATTAGGCTCACAATCCACCACTCAAGCAACCTCCCAAGGGTAGCAACCAAGGAACCACACACATCAATGTGCCCTACAGGGCTGGGAGCATGGAAAGGGTTCTATGTCATTTCATCGCTGGATGTTTTTTCGTGGGGTTTTTTATCGCTGATTTTTCAATGAAAAAACAAATCGAATATTTTATTTTTTATTTTTGGGGGGTTCCCCGGCCAAACCCCCATCCACTTTTATTTTTGATATGATCCCGAACACCCACACCCCAAATATATATTATTCCAACCCCCCTAAAAAATGTGATGATTTTGTTTTCGTTAAAAAAGTCACGGTAAAAAAACCTGCGAAAAAAAATCCTGTGATGAAAAGATGTTATACCATGGAAAGGGGGTGTCTGTGGGCCAGATGTGCTCAAAGGTCAGCCAGGTGGTGACCGGGCAGCCACAGGGAGAAGCGCTTACCTAGAGTATCCCATCAAGGATTAAGCAATACAAGCAGTCCTTTGCTCAACTGTTTTTACCCCACCATGTGAGCAGTGCCCTGCACCCAAATAGTGCCGAGATTTGAGATAAAGACTCAGCTCCTATGCTTCAGATCCAGCTGCTAATAACCTTTGACTTGTTTGATGTACCTTCAACTAAAGGATTTTCCACTAAACTACAGGATTTCGTTGTGTTGACTTTTTCAACTTAACTGTCTCTAAACTAAAGTAATTACCACTGATAGACACAACCCCCCGTCCTAAGCCCTCACCGTCGGTCACACATAGAGTAGTAGTTGAGTAAAGTCCATGCCTACAATGCATATGTTTGCCATGGCTAGTTCCTGTACTCCCTGATTGTCCAGAAATGACAAACACACCACACTCTATGTCAAAGGGTTCCTCTACACTTTGCCATCGATATGGAGTCACTAGCTCCCTGTGTCCTATTGATACAAGGTCTCACACAGGTCATCCCCTTGAGGTGTGTGAACACAGAGAGACATCTCGCAATTCTAGTTTTGGAAAATCCTTTCCCTAATGCCTTCGGCTCAAAGTATAGAGCCACCCAGGTGGCCTGATCCTTTCCCGCCTTCGGGCATCTTCCTGGCATTTTGAGGACTCGCACATATGACCGAAAAGCTTTGAGATAGAAACAGCGGTCCATTCAGAAGGGAAATATAACTGGTGGGGCAAATGTTAGATTTACAAATCTCCCAACGAAGGTCTGTCATGACATTGACACCAGAGACCTGACTTCGACGAGAATGATCTCTCACGTATCGATATTTGGACAAACTGTTAGCTTTGCTATTCCTTGTTCTGGAACACAGTTCCTCAGGAACTTTTACCCTACGTAAGGAACTCATGGTGGCAACAGTAAAGACAGACACAAGTGGTCACAGTTCAATGGTGTTTATTAAACTGTATAAATGGGTTGGAAAAACGCCTAATCTAAACCTAAATCTAAGATGGGAGCAAGCTACGACCATCAAATACCCAACAGAGCCAAAGACCAGCTACCTCACTGGCGAGAAAGTCATTTCATTGTCATCATTCTGAATCAGAAAGGCCGGCCCCTCGGTGGTAGCATGTCGTAAAGGCACACCCAGGGCCTGTATACGCTAACAGGCTGAACACTACATGAGCACACCTGTCTCCTAAGTGTCTGCTTGGATAATGACGGTATTCCCTGTTCAAGGAACCCTAGTATCAGGTAATGGCATAGGATAGAGCCCATTTCATAGCCTCAAAGCTTTGATTACAAGAAGGGCTATTCCTCCCCAAGCATTTCCCATCATCAGCCCTTTCACAGGGTGCCACACGAAATACATTTGGGAATGAACCCTCTTTAGTAGTTCATAATGCTCAAGAAGCCCTTTACCCTTTTCTAGTCCAGCCGAGATGGCCATCAAAGTAGCTCATGCACTCTTAATGTGGCCTCTTACATCACATTGCCATGATAGATCATCCCACTTGGATGTATTCTAACTTCTTTGCTTCTGAAGAAATCCCAGCAATTCAATTATCCTCCCATACAAATCTCTGATGTGCTCTAGGTAGGATCTTTAGTCCTACCTTGAAATGGTAGTCCTGTGCTAAAAATGCCCAAATTTTTAAAATATTACAGGTAAAGGGTTACAGCCATGCCGTCACCAGATTAGTAACGTGCCGAAATGTTCCAGGCAATCTTCATGGCAAAGGCAATAACCTTCCTTCACTCCTCCAAAGTCTGGCATGACATGCCAACTCCTCTCCTGATCTCACCTGTCACCCCAACACTTTCCTTCACGTCATAAACAAAAGGTACTGTGGCCATTCTGCACAGCTTAACTCCTGTGACGAGTCTAGGGTACTGGCCATTTCTCCAACATTGGATCTTTCATAGATTCCCATGCTGTGAATATTCCCCATTGCCAGGCTGGGAATTCTCGATAACATAAAGCAGTTCATTTTTAAACTGAAAACTTAAGTCACTTTAGTGTCATAGTACATTCATTTGTATGTCATACTGCTCATAGCCAATTGAATGGACTCCCTTAGCTCCACCACTGAAGGCCATCTTCTGATTATTTACTGCAATTTTTGTGTTGGGAGTCGTCAGAAAAATCTTGTATTTTTACTCAACATTTTTCTACAACTTTATGACAATTTCCTTCATCATCAAAGACATTTAGAGGATCCTGAGCTCCAGCAACGTCTGGAGTTTCACTCCGGGCCAGTGGCCTGCTTGCCATGAGTGGATTCTCGTCTCCGACGTTGAGGCCTACACCCAGCATGGCTGAGTCCAGGAGAAAAAGTCTGTTCAAGGCCTGCGCCCGGTGCACCCTGAAGAATGTGTTTGTGGAGTACCTTCACGACAACTGCATCTACTGTCTACATGACTAAGACCCTGTTGATGACTTTGATGAAGTCTCGTTCAACCGTGATTAAGGCTATGCCTGTGGCAGTGTTGGCTCCTGCACTGTCAACTGTTTTGTTAGCTCAGCCATCCACTCCAGCTGCCTTGCCGAGGCTTGTTCGCCCTCTTCCACTAGCTCTTGGTATCACCCCAGAAAGAGCAGGTTCATCAGCCATTCTGTCAGAAGACATCCTACAGCCCGATTCGGATTTAGAAGGGCCAATGGGAGTATTCGACAACAAGGTGGTGTTGGAGGAGTTCCCCTCCAACCCCACATTGGACATGCCTCGGCCTAAGGCAGATCCGGCTCTGGGGGTAGTCACTCCTAGGGTTGTCTCTTTGGACATCCTAGCCACCTTGCAATCACTGGTGTCAGAACTCTAACACATATTGCCTGATCCGTCCGCACTTCAACCCTGCCCGGATGGACCCACCTGTCCCTCGTCACCCTTCAAGAGACCACCACCCAGCCGCTACGGTGCAGGGACTGAAAGACACTGAAGCGGAAGATGATGCTCCCAGCGACAATACTCCACCGCTCTGAAACACGTGTACGAGCGTGATATAAATAAAATATAATTAAATTTCATTTCATTTCACCGACATACACAGATGAGTTTGATGACCTTATCCCTGCAGGCAGCGAACCTGATGAGGTTCTTCTGAGAGATTCTCCCCCATACGAAATTGGGTCTTTTCATGCCCTGAAGTTGAGTCCAACAAAGATTTTCAACTACCTTCTGAAGAACAGAAAAAAGAGAGCATGCTTTATCTCCCGAGAAGAGCACCGAAAATCAATTGTGGCCATAATCCTGCTGAAAGATATCTGCGAAGACGGTTTGTTAACCATGACCAATCCTTCCGCTGCACCTCCCAAGAAGGAGAGGTTTCATAAGCAAATACATGGTACCTGACAATGCGCCTACATGTTTTAGGACACAACCCACCCCAGACTCCATTGTATCTGCAGCAGTCCGAAAACGCTCCACCAACCCGTACTCTGCTTGCTCGCTCCCTCCAGACAAAGAAGGAAAGCGGTTGCATGCATTTGGTAAGAGGGTCATCTCATCGGCCACCACGACCATCAAGGCAGCCAATGCAATGGCTATCCTGTCTAGATATGACCGGGAGCTCTGGTTCAAGATGGGGCCTATTCTTGAGTTCCTGCTTGACGATAAGAAGGAGGAGGCTTTCGCCCTTCTTCGCGAAGGAGAAGTAGCCTCCGATCATGCAATCTCTGTATCCGTGGACATCATGGACATTGTGGACAACGGGTTCCGACAGCTGGGAAATGGTGCTATCCTTTACAGGCAAGGCTGGCTCAAGGTTACCAACTTCAGGCCTAAGGTTCAGGCAAAGGTGGTAGACAGGCCGTTTAATGGTGTTAATCTCTTCGGGTAGATACGGACACAGCCCACTCACTGGGCACATTGCAGCAACAGCGCCAGTCCTTTCGCTGGGGAAAATCTAATTTCTCTAGGACTACAAGAGAATATCGACCTTCCTACCAGTCACCATCATACAAGTCCCCTTACTACTCATCATCAGACACTTAAAAAATAAGTTGCAATTTTACAGAAGTAACCAGCGCTTTTGCTGCTCCTTGCAGTCCAGGGGCCAACCAGCTAAGCAGACCTGACCCACCTCGGGACCAGCCACAACACTTTAACACCCCGGTGGGAGATAGGCTTTTGCAGTTGGTCCACAAATGGTATGACATCCCCACCGACGAATGGGTACTATCCGTTATCCAACAGGGCCATACGCTTGAATTTGTCAAATGGCCACCCACCATTCCTCTGTTGCAAAAGGTGGAGAAACATATGTATCTACTACTGCAAGAGGTTCAGTCACTTCTGTCAAATGGAGCCATAAAGGAAGTGCCATCCAACCAGCTGGGACAAGGCATCTACTCCAGGTACTTTCTAGTATGGAAATACGAGGTTGGAGACCCATTCTAGACCTTTGGGTCCCAAACAAATTCTTTAAAGGCCCAGACTTTCAGAACAGTCACCCCTCAACAGGTCCTGTCGCAGCTACAAGAAGGGTATTTTATAGCATCCCTGGATCTGGAGGATGCATATTTTCACATCCCTATTCACTAAAAGCACTGCACCACCTGTGCTTCATGGTGGCAGGTCACCACTACCAGTTCAAGACTCTATGCTGTCAGCCCCGAGGGTCTTCACCAAATGCATGGCCCCAGTAGTGGCTCACCTATGATGAGCAGGGGCACACATCTACCCACACCCAAATGACTGGCTGGCATGAGTGGCATCATTCTCAATGGCTGCCCATCATACCTCACAGACTATACAGTGCCTACAGTCTCTAGGGTTGTCTGTGAGCTTTCCAAAATCCTGTGTGACCCCATCTCAGCAACCTCTCTACTTGGGGGCGCAACAGACGCATGCTCCTGCAGGGTGACTCCATCAGAAGAAAGAGTACACACATTTCTTGCCAAGGTTCTGTGGCTCTCCTGGCTGCCGACAGCTTCTGTCAGCCTCTTGAAGTCTCTATTGGGCATCTTGCTATCCTGCATCCCCCTACTGCAACACTGCAGACTCCACATGCAACCTCTCCAGGAGTTTCTCGATGCATGCTGGCATCAAGCTTCAGGTTCCTCGGAGGGCAAGATCTTGCTGACGCAATAATGCAAGAAGTCACTGCGCTGGTAGTCTGAACTCACCTGGTTCAGAGTGCCCCCTTTCACCTCCCCCCTTGCCAGGTCACCGTCACAACGGATGCCTCCCCAGAGGGCTGGGGGACACATACAAGAATTCTGCATGCCAGGGGTCTATGGAACGGATGAAGAGAAAGTGCTCCATATCAACTTGCTGTCTTTTGGGCACTCAGGTCCTTCGCTCCACATGTCAGCAGTTGAGTGGTTCAAATTTGTACAGACAACACCACCACAATATTTTACATAAGCAAGTAGGCAGGCACCAGATCTCTCTCTCTCTCTCTCTCTCTCTCTGTCTGCAGATGCACAGAAGCTGTTGCACTGGGCACTGAAATACCAGATGTTCCTCATTCCTTTACACATACCAGGTGTTCAGAACACAATGATGGATTCCATCAGCATTGTGCTCATGTCACGAATGGGAATTACAAGAGTTTCAATTCTGCTGGATTTTCTGTCATTTGTGCACTCTGGAAATTGACCTTTTAGCCACCCACAACAACAGGAAGTCCATGGCCTTTGCCAGCAGATTCCCTTTTCCAGAGAGCCTGGGAGATGCCTCCTCATTCTCCTAAGCGGGGAAGTTCCTCTACGCTTTCCCCCCAATATCCCTGGTGGCATGAGTGTTACATATCTTCAGACAACATCTTAGAAACTCACTGGTTGCTTCTTTGGGTGTTCCCACAGCGCAGATCTCTCGGCCTTTGGTCCTCTGCTTCACCACTCCATCTTCTGCCCCTCAGGAATTCCTGGCTCGGCTTCGGACCCAGAAGAACAGGCACTGCGAACACCAAAACAAGGGCCAGCCTCTAGGACCAGCTCCCCTTTCAGTGTTCGCTCGGTTCCACGGAGCCCCAACTCCCGGGCTGTACTCATTTGAACCACTGATATGCTGTGTACATACAGCTCCCCGCTGCTTCTCTTGGCCTCTCTGCTTCTGCTCGTCCCTAAACGCCACAGCTTCTCTCACCACTGCTTTACCTGCTGACATTATCTGTTTGGGTCTTTTATACACATGCAGCCCTTTAACAGACTGCAGGTGTGAATGTACAACTATCCCTGCCTGACCATCATTAAAGGGACATGCCTGACCTCTGCTACTCTCAGCAGGCCTCTTCCTCATCCCAGTACTAGAATCATAAAAGCACCTAGTCTTCACTACCCGGTTACCTCTTCCTTGTCCGAGTACTGTCAGTAGTTATTCGTGAGGAAGTCAGGGGAGTTGACTCAAAATACCCCATGAAGTCGGGGGAAGGATTGGGTTGGTCAGTAGTAGGAAAAAGGGTATACAATGTCTCTCCTAAGGTCATCCAACTCCCAGTCCCCACAGAGCCTCCACCCGGATGATCCTCACTTGCGCTTTCACCCCCAGGGTCGGAATCCAAAAGCGATGGCCTTTCCCTGGCCACCTGCACAGAGGACCCATGGGGAATAGGAGTGAGAATGCCCTCAGGTTTCTCACAGAACACCCAATTGGTAAGTGAACTGGGAGCATAGAGCTTGGGCAGATGAATAGAAAGAAACAAGAGAAGCAAGCTAAGGGGGAGCAAGACCATGAAAGCATTTAAAGACCATAGAAAGGAATTTAACAAAAGGTGAGGCTCAAAAGGTAGAACTGCAGCTGATAGAAGAGCAGAAGAAATAGACGAGCGGGGGATAGACCGAAAAGCAAACGCATAACAGAATTGTAGATAGAAGTCAAAGGTGTACGACGGCAAGCAGGTAATCCAATCAATAGATAAGAACAGCAGTCAATACGAAAAGAAATCAACGCGAAAACACAAAGTTTAGTAGCATCCAAGAAGAGAAAGGGACAAGCACAAGGAAGATTAAAAAGAAGAAAGTGACAGTTACGAGATGTAGGAGAAATGTGAGAAGAATAAGAAAGGGAGGAATCCAAGAGAACCCCAAGATCCCTGGCGGATGAAGAGAAGGAGAGGAGGAGGAAGGAGGAGGAAAAAAGAGGACTTCCATTTTAGATGGGTTAAGATGAAGGAAGTGATGCGATGTTTCTGTGTGTACGCAAGGTAAATTTGCATGCAGAATACAACCTATTTTGAATGTGCGCATGTGGCAATTTTGAAGGCAAATTCTTAATGCCCGGGTTTTAACTGCATCTGTGATCTTCAGAATGGTAGTGTAAGTAGGCAGGCTGGTTGAGATGTTTTTGCCCCATGGCACAGAGAGGCAGTGATGAGTGAAATCGGGATATATTTATAGAAGCTGGAGGTTAAAGGCCCGGGCTCTATCACTTTTCAAAAGTACTAGTGTTTGCATGGAGGGAAACACCAGAAAATGACTAGAGAGATGATGGTGTAACTTTTGTAGGCTGACTACTACTGCTGTACATTGCTCATCTTGTGCCCTCAAACCTTGTGACACAGGGAGCGGCACAGAAATGGGGCCCTCCAGGATGCGAGGCACCCCCTTCTGTGCACTATGGGGCTTTGGGTGGACTGAGAGCGAGGAGGGCAATGATGCACAGGGCCACGCGCCATCCGACTGGGGTGGTGCTGACACCCGATGTAGCACGTAGAACTCAGCAGGCCAAGGTACCTGTTATAGAGATCTGTGTGTAACCAATAGCTCATGTGTTACATGTTATGTTGATTTATACTGTGCACCACCACCATTTCCATGGTCTCCAGGCGCTCGGGTGGCTCTGTAAGGTAAAGAGGGTTGGGCTGGTTAGTGAGGGAAGAGCGGGATAGCCTAGATGGGGTGCTCATCTGTTGATGTGTGCAGAACCTGGAGCAACCGGTGTCTGGCATCTGTACGTGTGAGCTTTCTGTGTGTGCCTTGTTTTGTGCACGGCTTGTTGTGTCGGGGAACATCCAGTGCTTGAGTGGTTTGGTGGGGCTTGCGTCTTTTGGTGGGTTTGCTCGCTAGCCCTCTGGGCATGTGTGGTATGTGCGAGGTGTGGAACAGAGAAGAGGGGGATGGTTCGTGGGTTATGGATGCGCAGAACTAAGATAACACAGGATAGCTTGGGGCCAACCTGCACTTCACAGGTTCAATTTCCATGACAAGGCCGACTCTGCCTTTCATTCTTCAAAAGTCATCACATTGAGTACCATAAATTCGGAAAAAATAGCACTTGTTATATACAGCCCTCTGAAACGTGGACACTTGCGCCAAGTAAAACACCAATCATGATAGTATTTGTAGGTTGCAGAGGGCCAGTGAGATGGTTAAGGGGTTAATTCACTTGCTACAGGGTTATGCGTGTGACGGGAAGGTCAGAGGTTCCATTCCCAATAAGATATAATATGGGGTTGTGTCTGCTGCAGAGATCCACCTGTATGTAGTCTGCAGGAAATGAGGCACAATTCTAGCAAGAAAGCTTGGAGGGTAATGGTTTTACTGCAGTGATCTGCATGTATCCTATAGATGACAGCTTGAAATCCTTCAGGACCAGCTTACATTTTCACAGCCCCCCCGCCCCCGGGGTTTCATAATGTACTATGCACATGTTTTAAATTGGACACTCTCTGCACCTCTTACTAAAGGTTTGGGATTAACCAAGGATTGGGCACTGTATAAAAATAAAAATGCAAGCCAGTGATATCTACCCAAAATAAATGTTTTAAGTTTCTGAAATTGCAAAGCAGGAGTGTATCTCCAACAAAAGAAAGAATGCCACCCAACATTGTAGGGTTGAACATATTGATATTTTGGAGTGGTGTAAAGGAACAATTTTCCAATTAACAAAACTAAAGCAGTGATCATACTGTTTTTTCTTGTTAAATTGATAAAGAAGAAAATAGCCCCATTCCACTTAAAGCCCTAGGGATAGTTCAGGTGATTGGGCATGATCAATTGCCATCAGTGAGTGCCCAGGGAGATCGTCTGACTCGATCGTCTGCATCTCCCCCATCCTTGCTGTGCTGGGTTCCTTGCTGCTTCTGCCCTGCGTGCCGTTGCTGGTCTGTGCACAGGAGCAGGATGTGAAGGCCACCGTCCATATTAAGTAGGGTCTAGATTTTTTCTGGAAAGCGTGTTTGATGAGGGTGTGGGCCACGAAACCTTAAGAACCAATTGGCGGCACCCGTGCCTCATTTTTCTCCAGCTCGATGCATTTGCCTCGACCTCTTGGTTCAAGATAACTGCACTGGATATTTGGAGGAATTTCTGCACATTTTTTTAGGATATGTTTTGCAGTATTTCAACCTGCAATATAGTGGTGGAAATACCATTTTCTTTTTTAGGTCAATTTTGCTGTAAGATTTACTAACATTTATTTTACTGTAATTCCTCTGTTGAAAATTCATGTGGCGGTATTAGTGATGAGTGAATTACTGCCAAAATTATGAGGACTGTGAAGTTGGAGGAACAGTAAAGGTAGCAGTAATTATGTTGCCAACACTCTTTCTGCTGCCACTAAACTCATAACAAGGCTCTTTGTCTTGAAAGTAGTAGAAAGCATCGGGCAGGATATCTAGTTGTTCCATTCCAGGTGTGAAAAAAGTCTGGGCTTTTTAATACATATCATATTGCATTCTGGTACTTGTAGTGTATTTTTCCGACTGTTCAGGAATGCAAAATGATATGTCCTTACAATGTAGGAACTTGCTCAAACTACACAAAACTGAGATCATGGTTTCGCAGGAAGCCCTCCCTCTTTCCTCAACCCACCCCATGGCCTCTCTCTCTAGGTGCCCAACCCTCCCTGTCCAGCACAATAGAAAACCTAGGATGCATCATGGCCACAGACCTGACCCTGTCACACCGCATCAACTCTGTGACAAAAAGCTGCTACCTTCACATTCTCTACCGCTTATTTCCCTACCTGACCTTCCAGCACAGAATCTCTGCACTGATGGCCATCATCCTTTCTCGCCAAAACTATGCCAAGATCACCGCATCACAGCTAAGAAAACTCCAAAGGGTACAAAACACTGCCGCCAGGGTCCTTCTAGCCCAGAATCGTAGAGAGCAGACCTGACCGGCCCTCTGCAACCTTCACTGGCTCCTTATTGGGGGCAATCCACTTCCAGAGCTATGTGCATCACCCACCAGGCACTCCACAACACAGGACCGTAATACCTGCAAAACAAACTCACAAATTACAGACCCAACGGAAACCACAGATCAGGCGCAGCACTTCTCCTCGTCATACATGTGACAAAATCAACAAGAACTGGGGGCTCTTCCTTCTCAGTTCAAGCACCCACTATCTGGAACTTGATCCCTTTAACCATCCCTAGCTTATAAAATTACCTCGCCTTCAGGAAATCTCTCAAGACCTGGCTCGTCCCTCAACAGACTGACAGTCACAGCCAATCACCAGGAAGAATTACCTCTCACCCCTGGAAGGAATGCCGGTGACAAATAGCCACCCCACGGAAGGAACTCTGTGAAGCCTTGAGGACACAAGCGGTACATTTTGTACCAAACAGGTATCCCTCTCTCCTCTTTGGAACAGACAACATGCTGCCACAATAATTTGCACACATATCCACACAGACTTGGCCCCCTCACCTGCTTACCTATCAATAACCGATACTCGACTTCACACACCCATGGCATGCACCTCCTCTTCCCATAGAATACTGCTTATATCCTTGCAAAAATTCAGACCCGGTCATTACATAATCCGAGCCTCCAGAGTATCCCACTATGCCAACTTCCTGACAATTGGCTGCGGCGCCCCTTCTCTCGCAGATACCTAGCCATCCTGACCCTGCTTCGTGCAGGCTAAAAATGCACGCATGCATTTTAGAACCCCCTTCACCTCTCGCGTTTTAGAACCCCCTTCACCTCTCGCGTTTTAGAACCCCCTGCACCTCTCGCGTTTTAGAACCCCCTTCACCTCTCGCGTTTTAGAACCCCCTTCACCTCCTGCATTTCAGACTACGGTCTTCCAAAGGGCATTCAACCCCACAGCGCTTTGAGGCCATACCAATGGCAGTAGGCGCTATACAAGTGACATATGACATAATTTACCGAACACGACTGGAAGTTTTGTTTCAGCATATTGTTAAGAAACAAGAGTGTGAAGTGCGTAGTGTAAGAAAAGAGGGCAGTGGTCTGTCTTCGTTACTAGTTTCCGCATGTTGCCCTTCATCAGGACTTCTTTATGCAGATCACTATAGAAGAGATAACATGCACCTATGCATGCATCGGATATAAATAGTGTGAGCGGAGATACCAAGCACTGGAGCTCGTGTGGCAAGGCTTTCTCTGGAAATAAGGTCACAACACTTTGTTTAACACAGCCATGGTGGCAGTCTTCACTTGCCAGTTCGAATCCAGAAGCAGGACTGACTGAGACCTTCCTCCTTCTGAGGTAGATACATTGGGAAGCGTCAGATGTTAAAGCGCTTAGTAGCAGAAGGAATCCTGCACAAAGTGCTATATAAGAACACACATTATTATATCTAAAGGAGCCACGCCACGATTACAAATGTTATCCTAAAGTTTTTATGGGATTGGACAGCTAACCCCGCCTGCCGTGTGCTTGCTTCACTGCATCAGATGATTCATGGGGACTCCAATAATTCAGTAATTTTTCCAGTAGGGGGAGCCAGTGTGCTGTCCTTCAGTTCACTATCTTGTCTAATAGACAAATACTCTTTGTATAAGTAGGCAATTTCAAACCTCTGTACTGACAGCTCGTCTCAGTCTCACTGTCTCACCCCCAGTGCATGTATTTATGTTAATATTGCCCTCCAGTGGAGTCCTCCTGCATACATGCCGACATTCTGTGACCAAAAATCTGTAGGAATCTTCAAGTTTCAAAAATAGTAATTAGCATAATGATGACATCACAGGAAGTGATGTCACATGAATCTGACCCAATGAGAGGACAGGACATGGCATCAAAGGCTGCAAAGTGCACATTTAAAGCCCCCGAACCAAAGTAATTTAGAGAAAAATATATTGTTGTGTTATAAGACTGCTGACTGGCAACATGGGGCAGTTGCTGGGGGTCCTTCTGAGGTTCATGCATGGCCCCTTGCAACTGAAAAGGTGGAAAGGCACTGATGCCGTCCCTGCCTTGATCATTGTGGTTATTAAACAAACTTAAAAAGTAACTACTAATTTATCATATTTCCTTGCCAAAATATACCAGAAATGGGAGATATGCGTTCTTTTTCAAACCAAACCAGCAATCGTGGTGCTTTTGTTTAGAGGTTTCTCTAGATTTACCCAGATTTGTCAGCCTGACAGTTATCCTCAGTGCAGAAGAGCAGGTTCTGCCTGAGTATCAGCCTGCTGCATGTAATTCAGTCCCGCGTGCAACCCAAGCGTCAGAATTTGCTTGGGATTAGAAAATACCCCACTGGAGGTCATTTAAAAAATGTTTCTTTTTAGGCGTGGCACAAGCGCAATTTTGCTGAAGCTAATTTGTTGTGAATGGCATTTGGCAGGTCTGCCCCGAGTTAATAAACCTGCTATTTAATAATACTTATAACAAAAGGCAGGTACATCATGGAAACCCAGCACTACAGCAAACTGCGACCGGACCTCGAACTGCGCTATTTCTGGAAACTGTCTCCAGGGAAAAGACAAAATATAGCCGAATGCCCATTCGTTTGCTTACTGGTTGCTAGCGGAAGAGATCAAAGTTGTAAAACCGGCTCTGCGATAGATAGGGGTCAATCCATCTTGCCTCCTCCCCACCCACGGAAGTTAGTTTGAGGGTGAGTGTGCATCAGGATGTGGGAAAGAAAGGGCAAGCACAGAAAGGGGAGAGGGCCAGAAGCTTGTCGACATATTACAATCTGTGATACCTTGAAACAGGAAGCACATGCTCTTGGATCCCATGGGGCAGTTGCTGAACTGAAAAAATGGAAAGGCCCTGATGCCGTCCATGCCCTGATGTCATTAAACAAACTTACAAAGTAATTTACCAACCTACCTCAGAATTCTGATTGGAAACTCGGGCAACGTTTGAAGCTTAGCTACCAGCTGTATGTATTTACAGCAGAGCAGAGCACAGACAGTGACACATTTGGGGCTGCGTTGGGTTATCAAACGGTTACAATAAAGATAATGGATTTATGTATTTGTCAACAATGCATGAAAAATGTTCTTTAAAACACATATTGCTACTGAATATTCAATATGGACTACATAACCACATTGCCTAACTACATTTAGCCATGAGGGCGTGGCCAGCGCGCATGCCGTAAAGACGTGCATCTGCGAAGCTCCTGCCCACGATCCTTTGGATGACTGCAACAGGCAACTACGGCCAAGAAATTCCTTGCAAAAATACACGACTGGAAAGAGAAACCTCTCCCCGCTGCAGCGATCCGACCTACGAACATAATTGGAGTCGGCAACACCCTGAACGAGGCGAGCAAAGAGACGCCCCTGAGGATCCAAGATGGCGGCGACCGTTGTGATCCCGAGCGCCTCCTTTCCGATGAGCTAACTCCCAGCTCCTGGGCTCGCTCTCGGTCCCCCGGGGACTGGAGGAGACACTGCGG
The DNA here is from genome assembly GCF_040938575.1 of Ambystoma mexicanum. NCBI lineage: Eukaryota > Metazoa > Chordata > Amphibia > Caudata > Ambystomatidae > Ambystoma > Ambystoma mexicanum. The sequence continues at coordinate 1,305,703,344 of NC_090932.1, forward strand.
AACTGTGCAGCGCCGCGACCTGCAGACCGCGGACCGCCGACTGCTTGGAGTGAGCAGGGATCCTGCGCAGCGAGAGCCGGAGACGAGGGCCTCCTCTCGCTGCCCGACAACACAGGCGCTGGGCCCCACTAGTGATCGAACGCGAGGAGGAGGGAACCGACCCTCCCCAGAGGCACGGGTGGCACGAGGAGCGGTTCCGGGTCCAGACCTCAAAGGACTAAACCGCGGAGACAGGCCTGCGACACAGGATACGGGAACGATCCCCAACGCCGATAACAGTGAGTGGCTGCCTTGCGCCCCCCCCGCCCCCCTGTGCTGCTATGGAAATATAACGAGGGCACCAGCCCAACTGTCAGGGCCTGTGGGCAGGGGGACCAGGACTAGCTGCCTGCCCAGCATAAGACATCCCTGAATACGGTTCACAAATACCCCCAATACATGCACGCCCCGACACTGAACTGCTTGAACTCGGGTGGCACCACACCACCGTGATTGCACGGGAGCAAGACTCAATGCTGCCAAGGTCACCCCCCCTAACATCACCGGAGGCTGAACCTAACTAGACGCGGCCATAACGTGCGAAGGGGGGGCCCCAGCTCCGGCTCCTCACCGAAACCTGGTACCGAGATAGGCACCCAACGAATAGCAGAGGCTGGCACGGCGGCCCAGAGGGAAAGGATGTCTCCGCCCAGAACCAAACCGAACTCCATGACAATGCACACCTACACAACGGTCAGGCCTAAACAGCTGCCACTGTCAGATCCTATACCCACCGATGAACCATCACACACGGCAGCAGCAACTGGTGATACACAAGTCCTTCAAGCCATTGCAGCGCTCCGCGCCTACATTGAAGGCAAGATTGACGAAATGAAAGTGGATATGCAGCTCATGCGGCAAGACGCACGCAATCTGACCGAAAGAGTCAACGCCAATGAAGCCACTTTACAGGTCAATGTTGAAAATACCACAGACCTGAAGAAGCGAGTCCTAGACCTAGAACAGCAAGTGGCAAGGCTGGAAGCGCGATCCGAAGACGCAGAAGGCCGAGCACGGCGCAATAACATCAGGATCCTAGGTGTTCCCGAAGATATGGAAGGCCCGGATCCCACAGAATTTATAGAGACAATGTTGCAACAAGAAATTGGTGCAGGAAAACTCTTGCAAGGGTTCTCAGTAGAACACGCCCATAGATCCCTCCAAAAGCGCTCTCCACCGGGCTCACACCCACGCCCGATCATTGCAAAAATCTTAAACTTTCGAGACAGAGAGACAATATTGCGCTATTCCAGGGAAGGAGGAGAAATCAAAAGACAAGACTCGTCAATTGTCATATACCCAGATTACACCCCCGCAGTACAGCGTGCCAGGAACTCATTCATACCACTAAAAGCGAGACTCTGCAAACTTAATCTGAAATACATGCTGCTCTACCCCTCTCACCTCAAAGTCCTTTACAAAGGGAAAGCACTCTTCTTGGAGACCCCAGCAGCAGCAAATATGTGGCTCGAGCACAATAACTTAGCGGACGACGGAGAGGAACCGCCAAGGACCAACAACGGATAAAGCAGGAAGCCACAACCGCCATCACTGGCCGTCAACTCCACACAGAGGTACAACTCAGCCAATCCAGACCGTAACATGACGAAAGCAATATCGGGCAGAAGCACGAGGCACCACACACGACCACGCCAATGGGCGCCCCCCAAAAGAGATGTGTGAGTCAAATGCTTGCACACAGCCCGCACCGGAAGGCCTGGAGAGGCCCAGAAGGCTTGGGAGCCCCTGAGCGCTGCAAGTTCTACGCAACTGCTGGGGGCAGTTCACAGTTAAATGGTTTAGTTAGTTAATTCATTGGAATGACAGTTGAAAAAGTTGGTAAGTCTCCATACTACATTATGCCAGCTGCAGAGAGGGAATCGGGAGGAGGGAACACGTTCCAGGAACCCGGGCGCATAGACAAAGCACCTTACCAAAAACACCCCGACCATGGGAGCCCCCCTGGAAAACTGCGAACACCACAACACCCCCCATGACATGGCGATGAAAATAAAAATCATGACATGGAACGTAAGGGGCCTCGGCACCTACCTTCGAAGGAACAGAATTAAGTCCTATCTACACAGAAAGGGGATAATGATAGCGCTCTTACAGGAAACACACTGCACTGCAGAATCCACCACCAAACTCCAGGAACACTGGGGTGGGCAGGGGTATGGAACCGCTTACTCCAAGTACGCTAGAGGAGTCTATACATGGATCCATCCCCAACTCCCATTTCAATTAAAGAAAACAGTAAAAGACCCAGAGGGCAGGTTCGTGATACTGCTTGGATGCATAGAACAGCAAGAAGTTTGCATAGTGAACTCCTACCTCCCCAATAGCAATGTCCCAGCCCACCTCGATTCAATGTACGCTAGAGTCACGCCACACATAGATGGCCTTTTTATTTGGGGAGGGGACTTTAACTGCACCCACAATCCAGACCTAGACAGATCCCTGCCCTTGCCTAGGGCCCCATCAGCAGCTACGACCTCACTAAACGCAGTAACGGATAGACTAGATCTTGCAGACATATGGAGGGAGCTACACCCACAGACACGCACCTATTCTTACTATTCGTCCCCCCATGGCCTCCACACGAGACAAGATTATGTCTTCGTAAGAAGGGAACACCTACCCCAGATGGAGGAGGCACGGTACCCGGGTAGGACGATCTCTGACCACTCTCCATTGGTGATAGAGTGGAACCATGCTGGCCCACGACCACCCATTCCCATGTGGCGAATGCCGGTGGAAGCCCTGAAGGACCAAGTTTTTAAAGATGAACTCCAGGACTCAATAGAAAATTATATAGAGCTAAATACAGGAAGTGTAGAACACGTGAGCACCATATGGGAAGCCCAAAAAGTACTAATACGGGGTGAAATTATAACAAAGGCCGGAGGTGTGAGAAAGAAGTTGAAAGGCGAACTAACACAAAGAGAAAGAGAGATAGAGAGGCTCGATAACAGTCCCTTAAGCCCACAACAACGGGTAGACAAGCTCAAAGCCCTTAGAGTTGAATGCACAAAGGCCTGGGACAGACTGGCCAAGTTTGATTATACCACCAGAACGAACAGAGCACACACGGAAGCTGACAGGCCTGGTAGGCTGTTGGCTTGGCTCTGCGGGAAAGAACACCCCAGGCACACAATCACCTCTTTACAGGACAAGGACGGCAACGTACATCAAGCCCAACATAACATAAATGACACCTTTGAAAATTATTATGCGCACCTGTACTCACACGAAGCTGAAATACCCCTAGACCAGATAATGGACACCCTAGACGAAATAGGACTACCCAGGCTCTCCCCTACACAAGCCGAAGCCTTAGATGCTGAAATCACTGCGGAAGACATAGCTGAGGCAATTAAATCACAGGCTACATGCAAGGCCCCGGGCACTGATGGGTTGCCCTCAGAATTTTATAAGTCATACGACTCCTCCCTGGTCCCACTGTTACACAAAGTCTTCCTGGAAACATACGAGCGAGGTATCCTACCTGACAGCATGAGGGAAACCCGTGTGATCCCAGTCCTCAAGCCAAACAAACCGGCTGAACACTGCGAATCATATCGACCCCTAGCCATGCTTAATTATGACGTCAAATTATTGACCACAATTCTTGCTAAAAGACTCTCTAGACTCATAGGCGATATTATTCACACAGACCAATGCGGATTTATACTGGGATGCAACAAAACCATGAATTTACGCAGACTACAACACATAGTTGAACAAACAGACACGAATCCCGAACCCTATGCCTTACTGTCGCTAGATGCCATAAAGGCATTCGATTCTATATATTGGGAATGGTTGCTAGCAGTCCTAAAGGAATTCGGTTTTGGTCCGGGATTTCTTCGATGGGTCAAAATACTGTACACCAGACCAAGGGCTCGGGTGAAAACTGGGAGACATGTGTCAGAAGTATGGGACATATGTAGGGGCACAAGACAGGGATGCCTGCTGTCTCCTATGCTTTATATTCTCGGGTTGGAACCCATTGCAATCTATTTCAGGAAACAGTTCTTTGATGCAGGGATAAGACTTGGCGGGACAGACCACATCATTTCGCTCTATGCGGACGATGTCCTGTTGTACGTCAGAGATCCGCACCTTAACATTCCAACCATGTTGGCAGTCCTCGACAACTTCTCCAAGGTCTCGGGCATACGATTTAGCAGAGCTAAGTCCTACCTGTTCCCACTGGCAGGACTGAGAGGCAGAGACAGGAAGGAGCTCCCCGCACTAGGTATACAATGGCAGACCACGACATTCAGTTACCTCGGAATCCAAATAATGCACACCCCAGAGCTTATGCATGAGCACAACACGGTGGCGGCGATACCTGCACTACGCAAATCAATGAGCTTCTGGGCAAAACTTCCCCTATCAGTGATGGGCAGGGCCTCTGTAGTTAAAATGATTGTCCTCCCCCGGTTCCTATACAAATTCCAGAACGTACAATACTACATCAAAACTAAGTTCTTTCGTCTGCTTGATTCAATCGTTCGTGGCTTTCTTTGGGGGCAGGCCACACACAAAATAGCACACTCTACCCTGGTATTAACATATGCGCAAGGCGGTATCCAGCTCCCGAATCTTGAAAAATACTATGTAGCTGCTCAACTCAGCTTTGTGTCCAAATGATTAGCCGACGACACCTTGTCCCAGACACCCCTACTACAATCCATGATTTCCCCTATACACCTGAGAGAACTCATATGGGCGCCACAACACCTTCTGAGTGACATACCCTCCATTGACACCCTGGGGAGGCAAATATGGCAAAGGGCGAAGGAGATAACCCAGCTGAAACACCCGTACTCTCTGGAAATCCCACTGATCCAAGACATGTGCAAATCAAGTGTGGACCTTCTCCAACTTAAGCACAGGGAGAGGAAAGGTGTCTATACTTGAGGGGACATGTACGACGAAGGCTCTTTCAGGGAGTTTGAGTCGCTACAAAAAGAGGAGGACATACATGCTGGCCAATTCCTCTGGTACCGCAGGATACGGGAAACGGCTAAGGAAAAATGGGATGGTTGGCCAGAGGAACCAGAGTCAGCCCCTCTTATAACGCTGTTGTATAACCTGGGAGAGGGACAGAGGGCGGTCTCTCAGATATACAGCCACCTCAGCGACATACCCAACCCAAAAAGTGAGACAATGAAAAAGAGATGGGAGACAGATCTGAGACGGGAACTGTTAGAAGGGGAATGGAACAGAGCGCTAGCATACCCCAAAGCTGTGTCCAGAAACCACAGATTCCGATTTATACAACTGAGCATGCTACATTGGACATATCTGACCCCCAGCAGGCTAGCGAAAATTAACAAACAAAAGGAAGCTCACTGCCCATGGTGCAACGCAGACGGGGCAGACCTACTTCACATGTTCTGGGAATGCAACAAATCGCAATCCCTATGGATGAAAATAAAACAGACTTTTGAAAAAGAGGGCTCCCCCAACTACAAGTGGTCCCCCGAGGAGTGCCTTCTAGGAACACACCCCAGGCCAGCCAAACTCAAACACTGGGTGAAACTCAAGGACTTGACCTGTATACTGGCTAAAAGACAAATTGCCATGGCCTGGAAAAAACCTGCAGGCCCGAATCATAAGGCATGGCGCAATGAACTAGACAGGTGGATTAACGCGGAAACAAGAGCATGGGAGGACAACGTCATCAGATCAACCGACGAATCAAGCTCTGCCTTGGAGGCATGGAAGGAAATAACCATTAGCATGCTTTCCTCCCCAGATGATAAACCCCCATGAACGAAAAAGGACCCGACCACATTGCGCCGCAGGAACACAACACCCATGGCAGAGACAGACACAGGTCACGCCGAGCCCCCTGAAGCTTGGATCCCCCCCCCCCGCTCCCGATATCCTACCATAATGTTTGCCAAACTTTTGAACAAAGAAGTTGAAACTAGGAGACGGTTAAATGTTGTTACGTTACTTTATAAAAAAATGTTACTGTTTATTAAGCAAGTATCACTATACCTGCTATTGAATGCAGGCCGATAAGTTTTACTGTAAGATAACAAATGCCAATAAACAAATTTGAAAATAAACTACATTTAGCCATACCACATTGGAAATGTATGTGTCTTGCGACGCTAGTAATGTACTTTAATGGATGAAGGTATTACATATTTTTCAAATACATTCAAAATGCACTTTGATTAAAACCCCTGAATCAACCAGCAGTCCTGGTTCTTCCATTCCACCACCAGGCGTCACAACCTTCAAGTCCAGGCCTGCACCATGAACACCAGACTAATAATTGCAACATGCCTCTGCGTGCATTTGAAAGCGCCCATTTCGGCATTGGAACCAGATCCATTCCATGTGCCATTAGGGCTTTAGGTTCAAATGTCTAACCGAAACTAACCGAAAGGCCTTCTGTGGTCCCGCCCCAAGGCACAGCAAGCCCCTTGGCCAATCAGCCTGCAGCAGGCCTGTTACTGATAACCAGTAAAGAGAGGTTGCACACTGGTTTCCCTGATGTCAAGCACGTGGTTCTGGAAGTGATTGTTTTCCCTCATTAGGATACCTTTATTCTGACTTTTTAAAAAGGGGTTAAATCTGCAGCTATATCTTCCGAATACTTTCCCAGGTGAGCACTGACCCTTTGCCCTCTGGCCGCGCGTCTGCGGGACTGACCCCAGCTGAGGTCAAGCGGGCATGGTGCTTATGGCGACCAAGAGCCCCCAATATTACATTCCTTTTCAAAGGATAATAAACGCCCTTCCCACGCCAGCCACAGGTATCACACTCTTATTATTTAGGAAAAGGTAGGGCTTGATATTTACTGTACATTTCGAATAGCAACATAAAGATAACCCATGCTGACATAACACAAATTGTTCCTGTCAGCTGGGAAACCTGGGCACCACTTTAACAGTGTAGGGGTTTCATTTAACAAATGCATTCTGGGTGTTGTAGTCTTGAGTCTGAGCAAATTGCACGTTTTCAGCTGATGTGAATAAAAGGACTGGGCTTGGCCAATTTATAAAGTGGTGTCCCCTTGGCAATGGATCCTCAAGTCACTTGATGTATGAGGGTTGTAAACGGAATGGGCGAGAGATGAGGTTGTTTGCAGACCTTGGGCAGCCCTTGGCACATGGTGATACAAGCCCAGGGACATGAAGGCAGTGCCCATGGTAAATGATGCAAGTAACAGTCATTTATACTGATGTTGCCTTAGCACTGAGATGTATTGTGTATTTTAACAGTGGAGTACGATGGCAGTGCCCAAAGGGATAGGAAGGTGTCTATGTGGCATATGATGGCTTCTAGTCAGTGATTGTAAGGCTTTGCGGATGAGAGGAAGATATTAAGTGTGCTCAAGTGTTCACGATTGCACCCAGCCTCACAGTGCTTGGGTGTGAGCTGGAAGAGGTTACACAAGCTTACCTTCACTAATGCAGTTTGTTGACAATCTGACTAATTCGGGACGTTTTAGCCTTCGTGATCCCAGTTTCCAGCTGGTGATCCAGTGCTCCCTCAGAAGCCTGAACAATTTCTAGTGAAACACCGGCTCAGAGCTATCAACAAACAGCACGGCGGATCTGAGGAAGGCAGCTCAGAGGCAGGATGGTGCGGTCACGCTGACACTCTGATACTGCAGGGCAGAGAGTGTCTGTTTCGCCAGGCAGCAGTCTGCATCAATCAACATGAGTGGGCCATTAACACCCCACCTTCAATACACTGGTGGATGCTGCTCCCAGCCTCAGGCAACAGCCCGCCATTAATCAACATGAATGGACCATTAACCCGCCCACCTTCAATACACTGGCGGATGCTGCTCCCAGCCTCAGGCAGCCAGGCCTAGTGGAGTGGAGCCATCATAAATCGGTAGGTTTTGACAGGGAAATCGGTAGGCGGTAGGAGTGCTTAGAAAGTGGTAGCCTACCGCCTAAATCCATAGGGTTGGCAAGTATGCTCCTGTACCCTGCTGTCGTTGTCCGCTTGCCCTTTGCTGATCGAAGTAAGGCCCCACGCTCAGTGAACGGAAGAAACCGTCCACTGCTGACTCGTTGGCTCTAGTGCCTCCTTCTTTAAACAGTTGGATAGTTTCTCCCGTAGAATCATTGCTGTCCCACATTTTAAGAATTAGGCCACCTATTCCTGCCTTCTGCGTGTGCGTACATTTGGGAGGGGGGGGGCGGGTTAACAGGTTATTGGTGGGGCCCCTTTAGAAATGGGGTGGGGCAAACTTGGAAGCTCCGCCCGCTCTGTTCTACTCCAAGGGTTGTATGGCAGGGAGCCCATATATCCTATCCCCGTTTCCACACCCAGCCCTCTTCTACCAAACACCACACCTCCCCACCTCCCACCCTCGGCCCACCAGAATCAGCTTCGGTCCACCATTACACATGCAAACACATATACACACAGTGGAGGAAATGGAAAACATGTGGTGGGGGATCCCACAGCACATGGGCTGGGGTGGGGGAGGAGTTTGGGGGGTGCCCAAGGGGGCGTGGTTGAGAGGGGGCGTGGCTCATAGTGGACATCCAGCAATGCTGGAATACTTTAAAAAGAAAAAAAACGCCTGCAGCGGCAGCTTTGCCTTTTACCGCGGCCCAGTGCCAAAGCAATGCTGCTTTTAAAAAAAAAAATTTAAGTATTCAAGCGTGGTTCATGGGCTTGGGCGGCTGACTCTGGACGAATCCCGAGATCCGGCTCCTACACATCTGATCCGAGATCCGGCCCAATGACCAGCACTGTATACACGCACACAATATTACACATTTACTCACCCATTTAAACATCCAACTGACCAAACATTCGCCATGTATATGGGCACCCAGCCCCCCACATACCTGCCTAAGCTTTGGGTTTTTACGCTCTTTTTCGGGGAAGAGCGTGGAGTCTGCGGGTTTCCGGCAGTCCCAGCGTCTCCTTGTTCACACGATTGTGCTCTGATGCTCTTGGATCCCTTTCAAGTTGACTGTTAATATGAAACTACAGAAAAAACGAAATGATTACATTCCCTTATCTCTGCTGCCATCCAGCGGTTTTCTAAGTGTAAGCACAGTGTTTTGTAGCAATGGAAAGAAAGCATTTGTTGAGGCGTGCAGGTAGTTATTTGGGAGAGCGGGACTGGAAGCATGGCTCAGACTCATGCGTTTTAGAGATTATTGGAGTATGGGGAGCTGGAGATGCTGACAGGCACGAGTTGGCGACATTATTATTTATGTTTATAAAGCACATGTCACTGGCCCGGTGGCATAATAGCGCTAACAGCACGTACAACATATAATCATAACATATAAAAACAGGGACTATGCCTAGGAAAGGGTGGACAGCCCACAGGCCAAGCCGGGCTGGGGCGCTGTAGTTAGACTAGGGTTCATCCAAACAGCCTGGTTTTCAGATGCTTTTTAAAAGTAGAGAAAGAATGGCTCAACCTCAAATCGAGAAGCAGAGCATTCCAGCACTTAGGGGCTGCATAGACAAATGGCCCCTAGTTGACCCCTACTAATTTGAACCATGGCATGCTGAGTAGCCCCATATTGTTCGATCTTAGTGCCCTCTTTGTTGGCAACCAAGAAAGGCGATTTGAGAGATAGGCTGGACTTAATCCATATAGACATTTATGTGTAGCACACAAGAGATGGAAGGTCACTCTTCTTGCTATAGGTAGCCAGTGGAGCTCTCTCTTAGCATCAGAAACATGTTTGCGCTTCCTCAGCCCTTTTACTGTTCTGACAGCATTATTTTGGATCACCTGGCGATGCATAATTTCTCCTTTCCCTATGCCCTGCAGCAAACTGGCCCCATAATCCAACTTGGCACTGATAATGGCCCTTGCAATTGTGGCACAGTTATCTTGTGACAGAAATGGTCTTAGCTGCACGAGTAGTTTAAGATAGTAGGAGGGTGAAGATACCAGAAAGCTCACATGGGCCTTCATGTTCAGCTCCTGATCAATCACCATCCCTAATGTCTTTGCTTTCAGAAGTGGAGATATGGTATATCCTACGAGGACCATCTTCTTTGCAAGCTGTGGTTAGTTTCCGCAGGCGAGAGAGAGGCTGTCCCTATCACCATTACTTCCGTCTTTGCATCATTTAGCGCAAGATTGTTCTCCAGCATCCAGGATTGAATCAAGGAGTTAAACCTATTGATGGACTCAGTGTCCCTGCTGTAATCCCCTGACAGGGGATGAGACACTGAGTATCATCTGCATAGTTTGTATACAGAACCCCATTAGCGTCCAGAAGTTGAAACGGCCAAAGTGTGCATAGATTGAACAGGTCAGGGGAGAGACAGGATCCCTGCGGCACCCCACGGCGTACCTGAAAATCATCTGCATTCCCATTGTGAGAGAAGACCCTTGCCGCCTGTTCAATCAAAAGGATTCTATCCATTTGGCTGCTGCTGGTGAGAAGCTGGCAGAATGCACCAGTCTGTTGACCAGCAGAGCATGATCCACCAGATCGACTGAGAGATTGATCAACATAAGGAGGGCGGTTATCTGGCACGGTTTCTGTGTAACGTGTGCATGCTCGGCATTATGCACAGTGGAAATGAGCATTTACATCAGGAATACGCTGAGCCATCGTAAGAGCGCTTTCCCATTTCTGAATCTACAGAGTGCAGATTTACCAGAAAATCCAAGTTAACTGTGCAAAGAACCTGAAAAAGGCAGAATTAGGCTGTGAGAGTGCAGTGCTGCCTCTGAATGATTGCAGTGAATAACCCCAATATCCCTACATGCCAGTGATGGCTTCCAGTACCCCCTCGCACAAATCATGGTGTGGGTTTGGCCTTGCAAACTTGTGGGCAGGGTATTCCAGTGATGTAGATCTCCAGGTTTTGCATTTTGGAATGTAGGCGGGTATGCCCCCCCATACATCATACACTCATTCACACATACATTACATACACACTCCTTGCACACATGCATACATATATAATGAGCTAACATGCAACACCCTTTTACACTGCTCGTTTCAGAAAAGGCTTTCTTCGCCTCTCTGCCTAACAAAAAGCAAGTGTGCACATCAACCCCCTCCCGTCGGATGTGAAAGAATACATAATGGTTTGCTTGCATTTGTGGGGAGAGGGCTGATGTGTGCATTCCCTTTTTGTAAGGCAGTCCGGTGATGGTGTACGTTTCTCACACCAGTGCCTTGCAGTTATTCCATATTAGGGTACCCAGACACAGCTCTGTCACTGCACCAGGGATATCATTTAGGGGTCGCCAGGGGTCTCACATGCGACCCCTGAAGTCCCCCTTGCTACCCCTGTGGTCTCCCTTGCTACCCCTTAACAAAAACATTTTTTTTTGTTTTTTGTAATTTGTTTTTTACAAATTGGCTTTTTGTTACTATAGTGGCTGGCTTTCTTGTTCAGGTTTCTTAAAAAAACAGGGGGCTTCACAAGTTTAACACTTTGAGCAGTGACCCTAAATAAGAAAGAATAGGAATAACAAATAATTTGTCTTTCTGGAATTCTATACAATGATTGCTAGACTCATTAAAGGTTTATTTCAGGCACACTTCAGTGGATGAGTCACTGATTTAGTCTGTTCTTAAACACCTCAAATTCACAATGCAGACAAAATCCTCCAAAAAGCATTTAGAGTAGAATAAGCATCAATACGTATTTTGCTTTTCACAAGTTGCAGTTATAGCATGTTTTTTTCAGCCGATGTACACGGTGATCCATTCTTGTATGAAATATATATCCTGTTACAGTGATATTGTAGCCATATTTTTCATTGTGTACTTAGAAACAATGCTATGTGATGTCACTTCCTGTTTTGTCAAGGGGTAAACAGTCGTGTTCCATCGCTTCCCGGGTTGTCACTTCCGGGTGGGGTCAAATGACATCACTTCCTGTGATGTCATCAAAGGTAAACGGTCATGTGATGTCACTTCCGCTACTCCCGGCATTTTGGTGAAATGACGTCCCTGCACTGCATCTCATTCATAACCGGCAACACTAGCCAGGGTACAAGTCTAGGGTATACGCGGGTAGACGCTGTGGCTTTGAGTTCCGAAGTAAACCAAAACCTAAAAGTAGTTGTTTCTTTTTAATTGAATTGCATTAATGGTTTCCGGTCGCCAGTTTTGGAGACCAGACATTAACCCACACAATCACAGAACCATGATAAACAGATGTATACAATATCTCAGATCAGCACTATGCTCTGCGTCGACTGCTTGATGCAGTATTTGGATTAAGAAGTGGAACCTTTTGTACTTTTACAGTAATGTTACAGACATATCCTCCCTCCATTGCCCCATGAGCTTTATTCAGTTAGGGAAGGCCGATAAAATGAATTTGTCATATTTCACTTTGATATTTTAACTTCTGGTGATCATTGCATAAGCTAAAGAGTCTCCCCACTATTTTGTTTTGGCTTTTAGGTGTCTCTAATGCACCACTTAGAAGCCCAAACTCTTGCACTGGGGCACAGCTAGGAGGGAGAAAGGATTTGAGGAGGAACACACAGCTTGTGGGTGTTGTTCTCCGATTTACAGACCTTGTGAGTGCCAGTGGCTATGCCAATTCCTATGGCCATTCCCACCCACTAGCGGCTTCTTCCCATCCAAAACAAATCCTCCTACGATCTATTTGAACTAGCTTTATGAAGTAGTAGCATCAGACCTGGGTCTGCAACTGTTCTTTCTAAACAGTCTTCTGAGAGTTAATGACTTAGTTGCAGCTGTATGTCTTACTGGTGCAATGAACATGTCTTAACCAATTGTATCAGCCACTTGATATAGAAGCAGTATGCATGCCCTTGCACTGAAGGCCTGTCAAAAACAAGCATTGGCAAAAGCCAACAGTTTTTGCTTTTGTATAGGTATTAAATAGGCATTTGCCCGGCAAGACTGTCATATTTCCAGGTACTTGCACCATTTTCAAGCCATATTATGGCCAGTTTGTACAATTATGACAATGATTGGCAAATGCCTATCCCATGCGTGCACAAAAGTCCAAACTGTTGGCTTTGCCAATGCTTGTGTTTATGGTGTGTGCACTGAACACTACCAGCTCCTGCTTGACGTATCCTCCAACGGTTCATGGCCACGACCAACCCTCTCTCATATCCTGCTGCACTTCAGAAACCACTTAACCCTAAATATCCCTCTCAGGTTCAGCTCCTTTTGTGGGGGCAGACACCTAATTACTTCAGCCCAAACCGGGTCTGCCAACCCGAGGAACGAGTGCATGCTTTGTACATAAAGCAATATTTATTGTACAATTATCCGGGGGGCAGTTAAATGGTGTTGTAGGACCAAACTTACCCAAGTCTCAATGTACTACATCAATTGTTACATTTGTATACATTTTGGCAGAAGTTCAAACACTCCCTGATATTTTATTACCACCCACCCCTCCAACATGATTGGACAAAACATTTACAAAGAGCTTCCATCTTTTAAAAATTCATTCTTTCTTATTGGTCATCATCAATCTTTACAACCATCTTCAGAACATGTTCGAAGTCTGCCTTTGCTGGGGATTGGTCCGTGGTAGGTTGTGACATCATGGTACATTGAAACATTTGCATACAACATAATTCATTACTTAGTAACAACTGGCCAAGGGCCTTTAAACTTAAGTGTGATTTGCACATGGTCCGCTCGGATATTGTAGCACTGCGATGAAGACCTGAACAAACAAGTTCTTCTTTGAACTACCTATTGCAATCTCCTCCATCCCGACTCCTGGCTTCTCTTAAAACATTTTTATTTATGTGACCACTACTCCAGCATGTACAGCCTCTAGATTCACCCTGTGAAAACAATTGAACTCTGGACACCATGGACTTGGGCTCCATCTTTATTGCCGGTCCAAACAAATGATCAGTCTCCTTTATGCGACTTCAATGCAACAAGCAAGATTACATCTGTTCCTTGCAGAACTGTTAAACCATAAACCTTCATCCTGCTCGCAAGCTGACCTTCTACTGGACCTTCTTCAACCTACCAGGCCCAGAAAACCAGACTGCCCAGCTGCCTAAAAACACATTGTGTAACTGTTAACTGCAAAGTCTGAATAAACTCACAAAACCCCACTTCATGTAGATTTATATAAACTCCTTATTAAACATCTTCCATATGCTTCTCTGTCTGATCAAAACCTCCTTTAAAATATTTCTCTGCGCGTATGTTTTATAAATGTTATTCCTTCTTAATGCGGGATCTCAGGACAGGCCCCCTTACACATGTGCATTGAGACCCTCTCCGTCTTCCAGTTTCCATGTACTTCAGAGCACCCTGTGTGTAAATCTTGTTCATGTTGCATGTGCGGTTTTAACATTGTATCTTTCTATGCGCGTGCTACTCTAATATGCATCAGTTCTAGACAACCGTAACACTAAAAAATAACCCATCCCATCCAGAATTAACCACGCTCGATACATATGACATTGCAACATCGTGCCCAGTTTGCCACCGCCACCCCCAATCACAGATATGGCATGTGCAACATGTACCCCTTGTAATCATGGGGACCCTTCCTGACCACCCCAACATACCTCCCTTTAGTTAATACTTTAACTGACAAATCATCCACCATAATCTATCTCAATATGGGCATATTTCTCCACCAAACAATCCCAACTGGTTCCCCAACCATCTGCGTAGTCTACCCGCTACTCCACACAAGCATGCCAATTCGGTGAAGGACACACAACAACTTCAGTTTGAGTACCCGTATCGGATGAAGCAGTGGCGGCCCTAGCCTTGGTTAGGGTTACAGTCACATTGCGCTATCTGGGCGTTTCGGTAGTCCATCTTTTGTTGTCATTAAGATCATGTTAACCAGCATACACACAGACTCTCTTGTTGTGATAACACCTATTTCAGATTGTTACGTGCATTTTTTAGCTACTCGGTCTGTGTTTCACAGACCTTTGTATCATGATACCCTACATGACAGTGACCATGGCAACTAAGTTCTTGCTACATAACTCGGTGACACACAGTCCTTAGAGGTAGGCCCTATTTAACTAACTTGTGACATAGCTTCATGCTTTCTGATCTTTTTGAGCTGGACAAGCACCTCTTAACGTATATTTTTTGCAGTTGATGCTCACACGAACACCACTCAATTTCTGCCATCCTCATTTAGAAATGTTTTTATTCTTGAAGAAGAGGTAATTTTTCTTCCTCTCTTGACCTTTCCATTTTATTTATGTTGTGTTGATATATACCCACTGTACCTTGCATATTTGATTGCACCAAAATAACTAATTTGGCATATGAATTGTCTTACACATTCACAAAATGACAATGTTTTTCATTTTGGTTTTTCAACATTAGTCAGTTGAACAAGATACATTGCATTTTTGTGCATTTCTGTTTAATTGTGTTTCATGTCCTAAGATACTATACTGATATGAATATATATTATGTTGCATTGAAGATACATTGAATTTCACCTCATGAAGGGGACATTGAATCCTGAAATGCGTTGTGGAGACGGCACTGAATATAAAGACTTTTTACCACATACTGGACTTCTGTGGACTGGACCATTCTATGTTTTCTTTTCCTATGAAATCTCTAATTGAGACATGTACAATTGGAATTCAATTCAATTCATAGCATTTTTAATTATATTGGCAGATTTATTTCAGCACAAAGGTGTGCAGGGGACGGGAGTATCCAATCTATTTGGATACTCTTTTCTGTTTTACAGTCATCATGGCAGCAGCTGTTGGTACCTGGGCAGAGCAACATCTCAAGAGCATTTGACAGGAACAAAAAAGAATGAGAAAGAAGACAAAATAGGCAATAGGATTTTCACAGCTAGGCTATATCAAGATGGTACCCAAGAGAACAGAGAGTCAATCCATAAATCATTGGTGATCCCAACCTCAGTCTCCATGATCACTTTCAGTTTATGCATGTCAGCAATAGTTTGCGTGAGGGTACCATTCTCAGTATCATTGGGAGGCACAAACGTGCAACAGGTACTCTCGATTTTCCGCCATACCCTGCCTTCCATTGCTGTCAGGAGGTCGAGTACATACCGATTTTGCAAAATCATAAACCTGAATACCTGCAATTCTTCCCTAATGGCACTGAATGCCTAGTGTTCACGAAGAGTAGCAGTTCATACCTGGTCACCTGGATCCATTTGGCATTGGCTGCTGCTTGGATTCCAGGTGTGAGGTGCCAGGAGGGAGGTAAAAAAAGGTCTTGGTGTGGGTAAACAGCCGGTATCGATCGGGAATGTCTGCTAGAACCTGTGATGATACTGCTGAAAGGTAGTTAGATCTTCTCCTATGTTGCGATTTTTCATGATTTTTGCCATCAAGCATAGCATTTGATTTGTCCATATTAGGTGATGAAAGGGACTCAAGCGGTATGGGAGACAAAGTGGGCACAGATGTAACTTCAAGCCTTGGACAAGCCAAAACCAGTTGTTCCTCTGGGATTATGAGAACGGGCATATGAAGGGTAGAGAGACTGCACACACCTCGCCAGGCTATAGACAACTACCTATACGCATACGGTCTACAGGTCACAAATTATCAAGAAGAGCAGCCATACTTTCAGCCAGATTTGTGATATGAAGCGTGTGGCAGTAGTTCCCATTTTTGCCAACATAGAGAAAAATGGGTAAGTGTCTGTATCTTCACAGGTTTTTCTGGCTCCCTGAGCCACTTCAGATACTGCAAATGATTTCTCCCAAGGTCAATTGGGCTCTTTGAACACAGCCAATATTTGTGTGCTCTGTACACTCAGCAATTGAACAATTTTCCTCAATTGGCAGCATTGATACTGTAATTGACTGCCATTTAAACTGCCCTTTAAACCCTGCATAGGGGCAGGTGCACCAGACATAGCGCATCTCCTACTTCTACCTCACTTGGGATAAATGCCCTAGGAATGCCAGAAGCATGGGGGATGAGAGAGCAGATGTAGCAATATCCTACGGATCTCTCTCCCCCAACCTTCCTCATATGGGTATACCATACATTATCTGCTGCGAAACCATGTGCATTTATTGTGGGATCTAATTGATCATCATCAAAGAGATAATTGTTAACATTTCTTTTTACGCTTAACATTTAAAATGTTCTGCATTTACATTAGTTGTCATCTTCAGTCATGATGAGATAAGGACCATAGAAACCATAACAAATTTCATTTTCATACAATTTACAAATCTAAACATCTCTTTTTTCTAGACAAAATTATTTAGATTCCAGATCTCTATTCGCACCCCCGTTTGCACTGAAACGAACAGTGAGTCCTTAGGGCTTACTTAACTTTTATGCCTGCTCCTCTGCTGGTGGAGGGCTGCCAGTATCCCTTTGAGTATCACCAATGTGCATCCAATTTGTGTTGCGCTACACCTTCACAGCAGTCAGAGTCGCATAGATTACTTGATGTGGCCCATGGAAACGCTGCTCGTTCGAACAATGACGAAGGTGCAGATGTAGATGCAGTCCCAGGGGAGATGCTGTGTCGTTTGCTGATCATTGGCTGTATCGCCGTTTTCTTCTGTTGTCTGTTGGTGAGAAGACACAACCTGTGAAGATATGATCTTAACACTTTTTGTTAATGCCCTACGGTACTCCCTAAACTCCTCTCGTAGAACAGCTGCGGTCTCGTGTGCACCTAATACCATGCATGTAGGTGAGAGAGGTGTATGTAATCTATGCCCAGTCACGATTTCATGAGGGCTCAAGTGGTGGTCCCTCCCTGGCTAATTTCGTAAATAAAATAGTGCCAATGGAAGGCACACAAACCATGATTTATTTAATTCTGCACATAGTTTAGCTAACCAGACCTTACAGACCCCTTTGAGCCTCTCTGTGATCCCATTGGCCTGTGGGTGGTACACGGAGCACAGCCTATGCTTTATTCTGAACAGCAAAGTGATCTTTGAAAACAAGGCATTAAAGAAGTGGGTTCCATTATTGAATTTTAAAACTTCGCAAATTCCCCACCGTGGAGACCCCTCCCTCACCAGAAACCTCACAGCTAACTTAGCATCAGAATGTACACAGGGACCACTCTCAAGCCACCGGGAGAATGGACAAGCAACAACAATTAGATATCTGAAGTTATTGCACCTCGTAATCATGTCCACAAAGCCAATGTGAAGTTCTCTGAATAGACCAGAGGGCCTGGGCAAGACCTCCCTCACTAACCTCCTGGTGTTTCCAGGATTAAACTCCTTGCAAACGACACAATTCTCTATGAATCTACTTACCTGCTCCTGTAACTTAGGGATAAACCAATCCTCCTGGAGCTCTGCTGCAATTTGTAATCGAGAAGTATGCAACGGGTAGTGTAGTTGCTCTAGAGCCAGGAGGAGTAGCTCTACAGCCATTACTACCTTCCCTGTCATGTCCTGTCTCCAAAGAAAATGTGTGGGTGAGAGAACACTTCCTCTCTTTTTTTCCAAAGCTTTTGATCTTTTCAAGGGGCTTTCCCTTGCATTTCTACTATCTGCAGCACTGGGACTGCAGTGTGCGGGGCTGGTAACTGTACCTGTTGGGACATGCTTTCCATTTCCTGGGAATCTGTGAAAGGTAAATACGCTGCTTCCTTCGCTGCCTTGTCCGTGGCATTCCTGAGAGCTATTGAGTTAGTGTGGTTAGTATGGGCCATGTTTTTAACAACGCCTATCTCTGCTGGCAATGCTTGCACTTCAATTAATTGGGATAACAGTGCAGCTGGACAGGGGACCTGTCAAACATCCTAAACCCTCTTCTTTGCTGTTAGAGAGAATTCTCAGAAATGTGCTAATTCCCTTCTACCTTAGAGACCCCCAGCACTTTTGCTGGACTTTAGGACTTTTAATTTTTAACCTGAGGAGAGTGAGACCTTTTTCCCCACTCTCTCATGTATTTTCCTGTGATTTG
This sequence comes from Ambystoma mexicanum, assembly GCF_040938575.1. Classification (NCBI taxonomy): domain Eukaryota; kingdom Metazoa; phylum Chordata; class Amphibia; order Caudata; family Ambystomatidae; genus Ambystoma; species Ambystoma mexicanum. The sequence goes on from NC_090932.1 coordinate 1,305,722,257, forward strand.
GACTCTGTTTCTTCTGACTTTGGAGACTGACACATTCCATGGGCATAATCTTTTTACATTGTGGCACGCAGCACCTTCAGTGCAGGGGCACAGGGAAGTCTTTCAGATTTCTCCAAGGTTTAGACACCCTCTCCTGGATAACTACTGTTTCCAAGAGCAGTGGAGTGAAATTGACTTTACTTACATCTGTAACTTTCTAGACCCAGCACACGCTATCTTACAATAGGGTGCTGTAGGGGTTACTTAGTATCCCCTTTGTCTAGTTTCTCATGTAACAATTTTATGCCACCCTTTTTACAATTAATTGCTGGTGGCAGTGGTTTACCTTTTCCTACCATTGTGTGTTTTTACCTCGGGCTGCGTTCGCAGCTGCAGTATTGCACCCATGGGTGCCCATTTTGTCAAAATGGTGCCAGTCTTCTTTTTTTGCCATTTCTTCTTGGAAAGGTCCTTCATAAGATTTACTCTACACACCAAATCAGGTTTGGGCCCTTTGTTCATTTTGTCTTTGGCGGGATACACTGGTGAAGTCTGCCTCTGGCTCCAGCGTTTCTGGCAGGGCAAGAAGCAAGGGAGGTTCCCATAACTCCCTGTGCTTAGTCTCCTTGGTTACAGGAATGCACCCAAAGGTGATTGGCTGGCTGGCTGTCCTTGGAGAACAGATATGCGAATAGGTGGGCACCACACTTATGTTGGGTCGTTTGTATAAATGCTTTTACACAGTAGTCACACTGAGTCTCATTTGTTTCAAATTCTTAAAGGAGCAGACTGAAAGAAGTCCAGAGACACCCAGGCTTGAAATACAGCGATGCAAAAAGCTGGGTAAAAATACCTAGCTAATCAGTCGCACTGTAACTATCTCTCTAGGGGTTACGTAGTATTCCATTACAAGTCTTTTGACTGCTATTAATCATTCTGTATAAACAGAAATTCAAAGGATTTTGAGATATGCTTAAATTCGTATGTAATGAACAGATCAGAGTCGTTCAAGTGGTCAAAATAATGTATTTGAACGTGTTCAATCATGGGTTCATGTGCCAATGCATTTCGGAGAAAATTCTCCTTCATCAGGGTGAACCTAGATGTTCACAGTTAATTAACATATATACATCAAATAGTAATATTTCAAAAAGAATTATGTAATGCAAATAAAGGAATTGACATTTTCAGCACATACCATCAGTTCCATGTGTCACAACGTTGCCAGCAAAATCCTTTCAATTACTGTTAATACAGAATGATTAATATCAGTCAAAAGACTTGTAATGGAATACTACGTAACGCCTAGGTGGACAGTTAGAGAGCGACTGATTAGCTAGGTATTTTTACCCAGCTTTTTGCATCACTGTCCTTGGAGAGCAGCCACCCTGCTGTATGCTGTATGAGTGACAGCTAGGCTCTAACTGAATGGGAGAAACCTGCATAAAAGGCAAGGCTTGTTGCTTAGAAGGCAGAGTCGACCACTGGACGAAGGAATCCGAAGAATAACTTGGAAGAGATGCTTGCTGGAACTCCTGGACCGTTGGTCTGCCGGTGAAGCCCTGCTGCTGTGCTGAAGCTCTGAATTCACCTCGACTAGAGAAACCCTGCAAAGGACGACTCCTCCCCTTGGGTTGGTGGGACCAATCAACCCCAAGACAAACTCATCTGGAAATCCTCTCGGAGCTGGCTGTACTTCCATTGTTGCTGTAGGAACCGATTGCCAGGGAGAGGAACACCAGATTTGAGTGCATCGTTTTAAAGTGGAGTCGAGCTCCAGGAAGATCCTCTGGACTCCCTCGAAGCAGGACTGACCAAGCCTGAGCCATCTCAACAGAGTGCTGGACCCTAGAAGCAAGGAAAGTCCACAAGGTGTCTGAGAACCACGATGGTGCTATTGCCGAATAGTTGAAACTGCAAAGTGCTGCTGATCTGAAGTTTGCCCATTGCTGCCGCCGACATTCAAACCGTAGTGCAGGAGTCCCCACACGTCCTCCCTCTTATCCCCACGACTGAGGCCCAGGAACAAAGGATCTGCAGGACCTACAACAGTAACAGACGCCAGCTGGAACCAATTTCTTCAGACCCAAGGTACTGTAAACTGAGTGGTACTTAACTCTTAGTTGTGTAACTTGCGAGCTCTCAGTTGAGACTTGTCTTTGTTACCTTTTGCAAAGTTGCTTTCAGCTTTGTCCATTACAAGCCTACCAGCTTGTGCCCCAACAGTGATTTATTTTCAACAGCAACCCTCTATAACATTGTGCAAGACGTTTTACTTACCCACAAGAAGACTTTCAGCTCCCCTAGACTTAAGCTCAATTGACATTGGCTGTCCTGGCTTCCTGAAGACTCTTCTAACCTCTGACTTTGTGTTTTGATCTGTCCCTCCAAAAAGTAATACATTCTTTACTTGTATAGCTGGGAAAGGGTTAATCTACATTGCGTTTGGGGGCAGAGGGGTGGTGGTTCAAAAGTACTTACCTGTTTGTGAAACGTGTTAACCATTGTTTCTTCCCCCTAACCTTTTTCTTTTTGACACCAAACTCAGTACTGCTCTAACTGTACCAGTGATATATCAATGACCCCAGTGTCCTAGTTATTTAAGTCACCTCAGGTTGTAGGAAGTGTCTGTGTGCCATCCCCAATGGGTATCTACTGATTTACTGATATTGAGAGTGTGTATTTTTGAAGTATATTTTAAGTGTTGCATATCTGCTCCCTTCTAAAGAAGGCTTATTCAAACTGACAGTTAAATAAATAAATAATTGTTTAATCAAGAAACATTGAGCATACGTTTTATTTGGATACTTGTCACTGTGAATCTCTATGTTCCAACCCTACAGCTCACATTGGCCCCTCTTGAGATAAGCCTGGCTGCTCAGCTACACTACCAACCTTTGTAGTACAGACTTATACCAAAGATTGTGTCCTATTTCCAGGAGGACATGGTTGGTGTAATCTCCCACAGAGTACTGCATACAATCTTGCCTAACATTTGGCATCTTGATAACCCAAAATGGATGGTGGAGGTGATGTACGCAGAATCAGAATAAACAGTGACTGCCTGCCCCTTACTCATTTCTAGCACCTCTATGAGTGCCACTAGTTCTGCTGCTTGTGCGGAGTAATGAGAAGACAACAATCTCTTCAGTCTGACCCGGTACTCCCCATCCTCAAGACCCACGACAGCTGCACCCATATACCTCTCACCCGTCTCCTGGTTGAAGCCCGATCAACAAAAGTCACATCACCCCTCTCCAGGGAATCCTCTTTCACATTCACCCTCTCTTCCGCTTCTCCCTCATACATGGCACAATCATTAACACTGTCCACAGGCTGCACTGGCTCGGCTACAAATGTCACAGGATTTACTAGGTGACATTGCACAGGTTGAATCGATGCATTTCACAAAATGACCTCATACCCTGAAACGTTGAGTCGTTAACGTGGACTTAGATTGTTCTAAAATCACAAAAACTGCATGCTCCATGTACAATGTCACTGGGCAGCCCATAGTAATAGTTGAAGAATTTTGAATCACAAAATCTCTTGAGCTTGCTCACAAGGGAACTGCCCCTGCATCACTGGGTCTCGGAGTCCGCTATAGTACACTAAGGGCCTGTAGCCTAGCGATGATTTCTGGGTCAGGATCGCTGTCATCACCTGACCATTCCAATTGGAAAACAGATAAAATAGCTTCTTGTAATTCAGGATCGCCAAGACAGGAGGATTGCTGATCGTGGTTTTGAGTTCCCAAAAGCAAGTCTCGATTTCCTCAGACCACACTATCAGCCCTTTCACCTTCTGCGCTTCCTTGAGTTCTTCCATTAAGGGCCTCACATAACTGCAGTAATCAATGATCCATGATCTATAATAGTTACGGAGCCCCCAAAACTGCTGCATCTGTTTCACCATGACTGGCTGAGGCATATTCTGAACTGCAGTGGCTCTCTCCGGCATTACCTTCCTTCCTGCAGGTGATAGTACTTGCCCCAAATATGCTACCTCTGTCTCTGTCTGGCAGTACTACAATTTCTTTTGTTTTTGTCCACTTCGTACCCCTTCTCCGCAGGGTGAGGAGAGTTATTGAGTCTCCTTGACAAATACTGAATTACACTGCCGGACACATGTACATTCCCCAAATCCATCTAAACCACCCTGTTACAAACACTCAGAGATTCACAGTACACGTGGGGAAACCTTGTGTGCTCAAATCTCTGACCATGATAGGTAAATGCCATGAGGTACTGAGAATCGGGGTGTAAGGGATCAGAGAAAAATGTATTTTTTAAATATACTACCGTGAAGTGCATCGCCCCAGTAGGGATGTTACAGAGATTGGTGGCAGGGTTCGGTACCACCCAAAATTCTGCCTCAATAATATTTTTGAGGTGGCACAAATCCTGGACCATCCTCCAACTGGACCTCTTTGCTTTCTTCACAGGATATATAGCTGTATTGCATGGGGACACATGCTCCAACAATGCCATAATGGTCTCGTAAATCCCTTTGTCCACCTCCCTAGACATGGGGTACTGCTTAATCGTGGTAATATCGCCCTGGGTTTCAATTTTATCATCACAGATCCAAAACTCTTTAGCAGTCCCCCATCATGAGGTTGGCTGGTCCACAGATCGTCTGGCACTTTTCCCAAATCCTCCTTCCAAAATGGAAATGTATTCCTAATGATGAGCATGGTCTGTGGTACTTCACTTTGCTCTATCGCTATCTGGCAAGGCACCCCAATTTCAAAGACCATCTCTCCTGTGTATTCGAACAATTGCTCATTGGACACATCCCTCAGCAACAAGGTTGGATCGATGCATAGAACTGTGCGCCACTCTCCGTCTTCCTCATCTGTGCCTGAGAGAACCAAACTGACCTCTACAGCCTGTAAGAGGGTTCTGACAATGGCGCCTGGCGTTACTTTTACTGCGCACATCAGGCTGAAAAAAGAACTGCACACCTATCTGGGGTTCCTCTTCTGAATCAGTGGTAACAGACAGGACTGGACACATCAGAGACCCCTGTGGGCTTTCCTACTACTGGTACATATTAGCACCCGGGCAAGTAAAAGGATTTCTCCCGAAAACGCTTGCTCCAGGGTAGTGCGCAACTGTTCCTTGGGGTAAAGGATTCTTGTCCCACGTCTGCACCAATGCGTGTGCTGGCATGGTCAGTGGGATCCTGAAGGTCTGTACAGCCCCAGCCGCTGGGTTCTGTTCAACCCATGCCTGCTGCAATTGCACAGAGCCCAGGGCATATGAAAGGGTTGGGGCTTGCATATATTGAGCTCCCATGTTAATGTATTGTGGCCGCTCGCGACAATCTTGTGACATGTGTCCCAAACTTCCACACGAACAACACTGAATCCCATAGAATCCTCCATAACGGTTTCCCATCGACCCATTAAACCGAGGACCCATTCCTCTGAACCTGCCAAATGACCTGCTCTCTCACAAAAATCCTCCCCTACCGCTCGGAAAACCTCTCTTTGGACCGGGAACATACCCGTTCATCCACCTCTGTGTCATACCTGGTTCACGGCGTCCCTGCTGTCCCTCCATAGAATTAATAATTACTGCCCCTTCTAGACAAATCTTCGCCAATTTCTTTTGAAGGAGCTCAGCCTCTACTTTCTGTGTCTGCTCTACACTCTGCCACTGTTTTTCATGTCTTCTTTTGCAAAAAGGGTGAAAAGCCCTGGCTTTTTTTATTTTTGTTAATTCAAAAAATTATGCAGGTAAATCCATCTCCAAGAGGGTAATCTGCCAACCAGATTCCCCTTTTTGTCAACTCTATTTCAAAATCATTGTGTACTTGTGCCCTGCTGCCTCAGTAGCCTGATCCACAGCACCTACTCTGCTCATGGCATAAAACTGATTCAAAGAGCAGAAGGTGCCCACTCGACAGTCACAGCGACAGCCATGTTTTTTCAGCACAGGGGCGGCATTTAAGATATACCCCTGTACCAAAGCTACGATTAACAGGAGTAGCCTATGCTGGTGGCAGGGTAAACGCTAAATAAAGCTATGCTGGAGCTTAGGCATGGCGCATGGTACTACTTATGATCATGGCCACCACATCCCAATTGATATCGCACATATGTCAGCTCCAGAGAGTCAGCTCTGCTGTGGAAGGTGATGTGCATTCTGCCCAGCTGGGTGGAGACTGTCAAATGGCAGGACGGGAACCTGGAGGATCGGGTCTCTTCTTTGATCTCTTTATGAGGGCAGGTAACAGCCTCCACCAGAGGCCGCTGTCCTGGGCCTGGGCATCAAACAAGCACACCAATTTAAAAGGAGTAACCTCACACCACGGTGCTGCATCTCTAAGGGTCTTTGTTCTCTGTGGGAAGGGAAGGGTGCAGGATTAGAGTAGGCAGGATGCCCTGGTCAATGGTAGGAGACTCCCACCATCTTGTATCTCTATGTCTCTCTTTCTGTTGCCTATCCCCTACACTTCTTCTGGAGCAAAGCACTTTGGGTGTGACATCAGAAAGGCAAAGTCCACTCCGTTCAAGAGCAGGGATTGGACCACTAAGTCAGTCTGGCTTTAGTCAAATCACCTGGGGACTTTTGCCTTTAAATGAAGGGGTCTCCCACCCCTTCTTTAGATTCTCCCAGATCCTCTTAGATCCTCTCAAGACACAACAATTCACCTCAGAAGAACTCACTAGACTTCCTTTAGTAAAGCTGTGCATTCCAAAGCCCTCAGTCTGAGGTGAAGACGGAGCCGTCTAAGGCGAATGGAAGGACTGTCCCTTTACCTACTCCCAGGGCACATTGGGAGTGACCCTTGTGGTGGACCAGGACCCGCCGCTCTGCGCCATAATCTCATGAAGCTGGAAGAGCAGACCCTGAACGGAACCATCCTATTCTTGAGTCCCCCTGAGCAGGCTTCACAGAAGCTGGAGGGCCAGACCAGCAGAAGCTCTCTGTTCTACCAAACCAGTCATTCTGTTTTTACTGCACGATGAATGAGAGGGAAAGTGCCAGCACTGGCTTTTGCACTCCACCAAGTCAAACTATTGCTTGCACTTTCAACCTGCTTGACACTGCCTCGTGCCCTATCTAAGCCTGTCACCTGCTAGGCCTGAATCGACTGCTCGATGCTAGAACCCGATCAGAATCACTGGTGGGGGACATTCCGACTCTGACCAGGGGTTATAACCATGGCTCAGCTCAGCTAGCCCTACAGCTGTCTCATCGTCCTGAACATCGATTCCCCCAAAGTCACCACTTCGATGACCGTTACTCGCTGACTCAAACCGCTGGAGCGTTACTCATCAGCCCCTCCCAGCTGCTAAAGCCCGACCTAGCCTGGCTCATCTGCAAAGCAAACATAGGACTGCTCTGGCCTGCGTCATTGAGAGACCCCCTTCTGCTGCACAGAGCTACCACATTCGCCCCTATCAACAACTGAATCCCGGTATTCTTGACACTAAATTGCCCCATGGGTCTACTTGGGCCCTAGACACTGGTTAGGTCACGATCGTACCTATTTTGAACATCGACATATCCTTTGTGTGGCTCGTAATTCTACTATCACTGCTAGTTTCGTCTTACATCTTTGTTCTTCCTTCAGGGTGGGCTTTTGTAGTCGTTTCTATTCGTTCTATTACAGGCTAGTGTGTTTAGTTAAAGTATGTATATTTTTATAGATCCTTTATTGGACATTTCCTTTATTTTGAACAGTGATCCTATGTTGTTTGGGTCACTACTGGTTCACCTCAACACCCCTGTTATGAGCATAGCCTTCCTTCAGCCCATGTTACCACAAAAGGCAAAGGAGTTAGATCTCTTAACTGTCCCTGTTTTACCTTTAGTAATGAACCCAGATTGGATTCTTTGGCTCTCTTACGCATTTAGTCTGGAATGGTTCAAGAGATAGAATTTTCTGACATAATTAATGATTTTGCAATATGCAAATCTAGATGGAAATATATAGTATAATCTTGGAAGTGTTTCAGACACATAAGCCTGGGGTAGTAGAAAGCATATACTTACTGGGTGCTTCCCATTTCATTCTTTACTTGAATGTGTCTGCTGTGTGGGCATGAATTGAAATGCTAAATGTATTTTGATGTTTGTTACATGCCTTTTTGTTTTCTCTGCTGCCTAGTCATGTAATGTTTTTCCAAGGCATGTACTTTTGACACATTCATACAGAACAAAATGGTCAGGTTGAACTATGAGGTTATCATTTTATTAAATAAATATTGGCTTAGAAAATAATGTTCCTTTATTTTCTTTCAAAATGAATATATTATTTGAACAAAGTGAAAATGTCTTCAATAAAGCACCCTCTTGGGGGAAACAGGTGTAATGATTAGATTTTATTAGTATCCGGCTTCAACCTCCCAGCCAATGAGTAGGTTCAGAATGGGGGCTTTACCACATGGTAAAACCCCTGCTTCAAACTGCCTCTGAGTTGGAGACTGCCATCTTCCCCCACTGGATAAAGGTAAGTGAGCGCATCCCCTTCCACCCATCCCCCTTTTTCACATCTACTCTTCCGCCACCCCCCCCCACTTCCCTGGGCATGCGATGTCCCTCGCCGGGGCCGGGAACACTAGTGTTTCTAGCACGTCACCGACCCGGCAATGGCCACCATGGAAAAGGAGAAGCGACTATGTGTAGTTCCCTTCTCCCCGATCCATGGTGGCCATCTTATTTGCAGTTTTTTTAAAGTTGAGAAACGGCAAACGTGTTATTTCTCAACTTAAAAAAACACTATGGGCCTCATAGTCTGCTGTTCCGGAAACAAGGGTGCAGGTAGCAAGGTACCGGCATCTTTTCCAGACCGGCAGACTCCAACTCTGCCTGCCGGCGCCGATGCGCCCGGCAGGTCTGACCTGGCGGATGCATTGGCCCCGGTAGACAGGTTTGCCATGGAAGCACTGGCACTGCTGACAACCTCCATGGGAATGGTGCACAACATTTTCCGCCGCCTGATATCCCGGGCCTGGATCTCAGGCTGCGGAAACAGTGTCACGGGTTTGGCGGCAACCTGCCGGTGGCCCCGGTGGGTTATTTCCAACCTCGCAATGAGGCTCTATTGGTACCCCTTGCAGGGGGGCATTACCGGGGTAGGTAATGCTCTGGGCTATCGTTAAAGCTCAGGCTTCTAACTGGCCCGGTAATGCCCCCCTAATATTGTCTAATTAACATCTAGATAATCCATTTAAAACCTAGACAAGTTTCTGTTGAATTTGACTTGCTGTATGTATCCCCTCATTTTGGGGATTGGGAGTGGGCATGGGTTTTGGGGGGGGGGTTGACTTGGGTTTCAGGGTGGCTGGGAGGGAGGCCATTGGTTCCAAGGGGCGGGTGGGAGGACAAGGCTGTCTGTGGACCGGGGCCCAAAACTGTTCGATGGCCCTGCCCCAGCGCCACCATTTTAACATGTATTACCACTTTCTTTCAAACAGCCATTCACGATTGGACCTCACTTTTAACTTATTGCACCTCCTCTACCCGATATTGTTGCACTTCAGTCTCACCCTGCAGGAGTGCCCCTCACCGCTGGAACCTCCTCCCTCTCCTTACTGGCCCGGCCCTTCATCTCAAGCTAACCCTTAATCTTTTTCTGCCCCTTCCCAGAGAATTGAAATGTCTTCCACTCAAACTTCGCTCTCCTAAAAACCTAACTGTTCTCTTTACTCTCCTAAAAGTCTCCTGCATAAGCATAGCGCCAAGAAGCCGCTCGTGGCGCACGCAAATAACATAATAGAATTTGCTTCTCCTCAGGCTGGCCCACCCCTCGCTGTGAGACCTCGTTGCTTTTCATAAGGTTCCACTTCTCCTCGCCTTTACGTTATACAATGGGCTTCATTATCAACCTGGCGACCCCCGCCCCCACACCCTGTGATTGCTGCCCTGCAGGCCCATCTTCTTGTCTTCCGCCCCATCTCATTTCCCCTCCTGTTTATCCCGCCACCCGCCGCGGTTTTGGCTGAGAAGGGCGTCAGACTAAGGTGGATGAAACGCGACTCTAATTGGATCTGTAAGAGCTCCTTTGAATCAGAATAAATTCGATTACCATCACGTGGGATATTAACACAGACTGGAAAGCAGCAGGGCCGAGAGCGTGAGAGGGAGTGGGGAGAGGCAAAGAAAAAGAGAGTTACTAAAGGACAAGGAGATAAAGGGTAGATAGGAATGTTTTGAGTGAGACAGGTGGCAGCCATTGAACTAGCAGTGTGAGTGAATGGGAGATAGGGAAGGGCTTGAGAGCAGGTGAGTGAAATTGACAGGAGACTCAGTAATGAGCCGAGAGAGACAGGTGGGCAGGAGGGTGCACACAAAGAGTAAGTCATGCAGAGATTGAGGAATGCACACCCAACAAGCATAGACATCCCTAGAGGGGGCAAAAGGGCGCACTTGCCCCTATTTGCTGCTTTGTCCTCTGCCCCCCTAATTGCTGGCCTGTGTCCACTCTGGCAAATAACTCCTTCCAGGCGTCCTAAAGATGCTCCTTGGCCCAACCGTCATTCGTGCATTTGCAGGCTCTTTATGTGCTGAGCCAGTGCTCTTTCTTCCGGGCCAAAAGGGACACCACAGGAATCAATGGGCCACGATTATCACTGGGGTGGGGGCCATCACTAGGCCAACCCACCCCCTGGTCCAAAACATTAATTGCACTTATTTTTTTATGAGTTTTAAATATATAACATCTCAACAACAGTTACTCAACCTACTGAGCTACCCCGGTAACCTTCTACCATAGGGCGTGTCTATGGATCCTTTAATGCGCTCCAAATCACCACATTACCAACAGTGCAGTTCATGTACATGACTTCAAAGTCAACAGTAGCTCATCTCAAGCCACACTAACAGTGCATGGATTCATTGAGGATGTGCCAGTGGCGGCTCATCTGTAATGGGCGAGGGGGCGCTGACCCACTGGCACCCTCAACCATTATGGAGGAGCCAAACCATCGTAAAGACTGACTGCTTTTTGCAACTGAGGGAGCGCTCCTGGGCTGTCTTGAACTGCAAAAGGGAAAAGTGGTTTCCATTTGATGGTTCTGTTCTTCTGACGCGCATGTCTAATGCGTCATGCAAAGCCGGGGGAATTTTGCTTCTGCAGCCTTGCATGGCCCATTGGGGATGCTGGCTGGGGAAACTGCATGTTTGTATGTGTGAGGGAGCACTCCTGCACCTCCCTGCATTTACAGACAGACTGTGGAGTTTCGTCATCAGCTCTCCGTCTCATGCACACATGTGCAGGAACCAGGAAGTGCTCTTTGGTTTCTGGTTTTTGTTCGTGCTACACGGGAGCTGGAACGCTGGGATGAACTTCATAATCGGGGAAGAAGGTAAGTTAATACATCGTCTCCCTGTGCAAGGTGATGGGGAGCCCAGGGATCATGATAGATGCCTAGACAAAAATACCATGCCTGACCCCTGCACCACCCAGGGCCTTGCATGCACACATAATCACATTGTGTGCATCTGAGGCACTGCAGGGCACAGGGGCCAGGCACTGCATTTTTGTACTCAGCATATATGATAGATGCTAGTAAAAAAAATACTATGACTCACATTGATTGTGCGTATGCAAGGTGCTGGGGGACTAGGGTGCAGGCATGGCATTTTTTTTACTGGGTACCTATGATAAAGCAAGCATGATAAGTGTCATTATGTCTTTAGAGTGGCATTTTAATGCAGCCAGTCTATCCATTTTTTACTGTGAGTTGCCATTTTGTATTGGGCATCTTTGATAAAGTAACAGAAAAGAAAAGAACACATATGCACTCCTAAAGAGTTAGGGAATGAGCCTGTTAGATAATTTCACGATAATTTGTGAGGTGCAGAGGAGAGAAAACACAACCCTGACACTAGGTTGTGAGTTTAAGAAAACAGAAAGAAAGAGAGTATCCACAAAATGTGGGCCACTTGCGTCCCCTGCACACTCCGGGTACTGTAGCTAGACAGTCAATAGGTATACATTTCTGAAAAGAGTTAAACATCAATTATATGTTTGTGGCAAATAAACTTAATACTGGTATCTGAACTTACCAATATTTGTTTATTTACAAGTGTAATTCTATTGGTAATTATACATTTTGCATGTGTTCACATTCAATGAATTTCAAGTGCAGAATTAAGTCACTTATGTACATTACAGAAAATTATGTACGTTACAAAAAATGATATAAATATTTGCACCAGTGTGTATCAGTCTCTGTTAATTTTCACAGATAGTAATACATTGCATTCTCGACGCGTTTCGGGAAAGTTCCCTTCATCAGGAGTGATTATAAAGATTCCTCAAAATCTATTCCTCTTCATAAACCTTCATCGATTTGTGAATTTCAGTGCTGAATTTTTGCAGGATATCTATAAGAGAGATCATAGGTCTCAGAATATGTCATGCTCATATATGACAGTTGTTTAATAAGATGTGGGTTCTGTCATATATCCCACAGGTTTCATACCCCGCATTGGTGCCAGGTGGATGTCTCTAATGCTATGGTCGTAATGATGGTTCATGATCATTTTCAGGGTGTGTGTCCAGCTAGGTACATCACCTAAAGATTACAAAGTAATTCTATTTAGTGTCCTGGTAGTACATGGAACAGAGTTACTTCTAAGGGAAGATTCGGGATAACAGTAAAAAATACCTTGGTCCCATGTCTGTGCTAGGATCTTGGAAGAGAGGCTTGGTTGGCCTGGGTGTTCAGTGCTTCAGGGTGGAACGTCTGCTTTGCTGCAAGCAGGTAGAAAAAGATACAAAATAGGATTTCTAATGAGTCTAGGTAATATGACAGAGGTATGCAGCTCGATTTTTAAGTTAAATAAAGGCAGCTTACCTGCCTATGGTATAGATCCCTTGCATAGAGTAATGCAGTAGGGCGCTGTAGGGCAGGTGATAACGTATTTAGGCAGGATCTCCTATACAAGGAGGGAAAGGGAGTTTAGTATTGATGTCAGAGGTGGTTAGCATTCAGTCTAGTTTACAAAGAGCAAGTAGTATGCTCTATAGGGACTCACCTTAAAGCCGGCTTTAAGCAGAATGGCTGGAATCAGAAGAAACCTTCCCAGGGCACCATTACAGGCGGATGGTGCTGCTATAATAAAACGCTCGCTTTATGTAAATATGTGACGTCACTACGTGCCCACGCGTCACCGTGTTAGGGTGACGTTGATGAGGATGATACGGGATTATGCAGGGGCCATATGAATATGATGTCTTCAGGTTCCCTAATTTAGGGGTGAGGTAATGAATAACAGATGCTATAAGTGTCTAAGTCAGGGGGGTAACTGGAACTTAGTACTGTGTCTCGGGGGAGGAGACAAGAAGGAGCGTCAGAGACAGTCTATGGATATTTTAAATTCGAACTATCTAAAATGGACCTGGAGATTAACGTAAACAAAGTGGGAAATGCAAGTCGTGCACTTGTTACTACTGAGGGGTTCACTGTATCAATGTTCATGGTGCAGAGACGAGTAGTCATAATGGAGTGTAATCAGTGTCTTAGGTTAAGAGGGTTACAAATGTCTAACACAAGGCATGATGGAAAGCCCCGTAAATGACAAAAAAATATACTCAGTCTGTTTTAGGGCATATGTGCTAGTCTCAACTAACTGGCACCTTTGCTCACAATCTGTTCAAATAGTCTGGGTTACAAGATAAATGTACATTTCATAAACATTATAACCGAGAATGACAAGATTGGAAAATAAAACTGAACAAAATAGTCCAGTTGGTTAACCTCATTAGATGTTATTAAGAATCTATTATAGACACATGTATCTACTAGGCCTATCAGATTGAGGATTTTCTATCAGGTATGGTGAATATCAATATAAAATAGAGTCTAGATGTAGCCTATCTTATTACAGATGTTCAATGGTTCTGTGTGTAATAGTGATAATTTAAAGGAAAGCCCCTAAGTGGAAATCTTCATTCATTCCATAAGGATTCATGCTGTCGAGTTTATCGATCCAGTAGAGTTCCCGTTGGTCCAATCTTTTGGCATGGTTGCCTCCTCTTGGTGCTTTTGAGACCACTTCTAGTATCTGGAAACATAATTGTGCCACTGTGTGTCTGTTTTCCATGATACCCTCTTTCTTTCTGTTTTCTTAAACTCACAACCTAGTGTCAGGGTTGTGTTTTCTCTCCTCTGCACCTCACAAATTATCGTGAAATTATCTAACAGCCTCATTCCCTAACTCTTTAGGAGTGCATATGTGTTCTTTTCTTTTCTGTTGCATAGTTTTCCACTCCTCGAGTGTGTGACACAACAACATAAGCTGCACCCATCAAACTATCCATTAAATCACTTAGATAAATATGTCCTTTTCTAAAATAAACGCAATCACTGATAAACACGCAATATCCTTTGGATTTAATGAAGAAGAGGCAACCCGCATTTTAGGGTTAATTAAGAACATAGAATCTACAACCCCAGCTGCTCCAAATCAGGAACAAATCATTTTCCGACTAGAAAAATTAATACGTAGAGAGATTTCTCAGAAGCTACATGCTACCACCCTAGCACAGTATTACCAAGCCCAGAGGATACCGAGGGGCTTAAGGGTCTATTTGAAACCAACATTGTGTAAGGAGGTCCCAGACTTTGTGAAGAAATGGGAACAGATATTAAATAAGTGCTCACTGGATCTGATACTACTGACAATAGAAGAGCTTTCTAAATCAGTAGCTAAACTGGACAATGAAATTAGAGAACTAGGTGAACAATTGAGTTCTTTCAAGACCAGTGAAGAACTTAAAACCATATTGGAGGACATCAACACATCCTTAGAACTGTACAAAAAGGAAATCGAACAGAGGAAAGTCCGCAAATTTAGGAGCAATACCCTTGACAACTCTCAAGACATTGTATATACATGGCAGGAATTTTATCAAATCAATAGGCCACAACGTCCTAATAGATCACCACCAAGTGATCCCAGACAAGATACCAGTGATAAGAGCAGTGACATCCCCTCAAGTAGTGAAGAAACAAGAGGAAGAAAGAATACCAGGGAAGATCTTCCTACTACAACTAACTCAAGAAGTGGGATCTTTCATAGCTCGCAAATAGCCACAGCATCAGGAACTTCTCCCCAGGATTTTTTTAGACGGAAGACCACACGAAGAGGGTGCAAGAAATCTAAGATCCAAGAAAAAAACCAACAACACCTAATTGTTAACTTGTCCTCCAAACCACTCTCTCACAACCAATTAGAAGTACTGAACCTGGGTCTCTCATTCACTCCTACACAGAATAGTACACACCTGGAAGAACGTGTGAATTTACACAGACTCATGAGAAAAATGAGATTGAAAGTGTTTTTCGATGTACAACCCCCTACAGTAAATCAGTTACAGGGTGAATTCTTAGAAATAAAACCTAGAAGTACATTTGACCCCCTCATTCAGAATACGACTCTACATTTTTTTGAAAACCACATGCTTAATCAACTGAAAAAACTGGACTATAACAAAGTGAGAAAATACAACATCTGCAAACATCAAAGCAAAATAATCAAGGAACTTGCAGATGATACCACGATTACACTGAAACCAGCAGACAAAGGAGGTGCCATAGTTATTATGGATACCACATTCTACAATTCCCAATGCCTAAGATTACTTGAAGACAGAGACACCTACATCCCCATTGAAACGGACCCTACAGTCAGAATCGCCACAATAATTGATGACATTTTAGAGAAAGCATTAGAGAATGGCTGGATTATAGAGAAAACTAGACATTTTCTACACAAAACAGACCCCATAATACCTGTATTTTACGGACTTTCCAAAATTCACAAACAACTACCGGAACCACCTTTAAGACCTATAGTTGCAGGGACTGACAGCCTATTCCATCCATTGGCCATCTATGTTGATCAAGTACTCCAACCCATAGTACAAAAGACCAGCACATACTTACGAGACACAACTAATTTTCTCAACAGCATACAGAACCTAAGTGAGTTACAACAGGGAGACCGCTTAGTGACTTTCGATGTACAAAGCCTTTATACCTCGATTCCGCATGACAAAGGGCTAGAAGCATTAGAATGGGCTCTATTACAAGAACAAGATTGAAATGCAGAAAAAACGTTTATTCTGGAACTGGCTACCATTATTCTACAGAACAAATTCTTCAGATTCAATCAACAATTTTATCTACAGGCATCCGGCACCTCAATGGGTTCGGCAATGGCGCCAGCATACGCTAACCTATTTATGCATTACCTGGAAACTCAGAAAATAATATCCCATTCAGTTTGGGGCACCAAATTGATTTGTTGGCTGAGATATATTGATGACATTTTCGTCATCTGAAGAGGTAACAAAGAATCACTTGACACATTCCTAATATATATTAATACAGTAAACGACAGAATCAGATTGACGATGGAGATAGGAAATCCAAGAATCCACTACCTTGATGTAGAACTGGAACTCAATAATGGTGAAATCATCATAAACCTATTTACAAAACCTACTGATGTGACTAATAGCCTACATTACCTGAGTCATCATCCAAGGCACCTAAAAAATAACTTACCTTATAGCCAGTTTCTTAGGGCTAAAAGAATTAACTCTGTTGAAACAACGCTCACAATTGAAATGGACAAAATGACTAACAAATACCTAGAAAGAGGTTATCCAGAGAATATCATCAGTGCTGCAAAAGAAAGATCAAACTTGAAATCAAGAGAAGAACTCCTGAAGAAAAAACCAGAACATAAGGAAATACTGTTCCTGTATACACTCAAATACTCAAGTCAAAGCCACCATATTACTCGCCTGATTAGAAAAACAGGAGGATTATCCAGATGGATCACCATCTACAAAATCTCTTTCCTGAACCACCACTAATCGCTTACAAAAGAGGGAGAAATGTTCGTGATCAACTTGTGAGAGCAGAAAGGATTCCAGCAAATCAAAAACAAAGACTACACACCAGAAAACTTGGAACTTTTGCATGTCTACATTGTGGCAATTGCAACAATATTACCAAAGGGGACTACATTAGACATCCACGGACGGGCGCCAAGATCAAACTAAAACATTTCGCTACCTGTGACTCCAAGTCTATCATCTATGCCCTGAACTGTCCATCCGGGATCTACTACGTGGGACAAACAAGAAGGAAAATGAAGGAGAGGTGCAATGAGCATAAAAGCAACATCAGGACAAAAAACGAACGATCAACCGTGGCACGACACTTCATCGAAAACAGACACACAGTGGCACAATTACGTTTCCAGATACTAGAAATGGTCTCAAAAGCACCAGGAGGAGGCAACCATGACAAAATATTGGACCAACAGGAACTCTACTGGATCGATCAACTCGACAGCATGAATCCTTATGGAATGAATGAAGATTTCCACTTAGGGGCTTTCCTTTAAATTATCACTATTACACACAGAACCATTGACCATCTGTAATAAGATAGGCTACATCTAGACTCTATTTTACATTGATATTCACCATACCTGATAGAAAATCCTCAATCTGATAGGCCTAGTACATACATGTCTATAATAGACTCTTAATAACATCTAATGAGGTTAACCAATTGGACTATTTTGTTCAGTTTTATTTTCCAATCTTGTCAATAATGTACCACAGATGGGTTTTTCTCGGTTATATTGTTTATGAAATGTACATTTATCTTGTAACCCAGACTATTTGAACAGATTGTGAGCAAAGGTGCCAGTTAGTTGAGACTAGCACATATGCACTAAAACAGACTGAGTATAATTTTTTTGTCATTTACGGGGCTTTCCATCATGCCTTGTGTTAGACATTTGTAACCCTCTTAACCTAAGACACTGATTACACTCCATTATGACTACTCATCTCTGCACCACGAGCATTGATACAGTGAACCCCTCAGTAGTAACAGGTGCACAACTTGCATTTCTCACTTTGTTTACATTAATCTCCAGGTCCGTTTTAGATAGTTCGAACTTAAAATATCCATAGACTGTCTCTGACGCTCCTTCTTGTCTCCTCCCCAAGACACAGTACTAAGTTCCAGTTACCCCCCTGACTTAGACACTTATAACATCTGTTATTCATTACCTCACCCCTAAATTAGGGAACCTGAACACATCATATTTATATGGCCCCTGCATAATCCCATATCATCCTCATCAGCGTCACCCTAACACAGTGACGCGTGGTCACATGGGCATGTAGTGACGCCACATGTTTACATGTGATGTCACGACACGCGTGACGTCATCACGCTGATGACACTTAATGCCATTTTAATGCTCGCTTCCCAAGCGTTTTATTATAGCAGGACCATCCGCCTGTAACGGTGCCCTGGGAAGGTTTCTTCTGATTCCAGCCATTCTGCTTAAAGCTGGCTTTAAGGTGAGTCCCTATAGAGCATACTACTTGCTCTTTGTAAACTAGACTGAAGGCTAACCACCTCTGACATCAATACTAAACTCCCTTTCCCTCATTGTATAGGAGATCCTGCCTAAATACGTTATCACCTGCCCTACAGCGCCCTACTGCATTACTCTATCCAAGGGATCTATACCATAGGCAGGTAAGCTGCCTTTATTTAACTTAAAAATCGAGCTGCATACCTCTATGTCATATTACCTAGACTCATTAGAAATCCTATTTTGGATCTTTTTCTATCTGCTTGCAGTAAAGCAGACGTTCCACCCTGAAGCACTGAACACCCAGGCCAACCAAGCCTCTCTTCAAGGATCCTAGCACAGACATGGGACCAGGGTATTTTATACTGTTATCCCGCATCTTCCCTTAGAAGTAACTCTGTTCCATGTACTACCTGGACACTAAATAGAATTACTTTGTAATCTTTAGATGATGTACCTAGCTGGACACACACCCTGAAAATGATCATGAACCATCATTACGACCATAGCATTAGAGACATCCACCTGGCACCAATGCGAGGTATGAAACCTGTGGGATATATGACAGAACCCACATCTTATTAAACAACTGTAATATATGAGCATGACATATTCTGAGACCTATGATCTCTCTTATAGATTTCCTGCAAAAATTTAGCACTGAAATTCACAAATCAATGAAGGTTTATGTAGAGGAATAGATTTTGAGGAATCTTTATAATCACTCCTGATGAAGGGAACTTTCCCGAAACGCGCCGAGAATGCAATGTATATCTGTGAAAATTAACAGAGACTGATACACACTTGTGCATATATTTATATAATTTTTGTAACGTACATAATTTTCTGTAATGTACATAAGTGACTTAATTCTGCACTTGAAATTCATTGAATGGGAACACATGCAAAATGTATAATTACCAATAGAATCACACTTGTAAATAAACAAATATTGGTAAGTTTAGACAGCATTGTTAAGTCTATTTGCCACAAACATATAATTGATGTTTAACTCTTTTCAGAAACTTATACCTATTGACTGTCTAGCTACAGTACCCGGAGTGTGCAGGGGACGCGAGGGGCCCACATTTTGTGGATACCCTCTTTCTTTCTGTTATCTTTGATAAAGTAAGCATGATAAGTCTTATGTATCTAGACTGGCATTTGGTTCATGCAGTCTAGCCATTTCCTTCTGTGGCATGACATTTTGTTTTGGGTATCTTTGATAAAGGAAGCATGAGAAGTGTTATTTCGTGGCTAGACTGGCAGTTTGATGCACCCGGGTTTGATATGTTTATAGACTGTGGTATGGTATTGTTAATGGTACAGCCAACTGGAGTATGTTCTTACGTGGGGTACTGCCATATATTGGCAGAACAAGCATAGACGTGTTTTGTTATTGTGCCCTTACTGGCATTACATGCAAAGCAAACATGAGTATGTTCTTATATGGGAATACTGGCATATATTGGTGCAACCAGAATGGAAATATATGGGCACAGCCAGCATGAAAATGTTTTTCTACTAGCATATATTGTTGGCAAAGACATCATGGAAAGGTGTTGGGGTTGCCTATGTGCACTGTTGGCGACTTACATCTATTGACATTTTTCATGAGTTACCCTACAAAACCAATTAAATTGTTTGGCATTTTACCCATTTTTTTAAAAGTGTGTGTTAAAATGCCCCATTTTAAGCCAATATAAAAAAAGATATCTGGGGGGGGGAGCCCATCCTATCCCTCATGATTGGTTTGACGGCTCCCTCGCTAGGCTCGGTTGCTCTGGCATATTTGGGGGAAGTATTTGCATCCCACCAATTAAAAAATTCACCAGCCGCCTCTGGGATGTACATCCAGAAACTGAAAACTGTTAACAACTCTATAGGGGCAACATGAGATTCCTGCAACTATTTCTAAAGAACAAAGGGAGCAGTTGTCTATGCGACTGTAGGCAATATTTAATCTGTTAAATAGACTGTCCTTGACTATCATTTGAAACTGATGTACGAGTTAAATTGACCCCTTTTGACTGGCTATTATTTAAAGCTGTGCTGGAATTGATGTCTTTTCTGCTAAATACTACATCTAACTACACATTATTTGACAATGTACTGGGAGTGATGTCTGATTGAGTGAAACAAAAGCAGCCTCTTGCTGAATGAGTAGGGCATTGTTTAAGCTGTTGGACGTGAGTTAACTTTTTAGGATGTATATTAACTTGATGGAAAACGTTTATTGTCTTAAACCTGCTCTGAACAGACGTAGTGGTCTTGCCCCTTATTTGAGTATAAAATGCCATGTCACAGAAAATGTTCAGTCTGCATGCCCCCTTGGGCCTACAAACACCCCCACCACTCCATGTAATAACATTCATCAAGTTGACTGTCCAAAAATACGAATAAAACATGTAAGAAAACGTCCATGTTCAAATGCCCCATGCCTGGGGCCCCAACCTTGCATGCATACATATTAACCCACCAGTGACTGAGTTAGTGGCAGCTGGTGATTTTTTTTTATTGAAGGGGCATAAACTTTCCCCACAAATATGCCAGAGAATATTGTCACTTCTACAATTTGCATGGCCTCTTGGCACTTATACAGATGTGGGAGAGAGTCAAGGGACTGCAAATGCAAAGATCTAAAGATGTTGACTCATGATATAAAGCACTATACAAGCAGGGACAGAATATATACTCCAGCACACATCAAAAGTGGCCTACAGTTGCAAATCATTTTCATTACTCTGTTGTCAATAACGTCGGTTATATCTTCTTCTTCAGAGGAAAAAGCAGATTCACCCCCTTCCCCCAACTCCTCACCTTCCACTTTCTTCTTAAGTTTTCCTTCCTTGTGTCTTGAAGGCTTCTCCTTTTTTTTATGAAGATAAGGACGCCCTCGATAGGATGCTACCAAGCCACTAAGATAGGGGCAACGGGGGCGTTCCCACCGAGAGCGCCACCCAGGGGAAAAAGCCAACGGCACAAAAAAACCCTAAATACTTCCTTCGGGTAGAATTGCGAAGTAGACTGAAGTGCTGGAGAATGGTAGGTGGTCGAAGAGTCGAACATCCAACCGGCACCGTTTGGAGCCAGAAGCACAGCGAGGTACCAGGTAACACCAAGGCAGTTCGGTAGGTAACACGGGACTGTAAAACAGTAGATCCAGCAAGGTACAAGGGAGTAGCCAAGGCAGTCCAGAGAGCAGGCAGGGTCAGTAAACCAGCAGATCCAACAAGGTACAAGGGAGTAGCAAAGACAGTCCGGTGAGCAGGCAGGGTCAGTAAACCAGCAGATCCAACAAGGTACAAGGGAGTAGCAAAGGACGGAAAAAAGGAGGAGGGGAAGAAAGAAGGAAGGAAGGCAGCAAACAGGGAGAAAAGAAGGGAAAAAGCTAACTAGAAGTAAGGGAGAGGCAGTGTAACCCTAGCAAGGCAAGAAAGACAAGAGAAAATGCTAGAGGGAACAATCATGGGAGCGGCAGCAACACTGGAAGAAACCCGGAACGTTGCAACGCGCACGTAACCCGGAAGTGGTGGAATTTATACCTCCGGCCTCATACGCGCGCAACGTCCAGGACGGCGCAGGGAATCGCTGAGCAGGAAAATCAATGACGGACTGTCACGCCAGCGATCCCGCGCCAGCGATTCCATACCCGCCATCTCTGCCGTGATGTGACAGTATGCCCCCTCCTAGGGAGGCCACCCCCAGGTTTGCCAGGATGGAAATGATAGAACCTGCGGACTAAAAGTGGGGCATGGAGGTGAGAGGCTGGTTCCCATGAATTTTCAGACCAGTGATAACCCTTCCAACGTACCAGGTATTCCAACCTACCCCTACGATAACGGGAATCACAGATTTGGGCAACGTCAAATTCCTCCTGGGTAGAATTTGTAGGCAAGAGGGTTCTTTTGGGCTGACGAGACCAAGTGTCTTCATGAAAACATTTAAGTTGAGAAGCATGAAACACTGGGTGTACTCTGTGCAGGCCTTTGGGTAATTTTAATCTAAAGGCCACCGGGTTGATAACTTGTGTAATTTCGTAATGACCTAGATATCTAGGGGAAAGCTTGGAAGGGTGTGCCCATCGAGGTAAGTATCTCGTGGATAACATGACACGAGAACCCACCTCCCATCTAGGGACCGGGTTGCTATGTTTGTCGGCCTGAATCTTGTACCTCTTTTGGGCTTCACTAAGGTTTTGTTTGGCCTGCAGGTGAACGTCTCGCAATATGGCGAGAGTGGAATCTACCGTGGGTAAGCTGGTAGATATGTTAGAGACGGGCAGTAGGGCCTGGGGGTGATAGCCGTAATTGCAGAAAAAAGGGGTTAGACCGAGAGTAGAATGAAAAGAGTTATTGTAAGAGAACTCTGCCAGGGGTAGTAGAGAGACCCAATTATCCTGTTGAAGGTTCACATAGCATCGCAGGTATTGCTCCAAGGTACCATTGAGGCGTTCTGTTTGTCAATTGGATTGAGGGTGGAACCCGGACGTCAAGGCTCTCTCTATTCCCAATCGGTCGCATAACTTCTTCCAGAATTGAGAAGTATACTGGCTACCCCGATCAGAGATGATCTTCTTAGGTACCCCATGGAGACGGAAGACGTCCTTGATAAATGTTTCGGCCATGCCAGCTGCTGTCGGGATACCAGGTAGAGGAGAGAAGTGAGCCATCTTAGTGAAATAATCGATCACAACCATGATGCATGTGCACCCTTGGGATGGAGGTAAGTCTACGATGAAGTCGGTTGAAATGACGTTCCAAGGACCATCAGGAACGGCATTGGGTTCCAAAAGTCCTAAAGGTCTTAGACGGGTACTCTTACTACGAAGACAGGTCATGCAGGATTGTACATAACGGTTCGCATCTCTTTTCATATTTGGCCAGTAGAAATGTCTCTGAAGATAGTCCAAAGTGCCTTTGGTGCCCCTATGACCAGCCATCTTGGAATCATGACACCACTTTAAAGCCAGTTTCTGGAAGTAGGAAGTAGGCAAATACAACTTGCCTTCCACAAGGTAGAGACCCTCCTTGATGTTGTATTGGATGTTGTGAGGGTGTTTCTCTAACTCAAATTTGCCTCCTGAGGCTTCTTTCACTTGACTTAGAAACGAGGTTAGTACTCCAATCCGTCTTGGTAGAGGAAACATCAGATCATGAGCATAACCAGATCCTGACATGTAGTCTCCTCGGCGGGACAGAGAGTCAGCGACAAGATTCTGACGCCCTGGAATGTAGGTAATATCAAAATCAAACTGGGCAAAAAAGTGGGCCCATCGAGCTTGACGTGTGTTGTAACACTCAAATTGTCGCAGTACTTGTAAGTTCTTATGATCGGTTCTAAGGTAAAATGGATGTTTACCTCCCTGTAGTAGATGTCGCCACTCCAAACAGGCCGACTTCATGGCCAATAGTTCACGCTCAATGACGGAATAGTTCTTTTGGCTGGCATTGAGAGTTTTAGAGAAATAAGCAATCGGGTGTTCTACTCCTTGATGTTCTTGTAACAGAACTGCCCCTATGGCAGAGGAGGAGTTGTCTGTCTCAACAATGAAGGGTTGGTCTTGATCCGGCTGTTGAAGGATGGGAGCGGTACAAAAGGCTTCCTTCAGTTGGCGAAAGCTGTCTTCAGCCTCGTTGGACCAGGAAAACGGATTAGAAGATTTCTTGAGCAAGGAGGTAATGGGTATTATCCTGTGAGAGAAATTGGAAATGAATTTACGGTAAAGGTTTGCTAATCCTAGGAACCTTTGTACCTCCTTGATAGAGATAGGGGAGGGCCACTCCAGGATGGCGGATACTTTGCGAGGGTCCATGGCAATACCCTGACTTGACAATATGAATACCAGATACGGAATTGAGGTTGCAGAAAACACGCATTTTTATAACTTGACTGAGAGACTGTTGTCTCTTAATCTCTGGAAAACCTCTTTGACATGATCTTCATGTTCTTCTGTAGTCCGGGTGTATACTAGGGTATCGTCGAGGTAGACAATGGTGATCTGGCACAGTAAATCTGAAAATATTCTGTCCATGAAACGCTGGAAAACTGAAGGGGCATTTACCAATCCAAATGGCATCACCTGGTATTCATATAGCCCATAAGGAGTCCGGAACGCTGTCTTCCATTCATCCCCCTTTTGGATCCGGAGAAGGTGGTATGCGTTCCGGAGATCCAACTTGGTAAAAACTGTGGCGCCATGAACCGATTGAATGATTTCGGAAATGAGAGGCATTGGGTATCTGTCTTTAATGGTCACCGTGTTCAGACCCCTGTAATCGATACAGGGTCTTAACTCCTGAGAGTCCTTCTTGGGGATGAAAAACAGCAAAGCTCCTGCTGGAGATTTCGTTGGTCTTATGAGTCCATTGGCCAAGTTGTTATCCAGGTATTCCCAGAGGAAGTGTCTCTCTCTGAGTGATAGAGGAAACATCCTACAAAACGGGACTAATGCTCCTGGGATAAGGTCTAAGCAGCAATCTTCCGGTCTGTGAGGAGGTAGTTCGCTAGGAGATTTCTCAGTCACTACTTCAGCGTATTCCTGGAGGTGATGAGGAAGGCAGTGGATGAGTCTGGAGTCGTAGATACTGGTGGTCTGGACGGTCTCGAACATTGGCTCTGGAAGGCATTCGGCCTTACAGAAAGCGGACTGAAAGCTCAGTATGTTCTCAGTCCAGTCTATGTGAGGGTTATGTCTTCTGAGCCACCCTATCCCCAGTATGATAGGGAAATGAGCTGCTTGAATGATATCAAATGAGATCATTTCAAAATGCTGCTGAATACGGAGGTTTAGTTCTTCAGTGGTGTGTGTGATCAGGCCGGAACTCAAAGGTTCTCCGTCAACTCCCTCTACCTTCTGGTCCTCTTGTTTAGCCAGGCGGTTGATACCCTTCTGTTCTGCCCACAAGGTGTCGATGAAGTTGCCGGCAGCGCCACAATCGAGCAATGCCTGGGTTAAAATCTCAGTCTTGCCCAACGTTAAGGTAACAGTAAGAACCATAAGCCGGGAATCCTCTGGAGTACTTGAAGAAGACACTGATAGAGTAGCATAAAGACTTGAGATGGCCCCTCGGGAGTGCGTCCTAACACTTACCGAGGGCGCTCGTTTCCCGAACGTCTTGGTGGGACATCTGGACAGTCGCGCAGCAAGTGATTTGAGGCTCCACAGTACATACACAAATTGCCATCTCGTCTCCTCTTACGTTCCTCCGGGGTGAGTGGGGCTCGAGCTGTTCCAATTTGCATTGGTTCCTCCTTGCTTTGTCGAGAAGACGGTACAGAGGAAGGTGACTGAGTCTCAGGGGGAGTGTGACTGAAGAATTTGGTCTTCTTTCTTTCAGACCGCCGTTCTGACAGTCGAAAATCAATCCGAAGAGTGGCAGTTATAAGATCCAAAAAAGATGTTGGGCGATCTATTCGTGCCAACTCGTCCTTGAGATCCTCTCTCAGCCCTCGACGAAAAAAAAAACATACTGAGCCTGTTCCTGCCAGCCAGCTTCGGCGGCTATCTGCTTAAAGGTGGTAATATAGGAGAGTAAGTCTGTGTTGCCCTGTCGGATGTCTAAGACATCCTCGGAGGCCAGAAAGGTACTTTCCGTACGCAAAAAGGTTTGTTGGAGTAAAGTCTTGAAATCATCATAATTCTGTAGTACAGGATCGAGTTGATTAACCAAAGGAGTGGCCCAAGCCAGGGCATTACCCGTCATGTGGGTAATCATGAATCCTACTTTGGCATGATCTGAGGCGAATGTCTGAGGACGGAATTAAAAATGCAGATTACATGCATCGAGGAATTCCTTTACTCGCTTAGGCGAACCATCAAATTTGCTTGAGACCAAAGGAAGCGAAGGTAGATCTGAAGAAGGTCGTTCTCTATCAGTCATTCTTTGTTGTAGTGCTGCATTGGCGGCCTTAAGATTCTGAACCTCCAGGTTAAGGTTTTGGACGGCAGCTATAAGCTCTTGTACTTGCTGTGGAGTTGCCATCTCGGTTTCTTGTGGCGTTGCAAACTGTCAATAACGTCGGTTATATCTTCTTCTTCAGAGGAAAAAGCAGATTCACCTCCTTCCCCCAACTCCTCACCTTCCACTTTCTTCTTAAGTTTTCCTTCCTTGTGTCTTGAAGGCTTCTCCTTTTTTTTATGAAGATAAGGACGCCCTCGATAGGGTGCCTCCGTGCCACTAAGATAGGGGCAACGGGGGCGTTCCCACCGGGAGCGCCACCCAGGGGAAAAAGCCAACGGCACAAAAAAACCCTAAATACTTCCTTCGGGTAGAATTGCGAAGTAGACTGAAGTGCTGGAGAATGGTAGGTGGTGGAAGAGTCGACCATCCAACCGGCACCGGTTGGAACCAGAAGCACAGCGAGGTACCAGGCAACACCAAGGCAGTTCGGTAGGTAACACGGGACTGTAAAACAGTAGATCCAGCAAGGTACAAGGGAGTAGCCAAGGCAGTCCGGAGAGCAGGCAGGGTCAGTAAACCAGCAGATCCAACAAGGTACAAGGGAGTAGCAAAGACAATCCGGTGAGCAGGCAGAGTCAGTAAACCAGCAGATCCAACAAGGTACAAGGGAGTAGCAAAGGATGGAAAAAAGGAGGAGGGGAAGAAAGAAGGAAGGAAGGAAGGCAGCAAACAGGGAGAAAAGAAGGGAAAAAGCTAACTAGAAGCAAGGGAGAGGCAGTGTAACCCTAGCAAGGCAAGAAAGACAATAAAAAATGCTAGCGGGAACAATCACGGGAGCGGCAGCAACACTGGAAGAAACCCGGAACGTTGCAACGCGCACGTAACCCGGAAGTGGTGGAATTTATACCTCCGGCCTCATACGCGCGCAACGTCCAGGACGGCGCAGGGAATCGCTGAGCAGGAAAATCAATGATGGACTGTCACGCCAGCAATCCCGCGCCAGCGATTCCATACCCGCCATCTCTGCCGTGATGTGACATCTGTGCCGCAAATTATCAGAGTGCTCTGTAGGGGGATTAAAAGTCACCATTTGCATTTATAGCAAATGGTGACTTTTAATTGATATTGGCTCAATCACATTAGTCAAAACTACAAGCTGCATAGTGCAATAAATGAACATATTGTCCCACACTGTCCGGAAAAAGAGGCCTACACTTGCCAGATGTGCTGGTCCTTAGGACATTACCATCTACAAGCAAATGTTGCCACCTTTCTTCTTTACTGTCCTTCTCCCCTTCCCTTAAGAGTTTTAAAGCAGGCTTAGGGTGGCATAAGCACTATGTGATATAAACCTGCATAATATAACCTATCTGTGACAAATCAACTTCCGGGGCACAAGTGTCCAAGGATGAATATCGGTTTTTAATTGTGTGTTCTGTCACAGTGAGTATGCAAAGTGAATAATCTACACAGTCAAATTGATCAAATTTGCAATTTTCATTCAATAATTTAGATCATATTTTAAATATGGTATCTTTGCCAGTTTAACATTTTGGGGTTCGACTCTCATCCTTTCCTTAGATTTGTCTTATGATTTGGTCTTTTCTATTTATCCTTAAAGTTAATACATAGTCCCTTTTATAAATTGATCCCAATGATGAATATATTATAACTTGAATTTATATTAATTATACCTTCTTATTGGCGCTTAGTGTAATTTTGTTTGATTTTCTTGTATAATAAATCTCACCTCCTTCTGATCAATTTTGTACTCTAGTTTCTCGCTTTTCAGCTGTTAAGATTTCAAAAATTGTATTTTGTAATGTGTGCTTCCTTACAAAGTGAACCCTTCTTTTAGTTTTACCAAACAATGTTACCTTGAAATCCTGTTCGTTCCGTACCGTGCCTTTCAGCTACCGGGTACATTAAGGGACGCTGCCCTCACTTTTCAATTTAAATATCTTACCTGACTTATATAAGTGAGAGTTATCCAACATGTCATCCTTCTCATACACACACTGGGCCTCATTACGACCCAGGCGGTAAGTTACCGCCTGGGCCGTGACTTTACCACCATGGCGTAAACTATGTTTACGCCATGGTGGTTGGCGGACTTACCGCCCCATTCCGAGGTTGGCGGGGCGGTAAGTCCCCAATCCCCATTTACCCTTCCCCATTCCCATTTTTGCCCCATAGGGCATAATGGGAGTGGGGAAGGCGTTAATTACGCCACCGTAAATTACGGTGGCGTAATTACCTCCATGGTCCCTTAGCGCCATGGATTTTAACACCTGCAAAATGCAGGTGTTAAATCCGCCATGGCGCTAAGGGACCTCGTACTCAGGCGGTAAGGGTCGGCGCTCTTTACGCCGTCGTAAAACCCTTACCGCCTGAGTCGTAATGAGGCCCACTATGATTGATGACTTAATCTCACGTCGTAACATGATGTCGGAATCACACCATCTCATTACGTTTTCTCGTTCTGTATTCTTTTTATCTTCATTTTTTTTAAAGATAAACTGACATCCCAAAGTTTAATTTTCTTGCACTTAAAAAATAACACCCTTCACATACCTGAGTTAAATATGATGACGGTATCTCGCGTCTACACGTGGTTTCGCCATCATGTAATTTTGTTTGCTTTCATTTACTGTGTTAATGAAATTTGTTTTTTTAATTATATTCCAAATTAATACATAAATGGCATAATTCATACATAAATTAGAGCCAAAGTTACATTCTACTCTTCCAACATTGTTTCTTTAAACTATGTTGCTATTTATTTGAGATCGATTTCTCACTTTGTATTCTTTCAATTCCTTTGAGAGAATAATTTTGTGTAATATCTCAAAACTTTCATTTTTCTTTCCTCATTGATTCTAAATGTTCATCAACAGTTACTCACATCCATATTCTATCATGTGGTTACCAAATAATGGTATACACTCATATACAACATATTATAACATATTCAGTCAGATTATACTATTTGTTTACAGTGAATATAATCTTTTGTACAGTGTAACAATATGTTCGTAATTATTTACATTCTTTATGTTTCCAATATTTAACACTTAAATCAATTCTTTCTTCTAGATTATCACAATATACTATATTGTTTATTACGTATGCATTGGTCACAAGAGCTATACTATTTTAACAATTAATTTCATAGCTGTCCCTTTGGGCACACATTCTACAGTAGTCCTCATTTTCTCATTCATTATTAAGTTCCCCATTATCAGTGTCATTTATACTGTTCCTATACAAGGGCATTCCACATTATAAAATACCTTGAGGTTGGCTGTATTTATCTTTATATATTTTGCATAGATGTTATCTATAACCAATGCTAGGTTTTTATTTAAAATGTATATTGTTCATGATCCTAGTCTAGTCCTTCTATCGCACTACCCATATTATACTTCCAGGTAGATGTTCTTTGTCGTAATGCTAATTCTCTATTGCCTTTTCTGTCCAATGGTCGAATTAATTCTAAACCTGTTACGCTAATATTATCGATGTTTGCATCATTGTGTTTTTTTTCCAAATGAACACTTAACGGTTGTTTTTGGTCTTTGTTTCAAATCCACCTAATATGTTCCTTAATATGTTCTTTAAGTTTACGTATAGTACTGCCAATAAAAGGTTTATTGCATACAAATTTAATCGCATCGACTACAAATTTAGTACCACAGTTTATGAACAAATGAATCTGTTTAAATCGTCCATTGGATAAATCAATCTTTTTTTGTTTTATCCATAGCATACGGGCAAATAATGAAAGCCATCTTTCCTCTTTTACTTGTTGTGGCAAGTAAATTGGACTCCATTTGTTATGTAAAGTGGTTGCTTTTTGTATATTACTATTAGAAATGTCTCTAGACAATGTATACTGTTTTGTCCAGTTGTAATAGGCAATGCAGGTTACCCAGAACTGACCTTAGAATGATTAGAGTTGAAATGCCCTTCTAGAGTACTTAGACCCGATCTTTGCCTATCCCATGGATAGAGAGCATCCCACCCCGACACACAAGCAAACCTGGCTTGGATGTATGTGATTTCTTCAAAAATATTTCACCTAATGGAGATTTCACTGAATCCATTTCACTGAAAAACGAAATCTACCTTTACCTTTTCTACTTTTTCTGTAATGCAGGGGGAGGCCCCCGCAGGCCCCGTCTCCCCTTCCTACCCTAACTTATACCCTTACCCCACATCCCAGCTATTATGCATTTCACATATACCATTTCTCCTACTATTTTCGGTAAAATGGATTTGGTGAAGTCACATTAGGTGAAATGGTATTCGAAGAAATCTATGGTAACGGCCTGGTTTACCCACTGTATGTAAGTAGTTGATTTACAAAGAGGAAACTAAGCCAGAAGAAGCAAAGCACTGTACAGGTGGAGGATTCAGCTCAAAGAAGAGGGGGCCAGGATGAGAATGTCATTGCCGCCCCCTGTAAGCCTGCTGTCATCATTGGTCTATCTGCTGTGCCTTGAAAAGCAGATACTGCAGTTCCTTCCAGAGTTGCAGGAGGGGGCGCTTGACGTTTCTATGTTATTGTTCCACTGTGGCATGGTGGAAGTAGAAGGATTGCTACTTAATCTTCCTATTCTTGCACTTTTTGGATGGCATCTGGAGATTTGTTGGTGCCCGGTGCTGTGTTGCTTCCTGAAATGGAGAGTTTCTTGGCCAGCATTGATTTCCATCTGGAGATTTGTTGGCTCCTAGTGGTGTTGTCTCCTGAGATAGGTGGTTGTGTATCCAGGAGTGTTTGCTTTTATTCAAGTTTTTCGTGTTTCCATGAAGGTCTATGGATCGAATTCAATGGGGGTATATGTACTGCTTTGACACTTCCACCCCTGGCACAGTGGCCACTTCACAGACAAGGCGGGACGCTCCCAAACTACTGCATGGTGATTTGGTGCAGCATAAAAGCCTACTAACATAAATTATTTGGGGCGGGGGGCTAGGTCACATTTACAAAAGTACAAATAAGTATAGATAAGCAAGGCAGTTTAGGTACTGCAAGCCATCTATGATGTAGGTTTGGGGCGATAGCCAATTCAAAGCCCCCTGTAAATCCAAATCTATTAACATCACTTCCTAATTAATTGTTCTCTTAATCTTTGTGACGCCATGCTCTGACATCCTGCCCTGACTACTTCATTATAATGACAATGACATCAACATATTAATTGAAACAAAGTTGCCCTACCCAGTTCAATAGCCTATCCACTCCCACTTCCCAGTGCCCCCTTACAACCTCCTCTGCCTCTTATCTCTAACTATTGTGCCCTTGGCTCTCCAATTTAGGTCATGTAGGTGCAGTCATGGACTATTCTTCTTTTACATGGTAGTGCCCTCTCTAGCCCTTTGTGGCATATTGGTGCTTGTCAGGAAATTCGGGAGTGAAACCCCATGTGTCCCTATTGTTCTTAAACACACCCACCGCCCTTAATGGGCATAATCCTCATTGATCCAAGACCACGCAGTCTGTCCAGAGCAGCACAGTCAGACATCATAGGGTCAGGCGCTCAGAGAAGCACAGCCAAAGAACATAGGACTGGAAACTCGGAGCAGCACAACCCGAGAGAATAAGGCCAGAAGTTCAGAGATCACAGGGCCAGGAGCTTAGAGAAGTTCACCCATAGGGCCAGGAACACAGAACAGCACAGCCAGAATGCATAGGATTAGAAGCTCAGAAGAGCACAGCAAGAGAGCAAAGGGTCAGGAGCTCACAGCAGCACAGTCAGAAATCATAGGTTCAGCATATGAAAGTACTACAGCCACAAAGCATAGGGCCAGGAACTCGAAGAAACACAGCCATAGTGCATAGGCTCAGGAGCTCAGAGCAGCACAGCCAGAGAGCCAGGGCCAGGATCCCAAAGCAGCACAGCCAGAGACCATGGGGCCAGGAGCACGGAGCAGAACAGCCAGAAAACATAGGTCCAGGAGCTCAGAGCAGCATAGCCAGAGAGCATAATAGGGTCAGGGGCCGAGAGCAGCATGGCCTGAGAGCATAGAGCTAGAGACTCAGAGCAGCACAGCCAGAGAGCATATGGCCAGGAGCTCAGAGAAGCACAGCCATAGTTCAAAGGGCCTGTAGCTCAGAGTCAGAGAGTATAAGGCCAGGAGCTCAGAGCAGCACAGCCAGAGAGCATTGGGTCAGGAGCTCAGCGCAGCACAGCCAGAGAGCATAGGTCCAGGAGCTCATAGCAGCACAGCCAGAGAACATTGAATTGGGAGCTCAGAGCAGCACAGCCAGAGAGAATAGGGCAGAGGTTCAGAGAGCATAGGGCCAGGAGCATAGAGAAGTGCATCCATAGGGCCAGGAACTGAGAACAGTACAGTCAGAATGCATAGGGCCAGGAGCTCAAAGCAGCACAGCCAGAGAGAATAGGGCCAGGAGCACAGAGCAGCACAGCCAGCCAGAAACCATAGGGCCAGTTGCTCAGAGCAGCATAGCCAGCGAGCTTAATAGGGTTAGGAGGCTCAGAGCAGCATGGCCTGAGAGCATAGGGCAAGGAGCTGAGAGCAGCACAATAAGAGAGGATTGGGACAGGAGCTTAGAGCAGCAGAGCCATAGTGCACAGGACCAGGTGCTCAGAGCAGCACAGCCATAGAGCATAGGTCAGGAACTCAAAGTAGCACAGCCAGAGAGCATATTACCAGGAACTCAGAGCAACACAGAGAACATAGGGCCAAGAGATCAGAGCAGCAAAGTCATAGTGCATAGGGCCAGGCGCTGAGAGTAGCACAGCCAGGGAGCGTAGGGTCAGGAGCTCAGAGCAGCACAGCCGGAGAGCATATGACCAGGAGCTCAGAGAAGCACAGCCAACGTGCATAAGGCAAGGAGCTCAGAGCAGCACAGCCATAGTGCAAAAGGGCTGGGAGATCAGAGCATCATAGCCAGAAGGCATAGGGCTAGGAGCTCAGATCAGCACAGCCAGAGATCATAAGGCAGACGCTCTGGGGGAGCTACAATAGACGTCCCTAGGCTAGAGGCGAGCTGGCCACAAACAGTCCACTTTCTCGAGGTGACGAGAGGAGACTAGAGGTCCCAGCATAGCAAGCCAACATGTATCAGTATCTCACCAGGAACTGGATGTGTGGCCTGCAGGTTACACCTAAACTGCTGCAGCAGGTGCATTAACCCACTGTGAAAACATCAGATTTAAAACCCGTGACTTGCAACACACACACACACACTCGTACATACTCACACATAAACACTTGTCTTGGTTTTCTTTCGTCCTTTCTTCCTCTTCCGTCTATTAAGACTTCCTTTGGCCCAATACATCCATCTTTCCTGCCCAGTTTGGAGGATACTGATTTGCACACAGAGATGCCAATCATAGGGAAACGTTGGCCCTCTAAAAGCTGAGCAGTTTAGTCCTTTATCTTGGAGGGTAAATTGATTTGACCCTAGTTAGCGTCTGTCCCATGCCACTGTGCGTGTGTTGTTTCTGCCTGTTGATTGGTTGAACACTCTCTGCTCTCAGAGGGAGGGGATTTGACAGGCTCTTGCTGTGGCGCCGCGTTCCCACCTGCACATGGGGCTGAGCAGCACTGCAGAGTGCATCCTTTTGCCTGCAACCTCCTCAATACTTTGGGAGGGCTTCAGCCTCCCTAGCAAGCCGCCACTGGCTGAATGAAGGATGCATACAGACGGATGTGGATATGTACAATGCCCAGAGGGAGCTACACAAAGAGAGGAAGGATACAGGTGGGTGGGTGCAAGGGCAGGAAGATGCACGCTCACAAACACAGAGAGGAGAGACCTGCAGCTACCATAGTGAGCAGATTGGGCTGGATGGCAGGGTTGCCAGGCAGAGGTGCACACATAGGGAAAGCTATGTAATTAGGTAGGTGATAATCCAGGGCTAGGAAGGTTGAAGACAGAGGGATGGTTGTGCACAGGGATGAAAGAACAGAGGGGCAGAGTGGTGTACATACAGATAGGGATTTGGGGGGCTCAAATACAGTTATGGGGATGTACACACGTTTGTCATTTACCTAGCCTTGTGGTGCTGAAGACTTCTCATTATGTGGACCTCCAGATGTATGTGACTACATCTCCCATGAGTCTTCAAAACTGACTATGCTGGTCAGGGCTCATGGGAGTTGAAGTCCAACACATTTGGAGGGCCACATAATGAGCAAACGGGTGAACACTGATGAACTGGGCGATGGCAATTATGTCATGGCATGGCTTTCTAAGGCCGGTGAAGTAAGCAGATGTGGCATGGGGCCCGTGCGTTCGGGGAGGGCATGAGGCTCAGGAGGGGGCGTGCTGTTGCCCAATCGAACCTATGTACGGGAGACATTGCTGCTGTTACGCCGATTGATCTCAAGGGGCTTGTGGCTAGTAAAGAGCCATTAGGGCTAATTTCTGCCAGGCGCCCAGCCCCCTATAATGCCGAGGTTAAACGTCGGTGAAAGTTCATGACATTTTGTGTTCGAATGCTGTAAATCGCTGTGTTCCATCCATGGGGTCACTTGTGTAATGCTCAGTGCTACTTTAGCAGATGAGACATGTTAACACCGGTGCTTATATGCCCCTAAAGAGCGGAGGGGATGAGGGGTTGATATCCACGCCTGTCTCCCTTCCAATTTCCTCTTTCTTAAGCGTTTTCTTTTCCCACCGCAACGCGCCCTACTCATGTATCCACTTTTGTACAATACCGTCTTTGAGGGAATAACTCTTTTTTTTAGATGTGCATAAAGACCGGATTATGATTCGCTAAATGTTTCCAAAATTACTTTTGATCCTTTGTCCCAGGCTTGGCCCATGCCATTACTCAGCCCACGCTCTCTTCCCGTCGGTGTGTTCAACCTTCTGCTTGGTCCCAACTTGTGTCCAGCTACCCGGACCCATCTTGTGTCCAGTGCCCTGCCTGGTCTCATCTTCTGGTCAGCGCCATGACTGGTCCCATGTTGCGTTCAGCTTCCTGCCTGGTTGCATCTTGTGTCCAGCACGCAGCCTAGAACCATCTGGTGTCCAGCTCCCTGCCTGGTCTCATCTTCTGGTCAGCGCCATGACTGGTCCCATGTTGCGTTCAGCTTCCTGCCTGGTTGCATCTTGTGTCCAGCACGCAGCCTAGAACCATCTGGTGTCCAGCTCCCTGCCTGGTCTCATCTTCTGGTCAGCGCCATGACTGGTCCCATGTGGCGTTCAACTCACTGCCTGGGTGCATCTTGTGTCTAGCACGCAGTCTCGTCCCATCTGGTGTCCAGCTCACTGCCTGGTCCCATCTTATGTCCAGTCATTGCCTGGTTCCATGTTGCGTCCAGTTTCGTGCCTGGTCCCATTTTATGTCGTTAGCAAAACCGAAGGTTAAGTGCTTGAAGGTTTTGAATTAATCATAACTACTGGCAATGCTCAAGACAAACTCAAAAGCCATCGTTTTGTCATTACAGAATGAGAAAGACCATATACAAATCAGACTTCGCCCCAAACAGCCATTGTTTGGTTATTTCAAATCCTTCCAACCACCAATCTTCTATTTAGCCCATCCTATGTCCAACTCTCTGCCTAGTCCCATCTTGTGTCCAGAACTCGTCCTGGTTCCATGTACATCTCCTTGATGTGTCTCGTGCCTCAAATGTCCAGTTACGTGCCTGTTCCAAAGCATCCATGCCCACTTCCCCCCCTGGTCCCACGCTACACCAATGATGACAGATTATGGACAATAATCCTCCCCTCCCGACACATCCTCCCCCACCAGTTATGCTACCACCACTCCTCTTGTTCTGCACCCCAATGCTTTCAAGCTGGGGATGCTCAGTATAAGTCACATACAACTATATATATTTGGGCTGTATTGTGTCTTGTTGCATGGAGGGTTTGCCGAAGCCCTTCTTTCTGGGACCATCTTTTTGGCTGTGACAAGATACCATTGTTGTGCCCCCTCCCTCCTCTAATGCGGGGACCCCCCAGAAACCACAGTTCTCACCCCACATCCCTCCTACCCATCACATTCATCTTGTGTGTGGACATGCTGCGACAACCGGTCTCCAGCCAAGTTCCACACCATCCCCTCCCACAACTCTGCCGCTTTCCCCTGCCTCCCACCGCTTGCCTTAATAGCCAGCCTTTCTCACTCATCCTGATCACTCTCACAGGACTTTTTATCTGGGTGGCTCAGGTCTGCAATCAAGGGGACCCAATTTCCATTGTGTGACGGTGTAGGAGTAGCCCAAACGCAGTGCTGACATAGGGCCGAGTTTTTAGGGAATCTTGCATAAAATGTCTCATTGGATGCGGAAATGTCCATTTGCACCATTCTGCTGGTTTAACATGTTGGCTGCTTTAAACAGGATTGAAACAAAGTTCATTATGGCTAGGAGTGAGACACTTACCCGTAAAACTGCTTCAACATCTGTGGACTGCAGCCTTGGGGTCCTTATGTTCCCATGACTCAGCTCTATTATTTTGCTTTAATCTGGCCTTCTTTGTGCCCTGGGTGCTTCAGATGTCCTCCCTGCTCTCCTTCCCTGCACACATTCTTGTTCAATCCCCATGCTGCCTCCAATCGTGCCCTCTGCCCTCCGATTGGCCGTGGAGGCCATGTTTTTTCCAGCAAGGGTCTTATGCCCTCGAAGTAGCCCCCAAGACACGTCTGTGGACTCCAGCCTTGGGGTAAGTGTTCCTTATGTTCCCACAACCCTGCACCCTTATTTTGCTTTAATGTGGCATTCTTTGTGCCTCTGGTGCTTCAGATGCCCTCCCCGCTCCCCTTGACAGCCTGATTCCTTATTCAATCCCCAGCCTGCCTCCAATCCTGCCCTCGCCTTCTGATTGGCCTTAGAGGCCCTTTTAGGCACACATTCTGGGCAGCCCCTGCCCGGGCAGCCACCGGCTAAGGGCCACAAGGCAAAGGGCAGCTCCAGAAGAAGAAGCGGCTCCACTCCATATTTGCCCTTGTTCACCTGGGAAGCCTGCCACAGTCAACCAGTAGCGACGGATAAGGTAAGTGTGGTCCAGGTGGGGAGTGTAACCATTACTGCACTCCAGTAAAACCTCACCACTCTTATTACCTAATATCTTATGCCTACCTGCACTTAGTCTACTTGTAGAGATTACTTGCATGTGGCCCCATTGTATAAATTACCCATCTGAGCACCTAGCTGGTATGCCTAGAATAGCCATGCTCTGCAGTCTGGTCTGGCTGAGGGAGCTGGCCATGTACTCCCTGCGGCACCATGAAATGCCCATGTGTGGCCTCTGTATCGTGCTGGGTCCCTCACCCCGGAGGGATTGGTAAGGGGTTGGGGGGTAAAGATGTATCACACTTAGATGTATTAGTGGAAACATTCATGTGTCACACTTGGATGAATTGTTGGGGCTAGGAAATGCACTGCACTTGGATGGATTGTTGGGGCTAGGAAATGCACCACACTTAGATGGATGGTTAGGGTAGGAAATGCAACACACTTAGATGGATTGCTGGGGCTAGGAAATGCACCGCACATAGATGATGGTTGGGGTAGGAAATGCAATGCACTAAGATGGATTGTTGGGGGTAGGAAGTGCACCACACTTAAATGGATGGTTGGGGTAGGAAATGCACCACACTTAGATGGATTGTTGGGGCGAGGAAATACACCGCACACAGACAGATTGTTGGGGCTAGGAAATGCACCACACTTTGATGGATGGTTGGGGTAGGAAATGCACTGCACTTAGATGGATGGTTGGGGCTTGGAAATTCACTGCACTTAGATGGATGGTTGGGGGTAGGAAATGGGCCACCCTTAGATGGATTGTTGGGGCTAGGAAATGCACCGCACTTAGATGGATGGTTGGGGCTAGGAAATGCACCGCACTTATATGGATTGTTGAGGGTAGGAAGTGTACCGCACTTAGATGGATTGTTGGGTGGAGGAAGTGCACCGCACTTTGAGGGATTGTTGGGAACATTGATGTATCACATTTATATGGACTGTTGGGGGTGGGAAATGTATTGCTACCAAGTACCACCTAACTAACCACACTAACAACTCACCATTCTCCATAGTCACCCTCAAACTCTGAATAAACACTACCATACCTTTACCGCACCACAAACCGCACCTGTTATGTATCTTGAATCCACTTGGATGAATTGTTGGGGCTAGGAAATGCACTGCACTTGGATGGATTGTTGGGGCTAGGAAATGCACCACACTTAGATGGATGGTTAGGGTAGGAAATGCAACACACTTAGATGGATTGCTGGGGCTAGGAAATGCACCACACATAGATGGATGGTTGGGGTAGGAAATGCAATGCACTAAGATGGATTGTTGGGGGTAGGAAGTGCACCACACTTAAATGGATGGTTGGGGTAGGAAATGCACCACACTTAGATGGATTGTTGGG
Source organism: Ambystoma mexicanum (assembly GCF_040938575.1). Taxonomy (NCBI): domain Eukaryota; kingdom Metazoa; phylum Chordata; class Amphibia; order Caudata; family Ambystomatidae; genus Ambystoma; species Ambystoma mexicanum. The sequence continues at coordinate 1,305,760,893 of NC_090932.1, forward strand.
GCGAGGAAATACACCGCACACAGACAGATTGTTGGGGCTAGGAAATGCACCACACTTTGATGGATGGTTGGGGTAGGAAATGCACCACACTTAGATGGATTGTTGGGGCTTGGAAATGCACCGCACTTAGATGGATGGTTGGGGGTAGGAAATGGGCCACCCTTAGATGGATTGTTGGGGCTAGGAAATGCACCGCACTTAGATGGATGGTTGGGGCTAGGAAATGCACCGCACTTATATGGATTGTTGAGGGTAGGAAGTGTACCGCACTTAGATGGATTGTTGGGTGTAGGAAGTGCACCGCACTTTGAGGGATTGTTGGGAACATTGATGTATCACATTTATATGGACTGTTGGGGGTGGGAAATGTATTGCTACCAAGTACCACCTAACTAACCACACTAACAACTCACCATTCTCCATAGTCACCCTCAAACTCTGAATAAACACTACCATACCTTTACCGCACCACAAACCGCACCTGTTATGTATCTTGAATCCAGGTGCATTTTCCCACTGCTGTATGTCCTGAGGCTAGGTGCATCCTCTTACTGCGGTGTATTCTGGAACTAGGTGCTTTTACCCACTTCTGTACATCTTGAATATAGGTGCATTTTCCCATTGCTGCGTATTCTGAAGCTGGTTGCTTATCCCAGCTACTGTGTATCTTGAATCGATGTGCATTTCCCACTGCTGTGTATTCTGAAGCTAGGTGCATTTCCCCACTGGTTTGCATCTTGTATCTAGGTGCTTCTCCCCTCTACTCTTACTACCTAAATGTCACACCTATGAGCATCTAGCCGATTTGTGTAAATAGTTTTCACTACTCTGCCAAGGGTGAATCTGGGTGGTTCTCTCTTTATAGTCTACACGACGTTCAGTTAAATGTGTTAGGAATTATCTGTGTACAGTACTCAGATGGAGTCTGGGGGTCAGAAATGTGTTGCAAGTAGATGGATTTGAGGGTAGGAAATGGGTTGCACTTGGATGGAGTTGGGGGTAGGAAATGTTTTGACTTGGATGGATTTGGGGGTAAGAAATGTGTTGCAGTGAGACGGATTCTGGGGGTAGGAAATGTGTTAGAAGATTTATCAGGATTTCTCCCTCTGTGCTTAAAGATCCATCAGGTTAACTTGCCACTGGTACAGGGCCTTGGCACTGGACTTGTCAGTTTGATATTAGCCGGCTTACAGTACCCGGCTTTGCTACGTGGCTCGCACTTTCCACTTCTGCTGAGTCGGTGAGTGTGCAGCCTGCCGAAGAACCTCTCGGGCCTACTTTTCACTACATTTTTGCTTGTTGCTCAGCCCAAGCCCCGTTGTTCTCCCTCTCCCTCCCGTTCCTCCGACCTCCATTTTCTGGTCTGTTCACTTCCCACCCTGCCCACCATTCCTGGTTGGCCTCCCGCCAGTGCTGCAAGGTCTAATGACCTGCTTTGCTCCGTGGCTCGCACTTCCCCTTCAGCTGAGCCGGTGAGTGTGCAGCCTGCCGAAGACCCTCCTGGGCCTTGTTTTCACTAAATGTTGCGTGTTGCTCAGCCCAAGCCCCATTGTTCTCCCTCTCCCTCCCATTCCCCCGACCTCCATTTCCTGGTCTGTTCACCTCCCTCCTGCCTCCCAGCCTGCCCACCGTCCCTGATTGGCCTCCCTCCGGTGCTGCAAGGTCTTGAGACCTGCTTTGCTCCGTGGCTCGCTCTTTCCACTTCTGCTGAGCCGATGAGCATGCAGCCTGCCGAAGACCCTCCTGGGCCTTCTTTTCACAAAATTTGTTCTGGTTGCTCAGCCCAAGCCCCGTTGTTCTCCCTCTGCCTCCCGTTCCCTCGATCTCCATTTCCTGGTCTGGTGTTTTTCTCAGGTATTTAAACTTGCATTATGAAAGTATTTAAAATTGCAGTGTGAAACCTAGGCCTTTTCCCCCACTTTACAGGACTCTCAGATTTAGGTGTGTTTTTTCTCAGGTATTTAAAATTGCACTGTGAAACCTATACCTTTGCCCCACTATACAGGACTCTCAGACTTAGGTGTGTTTTTCTCAGGTATTTAAAATTGCATTGTGAAAGTATTTAAAATTGCATTGTGAAACCTAGGCCTTTTCCCCCACTTTACAGGACTCTCAGATTTAGGTGTGTTTATTCTCCAGGATTTAATTACGTGTGTAAATGTATTTAAAATGTATTGTGAAAGTAGTGCCATTCCGTGGTCTCGACTTCTTAGCTAAGCATTCATCTAGCAAACTCTTCTTCCATTATCTGAGCTCCTGTCGTCTTGTCCTATTGTCTACTATTGTCTCGTCTGCTTGCGCACCTCCTCTGTGTCCTTCCCTAGTGTTCTCCCCACCCCCTCCCCCTTCTTCTCTCCTCTCCCTGCCTACTCTATGGTGCTCTCTGTTTCTCCTGTTTTATAACTGCTTCTCTACCGACTATCCTACTCTCCTCACTAAATCTGGTAGGAAGAAGTGTTAAAAGCACATCCTGATCTCCAATCCAGGCCTCTCTATCGCTAACACCTATACTAGTGCCTCCTCCAGGCAAACCATCACCGACATCCTTTTGGTCGTTCCCTCTCCAGACCTATAGACTCTTCATTTGGTCTCTGTGCTTTCTCCTTTCTCTTCTTCTCCCACTAATGGTGGCACCCAGCGGGAGGCCTTCCTGGCCCCCTTCCACTCCTCTAAGGTCATCATTAATGTTTACCTGAATGGTACCATCTTGGTCCAAGGCCCTCAGGCCAACCTTCTCCTCTTTGATAGACACTTCCCGCGCCTCATCAATTTCCTTTCCTCTCCTGCTGTCCCCACCTTCCCTGCCTCCTATTACTGTCTCCTCTTTGGCTACCTTGCCCTCTCCTCCTTCCTCTTGTGCCCCCCCCCTCGGGCTTCTTCTACACCTCCACAGGGCGTACCACTGATTTGCACCCCTCCCTGGAAGTCTTATAAGGAAGACAACCTTCTCACTATTGCCACTCTCAACTCTCGCTCTGCTTTCAAATACTCCTCTGACATTTGCCGACTCCTGGCAGAACTTGACCTTGATGTCTTTGGTCTCACCGAGACATGGTTTATGGCCAGCTCTGTCACAGGCTTTGACACTCTCCTCCGTAATGGCTACAAGATCCTCTCTGTGCCCAGATCCAATCGATCCTGAGGGGGTGTAGACCTGATCTTCCCAGAGTGATATGTGCCTCTGTCATTCCTACACAGGCCTACTCCTCTTTCGATTGCCTCGTCTACAGACTCTCTCTCTCTTCTAGCCATTCCCTTACTGTGGCTAATATCTATCTATCGGCCACCTGGACATATTTCCTCCTTTCTCTCTGAGTTGGCGGACCTCTCCTCTTCCCTCCTGGTCTCGACCACTCAACTCCTCCTTCTTGGAGACTTTAACATCCACCTGGATGCCTCCTGTCCTTCCTCTGGACTCTTTCGTGACCTCTGCCACTCTTGCTCACTCTCTATTCTCCCTTCTGGCTTGACTCACTCTGCAGGGCACACTCTGGATGTTCTGATCTCTTCAGACCTTCCCCTTTCTATCCCTCTCACCAGTCCTCTCTCCTGGAGTGACCACTTTCTCCTTTCCTCCCAGCTCACCCTATCTACCCCTCAGGCCAAGCCAACACCAGGACTGCCACGCACCTTCTCGGTTATCCGACACATGAAGCGTGTGTCAGTGAAGGCTTTCGTTGCCACTTTATCACCCCCCCTGCCCCTTTGCCTGACTCACACCCTGACACAGTCCTTTCCATGCTCCACTCTGCTATATCTGATACTCCCGATGTTCTTGCCCCTCTCATGAGGATCCGCTTGAAGCCCAAAGCCAAGTGCAACTCCTGGTACGACTCAGACCTTGTCACCCTCAAACGCAAGTGCAGGGTAGCTGAGTGGGAATGGCGTGCTTCTGGTTCATCCTCTGACAAATTGTCCTGCTGCCAGCTTCAAAGGCAATACCAGCTCTCTGTCCGCACCAAGAAGAGAGCTCACATCCAGGTCCGCGACTCTGCGGCATCTAACAACTCGACCAAACTCTTTAAAATCTCCAAGGAACTGTCCAATCCTGCTGCAGTCTCGTTTCTACCTCTCCTGTCCCTTCCCATGCCCTCTGCCAGGCTCTGGCTTCTCATATCATCTAAAAAATTCAGGACATCCTGTCTTCTCTCTCTTCCTCTCCCCTCCTCCCTCTATTACCTGCTCTTCCCCTGGCCCTTCTTCATCCACCTCTCCTTCCTCCTTCTATGCCTTTCCCCTGTTCTCCCCAGATGGGGTTTCTAGACAAGTCCGATCTATGAAAGTCTCATCAAAATAGGTTTATCCCTGTTCCTCCAAACCCATCAAGGACTACATTGACTCCATGGCTCCTGCTCTGGCCGACTTCTGCAACCACTCCTTCACCACTGAAGTCTTCCATTCCCCCCTGAAGAACACCCTTGTGCACCCTCATCTTAACAAACCCTCTTCCGAACCGTCCTGCCCGGCAAGCTGTCACCCAATCTCCATCACTCCTTTCCTGGGCAAACTCCTGGAAAAGCTGCCCATCTCCCAGCTTAATCTTCACATTGAATCTGTTGGTGGTCCTCATAATCATCAGTCTGGCTTCAGAGCTGCCAGAAGCATGGAAACTGCTCTCCTGCATATCTGTGAAGACCTGCTCTCCAATGTTGATTCCAACACTCCCTGTGTCCTCATCTTACTTGATCTTTCTTCTGCCTTTGACACAGTCAACCATGCCATCCTGCTCAACCGTCTCCATGATAACCTATGTATCACCAGTCAGGCCCTGGCCTGGCTGACTTCTATCCTCCCTGATCGACCCTCCCAGGTCCAACTTTGGGCCTTCCTCTCCTCTATCTCTATCTCTACTTGTGGTGTTCCCCAGGGGTCTAACCTCTCTCCCTGGCTGTTCAACCAATATCTGGCACTTCTTGTCCACCGCATTGCCGTTCTTTGCCCCAACCTTCAGTGCTATGCCGATAACACTTAGTGGTATGCCGCCAATGATCTCTGCCATAATGCCAGTAAGACTGGGATTCTCCTCATCGGCACACCCGCTCCCTCCATGCTTTAACCAATACAACAAATAAAATAGGAAGTGCTGAAAGTCATCTATGCATGCCATCCTAGCCATTAAATTATTAGGTGGAGACTTGTTTGGCCAACTCAATGAGGTGCAGCTTGATACCATAGGCATAGCAAGCAAGGTACCCATATCTGGATAAATACTCTTTCACTTGGGAGACAAACTGAAACCAACATGCATTTGCAAAACCAAAAGGTTTTGGCTCTTGAGTGCACATTTTCCAAGCACTGACATAAGACTACCACCTGGCCATAATATAGTAACAGCAGGAAAATGGTGTAAGTACCTGGAAATAAGATGTCATGACTGGCAAATGCCTAATATCTATATAAGAGCCAAAACTGTTGGCTGTGCAAATGCTTGTTTTAGACAGGGCCACAGAGCAAGGCACAGATATGAGGATACCCAAATCGCTTATAAATCAAGTGCCTGAAGACACACATTGATAAGAGATTTTATTACAGCAGGAGCTCAATTAAGAGGCAATTAGGACAGTAAGACTCAAAATAATTCTTAGCTATAACACAGGCAGGCCCTATACAGCACAAAGTGTGATGCTGGTTTGTGATAGAACTGGTTCAATGAGTTCCCAAAAGGGTATGTTTTCAGTGGGGAGGGGGAGGTAGCTGGTGGGAATGCCATAGGGTTAACATGGCCATAATAGTGAATGGGTGGCTAAATGACCAAATAATAAAATGTAAGAGAACTCCAGGAATACAAAACCAGATTCCAGGTGCACCTCGAATCATCTAATTTAATGCAATAAAGAAACCTCTCTGGCATAGTTAAATACAGAGTCCAAACCTACCCAGTTTTAAATATCTAAAAATCACATTAGTGTTCATATTAATTGTCTCTTTTAGATAAATGTGAACACTGTTGCACAAAACATCCAACAAGGATTTAACAAACAGAATTACACACCCTCATTTCATCCAATCATCTGATCAGTGGTATAATACAATGTTGAGATTTGTAAAATTAATTCTGCCTCACTGTGAAGAATAAACACATTAATTTGTCAATTAATAGCCATTATATGCAAATATACGACAATCACAAAATCTGCTCAACATGTTTCTGTTCCTGTATGCTGTTGTGCTAAAACTAGGCATTGTTTCCTCCTTTTTGGAAAGTCAAATCTGGGTATTTGCAATGCGCTACTCCTCCTCCCCCTCTCTTCTGACCTTACTGCTCTTGCGTTCCCCTGAGGTGTGTTGCCTGCTTGTTGCCTCCTATCTGACTCCCTCTGTGTGACCACTCCCCCTCTGATGCTTCCTGTGGTGCGCGGCTGTGGACTGTGCTTCTTTGCTGCCTCACTCTTGCCTCCTTGCACTCCCTATGGTACCTTCAATCTCGCCCATCTTCACAAAAAACTGCTACTCTATCTCCTATCTTCGTCGCACTAAGTCTGGAAGGAAGATGTTCAAGAGGGATATCCTGGTCTCAAACCCAGGCCTCCCTATCGCTGTTTCCCAGACATCCTCTCACCGACATCCTCTTTGTTGTTCCCTCTCCAGATCTATGCACTCCCCATATGGTCGCTGCTCTCTCTCCTTTCTCCTCCTCTCCCATTCATGGTGGTACCCAGTGAGAGGTCCACGTGGCCCCCTTTCGATCCTCCAAGACCATCATCAATGTCTACCTAAATGGTATCATCAAGGTCCAGGGCTCTCAGCCCAATCTCCTCCTTCTTAATGGTCGTCTCCCCAGTCTCATCAATTTCCTCCCTTCTTCTGCCACTCCTTCTAACACCTCTCTGGCCGCTCTGCCACCTCCTTCCTCCTCCTCTGCCACCTCTCTGGCACCCTCTTCCTCCTCCACTCTGGCCCCTATGCCACCTCTGTCTACTACCTCTGCCCACTCATAGTCCCTTCTATCACCTACGCTGGGTGTACCTCAGTCCTGCACCCCACCCCAGAAGTCTTACAAATGTGGCAACCTGCTCCATGTAGATACTCTCAACTCTCAATCTGCTGTCAAACATTCCTCTGACATCTGCCACCTCCTCGAAGACCTTGACCTCCACGTCCTCGCTCTCACCGAGACATGGTTCATGGCCAGCTCTGTCACGAGTTTTGACACTCTCCTCCCTGAGGGCTGCAAGATCCTCTTCGAGCCCAGAACCAACCGGCCCACAGGGGAGTGGCCCTAATCTTTCTGGATTGGGTCTCTGCTTCTGTCATTCCTATGCATGCCTTCTCCTCCTTTGAATGCCTAGTCTGCAGGCTCTCTATCTCTCCTGGCCTCTCTCTGACTGTGGCCACCAGCTACAGGCCACCTGGCCAGGTCACCCTCTTCCTCTCTGAATGGGCTTACCTCTCTTCTTCTTTCCTTGCCTCAACCTCTCAACTTCTCTTCTGAGACCTAAACATCCACCCGGATGCTTCTAATCCCTTCTCTTGGCTCTTCCGCAACTTATGCGAGTTGCTCTCCCTTTCCATTCTACCCTCTGGTCCGACACACTCTGCTGGACACACCTTGGATGTTCTCATCTCCTCAGATCATACCATGAGTACAGTAAGAACATTCATTTCAAAAGAAATGCTGGCACATGATGCAAAGTTCCTCAGCCATCTAGCAACAAGTACTACCAGAGAACAGTTCCAAGGGAGCTGGGCAATCCTGCGATGGCGATCAAGACAAACATTCCCCTACCAGGATGGTTATATCAAGCCACAGCAAATGGAAAAGGAGCCTGGATGGACAGACAAGATGCTTGCGTATCTTTCTGTCGGACAAGACAAAGTAATAATTGAGGCAATGAAGAGGATGAATTGCTGTGACAAAACTGAAAATACTGTAATGCCTGGGTGCTGGGAGCGCTCACAGCTGTTAATCTATGCATGAGTGATTACGACCAAAGGATGGGAATACGGGATGCTGTCCTGTGCAGCTCATCTACTGAGGAAGGAAATAGCGCACAAGGAGCAGAAAGTGAATGATGAGTGCCTAAAGTCATGTGCCAAGAACTCTAAACTGCTGACATGGGTAGATGATGAATCAGGAGGCTGTAGTCCCATTGACTAATGCAACAATGTGCTTTCGAAGCAAAGGTAAAGTCAGAGTTTGAGAGAATAAAGGGTGCAAGAACATAATTGATATCCCAGGAATGAGGAGAGGGACTGCTGTCCTAATGGATCGATATTGGGCCTGGGGATCCTGAGCATATATGAAGTTGCCCAGGAACTGAAGAGGAGTGTGTTCCATTGTACTCATCCATGTTCCAGCCTTGGTGATTCCCCACAGCGACCTCAATATAGAGGGATTTCCAAAAGTGGATGAGCACTTGAGAAAAAGAAGGTGACTTGGAGTCCAGCGGATGAAGAGAGAGAATTATTTCTCAGCTAAGTCAATAGGAACTTACAATGAGATTCCGGATGAGCACAAGTTGTTCAGCAAGACAGACTGCTATGATAATGGCATCTATATTTATGCCTGGACTCCAAGCAGCAGTGAATGCCAAATGGTTGCAGATCACCAGATGGGAGTTGTTACATACAGACAATCAATGCCACTATAACAGGATTTAACGCCATAAAGGAAGAGCTGAGGGCCATAAGTTTAATGACCCCCCAGAACAGGTATGTGATTGACATGATTACAGCAATGGAAGGAGGTGTTTGTGGCAATGTCGGGTCTTCTTGCTGTACTTTCACACCATTCTATGACGGTGAGAACAGGACTCTGACGGATGCTATAACTATGTTGACAGAACTGCACATGAAAATGGAGGAGGAGACAGAGGCTATTGGAAATGACGATTGGTTCTCATTTCTGTTTGCATGGATTCCCGACTGGATGGCAAATGTGTTCAAGTTCTTTGGAGCAATATTGGTGATGATAATGTTCAGATTCTGTGTTATAAGGATAATAATTGGACAATGCCAGAAAACAGCAAAGAATGCAGTGGAAATGAAGATCATGATCAATGTGAAGGATGAAACAGAAGACAACGCACAGACTGACAGTACCATTAGAAACCACATAAAAGCAAGTATTGTGGCACCATTGTGGCACCTAAAGGAACGAAATTCCTGTACCCAAGAGATCATAAGAATTATGTGGGATGTTGGATCTTATGTACCCCAAGTGGATAATGCAATTACATGACCTGGAGTGTGGACGAACACATAATAAATGCAGGCAGCCTGAGGGAGGTAACGAAGATATGGATACCAAAGAAACCCTTCTTCAAGAGAAGATTCAACGAAGTAGGAAAACTTGAGGAGGTGGTCGAGGACTCGACCAGAGGGGGGAATGTAGAGGGGCAGACATGCACATCTGCAGGAGATCCTACCCCTCTAAGTCCCCTGTATTGGAGACATGAGACCATGTCCTGTCTAACAGCAGGTATTGTACCAATACTGCAGCGAGTATTTGGAAAACGGTATCCATTAAGACAACCATATCGAATGTACCCTCAAATTGATGGGAGCCTGCAGGAGGAGATTCCTGAAGGGATATGAGCAAGAGCTAAGAAAATGGACTGATGATGTCATAAGAAAGTGTGCACAAAGTCCTGAAATAATGAATGAATACAATGTATAAATCCTAGAGGAGGAATGACAAAGTGAAGAATCAAGTGAACCTTAAAAGTCCAAAAGAAGAAGTCATCATATATGCTAGCTATAAGTAGTGAATGGAATGCAGGCAGAGCCGCCATTGTACAGAAACTGAACATTGGTATCATGAAATAAGTAAGCCAAAGAATTATGAAGAGAAAATGAAAGGCTGTGTCGCAGTAGAATACCAGGTTGTTGGAGCTGTGTTGGGAGGATGTTTGGCCTGAAGTCAAGAACTAATAAGTCGAGCTCAGCTATCTACGCTGAAGAAGAACATGTGTGTGGAGGATGAATCCTCTCAAGTTAAGGTGCAAGAAAAAACACAGAAGATGCCAAGTTTTAATTCCTTAAAACATTTAAAAGCTTTCAGAATTAACAGAATCGTGGTCTCTTGTCACGTGAGTCGAGGCTGAAAATAGGGCTTGAACTTGGAGTTCCAGACACGATAGCGAGAGCCCTCACTCCTGTTGCATTCCTAGGACAAGAATACTCTGCAAGGCCAAATACAAAGAAAATTTCATGAAAGAAGGCATGGGTGATGAGAGATGTTGGGTTAATTTGGTTGTAGGGCAGCTTCATGTCCTATCTACTTGCACCTGGTCTTGGTTTATGTGCTACTTATTGAACCGAATGCTCATGACATGGCACACACGTGCCCAACTAATTTTATTAGTCTATATAAGGAAGGACCTTATAGCTTGAGAAGCCAATGAAACACTGTGTAACTGATTTTTCTTAAATGACACGCATGAAGAGGTAGTTCAACTGATATCTGACAGCCAATAACAGACCTAGCTTATATATGATTGTATATCTAGATGTGTCCGTTAGCCAGTCCCAAACCTTGATAGTTTTTTCACTATTGCCATGTAGCATGGCGTTATTCTGCAGCACAAAGAAAGTATATCATTGTTTTTCATGTGGAAATCGCTGAGAATGAGCGTACGTCCATTGATGTTCATTGTAAACTCCCTGTTTTAGATAATTGCTAATAAAACAGCAACTTGCCATCTTCTCGAGTTTGTCCGGTTATTAGGACTCAGAATTATTCTGGTGTAATCCCATCCAGTAACAGATGCACATTTCCAAGGGCCATTAGCTCACCAGCTTCACGTCTATTCACAATATCAGTTTGATGAATGCTTGCTTGGATTCTATGAAGGTGAGCGATATCAATATACCGGAAAGCGACCCCGCTAGACTTCAATCCATGGAGTCCCTCTATTTTGTCAAAGCAACTATTTTCTACAGAATTATGAAAGAAAGGAGATTTTCAAATGTTAAGTGGTTGTCACAATTAAATTGGGTGGAGGATTGTGGAATGCAATTTGCTGAGGGGACGTGGTACATGATTTGGTCCAAGGTTAAGATAGTTTCATTCTGAGAAAACGTTTTTTAACTCCTTAGAAATTATTTAAATCCAAACTATCTAATGATGACCTGTGAAAGTCTTGCCAGTTGGAAATGGGCTCCTATAAACATATGGTTTATGAGTGCACCCTATTGTGATGTAACTTTGTGTCTTCCCCCACGTTTTGTTGTTTGTTATTATGTTCTACACCTGTGTTCTATACATTTTATTCATTTGAAATTTGATCACATCCTAAACAGGATCATAGAATGTTCTCAGTATTAGAGTTTCATAATGTGTTAATAATGATACATATGTGGGGGTTTGACATGATAGTATACCATTCTTATGAACTGTGTTTATTATATGTTGTTCTCATGCTTAAATTCTATATTGTACCTTTTTGTAAGCAATTCTGAGAATATGATTTACAAATATCTATGATTATATATCATTTGGCATCATGTTCTGCTGTATATCGATTTACATATGTGTCCATGATATGTTTGTAGTTGCTTGGATCTGAATAAAATCAAAATATCAAAACGAAAAAAAAGTAGCCAATCATGTTTTTAAGTGATTTTCAGTTGCCCCATATAGTAGGTTTGCTTCTCTACAGTCCATGTGATGCTGATTTTCAGACCCAAAGTGCCCGTTCTGTTATTTTCAGTAAAGTGTCCACAGCATTGTTGAATACTTTGAGATATTTGCCACGATCTTTGGGCATGTATTCACTGGTTTAGGCGGACATGTGTGATAGCATCCTTCGTGTCTGCTTAAGGCTGACCGGGACTTCCCAATATCTATACAGAGGAAAGCCTCCACCATATGGCTGAGTAATTTAATAGCAAACCTGTGCAATTACTTGACTTCTACTTCCACGTATAAGGATCCTTCCACCCATTTACAATCCATTCACCACAGAGCTTCTGTCATTTCATAGGGCCAAGGAACATTTCCTTTTTGGGTCTGTAAAGTTATCTAAAGTCTCATTCTAGCCCAACTCTGAACTATCCACCTCGTCCCTTTCTGCTTACCTACCTACCCTCTCTCTCTCTAGGGCTGCACCCTTTCTTCATTGTCTTCACTTGCCTATTTCTTCTACCCATCAACATGCTTCTTGACTTCATTCCATTCCTCCTTCTATTCACTCTTTTCCTTTCTCTCTCTCATAGCCTTCAGTCTCAACTGGGTCTAACTTCTGCATCACTCTATGTCCTCTCCAACTTCCTCCTTCCCCCCTGCATGCACACCCTGCAAACAAGATGTTTTATGCGTCCAAGATCTCCAACCTCATCTATCATCTTTGCCTACCACAAAACACCCGCTAATCTCTCCACCTCCTATCCCTCTTTCACTTGGCCTCTGGAATGCACAATCCCTCTGCAACAAGTCTTCCTACATCACTGACCAGTTTGACTCTTGCCACCCTCATCTTTCACTTTTTGCTATCACAGAAACCTGGATCGACCCTCATGACTTTGCTACACTAGCAGCTCTCCACAGCGACCCTGCTATATTCTTCCACTGTCCTTGACCTGTTGGGAAGGGCTATAGTGTAACAGTTCCTTATCAATAAGGCTCTCAAATGTGCCCTCCCCCCTTGACATCAACTCTTTCTCTTTTGAACATGCCACTATTTAATTCCTTCCTCCTACTCCTCTCACTATTCTGCCTCTCCATCAATCCCGTGGTCCTCTCAACGCCTTATTTCCTGATCTGACACTTCTCCTTGAGTCACTTCTTACTGTCATCCCCATTGCCATGCTGGAAGACTTTAATCTACCCAAGCCCTCTGCAGCCATGGGCCTTGACTTTACTCCATTTAACTGGCCACTTCCTCTACTCTCTCCATGACTAGCCTACCCACTGTGGTGAACTACAAGAAGGACTTGGACAATAATGGGTCTTGTTTCAATGTGGTTTATTTAAATTAAAAGAAACATCCCTATCCGTCCCTATTGCTACAAGGGAAGTTCCCTATCTTCTAAAACAACAACTACGAGTGCTCGTCGAAGTCCAAAAACAATCCTGAGTCCAAATCTTAATTAACTGACTGGACCTACCACTTCAGAAAATCTAACTAAACAGAAAACAGCTTAGGAATGGTCTTCTGCATGGCCCAACTCGTATGTGACTTATTCTCCATCTCAAAGGTCCTTTCAAGTATTTTGATAAAGTTCACAGATGGTTTAAAACACAAATATCTTCTGTCTTGCTTTCTCTCCCCCTTTCGAAAAGTAGAATTCTCTTCACAATACATTTATCCAAATTTTATCAGTGGTCAAAATCCCTCTGGGATTAATATAAACACATTTCTCTATATCCCACCTTCTTGGCACTGAGACTCCCCAAATTCCTGTGACTCTTTGGCAGGATGATTAGTTCTCAGTTCAAATAATAAACGCAGGGCTTTTGCCCACTCGAGTATTACAGGTTCCGGTTACCCAAATGGCTTGGCTAGTCTTATTGCAAAGTGTTCATACTCCTTTGCCTGTGTTCCACGTGGGATGCATGTCTGTCTGACTTTTTCAATTCCTCATATGTTGGTTGGCTTTCACAGACTTGGGATAAAGCACATGTATCCCTTTCACTCCTGTTTACATTTTACTGTTGGCAGCTTCTCCAGCCTTGATATACGTTGTTCATATCTCTTTCACTCCGTTTTACCTAGATTGTGTGCCCATTGTTTTCTCAGACTCTCGTACTGTTGTTGGTTTCAGCAATTTTGGAAAACAAAGTTTGTTGCCCTCACTGGCGTCCTCGCTTTTGGAACATTTGTTTCACTGTCGGTACTCATCTCGTCTGCAAAGGTGCTTGACATGTGGCACTCGGGCATCCTGGCTTACCTATCCCTGGTCTCAGCATCGGTTGCCGGGCGACAAGCGATCCACTGTTCTGTGGTCATGCCACCAGAGAAGACGGTTTTCTTTCTGTCTCCATTCTTCTCCTGACCTAAGCCTCTTCCTTGGTCAGAACACCCCTTCTCAGCCTCCAGCTAACGGGTCTCGTCTTCTCCGATGCCACCGCTGACTCTGCGGCTTGGCATAGCTCCGTCCCTCCAGGATGTTGGCTCTACAGAGGCTCGCCTCTGCGTAGAGATGATTCTCATCCCTCCATAGGAGTCCCTCCTCCAGTCACAGTCTGCGCTGCTCTTAAGCACGTCATCAGAACAAACATAACTATAAACTTCTTTGTTTGCGGCCTCCAGATGATGTTCAGCATTACCTGAAGCTAATAGAGTGAACAAAGGGTCTTTGTTGGAGGAGATATCAAAGTCTTTTCCAAGAGGGGAATCCCTATTTACAGTGATTGGGTTCAGTGATTTTCTAAAACAAACTACATTTCAACATACATAGCCCAAATGAGGAGGACCATCGACACGGCTGAAGCCTCGCTTGCTTCTCATCAGAATATGTTTTATTGCCCTTTTCTTACCCCTACCTTTGGAGGCATAGGAAATGGTGGCAGCCTTAACCCTCTCCCTTTGTGGAGGGTGGGTGAATGGGTGGGGCTCCACCCCCTCCCCTCACTTTCCTGATCAGGGGGGGCAGTGCAGGGGCTCATGCATGTGCCCTTCATCTGCTGTTCCAGAGTCATAGTGAAACAAAGAGAGAGTTTTCTTCTTAGAAAGGTAAAGCTATCCGCTTCCCTGCCAATTGGCATACAGCCACATGTCTGTGAGAGGGGCACAGCAGGGCGAGTCTTCGGAGCCACAGTAAGTTTGCAGATTGACCTGCCCCCATTTCGTTCTACATTGCGGAACTCCTTATAACCTCTCTCTACTCAAGCACAAACATATTGGTCACTTTCCACATGAACCAACAACTATTGCCCCGCCAGCAAACCAATTAATACTTCAGAAATAAATTCTCAAAATAACTTAGGTGAAGAAGTCACAACATATTACCCATAATTGTGGAACAACCAACCACCACTGTGATCATGTATTAAAAGGTTTTGTTTAAAATTCACACTACGTGCATAAACACGTGACTGAAAATCCCAGTGGTGGGTTGATTGTTCCACACCATGCAGTGTTCTGAATTTAACTTTGTTGGGTCCTCAAGGGTCCACTTCTTATAAAAGCTTGGTCCTGAGATACGCGGATGTTGTACCATCAAAGCCACTGAAATGTTGAGCCAGCTGTTGAACATTTCCAACACCCAACAGCGTGGCAGCACAGCTTATGTTTTCTTGTTGAGCTGTGTTAGACGTAGACCCCTGTTCCGTGACTAGGTTCATGGATCATTGTTAGGGTCACTTTAGAGGTTCCAAGCTGTCTAGACATATGTATAGCATTTGAATCCACTCGTCTCCTTTTTTCCTGAAACCAGTCATGTGTTCATACTCAATATTTTTTTTATGAGTTTGTATATATTGTTTCTAAAAATTGAGAGATATATGTTTTCAACCAGATACAGTGAATACGTACTATGGTCGAATAAAATAATATACGAAACTATAAAGAAGGATTCCACGTCACACCTTGTCTTTTTCCAAATTGAGTTGGAACTCTTCTGCCTTGGATTGGGTCAGGTAGAATGGAGAGAAATGAGAGGTAATATGGTGTGACGTCTTCACCCAAAAATATTTTGAGAATGTATTAGTTGGTTTCCTGTGGGGCAATTGTTTTTGGTTTATGACTTCATTCCCTGGTCCCCTACAGAGTACGGGGTGCCCTCAAGTATATACACTTTCCACATGAATCAGAATGGTATTAATACGGGCGGATGCAATGGTTTAGAGAGGAGGTGCTTTTACAGCCTGATGTGTTGAGTAGAACATAACCAGCAGGAAACATGAAAACGTGTACAAACTGAAACACTCATTTACAGTGCACCTGTGTTATTAAAACTCAAAATACACCAAATTATGCCACTGTCCTTATGGAGTCCTCTAGACTTTGGCACCCGTCCGTACCTGAAGCGATTTGGGGTAGATTGTGTCAGTAAACAAATGCCCCTAGCCTTTCCTTTGTGTTTGCCATAATTTGAGAGACTCATACATGCCCCATATCACTGTCCAAGGCACTCTCACTCACTCCTGTATTTTTCTCTACTTCTCACGGTCCCGCTACTCTCTCTAACTCCTGCTGTCTCATCTCTACAGGTGGCCTTTTCTGCCTCTGCTTCAACTTTCCGGCCTCCATCTCCCTCTTCGGTTTTGCCCCCCTGGGGCTTGGACTCTAGACTAGGCAGTCTTCTGTGGGCAAGAGGGCACCCAACAGCCTGGTGCCTGTATCTTGCCCCGCAGGCAGTGGTGGACTGGCCTTCAAGGTAATCTTGAGACTCCCCGTTGGGCCTCTGTACCATGGGCCTATTTTTTCTTTGTACTGTGGAGTTCTGCTCCTTTTACCCTCTCCCCCATTCACCCCACCCCTTCCTTTGGTAATCCCCCCGAAAAAAACGAATGCGATAATCCCAAGGCCAAAAAAGAATTAATTTTTAAAAAATCGAATGAATGCTGCATTTTTGCACTTGTCTTTAAACAAATAGATGAGGGGGCGTGGGGTAACGGTACATATAAAGTTAGGGGGATGTTGGGGGAGCTGCGGGGGCAAAAAAGTGAAGATTCTGATTTTTAAAATTCTGTTTTTTGGCCCTGGGGATTTTCTTTTCGTTATTCCATCTCTCCTCATCCCTGCATCCCTGTCAAGTGAAGAATTTGCTATAAAGCTTCTAGTGTGCTGTTCCACGCTCTGAACCAATGTGTCCTGTTATCTTCTGGTCAACGTCTTTATAACATCTATATAGTGACGCATGTGCTTTTAAATCCGCTATTTGGGCCCAATGTTCTTGTGGGAGAGCCCCCTAAACTCAGCCCTCCAAACCTACTACCCTACGTGGAGGGGTTGGGTTTGCTTGCACAGTGCAGTATCAGGCTACTTTGAAAAAAAATATTTCCAGAGCCACATTTGGTTCCCGGTCCATTTTGCCCACAGGGAACACCAAGCTTGGAGTAGGGGCCTGGCGTGATGCAGTCATCATCTCCTGCCGAGACAGAATAGCCGTAGGCCTGTAGGGTAGCTTGCTTCCCCATCCACCCCCTTCAGTGGAGCTATTGCTCAGAAGTGAGTTTGATTGTGATAACCAGAGAGGGGCAGTACCAGTTGGGACCCAATGTTAGGGAGAATTCTCAAAAATGTGCTTTTTCCCTTCTACCTTAGAGACCCCCAGCTCTTTTGCTGGACTTAAGGACTTTTTATCTCTATCTCTCATGTAATTTCAATGTGATTTTTTTCTCTGTGTTTCTTTGGACTTTGGGGTCTGACAAACTCCCTAGGCATCATCTTTACATTGTGACATACAGCACCTTCAGTGCTGTGGCACAGGGAAGTCTCTTAGATTTCCCAAAGGTTTAAATACCTTCTCTTGGTGAAACTACTGTTTCCAAGAGCAGTGAAGTGAAATTGACTTTACTTATATTTTGTAACTTTCTAGACCCAGCACACACTATCTTACCATAGGGTGCTGGAGGGATTACTTAGTAACCCCTTTGTCTAGTTTCTCATGTAACATTTCTATGTTACCCTTTCTACAATTAATGGCTGGTGGCAGTGGTTTACCTTTTACTACCATTGTGTGTTTTTACCACGGACTGCGTTCGCAGCCACAGTAAGGCACCCATGGGTGCCCATTTCATCAAAATGGCTCCGGTCTTCTTTTTTTGCCATTTCTTGTTGGAAAGGTCCTTCTTGAGATTTACTTTGTGCGCCAAACCAGGTTCAGTCCCTTTGTTCATTTTGTCTTTGGCGGGATTCACAAGTGAAGCCCCCCTCTGGCTCCAGTATGTCTGGTAGGGGCAGGAAGTGAGGGAGGTGCCCGAAACTCCCCGTGCTTAATCCCCTTGGTTACAGGAATGTACCCAAAGGTGATTGGCCGGCTGGCTGACCGGCAAGGACAGCCACCCTGCTGTGTGATTGACAGCTAGGCTGGAGTGAATGGGAGAAACCTGCATAAAAGGCAAGACTTTTTGGCTTGGAAGGCGAGTCGACCACTGGACGAAGGAATCTGAAGAAGAACTTGGAAGAGACACCTGCTGCAACTCCTGGACCTTTGGTTTGCCCGGTGAAGCCCTGCTGCTGTGCTGAAGATCTGAATTCGCCTCGACTAGAAAAGCCCTGCAAGGACGACTCCACCCTTTGAGTTAGTGGGACCAATCAACTCCAAAGTAAGCCCGTCTGGACATCCTTTCTGAGCTGGCTGTACTTCCACTGCTGCTGTTGCTGGAACCGAAGTGCCAGGGAGAGGAACACCAGATTGTGTGCGTTACTTTTAAGTTGGACCCCAGCGCTAGGAAGATCCTCCAGACTTCCCCGATGCAGGACTAACCAAGCCTGAGCCACCTCAACAGAGTGCTGGACCCCAGAAGCAAAGAAAGTCTGAAGTGGTATCCGAGAACCGCAGTGTTGCTATTTGCTGTCTGACGCAAGGTGCTGAAACACTGAAGGACCGCTGAATCGAAGGTTGCCCATTGCTGCCGCTGACCTTCCCATTGCAGAGCAGGAGTCCCCAGATGGCCTCACTCTTGTCCACACAACTGAGGCTCAGGAACAACAGGATCTGCAGAGCTGTACAGGAACAGAAGCCAGCTAGAACCATTTCTTCTAACCAGAGGTACTGTAAAGTCTAAGAGAATCTCTTGTTGTGTAGCCTTACTTGCTCTCAGTTGCGACCCGTCTTGGTTACTGGACAGAGTTGCTAAAGCTTTGCCCTGCACAAGCCTCCCAGCTTGTGGCCCTTCAAGTGTTCTATTTTCAACAAACAATTCTAAAAACATTGTGCAAGTCTTTTTACCTACCTGCAAAGAAGATCTTCAGCTCGCCATGACATTGTGCAATTAACATTGGCTGTCCTGGCTCCCTGAGTGACTCTTCTTACATCTGACTGTGCTTTATCTTTTTCCCCAGGAAAGGGTTAATTTACTGAACATTAGAAGGTTCAAACGTACTTACCTGTTTATAAATTATTTGTTAGCCTTTGTTTTATTCCTCTATTCTATCTTTTGCACCAAACTCAGTATTGCTCTAAATGTACCAGTGATAAATCAATGTCCACAGTGTCCTAGCTATTTAAGTCACCTGAGGGTGTAGGAAGTGTCTGTGTGCCATCCCCAATGGGTATCATCTGATTTAAGAGAAACCAAGAGTGTGTTTTGAAGTGTATTTTAATTGTTACAGATATTGCTCCCTTTTGAAGAAGGCGTACACAACTGACTGTGAAATAAATTAATAATTGTTTTATCAAGAAACCTTGAGTATAAGTGTTTATTTGAATAATTTTGACTGTAAAACTCTATGTCACAACATTACTGCTCACATTGACCCCTCTTGAGATAAGCCTGGCTGCTCAGCCACACTACCAACCTGTGTAGTTCAGACTCATACCAAAGGTTGGGCCCCTATTGCCAGGAGGTCAAGATTATTGTAGTGCACCCAAAGGGTACTGCATGCAATCGTGCCTAACACCCCAGGTTACACCAACACCTCCATAGTGGAAGTAGAAGGCAAGCTGTCATTTAGCCACCTAGCAGGGTAGGCACATTGATCTACCGGAAGTGAGAGATCAAGCAACGCTACGATCCTGCATTTCTAAACTCTTATTGTGCCACTTATCATGGTCTGCCCATTCAGCGAAAAAGAACCAAGATAGGTTGGCAAGCTCTTATTGAGTCACTTATGGAAAGGTTAAGCAAACTGAGCCAATTTATAAGTAAGGAAAACTGAACCTGCACTAGGCAGATGAGGAAGGGTGCCAGGTGCATGAAGGAAAGGAGATTTACTGCAGGAAAATGATATGCCCTCTGGCATCCCTTCAGATGGTGCTCATCCTCGCAGCAGGTGCATCAGGGGTGGCTGGCCCATAGGGGGCGTTAGGACATAGCCCTGCCCTTCATTTTCAGGATCCTCTATGTTCATAAGTAAATGTAACTTCAGAACAAAAAAGTATTTGCCTTATGGAGAGAGTCATCTTAACTTGCTCCCTAATGCAAATAAAGTGTTTGTATTTGCAGAGAATCAAAAGCCGTTTTTTTGCAAATGCAAAGACTGTAGTGTCCCTTATGCCCTTCACAGCACTTTACATGAGTGAAGGTTGGTGATTAAAGCACCCAGGCCTTCATTTATGTAGAGATCTGTGAAAGACATTTGAAAGACCATGAATCACATCAATGCATTCAGAATGCTTCCGGGTTTCTGGAAAAGCCACACATGAAGCATACTTAAGGCCTCTTCACCCCTCCATGCCTGTCTTACTCAGGCTGGGGGTGGGATCAAAATGCTGACCCTGCCCTCTGCCTGATCCAAGAATAGGCAGGAGGAGGGCTGACAGGTATATCCCGACCCTCTTTCTCCAAAGTTATGAGGCCTGGTGGGAGAGAGAAGACCCTGCTGAAGAGGTCACTGCTGCGGCCACGGTACGTGCAAATAATGAGTGTTCCTACATGACACTGGCCTACATTGGTGGGCGAGTCTGAACATATTTCTTTACTGTGTCACACCATTTTTTACTGGGCATCAAGGGAAAAGCCATAATGATGAGTATTTCAAGGTAGCTAGACTGGCCTATGTTTGTGCAGCCAGTCTGGATATATTTTCTTTCTGTGGCATGGCATCTATTACTAAACATCAGTGATAAAGCAAATATGATAAGTGTTACTACCTGGCCAAACCTGCCTAAATTGGTGCAGCAATCCTGGACAGATGTTCTTACTGTTGCATGGCATTTTGTACTGGTAAAGCCTGTGCTATGTCCTTATATGGCAGCCAAAATGGAAAGGTTTTTTATGCTGGTATATATTTTGGGCAAAGAAATCATGAAAATGAGTCGGAAAATGCTCCTGTACACTGTTGAGGTTTTGCATATATTGGACTTTTCATGTGTCTCCAAAAACCAACTGCAAACTGTGGTTTTGTATCCAATTGTTCACAAGAGGTGTCCTGTTAATGCAGGATTTTAACCAAATACTTGAAACATTTTCCCGGGGAGAGAATCCCCACGCCCAAACCACCCTAGGTTGGTTTAGGCTTCTTCTCAATGCTTGGTCACTCACGTATATTCGTGAGAATTTACGTCCCACCAATTAAAAAATGTACCAAACGTCACTGAGGTGTACTCAACTAAGGGGAGATTTTCCTCCCAAGTAATGCCACCCCCTAACGTTAATAACAACATTCTGGTTGCAGCCTTTTTTAAACCTAAGCCAATTTGAGGTGTCTTTCGTTTGCTAAGAGTCTTATTATTTCCGTGTTCACATGTGACCGTGTGTGCATATGCTTTTTTTATGCAGTTTTTTGTGTGGTTGGACGCTGAAGATGAAGTGGAAGCCTGACCACGTGGCCTCCCTGCCCCGTATAACCAATCGTCCACCCACCTCCAGCGCTCCCCTTTCTATGTCTCCTGTATTTGTACACGTTGTCCCTCTTCGTCTGTTTCTTTTTCTAGTATTGGCAGCAGGATCTGCTGAGGGCAGGGCATCCATCGTGGAGTGCTGTGATGACGCTGGATTTACACAATTGCAGGAAATCAAATTACTGGCTGGAATGCTCTCCCCCTGGACACTGCATTACATCAGAAGGACTGCCTAATTGACTTACCGCAAGCTGTAAGTCACTTAGCGAGGCTGAGAGAATGTGAAGGCTGCAGATTCCAGGAGCAGGCGCCCATCCCCAGATGCACCCCATCCACCTGGACCAGGAGGCCGGGGCCTGGACTCGGTTACTGTTTCTTGCACACAAAGCCCAGCCTTTTGGCCCAGGCACATGGATCTTGTAGCAGAAGGCTCCTTGCAGGAGACAGACTTGCACTAAAGAAAGTGTATTCTAAAGGACCCGACATCTCTTCCTAAAATCTTAGCCAACTACAGACCCAGCTCCCGGATGCAGCCAAAGCACCAGAATCGGTTGTATCCGGTCAGTTTTACCATTATCATAAACGAAACTGCCTCCACTCATGTTTACGCCGGCAATGGTGGACTAAAATGGCACCACTTTTAGATGTCATAGAAAATCAACTCACGGCCACAAATCAGAACCAGGCCAGTGCCCAGTTTTGAATAATACTAATAATAATACGTGATATGTTTGTCGTATGTAGTGCTTTGAATCAAACTCCTCCAGCTCCTATCCCATATTTTAATGGTACTTGATGTATCGATCACAGAAGTCTGAAAGGCTATGGGTTCGAACCCCTGAAGTGTAGGCTGCCCAGAGACCCAGCTTTTCTCATGTAGCTATCCTCCCTTGTGCTAGCCCGTCAGCAGCTTGTGGTACCTTAGTCCATGCATCCTGATTTGACATTTGAAAGAGTGAATTGTAATGTAGCTATCCCCCCTTGTGCTAGCCCATCAGCAGCTTGTGGTACCATAGTGAATTGGAATGCATCTATCCTCCCTTGTGCCAGCCCGTCAGCAGCTTGTGGTACCGTAGTGAATTGGAATGCATCTATCCTCCCTTGTGCCAGCCCGTCAGCAGCTTGTGGTACCGTAGTGAATTGGAATGCATCTATCCTCCCTTGTGCTAGCCGGTCAGCAGCTTGTGATACCGTAGTGAATTGGAATGCATCTATCCTCCCTTGTGCCGGCCCATCAGCAACCTGTGATACCGTAGTGAATTGGAATGCATCTATCCTCCCTTGTGCTAGCCGGTCAGCAGCTTGTGATACCGTAGTGAATTGGAATGCATCTATCCTCCCTTGTGCCGGCCCATCAGCAACCTGTGATACCGTAGTGAATTGGAATGCATCTATCCTCCCTTGTGCCGGCCCATCAGCACCCTGTGATACCGTAGTGAATTGGAATGCATCTATTCTCCCTTGGGCTAGCCCGTCAGAAGCTTGTGGTACCTTAGTGAATTGGAAAGCATCTATACTCCCTTGTGCCAGCCCGTCAGCAGCTTGTGGTACCGTAGTGAATTGGAATGCATCTATCCTCCCTTGTGATAGCCGGTCAGCAGCTTGTGGTACCGTAGTGAATTGGAATGCATCTCTCCTCCCTTGTGCTAGCCCGTCAGCAGCTTGTGGTACCTTAGTAAATTGGAATGCATCTATCCTCCCTTGTGCTAGCCCGTCAGCAGCTTGTGGTACCATAGACAATGCATACTGATTGACAGCAATCTTACTAGGGCAAGTGACATTGAGATCGAGCAAGTGCAGGGGAGAGGGGGGGTGCTAGGGGAGCGTGAGGGAGGCAGTGCTGTACATGGGATCAAACAAACAAAAAAAGTGCAGCCAGCAGGTGGCGAGTGCAAGGGTAAGTGCAAACACGGGTGTTCAATAAGTGCAGGTAAGGGGACTGTAGGGTTGCAGATACAGACCCGAGTGCAAGGGTTGCCAGGCGGCAGTGTGGGTGTGGAACTGGGTGGGTAGGGACATGGGCCAGAATTGAGAGGATAGCTAAGTGACCAGTGCAGAATCAGATGGGAGATCAGCAGGGGAGATGAAGAGAGAAGGCAGAGGCAAAGAGGAAGGTCTTGAGGTGCTTCCGGAATCGGAGATGGTTCTCCTCAAGTTTCAGAAAGGCAGGGAGGTTGTTCCAGTGGGAGGCCCCAGCTGAAGAAAGAGATCTTGCTTGGAGAAGCGACTGACCCTGAGGGAGTTGGAGGTGGATGAGCAAAGAGCTCGAGTAGGAAGGTATTTCCGAGTAGAGAGTTGGAGGTATTGAGGACCCAGACCCCGGAAGGCCTTGTGGACAATGCAGAGGATCTTAAACTTGATCCTTGCAACCACTGGGAGCCAATTAAAAGATTTCAGTGCTGGAGAGATACGTTCCCTGGGCTTTAGGCCAAGGACAAGCCTTGCAGTCCTGTTCTGGATGAGTTGCAGAGGGGGGAGAGTAGAAACAGGTAGGTTTAGAAAGAGTCTGTTGCAGTAGTCCAGCCTGGAGAGAACCAGATCTCTAGAGACAGTGAGCAGGATGGCATGGTTGACTGTGTCAAAAGGCAGAAGAGAGATTCAGTAAAATCAGGACAGAGGAGAGATTAGAATCAAGGTTAGAGAGCAGGTCTTCATGGATGTTCAGGAGAGCAGTTTACATGCTTCTGGCTGCTCTGAAGCCAGACTGATGGTCATGGATACAACCAACAGATTCATTGTGAAGATTAAGCTGGGAGATGGGCAGCTTTTCCAGGAGTTTGTCCAGGAAAGGAGTGATGGAGATCGGGCGGTAGTTAGCCAGGCAGGAGGGGTCGGCAGAGGGTTTCTTGAGAAGAGGGTGCACAAGAGAGTGCTACAGAGGGTAAGGGAAGGCTCCAGTGGCCAATGCGTGATTGCAGAAGAAGGCCAGGGCAGGAGCGAGGGTGTCTATGTGGTCATTGATGATTTTGGAAGAACAGGGAAGAACTTGTTTTGAAGAGACTTTCATAGATCGGACTTGTCTAGAAACCTCTTCAGGGGAGAATAGAGGAAAGGGAAAGAAAGAGGGAGGAGGGGTAGCCACAGGGGGGCTGGTGGTAAAGGAGAGAGTAGAGGGAGGACGAGGAGAGGAAGAGAGAGTGGACAGGATGTCCTGAGTTTTAGAGATGAAATGAGAAGCCAGGGCCATGCAGAGGGCCTGGGAGGGGACAGGGGAGGTAGAGCCTGCAGCAGGATTGGCCAGCTCTTTGCAGATTTTAAAGAGATCGGCCGAGTTGTTAGATGCCGCAGAGATCCAGGCTTGGATGTGGGCTCTCTTCTTAGTGCAGACAGAGAGCCAGTATTGCCTTTGGAGCAGGCGGCAGGCCAGTTTGTCAGAGGATGCACAAGATGCTAGCCATTTCCTCTTAGCCACTCTGCACTTGTGTTTAAGGGTGACGAGGTCAGAGTCGTACCAGGAGTTGCACTTGGCTTTGGGCTTCAAGCGGATCCTCGTAACAGGGGCAAGAACATCGAGAGTATCAGAGATAGAAGAGGGAAGCATGGAAAAGGCTGTATCAGGATGTGAGTCAGCCAGAGGTAGAGGAGGGGGAGAGAGAAAGTGGCGGCGAAAGCCTCAACTGACACACGCTTCATGGGTCGAATGACTGAGAAGGTAGAATTGGCTTGGCCTGAGGGGTAGAGAGGGAGAGGTGGGAGGAAAGGAGAAAGTGATTACTTCAGGATAGAGGAGTGGTGAGACGATTAGAAAGGGGGAGGTCTGAGGAGATCAGAACATCTAGAGCATGCCCTGCAGAGTGAGTCGGGCCAGAGGGACAAATGGCAAGAGAGAGAGTCGCAGAGGTCGCAAAAGAGTCCAGAGGAGGGACAGGAAGCAGGAGTGTTGCTAGGTCTGGAAAATATCAGGGGCTAAGCTAATGTCAGGACTGGGGGCTAGCTAGCACTTTGGTTGTAGCACCTGACTTCTATCCAGGGCTACAACCAAAAGACCCGGGGCTATAGCCCTCTCAGCCCCCCCTAGCAACGCCTCTGACAGGAAGCATCCAGGTGGATTTTGAAGTCTCCATGGAGGAGGAGTTGAATGGTCGAGGCCAGGAGGGAAAAGGAGAGGCCCGCCCGAAGGAGGTGATCGATAGATAGTATCCATGGTAAGAGAGTGGCCAGGAGAGAGAGAAAGCCTGCAAACAATGCGTTTGAAAGAGGAGTAGGCCTCACAGGAATGACATAGGCAGCAATCCTCTCCAGGAAGATCAAGGCTGCACCCTGCCCTGATGATTTGCATCCAATCTCACCAATAGATCTTGTGGGGTGCCGTAAAAACTCTGCCATTTCATCCATCCTATTTAAATGTGTACACGACGCCTATGCAGCTGGCATGCAGCTGGCATGCACCTCTTACCTCCTTGAATTTGGTCTAGGGAGGAGGCATGACTCACCAGAGCTCTTTGATGTCCCCACAGTCCGATGCGTCCAACACACCCATAGGTGGCAATAGGCAGATCTTTCCCTGCAGGCTGGCTTGGTAACCCAGGCCACTTATGGCCCGGAGTTGGGGATAGCCTTGAAGGGACCTAAGACGGGGTCCCAGTCTACCTGGCCCAATCCTCTTATAGCAAACTGTATGTGCACAGGATACTTGAGTGTCCCCTTCCATCGAGCAGAGTTCTTGGTAATCCAAGCACGTGTATCACTCCATTGTACCCCACTACTGTAACCTAACCATGATTAGCTCAGGGTCTGCACCCAACTCCGTATTAATAACCCGGGTACATTTGTGACAGCTGGGGTTACATTTTACGGTTTACCTTGTACTCCGTTCCCTAACACCAGTACACAATAACTGTTTTTCCTGAAAGGCATAGTATACGACATGTACTGCTTATTTCATATTTCTCAGGTCCATTCATGCAGAAGAAAACGTTACTTATTTTGCCCTCTGCTGCAAGAGAAAGGGTCTGGTATTGCTAGCTCGCGTATCAGACGCTTCACCTTCCTTCTTCCAATTGACCTAATCTGCTGTTAGAGCAATCCTTATCCTATAGCCAATCAATATTTCTACAGAGCTATCTGTATGCACTAAGTCCTCCTCGGGCCAAAAAACTGTCTGGGAGCTACATGTAGGTCTCCCCAGTGCTCAGTGATCGAAGTGAAGGGGAACGGTTGGCAGCGGTGTTCCACTACTTCTTTTTTCTGTTTACCATTCCTCTACTTTTACAACCATATTTACCATTCTATGTAGAGGATTTGTCCATTCATGTCCCTGTGCAAGTGTAAAGTTGTACTAGGCTCCTTAGTTACTAGTCAGTTAGACTATCACAATTCCCATGGCTGCAACACCTTGTCAAATGCTCCACTAGGCTTCTGCCTCCCCCGACCCTGCCAAAACCACAGTTCCACTTCTTTTTTCAGTACACTTCTACCACTGGCTCAGACACTTAACGAGTCGGGTAGCAAATAGAAAGGGTCACCTCTACTGGACTCATAGATAACCACACACATGGCCCACTGCTGGGCCTGAAGAAATTAAGATCTCAAATAAGCTTCGTGCCCATGCTCAACTCCAAGCAACCTTCACAAAATCTTAAGGCCTGGCTGAACTCTGCTGCATCTTAAACCCACATCAAGTCTTATTCAAGCATCTACAAAACCCTTGTATGTCAATTCAGTCACTGTGTGTTCCAGCCCTGTCCATTCTCCCTGTGGTTCCTCTAAGCCTGGGCTCACCTCTAGAGCATCAATCCCAATTGGCGATGTCAGCTGTCTCTCAGTGGGGTCCGCATGACATTTATGGCATTGCCCAGGCTCTATTCTGAAGCCGGGTCAGCTGATGACTTCAGGGACATGGTCAGGGCATCTGACCCTCCAGTTTTCATTTTGAGTGCAGGCAAACGTCACCCCATACTCTATTCCATTATGGGTTGAGATACTGTGTACCTGTTTCATCTTTTGTTTTATCCTTCCCTAGGTCAGTGCACGCCGTACTGGTCTTAGGTCCCATCCTGCCGTCTCTGCAGCACTTAATTTGTAAAAATAAATAAGTGCCAGGGCTCAAATATTTTCCAACACGCCCTTGACACGTCAGGATGAGCAGCTCCCCCGCCCCTGTTGCCGCCACCCACGGCTGCTCTCCATGCTGTCAACATTATGGGGTTAAAGACAAAAAGAAGTAGTGGAACTATGTTCCCTGCTGGCCCGTCCCTGCTGCCTACATTCCCCAATGCCACGCCCCCTCCCACGCGCAATCCAAGCCCCCAAACAAACAAACCTGCTGTTTAAGGGACTGTTGAGTGCAGTGCATTGAGGTGCAGGTTTCAACTTCTTCCTTATTTTTAAAATAAAAGTAAAGAAATAGTACATCTTTTTTTTTTTTTTTAAAGTTGAGGAACACTGCTCCCAACCGCTCCAGCCCACTTCGACCACTGGTTAAAGATACAACTCCCAACGGGTTAGTGTGGTTGACGGATGTACTCGGTCACTACGGCAGATGTCTGATTTACAAATACCCATCAACATACACTGGCTGTGTGAGTCACATGAAAGGGTGTGACGTATGAAGTGGGAGAATGGAAAACCAGGCTCCCGTCCTTCGCCTCTCGCGCTTGGCCTAGAGGGTCACGACCCAAACACCCGCCACGAGAAGAGTTTGTCCATTTACCAGACGACCAGATACCCTGGTACAGGAACATACGGATGTGTCCATCTGCTTGCCCAGCAGCCCGCACTGGCCATGCCGACACCTGCGGCACGGATCAACTAGACTAAAATCTACACGTCGTTAGAGATGCCATGACGACCTAGACAACGGGAAGCACATCTGTACAAATATACACACTGGACATTCCCACACCAACCTACACGAAGAATATACTCAGTGCTATGACGTAGGCGACAGGCATATTCACGGACGTGCATCTTTATTATTTTTATATAGGCTTTCAGAATGCAGAAACGCAAGACGCGTCATGAACTTTTTACTAGCTTGCTCACGCTTCTCTTTGAAACCAGTTACCGCCATGAGAAGTATAATGAAGACAATACTGGTTATGGAATTATATGCTCCTATAACCTAAAGCACCTGTGCACCAAACGGACAACTTATGCACCAGGCCCAAGTAGGCCTCAAACAAGAGCTCCCGTGGACATCAACAAGGCAAGAGTCAGTTGCTGATCCTGCAGAATGAGCTCGGCGAAGCAACCAGCCAAGGTCGCAATGTTGCAAACCCACGTTCCAAGAGCAAATCATCAAAGGCACGATGTTGCAACCTCGCACTCCGCGCACCAACGTTAAAGTCACACCGACAAATTAAACCAGACGCGCAGTAGAAAAACAATATTAATTGTGCAGAATTATGCCTCTTTCACGGTCCCTCCCCACGTGACCAAGCCGAACCTGACGAGATGCCAAACCCGGGAGAACAGAGGCGTCTGGATCCCTCGCTACGAGACACTGGCAGATACACTTGAAAGGCTCAATGGACATCTGCAACAGTGGGAACGGTACCCCGTCTAGCTATGAATAAGTCCTCACATTGTCTGCATGTACCCATAGTGAAACATTGTTGCAACTTACAGGTACACCGAGAGCTGGGAACGACGGTGGTCCCAGGCTGGGAAGCTCACAGGCGCACCAATCAGAACATGGGGCTCTTATCACTGACGCCAGCACATTTAGCCAATCCTCAGGAGTCTTCATGTAACAATTCTCATGTATCTAATTGTAGGGACAACCCAGATATACCACCTGACTACACCTTGTCCACTAATATCTTTCTCTATATGTGTGCTATACTAACCCTACCACTCGAACGCCCAATTAAGAGTGGCGATAGGTTTTTTGTTAACTTTCTGAAGTGACGCAAGTAGCGCGTCATAATACAGTAAAAAGGGCCTGCGAGCCCCACGATTGTGTGTGTGTCAGGACGAACGCGTACGCTCCTTGACCCATCCCTGCCGTTTTGTCTAATAAACAGCAGAGTCACCTTGCTCCTTGTGTGCGTCTCATACTCTATCTCATCTCATCTGGGATACACACGGGAGGAGTTGGGGCCTCCCTGCCTGGAGGTCTGCGGACGGTCCGGCCGACCCCGGCAGAATTTCCCCCCCGACAAGCTGGAGGCACTGCTGAGATCTGTTTAAGATCGACTTTTATTTTTACTTTTTCCAGGCACTCCCGTTGCGAGGAGGCCCGGCGGCGCGGCCCCCTCTGCCGTTGCCCCCTTCTGAGGACTACAGGACCATCGCGGAGCTGCGAGAAGACCGGACAGCGCAATCCGGATATTGGCCCTCGGGAGCCGGTTGAGAAGTATCCCGCCCGCGGTTGGCGAGTGTCCAGACGTGGTCCAGACGAGGGGAGGTGGCGAGCCGCTTGGAGGGGTGCACGCAGTCGAGCGGCCCTGCATCGAGAGAACTTGGTGAGCATGACACACACAACGAGCAATGCGAAATTGTGAGGGAGGGGGGAGGAATTAAATAAGGGAGGAGGGAGGTGTTGCACAGGTGCGCGGCAAAGGTTTGACAATATAGTGTTGGCCATGGAATGAAAGGGAGTGAAAGGAGTGCGAGAGCAGTCGGTTACGTCACGCGAAAGAGGGGGGCGGAGCACGAAACATCACGTGTGGCCGCTCGTAGACACTGATTGGCCTAAATCACGACTAACGTGTAGGGGTGGGCGTGTGTGGTTTCCTACGATTTGGCATTTATTGATCAATGAGTAGATGAGGTTCCCTATTGTTCGAGCAAGAAACTCGATAGGTAGATGAGGTTCCCTATTGTTCGAGCAAGAAACTCGATAGGTAGATGAGGTTCCCTATTGGTCGAGCAAGAAACTCGATAGGTAGATGACGTTTCCCTGTAGGGGGTAGCTAGTTGCATAGTTGCCTAATACGGAAGATAATTGGCTGGTTAAGCCCTCCTGTTGAGGGGCGTATCACACGCGAGGCGACGCAGCGTGTGCAGTCCGATTATATTATTGATGAGATTACCTTGTTCCAGGAGAGACAGGAAGACAGCTGTAGGGTTAGCGGGGGTAAATTGCAAGTGTATTTTGAAATTAATAATGAGAATGTACTAGTAGCGTAAAGACATCGGTGACGTCACCAGTAGGGATTTTATAGGATATCACGAGCACAAGGAACATTGAGTTTTAAAAGTG
The DNA here is from genome assembly GCF_040938575.1 of Ambystoma mexicanum. Classification (NCBI taxonomy): domain Eukaryota; kingdom Metazoa; phylum Chordata; class Amphibia; order Caudata; family Ambystomatidae; genus Ambystoma; species Ambystoma mexicanum. The sequence goes on from NC_090932.1 coordinate 1,305,791,377, forward strand.
GTGGGGAAGAGAAAAATGATGAGGGAGCGGATACGAAGATAAACAATAAACGAGTGGATCGGAAGAGGAGAAGGGGAGAGGGGCGTGGCTGAGCACGGAGAACGCCGGCCACGGCAAGTGTAAAAGGGGGAGGAGAACGATGAATAAGGACGACTGTATAAGATCGTCGTAAAGGGTACGCAGCCACAGGGGGCTGCGTGCGCCTCGGCCGCAGGGGGCCGTAGAGGAAGGAATATACAATACAAAATTATACATATATATATATATTTGTGTTTTATTATTTTTCTTTTTTGTTTGTTTTTTTTTTTTTTTTTTTTTTTATTAATTATTATTATTGCATAATTTGTTAAGGATTGTCGTAAGTCCCCACACTTACGGGGCCAGGTAAACAATATAAGGTTGTAAATTGCAAACTGATAGTGAAGGGAGGAGTAACAAGTGGGGCACCACTATGTCATATGGGACAGGGTTGGGAGGGTGGGGGAACACCCTCACTACCCCACTACAACACATATGCACCACACTGCCACCCCATAGAGAGAAATTAATTAAGTACAGCATAGAGTGGACCCAGGGGACGGATAACAAAATGTTAACACCATGGCCGCCTAATGGTAGTTTCGATCCATATGCCCAACATTCATTGCTAAACCATCTGCACAATACATACAAGGGGAAGAAGTTGGCGAGCCATGTGGAGGTGTTTAACTTATGGAGGATGTTCCAGGGATCCCGACCAGGACCAAATGGAATGTTCTCTATGGGAGAAACACCAGAAGTAAAGGAGATTAAGAAAGAGGGAACGGATGGGGAAAAGGGGTGTGAAAGGAAAAAGAATGCGGAGAATGAAGGAGAGGGAGGAGAAAAGATTGATAAATTAGAAAACATAAAAAAGGAACCGAGCAACGAGATACCCATAACACCGGGAGTGAAAACAGAGGGAGAAGGGTTGTACCCTTTAAGAGAATTAGGAGAAATAGAAGGACAGTTAAGGGCGGCTGAAGGATACTCGAACCCGGCATACAGCCCTCCACCATATGTGGATCACAGGAAGATAGTGGGGGAGGGGAGGATTGGAGAAGAGCAGATTGTAGAGATAGGACATGATGAGTGGGTAGCTGCACAGATATTATTAAAATTACGGGGTTCACTAACGGGAGAAGAAAGGGAGGCAGTAAAGAGAACAGGCGAGGATAGTACAAGGGAGAGTGAGATGAAGGGGGAGGAGCTATTACGACAAAGAGAAGAGATTTTGGAGGAAAAATTGGCAAAGCTAAGGGATGAGCAGAATGAATTACTAACACAGCTTGAGAAGGGGGAAAAAGAGAGAGTGAGGAAAAGGAAAGAGGGTAAAGACGAATTGGACAAATTAAGGGAACGAAATGAGGAGCAAAGGATAGAAGATGGAAGGGTAAGAGCAGCAGCAGAAAGGGTGTCGAGTAGTGTTGAGAGAAAAAAAGAAGGAAGAAGAGGACAAGGAAAGGGAATTGGAAATATGGAGGAGGAGGGTAGTATCAGAGGCAGCTAAGAAATATGAAGAAGGGAAAGCAATAGAAAGAGAAAGGGTGAAATGGGAAAGAAAGAAAGAAGATGAAAGAATATTGGAACAGATGAGCAACGAAGTGATGGAGGAATTAAAAAGGAAAAGGGAGGAAAATAGTAGGGAGATGGAGGAGAGGAGTGAAGGGGAAAGAGGAGGGAGAGATAAGGAGAGTGAAAAATGGGGGGATGTATATAGAAGTAGAGAAGTAGCAACAACATCAACACAAGGGGGAACAGTTGGTAACAAAGGAAGAGGAGAAATGGAGCTAATAGACTTAGAAACAGTAACAGTAAAAGGGAAAAAAACAGAGTGGGGGACACCATTTATGACTGATTTTTGCAGTGAGGAGGAAGAAGGAGTAGAGAGGGTAGGAAGAAAGAGTGAAAGGGAAAGCTTAGATAAGCTGTACCTCACTAGAACAAACATAGACTCGCCATGGATCCGTAAGAGAAGGGAGGAGCTGGAACAAAGTGAGGAGAGGGTGCAACAACTAGTGGAAAAACAAACCCATGAAGCCACACCATCGCCATCTCCATCACGCCCTCCCCCGTCGCACCCTACATGCTCAACCACCACACGCACGCTGCGCACAATAAAGCTTGCGCCCTTCATGGACGAAGTGACTCCCTATGCATGCCGGCTTAGAGACCTCCCTAGCCGCAGGCAAGACAGACAAATAAACATACCCATATTAAACACAGGAGATGACGAAACAAGGGGAAGGGACGGAGAGGTAGGTAGGAGGAGGGGTAGTAAGGAAGAATTTGAAGTGGTAAAGGAAACGGGGGAAGAGGAGGGGTGTGAGGACTCAATATTATGGAACATAAAGGGTGACACAAGACACAACTTAATGCCACTATTGGAGAGAGGAGGGGTTAGACCGCAGTATGTACCATGGAAGCATACGGATAAAGAAAATATAAAATGTAGGCTCCCATCACTAAGTGGAGGTGCGGGTAAGTGGATATATGAAATGGAAAAACACACCGCAGGGCAGAAACTAGCAGTGGGAGATGTGAAAGGCCTGTTAATATCAATATTAGGGGATAGAGCGGACGACATCTGGAAGAGAGCGGGATTCCATGGGATAACAATAACGAACACATCGCATGATGGGGCGCCATTTGCAAACTGCAGACATGCGCTATGGCAGGCACTGAGAGTACAGTACCCAGACACATCAGACATAGGAGCAATTACTTCCCGTAAGATGCGTGAGAATGAGGATCCTGTTGATTATATCCAGGATATTCAAGAGAAGTGGCGCATGGAAACTAGAGAACAATGGGATAAAACACCAGCCATATTTTATCATATACTAGTACAAGGGCTCCCAGAAGGAATTCAGAAACAACTAAAGAAAGTAGTGGGAATGGAAGCAAAACCATGGCCTGAAATACAGCTGACAATAGTACATCACTGCAGGATATGGCAAGGAAAAATGAAACAAAAGGAAGAGGACAGGAAAACAGAAGAGGCCAAACTAGTACAGAAAAAACTAACTAAATACACAATGGAAGGGGCACTAATAACTGCGCCCACACCAATGGCCCAAAGCCCCACACAAGTAGTGGCTGCACAAGATCCAGCTCCAATAGCACCTCCACAAAGTATAATACAGCAAATGCCGCCACTACAATTACACGCACCAAACGTGGGAGGAGGGTACCCAATGCAAGCAGCTGGGTATTATGGTTATAACAGGGGGAGAGGAGGATTTATGAGAGGGAGAGGATACGGATATAATACCCAACAGCAGGTGGGGGGAGTTGGAAGTTCCTACCCCACAGGGCAACCGGTATACCAGGACAACACAGGGAGCTTCCCATGGCAAAACAGAGAACCACCCGTGTGTTGGAGTTGTGGACTACTAGGACACATGTCACGCACGTGTAGGGTCAGGCCAGGAACACCAGCATGGAATGAGCAGGCACAACCTAGGCCACCACAAGAACAGCAGGGCATACAACAACAGCAATTAACACAACAACAGCAATTAACACAACAACAGCCACTGCAACAACAGCAATTAACACAACAACAGCAATTAACACAACAACAGCCACTGCAACAACAGCAATTAACACAACAACAGCCACTGCAACAACAGCAATTAACACAACAACAGCCACTGCCACAACAACAAGTAGTGATAACACAACAACCCCAAACTGAACAAACGCAATTGGGTAGGGTGACGGTATTGGGACACAACCCTTACACAGGAAATGGCCAATCATTGTACCCCCAATAGGACAGCCCACAGACGGCCTTGGTGTGTCCCATCCTGTCAGTAACACCTAATAGTGCGGAGGAGCCACGCATAGAGGTAACGATAGGTGACAAAAAGTTATCATTCCTTGTTGACACCGGGGCAACCCGGTCTTGCATAAGGGAAGGTAAATTTAAGATGTCAGGCGAAGCCATGAACACCCAAGGATTTTCTGGGGCTAAAGGATTGGTTCCTTTTACTGATAACGTTCCCTTATCTATCGGAGATTACGATCTGTCAGTTCCACTCTTGTATTATAGTGCCTCACCAGTAAATATACTGGGGAGGGACATAATGAATAGGCTAAATATGACAATCTCCTTTACAGAGGATGGTATAATTTGCTCTACTCCAGGGATTAACATGCTAGCAGCACGACAGATTATGCAAGCATACTGTGGGCAGACAGCAATTAGGGCGGAACCAGTAGATGGCGAGCTATTCCAGTATGGAACAGACATGGCATTTGCATGGATGCCAGGGATAGAAGGGAAAATATGGAGGAGGCCAGCAGCTTATCTGTTCCGACCAGAAACACCTGTTAATGAACAAGAAGGAAAGGTGTTTGCAATAGACATTGAAAGCATTATTGCAACAGCTGAGTATATAGCTGTGCACGCCCAAGACAAAGAAGGAAGAGCATGGAGGGCAGTGATAGCACTAGCAGAAGGATGTAGGTTGACCCAGGTGTCAGATGAGGAACTGTTTTCAGAAGAAAAGGAGGAGGGGGAAATGGTGTTCATGATGAGTGTAGAAATATGGTTACGAGTGGCTCACAAACAAATAGCGCAGAAAATTGCTATGGCACTTGAGGCACCTGCATGCACCCCAGTCCCTTTCTTTAAGGAGGATATGTCAAAGGTGCCCAAATCATTATGGACCATTAGCCCTTATGACGTAGGATGCATTAAAAGCATAGGGGGTGTACGGATAAAATTGAAAAAAGGTGCAATACTACCAAGAGTAAAACAGTACCCATTGTCAAAAGAGGCAGATGAGGGCATATATGAAACTATAACGGCCCTTATAAACAATGGCATATTGGTCCCCTCAGAATCACCATGTAACACGGCTGTGTACCCAGTGCGCAAGGCTAAAGGGGGGTCTTGGCGCTTCATACAGGACCTAAGGCCCTTGAACAACATAGTGGAAGCAGAATATCCAGTACCAGCAAACCCGGCCACAATATTGTGTGGCATTCCAGCAGAGGCATCACGATTTACAGTAATAGATCTTAAAAATGCATTTTTCTCAATACCATTACACCCCGACTCACAAGATTTAACAAGTTTCACTTACCGAAATACAAAATGGAAACATACCAGGTTACCACAGGGGTATTGTGAATCACCCTCAATTTTCAATAGAGTAATACAGATGGATTTGGGTAACGTTGAGGTGGAAAGCACAGTGTTACAATATGTGGATGACATAATAATTTGCAGTATAAACGAAAGTAAATGCAGAGAGGACTCGTTAAAAATGTTGACTATATTGGCTGAAAAGGGGTATAAGGTAGACATGGAAAAAATACAATACTGTCAGGAACAGGTACTATACATTGGCCAACTGATATCCCAACATGGAAGAAAGATTGCACCACAAAGAGCACAGGCCATCTCAAGCACTCCCATGCCACAGACTGTGAGAGAACTGCAGCAATTTCTGGGGTTATGCAACTACTGTAGAGCATGGGTATTTGATTACAGCTCATACATAGGACCCCTGCTTGAGGGTTTGAAGGAAGCAAATAAAGGGGAGAAAAAGTTGGGGTGGACTATGGAAATGAGGGAGGCATTTGACGAATTGAAGGACGCGATATCAACAGCTCCAGTACTGGCATCCCCAGACTATGAGCGACGCTTTTTTATATTTTCACATTGCGACTCAGCAGTAATGAAAGCAGTATTGGCCCAAAAAACAAGCATGGGCTATAAACCAGTAGCATTTTATAGCGGTCACTTAGACCCCGTGATGTTAGGTCACTTCCCTTGCGAACAAGGCCTCGCTGCAGCTGCTTTTGCAGTAGAAAAGGCATCAGCAATAACCATGGGGTGTCCAACTACACTGTTTGTGGAACATGCACTATTTGCAATATTGAATAAACCCAAGTCCACACTAACGACACAAAGGGCATCAGGTTATGAGATCATTTTGTCTAGGGCTGAACTAGCGATTGTTAGATGTAGCACTGTTAACCCTGCAAGATTTCTAGCAGAAATAATTGAGGAGGGAGATTACGCCCACGACTGCACCCAACTAAATGAAATATATTCATGTACTAGAAAAGTTGAAGAGAATGCACTAGAGGGAGGTGAGCTTTTGTTTATTGATGGGTCATCAACTATTGATCAAGGAGATGGGATACGGAGAACTGGGGCAGCAGTGGTAAAAATGATGGAGGCTCCGGTGTGTGTGGCTATGAAATGTGTACAGTTACCACAGCATTACTCTGCTCAAGCCGCTGAACTAGTTGCACTAATATTGGCATTGAAAGAAAGTTTTAACAAACGTGTAACAATATATTCCGACAGTGCATATGTTACATCCACTGTCCACTCAGGGCTATCAAAATGGAGGAGAAGAGGGTTTAGGAGAGCTGATGGCACTCCAGTGCAACATGCCCTCTTGTTGGCTGAATTAATTGAAGTAATAAACGACCCCCAAGAGCTAGCCCTAGTAAAATGCACCGCACACACCAATGGTGAAGACCACGTCTCAAAAGGGAATGCAGCAGCAGACGCACATGCGAAATATGCTGCATACTTTGGTGAGATATGGAACCCCACAGACTCACAGAGAGGGAGAGGGAGGGGAATGGCTAGGGAGATGTTAATAAGAGAAGGGTATACCCATCTCCCAGCCACACAGATTATGGAATTACAAGCAGCAGCACCAATGGCCGAAAAGGAAATATGGGTAAAAAGAGGATGTACAATGTCACCAACCGACGCACTATGGCGCCAGAGTGGTACTGGGAAAGTTGTAATACCGTTGGCACTTTTAAATACCGCCCTGAGCCAATTACATCACCCAGCCCATACAGGCAAGGAAATAATTGCAGCACGAATTAGAGATGATTGGTTCTGTCCCGAGTTAAATTCTCATGTGTCAAATTTTATCAGCAATTGTCTCACATGCCAACAGTTTACGGCCGGTCATACCCTAAAAGTGATAAGAGGTACCATACCCCGGCCAGAAGGACCTTTTCGGCACCTCCACATTGACTATGTTGATATGATCAACATATGTCAAGGTAATAGATACATGATTGTAGTAGTATGCCCATTTTCTAGGTGGATTGAAGCAGGGCCCTGTTCACACCCAGATGCATTTAGAGCAGCCAAATTCATAGTAAGGGAGGTCTTCCCCAGGTGGGGAGTGTGCGAGGTATTAAGATCAGACAACGGCCCGCATTTCGCAAACGAAATGTTCCAACATATCACAGCCCTGCTGAGCATAAAGCACAAATTTGCATGTGCATATCACCCACAGGCTAACGGTGTATGTGAACGCCTAAATGGCTTATTGAAGGAGGCAATTGCAAAGATACAACAAACAACAAAGAAAAGTTGGTTGTATTGCCTTCCGTTAGCCTTGTTCGAACTGAGGAACAGGCCAGGGTCCGACCACCACCTCACCCCACACGAGGTGGTTACTGGACGTCAAATGCGCCTTCCCCTAACGCCAACGTCAAGGGCATTCACTGACCACGAAAGTTCAGCGAGTGTACTAGGTGATGAAATGTATCAATATGTGTCGTCTTTGATTACTAGTGTTGTGTTTGTGTCTCAACAGCTCGAGCGCACGCGGGGCGGGTCCACCAGAGATAAGGAAGAAGGCGCAAGTACAGAATTAGAAAAAGAGAACTTGTGCAAACTAGCCAAAGGTGACCACGTGCTAATTCGCAATTTCAATAGAAGGTGGAACGACAAAAGGTTCACCGGCTCACATCTGGTAGAAGACGTATCAACAAGAGCAGTAAAACTAAAGGACAAGCGTGCCTGGAACCATCTACATGATGTAAAGATATACAAACTGCAGACCCGCCCCAGCGCCAACGACAGGTCCATTGGAACAACAGCAACAACATCCCCGACAGCGGAAGGAAGTTCTACCACAGACAACGACCCAATTGTTGCCTTACCTTCTCACTACCCAGCCACCCCAGAGACAACAACTGACGTAGAAAGGGGTGATCACTACACTGCCCACCCCATGGTCACACGTTCAAAGAGTAAAAATAATTACGCCATCTGAGCGCCCATTGACTGCAAAGGACAGTTGTAACTTAAACTGAAAGACACTGGCCGCACAAATACACATGTAAACACGTGAATGTTCTCTTTTTCTCTCACACATACAGGAACTGCGTATTATTATATAAAGGCAACTTAAACTGAATGTTCTCTCGCACAAATACACATGTAAACACGTGAATGTTCTCTTTTTTCTCTCGCACATACAGGAACTGCGTATTATTGTATTGTTAAGTAGAAAGCTAACTAACAAAGTCCACTGTCCAGGCGTAGATGGTACTCCCAGACGATAACTACCCAGAAGAATTGTCACACCAATTTGTATACGAAATAAAAAGGCCAACATACCTAAAAAGAAGAAGGGTACGTGTTTACTACACAGCCTTCCTCCTGGCCATAGAATATTACATGCCACACCTCCGGCCATACTTGCCGGTCCTAAGAGACCAATCAATTAGAGTAGCGTGGGAGCAGCTCTTCGCCTGGGCACTGAATGACTATTTGATAGGGAGAGCTTAAACAAAACAAAACTAACATTTAAAAACGAGCATTTCTGAGAATTTTTAGGCGGGCAACTTTAACGTCGCAAGAATAAGCTGCCAGGACTGCAGCAAGGTAAGAGCAAAATGCCGGTGAGATTAGCAATTGTAATAAAAATAATAGGGATTTTGATGATCACCGGATTTTTGGCTGCTTCTGTATGGCAGTATAGCTGTGCTATCAATTTTGTTGCTGCACCCAAACCTAATATACCCCCGTTCCTTGCTGCAACAGGTGTTACGTCAGGTGGTAGTAGTAACATTGCACCCAAGAAAAATAGAGTTAAACGCAGCACATACTCAGACAATAAAGGTATTGATAATTATGTACAAGATTCAGCACACGTCACAAACAACATATGGTACCAACACATGACCCGCATTGGTAAGCAGACAACTGAGGATAGCTGCTATGTCTGCTCATTAATACCATACGCCATGAGTGCTTCACGAACATTTGTTGCCACAGAAATAAATGAGAAGATAGCGCAGTGCATAATATACTTGGCACTGTTCCAGACGAAAGGAAGATTCCAAGGAACTGTAGTGCACATGACATGGAAAACACGAGACTCATACCCATATGAAAACAACTTCCTCAAGACCTACTTGAGTTATCACAAGACCAGTTTACATGCTGAAGCATTCAAATATATAACAAGTGGCCCTGCAAAAGGAGAAACACAGAAAGTAACACTGCAGTATCTACCATGTGATTGGTATGCCACTGAAGTTCCAGGTAAACAAGGATGCTGGGAGAGGCCGCTACTGACGATAACAGGAAAGGTGTATCTGGATAACAGCTGGGAGATAGGAGTGATTGGCAGCAACATGGTAACAAAAGAAACTATCTCAACCATCGAGACACACAATCACCGATGTTGGACGACGTGGATCAAGTATGTACCAATGCTCACGTGGGTAGAAGAAGATGAAGACCTAATAACGATACTACCGTTGACTGCGCCCAAGGTATGTTACCAGCATAAAGGAGAGGTGGACGTAGGATATAACACCAATTGCGCAAGTGTGACGGAGTTACCTGAGGGGGGAGCGGGAACAGCAGTAATAATGGACCATTATTGGGCCTGTGGAGAAAAGGCATACCATACACTGCCTCCCCTGTGGAATGGTGTGTGCACAATGGTACACGTCAATGTACCATCACTAGTGGTACCTAAGAAGCACGTCGATGTGGCGAAATTTCCTAGAATGAATGAAGGGGATAAGAGAAGAAAGAGATCTGCACCACTTCAGGAGGAGCAAGGGAACAGGACCAACAGCAATGACACTGTCCTAAATAGAAGAAAAAGACAAGGAGAGCCGCTGACAGGAAATTACCTGTGGGGAAGGTCGGAAACGGCACTAACATCAATACCGCCAGAACACAGACTATTCAGCAGAGCAGCAATGTTCTTCTCCTCAATAATACACCCGGGATTACAGGCTTACGCAAACGCAAAATGGCTCCAAATAACTAGATGGGAACTAATGATGACCATCAATTCTACAGTAAATGGGTTCAACGCAATAAAAGAGGAGCTGCGAGCTGTAAGGATGGTAGCACTACAGAACAGATATGTATTGGATCTTCTCACAGCAATGGAAGGAGGAGTTTGTGCAAGGATAGGACAATCATGCTGCACGTTCATACCTGCCAATGATGCTGACAATGGTACACTGACAGAAGCAGTTTCGCAATTAGCTCAGATGCACTCCAAAATGACGGATGAAAGCAACGGTGTGAACAAGGATAAAAGCTGGTTTTCACTATTATGGTCGTGGATGCCATCGTGGCTGTCAGATGGACTGAAAATAATAGTGGGCTGTACTATATTGGCTGGAGCTACCCTGATCATAATTAGATTTTGGAAGGCACGAAAGGCACGCACTACTGACGAGTTGCTGGAAATGGTGGGAATGCACCCCTTGATGCCAGCAGATGACGGCCAGCATACAGGTGTAATAATACAGGAAAGGGAGAAGCTGCGCACCCAAATAATTACCAACCATCTAGACCCACCATCAGTAAAGACCGAGAACCCAAGAAACCCCAGGAGCTACATAGGAAGATGGGTATACTGTACTCCTGGGGGTACCTGTGAATATATGTATTGGTCCTTTGAAGATCATGTAAACCACTATGGACATCTCGGAGGAATAACTAAGATATGGCGACTAAGAGGAGATAACGAGAAGGATATGTTTGTGGTCGACAAGTCGACCAGAGGGGGGACTGAAGTGGGAGAATGGAAAACCAGGCTCCCTTCCTTCGCCTCTCGCGCTTGGCCTAGAGGGTCACGACCCAAACACCCGCCACGAGAAGAGTTTGTCCATTTACCAGACGACCAGATACCCTGGTACAGGAACATACGGATGTGTCCATCTGCTTGCCCAGCAGCCCGCACTGGCCATGCCGACACCTGCGGCACGGATCAACTAGACTAAAATCTACACGTCGTTAGAGATGCCATGACGACCTAGACAACGGGAAGCACATCTGTACAAATATACACACTGGACATTCCCACACCAACCTACACGAAGAATATACTCAGTGCTATGACGTAGGCGACAGGCATATTCACGGACGTGCATCTTTATTATTTTTATATAGGCTTTCAGAATGCAGAAACGCAAGACGCGTCATGAACTTTTTACTAGCTTGCTCACGCTTCTCTTTGAAACCAGTTACCGCCATGAGAAGTATAATGAAGACAATACTGGTTATGGAATTATATACTCCTATAACCTAAAGCACCTGTGCACCAAACGGACAACTTATGCACCAGGCCCAAGTAGGCCTCAAACAAGAGCTCCCGTGGACATCAACAAGGCAAGAGTCAGTTGCTGATCCTGCAGAATGAGCTCGGCGAAGCAACCAGCCAAGGTCGCAATGTTGCAAACCCACGTTCCAAGAGCAAATCATCAAAGGCACGATGTTGCAACCTCGCACTCCGCGCACCAACGTTAAAGTCACACCGACAAATTAAACCAGACGCGCAGTAGAAAAACAATATTAATTGTGCAGAATTATGCCTCTTTCACGGTCCCTCCCCACGTGACCAAGCCGAACCTGACGAGATGCCAAACCCGGGAGAACAGAGGCGTCTGGATCCCTCGCTACGAGACACTGGCAGATACACTTGAAAGGCTCAATGGACATCTGCAACAGTGGGAACGGTACCCTGTCTAGCTATGAATAAGTTCTCACATTGTCTGCATGTACCCATAGTGAAACATTGTTGCAACTTACAGGTACACCGAGAGCTGGGAACGACGGTGGTCCCAGGCTGGGAAGCTCACGGGCGCACCAATCAGAACATGGGGCTCTTATCACTGACGCCAGCACATTTAGCCAATCCTCAGGAGTCTTCATGTAACAATTCTCATGTATCTAATTGTAGGGACAACCCAGATATACCACCTGACTACACCTTGTCCACTAATATCTTTCTCTATATGTGTGCTATACTAACCCTACCACTCGAACGCCCAATTAAGAGTGGCGATAGGTTTTTTGTTAACTTTCTGAAGTGACGCAAGTAGCGCGTCATAATACAGTAAAAAGGGCCTGCGAGCCCCACGATTGTGTGTGTGTCAGGACGAACGCGTACGCTCCTTGACCCATCCCTGCCGTTTTGTCTAATAAACAGCAGAGTCACCTTGCTCCTTGTGTGCGTCTCATACTCTATCTCATCTCATCTGGGATACACACGGGAGGAGTTGGGGCCTCCCTGCCTGGAGGTCTGCGGACGGTCCGGCCGACCCCGGCAGAATTTCCCCCCCGACACGTACCTATGCATTTTGGGAAAATCCATCATCATTCCCTTACTTTCTCACCCTGAGCACTGTTCCTGAACTGCTTCGCGCCTAGGAACACTTGTGTACAGGCGCGTTATAAATGACACCTCACATCATACCATAACAGCAGGCAAGGGGCGCAATTTCCTACTGGGGATTTGCACCTGGGCCCTGCTGGGAATGCTGTAGTAGTGGCATGCCTTGCTGGGCTGTTCAGCTTGTTCTTTCAATAGCCTGCTTGGGACGTACCGCCCATTCCCAGGGCGCCACATAGCCCTACACCACAGTGATCAGCGTTTGTCTTGGATTGAAGCACGATTAACTTGACATTGCTGCATGAACAGCTGTGTGCGCAGATAATAGGTGGGTGGAGGGGTGGATATAGTTCTTGGCATGGACCTTAAGAGGTGTGAATGGTGATGTGTGATTAGAAAGGGCAATGGCAGAGTAATGGTGGTCGTTTAAGATGCATTTTCAATCACAGTTTCTTTCGTTCTTGATAGTGCAGTTGGAATACTGAGTGGAAAAGTCAGGACCTTGGTATGGTGTCTGTATTGTGGGCGGGTATGGAGTCTGTGGGGAGCAGGTGCAGGAGGGTAGGGGTAAGGAAAGGTTGCGGGGCACATAGTTCCACTACATTTCTTTATACATTTTGACTCCTGAACGCACTACAGGTGTCAGTGCCACTCCTTCCAGGGACATCACTTGGAGGTTGCCAAGGGTCGCAACTGTGAACCCTGGGGGCCATAGTTGTAACACCCGGGACTCCCTGGCGACCCCAACTTAAAAAAAGATCGTATTTTTAAAAAAAGATTATTTTGCTGCAAAAAAAATAAATGGGTGCTCCTGGCGAAGTCTGGGCCATGGAGGCACTCAGTAGGGGTTGGAGCTGACCATGACATGTGGCACATGTCACATGCCACATTCAGCTCCAACCCCTTCTCCCTTTGGCTTCCTTGCAGCTCTTGCAGCTTCCTAGTTCCTGTTTGTGAGCCACACGTAGGAGCCGAGGGGGCCTGGAAGGATGGACCAAAGCTGCACGAAAAAGGTAAGAAGGCTTTTGTTTGTAATATGGTGTGTGCTTTGCGTGTGTGAAGTGCCTATCAGATGTATGTATGTGAATGGTGGGTGAATGAGAAGTGATGTAATGTGTGTTTTTGAATGTTCTGGGTGGGTGGGTGTGTGCCTGTGTAGAGAATGCAATGAATGGATGGGTGTGTGCCTGTGTAGAGAATGCAATGAGTGGATGTAAGAGAATGTGTGTGTGAGTGATGGGTGGGTGAATGGGTATGCATGTGATGATGTGTTTCTGAATGTTCTGGGTGGGTGAGTGGGTGAGTGCGGTGCCTGTGTAGAAAATGCAATAGGTGGAGATAAGAAAAGGTGTATGATGGAGTGACTGGTGGGTGGATGAGTATGAATGTGATGGTGTGTTTTTATTGTTCTGGGTGGGTGGGTGTGTGCCTGTGTAGAGAATGCAATGAGTGCATGTAAGAGAAGGTGTGAGTGAGTGACTGGTGGGTGAATGAGCATACATGTGGTAGTGTGTGTTTGAATGTTCTGGGTGGGGTTCGGTGTGTGCCTGTGTGGTGAATCTTGTGTGAGTGAGTGTGAGAGGAGATGTATGGGTGCGTGGCCGGTGGATGAAAGGGGATGCATGTCTGTGTAAGGCCCTGGGAGACTGGGGATCACAGGAGCATTTTTGCCACATCTTTTATTGACTTTGCATGTTTTACTGGTATTTTTGGACAAAGGCAAGTTCATGTGTGCCATTCCCTGGCTAGACTGGCATTTTGGTGCAGTCAGTCTAGCCATTGCTTACTGTGGCATGACATGTATTATTCTGTATCTTTAAAAAAGCAAGCATGATAAGTAGTGTTACCTCGCTAGACTGATGTTGTGGCGTAGTGGCCTTTATATTCTTCACTGTAGCATGACTTTTCAAGCAAGATAAGTGTTCTTATGGGTCTAGACTGGCTTACATTGGAACCAGTGTGGACAGGTTTTCCTATTGTGACATGTCACTTTTAATGACCAAATCAACGGGAGTATGTACTTACATAGTAGTACTGGCATATATTGGCAGAGCCAGTTTTGTGCCCAGTGCCATTAATGATGCTATAGAAAAATGTCTTAAAGCGAACATGAGTATGGTCTTATATGGGAATACTAGCGTATGTTGGTGGAGCCAGCATGGAAATGTATGGGCACTGCCAGCATACAAATGTTTTTTATACTGGCATATATTGCAGGGGCCGGCATATAATGCAATGGGAAATGCCCTGTGCACTTTTGGTGACTTGCATCTATTGTACTTTTTACATGATTTACCCTACACCCTGCAAAACTGATTGTTGGCTTTTTACCCACATTGTTGGCCTTTAACCCAAATTATCCCTAAAAGTGTGCTTTGTAATGCACCATTTTAACCCATTATTCAAAACATTTACTCTGAGGAGGGAGAAGAACCCCCCAGTCCCCTCTCCCCAACCCATTTTCGTTAGATCGGGCTCCCTATTAAGCGCAGTCGCAATCACAAACTTGTGGCAAATATTTACAACCTCCAAAAAAACAATTCACCATCCACCACTGGTGGCTGGTATATTTGTGGACCAGGCACAGCCCCCTTCTTTCTATGTTAGTTTAAAGATTTAAGCTTTGATTAAAAAGCATATTTACTTATTTCATTTGAGTAGTGCATGCCCCTGCAGTGGCATAATCATCATGGACATTCCGCACACGTGGTGGTCCGGACCGGCCCTGGGTGTGACATGCCCTGTGCTTTGTTAAGCAGCTTGGGGGGCCCCCACAGCATAGCTTGCAGGGGAGCTGCCAAATTGTGTGCTATGCCATTGGGCACCACTAGGTCTGACAGAGGGATAGTGTGTAGTGCGCGTCTTGAAGTCTGCGGGTGAGAAGGAATTTGTGGATGTTTTCAATTTTAAATAACTGTGTGGTGCTATGAATTTATGTGTACAGCAATGTTACATGAATTGGGATTTTCTTTTTAAAGTCCTCTGACACCTAGCATTATGCTTAGATAATAAAAACCATGGGGGGGTTCTTGGGTATATTGAAAGAAACTTTCCCAGGTATTATACTGCAGCAAAGATAACATTATCAGGTGCACTCCCCTCTGTGCATGCAGACCAGTCTAATAGTTATGTTACGTTATATGAATTTGTAGAGCGCACAAACGCCTGAGGGCATCCTCGCGCTAAAAAAGTGAACAGAAAAACCTATGCAACCAGAACTTAGAACACAGATGTCTTTAGCAGACGACGAAAGGCGAGATTATCAGTGGTCTTGCGCAGGGGCAAGGGAAGGGTGTCTTAAGCATTAGCGGCGGCAGATGAAAAAGCACGACCGCCAGTGCTCATCAGTCTGAATCGGGGTTCCATAACAAGAAATGTGGATCGAGAGCAGAGACACCGAGTTGGAATGTAGTTTGGGAATTTGTCCTGAATGTATTCAGGTCCCACGCCATTAAAGGCATGGTGCACCATACACAAGGACTTGAAGAGAATCTGCTTTTCTATCGAGAGCCAGTGCAGCTGCATCAGTAATTAAGTCATGTGCGTGCCAAAAGGGGGCCGTAAGACAGCTCTAGCAGCCACGTTCTGCAGCAGCTGAAGGCGGTTAACCAAATAGCGTGGTTGAGCGAAGAACAACAAAATGCAGTAGTCTAAACCATCCAGGGTAAGAGAGGAAGAGATAGTAATCCCCAAATTCTTCAAAGATAGAACAGGTACCGGAAGGGGGCCAAGTGCGGTGGGCCAGCAGTCATTATTCCAGTAAAGAAGGGTTGAAGGTGCCCACCACCAACACCTCAGTCTTACTGCCAGTAAGTTTTAACCAGTTGGATGTCATCCATCCCCCAACCTCCTGAAGACAACACCTAAACTGAGTGGCCGTCTCAGCTTGGTTTAAGTCAAGACGAACCAAGATTTGTGTGTCGTCGGCGTAGGAATAATAGCGGAAGCCATGGAACAAAATAAGGGACAAAAGGTGCCTAATGTAGAGATTGAACAAAATAGGGGATAGAGCAGATCCCTGCGGAACACCACAGGAGAGTAGAACCGAACTAGAGCAAAAGGGCGGGAGGGAAACCGATTGAGAGCGGTCGGCAAGGAAGGATATGAACCAGGCAAGAACTTTACCAGACTGCCCGGCAGAGGACAGCCTGGAGATCAGGGTGGGATGGTCGACTGTGTTTAACGCGGCTGACAAATCTAATAATACAACCCCCCTGATCCCCCAGGCGAGCCAGGTCTACCAGTACTGAATTAAGGACAGATTCAGTACTCCTACCAGGCTGAAAACCCTATTGAAAAGAATCAAAATAAGAGGAGGATTCAAGAAATGTAGACAGCAAAGAAGAGACCAAGGCTTCCAGCAGTTTCATAAGGAAGGAAAGCAGTGATATGGGACGATATTTGGGCAATACCTCAGGATCTAATAAAGGTTTTTTTAATAACGGGATCAAAAGTGCATGTTTAAGTGTGGAGGGATCGTGTTTGATTGCTGCATTATGAATGGCTTGAGTGAGTGATGTTTTAGCCTATTTTAGGCATAATTTGCTGCTGGGTTGCTATGTCAAATTTATTAGTGTTTATTAAATAGTAATTAATTTACTATTTTCCAATTTTTGTATCACTCTAAATAAATTTTGATACATTGTGAGAAATATTTTTCTTTGGACACATTTTTTCAGTTTTTCATGTCTGAATAATACTCTGGCTCAGAGTTTTCCTGCTTCTTTCAGTTTTTGTACTATTTCAGCCCACGGCTGTGCAGGTTTTCCTGTTTGTCAAGTAACTCACATCCCTACTGCTTAGGGACGAGTTTCCTTTTTAATAATTTGCCACAGTTGTGTACACCCAGAACTTGAACCGTGACTACGCGAGTGTTGTGGACCGGACAGACCATGGCTGAATCTGATACCATTTCGTTTACTGAAGCCCAAATAGCTGAGTTTATAGAGAGACCTACATTTTCTGAAAATTTACAATTACCTAATCAAGAGAATAATGTCTCTGGGGACGCGGTTCTTAGGCTTAAAAAGAAGCAGTTTTGCACTGAAATGCATTGGCATGTCTTAAAAGAATATCTTAAATCTAGTCTCATCCCACAGGGCCTACAGGTGAAAATGATTCCGTGTTTATTTTTGGACGACAGTGAATATAAGGTAGCTTTCAGTCAGGTCGCCACTAAATGCAGTCGGGACTTATTAGTTTTGACTGTAAGAGGATTCAATTCAGCACTACAGCCAAGTTAACGCCTAGTCTAGAATACTGAATGAAAACCCTTATTGATATATCTTTAGGTCCAGTTCATGCGTTCTGGATGACTACCCTTGTATAACACCCCTCTCTTGGAATCCCCCTGACCCCACTGAGCCAAGAAGTAATTCTGTTTTGCAAGTTTAAAAGGTTTATTTGATAAATTAAAATATATATATATCACGCTTTATAATAAATTAATAATTGAATAGCACGCTTAATCTGATATGATAAAGATGAACAACAGAGAATCTGGCACTAGCACACTTCTTATAATCACTAATGAGTTGACATGAAATGGATAAGGTAGCACACTGGTAAATAGGAACAAAAGAAGAAGGTGGTACAAAATGCTTTATAGAGTTCAAATGGATGCAAGGTTGAATGAATGAAATGCAGTATAGAATACTCAATATGATTTCAACAAAACAATGTAATCACTTTTCTCTGGCAAGGCAAGGAAATGGAAGGAAACACACAGTTCTCAGAAATGCAATCAAATGTGATTCAGTTCAATCCCAGCAAGCTTACAGAAAACAGATAGGAGTTTTGAAAACACAGGCCCAAATTGCTTTGATATGTGCTGGCAATGAATTAAAAAAATATGCTAAAATGCTTTTAATTCCCTTTTCAGAGGTTCAGGGTGAGTGGTATCTAGTTAATATTAGTCCAGGCTCACACTAGCAATGATGCAGGGATAGTTAGCAGGTTAAACGAATTTCTGGCAAATGGAAGGCAAGCAGCAGCAGTTTTTACATGTGAAGAAATTGCAAATCGCGGTAAAATTCGCGGATGCGTGTTCCGCGATTGCGGTAAAACTATAAGGGGTAGGAATGCGGTTCTTGGTGCGATTCAAAGCTACGATTCTAAGCTTTCAAATAAAAGTTATTGCAAGTCTCTAGCACAAACGGTTGCGGAGATATGAGTAATTTAGTAAAGGTCGTTTTTGGTTTTGTAAATTTTAAACGCACACTTTTTCAAAATGACAAGTGACAAATTTTTGCAGCTAGAATGACAGGTGACAGCTAGGAGGCAGTTCTACTTAGGTTAAATAGATTGAATTAGATGAATTTAAACTAAGAGATGTGTTCTGCGTTTTGCTAAGTACTCACAAGAGATTTTGAACAGGAAAGCGACTTGGTCACGGACTTCAGTCTGGTCAGGTCTTTCCGGGTTCTGCTCACAGCGCCTGGCCTCTGGAACTGCTCACAGGGGTCTGGTCTCTGCTAGGCACCGGTTCTTTGGGTCTCTCTGCTCTGGATAGATTGAAGTCTCTAGTTTGGCTTTCTGGAGTTTGATGGAGGTAAGTATGGATTTTTCCGGCAGAGCTTTCAGCGGCAGATGAAAAAAAAATCTCTCTATGTGTCCTGACTCTCTGCTTTTATCTGTTTCTTGAGAATGGGTGTGTGTGTTGCATCACTAGACTTGCCCCTCTCAATCGTCATTGGTCAGCTTTCATTCGTCCCCTTGATTGGGGGAATGAAATGAAGTGTCATCATGATGAGGTCTGTTTATGATACAGAGAACCCACCCCTGTCAACTTTACACACAATCTATATCTGACCTAAAAACATATTTGCACAGGTACACATTTGTTTAAAATTACATATACATGGTGTGGCTGAATTTAGCCATGTCTATGTCCAAATCTGCTCATTCTCGGAGCTTGCATTCAAAGAGTGTACATAATTGACTTTTTAACTGCTTTTCCAATTTCCGACATGGACCCAACTTTACATACATGTGTGCAGGGGGTAGGGACATTAACTGATGAAGTTTCAGATTTTTAACATGCACACATTTAGAGTAATATCCACTTTTCCGCTAAAACCCCCCTGAACATACCACCGGTTCCTACCACGTCTTAAACTGTGGGCAGAAAAATCACAAGAATTATGGTATCATTTATAAAATTTTCACATGTCCGCACTATGAATCATCCCCCTTTTTATAAAACCATATCCTTGCTGCAGGGGTGTGTCTTTTCAGGTCACATGGTACAGAAACCAGTCTTTCCAGTTTCTGCCAAGCCAGCTTGCTTCTCACAGGCAGTGCTCCTCCCAGCTTCTCCAGGAGGAAGCCACTTTTTACGACGTCTGTAATAAAAAACCTTTGCCTGAGTGGAGAGGGCTTTGTTCACTCTCTGGCAGAGCACAGGAAATTCAATTATCAGATAGATGGCATATCCTTAGCCTGGGCAGCAAAAGGAAGGTTGGCCTGGGAACACAGTGGTGACTCAAGTTTCACTGCTGATGGGTAGTTGCTAGGCAAAATCAAGTTCCTTAAGCCAGACCTTCAGCTAACTTTTTGTTGCTTTTAAAATAACTTGTAATTTTACACATGCAGCTAGAATGCTGATTCTAAGCGCAAAACTATGACATTTCAACAGTTACAAAGGCATGTGACACCAAACATAGGTCACTCATTTAATTTAACATTTTCGATTTTGGTGGTTTTAAATCCAGTTGTAGTTAGGCTTAAGCTGCTGACTCCATAGCATTTTTGTTATAAGCATTGTTTTTGGGCTCTTCATTTCCCAGATTTTGTAGGCACACAAAACTCCATTCTGCCAAATGTCTGCTGGTGTTCAGTGAATATTTTGCACATGTTGCAAGGTTTGAAATAGGCATTTTGCTTGCCTTCAGAAAAACACACAGAGTGGTTTTAAAACGCCGGCTTTTGGATAGTGGTGAGTACTGGTACTGCACTCATTTTTGGGATTTAAGAAATGAATTCCCCACACTTCTAGGTTGCATTTGGCAATCAGCATTGCCATTCCCAATGGTTTCAGACTACTGTGCGGGTAGTCCAATGGTGGTTTTAAAGCGCTTTGAAGCTAACCGGCGCTACTGTTTTTCCTTTGGCAACCCATTTCCCTCATGGCAACCTGGCCTTTCATTCTCGCACTGGTGGGTGGCAAGTGAGGCAACCATTTTGGTGGGCGCACAAACTGCGCAGCTTTCCTGGATTTCGGCGCACATGTGGGTTTTCCGCCATCTTGAATTTCCTAAGCCCACAGCACCAAATGTTGTAGCAGGATAGCTTAAACGTGGGTCAGGACACCCAACATGACGATCACTACTGCCCAAAGAGTCAGCCAGAAAATCATGGAAACAGTGTTAGGACAAGAAAAAGTCTTCTTGCTCAATCCTCTTATTGCCGAAGCTAAACAAAAACTTGAACAAGTTGAGAAATCTTTTCAAGAATTTAAAAACATCACTATAGAAAAAAAGACTAATAAACTAAAAAAAAGACATCTCAATGTTCAAAAAAGAAATTGTGTACCCTTATTTGGCAGAGGACTTTAATTTCCAAACGTTTTGGAAACAAACTGGTAACGAAAATGTGGGTTTGAACAGAAGACGAGGGGTTACCTTCTCTGATACATCGTCTAGTTCTTCAGGTAATGAAGATCCTTCTAACCTGATCTCAGGGAATCACCCTTTTTCGAGGAAGGGGAGGTCAAAGAGGCCGCAGGAATTTCCCACAGGGAAGAGCCCCCCACAGACCTCATTATTTGCAGGTCCTAAATGTCCCCCACAAGGCCAAGGACACCGTGATTATCAAACATGCAACCGGTCATACCGGTGGTGAATGAGGCGTTACCCATCTTCAATTTGTTATCTCGGACACTTTCTGAATCCGAGTTGGCCATTTTGAGGCGTGGCCTTTCATTTGTCCCTACACAGACTCCTAGTGCCATGTATCTCACTAATGAGGTTCAACTATTTCTTAGAAAGATCAGGTTAAGAGCTTTTCTCTCTGATAAGGAGAGCACTTCAGAATTTAATAAATCAGGGTTGGCCAGACCTTCGTCTTTTACCCCTAACTCAGCGAAAATTCCAGCTGAAGTTTTGGTTTTTGAAAAAATTGTGCTTAAAGAACTAGCTAAATGTTTCGAGTACCCTAGAAACACCATGAGACCTAATCTCAAACTAGCTGAGTTCTACGCGATTGAATCTCTTTCACAAGATGCTTTTATTGTCATCAAGACTGCCGATAAAGTCGGCGGTATAGTAGTTTGGGACTCTGGGTTGTACGACCAGGAGGTCACTCGACTTCTCAGCATCCCTGGCCATTATCGGGAAATCACTGGCGATCCTACACCTCTGATCAAAAAGATAATTCTCATTGTTTCTGAGAAAGCTCTAGAAGAGAGAGTCCTGTCTAAAAAGGAATTTGAGTTTATCAATTTTTCAGAAGAAAGAACTCCCCTCTTTTACATTATCCCCAAGATTCACAAAGATACATCTAATCCACCTGAACGCCAGATAGTCTCGGGGTGCGGAACTATTTTAGAGCCACTGTCTAAATATATAGACGTGTTTATCAAACCTTTGGCGATGGAGACTCCTACTTTCTTGTTAGACTCCAGGGATGTTATCAATCTCGTTGAAGGCCTCCCTTTTGATGCCTCCAAGCAAATTTTGGTGTCTCTTGACATTGAGGCACTTCATACTAACATTCCACAAGATAAGGCTATTCAGTCTTTGCGGGTTATGTTAAATTGCCGCCCTATGCCACACATAGTCTCAACCGATTTTTTGAACACATGTGCCAAACTGGTTCTTTCCAACAGTTCCTTTAAGTTTAAAGATGCCTTCTTTCTACAAACCAAAGGAACGGCGATGGGCTGTTCCTTCGCCACTAATTTGGCTATTATTTTTATGGCCTTGTTCGTAGAAAACTTTGTCTTGAATGATGTTAATCCTTATATCCAAAACATCAAGTTATATCGACGGTATATTGATGATATTTTGGTACTGTGGGAGGGCGATGTCACTACATTGGAACAATTTGTAGGGTGGCTTAATCAGGTAGATATTAATATCAAATTTACCTTTGAACATTCCATTGTATGGATTGCGTTCCTCAATTTATCCATCTATAATGAGGAAGGGTTTTTGCAGACTGCGCTCTACAGAAAACTGACAGAAAGGAATATGACATTGCAGTTTGAAATCCAACACCCTAAAAGCCTTCTCCGTATAACCTCCCTTACGGGATGTTTTTGAGGTTACGCCGCAATTGTTGTAGTATTACGCAATTCAACACTCATGCGGATGTGCTACAAGTCAGGCTTCTACA
The DNA here is from genome assembly GCF_040938575.1 of Ambystoma mexicanum. Taxonomy (NCBI): domain Eukaryota; kingdom Metazoa; phylum Chordata; class Amphibia; order Caudata; family Ambystomatidae; genus Ambystoma; species Ambystoma mexicanum. Next base: position 1,305,814,164 of record NC_090932.1, read on the forward strand.
TCGAGGCTACCCCCGGAAACTCATCAAACATTCAAGAAAAATAGTGCGCTACACTAATTGAGACGCCCTCCTTAAGCCTAAACCTAAAATGGTTGAGAAAGAACAGCTAGCCTGTGTCCACTTTTTGCCAACATAGTGAGACAATCAAAGCCATCATTTTGAAAAATTGGAGGATTCTCAACTCGATCTCAATTTTCAGAAACCTCTATTCGCTTTCAAACAAAGTGAACATTTAGGGCAGAAACTCACTCGTGCCACCAGACTTCCCTTACGTCTCAATCAGGTTGGAGATACTAATCTCAATCAAATTAAAGGACATTACCCGTGCATTTCTTGTGTGGCCTGCACATTTTCTAGAAAAACAACAGATTTTTCCTACAATGGCAGGTCTTGGGAATTACGGACATTTACTACTTGCAGAAGTAAGAATGTTGTGTACATGATCCAGTGCCCATGTCTGCTACTTTATGTAGGTAAAACCACTAGGGAAGTCCATTTGCGCATCAATGAGCATCGCTCAAAAATTAGAACGCGTTCACTTTCTGCACCATTAGTTATTAATTGTGTGGAAATGGGACATGATCCAGACTCTCTTGTATGGTTTGGCATAGAAAAAAATGCTGCTACAGGTTCAGTGCAATTGGCCAATAAACTGTCCTACAAGGAACAAGTGTGGATTTTTAATATGAAAACACTCCACAAAGGCCTTAATACATTTGAACTGTGGGATTTCAATGCGTATTAGCGGGTCTAACCTGTCCGGTCTCCATGACTTTCAAATATTGTTGCATTGCCTTCCTTAGATCAACGCTTGGCTGTCTGTACTCGTACTTTTTTGCAATTATCGCAGTTTCAATTTTTCATGGCCCAATTTTTCATAGCCCTTTTTCAGTTGTAATAACAGACACTGCTGTATTTCCATGTCTGCCCTTCCCATAGGCATCTCTACTTTTTTACTTCTGGAGGAGACCAGCCACTCGTGCCCCTGCTGCATTTCTATCTTAAGCACTTTTGATTTCCATTGGGAGCCACGCGCCCGTTTGCAATGCTCCGCTGCAGCTATCAATTGGCTGCGTGCATCTATTTCACGGGCTTTCGGGAAGCATGTGCCTCGTTAGGCATGCCCAGGTGTGGAGGCTCTTCAGTCAATCATATGTATTTTTAACGCATGCGTGGCCCAGGCACACCTTCCCTTTTTAATCCGCCCAATATGCCTTGAGGCGGCTGTCCTGTTTCCCTTACAGGCTCTGTAAGCACATGCGCGGTGTTCAAATGATTCTTCGCCGCGAGAAGGAGAGCGAGTGATTCCGCCTCTCCCTGCGACCACGTATATCTTGATACAGTAAGATCTCTCTGCCGGTATGGTTGGACCTAGTTCAGGTGGCGCTGGCCACCTAGCACAGGTGCCGCTGGCCACCTAGCCACACATTCTGTGGAATATATTTTTTGTCATGTTTTACTACCGGGGCTTTGTGCCTTGTACAATTGAGTTCATGCTTTTACCGTATTTGCTGGAGTCGCATTAGCGGCTCTGATCAGACTTGTTGCTCGCTTAATTTAGTGCATTTCACATATCCATTTTGTTCCTTTAGTTATCAGAGCTCACCTTGGCTTCCCAAACCCAGGGGAGGACTTATTCACTTGGGTAGTTTAAGGGCTGTGGCCGCTCACCTGTAGCGGACCGCTCTAGATTTGAGTATTCAGCTCCCTTTGTCATTAGTAAGTACCGTATTAACTGGCATACATGCGCCGCTTCTCTTCTTCTTCACAGTTGCAGTCCTGCCCTGGGCACCTTGACAGCCTTCTTTCTGTCCTTCCACATCTAATCTGCGTGAACTTACCATAGAGTCCACCAGGTAAGACTATGTGTACTCTATTTCCACTTCCAATTCTATGCAACTGTAACGGTCCAGTTGTAGACTAGGTCTTGTGTCAAATAATTGGGCTCAAAACGACTTTGTCTTATTTTAGGACACCGCCCTCAAGTCTCAGAAGGTGGTTGCCCCACTCCAACCAATTGCTATTTCCAGCAGCTGGTCGCTCACCAGGTCAGTGGGCCTATAGGTATCACTGGTGTGGTTACTGGCTTTCGTATATTTGTACAGGTTTGCCTACGTTTGGCCGTTCTACCACCACTCAGCACGGTCTCTGTTCGGGAGTCATTAACCCTTGGTTCTGGGGTACACTCCTGCTGTTTAGGGTTCACACTATACAAATGCACATGATGGTACACTTGGTCCCAAATTGTTGTGGTAAAAATTCAGGTGCCTTCTGACGCCTTTTTCATTATTTTATCCGGCCACCTGCCAGCACTTTTTAGGGTCTCTCATGTATTATTCTATAGCCATGTTGTGTGTTTTTTACAGCTCGGTTGAATCCGCCTCCTGATGAAGACGCTCTGCAAACCAACACTCTATGTCGAAACCTGTCGAGAAAAATCCTAAGGGATTTGATCCTTGTATCTCTCTTTCCTGATCCACCCTTATAATAGATGGTGTGCTAATAAATTCTATTATGTGTTTGGCAATTACGATAATAATGAATGCCGCTGTGGGGAGTAGTTATATATTTTCTCTCCTCATCTGTTTTTAGTATGGTCCTTTTTGTCTTTTAGCATTTTGGATGTTTGCCACTGTATATGGAGTCGTTTTTGATTGCTGCACTATGAATGGCTTGTGTGAGTGATGTTTTAGCCTATTTTAGGCATAATTTGCTGCTGGGTTGCTATGTCAAATTTATTAGTGTTTATTAAAGTGTAATTAATTTACTATTTTCCAATTGTTGTATCACTCTAAATAAATGTTGATACATTGTGATAAATATTTTTCTCTGGACACATTTTTTCTGTTTTTCATAAGTGTGGAGGGAATCACTCCCTCTGTGAAGGAAGCATTGACTGCAACAGTAATATGCGAGATGATGGGCTTCGAATGATCCTTCAACAGGACCAGGGGTATGGCATCAGTCGGGGAGGCAGATTTCAGACGTTGAATAGCTGCCAAGTTGTCAGAATCTGAGAAAATAGGAAAGGACGACCAGGACCCCCGAGCCGGAGGGGGCTCAGTGGAACCATAGGCAGCCGACTGAGTTGTCGCTCCAGTATTAATATTAGCGTGGATAGAGGAGATCTTAGATATAAAAAAGGCAGAGAGAGAATCGCAGAGAGCTTGAGACGAGGTAGGCTGAGAACTGGACATTGCGGGGGTAGAGAGCGGTTGAACAAGCTGAAATAGTGCACCCTTGACCTTGGAGGCGAAGAAAGCTTTCTTTGCTTCGATAACTTGCTTGTGATAAGCGGTAAGCGCGCAACGGAAGGCAGACTTAGTCCCTGCAGAATAGTCAACCCTCAATTTTCTCTCAGCTTGTCTACATCGTAACTTCTCAGCCTTCCGCTGATCGGTGTACCACGGTTCAGAAGGACTAGCTTTCTGCTTACACATCCTAAGAGGAGCCAGCAGGTCTGCGGTGGCAGCAAAGGCAGACTCAAGCACAGGAAGAGAACACTGAGCAGACTGGCCACAATGAGTTAGGAAGGTGGTAGTTATTGAAGAATTAAGTAACCTATGCCAGCTACGTTTTAAAATTGTTGGCTTAGGTTGCAAACAGATGGGAGTAGGCTGGAGAATGGTAAAAAGTACCAAACAATGATCGGACCAGATAATAGGAATGGGAGGAGACAAGGTGATAGCAAAGACTAGATCAAGAATATTGCCCCGTTCATGGGTGGGTTTAGTAACCCATTGACTAAGGCCTAAAGCCCTCATCATGTCCAGGAATTTTTCCACCTGCCCACTAGTAGCAAGGTTGTTAGGGAGATTAAAATCACCCATAACGATAAGATTGGGTATTGAATCTGCAATTCCAATGCCAGAGCCAGAAAATCAGCACACAACATGCTGTCCACCCCGGGGGGGCGGTATATCAGCAGCACTGAAAGTGTAGATGTAGGAGAAACTCGAATACGAGCAAGAAGACATTCCATTTTGAGGGTATGGTTGGGAATAAACTAATTAACTTTACATTTAGTATTATAAATGATTGCCAAACCACTTCCAGGATGAGAGGCCTTCCGGTCAATATGTATCAAATCATAGATAGGAGGAAGAGACTGCACAATGGCAGGGCCAGCTGTCTCATTCAGCCACGTCTCTGTAAGGAATAGAAAATCCAGTCCCAAATTGGATATTAGATTGTAGCATTCCATAGGATGTGCAACAAGGGAACGAGTATTCAATAGCCCACAGTGGAGCTAGTTCCCATTCGTTCTCTGGGGATTAAAACATTTCAGAAATCTCTTAGGCCATCTAGTGGAGCTGGGGGCCAGAGCTATCAAAGAGTTCCGAGACAGATTAGATATCCTGCTAACAGAACCAGTCGGGGGCGGGATCAGGCTATCCTGACGGGCACAGACGGGCTTGACTTAAGCGCGCCTTTGGCGCGCTGGCGGCATTCCAGCTGAGCCCGTCCGCTGCGCGGGTGAGTTCCCCAGCACATAAAGAGGCCGGAGGAATCAGGAAGTGAGGCAGAGGATCCGGCCACTTCAGAACTAGAAAGAGGACTTGACAGCGAAGCAGCGTCCTAAAGTTAAAATCACACACGCTAAATAAACATCAGGTAGTAAAAGCAAAGTGTATCAAAGACAATAGCACCCAGTTTCTACCAGAAAAGTCATAGGTTTCTTCTATCATAGTGGTAGCTGAATCATATTTACATTTATAACAGGGAATTTTGTTGATACTAAATCCTGGTCAATGGTTTAATTTTCAGGCCTTGCTCGTGCAGAATTTTTATCCTGGTTACACAGCACCACACGCCTCCCCAGGTCAGTGCTCTTTTGGCTTTTTTAACACAGCAACGCCACAGATAACACCTACTTCTGTGTCCATTGATGGATAGATGTTTCATACACTAGCCGTAGCCTGTGTTACAGATTTCGGTTACACTGTTGGAAATACTGCATTATGTATGTTTTACATATAGACCCCACTTCGAATCTGGAAATTGGCATTCCCCAAATGTGTAATTGTGGACAAATCATGCCTCCCTCTGTGCCTCGGTTCATCAAGGGTTGTGTGATGTCACACCCGTAACCTCTGCCATTTTGGTGAAATGACATCCCTGACGCCTTCATTATAGTGAGCATAAAGGAACAAATGACAACATGTTGCATGTTCAGAGCAGTTCCAAACAGCCTGAAAAGTGAAACCGCAATTGGATCAGCCTCCTAGCAGCGTCTCCATGAAGCACACTCGGCCGATAAATGTGGATGACAGCCCATCCCCCAAATGGCTCGTGAGGGCCGACAGTTCTCTGGAAACTCCCTTTCTTATGCTCAATGTCACATAAACTGATCACCTTCGGGAGCAAAAATGATGGTCACCACTCCCTCCTTTTGGAACTCCCTCCCAATGTAACTTCGCTGTGGCCCTGATGGGCTGACATTTCCTCAAGCACTAAAGACACACCTGTTCAGGGCTGCTTAGAGCCACTATCTTATCCCCTGCACACTCTGTGACCTAAAACAACCTTTCTGAAAGCATGGCCCCCCTCAGACTGATTCTTAATGCACCGTACCAGGCAATCAGCACTGGGTCTGTGTACAGAGAGTACTGGCAAAGGAGGAAGCACTTTAACTCACTGTTTTTTTAATTGCACTGGTTTATTACAAACCTTATACAAAATACATACAAAATGAAACACAAATCACGCTCAACTAAAATTACAAATGACTTCAAGACAATAATTATAATGCAATAAGTATTTCCATTAAAATATAGTTAAAAACCTCCGTTGAATTAAATGTTTTTAGAAAGTTACTGCTTTTATTAATAACGATGTTGGTCGACCTAGTGAAATGCGTTCCCAAAAAGGAGATGTAATAAAGCGTCCTTCGTAACTCCTGTTGAGAGCAACAATCGGTGTATGCGGGTTTTAATACTCCATTGCCAGCTGACAATATCTACACAGAGGACTAGACACGTGTCCTCTGAAATACACCATCTTCCGAGAATGTATCAGATTGAATCTTATCCTCAGGATCGTTTTAATAAATCTCCCATCTGGGCAACGAGTTAAGTCATTTGGGAGAGAATGTTTCTTTTTGTGCTGTGTGCAAAAGTCACTATGCAATGTATATGCTGTTTTCTTTTCACACATATGGATTCAGTCCTTCTCCAAGAGTTTCCTTTTTAATAGACTGTACTTGAAGTCAATCCCTTCCTCGTGTAAATCACAATCTTCTAAAGTACTTGTACAATTACCTAAGAAGGATTTGCTGTATCTCATTTTATGTTCTATCATGAGCATATACATTAAATAATACAAGCCATTTGGTTTTGCCATCCTTTATGTACATACGAAGATTGCTCCAGTTAATCAAGCATGAAAGTGAGGCAAGGCCAAGCTCATAGCACAGGTGACAAATGGGAACGCAACTAGGAAGGTCCAATACTTTCTCCGTATGAAACCTTCTAGTTTATCAAAGTCAGAGACCTGTGCGAATGTGGATACTTTTTGTTTGTAAAAAGTAATCAGCTGTAATAAGGTGAAGGTGAATCTACAGTGTTTTTTAAAATTAATATATGTCATTTGTGCCCTTAACTGTATCGCTTTCTCCTGTAAAACGGTAGACCATACTGGCTAAAGCGAGGTTCTAGCAAGCCTAAATAATCCTAAGTACTTCACTGTATGTTCAACAACCATTGCGTTCTCGCCTATCCACCAAGTGAATGTGTGGGGCTGTGTTCCTATGTCCACAAAACACATAATGCTAGTTTTTGTTGGGTTTGCTTTCAGCCCGTTTTTTGACATATATTCGGCATGTTTCGACAGTAGCCTTTGCAAACCCATCTGCGCCCTATCTAACAACATAATGTCATCGGCATAGCTAAGCCGATAGCATCTCTCATCTAATTTCGTAGAGACGAGAGGTGCCCTGGCCAAGAGCTCTTCCAAGTCTGATATGTAGAGGTAAGATAGGCAGGGGGCAACTATGCACCACTGCCATAGGCCTCTCGCAGTGGGTATTGGTTCTGTTACATAGTTCTGCGCATCCAACCTGACTTAGACTGCTGTGTTTGTGTGGATATGGACTAAGATGTCTAGTAGGTATTCTGGAAATGTCCAGCTGCAAAGTTTCCGCCACAAGATGTCCCCATCAACCAAGTCGAAGGCCAGACTAAGATCCATGTTCGCTCCATAAAGGGGGTTGGCACCTTTGTGTCCTGCTTGTTCGATTAGCATATTTATAACCAGGCCATTAGCATCATGCCAATTCCCCTTCTTAATCCTGTCTGGGACTTCGACAATATATCAGAAGCCCGAATCCATGCCTCTATTTCCTGCAATAAGCACACAGAGAAGATCTTACGCGCAACGTCCAGCAGCGCTATCGGAGGATAGCTTAATGGGCTTGCTCAGTCCCCTTTGTTCATGAATTGGGACTGTGATCGAAAGGCTCCAGGTTGCTCGGGGCTTTTAGGCTTCAAGATATCTCTGAAAAGTATGAACAATACCAGAGCCCAGATCCTGGCATCTGATTTAAGAATCGTATTCCAAAGGCTGTTAAGGCCGGGAGCCCATGAATTTGATGCTGATATAACAGCCCTGTAAACTTGCTTCACGGAAATGTTAACCTCCCAGTTGCCTTTACATTTCTTTTGCCATTTAGCTATAGACGTGGCCTGGTATAGTTTCCCAAAATGTTCTGACATTCATGTTCTGAAATAGGGAAAACCATTTCTTTTTTAACATTGTATGTTCTGACCATGGCTAGCCTAATGCAGCGTGCCAAAAAGGTTTGAGGGTGGTACACTCATTCCTTCGGATACAAAGGATATGAACAGAAATTCAGGTACTTCAAACACTCTATCCAAATACACTGACAGCCCTCTATGGACATCCAGGTGATGCTGTTGCAACATTGACCCACAGACCAAAAATCACCAAAATAGTTATGAAGAGGTGACATGGATGAACAGAAACGTAGAGGCATTAGCCAGGTGCAAAGAGCACACATGAACTGCTTGCAGAAACCTAAAAGCAACTAACATGAACAGCTATGAAAATAAAGATGGAAGCCACAGCTGCATTGAAATGAATGGAAGACTTTGGAAAGGCTCAAAACACAGGGAGAGGCCTTGCTCACTAATTTCCCTGAGAAACGCAAAGTAGAGCTAGCAGTGCAGTCACTGTGGCCAACTTTGTCAAGGACGTTAGGAGAGAGTGTTTCGAGTCAACAGAAAAGACAAAACACATGCAAGGGCTGAGAGTTGAAATTCTTCATAAATTCAAGCAGAGAGCTCAATTCTGCACTCCCTACCGAGTGATCGTAACGTGGTGAACCAGGCCCATTCATCCAAGGCAAGCAGAAACGGTTGTTCTATCAAACTGAAGACAGAAGATGCAAAAATGTAGCACAGCATGTAGTTGGAGGCTGGAATGTCCTTGCTTATGGCTAGAGGAGTCAAAGAGGTGGTAACATTGGTGGGAAACAGGCGGGACCCTGAAGCCATTCTCTCCACCCATTATTGTGCTCACATGCTGGTAATTTTCCCACACAGAAAAGGCTCAAACTGGCCTCCTGTGGATGGTGCCAGGCGGAGCTACCCAATATAGCCAGGCCAATGAGATCACCTGTACCCTACAGGATGTAAATGTGCCTATCCCATTCCATCTAAGGTCCTGCAGAAAAGGGATAATGAATTAAAAAACCTTCCACTAGAAACTCTAATATTCTCCTGGACTCCTCCATTCCTTGGGTATGGGGGATGTCCCTCGAAGCAGACCTCTGTTTTTTTTAATTCCGCCTCATGGTTTAAAGTCTGTTTTGGGCTGCAGAAAAGGGATAATGAACGACTTTCCAAAGCTCAAATCCCTTCCAGTCTGACTTGAAGGCCTGATACAGAAATTTCCATCTAAAAAACCTTCCACTAGAAACTCTAATTTTCTCAGTTACACAGGATTCTGGCAGGATCTTCCTCAAAAATAACCAGTTGCTAGTGGATCTCTACTTTCGAGCTTGCAACGAGAAAGTAGAAGATTTGCTTGAAAGCAGGAATTCTATTTTCGTTACAGAAATGTTTTATGGCCGACCTAAAAAGTAGGTGATCCTCCTTAATTCTTAATCCAGTAGCAAATCGTCAAGTAGTAAGTACATTTTTCAGGCTACCCAAAACCAGTGAGGAGCATAATTGTATCAATCAAACCGTAGTTTATTTTTATTATTTTATATAATAAGAACCACATGCCCAAACTCTAACAGGCTGTACAGGAAAAAAGGTGCAAGTCAATGGACATCACTCTGATCTCTTCAGGGAGCCAGTGGAGAGCCCGAAGAGCTGGGGTGATATGTCCATGGCATTTTACTCTCATTAACTAAAATGCCACAGTCGCACCCTTTGCAGATGGGTGACCAGATGTTTAGGTAAATAGATATAGAGGCATTTTCAGAACCAGATGGCAAAGGACCAAGGACATTGTAGCATCTCATTTAGTTTGGGGATTGGAATATGGGAAGAGCTTACTTACGGCGTTTAACTTTTCTTGACAGGCTACCATATTTGGGAATTCATTGTTTGTTTGTCATCCATGAAAATGACTAGATTTTTCACTGTTCTGGATAGTGGGGAGATTGGCCCTAGTTGTGGTGGCAAAGATTATAGAGTCAGCCATTCGTAGGACGTCAAACCACCTTTGCTTAAATGTTCTTCCCTTGAGTTACATCCTGTCATCCCTGCCTGTGTGTGGATGAGGGGAACCTTTGGGTGCTTGGTTGCTGAATGGTCTCTCAGAATGTTCATTGTGTGTTCTGCCCTGAGTGTTCCATGTGTGTCAGTTAGTCAGAGTATGTTGTCTTCCCCTGGTTCTCTGTCGAAGTCATACTTAACTGTACTTACTTACCTATCTGCATAATCCTGGTTCTCCAATTAAGAACATGACCTGCACAACAGGTTTTCTGTCATCCTTGCTGGTGATGAGCTGGAGAAGCCCCATGCTGTGACAACCTACAAGATGATGTGTGAGAGGGCAGCCAACAGAGACCACCACCCCTTAAGAAGCAGCCACCCCCCCCTCCAGAGATCAAAAAAAGTGAGAGGGTGCACGCTCTCCACCCACTGCACCAGTTCTCCAGGGGAAGAAGGGGCCATCTGCTTGTCCCACTTCATCAACTACTGACTACAACTCCACCGCCTATCACCCAACAACCAGTGCTGGTCTCCCGCATGGCCGGCCTTACTGAAGCAACATCTTCATATCTTCTCTACATGTTTGACAGCTCATCCCAAGGTACTCTGCTGTGAATTCTGACAACCAATCAACTGCTCACAACTTCTTTCCGTCAGGCGACCCTCCCGCCATGCTGCACTACAGGGCCCTCTGCAACTCTGAAAACAGAGCTCCCTGTCCAAAGAGGTGGGAGGAAGAGAGGTTTGACTCATCTGGCGCCTCCTGCCATAGAAAAGGACACGCTCATATAGCGCGACTTACTTGCTCTTCACCCACGCCATTACATGTGCAAGAAGCCTGGTAACAGAAGCGACCCACCGCTCAGCCTTCAAGTGGGTCAGCAAAGTGAGGGCACTGCTGCACCCTTCACCCACTGGCAGCAAGTATCCAAGAACTACGACTAACAGACCCACATGGATCACCCAGGGAAGAGCAATCGTGGAGAATTCTAAGAGAACCATGCAGCAACTAACCCATGGTTATACATGACACCACTGGGTGTTAGCGTGAAAGATTGTGAGTTGGCCTTATAGTTTTAACTGTTATGTACATCATGGTTTATGTTTTTCTGAAATTTTGACACTCGTTTTTTTTCTTTTTAGCATCATAATTGGCTCTTTCCCCTCCCACAGCAGGTTCAAAACACACATAGATTGCAACAGTGTTAAATAAATGACATACAGGAGATAATGGTATTGCTTTTACTAAACCAGAAGCTGCTCGAGGAACGGAAGCTATATTGATTAGTTTGTGAGGCTTCGAAACCCAGGGCTTGACAGCCAGGAATTCAGCTTGCACTTCCAAGCAAATAGAATTTGAGAAAGGGGGCAGTGGGTGTCAAGGCATGCATGATGCTTGACAACAACCTTGTCGTTTAGGTTTTAGAAATAATGGATGTAATGATACGTTGTCGTGTACTGTGCAGCATTACACTTCAACTTCTGCTGTCCAACGATCAGAAGAGTCTGTGTACAGGGTCTCTGGTCTGGGACCAGCTAGTCTTAGCAGTCTAAGTGGGACCACCTTTCTGAAAGGTCTGTGTGCTGGGGGTGCTCTTGCAGGAGGTACCAGTTTAATGCCCCTGTCTCAGACAAAGGCACTCAGATATGCCCATTAGACATCCCCTGCTTGCACTGACAGATCATAAATGTGAGGACCGTCCATAAAGAGGCAGGCCTATGGTCCCTAGCATTGTGGCCTGCACGCTATCCAGGAAATCTAATGATATCCATTATCTCTGCAATAAATACACATGACGACCTCAGAGTGACCTAGAGGGCAAGACGCCTCTTCATATTAAACCACAATGTTTCATTTGAAAGCATTGGTTTCTGCATGGAACTCGCCACCAGCGCTAGGCTGGAAACCTAAAAACAACCATGGAAAGTGTTGTCAATCCAGCCGCTCCCCAATCTCTTCCAGGTTCCTCAGACTGGGCGGCATGTTCAAAAGTAACACGTGCTGTTCATTTCTTTTTTTAAAACCTTTATTTAATGATTGTGGTACATGACATTGCAACAACAACATATATTGCATATATTCGGAGCATCAGATTTCAGTTTGGTTACATTACAGCGTAAGCAGCATTTTACTGATTTAATGGAACACTCGGCCCTGCCGGGCTGTTACTGGTCGAGTTAGCTTCACTCAGATATATTCTAAATAATGCCCATATGTCTTACGGTTTACTTGGATTCAGGAGAGTCATTATATAGTATTCTTCACATTCATTTACATACATCAATTCCTTAAGGAAGTGGTTCACTCTCGGTGCCTGTGCACTCTTCCATTTTTGCAATATGCACTTTTTTCGCTACTGCGCATGTGATATTAAAGAGTCTCCTTGTCACCTCTGATGGCTTACCAATGTCCCCAAATAAGTATTTTTGCGGTGTGAGGTCTGCCGGTATCTGAGTTACCTCCTCCAGAATATTCGCAACATCGCCCCAGAAAGCAAGCACATGAGGACAGCGCCAATACATATGTATCGAATCAGCCCGATCCATTCTGCACTTTGGACACGTACCAGACTCATTATTTGTAACCCTCGCCACCTTCTGGGGGGTATAGTGTAGGTTATTCAGCATCTTAAACTGAATCAACCGGAGGCCGCCATTCATAGATACCTTCTTGGTCATTTCGCAGTACCGTTCCCATTGTCTGTCCGTTATATCCTCACCCAGATCTGTTTCCCAGGAGGCTTTCATTACATTTAATGTTGGGGTATTAGTCTGTACGGCCACATATAGCCCTGAGATGCTAGTTCCAGCCCGGGTTGAAAGGGTCAACAGGCATGGGTGTGGTGGGGGCTCGTCAGGGAACGTTGGCCACCGGGCCTTAAAGGCCAATCTCATTCTATGAAATTGCAGAATCATCAATTGGTCCCTCCCCATCCCTATTTTGAAGTCCTCCAACATTATAAATTTACCATTGGGAAAAATGTCCTTAATTGTGAATTCTTCATCTGGGTCCCATTTATTTTGTATACCTGGATCATGTGAGGGTGTTATGCCTGGGAAGTTCCAGATGGGGGTCTCAGCATAATGAGGCGTTTTTACCCCAAGCCTTTGGAAAAGTTTGAACCATGCCTGCGCTGTCGTACTAACTGGATCAAATGGGCAGTCGTCCCTGTGTTTGACTTTAAAGATGACTGACCTTATGTCGGTCGGGCACGCTGCATGTTTTTCAAGACAAATATGGGGTGAGGTGTCGTGTTCTATGGAGGGCTGCTTACGCCCCAGACCCTTGGGACTTGCGGTATCCCACACCAACCCACATGGGCTGTCCAGAACTGCTTGGATATCTGTATGCATGGGATTTATAAAGACAAACCTAGCTGGGAGGCAATGGAGCGCTGCACATTGTGGGTGCGCCCAGGGGGGGTTCTACCTGGGGTGTGGGGATAGTACAGGTAGGTGGAATAGTTAGGTGGAAGAGTAGACGCAGGGGATCTCCTGAGGGGGAGAAGTAGGGTTCAGTGGAGCGGTCAGCAAGATGTTCTGTGAAGAGGAGGGCCTTCATGTCCTTCCTAAAGTTTAGATCTAGGGGGTACGTCTGATTTATGTTGGTTACTTGTTCCAGAGACAGGGTGCTTGGTTACATATGTTATTACATTCTTGGACGAGTCAGAGACCCCTGTGAAATATTTAATGCTTTTCATGAAAATAAGCAGCTTGTTTCTCACTCCTCGGTCACTGTAAATGTACTTATTGTAGGGTAAAGTGTGTGCCCAAAAATGCACTGGCAAATTCATGACATCTCCCCCTTTTGCTGGGGCAGTCATAATGCTGCATTTGAGAATGAAATGCAGCTCTCCCAGCCTGAACCGGTTCTGACTGGCATAGATAGATGACTATATGGGGAGAATGTGGAGTTGGTCCTTTGTGCATGAAATCCCTCCCTGAATGTTTGGTCACCAAATGTTTGAATGTTGGTGTGTGATAGGAGGCTGGGGATAAAAGAAGACCCTTGCCCACCACCTTGTCTTGCTGCTAGAAACCCAATCTGCACATGTGAAGGCCTGGTGCTCGAGGAAGGGGACTGGAATTATGTACTAGCATCCTAAGAGCTCCACGGAACCTTGTGGTGAAGCTCTGCCTCTTCAGCGACCGAGAAAGAAATGACTGAGTCCCTCATTTGCTCTGATCCAGAAATAACAGCTGATTCTCTTCTCATGCCCAAAGGCACTGTTTACCTGGAATTCCTGGCCAGGCCTTCATTGACTATTACAGAAGTGGAAGCTTGTTTGGTGAAGACGACCTGTTGCTGCTTCACCCGTATTTCTCCATTTGGTAACACCTTGCTTCCATCTCCCCCATCTGGGAAGCTCCAGAGGCTCATGCTGCCCATTGTTGCCCGGCAGCATCACCGAACCTGCTTCCTGAAGAATCCAAGGTCGCTGGCTTCTCCCTGGTATGGTTCAGAGGAGGAATCACTTATCCCTTTTCCCTGAAGTCTCCTGATGCTGACCACATCATTGCAATTCTGCTCCTAAGCAGGTATGAACTGAGCATCTCCTCAAGAGTCAACTGCACCTCTGAAAACCCGGCACTGCTGGCTGGTGCATGTGTATTGGTGCATTATGGCTGAAGTTATTGGCAGTCTCTGAAGACTTCTGGACCCCCCCTGGAACCGTGCACCGCACCTGCACTGGGACAGGCCATTTGACTAACGGATTCCACATTCCTCCCTATGACACTGCTGATCCTCATATGTGAGTGCCCTCTTTGGATCCAAGGGTCTGCCACGCTTCAGAAATATTGGGACTGCAACTGTTGTACTTTTCACAAAGGAGACACCCTTCTGTGCAAAGAAAACACTTTTCTGCAAGCCTTGGTCCCATTGACTTCTTTTGAACTGCCTTATCCCACTGTTCTAACAAGATAGAAAAGGCTTTATTTACCTCTTCAATTCCTTTGAAAAACACTTTCCAGGACTTCAAAAAACTGGAAGGTATTGTTAAAAATGGTACACATCGATTTTACAGAGTTTTGCTTACCTGTGCATGTAATGATTTTTAACCTCTAACCCTGCTTACCTCCACAGAAGTGGACCACTCTACTTTCTTTTTAAAGATTTTACCACCCCCAAAGTACCTGAGAGGCCACTGGAGAACATGATCCAAGATGAATCTGGTACCCTGGATGACTCCTGATGCTAGAAGAAGCTCTTCCTCGTCACAGTACCTTTGGTGCCTTGTCAGGCGAAGTGGCAGAGTTTCTCAGTTTCACTCGATGATTCCCCTTGAGGATGTACGCCCCTTGGAAGAAGAAGCCACTGGCATGCTGAGTTCAAGAAGAAAAATGGAACCAAAGTCTTTCTGAAGTGCAGCAGTTTTGCTCTTCGCAGTGCTCTGATTGGTCGACGATTTCTCTGACTGTAGGAGTCGTGGGAAGATGAAACTTGCTGCGGCCTCCTCAATGGCTTGGCATATAAGAGTAAGACCCCTGGAGACCTTTGATGACTTCTGGCAGCAACGGGTGTAGAGGTCACTTTTGGTGTCGGGTTTCAGAATATCGCGGTTTTCCAACCTTTGGTTCTTCGGTGCTGCAGTTGCATCATGGACTTCTGGATGGCTTCTGGTGACCTGCACTCGGCCACTGGAGTGGACCAAGGACCCTCACCAAGTCTGGACCCTCGGGATGTCTTTATTGGATTCTGGTGGTGGGAAAGCCCCCAGCGGACCTTCCTCTGCACTCAGCGACCTTGGAACTTTGAAAGTGGGAAACAGTGGTCACTGATGTTGGTGATGTTTGGAACATTTGCAGTTCCAGGTGTCAAGTAGCACTATGCCAGTGTACCCCCTCTTCTAGGCGCTGCACTGCAACAGGCTTCCAGTGGTCACAAACGCTTCTCCGTATCCTGGGTGACACCACTGGATTTCTTTGACTCACGATGTCCCGTAATTCCTCTCCGGACGGCATGCATACAGGACTGGCTTCCAGGGTACCTCTGATGAAGAGCAGCAGGTTTCACGATGATCCCTCATAGCTCAGGGAGAGGTCTCCTATCCAGGTCCTCTCTTGGATCAGTCATTGGAGCGGCACAGCAGCCTTTGGATTTTTAATGAAGAGTAGCAGCCGCAATCTTCCTCGTCCAGCTGGACTCAAGGGACCAGCTTTGGTTTCGACTTCAGCTTCTGAACAAATTGGAGAGTGCATGGCCCCTAGTTATACACATTTGATCCCCATTCACTCAGGCTGAGCCAGGCTCAGTCAATCAAAACACGCAGAAGGGCATTCATGCATGCAGGCAGCCAATCAGGCTCACAGGCATTCATGCCATTCACTCCACCCAGACAAAGAATGTGGATTGGGATAAACACCCAGCCTTTCAGCACACTACACTGCATTCAGACCAGTTTCAGTCAGGGCTGTCTCAGGCAGTGTGTCTGTTAGGGAGAGTTTTTTTATTTCTGTGTCAATTCCCTTTAACCTTAGAGCATCCGAGCTCTTTTGCTGGACTCCAGGCCTTTTCATTTTTACTCTTGAGTGAGTGGGACATTTTCCTCACCCAATCATGTGTTTTTCCCGACTAGCATTTCGTGTTTCTTACTGTTTAATGGAGTCTGGTAAACTCCGTAGGCATCTGCTTATTGCAAGGTGACACACAGCACCTTTTGTGCAGTGCCACTGAGAAGTCCCTTGGACTTCTCTTAATGTTTGACAACATTTTCTTGGGTTAACTACTGTTCCCAAGAATAGTAAAATGACTTTTGTCTTACCTTTTCTGTTGTGGATCCAGCACATACCACCCTATGTGGAGTGCAGGTGCGTTACATAGTAACTCCTTTATCCCACTTCTCACTAACTAACGTGAATGGCTGGTGGCAGTGGTTTCTTTTATACTACCTTTGTGCTATTGATCTGCAGGCTGATTTCTCAGCTGCAGTACAACACCCAAGGGTGACCATTTTCCCAAAATGCCCCCTGTCTTCTTTTTCTGCCATTTCTTGTCAATTAGTTCCTTCTGGGCTTTTACTCTTTTGTTTGAACCAGGGTTTGAGTTCTTTGTGCATTTTGCCTTTGGCGGGCTTCAGCCCTGAATTCCGCCCATCATCCAGTGTGTCTGGAAAGGCAGGAAGTGATGGAGGGTCCCGAAACTTCCCTGTCCTTTGTCCCTAGGTGCGCCTGAGTGAAACCTGTTCTGAATGTCTGGCTGCCTGTCTGGGAGGACAGCCACCCTGCTCGGCGAATGACAGCCTAGGGCTGTGAATAAATGGGAACTTGCTTAAAAGGAAAGGTTTTTGAGAGATGAGGGAGGGTCGAACACTGGAGGACAAAATTCAAGTAATAAGACATGAACAGATGCCAGCAGCACACTCCTGGACCGTAAAGTGCCCAGTGAAGCCCTGCACCTTTGCCGACCCCGTTTTTGTTTAGACTGGGAAGACCTGCAATTGTCAAATATACTTCCTTGGGCTGGTGGGACCAACTAGCCCTGAGACAAGCTTCATTTTGGCACAAACCGACTTGCTGGGACTTTCCAAGGCTGCAGAATCCCAATGCCCATGGAACCCTGACCATCATTGAGTGCATTGTCTCCGGAAGTGCGACCAGAGGACCCTACCAGATGACCCTACAGAGGCAGGAAGTCTTCATCCAGAGTCCCCTCACCAGAGTCCAGGACCGAGGAAGAAAGTAACTTCTAACTGGAGCTGTTTGTTCTTCTTTGGAGCTAAGAAAAAGGCTCCAAAACCACAAAAGGCCACTGAATCAAGGAGAATCCATTGCTGCTGAGTCCCTCTTTTGAGTGCTGCCACAGAAGCCCGCCAGACATTCTCCATTTCATCACCACGACCAAGAACCAAGAACAAGGGTCTGCTACACTGCAACAGGAAGGCATCCAGCTGGAACCGATTCCTCAATTCTCGGGTACTGTGGGGATTGGGGTATATCTACCTTTTGCCAATTGTGGTGCTTCCTTGCTTGGGAGTACTATTTTAAAGCTTTTTCAGTTGACCTCAACTCATTTTCACTGACCTCCCAGCTTGTGCTTCTTCAAGATGGCTCCTCTTGAGCTTCTATGATTTTCTACTGAACTACTGACAATTTTAAAAACATTTTCTAAGAGAGCATCAGAACTTTGTACTGGCCCATTGACTTTGGCTGTCCTAGCTCCTTAAAGGCCCCCTTCTGAATCTATTGGCTTTGTCAGTGCTTGTTCCCTTACAGGTTTTAATTTTTGAACACTATTATTGCCGGGATAAAAGACTGCCTACATCCCTCTGGGAGAAGCTAACTGTTTTTCTACTTGCAAAGTATGTTCAGATCTGACTTTAACCTTTCCCTTCTTAACACTCAATATTGAAATTATCACAAATAAGTGTTATTACTGACCTCAAATGACGTCACTCTGTGCTGGAATATGTATAACACAAGAAAAGTTTACTCACCTACTTTATTGCTCTTGTTGAACTGAATCCTAACTTTGCTATTAATGTTGCTGATTTTTAAAGATTGTCTAATTATCCTTGTGTATATATGCATACATAGATATACTATAACTTTCAGTGTGTAAGTGTTTACTTGGATACCTGTATTTACTAATTTCATTGCCCATCTATACAGCTCACATGACCCATTTTAAGATAAGCCTGGCTGCTCAGTCACTCTACAAACTTGTGTAATACAGGCCTATATTAAAAGGTGGGTTACCTATCACCAAGAGATAAATCTTGTAAAGTCCCACACCAGTTGGACTCTACAAATTCTTACCTAACACTGGTGTCAAGTGGCAGGATTAGTGTAGAGTGGAATACATTGACTATTGGTTGTACTTGTGCCCAAATAAACCATCTACAAGGCTAGCTCCACCAAAAAGTAAAGTACATTTGTAACAGAAAAATGACAGAAATTGATCATTTTAATGAACAGTCCCATACTGCATTTACAATGGAACAAGGGGACTGAGTTTAAAGGGAAGAAAAAATGAGATGATTACAAATTTGTTACATCACCAAAATCCTGGAAGTAGGCCCATAACCCCCTACTTCCAACATTGATATGGAGGACATTGAAGAGAATGATAGTTCAGAATTTAGCTCCAATTTGCCAAATGGGTTAGAAGATGAGGAGGATCGTGAAGGGTTGAGGAACTCCCCTCTAGAGCCTTCTCCTGTACCTCAACAACCTCCTATCACGACCCCTGTGGGTCACAATGTAAGCCCAGAATATCTCTCACTTGAAAGAATGAGACTGGAGCTAGGGTTCAAGAAACGTGCAGTCCAGTCTGAGGACACATACAAGGAGAGAAGGATCAGAGAGAGGTGAATGCAGCATGAGTATGATATGAAAAAGATGTCCCTTGATTCTACTTCATTCACATGGTCTTCTTGGTCCACTAGTCCCAAGCGACATCGCCTATGAAAAGAGGCTGTAGTACGTATGTATGATCCTAAACTTGATCTGTTGGATTGGTTGAGTACATTTGAATTCACCTATGGTTTGCAGAATATTTGTGGGAATTATTTAGTTGCATGGATCATGTCTAGGCTCCCCCATAATGGTTGTGATGCTATTATGGAGTTGAATGCTAATGACAGGAATGATTATGAACTAGTCAAACAGGCATGTATAGCCAGGTTTGGGAAGACTCTTTCTCAATATCTTAAAAGAGTCAGAGACCATAAAAAGAAGGATGGTACCCCTTAGGCTACCTGGGCGTGTGAATGCCGGAAACACTTAGGTGGTTGGGTTATGGGTTACAAAGTGAACTCCTTTGAAGATATGAGAAATTTATTTTTACTAGAGAATATTTTTGATGCCTGATCTCCTGAGCTGAGACAGTCCCTGGCTCAGTCCAAGGAACTTGATCCCAAGAGGCTAGTTCAAGCTGCTCATTTATGGGAAGCCAATAGGGCCACTCAAAAGGATTCTGGGGCAACTCAGAAAATGGATGAGGGGGAAAAGCACAATAAATATAGTAAATAAAATTCTAATCCTCCACCACCTAAAGAGGGCCACAAAAACCATAAGGGTAATACCAAGGGAAACCATACAGGTCTAGTAAAACCTCAGGGGCCAGACCAGAGGGAGGTTACCAGAAACCCCCATTCCAGAAAAGCTTTTGGTAAATGTTTGGTTTGTGGGTCTGGTGACAATGTGAAAGGGGATCCCAGATGCAGGGGTAAACCTTCAGGGGTCCACACGATCTCCTTAACCTTCATTCCTGAGGATGAAGCTCCAATGTCAAGTGCTCACTTTCACCTACTAGCTGAAAACCCCATTGGAGTTCAAGCTAGTGTTAATTTAGTGTCCTTGGGTCTGTGGTAACAACAGAATATAAATGGGTATAATACCACACCTGACAACACAAAAGAATATTACAAGGTCAGTGTACTTGTAGATGGCCAGGAGACACCTGTCATCAGAGACACTGGGGCCAGCATTACAGTGGTTGGTTAACGTTTCTTTAAACCTGAGGATGTAGCTAAGGCACCCACAGGTCCCACTAAACCTTCTGGATTCCATATCCAAATGGTTCCCATTTTGCCAGCCCTTACCCAGTGAAATAACATGACTGTCAGAATTCCAGGGTACACAATAAGGTTTTCACATAAGGGCATTCATTGTAAAGGTCGTCCTTTTAGAAGTACATCTACAAGTACATGTTTGACACACTCTGGCAAAAGGAGGTACAGGGGTGGTGATTTGTAGGAGGTTGAAGTTGTATGGGTTTTGTTTTGAAACTGAGAAACTAAAGAAACTCCCTTAATGAAGTTCTCAGGAGGCCTCTGTTTCCCCAAAGCAAGATGGAGTCTCTCAGCAGCAGCAGTGATTGGAGGAGAGTGGCAGTGAGGTAGTTTGGATTTTCTATTTATTCTATTGCAGTTTTATAGCTCAGCAGAGTTTTGAAGTAAAGTTAGAAGAATTTCTAGTTTAGAGATTATTTATAGTTGAGATATTAAAAAACTTTGAAGCAGAGGAAGAAATATGTTGTTATGTGAGCTTAAGAAGCTGAAGAAGAAAGAAAGTCATGGACAGATGAAGCAAGATAAGTGCCAGTGAATTATAAGGAAAAAACTGAAATCTAAATCAGCAATTTATATTTTTGTATCTTTAATTTCATTTAAGCGTGTAGTTCACGGATACGTTAGAGTTAAAGTTTGTAACAAAAGAAAACAGTAAAGTTAGAAAGTCAAGTTGTTCGAGGCAGCAATGAAGCAGGCATTTTGTTTTCTGAAGAGTGCGCGTGTTTACTTGTGGTGCACGTGATTTTTCTGTGCGCGTTCATTTTGCTCGTGTTTACTAATTTTAACACTTTTAATAAGGCGTGCAGTCTAAGGTGGTCGTGTGCGCGGCGTGAAGTTAATCTACTAACTTTTCTTCTCAAACTCATGCTAATATAAATACTTACTAATAGTTATATTTTCAAATAATTTTCTCGCTCGTCGCGTTGCGTTTTGATTTCGAGCGGTTTAGAGAAAATAACCTACAAGCCTTGCTTGGAAGCGTTCGCAGAAGTCGATCTGCCGCGTATTCCGTCGAGTTTTTTCAACAACGGTTAGTCTTCCATGCAGCCTTTTCTACAAGACCGCCTCACGGAGCAGTTTTCTGTGGAGTTGCAGAATGTATTAAATTCATAAAAAGACGGAACTTAAGAGAGAAGGCAACTGAATTCGGAGGAGGTTTTAAAGCAAGCAAATCTCCTGAACTAAAAAAAAAAAAAATACATAAATCATTTGTAAATATTCCGGCGCCAGTAAAAGCAGGAAGTTAGCAATGCTGAGAGCAGGTAAAGTAGTTCAAAAATTAACTCATAGAATTAAGCAATAAAGATACTTGGAAGCTTTCACAGTAAAGAGATTGACTATTACTAAGTTTCTTTTAAGCTCTCATTGACTTAAAGGAATGGTTCGGTAAAAAAATGTTATTGCCCCTACGGGTCGGCCATGTGTTTTTAAGTCTAAGTCGCTCGATTTTAGAAAAATTTCCTATGGACCTTAGCCGCGTTTTCGTCCATTAAACGCACGCAAAAACAGGCATCAGGGAGCTGCCATTTTGTGATAATCCTATCACTTGCCGCATCGCCCTGGCTGACCTGCTTTTGCGGCACTAAATCATATCCCCCGCCCCTGAGCCTGACATTATCAAAACATTCACATTCCCCGCCTCTCTCCGTGACGTTACTGCGCTGCGTAGGCAAACGCGCCCAGTCGTCTTCTACGCGACTTCACACAGAACCCAGAAACCAACACAGATCAACTCACAACACAGCGCGCCACAATTCGGAATATGAAACTATACTTTAAAATCAAACAGCAACACGGTACATTTGGTAAAGTACATTTATTTGACATTAAATGTTTATAGAATATTCAGCAATTACCAAATTAACTCGGAATGCCATTTATTTTCTTTTATCTCTATCCGCAAAAACTGTTCCGTTTTATCGTGAGTCACGCGCTGTTCCTTTATGGTACACAGGGTGTAGGTTTTTGTTAAAAGAAGCACTTTGGTCGCACGGTGAACCACAAGGCTGTTCCATCAACTAGGCACTAGGCCAGCGTAAAGGTTGATATGTTGCCTCTAGCCACTAGTACTGTGTAAGGGCATATGGGCCCTTGGCGATCGTCCCATAAGATCGTCAAAGTGGTGCAGTTGTTGACAAGAAGCTGCAGCTGGCGGTTGAAGAAGCCGTCTGCCGGGGTCTGAAACTGGTGGCAGTAGCAGTAGGGTAGGATATACCTGTTTTGAAAACATAAAAATGATAATTAGTCTTGCCAGCCGATCGTTATTAATATTATTCATTTTATTTATTACGGCCGATCTGAAACTATTTGCTTGCAAGGATAGTGCAATGGAGTATGTTCGGCTCTAAAATCAATGCGAAAAGTAACGAAATAAATCGAAGTTAGCACACAATGAGAAACGACTGTTTGTCTACGTGCGTGTGGAATGTGGACCTGCATGCCCATGTGCCCGCTACAAGGACGATCCCACAAACGTTTTCCTAGCTCTTCATTCATTCATTTATTGCTGCATCCATTCATTAATTCTTCGTTCCGGTATAAAAGCGTCTGAAGAGTTACTTACATTATATTTGCAATTTCCATTGTGTCTCTGCGTAATGCAGTCCGTAAATCCCGCTGTGCTCTTGACAACGATTTTTCGTATACTGAACTAACATGAAACTCGGTCTAGTTTCAGAATTTTCTGCCTAATCGTCTCTTACGTTATTGCACCCCCCCTTCAAATGAAGTTCTTTCGGCATGGTCCCTGTCTCTCAAGGTCAAAAAACAATAGAACCTTATACTGCCAGTGCGAGTTGTGGGCCTCTTCAGGCCGCGAGCTGAAAATCAAAGCCGCTGACCTTCACTAGAAATGAGCATACATTCTTTCTTTGCAACATCCCGTAGTAAAGCCATCTGTGAGAACTTGAAGTTTCGAATCCATCTATGTACTGCGCCTCAATGTGCAAATGCAAACTGGCTTCTCTCCCATCTGCAACAGCTCGCTTCGCGTGTTCTAAGGCCCCCAATTTTGTCCTCGTTGTCTGCGAGCTTTCCAGCCCCATAGAACCATAACTATGGAGACATTTAATTTTTGGGGGAAGGTCAGGGAAAGTATAAAGTACCCGAGGAGTTGAGTTGAAAGTGAGATTTATTGTTTGTTTGTTTTATTATTTGCAATACGCAAGCCTCCCCTTGGTTAACAGTGCGCAGCATTTACATGAGATTGCGAAAATTAGTTACATCAACAAAAATATATGCATAGACAAGGTCAGTAATATGAGGTGAATAGAGAGAGAATTCAAAGATGACACCCAGGTTGTTCGCCACCCAGGATGTTGAAGGTAGGGGCTAGGGTTAGTATACTTTGTATGTACACTGTACAATAACATTTATTTACATAAAGACAATCGTATTACAATTATTTAAACCGGGATTTGTACTTCACAACCAGCTCTCCTTTGGGTGGACATGGCACAGTGGCAATGTTTGATGGCAATGGATCAGCGCTCTGCACAGAAACGTTCAAAATTCCATATCTGTGCTTCTCTAATACAGCAACAATAAGGCTTTTGACAAAGTCGAACTCCATTTCCTCATAGACTGGTACTTCTTTTTGAAAAGGCCTTAGTGTAGCGAGGCATCCTTACATTACCCGTAGTCCTAGATTGTTCATGACCAAGATTCTCATTATGGGCAAAGACGGCAAGTAGAGTCCTATGTTTCATGTCCTGTATGCTGAAATGCAAGCGCTTTGGCCTGTACTTTAGGCACATATTGTGGAACACCTCCAAACCTCCTGTGTGACAGAATTCTGTCAGTCCCCTCAAATCTCTTAATAGAGTTTTATCGAAAACAATCTTCTCAATGGCTTTGTGCATTGGTGAAGATGGAATCAACCACTTCTTCTTCCGTGCCTCCACTGGGGATAAAGGGCAATGTTCGCATTGGTGGAAATGTAGGTTTTTCTGACCAGCGGTGCACGCTGGTACAGTGGTGTATCAGTGACTTCCATTTTTCAAGTAGTATTTCCACTGACCCTTCACAAGTTTTGGAGCTCCACCAAAGATGGTTGCTGATAGACTGGGACCACTCTGAAATACTTTCCAAACCTTTGTTTTTCCCTGCAGCCAAGATTTTCTTATTGATTGATTTAGCAATTTGCCATACGTCAAATTGATGTTTAATATGTGGGAACTGCTCTCTCATTGTCTTGGCAATTGAAACGTGTCTGTCCGTGGCTATGAGGTCGATGTGCATTCCCCTCGATTGTAGATATTCCACTGATTTTATAAATCCTAGTTTCTCCATGGCCACTGAGGATGTACATTGTGTTACCTGCACGACCACCAAACTCACAATTTTCTTTCTATCCATGTCCTGAAAGTGGTAGGTGCAGTACTTGGCAGAAAATCCAGGGCTGTTGCACTGTCCGTCGCCGGCTAGCCTGAATCGTTTGCCTTCGAATGTACTTGCTACAGACAATTGTTCAATTTTCCAAGCATCACTAATGGCCGGAAACAGATAATCATGTTGGTATTTGTAGTACTGCGTTTTTTAAATGAAATGGAGTCCCAAAACTGAAAGAAAGACTCTAACTTTCTAAAACTGGACCCACTAAAAAGTGATGCAGCTGCACACAGTAGATTGCCTGCTGGCAGTTTCCCCAGCATCGGATGTGCAGACCATGAGAACGTATGATTTAATCTACAGGCGGCATTTATTTTGACGTTACTGCCTTTTTTTTGACGAGTGACATGAATCAATGGCTTCCCACATACTTTCCCTCTAACGGAATGCCCACATTTCAGCATACTTATAATATTCATCAAACAACTGTCGAATACTATGTATTTGCCCTCTTTCATTAGACTGTCATCCGGCGTCAAAGTTGTTTCGGCCTGTGACGTTGAGGACATATCACCACATTTGAAAGAAATATCGCTGCTATCAAGTTCTGATGCGTCAGTGAATGCTGCTGCTGGTTCATTCTATGTCATTTCAACATCTGCTACTTCAACATTGATGGGAGAACACAACAATGTCGACAGCTTTTTTGGTGGCAATTTTTTGGCGGGTGTAGATTGTGTGAATTGATCTGCGACTACTTCAAAGCTATCTTCAATACATCCAGTATCATGTTGTTGTGGTGGTGCGGTCGCACTGTAGCAATGGTCCAATGCAACTTTGCTGGATTCTCCGGACCCATTCATTTCATGTTCTGGCCATTGGACATGAGCATCTCGAGTCTTAACACACTGCGTCTGAATTAATAGTTTCCATCATAGTGTAAATGGTCTGGCAAGCAACATCTCTCATTCGCTTCACTGTCTATGTATGTATAGTCCGGACACCCACGGGTAACTAGAGGACAGATTGGAAAAGGGATGTTCAGTTTAAACACAAGATAAAGTATAGTACAATTGACTGGAAAAAAACATAAAATAGTCCCCAGCGCAAAAAAAATTCGAAAGTTATGAACTGTTTGTTCTTAACCTTATTTTTGTTTCTTTTCTTTGCAACTGTTTTGACTCGACCTTCAACATCTGCACGCTGTAGCTCCGATTAGTTTCCGCATCTCTTCCCTTCCTGTTGCGCTGCAACGACTATATTTTCTGTGTCCGCATAGACAGCACGGAATGAGGCTCCATCGACTCCCTGAAACATAGTACTTTCATTACTGTGTATCAAAATATTGTTAGCATAAAACACACGTGAGGACGAACACACAGGTACATCTCAATAGCCAAACACGATTTAAACATTGTGTGAAACAATCAAATGACAAGTATTCGAGCTCTGATGACCTAGTTCGATGGAGCTGTCAGTATCCATAACTCTGGCTCTGCATGGACTGCCACGAATGATTGTATTGAAGAGGCTACATCAGCAACTCCCTGAAACACAGTACTTGCGTTAGTATGGTTTTCAATATTGTAAACATACACACACTTGCAGTCGACGGCACAGGTACATCTAAAGAGATAACCACAAATTATGCTTTGTCTAAAAGAATCAAGGAATATTTAAATATGATCAGATTTAATCGACTTATTTGTCCGATTTCTTTACATCTGCACCATCTAAATGGGATGTTGTGATTGTAGTGGAAACTCCATCGTCTCCCTGAAACACAGTACTTGCGTTAATGGGGAAGAAAGTATTGCAAATGGAATCACGTTATATGATCATGCTCGATGGAGCTGTCAGTATCCATACCTCGTGCTGCTGAAGGACATCTAGGGATGTTGTAAATGTAGTGCACACTTCCGAAAGCTGTTGCGCCGATTCGTATCCGCATGGTCCCGCTTCCACTTCACCTGGAATTACTTGATTGTCAGGCTCCGCATCAAGTGCGGGTGTTGACGCTTCAACAACTGCCTGAAACATAGTATTTGCATTAGTAAAGATTACAATATTGAAAACATAACACACACTTGGGGTCGACCGCATAGGTACATATCAATGGCTAACCAAGAATGAAACATGGTGTAGAACAAACGACAAGTGTTCCGTCCTGATGATCACGTTCGATGGAGCTGTCAGTATCCATACCTCGTGCTGCTGAAGAACATCTGGAGCTGTTGTCAATGTGGTGGACGCTTCAGCATCTCCCTGAAAGACAGTACTTGCATTAGTATAGATAACACTAATTATAACTGAAAACAAACACCAGGGGATGACGAATAAGGTGTATATCAATTGGAAAGCACTAACCAAACAATTGGTAAAATAATCACACGATACATAAAAACTATTACTTGACATGCATAAAACAAGTCTGTAGCGGAATAGCCAAGTAAGATTACCTGACACGCGCTAGAAGTGGTTGATAACTGCGAGCACGTCATGGAAGTAGAATGTTCTTGCTTCAGATCCAAGGGATAGTCAAGCAGTTGTAAAGGTAAATTATTGTTTGATAATGAAATGCCAATATTTAAAATTGCCATGTAAGGAGACAGAATACTTGAGTAATGCTATTGAAAATGCGCAATATAGCACAGTTCCCTGTGCCCATATATAGATTTCGTTTGTGGGTTATGAAATCAAAAAATAATATATTGATAAATGTCATTATTCTAAAAACTATACACTCATATCAATGTCGAAAGTATTACAAATTGGAAACAACACCTAAAATATCAATTAATCCATTCGGCTACCTACACACTACCGCAAGGCCTGCAGCTAAAAACGGACACTTGACTCACCAGTGGCGGAATGTGGACGAATAGAGTGGGAATAGCGTTTGCGAGCAATTTTCGTGTCGTTCGCCGTTTATTCTTCTTTGTTACCCAAGATGTGGCATACATGTTCGAGGAAAAGTGCCGGGTGCAGATGCGGAATCGATCACCCCTCTTGTCCTGTGATACTTCTTGGACTCTACTTTCAAGCTCATCCAGTGGATATCCGCAATGTCTGACCCATTCTCTTATTCGATCAACAGTTTTCAGGAATACATGCATTGTAGTGCCTTCAGATTTAGCATGGGTCTTCGAAGGGCAACCGCTAATCGAACAGGCAGGCATTGTTGAAAATTCTGAAAAGTAAATATCAAGATTATTATAAAACCTTGATGAATAGAAATGTCATAAAAAAGTAAATGAACCATACCATGTTCAATGCAAGGTTTGTTTTGGTCGCCAGAACTATACCAGTTAATCATGTGCGGCTTAGTACTTGCATAAGTTACAGACATTTTTTAAATGATGTGACTAAACTCTGAACATGTGACTCGCCCCTTGGATGTTCTGTCTTGCACGAAAAGGAAACATGCTTACATTATAGACTGGACCCCCGAAGGATGCAATTCGATGACAATTGACACAGATGAAAATAAATAGATATATTGATAGCATAACAATTGAAACTCAAGTCAATAGCAATGAGACCAATGACCATAACACTATTGGGTACTGTAATTGCAAATAGATAGAAATGTAAAAATGAGCGAAATATGACTAGGATACATGGCCTTACCTTGACCAACAAACAGTTGGATTCAGCAGGCCGAGCAGTATGTTGCAGGAGAACAGGTAGATGGCCACAGGTAGCATACTGACGAATTTGCTTGAAGCGGTCACAGATAGCACGACGACGAGCAGATTAGCATAGATCTCAGTGCTTCTCAGGTAGAAGGTTCAGGAGTTGACTTGCAAAGCACAAAGATGTTCTCATGAGACATATCAAGTGGTTTATAAAGTATTAGAAACAGGGGTGTGTTTGTGAATGAATGACGTGTGTATGTCGTGGTATTATGTGGTTTGCAGGGGGGCGGCCTACCTCAGGGGAGGCCTGCCTGGAAACACGGGGTCTGAGGAGGCCATGTGAGCAATGGCCCCTGGGCGTGGGATACCTT
Organism: Ambystoma mexicanum; assembly: GCF_040938575.1. Classification (NCBI taxonomy): domain Eukaryota; kingdom Metazoa; phylum Chordata; class Amphibia; order Caudata; family Ambystomatidae; genus Ambystoma; species Ambystoma mexicanum. Next base: position 1,305,842,702 of record NC_090932.1, read on the forward strand.
TTGAAGTGTACATGCTGTTTGGCACCTTGGCCGTTTGCGCCCATGACAGCCCCCCATGCCAGCGCTCATCCCCGGGAGCGAACCGCCTTTGGTAGAGGGGGGTGGGATGGATGGGCCTGGGGCGTGCAGATAAGGCACAGTAAGACTGCTGAATGGAGACACACTTATGTGGATTGCAGGAGGGCAGTCTGCCTCAGGGGAGGCCTGCCTGGAGACACGGGGACTGAGGAGGCCATGTGAGCGATGGCCCCTGGGCGTGGTATACCTTTTGAAGTGTACATGCTGTTTGGCACCTTGGCCGTTTGCGCCCGTGACAGCCCCCCATGCCAGCGCTCATCCCCGGGTGCGAACCGCCTTTGATAGAGGGGGGTGGGATGGATGGGCCAGGGGCGTGCAGATAAGGCACAGGAAGACTGCTGAATGGAGACCCACTTATGTGGATTGCAGGGGAGCGGCCTGGCTCAGGGGAGGCCTGCCTGGAGACACAGGGTTTGAGGAGACCAAGTGAGCGATGGCCCCTGGGCGTGGGATACCTTTTGAAGTGTACATGCTGTTTGGCACCTTGGCCGTTTGCGCCCGTGACAGCCCCCCATGCCAGCGCTCATCCCCGGGTGCGAACCGCCTTTGATAGAGGGGGGTGGGATGGATGGGCCTGGGGCATGCAGATAAGGCACAGGAAGACTGCTGAATGGAGACACTCTTATGTGGATTGCAGGGGAGCGGCCTGCCTCAGGGGAGGCCTGCCTGGAGACACAGGGTCTGAGGAGGCCATGTGAGCGATGGCCCCTGGGCGTGGGATACCTTTTGAAGTGTGCATGCTGTTTGGCACCTTGGCCGTTTGCGCCCGTGACAGCCCCCCATGGCAGCGCTCATCCCCGGGTGCGAACCACCTTTGATAGAGGTGGGTGGGATGGATGGGCATGCAGGCAAGTGTGTGGGAGCGAGGGGCCATCAGGCCCCTCTCATCCTTTACTTCTCAGTAGAAACTCGGACCAAGTGCCTCCAGTAGTGGGTTCGCCCCTTGCCCTTATGTGATGTTAACTTTGGTTGACATTTGCGTAGATGGGACCACTGAGCAGGACACGGGGCATCCATTTTTGTACCCCCTTTCCACTCCATCTTGGTGACCAGGCCTCACTGCACAGAGCACATGGCCCCCACCCTCGTTCCCACTCTGACTGGAAAACTCCAGAGATATTTGCAACAGCTGATAAATGTAACACATCACATCACTATCCTGCATGTGAATCAGCCTGAACTAAGCACATAGCTCGTTCATCTCAACAAACGTGTCCTTGCCCACGCACCCTCACCAGTGGAAACTTACTGCCATTCTGACCCTGTGTCCCTGCAAGGTATTCTCTTCATGTGCCAGACCACTGACCACGCCATGATGCCCACCTAGCAGATCCCCAACTAACATTAGACCCCCACTGCAGTATATCGTTGCCTATCAATAACAAATGCCACATACTGGAGATTCTTGTGAGCACAGACCCACACTTCAAACAGTGTATTATAGTGGTCAAGACCCTAAACCTAGGGCCTGTATAATCCAATGTTGATTGATAGTATAGATATATGTGTGACTTTTATAGAGACATAACCGACTGAAAGACTTTGAACAAGTGTTATTTAGTGCATGCATTATTGAGAATATATTATGTTAGCTTAGATAGTGACCACCCTGCTTCACAGCGACCTGACTTTCACCCATTCAGAGCACAGATGTTTGACATCCATCCTTGAATGGAGAAACACTTGATTAATTTAAAAAATCAAAACAACCGTTGTTTATATGTGGTGTTTTATTTTGAATCTTATTTTGATGACACAAAAATACAAGACTTAACACATTGTACAGGTCAGCTTGCAGCACAGCGAGAGAAAATCCCCTGTACTGACCGCTGTCACTCAGGAACGTTTCTCTTATGGCACGAAGGGCACAGGCAGGTGTTACTCTTCGAACGCGGTGTCCAAGCCTCCCGTGAAGCCACCATGTAAAGGAACGATAGGCCACCAGCCGGTACCACCTGTGAAAAAGAATGATACAAACTGTTTTTAAATAAACAAGATAAGTTTAATAAACGTTTGTTGTCAATGACACTTCTTGTAACTAATGGCATTCTGCCCGGACAAATGCTATCTAGACACTGCACACTATTGAACGACTTTCATGCGTTACAATGATATTTATATGTAATTTTGGATATAGTAGAAGACCATGAAATAGGAGTGGCATGACAAGCAGAGTATACTTACTCGTTACTTGGATTACGAGGACGAACAGTTGCGCGAAGTTCGTGCATAAGCACCATCATTATCCTCAACACGGAACGTGTGAGGCAGGCTGCCCTGAAGTCTGGCAGCTGGGTGATGCATTGCAGTCGTGGCTCGCCTTCCGAAATGCAGGCCACGCATCCCGAGTTTTCACAGCAGCAACAGTTCTCCTCCTCGGTTGGCATTAGCTCGCACCGATTGCATGTGCACCAGGTGGAAACAGCGTCCATGCGACTGGGTCCAGGCTCTTCAGCTGTTGAATCGTCCTCCCAACTGCCGTCCGAAGCCCCATCGTTTTCGCATGTTTCCCTTTCCAGTAGTTCCTCCTTGGTATACTTGGGCTCGTACATGTAGGGCATTATTGTAGCCATTGGAGGTCATTACGACCAAGGCGGTAAGGGTTAACGCCGTCGTTAACCCTTAATGCCTGATTCCAATTTTAACGGCTGCTTTTAGCAGACGTTAAAATCCATGGCGCTAAACCGCCTTGGTGCTAATTACGGCACCGTAATTTACGCTGCCGTAATTAGCGCCTTCCCCACTCCCATTATGCCCTATGGGGCAAAAATGCGGATGGGGAAGGGTAAATGGGAAATCAGGATTTATCGCCCCACTCACCTTGGAATGGGGCGGTAAATCCGCCATCCACCATGGTGTAAACATAGTTTACACCATGGTGGTAAAGTTGGTGTACTTACCGCCTGGGTCGTAATGACCTCCATTGTGTGTTAAACAAACTAAAATAATTCATAGCGGTGATACTAATATCTGTTCACACGGGCTACAAGCAACGAAGGTAGCTGACCAGAGCACAGAAACGAGTCACAGAATACTCAAAGTAACACAGAGAGAGGATCGGAATCGAAAGTCTGCTGCTGTGCATTGTGAAACGGTCTGTTTATACTTATTGAGGAAAGAGGTGTCCTGCCATTTCCATGGCGACACGTCATTAGCTGAAGCGCAGCGAGTATTGATACGAGACGTGCTTTGGCGTTGTGAAATGGGCGGTACGCGTCTGCTGATGACAGGCTATGGGGCAGGGGATATGATTTAGTGCCGCAAAAGCAGGTCAGCCAGGGCCATGGGGGAAATGATAGGATTATCACAAAATGGCAGCTCTCTGATGCCTGTTTTCGCGTGCGTTTAATGGACGAAAACTCGGGTAAGGTCCATAGGAAGTTTTTCTAAAATTGAGCGACTTAGGCTTAAAAACACATGGTCGACCCGTAGCGGCAATACCATTTTTTTACCGAACCATTCCTTTAAGGAAAAGCCTAAAAGGAGAGCCAGGAGCTGAGTAAAGAGAAGCTGCAGGTCAACAAGGTCTTCTTCATCAACAGTTCTCAAGTTGTTTCTAAGACTTTCCAGAAACAACATCAGAAGATAAAGGGAGCCTATTAGCTTAACAGCATAGGCTGCAGGTATTGGAGGGACTTTACGGGCAAAAAGATAAGGTAAGAGTGAGCTAGTTGACAAGATTTAAGTAATAGATTCATTGTGATTGCTTTTAGATCCTCACAGTATCTGACTCAAGAGAAAAGACAGAGTCAAGATTAGCAGTCCATGATGAAAGCAGAAGCTGAGGAAGCTGTGAAGATCTCTGTTTGTTATTTTATCCAAATTCTCCTTTCCCCTTGGGTTTGCCCTTTAGGTAGTTATTTCAGCCAAGAGACTATAGGGCGGGCATACTTGGGGGCGTCTGGTGGGCCAGCATCACTCCTACAGGAAGTCTCTACTGGACCTTCCCAGGCTCTTTGCAATGCCCTTGCCTCTCACTTCATTTAAAAAACCCAGGACATCCTGTCCACCCTCTCCACCCACAGCCCTCCTCTTCCCTCTCCATCTGTGCTTGCTGACACTCCTTTAGCCACCCTCCCACCATCCTTCTCGTCCTTTCCTCTTTTCACCCCTGATGAGGTTGCTAGACAAGTCCGATCTATGAAAGCCTCTTCAAAACAGGTTCATCCCTGTTCCTCTAAAACCATCAAGGACCACATTGACACCCTCGCTCTGGCCCTTGCTGATTTTTGCAACCACTCCATTGCCTCTGGATCCTTCCCCTCCCCTCTGAAGCACATCTTTGTGCATTCTCTTCTCAAGAAAACCACAGCTGATCCTTCTTGTCCCGCTATCGCCCAATTTCCATTACTCCCTTTCTTGGCAAACTCCTGGAAAAGTTGGCCATATCTCAGCTTAACCTTCATTCCAATTCTTTTGGCTGTCTCCATGACCACCAGTCTGTCTTCAGAACTGCCAGAAGCACGGAAACTGCTCTCCTGAACATCCGTGAAGATCTGCTCTCCAACCTTGACTCTAACATTCCCTCCGTCCTCATCCTCCTCGATCTCTCTTCTGCCTTCGACACGGTCAACCATACCATCCTGCTCAACCGTCTCCATGAAAACCTGGGTATCACTGATCAGGCTCTGGCCTGGCTGACATCTTTCCTCTCAGATCGACCCTCCCAGGTCCAACTTGGGTCCTTCCTTTCATCTATCTTCCTCTCTACCTGTGGTGTTCCCCAGGGTCTAACCTCTCGCCCTGGCTTTTCAACCAATACCTGGCAAATGTCACCCACTGCATTGCCATTTTCTGCTCGAATTTCCAGTGCTAGGCTGACGACACTCAACTCATTTTCAGGCTGCCCTCTGCCACCTCCTCTCCCATCTCTGATTGCCTAACTGCCATTCAAGATTGGTGTGCCGCCAATGATCTTTGCCTGAATGCCAACAAGACGGAGATCCTCCTCATCGGCACACCTTCACCATCCTTTCCCCTCACTCTCTGGCCGGCCTCCCTTGGCCCTCCTCCTACCCCCACCTGCGAGGCTAAGAACCTCAGGGTCATCTTTGACTCCTCCCTTTCCTTCTCCGCCCACATCTCTGAGGTCTCTAAAATGTCAAATTTCCGCCTGCACCTCCTCAGTGGTACTCTGCCTTTCCTCTCCTTCCCCCAGAAGCTCATGGTATACCAAGCTCTGGTTCTCTCTAGCTTGGACTATTGTAACAGCCTCTTTCTAAATCTACCTGCCTCTACTCTCCGCCCTCTGCAACTAATCCAGAACAGGACTGCGAGACTTTTCCTTGGCCTCAAGCCCTGGGATCGTATCTCTCCAGCTCTGAAGTCTCTCTACTGGCTCCCAGTGGATGCAAGGATTAAATTCAAAACCCTCTGCATTGTCCACAAGGCTTTCTGGGGCCTGGGTCCAAAATACCTTCAGCTATCCCTCCGCAAATACCTCCCCTCTCCAGCTCTTCGCTCCTCTACCTCCAACTCCCTCAGGGTCAGTTGTTTTTCTGAGAAATGAGCTGGGGGTAGATCTCTGTCTTCGGCTGGGGCCTCCCTCTGGAACAGCCTCCCTGCCACTCTAAAACTTGAGGAGAACCATCTCTGGTTCCAGAAGCACCTCAAGACCTTCCTCTTTTCTTCTGCCTTCGCTCCCCCTCTCCCCTGCTGATCTGTTCTCTCTTGGCACCATGCACCTGGCTACCCTCCGTCCTTTGGGCCCAGGTACCTGCTCATCCTGCCACCCTCCCGCACTGCCTTCGGGCCACCCCTTGCACTGGGGTCTGTATCTGTACCCATACAGCCTCCCCCTTTTTCTTCCTGCACTTATCAGACCTACCCTGTCTGCTGCCTTAAACCTAGCACTTGCAAATTGCTGGCTGCATTACCACTGTTTGTTGCCTTTATTATTTATTTATTGTTATTTATCTGTTTCTCCTTGGCTTCGCACTTTCCACCTCTCCCCCTTCCATGCACTTTTCCCCTCCCCCCTCTCCCATGCATTTGCGCGTTCTCAATGTCACTGGGCCTAGTAAGATCGCTGTTTTGTTCTCCCCTGTTCCCCTCCCTTGCCTTCTCGCGCTCTGAAACACTTGTGTAGGAGCGCGATAGAAATAAAATATCAATCAATCAAAAAAAAACTGACATGTACAATCCGAAGTACCTGGAAGAGTCCTGTTGGGTAATGACTTAAAAACTCTTGGATTACTCTCCAGTACACCCAGGCCTCCCAGCAAAATGAAACAGGAGCTGACAAGATTGGCAAGAGAGGCAACCTTGAGAGACTCTCAGTTTGAGATCTGTTAGGTCCCGCTTTCGGCGGCACTCATATTGGCGTAGATGGTGTTTTCTACATCGCACATCTGCAGTCTCACTCAACATGGCGCCAGCTCCTCTCTGTGTTGCTTCAGTTGTGGTCTCATCTCCGGGCGCTATCATGCCCACCCCTCTATCAGCAGTGCTCCTGCGCGATGGAAGGCTATGTATAGGTGGTTGTCATTAACAACGTTGTGTTGCTTCGTTTCAAGCAAGACGCTCGTAAATTCGCTCACCTGCTTGTCTACCCAAGCCTGTTTATTTTCTGTCTTGCATGCCCTCTCTCACTTATTCTGGCTTCTCTACTTACCCTCTGATAGGATGCCTTCTTTTCAATCAAGAACCCAGACACTGTGTGGAGTTCAATCCCAATCTCCTGTGGAGAGCAAATGACTGCATTCTAGGGGGTAAACATTTTAACCGCTGCTCAAATGTTTACTTTCACTTTCTGACTTCTGTCTTTGGTCATCTCATTCTCTCCCTTATTCCTGACTTCAGTACTCTGGCGTGAGGATTCCTCCTGTTCGAACTGTTGAAACACCTTCGGATTCTGAAGTTCATCGGAGCCGGATGGAATACCCCGACACTGACCAGACCGGCAGGGTTTTTTCCCCCCTGAGGTTCCTGGTCCCGCCCCAATTTCTCTTGGGGGGAACAGGAGGTTTGGGGCAATTTCTCTTTATCAACGCAAACATTTACGCATCTGCCATGTCAGTAATTTTGTCTTGTAATAACAGAAAGGAATACCCAAAATGTGATACACAAGAAAGGAAAATGACTCCGCTTTGCTTTCATGGAGCAGCGGATGCAGCAATTAGTAGCAGCTGTACAGAATCTAACCCTGCAGACCTTAAAACAAGAGAACTTGGCACTCAGACAACAAGTGGGGCGAACCCCAGGAGTAGAGGAACTGCCCGCGGGCCCTTTGCCAGGAGGAAAGTATGAAGGCAATACGCATAAACTAAAGGACTTTCTAGATCAGAGTATCGTCCAATTCATCTTCAAAGCAGCATACTTCCCAACTGACAGAGACAAGGTTGGGCATTTGATTCCCCATTTCACAGGTGCAGCACTCGCCTGGGCCACCCCACTAGTTACAACAAACAACCCCATACTGTATTTCTATCCTGCATTTATAAACAGTCTCCGATCCATGTTTGGCCGCCAGGAAATTACTGTATCTACCCAGGAACAGCTACTGGACTTTAAACAAGCGTCTATGGATCTGCTTACTTATATCACCCAATTTAAACAAATGGCAGCCTGTGCAGCTTGGCTGGATGATGCCTTGATCACCATATTTAGACAAGGTCTCTCAGAGGATTTGAAGGACGAAATTTCTAGGATTCCCCGAGCTAACAATCTGGCTGAAATTATCATGATTACCATGCAGATGGATTACCGACTGCAAGCACGTCGTTTGGAGTGTTGCAAGGGGAGTGTCAGATACCAGATTTGCCCTCGTAGTGTAGCCGATGAATTCTTCTTCCCAATGTACCCCTCTGGTTTTGACTAGAAAGAACCAGAGCGATCTATTGGAGAAAAGAATGGATGCCGATGGAAATCCTGGAGTCTCCGTGGAACAACTCGGGTTGAAATGCGGGATGTCAAGGAGACTTGGATAAGGGTATCATGCAGCAATTCGGAACCAAACCTGCATAGGTGAGATAACAACACACCACAACCACAAGATTTGTAAAATGTGATACCGAAGATATACCATGCAATGCAAAAAGGAAGGTTTTGTAATAACAACTGCCAGTAACAATAAGACAAAAGACCACCCCCCTCCTTCTACCCAGTCTTATCAGAAAAAGGTTAACCGCTTACCGGTGTTTGTGTCCTAGGAGAAGGATAGTATTCGCAGGCGGAATCCAAGCAATCCACAAGAAGCAGTCCAAGACTATCCCGACGGCACGAGGACGCCTAATAACACCCTGACCCGACGGCACGAGGACGCTAGTACACACAGGAAGTCTCTAGTCCGTGTACCACTACTACAGTTCAAAGTTCCAGAAATCCCAAGAACAAAATACTGAAGAGGATGAGGTCTGACCTGAAGAAAACGAGGTATCCAATGGAGGAGGCAAGAGAGGTCCAATAGCAATCCGAGATCAAGAAACCAGACGAGGCAATTCCAGGCAAGGCGACAAGAAAAAGGCAATCCAATAAACAGTCCGCGTCGAGGAGCCAAGGTGATCAATCACTGTGGAGGAAAGAACAGGGTAACAAGGACAGGAACGGGGAGAACAAGAACCAGATATGGGTAAACAGAATTCCAAACGCCACTAATCTGTGATCAGAAGCACCGAACCAGTAGGAGGAGGTGCTAATAAGGAAGCAATTCACGTGACAATCCGGCGCACTACTCGACGTGGTCCGAGGGAGGAGTAAAGTGGACGCCAGCGTTGCCATGCCAATTTCCAGGTACCAGGTTTCGCCTTCCTTAAAGGGAAACGAGCCCGTGGTTTAGCGAGGAACGAGTGCCCATACATAACAGTATCCTCCCGCAAAGGGGACCTCACCCCCCGAGAGGACCAGAAACGGGCCATAAGGACAGGGGCATGAATGTTTTCAGTTGGTTCCCATGTGCGGTCCTCTGGACCATAGCCCTTCCAATCGACCAAGTACAAACGCCGTCCCCTGCACACTTTGGTATCCAGGATAGCAGCCACCTCGTATTCGTCGAACCCCTGTACTCTGACAGGAGACGGGTGTAAAGGCAGTTTGGTCAATGGGTGACAAGGTTTTACCAAGGATACATGAAACACCGGATGTATCCTCCAGGTAGGAGGGAGAGCTAGACGGAGCAATGCAGGATTTATGACTTGCAGAACCTTATAGGGACCCACAAAGCGTGGTAACAAGGTCCGTCGACCTGACAATCGTAGGTTCTTAGTAGACAACCAGACCTTCATGCCAGGAGTATACAAAGGAGCCGAGGAGCGTCGTGCATCCGCATATTTCTTTGAACGCTTCTGGGCCAGAACCAGTTGATTCTTTACTAAGGCATGAGTGTCTGAGAGTCTCTTAAAACAATTTAAGGCAGTGGGATTGTGCAAGGGTGGCTCAGCATCAAGAGGCAAGGACCGTGGATGTCGACCATACATAGCGTAAAATGGGGACATGTGGGTCGCGGAGTGGAGGGAATTATTGTAGGCAAATTCCGCCAACGGCAATACGGAGACCCAGGTACCTTGACGTTGTAGAGTGAGGCAACGGAGGTACTGCTCCATGGTGGCATTAAGCCTCTCCGTTTGGCCATCTGTTTGAGGGTGATAGGCGCTGGAGTATCTGCCATCAATACCTAAGGTTGTGGTCAAAGACCTCCAAAAGCGAGAAGTAAACTGCAGTCCCCGATCCGTAATGATCATAGTGGGTAGGCCGAACCTTTTAAACACATTTTTCAGGAATAGATCCGCCAGTACCGGAGCAGTAGGGACACCATGGCACGGTACAAACATAGCCATCTTGGTAAAGTAGTCAATCACTACCCAGATAGTGTTGTAACCTTCCACCAAAGGAAGCTCCACGACAAAATAGATGGAAAGCATCTTCCACGGGGCTTCAGGTATAGGCATGGGTTGTAGTAGACCCACAGGTTTACCACGTTGATGTTTGCACTGGGCGCAAACGGCACAAACAGCTATGTATTCCCTCACATCCTTGTTCATAGAAGGCCACCAGCACCACCTTCCCAAGAGGTCCAAGGTCTTACCAACCCCCGGATGGGCCGCTATAGCAGCATCATGACACCATTGCATGGCGGTACGCCGAGTATCAACATCTGGCATAAATATCTTGCCCTGTTTATAGGGTAGTGAATGAACCAGCTCCAGACCAAGGCTTGCCAACTCGGAGGGATGGTTATTCACCCAGTCCTTGATTGCCAAGTTTAATGGAGGACGTAACGTGCAACCACACACTACTTGAGTAGGCAGTAACATAGAGCCGTGAAGGTTAGAGGGAGTCGGTGGTCCATGAAGCCGCGAAAGGGCATCTGCTTTAGAATTCAAGGAACCGGGACGGTAGGTGATGGTGAAATTGAACATTGAAAAGAATTCATGCCACCTAGCATGGCGAGCCGTGGTGCATTTCACCGACTGCAGGGCTAAGAGATTCCTGTGATCCGTAAAGACTTGTACCGGTTCGGGAGAACCCAACAGATGGTGCCTCCGTACCAAGAATGCGTCTCTGACAGCCAATAACTCACGCTCCGTGATAGTGTAATTTCTTTCATAGGGCGTAAGTTTCCTGGAGTGATAAGCCACTGGATGGAGAGTCTTGGTATCTGGACAATGTTGGGATAAAACAGCGCCCAAGGCTATATCCGAGGCATCGGCTTCAACAACAAATGGTGTGTTCATATCTGGATGCTGAAGAACAGGAGCGGAAGTGAAAGCGGATTTCAGGGCTTCAAATGCGGTTTGTGCCTGTGCATTCCACTTAAACGGATGTTTCGTGCTGGTGAGAGCCGTTAGTGGAGAAGCTAGGGCAGAATAATCTTGAATAAACCGCCGATAGAAATTAGCGAAACCAAGGAAAGACTGCAAGGCTTTCAATGTGTTGGGACGCGGCCAGTCCAAAATAGCAGCGACCTTGGAACGGCTCATTTGCACACCCTGATTAGTGATGCTATAGCCCAGAAACTCCACCTCAGTGACATGAAACATGCACTTCTCCAGTTTGGCGTATAGACGATTTTCCCTCAATCGTTGCAATACGTTGGAAACATGAATGACATGAGAGGCAATCGAAGGAGAATAGATCAAGATGTCATCCAAGTATATGACAACGTAATGGTCTAACATGTCATGGAATACCTCATTGATGAAAAACTGAAAGGTAGCTGGAGCGTTACACAGGTCAAAAGGCATAACACAATACTCGAAGAGACCATACTTGGTTTTGAAAGCAGTTTTCCATTCGTCGCCTTCGCAGATCCGTACAAGATTGTATGCACCCCTTAAGTCCAGTTTAGTAAACACCTTGGCCGACCCCAATTGATCCAGTAAAACCGAAATCAGAGGGATCGGATATTGGTTCTTGATTGTGACTGCGTTCAATGCCCGATAGTCGATGCAAGGACGAAGGTCTCCCTCCTTCTTTGGAACGAAAAATAATGGGGAGGCAGCAGGTGAACGTGAAGGGCGTATAAATCCGGAGTCCAAGGAACTCTGAATATAGTCCTTCAAAATCAGGTCTTCCTTTGGGGTCAAGGAGTAAATGCGTCCTGAAGGTACCTTGGCCCCAGGGACCAAGTCAATAGGACAGTCGTAAGGTCTATGGGGTGGAAGTACCTCCGCCCCCTGAGCATCGAAAACATCCTTGTACTTTTGGTAGGCCACAGGAAGCGTAGTATTGATAACTGCCTCTACGGTACCAGCTAGTTCAGAGAGAACGCGGCCTGGATTGACCATGGCAGGGGTTTTTAGACAATGAGTATCACAGTAATCAGAGAGAAAACACACGTCCCCTGAATACCAGTCCACTGATGGGTTATGCAGTCTGAACCAGGGCAGACCTAATATAAATCTGAACTGTGGGGCGGCAATAAGATCAAAAGATATACTTTCCTTATGCCCACAATCCGTGGTCATTACCAAGTCGATAGTGCGTTCTGTCACTAGCCCAGACACCAGAGAAGAACCGTCCACAGCATTCTCCATTTCCGGACATGGTTTAAGGACAATCGGGAGACCCAATGCCCTCGAATGGGAGGCATCCACGTAATTCCCTGTGGCTCCAGAGTCCAATACCATGTTAACCTGCTTTCTTTCAACACCGGAGGCCATGAGTGACACGTTTAGACAATAAGGGCTACACAAAGAAGGATCTGTAGATGAAATACCCGGCGTCTGGATCCCTTCAGTCACCGGGTTTTGGCGTTTCCCTGTTTCTTGGTAGGTCTTTTGGAGCAATCCCTGAGCAAGTGATCGGAAGCTCCACAATAAAAACATAGACCGTTCTTTTTACGGTGTTCCCTGATTTCTGCTGATAAAGGACTTCTCAGAGCCCCTATTTGCATAGGTTCAGAGGATCCCGAAGCAGGAACAGGAACAGCAAGAGAAACCGGGGGAGCTGTTCTTTTCTCTCCTTTCCTCGCTGCCTGTCTGGAATCGATCTGAAGAACCAAATCCAAAAGTTCGGGGAATGTCTTGGGTATCATTGGCACAGTTGCTAGTGTGTCCTTCAAGGAATCAGACAAGCCCTTATAGAAAAGGGAGGCCTTCTTTTCTTCAGGCCAACCGGTCTCTGCCACCAACTGGTTAAATTTGGCCACGTAGGCTAGCAGAGAGAAACCTCCTTCTTGCAGATTGAGCAGTTCTAAGTCAGTAGCTTGTGTCGCATAACGTGTGTCAAAGACGCGACTCATGGCATCTATTAATGCGTCACAATTATATAGAAGATGACTCCCTTCTTCCAACAGTGGATTCGCCCAGGCGGCAGCAGTGCCCCCTAAATGGGACAACAGAAACGCTGCCTTGGTAGTAGCATCAGGAAAAGAGGCAGGACGACAAAGAAAGTGCAGTCTACACTGATTCAGGAAGGTCCTGAATGTTTTGGGGTCTCCATGGAACCGTTCAGGAGGAGCCAAGGGGAACTGTGCCGTCATATATACAGGACCCGTGCCCTGTTGAGATGGGAGAGGAGCTGCGTCAGGAATACCCGCAAAAGGAGCCGCCTCGGCCCCCCGAGGCGACAACCCTGCTTGCAAATCATCTATGCGCCGCTGCGTAGCAGTATGGGCAGCGGTCATATCATTGCGGAGATCGGCCACCAATTGCAAGATGGTGGCCAATGTTTCATTGGCATCCATTAAGGCTTCTGATTCTGTCAGATACCAGATTTGCCCTCGTAGTGTAGCCGATGAATTCTTCTTCCCAATGTACCCCTCTGGTTTTGACTAGAAAGAACCAGAGCAATCTATTGGAGAAAAGAATGGATGCCGATGGAAATCCTGGAGTCTCCGTGGAACAACTCGGGTTGAAATGCGGGATGTCAAGGAGACTTGGATAAGGGTATCATGCAGCAATTCGGAACCAAACCTGCATAGGTGAGATAACAACACACCACAACCACAAGATTTGTAAAATGTGATACCGAAGATATACCATGCAATGCAAAAAGGAAGGTTTAGTAATAACAACTGCCAGTAACAATAAGACAAAAGACCACCCCCCTCCTTCTACCCAGTCTTATCAGAAAAAGGTTAACCGCTTACCGGTGTTTGTGTCCTAGGAGAAGGATAGTATTCGCAGGCGGAATCCAAGCAATCCACAAGAAGCAGTCCAAGACTATCCCGACGGCACGAGGACGCCTAATAACACCCTGACCCGACGGCACGAGGACGCTAGTACACACAGGAAGTCTCTAGTCCGTGTACCACTACTACAGTTCAAAGTTCCAGAAATCCCAAGAACAAAATACTGAAGAGGATGAGGTCTGACCTGAAGAAAACGAGGTATCCAATGGAGGAGGCAAGAGAGGTCCAATAGCAATCCGAGATCAAGAAACCAGACGAGGCAATTCCAGGCAAGGCGACAAGAAAAAGGCAATCCAATAAACAGTCCGCATCGAGGAGCCAAGGTGATCAATCACTGTGGAGGAAAGAACAGGGTAACAAGGACAGGAACAGGGAGAACAAGAACCAGATATGGGTAAACAGAATTCCAAACGCCACTAATCTGTGATCAGAAGCACCGAACCAGTAGGAGGAGGTGCTAATAAGGAAGCAATTCACATGACAATCCGGCGCACTACTCGACGTGGTCCGAGGGAGGAGTAAAGTGGACGCCAGCGTTGCCATGCCAATTTCCAGGTACCAGGTTTGGCCTTCCTTAAAGGGAAATGAGCCCGTGGTTTAGCGAGGAACGAGTGCCCATACATAACAGGGAGAATGGTTCGGGCCATGCCGGAAACCACAAGTGCCCCCTCAGCCATCAAGGATACAGAAGAGCCTAAGCAGCTGGGGATGACTTGTGGACCTCTGGCTCCTGAAGAACGCAACAGACGTCAGACCTTGGGTCTTGGTATGAATTGTGGGTCCAGTTCTCATTTAGTCAAGGAATGTCTGGTAGCTCCACCTCGGCGGCTGGGAAACGCCAGCCCCCAGTCGTAGAGGGAACGACAATTGGAAAAGGATGTATTGGTTCCCCTAAACAGCCTGACAAATCAGTTCTACAATCAATTTCCCCACAATCCATGATGGTTCTAAAAGTGACACTGTCTTTTGCAGAGAAAGAAATTCAGGATATTTCTGCTCTGATTGACTGCAGTGCAGCAGGTTTGTTTATCAACGATCAATGTGCTCTAAAGCATGAGATACCCAGGACAGCTAGGAAAATTCAGATACCAGTGGAAGGTGTGGATGGAACTCCTTTCATCTCAGGTCCTATCTGCGAACAGACAGTGCTCCTATCTATAAATATCTCATCGCATCAGATACAATTAACCTTGACATCATCAAGGCTGCACACTACCCGGTCATTTTAGGATTACCTTCTTTACACTGTCATAATCCCTACATCAATTGGCAAGCAAGGTCATTGTTTTTGGGATCTGAACATTGTTTATCTAATTGTCTGGTGGAAGGTTCAGTGGGTTCCTGCTCCCCGTCCTCTGAAACTCATCAGTCTGCCAGTACCATGATAGATAATCTACAGTCCCTTCCGGAATCCTATAGAGACTATGAAGACGTATTCTGTGACAGTCTGTTCAAGGAACTACCACCACACCGATCGGACGATTGTGTCATCAACCTGTTGCCAGATTCTCCCATGCCCTTTGGTTGCATGTACATTTTGTCAGAAAGGGAGAAGGAGGTTTTGAAGGAATACCTTCACACTAACATCCAGAATGGTCTAATTGCAGAGTCTCAATTCCCAGCCGTAGCTTCTTTCTTTTCATCCCGAAAAAGAATACAGAAGAATTTCGTCCCTATATAGACTTTCAAGATCTGAACAAGATTACCATTCCCGATCGGTACCCAATGCCATTGATCCCGGATATTTTAGAAGCTGTAAAAGGGGCATCTATCTATACCAAACTGGATTTTCGTGCCAGGGACGAGTGGAAAATGGCCTTTTGAATGCCCTTTGGTCATTTTGAATATCAGGCGATGCTGTTTGAGCTATCTAACACCCCAGCCGTATTTCAGCATTTTATGCATCATGTCTTCTCTGATCTCCTACTTCATACAGTAATAGTTTATCTCGACGACATTCTGATCTATTCTAGCAATCCCGAAGACCACATTCTCCACATCGAAACAGTCCTCCAGTGCCTCCAAAGCAATCACCTGTACTGTAAATTTGAAAAACGTGAGTTCCATCAGACAGAGGTTACTTATTTGGGTTATGTCTTGTCATCGAACGGCATCACCATGGATCCTAGCAAGGTATAAGCCATCCTGAAATGGCCAGCACCTCAGTCAGTTGAAGAACTCCAGTGTTTTTTGGGGTTTGCTAATTTCTATAGGAAACTCATATTGCATTATTGCCACATCGTTTCACCAATCACTGACCGGTTAAGGAAGTGAACCAAGTATGAATGGTCTCCTATAGTCGACAAGGTTTTCACCAGGCTCAAGTGGGCCTTTACCACGGCCCCAGTTTTCACACTCCTGACCAGAGCAGACGGTTTATTGTAGAATCTGACGGCTCCAGTCATGCCCTGGGAGCGGTACTCAAACAACTTGACGACATGGGGATGGAATACCCTGTTGCTTACCTATCCAAGACACTCCTTCTGTCGAAATGAAACTATTCTGTGTTGGGGCAGGAGTTGTAGGCCATCAAACGCGTGTTCCAAGAATGGCACCATCTATTACTAGGGGCATCCTATCCAGTCAAAGTCAGAACCGATCATCAAAATCTCAAGAGCCTCCAGTACGCAGAAACACAAAACACTTGACAGGCCGTTAGCCTTATTTGTTTTCCCCATACAACATTACATTCAACATCATTCCAGGTAACTCAAATCTCATGGCGGATACCCTGTCCTGCAAGGAGCGAGTTACCAATAGGCAATTCCTCTCTGAATGTATATTTCCTGATGTGGTGTCAATATGTGCCATAACCGACTTCCTTCATGCTTTACAAAGAAAAACCACAGCTCTCGAGCCTTATTGCATCAAAGTGGCAACAGCGCATCATCTGTCTTGTGTGGATGGACTACACTTTTTGGGTAACCAAGTCTTGATTCCTTCCGTTACTTTACACAAGGAAGTACTCTGTTTTTGTCACGATTCTCTGTTGGCAGGTCAACAGGGAGTCGCGAACACCTTCGATCTTCTACAACAGCATTTCTGGTGGTCTGAAATTAGCAAGGATGTACCAGACTATGTCTCCTCGTGTGTTATTTGTCTTCAAACTAAAGTACCTCAAAAGCCCCTCATGGAACAGTTGGTCTTGTCAACAGTGCCTACATGACCATGGAAGAAGATCTCTACGAATTTCATAGTCGATTTGACGCTGCCAAAGGGTTAACCGCCATAATGGTGACCATCGATTATTTCACCAAATTAGCTAATGTTCTTGCCCTACCTGTGGTACCCACAGCTCCACAAATGGCTAGGATCTTCGCAAGACATGTCGTGCCAGATATTGTAATCTCTGACAGGGGTCCTCACTATACCTCAAGATACTGGAGATTGGTTTATGCTTCTTTGAACATTCAGTGAGCCCTCAGCTCCAGATATCATCTACAAACCAATGGCCAAACAGAGCGACTAAATCAGACCTTGGAAGGGTATCCCTGCTGTTTCATTTCGGCCTCTCAGGACAATTGGAACAATCAAATTCCTTTTGCTGAGTTTGCTTATAATAATGCCACACACTCCACATTGGGAATAAGCCCTTTCTACTGTTCTCATGGGTTTCATCCAGCTTGTTTTCCTACTGTCTCTTCAGCTTCCACCCCTATATCAGATGTGGATGCTTTGGTTTCGGACATTCAGAAGGGTCATGCCTTAGCAAGGACAGCGCTTCAAGCGGCCCTTGAACGTGGAAAGCGCTTTGCTGACCGGCATCATTTTACTACCCCAGTATTTACTCCTGGGGAAAAAGTATGGCTAGCCTCACAATTTCCTCCCCCGTCATTTGGTTCCCTCTATATTGTCCCCTAAATTCTTTGGCCCATTTGAGATACTGGCCTCTAGGGGTTCTGCAGCATTTCTTTTGCGGTTTCCTGTTTCCTGGGCAAGGATTCACCCAGTGTTTCATGTTTCACAACTCAAGCCTGATGTTCCTAACAGATTCCATAGGACCACAGTGCCTCACCCACTTCCGGTGGATAACTGGTCAGGTCCTGAATATGAAGTTCCAGGCATCTGTGACTCCCAGTATCGCTGGCGTGGATACTCACCTGCAGATCGCACTTGGGTACCAGCTTCTTCAGTCTATGCGTCCCGGCTGGTGCGCATGTTTCATCATCTGCACACGGGTACACCGGATTTGCCTCCTCCTGGAAGGGGGCATACTGTTACGTCCAACCTTCAGCAGCACTCATTTTGGTGTAGATGGTGTTTTCTACATCACACATCTGCAGCCTCACTCAACATGGCGCCAGCTCCTCTCTGTGTTGCTTCCGTTGTCTCACCTCCGGGCGCTCTCATGGGCGTCCCTCTGTCGGCAGTGCTCCTACGCGATGAAAGGCTATGTATAGGTGGGTGTCATGGCCAATGTCGCGTTGCTTTGTTTCAAGCAAGACGCTCGTAAGTTTGCTCACATCCTTGTCTACCCAAGCCTGTTTCTTTTCTGTGTTGCATGCCCTCTCTCGCTTATTCTAGCTTCTCTACTTTCCCTGTGATAGGATTCCTTCTTTTCGATCAAGTACCCAGATGCTGTTTGGAGTTCGATCCCAATCTCACGCAGAGAGTCAGTGACTGCATTCTAGCGGGTAGGAATTTTAACCGCTGCTCAAACGCTTACTTACTCGTTCTGACTTCAGTCTTCGGTCATCTAATTTGCTTCCTTATTCCTGACTTCAGTACTCCGGGGTGAGGATTCCCCCTGTTTGACCTGTTGACGCACCTTCAGAGCCGGACGGAATACCATGATACTGACCAGACTGGCAGGGTTTTTTCCCCCAGAGGGTTTCCCTGAGGTTTCTGGTCCGGCCCAAATCTACCTTGGGGAGAATGGGAGGTTTGGGGCAATTTCACTTTATCAACAGAAACATTGCTGCATCTGACAAGTCAGTTGTTTTGTCTTGTAATAACAAGATCAAGAAAAAATCCATAATCTCAAACCAGCAGGCAGGCCAACCTTCACTTCAAGAAAGAAGAAAGAGAGACCAAGGAGAAATCCAGAGTCTCTGGTAAGAAAAAGGGTCTCAAACCCAAACCGGCTCTGAAAAGAAGGACTTCCCCCATAGGACAGTCCCAGGTCACCCCACTGACCCCATCCCCAGCAGAGGCTGAGTGGGTGGAATAAACTAACTCCTGAAGACTCAGCTACTGGTGAGACAGAGCTGGAGGAGGTACTTCCATGCTTGGAAGATCTGGATCCTAGTGACCATCCTGAGCTGCAGACTTTGCTTGCAGAAGGTGGCCCTCTATGACAGATTTCAGCAGAGGACAAAGAGGGTGTCCCTCTCTAGAAGGTCTGAGACAACAGACAGCTTCCCATCTGGAAGGGCAAGAGCTGGGGAAGCATAGACTCTACTGGAAGTATGGTCTTGTCTACAGTGAGCCTACAAATTCTACCTCAGGGGACTTCAGGTAGTACCCCAGGAGGTGAGATCCAAGCTCCTACAACTAGCATGTGAGATCCCTCTGGCTGGTCACTTGAGTAGAATATCAAAGAGAGACTTCCTCTGTACTTTTACTGGCCCAAGATGGGTGCAGATGTTGATAAACATTGTAGGAGCTGCCACACCTTCCACACCTCTGACAAAA
Source organism: Ambystoma mexicanum (assembly GCF_040938575.1). Taxonomy (NCBI): domain Eukaryota; kingdom Metazoa; phylum Chordata; class Amphibia; order Caudata; family Ambystomatidae; genus Ambystoma; species Ambystoma mexicanum. The sequence goes on from NC_090932.1 coordinate 1,305,861,984, forward strand.
AGTGTTTCCAAGAATGTGGCACCTTTAGTACCCCTCCTTTGAGACAGTGGGGATTGACATTGTTGGTCCCCTAGACCCTCCAACCTCCTCAGGCAACCAATTTATATTGGTTGTCGTAGACCATGCTACAATATATCATGAGGCAATACCTATGAAAACTGTTACTGCCCAAGCAGTGGCTAAGACCCTCCTTGGTATTTTGTTTTACCAGGGTTGGGTTTCTTAAGGAAGTTATCTCTGACAGGAGGTCAAATTTTATGTCCCACTACATGCAGACCATGTGGAAAAACTATGGAGTAACTTAAAAGTTCTCAACTGCCCACCACCCATAAACAAATGGGCTGGTAGAGAGCTTTAACCAGATGATGAAGAGCATGATAGGTGCCTTAGAGGAACCCCCGAGAAGAAATTGGGACTTTCTACTGCCATGCGTTCTATTTGCTTATAGAGAGGTGCCTCAAGCTGGAGTGGGTTTCAGTCACTTTGAGCTCCTCTATGGTCATCCTGTCAGAGGCCCTTTGGCCCTGATCAAAGAAGGTTTGGAGAATTCTCCATCTCTAAAGCCAGTCTGTGTCCCTGACTATGTACTAGGCCTCAGGAAGAGGAGTTTACTCTTGATGACTGAAGCATCTGAAAATGTGAAAATGTGAAAGCTGGTCAGGCTCTGGTCAAACATTGGCATGACCAGAAGGCCAACATGGTGGCCAACATGGTGGAGTTTACTCCAGATCAGTTGGTACTAGTTATGGTTCCTACAAGGCAGAGGTCCTTACAGGACAAATGGATTGGACCCTTCATAGTCGTATGCACACTTGGAGAAGTTAATTATTTAGTGGACCTGGGCAACCCCAAGTAGGCCACTAGGGTGGTCTTTCCTACTAACCATCTGAAGGCCTATGTCTCTAGACCAGAACTAGAAGCTTTGCTTCTTGCCTCTGATCAAGAGGAGGAGGAGAGTGAACCTCTCTGTGATCTCCGCAGGAAACCCTTCATATGAGACAATTGAAGGAGTGAAACTCTCTTCAGATCTGACTCTGCAGCAACAGAAGGAGTACAAAGCTCTGTTGGCTCAGTTTTCACTGACACCAGGCTTGACCCCTTGGGGCCAGCATGGTATTCACACTGGTCACAGTGCCCCTGTCAAAAGCAGGGGCTACATAATGTCTGATCATGTCAGAACTCACATAAAGGAAGAGGTCAACAAGATGCTTGACCTTAGGGTTATAGAGCTATCTACCAGACCATGGGCTAGCCCAGTTGTACTAGTACCAAAAGCAGGAACCAAAGAGTTGAGCGTCTGTGTGGACTAGGGCACTGAATGCAGTCACAAAGACTGATTCCATCATTTACTTTTTTTCTTTACTTTATTTTATTTTATTTATATAGCGCAATCATGGGCCCTTAGGCGTCAGGGCGCAGACAAAACACAGAAAGAAACACATCAGAGGGATGGGCCAGGTAAGGAATGCAGTTCTGGTCTAAGATGGAGATTCAACACAACAGCAGAGATGTATCATTTACCAAGGATAGATGAGCTGTGGATAAACCTGGTACTGCCAGGTTCCTCAGTACATTTGACTTGACCTCAGGCTATTGGCAAATAGCACTGACAGACCACGCAAAGGAGAAAACTGCATTTTCCACCCCAGGAGGCTTATATCAATTTAGGGCTATGCCTTTTGGACTAAAGATTGCACTTGCTACATTCCAAAGGATGGTGAACCAGGTTCTGAATGGGTTAGAAGACTTCTGCATGGCATACTTGGAGAACATTGCACTGTTCTGCCCCACTTGGGAAGACCATCTTCGCCACCTAGGATATTTATTGCAGGCTCTTGAACAGGCCCATCTGACCATAAAGGCAAGTAAGTGTCAACTTGGTCAGAGCAAAGTGGTCTTCCTTGGGCATGAGGTAGGAGGAGGTGAGATTATGCCCTTGCCTAGTAAAGTACAAGCTGTATAGGACTGGGCCACCCCCACTAGTCAAACCTAGGTGAGAGCCTTTCTAGGTATCACTGGGTACTACCGGAATTTCATTGAAAATTATGGGAGCATAGCTTCTCCCCTAAATATGATCTCCTCTCCCACATTTCCCGAGAAGGTCAGATAGAATGAGCAGTGTGCCAAGGCATTTGAAGGGCTGAAAAAGGCCCTCTGCAAAGCTCCAGTCTTAAGAACTTCTGATTATACTCAATCCTTTATTGTACATGTTGTACAGACAGATGCCTCAAAATACAGGAATTAGGTGCAGTCTTAAACCAACTGGATGAGCAAGTCAGGGAACACCCTATTTGCTTCATCAGTAGAAAACTGAAGGCCTTTGAAACAAGGTGGGCAACCATAGCATGTGAATGTTTTGCCATTGTGTGGCCATTGAAAAAATGTAGGCCATACTTGCATGGTTCTACTTTCCTTATTCAAACTGACCACCAACCCTTGAGATGGTTAATGCAAATAAAGGGACATAATCCTAAATTACTTGGTTGGTATATCGGCCTCCAAGGGTTTGATTTTACCATTGAGCATAGGTCAGGATGCAATCACCAAAATGCTGATGGTCTCTCCAGAAAGTATGAGTGACTGGAACAAGAGATTCACTCAGGGGTGGATCAAATCCTCCTGCCATTAGTCTGGGAGGTGGGAGTGAGAGGGAGAGGTTAGCAAGAATTTTCATTTCTGTGCCAATTCCCTTTAACCTTAGAGACGTCCAGATCTTTTTCTGGACTCAGGGATTTTGAATTTTTACTCTTGAGTGAGTGGGACTTTTTTCTCACTCTCTCGTGTTTTTTCTGACTAGGATTTTGTGTTTCTTACCGTTTAATGGAGCCTGGTAAACTCTATCAGCATCTGCGTTTTGCATGGTGACACACTGCACCTTTTGTGCAGTGCCACTGAGAAGTCTCCTGGACTTTTCTTAATGTTTAACTACATTTTCTTGGGTGAACTACAATTCCCAAGAATAGTAAAATGAATTTTGTCTTACCTTTTCTTTTGTTATTCCAACACACACCACCCTATATGGATTGGTGGGGGTTACATAGTAACTCCTTTATCCCACTTCTCATGTAACATTCTGTTACACTAACTTGAATGGCTGGTGGCAGTGGTTTCTTTTATACTACCTTTGTGCCATGTATCTGCAGGTTGATTGCTCAGTTGTAGTACAGCACCAAAGGGTGACTATTCCCTTAAAATGGCCCCGTCTTCTTTTTTCGCCATTTCTTGTCAGTTAGTTCCTTCTGGGCTTTTGCTCTGTTGGTTGAACTGGGTTTGAGTCCTTTGTGCATTTTATCTTTGGCGGGCTTCAGCCCTGAAACTAGCCCAGGCTCCAGTGTGTCTGGAAAGGCAGGAAGTGAGGGAGGGTCCCGAAACCTCCCTGTCCTTTGTCTCTAGTTGTGCCTGAGTGAAACCAGCTGCCTGTCTGCCAGGACAGCCCTCCTGCTGGGTGATTGACGGCCTAGGGTTGTGAATGAATGGGAACTTTTTTAAAAGGCAAGGTTTTTGGGACTAGAAGAAGAGTCGACCACTGGAGGACAACATCCGATAAAGAAAATGTGAAGACACCATCATCACCCTCCTGGACCACGAAGTGCCCGGTGAAGGCCTGCAGCTGTGCTGACCCTGTTTCTGTTTCGACTGGAAAGATCCACGAGGGACGACTTCCTCCCTTGGGCTGGTGGAACCAACTAGCCTTGAGACAAGCTTCTTTTTGGTGTAACCCCTGACTTGTTGTGACTTTCCATGGCTGCAGAATCCCAATGCCCAAAGATCCCTGACCATCATCAAGTGCATTGACTTCAGAAGTGCAAATCCCGCCAAAACTTTGTGGGCATCCAGAGGACCCCACTGATGCATGAAATCCTCCTCCAGAGTCCCCTCACCAGAGTTCAGGACCGTCAGATCAAGTAACTTCCAACTGGAGCTGTTCGTTCGTATTTGGTGCTAAGAAAAAGGCACCAAAACCACAAAAGGCCACTGGATCAAGGAGAATCCATTTCTGCAGAGTTCCTCTCTCGAGTGCTGCTGCAGAAGCCCAGAAGCGGGATGTGAACAAGTTTCTTTCCCCCACGAGTCACTAATGCTTTGGTATCCCTCTCTTCTTTCCTGTTTCTTCTCTTCCTTCTTTTTTCTCCCCTTTTTTATGTTGCTTTTCTTCCTGTGGATTTGTTTTTTCCCCCTTCCCTTTTCTTTCATTTCCCTTTCCCTTTTCCCCCTTTTCTCCCTACCGCTTGGCTCCATTTGCAGAAAAACACTGCCTGGACACACGCAACAAAGACCCTCAAAGGCGAGGGCGGGGTCTGCGTGGAGAAAGATAGGCATCGGGAGCAGTACCCGGTAGAGGCAACACTTGTACTAGAGGAACGAGTGGGGCAGGGCGGCACCAACTCGAAAGGAGCAGGCTATAACCACAGGTAAATCAAGAGGATTAACACACTCGGGAAAAAGGGTTGTTTTGGGTCAGAGGATGGATGGTATCATGGAGTAATGGGAATACGAGGGATACATAGAGATGGAATACAACAAGGCAATTGTTGGTTGCGCCTCTTTTGATACCAATAGGCGGAAACATACTACCCAAGAGGGAAACTCTGGCATGCATTGACAGCCAGCACGGATCAAGTACAGGATGTACATCTAATTAAAAACGTTTTGGATTGAAGTGTGCATAGACTCACCCCGGCTTCTCTTCCTTCTACCTCTGTTGTTGGGTAAGAATCGGCTCCAAGATTTTATATCTCCCCCTTTTTCAGTGGGGCTCTACACAGGAAGGGGTTGCTTAGTCTATCTAGGAGACTTGAGGCTCCCGAATGGTATGTGCGTTGCCTCACATGAGGTGATGGGTGGGTGATCTAGCAGAGGTGTTAGCGACATCACCGTTCCAGAAACATAAGGAGAAAATTCAGTTTTCCTCTTTTCCAATCAGGGTATTACTACCCATAGTTAGCCATGCTTACAAGAATGGGGTAACACGGCCTTAGACAAATTGTGATATGATGCTTTTTAGATACTAAAAATATAAGTAGTTATGTCGAGAATGTTAGAAACTTTTGGAACATTGCTGAGAGTGAAATGTATTAAAATGTCTTTGTGTATTCCTTTCTTCTTTGTCTCTCTCTGCCAGTCCCTCTTTTGGTTGAAGAGACCGTCACAGAAACACAATGGGACCGACAGAAGTATGGAACTTTGTTTGAAAATGGAAAGAAGTTATATCTTGAACATCTAGATGACACGCAATACATATCGAATTTAACTATGTTGATATGAATTGAGGTTTTCGGTATTTAACAACGTAAATGTCCTGATGAGGTGTACCAGATAGAAACAGTATATGTCTATTGTGGTGCCCGAAACTCGAGTAGACAACACCATAGAGCCCACTTCGTGAAGTTGGGCCTCTTTGAGTTTCTGTTAAATATATAGACAATTAACAACATGTTCATGAGTAAGGCCTTTTTGAAAATTTGTCTTGTTTAACTATGTGAAAAGGAAAACAAATCTAGTGTCAAATAGGCGTTTGGAATTATATAACAATATTGGAGTCCTAATAGATGGGTGTTCTACTTTTAGAACAGTGATTAGAAACGCAATTTTTTGCACAGTACGAATGGTGGATGGTATGAATGTGGATGAAAGTGGATGTGAGCAAAGGATGGGTGAAATGCGATCACTGTTTTTTTGATATGATAGGTGCTTTTTCTAGATGTGACATGTGTGTCTTTAAAATTGGTTTTTAATATATGAAATGTCATTGTGCTATGTGTGGTCTTTCTATAAATGGATATTTTTATAATGAAGTTTGAGCAATAAATGCAATAAATGAATATAAAGCATACACATCGTAAATTGTCTATAACATATGCCCTTTGAGTAGGGCTTCCTGATTGGAAGGGATGTTTGTCAGCGTTTTTACGCATGACTTGTTGTATAAATGAATGGAGGGGATGCACTTATCCTTGGATAATTGCAACTTGTGTATGGGCAGAAGCCCACCAGACATCCTCCATTTCATCACCACCACCAAGAACCAGGACCAAGGGTCTGCTACACTGCAACAGGAAGGCATCCAGCTGGAACCAATTCTTCAATTCTCGGGTACTGTGGAGCTTGGGGTACATCTACCTTTTGCCAATTGTGGGGCTTACTAGCTTGGGAAGTACTATTTTAAACCCTTTTCAGTTGACCTCAACTCGCATACACTGGCCTCCCAGCTTGTGCTTCTTCAAAGTGGCTCCTCTTGGGTGTCTTTGATTTTCTACTGAACTACTGACTATTTTAAAAATATTTTTTAAGAAGAGAGCGTCAGAACTTTGTACTGGCCCATTGACTTTGGCTGTCCTGGCTCATTGAAGGCCCCCCTCTGAACCTATTGGCTTTGGCAGTGCTTGTTCCCTTCCAGGTTTTAATTGTTGAACACTATTATTGCTAGGATAAAAGACTGCCTACATCCCTCTGGGAGAAGCTAACTGTTTTTCTACTTACAAAGTATGTTCTGATCTGACTTTAAACTTTCCCTCCTTAAAACTCAATATTGAAATGGTGATCACAAATAAGTGTTATTACTGACCTCAAATGACATCACTCATTGTGCTGGAATATGTATAACATAAGAAAAGTTTACTCCCCTACTTTATGGCTCTTGTTGAACTGAATCCTAACTTTTCGATTAATTTTACTATTAGTTGCTGCTTTTTAAAGATTGTCTAATTATCCTTGTGTATATATACATACATGTTTATACTATAACTTTAAGTGTGTTAGTGTTTACTTTGATACTTGTATTTACACATTTCACTGTACAGCTCTACAGCTCAGATTACCCCTCTTAAAATAAGCCTGGCTGCTCAGTCACTCTACCAACTTGTGTCATACAGGCCTATATTAAAAGGTGGGCTACCTAATATCAAGAGATAAGTCTTGTAATGTCCCCTACCAATTGTACTCTACAACATCTTACCTAACAGTGTCACACACAGAAACCAGACACCCACAACACAGAATTGGAGTTGACTGCCAAATCCATTCACACAGATCCCACCCCAAGGGTGTACCCACAACACACAGGCCATGGGAAGGCTCCAGTCAGCTTGACAGGAGGCAGCTCCAGAACCATGTATGGTATTTCCATCCAACATTCAGTCAGGGGGAAGGGACAGAGTCCGGGCTTACCAGGACTTTGGGAAACAAGGTAAAAGGCCGTAGCAACCATGGGGCCACAGTGGCCATCTTTCCTTCCTTCAGGAATCCATTAATTCCTGTGGCAGGACCTGGGTGTCCCAAAAAATGGAGGACACTCGGAGCCACTGCCAAGTCTGTGTGTAGCTACTACCAGCCCATACCCTGTTCTGTGGGCAACACGCAGGTGCCCAAAAACATACATAAGGGGTGCGAGGGTGTACCCCCACACATGGGTGCCCTAAGGGTATCCCATGGGTGTTGTTTACCATAGGTTAAGCTTCACAAACAACCCCATAAATGTTTCGGCCTTGTTGGACCTCCACAAGGAGGTGCGGCTTGGTTCCCTATGGCGCAGCGAGCAAGGGACCGATGTCCCTTTTTTTCCCCAATCGTGGGTCCCTTGCTCGCTGCACCATAGGGAACCAAGCTCTACCTCACAGATGAAGCCCAACAAGGCCAAACCAACATGTCTGGGGTTGCTTGAGTTTCCAGGCTGGGCAGGGCTGCTCCCATTGGTGGCAGTACCTGACTGATTTGCATAGACCCCTTTTAAAATGGCGCAGACAGGCTAAAAAACGGCAATGTGGAAGGTTGCCCAGAGCAATGCCAGTGCTTCCGATTAATTCAAAATCTTCCACCCACAACATTTTTGGGTTCAGAAAATGGATTTGACACATTGTCAGCAGGGAATAAAAAAAGCAAAGGTTAATATTTACTGGAGCGATTACAAGATCTGTGTGCCGAATGGAGTAAAACACACAGTCGCATTCTCTCTCTCTCTCTCTCTCTCTCTCTCTCTCTCTCTCTCTCTCTCTCTCTCTCTCTCTCTCTCTCTCTCTCTCACACACACTAGCCCTCTCTCTCTTTCACACCAAAGCACATTCATATAAGAGGCTACAAAACATATGAACAAAAATGTAGTAAGAGGTGATAGCGTTCTAGTGTGTTCAGTCAACAAACTGCCAACCCCTACAGGGATCTTGCACAGTGACCTTGTTAAAGTTTGCTATGGTTTGGATGTGGTCCGCCTGAGAAAGGAAAATGGTTCTTCCTGTAGGAAGAGTTAATGTATTTGATGGAGAGAACACCACCACGTCTTTTGGTTGACAACCCTTTCAGCTGTCCATGTTATTGACCCTCAAGGGATAGACCTTTTTACCTTCAGGTTAGGTGCTTCAATGCTGGACTTTGCTGCCGTGAATTCTCTGCAGAAGCAAAGGTTGCACCTAGGTGCGTCTCTCCTTAAATTCCAATAAGCTTTCTCTACCTCAGTACTTATTAATTTTAATCTTAGTATTCATCCTCAAGTGCTCACATTCCTAACTCTGCTATTTCTATGGTGTAGTAAGCAAAGCATTTTTTGGTGGCAATAAAAGAGGTTTTGGTTGAATGAAATATTCCTAAAGTTGAAAACCGTTTTGTAGTTTGACTCTAACCCTGCCCCAATTCCTCCAAACCACAGGTTCTCGCGATTTCCCGCAGGAAAATCAAACCATTTCCCGCCAACTCAATACATTTCTTCAGTTACTTCAGATGGACTCAGCAAGCCCTGTGTTCTCCACAACCACAAAAACCGCTAATGTATTCATTGCAACTGGTCTCCTTGGAAACCTTCTAATGTGATGGACGCAGCTGGCTGTTACACTTACACCCCTGGCTACAATACACTCCTGCGCTCATCACTACAGACACTCTACAGTGAGCTATCAACATCAGGAGTCAGGTTACAGAACCTTTGCGTGGGAGAAAGGGTAATTTTGCACAGAATTAGAACAAGGGCAAACATTATCCTAGTGCAAAAAAAAAAAAGAAAGTATTCCTTCGATGCGTGTTTGCACCAGGACAATGGTTACCATAGTGATCACATGGCACATCATTAGCACATGGGTAAATATTGTCATATTGAAAACAAAAAATGTATTCTCTCCATGTGTGTTTGTACTGGGGCAAGGGTTACTATAGTGGTAGGGGAAATTATTACCATAGTGCTAACAGGGTACCTACCACACAAGCATTGCTCCGGTGCAAAAAGGCATAGAATGAATGCATATTTGCCCAACAGCAATTTACATTTGCACTGGTGCAGAGTTCGTGCAATAAAGCCCCACAAAGCGTAAATGAGTGTATGTGATTAACAGAATGATTGGGATAACCATTGCGATCAGCAGAGGTGGACAATGGCGTAGAATGCAAACACAGACCATCCACCTGTTCCTGAAACCTTTTAGTCATGACCATTGCCAAATGTGCACCTCCAGTTCAGTTCCATCCAAAAACACTTGCTGTGCAAGTTCGAGGGGGAAGACACTGTGAGGGCAGCAGCTATAGAAGGGAGGAGGAGCTACAAAAGAGGGGTCGAGGAGGCGGCAATTTGGCACCAGGGAATCTACAAGCAACCAGAGATGGAAACTGGGGGGAGCAGGTCACCCAGTGTCAGGTTTGGAGAGAGGAGGGTGTGTGGACTTAGGTGTTAGGGAGGAGCTATTTCTTGAAGAGGAGGGTCTTGAGCTCCTTCCTGAAATGTAGAAGCGAGGGGGTGAGTCTGGTGTTGACGTGGAGGAGTTTCCAGGGTCTCGGTTCATAGAGAAATACATGTTTAATGTTTCATCTAGGAACGCCAAAAACAATAGACCAATTTTCTGCTCACTTGCTTTGTTTGGGGTCATATATGAAATACTACATGTATGTGCTTGGGGATCTGTGTGATTACTGTGCATCGGAAATACAGAATCCAAAAATGTCGATGTTTTCTTTTATTCTTTTTACACAATCATATGCAGGGGAGACACCCGCAGACCCCCTGTGCCCCCATCACATAATGTATTACCCTAACCCATCCCCATATTCAATTTCTCTGAAATTTGCAGTAAAATCTTTGCCATTTTCGGATTCTGTATTTTTGTATGCGCCGTAATGGGGTGATACCTTTTCTTGGTAGGCATTTTTAAGATGACATGGGGCAATGGATTTTGATGATGTATAGTTTTGATATGGTTTAGTATTTACATTTGGTGATATTACACTTTAAACATAATACACTTTATGCACCGTTTCTAGCTATCTAGATATTTGTCAGCTCTATGTATGTATTTATTAATTTTTATTTTCTTATTTTTTACTTTTGTAAAGCGCCTAAACCCGGGGGCATCAAGGCACTGTTGCAACCAGTTACACATACTTATGGACACAGGGCAAAAACCAAGGGCGTAGGAGATACATAAAATCTGGGGGGGACAGGGGACATCTTGGGGTCTTTGCTTTATTTATTTATTTATTTATTTATTGTGTTTTAGTCAAAGAACTCGACTTTTCACAAAATTAGAATTAAAATAGCTTACGTATTAAATTACAAATATCACTATATAAAACAAGAGAAAAGAAGAAAAGAAAACAGGATGCAGCAGCAAAGAACATGTCTTTGTATGTTGCATTTCCGGATTTTTCATCTGACTATGTGCTGATGGTAAGAGAGAGGAAATAACAATTACTTCCAGAGGGCCACAGCTAGGAAGCCAGCTCGTTAAGAGGCAGATCACCTGTGAGTGGACTCCTGCCAAATAAAGGAGTTGCAGCCTTTTCTACGAACTGCAAGTTGCTACTTTTTTTGTGTGGGGCAAGGAGACGTATGTCTCTCTTGGAATGGAAGGATGGGGGTTTCAAAGAAAGAGGACATCTTTTTTGTACCTCTGAGTAAGCCCTGTTATGGGAGTAGAGGGACCAGGTGTGTGATGTTGCTGCTTTGACTGTCCTCCGGGTGGGTTGGGGGGGTACAGCAAACAAGGAGGATGAGCGATTGCAAGCCCACTACCTTATAAGCACTCCCCAGGTCTGCGGCCGGATGTGTCGGACCCGGGGCATGCCTAGTAGGTGTGGTGTATGTGGACCCAGGGGGGTGGCCAGAGGGGCAGACCGCTATGTGGGCTGCCCCTCTAGCGCCCCTGCAAGGGCCGGGCCAGCCTCTCACGATGAGCCTGGTCCCTCTCATTCCATCTCATGCTGGCTTCAGAGCCTAGCCTTTCTTTGCCTTTCTTATTCTGAATGCAGAGCTGGGCTCTGTTCCTTTCTCGTTTAACATTTGCTGCAAAGCCCGATCTATTTGATTCTCTCATATGTTACTAGGACGGCAGAGCATGGGCCCTCTGCCCTGTTACATTATTCAAAGAGCCCCTCTGGCCTTTCTTTACCTCTCCCTTGTCTCACTGCTTGCTTGCTTAATACATACCTCCTTGCTTGAAAACTCAACATATTCTCCCTAACACAGCAATGGCAGCTGCAGTCTGTCTTAACTTATATTTGTTCTGTATCTTGAATTGGCCTCTTATTTCCGCTTTTCTGTCTGCAGGGGAAAGGCATTTGCCAGTCACTGCCATGATGGTTCTACCTGGCCATAAGAGGGCAACAGCTAGCCAATATTGGAAGAACATGGGCATATTATGCCAGAGGCTGGCAACTGCCTTCCTAATGCCTACTCAAGAGACAACTCTTGCCTTTGTTTCTAACAGTAATTCAGTGGATGAAGAAACGCAAGAACACACGTATTGCTTATAAATGAAGGGGATGATGTCACACTTGGTTAAGGCATTTGATCACGCCAGGAGCTAATTTCCAGCTGCAATTAAGCGTTTACCTTTTATACTTCTGGCTTTAAATAACGTTAGTATCACTTGGATAGCACAGAAGTTGCTTAACAGGGTTCCTGGAGCACGGGTGGTACCCTACTCTTGGACATGGATGATTGGAGGGCATTCTTGCCCTGGTTTGGAGCCTGGCCCCTACAGCCATGATGGGGGGGAGGGGCCTATTACTTTTAGTTGTACGTACCCTTTGAGGGTGGGCAGACATTGCTTCCTGCTTTAGCCCACTAACAGCTCTGCTTTGCAACTTTATCACACATACCGGTCAGGTGGCATGTAACTCAATGCTACTAATGTTATCAGCCTCAGAAGTCTGGAATCCTTTGCCACATCAACTAGGGTACAGGCTTGCTACCGGAGACTTACCCATGCCTCAGTCGGCATCTGTCGCCCTGTGGGGAAGACACACGCAGAAAGAGCAGGGCACAGTGCCCTTGTGGGTTTTTCATACTTTTTCCTTGAGGTGGGCACAATTCACTCTGCAGAGAAAGTGGCACATGCTAGGCAACATTCTCCCACTTTGACAATTTCACCCAAAGAGCGAAATTGGCCATTTGAAATACCTCTGTCGACTTATTATTGCGCAATCCACACTGATGGGTTTATGCACCTGCTTAACGCGAGATGGCAATTAAGGGCATTTGCCAACGCACTCAAGAAGCACAGAACACCCTCTTACCAGCGACATGCCATGCTCACTCATTCTGATCACAAATTGCCATTTATATGGGGTCATGTTAAATGTATTTATTACATGTGTAGCATCACGTAAAACCCCCAAGCATCAAGGTGCAAAGTAAACTGCATGGAGTGGACCACTTCCATTGGCACACGTTTTAACTTTTCCACCAGAAAATTGAAGATTTTAGCGTAAAAGGCAGGTGAAATGACATTGCTTTTCCACTTTGGAAGAGTGTAAATACCTTGCACAATTAGCGATTGCTGGCAGAATTGACAATGGCTTCCTCTGGACTCCGCCCGCTTTTACCAGGTTTAATTTCCAAGCAGATCCCAGAGGACTCCCTTTCCTTATTTCCAGCATGAGAATCCATGCTGGCAGTAAGGCCGCATTTGTCTGGTGGAGCAGGAAATACAGGGGGCCCTGGTATGTCCACTCGGCTCCCGAACTCCACCCAGAAAATGCACGAAAATCGGGCTAATTAGAAAAAACCGACAGTAATAGTGTTTTCCACCACTTTTTCTGAACCAATTGACCTGGAAAATGCTGTGTTGCATCGGAAGCTGAATGCATTCACTCTGCCTATTATCCCACCGGAAGATTAAGCCAGGAAGTGAACACAGGTGTTACATATTCCTGTGCACACTCTGCATTTGGAGCATTAACTAACTGAGATACCTTACAAATGATATCTCCTCTGGGGCTTTACCGTCTTAACCCCTTAACTGCCATGGGTATTTCCCCCCAGTGCCAAGGCCTTTTTTGGCGATTTCGGTATGTCGCCATTCAATCCCTTGTAACTTCTTTGTTACATGAGATATCTCGGCCAAAGTTGGCCTCTTTTTCCCCACATGTAGGCGGTCGTAACGCCACCCAGGAATCCTAGTTTGCTGTAGGGGGGTGAGAGAAAATAACCAAAAAGGAGAACATTTTTTTGTTTTTTAAGAAAATGCAAATAAAATGTTGTACAAAGAAGCCTGTGGTGTTTTCCTTGTAAGAGCTAGGAACAAATGGTTTGCTGTGCTGGATTTGCCATTTTTCAGGCTTTTAAGAACAGATTGAGTGGAAACCAAATAACATATTTTGATATGCTAATCAGCCGTTTTGTGAGCGGTAGGTGATTTTGGCGTTTTTTTGTCCAATAGGACATGCGTGGACAGAATGGAACAAAAGGGTAGAAAAGCTGAATGGGAAGCCAGAAAGGCATACATTTATGAAAAGTAGACAATATTCCAAGTTTAGCAAGGTCAGGCAACAACTATGTAGGGAAAGATTCCATAGTTTGGGGGAAATGGCAAAATGACAGAAAAAACCCCACAATTTCCGCACATTTAACTCTGGTCACCCACCGAAACACGCAGCCAACAACACATGGCCTACCTTCCCACGTTCCCACAGTTATCCCGACGGAAACGGTACCTCACATGTGTGGGTGCACCTACCTGGGTGCAAAGGGAAAAGCCTAAAACACTGGTAACACCAAGTCTTTTCGCGCAGCAGATTTTCCGGAATTTTGCTCATGTGGACAACCTACAGATTTGGGCCTAGGGTGTTGAGGCCACGAAGGAAAACGGGGAACCCCATGCATTTCCGAAAAGAAGACACCTGTGGGAATCCACAGAGGTCTGACTTGCGCGAATCTCCCCATAATTTATGACCCACAATCCCTGACAAAGTCTGAAATTTGGTGGAAAAAACACAATTTTCACTTTGTCTGGGATTGTGGGTAATAAATTCTGGGGCGATTCGCGCAAGTCAGACCTCTGTGTATTCCCACGTGTGTCTTCTTTTCGGAAATGCATGGGGTACCCTGTTTTCCTTTGTGGCTTTGACACCCTAGACCCAAATCTGTAGGTTGTATACCCAAACCCTTTGGTGTTACCAGTGGTTTAGCCTTTTGCCTTTGCGCCCAGGTAGGTGCACCCACAAATGTGAGGTACCGTTTATGTCGGAACACCTGTGGGAATGCGGGAAGGTAGGACATGTGGAGTTGGTGGCGTGTTTCTGTGGGTGGCAAGAGGGAAATGTCTGAAAATTGTAGTTTTTTCACTAAATTTCAGACTTTGCTGGGGATTGTGGGTAATACATTCTGGACGATTTGCGCAAGTCAGACGTCTGTGGATTCCACAGGTATCCTCTTTTTGGAAATGTATGGGGTTCCCTGTTTTCCTTGGTGGCTTCAACACCCTAGGCCCAAATCTGTATGTTGTCCACATGAGCAAAATCTGCTCTGCCGAAAGGCTTGGGGTTACCAAGCTTGGGGTTACCAGTGGGTTAGCCTTTTCCCTTTGTGCCCAGGTAGGTGCACCCACACATGTGAGGTACTGTTTCGTTGGGACACCTGTGGGAATGCAGGATGGTAGGACATGTGTTGTTGGAGGGATGGAGGGCATCTCATGTACCCCCATTGCAAAAATCCCTGGTGACTAGTGGTCCGGCCCACACCCGCCCCACCCGAAACTACGTTTAAAAATAATATTTTTTTTTGTTTGCCCCCCTTCCCTGGGGGCAGATGATCACCCATCTGCCCCCAGGGTATTGCCCCCATGCTTTGGGCCCAGGGGGGAGAGGGCAGTTTACATAGTAAGCAGCCTCTTCCCCCACTTCAAAAACAGATTCCTGCACAACACACCAAACACATATTCTGGGGGGGGATAAATGACATTACATCCCCACACTTAAAATTGTGGGGGGATTTGGTCCCCCTGGCCCTCCCATGTCCTACGCCCATGGCAAAAACAAAGCATATATATTTACATACAATGCGTTCAAGTGTTCATGGGCCAGTCAAGGTTGTTCGGCAAAGAGCCACGTTTTCAGGGCTTTGCGGAAGGCACAGAAGGAGCTCTCTGCTCTTAAGGTGGGTGGGAGTGCGTTCCAGTGCTTAGCTGCCATTCTGGGAAAGCTAGAGCCTCCTCCTCTGGCTCGTTTGTATTTCGGTTTGACAAGGCAGTGAGAGTAGGCTGCCCTTGCCGCTCTGTAAGTGCTGGCTCTGGAGATTCTTTGTGATAAGTAGGGGGGCGCAGAATGCGACAGACATCTGTGTGTAAGAGTGAGAGTTTTTAAGATTATCCTTTTTGGATGGGGAGCAGATGGCCCTCCCTTCTAGCTTCAGAAATGTGCTCTCTTTTAGGAATGTTCAGGGCAGCATGTAGGGCATTGTTTTGGATCACCTGCATCTTGTTGATGTTCTGCTTTGAGGTACCGGCATAAAGGGCGTTGCAGTAGTCGAGCTTCAATCCGTTTATTGCTCGTACAATGCTGAGGCAGCTGGTTGGGGTGAGGAAATGCCTGGCAGCGTTGATCAACTTAGTCGTGTAGGAGGCCGAGGAAGCAATACAGTTCACATGTCTTGTTAGAGAAAGTGTGGCATCCAAATGGACAGTGTTTTCACAGAGGTGGATACCGGAATACGTAGGCCATCTATGTTGAAGGACGTGTATTGGGCTTTGAGCTCCTTTAGCACCACTGGTGAGCCCACAAGCAGGTGCTCGGTTTTGTTATTGTTTAGGTAAAGATGGTTAGCGGCCATCCATGCCTGAATTGTCAGGTACGTTTTGTTTGGTTGTATTGTCATACTTTGTTATGGATACAATTATTAAATACATTGTGATTCCGAGCGGTGTGTGACCTACCTCCACTTAATGTAGGCATAGCTTCTTGCATCCTAATGGTTTACATTTAATTCTAAATGTAGCCCTTCAGACACAAACCCCCATTTTGTTATAGTGTATACATCCATGATAGGCAGGAGAAAAACAGAATCAATATTATTTTAGTTAATAGAAAACACATTGATGAAATATTCTCAATTTCATTTCAAGCACCCTTTTCTTGTGATCACCAAGGAAGTCAAGCAGCCAATGACATCTTATTTAAAAGTTATTTATTTAGGTCAAGGTACATATAATGATTTGGAAAGGCACAAATGATTTCTTGTATGGGGACCATTGCTTTCTGCAATGACTTGGTGTGTCAGGACAACTGTTGGACCCAGGTTCTGTGCTGCATCCCTGAATGGTCCAAAGAGACTGGTTATTATGTGCATAAAAATACAGCAACCCACATTAAACCCTGAATGGAACAGGTCTGGTACTGGTTGAATTTAAGCCGCCTGCAACTAAATGCACACAACAGAAATCCTTGTCTGCAACCATCTTACCAGTGCAAGATGCAGGGACTTCTTTGCTAAGAAATAGGCCTAGCCTTACATCCATAGAGGAGCGGTCTGATATGTATTGGCCTTCCTCTTTAGGGCGTAGCCCTGTCCCCATGTCGAAGGTTACGAATCTAGAGGTCTGGTTCAACTCTTCCCTTTCATGAGAGGCCCAGGCTAGTCTGTCTCTAGAACATGCTTCTTCCACATCAGGAGTCACCAAGGATTCTTCGCCTACTTTTCTTTTTCACTGTCCAAATAGTCAATGCCTTTATCTTTAATACTCTGGACTATTGCAACGCAATATATTTGGGACTCCCAAAAACTCGAATGCATAGACTTCAGGTCATTCAGAATGCTGCAGCGCGACTTCTGCTTCCGGTTGGCTACTGAGAACATAAATCGCCTGAAGTTAAGGTGCTCCACTGGTTGCTGGTGGCCAAACACAGAGAATTCAAAGCACCCTGTCTGGTTCCTAGAGCCTGCTATAACACTGGCCCTGGATTTCTCAGAATTCGATTTGCCAGGTTTAAACCCATAACAATTTAGGGATCAGCATCTGCTGGTCTACTTATCATCCCCAGGTTCAAGGATCAGAAATGGGGCAGACATTTGTCTGTTAATGTGGCAACACTTTGGAACGCCTTGCAACTCTCCATTCACGACCTTCAAAAGCACCTGGAGTTCAGATGCAAATTAAAGACCTTTCTGTTCTCTCAATCCATGTTTGGCAGAACATTTCAGACTACACTAGTGCCTAGATACCTTTATTAGGTGATAGTTGTGCACTATAAATGTCAATAGTAGCATACAGAACTCATACAATACAAGGACATGCAAAAGATCACAATGGCATCATGGGGGGAGAGAAGAGCACAATCCCATGACAGTCTGATGTTAGGGGAAACATTTGGGAATGCACGCAGGTTCTATTCGCTATGGACAAGGGTCACCGATCCCTGGAGACACTTCAAGGGTTTCAGTCGAAGGCAAGGACTGAGGATTGAGGAGACATAAGACAGTCTGTGGCTATGGAGGAGGTGGAGGGACAGTGGTAGAAGAATTAACAGTCTGTGGGGAATAGTGAGACTAATAGAAACACCCGGGGTCTACGGGTGGGCATAGATAGGCAGTGATACTGGGGCTGACAATGAGGAGCTGTGGGAAGGGGGATAGCTGCACCTGCAGAAACTGCAGCTGCTACCCCTCGCTTCCCCTCTGCTACCCCTAGACCTGTCCTTGCTGCCCCATGGCCACTGGACAAAGAGGCAGTGCCACAAGCAGATCTCTGTGTTGCACCTGAAAAAGGCGGTTGTAAATGCAGTTAAATGTGCCACAGCTTTTTCCACCTGAAATCTCGATCTCGTTAGCTGGAGAAATAACAGGCATGTAGGAACAACCATGGAGCAGCCATCACTAACAGGTTGGCAGTTCATTAGTGAAGAATGACTGAATGGTTGGGTTGAGAGGCGGGGCTGGCTTTGCAGCTCATACTCAATACTGTAGCAACAGGAAGGGTATGGGTTCTAGGTCTAGCTAGCAGGGAATGGGTAAGAGCCGCCTGCCATACCAAGTGACAGCACAGCATAAAATCAAATCTCATCAGTGTTTCTCGTTGTCTGCTTTGCACCTCCAGTGAGCCACTGTGCCTGTGGTGAGAGGGGTGGGCCCCAGTTCCTTCTGCCACCAATCCTACCTGGGCGCTGTGTGACTTGATGCAGATATGTCAGAGCGACATCACAGGCACACTGTAGATAGATGCAAGGCGAGATAATGAATTTACATGAAGTTGCCCTGCGCCTTTGAAGTAAACCATCTGTTGCTTACTCAAGCAGAAAGAAACATACTCAGAAGGATAGCTCAGGGGCAAAACACTTGCCTTGGAAACAAGAGGATACAGTGCAACATGGCTTCAGTTCCTGTTCCAGTGCTTAGAAGCTGGAGGAGGTTGAGATTAAGCAAGACCTAAAGGACCATAGACAAAAATGACATGGGCCTTTTCTGGGGGTGATGTCATGGAGCTGCTGCTGTGTACATTTTAAAATAAAATAGAAATCTGCAATTACTGTGACCTGCAACACATCCTTCCCCTCTATTTTCCATCTAACAAAAAAAAAAGTGGGTTACTTACCAAATAAGCAAAACAGAAAGGTTATGACCAGAAGGTTTCAAATCATTCATAATCCCTGGCACAATCACGGGCAACTTTCCAGACCATTGCTTTTCAACCTGCCAACCCACTACAGAAGGGGAAAGACAATATGCAAATCATGCTTGGTCCCACCCCAGAAGGAGCAGTCCAGCCCAAACTGCTAGGTTGCATTCCTTCTGCACAAGACCACACACATCACCAGACATGTTCCAGCCTCATTGGGCGTCTTAAGTGAGGAGTAGCCTAGGTCTCTAGGCCTAGCAGGCTGTTCTATTGGTGATGTTGTGGAGCTGTTGCTCAGATTTAAAAAAAATTTAAAAACCTGCAATTACTGTGACCTGCAAGACATTCTCCAACACTTCCCCTCCGTCTCCCATCTAACAAAAAGAAAAGCGGGTTACTTACCAAATAATCAAAACAGAAAGGTAGTAGCTGGAAGGTTTCAAATCATTCATAACCACTGCCATTGCTCTGAGCAACCCTGCAGACCATTGTATTTCAGCATGCCAAGCCACCACACGAGGGGAAAGACCATATGCAAATCAGGCTTGGTCCCACCCCAGAAGGGGCAGTCCAGCCCGAACTGCTGTGTCACATCCCTTCTGCACAAGACCACGAGCATCCCCAGACATATTTCAGCCTCATTGGGCGTCATCAGTGAGGAGAAGCCTAGGTCTGTAGGCCCAGCAGGATTTTCTAGGGATGATGTCATCGAGCGGCTGTTTAAGTTTTAAAATAAAAAACACTGAAATTACTGTGGCCTGCAACACATCCTTCCCCTTTGTCTCCCATCTATCAAAAAACACTGTGGGTTACTTACCAAATAAACAAAACAAATAGGAGATGGCTGGAAGGTTTCAAATTATTCATAACCACTGGTACAGCTCTGGACAACCCTCCAGACCATTGTTTTTCTGGTTAGGCTTATGTTGGTCAGTTGCTGTTTCCAATCTATGGCCAGACACTTGGCAGGCACTGGATGTCTGTGTTTTGGGGCTTAGGCCTCTTCAAGATGCTTGTTGTTAACAAATTGGCCCGAGTGATGTACAATAGTCCAGGTTGTTGGGTTGGAAGAGTGCTTACATTCACAGTAATTTGGTAATATGGGCCTATAGACACAGATATTAACGCTACATATGGTGATCCTTTCTTGTATGAAATGTATATCATATTACAGTGATAGTGTAATCACATTTTTCTTAGTTTACTGAGCAACAATGGTATGTGAAGCCACTTCCTGTTTTGTCAAGGGGAGAATGGTTGTATGCCATCACTTCCTGTGATGTCACCTGGCGGTGGGGCCAAATTACATCCCTTCCTGTGATGCCATCAGAGGTCATGGGTCAGTCATGTGATGTCACTTCCGCTACTCTGGCATTTTGGTGAAATGAGGTCCCTGGCTTTTAAGCATTTTGTTTATGTCACAGCCCATTTTCATTGATTTGTATGGCAGAGAGGAGGGGCTGCCAAATAAATACTCCGGAATTTGCACCGGCATGGATTTTCCAGTCGGCATACATTCTGATGATTCCTATGGAGTACGCCAGCAAAAAGCAGACCGACTCTATATGAATCAATTGTAAACACTGCCTGCCATGCGTACATGGCAGGCAGCATTTACTTCATTTGCACAGCGGCATTCAAAAGGGTGGCATAAAAGGATGTGTGCCGCCTTTTTACATTCTTTTTGCACTCTGCTGTGGAAATGAGGACTATTTGATGGCAGGGACCTGTCTATGCTGAAGTCCAAAGTAACAAGTACCGATCGTCAAATAATATGGAAATCAACAATCAGCCCCCTATTGTCTCTCAACGGTAACTGTCACTGGTGGAAAAAGTGATGGTCTCTCAAGTGTGAGTGACACAAATGGAAACAGTGATGGTGTCTGAAGGTAGGTGTCACTAGTGGCAATAGTGAGGATCTCTAAAAGGTCAGTGTCCCTTGTGGAAACAACAATGGTCTCTGTAGGGAAGTGGACAGAAGTGTCTAGGGAGGGACAGATGCCCAATTACTTACTGGTAATCTTCATACCACCACATCCTAGTCTTCCACGCTGCAGTCCTTACTTATGTGAGGCAGAAGCTTCCTGAGACAAACTGTGTCCTACCATTTCGAAAGCATTAAAAGAAAGATCAGAGAATATCTTCTGGAAATACCATATTGATTTCTTTGTGGAGAATTGTAAGGAAACCTCGGTGATGGTACCTAGAGGCTGTAAAAAGAGTTGTGACAAGGATAAGAACTGCTATAGAATATGAATAGCAGATTTCCATTCCTTAGAAATGCCATCTGGATTCTGCACCACCCTTCGACTGATCTTGATCACTGCCGCTGGATCCGTAATAATTTACCAGGCCTGACTTCCCGGTGCTACTGAGCTATTACAAGTCTGGCACCCAGGAAGTCAGGCGCTGGTACATTTGTTAATTCCCATTCCCATACAGTCCTATGGGACTCTATTGGAGTGGGGACACGGAACACCGGCACCATTATTAACGGTGTTGGTGCTCCCGTGACAACTCTGTGGTGGCTGCACCCGGCAGGATCAGACCTGCCAGACACAGTAGCTCTGGCAGGCAGACTTGTAGTTTGCTGGTCCGGAAATTTACCCGCACCCTTGTTGCCGGACCGGCAACATTGTAATGAGGGCCAATATGCCTCTTTTGCCTTTCAGAAAGCCGGTATCTGACTCACCGTCTACCCTAGTAAGAACTGGATAAAGAATTGGATAGAAAATTTGATAGCTGACACTATGTGGTGGACAGATGCTACATGAGCCTGGACCATCAAACATGGATGGTCTATCACCTACATTTTGGCTTGTTCCCAGAGCATTTCCCCCCAGTAGCCCCAAGATAGAAGGGGAAAGAAAAAACCCTCATATGAGGAGATGGCATGACAGAAGGGTATGCCATATTCCTATAGGTGGGATAAAAGAATCTATGACTCCACCAATACTGGTGAGGATTAAATGAGAAGACAACCTGAGGGGAGCTGCCCTTTAATCCACTGGACCTAGCCACTACCTGGAAAATCTATCCTTCCTTGCTCAAACAGCTTGGATGAATGATTGACGCTTGATCAGGCCTTGGCCTTGGAAAATAGGGCCCCTGGGACTGAATGAGGAGCACTACCCTCAGTAAAATATGGATCCCCAGTCTTGTTGGAGCCTTCACATGGAAATCTCCTCTGTGTGCCAAGGAGCTATGAGCTTTGTGAAACCACTAAGTCTGTCCCCAACAAATTAACCTGCAGAAACCTGAAAGTCCACTATTATGAGAACAAGGAGTTGCACATCCCGGATTTCGATTGAATCAAAACAGTTTTGTGCAGCATTGGGCAATGCATTACCATAAGAGATCCTGACTCAAATGAGTCCCCTGTGGTCAACTATAGGCCTGCGTTCTGAACCCCAAAGTATAGCCATGGGAAGACACCCCATTGAGTTCCCTGAGAATGAATTTGTGATGTGCCCTCTATTGCAAGAGAATGGCAGTCCCTTCTAACATTGTGATTGGTAAGACTACAGCACTTGGTGTTCCCAAGCGCTTTCCACCCAAGTACTTACAAGGCCTACACTGCATAGATTCTGAGACCAGACGAGATTGGACACATTCAGTGTGGTATGGCCGTAAGCATAGTGGGAGGTTGGCTATGAGGCAGTGGCTGACTAGGTGAGTACAATAACTTAAAATATCATAATCACCCTGTAAGATTAAAATTTCTTGTTGATCCATCCCAAAGAATTGCCCTTGCACCTGAATGGAGGGAGGAAAGCAGCTGGCGGAGGAGATGTCTTCCTGTTGCCCCTGACTTTTACACCTGTCATTAAAAGGTGATTTGTCCTGGGACCCATGAGCCGGGAATCCTGGTTTGAGGGAATATGAGTGCACAAGGAATGGGGTGGATGATTTGCAAGTAAACAGTGTATTTCAACATGTGTCCAGCATCTGCAAAACCTGATTGGTGGAGGGAGGCTTTCTGTGTGCTCTCCATATGAGTCTACTGCCGTCTGCCATCGATACACTCAATCAATGCGTAGCACGCTGAGCCACTTCCTAAGTGCGAAGGAAATGCCTATATGATTGATATCATTGATACCCCTGGTGTGCTACCTCCTAATATGAGCCAAATACAATTAGAATTGAGCTGTCCATCCTCAACAGGTTACATCCTATGATTAGGAATAGGAAGTTGGGGAGGAGGTGGGGTCTGCAGGACTGCATGAATAGGGCAGCTGCACATTTCCGTACAACACAACCATGCATTACTGCGCCCTTTCTCTGCTGTGTGCGTTCAATCTGGGGCCAGAGTACATAAACTTTGCACTGGTGCAGCTGCAACATTGCATGGTATTGGGACTAAAGCAACGTTTGTCCTTGGTCAAAAACCTATTTTTTTCAATGCATTTCTTTTCCAGGGCAAAGTTTGCAAATAGGGATAGGTATTGCACTAGGGCAAACTTTGTCCTAGTGCAAAAATGCATTGAAAGTATGTTTTTTGCACTAGGGTTAATTTTTGCCCTACTGCTAAAACTGTGGAAAATTGCACTTGCACAGGTGGAAAGTTTCTGTAGTCTGGCCTCTGGAGTGCCAGAGCCTAGCCAGGCATCTCTGTTGTCAATCGAATTGAAATTAATGGGACTGTGGTGCTTGCAAACTTCACATAGACGTAATGCTGCATGATGGTGCCCCCGATGCTACTGCGGACCCCACACCACCAACGTAATTCTCAAAGGTATTCACTGCCGGTCACCACAGAGCCTGAGTTTCAGAGCTGGACATGTTTCGACTATTTTGGCACCATCGTGCTGCCGTTAGCCTGAGGAAGCCATTATCATGCATACGTGGGCAGCTCCTGCAATGTACTACATTATATGCTTAACTTCTTCTGGCCCACCAAGGAGTGCTAGGTGAGCTAGTTTGTCCTGCCTGTACCAGGGAACTAGAGCAGGGAGCCCAGCAACACCTGCACATGAGAAGGAAAGAATAAACAATGACTGCCATAACATCAATGATGTATGTTAACTTTTGGCAGGTTTCCCTGCTATTTTATCTGTATCACATTGTTCATCAAGCCACCAGCCGCTTGGGGGTCAGCAATAAAATGGGCAAGGGCAGGGGCCGAGCCAGCCTCAAAATGTTTGAGGGCGAGGGGGAGTAGTTGGATGGCAGTTTTGAAAGCTGGTGGTGAGTGGAGCCACTAAACCTTTGCGCTGTCGGCGCTCCTTTCCTCTGGGCCTAAGAAGCTGAATAGCTACTCGGCCTTCCTTTGGCCTATTAGTTGCACCTTTCACCCCAATGCTGAGGCTAGTTTCACAAACATGCTAATTATTGGAGGCGTGAGCCATCAACATGCTGAGCCCATTAGTTCACTCCTTGTCTCTGGAGGATAGCTCAGGAGCAACATGCTCTCATTGGAAGCAAGCCGGCACGGAGCACGACAGGTTCGATCCCTGGGTCCACACTTAGAAACCTCTGGGTATTAAGCACGTTTTAAATAACCTATCATATCATATCATTATAGGGTCTATTGATACTGCCTGGTCAGGGCTTTGTCCTCTGCCACTGTACGTTTGCTGCTGATGAGGCTCCTGCCTTTCAACCCTTTGCCATGGAAGCCCTGGGCTGCGTGACACAGTGCTGCCTTCTGCCTCAAAGTGGGAGGACTCCAGCCCTCCCAAGCCAGGGGCTGACGCCGCCCATGTAAATTGGCTAATAATAATAATTTATTTATATTTATATTGGGCTTTTATCCAAAGTGGTTTACATAGGACATATTTACATACGTTATTATTTCTATTATTGTCCACTCAAATTGGTGCTCATTTTAGCGATCCCAGAAAGATGGAAGGCTGAGTTGACCTTGCCGGTACCTGCAGATGAAATAGAGATCACAGCAATGAGCACTTAACCTGCTGAGCCACCTAATAAGCGGGGAGCCAGGCAATACCCGCATATCTCAGAAAAGATGGGAGGTAGTTGTACTTATTTCATAAGAATAATGGTATGCATGGTAGAGTGTAAAGGGGCACAAATCCTGCATGCCTCACCTCTGGATACTGCCTTCTGGCACCAGTCTGCCCACAAGTACTCCATAGATTTGGTGATAACGGGCCTGTCTTGCAGGTACCGTGGAAGAGTGATATATGCTTGACTAGTAATACCTACCTATAATGAAACTTAAGGAAATGATTACATATTAGAATTGTATGCATTTGGCAAATAGTTCGATATTGCTATAATTGCCTAAATATTAAGTGAAAGCGGGTTCTGAAAGCCTGCTAAATCACTCAGGAGAAAACAGGATGTGGTGTGAGTGTTGGAGGCTCTTAAGGGCACATGATAGTGATATAAACATAGCAGAAGGACTAAGGCAACACCTGGAAATGTCTTCTGTTTCACAAAGAGTAGCAGGTAAAGTCTGTTTCAGGGAGCGTTTGTTTCACACCAGAAAGGGCTGTGATGAGGACAATGGGCAAGATGGTAATGAGGAGCTACCTAGAACCTATGGGGTGCTTACAACAGAATGGAATACTAGCATCTCTGAAGATGAAGGTGTCAATGGCATTTACCATTATGTCATGTGCCTCTTCACAGGACACCAAAGGAGGCAGATAGGCTCTTTGGGAGTCTGGCACTGGCTGGGATACCAGGGGTATCTGGGGGACTAGTCTGGGGATAAAGGGTGTTCTGTGTGGGAAAAGACATCTAGAGATGATACAAGGGATTTCCAGTGGGTTTGATGCTAGAGGTGACCATGGGAATTTAGGGAATTGAAAGAACACAGGAATTGGCAGTGGGGTTTATGGAGGGACGCTGACACTAGAGATGACAGAGAGGAATTCTGGAGGCCGAGAGGCCACTTGGAGGTGTCCGCAGGGATGTTTCTGGTTGGAAGGTGTCACTAGATGGGTCAGATTGTGCAGCTGGGGTGCACATGATGTTATGGCTGGAATATTGGGATTCTGGGGGTGAGATGGGAGAAAGGGTCTCGGAAGGAAAAATAGTTTATCTGGAGGTGGGTAGGGGTCTTTCTGGAGCAAAAGGGGCAGTGAGGCTATTTGTGGGTTCTGTAGTTAGGCAGAGGGGCAGAGATTCTACAGATGATAGAGGAAGTTTCTGGAAGACTCGTATTGCCAAAGATTGCACAGGGGGTATATTGATTTGATTTTGATGTATTTGTAATGCGCTACAGATCGAATGAACTGCATCTCTGCACAAATGTTCCTATATTCATGTCATAAATAGCTCATTCAGTGCTCCTAAGCCAGCAAACAGAAAACTCATTGATTAGTTAAACAAATGGGTCTTTAATGTTTTTCGAAATAGAATGAGGGACGTAATACTTCGAATGTGAAGTGGCAGCGAGTTCCATAATTTAGGCACACATATTGAAAGGTGTATGTCGCCCCTGTGTACAAATCTGGAGAGTGGAATAATTAGTAAAAGTTTATCGAAGGATCGTAGAATCACTTAGATTAGTAAACAGACAGTTTTCTAATAAGATATATAGGGGCTGGCATTTAAATACCAAACATAGGGTCTTGAACTCAATTCTTTGCTTAACTGTTAACCAGTGTAAGGACTGACGCAAAGAAGAGATGTGGGTCGATTTGGGAACTCTAACTATGAAACGAACAGCTACGTTCTGTGCCCTTTGTAGTGGATTGATTTGCTTATCGGGTATCCCCATAAGAAGACCATGCCCGTAGTCCAATTTGGAGTTGACCAGGGCTCCCGCCACAACTGCATGGTCTTTCTGATGGATAAACGGTAGAGCGTTACGTAGCAACCGAAGGGAGTAAAATATGGATTGTGCCTCAGCTCCTATCTGGTGGTCGCACCCCAAATTAGACTGCCAAAAACATTCAACATTTTTAACCTTAGGCAAAAAGGACATGGGTAGTCCTAGAATGCATGGGGGTGGGAGACAGCTGGAAGGGTCTGCCGGCAGTTGTTTGGACCCCATTAGGAACAAGTCAGTTTTAGTTGGGTTCCGTTGTAGTCTATTAGTGGTCATTCAATGACCCACTTCTTCAAGCACCACACCATTTTAGAGAGGGATTCTGAAGATGTGCTCACTCTTGTATAGGTCTGGTTATCATCAGCATAAGAGTAATAACTCAAATCATATGTTCTAAAAATACCCATCAGTGGTTGTAAATATAGATTAAACAGAAGTGGTGACAGTGATGACCACTGAAGCACCCCACATTTCAGCGGAATCATATTTGAAATATATCCAGACATTTGTATGCATTGATAATGATTGGCTAAGAAAGATTTGAAACAAGACAATGCATGAGTAAAGACTCCTGCCACCATGGTCAATCTAGAGAGTAATAGTTTGTGGTCCGCTGCATCAAACACTGTGCAGAGATCACGCATGACCACAGTGTGAGATCCCCTTCGTCTGTGATTTGCAATATATCGTCCCACACGGCCACCAGAGCAGACTCTGTGCCATGAAGGGGACAGAATCATGACTGAAGAACATTGTGCAGGTAGAACATCTCAATATATATGTTCCAATATGTTTGCTGGCCATGGGATACCTGCCACTGGTCTATAGGTCTGTGGATCCATGGGGTCTGGAGATGTTCTTGTCAGTAATTAGGTTACTGTTGATGTTTTTAAAGCAGTAGGCACTGTACCTTGGGCTAAGGACAGATTAATGAATGTGGTCATAAATTGAGCTAACCAAAGAGCATGTGTCTGTGCTGCAAAGGCAGGCAACCCATAAAGCATGTAATTGGTTGGTTTTAATTTAGATAAACGTGATGTTACAAGGTCCAAATTAGTTGGGAAGAAGTCAAAAGATTATTCTGGTCGTAAAACCACTTCTGACATAGTATATAGCAGAAGGGTGCCAAGAGGTGTTACAGGGGCTTCCTGGGGGTAGGGTGATAACAGAGGTGGTAGCTGTTTTATCAGGGGGTAGCGTGATACCAGAGGTGGCAGAAGGTTTGTCTGAAGGTATGGTGATACCAGATGTGACAGGTGATGTTCCTTAAGGCAACAGGAAACCATAGCTGCTGGGGAGGAGGGTGTGAACTGGAAAGAGGTCTCTACGAGGTGCAGCCTCATAGAGACCTCTGGTGATGTTCCTGGAGTGGAGGTGTCTCTAGAGATGAGAGTGAATTTATGGAGGGGGAGTGACAGTATGGGTGACAGAGGTGTTTCTGGGAGGATGCATTAATAGAGGTGGCAGAGAGGAATGATAGAGTAGGGTGGCTAATAGGAGGTACATAAAGAGATTGTTGCTATGATGAAAGAGAAGCCAGAGGTTGTCTGGGGATCGAATGCAACAGTGGGAACATATCAAAGTTCCCTGAGGATGGGGTGGCGAAAGAAGTTAATCAGAGAGTCTGAAAGACGAAAGATGTGCTAGAAAAATTGATGGTTTCTCCAGAAAACACAAGACTCATTGTTCAGGAATTTCCATCACACGCATGTTGTGTTGACCTTACTACATGAATTTCATGAGGAAATGAGTTGACACTATGAAGTGCAAAATGACTCAGGCTCATGACGACTTCCATTTTCCTGTGGTGAAAGCACATACTGTAATGTAGCAGAAGGTCCCATATTTGCATCTCATGGTACTAATTTCTGATAGGTTTCAGTCCTAGTACCCATGGGAGTCAGGTGCCAATCCATAAAGTAATCAGATTCTATCAGTCACGAGTCAAGTCTGTTCCAATTATGGTTTATTCAGATCCCAGTACCAGTTCGAGTCTAATGCCCCAATGTGAATGATCATGGATCCAGTGCAAATGTGATCTTAGTGCTACAATGAGTTTAGTAGTTGCCCTGTTTGGGATGACTCCCCGCCTGCTTGAGTCCAGTTCTGGTACCTGTGGTCTTGGTCTTACTGCCTAGACTGTACACAAACCTTGCACAAGTGCAGGTTTCATTCTGGTCTTGTTTGTTGAGTGAATCATGTACCACTCATTCTATTACTCTGCTCTGAGTCTCTGGTGGGACCTGATCCCAATGCCATGTGAGTCTGCTCTCAATTACTATGTGGGTCTGGCCCAGGAAATGTGGAGTTGCCTCTCAATCACTATGTGGGTCCGACCCAGTATTTGCTCTCGCTAACTACTTGGGTCAGACACAATATCATGTGAATCTCCTCCATCACTGCCTGGGTCTAATCAGTACCTGTATGAGTGTGCTGACCCAGTACCTGTGTGAGCCAACTCTTGGCCATTAGGCCCGGTTGACCTAGGACCTGTGTGAGTCTACTCTCGGTCACTGGATGTGTCTCTCTTCACTATGGCAGGAGTCTTCCCCAGGTCGCTGGATGGGTCGGATTCTAGAATCAGCGAGTGCCGAGTCCTAGTCACTGTGCGGTTCTGATTATCACTACTGGTTTTAGGCTGCTCAGTTACTGGGAGGAGAGTTTTAGATATGGTTCTGTCTTCTCCTGTTCAGTGGGTGGGACTGATTTCAATGCATGTAATAGTCTCCACCTAGTTAAAATCCCTCTATAAATCTGATACATTCTTTGCTAGCCTATTCCTAGTCCCGTTGTGAGAATATGCAAGGGTCTAGTCCCATTCCCACTGTGAGTCTGCTCTAGGTCTGTTTGTAAGTCTGGCCCCAGTTCCCATACAGATCTTGTTTGAATCCCACAACAAGCCTTCTCCTAGTCATTCTGATCTCAAACCCTACCTAATAAGAACCTGCTGCCAGTCATTGGATGACTCTGACCTCAAACCCCACCTAATAAGGGCCTGGCCACAGTCACTGGATGGCTCTCATCTCAAACCCTACCTAATAAAAACCTGCTCCCAGCCACTGGATGACTCTGAACTCAAACTGTACCTAATACAATCTTGATCCCAGTAACTGGATGGCCCTGAGCTCAAACCCTACCTAATAAGAACCTGCTCTCAGTCACTGTACAACTCCAATCTCAAACCCTACCTAATAAGAGCCTGCTCCCAGTCACTGGGAGGCTCTGATCTCAAATCCGACCTAACAAGGGCCTGCCCACAGTCACTGGAGGGCTCTGTTCTCAAACCCTATGTAATAAGATCCTGCTCCCAGTCACTGTATTACTCTAATCTCAAACCTACCTAATAAGGACCTGCTCCCAGTCACTGGATGACTCTGACCTCAAACGCTACCTAATAAGGGCCTGCTCCCAGTCACTGGGAGGCTCTGATCTCAAATCTGACCTAATAAGGGCCTGCCCACAGTCACTGTATTACTCCAATCTCAAACCTACCTAATAAGGGCCTGCTCCCAGTCACTGGGAGGCTCTGATCTCAAAACCCACCTAATAAGGACCTGCTCCCAGTCACTGGATTACCTTGATCAAACTCTACCCAATAAGAGCCTGCTCCCAGTAGAGAAGTGAGTCTGCTCGCAATCTGTGCACACTGGGTCAGTTATGCTGTGTGACTGCCCCCAGTCACAGTGTACATATTATTTCAGCCCCTCTGCGACTATGCTTCCAGTCTATGTGGAACTCTGGTCCCAGAGCCCATGGATCTGTAACCAGTCCCCTTGTAACTCTGGTCCCAGTTGCCCTATGAGTAGGATCCCAATCATTGACTGCATCAGATTGAGGAATATACTTGAGTCTTTTATTCCACCTACAAGTAAAAGAATCAGCATATTCACATGGGCTTTGGGACTGTACAATTTGCCAATTGTTACACATGATCCCAGTGCCCAGGCGCTGGTCTGATCTCAGTGTGAGCAAGTATGCTTACAGTTCATGTACCAGTCTGGTCTTATCTGATCCTGTGTCATTTTCACTCCAGTTATTGGATGTGTCTGGCAGCAATATCCACTTGAGTGTGTTCCCAGTAAGCGGGTGTGTATGATCTAAGTATGTAGGTGAGTCTGCTCCCAGTCACTGAGAGCCTCTGATACCAGTTTTCATGAGAGCCTGCTGTTGTCACTGGATATGGCTGGTCCCAGTATCCAGCTGAGTCTGCTCCTAGTCACTGCTGGTCTCAGATATTAGTATTTTAGTGAGTTTACCCAAGTTACTTGGTGCCTCTGATATCAGATTTCTTAGGAGTCTGCTCACAGTCACTGCAAATGCCTGATCCCAGTATGTCTAATCTGTGCAAGTCTGATACAGTCAGTGCAAGTCTGTTTCCAGTTACTTTGTAAGTTTGATCCCAATATCTCTAAGAGTCTGGCCACCTGCTTTTTGGGGGCCTGGTTTCAGACCCTCTGTGGGGTTGGTCCTGGTCTTACATTAACCCTGGTCCCAGTGCCATCTTAAGCCTGATCCCAAGCCATGTACAAATCCTATCACTGTCTCCGCAATTGTGTGGAGCCTGTTGCTTTGGAATTCTGATCCCAGTCTGAATAGGACTGGTCCCAGTACCTGTGTGTGTGTCTGGCCACAATCCCTGTGCAAATCCTTTCCCAGTTCCCCTGTGACTCAGATTTTAGTCTTTTTGGCACGGTCTTGCACAAGTCTCTCTCAAAGGCTTGTTGCGGTGATTGAGCAAGTTTGATCCTAGGCCATGTATATTACTCTTCTCCTAGTACTGTAGTGTTGTGGTCCTAGTAGTTCTGTGAGTCTCATCACAGCTCCCTTGTTAGTCTGATATCAGTCTGTGAGTGTCTGGCCCTAGTCCATGTGTGAGTCTGGTCACCGTCCTTGTGCAAGCCTGGTGCCAGTCCCTCTGTGATTCTGAACCCAATCTCTTTGAGAGTCTAGTCACAGTCTGGTTCCCGAACCTCTGTTTTATGTCCCAGTCTCTCTTTGGGACAGGTCCCAGTCCCTGGGCAAGTCTGATCCCAAGCCATGTTTGAGGCATATTCCAGTCCTTGCAGGAGTGTGGACACCATGCAGTCTTAGAGTTTCGTCCAATTCCATGTGAATCTGGTCCTAGTCTGTACAGGACTGGTCCCAGCCCTTGTGTGTGTATGGTCCCAGTACCAATGTTGCACTGTCTGAAGTGATCTCACAGGAATTTCTTCTCTTCTCTTTTTGCTCTGGTCATGATGGTTTATAGCTTGGGGTATTTGGCTCTTCTGACACTTCCCACCACCATTATCCAATCCAATCTTTTTTGTGTAACAGGGCTGATCTTCCTCTGTCAGAAGGGGCTGCTATATCAATGTCTCCATTGGTGCTTTGCCCCTCCCACCCCCACCTGCTGCAGAAGCTTCAGTGGGAGGTGGGGTCAAGGGTGGAGGCTGCACTTGATCTCCACTGGTGTGGATTCCTGAGTAGAAATGTCATTGCAGCTAGTGGCAGTAGTTGTTGGCTCCTCAAGTGATTGCCAGACCTATAAAAGGGACAGATAATATAGATATAGTGTTTAGATTGAGCTCCCAGCGTCAGCTACATCTACACCACACAAGAAAAAATCATTCACCTTTAAATTCTCATGTGCACACTCTTCACAATCTGCAGCTAACCAATGCATTCCCTAAGACTTTTCCACCATATCAGATCTGTAACTACAAACCCAAAACAAATGAGACTGAGGCTCTGCCTCGCTCTAAGCATACCAGGGATATCACGGGAGTTAGTGGTAACTGGGAAGCTAATGTCAAACTATAGTGGTGCAATCCATCTGAAGCAAAATGAATATGTCATGTGATTAGGATAGAGAGATGTACAAGCTGGAGATGTGGCTTTGCTGGTGTTGTGCTCAAGGTTTAAGGATGTTCCCTTAGGAAGTATGATGCTCAGTTGCAACTGATCAAATGAATCACCTCAATGCATTATTTTCATTGTCTCAAAACCATGCAAAAAGTCAATGGAATAGCATGCCATTTTTTTGGGGCGGGGTTACTCCAACGGTGTCTTTGTTTCTTTGTAGCTGCAAAGAAATACACTGACTCTGTCACTGCTGCTATTGAGAACCAAATGATGGGTATTATTTCTGCTTTCATAACACATACACACTACATTCCATCTACCAGAAGAGTCTGCTGATGTGATCTTTCATGTACCCACTGAGAGGAGCCAGGAATGAGACGCAGACACAGAGGATTCATGGTTTTTGGTTATGAAACAAATGGGGGTTGGAAAAGGCCTCACTATCCCTAATCTAGGAGTTAGTTCCCTACCTCAACCAAAACGAATGGGTCTGTCCTTTGTCAAGATGTCCCAAGCAAAACATGTCCTGTGTTCGTAATACTATTCTGCTCTTCACACTATAAAACTAATTGTAAGGTGCAAAGGGTATTGTCTCTGATTCTCAAAAGTGCACAAAGGTTCCAATCCAACACAAACATTCATATCCAATGAAAAGGTTTCAAATGGACATTGTTCACAGTTCCAGGGAATGGCTCCCTTCCTCAGATTCCCTGTACTAATATATAACATTAAAATAAAGAATAGTCAAGTTCCCAAAAGGATCACTCCCTCCTCTTGACATGTTCACAGTTCGTGGGAAAATTGCTCCCTTGCCCAGGTTTCTCTTTACTGTTAATATGATTCATAGCCTAAGGGCATGCATCTTCCTAGGGATTCTCCTTTCACTTTATTACACTTTGCATGCATATCCCGGACTCGCAGATCACCTGGTATTTTCCCCTCCCAGGCTCTTCTTGTCAAGTTACAATAGCTTACACTCTCAGGGGTCTTTCTTGAAATTCCTTTATACTATATTTGTACGCACACTTTAGTTTGCCTGGTGTATTCCCCCAACAGGACTTCCATGCAGTCTTTCAAACACTTCTCTTCAGCTGGTGTACTCTCCTGCCAGGACTTTATTTAACAAACATTCAACTTCACCTGGTGTACTTTCCTGCTGGGGCTTTATGAAACATGAAACAACATGAAACAACATTAGCCCACTTCTGGCTTATCCACTCTCCTTTCACACAGTCTTTTTCAATATTTGCTTCCTTTTTCATTAAGGGGCTCTTTGACCCTTTTCCAACAGCATTCCTTTTTACTTCGCTCTTGCCCTTGAGATATGGTTTTAATAACTTGTTCGTAGTTTGCTTCACAAATAAGTTAACTTCTTCATTAGCTTTACTCTGTGTCTTTCTCTTTATTATTATGAAGTGGCACACTTTGTCAGGCAACCCGGGAACCGGTTGATCTACCCTGGGCGTACCGGTTGCTCTCTGTGCTCCCTCGCTTCGGTTCCCTTTCTTCTTTGTTATTCTTATAAAGCGGCATAAGCTTCCAGGCAAGCCGCTAACGGGTCTGTCTTCCCTGATTTTACTGGTTGCTTTTCACGTTCCTTCGCTCAGGGTCTTCTCAACTTGATGACTTGGCGTGCGTCACGACAGCCGCTGTGCTCTCGCCATGTGAGTTTCGATGGTGTGCAGTTCCTGCTGCCTTCTGTTCTCAGTCAGTGAACAGTCTGCACCTGGGCTTCTCTCTCGCACGTTTGGGCTTGCTTCCACTCCATCTCCTATGGTGTGGTTCCCTTCAGTGTGGTTCTATGCGTCGGCACAGTTTGCCATGCAACCCACCATCTGCAGTTCTCTCCTCCTCGTTAGCTGTTGTGGACGAAACTTTAAACTTCCCGGCGTGATTTCATTGCCCCTAAGGACTAGATGGTTGCATTGGTTTACCGGTCTTAGTCTCCCTCACTGCTCCACTGCTCTTTCTCCTCTCAGCTGTTACAAGAATGTTTCTTGAATGACATTAAGGAAGCTGATACTGGTCCTCATTGGGAGTGATCCTTACTACTCTCTGCCTTTTCCTTGTCCCAGTTGTCTTTGTGGACTGTTGGAGAGTACTAAAGACAGACCAAATAAGAGGTTGAGGCATGTGAATAGAGGAAATATCCCTAGAAGGGAATGGTGGGCATGCGACTTTCCCCAATGATGCCATGTAATTTCCCAGCGGGTCACCCCCCTGCAGGTGGTCCTCCCTCATATAGCCACCCAGACAGTCAGGATCAGGTAGAGGCTGCCGTCCCCTCGCCAAACAATGGAAGGAGTGATGACATCATCAGTTTCATCACATCACCATGTCTTCTCCTCCATAATATGGTTCCTCTTCCACTGCTAAACCCAATGCATAAGCTGCATCCTACCTACCGAAAGAAGTGTTCTTTGATCTAGCATTTTGTGTACCTAATTAATCTTCTTACATTGAGTCTGCTAGCACTCCCCAATCACACATACATGCCTTCTCCAATGTAACTGAACAAAGAGGCCCTAACACACCCCTCTGTGCACCTGCTTTCATCTCTTCACCATCCTCTGGTATGCCTATTCTAATCTGAGAGGACCCCTGATTATTGACCAGTGATCCTTGGAGGGGACCCTATCAAGCACCTATGCCGTCCTATCTCTAGGGCCGGGAGGATAGCTCACGGGCAGCATGTTTTTCTTGGAAGCAAAACAACGCATCTCGAATCCGGGACCAGTGCTTAGAGACTTATCTCTGCAATCAGTGGCCCATTTTCCTCCTCCTGCCAGAGAGAGGCTTTTGTGGGAGCGATTGCCATTTCAGGCCCGAGGTCATCTCTAACCCTAGCTACGGTTATACAAGAGGCAATGTATCAACTCCCATGTTCAAGCTCCATACTTCCATACTGTTCTAAAGGAGACATCTCTGGCAGTGACCTAATACATATAACGGCAAAGGCCCCAAGCTGTGCAAGCCAAACATGGCATTGTAACGCTTAGAAACTGGCCACTGGGAATTCTCACCCTCAACTATGTGTCCTTCCAATGCTTGGATTTTGAATCTGGCACGGATCCTGTATTGATTAACGCTAGGATTGCCAGTTCAGCACCCTGGACAGTTTCTTCCACAGGCTTCTATTGAGGCCTTGTTAGCACATTGGACGGAATGCTCTTTTAGATAAAAATTGCTCATATTAGGCTATGAAAATGTCTGCCTATAGATTTAGAACTTGACCTGGTCATATCCGCTCCTTTCTGTTATTGGTGGATATACAGGCTTTGTGGTGAGGGATGCTCTGCATATAATGTTTTATTTTATGCATCTAATGTATTTTCGAATGTCATTTTCATGTTGGGCTATATTTGCTCATGGGCTTCATCTTACGACTACATGGGCTTTTTCCTCTGACGGCTTAAACTGCTGTTTGGTTTAACAGTATTATTTTACATCTTCATTAATATCAATCTGGACATTCTTTATTTATTCACTTCTGCGTTGATATAATCTATGCTAGATTGTGTGCTGATCCACTTCCAAACAGCTTGGCCTTGCGGCTCATCCCACCACACACCGCAGAATCAAGGAACACTTACTGAAAGTAATGCAACCTCTAGGGCACATAGCTGTGCCTTTCCAGAGTCTTCTTCAGGCAAGAGAAGGTTTTGTCATGACCTCTCCGCGTCCTTGGAGATGGGCAAATTTTAAGGCAGAAAACCGTGCAACTTTTACAAGTCTCTCCTCACTGCCATTAGACATCCCTTAGACATCCCTGTCACTTCAGTAGAGCTACTAGCCTCTCGCTGAGCAGGAATACTTTGGGTTTTATTAGGAGCTTGGTGGAAATGGTAAAAAGATGTGGCGTAATTAAATGCCTCCTCTTTTTACAATGACACCTCATCATGAGTTGGGAATGCCTCCTCATGAGTTGGGATTGCGTCCTCTTTTTACAATGACACCTCATCATGAGTTGGGAATGCCTCCTCTTTTTACAATTACACCTCATCATGAGTTGGGAATGCCTCCTCTTTTTACAATGACCCCTCATCATGAGTTGGGAATGCATTGGATATTTGCACCTACGCCCTCGCCGGACAAGGCCACAGTGTTCAGCGATGCAGGTGTTTGGCGACGAAGGGGTCTGCGGCGCAGACTGTGAGTGCGGACATTTCAGCCCCTGTCAGCTGCCACCAGGTAAGAAGTTGGGAGTTTGCTTGCTGCTCTGCACTTTCTTGCTCTCTTCCCGCACCCTCCACCCCTGCTTCCTGCACGCGCCCCAGCCACCTCCACCCTCGCTTTGTGCGTGTTCTCGCCCCCTAACCCATCGCACTCCTCCCTTGCGCTGCCCATTGCCTCTGCACACACACCGTCGCCCGCCTGGTGCCTCGCAATCCTTGATTGCGTGGTTCCTCGCTTCCCTCCAATTGCGTTTCCTTGCTACATCCCTCGCAATCCCCTGACCGTGTGCTTCACGCTTGCCTCGCACCCTAGTCTATGCGGTCCCTCGCAATTCATGATTGCGTGTTTCCTCGCTTCCTCCTCGTGCTTCCCTGAACGCATGCTCAGTGATTTGCCTTGCTCCCTAGCTCGCATGGTTCCTCGCAATCCTTGATTGCATGGTTCCTCGCATCTCTCTCTTTGCGTGTCATCGCAACGTCCTCACGTTCCCTGACCTCATACCCGTGCTTTGCCTCGCGCTTACCCGCGTTGTCCCTCACAATCCTCGACTGCATGGTTCCTCACGCGCTCCAATCTCTTGTGCTGGCAACTTTCTCACAATTCCCTTCCTCGAGCTTGCCCACATGGTCCCTCGCAATCCTTGATTGCGTGTTTACTCGCAACTTCCTAATTGCGCGTCCTTGCAACTTCCCTGTGATTCCCTAATCCTTGACTGCATGGTTCCTCGCAATTCCCTAATCGTGTGTTCTCACAACCTCTTCGCGAATCCCTGACTGCGTGTTCTGTGCAGTGCCTCACACCCCCTCTCCTCTCCCCCTGCTCTCACACGCCCTCTGTTTCTGCCTGGACTTCCCCGATCACTGTTTGTCCTTCTATCCCGTTTTCTGCTGTATCTTTGCCTACTTAGGTCATCACTATTTATTGCTGTGCTTTTTTTGTGGTTTTGTATTTGCCTCACTGACTGCCCTGTCCTATATTGTACTGCTGTGGGTTCTGTTGCACTCTTCTTTCCTTTCAGGTTCTCATTTACCAACTACTTTGTCCTTGTTGTTTTTTGGTTTTGTCTTCTTAGCAAATTGTTCACTTAGCAAACTATTCTACTACTGTCTGAGCTCTTGTCAGATTGGTCAATTGTCTACTATTGTCTCATCCCTCTTTGTCTCGTTTGTTTGCACCCCTCCCTGTGTCCTTCCTTAGTGTCTTCCCCCCTCCAACCCTCTCCCTACCTACTCTATGGTGCTCTCTGTATCTCCTATCTTTTCTAACTGCTTCTCTATCGACTATCCTGCTCTCCTCACTAAATCTGGTAGGAGGAAGTTTAAAAAGGACATCCTGGTCTCCAACCCATGCCTCCCTATTGCTGACACCTATACCAGTGCTTCCTCCAGACAAACCCTCTCTGACATTCTCTTTGTCGTTCCCTCACCAGACCTATGGACTCTGTGCTTTCTCCTTTCTCTTCTTCTCCCATTAATGGTGGCACCTGTTGGGAGGCCCTCCTAGCCCCCTTCCACTCCTCTAAGGTCATCATTAATGTTCACCTGAATGGGACCGTCTTGGTCCAAGGCCCTCAGGTCAACCTTCTCCTCTTTGATAGACGCTTCCCTTGCCTCATCAATTTCCTTTCTTCTCCTGCTGTCCCCTCTCTTCCCTCGATGGCTTCCTTGCCTCCCCCCGCTGTCTCCTCCTTGGCTACCTTTCCCTCTCCTCCTTCCTCTTCTGCCTCCCTCAGGCTTCGTCTACTCCTTCGCAGGGGGTACCTCTGATTTGTACCACTCCCCGGAAGTCTTTCAAGGACGGCAACCTTCTCCACACTGCCACTCTCAAGTCCCGCTCAGCTGTAAAACACCCCTCTAACATCTGCCACCTCCTGGAAGAACTTGACCTTGATGTCCTCGGTCTCACCGAGACATGGTTCACGGCCAGCTCTGTCACGAAGTTTGATACCCTCCTCCCTGATGGCTACAAGATCCTATCCGCGCCCAGATCCAACCCTTCCAGTGGGGTTGTAGCCGTGATCTTCTTGGAGTGGATTCCTGCCTCTGTTATTCCTACACAGGCCTACTCCTCTTTTGAATGCCTTGTCTGCAGGCTCTCTCTCCTGGCCACCACCTTACTGTGGCTACCATCTATTGGCCACCTTGTCAGATCTCCTTCCTCTCTGAGTGGGCAGAACTCTCCTCCTCCCTCCTGGCCTCAACCACTCAACACCTTCTTGGGGACTTAAACATACACCTGGATGCCTCCTGTCTTTCCTCTGGACTCTTTCGTGACCTCTCTCACTCTCTATCCTCCCCTCTGGCCCGACTCACTCTGCGGGGGACACTCTGGATGTTCTGATCTCATCAGACCTTCCCCTTTCTATCCCTCTCACCACTCCGCTCACCTGGAGTGATCACTTTCTCCTTTCCTCCCATCTCACCCTCTTTACCCATCAAGCCAAGCCAACTCCAGCACTGCCACCTACCTTCTCGGTTATCCGACCTATGAAGTGTGTGTCAGTTGAGGCTTTCGCCACCACTTTCCCACCCCCGCCTCCCTTTTGGATGACTAACACCCTGACATCGCCCTTTCCATGCTCCACTCTGCTATATCTGATACTCCTGATGTTCTTGCCCCTGTCATGAGGATCTGCTTGAAGTCCATAGCCAAGTGCAACTCCTGGTACGACTCAGACCTCGTCACCCTTAAACGCAAGTGCAGGATGGCTGAGAAGAAATGGTGTGCTTCGGTTGCATCTTCTGACAAACTGGCGTGCCGCCTGTTCCAAAGGCAATATCAGCTTTCTGTCCGCACCAAGAAGAGAGCCCACATCCAAGCCTGCATCCAACAACTCGGCTGAACTCTTTAAAATCTGCAAGGAGCTGGCCAATCCTGCTGCAGTCTCTACCTCTCCTGTCCCCTCCCAGACCCTCTGCACGGCCCTGGCTTCTCATTTCATCTCTAAAACTCAGGACATCCTGTCCTCTCTCTTTTCCCCTCCCCTCCTCTCTCTACCCTCTGCCCTTCCTCTGGACCTCTGAGGACACCTATCCTCCCTCTTTCTCTGCCTCTTCCCTGTTCTCCCCAGATGAGGTTTCTAGACAAGTTTGATCTATGAAAGTCTTGTTAAAACAGATTCACCCCTGTTCCTCCAAAACTATCAAAGACCACATTGACACCCTGGCTCCTGCTCTGCCTGACTTCTGCAACCACTCCTTCGACACTGGAGTCTTCCTTCCCCCCCCTGAAGAACTCTCTTGTGCACCCTCTTCTTAAGAAACCCTCAGCTGACACCTCCTGCCTGGCTAACTATCGCCCAATCTCCATTACTCCTTTCCTGGGAAAACTCCTGGAATAGCTGGCCATCTCCCAGCTCAATCTTCATACTCAATGTGTTGGTTGTCTCCATGACCACCAGTCTTGCTTCAGAGCAGCCAGAAGCATGGAAACTGCTTTCCTGAACATCTGTGAAGACCTGCTCTCCAACCTCGATTCTAATACCCCCTGTGTCTTCATCTTACTTGATCTCTCTTCTGCCTTCGACATGGTCAACCATGCCATCCTGCTGAACCGTCTCTGTGATAACCTGGGTATCAATGATCATGCCCTGGCTTGGCTGACCTCATTCCTCTCCGATAGACCCACCCAGGTCCAACTAGGGTCCTTTCTCTGCTTGATCTGTCTCTCTACCTGTGGTATTCCCCAGGAGTATAACCTCTCTCCCTGACTGTGCAACCAATACCTAGAACTTCTTGCCCACTGCATTGCCGCTCTCTGCCCCAGGTTTCAGTGCTATGCGGATTACACTCAGCTCATTTTCAGGCTCCCTTCTGCCACCTCTCCTCCTTCGCTCATTTCTGTCTGTCTGCTATCCAGTAGTGGTGTGCTGCCAATGATCTCTGCCTTAATGCCAGTAAGACTGAGATTCTCCTCATCAGCACACCTTCTCCTTCCTTTCCTGTCACTCTCTGGCCAGCTTCTCTTGGCCCTATCCTGTTCCCACCTGTGTGGCTAAAAACCTCAGGGTCATCTTCGACTCAACATTCTCCTTCTCTCCTCACATATCTGACGTCTCTAAGAAGTCACACTATCAACTGCAGCTCCTCAGAGGTATTCTTCGTTTCCTCTCCTTACCCCAGAAGCTCACTGTCTCCAGAGCTCTGGTTCCCTCTAGGCTGGACTATTGCAACAGCCTCTTTCTAAATCTGCCTGTTTCTACTCTCCGCCCTCTGCAACTCATCCAGAACAGGACTGCAAGACTTGTCCTTGGCCTCAAGCCCAGGGACC
The DNA here is from genome assembly GCF_040938575.1 of Ambystoma mexicanum. Classification (NCBI taxonomy): domain Eukaryota; kingdom Metazoa; phylum Chordata; class Amphibia; order Caudata; family Ambystomatidae; genus Ambystoma; species Ambystoma mexicanum. The sequence goes on from NC_090932.1 coordinate 1,305,902,817, forward strand.
ATATCTCTCCAGGACTGAAATTTCTGCATTGGCTCCCGGTGGCTGCGAGGATTAAGTTCAAAATCCTCTGCATTGTCCATAAGGCCTTCTGGGGCCTGTGGCCTCAATACCTTCAACTCTCTCTCCGTAAATATCTTCCTTCTAGAGCTCTTTGCTCCTCCACCTCCAACACCCTCAGGGTCAGTCGCTTCTCCAAGCAACGACTGGTGGTAGATCTCTTTCTTCGACTGGGGCCTCCCTCTGGAACAACCTGCCTGCATCTGAAACTTGAGGATAACCATCTCTGGTAGCGGAAGCAGCTCAAGACCTTCCTCTTTGCTTCTGCTTTCTCTCTACCTCTCCCCTGCTGAATTCCTGGCTGAAACTAAACTGCACTGGTCACCTGGCTATCCTCTGATCTTGGGCCCAAGGCCCCTCCCCACCAGTTGCACACCTGCACTGTCCCCTGGCAACCCTTGCACTCGCCGTCTGTTTCTGTATACCTACAGTTCCCCTTATCAGCACTTGGAAACCTGATGTCTGCACTTGTCCTTGCACTTGCCACCAGCTGGCTGCACTTTTTAATGTTCTTACAGTGTGATCCGAAGTACTGCACTTGCACCTCCCCTTTCCCCTTGCACTTTTCCCACTCACCCCTCGACCGCACTTTCTTGATCTCAATGTCACCTGGCCTAGTAAGATCATTGTCTATGTCTTCCCTTTGTTCCCCCTACCTTGCCACGTCGTGCCTTAAAACACTTGTGTATAGGTGTGTTACAAATGCCATATCATATAATATCATATCACCCTGGGGAATAGACAGTACTGCGTGGAATAAATAGACGTTCTTTACCCCATGCAGTACTTCCTATGTACCCCATGCAGTAAATATCCCATCCAATCCCAACTCATAATTAGGTCGAATTGTAAGAATACAAGGTAGTTTACAATATCACATCTTTTTATTATTGCCACCATAGCCATAATGAGGCCCTGGGCACACAGTATAACTTCTACCTGGCTCATTTTAGTATTGTACAACTTCCCTGGCAAACCTCTCCTCTTCAGGTGGTCTATGTTTAGAGCTAGAAGACTTCTCTGGCAAACCTCTCCTCTTCAGGTGGTCTATGTTTAGAGCTAGAAGACTTCCCTGGCACACCTCTCCTCTTCAGGTGGTCTATGTTTAGAGCTAGAAGACTTCTCTGGCAAACCTCTCCTCTTCAGGTGGTCTATGTTTAGAACTAGAAGACTTCCCTGGCAAACCTCTCCTCTTAAGGTGGTCTATGTTTAGAGCTAGAAGACTTCTCTGGCATACCTCTCCTCTTGTACCAGAGTCTCATTGTAGTCAACACGTTTCCCTGGCACGCACTTTCACTTAATTCGGTCTCTTGTTGTCGCTGCATGCCCTGTACCTGTACTGTAGATGTCTTGCATTAGAGCACTTAGGTAGCACACCGCTCTGCTTCTACCAGTACCAGAATAGTATGTTGTGCCACACCCTATGACTTATATCAGTCTCTCTTTAGTGCTCTCTTCCTTTTCACTTCTACCATTCCTGCTGTTGAGCTTGAGAATTTATATGATAGGATATGATGTGATGTGGCATTTATAATGTGCCTTTACACAAGTGTTTCTAGGCGCGAATTGCCATCTTCACTTCTGTATACCTCTCACTAAATCAAGAGGACTTTCTTTGGTGCAGAAGACTTTCGTGGCATCCCTTGCTACTTCCACCAGTCGCTCTTTTCTACTGGGATACATCCTTGAAACATCTGTCGACTTCTTCCATGCTCTCCGTAGAAGAGCAAGATTCATATTCTGGTACAAATCTACAGTTCCCCCAGGTTACAGTAAGGACTCCAACTCAAAACACTCTGCTTTAAGAAATATGTCCTTACTAGGATTTATCAATATATATGTAATGGCAGAGAACGAAGGATCTTACTATGCAGTTCGCTTTTCTATTGTTCTGACAGGAGCAAGAAAATTTAGAAGGAAACAAAGGATAACATTTCTTTAAAATGATAATAAACTGTAATTCCCTGGATTCCTAGTGAGCAGCATCATGCATAGAATGTTTTTTTTTTCATCCATTGATATAATGCGTATGAGTGACGCGAGTTATGGCAGTGAAAATCGTGCCTGGTTGACTGTGCAGTCCGTGACCACGATAAGGCGTTGGGTTAAGTTTGGTCCATTGAGCGTTTGGGCGGGGCCAGACGGGTGCCTTTCTTTCTCTCTAGCTTCGCTTTTGCTCTCCCATACTTTGTTTCCTTCTTGTCATTGACAAGTTTCTTTGTGTGGAGGGCTAAGGGGGGGAGGGCGGGGGTAATCTACCTTGCTGTGATTAACATAATGCATGCAACGCGCACGGGACTGTGGATAATTCAATTAATCTCTTTTCTCATTGGTTGGTGGGGAACACAGGCACAGTATCCAATCACACTGGAAATTTCCTGCCACATGTCTCTTCTGCTCCTGGCCATTCTCAAACTCTTGCCCGATCCGAAGGGGCAGCCACACCCATTGGTTCTGTACAGGGCGTTGAGCCTCTCTCTGAGTTGGAAGATTTTGGCCCTTCAGAGACATTTGATAGTCACTGCAGACTTCTTGCGCGAGGACTGTGCTCCCAGTACCAGCAAGCTGTACCTACTAGCCTGGCAGTATTGGGTTCGCTTGTGTTTTTTCTCAACATTTGGTTCACTGTATTGCCCCTGAAGTGGCCATATTTAATTTTCTAGGTGAGCTGGCAGTCTCTGTGTCCTAAAGAGCTGTCAACCTGTAACCATTGACCCTTTCTGTACAACATGACACAGTGAATGGCCTTCCGGTGGGTAGGTTGCCTTTGCTCTCTAGGTTAGTGATGGGACTAGATTATCCCATCATCTGCATGCATGCAAGATATTCTGTGCTTTGAGATGTCAATTTGATGTATGTTTCTATGTTGGTCACCCTTTTGTGTTTAATTTCTTTCAAATGAGTTTCGGATGCCAGGGCATTCGAGGTGAAAGGTAAGTCTTTTGTGCCCTGGTTGTTGTACGTTTTTCCATTTTTCAAAGGACTAAGACTAGTTGTAGACAGATGCAATATCTGGATTTTCCTAAACCGTGTGTCCTTCAGTGTCTGAAGGGTTATGTAGCTGCTACCAGGGATGTGAAAGGCTTGGCTTCTTTACTATTTCTTTGTTTCTAATGCCTCCACACACCTGTGGCATCTCCCACTTTAGCAAGATGGGTGGAGGGGGTACTTTTTTCAGGCAGGCATTGATGTGCCCGCTTTTGGGGCACATTCTGTGCAGGCGGCTATGGCATCCAAGGCTGTTTCGGCCAGGGGCACAATTGGAAGATATACTCAAGGCAACAGATTGGTCTAATGTTTAGCACTTTGCACTGTAAACCATGTGGGTCTGTGTTATTATCGATGCTTTGAACTTCTAAAATAAAAGCTTTACGGTACGAGCTGGGACTCCAGTCTTTAAGGACACATGCAACTTGGAGGCTCGTTTCTCTGTACCGTCGAATAATGGACCCCCCAGCCAGACTCTCTTTATGAGGATCTTAAGTCTCCTTTGACCCAACAAAGATCATCCCTCTTGTGTGCCCTTGATAGATTGGTGCTGGCAGCCCTTGTAGACTGTAGCAGTGATGTGGCGACACTCATCACCAATCCAGATAGGACTAAAGGAGCCCTCTTTCAGATGGACTGGATCCGTACCATCGACCAAATGCAGAAACCTAGAGTGGGAAGTGCCCTCTCTCCTTATGACAAGAAAAGGGGTTTTCTAGCAAGTTATCTGAGAAAGTTCCCAGACCCTAAAGTTAGACAGAGCTTCTTAAAGTTTCGGTTAAACACATTACACACTGGCAAAGTTTTGTCCTGTTGGGATCGAAGTAATGAGGGTAAAAAAACTGCAACGTTTGTGAGGATCCACGGAAGCAGACGCAGAAACATCTTTTGATAGAATGTGAGAGTACCTGGGAGGTGAGAACAAGGTGTCTTCGCCAGATGGTGGAAAGCGAGGACCAACTGCTTTCCGAAATGTTCTGGTACAGGCTTATAGCGGGTCAGCATGTGCCATTAACATAATGTCATCAGGGTATTGAGAACAGGATTGGCATCATACCGTCAGGTTATTGTTGAAATGCTCCTAGAATTATTTTGTTGGGAAGGATGAAGATATAGGAGGTTTGTATCTCTCTTTCTCTACTTGGCAGGGTGTGTAACCTGCTTTTGTCTCTTCTTCAAGTAAGCATTTAACCTGTTTTGGTTTCTTTTGAACGTGGCAGTTTTTAACTTGTCTTATGAATTCTTTAAATTGTTGAATTCAAGTGAATTTTACTTTTGTATGGTTTTGTGTAAAAAATATTTTTTTGGTTTTAATACACAAATGAAAAAAAATAAAAAATAAAAAGCTTCAGGGCCTGGCCATTAAATAGCCATTTTGCTTGGATTGGATGGAAAGTTGAGAATTGATTATGCGCGCAGAGGCAAATATTATCCCCCACTGAGATTTCAAGTGCTTTCTTTTAACCCGCCCTTCATAGTTATATTTTCTATTTCAGTTTCGAGTTCAGATGATGGTGCACTTTACAACTCCTGGGATGTCTGGGATGGACGACACTTTTGGTGGATTATGGATCGCCACTGAAATCAAGAAAAGCGGGGGATACAATGGGAATGCTGCCTTTTATGTGGACGAGATCTAGACATGTTAGTGGCTCTATGGCGCTCACTACGAATCTTGGGAACTGTAGTTTGTTGTCATGTTAGAGACATTTTTCCTTCTTTTTATTATATTTTTGCTGCTGTTAGAAGAATAAAAGAGTTAACTGCATAACACTCACCTCCTTGCCTCCACACCCAAATCTCTCTGATACTGCTAGGATACTCCAATCCCAGCATCCTTTCCACTGTTACTCGAAGGAAGTTCCACAGTACCCCCTTGATCCCTTCACGTTTACTTCTAGGCGACTCCCGAGCCACTCGTATCTACTGCTGCCATTGTGCCTCCTAGGCATACTCCTCCTCGTCTGTTATTTTAAGGTCTGGAGTAAAGCACACATAGCTGCCTCCTTGTTAGAGCCTATGTAGACAGGATAGAGTAGGGAAGAAGTGATGCTTTGACAAAGACCAATCAACAGCGGCCAGGTTACTGCCTACATCAGGCCGAGGGGCGTTTTTCTTTCAGTTTAGGAGACTAAATACTGGTATGCCTCCAGTGAAGCCACACTTCTTTCTTGCTGATACAAGTCCCTATTCAACCTTTATCTTTAGTATTTTCTCTCTAGCGCTTACTCACCAGGCATGCAGACCTTCAACCACCACCATTGCTTTTGTTAGCTGAGACACATGAGGTACCCTTATCCAGGGTTGTTCAGTTCCAGGCCTCGAGGGCTAGAATACTGACGGGTTTTCAGGATATCCTTCATTAATATTCATGGACAAATATTTGCATACATTTAGAATCATTGTATGCAAATGTATCTCCTGAATATTAATTAAGGGTATCCTGAAATTCTGACATGGATGCGGCCCCCAAGGCCTGGGGTTGGACAGTCCGTTCTCTCATTGAACATCAGGTGATTTCCCAATCCCAATCTTTCATTTCTGTGACCCTATCATTTGTTCTTTGAGATTCTTTGGCCAGCCCTCTACTCCCAGCGCTCATTCTTGGAACTGGCAAACCTCTACACACACTTTCACTGCTCCCCTTGCCTTGTTTGTACAGGGATTCCCCATCACATCTACATAGATTCAGCAATTCTTGAAAGCAGCTTATATGAAGGCAGACTCATAGTTACCTGATCAAATTTCCGCCCACTGTACATATCGTCTTTGTTCATGAAGGTGAGTAGGATCCAGTCACAGAGGACCGAGCCCTGGAAGACAGAGAAAACACATGGTTCCTTTACTTTTGGGACTCATATTAAACCCACTTTGACAACATTCTTCAGAAAATGGGTGACTCTACTTCATACACAGAGAACAAGGGCCAGATACCCCTTGGAACAGGATACCCACCCCATCCTGACACCACGATCAGTGCAGAGTGTGATTACCACATTTTGCATTCTAAACTATACAATGTATGCTTCCTCTGTTATGTAGACTCGCCTTGTTTGCCTGAAAGACCCCCTGCATCTGTGAACTTTCCTGTGTTTCCATCATTGACAGGGCATGCTTCTATAGGTGTCTCTACCCTCCTTTAGGACTCTCTACATTCGGCCCCTTTCCTGTAATCAAAACTACCGTATTCTCCTCCTCCACCATGGGCTGAGCAGAACCTGCATTTGCACTCTTGCTGTTTGCCCCCAAAGGGCTCTCCTCCTCCTTTTTGGAGGGAGAGGAAAATAATTCTCCCTTTGAGCCCTTTTTGTACGCCTGTGGCTTGCAACACATGTTTGTGGCATCTATCACCCTTCCTCAGCTCAGCATCTCCCTTCATCCCTGTTCTGCTCCATAAGTCACTTTCGAGTGCCTTTACGGAAGGAGGTCCAGCCAGCACTAGGAGGGACATGAAGGAGGAGGAAAAGAGAAGCATCACTCCTGGAAGTGATGTTTCAAGGGGACGAATTGTAGAATCTCTATGAGGGCCAAGAATGCGTAAGCGAAAAATAGGTGCAACACACCACAGGGTGTCACCACGAAGAAAGACCACGGAAGAGAAGCAAAATACTTGAAACCAGATCACTGCCAGAGTCGCAGACTCGCTAATCATAATTGACTATATTAGGGCATCCAGTCTGTTGGGCTGGCAGATGAAGGAGGGTTAGGGAAAAGGTACATCATGTAAGCCTGTTCACCTGGCTCCCCCACCTCATCCCTGGAGATAAGATGGCTACTGTACTCTCCTGGTAGAGGTGCTGATCAACCCAAATCCCCTCTATCCTACCTCCATCTCCCCTCTAACCTAGCCTTTCTGTCACCACTCTACCATAGCATCATCCCTCATGAACCATTCCTAGTTATTGACTTTTACTTTTCTTACTTCATAAACATTCTCCATAGTAACTGCAATGTTCTTCTCCTTCGGTGGACACCAGCCTCACCTCTTGCACCAGTTGGCTTTTTTACTTAGCACTTTCTCTCCGTGCCCCCACTTTGTCAGCCATCATGCTCCTGTCCAACATCCTCCCCATCTCGCTTACTCTTTCTCTATCTTTTGGAACGGAACTCCTCTCACCCTCTTCCCTGTGCCCTTCACACCTCCCCACAACACACACATCCTTTCTCTATACTGTATCCTCCTTTCAAATACATCCCCTTTTGTCCACCCCAGAGGCAATCTAACCTCATTTACCACTCGCCCTTCTGTAACTGCCTTCCTCCACCCCATGCACTCCCACCTACTATTCCCACCTTCGGGCTGTAGAATGTCAAATTCTTCTGTAACAAAACATCTTCTATAACTGTCCACTGACTCTTACCTTCCAGACCAGCAGTGATGGCTGTGGCAGAAACGTGGATCATCTCCCACAACCTGGCCATGCTAACAACGCCACACACTGATTCTGAAAGCTTTGCACATTCCCATATGACTCTAAAAGAGGAGGTGGTGTGGATCCATTATTTAGAATAGACACCCCCTCTTGTTTCCCCTTCTTATCTCCAATACTTCTTCCTTCAAGTCCTTCAAGCACATTGGGATTCACCTCTTTCCTCCTTCTCCTATTTTAAGCATCATCATCATATATCATCCCCTGACACTCCCGGCTTCGATCTCTTTCTTGAGTCCTTAGCTATGGGGGATTCAACATCCCTGACTTGATCAACACCCATCACCTTCTGCTTGACTCCTCCTCTCCAAAAGGACCCTGTCTCCCTCCATTCTCAGTTCACCCAAGTCCATAGACACTCTCTTGACTTGAACTTCCTCACCCCATCCATCACCCCTTCCCTTTTGGATGGCACCGTGCTCCATTCCTTGTATCTGTACCTTATCAATCCCACTGTCCCCGGCCCTTCTGATGATTAAACATAAGTGTTGGGCATAATCCTTTCTTCCTTACCATAACCAGGTGAGGTCCTGCCTTCAGGATTTTTTTCAGCCCCTGCCAGCTCCATTGAAGCAACATTTCAGACGTCTACATTGCTCTTACTACCCCTATGAGCAATAATACCCTGTTTTGCCCTTCACTGCCTCACACACCTGTCCCCAAGTATGGGTCTTCCCTGCAATCCAACGGTATCATACAAAATAATTGAATGCAAACACTGCGAGTCACAACACATGGGATATTCTTGATCAAATTTTAGCACATTTCATCGAAAATACAGATGGGGTGCTTGTTGAGATATTAAGTTGGGGATGTGGGTAGGGGCTGCGAGGGGTCTCCCCCCGCACTTATTTTCAATGAAATGTGTTAAAAAATTAAAAGAAAGTTCAATGTTTTCTCTACCGCAGGACATTAAATCCATCCCCACAGTTGTTGATTTTAAGATGGTCTTGAGAAAGCACCTCCTCTCACTCGAAGGATCACCATCTCTCCCTTAGTCTTCACCTGCTCCTCCTTCATGGCCCCTCGCACCGGAGTTACTAATGTACAGTCTGTTGTATAGCATGGAAATGAAAATAGTTTAACATTTTTATATAATTGTATGAATTCCTTTGATGACCCCTACCACTATAAATAATGTCTTGTCTGTACCGTCCAATCTCTGTACCACCAACCACTTCTACATCTGTCTTCTGTTCATAACACTTATTTCTTGAAACATTGTAAAGCACCATTCCCTGGGATTCGGTATTGTCCTGTTTGCCCATCTATCTTTTGTACAGAGATTTTGGCAAAGCTCCCTTTTTTGCAATAAATAAATACACCTAAATACAAATGGGCGTGATGCACAAGGGAAACGGTTGCATCACACCTTGGGAGCGTATGTGGGGAAAAAGGAAGCTATAGTGGCTTAGGTAATACTCAACAACACTGGTAATGTCTCTCTGAGCTCACTTCTGAACAGCAGTTACTTCACTGCTTTAGTAGACAATCACTGATAGTCAATTATAGCCTTTATGTCAGCTGTGCAAAGTTATATACTTCTCTAACGGAAGAACGCCGTGGAGCGACCGCTTCTTCACTCCATTGCTCGGTTCTTTTTCTCTCCTGCACGCCAACCTAGTGTGCATGTGCGTTGCCATCTCGCGAACTCGCGAAATCATGGCGGCTGGTGTGAGCTTGCAAGGCTGTTCTACATATACCTCCTTTTGTCATGCAGCGTGGTACTACTCCATTATGTAGTTATCGTACCTCGACGGTCTCCGAGTCTCTCATTGGGGACGGCTCTCGCCTGGCACCGGTCTCGGCTCAGTGATGCAGTCTCTACTCCTAGTTTTTCTCTGGCATGTTTCCAAATGTTACCATTTCTTTGCATTTCCATCTCTTCTTGTGGCATGTCTCCTGCACTTCTCTCTTCTCAGATGTCCTCCAAGCTAGCCCCATGTTCTCGATTTGGTTCTGGGTCCTCTGGTGCTGGTTCCCGTTGTCCTGTCAAGGCTGATTCTCTAAACTACATGGGTTGTATCTTGAATATGGCAACTTTTTTCAGATTCCACTTTTTACCATCTCTGGCGCGTACATGATTTGTGCCTTTCTGCATTACTTCTACTGGTTGGCTGTATCTGGATCCTGTTCCTTGATCCTTGTGTGGTAGCCTTATCTTTACCATTTCTCCTTCATTGACCTCTGTTCCCATGTCTCACTTTACGTAGCCGGGGGTACCAATGTGAAAGCTGCTCTCCTCCCCCTCAACAGTCGAAGTGGAGACACTTTTGTGATAGCATTGGAGGTGAGATGGTGGTCAGCTATCGCCTCCTTGACAGTTTTGTATGGGTCCATACCTGTGGCTGATGCAAGCTGCAGGGCTCCCTTAATAGACCTGTTTGTCATTTCAACTAGTCCATTAGCTTGGGGGCGATACAGACTAGCCTTGATTTGCCCGATGTGGTTTTGTAAGAATTGTTCCATTTCCTTTGATGTCAGCTGAACACTATTGTCAGACACTATTTCTTCTTCGGCTAAGCCTTCCCTCTGGAATACTGCATTCAACACCTCTATGACCGTGGCAGTGGTAATGTTAGGTACGAATTCTTCCTCTACCCATTTATGCAGGTAGTCCACTATTACCACTCCATATCTGTGGTCTAGCAACATCGTATCTAATGTCCCAATGAAGTCAAGGCCTAATTTGTGCCACAATACTTTGGGGATCTTGGTGGGAATCAACAGCGCTTGCTGAACTGTGAGCCTCTTGCCACTGTTTATACATTCATGGCACCTTTCTATCATCATTCTAATTTCTTGGTCCATGCACGGCCACCAGTAATCTTCCCGCACTCTGTGCCTAGTCATATGTCCACCTAAATGACCAGATTGCACCCTGCACAGGATCACTTTCCTCATCCCAAGAGGCAGTATCACTTGATCCCCTTTCATCGCCGGTCCATCCTCTTCGTAAATGTCTTCACTGACTTTCTAGGATGGTCTTAATCCTTCTGGCATGGTCCTTTCACTGGGCCACTCGTTTCGAGCCCATTCAGCCACTCGCCTCAGGATCGGATGATAAGATATGATAGTTTATTTTTATAGTGCCTATACACAATGTGTTTCAAAGCACTTCAAGGCAAGGGAGGGAACAAGGGAAAATACAATTACATTCTTACAGGCCATGAATAGTAAGGATGCGAAATTAACTATCGTACTCAGCCTGACGACATTTCAGATAGTGCAAGAGCTAAGACATGGATAAGGAAGGGAGGGGGAGTGGCAAGGAAAAAAGACAGGCGACTACCGTACTAGGCCTGACGACATTTCTGGTAGAGCCGGAGAAAAACAAAAGGTGAGGGAGGGGGGTGCAGAAAGGGAGGGGAGGAGCAAAACAAGTGACTATCGTACTAGGTCTGACGACATTTGAGATAGTGCTGGAGGGTGGGGGGGCAACTAAAGGCAGGGGGGTTACAGACGAGGTTGCTATCATACTAGGTCCATGGACAATTCAGATAGAGTAAGTACATAGAAGAAAGTAACGGGAGGCGGGAGGAGATAGGAAAAGGGAGAGGATGAGAGAACAGAGAGTAAGCAGTCAAAATCTCTGGCTCTTCCAACCAATGACTCTTGTTCATTTCTAAGAATTCACAGGTCCTGCGGTCACCTACAGATGCTACTACACACTCGTCCTTGAGGAACATAGTGGCTGATCTCTTGTGCTCTGGTAAACGCGACATGCAGTCTGCCTGCATTTTCTTTAACCCCGCTATGTGCATTATATCGTAAGTGTGTGTATTCTTATAGTTTATCGGCTATGCGTGCTAATCTCGGAGTGGACGTGTTTGTGCACTTAAGAGGTGAATCAAGGGCTTGTGATCTGTGTCCAAATGAAACCTTGTGCCCCATACATAAGTACTCCACCGCACAGGTGCATTCAAGCATTTCCTTCTCAAATGTCTATTAATTATTTTCTGATTCTGAAATGCAAATGTAATGACTTGTTCCACGTTTTCTCTCCTCTGCGTAAGTGTGGCCCTCAGTCCATAGGCAATGGCATCAGGGGTTATATACGTGTCCCATGTATGATTGAATGGCTTTCGACACTGAGCATTTACTATTCTTCTTTTAACCTCCTCAAAGGCCCTTTGCTGCTCTTGATGCCATTCGTAACTTCCCCCCTTCTTTAGGAGTTCCCTCTGTGACACAGTAGTCTCAGAGAACTGCGGTAAACATTTAGTATTCCACTAGTGCTAGGACGGAGAGCAACTCCTCCTTCGTAGGGGGTGCTGGAGCTTTAACAATGGCCTGTAGGAGATTCCTCTTGGCACTGACACCATCTTTTGATATTTGTACCCCAGGTATTTTACTTCGCTAGCTTTCATAATGCACTTTTCATATCTTAGGTATACTCCAGCTTCTTGCAGTTTTCTTAGTACCTTCCACCTTCCTCAACACTGCATCGTGAGTCTTGGAAGTATGACACGCTACCCACATTGTGCATCATGGAATCCATCATCCTCTGAAATCCTGCTGCTGCTGATGACAATCCAAAAGGCATGCAGGTGTATTGGTAGGTGATGAAAGCTGTGAGTGGCCTGGATTAATTATGTAAACTAATCTGGTGATAAGCATCGCTCATGTCTAGTTTTGAGAAAAATCTTTCTTGCTTCATCATGAGTATCCATTAGTTGATACTGGTAAACGGGTAGTCGTCTCTTATCACTGCTGTGTTGAGGCTGTGTAGGTCGATACATACTCTTATATCGCTTGACTGCTGGTTCTTGATAAATACCACCGGGCTTAACCATTCGGAGGACTTCACTGTTCCAACAGTGCCATCTTTTACCATCTTCTCCAGCCGGGATTGTAGCGCGCTTCTGGTGGTTGCCGGTACAGGTCTCAATTTGTGTTTGATCGGGACTACGTTTGGCTTCAAACGTATCTTGTGCACAAAGTTTCTTATTTTGCCTGGAGCATTGGAGAACAAGGTGGGAAATGAATTTCTTGATACTGACATTCCTCCTGTTTTGACTGAGAGCACCTGATCATCAGTGCTGGGATCCAACCTAATGTTCAGTTTGTACTGGTCGTCCCACCACAGGATAGTTGGACCTTCTTCGGAAAAGTACATGCGGGTGGTCGTTCGTCATCCAATGAACTGGACATCCGCATTTATATTGCCCAGCAGCCTCACCGAAGCTCTCCGAAACACTATGCAACAGTGTTTGGTCTTCTTCACCTCTGCCTCATATCGCCCCACCATTTCCTTGTAGTTTGGATGGGCAGTGTGGTTAAATCAAAGCCTTAGTCTTCCATTACTGGAGTCTCATTGCTGCCCACTTTGATTACACGATGCGACTTCTCTCTTCTCACCCTCAAACTGTTGACTATGATGACAGTGGGCCTGTCTTCATCGCCCTAATAATCATTACTTGCGTCCGCCTCACTGTGTATGTACGTAACTTTCTTTCCCCTCCATTTGCAGGCTACTGCGATTTGGCCATACCTTCTGCAGTTTGAGCACTCTTTGCTCCTGGCTGGCAGTTCTTGTCGTTCACCAGGTGCTGCATGCTGGCACATCTGTGGCACTTCATAGGTCCTCTCTTACCTCCCTTGTCATCATTGAACTACCTTCTGGGTTTGCCACGCTGTGCCTTACACTGCACAACATGCTGATCAGCGGCTGGTGCCGTTCCCGCGAGAGGTGTAGTTAGGGCAGTGATTGGGGGAGCTATAGCCCTGGGCTTTTGGTTGTACCCCCGGATAGAAGCTCAAGAGCTACAAACAAAAGGCTAGCTAGCCCCAAGTCCTGACAGTCCCGACATTAGCATAGCCCCTGATCTTTTACAGACCTAGGAGCACCCCTGGCTCCTGACATTTCTTTGCATCTGCATGACATCTCTTCTTCCTCCCTGGCGATCTGGATCGACTTGTCCAAGTTCAGCTCCTTCTCAATGATGAATTTATCCTGCACTTTTCTGCAATTTGTGTGTACAACCAACATGTTGCAGATCATGTTTTCTGCATTATCGCTAAACTCGCATAGCGCAGACAGTGCCCTCATTCTGGTGACGTTATCATCAACAGGTTGCACGCTCTCCTGTTTCCTCGTGTAGAACTTCAAGCGATGGAGGACAGTGTTCTTTTTATTGGAGAACCGTTAAACAATTCTGCACACTGCCTCTTTGAACACGTCGTCATCATCACCGCTACTGGCTCGGTCTTTAACCGGGCAAGTATTCTCTGTCCTTTGACTCCCATGGCATTAAGTAACATGGCCTTCTTCCTTCCTGCTTCATAATCCATGCCACCCACGGCCTCCAGGTACCTGTCAAATAGTGGTTTCCATTGTGGGCATGGTATTACAGGCCTACTTGGGGATTGTAAGAAGGCTGGAGGAGTCGCCACGCCGAGTATATTGGCACTGATGGGTCTCTTCCTCGGTCCTCATCGCCAATTATGTAGTGGCTTAGGTAATACTCAAGACCATGATTTGAGAAGAAGCTTTAATAACTCCTTTTAATTAAAGCATACACTGTCAATATTAACACACTGGTAAAGTCTCTCTGTGCTCAATTGTGAACAGGATTTACTTCACTGCTGCAGTAGTTAATCACTGATAGTCAATTATAGTCTTTATGCCAGCTGTGCAAAGTTATGTTCTTCCCTAACGGAGGAGCGCCATGGAGCATCTGCATCTTCTCTCTGTTGCTCAGTTTTTTCTCTCCCATGTGCGCCAACCTCACGTGCATGCACGTTGCCGTCTCGCGTGGTCACAGCAGCTGCTCTGATCTCGCGAGGCCACTCTCCACAGAGGCTCACGAGGGAGGAAGAAAAGGGGTGCAGCCATCCCTAGGAGGCTCATGATGTCGGAGGCTTAGAGGAGCAACAGCATTTGTGGGGCTCATGAGGATGGAGGGAAACAGGTGACACCACCATTTTGCCAGGACCCAATGGAGGAGTTCCTATGGCCCAGATCTCTAAGTTTGGTCAGTGAGAGCAGCAATCATACAAGGATTTCCAGATAATCAATACATATGTAAAGAACTCCCAATTAGATTAAATTAAGTAGTTTATTTTGTGTGGATATCCTGAAGACACTGAACACATTAGGCTCTTGAGGACCAGACTGGGAAAGCGCCTGGATATAAGGGAGAAAGGAAAGGGGGACAACTGAGCTGTGTGGAAGGTGAGCGTGCTGAGAGAGGAATGAAAGAATAGCAGCGCCCCTTGAGCAGAATGTTTGGGTAGGAGTGGATGCAACTGAGAAGAGATGGCTCTAAAGTGGGACGAAACGACGCGCAACGCCTGTGGGAGATATGTGTGGGAGAAGGGAAAGAGGTAGAGCACCTCTAGGAGGAGCATAAAGGTAATGGGTTACAATACCGCTGGGACAGACTTGAGTGAGAAAACAAAGTACCACCTTTCTTCCAGCGGAAGGGCATGAAAAGGCTTGGAGAGCCTTGGAGAGGCTTGATAGAAGATTGAACGAAGTGCAGTACATATAAGAAATGTGTGTGTGCGAGTAGGGAAGAGATTCGGGTTCCACGCAAGGGAAGTGGGGAGGGATGACATCTCTCTATGAATACTCAGCAGACGTGCAAAGTGGTAATATCTGGTATTGAGTTAAACTGACAATACATGTAAACAGACACGTGGAAAATTGCAGTATCTGTTATTCACTACCTTATAACAAGCAATACCAGCTAATGGGTATATAGACATTGCTCTTACTGAGCTAGTTGGCATATGGTAAATTATAATACTTGCTGCTTGGGATATGGACATTAGCAATATTCTTTGGTAGGGGCCTTGAAAGAAGCAAAATCCGTTTCTAAGCATGCAGAATCTGGGAATACCTGTTAACTGCAATAATGGGAACTCACAATATCTATATTGGGTATGTGGGAACTGCAAATGCCTCTTATTAGCCATGTGGAAACAGGGATTTCCTCTTACTGGACATGTAGGGATCGGAAATATCATTTACTGGGCACGTGGAAAGTGGAAACACCTTTTCTAGGTACGTGAAAAGTGACAATACTCTTACTGGAGATTCGGAAATAGGAAATATCTGATATTGAATATGTGAACTTGGAAATATCTGCTTTACTTTGCACCAGTGATGTAACTTTGCTAAAAATGTTGGCGGGACATGACAACTTTAAGGAAGGGGTGGGGTGGATAAAAGGGCAAGGGTGGCTCTGAGGGATAGCACTAAACCACTACACCACAAGAGACCCTTGCCGACACTATGTTATAATTTTCATAAAACTGATGGCGTGTCTTTAAAATTCTATTCTAAAGGCACACCAGTCTTCTAAAAGTTATAACACCACAATGGGCCTCATTACGAGTTTGCCGGTTCGGAAACAACGGTATGGGTAAGCGTGCCGGTACTGTTGTTTCCGGACCGGCAAACTACGAGGTCTGCGAGCGGGTGCCTTTCAGCCGGCCAGGTGTGACCTGGCAGGGGGAATGGCACCCGCTCGCAGACCATGTCGGATGCACCATTCGTGAAGGGTGCCGGTGCATCGAAACTCCCCATCGAGTCCAATGGGACTCAAATGGGAATGGAGGGTAATATTTTCCGGTGCCTGGGAATGGGCAATTACCGGGTCACCCCGGTAATTGTCCATTCCCAGGCGCCGGAAAATTCATGACTCTGGCGGCAGCCATACCGGTATTTAACGGCACGGCTACCGCCAGAGTCATAATGACTCCCAATGTGTCTTTACAACAGTAACAAAACCTGAGCTTCCTCTACCTAAAAAGGGCTTGCAATTTTGACAATCGATGAGCGAGCTGCCATGCTGAGGTCTTTGAAGAAGTTAAATAGTGGCTTATGATGTCCATACAACCCAGACCTGCATGCCCCCGCAAGAGTTGCTGACTGATGCCAATACAAAATGTCATGAACGACAGTGACACAGAAAGAAAGGGCTAGACTGTCTGTCCCAAAATGCCAGTTCTAGCCAAGTAATATAGAATGTAATATGTATACACACGTGCTTCATAGCTCAGCTGTCCAGTATAAAATGTCATGTCACTGTACGAATCATGGCTAGACTGAATGCATGAAAATTCCAGTCTAGCCATGTAATATTTCATGCTTGCCTTCTCGATGACCATAATAAATGTCATGCCTGCCAATTGCCTCTTGCATGTGCGCCTGCAGACACATACACCCATTCATACGCATTCACCATGGATGTTGTCAGGGCCTTTTTAAATGAAAGGGGTGCGAGCATCAGGGGTGCCCCCAGCACCTGAACCCATGTTGCCATTCAGCACTCAGCAGCCTAGTAACACAGCAGTGTATTCATTTTTCTATTTTTGTTCTGGTGCTTAAAATGTGTGCTTTGCAGTGCTTGCATTACAAGTTGTGTTTTCTCTTCCCACAGCGATATACATAAGTGTTATCACCTCATTGCCTTCTAACACTGGTTCCTCTGCATCAGCCACTTACTGACAAAGAAAGGTTTAGTGCTCTTCAGTGGGCATTTCGTGTTTAAGCTCCCTGCTGGCTGGCCATCTTGTGATAATCGGTGGCTATTAATCTTATCTTTGTCACCATTGTAATGTAGGCACCCCACGGGTGCCTAACACTGTTTTCGCTCTAATCAGGGGGAACCCAACCATCATGTTGAAATGTTCCCCCAGATATCTTCAGCTGGGTCTGCTATTTACCCAGTCACACAACATAACATTCATTCCACCTGCAATGTACAAACAAATAATGCATCATTTATCATACATTCACAGACATAACAATCAACACACATATGCTTGCACACACTCACACACCTCCATTGATATGCACTGGGCCTCATCAGGAGTTGGGTGGAGTGGTAAAAATGTGGCAGTAAAGCTATTATTGCTGCATTATCACTCTGTCCAATCCCGAGTTTTGGGGAGACTCAGAGCTTTCACCTCCAGCTCTGAGCTCCGACTTTCTGCCCATTTTCAGAACAATTACCGCAGCGCAATAAGCACAATGGTAATTGTACCGAAAATTCCCCATTGAATCCTATGGACTCAAAATAAATGGGGATTTACACTGTCACCGCAACTTGTGATCTGGTGCTAATAGTGCCGGACCAAGTTGCAGTAACGCTAATTGCGTTCGGCGGTATCCCGACGGATTTACTGCGGGGATACTGCGCAACTCGCGATGTGTGCACACAACACAATAACACATACAAACAGTGGCGGACCAGCCATTGAGCAGACTGGGCTTTTGGCTTCCCCCCTGCAATTTTGGGCTATGTTGACTAGACCTGTCTGAACTACAGTGTCGTGGCAGGACAGGATCTGGCACTGACACAGACAATAATCAGTGCTTGGGGCTGCACTTTTGACAATGGCCCCGCAATTAATTTAAAGCGTTTCATTGTTAGCACCTACACTTGTATGCATGCATTTTTAGGCAATTGAAATCATGATGGGGGTTAGTACTTGCATGTCAGGGGAGTGATTAGCAGAGCACGGGGGAAAGGAGACAACTCATTCTCACAGCCGTTCTTAAGTGTGTGTTTCAGACAGAGAGAGAGTTAACAGCTTTTAATATTTAAGTTGCACTAGAATAGTCTCATTAGAATATGCAGAGGTTAGATGCACTTCTGATAATTTGAAGGGTTATCTCCATCCGAAATGAGTGCCTAGTTGCACACGTGACCTGCATACAAATACAGAAACACTTTAAAACACACAATAAAAAAATATAAACACTTTTTTGTAGTACTGCCGGGCGGTTCTCCAACTTTTTGGCCTGTGACTCGCTCGAGTTAACCTAGTGCTGTCTCACAGCTTCGCGCGTGCTCCAGACAGAAACCAGTAAGCTGACTGAGCAGCTTCCTAGTTCCTGTCTGTCACACAGCGAAGCCAAAAAGCATCCCTCTTCTACTGCAGCCAGGATGTCAGCCTACCTAACAGCTGGCCCCGCACACCGCTCCACCCAGTACAGCAACCTGCAGTTGCTGCTTACTTTCAGTCAGCCCATTCAGGGTGAGCTACTGAGCTGCACGGGGCCCGTACATGCCGGCATGCTGCACAGCACCCGACCCGCTTCACTAATGTAATGGGACAGCGCAGGCCTGGCTGGGTGCCCCCCCAGCCCGGCACTGCCCTGCCCTGCCACCACAAAATAAGGGGCGGGGGACAAAATGGCATGCCGCAAAAGTTGGAGGGTTCAAACACCCATGTCCCCCCTCTATAATTACACCCATGCTTTGCACAATGGGCATTTCACAATTCTGCTGCAGTGGGATAAAGTAGAGCATGCACAAGCGTCCCTATAAAGTTGCCCTTCAGTCCTTTCCCCTTTAAATGCATGTTTCGCAGCCAATGGCATTTAACATGAACTTGTTTCTAAAAATGTACCTTAAATCCCAAAACATTGAATTTAAAGGCTACCAAGTTATTGACTTGCATAACACATTTCCCTCCACTTCTAACATTAATGAATATTAGCACATGGAAATCGTTAACGACCTCCTCTCAGCCAATCAGTTGGTTTAAAGTGCAGTCAATAACTACTAGTATTGACTTCATTCTGGACATTCTTTTTCAGAAGTACACAAGAAAACAGCAATTCAGTTTCCAAGCAAGCTTTTGTTTCAACAAGACACTTCCTCTCCAGGAGGACCTTTTTTTGCTAGAACATGTTAATTAACACACAAAAGAGAAAGATTCCAATTTTGGATTATGCTTTCACTTTCTTGTAGATAAACCATTTACTTTTACATGGCACCTCATGCATGCTCATGTTAAACCTGTTCCAGTTCAACCAAGTTGAAGATAATCATGTTATTTAAATACTACAAAACAAAACCACATTTAATTTACTAACTCAGTTTTGTCTATTTAGTTTACTCATGCTTAAAGCAAATATTTTTTTTACTGCAGCACGAAATCTCAAAAACATGTAGCTACTACCACCATATTCTGATAGCCTTATAGACCTTGAGAGGGGTCATTATCGCTTGGGATGATGACCCTTTCCCACATTATTACCCTCGGCCTCACCATAACTTGATTGCAAGGTCATAATCCTGTGATAATGACCGCTCCCACAGTCTGTAAGTCTATATTATTTTTCTGTTGGGATTACCAATATTACTAAAACTAAGAGTTTTACCTTCCATAATTAGGTTAGCAGTAAAAAGGTTTCATTTTACAGGTGGTCCCCCATCATGCTGCCTTATGTCACTGGACCACAGCACTGATGAAATGCATTAATTTGATTGGCCATTGGTCTAGGAGCTTTTACCCAATCATAATGTTTAAGTGAGAGTACCTAGGCAAAACTGGAGGTTAATGCCTGGAAGGTTTGAATTGATCATCAACCCCGTTACAGAAAGAGAGAGACCATATGCAAATCAGACTTGGGCCCGCCCCAAAGATACAGTCCAGCTACCATCCGTGCAATTAACACGTTAACATTTAAAGAACATTGTGCAGCATATCTGTTGGTTTCAAAATCTGATAAAAAGGATGATAGATATTGATAGAGAAGACTGGTTTGCACTGTCTGAAGGAATCGGTAGGCATTCAGCACCTAGCCTTAAAAAAAGTATTATTTCCAAAAGAGTGCATGACAGATGGATGAGGGATTTTTAGAAGCACACAATCGTGGAATACCCGAGATGGCCAAATAATGTATTAATCATTGCATACTCAACCTTTTTCCGTTTAGCCAGGATAGAATGCTGCTTGTGAGACTATGGGGCTCATTGCGAGTTTGGCGGTGTGAGAAAAAAGTGGAGGTAATTCCGTTTACCTCAATTTTTCCCGCACCACCAAACTACAAGTTTGCCTGTATTGCCTCCGGTGGAATTACCAGATGGTAATACCGGTGATTTTTGGAGGTAAAGTGGAGGTGTTACCATCGGGTAATTCTACCAGAGGTAACACGGGCACACATCCCCAATGGGGTCCAGGACTCCACACAATGGGGATTTACGCCTCAAAACCACAACTTGTAATCCAGTGGTTTCATTTAGTTTGTTATCTGAATAAATACTGTCGATTAGAATTGTGAACACATATGAGGCCTTCTTAATAGTGAAGTTTACATAAAGGAGAGTTTTTGATGGCCATGTACTATGCTTGTGTATACAGGTTGGGATTGATGGGCCTCCACCTTGAGCTTAATTCACCTCTATTGCATGCTCTGATACACTCATATATGATGTTTCATGTTTTTTGGGTGTTCAAAAATACAACCATTGTGTCAAATACTAGGGACAAGATTTTGCTATACTAATTTAGAATATCCTCAGTATCCTCCTCCCCTAACCCTTCTGAGGCTCTCTGCAATGCACTCGCCACTCACTTCACCACCAAAACTCAGGATATTCTGAACAGTCTTTTTACACACTCTCCTGACCCATCCCTCACCCCCCTGCCTCCTGTGGCCACTTTGCCTCCTCCTGCCTCCTTCTCCTCCTTCGCCCCTTGTCTCACCTGATGAAGTCACCAGAGTTGTCTGCTCCATGAAGGTCTCTCCCAAACAGGATGCTCCTTGCTCAGCCAGAACCATCAAGGACAACACTGACCCCCACACTCGCTGATCTCTGCAATTACTCATTTGCTACTGGTTCTTTCCCCAACTCCCTCAAGCACTCCCTTGTGCGTCCCTCCTTAAAAAAACCATCAGCAGACCCTACCTGTCCAGCCAATTACCGCCCTATCCCCTTCACCCCCTTCCTGGGGAAACTGCTGGAGAAGTTGGCCCTGTCCCAACTCAATGCTCACACTGAACTTGTTGGTCTCCACTACCATCAATCTGGATTCCGAGCATCCAGAGACACGGAAACTGCTCTTCTAAATACCCCTGAAGAACTGCTTGTATCCCTGGATTCCAACTCCCCAGCTGTCTTCATCCTTCTTGATCTCTCCTCTGCATTTGACACGGTCCACCACTCCATCCTCACACAAAGCCTCCATGACACCCTTGGTATCTCGGAGTGGGCACTGGACTGGCTGAGCTCCTTCCTTACTGACTGCCCCTCTCAGGTCATCCTGGGTACCTTTTTCTCTCCTACTTCCTTCTCTATGTGTGGTGTCTCCCAGGGCTCTATCCTCTAACCTTGGCTCTTTAACATCTACCTTTCTCATTTGGCACTCCTCATCTCCTCCTTCTCCCCCAACTTCCAGTGTTATGCTGACGACATACAACTCTTCTTCAAACTTCCTGTTGTTCCTCGTGCACCTTCCATCATCCCTGACTGCCTTTCTGCTATCCAGGCCTGGTGCACTTCCAATGATCTCTGCCTCAGTGCCAGCTAAACGGAGATCCTTCCCATTCGGACCACTGTCCCCAATGTCTTCTCTTCACACTGGCCTTCCTCCATGGGCTTTCCCCCTGTCCCCTCTTCTGAAGCCAGAAACCTTTGAGTCATCTTCGACTCCTCTCTCTCTTTCCTCCTTCACACTTAGGGTATTGCCAAGAAGTCCCTCTTTCAGATCTTCCTTCTCAAAGGAATTCTACCTTTTCTCCCCTTCCCCCAGAAACTCAATGTTACCAGGGCCCTGGTTCTCTCCAGGCTTGACTATTGCAATAGCCTCCTTCTGAATCTTCCTTCTTCCACTCTGCAACCACTCCAGATAATCCAGAATAGGGCAGAAAGACTCATCCTTGGCCTCAAACCCAGGGACTGCATCTCTCCTGCCTTAAAAAGTGTTCACTGGTCCTGGTTGCTTCACGGATTAAATTCATATCCCTCTGTGAAAGTCTAAGGGCCTCATTACACGGTAGGCGGTAACCATGGCGCTATTAGCGCCATGGTTGCCGCCGGTACCGTACCGAGTCCGCCTTGGTGGATGGCGGAATTACCGCCCTACTCCAAGGTGAGCGGGGGCGGTAATTCCCCAATCCCCATTTACCCTTCCCCATTCCCATTTTTGCCCCATAGGGCATAATGGGAATGGGGAAGGTGCTAATTACGGTACCGCAAATTGCGGTACCGTAATTAGCTCTGAGGTCCCTTTGCGGGTCCCGTCCTTAACGCCTGGAAAAACCAGGCGTTAAGGGAGGACCCGCAAAGGGACCTCGTAGTAAGGCGGTAAGGGTTTACCGGTACCGGTGCCCTTACCGGTACCGGTAAACCCTTACCGCCTACCGTGTAATGAGGCCCTAAGACTTCCTGGGGCCAGGGACCAAACAATTTGCAACTCTCTCTTACTAAATATTCCTCTGCTAGACCCTGCGCTCCTCTGGCACCAACCTTTTGTGTGTAAAGCATTTCACTAAACAGGGGACAGGAGGCTGATCGCTTTCCTCAGCTGCCTCCCTTCTTTGGAACAGCCTGCCCCTCCCTCTTCGTCTTGAGCAGGACTTTCTTAAATTACGGAAGCTCCTCAAGACTTTCCTCTTTACCCCCACCCCCACTCTCCTCTGCTAATCTCACAGTTGCTTGTTGGTGTGCAGGGCCCTTAGGCATCCTCGGGGCCCTAACCGCCCACACCAAACTGCCCCCAGCGTCTGTCTTTCCTCAGCACTTGCCTCGACTCACCCTACTCCGTGGAGGCTAGCCCTTAGCTATCATTGCACTCCACCTGTTGCTCACCCATGAGCACCACAGCACCTATCCCATTCCCCCTCACTTCTGCACGTGCACGTTCTGAATCCTCACAAGGTATAGTAGGTTTGTCTTCCCCTGTCCCACTGTATTTAATATTTCTTTATCTATTTACTTGTTTAATTGTTTCACAACCCCATGTCCACTCCCTGTTTTCCTGTGGGAAAGAGCTTGACTGTGAAAGGAACAGCCAGATCTGCACCAAGCAAATGCATGCAGATAAAAATGGTGGGGCCCATGTCGAACGAGGTTGCCCCAAACCCTGGTAGTAGCGGGAAGAAAAGAGGCGACAAAGTCTGATAGGGGGAAAGCCAGCAAAGACACCACACACCGGTGCAGGCCCCATAGGTGGATGGACGCAGTCGAGGCAGAAGCCCAGTTAGCAGTGCCCGCTAGAGTGAAGCAGATCGCTTCTCCGAGTTGGTGGTCCCCGCGCCACATGGTAAGCCCAATGCTGTGACATACAAAGGAGGGTTGAGGCGAAATACAAACTCGCTGCAGATGCCAGGATGGAAGGCATGGCCGGCTTGCAGGGGAAGTGAATAATGGATTGCAGGTGACGACACTGAGAAAAACCAGCAGCCACGAAGTGTAAAGATTGGCACATGGGCGCCAGCACAAGCAAACCTAATGGCAACGCCAAAACCATCCCTCTATTTAGGCTGTGTGAAGCGGTATTGTCTGTGCACCTCCCTTGCATTTCATCTGTGCCTTTTTACAAACTTCCTGATTTTAGGCTGTGTGTACCATCTGTGTACCTCTCTTGCATTGTATCTATGCATTTTGACCAAAATTCATTTTTAAGCTGTGTGTAGCTGTACCATCTGTGCACCTCTCTTGCATTGCATCTGTGCCTTTTTACAAAAAATCAATTTTAGGCTTTGTGTAAGCTTTTGTCCAAAATTCTTGTTTAGGCTATGTGTAGCTGTACCATCTTATTGCATTGCATCTGCACCTTTTCACAAACATTTCGATTTTAGGCTGTGTGTAACTGTACCATCTGTGCACCTCTTGTCTCGTGATACTCTATTCCTTTCTGGATTGCATTTATGCCATTGTGACTACTTCTACTAGGCCACCTGGTGAGTTTAGCTACAACTGGGCGGTGCAGGCACTCTTCCTGCATTCCTCAACTATGCACTGCTGCCCCCATGGATCTCTCCATCTCTCCTATTTTCTGTAACTGCTACACTATCACCTACCCCATCTCTCTCACAAAGTCTAGTAGAAAAAAAGACTTCTTGAGTGCAAACCCTGGACTTCGCATCGCAGACACCTACATCAGCGCTTCCTCAGAGAGGTTTTCACTGATATCCTCTTCTCTGTCCCCTGTCCAGAGCTATGGACCCCCATCTCATCTCCACTCTCTCTCCTTCCACATCCTCTACCATTAATGGTGGCACACAATGGGAAGTTCTCTTGGCAGGCTTCTCATGTTCACGTTGCTACGTTAATGTCTATCACACATGCACTATCCTGGCTCAGGGTCCTCACCCCAAACTCCTCCTCTTTCACTGCTGGATTCTGCCTTCTCCCATTAACTTCCTTCCTTCTCCTGCATCTCCCACTACTACTCTCCCTCTCCCTCCTCTGACTGGTGTACCCCGCCCCTGTACACCACCTCAGAAAATGTTCAAAGGCAGAGACCTCCTCCATCTGGCGACTCTTAACACCCGCTCAGTCAACAAACACTCTGCTGACATTGGCCTCCTTCTTGAAGACATTGACCTTGACATTCTCGCTCTTACTAAGACATGGTTCAATGACAGCTCAGTCACTGCTTTTGACTCCCTCCTCCCTGATGGCTTCAAAATCATCTCCAAGCCTCAATCTCACAGAACTAGCGGGGTAGAGGCTTGCCTTAATCTTCCCTGAGTTGGTTACTGCTTCCATCTTACCTAACCAGCAATACCCTTCCTTTGAAAGCCTGGTTTGCAAGTTGGTCATCTCTCCTATTTCCACCCTGACCATTGCTACCATTTACTAGCCTCCAGGCACCACCACCCTAATACTCTCTGAATGAGCTGATTTTTGCTCTTTCTTACTTTCATCCACCTCCAACCTCCTCCTCCTGGGTGATTTCAACATCCAACTGGACTCCCCAGGCTCTGCATCCACTCTCTTCACTGACCTCTGCACCTCTCTTTCCTTCTCCATTCTCCCTTCTGGGCTAGACTACTCAGCTGGACACACTCTGGATGCCCTCATACACTCTGCCCTCTCTCCCTCCCCTCCACTAGTCACCCCTCTCTCCTGGTCAGACCATTCTCTCCTCTCCTCCCACCTGGCTCCCCTTGGCCCTCTGACCGCTCCCCAGAAAGCCCTGCCAACCTCATTCACTAACATCTGCCGAATGAAACGAGTGTCAGATGCCTTTGCTTCCAACTTCATTCCCCGTCAAACCCCTTCCTCTGATACTACCTCTGACTCTAGTCTCAGCAACATCCACCTTTCCATCGCCAATACTCTTGACATTCTTGCCCCAGGCATGAGGATCCACCTGAAACCTGCTTCTAAGAGTAACATCTGGTACGACTCTGAACTTGCTGCCCTGAAACAAAAGTGCAGGGCGGTGGAACAGAAGTGGGAAACTTCAGGCTCACTCTCAGACAAATTGGCCTGCCGGGTGCTCCAAAGGCAATACAGACTCTCCATCCGCACCAGGAAAAAAGTCCACATACATGCACGGGCTTCTGGTGCATCCAACAATGCGGCTGAACTAGCCAACCCTTCGGCAGTCTTCGCCTCTCCTTCTTCTTCCCAGGCCCTCTCCAACACACTGGCCACACATTTCACCATCAAAACTCAGGACATCCTGAACACCCTTGCTAGCCACCCTCCCAAACCATCCCTCACCCCTTTGCCTCCCTTGGCCCCTCTCCCTCCTCTGTTCTCCTTCTCCTCCTTCTCCCCTGTGAGACCTGTAGAAGCTACCAGAGTTGTTCAATCCACGAAGGTATCTTCTAAACAGGTTTTCCCATGCTCATCCAGAACCATCAAGGATAACATTGGATCCCCCTCCCCTCCCCTCCCCTGCACTCGCTGATTTCTGCAATCACTCCTTTGACAGTGGATCTTCCTCTCCTCCCTAAGGCACTCCCTTGTGTGCCCAGTCCTGAAAAAACCCTCAGCAGACCCTACCTGCCCTGCCAACTACCACCCTATTTTCATCACCCCTTTCCTGGGGAAGCTGATGGAGAAGTTGGCATTGCCCCAACTCAACTCGCACACTAAACTTGTTGATGGTCACCACAACCATCAATCTGGATTCCGAGCATCCAGAGGCACGGAAACATCTCTTCTGAGCACCCGTGAAGAACTGCTTGCATCTCTGAACTCCAACTCCCCTGCTGTCCTCATCCTTCTCGATCTCTCTTCTGCCTTTGTCACAGTCAACCATTCCATCCTCATACAAAGGCTCCACGATACCCTTGGTATCTCGGAATGGGCACTGGACTGGCTGACATCCTTCCTTACTGACCGCTCTTCCCAAGGCATCTTGGGCACCTTCTCCTCTCTTACTTCTTTCTCCACCTGTGGTGTCACCCAGGGTTCTATCCTCTCCCCTTGGCTCTCTAACATCTACCTTGCTCTGCTTGCATGTCTCATCTCATCCTTCTCCTCCAACTTTCAGTGTTATGCAGAAAACACACAGCTCTTTTTCAAACTTCCTGGTGACCCTCTTGCACCCTTCATCATCCCTGACTGCCTATCTGCCATCCAGTCCTGGTGCACCTCCAACGATCTCTGCCTCAACGCCTGTAAAACTGAGATCCTTCCCATCGGGACCCCTGCTCCCTCCTTCTTCTCTTCACTATAGCCTTCCTCCTTGGGCTCTCTCCCTGCTCCTTCTTCTGAAGCCAGAAATCTTGGAGCCATCTTCGACTCCTCTCTCTCTCCTTCCTCCCTCACACTCAGGACATTGCCAAGAAGTCCCACTTTCAGCTCTTCCTTCTCAAAGGAATTCTCAATTTTCTCACCTTCGCCCAGAGGCTCAATGTTACCCGAGCCCTCTAGGCTTGATTATTGCAATAACCTCCTCCTGAATCTACATTCTTCCACTCTGAGACCTCTCCAGCTAATACAGAATAGAGCAGCAAGACTTATCCTTGGCCTTAGGCCCAGGGACTGCATCTCTCCTGTTCTAAACAGTCTTCATTGGCTCCTGGTTGCTGCACAGATTAAATTTAAATCCCTCTGTATCATCCACAAGGCAGTCTGGGCTCTCGGACCACACTATCTTCAACTTTATCTTACTAAATACTCTCCCTCTAGGCCACTTCATTCCTCTAGCACCAACTGTTTGTGTATAAAGCATTTTGCTAAACAGAGGGTAGGTGGTCAATCACTTTCCCTAGCTGGCTCCCTCCTATGGAACAACCTCCCCCTGCCCTTTGCACCTTGAGCAGGACTTTCTTAAATTCCAGAAGCTCCTCAAGAGCTTCCTCTTCACCTCCTCCTTCCATTTTCTCTTCTCTGCTAATGCCACAGTTGCTGTGATTGGTGTCTGGGGTCCTTATGCATACTTGGGGACCCTGACCTCCCATACCCAAATGGCCCAGCTCCTGTCTTCCCTCAGCACTTGCCCTGACACAACCTCCACCGTGGAGGATCACACTTACTCCTAACGTGGCCTTTGGCCATGTAGCACTCAACAACCAAGCACTTCATCTGTGGCTCACCCATGAGCCCGGAACCCCCAGCACTTACTCCCTCTGCCCTTTTCTTTGCTGCACTTACACGTTCTGAATATTCACAAGTCATAGTAGGTTCGTCTGTTCCTCCTTTTTCTTCCACTGCTCTTATTAATTATTGTGTTATATGATGTATTTCACTCTCTTGTCCCCCCCACCCCCTCGCCCTGTAGGCGCTTTGAAACTGTATTTTACTTGCTGTAGAAGCAGCTATCAAGCAAACAATAAATAAATAAATGTAAGCATCTAACAAGCAAACAATACATAAAATAAATAAATACGATATTAGGCGCACACATATGTATGTACAGTCTTCATATTTAATAACAAAGGTAGCTATATACATTAAGTTTTTATATATAGTTATTAGTCTGATCATGATCATGTCTGATTTTATTGATAAACTAAAGTGAATTGTTTGTTTTTAGCTGTGTTTGTTATTTTATGCAATTATGGATATTGTTTCCGAAACAAAGTATTTACTACTACTACTTTAAGGAACATGATCTCCAATGTGATCCTTAAAAAATTGTATTCTTTCTTAACAGGAAGGGCTCGGTATAATTAACCATTCCTCTGTATTTGACATTAGAATATTGCTCAGACAGAAGGCAAAAAGAAAGTAGGGTTTCTATTGCTGTGCTGCAAACAGACTTGCTACTGAATGACGTAAAGAGCCGTACAAGGTACCAACATGACATGAAGTTGTCATATTCCCACGGCTTCTCTCCCACTGCTTCTCCTTTTCTTCACAATCAGCACTTTAGGAAGGTCTCATAGTAGTGTAAAGCATTTTGCAAGCCACACACATAACTCAATGGATTGAGCTATCTGAATGAGAGAGATAGCGAGAGAGATGTATACATATGTATGTAGAGAGAGAAGTGAGACATCACAAGTTGCAGTGGGGAAATGCAAGCAAATGGCTTATCACCAAACAACAGACAGAATTCAAGGAGCAGGGAGAGCATGTAGAAGCAAAACTGTAGGTGGGAGACTGATCGCCGGCATGACTGTCCGACACCTGTGTGTCATATAATAGGACAGGGACCAAGTGACTTGTATGATGTGGTCCAATGTCGGCGTTCTTGCAGCAAAATGAGGTAGAGAACATGACTTGGCACACAGGGCCAACAACCGGGTAAAGTGATTTAAAGTGGCCTTCTAAGGAAACACAACTATGGGTTACTAATTTTGGATGTGGGGGGGTGACCTCAATTGTACACTAAACCCTATGACTGACAGATCAGATAGTACACACATGACACATTCTGCAATGGCTAAGACTCTCAATACACTACTGTCAAATCTGTGTCTGGTGGATGTTTGGAGAGGGATTTGCATGGATATTCGTATTACTCCAGCCTTCATAAGGTGTATACCTGCATTGATTATATATTTTTTCCCAGAATTAAGGCAGTGTGGATAGATGGGGGACAGTGTGGGAAGTATTTAAAGTGGCAGTGAGTGGGGAAATACTGGCTAAAGCAGGCGGCATCAGACGATCCTTGATGAAAAAATTGGGTGAGATTGAGCTGAATATCGCGACGACGGAGGGCTCCTTGGAAAAACTGGACTCAAAGTGACCTGGCAGCTCTTAGGCAGAAATATGTTGGTGCTTGGGTGTGGCTGAGAAAGTTCGATTTTAATGTTTATACGAGGATAATGCATGGCGAAGGAGATACAACTGGCAGATAACTAGTATGGCTATGCCACAGAGAAAACCCTAGGCATGTGATTAATTTCATCAGAGATGAGTGTGGTGAGGTATGGAAGGCAGAGGGCCAAATTAATAGAATTTTAGTAGATACTATGAGCAGTTATATGGGAAGTCAAGTGAAGTACAGCTGGGGGAGAGTGACCTTACAATGTCTCAGATCAAAGTGCCTAAACTGTCATCAGAACAGTTGCAATTGTTGGATGTGCCCCTGACGGAAGAAGAACTTACTGCTGTTATTAGATTCTTGAAAACTGGGAAACACTGGGGGGCGATGGGCTACCATCAGAATTTTATAAAGTATAGGGTGACCTCTTGGCCCTGAAATTGCTGAAAGTGTTTGAGGAGGTGTATGAGAAGGGCTCTTTACGCATGATTATGCATGAATCTGTCATTGTCCCGGTTGTCAAGTCTGGAAAGCAGGAACACCTTTGTGAATCATATGACCTTTATCTATGTTGAACCAAGATGTAATAATTCTGATGGCTTATACATTGAGACCAGACAGGGTTTCTACCAGATCGAAATACTTTGAACCTAAGGAGACTTCACCATGTCATTGAAAGAACCCGACATTGCAAGGAGGAATATGCGGTTGTCTCTCTTAACACTATTAAGGCTTTTAACTCAGTGCCCTGGCCATGGATGCATGCAGCACTCTGCGGGTTTGGGATGGGTGGGGGGTTCCTACGATGGGTCTAATTAATATATGAAGCACCTATGGCCAGAGTTAAAAGAGGCAGGCACACATCTGAGGCATGGGAGTTACGTAGAGACACTAAACAAGGATGGCCACTGACAACAATGGTTGCATGTGATTTTAACTAATCACTAAACAACTAATGAATTTTCAACCAACAAAAAACATCTTAACAACATTTGCTCCCCTTGTTTTGGGGGGGGAGGGTTCCCACCATTTCACCCCTTTTTTCATACTTTTGCCCCACCCCCAAAACTACTATTTCCATTCCCAACCACACATATATATATTCAGTAAACAAAACTTTGTTAAACGGACATTATGGTTCAAAGTAAAACCGAAAACCCCCTGAAATTCGCCAGTTATGGTAAGCTAAGCAACCATAACTCGCGCTACCACCGTGCACTGCTAAGACTAACACCCAGGACATCAAAGATGACATCACAAATGTCATTGAGGACATCACTGATGACATCACATGTCTGGCTCCCTCTTTTTTCCTTTACTGACATATGTAGGCCAGTAACAGTCAGGAACTAAAAATTCAAAAAGTACTACATTTTTAGACTTATACTTCAAATAAGTTCTTACAGTAATTCACTTGGGGTTCACTCACAGCATATGAAACATATACATAGGGGAAAGCACAGACTTGGAAGACAGCAATGCTTTCTATGTATGAGGATGATCAGTAAGGGTATCAACAGTTTTTTTTTATAGTTCTACTGTTTTTTTATTACTGTACTTTCCCTGGATATGCTCATACTTGTATACATTGTACTCACACTACTTTCCTTAGGGTCTACTCACAGTATGTGATAGTTATACATAGAGAAGTAGTAGTTTTGAAGTAGAGCAATCATTTCTGTGCATGAAGATAATCAGTTAGGTTATGAAGATTGTCTGGTACTACTGCTGTTTTTTTGTTTACTTCATTCTCCCTGTATATGCTCATATTTGTATGTGTTGTCTGTTTGTGTTTTGTTTGAAATAATGCAATTATGTAGTAAGTGGGTTTTATTAGGTACTTATTACATGTGTCACAGTACGCTAAACTCTAACAAGAAAGCTTTTATCATTTCACTATTCCACATGGCAAGATTATTAATATTGCACCTCCATCATGTATGCTGCACACAATGCCTACGGTTCTACATGAGTAGCTAAGTATACTGGAAAGAACTTCCTAATAGAATGCTATTTATATCAATGCATTGCTTAATGCACTACGTACCCCATGACATTTATTCTAATGATCCTTGACAGTTTTGTTTATCAACATTACAATAAGAATCCCTTGAACAGACTTTTCACGAAAAGTAAATGCCCATGTGATGTCATCAGTGATGTCATCAATGACATTTGTGATGTCATCTTTGATGTCCTGGGTGTTAGTCTTAGCAGTGCACGGTGGTAGCGCGAGTTATGGTTGCTTAGCTTACCATAACTGGCGAATTCCAGGGGTTTTTCGGTTTTACTTTGAACCATAACGTCCGTTTAACACCTTTTTTTTAACTGAATTTCATAGGTTTTTAGTAGCACAACTTAACCATAACGTCCCTTTATCAAATTTTATTTTACTGATTATACATATTCATAGTGTGAATTTGATAGATGTTTACTAGGATTCCCTTACTTTATAATATATATATATACTTATATATACTCTGCACTTGCGCGATCTGAATGACACCTGGCCTAGTAGGATCGTTTGTCTGTCTTCCCCTTGTTTCCCCCCCTCCCTGCCTCGTCGCGCCTTGAAACACTCGTGTATAGGCGCGTTACAAATACCATATCATATCATATCATATCATATAACATAGAACATACTGAACCCCCAGCTACTCCTACGAAGATGCTTTCAAAGCAAATGAAAGCACTATAACCGATGTAAACTTTACACACTACAAAACAATGTTGCACAATGAACAGCAACACGAAGAAGAACTCCAGGCCCAACTAGATAAGGACACACCTGACAGTAGTCAACCTTCTGTAACAGGAAGCCAAGAACCACTGTGACAGCCACTAATAGCAAATGAGGCAGAATTAGCTATGACAGAAGTAGAAAACACCATGTGTCAGTATGAAGATAAAGAAGACTTAACTATACTACAATCAAAATTAAACAATGAGCAGCGTAGCATTTTTCAAGAAGTAACAAAAGAAATTGCACATGGTGTACAGCATGAAAATAAAGAATGCACCTGCCAAAATTACAAACCTATACTACTGTACGTCAGTGGTGAAGCTGGTTCTGGCAAAACATTCTTAATCAAAATCATCAGCAAATTCCTTCAACAATTGACAAACAACAAACTGTCCGCTGTTGTCACTGCCCCCACCCGTATTGTCCGCGGTCAGAACTAACACAACAGGGGTGCCTCCACCTAAATAAATACAACATTTAACCCATCTCTTACTCCCCCACCCTCCCCAAACAGTCCTACACGCCAAAACACTTGACTAAATAGTATTTTTCCATCAAGTTTCACTGCACTGTCTGCGGATGTCCGCGAATACAAGATGGCGGGCGTGCGTGAAATCTCAACCACCCAATCAGCAAACACGTCCAATGTCCGCGGACACGACGCGCATCACCCAGCCAATCGGGACCCTGTCCGCGCAGCGAACAGGGAAGTGTGTCCGCGAACCGAACATAGATATCACTAATTTTTTGTGACCTACTTTTTTTTCCAAATTCAATGAAACAATGTTGAAAAAAGAAATGCAGCCAATTATTGAAATTAGCGCCACAGACAAACTAGACGTACATGGTATGTCACTACCCATGTGTGAGCAAGCCACAACAAGACTAAATAGTTAAGAAAA
Source organism: Ambystoma mexicanum (assembly GCF_040938575.1). NCBI lineage: Eukaryota > Metazoa > Chordata > Amphibia > Caudata > Ambystomatidae > Ambystoma > Ambystoma mexicanum. The sequence goes on from NC_090932.1 coordinate 1,305,935,807, forward strand.
TTCAATCTCCAACACAGCTGGGTTGGAAAAAATATTAAAATGATCCTTAAACTGTAGAGTAATGCTTAAACGTAACCTTGACATGGATCAAGGACTAGTTAATGGAGCACTGGGTACAGTTGTTGTCTTTCAAACATACCCACGTGACAACAACATTCAGTTTGTCAATATTCTCTTTGACAAACTTTCAGAAGTGAAAAGGATAGGACGCTCAACAGCTCGATTCCTTCTCTTCAAAGACATTTATGTACGCAGAGAACAATTTTCTCTAACTCTTGCATACGCAGTCACCATTCATAAATCACAAGGTCTTACCCTAGAGAAAGCATTGATAGATATTGGTAACACAGTCTTTAAAGAAGGCATGAGCTACGTAGCACTATCACGCTTACGTACACTTGACAGACTATTTCTAATCAACTTTGATGCAAGTAAAGTAAACGCTGATATTCCTTGCATTTTAGAATACAATAGACTTTGTTCACAATACACCCCCATCTAAAAACATATCCCGTTCCACAAAAAGTAAAATGTTGTAAAAGAAAACAAAATCAAACAGAAATGCAACAGGATGTCACTGCAAATCCTCCAAAGATAGTAAAAGAAACAAATACTTCATCAATTACCTCAACCAAAGAAGAACCTATTACTCAAAGTAACTTAAGTACTTCTTCAAAGAAACAACACACATTCCGAAAAAATGACTTGGACACAGACTTATCTGGTCCATTTAAATTTTCAAATATAACTGGTGTAAGTTGCTATGCAAATGTAGCAATGAATATTCTATTTCAATTACCACCAATTATTGACAACATTTACTTACACAGTACAGACCAATTGTGTTTGCAAATGTTAGTACTTCATAGAAACGCAACAAACAATCCTGACAACACATATAGTGTTCATGGAATAAGACAACAATTGGACTACTGTGCCGGAATGGTGAAATTCACTATAAACTCACAGGAAGATGCACAAGAATTTCAATTGTACCTACTACAAGTACTGGAAAAAAAACATAGCTATAAATGAAATCTTCCAGATTTCATACATGTGGAAACATACATGCACTCTCTGCAACAATGTGACACAGGAAAAAATCCCCAATGAGCGCTTTATGTATGTATCCATACCCAATTGTGAATCCGTTGCATTTCAGCAACTTGTACAAAATGCAAACCATGGTAGATTATGTACTACCTGCAATTCGGATAATCGCTCCACCTTACTAATACAAACACATAGTAAATATGTAATACTAATGCTTCTACGCTACAATGCAGATGGTACCAAAAACAACTGCAAGCTGACTGGATTCACACATGGTCAAGTATCACTTGGTAAGAAAACCTTCACAACAATAGGTATAATCTACCACACAGGAGCCACAACCAATGCAGGTCACTATACTGCATATATTAAAAAAATGTGGATGGTTCGAATGTAATGATAGTACCATTACTATTAAAGCAGAGATTACCAGCAAATCTTACAAACGCTTATTAAATCTTCTTAAAACCAAAATGTATTAACTAATCTGTACTTAAACATTAACAAAACTTCAATTAAAAAACTATAAACTGTTAGAATATGCCAACAAGTATCTAACTGCCCAAAGATTTTACAATATCCAAACAGATAAATCAATACCACTTTATAATAACATAAAATAGACAGAATATGCCAACAGGTATCTAACTGGCCCAAGATTCTACAACAACTAAACAGATAAATTAATACAACTAAATTATATAAAAAAATAAACAGTTAGAATATGCCAACTGGTATCTAACTGCCCCAAGATTTTCAATAACCAAACAGATAATTCAATACCACTACATTATAACAAAAAATAGACAGTTAGAATACACCAACTGGTATCTAACTGCCCCAAGATTTTCAATACCCAAACAGATAATTCAATACCACTTTATTATAACAAAAAATACACAGTTAGAATATGCCAACAGGATCTAACTGCTCCAAAAATCTGCAACAAGCCAACATATAGAACATTAGCCAGAAACAAGTGAACACTGAAAACAAACAAAGAAATAGACTGTAGCATAACAAAAAAGGTTTTTTTTAATCCAACATGGATTTTTTTTCCCACAGATCCAATGATTTTAGCAACAAACACAGAAACTGAGCAAATTGCACAGTACACTGGTTTGTAATCTACTAAATATGAGGGTCAACAAAAATAAAAAAAATGTTGATTATTCAAAGTTATGAGTCGTTACAAACTACCAATACTAACATGATCTTTTCTTTTATCACAGAAATTAACAAGGAATATATGTACTCCAGTTACCAACCAAGCAGAAAGTATATTATAATAAGTACAACCACTGCAGCAAATCACACCCATAGTGGCTTATAACTTCGGCGATTATAAATTTGGTCTTGACCATGCACTCAAGACTATAGGCCCTGCCCACAACCACCACGCCATACAGCCATGCACCCAAGACTCTAGGCCCTGGCCACAACCACCGCAGCATATCACACCCATAGACCACACCCATAGAATCAAACATTTTAACTATGCCATATGGGCACTTTTAATGTCCGCGAACAATATGAGTGTTCTTAGAACAATTTCATCTTGCCTACGAACAGTACGGACAGCGTCTTCAGGACATCCCCATTTAGTTTATTTACGAACATTTCAGGACACCGTGTGTGTTCTAAGAACAGTTTCAACTTGCCTACGGACAATCAGGACAGGTATAGCGTCCTCAGGACACCCCCATTTTGTTTATTTACGAACATCCCAGGACACTTGGTGAGTTCTTAGAACAATTTCAACTTGCCCACGAACAATACGGACAGCGTCCTCAGGACACCCCCATTTTGTTTATTTACGAACATCCCAGGACACTTGATGTGTTCTTAGAAGAATTTCAACTAGTCTACAGACAATACGGAAAGGCATACCGTCCACAGGACACCCCCATTTTGTTTATTGACCAACATCCCAGGACACTTGATGTGTTCTTAGAACAGTTTCAACTTGCCTATGAACCATACGCACAGGCGTAGTGTCCTCAGGACACCCCCATTTGGTTTATTTACTAACATTTCAGGACACCCATATTGTCCGCGGTCAGAACGGACACAACAGGGGCGCCTGCCACCTAAATAAATACAACATTTAACCCATCTCTTACTCCCCCACCCTCCCCAAACAGTCTTACACGCCAAAACACTTGACTAAATAGTATTTTTCCACCAAGTTTCACCACGCTGTCCGCGGATGTCCGCGAATACAAGATGGCGGGCGTGCCCAGAACATCTGACGCACCACACGCTTTCAACCACCCAATCAGCGAACACGTCCAATGTCCGCGGATACGACGCGCATCGCCCAGCCAATCGGGTCCCTGTCCGCGGAGCGAACAGGGAAGTGTGTCCGCGGACCGAACATAGATATCACTAATGTTTTGTGACCTACTTTTTGGTAGAGCGATGCCATAACCCTGGGCAGACTGTTGGCTGTTGTTGTTCCATTGTGTACCCTGCCCCTGGGAATAGTTAGACCCTCTCTGGGAATTTTGTCCGCGTGGGCGACGAAAATTGCCATTCCCTCTCTGGTTTGGGGGTTTATTGGTTAGTTGGCCTAGGGATTTGAGTGTCTCATACTCGTCCTTGGCATTTTTCAGCGCGTCCTCGACCGCCTTTCCAAACAATAGATCCGGCTCCACCGGTTTATCTATCAATGATGCCTGGGTTTCGGCTTTGAAGCCAGACTGTCGCAACCAAGCATGCCTTTTGATAACAGTACCTTCTGCTATCAATCTGCTGGCGTTATCCGCGGCATCAAAGGTTGCTTTTAATATGCAACCGGACATGGCTCTTCCTTCCGCCGAAACTCGTGCCAATTGGCTTTTTAAGGGTTCTGGTGTGGAATCTATGAGTGCCGCGACTTCTTCCCACTGGTAGCAGTTGTAACTCGCCGGCAGGGTGGTGGAGTTGGCAATCCTTGCCTGGTAGGCGGAAGTGGAGGCTACTTTCCTGCCCAAGCCATAAATCTTCTTGCTCTCCTTGTCGGGAGGAGCTTCCGACGATGACAAGGATGTTCCCGCCCCCTTACGGGTGTTTGTCACTACCAGGGAGTCCAGTTTCAGATGCCCTCTTATGTACAGTGGGTCTGTTTGGGCTGCCCTGAAAAGCTTCTCAACTCTGGGGTTTACCACCCTAGTGAGACAGGGATTAACAAGGGAAGGGTCTATCCTTCTTTGAATAGACTTAAGGATAGGGATGGCCTGGGCAACAGGTCTCCTTTCTCCCACTAACTCCTCGGCAAAGTCCCTCTCTTCCTGAGCACCCTGGGTGTCAATTTGGAAGTGTTCTGCCGCTCTGGATAGCACTTCATTCAAGAGAGGCTGGTTATCGACAGGGGAGTTGGTAACCGGGGGTTCTTTATCTACCGGGGAATCTAGCCTGTAGGGTTCTGGGTTGTCCTCCTCCTCCTCCTCCTCCTCTTGGTCCTCGTCATCCCCATAGTAGCCCGTCCCAGTTTGTTCTTCCAACATGCCCAAATCTGGATCCTCACAAAAGGATGGATCTCCCTGATATTGAGAATAGGGCTGTATACTGAAGGGGTCTGAAGTAGGAGCTTCAACCCGGGGCTTCTTACTTGGGGTATAGGATCCTTAGAGCCTGAGGGAGTTGACCCATCAGGGGTAAAAGAGAGAAAGTGTTCAGGGTTTTTGGCTTAGAAATCTGCCAATGATGACATCCTTGACATGACTCTATCTATGTCATCACTATACAATTATCTTGAACTGGGAATGATTCTTTCTTGACAGCCTTTCCCTGTATTAACTTGACTAGACCTACTGGTTTGAACAGGGGTCTTTGGGATAACAGAAGACTGAGACTTGTCCATCTGTTTATGTGGGGTAGAATGTCTCTAAGGTGTGGAGGGAGGCAAAGACTGCTTCCTCTGTTGTTTTTCCCCTTCCCCGTGGGTGGAAGAGTGTTTACCCTGTTTTTTCGCCCCTTCAGAGCCTTTCGACGCATGGCGCTGAGGTTCGGGGGTAGTGTCCCTATCTCTGGAGTGTGAAGGTTGGGACTCGGGAACAGCCGTTGCGCGGCCTGTTGACGCTGACTCCTGGAGTGTGGTCTGGGGATAGAGGTCGGCTTTGTCTTCTGACGATCGAACCTCCGTTACCTTGGGGAGCGAGGCACTTCTGGCAACAGTGGATGGTTGCCTGGAGTCATGCGGCGATCTAGATCGAGAACACCCAGAGGACACTGATTCGGACCGTTCTCTATGTCCCTCTTTCCGAGTACTCGACGTGTGCGTCGAGTCTCGGTTGGACTTCATGTGTTTTGTGGAAGTGCTGTGGGTAGCGCTTGTGTCGCCGGGGGTCTTCCCTATAGGTGCGCTTGTCTGTCAATTGACACCACGTTGCCCTCGCCGTCCGAAAGCACGGCGTCGCTGCCATCGCTGAAGGTGCCCTCCGCTGCCATGGCCTCTTGACGCCTGGCGTGGTGGGCCCAACGCTTGATCGAACGGTCCTTGAGTGTTTTCGGTTTGAACCTACTACACGCTCTGCAGTTAGCCTCGGGGTGGTCCCTCGGTAAGCAGAGATTGCAAGTGGCGTGCCTGTCAACCCAAGGGTACTTGCGGTTGCACTTGGGGCAAAATTGGAAAGGGGTACCCTCCATACGCACCTTGTGGCAGCGGGCTAATAAGTGTAGGAATATATAAGAATGTACCTATATACCAAAAGAGTGTAGAGTATGTCCACCCCCCACTCTCCCTACTTGCAGGGCCGAGGCCAGAGGCCTTCCTAGGCCCGGGCTGAGGCCAGAGGCCTTCGGAGGCCCAAATCCGTTGTGCAGATCTCAACGGTCGATTCTTTCTCCGTGCCGGCGTCAAGGGTGGAGAAATGGGGAAATATAACAATATTTTAGCAAAAATATGGCTAAGGCCAGGGAACTCCGCGGAATGCTTCTGACCAGTATGGCGGAAAAACACAATCTGAGGGTCCTAGACGCGTGAGGGATCATGGGTACAGTGGAAGTCACACTAGGGATAGTATTACTGGCAAGCCCTGTGTCAACGCCCGTTTTCGAGTTTCAAAAAACAAACTGTAATACTCCGCAGCTTCCACTAGATGTCGGCCTGTGCACAGCATGTGATCTAAGCAGATTCAACAAGCCTCAGAAATATATACATCGAAAAGCACAGCAGAGGAAAAAAAAAACACACTCCAGACATGAGGTACTGCTGGTCCCAAAAATGACAAACTCGGATCAATGTAAAGACACGAGTTTTAATGATGGTAAGAAAAAAAGCAATACACACACACTAAACAAGGCAGGACGCCAAGGATGGGTCCTGAACGACGCGTTTCGCGCTTCCCTGAGCGCTTGGTCACGTTAGGGAACCAGAGTGAAAAACACAATACATATTGTACAGTTGTCCCTCTTCCATTTTGCCTGTCTCCACCAGTCAGCCACTATACCATAAAAACCAGGGCGGCCATATTAGACTGGAGTAAAGTCTAATACATATCAATAATATAAACAGTTAGATATGGCAGTATAATACATTGCACAGTAAAATAATTCGAGAAAAATGTTTAAAATGTCACAAAATAGGAGTTAAGCATAATACTAAAATATAGGTCCCATAATTAAAATTAAGGATTATGGATATGGATGCATACATAAAGATATCTTTTTTTTGGAAATGAAAATATCACTTTCCAAAACGTGCAGCCAATAGCTATAACATAAAGTGCAAGTGAAATATTATGTAAACATATTAACATAGCAGCAGTATAGAGTCAAAGAAATCCATATATAGAATAACAATATATATATGAGGCCACTGGTGACTTGTTAAAAATAAATGCATCAATATCAGAAAAATGCGACTATCGAATTAAACATGTTTCTAAAAATGGGCCAGAAAGTGCAAGTGCAATAGCGAAAGTTCTAATGAGTCGGGCAGCCCACAGCTACAGCATAAAGTGCAAGTGCATTTCTATGTAAACATACCGACTTAGCAGCAGTAGACAATCAACCAAAGTTTTTTGGTACTCATGAAGTGCAAGTACAAGTATATTCCGATAAGATTCCATATCAAAATACATATGGCTGCAAGCTATGGTCCAAATAAAAGCACTATATACCCTAAATTCTTTAAAAAGTAGTTGGTTTTTTGTTGATCAAGTGCCCACACAGTCAAAAGCAAATATATGAAAACAAGAAATCTACATAGTACTCAGCCTTATAGAATAAGGAGAGAAGGCAAAAAATGGAAAGAAAAAAAACCAATATCCATAGAAAAGATAGATTTAAAATAAACCTATATCATAATCATAAAGTTACGTTCCCCTAATGTATCAGAATGGCAAGACAGCCGTGAAACCAAAAAGAAAATAAAGCTGGTTGAATAACACAGATAATAACATTAAAATGAACAAGGCATTTCCAGGCCAGAGCAATATGTCTTATTAGTACCTAAGAGAAGCAATATTAGGTAACCAAAATCAGACAGACAAGAACAAGAAAAACTGGAGTGAAAGGAACAAAGTATCAGATTCCCATAAACGTATGCAACTCCTCATCCACGTTGTGACCGTTGGGGTATTTAGTATCAGAGTCTAAAATTAACCTGGTTTCCAATTGCCTAAGTTTCAGGGTTCGGTCACCTCCTCTCAAGTGAGTCGGGAAATGGGCTACAGCAAAAAACATAAGAAGGTGAACATCACTATCATGTTCCTGTCTGAATTGTTTAGCCATGGGGTTCGTAGGGTCAAAATTCTTAATGGCTCTAAGGTAATGCAAAATTCTGAGATTCAATAAGATTCAAAGAAGACTTGTCCACTGGCTCCCAGTCAAGGAAAGAATCAACTTTAAAATCCTCACTCTCACACACAAGTGCATCAATCACACAGCACCCCCCTACCTATCTGAAACTATAACTAAGAACTCTTCCATCCGTCCCAGAAGAAGCCATCACGCCAACCAACTCCCAGTACCCACTGTAAAAAGAGCCAAAGCCGGCGGCATAGGCTTCCCACACATAGCTCCTAAGCTCTGGAATGCCCTCCCTAACTCACTCAGAGCAGAACATTCTCTGTATTCCTTTCGCAAATCTCTCAAAACCACTCTATTCAACTAACTCCGTCCTTCCTTCACCCACACCAGCTCGCATACGTCTGTTACGAAATGTGCCTTATAATGAAAACTGCTTTGTAACCATCTTCCTTCCACGGTAACCAGATTATGTATGTCCTCATGTAACAGCGCCACGATGCCCCCGGGCTGACGTGCGCTTTAAATAAATCTGAATAAATAAATAAATATACATGTAGTGGACCTTACATACCATTTTCGGCAGGGACATGCGAGAACATACACTACAAAAGGGGTATCACAGTTGATAAAATGTTTTAGCCTAAATTCAGTGCCTGTAATAGGATGTATGAAGGATTTGCAGGCAGTAGCGTGTGGACAGGCCTTACATTTTTGGCACTTGGTAAACCCTTTTGGAATACCTGGTAGCCACTTGGTCATGGTAGAGTTTTTTTTAACAGGAGATAAATAACTAGAAACCAGTCTATCCTTCAGCAAAGGTGCTTGTTTGTAGGTAAGTATAGGGCACTTCGGCAGTACTGGACCAAGATCTTTGGCAAGCATAAGGATACGCCAATGTCTCATAATAATCTTCCGGACATCATAAGAAGCATTATTAAATGTGACAATAAGGCAGGGATCATCATGGTTCTTATTCTTCTTATTGGTAGGACCATGCAGTAGCTTTTCACTCGAAAGTGCATGTGCAAAGGCCATTTCTATAGTCTTCTTTCGGTAACCCTGTTATATATATATAGTTTTAAAAAACAAGTTATTTTTGTTAAGACGTTTTCGGTTCATTAAAATTCAATTTGTTGTTTTATAATCATTCAAACCACTGCATTCTGTCACCAATGTTGTTTATTTTGGCACTAGAACCATTGGCAGTATATTTTAGGGCTAGAATAGAGGTAGATGGGAAAAGTCATCTTATATCACTGTATGTAGACGATATGTTGATATACCTGCAAGAACTATCACATAATCTGCTGTTTGTGATGCAAGTTTTAGACAATTATGCTGCACTCTCAGGCATCTTGGTTAGATGAGACAAGTCTTGTATTTTCCCACAGGCCGCATTGCGCATGAGAAGTATGGGGGATATGCCGAATCTAGGTATCAGATGGGATATGGAGTCTTTTTGCTATTTGGGGGTAAATATTTGCCATGATTTTGAAAGCACACACAAGCTGAATAGGGCCGGGGCACTTGCCGGGATAGTGAAATCAATTGGATTTTGGTGTTAATTTCCCCTGTTAGTGATGGGTCAAGATGGTTGTTCTACCACGGCTGTGCTGTACCATTTTGCTACAGTGACGTTTAATGTGCCTAAGGCCACCTTCAAACAATTGGACTCAATAATAAGGGGATTCCTTTGGGGAACTGGGAGACACAAGATAGCAATGGCAACCCTGTGTAGAAGCTGGGAGAATGGTGGGGTGCAACTCCCTTGCTTTTAATTTTACTATCTAGCAGCTCAAATGCAATACCTTATATAGTGGCTGTCTGATAAGATGACTTTAGATACATATCTGGTGTAGTCTGCCCTTAAACCGATTGTGTTTAAGGAGGCATTGTGGATACCTGAGAAACACCTGCCGTGTATTCCGTCACTGCTGAGAGGCAGTTAGGCAGAGATCTGGGATAGGACGCTCCGGCTGTTGGGATCTCGGGATCCCTACTGCCCAACATGTCCCACTGACAGTGGCCATATCTAAGGTCAAAGGGGAAATTCATAGCATAAGGGACTGGGAAGATGTGGGATTGGCCACATGGGAAGATATTTTCAAAGATGGTCTGTTAATGAATTTCCCATACGTAATGAAAGAATATGGGTTGCGCGTGGGCCATTTTTGTTGTACATTAAAATGATGAGAATTATGGGTAGGAAATAGCAGGGCATATCTGTAAAACCTGAAAAGGACAAGGTACTGACGCTGATGTATGAGTTAGAAGATGGTTGCAAGCAAGTGTGGAGGCTCTACACTAGGCTACTGACGGGCATGAGTCATAAAACACTATGGGTGAGGTAGCTATGCGAAACTGACTTGCATCAGAACATAGAGAACCACAAATGGGAACAAGCTATGGTATATGTGAAAAATGTATCTAGGAATGCTCGACACAGATTGCTGCAACTAAATGTCCTACACAGAGCATACATATCACTGCAACGATTGACAACATGTGTTAAGCAGGGACCACTTGTCAGTGATGTACTTCTGATATGGCAGATCTAATGCATGTGATGTAGCAATGCCCTGTTAAACAAAGGTTTTGGGGGTTGATTAACCAGGCGATGGAGAAGGCTGGTGTTATCAAGACAAATGTTTATCAGGAATATATACCCAATCAAGGACGGCAGCACATGTAGTAAAATTAATGGATGTTGTATGTATAATTGCTAAACGTAGAATAGCTATCTCCTGGAAGAAAGAAGCTGGTCCAACATTCTTGGTGTGGTGGGAGGTCATGAGGAGGTGGTCTGCCGGTGGAACCTGCGGAATGGTATAGAGCCTTGCGGGGAGGATCCCGAGAGTCCACTGACAATATAGAAGCTTGGAATATCCTTATAATTGCGATGTGTGGTGCATCAGCTGACAAGCCTCCTTGAATGCACTGCCGATTTCTATGTTTATACTATATTAGCAGAATGCATATTCTTTAGAAAGGAGCATTGAAAGGGAAAGACACTCTAGGACATGTAGATAAGATGGATCCCACGAGGATCGTAATATATTGAGATAAAAGGGACAATCCATGCTTACCCCTTGTTAATTGTACACCTGAAGATCGAGACAAGCTGTTTCCTTTTTTCCTGGTTTCCGTTCTTTTTTCTAGTTTGGTTGTGGGTTGAGTAATTGATATTCTACATACATCAGATGATTCAGCGGGATCCTGGACATGTAACGTTGACAGTTGTTGGAAAGATGTTAACTCTGATTGCACATGTAATGGATGATGTTTGATTCTGAATAAAAAGATTTTACAACGCTTTACCATAGAGAGAGTGTCTTAAAAATGTGTAAAATTTGGTTGTGGTGTCCTGTCAGTCATTTTGTGCATGTGCTTGGAATGCAGCTGTGATGAGAGGAATGCAGGCACAGGTTCTACTGTACATAGTTGGAATGAGTGGGAATAAGACCCAGGAAGGTAGAGGTACATCTCTACTTACTTGGTGGGGGTCAATGTGCATGTAACTTATTTCTGAAACTTACCTCTGAAACGCAATGAAGACGATTTCTTTTTGTGACCTGGACTCTGGTGCTTGCTTAAAGAGACTCACTTTCATGGGAAAAAAAGATTGCTTAAAATATATTTGTAAAAAGGGTGGGAAAAGATGATCTACTGACAGGCGGTTGGTACTTCCGGAAGCTATTCAGAATGCAGGGACTCAAGTTAATTTTCCATGCCATGGCTTTACTCACTTGGGCCGGTCACTGCCGGTTCCTTAATTCTGCAGGTGAGCTCAGCACTTAGTTCTGGCAGAGTAGAATTATAAAAGAGTGTGCCGCTGGCTGCGAAATCTCGGGGCAGAATAGAGACACACTGGGCCTCATTACGAAAAAGAAAATGAAAAAAATGTTTTTTTCAGCCTTTCTCACTACGAATTATAAACCCAACAGTAGGTAATTCCCCGAGCATATGTGTGGAGGTCCCACCTGCAAAAAACAGAGGCCTTTCCTCCATTAGAATTACCTTTAGAGGTTATTCCTCCATTACCCAAAGAAGCCCTGTGGGACTTCAAAATGGGGATTAACCACAACTGATAACCATATGGAAATTTCACAGTGGCCAGTGGTGGTAATTGTAATTTCATTTGGCGGAATTATGAGTGTTAATATCCCTGAACTCCTAATGAGGCGCTGTTCCCTTTGAAGCGCTATTCATCAATTCCCTATGGAGGAATTTGCCTTGAGGAGGCCATATAACAATGGGCATCCCGCACACCTACAGACATTAAATTAGTGCTTTCCTCTTGGAATCAGAATTAATGTTTACCATAGACCTGATCTGGAGAGGCAAACAGTTCAATTACAAAATGCCATTCATCCATTAGACACACAGCATTAAAAAGGAACAAAGACGGAGTGTGGGACTACCAAATGGTAAAGCTCAGATGACTCGGCTATTAACAACATTACATTAGGGGGTTCATTAGAGGGTTCCTGTTACTGATAGGCAGACACTGCACGTGCTCTACTATCCCCCCAAATTAGATTGCCTCCTGCTTTCAGAGTCTGTTTATAGATCAGAAAATCACTGTCGAAACATTAGACAGTGCAAGAAATGGTGGAAACCGGCTGATGGATGAAGGATTGCCTGAATAGAGGAGAATATACCTCCTCTGAATAGTCTCAATAAGATGTCTAGCTTGAATGGGTAGGCACATTGAGAATTGCATGGTGGGTCTTGTATTTGGGCTTTAGATGGGCTTAAAACCTAATGCCTTCTCTTGCCTTGGAAAGGTGGGGAATAATCAGAAATGAGTTTGCTTCGATGAGGAAGGGTGTCTTGTGGCTTTGCCAGGATTGATTCCAAGAGACAGGTAAAACACAGCAGGGCAGCGGATTGGCAGGAACTCTGTCCCAGCTGACACGGAGTCTGTGATTCAGCACAGGGGCAGTGGTGGGGGATCAGTGAGGGCTGCATGGATCTCAGGTCTCGCTCTAGGCAAGACTGTTGTCGAGGCAGCTGCTGGCATTGCCCCTTTGGTAGTCAGCTATAGTGGTGTTCAGAAGTGTTGACAGCATCAGTTACAGTCCACGTCTTGCTTGGTGCATCCTCCAGTAACAGGCGTGTTCTTTTGTTGATGAGGGATATTATTTCATTTGAGAAAGAACCATTCCTTTTTGGCAGGAGGGAAATCCCATGGATCATAAGAAGGCAGTGCCTACCAATTCAAGGGTACCTCTTTCTACTTCCACCAATCAGTGACCTGTGTGAAAGCTACCTATGATATCGAAGCCTCATTGCTTCCATTGGGATGTGCACCTTTATGAGCATTCTAGTGAATTAGCAATCAACATGACAAATGATGTTGTATTTTGATGAGCTTTGCACAAACATTACTTCGAACCGCATTATGAGCATGGGGAATGTCCATGTTGAATTGCCCGGATAATATTACATCCAGCAGACAGGATATCACAAAGGCATTCCAACCCCCACTATGCACATCATAGCGAAGGTGTGGGGAGACAGCATGTGTATGTAGAAACGCGTAATGAAATGGGCTAGTCTTTGCATGCATGTAATACCTTAACATACAATCTGACATACACAGTGCCCTGAGCATGCACATGGCTAAAATGATCAATGACAATGAGCACTACAAGCCCTCCACCATGCAATTTGATGGATTGCACTTGGCTGTACCTGGCACAGAATAAATGGGTACAATCCACCAACTTGCACAAATGCCAGACATTTGGAATGTCCATAGGGGACAGAAGCATATGTGTGGCGTGTGAGAGATCAGAAATGAGAGGCGGACACTCAGGGCACGATTCATGGAATAGTGCTCAGAGATCCTGCAAAGCCTGTGCGCCGAGAATGACTCTGCGCGAGCCGGCACGCAGAGGTTTTTCTGCGCACTTCGCGTATTTATGGAATTGTTCGCGCAAAATAACCGTATATGCAAGTCGCAGCTGGAATACCCCCGACACACCCCCATGCAAAGCAAAAACAGCCAGAAACAGGTACCTTTGTGTGCTCCCCCAAGCACAAATATATGCACCCTTTAGACAGTGGATGGGGTCCCCCATATCTCCGGGACCCTCTGGGGGGTCCCCTGCCCGCCGACTAGATGCGTATGATTTATCGTAACTCGGATAAAACTCAGAAAATCTGCATGTCAACCGCCATAAACCATTCCTGCACCCTGCTACACTGTGTATGTGCACTCCTAAGTTAGATTGGAACCACAGCTGTGTAAACGCACCCCTTAATCTGACTCCCGATCTTACCTCTGCGCAGTGAATCCTATGTGCAAGTGTCTGTATGCCTGCCTTCGGGTAGAGGATAGAATGAGGGTTTTAAGTGGCCATTTCCGTACCAAAAGGTTGAGGTTGCGTGGTCGGATCCATGAATACGTATCGTTCTGTGCAATAGTGGGCGTGCAATTGACTGGCTGCAGGCTGTCCCTCATAACGCCCACATTTTCCTTTGTTCTTCCTCATTTTTTGAGTTCCTCCCCCTTCTCTGCCTTCTGCGCAAGCCACGCCCTTGCTCTGAGTCGTGTCTCGTGCAAGGCACTGAGCCACTACCAGAGACGTGCCGAGCCTGCGCTAAGTCCTCGCAAAGTACAAAAAGGTGCCATGCAGTCAATTTAATGAATCGGAAAACGGGATTTCACATGCAGTTTAGCACGCAAAGTCCCTATTTGCCGCGCAAATAATTCCATGAATCAGGCCCAAAGTGTAATGTTTTCATCATTAGCCACTTTTATTAAAATAAAAAGTGGTTTCGATAAAGGCCTATCTGTCCTTATCCTAACAAGAGTGTCCCTGCCTATGAAACTAAAGCTACAACAAGCTGATCTTGTGTCCAAAAGATATCAGACCCTCACACTAACATACACAATCAAAAGGTGCAAGGTAAATGTCTGTGTTTCTAACTCAACAAAAATGTGCACGCATCCAAATATGTAATTCCAGCAATTCCCTTCCCCTGAACTATTTCAGGAAAACTGTTGAAAGTGTTTTGTTCCAACAATGTTCTGTAAAACTCAATGAAAATAACTCTTTCACAACATACTTTGCTCAGATTGGCAAAGCAAATGCCTCTTCTATAGAACACGTTTCTCAGGATGGCAAAACAAATGTCTTTCCTATAGAACACTTTTCTCAGGATGGCAAATCAAATGTCTTTTCTATAGAACACTTTTCTCAGGATGGCAAAGCAGATGTCTTTTTAACTTCAACAACTGCTTCAAATGACAAAGTGTTTCTCTAATCAAAACTGTTCATAATTATGATCTCCTGGTATATTTTCCTGTCAGGAGTTTCTCAACTGAATCTCTAGACATCTGCCAGGAACTGCCCCCTTCTAGTTCACACAGGTCCCCTTGTGTACTCTCCTGCCAGGTATCTCTTTCCAAAAAGGGCTCACTGCCTGATGCGTATCTTCCACTAGATCTTTTCTACAATGTTAACTTTCTTTTAAAGTATAACACAGTTGCACTTCCTCACTGTTTATACCTTACTTGATTCCAACTTCCCCCCTTATTGGTATCCCATATATATGGGTTTGTTCAAGTTCTGTCTGTCAACTTCTTTCTTAATGCCTTTTGGCTTTTGGCAATGTTTGTTCCAATTTTCCCCAAACTGGCATCTCATATAAGGAGCATTGCGCCACTTGTGCCCTTTTATTTCCCTTTTAGTGTCTCTTGGCTTATGGCAATGATGGTTCGAAGTTTCCCCAAATTGACATCTCATATAAGTAGATTTGTACCCCTTTTGCCCTTGACCTTCAATGCTACTTGGCCGGTATTCAAACTGATTCCCCATGTATTCTTTAATTTGTGAACACGTCCTGGGGTCCCCAACTCCTCTGGGTTGATTCACTGGTGTAACGTGCAGCTGCAGCAATGAGTTTTTGTTGGACAGGCTTCCCTGGCTAGGCAGAGTCTCTTTATGTTCCCGTGTTGACTTTTCAATCCTTCGTCGATAGAACCCTTGCCACTCCACAACACCATGTCTCCTCCGGTCCTGCAGCAAATGTTTTCTTGCTTCTTGCAGTCCCTCCAGGGCACCCGCTATAACTTCACCAGAGTTCCTCTCCTCCGGTATGCTACGCCTCCATACAGTTGCCTGTAAGCCTCTTAATTTTCCTGCATGGCTCTTCTCCGTGAATCTGCCTCTGCCTCTGGGTTCGCTTCCTGCTCCACTCTTTCTGCAGCTCTCAACTACTCTCCATACTTGCAGGTGTTTTTCAAGTTTAAATGTCCAACACAGCTGATTGTGAACCTGACAACTAGAACACACCTTCTGCTTGGTATTACTTTCGTTCCATATTGACTCCTTGATCCTCTTCTTCGTCTCAATACTTGAAGCTTTCTGGGACTTGGAGTCCAAAGGAATTTTAGACTGTTTTAAATTACATTTTTGAACCAACCATCATAATCATTAGATGTTAAATGTATTTTAGAGGTGTTATGAATTTCTGAATAATGGCAACATGCCATCAGGGACTCTGGAATTGGGGGTTCTTCTTCACTGGATAGAGAAGAATACTGCATCCCTCCCATTGGAGTCATCACTCCCCCCGATATTCATCCCCTCCCAAATGATCCACCCTCCTGATACCATCGCCAGGGTCAGGATCAGGTAGCGGCTGCCTTTCCCTGGCCATGCTGGAGGAGACTACCACCAGGGAATCAGCCATGACTCTGCAGGATTCATCACAGGTGGCCCTTAATGGCAAGGCAGAATCTGTGGTAGTGGAATATGATCTATGTGATCACTGGGCCGCCCGTAACTGTGACAGCCGAAAATGCTGACGCCAGTTACGGCACAGCGCAGTGATCATATAGATCACTGTGCTTGCTTCCCCCAGCCTGCATTACCTTGGCCCAACCTCCCACCCCCTTACCTTTACACCCTGCTATCCCTGCGGCGTCAGCACCTCCCACTAACGTGGGTTAAAGCTGATGCCGCAGGGTGCTTTTTTTCTTTTCCTTTTTTTTCTTACATGTCCCCCGCAACCCCCGACTCCCGTTACGGAGCCCAAGTTGAGCAGGGGACACCCCTGTAACCCCCGGTCTGCTTGGGTGCAGTAAATGTCACACTCATTTTGTGCACCTTCAAAGTCGCAGTGAATGAAAAGGGACGATTCCGGGGAATATATTCTGTGGTAGTGTTTTACCTAGATCAATTCTGCTACCACCACGCTTACATACAAGCCTGGTACAACCCTTTATCTTTTCGAGTTACATTGCCTTCTTATGGTAAGTGGTTGTTTGAAGGAATTCTCAAGCTTCTGTGCTCTATACAACTTTCCAGTTCCTTGGTTTGACCAGTATGTTCATCGAGGGCCGGCCCACCAGAGAGCTACATTCTGAATGGCACTCGTTTGGCCTCTCAGTTACAAAAGTTTTTTTTTTTAATTGTTTACCACAAGAATTCTCTCTTTAATATCCTGGTTGAAACAATTGCTTGTTCCAGGCTGAGGATTCCATTATTCATTTTGAATTGTACTTTAATTGTACTCAGTTTATCAGGAAGTCCTCATAACCCCACAGCTCTCACTCCTCAATGGAGTGATTGCACAAAAAGAACATCCCTTACCCTGTAGTATGTAAAGAAACCCACCGGTGAGAGAAAACACTGCGAGGTGAAACAGAACCCCCACCCATATCCCCAAACCCGCCACACCCTCCACGCACATCAGGGAAGGTGAAAACCCCAACTATCTACCTACACACAGACCTCAGGACAGCTGCAACAGACAGAGCACACCCAATAAGCTAACTCTCGTCTCTTGACCAATCCCATCTCCTGTATACTGTTGATTACCTCCTAGTGCTGGGCTTCCTCCACAGTGAACTCCACAAATGCAGAAGACCCCTCCCCCACCCAAAGGACACTCAACTTTGGAATCCAACACCTTTTCATTCATAGTTGTTGAGGAAGGTTGCAGACCATTTTCCTCTGCAGGGCTCTCTGCTAAGAAACCCTCACGAAGCTGAGGTCACTTAACCACCTATCCATTTAACCCGCCACATACATATCATGAGGGAATCAAAAGATTATGACTCAACCAACTACAAACATGGGTGATGGACAGCGCCTTTGTATTATGCGTCCATTGTGACTTCCTGTGTTATGACAAATATTACTGACTGAGTACTCTCCACCAACACATTGAGAGCCTTGAATATAGCACCTACACACTCACAGGTGTTGGGTACGGTCACAGACCCAGCTCCTTCAACTGGACCTCACGATCAGGCCGAAAACACTCTGCCATTGAACCACGGTAAGACTTCACCTCCACTTTTCCTAGGCACCTTCAAATGCTGCCACAGAAGATGGACTACTTTGGTGACCATGCATGAGTTTATGTAATGAACTGAGAATAATATATCTCTTTCGTAGAATCCTGGATTTTGGGGAGCTTGATATTCAGTTCACAGTGGGTTTCAATGTGCTTGAATGCAGGGGGAAATCCTTGCAGCTATTGCTGCCATTTTGTGGTGGAACTTTTACTGCATTGTTGGACCAGAATTGCACCGGGGATAGCCCTTACCTAAAAAATATAACACTATACACTTTTACCAAAAAAAGCAAAACAGACGAAAACTGGTAAACTAACATAAAAGCAAAAATGTGCATCAAAAGAGTCAAACAACCAGAGCTCCTCGTATATTGCCAGTAGTCATAGTTTGTATCCTTCTAATGAATGCACGGGCCACACCTGTGAGTGGTGCGAGAGTGATATGCAAAAGGGGTGCACGTACTCTTGTAGGCACCTGAGTATCTGAAGTGGTAGCAAATATAGAAGGCATTTTACCTGATAATAAGGAGAGATGTGCCACGAATGACTAACCTCTCCCATGAGACTCAATTATACATTCTGGTGCAGTGGTCAAAGGGGGACTTAATCTAGATGCCTGTTAGGTCTGCCTCCGGATCTTGCTCAGGTTCAAGCTCCCTTATCAGGAGGTAGAATTTGCTCTCAATGCTCTGAAAGTGGAGACAAGATGGTGGTGCCGTCATTCTCTCTGACAGCTGGGGGCTGCGGCTAGGTAAACTTCCATGGTGAGGATACTTATGTAATGGCATCCTTGGAGACCGGAAGTTTAGGAAAGTGATCTGAAGTAGAATGGAGGATTCTGAAGGGAGCATGAAATTGAAGATTAGACCCTTTTATGTACAAGCTCATTTCATCTCCCACATTCCAAATTCTGTTTCATTAACACTCCCTTTCTATTCAATGTTTTATTTTCCTAGGGCAGCTTCATGTTACACAGATTCGTATTGGTAAATACATGGCTGTTTACAAATAGATTAACAACAGAAAAATAAAAGATTGATAATCGTATGATTTAAAATTTAAGGATGTAACCGGCAAGGAGATAATGGATTGCCCTTAAATAGAGCCATGTTGGTTTTTCGAAACACAACTGCAGATGCTAACGAGGGGCACATTTGTATTGCATAGCGTGCTTCGGTGTGTCCCTCATTAGCATCTGAAAATGTGACTGATTTAAAGAGGAAGGACAATCAATTAAATTGCACTGTGAAAGAATTGGAAAAACACACAGCATCTTTTTTAGACATTATTGTGAGACATACCTTAGCAATAAAGTTAAAAGATGAAAAACCGGATCGGTCAAACTCCATTTAAAGGGCAAATAGGGAGCCACACCTCCAAAAAACAAAACCCAGAAAGTTCTTAATCCATCTGTCACACTTTGTGATGTAATATGATTGTTCTGTCTGTTTCCTATGCTTCTGCTATCTGTTTTTTGCATGCTAACAATATAAAAGCACTCAAAGAAACACTGCACTTTCAGTAGGAAATGAATAGTGGGGAAGTATAGATGTGATCAAGAGGAAACGTCAACAGAAGTAGAAGAAAGAGACAAGGAACGCATTTCTCTGCAATGTAAAATGTTCAAGTGGGAAAAAGAAGTAAAATATACAACCAAGTCCCATTCTGACAGCATAGACTCTAGAGCCTTGTTGACCCCTGCAAACAAAGGCCTTTGAAGTGACCCCAGCCTCAGATAAATTTGTGTCTCAGGGGCCGGGTAGTTATAAATATGGTTGTGATGTTAAATATTAACAAGGAACGTTAATGGACTAAATGGTTGCTATGCTTGATCTCAGATTACCCCAAGTGAGTGGCTATGCATTTTGGAGAGAACAGAACAGAATACGAAAATAAAAGGAGTGGCTACTTTGGCTCAGAATCCTTTGTCTCTTAAAGTTAGAAAATGTTTAGTAGAGGGACATGGGCGATGGGCGAAGATTGGAGTACAATTTCAGAACTATTTCTTCACTATTGCCAGCTTCTATAACCTGAACATAGACTATACAATTCTATATCAGGAATTCATATATGAACTCGCTGAATTGCACAGACCATGAGTAATTTTACTAGAACATTATAACCAAATCTTAACAGATCCCCCTGCATCTCCAATCCCACACCCTCCCCCCCTCCCCCCGAACCAGCCTTGCTTGGTTCTGTGTCCATCACTACGTTCAGTCTCTCCGGCAAATTTGAGGGGAACCATACTAATTCTGTTGGATTTATCATAAGTTTACAACATGATTGATCACTCTTCTCTTTTATAGACCTCTGGGAATTATAGATTTGGTCCTGTGCTGCCTCTCCTCATGCCTCAAAGAGTGCTCTGCACGAGCCAGATTAGGGGCATACAGATTTAAGCCTTTCAGTGCTAATAGATGAGCATCCCAAGGTTTCCCTGGCTTTTCAATACATAGTTCTAATCCCCATCCACTTTAATGAAACAGTTCTCTACTAAATATCAACTTTCTTAGAAGGATTTCAAGATTATATTCACATCAAGGTGGAAGGCAATCACTAAGAGCCTGTTTTCAATTGTCTCCAGATGACATACTACTGGATAATTGACAATAATCTTTTAATACTATGGAGTTATCAACTCATTCCACAGGCTACACGGGGGCGGGGGGCGCAGGGTAGGTAGCAGCCCAGCAGCCCAAGTTAATGGGCAGAGTGAAGCAAGAGTGGTTAACGAGTGTTCGGGGATGTTTTCCCTGATGTAGCCCATGGAACGGATTAATAATGCCATTGGCACCCCAGGGTACTAAAGCAGTAACACGGGGTGCTAAAAAAATAAAATAAGTATTGTCATTAATTGAACGGGCGCTACATGCACCCGATTGTGGCCCAAAAACAACATTCAGGGAAGCTGATGCGGCGGCAGCGGGCGGCACCGCTGCCACAATCAGGTAAGTGGGGTTGGGCACAGGAGTTGAGATTATTAAAATAAAAAAGGGGAAAGTGTGGGTGGCTACAAGATGGCAAAGTCAGCGGGGGAGGCAGCCTGCAGGTTCCACGGAACACAGGCTTATTTTCTCAAACAATGTTGCACCAGAGCAGGGTCCTGGTCGAGTTTGCGGCCCCTCTCAACCATTCACAACGCACTTGAATGCGTTCAAGGTGAGCAGACCCCAATCAGTGGCGTAGCACACAATTTGCCCCCCCCACAACCCAAGCACATTAACAAAGCACAGAGCATGCCTCACCCCGGGCTGGCCCGGACCACCAAGTGTGTGCAATGTCTATGAAGATTATGCCGCTGCATAGGCATGCATTACTTCAAGTGAAAGAAGTAAATATGTTTTTGAATCAAAGCTTAAATGTTTCAGCCACCAGTGGTGGTTGGTGAGCTGTTTTATTGGAGGGTGTACATTTTTGGCACAAGTATGCGATTGCAACCGTGCATAGTAAGGGGGTCTGAACTAATGAAAACAGGTCGGGGGGGATCGGGGGAATTCTTCCCCCTCCCATGAGAACATTTTTGAATAATGGGTCAAAATGGTGCATTACACAGCACACTTTCCATGAAAAATTGGGTAAAAGGCCAGACACTTTGCAATCGGTTTTTGCATGGTGTAGGGTAACTCATGAAAAAAAGTGCAATAGATGCAAGTCACCAAAAGTGTCATGCCGGTCCCTTCACTATATGCCTGTATAAAAAACATGCTCATGCTGGCTGTTCCCATACATTTCCATGTTTGCTCCACCAACATATGCTAGTATTACAATATAAGAACATACTCATGTTCGCTTTGAGATGTTTTTTATAGTATCATTACTGGCACTAGGCACAAAGTTGGCTCTGACGATATATGCCAGTACTCTTATGTAAGAAAATACTCCCGTTGGTTTGGCCATTAAAATTGACATGTCACAATAAGAAAACATGTCCAAACTGGTTCCAATGTTATCCAGTCTAGACCGATAAGAACACTTATCATCCTTGCATCATCATAGATGCTCAGTTAATAAAAAGTCATGCTCTACAGTAAGAAATATAGAGGCGCTATACCAAAACATCAGTCTAGTGAGGTAATACTACTTATCATGCTTGCTTGATCAGAGATGCCGAGTAACGAATGTCACGCCACAATAAGCAATGGCTAGATTGGCTGTACCAAAAATGCCAGTCTAGCCAGGTAATGACACACATTGGGCCTCATTACGAGAAGGGAGTTAGCCATGGAGCTATTAGAACCATGGCTGCCTCCTTTCCGGGCTCCATTACCGGGTTCCTGCAAAGGGGACTTACCGGGTTACTCCGACATAGGAGAACCCGGTAATTCCTCCTTGCAGGAACCCATCCCCATTCCCATATGAGCCCCCCATAGGGCTCATATGGGAATGGGGAGGGAGGTAATAACGGGCAGATTATATCTGGCCTGTTATTGCCTCCCTCTTCCCCTCGCAGGACCCGGAAAGCAAGCCTAGTTTTACCAGGCGTGCAATCCGGGTCCCGCGATGGGAAGCTCGTAATCGGCACTCCCGGAATGAAGGGGGCCGGTCCCGTACCGGCCCCCTTCATTACGGGAGCGCCAGCCTTATAATGAGGCCCATGAACTTGGTTGTTCCCCGAAAATACCCAAGAAAGGATGTGACAGACACACAGACACACACACACATCCTCTTTCACACACAATCACATTCATACCCATTCACCCACCAATATACCTTCTCTCACATACACTCACAGATTAGAGTGTCATCGGATATTCTCAAATGTTTATCATCATACCCGATTACGAGCACTGGTGTTAATTCTACTCCTAAAAGCAGAAAAGTCTCAATGGGTGAACGAAAGGGGCTCATGCTTTGGGCCCCCCTACCTTTGGTGGGGTCCCTACCTACTGGCTTGGTGGAACAGAGTCAGTGCACATTTCATTTTTTGCAGAACATAAATTCCTCATACCATGACATTGTCTCTGGTTCTGCTTACTCCCTGTTGTTGACAAGTGAAGTCCAATCTGATCAATTAATCCTGTAATGTGCTGTGTTCACTGGAGTGCATACATACCGTTTATGCTTTGACTAAAGCATAACATTTGAAGCAGTTTAACCTAACCTTTCCTTTGGGAATATATGGATTATGTGCAACAAGAGTTCCAGGAAGGATCAGAAAGTATCTCAGTGTGTTAAGCGCTTGTTGCCAAGATATGTCTGCTAGATCACAGTACCAAATCAGATAAGGTAAACTCTGTTTTCCTCAATCTGTGGTTCATAAATTTGAGTACATACATTTTGGTTATAGTAACACCTACAGTGCTACAAAGCAACGTCCCTGCACCACAAAGAACTAGTTTAAATAAATGC
The DNA here is from genome assembly GCF_040938575.1 of Ambystoma mexicanum. Lineage (NCBI taxonomy): Eukaryota > Metazoa > Chordata > Amphibia > Caudata > Ambystomatidae > Ambystoma > Ambystoma mexicanum. The sequence continues at coordinate 1,305,959,264 of NC_090932.1, forward strand.
CATGTGTTCAGTAAGATGCAGGTCTATGTTCCTACTCTCCAACGAGAGTTGCAAAAACTGTGAAGGCATCTGCAATAAAGATCATAAAGCATTTGTCAGGAGTTGTGAATAGGTAGACACATTTGAGACTGTGGAACCAAAGTGAGTCACATATCCTGGCTTTATGACCAAACCATGCTATGTATTTGTATTTGTATTTATATTTGTATTTATTTATTTATATTGTGCAGCCTGCCCACGGGCATCAGGGCGCATGTTTGGAAAGGTAGTTACAGGAAAGTGTTACAGGGCAGTTGCAGATTACAGATTATCTACAAGTATTGCGGATTATATATACCGAGTACATCAAATATATACATACATTTTACATGTGGAAGTCGGTCAGCTACAGTATCTACAAAGGTAATCGATAGGGCGCAACGGGCAGCAAGAGTTACAGACGGGTGTCCGGCACATCATCTTGCTCAAGGAGCCATTGTTTAGTTCTTTTTTTGAAGGATTGGAGGGATGGGACGTTCCTAAGAGCATTAGGTAGGGAGTTCCAGAGCTTCGCCGCCAGGACTGGGAAGCTCGAGCCTCTAGCAGTCTGAAGCCGGAAACCGGGAACGATGAGTGTATGTGCTTGTGCCGATCTTAAAGGTCTGGATGCTGTGTGTTGCGTGAAGCGCGCTGACAGGTAGGCCGGTGTTGCATTGTTCTGAGCTTTGTGGCTTAAGACAAGTGTTTTGAGGGCAATGCGCCGTGAGATGGGAAGCCCGTGTATGTTACGTCTGGCGGCTGAGATGTGAGCGCACCTAGGTATGTTAAGAGCGGCCCTGATGGCGTTATTCTGGGTTACCTGCAGTTTATCGATGTTTCTCTGGCTCGTTCCGAGGTAGAGGGCATTTCAGTAATCAATTTTTGATAAGAGAAGGGTTCTTGCGAGGATCAGGCAGTTGTCCATTGTTAAAAAGGGACGGCAAGCTGTGAAGTCTCAGCTTCTGCGTATACTTGTAAATTAATCACAGCTTGCCGTCCCTTTTTAACAATGGACAACTGCCTGATCAATTTACAAGTATACGCAGAAGCTGAGACTACTAGTTGGTTTGTCTGTTGAGGCAGAGGGTGGAATCTAGGTAGATTCCGAGGGTTTTAGTGAATTTGGTGACCTTGATGATGTTGCCATCAATGTTGAAGGCCTCATATTTCTTGTCAAGTTTTGAAAGTTTGGACTGAGAACCTAGGATGAGTAACTCCGTTTTCTCATCATTTAGGCAGAGCCCGTCGTGGGCCATCCAGGCCTGGATGACGGAATAGACTGCATTGAGTGCTTTGACGTCAGTTACATAATCACCTGTGATAGGGATGAGTATCTGGGTGTCGTCCGCATAATTTGTGTAGGTGACACCCAGATGGTCAAGAATATCAAATAGTGGTTTCGTAAACACGTTATAGAGCGTAGGTGATACGCACAAGCCTTGTGGGACTCCGCATGGAACGTGAGCTGGGTCAGCGGCGGCAAGAGGCGAGAAGACCCTCATGGATCTGTTAGCAAGGAATGAGCTGATCCAGGAGGTAGCTGCGTCAGAAAAGTGGGTGGCAGTTTTGAGGTGCTCGCAGAGGATTTGGTGATCAACCAGATCGAAGGCTGCGGAAAGATCCAGTAAGAGTAGGAGCGCTTGTTTGCCCCTGTCTTTCAGATCTTCGATTTGAGTTTTTAGATCTATCAGGGCTGTTTCTGTGCCGTGTCTAGGATGGAAGCCAAATTGCTTGAGTCCTAATAAGTTGTTGGTGTCGAGATAGTCTTGAATTTGGAGATAAGCAGCACGGTCCAGGATTTTAAGGAGGCAAGGCACCGTGGTGATAGGCCTGTAGTTGGTAGGGTTGCTAGGGTCTAAGTTAGGTTTTTTGATTAAGGGGATTACCCAAGCATCCTTGAGGTTGTTTGGTACTATGCCGGTTTTGAAGGAGGAGTTGATGAAGGAGGTGATGAAAGGAGCGAGGTCAGACGCTGCTTCCTTTACAACTGTTGCTGGGCAGGCGTCACCTTGACAATTGGATGGTTTTCACTTCGTCATGATATTTTCCACATCCTTAATGGTAAGTGGTGAGAAGCTAAAGGGTTTGAAGGAGTGTTTAGGGGAAGGTATGTTGTAGGATTGGGTATTGCCTACTAAGTCCAGGAGATGGTTTTTTTTGGTGTTGATTTTAGCTTGGAGTGTGGTGATTTTGTTTAGTAGTGCTTTTTGTATGTTGGTGCACCAATTGGAGTCAGGGGTACATGTCTCAAGGGGGGCGACAGGGGACTCTAATTCCTTAAGGATTTTAAAGAGTTCCTTCGTGTTGGATTGCACTTGTATGATCCTGTTATTGTAAACTTCTTTTTTAGCCGCAAGTATAGCTTCCTTGTACGTAAGGGTGATGGCTAAGAGGTTAATTTTATTTACTGGCGTGGGTGAGCTTCTCCAGAGTGACTCCATTTTTCATTTATCTTTGCAGAGTTCACGTAGGTGTGGGGTAAACCATGAATTAAGGTGGTTGCGCTGTTTTTCTTTGCGCTGTTTGATGGGGGCAATGGAATCAAGGGCTTTTAACATAGCTCGGTTGTATATATCCACAAGGACGGAAGGGTCATCACAGGTGGAGGAAACCAAATTTAGAAGCGGGAGGATAAGTGGGAGTAGTTTCTCAGTAGTGATATCCTTCTTGTTGCGAGTCAAGGTAGGTGGTGCGGTACATGGTTTGTCTGTGGGCGGACAAGAATTATGATTCGAGGTAAATCATCTTATCCCCCCGTATGCTGTCTTCTGTGAAAAGGGTTTAATTCTCACACTCTGCTGGCATTGCTTAGCCCACTGCTTACCCTTTCTTTTGTGTGTAGGCCATTGGAATGAGTCCTAGGCAAGTGAGAGTGACCTAGCATCATGGGCAAATGTCAAGCTTATTTTCAAATATGCTTATTTGACGTAAAAAAAGGGATTGTTTTGCCTACAATTCCAAGTATTCTTTTTCACGTCACGAATAACAATCTGCAAGTCTCTTTCAAACTATAACTACAGCAAGTGACGTTATATTATTTGATCGGTGTATTTACAGCTTTAAAAAACTCAGTAGTACAACTCAAATGAGTTCTTTCTGGATTTTTTTTAGCTCAGGCCATTTTGTATTCTGGTACTTGTAGGCTTACCATTCTGATGGATAAAAGAAAGCTACCAGGCTCCTTTTGCATACCATCATTCTATAAGGATATAAGGACTTTAAAAAAAGTCATTGCCACATTGATTTATCATGTGATTTGTGTACTTTCCCATTCAGATCTGCAAATCAGAGTATTCATTTACTTTCATGAAAGCCATTCACATCTTACTGTATGACAAAAATGGGGTCAAGTGTGGAAATTGCAGACTGGATTCAAATCCCAGCTTTACCACTTACCCGAATTGTATTATCGGGCAACTCATTTAATCATATAGGGTCAGATTCTCAAAACGTTTTTGGGCACAAGTGATGAGATGGTCTGAATGTACAGATTCCTCTTTTACACCTATTGCACAAATAAGGGGACATTTCTGAGCATTTCAATGTGCATCCCAAACCCACACACGGCATGCTGTTTGAAATGCACAAACATTAAAGACCTTCCTCATCTCCTTTTTGGACGAAGCGCAGGGGGATTCATGAGAGGTTCATTTTGGAACCTTTTGTGCATTTCTTTGAAGTGGGAGAGCCGTGGTTTGGATCTCTGGTCTCCCACTTGATTTCTATCCTTCAAACAAGGATAGAAATAGATTTTTCTTTTTGACTGAATTTCACAGTTGCAGGCCCCTAAACCTTTCAGGCCAGACTCTTCTTCAAAAAAGCCTCAATAATTTTTAACTGGCTATAGTATTGATACATGTTTAATGCTGGTTAGCATTGACAAATTGCACACCACAGAGTAATTTCTTTCTTTGCTCACTCATGGCAACAGAACTTGAAAATCATGGCCCACTTCTAATCTCAGTCTAGGTCCCATACGAGTACCTTCCTGATAACTTCTAATTTGTACTCTCTATCTCCATGCTTGACCACATACACATTCTGTGGGGCTTCTATTCTGGGTTCTGTCTCCATGTTGGGGTGTGCATACTTTTTTAATACAGCTAGTTACAGTATAGGTAGATACAGGTAAGATAGCACATTTACAATACATGAAAGGTTACAGGTAAAGTACAGTAAGGTATGTCACACAAAGAAATTAGGTGCACAGAAGTTGCATTCAAATGTCATTAGAGACCAACCAACTTTTCGTGCTTTTCCTGAAGTTTAGGAAAGATTGGTCAATTCGCAGATGCAGGGGTAATGCATTCAATATTGGGCGGCTAAGACTGGGAAGCTGTTCCCTCCTGCTCTTTTCAAAATGAATCTGGGTGTTGTAATGCAGCAAGACTGGGCAGATCTCATGGGGCGAGCAGAAGATTTACGGGTGATTTTTTCTTGGAGGTACAGGGGGGCAGCATTGTTTAGGCATTTATGGGTGATAGATACAAGTTTGAATAGAATCCTTCCTGTCTTTGATGGATAGCCATTTAGTTTCTCTTCTGGCCACAGAGATATGTTCTCTTTTTGGAATGCTAAGTGCAGCTCTGAGCACGTTATTTTGTAATATTTGTAATTTGTTAGTAGTCTGTTTAATGGCTCCTGCATATAGGGCATTGCAATAGTCGATTGTTTACAATATTAAAGCTCTAGCTAGGGTAGTACAGCTCTTGGTGGATAGGTAGGGTTTGCTAGCATGGATCAGCTTGCATGTATATGCCGTTGCGGAAGACGTGGCATTGACTTGCTTGCTCATGTTTAAGGTGGAGTCTAAGTATAAGCCTAGAGTTTTGGTCTCTTTAGCCACATTGATGGTAATGCCATCAATGGAAAATGCATTGTATTTTGCGTCAAGTTTATTAAGGTGGGCTGAAGCACCTAGGATTAGGATTTCAGTCTTATCGTCATTCAGGCATAATCAGTGGACTGCCATCCATGCCTGGATGACTTGGTAAATTGTGTTCAAGAGGGCAGGGTCTAGCTCATAATTGCCTGAGAGTGGTAGGAGTATCATCTGCATAGTTAGTGTAGATGATCCCTAGCTGGTCCAGTTTGTCAAATAGGGGCTTTGTTAATATGTTGTACATAGTGGGGGACACGCATGATCCCTCAGGTACCCCACATGTGGTCGGGGATGGGTCAGCGGCTGCCGACTGGGAGAAAACCCTCATAGACCTATTGTTAAGAAAGGATTGGATCCAATGTGAGGCTTCCTTAGAAAAATTGGCCGCAGTAGACAAGTGCTTGCAGGCAGCTAAGAGGTCTAGTAAAAGGAGCAGGGCACATTGCCCTTTGTCCTTAAGTGAATCAAATTGCATTTTTAAGTCAATCAGCGCAGTTTCAGTCCCATGAAGAGGTCTTAAGCCTGAGTGTCTTAATACTAGAAGGTTATTAGACTCTAGGTAATGCTGGATCTGGAAGTAAGCCACCTTATCTAAGATTTTAAGGAGGAATGGGACCGTGGTGATAGGCCTGTAGTTAGTTGGGATGGTCGGGTCTAATGAGGCTTTCTTTAACAGGGGAAGGACCAGGCGTCCTTGAGGTTCATAGGGACTTTGCAAGCATGGAATGATGCATTTATGAGTTTTGTGATGAATGGGGCGAGGTCTCTAGCGGCTTCTTTAATTATTTGTGCCGGGCAAGAGTCACCTTGGCAATTAGAAGGCTTGAGAGATGCTATAATATTCTCTACCTCTACGGGTGAGACTTGTGGGAATTTGATTTCAGGAGTGCTAATAGGGTGGTTTGGCGTTTCTGAGTCTAAGTCAAGTTTGGATATATTAAGTCTTTTGGCTTAAATTTTGTTGTGGATGGTGGTGATTTTATTAGTTAGGGCATTTTGTATATCTGTACACCATGCCTTGTTCTTGATACAAGGATCTTCGGGAGCTACCGGGGATTCCAATTCCCTAAGGATTACAAAGAGTTCCTTTGTGCTGGAACTTGCTTTATTGACCCTATCATTGTATGTTTCTCTCTTGGTCCGTGTGATTTCAGCTTTATATTTGTTCGTTAATTCAGTTAAGTTAGATTTGTTTTCTTTGGACGGAAGATTTCGCCATAAAACATCTAATTTTCTTTTTTCCGCCCGCATACTTTTTAGATGGGGATAAACCAAGTGTTGGGATGAGCTATTGTTAAAGTGTGTCCTGCATCTCTGCTAGTGTTGCCCTTGAAATGCTTCTTGCTTATTATTGTGATTCCAGAACATTTGAAGGGGCTAAAAGGGCTTTAAGTGAGAGCCCATGCTTTTTTTGGTTGCTACCAAGTCAGCATATTCAGCATTGTGATTGCAATGCTGGGGTGCCGATAAATTCTTGGATCCCTTCATTTATTTGGTTTGGGTGTTTGGGGTGGGGGGGCAAATATGTCTTTACCCTGGGCTCCAAAATACTTTAAGATGGCCCTGCCTGAAAGCTCACTTATTCGGTAGCAAGTGAGATGAATTGATGTGCTCAGAATCACAGGGCATTGATCAAATGGGAAAGCCAGGATTCAAACCCAGGCCTCTCCTTCCTGTTAGCACGGTAGTTATTGGACCAGGGTTCTGCCACTTTTGGCTTTGCAGATGTTTTGGACTACAGCTCCCATCACTCTAGACGGCATAGTGAATGGTGAGAGGTCATGGGAGTCATAGCTGAAAACAACTAGAGAGTCACAGTTTCCAAAACCCTGTACTGTGAAACATTGTCTCATGTGCCAGACAAATCTCATTATTAGAAGTTTTCTTTATCTTTTTCTGAGCAAATAATTGTATTAGTGAGTAATCCCATTGTGAAATGTAAGGCCCCATGTCTTGTCTGAAAGGTGGTTAGTATTGACTCATAGGCTTTAAGCTTTCTTTTGTGCCACAGACACCTTTTAGAATTATTGAAAAAGACATTGGGCCTCATTCCGAGTGTGGCGGTAAGGGGTTAACGGCACCGGTACGGATGCTTGGTGCTGTTAAGCCCTTACTGCCGCATTCTGAGGTCCTTTAGCGGGTCCCGCTAAGGGCGGCTGGTAAAACCTGGTAAAACCGGCCGCCCTTAGCGGGAGCCGCTAAAGTACCAGGGAGCTAATAACGGGCCCGTTGTTAACGGGCCCATAATTAGCTCCCTCCCCATTCCCATTGAGTCCTATGGGAGCTCGAATGGAAATGGGGATGGCTTCCCTGAATAGGGAAATACCGGGTCCTCCAAGGTTGGAATGACCCGGTAAGTACCCATGCAGGGAACCCGGACCCGAGTTTGGAGGCAGCCATGCCGCAAATAGTGGCATGGCTACCTCCAAACTCGGAATGAGGCCCATTATCTCAAAGGCTCTCATTACAGTTTTGCCACTATCCCACCGGTATTTCCGGCGGATACCAGCAAAACTGCCTTATCGTTTCTGCCGCCCGTTATCCCGGTAGCATCGGGATATCAACAGGCAGCAAAGACGCTGGTAAATTCCCATTCCATGGAGCCCCATACAACTCCATGGGTTGGGATTGCTGGAATTATTGGCACTGGTAGTACCGGTGCTGGTGATTCCGGCATTTATTTGCTGGTAGGTGCCTGAACTCCCGGCAGGTGAGGCCTGGCGGTTGTTTACTGCCCCCACTGGCAAACTTGTGTTTCCCCGGCCCAGAAAAAATGCTGGTAGAAGAATTACCAGCATTTTTTTCCTGCATTATTTCTGGACTTTGAACTCATAATGAGCTCCAAAAACTTGTGCTGAATGCTATGCTGGGGTCTCCCTATATCCTTAATGGCCAGGCCACCTCCAGGGTTAAACTGGCACTTGCCCATGATTACGTTTTGGCTAAAATGAGTTGCAAATAGTTTGTTATAGAGCATGTTTGGGCAGTCACATTGGTCAGGACTACCAGCTGAACATCTGTCACTCATCAAAATGGCCAACATTTCCTCCAAAACCAATGCTAGCCTGTCTGCAGCAGCACTATAGTCAGGTTATTTGATAGTCAACGTGAATGAGGGTCTGGAAGCTGTAAAGTCAGGTAAATGAGCAGGCAACAGATTGCATACAAAGGCGAGGCAGCAGCAGGCAGAACAATAAAGACAATCGTGGAAACTACTCACAATCCCGACGGAGGTCAGGGCGGTGGCCAGGTTTATGATGGTGGGGATCAGACTAAACTTGCCAGCCTGAGGAGGAGAGAGACAGAAATCAAGAGGCGCAGGAGGAAGAGTGGGCGAGAGAGAGAGAAAAAGAGAGAGAGAGTGAGAGAGAGAGAGAAATATAGTCAGAATAAAGTGTCAGTGAACAGTGTGAGAGAGGGACACACACGACAGAGAGAAAGAGAGAGGGAGAGAGGCAGTACGGTTACAGAGAGAAAAAGAAGGCGGCAGCACGGAAAGGGTGGGAGTGACATTTGAGAAAGATAATTAAACAGAACGAAACGGAGGGGGACAGAGACAGTGAGGGAGAGAACAACAGAGAAAAATGGTGAGGGGGAGAGACAGCTGGGGAAGCATTAAAGGCGAGAGACAGAAGAGGGAAGGGTAGAGTGAGAGATCAAGAGGGAGCGACAGTGAGGTCGAGAGGGGCCCACAGACATATCCCATAGAGAGTGACAAGAGACAGGTATTGTTCCCAAAGAGAAATGTGGGAAACTGAGATATTAGTGGTATTCGCACAAAGTGCTCCCTGCTCAGACTTTGCGGGAATGACTTGGTGTACCGGGAAGAGAGAAGGGGCAATGTGCATAGAAGTGATAGTGAAAGCGTGCATCTAACTTTAAAGGCATCAGTGCGTGTGTATGAGAGCGCACATGTGAGTGGTGGGGTGAATATGGTCATGTGAGTCATAGAGTGAGCGTGAGCATCATTGTGGAAGTGGGAGTGTGCGCAGAGGTGTGATGGTGTCAACGTGCACAGAAATCCCATTGCTTCGTGTGCATAAGTTTAACAGCACTTAGCATCTGCATGCCCGAATCGGGGTTGTGGGTATGGACACAATGATGTGGATGAAGTGATGAGCATGTCTACTGAAGCGATGGTGCAGGTGTGTGAAAAGAAGCAAGGGGGTTTGCTTATGTGCAAAGACCGGGTGTGAATGTTTGCATAAAGGAGATGGAGTGATTGGAAGAATGAGGAGGGATTAGTGAGGGATTGATTGTGATCATGTTTGAAATGTGTTCACTGGATACAAGCTATATGTATGTTAGGTTATGTCTATCGATGGACTTGCCCCCAAACTATCTACTCATCTCACCCCATACTCTCCACCATCCTCTGCTCACCTCCTTGCCACTACCCGAGCCCCCTATGCTCCCTCTCGTTTCCGCTCTCTCTCTCTCCTCGCTCCCCTACTCTGCAATGCTCTTCCTCTCCCTCTCCATACTACTCCAACTCTAACACTATTTAAATCTAACCTCTCTACTTTAATTCATTTGTTCAAGGGCAACCAAAATGGCGCAGAGGCATATGGGCTCCTCGAACTAGAGCCCCGACAAAGATGGTAATGGACAAACGACAACCTCAAAGCTCTTGTTCTTTCTGTTTTGTAGCACTCTACTGCATCAGCCTGCTTTCCTCTCTCCCTACTCTTCATGGACAACCCTACCCTTTCCGTCACCCCTCCATCCTTAATTCAGCGCTTCCTCCACCATCCCTGACATTCTGTCCTGTCCTCTTCCTTGGTTTATGTTTCCACCTTCCCCGGCAATACCTGGTCTTCAAGTCACATTCTCTCACCCCATTGAAAAGGATCCATGTCCTCCACTCTGTTATCAATGTTGCATTTTGTACGCGTTTTTGTGCCAAAAATGCATTGCTTTCCTGTTATTTCTATAAATAAATAATTAATTAATACGATTTTGGCTTTTGCTGAATCATCACCTAACTAGTAGTTTCAAAACACCTATCCTTGTCTGTAAAGTGGCATATTGTGCACTCTCCCATGCACACGATAAACTGATATTGGTGTCATAGTGCATCACTGTCCTAGTGACTGTGTAAATGTAGATTTGTGCTGGTGCCTGCAAGGCCATGTGGATTGGGGTCTACTGGGCAGGTCTTGGGAGATTCTGGCCCTTTGATGCACAGCGATAGGGAGGGTTGGAGGAGAACCTGTCCGTGCACTATCACATCTATCCGGATGCCGTAGACCTTGATGAGCGTGCGCGACTCAGACCTGTCCCGACCGTAGTATTTGGCAAACCTGCAAGAAAGAGAAAGCACAGGTTTAATTTGCGAAACAAGAGACAGGTGTGTGGGAAACAGCCTTTATTCTGCACCAACGTGGCCATCATATTCAATGGTGAAGGATCATGGGAATGGTAGTCCAAAACATCCAGCAAGCTGCAGGTTGCAGACCAATTGCTAGACAGATGAGAGTTCAGAGAAGGGAGATATGGCCCATAGCACGTCCCCTTGCCCAATAGAGACCTAGCACAGGGGAAAAGATTGAACAGAGACATTCCATGTCAGCAGAGACAGCACAGGAGATAAACCTTCCGTTGTAGAGTGTAGGCTCTTCTGATGAGAGATAGATGAGACTGCATAAGAGACACATGCCCTGGATTGCAGAGGTCCTCTTCAGGAGACTAGTTTCCTGATTTTCGAGACACTGCACAGGAAAGCCATATCCCCTGGTATGCAGGCAGGCCTGCCCTGACAGCAAACAAAGTATGTGGGACAGGGGCAAGACCTAGATAGCAGACACACTACACACGACAGACATTATTGGGCAGCAGAGTCAGCCAGGCATGCCCTGGACTGCAGAGGCCGCACGGCAAAGAGCCATGCCATGCCTTGAACAACAGATGAATGTGACCTGGTTAGTAGAAACCCTGCAGAGGGGAAATGCATGTCCTGGACTCTTCAATGCTAAGTAGATAGTAGAGGCTACACAGAAGAGGCATTCCCTGAACCAAGAAATCTCTGCATACAGTCTGAGGACGACTCACGACCTGGCCATGGGAGAATGCAATTGGATGAGCCATGGCCTGGGGAGAATAGACAGGAGAGATACTTTCCCTGGACAGCAGGAAATGCAAATTATAGACCTGCTTTGGATAGCAGGTAGCGCAGAGGATAACAGCATGTTCGGGACACCAGAGCCACTGCACATTAAAGGCATTGCATGCATACGCTGGAGATAAGGGGCTGCGCATGAAAGAGGGCTGATCTTTGAGAGACATGTGTCTCACATTAGAGGTTGCCCGGTATCCATGAACAGCGGTACCTGGCGCCTTTAATAATATGCATTCCATGGACACATGGAACCAGGTAGGGATTACATAGGGATCAGCGTAGGACTCTAGCCATGAGTATCTTTGATTCCCCCGGATGAGATCCATCAAGTAGCCATGAGCGCCCATGTGTGCAGGTCCCTGTAGGGACCTGCAGGGATCTGAACTGTCTTCCCTTTTTGGTTTAATTGTTATCTTTTATTACTGGTAAATATGATCCCAAGGAACTAGAAACCCTGCTAGCTCATGTATTGCTCAAATATGGGGCCCTCTAGTCCTCAGATAGTTATGGAACCTCTCAGGCGCACTGGCGCAACAGTAGAGTCGGACTGGGACAAAATTACTTCCCGGCACTAAAAGCAAAATGTCCCACATTCATGAATAGTAATTTGTGAATATTCAGAACCAACTGAATAGTATTTTTGTTTTTCAGACCATTTATGGAAACAGTGGGCCTCATTCCGAGTGTGGCGGTCCGGAAACAAGGGTGCCGGTAAGCTTACCAGCAACCTTGTTTCCGGACCGCCACACTACAAGTCTGCTTGCAGGGGCTGTTGTGCCCGGCAGGGTCAACCTTCCAGGCGCAACGGTCCCTGCAGGCAGACTTTTCACGGAGGCACCACCACCGTTAGTAACAGTGCCATTGCTTCCGTATCCCCACTCCCATGGAGTCCCCACACTTTTGCACATTAATCCAATGCGTTCAATCTTCATTTGCTCGATAGAAACTCTTTACATGACTCCATAATAGAAGGAAAAACAAAGTTATAGTTCACCACTGAATCCCGGATAACAAGATGGCGGACAAATGTCGTCAAATTAAGTTTGCTCAGGGTTCAATTAAATTGTACAACAAAATGCTACCTAAGAAAAGCAGAGTAAGTGGTAACCGTAACACTCAGATACAAATCTAGTCGAATCAAAGAAATAACCTCTGCTACCTACGCTAAATTGCTATTTTCAAAGAAAAATGTCAGTGTTACAGAATACTGCCCACATACTAAGTCCTATTCTCTAGTTCCATAACACTATGATTCAGTATTGGGGCAGGGTTCTGCAACTTTGTAACAACTTTCTTTAAAAACAATAATTCGTAAAAAATAAAAAATCTTGAAAAGAAAATGTTGAACAGAAACAAAATGTATAAGTCACATCTATCAGTATCAAGATATAAAGTCAGCTTGCGATAAATAGTATTGGTAACAGAACGGATACAACTTGACAAGGAAGGCAGCAGAGATACCATATTCCATTATACGCCCTAATTTCTAGGACTGGTGCATTGTTCCTAAGTGTACACGTTACGATTTTGTTGTATACCGTTGCCAAATGTTATGGGTTACTAGTTTAATATAAGCGGTCACCCATCATCTAGCTAAATGCCCTTCGGATTGAGCTGACCTCTTATGCTTATCCTTACCGCATGCCAATCTGGCATTACGCATAAATGTTAATATCTTGTCAGACCGAGCAGATATCCACCGACGCAGAGAGTGACAAGGCCCACCTATGAAGCGAGACACACGCTGGAACAAAAACCTAGACTAATGACTCATCAACGATCCACTCATCCTATCAGCTCCCTTGGTCTGGCCATTGCACCGTCCCGTTCAACATGCATTTGGACAACCTGCAAAGATAAAACAAGATATGCATGGAAGAACTCACCACTCCTGCCCCCGGCACCCAATGGTGCTTAAATTGATTGCCTATTGATTGCCTTGTCATCAAATCTCCCAGCTATGATCAACTCACGAACCCTAATGCAAGTGATGAAGGATTCACTAATTGTGTGGGAGAATAGTCTTACTGACATAATAAAATAATGAAAAAAAGGTGATGGGCCTCGTCTACTCTAAATCAAGTGTGATTTTTATTCACTAGATTTAAAAGTCACCATAAAGCAATTATCTCGAAAGCAAAAAAAAAAAAAAAACAAGCCTCGGCAATGCCAACAGTTTGGGCTTTTATGTAGGCATGGGAAAGGCACTGGCCAGGCACAGCCATAGTGGTATGAGCTGGCCATTGATGGTAGCAAGTGCAAAGTGGTGCGAGTATCTGCGCATCTAATATTAGTGCCTGGCCAATGCCTAGTACTTATAGAAAGCCAAAACTGTTGGCTTTGTCAATGCTTGTTTTAAGAGGACTACAGTGAAGGACACACAGAGTGCTTATAAATCGATCGACTGACTGAAAGCAGTCCTGGTTAAGACATGTTTTTATCACACCAGTAGCGGGTTTACAACTCCAATTAACAGGCCGGTTCATGGAATTAATGTATGCCGAAAATTCCGGCGCAGAGGTGCCAAAACGTGCGAATCGCAGTGCAAGTGCGAAAATCGCAGGGAAACCAGCGCACATCGATTCATGGAAGTCTGTGCGCAAGAAAAATATTGGATGTGCGCTGAAAAAGTGCGCGGCACACGCCGGCGGACAGGTAATCCAACGGCGTGCGTCATGGCCACAGCGAAATCGCACATAGCGCGGCACACATAACAAAAGTAGGCGTAACACGCGGCGTAACACTCGGAATGGGGAACAATGCATGAAAATATGGGCGTCACGGGGGAAGTACAGGAGGCAAGTGCGCAGAACACCCAGACCTCGCCTACAACTCGTATTCATGGAATCGAATAGGGCAAACCAGCGCACGGTCAAAGACCCGCACAGGGCCAAACAAGTCCGCCACAAGAAAGCAGGCGGTAGCGTCCCTGCACCTGAAATAAATGAGCGCCAAAATGTGCGCTTACAAAAAGCACCTATATACAGCTATGATGAATGATCCATACTGTGGCCCTCTAGGACAAATGAGGTGCAAAGGGGTACCGACAAACACGGACACTCGCTGTGTGAAAAATAGCGTGTGCGTGTATTTTGGGGTGCGCGGGAAGTTCCACATGCGATTGGCCTGGGTACGTGTATTTTGGGGTGCGCGGGAAGTTCCACACGCAATTGGCCTGGGTACGTGTATTTCGGGGTGCGCATGAAGTTTCACACGCAATTTCAGCAGGGTACGTGTATTCCAAGGTGCGCGGTAAGTTTCACACGCGAATTTGCAGGTTACGTGTATTTCGGTGTGCGCGTGAAGTTCCACACGCGATTCCAGCAGGGTACGTGTACTCAGGGTGCGCGGGAAATTCCACACGCGAATCCAGTAGCCTGCGTCTATTTTGGGGGTGCCGGGGAGTCCTACACATGAATTGGCCGTGTGGGTCCTCCCAGCTGTTCCCTCTACACCCTCCACGGCCCCTGCAGGCGGCCCACACCACAGGGGACTACTCTGCACCCCTGCACATGTCCCGCAGGCAGCCCATCCACCTTGGCCATGTCCCCCAGCCAACCCACATGTCACCTTGCACTACTGCCCACCAACGCATGTCTCCCAGCACCCCCACCCCCCAGCATCCAGGGGCACCCTCCACCAGGCCCCACTCATGTCCAACTCATGTCCCCCTGCACCCCCACACCCCAGCAGTCAGGGGTACCGTCCACCAGGCCTCCACTCATGTCTCCCTGCACCCCCACCCCCCAACATCCAATGGCACCCTCCACCATGCCCCCACACATGTCTCCCAGCACCCCCACCCCCCAGCAGTCAGGGGCACCCTCCACCAGGCCCCCACTCATGTCCCCCTGCAACCCCACCCCCCAGCAGTCAGGGACACCCTCCACCAGGCCCCCACTCATGTCTCCCACCCCCCCGCCCCCAGCAATCAGGGGCACCCTCCACCAGGCCCCCACTCATGTCTCCCAGCACCCCCATCCCCCAGAATCCAGGGGCATCCTCCACCAGGCCCCCACTCATGTCTCCCAGCACCCCCACCCCCCAGCAGTGCGATTTGCCTGGGTATGTGTATTTCAGGGGTGCGCGGGTAGTCTTACACGCAATTTCATCAGGGTACATGTATTAGGGGGTTCGCGTTAACTTCCACACGCGATATCAGCAGGGTACGTGTATTATGGGTCCGCGTGAACTTCCACACGCGATATCAGCAGGGTACGTGCATTACGGGGTTCGCGTTAACTTCCACACGCGATATCAGCAGGGTACATGTATTACGGGGTTCGCGTTAACTTCCACACGCGATATCAGCAGGGTACGTGTATTACAGGGTTTGCGTTAACTTCCA
The DNA here is from genome assembly GCF_040938575.1 of Ambystoma mexicanum. NCBI lineage: Eukaryota > Metazoa > Chordata > Amphibia > Caudata > Ambystomatidae > Ambystoma > Ambystoma mexicanum. The sequence goes on from NC_090932.1 coordinate 1,305,974,630, forward strand.
CACGCGCTATCAGCAGGGTACATGTAATACGGGTTTGTTTGAACTTCCACACACGACTGGGCCTGGGAGAGCGTGTTAAGTGTATTCCTGGGGTGGGCGGGAATATTCACTCGCAACTGGGCCTGGGAGAGCATGTTACGTGTATTCCTGGGGTGGGCGGGAAGATTTACACGGTCGCCTACAATGCGCCAAAAAAAAAGGTCCAATCCGTAAAACATGTATGCCAGCATGAATCAGGCGCACGTCCCGCGCAGCATAAAAGTGTGCACAAACAACAAACAAGCTCAGACGCCAGGATGAATATACCGTTCCTAGCAGCAGTGGCCGTGGGATACTGCAGGAGGAGGAGGAGGATAGTCAGGGCCAGAATCTTCACACCCAGAACCAGCCTTTTTGGTATGCCTGATGACCAGGTGTATGGGAGGTACAGGTTTCCACCTCACATAATACTCGACCTGGTCAGTGAGTGGGAGGATGACCTCACATCACCCACCCTGTGCTCCCAAGCACTCAGCCCCCTGGAGAAGGTCCTCAATGTACTGCACTTCTTGGCTACCAGATCATTTCAGCAGACAAGTGCCATAGTGGGGGGGTGTCACAGGCCACGCAGTCACGGTGCCTACACCAGGTGTTGGCCATCATCACTGCACGCCCATCAGTCCGCAGGCACATATACCTGTCCAGAACACCTGCAGAAAGGCAGGCTGTCAGCCAGGATTTCTACAGGGTGGCCCAATTCCCCAAAGTGCTAGGTGCCATTGATTGCACCCATGTGGCTCTACGTCCCCCCAGGGCATCTGAGCACATCTATCGAAACCGCAAACACTGGCATTCCATCAACGTCCAGGTAGTATGTGATTCCAAGGGAATCATCACCTCAGTATATGCCAACTCTCCAGGGTCCACCCACGACAGCTTCATTTACAGGATGTCAACCCTAAACCGGGGCATGGAAGCTGGGCGGCATGGCGATGCATGGCTGCTTGGTGAGTATAAATGCCACAGCACACGCATGCATGACAGATACAGAGTAATGTCACTACCCCACTAATGATCCCCGTCACCACCTCCCCAGGGGACAGTGCCTACCCTCTGAGCACCCACATGATGACGCCAATTCGGAACCCCATCACGCCTCCCGAGGTAAGATACAACACAGCCCATATTGCAACCCGGGGCATAGTGGAGGGCACATTCGGAGTGCTCAAGTCACACTTTCGCTCCCTTGACCGTTCTGGCGGGCAGCTGTTATACGCTCCCCCAGTAGTGTGCAGGATCATAGTGGCAGCATGTGTCCTGCACAATGTTGCAACACGGCTGTGGACATGGTGGTGCCCCTACATCCCCAACCACATGCACGCCCCCTGCGCCTGGGAGGGGAAAGGGCACGGGGTGAGGCAGCCCGTACGCAGCTGGTGGCTAATTACTTCACATAGAAATCACACCCCTGTGGAGTGCACACAGCCCTGGCACACACCATCTGACAATCAATGATGACTCAATCTGACAATTCTGATGAATTAAGGGACAGTCAACTGTCAGAACCATAGCAGCCTGAGATTTCTCACCTGGAAGTGTCACAATGTGTGCATCCCTACCTACACAAACACCACCAATGCAGTGTCATCAAAAGACACACTTCTATGCAGCAAAAATGAATACCCACTTGCTAAATACAACATGAGAACAGTGCCATGTCACCCAACCCTCCCCGGCACCGCCACACAACACACCATGGCATGTCATGCTATGTGAGAGCAAACAAATTAATCCCCACAACATGACACAAGTGTCACAAACTACAGTGCCCCTAATGGAAACTGGCCACACATGAAATGCTCACAGTAATGCAGGACCAACAACACACATTACCAAATATTTACCAATAATACTAATCACCTACGCAACCTCCAACCTACCATAAACATGACAGTACGGATTTAAATAACTCACTACCTGATAATGCCAGCACTTCGAACACTTCCAACTGTACAGTGTTAGCGCCACGCAAAAGTGTAGGTGCACTGCTTACAACATGGAATCCATTTCCAAAGTAGACCGCCTTGTGAAGACATGAGAAATGGACCTGCAAATTAGGAGGATGAGATGGATGCAGAGGCACATATCAATACACCATGCAGTGTACAATACAACAACAATATGCACTAGGAATGTATACACAGTATTGACTACAGACTGCCCACACATCAAATGGGAGTCCAACGTCACTGTGTAAGTCAATGTCACTTGGGCACACTCTTTGCAAGCCCATGGAAACGGGAAGCAGGAGGGGTGTGTGTCACACAAACCCAAGCATTTCCGGACAAGCCTGCATGTGCCCAGCAAAACCCACCTGTGTGGATCTTGCGAAAAAAAAACACCTCCATGGGCTCATGGCCTGCACGGCTACCCTATTGTGAGAGATTCGCTGCTGTCGCTCTCCTCACCCTCTGCAGCTGCATCAGGAGGTGGTGGCACTATGGGAGGCAGCCCACGCAAAGCCCTAGTCTGGTCCTCCATGGCAGCAAGCATGCAGGTGTGGAAGGTCTGGTTCTGGAGGATAATCGCGCGGAGGTCCCCATGCAACAACTCACGGGATGCCCGTACTTCCTCCCTAGTTGCCTGCATCTCAGCTGAGAGCATACGTGTGAGCCGTTCCAGCTGCTGTTCTGTCCTCGTGTCAGTTGAAGCCTCAAGCTCAACAAGAGTCACCCTGAGCTGACGGAGTTCCACCCTCAGGGCTTCCCTGTGGCCCTGGGACTCAATAGAAATGGCTTCCCGCAGAGTCTCCAGTGCCGCCCGTCTGTCCCTGTTGGACGCCAACATGTCCTCCCTGTGTGACTGGCAAATAGAGTCTGTTGCCTGCTGTAGTTGTTCCATCAGCCTTTCTTGGGGGACAATGGAAGTGACCACCCTATCCATGGCCTGAGCCATCATCTCAGTTGATGCTGCCTGTTGGTTTGCCATACCGTATATGGATTGCTCCCATGCGGTATTGCCACCACACCTGTCTGGGGCAAGGCGAACTGCGCCTTGCTGTGCCGGCACTGCCTGAGGCTGCAGGACTGCATTCCCCCTCTGATCTGCTGGCCCAGGAACAGGATCGGATGTTGCAGAGTGTGACCCTGCATCCGTAACCACCAAAGGCGGACCTACCAACACTGACATCCCCATTGAGGGTTGTACCCCTGGTGCAGGTGGGTTGGACAGTACAGAATCCCTCCCAGCAACACTTACCTGCGACCGCACATAGGTCTCATCATCCGAATCGACACCTGAATAGAGCTCGGGGGAGGTGCACCCAGAGACACCCCTTGAGATGATGGTCTGCAGCAAGTGTGGGTTCTCACCCACCACCACACCACGTCCCTCACTGGTGCCTGGTCGGGCCTGAGACCCCTCCTGGGTCTGCACCATCTCCACAACCTTAGCAGTATCAAGTGCGTCATCCCCTGCAAAGACATGAAAGAAAAGAAATGGGAACAGGCATTAGCACCATGGCACACAATTAGGGCTGAGAAGCAACAGAAACAGTATTTCATTGACACATGTCCCACATGACTATAACCCTCCCATGTATGCACCGTCACTGCGTATGAAGGGGAGGCAAATGGCACACATTGATGAAACCAAGATGGAAGACCAACACATTTGCTGCATGCTGGCTAGCAGTGCCATCACACATTGGCCTGTGATTGGCATGTCCAATACACATACATGACACATTCCATCACACAGATGGCATGTATCATAGCCATGTCACACATGTGACAATAGGACTGAGAAATGCCTAGTGAAAGTGGTGGAATGCAAACAATCAGCCTGAATGAACACAGAATAAAACACAACTATGTTGTGGCAAGATGACACTTCAAGGGCAACTGGCGTGAGGTTGGGCTGAATCTCTACTGTTGCCAGAAGGGATACTGCAATACCCAAATCCTGGTGCGCAGAATGTATTGGATGAAGCACATGGGTGACCCAAACCACTCAGGCACACACACCCTCACCTGGCACTCAATCAGAAGCCCTCACACACACACCATGCACATGGATGACACACACATGCATGTGCACTCACCGGACAATGCCTCGTAATCTGGCAGGTCTCCCACGCCTTGGATCTGTTCCTCCGTGATGTAGGTCCCAGCAATATACTCATGTGGAGTGAGTTCTATGTCCTCTGCTGGAGACCCACCTCCAGTCACTAGAGTTGCGGCATGACTTGAGGCCAGCTTTTTCTTTGCCCTGCGCTTCAGGTCATTCCAGCGCTTGTAGCAATCATTAGCTGTGCGCCTCACGAATCAGAGGGCACTTATGATGTCCGCGATGGTCTGCCAGTGTGCCTGACGTTGTGCAGGTGTGGTCTTGCATCCTGCAGTAATCACCATTTTGCTGTGATGTGCGGACACACACTCCACAAGTGCATCACGTTCGGCCTGATTGAAGCTGGGCTTCCTTGGTGGGCCGGACTGTGTAGCCGTGTCTGGGGCATCAGCCTGTACTGGACGAGCACTCTTCCTCTTCCCCTTGGAAGGTGGTGGGGATCCTGAGTGTCCTACGCCGCTCTGGACACTAGGGGCAGGAGCCCTGGTGGACTGTGGACTAGGAGTGTGGGAATGAACACTCACCATGGGACTTGGTACAGGCATTAGCTGAAGTGTGATGTAGTCCGGGGGAACGTCCGCAGGATGGACTGGGACCGACACTGTCCTGGCTGGGAGACTTAGAGCTGGGGTGGATGGAGCCGCAGCGGCCCCTGCAGCCTCCCCACCCTGCCTACTCGGGGCAGCAGATGTCATAGCTGCCCCTGATCCACGTGGCCTGGTGACACCAACGTGCACCGCCACACATGGCCTAGACCTGTTGACCTGGAAGTCAGCCATGGAGTAACCCTGTGCCAGGTCTGGTGCCACAATGGGCTGGTCCAACAAGGGCTGAGCAGGGATGGTGTCAGCCACGTTACCATCAACCGGGGGGGAGGGGCATGGGTGTCCCTGACTGGTCACCCACACATGGGGGGCTAGGGGCACCCTGCAAGTCCCGGCCACGTCCCCTACCGTATCCACCACAGCCACCTCTTGAGGCTCGGCCACCTTTGCCACCCTTACCGCGTGCTTGTCTCCCAACCATGGCACTGATATTGTTGTGCGTATGGGAGTTGCAGTAAACTATTGTCCTGGGCAATTGGGGGTCAAAGGGGTAGGGTACTAGATGGAATTCGTACCCTAGTGCTCTAGCAAGGCTGTATGTGACCCCTGGGGGAAGATGACGGGTCACGCAACCCACAGGCACCCCAAAAAAGGGAGATAATGTGCACGCAACCCCTCCTAGACCACGTGGGTGGAAAAATAAACCTGCACTACGCTGTGGCACCCAGAAACACAAAAATTATCGTATGCGTGTCACACGCAGCCTAGACTGACCACTGAAGGGGTACGCAACACACGGGGCAAGCACAGATGTTAAATACGTGCGCGACTCACAGTCTGCCAGGAAAAATCGCGTGAAAAATACGCGCGTGTGCGCGTTGGCAACACCCCCGCCAAAAGGAGAATTGTACGCTGTCTGAGGAGACAGGACAACAGAAGAAGTGAACGCTGTTTGAGGAAACAGGCCCAGGAAAAAGACAAAAAGAGAAAAAGCTGTCAGAGGTAACAGGGAGTACGAACTTGGAACGCTGTGAAGTAAATCGTGTGTGAACCGACAAGAAGTACAGATTTCACCCACTCGCTCTCCACGAAAAGCACGTACAAGGAAATGGCGTTCTACACGTACCTTTTAAACATGCCCACACGTCCAGCGTCACTTCCGCGTGTACGCGCTAAGGCCCTATCCTCCAATTACATGAGCTGACACTCTGACGTGCAGTCATAGGGAAACGCCCGCGCATGCGTGTCACAGACGCGCATACGCGCTGAGGCCCTTTCCACCAATTGCACGCTATGACACTCTGACGTGCTTATTTTTCTACGCGCCATGGAAAACGCACGTTCGCGTAACGTCATAGACGCGCCTACACGCTGGGGGCCTTTGGGCCAATGAATTTGCGTACGTGTGCTGACGCGCTTACGTGCTAAGGCCCTTTCCTCGAATTACACGCAGACGTGCTTGATTTTCACGTGCCAAATCACTCCGTATCAAGCTGGCCACGCGTAAGCACACGGAAGACCACGCTCCTGCCCAGAAGGCCGAATTACTGCCCCCCAGAGCCCCGAGCACGCTCCCACCTGCCATCTGCTGCTGCCTGATTGCCTACTGCCCACGTGCCCTGCCATTTGCTGCCTGCACATCAGCCAGGGGTGCTGTTGCTGTGACCACCCCTGCTTGAACCGAAGACTCCCGACTGGGATTCCATCGCTCCACAGACCAGCCCCAGGACCCAGTTGCCCACCCACTCCTGCCTCTGGGGTTGTCATGTCGGGTACTGCAACATCTGGCACCACTGGCAACCCCCGGCCAGAGAGGCAGAGGGGCACCAGCTTCACTGCCACCGAAGTTGGTGTCCTGGTGGAGCAAGTCCTGGGGCAGTATGATGCCCTCTTCGGAAGTTTGCGCGCCGACAAGGAAGGACGGACTCGGATCTGGACGAACATCTTGACTGCCATCAACGCGGAGGGGGTGGCAGTCCGACTATTCCATCATGTCAAGAAGCGCTGGGAAGACTTCAGGTCCAGGACCTACAGCCTACAGACACAAGCACCATCCATGTCTCACATATGAGAGCCCTTGCGTGTGTTAGCCTCACGGCCCTGTACACCCCCCCATACTTGGCCCCATAAAAACACATGTGCAAGTCACAGACGCGCTTACACGCTAAGGGCCTTTGGTCCAATGGAATCGCGTATGCCTGCTGACGCGCTAACGCGCTAAGGGCCTTTCCTCGAATTACACGCTGATGTGCAGAATTTTCACGTGCCAAATCACTCCGTATCAAACTGGCCACGTGTAAGCACACAGAAGACCACGCTCCTGCCCAAAAGGCCAAATTACTGCCCCCCCAGAGCCCTGAGCAGCCTCCCACGAGCCATCTGCTGCTGCCTGCCTGCCTGCCTGCTGCCACCGTGCCCTGCCATTTGGTGCTTGCACATCAGCCATCTGCAGGGGTCCAGTTGCTGTGTCCACCCCTGCTGGAACAGAAGACTCCCGACTGGGATACCATCGCTCCACAGCCCAGCCCCAGGACCCAGTTGCCCACCCAGGCCTGCCTCGGGGGTCGCCATGTCGGGGCAAACACCATCCAAGACCACTGGCGACCCCCAGCCAGAGGGGCAGAGGGCCACCAGCTTCAGTCAGAAGGATGTTGGTGTCCTAGTGGAGCTTGTCCTAGTGCATTATGATGCCCTCTTCGGATCATCACGCGCCGACAAGGAAGGACGGACTCGGATCTGGACGGACATCGTGACTGCCATCAACGCGGAGGGGGTGGCAGTCCGACTATTCCATCATGTCAAGAAGCGCTGGGAGGACTTCAGGTCCAGGACCCTCAACAAGGCCCGGCGCCTCTTGAAGGCAGCAGATGCTAAGGGGTGCCGGGGCCACTTATCGGAAGATCAGATGAGGGTCCTGGAACGCATATCCCCAGCGCTCCACGTCCAGGTCCTTGAGAGGCAGACCCGCCTGGAGTCGAGCGGTAAGTGGCCAAGCATTGCTGTGTGAGACAGGGCATGTTGCAGTGTGCTGGTTGTCTGATAGTTGCATGTATGTGTGACATAGGCCATGTACGCGGGTGTGTGTGCAGGGACATCATGGTCATGCATGTGAGACCAGTAATGTGTGAAGCACACGGTTGGTGTATGTGTTTAAATGCAACATGGGGATCCCTATGCGGAATGGACACATGAGAGCATGCCAGTCTCTGTTCCTGGACATGGGTGGGGGTGAGGGATGGGTGCTGATGCCATGTGCATGTATGGTGTCCATGTCTGTGTGTCTGACCTGCGTGTCTGTGACTTGTGAATGTCATGGATGCATGACACATGTCTGTGACAATGTTCAGAATCACAGATGCAGCCTAGTTATCCTTGCATCCACTGTGTCTGGGGTGTACAAGTCCAGATGGATGAAAGTACGGTGAAGTGTGTGCATGTGATAGGCATGACCCATGATGCATGTGAGTTCAAAAACAACATTGTATGTTTCAGGAGTCCCTTGGACATGTTTGCTAATGTCCATAGCATGCGCCATGCCTGTTACTGCATGTGTTTTGCCTGCACTGACCCATGTGTTGTGGAGGGACATGATGGAAGGGATCTTTGACAGTGCCACTCATCTGCTATTGCTTCCTGTCTAGGGGACCATTATACAGTATCCTGATGCTTGTGTTCTATGTCTCCCTCTACACAGCACAAAGTGAAGAAGAAGGCGGAGACGGCGCTGTGGAGCAAAGCAGCGGAAGATGGGGTGGAGCCATCCAGGTTGGTGGTTTCCACAGAGGAGGAGGAGGCCGCTACTGAGCCGCACATGGGGCCTGGCGGGGGCATCCCTGCTGGTGCAAGTGGTGCAGTCCAGGGCCAGGGGCAGGAGGCAGTACAGGTCGCCGTGGAGGTGCCTGTGCATGTCACTGTCCCTGACACTGTGACTGGACCACCATGCACCTACAGGGATGCCCCATCCCAGGCCCGTCCGCAGGCATCGGGGATATCCATGTCATCTGACTCCCCTCCATCTGCGGACGAGGGGACCCCTGGCCGTATGGAGAAGGTCCTGATTGGTGTTGCGTTGCGCACGGGTGTCATTCATGATGAGGTGCGTGCTTCCCGGGGGGAGCACGCACGTCATCATGAAGAGCACCGTGCCAACATGGCCCAGTTGGGAGCGGCCATGGTCGGGGGTTTCGTACATGTGTCGGGCACTCTGACGACCCTCTCCTCCTCTGTGGAGGCTATGCGCCAGTTGTTCTCCATGCCGTCTTCCGGCCCAGATGCCACCAGGGCCCCCTGTGGACCTGCCCCGACCAACGTAGCCAACTCGATGGGGATCCCATCCCTGCCACAGTCTGGAGTCGAATGTCCACCAGGGGTGGACACACCAGCAACTGGACCCCAGCAGATGGAGGATGTGACGGCATCATTGGGCAGGGCACGTGCACAACGGCGTCGGTGGATTCCATCAGCCTTGATGCCGTCGTGCTGGCACAGGCAGTTGTGTCGGAGGCAGCGGCAGGCTCGACGTGGGAGGCATCATGGCTCGGGGCCATCAACATCAGGGGTGCAGGCATCGGCCGGAGGGCAGGAGAACCCTGGAATGGGAGTGTCTTCCGTGTGGGAGCGGTTGGGCCAGCAGATAGGTGCGGAGCGGCAGAGGGCAGAGGAGGAAAGTCTCACAATGGTCAGGGCAGAGAACTCCATGCGGAGGGCGCTGAGGCGGGCTGAGTGCCTCAAGGGTATTCGCAGGGAGTTGGAGCTGGACACTGCTTTATCCCTGCGAGACCTCGGGGCCAGGGAACATGCCCGCCTCCAAGCCATTGAACAGGAGTTCGATGATGCCCTGGCCCATGACAACAACCAGTGAGCCGTCATACTAGCCCGCTGCCCTGGTAAATAGTTATGTAGTTAGTGTTAGGTTCCCTTTGCTTTTTAATTTTTTTTGGATCTTTTGGACAATGGACCACATTTTTGTATATAGTTTTTTTATTAGGTAGTATTATTAGATAGTTTTCATTTCTTCTGTTGGGATCATGGACCCTGGATTGTTTATCTGTATATAGTTGAGTGTTGGATTTTATATTTATTATTTGGAATTTGCCCATGGAGCAATGGTTTTCGGTTTGGATTTTCCATTGGATTTACTTTTTTGAACTGTGACTTTGGACACCTTTCCTTTGGATTATGATTTGTGGTTTTACTTTATTTTACGGACATGCTGCTTTTTGTTTTTAATTCCCATTGTCATTTGTTTATTTTTGATTCCATTTATGTTGCTTTTAATACATTTTCTTCATCAAAATTCAATGTGTAGTATCATCTCATTGGCCCTCATTACGACCCTGGCGGAAAGTGACTGACCGGACCGCAACAGCGTAAATAGCGTTTCCGCCATTGCACGAAGGAGCAAAGTGCGGCCCATTCCGACCCATCGGGCACGAGCACCACGGCATGGCGGAAGTGCAAAGTCCGCGATGGCGGAAATGACCCCAAAACGGCCCACACCGCCGCCGTACGGCGCCCTAGGTGCAATACCGCCACCCATCACAGCGGACACCGCAGAGTGCGCCTACCGGAAAGTACGGTGACCGGAAATATACGGAAACGGAAGTAAAAACATGGGCCCGGAACGGGAAACATCCCGCCGTACACCTATAAAACCACAAAAACCACACAACCACTAAAAACACTACCCCGAGACACACCCCAACCCGTCATCCACCCTAGCGAAACCAAGAAAAATGGGAAAAGTAGCGAAGAAAGCGTGCGACCGCAAGCGGCAGGTCCACTTCTCCCGTGAGGAACTCACCGTGCTAACAGAGACCCTCCAGGAGAATGCTGCCGTCGTCTTCTCCACGCAAATGACCAGGACGGCACTTGCGAACAAGAAGGCCATATGGGCTCTGGTGGCACAGCGGGTAAGTGCGGTGGGGACCGCACCCCGCAACCCACAGCAATGCAGAAAGCGATGGGACGACCTGCGGATACGCGTCCGCAGCATACTCTCTGCCAACCGCAACATTGCCACAGCCACCGGGGGAGGTCCTGAATCACCCATCAAGTTGACCCCCTGGGAAGAAATCTGTGCCTCCACCATCGGAATGGAGAGCATAGAGGGAGTCGGAGGGATGGAGAAAGGAGTGCAGACATCCGAAGATTCAGGTAGGTGGGCCAGATAAAACAATGCTAAATCCACAATGTCCAATCATGTGAAGTACCATGTGTCCACATAGTGCAACAGAAACACATGTCCAGGAGAACGTCCACACACATCACCCTGATAGCGCACTTTAAAACTCACAATAAATACATAAATAATTAAAAACACCTAAAACAACCACTACACGTGCAGCAGGCACACCCTAACTGCAGGCTGCCAAACAACTGCACCCTCACTCCACACACAAATGAAAGCACCTCCAAGGCCCCGACCCAAATCACCCTCAGGTACCACGCCAATGCATGTGATACAATGCCATTCCAATACCCACAGACCCATTAATAACCCTTGCCCTCCTTTACTCCACCACAGGGTCTGATCCAAACGACGAGCATCAGGACACCCCTACCAGCACACCTGCAAAGAGGGCCAAGACCAACGGCCAAAGACCCTCCACCTCAGCTGCACGCATCAAGACACGGCAGCTGCACACATCAGGTGGCAGCACAGAGGAGGGAACATCAACAGGCACCCCAGCAGCCAGCATGCCCACAACACCACCACCACAGGTCCCCCCAACGGATGCCACAGAAGGCACTGCCTCTGGTGGCAGCAGCACCATAGGTGACACCCCATTGATGGCAGCATGCTCCGACACAGAAGACGGGGATGTCGAAGTCAGATCCATCCATGACCTGTCCCATTACCCCTGTCTGTCCCATCCCATACAACATGAGGATACCACGCAGGGGCACCCACAAGACGACGACTGGCCATCCCCCACAAGCCCTGTGGCAAGGCAACATGAGGTCAACAGCCCCTCTGTGACACCGCCGCAAATGGCCATGGCCCAGCAGAGGCAACAGTCCCTCGACCAGTTAATCGTGCAACAGCAGCAACTGGCCACGCTCCTCAAGGACCATGCCGATGAATGTGGGCGCACTAAGGCAGACATAGAAACATCAACTGAGACACTCAGGGCAGAAATGGCGAGAAGTACAGAGACACTAAGGGCACAAATGGAGAGAAGCACCGAGAGCCTGAGGGGGGAACTGCATGCGACGTCCAAAGACGTATGTGCCGAACTTGCCGCAGTGCGCCGTGTGCTCACTGAGCTCTCACAAACCCTTAGGGACATGCATGGACGTGAGCAGGCAGACACATCATCCGTTGCAAGTTCCGTCCAGGGCAGCCCCCAACGTAGATCTGGGAGGAACCTGCGCTCCACAGGCAGGGGTGCCCCTGACACCCGCAGAGGGGGCTTGCAATAGCGACAGCCCACTGACAATGAGCATCTTTGGACACTGGTGTTCGGGGGGGAGGTAGGAGGGTGGAGGGGGTGTGTTGGGCTCATTTGGGTGGCGGGTCGATAGGGTGTTCAACATGATATCACATATGCCATAAACAGTGCACGATCAACCAATGAGATGTGTGGACAATGATCTTTGTGTACTAGGCCATCATAGGCGTACAGTCCATATTGTGCATGTACCAGACACACACAGTGCCACAAGTCCCGTGTCCATGTATCAGCCACCAGGCGTGAGTGCTAGAAGCATGCATCAATGAGATGCTGACGAATGTCACGGCCCTCCGGTGCCTCGCAGACTCCTTGAGGTGCTGCCACATCCCCACCCTCATCATGACCATCATCAGGTGCTTGCAGTTCTGCGTCAGGGGGCATGGGCACATTTCTACGTACGCACATGTTGTGTAGCATGACACAAGCCATGACCATCTTAGCAACCTTCTCATGGCGGTACAGGAGTGCCCCGCCAGACCTGCTGAGGCAGCGGAAACGAGTCTTCAGTAGGCCGAATGCCTGTTCAATGACTACACGGGTACGTGAGTGGGCATGGTTGTAGTCCTCCTCATGCTGGTCCCGTGGGTTCCGGACTGGTGTGAGGAGCCATCTCTTCAGTGGATACCCAGCATCACCTGTATGTGGACGATAAACGTATGATGTGGAATGCCATTGCTACGTACGCACACCCCCCCCCCCTTTCCTGCCAGGTCATTGCCGCATCACATACCCCACATCATCATGCATGAAATGAGACTCACCGAGTAGCCAGGATCTGTTCCCTGCGTGTCGCTCCATGTAGCGTGGTATAGTAGAGTTCCTCAAGACCATAGAATCATGGGTTGATCCAGGGAATCTGGCACAACAATGTGTAATGATCCTGTTGGAGTCACACACCATTTGTACATTCAGGGAATGAAATTGTTTTCGGTTGCGGTACTGGGCCTCCATGGCATGTGGGACGACCAATTCCACATGGGTGCAGTCGATGGCACCAATGCAACCCGGTATGCCGCCAAGTGCATGGAATCCCACTTTTGTGTTGGTAATTTCCTGCTCCGAGCGTGGTAGAGAGATGTAGTCGTCTGCGTGCTGCAGGAGGGCATCGAGCACTTGCAATAGTGTCCGTGAGAACAGTGGCTGAGAAATGCCATGCAACTGTCCGACTGTGTGCTGGTAGGTGCCTGTGGCCAGGAAGTGTAGTACAGACACCACCTTCAGTAGGGGTGGGATGGCGGTTGGGCTATCTATCATGCTGATAAGGTCAGCCTGTGTCATGTCCACAATGGCGGCTATGGTGTCCCGGTCCAAACGGTAGAGGGTGTGGATCTGCTCATCAGTGAGGTTGAACGGATGTGCTCGGAGGCGTGGGATTGCGGGCTGCCTGCGTGGTGGTAGTGGCTGTGCTGGCGGCCCTTGCTGGCCCTGCCTTGGCCTCCTCCTCCTCCTGCATCTCCTCCGTGCGGCCGGTTGTAGTTGGTGTTCGTCTTCTTCTTGAAGTTGGAGTACTTGCAGTGCTATCAGGTCCCCCAGGGCCAACATCGCGAGTCCTGCCGCTAGCATTTCGGAGTGGGTGTGGTTGTGGGAGGAGACTGGGTGTGCAATTTATGTGTTTTCAGGCTGTATGGCCTCCACCTGTGGTGATTCATTCCACCTGTGCAAGCTGCTCTCCCCTTTGGCCGAGCACGTCCCGCACACGACGCTGCAATTCGAGGAATGGCATCTTGCTATTGTAATCATGTATTTGTACCCGATGGCCGTGTAACATTTGTTGATATGTACATTCGGCTATGGTCCCATGGTTTCACATACAATCTTTGCAGTCGCGAACAGACTTGTGATGGGTCAGTGGAACGTAGTACTCGAGTAACGGTGGGCCCTCATGCATCACTGTACCGAGTTGCAACGACGGGCGGGGCGTCCCATTAGTGGGTGATGGCAGTTGCCATTTTCACACACAGCCGCACTAGATGGATTAATTTGTGATTTCAAACGGCCACAGATGCCTTTTCGACGTGATGTTGCAAATGAGGAATTCGAAGGGCGGCGCTTTCGGTTTTCAGCTAGCGGCGAGGAGATGCCCACAGGTCTGACTGCAAATATAACGTTCTATTGTTCAATGTCCTTGAGACAGGGGCCATGGCGAGGAAGCAATGATTGATATGAATAGTTTGGGATGCGCAATAGTGACGTGGGCGATGAGGCCGGACGATCCCAAATACATGTAACTTCACAACACTGGAATTACGGGCTGGGGCACTGTGGATTTTGCAGGCTGCATAACGCACAGACTCAATGGAAATTTCGAATGTTTTGTGAGTAAATATTCAGGTGTTTTTATAACAGGATGAGGGAATGATGAATGGATGCATGGGCAGGTGATTTGATACAGGGTTTGCCATGTACAGGGCTTCTTGGAATCTATCCGCCTCCCCTGCGCTATGTGATGCAGGGCTGCCATAGTGGGACCATCGTCTATCTGGCCTTGTTGAGCCCTCCCTGTCTCGACGCGCCTTCAGACACTTGTGTCCATGCACGTTAACATTCCCATCTGATGGAATCTGTTTTGACAGACGCATGCACAGGTACACTCGTTTGTGATGGTGTTTACACCTCGATATAGATAGTTATGAGTCGCAAGTGGTTTTGGGGTGGTGATGATCCTTTCGAGTGGGCTAGCATGCATATGACTGTGGATTTAGTGTGATCATTGAAGTGAGTTGTTCGAATGTAGTTCTGATGGCCATTCTGTTCTTTTTCTTTTCTTTTGGTTGACAGGTATCTCCTCCCCTTTTGCCACTGCCATCTGTATGCCACTCCTGCAGATGGCGTTTACTCCCGACACCTGCTGCTTCGTGTTAATCAGTGGAGCAGCATTACGATCTTATGGGACGATCGCCAATGGGCCACATGCCCTTACGCAGTACTAGTGGCTCGGAGCAACATTTCGGCCTTTCAGCTGGACTAGTGCCTCCCCATTGGGACGGCCCTGCGGTTCTGTGCGCTTCCATGTTGCCTTTTCGTACGTGAATGTGGCTCTGTGTACCATGATGGAACAGGGCGTCACACAAGTAGTAGCTGGTCATTCCTTGCGGATGCAGCCCACAATGGTGATATGTGTTTTGGAGTTCATGGACTAATGGCTGTATGGGCTTGGTGATTTTGTTGTGCCTTAAATTTCTATTCTGATATGGGCCGTGTAGCGTTCTTCTTTGCGAGTGATGTGGCATTTTCCTATTTGGGGAGCGATGTATTGTGAGGAGATCTGCATTGGGTTCCAGCTTCGGAGTATAGTTGCGTGGTACTGTGCTGGGCGCGTTTGCCTACGGAGCCCAGTGAGGTCAGGGATGGGGGCTGCCAATATGACTGTTTGATTGTTGTCATGCTCAGGTGCGGGGGATTGGGTTTTGTGTAACAGATGCCGGTCAGCCAGGTGGACTGGTGGAATGTTGTGATTTTCGGAATATTGCTGGTCACAGGTGCCTGTGTTTGCGTGCGTTTCTGGGGGGGGGACTGTGGTCATGTCCATTGGAATGGCTTCTGTATTTGTGCCATCTGTGCCCTGCAGCTCCCATTGGCCCCTCTTGTGATTCTTTTGTTCGTTGGCATGCATGGGTGACTTGTACATTTCACTGGTTGCATTGTGACTTCATTGCACCTACGGGGAGTTGTACTTTGTGGGCAGGGAGCGGTGTACAGGCACTCAGTGGGGCCGTTTACGGTTGATTCGCGATGCCGTACTTCTCACCATGGCGGAATGGTGCTTTCCGCCATGCTTGATGGCGTTAGGTACATGTCCGCCAGGGTCGGGATTCGCGTACCCTTGCGCCATGGTGGTATTTACGGTTTGGCATGGCGCGCGCGCGCGTACTTGGTGCAGTTAGCGTTGGCGTTCACTACGGTGTCGCTAATGGCTTCGTACTTTGCGGTGACGGGTCATAGTCGCACCGAGCGCTATTCGATGGCGGTATTGCATTTCCGCCATCGTTTTCCGATTTCCGCCAGGGTCGTAATGAGGGCCATTGCTTACATGCATATCATGATATGGGTTTTGACATTCACTGACACCCATTGTGTGTATGTGAGGGACATGTGTTCATTTACATACTTGCCATTGGGGTTGTATCATGTAATTGCCATTTCTAAGTGGGTGGATGCAATACTTGGGTGGGTGTTTGGCATGTGGAGGCAGCCCATAAGGGCCAGGGATCTAGATTGTGATGACGTGTTGGCTGGGGCACATGAGTCGGGGCCTGGTGAAGGGTGCCCCTGGAAGCTGGGGGGTGGGGTGCTGGGAGACATGAGTGGGGGCATGGTGGAGGGTGCCCTGCACTGCTGGGGGTGGGGGTGCTGGGAGACATGAGTGGGGGCCTGGTGGAGGGTGCCCCTGACTGCTGGGGGGTGGGGGTGCAGGGGGACATGAGTGGGGGCCTGGTGGAGTGTGCCCCTGGATGCTGGGGGGTGGGGTTGCTGGGAGACATGTGTGGGGGCCTGGTGGCGGGTGCCCTGCACTGCTGGGGGGTGGGGGTGCTGGGAGACATGTGTGGGGGCCTGGTGGAGTGTGCCCCTGGATGCTGGGGGGTGCTGGGAGACATGTGTGGGGGCATGGTGGAGGGTGCCCTGCACTGCTGGGGGTGGGGGTGCTGGGAGACATGAGTTGGACATGAGTGGGGACCTGGTGGAGGGTGCCCCACAGTGCTGGGGGGTGGGAGTGCAGGGAGACATGTGGAGGGGCCTGGTGGAGGGTGCCCCTGAATGCTGGGGGGTGGGGGTGCAGGGGGACATGAGTTGGACATGAGTTGAGGTGCCCCACAGTGCTGGGGGGTGGGGGTGCTTGGAGACATGTGTGGGGGCATGGCGGAGGGTGCCCTGCACTGCTGGGGGGTGGGGGTGCTGGGAGACATGTGTGGGGGCCTGGTGGAGGGTGCCCCTGGATGCTGGGGGGTGGGGGTGCTGGAAGACATGTGTGGGGGCCTGGTGGAGTGTGCCCCTGGATGGTGGGGGGTGGAGGTACTGGGAGACATGTGTGGGGGCATGGTAGAGGGTGCCCTGCACTGCTGGGGGGTGGGGGTGCTGGGAGACATGAGTGGGGGCCTGGTGGATGGTGCCCCTGACTGCTGGGTGTGGGGGTGCAGGGGGACATGAGTTGGACATGAGTGGGGGCCTGGTGGAGGGTGCCCCTGGATGCTGGGGGGTGGGGGTGCAGGGGGACATGAGTTGGACATGAGTGGGGGCCTGGTGGAGGGTGCCCCTGGATGCTGGGGGGTGGGGGTGCTGGGAGACATGTGTGGGGGCATGGTGGAGGGTGCCCTGCACTGCTGGGGGGTGGGGGTGCTGGCAGACATGTGTGGGGGCCTGGTGGAGGGTGCCCCTGACTGCTGGGGGGTGGGGGTTCAGGGGGACATGAGTGGGGGCCTGATGGATGGTGCCCCTGACTGCTGGGGGGTGGGGGTGCAGGGGTACATGAGTTGGACATGAGTGGGGGCCTGCTTGCAGGTGCCCCACAGTGCTGGGGGGTGGGGGTGCTGGGAGACATGCGTTGTTGATCAGTAGTGCAAGGTGACGTGGCTTGGCTGGGGGGCATGCCCATGGTGGATGGGCTGCCTGCGGGACATGAGCAGGGGTGCAGGGTAGTCCTCTGTGGTGTGGGCTGCCTGCAGAGGCCGTGGAGGGTGTAGAGGGAACACCTGGGAGGACCCACACGGCCAAATCACGTGTAGTACTCCCCGCGCACCCCGAGATACACGTACCCTGCTGAATTCGCGTGTGAGACTTCCCGCGCACCCCTGGAACACACGTACCCAGGACAATCACGTGTGGAACTTCCCGCGCACCCCTGAAAGACAGGTACCCTGCTGAATTCGCGTGTGAAACTTCCCGTGCACCCCAGTAATACACGTACCCCGCTCGCACAGGGCCAATCGCGTGTGTAACTTCCCGCGCACCCCAGTAATACACGTACCCAGCTGAACTCGCATGTGAAACTTCCCGTGCACCCCAGTAATACACGTACCCCGCTCGCACAGGGCCAATTGCGTGTGAGACTTCCCGCGCACCCCAGTAATACACGTGCCCCGCTCGCACAGGGCCAATCGCGTGTGAAACTTCCTGCGCACCCCAGTAATACACGTACCCCACTCGTACAAGGGCCAATTGCGTGTGAAACTTCCCGCGCACCCCAGTAATACACGTACCCCGCTCGCACAGGGCCAATCGCGTGTAAAACTTCCCGCGCACCACAGTAATACACGTACCCTGCTGAAATCGCGTGTGAAACTTCACGCGCACCCCAGTAATACACGTACCTTGCTGAAATTGCGTGTGAAACTTCCCGTGCTCCCCAGTTATACACGTACCCCGCTCGCACAGTGCCAATCGCGTGTGAAACTTCCCGCGCAGCCCAGTAATACACGGACCCGGGTTGGCTTTTGCTGTTTGGCAGCCCTGTAAACTGGTCCAGGGTTAGGCAGACATTTGCGATGAATTGGGGATTTTGATGGATTTTCCTTGCGCGAGGGCATTCTTGGGGGCGTAACTGGCGTTGCTGCAGGGTCGCTGCGCCACTCTGCGCACGGCTGGTTTTGGGGGCTAAAATCCATGAATATGCTGTGCAATGAAATGGATTTTATCGCACGCGGCTGGCACAGTGTATCGCACGGGGACACTGTGCGCCAGCCGCGTGCGCCACTTTTGTGCGAAATTCTATGAATTACCCTGTAAGTCATTAACTCTCAGAAGATTGCTTTAAAAAAAATCATGACAGTAAGTTCCAGTACAAAGTTTGATGGTATGGCTTGAATAAAGAGAGCACAAAGACTTCCCATGGGGAGGTGATTTGAGCAGGGAGGGGAAGGAACTGGGTATGATGTCCATAGGGATTAACACGGCCATGGACAGTCAATGGGTGGGCAAATAGTTTCGTTTTATAGGTGTCAAAAGCAACACCTAATAGCCGAAACTAAAAACACATCAACAACAACTAGTTAAAAGTGCTTCTAACGCACTGCATAAAAACAATTAAGGAATTCAGATATCTATGTGTGTGAAAAAAGAGAAAATCAATCTGATTTAATCTCTTTACCATTCAATTGCTAATTCCTTTTGACCCCAAAAATTACAGAATTTCGATATTTTTATTGGAATTATGTAAATACAAGCATCTCTCTGAACACTACTATTTCTAACTGCTTTGTCTGCAGTTTAAAATGTATGTGTTATAGATTTACAACTATTAGATAAGATGATCAAGCGCAGAGTACTGGATTCCATGCATGCCAGCCTTCTAGAACTCTCACTCTTTTCTGGCTCCTAACATCTGATGAAGAAAGTCTTTGGGTCTTTCGAAAGATAATGCATTTTTCATTGCAGCATAACATTCTCAGTTAGTCCTATGAAAGGTACCAAAAGTCGACACTCTGTGATTTTATTTTTTACACTGGCTTAACACAGCAACAATCTTCTTTTGCACAACCAATAAAACAGATTTAGCTACCAGCAATGTCATCTCCCAACCTGGCCTCCTATAAAAGAAGAGTAAAACTGAGGTGACCCTACATTTATACCCCAGGATTAAGGATTTATCTGATAAGGCTTGCCATCATTTTTAACCCTTTTATCGGAACCAAACCCATGCTCCTATGAGCAATAGCAAGAATTCTAATGAATCCACCAATATTGTATCAGCCTTTATTTTAATAGAGCTAGCCTTTGTTTCTAAAATGGCCAATACACTAAGAAGCATAATGAGCCAGGGCATCCTGCCAGAGGCTTATAAAGCAGAGGACATTCTGAAAAAACCTCAGATGGACCTCGGGGATCCTGCACATTTCCCTCCCTCTTCAATTAGTCATTTTCAAATAGGTTGAGCCAAATAGTGATACCTCAAATTAGACCATCAGTGGAGAGCAAATAACATGCTGGATATTGTTCAAGCTGGCTTTCTAGCCCATTTGCATATTCTAGGTCGCTTACCAGGCTCCTCAACGCACACAAGGCTCTGTCCGAAAGCGCAACATGCAGTATGTTAGTCTCTATGTGCGTGGCCTGGAGACCATCAGGGAAGATAGCAGGGGCTGCAGTAAGTAAGTGGAGGGTGGTTGGAGAGGGAGGCACCGGGTCGCGCAGTGGAGGTCACATGCAGGGGTGAAGCCTTCCAAAAAAACTAGGGGGAGGATACAGAAACAAAAGACCGACCTTGAGCAGGGTGGCCTTGACGATCTGCCTTTGGCAAAGTTGGTCTTTTGTTTTTGGTTTTCAGACCATGAACCATCTAGCTATCAAGAGGAAGTCAACCAGTGGTGGTGCTCAACCAGGTTGATTTAGAGCCGAGGTGGATAATGGCGGGGCTGCTGCACTGAATTTGTTAGGCCTGTCAGCTGCGCTTGAGATCATCATTATTTCACCTGTGTTAACTGGCCTCCAAAACAGATAGATGTTGAATAGCGATAGAGGTGTTAGAGTATAACCCCTCTACCTGTTAAATCTCAAGCCTTCTCATTATCTACCTTTGACCACCCTTGCTACTAGCCATGACATTCACTTATATAACTCTGGACGTTTGGTTTTACCAGACGTCCAGAGCGGGTCCCGCGAGGGGACCAGGGAGCTAACAACGGGCCGGTTGTAATCGGCCCGTTGTTAGCTCCCGCACCCATTCCCATTGAGCCCTATGGGGTTCGAATGGGGAAGGACCGGGCCTGGGTTCCCTGTAGGAGGAATCACCGTGCCCTCCAAACTCAGAATGGCCCGGTAATTCCCCATTCAGGGAACCCGGACCTAATTTTGGAGGCAGCCACGGCACCACTAGAGCCATGGCTGCCTCCAAAGTCGTAATGAGGCCCCTTGTGTTTGAGAGCCCATATCCAAATGTTCTGGGACAGCTTGGATAGCCCTGGAGAGTGAGTGCCCCCCCTGTTTGTTCAGGTAATACATAGCTGTCGTGCTGTCCGTTAGGATCAGCACTGTCTTCCCTTGAAGTTGCACTTGAAAGGCTTTCAAAGCCTTGAACACTGCTAACAGCTCCAGTAACTTTATATGGTTGGACGCTACTTGAGGAGACCAAACTCCGTGTGATGTCTGCTGAAGCAGATGAGCTCCCCACCCTGTGAGAGATGCGTCTGTCGTGAGAGTGACTTCCACTGCAGGGGTGGTGAAGGTTTTCCCCTTCAAGAGGTTTTCTCTTGACCACCTCTGCAGAGAGAAAACGAGGGCTGATGAGACAATTACCAGATCTTCCCATTGTCCGCGTCCGCTGGCCTGACACCACTGGCTGTTGAGCCACTCCTGCATGGGACGTATGCGCAGCCGCACGTGGGGAACCAAGTATTTGCATGACACCATCCTCCCGAGCAAACTCATGGCCTTGCGCACCGTCACCTCCCGACATACATACTACATATTGAGGGATCTGAGAAAGCATGTTCTGAACCCTCTCGTTGGAGGGGAAGACGACACTGTCTTCCGTACGAATTAGAGCTCCCAGAAATGTTTTACTTGGCTGGGGACTAAACACGATTTCTTTTCGTTGATTGAGAAATCCAGGCTGGAGAGGAGATCTACTGTTTTTTGTGTGTTCGAAAAACAAGCGTCGAACGAGTCCCCCGTGATGAGCCAGTCGTCGAGGTAAGGGTAAACTGGGACTGATGGTCTGCGCAGATGTGCTGCTGCCACCGCCAGGACTTTTGTAAACACCCTTGGCGCCGAGGCGATGCCGAAGGGGAGTACCTTGAACTGGTAATGTTTGTCCTGGATCATGAACCTTAGATATTTCATGTGCACTGGCAACATTGAAATATGAAAGTATGCATCTTTCATATCCAATGTTGTCATGAAGTCACCCTGTTTCATGGGATCACCTCCTGCAGTGTTACCATGCGAAACTTCTGGGGTTTTATAAACTTGTTCGCTGGGCGCAGGTCTAGAACAGGGTGCATGGTGAGATCCTTTTTGGGTATGAGGAAGTACACTGAATAAATACCCTAGTTTACCTGAAGAATGGGGACGGCGTCTATGGCGTCCTTTCCCAGCAGTGCTTCCACCTCTTGGATCAGGATCTGCAGATGGTCCGGCGAAAGGCGCCGTGAGTGTGGCGGTCTGAACTGTGGAGGTTGGGTGAATTCCATGCAGTAACCGTGGGCGACCATCTTTAAGGCCCACTGGTCGGAAGATATACCCTCCCATGCCCTGAGGAAAGATGTTAATCGCCCCCCAACTGGGGTGACATGGGAGGGGACCTGGACTTGGTGGTCATTTCTGACCAGAGGCTGTGGCTCCTCTGGGATTGGGGCCTCTGCCTCTACCTTTGCCGCGTTTTTGACCCCTTGAGGGGTAGTAAGTGGGGCTTTCAGATGTTTGATTTGTGTTGAAGTTACCCGTGCCGTAGATGTTTTGACCAGCAGGGGCTTGACCTCGAAAGGACCGCCGAGAGTTATTACCCCTCTGGGAGGAGGGTTTCTGTGTAATTTGTTGCAGAGACTTTAGAGCCTCATGCTCCTTCTTGGCTGTTTTTAGTCTCCTCAATGGGTTTATTAATGAGCGAGGCCTGGATTTCAGGTTTAAATCCTGATGTAGGCAGCCAAGCGTGTCTTTTCAGTAGGGTCCCTTGTGCAAGAGACCTGCCTGCAGTTTTCGCAGTGTCCAGGGTGTTCTTCACCACATTCTGGTTAACTAGTCTTCCCTCCGTTACAATGGAGAGAAGCTTTGACTTGGCGGGTTCTGGAACCTCTTGGAGGCCTTCCTGCAGCAAATTCCATTGGGCATCAGCATAGCTTGCTAATAGAGTAGTATTATTAGCAACACGTATAGTGTATGCGGCTGCTGACGTGACACGTTTGCCCAGGGCATACAGCCACTTAGATTCCTTGTCCGGTGGTGCTTCTTCCATGGCAAGGGGTACCCCTACCCTCTTTCAAGTGGTAGTCACTACCAGTGAATCTGGGATGGCGTGCCCTTTGATGTATAAAGGGTCGGTAGGGGAAGGGTGAAATAATTTTTTGACTTTCGGGTTCACTGCCCGTGTTTGAGCGTGTGAAACCAATGAAGGAGCTACCCTTCTCTTAACAGAGTTAAGGAGGGAGATGGATTGACTCGCCAGAGGTTTTTCCTTAATGATATCCTCCACGAAATCCTGCTCAGGTACCACCTCTTAAGTGGCAATTTTAAAGAATTCAGCTGCTTTTTTCAACATAGAGTTGAATGCCATTTGGTCATCCACAGGAGAGGCTTGGCGAGCTGGGGTGGACGGAGGAGAGTCTAGGCACAAAACATCCTGATCTTGGTGTGTCCATGGGTCCTGACCTTTCTGCTGGGTTTCCTCCCAGTTGTCCGTAGTATCCTGTTGGTCCTCCTCTTAGTTTTGCAGAAAAGAAGCTTCTTCTGTTTCATTATAGATGTCTCTATATGGGTCCATCTGGACCACGTCTTCCTGTTGGAAAACATGAGACTGATCTTCCTGAATTTGAAAGTTTGGATCTACCCGAGCACTTTTCGGGGGAGGATGACCAGAAGAACTGATAATCTGATCCAGCTGATCCATGCACCCTTCGAATTGTTCTGTATTCCATTTAGAAGACCCAAACGGGCCTAAGTGAGGAGAAACGACGTTCTCCGCACTGCAGCGTCAAAAGGAGTCTCCCAGGGTGTCTGAAAGAGGCTCTTGACTATTGTCGTAAGTGTCATCAGAATCGGGATCCCAATCCGCCGAAATCTTTTCCGTGGCTTGTCCCATAACCTTAGGCAGAACCGGGGTAAGGCCCACCGCTGCCGTAATTCTTCGGATGCTGCTTTCGATAGTAGCCGAATCGTTGTGAGACATGGCTCTGATGATCTATCGGCAAGTGTAATACCTTCCGTGGCGAAGATTTCGGCGGCTCTGTTGGCGATTTCGCTTTTTTCGACAAAGTCGTCAAAATTGGCGTAGGGGTTGTGTGCTTAGTGCGATGCACTTCTACGCTCCAGTCGCCGGGTGTGGTCCTTGTAGCCAGACCGGCGACAAGCCTTAAAGGTTTGGGGACGTGCATGGCCAACCTAGAAGCGTCCACCTCAAAGTCTATAACATCCGAAACGGACGTTTGGTCATCCGAAGTACCACGTGCATAGCGTACGCGGCCCACCGCTTTACATGGCGCTCCTTAAGGGTCTTAGGCCGGAGGAGTTGACACGCTGCACACCGCTTCTCGTCGTGCTCTAGGGGGAGACTGGCGTTACACTTCCTGTGTTCGTCCTTCCAAGGATATCTGACCCTACACTTAGGGCAGAATCTAAAAGGAGTCCTTTCCATAGCCAAAGGGAAGGATGACCAGACCAACATGGAAAAGAGGCGACAGGAGGAAAGACGTACTAAACAATATGGCCACCCCGACCCCACTCTCCCTACTGTATAGGTCGGCCAGAGAGCCCAACTACGTGGGAAGTCCGGCCGCCGGATCTTAGGCGCCGAAATCCACAGCCGTAGACGATTCCCCCGTAGTCTTTGTCGAAGATGTTCCGGTCTGGCTGAATGGGGATTTACCGGGTCATTCCGACCTTGGAGGACCCGGTAAATCCCCATTCAGTAAACCATTCCCCATTCCCATTTGAGCCTCCACAGGGCTCAATGGGGAAGGCGCTAATTATGGGCCCGCTAATAGTGGGCCCGTTATAAGCTCCCTGGTCCCTTAGCGTGACCCGCTAAGGCCATCTGTCTGACCAGACGTCCTTTGCGGTTCCCGCTAAGGGACATCGGAATAGGGCGGTAAGGGTTTACCGGCACCGGCATCCTTACCGGTGCCCGTAAACCCTTACGGCCCAACTCGGAATGTCTTTTTGTCTGGAAGTGCCTGCTGAGGAGGAAATCAACGAGAAATGTCCCAAAGTGGTATGTGGGGGAGAGTGGGTAGCAGTGCTATTTCGTTCCTTGCTAACCATTTCCCAAGCAGATCTGGAAGAGCCAGAAGGAGTTGAGTTATTGTCAGTTAAACTACGGTTAATCCGTGCACCACTTTTAATCTCATTGTGCTGTATACATCCCCTCACAATTTGCCTGACTTTGAGGAACAGTTTTCCTCAATGCTCTATTCTTTCATTAAACCTTCCTCCGAGACTGTTATTGTTGGAGACTTTAATCTCTGGTTCAGAGACCAACGCATGCTCAACTGGTTTGTACTGCCGGTCTTCCATAGGTCCTACCTGAGGTCTAGGAATGCCCTGGTCTGATCGTTTTTTTATTCACTTTGCCCTTCTTGCGCTTGGCCTTCCACCTAGAACATACTCACCTAGACTGCCAATAGTTAAACACAGCCTTGGGAAGATTACGGCTTCCACTCTGGAGCCTTTTCTGGCAACCTTTAATAATTTAATAATTTACTTCTGAACACTTCCCCTGATGAAATTGCAACTTGCTATCATCAGGGTTATCTTTAGCTCTAGACACTGCTGCCACACTTAGAAGTATTAAATCAACCACTGCTGTGGCAGCAGTCCCGTCCTGGTATACTCAAAATGTACATGCCGTAGGAGTGAAGAGGAGCAAAGCTTATAGAGCGGGGAAAAGTCATCACTTATGACAGATAAAGACACCTATAATTCCTCAGTGTCTCAGTACAAGAATGCTATAGTGCTAACTAAAATGGAGTACTATGATAATCGTATTTGCAAGGCCAACTTTATCTCCAGAGAGCTACTTAGAATCTTGAAAGAACTGGAAAATCCAGACATCATGCCCCTGATTGATATTAATAAGGATCGAGACTGGTGCACCAAAGTACAGCAAGCTCTGTTCGATAAGGTGGCGAAATAAAAAAATGATACCTGCACCTGTTATATCTGATTCTTCTATTAATCCCATAGTACCCTTCTTTGAGTTTATGAAGGTATCGGAATTGGAGGTCTTGGAAGTTCTTCGGACTCTTAAACCTATCACATGTCCGGGTGACTCATGTCCACCAAAGTTATTAAAATGTGTCCATCGTCCCTGGCTCATGTGAGAATGGATTTCGTTAATACCTTTTCCCACTGCACATGTTAGTATCCATTAAGCAAGTTTGGTTATTTTCCCTGCTTAAAGAAAATCCTTTGGATTCAAACATAGCAACTAATTATCGCACAATCACCAATGTGTAAATCCTAGATAGATGTGCATACCTACAACTCCAGGCACCTCTGGAGGACTCTAATCTTCTGGGCTCCCGTCATTCCGGTTTTAGAGGCCATCACAGTACTGAATCTGCCTTGTTAGATCTAAATGCCAGCCTCCTTTCTGACATCGATTATTTATTTATGTATTGTTCATTTATAACGCGCTTACTACCGGCGAGTGGTTTCTAAGCGTGAGATCCGGATTCAAATCTGTGTTGTGCCACGTTGTCTTGCTTCCAAGACAAACACTTTGCCCAGAGCTATCCTTCCTCCTGGGCAAGTCTCACTGTCGCTTCTCCTAGATCTTTCACTTGCCTTTTTGACCTTGTTGATTTTTATGTTCTTCTTAATAGAGTTGAAACTGAGGCATATTATCTGTACCTGCGGCAGGCTGGATTTGATCTTTTTTATCGAACAGATCAGCCTGAGTTTTTAGCAATGATGTGACAGCTCCACCATGTGCTCCTATGCAAGGGGTTCAACAGGGTTACTGTCTCTGCCCATCCCGGTTTACACAAATTGTTTTACAACTGTCGGT
Organism: Ambystoma mexicanum; assembly: GCF_040938575.1. NCBI lineage: Eukaryota > Metazoa > Chordata > Amphibia > Caudata > Ambystomatidae > Ambystoma > Ambystoma mexicanum. The sequence continues at coordinate 1,306,001,389 of NC_090932.1, forward strand.
TGACTATACAGTTGAATCTGAAACAATCATGACACATAATGGGTTAGCGCTTAATGAGGCAAAGACCGAACGTCTCCTTGATGGAACACAGCAAAAGCTTCACAAACTGCTGCCATTGCATAAAGGCTTCTACTTTGCTGGCTGTCTAATTGATGTACTCCCCAAAGTCAAAACTCCTGGTGTGCTCTTTGATTCTGCACTATCCATGAAGGACCACTTGAACTATATATCTTCCTCTTCCAGCCTTTTATTGCAGAAAACAATTGTGCCACGCTGGCCCGGGTCATCGTAGGAGTCAGAATCAACTAGAATGCTGTTATGATAGTAGCTCGTCTGGAACGGCAAGCCCATGTTACTGAGGAGAGAAGGGCTCTTCACTGGCTCCCAGTGAGGGAATGTCATCCGTTTAGACGGCTCACAAGTGAACATAAATCCTTGTTTGGCAAGAGCCCAGTTTACCTGAAGCAGAGACTTGGTTGCAATGCACCTGCTCGGGTTCTTAGATCCAGCTGAAGCAATCTGCTATACGTTCCACGCTGTGAAATCGAGAGAGAGAGGGCCGGAAAGCGCGCTTTTAATTATCTTGTTCCCTGTCATTGGAATAATTAATTCATAGCCATCGCTTGCCTCTTTTAAGAAAGCACTGAAAACCTTTTTTTACCTAACATGGCTGTTTTTAGCTGCCTTCTCATGTTCTGCTCATTTTAGATGCCCTACCTGTTTTTAGTGTCGCTTTTTATGTGTTTTTATTTTTTATGCCTACTCAATTGTGTTTGTTTTATTGAGTCCCTCTGCCCGTGTTGCCGTTTGTTTGTCTGTCTGTCCTGTTTGGTTTTTCTTTATATAGTGCCAGTTTGAACACCGACCTAAGGCGCCTTACAAGTAATTATGTAAAGACATAAAAATTGAAAATCTACAGAGGATAAATACAATCTGCAAATCATTTTAAAAAACTGCCTTCATTAAGAAATATGTGTTTCAAAACCAGCTTATATGTGCCCTTTTTGCAGGCCCCAATGCCTGCAAATCCTGACACTCCACCACCTTGCAGACCAATCTAATTCGGTCATTGCACTGGCGCTAGCAAAGCACAGCCAGCCCTCCTCAGCCAGCGTGCAGGTCAACAGCCGGTACTGCCAGGGTTCGAATCATTACTTCCTGATGTGGCCTTGTGTCACATACAGAGCCCAAGCTGAGGTGGGGAGCCCTGGGCTCTCCTCTTTCCAGCATTGGCAGCATTCAGGAAAAGCAGCCTAGAGAGGGCAGTCGAGGCAATAATGGGTGAACTGAGCATGACGGAAACTGGTATGATGTGCTAAGTGAGCATAATGCAAATGAGCAAGGAGGGGTGAGCATCCTTTTAGCTAATCTTCCACATACTTCCGTGGAGCCCCCTTCACTACTACTGGACTTTCTGGATTGGTTCCATGGACTTTGAAGGTGAGTGAGATTTTCTGACCTCACTGCCTTGCTGCATTCCTTTTTGTGCTGGGGACATTGGGTCATCTTTTTAGATTACCAGTACTAGGAGACTCCTCCCTACTCCGTCGTCTGTGTTTTTCTCATGGTAGCACAACTCACTTTCTCTAAAGTCTTGACAGCCCCCTGTCCCCCCAATGGATCCATTCCTTTTGTTGTTTTGGGTGCACCGTATACCATGTGCAGTAGGGGATATAATCCCGTTTCATGGCATATGTATTTTTTCCTATGCAACACATCTTCCATTGAGTGCTCAGAGGACCGTTTTGTTCCCTTTATTTTGTCAGAAGTAGCACTTGTGTTACTTTTTGTACATTGCCTGAAAAGGCTGTGGGCAGTTGATAGCTTTGCCTTTTTAGCCTCAACAATGAATTTCAAAGGACCATATGCTCCAAATGGCCACTCCTTGTGTTTTGAGTCCTGTTCAAGATGGCATGGCCTTTGTTGGTCATCCTGCCTTGCCATGTGTGCAGGGTCTACCAGTGTGTTTCAGCTGGCATGAAGTGGGACTGTCTGTCCCTAATCCCCATTCCTCCAGATGCATGGCTGTTTCTGGGCAGATTCTGGAAGGCTAGCTATCCACTATTGGTCTACCACTGCCAAGTTTGCATGTTGCAAAATTCCCCTTATTGAAGGGTTGGTTTTTGGAGATAAGGGGAGGAGATGGTCCCAGGAAACAAGCAGACCACTGTAATGGAGGAGAAGAAGAAGGAGAAGGAAAAGGAAACAGAAAGGAGGAGGAGGAGGAGGAGGAGAAGAAGAAGAAAAAGAAGGATAATAATAATAATAATAATAATAATAATAATAATAATAATAATAATAATAATACTGGAGGACTTTTGCAGGAACTGACATTGCCCCTGTCAACACCACCGCATATCTGACCTCGACCTTCTGCTCGACAGGGGAGACTGTTGAAAGGTCCCTCCCGACCTTTGGCTAGTGGGTACAACGAGCCAGCTGTCCTGCTTGATCTGCAACACTATTCCCAGGACTTGGGAGTGTGCTTCATTTTAATTAATTTGCAACTCCTAGAACCATTGTTCTGCTGCAACACTGGAACCCTGCTGTGCTGACCTTCACCAGAAGAGGCATCTGCTAGGAATCCAAAGTCAACAACGGAACTGCAGAGGACCTGCTGACCCTGTCTGAGTACAATGCAAGACATGCATCAATCCAGCCATCCGTGGGGGTCCCTGCTACTTCATGGGAACAATCAAGGGTGCTTCCACTGCCGTCCAAGGTATCCAGAGAAGCCAGAAGACATCTGCTGGTAAAGGCCCTCAAACCCTTCACCCGACGACCCTGCCCAATGTTAGGCAGAAACCTGTGCAGTTCCCTCTGGGACCACTGCAAAAGATTTAAGACTACAGGTGTTTGGCAGTAAACCCACTTGGTAGCAGTCCGCACCACACAGATTCACTTGGTAGCTGTGGCTGAGCAGTCAGACTTCCCTCAAGAAGAGTTAGGCAGTATACAGAGTATTCACAATAGGTCAAAAGAACACAGTAGAACAAGTAAACACTGACAAGGGCTTGGTGTAAAAGAGATATAATTATTTATTTAAAACCACATCTAGAAAAACACACAGGCACTAATAGTAAGCAATTCAAAAACACGGTCACTAAAAGATATACACTCCCTTAGAAGAATATTAGACAAGTCTTAAGTAAAGCCCCACTTATTTTCAGACAACGGTGAGCGCTTAACGCAGATGGCACTCTAATAATTCATTTTTAGAGGGAGAGAAAAACAGAGAATACATTGAAACAGGTCCTAACACTTTTACAAGAACACAACAAGAGAGGAAGGCAAAGTAAAACCGTGAAGTTAGAGTTCAGTAGGCCGGATCCACTTTAAGAGGATCAAACTAAATGTGTCCAAGGTCACACGGTTGCAGTGTACTAAAGTCTTGAAAAGGTTCAAAAAGAGTTGGACCAAAGAAAGGGACCAGTTAGAAGGTCAAGGCGGCCAGCCCAGTCCAGAAGGTTAAGGGGTTATTATTACCTTGTAGCAATCTTTAGAAAGGGAGGCCTGGCGGACACGGTACCTTAAAGTGGTCAGAATACTCCAGCGGGGGCAGTTGTTCCTGGCAGCGGATGCAAGTCGGTGCTTCATCCGGGGGAAGAGTCCGTTGCACTGCCAGGGAAGAAACCAGCTGCAGAGTTCTCAGGTAAAAGGAGCGGCCCTTTAGTTCGCGGTCCAGTGGTAAGTGGCTATCCGGTTGCCGGGGTGCTTGGCACGGGCAATTCGACCACAAGCCGGTCTGGGGTGCGAAGAGAAAAAGGTAAACTGGTTGTGCCCACCAGTCAGGGGAAGAAGCCTCTCCAGCCGGGAGATCTTCTCTGTCGTCGGGAAGTGGTGAGTCGGTTCCGCAGGGCTCCACCGGTGGTGTCGTCGTGGTAGGTCGGCTCAGCTTCTCCCTCATCGTATTCTCAGGTCCTGTGGCAACTTCTGAAGTTCCAGTCCCCAAAGCCCTGCTTTTATGCAGCACACCCCCAATCACTCAGCCTAGCTGTCAATCAAACATGCTAAGTGGTGAGCCGGCCGGCTCACCACTTGGGCCAATCACACAAGAGTGCGACTTGAGTTACCAAGGTAACTCAGTCCAGGCTGCCTAAACCCCCTCCCACATCCCCTGTGGTACCCAGACAGAGTGGCACCACTTTTGGAGGCTTCTGTGGAGAAGCCCGCCAAAAAGTGGAACAAAGGGCTCGACTTGGGTTGGAGTCACAGAAGAGAACACAAATGCCATTTTAGAATCGAGTCCTGGCAAAAAATACCAACTGGCGAAGTAATATTAAATAAATAAACTGGTGGTATGTTCGAGGCTATGAGAATTAAATAATTAAAGTTGGTAGCCTCGAACAATGGGAAAATCCCATTGGGATATATTCACGGTCGAATATAAAAAGTATTATCCACTGCCACCAGCCAAAACTCGATCAGGGGGGACGGAGACGTGCCCCCTCGACTAACAGACCCCGGGCAATTGAATTGCCCCGACCAGTACGTCCACAATATGATGGTTTGTACTGGTTTCTGTTAATAATTTGCGACTAGTAAAGCCAATGGTGACTTTACATGCCCTGGGAGACAGTAGTCAGTCCCAGGGTATGGAGTCTATGGTGGGGTGTCACTATGACACCCCTGTGTTACTGCACGGAGGGTGCTGTGTAACCCACATAATAAAAACACATGAGACCCTATGGAGTAAAGGACCCCATAGCCCATAAAACACATTAACAGTCAAAGGAACACCATAAATCATGTCCAAGAGTGGGAGAAAAAGAGTCTCACTCTTGGCAGGAGAAAACAAAAAAACTCCAGTAATCCAGCAAAGCTGCTGTGGGACTCACTAGGTTAGAAAATTCAGCCTAAAGAGAGAATTCTCCCTAACACCCAATTGCCATGATGGTGAGTCAAGTCTGCACGAGCGATTCTCGATTGACTGGGAATGCTCCTACCTTTGTAGCACCTTGAGGGGAAGTGATTACTTATATCTCATCAAATGCACCTGTCACCACTGGGTTTGCATTGGGCGTAAAGTGCTTCTTAACATAGCACTATCTGGTGCTCACCCAGTTAGTTGATGACCTGATCATTACTTCTAGGCTAAGTCCTCTTGGACCCTACGGGTGGAAGCTGCTTCCTACAACAACTCACTTTCGAGATGAGCCTTGCATGTTCTATTCCAAATAATACTTTTGCCTCTAAAGCTAAAGCTTTCTTTGTCTTAAACACCTTATCATGATGAGCTCTTTTAGTGCTACTAACCTGTGACTCTAAAGAACCTTTTGTGATACCTCTAGACTCTGTAAGACTCTTCTTAGATAGGGATTATTTTGAGCTGCCATGTGAAGAATATTGTCTGATATCTGTGTACAATCCTAAAGTAGTGGGAAACACATAACGGGTTGCTAAACAGTGTGTCATATGTATACATGTATAGGGCTATTTGGACTCACCTTTGATTGTATAAAGTGTGCCTTAGTGTAATAGAGTAATAATGTTACTATATGACATGATTTTAAGTACTCAGTGCAATGACAAATTTAGAATATTACGGTATTTCTTTTTGCCTTGTAATCTAGTGGCAATTGCTTCGAAATGTATTTCATATTATTGTGTTGCAGAATTTTGTGTGAGCTTTCTATAAAAAAACAAATCACAATAAATATAAATAAATAAATACATTTTTAAAGAATTGAGCAATACATTAAAGTCTTTTTGTACTTACCTGCCTGGCACCTTTTATGTGATCATCTTTGTACGTGTAAATTGTACTACCCAGCAGTAACCCCACTAGTTATTTTGTCCTGACTGCTCAGCCTTGCTACAACCAAGAGAGTGGTTAGGTTTAACTCTGGTTGAGACACCCATGTTGGCCCACATCAGCTTCTCTAAGTCCTGCCTAAAGTAGAGACTTTGAAAGACCTTCCTAAAAGGTGAAGTGGGCGTAATGGCCACTGGCAATGATGTGCCCAGTGGTCATAATGGAAGCTGGCAATGACCTTGTAATAGAACATGAGTTAGTTTGCTAACTGGACATACTGCAACCTTGAAATGTTGTGCTAAGAGGGTATCATGTAAACTATCAATGATGTGCTAACTAGTAATAATGTAAGCTAGCAATAACGTGCTAGCTGGGTTCAAATATACAGACATACAAATACAGAGCAGCAACTAATATATTTATTCATTAAAATATATCTTGTCTTAAAGTGGCATTGCACATAGAAGTAAAGGTGAAAGCGTGTGAAACCATATCTATGTCTAACCGTCTCAGCTTAACCAAGTAGTTTAACCTACGTTTCCTATTAGTACCATAGTCATCAACAATAGTAGCGGATGTATACCTTACATTTGTCACGGATGTAAATGTAAGAAATGTGTCATTAAAATATTGTAATGCTAACAGAACAAAGAACATTCTGTTCTCTATAGGCAGGGACACTAACTCATTGTGTGGTCTCCCTGTTTCAATTCCATAGAGAGCAGACACAAAGGGCCCGATTATGAGCTGGGAGCTATTTGCCAAATACTGCCTGTATTACTTCCCTCCCGATTACAAATGACAAGATATATACATATGACAGTGTTCCAGTGGCATTGCTTTGGTAGTAAGTACAACCCTATTATGAGTTGGATTTTCACTCAGAAAATGCACCAATTATTACCCCCACTCAAGGGTTGGAGGTACAAAAATTAAAAAGTCCCCAGAAGTTTAAGAACTTTTTTTTTCTGTAAAGGAAAGTGCGAGTGCTCCACTTTTATTCCATGGTAAAACTTTGTTAATGTAGGCTTGGGAAAGAGGTGAACACGGGGGCATCTGTGATGCTCACCCTCTCATTATCATTCCCATACAGTGCATGAAAGGGTCACAATTGACCCTTGTATGTATTAATAGAATGCCCAATAGTGGTATACATAGCACTGGTGTAGCTTGCATTCAGAATTGGGCTTGGTGTTCCTCCTTGGATCTTGATGCCATGTCTGACTTTATTATTGATGATAAGTATAGTTCTGGAGATTGATCGGACAATCTCACATTCGAATACATGAAATACACTGCAAGAGAACACTCTGTTTGCTCAGAGTCAACCAAAGCTACATCCATCAGATATAGTCAAACATCTTCTTATTGCCAAGCGGGATAGCTGCCAAGGGATGGCTTGTTTCACTGGTGAGTTCTGGAGCAATGAGTCAGCATGACTATGTACAATATTTTGAGGAGTGTTGCCATGTTGGCCTTTGGCTACCAATGAAGTGTACAGAGGACGCACCTGGTTTCCAATATACTAGAACAAGCCTTAAAGTCAGTTCAAATGAGAGCGAGGGGGTGGCAAGAGCCCCAGAGTTTTGGATAGTTACAATTTTGAAGAAACAGGCATATTTTCGCTGTAGTCCACAAGTGTGGAATACCTTCAGAAGACTATACATCGCACTTCCATGGGATCCGTAAAGAAATTAGCCTTATTAGTGTGAACCACTCAAAGTCTCGAAGGGTACAACATAGCATACTGAAGGCCCTGCTCATACAACTGGTGTTTCACAGCAACAAAGGATATGCGGGCCTTCTGCACCATTGGGGTCAATTCAGGATAAAAAGAAATAGCAGAGCCCTGGTATTGCAGATCACCAAGCTCCTGAGTCCTTAAAAGAACAGCATCTTTGTCTTGATAGTTCAGTAAGCCGGCTGTCACCGGGTGTGGATTTTGGCCATGCTTCGGAACCAACTGCGAGACCCGGTGCACCTTCTCCACCAAAAACTCCAGGGACAGCGGTATGTCTGTCAGTACTTCCCTGATAAAGCCTTCCATGTAGACTTCCATCTTTTGCTGTGGGACCGACTCAGGAATCCCCTTCACACGAACACGAGACTTTGTCGCGAAATCTTCGTTCTTCTCTCGAATTCCCTTCACTTCCTGCTTCAGTGAATGCACAACCGCATTTCAGGACTGGCAATGGGGAGGCTGCCACAGAGTGAAGTACATGTTCGTGGGATCCGAGATCAAAACCTATGACCAGTGCAACGCAGACTTCGATCTGGGGGAAAATCAATGATTCGCGTATGCTTAACTGAGACACTGGCTGCCCCACTCCGAAATGAGAGCCGCGACGACCCGCGAGCTCACACCATTTCAGAAATACCTTAACACGAATACAGGGGACAAGAAAGTGGTCACAAGCATATATAGGCTCATTAAAGAAGGGGAGCCAAGACCAACCATGTCATACAAGGCAAAGTGGGACGCTGACACAGGCACCACAATAGACTCAGCGGCATGGGTGAAACTTTGGAACTAAATAACAAAACTCACAAGATCAATCCAAATCCGTGAAATAAGAATGAAACTTCTAACACAATGGCACCTCACCCCGGCTAGGCTCCACAAGATTTACCCAAGGGTCTTGCAGAAATGCTGGAGGAAATATGGCCGGACAGGCACATGGAGCCACATATGGTGGTCATGCCCGAAAATAGCTCAATACTGGGAGATGATCCATTCAGTCATCAAACAAGTCCTGGGACTAAAGATCGAGTGTAACTGGGGCCTGCCATGATAGGGTTGAATTGGGCACTAGAGGAAATCAATAATAAACCCCATCGGAAGCTTTACATCATTATGATGATGGCAGCTCTGGTCCTTGTGCACAAATGGAAATTGGCGCTCCTTCACGTAGACCACGAATGGATCGCAAAAATATGGTCTCTCCCAACAATGGAATGGCTAACCTATTCACATAATGAGACCACTTAAAGTTTAACACGGAATAGTCTGCCCTACTGAACTAACTTAAGGAGGGCGCTCGCCGAACATGGTGCCCGAGGTCCATGACCCTCCTGGGCATAATCCCTGACCAGGAAGACCAAGATATATAGTGAGAGTCGATGCCTGAGCCCCGCCGTACAAGACAGAGAGGAGGCACGCAGAGGGCACAAACCTACTTAACTGCCACAAAACCCTTAGGAACTGCTCCGGACCAGGGGGGTGGAGGAGGGCGAGAGGGAGGGAGGGAAGGGAGGGATGGGAGGGATTTCTTATTCGTTTCTCAGTTGCTTTACATGTGTTTTTTTGTGATGTTCACTTATAAAATGTCAATAAAAATGTATAGGAAAAAAGAAAATGAACATAAAATTACCATCTTCAGGGGCCTGCGCTTGCGTGCCAAAATGCCCTATTCCAGGCTGCTCTATCCATATGTGCGAGGAGGCGCAGGAGCTCCCCCTCGCCCATACAGACATGCAGTGCCCCAGCCAGCATTTCCAATGAGCTATGCATGGCTGGCGAAGCCAAACACCCACATCCTTGCATGGCTCAATGAGCATTTGTGGCTGGGGAACTTAGCTGAACTGTCAAAGGGAAACGTTGTTTCCCTTTGACAGTTCAGCCAGCCCAGGAGCACTCCCTCAGTTGGAAAAAGCTGCCGAGGGAGTGCTCAGTGTTTCACTGGGCTGGCTTCTCGGCTTCTCCATAATGGGTGCATTGGCCACTGAATGGACGCATTCTTGCCCATTATGGATGAGCCGCCAGGCTCGGACTGGCCTGTAGGGCAATAGGGCACAGCCCATACCAAACATGCAAAATGCTAGTGTGGGCCAGTCAAAATGGGCCACTTTTTTGCCCAATGTGTGCCAGTTTGATGAGTTACTTCACTATGCAGCTAGTAGTTTTGACGATTGTTGCTGAATAAATATTCTTTAAATATCACAATTTGCTTACATTTTAATAGAAAACGCCCCCTTGGGTACTGTTCAAACAGTTTGGGACTAAAGGAATAAATATCTATTTGCAACTGCAGGCCACCTTTTCATTGGTGCTTGAGACAGTTTTATGCTCCAGTCCGACCATGTGAGCCTCCCCTGCCCATTTCCTCTAATGTAAAAAAAATATATTTAAAAAGAAAATACTTTTCATGCTGGGCTCTCACGCCCGGCCCGTCCACCCCCATGGTATGAAGGCGCGCCCCACAGTTTGAAGTCCTCTGCCCTAGACCCTATGCAAAAACTCTTCTTATAAGATAACTAAGACACTGCGCTAACCATAATAAATTTATTGAAGAATAATTAAGAACTTTAAATAAGTTGGAACATCTTGATATAGTTCAACAAGTTGTTAAACCTAAGAAAATATTGTAGTTGGTGTTTGGATGCGCCAATCAACAAAAATATTTAAACAACCCATTAACACTTTATGCTTGTTTTCAAACTTGACCTTTAATATCAGGCTTAAATGGAAAACATGTTCCAAAATTGAAATAATCTTCTTAGTTTGTGAAGCAATCTTAAACTTCACCTTAAATGCTCTTGTATTTACCTTTGTTTTGGTACAGATTATTTCTTCCAAAATTAAATGTAACTTGCTCAATGCTCTCATTGATTATTAGTTATTTTTACTCTTTCACCTCTACACGTTATTCACCACCTTGTATGCAGGATCTTCAGGGGAATTTTACTTCATTCATTTTTTCAAATTCTTTAACTTTTTTGGTTCATTGGGTAGGAGTAGCCCTCAGTTGGTCTTACACTGCTAGCTAAATTGCATTTGGCAAGTTTGCAGGAACAGAAAACAGTGAATATATATTCTTCAATTATTTAATTGCCATGATGTTGCCATAATCAAAATTTACCAGAATTTGCCAAATGCAACCTACCTACCATTGTAAAACCAACTGTATCATGTATAGATGCATAGCACAGCACATACAAGTAACATGTGTTGTGAAATCATTGTTAAAGAAAAGTTAACTCTCAAGAAAAAACTGCAGTAGGAATAAAGGAATGAGCTGGATTTTTAACCAATGGTAAAAAGTGTATTGTGTGGGATTATTACATTGTTTAATCTGCAGGAAGAATTTCTGATACCAATAGGACAACATGGCAATGTATATAATCTCAATATGTAATCAGTATAAGAATGTGACTATTGTAGCAGGATTTATTCAATCATTAATCTATGTGTCTTGACTATGTAATAGCAGGTGGAGTGTAACAAGCTAGATTCCTGCAAAACCCATCTTCATGAAGATAATTATGGAGTGTATTCTTCTCCACAGAAATAGGTATTTTTGATAAGATTAAGGGAGAAACAGACTCACAGGATCAAGTTTGTGGTTCTTTTGTAGAGGAGCAGGTGGATGCCTCTTCTCTAGTCCCTGCCCCCCTCACCACCGTCCTATTGGAGTAGCAAGCAAAAAGCTACAATTGGGAACCCATGCACAAGTTTATGTGACATGTCCATACCGCATCGATTATATGAAAGACGATATGCACTCAGACAGCCACTCGGAGATGCCCTCACGTTGAGACAATAGAAGTATGTTACCATGAAGAATGTCCACTGTCAAAGTGCCAGAATGCAGCTATGGGAAATATGGATGAACTCTAAGCAAATGTCTGATGATTACAGATTGATGACATGAAGAAGATATAGTGAAGACCTGCTCTTGAACCTCGACTCCAACACTCCGTGTGTTCTCATTCTGCTCGATCTCTCTTCTGCCTTTGACACTGTCAACCATGCCATCCTGCTCAACCGTCTCCGTGATAACCTGGGTATCACTGGTCAGGCTCTGGCGTGGCTGACCTCTTTCCTTTCCAATCAACCCTCCCAGGTCCAACTTGGGTCCTTCCTCTCTGACATCTTTTTCTCCACCTGTGGCGTTCCCCAGGGATCTAATCTCTCTCCCTGGCTGTTCAACCAGTATCTGGCACTCCTTGCCCACCGCATCGCCGCCCTCTGCCCCAACTTTCAGTGCTATGCGGACAATACCCAGCTCATTTTCAGGCTACCCTCGGCCTCCTCCTCTCCCTCCCTCATCTCTGACTGTCTGTCTGCTATCCAGGAATGGTGTGCTGCCAATGACCTCTGCCTTAATGCTAGTAAGACTGAGATCCTACTCATCGGCACACCTACTCCCTCCTTCCCTGCAGCTCTCTGGCCGGCCTCTCTTGGCCCTCTTCCTGCTCCTACCTGCAAGGCAAAAAACCTTGGGGTCATCTTCGACTCCACACTCTCCTTCTCTCCTCATATATCTGACGTCTCTAAGAAGTCACATTACCAGCTGCACCTCCTCAGAGGTATTCTTCCCTTCCTCTCCTTCCCCCAGAAGCTCACTGTCTCCCGAGCCCTGGTTCTCTCGAAACTGGACTACTGTAACAGCCTCTATCTTAATCTGCCTGCCTCCACTCTCCGCCCTCTGCAACTCATCCAGAACAGAACTGCGAGACTTGTCCTTGGCCTCAAGCCCAGGGACCGTATCTCTCCAGGACTGAAATCTCTACACTGGCTCCCAGTGGCTGCGAGGATTAAGTTCAAAACCCTCTGCATTGTCCACAAGGCCTTCTGGGGCCTGGGGCCTAAATACCTTCAACTCTCTCTTCCTAAATATCTTCCTTCGCGAGCCCTACGCTCATCCGTCTCCAACTCCCTCGGGGTCAGCCGCTTCTCGAAGCAACGAGCTGGGGGTAGATCTCTTTCCGCGGCAGGGGCCTCCCTCTGGAACAGCCTTCCTGCCTCCCTGAAACTTGAGGAGAACCATCTCCGGTTCCGGAAGCACCTCAAAACCTTCCTCTTCACTTCTGCTTTCTCTCTCCCTCTCCCCTGCTAAATTCTTCACCAATACTGCACTGATTCTGCAACTGGGCCACTCTCACCGACCTCGGTCCTGGGCCCAGTCACTCTTCACTTGCACTGCCTCCCTGGCAACCCCTGCACTGCGGGACTGTCTCTGTATCACTACAGCCCCCCCCCAGCACTTGTCTGCACTTACCTTGCACTTGCCACCAGCTGGCCCTATTTATTTATTATTTTATTTCTATTCTACTTATTTGTAATGCACCCCCCCTTCCCCTTGCACTTTTTCCCTTCCCCCTACCCCTGCACTTGCGCGGTCTGAATGACACCTGGCCTAGTAGGATCGTTGTCTGTCTTCCCCTTGTTCCCCCCTCCCTGCCTCGTCGCGCCTTGAAACACTTGTGTATAGGCGCGTTACAAATGCCTTATCATATCATATCATATCATAACCTATGCTGAAACGATAGGAACATACTTAAGACTGACGATGTAACTGAAGCACTAAGAGAAACATGTACCTAAAAATGAAGTAATTGTGAAAATAAGAAGATGAAATAACTTGCTGACTAATAACTGGAAATATGCTGTAACACAAGGTAGAAATAGCATATAGAAGCTTGCTAAAAAGAGGCATATATACATAACGTTTAGGATGGCCATTGGAAGAAAATGGACGATGGCCCATGTTAAAGAATCAACCCAGCTACCTCAAAATACGAGCCTAGGATTTGAAATTGAAGAACTGATGAAGAAGCTGTTTTCATGTGCAGAATAATGGAGTTCATTGGCCTGGGATCCAGGAGGCTATTTCAAGAGATGGTTGTAAGCACAAAGCGAGTCAAATGAACAGACCATGTGCGTAAGACATATTTCTGCTAAGATTAGGAGAGACTATGACATTTGCAGATGCCAAGTGTTGGACAACTACAAAGGCAAACGCCTATGTAAGGTGGAGTGAGAAAGTCTCTAAAGGCCAGAAAGGGAAATGGAACCCTGTTTAATAAAATCAAATAGCAGTAATTGAGAGGTCGAAATGGACAAAATCGTGGTCTCCTAACAGAGCTTCAAGTTAAGATAGTGGTATGCTCGCACTCCCTCGAATGTCCTAGAGCAGTGAGAAGACTACAAGGTCAAGTACAAACGATGGACTTTGGCTCAGAATGACATATGATTGACTAATTGTGGAAACAGAGAACAGGTTGACGCAGCTCAAACACCTAGGTTTCGTTTTCACTCACATGCTGCTAAACGGGCCGGAAGTCCAAGGTTGGATAGGGTTGCAAACCAGTCAGAAAGCCTGACATGCACTTTTACATACAGTGTTCCAGTTATTAGGCCACTGCCATAATCTCTATAATTCTGTTATAATTAGTATGTGACGTACGTAGAAGAAGCTCAAGGCGTGTCCTACAGACAATGGGCTGCCAATGAGATATTAACCCATATATAATTCTATAAGTAGACATTTTCCCCTAATCCAATCCCTCCCGGCGATAGGTTTTATGAAATGCCACATAGGATGATGTCATACATGAGGTATGTGAAAGTATATAAACTCTGTACAAGCAATATAATGTGTATGAGTACATTTGGTAGCAGTGCAGATGGTTCTGGTCTAACAACCAATCTAGACCGAGATCCAGACCCCGGACAATCGCCAGCTCCTACCATTAGCCAGACGATTGCAGAGTTTCCTGTGGAGAGTCGAGCATAAAAGAGCATGTGTTCAAGATTCAGTTTGGCAGGTCCCCCTTTGACGAAATTACTGTCCGGTGCCCTCAGGTGCCCCGCGGACTGAAGATGAACTGGTCTATTGTGGGAGAGTCGATGTCAACGGATTCGAGCTGAATAGCAGATGTGCGTAGACCATTGAATATGGAAAAAAGAGAAAGGGAAGGGATCAATAAGAGATGAGATACAGTTACTGAGAATAGTAAAGGAATATGTACATAGGGGAACAAATTGAAAGTGGATATGTGCATGGAATATACTATATCTTTATAAAGCATTCTGCATGTTTAAACTGATAGATATAAAACAACAGTCAAAATAAATAAATAAAAGCGATAATTGGTACATTTTTTAAAGAAAGGGTTGACGTCAATCAGAAGGTTAAAAGTAGATGAAATTAGTATACAAATAAAGAGGAGAACTTTAAGATACTAAAAAACCAAGAACAACATAAAAATAATTGATAGAAAGTGTAGACGAAGGAGCAAGAAGAACAGTGATACAAAACTTTTTCAAAATATTTTTGATTCACGGATTACGAGCAGCGATTGATGGTGCTTGCTCAAAAACATAAAATCGATATATTTAATAAACCTAGAAAGAAGAACAACAGATTGGGTAAGTATTGACAGTCTGAATAACCTATCCAGAAAATTGCCGAGATATATAGCCAAAACTAGGAAATATCATTCCGAATGGATCAAGGGCACAACTAATAAAGCACTTATGTCATGGCCCCAAGAGGGTTCATTTTCAAAACCAGTGTTGCATCACATGATGACATACTTACATGCCACTCATAAAGGAAAGAAGTTAGAGAAAAGGTTAGCAGTTTTAGCACTCTGGAAAATGTACCAGAGTGAGAAAGAAGATCCAGCTGAATGGCAGTGGATGCTTAATCAGAATAAAGGAGAAGATGGAACACCTTCAGCTCCTATTTTACCTTCTGAAAAGCAAGATGTAAATACTGAACAAAATGGATTTTATCCTTTAAAGGAATTAAAGGCAGCAGCAGAGAATGTTAATCAAATGTGTGGTCCCCCTGCTTATAACAGTGAAGACACCACAGAAGAGAGCGGCAGACAGAGATAGAGGAAAAGGCAGAAAGACAGAAGGGAACAAAGGATATAGCTAAGGACATGACAATAGTACAGAATGAATGTATGGGAGGACAAATTTTGCTCATAGTAGACGATAAAGGTATTGTTGGAGTACAGGAAAGAGAGGAAAGGGAAGAGTGAGAGAAAAGAGAAAGAGAAAGAAGAAGAGAGAACCTACAAAGAAGAAAGGGACAAAGAATGTAAGTGAAGGGAGAAACAGAAAAGGTGTGAAATGAGAAAAGAGCAGGAGAGATTAGAAGAAGAGAAACAAAAAGAGGAAGAAGCCCTAAGATTGAAAGTACATAGGCTGCAAAGAAGGCTAGAGGAAGGAGGGTTAAGGGAATTCAGGAGAAGAGAGGAAGAAATAAACTGGAGTAGGGGATTAAAAGACCATGAAATAGAATATTTATGCTGCAGAAGCATAATGCCTATAGAAGCACAAGAACCATTGGGAGAAAAAAGAGGGTCACAACAGCCCTCAAGGGAGCTGCAAGGAATGCCGCGATTAGCATGGGCTGATGGGCAGGACACACAAGACATAGAGCAGAGGCTTGGTAAATAATATAGGCAAATGAGGGATAGAGGAAGATACGGCACTCAAGAGAATACTGAAAGTTCCTAATCAAAGGGAACTGAAGGTAAATCAGGGGATGTCATAACAGACGATCACAGAACAATGTCCTTAAGTGGTTAGATCTTGATGATGTAGAAGAACATAACAGCCACACAAGCCGTGGCATAATGAGGTCAGATGAAGAAAGAGACCAGAATGAGAGGGCACAGAGAGAGGGCGCATGCAGATTTTCAAGAGAATCGAGCATAGATAAAGGGGTAAAATGGTCAGATTTAGAAGACCCCATAGAAAAAACACCTGAAACAACACCATAAATTGTACGACCGCAAGCACGGTCGCATAGTACAGGGGATATATCCCCCACCTTATATAAGCAGATTAAGGGCATTGCCAGGACAGAAACAAATGGGCAAGAACAACGCTGCTTGGAAAACAAGGAGTGTGGGCAGAGTATGATTATGAATCAGGATTGTCAAAATTCCCACTATTAGAGAAAGGGGGGTCGGCCACAATATAGTCGGTGGCCCCAAATGGATAAGGAGAATTTAAAGTGCACACTACCAAGTTTAACTTTAGGTGCGGGAAAATGGATTTCTGAACTAGAGAAAAGAACATCAGGGGTGACTTTAGCTATAGGTGACATTAAAGGCTTATCAGCCATTCTAGGGGAGAGAGCTTGTGACGTTTGGGAAAAGAGCAGGATATCCAAAAGTCACTGCACAAACCACAGTGCACAATGGATCCTGATACATCTGATATTGGAGCAATAATGATTAGGAAACTGGGAGAGACTGAAGACCCCATTGCCGTTATTAAGGAGATTCAGGACAGATGGAATTCGGAGACGCATGAATCATGGGATGAGATGGTAGCATTATTTTACCACATTTTATGTCAAGGGCTGCTAGAGCCGCTGCATCGTCAGTTAAAGAAACAGGTAGGAATGGAAGCAAAGCCATGGCCAGAGACACAATTGGCAATTGTGCCTTACTGTAGAAAATTAAGGCAGAAAGACAAAAAGAAAGCAGAGGGTAGAAAACAGGAAGTTCGTGCAGAAAATAATTATCAAAATATGCCATAGAAGGAGCAGTATTGACAAACAATGGGGGAGCGACAGCACATACAGTGCAGTTACCACAGCAGAAAAATGCAGCATACGCTATGGATCAGAATGGGTATAATTTTATGGCAAGAGGCAGAGGGAATGGGCCTCAAGGAGGAGGATGAGGTGGATTTCAAACCCCTCAAGGAAGAGGAAGATTTAATGACAGACAGCCATCGCAATGTTGGGAGCTGTGGTAAATTTGGACATTCAGCTAGAGTGTGCAGAAGTAGGGGAGGCATGCAGCAGTATAATTAGCAATCGCCAAGAGGGGGGATGGGATATGCTCCACATTATAAAACAGATTCACAAGGATAATATGCCCAAGATCACATGCAAACTCAAACATATGCAACACAAGCACAGCAAATACAAGTCCCAATGAAGCTGCAGCCACCACAAGGGCAACAACAGCAACCACCTATGCAGACTCAAAAGGTACTGAAACAAGTAGAATATATTCCAATACAAGAGGAAGGTGTATAAAAATGGCACATGGATACGAGACCAATGAAAGTAGCCGCAAACAAATTGGGGAGTATGACTGTGGTGGGATGAACTCCTTTCACAGGCACGGGGATGGATTTGTATCCACAATAGGACAGTCCACAGAAGGACGTGATGTGTTCAGTGCTATCTGTAATACCGGACCCTAGAGAGGAACCAAGGGTCAAGGTGACATAGGAGGCAAGACGTTTAAATTTCTTGTGGACACAGGAGCAACTCGTTCCTGTGTCCGTGAGGGAAAATATCCAATAAAAGGTGTTGACATGAAAGCGCATGGATTTTCTGGGGCAATTAATGTAGTTCCATTTACAAACAAATGACCAATTTCTATAGTTGAACTTGACAGGTCTATGCCATTATTAGACTCTAGACAAACGTCGGTAAACATACTAGGGTATTACTTGATGGCGAAACATAACATGACGATACCTTTAACTGACAAAGATATAGGGCCTCATTAGGACCCAGGCGGTAAGGGGTTTACGGCGGCGTAAACAGCGCCGACCCTTACCGCCTGATTCCGAGGTCCCTTAGCGCCATGGAGGATTTAACACCTGCTTTTAGCAGGTGTTAAAATCCATGGCGCTAAGGGACCATGGAGTTAATTACGCCACCGTAATTTACGGTGGCGTAATTAACGCCTTCCCCACTCCCATTATGCCCTATGGGGCAAAAATGGGAATGGGGAAGGGTAAATGGGGATTGGGGACTTACCGCCCCGCCAAGGTCAGAATGGGGCGGTAAGTCCGCCAACCACCATGGCGGAATTGCAACCTTAGCGGCATGGACCATGGTGCTAATAGCACCATGGTCCTCCGCCAAGGTTGTAATGAGGGCCATAGTGTGTTCTACTCCAGGAATGAATTATGTAAACATGACAGAGTTCATACTAGCATTTACAGGAAAGAAAGCTCTACGAGGAGTAGCTCTAGACGAGGAAGTGCTTTTGTATGGAGTGACTATCTTATTATCATGGTTGCCTAAATTGATCGGCAAGCTATTGAGAATGCCTGATACTTTTTTGTTCAGGCCAGCGATTCCTATGGATGACAAGGAAGGGCAAATTATCCCTTTAGAATTAGAAGCCGCAATAGTCAGAAAAGAAAGGGTGATGCTTCATGGGACAGACAGACGGGGATGG
Source organism: Ambystoma mexicanum (assembly GCF_040938575.1). Classification (NCBI taxonomy): domain Eukaryota; kingdom Metazoa; phylum Chordata; class Amphibia; order Caudata; family Ambystomatidae; genus Ambystoma; species Ambystoma mexicanum. The sequence continues at coordinate 1,306,020,104 of NC_090932.1, forward strand.
AGAACGGTGATAGCACTTGATGAAGGATACAGGTTGATAGATTTGACAGGCGAAGAGCTATTTAGGGATGACTATTCAAATGATGAGTTAGTATTTTTCATAAATCCTACTTATTGGATTAAAATAGAGAATGTAGAAATACCACAGAGAATGGCACTTGTAAAAATAGAAACTGCCATTTTTCAGGAAGACTTGGAAAAAGTACCAAGTATCTTATGGACTACAAGTTCATATGATGTGGGCCTATTGAAAGGCATGGGAGCAGTAAAAAGTAAGCTCAAACCAGGAGCAATTCTGCCACTGTGGGATGTTCTGACCACTAGGCTCAGCCCTGCAACATCACTGTGTGCTGTTTTCATCAGAAACAACAGGATGTCCACCAAAAAGCTCTATGCGCTAGAAAATGTCTGAGAAGTGCGCAGGGAAACCTGAAAAATAGGCCGCCAATCCATTTTGCCTGTGTCAGTGATGGAACCGGAGACCACACTACCAAAACCTGTCATTGGGCTGCCCACAGAGTGCAAATGGAAACTTCATGAAAGGAAGTGCTTTATTGCAAGGAAACCCAAAGGTGCTCTGAAATCCCTTTTTCCTTGGCTGCTGAAATTGCAAAATAATGGTTAAAAAAAATCCGAAAATGTCCAACATCCTTGCTGGGTGTTACTCATCACTTAATTTAAAGAATGAACAGAAGCACACAATGTCAGGAGAAGCCGAATCCATCATAAGAATATCCAAATGAAAAAGTGTACTTGTCTGTGAAAATCTGTAAAATATGGGCGCAGTACCGTCGCCAGCCTGTAGGAAAGCTGTCAGTTAATTACATTGGAAGCTTAACTTGTGCACTTAGAATCACATGGTTGAAATTAAGTGACTTGCCAACAAAAGCAATATAAGTTGCAACTATTTAATATCTGTGTTTTAAAAAGACTGGAATTAGAGATTTGTTTGCCTGTTTTAAAAATTGTAACTTTAATTTCAACAAAGAACAATGTAACAATTTATTTGAAAGTAACCTGATTCAGTAAAACTTTAAAGAAGCTTCCCCCGCTGGGAAACACACCACCCTTCTGCTTCCCACCAAAAGGGCAGGAGCTCACATTCAGGTGTTGATTGAGAGGGAAGGGGCACTGGCTGGCTCCTGGGAATCAGACAAAGGGCTTCCTGGATTGAAAAGAATATGCAGATGCAAGTGTCAACAGAAACTCCTGCTGGAGGAAAGAGGCAGGGATTATTCTTGACCCACCAAACCTTTGGGGGCGGGACAGACAGTTATGTGCATTCTTAAAGCACAAGAAAGTATATTTTTGAAAAGGACTGACAGAGGACTGTGCAAAAATGTAAAAATTAGTAAAATACAGTATTGGTAATATGAAAATTCTGGTCACGTTTTAAAACTACTCAGAACTCTGTGCTATGTTCAGGGACAAGACTACAGAATTTGTGGTTTTGTAGCAATTGTGGTGATGCCAGAAACATGAAACTTTACATGATTATGCCCAGATGTGATGCGCACATATGTGTAAAATTGTTGATACATCTGACACTGGGTACCCAACCAAAAGCGCAAAAAACTGTAAAATTGGAACTAAAGCTCTCACTGAGTTGGTACTTGGACAAATACGTGCCCTACTAAATCTGTAATGTGAAGATGTATTATTAGCAAGTTGGTGATATTGTAAATATGATTTATGTGAAAAATAGATTTACTGTACAGAAACCAGGGGGAGGTACTCCCTGGGTTGTAAGTTGCAGCATCACTATGACATTAGATTTCTTTCTCAAATCAGGAGAGGGGAAATCCCTTAACAAATAGGATTCTTAGAGGGTCTGCTTAGTATAAATTGACCTACCCACCCCTTTGGGAAATACATAAATAGGGACTGCTTAGGACCTAGACACACAGATTCACCCATCAACTGATCTACTGGTGAAGCACTCTGCAAGAGAACCTAGATCCAAGACTCCATAACTCTGAAAGCAGAAGGCCCAATTCCAAAGCTGAACCTTTCTCAGCTTGGCCTTTAAAATCTTGAAACCTGATTTTAACCCCAGAGTTCCAAGGGGCACACTAAAATTTGAACAGCCTGGCTGTGCTGTTTCTGCTTCTTGCCAAGAACCCTTGCTAGAACCCAGAGATCAAAACTAGTAGAGCAGAGCTGTAACCAGATAGCTGTAACCCAGAACCAACCCATCAGATCCAGTCCAGAGTGCCGTGCAGTATCCAGAGTGCCGTGCTGAGTGCAGAACCGGGTGCCTGACTCCTGTCCGGTGGGCAAGCAGAATTCCAGTCCAAAACCCTTTGACCAGATCCTGACGGGCCTATTCCAAACCATAGTTGCGAGTATCTATAGCATAGAATTGTCCATAGCCAATCTCTTATCCTTAAATAATCCTACCCAACCCATTCTATTATATCCAGAACTGCATTGTAGAATGTCTTTCTTGTTTTTCTGAATCTTTCCCTCAACCATATAGTCCTTTGTTAATTGTAGTGATAAATCCATCTTTTCGCTAATTATTGCTGAAGAAAGACAAGTGTCTTGGCGGGCAAATGTCAGAGCGGAGGCACCGCTGTTCTGGTGGCTGTCCCGTTGGGTATCTTGCATCTTCATAGCCTCCCTTAGTGTAACGAAAATCCTTGTTTGTAATTCAAAAGCGCATCTTTCATTTGAAAATCTTGACTATTTTTGAGAAAAATCGACCTCTACTAAAACCTTCATAACTTCTGAACCATACATGCTAGAAATTTGTCAAAATGAAGCTAACATACTCAGCTTTCAAACGAACCTAAAACCGCATTCCAACTCCTTATAGTTTTCCTGCAATCGCGTTCCTCGCATGCTCAAAAGTTTGCAGCAAATCTGCATTTGGCTCAATTTCATCACATGTAAAATAGCTATTCTTTGCATCTGACCTCAGAATCCAAGTTTCCAATCTGCTAGTTATTCATCCATCATTGCTAGTGTTTACCTGAAGCTATCCAAAGTGGTTCCCAATCGTTTTGAAATAAATTTAGAGAATTAAATCCATTTTTCAGTGATTTTTCCCATTCATTGCAAGCCATATTCAAAAGCATTTGACCTGTTTAAAATCATTCCTATTTCTCTCTATGCTTGCTGGGGGGAATTGGGACTGAAACTATATTGGTTGAGATTGTATATTCCTGAAACCTGTTTTCTCTCTTCCATCTCTATATTGCATATTACGGGGATTGAGTAGCATCAGGGGGAAAGAGTAGCATTGCATTTGATTGAACCCATATCATGTATTATTCTGTGCTGCATTGTTTTTTCTATCCATATCAACTATTATTCTATGCTGCATTATTTTCTTATCCATACTCCTACTGATTAAAGAGAGTGTTGATTGTAACATCACCTAATGGTGATCATTGTATAAATATTAATAGTGTGATATATATATATTGTTCAAATCCATAAAAATAAATATTTTAACTTTGCAAAACAACCTGCTTCCTGGTTCACTGAGACCGGGGGGATTGAAAGAGAGGGGCGTGATATAAGGGTACATCATTCAGAAATAAAAGAACTTATAGACAAAAATATATAATTAAGGGTTTCAATTGTGCATCCCACGCTAGGCATTGACTTAGGTGTAGTGCTGGGATGAAATCATTTACACCACATGCAAAACAGTATGCCATGTCCAGAGAAGCGGATGAAGGTTTATTCGAAACCATATCCGCTTTAATGAGACAAGGCATTTTGGTGTAATCTTTTTCTCTGTGTAACACGGCTCTATACCTTGTCAGAAAATCAACGGGGGAGTCGTGGAGATTCATCTAGGACTTGAGGCCCTTACACAATATAGTTGAAGCAGAATTTCCTTTAGTTCCAAATCCTGCAACAATATTGTGCAATATCCCATCAAAAGCAAAGTATTTCACTGTTGTAGATTTAAAAAAATCATTTTTCTCAATTCCCCTTCATGAAGACTCACAAGATTTGACTTCCTTTTCATATGGAATGATTTGTCTGAAACATACAGGGGTATTGTGAGTCCCCATCAATTTTGAATAGTGTCCTTCAGTTTGACTTGGGTACTGTTCAACTTGAAAGTACCATCATTCAATATGTTGATGACCTGTTAGTGTGCAGTGAGACAGAAGAATGATGCAGAGAAGACTCTGCCAAACGTATGACTACTGGCAGAGAAAGGACACAAAGTAGATGAGGAGAAATTACAATATTGCCAAAAAGAAGTACTGTATATAGTACAGTTGATCTCACACAAAGGAAGAAAAATTACACCTGAAAGGGCAGAGGCTATTGTGAGGACCGAACAGCCAATTATTGCAGGGTCTGGGTCTTACATTACAGTACATATATTCAACCACTTTCAAAAGAACTCAAAGAGGCACAGATGACTAAAAATAAACTAATATGCACAGAAGAGATGACTGAAGGTTTTCATGAATTCAAAAAAGCGATCAGCACAGCCTCTGTGTTAGGGATTCCAAATTACAGTGAAGAAATGTACTTATTCTCTCATTCAAATTGAGAAGTTATGACAGCAGTGCTTACACAGGAAAAAACAACATGAGCACATGGTCATACACCATTGGCTTACTATAGTGGGATCTTAGATCCAGTCATGAAAGGACATTATCCTTGTGAGCAATCTTTTGCAGCGGCTTCCTTTGCAATGGAAAAAGCCTCATGCATAACCATGGGGTGTTCAGTAACATTGTTTGTAGAACATGCATTATTTCCAATTTTGGAGAAACCTAAAAGTACATTGACCACACAAAGAGCATCAGGGTATGAGGTAATTATCTCAAACCCTGCAATTAAAATTGCTAGGTTTAGCACAGTGAATCCAGCAATGTGTATAGCTGAACCAGTAGGAGAAGATGATATCCATGACTGTACAACGTATACCAAGTGGTATGATGATATTCCCCAAGTTAGAGAAAATGTTCTAGGGAGGAGGGAAGTGGTTTTCATTGATGGGTCATCCAGAATTGATCAAAAGACTGCTGTGAGACATACGGATCAGCAGTGCTAAAACTGAACTGAGAGGGTACCTTTGAGGTAATGATTAGTAGGACATTGTCCCCAAATTACTCAGCACAGGCTTCATCATTAGCCGTGCTTTTTGACGTGCTGTGAAGATATGAGGATGTAATGGTGTACTCGGACTCCACCTATGTGACGTCAACTGTACACGCAGACTTGTCACATTGGAAAAGGAGGGGTTTTCTCCATGCAGACTGCACTCCAGTGCAACTTGAAGGATTATGAGAAAAACACATTGAAGCACTACATTTCCCACAGGCTATAGCAATCATAAAATGCCCATCTGATTTAAATAGGACATATTTAATCTCTCACGGAAATGAAGCGGCAGATTTAGAGGCCAAAAAAAGCAGACTATTACCCAACCACATTTCAGAGTGAAATAAAGAATATAAAGCAGGCAACAGGGCGATGCATGCTGGTTAAGGAAGGATTTAATATGACATCTATTGTACAGTTAATTGAATTACAAAGACGAGCATTGCAGGAAAGAGTTATGGAAAAACAGGGATGTTCTCTATCCCCTACTGATGCAATTTGTAGACAGCATAACACTGGAAAGCCAGTTATGCCACTAGTACTTTTGAGGGTACCGTTGGAACAGCTTCACTACCCAGCTCATGTGACTCGAGAGATTCTAGCTGCTACTTTTGCAGAAGAATGATTTGTACCAAACCTATTTGAACATGTGGCACAGTTCATTATAAACTGTATTGTGTGCCTGAAATGTACTGCAGACACACTTTGCAATCAATTAGAGGAGTAATTCCCAGACCAAATGGACTATTCCAGCATCTACACATAGATTATGTAGATATGCTGCAGACTTGCAACTGCTATAGATACATGCTAGTTGTAGCATGTCCTTTTTCGTGATGGATTGAAGTGGGTCCATGCATGCACCCTGATGCCAAGTGCGCCGCCAAGTTGCTAGAGCAAAGTATTTCCAAGATGGGGTGTGTGCAAGGTTTTGCGATCCAATAATGAGCCACACTTCGTGAATGAGCTATTCGAAAATATGGAATGAATCTACCCATGCTGGAACCGAAACACCAATATAGTGAACTAGTCATAGAACTGAAACTTCAAATAGCAGAAATAAAGAATAATGGCGACAACCACACACTCAAGCTAAACCAAATTAAAATTAAAAGACAACATTATAAAAATTGGTTAACAGGTTTCAGAAAACAGCAAGCACAGAACAAGGGGAATTCATGCTAAGAGCAATAACACAACAAAAAACAAGAGACATGTGGATATTCCTAAACAACCAGACTCTAAATCAACCGAGTCAGTTAAACAACGGGGTAACAGAACATGCTTGGATATCCTATTACTCCAAAGTATTTGGCAGAAATGACCCAAACGTAAACAAAATTGAAAACTCATCCAGTGAGCAATGGTCTTTCGAAGTACAACATAAGGACACACAAAAGGCAATAAAAGGGCTAAAAAAAACTCATCGGCAGTCGGTCCAGACAGGCTAACAAATCTGGAATTAAAAAAGGATCCCAGAGGTTGGGCAATGTCCAAACAATCTTCAAATAAATAGAAGGATGTAAGACAATTCTAACATCGTGGACAACGAGCACCACAGTCCCAATCTTTAAAAAAGGCCAACGAGAAGACCCGTCAAATTACCGGCCAATAACATTGCTCAACGTGATCGGAAAGCTATATGCATCATTCCTACAGGAAAAACTATCAGATTGGGCGAAAGCAACAAGTATCATAGATCCAAGGCAATCAGGATTTAAGAAAAGGACAGGCACGGAACTCAATTTATTTTTACTATCCATACTGAAGCTAAAAACGCTGAAAGCAAAAGAAAAATTACATCTAGCCTTCGTAGACTTAAAACAAGCTTTCAACGGAGTTAACCGTGAAAAACTGTGGCAAAAACTAAAAAAGTGGAATTGTCTTGAAGGGTTACTACAACCGATCAGAGCACTACATAGCAACACCTCGACAAGAGAACGCATAAACAACAAAGGTGCATTGTCAGCTGTAATAAAAACAAAAAGGGTAAAGCAGGGTTGTCCATTGGCAGCAACCCTTTTGAAGATGTACATAGCTGATCTCCCAGACACATGGAAAGACACAAACCACCATCCTCCAATAATAAACAACAAGATAGCAATAATATGCTTTGCAGATGCCATAGTGCTGATAAATCAAACACAAATAGGAGTACAGCACCTATTAGGGAAACTACAAACATACATGGAGAAGAACAACCTAATAATAAACCTCAAAAAGTCAAAGATTCTAATGATAGGAGGAAACAGAAGACCAAGTGCGAAAGAATTTAAATGGAAAATTGGAGCTGAGCATCTTGAATTGGTGAAATAAATCAGGTATCTGGGTATACTCTTCCTACAAGTCAACTGCAGACGACAACTGGGAAAAAGATCTAATGACAAAAGTAAAGATGCTATGCCCACAAAGAAAAATCATAAACGGGCGCTACAGCAAATTTTCTCTGATCCTGTTGAGAGCTTTTTATGTACAGAAAGTGCAACCCATACTGACATATGGAGGAGAAGCGGGCCTCAACTTAACATGGAAACTGTGGGACAAACTAGAAAGCAGGTTTTGGAAACCGGCCCTAAATCTACCAAAATGCCTTCCTATAGCTGCTATAAGATCTGAACTAGGATTGCAATCTGTATACTCGGTCATATGTTGGAAATCAGTTGCCTTGCTAAGAAAAATAACCGAAGAAGCACCAGTAATAGGATCCAAAATCCTTGCAACAAAAGGGAAAGGAAAAGGTGGAACGTTACTAAACCTGTGGAAAGATAAATGGTGCAACTACCTAACACAGATCGATTCGAATCTGTCAGAGCTAATCGAGAATCCTGAAAAAGTAAAAGAAACTAAAAAGACATGATTGGATAAAGATGAGAGAAACTAAACCTATATACCAATCATTAGAGAATGTTGAAAATGTTCAAAGAGAAATAGACACAATGCCTGAATATCTAACGAGATTCCCAAGTAAATTCCACAGAGAAAAACATCTACAAATAAAGATGGACATATATCCGAGAAATGGGTTCCTACACAACAGGGGACGTCAAGGAGTTAACGAAGGAGTCTGCAGATTCTGTAACAACAAAGACACACTAGAAACAGTAACGCATATACTACTGGAGTGCAAAGCAATAACAAAAGACAGAGACAAAGTCCTGAGCAAGTACTTAAAACAATATACTACAAGAACAAAGGAAGACTGGTGGAGTGAATTTTTAAATGGGAAGAACACAAGACTAACTTGTGCAGGAATAAACCTGCTAGAAAAATAATGAACTCAAGAGAGGAAATAACTTCTGCTAAGTGTGAACTAGAGAGTGAATGAGGAAGTGGGACATCAATCATAACAAACTAGAGAGACCAGCGTAATGAAATGTGTAAAAAATTGTATTATATTAAACTAACTCACAATAAAGAAAGATGTGGAAGACAATAAAGAAAAAATATATATATAGTTCTGTTATTAGGTATTATACACAAGTTGGCTTCAGCTTATCAGCTGCAAGCAAATGGAATTTGTGAGAAATTAAATGACCTTTTGTAAGAGAGGATAGCAAAACAAAAAGTCACTTTAAAGAAGGGATGACTCCATTGCCTACCCCTTGCGCTATATGTGCTTCAGAACTAGCCAGACACAGATCAACGGCTGACGCCCCATTAGTTGGTGACTGGGCACCATATGAGAAGTCCTCTCACTCCCCCAACAAGGGCAAAAACAGATGTCCATAGTGCAGCGAGGGCCTTAGGCAATGAAATGCATGATTATTTGAAAACGATGACTGAAAGTGTTTCCTTTATGTCCCAACAGCTCCAGAACCAACAGGAGGGGATAAGGGAAAGCAAGAAGGATAATCACAGAATTGATTTGGAAGAGACGCTCCAGCCATTTAGCTAATATCCAGGCGACCAGGTGCTGGTGCGTAAATTCGTACTCACCTGGAGTACCCCCAGCTTTGCTGGCCCCATGAAGTGGAGGAAGTAAGCCCTACTGCCGTAAAACTACAAGGAAGAACAACATGGATAGATTTACATGACATCAAACCCTACAAAGGAGAAACCTTGACTTCTCCTGCAGCTACCCTTACTGAAGCAATTAAATAATTTCAGCGAGTGCAGATATGATACATAACCAAAAGCCAAGACAAGGGAAAGGAAGATGAAGCAAAACCTTTAGATTACGGTTTCTTAAGAACTGATGGATTTGCAGTGATCCTGGAACACCTTCCTTAGATTAAGATTAAAGAGAAAATTATACAGAAGCAGTAGAAGTCAGAAGAAAAGAAGAATACTTTATTTCTTATGCTACCTGTTGTACACACATTCTTACTTGCAGTTTTATCATATATATTACAGTCTTACTCAGCCTTGATAAGAAGACATAGAGATATTGTGACGTTTCTCGACAATCCTAAAGGTAACACTTTTGTTTTAAGATTTATATTGCTGATTATTTTGCAGTTTTTGGTATGAATTCATAAATCATCAAAAATCAACACATTTGATATACAAATTAAATATAATTGGAGAAATGGAAATGTTTCAAGAGGTAAGAACTGTAGCGCCATGAAAGAAATGTACTATACGGAGGATAATTATTGGAGCTTTTAGTGGCATTTTGATTTTAGCTGCTATCCTTATTACTTTGGCATTAACACACATTATAAGCTGTGTGATGAATAAGAAAATAAGACTTATACCATTGTCCGCATTGTCCCCCGTTAAGAGTAAACCCCCCCACTAATTTAGGATATTAAAAGACATTTTTCTCAATTAAAAAGAGATGCTGAGGAAGACAATGAAAGTATACTTAGATAAATCGGCTCATCTAGCTAATAATCTAAGGTACCAGCACATGAAAGAGGTGGGAGGGAGAACATTAGAAGAGAGTTGTTATGTCTGTTCTTTAATAACGTATGCCATGAATGTGGCAAGAACATTTATTGCAAGGGAAATGCCTTCGCACAATGCAAAATGTCTCAGTCATCTAGCAGCATGTACCACCAGAAAATGGTCAATTCTAAGATGGCGATCAAGACAGACTTTTCCATACGAAGATACCAATGTGAAGACAAAAATGGAGACTGGAATGGGGTGGACAACTTATTTATCCATGTCAAAATAAAAAGTATGAACTGCTCAGAAATTACTGAAAAATCAGGAGAGAACACGGCTTTTGGTATATGGGCGTGTAGCAACCGGTACTGGATGGAAGAAGGAATAATATCAATCCCTGCACATTTATTGAAGAAAGAAGCAATCCCCAAGGAGCAAAAGGTGAATGATGAGTGCCTGAAATCATGGGCCAAAAATGCAAAACTACTAACTGTTCAGATAGCATAGCGATCGAGTAGAGCTCTCGCTTTGGCATCTGTGCAGAGCCTGCAGACACAGATTCGAATCACGGCAGGGCCAAACTCAGCCTTTCATCCTTCTGAGGTCGATAAATGAGCACCACATACCGTGGGTAATAATTATAAGCAGCGCTCAGATGCCTGAGGATTCGTAGTGCTTATCATTATTACTAACCTGGGTTGACAACGAAGCAGGACCAGTACATATATTACAATTGAGGAACGCAACAACCTTCTTCAAGAATAATGGCAAGGTCTATGTTGGAAAGAACAAAGGTTGTGGAGAAATAATTGAAGTGGCAGGAATGAATGTATGAACTGCAGTACTAATGGATCGATATTGGGCCTATGGATTCAGGCCTACATGCAGTTCCCTAAAGATTGGGGAGGAGTGTGCTCCAATGTAAATGTACACATCCCAGTGTTAGTGAGTCCCCAAAGTGACCTCCATATTGAGGAGTTTCCAAAAATGAATGAACACCAAAGAAGAAAGAGATCATTTCATCTTTGTCGACTAAAAAGAGAGAATTATTTCTCATCAAAATCAATAAAGGCCTATGAAGACAGACATTCCTGATGAACACAAATTACTCAGCAAGACCGCCATGATAATGGCATCCATATTTATACCAGGACTTCAAGCTGCAGTAAATGCCAAGTAGTTGCAGATCACTAGGTGGGAACTGCTGCAGACAATTAACGCAACAACACAAGGATTTAATGTAATCAAAGAAGAATTGAGAGCCATCAGGCTCATGACTCTCCAGAACACGTATGTTCTGGATGTGATAACAGCAATGGAAGGAGGCATCTGTACCAAGGTTGAGCCATCTTTTTGTACGTTTTATACCATCTTGTGATGAAGAAAATGGAACCCTGAAAGAAGCAATAACGATGTGAACAACCCTGCATACAAAAATCGAAGACGAAGCTGATGAGACAGCAGGAGATAATTGGTTCTCATCTCTGTTTTCATGGATTTCATCTTGGCTAGTGGATGCTTTCAAATTACTCGGATCAATACTAGTGTTAGTGTTGCTAGAATTCTGTCTGATAAGGATCATCTTGGGGTTGTGCCAGAAAACAGCCAAAAAAGCTATTGGAATGAAGATAACGATTGACATTAAGAGTGGCACTGAAGAAAAAACGCAGACGTAAGAAAGTACTAGGGGAAACATTAAGAAGAGGTCTCTTGCACCTCCAAGAACAAGGTTTTACTATCCCCAAGACCGGAAGAGATATGTGGGACTTTGGCTTCTGTGTAGGCATGAGAAATTCATTTTCCAGGCACTGTCATTAATGGTACGATGTGACAACAAATGGAAAATGCTTTTGAGTACATGGGCATACGTGTCAGTGCCTGTCATGTGCCTATCTAAAACCAACACACAAGACACAACTATTGGCTTTGCCAATGCTTCTTTTTAACAGTGTTTCAGTACAAGGAAAAGATGCAAGGACATACAAATTGATTATGAATCAAGTGGTTATTGTCACGCTGGTTAACACATTTCTATTACATAAGGTCATTCATTTACTTACTACCTGTAAATCAATGCACAGATCTACAACCCAGAGCACAATTGCAATTATGTTCTAAACAATATCATATCATCCATTGGGCATACAAGGTAATCTCTGATCAAGCATGGTTACCCTGATCTGCCTAGGGAATAACTACCTCTCCAGTATCAACCTCGTTTGGTTAGACCTGCTCCTCTCCCCTGCAGATACGCACTGCGCCCTACGACTGGAGGAGCTCTCGAGAGCTCACAGCTCCCAGAAGGGACAAATGCGACACAATGCCACAATCCAAACCTACTTTCTCTGCAAGAAACAAAAGTGTATTTGCATCTAGTAGGGTGTTGTTTAGGTCAAACATCAACCAGAGCAGTTTAAAAATGTCCCTAATTAGCCTTCCAAATATCTTGCTGTGTTGCGAGACTGAGATCTCCAGATATTTTAAAAGGGTGACCGGAGTAGCTAGTTCATACAAAAGCTGACACTGCCCTGGCTGAGGGCATAATAGCCTGCAGCTCTACGCTGGGATGTCCACTCTTACAAAGTTCACTCTTATCAGAAAGATTCAGAATGATCCACTTGCCATTTGGGTCTGTTAAGAATTGTTGGACTGTCACACTGGCTTTTGTACGTATATATATATGATCCTGGCTACTGCCTGCCACATAGAATCACACTGGTTAGAGAAACTGGGGAAACAACTGTGAAAGTTAAATGTAGCAGTCCCTCGGTGGCCGCCAAAAATATGAAAGAATGCAGCCCTGTGATAGGAAGCTAAATTGGCCCTCTGCCTGCAATTCCCCAACAACCTGATAGTCTGCCTCCTTACAATGTCACACCTTGAGATGAGTCCCGAAGCACAGAAGACACAGAGCCAAACAAGAATGTTGAGAAAACTCTGCTGGGACCTGTTTCCTCCAAGAGCTGGTTTCATGGCAGGATTTATGTACAGTATCACAATTCCTTCTATTTCACCGTGCAGGTGACGCTGCGTTCCATGACCTCAATAATCCACCTTCTCCTAGGAAAAGCCTTGTTGTTCAGTCCTTGAGTGCAACTGTCACAAAGCGGTGCAAGTGCCAGACCCCAGTGTTTACTATCGGAAGAACTAAGCAGCAAACCAAAAAAAACAATAAGTAACATTGGGACGCTATTGAGTCTCAGCAGGAAAGGGTTGGCTTCTCCTATTACCAGAGCAGCATTTTCAATACATTTCCAGCAGATCTTTTTCTATTCTAGAACAGCAGCATTAGCTCTGGCTCCACAGCAGTCCTTTTCACTTGAAGATCCACTTTTTTACCTATCACACTCACTGCTGGACTGCCAGAACATATGACCTACCATCTTTGTCCTCTCATTATGCAAGTACCCAAGACTGACGATTACCAGTTGTGAATTGCCAAAAATACAAGTCCTATCTATACCATTGGGCTCTATAGAGAAGCTGGTCAATCTCTCCCATTAGTTCCTAGGAGAAACTAAATTTTGTTTGACCCAATGCAAGCCATAAGGTAGCACTGGGCATGAACTGTCAACCATAGTAACCTAAGGTCGCAGTTGACCTTTTGACTCCAAGGGAAAGCTAAGCCCTAAAGAATGCTCTTAGCCACTGTATGAACCCAAATTACTTAACTGTAGCCTGTATCAACTAATGTTCTTACCCTTTTCAAGATAAAATGTATATTTGTATAATTACCTTCATGGATATTCCTTTATTTGAAGTAATGTTGTACACCCCTGTATTCTTACCACTAGGTAAACCACGGGAAGCTTGCCCAGATCTGGGTGGGTGCCCCCAAACCCAGGATGCAGGTTTCAGAGAATCCTCCTGACAGTTGCATCTTTGCCATAATTACCTTAAAAAGTGATGATTTTGTGCTGAATGATCATCCATAATGCTGTTGTTGTAATAGCAACGTTAATGAAAAAGGGGCTTGGGGTTGGTTTTCAGGATGGACATTGGCCGCAAAGGCACTCACCTGTAATTGTATCCTGATGAGGCTTTGTTGTTTCGTGGGTCAAGCCGTCGGAAGGAGTACTGTGGCTTACACTCAGAGGGGTCCAAATCCAGGTTGCAGTTCCAGTTTATAATGGCTCCAATGACCCCTCCCTAGAGAAAGTAGTACAAAAAGGGTTAATGGAAACCAGGAGCATCGGCAGAGACGGCTCAGGAAGGGTGAAGGTCAGTGAGAACAATGGAAGAGGAAGGGGAAGGTTTTTGGAGAGGCACACAGGGCTGTTATCTTGAGGCTCTTGGGCTCTTGTTCCAACAAAGGGAAAGCAACCGTCCAGCCGCGTCCATCAAATTCATTTGGCGAAGTTCATGTAACTGTCTGGCGTAGTTGCTTGCCCGGGCGCTCTGAAGGACTTTGGACCCCCTGATGAAGAATATATGATAAAGAGTAATATTGCAAAACAAAGGGAAGAAGGAAAAAGAGGAGTAAGAAGCTGTGTGAAATGTGGGTTGGTTAAGATGAAATGGCAGCGGAAAGAAAGAGTGATAGAAAAAAATAGGAGCGAGGAGAAAAAGAGCACATAGGACATGGTCGGGTAAGGAGAGAAAGTTGAGAATATTGGCTGAGCGATAATAGAAATAGCGATGGGAAGAAAAAGCAGGATGAGAATAACTGAATGAGGGAGACATGTGTTTCCTGGGAGAGAGAGTAGGTATGGTTAGGAGAGAGATGATTTAAAATAGGGAAAGGGATATAAGAAGGATCCTGAAATGGAGATCAAAGATAAGTGAAAGGGGGGAGTGAAACGGAGAGATATCGCAAGAAGAGATTGGTAAAAGAACAAAGGAAAGAAAAGAAAGGCACCTGAAGGGGGGAGCGGGTACAGATGGAGATTCAAGACGATGGGGTGAAAATAGAAGCAAAGGGAATGTAATGGTGTAAGAAACAATGGAGGTCATGAGAAGGGAGACGCAAGTGGGGGCGGACTACAGCGAGGATATGCTTGAGAAAGAGACACTGAGTAGATAAGTGGGAGATAGCATAGTAAGAAGAATGTTAGTAAAAGTATCACGAAGTGGATGACTGACAGCTAGCTCTGGCATGTTAAGCAGAGGTCATTTGTATTTGGGGATTTAAATTGCACGAACCTGCCAGAAGGCATCCAGTTATTTTATAGCTGAGTATTCACTGCACATATGGTTCAGTGCAGAATAATCAAAGAAAGAGCGAGAGTATTACAGATTAAGTTAAAAAAAATATGGTTGCTTGGGGAAGGGGACATTGATTTAACAGAGGTGGGGGTGGGATGGGGTATTAACGGGAGCTGTAGGGTAGGGGTGTCACGGTATTAGTTTTATGACGGTACGATAACCTTCTTGCCAAATGACGGTATAGCATGGTTATCGCGGTATAGCAGGTGGAGTTAACTAATTTTAACAAATATTTTCTAAAAGGTCATAAATTGACAGATTTATCATCACAAACAAAACCAGGCACCCAGGGCCAGAATTGGGCTTTTCAACATACTTTCCACTGAAATGCCTTGCTTCCACCAAACACAAACACATGTGTGGAGAGGAGGGGTGGGGCTGCTGCAACTGGCAAAGCAAACTGAATAGCTTTTCTTAAGTGGTCATTTAGGCTTTATGCTCCCCCACTGGCTACTGGTGAAGATGAACATGTTGCCATCTTGATAACCTGCATGCCACCGATCAATGGAGGCTGATGGTAGTATACGCTTGTGCGCATATACACACACAGACACACACACACACACAGACGCACTCTCTTTACGTTACAGCCTTTAGTTTACTTGCGGGCCAAAAGGTGTTCAGTACTCACGGACATGTTACCCTTTGGTATGGCAGCAGGGAATACCCACAGAGATGAGTGAGTTTTGCAGTGTGACTTATTATATGTAAATTCAATGATAGAACCAGGGAAATCCCCCATTGCCATATGTTTAGAGAACATTATCCATTATAAATATATAAACCCCAAAGCCGCCAACCCAAAGTAAACCCTTTTCCTTCTTGGCACTGTATCTATTCTTCCTATTGCTAACATATTGATTTTGTGTCAGGCACGTGTGGTTTATGGAATGGCATTAAAAACTGCTCCAACTGAAACTACTTGGCAGACGGCATATCCAACAGTGCAAGACCAAGACTGCGCAGCACTTGCTTACTGCAGCCTTTCCAAATCAGATTGAAAAGCACACTTTACAGTATGAACGGTATAACGGTATAAACAATGTGACGGTTATTACTGTTCAATTAAGTGGTTCACGGTATCTTTAACGGTATACCGTTATACCGTTACATCCCTACTGTAGGGGTGTCCCCCAATTCTGCAGTTAAAACTGTGCAGTAAAAAAGTCCATGGTAAACAAATGGGCGGTTAAAATACATGGAACCAGCTAGGAAGCAGCAGAGTGCTGTACAAATCGTACAGGATAACACTGGGGGTGGGGGGGTTACAATATAGTGCATGGGGTGTTCTGCCCATGAGGATGGTATGTGATGCGGGAACGCATAGAGCTTAGGTGGCACCCAGGTGGCTTTCTTAGTGCATCCTCTCTCGAGATCCCTATGGATAAGTGTAATGCTCCCTTGTGATGGGACCCACTGATATCCTGTAGCATCTGGAAACACTGAAAAGGGGAGGGAGGGATAGTACCCACACATTTGCTCTCTATGAGGTAGTAGGAATCTCTCAGTGTCGGTCAAGCAATCAATTTTGGGAGTACTTTAGTGGTACCCTCATTTGAGCTCCACTAACCCTTGGGGTGCATTATAAAGGTTTTCAAGGCTCTGTACCTCTACTGAAGAATGACAGTGCAATAAAAATTCCTTCCAATTTCATGTTCGAAAACATATATCAATCAGAAGAGAGAACATAAGTATAGGACGTGGAAATGCAGACTTATCACTGAATGATTATAAGATGTCCATAGTTTGGCCTCTTCTACTCTTTGCCCAGGCAGTGGTATTTTAGTCTCTTATTGATAGTGGCATCTAATCTCTCTGAGTTGCATGGTACCAAGGTTCCCTTGTACTTGGTTGTTTCTCAATATATTAAACTGATTTCTCCTAATCAATTTACAAGCTTTTAGAGTTTTAGTTTGCTATTCCAGTCAATCAATGGTAAGAGGATTAAGGGGCTGATTCATGGAATTGTTTGTGCCGAAAAACAGTGATTTGTGCGCCATTCTGCCCGCAAATCCCTGTTTAACAAATGCAGATTTGCGGGCAGAATGGCACACAAAACCCTGTTTTCGGCGCAAATAATTCCATGAATCAGCCCCTTAATGTTTTCACAATTTCACTGCCTTTGTTCTTCCATTTATCAATGTTAGGAGATTTTTTGGGTTTCCTTCAGTTTCCCCTGCATATTGCAGGAATCTACAACTGGTGGCACACTGTGTCATTTGAACTACAATTCCGATGATCCTTTACCATTGTCTATGCTGGTTAGGGCTGGTGGGAGTTTTAGCTCAAAACATCTGGCGACCCAAAGTATGCAGACCCCTGGCCTAGTTTATCAGTTTTCAGTAGTATTTATCACTCTGAGGTTTTCTTCTTTTCCTCTGCTTCAAGCCTATCCTCATAAGGAATTTTAAGGTTTGCTTAGATTTTTTCACATTGCGAATTTATTGTAAGTGTTTTAAATGTCCTTGGGTTTGTTCTACTAACCTAACAATGTCACGCCGTTTTACGATTTCCTTGGAGTTTCTCCCCCAGTTGTTAATGGTACTCTGGTTTAGGGGCTTTGTGCGGTCTTTCTCTGTGTCTATCAATTTGAAATTAATTTTATGAATTCAATGATACCCTACTCCCAACTCTATCAAATATAAGTGTCTTAGGGCCTGATTTACAAATGCGTTTTACAATGGCGCAATTCCATTGAAAAACGCTTTGTAAATCAGGCCCTTTGAGTTTCCTGTGCTTGCTCTACCATTATATCATGTCAAGTGCTGCTAGTATTTTATTGGGTTTGCTACCTGTCCAATAATTCGGTTTTCATTTGTTTTATGGCTTCCTTGGGATTGACTCACACATTAGAATGTTGGGTGTTTCTAATGTTCCTTTGGTTTACTTTTGCAGTGTACCATGTAGGCGTCTTCCTTCCTTAAGCTTGCTCTCATTGGCATCAGTGCTAAATTGTTTTAGGGTCACATAAGTATTTCTATTCCGGTCAAGGGCAAGTGATTTTTAAAATTTCCTTGCGATTGCTCTTCCGGTGTCAGGATCGTGCTAGTCCAATGTTCTGTACTTTTTCACTTGCAGTACTAGACAACTAGCCACAGTGAATTACTAACTAGTGCACAGGGATAAATAAATTGGCAGCAGTGAGACCATTAAAGCATCAGACAGAAAATCTCCTCTTTACATCCATCCTTTGGTCACCCCACAAACCACTGCACCAGTAGAGTACCAACAAGACCCGGTAGCAGCAGCACGCTGCAGAGTTCAAACAAACTTCCTTCCTGATCACCTTCCTTTCATACAACTAGGCGATCGATCGCCTGACATTAAGAGTGTATGCAGGAGATGTTGGCTTGGAGAACATCCCACCCAGTGTAATGCTAAAAGTTAAATAGTATATACTTTGGCAAGAATCCTAAAACAGCACACCCACCTGCAAAGCCAAACCACCACCGTAAGTGACAATCTCCAAGAACCTCACACCTGTAAACCACAATAACATGATGAGCAGTATGGCAGGTGGACACAAAGGGAGGGGTCCTCTAAAACCCTGACACCCATACACATGCTGCAAACCACAACCAGGCCACCTCTGATTCAATGAGCTGCCATGAAGTTCCCAGAGCAGGACATCATGTCTAGTTAGTTAAATTATGTTAGGGATTCCTAGGCTTTTCTTTTAGGGTACATGACTGTTGTATGATTTTAAATGTTCCTGCGTTTGTCTCTCCTGCTCTGTCAAATTTAAGTATTTGTAGTGGTTTATTTAGTTCACTCTCCTAGCCCATCAATAAGAAGGGATTTTTTTGTGTTCATTTCTACACTCCTATGTACGATAGTTTTAAAGTTCTGTGCATTTGGTTTCCGAGTCTAAAATGTTAAGTGTGTTATGTCGTGTTACGTTATTTTCATGTTTCCTTATTTTTTCACTTCTTGCCTATTAGTGCTAAAAGGGTTTTCATGTTTTTATTTGCTTTCAAGTTCTATTCCCTTTTGTGTTTTATGGCTGCTTTAGGTTTTTCTCTTATTATTGATGTTCACATTCTTTAAAGTGTCACTGGGTTAATTCTTCTAGTCTATCATGTTACATGCCTAGGTTTTGGCCTCCTAGTTTATCGTATTTAGGGATTTTAAGGTTTCCTTAATGTATGTCTCCAACTCTATCCTGTGGTTGCTCCTTTTTTCTATACCTTTTGAGTTTTATTTATCATAGTGTGTCTAATGTAAATGGTTTGGGGTTTATTCTGTCCTCCCTGGTTATCAGTGGTAGGTAACTTTGATGGTTTTCTTGGGTTTATCTCCCAGTTTTCAATGTTAAGTGGTGTAGAGGTTCGTTTGGTTGCTTTCCCAGTCAATCATGTTCAGTGTTTACAGGATTTGTGTGTTTGGTTTACCCTCCAGTTTACCGTACTAAGTGATTTAAGAGACTATGGATGCTTACATAATTCGATAGTTAGGTGTTTTAAAAGTTTCCTTGGTTTCCCCTCTTTCAAGGACAGATGTTCCTTCAGTTTCCCCTAGCACTTTATCGATATTGGTTGTTTTTCGGCATTTCTTGTGTTTACTCTCTCAGTATACCCAGATCACACTGGGAGAGAGAACCCAAAGAAATTGTAAAACCTTGAAAAAAATAATAGTTTGATGGAAAAACACTCCCTCTGGTTTGTGACGTTGACGTGTTCAGTGGTGAATATCCCAGTCTCTTCGTGCTGCAGTATTTCTGGTAGTGTTACGCGTTTGCTTACCTTGTTGGCCAGTTCAGTGAAGTTCTCTCCCGCCTGCTCAACGATGAAGCCTAGCTTGAAGATGGGGCAGTAGAGGTCAGTGATGGGGTCGAAGAGGCAGTTTCTAAGCTGATGACCATGGTGCTCTTGAACATTCCCCCTGCAGACACAGAGCAAGCCACAGTGTTAATCCTATAAATATACATTCATGCACACAAAACACACACACACACACACACACACACATTTTCATGGAACATATATAGATTGACAGCATACACACAGTAACATCATTATTTTTCAAACATATTCATTGTTGGAATGCAATGCCGTGGAGCGGCTGGTCCCATGGTTTGGAAAAGGGGATAGGAGGGAAGAGGTACTATTTGACCTCTGTAACTCAAAACCATTGTGACCATGACTGAAGGGAAATGAGATGGTGGTCACAGCACAGTTCCAGTGAATAAAAAAAAACAAACATGATTGCCATGTATTGGCTCCACATTTCATCATTTCAGTAGTTAGATGCAACTGGGTCTGGAAAGTGAACTTTCCTTGGGCAACCAACGCAGGATTTAAGCCCATTGGCCGGTAGCGTGGAGTCGTCATCAGTGCTACTGAAGGCCTCTACATCCAAAGAATGGACTATCACCCATGATCATTACCTTCACTCAAACACTCCCACTTGGTTAAATCTACAGTCTTTGCATATGTATTCACACACTCACACACATAACAGTGAACAGCATCCACCATTACACCTCCCTCTCTCGTGCACGCAAACATCCACATTTTCATCCATATTGACAACACAAGCCTATGAATACATGCAACACACCTCCTCCCGAGTTTACTTGGGTTCATTTAAGTTTAGCAAAACACAAGTCCGTTTCTTTTTAAATCAGCAGCGCAGCATTTAGGGCCCTGTTTGGAGCATGGCTGTAACAGTAAACACCTGGCATCAAAGTGACATTGACCTCTTCCTAATTATGAGTTGGGAACACAGGGGATATTTACTGCATAGGGTGCATTGAAAGTATTAGATCTGGCAAAAAAAAACACAGTTAACCCATGCAGTCAATGTCCCATATGAACCCATCTCATAATTAGGTGGTACTTTGGGAACAAGTGCTATTTAAGGTCATGTTTCCAGGGGTCTTCTTTCAACGGTGCACGTCTTCGCTACCAGTGTACCGCTCCTGCCTACACACCTTATCTGATGTACATGGCGCTGCTGCCAGAGATGCTTCCTGCCCCCTTCATGCTTATCTGCCTGCCATGCCCCTCCTTATCCTAATTTTCAGCCTTTTTCCACCTGTACCACTTCCTTTTTCGGCACTCCTGGCTCCATGCATGCTGCTCTTTGTGTGGGGGTGTCTTCCATCCCACACTCCTGGGTGGTTCCATTACATGGGACACCCCCGTGACCACTCTTTTTTTCTTGTATGTTGGAATGGGGGGCCCCCCTGCGAATCTCATCCTTGTCCCCTCCCGGGAAGGTTCTTCTGCCTCACCCCAGCCCTGAGAGATGGGGACCCCCTCCCTTGGAAAGTATTGGTCCCATATGAAGAATGTGATCTTGCAATATCACTTTATGCCTAACATTTATACCCAACATCACATGTACACATTTGTAAAAACAAAAAGCGTATAAAACGAGCATTTCCAGAATTAATAAGCACTCTAACAATATAGCGTTAAGAATCTGTTCCAAGAGCTGCAACGGGTGGTAACGGCCCGTGGCCCGAGTTAAAGGCCCGAATGAAACAAGGACGTTTCACAAGGGCCCTGGGGCGTTACCACCCATTCTCGTCCTTGGAACGGGTGTTTAACAATATAAGCACCCGTCCCAGGGGCTGGGACAGTGCTTGCAGAAAAGCATTTTCTTTCCGAGAACGGGTGCCTCACAGCGTCCACGTTCAGAGAAAGAAAATACTATACAAAGATGTCTGCCATGGAATCGGAAGGCGGGACTCTGTACGGAGCCCCTCTTCCCTTTCCATGGCAGCCAAACGGAGCATGGAAAGAAGCTGCAGGAGCAAACAGGTAATTCGAGTTTGTGGGGTGGCGGTCCAAATGACTGCAGCATTGGTGGAGGAAGATGGCTGTCTGGGGAGCCGGCGATCAGGCAGCTTGGATAACAGGCTAAATCGGGAGTATGAGCCCATGTTTCTAGCCTCCTTATTTAACGGCTCCCACCCACAGGGTACTAATATGGCATTAGTAACCTGTTCCACAGGCTTTACCTGCGGTAACGACCCGGCAGCCTGAGTCAAAGGCCCGCGTGAAGTGTGGGCGTTTAACGAGGGTATCAGGACGTTACCCCAGGTTTGGCCTGTGGAACGGGTCACTAATGCCATTAGCATCCCGGGTTGCCAATCCAGTAACCCGGCCTGCTGATAGCAGGGTCTTTTCTATGAATGAAAGGGACACCTTGCAGCGTCCCGTTCATTCACAGAAAATATTCTTCCAAGATGGTTGCCCCAGAAATGGAAGGCAGAACTCCTTACGAATCCCCTCTTCCATTTCTGTGGCAGCCAGCAAAGGTTAATAGAGAGAAGCTGCGGCATCAGTGGGTGTTGCCGCCGCTACAATCAGGTAAGTAGGGCTGGGGAGGTGGGTTGAGGATATTAAAAAAATAGAAGGGAAGGGAGGGTGGGGAGAAGGTTGTGGCTCAGGGTGGGGGCAGCAGCCTGCGGTTTCCATGGAACTTGGGCTGAGATTAGCAGTGTCAGCCCACGATCCAAAGAACCTGATTGGCTGTGCCCCCTGCCCTGGGTGCTAATCGGTCTTATACGAAAATAGATTAATGTTAACAGAAGAACGTATCTGGATGAGGTGAGAAAACCAAGTAGTCTAGGGGCAGGTGGCCAGGTAATGGAAAAACAAGGGGTCCAAAATAGAACAGGCTTACCAGCATCGTACAGGCTTAAGGAAATGAGGTCCTACTAATACCAATCCTTAGAATAGATTAATTTCATATGAAGCTTGACCATTTCAGTTCACAGTTCACAGGTTCCAATCCAAATCCTGATATGTAAATCAAAACAAATGTATGTAAACAAGATTCAAGGAAAAGAAAGTCACAAGTCCCAGAATCCAACAAAAGAAAATACTAAGAATCCAAGAGAGCAGCCCAAAGGAGAACTCTGAGATCAATATACAGTTCCCAAAGTAATCCAATAAGCACGAGGAGGCGGGCTGTCCGTGAGAAAAGCCTAAGGTTCAGTACATTGGAGCACAATCGGAAAACACAAATAAAAGGGAAGGGGAACACTGGTACAGTTGTATGGAGAGCAAGCAGAAAAGTAGCAAAAGGGAGAAGATTGGAGGGGAACAAAGCATATCAAGAAACTCCATACCAAGAGAGGGATCCCATACAAAGTTCCATTGAGGAGCGCTGCAGAGCAGTTTCCCTTCATCATAATGAGTCTGAGTGTAGGTCATGTGCTTAAGCGTTGCTGGGAACTGAAGATGATAGGTGTGGGCAACAAGATACGAGGGCTGGATTCCGAACCTCCATTCTTGTCACGGGTACTCGTACTCTGTGAGGCATGATGCCCAAGAAATTACAAGGCCTATGTTTTCTGACAATTTTGGCAGCTAATTTACATATTTACATATAGTATATTGCTATTCTTCAAAGTGCCACTGATGAGTTTGTCAATATCTTTTTTAAATAAATGATGTGTGAGATCACTCCCTCACACCTAAACTTGTGAAGTAACTGTATGCTGGCTACAAACATAATTGACACTTAAACCTAGGTTACGCTGGTAATTAAACTTGGTCATGCCAAGGAAAGTACATTATTACAAAATATATATTTACTAATGTACTCCCCAAAAAGAGGATATTAAGGAACAACATTTTAGAAGGATAAATATTAAAGTGTATAAGCCCACTTCAACTAAGTCATCGACTAATTGAGATACATGGTCCTGTAGGTCCGACCGACTAGAATCTATTCCAAAAAAGGAGACACACAGGGTCTCATTATGACTATGGTGATGCAGTAAAAAAGTGTTGGTAATTGAATTACTGACAATTTTACCACACCGCCATATTATGAGTTTGGAGGGAAAGTGGAGGAATAACCTGTCACTTAGCTGGAGGGGTTTCCTCCACTTTACCTCTTAAATAGTGAACATTTGCTGCCTTTGAATTTATCACTGATGAGCATTTCTCCAAAACCTCAAAAGGGTCCTACAGGACTCCATGAATGGGTACTAACATCACCTCACCAATGTTCAAAATTGGGTGAATTTACCACAAATATGAGCCACAGCAAAGGTGACATAAGAGTAATGAGGCCCACAATCTCAAAACATGATTACACTACCCAGGCAGCCAACAAAAATATAAATCTACTATATGTCATACCACAAATGACACGCAGGACAGTAAATTAATCTATCTATGCCAAGTTAACAGTTGTTACAAGAAGTGAGTAATCTTAAATAGGTTGCTGCTTAAAGTCCTACTCCCAAAATCAAATGGCTGAATTAATGACTGAATGATTTTCGCCTTAGTATATGGATTTTACAGCTGAATCATAAGACGGAACACAGATGACTCCCAGAAACTACTCAAGGATAATTGAAGGCTGTCAGTGCTGGCTTCACAAAAACTACTCTTGGGTGATCCTAAAAGAGTATTGACCCGTATCTCCTGAACACTATTTGTTGCCGACTTTGAGACATTACTTGAGGTTGACTCCATGGGACAACCGGGGCTGACTGCAGCAGATATGTTAGGTACTCAAAACACAATTAATGACACAGTTCAGATCTGACTCCAGGAAACCACTCCGGGCCTACTGCAGGAGATAGCCCTTCACTGACTTCAGCATCTTAGGAACTTGTTTATGTTAGTTACTCAGGGCTGAATCTTGCACAAAACTCAGCACACGACTTAGAGCTGACTCAAGGTGACTACTGACTACTCTAGGATATCTACTCAGGTCTAATCAGGGGTGCAAGCCAGGACTGACTCCGGGAAATAACCGATGATGACTCAGGAAGGCTAAACAGGGCTGACTCTTCAAGACTAATTAACATTGATTTCAAAAGATCACACCAGGATGACTTTAAGAGACTACTTAGGAACGACATCATAAGAACACTCATGGTTGACTCCATACAACTACTTATCATTGAACACTACACAGGCCTGACTGCAAGAAGCTACTTGGGGTGCACTATGAATAATGTTCACCGTTGACCATGGGAGAATGCTTAAACATCTCTCCAGATCACTATGGCAGGCTTACGTTGGAATGCTATTCTGGTTTGACTCTGGAAGGGTCTACTCAACAATGATCTCAGAAGGATAATTAGTACTCTCTGTGAACACTCCTCAAGTATAACTAAACAGAACTACCATGCACTGCCTCTAGGATCTCACTCAGTCCTGACTGCTGAAGGCATCTCAGGGATGGGTCAGGGTGGCCACTTATGGCTGATTACATCCTGGAGGCTACTTTATAATGACACATTGATGAATCTTGAAGAGGGATTTACTCTAGGAGCCTACTGAGAGCTGCATCTGGGAGAATACACAACGCTCATGCAAATAAACTCCAGTTGCCCTCATAACAAGTATAGCCGTGATGTTAAAAATGGGCTTTGCCAAAGAAATGTTGCTTGGGGTAATTACCATCATATTGTGAGTTAAAATAACTCATAATTTACCTCCAGGTTTTTCCTCTGTCCAAAGGGTGGGTGTATATACTTTAAAACCTCCCCAGAAGTTTTTAAAACTTTCTTTTTCTGTACTGAAGGAAATCACAAGCAGCAAACATGTTTTAGTATGGGGACAACAAAAGAGGTGAAAAGGTGGATCACTCAAATGCCCATCTTCTCACCACCTTGGAAATGTAATGAACAACAAAGTCACAATTTGACATTTTGTGCATTAAATATTCATACAGCATTGATATTATCTGCTATTGTATGAAATTAATTTCAGTCCTCGAAATAAGGGTGGAAATGGATGAAACAAATTAGAAAAATAATACTTGTGGATTTCCATAAATAGTGCATGTTGTATTTCTGAAAATCTCCAACCGTCAATGTCAAACCTGGTGGATTTCTCATAATTAGGCACAGAAATACCACTTGCAGTATCAGTATTTAGTGCATGTGGTACTGACTCAGAAATCTACCAAACTAAAGATGAGGGCGAATGTTCGGACTCTTCAAGAATACTCAGGATTGAGTCTGCAAGATTACTCTGGGCTGATTCTACTTCTGTCATACTCACACCCCATGGAAACCAATCCTGCAAAAGACTGCCCTTTTTGGCCATCCTGGAAGGGCCTCCTAAAGGTAGTATGTTGTTCTCTCAGGGTACTCACCACTGAATCCACGTTTGTGCCATTCCACCACCATGCCTCACTCTTTCCCTGCCTGTAGCAAACATGCACACTGCCCTCTTAGCCACTCCTGCGCTGCTGGTATTTTTATTCTCCTCAGGGATTTATGCCTTGAGATCCTCTCCACAATGTTCTCTTGATGCAACCTGCCCCCTTTCCCCACCAAAACTCATTTCCCCTGTAACCCCACCAACTCTTACCGGCTACCCAGTTGGCACCAGTCTCCCCCCTTCTGGGTTCCACATCTTCAAGTTGTGTGGGACAGGTTTCCTCCATCATTAATGGAAGTCTATTGACAGCAGTCTTTTTCATGTGCGGTCAAAGACACATGGCCAAAAGACCTGATACCCTAATTCTGAGGCATTATTCAGGGCTGCCTCAAGGCACATCTCAAAGGTACCTCTGGGAGATTATTCAGGTCTGAGTTAATGATACTTCTTAGCTCTGACTCTGGGGTATTATGATCACCCCAGATCATTGTTCAGAGGTGATTCTGCGAGATTAGTCAGAATTAACTCGGAAAGGCGGTAATTCAGTACTTAGTGCCGAATCTTGAGGGAAAGCCAGGCATGACTTTTGGACACTAGTCAGGCTGAATTTAGAAGAAACTCTGGGTTGATTACTGGAAACTACTCAGAACTGATGCAAGGAAGGTATTCCGGACGGCGTTAGGGAAGCTTTTCAGGACTGGACTAGCAATGCTACTCAAAGTTTCTTTGAGGAGCCATTTCTTCAACGGAATTCAGGATACTATCCACAGCCTATATTAGGACCTTTCCTAGGGCTCACCGTTGTAGGCTTCTCCAGGCTCCCTATGAGAGACTACCTGTTTCTCTGAGACAAGACTGGATGGATTCTGGGCCACTAATAAAGCCTGACTGCAAGAGACTACTCATGGCTGACTACAGGAAACCTCTTCATACCATATCCGATTGACTTCCAAGGGACTTCTCTAGGAGGCTTCTAAAGGATGTCTCTAGGACACTTCCGCTGGTAGATTTAGGAAAACTATTGAGGGCTGCCTCCAGTGCTATTTAAGTTGCAGTGATATTTAGGTTGCTTCCAACAGTCCACAGAGGACTGATTTGTGTCGATTACTCATAACTGACCCCAGGAAATTAGTGAACGCTGGCTTATCAACCTACTTACAGGTGACTCCAGGACGCTCTGCAAGGTTGACTAAATGAATGCACCTAGAGCTAGCTTGGAGAGTGAAATCAGAGCTGACTTTTATATGGTAACCAGGGTTGTCTCAGGCAAGCTATACATTGCTGATTCTGTCATGGGGGCTACTCAGTGGGTTTCATGTGGCTTATTTTGTGAGTGCATTCAAGCCAGATTCTGGTGAGACCACTCAATACTGACCCTGACAGAATTCTGAGGGCTGACTTCATTAATTATTCAGGGCTGATTCTATGATGCCCCTTTGTGTTACATCTGGGAAACTACTCGATACAAGGGACTTGTGAGAGATCTCACCAGGATGTAACTTTCAGACAGTATTCAAGACTCACTCCTCTGGGGGAGGTTACGTGGGACTAAAACCAGAAGGTTCCCTCCTTGGAACTGTCACCAGGAACTTATACTGGACTGAAACACTTTTGGCTCATTCTGTGCAGGTGTCTACTTAGGCCGGATCCACCACTGACACTTGTTGCTGGGGGATATCACTCAGCACTGACTACAGAAGATTATTCAGAGCTGGCTTTGGCAGAGTACTGAGATATTAGGCAGACTACTCAGAGCTGATTGCAGGACACTACTGGTGGCTAACTCCAGGAAACCAACAAACACCACCAATGTTACAGTGGGTTCAAAAAATGCATGAAAAAATTCCTTCTCCGAGAAATGTGAGAGAAGAATTGGCCATTTCAATGTCATGTCACAGCGCCGCCCATTTTTTTAAAAACTTACCTTGACATTGATGGTGATTGCTAACATACCTCAATGCTCCAATCACACACAAGAATGTCAGACTGTCCCACACCGATGATCATTAGGTGGTTTCTGCATACTTAATAGCTGTCTGCTTTGGGTTGATAAAGCTTTGTATAAAATAGTGTTGCCCCTATAAGATAAAGGCAATTTTGTGCAGCACAATTGCAGCTTTTCAGCTACTTTGCATACCTACAATAGATGGCTCAGTGGCTCTGAAATGGAGGTGCTCTTCCATTGGTGGCTAGTGAGTGGTGATTTAGCATGTGTGGCTTGTCACTTGAAATGGCTTATTACAGCAAACCATCAAGGAATTACTCTTAGAGCGTACTCGCACCTGAATCTTAGAGACTATTCACAGCCCACTTAAATAAACATCTCAGTGCTCACTTTTTGAGACTATTTAGCATGTTGACAATAATGTGTCAAATGGCAAAAGACTGAGGTAGGCCAGCATATGGCATTGTAAAAACCATGGGTATAAATACCTCAAAGAGAGTTGCATTTGCTTAATCTTAGCCAAGGCTGAGGTTGTAATGTTCAGAATAGTGATTCCCAGACCAATCCCACTTGGTTGACCTTCAAGTTTAGGAACAACCCTACCATATGCAAGTAATTTTAGAACCTGGGAGATTTGATGATGATCTCAAATTCACTCCTAAAGTCAACTTTGTGGACAAGAATATTTTCATGAACATAGAGAGCAGGCCTTCGGGAACCATGAAGGAAGCGTACCCAAGTCAGGAAGGGAAGGAGGTCAGGATTGGAAAAATATCCAAAACCCCCTTACAATCTCCGCATCGGTATTATGGATAGTCTTGAGAGTGCAGAAAGGGTCAAGAGGGAAGCTCTTCAAGGCAGAAGGACTGTATAAAAAAGGGCAAACAGGGACATAGGTTATAACAGGCGTCAGTTTCCTCTCCTATACCTTTACATCTCCAGATGTGTGAATAATCACCTGTCTCGTAGGTCAATTCACTAGGAGAGGAGACCACACAATACTGTAGCCACAATAATGTGCAACGAACTTTGCAGAGTTTATGAACCAGCGGAGATGAAAGGGTTTGCAATCCAGAGACATAGAAAACAATCCAAATGCCAGATTTCTGGTGTAGAAAAAATGAACTGAAAAAAGGATGCAGATTCCTGGTAGCCAGCTACGGCTTAGTAACATTAAGTCTGAATATGAAAAATCAAAGCGGCTGGGGTACCGGCGTTAACATCAATGGGAATAAATCACTAATTACTTAACCTGGCGTGTCGCAGGTCCAACGGGAAGTGCAGTGTGAAATCCTGGCACACTTCGGTTCTTTCTCGGGGTTGGAAACCGTCCTTGAGATAAGCAGTGGTCCTCCATTGTGAATACAATATTAGACGCATTCATTTGAAAGCTGAAGACATAAATAGGTGTTCCTATGGCCATTTCCATTTTGGAAAATGGAACAGACCGGAAATAGACAGACCGCCATTAATAGGTGGCAACAAGCGTCTGTTAGTGAGTCTAGGGTAAGTGACAGTTTGCTTAAACCTGACAGAATGCCCCTTTCTAAGCCCTCCCTTAATGGCTTTCTCTTGAGGTTTACTTGGGTTGTGTAAGTGGAATTGTTTGACCAAACGAGCCGAAAAGATGTTTTTGGCCAAGACCCAGGTTCTTTCTTCAGGACCGTACACTACCCAGTCAATCAGATACTGTATAGTGTTTCTCCAGATACGAGAGTGAACGATTCTCTTGACCTCGTACTCATCCTGTGGACCCACAGCTGGGGCTCAAGTTAGATGTTGATCACCATACCGATGTGGCTGGTTTGAGTAAAGATACATGAAACACTGGATGTATACGATAGCTTGGAGGCAAGTGCAGTCTCATTACAACAGGATTGATGATCTTGGAGATCTAGAAAGGTCCCAAACCCAGGGCTTGAATATTTGAGGACATTTGGGGAGGTTGAGATGGCCAGTGGCTAGCCAAACGCTGCCAATCGCCTTACAGGGAGGAGCTTCCCATCTCTTCTTATCAGTGAATTTCTTGGTTATGTCTTGGGCATGTTTCAATTGCATAGATGCTTTTAGAAATCCATGTTGTAGTAACTGTATGCGTTCTTGTGCTGCCGGAACACTACTGGACCCTGTCGTCTTCATTGGAAAAGAGGATGGATGACATCCATATGTTAGATGAAACGGTGTGTCCGCTAGTGCGACATGATGGGAGTAATTATGGGCAAATTCCATTATGGGTAATGATGTTACCCAGTTATCGTTGTGCATAGTGGCATAACAACGTAAGTACTGACCAATTACTTGGTTCACCCTATCGGTTTCACTGTTGCTCTGAGGGTGATAGGCTGGGGAAAAGCGCAATTCGATTCCTAGGAGTTGACTGATTGTTCTCCAAAAACGAGATACAAATTGGGTTCCCCTCTCTGTAATGATGGTATTAGGAAGACCACGAGGACGGAATACATGTTGAATGAAGAGTTGGGCCATAGTATCAGCTGAGGGTAATCTATGAAGTGCTACAAAATGTGTCACCTTAGTGAACCGGTCTGCGATGGTCAGAATCATGGTCTGTCCTTGTACCAGGGAAAGCTCAGTGATGAAATCCATCAAACAGTCATTCCATGGACTCTGCGGTATGGGTAGTGGCTGCAATAAAGCATGGTCTTTTGGTGATTGCTTTTTGACCGAGAACAGACACCACATCCTTGGATATAGTCCCTGACATCTTGGGCCCATTCCTTCCACCAAGCATCCACCTTTTGCCTTGTTTTTAAGACACCGAAGTGTCCTGCACTGGGATTTCCATGACACCACTGAAGAAAGAAGACCTGGGGTGCATTCATGGAACAAGAGTCTGTGTCTTTCTTGATGTGTAGGATCACCATCAAGGAATTGTCTTTTCATTGAGTCTGTATTCCTGAGAAGCAGGCCTTCTTCATACCCTTCCAATTCAGATTGAAGCATGGCGAGGATCTGGCTACGAGCGATAAAGGGAGTCCTTGGCCTTTTCCATGGGTATAGGGACAATGCATCAGCCTTGGTATTCTGAGTGCCTGGTGTATAGGTGACCTTGAAATTGAAACATGAAAAAAAAGAATCCACTGATTCTGTCCTTGGTTGATGGAATGAGCTGTCCATAAAAATTCCAGGTTTCTGTGGTCTGTAAGGACCAGGATTGGATGGTTCACCCCTTCTAGATGATGTCTCCAGGTGGTAAAAGCCTCTTTAATAGCTAATAGTTTCTTATCAAAAATGGTATTGTTTTGTTCCGCAGCATTGAGTTTCCTGGAATAGTAGGCTATCAGATGTTTAAGTATGGATTGAGGGTTTGATTGGGACAGTACTACACCCACTGCAAAATCAGAGGCATCCGCTTCTACCATGTAGGGGACTTCTGGATTCGCAATTTTCAACACAGGGGCTGTGGTGAAGTTTAGCTTTAGACAAACAAAGGCTTCTTGAGTCTGCTGGTTCCATTGGAATATGTGTCCTTTGCATAGAAGGGTAGTCAAAGGTAATAGAATCTGAGAGTACCGTGGAATGAATGTCTATAAAAGTTGGCAAAGCCAGGGAATCTCTGAAGGCTTTTGACGGAAGTAGGTGCAGGCCAATCTAGGACGGCATCTATCTTCCTAGGGTCGATCTCGATACGTCCCTGGGATAAAACGTAACCCAAGTAAGCCACTTTCTGTTGATGAAAAACACATTTGGATCCCTTGGCGTAGAGATGTTTTTTTCTGAGTCGAGATAATACTTCTTGTAATACTACGCATACGAGATGTTCATTCTTGGACTTGGAATGAATCAAGATATCATCTAGACAATTGACTATGTAAACGTCAGGAATATCTCTGAAGCCGTCATTTAAGAAATGCTGAAAGGCTGCAGGGGCATTACACAGCCCAAAGGGCATGAGCAAGTATTCATAGTGCCCATACCAGGTACAGAAGGCTGTCTTCCATTCGTCCCCTTCAGCGATTCACACCATATTCAAGCACTTTTCAAATCTAGTTTTGTGTAGATGGTGCTGTGTCGTGCTTGATCCAAAAGGACTTATAGTAGAGGTGAGGGGTATCTGTTCTTTATAGTTATCTCATTAAGTTGTCTGTAGTCAATGCATGGCCTGAGCTCTGTTTCGTCCTTTTTAGTAATGAAGAAAATCGGAGCTCCTGCAGTCGAGGTGGAATTTTGTTAATGTATTGTTGTAGGATAATGTTCTCCTTTTTCGGTGAGGGAATACGTCCTTCCATAGGGAATTTGAGCTCCTGGTAGCAGTTTGATTTGACAATCATATTGTCAATGTGGTGGTAATTTGTTGTCTTGAACTGGGTCAAAAATGTCAGTGTGGTCGTTATATTCATGAGGGATGTCATGGGATGCAGCGGAAGCAGAACAGGGATGTTTCATGGATGGTGTGCTATCTTTAGTATGTGGAACTGGACAAGATAGAGGACATCCGTCTCGTGTGAAGGTAAGCTTCCGTTGTCTCCAATCGATCCGAGGGTTATGAAGATCGAGCCATTGCATCCCCAAGATCACTTGGAAGTGGGGGGCAGCTATGGAATCAAACTGGGTTGTCTTGTGACTTCTTCCAGAACATATCATAGTCAATTGAAGGGTCTGTTGAGTGATGGGCCCCGAAATCAGATCGGAACCATCCACGGATATAATAGGTTCACTCCTTCTTTTCTTGACTAAGGTAACATGTTTCATCTGGGCGAAAGCAGCTTCAATAAAGTTCCCCATGGCTCCGCTATCTATCATGGCCAACACATCCACCCACTTGTTGGTACTGTTCTTGAGAGTGACCAGGATGATGAAAAGTTTTGGGGGCTCTATCGGAGTCTCCAAGGGTTTTGGGGCAGGAGAGACTGCCAGGTCGCTCGTCAAACCCTCTCATTTCATGGATGTGCACTGCAGTTTTCCACTCTCAGAACAGGTCTTTTTGGACAGGTGCATACCAGATGGTCTTGGCTACCACAATACAGACATAGTTTACCCTTTCTTCTCCTTTCTCTTCCTTCAGGTGTGACAGGATCTCAGGTACTTCCCAGTTGCATGGGTCCACTTTCTAGTCCGGGTGAAGGGTTTTCAGGCTCCAACGGTAAAGGTGACCGTCTCCATTCAGACCGTCTGCGTTCACCCTTATGATTCTGCCATCTTGGATCCAGCCTTACCATCAATGCGATACATTCCTGTTGCATCACCGGTGGAGTTACTATTTGGCTCAGGGCATCTTTCAGGTTATCTCTTAGACCCCTCTGGAATATGGTTAATTGCACGTCTTCAGGCAAGGTGGTCTGAGATGCCAGATTTCGAAACTGCGCAATGTACTACAATAATTCTTTATTTCCTTGGCGGAGTCCGATGAACTAATTTCTGATTAACTGGGCAATATACTGCCTCCTTGGAAAAGTAATTATACCAGTATAAGATAAGTTTGTTGGTGTCAACCTCAGGAGTGGCCCAGGATAAGGCTGTTTTCTCTAGGTTCAGGAGAATACAAGAGACTTTGGCTTGATCTGAGGCATACAAAGCAGGGTAATTTAGGAAATGTATTTTACATTGGGTAGAACATGCTTTGAATTCCTTTAATTTACTGGGTATAGTAGGTGTGGGGATTTTAGGACCTAGTCCTGCTCCGCGGGCTGAAAGGGTAGCAGGGTTTATTACTGACTTAGAAGTACCTGGTGTCTTATGTCTGCTGGTCTGTGCAGTCGTATTCCTCATCGTCGTACTCCAGGGGTTGCTGATTATGGGGCTCCTACTAATCATAAAATCTACCTTATTCTGTAACACTGTGAGGGTCTGGAAGAGAACACCGTTCTCTGGACGGGAGGTGTTAACTTCCGCCTGTAATTTGAACATCGAATCGGACAATTCTTTTATCAATGCCTTCATGGTTCAAGACGGTTGTAAGGGTCTAATATTCTGTCATGAACATACAAACCTGGGTTCGAGAACCATAAAGGAAGCCTACCCAAGCCAGGAAGAAAAGGAGGTCAGGAATGGAAAAACATCAAAATCCCTCTTACAATCCCTGCATCGGTACAAAAGATAGTCTTGGGAGTGCAGCAAGGGTAAGGGGGGCAGCTCTTCAAGGCAGAAGGACATTGTATTAACGCTTTGTTGCCATGAAAAACCAATAAAATTGAATTAAAAAAAGGAAGCAGATTCCTGGTGGCCGGCTACGGCTTAGTAACATAAATTCTGAATATGAAAAATCAAAGCGGCCAGGATGCCAGCATTAACATCAATGAGACTAAATCACTAACTACCTAACCTGGTGTGTTGCGGGTCCATGGGGAAGTGCGAAGTGAAATCCTAGCGCACTACGTTTCTTTCTCGGGGTCGGGAAAGCGTCCTTGAGATAAGCAATGGTCCTCCATTGCGAATGCAATATTAGATGCGTTTATTTTAGCGCTGAAAACATAAATAGGCGTTCCTATTTGGACCTGAAATAGACAGACCGCCATTATTAGGTGGTGTGTCTTTGGAGGAATAGAAAACTACACTCGCCCATAACGAAGGGTCCAGAATGGTTGCCACAGTCATCCTGGCAACAGGCGACTGGTAGTGAGTATAGGATAAGTGACAGGTTTACGAAAACCTGACAAATATTAACTTCCAGCTCTCCATGCGCCAAAAGAGACAATCCAACTTCTATAATAAAAACATCAAATAGATTAAAGGAGCAATTTGGTGATGCCTTGGATTGACTAATGTAGCTTAATCTTGACTGGCATTAAAAAGCTAGATTTCAAAGAGTCCGGAATCTAGAATCCAGATTTTGTTAAAACCTGCAGATACAGGATCATATCAAAATTGCACTGAAATCACTCCATTGGTTGCTAGTGAAATGCAGAATGAAGATTACCCCTGCATACTGTGCTAATAAATATATGAGGGGAGCATTATGCTTCAACTTCTTTAATCACTGCTCTTCAGCAGTTACAACAAATAAACTGGAAATGACTTCCACTACTCATTTTCTTTTTCATTTCTTCTCTTTCCTTTCATTAAACTACATTTCCCTTGCATCGTACTCCTTCTTGTAGTCCATGTCACTTCCTGCACTTATCCATGCCTGTTGCAAATGACTTGGAGGCCATAGTGCCTCTCACAGAATGCGCTCCAAAACTACTTAGGTCAATCGCTGCTAACTGCATGATCTTGCGGACCCATCTGGAAATGGTGGCTGTAGTTACTGCTTTGTAGGGTTTCCTACGTGCAATCAGGAGTTGTGACTCCCCTGCTGGCCACAGTTTTGCTGTCCTGAGCTCGTACTCCTTGCTGCACGCTGCTATGCACATCTTTGGTTGTCCGGTGAGATAAGGGCAAGATATCGATGAGGAATTAGTCTTCGTCCTCTTAGAGAGTGTGAATGTAACTCCATATGGACCCAACGTTTTCCCATCCACGTCTAACGCTGTCACATCCGTGACTCTTCTGTAAGACACTAAGCATGGCAACATGGCCAGCTTTCCTGATAATCCCATCAGAGTTCGACGGCCATTCCATTAGAAAGCACAACACTAAGGTCACATCCCATAGCCGTGTATATTTCAGAGCCGGAGGTATTTGAAACCGGGCTCCTCTCATGAGCCTGACCACTGACGGATGCTCTCCTAGCGGTGCCCCTTCCATGTGCGTATGTCCTGCTGAGATTGCTGACCTATTTACTCTGATGGTCCTGCAGGCCTTGCCTTCTTGTAAGAAGGAGGCCAAGAAATGTAGTACCGCTACTACAGAGGCAGAAATCAGAGGTTTACCTCTCCTTCTGCAGCAGTTCGACCATCTAATCCATGCCACGTTGTAGCTCCTTTGCATCGAGGGGGCCCACAAATCTGCGATGAGCTTAGCAGCCTGCTCGGAAATGCCTGGCATTGATCATTTTCCCTGATACCTTGAACGCCATCAGGAGAAGCGTTCCCTTCACTCTCAGAGGGTGAAACGACCCAGTTGGTTCTGTGAGCAGGTGCTCTCCTGGGGGGAAAATCTGCTGGAAATCCGAAGAAAGTTCCATCAGAGTCGGAAACCACACTTGCGACCTCCAAATTGGAGCCACCAGAATTATAGTTACTTTCTCCTTGCAGATTTTCACTTATACTCTGTCGATCATCATGAATGGGGGAAACACATAGTGCATCTTCCTGCTCTAGTCTTGTAAAAAGAAAAGCGTCTGACCCTAGGGGGGTCGGATCCAATCTCCAGCTGAAATATTGACTCTTCTGCGCATTCACCCTGGAAGCAAACAAGTCCGTGTCCACAGGCCCCATAGCTGCTTCAGTTGCTGGAACAATTCCTTGTTTAGTTTCCAGTCCCTGGAGTCTGTCAGGTGACAAGAGTTCCAATCTGCTACTAATTGAGTGTTCCTGTTAGATACTCTGCCATTACTGAAGTCCCTGTCTGCAGGCAGTAATGCCAGAAGTCTGTCGCTAGCTCTGCTAAGAGCTTGGATTTCATCCCCCCTAAATGGTGTATCGCTTGACTGCTGAAATGTGGCCCTTTGTGAACGCCTTGATCGCAAATAACCAAGCTAGTAGTTCTAGACAGTTTATATGAAGCTGTAACTCTTCCGAACTCCATTTGCCTCCTGTCTCTAGCGTTCCACATCGCGCTCCCCAACCTACTCTGCTGGCGACTTATTCTATCACTGGCTCTGGTCGGTCCCCGAAGATGGATCGCACGTTCCATGCATAGATATTCTGTAACCACCATTCTAACTCTCTGTTGGACTTGTGATCCATGGATACCATCTGGTGGTAATTCAGACCCTGCTGCATGTGTCTGATATTCAACCTCTGGAGGGCTCTGTAATGTAGAGGCCCTGGAAATATCGCTTGAAGGGAGGATGCCAAAAGCCCCACTATCCTTGCTAGCGTTCAAAGAGTAATAACTTGCTTGGCCAGAGATGCCTTGAGCTCGCTCTTGATATCCTGGATCGTTCCGCCGGAAACTCTAATGTCGCCTTCCTGGTAGCTACTACGAAACCTAGGAAATCCAGTCTCCTCATCGGTGTCATATCCGATTTCTCTTGATTGATCAAGAACCCTAGAGACGTTAGTAGCTCCTTCACCCATGTTGTCTAATATTTTTAGCGTGGCTCTGTTGTCTGCTAACAGCAGTATATCGTCTAAATATGTAATCATGCAGATCCCTTTCTCTCTGATCGCTGCTGCTACTCGTTTCATGAATTTGGTGAATGCCCATGGTGCTGATGCTAGTCCAAAGGGCATCGTCTTGAACTGCCAGAATCGCCCTGCCTAGCTGAATTCTAGAAAAGGGCAATATTGTGCTTGTGCAGGTACCGTGAGGTAGGCGTCTTTTAAGTCTATCCTTGCTAACCAGTCTCTTTCTCTTAAAATGTCTCTCAGCTGCTGAATACCTTCCATCTTGAAATGTCTGTAACTCACCCAACCATTCAGTTCCTTCAAGTTTATGACTGGCCTCACCTTCTCTTTCCTGTGGACTAGGAACATATTGCTCACAAACTTTGGTGCCTGCATGCATGGCTCAAAAGCCCCTTTCATCTGCAGCTGTTTTAATTCGATGTGGACGCTCTATTGCTCTGCTTGCGCCATGTAAAAAGGGTGCAGGTCCTGCTATTGTCTGGGATCCTGCATAAACTCTAGCTGAAGCGCTTGGGCCATTTGCAGCACCCAAGCATCACTGGAAATCGTGTGCCAGTTTCCGCCAGAACTGTAGTGTCCTTCCCCCATCGGTGGATAAATTAAGAGACTCACCTGAGTTAGAGCTTTGTGCTTTTCTTGCTCCCTCTTGGAAAACTCCCTCTGGCAGAGAAAAGGAGTGTTGCTGTCTATTCTCCCAGTAATGGGCTGTGTTGCTCTGGGGTCTTTTTGAAGACTGTAAGCGACCGGCCACTCGACCCCTATATTGGCAAACCCCGGCAAAAACTCTGCTTGGAAAATGCCTTTTCTAGAGAGTGTAAGTCTCTACAAACCTCCTCATTTCCTTACTGAATATTTCTGCGAAGAGTAGGACTTGTGCTGCTTCGCCGGCATCATAAGTGGCTAGGTCACCTAATTTATTGTCTATTTTTCAGAGGAGCCCTCTTCTTCTCTCTGATGAGATCGCACAGTTAGCGGTACCTAGTAGGCAAACCACTCTCTGTGCCCAATTCGCTAACTTGTCTGCGTCTACTTCCTGGCCAGTGTCCCTGGATCACTCTGCTAGATCCATGAATTGTGCTAGCCATAAGGTCTAGTACCTTTTCTTGACAACTCCTCCAAGATCTATCTATACCTTTGCTTGGGTCTTTGGCTGTTTTGGTTACAAAAGCTTGCATCTTTGGATCTAGTTCCGGTGCTTCTGCCATTTTTTCTGGCAGCTCAGGGCGTGGACACTCTGCCCTCATGCGCTGTCTTTTTTCTTTATCCAGCGCCTTCCTAATTCTCTGCACCATATGTTCTGATACCCTTGGAGATGGCTGCCAGTCCGAGGACTTGGAGTTTCTGAAATTGTCCGGATTGAACATGTCTGCCATCTCCCCATCCTCATCTTCCATGTGTTTCTCTTATCGGGCTCTTTTGCCACTAGTGGGTCCTACCCATTCTTTCTCAGGCTTGCAATCCTCTTCTTGAGAAGAGGTTGTGGCCTCTGGTGACGCTTCTCCTGAGCCCATATCTTTGTCGTCCATATTGTCTTCCCCTTGGGAGGGGGTCACGAGGCATGGCACTGCTGATCTATGCAGGAAAGTGTTTCTCAACCTTCTGAAAGCATCAGCTGTCTCTGGGGCTTTCTGGTCTGCCCCATATTTATGACATGGGGAGTCATAGAGGTTTTCCTCTTGTGGGTCTTATTACTCCCCTGAGGGCTGTCTTCGGCCCTATGTCATGATCACTGTGAGGGGGATAAGTTGTGCCACAAGCCGGCTCCCACCAGAACCCTGAGGGCATTAAAACCACTGCAAAAGGGCTCCTGGAGCCAGTCCTGGCACCTTTGGCACCAGGCTCATATGTAGGAAGGAAGGGCTGTTCAAACTAGGTCCCATTTATGTACATGGCCTTTAAATCCAACATGGAAGCACCCACACAGTCTAGTTCTAAGAACCAAGCCATGCGGTCTAGTGTTTTGGGTGTGGCAGGCCTGGAACTACTTTCCCTGGTACTACTTTACCTGGGCTT
Organism: Ambystoma mexicanum; assembly: GCF_040938575.1. Taxonomy (NCBI): domain Eukaryota; kingdom Metazoa; phylum Chordata; class Amphibia; order Caudata; family Ambystomatidae; genus Ambystoma; species Ambystoma mexicanum. The sequence goes on from NC_090932.1 coordinate 1,306,059,399, forward strand.
TATAAACCACACCCTGACTGCAGAACATGCCTTTTGTTATTCTGCAACCAGCAGCGTGACTCTCACTGTGTCCAGCTCCTGGTCTTCAGCATATTCCTGTAATTCTGCAAGAACAAGAACAAGATTATTCTGTTTTACCTGAGAAAACACCATCCAGCACTCAGCATCTCAACTGGGCTGCAATCTGTGGAAACCGAGAGAAGAAGAAATATCGCTCACCTGTGAGTTCTAGCTTTAGGACTTCTGGCGAACCGCTACCACAGCTGCTGTTCGAAACATTGCGACCTGCAATAACGAGAAAGGGAAAAACAATATTAGAACGCGCACCTCCAAAACATCGAATTCCATCAGTCTTACCTGAATTCCATCGCACTACTCCACTCTTCCATCGGAGCACCACAACAACATCTGCAAAGGAAACGAGAATTATTCAGGTTCGCTTTCAATATTAAACAACCGCACAGCGCTGTACTTACCTTAACGGATTCCTGGGGCCTGTTTTTCATTGCGCTCTCATCCACTCGCAGCACCACAGCGGCCTGTGAGGAGAAGAAGAAGAAAACACAGGTTAGCCTTAAAAGACAATAAAGGCACTGCGTTTCACGCTTTCTCTTACCTAGAAACGTGCCTCTCCATCCGGCACGCCAGCATCAAGACCTTCGCACCTGAAAAGAAGGAGATAAAAACATTAACAAATTCCCACCATAAATAGAAAAAAGACTTACAATTAACAAACCTACATGCCTACCAGCAGATTCGGGGTCACAGCAGGCCTGGGCCCAAGCAAGGAGTACTGCACCAGTGAAGCAACTCAGGCAGCTCGCCAACAAACGTCAAGCACCCCTGCACAAGAAACGCAGGACGGATAGCTCACCCTACAAATAACTAAGATTCATCATTCAGCACTGGGCAACTGCGCATCCAGGGTTCCAGATCTCAGAGTCTTCCAGACGCCCCCGGGGATATCAGGTGAACGTAACACCCTAGTGGACATGCTCTCTTCCTTCTTCTCAGTGCTTTTGCGTTTTTGGCTTAGTAGGGACTCTAAAGTAGCCAGTCTGTCTTGTAAGGATTCACTCTTTGAGCCACATCATCTACCAAAGAGCTTCCCAGCAACTCTTTGAAGCTAAGCGCCAGATCTTGCACTTGCGGTTCCTTGCTCCATTCATATTCTGACATTTTTAAATGTATGGGTGCTCTGTGCTAATGCCTGAACCAGCAGGCTGAATTGCATGTCCACTGCTCTGTTGGTACTAATGCTAATTGTATGCTTCCTTATTAAAGGCTTTTCTTTTATTATGTGGCTTGCACCTTGTTTCCTCTGTTTCGTCCTGTGCTGGTGTCATGTCGTGATTACACTGCAGTGTTTGGCATGTAGCCTCGTGTCCAGCTGGAGTGTGCTGGGCTTACTCTGCCATACACATGTAGTGTCCCTCTTTTGCTTCCCCAGCATTCTGCTATGCTGGAAGGAGATGATTGCTTGCTTACCGCCTTGCAGTTATTTTCTGTTCAGTGCTGTGAGGACCGTGTCACCGATAAATTGGAGTCGTGTTGCGTATGTGATATGCTGGCTCCCTGGCTCTTCCACCGCAAAGGAGGGGGCCGCTGAGCTCCACCGAGCTGCTCGCTCACGCGTCGTATATCCCCAGAAGCACGCTGGTGGAATAGAACCCTGGGCGTGCCAGAGATGTGACACAGGTCCCGTTTCACTCACTGCGGGATGAATCTGTTATTTGCGCGGATGCTGTGCTGATCCTGTTCTACACACTGCCGCGGGGTACAAAGTAAAACGCTGCACGCTCCTGTACTGCGCTGCTATCACAATATTAGTTATCTAAACACTGTATATGCTACTGTAAATATTCATTCTTGGCAGTAAACTCCCCGCTCGATAGAGTTTTGTTGCTCAACAGAAAGGTTGTACTTATCTTGCTGAAGAGCAGGAAAAGCAGAGGTGGAGCATGGGGCGTGAAGTAACCTATGGACAAGTGCAGGAAGTGACATGGACTACAAGGTGTAGGATGAAAGGGAAATGTAGTTCAATGAAAGAAAAGAGAAGATTCGAAAAAGGAAATGAGTAGTGGAAGTAATTTTCAGTTTATTTGTTGAAACTGCTGAAGAGTAGTGATTAATGAAGTTGAAGCATAATGCTCGCCTCTGGTCTTGACATAGAATTGGGTTGCATATTCTCTAAAGCATACATAGAGTCTATTGGAGTGAGGGTCAGGGTTATCTCCAGAAAGTAGATTAACCGTGCACCCCAAACGGAATGCTGCAGTCAAATAGTTCCAATGAGACACTTAATCAGGACTTTAAAATCTTTAAGCACGGAATGAAGTCATTGGGAGAGCAGAGTCTAAGATTGGATTGCACTGAAGCCTAACCAGAGGACGGAACACAATAGGTTGCACTTAGGAATTGCTAAAAAGTGAACTTTCAAATTGGCATACACATGAAACCTGGACGCAAAGATATTTAGCAATACGAACAGTGGGCTGGGAATCTTTCCTTGCACTAAGTTGGAAACTAACTGTCCCCGCAACTTTCATTTTGTTTGTCCCCATTTTTCTGACCAAAGCACTACAAACTGAATCTTAGGTAACGTACTAATGCATTACAAAACGGTTAAAATAAATTACATTACGAGTTAATTCTGGGGTAATTATCCAAGGATGAATCTGTGGCACTACTCAGGGATGCCCGACGTGCAGTACTTAGGGCTGCCTCTGGGTGACTATTGGCGTGTGAGGTTGTGACGCGCCTTAGCTCTGACTCCGGACACTCTTCAGAGATCGCTTCGGAACATTGCTCAGCAGACAACTGAGGACTAAGCCTGGAAGGGGATACTTTGAGATAACTCTGGGAGGCTACCCAAGGTTGACTCTGGGACAGTATTCATGCCAGACTTTTAGACGGTACTAAAGGCTGATTCCTGGAACCTCTTCAAAATTGATCAGTAACAGTAGGAAGGCAGCTATTTTCTTCTCATGTGTGATGTGTGTTCTCATAAATGGGGAACAATTTTTTTATTTTCCTTTACCTATTTTATTAGGTTTCAACAAATATTGTTTCACTTCACATTTTTCTTATATTATATAGCTTGCCTTTCATCCAGAACATAATTCTGGTATTCATTTGCCCAGTATCATGTGTTGTAAATAAAACCGAAAAAACTAGGCTAATCTAATGATTCAAAAATGATTCATAAATAAAGTGAAGTAAACATTATTTTTAAGCAAAGTTCTGCCAAGAGGGGTTGCACGGATCAATGAACAGGTCAAGACAGAATTGCTAGTTATATTAGGTTTCTTTATATTTAGATTATGAAGCCTGGCGTGTATCTCAACAAATGGATTAGAGTAAACCTAACTCAGAAACCAAATGAGTCTTCTCGTAAATTGGGAAAAAGCAAATTCAGGTTTCATGGGATTGTGGCACCTTATGTTTGCTTTCTATGAAAAGGGAGCACCTTTTGGTCTAAAACCAGGCTTAAGAGTTTCCCGCAACCTTCCTGTCTGGCTTTGTTTGGTGTTCTTACACACAGAATCTCAGTTTCAGGATTAAGCGGTTACACACCCTTCACCTCGTCTCCTCTTTTGGGCTCTTCTCCTTTGGTCTCAGTATGAAGGTATTCATGAATACTTCTTCTCTAGTCTTCTTGCGTCTTCTCCTTTGGCCTTAGTCCCATGCTTAAATGGGTTCCTAAACCCTTCTTTGTCAGCTTGTCTGGTATTTTTCCTCCTCTTCTCTTCCCAGGGTCATTTTCTCTTTTTTGTCTCATTTGCCTGTTGAGATAGTCAACTTTATCTTCACTCATGTTTTCACAGGATCGTCTTTTAAGAGGTTCCCTGCCACTTCCCAGATTTGGATTCCTGACTCCAACCTTCTTACCCACCTCACTACAATAATAGTGGTAATTGTCCTCCTCAACACCAAGTTCCATTCTCATTCCCCCTCCACACTGAGCTTATTGCCTTCAGGGTCAGATACCTAACATATTTTGGGCTAAGTGCACTCTCACTCTTTCCTGATCTCAATCGATGCCCATCCCCATCTCTTCCCAATGCCTTCAAACCACCTCTTGCTGATTTGCACACTTATTTTCCTGGTGTTTCCAATCAAGCACTTTTTACCCAGACTCCTGCTTCCTAGCACCCATATCCACCTGATGTCCATCTACTTCTATCTGCTGTTTTAGTACCTCTTCCTGATGTTCTCTGCCTCCTAATATACCCCATCCTCCACTTCCATAAACTCTTCCCCTCCTTCTCCTTTCTAAAGGCTGTCTCATTTCACCTCTAGGCACTTCTTCTCCCCCTCTAGTTTCACTCTCCCTCCAAAATCGTCTCTGTCATTTCCACCAAATATCTTCTTCTTCCCACCTCCACAAACATTTACATCTCTCTCCCATCGCCTGCAAGCTCTCTCATCTCTCTCAACAACCACATCCAAAGTCTCAAACTCTCTCTGCCCTTTCCAAACTCCCCTAAAACCTCTCACCTCTTTTCAACCTCCTCCAAACTCCCTCTATCGGCTCCTACTGCAGACACCCACGCCACCTGACTGAAAGCCTGGGATAATTCCTACATTGTAGGAATACGACCAGTAACTTATGATCAATATCTCTGTCCCCACTCTGTGCATACTCTCAGCCAAAGGAATGAGAGCAGTGCCTCAGTTCTCTACATACGCCATGAAGCGGAGCTGCCAACTAGTAGTCACCAGCGAAGGGTGCCACGACTGGGAGTGTGACTGTGAGCAGTTTGCGAGGAAGGGTCTGGTGGGGATGGGGGGTGCAACTGTGCGTAAACGTGGCAGAAGTTGCGAGTTTCCATGGGTGAGGAGAGGTATAGGGATAGGTATGTTCAGGTTTTGTGTGGGTGCTAGAGGTGCAAAGGGTAGGGTGGACACCCAGTTGTAAAGCATAATATTTGAGAAGAGAGCTCGATTTAGTAATAACCTCCTGACACCATTAATGGGACGATAAATACCACACTGTAGATAATATACCCTTGTAAATGCAAACAATAGGCCTCATTATAAGTTTGCTGGTCCGGTATCAGTGGTAACGGTAGGCTTGCCGGTACCATTGTACCGGACCAGCAAACTACGAGTTCTGCTCGCGGATGGCTTCCCGCCCATCAGGTCTGACCTGGCGGGCGTACCGGCACCCGCGAGCAGAGCATGTCGAATGCACCAGCATTCCGACCTCCCCATTCCCATTGTGCCCTTTGGGGCTGGAATGGGAATGGGGAGCATTTCATTCCGGCGCCCGCAAATGGGCAATTACCGGGTCCAGCAGGAAATGCCACTTTGTTTTTTCCACTTGGGCTTTCTGAGCTGGTAGTGCAGTGAGATTTGAGGTGTGTTTGGCATCTGGGTAAGTCTGGGAAGAACGCTGCATAATCTTCTTTGCCTTGTGTTTAATGTTTGAATGTCGCTTTGATGCTAGGTTTAGAGGAAATAGATGTGTATGCAAGATTTCTATAACACCACAAAGCTCATTGGCCTTAAAAGACAATAGTAACAGTATCACAACCATAAACACATTAATGGCTGCTGTTGGAGGATCAGAGCCTAGGAACCCTGCATCCATGTTGCCCTTCTTTCTAATGCTTCCCTGCACAGGATCTGAGTCTCTGAAAGAGACAGGGACATTGGGTGCATGTGGTCATCCCATGCCATGTGACGAGGACTAAGCAAGAGCAACCAGATGATCGCCCACATGCCACCTCAAGGCCTGTCATCCTCTAGCTTGGGAAGGTAGCCAGCCTTTAGGCAGCCAGCCTCTATGGTAATCCTGCTCAGAGCCCATAGAACCAGCAAGGGACCTCGTCACAGTCCTTAACTAGGACTTTTGAAAAAAAAATGCTTCTTATTAATCTTAAGTGCAGCAATCCTTCCTGCTTTGTATATGTGCAGCGACACATTACTCGTTGCGGTAAACAAGTATTTCTACTTCCTGAAAAACCATGAACATAAAAGAAGGGAGACTACACTAACTCATGTTACCAACACATATATGGGTTATTTTTTGCTACATCGTAAATACATTTTTTACTTTCACAGTCCCTTCATTGATGTTGTTTGACTCCTTCCAACACTTGTACTTGCGATTAGCTCACGGTGTGATTGTTAGTGGAGAAATGTCAGGCTACCGTAGATGATGTCACTTCGCTTTTCATTGTGCTCCCTGGTAACTTTTTTTTAATAGGGCCAAAATATCAATTCTGGAAAGAGCATTTGATGGTGGTCAGAGAATGAGGTAACTAGCCTTGATTGTATGTTAGAGAAAGGAAACCATGATTACACTGTGTTGCTAAGAAACGGTATGAAGGAACATCCAGATCTAATACAAATGCCCCGCAAACAAGGCACCAAATCAAAGCAATCATCGTTACATCTTCATGTCTTCGATAAAGATGTAAAAGAAATGAAATCAAGACTCCGTTATGAACTAAGAGTAGCCCGTAATGCACCTCCCCTGAGCAGGAAAATGCTGATCACGAGAGCGAAAACAGGGTATAGAAATTGGGGCAGAAGACATCGAGCGAATCTGTATCAGGAGGATGGGGCGAGTATGCTGAAAATCTTAGCGAGTAAGAACATAGCGAAAATGTGGTCAACCATAAATCATGCAACCACAGTCTCCCAGATAAGCTTACAGGAGAATGGAGTGTCTACCCAGAAATGGATTGATTACTTCACCCTTCTTTACGCCTGCCCTTCTCCCACGACCATTAGTGAAGTTACCAGGCCCTTAGCGCCCTTTCATCTGGCATTTGATTTAGACAATATTATATATCTGATTGTTACTGCCTCTAACTCAAAAGCTTGTGGTCCCGATGGTCTGTCAAACTTCGAGTTAAAAAAATTCCCTAATATTTGGGCGACAGTCCTGTATAAAATCTTTAAGACTATAAATGTATTGCAGAGCCTCCCAAGCTCATGGACGCAAGCAATTACTATTCCCATTCATAAAAAACGAGATAGACTGGAACCGAGCAGCTATAGGCCAATCTCGCTGCTCGATGTCCCGGGAAAACTATATTGTCGGCTAAGGAACTACAATCTTGGGTGTCGTCTAAAAAATTGGTCGATCCATTACAATCTGGCTTTGTAAAGGGTTTAGGAACAATTCCTAACATAATGATACTCAACCTCCTCCAGGCACAGCAGTTAGAGAGATCTCAACCCTTATATATGGGTTTTATAGATTTCAAGGCAGCATTTGATTCTGTGGATCGCAAGCAGTTGTTTAACAAACTGAAAGTGTATGGGTATGATATGATATGATAGGTTTTTTATAACGCGCTTAATACCCAGAGGTTTCTAAGCGCTGACCCAGGGATCGAACCTGTGTTGCTCCGTGTCATCTTGCTTCCAAGGCTAGCATGTTGCCTCTAAGCTATCCTCCCGAGACGGGTGCCCGATATCCTTATTGTCCCTGATCATCTTGTTTCATTCTAATACATCGATGCGGGTCCGCATGAGCTTAGATGGGAAGCTGTCTCCAGAAATTGAAACATTACGTGGCTTGAAACAGGGCTGTGCGTTGGCCGCATTTTTGTTTAACTTTTTCATTTTAGATCTTGGGAATGAATTTTTGCATTGTAATGGTGATTCGCCAAGGTTGGGGGCCCAGCAGATCCCGTATCTGTTGTACGCAGACAACCTCGTCCTCTTGTCCCAGACCCCTCAAGGTCTACAGCGGTTACTTGTAAGGCTTGGGGAATACGCCTGCGTAAACAGATTGGTTATTAATGTCAGTAAATCACAAGTAATTGCCTGTCCACCCAAGCAGAGCCGCAAAAGGAGGCCCCCTCTCACACACTCATGGTCGATACAAGACATCAAGCTGGACAAGGTGTCTGAATATAAATATCTGGGGATAGAAATTTCAAATGGGCAATCTAAGGGCGATATGGGATTAATGGTGCAGAGTAAACTACTCCAATTGACCTCACAGTCTAGAATCATTATAAAACAATTTGGTAAATTCTCCTTGAAACACGTAGTAGATTTTTACAAAATGAAAGTCGTCCTGATTGTAATGTATGGTGTGGAGAGCAGGGTGTTAAACAAAGGCTCGCCATGGGAGGCCTTAGAGTTTAAGTATTGGAAGGCGATCTTAGGCTTACCTAAAGCGACACCGATCGCTATGGTGTGGTAGGAGTTGGGGTTGGTGTCTTTGTATGCACAGGCAAGGTGGAGACAGTGTGCCCTGCTACGGAAGTGCCTGTTGGGTATAAATAGTGGGACAATTCTAGAGGTTTTGGCCTCTGCCTTGTTAAAATCAAGTAATACATATCCAGTGAAATGGATGAAGTGTGTATTTAGCCATATGAGTGAGGCAAATGTAACAATAGAGCTGTTACTCCAGAACTCTGACCGTGCAAAAGTACAATTCTATTGCGCTGATTGGGCGGGGACTGTAGCGAAGTGCTCGCTCTATAAAGACTTTAACGTTTGGGTGTTTGATGTCAAGCCTTATGGTTTCATTGCTCAGTACCTGCTGAAATGTCCATCTCCAGCTATACGATCTGAATTCCAACGGTTTAGATTTAATCTATGGGGTACGAGAGATGTATTATATAGACGGAAACTGATCCCTCAGGAACAAAACTACTGCAGATATTGTACTGATGTTCAGCAAAAAGAAACCCTGCAACATCTGCTAGTAGATTGTCCATCACTAATGTTGTTGAGAGAAAGATATTTTCAGAATATTATCACCTTTCACACTCGCACTTCAAGAGACTACAAATGGCAAATTATGTTTTCGACCTCAAGAGAAAAAGTACAGATCGCTATTGTCCAATATTTAAGAATGGTTTTGCCTGCTGTAGCTGCCTCAAATTAAGTTTCTATCGGGTCTCATTGGTCCATGAGAGGTGTTTAGTTTGGTTATTTTATCTTATCCTTTGGTATTCAAACTATCTAGAAGGTATATGAAATGTAAAGTACTTTGTTTTTATCTATTGCTTTTGTTTAATATGTTCATCTTTTGTACCCTTGACCCTTGGTATTTCATGCCTGTTTTACCTCCTTTCTTTTTGCTTTTCTGTTATTGTGAATTTTTGTATATATTTGAAAAGTTGTGTATCAACTAAATCAAATTAAATTTAAAAAAAAGAAAGAGCATTTAAGGGCATGTATGACGTGATCATTTATACATGTAGCAAAATACCTCATATATTTCTGTCAATGGGTCATTAATGGAATTTTTTGTTCTGTTGTAATAACTAAGCAATTTTAGGGATGATAAGTACCTCCTTTTAAGTCATCAAATGTGTGAGAATCTCGTGTGAGGATTGCTTCAGCTGTTGTCCGTCAATTAGACAAGTTTCTCATTCGTTTGCTAGAAATGTTTAACTTTTATTTGCCTGTTTTTTACAGAAGCTTCTTAAAATAAATGGCAATATTTTTAATGATGCCTTATAAAGCCCTTGGACTTGGTCCATACATCAGAATGCAATTTATTTAATCGGTGGACACTTTTTTGATTGTGTGTGTTAGGAAAAAAGTCCCTATTTTCAGGTTTGCCGTCTACTTTAATTTCCCCGCAGCATATCTCATGACTATTTTGAGAGCTGACCAGATTTTTGAGGGCGAGGTCCCTTTCAACCTCACTCCCTTGGTCATTTAATTTTGGTGGCACTGGTTAGTCCTGAACACTACCAGTGCCCGGGGACCCTGTCCCCTATTTAAGTCAATGGTATAGCACTACTACCTAATAAAGGAGGTCTTAAGGAATGGTCTTCATTAATAGCCAGGATATACTGGTGTTAGAGACACTGCGGCGAAGGCGGCAGCAGCAGACATAACACATGTTGACCCAGAGGAGTATCCTAAGACTACTCTGAGGATTACAAAACTGCCTGATGGCCTCTCAGAATGTTTCCAGTCTTACCTTTAACTTTCTCTGTGAATTTCATGCCTGTAACTTTTCCTGTTAGCATAAACAGTGAGGTCTCATGAAATGTACTGCTAGGAAAGTACTTCAAGATGTTAGGCCGAGTTCATGATAGAACATATCCTCCTAGGACAAGTCTCAGACCAAAAAGGCCACGTCTTTAGCCAAAATCATGACTAAACCTAAGGCAAAGGGGAAACCAAATGCCATTTAGTGGAAGAGATTCTATTTGCATTAACCACCTCAAAGTTACCCGAGGAGCATGAACCTACCCCTCATCATACTGCTGTTGGTGAGGAAGATGTGATTGTTACTTGCCTGCAGGATCTTAACCTTGAGGACCTTGAGGCAGTGATCCCCCCGCCTCCCAGTTAAGTGTCTTTATGCTCCTCTTCTTTCTCTTGCTCTCCAAACTCTCCTCTTCTAAGTGCCCTTATTTTAAATCCTCTTTGGATTCTTTCCTCTCCCCTGTCCTGGGCAGGGGGGTTCTATTCCTTCATTAATTTCTTCTTCTTTTCTTCTTAAACGTTCCATCCAGCCCCATGGTGGGCTGGATAGATGATTCCCAAAACACACACAAACAGAACACATATAAATAAATGGACACACTGCACATTTATTAAAATGCATTATTGCCCTGGTGGCTGTGTCTTTATTTCTAGTTGTTCCCTCAGGGGACAAGCATGTAGCCACACCGGGCCCCGTGGGGCTATGGGCTACATTATGTCTCCCCTACGGAAAAATCCTGTCCCCGGTAAAGCCACTCACAGCGACACTAGGGGGTGTTGCTATGTAGATACACCCGGGTGCTCAAGGGCACAGTCTCAGCAGTGCCTCCAATGTAGCCCCTGTTTCCCGATCCTGGTCTGTGCAAGGGTATACACTCCCCTGACCCAGAGCACGGACAGTTCCCATGGACTCCCGCTGGGTAGGGAGGGGCGCTGCCCTTGCTAAAATAAAGTTGCTGAGAACATGAGATGCACCAACCCACACATTCATTGATCGCTAAGGGACACAGACACCAGAGTGAATTGTATAGGGATCCACTTATACCTTTTATACGGTTTCCCTTTTCACCTAGGATTACCCTGGCGTGAGTTCCAAACTGACTGGGGACCTGCTACATCAGCTCACCCTTCCTTGGAGGGGTCTCAGGGAGCCTTGGGGTGAGTCTGGCGCAAAAGACACCCCCTACCTAAACTCAGTTACCATCCACACAGAGTGTGAGGCCAGAGGCTGGCCTCTGTGTGTGGTTCTATCTCGCTAGGTGGCCTCAGGCAGGCTGCTGCACTATCCCACGACCTCATTCCAGAGTACCACCCCTCTAGCCCCTATTTTACCTAATGGTCATCTCTACGTAATGCCCTGCTCCTGCTTTACCTTTTGATCTACTAAACATACCCCCTATTACTTACCTCAACTCGATACTTAGCAATTATCCTACATGACAATTATTAAATAAATATAATAAATATATACATATACTAGCCCCTAAGAGGGCTGCCACAGGACAGCAGCCCCTGATGGCTCCTAATCTCTCAGCTCTCTCTCTCTCAGCGTGATTGTTTTTTTTTCTTCAAATTAACTAGCCAGTTCCACTTTTCCCTTGTTGCCAGGGGTGACGAGCTCTGGCAGGTGGTGGTTAAAGCTTCAGGACACAAAGTGCAGTGTCCTGACAGAGTCTCCCTGCAGTGGACTGTTCCATTGTACAACATATTACAGCTAAAGGCGAGTGTCATGTGTCATACAAAATGGCGTCTGTTTTTTCTTTACAGATTATGTTTTACACAAGATAAAATAGGTACATGTTAACAGTTAATACACCCTTGTAGGGAACACTTACCACTGTAAACCATTTCATGCTCACTCGAATAAATGACGCAAATTACCTTTTACATTTCACATATAAATAAAAAGTTGTCACACCAAAGTTGTCTGATCAGTAGTATAGGAGCAGACCTAAATGAGAAAGTGGGTAGTTAGTAACCCGGGCAACAGAGTGTAGTAATTTAAACTACGGGTTACCGAGGGAAATGGTGGAAGTGAATATTGGGCCTTTTCCCATTAACAGTCTGGCTGGAACTGGGATTTACAGCAGTAGCAAACATAGCTAAATTATGTGTCGTCATATTTTTTTACAAAACACATGAGTGAAGAATCATTTACTTTGAATTGGTACATAGATTTGCCCCCCTATAAAAAATCTCTTTGAGGCCAAATCAACCAATTTTTTTTTTTTAAAGTAGACTATTTACATGTAAATGAGCTCTTGCCATCTGAAGGAATTACTTTCCTATCTTGGAGACACAAATAGCTTGGTTAGAGTAGAAATAACATATTAGCAGGTTGAGTTATGGCTAATTTATATATTAAACGTATACCAGGAACAGGACATACAAGTCATTTATATTGAGCAGTTTCCCTGCCTTGAAATGAGGTAAAAAATACTTCAGAATCAAATTCAATCTGCAACTTACTCTTGAAGAAATTGGCGAATAGAGGGGAAATCGAAGCACAATAAGAACATGCAGATTCGACATTGATGATAGATGCATTGAAACTAATGAACACCTTATGCCATAATACCCTAATAAAGTTTACAGTTGTGCGCCAAATATTGCTGCAATTGGCCAGTATGTTAAATTTGGTTGCCCACTGGAGCCAAGAATCTAATATACAAGTGGCCTCAGAAGGAATTCGGAGAACTCTTGCTGGGCAAGCATTGCCCTTGCTATCTACTGCAAGTCAAAGCTCTGCTCTTTCTTCAATAAGGGAGACCTTCCATAATGCATCCGTACTTTGAACTAGTGGGCCTACCTAGTTCTGCACTGTCATTTACATCCTCCTGAGCTCTGACAAGTCTTGGGCCTGTAGTTGTCATCCACCTTCTGAAGGGGAGTTCTTCTGTTGCCCGACCTCATGCAGCCTGGTGCTGTGAAGCCTGCTTTGCATCCTCCATGTGGGCCCTGGCCATCGCTGCCCTGGCACTGCTCTCTCCCAAGAACACACCAATTTCCTGCATAACATATGCCGACGACATAGTACTATTAGATCGTACACAAGTCGGACTGCAACGACTGTTAAGCAAATTGTACGATTACCTGACAATGAATGATCTCGAAATAAACACGGCCAAAACCAAGATCTTAGAAATTGGCTCTAAAGGTAACAGAAAAGACCGAAATTTTTCATGGTCCATAAACGGTGAAAACATAGAAAGAGTAACCTCCATAAAATATCTAGGAATATGCTTCAATAATTCCATCAATGAAGGACCATGGATCGAAGATCTAAAAAACCGTATGAAAAAGCTGGCGTTGCAAGGAGCAAAACTAGAGAGAGAATACGGCAAATTCTCGTTGGCTCCTGTTATATTGTTCTATGCCCAAAAAGTGATACCAACAATAACCTTCGGAGCGGAAGCTGGGTGGAACATCTCAGAAACAACATGGCATCTGCTGGAAAGCATATTTTGGCGCAGAGTGTTGAATCTACCCAAAAACGTCCCCGCTGCCGCAGTAAGGCACGAATTATCACTGAATTCATTACACTCGAAAGTTATATGGAAATCGCTTATAACATGGAGGAAAATGAATCTGAACCCCCCAATTCCAGCATACGAGATTTTCAAGACAGAATCTGGAACTCAAATAAATCTAACAACTAAATGGAATTCCAAACTAATGGGAATCCTAACCACAGCCGACATTAAAGAAACAGAACTGCTGAACACACCTCAAATTGCAAAAAAAAAATTTGAACGATGGTCCTGGATAATTAACAAAGAAATGCGAGATTCACTCAAATCAATGGCAAGTCTGGGGCCAATCGAAAACAAATTAAACACGCCAGCTCGATTCCTGACACGATGCCCTTCAAAGTATTATCGTATGCAGTTTCTAAGATTGAAACTAAACATATTAAGAACAAAAGAAACACTAAGGAGACAAAAAAACACAAAAATAAAAGACAGTTCCTGCAGATTCTGTAAAGATGGGCTTGAAACCACCAAACATCTAATAACAGAGTGCACAGGAACAATTCCTCAGCGTAAAACACACCTGGAAAAGTTCACCCCGTTGAAGAATGACATCGAAAGATGGTGGAAAAATCTATTATCAGGCGAAAACATACAGCTAGTCTGTTCAGTAATTAATTACATGGACATGCTGTTGCCAAATCAGGATTCCCGAAACACAGATCAGAAAGTCGGCAAACTATAATCAAAGGCAAAGCAGCAGTAACAAGGAATAAGGATGAAGTGTGGAAGAATGTAACAAAAGCCTTATCATAAAATATGTATAAGGCTGTAGTTTTACAAAAAAAAAAAAAAAAAAATGGGTGTGAATTCCCTTTCTGTCACCACCCTTGATTTGCTTTTGGTAGTGGAACCGGGGTGTCTACATCCTATTGGGATCCCTGTAGATCACTCACATTGGTAGTTGCACCCCTCCTTTGCAGGAAACCGAATTATAAAATCCCCCAAAAATGTATCACTGACTAAAAAGCTAACTACCACACTGAGCCCTTGGCTTTGCCTATGTGAAATCTGAATAACCTTTAAAATGGCCCAAAATAGCTAAAATTCAGTAAAAAGTGAACACTTTTTATTAGGTTAGGACAGGGTTTGTTTAGTTTAGTTACTGTGGACTTGTTCTGGCTTATAATTTTATAAGGCTTGTGAATCTTGTTTTCACATCTTTCCCCCCACTTTAGGTAGTTGAAACAGTATTTAAGTAAAACTGTGTACATTCTAACGTAACTGTGTACATTCTAACGTATTATGGGCCTCATTAGGAGTTAGGTGGAGAGGTAAGAATGCAGCGGTTATGCTATTACTGCCACATTATGGCTCTGCCAGATCCTGAATTTGGGTGATCCGCCCATTTTTGACACAATTACCGGCATAGTAATTGCACTGAAAAGGCCTTATAGAGTCCCATGGACTCAGAAATAATTGGGACTTACCCCGCCACTGCAACTTGTGATCCTGCGCTAATAGGGCCAGAGCAAGTTGCGGTAACGCTAATTGTATTGGGTAATTGCTATGGGTAGAATCCTGGCAGATTTACCACCACGATAACGCCCAAAACCCGAAAGAGCCCATGTGTGTACCATTTGAGCACCTGTGATTGTATTTGTGAATATATAGCTATATAAACCTTTTAGTATTTTTAATTAATACATATGTTTCCTGGCAATGAGAAGAATGGTACACAGTTTATCATTGACCAGCCAAGATGAAAAATGTGTCTGCCTTTGATTACTGAGAGCACATTCAATCTATAATACTAATCATCACTTCAACACATAATAACTGTTGCATTCATTGCTTTGCTCAATTTTCCCTTCCATCTTGAAAATCTGAAATTGACTTTCTGGGCATTAGAGAGAATTTAGTAAATACTGAAATACTGAATTGGCACAAATGTATGATGTGTGAGCTGCAACATCAATAGCAAGACCATTGATGCCTTGCGTTAGGTTGAAGCCTTGCTATGGGTTTTGCAGCTCCCAAATCATACATCTGTGACAATGGAACCTTTCCACCTTCTAAATAACAGAATTAGTAACCACATTCTCTTACTTGGAGAATCCAAACTGCGGGAAGTGGATGTTGTTCTTGATTAAAACTGTGAAATTCGGTGCAAACCTCTGGAGGGACTCACTGAAAGAAAAGACATAATTCATTGTTATTGCTTGCAGATTTCTTAGGTCCCAAATCCAGACACAGTGATATTTCCTAGCCCACATTCCCCAGTACTAGTGTGCTTACCCAACCCACACTCTTTACCAGCTTACTCTCCTAACACTCTTCAAAAGGTGTCCTCAGTCACCACCACCATCACTGCAGGGCAGACCCCCACCTCCATTGCAGCATGTACTACTTAACTGTTTTCTTCCTACTGGCCAGGTAGTCTTCCCATAGTGCTTCTCATTGTCTAGCCTCTCTTCTAATCTATTTTCATAGATATAAACCACCCATTTTCTATGCTGCCAGTACCACAACCACAGCCTGCTTTTAACTGCTGAACTTTCTTAAGATCCCCCCACACTTCTTGTGCAGTTCAAATCATGATCAACACTCACTAAATCTGAGCCTTGTAACCACCTGCTCCTTCTGACCCCCATTTATCTTTTTGAGGGCATCAAGAAAGGACTCTGCCTCTTACACTGTACAACCTCTGTGGGTAAACAGTTGTGTCTGCATTCTGATTATAACCTTACTGGCCCACTGCGGACCAAAGAGCCTTTTTGAGTGCTGAGGCCTGACTTTGGTCTTCAGGTTTGCAAACTCCATTGCGCTTTCTGAAATAAGTTCAAACAGTCGTTTGATATCTTCTAAGCTGCCAGCTCAGATCACAAGTCTTTCACTCCCTCACCATTCCATGATTTTTTCCCAACCACCCCAAAAGTGTCATGCCATGCCTCCTCTCATTGTCTGGTTATTACTCGCAGTCGCTTTGCACGCCTCTATTTACAGTCACTGTATTGCGCTCCTTGTAACTCCCCACTGTTTAATTCTACTTTTGCACCCTTATGTCCAATGGTAGTTATAAAACCCTTTCCCAAAATCCTGGGGTATGTCTAATCCCTCTTATCATTGTCAGGGTTTTCTCCACACACATTTTAGTTAATCCTAAAGTGTGTTTGTTTTCAGTCTGCCCACTGGGTTTCAGGTTGTTTCAGATATATTTGTTCAATTAATGACAGTCTTGTCTTTGTAACCGTTTCACATTGTGCGAGGGCACTCTGCATAAGTGCCATGTCACTCTGCCCTTAGAGGAATAATACCCCACCTCTACCCACAGTTATGGTTACTCTTCACACCACCACAATAGGTGTCAACATACTCACTTCATGCTTCTACTTTTTCCTTGGACTATTTCCTATGGCCAGAGTTGTCTCCCCAATTCCCCGTCCTCTTCCAGTTAGGACCAGGGTTCTTCCCACTAGTCTCCTACAGACACAGGTACTCTCTCCAGAATGAGAATGAACAGAGGGGACCATTAGTGCTGGAGTGCCTTCCTAAGACCTCTATTAGAAGGTTAAGGTCCACACAACCTCTGAAAGTGTTGTATGGAGGCAGGTATAATTTGCCATTAAATATTCAAGCATGCATGAATGGATGTTGTGATCTACCAGTAGTTTATGGGGCCCCCTTTCACGCACATCAACATTTTGACAGGGGTTCTTGGTCCCGTCCCCTTTTGATTTGGTTTTGATGTAATTTTAATATACATTTTATATAAAAAATGATAGCGATTTGATATACATATATATTTTATATAAAGTGGATGTAAAACAGTTATCAAAATGTTTTGATATGATGTTGAGCTGATTTGATACAAAGTGAATATACATTTTATATAAAATGTGTATAAACATTGGAGCAGCCAGTGGTGGTGCTGCCTGGATGACTATTGAGGGCGAACTGAGCTCTGAAGACATGGTCTGTGAACAAGGTTTTGCAGAGTGATGTATCGATGACGCTTATAAAGTGAATTGCTTTCAATATTTAAAAGAAACACGCATTGTCAAAGGCAATAGTTTGGACTTTTGTATAGGCTCTGTGTAAGACAATGCTTATAAAATTTAAATGTTTTAATTATTTAATAGAAACACAGATTGTCAAAAGCAATAGGTTGGACTTTTGTATAGGCTCTGTGAAACACACTTTGCTTATGAAAATGAATAGTTTTCTTTATTTAGAAGAAGCACACATTGTCAAAGGCAATAGTTTGAACTTGTGCATAGACTGTAGAAAACACACTTTGCTTATGAAACAAATTATTTTAATTATTTAAAAGAAACACACATAGTCAAAGTCAATAGTTTGGGCTTTTGTATAAGCTCTGTGAAACACACTTTTCTTATAAAGCGAACTGCTTTCATTATTTGAAAGAAACACACATTTTCAAAGGCAATAGTTTTTTGTATAGGCTCTGTGAAACACACTTTGCTTATAAAACAAATTGTTTTCATTATTTAAAACAAACACTCTTTGTCAAAGTCAATAGTTTGGACTTATATACAGGTTCTAGAAAACACACTTTGCTTATGAACAAATTGTTTTCATTATTTAAAAGAAACACACATTATCAAAGTAAATAGTTTGGACTTTTGCATAGGTTCTGTGAAACACACTTTGCTTATAAAACAAATTGCTCTCATTTAAAAGAAATTCGCATTGTCAAAGGCAAATTTGTTACTTTGGTATAGGCTCTCTGAAAAACACTTTGCTTATAAAGCAAACTGATTTCATTATTTAAAAGAAACATGCAGTGTCCAATGCCAATAGTTTTATGTTAAGGTTTCATAATTCAGTTAAAAAACACATATTGTCAAAGTCAATAGTTTGAACTTACTTTTGTATAGGCTCTAGAAAACACACTTGGCCTACAAAGCGATTTCACATAGGGCTGCCGTGCCAGCCTCTATTTGCACTGTCAGTCAAAGCTATATTAAAGTTTAATGTTGCTAGCCATTGAAGCTAACTCTCTAGCCTGTGTCATTAAATCATAAAATCATGACATCATCTATACTATATATAGAACTTATATGTGCTTCATATAACAGTTTAGCCCATATGTTCTTAATTTGGTTTGTTGAAGTTGTATGTGCATACATTATTAGTTGCAGGGTCCAATTGTTATTGACTCTGTTGATGAAAAGAGTGGGTCCTGCATATTCAATGCTTGAAAGTAGTGTGATTGCAATGTGAGTACTTGGAAGTTAGTAAAGCCAAAGCTGTTGATTTGAGGTGAAACAGAACATATATGAATGTATTGTCCACTTGCACACCCACACATACACTTAGATGATGACTGCAAAACCTATAAATTCCGATACCTTACAACTGTTTCATCCTCCACTGGACACCAAGCGAAGATCTCACATGCCGTGCCAGCACCTCCGCTTCTGCGAACACAGCGTCCGGTTTTCTGCCCTGCAGTGCGTGAGATACAAGATGAACCATCAAACCTGCACTAGGTCATAGGATGAGGGTACAGTTCTGGGCAAGGGACATGAAATATTAACCAAACATCAAGCAACTCATAATTATTATGTTTGTGGTACTAACAAATCTGATGAATAAGCACACCTGCAATCTTTATTTTTACACTTTAAGCAGCTACATACTCTAATGACAATAAACATCAGTAGCTTTTGTGGATGAGATCAAAGCAATAGGCAATGGATTCCGGCCCTTATAATCAGAAGGAAAGGTATTTATGGGTTCTGGACTCATGCTGTATGTTTAGGAATAGTTCCCAGAGATCTGATTACAAATCATAGCCCTGGATTGCATCCCTTCACTTACAGGAGCTTCCTGGTCTAGAGTGTAGTTCCCCATCCGAATCAGATTGTGGAGCAGCCTGAACATACATATCCTGTATTCTTGCCTTATATCCAGAGGCATCTGCTTCAAATGGGGCAGTCTATGACAACATTCCTCCCTGTCATTACAAGTTGCCTGATCCCTGTAATTACACCACGCTCCCACATGTGGAGATCCCCCTCTCACTACCAGTGGTTCCTGCAGTGCATTGGCAGCAGATGATGAGTGCAGAGCAGCCAACGCCATTCTAGTGACACCATATGCTGGAGGCATTAATGCAATAAGTTGGAGTCACAGCAAGGAAGGACCTAGGAGGTGGAGGACTGGGGCCCTCACACTAGAGACCAGGAGTGGAGAAATGGTCTAGGTGCATGGCTCTCCTCGCATGATTGAAAGCTTGGCCTATAAATAAGTATACATTGGGCCTCATTACGACCCAGGCGGAATGAGTTAACGGGTTCCGCTAATGGATGCAGCCCCGTTAACACCATTCCGCACAATTATGAGGCGCCCTCGCGGGACCCGGTAAGGACGCCTGGTAAAACCAGGAATCGTTTCCGGGTCCCGCGAGGGGACCAGGGAGCTAACAACGGGCCGGTCGTAATCGGCCCGTTGTTAGCTCCCTCTCCCATTCCCATTGAGCCCAATGGGGGCTCAAATGGGAATGGGGAAGGTCTGGGTCCGGGTTCCCAGAGGGAGGAATTACCGGGCCCTCCGAACTCAGAATGGCCCGGTAATTCCCCATTCAGGGAACCCAGTAAAGGAGCCCGGTTTGGCGGCAGCCATGGAGCTAGTAGCTCCATGGCTGCCGCCAAACTCGTAATGAGGCCCATTGTCACTTATTCATATAAATGCATTTCTTGCGCAGTTTGCCCACAAGGGATGGGATACAGATTGCTGCATCCTGCAGAGATAGATTATTCACATTGAAAAAAAGGACAAAAGCCTAAAACAAAAGAGGAAATACATGGGAAAAAAAACTTGAAAGAACGGAGCCAAATGGCATAGCATGGAAAAGCACCTGCAGGATTTTTTTCTTCATGCAGGACACCTAATAAACCTTGTCAGCAATGGCTGCAAAGCTTCAAAGTATACATGGAGGCGTCAGGCTTACAAGAATCTAGTCATAAAAGGAAGGACACAATCCTAGTGAATGATTTGTGGATAGAAGGACAAAAGATATTTCAAACTCTACCAGTAGAGAAATACTATGATGGTTCAGATATAGAAAGCCTGTACAAGGACACATTAAGGAGATTAAACAAGGAACTGGGACTAAAAGAGAAAGCAGGGGTCAAAAGAACCCAAAGATGGAATCTCACAGCATTGAGAGAGCTAGCAGTAAACTGAAGTTTTGGAGAGACTCTGGATACGATGCTGAAAGACTCATCGGTAGTAGGTTGCTAGGATGAAAAAGTGAAAAAGCAAACCATATTGTCAAGTTTTAATAGAAGTGGAACCCATACAAATGATGGTCTATAGTGGACTAGCTATCACCATGACCTCAGAAGATCTGTACAAGGAATTGTGGAATGATAAGTAGAATAAACTAAAGAAAACAGTGATTAATCCAGAAAAACATCTAATTGAAGGATAGCAGGATAAAAGGCATGATACATGTCACAGAAAAGGGCGATTACTTGCTAGGATGGCAGCACCAAGCCAATCTAGATATCAAACTGGACCAAGTGCAGAGAGCAGGGCATGGCAGTAACCGAAAAAATGGTGGAAAGCATATTGGAAAGGCACGCCAAAGTGTTCACCTCTTCAATAGGAACAGACAAGAGATACACGAACAAGATCAAACTCAATCACCTGCATGGATAGATGTCAAAAGCAATAGATAAGGATCCAGCAAAAGAGATGTCACAAAGAAATACAGGCTCACAGAATTTTGTAAAGTCTCATAACCTGCATCAAGGAGACTGGATAAAAGTGAAACGAGCATGCAAAGACTGGGAGAATCAATACTGGTAGAGTACACCAATCCAAATGTGCAAAATTAGGGAACACTATGTTCAAATAACACATGGAAGGAGGTGGAACAGAGAGGATATTGCTATATCAAAGGTAAGAACAAGAAGACAATGATCAACAGACCACGGTGAGCGATGCACACTCTGAAGAAATAGGTGCTGCTGAAAGTGAACAAGCCATACCATGGATGAAAGATCCATGAACCATCACGACTACACCGGATACAGGGAGAAAGAGCCTATCATCATGAAAACACCTGACACAGTAAGAGCATTCGACAAGAACTTGCAAGACATAGAGAGCAAAGAAAGACAATGAGTAAGTTGAGTCTCAGAAGAGCACCAGTTGCGAAGATTTCCTGCAATGTCCAAAGAGTATGGGTTGGACTGATTTATTTGAACTGTAAATCGGGATAATGTGCTGATGGCACATGCATGAACATGGCATGTTGGAGTAATGGGGAGGAAGGACTTGTGAGGAGGAGGCCGGGAGCTCACACATTAGAGACCAGGAGTGGAGTGGGCTGGGCAATGTGCACAGTTGTCCTCTCATAACTGAAACCATTGCGTGTAAATAAATCAATCTTGTGGTTGATAACCTTTATGCAGAGTACATTGTCACTTCTTCATAAAAAGGCATTTTTTCCATAGCTAGCCTCTTCCTTGTCCCCTGGTCAGGCATTCCCGACCCACCAAGTTTAGAACTACAACAACTGGCATGCTTGGGGTGCATATGTGGCCTATATGTATCATTACAAGTAGGGCGGTGCAGTAAAAAACAGCTGTAATGGATCGGTAACTCTGTTACCGCCGCATGAATCCATCACCATGGTAAATGTTAGGCGGTGAAGTGCAGGATTCACCTACAGCAAAAAACTGGAGGAAAATCGTTAACTTTACCGCTGAAAATCGGCAGAATCGCAGAATTAACACCGGCAGGATAACCGCTGGTGGTAATTCTGCCACAATGCCCATGGGGACTAACACGCCTACCGCCACTCATGATCCAACAGTAATTTCACCAGACCATGTGGTGGTAACGGTAAATCCATTTGGTGGTATTTCGGCATATTTACTGCTAAAATACCACCAAACTTGTAATGAGGCCAATGTCTGGTGTCACTAACCGCTGAAATAAAGCCTGGAACTGCTCTTTAGCAACTGTTTTGATTCCTTTGGGAAGTTTTCTCTATTTTTGCAGAGCCATTCAACTCTCTGTTACCAACCTGACAATCACCCAGACTGCCGTTTTCATACTCAGGTAAGGTTTTTGGCCCTCAGAAAATTATCCTGGCTTTGAGATCTCGGACTGTAAAATGAATGACCCAGATTTGCAATTTGACTGATTCTTTCTTTGCTACTGTCATTTGGTCTGCATGAACTGACATGTGCTTGTGACCCTGCTTGCTAGTTTTCTGGTTGACTTGGATCTGTTTTATAGTTTCTTATTCACACACTGCTTTGTTTCCCTTCTAGCGACTGTCCACATTTCTCACCTGCTTGCTCAACTCTGTCTCTACTTGTTTTCAGTACTGGAATTGTGTTTCATACTCCCATAAATAGTGAAATGGTTTCCCAGGGTCCTCCTATTTCAAGTTGTCCTTTATCAGAACCAAATGTTCTTGCCTCCCATAACCTTTAGCATGCATTTTATTGCAATGAGTGAAGAATAAGGACTTTCTCCCTTGCTGATCTCCCATTTCACAGGTCTTTGTTGCACACTGGGTAGAATCAAAAATCAGCGAAAAAGAGTCAGATAGCGAAAGAGCGAGAGAGGAATTAACAATGGCAATCAGAGAAAGTGAAATAGGACCTCTACCTCTCTGCTGGGCCAGTTGGCAGAGGACACGGTAGGATGTCTTGCCTTGTGAGGCCTCCTACCCTCGTCCTCCTGACTAACCGGCATCATTTTACGATAAGCACACAAATCTCCCACAGACACCCGTCACAGGGTTAGCCAAGAAGCACATTAACACTACTCAAGCTCTGTCTAATCTCACCTGTTCATGGCTAAGAGGCTCACCCACGTAAGCAGCTATTCAGACCCAAAGTGCTGTAGTCTATCAGACCTTGGGTTCCCCACTTCAGATAACATACAAGTGTTTCTTCCAAACCCAGAGAAAGCATTCCCGGACTCAGGACCTGTATATTTCCGAACTTCACCCATCAACACCAAAGGTTTTGCATTTGCCTCTCCTTCTATCCCACTACCAGCTCTTACCCCCTCTTTTCTTGCAGAGCCACAGGCAGCTAGGCTGGGAGAAATGGTAGAAGGGTGCTATATTAGACAACTTTACATTCGGTTTTGCTCCTTAACTCCTTATGAACCTGTCAGGTTCCCGACCTCATTCCGTCGGGACATACACTCTCAAGAATGGACTTCCATCCGCTCATGGACCTTCAGCCTCCACCTATGTCTCTATTAGGTTTCTAGTAGCTCCTAAATGCCACATTTAGATTAAATAATGATGGAAAAGCTGCACGATCTATTAGTGAGCAAGACTTGGCACTACTAAATCATAAAAAGTAGTCTATGGAGATTATTTTTCACTATATCGTAGTAGTTACAAATGTTTTTGTTAATTTATTTACAGAAACACGCTGACAATGGTTCTATTCAACATTACTTGCCATTTCCTGGTATAAATTAATGTGATCTATTGCAACAGAGAGGTAATTATACACCTTATTGATGATCAATAAGTGGGAGAGAGATCCTTTATACAGCTATTAACAGTAGTATTAAAACATTTATTTTAGATCAAAAGACATTAAAACCTTAGGCTGCTTCAAGATAATTGGTAACCTTTAGCATGGAAAATAATCACACTTGTTTGTAACTGATGAATGTCCTTGAATAAGACTATGGGACAGACACATGCTATGGGAACCTTTCTTGCACACAATGAATTGTGCAGTATTGTATCATCTCAGTAGGAGAAGTGTTCGTAATTAGATTTACACTGTATTATTACATTATGCACCTCATTTCAAGTTTGGCGGTGCGGGAAAAAAGTTTTGGTAATTCCATTAGCGCCACTTTTCCAAAACTGCAAATTATAATTTCTGGTGGATTTGCCATGCGTGAAATTACTGTGTGATAAATCCACTGATTTTCAGAGAAAACACAGCAAATTATCATCCACTTTATCCAAAGAAAATCAGCAAATTTACCTTGTGAGAATTCCGCCTGTGGTAATAAATCTGCCAAAAATTCCAATGGAGTCCTATAGACTCCAACAATTGGGAGTTACCACCACTTGTAATCCTGTGGTAACCCCACAGGACCAAATGGTGGTAACAGTAACTGAGTTTGGTGGTAATTCAGCTGAATTACCACTAAACTCGTAATGAAGCCAATCCCTAGATGTCTGGGGCTCCAGACTTGTCCTGGTCTTGGGTTTGGCCCCATAGCACAATGCCCCCTTTCCAGAGTGAAGACATCAGAAAGTCTGGCATCAGCCAGAGTTTCTCTGAGATATTCCACAAAGGCTTCAACTGGCCCTTCTGGCATCCACCTCTGGAACACAAAGAACACTAATGCTGTGCTGGGCCTAACCCTCCTGGTCTCCCAGACAATCTCGCTCTCACTCTGCACAGACATGCATCCAGGGTGGTAACTGTGTTCTTGGTGGCACTGAGCCCTGTCTCGGCTCGCGAGAGATTCCATGAAGGTGTGCATAAGGTCTCATTTTACACAGACTTTATCCACTTCAGCAGAAAGTTCCTTTCTGATTGAGCCCATCACCCTCAGAAACCACAGCAATGCCATGTCACCCTCTCCCTGTGTCGGTTTCCAAACACTCAGGTCAGCCATGTCCACCATAGTGCGATAGTCTGGCGAAGCTGTGGACATCCTAGTTGCAGCAAAATCTTCAATCTTTTTCTGCCTTCGTGCACACTGCCATCGGGTGCCTGGGAATTTAGCACAGCTTGGGAACGTTATGCTGCTTCACTGCGTGAAACAATATGCTTAATCAATGTTTATTAGTTTGGGCTAGTAAGCAATGCCACCTTTAAGCCAAAACTATTGTATGAGAGTCCAGATAGGGAGACATGGCATATGAGGAGGGACACTCAGCTTGTAGGTGTTGTTTGGCTATTTGCCCACCCATTGACTGCCCACGGCCATGCAAATCCGTATGGCCATTCCCACCGAGTTCCTGCCCCTCCCAGCCAAAACACCTCCTCATGGGAACTCTTTGAGCATAAACAAAAGTCTTAAACAAGATATGTCATCAATTTACACTCGATGTTCCTGCAAAGCTGTCTTCTCAGTGTTAATGATTGGGCGATTCATGGAATTAATGTGCGCTGAAAATTCCTGCGCAAGTGTGCGAAAGAATGCGAATCGCAGCGCAAGTGCGAAAATCGCAGCAAAACCCACGCACAGCGATTCATGGAAGTCCGTGTGCGTGTCAATCCCTGGATGTGCGCTAAAATCCTGAGTGGCGCATGCTGGCGCACACGTCTCCAAACAGCGTGTGCTACGCGCACAGCGAAAGGGCACATAGCGAAGCGCACATAACTAAAGTAGGCGGAACAGGCGGCGTAACACGCAGAATGGGGAACAACGCGTGAAAATGTGGGCGTCACGGGGGAAGTACAGGAGCCAAATGCGCAGAACACCCACACGCACGTCTACAACACGTATTCATGGAATCGAACGGGGCCAATGCGTGCGCCAAAAAAGACGCGCTAATCCGGAAACACGTACGCCAGCAGGAAGCAGGCGTACGTGGACCCACGCAGCATAAAAGTGCGTGCAAACAACAAACAAGCTCAGATGCCAAGATGAATATACCGTTCCTCGCAGCAGTGGTCGTAGGATACCGCAGGAAGAGGAGGAGCATAGTCAGGGCCAGAATTTTTACACCCAGAACCAGCCTTTTTGGGATGCCTGATGACCAGGTGTATGAGAGGTACAGGTTTCCACCTCACATAATACTCGACCTGGTGAGTGAGTGGGAGGATGATCTCACATCACCCACCCTGTGCTCCCAAGCACTGAGCCCCTTGGAAAAGGTGCTCAATGTACTGCACTTCTTGGCCACTGGTTCATTCCAGCGCACAACTGCCATAGTGGGGGGGTCTCACAGGCCACGCAGTCACGCTGCCTGCACTAGGTGTTGGCCATCATGACTGCACGCCCATCAGTCCGCAGGCACATATACCTGCCCAGAACACCTGCAGAAAGGCAGGCTGTCGTACAGGATTTTTACAGGGTGGCACATTTCCCCATAGTGCTAGGTGCCATTGACTGCACCCATGTGGCTCTACGTCCTCCCAGGGCAACTGAGCACATCTACAGAAACCGCAAGCACTGGCATTCCATCAACGTGCAGGTAGCATGTGATGCCAAGGGAATCATCACCTCAGTATATGCCAACTATCCAGGGTCCACCTATGATAGTTTCATTTACAGAATGTCGACCTAGAAGCTGGGCGGCATGGTGATACATGGCTGCTTGGTGAGTATAAATGCCCCTGCACATGCATGCATGTCAGATACTGAGTAATGTCACAACCCCACTAATGATACCCATCATCACCTCCCCAAGGGACAGTGCCTACTCACTGAGCACCCACATGATGACGCCAATTCTGAACCCCACCACACCACCCGAGGTAAGATACAACACAGCCCATATTGCAACCCGGGGCATAGTGGAGCGCACATTCGGAGTGCTCAAGTCACGCTTTTGCTCCTTTGACCGCTCTGGTGGGCAGCTGCTATACGCGCCCCCAGTAGTGTGCAGGATCATAGTGGCAGCATGTGTCCTGCACAACGTTGCAACACGCCAGGGCCCGCCCCGTGGACATGGTGGTGCCCCCACATCCCCAACCACAAGCACGGCCGCTGCGCATGGGAGGGGAAAGGGCACGTGGTGAGGCAGCCTGTACGCAGCTGGTGGCTAATTACTTCACCTAAAATCACACCCCTGTGGAGTGCACACAGCCCTGGCACATACCAGCGACAATCAATGATGATGACATAAGGGACAGTCAACTGTCACAACCATACCAGCCTGAGATTGGTCACCTGGAATTGTTACATTGTGTGCACCCCTACTTGCCGAAAGACAACCAATGCTGTGTCACAAAAAAACACACATTTATGCTGCAGAAATGACTACCCTCTTGCAAAATACAACATGAAAATAGCGCCATGTCACCCAACCCCTCCCCAGCTCCGCCACCCAACACACCATGGCATGTCATGCAATGTGAAAGCAAACAAAGCAATGCACAAGACCTGACACAAGTGTCACAAAGTGCACTGTCCCAAATGGAAACTGCCCACAGAC
This sequence comes from Ambystoma mexicanum, assembly GCF_040938575.1. Classification (NCBI taxonomy): domain Eukaryota; kingdom Metazoa; phylum Chordata; class Amphibia; order Caudata; family Ambystomatidae; genus Ambystoma; species Ambystoma mexicanum. The sequence continues at coordinate 1,306,086,942 of NC_090932.1, forward strand.
AATATGCTCCCAGTAATCAATAACAAACAGCACACATGAACAGATACTTACCACCAACACAATACAGCAACACACCATGAAACATTGCAAAAACATGACAGTACTAAGTCAAAGTAGTGGTAGTCTTACAACCTGAATAAGCCAGCACATCGACCCCTTCCAACTGTAGAGTGTTGCTGCCACGCAAATGTGTCAGTGTACTGCATACAACATGAACTCCTTCTGCAAAGGAGACGGCCTTGTGAAGACATGAGGAAGGAACCTGCAAATTAGGAGGAAGACATGGGTGCACAAGCACATATCAATACACCTTGCAGTGTACAATACAACAACAATACCCACTAGGGATGTACACACAGTATTGACTGCAGACTGCCCACACAGCTCATGGGAGCCCAATGTCACTGTGTAAGTCACTGTCACTTGGTCACACCCTTTGCAAGCCCATGGAAATGGGAAGCAGGAGGGGTGTGTGTGTCACAAACCCAAGCATCTAACCTAAACTCAGGACAAGGCTGCATGTGCCCAGCCGGAATACAGTGGATGCCCACGGGAGCCACACAAGGCAACACTCTGTAAAAAAATTTTTTTTAAAAAAAATGGCCATGTGGGGGATGGGGGGGAGGGGGTGGAGGCCACCAAGGAGGTTCGAGGACAGGGTGCACACCAACACCCACCTGCGTGGATGTTGCGAAAAAAAAATACATCCATGGGCTCATGGCCTGCACGGCTGTGCCATTGTGGGAGAACTGCTGTCGGTCTCTTCACCCTCTGCTGCTGCATCAAGAGGTGGTGGCACTATGGGAGGCAGCCCACGCAAAGCCCTGGTATGGTCCTCCATGGCAGCAAGCATGCAGGTCTGGAAGGTCTGATTCTGGAGGATTAAAGTGCGGAGGTCCCCATGCAGCACGTCACGGGTTGCCTGCACTTCTGCACGCATGGCCTCGCGGGATGCCCGGATCTCCTCACGTGTTGCCTGCAGCTCAGCTGAGAGTGAACGTGTGAGCTGCTCCAGCTGCTGTTCTGCCCTAACATTTCGGGAAGCCTCAAGTTCAAGCAGACTCTGCCTGAGGTTATGGAGTTCCACTCTCAGGGCTTCCCTGTGGCCCTGTGACTCTCTTGATATGGATTCGTGCAGATTCTCCAGTGCCACCCCGTCGGTCCCTGTTGGACGCCAACATGTCTTCCCTGTGTGATTGGCAAATGGAGTCTGTTGCCTGCTGTTGCTCCATCTGCCTTTCTGGGGGATAATGGAAGTGGTCACCCTCTCCATTGCCTGAGCCATCATTTCTACTGATGCTGCCTGTTGGGTTGCCATACTGTACATGGAGTTTTTCCATACAGTATTGCCTGGTGGCGCATGGCCACCGCGTCGGCGGGCACCACACCTGTTTGGGGCAAGGCGATCTGCACCTTGCTGTGCTGGCACTGCCTGAGGCTGCAGGACTGCATTCCCCCTCTGATCTGCTGGCCCAGGAACAGGATCAGATGCTGTGGAGTGTGACCCTGCATCCGTAACAGCCAAAGGCAGACCTACCAACACTGACATCCCCATAGAGGGTTCTACCCCTGGTCCAGGTGGGCTGGACAGAACAGAATCCCTGCCAGAAGCACTGACCTGCGACAGCACATAAGTCTCATCATCCGACTCAGCACCTGAATAGAGGTCTGGGGAGCTGCACCCAGAGGCACCCCTCAACAGTATGGTCTGAGGAACCAAAGTGTTTTCACCCACCACCACACCACATCCCCCACTGGTGCCTGGTCGTGGCTGAGAATCCTGCTGGGTCTGCACCATCTCCTGAACCTCCCCAGCATCAAGTGCGTTGTCACCTGCAAAAACATGAAACACCAGAAATGGAAACAGGCATGAGCACCATAGCACACACATAGGCCTGACAAGACAGAGATCCTGTACATGGTTAACGCATGTCCCACATGACTATAACCCTGGCATGCATGCACTGTCAATGATTCTGAAGGGGAGTCAAAAAGGCAGACAATGAGGACACCAAGATGGAAAAGCAACACATTTGCAGCATGTCGTGTAGCACTGGCATCACACATCAGCCTGCGAGTGGCATGTCCAATACACATACATGACACATGCCAGCACACAGATGTCATGTCACATAGCCATGGTAAATTAGACAACTACAGCAATATGTCAGTGAATGAGTACTGTCACACATCCATGTCACATGGACATGATGAGAAGATTAATGCAGAATAGTGTTGCGAAATATGCATGTGCCGCACACTGCAACACATCCAGTGTGCAATTAGACAGTGATTGTAGGCAGATGTACACATCAATGGTTGGTCACTTCAACATGACAGGAAACAACAATCATGTTCCACATGCAAACAGGCCCTAAAAATAATTTTCAGCAGGCCAATACTCCCTCGCCCTGAATGGTTTAAACATTCACATAACCAGGTAACTAAAGTGGCACAATGTGGGGTGTAAACAACGACAGAAGCATGTCACATATGTGGCATTATGGATGAAAAAAGCATATGAAAAATGGGATAATCTAAACAATCAGCCCGAATGAACACAGAAAAAAATCAGAATAATGTTGCAAGATGATAGTTCAAGTGCAACAGCAGTAATGTGGGGCTAATTGGCTACTGTGGGCAGAAGGGATACTGTCATACCCAAATCAAAGGCACATGAATGGATTGGAGGAAGCACATGGGTGACCCATTACACTCAGGAGTACACACCCTCACCTGGCACTCAATCAGAACCCGTCACCCAAACAACATACACATGGATTACACACACATGCATGGGCACTCACCGGACAATGCCTCGTAATGAGGTACCTCTCCCACGCCTTGGATCTGTTCCTCTGTGACGAAGGTCCCAGCAACAGACTCATGTTCAGTGAGTTCGTTGTCCTCTGGTGGAGACCCAACCCCAGTCACCAGAGTAGCAGCATGATTTGAGGCCAGCTTGTTCTTTGCTCTGCGTTTCAGGTCATTCCACCGCTTGTAGCAATCATCAGCTGTGCGCCTCACAAATCCAAGGGCACTTATGCGGTCCACGATGGTCTGCCAGTGTGCCCTACGTTGACCAGGTGTGGTCTTGCACCCTGCAGTCACCACCATGAAGCGGCTATGTGCCGACACATAGGTCACAAGTGCATCAAGTTCGGGGTCATTAAAGCTAGGCTTCCTTGACGTGCTGGACTGTGTAGCCGTGTCTGGGGTCTCAGCCTGTAGTGCCAGAGCACCCTTCTTCCTCTTCTTCAAAGGTGGAGCAGAGCCTGAGTGGCTTGCGCCACTCTGGTCAGTAGGGGCAGAACCGCAGGTGGACTGGGTACTGGGAGTATGCGAAGGCACAATGACCATAGGTCTTGGTGCAGGCATTGGCTGAAATGTGATGTTGGCAGGGGAAACGTCAGTTTGATGGACCAGGACCGACACTGTCTCGGCTGGGAGACTCAGAGCTGGGGTGGATAGAGCTGCAGCTGCCCCTGCAGCCTCCCTACCTTGCCTACTTGGGGCAGCAGATGATATCGCTGCCCCAGATCCACGTGGCCTGGTGACACCAACTTGAACCGGCACAAGTGGCTTAGACTTGCTGACCTGGAAGTCAGCCTGGGAGTCTTCCTGTGCCGGGTCAGGTGCCACAATGGGCTGGTCCAACAAGGGCTGAGCTGGGATGGTGTCAGCCATGTTTCCCTCAACCATGGGGGGGGAGCATGGGTGTCCCTGATTGGTCCTCCACACATGGGGGTCTAGGGGCACCCTGCAAATCCTGGCCACGTCCCCTATCGTGCCCACCACGCCCACCTTTTGGAGGTTGGCCACCTTTGCCTCCCTTACCGCTTGGTCGCCTCCCAACCATTGCACTGATGTTGTTGTGCGTATGGGAGTTGCAGTAAACAATTGTCCTGGGCAATTGGGGGTGAAAGGGGTAGGGTACTAGATGGAATTCGTACCCTAGTGCTCTAGCAAGGCTGTCTGTGACCCCTGGGGGAAGATGACGAGTCACACAACGCACAGACACCCCGAAAAAAAAAAGTAACGTGCATGCAACCCCTTCTAGACCACGTGCATGGAAAAATGAACCCGCACTACGCTGTGGCACCCAGAAACACAAAAACAAGCATACGCGTGTTACACGCAGCCTACAATGACCTCTGAAGGGGTACGCGACACACGGGGCAAGCACAGTTGGTAAATGTGTGCGCGACTCACCGTCTGCCTGGAAAAATAACGCTACGTTGTGCGCGTAGCCAACACCCCTGCCAAAAGAAGAACTGCACGCTGTCTGAGGAGACAGGACAAAAGAAGAAGTGAACGCTGTTTGAGGAAACAGGCCCAAAAAAAATAAAGAACGCTGTCAGAGGTAACAGGGAGTACGAACTTGAAACGCTGTGAAGTAATAGCGTGTGAACCGACAAGAGGTACAGAATTCGCCCACTCGCTCTCCACGAAAAGCACATACAAGTGAATGGGGTCCTACACGTACCTTTTAAAGCAGCCCACACGTACAGCGTCACTTACGCGTGTACACGCTTAGGCCATTTCCTCCAATTACACGAGCTGACACTCGGACGTGCAGCTTTTGGACGTGTACGATGAACATGCACCCGTGTTGATGGAAACGCCCGCGCGCGTCATGACACTTACGCACATAGGCCCTTTCCTCGGACGTGCAGTTTTTTTCACGCGCGCTGAACCACTATGCCCGCGTCACGAGGGAAACACCCGAGCGAGTCACGTCACAGAAGCGCTTACGCGCTAAGGGCCTTTGGTCCAATGAAACCGCATACGTGTGCTGACGCGCTTACGCGCGAAAGGCCTTTCCTCGAATTACACGCTGATGTGCAAGATTTTCATGTGCCAAATCACTCCGTATCAAGCTGGCCACGCAACAACACATGGAAGACCACGCCCATGCCCAGAAGGCCGAATTACTGCCCCCCAGAGCCCCGAGCACGCTCCCACCTGCCATCTGCTGCTGCCTGACTGCCTGCTGCCCACGTGCCCTGCTATTTGCTGCCTGCACGTCAGCCAGGGGTGCAGTTGCTGTGACCAACCCCTGCTGGAACCGATGACGCCCGACTGGGATACCATCGCTCCACAGCCCAGCCCCAGGACCCAGTTGCCCACCCACTCCTGCCTCTGGGGTTGCCATGTCGGGCACAACACCATCTGGCACCACTGGCAACCCCCAGCCAGAGAGGCAGAGGGCCACCAGCTTCAGTGCCAGGGAAGTTGGTGTCCTGGTGGAGCAAGTCCTGGGGCAGTATGATGCCCTCTTTGGAAGTTCGCGCGCTGACAATGAAGGACGGACCAGGATCTGGATGGACATCGTGACTGCCATCAACGCAGAAGGGGTGGCAGTCCGCGACTTACAACATGTCAAGAAGCGCTGGGAGGACTTCAGGTCCAGGACCCTCAACAAGGCCCAGCGCCTCTTGAAGGCAGCGGATGCCAAGGGGCGCCGGGGTCACCTGTCCGACCACCAAATGAGGGTCCTGGAACACATATGCCCAGCGCTCCACGTCCAGGTCCTTGAGAGGCAGACCCGTCTGGAGTCGAGCAGTAAGTGTACATGCATACTGATTGGACGCTGTGCGTGTGGTGGTGTGCATGTATTGTGCAGGTTGCACATGTGTTTTCGTAGGGCCATGTAGGGATGTGTATGAACAGGGGCGTGAGGCTGCCCCATGTGAGTCCTCTTAGGTGTGAGACACATCGATGGTGTATGTGTTGATATGTATGCTGTGCAAATGCAGATGTGGGAGCACACATGTTTGATTTTCTGTGTATGTACGTTGGCATGGTTGTGGTGTCACACATGGATGGTGGTTCCTGCTGCATGTATCTGCACTGTCTACATGTGCATGTGTGTGTATTTGACAAGTGTGCAACTGTGATGCAACATGGATGCACGTGACACTGATATGTAGAAGGTTGAATGCCAGATGTGACATGTATGGCGATCGCATCACTGTGACAGTTGGAGGAGATGTAGACATGCATGTAAGTGTGGCGGCGTGTGTGCATGTCTAGTGCACTCCCTGTGTTTCATGTGATGTCAGGCTCACCTTCGGCTGTTCATGCTGTTGTATGTGTATGGATGGTGCTGCCTGGTGCAATTTTGCTGTGGAAATGCTCATGTGTGTGAGTTGAAATGACATGTGTGTCATGGAGTGTGATGCCATGTCTGAAGTTTGACACTGCCACTCATGTGCAACTGTCATGTGTGTATCAGTCCATTAGTGCCCTGATGTCTGTGTTTTATCTCTCCCTGTCTGCAGTGTCAACTAATGAAGAGGGCGGAGAGAGGGTGCTGTGGAGCCCAGCGGCAGGGATCGCATCACCAGCCGGAGACGCAAGGCCTGTCATCTCGTCGGGGAGTGAGGAGTCTGGTGCCGCGTCCCAGGCCACAGCTGCCGAGGGTAGGTCCAAGAGGCGGAGGTCGGAGGTGGACTCCTCGGCAGCAGAAGGGGCAGCTGAGACCCCACAGGGTCCAACGGAGGAAGATGGCACGGAGTCATCCAGGTTGGTGGAGGGTTTGGTGGAGGAGGAGGCCGCAGAAGGGACACACACGGGGTCTGCAGGTGGGGATTCCACTGGTGCTAATGGTGCAGTGCAGGGGCAGGGACAGGAGGCAGCACAGGCCGCCGCGGAGGTGATTGTGTGCAATCCTGTCCCTGATCCTGTCACTGCATCATCTGGCCCCAGCAGGGATGCCTACGTCCAGACCCATTTTCAGGGAGGGGATGAGCACACAACAACTGGCCTTCCTCTCCCTGTGGATGTGGCTATCCGGGACCGTGTTGAGCCTGTCCTGGCCGGGATAGCGTTGCGTCAACGGGGCATGCGAGGTGACCTGCGGACTTTTCGTGAAGAGACTGCACATCATCTCGGATGCCTCTTTGACCATGTTGACCTGCTGGGATGGGTCACCAGTGCTGGATTCCTCTGTGTGCTGGACCTTCTTGCAACCCCCCCTCATCCCCTACGCGCCAGTCTCCTCCATGCCATCTTCCCACCCATGTATCACCTGGGTACCCTGTGGAGCTGCCTCTGACCCAGCAGCCAGGCTGGTGGAGGACACATCCCTGCCACAGTCGGGAGTCGGACGTCCAGCAGGGGTGGCCACCACGACAACTGCACCCCAGCCAGAGGAGGACGTGCAGGCAGCAAGAGCCAGGGCGCAGGTACAGGCACAGCAGCAACATGGTGGGAGCAATGATGGCTCGGGGCCTTCAAAATCGGAGGGGCAGGCATCGGCCAGAGGGCAGGAGGACCCAGGATTTCAAGTGTCTTCCGTGTGGCAGTGGTTGGGCCACGCCATAGATGCGGAGCGGCAGCGGGCGGAAGCGGCACAGCTCACAATGGTCAGGGCGGAGAACTCCATGCGGAGGGCCCGGAGGCGGGCCGAGTGCCTCGAGGTAATTCGCAGGGAGTTGGAGGTGAACATGTCATCGTCCGTGCGAACCCTCGGGCCATGGAAGAGGACCGCCTCCAAGACATTGAGCGGGAGTTCGATGATACCCTGGCCCGGGACATCAAAAAGTGAGCCGTCGGACTAGCCCGCTGCCATTGTAAATAGTTTTTAGAGTTAGGTTTCCTTTTCCTTTTTCTTTGATTCGTGGTGAATGGACTATGCCACACACATTTGTATATAGTTTTTTTATTAGGTAGTTTATTAGGTAGGTTTCATTTCTTTCGTTGGGCTCATGGACCCTTGACAATGGATTGTACATAGTTGGACAATGGATTATTTTGACCTTTTTCATTTGATTTCACCATAGATCAATGGATTTTTCTTTTTACGTTTCCTTTGGATTTGCGTTGTTGGAGGGAGAGTTTGGACTATTTTTCTTTCGGATTTGTTTGGCTTGGTTATACTTTTCATTTACTCATCTTTTGCACATGCTTTTCATTTCATGTTTGCTGTTTTTTTTATGCTTTCATGTCATTTTTTTTTTTTTTGTACATAATACATTTTCATATTTTAGTTCCATGTGTGGGATTCGCTCATTGGGTTGATGCATGTGAAAATGTGGGTTTACACAATCAATGCCAACCAGTGTGTGTGTGTGACGGACATGTGTTGATGTACATAGTTGACTATTGGTTTGTGTCTTGAGATAGGCATGTCAATGTGGGGTGGGTTGGGAAATCATTACGTCTCAAGAATGGGGTGGCGTACTGTGGTATTTTGGTGTAGAAGTGGGACATGATTGTGCATTTGTATTTCATGTAGGGGGGGACATGAGTGGGGGCCTGCTGGCAGGTGCCTCTGACTACTGGGGGGTGGAGGTGCTGGGGGACATGAGTGGGGGCCTGCTGGCAGGTGCCCCTGACTGCTGGGGGTGGGGATGCTGGGGGACATGAGTGGGGCCTGCTGGCAGGTGCCCCTGACTTCTGGGGGTGGGGGTGCTGGGGGACATGAGTGGGACATGAGTGGGGGCATGCTGGCAGGTGCCCCTGACTGCTGGGGGCTGGGGGTGCTGGGGGACATGAGTGGGGGCCTGCTGGCAGGTGCCCCTGACTGCAGGGGGGTGGGGGTGCTGGGGGACATGAGTGGGGGCCTGCTGGCAGGTGCCCCTGACTGCTGGGGGGTGGGGTGCTGGGGGACATGAGTGGGACATGAGTGGGGGCCTTCTGGCAGGTGCCCCTGACTGCTGGGGGGTGGGGGTGCTGGGGGACATGAGTGGGGGCCTGCTGGCAGGTGCCCCTGACTGCTGGGGGGTGGGGGTGCTGGGGGACATGAGTGGGGGCCTGCTGGCAGGTGCCCCTGACAGCTGGGGGTGGGGGTGCTGGGGGACATGAGTGGGGGCCTGCTGGCAGGTGCCCCTGACTTCTGGGGGTGGGGTGCTGGGGGACATGAGTGGGACATGAGTGGGGGCCTGCTGGCAGGTGCCCCTGACTGCTGGGGGGTGGGGGTGCTGGGGGACATGAGTGGGGGCCTGCTGGCAGGTGCCCCTGACTGCTTGGGGGTGGGGGTGCTGGGGGACATGAGTGGGGGCCTGCTGGCAGGTGCCCCTGACTGCTGGGGGGTGGGGTGCTGGGGGACATGAGTGGGACATGAGTGGGGGCCTGCTGGCAGGTGCCCCTTACTGCTGGGGGGTGGGGGTGCTGGGGGACATGAGTGGGGGCCTGCTGGCAGGTGCCCCTGACTGCTGGGGAGTGGGGGAGTGGGGGTGCTGGGGGACATGAGTGGGGGCCTGCTGGCAGGTGCCCCTGACTGCTGGGGGCTCGGGGCACTGGGGAACATGAGTGGGGACCTGCTGGCAGGTGCCCCTGACTGCTGGGGGGGTGCTGGGGGACATGAGTGGGGGCCTGCTGGCAGGTGCCCCTGACTGCTGGGGGGTGGGGGTGCTGGGGGACATGAGTGGGACATGAGTGGGGGCCTGCTGGCAGGTGCCCCTGACTGCTGGGGGCTCGGGGCACTGGGGAACATGAGTGGGGACCTGCTGGCAGGTGCCCCTGACTGCTGGGTGGGGGTGCTGGGGGACATGAGTGGGGGCCTGCTGGCAGGTGCCCGTGACTGCTGGGGGGTGAGGTGCTGGGGGACATGAGTGGGGGCCTGCTGGCAGGTGCCCCTGACTGCTGGGGAGTGGGGGAGTGGGGGTGCTGGGGGACATGAGTTGGGGCCTGCTGGCAGGTGCCCCTGACTGCTGGGGGCTCGGGGCACTGGGGAACATGAGTGGGGACCTGCTGGCAGGTGCCCCTGACTGCTGGGGGGGTGCTGGGGGACATGAGTGGGGGCCTGCTGGCAAGTGCCCCTGACTGCTGGGGGGTGGGGGTGCTGGGGGACATGAGTGGGACATGAGTGGGGGCCTGCTGGCAGGTGCCCCTGACTGCTGGGGGGGTGGGGGTGCTGGGGGACATGAGTTGGGGCCTGCTGGCAGGTGCCCCTGACTGCTGGGGGGTGGGGTGCTGGGGGACATGAGTGGGGCATAAGTGGGGGCCTGCTGGCAGGTGCCCGACTGCTGGGGGGTGGGGTTGCTGGGGGACATGAGTGGGACATGAGTGGGGGCCTGCTGGCAGGTGCCCCTGACTGCTGGGGGGTGGGGGTGCTGGGGAACATGAGTGGGGGCCTGCTGGCAGGTGCCCCTGACTGCTGGGGAGTGGGGGAGTGGGGGTGCTGGGGGACATGAGTGGGGGCCTGCTGGCAGGTGCCACTGACTGCTGGGGGGGTGCTGGGGGACATGAGTGGGGGCCTGCTGGCAGGTGCCCCTGACTGCTGGGGGGTGGGGGTGCTGGGGGACATGAGTGGAACATGAGTGGGGGCCTGCTGGCAGGTGCCCCTGACTGCTGGGGGGGGTGGGTGTGCTGGGGGACATGAGTTGGGGCCTGCTGGCAGGTGCCCCTGACTGCTGGGGGGTGGGGTGCTGGGGGACATGAGTGGGACATGAGTGGGGGTCTGCTGGCAGGTGCCCCTGACTGCTGGGGGGTGGGGGTGCTGGGGGACATGAGTGGGGGCCTGCTGGCAGGTGCCCCTGACTGCTGGGGAGTGGGGGTGTGGGGGTGCTGGGGGACATGAGTGGGGGCCTGCTGGCAGGTGCCCCTGACTGCTGGGGGCTCGGGGCACTGGGGGACATGAGTGGGGGCCTGCTGGCAGGTGCCCCTGACTGCTTGGGGGTGGGGGTGCTGGGGGACATGAGTGCGGGCCTGCTGGCAGGTGCCCCTGACTGCTGGGGGGTGGGGTGCTGGGGGACATGAGTGGGACATGAGTGGGGGCCTGCTGGCAGGTGCCCCTGACTGCTGGGGGGTGGGGGTGCTGGGGGACATGAGTGGGGGCCTGCTGGCAGGTGCCCCTGACTGCTGGGGAGTGGGGGAGTGGGGGTGCTGGGGGACATGAGTGGGGGCCTGCTGGCAGGTGCCCCTGACTGCTGGGGGCTCGGGGCACTGGGGAACATGAGTGGGGACCTGCTGGCAGGTGCCCCTGACTGCTGGGTGGGGGTGCTGGGCGACATGAGTGGGGGCCTGCTGGCAGGTGCCCCTGACTGCTGGGGGGTGGGGTGCTGGGGGACATGAGTGGGACATGAGTGGGGGCCTGCTGGCAGGTGCCCTTGACTGCTGTGGGCTCGGGGCACTGGGGAACATGAGTGGGGACCTGCTGGCAGGTGCCCCTGACTGCTGGGTGAGGGTGCTGGGGGACATGAGTGGGGGCCTGCTGGCAGGTGCCCCTGACTGCTGGGGGGTGGGGTGCTGGGGGACATGAGTGGGGGCCTGCTGGCAGGTGCCCCTGACTGCTGGGGGGTGGGGGTGCTGGGGGACATGAGTGGGGCCTGCTGGCAGGTGCCCCTGACTGCTGGGGAGTGGGGGAGTGGGGGTGCTGGGGGACATGAGTGGGGGCCTGCTGGCAGGTGCCCCTGACTGCTGGGGGCTCGGGGCACTGGGGAACATGAGTGGGGACCTGCTGGCAGGTGCCCCTGACTGCTGGGGGGGTGCTGGGGGACATGAGTGGGGGCCTGCTGGCAGGTGCCCCTGACTGCTGGGGGGTGGGGGTGCTGGGGGACATGAGTGGGACATGAGTGGGGGCCTGCTGGCAGGTGCCCCTGACTGCTGGGGGCTCGGGGCACTGGGGAACATGAGTGGGGGCCTGCTGGCAGGTGCCCCTGACTGCTGGGGGCTCGGGGCACTGGGGAACATGAGTGGGGACCTGCTGGCAGGTGCCCCTGACTGCTGGGGGGGTGCTGGGGGACATGAGTGGGGGCCTGCTGGCAGGTGCCCCTGACTGCTGGGGGGTGGGGGTGCTGGGGGACATGAGTGGGACATGAGTGGGGGCCTGCTGGCAGGTGCCCCTGACTGCTGGGGGGGGTGGGGGTGCTAGGGGACATGAGTTGATGATCACTAGTGCAAGGTGACATGTGGCTTGGCTGGGGGGCATGCCCATGGTGGATGGACTGGCTGCGGCACCTGACATGGGGTGCAGGGTAGTCCCCTGTGGTGTGGGCTGCCTGCAGAGGCTGTGGAGGGGGAAGAGGGCACACCTGGGAGGACCTACAGTGCTAATTCACGTGTGGAACTAAACGCGCACCCCACTGTATACACGTACCCCGCTCTGACAGCGTAATCGCTTGTGAAACTTCCCGCGCACCCCCGAAATACATGTACCCTGCTCGCACTGGGCCAATCGCCTGTGAAACTTCCCGTGCACCCCCGTAATACACGTACCCCGCTCGCACTGGGCCAATCGCGTGTGAAACTTCCCGCGCACCCCCGAAATACACGTACCCCTCTCGCACTGGGCCAATCGCGTGTGAAACTTCCCGCACACCCCGTAATACACGTACCCCGCTCGCACTGTGCCAATCGCGTGTGAAACTTCCCGCGCACCCCAGTAACACACGCACACCACTGGCACAGGGCCTATCGCGTGTGAAACTTCCAGCGCACCCACAAAATACATGTGCCCTGCTCCAATCGCGTGTTAAAGTTCCCGCACACCCCAGTAATACACGTACCCCACTTGCACACGTCCTATTGCCTGTGAAGCTTCCTGCGAACCCCAGTAATACACGTACCCTGCTCCAATCGCGTGTGAAACTTCCCGCGCACCCCAGTTATACACATACCCCGCTCCAATCGCGTGTGAAACGTCCCGTGAACCCCAGTTATACACGTACCCCGCTCCAATCGTGTGTGAAACTTCCAGCGCACCCACGAAATACATGTAGCCCGCTCCAATCATGTGTGAAACTTCCCGCGAACCCCCGAAATACACGTACCCCACTGGCACAGGGCCTATCACGTGTGAAAGTTCCCGCGCACCCCAGTAATGCACATACCCCACTCGCACAGGGCCTATCGTGTGTGAAACTTCCCACGCACTCCCGAAATACACATACCCCCCTCCAATCGCATGTGAAACTTCACGCGAACCCCAGTTATACACGTACCCCGCTCCAATCGCGTGTGAAACTTCCAGCGCACCCACGAAATACACGTACCCCGCTCCAATCGCATGTGAAACTTCCTGCGAACCCCAGTTATACAAGTACCCTGCTCCAATTGCGTGTGAAACTTCCAGCGCACCCACGAAATACACGTACCCCGCTCCAATCGCGTGTGAAACTTCCCGCGAACCCCAGTTATACACGTACCCCGCTCCAATCTCATGTGAGACTCCCCGTGCAGGGGGGTACGTGTATTCGGAGGGGTGCGCGGGAAGTTTTACAGGCGTTTTCGTGGTTGGGGGCCTGTGCGCCATGTTCGGGATTTGTGCGCTGTGCATGGCGCACGGGGAGGGGTTGGGGGCGTAACTGGCGCTGCTGCAGGGTCGCCGCACCACTGTGCGCCACGGCTGGTTTTGGAAGCTAAAATCCATGAATACGCTGTGCGCGGAAATGGATTTTAGCGCACGCGGCTGGCGCAGAAAGTCGCACGTGCACACTGTGCGCCAGCCGCGTGCGCCACTTGTGCGCTGAATTCTATGAATTACCTTGTTAATTGGAGCTGTAAACCTGCTCCTGATGTAATAAAAATGTCTTAACTAGTTCTGCCTTCAGGAACAAAGAGTGTGGAGTCACGATCAGAGTACCTGTGCGCTAATTATCACTACTAAGTTAATACGATATATCATCAAAAATAGGAAGGAAGAAGTGTTAGCAGCAAACCAATTCCCACCAACCAGTCCACACAGGCCGGTAATAAATTAACAGTTATATGAAAAAAAGGGGTAGGATTAGCCGAGCAATATTTTCACGCCGGCCATTTGTGGCCTTTGACATTGTTTCACTTATTCACAATCTACCCGTACTGATGGGAACTATTAATTAAAATTTAATAGGCAATATTTTCACGCCGGCCATTTGTGGCCTTTGATATTGTTTCACTTATTCACAATATACCTGGACTGATGGGAACTATTAATTAAAACTTAATAGGATACCGCCACTGAGCTGTTATTTACTATTCTGAAGGCCTTGAAAACGACCCGAGTGTCGAAACACGTGTCGGGTATTTCTCAATCTACCTTATTAAAATACTGTACCTTGATTGCTGGTTGTAGTATTGTAATGGTGTTAAGCGCAATCCTACCCCTTTTTTCCATATAATAGTTCTGCCTTCAGTCACCTGATTTATAAGCACTGTGCGTGTCCTTTGCAGAAGTCCTGTTAAAACAAGCATTTGCAAAGCCAACAGTTTTAGCTTGTGTGTAAGTGTTAGGCATTTGCCAGGCACTGCTATTACATGCCCAGGTACTCGCACCATGTTGCACCTGTTACCCTAAATGTCCAATTAATACCACCACAGACTTTACTTCCCTCAATATCATCCAAAGATAAGGGGGTCATTCTGAGGTTGGAGGTAAGGGATTACCGGCACCAGTAAGGGTGCCGATGCCGGTAATCCCTTACCTCCGTATTCCGAGTTCCCTTTGCGGGTCCTTCCTTACCTCCTGCTTTTAGCAGGAGTTAAGGACGGGACCCGCAAAGGTACCTCGGAGGTAATTACGGTACCGTAATTTACAGTGCCGTGATTACCTCCTTCCCCATTCCCATTGAGCCCTATGGGGCAGAAATGGGAATGGGGAAAGGCAAAAGGTGAATGGGGAATTACCGGTCCCTCCAACCCTGGAATAGACCGGTAATTACTCCATTCACCATGCCGGATTTGGGACGGTTTCGGAGGCAACCATGGAGCTAATTACCCCATGGTTAGCTCCAAACCCGGAATGAGGCCCTTAAAGGCCCGAGATACTGAATGAAGAGGCACTGTGAGTGCCGGAGATACTGCAGAGGTCTTCTAGATAACATACTGTGAGAGAAGGCGGGCGTGGCACACTGGACATTCATTCCCTCAATATCGTCCAAAGACAATGATATTGAGAAAGGGCTGACCTAAAAGATTACATACCAGAGAACTTTGTAGTCCACAGGACAGTTGTTTTATGCTATGTTAATGAAATGTATACCACCCACTGCTGCATGTGCATATTCCTCAGGTGCTCGGCTGAAAGAGAAGAGCTAGTGAGGAGAATGGGAAAATATAAGGTAGCTTTGCTGCTGTGTTGATGTTTGCCGGTCCTGATGGCATTGTATCAAGGGCACAGAGACGCGGCAGGCAAGTCACAAAAAGGGAAAAGGACTGTTTACTGGGAACGGGTGATGCCACCTTTCGCCCCATTTGGGACAGGAACAGAGAAGGGGCAACACTCAGGACAGACCTCATTATAAGTATGGCGGTACAGTAACAACGGCGCCGGTAGTGCTACCGGCGCCGTTGCTACCGTATCGCCATACTACAAGTTGTACTCGCGGGTCTCGCTCTACCCACCAGGTCTGACCTGGTGGTGAGTGCGGCACCCGCAAGCACAACTCATGGATGTGCGCCGGTGCATCTGAGCTACCCATTCCCATTCAGCCCTATGGGGCCGAATGGGGATGGGGAGTGCCTTATTGCCGGCACCCGCGAATAGGCAATTACCAGGTCCGCCCAAGCCAGCATGAACCGGTAATTGTGCATTTGCAGTTGCGGTAAAATCACGGATTTGGGGCAGCTGTGCCTTTATTACAGGCACGTCTACCGGAAAGGGGAGCACTGGGGACGTCATCATCTCTAGGGCAGAAAAGCGACTGCGAATGAAGTCCTTTGTATCTGCTTTAGAAAATCACAATGAAGCTACCAGTCACTACACTGTAGACGCCACATGATCGAAAAAATGTGCAATGGCGCAAGTGCAATTTTATACGGAATTAGCACTATGGAAATGTTTGCCCATGATCATAGAGCATGGTATTAGCACTAGGGCAAACTTTGCACTTGCACAAATTGGCATCAAAATAATATGTATCTGAACGAGGCGTTGCCATACACAATTGTGCATGCACCGGTGCAAAGTTTCTTTGATGAGGCCCTCAGTGCACAAGACAGAAGGGCAAAGAAGCCCCACAGGCTTAAGCGGATTGTCTCAAATGGTTGCCATCGACAAAGCACGCGTTTACTGGAACATGTTCCTCACAGATGCCGCTCACTTCCGCGGTTAGTCCTTGCTCAGGGGGATTGTGAGTAGCGTGCAATTGTTGATTCCTTGAGTTCTTAAAGGGCCATCCGCACAAGCATCTTCCGCACCCTCTGCATTTCAACGTGTAATTGTTTTGAAACTGCCAAGTGCATGATAGACCCTGAGAGAAGCACACCACCGAGCATTGCATACTTGCAAGAAGCTTGAATACGCTAATAACGCGGCTCCTGGGAGGACACGGCGCAGTCCTCAGCATCAGTGAACGAATGCAATCAATAGCTTCATTTTACACACGGCACCGGCTTTAAACAGGATAATCGAATCTCTTATGGGGAATTTATTTTTACTGGAGGCCATTTTTAAAGATTTGGCCATTTATGTAACAGTGATCTCTATGATCATCAGCTGTTACAAAATATGTGGTTTCCAGTTCTTATTTCTGGTAGCAATGGAACAAGTACATTGAGGGATCTGCCCCCCAGCCTCTCTCTCCCCACCTTACTATAATAAACATGTCCTCTTCTGTAGAATTAATGTGCACTGTTGCCCCGGTTGTGAAAATGGAGAAAGCAACACAAAACAAGGAGAAATCTACCGGGTGAATAAAAATACCAACTGAAAACAATAGGCACTATCAGGACCAAGTTGCAAGATGCAAGTGAAATCAGCTGGGATTCTTTCCATAGTTGGCCAGTTTGGTGACATGTCTTACACAGGTGCAAGCTTTGCATTGGTGTATAGGTCAAGTTTTTTTTAAAGTGTATTTCATTAACAAAACATGAATAGATTTTAAAAAGGGCAAAGGGGAATTGAAAAAAAAAGTAAAAATGTGATATGTGGGATTTCTCCCCATTTTGTAAAAAATAAAAAATACTTATAAAAAGTTACCTTCACACCAATGCAAAGACCACCAGCTGGCTAGGCACCAATGTAGAGACAGAGGGGTTTAGGGGGCGATTCGCAAAGAAGCTACTATGATTTACTCTGACTTACTTTTAGTAAATCAGGAATAAGTCAGAGTTACTCATTATAACTTCTTTTATGCATCCACTAGTCTTCTCCATGAGTAAGTCAAGACTAAATTAGTTACTCACCAGTTGCGGCTGGTGAATTTTTAAAGTGGTGGGGCAAAATGTATTTTCCAGCGAAGCTGGAGCGAGCGAGCTCTGCGAGTGAGCCCAACTCAGAAAAGGGGGGACCGGGGAGGTTCTACACCTGGCAAAACATTTTTGAAATGAGGAGTAGAAATGCTGAATCTTTCAGCACCATTTTCAAAAACCTAAGATACAAGTTCTCAGTGTAGAACCCACACAATATTCTACTACCAGGCACTATCAGGGCACTACCAGGTTGCCGACACTACACAGGGCCATTTTGCGGCAGTAAATCATGTATGTGCCCATCTCCTACAAGGGCACAGATATGCTTCTATCATTAAGGCAAGCGCTGGGTAAAGTGTGCCAGTGCCATCCCTTCAACATTTTCCTACTTTTATAATTTTCCTGCAGGAATTACGCCTGCCTTAAATAATGTAACAGAAGATTTATGAAACATATTTGCTTATGAATCATAAACAAATCTGAAAAGCAATTGATAAGTGGCACAATTACTAATCATGGAGGACAAAAATGCGTACAGCACCTTGTATTCCCAGGCAGTCTCCTATCCAGGTAATAATCAGGCCCTACACTGCTTAGCTTTAAGATCATTCAAGATCGGACGATTCAGTGTGTTGTGGCCATAGGCTCTAGAAGTGATTGGATTAATACTCCTATGCATTTGCATTTAGTCAGCTAAGCCATACAGCCACTGACAACATGATACCATGCTTATAACTCGACCAGGCACCATGTATAAGACCTGTGGGCCCATTCTGGACTCCTTTGTCTGGTAGGATAACTTCACTCCATCCATCCTGTTTCTGCTGCATGGAGGTGAGGAGAACGTCAATGACCAACACAAAAATGCCTGTTTTTTAAGCATCTTGATGGACTAAACATTCTCTGTACTGCATAAGTTGTGAACGTAGATTCATTACCCCTGAACACCTTACCTGTCTGTTAATACTATGTAAATAAGTAGCACAAGCCCTCATGTTGTTGTACAACATTTCTGCATTAAAAAAGGATACATTTATTTCGGCATCACATGTGCTCCGTAATAGTAATTGTGCCAGTTCTCAATTGCTTTTCAAATTTGCTTATGAATCATAAGCAAATTTGAAAAGCAAGTGAGAAGTGGCACTCTACCCTGCAGGATGCGGGACAGCCAGACCCCCTCCCTGGGATTGGAAAAGTCCAGCTTTTGCTCAGGGCTGTGTGAGGGACCTCCCTCTCACACAGCCTGGAGCAAGATCAGGACTTTTGCATTCTCAGAGAGGGAGTTTGGGCCTCTGGGGGGTGGCCAGCATCGTTTCCTGAGTTCTCTGGACCCAGCGTTGGCCACCATGAGGGCACATATTTACAATGGCCATTGATAAAAAATAAATTAAACGTACCTTGTCTGTCCGGCCGCTGCTCCAGACTCCTTTCTCTGGTGCACTGGCAGCCAGCTCCTCTGTCATCTCTCTCGTCTCGTCCTCCGGGTCAAGTCAGGCGTTAAGGGTTTAACGGCGCCGTCGGCGACGTTAACCCTTAACGCCTGATTCATACTTTAACGCCTGCTTTTTGCAGCCGTTAAAGTCCAAGGCGCTAAGCGACCTTGGTGCTAATTACGGCACCGTAATTTACGGTGTCATAATTAGCGCCTTCCCCATCCCCATTATGCCCTATGGGGCAAAAATGGGAATGGGGAAGGGCAAATGGTGAATGGGGAATTACCGCCCCACTCACCTTGGAATGGGGCGGTAATTCCACCATCCACCATGGCGGAATCCGGCATGGACCATGGTGCTAATAGCACCATGGTCCACCGCCTGACTTGTAATGAGGGCCACTGACTCAGCCCCACCCACGTGTAGGAAGTGGGCCAGGGCAACAAAACAAAACCTCTGTTTGGCTCTGTTTCATTGTGAAACGAAACCCCCCAGCCTGTGAGAATTGACCTTCCTCCATGGAGACGGGTCAATGCTCAGAGGCTGTAACTGACACCTGATCTCTGTGCCCCCTGTCCTATCTGTTGTGCACAGCGGGGTGGGGTCTGCAAAGTCTGACCTCACCCTAGTCTGGTTGAGAGACAGGATAGGGGGCTGGGTGAAGAAAAGGTTGCCTTGGGGCGTTCAGCCATTTCTTTCTGCCGTCTAGGGCTGCCTACACTGAGCATGTGCAGCAGGGATGGCTCACTGGAGCTCTCTGTGCTGCACATTCAGTGCAGTCCCCACCATGTGAATAAGTAACAGGATTTTGCTGTTACTCGTGGACATGGTGGGGGAGTGTCATTGTTGGTGGGGCACTGCCCCTCCTGCCTCCATGGGTCTGCCACGCCTGTTACTCACAGTAACTTATTTTGTACATCGAATAGCCCTCTCTAGGAGTCAATGATAAATCAGTTACTCATAGTAACATCTTGTGTCCATTGAATAGCCCTCTCCAGGAGTAAGTCAACGGTAAAGCAGAGTTGCCCATCGCAACTTATTTAGTGCATCGAATAGCCCTCTCTACGAGAAAATCAAAGGTAAATCTGAGTTAGTCATATTAATTTGACTGCGCATCGAATAGCCCTTTCCAGGAGGAAGTAATGGGTAAATCAGAGTGCATTGGCCCCATTGATCCATTCAGTAGAAATCCATACCATCAGATGGACCAGGCAGAAGCCATTTGCAACGGTTCAACTGCAATTCCCACCACAGTATGGACATCCACAAATGTATTGTATATAAGCTACTGTCTATATTTCACCTGTTTTGGTTTACATGGTCTAACCGTGATTCAGGATTGGGGCCAGTTTACATATACTGCACTGGTTCCAGCAATTGTTCCACCAATCAAGGAAACCTGCACAGCCCGGCCCTTGCAAATATGAAATTTGGATTGATTGACAAGTGCAGAGATGACATTTTTTCACCAGTCGTTCAGTCAAAATGTCAGTGACACATTTCCCAACACTAGTGTAAAATTGTGGGGAACCAGAGAAACGTATGTAACCTGGCCACAGTCCCACTATGCGTTTCTCCAGGAAACTGTGTGTAAATCATACCACCGGTTTATGCCTTGGTATTTCTGGCAGAATTAAAGAGAATTTGGGGTTGATCTTTTACTTGAATTGCTAGAAAGGTGCCCAATGAGATATGATGTTAAGGGTACTCTGGCAAGCAACTCTGCAGTAGACACATAGGCCACAAGGATCAATGGCCTGCATGATGTTTACCATACACAATTACAATTCCAAAGTGTGGTGCTTAATAAGCTAAAGGGGACCCAAAGCAACGTCAACGATAACATTCAGAATAATGTGGGAAATCCCGCTGGATTGAGCACTTTTCCAAACTATTTGCACCAATCCCTGACGAGAATACCACATATACCTCTATCAGAGAAAGTACCACAAATGATCCAACGTGGAACATTCCTGTTGACAAAGACTTAATCGTAACCAAACTTATGAAATTGAACAACTCCAGGGCGCCGGGACCCGATGGCATTAGCAATTCAGAACTCAAAAAACATCCCGAGCTGTGGGCAAACTTTATGAGTAAGCTTTTCTCAAATTGCAACCAGTCGAAAGAAATCCCATCTACCTGGAAAAAGGCAAACATCGTCCCAATCTTTAAGAGAGGTGCAACCGATAATCCAAATCAGTACAGGCCGATTGCTCTTTTGGATGTTATGGGAAAAGTCTTCTCGTCCTTTGTGCCGGACGACTTCCAGAATTGGGTTCGTTCAACTAACTCTATGGATCCCTTCCAGAATGGTTTCGTCAGAAACTCAGGGACAACCACAAACATTCTGCTTATGAGTGCCCTGAAAGCAAAAGCGATACAAGGTGGTCTTCCGGTATATGTTGTCTTTATTGACCTGGTCCAAGCCTTTGACCAGGTCAACAGACAACGTCTCTGGGCGAAATTAGAAGCAAAAGGATGTCCGGCTTCAATTCTAAATCCCATAAAGGCTTTACACCAAGGAACTTCCATTCAAGTCTGCCTCAGCTTGGATGGACGTCTGTCTGAGAAGATCGTGACAGCCAGAGGAGTTAAACAAGGCTGTCCCCTGGCACCCTCTTTATACAACGCGTACATTGCAGACTATGGGGAATCAGGTCTTGCTATCAGACATTTTCCACCTGCGTTGGGAGGAGAGAAGATTGACCGTCTATTATATGCTGATGATATCATCCTGATGGATCTGACACCCATCGGCCTTCAGCGCCAGCTAGATAATCTGGTATTATATATGTCAGAAAATAATCTCCGGCTAAATAACGAAAAAACCAAAGTGCTCGTTCTGGGCAGGCAAGAAAAAAAGAATCAAAAATCTTCTTGGCATTGTGAGGGTAAGAGACTGGAAACAGTACAAGCTTTCAAGTATCTGGGAATCACAATTAGCAATGACAGAAACGAAAAGACCATGCTAGATACACTTTGGATAAAGCTAAAGAACCTCACAGCACAAGCAAAGGCGGTGGATAGGAGGCATGGCCGCTTCTCAATAACTCCCATCTTGAGATTCTACAAGGCCAAGGTGGTGCCTGCTCTGATATATGGCATAGACGCAATGCCACTGGTCCCGAATTCTATCTGGGTGAAATATGAAAGTTTTTTTTGGCGAAACGTCCTGGGCCTAGCGACATCAACTCCCTTGGCACTAATAAGGAGGGAACTCTGCATATCATCAATGTTGGCAATCAAAATGAGATCCACTTTGATGTTATATCGCAAAGTTATCAACAAACCGGAAGCACGAGTGCTAGACCTCATTCGTAAAGAAATCATAGACGGAGATAACTGGATGCTCGCGGAATGGGAACAAAATAATCAAACAATCTTGAAAGAACTGGACCTGTCTATAGAAACTCTAATCCAAAACCCAAACAGAGTAGTGAAAAAACTGTTTGAAGCGGACTGGATTCACACGCAAGAGATGGCCAACGACTACTCACTGACAGCTAGTTTGCCAAACGCTCCAATGAAGCTAAAAGCAGTCCGAGGCTACCTCCACAAATTTCCGGATAAGAGACTTAGTCGCTTATTTCTACGATTCAAACTAAACCAACTGAAAACTAATGAGATTTTGGCAATTCGTAAACAAGCTCAAATGAATTTATGTCGCTTCTGCAAATCAAATGAGCACATAGAAACCACAAAGCCTCTGATAATGGAATGTCTAGGTTTGGTAATAGAAAGGCAACGCTTTCTTACGGACCCACTGAAACATTATTCAACACTAGACCTGGAAAACCTTTGGTCACTATTGAATAATGGGAACAACAAGAGATGCGTCATAGGAGTAACCTTGTTTCTCAAAACACTGAATCTATAGCAGAAGAAACTGAACAGGAGAGGTATGTTTCACCCCAACTGGGATCCCTCTTGAAAGGTCCATCTTAATGTATGGATAGAGACTCATTATCAAAGAAGAACTGCAACAAAAGTAAAACTTGAACTCATTACATAAGTCCAATGGATTCAGGACTAATTATCAATTACAAGCCAAAGCAAGGACATTTTCACACAAGCTGTAGACAGGAGTTTACTAATGCTTTTCTGTTTTGTAAAAATTGTTATACAATTAAATCAAAAATTAAAAAAAAAAAAATAATAAGCTTCTACGGCATCATTGAGGTTGACAAAAACACCCACCAAACCTCATGGTGGGGAGATGATTTACTGACTGGCTCTATAGAGTGCAGACATAGGCAAACTGTAAGGAAGGAAAAGGGAACACATTCCTGGTTTGCGTCCACTCAGACATTGAAAGACCTTCGTACATTCACGCCAGGAACCTGTCTCCGTCGATACTAGTGACCCATTTACATGAAGATCTCTTTTACTGCTGTACCAGGGGGTGTAGGAGACCCTATTTAGGGAAGCAAGATTATGGCAATAGTTTAGGATTATGGGCATTCCGAAGGGAAGAGCGCATGTACACCTCAAGCAATCTTTGCGTGAAAAGTGATAGAAATGAAATATCTGACAGACAGACTTTTGATACTACTCACTGTGCATGTTGACCCCACCGCAATGCATGTTGAGGCTTTTTCTTTAAATGTCAAGAATTATATTATGACAGCCGTGCCACACAGCCTGACTGACGACCCATGACCCAATGCAATGTCATAGTAATGATTATCCAGAGCAATCCTTGGTGAATAATGTTTCCCCTATATTTATTTACTTTTTTTTCTTCCCTTTTTAGTTGCATTTTTATTTTTTACCTATATATTTATTTACTTATTAAATGTAAGCCACTTCGGAGGGCTCCAGTGCCTCAATTAAAAGGTGCACATAGTAAAAAAAAAATGTTTTTAAAAAATATACAATTTAAAGAGAAATTAAAGCAAGAGGAAATGCAACGTTCCAATTTCTTAGGTTGATAAGCATTTTTACTTTACAGAATACCTAACATTACTGCACTTTAAACTGTGGATTTTCAGCCAGACTACATTTCTTAACGGACTAACATGGCAGTGGGTAGTGCCCCAGTAGGAACATTGCATTGTGGGTATGTGTCATGTCAGAATTCAGATATGTCTTTTGTCTCTGAGCAGTACAGCAGACATGAACCAGTGAGAGAATGAATAAGCAAGGGCATTTAACATTTTACAGTCATGGGCCTCCTTTTGCAACCCCTATGGTTTCCAGTTGCTTTTCTCCTGTGACGAGGGACATCTCTATTGTAAGGCAATGATAAGCAGTGCTTAACATGCCATCATCACGGGGGCAACACATTTTTTCAACAAGAAACATTCTGGCCCTTTGTTAGGCAGAGGGCAGCCAAAAGCCACTATTTCTAGAGCAGTGGAAGCCCTTGCACGGCCTTGCTTGAGAACCTTAACTTTCGTAGGAGCCATCTAGCACATCTCTGGAGTTCATATCAGCAGACCTACTGGATGCCCTGTCACCGTTGCGCAGAAACAACTAAATAACTGATGGTGAGGCGTTCTGTGACATGCTAACCACCAGCTCTTTTAGAGTTTCCAGGAATTGTAGCCGTGGCGCCGATGCTCTACTTTGAAACTCAAGTCACTGCCTTGAGTTTGCTTCTACAACTTTTTTTTTATCAGTTTTAGACTTAACGCATGATTTAGTTCAATATTGGCCTGTGATTTCCTCAGGTACCACGTTCATGTCAATTTACTTTCTGTAATGCCAGAATGATGTCAAAAGGCATGCTTTACCAGTCTGCTTCCCTCATGACTTTGTGAAATTACATCATTGTTTACAATAAGGCTTTTAAGTCACGACAACCAAATCACCACCAATTTCTGAGGTGCCCAGATTACTCCATATCACCGGGTCGTCGTGTTTCAATAGTGTGTATTAGGCGCACTATTACTATTATTATTATTATTATTTATTATTCCGTTTTTATTACACGCATCACGCCCATGGGCATCAGTGCGCACATCGTAGCTTTTGTTAAATAGATATTAATTATGACTACAGCTCTCATAACGTATTTGTTTGTTAAACGAAAGGGGAGGTTAGTGCAGTCACATGTATTTGGATGCAATACATCACGGGCTTTAAGCCCACATATAAAAGAAGTATTGCCTCTTACACTGGGTATCAGCGGGTCCCTGTTGTCTCCTGCAATGTCCCTCAAAGGTTTCTCCCAGCATTCTGTGCGATGGCTCCCACAGGGGTGCGCCTAACTGTGGCAGAATGAGTGGCCATTTCTTTCAATGGATAATGGGTCAACACACGTTTAGGGAAAGCACTTACCGTTCCCCAGCATATACATCTCGCCCCGCACACAGTCCGCATCAGAGCTGCAGTTGGCATTATGAACTTTCTTGCTCTGAAAGAGATGGGCATCAAGGAAGGAGGGAAGATGGGGAGCAGGGGGAGGGGAGAGGGTGAGAGAAAGACAGAGGGGGAAAAATGAGTGTTAGGTGAGAGAGGAATTTAGAATGGGAGTGGTTGCTACCATTCAATGAAAACATCTATGCGACTTAGAAAGCTACTGCATGGTATTATATATGCATTGCTTTGCCAATAGAAGGTAGCAGAACATCAATTAGTTTATGGAATGGGATTAGGATCAAGACAGGGAGATCTAAGTGGGAGAGAGGAAGAGAAATGCTGAGGTTGAGATAAGTGATGTAAGATCCAAGGAAGAAGAAAGATGCATGCAGCATTAGAAAAAGGGTTAACAGACGACATGAGATTGATATATATGTAAAGAGTGAGAGAGAAAAGTGAACAAAGAAGTGGAAAGGAAAGAAATTCAGAAAAATGTGAGATAAAAAGAGTGAGCACAGACTGAGAGATAAAGCAAAGACAGAAAGGGTCTGGTGTGAATAATCAGCACATAGGGGATGGGAACAAATGAGAATAAGATGAAGAATGCGAGGAAAGAGAGGCGGCGATATACGGGATGATGTTGAGGGCCAAAAAGAGATCGGGGCGGTGAAGGGAAGGGAAGTTTGATAAACGAGTAAAGAGGGCTGACGGGCACATAAGTGAGGGGTTGAGGATCTGTGTTTTCAGCATGCTTTAATTTCTCTCAGTAAAGCCAGTTCTTGCTTTCTGTGATCACAGCATGGGAATTGACTGCGAAGACCGATGACAAAACTTTCCTTGCATAACACACAAAGACACTGGCGATAGACACAGGCACTCCTAATGTAATCTGCATACAAGCACTCTCAGTCCATGCAGACTCACTCAGTCCATATATGTGTGTATGTTGGTACTATTAGTATTTACTTTCATTCTCCATTCGCAGAGGCCCTCTCAGTTCTGGGCTATGCTCTATTTCCCAGTCTGGCAAGCTAATTATAAAACTCTATGAGAGCTGTGGTGAGGCTGCACCAAAAACGGTCTTAATGTATTAGGGTGGAGCGCAGCTGGGGATGGGGATGGACAGGCTCCTATCTCTCCGATTCCTCTGCAAGGGTGGCTGGGGTGGGATCACACGGTATCCTCAGATCTCTCTATAGTGGAACTAGTAGGAAAGGAATGGATTACTGGTCCGAGAGAACAATGACCATGAATTTCAAAATATTAAAGTAAAGTTTTCCTGCAATACAGGTTCGGGGCCTAGGAGACGCGACAAGAAACCGGGATAGTGACAAAGCAGATGCAGTGGAAACATGATCACTATAGATTATACCAGACCTTGCAGAGCTTTTAAACCTTGAGAACGATGTAGGGAGAGGTGAGCCACTTACTCCTCTCAGTAGGGACATCAGAGAGCACAGGACTCGCTCCTGAAATCTTCTTGTACTAGCAGGCCAGGAAAGACAGAGAAGACGCAGAACTGTTCAGTCTCACAGAAAAGTCCATGAACCAAACATATTTAAGATGGCGCTGACCCTCGTTCTGACTTTTGAAGCCTTGCTCTGAGCAGAAGTAGGCAATCATGAATGTTCCCTAATTGTCCGATCTGAATTAGTCGTAAAACCCGGGTAGGGAGGTATCACTACACAGTATCCCCAACAAAAATATCGACGTAGATATGGGCGTTTGGCTCGCCATAGGCGATATTTTTGTTGGGGATATCATGTGGGAGCGGGGGTTGCGGGGGTGTCCCCCGCACATTAAAAAATTATGCAGGGGTTGCAGGGGCGTCCCCCGCAGCGTCCATGTGTGAATTTCACTGCAAAAATATGGCAATATTTTTGCATTGCGATATTTTTGCGGCGGAATTAACACATGGAAACGGTAGCAGTTAAACAATGGGGTGAGAATGGGGAGGGACAGAGCCTCTGCTGGAAGGATAAGAGAGAAAGAGACAGAGATAGAGAGTGAGAGAAAGAGTCGGAGGAGATACTGCCTCAGCGACTCACTGATGCAAGGACAGAGTTCTGCACATTCAGAAGTGTGGGGTTCACAGAAAGACGGCAGAAGAGGAAGCTGTGGTGTACACACACCCGAAGGCTCAACTCCCCCGATTGCAAGCAGGACTGTGGAAGCCGCCCACGGAAAGAATGACAAGGATGCTGGCTTAAGCTTCAGAGCAGCTGGGGAAAGCTACTAGTTTCAAGACTGAGAAAGTGCTTCAGTTGGGGACTTTCAAGAGGCTGGAAGCCAAGAATAGAAACTCAAACCTTCTGAGAAGGGAACCAGAGGGTAAAAATCCCCCCCCCCACACCACCCCCACCCCCACTTGCAACCTAGAGGCAAAGGAGGGCCTGTGACAGGGCAAAAAAAGAATATAGTCTTCCTGACAAGAACCCAAAGAAAGGGAGAGAAATACATCAGCCACATTCAGGCATGAGGAAGGTCCAGGAGGGATTCGACCAGACAACAACAACTGAAGCAGAAGAAGGCTCTATTGAGGGAGAAGAACAGGGGTTGATACAAGACGCCATGCTATAAGAACAGATGACATTGGAAGACACCCTGATATAAGGGAAGGGAAGTGTAAGCTGTGAAAACCAAGTCTAGACAGGGGGTCTTTGGAGAGAGGAGAACGAATCCAAGACACCATGGGCAAAGCTCCCAGGGCTAAGAAAGTTTCCCAGAGACTTGAGAAAGGGATAAAGAGCCAGTTGAGAATAGTGAGGGCTGAGAAACAGCAGAGTGTGAATACAGGCTCTGGGAGCCTTTCTGCAAGACCTATTTGGAAAGTAGGTAACATAGGAATTGATTTGTAACAATTAGGTTTTGGACATTTGTTTTGGCCAATCACTGGAACTTTGTTATTTTTAGATTTGAAGAGCCTTGCCTCAGGACTTCTCATCATCATACACTTCATTTCGGTTAGTCAACCATAAAAGTACACACAGATAAAAAGACAATGCATTCATGAAGAATGTGATCATCATAATACCATTATAACAACATTATAACAACGTTGACATGTCCACAGAACTCATTACAATACAAAAAGACCAAGGGTAGATCTTTCCTACAAAGTGCATGTGCTTTTCATGATTAAAAAGTTTTTTTTTTAAAAAGAGGATATAGATTAAAACAGAGGCAGAGTGAAAAGGGTTAAAACTCGCAGCCTCATCTAAGTAACATCAATAATCTCCAGTATGATGTGCAAACATAACTTGAGGGGTGGCAGGGGCGCTACTGAGGCCTAACATTGAAAATGGGGGAGAGTTGGATCCTGGCTGGCTCTACATTACAGTTACCAGAATTCCCTGCTGCCACTGCCTGGTACATACCAGAGGGATTCAGCCCTGCAGACCTGCATCCAATCAGCCTCCCTGATGATTGCTGAGGCATGGAAGCGCGCTAGGAGGAGAACAACTTTGGATTGTTTGAGCTTACTGCAGCTGGGACCCAGAGTAGCGCCCCTGCCACCCATCACTTAAACAAATAGTGGGTCCTGCTCACTGTCTTCCAGGTCAGCACTTTTAATTAAGGATGACCCAGTAGTGTTAAGATCTGGCTTCTTAGTTACTATTATAGCCAGCCTGATTTTTGAAATTACTGCTTCCCTCTTACCTCAGGGCACCGGCCAAGCGTCTGCAATGCAGTGCTCTCAGTCCTGGTGATGATGGTGAAGATGCTGCCACCCTACAGAGGAAGGTAGAAGTACAAGGAGACAGTCAACACAGCGACAGTCAGATAGGCAGCCAATGAAGCTGAGGGAATCAGATGGCCAAAGAGATAGGCAGAGATATAACAAAGAGAGGGATGGACAAGGAAGGTTTAAGGCAAACAGACAGCCAGAAGGACTAGGAATTAGATGGATAGACAGACACGTGAGAAAAAACCAACAGTGTGACCAATATAACCAAAGGAAGATGGATGCAGAACCATGATATAGAAGTACAACCATATGAACAAAAAATGAAATGGATAGATATCCAAATGAGCAAAGAGCAAGGCATTGAGAAACCCAGAAGAACATAGAGTGAGACAGTGGCACAGCATATAGCAAATATTGGTACAATCATACAGTCAAAAGAGGAGACAGGGAGAAAAACAGAGTAGCATGCGGGAGACAGGTTAGTTAAAAGGGCAAAGATGGAGACTACAGAGACACAGTAAGATGATAGAGGAAAAAAAGAGAAAAACATACAATGACCTAGAAAAAGAATGAATCAAAAGACAGCCAGAAAACCAACAAGGGGAAAACTAAAACAGACAAAAACCAACAAGGGAGACCAATAGACCACCACTAAACTAATTTAGAAGCCCTGCTTCTAAGAACTTCACTTTGTGCCATCATAAAGTATTACTGCAAGTATTACTGCACCCCAAGCCTAACCCAGCAGATGGCGTGGAAGGGGGCTTTGTGTCCAAGTCCTTCAACCCCCCTGCCCCCAATTAGCCTACACTGAGGTCTAGACCTCCATTTGAGTTGCGGCACATAATGAGTTCCAAGCTACCTTAACTCCTCCCTCCATGCCCTTGCGCTCAGGTCCTCACTTAGCTAAGGGATATTTGTCTACTCCCAAGTGACCATTTATCTCCAGTATTCACTTTCTGGGTACTTTACCTTAATTCCCTCTCCTCCGAGGGCTTTGAATTCTATCTTCCTAAATCACTGCTGAGTTGAGGTGTCCTCTCTGGGAGCTTTCTAAAACGCCTAAATGACTGCAGAACTTAGGTTTCACCTCCCAAGCCTCTGCATCCTATCCACCTTAACTGCTCCAGAGCCCAGTCTCCCAGCTTTGCAAATTAGCCCCCTCTATCACTGCCAATTCAGCAGGCTGCAAATAATGTCTCGCAGCACAGGGCTTCACCCGCTGTTCACGCTATCAACTATAGAGTTCAGGCTTCATTGTGGTCATCTTGAAATGTTGTCCCCTCCTGCCACTGCTGAGGTTCAGGTCTCACCTCAGGGGGCTTCACATACTCCGCCACATCCCAGACCTTCTCTCCGATACCAGCCACCTCTGAATGCGAGAGTCCCTTCACCTTGGTGATGATGGAGCTTTCGGGCCCGGTCTCCTGTGCTTGGTATCCCTTCTGGATGATAAACACATACCTGAAGGGGCAACATAGGAAGGAGCTGATGAGAAATGCTTTATAGGATGAAAGAAACACAATATTTCACCTTCGGCTTGTTCCATGAGCAAAACATGTTTAAAGATGGCACACTTTCAGTTCGCAAATCCAAAGGGCCTCATTGAAAGTTTGGCAATGTTAACAGTGCTTATTCCACCAAAATGAATTACCATTGCTGCCTATGGTCATGGCAATTCACCACCTCATTATGGGTTTTAATAACTCAACATTGTAAAGCCCCACAGTGCTTGAGAATTGACAAAAGAGTCTAAAGCAATATGATGAAATGAGCAGAAGGGATACCTCTACTCACCGGAAGGCATTATTCATATTCTATGGGTTTCACAACCCATAATCAGGTAGAAAAAGAACAGTATTTGGATCCACCGCCAGACTCATTCTGAGGCCTAAAGAATACATTTAATATTATGGAGGAGAAACCAACAATTTATTTGGAATATAGTTGATCCACATCATAAAAATGAGACCCTTTTTTTTTAAAAGATGTACTACATTTTCATCTTTGCAGCCCTTCCTGAGCCAGTGCATAAAAGTTAAATGCATATGATATAATCATAAGAAGAGACACACATAATTAAAATGAAACCAATCATTTCAATAAACTCGTTCAGGAAAGCAGGGTATCGTTCGGAGCAGGAAAAGATAAAGCAAAAGGGGAAAGTGAAATATATTTGGATGTTGTCATTTCTTCATATGACTTCAGTCGCTTTTGTCCACATTTTACGATTCATGTACATTTGTCAGCCGTCATATTTGTAACCTGCCTCCACAAGCTCCTCTGGGTTAAGGTAAAGCGAACAGAGTGTGTCTCTTACATCACTCCAGTTTTTATCGTTTTATTATTAGATGAGTCATCATATATTATGCGAGTAAGGCACCCTACGAGATATTATGAGATCATTGGTTAGTACAGGAACTGTGCTTATGTATTTATTCGTGTCTTCTAATAGACCTTTCAGCAACGCATCCCTTGCTAGAAAGAAAACAAATAAAGAATGCTTCTCGTTTCATGAAAGCCTTATTTAAGTGGAAAAGGCTTGTCCTGTTAGTACGTTCTTTCACTTAGTGTTAATAATTCAGATATCTGCAACTATGAGTTGCATTCTCAATCCATTCTGTATCTTATTTAGCTGGTCATCAGGGTATTTTTAATACACAAAGATTTCAGGAACATATTTATTAGCGCCAGTACTGGCATTAATAACAATTCCCGCCATGACTCATGCCTAAGCCCCCACACACTGGAAAAGACATCCTGGAACAAAATGTTGGGCCTCATTAAAAGTCCGGCGGCCAGACTGTAACACTGTTTCCAGCGCCTGATAGCCCAGGGCCACCGGGACATCACAAGTCCCGGCGGGCTGGTCTGTCAGGCACCGGAAAATGTTAGTCTCCATTCCCGTGGAGTCCCATAGGACTCGATAGTGTCCTGATGCAGACAGAGATAAAAACAGACCTGGCTCCATAATAAGTCATATCTTGTCTTACCCCCGAGAGAATGGGGTCAGGGCAGCCTAGACACGTGTTGCTTCCTCCTAAAGGGAGTCAGCACACTTAATGTTTACTCACTATTTGCCAAAATCACGTATGTATCTGGAACAAGGGCACAAATACACACAAACTGAGCCACCTAGATACTTTCCTCAGGAAGGCACATTTGATTTACACAGGATAACGAATTTGCGGAATGGTGCCAGTGAAGAAAGGTACATGTGTACACCAACGGCAATTGGACAGTTATCTCAACTGGTATACCCGAGTGACGAAGAGGCAAGCTGAGTTTAAGACCTGGGCATTAAACGAAACTCAAGAGAAGCACCAGGAGCAGTTAAAAGTTTACAAAACCAAGCAATCAAACCTGCAGTTTCCAGCCCATAAGGCTGGGTACAAACAATGATATCCAGTACTACAAGGAGAGCCCCCGTTAAAAAAAAGTCCTGAAGGTATTTTGGACACGTATAACCTGACTATTCTTAAGTAAATACATGATAGGTGAGTAGTTAGTCCAGACTCTCCCAACCTTCAACCTATCTCCAGTCCACGCCAATGCATTTTATGGAGAGCCTATTCACTCCTCAGCTATGGGCTCAGATCTCGAACCTGTTTTTGCCATCCTCAGGCATGTTTGAGAGTTTCCGAACACAAAATGTAATACCACTGCTAGTTCTTTCCCGCTCAGACAGCTCCCGGGAAGGTGAGAAACTATAGTGACTGTATATGCCCCACGGAGCGCTCCTTATTTGTTTAATATTGTTCAAAGTTTTCCAAAGATACAAGAAGACCCTTTTGAGTTTCAGGAGGAATTGCAGGTCATTATTGACTATTATCAATTATTGACTGTTATCACCCCACTTGTGCTGATCTGAATTAGTTGTTACGAGCAGCACTGCCAACAGATACATTCACGTTGCTTGAAGTCTGCGCATATTGGCCAGCTGAAGAACTGGCTCACACTAGAGATTTGAAAGCCTTTATTTATATGCTGGTGCAAACAGTTATTCAAATTTGTCCTCGAAAGACCAATTGGTCAAAGATGAATGCATGCAAGCAAGCAAAGGGAGGAAATCCAGCGGAGTATTTTAAACGTCTGAAGAAATACTTTGAACAGTATTCTGGGATTGTGGATGCGATGCAGTTAGCACCACAAGCTGTGGTGGTACAGTTTGTAATGGGATTGCAAACAAAACTGTCCGAAGGAATTAAGGCAGTGTTGAAAGGATGGGAAGGAAAGGGAATAGTGGAAGTTATGTTGGCGGCACATCATTTTCATGAAAAGGTTGAGAAAAAAAAGAAACTACTGAGGCCAAGTTAATGGCATTGCAGATACATTGTTTGGTTTTGCCCCGCTCTGGGTGGGTGTGGGTGGGGATGGGGAAGAGTGAGAGGAGCGCCTCAGTCATTTGGGCCAGGGCAAACTGCTGAAAGGTATTACACCAACACGTATAGTGACCAATGCAGCTATTGTAAAGAGCTTGGACACTAGAAAGCTGACTATTCACATCAGCCTCAGTATGAAAGTCGAGGCGGGCAGCCAACCACACCAAGAGAGAAGGCAAGGTTCCCATCTCAACCGCCAGTGCTATCGACCGATGTTTAGGATTACCAAGTGGTCCCTGAACTTGTTAAACCACTCGTTTTGATTGATCCTATTACCCTCTATGTTGACTGTATTGTTGCAGGTCAGAAAATGTCATGTCTGGTTGACAAGGGAGCATCACGCTCCACTTTAAAAACGTCTGAGTTTTCACAAATGAGTAATTCTGCTGAAGTAGTTAACACAGTGGGCATAGGAAAGACTCCAATACCTCATCGTGTGTATACTTTGCTTAAGGTCATGATAGGTCCAATTTCCGACCAATCTGCTTTCTTGCTGAGCCCTTGTTCCATTGTGAATGTGTTTGGATTAGACTTACTGGGTAAACTGAGTTTATATCTCGGTTTGGATTGCCACTATGCATAGACAGTGACCAAGTTACCCACTTCACGGGTCGGTCATTAGGGCTGTGTGTAAATCTTTAGAGATAAGACAACAATTCCACTGAGCTTATCATCCTCATTCTAGTGCACAAGTAGAATGCAAAAATGATGACCTCAAGTTAATGCTGTCAAAAGTGTGTAAGGAGGCTGGGTTAAAGTGTCCCCATGCCCTGTTTTGTTTGCTATGAGAAACAATCCCCAGCGTAAACATAGGTGTTGGCCCACAAGATTCTTACTGGTCACTCCATGAGGATGGGAACTGCACCTGCAGCAGTCTCCCATATGCAGAGTCTATCATTGAAAGATGGTACCAGATGAAATATTGTGGCTTGTTAATTAAACCTGTTCAATCTCTTCATGCTCGGTTTCACGAAGGTCTGCCTGAACTGGCTACGGGACCCTGCCACCCTCTGCACCCAGGACACTGGGTCCTGTCGAAAGTCCATCAGCGAATGTCTGCACTTCAGCCGAGATGGAGTGGTCCCTTTCAAGTTTTGTTATGTACCAACTCAGCAGTGAAGTATGTCAGCATGCCAGCCTGGATTCACATGGCACATTGCTGCAAGTTCGCTGCCCCAGCTGATAACATCACCTCACTGGCCACCAATCATCCGTGGACTGGCTCCCCTTGACCACTGGCATCACCAAGGCCACCGCCAGTGATGCTGCCAAATGTGTATCAGTATCAGATATTTCCTGGGTTCCTGGGACAGAGCGATCAGTATCTGAGAGCGAGGTCACCGCCCTCCATCAGACAATATTCGTACGTACAGAACAGGGATCCGCAGTTGCTGAATCTCTTTTACAGCTGTTGATAAGGCTCCTCTGGCACGTGGTCGAGGTCCAGGAAGGTTCAACGCTGAGTGAGTTTCTCTATTGGAATACCATCTCCACACAACCGTTCATAGGTAGAGGTATTCCCTGCGATTCCGCAGGAGGTTATCCGATAGTCAGTAGCTCTGATCAAAAGCCCAACAGGCCAAGTCACTCACTTCTGGATGTGTCCCCCCAACAGCGATGAGTCCTTCTGACTAGGTGATACAATGGCAGAGAGTAAATGTCACTGCTGCTAAATGCCCAGTGCCTGCAGGTTATGGACCTTGCTGTTATCACGTATTGGTCATGCTTTTTGTTACTATGACTCTGATATTTGTGTGACTCTGGTGCTATCAGCATCTCTAGTTTGGACTGGTAGGTGGATCTGTCGACCATAAAACTGTGTACTGTGGATTTCGCTGTTGGAAACTTGACAAGGGAGGTGGAACTTTGGAACATTGAGACTTGCTGTGCTACAGAACCTACATATTTATGATGGGAGGACTGGTCTATAGAACAGGCTCAGCCCGTGTGTTGTATCTTACGTACTTCAGCGATCTAGTAAAGGAACTTTGTCTGCAACCCATGACATATTGTCCCGAGGGCATGGCTCAAAGCCTGAAGGGAACCATCGACATGTGTTGTACTATATTACTGCCAGTATAAATGTTGTTGGAATATAGATATTTATGCATTTTGTGATTACTGGGGCTTTTCTCGAACAACATGTCACGAGATGGATGGGCCTACAGCCCAGCCCTGGGTACACAGTGAAAATACATATTTGAACCTCCCCTGGCAGTATGCGTGCATCTTTAACGTAACTGATTGATGGGTATGTGGCCACTTGCCCCAGGATTTGTTGTTGCAATACTCTATACCATCAATTCCTTTTCAGTGGGGGGGGGGGGTCGTCTATGATTGGATCTCAAGTTAGTCTCCTAGTCACAACGCCCAAAACCCTGCAGGGATGTGCAGTCCCCGTTGGGATTCATGGGGCCTCCAAATTTCCCTGAACCAAACATGGTACACCGAAAATCTGCTGCCCTGCACCTACCATCCCCGGCAGTGGGTGTCTTGTGTTATATTAACCAAGGATCCGTGTTCATGGGAACCAGCAGATGCCAGTATTACCTGTCCGCTAACTCTAGTGTGGTAATTAATAATGTTACATTTGGTAACCTTAATTCGACATTTTCCCCGGATGGATATGCTACTTATCTGGAACATATTTCATCTGTGGAAATAAGGCATACCCGTGGTTACCCACCAATGGGGGAGGGAGTTGCTACATGTGGTATTTATTATTTATTTTATTTATTGTGTTATAATCTATAAGACTTTTCACAATTTTTAATACAGGAAAAAAACATTGTTTAGACGATATAGAACACAACCCACCCAAATAAAACAAAACAGAGAAAGAGAAAAAAGAAAAAAGTCACAAGTAAAATAATTCAACAAATTCATCTTACTTGCAAATGATCTCCATGAAGATGGAGTGAAATAAGTAATGCAATAAAATAAAATAGGAAAAGTAATTAAAAAAAGAATTAAAAAAAGTAATAAAGCAAAGGAAGAGAGGAAACCTAAATCAAAACATTATCACAATTTAATAAAACCAAGCACATTAAGAAACCTTAAAACTTCAATAACAAGATGAACTTCCTGTCCGGAAGCGAGCCTCTCCCAAAATGGGACCGAGGTTAGCCATTCCTCACACCCTACAAAACGCAAAAAGTGTCTCAAACTTAGAGTGTGGAGGGCAGTACATTCAACCAGGATATGCTTAAGTGACTGAGCCAACCTTTCCACATACATTTCCACTAGGTTCAACACCCTTTGTATTGCCCATGGCCCTAATCCCTTGAAACTCCCCCGTTAGATAACGTTCAACCTGAACCTAATAAATTCTTGTCTCCAACTAGAGTTGGGTATACGGATAAGATATACAGGCAAACTACCTCTAGGGTTATCTTTGATTGATAAAGATGGGACACTCAAAGACTTTTGCATAGTATCCACTGTGAGTTCCCAATCCCGATCCAAGATAGCCTTCTTGATTCTAAGAAGATTACTAATAACATCCTCAATTGGGTGGCCAATTTTAGAGAGTATCTCTATCACCATTGCTCTCATTTACGTTAAAACAGGAGAGACCCCAGAATCCATATGATAGGCTAGATCCTCACACAAAGATGCTTTTTGCAGTAAGATTATGTGCCCAAAGAGAGACAAAAGTCTACAGTCCAAATCCAAATGAGCTGCCAATGAGGAAAGGCCAACCTCCTAACAAGGACTATCCATCAGGAGTGACTTGGGCAGAGTCAATGCTCTCTTCCAAAGATGACCCTCAATCCTCACCCAATCTATAGTCCAGGACCGGGGGACGGACTCCAGGCCATATAAGATCATCAGAACAATGTTGTTCCTATAAAACCAAACAGGAACAATAGAGAAGCTACAGCATTTGAGAGACAACCTCTTCATCTAGAAACACAACTGATCTATTGGGTGCCCTAGCCTCTCTAGAATAGGTGTCATTGAGGGGCCAGAGAGTAACATGAGGCCCAGATATTTCACCTCCGATAGAACAGGAACCAAAACTCCATTTAAAGGCCACCCAAAAGTAGGCCTCTCTTCAAAGGCAGAGAAAAACAAATGGTAGGGGACTTAGATGGATACATTATTAGATCATTTAGCTCTGCATATTCTCCAAAAGCATCAAGCAATTGCTGTAGTCCCACGGACGTGTAGTCAAGCAGGACCATATTTTCTGTGCATGCCAACCAACGTATACTTTTATAGCCAATCTTCAAACTGCCCAGCGCACTAGGAGTTAGTGCTAAATCCAAGTCAGCTAGAATGAGATTGAAGAAGCAGGGGGCAAAAATTCACCCCAGCCTCACTCCACGACCTGTGGAAATAGGGCAGGAAAGATGGCCATCGCCATCTATACTGACCTGGATAATTGTGAAAAGGTCTGGCTGAATGCCCCAGTGCTAAAGTTTACTTGAGAGACAATCATGATTGATCAAAATCTGAGGAGAGATCCAGCCATGCTCCATACAGTACTGGACATCCCCTCTGCCAGGATTTCCCCAATAGCACCATTCGATAAGTCCAATGAGAGATGTAGAGAGGCCCCTCCTGAACCCAATTTGATGTCTATGCAGGATACCCCTGGAATCAGCCCATGCTTCAAGGTCTCTGAGGACAGCAGC
This sequence comes from Ambystoma mexicanum, assembly GCF_040938575.1. Classification (NCBI taxonomy): domain Eukaryota; kingdom Metazoa; phylum Chordata; class Amphibia; order Caudata; family Ambystomatidae; genus Ambystoma; species Ambystoma mexicanum. Next base: position 1,306,124,449 of record NC_090932.1, read on the forward strand.
AGCAAAGATTTTCCTGTCAGAGTCCAATAAAGCAAGTGGGCGATAATTACTCAGGGACAATCTGTCCCCTTTCTTACAGATTGAATTTATTAAGGCTGTTTCCCAGGATCCAGGCAACGATCTAAGTCTTAGAATATTTTCAAATAGGTCCAAGAGGATGCCGGACCACAGTAGGCCATCTGAATTCAAAATAGAGTTGCGCAGTCCATTGGGGCCTGCAGCTCTAGATGGAGAGGCCTTCATAATCAACTCCATAACAAGTTCAAGAGGTAAGAATAGCTACCATACCTTCAAGATGTCCCATTCAAACCAGTCGCCCTCCGATCGCCTGCATAAATACTGGAAATAGGCTTGCCAAAGCCGCTCCAGTTACGACATTGGACTGTAAAGAAGATTGTCTTCTTCGACCCTGTTTGATGAGAGCCAAAAAATTGCGTATTGAGTGATTCCCCTACAGATCTAAACATCTCCTCACTATCTTTCTGTTGGCACAAATACCAATGTGCTCTGGACCAAGACTTATAGTTATTCATCAGTATTTTACATTGCTTCATGTATTATATAGGATCAGTCACTTCTCTGTTGAGTAATTGGATAGCTTACCTCATGATGTTTTTCCGTATGCTAGCAGTTTCATCATACTCATGCGCATGCAGTCGCCTTGTATTACTGCTCACTTTTCCAGAGAGTCAAACTCCAAAAGTAAATCCTGAGAAAGATGGGGACATCTAAGGCTGTATATTTCTCCAGCGACCGCACAGGATAGAGAATGTTGTAATTTCTTAATCTAAAATGTTACAATCGAGTCACTGCAGAATTAACAAGAATAGGGGAAGCCCCTGATCAAATCGGAAAACCGCAATGAGCATTTCATGATCACTGAGCTACGTAGATTTAATTTCAAAGTGTACACACCTCATAAACAGTTCTTCTGATACAAATATATAATCAATTATAGAGGTTGGAGAACCCATTCTCCTGGTAGGAGCAACAGAGATATCCCCCTTAATGTTCCCAATAATCATCTGCAAATTCCAGCTATTACATTTTTTTACCAGTTTTCCCCATTAGCTCGTACACTCCTTTGATCACATTTGCGATCCTGTATAAATTGATCAGAATAACAGTTAGAGGAGAATGCATAGAGGTGCAAGCGTAAAAAGTGCCTGGATGTTCGACTGGGATCTTCACTAAGTTAAAAAACCTGGAGTCGGGTTGCTATCATTAAGCCTCGGGACGCCCCCCATCCCCAGTAAAATTTGTGGCTAAATTTTCCACTATTGAAAAGCCATCTCTCGCGAATGTTTGCATAAGCCAAGTCTCCTGTAAGAAGATTGTATCATAGCGTCCAAATATATTATTTGCAGTCCTCTTATTAAGAAAACTGCTGGAACCCTGCAGTTACACCATCAACTCCTAAAGTGACTCCTCAGTCAGCCCAGGCTGTTAGAAGACTTGGGAAAGGATCTTTGGCAGAAAAGTGAGGACGTTATTTTGCAGATCTCTAGGTTCACCCCTATTTGAAGTTTCCCCTTCATTGCCCTATTTTTTGTGTCCCATAGTCATATATGACCCATCTCTGCCAAGCGAAGCCAATCTATCAACCGCATTAATATTAGAATCAACCACTAATCCCAAATTTGGTAAGGCGGTCGATAATTCATAGCCCAATTTTTTAAACTCAGTTCGAGCCGACCTTAAAGCATCTACCCCCAATCGAGTAATTAAACCCAATTCAACGATGTCAGTTCTTGTATCAGAGGAAAAACAGATATAATCAATGTCAAGGGTGGAGAATAAATAAAGTCCGGGAATAGATCTAGTAATCACCAACACCCAAGACCTATTTAACACTGTCTTTCCCCACCCAGGAGGTGCGTTATAAATGCCATATCATATGAGGAGTAATTTGATGTAACCATAATCTAGGGGGAGCAAAGAATTGTGCTTCAAGTGTTACCGCCCGTCTTGTCAGGGTTTAGGTCCAGTATTCTTTTTTTTTAATGTAATTTTTATTGATTTTACAACAAGTGTGACAGTGACATAATAAACATGCTAACTTCACAGCGATGGTCACAAAGTTTACCAAACAGAAAGTGCCAAACATTAGTAAAACCATGGTTTTGTTTTTTTGTTTTTATTAATCCATCCCTTACCCTCCTCTGTCGCTCCCCCTCCCTAACTCATCACGAGAATGCTTGTAATACTTCAAAAATGCACATGATCTCATTTGTTCTTAAAATAAGTCCACTTTTGCAATTAAACCTCGTCCATATCCGATGGGTAGCGTCTGACCTTTTTTTGAAGCCTGAGCGGGGCCCCACTGTAAGAGCTGTCAGGACTTTTGATAGTTAGCTCAAAGCACACCACTGCTCAATACAAATCTGCTCCTTTCATCGATTCCCAATATGCCGTTTAGTGGTCTTTAAAATTTGATCAAGTCTATGTGCAAACGGGATTCCAATAGGGCGGCAGTGAGGCTTTCCATCTCATAGATAGAGTGGGCTTTCGTGATCCACTCTATTTTTGTAGGCAAGGTGTTACATTTCCATTTGATCGTTAAGCACACTCTTACTGCTAAAAATAGATTTCGGGGCATGTGCAAGAGTGGTACGTAGGAGTCCTCACCATCTGGTTCGATACCAAACAAAACTAGTAGTGGGGAGGACGTTCTGTTAATACCATCTATAGCTTGAATCCACCCCAAGACCTCCTTCCAATATGTCTGGACCTTCACACATTTCCACCAATGATGCCAATAGTCACAAATCTCCCCACAATCCCTCCAACATTATGGGGGAGTCCCCGGGAACATTTTGGATAGCCATTGAGGGGTACAGTGCTATATCATCAATAGCCTTGTGTTGTGCATTTTATATTGCATGGATATCGATGAGCTCCATACGGCTCTGTGCATGACCTTCCACATGTCCAGCTGATCATGCAACTCTAATTCTGCATCCCATTTGGTTTTCAGATGTGGGACGCGCTAAGTGACCCCTGGTGAGCAGTGCGCTATATAATTGGGATATCAACCCCCTCGAGCCTCGGCACACACTAAGAACCTGTTCAAATGCTGCGAGGGGGCGCCGAAGGGAGTCGCCCCAGCGTTAATCTTGGAGGACATTTCTCAGTTGTAGGTAGAGTAAGGGAGCTATCGTGATACTGTGCAATGCTTCCTCTAATGCGTCTTTAGGAACGTAGGACCCTTTTCTCCGCATTTGTCCAGCTCTAACTAGACCTTCTTCATATACGGGCTGGAAGCGGAATACCTCGCTCAGATGATTTTGTATGGGGGGACCAAATGCAGCTAAGGGGGATGACCACGTTGTAATGACTTTCATGTAATGGGAGATGTGCCCTAAATAGCATAGTATGGCTAGGACTGGGTCCTTAGGGGCATAGAGGAAAATGGAACCGATAACCATTCCCCCAGGGTAACCGGTGCAAAGAAAGTGTTTTCTAAGGAGACCCACTGCTTCTCTGAGTTGTCCCACAGGTGATCAGAGAGGATCCGGAGTTGGGAGGCTCTATAGTATTCTAAAATATTGGGGAACCCCATACCCCCCTTATCCTTTGGCAAGATCAGTGCTGCATGTGGGATTCTGGGTTTTGAGTTTGCCCAGAGAAATGCCAGTAGTGAGCGCTTGACCTCCACTAGAAATGCTTTGGGAACAACCACTGGGGGAGACTGGAAGAGGAATAGGAATCTGGGGTGAACATTCATTTTAATTGAGGTGAATCTCACAACCCAAGAGAGAGATAATTAGGACCATATGTTCAAGTCTGCTTTAACAGTGTTTCATAGGGGCATATCATGTGCGTCAAACAGATTAGCTAAGGTCGTTGTGATCTCTACTTCCAAATATCTAATGGCTTATGTCTGCACGTGAAACCCCCACTCTGCTATGAGCTGAAGAGGGATGACAGCGTTTCGCTGTAGCAGCAGTGCTATTGTTTTCTTTAAGTTGGCTCGAAATCCTGACAGTGCTCCATATTCCCTTATGGTTTTGAAATGGGCGGGGATTCAGTCTAGTGGACAGGTGAGATATGTTAGTACGTCGTCTGCGAACATTGTGAACTTATATTCCCTTCCCCCATTACTATTCTGTAAATTTGGAAATTGGACCGAACTGTTTGTGCAAAGGGTTCCACTACTAGGCAGCCACAAGTGGGAGAGTGGCCAGCCCTGTCTCATGCCTCGGGTCATGTCAAAGGAGCTTGAGGCGATGCCATTGACCAAGACTTTGGCCGAAGCGTTGCAATACAGCGCTTGTGTGCCCTGAGCCCACACATCGGCCATGCCTGCCCACTTCATGACTGCATTTAGAAAGGGCCATTCGACGCGGTTGAATGACTTTTCGGCATCGATAGACATCAAAATGGGTCAGTCTTCTTTCTCATCAGGGTTAGCTATAAGGTACAGAGTTTTACAAATATTATCCGCCCCTTGCCCGCCTTTTACATAGCCAACATGGTCGGTGTAAACTTGTTTGGGAAGGACCTGGGCCAAGCAGGAGGCCAAGATACTAGCATAGATCTTTTCGTCCATGTTTATAAGCGAGATTGGACGTTATGATGCGCACTCTGAGACATCTTTCCCTTCTTCAGGAATTACTACTATTCTCGATTCGGTGAATGTTTGGGGGGCCTGACCTGATGCTAGAATTGTATTGAAAAGTTTGGTCAAGAAGGGGGCAAGGGAGTTACAGTTTGCTTTGTAGAAAGCTGATGTGTACCCATCGTGTCCTGGCATCCAGCCTGCTTTTAGATTGGAGATGGCACTTTGGACCGCTTCAATCGAAATCGGGCTGTTCAGCATGTCTAGGTGGTCTTGCGCTATTCAGGGCCGAGGAAGACTAGACAAATACCTTTCGATTTCCAAAATTGAGCCTTCTCCCTCAGCTGAGTATAATACGGTGTAGAATATCAAAAAGAGTTATGTGATTTCACAGGGATCAGTCAGCGCTATTCCCTATTCTTTCTTAATTTTATGTATCCCCTGTCTGCTCTTTGTTTACGTAGACGATTAGCCAGCATGGTATGGGCTTAATTGCCCTTTTCATATAATCTTGTTTTAAATATCTTAATTGCGTTAGAGCCCTGCCCTGCCAGATGTCTTTTAATTCCTCTCGGAGCACTTTGATCTGAACCAGGATTGAGTCCGTTTCCACTGGCCGCTGACAGAGATCCTGTTCCTGTTGCGTGATCTCAAGTTTAAGCTCTTCCTCTCTCTTCAGCCTGATTTTATTCTTGTATGACCCTTCAGCTCTCAGGATCCCCCATATTGTGGCTTTCCCCCCTTCCCAAACTGTGTTCAGTGGTAGTTCACCTGTATCATTTATGCTGAAATAGTCATTTATTGCTTTCATGAGAGTATTTTTAAATACAGGATCTCTGCAGAGGTAATCGTTACAGACCCATCTCCATTCTATACTATGGGGAGGACTAAGATCCAAATCCAACTTACATAGCTTGTGGTCTGACCAGGCCACTATCTCTATGTTTGCACTAAATATTGAGTTCTCGTTTTCTGCCCCCACCAGCAGGTAATCTATTCACGAGTATGTGAGATGCGGGGGAGAATAAAAGGTGAAAGCCCTGTCCCTCAGATGTGCTATGTGCCAGGTATCTATCAGGTGGTGCTCCCTCAGTTCGCTCAAGAATCTTTACCCTTGAAGACTGTTTGGTGGGCGAGCATCTTGCCTCATTGAATCCCAGTTCCAATTGGAGTCCGCTACAACATTGAAGTCCCCCTCACCAGCGTGCCTTCTCTCCAGCCCTCAAGGAACTTGAATAGAGACTCGCTGAATTGGGATTGATTTTGGTTAGGAGTATACACAGAGCAGAGCGTGACTGTGCGTGACCTTAATTTTCCTTTCAGGGCTATGAACCTACCCTGGCTTTCGTTGTGGATGTGCTTTATCTGGAGGCCTATCGACTTCCTATACAAAATACCCGCTCCGCCCTTCTTCCCGGTTCCCGAGGCCCATATCATATCTCCAATTCCTCTACCTATTATTCTGCCTTCCCCCCATGGGCATATTTAATCTCCTGCACAAATAGGACATCTAGTTTCGGGAGTTTGAATTGGCGTTATAACATTGAACGTTTTTGTGGTGAACCCCGACTGGGGTTTCACCTTGTTTCTCGCATAGGCCTATAATGCAGATGTTCGTTCTGCGTTTTCTAAGTTGTCCAGTTTCAGCTCTATGTCTCATACTTTCTGTTTCAAATCCTGAAATCTTGCCTCACAATGCATTGCTGTTATGTCACCGGACAGCTGATTATTTTCTACCGCCTCCATCCAGTCTTCAACCTTGGCCATTTTTGTTTGTAAGTCTGAGACCGTTTCTGTGAGGCTAGATTTTATTGAGCGGATCTCGCCAAGCAAAAGGCGAATGTCAGATTTGGTGGCACTGTCTCAGTCATTCCCCGAAATTTCTGAGGAGCTTTGGACCACGCCTTGTTCCATGTTTCTTGGAGTGTGGTAGAACGATCATAGTTTGTAAAGGGTTTACTGTTCCAGCTCTCCAAAAGGAGAGTGGGTACCAGCAAAAGTTTAACTCTCAGGTTCCTTGTAAGAGTGTTTGTTTCCAGGACTGAAGCTGCTGTGTCTACACCCAATGGGAGCTTGCTGTTTTCACTCTTTCTGCGATGGTGTCTAGGGGAGCACTGTCCTGGCCATCACTATTTCAGATGGGGTTCTGTGTGATGGGGTTCTTATCCGTTCAACTGTGCTTTATCTTTCATTTGCTTCTATTATACTGTCTTTCTTTCTTTCTTTCTTTCTTTCTTTCTTTCTTTCTTTCTTTCTTTCTTTCTTTCTTTCTTTCTTTCTTTCTTTCTTTCTTTCTTTCTTTCTTTCTTTCTTTCTTTCTTTCTTTCTTTCTTTCTTTCTTTCTTTCTTTCTGTGCCTGCGCAGACTCCCCGCTCACTCTGAGCATGGGCTGTGTGATTTCAGAGGGCACCTTTCCTCTGGGGGGGAAACAGTGTATTAAGGCATGGGTATTTAGAGGGTACGACGTCCTTTCATCGTGGGATAATTTTTGTGGGTTTTTTTACCGCACATTTTTTGCCAAAAAAACTCATCCAATTTTTGGGGGGGTTAGAAACATATATAAATTGGGTGTGGGTGTTCAGGAGTATATTAAAAATTAAAGGGGATGGGGATTGGCAGGGGAACCCCCACAAAAAAAAGAATTCGATGAGTTTTTTTGTAAAGAAATCCATTTAAAAAACCCAGCGAAAAAACATCCCGCGATGAAATGACATGGAACTATTTAGAGCGGGACCCTGCAAGTTAACATGGGGTACCTTTCTTACATTGACACATTCTTGAACTTTGCCCCCTGTGCTGTTTTAGCATGGGGTCCTCCAAAGCTCCTTCCTGTGCCGCCTCTGAGCTGTCCGTGGTTTTAGCTTTACTTTCCCCCACCTCACTCAGGGCTCCGATGGCAGTGAAAGGGAGCCTATGTTTGGAGGTCTGAGGAGGGTTTGGTATACTGTCTGGGCGGGCACGCTTGTGCTGCTTGGTCTGAAGGGTACCGCTATGACTGTACTCCTTTTGTAAATATCTTCAGGGAGGCTTACGGTCTGCAGTTGGGTTCGTGTTTGCCGCAGAGTGTTGTGACATAGGAAGTGCCGTGTATTGCCAGACAAGGGCACAGTGTTCGCGCTACACTAGGCTCCCTTCCTGCTGTGCCAGCTTTGTTTTGGGGCTCGCCGTCGCTCCACGGGCGCAATGGGAAAGGCTGCATTGTCGCATAGCCAGGGACAAGCTGGTGTATGTTTTTTGCGGCAGCAGATGGTCCGGGGAGTAATTAGTGGACTGTTGTCGGCATGTGAGACTGACAATGCGGGCCGACGCCACTAGCAATTTCCTCTTGCTGTTCATCTTTCAGTATGAGTGTGCTGCAATTACCTAGAATCAGCTGTGTAGAGTAGGGCCTGCAGTGGGTGGGTGGGCAAGAGACTCGAGCGCTTTCCGTCCTTTGAGCGCTGTGCAATTACTTTGTGCCCTTACCACCTCCTTACCCGCGGTGCTGGAGCAGTCGCACGGGGAGGGTGCGCATCGGAAGGGAGCCTGAGTCTGCTCGCCTTTTCTGGTGGGCCTGGAGCAGGTGTAGAAAGTCTGTCTCCTCGTCACAGCGGTCTACGCCTGATGTCCGCCATCTTGAGATTGCTGCGTCGCAGCTGGGTGATTCCCTCGCAGAGTCTCATTTACCAGGTAATGGGCTACGGTTTCGCTCCTCACTTCTCCGTAGGGAGACCCAACACTTTAAAGATGAAAATGTGTGGTCAGGATCTCATATAGTTTTCATCTGAAAGGATGTTTTGCCGTATTCTTGTGCTTGGAGTGGGAGACGAAGGCTCAGGCAGCCATCACCTCTGCGCCCCCTGGTGGTCTCCTAGGTCCAGTATTCTTAATCGGAACCTGGAGACCAGGTTAGAATGGTCGACAAGCCACAGTCATTCAGACCCAGTAAGGGCCTGTTCATCTGGTTATCAGTGGGGGCAAGAAACACGGTTGTAATCTCACTCATCGCTTGAGCTGAAGATGATGTTAGATCCTTGATTCCAGATACAATAGGGGTTAACTTCTTTCCTCGAGTAAAAACTTCTTTCCTCGAGTAAAGATCGGAGCCAATTTCATTGGAGGAACAGGATTCCCTTGATCTGCCCCTCTCACTAAGTCTCTACAGGTTCTAATATTGTTACCAAATCATTCTGAGATGAAGAATCCTTTGACTCGAGTCTCAGTTCAATTTGCCCTGAAGCCGAGATCGATGGTTTAGGTACTTTCACCCCAAAGAGTTAACCAAGACCCTCAAATCAGAATTCGGTGAGTAAGACTCTGCCTGGTTAGTAGCTTTTAATCTTCTCATGAACTGTGGCTGCCTGAATTCTTTATCCTTTTGGATTTTTGGTTTTAGACTTGGGGGCTGATAAAGAGACAGATGAAGCAGATGCTTGTATACATTTACTTTATTCTCACGTTGCAAAGACTTAACAGCGGACCAGATGGAGGAATGGTATTGACTGTATTCGCACGTTGTGAAGATTTAGCATAATGTTCCCGTTCATTCCACTTTGAGAGCCCTCCAGTGGGGGATGAGGGGAAGAGGGAGGGGGACGAGAAGGCGGGTGGGCAAAGGAGAGTCCAAGCACTAAGAGGGTACTTAGGTTGTGATTCAGATCCTTATCCATCCGATTATCACACGGCAGATGGGCCAATTTTATAAACTCCTCCATAGTTGACTGCGATAGGGGGCTGTCATAAAACCTCATTGAACTTGTTCCTAGAGCCTGAATGAACAGCCTCCATTACCTCCACCTCTGCATGATGAATCACGGGACTGCTTGAAGATTCCCACTTAAGGCAGGACAAAGCAGCTCTCACTGTTGGTGGAAGATATTGCTAATACGACAGCCTCCTCCTTGTCTATACTTTCCTGGCAACAGGTGGTCCTCCGGACCATTGATTTTCAGAACCGTATGGCGTTAGACATGGTTCTGGCCTCTCAGGGAGGCATCTGTGCAGTCGTAAAGAGCGAGTGCAGCACTTTTTTTTTTTTTAAACATGTTTATTTTTGATTGACACACCAGAGAAAAGTAAATTACAACATACTCTTTCATGACAATCTGTGCAGCTCATTGATCATCTCCTCCCCTACCAACCCCATTCCCGTCCCCTCTCAGTTAACGTCCAAATCTTGCTCTTCTGTCCGTTGTATCATCTCCATGCTCCTCACCGTTAGACCAGATTATACAAGCAATATCTCTGACATCATTACTCATATTGAGCACACGGTAAGCCTCCTGCACACTACGCCACTGGCATCTTGTTTCTTCAGGATGTGTATCGAGGGCATCTGGGATCCTTGGGGATGTCTATCAGACAGATCCTGCTCGTAGTCGTTGTCATAATCTTGAGGATGTCTTGTCTGTCAATGGTGGGCAAAAACCTTTACTATTGGTTATGTAACACCTGTTCAGAAGTGTCACATCCTGTTCACGGGCTTTACTGTCATGTGGAAGAAGATATTAGGTGTTATGACCTGGTGGAATGTGATGTTTGTTCCTCTACAGATGAGTGTAATGAGACTGGAGAGAAGGTCGCAGAGGAGGTGACCGTGGAGGAAAATTGGGAAATTAAAATGATATATACTCCACATGCCTGGCACTACAGTATTATAGCAAGTGGGTCGTGTAACCTGCCCCGTTTAAACAATGTTTCATGCTTATGCGTGGTAGAGACTGTAGGATGTACTGTGCATGTCTTTGCAATGAAAGCCTCCCACTTAGCTTGTTGGAATGCTTGCTTTATCATCTCACACTTCTGATGTGTTTCCCTTTTGGCATATGCAAGCGAGATCTAGGCACAATGGGAAGTTGTCACATCGCCAACGCTCTCACTTGCCTCAAAGCATATGGGAATCTTCAAGGAAGTGTAAACACCTTGACTAACTCAGTTACAACAGTGTGACTTCATTAATAGCACTGGCTTACATGAAAGAGCCCAGCTGGTGTCAAAGGTTGATATAAGGAGACATTATTCTTTGCTTGCAAGATGAATTTAGTGTGCAGTCTTGACCTGTTCGGGATCACCCCTTCCATTGGAAAGCATGAGCCTGATAGGTATAAAGGCTGGGGCGTTCGGAGGGAAGGGGAAGCTCTGAACTTTGTGTCTCATGTTGCGGTTGGGTTTGAGTTGTCACTGCTTTCTACTAATAAAGCGTTCACCAATCCACCAGCGTTCTGAGTGATCCTTTTCCTCGACAAAAGGGTATCAGGTAAAAATATCACCGTGCATATGGTCGTCGGGAATGCCATAGGCAATATTTTTGGGGGGATAATTTGTGGGAGCGGGGTTTGCGGGGGTGTCCCCTGCAGGGTCCATGCCTCAATATCACCGCAAAAATATTGCAATATTTTTGGATCATAATATTTTTGCGGGGATATTAACACATGGAACCGACAAAAAGGATTAAGGAGATATGCCTCCATCTACACCAATTGAAATCTTCAATATTTTCAGGAATTTCAGACTTTGTGGTTGCTTTTTTTGGAGAGCCTTTTTTGTGAACTTTTTGACAAGGACAGAAAAGGGTAGCAGACACATGGGAGGTCAAATTACATAACTCTGAAGGCAGGATCTTCTGCTTAGTTTAAGTTACATTTTCTTCAGTGATAGAGGCAGATAGAAGATACGTTTTACCAGAGGACTTTACTTATTATTTTTACTATTGACGAGCAACTTAGTGTACTTTTGTAGGAAGGGAATCCCCTTTAAGCAAAAGGGATAGAAAGGAGTTTTTTCCTTTCATTCAAATAACTTTTAATACAATTTGTCTTCTATGCAAGGCCTTCTTCTGGCTCGTCACAGCTCAGAGCACCCTTCTTCCTTCCCTGCTTGCTACTCTCCCTGCTGATAATCTAAATTTGACTGTACAGTCATTTTTAATCAAAGTAATGAAATCGGGCCGAGAAGGCCTTTTTATTGGTTTATGGTCTCATGGGTGCTCTTGTGCTTTTACTGCTATACTGCAAAGTATAGTGGGGAAAAACCATGTCCATCCTAGTTTGTCATGGAAACAGAGAAAGATGTCTTCGTTAAGCTTTCTAAATGGAATTTCTGTCATAATGTAAGATGACGTAACTGCACCTGGGCATTTCAAATAGAATATGTATTCTTTTTTACTTGTCCAAATATCTTTTCATTTTGATATAAAATATTTGTGAAATTAATAGCCTTTGTGGTATTGTTATTATTCCAGATTCAAATCTGGTCCAATTGAAGACAAATGTTTTAATGTATTATTATTGTTATTGCAATTATAAAGGCAAGGCTGCTTATAGCCAGGGCTTGGGTATGATCATAAGCTACCAACATATGATCAATGGCGGGATGAAACATGGAGGAAAGACTATTTCTATTCTCAGTTTTAAGCTGAATGGTCATCTGTAACTTTGGACATATGACAAATTATCAAAGCTATCAATGTTTATATGCTTTTACTTCATACCAAGTCACTGGTAAGATTGCTAAGTGGGTTAATCACTCACTGCTGTGATCTCTGCACGAACGGCAGGTCGCAGATTCGAATCCCAGAAAGACAAACTCAGCATTTCATCCCTCTGAGGTTGATAAACGAGTACCAACTGCGGTTGGGTGATCTTGTATCTAAATACGTTCTCGCTAAAGCTGTTTGGTAAACGTGCTATTTAAAAAACACATTATTATCATACTAAATGATGTTTTGTTTCAAGTTCCCGAAGTGTTCCTTTTTCTCTTTCACTTTTTACTTAAAGACAATGAATAAAGTCTGAAAACTTCAGGATAAAAGGCTCTATTTGCAAGGTCTCAGATCTCTCCATCAGCAATCTCTAGGTCTTCACAACTCTTCAAATAATGTTATATTCATGCCCTAGCACACTTCAAACTTAATTTCTAAATATTCTAGAAAGCAAAGTTTGATTCAGTGTTGTTCCCAGGTTTTGAATCTCAAGGTCATCCGACCTATCAATTTGTAAGTGGTTCTAATCAAAAGAGGTTTATTTCTCATATGGATTAGAACTATGTTCAACATACTGCTAGCCGTAAACCTTGGGTATTAGTATGATCTTTATTGGGCTGGTCAGATATCAAATGATAATGAAGACTTGTCTGAGCTAAGTAAAAGGAATATTGAAGTTTGCACTTTGGAGCTCAGTAGGACAAAACTAAACTGTGGAACTCGAGACTAAATAGCAATTTCAGAGATCCCTATTGTGCAGGTGAAAACCCTTTGCATATGGGTAGTGTGAAACATAATGTATAGTGCCTCAGTGCAAAATCCAGGACCACAGCTTTTCATCCATCCATGTGTAGTGATCAGTCAGCAGTTAACTATGACATATGTTTAATTGGGACACTGATCAGCATGACTAATGCTTGTAATGCCTAATATGTTAGCTAGAAATGTTTAAATTAGTTATGTTGACTTTTCAACAATTGTAATCAATCAGTCTAATTTACTCTCTATCAAAATCGGGTTCGTATAGAACATTGTTTGAAATTAATTTCTTTATGTGACAACGTGTTTCCTTGTTACCCCTCAAAGAATAGAATTGCCAGTACAGCCCTCATTTTATATTATAAACTTTTTTCTATTTTTGACACTTTCCTTTCTTTTTCTTTGTTTTATTAGGTAATAATGCATATTTGTCAACGTCACAGAGAGTTACTCAGTTTATTTTTACAAACGTGTGTGCCAACAAACCCCTGAGAAACCGCCAGACATCAGGCGGGGAAACACGTGTCGGGACTAGGTTGGATATATGTAATTACCAATTATTTACGCTATGCTGGCAACACAGTGGTGGATTGAATGAATACAGAATTCAATGAAATATACTTTCTAATATGCAAATTGGAATTAACAAAGGCTAAGATAAACCATCGTTTTATCTTTTTTCAAGATTAAATTTGGTCTCAACCTTTTTTCATATTTTGATTGACTGTGCAAATCGTATCTCTTTTGGGTCGAGCGCAGACCACCTAAAGGCCTAACCAATCATTTTTTTTAGTTTTCTTTCCCTCTGCAGTCTGAGGGTAATAGACCTTTGTCCTGCTGCTTGCACACTCTAAACCATTAGTTTGAGAGCAGCGCCGGAATCAGCTATAGACTGTATTGTTTTTGGATCATGTCAAAGCATGCAAGTTTTGAAAGAATGGCCACGTAACTATGAAACTAAAAAGGTTATTCTGTTGTATTTGGAGACCTGGAACTGACCTCTTCTATTTGACCTCTCAGCGGCCTACGATATAGTGAATCACAGCATCTTCATCCACCACTTCCAGGAAAATATTCACTCTGACAGTTCGGCCCTCAAATGGCTCATATGCTTCCTGATAGACAGATCCTATCAAGTTAAGCTGGGACCGTTCAGCGGAACCCTTCATTCTCACCATGTGGTGGTCTGCAAGGGCCAGGCATGCCTTCCTGACCCTTTAGTGTCTGCATGCAACCACTAATCTCCCTCCTGGATTCCTTCCATTTCCCATTTGGATGCTATGTGGATGATCTTCAAATCCTCGTCAGTCTGAGACTGAACATGGCCCACCTCAACTTGATCTCAACAAGCCTCTCCCAGATCTTCAATTGATGACAACCTGCAGCCTCTGCACACAAAAATAAGAACATCAAGTTTGGTTAGTTCATCGACAAATCCCTCCTGTTCTAATTGCCTTCAACTTCAGGAATATTCCCTACACAATCTATTGAGGCCAGAAATCTAGGGGTCAACTTCAACTTTAATATGTCATTTTAACTATCAGTCAATGCAATATGTACACAAATCTAATTTACAAGTACTTATTTTTTTTTTAAAAAAAAAGCCATCTGGAGCCTAAACAGAAACCAAAGCGGGTGAAATCATTGGTACTCCCCCACTTATGTGTTTGTGGTAGCCTACTTTCTGTGGGCCCCTAAGGAACTCATTAAAGGAATCCAAATCATTCAGAATCATGCTGCCAGACTAATCCGACATATGATAAAATGGGACCATAGATCCTCTATACTGGAATCTCTCCACTGGCTCCATATTGAACACCGATGGACTTTCCAAATCATGTGCCTCATCCATAAGGCCTTATGTGGCTCTGCCCCAGACTAACAAAATAAACTTTCTACACCTTCATTCCGCACAAAGGAATCTTAATCCTCTAACATTCATTTTTTCACATCCCCCATAACCAAATACCGTGCTCTTGAGGAAAAAATGAACAGCCGCAGGACATATTTATTTATTTATTTAATTGTTTTTTTATAACGCACCTAATACCGTACCTGAGTTCGGTTTCTAAGTGTGAATCCAGAATTCAAACCTCATCGCGTGTGATTGGTGGAAATGGCCGTACACCGGGATACAGGTGCGCTGACGTACTTGCGTGTGTAAGTGTCCGCGCACACCTCATATACACTTACATAGGCCAATCGCGTGTACACGCACTTTTGTCCAATTACACGCGATGAGACTCTGACGTGCAGTCTTTCCACGTGTGCTCTGTCATCACGTGCTGTGTGGGAAACACCCGTGCGGGTCACGTCACAGACGCGCTTACGCGCTGAGGGCCTTTGGTCCAATGGAATCGCGTATGCGTGCTGACGCGCTTACGCGCTAAGGGCCTTTCCTCGGTTTTCACACTGACGTGCAGGATTTTCACGTGCCAATTCACTCCGTACCAAGCTGGCCACGCGTGAGCACACGGGAGACCACGCTCCTGCCCAGAAGGCCGAATTACTGCCCCCCAGAGCCCCGAGCACGCTCCCACCTGCTATCTGCTGCTGCCTGACTGCCTGCTGCCCACGTGCACTGCCATTTGCTGCCTGCACATCAGCCAGGGGTGCTGTTGCTGTGACCACCCCTGCTGGAACAGAAGACTCCCGACTGGAATTCCATCGCTCCACAGCCCAGCCCCAGGACCCAGTTGCCCACCCACTCCTGCCTCTGGGGTTGTCATGTCGGGGCTAACACCATCTGTGACCACTGACAACCCCCGGCCAGAGAGGCAGAGGGGCACCAGCTTCAGTGCCACCGAAGTTGGTGTCCTGGTGGAGCAAGTCCTGGGGCAGTATGATGCCCTCTTTGGAAGTTCACGCGCCGACAAGGAAGGACGGACTCGGATCTAGACAGACATCGTGACTGCCATCAACGCGGAGGGGGTGGCAGTCCGGGACTTACAACATGTCAGGAAGCGCTGGGAGGACTTCAGGTCCAGGACCCTGAACAAGGCCCGGCGCCTCTTGAAGGCAGCGGATGCCAAGGGGCGCCGGGGCCACTTGTCGGAAGAACAGATGGGGGTCCTGGAACGCATATCCCCAGCGCTCCACGTCCAGGTCCTAGTGAAGCAGAGCCGTCTGGAGTCGAGCGGTGAGTGTACATGCATCCTGGTTGTGAGCAGGGCGTGTGGTGATCATTCCCCATTGTGCCGGTTGCACATCTGTTAGTATGGGGTGGAGTATGGGTGGGGGTGTACAGGGCCGTGGGGCTGACACATGCGAGGGCTGTAATGTGTGAGACATGGATGGTGCTTGTGTGTGTGGGCTTGCATGGCAAATGCAGTTGTGCGTGCACACATGTTTGGATGAATGTGTATGTAAGTAGACATGTCCGTGATGTCAGGCATGTATGTTGTTTTCGGCTGCATGTATGAGCACTGTGTACATGTGCATGTGTGTGTATTTGTCAAAGGTGCAACAGTGATGCTACATGGATGCATGTGACAGCGGTATGTGGAAGCCTGATTGGCAGATGTGACATGGATGCCCGTCTGAACAGTGCGACACTTGGCAGAGGTGTAGACATGCATGCAAGTGTGGTGGTGTGTGTACATGTGTGGTGCACTTCCTGTGTTGCATGCAATGTATGGCTCCCCTTTGGCTGCTGATGCTGTTGTATGTGTAGGGATGGTGGTGGCAGTTGCGATATGGCTGTGGTATGGCTCATGTGTGCCAGTTGCAATGACATGTGTGTTGGGGATTGTGATGACATGTCTGAGGTTTGCCAATGCCACTCATGTGCAACTGTCGTGCGTGTATGTGTCCATTGTACAGTGCCCTGATGCCTGTGTTTTGATTCTCCCTGTCTGCAGCGTCAACTGATGAAGAGGGCGGAGAAGGTGCTGTGGAGCACAGCGGCGGGGATCCGACCGCCAGCCGGAGACGCAAGGCCCGGCTCCCCTCCCGTGTTGTCATCTCGTCGGGGAGTGAGGAGTCCGGTGCCGCGTCCCAGGCCGCAGCTGCCGGGGGGAGGTCCAAGAGGCGGAGGTTGCAGTTGGACTCCTCGGCAGCAGAAGGGGCAGCTGGGACCCCACAGGGCCCAACAGGGGAAGATGGCACAGAGTCATCCAGGTTGGTGGGGGGTCTGGTGGAGGAGGAGGCCGTGCAAGCACCAGAGACGGGGTCTGGAGGTGGGGATCCCACTGGTGCTAGTGGTGCAGTGCAGGACCAGGGACAGGAGGCAGCACAGGCGGCCGCGGAGGTGCCTGTGTGCAATCCTGTCCCCGATCCTGTCCCTGCATCATCTTGCACCAGCAGGGATGCCTACGTCCAGACCCGTTTTCAGGCAGGGGATGAGCTGACGTCAACTGGCCTTCCTCTGCCTGCGGACGTGGCTATCCAGGTCCGGGTTGAGCCTGTCCTGGCTGGTGTGGCGTTGCGTCAACGGGCCATGCAAGGTGACCTGCAGTCTTTTCATGGTGAGACTGCACGTCATCTCGAATGGCTCGTTGACCACGTCAGCCTGCTGGGACAGGTCACCCAGACCGGATTCCTCCGTCTGATGGGGCTTGCTCCGACCCCCTCCTCAACTGGACCCCCTACGCGCCAGTCGTCCTCTGTGCCATCTTCCCACCCATCAGTCACCTGGGTGCCCTGTGGAGCTGCCTCTGACAGTGCGGCCAGGCTGGTGGAGGAGGCATCCCTGCCACAGTCGGGAGTCGGACGTCCAGCAGGGGTGGCCACATCAACAGGTGCACCCCAGCCGGCGGAGGATGTGCAGGCAGCAGGAGGCAGTGCACGGGCAGAGGCAGAGCAGCAGCAGCAGCAAGATGGTGGGAGCCATGAAGGCTCGGGGCCTTCGACATCGGAGGGGCAGGCATCGGCCGGAGGGCAGGAGGACCCAGGACAGAGAGTGTCTTCCGTGTGGCAGCGGTTGGGCCACGCCATAGGTGCGGAGCGGCGGCGGGCGGAAGAGGCGCGGCTCACAATGGTCAGGGCGGAGAACTCCATGCGGAGGGCCCAGAGGCGGGCCGAGTGCCTCGAGGCAATCCGCAGGGGGTTGGAGGAGGACACGGCGTCGTCCCTGCGGACCCTCGGGGCCATGGAACTGGACCGCCTCCGGGACATCGAACAGGAGTTCGATGATGCCCTGGCCCGGAACACCACAGAGTGAGCCGCTGGACTTGCCCGCCGCCTTTGTATATAGTTCTTTAGTTTTAGGTTTCCTTTGTTTTTTCTTATGATTTGGAGTCGACGGACACTGCTCCACTTTTTGTATATAGTTGATATTTAGGTAGGTTTTTTAGGAGGTTTCCTTAGTTCTGTTGGGATGATGGACCCTTGTTATTTTTGTACATAGTTCTTTGTTGCACGGAGAGTTTTGACATTTCACTTTGGACAAAATTTTTTGGATTTGATTTTCTAGTTTTGTGTTTTTATGCGGACATGCAGCTTCTTTTTTCACATTTACATTGTAGTTAGTTTTCTTTCTTTAGCATTCGTATTTTTTTCTAATACATTTTTTTTAACATTGTTCACTGTGTGGTTTCATCTCATTGGTTTCATGCATGTCATGTTGTGTGTTTTCCCATTCAATTGGAAAATATGTGTGTGACGGACATGGGTTCATTTGCTTCATGAACATTGGGGGTGTAACATGTGATTTCCATTTCCATGTGGGTGAATGGGTTACTTGGTAGGGCTTTTTGGCTGTGGAGGCTGACCATTACGCACATGATTGGGGATTGTGAGGACCTGGTGGGGGCTGCACATGGTGGCAGGGGGGTGGGGGTGCAGGGGGACATGAGTTGGACATGGGTGGGGGCCTGCTGGCAGGTGCCCCACAGTGCTGGGGGGTGGGGGTGGTGGGAGACATGAGTGGGGCCCTGGTGGAGGGTGACCCTGGTGGCTGGGGGGTGGGGGTGGTGGGAGACATGAGTTGGACATGGGTGGGGGCCTGCTGGCAGGTGCCCCACAGTGCTGGGGGGTGGGGGTGGTGGGTGACATGTGTTGGACATGGGTGGGGGCCTGCTGGCAGGTGCCCCACAGTGCTGGGGGGTGGGGGTGGTGGGAGACATGAGTTGGACATGGGTGGGGGCCTGCTGGCAGGTGCCCCACAGTGCTGGGGGGTGGGGGTGGTGGGAGACATGAGTGGGGCCCTGGTGGAGGGTGACCCTGCACTGCTGGGGTGTGGGGGTGGTGGGTGACATGAGTGGGGGCCTGGTGGAGGGTGACCCTGCACTGCTGGGGTGTGGGGGTGGTGGGAGACATGAGTGGGGGCCTGGTGGAGGGTGCCCCTGGTGGCAGGGGGGTGGGGGTGATAGGGGACATGAGTGGGGGCCTGGTGGAGGCTGCCCCTGTACTGCTGGGGGGTGGGGGTGGTGGGAGACATGAGTTGGACATGGGTGGGGGCCTGCTGGCAGGTGCCCCACAGTGCTGGGGGGTGGGGGTGGTGGGAGACATGAGTTGGACATGGGTGGGTGCCTGCTGGCAGGTGCCCCACAGTGCTGGGGGGTGGGGGTGGTGGGAGACATGAGTTGGACATGGGTGGGGGCCTGCTGGCAGGTGCCCCACAGTGCTGGGGGGTGGGGGTGGTGGGAGACATGAGTTGGACATGGGTGGGGGCCTGCTGGCAGGTGCCCCACAGTGCTGGGGGGTGGGGGTGGTGGGAGACATGAGTGGGGCCCTGGTGGAGGGTGACCCTGCACTGCTGGGGTGTGGGGGTGGTGGGTGACATGAGTGGGGGCCTGGTGGAGGGTGACCCTGCACTGCTGGGGTGTGGGGGTGGTGGGAGACATGAGTGGGGGCCTGGTGGAGGGTGCCCCTGGTGGCGGGGGGGTGGGGGTGATAGGGGACATGAGTGGGGGCCTGGTGGAGGCTGCCCCTGCACTGCTGGGGTGTGGGGGTGGTGGGAGACATGAGTGGGGCCCTGGTGGAGGCTGCCCCTGCACTGCTGGGGTGTGGGGGTGGTGGGAGACATGAGTGGGGCCCTGGTGGAGGGGGACCCTGCACTGCTGGGGTGTGGGGGTGGTGGGAGACATGAGTGGGGGCCTGGTGGAGGGTGACCCTGGTGGCTGGGGGGTGGGGGTGGTGGGAGACATGAGTTGGACATGGGTGGGGGCCTGCTGGCAGGTGCCCCACAGTGCTGGGGGGTGGGGGTGGTGGGAGACATGAGTTGGACATGGGTGGGGGCCTGCTGGCAGGTGCCCCACAGTGCTGGGGGGTGGGGGTGGTGGGAGACATGAGTGGGGCCCTGGTGGAGGGTGCCCCTGCACTGCTGGGGGGTGGGGGTGGTGGGAGACATGAGTGGGGGCCTGGTGGAGGGTGACCCTGGTGGCTGGGGGGTGGGGGTGGTGGGAGACATGAGTGGGGGCCTGGTGGAGGGTGCCCCTGGTGGCTGGGGGGTGGGGGTGGTGGGAGACATGAGTTGGACATGGGTGGGGGCCTGCTGGCAGGTGCCCCACAGTGCTGGGGGGTGGGGGTGGTGGGAGACATGAGTGGGGCCCTGGTGGAGGGTGACCCTGCACTGCTGGGGTGTGGGGGTGGTGGGTGACATGAGTGGGGGCCTGGTGGAGGGTGACCCTGCACTGCTGGGGTGTGGGGGTGGTGGGAGACATGAGTGGGGGCCTGGTGGAGGGTGCCCCTGGTGGCGGGGGGGTGGGGGTGATAGGGGACATGAGTGGGGGCCTGGTGGAGGCTGCCCCTGCACTGCTGGGGGGTGGGGGTGGTGGGAGACATGAGTTGGACATGGGTGGGGGCCTGCTGGCAGGTGCCCCACAGTGCTGGGGGGTGGGGGTGGTGGGAGACATGAGTTGGACATGGGTGGGGGCCTGCTGGCAGGTGCCCCACAGTGCTGGGGGGTGGGGGTGGTGGGAGACATGAGTTGGACATGGGTGGGGGCCTGCTGGCAGGTGCCCCACGGTGCTGGGGGGTGGGGGTGGTGGGAGACATGAGTGGGGCCCTGGTGGAGGGTGACCCTGCACTGCTGGGGTGTGGGGGTGGTGGGTGACATGAGTGGGGGCCTGGTGGAGGGTGACCCTGCACTGCTGGGGTGTGGGGGTGGTGGGAGACATGAGTGGGGGCCTGGTGGAGGGTGCCCCTGGTGGCGGGGGGGTGGGGGTGATAGGGGACATGAGTGGGGGCCTGGTGGAGGCTGCCCCTGCACTGCTGGGGGGTGGGGGTGGTGGGAGACATGAGTTGGACATGGGTGGGGGCCTGCTGGCAGGTGCCCCACAGTGCTGGGGGGTGGGGGTGGTGGGAGACATGAGTTGGACATGGGTGGGGGCCTGCTGGCAGGTGCCCCACAGTGCTGGGGGGTGGGGGTGGTGGGAGACATGAGTTGGACATGGGTGGGGGCCTGCTGGCAGGTGCCCCACAGTGCTGGGGGGTGGGGGTGGTGGGAGACATGAGTGGGGCCCTGGTGGAGGGTGACCCTGCACTGCTGGGGTGTGGGGGTGGTGGGTGACATGAGTGGGGGCCTGGTGGAGGGTGACCCTGCACTGCTGGGGTGTGGGGGTGGTGGGAGACATGAGTGGGGGCCTGGTGGAGGGTGCCCCTGGTGGCGGGGGGGTGGGGGTGATAGGGGACATGAGTGGGGGCCTGGTGGAGGCTGCCCCTGCACTGCTGGGGGGTGGGGGTGGTGGGAGACATGAGTTGGACATGGGTGGGGGCCTGCTGGCAGGTGCCCCACAGTGCTGGGGGGTGGGGGTGGTGGGAGACATGAGTTGGACATGGGTGGGGGCCTGCTGGCATGTGCCCCACAGTGCTGGGGGGTGGGGGTGCAAGGGGACATGTGTTGGTGTTCATTAGTTCAAGGAGACATGTGCCTTTGCTGGGGGGCATGCCCATGTCGGGTGGGCTGCCTGCGGGACATGACCAGGGATGCAGGGTAGTCCCCTGTGGTGTGGGCTGCCTGCAGGGGCCGTGGAGGGTGTACAGGGTACACCTGGCAGGACCCACACTGTCAAATCACATGTGGGACTCCCCGGCACCCCTGAAATACACGTACCGTGCAGAAATCGCGTGTAAAACTTCCCGCGCACCCCTGAAATACACGCGCCCAGGCTATTCGCGTGTAAAACTTCCCGCGCACCCCTGAAATACACGCGCCCAGGCTATTCGCGTGTAAAACTTCCCGCGCACCCCTGAAATACACGCGCCCAGGCTATTCGCGTGTAAAACTTCCCGCGCACCCCTGAAATACACGCGCCCAGGCTATTCGCGTGTGGAACTTCCCGCGCACCCCTGAAATACACGGGCCCAGGCTATTCGCGTGTGGAACTCCCCGCGCACCCCTGAAATACACGCGCCCAGGCTATTCGCGTGTGGAACTTCCCGCGCACCCCTGAAATACACGCGGCCAGGCTATTCGCGTGTGGAACTTCCCGCGCACCCCTGAAATACACGCGGCCAGGCTATTCGCGTGTGGAACTTCCCGCGCACCCCTCATATTCACGCGCCCAGGCTATTCGCGTGTGGAACTTCCCGCGAACCCCTGAAATACACGCGCCCAGGATATTCGCGTGTGGAACTTCCCGCGCACCCTGAAATACACGCGCCCAGGCTATTCGCGTGTGGAACTTCCCGCGCACCCCTGAAATACACGCGCCCAGGCTATTCGCGTGTGGAACTTCCCGCGAACCCCTGAAATACACGCGCCCAGGCTATTCGCGTGTGGAACTTCCCGCGAACCCCTGTAATACACGTAGCTCGCTCCCCCAGGCCCGATCGCGTGAGGAACTTCCCGCGCACCCCTCAAATTCACGCGCCCAGGCTATTCGCGTGTGAAACTTCACGCGAACCCCTGAAATACACGTAGCACGCTCCCCCAGGCCCGATCGCGTGAGGAACTTCACGCGAACCCCTGTAATACACGTAGCCCGCTCCCCCAGGCCCGATCGCGTGTGGAACTTCACGCGAACCCCTGAAATACACGTAGCCCGCCCCCCCAGGCCCGATCGCGTGAGGAACTTCACGCGAACCCCTGTAATACACGTAGCCCGCTCCCCCAGGCCCGATCGCGTGAGGAACTTCACGCGAACCCCTGTAATACACGTAGCCCGCTCCCCCAGGCCCGATCGCGTGAGGAACTTCACGCGAACCCCTGTAATACACGTAGCCCGCTCCCCCAGGCCCGATCGCGTGAATAACTTCACGCGAACCCCTGTGATGCACGTACCCTGCAAATCGCGTGTGACACTTCCCGCGCACCCCGGTATACATGCACACGTATTTTTTGTCAGCGGGTGTCCGTGTTTGTGGGTACCCCTTTGCACGTCATTTTTCCTGGAGGCCCACAGTATGGGACATTCATCATGGCAGTATATAGGTGCTATTTGTTGGCGCACCTTTTGGCGCACATTTCTTACAGCCGCAGAGACGCTACCGCCTCCTTTCTTGTGGCGGTCGTGTTTGTGCCTGTGCGCTGGTTTGAGCGTGCGCTTTTTTCCCCTATTCTATTCCATGAATACGTGTTGTAGGCGAGCGTGTGGGCGTTCCGCGCACTTGTGCCCTGTACTTCCCCCGTGACGCCCACGTTTTGGCAAGTTGTTCCCCATTCCGAGTGTTACGCCCGTGTTCCGCCTACTTTTATTGCGTGCGCCGCGCTATGTGCGAATTTCGCTGTGGCCTGTGCGATTTTCGCTGTGACCTGGCGCACGCTGTTAGATGGCCTGTGCGCCAACGTGCGCCAACGTGCGCCGCGCACTTTTTTATCGCACATCCGCTGGTTTTCTCGCGCACGGCCTTCCATGAATCGACGTGCGCTGCTTTTCGTGCGATTTTCGCACTTGCACTGCGATTTTCGCTATTCCACTGCGAATCGCACGTTTTTGCCCACTTGCGCCGCGCTAATTATTCCATGAATCGGCCTCTGAGTTTCATCCCACACTCAAATAAAATGTGTCCCCTACGTGAAAGTATGCTCTAGAGCATCCTCTTGAGTTGTGGCCTAAATAGCATACAGTGTTGTCACAATGGGGGAGAAAACGCCAGCTTCACTGATGGAATGGAAAATAAGATCAAGTATCTCACATGCACTACATCTGGAACACAATGATCCGGAGGGGGATTTCTGAAAAGATTCTTGTAAGAAATGTGGGCAAACGTCAGTCTGCTGGTCTGGGCCACGAAGAGCATCCCCTTGTTTGGCCCTGTTTGGGCTGCAAAGCAGGGACGTCATTTCACCAAAATGCCTGGGGTAGCGGAAGTGACATCACACGACCCTTGACCCCTGATGACATCACAGGAACTGATATCATTTGACCCCACCCTGAAGTGATATCGCGGGAAGCGATGGAACACGAACCTTTCACCCGTTGCCAAAACAGGAAGTGACATCACAGCATTGTACAGTACGAAAAATATGGTTACGATATCACTATAATGTGATGTACATTTCATGCAAGAATGGATTGCCATATGTAGCGTTAAGGTCAGTGTGTATAGGCCCATATTACCAAATTACTGTGAATGCAAGCAGACGTCCTTGACCAAATGATAATGATGTGTTACTATATAGCACTTACACTTAAGCGCTTTATATAGAAAAAATATACACCCAAAATCACCCAACCTGTCTTGGTACTCATTTATCGACCTCAGAAGGATTAACGGCTGATTTGGGGCGTTTAAGAACAGACTAAATCAGTGACTCACCCCCTGAAGTGTGCCTGAAATAAACCTTTAATGAGTTTAGCAATTATTGTACAGAATTCCAGAAAGACACATTATTTGGTTTCCTATTCTTTCTTATTTAGGGTCAGTGCTGAAAGTGTTAGACTTGTGGCACTCCTGTTCTTATTTGTCTTATTACTTTTTTTTTTAAAGGGCCTGAACATGAGAGCCAGCCACTCCACGACCTTGCATTACAAAAAACGAAAAAAAAAAAAAAAAAAAAACGAAATGTTTTTTTTTATTTCTTTTTTTTTAACAGAGGTCGCAAGGGAGACCACAGAGGTCGCAAGGGAGACCTCAGAGGTCGCAGTTGCGACCTCTGGCGACCCCAAAATGACGTCCCTGCTGCAAAGGGATTACGGACAGAACGCCTGCTCAAGCCAGAGTTCACCGAGCTCACCCTTAACCTGACCTCTGCTTCCATGCATAGGGATCCTTCCACCCATTGACTATCCATGGATGGATAACTACAACTGTTACACTGGATCCACAGCGAAGATGGACGACAATTTTGGCAGGGAATGACCAAAAACTTATCATTGCAATTGTTAAATTCTGGGAAACAATCATGATGGACCCTTCATTCATGGAATATGAACTCCAACTAAATGATAAACCCTCAGATCAGCAAGTTGAATATAGACATTCGTGGACCATCAAAAAAAAGGAAAGGAAAAGAGGGAAAAAGAAGAGGCAATAGGAAAGTAAATAGAAAGAAAAAGAAGGATAGAAGATACACAGAGTAAGTCTGAAAGCGTCAAAGAAAATAAGTGTGAACTTAGTCTGTGTTTTTTAGTTTTTCATGTTATTTTTGAAAAAATGCGTTAAAAATATGTTACTATAAAACATGTAAATAGAATAATGAAAACGTTTATTTCTAAACTAATAATTTGATAAAACATTCTTTTTAAAAAATGGACTATCCATTTACAGCAGAGCTTCTGTTACCTCACAGGACCAAGGAACTTTGCTGTTTTGGGCCTGTTAACTGCCTTTTGGTTACATATAGCCCCATTCTAGCCCACCCCAAAACTTACACCTGATTATTCTCAGCCAACCAACACCCCTTCCCTTTCCACTCATCCACCTACACCCTTTCTATCTTGGGGTGCGCCCTTTCTTCATTATCGTCACATGCCTATTTATTCTACCCTTCATCATGCATCTTGATTTCACCCCATTCCTCCTTTGACCCACTCTTCTCCTTCCCTCATAGCCTTTAGCCTCAACTTGGTGCAACTTCTGCATCACTCTGCAGCCTCCACATCTTCCTCCTTCCCGCCTGCATCCACACCCCTCAAATAGGATGCTTCCATTCACCCAGGATTTCCAACCTCATCCCTGCTTACTGCACAGCACCTGCTCTGTTCCAACACCTATCACTTTTTCTCTTGATCTCTGGAATGTGCATTCCCTCTGCAACAAGTCTTCCTACATCACTGACCAGTTCGACTCTTATAACCATCAACTTTCACTTCTTGCCATTACAGAAACCTGGATATCACTCACGACTCTGCTACACTAACAGCTCTCCACACTAACTCTGCCATCTTCTCCCACTCTTCTCGGCCTTTTGGGAAGGACGGCGGTGTAGGGTTCCTTATCAATAAGTCCCTCAACACTTGCCATCTACCCCCAACTGACATCAGTTCTTCCTTTTTGGAATATGCCCCTATTCAACTACTCAACTATTCAACTCTGTCCTCTCAACTCCTTCTTCCCTGATCTAACCCTTCTTCATGAGTCACTTTCTACAGACATCTCCATTGACATACAAGGGGGCTTTAACTTCCCCAATCTGTCTACAGCAACCTGCCTTGAACTTAACTTATCTGAACACTTGCTCAACTCACTCATGCTGATGATTCTACGGCGTCAACCTTTTCCCCAGCTGTGACCTCTCTACTTGGATGGATAAAGAGCTATGCTAGGCAGGATTTAGATAATACAACGCCAGCACCCTCTGCTTTAAAAAGGGGCATTAGGCTGACTTCTCTCCCACCTGATGATATTGCCTTCACCCAGTTGTTGCACCTCAAAGCGAGTATCTCTAAAGAGGTTCTTCTACGTCACAGTTTAACGGATCTATGTTCTTTGATGGACACCCTGAACGAGTTTGTCTCGGTTACAAGCCCGTCCAGAGAGAACATCGCCAACACAGACAGATGCACAACCCCCTGCAGCCGTATTGTGTGAACTAGTAAAATATGACAACAGCTGTCAAGCTAATATACAATGGGAGAGGGCTGACCAAGCCTCTCAAATGACATTCAACAGGGGTGGCCCAGTAGTACCTCCCGGGATAACACCCATCTCTAATGCACAGGTCGTACACTCCATTGTCAACCCTAACGGACAAGCTACGGAAATACTTCACTCAACTCCGGTACTTGATCATAAACCTGACCAAAAATTCACTACACAAGCCAGAGAGGTAAATGCTTTATCTAAGCACGTGTCTGCACGGAGTGTGAGATTAAGGAAGTCTCAAATGCCAAGGATTAATGACATAAGCACCCAAGACTTTGTAATGGAGCAACAGAACTTTGCCATCAATAATATTGGGAAGGCAGAAGGAAGAGAGTCTAGAGAAATGCTGCGAAATAAGGTGCTTGCATGGTTGCATCAAAGAACTGGACCGGAGGTTGTCAGACTGATTAACCTCAGGTTTCTACGCAGAACTGACCTGATCGATTGGTGCTCGTTATCAAACAGTGATTGTGTTATAGTGGGTTGTGGGAGCACGCTACCCTACTATCTTAGAACGTGTAACTATTTCCCCAGAGGGGGCTATAACTGCAATCTGATACTTTGATGTTCTCGGCTACCTTTGGATCACTTTATTACCTCGCTGCTTGACCCTCCTAGAGGCATTTTCATAGTATAGTGATAATTAGTAGTCATTTGGGGATTATTGTGGCAATAAGCCACGAGACTGCGGGCCAATACCACCCCAGGTAATGCCCCTGGGGCCGTAGTTACAGGCCAGAGCATACCGAGGGCCTTAACGAAGCCCTGGGGGCATTACCTGGGGCGGTATTGGCCCGCAGTCGAGGGGCTTATTGCCATTAGTACCCCGGCCCGTTAGACCGGGATACTAATTGCTTTTTTTCTGTTCTGAAACACGTTTCGGAACAAAAAAAAAACAGCAAACAAAATGGCCACCGGGAAAGGGAAAACGTAGTCCGTTTTCGCTTTCCATGGCGGCCATCGGGAGCGGGCGTGCTGGGAACACTCTGTTCCCAGCGCGACCGCTCCAGAGATAAGAAAAAAGAAGGTAAGTGGGGAGGGGAAGAAAAAAAAACGTACCGCAGCCTCTGCCGGGGGACGATGGAAGCCTCCAGCCGTGTGGAGGCTTGGAGCGGGGATGGCCCCGCTCCAAGTCCACACACTTTTGGAGGTTTCCATTGTCCCCTGTCGGAGACTGCCAGATAGAAGGTAAGTGGGGTGGGGTGGGAGGAGGGAGGAGGAAAGGGGAAAGAAAAATAAAACGAGGGAAGCCTCCAGCCATGGGGAGGCTCGGAGCGGGGATTGCCCCGTTTCGAGCCTCCTCATTGGCTGAGGGGCTGCCACGCCCCTCGTCGGGAACAGAGTAGCCGGCACGCACGGCGTGGACGGGAATACCGTGTGGTATGGCTCGCAAATGAGCTAATCACCACACAGTATTCTTGTTCAGCTGCGCATCCCGGGCACTAATTGGTTTTATAGACTGTATTTTGCTTTGTTATATGTTCTATGTTTTATGTTGTATTTCTTTTTGAGCTGTCTGCCTGTATCTGCCATCATGCCTCCGGGTCCATTGTGCGTGATATAAATACATTAAACTAAACTAAACTTCATGACCAACCTCCCCTCTCTGGTGGAAACGTTCTTGACCTTGTCTCTCTCTCTTAGTCACTCTCCTCCATTCCTCTTATCACTCTATTGTTCACTTTTAACATCTCAATCCCTCCACCTTCTACTCCTCATCTCCCCTCTTCAATGTCTAAGAGGAAATTCAGGTAGGGCTCACTTGCCCCTTACCTTGATGATGT
This sequence comes from Ambystoma mexicanum, assembly GCF_040938575.1. Lineage (NCBI taxonomy): Eukaryota > Metazoa > Chordata > Amphibia > Caudata > Ambystomatidae > Ambystoma > Ambystoma mexicanum. The sequence goes on from NC_090932.1 coordinate 1,306,152,923, forward strand.
GGGGGCCCCTCTCTTGTCTCTTTCCCTATACAAGCCTCTTCCATTGACCATGCTTCACAATGCAGTTATAACTCCATTTGACCAACACTATTCTGCTTGCCCATTCACACCATCTTGTCCCTGTCCCCAGCCTTGGATCACCTCTGAAATTCAGACACTCAAAACAAACATGCCCTGTGACCTACAATGCTGGTGCAAACTACGGACACGCACCCCAAACCTAGCCTACAAAAATCCCCTTGCTGCCCTAAACTCTGTACTGGACTCTGCTAAATCCTTCTACTTTACAAACTTTACAAAGCGAATCTGCCTTCGGAATCAACCCTGCAAAGGTGTATCTACCCTCCAACCTTTGCTCACAATATCCATTGCCTCCTCCCTTTCTGCTAATGGCTTTGCTCACTACATGTCCTATAAAATCTCTCAAATTAGTGACACTCTCACAACTCCCCTCTGTCTCCCTCCTCAACCGCCCTTCTCTCCACCACCTGATGATTTGAGTCACAGGGAGCAATGCTGTGGGGTTCCAGGCTGGGAGCCCTCGGTGGTGTTGGAGGATAGTGGGTCATATCCCTGGCCCTGCATGTGCTGCAGGGTCAAGTGTATGCTGTGGTTGATGGCCTCAGCTGTGGTGGAGGCCACCTTATTGCTCTCACATACCCTTTGGGCAAGGGAGACGAGGGTGGCAGGGGGACGTTCGAGGGACCTGGCAGTTTTACGGTTCGATGCCTGCATGCACTTCCACATCAGGCACATCTTTTCGAGCTGCTGGTGTGCTATGACTGAGAGTTTGGACTGCCTGTCTTCAATGGCACACAGACATGCGTCCAGTTAATGTATGCTCAGCATTGGCAGTGGTGAATGGCTGTGTGGTGGGCCAGGGCTGTAACAGGTGGAGGGGTAGGACATGTCATCGTCATCCTAATCAGTGGTAGTGTCCCTGCCACCATGCACTGGTGGCTGCATTGCTATTGGTGGTGTTGAGGGCAGAGGAGGGATAGCAGCATGGGGTGCCCAGACTGTGATCTTGTCAGGCCTGCTAGAGGTGCCTTCTGGGGCTGGTGTGTCTCCCTGTTGACCGGTTGTAGGGCCACTGACCACTGGTGTGGTGAGTGCAGCAGACACAGGCACCACTGATATGCCACTTGCAGTGGTGGGTGGTGGTACAGCTGATGGTGGGGCGGCTGATGCATCTGGTGTTGGGGTGGCTGATACAGCTATTGGTGGGGTGGCTGATGCAGCTGATGTTGGGGTGCATGTCCTAGGCGTTGTTGTGCAGTGGGCCTGCCCTGCTGCCTGGGTCTGCTGGTGGGGGGGGTTGGTCTTCGCAGGTCTGGCTGATGTTTATGGTCCAGCACTGTCACTTTCTGTGGACTCTGTGCCTGTTGGGAAGAGATGGGCATGCTGCTAGTTGTTTGGGAGCCAGGTCTGTGGGCTTGCAATACACACATGCACAATTCTGTCAGTCCTGCTCTATTCATGTGTCCTCTTTGAGGTCTTGAACCTAATGTATGCTCCTACATGCAGGTGTTGGGAATGCAGATTGCCTGTTGGCATGTCAATATGAGGGTTCTTTGTGTGTGCGGTGGGACAAAAATTAATGTCATGACTTCCTTGCTACTCATGGGCGCTTTCTCATTTGTCTATGTGTGGGCTTGTACATTTTTGCTACAGTGCTTGTGCATGGATATGTCTACCTGCATCACCTGGCATGTGGTGTGCAATGTGCCCATTGGATGTGAGTGACATGTGTTGGGCCGGTTCACTTCCATGTTAGTTGGTTCAGTGCTTGGCATGCATGCATTTGGACATGTATTTGCATTTAGATGGGGTTTGTTGTACTTAGCACTTCCCCTTGGGTCCCACCTCCTGCCTCTGCCGTCCCAACCCCCTCAATGCTCTCCATGTGCATGATAGAGCTGCACGAAGCCTCCCGGGGCGTGAGGTGCAGAGGTCACACTCTCCCTCCTCCTGTGGTAGCCGTCTCGCACCTCTGTTTTAAAGATGGCCACTGGCAAGCTTCCTGTTGCAGTGCCGGTAATTCCGGCGCCGGAATTAGCAGCAGTTTGTGTGCCGTACCAGTATTATCGGCACATTTCTACTGGTAATACCGCCAGATTGATGCCAGTAATTCCATCTTGCTAGTATTACTGTTTCCGGCAGAGATGTGTGCGGGTGCCAGAGGAATTGTAATGCGCCAGTATTTCCGGAAGTTGCCCTGCTGGAGACGGCAATACCAGCCCGATGGAATTACCAGCATTTCACTGGCAAACTCGTAATTACCCCAATAATCATTGAAATAGGCAAATCTTTGTGTGGGTGCACCTCTGGAATGAGTGAACTACTGGCTGTCGATTCCCTCAAGGGTAATAACATGGTGGAAATGAATTCTTGCTATAAAGACACACTCACACTTACGTTAACTGCCCTTTTTCCCCAACCTGGATAATAGAGCATTGAATCGCATATTTGTATGAAAATTGTGGCATACTAACCCTCATTTAAGGGTATTAAAATCTTCCGACATTGAACTTGTCGAATTCCCATAAGACAATAGCCCTGGGAAATTGTCCTATGAACATTTTGTATTACATAATTCTATCAATCTTATTATGATGTATAGTATTCATTTTCTGAAAATAGGGTATATGTTTGAAAGAGGAAATGTCCCATTAAACAATACATTGATGTCCAACCGGGCAATTTTAAGATAGACACACATGCCCATCGTGTTACAAACTATCAGGAAAAGAAAAATGATATTATGCCTTCTCATTCACGGTCCACCAATTCATGGGAATTACTTTCAGCTGTTCTCCAACCAAGACGTGAACATAATTGCTAACATGAGTGATGACACATTCAGCCTCCTCTTGTGGAATTCTTGAGGACATGGTCACTTATGTAGCTACAAGGAGGGGGCTGATTATTGACAACATTTTGATTTGTCGGCCCTGCAGAAGACCTGGTTGTTGAATAATTGTATCATTGATGGATAACATAATTAACCAAAAGGCATAAAGAGGTCTGCGAGGCTGTCCCAAAGGTGGATTGCTTATTGGTGCCAAAACCAAGTATAAATCTGTAGAATATGGTACTAGTTTAGTTTAGTTTAGTTTATTCATTTGTATTGCGCACCAGACCCGTGGGTATGAGGGCACATGAGCAGCATGGTTATTCAAAGCTTGGTTACAGGTTGCTTATACATTGCATTACATAATTACAGTGTGACAATGGAGAACATGTGTACAATTTGGCAGGAAGGAGATAATGCAGTACATATATTTAAAGATTTACATATATTTTACACATTTACATATAGGCGTAAAATGGTTCGTGTTCTTTATCCAGTGGATGTAGTTGCGTCTGAAGTGTGAGTAGGATTGGGGGTTCTGAGAGATGGTGGTAAGGAGTTCCAGTGTTGAGGTGCTTTCACCTGGAAGCTGTTGCCGCCCATTTTGGTGCGTTTAAACCTGGGGACAGCGAGCAGGTTAGCATTGGAGGTTCTGGTGGGTCTGTCGGTGGAGTGTTTGCATATTCTGTCTGCCAGGTAGCGTGGGGCAGCGTTGTTCAGGCATTTGTGGGTGAGCGATGCTACTTTGAGCAGGATTTTGTCTGTTGTGCTGAGCCAGTTGTGGGATTTCCTGATATTGGAAATGTGTTCCCTCCTGGGAATGTTGAGCGCTGCCCTAAGAGCGTTGTTTTGTAGCGTCTGAATTTTGTTGGTGATTTGCTTGCTGGCTCCTATGTAGAGGGCATTACAATAGTCCAATTTGGATAATATCAGGGCTCTGGCTAGTGTAATGCAACTCTGGGTGGAAAGGAAAGGTTTGGCTGCTCTTATAAGCTTATATGTGTAGGCCGTGGCGGAAGCCATCGAGCTAACCTGTTTGTGGAACGATCGGGAGGAGTCGAGGTATATTCCTAGAGTTTTCACTTCTTTGGAAACCTTGATTAGGTTCCCGTCTATGATGAAGTTGGCGTAGTTGTGGTCCAGTTTGGTTAGGTTGGGGGTGGAACCGAGGATGATGAGTTCAGTTTTGTCATCATTCAGGCATAGACTGTGTGAAGCCATCCATGCATGGATGAGGAGATACACCTTGTTCACCAAGGCCAAATCCCGGTTGTAATCTCCCGTCAACGGGATGAGGATCTGTGTATCATCAGCATAATTGGTGTAGGTGATACCCAGGCCATCTAGATCGTCAAACAGGGGCTTCGTGAACACGTTGTACAGAGTGGGGGAGACGTAAGAGCCCTGTGGGACTCCACACGTGATGGGGATGGGCTCGGCGGGGCAGAGGAGGGGAAGACACGCATGGATCTGTTGTTGAGGAATGACTCAATCCAGCTGATGGCTTCTTGGGAGAAGTGGGCAGCTGAGTCTAAGTGATTGCAAAGGATTTTATGGTCAACTAGGTCAAACGCCGCGGAGAGGTCTAGCAAGAGTAGTAATGCAGTTTTCCCGTTGTGTCTAAGGGCGTCTATTTGGGCTTTCAGATCTAACAGGGCGGTTTCAGTCCCATGTTGGGGTCTGAAGCCAGATGATCTTATGCCTAAGAGGTGGTTTGTTTCAAGATATTTTTGGATTTGTTGGTATGCTGTCTTGTACAGTATTTTGAGCAGGAATGGGACGGTGGTAATCGGTCTGTAGTTGGTTGGGATGGACGGGTCGAGGGAGGGTTTTTTGAGAAGAGGGAGGACCCAAGACTCTTTGAGGTTACTGGGGACTGTTCCTGAGGAAAAAGAGGCATTGATGAGTTTGGTGATGAATTGCGAGGGGTCTCTTGCCGTGAGTGAGATATATGATACTAGTTACTACACACATAATGTCCTTTGTGGGGTCATTCAGATCAATAATATGAGAGGACCTTTTAATATATGATTAATTACCATATATGATCTAGCAAGAGTTAAGCTGACAAATTCAATAATGCAGTATATAATGAATGTTATTACCAAAAGGATATGGATCTTCCCAGAGGGCGAGATAATCATTTGTTGCGATATCAATGCATATTGTGATATTGCATGGGTTAAAATTAACCCAGAAAATGAAACATCAAGCATTGCTCACAGAATTCATCAACATTCATCAACTGTCACAAGCTTTCCATCCATTTGGAAAAACGGCTCTCTCAATTCTATTAATAATATGGGCCTATCTATGCTGCAGGATCTTTACTATCATAAAAATCCTCAGAGCTATATGTGGAAACCTACAGAAAAGCATAGTAATTTAGATTATATTTTCATGACAGCAAAAATTCAAGACATTATTACATCTGCAGAAATCATTCCCTGATGATAGAAATGATCATGCATGCATTACTATTACTACTCAGATAGAAAAAAGGACACCTCACATATCTCTTGAAGGGCAGTATTCATGCAATTCTCAGGGAAACAGAATAATTTGGCATCAACAAAAAATGTTTAAGTTCAACAATTATATCACAGATGACTAGTTGTTACATTGTTACTATAAGGAATTGGATTCCAACATTATTATAGAACATATTACTAAATGAACACAACATTCCGCTCATACCACTTTACATATGTCATCTGGAACAGCTAGTAAAACAGGTAGGACATATGATCACCATATTGCCATAAGAAAGCACACATTTAGAAAAAGGATACAGACCAATAATAGGGATTTTAATGTTCCAGAAAAAGAAAAACATAGCTTAATAATAAATGTGAAAAAAAAAATACAAAACTGGATATGCAGTCATAAGAATTCCTTAGATATATATGGCATCCGTAATATAACAGACTACGAACAAAGCATTTTTATGAGAACGTTTGAAGACCATCAGGTAAAACAAGAAAGTAACCCTGTTGCAGAACATATATGGAAGGCACATATAACCAAGACATACTATGTCCCTGACCCGTTATCTTGAATAAAAATGAGAATATAGTCATTAAAAACAGGTACACACATTCTGAAGACGATATATACAAATGCATTATATATTTGCGACCTTCTGAAGCACTGGGTCTTGATGGGCTGTCCAAAAAGTACTAGAAAACGATCCTCCCCCCAAGTGGCCTTCTCTAGTTAGTCAAATTTTTTAAATGATGGTGACCACTGGAATAATCTCCAAATCTTAGAAGTAATCATATATCATTCTAATTTATTAGGGGCAACGTGACAACCCTAAGAACTATAGGTTATTAGCCATGACCGACATCGCTAGTAAGGTGTTTTGTAGTCTTATTTTGCAACAAGTAAGACATTGGGCAGAAAGTAAATAGTTACTCCCTTCTAATCAAACAGGCTCTCTGTTATAGGGTATAGCACACTCCATAACCCCTGGGCCATGCAACTGCTCATTTGGAATAATCTGGACAGTGCCAATGCGTTATTATACATGGCATACATCGATTATTCATCAGCTTTTGATGCTGTCAATAGAACTCAACTATGGCAGACATTGAGCAAATGGGGGTTACCTGCTCACCTAATCTATTTCACTAAGCAGTTATCCTCTAATACCATGGTTTGTATTCATTTTAACCAACATGGGGAACTATCGGGTCCAATCTGTACCAATAATAGATTGAAACAGGGGTGCGTTTTAGCACCCCTGTTATTCAATCTGTATATTTCAGATTTGCATCAGCCCCTTAAATCCACTCATTGCCTTCCACCTAAATTGAATAATAGACATGTTTATTGGCTGGGGCATGCAGATGACACAGTCATACTTGATCGTATGGCCATTGGGCTTCAATGTTCTTTACATACTCTGGTCGATTACTCTAAAATGAACCATCTTAGAGTAAAAGAGTAAGTCATCTGAAAACAAAAATTATGAGCAGTGGTTAAGCAGCAAAGAAGGTAAAATGGTCTTGGAATTTAGACAACGTAGGTTAGTGGTGGTAGATCAAGACCTACATCCAGGATGTGATTTACTAGCTGTAACTAGTTTCCTCTTCTGGAAAGACCACACAGTTAGTATTTAGAAGTAAGTCAGCAAGAGCAACGTAGTGCTACCGACGACAACTCATGGACCGAAGCCTCTGTAATCAGTAGCAACGCATCGTTGTTTGGGAGTCGTGGGTCTTTGTACTGCTTCTGGGTGGGGAGGTGGAGTCTCTCTCCCGTCTCTCGATCCAAAAACTAGACTGTTCACTCCGTTCACGGGCGCCCTGTTGGAAGCACAAAGTGTAATCCACGGCTGGAGCCGCCAATGTTGCCATAACGATCTGTGCCAGAGGCCAGTCGTAACAGTATGCCCCCTCCTAAGGGAGGAAAACGCCGGTTTCCCCGGGTGGAACCGATGAAAGGAGCGAACCAGACACGGTGCCTGAACCGCGGATGCAGGGTCCCAGGAACGGTCAGACGGGGAATAACCCTTCCAGTCCACCAAGTATTGGAGCACCCCTCTGTGATAACGGGAGTCACAGATCCCAGAGATCTCATATTCCGGACCTGAGTCCGTTAACACAGGAGGGGGTGAGCCACATGATGTCAGATGGTACTGATTCCGTACATCAGGTTTTAGTTGAGAGACGTGGAAGGTGGGATGGATGCGACTCCAGGATTTAGGGAGCCTTAGTCTGTAAGCCACAGGCCCAAACCTGGCCATAATGGGAAAAGGGACAAAGTATTTGGGTGACAGCTTTGAAGGAATGAGTCGCCTAGGAAGAAATTTGCTGGCCAACCAGACATGGTCTCCTATTTGGAACTGTGGGGCCGGAGTACGATGTTTATCGGCCTGTCTTTTGCTTCGGGTTTGGGCTTCTTGTAGAGCTAAACCTGCCTTGACGTGACCATGTTGAATGGTATCGATCAACCCTTCGATATCAGGGAACTTGGTAAGGGGAGATGGCCCTAGTGGAAAAACAGTAGAATGGAATCCATAAGTGCAAAAGAAAGGACTGGCTCTGATGGCAGAATGAGCGGCATTGTTATATGCGAATTCCGCCATGGGTAGTAGATCTTTCCAATTGTCCTGGGCAGAAGAGATGTAACATCGGAGGTACCCTTCTAGGGTCTGGTTTAGCCACTCCGTCTGCCCGTTGGTTTGCGGGTGAAAACCCAAACTCAAGGCTCTAGAGATCCCCAGAAGCTGATATATTTGTTTCCAATACCTTGAGGTATACTGCGGGCCTCTATCGGAAATTATATTTTCCGGAAGGCCATGAAGAGAGAAAATGCGTTCCAAAAAGATCCGTGCCATGAGTGCTGTTGAGGGAACAGTAGGCAAGGGGATAAAATGAGCCATTTTAGTTAAACTATCTATGGTGACCATGATGGTTGTACATCCTTTGGAATGGGGAAGATCAACAATAAAATCTGTAGAGATTATTTGCCAGGGTTTGACTGGTAGTTGTGGAGTCACTAATTCTCCCAGAGGGGAATTTCGAGGTGACTTGGTCTGTAGGCATATGGTGCAGGAAGCAACATACTCATTTACATCAGTCTGTAGGGTAGGCCACCAAAAATGACGCTGGATAAATTCCAGGGTACTAGAAAACCCTTGATGACCTGCTGCATGTGAATCATGGCAAAGCCTTAACACTTCCTTTTGGAGATCTGTATCGGGAACATAAACCTTTTCACCCTTGAATAGGAGACCTTGGCTTCTTGTTAATCCATGGGTTGATAATTGTCATGAGATCTCAAGGTCTCTGGACTTGTCCTCCAGTTTTTGTAGGAAGTGATGTACTACAGGCACAAAGACTGCCTTTGGGAACAAACGTTCAGATTTAAAAGGGACTTTTTCTAGAGGGGTCCTTCTTGATAAAGCGTCTGCCTTCAGATTGGTGTTTCCTGGAATGAAGGTAAATCTTATGCGATACGGAGAAAAGAAGTGGGCCCACCGAGCCTGTCTGCTATTGCAGGTTTGAGTGTATTGTAACGTCCGGAGGTTGTGATGCTCTATCCTGACCTCTATAGGATGTTGGGCCCCTAAGAGAAGATGGCGCCATTCCTCAAATGCCCTTTTTATGGCTAGGAGTTCCTTCTCCAATACCGTGTAATTGATCTCTGCCGGTGAAAGGGTCTTGGATAGGTAGGCCACCGGTCTTTCTACATTTTGTTCATCTGGTTGTAGTAGAACGGCCCCTAAGGCATGTTGTGATGCGTCAGACTCTACAATGAATCGACGCCGTTGATCCGGTACCATTAAGATAGGAGCTTGGGTAAAGAGGATTTTGAGTTGTTCAAACGATATCTGTGTCTCCGAGGTCCAGAGAAATGTGATCTCCTTTTTTAGTAAATATGTTAAGGGTTTAGTCAGTGAAGAAAAATGTGGAATGAATTGTCTGTAAAAGCTGGCAAAACCTAAAAGTCTTTGTATGTCTTTGACCGACCGCGGAGAGGGCCTTTCAGTGATGGCTGTTATCTTAACAGGATCCATAGCAATGCCTTGCTGGGAAAGGATGTATGCTAAATATGAGATGGCGGTCTTGTGGAATTCGCACTTCTCCAGTTTACAATATACATGGTTTTGTTGTAGACGTTTCAGAACCTCCTTTACATGACCATGGTGTTCCTCCCAAGTGGAGGAAAAAATCAATATGTCATCCAGATAAATAATAACATAATGTAAATTGATGTCTGCAAAAATATGGTCCATGAATCTTTGAAAGACCGCAGGGGCATTCATAAGTCCAAATGGCATGACTCTATATTGGTAGTGCCCGAATGGCGTGCGAAAATCCGTTTTCCACTCATCCCCAGCCTTAATGCAGATCAAGTGGTAGGCTCCTCTTAGGTCTAGCTTGGTGTACAGACTGGCTCCTTGTACTGCTTTCGAGTATATCTGGGATCAGAGGCATAGGGTACTTGTCAGGGATAGTGATCTTGTTCAAACCCCGGAAGTCTATGCAAGGACAAAGCTCTGAGGTGTCTTTTTTGGGGATAAAGAATAATGAGGCAGCTGCGGGGGAAGTGGATTCAGAGATCAGACCGTTCTTGATATGTGTGTGTAGATACTCTCTTAGAACTTCCTTTTCTTTGGCGGATAGAATGTACATTCTTCCAAAAGGAAGGGGACGATCTGGGATAAGGTCAATTGCACAATTGTCCCCCCGATGTGGGGGGAGTTCTGAAAACTCAGGCTGAGAAAAGATAGAACGGAAGGATTGGTATTCAGTAGGTAAGGAGGAGATTTTGTTAACAATGGTATTAGTAATCCCCAATTCCTGCTCAGGATTCGAAGGAGTGGAGTCAGATGTGAGGTGCCCATGAACACACTGTTCCGAACCTAGAAAAAGAGTACCAGCCGTCCATTTAATATAGGGGTTGTGTACCCTTAACCATGGAATCCCTAGAATTACTGGATAATGGGCGGTCTTGATAATGTCTAATTCAATGTTCTCTTGATGGGAGGCCACCGTCATCTTAAGGGGTCGTGTGTGATCTTTAATGGGCCCAGATATAAGGGGGCTACCGTCCACGCTTTCCACTGGCATGGCTATGGTTTTGGTGGTACGTGGAATGCCATGATTCTTTGCCCAAAGATCGCCAATAAAATTTCCTGCGGCTCCGCTGTCTATTAATGCGGGAACATTTACCAGACAAACGTTTTCCCAAGCCAAAGAAACTCCCAAAGTAATCATGGTGTTTCCAGTTGCAAGGGTAGATGGGCTGACACTGAAATATGGAAGGGGACTAATGGTTGCTGAGGAACCCGGTGCCGTTGTCCCCTTTACGGTTGGGCAGTGGCATTTCCCGACTTTCTCGGGGGTGCTACTGTACAATCTTTGACTGTGTGGCTGTTGGACCCACAGTACATGCATAGTCCTTGTGTCTTTCTCCGGGCTCGTTCTTCCGGGGAAAGAGGACCTCTGGCGTTTCCTAATTGCATGGGTTCCTCACTAGGGCTCTGTTTGTGGGGAGGAGAGAGGACTTCCAAAGGATATCTAGGGTTCTTTCCCTTTCTCTTCTCTCTGTTTCTTTCTTGGAGTCTGTAATTTAACTGCATGACTAAGGCAATGTATTCGGCCAGATTGGAAGGTCTGGGGACTCAAGACACTTCATCCTTTAGATTTTCAGATAATCCCCTTCTAAAGAGGGTCATCAATGCATTGTCAGCCCAGGAAGTGTTAGCGGCCATTCTTTTGAATGTAGTAATATAAGTCAGGATATCTTGGTTCCCTTGTTTTAGCTAAAGGAGTCTTTCCTGAGAGGCCACTACCACCTCTTGTCTGCTAAACATGCTGCAGACACTGTTACAGAATGCCGGATATGAATCTAGGATGGGATTGTTATTGGTGACTAAGGGAGTGGCCCATGCTAATGCAGCTCCTGTCATTTGGGCAATCATATGACCCACCTTGTCTCTGTCCGTTGGAAAAAAGGCTGCCTTGAAGGCAAACTGCACTGTGCATGATTCTAGGAATTCTTTTACGGCTATTGGATTGCTGTCAAAGCGACCGCCTGGTAATGGCCCTGGGGGAACTTCCGAACTCCGAGCTGAATGCCCTGCCTGTTGTCGCAATGCGGAGTTTTCTATCTTTAATTGCTGGACCTCTGTAGAAAGGGTCTGCATGGCGCCCATTAACTGTTGTAGCTGTTGTTCCATTGTTAAGGTCAGCCAAGTTTTGTCTGTGCGTCTTCCACACTTTAAAATAATGGGGCGTTGCTATCTGTTATTTACTAGCTGTAACTAGTTTCCTCTTCTGGAAAGACCACACAGGCAAACTAGCCGACAAAACAATAAAACAAAGCCTACCTTGTCTTCGATCTGAACGAAGAATGGAGAAGTCCACCTGGAACTACCTTCCAACGCCTTCAAGCTCAGGCGCAGAGAGGAAGCTCCCGGGAAACCATCTTGGGGGAAAAAACTTGCTGGTTGGTAGGTACCGCTGAGTGAGGAACTGGATCGGCTTCTCCCGGGTCTTGTGTGGTGACGCTTCCTGCCGGTAGGTATGTGGGTTCTTAAGGATTACTGGTCTTGGGGTGAACTGAGAACAAGAAATAAAGGGTTAAACGGGGTATTGTAGTGACTTTCCGATGAGTTTTTGGAGGAGGATATTTGTACCTGAGTGGCAGTCACGGAGGAGCTATTGGGAGGAGTTTAATTGTAGAAGCAGGTTCCCCTTCTTATAGATAGAAAAAATAGAAAGATGTTCGTTAATGAGATTTAGGAATAAGGTCAGACTGAGGAAAGATGTGAAACATATTCCTACCAATGTTTGTGTGCGTGTGACGCTCTGAGATGGGTTCCGGTTCCGGTGAAAGTATGAATTGGAACTCAGAAACGGAACGGGATCGGGACCTGAAGAGATGGTAATGAACGTAGGTAAGGAGAAACGTCGCGCTTGATGTCCGAAGGAACTCGGCAGCGCAAGTGTAGATGGTAGGAGAGGTGGAGCTTCCCTGCACGATAGTGTAAACAAAGAAGAAAATAAGAGTTAGTATTTAGAAGTGAGTCAACAAGAGCAACGTAGTGCTATCGACGACAACTCACGGTGCGAAGCCTCTGTAATCAGTAGCAACGCATCGTTGTTTGGGAGTCGTGGGTCTTTGTACTGCTTCCGGGTGGGGAGGCGGAGTCTCTCTCCCGTCTCTCGATCCAAAAACTAGACTGTTCACTCTGTTCAGGGGCGCCCTGTTGGAAGCACAAAGTGTAATCCGCGGCTGGAGCTGCCAACGTTGCCATAACGATCTGCCCCGGAGGCCAGTCGTAACACAGGCACCTTCTTATCCTCCCGCTATACACTCGCTGCACTAAAAAACGATGTATCCATTATATCATGTAGCACATTTATACTGATTAAAAGCTTTATGTTTAAAGCTGGTGGTTTCTTACTTGAGGGTATTATCAAACTCTACCACACATGCTTCATCCAGAGGATACTGTAAGGAATAAAAACATATTCAGTAAAAGATATCAAATGGATGAAAATGATTGTAAGCAAATTATGGTGCCCTACCTTTGGCTTAGGCAAAGGAGTCCCAATTGAAAGTTGTCAGACAGCAACTGGGTTTGGTTTCCTTATTAACAAACTTTAAGATCAAACATATCTGGAGATTTAGGGCCTCATCACGAGTTGGGCAGTAGCCATTAAATGCGGCGGTAGTGCTATTACCTCTGCATTGAAGGGTTCGCCCAATGACGAGTTGGGCGGAAAGTTTGAGTTCTACCTCCAGCTCTTTGCTGGAGGTAAAAATCTCCACTTTCTGCCCGCTTCCGGCGCTATTAGCGTGGCGCTAATAGCACTGAAAAGCCTGATTTCCCGCCTTAATGCTACTTGGAATCCGGCGCTAATAGCGCCAGACTGAGTAGCGGTAATGCTATTTGTGTTGGTGTTATCCCAGCACAATTACCGCCAGGATACCTCCAACCTCGTGATGAGGCCCTTAGTCCCTTTTTCCCTAGGGGAAGCCACCCCCTTTGAGGCTAGGTAGGGGTGAGCCCCCTAAGCAAAACCCTCCCAAGGATTTTGGGAAAGTGGGATCTCACTGGGAGTAACTTCCCTTCAGTAAACAAGGACTCCCATTCTCGTGGTGTTCCATTGAACCATATGCCCCCTCTCCTTACAAGAGCAAACGTAAAGAGCTAACGACCCGGGAGTGGAAAAGGAGAAACCATGGCAAGCCTCCGATGTGAGTATGTCAGCGAGGGGCAGAACCGCATTGCACAGCGGAACCGGCTGTGGTGTGAATTGAGGTGAATGCCAAAGGGAGGCGCTGCTGTCCAGAAACTGAGATGTACGGGCCTGAGAAGCCAGAGCCACCCAAAGCGAAGCTTACCTGGAGGCGCGACCACGCAGAGGAACTGGTGGGCTTGTTGCCTGCAAATGAACACTGAACCAGGGACTGAGGGAGGAGTGAATCCTCCACTCCCAACGAGAGAGTAGAAGGGCGAGAGAATGCTAAGACAAGCAGAGTTTGAGAGAAGCTTGTATCCAGTCTGGAAGAATTGCAGGCTGTGGATAATGTTACTGCTACCCAAGAGACACAAGCTCACTGGAGCAGATCCTGAAACACGGAGGTACAAGGATTGCCCAGATCAGACGGGGGGCAGAGAGAGGAAATAGCAAGTGGGTAAGAAGGAAGGATTGTCCTAACCACGTACCAGAGTCATAGAGGACCAGAGAGGAAGATTGAACAAGAGAAAGAGAAGGTTTACGCAAGCCTGACAAACCCGAAGAGAATAAACCTCCAAAAAGGTCACAATATCCGACAAGAGCTGAGAGAACCACAAGTGGAAGAAAGGGTTTACTGATACCCCAGAGAGCTAAGTGAAGCATTGGGGCAGAGAACCCCAAGGGAACCAGAGAGGCTCAATAAAGAAAGCAAAGAACAGACACAAGGGGAGCCCTTAGGCACCAAAAACCTGAATCTAGTGGGGAGAGAGCAACACAAGTGGTGGAGAGTGATCAGGGAAATATCGCCCCATCTAAGGGCATCTTGACATTTTGCTTTTTCTAGAACTTAAGACCTTTTGTTGCTGAACTTGGGAAACTTGAGGAACTTTTATAAACTGCGAAGAACTGTGCAATAAGGAGAAATGTTAAATTGCGAAATGTGGAACCAGGAGAAATTCCTGGAACTGCTGGGAAATCTTCTAGTATCCAACACCGAGTGCAGGACACTCCACCTAATTTTCTTTTCTTTTTGTCCATGTGGTAAGGCCAGTTTAGTGGATAGGTTTGGACGGAGAAATATTTTCGTTTGACTATTGACGAGCACCTTAGTTTAGTTTGATAGGGAAGGGACTCCCCTTTAGCAATAGCGTTAGTGAGGCATTTTACTTTTAAGTTGAATAAAGCAACTTGAAAAGTATGCTCTCTGGTCCGAGTCCTACTTCTGGCTTGCCACAGCAGTCTACTATTCATTAAAATGATGTTTGGCAGTAGCAATTCAACAAAGTCACAATTAGGATTAAATATTGTACAGTGTCGTTTTTACGTATCAAGCGCCTTAAAAGAACTTCTTAACACCTGTCATAAGTATCATGGTACTATTGGATGGACACTAAATCCAGAAATTGAATATTGGGCCTTGAAATAAGGACTCACAGGAAGGCTTACCTTTGGGATAACATAAGTAACATAGAAAATCTCACCAGTTCTAATAATTACAAGGAACTTTAAATGCAGTAATTTAGTTATTCGGCTCTGGCCAATTACTTGATAGTTACCAAGAATAGGCACCTTTGTGGTTTTATCTTGCAAATATGGTTTATTGTGCTACCATGTCTGATGACTACAGGAGCATGGCTATGTATAACAAAAGAGTCAAGTGGCAGTCAAGTGGTGTCAGCACTTGCTCCACCGTTTCTTTCTGAAAATGCTTTTTGGATAATGCTGCTGCTGGACTTTCTACTTTGTTTCCATCATTGTGGATTCCTTCAACGTGTAACGGCTTCTGTGTATACACCTTTAAAGCTGCATCAGTGTCAGCATCAGTGAGGCTCAGCTCCCCCACAGGTTTTCTATGGTACAGGCTCATCCTGTTTCCCCCGATACCAGTGCTCATCCAGCTCCCTCACGCCACTTCCTGCATTCCAGGCACTTGGCAGTCGGACACAAATAATACAAAAGAGACCAGAAGTGGGGTGAAAAGCACTGTAATGCAAACACACACCAGTGCATAGGAGGGCTGCATTCTGCTCTACCCCTCCCAGCCCTGGCTCATCCTTATGTAGAATGGGGTAGCTAGATCTATTCTCTACCCATTAACAGCACGTATCATAACAAGCAGGTCATTTCACGGAACAGGGGGAAGAAAGTACATGTCGTAACTGCAGGTTGTTTCTGCGAGGCAGCCTCTGGCAGCCTTGGGAACAAAGGACAATATCTCGAGTGGGAATCAAGCCCCTGCTGTAGAAGAGACGGAGCTGGCACATCTGATCAATATAAAATACCTTCAGCTATCCCTCTGCAAATAACTCCCCTCTCAAGCTCTTCGCTCCTCTACCTCTAACTCCTTCAGGGTCAGTCGTTTTTTCAAAGAAATTAGCTGGGGGTAGATCTCTGTCTTTGGCTGGGGCCTCCCTCTGGAATAGCCTCCCTGCTACTCTAAAACTTCAGGAGAACCATCTCTGGTTCCTGAAGTTCCTCAAGACCTTCTTCTTAACTTCCACCTTCGATCCCCTACCCCCTGCTGATCTATTCTCCAGGCACTGTGCACCTGGTCACCCTCTGTCCTCCGGGCCCAGGATCCTGCTCACCCTGCCACCCTCCCGGACTGCCTCCGGTCCACCCCTTGCACTGGGGTCTGTATCCGTTCCCATACAGTCCCCCTCCCCCTTTTTTGTCTTCCTGCACTTATCTGACCTACCCTGCCTGCTGCCTTAAACTCAGCACTTACCTCTTGCTGGCTGCACTACCACTTTTGTTGCTTTTATTATTTATTTATTATTATTTATTCTGTTGTCCTTTTGCTCCGCACTTTCCACTTCTCCCTTCCTTGCACTTCTCCCCACCCCATGCACTTGCACATTCTCAATGTCACTGGGCCTAGTAAGATCGCTGTTTTGTTCTCCCCTGTTCCCCTCCCTTGCCTTGTCGCGCTCTGAAACACTTGTGTATGAGCGCGATAGAAATAAAATATCAATTCAATTCAATTCAATAAAACAAAGTAACTCGACAAAGCTAGTAGTCACTCTATCTGCAGTAAAGCGTCCTGCTCAACTGACATGGACAGATGACTGTGACCCCCTAATTTCTGTAAACACACTTTTACATTTATCTTTGGCCCTTCATCTCTCATGAATGGCGGTGAGCCTCTACCCGATGCCCCGCATGATCCTACCTTTGACACTGGTTGAGACGCTGGAGTCAAGGGAGCTTCTGTTGTCTTGAATGTTGTTGCCTGGTTCCTATTTTGGCATCTTCAATCGAGGTCACCAACATGAACATTATAAGTACAGTAGTGCACCCACCCGCCCGTAAGCCTATGGGCAATGGCAGGGCGGGCGGGTGTTATGCAACTTGCGAAATATTGGGGCCTATATACACCACAATAGCAGGCCCGCTCCAGAGGAACAGCATTTCATGGGGAGTACTTTGGGAAAAAGGCTTGGAAGTTCGAGAGTTGGACCTGACTTTAGTAGGTATTGTGATTTCTGGGTTCCACAGACATATCACAGATTTTGAGTGATCATGACATCATCCTTTACAGGAAGTGTGGTTCTGTTAGGCATTCGGCCTACGTTCACGGCAGCATGGAAACTTTCACCAGACACTTCTCTATGGAAGTGTTGATGTTCCCATAGTTACCGTCCCAGCCCAAGATGGCAATGGTTTTGGAAAGTTCATCACGTTTCCAGTGACGTCATGCGTCCAAAATGACCACCGCCAGTAGAACGGGGATGGATGAATGCCGCAGTCGCTTAAAAGCTGCAAAATTCTGGAATTCGTGCGTCACAGCAATTTTCCTTAAGTTGTTTCCACTCCTGTCCACTTTGGTTCTTCTCTGTTCTCTATGTCGCTTGGTTTCTATTCTTTTTCTCCTTAACCCTGGCTCTGTGCTTTCCTCTCTAGATAGCTTTTCTCCTCACAACACCTCTGCTCTATGTCTGCTACTATCTATATGACTACTACATTATGCAGTGGATATTCCATTGAGACTTGCTCATAATTTGGGGCCCAGATATTCTACGGGCCATAAGAGCTATCTGCCTAGGTTCTAGCTACCATCTCAATTACTCGGACTGTCAGGGAAGGTTTTTCTCCTGGATCGGGTTTCCTCCTCAAATCTGGGCTTACACTTCCAGGGAGGCTGCTTCTACACTCTGTTTTGATTCAGGGAAACGAAGTGGCTTCTCAGGAAGACATGCCTTATCTCTTCATGACCTCAGTGAAGCATACCTCAGCTGAAAGGCTTGTAACTGATAGATTGCGATGCCAAAACGAATAGATGACCCAATTACAAGACCTAACCGCAGATGTACAATCCCTGGTACATAATCTCAAACTGGAGAACGCTGTTATGCAACAGTCTATGGTGAATGAAGAAATGTTATTGGAAGTCGCTCATCCTAAGGGAGCTACTATTGACAAATACTTGGGTGACCCCAAGAAGTTTAAAGCAGTTGTGGATGCTTGCACCATTACCTTTACTTTTTGACTGATTGCCTTTCCCACAGACATATCCAGAGTGGGGTTTCTAGTGTCTCATATAGCTGGGAGTGCTTTATCCTGGGCTCCCCCCTTGGTTACTGCGGGAAGTGCCCTTCTGGACGAATATAGGGGGTTTCTGCTGGCCCTTGCCGGCATGTTCAATCAGCCAGAACTCACGTACAGTAAACAAGATAATTTATTGGATTTCGTACAAGGAAATCTGGATGTTCTCTCATATGCCACCCAGTTTCAGCAGCTGGCGCAGCAGACAGCTTGACCCGAGGAAGCTTGTTTCACGCTGTACCAGAGGGGGCTTTGTGATGACCTAAAGGAGGATTAAGCTCACATACCCTGTCTCGGAAAACCTATCTGAATTGATTCGTCTGATTCTTCAGATTGACCACCGACTGCAAGACAGAAAGCTGGAGAAGAAGTACTGTGGTTCTTTTCAACGCTCCTTGGTTCCACCAACAAACCCTACTCCTCCAAAAGAAAGAGGGATAGAACCTATGAAAATCGGAGCCACCAGAGGTCCCCTATCTGAGGAAGAACTTGATAGACGAAGGTCAAAAGTTATTTGCTTGTACTGTGGTTCTGACAAACATCTAGTCCAAGCTTTTCCTATTGCACCTCCTCTGTGAGAGGGAAACGCCAGCTCCCGCTCTTAGAAGGGGCTTCTGAGCGGGAGGTCACTATAAGTCCCTCTACCATCATGTCGTTAAGACTAAATATGGAGTCAAGGACTACCTTTCTGTTGATCCTCAAGGTACAACTAATTGTCAATATCACCATATCTGTAGAAGCCACCGCTTCTACAGATATGGTGACTTAGGAGCAGCAGGAATATTTATGGACACTGAATGGGCTTGACAGATGGGTATACCTACGTGGAAAAAATCAGAAGCTCTACCAGTAGAAGGAGTTGATGGCAGACCTCTTTCTAGTGGGTTAATAATAGAAAACACCACTCCTGTAATGATGAAGGTACAAAAACATCAGGAAATGGTTTCTTTCAACCTAATTGCCTTGGCTCATTTCCCTATCATATCAGGGATTCCTTGGTTATCATTTCACAACACCTATATAAATTGGGCAACACGCACCTTGTTCTTGGGCTCTGAAACCGGATTAGGGTAAACGACAAATATCCCATTGCCTTAATATTGGACATTCTGGAAGCTGTCGATCTCAGAGGTGCCTATCATTTGGTGCGAATAAGGGAAGGGGATGAATGGAAAACAGCCTTTCGTACACCATTTTGGCATTTTCAGTATCAGGTCATGCCCTTTGGTATAGTCAATGCACCAGCAATATTCCAGAGACTGTTGGACCACATATTTGCAGACCCACTACTTCACATAGTAGTCGTTTATCTGGACAATATTTTCGTTTTTTTCTCAAGATCCAGAGAAGCATACAGAACATGTTCTCCGTTGTCTGAAGGTGCATCAACTGAAAGCTAAGCCTGAAAAATGCCTTTTTGAGGTGACATCAGTGCCTTATTTAGGGTTCATCCTTTCTGATAAGGGAGTGTGATGCTGGAAATGCCTTATGGAGGGACAGGGCCTCCTGTCCTTGTCCTACCACTTCTCTGTGTGTGCTTTCTCTGTTTTCTGCCACTGAGGTCCCGCCTGGACCTCTGGCAGTGCAGCTCTTCATTCTTATCTTTTGGTGAACATCACCCATGGGATACCATTATGGCACCCATGGTTGGGGTTACACCCTTGTACCCCTTATGTGTGTTTTTGGGCACCGGTGGGCTGCCCACAGAACAGGGTATGGGCTGGTGGCATTTACATGCTGACTTGACAGTGGCTATGAATATCCTCCATTTTGGGATACCCAGACCCTGCCATAGGAATCAACGGATTCCTGAAAGAAGGCAAGATGGTCCCCTTGGCCTCTTGCTTTCTATTGCCTTTTACCTTGTTTCCCAAAGTCCTGGGAAGCCCAGACACTGTCCCTTTCCCCTGAATGGCTGTTGGGTGGAAACACCATATATGTCTCTGTTGTTCCCTTTCCCCCTGACTGGCTGTTGGGTGGAAATACCATATATGGCTCTGGGGCTGTCTCCTGTCATACTGACTGGAGCCTTCCCATGTGTTGTGTGTTGTGGGTACACCAAAGGAATGGGACCTCTGTGATAGGAGTCTGAAGTGAACTCACATTCTCTGTTGTGGGTGTCTTGTTTCTGTGTGTGTGACACAATGAATGAGACAGCCCTGCCTGAAACTGACATGAATGCAGTGTAGTGTGCTGAAAGGCTGGGTACTTGCCACAATACACATCTTTTTTTATGGATGTCTGGGTGGAGTGAATAGCCTGAATGCCTGTGAGCCTGATGGGCTGCCTGCCTGCATGAATGCCCTACTGTGTGATTGGCTGACTGAAGCTGTCTCAGGCAGAGTGAATGAGGGACAGACGTGTATATCCAGGGACCTCTCACTTACCAATTTGTTTAGTAGCTGAAGTTTAAGCTTAGCAAGAAGAAGCTGCTCCTTGAAGCCCAGCTGGAAGAGAACTCTGCTGCTGCATTTATTCAACAATCCGAAAGCTGTTGTGTCTCCCAAGGACTGATCCAGAGAGGACACGAAAAGGAGACCTCTTCCGGAGCTACGATGGACCATTGTGCAAAACTTCTACTCTTCATCAAAGTATCCTGGAAGCCAGTCCTGTGTGCCTGCCGTCCGGAGAAGGGGTCTTTGAAGTCCAGAAGAGGAGTGCCAGATATCTTGAGCCAGAGAAGTACATTGGTGTGGTCCAGGGTCCAGAGGTGCATTTCATGACCGCTGGAAGCATTGCTGTCTACCGCCCAGAAAAGGGGCTACCCTTGCATAGTGCTGCTGGACACCCGGAGCTGCGAAAATTCCCAACTGCCTACGAACATTTGAAAGGACATCCTTGCAGTCACCACTGACCACTTTTTCCCACCGGACAGATCCCAGAGTCGTTGGGAGCCATGGAAGGTATGCCGGTGAGTTACCCACCACCAGAAGCTATCGAAATTGTCCCGAGGGTCCAGACTTGATGAGGTTCTGAGGTCCACTCCAGTGGTCGAATCCAGATCACCAGAAGCCGTCCAGAGATCCAGGCTTTGGCTGCAGCACCGAAGGACTGAAAGTTGGAAAAATACGATCTACCGAAACCAGACACCAAAAGTGACCTATGTACTCGTCGCCTCCAGAAGTCATCGAAGGGTTCCAGGGGTTTTATCTTCATCCACCAAGCCTTTAAGGAGACCACAGCAAGTTTCTTCTTCACAGGACTTCTACAATCAGAGAAATCATCGACCAAAGGAGAGCACTGCGCAGAGTCAAACTGCTGCCTTTCCGAAAGACTTTGGTTCCTTTTTATTCTTGACTCAGCATCTCAGTGGCTCTTTCTTCCAAAGGGGGTCCATCCTCAGTCAGAGGGAATCGTTGAGTAAAGCTGAGAAACTCTGCCACTTCGCCTACCAAGGCACCAAAGGTACTGTGACGAGGAAGCGCATCTTCTAGCCTCAGGAGTCGTCGAGAGATCCCAGATTCACCTTGGATCCTGGTCTTCTGTGGCCTCTCAGGTACTTTGGGGTGGTAGAACCGTTTAAAAGAAAGCACAGCGTTATTAAACAATATTGGACTGGGCAGTAAAAGACAACGGGCCTCATCACGACTTCGGCGGTAACCCTTAAATCCGGCGGTAGTGCTATTACCACCGGATTTAAGGGTCTGCCGAATCAGGGCTTCGGCGGATTTCGCCCCAGCTCTGAGCTGGGGGGAAATCCGCCGAAAATTCACGCTATTACCGCCGGCGGGAAATCCGTCGGCGGTATTAGCGCGAAGATTCCCCATTGAGCCTAATGGGGAATGGGACATTCCCGAATGGGCTCAGTGGGGAATGGGGACTTACATTACCGCCAAACTCGTGATCCGGCGCTAATAGCGCTGGGGAGTTCGGCGGTAGGGATAATACCGCCCGCGCTAATAGCGTTACCGTTACCGCCCAAGTCGTGATGAGGCTAAACATAAGTTACTCCCTAACATTTCTATTACAGGTTGCCCAGATGGGGGGATCCTCACTCAGAATAACTTGTCTAGTCTAAAGAAAGCATTCTGACACTGTTCATAACTAACCTGCCTTTCTGTCCTATTCTATGCTGGTTACACCTTATTTAAGAATTCAATTGCCATTTAAAACTGTCTGCAGTTAGTGCATTTCTTACTGAATTTAAGTAGTGTGTGGTACCACATAGAGTGTATATGTTTACTATGCTTTGAATCATTATTCCAAGTACAACGTGTTATTATTTATATGTGTATATAATCCTGAACTCTTATTTTATATAAAGAAGCTGTGTTTTCACCCAACACCTGTGGACATTGTTTGTGGGGGATTTGGAGATTCACTGAACTTAGGAAACTGCCTGCATCACCTCCTGAAAGCTTAAGCTTGGCTGCTCTCCACGTTTACCAGATTGAGAGCCTTGCTGGGGTCATTCTGTGCCTTTACCCTACCATATAGGGGGCAGAAGTACAGATACCGCCCTCCAGTCTTTACAGGGAGTATCCATGGGTCAAAGGAAAATACAATCTGTTTAGCAGTGGGAAGCTCCCATTACCATGAAAGAAATTCAACGGTTTCTTGGTGTTGCAAATTTCTATCGAAAAATGTATAAAGAATATCTCACAATTTGTACTTCCAATCTCTGAACTTCTGAAAAAAGGCAACCCTTTGCTTGGTCTTCAGAGGCTGAACATGCTTTTCCATAATCTTTCAGACACGGAAGAAATGCTTTACTAATGCACCAATTCTAAGACAGCTTTCCTGTGATTGTCCTTTTTGTGTGGAAACCGACACGTCAGATTTTGCCATCAGAGCAGTGTTGCTTCAACGACCTGAGGTAGGAACAGAACACCCCATAGCCTACTATTCAATCACCCTAACTAGCACTGAACACAACTTTTCAGTGTTGGAGAAAGAACTCTTGGCTATAATTCATGCTTGTAAGGAATGGAGACACCTGTTGTTGGGTGCGTCTTGCAAGTCCGTAAAAAATGTCCAGAGAGCAAAACTGAGTTGCTTACAAAAATGTATCAAATTTTTATTTACCATGATACAAAACATGTACAAAATAGTCAATTAATGACACAATACTTTAGAGAACATTATATTACATGACACGACAACATGGGTAAACATAACACATGGCTAAAATTAGTCCATCATCAAAACCAATCATAGTGCAGCATTCAAACCATACATCATTCATAGTTCTATGAACTATGATGGTTTTGATGATGGACTCATTTTAGCCATGTGTTATGTTTACCCATGTTGTCGTGTCATGTAATATAATGTTCTCTAAAGTATTGCGTTATTAATTGATTATTTTGTACATGTTTTGTATCATGGTGAATAAAAATTTGATACATTTTTGTAAGCAACTCAGTTTTGCTCTCTGGAAATTTTTTCCGGACTTGCGTGGTACAATAATACTCTGGTCCAGGGTATAGAGTTTTCCTGCTTCTTTCTGCTTTTGTAGTGTTGGGTGCGTCTTGGCCTGTTACCATTCAAACTGACCATCGTAACTTACTGTTACTTGAGAATTTTTTTGAAAATTGTTTATTAGCATTTTATAACATAGCAATGGACATTACAGGGCTGTGATTGCATCAACTCAATAACACTCCTGGCTGCCCTCCATATGCTTTGCCCCCTCATACCCCCACTCCTCATGCCTCCCCCTGTCTAGCACGTAGCACAAATAACAATGTGAGGTTTGAGGCAACCACAAAACACTACCATTTCCACCATGGCTCATTTCTTCACTTTACTTAATTACCATTTAGTGAAAAAGGGCAACCATATTTCTCCAATCTTAACTCTGGATTCATTAAGGATAGGCGATATATATTCCATTTCATATATTCCCCTGACTTTCCGGAGTCATTCCTTCTCAGTGGGGATTTTGTTTTGTTTCCAAAATTGTGCCATATAACATCTGGCTGCCACCATAATGGTGTGGGTCATGTGCAACAAGAAGAAATCCTACATCATAGAACGGAATGCTGAAGCATGACCATCAGATATTCGTCACTACAACTGATTTGCGGACTAAGCTGCTAAAGTTGTCTCATGATTCACCGATTGCGGGGCATCGGTGAGTTAGAGACACGCAAGATCTCATAGTCAGGTATTTTTCGTTGCCGGGTGTTAGAAAATCAGTTTTGGAATATATTTGTCAATGTCTGATATGTTATCAGAACAAGACTCCCTACACATTCCCGGTGGGGCAGCTAACTCAGGCACCATTACCCACTAGACCACGGCAGAAAGAATCTACTTATTTTATCACAGATCTTCATAGTTCACGCGACTGCACAACCATCATGGTCACGATAGATATCTTTACCAAGATGGCTTATTTTTCTCCCTTGTCTAAATTGCCTACTGCTTAGGTCTGTGTGAAAGATGTCTTCTGTCTACACGGTTTACCTGAAATCATGGTATCAGATCCGGGTACTCGATATACATCGAAGTTTTGAACTGATTTATGCAAGGATTTAGGTATTAGCTTCACCCTCTCCTCTGGTTTTCACCCTGAGACCAATGGACAGACGGAGAGGGTAAACCAGTCCCTGGAACAATACTTACAGTGTTTTACCAGTGTCACACAAGATAATTGTCCTTATTTACTCCCTGTGGCCGAATTTTCATATAACAACTCCCTGCATCCCGCCATTCAAATGAGTAATTTTTATTGCACATGCGGATATCATCTGCATTGTATTCCTTCTATGATCACTCAGGGGTCTCTTGTGCCCGCAGTTGAAGACTAAGTCCAGGAGCTGCACAAGGGCCATCAAGATCCAGAGGAGTCTTTGAAATCTGCTCAGGAAAGAACCAAGCGGTGTGCAGACCGCAAGCGACTTTCCGCTTCTGATTACCAAGTGGGGGACAAAGTCTGGTTGTCAGCGAAGTATCTGCCTCATCATCTCACTCCCTCAAAATGTTCCCCTGAATACTTTGGACCTTTTTTCATCTCTAGGAAAATCAATCCTGTGGATTTTCATCTGAAGTTATCTCATACATGGCATTGCATACACCCATGTAGAGGAGGTCCCAAATAAAGCCTGCACTCCAGTCGCCCATTTTGAAGTAACAGGAACATTCGCACCGAAATATGTGACGCATGATGAGCAAATAAACCAACAGAGAGCCGCAGTAGGGCTCTGCCCAGTACCTATCAGAAGAACAATACCTATTGAAGTACCAATAACGAGACAACCATGGACAGTAAGGTACCCAATGAGAAAACCCTACCAGCAAATGAAACAAAATGAAGATTGTTTAAGTACTGTCCAGGAAGAAACCAAAACGTCCTTAATGAAAGACGAATGGTGATGTCACGAGGGCCTGGACTAATGCACCCATAGAAGATATGACGACCCAAGGATGACACAAAGAGACGAAATGCCATGAATAAAGATATTGTGAAACTGAAGGAAGAGAACGTTGATGAAAGACAAGGGAGCTTAAACTGTAAGCAAGATGAAGATATTCAACCAGCTAATGCCTCTACATATGCTTGTAACCGCAAGAAAGCTAAGAAAACAGTGCGGCTTGCTATGCTACGTAGAAGAATAGAGCGGCAAGCGCCATTGTACACAATCAACCTCAAAACTAAGCATGTTATATAAGTGCTAGTCCACTTTGAACTAAAAGCAGAACCAACCCAGGATATTATAGGCCAAATGCAAGAAGATTCATATTCTGGCAAACACGAGGAAAGAAGGCTCAATCGGAATTCGGCAGAGGCAGCTCGTGCCAGGGAAGCCAAGGTCATATCAATAGAAGCTATGAACTGTAGTTACTTTTAAGTGAAGCTAAGAACAGAATATCCTGCCTCTGAAGGATCGAGATAAGAAGGCGAAGGCAGGTGGCGGGTGAAACGAAAATCAAATTGAGAGAAACGAGGCAAATTCACAGTGTAGTAGCACTTGACCATCCAAGCGAGAAGAAGCACGGGTTCACACCTATGCTTGGCAGCAACCCAGACAGAGATATCATAATGTTTTCTGACAAGAAGACACAGTTTCGAGGCCGACCACTGTCAACTAATTGACACATAGCCACTAAAGTAATGATAGATTGAGGGAAGGCCGGGTGAATCGTGGGGCACCCTGCACCTGGTTGACCATTCTGCATGCTGCTAAGTAAAGTGGAGATTTATGCATGGGGTTGAAGCCAACCCAATCACAATGGACCAAATAATCTAGGGTCTCATAGATAGTAGAACCAATGGGAGGTCGTACTCATAGTGACGTCTACTAGAGTAATGTTAGAAGGAAGATCTTTACACCCACCTCATAGTGTTTATCCAATCCTCTCACTCCGTTACCATATACAGATATAGTACCTATAGTAAAGTTACCTTTTCCTAACCAATAGAATTGCATGTTAACTTTTGAGTGTTACACGTCAATGATGACGAGTTTTGGGTATAAATGTTACTGTTTTCATGAAGTTCAAGGGAGTTGAAGCGAGACAGACTATCGCACCACTGTTGATTTCCATGTTTCCCCGTTCTTTGTACTTGTCATTAAACTGACTCCCCTTTGCCAAAACATTGAGTTGTCCTTATTGATTGGTGTTGGAGTAATAAATCTGCACCCCCATCCATCTCAAGATGCAGTTATCTTGTCTTAAAGTACTTTGGAGCAAACCCTGACTCTATGGGCCAGCCGGGGGTCTCCCCAGTACACTTGGTAGCAAGATCGGATGGTTTATCGACTATCGATTATGGATTAAAATAAGACACCTATTGACCGTCGACATAAAGTAACTCCAGGTCCTCGGCAATATCACAAGTCCTTTGGCATTCGGCTGAGTAGACCGTGAAGCTCTCCGTAGACAGTGGTAGATAAAGAAGAGACTGCAGTCAGGGCCTGAAGGGTCCGTGTTCCCCACACTTCCCTTCCCATTCCTACGGGCAGCTGAGCGGGCAAAAAGCTGAAGAAGGGGGTAACAAAGGCGGTGATCCCGAGGGTCCGGAGACGAACCATGCGAACGGTGAGTGAAGCAAAAAATGGAATGCTTTGGCAAATAGTGCATGCCTTAGAACAAGTAAAAGGAAAAGGTAACGGAGGGAGGACGGAAAAAACAAAAATAGTCAGAAGTAGAGAAGACAAATATATATATATATATATATATATATATATATATATATATATATATGGGGATAATGACTTGAGAATAATAAAAGTAAATGAGAGGTTACCAGGGCAGACACCTGAGAAGAGAGAGAGGATTTGCCTAATTCCTATGCTTTAATATAGCAGCTAGAAGTAAAGGTGTACCCAAAGTCCCACATAATGGGGAATGAATAGGCTACCACAATGTTTAAAGACGTCGTGAAAGGGGTACGTTTACACTCCATGAAGGGGTAATGATTAGAGGCAGAGATATCTGTGTCCAGCTGGTGTCCGTCTAGTCTGTTAAGTGTCTGTCTTACATGTTTCTCTGTTGTGATGTCACACATATGTATTGAACATTTTTGAGAAAACTGATTTAAAAATTTCATGTGATTTGATAGCTGAGACAGAATTGCACATGAATTGATGTTTTTTTAACAGATCGGTAGTGTAACATTTTATGGAAAATTTGGGTTGGAGCTTGCGATATTTGGTGCTCCTTCATATTGTCAGAAGTTGTTTAAACCACAAGAAAACATTGACAAGTGTTATATAAGAGGAAAGGGAACAGATTTAAGTAAGGAAGATATAACTCCATTGGCACACTTATGCAAGCAATTGCCAAAACACGCACCCAAGCTAACGAAATATAGTACCGAGTGGGTTAAAGGTACCGCCCACAAATTGTTTATGCCATGGCCACAAAATGGGTCTTTATCTAAAGCTGTCTTACAACATATGACGAAATATTTGCATGCCACATATACAGGCAAGAAGTTATAAAAATGCCTTGCTGTTTTCGAGTTGTGGAAAATGTATGAACAGGGAAAGGAGGAAGAGCCACCAACAGATTGGATACTTAATGTATGCACAGAGGGGGGTGTGACGCCTACCACGCCACCTGCCCCACCCGAAACGAGAGTTGAAGAAAGTAAGGACAAGGGACAAGGGATTGTACCCACTAAGAGAACTTAAAGCAGCCACAGGGTACATCAACCCCGCATATGAGTCACCTACACATAGTAGTGACGAAAATCAAGGGAAAGATAAGGACCAACATATTGTGATGACGAAAGAAGAGATCAGGCACAGATAAGTGCGTCTCTCGACAAGGAAATAGAAGGGAAGAGATGGAAGGGAAGTGAAGGTAGAACTGATGAGATAGCATTCACAAAGGATGAATGGATGGGAGGACAAATCTTATTGAAACTCGATGGCAAAGGCATTGATGATGCAAAACAAAAGGAGAGGTTAGATGAGACACAGAAAAAGGGAAGGAGAAGGAGTTAAGGGATGAAAGAATAAGAAGGAAAGACAGACAAAGGCGAGAACGGCTATATCGCGAAGAGCAATACAGACAACTCGATTGCAACCCAAGAGCAGCCAATGATCAAGACAGAAACAGCAAAGGTTAGAGGAAGAGCAAAGAATACGTGAGAAAAGAATAAGACGACGAAGAGATGAGGAAATTCGAAGGGCAGATGACCGTAGAAATGAAAAGAGAACGGAAGAAGATAGGGTGAGAGAAGAGGCGAGGAAGCACAAAGAATCTGATGACAATATCGAACGTAAGCGAAGAGAGAGAACACGCAATCTTGAGTATTTGGAGAGGGATGTTAAAAAACCCAATCCAGTTGTAGACTGGGAAGACATAGAAGAATTCTTTCCTGTGTGCGATTCAGTACCAGGCATGTCTAGGGCAAATATTGAAGATGGCTTTGACACCAGAAGCATCGGGGTAACGATCGATAGAATATATGATGAAATGGGGCTAGAAGAGATACCCCATGGGGAGGGGGAATACGAGCGCCTGGAGAGCACTCAGCTGTACGACACTGAGGGAGTCTCCCGAAGTAGTGGAAGTGGAGACCTATCCCTGGATAGGCTAGAAATAAGTAGGAATAAAGAGGATACGAGAAGTTGCGTGGATTGGGGACAAACAATGTCTGACTCGGAAAGGGAGGAGCATGAGGAAAATGAAGAATGGAGGTGGAGCGAAAGACAACACCCAAGGGAAAAAGGGATACGATGGTCAGACACTAGCGAGTCTGCACCAAGGGCATTAGAGTCAGCCACGCAGTCTGACCGACATGAAGGAGTATCTCATGGTCAGAGAGGGATGTCTTCACCGCCCTATGTAGACAAACTAAGGACATTGCCAGGTAGACGGCGATGCGGGAATATTACCTCTGCAATAGACAGGAGAACAATGAGAGAAGAAAAAGAGGGCTACACATTCTAATATCTGCTACTAGAGAAGGGGGGAGTAAGACCACAATATATTCCATGGCCACACATGGATCAAGAAAACTTGAAAAACAAGATTCCAATGCTGACATCGGGAGCCGGAAAGTGGATACATGAGTTAGAAAAATGACAGGAGGAAACATGTTAGCTGTAGGGGACATTAAGGGCCTCCTAATTGCCATACTTGGTGAGAGAGACAACAATGTGTGGGCACGAGCAGGCTACCCTGGTGTAACCACAATTAATACCTTGCATGACAGAGCTCCATTTAACAATTGTAGAACTGCAGTATGGAAAACGCTACGAGTGCTGTATCCAGATACTTCCGATATGGGAGCTATAATGACTCGAAAAATTAAGGATTCTGAGGATCCGTTAATTTATATACAGAATTTCCAAGACGCATGGGTACTCGAGACTCATGAACCATGGACAAAATCAATACCTGTGTTTTACCATATATTGTGCCAAGGGTTGCCAGAACCGGTGCAGAAACAACTCAAGAAATTGGTAGGAGTTGAGGCTAAACCTTGGGCTGAAATACAGTTGACTATCTCACATTATTGTAGACTGCTGCAGGAAAAGAATTGCTAAAAGGAAGCAACTCGAAAGGGTGAGGAAGCAAAATTGGTGCAGAAGAAATTATCAATGTATGCCCTTGAAGGAGCTTTGATAACTAGCGCAGCTGAATCAAGCATGTAGCAGGTGGCTAGTCCACAACAAAATAATCAGGGTAACGTAGGGTTTTACCCATGGAGAAGAGGATTTAGGGGAAGAGGATGGCAGAGCAATCAGGGAGGTTTCCAAAATAATCAAGGAGGCTTCCAAAACATGCAAAATGGAAGCCCAGGCATGTCAAATGGGCAAATAATCCAACCACCGCCAGTATGTTGGCTGTGTGGAATGACAGGGCATTTGGTGCTCACAGTGCAGAAATCAAGGCATGATACAGAAAGGCCAAGGAATGGGAGCAGGCATGGTGAATCCACCTGCAGTTTTACAACAGGGCGTTGCACAGAATCACACGGTACAACAACAAGCACCAGGAGCGCAACAAGGAGTGCAACCTCAGAGCATGGTCAATTTTCCACAAAGACAAACCCAACAGGCACTGTTGCAAGTGTCACAAACAATGAGCACAGGGCAGACTCCAAACCCTGGAAGGGGAAGTAACAATGGGAATGGGGAAAATCCACAAGTGCACAGTGGGCCATACTTGTATATGAAGTAGGACAGCTCACTGGGGACCCTGATGTGCTCTATCCTATCAGTGACACCAGACTCCCACAGGGAACCTAAGGTGGATGTCATTATAGGGTGTAAAGAATATTCCTTCCTAGTGGACACGGGTGCAACACGCTCGTGCATACGTGAAGGCAAGTTTTCCTTGTCTGGTGAGGCCATAGATACTCAAAGTTTTACAGGAGCTCACAGTCGAGTTGCCTTTACAAACGCACTCCCAGTCTCCATGGGAGAGTGCGAAATGAATGTACCTTTATTATATTCACGTCAGACACCAGTAAACATTTTGGGTCGAGACTTAATGACAAAGTTAAACATGACAATTTCGTTCACGGAGGAGGGCATAGTATGCTCCACTCCAGGAATGCACTACTCAAATGTATGTGAAATGATTAGAGCATACTCAGGACAGATAGCCATGAGGGCCATACCATTAGAGCCAGAAATGTTTGCATATGGCATGTGTGTGCTTATGGCGGGATTGCCAGGTCTTGCAGACAAAACCCTGAAAGCCCCTGATGAGTTCCTATTCAGACCAAGAATACTGATGCATGAGGAGGAGGGACAAGTATTTCCCTTGATGATACACAAAGCTGCAGTGCGAGGGAAAGTGGTTTTGGTTGACGGTTATGATAACGAGGGCAGACAATGGTGCGCGATAATCGCCATCGAAGAAGGATACCGAGTGACTGACGTCACCGATGATGATCTGTTTGAAGAACAAGCAGAAATGGGAGAGACAATGGTAGAAGTCTCACCTTTTTGGTAAAGATGATCAAGAGGGAGGTACCTCAGAGAATGATGCTGGCATTAAACCGTCCTGAATATTTTGATGACGACATGGCCCAGGTGCCTGTCCCATCATGGACTACAGCACCCTATGACGTAGGCCTCTTGAAGGGTGTGGGAGAAGTGAAAATTAAGCTAAAACCAGGAGCAATTCTACCCAATGCACAACATTATCCCATGTCCAGAGAGGCAGATGAAGGGATTTTTAAGACAATTTCTGCCATGTAATATGTCAGTGTATCCTGTGAAGAAAAGTAAAGGGGGGTCTTGGAGGCTAGTGCAAGACCTTAGACCAATAAACGATATTGTTGAGGCTGAGTTCCCTCTAGGCCCTAAACCGTCTACAATATTATGCAATATACCCGTTGAGGCAAAATATTTCACGGTGATTGACTTGAAAAATGCATTCTTCTCAATCCTGTTGCATTGTGACTCACAAGATCTGACGTCATTCATGTTCAGAAAAATGCGTCTGAAAAGCACGAGGCTGCCACAGGGGTACTGTGAGTCTCCATCTATTTTCAACAGAGTCCTGCAGATGGATTTGAGCAATATTGCACTAGCAAGAGTTGTCTTACAATATGTGGATGACATCCTAATTTGCAGCACCACAGAAGAGCAATGCAGGCACGATTCTGTTCAGTTATTGACTATACTGGCTGAGAAAGGACATAAGGTTGACAAGGAAAAGTTACAATATTGTCAACAGGAAGTGCTGTACATAGGCCAGCTGATCTCACATGAAGGAAAGAAAGTGACCCCAGAAAAGGCTGAAGCCATATTGAACACGGCTAAGCCACACACGATAAAGCAAATGCAGAGTTTTCGAGGCCTGTGCAACTATGTTAGGGCATGGGTCTTTCACTACTGCTCTTATACTAAGCCTTTACTTCAGGCCATAGAGAAGGCCCAACTGACGAAAGAAAAGATTGAATAGTCTGAGGCCATGGAGAAAGGGTTTGCTGAACTTAAGAGAGCTATTTGTTCAGCTCCAGTTCTCGGAATTCCCAATGATGCAGAGGAATTTTACCTGTTTTCACACACAAATGGCAGCGTCATGACGGCAGTGCTCGCTCAAAGAACCTCATTGGGGTACAAGCCCCTGGCATACTACAGTGGGAATCTGGACCCAGTAATGAGAGGCCACTTCCCATGCGAATAAAGTTTAGCTGCTGCAGCGTTCGCCATAGAGAAAGCGACAACCATTGTAATGGGCTGCTCCATGACGTTGTACGTCGAGCACTCATTATTTGCCATTCTAGAGAAACCAAAAGGCACATTGACATCTCGGAGAGCTTCTGCTTATGAAGTGATCATCTCAAACCCATCTATTATAATAGTCAGATGTAAGATAGTAAACCCAGCTATGTTCATCGCAGAGCCTGTCACTGAGGGAGAGCCGATACATGACTGCGCAAATTATGAAGAATTCTCTGATGAAATTCCCAGGGTAAAAGAAAATGCCTTGGCAGGAGGAGAGATTGTCTTTATTGATGGTTCTTCTAGAATCGTTCAAAGTGATGGGCAAAGATACACAGGCGTTGGTGTGATAAAGCACACAGCGAATGGAGAGTTTCAAGTACTTCTTAGTGCTCGAATACCATCTCATTATTCAGCACAGGCTGCAGAATTATTGGCCTTGATACTCACCATTGAGAATCACGCAGACCAGGAAGTAACAGTGTACAGATACTCCGCCTATGTGACGTCAACAGTGCACCCAGGCTTAGCACACTGGAAAAGGAGGGGTTACCTCCGAGCAGACGGCACGCCAGTGCAGCACGCATCCTTATTGGACAGGCTGATTAAGGCACTACAGCTCCCAGTGGGCATAGCGGGCGTGAAATGCGCAGCCCACACCAAGGGGACACATTTTATCTCATGCGGAAATCAAGCGCAGACACGGAAGCCAAGCGTATGGCATAAAAAAGTGAGAAGGTTATGGCAGTGGAAATTATCCATGCCAATGGACTAATGATGCTTACACAAACCGCACCTGAGGGTTACAGCAATTTGGGGCAAACAGAGTTAATGGAACTCCAAGGGGAGGCACCGCAGGAAGAGAAGAACCTGTGGAAATGTCGAGGGTGTTCTTTAAGCCTCTCTGACAGCTTGTGGCGACAAGGCAGCACTGGTAAACCAGTAATGCCTGTAGCCCTATTAAAAATAGCGCTGGAGCAACTACATTACCCAGCCCATATGACCAAGGAGGATCTAGCAGCAACGCTCGCGGAAGACTGGTTTATACCGAATGTAGCGGAGCATGTTGCATTTTTCATGATGAACTGCATAATCTGCCAGCAATTCACTGCCGGGCACACATTAAAGGTAATGAGAGGAGTCATCCCCAGGCCAAATGGGCCTTTTCAGCACTTGCACGTCGAATACATCGACATGATTCATGTATGCAACGGGTACAGGTACTTAATTGTTGTGGTGTGTCCATTCTCTAGATGGATAAAGGCAGGTCCATGTACACACCCAGACTCTACCTGTGCGTCCAAATCTTTAGTGAGGGAAGTGTTCCCCAGGTGGGGGGTGTGCGAAGTCATGAGATTAGATAATGGCCCTCACTTTGTTAATTCAATATTTGATGTATTAGCTTGCTGCTTGGTATAAATCACAAAATCTCATCAGCGTATCATCCACAAGGTGATGGGATCTGTGAGAAGCTCAATGGCTTGTTAAAGGAAAGGATAGCCAAGTTGAAGCTTACTCTAAAGAAGGGATGGTTGCACTGCCATCCAATGGCACTTTACGCTCTTTGGAACCAACCCGGCTCCAACCATCAGCTTACGCCACACGAGATAGCCACAGGAAGAAGAATGAGAACTCTCCTAACTCCCCTAACACCCCGAGATAGAGCTAGATTTGATGCCCAGTCAACAGGAGAGGTTTTAGGGTCTGAAATGGAAAACTATCTGAACTGTATGACATCTTGTCTTACTGTAATTTCAGACCAGCTGCAACGACGACGAAAAGGGTGCAGCGCAGCACAGAACACAGAAGGAGACACTATATCAGACTCAGTTCAAGGTCTACATGTTCCACTCGTCTTCCCTGGAGACGCCGTCCTTGTGAGAAACCGTACCGAGAAAGGAAAAGGTGGGACGAGGCAAGATTCAACGGTCCCTTTATCATAGAAGTCTGCACTCCGTCTGCTGTGAAGCTACAGGGCAGGAGAGCGTGGATTTTTCTTGTAATATTAAACCTACATCGGAGAAGGCCGCCTGCCTGCACCCCAATGAGAGGAATCGACGAGAAACAGGGAAGAACCACAGCATGTGCAAACGAGATCCATGACGAGGAAGAAGGATGCATGACCAGCTAGACAAAGACAAATAACTTTTGTGCAAAAAGTTGTGGCTTCATTTTGGACATTCATCTAGCAAAAAAGGGGATAAGGACATAAAAACAGACACTCTGTGCATCCTAGTTGCAGGGTGAAGAAGAAAATTGCACGTCTAAGCCACAACATAGTCTGTTGACTTTGGACTGAGGCACGCTGAAGCCTTAATTAGAAAGGATATGCCAAATTTTGATCGAGGACACATAAATTGGAAGAAAATACAGTACCCAGATTCTTTCCACAACAAGACCCTATTTGGAATCACTTATGGTGTCCCACAGTAGAGACATCACAAAGGACGTGGTCACCTATTTCAACCTAGTGCTAAGATCATACCTGTCATTGGTAGGGAGGCTCACAAGTGTCACAGACTTTCTCCAAGATCCTGAAAACGAGAAAATAATAAGCCATATTTTGAATAAGATCGTCATTTTGGTCGCACTCCACGCAAACAGACAGTGCAGACATTGTTTACATTAAGGAAAAAACATATGCTCCTGAACCTCAGCAAAGACAGGACAGATGTCCCTGACACCAGAAGAAAGCAGATTGGTATACCACGTCTCCTTTCACCTTATTGAGGACTTTCCAGAGCTAGTGGGAAGACCAATCAATGTTGACATACTCACATTTCTCGGAGATCCAGTAAAGTATACCCAGCTAAGCATGCTCCTACATGTTATTGTAGCACAAATTAAACTATCCAATCTCCATCGAAGCCTGCTGAGGAGACAGTGAAACTTTCCGCCGACGGACAGATCAATTCCTTCCTATTCTTCTCATACTGATCAGTGTCCAACATGTCCTCAGGATTGAAGCAGATTCGAGGGGTGGACTGGGCGCTTACCTACTTTGAACATGCAAAGTAAAGGGACTCACTGAAGTATTACTTAATTTGATTTTTCCCATAGTCTAGCAAAAGAACTGTATCCTGAAATAAGAAACAATTGTCACTCGCAAGAGGGGGGACACTCTTGGAGCACCAGACACTCCTAAACACAGAACTCGAAAGACGATATTGGTTAAGGGAATAATAACATTGACATTTGGCAAATGATCGAGATTGGGGTTCCAGAGCAGCAACCTGGTCATCCCACAAGCAGAGAGGCACCCCCGCTTCTCTGGAAGAAAATGCTGCCGCCTAACATACACAACTATCATCTACCTATGTATCATATTTATCATTATTTTACTGTCATTAACTATCAGAACTGCATTCTTTATTGGTGCACGAAGTGTTCGAATTTCAGTGCACCCACCTGATGATACACGCATGAAACCCACAAGAGCACCCAGACCTTATGTAGTTATTCCAGTCCCTAGAGGATCTGACGGTGGAGTGTATGAACTTGAAATGAATGTGATTAGCAATGATACACACACATTTGAGGTACAAATGAAAAGAAAAACAGGAGACAGTGTCGGCAAGAGATGAATGGAATAATATCACTGACAACTACACGTATGCAAACACTGAATGTACAGAAACAGGCCTAGCATCAATGACTGCAGAACCACAAACCAAAGCAGCAGAGAAGCAGAGACTGTCTGCCACGAATACCTTCAAAACAGATATTGTAAGAAAACAAGAATTAAGAGAAAAACCAATAGAAGCAGTCATATTAGAAACTCTTGAGAAAACAAAAGCCAACTCGGAAAAACTCTCTGCATGGACACAAATGATAGTAGACTTATTGTTCACGCACATAGCCAGAGCAAGGAAACTACAAGAGGAAATGAAGAACAAAACAGCAGAGACTGTATTGCCAAGCACACAAGTCCTAACACAAGGGACAAGTACCAGGTCTACAATACAGCCATATACTGGACCAGTGTCAGGCTGGTTGGCATGGGCACTTGCATCCAGCAGGGAAAACATGTATGAAGAAAAGAAAGGAGCTGCCAGACTCTTGTCCACTCAAATGGTGCAGATGTGGAAGCCTGCACCATGGACCATGATACCTGAGAACCCTCCAGCAAGAAAGAGCGATACCGATGTATTCAGAGATGTAGTAATAGCAAACTACATGAAAACCTAATGAATCAAGAGAAGCATGCATGAAGACGACAATGAACAGAATGATTACTTGGATAGCACAGCGCACTTAGGTAACAACATTTGGTACCAGCACATGAAGGAAGTTGGAAGACAAAAATCCGAAGGGGAATGCTTCGTTTGCGCACTCCTACCGTACAGCATGGGGAAGTCCAAGATCTTTGTGGTTGTAGAAATTGATGTACCGACAGCACACTGTCTCTCACACAAAGCAATGTAGAATACCAGAGGCCAGTTCATAGGAAGTGATGCCTCATTGATATGGGCAACTGAAACAGCTTATCCCAATGAAGATGATTATGTCCAGGACATTAAGAGGAGAAACAGAGCCCATACTAGGAATCAAGTGATCAGGTACGAGAAGCCTGGAGTTAAAGGAGCAGGAATAAGATGGGAAATGAACCCACAACTAAATGTCCAAGGAAAAAGTCCAGAAGAGGCTCAAAATTGGAAAAACAGAGGCCAAATGCAGATTTGGGGAACAGTGCTTTCACCAGATGATTGGGAAAAAGGAGTAGTGATCTGCAGAGCATGGATGGTCTTCGGAGCCTGAAACTCACAAAGACTGTGCAAACCACTATGGCCTAAACTTACAAAATTAATAACATTGGTCAAAGACAGAGGAGGACCCCTGCAGATAGTGCCACTAGAAAGTCCGAAATTGTGCTTCAGGAACAATGGCACAAGAAAAATGAGGGAGAATGAAAACTGCGGACGGATTTTTGAGACTTCAGGAATTACTCATGGGATTGCAGTGATCATGGATCATTATTGGGCATGTGGACCCAAAGCATACATAAAACTGCCAAAAAACTGGGGAGGTATTTGCACCATAGTGAATGTCCACGTTCCAGCATTAGTGATCCCAAAAAGTGACCTGAACATTGATTATTTATTTATTTATTTTTTACATTTATAAAGCGCTCACACAGCCCGCCGGCATCGAGGCGCTGTTACAGGAATTGTTTGTTTTTTCTTAGTTGCGTAATTGTGTTTTTATTTTTGTCTTAGTTACCTATTTATAACGCGCTTAAACATGTAGCGCTCACCTGACTCCCACGGAGGCGCTGGCCTGGTTCGCGCTGCTGTGACCTCTTCAAACGTGATGCGCAGGGTTCGGAAGACGGACTGGACCGGGCCCCCAAATCTGGCTTGTCTGGCTCGCAGAAGTATCCTTCTGTAGGCGAAAATAGGGGATTAACTGTCTGCGGGGTAATGCAATCAGCCTCCCACTTTCCCCTCTCACCCTCCTCGAAACCCTTCTGTGATTCCTCGTAGCGTCTCACCTTAGGGTCTGGAAGGACGAGCTCTCCATGCTGCTTCTGATGCAGGGGTGCGTTGGTATCCAGTTACTTCACTGGATTTTCGGATTGGTGAGAACCAAACTTGCTTGGCTTCCAGGTAAGTTTTTTGATAAGAGGTTCCCCTTGTGTCCATGCATTAATGTACTAATGCTAGTGTCTTTTTCCCCATAGGGGCCGGGGTACGGAATGCCGGGGAACAGGCACCGACCCGAGATGAGAGGTGAAATCCTTGTAGAAATCAGGTAAGTCTTTAATGAGCGTTTTTTGGTAATGTCTTTTCATTCGTTCATTAACGCTGATGTCTCTTTTTCCCCTTAGGGGCCGGGGTCCGGAAATGCCAGGATGCAGCGCGGACCCGAAATGAAGAGGGAATGAATCAACAGGTAAGTCTTAACATGGGGAATTAGCTTTCCTTATTCCCTTCTCTCTCTCACCTTTTGTTCTGGTCTTTTTCTCCCTAGGTGCTGGGGCGTGACTGCGAATCCGGATGATCGCTGCTGAACATGGAGGCGCCCTGTAAAGGTGAGTGGAATGCGGCGCTGCAGCGATCGATGCGATGAGCTTTTAAATAAAAGTCTTCCTTTTCAGGATTGTCGGCGAGATGTCTCCGGGATGCGGATTTAGCAGGTAAGGACTTTTCCTTCTTCTGTTCTCTTCTTCTCTTCCTTTGCAGGTGATCCAGGATGCTGGCAGGCGTGGCAGAAGTCAGGGTGCAGGAGCAGACGCGGTGAGTGTCCACCTGCTAGACTAGCCTTGGAAGAAGTTCCAGGTATGTATCCTTCCTCCAATCAGGTATGTATCCTTCCCCGACCACGCCCAGATGGTAAATTAGTCCCACAGGTAAAGTAGTTCCTTTCAGGCCCCAAGGAGGCCGGGATCCTGCAGCATGGTCTGCATCAGGTAAGTGCACCCAAGCACTTCCATAATGAGCCTGGCGCCTATGGCGCCAGGACTGATGTCTTTTATGAGCCTGGCGCCATAGGCGCCAGGACACTGTCCAAAGGGCCCCTATATGGGGTTGCTGGGTCC
The DNA here is from genome assembly GCF_040938575.1 of Ambystoma mexicanum. Taxonomy (NCBI): domain Eukaryota; kingdom Metazoa; phylum Chordata; class Amphibia; order Caudata; family Ambystomatidae; genus Ambystoma; species Ambystoma mexicanum. The sequence goes on from NC_090932.1 coordinate 1,306,192,154, forward strand.
TTCCTTGGGGACTGGATGTCCGCTTTCGGGGACGCAGGGCTTGAACCGGCTCCCTGGGAGCGGGCATCATGACAGCACTCCCCCCAAAGGCCCCTCCCAAGGTTGTTCCCTCCAGGGGTTTTGGTTTGTCTGGGAAGAGTCGGTGGAATTTCCTGACTAATTGAGGTGCATGCACATGGTCGCTGGGTTCCCACGACCTCTCCTGAGGTCCGTACCCCCTCCAATCAATTAGGTAGAACAGTTTTGACCTAAACATTTTTGAGTCTAAAATGTTCTTCACTTCGAATTCAGGCTCCCCATCTATTATAATAGGTTCTGGAGGTTTGAGTAGTCGGGTTCCGGGTACCACTGGTTTCAGAAGTGACACATGAAAAACAGGGTGAATTTGCATACTAGCTGGTAAATCAAGTTTAACACCCACTGGGTTAATTATTGCCGTAATAGAATAAGGTCCCAGATATTTTGGGTTAAAAGTTCGAGGCCCTTTGAGTGGTAAATGTCTGGTAGCTAACCACACTTGATCCCCAATCTGATACGGAGGTGCTTCACTCCGATGTAGATCAGCATTCTCCTTGTATTTTCTCTTGGCTTGTTGTAAATGCGTAGTTGCCTCTTTGAAGGCTTGGGTAATTGTAGAATGCAGATGTTCTACTGCAGGCATTCCGAGGTTCTGAGATGAGTCAAGGTTTGAGGTTCGAGGGTGATGCCCAAACAAAGTATAAAAAGGACTGTGGCCAGTTCCAGAGTGTTCCAAATTATTATATGCGTATTCGGCTATCCAAAGAATGTCTTTCCAGTTGCTTTGAGATTGCTGTAACATACACCGTAAGTATTGCTCAAGGATCTGATTTGTCCTCTCGGTCTGACCATCGGTCTGAGGGTGGTGACTGGTCGATAATCTTACGTCGATCTGCGCCATTTGACAACATTTGCGCCAGAAGTGGGAAATGAATTGGCTTCCCCGGTCAGAGATTGGTATAGATGGGAATCCATGTAGCCGAACAATATTTTCGAGGAATTCTTTGGCTAGGACAGAAGCTGAAGGTAAACCTTTCAAAGGAATAAAGTGGGCCATTCTGGAAAACAAATCCACAATTACCAGAATAGTATTGTACCCCGAACAAGGAGGCAGGTCCGTAATAAAATCCATTGATAGGGTGTGCCAGGGTGCTGGCGGTATGTCTAGAGGTTGAAGGAGACCGGCTGGTCTTTTCTTTTGACTTTTATTTTGGGCGCAAACACCACAGGACATCACAAAAGATTTAACATCTTTTCGCCAAGAGGGCCACCAAAATTGTCGTTTCACCTTTTCCTCTGTCTTGGCAATACCGGGGTGTCCCTCTATTAATGCATCATGATAACCGGAAATAACTTGTTCGTGTAATTCCTTATGTGGCAGGAATAAGCGTCCTTGGAAATAAGGTAAACCATTATCTATGGTAAAGTCTGATCCCTTTTGTATCCAATCCTGTAAGGTTGTAGGGTCCAGGAGTTGTTTCACTCTGGCTTGAATGTCTTCAAGCGTCTGTAACGAAGTCATGCCTAGAATCCTCTGTTCGGGAATTATTGGTATAGGTTCTGAGTTTGTATCAGATTCTCCCATTCCAATTCGGGATAAGGCGTCTGCTTTGCCATTCTTGCAGCCAGGTCTATAGGTAATCACGAAATCAAATTCAGCGAAAAACAAAGCCCATCGCAGCTGCCGTGATGACTGAGCCTTGGCGATTTTCAAATACTGTAAATTCCGGTGATCAGTAATCACTGTGATGGTATGTCGAGCGCCAAGCAGATAATGCCGCCAGGCTTTAAAAGCGGACTTAATGGCTAACAGTTCTTTGTCCGTGATTGCATAATTAACCTCGGGTGCCGAGAATTTTCTGGACCAAAATGCTACGGGATGCAGTTTGTTGGTTTCGGGATCTCTTTGGGACAGGACAGCTCCCATGGCTAGGCTGGATGCGTCAGTCTCGACGACATAAGGGAGATCTGGACGCGGGTGTTTCAATATAGGTGCGGAGGTAAACTTAGCTTTTAAATCCTGAAAGGCCTGCTCGGCTTCTTCAGACCATTCAAAACGTTTATTTTTCCTCAAGAGTGCAGTAATGAGTTGTACCACACGTGAAAATTCCGGGATAAACCTGCAATAGAAATTGGCAAAGCCGAGCATGCTTATAACCCCTTTTACAGAGCTAGGTGATGGCCATTTGAGGATGGCATCCACTTTTCTTGAGTCCATTCGGACTCCTTTGGGTGTCAGGATGAAACCTAGAAACTCGACTTCTGTGGTATGGAAAACACATTTCTCCAATTTAGCAAATAGTTTATGTTGGCGCAGTTTTTCAAGTACTGCCCTGACGTGTTTTCTGTGATCAGATTCCGAAGAGGAGTACACCAGAATGTCATCGATATATACGACAACACAAACATCGATGAGTTCCCGAATGACATCATTCATGAAGTATTGGAAGGCAGCCGGCGCGTTACACAATCCGAAAGGCATCACCTGGTACTCGAATAATCCGTATTTAGTACGGAAGGCAGTTTTCCATTCATCGCCTTCTTTAACTCGTACCAGATGATAAGCCCCCCGGAGATCTAACTTGGTGTATATGCAAGCGTCCTTCACCTGGTCAAGGAGTTCAGGGATCAGAGGCAGAGGATAACGGTTTTTAACTGTTATCTGGTTCAATGCGCGGTAATCGATACAAGTTCTAAGGTCGCCTTCTTTTTTGGGCACGAAGAACAAAGCCGAGGATGCCGAGGACTTTGACGGGCGAATAAAACCATTAGCTAGGTATTGATCCAAATATTGTCTCAAATGCAGATTCTCAGGTTCGGTAAGGGCATAAATCCTGCTACAAGGGGGTTGTGCACCGGGCACCAGATCGATTTGGCAATCGTATGATATGTGAGGAGGTAACGTGTTGGCCTGTTCCTTTTGGAAGACGTCCTGAAAGTCTTGGTATTCCGGAGGTAGTGGCATGGAGGCAGAGGTTACAGATGCTAGATTAATCTTCAGGTTTTCTGGGTAGCAGGATTGTGTACAATCCGGGAAGGTTATTCTCTTAGCTCGCCAATCAATTCGAGGATTATGTGTCTCTAACCAAGGGATTCCAAGAATAACCTGAAACTGTGGAGCCTTGATTACATCAAACACAACACCCTCCCGATGGCCGTCGGGACCAATAAGAGTCACCTCAGTAGTGGAATGTGTTACCGGTCCAGAGGCAATTTCAGTTCCATCGACTGTGGTGATGACATCTTTGCTGGTTTTAGGACGGAGAGGGAGGTTAATCCTAGAGACCAATTCACGATCCACATAGTTTCCAATAGCCCCACTATCGATGTATGCCTTTATTGCATGCAACCGCTTAGGCTGTTCTGGATCTACGAGAACCATTGGCACAATGAAATGCGAGGTCTGAGAGTTAGTTTTCAAGCTCGGCAAGCGGACCCCTACACTTGTCGGGTGGAGTCGTTTCCCGAAACAGTCTTCATGGTTTTTATCAGCGGCTTCTACCGCCTTTCGGGGCGGTTTTGCTGGGCAATCTCGTAGAAAGTGTCCAGAATTCCCACAATAAAGACATAATTTTAACTGCCGCCTCCTTTCACGTTCCTTTTGAGTTAAGGGTCCTTTAACCCCTCCAATTTGCATAGGCTCAGAGATATCAACTCCCTTGGGATTAGCATGGGTCTTGACCAACACCCGGGTCTCAAACCTGGACCGATCTGCTTTTCTGTTTTGAAGTCTGTGATCCAATTGGACCACTAAGTCTATATACTCTGTGCATTCTTGGGGCGGATTCACTACTTGGGCCAAGACATCTTTAAGTTCTCCGCGTAGGCCTCGATAAAACAATGTGACTCTTTTATCCTCTGGCCATCCCGTTTCCACAATTAGTCTATTAAAGGCTGCAATATAGGATAGGAGGTCCTGATTGCCCTGTCGCAGGGATAGAAGTTCGTCATCCAGAGCCTGCCCCTGAGAGTGTCGAGCAAATAACCTTTCCATGCTTGCTTGAAACCTTTGAAAATCACGGAGAATCGGGTCATCTTGAGTAACCAGTGGAACTGACCAATCGGCAGGGCAGCCGCTGAGATATGACAATACAAAGGCTACCTTGGTCTGATCATTAGGGAAGGCCCCAGGTCTGCATAGGAAGCGCAAACGACACTGATTCATGAATACGGCTAATCGTTTGGGGTCCCCAGCAAAGCGTTCGGGTGGGGCCAGCGGCATGTTTCCAGGTAGATTAATCTGCACAGGGTTACTGGAAACCACAGGAGCGGGGTTCCCTCCGGAACCGGGTAGAGGAGTTTGCCCAGCTTGATCTTGCAAAAGCTGTCTGGCCAGGTCATCAGTTCTTTCCTTTGATATTATTAATTCCCTCCTGAGGGCATTAGTCTCTTGACAAGCGGCATGTACTTCGGCCCGTAATTCCCCCAGTAATTGGGCCAACTGATCAGTCTCAGAACTTTCCATAGCGCCTGGGTGGGAATTTGTAGGAAGGCTTCGCGTTCTGTAACGCTCACCTGACTCCCACGGAGGCGCTGGCCTGGTTCGCGCTGCTGTGACCTCTTCAAAGGTGATGCGCAGGGTTCGGAAGACGGACTGGACCGGGCCCCCAAATTTGGCTTGTCTGGCTCGCAGAAGTATCCTTCTGTAGGCGAAAATAGGGGATTAACTGTCTGCGGAGTAATGCAATCAGCCTCCCACTTTCCCCTCTCACCCTCCTCGAAACCCTTCTGTGATTCCTCGTAGCGTCTCACCTTAGGATCTGGAAGGACGAGCTCTCCATCCTGCTTCTGATGCAGGGGCGCGTTTGTATCCAGTTACTTCACTGGATTTTCGGATTGGTGAGAACCAAACTTGCTTGGCTTCCAGGTAAGTTTTTTGATAAGAGGTTCCCCTTGTGTCCATGCATTAATGTTCTAATGCTAGTGTCTTTTTCCCCATAGGGGCCGGGGTACGGAATGCCGGGGAACAGGCACCGACCCGAGATGAGAGGTGAAATCCTTGTAGAAATCAGGTAAGTCTTTAATGAGCGTTTTTTGGTAATGTCTTTTCATTCGCTCATTAACGTTGATGTCTCTTTTTCCCCTTAGGGGCCGGGGTCCGGAAATGCCAGGATGCGGCGCGGACCCGAAATGAACAGGGAATGAATCAACAGGTAAGTCTTAACATGGAGAATTAGCTTTCCTTATTCCCTTCTCTCTCTCACCTTTTGTTCTGGTCTTTTTCTCCCTAGGCGCTGGGGCGTGACTGCGAATCCGAATGATCGCTGCTGAACATGGAGGCGCCCTGTAAAGGTGAGTGGAATGCGGTGCTGTAGCGATCGACGTGATGAGCTTTTAAATAAAAGTCTTCCTTATCAGGATTGTCGGCGAGATGTCTCCGGGATGCGGATTAAGCAGGTAAGGACTTTTCCTTCTTCTGTTCTCTTCTTCTCTTCCTTTGCAGGTGATCCAGGATGCTGGCAGGCGTGGCAGAAGTCAGGATGCAGGAGCAGACACGGTGAGTGTCCAGCTGCTAGATGCAGAACAACGCGAAGCACGTGTGGCTGTTCGGGTGGGGTTTAAATAGCCTTGGAAGAAGTTCCAGGTATGTATCCTTCCTCCAATCAGGTATGTATCCTTCCCCGACCACACCTGGATGGCAAATTAGTCCCACAGGTAAAGTAGTTCCTTTCAGGCCTCAAGGAGGCCGGGATCCTGCAGCATGGTCTGCATCAGGTAAGTGCACCCAAGCACTTCTATAATGAGCCTGGCGCCTATGGCGCCAGGACTGATGTCTTTTATGAGCCTGGCGCCATAGGCGCCAGGACACTGTCCAAAGGGCCCCTATATGGGGTTGCTGGGTCCTTCCTTGGGAACTGGATGTCCGCTTTCGGGGACGCAGGGCTTGAACCGGCTCCCTGGGAGCGGGCATCATGACAAAACACCCAGAGGTTTCTAAGCGCGGACCCGGGGATCGAACCTGTTGTTGCTTCGTGTCGTCTTGCTTCCAAGACGCGCACGCTGCCGCTGAGCTATCCTCCTGGGACGGGAGATAGTTCGGGGATAGTTTCCCGAAAGCAGACGCTCACCTGAGGAAGAAGAGATCTGTGGAACTGATAACCGAATGAAGAGAGAGAATTACTTCTCTGCTAAATCAGAAGAAGAATTTCATGCAATCCCATATGAACACAGGCTGTTCAGCCTCACCTCATCAGTGTTCACAATGGTTTTCATGCCACAAATCCAAGTTGAAGTAAACACTAAATGGTTACAGATAACCAGATGGGAGTTACTGCAAACCATCATGACAATAAAAGGATTCAATGCAATCAAGGAAGAGTTAAGAGCCATCCGACTGATGACTCTCCAGAACTGATATGTACTTGACATGATCACAGCTATGGATGGAGGAGTTTGTGCAAAAATAGGAGAATCATGTTGCACGTTTATACCTTCTCACAACGAGGAAAATGGAACTTTAACATAAGCCCTAACTATGCAAACAAACCTGCAGAACCAGATGATCAATGAAACCGACGAAGTTGATGATGACAGCTGGTTTGGATCACTGTTTTCATGGGTTCCACAATTGATGGCGGATGCATTAAAATTCTTGGGAGCCCTGCTAGTGATGATATTATTAGGATTTTGCGTTATCACGCTAATAATCTCGGAATGCCAGAAAACTGTTAAGAAAGTCATAGGGATGAACATCATGATTGATCTTAAACCAGGATGGAAGCCCAGAGATCTAACTGATGAAGAAATAAGAGACTTTGTGAAGGCTAGCAAGCACGCACCAGAAGGTACAACGTTTCTTTATCCCAGAAAACGCAGAAATTATGAAAGAAAATGGATTTACTGCAGCCCAAATGGACAATGTCAGCTGATAACATGGAACAAAGACGAACATGTAAGGACAGCAGGAAGCCCGAGAGGAGTGATAAAAATATGGACTCCAAAGAGACACTTCTTCAAACCATCATGTACAAACCCAGAAGATGAAGAAGGAATGAACCCATAAAATGACGTGAAGATGAATACAGAGGAACCAAGTGAGATGAATCCAAAGGAGGAAGTGAAAGTGGTCGATGAATCGCTCAGAGGGGGGAGTGTAGAGGAGGTCCCAAATAAAGCCTGCACTGCAGTCTCCCATTTTGAAGTACCAGGAACATTCACACCGATATATTCGACATATGATGAGCAAATAAACCAGCAGAAAGCTGCAGTAGGGCTCTGCCCAGTACCTATCAGAAGAACAATAACCATTGAAGTACCAATAACCAGACAACCATGGAGGGTAAGGTACCCATTGAGAAAACCCTACCAGCAAATGAAACGAAATGAAGATTGCTTAAGTACTGTCCAGGAAGAAACCAAAAAGTCCTTAATGGAAGACGAATGGTGACGTCACAAGGGCCTGGTCTAACGCACCCATAGAAGATATGATGACCCAAGGATGACACAAAGAGACGAAATTCCATGAATGAAGATATCGTGAAACTGAAGGAAGAGAACATTGATGAAAGACAAGGGAGCTTAAACTATAAAATGGATGATTATATTCAACCAGCTAACGCCTGTACATATGCTTGTAACTGCAAGAAAGCTAAGAAAACAGTGCAGCTTGCTATGCTAAGTAGAAGAATAGAGTGGCAAGCGCCATTGTACACAATCTACCTCAAAACGAATCATGTTATATAAGTGCTCGTCCACTTTGCACTAAAAGCAGAACCAACCTAGGTTATTATAGGCCAAACGCAAGAAGATTCACATTCTAGCAAACACAAGGAAAGAAGGCTGAATCGAAACTCGGCAGAGGCAGCTCATGCCAGGGAAGCCAATGTCATATCAATAGAAGCTATGAACAGTAGTTACTTTTAAATGAAGCTAAGAACAGAATATCCTTCCTTTGAAGGATCAAGATAAGAAGGCAAAGGCAGGTGGTGGGTGAAACGAAAATCAAATACACAAATTGAGAGAAACTAGGCAAATTCACGGTGTAGTAGCAAGTGACCATCCAAGCGAGAAGAGGCACGGTTAACACCTATGCTTGGCAGCCACCCAGACAGAGATATAATAATTTTTGTTGACAAGAAGACACAGTTTCGAGGCCGACCACAGCCAACTACTTGAAACATAGCCACTAAAGTAATGATGGATTGAGGGAAGGCCGGGTGAATCGTGGGGCACCCTGCACCTGGTTGACCATTCTGCATGCTGCTAAATAAAGTGGAGATTTATGCATGGGGTTGAAGCCAACCCAATCACAATGGACCAAATAATCTAGGGTTTTATAGATAGTAGAACCAATGTGACGTCATACTCATATGATATGATATGATATTTTATTTATATAGCGCCTATACACAGTGTGTTTGAAAGCGCTTCAAGTCAAGGGAGGGAACAAGGGAAAATACAATGACATTCTTACAGGACATGAACAGGAAGGATGTGAAATTAACTATCGTAATCGGCCTGACGACATTTCAGATAGTGCAAGAGCTAAGACATAGATAGGGAAGGAAGGGGGAGAGTGGGAAGGAAATGGAAACAGACAGGCGACTGGTAGAGCCAGAGAAAAACAAAAGGTGAGGGAGAGGGGTGCAGAAAGGGAGGGGAGGAACAAAACAAGCGACTATCAAACTAGGCCTGATGACATTTCAGATAGTGCTGGCGGGGGGGCAACAGTAATGGGAGGGTGGAGGAAACAGACAAGGTTGCTGTCATATTAGGTCCAGGGACAATTCTGATAGAGTAAGTGCATAGAAGAAAGTAAGGGGAGGAGATAGGAAAAGGGAGAAGGGAAATGAGGAGAGAACAGAGAGTAAGCAGTCAAAAAGACTGGAGAAGCAAGAGTGGAGAGTGAATACAATTGCAGAAGTCAGTAGTAACACATAATGTTGCAAGCCAGGATACAAGAATAAAATGGGAACAGCATGATTCAGGGCCACCATGAGTACAAGATGCAAAGGAAGTCCAGCATGAGAGTTGAGAAAGAGTGACGCACCGTGAATGAATGAAGTCCATAAAAGTCAAATCCAGCATTGGCCACAAAACGGTGATGGTGAAACCAGAATCTATCAGGACAGACTCCTGCAGAAGTAGACTGGAGGAGGTTGAGGGAGAGCAGGGTGAAGAATCAAGCAAAACAGGCAACACTTGTGTGCGAGAAGGGGGGGCACAAGGGAACATCACATGGGGACCAGAGGGGGTGGCGATGGCCTGTGGGGACAGAGGGGGTAACACATGTTGGTGCATGCTTACCTGCTGTCTGAGCATGGGGTCGGGCCCTGGGTCCTCCTGGTCCGAACAGGTCCAAACAGGAATTGCCTTTTTCTTCGTCTGCCCTTCACAGCAGACGCCCGGGCGAGAGACACCCCTGATCTAATAGTTAAGAGCAGGAAGGAAGAGGCAGGGCTAAGAAGGTGGGTGGTGCTTAGACCAGGTGACCTAGAGCCTCTTGCACCTGCTCCCCATCTGCAAAGGAAAAGAGGCTGGAGGGCTCCTTAAGTAGGGAAACAGAGCGGCAAGCAGGAAGGCACCAGGTGGGTGGGGCTTGCTAAGTGGCGAAAAAGAGCAGCAAGCAGGAAGGCACCAGGTGGGCGGGGCTTGCTAAGTGGTGAAAAAGAGAAGCAGGCAGGAAGGCACCAGGTGGGCCGGGCTTAGGCCAGGTGACCTAGATCCACTTGCACCTGCTCCCTACCTGCAAAGGAAAAGAGGCTGGAGGGCTCCTTCAGTAGGGAAACAGAGCGGCAAGCAGGAAGGCACCAGGTGGGTGGGGCTTGCTAAGTGGTGAAAAAGAGCAGCAAGCAGGAAGGCATACCAGGTGGGCTGGGCTTGCTAACTGGTGAAAAAGAGCGGCAGGCAGGAAGGCACCAGGTGAGCAGGGATTAGGCCAGGTGACCTAAATCCACTTGCACCTGCTCCCATCTGCAAAGGAAAAGAGGCTGGAGGGCTCCTTAAGTAGGGAAACAGAGCGGCAAGCAGGAAGGAACCAGGTGGGTGGGGCTTGCTAAGTGGTGAAAAAGAGCGGCAAGCAGGAAGTCACCAGGTGGGCGGGGCTTGGTAAGTGGTGAAAAAGAGCGGCAGGCAGGAAGGCACCAGGTGGGAAGGGCTTAGGCCAGGTGACCTAGATCCACTTGCACCTGCTCCCCATAGATCTATTATTAAGTAAGAGAACTAAGAGAATAGTGACGTTTACTAGAGTAATGTTAGAAGGAAGGGCTTAGACGCCCACCTCATAGTGTTTATCCAATCCTCTCACTCCGTTACCATATACAGATATAGTACCTATAGTAAAGTTACCTTTTCCTAACCAATAGAATTGCATGTTAACTTTTGAGTGTTACACGTCAATGATGATGAGTTTTGGGTATAAATGTTACTGTTTGTAAGAAGTTCGAGGGAGCTGAAGCGAGACGGACTATCGCATCACTTTTGATTTCCATGTTTCCCCGTTTTTTGTACTTGTCATTAAACGGACTCCCCTTTGCCAAACCATTGAGTTGTCCTTATTGATTGGTGTTGGAGTAATAAATCTGCACCCCCATCCATCTCAAGGTGAAGCTATCTCGTCTTAAAGTACTTCGGAGCAAACCCTGACTCTATGGGCCTGCCCGGGGTCTCCCCAGTACACTCGGTTTTCCATGTGTCCCTGTTAAAGCTTTATTTGAGCACTTCTGGGAAACCTGTGCCCCCTCCGGTGCTGAGGGGTGGTCATCAGGAATACGAGATGGACTCTATCTGTGACTCATGGTACCATAGGAACTCTCTACAATACCTGATACATTGGAAAGGTTACAGAGTGGCAGAGAGGTTATGGGAGGTGGCGAGGGATGTTCATGCTGCATGTAAACCTGGTGGAGTCAGGACTGGAAGGGGACATACTGTTAGGCATTCAACTACGTTCAAAGCAGCATGGAAACTCTCCCCGACCACTTCTCTACGGAAGCATTGACGTTCCCATAGTTACCGTCCCAGCCCAAGATGGCGACTCTCTCAGATCTTCCATCACGTTTTCAGTGATGTATTGCGTCCAAAATGGCTGCTGCCAGCAGAGAGGAAACGGAGGAACGCTGCGGTCGCATAAAAGATGTGAAATTCAGGTATTCTGTGCATTGCAACTATTTTCCTTACGTTGCTTGCACTCCTGTCTACCTTGCTTTCTCTCTGTTCTCTGTGCCGCCTGGTTTCTATTCTTTCCTCCTTCACAGCACTCTCCTTAACACTGCCTATGTGCTTTCCTCTCTGGGTAGCTTTTCTCCTGACAACATCTCTGCTATATGTCTACTACTTGCTACATGACTACTGCATTATCCAGTGGGTATTCCGTTGAGATTTGCTCATAATTCAGAGCCCTGCTATTCTACAGACCATAAGAGCTACATGCCTACAGACCATAACAGCTACATCTCGATTACTTGGATTGGCAGAGGAGGTTTTTCTCCCAGATCGGGTTTCCTCCTCAAATTTGGGTTTGCACTTCCAGGGAGGCTGCTTCTACTCTCTGTTTTCATTCAGGGAGATAAGGTGGCTTCCAGGGAAGACAGGCCTTATCTCCTTATCTCTTCATGACCTCAGCAAAGCATACCTCAGTGGTAAGGCCTGTAGCTGATAGATTGCTACTAAAATTTGTTCTAAATGGATATACTGTTCTCCAACAGATGGCTTCTAGGGATTTGGGTGGTTGTCCCTCCAGCGGGCTCTTAATTGCAATCAATTGTAATTGTAATTGTAACTGGTTATTTATGACGCACTTAATACTCAGAGGTTTCTAAGCGTGGACCCAGGGATCGAACCTGTGTTGCTCTGCATCTTCTTGCTTCCCTGGCAAGTGAGCTATCGGTTTTGAGGCTATCTCGGACACTACCTACAGTGTACTAGCAACAAAAGAAGTACCGAAAGATCCCTTCTCCCTCAATCCTCTGTTTCTTGTGAACATTTATTGCAATCCCGGATGTAGTCATCTGGAGAATTTTTGGGTATATTTTCGGAAATTTGTGAAACCTTTATATGTGATAAGAACAATACCCACATGTTGTTGGTGGGTGATCTGAACTCTGATTACACATTTATGACTCAGAATGACTCACCATTGCTTAATGACAACATAATGGTTAGATCTAGAATATGGTTGGAAGGTGAACGGTGGGTAGAATTCTTTAAGTGTTGTCATTTGAAGGACGTAAGTGGCATGCTCTGTGGGGATTCTCCACCAAGACCTAGTTGGAGATCAGGCCATACATTTTATTTTTGGATTATTTAGTGTTAACAACAATGTTGATAGAATTGTGTGAAGAACTGAAGATTTGATTATTTATTGGTATTTATAATGTGCCTATACAACAAATGGTGTTTCAAGGCACCACAAGACAAAAAAGGGGGGTGGTGGCAGGGGAGAAGAATAACAAAAATCGATTGTACTAGACCTTGTGTCATTCGGATCGTGCAAGTGCAGTAACAAGAAGTGTAAGAGAGTGGGGTCCACACGCTAAGTGTGAGGACCGGGCTTGACCGGTCTCAGTAGGGGTGCAGCCCTGCCAGGCTTGTACAGGGGGAGGGAGCCCAGTAGGGCAAGTGCAGGAATGGTTGGGGGTTGGGGGAGACTGAGGAGTTGTGGCAGACTTGGCAAAGCGGTCCTGGTGCCCTATATGACTCAGAGGGAATCAAGCAGCCAGTCAAAATCAAAGTGCGGCAGAGGGGGAAATTAGCAAGGGGGGAAGGGAAGCAAGAAGAGAAAGGGAGGGTCTTAAGAAGCTTCCGGAACTTAAGGAGATCCAACTGAAGCCTGAGAGGGTTAGGGTGACCATTCCAGAGGGAGGCTGCTGCGGAAGAGAGAGATCTACCCCCCACTCTCTGCTTCGAAAAGCATCTGATCTGCAGGGAGTTGGAGTTAGAAGACTGAAGCTCTCTAACAAGGAGGTATTTGGGTAGAGAGAGTTGGATGTAGCGGGGTCCCAGGCCCCAGAAAGCCTTGTGGATGATGCAGAGTGTCTTGAACTTAATCCTCACAGCAACTCGGAACCAGTGAAGAGATTTCAGGTCTGGAGAGATGTGGTCTCTGGGCTTGAGGCCAAGGATAAGTCGTGCAGTCTTATGCTGGATTAGGTGAAGGGGGTATTGGGAGGAGTTAGGCAGATTGAGGAAGAGGCTGTTGCAGTAGTCCAACCTAGATTGAGTATACAGACCAAAGTGACTATATGATGCTCATAGTCAAAATTAAATGCAAGGTTTTGGGGGAATCTGATGCTAAATTTAGTGATCTACATAGAAACCAGAGTGGTAAGCACATTACTTAATATATTGCAAATATTGGTAGATGCAATAACACAATTCAGCACTTCCTGAAAAACCTCTTTGTGGGAATGAAAGTGTCAATTTGTTAGACCCAATACTTTTCAAGCCTTCTTGGAAGGCTTCAAATGTATACCTCAGGGTGATAAGAGTTGCACACAATCAATATATCACCCATATAATCCAGTGATCCAGTATGAAAAAAAGGAGTTGAGATCTGCAATTAGATCATTGGGGAAGAGTGGGCACATTATCGAGGCCTATATGGTTTCTATGAAAAAGCTGAAACGAAAATTACTGGATCAAGGAGTACAGCTTTGCCTTGCTACATAATGAGGGGTCAAAAATGCTACAAACCTTAACCCAAAAGAACTCCCGGAATTCTCTGAAGGTGATTAATGGTATGAACCATACTCAGAGCAATGTACACAGTAACTGCATAACTGAGCCGGTACAGGTGAAGGATTTTCTCCATTTAAATAGAGAGTCTGAGCAGGACATAATTCAGTATATTAGGTATACTTATTAAGTCAAATATTAAGTCATATATTAAGCTTACAAAAGGCTGGGACAAATGTATCATTGCAGAAGGTGCAGTGGTGCAGAAAGAGGGTAAACTTCTTGGGATATGAAATCACAGATCAGGGATTGAACCAGCAGAAGAAAAAGGTAGAAGTGATCCAAAAGATGAAGGATCCCACAAATTTGAAGGGTTTTGGAAAGCTTGCTATCGATGACAAGTTACAGCAGAAAATGTATTGAAGGTTCTGAAGAAATCATACAACTAATGATTAAGCTACCGAAACAGGGCGTACCCTGGAAATGGGTACAGGAAAATTGTGAGGCGGTAGTCAAGTTAAAGAATTGTTTGGCAAGGTCCCCATATTTAGCTTATCCAAAGAAGAATCAGGATTTCTTCATAGAAATAGCATTCACAGACCTGCGCATGTCAGTGGCCTGGTATCAGAAGCACAACTCGAATAACAGGACCATTGCATATGCCAGCAAAGCTTTGTCACAAGTAGAAACCAAATTGAATGAATGTAAACAAGCACTATTGGCAACTGTGTGAGTATTACAACATTTCTGTCCAATTATTTAAGGAAAGTGGGTCATTGTTGAAATTGCATATCAACCTCTACAAATTCTGCAAAGTAAAAGGAACAGATAAGGAAATTTAGTCCAATCAAGAATTACTTCATGGACATTGGCATTACAAGGGTTCCCTATAGAAGTGAAATATGGGTAGAATAAGAAATGTTCAGTGGCCCAGGGGCTTAGAGAATAACATGATTGTGCATTTGTAGAAACCACAGACAGTACAGAATTGGAAACTGATTTAATTGCATTTTAACATTCACCACACAAAGCATTTGATGAAGAGAAATATAGAAATCTCCCAACCATATATGTGGATGGTTGTGCATATCGTGTGAGTAATGATCCTGAAAAGGAGTTAGTGTCAGGAATCAGAAATATGTGGGTGAACAATGATAACATCCAATCAGTAAGTATGAGGATAGGTCACCAGGAGTAGTCATGTATCAGAGTGGACTGCATTCTATAAAGCAATATCCACAGCAGTAGAAAACAAGTTAAAAGAAATATTGATTGCCACTGACTCTGAATATGCCTGGAATAGCTTTGTGGAATATCTACTGCGATGGAAATTGAGAGGGATGGTCAACCTTTAACAAAACAAAAAAAAACCTTAAGCATGGCAAGCTAATTCAGGTCACTGACAATCTTGTTTCAGCAAATGAGATGAAAATTCACTGGAAGAAGATAAGGGGACACTCCTGAACACCAGGCAAGATAAGGAAGGGAATGATAAGACTAATCAATTGGCCAAAATTGGGCAGTAATGGAAGATCTGTTCCCATTGAACACTCGCTCAGTGAGGTACAGGTAGATATAGTGACACACTCCGAATCTTAAGGGTTAGATGAGCAGCCAGTAGTTCAATGGGGTTTTGACACACCTGATCAGGATTTGATTAAGGCACAAAAGGAAGACCCAATTGTAAGTATGTTTTACAATCAGATGGGTGATGCAGAAAAGAATCCCATTACAAAGGAGGAATGCAAGGGCAGAGAGGAATTGAGGGTGATGATGAAGAGTAAAAAAACATTGGACTGTTGGTACGAAAATCAATTTCAGGTCATATTCAATGGGTGGTCCTTGTTTGGTTTCGGGGGCTGATGTTACATCATGCCCATGATGCAATAACAGAAGGTCACAGAGGTACTCAGAAAACATCTGAAATCTTAAAGTAATATGCTTATTGGCAGCATATGTTCCAAGATATGGAATTGTATACGTGGGAGTATGCACAGTACCAGGCCACCTCTCCAACACATAGAGCACCATTAATGAAGAGAGGATTGACCCTACCCTCGTCAGATTTGCAAATCGATTTCATTGGTCCAGTCCAAAGATCATAACAGGGAAACAAGTGCATGCTGACAGTTACCAGTTTAATGTCAAAATGGTTGGACTGTGTACATGCTCCTGATTGCAGTGCACAGACCGCGATTATCGTGTTGGTGAATCACATTTTTTCCCGGTTTGGCTTGCCCCAGAGAATAGAGTCAGACCGTGGAAGCCATTTTACCAGTGCAGCGATGACCAAGATTTGGCAAATTTTAGGGGTGAAGAGGAAGTTACATGTTTCATAAAGGCCATCCTCCAGTGGTAGAGTGAAAGATGCAACAGATCAATAATCAATATACTAAAAAAAGTGTGGCTGAAACAGGGTCTAATTATTTACAACTCCCTCATGGCCATTAGAGTGACACCATCAAAATCTACACATTTCAGTCCACACAAGATAGTCACAGGCAGGAAAATGGTACTTCCCCAACATTTGGTGTATATGACAAATGAGCAAGCAAGTCTTGGTAAATGCATCCACAATTCATGAATATGTGGAAGAGTTGAGGAAGCATTTGCAACATGCATTTGCATTTGCACAGAGAAATCTAGAAAGGGCAGCTGACGGTGCCAAGTCATACGATGACAGAAAATTAGCCATTAGAGAATATGAGATAGCTGACCAGGTATATAAATTCAATTTTGCAAAAGGAAAAAGCAAGAATTCTAAGTTCTTAGCGAGCTGGTGTGGCCCATTCAAAATTGTGGACATAATTTCACCAGTGGTGTGTAGAATACTAATGAAGGAAGGCGATTTGGCAGCAGAACAGTTTGTTCACCCAAATCAAGCCATACCACCCATAGCATGAAATAAAAAAGAATTGAACATCCAGGAGAAACGAACAAGGACTGAAAGGGGTACTGGATACATCAGAAATAGGGATGTACCATGATCTAGGTGAGTACATTATTTCCCAATGGTCCGTAAGGGGCAGGATACGAAATTGAGTGGAAAAAGGAATCATCGTAATAGGTAATTAGGTGTGTTTAGTGTACCTGGACGAATGAATGAATGGTTGAGGTGTTAATGAAAAACGAAAAAAAAGAGGAATCATCTTGCATAGGATTGCTGGTGCTCAGTAATTAACTTGTCTGTAAAAGGTTTTGTGGTAGCCCGATGCCTATGATGGAGGAGCCAGGACGAGAAAAGGATTCCACGGGATGAAGAAAGGCGGAGCCCCTGAGACAAGAAAAAGAGGAGTACTTAAGGCAGAGAAAGGCTGACGGATGCAGAGGAGAAGATAAAATGACAAGACGGCAGTCCAGGAATCCATGGAAGGAAGAAGAGGCCCAATAACTTTCATGAATTAGTAAAAAATATTTTACTTATGACCCGCCTAGTTACACAGACACAGGCCACAACAACAAATGGACAAGTTCTAATTAATCCAAGGCCAGCATCAGGCATCGTGATGGAGGATGCACCTGGATTCATATTAGGGAATAGACGTGTGTTGTATCAAAATATTTATACTAGTGTAAATCCAGATTTAATTTTGGAAAGAAGTTTTTATTTTATGGAGGTTAAATCTGCCCAAGTGAAATTGTGGATTCAGAAACTTGGCGAAGGAGCTCAAAGAGCAGTATCAATGATATTAGAGCAGGTGGACAAGACTTTCGTAAGTACCTCAAGTTAAAAAAAGAATAGGGAACGTAGAATGGCAGGATTTCTGATCACGGCGATTGTGGTCACGATAATTGGGGCTATTGTGGCAACAACTGTGTCAACATCAAACGCGGTGTGTGCGAACACATTGGATGACAAGGCCAGGGCGTTAGGCCAAGTTTTAAAGATAACACAACAAAGACTTGACAAGTTTAGAGTAGAACAGAAGCAATTGGTTCAGTATGTGAATCAAACTATTGTAACCCTGAATGATCAGTCAACGCTATTAATACATAGTATAAATGCATTGGTGAAGCAGAATGGAATATTGCAAGATATGATGAATTTTGTGAATCCAATGGACATGCTATTAACCAAATTTCTGCCAGAAGTTCAAGACAGGGTATCTCAGTTGATACAGGGTCCCATTCCGTTGTATTTCGTGTCATCTGATATCATCCGGAAAATTATGCCACGGATAACATGAAGGGAGATAGAAACAATTCAAGAGAAAAGCACATTTGAGATGGGAAGTGCCATGCCCCTGTACATAGATAAAGACTGAATGGAGATTGGGTTTCTCTTGAGCATTCCATCTATCACCTCAGAATTGATATAGCAAACCAAAATTGTGCATAATGTAGGCATCTGGCAGAATGATAAATACATACAAATTGTGACTCCTGAAATGGTGGCATTTCATTCATCGGAGACAGGGTTGTACCTCATTCCAAAATTAAACACTTGTGTGAAATTCAATGAGCAAAATTACATATGCCCAGGGAAACCATTCATACCTGATGCAACAAATGTGCTATGTGAGTTGCAGGCAGATCAGAGTGTTACAGAAGGTGGTGGGGTGTCAATAAGTAATCAGAAACCTGAAGGGTCGGTGCATACCAAATTAATTAAGCACAGGTGCTTGGTCAGTACCTGTGCAATGAATTTTACATTCACACACCTGGGTCATGGATCATTTGTTGTCAGGCCATTGCAGTACAGTGCGTTCTTTATCACAGTACCTAAGGATGCTGTGGTAACAGTTGGGGTCTAACATTGTTTCATGTAGATGGTGATTTATGGGAAGGAACAGTAGAAAACATGGAGTTATTCCAAAGAAACAAATTTCCTATGGACCCTAATATAGAGTATCTTGAAACATAAGGAAGCACACACAATCAAGTTGAATATACAAAAAGATAATATTACTGTGAGTGACCCAAGTCTGGCAGACAGAGATATAGACACATCAAACACATTGCGGGTGAAGGCCAGGGTAAAGGACCTGTTTGCCTCCTGTTCGCCGCACTGAGCCACGAGCCACAATTCCTACTCTAAAGGTGAGCCTACATCACAATACCCCCACCCCTTGGCGCTTGTATCTTACCGGCCACATCCACAAGGCAAATGCCCATGCATTATCTCCCGCTCTGGAGGAGTTAGGCATACTGTGCCCAGCTTACTAGGCATTAGTAGGTGCTTACTCTGACAATACCCAGCACACCGCTGGAGCCCCTGCATCCTATTGCACTCAATCTCCCACACTGCGCTCCCACTCCGGTGACTACTTACTTCATTTGCAGCCTCTAGCCCACATTCTCGGTGACATCAGAGATATCCCCGCTCTTCGTGACATTTGTCTCATGGCCTCTGGCACGATGCTCCCCACTACTGTCATGCCCCTTTTAACTGTGTTGATCTGTCCTTTAGCAAACTACGTTCTCCTGGTCAACACACTCTATCTGTTGCAGTGCATCCCGCATGCCATAGTGAACTAATTTTCTCTGCTTCCTTGTATCCGCATGTCCTATCTATCCTAATTCGACATACTGTGTGCCTTAGCAGTACCTATTTGATGTGCTCCATTGCACCCTTGTGTATAATTGCATCTGATTGCCATACTTGAGCCAATCTGATCGAATGCGTACCTTGCAGAACATACCTCATGTGTTCCTTTGTATCTGTACACCTTAACTGAGCCAATTGACCTATTATGTCCCACCGGAGGAACGTACTTGTTATATATCATGGTATTAGTGCGCCTTTCTGTTCCTATCTGATAGTGTGCTTCACCTGACTTAGCTGTGCTGGTCTAACTTCCTTTTATGCATTCTAGCTGTACACTATTGTTCCGCACCCACTATTAGGTTGTGGCCCATTCGACCTATGCTCATTTAATTTATATACTGTCTGTATTGACACGTCCCTCTTCAAGTTGATTTGCCCACATGCTAAGATTTTATCTCACCATGTTCATGCCTCATTTAATATGTTGCACACTCCTGATACTCGACAATAAAGCAAGGGTTGAACCAGTGGAACGGGATGACACGTACATTCTTCAATACATTCTAAATTTTAATCAATAAACATCTAACATAATCATTAAATGTATGACATAAAATATAAGAAACAGTTGTAACTTACATATCTTGAACATTCATTCACAGCCCCATACAAACTCATTCATACATTATTATATAAAACCAATTTGGCTTCTAGAACAGTGTGCACTGGTAATGTTAACACACAAATTCCTTTAATTATCAAGTTTGTTAATGACCGAGTCCATAATATCAGGTGATGTATTTAATCTGATTTTTTGTTTGTTCATAATAGTAAATCAGCCCTTTTTCCAAAACGTATATGGATATTGCCCGAAACGGGAAGAATTCCAAGGAACACTTCTCAATAGTTGTAAGACCGCCGGCACGCCATTCAGACCTGACGGGGAAATACGTTTTATTTCCCCGTCAGGTCTGAATATCCATTGGTTGTTGCATGTGATTACAGCCAGATTAACAGAGTTAAACCTTTAAAGGATCCATTCAAGCTTTTGCTGTGGATGGTGGTGCCGGAACCCGTTTGATATTACTATTCTGCATGAACAAATGGAGACTGACCTCTCTATAATAATATAGATTCCAGTGGAGGATCTATTCGCTATCCCTAGAGTTCAAACTTGGGGATTGACTACTGGTCTATACGTTTCGGAAAAAATGGCTGATTTACTACTCTGAGCCCTACATCCTGAAGAAGGTCTTTTGTGACCAAAACATGTGTCGACGATTTTGTGAGCCATCTGGACAAACAAAAAATCAGATAAAATACAACACCTGATATTATGGACTGGGTCATTAACAAACGTGATAATTGATGGAATTTGTGTGTTAACATTACCAGTACACACTGTTCTAGAAGCCAAATTGGTTTTATATAAGAATGTATGATCGAGTTTGTATGGGGCTGTCAATTAATGTTTAAAATGTGTAAGTTACACTGAAGGAATGAATTAACGGTTTTTTATATTTTATATCATACATATAATGATTATGTTAGATGTTTATTGATTCAAATTTAGAATGTCTTGAAGAATTTACGTGTCATCCTGTTCCACTGGTTCAACCCTTGCTTTATTGTCATGTACTTTATCTGAAGGACCAGGGACCAAATTGCAGGTTTACCCCTTTACTTATAATTCACTCCTGATACTCTACACAACATTATTTATGACCTGGCCACTGCCCAGCATCAACAGTGCCTTATCAATCCAGCCAACCATCTTATCGAAATCTAGGCACACTATGTTGTGTTCAGTACACACTACTGGCTCTATCCCACTATCGTTAGAGAGCACCCCCCTTCCAACTTCTGCCACTTTGCCTAAAGCATAGCATCAGCACTATGCCCACTACGACTGCGTTACCCCCCCCAACCCTTACCTGAACTTTCCTGCCTTGTGGCTAGATCATTTAACTACCAAACCCACCCCCATTAAACCCTCCGCTCTGCATCTCAGGAACTTCAGACTAGGGTCCAGATTCTCTCGCACAACCCCGCAACCTCACCTTCTCACTACTATGGCAAAAATGTGCACTACTCATGGCAACCACACATATAGTCCTAGGTTGATAGGCATCAGGAACACCACTCATAAGGTTCCTTTGAATGTCAACAATATCAATTCTAACTCTGCCAAAGGTACCATGATTAAGGGTGCCCTTGTGGATGCCAGGTCCCTCTCCGCCCATGCGTTGGATATTGCAGACTTCATTGCAGCCCAAGACTTTGATTTCCTAGCTATTAGGGAGACCTGGTTACACGCAGCTGCCGGACCATTACTCTCTCTCGCTATCCCTAATGGTTATTCCATCATTAGATGCGACCGAAATACTAATCAATCCAAAGGCGGAGGCGTTGACCTCATATTCAGAAGCCCTCTTGGTCTAAGACTCATCCCTAATCAGCATATTCCCTTGGATGAACTGCTGTCCATCAAATTGCCTATCTCACCCAACCAAACCATCACCCTACACCTTATTTACAGGCCTCCAGGACCTGTCTCCACCTTTGCAGACGACATAACCTCCCTCTTTGCAACCACCACCAAGCCCAATTCACAAATTATCTTACTAGGGGATTTCAATCTTGGTTTCTAAGATCCAAATGACCACAAAGCTCTGGACATTGCCAGTAAACCAACTGATTTGGGTTTCTCCCATCGCATTCAGGAACCCACTCACAACAAGGGAAGAACCCATGATTGGCTGGTCTACCTGAATTGCAGCGTCAATGTAGTGTCAAACACACCTTGCACCTGGTCAGATCATCACACAATAACCTTTAACATCAAAGTAAATAACCAATGTTCCAAACAGACCATTGCACCATCCATCAGCATGAGAAATAAAAGGGACATAACAAGGGAGAAACTGCTCCCACTTATCCTACCTATACTAAACAAGGCCTCTATGTCATGCGCGGACCCCACAGTCCTAGTCGACACCTTCAATCAAGCCATACTTAAAGCCATGAATACCATTGCCCCAATTAAACTACGGAAACCCAAACCTTGTGCACACCTCAACATGTGGTTCACGCCACACCTCAGAGCACTATGCATGGATAAGAGAAACAGTGAGGCATGCTGGAAAAGCCTCCCCTCAGATGCAAATAAGGACTGACTCATCCTAGCATCCCTCAATTACAAGGAGGCAATTTTCCAACTCAGAAAAGACACCTATAATGAGCGAATTTTACAAGCGGAATCCAACACCAAAGAGCTCCTTAAGGTACTTAAAGAATTGGAAGCACCATCAGCCCCACCTGACACCTGTAGCAAAGACAGCACATGGTGTTCCAATATAAAAAAAAGCACTCCTCGCCAAAATCTCCACACTACAAACTAAAATGAATGCCAAAAAAAGTTGTTTACTGTCTGACCCCCAGCACATTATTCCCACTGGAATAACCGTCACTCCTTCTCAAACTCATAAACCCTTTCGCTTTTCACCTCTATCTATTAAAGAGGTAGAAAACATCATCAGTAAACTCAAACCTTCCAATTGCCAGGGTGACACGTTACCAGCCTCCATCATTGAGGAGTCTACCCATGAATTAGCACCCTTCATCACCGCCCTCATAAACTCCTCATTTAGCACAGGCACCGTGTCGGACAACCTCAAGGAGGCATGGGTCATCCCGTTACTCAAAAATCCGTCCTTAGACCCGAGCACCACACTAATTAAATGCCCATCACCACCCTCCCCTTCTTACTCAAAATCCTGGATCATGATACCTATCTGCAGATCCAGGCTATCTAGAATCTAATAAACTCCATGGCCTCAGACAATCTTGCTTCCGACCGTGGCACGGAATGGAAACTGCCCTTATCGATTTAAAAACTCAAACCGAGGACCTTAAAGATAACGGCAAGCTGGGCCTCCTACCATTGCTAGATTTATCGGCAGCATTTGATCTGGTTGACCATCAAATTCCCTGCCAATATCTCAAATCTGCAGCCCATTATTCCAACAAAGCTACTACATGGATTAGATCCTTCCTGGCAAACAGATCCATGAGGGTCTTCTCCCCCTCGGCCTCAGCTGAATCCTCGCCAGTCCTATGTGGGGTCCCTCAAGGATCTTGCGTTTCACCTACACTCTATAATGTGTTCACTAAGCCGCTCTTTGATATTCTTGACTATTTGGGTGTCACCTACACTAACTATGCAGATGACACCCAAATACTCATCCCTATCACTGGTGACCACAGAGGCCGACACTAAAGCCTTAAACGATATCTATCTGGTCATCCAGGCATGGATGGTACACGACGGGCTCTGTCTTAATGATGATAAGACAGAGTTACTCACCCTTGGTTCCCACCACAGACTCAATAGATTAGATCCAGCATTCAAATCTTTCATTATTGACGGTAATACCATTAAGGTATCCAATGACACGAAAACACTAGGCATTTATCTTGATTCGACCCTATCTCTTACAAGACAAACCAATGCCGTAATCTTGTCTTCAGCTTACACACGTAAAGTTATCACAGCATGTCGTCCATTCCTTACCACAGCCAATTACACTATCCTTGCCAGAACCCTCATCATGTCGAAACTCGACTATTGCAATGCGCTTTATCTAGGGACTAGTCAACGGAATTTAAAGGATAGTTCCGGGACTTTTTTTTTATTGTTCCTATGGTTCGGCCATGTGTTTTTAAGCATAAATCGGTAGATCGTAGAAAACTTTCCTATGGACCTTACCCGACTTTTCGTCCATTAACGCACTCGAAAACATCCACCATTTTATGATAATCCTCTCACTTGCCGCATCGCCCTGGCTCACCTGCTTTTGCGGCACTAAATCAAATCCCCCGCCCCTGAGCCTGACATCAGCAGACGCGTACCGCCCATTTCCCGTTTCGTGTCAACAATCGCTGCGCCTCAGCTAATGAAGTGTCGCCATGGAAATGGCAGGACGCCTCTTTCCTCAATAAGTATAAACAGACCGTTTCACAACACACAGCAGCAGATTTTCGAATCCATTCCTCTCTCTGTGTTACTTTGAGTATTCTGTGACTCGTTTCTGTGCTCTGGTCAGCTACCTTCGTTGATTGTAGCCCGTGTGAACAGATACCAGTACCACCGCTATAAATTATTTTACTTTCTTTACCACATAATGGCTACAATAATGCCGTATATGTACGAGCCCGAGTACACCGAGGAAGAACTACTGGAAAGGCAAGCACGCGAAAACGATGGGGATTCGGACGGCAGTTGGGAGGACCAGTCAACGGATGAAGAGCCTGGACCATGTCGCATGGACGGCGTCTCCACCTGGTGCACGTGCAATCGGTGCGAGCTAATGCCAACTGAGGAGGAGAACTGCTGCTGCCGAGAAAACTCGGGATGCCTGGCCTACATTTCGGAAGGCGAGCAAAGTCTGCAGGAAGGCGAGCAAAGTCCGCAATGCATCACCGAGCTGCCAGAGTTCAGGGAAGCCTGCCTCTCACGGACCGTGTTGAGGATGATGATGGTGCTTATGCACGAACTTCGCGGCACTGTTCGTCCGCGTAATCCGAGTAACGAGTAAGTATACTCTGGTTGTGATGTCAGTGATGCCACTACTATGTCATGGTCGTCTCCCACATATAAAATTACATCTACATATCATTCGAATGCATGTAAATTGGTTCCATATTGTGCATTTTCTAGATAGAATTTTTTTCAAAGCAGAATGACATTTTTTACCTGAATCGATAGTGATAAAGTTTTGTCATTTTAATACAGTTTGCATCTTTCATTTTCACAGGTGGTACAGGCTGGTGGCCTATCGTTGCTTCACTTGGTGGCTTCACGGGAGGCTCGGACACCGCGTTCGGAGAGTAATACCTGCCTGTGCGGTACTTGCCATTAGACAACATTTCCCCAGCGACAGTGGACAATACCGCGGATTTTCCCTGGATGTGCTGCAACCGCAAATTTACAATGTGTAATGTTTATTAGTTTTACAAAGGTAGCGGGCGCCCCTCTCTCGCAAGAACAGACATGATAACCTGTTCAGTGGTTATTAACCACTTGAGAGTTCGCAGCCACTGCTTTTACTCACTGTGCCTTTCACAGATGGGAAATATCCATTTGCATATCAGTCTTTGTCCTGCCCTGTTTCAAACTAAATTTCAAGGAACCTGGGATTGGTAACCCTAGGTCTCCTGGGGGCAACCAGACGTGGTCTCCCTCTCACTGTGCTTAGAGAGGCATCAGCTTCACCTCACTGATGATCCCCAACAAGGGTGAAACACGTGTATGGGGTTGCTGGTGGTACTCTCGTTCAGGTTGGAATTGCCATTGCATTTCGGTGCTGGACTGCCCCTGGGCAGGACAAAGACTGATATGCAAATGAATATTTCCCATCTGTGAAAGGCACAGTGAGTAAAAGCAGTGGCTGCGAACTCTCAAGTGGTTAATAACCACTGAACAGGTTATCAGGCCTTGTTCTGTCTAGAGAGGGGCGCCCGCTACCTTTTCAAACTAAATTTCAAGGAACCTGGGATTGGTAACCCTAGGTCTCCTGGGGGCAACCAGACGTGGTCTCCCTCTCACTGTGCTTAGAGAGGCATCAGCTTCACCTCACTGATGATCCCCAACAAGGGTGAAACACGTGTATGGGGTTGCTGGTGGTACTCTCGTTCAGGTTGGAATTGCCATTGCATTTCGGTGCTGGACTGCCCCTGGGCAGGACAAAGACTGATATGCAAATGAATATTTCCCATCTGTGAAAGGCACAGTGAGTAAAAGCAGTGGCTGCGAACTCTCAAGTGGTTAATAACCACTGAACAGGTTATCAGGCCTTGTTCTGTCTAGAGAGGGGCGCCCGCTACCTTTTCAAACTAAATTTCAAGGAACCTGGGATTGGTAACCCTAGGTCTCCTGGGGGCAACCAGACGTGGTCTCCCTCTCACTGTGCTTAGAGAGGCATCAGCTTCACCTCACTGATGATCCCCAACAAGGGTGAAACACGTGTATGGGGTTGCTGGTGGTACTCTCGTTCAGGTTGGAATTGCCATTGCATTTCGGTGCTGGACTGCCCCTGGGCAGGACAAAGACTGATATGCAAATGAATATTTCCCATCTGTGAAAGGCACAGTGAGTAAAAGCAGTGGCTGCGAACTCTCAAGTGGTTAATAACCACTGAACAGGTTATCAGGCCTTGTTCTGTCTAGAGAGGGGCGCCCGCTACCTTTTCAAACTAAATTTCAAGGAACCTGGGATTGGTAACCCTAGGTCTCCTGGGGGCAACCAGACGTGGTCTCCCTCTCACTGTGCTTAGAGAGGCATCAGCTTCACCTCACTGATGATCCCCAACAAGGGTGAAACACGTGTATGGGGTTGCTGGTGGTACTCTCGTTCAGGTTGGAATTGCCATTGCATTTCGGTGCTGGACTGCCCCTGGGCAGGACAAAGACTGATATGCAAATGAATATTTCCCATCTGTGAAAGGCACAGTGAGTAAAAGCAGTGGCTGCGAACTCTCAAGTGGTTAATAACCACTGAACAGGTTATCAGGCCTTGTTCTGTCTAGAGAGGGGCGCCCGCTACCTTTTCAAACTAAAGTGTAATGTTTATTATTTATGTTCAATTGAAATTAAGATCCAAAATAAAACCCAATATATATTTTAACAATGGTTGTTTTGATTTGTCCAAGCGTTGGCAATAAAAGGAAGGCCGTTGTATTTTATTGATACAAAACATGGTTATAGGTAAATATGGTTGATCATAATAAATCATCCTTTTGGTCACCGGGTACAGAGATGACCCCCTCTGGCCCGTGCCGCCTTGCCACCACAGGCCAGCCTGCTGCTGACTAACTGCCTAGGCATCCAGGGTCTCCAGGGTGAACTGCACCCATATATTCTCCTGGGAGGGTGAGGTATTTATAAACTCACCCCCCTGCCTTCCATGTACTAGATCCTGCAGCCAGCCTCTTACATGCAGTTAGATGGCCTCTCCTTGGTGAGGCCCTGCGGCAAACGAGTCTTGTCTGCACGGCCACGGCCCCAATCCACCCCCCGCCCTATCAAAGGCAATTCGCACCGGGGTACTTGTGCTGGCAACTGGAGCAGTCAGGGAGCGATAAAGGCCAAGAGGTGCCAAAGACCATGTACACTTCAAAGTGGTCTATAGAGCATGGGTTGTTGTTCCCATGTCTACCTCCAGACCCCGTGTCTCCTGCCAAGCATCCCCCCTCACGCTGGACGGCCCCCTGCAATCCACATAAGTGTGTCTCCATTCACGAGTCTTCCTGTGTCTTGTCTGCACGACCACCGCCCCAATCCACCCCCCGCCCTATCAAAGGCAGTTCGCACCGGGGTACTTGTGCTGGCAACTGGAGCAGTCAGGGAGCGATAAAGGCCAAGAGGTGCCAAAGACCATGTACACTTCAAAGTGGTCTATAGAGCATGGGTTGTTGTTCCCATGTCTACCTCCAGACCCCGTGTCTCCTGCCAAGCATCCCCCCTCACGCTGGACGGCCCCCTGCAATCCACATAATGCCACGACATATACACGTCATTCATTCACAAACACACCCCTGTTTCGAATTCTTTATAACCCACTTCATATTTCTAATGAGCACTTCTTTGCGCTTTGCTAGTCAACCCGTGAAGGTGCTGGTTATCTGCTCTTCGTCTCTGTGAACTTCCGTGACCACTTCGAGGAAACTCGTCAGATTGCAACCTGTGAACTGCTCCCTGTTCTACGACAAGAAACTACTCTGATCCCTGCATCTAACTGTTTGTTCGTCAAGGTAAGGCCATGTACCATAATCATTTTGCGTCCAATTTCTTTTCGTTCAAGACAGTACATGCAAGGAACTAGTCACATGTTCTGAGTTTACATTGGTATTCATAGAGAATTGTTGATCTTTTCTTTTCAGAACTTTCCACAATGCCTGCCTGTTCCATTGGCGGTTGTCCTTCGAAGACCCATAATAAATCAGAAGGTACTATAATGCATGTTTTCCCTAATACAATAGATCAGATAAGAGAATGGGTCCGATATTGCGGATATCCACCGTCTGAGCTTGAAAGTAGAGTCCTAGAGGTCTTTGCGGACAAGAGGGGTGATCGATACCGCATCTGCAGCAGGCACTTTACCTCTGACATGTACTCCACATCATTGCTAATAAAGAAGAACACACCGCGAGTGAGGCGAAAATTGCTCTCAACCGCTATTCCCACTCTATTCGTCCACATCCCTACACTGGTGAGTCAAGTTTACGTATTTATCTCTTGGCCTTGCGGTAGTGTGTAGCATTAGCTAAGAATAATTTCCCCATTTATGTATCCACTCAATATGTAGGCGGAAGATTCTCCATCCGTGTCATTATTGCAGTCATCAGCCACTTCAAGCGCCTATCGGGTAATCTTACTTGGCTATTCTGCCACTGACTTGTTTTAGGCATGTAAATCAATAGTTTTAATTTATCGTGTAATTATGTTACCTAATGGTACACCCTTGTACTCGTCCTCTAGTCTTTGTTTTCAGTTATAATTATTGTTATCCAAAATAACGCAAGTACTGTCTTTCAGGGAGATGCTGAGGAGTCCAACGTATTGACGACTACCGTTGATGTCACTCAGATGCTCGAGGTACGTTTCAGGACAGTTCCGTCGCCCTCCTATGTGTCTTCTTTTTTCAATTTTGTGTTCATTACTAATGAAAGTCCTATGTTTCAGGGAGTCGATGGAGCATTAGTCCAAGAAGAAGGGGGAGCATGCAGTTACGGGTCGGCGCAACAGCTTGCAGAAGTGTGCACCGCAGTTACATCGTCCCTTGATGTTCTTATGCATTTCGAGGTATGGATACTGACAGTTCGATCAAGCGAAATCATATGACGTGATTACATCCGCTATACTTCCTTCTTTATTAACGCTAGTACTATGTTTCAGGGAGATGACGGAGCTTCTTCTACAAGAACATCACCCCTAGTAGTTGATGCAGATCTCTGGGTGGTGACACTTCCAACGATCAAGCAAATCGAATCATATTTACATATCCATTATTTATTTTAGACAACTGATCATTTGTGCAGGTCTATTTAGATGAGCCGTTCACGCCTGCACAAAGTTTCTGTTCTTTTTATCAAAATAGAAAACCATACTAATGCAATTACTGTGTTTCAGGGAGTCACTGAAGCATCATCTTCAATAATATCATCAATGGAAGTCTATGAGGAGCCCGAAGTATGGATCTTGACAGTTCGATCTAACTAGATCAACAATGCATGAATAATTGTCGTTTGAATGTTCTACACAAAGCGTTCATTCGTGTTTTGCTATTGAGATGTACGTGGGTATTGGTCCCCAAGTACATTTTGTGTTTTCAATATTATTATACATACTAATGAAAGTTCTATGTTTCAGGGAGTCGATGGAGCGTCAGTGCGTGATGGATGTGCTTATCATGAAAATGTAGTCGTTGCAGCGCAAGAGGAAGTGGAGACATGCACACACGAGTCGGAGCAACAGCGTCCTGATGTTGAAGTTCGAGGCAAGAAAGTTTCAAAGAAAAGAAAGCAAAAGAAGGTTAGTGTCCTGGTCACTATATTATGTTGTTTTTCACTGTTAATAGTTCAATACTGTAAGTTGTGTTTAAACTGAACATCCCTTTTCCAATCTGTCCTCTAGTTGCGAGTGGGTGTACGAACTAGATCTACACAGACAGTGAAGCGAACGAGAGATGTTGCTTGTCAAACCTTTTGGCAGGGACTTGAGACTGGAGATGCATCGTGCCAATGGGAAGAATATGAAGTGATTGACAACGGAGCTATACCACCACCAGCCATTGATAGTGAATGTCCTCCTGGTAGTTCGGATGCAGTTGGAGATAAATTCACAGAATCCACACCCGCAAAAACTAAGACCGCAAGAAAGTTGAAGAAATTGTCCTATTCACCCATTGCCGGAGAAGGAACAGATGTTGCAATGGAAGAGAATGAAGTGGACTACAATGAAACACCTTCAATATCACTGAACATAGCGGAAGACGATATCAGAGATTCTACCTTTCATGTGAGTGACATGTCCTCAACGTTACAGGCCGAACCAGCTGGGATGCAGAGTGACACTATAAGGAAAGAGGCCAAATTCATTGTATTCGATAGTTGTTTGATTGATATAATTATTCGGTTGAAATGTGGGCATTCGGTAGGTGGGGAAGTATGTGGGGAGCCATTGATTAATGTGACTCGTGCAATTCGAGGCACTAACCTTAAAATACATGCCACCTGTACAAAATATCATCCTTTCTCATGGTCTGCACAACCCATGCTGGGACAACTGCCAGCAGGCAATCTACTTTGTGCAGCGGCTGCACTTTTTAGTGGTTCAAGTTTTAAAAAATTAGAGTCTTTCTTTCAGTTTGTGGGAATCCGTTTCATTGCGAAAACTCAGTTCTACAAATACCAAACCGATTATCTATTTCCAGCCATTAGCGAAGCTTGGAGAATGGAAAAAATGTCTATTGATAGTACATTCGCGGGCAAACGGTTCAGGCTAGCCGGTGATGGACAGTGCGACAGCCCAGGATTTTCAGCCAAGTACTGCACCTACCACTTTCAGGACATGGAAAGTAAGAAAATTGTGAGTTCGGAGGTTGTGCAGGTGTCACAAAGTACATCCTCAGTGGCCATGGAGAAAGTTGGCTTTGTAGCATCATTGCAAGAACTACAATCGCGGGGAATGGTGATCGACCTGATAGCCACGGACAGACACGTTTCAATTGCCAAGACAATGAGAGAAGAGTACAAAAATATAAATCACCAATTTGACGTTTGGCATCTTGCAAAAACAATCAATAAAAAAATGTCTGCTGCAGGTAAAAAAAAAAGAAACGCAAGGTATTTCACAGTGGTCCAAGTCAATCAGCAACCATCTTTGGTGGAGCTCAAAAACATGTGGAGGGTCGTTGGAAATTCTACTGGAAAAATGGCGGTCAGTAATGCCACACTGCACAAACGTTCACCGTTGGAACACAAACCAACATTTCCACAATTGTGAACATGGCCATTTGTCCACAGAGGAGGCACGGAAGAAGAAGTGGTTGATTCCTTCATCACCCACTCACAAAGCCATTGAAAAGATTGTATTTGATAAAACTATAACAAGAGATTTGAGGGGACTCACAGAATTCTGCCACACAGGAGATTTGGAGGTGTTCCACAATATGTGCCTAAAGTACAGGCCAAAACGATTGCATTTTGGCATGGAGGGCATGATAAATCGGACTCTTCTAGCGGTCTTGGCACATAACCATAACGTTGGACGTCAACAAAGTAGGACGACCGGAACTTTAGGGACGCTTCGCTACAATAAGGCCTTCACTAAAAGAAGTAAACAATGGGTGATCAAACCAGTGTTTGAGGATATGCAATATGAGTTTATTGAGAGACTTATTGTTGACGTCCTAGATAGGCACATAAATGGAGTTGTGAACGAACCTGTGCAGGTGACAACTGCATTGCCACCCAACATTGCCTCTGTTCCATGTCCACCTAAAGAAGAGCTCATTGAGAAATACACATCACGGTTTAAATGATTGTAATTTGATTGTCTGTTCTCTCGAGTCTCCTCATGTCGCAGGCCCATTGAATATGTTTATATATCCAACCTTGTTCATTTGCGCATTAAATTAAACCAAACAGTAATATAAATGATTTTTCCAAAAATATAGAATGTCTCCGTATTTATGGTTCTGTGGGGCAGCAAAGCAAGCAGACAAAATGCAAAGATGGAGTGTAAATTTCAAGTCCTGTAAAACGGCCGTACACTGAATTTAGCTAACTAGGAATGTGTGTTCGTTCAAAGTGAAGGTCAGCTGCTTTGATTTTTTCTCGAGTGCCAGAATGGCCCACGACTCAGTATAAGGTTCTATTGTTATTTGACCTTGACAGGCCGAGACCACGTAAGAAACGATAATGAATATAATTTCAGAAACGAAAGCCATTTCATGTTCGTTCATTAGAAGAAATAAAACATCGGCATAGAAGGAGTGGTATTTCGGGGCTGCCCTACGCACAGACACAATGGAAAATGCAAATATAATGTAAGTAACTCTTTAGATGAGTTTATACCGCAATTTAATTACTATACAGTAGCTTTAAAGACGGGTTAAGTTGTACTTGTTCATTCTATGTGGCATATTGTTTTGTACCGCGCACTATCTTGGGGAGAACCGTCTCCTTTTACGGAAGCACCTCCAAACCTTCCTCTTTGCTTCTGCTTTCTCTCTCCCTCTCCCCTGCTACAACTTGTCCACTGTCTGCGACCTCGGTCCTGGGCCCTTCCACTCTCCACCTGCACTCCCTGTCAACCCCTGCACTGGGGGACTGTCTCAGTATCCTACAGCCCCCCTTGACGTATAAAACCCAGTTGCACTGTCCTAGCTATGAAATAATTTCCAGACCTAATATATAAAATGAATAATTTTAATAAAGATCTGATGGTGAGACTAATTTCCTTTTTTTATGTTTTTCAAATAGATACATCATGCATTACTGCATGTGTCACGAGTACCAGACACCGGCGGATGCCTTTTTCAACCGCCAGTTGCTTCTCCGCGTGAACAACGTTAGCACCCTGACCATTTTGTGGGACGATCGCCAAGTACAAGTATGCCCTTACGCGGTACTAGCGGCTAGATGCAACATACAGACCGTTGTGGTGCCCTAGTGCCTCGTTGTTGGAATAGCCATGCGATTATCAGTGCGACCGAAGAGCTTATTTTATCGTAAACCAACACCCTGTCTACTGCACACGAACATCGCTTGCCTCAAGACGAAATATTTTGGATCGAGAGCAAATAAAAATGCAAATCGCTGAATATTCTCAAAACATTTGATGTCAAATAAATGTACTTTGCCAAATGTACAATCTTGCCGTTTGCTTTTAAACCACTGTTTCATATTCCGAATTGTGGCGCTGTATTGTGAGATGATCTAAGACCCTGTGTACAGCAAAGGAACATCGTGTGCCTCGAAACGAACTTTTTGGAACGTGAGCAAATAAAAATGCAAATCGCTGAATATTCTCAAAACATTTGATGTCAAATAAATGTACTTTGCCAAATGTACAATCTTGCCGTTTGCTTTTAAACCACTGTTTCATATTCCGAATTGTGGCGCTGTATTGTGAGATGATCTAAGACCCTGTGTACAGCAAAGGAACATCGTGTGCCTAGAAACGAACTTTTTGGAACGTGAGCAAATAAAAATGCTAATCGCTGAATATTCTCAAAACATTTGATGTCAAATAAATGTACTTTACCAAATTTACAATCTTGCGGTTTAATTTAAAAGCACAGTTTCATATTCCCAATTGTGGCGCGCTGTGTTGTTTGAGCTCATCTATGTTGATTTCCTGGTTCTGTGTGGAGTCGCGTAGAAGACGCCTGGGCGCGTTTGCCTACGCAGCTCAGTCACGTCACGGATAGAGGCGGGGAATATGAATGTTTTGATCAAGTCTGTTTCAGGGGCGGGGGATTTGATTTAGTGCCGCAAAAGCAGGTGAGCCAGGGCGATGCGGCAAGTGAGAGGATTATCATAAAATGGCGGATGTTTTCGAGTGCGTTAATGGACGAAAAGTCGGGTAAGGTCCATAGGAAAGTTTTCTACGATCTACCGATTTATGCTTAAAAACACATGGCCGAACCATAGGAACAATAAAAAAAAAGTCCCGGAACTATCCTTTAAGTAAGTTACAGGTTACCCAAAACAACGCCATCAGGGCTACACTAAATATACCTAGGAACTAGCATATCTCTGACACCAGACGCAGCCTACACTGGTTCTCGGTCTCCCAAAGAATCTCCCTCAAATCTCTAGCTCTCACACATGAATGCTTGGCCAACCAGGCTCCAAAATACCTGGCGAACCGCTTCACACCCCAAACCCCACACCTCCACTCGACCACAGAGAGCAGCCATAGCTCACTGTCTTTCAACACCGAGGTTTAAGCTTCAGAACACAGGGGGGCAATTTCCCGGTTCTCACCACTAAACTGTGGAACTTGCTACCTAATCCTTTTAGATCTGAATCCTCCTTTCACTCATTCAAGAGTAAAGCCAGAATTTGGCTCATAGCACAGGACTGTTAAACCCGCCACTTGTCTCATTGACCAAAACAACTAGCCCGCTTGTCTGATGCTTGGCTTTGCTAAGCCTTGCTGTTTTGGCTAACTCCTTTGTATATACCCTGTAGATATGTTGCAAGTATTTTTTGAATGATATATTGAGATATGTCTACTGCACACTATGTCACTGTAACCGCAATATATGCGCCCAGATGCCTTTGGGCCAGCCGCGCTATACAAATAAACAAAGTAACAAATTGCAGGTGACAGAGAAGGGATTAATAATTGTAGGTGTGTCTATAGTTGCCATCATGGTTAGTGGCACTTACGATAATGTTACATCACAATCCAGGTAGATTAGTAGCCATGGAAAGGAAGAAAATACATGCGAATGGGGTGCGTGATTTCTAGCTATGGAGTTTAGTGTTTCTGCAGAGTCCCCAAATTTTGATTAATGTCCTGCGCAGAAAAGGGGGAAATGTTAGAGGATTTATGAGCTGAAGAATTTCTGCAGTATTTTCAGTGTGTAGTTTCACATTTGATACAAACACTTAGAATTGGGGGGTAAATAGAATGTATTCGATTTACATAGACCACAAAAATGCTAGTAGCCGCAGGCGCGCATACATGATCAGGGTCAGAAAATAACACGTAAGTAAAAGCTGTACAGCAGTACTTTGGAAGGAAAGATTCACTGGCGCAGAGCAATGTAACAGAAATGAGATGGTCCTTAAAAATGAACAATCATTGTTTGTGCAAAACAGGAGGGATGGAAGAAGGGTTGAAGTAAAAAGTGCATCATTAATGGGAGGTTGTGATAAGCGAAACACTGCTCAAAGGTTGCAAAGGGGGCGAGATGGGTGCTGGAAAGGTCTGGCATGTGACGTGGTCAGAGGTGACATTATGAAAAAGGCTGGGAAATATTAAAGAAAATATACAGAAACGTATTGAGAAGGTGGAGATAAATGAAGGGTTTGAAATAGAGGGAGAACATAGTGGGTGGGGGCTCCTTGGCTTGCTGGAACTTGGAAACTTTGAAAGGCTGGATCTCTGGGCTGCCAGATAGCTGCAGAGGGGAGTTGCCTGATAGATGCACAGAGAGTTTGTTGAAGGCAGTGTTCGGTCTCTGGGCAGTGGTCTGGCAAGAATGGGCTGGAGACTGATAGCTGCATGGGTGTCAATGCTGGCTGGCAGTTCTGCAAGGAGTTCGTAGAAGTGGCTGACAGCTGTGCAGTGAGGTCGGGGGTCCCATACGAGGGCATTGAGGCAGGCCTAATTGCAGTAAAATAAGTCATTAGGCCGGTGAGTATAAATAGGTCAACAATTAAATAAGACCCCTCCTACAGGATAATTGGCAGGGTGTCAGATTGGGCACGAAGGGCATCACTTCCTTAATCTTTAAGGTACCGAAAGATTAACAGAGTTACCAAATTCAAAACTTTGAATGGGAGTTTGTTCCTTTAGTGCAGGAGGGGGGGGGGGTCATAATCTAACAACCCATCCAATGACAAGTAAGAGAAGGAGAATAACAAGGACTGAAAACCTAATGCTTTTATATTGCTTTCATAACAAATGATTACCAGGGAGGGTCTCGGCATATGCTTGAAATGACATGCTAAAGTAAAATGGTTTATTGCACATGTGCCTAATGGTAAATGTGCAATAATACATTTTACTTGTATGTATGTAAATGCATGTGCCTCATGGTAAATGCGTTATTGTACTCGTATTCATGTTTAACAGGTGAATGATTGAGTTGTCTGTTTCTTGCTGATGAGGTGAAGGCCCGATTCATGGAATTTTTTGCACGTTGCAAAATTACTTTGCACTGCTGAAAAGTGAGTTTGCACTGCTTACACAAACCCTGATTCATGGAACTGTGCAAAGTGTCTTTTTGCCGTGCAAAGTCACTATCTGCTGCAATCACTTTGCACTGCTCCACCCTGATTCATGGAGCAGCGCAACGTGTATTTTTTGCCAGGGTATTGCCAGGCAAAAAAGTTATTAGGCCTGGCAAAAAAGACACTTTGCATTGTTGCATGAATCAAGGTGTTTGTTGGCAGTGCAAAGTCACTTTGCACTGTACAAAAAATTCCATGAATTAGGTCCCGAGTATATAACGTGCCTAGCTGTGAAAGTGTGTAGTGTCTAGAGCCTGCCCTTTTTCTTGCCCCTAGAGGCAAATGGGCATTATGACTGAAAGGTGCAGTACTAAACCTGGTGGTGCATGGCTGCAATCCCGAAGCGAGAAAAAGGAAGAGTAAAGCCATTCCTTCCTACTGTAAGAAACGGCCTTTTAGGGAAACGTTCTAATATATTTACCAATTAATTTTAGATAGGAAGCATTTAGTATTGTAATTAATTCTGTTTGTTTTTTATTGTGTTTATAATTAATATAAATAATATTAATATAAATAATAATATATATATATATATTGTATATTGATGATATTGTTAATCTTTTATATTGTGTGAAAGGTTAACTGTCTAAACATATAACACTAAGTACAAATAAAATCTACTTGTGTAGGTCTAAAAAGCACACACTTGGAAACCTGGAGACATTTTCTTTAAACGCATTCTAAACGCATATTAAACCTTTCTGGGAATCTGAGCCTCAACTGCGGCCTGTTTCTTTTTTATAAAATGTAAAGGTTGCACAAGGCTTTTTCTTCTCACTGACCTCATAAATAAATAAAAGTGGGCATTCCAAAAGCACAGACCGAAGGATGGGTTTTGGACGTCCTGGGGATTTTTATAGTTTCCTATAATCTATAGCAAGTGCAGTCTAAGGTTCCCAGGGATTTTCCACTTTAAGTGGCGAAAATGCCACACAAAATGGTCGATGCTCCATGAGCGACCTCTCCGAAGATCATTTGATACACGAGCCTGTAGATGACTTGGTTCCGCCTCTCCTGAAGCAGGTTCACATAGAACAGTGACCACGTGCATCCTCCAGGGATGTGCGTACGTTTATCCCCACTAATGAGGCATTAGTGGGGACCAGAGGGGCACTCGATGTATCACTGGATGGTGACATGTTACAACGCCTTTGGGAGCGTGGCAGCAGACTGTCAAATCGAGAGCATTAGAAAAACCTTCTATTTAATTTCCTTTGGTTATCCTGTTCTTTATGAAAATATGCTTTTATGGACATATGTCCGAAATAAAGCTTGAATTACTATTAAATAAATGACATTCGATGATTAAAGGTAAAGAGCAAAGCTCCCATACAGTGATTCTGAGAACATAGTTCTCAAGATTCCTTTTGCCATGCGCATGAGGAGGCCATCCAGTCCTGTTTTTTCTTTTGAATTCTGGGACTTGCAGTTTTTTTTCCCCTATTTTAAATTTAGGAAAACGACAAGTCCAAAAATCTCAATAAATACAGCAATGGATTTCTTTCTCACTGATGGCAAGAGTAAAGCTGAGAGTTCGCGAAGAAGTTGCGTGGGTTGTGCTCAGTCAAAAAGCAACTTAAGTTAAGCTGCTTCACAGCAATCTAAACCACACTTTGGGTAGAATGATAGCTCAGCGAGTTAAGTGCTATCACCAGACATTTTTGGGAACTGAGGCCTTTCCTTTTCTTTCCTATGATGATATGTTGGATACCATGAGAATGTGTTAAATGAAATCTTGTATAACAATACTGAAACACAAACATAAAAATGTTGTGTTTGCTGAAACCTCAGAGCTGCCAGTTGGACGTCAGTGATTTTTTTTCCTACACTGACCTGTATCTCAAGTGTAATAGGCCGAGAATTGTCGCTAGTAAAGTGTTTGTGAATCAGATGCTCCATAACCGTATAGTACAAGGCATTGGAGTTTGGTGGCATACATGGAAGTGTGTAATGCAGGGTTCTATGTCCTTTTTATATACAAAAAGACAGCTTTTTTCAGCTGAATTTAGGCAGCCTACAAAAATCGAAAAAAGGACATTTCTTCGCCCCCCCCAAGCTCCCACCTCCACCTTCTCTTGCAGCATTTGCATGAATTTGTGGGGTTTCACCCCCCCCGACGCCCCCGCCCGCAGCCCCCGCTGCCTCCCTTGACTCACCCCCACCATAACGCACACAGACACACACACACATAAACGTACCCGTTCCTGTCGAGGCTTCAGGGGCAGACAGTTCGATTTAGAAAGACCGCTCTGTGCGGTCTCAGAGCGGTCTTTCTAAATCGTTTTTATTTTCATCATTTTTTAAAAAACTTTTTTTTTAACTTAGGGCCATATGCAGACCTCTCAATTTTCCCCTTGCCATGTGGGAGAAGGCCATCCAGTCCTGATATTTCCTAGAATCTTGTGACTTGAAGTTCTCCCAAATTTCTAATTCATTCAACCAAGAGGACTACAGCAGTAGATCTCAATTACTGATGTAATACATCTTTAATGTTGCTACAACTGTTTACCGTAAGAAAAAGACTCAAGATAAAGACTAGCTATTTCCAGAAACCGTGTTCTATAGTAGAAATCTTTGTTCCTACTTGTGAAACGTGCCACCCAATAAAGGTTTAGCTGCGCAGGTGCAACCAATACTTCCCAATCGATTGAACTCTCCTGGTGGGACTACAGTATGCAGGCCGACTACTTTCAGAGAGGACGTGCTGAGCTCTCACCACACCCTGCGTGCGTATTTTCATTCTTTGTATATCACTCATCTTCATAGTTATTATTATTATTATGATATATTGCTAAATTCTTCCAACTCACTGGCAAAAGTTTTTCTTGAATGTCAATATAATGTATGACACTTTC
The DNA here is from genome assembly GCF_040938575.1 of Ambystoma mexicanum. Classification (NCBI taxonomy): domain Eukaryota; kingdom Metazoa; phylum Chordata; class Amphibia; order Caudata; family Ambystomatidae; genus Ambystoma; species Ambystoma mexicanum. The sequence goes on from NC_090932.1 coordinate 1,306,231,162, forward strand.
ACTACAACAAAAAGTGATTGCTTTTGAATCTTCATACCCTCTGGTTCTGGGCAATGCTGCAGGGCATCCCAAAAGCGAGGCAGGGTAACTGCTGTTACCATCAGCAGCTGGGAGAGGGGCAGCCCCAACCTTATCTGTGCCTGCTCCTCTCCTCCCCCCAGCTACAGAGACACGCAGTCTCTGCAGCACAAAGACATGGAAGGGTGAGGTGTGAACAGTCACCTCACCCTTCCTCCAAACAGCAAAGTGCTAAGCACCATAATGAAACCAACCGTCAGGCAGGGCCCAGGTTCAAAGACCTGCCCCCACCAGGGGCTGCGACAACAGCAGCCCCCACTACATACATAACAAATACCCAGGGCCTCCCTGGGTACTGTAAATAAGAGCAGCATGCTCTGAGTAAACACAATCTGTTTGTGGACCCTGAACGGGGACCCAAGCAATCAGGAGGTTCACTGTTTACTCAGTGTCTTCCAAATCCTTTTTGCTTCTTTAGCAAATCTTAAAGAAAGTTTGCTGTACTCCGTAGCATCTTTTTCCTTCCTGAACATTGTTACTGTTCAAAACATTGCATTGCAGCCTTAACGAAGGAAGAAGAGGCATCCGAGCAGCCAGCGCGGCCGGCGTCAGTTTCAACATCTCTCCATAACGGACAAGCGAGCGGCAAGCATTTCCAAAACAAAACCAAGGACGCGTGCCGCGTGAAACCTTCAAATCCATTCGAACGAAGGAAAGAGAGGCACCCAAGCGGCTCAGCGCAGACGGCGTCAGTTTCAACAGCTTTCAGGTAAGCCGCCGCGCTGGGGACTACGAGGGAAGAAAAGTAGACACCCGTGTCCAGGAAGAGATACAATTTTGTTTTGTTTCTTTTTGTCTAAGCCTCCGCGCCACAAGGAAGGCTGTCAGGATAACACAACCCAGTGATAAATTCAGACTGATTCACAGCCAGACAAGTAGCACAGCGCTTTGACATCCACGCAGAGCCTGCTGACGCAAGTTCAATCCCGACGGGGCCCCAATACTGCAGACTAAAAAATATTTTTCTATAATTTTATGCGGGCGCCCCCCACATCAAAACCATTTATTTTAAATATCAGTGACACAGGAACAATTCTGGGGGCTGCCCATTTATTTAAAATAAGCACCACACATGGTGGGCAATAGGAGACATTTTTCTTGAACCCTCCATAGATTTAACAAATGGAGATACATTTCCTTTAGCAAAAAGAGCCAGCAGAAAACATATGCTAGCAACATGAGAGCATCAGCCACCAGTTACCCAACACGGGCAACAAATAGAACAAGCTCAAAATAGCGCGTCGATAACAACAGCCCTAAACCTTGCTAAAACGTTTTTTCCTTTCCCCAGAACAGGCCAAAAAGGAGCATGGGGCCCAAACGCAAAGCACAGGCACCCGCAACACCGGTACAAAAGCCCAAATCACCACAGTTGTTAGCAGCCATTGAAGCAGCAGAGCACTACGGATGGGCATGAGTTAGAGAAAACATGTACGGCCTACCCAGGGAAGGAATTGCCAGGCCACCCAGCCAAGAGGAGGGCATTGCACCAGCAAAAAAGAGAAAACTATCAGAAGGCGCCAAAGAAGGTAACAAAAAATTGTCAAAACTATGCGAGAATGTAGCGGAATTGCAGCAATTAATGCTAGACGTAAGGGGGAAACAGACACCGCCCTCAACTAGAACCTGCAATAACGATAGTCAACACCCCGGTAATGCCACCTACAGCAACCCCGCAACAACAGGTACAGCAGGTGCCAGTAGCACCCACAGCAATAAATGCAACAGCCCCAACAGCTCCATCAACAGACCCAGCAGGTGCTTTAAAAGCATGGGCAACCCCTATCGCAGACAACACAGGCGTGACAGGGACACCCGGCAGCAGTACAACAGACATTGTAACAATCTGTAATGCACAGTTAGAGCAAAAAAATGAAATCTTTATGAACATAGATATTAAATAGATACAAAAGATGCCTGGCATGGAACATTGATACCAAAATCAAAGAAGCCATATTGGCCAAGGAATTCATAGAAATCTTTTCTTTAATAGAAGCCCAGCGCAAAGGGAAAGATGCTTTCAGGGATCCCAAAAAGATAGAAGAAAAAGCTATTGCCAGAAATGCCCAGGTGGAACAAAACTGGGACAACTGGTTACAAGCTTTTGCCATTTTAGCAACAAGATACGAAGAAAAATTCCCCATGGATTATAGGAAAATCTGGGCATACGTTGACAAAATAAGGGAAGTAAAAGTAACCCAGAGGGGAAAGACATGGCTAGCATATGATATCAGATTCAGGAGGAGCATGTCAGAAAGGCCTGCCATTGAGTGGGATGAGGTCCAGAACGACTTATACACCCTCAACGCCGAGCCCCCATTGGAGGAAGATATCACGCATTCTTCCTCCAAAAATAACAAAAACACTCAGGGAAGCAAGTCCAACGATAATGATAAATCTAAGAAAGGAGAGCAGCCCTTTCGGAAGAACCAGCCTTGGTCGGCTAAAAATAATGCTTACAGACAGAACAAACATCAAGCTGCCAAATCCAACATCCCATGCAGAAATTTTGGGAAAAACCAGTGTACATGGGGCAAAGAATGCTGGTACAAACACACCTGCACAAACTGCAACAGTGATCATGCAGCAAGCAACTGCACCAGACTACCGGCCAAGAAAGAATGATACCCCAATTTTAGAACCAGGAGGAACGCCCATCAATCCAGGCAATTTTAGAGAAGCCCTTAACAACTACCCAGACAAGGAAACCAGCATGGCAATATGGCAGGGTTTCACCAAGGGTTTTTCCATCCCATTTAAGGGCACAGGGTCACAGACCGTCCCGATGAACATAAAGTCGGCCAGGGACAACCCCCAGATAGTGGAAACAAAAATCAAAAAAGAACTGCAACTAGGCAGGATAGCAGGTCCCTGGGACTGCATGCCATTGAATAAATATTTAATATCCCCACTAGGGCTGGTCCCCAAAAAAAACCCGGTAAAATGAGGCTAATCCATCATCTTTCCTACCCCAAAGGCCAATCTTTAAACGACGGCATCCCACACACGGAATCCGCCGTATCTTACACACATTTCCAAGAGGCGGTAAGACTCCTACAGGAGTGTGGCAGAAACGCCCTGATGGCCAAGCTGGACATCGAATCCGCTTTTAGACTTTTGCCAGTCCACCCAGATTCACAGCAGTGGCTAGGTTTCACTTTTAACAACACATTCTATGTAGACAGATGCCTCCCCATGGGGTGCGCAGTATCCTGTGCACTATTTGAGCAATTCAGTTCCTTTTTTCAATGGGCTTTCCAAAAGCAGAGACCAGGGACAAAAATAGTACATTACCTCGATGACTTCATGGTAATGGGACCACCAAACTCTGGTGAATGCGGCAGGGCTTTAGCAAAACTGGAACACATGGCCGCCCAATGGGGAATTCCCCTGGCAAAGGAGAAAACCACCAAGCCAGACACCAGCATACTTTCCATGGGCATCGAAATAGACTCAGCAAAGGGGCTCTGCAGAATCCCCAAAACAAAAATATCAGAACTTTTATTAAAAATACAAAACCTGAGAAAGAAAGATAAGGGGACAGTATAAGAGATACAATCTCTAGCAGGCAGTCTCAATTTCGCATCCAGAATAATACCCCAAGGGAGGATATTTTCCAGAAGCCTAGAGTTCAAAATCAAATCATTCACCAAACCCCACTTGCACATCCGGCTAGGCAAAGGGGTTAAACAGGACCTGGAAACATGGGCAAAGTTCCTCAGAGAGTTCAACGGGACTTTACTTTGGCGAACGCCTTTAAATACCTGGACAAACAGGGTCCTATTCACCGATGCAGCCGGGAGCAAGGGCTTGGAGCCATACTAGACTCTGAATGGGTGGCAGGACACTGGCCCAATTCATGGCAACCAGCAGGGTGGACAAAAAACATCACCCTCCTAGAAATATTTCCCATCTGGCTAACTTTACACATCTGGGGCAGGCAACTAGCGAACACAGAACTTTTGATTTGGTGCGACAACATGGCTGTAGTTGGCTCCTTAAACAGAAGGTCTACAAAATGCCCTTTAGTGCTGCAAGTATTACGAGCCATTACAACAGTCACACTACAAGAAAACATTGTAGTCAAAGCGAAGCACATTTCAGGGGCAGACAATAACATTGCTGATGCTTTATCTCGCTTCCAGTGGACAAGATTCCGAGAGCTAGCACCACATGCCCAAGAACAGATGACGCCAATACCAGCAGAATGCTCGGCAATAATGGAAAGACAAGAATAATGGCATCAACGCCAGCGCCAGAGAGCACAGGCCGGGATGCCCAATGAAAACCAGGAACCTCTAAAACGGGTGCCAACAACACATTGGCATCAACACCAGCACCAGAGAGCGCAGGCCGGGATGACCAACAGAAACCAGGCACCTCTAAAACGGGTGCCAACAACATATTGGCAACAACGCCAGCGCCAGAGAGCCCAGGCCGGGATGCCCAACAAGAATCAGGCACATCGTCAACGGGTGCCAACAACCTCACAGGTTTCCTAACGGAAATGGCAGAGAGAACAATGGCAAGCACTACCGCAACACAGTACAGTAAGTGTTTGCAGACAGTGTTTAAAGCCACAGGTTTAAACCATGTAGAGTTAATAACGATTAAAGACATAGAAGTATTTTTAAAATGGGCTCGGGAACAAGGGTTCAAAAGAGATTGGGCAAAAAGACACCTGGTGGCAATTTCATATTTTACAAAAATACGGGGCGATTCAGACCCCACTCAGAACGCCCTCATCTCCTATGCAATGAAAGGATGAGGCAGAATAGAGGGTCCCCAAGTGAACACCCGCCGACCCCTTGATTTCAACAAACTTGTGCAGATAGCAAGCCAGTTGGAAGCCATATGTTGGCACCCATACGAGATAATGTTATTCAAAACAGCTTTTTTCCTAGCCTACTTTGGGGTTTTCCAGGTAGGAAAACTCATTGCTTCCAGCACCAAGGCCACAAACGGCTTGGGTGTCATGGAGGTCAGGGTAAGACAGGAGAGTGTTACCATAGAAATGCAACAGTCAAAAACAGGTGCTAAAAGAACCATCAACTTTTGTTGCATTGATGAAGCAACAAACTGTCCGGTTTGCATCACTAACCTCCATTACGCACAATGACCCAAAGTGGGGGGGGGGGGAGTTTCTTAATCCACAAGGATTCATCGGCACTAAGCCGCTACCAATTTAAAGGGGTGCTGATGAAAACAATCAGCAAAGCAGGGTGGGACCCCAAATGCTTTGGCACCCACTCCTTCAGGATAGGTGCCGCCACTGCAGCATGGCAGGGGGGCCTAGCACTGCAACAACTAAAAACCATAGGGGGATGGAAGTCAGACTGTTACAAAAGATATATCAGACCACAACTGATATAGCCATCCTCCCTCAAATTTTCTTTCCTCCCCCCCCACAGAAACGACAGGCGAGGTGAGGACCACACTCCGATCAGCATGGATAGTCGGCCACTCATTTGTCTTCAGGACAGGCAGATGGGCAGAAGAGACCAAAGAAGGGCCACCTTTCAGAAACACCATCACTTCATGGTGGGGATACAGAGGCATACGGTGGGCCGACATCCACAAAACACTAGCAGAACTAGTGGCATACAGGGATCCCCCAGAATTCCTGATCATCCATCTAGGGGGTAACGACCTAGTTAACACGGGAGACGAATTCTATGCGAAGAAATCTGCTCCTCCCTAGCAGGCATTTCGCACAACTGGAGGGGTACAGAAATATACTTCTCAGCCATCCTACCAAGAAAGAAATGGCTAGGGGCCAACTGCTACAAATCTGTAGACATCTCCAGAAGAAAATTGAACAGGGGAATAGAGAGATTCTGTACGTCAAGAGGACTGGGATTCATAAAACACCCAGCCATTACACTAGCCATTACACTAGGCAACCCGGACCTCTTTTTACACAACGGCACCCATTTATCTAACCAGGGCATGGAGCATTTCTTTCGGGAAATCAATGCGACCCTCGCCTACAGGGGCTGTCCCTAGGGCATACTTCTGGGGGAACACGGTCAGCCGCCCAACCTGCCCACGTGTGGTGGCACGGGTCAGAGGGTGTAACCTCAGGACCCGGTGCCCAAAAGTATGATACCATTATGATATGTGATATTGTGTATTGCCATAACCATATCTGTACAATAAAATCCTACGGCCTTTTATTGCCAACACTTGACACAAGTTGTGAGCCTATTATTACGGGAGAGGGCTTGGGGTTCGGCCAATACTAATGCATGCATATGGGTTCAGCAGTTATGGGCAATGCTGCAGGGCATCCCAAAGGCGAGGCAGGGTAACTGCTGTTACCATCAGCAGCTGGGAGAGGGGCAGCCCCAACCTTATCTGTGCCTGCTCCTCTCCTCCCCCCAGCTACAGAGACACGCAGTCTCTGCAGCACAAAGACATGGAAGGGTGAGGTGTGAACAGTCACCTCACCCTTCCTCCAAACAGCAAGGTGCTAAGCACCATAAGGAAACCAACCGTCAGGCAGGGAACAGGTTCAAAGACCTGCCCCCACCAGGGGGTCAGACAGTCGGCTATCCGGCCGGGGGCTGCGACAACAGCAGCGCCCACCACATACACAACAAAGACCCAGGGCCTCCCTGGGTCCTATAAATGAGAGCAGCATGCTCAGAGTAAACACAATCTGTTTGTGGACCCTGAACGGGGACCCAAGCAAACAGGAGGTTCACTGTTTACTCAGTGTCTTCCAAATCTTCTTGCTTCTTTACCACAGAAAAGGGGAGAAGAACAAAAAGAAGTACAAGGCACTGTACAGTGCCCACAACAAGTCGTGGGACACAAGAAGGCGGCACGGGTCCGTGGGGGTAACCTCAGGACCCGGTGCCCAAAAGTATGATACCATCATGATATGTGATATTGTTATTGCCATAACTCATATCTGTACAATAAAATCCTACAGCCTTTTATTGCCAACACTTGATACAAGTTGTGATCCTATCATTACGGGAGAGGGTTTGAGGTTCGGCCATTACTAATACATGCATATGGGTTCAGCAGTTACTTACAAAACATTGTGCACTTTGTGCTCACAAAATGATCCGGTGCCTATTGATAATCAATTACCATTTATATGGCACAATCCACAAAAAGAAATGTCTGCAGGAGTTCATATAATTGAATTGATCACTACCCAATTCAGTACATATTTTTTCAATGAAAGGCTGAACCGTCCAGCATTTGACCCTGTGATTTACAGAGGTCTGGCATCCTAGCCCACAGCTATCTTTCAAATGAGAAAAGGACAATGTGTGTGGAATAGCCTATTACATATTAGTGGCTAGGATTTAGGTGCTGGACTGACCTTGGGCAGGACAAAGACTGATATGTTGTGGATATTTCTCTTCTGTGAAAGGGATAGTGAGCTAAGAAATCTGGTTGAGACTCCCCTGCTACTGAGGCCAGTAGAGAGACTCCCAGAACCCCGCTGTTCTGCACATTAAAGGCAAAACAGATCATTATGTCATGTTACTCAGATATGTGTAAAGCACTAATATGCTACAGGTGAGATCTCGTAGCTCTGCATGCCATTAGGTTGAAAAATGCTGCTGCACGGACTGCGATCTAACACAACATGTGTGATGATGGTGTGTGGCTGGGATCTGCTGCGTCAGGCTAGATGTGTGGCTAGGTTTGGTTGTGCGGGGGGGGGTTGAATTGTTTGGTAAAGCCCACTCAGAAATGAGGTGGCCTTGTACAAAGGAACAAGCAATAGGTAGCTATAGTGTAATTGAGCACCTGAGACCGTGCAAATGGCAGCGGTGCATGGTATGGACCCCAATCCCATAGCATAGCACCCAGTCACTGGTTGTTAATTGTGGGCTCTGCTTTTCTTACCTTAAAACATATGGCTTCGCGGTCCAGGTCCATCCTGTAATGTCTGGCTAGTGTGTAGGCATTTGCCAGACACTGCCATAATGTTACTACCTAGCCAAAAGATGTTAACAGCTGTAAAATGGTGTGAGTAGCTGAACATATGTCGGTGACTGGGAAATCTCCATCTAATACTATACACAAGCCCACAGTGTTGGCTTCGCCAATGCTCGTTTAAGAAGGGCTTGACCATGAAATGTTTGAGGGATTGGGGGTACTTGCCCTGACACTAGTAGCTATTGATTGAATGCAGTGATAGGTTGGCATAGTGTGGGCAGCCGCAATGGCTGCTGTGGAGGATGCAGTACGTACTACATAGTGGTGAAATTAATGTCCGGACCATTTTGAGCCGATTCCTTGGCCTGATTATGGCATTTTCTTATTCAACCTCAGAAGTGTAAGGGCAAGATTACTTCATGCTGAGAGCCAGGATTTTCATTGGGGGCAGATTACGAGTGAGATGCAGCATGTCAGGACGGCGAGAAGTCAGAATCCAATCCCTGAGTTGGCTTTATGGAGTTTTTGTTGCCTTTGAACCAGGTGTGTGATCTGTCTGGCTCTTAATGGTTCTAGGTAGTATTGATATCTTCATGGGGAAGAGGAATTGAATTGAATTGATATTTTATTAATATTGCGCTTGTACACAAGTGTTTCAGAGCGTGACAAGGCAAGGGAGGGGAACAGGGGAGAACAAAACAGCGATCTTGCTAGGCCCAGTCACATTAAGAACGTGCAGAAGGGGGAAAAGTGCATGGAGGGGGGAGAAGTGGCAAGTGCGCAGCAGCAGAGAAACAGATAAATAATAGTAAATAAATAACATAAATAAATAATAAAGGCAATAAACAGTGGTAGTGCAGCCAGCTAGTGGCAAGTGCTGGGTTAAAGGCAGCAGACAGGGTATGTCTGATAAGGCAAGGGAGGAGGTGCCTCTGGTTGAAGGTATTATTTCAGAACAGTTTAGGAAAGCAGAATTCTGGACATGGGTTAGAGGTCAACAGGGGTAATCGCTAAGCCCCATTTACTTTCATATAAACAATACCAACATTAAAAGGACCAAATAAATGAGCACTTGCATCGTTTGCATTCCACAGTAATAATGGGTAATGAGTGATAGGGAGGGCTCGCTGCGAAATGGACGTGGTCAGACCACATCGCCTATACACATGTGTACAGACAGGGCCATGCTTACACCATGCGCTTTACCAGCTCTGTACAAAGCCCCGCCTTTAAATCCAGATTATAGATTGATTCATAAAAGTAAGTTTAGAACCGGATATTTGAAGGCCCGGGCATACACTGGCAAGTGAAAAAACTGGAATGGTGCCAATTGTACGCTTTGTGGTGCTATGAGTTTGCATTTTGTGTTTATTTGTGATGGACTGAAAGACCTGAGAGTTACATATCTTAAACCCTTTTTGTTACTGCATACAATTCGTACGCTCCAAGAGGCCAATCATTTTTGCAAAAGTTCGCTCATTGTGGATGCGGTGTATTTTTTAGGCAAATATATCCAACGGCGTGGATAAGAAGACGGCATTTGACAGCCTCTCAAATTTTACTCTGCTGAATTAGTTTTGGGCGTTATTCTTTTTTCTATGTAACGTTTCTTATGTATTACCATTTTCCTTTTTAATCCATCTTTTGAATGCAGTTTTATGGGGCACTCGCTGTTAATGCTTTATAACCATATACAAGCATCGTGCAATATGTTGTTGTAAGGTGCCCTGATGACTCTAAAGTCGAATAAAGGCTGATTGAAAAAAGTAAACTGATGTCAATTTGAACACCATACGTCATGAGCCATAGCTGTTATGCTTTTTCAACAAAAGAAATTCCTCGACCTGTTTTCAGGCTGTTGTTTTCAACTAGGTAAACACGCAGCATAACCCTCAGCTTTCCCAAATCCATAACCCCCCCCCTGCCCTCCCCACCCCTTTTATGATGATAGTCAAAGATTGAGTTGCATGTATGTATAACAGACGGCGGTCGGGGCTGAGTGAAGTTTAAAATGCATGAGTTTTCTAGGAGGCTTATCACCTTGCAATAGAATGCGCAGACTCTGTAAACCCAGGGACGAAACATGCACACACCTTCTTTCTGACTGTCCGAAACGGTTACGGTCCGAAATCTTTGGGTGGCTAAATATCTATCGGCAGGGGAGTTGCTAGGTCTGGAAAAGACCCGGGGCTAAGCTGATGTCAGTACTGTTGGGATTGGGGGCTAGCTAGTCTTTTGACTGTAGCTCCTGAGATTCTATCCGGGGCTACAACCAAAAGATCAGGGGCTATAGCCCCCTTAAACCCCCCTAGAAACGCCCCTGTCTATCGGATATGAAAACCGATCAGAGTGAAACACTGTGGAGCCGCCTGTTTGCCGGGAGCCACAATTCTATTATTATCGCACTAAGTCACTGAATTAAGGTACTTTATAGCATGCTAGAAGAGCCATACATACATACAATGTTATTAACGTCTTATTCTGATCGTTCTGCTATCGTTGTCCATTTTTATAAGGGTATATAATATGTTCATGTTATGACGGATGCACTTTGACAATGAATTAATGTTTTTATTCACATCAATTTGTAACTAATGAAACCAAATCGCAATAATAAATAAATAAATACATAATGTTTCAAACATGTCACGAATCACTACCGCACTCTAGCACAGGACAAATCACTACCACACTCTAGCACAGCACACTGGCCCTTAAGGACCACTAGTACCCAGCAAAGGCCAAAGAGCTTGTAAATGGCAAGCTCATTGGCCCTCGCCGGGGCCTTACCCGCCCGACAAATCTCGGTGTACCTCTGCGAGTGGCCGCTGTGGAAAGGGAGAAAGGACTATGTGTAGTCCCTTTGCCCCTTCCATGGTGGATTTTTTTTTGTTTACTTTTTTTAACATTGGTTTAATGGCCATCATGGAAAGGGAGATGGGACTACGTGTACTCCTTTCTCCCGATCCCAGGCGGCCATTTTTGTTGCTTTTTCTCGAGTCAAGAAACGGTTGCAGTGCCATTTCTCGACTCGAGGAAAATTGAAATTAGTACCCTGGTACGACGTGCCGGGCTACTAATGGCAATATGACCCTTAGAGGGGAGCCATTACTGGTCAGGTAATGCCCCCGTGGCTCCGTTAAAGCCCTTGCTTCACATCGGCTTCTAACCATGGCCGTGGGGACATTACCCGACCAGTAATGGCCCCCCTCCTCGGGTCATATTGCCTAACTACCACCCCAGTAAAATAAAGGACCAAGGTTTAGGGAACTAGAATGTAGGGACCTCAGGGCTGACCAGTGAGCTAATAGGTACACCCTGCTGCATTTGTGGGGGTTCAAGAGAGGCAGTGCCCTTTTATCCCCAATATAGGTTTCCACAGTTAGAAGAGATAACCCTTATCACATGCGATGAGTAACTAAATAACCACGACTAGACTCAAAAATCTGACAATTAACACACAACGATAATTCAATGCAATATTGTATTTTTATTATATAGCCAACAGGTGTTTCAACTCTTCTGCGTCTTTATCAAGGCAATGCTCCAAGGCATTATTAGATTAGTCAATGAGGTTACAATTACACCTGTAAGAGGCTTAATATAATCTTGATGACAGTCGAATGTAGAGGTATCAAGAATGGTGGATGTCCTGTTTTAGGTACGAAGTGCGACATACAGGTTCTTTCAATCTGCGCAAGAAGCAATAATTAACTGGAAGGACCCCCTGCATGCAGTATTATCCTAATGGAATATAGAACCCTTCATCTCAAAGGGGCCTGGTAGGGCCTGCTGAGTGAAGACTTTCGGCGTGCGTTTGTATTGTGGTGGCGTTAGGGGTAATTGTGACCTCATTGACTAATCTAATAATGCCTTAGAGCATTACCTTGATAAAGGCCCAGGAGGATCCTCAGTGCAATACCCCCTGCCTCAATTGACCTTTCCACAGTGACTATCAATAATGCACTGGAGCTCCCATTCGACAGAGCTGCACCAGCCATGACTCCAGTGTTCCACCTGGGGCATTTTTCCCCTCTGCATCAAATACAAAACTGGCAGTATTGAACAATTGGATACCCTCTGCCCTATTTGGGGTCACGAGTAGTTGCCTGAAACCATCAGTGGCCCATGTCATACCTCCCTGCAAAGACCAGAAGTTAAAAAGATGCAACCACCAGAGCACTATCTCTGTACATAACAAGCCAGGTGAGTGCCACAGATACCCAAAACCAGGACCAATAGCTCCATATTACCATCCTTAATCCCAAACCCAGGGGGCACAGCAGAATGCCTCGGTGATCCCAAAGGCCCTGGGAGCCGCCCTAGTTCCTGTCGAGCTCACCAGAGAGGCCCTGTGAATCCCAGAGGACAAATAGTGTCCACCATATTCCTCAATCTACACTCACAGGCCACCAAGTGACCCCTGCCTCCTATACTGACCCCACAGTGAACCACCAGCTGCCCCTACTAGCTTGTTCCCAGCAATTGACTACCAGCAGTGCTTCACACCCTCACAGCGAGCCGTGGCTCTCCAGGAGCACCAGGGTCCCAAAGATGGGAAGAAGAGGCTGAGCACCTGGCGCCTGTTACAAAGATCTTTCATCATTTGTCTTTGTTGGCTAGGCCTTGAGCATAGCTCTCAACCATTTGTGTCACAAAGGCGGGTGAAAACACCCGATTTTATTTTTGGCGGGTGAGAGGCCCATTGAAATGAATGGGCATGCAGGAGGCTTGGCGGGTGAGTCAGCTGTTTAGAAGGCGGGTGACACCCGCCAAAAGCGTGTGAGTTGAGAGCTTTGCTTGAGAATGCAAATGGCAACTATGCTTGACTGCCCTGTCCAGCAAGTGTGGATTCCTAATCATTGTGGGCAGGCTCTGCATTTGCTTAAACTGTCTTGTAGTCTTGGACTGGGGTTGGCAGACCGATACAGCAAACATGGCTCTGTTTCATGGTTGATTAATTATTTCAACACGCACGAACTCTAGCAACTTGCAGCCACAGTCAGTGATTGACAAACGTTTCCAATTATTAGGGACCATGAGCACTCTGGGCCACATTCCATGATTGTCTAACCGTTCTGGCAGACAAAGTCTCCAAGCTCTTAAGGATGCCAATCGTGTTAGAGCGGTAAGGGAGGACCATGCAGCACCAGTCTTGGGGTGGCACAAATGCCCAGGAAGCCCTTTCAGCAGTCTGCAATTCAGATGACTGCTCTGTAACCAGCCACCCACCAAATCCCCACTCTCTTTACCCCATCCACCCTACCCCAAATCTCTCTACCCCATCCACCCACCCTACCTCCACTCTCTATCGCCACCCACTCTACCTCCACTCTCTCTATCCACACCAACCCACCCTACCTCCACTCTCTCTACCCTCACCCTTCCACCATACCTCCACTCTACCTCCATCCACCCACCCTACCTCCACTCTCTCTACCCTCACCCTTCCACCACACCTCCACTCTACCTCCATCCACCCACCCTACCTTCACTCTCTCTACCCCACCCACCCTACCTTCACTCTCTCTACCCCACCCACCCTACCTTCACTCTCCCTACCCCACCCACCCTACCTTCGCTCTCTCTACCCCACCCACCCTTCCTCCATGCTCTCTACCTTACCCTCCCCCCTACCTCTATTCTCTCTACCCTCATCCACCCTACCTCCACTCTCTCTGCTCCCACCCACCCTACCTCCATTCTCGCTATCCCAACACCCACACAACCCCCACTCTCTCTATCCCCACCCACCCTACCTCCACTCTTTCTACCCTACCTCCACTATCTCTACGTCTCCACTATTTCTAACCCCACCTACCTACCCTGCCCCCACTCTCTCTAACCACACCACCCCACCCTACCTCATTATCTCTACCCCTTACCCACTCTAACCCACTCTCTCTACCCCCACCCACCCACTATACCTTCACTCTCTCTACCCCCGTTCACCCACCCTACCTCCACTCACTCTATCCCCACCCTCCTACCCTACCTCCACTCGCTCTAACTCCACTCTCTCCACCCCCACCCAACCCACCTCCACTCTCTCTACCCCTACCCACCCACGTTCCCTCAACTCTCACTACCCCCAGCCATCCACCCTACCTCCACTCTACCTCCATCCACCATACCCCTACTATCTGACACACCCACCCAACCTCCCCTCTCTCTGCCCAGACCCACCCGCCCTACCTCCACTCTCTACACCCACCAACCCAGCTCTCTCTACAAACACCCCCCCTCTCTAGCCCCTCTCATCCACTAACACTCTCACTTTATTTTGTACCCTCTTGCTCTTAACCTTTCTCCTCTTGCTCGTCATCATTGGCACCCTCTCTCCATCGTTTCCTCCATTGCTCTATTCTCCTTCCTTCTCATTCTCTTGCACACCCACTCCCCTTATCGCATCCTCTTTTGAAACTTTGCACTCTCCTTCTTGCACCCTGATGTCTAGAAATCAAAAATGAAAACAAAGCAATAAACGCAAAAAACGATTGGCTTTGCCAATGCTTGTTTCTTTCGGTGGCTAACGCGGTAGCAGACACAACTTACATCCCATGTCCTGGAGGGATGTGCTTGTAATGTACACTTACAAAGTAGGAGATATTCAGGATCTGGCCCGTTCATACCTATGTTAGACTCTGATGCAAAGGTTTATGGCAAGAAATGAAAATACAATCATGGGTGCAGTACAAGAATATTCTTTGCCAGACACAGCTGACTTTTAATGCTTTTGGATGCTTTAATGCTTTTGGAGTATAGCTCAACGGATATACCACACTGCGGTTCAATGTTATTTCTCTGAGATCAAGCTCATTGAATTTTCCCCCGTCTAACATCAACCGCTGATACCTTCCTGCCATGCCCCTTTCCTGTTGCCTCTTTCTGTCCTCGCACCCAGAACCACTCCCTTGGCCGGGGACAGAGAAACAGACGATGGGCTTTGGCCCATCTGTCAGACAGCACTGCAGTCGGAATTTGGATCAGGTGGGTTAAACCCCTGATATACTGCTAGCAATGCACGTACCTGAAAGAGTCAGTCTTTCAATATGATGATATACATAGACAACGTAGCATTATTTCATACTGTGGATAAAGGGAATTTATGGCCGATATTGGAAGACTTGTTCATCAACAAATGCCACTTGACTCCCTAACAGGATTATTTTATATTAATCCTGCAGTCATAGCATTTGGCAACCGGTGTCAGGCAATGGATGCTACTCCAGTGCAGAGGGTGGTCTGACAATAATACACTCTGGATTTCCTCTACTTTAATTTGCACATCAACGCTCTTAAAGATACCAGAATATGCCACAGGTACATGCCAGGAGAGTTACGCTTCTACTGTATGCAGATGCCACATTCGTAACAGGACTATGGCCATTCTGTGGGCCCCATTTTACAGCTACAAAATCCAAAATAATGGCATCCACTCCTGAAAGGAGTACTAGAGGTGGTCTAGAAGTAGAGGTGCATAATATCCTCGGGTGAGAACTTGGATGCCTCTCTATCATATGTCCCACAAATGACAAAGTATTGCATTCCATTAACTCATCGATAATAGCAATGGTAGATTACAGCGCCATTATACCCTTTGGGTTCTAGTGAACGAGTTTGTAGCATTCATGGCTGACTGCGATTTACGTCTGAACCCAGCAAAATGCTTTGCTTGGGCTTCTAATTATGGCCACGGGGGCATTACGCTGCCGGTAATGCCCCCCTCATCGGGTTATATTGCCTAAATCCTATATCCACACCCCCCAATAATGTGGAGTAAACTACGCTCCTGGGTATGGGCCACATATCCCCTTTTTTGTCTCTGGCTAAACATGATGCCTAAGGGTTTAGGCGCTTTACAAATGCACAAATACATTTATAAATATATAAATATCTTAGTGAATTCACTGCTATGAGTTCCAATGAGTATTGCAAATGAATTGGTGCACCAGAAACCCCAAATATCATGTATGCATGGTCTGAGAGAAATCTTTCCACCGTTCTAATAGATTTAAACCCAATTCAAGTGCAGCTGTCATTAACAAGATGTCTACTGAAGTTTTGAAGTGACCAATATATAACTTGGTACTTTAGTTCTATTTTTTTGCTGAAATAACTAGTTGAGGTACTTTTTTAATTGACTTGATTATTTAGAAAAAGCAAAGTTCAACCAGAAGCCATTGGATAGTTGGAAATGATGTGAAGATAGGCAGATGTAAATAATGCAGAAAGAACAAAAAACTAATTATCAAAGTGAAAAAGGGTCCAACTGGACCAAATGACCACTATAACAGTAGATTGGGAATGCAATAAGAATGGGCACCCGCATATGCAAACTCCTTTATGCTGAAATTTGAAGATGAGCATATCATCAGACACCCTGTATGGCATCGATACATAAAACATAGGGGGAGGTATATAGATGATATCTTTCTTATCTGGAATGACACACAAGAGACCCTAAGCTCGTTTATAACATACATCAATATGATTGACAACAGGATACAATTCACGCATGGAATTGGCCAACCAAGTGTTAATTTCTTGGACATCTTAGTAACCCCCAGGGCACCAACTTTTGACACCAACGTATATGACAAACTAACAGATAAGAACAATCTTCTACATAGAATGAGCTTTCATCCTCCAGCTACAATAAACAGTCGACAATACAGCCAGCTGCTACGCATAAAAAGAATCACCAACACAGACTGCAAATATGAACGGGGAAAGGAGGAGATGTTGAACAAATTCAAGATGCGAGGGTACAAAGAGGACAAACTCCTAAACGACTCAGAGAAAGCAGCATCACAAGAAAGAACCAGTCTGTTGACAGCCAAAAGCATAACCAAGGAAGAGAATCCACTAGTATTTGTAAGTAAATACAGTGTACAATCATCGAAAATTAAAATAATTATACTTAAACAGTGGCCGATACTAACTAGTGATGGCAAACTACAAAGCCTATTCCAGGAGAAACCTGTTTTTGCCAATCAACGGAGTAGTAATCGGAGAGACTTACTTGTGAAGACCAAACCCAAGATGAGTAGAAGATCAATTTCTAAAAAACAAGGAACTTTCCCCTGCATGTCATGTAGTAACTGCAATAACATTATAAAAGGTAACACAGTTACACACCCCAGAACAGGAGAAAAGATAAGGATTAAGAATTACTCAACTTGTATCACAGAGGGAGTAGTTTACTGTATCAAATGTCTGTGTGGACTGCTATACATCGGACAAACCAGCAGGAAAGCCAGATTGCGATGGAATGAGCACAAATCCAATATAAGTACTCGCAACCAGTACTCACCAGTTGCCAGACATTTTAATGAAGCCAAACATCAAGTTTCGCAAATGCGTTTCCAGATCTTGGAAGTCATAGAAACTATGAACATCAAGACCAGTCTGACAAAGAAACTTGAACGAGAGGCATACTGGATTGAGAGGCTAGATACAGTATCCCCTCGAGGATTAAATGAAGAACTGGACTTACATTGTTTTTTATGAATCATACTCACAAATAATCATATATACTTGAAATTGTTTAAGGTATTGGTACAATCAAACTGTTTGCATCTAATGAAGGATTAGTAATGTGTTAGATTGTTGTCAGACTTGTCAGACTTGTTGATCTCATCTATGAAGTAAGGATAAAGAGATGGTACATGAACAACCTGTGATTGTGCATGAATAACAATATTACTAAATCTGGACTGATCTCAAACTTTGATCAGAACATATGAAGGCCAGTTATGAACTATGAATACCTTATGTCACGGCTCTACGTGGGGCTCTTTGTTAACAAGGTAGATGTTTTGAGTAGTATTGTTGATAAATAGCGTGATTGACGGACCTGTAGAGACGTTATGGTTCTCTGATCTATCACTGACCTCTCCTTGAGTCACAAATATACCTATGTACCTAAATATTCGCAATCCCAGAATGCATTGTTTGTTTGAAAGGAGTGTGTCAACCAGATGTAATAAGATATAAGCAATGCATTTTACTTATTAAAGGTTACATGGGCAACACCCTACTTATCCGTATATTTTGCAGACAGAGAGCGTCAGTGAAACCTGCATTAGGATCATAGGTGAACATAAATGTTGAATTGTGGATTGCCTGAATAGAAATCAAGTCAGCCCTCAAGTTGTGAATGTTTTGGAGCGTCTTTATACCGCATAAAGACTTGTGGCAAAGGTTCATCTAATCACAGATAATTGGCATTAATTTCAAATGTACCATATTGCACTCGAGCAGCATGTATAGTCCTTTTGTTTGGAAATAGTTGTTGTAAGAATGGTCAAACCTTATTACTAACAACTAAACTCGTTTTTCTGTTCTTTTGTTTTCTTTTGTACTATAGAATTCGCCCTGTTGGAATTCTGCTTCCTCAACTAAAATGAACTTTTGAAAATTAAAAAAAGCCACAAGCAAAACCATAAAGGATCATTGCCTATCTTTTTAGATGGAAGTCTAACAATTATCATTTGTTAAGCATCATATGAAAGAGTGAAATACGTTTCAGTAGTTTTTACTATAGCATTGGCGACCCAAGGTCTGATGAAAGCTTTTCATCAGACACATTTTTCTGTTCTGTATTTTACCAGTGTAGTGTACACTGGGTCACTTGGGTTCGCCATTAAACACACAAGGAAAGCTACAAGCTATCATACGAAAGTAAAGTAAATCAGCGTTGACCACTCATATTCTTCGTTTCGACCTATGTGGCCTGCCAATGTCATGAAGCACTGCCGCCTAGCTAAATCCACCATATATTTGATCCCCGAAAGCACAAGCATAGCTGGGAAGCAACAGCACACTGGGCAAACGAGGGAAGTGTACAGAGTGGGAAGACGGTGAAGGTAGGGAAAGCAGTCAAACTGGCCTCCCAGATCAGTGGCTCCTGAGGTGTTCTTTGAAAGGTGGGGTCTTAATTTCTTTAATGACGTGCATTAGTTTGTGGGCAATCCTGAACTGTGCTGGCATGTTTTTCCAGACTCTTCAGTGAGTACACTAATCATTTGTGCAAACGGTCGGACTGGGCCATAAAATTGTCTCGGGCCCCAATGAAAAAGTGGCCCACAGTTGCAAATGGCAATTCATTCCTTTTGTCACACTGAATAGTACCCAAGGGGGAGTTTTTTTGATAAAATGTGATGAAAATTGTGCATTATAAAGAATATTTAGGAGTGCAGTCGCAGAGTTGGCATTGGCAGACCACACTCTGGGAGAGCTTTGGAGAGTCTGTCTTTCTGCTTCATTAAAGAGGTGGTTCCAGTTACCTCTTAAAACCCCTAGGCGGCCACGGAGCGGGCCGCAGAGTGCAGACGCAGAGTGCTTGCAGACATTGGCAGACCACACTCTGGGAGAGCTTTGGAGAGTCTGTCATTCTACTTCATCAAAGAGGTGGTTCCAGTTACCTCTTAAAACCCCAAGGCGGCCGCGGAGCGGGCCGTGGAGTGCAGTCGCAGAGTGCTTGCAGACATTGGCAGACCATGGCAGGCCAGGCAGGTCCTGCACCAACCTTAACCCTGCCAAACCCTCTTCCCTAAACAGTGCAGTCAAGCCAAGGGAAAATGGCGTCTAGTAAAGGCAGGGGACGCCCTTTCAATTCTGAGCAGGAGGAACTGGCAAAGAACGCTGTTTCAAAGCAAACATAACTTTTAACACCACGCCCAGCTCCACAAGGCAAAGCTCAAGGGCCCATTGCTCAGGTGAGGAAGACAATGTCATCTGCACCTAGTGACTCTTTGCCAACATCTCCACCAGCTCTAAACAATGTAATTTTACCAATTGCATCAAGGAGTACCACAACCTTTTCAATCACTGATAAAAGGGACACAATTGTTCAACTGTAGACGAGGGAAGGCATGCAGGACATTGCATATCTATTGGTGGAGCCCCAAGAGGCGCAAAGGAGTGCAACACAGCCTGAAGAAATGGCCAAAAGCCCTCTTTCCTCACATCCCCCTTTTTGCCCCCTGCAACGTAAACAAACAATCCTCTCAAAATCTAGCCCTGCAGCGAATGGCAGGCCAATGCCAGAGGCAGCGCAACGCATCCTTCGCCCCCCCAAAGAAAGACCCAAGCCAAGCAGCACCCACCTGAAGAGGAGGGCAGCAAAGCTCTCTGCCGCCAGGGCCGTGGTTGTCGGGTTCGCGTCTCGGAGGAGGCCGTCGGGCCGGGCAGCTCCCCAGTGGTGGCTTCCATGGAGGTGTGGCTTCCGTTTGGAGTGGGCTTGGACATGCGGGCGCTGGTTCAAAGGGAGGAGCCAGCACCCGCGGTCCCGAAGGCGCTCCGGGCCCCCCCACCCCGCAGTGGCATGCAGGGGTGAGGGGAGTGGGGTCAGGGTGCCTGTGGTGGGGGGCGCGGACCTCCAGCCGGACTCGGCGATGGGGCAGAGGGGTCTGTGGCAGGCCTCGTGACATGGAGATGAGTGGGGAGGACTCGCCTCCCGGGACTGAAGCTTACTCAGCTCTCGGCGGCTCCAGCGCGGGTGGAAGCGTCCGAGCCTCGCCGTTGACTCTGCCCCCAGCCTACGCAGGGGAAGGGTTGCAGGAGTCGTGAGGGAAAGGGGAAGGCTTGGGTTCTGCTTCCTCTTCTCTCTTGGTAGCTCCGGCCCCTGCTCCCACTGTTTCCAGTCCTCTGTGGATGGACACTCAGCAGGAGACACTCACAGAGGAAAGTTGAAAACCACACTCTCCCCTTAATCCAGAACAGGGGAAATTCTTGCATGAAAAGTCCTATGAAAAGAAACTTAATACACCAATAAATAAGGAAAAGACAGAGTCCCAACGGCCCCTTATTACTAGAACTGACATGCCCTCAATGTCGTCTTAGGAAACTCCTTTAGCCCAGCATGCATCTAAAGATGCAGTTCAAACTTCGAAGAAGAGACCCATATCTTTTATAAAAGGGAGTTGCTTCACGGGGAGTAGGTTAACCAGGCCTGTTGCAGGAAGAAGTAAACTTTTAAACAATAACAAGAGAAAAATGGGCCCTAAATCCTGGCCGCAACACTCAGACAAGTCAGATTCAGTGGAAAGTTTTTTTTTAAAACGTGGAACCCAACAAGATGTTACCTTGGTGGAAATTTCAGATGGAGAGTTGTTGGAGAGCGCCCTATTGATGGAGAATGGTAGTCGGATAAACGAAGGAGCACCCATGAAAACTCAGCTCTCTAACACCACTAACGGCTCCACAGAGTCATTCAACTCCCCGCTCAGATGGCATTTCAGGAATCTGCCAACACCAGCTGACAAAACTGCTCCCAAGTCAGTTACAACGCATCAAAATACCTCCCCTAAGGGCTCCCCACTGAATAAAAGTGTAGCACACTTGGAGATTCCAGGAGTAGCACAGATTCGTGCAGTGGGGGCCCGGGAAACAAATTTTGATTGGACCAGGCCGCACATATCCGCGAAGATGGACGCCAAAGCCCAAAAACCCTTTGAGTTCGAAAATGTCCAACAGAACGATTTGTCGATAGATATAAGAAATACATCTGTGGCCATTCAAGTTGACAGTTCAAGATCCCCAGACATATTGACAACGTCTGCTACCAGGACAGAGTCGACTCCAAATCACTCTCAAAGCTTTCAACCAATCCCATCCATTCCAACAAGACGTCTAAGCGAATTCCACCTCTCAGCTCCAGATAAAACCTGACCTGATGTCCATAATGTCAACTATAACGATCGCCCTCACGCCATTTTGTAAACTTTATGAGTCATTAAATGATACACTGAGAGACCAAATGTCTATGATGGCATCAATGAACCTGAAATTAATCAACTTGGAAGGGTTCTTAATGGCGGGGGAAGGGAACAGGCAGCCCTTAAACAATTCCCTTCGACAGTTGATCCAACTTGACTTGACTTGGAACAGGCGAACAGGAAAATGACGGACCAGTTGGAAACGCTGAGGTCCTCAATTCTTACAAGCAAGGAAGAAGCTACTGACGACGCAAAGGACCCTACTCGAAACACTAGGTCTGAGAAGGCACCCCAAGTCTGTACTTCATCAGATTCCTTGCTACATGATGACATGGATCTAATGAGGGAGATTATCGCCTTAATTGAGGCGGACGAGGAAAAACAGGACCCCAAGACAAAAGAACCTGCCATAAAAACAAAGACCCCGAGTCTTGTAAACCATTTCTCTTGTTCAACAAATAAACTAACCTCAAAACAAAAAGAAGAAACAAAAAAAGGGGAGGAATCACTTTCGAACTTCACATTCGGCATATTCAACCAGACAAAAGTGTGCTCTGACACAGCTACGACAGTCCGTTTGCAGAAAGAGATAACAAGATCTACAAAGATCATAGACAAAGTCGGACGGAACTTAGGGAGAACAGAAAACAACAAAAACCAAAAAAAAGAAAACCTACCCATTAAAAAAAGAAAGAAAATGTCAAACATGTCTATCTAAAAATAAAGGAAGGGGGTTCCAATAAAACCATCACGCCACCAACTGTAAGACAACGCTTGTTGAGCGGAAGATCAGATGGGAGTACATATACCATCGAAGAGTCAGACCTGGACTCCACCTCAGCTCCATCCCAAAAAAGGAAATCAGACCATTTAGCTCTGACAAACAACCAGCAAGATCCACCAAAAAAGTTCGAATTCATGATTCGAGCAACGACCAAAAGAGTACCAAAACTCTACCATCACATCAGAAACAACCCCCCTATCTTGCAGCAGCAGTTGAGGTACAGAGGAAGAAGGAGTCTTAGCAGCAAGGACTCCTCCAGGGTGACTACGAATAAGCAGGAAACTAAGCCGAGAATCTGCCATGATCGTGACGAAAAAGAAAATCTCAGAAACCATCGGCCATCGCCCACCAAAATGGCAACCCGGTCTAAGGGAAGCACAAACAATTCCATCAGAGGGCGGGAGAAAAGGAGAAGTCCGCGGGGTGACGCCCGCACTCCCTCCAAGCATAGTGTCACAGAAAGACCAGGCCCCGTACATAAACAAATAGCGAGTGGATGCATCTTTGAACTAAAAAGAAGGAGGGAAATAGACGATGACCTCATCCTGAACAGGTCAGCAATTCTCAGGATTTTCAGTAAAGTTCCTGGCTTAAGACAAATCCAAAATATGGACCTGTGGATGGTGGAACCCTGTGGGTCAGGGAGGAAAGACTGTTCACTGCTTCACATCTCATCTTAAGTAATCAGACACCTATTAACACACGAGGAAAAGAGCTTATGGGTTCTGCGTTATGCTTTGACTGAACTTCAACCATCTCTAGGGAAACCCAAGTACGAAAGCAGTAATGGACCAAAAAAAGTAAAGGATCAAGTCACCTCTTCCAAGGAATGGAATGATGCCCATGAAGGGGCAACAAGGAAAAAAAGAAGCGATAGACTCTTTGAGACCATAGAATCAAGCGACAGTGACTTAGAACCACCAAGGCTTCCACGTGGAAAAATAGCCCTGCCCAAGAAGAACAGTAGACGAGTTGATCAAGAACCAGCTACAAGATCTCATGATACAAAAAAAGATGAAAACTGGAGACCAAAAGGACTGTGTCACGATTCACAAACAGGATCACTATCAACATCCAGACACTAAAAACTACGAAATGGAGTCAACAAAATCTCAAAAAAACTGGATCTGGTCAAAAAGAGGAGGCTCCCAGGATCGTAGAAACTAGCCATCATTCGAGAGAACAGACCTGCCGGAGCATTTCGACATAGCGGGTCACTCGTCAAGGCTCAAAAGATCCAGAACAATTCTAACCATAGGATGTTGGAACACAAGAGGGTTTCACCACTTGTTAGGGGAAAGCAATGTGAACCTGGGGTCATTTGACCTTCTCTCCTTACAGGAAATCTGTTTGACAGAGAAACCGGAACTAGATGGATACAAAGTTGTTTTCACTAAAGCTCAAAAAGGCCTGAGGGGCCGGCCATCAGCAGGTTTGTTAATGGCAATTCGTTTAGGATACAGCCTTGAGGTACACGAGGTTGTACATTCATCTCATCTGATTGAAGCAGTCATTTTAAACTGGTCTCGTCCCCAAGAAAATACAGGGAGGACCGTCATTGAGAAACTACTCGTAACCAACGTATATTGGAACCCGGTATCGATCAGAAACGAAGATTTCCTAAATGAGATCGCAGACATCTGGGATTCCTCAGAGTCAGTCCATCATTGGCAACACGCCATCCTAAACGGAGACTTCAACGCTATCTGCGCGGGAATGGGAATTGCCAGTAACACAGGCCAATCGGATGGACCGGCATAATCAGAGGTAATCTATTAGAAGCCTTCACGGCAGATAGAGACATGCACAATCTACATTGGCTAAGAGGGAAAAGCAACCTAAAAACTCCAACATGGCAAAGAGACCGGCCACAGAAGACCATCGATCATATTTATGTATCGAAAGATTTACTGATACTTATGAAGATGTCGTCAGTAACAGCAACAAAGCACAGTGACCACAACATCTTATCTGCCACTTGGTTTGCTCTGCAAGATGGGAAACTGTACGCACCTCTGGAAATAGAAGTCGGACGTGGTGGATCATGGCTGAAACTTTCAGAGGGTGCTATTCTGGAAATATCAAAGAAATATAGGAGCACTGAGGAGGGAAGCTCTAGAAAACTCACTATGGAACGGTTGGACTACGCTCCTCTTCTCACAAGATTTTTAAAACCTAACGGAAAATTTAGGAACCAGTCTTCAAACCATATCCACCAATACGATCAAGAAGTGGTCAAAAGGCGCAGAACAATTGGTCAATTCAGTAGAATTTCCAACAAAAAGTCCCCTCAGAAGAAAACTTAAAAAGATGGAAGTTGGCTAAGAAGGAATATAGAAATTGGCTATTCCAACATCGTCATACCTTGTATCAATTGGACACACAAAAGATGCTCTGTGTACTCCAAGGAAAAAAATCAAAGGATTTTTGGAACTTGATTAAAGGAACAACAACGAACTCAGACAACAAAATCCAAAATTATGTAGTGGAAAAGCAATGGTCTTCACACTTTTCTAACCTTTACTCTTGGCCCACGTCAGGAAGAGCCCCCATTGTGCCTATCGTGACATCTAAAACGAACAAAGAACTAAGTTCCTGGAACATCTGCTGTGATGAGACAATCATCCTGAACATGATCAAGAAACGTAACTATTCACGGGCCCCTGGACCCGACGGGCTGAGCAATTTGGAGCTAAAAAAATATCCTGAACTATGGGCCAAGATGATAAGGAAGATCTTTGAAAACTGTAACATCAACCGTGCAATTCCATCCTCATGGACTAAAGCCATAGTAGTTCCGATCTTTAAGCGAGGGGCTCCGGACGATCCTAACCACTATCGGCCCATCGCTCTGCTCAATGTAATCGGCAAGGTTTTCGCTTCTCTGGCCTTGGAGAGTTTCCAAAACTGGCTTGGAAAAGTGAAGTACGTAGACCAATTCCAAACAGGCTTCACCAAGAACGCTGGAACAGCGGTGAACATCTTGACGATTAACACTCTTAAGTCAAAGGTGTTCCAAAGTGGTACAACTGTGTACATGGCCTTCAAAGGCTTGAACCAGGTCGACAGGGAACGCCTATGGAGCAAACTACAGATCAGACATTGTCCAGCATCAGTCTTGGAACCAATCCGTGAATTGCACGAAGGGACCTCGAGGAGGGTTCGCCTAAGCGGTGATGACGTCTTATCATAAGAAATAAGGACATATCGAGGGGTCAAACAGGGGTGTCCGCTGGCCGCATCCCTCTACAACGCATACATAGCCGACTACGAGGAGACCGAGGGAGAAGTCCGAAGTTTTCCACCAACAATGGGCGGGGAAAAAACCTCGAGGCTTTTATACGCGGATGATATCATCCTCTTAGATCTTACCCCAATAGGGTTGCAACGCCAACTGGAGCACCTGGTTTCTTACCTTAAAACCAACAACTTACAACTAAACAAAGCTAAGACCAAAATCATGGTGATGGGAAAGGAGAAGAAAAACAGAAGAAAATTCACCTGGAAGCTGGAGGGCCAAGTGTTGGAGGAGGTCTTGGCCTTCAAATACCTGGGAGTCATGCTGTCTATATAAAAGAGGCAGCGATGTAAGAATTCTTCTGGACAAAGCTGAGGTCCCTGACAGCACAAGCAAAATCATTGGACTGTAAGTTCGGATGATTCTCGCACGTCCCGGTGCTGAATTTCTTCAAGATGAAGGTGGTACCGTCCCTAATGTACGGTGCAGACGCAATGCTGTGTCTCCCAGATGGAATCTGGTCGACATTGGAGAGTTACTTTTGGAGATCCACCTTAGGCCTGTCAAAATCAACACCAATGGCTCTAATTAGGCGTGAACTCTGTCTACTATCGCTTGCAAGCACAAAAGCAAGATCCTCGCTACTTCTCTTCAGGAAACTGTTATGCACCTCGAAGCCAAAAGCTTTGGATCTGATAAAGAAGTAAATCGATGCAGACACCAATAAAATGCTAAATAAATGGAAGGATGCTAACCAACGACTTCTGCTCGACCTGGGCTGTTCTGAAGAGCTCCTGGTAAACAATCCCAACAGAGTCACAAAGAAGCTGTACTAGAATGACTGGATAGCAACGTTGGAATCTGCCAGTAGATGTCGTTTGACCTCTGCTATTCCAACTCCAGCAATGAAAATTCAAGAGCTCAGAGGCTACTTAAAGAAATGTCCAGACAAACAGGTGAGCAAACATTTCCTAAGATTCCGTCTCAACCAGGTGAGAACAAGGGACATTTTGGCCTTGAGAAAACAGTCGGAATCTGTAACTTGTCGATTCTGCTCTAGGCAAAATGGGGTGGAAACCAGACGCCACCTGCTGTTGGAATGCAGCGCCTTAAAAGAGGCCAGATCTAAATACCTAGCAAGAGCCCTAACAAACTACTCTACCTTGGATGACAACGAACTTTGGGCTCTGCTCTCAAGCGGGGAGGAGACCAGATGTGTGATTGGTGTCACCCAGTTTCTTAGACACTTGGATCTGAACACTGAAAACCCATCGGGATAAATGGACAAATTGTAATTAATTAAATGACCCCCACTAGCAGAAATGGAGGGATAAGTTGTCTTGAGCATAGACTCTAAATTTGCTCTTTGTAAAAATTGCTATGCATTTAAATCAAATAAAAAAATAAAAAATAAAATATTTATTCAGCAACACTGGTCAAAACTACTAGCCGCATAGTGAAGTAACCCATGAAACTGCCCGACATTGGCCAAAAAAAGGCCCACTTTGACCAAAAAAACTGGCCCACCTCAGCATTTTGTGTTTTTTGGTTCAGCCATGGGCCTATTGCCCTATAGGCCACTCCGAGCCTGTTTGTGCACTGTACACATATCTGATTCCAGAGTGGGGTATCTGATTCCTGCATCCTCTCCTCTATTTCTCTATGTGTCTGTTTTATTTTTCCCTTTCCAACCTTGTTCCTTTCTTTGGAGGCCTCACCTCCAATGGTAACCCCCACTTCTCTGACTCTTTGTCGTCCATCTGCTCCTTCTCCAATCCAGCTGATGTTGCTGTGATGGCCTTTTTTTATTTTTTCAGTCTTCTGTTTTTATCCAGAGTTAGGCTAGGTGTGTTTTGTCTTCCGTGCTTTGCGGTTGCAAGCGGTCGCGGAAAGGATGTTCAGTCAGCCATCTTCAGGTAAGTAGACATAAACCCATTTCGGTGAGTTTGTGAATGGTGGTCGGGCTCACTTGTAATGTAAGTGGCTTTTTATAGTGCCCTTCTGAGACTATTGGTGGCTTTGTGCTGCACATGTCTCTTTGAGAAAGAGGCTGGAAGGTCATCAGAGGGATAGTGGGAGAGACAGATGTGGAACCTGTGGTGTTGAGGGGTGCACGTCGGAAGTACCCAGTTCCTGTGTACCAATCTGCTTTCTATGGGTTTGATGGAGAAAAGTGAGGAGAATGTTATCCATAGGAAGAGCCCAAGATCTGGTAGACTTGCCCCCACTTCGCGTCTGGTTATTCACTGACCTGGGGGGATTTGATAGGGCTAAATAGGCAAGCTTAGTCATGGTTCGATTAGTGTTAAGTGCTTATGGCTAGGCCTTGTTGGCCATCTGTGGAGGATTTGGTTTGTAGTGTAAGGTTATAGGACATCTTAGCCAGGGGTGGTTTAGTCATGGGAATAGGGGAGTAGGCCTCACAAGGCAAAACAACCTACAACCCTGCACTTCTGCCACTTGCCTCTTACAGACTAATCTCAATTCACTAGTTGACAATCCCATTGTCAACCCCTCTACCTCTATCTCTTTCTCTCTCTTGGCCCTCTCTCAAACAGATACATTGCACAGCAACATTAGCATCTGCGAGTTGGCAGATGAAGGAAGGGGTCCTTCTAAAAATGTTACTCACTGAACTATGTACTATGGGGGCAAGAACATTTAGTTCAGAGGAAGGGCTGCTTGAAATTTGAGGAACACAGTCACCCATTCACCTTCCTACGTTTGCTGGTTGGCAGGCTGAGACACGCTTCAAACCTCACTCAAACATGCTCAGGTGCTGTGCTCAAAGGCCCACTGGGACATTTACCTGTCAGAGCATGTCTGGCCGGGAGTAGGGAAAGGTGTTTGCCAGGTGTTGGTTGGAGCAGGGATCAGAATCCCTGTTTTTTTGCCCAAAGGTATACCTGACTGTCTCCCACAAGCCCCAGACTCTTCTCAACCAGGGCACACAGACACAGGTCAAAATGAAATTCTCCCCACTCTAAACAACCACAACTCTCCAGGTTTTGCGGCTTCACCAGATCTTTGATAACACGTGATGCTATAACCCTGCAGGGGCTTCTTCACAATGAAACAAGGAGCTGAAAAGTTTTAAGGTGGAGTGTGGATTCCTCAAAGTGCACCACCCTGGCTTAAAGGGGCTGCGTTGGCTGCAAGAAGGTGAAGAAACACATCCTGGTAGTGGAAGAAAGGGGGGTTAGGTGGGGGAATAGGATGGGCAATCTCGAATTTGCAGTCTCTCAGGCTCCTTGTAAGGTAAAGGATTTCTGCCTGAGTCCATTTCAGCACTTTGTGCTACAGCTACATGATGAAACCAGGGTGAAAACATGCATGCTGTATTCATCTTTTTTGAGGGAATGTCCTTTCAAAGGGGTTGGGGATGTCAGTAATCAGCATATGGACAAGGTGTGACCTGGCCCCACAGGGGGTCTTCTGGAGCCAGGACTTTCTGGCTCACCCATTAAAAGGTAGTTATAAAACAAAAAAGAGAAGTTGAAAAGAGGCTGCCTTTCGGTAATATGGGGACTCTTGACGGTTTCGTGCTCTGACATTTACAACTTTGACACAAATTAGTATCATCTCTGAGGTTGAATGTCAGAGAATTGTTTGCATAGTGGTAAACCGATTCCAAAAGCAAGGGAAACACATATGTTTTGGTCGTGTGCGCCCCCTTTGGTTGCCTCGACAGTCTCTGCCTTCTTGTGGTTTGTGGGCTCTACTTTTAGGGGGATAACTCTGCTGTCTAAAGCTTGAAGATTTAAGGTACAGTGTATGACCTTTAGCAGGATACTTGTATTGTCCAAAGTATGACCATGCATGATGCAGGGCATGCGATTGAGAGGGCAAGCTGTACCATGCACCACCTGACCATGCTTGGTGCAGAGCACGTGATTTATGGGGATACTTCAGCTGTTTAAAGCTTGAGCATGTATGGTGCAGTATGTGCAATTGAGGAACATTGTTATGTTGTCTGAAGTCTGGCCTTGTACAAGGCAGTACATTAATTTAGAGGGTAGTTCTGACTATTTACGGTATGGCACGTGTGATTTAGGTGGATATCTCAGCTGCTAAAACCTGGCTAGGCACCATGTAGGACACACAATTTAGGTGGATACCTCTGCTATCAATAGCCTGAACATGTACAGTGAATGACATCAGCTTTAGGGGGATAGCTCTGCTGTCCAAAGCTTGAGCATGTACGGTGCAGTCTGTGCCATTTAGGGGAATAGATCTGCCGACTGACAGAGTAAGGTTGGGCGAGTCACTGCAATTGCGTGAAAGGGTACAAGTGTGGGTGGCTGTAAGTGAACAACTGGGTAAGTGGAAGAGGGACTGACTAGGTGAGTGAGTTTTGCTGAGTGTGAGGAAGATGGCAGGAGGTAGTCACTGAGATCTGATGTCAGTGGTTTCCTGTAAATTCCCCGATGCTGTCGTGCTGCATG
The DNA here is from genome assembly GCF_040938575.1 of Ambystoma mexicanum. Lineage (NCBI taxonomy): Eukaryota > Metazoa > Chordata > Amphibia > Caudata > Ambystomatidae > Ambystoma > Ambystoma mexicanum. The sequence goes on from NC_090932.1 coordinate 1,306,261,336, forward strand.
TTATATCATCAACGAGGTCAGCAAACATGCCGCTATTGATCTCGCATGTAAACCTATGTTTGTTATCATTGCAAGATTACATTCACTTGTAGGTGGAATCTCCTAATTTCTTTTTTTTTTAACATGTGTGTTTGGAAGCGATTGAGGCTGCGGCTGTACCATTTATGGAGTCCATCTGCATCACAAGTGACACAATTTTGAGCAAAATGTACCGCTTGCCCCATGAATTAGCCACCCCAATGCAAGTGTTATCAATTCTGGATTGGTGTGAAACCTGGTCCTTCAGCTCATTGTTAATGTAACCAGATATGTCGGTACCGTGTAAGTGTAATGGGTTATTTATAACGCGCTTAAAACACAATGCCCGCTCACACATTCATGCCTTAGTTCCTGTGTTTTCCAGGTTTTCATGGAAACCCCCATCTGCTTGAGATAAATGAACGATGCCCTGGGCTCAGATCGTGATCTTCAAGAATCCATGAGCAGCTGAAAGGATGGAGTAATTAATGCACATTGTGTGGGTGGTTCAAGGAAAGAGCAATGCACAAAGACCCCTGATTCTGAGCTACAACGTTGGATACCTCCAGAGTAAGCACAGCCCTTGAAGGATAGCTACACTGACCTCTGAACCATAGGCCTACCAAGACCCTCAAACCCCTTTTGGTGCAGGAATAGCTCCAAAACCTGCAACTGTCATGAATAGCTTGCTGGCATCTCTCTGGGAGGAAGCAGTCAGAACCCTTTGGCCACAAGCTGAAACCCTGTTTAGGTCACTGTGACCCCTAGTAGTTTATCCTGGTCTTTGTCTCTGACTAGTAAAGACACAGTACCTGAGGGAGTCTACAGAGGAGGTTGTCCTACCGGGCAAGAATATTCTATGTGCCCCTAACTTTTTGGTACCCTTAACTCTTGGTGCATGATCATTTCCTTTTACCAGGGAGAACAAAGTTGCCATCTCTTCTTATGGGGCTAGTATGCGCTATGCAGCCCCATTTGGTTGCAACTATATGGAGACCCTCAACACTGGCAAGTCCTCTAGCCTTTAGAAGATGTTGCTAAGATGGGCATGGTGCCACGACCTAGTTGCTCTGTTACTGTGGCTCCTCCTGAGGAGGGGAGGTTTGCTGCACTGCAAAGCCTAGTCCATGTCCAACTTTTCCACAAGAAGCTCTTGCAAGTTCTTGAAGATCCTCCTGGCTGAACTCAGGGGCCAGCCCCTCGTTTGCCGTGCTAAGGTGGAAGAGCTGCTTCCACTGAACTGGACAGCTAGAGAAAGAGAACCTGTTCCTTGTGAGACATATGTAGTCTTTACCTGCTCACACCCATTGGATATATTCCAGACTTCAGTAGTCTGCAAAATGTCTCTCCAGATGTTTTGAACTATGTCTCCTATGATCCCCTATCATTGGCTATGCTAGCTACAGCTAATATGAGTTGTAGTTCAAAACATCGTATGACTTAAAGGTTGCACAGCCCTGCAGTACGGAAACTTGGGTTTGGGCCAACCTCCTTGCCATTCGTTTTTATATCTATGGATGTTAATTAAGCAATACGTTGTGAGCAGGGCGAGCATTACCACTTCAGGTAATGCCCCGGGGCCCATAGTTACAGGCCCGAGTTAAGCGAGGGCCTTAACGAAGGACCCAGGGCATTGTCTGAAGTGGCAATGCCCCTCCCCCTGCGAGGGGCTTACTGCTATTAGTACCTTGGCCCATAAGAATGGGGTGCTAAAAGCATTTTTTCTTTTCCAAACACTGCAGGGTTTTGCAACAGAAAAAGAAAGTTAAAAAATGAACGTTGGGGAAGGGAAAACAAAGTCAATTTTCTCTTTCTATGGCTGCCATTGAAAACAATAAAAAAGTAAACAAACAAAATGGCCACCATGGAAAGGGAGAAGGGACTACACATAGTCCCTTCTCCCTTTCCATGGCAGCCTGTTGCTGTTCGGGAGCGGACACCATGGAGATGGAAGTGTTTCCAAGGTGCCCGCTCCAGAAAAGAAGGTAAGTGTGGAAGAAAGAAAATGTGGGCAGGGGTGGGCTTTGTCAACACAGTGGGGAATAAGAGAAATTAAGTTGCCACTGTTGTTTTTTCATCAAGTATTTTGGACTTTGATTTTGTGAGGTGGAATTATTTAATTATTTTATTATTGTATGCTGATATGTTGTGTATACATGTTTTTTAATGTTTTTGTTACCTGTGCTGGAATGAGAAAAATTTAATAAAAAATGAAAGTTCAGGAAATATCTGGTTTGCTATTGATTACACAGTACGCAGCCCATATTTGTTAAGTGGTTGCACAAAGATACTGTTATCTGAGGGTACACTGATGTTGTCATTTAGAGTTTGTTTATTCCTTCCTTTGGTCGATTATATATAGGGGTGGGTTTGAAGCATTTACCTCATACCTCGCGAGGTGAAATTGCAGCCGCCAACCCTGAGAAGGCTCAGGGCGGCGGGATTACCATCTGGTAACGCCCGCGTTCTGAGGCACACGCCCTCGCTGGGTACTATACAAAATAAGATTTAAGTTATAAGTAACTTGGCTAAGACTATACAGTGTACCATCCGTTTACATCTCCAGATGCTGTATGGTGCCTCCGAACTGCCCACACAACCGCCCACAGCAGTGACACTTCAAGCCACTGGTTTGACCTTCAACAAGGGTGCATCGAGTAGCTAGCACGTCACGGGCGAGATCTCGAACGACACTATCGCTGACAACCACTTTCAAGCACAGTGGTGGCCCATGATGGCTGCAGTCCCGTTGAGGTCTTCCAGGCAACTACAGTACCATTTGTAATCTTATCAGTGATGTCATATGCGGTATCATTAGCAGTGAATCTGGTAAATATGTTTTTGTATGTGAACATCACTGCCCAATGTCGGAGGTTTTATGATTTTGAATCCTAGGCATGACATCAGTTGCACAGATCAGTTGTCAATGAATTTGTAGACTGCCTTTTATTATATTTTTATTTCATTTGAAATTTTGTTTAGCGCTTGCCCTACCCTTAGAGTCTTGGAGCGCCTTACAAGGTTCAAAGTTTGAAAAGGTGGGAGTTGAAAAAAAAGTTACAAAATGTTTTCAGGAAAGGATAGTAAAGATTAGGATAGACAAACAGGTATGTGTTGAGGCTCTTTCTGAAAGTGGTGATGGAGAATGCAGTGTATATGTGGAGAGGTAGGGAGGTTCCATGCCCTGGGTGCCCAGGGGGTAAATGCCTGTTTGTGTGCATGCGAGTTTGCAGAGTGGAATGTGTGGAAGGTGTTGGCTGGCTTGTCTGGTGTTTGTGTGGCTTTTGGGTGTGAGTTTGTCACGAAGGTAAGATGAGGTTTTGAGGTGGGTGACTTTGAATACCAAGCAGAGTCCTTTGAAGGCAATGTATTATAGCGGTTGGTTCGTCCATTATCTTGACTTTCAATCAACTAAAGGGGTTTCCGTGTATGTCATTGGGACCGTGTTTGGTGCACAAGTGGGGCGGGCACAGGTAGTGCTGGAATTGGTGCTGGTTTCTCCATATTCAGAAACAAGCAACAATTGTGACACTAGATTCCAAGTTAAGGGAAATTATGAAAAGCCCACCCTGCACTCACAGTGATCAGGTGTTCCCCAGTCTCGAGGTGACCCTCCATCTCGGAAGGGCTCTGCTATAGCTTGTCTTTGTTTTGCAATCACATGCAATTAACTTAATGGCTGCAAATACAGCAGTGAGTGGTGGTTTGGAGACGCGATTGACCCTTAAGAGGTGCGGTGGGTGGGTGATTAGAAAGAGGAGGGGTACATGAAGCAACATGATGTGAAAAACAAGGGCAAGAAGCAGGAGATCTTGTTTGATGCATTTCTTTCCCTCTTGATATCATGTTTAAAAGCTCTCCATTAGTTTACACTTGCAATGCTTTGCATGCTGGTAAGTTTACGCTTCCATTTGGAAAACAAAGCTACAATCATACTCTTTGTGCCCAACATCCTTATAACGGTGCACACATTGGCAGGTAGTAATAGTATGTGATTTTTGCATGCTTCAAGTCATCACTATAAAGCGTAATGTTACGTTCCCTTTGCTCTGTGCTTTATTGTATACGTGTTACAGGCCTGTCACTGGTCTGCCATGACTCCAGTGCTGCCCAGTCGCTCTGGCCACCCAACTTCCTTCTGGAATCAAATACCATTTGCCCCATTTCTAGCCCTGGGCACAAACCATACATAACCTCCACTTCTCAAATGGACCAAACGCCTTGTTTGGCACATGTTCATGGTGCACAAGGATAAAGTTCCGGACCTGTGGCTATGCACTTTCTATACCACCCAGACACACGAACAATGAACCAAAGCCTTTAGCAGTAAAACGTTGTTACTCTGTGGGCAGGGTCTACAGCCATGCACTCTGTGTCCCACCCACACAACACGGAAGACTATCTCCTGTATTCAGCAGTAACCCATTTTAAGCAGCATTCCAATATATCCAAAAGTCCAATTCCTTTGCCAATGTACCTGGGCTGTTCTTAGAATGCACTAGTCAATCTGGCATACGATGTCCGTATCCCCCTGCCCCCCTCTTTCTTTTCTCCCTTTTCTGTTTCGCTGTTTCTAACTTCCAGTATTTCTTCTCTCCTCTCTCTCTCTCTCTTCCTCTCTCTCTCTCTCTCTCCTCTCTCTCTCTCTCTCTCTCTCTCTCTCTCTCTCTCTCTCTCTCTCTCTCTCTCTCTCTCTCTCTCTCTCTCTCTCTCTCTCTCTCTCTCTCTCTCTCTCTCTCTCTCTCTCTCTCTCTCTCTCTCTCTCTCTCTCTCTCTCTCTCTCTCTCTCTCTCTCTCTCTCTCTCTCTCTCTCTCTCTCTCTCTCTCTCTCTCTCTCTCTCTCTCTCTCTCTCTCTCTCTCCCTCTCTCTTTCTCTCTCTTTTTCTCTCTCTCTCTCTCTTTCTCTCTCTCTCTCTCTCTCTCTCTCTTTTTTTCCTTGCTTTGTGTTCGTCTAGGGATCTCTCACATTACCCCCTCTTTATCTCTCCCGTCCGCATCCCTATCATCGTCCTTTCTCACGCTCCCTTCCTTGCCAGTCTTGCTTTTTGTTTCTCTCAGAGTCTCCCATCCAATCTCCTCTTAGTCTCTCATCTCCCTCTGTCTCCATCGCGACTTACTCGCTCTCACCACCTCTTTCCCTCTAACCTCTTACATTTTCTTTGTGGTCCCCTCATCTCACCCTCCTCTTGTTCAATTTCTCTTTTCGACTCCTCCCCTTCTTTCCTCACTCCCTCTCATCATTATTCCCTCTCATTCTTATATGCTTTCTCTTCCCCCTCTTTTTGTATTTCTAACTCTTCTGTTTTGTCCTGAAACCCTCAGTCTCCTTTGTTCTGCCTGATCTCTTCCCTGTATCTTTTTCTCGTCACTTTAGCTCCACTCCATTCTTTCGCTCTCCCTTTTCTCGCTTTACTCCTCACGTTGCATCTACTCTCATCTTTCCCGCAGTTCCTATCTCAGCCGCTTCTCCTTATAACTCCACACTTCTTCCCGCCCACCTCCTGTGTTTCCCTCCCTCTCACCCCTCCTGTCCTCTCCCATATCCATCTCTACTATCTCCCCTCTCCCCTCCTCCCCTTGCCACGCCACCACCCTTCTTCTGTCTACCTTCCTTACGAACTCTCTGTTGCTACTGCCCAGTATCTACCATTGCTCAGTGGGTTCAGTGCTTGTTGCCTGGTTTCTTGTTTAACCTACTCATGACAGATTTTCTTCAGTCATCACTATCACCTGCCATGAGTCGCGTAATAGCAGCGCATGCCACTTAAACACCAAAGGGGGATTCCGCTCGCGCGCGCTCGCGCGTGCCTGATCAATGCTACATTGTTTTATATAATGACCGAGGCACATATGTAGGCAGCTTCAAGGTGCTTTCCCGCCACTCTGCTCCTCGCCCTTTATTCTTTCTCCTCTTTTAGACTTCTCCTCCTCCTCCCCATCCTTTTCACTCCCCTCGTGGCCCCCTTTGCTTGCATTCCCATTCCCTCGCTCTCCTCTCGTCCTATATGTTTGTCAGCTGGCTTCTCTTTTTCCCCCCCGCTTCTCTCTTTTTTTGTCCTGCGGTATCACGCTCTTTGTTGTCGCTCTCCCTTTTCCTCTTCATCTTCTCTGTGCCACTGCTCCACTCACCTCGTCTCCCCATGTCTCTTCTCTTTTCTCATTATTTGTTGTCTTTTCTTTCTGCACTCCTTCTCCCCTTTGCAGTTCTGTTTTTCTATTCCCTCTACTTACTTGCTTCTCTCCTCTCTTTTGAACTCCACTCGCTTATCGTTTCACCCCCTCCTCCTTTCTGCTTCTATTCATTCTTTCCTTCGGGACCCTTTGATCCTCATCTAACCCCCTTTTTATCTTCACCCCCTACTTTGTCCCCTCTTCTTCACTGATTATTTCATTCTCCCATGTTTTCTTCTTTACTTCTATTTTTATCCATCATTTACTCTTTTCTCCCTCGTCAGTTACCAGTTACTTCCGTTCTCGTCTCTCCGTTCTCCATCTTTTCTCTCTCTCTGCTCTCCTTCTCCTCTCTATTTACTTTCACCCTCTATTGCTCCCTGCCCTCCTCCCACTCGTCTTCACACCTTCCTTTCCCTATTCCTCTCCTACCCTCTCCTCTCTACTCGTCTGCTCTCTTCACTTCTCTCTGCTTCCATCCTTTCCTCACCTCTCTTTCCCCCCACCCCCGCTCCTCTCCTCACTTGGTAGTTTTTCCCTCCCCTCAGTAACTCACTACTCCCCGTGCCGTGTCTTTGCGCCCTCATGATCTCCTCTCATTTCCTTTCCTCTCTTCTTTCCTCATATCTCCTCTCCACCAATCCTCTCTGCTCCTGTCCTTTCCTCAGCTCTACTCTTCTTTTCCACTCCCGTTCTTTTTCGTCTTTCCTCACCCCGTCTCTTGGCACCCTCATCTCCTCGTACCCCCTTACTTTGCCCTCCCCTCGTTCACCCATCCTCTCTCCCACTCGCCTTTCCTCTTCCCGTCTCCCCTGATCACATCTCTGCTTCTTTCCCTCCCCGGCCGTTCTCTCCTGTCTTTCCCTCTGGTCCCCTTCCCTTTCCCCTCTAGGCGCTACACCTCATCTGTGCCCCATCCCATGCCCCCGTGCCCGGTCCTACCAGATAAAGTAGAGCAGGATGAGCAGCTGGACCAGCCTGTAGATGGTGCCAAGGTTGCGGTTCTTCACCACGATCATCTTTGGGGTCTCGTAGTCCCAGAACTGCCAGAAACATTTCAGGCAGGGTCTTTGTAACGCGGCCATCCCCGGACCCATGGTGAACGCAGAGGGCTCCGCTGCTATCGCACTGTCCCGGCCGCTGCGGGAGCAGGAGTCGTACCTCGCCTCGCGCTGCGCTGCTGGAGACGAACTGCGCTAATTGCTAGGGAACTGCTCCGGAAAAAGAGGGGCGGTAGCGACTCGTTTCTGGTACTCCGGCGCCTCCCTGAGGGCTATGGCGGAACAGCACTCTGCAAACTGCTTTACTGAGACGTTTAACGTGTGTTCAAGGTAAAGTATATGAGCCTTGCTTCGACATTTCGTGACGGCTCATTAAACGCCCGTTTCGACGAATTTGTAGCGGGAGCCTTCTCAACAAAGTACACGAGAAACGTGTCCATTGGGTACCGTAATTGTTGGCGTCTTGGCGATGTTTGAGCGTCTCACTACCCCACATAAAGAAGTCAGGTAGCCAGCCAGTGACGGAGCCAGGAGTCCTGTGACATTAAAGACTGGAGGAAAGCGCTCGGGATGAGTGAGAGAAACATGCGCATAGGAGGAACGGGGCAGAGATTTCTGTTAAACAAAATGGTGCATTTGTTGTGTTAACTGCACACTCTGTTTATAGGATAGCGTTTGGAAGTATACATTTAACAGCAGTGTCTGGAATCCAACATATTTTTGAACAAGCATTGGCATCACGATCAGCAGCCTCATCCTCTGGCGGTGGCATGTCCACATTGGGAGCAGCAGTACATTTTGCTGCATGCAAATATTGTGCAACTTGCAACACAGTAGCACAATTCGGCCAACTTTTTCAGGGGCGTACGTCTGTGCCCACCCAGTGCGATCAAGGCAGCGGAAACGCACCTTCAACAGGCCAAAGGTGCGCTCAATGCATATGCGGGTCCTGCTGTGTGAGTGGTTGTATGCTCTCTCTTGCAGTGTTTGGGGATCCCACACAGGGGTCATAAGCCAAGGCAGCTGTGGATATCCGGAGTCACTTGCATGGGGAGAGACACGGCCATTAGACACTGTGTAATGTGGGGGCGGGGAGAGTTTTGCAGTATCATGGAAATGGATATCTTCCTGAGGTATATGCAGCATCATTCCGTGGAATGTGTCTGTCCTATGTCCGTGCATTCAGTGTCAAACGTATGATGCATGATTTTCAATTCACATTCGCACTGTCGCCTACAGGCTGGTGTTACGTGCTGTATCTGCCGGTGACATGTGATGCCGATATGTTGGTAGTCCTGTGTGGGTGTACTGCTCTGGTGCATGGGGCATGCTGGGTCGACTATCTGCAATCTGTGTGTGGCCAGCGTGTGGCCAGCTGTGATAGTGCTGGCTGATTTTACAGTCGGCGGTATTTGCGCCGGCTCGTGATAAGGCGGAGAGATATTGTCAGTGCTAATTCGGTTACCGCCACTTTTAAGGGTTACCACCAAACTTCTGATGAGGCCCACAGTGCTTTAAGTGGCCTGCAAAATCGTGTTGGGGCTCTTAGGGGGTCGGGGCTGAAAAGGGGCATGGCTTGGAAGGGGGTCAGCACCGCAATTAATAGGCAACACATACCTCACCTGAATGATGATTCTGCAAGAGCCATGGTCCAACAGGGAGCATTCAAGTAAGGTAAGTGTTCCTCTTAATGGCAACGCTGCCCCCCTACCAGACACCCATTTTCATTGATCATCACCGTCTCATCTGGAGTGCAAGGGCGATGATCGCTGTATTTCTAATGAAAGGGGTGTCTTGCGTGGGGTCGGCAACACAATGAAAAGGTGAGGGTTTTTTCTAAAGCCTGAAGCTCTCGCTTATACACGAGCGCTTCAGGCATTAGAAAAAAAGCCTTTGCTTCTAGCGGCCTAGTGGATTAGGGTTAGCAGGGGACTTTAGGGAGCCCCGGCAGGGCCCCATCTCAGCCACAATTTTAGGAGCCTACCGGCATCTGCCCCCGGCAAGCCCCAGACCACAGGCGAATAACAATGGTCTGGAGGGTTGCCCACAGGAATGCCAGACGTTAAGATTTATTCTAAACCTTCCAACCATCACCTCTTTTGTTTTGCCAAACACCCAAAATGCCACTTACATTCACTAGGCTTAGGAAAAGATTGATTAAATGACAACCCCATATGCACCTATGTAGACGTAGGCGAAGGTTAAAGTCCTAAGGACACCATGTGCATTTACAAGGTGTAGGAGAAGGCCAGAACACTAAGAACCCCATCTTCATTTAGTAGGCGTAGGAGAAGGCTAAAGTGCAAGTGTATTCTTTAGGCCTAGGACCAGGTGAAAGCACTACAAACCCCTCATGCATTCTGTAGGAGAAGGCACATGCCCTAAGAACCTCACATGCATTTTGTAGGCAAGAGACAAGGCCGCAGCACATTGTGAGGAATCTAGTGAGATCAACACAGAGAGCCTGGTATGGGCCCTTCTCTCATGTGGCCAGGTGAAGACAGTTGCTACCTGATCCTGACTGTGGGGGTGGTACTATGTCGGAGGATCACATGGGGGAAGACTCATGCCATGAGAAATTGGTGACATCTTTCCCTCGGGATTCTCCTGTTCCCCCTGGAGCATCGATGACCCATTATAAAATTAAGCAAATCAATGAAACTGCTGTGCAATCCATTATGGACTTCAAGACCCTTAATGCATGTGGTACTGGGATGAGGAAGAATGACTCAGAGTCAATGAGGATTGAAAGTGACATTGAACATAATGAGCGGTCTAGCTGTTGTAGTGTGAGGCACCTACGCGGGACATTTAAATCCAAGAATAAGATATAGCTGAAAGAAGACGATGAAGGAGTAGCAGAAGCAGCAGAAGTTCAGAATGCAGTGTTTGCCGTGAAAGCAAAAGGAACGCCAGCTGAAGCCGACACAGGACGAGAAGGCGTGCATCATTGCAGGGAGAGGGCAGCAGGAAGCAGTGTTGTTGACGGCTACAGTAAGGGAGCCCAGCCAAATGGGAGATGAGCTCCCAACACAACGTGAGCTGCTCTGATGAAGAAGTGGAAGTAGTGCTCCAACGAACAGCCATGCACGCTGCTGAAGTCAAGTGGGAGCTGGCAGCAGAGGCAGTGAAACACAGAAGGTCCATCGCAGAAGCAGCAGAGATGCCACAGAAGACCAGAGAGCTGGCTAATACTAAAGGTGATCCTGGGGTGCTCCAAGCAGGACATTGGGCCATACCCAATATGTTTGAATACCGAATACTTAAAGTGCAGAGGCAGCAAGGGCGCAACTCACCTTTTATGGGGCACCAATTGCAGGAGACCTGTAACCCTCATTGGCAACAGCGAAGAGGCTGTGAAGAAGAAGGAGAGAAGTGAAAAGGGCACAACTCCCCTTTTATGGGACATTAATTGCGGGAGACCTGTAACCCGCATTATCAACAGCTAAGAAGCTGTGAAGCAGCAGTAAAAAGGTAACTGAGGCACAACTTACCTTCCATGATATGCCAACCTGGGGAAACTTGTCACCCACATTGCCAACAGCCAAGCGGCTATCAAAAAGCAGCAAGGAGGCAAACTGAGTGCAATCCTGCTTCCTTGGGACACCAGCTTGGCGGAACCTGTAAACCACATTGCCACGAACCCACAGACTATAAAAAGAGGTAGCCATTGTTCAATCCTCCTCACAAGGGATACTGGTGGGGAGAACTCTGGAACAATTATTGCCATTGAAATCACTTGTAGTTGTACGAGTTTATGTTCCTGGCGGGAAAGTGAACCAGAAAAGGGACCATTAGTAGTTAGTCCTGGCAGGTGAGTATTCCAGGAAAGAAGAAGATATTTTGAAGAAGTGTTGTGGCAGAAAGGTGAGGTGGAAAGAACTTGTTAACGCTAATTATCATTTTGACATACTGTGGTGCCATCAAAGGTTGTTAGGTAGTTGCTGTTCTATACTGACAAAATCATTCCAATTGAAGAATAACTGCGAGGTGCTAATATTTGGTTTTGAATCCTGAAGAAAACAATTGCTTTGGTTTATGATCTTGTGTTTTGAAAGAGAGACATTTATCTTATCAAGAAGGATACTGTGGAGGATAACAACTGTTTTGATTTTCCAAGATGTGTTTGTGAAAGAGACCTTTACTTTGACAGGTGGAAGGACACAGTGAAGGGAAAATACATTTTGTGTTGAACAGAATAGAACTTTGTTGAATCAGAACTTTATCACAAATACTTCTGCATTGATTCAGGGGAAGAGAGTCCAACCCTGGTCACAATGAGTACTTGTTCATTATATAAATTTGAACTTTCATCCTGTTTGTGTTTGTGGAATTGAACTCAACTCAATATTCCTGGTATCGTTTTGTTGAATGTATTAGTGTGAGGGTCATAGACTTTTTGGACACTAGGTCTTTCTTTAGTTTTAGTTTGTTAGGTAGGGACATACTCGTAAGGATAGGGAAAGATAGGCATTTATCTCACACCTTTTACTTTAATAAATGACAAATATTGAGAAAGATATACCTGTGTGTCCGTCTCACATTTCTGACCCCACACATATGGTGTCAGCAATGGGATCAGATTCAATTGATACATATTGGGGGTACCCTTACATTTGAGAAACTTAGTAAAAGAGCTTCTGATCCTACCATTGCTACCAAACAATCTATATGGTTTGATATATATATAGTAGCAGAGGCGAATTACTTCAACCTGGAGACAGAGAGTTGATATCCACAGACTTGGTTCCTGTTCCCCCCTGGCACTTACATCAGACTTGCCTCTAAGTCAGGCCTGGCCTGGCGCTACGGCCTAGGTGTGTTGGCTGGAATGGTTGACCCCGACTATAGTGAGGATGTCAAAGTACTGATGCAAAATAACGGGAAAAAGACTTACCATTAAAGCAGGGGAGAGAATAGCCAAAGGAATATTAGAAAAGGCTGTTTCCAAAACCCAAAGAAACTGAGAACAGTAATGAAATGGAGAGAGGGTCACAGGGTTTAGGAGAAGCATATCTATAACTTCCTCCTGAACTAGTTATAAAACCTATCCCCACTGTCGATGAATAGGCTGAGATTATGCCAGATTTCGCTTTTGCTCAAAAAAATTATCCCTTGCTAACAGAGCCATTTCTTCAGGGAATGCCAGAAGAGGAAGGAAGGGAAAAGACTGGCCCTTTTATTTTCCTAAAAACTGGACTATTGTATAGGGGAGATGTTGGACTGGAGGGTATCCCTAGGTCGCAGATTATGGTACCTAAAAGCCATAAGAATATTTTTCTAGAGAGTGCTCATTCTCATTTAACAGGAGGACATTTTGGAAGCGCAAAAACTTAGTTGAGTTGGAAAATGTGAACCGATTCTACTGGCAAGGAATGTATGCTGATTTAAACACTTTATCAGTACTTGCGCCTCAGGCCAGAATTCCAGTACTCAGATTCCTCCTCCCATTCCCTTACAGCCCATGTCAATTATAGTGTACTGTAGAGACCCCAGGCCGGTCCATAGTGTCAGGGTTTTGCTCTGCAGTACTTTAAGACGAGATAGCTACACCTTGAGATGGATGGGGTTGCAGGTTTTCTTGCTCCAACACCAATAAATAAGGACAACTGAATGGTTTGGTAAAGGGGAGTCTGTTTAAAGACAAGTACAAAAAAAAGGGGAAACATGGAAATCAACAGTGATGCGATAGCTCGTCTCGCTTCAACTCCCAAAAACTTTATACAAACAATAACATTTATACTCAATACTCATCACAATCTGACGTGTAACACTCAAAAGTTAACATGCAATTCTTTTGGTTGGAAAAATGTAACTTTAATATAGGTGCTATATCTGGATATGGTAACGGAGTGCGGGGATTGGATAAACACTATCAGGCGGGCGTCTAAGCCCTTCCCTACGGTAGACGTCACTAAAAGTACAACGTCCCATTGTTTCTACTAACTATAGGACCCTAGATTATTTGGTCCATTGTGATTGGGTTGGCATCAACCCCGTGCATAAAGCTCTACTTTACTTAGCAGCAAGCAGAATGGTCAGCCAGGTGCAGGATGCCCCAAGATTCACCCGGCCTCCCTTCCATCAATTATTACATTAGTGACTATGTGTCAATTAGTTGGCTGTGGTCAGCCTCGAAACTGTATCTTCTTGTCAGGAAAAGTTATGATATCTCTGTGTGGGTGACAGCCAGGCATAGGTGTGAATCCGTGCCTCTTCTTGCTCGGATGGACACATGCTGATCACACCGCGAATCTGCCTAGTTTTCCTTCTATTTGCACATTTAATTCTTATTCGGCTTGCCACCTGCCCGGGCCTCCTTATCTCGGCCTTCCTGAGATAGGCTGTTCTGTTCTTAAGTTTCAATTCCGTGAAGCTACTGTTCGCTCCTTCTATTGGTCTGACCTTGGCTCTTCCTGGCTCACATTGCCTCTGCTGAGTTTTGATTCAGCCATCTCTTCTCATTTTAGCTGGAATACAAATCCTGTCCTGTTTGACCTCTAGTAACCTGAGTTAATTCTGCTTTTGTGTAAAGTGGACTTGCACTTATATAACATGCTTCGTTTTGAGGTAGATTGTGTATAATGGTGCTTGCCGCTCTATTCTTCTACTTAGCATAGCAAGCCACACTGTTTTCTTAGCTTTCTTGCAGTTACAAGCATATTTATAGGCATTAGCGGGTTGAATATCTTCATCCTGCTTACAGTTTAAGTTCCTTTGTCTTTCATCAATGTTCTCTTCTTTCAGTTTCGCGATATCTTTATGTATGCCATTTCGTCTCTTTGTGTCATCCTTGGGTCGTCATATCTTCTATGGGTGCGTCAGTTCAGGCCCTCGTGACATCACCATTCGTCTTCCATGAAGGACTTTTTGGTTTCTTCCTGGACAGTACTTAAGAGATCTTCATTTTGTTTCATTTGCTGGTAGCATTTTCTCAATGGATACCTTACTGTCCATGGTTGTCTGATTATCGGTGCTTCAATAGGTATTATTCTTCTGATAGGCACTGGGCAGAGCCCTACTGTGGCTCTCTGCTGGTTTATTGGCTCATCATACGTCACATATCTCAGTGTGAACGTTCCAGGTACTTCAAAATGGGCGACTGGAGTGCAGGCCTCGCTCGGGACCTCCTCTACACTAGATGTACCTTTTTCTCATATAGGGATGGATATAGTGGGCCCTCTAGGAACCGCAAAACTAGGGAATTGATATATACTGGGGATCCTAGATTATGCCACCTGCTATCCTGAGGCTTTTCCTTTATGGAATAATACCTCAGAACAGATCTAGAAACATCTACTTCCCTTCTTCTCTAGAATTGGATTTCTAAGAGAGATTTTGACAGATCAGGGATTCACGTTTATGAGTAAACTGATGACAGAGGTTAAGGAGATCCTCCAGATTAAAACTTTATGTACCTCCATTTACCATCACCAAACTGGTGGTTGGTGGAAAGAATTAATCAAACCTTAAAATGCATCTTAAAGAAATCAGAAGAAGCAGATGGGAAAAATCGGGACATTATGAGACCATAGGCCCTATTAGCCTTTAGGAAAACACCTCAGTCTTCTCCTGGATTCTCCCCATTTGAGCTGCTTTTGTATGGGAGAGACCACAGGATGTACTGAATTTGTTATGGGAAAACTGGTAAGAGAGAGAGGGCTACCCTGCCCTTCTCTCAAACCGCTCAACGGTTGAAGGAACATATGGCAGTGGTTTGAGCTATAGTACAGACTAATATGGGAAAAACCCAAGAACATCAGAAAGAATGCTATGACAAGAAAGCAGTGAGAAGATCCTTTTCTGTGGGTTAAAAAGTATTGGTTTTACTCCCTTTCTCTAAAAACAAAATGCTCTCCAGGTGGCATGAGCCTTATGAGGACATAGAGCAAACAGGACCTTCTAATTATCAAGTCTCACAACCTGATCAAAAGATTAAAACTCACATATATCATATTAATCTTTGTAAAGAATGGAAAGAGAACCATATTCAAGACACTTCAATAATGTTAACCAGTCTATTGACTGATGCAAATTACACTAACGAGCTAATCTCTCGAGATCTGGCACAAAATCAAAAACAGGATTTAATGGACCTCCTACAACAAATCCCTGACGTTTTAGAACCAAACTGGGCAGAGTTAAAGGAGTGTACCATTATATTCATACTCCTCCAGGAAAGGTTGTGCATTTAAAGTTGTACCAAATCCCTGAGAGTAGGAAGACAATTATTCAAGAAGAGTTAGAAGCCATGTTGAACTTTTATTGAGCCATCACAAAGCCCATGGTCCTCCCCTATTGTGTTAGTCGCCAAACCGGACAAAAGATGGAGATTCTGTATCGACTTTAGAAAGATTAATGAAGCATCACAATTCGATAGCTACCCCATGCTGGTATAGATGATCTTATTGACAGGTCGGGAGATGCAGTGTATCTTTCTACAATTGATTTGACCAAAGGGTATTGACAAGATCCAGTCAATCCAGCAGATAAACCAAAAATGGTCTTTTCCACGCCTATGGGTATATTTTAGTTCAAGGGTTTACTCTTTGATTTACAAAGGGCTCAGGCCACCTTCCAAAGACTGATGGCTCAAGTACTTTGACCATATGCTTCTTTTTGTGGGGCTTATATCGATGATATTATCATCCAGAGTAAATCATGCCCGGAACATATGTCCCATTTATATAGGGTAACTCCAGCACTAAGGAAAATAAAATCAGAATCACAGTTAATCCAAAGAAGTGTCATCTAGCTAGGTCCACAGTGGAATACCTAGACTTCTTTGTAGGGAATGGGTTGGTCCAATCCCAAACTGAAAAGGTTAGGGTTGGTCCAATCCCAAACTGAAAAGGTTAGAGCTGTTGACAAACCCAAGCCCCTAAAGCAAGAAAGAACTAAGGGCCGTTCTGGGCTTAGTTGGCTATTACACGCGATTAATTCCTAACTTTGCATCCATCACGTCCATTCAGACAAACTTAGGAATGCAGAACCCCAGAACTTAAGTGGCGCCCTGAGTATCAAGTGTGTTTTGATAAACTGAAACATATTCAATGTAGTGAACCCGTCTTGAAGATGGCGGACTTCAACAAAGAATTTATTTTACAGACGGATGCATCACATACTGGTCTAGGGGCCATTCTCTCACAATGCCATAGTGGTATCAAACATCCTATCCTCTATATTAGTAGGAAGCTATTTCCTCGAGGGAAAAATGATGTGACTCTTGAACTTGAAGCCTTTGCTATTTAGTGGGCTGTGACATTTTTAAAATACTATCTAACGGGTAGGAAGTTCTGACTTGTTACAGACAGTGGAGTAACTTTGCTGAAAATGTTGGGGGGGACATGACATCTGAAGAAAAGGTGCCCCAGCCAAATGAATGGGGACAGAATGGAGTGCAATGAAAGTTGGGGGGACAAACACTGCTGCCCCCCCCCCTAAAATTACGCCCATGGTTACACATCACGCCTTTCCGAAATGGCTAAGCCTTCAAAAAGGGCAATAACGCCAGAGTCATGCGCTGGTTTTTGGATTTACAGTCGTAGTGCTTTTTTGTTAAACATTGGAAAGGAAAAGAACAAGGGAATGTAGATTTCCTTTCTCGATTCCCAATAAACTCTGTGAAAAGCAGTGACATTAGGGGAAGGGTCTGTGATGAATCTAAACCTAAATCTAAGATGGGAGCAAACTACAACCATCAAATAATAATAAGGCAGTCCTAGTGGTGTCTTGTCAAATAAAAAGGGCCTATACTAAAAAACCTATTGCCAATCGTTAAAGCTAAATTACAAAATAGTGTGGGATAATGTTCACCAGAAAAGAAAGAAGTGTTCATAAAATGATAAATCAGGAGGGTATAACTGGGGTCTCACTTCCCCAAGTTTTTTACCACGAGACAAGGCAGGTCTCTCGATCACAGCACACTCCTGTGCTTCTCCAGCACAAGTTTACCGTTCGTTTCCAAAACATCAGGGCCTTCTGTGGCCAAGTCTCTTTTACACCAAGTCTTTTGCCTCAGAGGGCCTGGTGTGCTATAAACAACAAAAGTTCCTTTCAGTAATCTTCCCGTTGGGTGATTCCCCTTCACACATGGATCCCCGTCAACCGTGCTCTGATCCTTTTGTCACGCTGACCTCCCTCAGTCGGGTTCACTACAGCCTTTCATTAAAGATATCAGCAACTTGTAACATTCAAGACTCTCAATGTCATTTTAAACAATCGTTCATTGTGGAAATCCCTGAGCCAGGTTCACACTTGTCGACACAATGTTTAAGGGGTGTAACGTTTTGCTCTAATTCGCGGTCATCCCTCAGATGGGTTCACATTTGCCAGCTTAATAGAGTTCACTTGGTTGTAGAACCTTGTGGGATTCACTTCCCTTAGCTTTTCCCAGCCTCCGGTCAGGCATTCTCTTAGCCCCCAGTCAGGCTTCACCTTAGCCCCCAGTCAGGCTTCACATTCACCATTCACACAGTATTTCCCTCAGCAGGGCGCAAACGCCTGTTTCACAATGTCCAAATTTTGGAAATGGGTAAAGGACTTTTGATTGTACAAGGGATTTTGGCTCCACCGTTGTATGACCACCTTAACTCTCTATGCCGGCCTTTCCTATGGCCTCTTGGTTCTATAATGTTCACAAGGGGACCAGCCAAAGTATTTCGAATGGATGCCCACGTGGCACTGGACCACTCTGCAGCTGGTCTTTCTCTGGGCTTTAAAAGTTCATTAGCACACAAGTTCTTTGTTCATAACATGTTGCCGTTTCCAACCTTTGCTCAACACTGTCCGGTTTACTATCGGTTCTCCCTGTGACTCACCGGCTGGGCTGAACTCCTTGTTGTTTCTTGTCTCTGGAGTCAAGGACGGTACCATGGTAGAAAGCGTGTCTCCCTGCCTCGGTTATCAGTGCAGGAGGGTCCCATGCACTGTTGACATCTGTTACACCACATGTTAGCTGTAGTTCCCCGTCTTATGATTCCTTTCATGGAGGCTTTGCAGGTTTGGGTCAAAAAGGGCAAGGGCACTTCCCTCCTTGTTGTCCTTTCCAGTCTCGCCTCCTGCCTTCTCCATTTGAACTGCTGACCTGGAATGCTTGCTCGGGTGTTTGTCCTTGTTCAAAGTGTGCTCTCATGCCCTGCCTTTTATTCCTGTGGGGAAGGAAAAGGGCTGTCAGTTGTGTGTAGTTATTGTCAATTGCCTGACTCTGCCTGACCCTTGTGTTGGGGAATGTCAGGTAAACGGCTCTGGTGTTAGTCTGGTGTCTTTCACAGTGTAAGAAAGTGTTTGTGTCAGAGGGGGGTTCCAGGGGGGGGGTAAAGCTTCTAAATACAGAAAAGGTGTTATAAGGAAGGGGGAACCGTGTCTCACCCGTCGGTGTTCCCAGGTCCACTCCCTGAAGACCCCCCCATCCAGGTGATCCTCCCCCACTGGTCCACCCCCAGGAACTGGATCCAATAGTGATGGCCGTGTTCTGGCCGCCTGGATGACAGATCTCCGGGGACTAGAGGCTAAGACAACTTCAGGTTTCTCACAACCCAGTATGGGCCTCCTCTCATGTGGCTAGGAGAAGGCAGCCGCTACCTGATCCTGACCCTCGGGGTAGCACTATGTGGGAGGTTCACATGGGGGAAGACTCATGCTGGGAGAAATTGATCACTTCTTCCACTCAGGATTCTCCTGTTCCCCCTGGAGCATTGATGGCCTATTGTAAAATTGAGCAAATAGATGAAACTGCTTTGCCATCCATTATGGACGTCAAGGTCCATAATGCCTGTGGTACTGGGATGAGGAAGAAGGACTCAGAGTCAATGAGGATCATAGGTGCCTTTGAACATAATTAGCTGTATAGTTGTTGTAGTGTGAGGCACCTGAACAGGATATTTAAATCCAAGAATAAGATACAGCTGAGAGAAGACACTGAAGGAGTAGCAGAAGCAGCAGCAGTTCAGAATGTGGGGTTTGCTGTGAAAGCAGAAGGAACGCCAGCTGATGCCGATGCGGGACAAGAAGATATGCAGCACTGCAGACAGAGCACAGCAGGAAGCAGGGTAAGATTGGCCCCTCTGCCTCTCGGCCCGTGGCTGTACCAAAAGCGTCCCTGGGGAGTGGGGGCTGGTTTCTGCCCACTCCCGGGCCTGTTTGGGAAAAAATAAATGTTGTAAAAAAAAAAATTGAAAAAAACAAAAAGAAACCACCTGCAACGGCATCATTCTTCAAAGCAAGGTGGCACATGTTACCTTGCTTTGATGATTGATTTGCATGCATGATGTGTGCATCATAAATTATGATGCATGCATCATTCACATGCTACTGCAGCATGCAAAGTTGAGGGGCTGGGGCTGCCGGCTGTCACTGTGCCTCCACTCCAGGGGCCACAGTGCCCCCTGGAGTGACTGTGCTGTTGTATTAGTGATAACTATGTATTAGTGATATTAGTGATAAACAACCAATTTTAGAGTAGAATAAGCATCCATTTCAGACTATGTATTTTGCGTTTCGCAAGTTGCAGTAATAGCATGTTTTGTTTCTGCCGGTCATCACAAGACATTCCATCTCCGTGTCCTTGGTCACTTGACAAAATACTTGTGCCTAAAAGCTTCTGTACAGTGTAGAAATATTTGACTATAGCACATCAAGTGGCCATTGACTTCATTGTGCCAAAATGAATGCTTTGTTGTAATGTGTCTATCTTTCCCATCTCCGTGGCATGCTGTTCAGGATGTTTGTTTGCATGTATGAGGTAACGAGTGCTCAGAGTGTGGGATGTCATGTGAGTGCGCTGCTTTCCCTATTTTGCCAACCTCTGAAGCCTGAAAGTAGATGGATGCAGGCTTTATATGCGGCCAACTTTGCCCCAGACCTGCAGATGAACTTAACTGGTCTGCTGTTAAATCTCAGTTATCAGTTTAATGGTATCCACTACAGAATAATTGTTCATTTTACTATAGCCTATATAATAGCTCAGTGGGTTGAGCGCTCGCTGCTGCGATGTGTGTGTGATCTGCATGTTCGATTCCCAGCAAGGCCATCTCAGCCTTTCATCGTTCTTAGGTCAATAAATGAGTACCAACACAGGTTGGGTGATATTGTATGCATATTTGTTCTATAAAAAAAAGCTTACGCGTAAGTGCTAAACAATAACATATTATCATTTGGCCTTGGACGTCTGCTTGGATTCACAGTAATTTAACAATATCGATCTATATAGACAGGTATAAATGATACACATGGTGATCCATTCTTGTATGAAATGTATATCACATTAGTGAAATCATAATCATATTTTTCATAGTGTACTTAGGAACAATGCTATTTGATGCCAGTTCCTGTTTTGTCAAGGAGTGAAAGGTCGTGTTTCATCGCTTGCCGGGATGTCACTTTAGGGTGGGCTCAAATGACATCACTTCAAGGTCAAGGGATGTGAGGCGAGGGGTGGGCCACTTTTTTGAGGCAAGGGGTGGGCCACTTTTTTTGGGGTGTCCGGGCCTATTTTTTGTCCCAGTCCGACCCTGACAGGAAGTGGCATTGTTGACGGCTACAAGAGGGGAAGACCAGCCGCATGGAAGACAAGCTCCCAAGACAGCGTGAGCTACTCCAGTGAAGAAGTGGAACCAGAGACCCTACAGAGCTGTCAGAGCTCCAATGAACAGCCGTGCAGACCACTGAAGTCAAGCGGGAGCTGGCAGCAGAGTCAGTGGAACACAGAAGGTCTGTCGCAGAAGCAGCGGAGAGGCCACAGACGACCAGTCAGTTAGACTGCACCCAAGTTTGAATACCGAATACCTAATGTGCAGAGGCAGCGAGGGCGCAGCTCCGCTTTAATGACACACCAATTGGGGGAGACCTGTTACCCACATTGCCAACAGCCAAGAAGCTGTGAAGAAGTAACAGAGAAGCAAAAGGGTGCAACACCCCTTTTATGGGACATCAATTGGGGGAGATCTTTAACCCACATTATCAACAGCCAAGAGGCTGTGAAGTAGCAGTATAGAGGCAACTGAGGCACAACTTCCCTTCTATGAGAAACCAACCTCGGAAAACGTGTCACCCACATTGCCAACAGCCAGGGGCTATCAAAAAGCAGCAAGCAAGCAACCTGGGCGCATTCCTCCTTCCTTAGGACACCAGTTTGGGGGGAACCTGTAACCCACATTGCCACAAACCCACAGACTATAAAAAGAAGCAGCCATTGCTCAGCCCTACTCACAAGGGACACTGGTGGGGAGACCTCTGGAACACATTTTGCCACTGAAGTCATTTATAGTTGTAGGAGTTTATCTTCATGGCAGGCGAGTGAACCAGGAAAGGGACCGTTAGTAGTTAGTCCTGGCAGCCGAGTATACCAGGAAATTAGAAGATATTTTGAAGAAGTGTTGTTTTGACAGAACAGTGTGGTGGAAAGAACTTGTTAATGCGAATTATCATTTTGACAAAATGTAGTATCATCAAAGGTTCCTGTGCTATCCTGACAAAAGTATTCCAATTGAAGAATGATTGTGATGTGCTAAAACTTGGTTTTGAATCCTGAAGAAAACAATTGCTTTGGTTTATGAACTTGTGTTTTAAAAGAGAGACATACACCTTATCAAGACGGATACTGTGGGGGTTAACAACTGTTTTGATTTTCAGGGAAGTATGTGTGAAAGAGACATTTACTTTGCCAAGTGGAAGGACGCAGTGGAAGGAAAGGCCATTTTTTAACTGAATAGAATTTTGTTTCATCAGAACTTTATCACAAATACTTCTGCATTGATCCAGGGGAAGGGAGTCCAACCCTAGTCACAAGGAGTACCTGTTAATGATATAAGTTTGAACTTTCATCCTGTTTGTGGAATTAAATTCAGCCAAATATTCCCTGTATAATTTTGATGTATGTATTAGTGTGAGGAGCAGAGACTTTTTGGAAACTAGAGGCCTCATTACAGGTCCGGCAGTTACCCTGCCAGTGCTACCGGCGGGTTGCCACCGGACCTGTGCACATGTGCTGGTGCCTGACTTCCCGGTGCCACCGGCTCATTACCAGTCCGGCGGCCGGGAAGTCAGGCGGCGGTAAATTTGTAAATCCCCATTCCCATAGAGTCCATAGAATATCCTTTCTATTGTCTGACGATTTTTAACTTAACACATAGTTCACATTTTTTACATTCGGTTTCTTTGGAACTTTCAGATTAAAAATTGGAAGGAGTACTGTGGGGAACGTTTTTCACAGTTTTCAAAAACCTTTATTGCGAATAGTATGGGAGTTCCATGGGAACTATAAGGTAAATGAACTTCACCTACTCCTTACTATTTTTGATTAATATCATTGAGCCATGATTACTGCTGGAGAGATTATGGTTCGGGAAGGTATCTCGCGTTCAAACCAAGCTAGGTTTGAGCGTTTCCTGAACCATAATCTCTCTGTTTACTAGTTACAAACTTTGTGGGAAGTTTGAGGGAATGGTATCACTCGCTGCCAACCTCCTATAACTTAATAACCAAGAGTGGAAACTAGCACACATAATTTAGAGCGATCCCACAATCCTGATCAATGATTACTGATGGTATTCCATCTCTTTTGTGAATTTGCAGATGTAATTTGTATTTTGCTCCTAAAGAAGGGACGGTTCATTCCCAAACACGTTGAGATTGTTCCTACTGTTTTTTTTTCAATATGTTTTATTAAGTTTTGAATGCATCACAAAGGGACATCACCAGAGAGGATCGCTCCACCACATGGTTAAGTATAGTATATTTACAGAGAAGACAAGTTATTATCACAAGGCCTAAAACGTGTCCACAATTGCCCTGTACGTCTATCTATTGTTAGGCCACTGAAGTTTCCCCACATCTCCTCGGTGTTCAGAGTCCCGTTTTCTGTTATAACAGAGAAAATAGAGAACATTTTCCAAATTGGGCTTTAATAGCCTGTCAACCAATGCAACAACACCCAGAGCATCCCCGTTCGTAAACAAAGCCCCTCTGAACATCCCACTCCCCACATACCCGCCCCATCCCCCACCCATGCATCAGTGTTTAATAAACATCAACAGATTCGTGCAAGATATATCCGCCCCCTCCCGACAGGAGGGTATCCAGGCCCTCAAAAGCACTTTTGTGGCTGATCCCCCATTCACACTCCCTTTCCACAGTCCCCATAACCAAGTGATCCAGCCCCACCACTTCCTTTCCCATCAATCCCCTCGGCTTCACTGCACCTAAAATCCCACACCTCAGCATTTCTCACCGACCAGACCTCTCAAAAAAGGGCACCCAAACACCTTCGATATTGGTCCGGGATTCATCCAAGAGGTGTGTCAAAAAATTCCATGTCATGGCTGACCCTGACCTTTGTCACCCATTCTTTCTTCTGCTGGGAGATGTGCAGTCTTCCATCCCTGGGCTAGACAGCACCTGGCAACTACCAGCATCACAATGTATCATATGTCCATCCTCCACTTCCTCTTCCTCATCTAGCCACACCCCGAAAAGGAGATGGCATTGCGATAGCATTCTGCTGATCCCATCCACCGCCTTAATCCATGATAAAACCTCCCTCCAGTAGGCTTACACTTTGGGGCATCCCCAACACATGTGAATGTAATCACCCTTCACCCGATGGCACTTCCAGCAGCGTGGGTCATATTTCTTGCACATTTTAGCTTACACTGCGGGTGGATAATGCCACCTGTGCAGCAATTTCAGTGCCTGGTGCCTATACTGTAGGGACATCGTCGAGTATGAGACTCACCTGCACATTAGTGCCCATAGGGCATCGTCAATGTCCCTCCCCATATCCCACCCCAAGCTGATCCTGGCCGGGAGTGGCTCCCTAGGCCCCAACAGTATTGTCCTATACAATCGAGCTATGAGCCCGCGGGAGCCCGCACTTGAGATTAAGATGCGCTCAAAGTCTGTCAACCCCCTTCGCAAGTTCTCTCCCCATTGGGTCCCCGCTAGGGCACCCTTTAAATGTAAATAATAGAACACCGACAGCCTCCCCACTCGCAGGTACTCCTTTAGCTTGTCCAGTGAGATGAATATTTCCCCCTCCCACAGCTGCCCAGCCCTGCTAAGCCCTGCCTTGTACCACAGCTGGGAT
Organism: Ambystoma mexicanum; assembly: GCF_040938575.1. NCBI lineage: Eukaryota > Metazoa > Chordata > Amphibia > Caudata > Ambystomatidae > Ambystoma > Ambystoma mexicanum. The sequence continues at coordinate 1,306,285,609 of NC_090932.1, forward strand.
GCCGGTGGTTTTTCAATCGCATCTCCCAAGGGCGGAGCCCAAATGCAGCTCAAGTCCAACGGCCACGTAGATAGCCACCTATTCACCCCCTCATCCTTCCATAGGGACCTCAGGACTTCCAGAACTGGATGAAACAGTACCCTCCACGGGATACGCCCCCTGGGTACCCACAGTCACTCCTCAAGGGAGACCAGGGCTAGGATCTCGTTATCCAGCGCCACCCATTGCTTATCTGAGTGTGGGTCAAGATGGTCTATCATAATGCGAAGCTGGGATGCCCTGTAGTATTCTACAAGGTCTGGGAAGCTCAATCCTCCCTCCTCCTTCGGCAAAACCAAAGTCCCATAAGAAATCCAATGTTTGGTGCCAACCCACAAAAACCGCAATAGCGCTGCCCTAACTTCCTCACAAAACGACTGTGGGATTACCACTGGGAGCATCTGAAACAAAAATAGGCATTTAGGCAACACCACCATTTTAATACAATTTAGGCACGCCATGAATGAAAGTCGCAGCCGTGCCCACCTTTCCTTGTCCTTCCGCACTTCAGCCCATAGTGGCTGATAGTTCTTCCCAAAGAAATCCCCATAATTCCGTGGCACCTGTATTCCCAGATATAGGAAGGAGTCCCCCTGCTCCTGGAATGGTAACCCCTTAATGTACCCCTTATCTGCCGCTGCCAGCCCCCCCCCACCACGTAGGCTACAGATTTCTCCAGGTTAACCTTGAAGCCTGATAGAGCCCCATATTGCCCCAGACTTTCCAACAGATGAGGCACTGAAAGCACCGGCCTCATTCCTACTGTTATTTAAGAATAAAACCTCTGGATGTTGAAGTATATTTGATAACATCAGACAAACAATAGTATACTACACTTAACTCCTTGGCGTTTAGCCTTTAGCAGAGTGCAGGGTACGGGAGTGCCCCCAAGTTGGGACACTCTTGTTGTATATTGACACAATCTATGTGCCGGGATTGTTTATTTCTCCTCTGCACCTTATGTTTCTTTATTAACTTCTGCGTAATTATTAATTTCTATAAGATCAAGTCTTTTCTTTAGAAATAGGTGTTAAGTGTACACATTGCTTTTTGTTTTTACATCTATCTATTCTTATTGATTTTTACTACTACATCTACCTATTATATTATGTTTTAAATACATGAAATAGATTTAGCTGAATCAGGAACTTACCCTCCAATTAAGTATTGTAATAGCTTACTAATATATCACACTCAAACCATTTACATTACATTGCATATTTTAATTTTAATTGTATAAGTTGATAAGTACTACAAATGAATGCTCCGCATGTAATCAATATGTATATAACTGTATTTTTCCATGTCATGTTTCTATTAATGCTTAGTCTAATAAATTAAAATATGTATCAAAAGATGTCGACAAAAATGTTCTAACCATTATAATCAGTAATGTCATATGATGTATTTATTGATCTCAGTAATGATGCCACGTATGATGTCATTAGGGACACCATCAGTGATGCCATGGATGATGTCATCAGTGGGGTCATATGCTGTGCAACAAGGGGTGCAAAGGTAAGGTGAGATTACTTGACATGCAATTGCTGAATTTCAGCGGTTTTGTTGCATTACATCTGATTACCTTAACTCTTTCTTAACCAAGATCTTGTCACTGAATGTGTAGATATATATATATTGTAAGAGTGCCGAGGAAGGAGTCTGACACAAAGGTGGCATGGTGGTTGCCAAATACTTTCATTCTTTGTAAAAAGAAAGAGATAGGCCTATCTCTCCCTGTTTCTATGAGGAGTTTCCCTGCCTCAACTAAAAACTAAAAAAGATATGTCAGAATGTGTGTTCAACGGATGTGTCCACGGTCCTGGGTCAAAATCCCTAGTTCTGTCCCTCACACTTATAACTAAAGTAGATAAGGCTACACTGTTTGTTGCCCAGGAGAATGGCTCCCTTCTCCTGGGTTTGTGATCACAGTTCACTTTGGGAATTTCAATAGTTCTCACCAGGAGGAATGACTCCCTTCCCCTTGTTAGTGTATTTTTACCACAGCAAAGTTCAAACAATTTTCACCCGGGGGACTGACTCCCTTCCCCTGGTTGAAAGTTCGCTCAATCAAAAAAACAAGCCTAACAATCCTTCTTCTCTTGGGTTGTTGATGTATCAGGGGGGATGCCTCTCTTCCCCTGCTTGAATAGTTCTTTTTAATCTTTTTAGTCAAAGGCCAGAGGGAATGACTCCCTTCTCCTGGTTGGAAGCGTGTTCCTACTTTCACCAATTGATATCAGGAGGATGACTCCCTTCTCCTGATGCTTCTCATTACAATGTGCCAATCTCACTAGACCCAGGGGGAATGACTCCCTTCCCCTAGGCACTCCAGTGTGTCCTCTGTTCAATACCATATAAGGTTCCAACTGTGATTCCTTGAGTCAGCAGACCTGGTTCACTAACCTGCCAAGTACTGGCACGAGGAAGATGACTCCCGTTTCTCTCTGGACTTGGGTCCTCGACCCGGGTTTCTCTTCTTGTACTCGGCCTACTTGGTTCACAACCCAGCCAAGTACTGCCACGAGGAAAGTGACTCGTAATATTCTGTGGGTTAGGGTTACTGCATTCACTGACGCAAAGGAAAGGAGCTTTCAGGTAGGTCTGATGCACATAAGAGCCAATCCTGGTGTCACAACTATTAAGGCAAGGGAGAGTCTTTAATGCCTGCCTCCCTTCTAACCCCAGACCTGCGGGTCTCCTGTACCTCCCTTTACCTTCATAGGGATGTCGGTACATCACTGGGGCTTCCAATGACAAAGGTTTGTCTCCCTGCTGCTTGAAGCCTATCTCTGCGTCTGCGACAACAGTGTGGTTTCCCGCTGCAGAGCTCAGCTTCTCGATGGTTCTCTCTGCGTCTGCCACGACAGTGTGGTTTCCCTCTCTGCAGCTCGGCTTCGTTGGGTTTCCCTCCATGTCTGCTGCATAGGCGCGGTACTTCATTGCGCAGTTGAGCATCCTGCTGGCCTTCAGGACCGCTCCTGCGGTGACCAAGAAGAAAGGCTGCAGCAGCTCTGCAGCTTCCTTCCTACTCCTCCTTCTCTGGTCCCCCAAGCGGCTTTGAAACTCCTAGTGATTGGCAAAGAAATAGAAATTCTTGAACCATCTCTGTAATCCGTGGTGTTCTTCAGGCCATCTGTGACACATGGTGTCATTGTGGGATTGATCATACCCCGATATAGAGGTTGCAGTTGGTCAAGATAAATGTTGCTTATAGTCTAAGTGACTAAGGCTTGAACAATCACTGAAATCCTTGGTGTTCTTGTGACATGGTATAGTTGGAAATAATGTATACAGGTATTTTAAGTTTTGTTCGGTAATATAATGCTATATTCCTATTATGAATACAATATATTGGAAGTGATATTTGTAAAATATTAAAAAGAGACAGTTTACAAAGTTAGTACAATAAAACAATCTCCTGTATTATAGCTTTTTTGCCGACAGTACACACCATGTGTCTCTCGAAATGCCCTTCATTCTTTCAATGGGTTGAGGCCAGTTTACAACCAGTGATCTGATTCTTCTGTGAGTCCCAGGGCATTGTTTAATTTAGATGCAAACAGAGGGAAGTGGTGAGGGGTTGTGAGAGGTGGAGGAAGAGAGAAGAAGAGAGAGGGATAAAAAGAGAGGCATACACAGGAGAGAGGGAGCAATAGAGACACACAAACACAAACACAGACCTTAGAGTGAGAGAGGGACAAAGAATGAGAGACAGAGTGAGAAACAGGGGAAGGAGAGACAGGGAGTGGGCAAGAGTTAGTGAGATATGGAGAGGGAGAGAGCGTAGATTGGAATACATTGGGCAAATGGAACTGGCAATGAAACTGGCAGGAGCCCTACCCTCCACATCGACGCGGAGGACCACAACCTCCGCCAGGATGATCCTCTTACTGCAGGGTAAGATCACTACAGTCTAGTGCGCCTGCTTTTTACAAGCCACATCCTTGTGATTTGGATCCATGTGCTTTCATGTGAATTTATTTACCACGGAAAGCAGTTCCATATACATCTGTGTTTTTATTTACACATTTAAAAATCTAAAATGGCCGTCGCATTGATGCATTCACTGGCTGCCTTGCAACCAGTCCAGCCGAGCCACGCACTCCGATTGGTGCGAGCCCTCTACTTCCTGCAAGCACCGGAGCCGGATGGCATCAGCCGGCCCTTCCTCCTTAGGACACCCTCTTAAGGGCTGATACCTGTCTGTGCCTGTCCGTGCCAGAACAGGCCTCAGATCTATACTACGCAATTGACTGCTCTTAATCTCCATATCCAGCTCAGAGAAAAGCAAACTCCTCCCTTCACACCTCCTTCAACCTGTGACGGAATTTGGTCGCTACTGTCTAACTCTGATCTCATCATTGTCTACGAACGTTATCCTCTACTAACTGCTGATGACAACTACTGCCATACCCTCTACAGCACATTGCCACATCTGTAGCCCAAGTGTTTTCCTCAGCAATATCACGTGTAAACTACACACCGACATAATCGAAATGCATGCACTCGAATAGCACACCTAACGTGGCCCCCACCTCTGACTGCAATCTCTAATGCACTCGGCTGCCTCCCCCTGAATGTGTTAATATGCTTTCTATCATGCTTGTTGCTAGCCATGCGCCATAGACAAAACTGCCTTACTGCCACTACTGCCAATGTGCCGGTTAAACATCTTGTCCATCTACGCCGCCTAGCGAATTGATTAGCCCACAGATATTAAATGTATTATCAACTCCGCCTCTGAGCGATCACTGCACCTCTGCTGCACCCTGTGCCATGCCCAACACTCGATCTGTTTTGCCTGGATTGCGATTCCTGTCTTTTAATGTATACTATTTCATCCATTGTTGCTTGCCGCTTTTCCTGCCTGCTTTTAGATGCCCCTACCCACTGCCACTCACCAACTCACATTTAGTCTCACAACATCATATTCTGCTTGGTCTTTGATCCAGGCCGTGCTCACTGTTTGATATGCTCCCTAATGCATGCATAATCAAGTGCCCATAGCACCTATGCCTACCTTACGTTGACTATGAACTGCATGCCCCTTGTGGCCCTGTGGAATTGTGTTACTGCCTGCCCCTAGCGGCCCTGATCTATTGTGTTACTGCCTGCCCCTAGCAGCTCTGATCTATTGTGTTACTACCTGCCCCTAGCGGCTCTGATCTATTGTGTTACTACCTGCCCCTAGTGGCCCTGTGCAATTGTGAAGAAGTAACAGAGAAGCAAAAGGGTGCAACACCCCTTTTATGGGACATCAATTGGGGGAGATCTTTAACCCACATTATCAACAGCCAAGAGGCTGTGAAGTAGCAGTATAGAGGCAACTGAGGCACAACTTCCCTTCTATGAGAAACCAACCTGGGAAAACGTGTCACCCACATTGCCAACAGCCAGGGGCTATCAAAAAGCAGCAAGCAAGCAACCTGGGCGCATTCCTCCTTCCTTAGGACACCAGTTTGGGGGGAACCTGTAACCCACATTGCCACAAACCCACAGACTATAAAAAGAAGCAGCCATTGCTCAGCCCTACTCACAAGGGACACTGGTGGGGAGACCTCTGGAACACATTTTGCCACTGAAGTCATTTATAGTTGTAGGAGTTTATCTTCGTGGCAGGCGAGTGAACCAGGAAAGGGACGGTTAGTAGTTAGTCCTGGCAGCCGAGTATACCAGGAAATTAGAAGATATTTTGAAGAAGTGTTGTTTTGACAGAACAGTGTGGTGGAAAGAACTTGTTAATGCGAATTATCATTTTGACAAAATGTAGTATCATCAAAGGTAGTTCCTGTGCTATCCTGACAAAAGTATTCCAATTGAAGAATGATTGTGATGTGCTAAAACTTGGTTTTGAATCCTGAAGAAAACAATTGCTTTGGTTTATGAACTTGTGTTTTAAAAGAGAGACATACACCTTATCAAGACGGATACTGTGGGGGTTAACAACTGTTTTGATTTTCAGGGAAGTATGTGTGAAAGAGACATTTACTTTGCCAAGTGGAAGGACGCAGTGGAAGGAAAGGACATTTTTTAACTGAATAGAATTTTGTTTAATCAGAACTTTATCACAAATACTTCTGCATTGATCCAGGGGAAGGGAGTCCAACCCTGGTCACAAGGAGTACCTGTTAATGATATAAGTTTGAACTTTCATCCTGTTTGTGGAATTGAATTCAGCCAAATATTTCCTGTATAATTTTGATGTATGTATTAGTGTGAGGGGCAGAGACTTTTTGGAAACTAGAGGCCTCATTACAGGTCCGGCAGTTACCCTGCTAGTGCTACCGGCGGGTTGCCACCGGACCTGTGCACATGTGCTGGTGCCTGACTTCCCGGTGCCACCGGCTCATTACCAGTCCGGCGGCCGGGAAGTCAGGCGGCGGTAAATTTGTAAATCCCCATTCCCATAGAGTCCATAGAATATCCTTTCTATTGTCTGACGATTTTTAACTTAACACATAGTTCACATTTTTTACATTCGGTTTCTTTGGAACTTTCAGATTAAAAATTGGAAGGAGTACTGTGGGGAACGTTTTTCACAGTTTTCAAAAACCTTTATTGCGAATAGTATGGGAGTTCCACGGGAACTATAAGGTAAATGAACTTCACCTACTCCTTACTATTTTTGATTAATATCATTGAGCCATGATTACTGCTGGAGTGATTATGGTTCGGGAAGGTATCTCGCGTTCAAACCAAGCTAGGTTTGAGCGTTTCCTGAACCATAATCTCTCTGTTTACTAGTTACAAACTTTGTGGGAAGTTTGAGGGAATGGTATCACTCGCTGCCAACCTCCTATAACTTAATAACCAAGAGTGGAAACTAGCACACATAATTTAGAGCGATCCCACAATCCTGATCAATGATTACTGATGGTATTCCATCTCTTTTGTGAATTTGCAGATGTAATTTGTATTTTGCTCCTAAAGAAGGGACGGTTCATTCCCAAACACGTTGAGATTGTTCCTACTGTTTTTTTTTCAATATGTTTTATTAAGTTTTGAATGCATCACAAAGGGACATCACCAGAGAGGATCGCTCCACCAAATGGTTAAGTATAGTATATTTACAGAGAAGACAAGTTATTATCACAAGGCCTAAAACGTGTCCACAATTGCCCTGTACGTCTATCTATTGTTAGGCCACTGAAGTTTCCCCACATCTCCTCGGTGTTCAGAGTCCCGTTTTCTGTTATAACAGAGAAAATAGAGAACATTTTCCAAATTGGGCTTTAATAGCCTGTCAACCAATGCAACAACACCCAGAGCATCCCTGTTCGTAAACAAAGCCCCTCTGAACATCCCACTCCCCACATACCCGCCCCATCCCCCACCCATGCATCAGTGTTTAATAAACATCAACAGATTCGTGCAAGATATATCCGCCCCCTCCCGACAGGAGGGTATCCAGGCCCTCAAAAGCACTTTTGTGGCTGATCCCCCATTCACACTCCCTTTCCACAGTCCCCATAACCAAGTGATCCAGCCCCACCACTTCCTTTCCCATCAATCCCCTCGGCTTCACTGCACCTAAAATCCCACACCTCAGCATTTCTCACCGACCAGACCTCTCAAAAAAGGGCACCCAAACACCTTCGATATTGGTCCGGGATTCATCCAAGAGGTGTGTCAAAAAATTCCATGTCATGGCTGACCCTGACCTTTGTCACCCATTCTTTCTTCTGCTGGGAGATGTGCAGTCTTCCATCCCTGGGCTAGACAGCACCTGGCAACTACCAGCATCACAATGTATCATATGTCCATCCTCCACTTCCTCTTCCTCATCTAGCCACACCCCGAAAAGGAGATGGCATTGCGATAGCATTCTGCTGATCCCATCCACCGCCTTAATCCATGATAAAACCTCCCTCCAGTAGGCTTACACTTTGGGGCATCCCCAACACATGTGAATGTAATCACCCTTCACCCGATGGCACTTCCAGCAGCGTGGGTCATATTTCTTGCACATTTTAGCTTACACTGCGGGTGGATAATGCCACCTGTGCAGCAATTTCAGTGCCTGGTGCCTATAATGTAGGGACATCGTCGAGTATGAGACTCACCTGCACATTAGTGCCCATAGGGCATCGTCAATGTCCCTCCCCATATCCCACCCCCACCTGATCCTGGCCGGGAGTGGCTCCCTAGGCCCCAACAGTATTGTCCTATACAATCGAGCTATGAGCCCGCGGGAGCCCGCACTTGAGATTAAGATGCGCTCAAAGTCTGTCAACCCCCTTCGCAAGTTCTCTCCCCATTGGGTCCCCGCTAGGGCACCCTTTAAATGTAAATAATAGAACACCGACAGCCTCCCCACTCGCAGGTACTCCTTTAGCTTGTCCAGTGAGATGAATATTTCCCCCTCCCACAGCTGCCCAGCCCTGCTAAGCCCTGCCTTGTACCACAGCTGGGATGCCGGTGGTTTTTCAATCGCATCTCCCAAGGGCGGAGCCCAAATGCAGCTCAAGTCCAACGGCCACGTAGATAGCCACCTATTCACCCCCTCATCCTTCCATAGGGACCTCAGGACTTCCAGAACTGGATGAAACAGTACCCTCCACGGGATACGCCCCCTGGGTACCCACAGTCACTCCTCAAGGGAGACCAGGGCTAGGATCTCGTTATCCAGCGCCACCCATTGCTTATCTGAGTGTGGGTCAAGATGGTCTATCATAATGCGAAGCTGGGATGCCCTGTAGTATTCTACAAGGTCTGGGAAGCTCAATCCTCCCTCCTCCTTCGGCAAAACCAAAGTCCCATAAGAAATCCAATGTTTGGTGCCAACCCACAAAAACCGCAATAGCGCTGCCCTAACTTCCTCACAAAACGACTGTGGGATTACCACTGGGAGCATCTGAAACAAAAATAGGCATTTAGGCAACACCACCATTTTAATACAATTTAGGCACGCCATGAATGAAAGTCGCAGCCGTGCCCACCTTTCCTTGTCCTTCCGCACTTCAGCCCATAGTGGCTGATAGTTCTTCCCAAAGAAATCCCCATAATTCCGTGGCACCTGTATTCCCAGATATAGGAAGGAGTCCCCCTGCTCCTGGAATGGTAACCCCTTAATGTACTCCTTATCTGCCGCTGCCAGCCCCCCCCCCCCCACCACGTAGGCTACAGATTTCTCCAGGTTAACCTTGAAGCCTGATAGAGCCCCATATTGCCCCAGACTTTCCAACAGATGAGGCACTGAAAGCACCGGCTTCATTCCTACTGTTATTTAAGAATAAAACCTCTGGATGTTGAAGTATATTTGATAACATCAGACAAACAATAGTATACTACACTTAACTCCTTGGCGTTTAGCCTTTAGCAGAGTGCAGGGTACGGGAGTGCCCCCAAGTTGGGACACTCTTGTTGTATATTGACACAATCTATGTGCCGGGATTGTTTATTTCTCCTCTGCACCTTAAGTTTCTTTATTAACTTCTGCGTAATTATTAATTTCTATAAGATCAAGTCTTTTCTTTAGAAATAGGTGTTAAGTGTACACATTGCTTTTTGTTTTTACATCTATCTATTCTTATTGATTTTTACTACTACATCTACCTATTATATTATGTTTTAAATACATGAAATAGATTTAGCTGAATCAGGAACTTACCCTCCAATTAAGTATTGTAATAGCTTACTAATATATCACACTCAAACCATTTACATTACATTGCATATTTTAATTTTAATTGTATAAGTTGATAAGTACTACAAATGAATGCTCCGCATGTAATCAATATGTATATAACTGTATTTTTCCATGTCATGTTTCTATTAATGCTTAGTCTAATAAATTAAAATATGTATCAAAAGATGTCGACAAAAATGTTCTAACCATTATAATCAGTAATGTCATATGATGTATTTATTGATCTCAGTAATGATGCCATGTATGATGTCATTAGGGACACCATTAGTGATGCCATGGATGATGTCATCAGTGGGGTCATATGCTGTGCAACAGGGGGTGCAAAGGTAAGGTGAGATTACTTGACATGCAATTGCTGAATTTCAGCGGTTTTGTTGCATTACATCTGATTACCTTAACTCTTTCTTAACCAAGATCTTGTCACTGAATGTGTAGATATATATATTGTAAGAGTGCCGAGGAAGGAGTCTGACACAAAGGTGGCATGGTGGTTGCCAAATACTTTCATTCTTTGTAAAAAGAAAGAGATAGGCCTATCTCTCCCTGTTTCTATGAGGAGTTTCCCTGCCTCAACTAAAAACTAAAAAAGATATGTCAGAATGTGTGTTCAACGGATGTGTCCACGGTCCTGGGTCAAAATCCCTAGTTCTGTCCCTCACACTTATAACTAAAGTAGATAAGGCTACACTGTTTGTTGCCCAGGAGAATGGCTCCCTTCTCCTGGGTTTGTGATCACAGTTCACTTTGGGAATTTCAATAGTTCTCACCAGGAGGAATGACTCCCTTCCCCTTTTAGTGTATTTTTACCACAGCAAAGTTCAAACAATTTTCACCCGGGGGACTGACTCCCTTCCCCTGGTTGAAAGTTCGCTCAATCAAAAAAACAAGCCTAACAATCCTTCTTCTCTTGGGTTGTTGATGTATCAGGGGGGATGCCTCTCTTCCCCTGCTTGAATAGTTCTTTTTAATCTTTGTAGTCAAAGGCCAGAGGGAATGACTCCCTTCTCCTGGTTGGAAGCTTGTTCCTACTTTCACCAATTGATATCAGGAGGATGACTCCCTTCTCCTGATGCTTCTCATTACAATGTGCCAATCTCACTAGACCCAGGGGGAATGACTCCCTTCCCCTAGGCACTCCAGTGTGTCCTCTGTTCAATACCATATAAGGTTCCAACTGTGATTCCTTGAGTCAGCAGACCTGGTTCACTAACCTGCCAAGTACTGGCACGAGGAAGATGACTCCCGTTTCTCTCTGTACTTGGGTCCTCGACCCGGGTTTCTCTTCTTGTACTCGGCCTACTTGGTTCACAACCCAGCCAAGTACTGCCACAAGGAAAGTGACTCGTAATATTCTGTGGGTTAGGGTTACTGCATTCACTGACGCAAAGGAAAGGAGCTTTCAGGTAGGTCTGATGCACATAAGAGCCAATCCTGGTGTCACAACTATTAAGGCAAGGGAGAGTCTTTAATGCCTGCCTCCCTTCTAACCCCAGACCTGCGGGTCTCCTGTACCTCCCTTTACCTTCATAGGGATGTCGGTACATCACTGGGGCTTCCAATGACAAAGGTTTGTCTCCCTGCTGCTTGAAGCCTATCTCTGCGTCTGCGACAACAGTGTGGTTTCCCGCTGCAGAGCTCAGCTTCTCGATGGTTCTCTCTGCGTCTGCCACGACAGTGTGGTCTCCCTCTCTGCAGCTCGGCTTCGTTGGGTTTCCCTCCATGTCTGCTGCATAGGCGCGGTACTTCATTGCGCAGTTGAGCATCCTGCTGGCCTTCAGGACCGCTCCTGCGGTGACCAAGAAGAAAGGCTGCAGCAGCTCTGCAGCTTCCTTCCTACTCCTCCTTCTCTGGTCCCCCAAGCGGCTTTGACACTCCTAGTGATTGGCAAAGAAATAGAAATTCTTGAACCATCTCTGTAATCCGTGGTGTTCTTCAGGCCATCTGTGACACATGGTGTCATTGTGGGATTGATCATACCCCGATATAGAGGTTGCAGTTGGTCAAGATAAATGTTGCTTATAGTCTAAGTGACTAAGGCTTGAACAATCACTGAAATCCTTGGTGTTCTTGTGACATGGTATAGTTGGAAATAATGTATACAGGTATTTTAAGTTTTGTTCGGTAATATAATGCTATATTCCTATTATGAATACAATATATTGGAAGTGATATTTGTAAAATATTAAAAAGAGACAGTTTACAAAGTTAGTACAATAAAACAATCTCCTGTATTATAGCTTTTTTGCCGACAGTACACACCATGTGTCTCTCGAAATGCCCTTCATTCTTTCAATGGGTTGAGGCCAGTTTACAACCAGTGATCTGTTTCTTCTGTGAGTCCCAGGGCATTGTTTAATTTAGATGCAAACAGAGGGAAGTGGTGAGGGGTTGTGAGAGGTGGAGGAAGAGAGAAGAAGAGAGAGGGATAAAAAGAGAGGCATACACAGGAGAGAGGGAGCAATAGAGACACACAAACACAAACACAGACCTTAGAGTGAGAGAGGGACAAAGAATGAGAGACAGAGTGAGAAACAGGGGAAGGAGAGACAGGGAGTGGGCAAGAGTTAGTGAGATATGGAGAGGGAGAGAGCGTAGATTGGAATACATTGGGCAAATGGAACTGGCAATGAAACTGGCAGGAGCCCTACCCTCCACATCGACGCGGAGGACCACAACCTCCGCCAGGATGATCCTCTTACTGCAGGGTAAGATCACTACAGTCTAGTGCGCCTGCTTTTTACAAGCCACATCCTTGTGATTTGGATCCATGTGCTTTCATGTGAATTTATTTACCACGGAAAGCAGTTCCATATACATCTGTGTTTTTATTTACACATTTAAAAATCTAAAATGGCCGTCGCATTGATGCATTCACTGGCTGCCTTGCAACCAGTCCAGCCGAGCCACGCACTCCGATTGGTGCGAGCCCTCTACTTCCTGCAAGCACCGGAGCCGGATGGCATCAGCCGGCCCTTCCTCCTTAGGACACCCTCTTAAGGGCTGATACCTGTCTGTGCCTGTCCGTGCCAGAACAGGCCTCAGATCTATACTACGCAATTGACTGCTCTTAATCTCCATATCCAGCTCAGAGAAAAGCAAACTCCTCCCTTCACACCTCCTTCAACCTGTGACGGAATTTGGTCGCTACTGTCTAACTCTGATCTCATCATTGTCTACGAACCTTATCCTCTACTAACTGCTGATGACAACTACTGCCATACCCTCTACAGCACATTGCCACATCTGTAGCCCAAGTGTTTTCCTCAGCAATATCACGTGTAAACTACACACCGACATAATCGAAATGCATGCACTCGAATAGCACACCTAACGTGGCCCCCACCTCTGACTGCAATCTCTAATGCACTCGGCTGCCTCCCCCTGAATGTGTTAATATGCTTTCTATCATGCTTGTTGCTAGCCATGCGCCATAGACAAAACTGCCTTACTGCCACTACTGCCAATGTGCCGGTTAAACATCTTGTCCATCTACGCCGCCTAGCGAATTGATTAGCCCACAGATATTAAATGTATTATCAACTCCGCCTCTGAGCGATCACTGCACCTCTGCTGCACCCTGTGCCATGCCCAACACTCGATCTGTTTTGCCTGGATTGCGATTCCTGTCTTTTAATGTATACTATTTCATCCATTGTTGCTTGCCGCTTTTCCTGCCTGCTTTTAGATGCCCCTACCCACTGCCACTCACCAACTCACATTTAGTCTCACAACATCATATTCTGCTTGGTCTTTGATCCAGGCCGTGCTCACTGTTTGATATGCTCCCTAATGCATGCATAATCAAGTGCCCATAGCACCTATGCCTACCTTACGTTGACTATGAACTGCATGCCCCTTGTGGCCCTGTGGAATTGTGTTACTGCCTGCCCCTAGCGGCCCTGATCTATTGTGTTACTGCCTGCCCCTAGCAGCTCTGATCTATTGTGTTACTACCTGCCCCTAGCGGCTCTGATCTATTGTGTTACTACCTGCCCCTAGTGGCCCTGTGCAATTGTGTTACTGCCTGCCCCTAGCGGCTCTGATCTATTGTGTTACTACCTGCCCCTAGCGGCCCTGTGCAATTGTGTTACTACCTGCCCCTAGCGGCCCTGTGCAATTGTGTTAACTGCCTGCCCCTAGCGGCGTTATCGCCTGCCTGCCCGTACATCTGCTGTCTACAAATGCAGCCCCTTGGCACATACCCCAAAGCGCCTACGCACCTCATTTCCTCATCCTCCATCCTCATCATATCCCTCTCCCTTCTGGCCTTCTGCAGCATGCTGCCTGCACACCCAGACCAGCATGCTCACCCATGCCCTACTCCACCATCTGATCTCCTACACACCACACCATCATCTGCATTCCAGTCCACACTCAACCACCGCACAAACCCGATTGGACATCGCCCACTCCACCTCAGGCTCTGTAGACTAAGAACATGCACCAAACCCCTCCTAGCTCTCCGCAGCACTCCGCCCTCCACACCCCTTAGGAACAACAGACTCAGCTCTCACACCTACACATCAGCCACCCAGCACCACCTCCCTTACCATGTTCAACAAACTAGCACCCATCACGCCGCATCTATCACACCCCAGTCTCCCACACCCAAAATCGCACCGTCCACCTCCAGCTCCCCTGACGCCAACGCACGCACTCCACCACCAGATCTGAGATGTGCTCTCATCAAGGCGCGCTCTGTCCATACCCATGCCATTGAAATCAACGACCTCATCACCACCCACAATCTTGACCTACTTGCCATATCCAAAACTTGGCTACATGAAGCTTCCAGTCCATCCATCCACCTCGCCCTCCCACAAAACTATACCATCCTCAGACAGGGCTGTAAAAACTCCAAAGGTGGTGGCGGCGTCGCCCTCATCTTTAAAGACACCCTCAGCATGAGAATGTGTAATCAACAATGGGACAACAACGCTGATCTCCTCACTGCTAAACTTGCCCTCACCCCTAATTGCACCATAAACGTCTTTATCACCTACAGACCACCAGTATCACCCCCTGACTACCAAAAGCAACTCCTCCAAAACATAGGCAACAACCTCAAAAGTACCACTAAAAGCATCCTTCTAGGGGATATTAAATTTGGATTAGCTGACCCGAAGGACAAAGCAGTCGCAAATTTAGCCAAAGAACTATCACACATGGGGTTCGAACACAAAATTACTTCTCCCACTCATAACAAAGGCAGATCCTTTGACTGGCTAGCTGATCACAACTGCTCATCTGCAATCACCTCCATCTCGGCCCTCCCATGGATGGACCACTACCTCATTCAATTCTCCATTCCGACCACGGCCACTCATAAAACCTTAACTCATGCCCCCCGCTAAAGTAAGAAGCTCCAAAAAACTCACTGCTTCCAACTTCGCCCCTCTCCTCGATACCCCTGATCTCAGGCCTCCATTTACCCATGACCCTACCTCTCTCGCCAACATCTACTCCAATGCACTCACTCAAGCCATCAAACTCATTGCCCCTCTAGAAGAAAAAAAAGGGAAAAAATCAATGCACTGCAACTCTTGGCTCACTGAAGAACTAGCTGCCCTTCGCACCAAGAAACGCAAAGCTCTATCGAGATGGCAATCAGCGCCTAACCAATCCTCTCTGAATGATTTCAGAGATCTCACTGACCTACAAAAAAGCTATATTTCACACTAAATCCGAATCCTATTACCAGAGAATCACTAACGCCAGCTCCAAATCAAGAGAAATATACTCCATATTCAAAGAACTCACCACACCTGCCTCCAGCCCAGATGAAATCATCAAGGATGAAGCATGGTGCACAGGCATTCAGTCTGCCCTCCTCAATAAAGTCAACACACTACAAAACAAAATAGCCTCCCAACGCAAAGCTCTCAACACCCCCACCTGCTCACCCACACCCCCCACTAACAACTCTCTCTCACAAACACCCCTTTTTGCCTTCAGAGAAGTCTCAGAGATGGAAGTCAAGGACCTCCGCAAAAAAATCAAACCTTCCACCTGCAAAGGGGATATCTGGCCACCCTCCTTAATCAAAGAGTGCTCAGCATCCCTCACCACCATCATCACGGCTTTCATCAATGCCTCATTCACATCTGGCACTGTAACAGATTGCCTAAAAGAAGCCTGGTTTCGCCCGCTCCTGAAAAAACCGTCACTCGATCCTTCCTCCCCTAATGACTACCGCCCCATCACCACCGTCCCCTTTCTCCTCAAAATCCTAGACAAAGCTGCACACAATCAAATCCAACACTACCTGGAAACCAACACCATCCTAGGCAAAAGACAATCAGGTTTCCGCAAAGGCCATGGGACTGAAACTGCCCTTCTAGATCTAAAGAATCAAATTACCAAGATAACGGACACAGGCAAACCTGCTCTCCCCCTACTGCTCGACCTCTCTGCAGCATTCGACCTGGTCGACAACAGCATTCTCACATCTCACTCATTCAATGCTGCACACTTCTCACACAAGGCAACCACCTGGATTACATCCTTCCTTGAAGGTAGGGCCATGAAAGTGTACTCAGATCAGGCCAGCGCACCCCCCACCACTATAAGTTGTGGAGTCCCGCAAGGGTCTTGCACTGCTCCGACCCTTTTCAACTTCTTCACTAAATCACTCTTTGACCTATTGGACTCCCTCAACATAGCATACACAAATTACGCCGATGACATGCAAGTTCTCCTCCCCCTCTCTGGAGACTACGACCGAGACTCAGAAACCCTCCTCAAAATATACTCCACTATCCAAACCTGGATGGCTATCAATGGTCTCTGCTTAAACGAAGACAAAACCGAAATCATCATCCTAGCCCCCAGCGAAACACTAACTAAACTCAGCCCCGACTACTCTCACATGACTATCGACAGTATTAGCATACCTGTCTCCTCAGCCGTCAAGACATTAGGAGTCTACCTAGATGCTACACTCTCCATGACCAGACAAACCAACGCCATCGCCTCAGCATCTGCTCTGAGCACTAAACTCATTTATTCCATAAAACCTTACCTGACCACGCCCAACTGCCTCTCCATAGCCAGAGCTACCATAGGAGCCAGATTGGAATACTGCAACGCCCTCCTGGCAGGCCCATCAACTAAAAACCTAAGCACATCAACTAAAAACCTAAGCTATTTTCCAAATATTTATTCCAAATATAAAATAGTGCAAAATAATGCCCTCTGCGCTGCACTACTCATCCCCAAAACTGACCACATCTCACAAGCCAGAAGACTCGCCCATTGGCTCCCAGTCAAGGAAAGAATCAGCTTTAAAATTCTCACTCTCACACACAAGTGCATCGATCACACAGCACCCCCTACCTACCTGAAACCATAACAAAGAGCTCCTCCATCTGTCCCAGAAGAAGCCATCACGCCAACCAACTCTGTATACCCACGGGTAGAAGAGCCAAAGCTGGCGGCATTGGCTTCCCACACATAGCACCTAAACTCTGGAATGCCCTCCCTAACTCACTCAGAGCAGAACCCTCGCTGTACTCCTTCCACAAATCACTTAAAACCACTCTATTCAACTAACATCCTCCCTCCTTCACCTACACCAGCTCGCATACGTCTGATACTAAATGTTCCTGTAATGAAAATTGCTTTGTAACCATCTCCCTTCCATTGTAACCAGATTTGTCTTCATGTAACAGCGCCACGATGCCCCAGGGCTGACGTGCGCTATAAATAAATGCGAATAAATAAATAAATAAATAGAAAAAATAAAAGTTAGGCTAATGGAGCATGAAAGCTGCATTAATAAAAGTGTCATGCAAGCACTGTTTGTCCAACATCTCACTGAGAAGCAACACAAGGCTCACGACTTATAATGGGTAGTTCTGTATAGAGTTCTGGGCTTAGTGGCACCAGCATTGAAAAAATAAATTATTCAGATTGGAACAACTATGAATCATTAAAACTAACAGAAACATGACCGGTCTGAATGAAGCCATAGAGGAGCATAAGAATGAATTTGAAAAATCCTTTGATTTACATGCTCATGAATGGAACAAGTATGAGCTAAGTAGTTTGATTTACTGGGGTTAGTAAAGATTTCAAACAGGAAGAAAGGTATTTTAACTGGACTACATTCATCAACGGTCCAATACACAGTGAACGCCTGAATACCCTTTAAACAGTCGGGGGTTTTCTCCAGACCGGGGAGATCCACCGCAAACTACATAGCTGCAGACTGAACTAAGCAGAAAATCTAATTCATAAAATGGCAGCAGCTGTATTTCCGGTTTGGTCTTAATGAGAGAGAATCAGCATGGGTCCTTAGAGCTCAGTAGAAATAGGTGTACACTAACCGTTTAAATTGATTAAATAGTTTCTCACTTATTAATGTTGATGCAATTAAAGGCGCAGAGCCAGCTGAAGTACTTGTGTGAGATTTTGGAATGGGCATTGTGAAGCTTTTGCTAGTGGATTTGGTCCCTTTGAGGGGAGAAGAGGTAAGCTTGAAATGCTACGGTTAAACTGGACCGTTAAGAGAGGAAGGTTTAGGTGTAATCAGAAATAGTGTTTTTCAGAATTTCTTTAAAATATTTTTAGAAATATGAAGTAAAGGAGAGATATGTAGTACCCTCGAAAACCCTATAAAGAAAGAAGAAGATCTCAAACACATGTTAATATAAGGCTGCATTATTGAATGGTTTGGTTAGCGCTGTTTTGCATGGAGCCATACTATGAAACGATTATGGGCCTCACTTCGAGTTTGGTGATAATTTGGCAGTAAATCTGCCGAATTACCTCCAAAGTGTATTTATTTATAAAAATCACAGGAACGCAATGCATTTTTGGCACACAAATGTTTATAAAATGTAACATTGATAACACAGCGGAGGACATGGATCCTTGATAATGAGGTGAGAGAATGTGACTTGAAGACCGGATGTTACAGGGGAAGGGGGAAACATAAACCAGGGACGAGGGATGAGGACAGGATAGAATAACATAGGAACAGGATGGAGGACAAAGTGCTAAATTAAGGATAGATGGGTGATGGAAAAGTGATGTAGGGTTGTCCGTGTGGATAGGGAAAGAGGGAAGCAGGGTGATTCTTCTTATTATTATGGTATTTATTGAGCGCGGTCCTAGCTTCAAGAAGCAATGGAGTGCTTTACTGAGGTATACAACAATACAGACACATAATGGAGTGCTTTACAGAGGCATACAACAGTTCAGTACAGATGCATAGCGGAGCATGATGGAGTTATTTAGTGCTAGGAAACAGGTTCTTTAGAAAAGTGGGCTTTAAGGTTGGATTTAAATAGTGGTAGTGTTGGTGTAATATGGAGAGGGAGAGTAATAGCATTCCAGTGTAGGGGAGCAAGGAGAGGAAGAGAGTGGAAACAAGGGGGAGCAGAGGAGGCTCGAGTATTGGCATTGAGGTGTGCCAAGGGGCAAAGGGTAGAGTAGGGAGTCAGATGAGCAGATAGGTCGGGTGGGGTAAATCCATGGATAGCTTTGAAGATGATGAGAAGACGTTTATAATTAGCTCTTTGTTTCATAGATAGCTAGTCAATATGGCGATGGGCAGAGGAGGTAGAGATGAATCGAGAAAGGCTGAAAAGTGTGCAGACCACAAAGGTGAGGACTTTGTCCAGAGGTGGAAAAACATAGTTGAGAAGGCCTTAGAGGAGACTGGCACAGTAGTCAGATCTAGAAATGACTAAGGAGGAGATAAGATGTTTAGCAGTATTGAAAGAAAGAAAATGACAGATTTTTTCTGATATTGAGGAGGTTGAGTCTGGCTCCAGTGGCAGATTTAGAGATGAAGAGCGAGAAGTTGTGAGATGGGTCAACAATGACACCAAGGTTACGAGTGAAAGCAGAGTAAGGAAGGCAGTCAGAAGAGAAGAGAAGAATGGGGAGGAAGACAGTCTGTTTTACTCAGGAGTGGAGAACTTCAGTCTTAGTGGAGTTGTGCATGAACGAGTGAGAGGCCATCCAATATTTGACGGCCGAGAGATGGTTTGACATTTTTGACAAAATCTCGCTGAATAAGGAGGGAAAGCAGAAGAAGATCTGATTGCCGTCAGGGAACATTTGATAGGAGAAACTGTAAGAAGAGGTCAGGGCGCCAAGAGGTGAAGGTATAGAGAGTGAAGAGAAGTGGACCAAGGATAGACCCTTGGAGAACTCCAACAGTAAGGGGGTTGGTGAGGACGTAGGGCTATTCCAGGATACCTGAAAGTGTCTAGGGGCAAGGTATGAAGCAAGGGCCTTATCTCTGATGCCAAGGAGAGATGATATAGAGATAAGGTCAGAATAGTTGACAGAATCGAAGGCAGCAAAGAGGTTGAGAAGAATAAGAATAGATTAATGGTGCACATGACATGCAGAAGAGATGAAGTTGCTGGCACTGAGGAGAGCTGTCTCTGTTGAATGTAGAGGTCAGAAGCCAGATGGAAGAGGGTCCCGGAGGTTGTGAGTATCAAGTATCTGATTGAGTTGATTGAATACTACTCATTCTAGGAGTATGGAATAGTGTGGTAGAAGAGAGACAGGATGAAAGTTGTCAGAACAGTTTGGATCGAGACCACGTTTCTTAAGGAGAGAGATGACAGTGGCTGAGTTATAAGATGAGGGAAAAGTAGCATTATCAAGGGAAGAGTTGAAGAGGGAAGTAAGATGTGGAGAAATGCTCAGAGCTACGGGTTTCACAATGCTTGGGGGCAGTGGGTTAGTGCGGGCACAGAAAGGGTTAGCCATGTGGAGTAAGGCAATAATCTCATCAGGGTGGTTGGGTGCAAAGGAAGATATAGTAGCAGGAGAGAAGGGTAGGAGTGGTGAAGAAAAGTGAGCAGTAGAAGGGGATAGAAGGTAAGTAGCGAGGGTACTGTGAATGGTAGACATTTTAGAAGCAAAGTAGAGAGCAAGACCATTTGCAGAAAGAGTGCAGGAGATAGAAGAGGATTTAGGAGGTGAGAGAATTTAGTTGAGGAATTTTTGGAGGTGCCTGGGTTGGGAGGATTGAGATGAAATGAGAGAGAAGTCACATTTGGCAGAGTCAAGAACGGAGGAGTAGTTTTGAAGAGCGGTGAGGTAGAGTTGGAGATCCCAAGAGTGTCTTGACCTTTGCCAAGTGCAAAGCTTTTTCTTCATTGTTGTTTTCAGGGTGTGGTTGAGAGGTGTAATCCAGGGCTGTGGAAAGAGGGTAGTGAGAGGAGCGTGGAGCATGGAGATCAGTGTTAAAGTTAGTGAAGGCCTCTTCAGTGGATGGAAAGGTAATTTCAGCATAGGAGGAGAAAGAGTGGTGTAAGTCAGAGAGGTCATCAGAGAGTTGGAGGAAGGAAACTTGTACTTAGTAACAGTAGTATTAGATGGAGAGAGTGAGAACGAAACAGGAGTGGAGATTGAGGCAAAGACGATAGAGTGATCGGATGGAGGAGTGTTGGAGATATTAGAGGTGGAGAGTTGAGAGGAGCTGAGAATAAGGTTGATGGAGTTTCCATTTGAATGGGTATGGTATGGTATAGTAATGTTTATTTATAAAGAGTATATACACAAGACAAGTGTTTCAAGGCGCTCAACGAGGGAAGGAACAGGGGGGAAAAACAACAGTCATTGAGAGTCCTTGAGTTTCTGAATGATAACCAGTCTGGCGAGGCAGAGTAAGTGCATATAATACAATTAACAGTATAGATAACAACAAATAGGTCTGACGACGATTCTGCCGTTATTCCAAGAGCATATAGGCGACACCATGCAGGAGAGGAGACAGGGAGGAAAAAATAGTAATCTTCAAGGCATGGTACATTCAGATCATGCAAGTGAACAGACGTTACAGGAGAGGGGAAGGACAAGTTCATGGGGGGGAATCCAGATGCGCCCAGTTGGTCAGAGACGGGGTAAGTGCTCAGAGATACCATTCTCAATGGTTAATTGACTGAGTGAAGTATAATGAGGTAAGTGCAGGCCCTGAGGCAAGTGCTGAAGGACTGGCGAGGGTGCCGGGGACATGTGAGATTCTGAGGTACTCCTGGTGGCCAGTCGGCATGCTATGCAGAAAAGGAGGGAGAGAGGCATAGAGCAAAGAGAGAGGTTAGCAGGGTAGAGGGAGGGAGAAGGAAGAGGAGAAGAGTACTGTCTAAAGGAGTTTCCGGAACTTGAGGAGATCTGGCTCAAGAAGTAGGGTGGCAGGGAGGCTATTCCAGAGGGAGGCCCCTGCTGAGGATAAAGATCTCCCTCCAAATCCCTGTTTAGAGAACCAGCTCACTCACAGAAGGTTGGAGGTAGATGATGGAGGGCTCAGGAGGGACAGTATTTAGGAAGGCATCAGTGAAGACAGGTGGGTCCCAGGCTCCAGAAAGCCTTGTGGACAATGCAGAGGGTCTTGAACGTGATCCTTGCAGCCATGGGGAGCCAGTGGAGGGTTTGAGCACCGGAGAGATGCGGTCCCTGGGCTTGAGGCCAAGGATAAGTCTTGGGGTTCTGTCCTGGATGAGTTGCAGAGAGCACAGAGCAGAGGCAGGAAGGTTGAGAAAGAGGCTGTTGCAGTAGTCAAGCCTTGAGAGAACCAGGGCTCTGGAGACGGTGAGCCTCTGAGGGAAGGTGAGAAAAGGAAGAGTACCTCTGAAGAGGTGCAGCTGGTAGTTGGACTTTTCAGAGATGTCCGAAATGTGAGTGGAGAAGGAGAGACTGGAGTCGAAGATGACCCCCATGTTTTTTGGCTCGCATGTGGGCGTGGGCGCAGGGCCAAGGGAGGCCGGCCAGAGTGAGAGCAGGAAAGTGGGAGCAGGAGTCCCAATGCGAACAATGTCAGTCTTACTGGCATTGAGGCAGGGTCGTTTGCAGCACACCATGACTGAATTGTGGTGGACAGACAGTCAGATATGATCGAGGCAGAGGAGGTGGCTGAGGGCAGCCTGAAGGAGAGTTGAGTGTCATCTGCATAACACTGGAAATTAGGGGTAAAGCTGGCAATCTAACATTCCAGGGCAGCCATGTAGACATTGAAGAACCAGGAGGAAAGGTTACAGCCCTGGGGGGCACCACAGGTAGAAAGAGTGATAGTGGAGAGAAAGGACCCAAGTTCCACCTCGCATGGGCAGTCAGGCAGGAAGGAAGTTAACCATGCCAGAGCCTGACCTGTGATTCCCAGGGTGTCACAGAGATGTGCGATGAGGATGGGTGGGCAGAGAGTGGATGGAAGAGGAAAAGTGGTTAAGGAGAAGAGAGTTAAAGTCAGTGGATAGAGCAGCCGAGAGGGAGGAGAGGTTAAAGTCACCAATGACAATGAGGTGGTGATCAGGGGGAGAGGGTCAATTAGTTGAGAGAGGGTGACGAAGAATTGACCTACTGGACCAGGTGGCCGATGGAGAGGGATAAGATGTATGCCAAAGTGGCCAGTGATTGTGGAGATAGTGTATTCGAAAGAGGGAAAATTAGCGGGAGACAGGCGAACAGGAGAGATAAGAAGTTTAGAAGATGAAAACAGTCCTACACCACCACCCTTGTCAGTGAGGTGGAGAGAGTAGGTGAAGGTGTAGGCAGGGACATGAAGAGCAGTAAGGGTTGCACAATCAGAGGGAGAGATCCAGGTTTCGGTAAGGGTAATGAGGTCAAGAGAAGGTCAATACGAAAGGAAGAAGTCTGAGGTAAAGGAGGTTTATTACAGAGACTGCACATTCCAAGAGCAATAGAAAGAGGGTGCGATATAGTAGCATAGCGACGTTAAGTCTGAGAAATAGAGAGATGCGGGGGGTATATGTGAGAAGAGGAAAAGAGGAAGTGTAATGAACGCTGGGGTTGGAGTAGGTTTTGTGAATGGAGAGAATAGAGTTGCAAGAAGAGGGGTGGCATCAAGGAAAAAAGATGACAGAGATTAGGAAGACAGTTGAGATGGTTCTAGGAGAGTGCAGAAAGAAGTAAAAGGGAAAGGAAGAGATAGCATGAGAATTGCATGATGATGGTGAGGCTGAGAAGAAGCAATAATGGGCATTAACAGACAAGCGGCAGGACATACCAAAGCAAAGGCTCATAGGCAAGAGGCTGAGGGAAGAAGACTGGGAGATTTTCTTTCTCTTCAACCCCCTTAACTGAAGATGCCCATTGGCCAGACGCCCATATGCAGCTACTGAATTATGTGACATATGTGGTGGGTCAGAAGAAGGAGTCAGACACTTTGAGGACATTTTTGTGATCTCTTTATTAAACTAAAAGAATAAGGCCTATCTATGAGCGTGTAGGGCAGTACTCGAAACAGAGGACAGGAGGGTGGAAGGAAAACCCGGAGTGGATTCTAAGTCGATATTGGTAATCGAGGAAAACAGGGAAGAAGGAGGCTCTGACAAAAAGCCAAAGTAGTAGTAAAGAGTCAATGAGAAATCAGGAGGAGGGTGTAGGTGAAGTGAGGAAACTGAGAGTGATACAACTTCAGGTGATCCGAGAGAAAAAAATGATTTAGGGGTTGATGAACTTTGGAAGAGAAATAATAGAACCATAAAGAAAAGAGGTCATAAGATTAGTAAAATACTGAAAAAAAGAGGCAAGGAGCCAGAGACCAACTAGTTATTTAGGAGTAGGAGGTTCCAGATGGCTAATACAGGACCTAGGTAGGTTTACTAGGGGGGAGGAGGTTCCAGCGGGGGTCAGGGAGCCTAGTGACAGTACAGAGAGGTGGTGGAAAGAATCAAAGCAAGAAAGAAAGTTAGTACAGAGTAGTCCTTCTGCCTCTCTCCTTGCTGACCCCAACAAGATCCCTAAAGCACCCCCAAAGATCAAACTGACCATTGAGGAATGGTGTAGTCTTGGGGTATGGGTGCCTTGAAAGCTTGCAACTAGGCTCAGAGGAGCAGAATGAGTATTTGCAACATTTAGACAGAGAGTACTGAAGTAACTTCTTTGAGGCTTTGGAGCAGTTGTGGCAGCTTGAAATCTTGAACTTGCATCCCGACACTGGAAAAACCATTGCAAGAGACACTGGAAGAATAAGAAGACACTGTTATATTATTATTATTTACGTTGGGAAAGATCCTGTTTATATTTCAGTTGGCCCTCCTCTGTACACAGTCCCTAATAACATTTGTTAACTTTGATCCTCTGGTGTTGGCATACTTCTTGGTCCCAAAGTCCAGTTTGTGACACTATCTAAAGAAACTAAAGGTGCTCGTCAGATGTCAGGAAGTCCAAAGTAATTCTGTACTCCATCCAAGCTAACCGTCTCTGATCCTGCCACTAAATATAACTAAAGAAAAATAGACCTAGCGAATGTCTCTTCTAGTTTTCCCTTCAATCGTTTCTCCTCTTCTTGGTGTCACATATACATTCTGCACACTCTTTCTGTTTAAGCTTTTGCAAAGTATCTTTACTTCTATATCCGCTTTCCTTGTCAATTGTACTCTCTCTGAGATTTAGGGTTCTTCTATCCTCTTCAATCTTTTGTCTTATCTTTCCTTTCTCGTTATATGTTTTAGGCTTTTCCTTCTCACACGTTGCAACTTTGCACATACAGGCTTCTTGCCCTTCTTCCATTGTCTCCATTCGCAGTCTCTCTTAGTCCCCCCTGGGTTTATTAAATGTCTATCTTATGACTTGTTGTTCACTTCACTTCTTATCTGGGCACAATATTTTGATCTCGGTACTGGGACAAGGTTCTCTTTTCATATACTCCCGGTTTTTCTTTACCTGATTATGTATATGTTTTTACTTCGAATTTCACAATTTCAACCATTGAGCTTTCTGGTTATGGTTTTTCTCTTAAGACTGGGACAAGTTGTTTCACGCAAATAATGATTCCCCTGTAGTCTCACCATGTTCCCCTATAATTATGTTGGTGTGCCCACATACCACACAAAAATGGTAACTAAAGATTTACTAGCTTTTCTTTTTTATTTCAGTTTAAGCAGACCCAGTTGCATACTCCTCCTTTCTGTCTTCTCCTTTCTTTCACTCCATCCTTTCAAACATATTCATTCCCTTTTGCAACAGTTTCGCTTCATTCCAACTCCCATATGAAAGTTCCACACCACTCTAAATTCTACCAACAGCATTTGCTTCTAACTCTATAACTTATTAACTGCATATGTTTATAACTAAACACAACTCCATACAAAACACACCTCCTTACCTTACTTTCAAGAATACCACATTCCCTCACATCTTTTGGCCAACATAGCCACTCTTTCTTTACACCACTTCTCTCCATGCATCGAGTTACCCATATCATCCTCAACCCTCCTAGGTCTTGGGTATTTAGAGGCACCTTTCTCTACTCTCCTTCCCAATTTTATTTGAATTATCGTTCCGTTCGGCATCAGTGTCTCTCTCACACAATTATTCTTGTCATATCATTCGTTGACTTTACATTGCTCATTCAGCATCCTCTCTCTTACAACCTCTTCTGATACTAGTTACTTACATTCCTTGTACTTATTCATCCATTCAGGGAGCAACCTCGTGTTTGGACTTCTTCTCAGCACCTCAAACGACAACGCCCCATTCGTTTGATGAGGCGCCAACCTTAATTCAAACATCCTTTCCATGACTGCACACACCCAATCACCCCCTGTCGCAACCACAATTCTTATCACATCCATCAATGTTCTATTAAATATTTCCACCACAGAATTCCATTTTGGATTATACAATGCTGTTGTCGAATGCTGTACACCATTCTCTCTTAAAAACTCCTCCAGCTCCCTTGCTACAAACTGAGGGCCATTATCTGATCCAATTTTATAGGAAAGCCTTCCCTGCAGAATATTGACTGCAGGAACTGCACCACCCTGCACGCACTAATGTCCTTAACCACACATACCTCTGGCCATTTAGTTAACATGTCCACTGCCACCATTACATAATTTCCTTGTCCTCCTCTCACACTAATCGGCCCGAAAATATCTACTGCCACCACATCCCAAACTGAACTAGGCGGCTCCACTACATTCAAAGGTGGAATCCATGTGATCAACTCCTTATCACTGTTCACACACCCCTCACACCCCTTCAATAGCTGCTCTACATCTGTGTCCATACCCGGCCACCAGTACACCGGCCAGATCATACCCTTGGTTTTGCAAATGCCCAAGTGTCTCTCATGAGCAATTCCCATGGTGGCTTCTCTCAGTCCTACTGGCACCACAACACGGTGCCCTCACACCTACATTCCTTTCTATACACTCAATTCATTCTTATTTCTTCTGTACCCTTTGTAATCATCATCTAGAACATCTATGGGCCACCTTTTGTGCATGAAGCCCACCACTCTTCTGTAATTCTCATCCCTATCACATTGTGCATGCCAGTCCTCTTCATTGCCAGCATGAGAATGATCATCATTATCCGGAGCGGCATTCCGAGACAGGGCATCCGCGACCATATTTTATTCTCCCTTATTATACCGAACCTCAAAATCCAAACCTGGCATTCCTGTTATTCATCTGATGATTCTCCTCGACACCCCTTCCAATCCGTTCCTGTTGAAAATGCCCACTAATGGCTGTGGTCCGTCAAAACAAAGACCTTTCTTCCCCACACATCATTGTTTAACTTCTCCATGCCCCACACGCAATCCAACGCCTCCCGCTCCACAACCGAATACCTTGTTTCAGCATCCTTCAGTAACCACGATGCAAATTCTACGGTTTGCCCTTCACAATTCTTTTGTTTTGTAATAAAACATCCTAAACCACTTTCACTGGAATCAGTATAGAAGTTTACATCCCAATCTTCCTTGAAAACCTTCGGCATAGACACGTTTAACAAACTTTCCCTCATGTCCTCAAATTCCGATTTACACCTCTCACCCCACACAAACCAGGTGTTTCTTTTTGTGAGCTCTGTCATGCCTTTCGTACTCTTAGGTAAATTCTTTATAGATTTCCCATAATACTCAATCAAACACAAGTATGAGGACAACTCTGCCTTTTTCTTCAGCACCTTCATCTGTCTTATAGCCTCAACTGAATGAACCTTAGGCCCTGAGCTGAAAATTCATTATCTGAGATACTGGACCTTGTCCATCCAAAACTTGCATTTTTCCATTGAAATTGTCAAACAGGCTTCATATAGCCTTCCAAGTACTCCCTTCAAGCTTGCATTGCATTCCTCCATGTCCCTACCCCATGCTAGTATGTCCTGATAGTAGCATACACCCTTCGAACCTTTGAATAACTTGCTCAATACCCTATGAAACAAGCTTGAGGCTGAGATCAATCCGAAAGGCATCCTCCTGTAGTCTCTTCAAGCATACTTGGATACCATTATTTAACATCCCTTTTCTGGCACTCCACATCACTCTTCTGCACCACCAAAACTAGCAAGGGATGCTCTGGCCTAACTTTATTCCTAGATCCGCTTGCATGTCCCACAACAACAGATTCCCCCCTTTACTTATCACCCTCACTACGCTAGTTGCACTGTGTCCCTTACATCCAAATATTGCTTCAAATTCCCCCACTATGTCAATTGACATTTCACCATATGCATGCACCGCCACCGTTGCTTCCTGCAAATCACAACAGTTACATTTGTTTCTCCATGTAGTCATGTTCATTAGGGTGGAATTGGCACCACTGTCAATCAACAGCTGAACCGGCACCTCGTTAACCTCAATCTCAGCATGCAGTTTGACCCTCTTGTGCCTGGAATAATAATAATAATAATAATCCACCGCATTCACCACACACACCTCATCATCCTGCTCTTGCCAGCCACTCAATGAAGACTTTGCATCTTGTATATATTTCACACTTCTGAACTTTGTCCATTCTTTACAGCATCGTACCAGGTGGACTTTCCTTCCACATTCCCTGCAGATTACGTGCTGTCGAAAACACTCCTTATCATTGGCGAAGTGGCCATTGCTCCCACATCAAAAACCTCTCTTTTCAGTGGGTCTCTAATCACACCTCTGCTTCAGCTACGGTCTGCTTTTACTAGCTGTTTGCTTTCTTCCTTTTGCTTATTCTCCTTGATCCTGGTACTGCGCACAACTAGATTTGTCCTGCTTCAATAGCAGTTTTTCAGCATCGGCATCTAGTTCCTTCTTGCACGTTTCTGTATGCTACACAATTTTGGCAACCTCAATGGCCTTCTTCAAACTTATGTCTCCCTCTCGTCATAACGCTTCCCTCACTTTGTGGTTACTGCAGCGTATCATGAGCTGGGCCCTTAAGTGTTCATCCTTTCAGTGTGCAAAACTGCACTTTATGCCCAACCCGTGGAGTGTCCTGATAAACTCCTCTATCGCTTTTTTTTCTTTCTGATCCATGGTGGCAAAGTGGTACCTAGCTATAAATGTGTTCTCCTTGACAATGCAGTGTCTGTCTAGCTTGGCAGTACTTATCTCAAAAGTGTTCAATCCATCGGTGTCTGCTGCAGAGAACTCTGGTAGCCGTCTACATATGGCTTGACCCTCCTGCCCTAAGCAGTGGTAGTGGTTTTCTGTCAGCAGCGAAATTGGCACCATACACTACTATGTGCCAAGCGTCTTGCCTGCCTTCAAAATGGCCATCCGGGCCTGCCCCAAGAAGGCGCACACCCTATCTCCTTACGGGGCTGTCCATGCAGGCTGCCTGACCTCAAGATGGCCAATGTGGGGAAGGCTCTCCACAGGCACTTAGCTCTTTTAAATTTATAGGCATTTGTGAGACTCATATTGGTGGAGTGTAGGTTGTGTCCTGGTTTTTATAGTGTGATACAGGACTTCAAATAGGCAGGTGCCTTGCCAAAGAGGCATTTGTGCATGATGGATGCAACCTTAAACTGGATCGGGTTCGTGATGGGGAGCCAATGAAAGGACTGTCTGCCGGAAGAGATGTGCTCCCACCTAGGGATCCCCTTGATGATCCAGACAGCATCATTTTGAAGAATTTGAAGCTTTTGCAAGCACTTTTTGCTGGCCCCCAACAACAGAACATTGCAGTAATCCAGGCGTGAAAGAATAATTGCTTGAGCAATTGAGGCACAGTTTGGCTCTGAAATTTAGGGTTTGATGTTCCTTAATAGTCTCAAGTAGTGATGGCAGTTCTTTGCGATATACCTCGTTTGAGTCTCTGCGTCTAGTGAGGAGTTGAGGAACACATCCAACATCTTGACGTTACCCACAACAGGAATAGAGCAACCTTGAAGACTGAGATAGGTGTATTTGTCTCCTAATTTGGCTCTAGCTGTGATGCTACCGAACAGAAGTAGCTCCGTTTTTGCTCCGTTAAGGCATAGCACATTTTTAGTCATCCAGTATTCAATGTTGTCATAGATGGTATTCAGGTTCAAAGTGTCCAAATCGTGATCACCACTCATTTCTAAGATCAGTTGGGTGTCATCTGCGTACTTTGTAAAAGAAAATCTATTTTTCCTCCAGTAAACTACAGAGAGGTCTGATGTATAGATTAAATAAGGTGGGCAAGATGCATGCCCCCTGCGGAACCCCACAAAGGATTGGGGAGAGCTTGGCTGAGGACCCTTCCCAGCATACCGCAGATTGTCTGTTATATAAGAAAGACTTTATCAATCTTACAGATTCGATTGATCAATTCCCGACATTTGAGAGAGTGTTAAGCAGATGATCATGATCCAGCAGATCAAAAGCTGCGGAAAGATCAAGGAGGACCAGGAATCCAATCTTCCCCTAATACATCATCTGAAGCATATTTGTCTGTAAGTCTATTAGCGCGGTCTCAGTGCTGTGGTCTCTGCGAAGTCCAGATTGTTTACTATGGAGGATGGATTCTGATTCACAGTGGACTTGCAGTTGATTAGTGGCTACCTTATCCAAAACTTTCAAGAAGAGGTTAGAGTTGGTAATTGGCCTTGGGTTTTTTGCATCTTTTTGGATCTAGTCTGGCCTTTTTTTTACCAGGGGTGTGATGGTGACAACATTACTAGCCACTGGAACAGATGTGTAATCAAATGAGGAGCTGACAAAATGAGTGAGGAAAGAGATGAAGATGTTTTTGTTCTCCATTACCAGTTTTGTCGGGAGAACATTCTCTCTACAAAACGTTGGGTTCATAAGGACAGAATTCAATCCTTATCTTGCTTTGGGATATGTTTAAAGGAAAATGTGCCTTGTCTTTCTTCTAGTTTGGACTTTGAGGGAGCTTAGGAGTGAGGAACCACGCCAGGTTTAAAGTCCTTTTTGATTTTATTGTGGGCTGTTTGGAGTTTGTTGGCGAAGGCCAGCTAGACCTCTTCACAGTCCTGATCAGTAGGATGACTCAGCATCAGGCATCTACCGCCTGCATACACTGTTGCTTGGAAGCTGTTCAGACTTCCTGTTGCAGTAGTATAGGCACTGTTCTTCCAGCGACCTGCTCACCACTCTGCATGCATTGTCGCGCCGCTGCCGAATAGCTTCTCCTTCTCATCTGGTTGGTACCACTTTCCTTGTGGTCCTGGACACCGGGATTCCGGAGTCTCGCAATCCGCTGGTCTGCTTCTTTCAAAACTCGCAGGCTCCACAATGTACCTTGACTCCTCCTCCACAAGGCCTGATGAGGTCAGGGTGCTTCCGCTGCGTATCAGGCTCTCCGCTCCCCTTCTGCTCTGACTTGTCGCAGTAAAATACACAGCTTGAGTTAAAGGGATATTTTCCACATTTTCTTAAGACAGATTACTTCCTGCATTGCCTTCAGCCAAACATGAAGCCTCCAAAGTATTCTCCATGTAAGACAGTCCCATATATATGGCTATGGTAGTTCCTTCATTGAGTACCTCACAGGAATGGAAGTCCTTGTACCAGAAGGAGGAGTCTCTCCAGGGGAGGTCCCACTTCCCTAGACCCCTAGGGAGGGTCTTGTGAAGCAGGTTCACCTCCATAGCCTCACAGGGGGAGTCTGTACATAGGAAAGAAGGGACAATTACCTGCGATTTGTCACATATAGCGAAGTCACCTTAAGATGACTGCCGCTTTCGGCTCCAGGACCCCGGTGATCTGACAACAGTACCCCCAAATGGTGTTTAGAATGGGGGCAGGTCCATGGGACACTGGGAGCAGTGTTGGCAGGGAGCAGGAGTTGCTGCTGTGCTATCTCTGGTAGGCAAAGTCATCTTAAGATGTCTTCTGATTTTAGCTGTGGGGCCCCAGTTACGAGATCCGAGACCCGAGACCTCAAATGGTGATCAGAATGGAGGCAGGTCTGTCAGAAAGCTGGGAGCCACCTTGTGGAGAAGACTCCCGCCGCCCACCCTAGGTAGGTTAAGCTCGTAATCTTAAACCAATACCTCTAGTCCCCATCTCTCTACCCCCACCCCATTCCTTTACATTACATGAAAATAAAATCATTACCCTCAAACACATTCCCCAGCCCACCCTCCCCAGTTCCTGATTGCTGCTGCTGGGGGTGACGTGACCCGGAACAGCAGCACCAAGCAAAACAAGCAAACAAGGCAAGAGAAGCCCACTCCCTTCCTGCTGCCTCATGGAGAAGACTCCCGCTGCCCACCCCTAGGTAATTTAAGGCCTTAGGCCTAAACTACTGCCCCTAACCCCCATCTCCCTACCCCCACCCCATTCCTTTAAATTAAATAATTTAAAAAAATCCAAAAACCTACTCCCCCCAACCTGCTCTCCCCAGGCCCTCATTGATGCTGCTTGGGGTCACGTGACCCAGAACAGCAGCACCACTCAAAACAAGCAAACGAAGTGAGAGAAGACTACTCGCTTCCCGCCGCCTTGTGTAGAAGATCCCCTCACCTATGCTCAGGTAAGTGAAGGCCTTAGGCCCCATCTCCCCACGCCCACCCCATTCCTTTAAATCAAATAAAAAAAATGACCCCAGCCCGGCGTCCCCAGGCTCTGATTGGTGCTGCCGGGGTCACGTGTCCAGGAACGGCAGCACCAAGAAAAACAGGCAAATAAGGCGAGGGAAGCCCACTCACATCCAGCTGCCTAGTGGGGAAAGCCCCTGCTGTCCACTCCCAGGAAAGGTAAGACTTAGGCCCAAACGATTACCCCTAGTCCCCATCTCCCTATCCCCACCCCTTTGAATTTAATACAAATACAAAAAATAACCCCAAACCCACCCACCTATTCCAACCACCCACCATCCCCAAGCCTGATGTGTGCTTCTGGGGGTCACGTCACCCAGAACAGCACTCTTATTGGACCCCCTCAGGGCAGTCTTGCCCAGGTAGCCTGCAAAGGACACTGGATAAGGACAATTCCCTGTTCACCATGCACCCAGACCTGCACCGCTGCCCCCCACCCCAAACCCAGCCAGGGGATCACCAAAAACAAGGTAAGGAATAACACAGTTACATTAATCTGTAAAAACTGCCCACTTTGAATCTTGCTATTGTTGACACTTTGTCACTGTGCCTGCATTGATCACTTCAAGATATAACTCTCTGTAATTTTTGCCACCCTTGCACTCTGCCACTTTTTAATTATGCCACTCTTATGTGCACGCTCGTGAGCTGCGCTCGAAGGGCTCTTGTACTCTTGTTGTTCCCCGCTATCAGTTTGAGCGAGTGGGGGGCTGCTCCTTTTCGGTGGCAGCCGCTAACTTGTGGAACTCCCTGCCGGTTCTGCTGGGAGTGACCAACAATCTTCTGGCCTTTCGCCGGTTGCTGAAAACCTACTTGTTCTGACTTTTATCTATGGAAAGAATAATAATGGGTGGACTGGACGCGCTCAGGTAAGTCAGACAACATAAATAATCAAAATTGTATTATATCTTGATCTAGAAATGTCCACAAATGTATTGTCACGAGTAGTAAAATTTATTCAACAAGTCGGACAGCCGACATGTGTTTCGACCACCGGGTCGTTCTCAAGACTGTATAATTTTGTCATACAGAATATTTTTTTTAAATTTTTTTATTTTTTTTTAACCACACAAAAGGTTATTGGTCATTGTAAAAGAAACATAGTAAATAATGTTATTGTGTGGGAGCAAACATATAAGAAATAATTAAAATTATAAAAATTGAAAAAGAAAGAGAAACAACATATACCACATTTCGGTAGCAGTCGGGAAGGTTCATGATTGTGTTGATCAAAATATTGAAAAGAAGTATAAAGTAGACCAAATTAGGATGCAAAATCATTAAGAAAATGAAGGGAGTTGGTGTCCCAATGAGAAGGATCTCAGTCTCACGGGCATTAAGGCATAGATTGTTAGCAGCGCACCATGCCAGACTAGCAGGCAGACAGGCAGGAATGAGAGAGGAAGAGGAGGAGGCAGAGGAGGGAAGCTTGAAGGAGAACTGCATGTCATCCGCATAACACTGGAAGTTAGGAGAGAAGGCAGAGATCAATTGGGCTAGAGAGGCAAGGTAGATGTTGAAAAGCCAAGGCAAGAGGATCCAGTCCTGATGGACACCACAGGTGGAGAGTGAGATGGAGGAGAGAAAAGGGCGCAGTTGAACCTGGGAAGGTTGGTCACAGAGGAAAGTGGTCAACCAGTCCAGAGCCAGGTCCGTGATGACGCCAAGGGTATCACAGAGCTGATTTATAAGGGTGGAGTATGTTCTTATTAGGTGAAAATCCGGCACGAGTATGTGCAGCAGTAGACTTTTTAGACAAAATTCTAGATATAAATTACTTAGCACATACGAGTGAATAGGAAAATCTATATGTTTTTAATGGATCCAAAATGACAAATGAGAGTGTAAAACACTGAGAAAGTTCAAATAGATGACGACATTTTAAGATGTGTGGCTAAATATGTGTAAACAGTTTGCAATAAACTAAATCACAATAAAAAAATAAGGGTGGCATGATTGACCGTATCAAAGGCAGAGGAAAGGTCAAGAAGGATGAGAACGGATTACTCCACCTTCTTGAACTGTACCACTGTGAATCCTCTTCTCTCTGAATATGCCACTTAGGAAACCCTGCTACTTTAAGTTTCACTGCTGTGAGATATTGCCACTTTTACTTGCATTGGTCGTTTTGAACTTTAATGTTGTGAGATTTTTTGCCAATGTGCATTATGCCATTGTGAGCTTCCATTCTCTGAACTCTGCCATGGGTGAGATCCTTTCACTTTAACCCTTGTCACGCTTGCCTGCACTCATCACTTTGAATGTTCCACTTTAAAACTTTACCACTTTGAATTCTTGCACTCATAACTCTTTCCACCCTAACCTTTCCAAAAGCGAGATCTACTCTAGTAAATTCTGCCACTCGGAAATCTTGCCACTCTGAACTCTGCCATTAGGAGGCTCCCTCTCTCTGAATTCTAACACTGTGACACTTTATCACTTTGAATTGGCCACCACACATTTTTGCCGCCCTGAATTCTATCACTGTAATAATTTTACCCTTTGAATTTTCCCGGTGTGGGATTCTGCAAGTCTGAATTCAGCCACTGTGAGACCTAGCCACTCTTTTGCACTTTGGACTTCCAGCCTCCTGGCACGTTCTACCCCCTGGGATGTTCTGTGCCCCTGGGGTGCTTTTGCCCACTGGTATATCCTGCCCTGCAACAGTTTGTCCCCTGGGATATTTGCCCACTAGGACAGTTTGCCCCCGGGGATTTTGCTCACTAGGACAGTTTGTCCCCCCGGGAGAGTTTGCATTCCAGGAGGGTTTTCCCACCGGGATTATTCCCCCCCCCCCCAATGATAGGTTGTCTCCCAGGATAGTCTACCCCCCAAGGATAGCCTGCCCCCCAAGGATAGCCTGCCCCCAAAGATAGTTTGCCCACATGGATAGTTTGACACTGGGTCAGTCCACCCCCCCCAGATAGTTTGCCACCCAAGGGTAGTTTTCCTCTGGGGATTGTTTGCCCGCAGGGTATCATGCCTTGCAACATCACCTGCCACTGCGCTCAACACTACGCCCCCCCAACTTGGATTTGTCTGTCATCTGCGTGGATTTTCCAGTCAACTCACAAAGCATAGTCCTGATATCGGTTCCATGTAATAATGTCCCCGCAAAAATGTCGCCGTTTTTTTGCAGAGGCATTATTACATTTTTTTTCAAGCGGACATCCCCGCAACCCGCTTCCATACATAATGTCACCACATATAATGTAGTGAATGGCTTTTCCCGGCGACATTATGTATGGGGACATTATGTGTGAGGCCATTATTATCTGATACCCTGATATCATCACTCTGTTATAGACATTGCCCATAACCTATAAAGTGGTCCTTCTCCTGAGTAGAAAGAAGCCATGTTTCCCTTCCATTACCAATCCCGTACAATGTAGAATGTGGACTTTCATTGTGAGTTGGCTGGATTTTCTATCGGGACTACCACTGGAAGCAATTACCACAACCGCTGGCTGAAATTCTGAAAATCTGCCAAATTCAGGGATTCCCATTTCCAAAGTGGTTCCAGCAGTGATATTGCCAAAATACTGCCGGCGCACTGATGGCAGGTCATTGAAGAGGGTTTAAGACTGGTTGATTATGGTATATTGGCATGCATTGAGATTCATTGTAAATAGGATTGTATTTTGCAAATGTACACTTTTGTATCTGTTTATGAGATTGATTTTTTTTATGTAAAACCGTACCATAATACCTATTAATATTAAAAAAGAAAATAAATACCACTAACGCTGATGCATTGATCTCTGAGAAATGCCATTACATTGAGGAAAACCTACCAGCTCAGATTTGTAAAATGGATGTTTATTGGCAAAAAAGGAGGGAAACATCAAACAGTGGGGCCATGTATGTCTTAACTACAAAGATTCACATGCTTTAACAAAAGGGACTAACAATATTTGCTTTCCAATAATGATAGATTTTCTAAAAGAGAACTTGATTCATGTCACCTAAATTCAATAATGCTTTAGGGGGTAATTCATAGAATTCAGCGCACAAGTGGCGCACGCGGCTGGCGCACAGTGTGCGCAGGCGAATCCCTGCGCCAGCCGCATGGGCTAAAATCCATTTCCGCGCACAGCGTATTCATGGATTCCAGCCACCAAAACCAGCCGTGGCGCACAGTGGCGCAGCGACCCTGCAGCAGCGCCAGTTACGCCCCCAAGAACGCCTCTCGCGCAGGGAAAAGCCATCAATATACCCAATCCAGCGCAAAGGGCTGCGCTAACCCTGTACCAGCACGGCAAGCGGGCTACGTGTATCACTGGGGTGCGCAGGAAGTACCTCACGCGATTGGCCCCGTGCGAGCAGGGTACGCGTATTTCAGGGGTGCGCGGGAAGTTCCACACGCGATTTCCGCAGGGTACGCGTATCTCAGGGGTGCGCGGGAATTTCCACACGCGATTGGGCCCATGCGAGCAGGGTTCGCGTATTTCAGGGGTGCGCGGGAAGTGCCACACGCAATTTCAGCAGGGTACGTGTATTTCAGGGGTGCGCGGGAAATTCCACACGCGATTGGGCCCGTGCGAGCACGGTACGCATATCTCAGGGGTGCGCGGGAAGTGCCACACGCGATTGCAGCAGGGTACGTGTATTTCAGGGGTGCGCGGGAATTTCCACACGCAATTTCATCATGGTATGTGTATTTTGGGGTGTGGGGGAAGTTTCACACGCGACATCAGCAGGGCACGTGTATTTCAGGGGTGCGCGGGAAGTTCCACATGCAATTTCATCAGGGTACGTGTATTTCGTGGTGCGGGGGAAGTTTCACATGCGACATCAGCAGGGTACGTGTATTCCAGGGGTGCGCGGGAAGTTCCACACGCGATTGGACCCGTGCGAGCAGGGTACGCGCATTTCAGGGGTGCACGGGAAGTTCCACACGCGATTCCATCAGGGTACGTGTATTACAGGGGTGCGCGGGGAGCACCACACGTGAATTGCACGTGTGGGTCCTCCCAGGTGTGCCCTCTACACCCTCCACGGCCCCTGCAGGTGGCTCACACCACAGGGGCCTACCCTGCACATGTCCTGCAGGCACACCATCCACCATGGCCATGACCCCCAGCCAACCCACATGTCAACTTGCACTACTGCCCACCAACGCATGTCCCCCTGCACCCCCAGCCACCAGGGGCACCCTCCACCAGGCCCCCATCCATGTCTCCCACCACCCCCACCCCCCAGCAGTGCAGGGGCACCCTCCACCAGGCCCCCACCGATGTCTCCCACATCCCCCACCCCCCAGCACTGTGGGGCACCCTCCACCAGGTCCCCACCCATGTCTCCCACCACCCCCACCCCCAGCACTGTGGGGCACCTGCCAGCAGACCCCCACCCATGTGCAACTCATGTCTCCCACCACCCCCACCCCCCACCACCCATGCCTCCCACCACCCCCACCCCCAGCACTGTGGGGCACCTGCCAGCAGACCCCCACCCATGTGCAACTCATGTCTCCCACCACCCCCACCCCCCAGCACTGTGGGGCACCTGCCAGCAGGCCCCCACCCATGTCCAACTCATGTCTCCCACCACCCCCACCCCCAGCACTGTGGGGCACCCTCCACCAGGCCCCCACCCATGTCTCCCACCACCCCCACCCCCCAGCACTGTGGGGCACCTGCCAGCAGGCCCCCACCCATGTCTCCCACCACCCCCACCCCCCAGCAGTGCAGGGGCACCCTCCACCAGGCCCCCACCCATGTCTCCCTCCCCCCCACCCCCCAGCACTGTGGGGCACCTGCCAGCAGGCCCCCACCCATGTCTCCCACCACCCCCACCCCCCAGCACTGTGGGGCAACTGCCAGCAGGCCCCCACCCATGTCCAACTCATGTCTCCCACCACCCCCACCCCCCAGCACTGTGGGGCACCCTCCACCAGGTCCCCACCCATGTCTCCCACCACCCCCACCCCCCAGCACTGTGGGGCACCTGTCAGCAGGCCCCCACCCATGTCTCCCACCACCCCCACCCCCCAGCAGTGCAGGGGCACCCTCCACCAGGCCCCCACCCATGTCTCCCACCCTCCACACCCCCAGCACTGTGGGGCACCTTCCAGCAGGCCCCCACTCATGTCCAACTCATGTCTCCCACCACCCCCACCCCCCAGCACTGTGGGGCACCTGCCAGCAGGCCCCCACCCATGTCCAACTCATGTCTCCCACCACCCCCACCCCCAGCACTGTGGGGCACCCTCCACCAGGCCCCCACCCATGTCTCCCACCACCCCCACCCCCCAGCACTGTGGGGCACCTGCCAGCAGGCCCCCACCCATGTCTCCTACCACCCCCACCCCCCAGCAGTGCAGGGGCACCCTCCACCAGGCCCCCACCCATGTCTCCCTCCCCCCCACCCCCCAGCACTGTGGGGCACCTGCCAGCAGGCCCCCACCCATGTCTCCCACCACCCCCACCCCCCAGCACTGTGGGGCAACTGCCAGCAGGCCCCCACCCATGTCCAACTCATGTCTCCCACCACCCCCACCCCCCAGCACTGTGGGGCACCTGCCAGCAGGCCCCCACCCATGTCCAACTCATGTCTCCCACCACCCCCACCCCCCAGCACTGTGGGGCACCCTCCACCAGGTCCCCACCCATGTCTCCCACCACCCCCACCCCCCAGCACTGTGGGGCACCTGTCAGCAGGCCCCCACCCATGTCTCCCACCACCCCCACCCCCCAGCAGTGCAGGGGCACCCTCCACCAGGCCCCCACCCATGTCTCCCACCCTCCACACCCCCAGCACTGTGGGGCACCTGCCAGCAGGCCCCCACCCATGTCTCCCACCACCCCCACCCCCCAGCACTGTGGGGCACCTGCCAGCAGGCCCCCACCCATGTCCAACTCATGTCTCCCACCACCCCCACCCCCCAGCACTGTGGGGCACCCTCCACCAGGCCCCCACCCATGTCTCCCACCACCCCCACTCCCAGCACTGTAGGGCACCCTCCACCAGGCCCCCACCCATGTCTCCCACCCCCCCACCCTCCTGCACTGTGGGGCACCTGCCAGCAGGCCCCCACCCATGTCTCCCACCACCCCCACCCCCAGCAGTGCAGGGGCACCCTCCACCAGGCCCCCACCCATGTCTCCCAGCACCCCCACCCCCCAGCCACCAGGGGCAGCCTCCACCAGGCCCCCACCCATGTCTCCCACCACCCCCACCCCCCAGCCACCAGGGGCGCCCTCCACCAGGCCCCCACCCATGTCTCCCACCACCCCCACCCCCCAGCACTGTGGGGCACCTGCCAGCAGGCCCCCACCCATGTGCAACTCATGTCTCCCACCACCCCCACACCCCAGCACTGTGGGGCACCTGCCAGCAGGCCCCACCCATGTGCAACTCATGTCTCCCACCACCCCCACCCCCCAGCACTGTGGGGCACCTGCCAGCAGGCCCCCACCCATGTGCAACTCATGTTCCCCAGCCAACATGTCATCACAATCTAGATCCCTGGTCCCTATGGTCAGCCACCAAATGCAAAACACCCACCCGAGTATTGCATCCACCCACTCATAAATTGCAATTACATCACAGAACACCAATTGCAAGTTCCGAAACAAACACATCTCCCTCACATAGACCAAATGGGTGTCAGTGAATCTCAAAACCCATATCATGAAATGCATGAAACCAATGAGATACCACACATTGAAGTTCACCAGAAAAAATATGTATTAAAGGAAACATAAATAGAATCAAAAATAAAGAAACAGAAATGTGAATGTACAAAAATCAAAAGAAGCATGTCCGTGAAAAAAAGCAAAACCAAATATAAAATTCCAAAGTAATGGTGTCCAAAGTCAATGTCCACAAAACAAAATCCAATGGGAAATAAAAAAGAAAGCCATTGCTCCATGGTTAAAATGTGAAAAAAAATACAATCCAACAGTGAACTATGTACATGGGAACAAGCCAGGGTCCATTATCCCAACAAAAGAACGTAAACCTATCTAACTACACTAACTAATAAAATAAACTATATACAAAAATGTGGTCAATGTCTGAAAGGTCCAAATAAAATCAAAACAAAAATGAAACCTAACACTACCTACATAACTATGTACAAGGGCAGCGGGCTAGTTTGACGGCTCACTTGTTGATGTCCCGGGCCAGGGCATCATCGAACTCCTGCTCAATGTCCCGGAGGCGGTCCTCCTCCATGGCCCGAGGGTCCGCAGGGCCGTCGACGTGTCCACCTCCAAACCCCTGCGGATTGCCTCGAGGCACTCGGCCCGCCTCAGGGCCCTCCGCATTGAGTTCTCCGCCCTGACCATTGTGAGCCGTGCCTCTTCTGCCCGCTGCCGCTCCGCATCTATGGCGTGGCCCAACCGCTGCCACACGGAAGACACTCTCTGTCCTGGGTCCTCCTGCCCTCCGGCCGATGCCTGCCGATCCGATGTTGAAGGCCCCGAGCCTTCATGGCTCCCACCACGTTGCTGCTGCTGCTGTGCCTCTGCCCGTGCACTGCCTCCTGCTGCCTGCACATCCTCCGCCGGCTGGGGTGCAGTCGTTGATGTGGCCACCCCTGCTGGACGTCCGACTCCCGACTGTGGCAGGGATGCCTCCTCCACCAGCCTGGCCGCACCGTCAGAGGCAGCTCCACAGGGCACCCAGGTGACTGATGGGTGGGAAGATGGCACGGAGGACGACTGGCGCGTAGGGGGTCCAGTTGAGGAGGGGGTCGTAGCAAGCCCCATCATACGGAGGAATCCAGCCTGGGTGACCTGTCCCAGCAGGCTGACGTGGTCAAGGAGCCATTCGAGATGACGTGCAGTCTCCTCATGAAAAGACTGCAGGTCACCTTGCATGGCCCGTTGACGCAACGCCACACCAGTCAGGACAGGCTCAACCCGGACCCGGATAGCCACATCCGCAGGCAGAGGAAGGCCAGTTGACGTGAGCTCATCCCCTGCCTGAAAACGGGTCTGGACGTAGGCATCCCTGCTGGTGCAAGATGATGCAGGGACAGGATCAGGGACAGGATTGCACACAGGCACCTCCGCGGCGGCCTGTGCTGCCTCCTGTCCCTGGTCCTGCACTGCACCACTAGCACCAGTGGGATCCCCACCTCCAGACCCCGTCTCTGGTGCTTGCACGGCCTCCTCCTCCACCAAACCCCCCACCAACCTGGATGACTCCGTGCCATCTTCTCCTGTTGGGCCCTGTGGGGTCCCAGCTGCCCCTTCTGCTGCCGAGGAGTCCAACTCCAACCTCCGCCTCTTGGACCTCCCCCCGGCAGCTGCGGCCTGGGACGCGGCATCGGACTCCTCACTCCCCAACGAGATGACAACCTGGGAGGGGAGCCGGGCCTTGCGTCTCCGGCTGGCGGTGGGATCCCCGCCGCTGTGCTCCACAGCACCTTCTCCGCCCTCTTCATCAGTTGACGCTGCAGACAGGGAGAAACAAAACACAGGCATCAGGGCACTGTACAATGGACACATACACACATGACAGTTGTACATGAGTGGCATTGGCAAACCTCAGACATGTCATCACAATCCCCAACACACATGTCATTTCAACTCGCACACATGAGCCATACCACAGCCATATCGCAACTGCCAGCACCATCCATACACATACAACAGCATGAGCAGGCAAAGGTGAGCCAGACATCACATGCAACACAGGAAGTGCACCACACATGTACACACACCACCACACTTGCATGCACGTGTACACCCCTGCCAAGTGTCGCAGTGTTCAGACGGGCATCCATGTCACATCTGCCAATCAGGCTTCCACATACCGCTGTCACATGCATCCATGTTGCATCACTGTTGCACCCTTGTCAAATACACACACATGCACATGTACACAGTGCTGATACATGCAGCCGAAAACAACATACATGCGTGACATCACGGACATGTCTACTTACATACACATTCATCCAAACATGTGTGCCCACACAACTGCATTTGGCATGCAAGCCTACACACACAAGCACCATCCATGTCTCACACATTCCAGCCCTCGCATGTGTTAGCCCCACGGCCCTGTACACCCTCACCCATACTTGACCCCATACAAACAGATGTGCAAACTGCACACTACTGAAAAATCACCACACGCACTGCTCACAATCAGGATGCATGTACACTTACCGCTCGACTCCAGACGGGTCTGCCTCTCAAGGACCTGGACGTGGAGCGCTGGGGATATGCGTTCCAGGACCCTCATCTGTTCTTCCGACAAGTGGCCCCGGTGCCCCTTGGCATCCGCTGCCTTCAAGAGATGCCGGGCCTTGTTCAGGGTCCTGGACCTGAAGTCCTCCCAGCGCTTCTTGACATGTTGTAAGTCGCGGACTGCCACCCCCTCCGCGTTGATGGCAGTCACGATGTCAGTCCAGATCCGAGTCCGTCCTTCCTTGTCGGCACGGGAACTTCCGAAGAGGGCATCATACTGCCCCAGGACTTGCTCCACCAGGACACCAACTTCGGTGGCACTGAAGCTGGTGCCCCTCTGCCTCTCTGGCCGGGGGTTGTCAGTGGTCTCAGATGGTGTTTGCCCCGACATGACAACCCCAGAGGCAGGAGTGGGTGGGCAACTGGGTCCTGGGGCTGGGCTGTGGAGTGATGGCATCCCAGTCGGGAGTCTTTGGTTCCAGCAGGGGTGGTCACAGCAACAGCACCCCTGGCTGATGTGCAGGCAGCAAATGGCAGGACACGTGGGCAGCAGGCAGTCAGGCAGCAGCAGATGGCAGGTGGGAGCATGCTCGGGGATCTGGGGGGCAGTAGTTCGGCCTACTGGGCAGGAGCGTGGTCTTCTGTGTGCTTACGCGTGGCCAGCTTGATACGGAGTGATTTGGCACGTGAAAAATCTGCACGTCAGCGTGTAATTCGAGGAAAGGCCCTTAGCGCATAAGCGCGTCTGCACCCATACGCATTTTCATTGGACAGAAGGCCCCTCAAGCGCAAGCGCCCCTGTGACGTGACGTGTACAGACGTGCATGGGCATTTCAGTGAAAAACTGCACGTCCGCGTGTAATACGAGGAAAGGGCCCAGGCGCGTAAGCGCGCGTGGAAAACTGCACGTCTGCGTGTAATACGAGGAAAGGGCCCATGCGCGTAAGTGACGTGACGCGCGCGTGCGTTTCCCTCAGCACGGGTTAAAGGTGAGCGGGCCCAGCAGTTCGCTGTATGTGCCTTTCGTGTAGACCGACGTGTGTTGCTGCTTCCTGTTGTTTCGTGCGCCATCACAACTTCACAGCTATCAAGGACGTATCTCTTCTTTTGGCGGGGGTATTGGCTACGCGTGTTTTTCTGCATCGCGCTAGTCAGACGGTGAGTCGCACACGCTCTTTTTCCCACTGCGGGTGCCCCTGTGTATCGCACCAATTTTCGATGTCATAGTAGCCTGCGTGTCCCACGCGTATGCGTTATTCGTGTTACTGGGTGCCACTGCGTACTGCGGGAGGTTGAATCCACGCACGTAGGCTGCAGGGTTGCGTGCACGGTTTTACTGCAGTTTTGGGGTGCCTGAGCGTTGCGTGACCCATCACCACATCACCGGGGTCACATACAGCCTTGCAGGTGCAGGGGGGCTGTTAACATCTTGCTTCCCACCCCCTTCACCCCAATTGCCCAGGTCAATTGTGGTGTACACCTCCCATTGGCACCACTCCATCTATGCCAGCACTACTACATCTGTGCCATGGTTGGGAGGGCACCAAAGGTGAGGGGCGCCTCAGCTGGGCGTCCTCCTCGTGGCGGGCGTGGTCGGGGACGTGGCGACCAGGGAGTAGGGGGACTCCAGGGTGTCCAGGGCAGCCACAGAGGGGGAAGAGGCAGGGGTGCGCCAGTTGAGCACAATGTTGTGCCATGTGTCGGTGCAGCCATGCCACCACCCCCTGTGGTTCCGGGGGATGCAGCTCCTGCATCTGGCATTGGCACCCGTAAGACCCTGCAGTCCGTTCCATCGACTGCCATGGGCCCAAGGGTAGTGGTAGCTGCAGGTGCAGATGTGGACACCGCCACCCAGGCTCAGGGTCTGCCAGCGCAGGCTGCGTTGGCACTTGAAGAGCCCTTGGTAGATCTCCAACAGGCCAGGGGGGAACCATAGGGGCAGGCCGGGCTGCTCAGACCAAGACACGTGTCCCTGGGGCAGTCATGTCATCTGCTGCCCCAAACAGCCAGGTGTTGGCAAGTGCAGGGGCAGATGCACCCAACAGCACCCCGGTTGTGAGTCTGCCAACCAGGACCGTTGCGGTCAATGACCCTGCCACAGCTGATGTTGCTGCACAGGGTCCATTAGTGGGCACCCAGCTGCCACTGACACAAGTCAGGCCTTTGGTCATCCCTCCACCTGCCACTCCCTTGGCTCAATCCACCGAACCCACTGGCCATACTGGTCAGGGCGGCATTAGCCAGCCAGGGTCTGCGCCACAGTCCAAGAGGAGGAAGGTTGCACCTCCAGCACAGGCTGGGACCCCACACACAGCC
Organism: Ambystoma mexicanum; assembly: GCF_040938575.1. Taxonomy (NCBI): domain Eukaryota; kingdom Metazoa; phylum Chordata; class Amphibia; order Caudata; family Ambystomatidae; genus Ambystoma; species Ambystoma mexicanum. The sequence goes on from NC_090932.1 coordinate 1,306,330,501, forward strand.
ACAACCTCCTGCGCGTCGAGGAAGGAGCCTTTCTGTAAGCAGGAACTGGACTTCCTCGTGGACTACGTGCGGGGCCACAGCCGTGACATGCTAGTGGGTGCCAATAGTCAGACTATGGCTGCCCAACGTGACACCCACTGGAAGCATGTTGCGGAACATGTCAGTTCATTCGGCCATGAGGTGCGCACGGCGCAGGAGTGCAAAAAGCGTTGGAATGACATCAAGCGCAGCACTAAGGCTAAGCGTGCCTCAAATTACAACTTGACTCTGGTGACTGGCGGTGGGCCTGCACCAAACGAGGAAGAACTCACTCCGCATGAGGCTCTCGTTGCGGAGTTCATACCTCCTGAATTGGTCGAAGGAGTGGGAGAGATGCTGGACTTTGATGCCCAGTCCAGTGAGTGTTGATGGGTGTTTGTTGAGGACGTGTGTGTTTCACTTGTGGGATGTGTTGTGCATGATTGCTGCTACATGTGACGTGTACATGGTTCTGATGTGTAAGTAATGCAATGCTTCCGTCATGCATGTCTCCTCTGCCTGCATGCGGGACTCCATGTGGGCATGCTCCCTTGCCCCTCCTCCGCCACTCTGCACCCCAGTTCCACCTTTGCACTGGTCTGCTTCAATCTTGCCAATGTGTAGTTTCTTGTTCTTGTGTCCTGTGTAGATGCTAACTTCCAGCGTAGAAACTGCCAGACATATGCCGTGTGGTACAGCCTTAGTAGTCGATGCAGGGTATCTCGCTTGTACTGTGCATGGGTCAGATGTCCCGCAGGGAAATGAGTGCCCATTCATGCTCCATGTGCATTGCACGCATGCCCCTATGTGTCCTTGACTGGATGATCACTGTAATATGAGTCCTTGGTTACATACATTGCCTGCCATCTCATCGGCCTCCCCATGTCAACTGTGGCTCAGTCCTGCGTTGCACACATGTTTAGGCTCTGACAATCTGTGTGGCTCACAGGCCTCAGCCTGTTCAATGGCCAATGACTCTGTCCAACTCTTGTTGTGTCTTCTTCACACGTGGGCAGCCTCCGGAGTTTTCATCATGTGTTCTGCCCACTGTCACAGCATCATTTGCAGTGTTGTAATTTGAATCACATTAAGCTGTTGATGCCAGTCAACACTGCCTGTCAATACACAGGTGTATGGTCAGCCTTTTGATACCATGCTAGGCATCCCTGCTTTGGTACTGGGGTGGAGGGGTGCTTGGCTTCTAGACATGGTACACATTGAATGCACAATGCACATGATGTGTGAATTTGACATTGCACTGCCTTCACATTTCCTGGCACACACCATGGAGTGCTTGTACATGTAGGTAGTGAGTGGCGTACACATTTTCTGCACTGCATAGACCCACTTCCATGGAAACTGCCACCTTTCAACAGGTCTGATCACAGAAGCTATTCAAAGTAGACCCAGCATGCATGCCAGGTCATATGTTGTGTGTCACATGTCTGCCGGATGCCTTTGCTGTCGGTGTGTGTGTGTGTCGTGTGCTTCTTACATGTGTAGTGACCTTTTTTCTCTCTATTTTTCAGGTGATGACGCAATGGAGGCGGAGGATGGTGTTGTCATGCCAGACACAGGGTTGGTAACACCACATCAACCCGGCACTAGTGGGGGTCGTGGGGTGGTAGGCCACGAAAACCCCCAAGTGCTGCAGTCCATCTTGTCTCTGGCTGCCTATGAGTCCAGCCTTGATGACGACTCTGATGTCCATGTTGAGTTGGATGAGCATCAAGTCCATGTGTCAGGGGTGAGTGATTCTGATGTGGACACTCCTCTGTCTGCGACACCTGCACTGAGGGATCAGACAGTCTTGGTTCCTCCGCCCGTGGTGGATCGGGACGCAGGGTAACCCTCCACACCAGTCACTGATGTGCCTGGGACATCACGTCGACGGGGGCATGTAGTCATGCAGCCGCAGGCGGTGCCAACACAGCGAGGACCCCTGGTCCTTGGGTCCCGCAGGGGTCAAGCCCGGCAACGTGGTTGCCGCGCGCAACCGCTGTATACTGAGTGGGAGCAAGACATGACTGCCAATTCCGAACGGCAGGGGGCAGCAATGGAGAACATCGCTGAGAGCATGGAGCGTGTGGCCCGATCTGTGCTCCCCCCTGCTAGGCAGGTGCTTCTCCAGCAGCAGGCGGCACGGTCCACGGCCCGCTCGCTCAGGCTGGGCATGGTGGCCTCAGACAGGGCACGCCAGGCTGAAATGTCGTCTCTGCGTCAAGCAATTGCTGCTCACGCAGAGGCGCACATGGATGCCCTGAGGGAGGAGTATGCTTCCCTCAGATCCACTCTGGGTGTCCTTATGATGTCCCAGAGGCAGCAGGCAGAGGAGAGGTTTGCACAGCTTGAGCGTACCATCTCGGCTGAGCTACAGGCCTGCCGGGAGGTGCAGCGGTTGTCCAGCCAGGCCTTGCAGGAGGAACTCCGTGTTACACGTGCTACAAGAGGAAGCACGTGTATCACGTGAGGTTCTGCATGCAGACCTATGTCACATCACCACACAGAACCAGGCTCACCCGTCCGGCAGACTTGCTGCCGACGAGGGGCAAGCTGCGGCTAGGCGTGGCCAGGCTACTGTGCCATGTCCTCCTTTCCAGGATGAGCCAGACTCGGACGACCATCTATCTCCCACATAGGTCCGGCTGTGCAGGCGTTGAGCCCATGGAGGTTTTTTTTTTTGGCTCAGCATCATCGCATGTGGATGTTGAGCAGAACCCTGTACCTCCCCCCTCCTGGGTGCCTCCCCTCCCCCCCCGGGTCGTATGTGGCCATTTTCTATTTTTCTTTTAGTTTAGTTAGTTAAGTTTCTGTTTGATAGTTAGTTAAAATAGGTAATGTAGGTTTTCCATTGTTAGTGCAATTAGTTAATAGTTGATTTAGTTTAAAATTGCTAGTCTATTGTGCTTTCATGTGACGGTGCGGTGCTTTGTGGCTTTTGAAGGCATCCACTGTCTGTTCCAGCTGGGCCCTTCATGGTTGTCTTGTGTATGTGTTTGCTGCTTGGGGTCCTTGACTCACACATGCCACTCCTGCCTCCCTTATCCATGGGCTCGCAAGGATGGTTCGGTGTTACAGAATATTACACAAGGGCTTTGGACTGTCATATCTGTGGCATGTCTGGTGCTGTGTGACTTGTGTTGACACCCCTAGTGGGGATGATTTTGGTGTCATTGTCCACTGTTCGGCTTTTGCTAGATGGGGTGTGTCATGAATAATGTGTACATTGATTGCTATGCATTGTGTAGTATGTTTCATATCTTTCCTGTACACGTGCTTGTTGCAATTCATGCTGTAGATAGTGTACCACACTTTGGATGTGAAAGACGGACTGATGGTGTGATTTGTGATGTGACTCTCTGACATGGTCAAGTAATGAGATGCCTGATGAGACACACACAGATGACTTTGAAGCATTAATCATGTGTTTCATGCCCTTTCTGCAGGGGGATGAGCCTCCAGAGCACCTTTGCCAGCAGACATGGCCCATTGGACGACGGAAATCTGGACCCGTTTGTTGGTGCCCACATGCACATGTGTGCACAAGCAGAGGCACAGTGATTGCAGACCCACATCCTAGAACTGCTGACATGTTCCAAGGAACTCCAGGCAAGGTGAGCATCACAGGGGGGCCACGACACAGCAAAGCTTGCACCAGGCGAGTTGCACATGCAGGCTTAGTCACAGCACTGAGGGTGAGCTTAGACGAATATTGGTGTTGAAGCACACAATGCAGCTCAGATGTGTTTGTGGACTGTTGGCTGTTGATAGTAGGGTTGTCTGGGACACATGCAGGGGCAGTGGCACATACCCTCCGGTACACCAAGGTCCATTGAGGCACTTGTATCAACCATGTAGCCTTCCGAGACATGGAAAGGGGCAGCTCACAGGGACATACAGCAAGGGACATACTCGGGTGCAGTGCATTTCATTTCCATGTACTTTATGATAAATGCACTGCCAACTTTGTTTCGGTCATGGTGGTACGCAACTTGCACTGAAGTCATGGCTTGCTATATGGGTCTGTCTGCTTACCCAGGGAACATTGCATGTTGTGTGAATTGTGACACATTTGTGTTCCATTTGCCACGCACCCACCGGCGGCTGACTTACTGCATTGACTGTGTATGACCCGTCACAGGGGTACTGATATATATGGGTACGAAGCATCTACACAAGATTGTCTGTTTGTAGAGTACTTTGTTGCTATGGGGCATGTTTGGTGGTGTGTTTTTGTGTAATTGGCACGTACTGGTTGTTGACAGTGGCTCTCTTTGCAGCATTGCAGTGCTCCTGTAACCGGACCTGAGAGTGCGCAGGCAGGAGGCCAGCACTCAAAACCAGAGCTAAGTGTCTTGTTGTTTTTCTTTCAAACTGCTCTGCATAGGCTTGCTGGGGGGTGCACTAATGCATGGATGTATGTGTGATTCAATTTGGTATGTTTTTTTCCCCCTAATCACCCGGAATCCTATGCAATTTTGAACCCTGTACCCTCTACCCGGTGTTCCTGCTTCCCGTACCTATCCAAGCAACGTTCCCTAACCCTCTTTCCCCGCTGGGGTTGCGGATGCCTGTGTAAGCCCCGAACTTGCAGGCGCCAAAACCCTAGAGGGGGTGGTTGGTTCGTACCACTCCTAAGCCTGGACTACAGAAGGCCATAACAACGATGTCCAAGTTTGTTTGGATTGTGTATGTGTTCATGCAGGTAGTACATTTTCGTTCATTCCCTACTTTCATGTGTCATTGCTCCTCCCCTCTCCTGCCACTCATTCCAGTTATCCAGTGTGCCAACACCTGTCCCGACTGCATATCCCTGAACCTCCTTCCCCACCAGGGTCTCAGGGGCCTGTTTGAGTTTGACCTTGCAGGCACCCGGGACACGGTGGGGGTGGTTGTTTCGTGACACTCACGCGCCTGTACACGGGACCTGTGACAATACACATCCGTTCATGATGCATCATCCTATGTTATGTACCACACATGGTTCACATCCTGTTGTGACATTGTTTTACTGTGCTACCTTGGTTGTTGCATCATTGTGGTAGTACTTGGCCTTTGTGAGGTACTGCTACGTCAAGTCATCTACTGGAGGGTGTTCGGGTTCGTTTTTATGCCTTGGATTTTGTGATTTTGGAAATGAGTGTGGATTCTGAGGGTTCAGGCATCTTTTTACACACAAGGTGGGAGATGGTGACGAAGGGTAAAGGTGATCCTGTGGCCAGGTGGAATTGAGGGTTGGAGGCTCCATGACCCAGGTGCAGTTGTTCAGTGGGCCATGGTCATTTGTGAGGGAGGGGGGGGGTTGTTGTTGATAGTTGCCTTGCCCTGCAGTGTGATGGGAACTCTGACATTGTAATGGTGGTATCCTATGTACATGTTGTGTTCTGCTGATCAATGCCTGTTCATGTGTTGTGTTTTCCTTTCAGGTGCGAGGGGATAGTTGTGGTTTGACATGCTGGGGTGTACACATGGTGAATGTTCACATGTGATGTGTAGGGAACACTGATGGTCACTTGAGTGCACATGCATATGTGGAGTGCATGTCCTTGCAGAACCACACACTTGCACTCTGATGCACTACATGTACTCCCACCCTTGCATATCCACGTGTACACTGTTTGCCTTCTGGTGCCCACTGTGTCCCTGCAGCACATGTTCTGTGACCGATTATGGATCCAGTACATGCCTAATTTGATGTTTGATGTGGTCTGTCACTTAGATGTGATGCTCAGGGTGTGCATCACACACAATGGCTGTTCACTGTGCTGTGCGCTGAGCAGTGTGTTGCAGGAGTAGGACACTGCACACATGAGCTGCAGTGTTGATTTTGCAATGCATAATGTGCATGTAGACAGGCATTCATTGTTATGTTACGTCTACGACTGTTGTAATGCATTTGGAAATGACTTATTTTGGGTGGGAGATTTTGTTGGTCTGTCATTTCATCTGATTCCGGGTCAGGCATCATTGTCTGATGCCACTGTACATTTAGGACATGGCAATGTGTACCTTATCGTTACTGTGTTGGTGTATGGGTATTGCTTGCCATGTCATGTTGATGTTTGGGAGGGTTTGAGTGACATGACAGTGATGGCCATGGCCTGTTTTGCAGGTGTGTGTGATGCACACCTTGCATGTCAGGGTCATCCGCTTCTCAGAGCAACTAGCTGGGGGTAGATTTCTCTCCGCGGCAGGGCCCTCCCCCTGGAACAGACTTCCTGCCTGACTTGAACTTGAGGGGAACCATCTCCAGTTCTGGAAGCACCTCAAGACCTTCCTCTTTGCTTCTGCTTACTCTCTGCCTCTCCCTTGCAGAATTTTTCACTGGAACTGCACAGGAGCTGCAACTGGGCCACTCTCACCGACCTCGGTCCCTGGCCCAGCCACTCTCCACTTGCACTGCCTCCCTGGCAACCCCTGCACTGCAGTACTGTCTCTCTATCCCTACAGCCCTCCCTTCCCAGCACTTGTCTGCACTTACCTTTGCAGTTGCCACCAGCCGACTTATGTATTATTTTTTTGGGCTACTTCCCCTGTACTGGACTCCCCCCCCACCCTTCCCCTTGCACTTTTCCCTTCCCCCTACCCCTCCACTTGCACGATCTCAATGACACCTGGCCTAGTAGTACCGTTGTCTGTCTTCCCTTGTTCCCCCCTCCCTGCCTCATTGCGCCTTGAAATACTTGTGTATGGGCCATATCATGTCATATGTCATATGTGTGCCTTTTGGTCACACAGGATAGCTTGTGTTTAAGTAGCTAGGGATGCAGACGATGTGGCACTTCCATGGCAACTATCTCAGGGTGGTAGGGTTGTGACAGTTGACTGTCTCTTTGTCATCATCGATTGTCACCTGGTATGTGCCAGGCCTGTGTGCACTCCGCAGGGGTGGGAGTTTAGCTGAAAAATGTGGCCACAAGCTGGTTCCGGGCTTCCACGCCACGTGCCCTGTCCCCTCCCATGGGCAGCGCCTGTGCCTGTGGTTGGGGATGTGGGGGCACCACCATGTCCACCGGGATGCCCTGCCGTGTTGCAACATTGTGCAGGACACATGCTGCCACAATGATCCTGCACACTACTGGTGGTGCATAGAGTAGTTGCCCACCAGAGCGGTCAAGGGAGCGGAAACGTGACTTGAGCACTCCGAATGTGCGCTCCACTATGCCCCTGGTTGCAATATGGGCGGCGTTGTATCTTACCTGGGGTGGTGTGGTGGGGTTCCGGATTGGCGTCATCATGTGGTTGCTCAGAGGGTAGGCACTGTCCCCTGGGGAGGTGATAATAGTTGAGATTATTAGGGTTTGGATATTTGTCTGTGTGTGACTTGCATGCATGTGCAAGGGTATTTGTACTGACCTAGGAGCCATGCTGCCCAGCTTCCAGGGCCCGGCTCAGGGCGGACATTCTGTATATGAAACTGTCATGGGTGGAGCCAGGGTAGTTTGCATAGACAGAGGTGATGATTCCCTTTGCATCACATACCACCTGTACATTGATGGAATGCCAGTGCTTGCGGTTTCGGTAGATGTGCTCAGTGGCCATAGGTGGACGTAGGGCCACATGGGTGCAATCTATGGCACCGAGCACTTTGGGGAAGTGTGCCACCCTGAAAAAATCCAGGACAACGGCCTGCCTTTCTGCGGGTGTTCTGGGCATGTATATGTGCCTGCGGACTGAGGGGCGCACTGTCATGATTGCCAGTACCTGGTGTAGGCAGCGTGACTGCGTGGCCTGTGAGACCCCCCCCCACTATGGCAGTGGTCCGCTGAAATGACCCAGTGGCCAAAAAATGCAGGACATTGAGCAGCTTCTCCAAGGGGCTCAATGCTTGGGAGCAAAGGGTGGGGGATGTGAGGTCATCTTCCCACTCCCTGACTAGGTCTAGGATGATATGGGGTGGAAACCTATACCTGCCGTAGACCTGGTTGTCAGGCATCCCAAAAAGGCTTGTCCGTGGTGCGAAAATGCGTGCCCTGGCTATTCTCCTCCTCCTGCAGTGTCCCACGATCAGTGCAGCGACAAATGGGGCATTCATCGTAGCTGTATATACGCGTTTGTTGTTTGCGCGCACTTTTATGCTGTGCGCGGGGACGCCTCCGCCTGCCTTCGTGTGGGCGGACGCGTTGACGCCTGTGCAGGTCTTTTGCCGTGCGCGGGTTTCCCGTATTCGGATACGTGGTAAGACTGTACGTCCGAGTGTCGTCGCATGTGATCGGAGGGGAGTGAGCGTACATGCAATTGGCCTGGGTACGTGTGTTTCGGGGTGCGCGGGAAGTTCCACACGCGATTCGCCTGGGTATGTGTGTTCCGGGGTGCGCAGGAACTTTCACACGCGATTGGTGGAAATCCACGTGTGTTCTGTCATCACGTGCAATGAGGGAAACACCCGCGCGCGTCACGTCACAGACGCGCTCACGCGCTAAGGGCCTTTGGTCCAATGAAATCGCATATGCGTGCTGCCGTGCATACGCGCGAAGGGCCTTTCCTCGTATTACACGCGGACGTGCAGTTTTTCACGCGCGCTGAAATGCCCATGCACTTCTGTACACATCACGTCACAGGGGCGCTTGCGCTTGAGGGGCCTTCTGTCCAATGAAAATGCGTATGCGTGCAGACGCGCTTACGTGCTAAGAGCCTTTCCTCGAATTACACGCTGACGTGCAGATTTTTCATGTGCCAAATCACTCCGTATCAAGCTGGCCACGCGTAAGCACATGGAAGACCACGCTCCTGCCCAGAAGGCCGAACTACTGCCCCCCAGAGCCCCGAGCACGCTCCCACCTGCCATCTGCTGCTGCCTGACTGCCTGCTGCCCACGTGCCCTGCCATTTGCTGCCTGCACATCAGCCAGGGGTGCTGTTGCTGTGACCACCCCTGCTGGAACCGAAGACTCCCGACTGGGATTCCATCGCTCCACAGCCCAGCCCCAGGACCCAGTTGCCCACCCACTCCTGCCTCTGGGGTTGTCATGTCGGGGCAAACACCATCTGAGACCACTGACAACCCCCGGCCAGAGAGGCAGAGGGGCACCAGCTTCAGTGCCACCGAAGTTGGTGTCCTGGTGGAGCAAGTCCTGGGGCAGTATGATGCCCTCTTCGGAAGTTCCCGTGCCGACAAGGAAGGACGGACTCGGATCTGGACTGACATCGTGACTGCCATCAACGTGGAGGGGGTGGCAGTCCGCGACTTACAACATGTCAAGAAGTGCTGGGAGGACTTCAGGTCCAGGACCCTGAACAAGACCCGGCGCCTCTTGAAGGCAGCGGATGCCAAGGGGCGCCGGGGCCACTTGTCGGAAGAACAGATGAGGGTCCTGGAACGCATATCCCCATCGCTCCACGTCCAGGTCCTTGAGAGGCAGACCTGCCTGGAGTCGAGCGGTAAGTGTACATGCATCCTGATTGTGAGCAGTGCGTGTGGTGATTTTTCAGTAGTATGCAGGTTGCACATCTGTTTGTATGGGGTCGAGTATGGGTGGGGGTGTACAGGGCTGTGGCGCTAACACATGCGAGGGCTGGAATGTGTGAGACATGGATGGTGCTTGTGTGTGTAGGCTTGCATGCCAAATGCAGTTGTGTGGGCACACATGTTTGGATGAATGTGTATGTAAGTAGACATGTCCGTGATGTCACGCATGTATGTTGTTTTCAGCTGCATGTATCAGCACTGTGTACATGTGCATGTGTGTGTATTTGACAAGGGTGCAACAGTGATGCAACATGAATGCATGTGACAGCGGTATGTGGAAGCCTGATTGGCAGATGTGACATGGATGCCCGTCTGAACACTGCGACACTTGGCAGGGGTGTACACATGCATGCAAGTGTGGTGGTGTGTGTACATGTGTGGTGCACTTCCTGTGTTGCATGTGATGTCTGGCTCACCTTTGCCTGCTCATGCTGTTGTATGTGTATGGATGGTGCTGGCAGTTGCGATATGGCTGTGGTATGGCTCATGTGTGTGAGTTGAAATGACATGTGTGTTGGGGATTGTGATGACATGTCTGAGGTTTGCCAATGCCACTCATGTACAACTGTCATGTGTGTATGTGTCCATTTTACAGTGCCCTGATGCCTGTGTTTTGTTTCTCCCTGTCTGCAGCGTCAACTGATGAAGAGGGCGGAGAAGGTGCTGTGGAGCACAGCGGCGGGGATCCCACCGCCAGCCGGAGACGCAAGCCCCGGCTCCCCTCCCAGGTTGTCATCTCGTCGGGGAGTGAGGAGTCCGGTGCCGCGTCCCAGGCCGCAGCTGCCGGGGAAGGTCCAAGAGGCGGAGGTTGGAGTTGGACTCCTCGGCAGCAGAAGGGGCAGCTGGGACCCCACAGGGCCCAACAGGAGAAGATGGCACGGAGTCATCCAGGTTGGTGGGGGGTTTGGTGGAGGAGGAGGCCGTGCAAGCACCAGAGACGGGGTCTGGAGGTGGGGATCCCACTGGTGCTAGTGGTGCAGTGCAGGACCAGGGACAGGAGGCAGCACAGGCCGCCGCGGAGGTGCCTGTGTGCAATCCTGTCCCTGATCCTGTCCCTGCATCATCTTGCACCAGCAAGGATGCCTACGTCCAGAGCCGTTTTCAGGCAGGGGATGAGCTCACGCCAACTGGCCTTCCTCTGCCTGCGGACGTGGCTATCCGGGTCCGGGTTGAGCCTGTCCTGACTGGTGTGGCCTTGCGTCAACGGGCCATGCGAGGTGACCTGCAGTCTTTTCATGAGGAGACTGCATGTCATCTCGAATGGCTCGTTGACCACGTCAGCCTGCTGGGACAGGTCACCCAGGCCGGATTCATCCGTATGATGGGGCTTGCTACGACCCCCTCCTCAACTGGACCCCCTACGCGCCAGTCGTCCTCCGTGCCATCTTCCCACCCATCAGTCACCTGGGTGCCCTGTGGAGCTGCCTCTGACGGTGCGTCCAGGCTGGTGGAGGAGGCATCCCTGCCACAGTCGGGAGTCGGACGTCCAGCAGGGGTGGCCACATCAACAACTGCACCCCAGCCGGCGGAGGATGTGCAGGCAGCAGGAGGCAGTGCACGGGCAGAGGCACAGCAGCAGCAGCAACGTGGTGGGAGCCATGAAGGCTTGGGGCCTTCAACATCGGAGGGGCAGGCATCGGCCGGAGGGCAGGAGGACCCAGGACAGAGAGTGTCTTCCGTGTGGCAGAGGTTGGGCCACGCCATAGATGCGGAGCGGCAGCGGGCGGAAGAGGCACAGCTCACAATGGTCAGGGCAGAGAACTCCATGCGGAGGGCCCTGAGGCGGGCCGAGTGCCTCGAGGCAATCCGCAGGGGTTTGGAGGTGGACACGTCGACGGCCCTGCGGACCCTCGGGGCCATGGAGGAGGACCGTCTCCGGGACATTGAGCAGGAGTTCGATGATGCCCTGGCCCGGGACATTCACAAGTGAGCCGTCAAACTAGCCCGCTGCCCTTGTACATAGTTATGTAGGTAGTGTTAGGTTTCATTTTTGTTTTGATTTTATTTGGACCTTTCGGACATTGGCCACATTTTTGTATATAGTTTATTTTATTAGTTAGTGTAGTTAGATAGGTTTCCTTTCTTTTGTTGGGATAATGGACCCTGGCTTTTTCCCATGTACATAGTTCACTGTTGGATTGTATTTTTTTTTCACATTTTAACCATGGAGCAATGGCTTTCTTTTTTATTTCCCATTGGATTTTGTTTTGTGGACAGTGACTTTGGACACCATTACTTTGGAATTTTATTTTTGGTTTTGCTTTTTTTCACGGACATGCTTCTTTTAATTTTTGTACATTCACATTTCTGTTTCTTTATTTTTTATTCTATATATGTTTCCTTTAATACATATTTTTTTTGGTGAACTTCAATGTGTGGTATCTCATTGGTTTCATGCATTTCAGGATATGGGTTTTGAGATTCACTGACACCCATTGGGTGTATGTGAGGGAGATGTGTTTGTTTCGGAACTTGCAATTGGTGTTCTGTGATGTAATTGCAATTTATGAGTGGGTGGATGCAATACTCGGGTGGGTGTTTTGCATTTGGAGGCTGACCATAGGGACCAGGGATCTAGATTGTGATGACATGTTGGCTGGGGAACATGAGTTGCACATGGGTGGGGGCCTGCTGGCAGGTGCCCCACAGTGCTGGGGGGTGGGGGTGGTGGGGAACATGAGTTGGACATGGGTGGGGGCCTGCTGGCAGGTGCCTCACAGTGCTGGGGGGTGGGGGTGGTGGGGAACATGAGTTGGACATGGGTGTGGGCCTGGTGGAGGGTGCCCCTGGGGGGTGGGGGTGCTGGGAGACATGGGTGGGGGCCTGGTGGAGGCTGCCCCTGCACTGCTGGGGGGTGGGGGTGGTGGGAGACATGGGTGGGGGCCTGGTGGACGGTGACCCTGGTGGCTGGGGGGTGGGGGTGCTGGGAGACATGGGTAGGGGCCTGGTGGAGGCTGCCCCTGGTGGCTGGGGGGTGGGGGTGGTGGGAGACATGGATGGGGGCCTGGTGGTGGGTGCCCCTGCACTGCTGGGGGGTGGGGGTGGTGGGAGACATGGGTGGGGGCCTGGTGGAGGCTGCCCCTGGTGGCTGGGGGTGGTGGGAGACATGGGTGAGGGCCTGCTGGCAGGTGCCCCACAGTGCTGGGGGGTGGGGGTGGTGGGGAACATGAGTTGGACATGGGTGGGGGCCTGCTGGCAGGTGCCCCACAGTGCTGGGGGGTGGGGGTGGTGGGGAACATGAGTTGGACATGGGTGGGGGCCTGGTGGAGGGTGCCCCTGGTGGCTGGGGGGTGGGGGTGCTGGGAGACATGGTTGGGGGCCTGGTGGCGGCTGCCCCTGCACTGCTGGGGGGTGGGGGTGGTGGGAGACATGGGTGGGGGCCTGGTGGAGGGTGCCCCTGGTGGCTGGGGGTGGGGGTGCTGGGAGACATGGGTGGGGCCTGGTGGTGGGTGCCCCTGCACTGCTGGGGGGTGGGGGTGGTGGGAGACATGGGTGGGGGCCTGGTGGAGGCTGCCCCTGGTGGCTGGGGGGTGGGGGTGCTGGGAGACATGGGTGGGGGCCTGGTGGTGGGTGCACCTGCACTGCTGAGGGGTGATGGGAGAGATGGGTGGGGGCCTGGTGGAGGCTGCCCCTGCACTGCTGGGGGGTGGGGGTGGTGGGAGACATGGGTGGGGGCCTGGTGGAGGGTGCCCCTGCACTGATGGGGGGTGGGGGTGGTGGGAGACATGGGTGGGGGCCTGCTGGCAGGTGCCCCACAGTGCTGGGGGGTTGGGGTGGTGGGAGACATGGGTGGGGGCCTGGTGTAAGGTGCCCCACAGTGCTGGGGGGTGGGGGTGGTGGGGAACATGAGTTGGACATGGGTGGGGGCCTGCTGGCAGGTGCCCCACAGTGCTGGGGGTGGAGGTGGTGGGGAACATGAGTTGGACATTGGTGGGGGCCTGCTGGCAGGTGCCCCACAGTGCTGGGGGTGGGGGTGGTGGGGAACATGAGTTGGACATGGGTGGGGGCCTGGTGGAGGGTGCCCCTTGTGGCTGGGGGGTAGGGTGCTGGGAGACATGGGTGGGGGCCTGGTGGAGGCTGCCCCTGCACTGCTGGAGGGTGGGGGTGGTGGGAGACATGGGTAGGGGGCCTGGTGGAGGGTGCCCCTGGTGGCTGGGGGGTGGGGGTGCTCGTAGACATGGGTGGGGGCCTGGTGGAGGCTGCCCCTAGTGGCTGGGGGGTGGGGGTGGTGGGACACATGGGTGGGGGCCTGGTGGTGGGTGCCCCTGCACTGCTGGAGGGTGGGGGTGGTGTGAGACATGGGTGGGGGCCTGGTGGAGGCTGCCCCTGGTGGCTGGGGGTGGGGGTGCTGGGAGACATGGGTGGGGGCCTGGTGGAGGCTGCCCCTGGTGGCTGGGGGGTGGGGGTGGTGGGAGACATGGGTGGGGGCCTGGTGGTGGGTGCCCCTGCACTGCTGGGGGGTGGGGGGGGGTGGGGGTGGTGGGAGACATGGGTGGGGGCCTGGTGGAGGCTGCCCCTGGTGGCTGGGGGGTGGGGGTGCTGGGAGACATGGGTGGGGGCCTGGTGGTGGGTGCCCCTGCACTGCTGGGGGGTGGGGGTGGTGGGAGACATGGGTGGGGCCTGGTGGAGGCTGCCCCTGCACTGCTGGGGGGGTGGGGTGGTGGGAGACATGGGTGGGGGCCTGGTGGAGGGTGCCCCTGCACTGCTGGGGGTGGGGGTGGTGGGAGACATGAGTGGGGGCCTGCTGGCAGGTGCCCCACAGTGCTGGGGGGTGGGGGTGGTGGGAGACATGGGTGGGGGCCTGGTGGAGGGTGCCCCTGCACTGCTGGGGGGTGGGGGTGGTGGGAGACATGGGTGGGGGCCTGGTGGAGGCTGCCCCTGCACTGCTGGGGGGTGGGGGTGGTGGGAGACATGGGTGGGGGCCTGGTGGTGGCTGCCCCTGGTGGCTGGGGGGTGGGGGTGCTGGGAGACATGGGTGGGGGCCTGGTGGAGGCTGCCCCTGCACTGCTGGGGGTTGGGGATGGTGGGAGACATGGGTGGGGGCCTGGTGGAGGCTGCCCCTGGTGGTTGGGGGGTGGGGGTGGTGGGAGACATGGGTGGGGGCCTGGTGGTGGGTGCCCCTGCACTGCTGGGGGGGGGATGGTGGGAGACATGGGTGGGGGCCTGGTGGAGGCTGCCCCTGGTGGCTGGGGGGTGGGGGTGGTGGGAGACATGGGTGGGGGCCTGGTGGAGGGTGCCCCTGCACTGCTGGGGGGTGGGGGGTGGGAGACATGGGTGGGGGTCTGGTGGAGGCTGCCCCTGGTGGCTGGGGGATGGGGGTGGTGGGAGACATGGGTGGGGGCCTGGTGGAGGCTGCCCCTGGTGGCTGGGGGGTGGGGGTGGTGGGAGACATGGGTGGGGGCCTGGTGGAGGGTGCCCCTGGTGGCTGGGGGATGGGGGTGGCGGGAGACATGGGTGGGGGCCTGGTGGTGGGTGCCCCTGCACTGCTGGGGGGTGGGGTGGTGGGGAACATGAGTTGGACATGGGTGTGGGCCTGCTGGCAGGTGCCCCACAGTGCTGGGGGGTGGGGGTGGTGGGGAACATGAGTTGGACATGGGTGGGGGCCTGCTGGCAGGTGCCCCACAGTGCTGGGGGGTGGGGGTGGTGGGGAACATGAGTTGGACATGGGTGTGGGCCTGCTGGCAGGTGCCCCACAGTGCTGGGGGGTGGGGGTGGTGGGGAACATGAGTTGGACATGGGTGGGGGCCTGCTGGCAGGTGCCCCACAGTGCTGGGGGGTGGGGGTGGTGGGGAACATGAATTGGACATGGGTGGGGGCCTGCTGGCAGGTGCCCCACAGTGCTGGGGGGTGGGGGTGGTGGGGAACATGAGTTGGACATGGGTGGGGGCCTGGTGGAGGGTGCCCCTGGTGGCTGGGGTGTGGGGGTGCTGGGAGACATGGGTGGGGGCCTGGTGGAGGCTGCCCCTGCACTGCTGGGGGGTGGGGGTGATGGGAGACATGGGTGGGGGCCTGGTGAAGAGTGCCCCTGGTGGCTGGGGGGTGGGGGTGCTGGGAGACATGGGTGGGGGCCTGGTGGAGGCTGCCCCTGGTGGCTGGGGGGTGGGGGTGGTGGGAGACATGGGTGGGGCCTGGTGGTGGGTGCCCCTGCACTGCTGGGGGGTGGGGGTGGTGGGAGACATGGGTGGGGGCCTGGTGGAGGCTGCCCCTGGTGGCTGGGGGGTGGGGGTGCTGGGAGACATGGGTGGGGGCTGGTGGTGGGTGCACCTGCACTGCTGGGGGGTGGTGGGAGAGATGGGTGGGGGCCTGGTGGTGGGTGCCCCTGCACTGCTGGGGGGTGGGGGTGGTGGGAGACATGAGTGGGGGCCTGGTGGAGGCTGCCCCTGGTGGCTGGGGGGTGGGGGTGCTGGGAGACATGGGTGGGGGCCTGGTGGTGGGTGCCCCTTCACTGCTGGGGGGTGGGGTGGTGGGAGACATGGGTGGGGGCCTGGTGGAGGCTTCCCCTGCACTGCTGGGGGGTGGGGGTGGTGGGAGACATGGGTGGGGGCCTGCTGGCAGGTGCCCCACAGTGCTGGGGGGTGGGGGTGGTGGGAGACATGGGTGGGGGCCTGGTGGAGAGTGCCCCTGCACTGCTGGGGGGTGGGGGTGGTGGGAGACATGGGTGGGGGCCTGGTGGAGGCTGCCCCTGCACTGCTGGGGGCTGGGGGTGGTGGGAGACATGGGTGGGGGCCTGGTGGAGGCTGCCCCTGGTGGCTGGGGGGTGGGGGTGCTGGGAGACATGGGTGGGGGCATGGTGGAGGCTGCCCCTGCACTGCTGGGGGGTGGGGGTGGTGGGAGACATGGGTTGGGGCCTGGTGGAGGCTGCCCCTGGTGGCTGGGGGGTGGTGGGAGACATGGGTGGGGGCCTGGTGGTGGGTGCCCCTGCACTGCTGGGGGGTGGTGGGAGACATGGGTGGGGGCCTGGTGGAGGCTGCCCCTGGTGGCTGGGGGGTGGGGGTGGTGGGAGACATGGGTGGGGGCCTGGTGGAGGGTGCCCCTGCACTGCTGGGGGGTGGGGGTGGTGGGAGACATGGGTGGGGGCCTGGTGGAGGCTGCCCCTGGTGGCTGGGGGATGGGGGTGGTGGGAGACATGGGTGGGGGCCTGGTGGAGGCTGCCCCTGGTGGCTGGGGGGGTGGGGTGGTGGGAGACATGGGTGGGGGCCTGGTGGAGGGTGCCCCTGGTGGCTGGGGGTGCAGGGGGACATGCGTTGGTGGGCAATAGTGCAAGTTGACATGTGGGTTGGCTGGGGGGCATGGCCATGGTGGATGGGGTGCCTGCAGGACATGTGCAGGGTAGGCCCCTGTGGTGTGAGCCACCTGCAGGGGCCGTGGAGGGTGTAGAGGGCACACCTGGGTGGACCCACACGTGCAATTCACGTGTGGTGCTCCCCGCGCACCCCTGTAATACACGTACCCTGATGAGATCGCGTGTGGAACTTCCCGCGCACCCCTGTAATACACGTACCCTGATGGAATTGCATGTGGAACTTCCCGCGCACCCCTGGAATACACGTACCCTGCTGATGTTGCGTGTGATACTTCCCCCGCACCCCGAAATACACGTACCCTGATGAGATCGCGTGTGTAACTTCCCGCAAACCCCCGAAATACACGTACCCTGATGAGATCGCGTGTGTAACTTCCCGCGCACCCCCGAAATACACGTACCCTGATGTGATCGCGTGTGTAACTTCCCGCACACCCCCGAAATACAGGTACCCCGCTCAATCGCGTGTGTAACTTCCCGCGCACCCCCGAAATACACGTACCCCACTCAATCGCGTGTGTAACTTCCTGCGCGCCCCCGAAATACACGTACCCCGCTCAATAGCGTGTGTAACTTCCCGTGCACCCCCCAAATACACGTACCCCGCTCAATCGCGTGTGTTACTTCCCGCGCACCCCCGCAATACACGTGCCCCGCTCGCACAGGCCCAATTGCTGTATGTTGCCACTTTTGTGATGCGCTGGGACTCTACCACCTGCCTTCGTGTGGCGGACGTGTTTCAGCTTGTGCGTGTCTTTGGCTGTGCGTGGCTTTGCCCTATTCGATTCCATGAATGCGTGTGGTTCGAGTGCGTGTGGGCGTTCCGTCTGCTTCCCTGCAGTACATCCCCAGTTACGCCCTTATTTTCGCGCGTTGTTCCCCATTCCGCGTGTTACGCCCTGTGTCCCGCCCACTTTCTGGTGTATGCGCCAAGGTTGTGCGCTTTCACTGTGCGCATCGCGCACGCCTTTCGGAATGTTGCAGTGACTTGTGCTCCATGCACAGGTTTGGCGCACATCCCGAGGTAAACACGCGCAGGGACTTCCATGAATCGCACGCCTGTTTTTTTGCGCTTGCGCCTGCTTGCGCAAAGATTTTCGGCGCACGTTTGTTCCATGAATCAGCCCCTAATTGTCATACGGCTTTACGAGAGTTGTCGACGATTTACGAGCGTGCACATGTGGAATATCTTGATTTGACAAAATGAAACTGATGCAGCTTTGGGGTAACATTGTCTGAATTGGGAAGCAGTACATTTATAATTGACAGCTGTCATGTCATATTTTACTTTTAGTAAACAGCTAGTGGTATGATATGATAGGTTATTTATAACGCGCTCAAAGCGCTGACCCAGGGATTGAACCTGTGTTGTTTGGTGTAGTCTTGCTTCCAAGGAGAGCACGTTGCCTCTGAACTATCCTCCCGAGACTGGTGTGTCTGCTTCTAATAAGCATTTCCATGCGTATGCTTGGGCACACTCTTAAAAAAAAGTGCAGAGCCAATTGAGGCGTGGAGACAACTGCCTGCCCACCTCTCTTTTGTTTTTCCCATTAGACATTTTGGATTTGGAAACCGAATAACTTTTTGTTTAATTGTTAGAGCGTAATTTAAATCTCTTATTACAAAATCATATCCAGGGCTGGATTCCGATCTAATAGCAGCTCTTGAAAAAGTTGTCTGGCCGGCACCTTATTGCATTGATCCAACACACAGGCAATGCTAACCACTTGGAGGGGAGATTGGAAGGCCCAAATTGTGCAAATAGTGCATTTTGCAATACATTTGTCCATAAATAGTGACAAAAAGTTCATGATCTCTCAGTGTGGTTGCCTCCCCGACCCGATGGCACCGCAGCCCAAACCAGCCCGCAAACCCTTCAGCTTAATAGGTAAGATACCTTTTTCCCCTATGGCCAGAACACCACTGATCACATAGGCAGGAACCTGATGGCATGTAAAAATGTACCATTCTTTACACTTTGGAGGGCATTGTTTGATGTCCCCTTATTTTGCACAGCAGACTTTATGCATGTAGAATAGTTTGAAACTCTATTGCACATTACAAGGCAGCAAAAGGGGACAGGAGAGGCCGAACCAGCAGTGGACAAGGCAAGGAGTTGTAAGTGGAGAGTGGGGATGGACGGGGAAGTGGGCATGCAGACTGGGTAGTGGAGGAGGGTGCAGGGCATCAGGGCCTTTTAAACCTTTCAGTTGAAATGGGTGCCAAGCAACAGGGTGGCCCCCCCAAGCAGCTGCCCCTGTGATGGCAGTCTTACTACACAGCAACATATTTCTTTAATTCATGACATTAAATGTGCGCTTTGCGGCGTGCACATTAAAGATTGCCTTTGCTTGTGCGCGGCAGGCAACAGCGTTGCTTTATACTCCGGTTTCGTCTGCATTAGCACCTTGCTGACAAAGAGCAGTTACTTACTTTCCAATGGGCATTCAGCATTTCAGCTCCCCGCTGGCTGCCTGTCCCATGATAATTTGCAGCGATTAACATCCCCACTGCATTCCTGCTATCCATTATTATGGAATTGTACGATCGGACTGAAAAAAAAGGTGCCTCAGACCGTTTTCCCAACCTGTATGCAAGGGGCCCCCAAACATCATATTGAAATGTGCCCCCACAAGCCCATGCAAATATTCAGAATGGATGAGTAGAGTGTGGAGGGAAGTCGGGAGGAGGGACTAGGAGGGACTAGGAGGGATCCGGGGTTTCCTCCAGAAAATCAACAGGGCGAATGGAAGGTGGGCAGGGGTTGGGGGGCGGCTGGGGAGATAGGGAGCAAAAAGAGATCATTTTTGCAACTCATTTTGCGCAAGAGTCTAAACACAATGCAAGTTGCGAAAAGGATCATATTTTCTAAAACAACATAGAACCCATTGTTTGGCCATCAGCCTGCATCCCTAGAGCACAGAGATGGAAGGGGCTTCGGCAGACCACTATTAAGGTGAATGCATCCTTGACTGTACTTAGCTGTGTCCAGTGTTTGCCCAGCACTGCCCCTAGAAAGCGACACTATGTGAAACCTTGACACTTTTTAATTGCCTGTTGAAAAGGTATCAGGTAATAATGCCCCCATACATAATGTCCCCATACATAATGTCCCCATACATAATGCCCCCATACATAATGCCCCCATACATAATGTCCCCATATATAATGCCCCCATACATAATGTCCCCATACATAATGTCCCCATGCATAATGTCCCCATACATAATGTCCCCATACATAATGCCCCCATACATAATGTCCCCATACATAATGTCCCCATGCATAATGTCCCCATACATAATGTCCTCATACATAATGTCCCCATGCATAATGCCCCCATACATAATGCCCCATACATAATGTCCCCATGCATAATGTCCCCATACATAATGCCCCATACATAATGTCCCCATGCATAATGTCCCCATACATAATGTCCTCATACATAATGTCCCCATGCATAATGTCGCAGGGAAAAGCCAATGGCGACATTATATGGTGACATGTGTGGGGATGGGTTGCATGGATGTCCCCTGTGACTTGCAAAAAATAAAAGAATTTGGGAGTTGCAGGGTTGTCCCCCTCATGTTCAATGTAATAATGTCTCTGTAAAAAATGGCGAAATTTTTGTCAGGAGACATTTTTGCAGGGACATTTTTACATGGAACAGTTGAAAAGTCAATGAATAACCACAATTGGAGTGAATAAGGGCCGACTCAGTCTTTCATCCTTTTGAGGTCTATAAACTGAGTACCCTTGAATTTGGTAATAGCATTATGTTATTTAGATAATTACAGAGCAGCAAAAACTGATGTAGGAAGCACTAAATAAAAAAAAAACAGAAATGAGTACTATCATTTTTATAAGTATTTTTTTCCACCTGCTAAAACCTTCCATAATGGACCTCCTTGGCCTGACGTGCGATGTTGGTAAGGTAATTTTTTTTATTAGCAATACATATGTTTTCGATATTTAGTTATCACATCCTTTTATTTTACATTATTTTAATCCATATTGTGGCTGAGCACCTGCAGCAGGGCTTGCGTGACTCATGCCTCCCCTCTTTTAGGGACCACTTGATGCCCACAAGGTGCTGAGTAATATCTAAGGAGGTGAGGACCACATTCCCTACCCCCCCAGATCACAGGATGGTGCAGTAGGTCCCACTGGTCTCTTGCTGGGTCGGTGGCGGGCTCGATTCGTTGTCTGCGTCAGTAGACCAAGAATTTAATCGTGGTACATATCTCGGACTGCGGCTGATCAGCGAATCTGGAAGTGTGGGCTGCAAAAGAAATAACAACATATCTTTGTCATTGTTTTGATTGTGGGATTAATGTCTAGATCATAGAAAGAACACAAATAAAGACTTGTGAGAAGTGTACTTAAAAAAGCTAGTTTAAACCATGGAAACCTTTTTTTTCTTTTTTTCTTTCTTTTATTTTGGTTGGCTGAAAATATCAACCTTTCAAAATATTTACAACACAAACAGTGTACACATACGTTAATAAAACCAAAAATGGATAAAACCGAGAGAGAAGGGGAAAAAACAATAAAGATTAACAAGAAAATATCTCATCTGACATGACCATGAGACATGACCATGATACATTTTTAAAATGGATTCAATATAATAGCAAAATCAGAACAATAATAAATAAAAAAAGAGCAAATTTTCCTCATATATACATTTAAAACACTTCACTAACATGTAACTACAGATCGTCTCTTCAAAGTATCACAAACAGATTTCATAGCTAGACTGAGGAAGATGAAAGAATTGCTTCCAAAAACAGCACCAATGCAATTCTAACAGAAATTCTTGAACAGGTAAAAATGGTTTGCCAGAACTTGTTTGCTTCCATTGGACGATATATGGCAAAACATTTCTTAAAAAACAGATGACGTTTTGCAAGTAGGGCAGGACATTCTACAATCAAGTGTTGGAGTGTTTCTTTCTGGAGTACATTTACACAGAAGCGACAATAGTTTTGTTCTTTGGTTATAAAACGCCTCCTAGCCAAAATATCATTAGTGGGCCACAGGTTTAATCTGAATGTTAGGTACTGATTCCTAATGTGTGGTGAAGGACATTTAACCAAATAATCGGCCATGTGACTGAGTTTCTTGTGGCCAAACAAAGAACAATCAAAATCAACATAGGTTTCACATTTCTCTTGTGAAGAGATCCAATCATGCTGGTACAGTTTGATCTTGGCTCTCTCTGGATTATCCAACAAGAGGTCTAGAGTAATGTTAGCATCAGACAGAGCATCTGTTATAAATTTGCGCCAAGTTTGTGGAAAAACATGAGCAGAAGTAATTAAACAATGGGCTACAACGCTCAAGATATTATTTACGCCGGTGCCAAGAAGACATTTTCTTAGTAAACAACACATTTTCCACAGAACGTGGACATATAATGACAGAGACCGTAATCAAACCGTATTAATGCCAATGGAGTAGAATTAGGCAATTTTAGTACTCCTTTCCAAAAGCGGGCCTCTAGTATATCCCAGCACTTCTGTTTTCTAGGGACCTTGGTTTCAGATCCATATAGCATAATAGGTACAACCTTTTGATGGAAAAACATCATGATGTGGTTACAAGTGAAGTTACCATAGTTATAAACCAACATTTTAGCCTGTGAAATCAAATTCACTAGTTTAGAGTCCAAACTCAGTTTATATAAGGCTTCCTTATCTGAGTCATGAAAGGATACACCCATGTATTTATATTGATGTACTGTGGTAAATTGCGTATTTTGTAAAGACCACGAGTACTTAGTTACTTTAGATCTTGCATGACTACCACATACCACGATTTGTTTTTTTTTTCGTATTTATCAACAGATTGTTCACAGAGGCATATTCAGCTAATTTATCTAAAAGATTTTGCAGCCCTTTTGGGGTTTGGGACATAAGGACGAGGTCGTCCGCATAGAGTAACCATGCTATTTGTTGGGAAACAAGTTTTGGAGCATCACCTATTGTTTCCATAAATGTATGGCCCATATCCGGAATGAATAAATAAAAAAGGGTCGAGGCCAATATGCACCCCTGCTTCAAACCACGTTTGGTAGCAAAGGAAGCAGATAATTGACCATCCAGTGATAATCTGACCTGCATTGTTGTGTTCATATGGAGTAGGTCAATCAAAGAGAGTAGTGATGCAGGATATTCAAAGCGACATAGCTTTTCATGAAGTAGTTGTCGATCAATTGAATCAAAGGCCACCCGGAAGTCCACAAAGGCCATATATAGGGACATTTTTTATTCTGGTTTTGCACTCTAGCAGTTCCTTCTCAGTTTGATCATCTTCAGAGGAATGTCAGAAGAATTAAGTTATGGGGGCGTTTACAAGAATCAAACCGGCCACCAGTGTTTAATCACTGCTACCAGCAGGTACGCTGTTTTGTCATGAGGACATGGCACGTTCCTCAAACACGTAATGATGTTCCTCACTTGTCCTGCACCAATAGAGGACGACCAGTAAATAGGAGGTGTGCTAGCAGGTCAGTGTTCTTCATTTTACATCCCCGAAAAGGAGGGAGTGCATGGAGGAATCCCTCTAGCAGGTGGATTGGGTGAAATTAGAATGGGAAACAGTAGGGAATGGGAACATTAGCTGTCCTGGTTATCAGGGGCACCTGGTTCAATCCATGTGCAACCACCAGCATGGAGAGCCTTGTTCTATAAAAGGTTAAGACCTTAACAAAACACCACACCCACAAAACATCAGAGGGTGTAGCATGGAGCCACCACACCCGCCTCATGTGTGTTACCATTGACAGGGATTCACATACCTTCTTCGAACACCTAAATAAGTGTAAAAATCAATCCCAATATCAGTGTATTTCTTTTGGTTGCTCACCAACCTTCTGGCCTAGATGCCAATTTCATCCTCGGATAGATAGGCCTCTGCAATGTACAATGTTTGGCTTCTACAAGCACTGGGGTAGCTTGCATTGCAGTTTGTAGAATGCATGGGACTAAGAACACTACAAAGAAGATGTAGGTCCCCCACATTTTCAAAAATGGCAATGTAAACAAAGTCACTGCTTTGCACCCTGTCCAGACTGGGTACTGCACAGGGTTGGTCTTAGACCTGTGAGTTCTATGTGAACTGGGGGCCCCCGTGGACGAGGAGCCATGGCAGAGCCTGGCAACTAATACATTATGTATCTCTTCTGCCTCTCCAGGCCAACACATGTTGCATTATTTTGGGATGACTGAGGCACACACACACACACACACGCACACACACACACCCTTGTGTATCCCAAGTCGAGTGCAGTCAGAAGAAAAGAGAAGAGCGGGACAAAGTCACCCACTGTGAGCGATCCGTAAGGACGGCCTGCTAACTCCAATTGGAAGAGATGAGGTACAAGCAGCTTACAGTGGACCTTCTCAAAGGCAGGAGATATGTTCAGTAATTTCAAAACCGCCACACCTCCGCCATCTGCTGCTTGCCTTCGAGTATCAAAGACACTGACCAGGACTGATTCAGTGCCTGTATCTGGGTGAAAGCCTGTCTGGTTATTATGGAGAAGAATTAAAGATTCTGTGTAGCTCTACTATGACTACTACCCATTCACAAATTGTGGATGAGCAGGGAACTTGATAAATAGGGTAGACATTTTTCAGTAATGCAGGATTTAAGGATGCAAATTTCCATAGATGGAAAATATTAACCTTTTTTATTTCGGATGGACGTCATCCATATACATGAATGGAGCATTGCCTAAAAGTGTCAATTTAAGAGCAATAGTGTCAAGAGTGGGGTCAGTAGTTTCGCTGGATAGAAGGGATCGAGAGGGCTTACATTTCCTTATGACATTTTTGAATTTCTTGACCTGTAGGATGACATAAATAAAATAATCCCTTGTGGCTTCCCGTAATTGGAACAAACTGACTCGTTAACGATTGCTGACAAGGAATGGGGAGGGGGGATCCGTACTGAGCCCCTTTTCCATTTCCATGGCAGCCATACCGAAGCAGAGTGGAAGGCACAGCTTGCTGCCACCGCAATCAGGTAAATGGGGAGGGGGAATTTGTAAAAAATAAGGGAACGGAGGGTGGGGGAAGATGATGGGCAGGTGCACAAGCCATTAGGTGGCTTGGAACGTTGCCAGAGATGGCCAGTTTCAGCCCGCGTTCCTAGCCTCCTTATTGGTTGGCTCCCCAGCAGGGTGCTAACAGATTTTAGGGAGTGTGTGATCCATTTCTTGGGAGCAAGATCATGTATACTGATTGTTAGCTTGGAGTTTAAAGCTCCCTTGATAGCACCTGGATCGCTATTGATCATGATAGATTGTTTAGCAATTGATTGAGAAAGGGATTGGCTTGAATGAGAGGAACGTAAGTAAAACCATCAGAAACATAATTTTCAAACTCATGATTGCTTTTAGACAAATGAGTGATTTGACATTAATTGCACAATGTATACTTTTGACACAGATACTTGACTAAGCAATTATTGGGAAACACCTTTGGCAAGCAAAATTTAGCAATATATTTTTAAAGGCCAAAACCTGAGGCAGAGATTTCAATGTTGACTTATCTCCTTCCTTAATATCCCCTTTTGATTTCAGTTAACCTCCAGATCTGTATTCTTTGCTGCATTTTTCCTTTTCTGGCCTTTCCACACAGTTACCATAATTATTTCAATCATACTATCACGCCTAGACTATGCCAATGCACTATACTTAGGATTCCACACCTCGCATCTGAGAAAACTTTGAGTGCAAAATACTGCTGCGAGAGTCCTCCTAGCCTTCCGTCCTAGAGAACACATCTCTCCTGCACTCCTAGTCTTCCATTGGCTTACGATCGGTGAACGTGCTACCTTCAAAGCGTTGTGCATCACTCATCAAGCCTTCTACAATAAAGGACCTGAATACCGGCAACAAAGGTTTACTCGCTACAGACCAACTAGAAGCCTCAGATCTGGCTCAGCACTTCTACACATAATTCCAGTGATCAGATCACCTCTAACTGGGGGCACCTCCTTCTCAGTACAAGGAGCCACAATTTGGTACTCTCTCCCTGTAAACATCCATCGCATTGAGGAGCATCTTGTCTTCAGGAAAGCACTCAAAACATGTCTTTTCCCTCTCTTCCACTCCCCCCTTGCATGCCTAATCTGTCATACTTGCCCCAGCACGACAAACAGCCCCTCATTTGTCTCAACCCACCCACCAAAGCCCAGCGCCCCCACGCCCTCCCACAACCTACATAACCAATCCATAAGCTTTCCTGTTTAATCAATTCAGATCTGGCCGCTGTGACATGAGCCAGCAATGTCATTGAACGGAATCAGGCTCTCCCAAAATAAGATACTCCAGTCCTCCCACAGCCCATATGCTACTAAGATTTAAATGAATCTAGGCCCTCTTAAGCTAAGCATTACTAGTGCCTCACGGAGACCACTTGCTTGTGAATGTATGAAATTAGTCTTGCTTAACATAAACCTCTCTAGCCCATCCCAAGGCCCCACCGGATACTGAAGCCTTCTGTAAAGCTCTGGGTTCCCAATGATGACTCTGACATCTCTTGATGTTCCAGTTGTTCCTTTAATTAGTTTCCAGTACATCTTTTATGTTTCATATGTCAAGTTCATCAGAGCTCCAGGCAAACATGCACCAGCATCCTCCCAGGTAGGCTACATCTCACCAACTCTCTCACTAAGAACTCTCAACCATACAACAACATTCTCACCAGCAAGATTCCATGTCACTCACTCAGCATTCTACTCATTCTGCAAAGACAACATGGAAACCTAAATCACTA
Source organism: Ambystoma mexicanum (assembly GCF_040938575.1). Taxonomy (NCBI): domain Eukaryota; kingdom Metazoa; phylum Chordata; class Amphibia; order Caudata; family Ambystomatidae; genus Ambystoma; species Ambystoma mexicanum. The sequence continues at coordinate 1,306,357,081 of NC_090932.1, forward strand.
CACCTTCCACAACTTGCACTCCCAAATCCCCACCTGTAGGAATTTCAGCCTTGCCCTCAGCTAAGTGGAAAGGATCAGAAGTTCCATGTGTGAAATGGACATTCAGGGGACTCGTGAGTCAACGAGGAGGGTAACAAGTGGTGTCTCTCTAGAGGACCAGAACAAGTTCAGTATTTTTCTATAGGTGACAATGCATTATCGCTGCCACGTTTGAATCCATTATACTATATTTGACTGCAATAACAAGATGGTACAGATAAGAGGAACTCCTCTGGTGGTATCTGTTTCTTATGTGACAACTGTGAAAGTAATGTGCTTGTTGACTGCATGTTAGCCATTGAGGCATGTGTTCTGCATGTTAAGCATAGCAGGGACCTTAACGTAGAGAGCTGGCCTAGGATTTAACAGACTATTTACAAAACCCTTTCTCCCACTCACTCTGAAACCCATAGAATACAGCTGAGTCCCATGAAAAATGCGGTCCAGCTGTCACATAGCCACTGACATAGGATCCGGGAACATGGCGAAAGGGCAACATGTTTGTCTTGGAAGCAAGACAACCCATAGCAACACTGGTTCAAATCCCAGGCTCGTGCTTATAACCTGGTCTCCGGTATTAAGCGCATAATAAAAGAACAATTATAATTATAATTTATGATTATGGCAGTCTTTCCTTATGCCTTTGTAATATGTGCTGCATGATTTAAAATGCTTCAACCTAGTCATCTCTGCTAACATGGAATTTCAATTACTGTTCACTCACATTGTATTGCTCCTTTTATTCACGTTTGCACAGACTACGGTCTTCCGAAGGGCGTTCATCCACCGCAGCGCTTCAAAGCCATACTTAAGTGAGTAGGGGCTACACAAATATCAAATGACATACCATATGGGGTACAGTGTTCTTCCATGACCATATTCCTGCAGCAGTGTTCTGCTGTGGGTTTCTCTTTGTATGGATGCATTGTGACACTGGCAGAGGCACAAGCCAGCGTTAACATATGCTCCTGGCTTTCAGCAAGGCTTTGAAGTGTAAACAGGAACAGAAGAGTCCTTACGTGTGTGGTGGAATAGGGGAAAAAAACAGTCGCTATATCCGTGTCCCTTTGCCTCGAATTTGAAGCATACCATTCGGCATGGCTCGATGTAAACCCATCCTTTATTTACACAAATTCACCAGTCCATACAGAATGTGAATGTTAATCATGTTTTGTTTAGCACACAGCTGCCGTTGGTGTGGTGTGATAGCAGTGTAAAACAAAACACCATTATTTGGCTTGAAGGTCTCCCGGTGCCAAACAAGGACTAGAGTGGTGAGAGTGCGGCACAATGCACTTGGAGCATTTAGAGCCCACAAATTAGTTAGGTTTGGGCCTCTTTCTGGCAAGGCAACCATGCCACGACCCATTCCCCCTCGCCTGCTTGCCTCATCAGTTCCTACCTGCCCCCCACCTCGTTCAGAGCTACTCACACCACATGTTTGCCTGCCCACCCTCAACTCTGCCCCAATTCAGTACCCACTGATCCCCTTGTCCGTGCAGTATGCAAGTGTTTCCTTCTTCGCACCCCTTTGCTGGAGTTTCCCAGTGATGCACCACCAGTGTCCCTTATGCTCATCTGTCCCACTTTTCTGCCTACTGTCCACAGTCCATTAGTACTCATTGGTACCTGTAAGTGCCCTTCTCTTGTCACGGGTCTAGTAACCATGCTCCCTTCAATCTCCATGTTCTTATTCCTTCTCTTTCCCTCACTCCCACTGCCCGCAGGTCTTGGACTTGAAGGCTATGTGCTATTTTCATCACCCACCACTTCCTGAACATCTCTAGCATATTCTACACTTGCAAATTATTTTGTATCTCCTTTTGAGAGCTATTAAGGTTTTTCTGGCCCACCACTAAAAGGGTGTTCCGAACATTGTTGTAATAATAAGGGCTTCCAGCACAGTTATGGTAACACAGAGTCTCTAATGCCCAACATGGAATTAGTTGATATCTTCAATCTTTTCCATGCTCTCAACACAGACCTCTGAGGCCTCTTTCCTTCCAGATCCCCTTCATCGCCACTCCTTTTTCCCCCCTTGTTGATCATTTCCTTCCCTTTCAATTACCAAAATGTTTTCATCAGAGATCCCAGCATTGGCAATGGACAGTTCCTCTGGAACTAGATGCTCAAGTTCAATAATGGTAGGCAAGGATGAAGAACCTCCACTCCTTGCTGTACTAGGAGATCCCAGGTCGTGGGGAGGAGACAAAATACTCCTCTCAAGAGCAAGAGGAATCCGAGAATCATGTCGGTCAAGGCCAGTAAGGAGCCACCAAGATTAGGCTGCAACTGCGAGCATACATGAAGGTGTGTAGTGTCTGGCAAATTAGAGGAAATGGGGGAATGGGTAAAGAAAATTCCCTGACCAATCCAGGCTGAAGTCATCTCCTAGGGAGAAGAAGCCCAACCACTGATCAGAACCATCCACCCGACACAGATGGTTGCACTCCGTTGCAAGCAAGCCCACCAAAGGATGGCCCTATTTCTGAAATAAATGTATTGATGGCTGAACCTGTTGAGCTCCCATTGTTGAGTGCTATGAAACAGGATGCTCAAGGAGTCCGTTTTCACATTCTTCTCCCCATGAAGATAGGATGCGACAAGATGAACATGATTCAGAAGGCATCACTTCCAAAGCTTGCAGGGTAGGAGACACAAAGAGGGGGATTTTGGGTGGACTATTACTGTGCTGTTGTCCATGAACACCTCAACCACTTTCCCCTGGATCAGAGAGAGGAAAGATTTGAGGTCCTTAAAAAGGGTTCTCAGTTCTGAGTAGTTTATGTGGGTATCATGCGAAAATACAGAGAAAACAAAACGCATCTTTGTTTACTGTGCATTTGCAGTAGACGAAAATGCCTAATCTCCATTATATCGCACAAGGGGATCAGGGTTTGTGGGAGTGCCGGGAGAGGGAGGGTATCCACAAGTTGTTGACCCCTCGCGTCCCCTGCACACTCAAGAATACTGTCCGTGGACAGTCAATACATTCGGTTCTTTAGATGCAATTATTTGCAGTCATGTAGGTCCATAAATGTACGGGAAAACTCTTCTGGTTCATTCAATAGAGATATGTTAGAAGAAATTAGAAAAAATTGGAAAAAAAAAATAAATAAATAATTAAATTTCACTCTAGGTTCTCGGTGCAAGATATATCTACACATATATTTGTTTATTTCACAAATATTGTTAGTGGGATTATCTTTTTAACATGCGTGCAGTACACAACTCACAACATTGTTTGGTGTACAATTGTCCAGAACATATAGCAGTCTCTGTAATTTCTCACTCATGACAATTCTTAAAAACTCAACGCGTTTCAGGGAAAATCCCTTCTTCTGGAGTAAATGTTAAGGAATGTGAAAGTCTACTTCTATCCATAGCTTTTCTTCAATTTCTAAACTTCGAGGATGATGTTTCTGGGTATCTCTAAGAGAAATAATAATTCTCAGATGGAATCTTGTTCATTTGGTCAACAACAGATTTTTTCTTACTAATTGCATTTATCAAACTAGCAAAGTACTTCCTACCTCACATTGGTGCCCCCCACTCCCACTGTGCGGTATAACTGTTTCAGGGGTTGCGTGGGTGTCTCCCACACTTGCAGGCCAGGTATTGTATCATTCTACCATGGTACAGTGATCACTGCACGCCTGCATTTTTGCATTCAGAATTTCCGAATTCAGTATTTCCGGGCGGCAGTGCTCACATAGATCCTTTTATGTGAAGATTCTGCTCGTGGAGGTTCCACAAACATTAGGTTTGGTGAGATTTACAGTGGCTTCGCCGCCAAAAGAGGGAGGAGTCAGTAACCACAGAGATTTGAGGAGATTAGGGAGACCCCCTGAGGAGGTTCAAGTCCAACGTCCACCAATTGCGAGAACTCTGGATTTCCTTTGAGATGGTAATCCTCATGGACTGAGGCCCCTACAGATGATCCCAGTTTGCTAATAAATGCAACTGCACAGGTCTCATTCTAAGTCTGGCCAGTGGCATGACTAGAATGTATGAGGCCATCAGCCCCAAATGGCTCTCGTACCAGCAGGCGGATGCATGAGCCCTGATGGCGAAATGGTGCATTGTTTGATGCAAAGCCACAAGTCTGTCAGCAGAGGGAAGGACATAGCTAGAGAGGTGTCCAGAACTGCCTTTTTGAATGAGATTTTCTCAGCTGGAATGAAGGAGGACTTTTTCGTGTTGATCAAAACCCTGAGATCATTTAGATTGTTGCACACGACTAAAAGACTGCACAGATTTTCCTCCCAACGAGGAGCCCTGATCAATCATACAGGTAGGGATAATTCAAAGATGAGCTGCCAACACAGAAAGCACTTTCGTGAAGACTGAGGGGTCCTCAGTCAAAACAAATGGTAGGCACCTGTGCTGGTAATGCTGACTGCCGAGAGTGAACCTGAGGTTCTGATGGTGTTCTTTCCTGATAAGGACCTGGAAATTGGCATCCTGAAGATCCACAAAGGTTAACCGATCCCCCAACTAGACAGCCTCCATCATGTGAAATATCTCCACGGGGAGGAAACCGTTGACAGAGCTTATCTGTTGTGTAACTTGTATCCAGCCAGAACAGAAGCTGCGTTAATCTGTCTGAAGCATAGAGCAGTGTTCTGCTAAAGCATTTTGCCCTGTGATTCCCACAGTTTACAATCTTTATCCAGAGCAGTTGCAGGATTTTGAATTGGCCCTTGCCATTACTAAGACCTGCAGAAATGACTACTGATAGTGCAGGCAAGTCTTCCATAACAGCAAAAGATTCATCCTTTGGAAGCTTGTATTTGGAACCCAAGGATTTGGAAACTATAGACTCTGAATGAGGCTTTGATCAATTGTGCATTACCTGGCAATTCAAAGGATTAAATCATGCTCCCCTTCCGATGCCATTCCGGTGGATATTATGAAGAAAATCTCTCTGGATCTTCTGTCACTTCTCACTGTGGCAGTGAACATCTCCTGCCAGTCGGGGTTAGTCCCACCCGAACTTAAGGCAGCTAGAATTGTCCCACTATTAAAGAAGCCTTCACTTGATCCCACTGTTTTGGCTAATTTCCGTCCAATTTCTCTCCTTCCTTTCCTCACAAAACTTCTTGAATCTCTGGTATCACCCCTTCTACCCTCATTCCTTGAATCTTCTCTCCTCCTTGATCCTGCACAGTCTGGCTTTAGACCTGGCAGAGGCACAAAGAGTGTACTGGTCTCCGTCCAGGATGACATGGCCAGGCTGGTAGACTCAGGTGGGGTGGGTGCTCTGATTCTGCTAGATCTGTCAGCAGCATTCGACACTGTCGACCACCCCATCCTGTTGTCTCGGCTGGCCCAGATAGGCATATCTGGTCAGGTACTAGCTTGGTTCGCGTCATTCCTGGCGGATAAGACCCAGACTCTGTCCATGCCACCTTTTCTATCTGCCCTCTGTCATCTCAGCTGTGGAGTTCCGCAGGGGTCGTCTTTGTCTCTGATCCTGTTCAACATCTATATTTGGGCACTTGTGTGTCTCATCCGCTGCCACAGCGTCAGGTGTTACTCGTACGCCGACGACACCTAGATCCTGATCCGACTCGATCTAGATCGGAGTGAGGTGTCGTTGTGCCTGCGAGAATGCCTGTCTGCTGTAGCAATATAGATGAACCTCAATCGGCTTAAATTGAATGGAGACCAGACGGAGGTGCTGATGGTAGGGTGTCCCCCTGATCCCTCACACTGGGTCTTCTCTTTTTGGCCTACCTCCCTTGTTGCACTCCCCGCCCCGGTAAGTAAGGTGAAGAACTTGGGTGTTATTCTCTCGGCTTCCCTGTCTATGGCAAACCAAGTTGCTGCAGTCTGCCAGGCGGGACACTTACAGCTGAAGGTTTTAAAGAGAGTACTCCCTCTTATCCCTGCTCACCTCTGCCCTCCAGTGGTAGCAGCCTTGATATTATCGCAGCTGGACTATTGCAACTCACTGTATCTGGCCCAACCTAAGGGCCTCATTCAGCGTTTGCAACGCCTCCAGAATATGGTGGCTCGGGTGGCGACTGGAACCCCGTATGGAGCACACATTTCTCCGGTGATACGTTCACTGCACTCGCTCCCTGTCAACCAGCACATTCATTTCAAGACACTTTGCATAGTCCATCGCGCCATACATGAACAGGGCGCAGAGTTCTTGCAAACAAACTTCTCACGCTATACTCCCAGTCGACAGCGACGTTCTGTCTCTGCAAACCTGCTTACCGTACCCTCCTTCCACCGTATGAGGATTGGAGGCAGGGCTTTCTCTGTAGCCGGTGCCAGACTATGGAATGAACTTCCCCTTTCAATAAAAGAAACTCTCTAATCATCTAGCTTTTAGGAAAGCTGTCAAAACCATTATTTTTTAACCACTTTTTGCCTGCACTACTATTGGCCCCGATACGGATGCTTGTTCATCTCTCCAGCGCCAAGATACCTTTGGGTGGCCGTGCGCTTAAGAAGTAACAGTAACATAACATAACCTGCTCCATTAAAGAAACTTACATTGCCAAACGTGGCTTATCTGAAGAAGTAGACAAGAGCCTTGAAAAAAGGCCTGAAGCAGCGGGCTTCTCAGTTGGATGTATGTGTAAATCCTGCATTTCTTTGGACATTACCATATTGAACTGCTTTGAAGAATGAAGAAGGAATTTTGTCAACCGTGGTCAAGTTTGGATGGTTAACTGGTACTTCAATCGGTACCGCATGAGGAGTGGGAACCAATGGTTCTGATGGTAGGCACCTATCAGAAAGCTTTCTGCTGGCCAATATCTCAAACAACTCCTCGGGCTTAACAAACTGCATAACTGTATAAGCTATTGACTAAGTGAAATCTTTAAGAGGGGCTGAAGGCCCCGGAAAAGGTATTCTAAGGAAGCCATAGGAGATTTAGAAGTGCCCACAAATGTTAGAATATCAGCTTTGTGTAATGAGGACGCTAAAGACGTATTATGATACACATTCAAAACCAGCGGTCTTGGTAGCTGTACATTCATAAGAAAAATCAGTATCGAAGTCTAGGAAGCTGCAGGAAAACATTGTTCTGGAGAAAATTGAGGAATGGAAGATTTTTCATCCCTCTGAGGTGTCCCAAAAAGCTCCAGAGGCAGTAGCGTTTAAGTATTTTGAGGAAGAGGTAGGTGCAGGGGCACCCCCTATGCACATTCAGGCCTGCAGTACCCCAACCTGCATCCCCAATGTGCCATGCAATGCTGGGGGAGCAAAATGACCCCATCCTTTCATGGTCTATTTGCATACGAGCTATGTTACTGAATACTGTCAAAGGGAAACCCTTTGACAAGTGGGGCCAGTCTAAGAGCACTCCCTCAGCTGCTTGCGGCAGCTGAGGGAGCGCTCAGTGTTTTCACTGGGCTGTCTTAACTCATCCATAATGGGCGATAGGTCAGCACCCTGTCTGCCAAAATAGACGAGGCACCCCATTGTTGATTCTATATAATCTCCTGAAAAATGTATAACATTCCTCCACGGTCACATGGATCTCTGTATGGTTAGCTGGGTTCTCACCAAAGCGACCTCTTCCCTGAAACCGCCCACATTGTTGGTTGTTATTAGAGGGCAGACACATTTCAAGGTCCCTCAACGCTTTCTCGCAGACTGCATTTTTTGCTCATTTACATTGCTTTTTCTTGTTTTAATATTTTCCATGCCAGAGTATACCAACCTCTAGCGCTCGTATGGATGGCACTCCGGCTATTGGCGTCAAAGATCTCATATTTCCTATGAGTCTGCCAGATACATTAAGAATGTCTTCTGAGGCAGGCTAATCTGCTATGCATAGTTTGATATCAAGATACCCCAATAATCAAAACGTGGATGCCCCTAGGCCGTTTATAAATGTGATTTTCCCTAGTTGATCAGAAGATGCCCTTCTATTTAAGTCTTAAGAGGTGCAAACCCAACTCATACAAGAAGGAATGTAAATGTAGCCCTTCAACATTGCGGCAGCTGAGGGAGCGCTCAGTGTTTTCACTGGGCTGTCTTAACTCGTCCATAAAGGGCGATAGGTCAGCACCCTGTCTGCCATAATGGACGAGCCACCCCATTGATGTTGTTAAACCACTGACTGTGGGCCTCATCACGACTTTGGCAGTACCGCCAGCGGTATTACCGACGGCGGTATTAGCCCTACCGCCGAACTCCCCGACGCTAATAGCGCCGGATCACGAGTTCGGCGGTAAAGTAATTCCCCAATTTCACCCCAGCTCAGAGCTGGGGTGAAATCTGCCGAAGCTCTGATTCGGCGGACCCTTAAATCCGGCGGTAATAGCGCGACCACTGGATTTAAGGGTTACCGCCGAAGTCGTGATGAGGCCCTGTATCTGGTGTTATCTTTTTTCATCCAATATAAAATGATTTTCGGTGTAAAGCTTTTCTATTATTCCATATTGATACCCATAATAAAATCGATTTAATCTTAACTGAATCCGATAAATAAATCAACTTTACCTCGTTGTAAGGTAGGAAAGTTGGCACTAAATTAGATATGGCCAATAATCATTTAAAAAATTGATTCTCCATTTTTTGTAGCTCCCGCGACTTTTCAAAATCCCAAAGCTCTTGTCCATACAGCCCAATGACAGCCGATATTACTTTATAAGCTGTTATCATCTGCTTCACTGGCTGATTGACACTGGATTTACTATAATGGAAATTGTCTACTGAAGTTTGACTCTTTTTTGCTTCTTGATTTTGATGGTGTTGGTACCTTTTCAAGTTTCCAATAAGATATACCTAGACTATTAAATTGATTTGCCTACTCTAAGCAGCTTACAATCATAAGAAAAATGATAGTATTTTCCCTTCTTAGCCAAGAACGAAGACTTCACATTTCTCAGCATTCATGGTTAAGTCCTTGGCAGAAATATAGGTCATGCATTTATCAATGAAAAGTTTCAAGAGTCTCTGGGCTCTAGGGTTTAAGACCATCATGCCATCAACGTATTACGAGTCATATGCATTTTGGCACCTGTAGTCATAGTGTATTTAGTCATCAGGTGATAAAGATTTAGTTTGTGCTGTATAGTGCCTCATTTATCCCTGAATCCATACTGCAGCTCAGCCAAAATAGCTGTAGGAGTCGATTATGTTTGTATAGTCTTCCCATATAGTTCTGCTGAGCTACATATGAGTGAGACCAATTGAGAAGAACTGTCGAGAAATGTGTTTGATTTTCTTATACACTGGTACTATAAAAGCCCAGGTACAACTTAAAGGGTTGCAGAACTTACTGCATTCCAGACTTGCCAGTGTAAAGGCGATCATGGGCCCTGGAATGTTTTATAGATTCAGAGGAACTCTATCTAGGCTTTGGCTTTTTAGCGAACCTTGAGAGCTAAATACCTTTCAGAATTTCTTGAGACTATCCACCTATGTCCTTAATCTACATTAAAAGACCTCTTATACGTTGGTTCCGGGCAGACTCTTTAGATAAATTCCCTCTATATAATCTCCTGAAAAATGTATAACATTCCTCCATAGTCACATGGATATCTGTATGGTTAGCTGTGTTCTCAAGGTAGCTCTTGCCTGAAACCGCCCACATTGTTGGTTGTTATTAAAGGGCAGACACATGTCAAGGTCCTTCAACGCTTTCTCGCAGATTGCATTTTTTGCTCATTTACATTGTTTTTTCTTGTTTTAATATTTTGCATGCCAGAGTATACCAACTTCTAGAGCTCGCATGGATGGCACTCTGGCTATTGGCGCCAGACATCTCATATTTCCTATGAGTCTGCCAGATGCATTAAGAATGTCTTCTGAGGCAGGCTAATCTGCTATGCATAGTTTGATATCAAGATACCCCAATCTAACAATTCCCTCTATGATATCGGAGAGGTCAGTTTTGTCCCAATTGATATTTCTCCCATTTTATGCCACGGTGAAACCTCCTCCTTCCATTTATCGTACTACTTCAAGTGTTTATTTGTGGACTCTACCTAGATATCTAAAACTAGAGGGAAATTATCACTTTCTTTTCCTGGTATTATTATCATATTTACGCTTTTTCACTATTTATTGATACAATGAAATAATCAAAGGTGGATGCCCCTCGGCCGTTTATAAATGTGATTTTCCCTAGTTGATCAGAAGATGCCCTTCTATTTAAGAGGTGCAAACCCAACCCGTACAAGAAGGAATGCAAATGTAGCCCTTCAACATCCACTCTCCCATCTTACATTTGCAGCCTTGGCGTAATGGGACAATAGTTATCTTCATTATGCTAGAGGCGGTCTTCCAAATAATATCAATATCCCATCTTTACATTCAAATGTAAATGGATAATTATCATGAGAAAGTTCAAAAGGGCATCAGGTGTAACAAACATGTGGGTAATTACAGATTTTAAGACATTTCGTGATTGAAAGATTTTCCCTGCACTAACCAAGTTGCTGAATTTAATTACAAGAAAGTGTTTGCTATTATCTGTACTTAACTTCAAGCAAACAATGCACTCATCATCTTTTTTCCATCTGCTTTATTTTATAGTCTGCTAGGGTGGAGATGGTCATGCACAAACCTTCAGAATTAAAGAACTTGCTGAGTTGTTCATTTAGACCATGACGTGATACCTTCTAAATAGGGATATTAGCAGCCAAAGTCTCTTGGATAAGCACAAAATCGTAGGAACACAACATTAGATTGTTTTTCCCAGAAATGTCAGTGATTATCCTCTTACAAGCTTCGACCATTACCTGACTTTAAACACAGAATGGAAGAGATATTATGTAGGCATAGCAGCGCTCTATCCCGATGCATCATTGTCCTGCAAATAAATCAGGATATCTGAAGCATATGTCTGGCACAATGAGTTGGTGATCTGAAAGAGACTATTATTATCTCAAGACTCTCTGCAGTGGCTCAGGTCTCTAACGCATGATTGTAATGGTTTATTTCTTTTCTAAATAACCGATCTCCGCAGGTTAAGTTGGGTACTTTTATTTCTGATTTTTTAGCAGTTAAATATGGAGTCCCGCATGGCTCTTCATTGTCGCCGTTGCTTTTTAACATTTACATTCGCCCTCTGCTGGATATTTTCGCAGAATTTGGATTACTCTATCACTCCTATGCTGACGATAAGCAGATTTACGTGCAGCTAAATGAATCCATGGAAGCTACACAAAGAATGCTTGCACGTGCCAGTAAAAATAAGAGCTGGATGGTTGCCAACAAGCTCCAGCTCAACCCAAACAAAACAGAGGTCATTTTGTTTGGTCCCAAAAAAACAGGCTAAAACTCTATCATGCTTGCCCTGTCCAGAGGTTTCCACATCATTTGCTACACAAGTAAAAAACCTCGGATGTATCTGGCAGACCAACTTAAGATGCAATTTGCAGGTCAATGACATAGTGAAATCTGTATATTACCAACTTAGATTGGTAAAACACTTGCTACCATTGATTGCATCCAAAGATCGTCCCCTGGTTGTCAGCGCCCTGGTTAATTCTAGGCTCGAGTATTGTAATACCCTTCTAATGGGAGTTCCAAAGAAGCAAATCCAGCGTCTGCAGGTTGTGCAGAATTCAGTCGTTAGGCTGATTTTCTAATTGCCACGCCACTCACACATTCCTCAATCTCAGAGGAACCTTCAGTGGTTGTCCGTATAATAGAGGGTGTTGTTTAAGACCCTTTGCTTGATCTTTAGGTGTATCCAAGGGACTGCCCTGAGATACCTTGTGTCAAAGATTTCTGTCTATCACCCGGAACGTTGTCTTCGGTCATCATGAGAACAGTTACTGGTGGCTCCTCACTCAAATTCTGTGACATAGGGCGATAGAAATTTCTCCTGTGCAGGGCCAAGAGCTTGGAATGCCTTACCCTATGAACTCCGCAATACTGTGTCCTTGTAGGACTTCAGGAAGAAATTGAAAACATATCTTTTTAACTAAAATAGTAGACAATGTTGGCTTTCTGGTTCTGTGCTGTTACTACATCTGCGCCCAGATGCAATCATTTTGCCTGGTTCCTTTGTGGATGTGCGCTCTTTAAATGTAAAATACATACATACACATACTATCTGAAATAAGGACAGATAATAGCAGTGATGGAGTAAAGTACGGAGAGAATCCTGCATCCAGAAAGAGCCATAGCAAAAATGCACACCTCTCCCATATCACCTTCTGCCATCAATCCTTCAAAAACAGAGAGAACCACTGCATGACATACTTTGAATCCCTGCCTGCAAACGCTAGACTTTATGAAAGGGACGCATTTAGTGCCAGGTCGAAGGCGAATTATGGTTCAATGAGGTGAGCATTGTGACATTGTCCACATTCACTGTGTCAGTGATATTATGCTGGAGGAAGTTAGACGTCTTTGTCCTGTTAAGGGAAGGAAACATTCTTGGAAAGACCTACTAGCCACTGCATTTGACAACTTACCATAACAACATCACCTGTTTGAATAGCGCTTCATGTGAGATGCCTTCCACTTCCAGGTGCCATAACAATAGGTGTTATTATTACCCAATTTAATGGTACTCAATTGATCAACCTCAGAAGGATTAAGGGCTCAGTAGGCCCTTCCGGTACTCAAACCTGTTACTGTAGTTTGCATGCAAGGTAGCTGAGGTGAGGGCTGAACTCACTGAGCTACCTTGACAGCTTACTAGCCGGGATCATAGACATCAAAGAGTTATTATTGTCATTTTTAACATATTCAGAAAGCTTTTCCCCTGATTAAAAGAATCACGCATTCTTATGGAATCGGTTATGAGGAAGAACCTGCCTAAAAAGCCATGTGGTGTCCAGGAATGAGAGTCAGGTGTATTGGGGTCTTCAGTTATATGAACATCACCCATAGCAGATATGAGCCGCAACAACCCCACAGGCATAGGTAAGTGGCATAGTTGAATGTGCAGAGGTTTGTAGTCCAGGCAAGAGGGCGCATTCTGCAACTAGTCATTTCTGGGGAAAATATTTGTGATAGCCGACATTTATTGGACATAAGATCATTTGAGTATTTGTGGGTGGTACTATTCTGTAACAAATATTAGCGATGGAAATGTCTTCAACCCCCCAAGGTATCCTTGTTATAAATACATCTTGTATAACATTACTTTTCTTGGCAGTAATTACTTCAGACCTGATCCAGTCCACTACATGGACACAGTTTCTCCCAAACTCTCTTTCTCTATGCTACAGATGTGAAATTGGGCTTGGTTTCAGAGCCATCTCCATCGCGTATGGGCATTTTGCAGGGTGGCCGGTTGGAGGAGCATGAGCTCCACAAGCCAGCCGAAAAAAAGGTTCACTGGGGCGAGTGAATCCTCCCTATAAGTAAAAGGCTCTGCCCTACCCTTGGCATCCCTCGCTCACCCAGCTTTAATGCAAAGCTGCTGCTCTTTTAAGGTGAGATGCGCCATTGAATTTGATGCAGTGCTCCAGGTGTTTATGGTACTAAGAAGCCGCAAGAACAGACGACTATTATGGTGGTCTTTTGTGCACTTTATACATGGTGAGACTTGGGGTCTCACTAGAGCTAGATGATATCGGCACGACATCCTTTAATTGCGGGATGTTTTTTCGCTGGGTTTTTTACCCATCAAATTTTTTAGGGCGGGTTAGTACATTATATATATGGGGTGTGGGTGTTTGGGAATAAATACAAATGAAAGAAAATAGGGGTTTTGGGGGAACCCCCCCAAAAATTATTGTAAAAAAATTTGATGGGTTTTTTCGTTAAAAAAATCACAGAAAAAACCTGTGAAAAAACATCCCGCAATGAAAGGACATGGAACCATGATAACATGGTGGTCCGTCCTATCGGAATATGTATTTGTTGAGTTGCCAATCTGTCAATGCGCTTTGTAGGATATTAAATTGGTGTGGAAAAGTAAGTCTGTTGCATGGTGGCAAGATTTCATTAATAAAGCCTTATAGACCAAGGGAGGAATCATTATCGCAGGCTGATGACCCACCACCAAGTTGTGGGTGGGTGGGTAGAGAGGGAGGCGGTAGAGAGATTGGGGTATGGTGGGTGGAGCAGAGAGTGATGAAGGTGGGTGATTGGGCAAGGACAGAGCAGGGGTACAGTGTTTGGGTGGGGGTAGAGAGTGGGGGTAAGATGGGTGGGGTAGCGAGTGAGGGTACAGTGGGTGGGAGTTAGTAAAGAGTGGAGGTATGGTCTATGGGTGGTGGTAGAGGGAGTGGAGGAAGGGTGGGTGGGGTGGAGAGAGTGGAGGTAGAGAGAGTGGAGGTTGGGTGGGTAGATGGTAGAGAGAGTAGAGGTAGGGTGGGTGGGTGGGGGCAGAGAGAGTGTTGATATGGTAGAGAGAGTGAAGGTAGGATGGGTCGAAGGGGGTAAAGAGAGTGGCACTAGGGTGGTTGAGAGGGGGTAGAGAGAGTGGAGGTAGGGTGTGTGCGAGGGGTAGTGAGAGTGCAAGTATAGTGGGTGGGGGTACAGAGAGTGGAGGTACAGTGGGTGGGTGGGAGTACAGAGAGTGGAGGTAGTATGTGTGGTTAATTGTAGAGATAGTGGGGCTAGGGTGGGTGGTGTTATAGAGAGTGGGGTTAGGGTAGTGAGAGTGGGGATATTGGTAGAGAGAGGGGGTAGGGTTGGGTGGGGGTAGAGAGAGTTGGGTTATGTTAGGGTTGGTGGGTGGGGGTAGACAGAGCGGGGGTACGGTGGGTCAGGGTAGAGAAAGCGGGCGTAGAGAGAGAGAGTGGGGGTTACGGTGGGTGGTGTTAGAGAGAGTGTGGGTAGGGTGGTTGGTTTGTGGAGAGAATGGAGGGAGGGTGGGTGGTGTAAGGAACCAGGAGTAAGACTTGGACACAAGGGCACTATGTTGGATGGTGAAGACTTTTATTAAAGTAAAAAGAGGGTTGGAGGAAATTCTATCTTGCCCTATCTCTAAGTGGGGTTTCCCTGCCTCAACAAAACTAAAGGATGTCTGTGTCAGAATGTCCAAAGTAAAGTTCTAGGTTCTGTGTCCAAATCCTAACCTGACCCTTACACGCTAAACTCAAGATAAAGTGAAAAGGGGTGTAGTCTTTCAACTGGTCGTCTGCAGCTCTTTTACAGAGTTCCAATATAAATGTCCAAAAGGTACAAAAAGAAATAAATAAACAATCAAGGGTGGGGGTAGAGAGAGCAGGGGTAGGGTGGGCGGGTGGGGGTAGAAAGAGCAGGGGTAGGGTGGGCGGGTTCGGGTAGAGAGAGAAGGGGTAGGGTGGGCGGGTGGGGGTAGAGAGAGAAGGGGCAGGGTGGGTGGGTGGGGGTAGAGAGAGCAGGGGTAGGGTGGGCGGGTGGGGGTAGAGAGAGCGGGGGTAGGAAAGAGCATGGGTAGGGTGGGAGGGTGGGGATAGAGAGAACAGGCATAGGGTGGGAGGGTGGGGGTAGAGAGAGCAGGAGTAGGGTGGGTATAGAGAGAGCAGAGGTAGGGTGGGAGGGTGGGGTAGAGAGAGCAGAAGTGGGTTGGAGGGTGGGGTAGAGAGAGCAGAGGTAGGGTGGGAGGGTGGGGTAGAGAGAGCAGAGGTAGGGTGGGAGGGTGGGGTAGAGAGAGCAGAGGTAGGGTGGGAGGGTGGGGTAGAGAGAGCAGAGGTAGGGTGGGAGGTTTGGGTAGAGATAGCAGGGGTGGGGTGGAAGGGTGGTAGGGTGGGGGTAGAGAATGCAGGGGTAGGGTGCATGGGTAGCAAACAAGGGTAGGATGGGTGGGTGTCGGTAGAGAGAGCAGGGGTTGGTAGAGAGCTGGGGTGGGGTGGGGGTAGAGAGAGTTGGGTTACAGTGGATGGATGGGGTAGCGGGAGCTGGGCTAGGGTGGGTGGTGATAGAGAGAGAGAGGGGTAGGGTGGGTGGGTGGGGGTAGAGAGCGCAGGGTATGGTGGTTGGTTCATTGTAGAGAGAACGGGGTAGGGTGGATGGGGGTAGAGAGAGCAGGGGTAAGGTGGGTGGGGTACAGAGATTGAGGGTAGGGTGGGTGAGGGTAGAGAGTGGGTGCTCATTTGATGGGGTCTTGAGAGAGTGGGGGTTGGATGGGGTAGAGAGAGTGGGGTAGGGTGGGTGGCGGTAGAGAGTGGGACTAGGGTGGGTGGGGGTAGAGAGTGGGGGTAGGGTTGGTGGGGTAGAGAGAGTAGGGGTAGGGTGGATGGGGTAGGGTGGGTGGGTGGTGGTAGAGAGTGGGTATAGGGTGGGTGGGGTAGAGCGAGCAGGGGTAAGGTGGGTGGGGTAGAGAGGGAGGGTGGATGAGTGGGGGTAGAGAGAGAGGGGGTACGGTTGTTGAGTCCTAGAGAGAGTGGGGGTTGGGTGGGGTACAGAGGGTGGGGTGGGGTAGGGTGGGTGGGGGTAGAGGGTGGGACTAAGGTGGGTGGGGGTAGAGAGAGTAGGGGTAGAGAGAGTAGGGGTAAGGTGGGTGGGGTAGAAAGGGTGGGTGGGGTAGAGAGAATGGGGGTAGAGAGCAGGGTAGGGTGGGTCGGTGGTGGTGGAGAGAGGGGGCTAGATAGAGTGGGAATAGAGAGTTTGTGGGTTGCGGGCGTGGGGGTGGATAGGGTGGGGGTAGGGTTGGTTCGAAATGATAGACAGGGCAGGGGAAGGGTGGGGTGGGGTAGAGAGTGAGGATTGTGAGGGTAGAGAGGGTGGGGATTGGGTGGGTGATGGTGGAGAGGGTGGGGATTGGGTGGGTGGGTGTATAGAGGGTGGGTGGGGTAGAGAGAGTGGGGGTAGGGTGAGTGGAGGTAGGGTGGATGGGGGTAGATAGAGGTGGGGTCAGGTGGGTGGAGGTGGTAGAGGGAGTGGTGGGAGAGAGTAAGGGTAGGTTGGGTGGATGAGGGTAGAGAAAGTAGCGGTAGGGTGGGTGAAGGCTATGGAGACCTGGGGTAGGGTGGGAGTAGAGAGATCAGGGTTAGGGTAGGGGTAGTGGGAGGGTGGGGGTAGAGAACGAGGGTAGGGTTGGTGTGGGTAGAGAGAGTGGGGGTTGGTAGAGAGAGCAGGGGTAGGGTGGGTGGGGTAGAGAGAGCGGGGGTAAGGTGGGTGGGGTAGAGAGATCAGGGGTAGGGTGTGTGTGTGTGGGTAGAGAGAGTTGGGTATGGTTGGTGGGGTCTAAAGAGAGTGGGGGTTGGGTGGGGGTAGAGAGAGTGGGGTTGGGTGAGGTAGAGAGGGTGGGTGGGGGTAGAGCGGGTGGGGATTGGGTGGGTGTAAGTAGAGAGGGAGGGGGTAGGTTGGGTAAGGGTGAGTGGGTGTGTGTTTAGAGAGTAGTGGTGGGGTGGGTGGGTGATGATATTTGGTTAGGGCAAAAAACATGAAGAACAAAGCAGCCTTGGGAGGACTTGTCACAAGTAGCCCAAAATGGCCCAAACAAAACCCAACCAGGACGTGTAATGGGGTGGTGTGGATAGAGGGGTAGTGGGGTGGTTGGGGGATAGAGAGAGTGAGAGGGTAGAGAGAGTGGGCGTTTTTGTAGAAAGGCAGCCTCAGGAGTACAAAAAAACATAATCTGCGGACTAAAGTATCCCAAAAATAGCCCAATTGTCTGCTAAAAATTGCCCGAAATAGCCCAACATAGAAAAACTGCGCAGCTGGGAACTGGAAAGCCCGGCACCCAACTTACTTCTTACAAATCTGCTGATTGGAGCAAATATTGTTAGTGTACTTCTCATTGGATAGTATGGTGGGGGAGTTTGGAAAAAGAGGATTTAGTGATTTGGCAGTTTGATGCCATGGCATTGCCTGTTTCTATGCCAATTAGATATTTCTCAGTTCAGAAACCCCATTCCCTCTCTCTCTCTTCAGCAAAGGTTCAAGCAATTTTGTGGTGCAAGCACCACAAAAATTCGCAAAAACAACAAAGGTCCTTTTGGAGAGGAAGTGTCATGTTCAAAGAAATCGTGCCTGTAAAATTCATTTTTGTTTCCCTGTGTGCTTTCGAAGACAGAATGTTCAGAATGCAGTCAATACAGTAGTTATGGACTGCACTCTACGCATTCTGATTGGCTACAGGAGGTGAATAACAATCTCCATGTGATAACAGTGATATACAGTAGGTCCCCTATTGAATATGTTGTATCTCGGTCTTGCTGCATTCATAGCAAATGACATGCATTCAAAACGTTTCCCAGACCGTGAGAAGGGTGGACAGGCTTACATATTTTTTTTTTTTTACCATGAAGGCATAAATACAGCTTAGCAGGTAAATTAGCTCAACAGGTGCTATAGATATCTGCTCGAACGTGCGCTTTTGTTTCTCAAACACTTCTGCTATGATGCTGTTCGAAATATTCAATAAGTGTTTATCTGCCCGGAGGTCGCAGAGTACATCATGACTGCGATGACTTGATAGATTCCAGTCATGGGAATGTGGAAGCTAGGGAAAGGGTGGAGGATTGAAGGCAAGTGTAGTACAAGCTACGGTCCCAACAATAATGATGACTTTGCAATGCCACAAACACTGCATTATCACACTCTCCTATGTTGGTGGCTTTTACAAATGTGCCTTTTACATCTTCGTATAACATGCAAATACGCTCTGCATACTATCACACCTGTAACTAATCCTATAGTTCTAAACTCAGGCAGGGGGTAATGTAACCAAGCCAATTATCCTAGTAATGTAACTGTACATGTTATCAAGTGGCTAATGCACAGCTTTGTGTTGTAACAAAGTCATCTCCTTGTAACAGCGCCTCGATGTCCCTGGGCTGTGTGCACGCTTTATAAATGCAAATAGATAACTAAATACTGATGGCAGTAGGGGTTTCAAAGGGTCAATAATCACTGTGGAGATACAACAGTAATATGCAGTTATTGCAAAATACTGGAGCCTCTATTGAGGTTTCCTTTGCCATCGTTATTTGTGGGTTAGTTCAAAATCCAATGATGCAGCCCTATTCATTGCACCTGGTACAGAATCTAAAAGACATACAAAAGTGATTGTATGTTAGCAGCAGGACATGTATAAAGCAAATATTACAGGCCACTAACCAAGGTAACAAGCAGAATGAAAATGGTTAAGAGTGACAATGCTACAATTTCTTTTTCAGACAGATCTCATGATTTTCTTTGGGCACAACCATAATTGTAGGGGGTCAGTGATAGCATAGATTGCTAATGCAGTCCTCTTGATTTTCTTTGAGCACAGCAAATGCAAATATGTGTTTTATGCTGGCATATTGAGATTGCCCTATGATTCTCTGTGGGCACAACCAGCATGAAAATGAGTTACACAAATGCTCCTGTGTACTGTTGGTGACCTGCCATCTATTGTGTGTTCCCTTACAGAACAGATTGAACATTCTATGGCAAATGTTCCAATTTTCGTTACAAAGTGTCAATTTCATCCATTGTTTAACTCCCCACTCCACCCCGTGGAATACCCTAAACTCTCTTCAGTTGTTTCTGCCTCGCTCACATCTGTTGGGGGGGGGTGGGATAATATTTACCCCCTACCACTGGGTACCAGATCCTTCTAAGCACTAGTTTTCAGCTGGTATGAGGCTACAGGCAGCCTTTTCGAATTTGCCCTTTGGAAGTAACTTTCTGGATGAGACAAAAGCATGCTAACGAGCCAGACAGATACCATTTCTAGTATGAGGCACTGTTCAGGTGTGTTAAATGTGCATGTCTCCAAACAAAAAAGAGCTTGGCGATGTTAGGCCGAATCACATGCAGTACCCTTTGGGAACACTACATGTAAATAAGACTACAAGTGTAAGCAAAATTTCACCTTTGGTACAAGCCTGTACTACACAGTAAAGTGGTAGCGATGGCTGAGCAGCCACACTTATCTCAAGAATTTAAGTGAGCAGTAGAACAAGTTACACAAAGGACCAACCAATACAGTGATTCAAACAAACACTTACTCAAGGTTTCTTGGTAAAAGAATATACATTTATTTACTCAGTCAGTTTGAAAACATTACACTAGCAAAAGCAGCTCAATATCGCACACTAATAAACCACAAAAAAACACAACCAGTAAGTAACTGAACAAGTTTAGCTCCCCTGAAGTGGGAGCAAAATGGCACTTCAGATACTTAATAAAGGGGTTAAAAAGACAAGGTTGTAAGAATAGACAGCCCAAATACATTCATAGGCAGGGCAAACGATTTCAGTTAAATACAACCAGCAATTCTTCTCAACAGGCCTGGGCTAAAGTCAATGGTTCAGTGTCTTTTGTATAGGATAGCACAGTTCTGGTAGATAACGGTTAAGTCTTTGCTGTGCAGATTAGAAGATTTTGGCTATGGGAAAAGTTTGACAAATGTTAAGGCAAGGACTTCATAGTTAAGGAAAGTTTCAGGTACTTTCTCGATGGCTGAAAAGATTTCCAGCCTGCGTTTGCACAGTACCTTGTTAATGAAGAAGAGCTGTAGCTGAGGCAGTTGTTCCTGGCAGTTCGAGCAGATCTCGCTGTTCCTGAGATTCAGTGGTGGGGACAAGAAGGAGGACGTCGGGAGGTTCCTTCACTGCCCAGGGATGAGGCCAAAAGCTTTAGCAAGAGGTTGGTTTAAGGTGTGAGTGCCTAGTCCACGAGCTGGTTTCCTTCCTTCTGGCTATCCGGTTTTCAACAGCACTCTGATGAAAATCGACCAGATGGGGATGGTGTCCAGGTGGCTTGCGAGTTGGCTGTTCCCAATAACTCAGAGAAGAAGTTAACCTTGAAGGGCTTCTTTGTCGATGGGGTTTCAGGTAATTCGGACCTGCAGCAGGGCTTCACCGGTCGTCCAGGTGTTGCAGCAGTCCTCTTCCTTCAGCTCGTCTTCGGTTCTTTTGTTCCAGTGGTCGACTCTGCCTTCCAAGTCCCAGAGACCTGCTTTTAAACAGTTTTCCCCCATTCATTCCAGCCTGGCTGTCACTCACAAAGCAGGGTGGCTGTCCTTGGCAGACAGCCAGCGGCCATTCACGCCAGAGTGCATTCAGGTCTCCTAGGAGACTAAGCACAGGGAGTTTCGGGCACCTCCCTCACATCCTGTCCACCCCAGACACTCGGGCGCCAGAGGAGGGCTTCAGCACTGAAGCCCGCCAAAGGCCAACAAACAAAGGGACCAAACCTGGTTTGGCACGCAGAGACAAACACAAGAAGGACCTTTCCTAAAATAAATGGCGAAAAAAGATGACCAGAGTCTGTTTTTACAGATAGGTCTTGGGCGCCATATTGAAAAACATGGCTGACCTGATTTTTAGCTACCGTTGTTAGCGGTTGGGAAAAATCATGGTAGTTTGATCTAAACCACTGCTACGAGCCATTTAAAGTAGGAAAGGGTAACATTTTACTGTTACATGAGTGTTTTGACTCAGGGGAAGCTAGGCAACCCCTTAAGCACTCTATGGGAAGATAGTGTGTGTTGTCAGTAAATTTAAAGAGACTAGTAAAGTCAATTTAAGTTTACATGCTCTGGGTGACGGTAGTCAGTCTCAGAGAAGGTATTTAAACCTTGGGAAGTATAAAAGACATCCCTGTGCCACTGCACTGAAGGTGCTTTGTGAAACACAGAAAAAGATGATGCCACTGGAGTTTGTTTTAAAACTCCATAACCAAAGAACACAAAAGAAAAACACACACAATACATGGAAGAGTGGGAAAAAAGACTCACACTCTTTCCAGGTAGTAAAATCAAATCCTAGAAATCCAGCAAAGTTGCTGGGGGTCTCAAAAGGTAAGGGAAATTAGCACATATTGAGAATTCTCCCAAACACTCGCCCCCCCAGACTAAGGGACAAGAGGATTGAATCCACTCCTGGATGAATCTCCTTACTCCAGTCGGTCAAACATCCTGGAGAGACCATCAGCATTTTGGGGGTGACACCCAGACCTGTGTTCAATGGTAAAATCAAACATTTGCAGGCTGATTGACCATCTAAGTAGTTTTGGGTTTTCCCCTTTCATTTGCATCAACCATCTCAAGGGTTGGTGGTCAGTCTGAATCACAAAAGTAGACCCATACAAGTATGGCCTAAACTTCTTCAGTGACCACACAATAGCAAAGCACTCACACTCTATGGTTGCCCACCTTGTTTCTGATTCCTTCATCTTCCTGCTGATGAAGCAAATGGGGTGATCCCTACCTTTCTCATCCAGTTGACTAAGGACTGCATCTATACCTGTATTTGAAGCATCTGTCTGCACAATTAAGGTTTGGTTATAGTTAGGAGCTCTTAGGACTGGAGCTTGACAAAGGGCTTTCTTTAGGCCTTCAAATGCTTGAGTGTACTCCTCATTTCACCTGACCTTTTTAGGGAATTTGGGAGAGGAGATGACATTCAAGGGAGAAGCTATGGTCCCATAGTTCTCAATGAAGTTCCTATAGTACCCAGTGAGGCCTAGGAAGGCTCTCACTTGGGCTTGAGTAGTAGGGATGACCCAGTGTTGTACAGCTTTTACTTTGCTAGGCAATGGCCTGATTTCACCTCCTCCTACTTCATGTCCAAGGTAGACCACTTTACTCTGACCAATTTGACATTTACTAGCCTTTATGGTCCGATGTGCCTGCTCAAGAGCCTGCAAAACATATCCTAAGTGGTCAACATGTTCTTTCCAAGTAGGGCTGAACACTGCAATGTCATCCAAGTATGCCATGCAGAAGTCCTCTATCCCATTCAGAACTTGATTAACCATCCTTTGGAATGTAGCAGGTGCATTCTTTAGTCCAAAAGGCATTACCTTAAACTGGTAGAGGCCTGCTGGGGTGGAGAATGCAGTTTTCTCCTTGGCATGGTCTGTCAGTGCTATTTGCCAATAGCCTGAAGTGAGATCAAATGTCCTGAGGTACTTGGCTGAACCAGGTTTGTCCACCAGTTCATCTGTCCTTGGTAAAGGGTGGGCATCAGTCTTGGTGACTGCATTAAGAGCTCTATAGTCCACACACAATCTCAACACCTTGGATCCTGCCTTTGGTAATAGAACAACTGAACTAGACCATAGACTGGTAGAGGGCTCTATTACCCCAAGATCAAGCATCTTGTTGACCTCCTCCTTTATGTGGGATCTTACATGATCTGACATCCTGTAACCTCTGCTTTTAACAGGTAAACAGTCACCAGTTTGAATATCATGCTGGCCCAAGGGGTCAAGCCTGGTGATAGTGAAAACAGGGAGGCAAACTGATTTAACAGGAACTTGCACTCGTGTTGTTCAGGTGTCAAATTAGAAGAGAGATTAACTCATTCTATTTTCTCATCTAAAGGCTGGCCTCTGAGTAGGTCAGGTAGAGATTCACTCTCCTCCTCCTCTTGAGCTGAAGCTAGAAGCAAAGCTCCCACTTGTGGTCTTGAGACATAAGCTTTTAAACGGTTGGTGTGAAAGACTCTGGGAGCCTCCTTAGGATTGCCTAAGTCCACCAGATAGTTGACCTCTCCACGTTTACCCACAGCCTTGAAGGGTCCTATCCATTTGTCCTGTAAGGCCCTCTGCCTTGTAGGTACCATAACTAGAACTATCTGGTCTTGAGTAAACTCAACCATGTTGGCCTTCTGGTCATGCCAATGTTTCACCAGAGCCAGACCTGCTTTCAAGTTGTCTGATGCTTCTGCCATCATGTGTGACAATCTCCTCCGGAGACGGAGACCTATCACATAGTCAGTGACTCTCACTGGCTTGGGGGAAGGAGCACTCTCCAACCCCTCCTTAATAAGGGCCACGAGGCCTCTAACTGGATGGACATAAAGAAGTTCAAAGGGACTAAATCCAACTCCCTCCTGAGGGACTTCTCTATAAGCAAAGAGAAGGCATGGCAGTAGAAGGTCCCACTTTCTTCTAAGGGGTTCCTCTAAAGCACCTATCGTGCTCTTCATTGTACAGTTAAACCTCTCTACCAATCCATTTGTCTGAGGATGGTAGGCAGTTGAGAACTTGTAAGTTACTCCACAATTTTTCCACATGGCCTGCATGTAGTGGGACATAAAATTGGATCCCCTGTCAGAGATAACTTCCTTAGGAAAACCTACCCTGGTAAAAATACCAAGTAGGGCCTTAGCAACAGCCTGAGCTATAACAGTTCTCATAGGTATTGCTTCAGGATACCTAGTAGCATGGTGTACTACAACCAGTATAAACCTGTTTCCTGAATATGTTGGAGGGTCTAAGGGACCAACAATGTCGATTCCTACCCTCTCAAAAGGAACTCCCACCACTGGGAGAGTCACCAAGGTTGCTACATTCTTGGCTCCACTCTTGCCAGAGGTTTGACAAGTGTGACAGCTCCTCCAGAACTTATCTACATCAGACCCCAACTTAGGCCAGTTGAAATATAGAGGGAGCCTTTCCTTAGTCTTCTTGAAACGTAAGTGACCAGCCAAAGGTATCTCATGGGATAACTGTAGGTACTAGAGTCTGCTTTCAAGAGACACTACAAGTCTTCTGTAGTCCCCTGGGATAGACTCAGTCGGTTCACTGTAGAAGAGGCCATCTTCCCAGTACAACCTATGCTTCCCTGGCTCTTGCCCATCCAGCTGGGAAGCTGCCTGTTGGCGAAGACCTTTAAGAGTAGGACACTCTCTTTGACCTCTGCTGAAGTCTGCCCTACAAGGTCCACCTTCTGCCAGTAAAGACTGCAGCTCAGGATGGTCTGCAGGATCCAGATCTCCAACAGGAGCAAGGTCATCTTCCAGCTCTGATTCCTCAGCAGCTGATTCAACCACACAAGGTTGTTCCACACACTCAGCCTCAGCTGGTGGAGGAGTCACAGGTGTGACTTTGGACAGTCCTCTCAGGGATGTTTTGGTTGGTAGCACAGGAGTGCTGGCTGGTTTCTTCCTAGAGGTTTTAGGTTGCCCCTTTTCCTCCTTCTTCTTAGAAATTGCAGTCAGTAACTCCTGTGGACTTGGAGTTATAGTTTCCTCTATAATCTCCTCTGGAGAGCCCCTTAAGGTACTCTCTCTGGCCTTCCTAGTCTGCTCCTGTTTCCTTTTGCTGGGAGGCCTTTGGGTGCTTGATACAACTCCAAGAGGTTTTAAGTCTTTCACCAACAGGACTCTCCCAGGTACTTCACTCTGCACACTTACAGGTATCTTGACAGTCATGTCATTGCACTGGATGAGAGCTTATATCTGTGGAAGCATTTGGAGAGTACCTCCAGGAAGCTTAGTTAGGAATGTGGGTGCCTTAGAAACATCCTCTTATTTTTGATTCATCAACTACAGTTATGCTGTCCCCAGTGTCTCTGATGGCAGGGGTCTCCTGACCATTCACAAGAACACTGTCTTTGTAATACTCTTTAGTATTGTCTGGAATAGAGTTATACACATCTAGGTTCTGTTGTTCCCACTTACCCAGGGATACTAAAGAAACACTGGCTGAGACTTTCATGGGTTCCTCAGCCAGAAAGTGAGAGTTTCCACTTGCCATTGGTACTTCATCCATTGGTGAGAAGGCTAAGGACACAGTGTGGACCCCTGAAGGTTTACTCTTACATCTGGGATCCCCTTTCACATAGTCAGTTGACCCACAAGAATAACATTTACCAAATGTCTTTATGAATGGGGGTTTGTTCTGACCTCCTTCTGGTTTGTCACCAGAAGGTACACTAGCCTGATTTGGTTTCCCTTGTGGCTTACAGTTGTTATGTTTGTGGCCCTCTTTTGGAGTGGAAGTATTAGAATTCTCTTTGGCATCTTTTTTGTGCTGTTTCCCCTCATCCGTCTTCTGAGTTACCCCCGAATCCTTTTGAGTAGCCCTGTTGGCAACCCACAAGTCAGCAGCCCTTGCTAGCTTCTTGGGATCAATTTCCTTAGAGTCAGCCAAGTGCTGTCTCAGCTCAGAAGAGCAAGCATCATAAATAGATTCCAACATAAACAGATTTCTCATACCTTCATAAGTGTTCACTCTGTAACCCTTAACCCATCCATCTAAGTTTTTCAAACATTCAGTCACCCAGGTAGTCCATCATTCCTTTTGAGGGTTCTAAACCTCTTAAGATACTGAGAAGAGGTCTTCCCAAATCTAGCTATCAAAGCTAGCTTCACAGTTTCATACTCCTTTCTGTCTATATCCCCCAACTCCATTACCACATCAGTTGCAACAGGGGGTAGCCTAGAAAAAAGCCAAGGAATCAACTGATTCCCTGTAATGTCTTGAATCCCATGGTTATATTCAAAAGCAGCCAACCAATCCAAAATATCAAGCTTAACTTCATACATACTTACTGCATCTTTGGGCATGCGAGGCCTCTTAGGACTGGAAGACCTAGAGGACTCTGGGAGAGAAGCAGTTTCAAGAGACAACTTTTTCATTTCAAGTGCATGATTCAATTCCATTTCTCTGAGTCTAAACTCTTGATGCTTGCTTTCAGTTTGAGCTTGGATTCTTTTAAATTCTAACTCAAGTCTCAATGTTTCTAAAGAGACAAATTCAGGACATAGATTTGGACCTGACGGGGTCCCTGTGGTCAAAGGTTGAAGCCTATGAGCAGGTAGAGGTAAGACAGGGCCTACATTCTGAGACTCTTCTGCCTCATCTAACCCATCCACAATATTAGAGCTGGGCTCTGATATATTATCAACCTCATCAACATTTGCCACATTTGCTGCAGGGGTGGGGTTTTCAGACCCACTCCTTAGACTTTGGTATTCTAACAACTTTTCTATCAATTCAACCTTTTTGCCTTTAACAGTGAGATTCCTAGCTTTACACATATCTCTCAATTGATCAACAGTTAAAGTCACTATGGTCTCCTGTCTGTAGCTTTCCATATCAGTCACAATAAAACAATTGCTTTACTAGTGTTGCTTTGCCTTGGGAGGATTATTTGAACAAAAGTAAAAGTATCACTCTAAATGTAACAAGTATACTTTATCCCACCGCTGTACACCAGTGTCAGGCAGAATCACCTGCAGTACCCTTTGGGAACACTACAGGCAATTAGGACTACAAGTGTAAGCACAATTTCACCTTTGGTACAAGCCTGTACTACACAGTAAAGTGGTAGCGATGGCTGTGCAGCCAGACTTAACTCAAGAGTTTAAGTGAGCAGTAGAACAAGTTACACAAAGGACCAACAAATACAGTGATTAAAATATATACTTACTCAAAGTTTCTTGGTAAAAGAATATACATGTATTTACTCAGTCAGTTAGAAAACATTAAACTAGCATAAGCAGCTCAATATCACACACTAATAAACTACAAAAATACAACCGGTAAGTAAATGAACAAGTTTAGCTCCAAATGAAGTGGGAGCAAAATGGCGCTTCAGATACTTAATAAAGGGGTAAAAAGACAAGGTTATAAGAATAGACAGCCCTAATACATTCATAGGAAGGGCAAAGGGTTTCAGTTAAATACAACCAGCAATTCTTCTCAACAGGCCTGGGCCAAAGTCAATGGTTCAGAGTCTTTTGTATAGGATAGCACAGTTCTGGTAGATAACGGTTAAGTCTTTGCCACAGAGGTTAGAAGAATTTGGCTAGGCGAAAGGTTTGACCAATGTTAAGGGAAGGACAAGCCTTTGTAGTTGAGGAAAGTTTCACGCACTTTCTCGATGGCCGAAAAGATTTCCGGACTGCGTTTGCACAGTACCTTGTTAATGAAGAAGAGCTGTAGCTGAGGCAGTTGTTCCTGGCAGTTCGAGCAGATCTCGCTGTTCCTGAGCTTCAGTGGTGGGACAAGAAGGAGGACGTCGGGAGGTTCCTGCACTGCCCAGGGATGAGGCCAAAAGCTTTAGCAAGACGTCAGTTCAAGGTGTGAGTGCCTTAAAGTCCACAAACTGGTTTCCTTCCCTCTGGCTATCCGGTTTTCAACAGCACGCTGATGAAAATTCGACCAGATGGGGACGGTGTCCCGGTGGCTTGCGAGTTGGTTGTTCCCACCAAACTCAAGGGAAGAAGTTAACCTTGAAGGGCTTCTCTGTCGATGGAGTTTCAGGCAATTCGGACCTGCAGCAGGGCTTCACCGGTCATCCAGGAGTTGCAGCAGTCCTTTTCCTTCAGCTCGTCTTCGGTTCTTTTGCTCCAGTGGTCGACTCTGCTTTCCAAGTCCCAGAGACCTGCTTTCAAACAGTTTTCCCCCATTCATTCCAGCCTGGATGTCACTCACACAGCAGGGTGGCTGTCCTTGCCGGACAGCCAGCTGGCCAATCACGCCAGAGTACATTCAAGTCTCCTGGGAGACTAAGCACAGGGAGTTTCGGGCATCTCCCTCACATCCTGTCCACCCCAGACACTCAGGCACCAGAGGAGGGCTTCAGCACTGAAGCCCGCCAAAGGCCAAAGAACAAGGGGACCAAACCTGGTTTGGCGCGCAGAGACAAACACAAGAAGGACCTTTCCTAAAAGAAATGGCGAAAAAAGATGACCAGAGTCTGTTTTTACAGATATGTCTTAGGCGCCATATTGAAAAACATGTCTGACCCTATTTTTAGCTACCGTTGTTAGCGGTCGGGAAAAATCATGGTAGTTTGATCTAAACCACTGCCACCAACCATTTAAAGTAGTAAAAGGTAACATTTGACTTTTACATGAGTGTTTCGACTCAGGGGAAGCTAGGCAACCCCTCCAGCACTCTATTGGAAGATAGAGTGTGCTGGGTCTGTAAATTTAAAGAGACTAGTAAAGCCAATTTAACTTTACATGCTCTGGGAGACAGTAGTCAGTCCCAGAGAAGGTATTTAAACCTTGGGAAGTCTGAACGACATCCCTGTGCCACTACACTGAAGGTGCTGGGTGACACACAGAAAAAGATGATGCCTATGGAGTTGTTATAAAACTCCATATCCAAAGAACACAAAAGTAAAACACACATCAAAATACAAGGAAGAGTGGGAAAAAAAGGTTCACACTCTTCCCAGGTAAAACAATCAAACCCTAGAAATCCAACAAAGTTGCTGGGGGTCTCAAAAGGTAAGGGAAATTAGCACATTTTGGGAATTCTCCCTAACAGGCGAGTCAATGCATTCGTCAACAGAAATGTGGTACTGTCTGGACCAGAGTTTGGCGGTCTTACTGGGACGCAGCAAACAACACTGTGTTCACCAACTCCAAGGACCGGTTATAAGCCTTGATCGTAAGTTAAGTGAATTGAAGACAGCGACATTACAGCTTCTGAAAAAGTGCACCTATGATAAATACTCTGATATACTTTTTAAGACACGCCTTGAGCTCACAAGCTGGCACTCACTGGGAGATCTCTGAAGTCTCTGATCTGTTCAGCAGAGGTTCTGTAGCGCATTGTGGACAAGCAGCTTTCTGCCTCTATGGCGACCAACTCCCAGTTGTATCCTACCCCGAAATTGCCAGTTGGGTCTGCTGGGTCCAGGATAACGGGCCTGAAATATTGAAAAAGATAAAACACATTGAGTCAATCCACCCCAGTCATAGAAAATACACCCCAAAGAGTGATCTTCACCAGCAGAATCAACAACGGTAACACGTGAATTTAGTGATTATGACTGTCATTTTTAACAATGTTTTTATTTGACTTTTTAAAGTTCCGGGTGTCATCCATTGAGTATGGAAAGAATGTCTTCACTGGACCTTCCTTGATTTCACACCTGTAACCTTGACTTGGACAGGAAGCCCAGCCCTGGGTTCCTTCGGGACCAACATTTGTTTCCCTATCTGTACCACCCCATTGACACAGGAACCAGAAACCTGGGATTCGGATGGACTGACTTTGGTTTAATGACGCATCAACCACCACTAAAACCAGCAAGCACTGGCCTGTGCTCATCGAGGAGTGACCTTGGTTTCACTACATTTTCTCCCATTGAGAACGGAAACAGACATAGATACAGCCACGACCAACCATGATTTCAATATTATTATCCCACGGAGATAGGAAGCACAAACCTGGGTTTCTCGATCTGCTCTTCCAGGAACTCTCCTAGCTCTGCGTTGTCATATAAGTTGTAGTTCTCGGTCCACCAGACACAGAGTTCGCGGTAATTGCAGATGAGCTCCAGAAAGTTCCGGAAACTCTGAGCCATATTGAATCTTGGCTGCCCATTAGACCCTTTCTCCCAGGCATAGATGCTCAAAAGTTCGAAAGCATATTTTGGTGGAACGTTCCTGTTTCCGTGCAGCTTCTGTAAAATGGATGGGTACAGAGAAGTAACACATGTTAAGAGTCCCTGGAGAGGAGACATTCTAACAAGAGCCTTTCAATGCAATGAAGCGCTGGCATTGTGGATGTTCTACCAGAAATGTCCTGTCAGTGCTACAGGACTTCAGCAGCGTGGACATCTACCCAGCAAAGCCCTGTCAGTGTTGCATGAGTCCAGCAGTGCAATATACCTACTAGGAATGCCCATAGCAGTGCCACGGGTTTCTAATAGTGTGAGATTCCTCTTAACAGTAGCCACGCAGTAATAGCTCTACTTCTACTCAGCAGTGCTCAGCCAGTCCTCTCAACAGTCCTCGGTCAGTGATTGCTTCAGGTCTCCAATAGTGAGAATACCCCTCAGCAGTGCCCAAGCAGTGTTATAGGACTTCAGCAGTTCGAGCATACTTCCATCAACAACCCTATTGGACTCTTACAGTGTGAACGTCCTCTGACCAGTGACAGCCAGTGCTACAGTACTCCAACAGTACTAGCCTCATCTCAGACCCTGCCAGTGCTAAGGGACTAATCTGGGCGTCTTTGTAGTATCGGATAAAACCCTGCAGAAATCCAGTAGTGTGAAATGCCTCTAAGCAGTGCTGTAAGGGCTACATGACTTCAGCAGTGTTCACGTCCTGCCAGCAATGCATTGTAAATGCTATATAGTACTCCCAGCATTGCCCTTTCAGTAGCCAGCAATGTTTGACATGATTACAGGGCTCCAGTGGTGTAACCCTGTGTGCTTTTACTTTGCAGTGTTCTATCAGTGTGTTCACTCTACTGTCCCCTTAGAGTACTGTTGGACTTCAGCAGTGTGAACATTTCGTCTTCCACACCCTGCCATTTCTATCTGACTCCAACAGTAGGTTTCCTCCGGCAGTTGCATGTCAGTGCTATGCGGGTAGCAGTGTCTGCTTCCTACCTGTGGCACCTCATCAGTGCCACGAGGCTGCAGCAGTGCGAGTCCAGATGCTCTCACACATAGATGGCCCACGTGCACTTACCGTCTTGTACCAGTGCTTGACCAAACGGATGAAGCTCTTCACTTTGGTGGGTCGAGAGATAATGAATTCCCTCTGCAGCTCGGTGAAGCACGAGGAGAAGTTCTCGCCTGGTGACGCATCCCGAATGAGCCTCAGATAAACCTCGGGGGGCGGTTTATATCCAGAGATAAGCTGACCTATCAGAGGAAGAAGGGATAAAGACAAGAGTTAACCCACTTTGTTTTAAACCTGTGTCCATTTACAATCATTTGAATCCATAGAACAGGAGATGCAACGTCATCCATGTGCTAAGTTTAAAAAAACCAATAAGCGCATCAGAGACATGCCCAGACTGGACTGTATGGTAACAGGGCAATGCCCATAGGATCAGGCTGAGAAGCCACTGTGGGCTATTTTTATGGGCCAGAGTGGCCCACATTAAAGACTTTGTGGCTTGTTCATCTGGTAATCTAGAGCAAACCTATTTGCCACTGTGCTTTACAATGCACCATTTACCACAAATACTTTCAAAACAGACGTTCAGTGTGATTGCAATCCATGAATGTCGTCCATTCTGATTTGGCGCCTGGAAATTCTGTCTGTTCCAGTTCTACCATGGACAGAGATCTTCTTACCCTTCCCTGCTAATGAGTAAGAAGTGAGATTGTGAAATGCACCATGGTAAAAAAAAAAGACATAACACATTATTGAGTGTACAACAGTTCAAGAAGACTGCAGGGGTGATGACGAAATAACTTAAAGGCAGGAAGAGACCACTGAGAAATGGACTCTTGAGGCACAGCTGCAGCGGCTGCTGTATTTATGAGGAGGAGCTGATCTCAGGAATGTGGGTCTTACTGAAACTGTGGTGACACCTGAAGCAGCAGAGGATATTACAGTGAGGGTCGGCACAATTGCTGGATGGGAATACCCCAGCCGATTTAGAGTTCGCTTCCCCATGTTGCTCTATGCAACTCACTTTCTTAGTAGCATAGGCTGAGTTTAGAAAGCAGCCTTTTAGGAAGGTGGATGTGAGAGACAGTTTGCTGTACAATCAACAACAGTAGTTAATACAATTTGCATGGGGCAGTTTTAGATTAAACAAAAGGAAAACAACGCCATTATATGCATCTTTAAACAGTGCCTTCACCCTGCCAAAAATAATTAAAGAAAACATTTCGCATTTCAATAATGCCACCAGGGCCATGTTGTATCAAATGGAAACATTCACACCATGGTGGGTTGGAGCACATAAAGTTGGTGGTGCTGTAAAATGTTTGCTGTAATTGTGACAGGCTGCAGACACTGGTTAAATATATAAAAAGAAAGGTTGCACCCTTCCTTTAGAAACCTCTGCTCCTTCTTGCAGTTCTCTGGTGAACATTAGTGGGCCCACATAAGCACTAGTGGATGAAAAGGAAGATCCCAGCAGGTTTATGACAATGGTTTTACCTGCATTTTTTATTCATGGATTTGGACTGGTTTTATATAATTGCCCTTAGAAGTCATGTGTTTTTGATAGATTTTTAGCCCTTACAATTTAATTGATTTTTAGTGGTTGAAATAGAATTACCTATCTACTGGCTCACCAATATTGACAGCACTACTGTGAGCATATATTTACGTTTCACTATGCCATCTTTTATGTTGCTATGCACATTGCTGATGGGTGTATGGTTTACATTCCTAGAAGTGAATATGAGAAACAAAGGATGCTAGAACTATATTCAAGAAAAGAACTATATTCAAGAAAACTATTGCTAATATCAAGGGCCAATTGTTGCTTTAATTACACTATTTTAATACTCACATATTATCTCTACAGGAGAATACATATACATAAATGCCACACAAAAGAAAGAGAACATTATGTTTGTGTTTCTATTAAGGAACTGTGCAGGGAAGTTATTGATGACAAATAATAGTTTACAGAAGCGTACGACACATTGGTTCCTAGATGTTCTTGGGGTAAGCCCACAGCAATACTGCTGTCCAATAGTAAACCTGTCGGGTGCTCTTTGGTAGAGGTTCCATAGTGCTAAATAAATAAATCCACATCCCTCTTGCTTTGGGTATTCCCAGCACCAGGTGCCCATTTTGACATCCTCTAGCATAGAGATTACATTCTTGCAAGGAGGGTATGATGAAAATCATAACATATGGCACCCAATAAGGGGCCACTATCTCTATGGCTTAGAGTATATAATCTAAAAAAAACATATTTTTCATTTTGCAGAGGGATTTTGAAAACTCTCCCTGTTTGGTCACTGGAAAGGGGTCAACAGGGTTGCTAAATATTAAATACAAAGACATTCATATAACTACTAAAGAGATACTAGAATGGCATAACACAGATTTTCCAGTACCTACTGAATGCCGTCAAGCACTAAATAGATAGTTGACAGAGGGAAACATCATAAATCCCATCACTAGTTTTACTGTGGTGGTGGCACAACCAAGAGTTCGGCCCGGAAAAACTCTTACACGAAAACATCTGCTACTAAGGTTGGGGACCTATTTTCAAACCCTTTGACTAAGGAAGGACTTAGATCAAGTAGTACTCTGAATTATCCTTACAGATCATTGACCCTCCACAATGGTTTGCAGCAATTTGAAATGTTTCCAATCTGCTGCAAGACATGGGCCTTTCACATTAGTGCACCTGCTATGAAGATAGCTTCTCGAGGAGCTGCACTCGCACTGCATCCATATTTAGGAAGAGCAGAAAGGGGTTCCCCTTCTGTACCCTCAAATATATGCTGGGTACATGCCCAACAAAACGAGAAGAGATACCTAAGTGGTCCTCCACTAAATTAAGGCAGTATTTCCTCAAGATTCTTAATCCACAGCAGAGATATGTATACCTAGCCGTATAACTAGCCATGATCATGTTGGCAGGGTGCAGTCCACAAATGCAAAACTGTGATAATTGGATTTAATTTCACTATTGGCTGTACTTAGATTTAATGGCTACTCCAACAATCACAGCATTAACACATATTCTTAGGCAAAATAAGTAACATTCAAGGAGCAATCACAGCAATAGGTTTAGCATTAGCCATAGTTATGGGGAACTATCCTATGCTGGAAGGAAAGATCAAACCACAACTAGAAGGAGAACTAACCAGTCTAGATGTTACTACAATTTGCAGACATAGTACCAGCTACATAAAGTCTCTAGGTAGAGCTCACCAAAGAGAGACAACCCTTGGCAAACCTAATAGTGGTAGAACCACCTATCAGCTCAAGGGGAATGGGAAAGTGAGAGCAGTACAAGTCTGCCCAATATAGCAGCAGAATAATGTAGAGTTAATGGCACTAACTGCGACAGAGCAACCTCCTCTGAAAGGGAAAACTCCAGTCCTAAACAAGGAGCCAGTTAGAATATGGGATCAGAGGTCCAATATAAGGGTAGAGTTAAAATGACATTTAATCTCAGAGATAAAATACAGATTAGAGAATCACAAAGGTATAGAAAACAACACTATACGTTCTCTCATCCTCCAAAGGCAAGAAACAGGACTCAACATCCAAGTGAGGACAGAAACCTGTGAGGAAGGACGGAAAGAAGAGAAAAAGCAAACAGTAGATATACAAGAAACAATGGGAAGGTTTGAGACCCAAAGAAATCAGTGACTACATTGCAGTCTTTTTATATTCTGGTTTAAATATTCCATATTTGAGGAAAAACATGAATAACATTTAATAAATATACCAATATATAGCTAAATTGAAATAACTACTTCCACAGAACAAGTGGTAGGAAATAAAATAAATAACGTACTAACAATTCACCTTCGGGAGAGTGACCAAAAGAAATGAAGGCACTTTTTGGCTCAGATTAAATATAAAGTAGGGTGGTCTTTAGGG
This sequence comes from Ambystoma mexicanum, assembly GCF_040938575.1. Lineage (NCBI taxonomy): Eukaryota > Metazoa > Chordata > Amphibia > Caudata > Ambystomatidae > Ambystoma > Ambystoma mexicanum. Next base: position 1,306,391,955 of record NC_090932.1, read on the forward strand.
AACTCAAAACCAGCTAACACTTTTTATGATTGACCGCCCTAGGGGAGAAGATGGTATTGAAATGGACCTTTCAAAAGACGGTAAGGAATACTTAATAAATACATATGCATAATTGTGGGCTGTTCTTTAAGCAGTTCAGTTGTTCAAAACCCATGTAGGTCCTGACATTGAGTTTCTGCCACATAAAATAGTATTGTATGCAATGCCAAATACTCAGAAACAACATCCCACCACAAACAAGATATCCTTCACATAAAAGCAATAGTAGGCGCATTTGTTGAACAAATGAATCATAATGCAATGGCAAGTCCATGCAATGCATCCATATTTCCACTGGGTAAACCAGATGGTATGTACTATTTAGTTCTAGACTACAAAGTGCACAGTACATACCCTTTCGCTGAGGCAGTTCAAAATCTACAAAGGTCTGAACTTTTGAGTAACATCCAAAGGTATATAAATACATGACTGTGGTAGAGTTGGGGAATGTTTTTTCATGCAAGAATAATATCAGGAGGGTTTCAAATACACTGCATTCATCTTCAACTTCCAAGGGAAACACTATTGTTTCATTAGAAGACATTCCAAACTGTCGTACGTATGTAGATGACATCTTCTGTATAGATAATGAATTGAAAACTCAGTCACACAATGCGGATTTAATTGTAAAAACATTAGCTTGAAAGGCATATGTGTATATTACATTTTAAAAATGAGGGTAAGCATATCTCCACACAATTTCTAGAAAATGTACAAACCTCCAGAATCGTTCACACTCAGACAGCTTCAAGCATTACTGTTTTTTTAAACTATGGTCACACATATGTAGGAAACTATGCAGCATTGGTAAAACCACTATATTTGGTTCCATGTCTTTACTTTGGTATGCTCTCCATGCTGTCTTTTCTACGATGCATTTGCATCTCCACATTTAGTTTGGTGGGGCACTGGTCCCATACCCATGCTTCATTTACAAGAGCGTTCTCCACCCTTCAACCGTTTGTCTTGCTCCCCACCCCACCAGACTCAGTCTCCCTGATCTCACATTGCTTTCTATCATGTCCTGGTCTTGCCCACACCTACCTTGACCCACAATAATCTCTATTTTCCCAAAGCCACCATCTCCCTTGAGCCCTTTTCACTATAGCCCTTTCCTGACATTCCACATATACCTTCTTACCCTGTTTCTGTCAGCGTGGTAAAGATAGCACCACAATTCCAGTGTGGTAGTAAAGATGCAAACTGCAATTGCATTGTGGCAAAGACATGCCACACTTTATATATATATTAGTGAAAGTGAATTACCCGCCATCAGGCTGGAAGTCAGAACACACACACACACATACACACACACTCTTTTCAATAAAATAAAATAAGGCACTCCTCTTCAAGACAGGACACTTATAAAGATTTGAAAGTAACATTGCTTCCTGGTAAGAATATATTTATTTATAGTTTGTAATTCTGGCTAGAACAAGCCGTTAACAAGAGCGATGGGTATCCCCTGAACCGTGGACCGGGGGAACAATATACATAAGAAAACATGAGCAAAAGTCACATGGGTAAATATAGACACTATTCAAATACTAATTGATTTAAATAAGTGTGGAGAGGGAAGAGGCTCAATCGGGCAACCAATTTTAGCATCATATTTAATCAAAAAACATCATAATAACATTAAAATATTTATTACATACACACAATAACATCATCAAAATACATTTAAATGTATATCAACACAAAGGAAGTATTCAAAAATATCAAAAAATCTATCTAAAAGCAACCTGTCAATTACTGCTGGATGTAATACATCTCCATCTCTATTTCAAGCGAGCGATAGCACTTTCTTAGTGACTTATGGCACTTAGCACTTTTTGCGATAGCACCTTTGCAGTGATTTACATTTACTGCCTATGAGGTATTACATCCAGCAGTAATTGACAGGTTGCTTTTAGATAGATTTTTTGATATTTCTGAATACTTCCTTTGTGATTTAGCATTCAAGGCCGTTCAGTATGTTGTTGCTTCCAGATCAACAAGTGGCATATTCAGGTAAACTGTACATTTTGATGGGCTTCCATTTCCCTTTCTGCTTTTACAGGAAAGCTATTCCCTCCAGACATAGTACGTTTAAATCTGGGCAAAAGGAGGAGATTGGAGTTAACCGTTCTGGTGGGGCGGGAGAAAGGTGGTCTGGTGAATTTAGTTATAAGGTATTGAGGGGCTGCTTGGTGGAGGCATTTGTGAGTCAGAGAAACAGATTTAAGGAAAATTTGTCTTTGGTGGATAGCCAGTTGACAGACATTCTAGTCTCGGAGATGTGGGCTTTCTTTGGGATGCTAAGGGCCACACAGTGCGTTATTCTGTAAGATTTGAATTTTGTTTGTGATATATTTGTTGCAACCTATATATAGCGCATTGCAATAGTCCAGTTTGGAAAGGATCAGAACCCTGGCTAGGGTGATGCAATTGGAAGGTGAGAGGAATGGTTTGGCTGCTCTGATAAGTTTGAAAGTGTAAGATGTGGTGGATGCCATAGCATTAACTTGCTTTTTGAAGGTGAGAGTGGAATCTAGGTAGAAGCCAAGGGTTTTGACCTCCTTGGCTACAGTGATATTATTATTGTGGATTACAAAAGAGGAGTAGTTTGGGTCTAGTTTGGTGATATTTTGGGAGGACCCTAGAATGAGGAGTTCTGTTTTGTCATCATTCAGGCATAGACCATGTAGGGCCATCCATGCCTGGATGATGAGGTACACTTTGTTAACGAAGGCCAAATCCTCGTCATAATCCCTCGTCAGCGGGATGAGGATCTGGGTATCATCGGCATAGTATGTGTAGGTGATACCCAGACCATCTAGATTGTCAAAAAGGGGCTTCGTGAACATGTTATATAAGGTTGGGGAGAAGCAAGATCCCTGGGGCACGCCACAGGTAATAGGCGATGGGTCGGCTGCTACTAGAGGGGAGAAGACTCTCATCATGCGGTTGTTTAGGAAGGATTGGATCCAACCGGTTGCCTCCTGAGAGAAATGGGCTGCTTTTTGTAGGTGGTTGCATAGGATCTCATGGTCGACCAGGTCGAAAGCGGCTGAGAGGTCAAGGAGTAGTAATAGTGCAATTTTACCCTTGTCTCTCAGCTCATCTATCTGTGCCTTGAGATCTATGAGTGCGGTTTCAGTACCGTGTTGAGGCCTGAAGCCTGATTGTCGGACTCCAAGGAGATGGAAGTGTTCAAGGTAATGTTGGATTTGTTGGTATGCTATTTTATCGAGGATTTTAAGAAGGAATGGTACTGTAGGGATGGTGCGATATTTCGTAGGGGTAGCGGGGTCTAAATTAGGTTTTTTGAGAAGGGGGAGGACCCATGATTGTTTCAAGTTGTTAGGTACGGTTCCTGAAGTGAATGACGCATTTATTAGTTTGGTAATAAATGGTGCGAGATCAAGAGCCTCATCCTTTATCAGTTGTGCAGGGCGTAGGTCCCCATGGCAATTCGAGGGTTTGAGGGTGAGAATGACATTTTCAACCTCTTTAGTAGATACTTTGTGGAAGATGAAGTGGGGATTAGGCACGGGGGTGTGCGACCGAGTGGGGTGTATCATTTTAGGGATCAGGATACTAGGTTTGGTGGAAGCAAGAAGGGAATCTTTTTTAATGCTTATCTTCGTCTTGAGGGAGGTGATTTTGTTGGCTAAGGCATTTTGTGTACCCGTGCACCAATTCTTGTCCTTGAGTCACGAGTCAGGGACTTGGGTGGGCGATTCTACCTCTTTTAGTATTGTAAAAAGCTCTCTAGTGTGAGATTTAGCTTGTGAAATTCGAGTGCTGTAGGACATTTGTTTGGCCAAGATAATTTCTTTTTTATATTGGGAGGCTAGTATACTCAAGTTTTTGTTATTGTTCTCTGAGGGATGTGATCTCCAGGTTTTTTCACAGCGTTGCTTTTCCTGTCTGAGGGCTTTAAGGCGAGGAGAGAACCAAGTGTTGATGTGTTTTCGGGGTTTGCTCTTTCTCAACTTCAGGGGAGCTATGTCATCAAGAGAAGAGAGCATGACTTTATTATATAAGTCTACCATCATGAAGGGATCTGTGTGATCTGGGATGGCATTCAGAGTCGGTAAGATCAGTGGGAGCAGGTTTTCAGGGGTGATGTTCTTTTTGTTTCTGGTCTGGACAGCTGGAGCTTTGCTATCTGATTGCACTGATGTCGCCTCTAAAGTGAACGAGATCAGGTAGTGGTCAGTCCAAGGCCGTGGTAGTATAGCTGAGACTAGGACTGGGCAGTTATGCACAGCTAACCAGTCCAGAGTTCTGCCTTTAGTATGGGTAGACTCTGAGATCTTCTGGGTAAATCCTAGTTCCTCTAAGGTATTATTGATTATTGCGGTATTAACATCTGAGGGGTCGTTGAGACCAGGGTTAATGTCTCCTAATAGGATGCTTTGTGTGGAATTCTTAAGGTTGTTTGATAGGATGTTTGTAAGGTCTTTTTCAAAAGATCCTAGAGGGCCCGGGTAGTCGGTAAATGAGGTGGATGGAGATGGACTGTGTATTAGCTAGGGTAAGCTTAGCGGTTAGGCATTCGCATGAACCTGCGCTAGCATGTGGCGAGATTGTCAATGAAAGATTCGTTTTGGCTATAATGGCAAGACCTCAGCCTCGAGAGGTGGTACGATCGAGTTTTAGTAGAGTGTAGTCATCTGGTATGGCTAACATGATTGCGGGACCTGCGGTTCTGTGATAGCTAAGAAGTCCAGATCTTCATTATATAGTAGGTCAGCAATGTCTGTTGCATGGGCTACCATAGAGTGTGCATTTTTAAGTGCTCCCTTGGTCCCAGGTTGTGCTGGTGTCGGTGGTAGTGGCAAGCTTTTAGGAGTGGTGCTGATAGGCTCACGGAAGAGTCTACTGTTCAGTTGAAGAGGGTGCTGAGAGAGGTTGCTAGTACTAGCCTTATTGTGGGATGTTCTAGATAATGGGTCATATAGCCTAGGGAGTCTAGCCCGTAATTTGAGGTTCCTCTGAAGAACAGTGCAGGGTGAGGTGATCATATCAGTTAGTTTGGGTGTTGATTCATGCGGAAGTGAATTTGGTGGCATGGTAGGGTATTGGGTGCTCACAATATAAAGTAGTGATCTAAGCAGAGCAGTGTAGAGCGTCGGGAGATACATTATCTGGGTAGGATGGGACTAGTGCAGTGGCACTGTTGGTAATTAACATACAGTGTAGCGCCTAGATTCGAATTTAGCACTGAGGTCTGAGACACAGCAGTTATCATGCATAAGTAATATCACACCTAGAGCCAGTTATAACACTAGTAATATCACACCTAGATTCGAATTTAGCACTAAGGTCTGAGACACAGCAGTTAAAATGCATAAGTAATATCACACCTAGATACTCACACAATTCTCTCGAATTTAGCACTAAGGTCTGAGACACAGCAGTTAACATGCATAAGTAATATCACACCTAGAGTCAGTTATAACACTAGTAATATCACACCTAGATTCGAATTTAGCACTAAGGCTGAGACACAGCAGTTAAAATGCATAAGTAATATCACACCTAGAGTCAGTTATAACACTAGTAATATCACACCTAGATTCGAATTTAGCACTAAGGCTGAGACACAGCAGTTAAAATGCATAAGTAATATCACACCTAGATACTCACACAATTCTCTGTGAGTTTAACCACTGTAATAAAGGAGATGGTTCATGAGTATTTCTTGACTCTTGGTGCCTTCTAAGGCATCCTTGTAAAGAAGGATATTACCCTTGATGCATTTGTGATTGGAATAACTTTCTGGATCACCACTGTGATGAAGGAGATCACTCCTGAGACAATCTTGCTTGCAATGACTTTCTTTGCCAACACTGTGATGAAGGACATTACTCCTGAAACACTCTTGCTTGACACAGTTCGGCAACTGTCCTGGATCCCACCTGGTCTGGCCGCCATTCCCGTTTCCTGCTTCTGCCTGGGGATATGGCTCTGGTTCTTACCGGGGTTGCAGATGCTTCGTTATGCAGTTCTCAGTTACTGCCCGGCTCGTTGGCAGAATTCAGCTGGCAGTCTCTGCATTGTTTCTTGACCAAACGATCCACCTTTATGCAGTCACATCACTACTATGACTATTGCAGTCTTGGTTTGAGTCATTCTCCTGTTGGATCACAGGATCCTTTGGTGACATCTCGCCTTCGGCCTCTTCCCATATGAGGGACAGCTTCAGCGTGCCTCCAGGACTCCTGGGTGGAATCTCTCAGGCTTGGGTGGCGTTCTGCTGCTTCACAGGGTCCGTCTCCCAAAGTCAACTCCAGATTGGAATGTTTTCATAGTATTCTTTATGCTTCTCCAAGGCCACCTCATCACAGTATTTAGTGAAGTCTGCTTATTGTTAATTCACATGTTTCTTCCACTTGTCCTCTACCCAGTATTCTCTACACTTGTGATAGTTGTGGCTTCAGCATAACACATGGTATTTCTATCAATTGAGAGGAGGGAGGAGACAACGAAGGTAAGGTATTTTGAGATAGATTGTCAGGGAGGCTTTCCCCCAGATTAACATTTTTGTCCCCTGAAGGGGAGTCCCTCGTATGAGGTACCTAGCGGGACTATTGTGTAGCCTCGCCTCCCTAGCCTCATAAGGAAGGGCTCCCCTCTGGGGAGAAGTGATGGACACTAGTGAATCCTCACAATGTAAGCGAAGATTTTATGTTTGCTTCAATATTGAGGAGGCAGCACTGAATCATTGCTTTGATGATAAGAAGCACACAGCTTTTAAATGCCTTCACCAGGATAGGGCACATCTGCCTATGGCCTCAAAACCTAGCACTTTGTCAATTCTTCCAAACAAATGTGATTGACTGTTACAATGGTTTTGGGACTGAAATAAGCAATGTTTCCAATTTGTATTACATATTTTTCTTTTGTCTGGTTAAACCATTAACAGATATGAAGCATTTTTTTCAGGGAGCATTTGAAATGTCCTTGTGCTGCTAAAACACTGAGTTTATCATGATACAAAGGCTTGGCATAACAAATGAAGACTTGTGCTGCCCTTTGTATTTCTTTGGCCAGAATAAAGGGATCCATCAAAGCACAGAGGATGGAAGAGAGGAATCCTTAGAGGGGATTTAAAAAACGCCACCTGTATTTTTAAATCCATTGCTCTAGTGTTCTTTGCCGTTTGTTTTGTGTACAAATTCCCTCAGAAACTATAGACTTTTGACAGTTTTGTTTAACCCTTTTCATTTAGTAATTAAGTATGAATCCTAACAGCTCCATTGTGAGTATAACGTTGCACTGTTCCACAATTGTAGATGGCTTCACACATTGCAGATTGGTTCTAGAGTGCTGTAACATTTTAGAAGTGAATATGAGAAGAGTAGGATGCAAGGACTATATTCAAATACATTATTGTTACTATTGGGAGCTGCATATAGTTTGTCTATTCTATTATTAATGCTCATATCTCTACAAGAGAATAAAGACATACATGTTAAACAGAAAGAGTGTGAGCAAGTGTAACTACTTGTTGTAGTGACAAACTGTAGGGGAGATATTGATGACATCTAATGATAATCATACACACAATGGCAATACAAATACGTTTCTAGATGCTCTAAGTCGAGGTAGACCAACAACATTATTGTGGTCCGATAATAAACCTGTCAGCAGCTCAGTGCTAGTAATTTCTCTTGCACTTAGCAAAGCGATCCAACTCTCTCCAGATTCTCGCACTAGGTACAGCACTATTTTCTGCTGCAAAACCTGCCACAGCCTCAGGTGGGCTTTTAGAGCACATTTGGGATCGAGGTTAGGCTCTGGCTTTCAGGATCGGATGAGCATCACTACACAATAAGTTGTTCCACACAGGCCCGAATTCTGTGATTCAGAATTCATATTGAAGGGATACAATTTGAAGCTGCACTGATGGATGCTAAATGATTTTAAATATTCCACAGGGAAATCAATAGTATTGAAACAACTTTGGTAGAAGGTTTGCAACGTGAAAAAGGCAAATACTCTTCTGTGGGTTATGTACACAAAGATATACGGAACATATTCTGTGCACAATGCTGGCAATGTGCTATCAGACTTGTCCACAGCAGACTACAAGATCTGTGGATGTCGCCTTTATATGTTCCACTATAAACATATATGAAGACATAAAACCTTGCCTAGAAGCAAGCTGTCCTAACCCAAGATGATTCCCTCACATACAAATATGGTGATTTTAAGGAACTCGTAAAGGATTTGTGATGCTTGGTAGCTATGACAGCACCATAAACACTCCAAGCTGATAATAGTCTACCCTTGTCAGACAAAGTCTCAGAGATGCCCTGTTATGCTGTGGATGTTGCTTGCAATTCTCAAACCCTGGGTTTTTGTTATTGAAAACAGAGTTGTTAATAGACCCCGACCAAGTGTATCCTTTCCTTTGGGATTAACTGGGTTGATCACTTGCCTTTGGTAAGAAAATGCCTATTTTGCCAAGGCAATCGCAGTGTAAAAGTAAAATACCTTAGGAAGTAGTACATGGCACGCCGATGTGTGTATGGCTAACACAATCCTTCAAATTCCACCACCTGGCCAGATCAACTGCTTGTTACCATATTACTAACAGACCCTCTGAAGGTGTGGAAAGACATACTGGCCAAAGAGAGTATAATAAAGAAGGATTGCTGGGTTCTTAGAAAATTCCACAAAACAGAAACAAGTACAGGCAACCAGTGCAGGCCCTCACACGTGGGTGCACAGGAACAGCATTCCTTCCAGCTCGGCCCCCCAAAAAAAGAAACATGCAGTTGATCGCCTAAATGGCATAGAAGAATTGCAGGACAGAGCTGATCGTTTTTGTTTTGTTATATATGTAGCAGGGGCATCGTTCAAAATCACCCTGGTGTGGAGAAGGGACGGAAAGGCAAAGGTTAGGGCAGGATGGATTTCCCCCAAACACCCATAAGAAGAAAGACACTAGTTTAGAATAACTGGCACACAAAAGTAAAGGCAGACAAAGGAATGCTGGTGTATGGTTCTTTGCATTCTTGTTTAGCTTCACATATCTTTTCTTCCGGGACACCAGCAAGGGTTTTTGAGTTTTGTAAAAAAAAAAAAGGGGGAAAATACACAACACTATTTACAACATTAACTAACCCTAAGCAACTGCGTAACTAAACCTTAAAAAATATAAAAAGTCCTTTAAAAAATATAATAATTATTTACGAAATATATACAAAGTACATACAGTGCACTGTACAAAGACTATATATAAAATGCCTTACTTCGAAGATAACCTGACCCAGGCTGTCTCAAGGTCATTGCTGCTGCTTTCTGGTGTTCTTTCTGTTGATGATGGATTCTCTGGCAGGTAAGCAGTTCTTGAAGTGGCAGGCAGCATTTGTGTGTGGGGAGCCTCAAAGTCTTTTGTTTGGCTGGGCTGCGCATGCTAGAAGCAGCCCAGCAAGTGTCAGCAGTGTGGGGGCAGTACCTGGATTATGGCATTGACTGCATGTGGGGGGCCCATAACTCTCTTCAGCCCGGGCTGGATCTTCCAGGTGCCCAGGGAGTCCTGGTGGGCTGCCTAGCTGGGGGCAGCCTCTAACTTTTTTCTGCAGCCCATGAGGGCTTTAACGTTGGGCTCTCACTGCTCTGGGGAGCAGTGCCCAGTGACGGGAGGAATGCCTGGGAGGTGTGGTGATTCTGGGTGCTCCCTTGCTGATCAGGATGGGGCAGCAGCAGTGATGGGCGCTGGGTGGAGCGCCTAACAACCAGTGGTCGAAGTGTACAAAAAGAAGTAGTGGAGCTATGTACCCTGCTGGTCTTCCTTGCTCCCCACAAATCCCATCGCTGCGTCCCCTTCCACACACAATCCAAACCCCCAAAAAACACACCTGCTATTTAAGGGAAAGTTCAGTGCAGTGCACTCAAGTGCAAGCTTCAACTTCTTCCTACACTTTTATTTTAAAACTAAACCGTTCCAGAACGGTTTCTTTTTCAAATAAAAGTATAGGAACAGTGAACCTTAAAAATAAAAAGTATAGGAACAACGCTCCCGACCGCTCCCGCCCACTTCGACCTCTGCTAACAACCCTCCTTGATGAGGGTGGCAACTGTTTTCCTCCCGGTGCTCTGCTCACGTCAAGCAACTGTTTTTTTTCAATTTTAGAGTAAAGGATCCCTCGCGTGCCCACGCACGAGGGTCCTTTACTCTAGTTTTTTTCTCATTTTGTTTGCAAGGATCCTGGCACGGCTTCTTGTGCTGGGGATTCCTTGTATTTCTTTTGTTCAGTTATGTATATGCTTTGCTCCTTTGAACAATGCTCTGCCCTGAGGAGTGCCTTGACCAGCTCTATGAATTTGTCAAGCCATGATTTAGATGGGGCGGCCACCGATTGCCACCTGGTAACCTTGAACTCCGAGGAACCTGCTCTAAAGAAGGAGGACTGGAAGACTGTAAGGAATGGGCAATGGGGACTCAACACTGGACCCCCGGTGAATCAAATATTAACTTCCTAACAGATCTGCTCTCCCTGTTGGTATGATGGAAAGCAGCTGGGGGATCAGTTACGGTGTCCCCCAGGCTCGGCAGAGTAGTCAGCGCCAAGTGAGGGACCCTATCTTCCAGTGCAAGAACAGCTAAAGGTACATCCAGTATAGCAGGCGTGATGGGAGCAGGATTGGGAATAGACTCAGAATGAAAACTCTCCGGTTGGGGTTCGGGTTCACTAAGAGTGTGATCTGGATCTGTGGGTGTAGGTGTGATGCTGGAAATGCATCGGAGGGACAGGGCCTCCGTATCCTTGTCCTTTACTGCTTTTTATCGTGTGTTCTGTCGTGTTTTCCGCACAGGAGTTCATGTGGACTCCTGGCGGTGCAGCTCGCTCTCTTTTTTGGTTTGGTGAACGGACCCGTGGGATACCCTTATGGCACCCATGGGTGGGGGTACAACCCTGTGCCCCTAGTGTATGTTTTTGGGCACCTGTGGGTGGCCCACAGAGCAGGGTATGGGCTGGTGGCAGCTCCATGCTGAAATTGACAGGTGCGCGGAGTATCCTCCATTTTGGGATACCCCGGCCCTGCCATTGGGATCAGTTGATTCCTGATGGGAAACAAGATGGCCCCTGTGGCCTCTTGCTTTCTATTACCCATTACCTTGTTTTCCCAAAGTCCTGGGAAGCTCCGACTCTGTCCCTTCCCCCTGACTGGCTGTTGGGTGGAAATGCCATATATGGTGTTGTTGTGAAGGCCCGGCCAGACTAGCTAGAGCCTTCCCCATGATGTATGTTGTGGGTACCTCCTGTGGGTGGGACCCGGGTGAATAGAGTGTGTGACGAATATGCATTCTGTGTTGTGGATGTCTAGTATCTGGTGGTTGACACAATGACTAAGACAGCCCTGCCCGAAACCGGTATGAATGCAGCTTGGAGTGTTGAATGGCTCGGTACTTGTCCCAATACACATAACTTGTTGTGAGTGTTTGGAGAGAAGTGAATGGCCTGAATACCTCATTTGCCTGATTGGCTGCCTGCCTGCATGAATGCCTGTAGTCGTGATTGGATGCTTGAGTGTGACCCAGCGGAATGAATCGGAGATCAACAGTATATCTGGGGACCTATCACTGCTAAGAATCGTGTTCAGATGCTGAAGTCCACTACGACGAGTAACTGGAGTAACTGACGCTTGACCTTGAAGCCCTGCTGGACGAGAAGAATTGTGTAACGCTCACCTGGCTCCCACGGAGGCGCTGACCTGGTCTGGATTGCTGTGACCTCTTCAAGCGTGATGCGCAGGATTCGAAACACCGACTGAACTGGACCCCCAAATCTAGCTTGTCTGGCTCGTAGAAAAATCTTTCTGTAGGTGGAGAAAGGGGATTAACTGACTGCAGAGTATTGTGATTGCTTCCCACCTCCCCTTTGCTCTTCTCTGACCACCTTCGAAATCCCCAATCAAGGCTCACCTTAATGTTTGAATGGATGAGCTCTCCATCCTGCTTCTGGTGCAGGGGCGCGTATTTGACCAGTTACTTCACTGGTTTCGGAAGGCGAAATGCCGTAAGTATGCAGTTTAAAAAGTTCCAGAGTAGAGTCTTATCTTTGTTTGCTTTTCTTAACCTGCGATCTGTCCTTATTTTCAGGTGCAGAGTGGAAGTGATGCTTTGAGGGATATTGCCGGAGATAAACTCAAGTGAGTTCGTGATAAAATGATCCCTTTAAATGTCTTTGAATCCCTCTAGTAATGTCTTTATTTTTTCCCCTTAGGGGCCGGGGTGCGGTACCAGGCCAAGAAGTGGCGCCGACCCAAAATGAGGAGTGGTTCCGTCAAATATGGCCAGGTAAGTCTTGTGACGGAAAATCAGGCTTTCCTCATTTGTTCCTCCTGCTCACCTTTTGTCTCTTCTTCTCCCCTGCAGGTGCAGAGATGTGGCGGAATGCCCAGAAGGTCGCGGTGGATAGTGAAGACCCCACGAGGCAGGTGAGTGATGCGCGGCGATGCAACAAGTAGCGCAATGCTTTTTAAAGAATGTCTATCTTCAGGATCGCTGGCGTGATGGTTCCGGACACAGGTAGGAAGTTAGATTAAGTTCTTGGTTTTCACCTTTTCTCTTCCCTTCCTTCCTTTCAGGTATCCCAAGATCGAGGCGGGCGTGGCTGGAGGCAAGATGCAGGAGCAGGCACGGTGAGCGTTCAGCTGCTAGATGCAGAGCAACGCGAAGCACGTGTGGCAGTCCGGGCGTGGTTTAAATAGCCTTGGAAGAAGTTCCAGGTAAGTATTCTTCCACGGTCCCCACCCAAGTAAAATAGTTCCTTTGATAAAATAGTCCCGCCTAAGCATCATTTGGCTTGAGGCTTCATGCAGCATGGTCTGCGTCAGGTAAGTGCACCAAACACCCTCTTTTAAGAGCCTGGCGCCTATGGCGCCAGGACTGATGTCCAACATGAGCCTGGCGCCAAAGGCGCCAGGACAAAGTCCAAAGAGCCCCTATTAGGGGCCGCTGGGCTTTTACCCAAGGGCATGATGCCTGCTCCCGGGGGTGCTGGGCCTGTCCTGGTGCTCCGGGGGTAGGCATCATGACAGCACTCCCCCCCAAGTCCCCTCCCAAGGTCGTTCCCTCTGGAGGTTTCGGTTTGTTTGGGAAATCCCGATGGAACTTTTTTACCAGCCGAGGTGCATGTGCGTGGTCGCTGGGTTCCCAAGACCTTTCCTGAGGCCCGTACCCTTTCCAATCAATTAGATAGAAAAGTTTTGATTTTGAAATTTTAGAATCCAAAATGTTCACCTCGAATTCAGGCTCCCCATCTATCTGAATTGGTTCTGGTGGCTTTATTAATCTGGTTCCTGGTTGCACTAGTTTCAAAAGTGACACATGAAAAACGTGATGAATCCGCATGTTAGCTGGCAGATCGAGCTTGACTGCCACTGGATTAATGATAGCTTTGATCGAATAAGGCCCCAAATACCTTGGATTAAAAGTGTGAGGTCCCTTGAGCAATAAATGTTTGGTAGCCAACCATACTTGGTCTCCTATTTGGTATGAAGGCGCCTCCTTCCGATGCAGATCTGCATTTTTCTTGTATTTTTCTTTCGCTTGTTGCAAATGGGCAGTTGCATTCTTGAATGTTTGAGTTATAGTGGAATGCAAATGGTCTACTGCGGGCATTTCAAGGCTCAGAGGAGAGTCCAGGTCTGAAGTACGAGGGTGATGTCCATATAGGGTGTAAAAGGGGCTTTGTCCAGTTCCAGAGTGCACCGAGTTATTGTATGCATATTCGCCCACCCATAACAAATCCTTCCAATTACCCTCCGATTGGCGTAACATACACCGTAGATATTGTTCAAGGGTCTGGTTCGTTCTCTCCGTCTGACCATTGGTCTGTGGGTGATGGCTGGTTGAGAGTCTTACGTCGATTTGTGCCAGTTGACAACACCTTTTCCAAAAATGTGAAATAAACTGGCTTCCCCGGTCAGAGACTAATATGGACGGGAATCCATGCAAGCGGATGATATTTTCGAGGAATTCCTTAGCAAGGACAGAAGCTGAAGGTAATCCTTTCAACGGAATAAAATGAGCCATTTTAGAAAATAGATCCACCAAAACCAGAATAGTATTGTATCCATTACAAGGGGGCAGGTCCGTGATAAAATCTAGTGACAAGGTGTGCCAAGGCGCTGGTGGAATGTCTAAAGGCTGAAGAAGACCGGCGGGTTTTGTCTTTTGGCCTTTGTTTTGGGCGCAAACTCCACAGGACATCACGAAAGATTTAATATCCTTTCGCCAGGAAGGCCACCAGAATTGTCGTTTAATTTTTTCCTCAGTTTTGGCAATGCCAGGATGTCCTTCCATCAGGGTATCATGATGACGGGAAATAACCAGTTCTTGTAATTCCTTTTCTGGCAGAAATAAGCGTCCTTGGAAGTAAGGTAGGCCATCGTTGACCGAAAAGTAAGACCCCCTTTGGATCCAAACCTGCAAGGCGGTAGAGTCCAGGAGTTGTTTTACTCTTGCTTGAATGTCTTCAAAGGTTTGTAAGGAGGTTAATCCCAAAATTCTTTGTTCGGGAATGATCGGCACAGGTTCTGAATTAGTGTCTATTTCTCCCATTCCTATTCTAGATAGTGTGTCTGCTTTGCCATTCTTACAGCCGGGACCGTAAGTGATTACGAAATCAAACTCAGCAAAGAACAAAGCCCATCGGAGCTGATGTGATGATTGAGTCTTGGCAATCTTTAAATATTGTAAATTTCGGTGATCAGTGATCACGGTGATGGTGTGCCTGGTGCCAAGAAGATAATGCCGCCAAGCCTTAAAGGTGGACTTAATGGCTAATAATTCCTTATCGGTAATTGCATAATTTACCTCAGGCGGTGAGAACTTTCTGGACCAAAATGCTACAGGATGCAGTTGGTTGGTTTCAGGGTCTCTCTGAGACAGGACAGCTCGAATGGCTAAACTGGACGCGTCAGTTTCGACTATGTATGGGAGATCGGGACGCGGGTGCTTCAAAATAGGTGCAGACGTGAATTTAGCTTTCAATTCCTGGAAGGCCTGTTCGGCTTCCTTGGTCCATTCGAAACGTTTATTTTTCCGCAAAAGTGCAGTGATGGGTTGTACTACACGTGAAAATTCCGGAATAAATCTGCGATAAAAATTGGCCAAACCAAGCATGCTTTGGACCCCTTTTACCGAGCTAGGAGATGGCCATTTGAGGATGGCCTCCACTTTCCGTGAGTCCATTCGGACCCCATTAGGTGTCAGGATGAATCCAAGAAACTCCACCTCGGTGGTATGGAAAACACACTTTTTTCCAGCTTAGCAAACAGTTTGTGCTGGCGCAATTTCTCAAGGACGGCCCGGACATGCTTTCTGTGATCAGATTCCGAAGAGGAGTACACAAGAATGTCATCGATATATACGACAACACAAACATCGATAAGTTCCCGAAGGACATCGTTCATGAAGAATTGGAAGGCAGCAGGCGCGTTGCACAACCCAAAAAGCATCACCTGGTATTCGAATAAACCATATTTTGTACGGAAGGCCGTTTTCCATTCGTCGCCTTCTTTTACTCGCACCAGATGATAAGCCCCCCGGAGATCTAACTTGGTGTATACGCAAGCGTCCTTCACCTGGTCAAGGAGTTCAGGGATCAAAGGCAGAGGGTAACGGTTTTTAACCGTTATCTGGTTCAATGCGCGGTAGTCGATACA
The DNA here is from genome assembly GCF_040938575.1 of Ambystoma mexicanum. Lineage (NCBI taxonomy): Eukaryota > Metazoa > Chordata > Amphibia > Caudata > Ambystomatidae > Ambystoma > Ambystoma mexicanum. The sequence continues at coordinate 1,306,407,675 of NC_090932.1, forward strand.
AGTTCTAAGGTCGCCTTCTTTTTTGGGCACGAAGAACAAAGCCGAGGATGCCGGGGACTTTGACGGGCGAATGAAACCATTGGCTAGGTATTGATCTAAATATTGTCTCAAATGCCGGTTCTCAGGTTCAGTAAGGGCATAAATCCTGCTACAAGGGGGTTGTGCACCGGGCACCAGATCGATTTGGCAATCGTACGATCTGTGGGGGGGTAATGTGTTGGCCTGTTCCTTTTGGAAGACGTCCTGAAAGTCTTGGTATTCCGGAGGTAGTTGCATGGAGACAGAGGTTACAGATGCTAGACTAATCTTCAGATTTTCTGGGTAGCAGGTTTGTGCACAATCAGGGAAGGTTATTCTCTTTGCTCGCCAATCAATTCGGGGATTATGTGTCTCTAACCAAGGAATTCCAAGAATAACCTGAAACTGTGGGGCCTTGATTACGTCAAACACAACTGCCTCCCGATGGCCGTCCGGACCAATAAGAGTCACCTCAGTAGTGGAATGTGTTACCGGTCCTGAGGCAATTTCAGTTCCATCGACTGTGGTGATGACATCTTTTCTGGTTTTTGGACGCAGAGGGAGGTTAATCCTAGAGACCAATTCACGATCCACATAGTTTCCTATAGCCCCACTATCGATGTATGCCTTTATTGCATGCAACCGCTTAGGCTGTTCCGGATCTACGAGAACCATTGGTCCAATGAAATGCGAGGTCTGAGAGTTAGTTTTCAAGCTCGGCAAGTGGACCCCTACGCTTGTCGGGCGGAGTCGTTTCCCGAAACAGAGTCTTCATGGTTTTTATCAGCGGCACCTACCACCTTCTTGGGCGGTTTTGCCGGGCAATCTCGTAGAAAGTGTCCAGACTTCCCACAATAAAGACATAATTTTAACTGCCGCCTCCTTTCACGTTCCTTTTGGGTTAAAGGTCCTCTAACCCCTCCAATTTGCATAGGCTCGGAGACATCGGCACCCTTGGGAGTGACGTGGGTCTTGACCAACACCCGGGTTTCAAACTTGGACCGATCCGCTTTTCGGTTTTGGAGCCTGTGATCCAATTGGACCACTAAGTCTATATATTCTGTGCATTCTTGGGGCGGATTTACAACTTGGGCCAAAACATCTTTAAGTTCTCCGCGTAGACCCCGATAGAATAATGTGATTCTTTTATCCTCTGGCCACCCAGTTTCCATGATTAGTCTGTTAAAGGTTGCTATGTAGGAGAGGAGGTCTTGGTTGCCCTGTCGCAGGGATAGAAGTTCATCATCCAGAGCTTGTCCCTGAGAATGTCGAGCAAATAATCTCTCCATGCTTGCTTGAAATCCTTGGAAATCCCAGAGGATTGGGTCATCTTGAGTAACCAGTGGTACTGACCAATCGGCAGCACAGCCGCTAAGGTATGACAACACAAAAGCTACCTTGGTCTGGTCATTAGGGAAGGCCCCAGGTCTGCATAGGAAGTGCAAACGACATTGATTCATGAATACGGCGAACCGTTTGGGGTCCCCAGCAAAGCGTTCAGGTGGGACCAGCGGCATATTTCCAGGTAATTTGATTTACACAGGGTTACTTGAAGCCACAGGAACAGAATTCCCCCCGGAACCAGGTAGAGGGGTTTGCCCAGCTTGACCTTGCAATACCTGCCTAGCCAGGTCATCAGTTCGTTCCTTAGATACGATTAGTTCCCTCCTGAGGGCATTAGTCTCTTGACGAGCGGCATGTACTTCGGCCCGTAATTCCCCCAGTAATTGGGCCAACATATCAGTCTCAGAAGTTTCCATAGCGCCTGGGTGGGAATTTGTAGGAAGGCTTCGCGTTCTGTAACGCTCACCTGGCTCCCACGGAGGCGCTGACCTGCTCTGGATTGCTGTGACCTCTTCAAGCGTGATGTGCAGGATTCGAAACACTGACTGAACTGGACCCCCAAATCTGGCTTGTCTGGCCCGTAGAAAAATCTTTCTGTAGGTGGAGAAAGGGGATTAACTGACTGCAGAGTATTGTGATTGCTTCCCACCTCCCCTTTGCTCTTCTCTGACCACCTCCGAAATCCCCAATCAAGGCTCACCTTAATGTTTGAATGGATGAGCTCTCCATCCTGCTTCTGGTGCAGGGGCGCGTATTTGACCAGTTACTTCACTGGTTTCGGAAGGCGAAATGCCGTAAGTATGCAGTTTAAAAAGTTCCAGAGTAGAGTCTTCTCTTTGTTTGCTTTTCTTAACCTGCGATCTGTCCTTATTTTCAGGTGCAGAGTGGAAGTGATGCTTCGAGGGATATTGCCGGAGATAAACTCAAGTGAGTTTGTGATAAAATGATCCCTTTAAATGTCTTTGAATCCCTCTAGTAATGTCTTTTTTTCCCCTTAGGGGCCGCGGTGCGGTACCAGGCCAAGAAGTGGCGCCGACCCGAAATGAGGAGTGGTTCCTCCTGCTCACCTTTTGTCTCTTCTTCTCCCCTGCAGGTGCAGAGATGTGGCGGAATGCCCAGAAGGTCGCGGTGGATAGTGAAGAGCCCACGAGGCAGGTGAGTGATGCGCAGCGATGCAACAAGTAGCGCAATGCTTTTTAAAGAATGTCTATCTTCAGGATCACTGGCGTGATGGTTCCGGACAAAGGTAGGAAGTTAGATTAAGTTCTTGGTTTTCACCTTTTCTCTTCCCTTCCTTCCTTTCAGGTATCCCAAGATCGAGGCGGGCGTGGCTGGAGGCAAGATGCAGGAGCAGGCACGGTGAGCGTTCAGCTGCTAGATGCAGAGCAACACGAAGCACGTGTGGCAGTCCGGGCGTGGTTTAAATAGCCTTGGAAGAAGTTCCAGGTAAGTATTCTTCCACGGTCCTCACCCAAGTAAAATAGTTCCTTTGATAAAATAGTCCCTCCTAAGCCTCATTTGGCTTGAGGCTTCATGCAGCATGGTCTGCGTCAGGTAAGTGCACCAAACACCCTCTTTTATGAGCCTGGCGCCTATGGCGCCAGGACTGATGTCCAACATGAGCCTGGCGCCAAAGGCGCCAGGACAAAGTCCAAAGAGCCCCTATTAGGGGCCGCTGGGCTTTTACCCGAGGGCATGATGCCTGCTCCCGGGGGTGCTGGACCTGTCCTGGTGCTCCGGGGGTAGGCATCATGACAAATTGCTGTTGCTCTCCTTTACAATCTAAAAGCTGTTGTGCCTCCAAGAACTGACCCAGAGAGGACCTGGTACGGTGCCCTCTTCCCGAGCTACGAGGGATCATCGTGCACAGCTGATCTTTGCCAAAGCTCCCTGGTAGACAGACCTACGACAGGCTGCCGACCCGATACGGGGACTGCTGCAGAACTCCAAGGAGAAGCACTCGGACTGTTGTCCGCCACTGTCGACGACCGCTGTCGCCGACCGGAGCCGCCGTGCTCCCGTTTGCCTAAGAACTTCAATTGATCATCAGATGCTCTCATCTGCATCGTCACCCGCTTGTCTCCCGCTGGAGAAGGCCCGACCGTCGACACGCCGAGGAGCATCCACCGGTGGGTTTCCACCACCTAAAGACCACAGAGACGCCGACGACTCGATGCCCTTGCTGGGCCACAGTTCTTCATCATCTCTTTGCGGTCCAGAACTATCATCACCGAGGTGCCCCGCACGCCTCTTCCTTGCAGGACGCCAACGCTCTGTCGTCGACGAGCACCGCTAGGAACAAAGCTGTCACTTCCCTGCCGTAGTTCAACCTGTTCACCATCGGAAGTTCGACGACCCGTGACTCCCGCCTTAAAGAGAGGGCAATCAAGAAGGGCCGTTGATTCCCAGACACCGAATGCCAAGTTCCCCGACACCTCGCGACGATCCGTGGCTCCCGCCTGAAAGGGAGTCACTCAAGAAGGATCGTTCGATGCATCGTCGGAGAACTCTACTCCACCAGGTACATTGGGGGGGTAAAACCTTTATCGGAAGAAGTGAGACTATTGAACATATGGACTGGGCTTGTGCTATATATCTTTATTTACAGGTTGCCCAGGTGGGGCGATCTCCACACAGAACTGTGCCTCGTGGTAGGGGTCAGTATTCTGCCTACTGTTTCGACCATCTTGCGTTACTTCCTATCTCTATTGCTGGTTTCCTCGTTATTGATCTGTGTGACATTTTAACCGTACAGTTGATGCACTTTAATGAGATTCGATAACATTGGTGGTACCACTTTAGAATTGTATATATTTATCATTATTGACTTCCGAGTACAAAGTGCGTTATTGTGATCGTGTACATACCTTTGAATATTAATTATGTAAAGACTGTGTTTTCAGTAATACAGTGTGTGGACATTCCTTTGTGGGGGTTCGGGGACTACACTGTACTTAAGAACCAGCCTGCATTACCTCCTGAGAAGCTAGGCCTTGATTGCTCGACCACGTACCAATAATAGAGAATCTTGGCTGGGGTCCTCTGTGCCTCTCCTCTACCATATAGAGAGCGGAAGTACAGACACCCCCTACCAGTCTTTACAGTAGGGAACCACACTAGTGTCTGATCTAACCAATGTTCTGTGCAGAAGGCAAACTAATTGTCTTCAGCATCCTCACTGGCTTCCAGCTGGCTTTCTGCTGGTTTCACAGGCTTGGTAGTTTAAGAAGCTTCCGAGGATTGAGCCTTCGAAGGATCTTCTTCTGGCCTTTCAGCACAGAGTCGCTGCCATCTTGTTATTTGGTTACTTGGCCAATTCTTCTTGGGTCACTTTTCGGTGTCAGCTCAACCTCTTCCTCGATTGGGGAGTAAGTGGTTCTGGAGCAAGGTCTTGATGTTCCTTGGCCATTCCTCCTCTCTCAGCGGGTAGGCAGGTAGCTCTGCTAGCTGACACTCTCATTTGTTGCCTAGCTTGTTGTGTCCCCTCTTTCCCAGGCAATGGCTCAACACAAAATCGGCAGGCTGAAGTGCATGAAAACAAACCCTGGTGTTATAGCAGCGTTTGTTTCTTTGTGCTGTTTTCTCTGCTGCAACCTGGGAAAGCTGGTGTGCTTGTTCACGTTTATGCTTGAGCTGTCTCACATAACTGGTTTGATTCTCGCAGCCTTTTCCATCTGTGGACACTCCAAAACACAGGTCTACAGGCAGATGGGCATCCCTTCCAAATATCAAGAAGTTCAGTATAAACCTGGTGGCATCATTATTTGTACAGTTATAAGCATGAGTCCAGGTAGGCACTTTTTGACTCCATCTGTTCTTCTCCTCTGACCTCAGGGTGCCCAGCATTGGCAAGAGGATTCACCTACACCTCTCCACTTTGGCACCCCTCTGAGGGTGATATGGAGTTGTACAGGACTTCTTGATGCCAACCAGCTCTAGCATCTGCTTGACGAGTGCCGATTTGAAATCCAATCCCTGGTCGGAATGAATCCTGGCCGGCCAGCCGTAGTGCACAAAATATTTCTCCTACAACAGGCGGGCAACAGTAGTGGCAGGCTGATCTTTAATGGAAAATGCCTGTGCATACCGAGTGAAGTGGTCATTCACCACCAAGATGTTCTGCACACCTTGCCTACCCATCACCAACTTGAGAAAGTCATTGTAGATGAGGTCCATGGGCACAGAACTCTGCAAGTGATGAAGATAGAATGCAGGACGAGCCACTGTCTTCCTGGTGACACACCTGACACAGTGCTGGAAAGAATACTCGATATCTGCCAATAGACTAGGCCAGAAAAACCTTGGGCGGACCAACTGAAAGGAGCTGCTGCTGCCAAGATGTCCATGCTGGTTGTGGAGTGCATACAGTACAGCTCAGCAAACTTTGTGGCAACACCACGCAATGTAGAATTCGGTCTACAATTTTGCTTTCCTTGTACAGGATTCCAGCCTTCTGCATGAGAATCTTCCACTCAGTCAGCATTGCTGCAGTTCCATGTGTTTAATATCCCCGCAAAAATATCACCATATTTTTGCGGCGATATTAAGGCATGGAACCTGCGGCGGACACCCCCTGCAAACCCAGCTCCCAAAAAACCCTAATATTATCCGCACTAAAAATATCGCCTATGGCCGTTCCCGACGACCATATATACGGCAATATTTTTGATGGGGTTATTACCTGATACCATTGCAGGCCTGCTCTGGATCATGAGAGACATCTCTGGAAACATCCGCTCCCATGGCCTTGGCTTACAGGAACCAAGATGGGCCTGGATCCGCTACCTGTGACATACAGATTTCATCTTGGGTCCGACGCGTTAATTCAGATACCTCCAGACTGGTGATGGGCGATGTAGCAGTAGACACTGGGTACTGCCTCAGCTAAGGATGCCAAGCAATCCACACCCCTGGCTCTTTCTGGCTCCTGCTGACTTGTAGCCTGGCAGATAGCTTGGATACCTGAATATAACTCATTCCACGACGTGGATCCAGCTATATCCTCCTGCTGAGCATGACACCTCCGAGAGAGGGCATCAACAGAAAAGTTAGTGCCCAGGTATGTATTGCAAATTGAAATTGTATGTGGACAGTGTGGCGAGCCATCGCTGTCCAGTAGCATCCAGCTTTGCTGATTTTAACACATACGTAAGGGAGATGTTATCCATCCTTACTGTGAAAGTAATCCTGTAACGGCCCTCTTCGAATCCTAAAATTCCACCTAGTGGACCAGTTAGTTCTGTTTGGCTGCGTGCATGCCTCTGCTGGTGAAAGCGACCAGCCTCTATTGTATACATACAGCTTGAATTAGGCCTGGTATTGCTAAAATCTCTCACAGAGGGTAACTCTTCTTGAAATCTAAAGCATCTCCAGTATGTCCTTTATTAACCAAGCTAGGTTCAAATTACTGTTTAAATCATGAACCTGGAAAAGACAACAGGTGCATGAGATTGGTAAAAGACCTGTTCTACAAGCTTGACTGGAAACCAGATTTTAGGCGGTGTTCGAATCTTAAGACATTAAAAGGCATTTTTGCACGCCGTTTGATAAAACGGGACTGGATTAACAACTACAAACACTTACAAACATTACATGGCTACAGTCAGGTTGTGCAAGTTGTGCACACAATTATATGAGACCACAAGGTTATTTGCTATGCTGCCCCGATTCGGAATTGCAATGGTTCTGATTGTTAATGCGCACAAATCAGGTCCCTGTAAGAACCATTCGTGGTACGCAATGGAAAATCCCAAAGAAAGGTATATTTTGTACAGTATGTGGGATTCCTACATCCATCGAAACGGTAAGACATCTACTCACGGAGTGTCCCAAATTGGGCCCCCTTTGCATGACCTTATTAGGTCATTTGACCCATAATTATGAGTCGATAAAAAACCCTGAATTCTTATCTTTTTATTAAACACTGAAAGTGGGTTGACACACATTGTTGCCCTGTTGAGAGTATGGTGCTGTGTTAACAAGTACGTTTAGGGCACTAATGGTTGATATACAATGGAAAAAATGTTGGTATTCATGGTGAAAAAGACAAGTCTTTGAAGTGCTAATGAGAGTTTTTACTTATTTTATATGAATTTATGAGCTTTAGGATGAATGAATTGACATATAAAATTGTAAAATGTCCTATTTTAGGTTTGTGAGTGAAGTATTGTAATATGTATACATTAATACTTGATGTATGATTAATATGTGATGTATTGCCAATACATTGTCATGTATTTATACTCTAATAATTTTGTAAAAGTTCGTTTTGAACTAAATACAAATTATAAATAAATAATAAATAAATAAATATAATGGTGAGAATAAATAACGCACTCCAAAACTTGGGAGAACCCAAATAATCACTCAGCAAGAGTGATCTTCTACTTTGATGTTGGGATATAGAATCGTTCATAAATTGAAAAGTAGAAAGAAGGGGGGATTATTAACAGTTATTCCCTTTGACACGGACCATGTCAAATGTTTCATTCATTAAAGTACAAAAGATTCCAAATTTATATAACTCATCAGTTGAGACTGTACAACAAGATGCTTCTTAAAAAAAGACTCTAAATAAAGATATCCAAATATAAGTGACAACAAAAACACTTCTAAAAAAGAAGAAGAAAGGATGTAAAGGTGCATCCGATACTTAAAACAGGAACTATGTGTGAAGAGATTAATCCTTTTCTTGTTGTTCAGACTTGTATGTGGTCTCCAAATCAGTTTATCAGACTTGACTATTTCACAAAAAACCTTTAACTCAACATGTTTCAGTCCTCTCTATTGTTTATGGGACTTTCATCAGGAGTATTCATGTCCAAAACCTAGAGTCACAGTCACAAACAAAATGTTTCTCTTTTACTGAAGCAAAGTACACAAATTGAAGGGTGTAACTGGATACACCTGTGCGGCTGGTTCCTCGTGAGAAATACTGTTCATAACTGGACTAATTTCTCGGTTTCTGTGTAAAGGAAACTATTTCTTCAGTAGAAACCTGTCACTAGATAGGTGGATGATTGAATGAATGGACTGGTCAGTCATTGGTCTCCGAAATGAAGTCCTGAAACAATCCCTCTTCCAGTGGCGAATATCTGTCAAGGAAGCACGCAGCACAAAAAGGTATCTACCAAGTGCTGCCTGGTTAACCGCTGATCTCTCTCTGCCTGTTTGGTACATCTGCCACGCACACCATCATTATTCTCACTATCTACTGAGTGGTTGCTCTGGATATGCATTGACAGATGTTGCTAGATACAAATGGTCTGCATCATGAAGCACGTTGTCACAATATACCCAACCTTCTTTGGTGCAAACATTCGTAGGCCACCTGTTTGTTGCAGACAATGGAATCTAGCCTTCAGAAGTCCAAAACTTGCTCTGTAGTGAATTCTGTCTTAATATGGACTTCATTATAGCACTTCTCTTCAGGTTTGTCTGGGTTACTGTCTGCTGTTATGAGCCATGACAGAAGGGGATATACGACATTACCTGTATGCATCAGGCAAAACATGAATGCTATGAGCTGTATCAATTTGTTTTTGATCACATTCACATGGCCATAGATTCATGGCTTCCTTGGTTTGGTGGATGAGTCGTCGTGATTCATCAACGTCAAACCCCCCCCTCGACTGACGTCATTACACAAGCCACTCCCCCAACTGACTTCATTATACAACCCTTCAGAGCTCCATTCATTGCGCACACAGACACACCAAGGTGCACTTATGTGCATCTCACATTCAGTGTGGGTGGCTATGTAAGCTGGCAGAGTGCTGTTGTGTAGTATCATGGCATCATGTGTCGAGCCTGGAAACCTTGCATTGCAGTGGGTGATTGTGAGGTAGGTAGTCCCAGGTCATCTGCATATTCAGGGCATGATGTGGCTTGTAATTCCAGTTACTGCTCCTTCGCACCATGTGACACCAGGGGGACATGTGTGCAGTCCAGGGCATACACGTCTTGAAATTGGGCTATGGTGCAGAACCACCCTTGGATAGAATGTTTCCCATCTTGGGCAGGATTTGGGGCCTGTGGAAGGAAGGCACCTAATATTTTAGGGAGCACACGTGAGAGCGTAGGCTGTGACATGCCATACAAAATGCTCACTGAGTCCTTGAATCTGCCAGTAGTGAAGATATTGCTGTGTGTATGTCGATCTGTCTTGCAAGATCGCCCTCAATGAGCTGCAGTAGATGAGTTATGGAGTTTCTGCTAGTGTTACTGTAGCTGGATGCAATGATGTCTTCTGCCATAAAAGAGGATTCTCAGCCCTGCCACGTGGAGTGGCAGGGCTCAACCAGGCTGTATGGTTCAGTATGTGTTGTAGGAGGTTTGGGTCTGCCTTTTCCTTCCTTTTGAAATGGATGGGTGGCACCAGTGCGTGAATTGGCCTCACGTGACTGTGTTTACCACTCCCTTTTCACAGGAGGTAACATTTAGTGGTATTTCTAGTGCTATTTTTCGCGGTATCAGTACTCTGTATCATGCAGTAATTATCACATGTGGGATCGGTTGTCTTTGTATGGGCTATTTTCCACATCTTTGCATTCGTCTCCCCTAAACGCACTGTGGCAAAACGTGATATTTCCGATTTGAGCATGTTTTAGTGTTATCACATGATTTGTAATAACCTCCACTGTCCTTTCATCCGAAAATACCTTTCTACACACTATTTCTGCGACTGAACCAATGGCAAAAAATACAATTTGAAGATGATGTCTACGTGGAGGACGGGGTATTTTGATGGTCACCTTGGTGTCACTGAGCTGTGTGGCTACTGATGGGCCCATGACGATGCTTATTTTCAAAAAAATGTTTTTAAAAAGTCAGAAATATTCCTGAACTACTTCTAACTTGCAAGTACAGCTGCTTCAGGTTTTGAATTAATGTATTATAGTGCTTCGTTTTTCAACTTTTTTCATCATTACGAATCTCCCACTTCTAAATGCTGTAATAATAATAGTTGTTAGCACCTAATTAAATGGTAATCAATGCGTTGACCTCTTAAGGATAAATGACTGAGTCTGCCCTGCCGGGATTCAAACTTGTGAAGTGCATGATGGCCTCATGTTACAAAAAAGCACTTATATCATCAATGAAATAAAATGTTTTTTTGCAAGAGTTTGCTATGCAACCCTGTGCCGCGGGAGCAGTCAGGGGTTTAAGAAAGGAACGTCACTTCCTATATTGTATGCACAGAGGTGAGTGTGATGGCCAGCATCATGGACGGGTCCGCGGCTGATGCAGTGCGACTGCCTCCAGAAATAGTACAGGCGGTAATGCATTTTCTGCGACATAATAGATACACTTGGTGTCCCCTGTTCTGGTTGTTGGGTGGCGTGATATGTAATAGGCGGGGTTTTGGTCACGTAATGTAATGATGACGTAATCGTACTCTTGTAATCGTATTCCCCATCTCTCGATTCTGACCGGCATCGTTTTGCGAGGGTTCCCGAAAAGGGAGAGCAAAGCTTGGTGGTTGGTCACTAGGGTGAACCTCTTTCCAATGACAAAGTTATGAAAATGTTTGCACAGCCAGACTGCCGCAAGGCTCTCCTTTTCGGCCTGTGAGTTGGTTGATTCCATTTGAGACCTTGCGTAGGCGACTATGTGTCTGGGGTGCGTGTCTTCCCCACTGGGCTGGGCGAGGATGGCGCCTAATCCCACTGGGCTAGTGTCAACTATGAATTCAATAAAGGTAGCAGGTGCCCCTCTCTCGGAAGAAGAAGGCTTGATAACCTGTTCAGTGGTTGTTAACCACATTGAGAGTTCGCAGCCATCTGCTCAGACAGGCGCAGCTTCACCTCACTGATGAGGCCCAACAAGGCTGAAACACGTGTATGGGGTTGCTGTTGGTACTCTTGTTCAGAGAGGAATTGCCATAGCGTTTCGGTGCTGGACTGCCCATGTGGGCGGGACAAAGACTGATATGCAAATGGATATTTCCCATCTGTGAAAGGTACAGCGAGCAAAACGCGTGTGCTGCAAACTCTCATCTCAGAACAGGTTATCATGCCATGTTCCTTCTGGATAGGAGCGCCTGCTACCATTTTTTGAAATTTTTGTAAGGAACTTGGGGTTGGTCACCCTGAGTTACCTGGGGGCAACCAGACGTGGACTCGCTGCACACTGTGCTCAGTGAGGCGCAGCTTCACCTCACTGATGAGGCCCAACAAGGCTGAAACATGTGTATGGGGTTGCTGTTGGTACTCTTGTTCAGAGAGGAATTGCCATAGCATTTCGGTGCTGGACTGTTCATGAGGGCGGGACAAAGACTGATATGCAAATGGATATTTCCCATCTGTGAAAGGTACAGTGAGCAAAAAGCATGTGCTGCAAACTCTCATCTCAGAACAGGTTATCATGCCATATTCCTTCTGGAGAGGAGCGCCTGCTACCATTTTTTGAAATATTTGTAAGGAACTTGGGGTTAGTCACCCTGAGTTACCTGGGGGCAACCAGACGTGGACTCCCTGCTCACTGTGCTCAGAGAGGCGCAGCTTCACCTCACTGATGAGGCCCAACAAGGCTGAAACACGTGTATGGGGTTGCTGTTGGTACTCTTGTTCAGAGAGGAATTGCCATAGCATTTCGGTGCTGGACTGACCATGTGGGCAGGACAAAGACTGATATGCAAATGGATATTTCCCATCTGTGAAAGGTACAGTGAGCAAAAAGCATGTGCTGCAAACTCTCATCTCAGAACAGGTTATCATGCCATGTTAATTCTGGAGAGGAGCGCCTGCTACCATTTTTTGTAGTGTCAACTATGAGTTCAGTGTGCCATGACGGGTCAAAATAGGCAAGTTGTCTCGCTTCTGCGAGCGATGCTTTAATGTCTTTGAACGCAATATGGCACTCCGCTGACCATTCAAATTCAGAGTCTTTTTGTAGTAGCCTGTGCAAGGGCTCTGTGAGCAGTGCATAATGTGGAATGTATCTCACACAGTATCCCACCATGCCAAGGAAGGATCTCATATCTGCCACTAGTGTCGGAGCTTCAAGGTTGGTGATGGTGTTCACTTTGTCTGGATCTGGGGTCGTGCCACTGTTCGAAAAGATATGCCCGAAGACCAAGAGTTTTCTCTTTCCAAACCTACATTTTTCTAAGTTCAGTGTCAATCCGGCAGCTTGCAGAGCGGTGCAGGTTTCGATGAGGGCTGTGTCATATGCCTCCTATGTCGAACCAAAGACTAGAATGTCATCACTGTAGTTCAGTGCCTGTTTTACCGGGCGGAACACCTGCCTGATGGTCTCCTGAAAAATATCTGCTGCGGAAGAGATGCCAAAGTTCAACCATCGATACCGGAAAAGGCCTTTGTGCGTGGCAAACGTGGTGATACTTCTGGATTCTGGGTGGAGTTCGAGCTGATGGTACCCTTGCATGAGATCCAACTTGGAGAAAGTGGTCGCCCTGTTTAGCTGAACTATCATGTCCTCATTACACGGACCCGGGTGTCGTTTCCTCTAGATAGCGGTGTTCGCCATCCTAATGTCAACGCAGAGTCTGATGTACCCCTTGCCTTTGGGGATGATGACTAAGGACAACACCCACGGGTTTGGACCAGTGACATGTTCGATGATCTTGTTTCGAAGGAGCTGGTCTAGTTCTTTTGAGACTGCGCCTTGAAGGTGGAACGCCACTCTTCTCGGGTGTTGGGGTACAGGGCGGATGTTTTCGTCGACGTGCAATTTAACAAGCGTTTCCTTGATTCTCCCAAGCCCTGTGCACAGGCTAGGGAATTTGGATTTGATGAGCTCTTTGGTGATGGCGCTGCCTCTCTCCATGTTTCCGTTGGGCGCGCATATGGATTCTCTGTTCTTCGTGGGAGGCATAGTTGACTGGATCACTTCCCCTTCTTGAAAATGTATGTCAATGAGGCAAGTCAACTCGCTGTGTGATAGCTGAGTAAGCATCAGCCTTTCGTGGGGCTGCGTATGACGTGGATGGTGGTGTCAATGGCATTTCTGTTGTGTAGCAGTCGTCTTTGGAATTGCCCGATGGATTGCAGGGGTTGTGTTGCGCCCCCTTGGAATATTCTTGAGGCGGTCTTTTGTGAGTTTTGGTTTATCCAGCATGTGTTGGCACTTCGGTTCTCCCATGATGTTAACTGTTGTGCCCGAGTCAACTAGAAAGCAGTATAGTTTGTTTCCTATGTTAACAGGGATTCTGGGCGCTTCTCTCGCTTTCCGGTCATCGTGGATGAGGTTGTCGTATTCATCTGGTTGGTGCGGGTTGTATTCAGCATTGTAGTCATATTGATATTGATATTGTTGGTCCCTGTATTGCTGGTAGGAGTATGGGGGTTCATCGTATTGATCCCCATAGCTGGCGTACTGGTCCTGTGGCTCGTACTCTTGGGTGTGTTCCTGGGGTGGCATTTCTTCTATTGCCCTCACATATCTTCTCTGGCCCTGGTACTGTGGTTGGTTGTATCTTGGCAGGTAGCCTAGGGGATGTGTTTGTCTGTTGTATGGTCTTCCTTGTGGTTTTAGGTTTGCTTGTGGCGTGGGAAACGGTCGTCCCTCTCTGCAGACGGATTGGAAGTGCCCTTCTCTCCCGCAGTTTGAACATCTTTGGGACAGAGCCGGAGAGGTCCCGGAGTGCGGGAAATTCATGCCTCAGCGGTAGCACTGTCGGAGTATCCTGGGAGGCTCTTGGCCACTTGGTCTTCCTGTTGGCATCCCTCTTGCCCCCGGCCTTTGTGCCAGTGGTTGTACTGCTGCGATGGTTTCATGGCGGTCGCATTTGGGTCCTGGGTGGTTTTCAATGGAGGCAGCCTGGGCATCGACCCTCTCTAAGATCCTTGCCAGCTCACTTACTTTGTCTATAGTGAGGGGCTTTTTAAGAAGTCGTTTCCAAAATGTGGGCGATGTACAGCCTTCGATCGATGGCTTCGTCTGTTGAGAAGAGGTGGAATTGACAATAGGTGGCACGTGATTAATTCATCAACGGACTCTTCCGGCTTTTCTTTGCACTGATTGAACCTGTACCGCTCGTAGTGACGGTTGGGCTCGATGTTGAGGGCCGTGATCAGGGCAGCAAAGTCTGTCTTATCTTCTGGGGTTGTGGTCTTCACAATTGTTTTAATTTCGCTCCCCACCAGGTTAATGAACATGTCGCATAATGTGGGGGATTTGTCTTCGCCCGCTGCTTTAACAAAGTGATTGAAGTCGTCCATCCATTCAATCCAGCGTGGCACATTGTCGCTCTGTGGCACCAGGGTGAATGGCAGCGCTTTCCTTAGCAGGGCTGCTTTGGATGTAGGTTGTGCTGTGGGAGCTTGAGCCTCAAGGTGAGCGGGGGAGCTCGGACCACTCATATTGGTAGTAGTGTTGGCATGGGCCTAGCAAGAATGGTACTGGCACTGCATGATTGGGTAGCGGGCTATGCTGTACCTCTGGTTTTGGTTGACGTGTGGCGCTGTTGTTCCTGGGTTTGCAGTGCTCCTTTTCTTGTGTGTTGGCACCCCCCCTGTAGCGTGGGCCTGGGACCCATTGGTGGGTTTGTGGGACTGTGCGATTCACGTGGCAGTGGACTCTCTCTCCACTGAGGGATATCCGGTTGGGTGGTGTCTGTGGGGTGGAGCTGCAGCTTCTATTTGTCCCTCGCTTTATCTGCAGTGGTGGGATTTGAATATTTATTTTTGTTTTCTTAATTTCTTTTTCTTCCTGGCAAGGCAGGATCACCTTGCTTGCATCTGTCGCCTGTGGCCTGTGGTGGATGTCCTCTCCCGGTTGTCTCTGGGGCGGGATCGCCCTGAAGAGCTGTGATGGGCAGGATCGCCCTGCGGCTGTCACACGGGAGGTACCGGCATGTAGATAGAGCTTGGTGTGGGTGGGAGGTATAACGTCCTTTCATCGCGGGATGTTTTTCGTGGGGTTTTTTACCCCAAATTTTTTTAACAAAAAAAACAGCAAATTTTTTAGGGGGGGTTGGAATGATATATATTTGGGCCGTGGGTGTTCGGGATAATTTTAAAAATGAAAGTAGATTGGGAGTAGGGGGGAACACCCCCAAAAATAAAAAAGTAAAACATTCAATGAGTTTTTTTAGTTGAAAAATCTGCGGTCAAAAAGCCCGCGAAAAAACATCCTGCAATGAAATGACATAGAACCGGGTGGGATCACCCTTTGTAGGCACGAGTGGGATTGCCGAGTGCCGGAGCAGCCTGGATTTGCCTCTGGACTGGAGGGATGGCAGGATCACTGTGTGAAGGAAAAGCAGGATCGGTGGGATCCCGGCCTGAGGATGAGTGGATGCCGGTGTGCGGGAGTGTAAACCTTGTCACCAGTTGTTAGCAGCGTGGATTGGAAATAACAGGACAGGAATCCCGCTGGAGCAGGAACATTCTTTATTTCGCACTCACCTCGTTCCCGCTCCGGCCGGTGTCGCGTCCTGTTATTTCCAATCCAAGCTGCGAACAGAGTTAAGGATAAAATGGTAAAGTCTATAAAAGTAGGGAAGGCAATGTTAAGGCTACTACCAACGCTAGAATACAACTAAGTGAAGCTTAGGGAATGCCAATGCTAGGGTACAAACACGCAAACAAAATCAACTATTTCCCGAAGGCAAATCACCCTGCTACAAATGAAAACTTAACTCACACTAAGGCACTTTACAAGACTCACTTTAACTATAGCAGTAATTCCAGGAACATAATATTTAAAGCATGGGTTGCAAAGCAGTGGTGCACCTTGAGGTAAGGTTTTGAAGTGGGATGAACTTTGTATTAGGGAAATAGTTCATTTGAACTGGGTATTTGTATTTTAACGTTTGCATGTCCAACCGTGGTAGACAACAAGTATAGCAAAGAATCAAACAAGTGCTCGATTTGCAGTTGTGGCCATCACTAGTAAAACAGGGCCTCAGGTTAACTGTGTGAATCTTGGAGAGAACATCACAAGTTTGGGTGTACAATTGCACGTGTGTGTGTGTGCACCTGCATCCTCTGTGCGTGCGCGTATGTGTTGTTTATTCCCAGTGCTGTTGATGGGTGTGTGTCTTTGTCAGTGATCAGCGTGTGTGTGTGTGTGTATGTGTGTGTGTGTGTTGGGGTGTTTTTACAGAGCCCAAGCAAGGCTAGCATCCTTATGCGACAGAAAACCCTGATGCACTATAGTTTGACCCTTTCCTATACTTTTGGAACTTTGCCATTGACCGACAAACATTTCAAAGATGTTCCTAAAGTGAAGCTCACCATCTGAAAACCTAGTCAGACAGTGGAAATTCCCCAACATAAACAAAAAGAAAAAAGTCAAAAGAACAACATTTCAAGTGAGGAGGTTCAAGTGAGGCTGAAGACTAAAGGTTTCCACAGATTCAGCCTGGACTATAATCAATTATTGTATTGGATTGTATTGTATATGAATTTGTACCGTGCTCGAATTACCAGAGGGCTTACGGGCGCTGACAAAAACATACAAAAAGAAAAGCTCTAGGGCTAACGGAGCAGATTATATTCACATAATTTCAATGGAAGCATCGCCAGGAGAATAGATCTAATCAAATAGATTTTTTTTGTTTCTTTTTAAAAATGTTGACTGACTTCAGGTCCCTAAGATCCGCCGGAAGGGCATTCCAGGCTCCTAGGGCGGCATTAACAAAGGATCCCATGAGGGTTTTGTTAGTGTTAGAACGGGGGATCATCAGTTGATTGGTGTTGTTGGATCTTAAGGCTCTTGCATTGTGTATTATAAGCAACCGATCCATTAAGTAGGAAGGCATAAGTTCCAACTGACATTTTTGAGTGATCAGAAGTAGCCGGAACTGAATTCCTGCCCTCACCGCAAGCCAGTGCAGATCTTGCCTTGCATCAGAGACATGGTCATTCCATTTGAGTCCAGAAACCACCCTGACCGCGCTGTCCTGTATCACCTGGAGGCGATCACAATCTGATTGTGAGCTGCCAACAAGCAAGCTGCAACAATAATCAATTTTGGAGCCGATTATAGCTCATGCAATTGTCTCTGCGTTTTGTTGTGAAAAATAAGGCTGGAGTGAAGCAAGTAGTTTAATGTAAAAGGTGGAGGGTTCTTTAGGCCAAAAGAAAATGCATTCCTCTGTGTCAGAAAATACGTCAGTCAGAGAGAAGAACAACCATTCTCTGTCAAGATAACCTCCTGGGAACATAGGAATTCACCACATTATTCTTCCTGACAACGAAATAAGGATTTTCAAACCATATAACGTATACATCATGTGTTCTATTAATCCAGCAGAATGTCTGTGTTTATGCCTGTATGCATGTGTGTATCATTGTTAATGCCGTGCTTGTGTGTATGTCTGTGTCTCAGCATGTTTGTGTAGTGTGTTTTGAAGTGTGCTTGTGTGCTGCTGAGTGTATGCGTGTTCAGCAATTCTGTTGCTGGGTGTTTGTGTTTGTCAGTGATGAGTGTGCATATTCTTGAGTGTATGTGTGCGTTTTGTATGGGGATGCTCGTAAGAGGGGAAAATGTTCATGACTGCAGGGAAGTGTTTGTTAAAACATTTGAAGCAGACATTGCTTTATACTTTTTTTCTTGATTTAGTGCCCGAATAAAAGCAAAGACCTAACTAAAAATCAAACCTTAACTCATGTTACACCACTCCTTCACAATACTTAATATAACTAAGGTATTGATGTCTATACTAGATCTTCATGTATTATGTATGTAACTTATCAAATATTTAAAGTATATGTTGCTACATACTACACACAGAGAAATGTAATTGGCTTTTTTATGCTTAGTATCCCGAGATTTGTTTGGTTGGATTTTGTGGTAGGAAGACAGGTTTCCATTCATTCCAGCCTTCAACATGTCCATTCAATCTATCCACTCGAGATTCAGCCATGAACAGCTACATTTCCGACCACAATGTACAATCTTAGCATGTTAAGCAACCCGGTTGATGTGTGTCCACTTTATAATTTTACAGATCGCTGACTTCGAGATTACACAGCATAATGAACGCTGATGTGGGGATTGCTTACAGTGAACATCTATTGCGATACAGAGGGGGTTCTGACCACTCGCAGGGGGCGCTCGATAAAAATATGCCCCTTAAAACTGTGTCAGGAGGTGACATAGATCATAGTTTTTTTATTGTTTAAAAAAAGGTTCTTATGAATTTTATAGTGGAACACATTAGTTAAACTTACTGTTTCAGTATGTTTATGTGATAGTATTGTTGATAATGTATATGTTATTTATTGTATATGTCGTTATACACAGAAAACAAATATTTATAAAATTGTTTTTAAAAAAGAGACTGGTTGCCCCACCGTTATTAAGCATGACTTTTCCTCATCTGTCCAATATCATTTCTGCCATTTAGTGTTCTTAGACCATTTCCAAAAATAGATTAATGGCAAGAATAGACTCTTCCAACTTTGCCACATGTTTGCTCTCCCAACTCCCCAAATCAGGGTTATAGAAATGGATAAGAGGATCAGTGTGTCCACATTAATCAGTATGCAAGAAGATCAAGATATGGTCCAAACCAATTTAATGGGGCTGCACCACTAAATCTAAATTGATTGTGAGCCACATAATGAACACAAAGGGGCAACACCTCAGGTTTTGCATGGTGGGGATCAGTGCTCCAG
Source organism: Ambystoma mexicanum (assembly GCF_040938575.1). Taxonomy (NCBI): domain Eukaryota; kingdom Metazoa; phylum Chordata; class Amphibia; order Caudata; family Ambystomatidae; genus Ambystoma; species Ambystoma mexicanum. The sequence goes on from NC_090932.1 coordinate 1,306,426,628, forward strand.
ATAAGATTTTGAAGTGGGACTGTTACTCGTTATTTTTAAAATGTGGGAGTAACATTATTTTTTAGAGAGTAAAAATGTAAGTCCACTTCCCAATGGGAGTATTTTATAAACATGTAAAAATATGTTTTCACTGGAAAACGGAAATGTTTTTACAACAATAATTACTTCACACCTAGTTATTTATACACATTAAAAGATACAAGTTACATGTTTCCAATCAGGCAGCTATGATATTAGTTTCTTCCTGTGGCACTATGTTCACTACTGGCCAAACATATCCATGGAGCTGTGTGAGTGAAGGCAGGGGCACAAAGTTTTATGTGTTGGGAGTATTTGTACTCCCTATTTTTATTTTTTGGGAGCATACGCTTATTTTTAGGGAGTAAAAGTGGCCAATACACCCCTTATCTGTAGGGCTAGTGGGGATAGAAGTGTGGGTAAGCTCATTAAGGTCAGGTTTATGGAGTGGTCATGTTTCTTGTAACATTGTTATGTCTTGCTTGCAAATAAACAATGTCCAATCAGTGCTCAGCATTTTAGGCGTCAATGTGGCAATAGTCTTAGAGACACGTTTTGATTGGCTATCCTCGTTTGTAACCTCCTTTTTCAAAACCCTCACTCTAACTGTGAGGCAGACACATATCTCCTATGCAGAGCCTCAACTAGGATAAGGCAGAGCTACCACAGAGGTGTAGGGTGCCAAACCTCTGTTGTCCTGAACAAGACTGAGGACTGACTGGAACTAATGGTAACCTGCAGATAAAGCCTTGCTCTCCTGTGCTAATCTCCAGCACTGCACTAGGTAAACATACCACTTTATATGTTTCATTATCAGCTTGTGTCTGAGAATTGTAAGAGAATGTTAGTTTAGTGTAAAGCTGGCCAGGCTTTTAATTATGAGTTTTAGTGACAGCTGGGAAATTGTGCCCAGGGAGCTGCCTTTCACGTTTTGTGCTGGCTCCGGTTTTGCGACAGGTTTTTTTATGGACATCAACAATGAAGGCTACCATGTGTTAGATATGGAATTGCAAATGATAACTAGCCACAACTGGAATATATTTCACCAACGGCTTCCGAAAGAGATCTGATAGACAATATGATATTATATGATATTTTATTTATACGCGCCCATACACAAGTGTTTAAGAGCGCGTCGAGGTAAGGGAGGGGAAAAAGGGAGGGCAAAACAGCGATCTTACTAGGCCCAGTGACATCGAGAAAGCGCAAGTGCAGGGGAGAGGGAAGAGGGAAAGTGCAAGGGGCAGGGGAGGAATGGAAAGTGCTGAACACAAGATCAAAACACCAACAGGTAGTGCAGCCAGCAGGTGGTAAGTGCAAATATAAGTCGCAGACAACGGGTGTCTAATAAATGCAGGAAGGGGACTGTAGGGTTGCAGATACAGATCCAAGTGCAAGGGTTGCCAGGAGGCAGCGCGGGTTTGCTGCTGGGTGGGCAGGGATCTGGGTCCAAAATCAGAGGGTAGCCATGTGCCCAATGCCGAAGCAGACAGAGATCAGCGGGGGAGAGGAAGAGCGAAGGCAGAAGCAAAGAGGAAGGTCTTGAGGTGCTTCTGGAACTGAAGATGGTTCTCCTCATGTTTCAGAGAGGCAGGGAGGCTGTTCCAGAGGGAGGCCCCAGCCGAAGAAAGAGATCTACCCCCAACTCGTTGCTTGGAGAAGTGACTGACCTTGAGGAAGTTGGAGAAGCGAAGAACTCGAGTAGGATGATATTTCCGAAGGGAGATTTGAAGGTATTGCAGACCCAGGCCCCAGAAGGCCTTGTGAACAATGCAAAGGTCTTGAACTTAATCCTTGCAGCCACTGGGAGCCAATGAAGAGATTTCAGTGCTAGAGAGATACAATCCCTGGTTTGAGGCCAAGGACAAGTCTCTCAGTCCTGTTCTGGATGAGCTGCAGAGGGCTGAGAGTATTTGCAGGCAGATTTAGAAAGAGGCTGTTGCAATAGTCCAGCCTAGAGAGAACCAGAGCTCTAGAGACAGTGAGCTTCTGGGGGAAGCAGAGGAAAGGAAGAATATCTCTGAGGAGGTGCAGTTGGCAGTTTGACTTCTTAGAGACGTCAGAGATGTGTGAAGAAAAGGAAAGTGTTGAGTTGAAGATGGCCCTGAGGTTCTTAGCCTCACAGGTGGGAGCAGGGAGAGGGCCAAGGGAGGCCGGCCAGAGTGACAGGAAAGGAAGGTGCAGGTGTGCCGATGAGGAAGATCTCTGTTTTACTGGCATTAAGGCAGAGGTCGTTGGCGGCACAGCACTCCTTGATTGCAGACACGCATAGCACTGAAAATTGGAGCAGAGAGCAGCAATCCAGTGGGCGAGGGGTGCCAGGCATTGGTTGAAATGCCAGGGAGAGAGGTTAGACGCCTGGAGAACACCACAAGTAAAGAGTGAGATAGAGGAAAGGAAGGACCCACGTTGGACCTGGGAGGGTCGGTTGGAGAGGAAGGAGGTCAGCCAGGCCAGGGCCTGATCAGTGATACCCAGGTTATCACGGAGGTGGTTGAGCAGAATGACATGGTTGACCGTTTCAAAGGCAGAAGAGAGATCGAGTAGGATGAGGACAGATGGGATATTAGAATCAAGGTTGGAAAGCAGGTCTTCACGGATGTTCAGGAGAGCAATTAACATGCTTCTGGCTGCTCTGAAGCCAGACTAATGGTTGTGGAGACAACCAACAGAATCAGTGTGAAGATTAAGCTGGGAGATGGCCAGCTTTTCCAGGAGTTTGCCCAGGAAAGGAGTGATAGAGATCGGTCGATAGTTAGCTGGGCAGGAGGGGTTGGCTGTGGGTTTCTTAAGAAGAGGGTATACAATAGAGTGCTTCAGAGGGGAGGGGAAGGCTCCATAGGCGAAGGAGTGGTTGCAGAAGTCGGCCAGATCAGGGGCGAGGGTGTCAATATGGTCCTTGATGGTTTTTGGTGAACAGGGAAGAATCTGTTTTGATGAGACTTTCATAGATCAGACTTGTCTGGAAATCTCATTAGGGGAGAGAAAGAGAGAGGAGAGGCGACTGCAAGGGGGATGGAGGTAGAAGAGAGAGGAGAGGTAAGGGGAAGAGTGGACAAGAGGGTGGACATGATGTTCTGGGCTTTAGAGGTTAAATGAGAGAACCGGGCCGTGCAGAGGGCCTGGGAGGGGACAGGAGAGGTAGAAACTGCAGCAGGTTTGGCCAGCTCCTTGCAGATTTTGAAGAGTTCGGCTGAGTTGTTAGATGCCGCAGAGACTCATGCTTGGATGTGGGATTTCTTCTTAGTGCAGACAGATAGCCGGTGTCGCCTTTGGAGCAGGCGGCAGGCCAGTTTGTCAGAGGATTCACAAGAAGCACGCATTTTCCTCTATGCCACCCTACACTTGCGTTTAAGGGTAACTAGGTCAGAGTCGTACCAAGAGTTGCAATTGGCTTTGGGCTTCAAGCGGATCCTCATGACAGGGGCAAGAACATTGAGAGTATCAGAGATAGCAGAGTGGAGCTTGGAAAGGGCAGTGGCAGGATGAGAGTCAGCCAGAGGTGGAGGATAGGGAGAGAAAGTGGCAGCGAAAGCCTCAACTGACACACGCTTTATGGCCCGGATATCCAAGAAGGTAGGTGGCAGTGCTGGAGGAGGCTTGGCCTGCAGGGTAGAGAGGGAGAGATGTGAGGAAAGGAGAAAGTGATTGCTTCAAGAGAGATGAATGGTGAGGGGTTTAGAGAGGGGGAGGTCAGAGGAGACGAGAACATCCAGAGTGTCCCCTGCAGAGTGAGTCGGGCCAGAGGGAAGAATAGAGAGAGAGAGAGAGAGAGAGAGAGAGTCACAGAGTTCGTGAAAGAGTACAGAGGAGGGACAGGAAGCATCCAGGTGGATATTGAGGTATCCAAGGAGGAGGAGTGAAGTGGTTGAGGCCAGGAGGGAAGAGGAGAGGTCAGCCCACTCAGAGAGGAAAAGGTTGTATACCAGGTGGCCGATAGATAGCAATGGTGAGAGAGTGGCCGGGAGAGAGAGAAAGCCTACAGACAAGGCATTTGAGGAGTAGGCCTGCATCGGAATCACAAAGGCAGGGATCCTCTCTGGGAAGATCAAGGCTACACCACCACCGGGATGGTTGGATCTGGGCGCAGAGAGGATCTTGTAGCCATCAGGGAGAAGAGTGTCAAAGCTTGTGACAGAGCTGGCCGTGAACCTAGTCTCGGTGAGACTGAGGACGTCCAGATCTAGTTCTTCCAGGAGGTGGCATATGTCAGAGGAGTGTTTCACAGCTGAGTGAGAGTTGGGAGTGGCAATATGGAGAAGGCTGCTAGCCTTGAACGACTTCCTTGAGAGAAAAGCTTAAGTTGCCTATAATGGCACTTGCAAACCTGTGGTCAAATGAAGCCCATTGATGATAGGTTTCTATCTACACTTTTATGTTGGTGCTTTTTCCACACCGGACCTATCCTCATGGGCCAGCAGTATAGGGGGAGGATTAGAGTGGCATGAGTAACACAGACATCACGGGCCAAAAAATAAAATATATGCCATCCTGCCAACCTAGTGGCAAGAAATCATAGTAGGGTGATACAGCATTTATAAACATCTATATGTGCTAATTGGCTTCATATGCAAACCATAAACAACATTTCTATATTATTGTCATGTTACGTGTCCTTTATAAAGTGCTTTTCTGCCATTGGTATGACCTCGTAGCACTTCAGGTGTCTGCTTGCATGGGTCTGGCTTTTAGAGCACCAAAGTCTACTATTGTATAAAAATGTATAACCTGATACAGATGACCCCAATAGCCGCAGCGGGCACCCAGGGTATTTACCAACCTAACAAAAGAGAATGTCCCTAGTGGATAATGCTATACGGTTTTTCACTCACGTTTTGACAGACATCGCAACATTCTTGTGTGAACCTATTAAAGCTCAAAAAGCACAGTGGAATAAGATTTTCTTTAGAAAAATACAAATCATGTATTTGTATAAATCAAATCACCTTCAAATCCTGCTGCATCATCTACAAGACAGTCTCACTCAAGTCCACAAGCTACATAGCTGAGAGGATCAGTATCTCTAGAAGCCTAGGATCCACCAGAAGTAAGGAAATGAGCAGACTTGAACTCCAATGTTGCAGGGAAAAAAGAACCAGAAACCTGGCCTTCTCTGTTTATGCCCTAAGACTCTGAAATCTCCTCCCCATCAACGCCTGACTCACCGCCCTCACTTCTACATTTTCAGGAAGGCGCTTAAGACCGTCCTCCTCTTCAAGGACTGGCTCATCCCTAGGTCCACTCACCCTCCACTCCCTACCCAACCTGAGTCTGGGTGTTCTGTTCCCCACACCCCCTCCTCCCTCATTGTCTTCCCTGGTTGCTTCTAGATCCCTAGGTGACATATTTCCCACCCTCCACTTTCCCTGTTGTGATCTGTCAGCTCCTTTCTATCTCTGCTTCCCTCACTGCACACTTGCCCTGTGATTTGTCAAGCACTCCATTGCTTCCGAAGCTAGGTATGTGCTTAATAAATTCCCTAGTAATAATATTACTAATAATAAACAACCATTTTAAAATGCTCAATGTAGAGTATATCATCTACAAGACAGATATAGCTTTACACAAATTCAGATTCAAACAACAAACAAAACAATGCATACATCCACCAGAATCAAAATCATTAAGACACATATTCCAGAAATTCATTATTTCTCAATTTTGGTGAGCAAAGAAATATACACGGTCAACCTTTTGTCTCCATTATTTATATATGCCCCTTTTCCCAAAACATTTGTTTATTCTTAAAATTCATTTTTACAAACAAATTCAAATGGTTTTAAGGTTCAATAGATTCATACAAAATGTTGTCATGTGTCAAAGAGTGATCGAAAATGTGTGAAAAGTATTATCCCCTGGGGAACTTCTATCTTGTTTGGAACCTGTGACAATGTTATTGTAAAGTAGTGTGCACGTGCACTTGGGTGCCCAGTATAATGATGCAATTTGGTTTGCTGCAACCTCAGTTTATACAGTTGTTACCCTACACCTGTTGCAAATTTAGACACATGAAAAGAGGTCAGCTGTAACGATTGCGTTACAGTGCGTGTTCAAACTGGATTTTTAATATTCAATAATATAGTACAATCTTGCACAAACCTTAACGTAGCACTGTTGTTGTGCCCATACGATCCTTAGTTATCTACTATTTACAACACTAATGTTGTGCCCATACAATCATTGGTCATGTAGCACCGGTAGTGTGCTCATACAATCCTTAGCACTGGTGTTGTGCCCATACAATCCTTAGTCATGTCACACTGGTAATGTGCCCATACAATCCTTAGTCGACATGTGTTTCGACCCCTAGGTCTTTCTCAAGACTAACACTGTGATTGTGGCACTTGCAATTAAGCAATCAACAGTTACCAATTACTTTGAATATTGGTTAGTTATTTCGGTTACATGTCATTTCATCGCAGGATTTATTTTTGCCAGGTTTTTTACTGCAAATTTTTTTAACGAAAAAGCAAAGTATAAATATCCCAAGAAGGGGAAAACCAACAGAATGAGTAGACCCAAGATGGGACAAGAATAAAGATATTCGTGATGGGAGTAGAGCTCCTAACAAAAGTCTGAATGCAGAGAGATCAACAAGCCTATCAGAAACTGACACACTCCCCCAGAAATAAACCAGAAAGCCAGAGGCCTCCAAGGCAAATAAGTTCAAGGACTATAAGTGACAAACTGAGTAAAGCATGGTATTCACAAGAATTGGAGGCTTACATTGTGGAGCGAGCTAAGAAAGATGCTGAATACCTACCAGGAGTAATTGCGTGAGAGTGTTTGAAATTAATGGGACAATTTTCCTAGGGACCCCAAGCCACCTTTTATCCAGGAACAAGTACAGAAATCCAAGAATGTAGCTTTGCAAATATTTTGGGTTAACAGGCCGGGGACTGAGTTAAAGAGGAGTACCAAAGACGGAACTAGGTGGGGGTCATAAACCAGCCACCCTGAGCCATAAGTATAGTGGCCATACCTTACTGAGGCTAGTTACATTGTTTAGTTTAAGTGGTAGGACTAGCATAGGATAGAATAGGTTTGGACAGAGGCCATAATTTATGTGAGACATCCTGACAAGCACTTGTTTTTATATTTTTGGTTGAAGAAAGGGAACCTCATCGTAGACATAGGGCTAGTTCAGGTTTTCTTTTCTTTAATAAACACCTTTGAAACATGTCTTCTTGTCCGCCTCCTATGTCCTATGTCCAGTATGCAAGACATGAAACGCATAATGTCATAGAAGGCATACAAATCATGAAAGGCATAAAGGAGTTTAATTCAGACAGCTTGGAGTCATGGAAGGAATTGGAGACAAAGAAGACACAAAATGCATGGAAGAACTACATGCACTCTAAAAAGACAGTGGGCCTCATTACAAGTTTGCCGGTCAGGAAACAACGGTACTGGTAAGCTTGCCGGTACCATTGTTTCTGGACTGGCAGACTACATGTTCTGCACGCAGGAGCCTTTCAGCCCAACAGGTCTGACCTGGCAGGCGGAACGGCACCCGCTCATAGACCTAGACGGATGCACCGGCACCATTCATGAATGGTGCCCGTGCATCCGTCCTCCCCATTCCCATTGAGTCCAGTGGGACTCAGATGGGAATAGGGAGTAATATTTTCCGGCGCCTGAGAATGGGCAATTACCGGGTCTGCCGGAGCTGTAATGCCCCAGTAATTGCCAATTCCCAGGTGCCAGAAAATTCATGACTCTGGCGGCAGCCGTGCAGGTATTTACCGGCACAGCTACCGCCAACCTCATAATGACCCCCCACTTGGAACTGTGACTCCTCTGGGAGTAATGTCGTAGACGGAGCTGCATGGGAGTTCTTAAGCCCTGCTCTGAGGCTTGTCAGGAGGGCTGCAGTTGTGTGGATCACTCCTGGGCTCAGGCTGTGCTCTTCTGGAAGTTCTCTGCATAATCCAGCCTTTTGTACCCTTCTCAACCTGGGCAGCAGTTACCAGGTTCTTTTCAAATGAGCGCAATACATATAGATCGTGGGCAAAAAGTGTGTCGAGCTAGCTTACAAGCTACAATTTGCAGACCATCTTTGCGGATTAAAGCCATTATGATGGACTGAGTGCCGCTTTACAATTGTGTTAATTATTTTGGTGTTTTGTGAAGTGGTGCATGTTACCTTCGTGTTGATATTGCCTATGGTCTATCCTTTCATGGTATGGTTGAAAAAAGCACGGAAGGTTTTCTTAGGACAGACTCTTTTGAGGGAAGTTAAAAATAAGGCTCATTTTAATAGGGTCAGTAAAAGTAAGTAACCCATAAATCAGAATCGGGGATATATTACATATGTTTTTTTGAAAAAGTGTGCCTCCTACTAGCCTCTCCCCACACCCTTCCACTTTCTCTGAGAGTCCTCCATTCATTCATCCACGTACACTATTACCCCTACTACCTATACCTCTGAATATCTTGCTTGGTGGAAATTCGTCGCTAACCAGTAAAGGAAGAGTCAAACATAGCGGAAAAGCAGATGCCTTGTGACCTCCAGCAGCCATGTAATGGTGGTAGAAGGGCATTTATAGTGACATGGGTGGGCACTTTATTGCCTGCTAGTGCACATTACTATCAATATGAGGATCATTCTACTACCCATGCTTTCCACTTCAGATGTCACCCATTCAACAGACGTATGGTGAGATGCACCCCACTGTCAACGGATATCGCTCTGATTGTCCTTGCCCCCATTGTGGGTCAAACCTCTGGATCTCCAGGGATAGCAGTGCCATGTGGACAGCGGGCAGGTCAAGGCCTGGTCACACAGCGGCTGCATCTTGCATTTCATGCTAGTTCCTGGGGATGTACATTGGTCTGTGAGGTACCTTTTCACATAAAGCTGCTTCTGTAATATATAGTGGAACCTATACAGGTGAGACTGTAACCTGGGCCTCTGAGGACGGTTCAGCCAGAGAAGAGCAACACCTGGGTGGATTTTTGACAGAAGATAGTAGAGTATCCCTCATAAGTAGCTATCAACATTGTAAAGATGCAGTTGCAATCTTCATGGTTGTGATGTGGTTTGTGGTAGACTATGTCAGTTGCCAATGTATAGTGCGTAGACTGGTTGCATTCTGTTGTAACCCCTTGCCACGCTAAGGGGTGGGGGGCTTGTATGTGAGGTGTCATTGAGCTGTCAGACGAGGGACTTGGGACAATTAACTACAAATTGTCCGTTTTAGGTTCAGACCAGTGGCGTAGCATGACATTGCCTAATGTAACAAAACCATTGATTAATGGCAGAGGGGGGGATTGGAAGACTTAAAAGACATGCACAGCATTAATGGCATGGTAGCCTTAAAAGGCAAGGAAGGCATTAACAGAGTGGAAGGTATTAATGGAACGGAAGATATTAAAGGCATTGAAGGAATAATGGGAGAAAAGGCACACAAGTCCTGAAAGGTATAAAAGCATAAAAGGAGGCATGGAAGACATAAACGACAAAGAAGCTTAAAAGGTAAGGAGAAATCAATGGCATGGATAGCCTTAAAAGGCATGTAGGGCATACAAGTGGCAGAGAGGGAATAACAGAGGCATGGGGGAATCAAGGACACAGAAGGACACGGAGCACACAACGAGGCATGGCCAAGCATAGAGGGCCTCAAAAGGTATTAGAAAGCATAAAAGCATTTACGTTGTGATTAAAAGCATGAAAGCACTAGTGGCCTGGGTTAAATAGGTGCATTGAAATAATGAAGACTAGCATAGCCTAATGCAGCTAGATAGCATGAAGCTTAGCACTCATTCCTTATATTTAAGCATGAAGCCAGTAGCAGTCTTTGAGGATTACCTGGACGTGATCAGCAATGGGTATGTGTGTGTCCTTTTTATTCAATTGCACATTAATACCCTGAAGGTTGGCTTTTATACCGCCAAATGGAAACCCTCGAGTGATTCTAGGTGCCTGGTGTGTGGTGCTGTAGTAGAGACAGTCACCCATTTGTTAATTTGTTGTGTTGGTTTTACCGACTTGAGGAAGAAGTACCTCCTCCCACTACTCAGGTGGAAAATCATTAGGACCATTGGTTTGGCACTGGGCTTCTCTAAAAATACCAGTCATCTCAATGCAGTTTTTTTCGTTTCAAAATATTTATATTTGGTGTGGCTGAGAAGATCAAAGTGGGTGTAACTGGTGGCCATGTGCTTATACCACCTGACATTTTGTATCAACTGTTTCATTGTTACTTGAACTTGTACTTTTCAGTGTAACCTTGATGGTTCAGAGTTGGACTCACCCGGGGGATTAGTTAGTATATATATGGTTGTTTTATTGTGTTATACTGTTTTTATCATTAATGCTTGGCAGAGCATGCAGTGACATGGTTATTGTATGCTTTGTGTTGTTTTCACTGTTTTAAATGTATGTGTTCGAATTGGATGTACTTTTAACTGATAATGTTGCAAGATTGATATTGTATTCTTCTGGCTACTAGAACGTGATTTTATTGTTCTGTTTTATGAATGCAAATTGATGCTTTTATGGCAAAGGCCACATAAAGCTATGTAACAACATAATTAAGACTGGAATGTACTCTTGTAGTGTTACGTTACCACTCTACCAGGTCGGAAGAGTAAGAGGATGAGTAAGAATGCTTTCAGTAAATTCCCAGCCTTAGTTGTCCCTGGGTTGTCCGACGTTTCTTGGTTGAATATGCCTACGCCTGTCTACACCTACACGATTATGCAACAGGCTGGCTCCACTGAAGGTGCCTATCCCCCCACCCCCCTTGGGCCAGAAAGGTGATTGTGGTGGGTATACTGGTACTGTGTTTGAGTGTCACTCTCCTCATCAAGGTAAGTCAGGTCTCTCACCTACTTGGTCATATGAAGTAGAAGGCAGGACAGGGGTTCAGGGACCGAACTCGTAAACATCACTGTCAAGAGTTCTGGACTATTAAAGAGAACGCACAGAGTGAAAGGGGGCGCTTGCATTGGATGGAGCAGTGGTGGATGTAAGTTTAAGAGTAGAAGGTGGGACAGGAGTGCGTGCATCAAAAGCCAAAGAATCTCTGCCAAATGGACAGGTCTATTAAAGGCAACCCAATATTTGTGAGCCATGTGTTGTGATGTGGTATGTGCTTCATGTCTTATGGTATGTGCATTGTGTGTTAGTGGTGTGTTTGATATGTACTGTGCTGTGGTATGCGCATTGTGTGATGTGTTATATGTGCTTGTCTGTTGTATTGTGCTAAAATCTTTGTGTGGCATGTGTGTTGTATGTTGTCTTGCTGAATTTGTGGTGTATAGCATGTGCTTTGTGTTGTCTTTGAATTATCTGAGGTGCTATGAGTGTACTATGTACATTGTGGTATATGTTTATTGTGTGGAATGAGTGTTGTGTGACATGAGCATTGTGTAATGTGCTATCGTATGTCAGTTGATCACACTTTGTGTTGTTGTTCGAGATATGTGTTTTGGGTTTTTGTATGTGCTATACAATGCCATAATTGCATTGCGTTGTGGTGAATTGTTGTATGAGCCTGGTGTTGTATGCGATGTGCAGTGTGTATTTTTGATTTGTTGTCATATATGCATCGTGTGTTGTGTTATGGCATGCGTATTGTGTTGACTTATAGTATGTGCATGGTGCAATGCAGCATGTGGTGTAGCCTTGTGTTTAGTTGTATCATGTTATGTTACTGGTTTTTGCGTTTGGATGTGTACAATGTTGTGTGTTCTGTAAGCATGTTGTGGTATGTGTGGAAATTGGCAACTTCAACTACCTCAAGACCCAAGCAATCAAAAACAACAGAGATTCATTCCTGTGCCTGGCAGAATCGTTGCACATAATCCAACGCATGCTCACCCTGACACACATTAAGGGTAATACCCTAGACCTCCTCGTATCCTCTTCCCTCCTCCTAAGCTGCGCAGACCACATTGTGCTCGACTGGACAGACCACACAGCTATCCCATTTTCTAATCACACACCCCGAAAGCACACAAGGGTCAGGAAAGGACCCCATTGTGGCATGTCACTTCTTCAAAAACGTTCCAATGGAGACACTGGAGAACAGTTTCACCAACTTCCCCACCTCTTCAAAGTTTACTCCGCTATTAGAAGCCTTTTTCCAAACCTCCAAGGAACATGCCAGAACCAAACCGTCCGCCACCTGGTATACTCAAGAGATCCCTATCAACAAACGGTACATTAGAGTCCTTGAGAAATGCTTTCAAAATGCCCACAAACCGGAGGATCACCTATCCCTTAAGGCCTTACGTTGATGGCTGACCGAAATACAAAGCCAAGGCTACTTACTACACCCACAACATCACAGCATCCTCCAACAGGGGCAAAGCTGTTTTTTGCAGCAGTCAAACATGTCTCGTACCCAAACCAGACCCATGGGTACCAGAATCCTGGAAGATGTGTGAAGCTATCAATACATTTGATACGATCAAGCTCTACATCAAGGGCTCCAAATCCTCTGACCCTCACTCCCTATATGTTCAGATGGGCCATTCAAGCCAAAATCAACTTCTCTCTCCTCTCGCTCGAGGACCTCTCAAATGTGCTTGCATCTTTCAAACTGATCTCTTGTGCTGTTGACCTCCTCCTGGCCACATCCTTAAAAAATGTACTGGACCTCCCCTTAAAGCTCTTCTTAAAATAATCAATGCTTCCCACAGTAGGGATACATTCCAATTGCCATAAATACAGGGCATATATATGGTCCCACTTCTGAAACGAAACATCCTCGACCTGGAAGACCTAACAAACTACCCCCCAATTACAAGCATCCTTTTGCAGCAAAGTCATTGTGAAAGGAGTCGCTAACCAAGAATCAAGCAACTCGGTCTGCTCCAAGATTATAAATCTGGGTACCGCCCTAAATACAGCACTCAAACAGCCATGATCCAGGTGGTTGACAGCACCCTTCAGATTGAAAAACAAATATTAGGCTTGAAAGTCATCCTGGATCTCTTAGCTGGGTTCAACACAGTTGACCATCAGGCACTACTCATACTTCTTGCATGCAGGATGGGCTTCCCTGGCACTGTCCTGAAATGGTTCACATCCTTCCTATTTGCAGACACCAGGCTGTCCATATGGGCACGCTAAGGTCAGAATGCTGCCCCATCTCCTGTGGTGTGCCCCAAGGTTCTACCTTGTCATCTTTAACCTCTATATGGAAACCCTGTGCTCACTCCTAGACAACCACACCATTGCAAAACATCAGTTAGATGATTTTATCTAAGGGTCAAGGACCCACAAGATGTCATTCACCTTTGCTCATACATTGCAGCCATTCAAATGTGGATATATGGGAACAGAAATTTTAACCCAACCAAGACGGAATTTGAAAACTTGAGCTACCCGCCCAAGCAAGAACCCACTCAAAGGTGGCTGGACAAATGCGCTTGGAGGGCTTCAACTCTCACCGCACTCACTCATAAAAATACCTAGGCTTCATTTTGAATAGCAATCTATCCTTCCATAAACCCATCATGAAAAAAGGCTCAAATTGCTTGGTATTAGATATCTCGACTGCAAGATCAACCCTTCCTCCTACATAGGCTTCCAAACACTGGTGCAGGCCCTCGTGATCATGCAAATCGAACTGGATAGCACCCTTCTGGCAGTGCAGTGCTGCCAGCTACTCACCTTGCCCCCTCCAAGTGACCAACCATGCTGTAGTTTGCCTCATGGCAGGGTCTAGCAAATGTTGACCACATCAACCTCACCCAGCACAAATTACATTGGCTTCCCATCCCAGCTAGGGTCTGGTTCAAAACCACGTGCCTTACCTACAAGGTAACTGCCACCAGTAGGCCAGCCTACCAGATTAGCCAAACTAAAAACATTGGGAAGCAAACAGTCATCTTGCAGTAAGACTTTTACCATCCTGGAAACTAGACTGGCTTGCATGAAGAAAATTAGGAAACAGTCCTTCTCATGTTACGCTCTGGTCCTCTGGCATGCCATTCTGGTGGCAATCGAGAGTGCTCCAAGTCCCTTTCAGTTTAGAAAAGAACGGAAGAGGTGGACCTTCTAACACCTTGTTGTATACTAGATTCAGGCTATCGTGTGCAATAATTATTACTGGATAGTAGTTTACTTTATGACTTGTTACATTCTCGCTACTAATGTTTTGCTCTATGCCCTTTACAGCGTTCTGTTGCTCCTGAGTTTTATTGGCGCTATAAAAATAAAATAATAATAATTCTGGGATGTTGTTTGGCATGGTGCTGAGTAACACTTGTGTACAGGCGGGTTATAAATGCCAAATCACATCATATCAGGTGGGGCGCACTGTAGTATGGAATTGTGTTGAGTTGTGCCATGTTACGTTGAAGAGTCTGCTATAGTCCAGAAGATGAGGCTGTTAGGAGAGAAGAGAAAGTAAAGTGAGGGTAAGAAGGTACCTGAGAAGGAATGCAAAGATCTGAGGGGGTTCTGGGGACAGGAGTTTGAGGGGAAGCAGAGTGCAACTGGGTGTAGAGGAGGGGAGGTGGACATGCAGGGGGTTGGAGGGTGAAGGGGAATTGGTGCGGGTGAAGGAGAGAGGTGGGGAAACAAGAAGGCAGATGAAGAGTATGGGATTGATGGGTATTGCAGATAAGCAGGGGAGGGATAGTGGGTGAGGGTGCAAGTTAGTGAAAAGGAAAGGGGGGAGGCTAATGGAAGGAGATGCTGGGTAGTGGGCACATGCAGTATGGGGGTGGGGAGGAACTAGCAAGGTCATGTGCGCTTTCTTGTAAGAGAGGAAGTTAGAGTGGGCTAGAAGAGAATTCCATAGTGTTGGTGCCACAACTGCGAAGGTGACCCCCCCTCTGCCTTCTCTTCCCGCGTTGGTGGGTCTTGATGAGTTGCGCTGAGAATAATGCAAAGATTACTTGAAGCAGTTTAACTCTGGACCTTTTGCATAGACTGTACGGTGAGTGATGATGCATAGGACTCTAAAAGGGACTTGCAGCTGATGAAAAACCAGTGCAGGATGTGTAATGCCAGAGTGAGGTGCTCCCTTGTGCAATAGTGTAAGAGCAATGTGGCAGCAGTGTTTAGGACAGTGTTGGGAAAGATTTTCTTTTTGCAGCTACCCCTCCCTTGGCATAAATGTAACCCCCAACTCTTGTTGCTGTTTTTTGATTCTGGACCTGACTTTTTGCTTTACTTTTCTTACTTAGTTCAACCGTGTTGGGGCACTGGTCAGTCCCGAACGCTCCCTTTATGCAATTTCTTATTGGATAAAAGCTGCACTCCTCATATTAAAGTGAAGTGTGGCTAGGGTACTTTGTATCCCTTTTTCGTTTTCATTTTGTGACATTTTTGTTACTTTCACAATGTGTCTAAGACGGGCTGGTGGCAGTGGATATTTTTCCAGTGTGTTGTTCATTTTTCACACATGCACTTTAGCATTGAACCTCATAATGCCTTTATGAGGTGCAACATACTGCAAAGGGCTGCGCCTCGTGTTATTCGCCCCATTGTTTGGCCTTCTTTCTGCCTTCTCAGGTCAGAAAATACCATATAAGGAAAGCCCTTCACTTTCCCGGGCAAAGCGGCAGAGTTAGCATCTGGATGGATTTGGGGACACTTGGGTCGTCCAGCATCAAGAACCATCTCACTGGAGTTCGGAACCGCTTCTTAGCCGCACCTAATTCAGACTCAGAAAGCGAACCCTGCACCTGCAACCCCTATACACCCTGCAATGAAAACAATTATAGAAGTAAGTTGGCCCAGTGAATCTAGGAACCCCTGGGTTGGTTTCTAATGGAATCAGAGTAAAGGGTACAAGCCTGCATAGCTGTGTCCACCACCCTGCCACATAGGGTTGTACAGGCACAAAGCCCTGACCTTAACTCTTCCTTGCCTGGTCGTGATCAGTCGAGGTCTGGCTCAGGATCCCCCCTGGAATTCCCCTAGAGTGGTGGATTGGGAGAGGACCCCTAATATTTGGTAGGTACCTTTGTTCTTGCATCCTGGGAATATTTTACTCACCTATTGGCTTTGTAAAAAAAGTGTTCCTCCATTTCTAAACAGTCCGGACCCCATACAAAAGTTTCTTCTTGGGACTTGTGACCGTTGAGCGCACTCTTCACACTTACCTTAGCATGGAAGGACATTTGAAGCATTAGGGGCCTTCTTCATAAGGCAGGGTACGTGGTTCCATTGCTTTCTCAATACTTACCCTGCATTTCACTTGTTTCTGAATTACTCACTGGTTTTGCTTGCTTTACCTCAAACAATGTTCCAGTGTTTATTAGTTGAATCATCTCTGTTTCAAAAGTAAAGTGTTGGTGTTATCTGGTGAGAACATACATTGTGAATGTATATATGTGTTTTGTTGTATTTGGGTAGTTTTACTTAACTGTTATTTTCATTGATTAGTGAGTGTAATATTGCATGTTTATACTTTACAATCTAATCTGATTTATCTGAGTGCTCTGTGTGTGTCTCATTGTGCCAATATATCACCCCCACAATTCTTGAAGCTTAAACCTTAATGCTCTAGCACCAACCATGATTGAGTTTGGTTAAATCAAAGTGTCTTTACCCTGTTCACTAAAATAGGGTGGCCCTTAGAACTCTCCCCCAAGGCTGGTCCTGAAGCTCCATCTTAACAGGCATGCTGGAGAGGAGAACGGCCAACGCTGCAGTTACTCTTTGTGGTAAAGTTAGGAAAGGGAAGGTGTGCTGCAGGAATTTCAGGTGGTAGAATGCTCAGTTTACCTGTTGGATGAGAGAGAGCTCCACCTCCACGGCCGAGGTTATTTATTTTTAAATGTTTTTATTGGCATTTATGT
The DNA here is from genome assembly GCF_040938575.1 of Ambystoma mexicanum. Lineage (NCBI taxonomy): Eukaryota > Metazoa > Chordata > Amphibia > Caudata > Ambystomatidae > Ambystoma > Ambystoma mexicanum. The sequence goes on from NC_090932.1 coordinate 1,306,443,416, forward strand.
ATATATGTGCATTAAACCATCATGAGCATGGTGAGGATTGAATCACCTAGTACATAACATATATGCAATTTAAAGCATTGGTAAGATTAAACAACTAACAAACAACAATAGTAACACTAACTGTCTGTATGTCCTCTGAGTTGTTGGGCTCCTCGCTTCCTATTCGAACCCTCGTCTCGGGTCTGATGCGGTCTGGCTGATCTTGGTGGGGCGTGATGTGGGGGGGAGTGTGAGTTTGATATTGCAGTTTCTCACTTGAACTTACATAGAGGTTCAGGGGGTAGATTCAAGGGGATTTGTGGCTCGTTGAAAAAATCAGGTCTCTCAGAAGGGTCTTCCAGGCCTCCAGTGCGGTGCTCGAGTCTTCTCCGCCTCGGCTATTCCCTTCCTCCCACGCTCTGGTTTCGGCTGCCGTCCATCTTAACATCTCCTTAATCCAGGGTTCATACCTGGGGCCAGTCGGGGATTTCCAGGCCATGGCAATTGTTCTCTTCGTGAGCACACATGCAATGTCCATAAACTTCACCGAGTGTTTGATTTTACTCAGCCTCGGATGGGTGCCCAGGAGGCATTCCTTAGGTGTCCATTCGTATATCTCCAGCCCGGCCCTCCTGCAGGTCTGTTCAGCGGCGGACCAAAGTTTCTGTGCTTTAGGACAGGTCCAGAACATGTGGATCATGTTGGCATGATCGGAAGTGCACCATGGGCAGGTCGGGGCAACCTTGTCGGAGAATGTGGCTATCCTGTGTGGGGTCATGTAGGTCCTATAGAGGATATTGAGCTGAATTAGCCTGAACCTCGCATTCCGGGATATCTTCTTCGGGTATGATAGGGCCCTCGACCATTCTCCCTCTGTGATTTCAGTCCCTAAATCGGACTCCCATCTCTCTTTCAGACGTGCACTTCTTGGGTTGGACCTGTCATTTATTTGGATGTATAACCTCGACGTCGGTTTCCAGCCGTCACTGACACCATACATCTCCTGCACGAGGGGGTGTGTGTTCGGCTCCTCGGGCCATACATTCCATTTCTCTTTGGCAACATGTCTCACCTTCTGGTACCATAAGAATTGTCCTAGGGCGAGTCCGTCTATCTGTCGCAGCGATTCAAATTCCCTAAACAGCCCTTCGGTAAACATGTCTCCCCATGAGTAGAGGCCAAAGTGCTCCCATCTCCTCATTGCCGATAAGTCGCTGGGGGTTTTGCATATGTCTGCCAGCATGGGAATCTCAGGTGCGTATGAGTGCCGTAGCCCAAGCATAGAGGTGACTTTTGTCTATACCTGTCGCCCCAACCGTGCTATCATGGGTGGGTCAGAGGGCCCAACTTGCTTGTTCCATATTAGTTCCTTAGGGTGCATGGGTGAGGTTAGTCGGCGCAGGAGATTCGTCTCTGCTGAAGGGTCATCACATAACCATTTTGCGATATGGGTCAGTTGTGCCGCCAGGTAATACCTCTGGAAGTCGGGCAGCTGGACGCCACCCTCGGCGTAGGGAAGTGTGAGGATGCTCAGCATGAGCTTGTGCCTGGCTCGACCCCAAACAAAGTCCCTGAGCAGGGATTCCAGCTTCTTGAAGAAGGGTGGTGGAATATAGTATGTTATGTTAGTGAAATAGTAGACAAATCTAGGCAATATTATCATTTTGGATATTGCTACTCTACCCATCATAGAAAGCGGCAATTTCGACCAGAATTTGATGGATCTGCGTACTCCGGACATGGCCACCTCCGTGTTGCATTCGTGGGTGGAGACCGGCGTGTGCTTGATGGTGAGGCCCAGGTAGCAAAACGCCTCCACTTGCCATTGGATGCCGATCTCAGGGAGTTCGTCTGTGTTCCTGCCTCTGAGTCCAGCCAAAGGGAAGGAACATGATTTCTGGCGGCTGAATTTTATCCCAGAGAATTTCGCAAAATTGTCTACGATATCCAGGGCTGTAGGGGTGTTTCTTTGGGGGTCCCGTAGATACAAGAGGACATCATCGGCATATAGGGAGATGATATTGTCCGTTCCGCCCAGGCTGATACCTGCATCGAAAAGCTGTTTCCTGAAGTAGATTGCCACCGGTTCCAGACCCAGGATGTACAGCATTGGGGAGAGGGGGCATCCCTGCCTGGTTCCCCTTTGGATGGCCCAAGCCTCCGATATCCTGCCCCCAGTCTTCACTCTCGCAACTGGGTTGTTGTAGAGCACCTCGATCCATCGAACAAATTGTTCGCCAAGTCCAAATTCCCTCAGGGTCTCGATCAGCCACTCCCAGAAAATCGAATCGAAAGCCTTGATGGCATCTAGCGACAGTACAGCCAGGTCTTCGGTGGATTCGGCCGTCTGTGCTATTACATGCTGGAGTCTTCTCAAGTTGGCCGTGGTGTTGCGTCCTGGGACGAAGCCAGTTTGGTCTTCATGTACCAGGGTTCCTATTACTCTCAAAAGCCTTTTTGCCAGTATGGTCGTTAGTATTTTGCTGTCGTAATTCAGGAGCGCTAGTGGGCGGTATGAGTCACAGTTTTCGGGTGGATTGCCAGGCTTAAGCATTGGGACTATAAGGGTCTCTCTCATGCTACTCGGTAATATTCCAGTTTCATATGCCTCCGCATAAACTTCTTGCAGTATGGGGGATAAGATCTCCTCATACGCCTTGTAGAACTCTGGGGTAAGGCCATCTGTTCCAGGGGTTTTGCTCGTGGAGAGGGATCTGATCGCCTCGGATATGTCCTCGGATGTGATGGGCTCTCCCAGCATGTTTCTCTGCTCCTGGTTCCATTTGGGTAGACCGACTTCCGCCAAGGTGTCTTTTATGTCTGCCTCAGGTATTCGGTTGGTGTGGGCGTATAAATCGGCATAGTAGTCAGAAAGTGTTGTTTATTGCTTGCTGTGTCCTGTGGGCTGTGCCCTTGCTGTCCTTAAAGGAGAGTTCCGGGACTTTTTTTTTATTGTCCCTACGGTTCGGCCATGTGTTTTTAAGCATAACTCGGTAGATCGTAGAAAACTTTCCTATGGACCTTACCCGACTTTTAGTCCATTAACGCACTCGAAATCAGCCGCCATTTTATGATAATCCTATCACTTGCCGCATCGCCCTGGCTCACCTGCTTTTGCGGCACTAAATCAAATCCCCCGCCCCTGAGCCTGACATCAGCAGACGCGTACCGCCCATTTCCCAACGCCAAAGCACGTTTCGTGTCAACAATCGCTGCGCCTCAGCTAATGAAGTGTCGCCATGGAAATGGCAGGACGCCTCTTTCCTCAATAAGTATAAACACACCGTTTCACAACACACAGCAGCAGATTTTCGAATCCATTCCTCTCTCTGTGTTACTTTGAGTATTCTGTGACTCGTTTCTGTGCTCTGGTCAGCTACCTTCGCCGCTTCTAGGCCTTGTGAACACCTGTACCATCTCTGTAAATTATTTTACTTTCTTTACCACACAATGGCTACAATAATGCCGTATATGTACGAGCCCGAGTACACCGAGGAAGAACTACTGGAAAGGCAAGCACGCGAAAACGATGGGGATTCGGACGGCAGTTGGGAGGACCAGTCAACGGATGAAGAGCCTGGACCATGTCGCATGGACGGCGTCTCCACCTGGTGCACGTGCAATCGGTGCGAGCTAATGCCAACTGAGGAGGAGAACTGCTGCTGCCGTGAAAATTCCGGGTGCTTGGCCTACATTTCGGAAGGCGAGCCAAGTCCGCAATGCATCACCGAGCTGCCAGAGTTCAGGGAAGCCTGCCTCTCACGGACCGTGTTGAGGATGATGATGGTGCTTATGCACGAACTTTGCGGCACTGTTCGTCCGCGTAATCCGAGTAACGAGTAAGTATACTCTGGTTGTGATGTCAGTGATGCCACTACTATTTCATGGTCGTCTCCCACATATAAAACTACATCTACATATCATTCGAATGCATGTAAATTGGTTCCATGTTGTGCATTTTCTAGATAGAATTTTTTTCAAAGCAGAATGACATTTTTTACCTGAATCGACAGTGATAAGAAAGTTGTCATTTTAATACAGTTTGCATCTTTCATTTTCACAGGTGGTACAGGCTGGTGGCCTATCGTTGCTTCACTTGGTGGCTTCACGGGAGGCTCGGACACCGCGTTCGGAGAGTTATACCTGCCTGTGCGGTACTTGCCATTAGACAACATTTCCCCAGCGACAGTGGACATTACCGCGGATTTTCCCGGGATGTGCTGCAACCGCAACTTTACAATGTGTAATGTTTATTATTTATGTTCAATTGAAATTAAGATCTAAAATAAAACACAACATATATTTTAACAATGGTTGTTTTGATTTTTTAAATGAATCTAGTGTGTCTCCATTGAATAGTCTTCCTGTGCCTTGTCTTGTCACACCACATGTCTCCGGCCAGCATCCTCCCTCACGCTGGCCGCCCACCTTCAATCCACATAACCGTTGAACCCATATGCAGCAGACATACATATGTTATTTTGCGGGTTGGCATCAAGCCTAGGCATCCAGGGTCTCCAGGGTGAACTGCACCCATATATTCTCCTGGGACGGTGAGGTATTTATAAACTCACCCCTCTGCCTTCCATGTACTATCAAAGGCAGTTCGCACCGGGGTACTTGTGCTGGCAAGTGGAGCTGTCAGGGAGCGATAAAGGCCAAGAGGTGCCAAAGACCATGTACACTTGAAAGTGGTCTATAGCGCATGGGTTGTTGTTCCCATGTCTACCTCCAGACCCCGTGTCTCCTGCCAAGCATCCCCCTCACGCTGGACGGCCCCCTGCAATCCACATAAGTGTGTCTCCATTCACGAGTCTTCCTGTGTCTTGTCTGCACGACCACCGCCCCAATCCACCCCCCGCCCTATCAAAGGCAGTTCGCACCGGGGTGCTTGTGCTGGCAAGTGGAGCTGTCAGGGAGCGATAAAGGCCAAGAGGTGCCAAAGACCATGTACACTTCAAAGTGGTCTATAGCGCATGGGTTGTTGTTCCCATGTCTACCTCCAGACCCCGTGTCTCCTGCCAAGCATCCCCCTCACGCTGGACGGCCCCCTGCAATCCACATAAGTGTGTCTCCATTCATGAGTCTTCCTGTGTCTTGTCTGCACGACCACCGCCCCAATCCACCCCCCGCCCTATCAAAGGCAGTTCGCACCGGGGTACTTGTGCTGGCAAGTGGAGCTGTCAGGGAGCGATAAAGGCCAAGAGGTGCCAAAGACCATGTACACTTCAAAGTGGTCTATAGCGCATGGGTTGTTGTTCCCATGTCTACCTCCAGACCCCGTGTCTCCTGCCAAGCATCCCCCTCACGCTGGACGGCCCCCTGCAATCCACATAAGTGTGTCTCCATTCACGAGTCTTCCTGTGTCTTGTCTGCATGACCACCGCCCCAATCCACCCCCCGCCCTATCAAAGGCAGTTCGCACCGGGGTACTTGTGCTGGCAAGTGGAGCTGTCAGGGAGCGATAAAGGCCAAGAGGTGCCAAAGACCATGTACACTTCAAAGTGGTCTATAGCGCATGGGTTGTTGTTCCCATGTCTACCTCCAGACCCCGTGTCTCCTGCCAAGCATCCCCCCTCACGCTGGACGTGATTCATACACGTCATTCATTCACAAACACACCCCTGTTTCGAATTCTTTATAACCCACTTCATATTTATAATGAGAACTTCTTTGCACTTTGCTAGTCAACCCGTGAAGGTGCTGGTTATCTGCTCTTCGTCTCTGTGAACTTCCGTGACCACTTCGAGGAAACTCGTCAGTTTGCAACCTGTGAACTGCTCCCTGTTCTTCGACAAGAAACTACTCTGATCCCTGCATCTAACTGTTTGCTCGTCAAGGTAAGGCCATGTACCATACTCATTTTGCGTCCAATTTCTTTTCGTTCAAGACAGTACATGCAAGGAACTAGTCATATGTTCTGAGTTTAGTCAAATTATTTTTCTATTTTTTTAAAGTTATTCAAATACTTATCCGCATGTGAATAACGTGTATAGTTCCAAGAACCAAAACATACCTTGCATTGAACCTTTTATGTGTCATTTAATTTTTTAACACATTGGTATTCATAGAGAATTGTTGATCTTTACTTTTCAGAACTTTCTACAATGCCTGCCTGTTCCATTGGCGGTTGCCCTTCGAAGACCCATAATAAATCTGAAGGTACTATAATGCATGTTTTCCCTAAGACAATAGATCAGATAAGAGAATGGGTCCGATATTGCGGATATCCACCCTCTGAGCTTGAAAGTAGAGTCCTAGAAGTCTTTGCGGACAAGAGGGGTGATCGATACCGCATCTGCAGCAGGCACTTTACCTCTGACATGTACTCCACATCATTGCTAATAAAGAAGAACACACCGCGAGCGAGGCGAAAATTGCTCTCCACCGCTATTCCCACTCTATTCGTCCACATCCCTCCACTGGTGAGTCAAGTTTACGTATTTATCTCTCGGCCTTGCGGTAGTGTGTAGCATTAGCTAACAATAATTTCCCCATTTATGTATCCACTCAATATGAAGGCGGAAGATTCTCCATCCGTGTCGTTATTGCAGTCATCAGCCACTTCAAGCGCCTATCGGGTAATCTTACTTAGCTATTCTGCCATTGACTTGTTTTAGGCATGTAAATCAACAGTTTTAATTTATCGTGTAATTATTTTACCTAATGGTACACCCTTGTACTCGTCCTCTAGTCTTTGTTTTGAGTTATAATTATTGTTATCCAAAATAATTCAAGTACTGTCTTTCAGGGAGATGCTGAGGAGTCCAACGTATTGACGACTACCGTTGATGTCACTCAGATGCTCGAGGTACGTTTCAGGACAGTTCCATCGATGGAGATCATCAGATCTTGCATTCTTGTAGCGTGATTGTTACACACAATGTTTCTTTCGTTTTTAGCCATTGATATGTCCTTCTGTCGTCGCCCTCGTATGTGTCTTCTTTTTTCAATATTGTGTTCATTACTAATGAAAGTCCTATGTTTCAGGGAGTCGATGGAGCATTAGTCCAAGAAGAAGGGGGAGCGTGCAGTTACGGGTCGGCGCAACAGCTTGCAGAAGTGTGCACCGCAGTTACATCGTCCCTTGATGTTCTTATGCATTTCGAGGTATGGATACTGACAGCTCGATCAAGCGAGATCATATGACGTGATTACATCCGCTATACTTCCTTCTTTATTAACGCAAGTACTATGTTTCAGGGAGATGACGGAGCTTCTTCTACAAGAACATCACCCCTAGTAGTTGATGCAGATTTCTGGGTGGTGACACTTCCAACGATCGAGCAAATCGAATCATATTTAGATATCCATTATTTATTTTAGACAACTGATCATTTGTGCAGGTCTATTTAGATGAGCCGTTGACGCCTGCACAAACTTTATGTTCTTTTTATCAAAATAGAAAACCATACTAATGCAATTACTGTGTTTCAGGGAGTCACTGAAGCATCATCTTCAATAATATCATCAATGGAAGTCTATGAGGAGCCCAAGGTATGGATCTTGACAGTTCCATCTAACTAGATCAACAATGCGTGAATAATTGTCGTTTGAATGTTCTACACAAAGCGTTCATTCGTGTTTTGCTATTGAGATGTACGTGGGTATTGGTCCCCAAGTACATTTTGTGTTTTCGATATTATTATACATACTAATGAAAGTTCTATGTTTCAGGGAGTCGATGGAGCGTCAGTGCGTGATGGATGTGCTTATCAGGAAAACATAGTCGTTGCAGCGCAAGAGGAAGTGGAGACATATACACACGAGTCGGAGCAACAGCGTCCTGATGTTGAAGTTCGACGCAAGAAAGTTTCAAAGAAAAGAAAGCAAAAGAAGGTTAGTGTCCTGGTCACTATATTATGTTGTTTTTCACTGTTAATAGTTCAATACTGTAAGTTGTGTTTAAACTGAACACCCCTTTTCCAATCTGTCCTCTAGTTGCGAGTGGGTGTACGAACTAGATCTACACAGACAGTGAAGCGAACGAGAGATGTTGCTTGTCAAACCTTTTGGCAGGGACTTGAGACTGGAGAAGCATCGTGCCAATGGGAAGAATATGAAGTGATTGACAACGGAGCTATACCACCACCAGCCATTGATAGTGAATGTCCTCCTGGTAGTTCGGATGCAGTCGGAGATCAATTCACAGAATCCACACCCGCAAAAACTAAGACCGCGAGAAAGTTGAAGAAATTGTTTTATTCACCCATCGCCGGAGAAGGAACATATGTTGCAATGGAAGAGAATGAAGTAGGCGACAATGAAACACCATCAATATCACTGAACATAGCGGAAGACGATATCAGAGATTCTACCTTTCATGTGAGTGACATGTCCTCAACGTTACAGGCCGAACCAGCTGGGATGCAGAGTGACAGTATAAGGAAAGAGGCCAAATTCATTGTATTCGATAGTTGTTTGATTGATATTATTATTCGGATTAAATGTGGGCATTTGGTTGGTGGGGAAGTATGTGGGGAGCCATTGATTAATGTGACTCGTGCAATTCGAGGCACTAACCTTAAAATACATGCCACCTGTACAAAATATCATCCTTTCACATGGTCTGCACAACCTATGCTGGGACAACTGCCAGCAGGCAATCTACTTTGTGCAGCGGCTGCACTTTTTAGTGGTTCAAGTTTTAAAAAATTAGAGTCTTTCTTTCAGTTTGTGGGAATCCATTTCATTGCGAAAACTCAGTTCTACAAATACCAAACCGATTATCTATTTCCAGCCATTAGCGAAGCTTGGAGAATGGAAAAAATGTCTATTGATAGTACATTCGCGGGCAAACGGTTCAGGCTAGCCGGTGATGGACAGTGCGACAGCCCAGGATTTTCAGCCAAGTACTGCACCTACCACTTTCAGGACATGGAAAGTAAGAAAATTGTGAGTTCGGTGGTCGTGCAGGTGTCACAAAGTACATCCTCAGTGGCCATGGAGAAAGTTGGCTTTGTAGCATCATTGCAAGAACTACAATCGCGGGGAATGGTGATCGACCTGATAGCCACGGACAGACACGTTTCAATTGCCAAGACAATGAGAGAACAGTACAAAAATATAAATCACCAATTTGACGTTTGGCATCTTGCAAAATCAATCAATAAAAAATTGTCGGCTGCAGGTAAAAAAAAAGAATTGCAAGGTATTTCACAGTGGTCCAAGTCAATCAGCAACCATCTTTGGTGGAGCTCAAAAACATGTGGAGGGTTGTTGGAAATTCTACTGGAAAAATGGCGGTCAGTAATGCCACACTGTACAAACGTTCACCGATGGAACACGAACCAACATTTCCACAATTGTGAACATGGCCATCTGTCCACAGAGGAGGCACGGAAGAAGAAGTGGTTGATTCCTTCATCACCCACTCACAAAGCCATTGAAAAGATTGTATTTGATAAAACTATAAAAAGCTTTGAGGGGACTCACGGAATTCTGCCACACAGGAGATTTGGAGGTGTTCCACAATATGTGCCTCAAGTACAGGCCAAAACGATTGCATTTTGGCATGGAGGGCATGATAAATCGGACTCTTTTAGCGGTCTTGGCACATAACCATAATGTTGGCCGTCAACAAAGTAGGACGACCGGAACTTTAGGGACGCTTCGCTACAATAAGGCCTTCACTAAAAGAAGTAAACAATGGGTGATCAAACCAGTGTTTGAGGATATGCAATATGAGTTTATTGAGAAACTTATTGTTGACGTCCTAGATAGGCACATAAATGGAGTTGTGAACGAACCTGTGCAGGGGACAACTGCATTGCCACCCAACATTGCATCTGTTCCATGTCCACCTAAAGAAGAACTCATTGAGAAATACACATCACGGTTTAAATTATTGTAATTTCATTGTCTGTTCTCTCAAGTCTCCTCATGTCGCAGGCCCATTGAATATGTGTATCTATCCAACCTTGTTCATTTGCGCATTAAATTAAACCAAACAGTAATATAAATCATTTTTCAAAAAATATAGAATGTCTCCGTATTTATGGTTCTGTGTGGCTGCAAAGCACGCAGACAAAATGCAAAGATGGAGTGTAAATTTCAAGTCCTGTGAGAATGCCTTACACTCAATGTAGCTAACTAGGAATATGTGCTCGTTCAAAGTGAAGGTCAGCTGCTTTGATTTTTTCTCGGGTGCCAGAATGGCACACGACTCAGTATAAGGTTCTATTGTATTTTCACCTTGACAGGCCGGGACCACGTAAGAAACGATAATGAATATAATTTCAGAAACGAAAGCCATTTCATGTTCGTTCATTAGAAGAAATAACGTCGGCATAGAAGGAGTGGTATTTCGGGGCTGCCCTACGCACAGACGCAATGGAAAATGCAAATATAATGTAAGTAACTCTTTAGATGAGTTTATACCGCAATTTAATTACTATACAGTTGCTTTAAAGACGGGTTAAGTTGTACTTGTTCGTTCTATGTGGCATGTTGTTTTGTACCGCGCACTATCTTGGGGAGAACCGTCTACTTTTACGGAAGCACCTCAAAACCTTTGCTTCTGCTTTCTCTCTCCCTCTCCCCTGCAACAACTGGTCCACTGTCTGCGATCTCGGTCCTGGGCCCTTCCACTCTCCACCTGCACTCCCTGTCAACCCCTGCACTGAGGGACTGTCTCAGTATCCTACAGCCCCCCCTTGACGTTTAAAACCCAGTTGCACTGTCCTAGCTATGAAATAATTTACCGACCGAATATATAAAATGAATAATTTTAATAAAGATCTGATGGTGAGACTAATTTCATTGTTTATGTTTTTCAAACAGGTACATCATGCATTACTGCATGTGTCACGAGTACCAGACACCGGCGGACGACTTCTTTAACCGCCAGTTGCTTCTCCGCGTGAACAACGTTACCACCCTGACCATTTTATGGGACGATCGCCAAGTACAAGTATGCCCTTACGCGGTACTAACGGCTAGATGCAACATACAGACCGTTGTGGTGGCCTAGTGCCTCGTTGTTGGAACAGCCATGCGATTATCAGTGCGACCGAAGAGCTTATTTTATCGTAAACCAACACCCTGTTTACTGCACAAGAACATCGCTTGCCTCAAGACGAACTATTTTGGATCGAGAGCAAATAAAAATGAAAATCGCTGAATATTCTATAAACATTTGATGTCCAATAAATGTACTTTGCCAAATGTACAATCTTGCAGTTTGCTTTTAAACCACAGTTTGATATTCCGAATTGTGGCGCTGTATTGTGAGATGATCTAAGACCCTGTGTACAGCAAAGGAACATCGCGTGCCTCAAAACGAACTATTTTGGATCGAGAGCAAATAAAAAAGAAAATCGCTGAATATTCTCTAAACATTTGATGTCAAATAAATGTACTTTACCAAATTTACAATCTTGCGGTTTGATTTAAAAGTACAGTTTCATATTGCGAATTGTGGCGCGCTGTGTTGTGTGAGCTGATCTGTGTTGATTTCCGGGTTCTGTGTGGAGTCGCGTAGAAGACGCCTGGGCGCGTTTGCCTACGCAGCACAGTCACGTCACGGATAGAGGCGGGGAATATGAATGTTTTGATAAAGTCTGTTTCAGGGGCGGGGGATTTGATTTAGTGCCGCAAAAGCAGGTGAGCCTGGGCGATGCGGCAAGTGATAGGATTATCATAAAATGGCGGCTGATTTCGAGTGCGTTAATGGACGAAAAGTCGGGTAAGGTCCATGGGAAAGTTTTCTACGATCTACCGAGTTATGCTTAAAAACACATGGCCGAACCGTAGGGACAATAAAAAAAAAGTCCCGGAACTCTCCTTTAATCAGATTTAGTGCCATCCTCTGGTGTTCTTTCCCGCATATCCAGGCTAGTATCCTACCTGGTTTGTCCGCTTCTTTGTGTGCCTTCGCAGTTCGTGCGGAGAAGTCGAACTTCGAGAGCCTCTCCCATGCAATTTTACAGTCTTCTCTGATCTCCTTCAGCCTGGTTTACCTCTCAATCGTTGGGGGGAGATTGTTTTCGAGGTGCTTGATCTTTTCCTCCTCAGACTCTAGTTCCTGTCTCAATTGCCTCCTGATCCCACCTGCCTCGGCGATTACCTCTCCCCTCGTTGCCACCTTCATGGCTTCCCAAAATGTACTCCATTTGTCGACTGAGCCCTTATTAAACTCTATGTATTCCTCAAGCTTCTCAGCTAGGGTTTCTTTGAATGTGGGATCGGTCAAGGCCTCTGTTGGCATGCGCCACATCGGGATAGGAGGTCTAGGGCCTCTCAGGCAGAGTTGCAGTATTAGTGGGGAGTGATCCGATATTGATCTACCCAGGTAGTTCGCAGATTCAACCTGTGGGGTTAGCTCATTGTCTATGAAGAAATAGTCTATCCTGGTGTAGATGTTGTGGGGGGCCGAGTAAAATGAGTAGGATCTGTCGACTGGGTGCAGGTCCCGCCAGATGTCGGTCATGTGTAAATCCTCCACAGCTCTGCGGAGGGCTTGGGAGGAAAGGTTGTTGGGTGTGCGTGGTGTGGTACACCTGTCCAATTCAGCGTTCATGACACAATTGAAATCTCCTCCCCATACTAGAGTGTGGTCTCTATGGAGCATAATTTTGGCGCATAGCTTCTTGAGGTGGGACGGTATACCGTATTGGGAGAAATATGAGTTCACTATGCATAGCCGAGTGTTCTCCAGCGTACCCCACATTATCAGGTATCTTCCTTCGTTGTCTTTTTCTACACCCAGTTGATGAAATGGGGTGTCCGGGCTTACCCACGTGTACACCCCTCGTGCATATCTCGAATGGGATGAGCCATTCCCCTGGCCGCCCCAGTATTTCGTCAATTTATCCGCCGAGTCTGTGGAGAGGTGCGTTTCCCGCAGTAGGGCGAATGATATCTTCTTCCTCTTTAGGTAGGATTGTATCCGGTTTCTTCGGAGGTAGGATCCCATCCCTCTGACATTCCACGTGATCACCTTGGGCTTTGATGCCATTGTATGTTTACATCAGTTATCGACAGGGATGCCACCTCTTTATTGCGGCTTGATCGTATGTTGTCGCAAGCCATGACCCGTTCAGACTGTGAGGGGCAATCTGTTTCGATATTTAATTCTGGGTTAGTTTCGGTACAGTTAAGAGTTCTCAGAGGTAGGAGATTTAAAACAATAACAACTTGAAAGAAACAATTATAACTGGTGCACCCAGCTCCTGTCACAACGGTGCAGTGCTCAGGTGCTCTCGCGCTGCCTATCCCCGTCCGGGTGTCTAGCGCAAGTAGGTATGCGCTGGCAACTGGCCTGCACTGGTCCCTCGCGGGAACGTGGTCTGTGTCCATGCATGGGAGACCCGGTGGGCCACGCAGTCGTTTAGCATTCTCTTTTTGTAGTTTTGCTTCAGATAGATCTGGGCTCTTTTACCGTTTCAGGTACATTGAGGAGGGCGTGGGTGCCCTAGTCAGGGTATCCGTGTGCCATCCCTGGCTGTCTTCATTATGTTTTCCGTGGGAAGAGTCGGTGGGGACCTCGGCCAGGTTGTTATGTTCCATCCACATAGTGGCCGCCGCTGGTGTCTCCAGAAATACTGCCCTTCCCTTATAAATCACTTTCAGTCTAGAGGGGTAAAGTAGCATATATTTCAGATTTAGTTTCCTCAGTCTAGCCTTGATTGGGACGAAGGAGTTCCTAGCTTTCTGAACCGACTGAGTGTAATCGGGGTATATAGTGATTTTAGAGTTGCCCCGCTCTATTTCTCCACCTTCTCTTGAGAATTTCAGGATTACCTCCCGGTCCCGGAAGTTGAGGACCTTCGCAATGATGGGGCGAGGGTAGGAGCCTGGGGGGGGTTTCTTCTGGAACGACCTGTGAGCCCTCTCTATGGCGAAGCCCTGGGAGAGGTTCGCCACCCCGATCTCCTGTTGTATTAAGGATTCCACAAAGGCCGTCGGGTCCATAGTCGGTGTCCAGACATTTGGTCGACCTAAAACTGGTCGAATGACATTTGGTCGACGCAATTTGGTCGAAAACCAAATGGTCGAAATTTTTTTTTAAATTATATATTTATTTTTTGGGTTTTCGTTTTTTACAAAAATGGGTTTTTAGAAAAAAAAAAAAAACATTTTTCTGGTCGACCAATTTTTTCCGACCAAATGTCTGGTAACCTCCATAGTCTCTGTCCCCTCTGGTACACCCAATATCCTAATGTTATTGCGCCTAGCGCGACCTTCCGCCTCTTCAGACCTAGCTTCCAGGAGGGACACCTTGTTTTTGAGGACTGCAACCTCCAACTTTAGGGCCGTCGTGTCAACAGACCTGTCCTTCTGGGAAGATTCAATAGCGGTGACACGTTCCGTCAAGTTGCGGGCATCCTGTCTTATTAGTTGAATATCGGCTTTGACTTCGCCTATCTTCGATTCTATGGATGATCTTAGGGCTGCGATCGCATCCAATACCTGGTTGTGTCTGGTGTCTTCCTCAGAGCTGTCTCGCGTTGCTGAGCCTATCAGTGTGGTCTGGGAGGCGGGCTGAGACTTAGATGTGACAAAAGGGTCCATGGTAGCATTTTTGGCCTTATTTCTTGCGGCCGCCATAGTGGAGTATCTTGGCCTTAGTGGGTGACGCAAGGGGTCCGATGACCTCTCGCAGGGTGGGTAAGCGTGCACCTTTTCACAGCTCTCCACTGCGTATCATTTAAGTATGTTGTGCCGCCAGTCTTAGTGCACCCCCTGTGTCGAGTGTGCAGGAGCTGTAGCTGTCCCGTGGTGAGGGCACACGGGTCGTTGCGGCCCGAGTCTTAGGTGGGGTAATGGTGGAAGAGTCGATGCTGGTTGCTGCGGGGCAGGTGGGTTGAAAGGGGCACCCCAGTGTGGCCTGTGAATGTTAGTTGGGGGAGGCGGCTAGGCCCTGCAGTCCGGCTAATGGGCTACTGGGCTAAGGCCCACAAAGTGAATGGGGTCGGCCTTCAGGCGGAGCGAGCGGCTCCCGCAGCAAATCCGGTATGCGCTCCGGAGAAGGATCAGCTGGGGCAGCTATCAATGAGCGTGTAGGGTGATGGGGTCAGGAGGGGCCTGCGATTCACTCACTCCAGGCGAGGTGTCCTCCAGTCGATCCCGCGTAGAGGACCACAGGTCGCGGTGAAGAAGTCCACTTGAGTAGGCGGCCGTGCTCCCTGGCTGGTGGAGATTGAGTCGGATGTGCCTCAGGCCGGGGCTTCAGCAAGTGAACCCCATGGTCTGTGGAGCCGGCAGTGTCCGCTCCGCACCAGTAGTGCAAGTTGCACGCCCGTACTGTCCGGCACGGGAGCACTGACTCTGGGCGCGAGGCGGGAGCTTCCGCGATGTTGTCCTTCGGTCCCAGCAGAAGTTTTGTTGGACCTCGCGAGTCCGCTCCGAGGAACGGCGTGGACTCCTGGGTGGCGGCGGTCAGCAGGAGGAGCGCATGATCAGCCGGGCGGAGGTGCTGTTGGATCCCGACCTCTCTGATCGCTCCGGAGTCATCGGCGCAGTGCGGCCACCATCTTGGGAGCTTCCCTTGGGTGGCAGGGGGAGCCGGGCCGGATCGACTCAGCAAGTGCCCGGTCTCCGATTTTTGTCGGAAAAAGGTGCGACACACAGATAATCGCTTTATGTGTAACTGCACCATAGAGTGGGTGGTGCAGCTACGCTCGTAACGCCCGAAAAACAGGATCTGACTGCGCGGCCCGGCCGGAGCTCAAGGAAGCGCTGTCCTCACTCCATGCGCGTCAGGCCACGCCCCCCTCCACGGCCGAGGTTATTAATTGTTTTGGGTGATGGACTGGTACCTTGACAATAACAAACTCGAATTAATTACATTATTTGTATACATCTGTGTTTGGTTGATGAGCTACCCTTCCGACATCAAAACAAGCGATAAGATAATGATCAGAGCACGAGCATAAATGGCGGCAATGAGGGGTTTTGACAAAATACACGGGAGGTTTACTCACCACCCCCCCCCGAGTAATGAAAATAGTACCTACTGTCCTCTAAAGTTTGGAAACAGGCACATTTGTTTGGCATGAATGGCTGAACATGTTTGACGATAGCTTATGGAGAATCACTCCGGGGTTGCCGAATTCGGTGACAATACAGTGGCCTAACCTCGTTGGAAAGGCTATTACACTTATGAATATCCCTCTGGTTAAAAATTTGGGTGACTGAGCAGAATTTTATCTGGAATTTATTTTAAAGAAATAATGATGGAAAGTCCAGATAATCATTTGACTTGGAAGGTTGAGCGAATTCATAGGTTATATGTGAAGAAATGATATGATCTGGGAAGTGTCCTGAGGGATATAAAGAATTAAGAAGAGACCAGCTGAGAAAGTAAAAAACGATGTAGCAATGTCTGCCTATCAGGGAAGGATCCAGGCATATCTGACCAGCTTCTCTTCTAAGAAGGATATATGAATATACCTCACATTTAGGGCAAATTCTTTAGGGACACTCGAGTTGTTGGGCCCACAGAATAACAAAAGAGCTAACTATACAAGGAGAATTGCAAGAGAGTACCTGAATTCTTAAAACATCTTTATATACATGGCTCTGGCATGAAACAGTGAGCTTTTGGGTGTTGTGTATGAACCGATGATTGTCCATACTGGAGAATTTTGGGAAAGAGGAATGCTGGGGATTCAAATCTCTATAGTTTTAGTGGTCACTCAATTTTGGGATATTATTTGGGACTGTTTGGGTAAAGGTGCAAAGGCAATTTAATGAGATAATGTAATTGTGGTCTCTTGTTTAGTTTCACCTTCTTTGTCCTTGTCCTGGGTTTATTTTATATTTCCCTTTTTGGTTTTGGCAAATGTTTGTGGTGCAAGCCACACATTTCCCAAAACCATTCTTACAAAACAGAGAGCGAAGGGAATGAGGTTCTATACTGAGAATATCTGGTTGGCATAGCAAACCAGTAATGCCATGGAATTAAATGACTAACTTGTTACATTTTCTATTTCCAAACTCTTGCGCGCTACCCAATGAGGAGCTCCATAACAAGATGTGCTCCAATCCACAGCTTTGCAAGAAGCAAGTTGGCCAGTCTTTAAATTTCCAGATGCGCAGTGATTTGCCTTCTTGGCTATTTTGGGCTACTTCACATACAACTGGGCCATTTCTGGGCTTCTTTTGGCGCCAATCTTTTTTGTGTGAGTTTTTTCTTACAGATGCAGTGGCGGGCTGTCAGGGGAGAGGGGTGGCACTCCTACACCAGAGCTGCAAGCACTGCTCCCAGTCCTCTGTACCCCGAGGCACAGCCCTCTACCCAACTACACCTCACTGTTCTTGTCTGGTGTCTCCCTGCCTGGGTATCTCTTCAGCATGGAGCAAAGGCTGTGAGAGAAACTTTTTTCCTATTTCCTATTTCCTAACTACCCTACCCCCACTCTCTCTAACAAAAAGCCCACCCACACCCACCCATTCCCCAATCTCTCTACCCCCACCCGTCCACACTACACCCACTCTCTCTCTATCCCCACCCATCCACCCTACCCCCACTCTCTCTACACCCACCCTACACCCACATTCTCTACCAACACCCACCCGCCCTAGCCCCACATTCTCTACCCCCACCCACCTTACAGCCACTCTCTCTACCCCTGCCCACCTACCCTACCCCCATACTCTCTACCCATACCCACCCAACCCCCACTCTCTCTACCTCAACCACCCACCCAACCTCTACTCTCTCTACACCACCCACACAATCACCAATCACTCTCTGTAATATCACCGACCTAATCCCCAAGCCACTGTAGAAATCCCCACCCTCTCAATCCCCCACCCTCTCTACCCCCACCCAATCCCCCACCCTCTCTACCACCACCCCCACCCTCTCTACCCCCACCCACCCAATCCCCCAACCTCTCTACCCCACCCACACAATCAACCACCCAATCCACTACTCTTTCTACCCCACCCACACAATCCCCACTCCCTCTTCCCCCACCCACCTACCCTACCCCACTCTCAATCTACCCCACCCACCCTATCCCTACTATTTCTACCATGCCCAACCACCCTACCCCCACTCTCTCTATCTCATCCACCCACCTTATCCCACTCTTTCTATCTCATCCACCTACCCTACCCACTCTCTCTACCTGCCCACACAGCCTACCCCACTCTCTATCCCATCCACCCACTCTCTCTAACCCACCCACCCTATCCCTACTCCCTCTACCCCACCCACCCTCCTCCCACTCTCCGTTTCCCAGCATTCCCTACTCTCTATACCCCCACCAACCCTTCCCCTACTCTCTCTACCCCACCCACCCTACCCCTACTCTCTCTACACCATCCACCATACCCCCACTTTATACCCAAAATCGCCCACCCTACCCCCACTGTCTCTACGCCTACCCATCCTGTCGTACCCCCTCCCTCTACCCCATCCACCCACTCTCTCTACCCCACCCACCCTACCCCTACTATTTCTACCATGCTCACCCACCCTACCCCCACTCTCTCTATCTCATCCACCCACCTTATCCCACTCTTTCCATCTCATCCACCTACCCTACCCCACTCTCGCTACCCTGCCCACCCACCCTACCCCACTCTCTACCCCATCCACCCACTCTCTCTACCCCACCCACCCCATCCCTTCTCCCTCTACCCCACCCATCCTACTCCCACTCTCCCTATCCCAGCCTTCCCTACTCTCTATACTCCCACCCACCCTTCCCCCACTCTCTCTACCCCATCCACCCTACTCCCACTCTCTACCCAAAATCGCCCACCCTACCACCACTGTCTCTACACCTACCCATCCTGCCGTACCCCTCCCTCTACACCACCCACCCACTCTCTCTAGCCCACCCCCTATCCCTACTCTCTCTACCCCACCCACCCTACTCCCACTCTCCCTATCCCACCCATCCCCACCCTCTATACCCCACCCACCCTTCCCCATTCTCTCCACCCCTACCCACCCTACACCTACTTTCTCTACCCCATCCACCCTACCCCCACTCTCAACCCAAAATCGCCCACCCTACCCCCACTGTCTCTACACCTACCAACCCTACCCTACCCCGCTCTCCCTACCCCATCCACCCTACCACATCCCCATTCTCTCTACCCCCCACCCAATCTCCACTCATTCTACCCCCACCCACCCAATCCCCATTTGCTCTACCCTCAACCACCCACCCAATCCCCATTCTCTCTACCCCCACCCACCCTACCCCACTCTCTGTACCTACCCACCCACTGCCCAATATCACTACCCCACCCACCCTAACCCTGATATCACTACCCCCACATACCCTACCACCGATATCACTACCTCAAATCTCTCTACCCCAAATCACCCACCCTACCCACACTCTCTATACCACCACATGCCCTACCCCCACTCTCTAAACCCATCCCCTACCCCACTCGCTCTCTACCCCACCCACCCTACCCCACTCTCTCTACCCCACCCTACCTAACTCTCTCTACCCAACCACCCACCCTACTCTACTCTATACCCTGCCCACACACCCTACCCACTCCCTTTACCCCACCCAGCCACCCCCTCTACCCCACCCACCCTACCCCTACTCTCTAAATACCCACCCACCCAATTCCTACTCTCCCTAACCCACCCTATCCCACTCTCTCTACCCCCACCCACCCATTCCCCACTCTCTCTACCCCCACCCACCCCGTCCCCACTCTCTCTATCCCCACCCACCATACCCCAACTCTTTCGACCCTCACCCAAACTACTCCCACTCTCTCTACCCAAACCCACCCACCCTAGCCCTACTCTCTCTACACCTACCCATCCTATCCTACCCCGCTCTCTCTACCCCCACCCACCCTACCACATCCCCATCCTCTCTACCCCCACCCACCGTACCCCCACTATTTCTGTCCCACCCATTCTCGCTATCCCCACCCTACCGCCACTCTCTCTACCTCCATGCACCCACCCTACCCCCACCCACCATACCTCCACTCTCTCTCGACACCCACCCACCCTACCCCTATGCTTGCTACACATACCCATCGCATCCTACCTGCTCTATCTACCCCCACCCACCCTACCACATCCCCATTCTCTCTACCCCCACCCACCCTACCCCCACTATACATAATGCACCCACCCTACCCCCATTCTAGCTATCCCCACTGTTAGGCAGAATCACATGCAGTACACTTTGGGAACACTGCAAACAATTAAGACTACAAGTGTCAGTACAATTTCACCTTTGGTACAAGCCTGTACTACACAGTAATGTGGTAGCAGTGGCTGAGCAGCCAGACTTATCTCAAGAGTAAAGTGAGCAGTACAAGAGGTTACACAAAGGACTAGCAATCACAGTGATTCAAATAAGCACCTACCCCGCTCTCCCTACCCCATCCACCCTACCCCATCCCCATTCTCTCTACCCCACACAATCTCCACTCATTCTACCCCCACCCACCCACCCAATCCCCATTCGCTCTACCCTCAACCACCCACCCAATCCCCCATTCTCTCTACCCCCATCCACCCTAACCCCACTCTCTCTACCCCCACCCACCATACCCCAACTCTCTCGACCCTGACCCAAATTACTCCCACTCTCCCTACCCAAACCGACCCACCCTACCCCTACTGTCTCTACACCTACCCATCCTATCCTACCCCGCTCTCTCTACCCCCACCCACCCTACCACATCCCCATCCTCTCTACCCCTACCCACCGTACCCCCACTATTTCTGTCCCACCCATTCTCGCTATCCCCACCCTACCGCCACTCTCTCTACCTCCATGCACCCACCCTACCCCCACCCACCATACCTCCACTCTCTCTCGACACCCACCCACCCTACCCCTATGCTTGCTACACATACCCATCGCATCCTACCTGCTCTATCTACCCCCACCCACCCTACCACATCCCCATTCTCTCTACCCCCACCCACCCTACCCCCACTATACATAATGCACCCACCCTACCCCCATTCTAGCTATCCCCACTGTTAGGCAGAATCACATGCAGTACACTTTGGGAACACTGCAAACAATTAAGACTACAAGTGTCAGTACAATTTCACCTTTGGTACAAGCCTGTACTACACAGTAATGTGGTAGCAGTGGCTGAGCAGCCAGACTTATCTCAAGAGTAAAGTGAGCAGTACAAGAGGTTACACAAAGGACTAGCAATCACAGTGATTCAAATAAGCACCTACCCCGCTCTCCCTACCCCATCCACCCTACCCCATCCCCATTCTCTCTACCCCACACAATCTCCACTCATTCTACCCCCACCCACCCACCCAATCCCCATTCGCTCTACCCTCAACCACCCACCCAATCCCCCATTCTCTCTACCCCCATCCACCCTAACCCCACTCTCTCTACCCCCACCCACCATACCCCAACTCTCTCGACCCTGACCCAAATTACTCCCACTCTCCCTACCCAAACCGACCCACCCTACCCCTACTGTCTCTACACCTACCCATCCTATCCTACCCTGCTCTCTCTACCCCCACCCACCCTACCACATCCCCCATCCTCTCTACCCTCACCCACCCTACCCCCACTATTTCTACCCCACCCATTCTGGCTATCCCCACTCTCTCTACCCCCATGCACCCACCCTACCCCCACCCACCATACCTCCACTCTCTCTCCACACCCACCCACCCGACCCCTATGCTTGCTACACCTACCCATCCCATCATACCTGCTCTATCTACACCCACGCATTCTACCACATCCCAATTCTCTCTACCCCGACTATATCGAAACCACCCACCCTACTCCCATTCTCGCTATCCCCACTGTTAGGCAGAATCATATGCAGTACACTTTGGGAACACTGCACACAATTAAGACTACAAGTGTCAGTACAATTTCACCTTTGGTACAAGCCTGTACTACACAGTAATGTGGTAGCAGTGGCTGAGCAGCCAGACTTATCTCAAGAGTAAAGTGAGCAGTACACGAGGTTACACAAAGGACTAACAATCACAGTGATTCAAATAAGCACTTACTCAAGGTTTCTTGGTAAAAGAATATACATTTATTTACACAGTCAGTTGGAAAACATTCCACTAGCAAGAGCAGCTCAATATCACAATCTAATATACTACAAATCATAACCAATCAGTTTCTGAACAAGTTCAGCTCCCCTGAAGTGGGAGCAAAGTGGCACTTCAGTTACTTTAGAAAGGGGTAAAAAGACAAGGTTATAAGAATCAACAGCACAAATACTTTCAGAGGTAGGGCAAATAGTTTCAGTTCACTACAACCAGCAATTCAGTCTTGGTTAGGATAGCACAGTTCTGGTAGTAAACGATTAAGTCTTTGCCCTGGTTTTTAGAAGTAGTTGGTCAGACGAAGAGTTAGATGTTGGTTTAGGGAAGGACAAGCCTTCAAAGTCGGGAAAGTTTCACAAACTTTCACCGCGGCCGAGCAGAGTTCTGAACCAAACTTGCACAGTACCTTAAAAATGAAGACGAGCTGTAGCTGAGGTAGTTGTTCCTAGCAGTTCATTCAGATCTCGCTGTTCCTGAGCTTCAGTCGTGGGAACAAGAAGGAGGACATCGGGAGGTTCCTGCACTGCCCAGGGAAGAGGCCAAAAGCTTGGCAAAACGTTGGTTTAAGGTGTGAGTGCCTTAAAGACCACAAACTGGTATCCTTCCCACTGGCTATCCGGTATTCAACAGCACTCTGAAGAAAATTCGACCAGTATAGGGACGGTGTCCAGGTGACTTGCGAGTTCGTTGTTCCCACCAAACTCAAGAGAAGAAGTCGTCCTTGAAGGGCTTCTCTGTCGAGGGAGTTTCAGGCAATTCAGACCTGAAGCAGGGCTTCACAGGTGGACCAGGAGTTGCAGTAGTCGTCTTTCTTCTGCTCGTCTTCAGTTCTCTCATACCAGTGGTCAACTCTCCTTACCAAGTTGTAGAGGCCTGCTTTTAAACGGTTTCCCCCCCATTCATTCTAGCCTGGCTGTCACTCACACAGCAGGGTGGTTGTCCTTGCCGGGCAGCCAGCCGGCCAATCATGCCAGAGTGCATTCAGGTCTCCTAGGAGACTAAGCACAGGGAGTTTCGAGCACCTTACTCACATCCTGTCCACCCAGACACTCAGGCGCCAGAGGAGGGCTTCAGCACTGAAGCCCACCAAAGACCAACGAACAAAGGGACCACACCTGGTTTGGCGCGCAGAGTTAAACACAAGACGGACCTTTTCTAAAAGAAACGGTGAAAAAAGTCTAAATATAGTGTGGAATCAGAAAAAAATACAATATTATGGCTGTTACACCAAGCAAAGGAAAATGCACCGACACGGGCTTGTAAAGATTCCCAGAATCTTTATTACAAAACTGAACAGTAGTCAACAAAGTACACAAATAGCTATTTGGCCGTCAGTACATCACAGAGACCACCAGCAGGGTTCAATGTGAGCAGTCAGCAGAATTTGCTAGCTGGACATCGGCGTATTCATACAGTTTGTTATAATGATGTCCAGCCTCTTACAAGTTAATAATACAGTGGGCTAGGGTCGCACCAGGTTCACTTTCCTAATTTACATATCTCGTGCATGCGGTTTACTTTTGAATACATTTACTAACACACTCTATTACTCTTTAATTTAACGTTACACTCTTTACATATTGTTTTAATACAGATTAAACAAATGCTTCGCATACCGTATTTGGATAGCATTACTGTTCTTGTATACTTGTAGTTTAACATTTGCTAATTCAAGTAATTCCCTGATCCCGAGGTCAACAAAGGACAAGGTCTACATGACCCTAACATGTAGCCTGAAGGCAGGTTGGACATTAACCCTCCTACAGAGGTTGAAAGAGGTTAAGGCAAGAACAAGAGCACATGAGACGGCCATTTTAGACTACAGGGTGACTTTGTACAAAAACTAAAATGGCGGTTCCAACCTAAAATGGAGGCTCGATTTACTTGGGGTCATGACCTTGTAATATGGGTTTCCTCGCAAAGCGACTGGGCATAGGCCAACATATACAATGAGGACGAAACAATATTATATCAATTCTAACAATAGGTCTGGGGCGTCATATTGGAAAACATGGCTGACCCGATTTTTAGCTACCGGTGTTCGCGGTCGGGAAAAATCATGGTAGTTTGTAAAAACCACTGCCACCAGCCATTTCAAGTAGAAAAGGGTAATATTTGACTGTTACATGAGTGTTTAGACTCAGGGGATGCTAGGCAACCCCTCGAGCACTCTATAGGAAGATAGTGTGTGCTGGGTCTGTAAATTTAAAAAGACTAGCAAAGTCAAGTTAACTTTACATGCTCTGGGAGACAGTAGTCAGTCCCCGAGAAGGTATTTAAACCTTGGGGAGTCTGAAAGACACCCGTGTGCCACTGCACTGAAGGTGCTCTGTGACACATAAGAAAAAGATGATGCCTATGGAGTTGTTTTAAACCCAAAGAACACAAAAGTAAAACACACATCAAAATACATGAAAGAGTGGGGAAAAAAGGCTCACATTCTTTCCAGGTAAAAAATTAAAATCCTAGAAATCCAGCAAAGTTGCTGGGTTCTCAAAAGGTAAGGGAAATTTGCACATTCTTGAGAATTGTCCCTAACACCCACCCTACCCCCACTCTCTCTACCCCTGCACTCACCCTACCCCCACCCACCCTACCTCCACTCTCTCTCTACTCCCACCCGCCCTACCCCCACTCTCTCTAAGCCACCCACCCTTCCCCCAATCTCTCTAACACCACCCACCCTACCCCAATCTCTGTACCTCCACTCACCCTAACCCAACTATCTACCCCCACCCACACAATCACCCACCCAATCCACATCTCTTTCAACCTCCACCCACCCAATCCCCCACACTCTCTTCCATCGCCCACCTACCCTACCCCCACTCTCTCTCTACTGCACCCACCCTACTATTTCTACCATACCCACCCACCCTACCCTCACTCTCTGTCTCATCCACCTACCCAATCCCACTCTCTCTATCTCATTCACCTACCCTACCCCACTATCTCTGCCCTGCCCACCCACTCTCTCTACCCAACCTACCCTACCCCCACTCTCTCTACCCCACCCACCCTTCCCCCAATCTCTCTAGCACCACCCACCCTACCCCACTCTCTGTACCTCCACCCACCCTAACCCAACTATCTACCCCCACCCACACAATCACCCACCCAATCCACATCTCTTTCTACCCCCACCCACCCAATCCCCCACTCTCTCTTCCATCGGCCACCTATCCTACCCCACTCTCTATCTACCGCACCCACCCTACTATTTCTACCATACCCACCCATCCTACCTCCACTCTCTCTGTCTCATCCACCCACCCTATCCCACTCTCTCTATCTCATTCACCTACCCTGCCCCACTCTCTCTATCCTGCTCACCCACTCTCTCTACCCCACCTACCCTACCCCACTCTCTCTACTCCCACCCACCCTACCCCCATTCTCTCTATCTCCACCCACCCCAACCCCACCCTCTCTACCCACACTCTCTCTACCCCACCCGCCCTGCCAAACTCTCTCTACCCCTTTACCCCCATTCTCTACCCCCACCCACCCTACCTCCACTCCTTCTACCCCCACTCACCCACCCTACCGACGATCTCTCTACCCCCACTCACCCACCCTACCCCCACCCTCTACTGCCACCCACAGACCCTACCCCTGGTACCCCAACCCACCCACCGTACCCCCACTTTCTGTACCCCCAACCACTCACATTCTCCCTGCTCTCTGTAGCCCCACCCACCCTACCCCCACTCTCTGCACTCCCACCCACACTACCCCTGCTCACTTTACCCCCACACCCAATCCCCATCCTCTGCACCCTCATCCACCGAATCCACCACCCTCTCAATCCCCATCCTCTCTACCCCCACTCATCCAATCCCCCACCCTCTCTACTACCACCCCACCCAATCCCCCACCCTCTCTACCCCCCTCCACCCAATCCCCCAACCTCTCTAACCCCACCCACAGTCACCCACCCAATCCACCACTCTCTCTACTCCATCCACCCAATCTGCTACTCTCTCTACCCCTGCCCGCCCACCCCACCCCCACTCTCTACCTCTGCCCACCCACCTTACCCCACCACTCTCTCTACAAAATCAACACTCTCTACCCTACCCACCCTCTCTACCCCCTCTCTCTACCCCACCCACCCTTACTCTCTCTACACCACCCACCAACCCTATTCCACTATCCCTACCCCACCCACCCACCCACCTCCCAATTTCCCTACCCCACCCTTCCCCACTCTATATACCCCAACCCACCCTTCCCCCACTCTCTCTACACCCAGCCACCCTACACCTACTCTCTCTACCCCACCCACCCTTCCCCCACTCTCTCTACCCCATCCACCCTAGCTCCACTCTCTATCCAAAATCACCCATCCTACCCCCACTGTCTCTACACCTACCCATCCTACCCTACACCACTTTCTCTACCCCCACCCACCCTACTCCATCCCCATTTTCTCTACCCCCACCCACCCAATCCCCCACTCACTCCACCCCCACCTGCCCAAGCCCCATTCTCTCTACCCCCAACCACCCACCCAATACCCCACTCTCTCTACCCCCACCCACCCACCAAATCCCTGTTCTCTTTACCCCCACCCAATCCCCCACTCTCTCTACCTCCACCAACCATCCACCCTCACCCACCCATCCTACCCGCACTCTCTACTGTCACCCACTGACCCTACCCCCGGTACCCCAACCCACCCACATTACCACCACTCCCTGTACACCCACCCACCGGTACCCCCACTAACCCACCCTACCCCCACTCTCTGCACCCCCACCCAGACTACCCCCGCTCACTGCACCCCCACCCACACTACCCCCGCTCACTTTACCCCCACCCAACCAATGCCCCAACCTCTCTACCTCCACTCACACAATCACCCACCCAATCCACCACTCTCTATACCCCAAGCCACCCAATCCACCATTCTCTCTGCCCGTGCCCACCCACCCTACCCCCACTCTATCTTCCCCCACCAACCCACCTTACCCCCTCTCTCTCTAAAAAAAACACAATCTCAACCCCACCCACCCCCTACTCCCAATCTCTCTACCCCACCCACACTACCCCCACTCTCTCTACACCCACCCACACTATCCCTACTTTACCCTCTCTACCCCAACCCCACTACCCCACTTGCTCTAGCCCCACCCACCCTACCCCCACTCTCTCTACCCCACCCACGGATCTTACCCCTCTTTCTACCCCTACCCACCCTACCCCCACTCTCTCTACCCCCACACAGCCCACCCCCGCTCTCTCTACCTCCTCTCATACTTCCACTCACACTCTTGCTTCATTTCTTACCCTCTTACTTTTACCCTTTTTCACTCAGATTTCCACTTGCTGCTCATCAATGGCACCCTCTCTCAATCATTTCCTCCCTTGCTTTGTTTTCCTTCCTTCTCATTCTCATGCACACCAGTGCCCCTTATTGCATCCTCCTTTGAAACTTTGCTCTCTCCTCCTTGCATCCTGGTGCCTGTAAATGCAAAATGCAAAAAACAGTAGTAAATGCCAAAATTGTTGGCTTTGTCAATGCTTGTTTCTTTTAAAGTGACTATAAGGGAACTTTCTTATCAAATTCATTTTGCTGTAATGTTTACTCTTAAGATAATGTTTTTAAGTATAATTGAAGGTTTATAAAATTATGAATAATGAAGGTAATTTAACCTGTTTGTGGATTTAAAAGAAATATACATATCACAATAATAAATTGTTTTGCTTGGCTGTGGCAGGGTATTCACAGGGGTGTTTTTATAAAGCACAATTTCAAATTTTCCCAGGCTGAGTAGGAACTAGTTCTGAAACCTCCATTTGTCAATAGACTGTAGAGAAGCTGCTAGTTAAGGCTGTGCATTGCTCACCCACTCTCCATCCCCACACACCCCTCTTCCTTCAGTTCTCATTGATGTGATTCTTGATTTGGAAGATGCTATGTCCTGCCCTGGCTTGTTCAATGACATTTTTAATAACTAGGACCTCCTTATAAAGCACATACTTCCATTCAGTGTGCACCTTTTGGAAGGTATTCCCTTGACTAGGCCAGGAGTCGTCCGCTCAGGAGGCTCTTTTTGACCTTTCGCAAGGTTCCTTGGATCTATTGGCGTACATCACACAGTTGATGCGGCTTGCTGTGGAAAATTCCAGCTGTGATTAAAAGGCACGATTAGGAGAAGCTAATTGAGTCAATAGTCCAGATTGGCTTTCGCTTCGAGGAGAGAAGGAAAGAGAATGCGGATGGTATGCTTCATGGATAATCAGTGTCCCTGATGCTTTATATTGGAAGGAGGCATGAAGTGAGAATCAGTATTAAACCATCAGCCTTGTTGGGGCCAGAAGACCGGATGCCAATCAAGTCAAACTGTGGCCTGTTCACCCCTGAAAACAGGGGGAAATGGAGGGCTTTGGCTTGCTGATTGTATTGTGGATTAATGGTCATCTGCATGTAAATATTTTTCATGCCATGGAAAAGTGTCAACCACAAATGAGGAAGGAGGGGGTTGGATTTACTTTAACATCCTCAGGTTTCTGAAACATCTGTTTTATTGTCAACCCTTTGGTTCAAGCTCACTACTCATGTTAAAGATTGGTTTGCTGCTCTGTGGGATGACAATTTAGGAGCTAGTCTTGCCGTTGTTTGATTTTGGCATCCTTGGAATGCACAAAGGCATTATAAGGGGGAAGGAACATCACATTGCAGTGGTTCAAAGGAGTGCTAAGGATTTGGTGTAGAGGGTCCTTGGACGGGTCCTGGATTTGGGTTAAGTAGGTACCCAGGGCCTCAAAAGGTTTGGTGGAAATATCAGCATTAATACTACCAAAGTGAATTACTGGTCCAGTCAGTGGAAATGGTCCTTTCATCTTGATTATGGGTGTTTTTTACTCCCTATTCTGAAGTGCCTTAAGAATTCATTGGGACGTGGCGAAATGACTGCATGTGGTAAATCCGCCAGCACTGTTTATGTTTTGGAAGTGGATGTAATACCTCACTTCACAACCTGTCAGTTTGCTTGCCCATTGGTTTAAAACACATAATCTGACAGAGTGTTAAACTGGTTGCAACAGTAATACCACTTGTTTTTACTGCTACTGACAAACTTATTAAGAGATCCACAGAGTGAAAATCCTGCGAGTATACGTGATAAGGCCTGCTGACCCCAGTTGTGGTGGATGATAATGAGGATTTTGATGTTTCAGAGATTTGCGATCACAGCATTTTTGTGAGTTAAGTTACAATAGTTGGTTGGTTGGAATGTTTACATTGACACTAAAGGTTGGATTACTGCAATGTACTCTTTGCTGGTACCTCTGCGCACAACCTCCAGCAACTGCAGATCATCCAAAACAATGCTCTTTGCGCGGCCCTCAACATTCCTAAACCTGAACACATTTCTGCCGCACGTAGAGCCGTGCACTGGCCCCCGATCCGAGAATGGATAATTTTCTAAACCCTGTCCATTGCGTGTAGGTGCATCTCCAAGTCTGCCCCACCCTACCTCTCTCAGAAAATCTCCATGGGTCACTCCTCCAAGCCTACTAGAACTCCCTATGCCCACTGTCTGGGCCAGCCCAAATTCAAACGCACTAAAGCAGGAGGGTCAAGTTTCCCATCCATAGCTGCTAAACAATGGAACTCCCTTCCACCTGTATTAAGGGCCGAAGAATCATACTGGGTCTTCCAAAAAGAGCCCTCAAGACCTGGCTTTTTATCTAATCGTAGACCCTACACTGGGTTCGCCCCGATCAATATTGTCTGCATGTAATTCCCAACCTACTGCCTGTAACCGTAACTACTAATTGTTGGCATGTAACTTGTTTCTGTAACAGGTTTTGTGTGGTTTATGAATAAATAAATAAGGGGTCAGGAAGGATGCTTCATCACAGCTCCTCTTGTTACTTGCCCACCATGGTGGTGCTGGATCTCTGCTGTTTTAGTGATATATATGAGGACCTGAGGATTGGTGTAAACTGGAAGCGTTTATGCCTGCTCTTATTTCGTCCAATGCGTCAGGCCCCAGAGCCTCAGACCTTGCCACTAGGCTCTGGAAATTAGTGTAAAGACGTGTTACTTACCAAGAGCATTGTAGGCCGGTAGAACATCAAAGTCAATGAAATCCGGCACTTTTGTTGACCGCATACAGAAGCTCAGGACACGGGGGTTATTCCACTTTGTTTTCTCAATTTGAACTTCAAACGTGTTCTTCCTCTTACATTCTTCCAGTTTCTTACTGATTTCTTCAATAATCTCCTTTCGCATTATGTATTGATCATTGTAACTATGAAAGCAATCCAGGAAGACGACGAGATCGGCATCTGAGCCTACTTTCAGGGCTGTGCCTTTGGCGGACGATCCACCCTGTGAAGGGAGAAATAACATGAATAAAGAAAACATAATTTAAAGAATAATTAGGCCCCTAGATGCATCACTTAGGTGAATTAAAGGTGTGACTTTGTCCATAGTTGTTTTCAGTGAGTTTTTGAGCATGCGCAGATAATGGGACTGAAAAAGGTGCTGCACTGCAGGAATTGAAGCCAAGGTAGTTTTGGCCCAAGTGATGTCTGATACTGGTAAGGACTGGTACCAACAATGGACTGCTCTGCTCATAAAAGAGAGGAAGTCATTGTTGTGTAAGGGTTGACTACACCCCTCAGCAGAAATGTTAGGACCGGAAGTCTTCATATGAGGCAGTAACCCGAAGTTGATACTCTGGAAGGACTAAGGGCTAATTAAAGGATTCACTGTTATGGCAAGTGGAGAGTTGAACCGGCCAGAAAGCCTTGTGAAGAGTTCCAGATTGTTCTCCAGTTTCAAATCGGTCAGGTGAGGGGTCTGGAGGGCAGATTAGATTAGTGCTGTCAGTTCCCGATAGACGTAGGATTCTGGGCCCTATTCTCGACTTGGTGCAGTGAAGGTGCTAAACAGCACGATTCACTGCGCCAAAAGAGGACGACTAGGCTCCACTACTATTCCCAAGTGGGCCTAGGCATCCTCGTAGAGCACGACAGTGATCTGTGAGAATTGTGCCTGTTTTTAGTTCTAACGGGCGCAATCCAATCTCGGCAGCATTTTTGTAAAATAACGACATATTCGTTATTTTACAAAAATGCTGCCGAGAACACAGATGAACACGTTCCTATACACCAAAGTGAGCAGCTTCAACATTGCAGGATGTTGAAGCTGCTCGCTTTGGTGTAAATGAAAGTGTTCATATACACGCGTGTGTTGTATATGAACACTTTCATGTACGTTGAAGCTTGTTGCTTTGGTGTACATGAAAGTGTCCATATACAACACACGGGTGTATATGAACACTTTCATTTACACCAAACAAGGCTTCTTGTGGCACTCCTCCAGTTTAATGGCACCAAAAGGGTACCGTATATGTGCGCTAGTTTAGCGCACATATTAAACTGGCGGAGTGCCACAAGAATAGGCTTCCCAAAAGCCAGTTTACGAATGTGGCGGTTGCTAGGTTGGTTTCCAACCCATCCCAGCAACCGCCAGATTTATTCCGAAAGTGGTGCATTCCTTCCGACTTCGGAGGAATGCGCCACCTTCAGAAAAGGTCTTACATACCGAAAAAGTTGTTAAGCCTTTTAACGTCCTTTTCGGTACTTAACACCTGGATGAGAATAGGGCTCTCTGTTTCCTTGCCATGCAAGCTAACGAATGAAGCCGTCTCGGTTTGACAACATCATCTGAAATTAACGCGTGGGCTTGTTTTCTCAGACCTGTTGTGCAAAACCTGAGTACCAACAACTAGAAAACCGCTTCCTCCAGAAAATCCTGGCATGTATAAAGGTAAGAGGGGCTACTTAAAAACTCCTGACAGGTGGTTGGGAGAACCTGGCCGTCAGTGGTGCACTTGTGTGGCTTCCTAGGGCAGACAAGGGTTTTCTTAATGACCAAGCGAAACACAGACATTTCCAGAGTATAATTATACTGTGTACTAGCGCGATATAAATAAAATATCATAATCAAACAAATATCAAAATACTGATTCAAGCTTCTGGCTTGGATATTTTGGTCTGGTAAATGTAATAACTTGGTTAATTGGTATGGTACTTGTTCTGTCTTGGACTGGGATAGTCTCGAGTTGTTCTGATCTGGTTATCTGATCTGGTGAGGGTCTAGAGACCTTTTGGTATAACTACTCTGGTCTGCTGAGATTTAGAGACCATTGATAACCTGATTGGGGATTAAAATATGTGACAGGAACGGGGCTTACATCTACCCATTTCTAATAGGGTCAGAAGGGCGGCAGACAGCTTAAGTGCCCCAGTCCCCTTTCAGGGGCACTTGGCAGTGTCGCTCAGAATAGATCCTCCTTCCCCCTTTCTTTTCAGGACCGCAAAGAAAGTGGAGTCACAGTCTGAGTGGAACAGGGGCAGCCAGTGATTTCAATGAGTGGCACTAAAAACACTGCCTATTGCATCCCCAAAAATCAGGTTTCAGAAGTGCCCACAGCACCGAATCTGCCCTATTAGATTTACAAACTAAAATGTTAGGCATCCTGGACAAGGGAAAAGCAGGTCTGCTAGTGCTTTTGGACCTCTCGGCTGCATTTGATTTATTAGATCACGGCAAGCTCCGAGAAGCCCTAGACACAGCGGGAAATTGTTCTAAGGAAGCTATTGATTGGATTTCATCCTTCTTAGAGGATAGAAATTCTAAAATTACCTGGCGAGGACATTCCACGCACTCCAGCCCAGTGGACTGTGGTGTTCCACAGGGAGCTAGTTTTTCCCCCTTGCTTTTTAATCTGTATATCCGTTGTCTCTGCACCCTTCCCCCCCCGTGTTCTCCCCTTCTACCCCTCCCCTGCTCTTCAATTTTGTCACCGACATTTTGCTTAGTAGCGTGCCTTGTTCTCCTTCCCCCTCCGTCCTCTGCCCCCCCTCCCACCCCGCCTCTTGTTTACCACCTGCACTGCGTAAATTGTCGTCAGACATAGTAATGTTACTGCTTGCTTTGTTCTCCTTCCTATCCATTACCTCCTGCCTTACTTGTTCTATGCACTTGCACTATCAGAAATGTCGACAGGCCTATTATGATAGTTATTTTCACATTCTGTATTGCTTCAAGGACTTTGCTGAATGTAACTGTATTCTCCTATGTCCCCTCCCTCCTTGAAGCGCTTTGAAACACATTGTGTATAGGCGCTATATAAATAAACTATCATATCATATCATATCATATCTAGGGATCTTCTTCACCAATTTTGCAGACGACACACAGCTCATCATGGAACTGTGCGGGAACCATGATACTGACAACAACAGATTATCAGAAATCTATAATACAATAGAAACATGAATGAAATCACACTGGGTGTGCCTTAATAGCACTAAAACAGAGCTCATGACATTTGGCTCCACAAAAGCCTTGAAAACCTAGGCCCTGATTATACAGCATTCCGCATAAAAGACTCGCCCATCACAGTGTCTAACAAAGTTAAAACACTCGGCATAGATCTACAATCCTCTCTAGGCTCCGAAGCACAAACCGCCTACCTAAAACGGAACTGTCAATATTAACAGAGGCTCCTCTGCCTCATTAGACCACTTCTTGACACCAAAAACAGTGCCACACTAGCCAGAGCCACCATCTTGTCACGATTGGACTACGGAAACGCCTTATTACTGGGTGCCAGCGGCAGTTTCTTAAAGCAATGTCAAATCATCCAGAATAACGCCGTACGGGCCATTGTGGGAAAGTCCAAACGCGAACACATTACAACAGACAGAAAAGACCTACACTGGCTGGGGATCACTGACCGTATCATTTTCAAATAATTGACACGGGTTCACCGCTGCCTTAATGGAACAGCTCCAGTATACCTGAAGAAAGAGTTCAACTGGTACGAGCCAGGACGAAGCTTGAGATCCGCTAAACAAGGATTGCTCCAGCCTAGTCACCCCAGAGCAAAACCTACAGGTCTAGGCAGAGCATTTCCTAGCAAGGCCATCTCCTACTGGAATGAGCTACCTCGGAATCTCAGGCTCGAAAGCAATGTGCTCTTGTTTAGGAAACAGCTGAAAACCACACTATTCAAGTAAGAAATCTATCATCACTTACTTCTGTGGCCATGTAGAGCCTGATCCTTCCCGTTTTTCTGTTCTGTCCTGTCACTCCACCGTACCTGTGTCTTCGCCGCGCCCTGATGCCTGCGGGCTTTCGGCGCGTTATATGTAAATAAATAAATAAATAAATAAATAAATAAATAAACATGGACAGTCATGGACAGGGGTCAATCGAAGTAGGTGCCTATATCACCTAACGGAACACCTGTCCATTATATGTTTACTATTTATGAGTTCATCAAAGCCTGGCACCATTTAACATGGGAGGATAGGCACATCCTGTTGCGGCTTAAATGAACCTTTCACTTGGGCCAGTTATCCGCATTGAAGCGCACATTAAAGTCAAAGAAAGGAAATGTGGATGCGAGCCAATGGGGGCAATACAACATGGTTCGAAGAGGCCTGAGAGAGGCGGTACGTTATGAGACCAAATTAAACAGGGGAGGGAGGGTGGTGGGAAATAAACAGGCATCCACACCAATGTTTCCTCTAATGTTTTTTTGTCTGTGTTCGGAAATAGAGAGCCTGTTTGCAGGCGGTTTTACATTCCTGGAGCAAATGTATGATCGACTGAGCCAGTGGGATGTAAGTAAGTGAGCGCAGTGAGGCAAACTCCACTTCAGGCACCTCCCAAAACCTTCATTTCGTCAGCATTGTCATTTTGCATGGAGCCACTATAGTATGTTAAACCATCAGTGAGCCTGTTTTTTTGAATAGTGCACACTGTCAAACCAGTCGCTCAATGGTGGCATTTTTTCTTTAGTGCTCCTCTCCACCTGCCGCATATTTTCCCTTTACCTTGTGCTTATACAGTCATGCAAAACAGCCACCGTTCAATATTCAAATAGCTTTTTGAAACATTTTGGTGTTGCAGTCTGGCAGTTAGGTTTAGGAAACTCCAAGGCACTTTTATTCAGTCAGTTTGCAGCAATGGTATTCAAACATTTTATACTGAACCCACCTTGAGTAAACATGTTTTATTGTTGCTGAGCTCCCTTGAGAAAATATATTGTTGCCTCCCAGCCCTCCCATCCCCCACAATGCCATTACTGCTTATGTGGCCTATCAAACTTAGCCCCCATACCCCTTTTTTATAGATCCTCGCACCCTTCCTGGACATCCTTCGGGCCCCCTAGGGGGGACCAGTCCCACAGTTTGAAGACCACTGATCAGGGTCCTTTCACTGGAGAGGATTCCCCGCCCCAGTCAATCAGGCATTTGTTCCAGAGTTGTGTTACAGTTACCCAGAAAACTGCTTCTGTGCAATTTTGAACAACTTTCCTTTGGATTTTTATTCCAGTCCCCTTTTGTTCTTGTTTGCCTTTAGCACATCGCAGTCCCTGGACAGGTCACGGCTAAAATCAAAGTGCATCAGTGCAAACAAGTGTATCAGAGGAAATGCCATTAGACTGATGTAAAGAAATGGACAATCCATTACCCAGCAGTGGCACTTTAGAGAATGGGCACAGATTCAGCCATGACTTGGGGCTCTGTCCTTATTTTATTTATTTATTTATTTATTTATAACGTTTATATAACGCCCAAACCCTGGGGTATCACAGCGTTTGTACAGTAAGAGAGAAGAAAATTTACATTTAATACAGAGCATGATTCATACTTGTCAAAGAGCTTTTAGAAGCTTTTTGAATGCCCTGTAAGATTGTTTGTTTCTGATGGCCGTAGGAAGAGTGTTCCAGAGTATTGGTGCGGTAACCCCAAAGCTGACTCCTCCTGCCATTTTGCTCTTGTAGCAAGGGGTAACCAAGGAGATACTGGACCTGGATCTTAGCGAGTGCACCAGTAGTTTCTGGACGAGACTGTTGTTGATGTAAGTGGGCACCTCTTTGTAGATGCACTTGTGGGCAAGAGTTAGGGTTTTAAAGTCAATCCGTGCTTTGATTGGCAGCCAGTCAAAGTCGCATTTGGTTGCTGAGATATGATCACATCGAGTTAGGAGCTGAATTGCCATTGTGAATGGGCACTCGGTGCGATCACGCAGGACCCCGCACAGTTTACTCCTCTCCCTTCAGAGCAGCAGCTCGCCCTGCTGCTAAAAAACTGGCCTCTAGTCTAGTAGTCAAATTCCCCCATGTCCCAGCAGATTCTAAGATAATGATTACTTTCATTGTTGCAGGCAGAGTATTTAAGTGGCAAACTCTTTGTTATCATGTCTGCTTATTTGACACACCAGAAAGTACCTGCTTTCTCTTCACGTCATAGTCAAGAAATGATGATCTTATTACACAATGGGTCTCATCGCGGGTTGGGCAGAGTGGTAAAAATGCGGCAGTAGCGCTATTACTGCTGCATTACCTAAGCAGACATTTGATCTCAATATGCCTTATCTGTCTGTCAACATTAAAAGTCCCTTGAAGTGTTTCAGATCACACAGTGCAATATGAAAAAAAATCTCAATCATGTACTACTCCATATAAAATAACAACAATGATCACAGGTTGCAAATTACAAAGTGCATTTAGCATAAAATACTCATGACCCTGCTTATGACATTTTCTGTGATGTCTTTTCATTCATTTTCATTTTATTGGATTCATAGTGCCTTTCGCCAAACGCACTGAACAAAATATATTACGAAACAGCACAATCATGATAAAAAAAATGGGTAAAAACTGAAGAAGGGAAAGCAGGAGGATTAACAGACAAGAGAAGATAAAAGATGAGTTTTAAGGTTTGATTGGAAAATACAGAGAGATAAGGCAGAACGAAGTGAGAGGGGATGGGAGTTACAATGTTTGGGAGCTATTAGAGCAAAAGAATGGAAACGAGAAGAAGCACAGGGAGTTTTGGGAACAGTTAAAAAAAATACATTCTTGATCTGAGAGGGTGAGATGGGATGTAGAACGAGAATAAGGCAGAGAGATAAGGGGGGCCAGACCATGGGTCCATTTGAAGACAATTGAGAGAAAGTGGTAGAGAACACGGGATTCAAAAGGGAGCAGTGAAATAGAAAGGAGGGAGGGTGTAATAGAAGACCGAGCAAGTAAAGAAAAAAGGAGACGAATCGAGGAATTATAAACAGAACGATGACAAAGAAGACAGGAGGCAGGGTGACCAAGCAATAGAGATGAGCAGTAATGAATGAGAGAAAAGACAAGAGAATCTTTTTTTTTTCTTCGTTGCATGAAAAGAGTTAGGGGCGATCATGACGGATGTTGAAAAGTGCATAACGAGAAGAGTGAGCAATAGAAAAAATGTGAAAAGAAAACGAGAGAGAAGGATCAAAGATAACACCCAGGTTACGCGGAGATAGTGAGAAAGAAAGAAAAGATGGCGGAAAAGAGAGACTGAGGGGGAAGACTAGCAGGAATAGTAGAAGCAGGAAAGAAAAAAACCTCAGCTTTAGAAGGGTTGAGCTGTAAAAAATGAGACATCCACTTTTGAACAGCAGAAAGACAGTTTGAAACAAAAGAGTGGAGAGCAGAATCATAGGAAGAAAAAGAGAAAAAGATCTGAGTGTCATTGGCGTACAGATGAATAGAAAGATAGAAAGAGGACATAAGAGTAGAAAGAAGAGCAGTATAAAGAGAGAAGAGAAGAGGACTAATTACAGAGCCTTGAGGAACACCATATAAAAGAGAAAGAGAAAGAGAAGCGTGCCCAGCCCAAGTTGCAGCACAGGACCGTTGGGAAAGACAGGAATGGAACCATTCAAGAACAGACCACGAGATGCCCAAAGTAGAAAGAGGGGAAATAACGAGAGAGTGATCAACAGTCATATGTCATATTTCAAAACATATATTCAGATTTGGGGCTTGTACCACAACTCTTTTGCTAAACAGGGCCTCGCAAATCCTAGAACCGGCCGTGTATGTATGCTGTGTGCATCCTTGCTACATTAAAAAGGTCTTATGCAAGACAAGCATATCACACAATGTTTACGAGGGCATTCAGCTGTCTGCAATGAGTCACTGCCTAAATATGTAATAATACTATTCCCCCTGCAGTGATAGCCCCCATATTAAATATTTCGCGTTCTTATACTTTGGGTGAAAGAAAGATTATGCCACATGAAATGGAAATCGCACTAGGATGTCAACAGCAAAAGAATATTGGGTATTTTAAATGGCCAGTAACGTGATACTTTGATTACGTAATATTAGGTATCGTATCAATCATAATAATGTTAAAGTCAATTACTTTTTATTTGAAAAACGCATTCCAGAAAAGTCTGGTTCCCAAAACAGCACTAATGAACATCGCAGCTACAGAACTGAAAATCATCCCTGTGAGATTGTGTGCACCGAAGGCCATCCCAACCTGGACTGCAATTCTGCACACAAAGGGCAAAGCCGAAGCACTTAACTAAATGCCCCAATATAAATGTAAAGTGCAAGCAAGACACTTAAGAATAATAGAGTGGCAGAGTTAAATAACTCAGATAAATAGCAGATAACACCTACCATATTTTTCAGACAATAGCATTTCTCATTTGAAAGCACGGTGTGCTACATTTCTGTTACTGTACACAATTGAGTATGGTGAGTTTTCACCACCGATATTAATTAATCTTGTGTAATGGTAATTAACGGAGCACGGGAGCCAGGCTTTGAACTTGTGTTGCTTTGCGTTATCTTACTTCCAAGACAAACATCGCAGCCTGTGAGCTATCCTCCCGTGCTATACTGGACTCTCGCTACATGGATCAAATAGTAAAAAAACATGATCATTATAGGTAGGGGTGTACCAAAATTCTGCTTCAAGTGTATTCGGCCGAATTCCGGCTGAAAAAAAAGATATTTGGCTTTGACCGAATACTTAATTAATTATGACTCGAAGCCGAATAGGTTCCCCTACAAAATACATTAAGTACTGCTTTGACTAGTGCCTGGAATCATTCAGGCGTGTCATGTTTATCATTTAAAAGGATCATTAAGCACATGCTGCTGTCACTTTTTTGAGTGAGTACATGCAGAGCAGAGGTAAGAAAGTGGAAAGTCCCTGCCCTTCATGTGAGGGACAGACATCTTCTGGTGGTTTGCTGGGGAAGGGTGAGCTAAAGCAAAACTCTCAATATTCTGAATATATATCTGGTCTCCCTTGTATTTTGCAGTTGAAAACCAATGAGCTGGAACAGTAGTTCATAAAGTCGTTATTGGAAAATGGCATTTTCTTTAGGCGCTTATTGATTTGCCGATGACCTGTGTGAGAAATCTGAAAGTTAGAGATTGCAATTCCACCAATTCCCAAGCTAAATAATATAATTTAGTTGATTGATATAGCTGTTGCAGAGATCCGAGTAAGTTTCAAACTATGAGTAAAATAGCTCAGGAGGTAGTGTGCCTGCAGCAAAGAACTGTATTCAGCCTGCAGGCCAAGGTTTTAAAGAAAGTAAGATGGCTCAGTGGGAAGTGTGCCTGTGGCAGAGATGCGCCTGTTATAGCGAAACAGGTTACAATTCCTCCCCTCTAACTTTCTCATGTTGCCAAAATGAGTCCCTTCGAATTGTGTAAAAGTGACAGATGTTACTAAAGAACATGGCTATTTATTTTTATTTTTTACCAAAATGCCCCAGTCTATGGCAGTAGAAATATTCCTCCCAACATTTAAGAGTTAAAAAAGAGGGATATTTGTGTAATAAAGACAAGTAGATAAAGTTTACAATTTCAAAATATTGGACCAAATGGATGTACAAGGGAAAAACATACATAAAATAAACATGCACATGCCCTTTATATTTCTGTCTGGTGTATTTTACCATGCCTTAAAACACCACAAACATTCCCCACCCGAAAAAGAAAGAAAAGTACCATCTATTAATGAAAAGACATTTTTTCAAATGACTTACCCATACTCAGCAACACAGGCAAAAAGCATGGCTTATATTAAGTAGCACATTAGCAGACAGTATGGTGCTAATTGCTGTAATCATTCCTCTTGTGTTTTAGTGCCTCGGTGGAGCCAATAGGCTAAAGATGGGCAGGCCCAAATGGAACATTTAAAAGTACAAGTAGACACATCACAGTCTTCCCTCACAGTCATTACATACGTGCATAATATACTTTTGAGCTAGTATTAGTTACCTGAGCCCTGCCCAATAAGCGACACCTATGAATGGACAAAAATGTAAACTGTGCTGTTATTGAACAGTTTATTTTCTGATAATGTATTTCTTTCATGGTTTACACAAACATCTTCCATAGACACCAAAGAAAATGAATGCAATAAAGAATGGTTATGCGTATTTTAAAGTATGTTGTTAAGGGACATCAATTCAGCACTCCAACTAAGTCAATGCCTGGCCTGGCATGCCCAAGGGAAGCCCTTATTTATATATTTTTATGACAATTTCATGGATCTGGATGATAAACCCTTGTATAACGCCCCTCTCTTTGAATCCCCCTGACCTCACTGAGCCAAGAAGTAGGTTTGTTTTGCAAATTAACAGATTTATTTGAAAATTAAACAATATATATATGTATTTCACTTTTATAATAAATTAATATTTGATCGCACACTTATGAATATGACAGTGATCAACAATGGATAATATTACACTAGCACACTTTTGTAATCACTTAGGAGTTGGTATAGGAAGGATAAGGTAGCTGAGAATGCTTTTATGGTTTCAAGGAAAAACAATGATGGAAAGAATGAAGCACAAAAATAAACTGATATGGTTTCAACAAGGGAGAATATAATCACTTTTCCCCTTGTGGCAATTCCCTCCCCTCCTATGCAGTATAAAAAGGTGGAAGGAGAGCACACAATTTTCAGGAATACCATCAAATGCAATACCAATTCAGTTCCCCCCTAGCAAGCTTAGAGCACAGGGATGATTTTAAAACAGAGG
Source organism: Ambystoma mexicanum (assembly GCF_040938575.1). Lineage (NCBI taxonomy): Eukaryota > Metazoa > Chordata > Amphibia > Caudata > Ambystomatidae > Ambystoma > Ambystoma mexicanum. The sequence goes on from NC_090932.1 coordinate 1,306,484,281, forward strand.
CAAAAATACTTTAAATGTGATTTGCAAAGAAGTGAAAATATGCTAAAAATTATTTTAATTCCCTATAGGAGATTCAGGGTAGGTGACAGCTACTTTGAATTAGTTCAGGTCTACACTAGCAATGATTCATGAGGGATTATCAGGTTGAAAACGAATTTCAGCAATGCAAGCAAAAGACAGCTATTTTTGACAGGTGAAGAAGTTTGAGCTAGTTTTCAATTCGTGGCACTTTTTCCAAACGCGGTTCCAAAGATACGAACAATTTTGTGGAGGTAGATTTTCAGAAATGGAAGAATGATTCAGAATGGCAAGTGACACTTTCACAGGTTTGAAATAACAGAATGGACACACGATTTCTATGCAGTTCTAGGCAGGTTGAATTGGATGGGATAAGCTTATTTTAAACTAATAGATGACTATGCACAGTTCTGGCTGGGTACTCACACTATAAATTTGAAATAGGCCGTCAAGATCTGGTCAGGTTGGCTGCGGTTCTCTCGCCACGGGACGGTCTCTGGCACTGGTTCTGGTCACAGCAATCTGGTCTGGGTCTGGTCTGCGGTTCTGGATCTCTGGTTCTGGTCGCGGCACTGCACAGCGGTCTGGATACAGGTCTGCTTTCTGGGTTCTGGCACAGGGTTCTAGCCAGAATCAAACAGCTCACCCGGCTGTTGAATAGTTTGGTTAGGTGGCTGGATTCTGAGGCCTGCTGAGAAGGATTCAGCTTTTGGACTAGGCCTCTCTGCTGCAAGTTCTGCAGTCTGGATTCTAAGTTCTGTTTCTGGTGTTTTCTGGATATTGTCTGGTCCGGCAAAATGCTTCGCAAGAAATCAGTTTGAAGTGGAAAGTGAATGTCTCTACCTGGGTCCCAGTGGCTCCTTTTATGTCTTTTGAAAGTGGGTGGGAAGGCTGACTTTCTATGCCCAACCCTCTGAGGATCCTGATAGGTGAGAGAATCTACCGTCCTCTGATTGGGGAAGAAAATGAAGTTTCATCGTGATGAGGTAGGTTTATGGGTCAGAGGATCCTCCCCTTGTCAATTTGCACACAAATCTATTTTTGATCCAAATACATATTTATCTATGTACAATTTTTCTAATATTATATGTCCAGTTAAGATATTTTCTGTAGCACCAAACCATCCGATCCCTGTCTTTGTACGATGTCGTGTCCACTTCTGACAGAATTCTGCCCTTTTCATCAAGAACACAACCTTTAAACCTTTCCAAAATTTACACAAATGTGCACAAGGAATATGGACATCAGATGATAAAGTGTCAGATTTTTAACATACAGACATTTGGAGTAACACCCTATTTTCTGCTACTACCCCCCAGAACATACCACGGAGTCCTAACACCTCTTAAAATGTGTTCAGAAAAATCACAGGAATAATGATATTATTGATATAATTTTGACACTTCCGTACTATGAATTATCCATCTTTTTAAAATTATGCTCTGGCCCAGAGGGGTGTGGTTTCCCAAAGCACATGGTGGAATTTCTGGTTTGTCTACTTCCTCCAAGCTCAGCTTGCTCACAGAGGCACTGCTCCTCCCAGTTTCTTCCAAGAGGAAGCCATTTACAACCCCTTGATTAGCATTTGCCTGAGCCAAGGAAAGTTCATTGTTCGGTTTCCTTGCAGTCCCAGGTGCCCCTCCTCTGATTCAATCAGGGAGGTGTGATCTCCTTTTGGTGGGGGCAGCGGAATGCAGGCCAGGCTTGGGAATGCAGTTGCTGGGCAAGTTTCAACTCCTGTCGGGGGTAGTTGTCAGGCAGAATTCAATCTCTTTAAGCCAGGCTTCAGCTAAATGTCACTTTTGTTCCCAGTTTTTCTTCATTCAAATCAAACTTACAATTTTTACACATGCAGCTAGAACGCTGATTCTAAGTTCAAAACTATGACATTTAAACAGTTGCAACCTATGTGACACTCAAAAGTAGGTCACTCATTTATTTTAAACATTTCGATTTTAGTGGTTTTAAATCCAATTTCACTTAAGCTGCTGACATCCACAGCTCAGCCAGTTTTGTTATGAACATTTTTTTAGGCTCTTCATCTTTCCAGATTTTGTATGCACACAAGACTTCATTCTGCCAGATGTCTGCTGGTATTCAGTAAGATTATTGAATATCTTGCAATGTTTAAAATAGGCATTTTTAGCTTGCATTTCAGAGAAACAAAGATGATTTCAAAGCGCTTTTTGAGCTAACAGACACTGCTGTTTTTCCTTTGGCACCACGTTTCACTCATGGCGCTTCTGGCTGATCAAGCTCGCACTGGTGGGTGGCAGGTTAGGCGACCTTTTTGGTGTGCGCAAAACTGCGCGGTTTTCCTGGATTCTGGCGCAAATGTGTGCTTTTCGGCCATCTTGAATTTCCTAAACCCACAGCACCAAATGTTGTAGCATAATAATTCAAACGTGGGTCAAGACACCTGACAAGCCCCCCCGCCCGACTGCAGTTTGATTTCGAGACGAAGGGGAGTTGGGTGTAAAGGATTTTTGATCCACGCGCTGGGATGTCCGCATCATCTTCTTCCGATTCCGCAGATGGCAAAGTTCAGCATCTTTTCCTCCATCAGGGTGGTTCAATTGGTTCTCCTTGCCAGTCCTGATGGGAGTATTGGGCGGTACCCCGGGCTCCTCGGATCTTTGCTCTCGGTCCCCGGGTCGTCCTCCTTGGTCAGTCTCCAGGGTTTCATCTCTCCTAGGATGACAAAGCAAAGCAGCAGGAACATATTCATAGACATTTGCCCAACACTATTAATGGTGGGGCGAACGTATACATGGAATATTTTACGGTTGGACTTGTATTACTCTGGAGCGGCCCCCTCTGGGATTGCAGAGGACTCCTCCAATTGCTGCAGAGTGTGCCTGGGATGGAAACACTTTAGCTGATTTATATGGACCCACTTGTCTTCCCCTTCTGCCAAACTACCCTTGGGGAAGCGGATCATGTAAGCGACTGGGGAGATCTTGTCTACAATTTCAAAAGATCCCTTCCATGTAGGCAGAAATTTCCGCTGTTTGGACTGGTTCCTTTGGAAATTGTATAGATAGACCCGGTCTCCCACATTGTATTCTTTCCTGGTAGTCTTCAGGTCATAGTGAGTTTTCATACTCTCGGCTGATCTTTCTAGATTCCGCTGAGCATAGGCAAAAGCATGTTGGAGGTGTTTCCTTAAATTCTCAACGTATTCGTGAGTTGTGGAGGCATTTATTAATGTCTGCTCTTGGGTCCTGTAGAGCAAATGCTGGGGAAGCACCATCTTGCGTCCAGTCATCAGCTCAAATGGTGACATTTTAGTTGCAGATGAAGGGGTAGATCTGATGGCCATTAGGACCAGAGGTAATCGGATATCCCAACTTGGCCCAGAATCTCCCACAAACTTTTTTAAGATGCTCACAATGGTTCTGTTGTATCTCTCCACTGCACCAGAAGAGGCTGGCCGGTAAGCAATATGTAGCTTCCTTTTAACCCCCAGTATCTCCACATCTTAGTCATTACTTCGCTGGTGAAGTGGCTACCTCTGTCTCACTCAATCCTTTGGGGTAGACCAAAACGCGAAAAGATGTGGTTGATCATCAGGGCAGCTCATGTTTCTGCCTTGCAGTTTGGGGCCGGGAGACATTCCACCCATTTAGTAAATAAGCATGTCACCATCAACATGTACTTATTTCCCCTAGAGGAGCAAATCACGGGGCCTATGAAGTCGACTTGCAAATCTGACCATGGCAGTGTCATGTTGAGGAGAACCATCTCCGGTTCCGGAAGCACCTCAAAACCTTCCTCTTTGCTTCTGCTTTCTCTCTCCCTCTCCCCTGCTGAACAGCTAATATTCTTCACTGAAATTGCACTGATTCTGCAACTGGACCACTCTTAACGGCCTCGGTCCTGGGTCCAGCCACTCTCCACTTGCACTGATGCCCTGGAACCCCTCTGCACTGCGGGACTGTCTCTGTATCCCTACAGACCCCCCCCCTTTTCCAGCACTTGTTCTGCACTTACCTTGCACTTGCCACCAGCTGGCCCTATGTATTTATTACTTTACGCCACTTACCTTGTACTGCACTTCCCCCCCTCCCCTTCCCCTTGCACTTTTCCCCCTCCCCCACCCCTGCACTTGCGCGATCTGAATGACACCTGGCCTAGTAAGATCGTTGTCTGTCTCCCCTTGTTCCTCCCCTCCCTGCCTCGTCGCGCCTTGAAACACCTGTGTATAGGCGCGTTACAAATGCCATATCATAACATATCATATCCCCCTCTTTTGGAGAGGCGCACGGTGTGTGAGGGATGTTGGCTGAAATTGTGCACACACAAGAGACCCCTTTAAGTATTGGTCGAGGTCCTGCCCCATGTGTGGCCAGTATGCAACCACTCTTAAGATCTCAAGTGTTGTGTGAAACCCCTTATGACCGGCGGTGGCCACATCATGGGCGTGACTTAACATCAGGCTTCGGAATGAGGTAGGGACCACCCACTGATCATGGCCAGCTTGGGATTTCCTTACCAACAAACCGTCTTGGATTCGGAACATTTTTGGACATTTCATCAACACTCTAAGGTCCTCTTTCCCAATGTAATCGGTATCCGTCAGGGGAAAGTTCTCAGGGTCCTCAATGTGTTGGTAAAACTTACCAATTATTGGATCCCCCTTCTGAGCCGTAATCAAATCAGCATCTGGGGTCTCCTTACTCCATTGTGCAGTTGAAAGATCATTGTGAGCATTTGTCTGGGACCTAGTGATAGCAGTGACCTGGATTTCCCCCAACAGGGACTCAATCTCTATTAGATCCCCTTGGATGGCCCCGGTTTTGGCCAGCTGATCAGCTAAGTAATTTCCAGTTTTGTCTGGTCCCTCTACTTTGGAATGACCCTTGATCTTCTTCCAGTAGATGGTCATCCCATTCACGGTGACCAGATCATCAATGTTTTGAATTAACTTCCCATGTTTCAAGGGTTTGTTATTAGCACATAACATGCCTCTGGTTTTCCAATTAACCAGGTGCTCCACGAACCCGTTCCATACATAATCTGAATCTTTGATAATGACCAGTTCGTGGAGTTGATGTTGGACAGCAGTGAGGATGGCCTGATGCACAGCCATCAACTCTGCCACCTGACTACTTCGGGGACCAATTTTGTACCCAGCGGAGGGTTCTGGGGACTCATTCACCCATGCATTCCCTATGCCGGCCACAAGTTCTTTTTCCCCATTGTTGTCAACATGGTAAGAGCATCCATCCACATAGACAGTGGGCATTCCCTCACACTTGTCTTCTTCAAAGACTTTGTGGGGGGGAATTAAGGTATGCCTCCATGTTTTCCTTGATTTTTAGACTTTCGTCCTCAAGACAGTTTTCTCTGACACAATCATGCAAGTCAGCCAGACCTTGCGCGAGGGGACTCTTCTTGTTTTGGCCATATCTGACCTCCACAGGAAAGCCTTGCATTGACAGAATCCAGGAAGTAATTTGGGAATTACTCACATTTCCGGGCCAGATTCTGTCACTTTGGAGATATTGCAGAGGCTGGTGTGGAGTCTCCACTATGATGTGTTCCCCCTGGATAAACGAGCGGTAATTCTTCAATGCCCACACCGTTGCCAGGAGTGCCTTCTCACAATCGTTGAAATTTTCCTCCACAGAGGATAAAGTTTTGCTCGCATAGGAGATTACTTTATTGACCTTGTCATGCTTTTGATATAATACTGCAGTCAAGCATGTATTAGAGAACTCTGTCTCCAAGAAAAACTCCTTGCTTCTGACAGGGTAAGCTAGGCAGGGTGCTTGTGAGAGGCTTCTTTTGAGCTGTCTTACTGACTCGGATTGTTCTGGACCCCATTCCCACTTGACCCCCTTCAAGAGATGAATCAGGGGTCTGGTGATCTCTGTGTAGCCCTCAATGAACTTTCTGCTGTAATTAGTCAGTCCAAGGAGGCTCCTTAGTTCCCACAGAGTTGTGGGGTCTTTCAGTTTCTGAAGTGCTTCCACTTTCTTTTCCTGGGGACAGAGACCCTGAGGAGTAATCTCATGCCCCAAGAAATTAACACGGGTTCTACACCACTGTGCTTTCTGAAAGGAAAGTTTTGCTCCGGCGGCCCTCAACTGTGTCAGAACATAACGGAGCTCCGCTATGTGTTCCTCCACAGATGACCTTTTGATGAGGACATCATCTACATAAGCCAGGTTACCCCTCGCACCCACGTCGGGCATGGCCTTATATAGGAAAATGTTGAATTCATTGCCGGAGTTGAGGTATCCGAAGGGAGGCAAAAGCCAGCTTGTATTGGTCCTCCCTACTGACAGGCACAGTCAAGTATCCATTGGTCAGATCTATTGCAGTGAATACCTGTGACCCCTGGATCTGGGCCAGCCCTTGGCAAATGTAGGGAAGAGGCCATCGGGAAGTATGGACCCGTTTGTTGAGCTCCCTAAGGTCAGCGCAGAGTCTCCACTGGCCGTTTGGCTTCAATATTCCCAGCACCGGATTATTGAAGGTGCTGTGTACTGGACGGATTATTCCCTGGGACTCAAGGTTCTTAATTATTTCAGTAAGGGACTCCATGGATGCGAGAGGCAAGCGATATTGCTTCACAAACACTGGAGTCATGCCAGGGTCCGTGGGAATTGTTGTCGTGTGGATGTTGGTGCGACCACAGTCATATGAGTCTACCGCAAAGAGATCTTGGAAATCCAAGAAAACTTGTTTCAACTTTTGTTTCTGTTCCAGAGTCACACAGGCATCAGCTACGTTGACTCTCTCTTCCACCATCTGCCTGAAGCCTGGAAGGACTTCTGGTTTTGCTATCTCAGCGGCCTCCTCCAGCTGGGTGGAGAAGTCCCTGGTCAGAGTGCTGATTTGAACTGGAGGCTTCAGGTGGTAAAGGCAGCCCTCATGGACCTTGAAAATCACCTCATCCCTCCTGAAGTCACAAGTCACATCTTCCTTACCATAAGGGCAGGAAGTGTACACCTGGAAGTTCCCCCCATGCCGGCTAAAGATCCTGTCTGGTGTTGGGTTGTCATCACTGTCACTGTCAAAACAGTCCTTGGGGATTGGTCCTAACAGTTCATTTCCTAAATCAATGGAGAAATGTCGGTCATCAACCGCCATTCCAATAATGGTGCCTGCGGCTAGAGTAATACTCTTTAAGTCGCTGTTATCCACCTCTATTGGAATGGTGTCATGTTCTATGTTGACTAATGGTGTTGGGTTTACCCCCAACCCTTGCTGTTGGAGAGAAGCATTTAGATGAATATAAGCATCAGGGTTTTTCAATTTTTGTCCTCTTTTAACTTTCACTTCCAGGGACAATTGTTGGGTCCTTTCTGGGATGGTGACTTCCTCTTTAATCTGAATTTCAACTGCATAAGGTAGCAATTGAGCTGACCTAAATGCTTTTTCTGGATCATCAAAGCCCATCGGATTATCCACTAATCGGGACCAAGCTTTGAAGTTTATAAGGCCCAAACTAATGGCAAAGCGATTGAGAATATCACTGCCTAAGTAAAAGGCGGCAGTGACGTCTCACACGACCCAACAATTATGGACTATGCTCTTGTTGCCAATGGAGATTTTGAGAATACACCTGCTTGGCAGGAGATGTTTGGAATTGGGTGCTTCCAGGTCCATTTCCCATTTGTCTATCAGTTTGAATGTGGGAATGGCTGGATCTTTTGGGAGTTGGCGGAACATGGCTTCGCTGATGAAGCTCTTACCGTTGTTCACACACACTCGGGCGAGAACAGAGTCCTTCCCATCATTTAACTGAACAGGGATGAACAACTGCTCTCCAATTTGCTGAATATCAGCCAGGCTCTGAGCTGACTTCACATCTTTCTGGACTATTGGAGTGGGAATGTCGGATTGTGGATTAGTAAAGAATTTCAGAGTGTTTCCTTCCAGTGTGGAATACCACCTAAAACTGGAAGGAAGGTTGATTTTCGAAAATAGAGAGGACCCCCCGTCACCAGTCTGTTGTTCTACTGCTGTTATTGTCACGTCTGGAATTTGGTTGTTCTGGAAGTGAAATTCTACTTGGTCAGATTTTTGTTCAACCATGTGGCAGGTGCCGTTTAAACTAACATGGTTGACGCTCTGTTTTAATTTTATTACGCAATCTATTAGGGGTGACAACCTTCTCAGGAGGTCATTCCCTAGTAAGCAAGGGGTGCCCTCTGGAGTCACTACTATGACCGGGTGTTTCACCTTGAGTCACCCAATTTGGATGTCCAAATCTGCAGTCCCCTCAACGGGAATTTCCTTCCCGTCAAAGTTCTGAAGTTGTCCAGGAAGAGAGGTGAGAGGAATTCGGTAATTCTCCCCCCTTCCTGCATTTAGTTCATCAAAGGCCCTTTTGGACAGAAGGGTAGCTTGGGATCCAGTGTCCACCAGTGCCAAAATTGTACCCTGCCCCTGTACTTGTACCGGGGCATAGTATCTTCCCTCGTTCTCCTCAAGGGGGCACACATAATGCACATTTTTGGACAACTGGTTGGCTAATTTTCTGGTTTTGGACATTGAGAGAGAAGAGATTTGAGCAGAGTTCGGCAGGGAGTTTTGGGAATCTGAAAGAAAAAGTTGGCAATTGGATATTGATGCGGTTTTGGGTTCCCCTGGTTCCGGTTCTGGGCCGCCCCCCCCTTTTTGGAAGCAGTCACCAGGATGGGTTTGAACCAGGAGTTTTCGGTATTGTTGGTTCTGGGATAGAATGATGGGCGGCGACAGCTCAATCCCCACATCTGCCCAGTATATGGATGCGGTTTTGGGTTCCCCTGGTTCCGGTTCTGGGCCACCCCCCCTTTTTGGAGGCAGTCACCATGATGGGTTTTAACAAGGTGTTTTCGGTATTGTTGGTTCTGGGATAGAATGATGGGCAGCGACAGCTCAATCCCCACATCTACCCAGTCTGGGTTGGAATCCCTTGGGACCCATTTTTCCTTGGGAGGAGTTCCCCCATCTCTGAAGGAGAACATCCTTTTCCCAGGATCCTCTGAGGATCCCTCTCCTTCAAATTGGAAGACCTGTCCCTCCTCCACAAAATGGGTCTGTTTGGGTCCTTTGTTTCTCCTATCTCCTCTCTGCTCCTTGGGTGGCAGACTTTCACCGGTAGGAGATTTTGTTTCCGGTTCCTGGGTTTCCAGGGGCTGTTTACAAGTGCGGAAGGAAGCTTCCTCCAAGGCTTTACACCCCCCTTCCCCTTGTGCCTCCTCCCTGGGAACCGGTGGGTTATCGGGGTGCTGCCCCCATCATTGTTCTGGAGCACCAGGCCCAGAGTTTGGGGCATTCTGCGCCGGCATGCTCGTCTGAGGGTTCTGTTGAGCCCTCAGCATGTGACCCAGATCCCGTGCCATATTTTGGACCTGGCGCTCTAACTGGGAAACCCGCTCAGGCGGATACAGGGTTCTATTTTCTCCCCTGGGCTGATCCCGGGAAAGGTAGCTATCCCTTCTCTGGTAGTACCCCGGTTTGGGAAGATTTGGGTACCCCTCCACCTTTGGCCTCCCCTCTCCCGGATTAGGTTGTCTGGGCTCAGGGAATTGGGGAAAGAAGGATGGATGATTTTGGGGCTGGAAATTAGGTGGATACCTGGGAAAAAAGTTCTGGCCAGGGTTTGGTGAATTTCTGCCCTCCTGTGGGAAGTTAGGAGGGAAGTTCCCTGGTTGGGTGCCTGGCTGGATCCCCCCCTTCGGCTGGAGGAGTCCACACATACCCCAGGATGGGTCGGTTTCCCTTGTAGCGGGGACTTACATAGTCAGGGGAGCGAGGGACCCCATTTGTGGGACTACCTCCTTGAATCCCTGTCTGTGACTGGTTCGAGGGCCTTCTGGGCTGAGAATTATTCGGTGCAGGCAGGTTTTTAGGCCCCCCCCATCTCCAAATCTAAAATGGGAGGAACCTTTACCTCTGCCACGTTGGCAACAGCAGGGGTGCTGGTCGGTTTGGGACTTTTCTGGGCGTTGTTTTTATTTTCTATGGGCTTCTGCACCTCATAGATCCGGGTAGCCTGTTCAATGACCCAGTCTAGTGACCTTTTCTCGTGACAATCTCTCAGTAGCTGGGTCATTATGTATTTGGGTAAGGCATGGAAAAACTTATTTACAAACTCTTTGCTGTCCGTGCGCACCCTTCTGGTAGTCTGCGCAAAGGCACGCTTCAATTCCTGCACAAATTCTTGTGGGGCCTGATCCTCCCCACATTGCAAATTGTAGGCTGCCTTTGCGAGCCTCTTGGGGATTTCTGTGAACAGAAATATGTTTCAAGATGGCAGCCCTATATGTGGACCATCTTGAATGGTTTTGGTCCTCCAGCCACGCAAAGAAACTGGAGTATTCTGGGGAGAATGTCCACTTTACATATTGAGCAGCTAGTGCTGTCTTTCAAATGGAAAGTCTCCATCATTTGCTCATAAAGCTCCAAGTGTTCCCAAACAGAATACTTGGTGTCCTTGTGATAAGGGGTGATGACACTCCTTATTGCCTTAATCTGTTTTAAGGGGTCCTTAAGCAAGGCCCTTTTTGCCTTATTGGCCTTTTTGGTTCGGGTAACCCTGGTCCATTCATCCTCTGACTCAGAAGCACTGCTCCCAGAGGTGCCCGTCTGATCTTCCAGGTTTTCCCGGATTCTGCGAGCCTGGGAATGGCTGGCAGAATGTGGGGACCTGGTCTCCTGTGTCCTGTGACGCTCAGAAGAGTTTTCAGAATCCTCCTTGCTGCCAGGATTTGATGAGTCCCCCCCCACTGACCTAACTGGGCATAGGTTTTCAGGATGACCTTAGTTGGCCTACTCTCCTGGGGTTCCCCACTAAATTGCACTGTACTTAGGTGCCCATACCCGGATGCCCGCCCATCCATTCCTGGGTGGTACTGGCCTATGAGCCCCATACCTATGGCTGGATGGTAATCTGCCATCCCCGTGGCCCTGGGCTCATGTGCGCCATGGGACATGGGGGTGGCAGAGTCCCAGAACTGGGAAAGATGAAGGCCTGTGGTACTGGGGCTCCTGAGGTTATGCTCAGGTGTTTCCCTTTCCCAGCGAACCTCATCTCTATCAGCCCCTGCTCCCTGTTTCCATGCTAGAGCCTGTGCTTTCAGTTCCTCAGTTAAGGCCTTACTTGACTCGATCAGTCTCTCCTGCATGGCTACCTGTTGCCGGAGCCTATCATTGTGCTGACAGAGAGCCTCATTCTCTCTCTGTGCCTCCTGGTTGGTCCTGGAATACTGGGCCAGTCTTTGCTGCAGGAGGGTTACCTCCTGAGTCCCATCCCTAGTGGCCTGTTCCTTTCTTGCCAGAGCATCTTCCATCCTCCTGGTGTGCTCTAACAAGTTCTGATGCTCTTTTTGGAGGTCACCCAGTCCCTGGAGGGCCAGGTGATTTTCTTCAATTTTTTCTTTTAATTGGCAGACTTCCTGGCCTAAGGTGTCCCTTTCCTGACTAAGAGCCTGCATCTGTGCCGCCAGGTCGTCCCTCTGCCTTTTAAGGGCCCCAGCTTTCTGGCGCTCTTCTTCAAATTCTGTCTGGGTATCCAGGTCTTTCAGAATCAGTTTGTTGCTCTCTGCCTTCTCCCTATTTAGGTGGCTTTGCAGGGTGACTACCTGCTCTGCGCATGCCCTATTGAAGTCCAGTTGTTGCTCCAGCCTTTTCTGGCTCTGCAGTAGGGCGTCCAAACCTTCTTGGTACTCCTTCTGCAAGGCCAGAAATCTGGTATCCTGGTCAGACTTTTCCTGTTGCAGGATACCCATATCCTCTTTTATTTTAATGATATACTGCCTACTATCATTTTCTGACTCCTGGCACCTCTGCAGCCTCTGCTTGGAAGAGACCAGGTCAGATTGGGCCTTCTCTAATGCCATCAGTTGCCTATTTGCCAGATCTTGGCCTTCAGCACATTTGTCCTATATGGCTCCCATATATAAATATAAATATGCAGCTACCCTGGCAATCTTGTTGTGCTCATCCTTGGCCTTAGGGGCCATATATAGTTCACTCAGGGCCACATGTAAGGGACCCTGATCTCTCCATATATCTGACCCAGTTACAGTGACCTGTTGCGCGATTGCCTGCAACCACACATTCTGGTCCTGTTCCGTCCATTTGCCTCTCACAAATAGCTTATGTAAGAGGTGCTCTCTGGCTATTTTGATATCTACCAAGGTCGTCATTCTGGAAATTGATTTCCTTCCTGACTTACAGAAGTTAGTATTTTATTTTGCAAAACAGACCGTTTCCTTAGAGCGTTCCTTTGAGGAGTGTTTTTACAGTGTAATACAGCGTGGTGATCCAACAGGATTTATGTATCCTATCAGTTAGCACACTGTATCAAGCTGCACAAGTGGTAGTCTAATCCAGATGTCCCGGACAAGCCCCCACTCTGTTTAGGGACTTCAATTCAGCACTCCAACTAAGTCAATGCCTGGTCTGGGATGCCCAAGAGAAGCCCTTATTTATATATTTTTATGACAAGTTCATGGATCTGGATGATTAACCCTTGTATAACGCCCCTCTCTTTGAATCCCCCTGACCTCACTGAGCCAAGAAGTAGGTTTGTTTTGCAAATTAACAGATTTATTTGAAAATTAAACAATATATATATATATATATATATATATATATATATATATATATATGTATATATATCACACTTTTATTATAAATTAATATTTGATCGTTCACTTATGAATATGACAGTGATCAACAATGGATAATATTACACTAGCACACTTTTGTAATCACTTAGGAGTTGGTATAGGAAGGATAAGGTAGCTGTGAATGCTTTTATGGTTTCAAGGAAAAACAATGATGGAAAGAATGAAGCACAGAAATAAACTGATATGGTTTCAACAAGAGAGAATATAATCACTTTTCCCCTTGTGGCAATTCCCTCGCCAACTATGCAGTATAAATAGGTGGAAATAGAGCACACAATTTTCGGGAATACCATCAAATGCAATACCGATTCAGTTCCCCCCTAGCAAGCTTAGAGCACAGGGATGATTTTAAAACAGAGGCAAAAATACTTTAAATGTGATTTGCAAAGAAGTGAAAATATGCTAAAAATTATTTTAATTCCCTATAGGAGATTCAGGGTAGGTGACAGCTACTTTGAATTAGTTCAGGTCTACACTAGCAATTATTAATGAGGGAATATCAAGTTGAAAACAAATTTCAGCAATGCAAGCAAAAGACAGCTATTTTTGACAGGTGAAGAAGTTTGAGCTAGTTTTCAATTCGCGGCACTTTTTCTGAATGCATCGAGCGTGATTACGGAACAACTATAAGGAGTAGAAAGTCGATTCTGGGTTCGTTGGAAAGCTCAGGATCTTAGCTTTAAAATGAAAAGCTTGTTCCTAGCACACGCGGTCCCAAAGATACAGACAATTTTGTGGAGGTAGATTTTCAGAAATGGAAGAATGATTCAGAATGGCAAGTGACACTTTCACAGGTTCTAGGCAGGTCGAATTGGATGGGATAAGCTTATTTTAAACTAATAGATGACTATGCACAGTTCTGGCTGGGTACTCACACTATAAATTTGAAATAGGCCGTCAAGATCTGGTCCGGTTGGCTGCGGTTCTCTTGCCACGGGACGGTCTCTGGCACTGGTTCTGGTCACAGCGATCTGGTCTGGGTCTCGTCTGCGGTTCTGGATCTCTGGTTCTGGTCTCGGCACTGCACAGCAGTCTGGATACAGCTCTGCTTTCTGGGTTCTGGCACAGGGTTCTAGCCAGAATCAAACAGCTTGCCCGGCTGTGGAATAGTTTGGTTAGGTGGCTGGATTCTGAGGCCTGCTGAGAAGGATTCAGCTTTTGGACTAGGCCTCTCTGCTGCAAGTTCTGAAGTCTGGATTCTAAGTTCTGTTTCTGGAGTCTTCTGGATATTGTCTGGTCCGGCAAAATGCTTCGCAAGAAATCAGTTTGAAGTGGAAAGTGAATGTCTCTACCTGGGTCCCAGTGGCTCCTTTTATGTCTTTTGAAAGTGGGTGGGAAGGCTGACTTTCTTTGCCCAACCCTCTGAGGATCCTGATAGGTGAGAGAATCTACCGTCCTCTGATTGGGGAAGAAAATGAAGCGTCATCGTGATGAGGTAGGTTTATGGGTCAGAGGATCCTCCCCTTGTCAATTTGCACACAAATCTATTTTTGATCCAAATACATATTTATCTATGTACAATTTTTCTAATATTATATGTCCAGTTAACATATTTTCTGTAGCACCAAACCATCCGATCCCTGTCTTAGTACGATGTCGTGTCCACTTCTGACAGAATTCTGCCCTTTTCATCAAGAACACAACCTCTAAACCTTTCCAGAATTTACACAAATGTGCACTAGGAATATGGGCATCAGATGATAAAGTGTCAGATTTTTAACATACAGACATTTGGAGTAACACCCTATATTCTGTTACTACCCCCCAGAGCATACCACAGAGTCCTAACACATCTTAAAATGTGCACAGAAAAATCACAGGAATAATGATATTATTGATATAATTTTGACACTTCCGTACTATGATTTATCCATCTTTTTAAAATTATGCTCTGGCCCAGAGGGGTGTGGTTTTCCAAAGCACATGGTGGAATTTCTGGTTTGTCCACTTCCTCCAAGCTCAGCTTGCACACAGAGGCACTGCTCCTCCCAGTTTCTTCCAAGAGGAAGCCATTTACGACCCCTTGATTAGCATTTGCCTGAGCCAAGGAAAGTTCATTGTTCGGTTTCCTTGCAGTACCAGGTGCCCCTCCTCTGATTCAATCAGGGAGGTGTGTTCTCCTTCTGGTGGGGGCAGCAGAATGCAGGCCAGGCCTGGGAATGCAGTTGCTGGGCAAGTTTCAACTCCTGTCGGGGGTAGTTGTCAAGCAGAATTCAATCTCTTTAAGCCAGGCTTCAGCTAAATGTCACTTTTGTTCCCAGTTTTTCTTCATTCAAATCAAACTTACAATTTTTACACATGCAGCTAGAACGCTGATTCTAAGTTCAAAACTATGACATTTAAACAGTTGCAACCTATGTGACACTCAAAAGTAGGTCACTCATTTATTTTAAACATTTCGATTTTAGTGGTTTTAAATCCAATTTCACTTAAACTGCTGACATCCACAGCTCAGCCAGTTTTGTTATGAACATTTTTTTAGGCTCTTCATCTTTCCAGACTTTGTATGCACACAGGACTTCATTCTGCCAGATGTCTGCTGGTGTTCAGTAAGATTTTTGAATATCTTGCAATGCTTAAAATAGGCATTTTTAGCTTGTATTTCAGAGAAACAAAGGTGATTTCAAAGCGCTTTTTGAGCTAATAGGCACTACCGTTTTTCCTTTGGCACTACGTTTCACTCATGGCGCTTCTGGCCCATCACGCTCGCACTGGTGGGTGACAGGTTAGGCAACCATTTTGGTGCGCGCAAAACTGCGCGGTTTTCCTGGATTCTGGCGCAAATGTGGGCTCTTCGGCCATCTTGAATTTCCTAAGCCCACAGCACCAAATGTTGTAGCATAATAATTCAAACGTGGGTCAAGACACCTGACAATGTTTTTAATTTACAAAGTGTTTTTCTTGTCTCGGCTTCAACTATTCGCCAAGTCCAACTATACTTGTCCAACTATTCGCTATTCAGCTGAATACTTTAATCTACCATTTGGTAAACCCCTAATTATAGGTCTTTTTTCAAATGCGCATAGAGCCCCCTCCTTAAAATTCAAAGATGAAGGTGGATGTTAAAATTGAACTGTCTTTTTATTTAATAAAAATGAAATGGTGAAGGCCACAATGTTTAAGTAATCCAAGCAGAGACAACCAAACTGTTTTTAGTTTACAGTTCTGTGTTGCCGATCCTAAGTGGATTTAGGCTGTCACAGTGACAGTCCAGAGAGACGTGCCACTCCAATTACTTTACTAGCACTTTACGGATAAGAAGCAACCAATGTATTGAAAGGACGTGCAAATACACATCTACTAGTTTCATGAAATATTCCCCCACAACCAGATGCCAGTGATCTTGGACACCTTAGGGCATATATCTGCATGCTGGCAATGGCAGCTGAAAAAGCAGTTGTGACAGGATAGAGCAGGTCCACTGCCATCTCAGATTACCTGCCCTTGTTCTGAAGCACACGAGAAAGATATCTGAGGGCAAGCCTGCCGCAGCCCGGTGAGGTGTCTGTATTTGATAGTCTGCTGCAGCGTACACCTTCACATTGTGCACTTCTAGAGCCAATCATGTTGAAAGCATGATATCCAAGGCCACTGATTGGCTGAACATACAAAACTGATGGGGGGTTGGGAACAGTGCTGTGTATGGTAAGACCTAATGTGCAGACTCAAAAACAAAAGGATTTCCCCCATAGGTTCCATGTAGAGATTGAAGATAACAGGGGACATGATGGAGCTGTGCGTAGCTCCACAGTGGACTGTGCAGTACTGGGACACAATTGGGACCATCTGGACAAGCTGGTCCCCATTGGAGGGGTATGAGATTACAACAGCAAGACTGTTCTATTAAAGCCCATGAACATTGTAGGATTCTTGAAAAGAGCTTCAAGGTCAAAAGTCAGCAGTCTCGAAGGCGGCAGAGAGGTTCTGTAGGATGAGTAAGAAGAGGTCTACTTTTTCCAGGAAGTTTTGAGTGTCACTGTTAATGTGGATGGAAATGGTATCTGTGCTGCATCATGTTCGGAATCAGGATTGGTAGTACTGTAGGAGATTGTGCTGAGTGATCCTTTCATGCAACTGGTCAGCATCAGTCTTCTTGTTCGCTTTGCCAAGGAAGGGGAGATGTGTGATGGGGTGATAGTTGGCCAGGGTGTCTGGGTTGAGTGTGGGTTTCTTCAGCAGGGGAGGATCTGAAATGTTCTCAGCACATCTGGGAAGGTGCCTTGCATGAGGGATGCATAGTTATAATTATAATTGTTCTTTTATAAAATGCTTAATACCAGCAAGTAGTTTCTAAGCGCAGGATCAGGATTCAAACCTGTGTTGTGCTGCATTTTCTTGCTTCCAAGACAAATGTGTTGCCCCTGAGCTATCCTTCCTACCCAGTTAATGTTGGGAAGTGGTGTGAGTGCCTCACCTGTGCTGACCTTCACAATGGATATGGCAAGCATGTTTCTTTTGTAGATTGTGTGGGCTAAGTGGTGGTCACGTCTTCTAGAGTATTTCCCCTGAATCTGGTCCATCTTGATATGTTGAGAGCTGGTATGGACAGGTTGTCTTTGTTGTGTTTGGAGCTGGCAATGTATTGCCGTTCCTTTTCCATGATTAAGTTGTTGATTACATTGCATTTGTCCATGGATTGTAGCAATGCAGGATCTGCCAGATGGTTGATGCAGTGATTTGTGGCATGGAAGATCACTCTACTCTTGGTGGATGCTTTCATAATGGTTGTTGTATAGTATCTTGCTTTGGCTCTGGCGATGAGTGTTTTTCATGCCTAACTTAACTTTCATAATGTGACAAGATTTGTTTGTTGTTGATTTCCTCTAAGAATGTTCTTGTCTGTGGATGACGTATCATTGGTATCAATGAGTTCTCATGTTCAGCAAGTTGTGGAGGACTTGTGTTTGTTGAGTTAACATATGCATGTTGGTCTCATTTAGGATTATTTTAATTAAGTGATGTGACTTTCAGTTTAAATATTCAAAGCTTTATTTGTAAACCTTTAGCCATTGGACTGAACAGATATCAGCAACAGGAGGCAGGAGTATTAGCTGGATTAAAAAAGGCACATTTAGAGCTTGACTATAGTAAATGTTGCATATATTTTACTTTTTTATGGTTATATATTTATATCTACTCAAGTCTCAATTTGACAGTTGATTGGTTAATCATTTCATAAACAGTTATTTGATTTGATAGATTGATGTAAGAGGAAATCCATTGATTGATTATAATTGTTGTACTGCATGGTTTATTCCTATGTTGAGTGTACTTTTAAGAATGTTGGTCTTTTCCAAAATAAGGAAAACTGAATTGAATTGATACTTGACTGTGATATTTATATATAAAGCTGAATGTATATATGTATGTGTATGTATGTATGTATATGTATGTGTGTGTGTATGTTTGTCCGGCTGTACAAATCCACACCGTTGAACCCACGTCTACCAAATTCTGCATGGATTGCTCTTTTGTCTGGGGCAAGATTGTAGTCTATGTTTTGATGCAAACAATTCACTCCGTAGACACCCTCATATACTGATGCTCACCCTGATTCGCTACAGTAGTTACATGAAGAAGGCAACATTTGGAAAAGGGTCTGAAGCAAAATGTTCGATGTGTTGGTTATTCCTTGGAAATTCATTACTACGTTATTCCTTTCGAAAGTGTTTATTAAAGACTTTTTAAAAGGAATTAAAAAAAGATTTTATTTTATTTTATCACCCCACTACAAATATGGGAAATGACTAAGTTACAGTTTACTTAAGTTCATTCACGAGAAGAGAGCACAATCAACCAATCTTTCTTGGACATTTTCTCAAATGGGCTGAAACCATTGAGTGACTGAAACATGTTGAAAAAAAAAAAGAATATCACTTGGCAAAGCCCCATCTGATGCAATGTGAAAATCAATATCAAGAGCTTCTGAAACACAACAACAAACGGCGGCACAACTTGCCGACCAGAGGACAAGAGCAACTTTCTCAAGGACAAATGAGGTGCCTGAGCAAACTGAAGCAAAACTTTCTGACATAAGAACAAGAGCAATATCCTGCAGGACACATGAGACACCAGAGCAAACTGAAGCAAGGCTTGCCGACAAGAGGACAAGAGCAACATCCTCCAGGGCATATGAGACACCACTCGATCAGACACGGGCAACGCCGGGTACCCCAGCTAGTTGTTTTATATTCAGTGGTGGCACTGCATTGTTCACTCATCAGTTCAACATGCACAAAGTGAATTCTATCTGGTGCCAATGGTGGTCTGCAAATGTGGTGCACCTGCATTGGAGGCCCAACCGAAGTATGTGCTAATATTTTGGAGCAAGGCCATCATTTCCTTCACAGGTGAAGGGAATGCGCAAAGCAAGTATTATGCATAGCCAATCTAATTCACAGGATAGCAAGGATATAAGACTAATCATCGGCATCATCAAAACCCAGCTGTAGTTGTGGGAGGCTTTGCCACTGTGCCTCCACCGTCTCCCAGATGTCAACTACCCCGTGGCCGCTGCCTTCAAATTACTGCACATACAAAGTCGATTGCTGCTAAAAGTATATTCGCTTGCTGCTGCATAGATTAAATTGCAATTGGGACCCATCTCAACATGCAGGGAATGGGAAGGTAGCCCAGTGTGTGCTCACATTCATGTAGACAATGATCTGTCCAGGTATACAGTCTTTATAACGGAAAATACATAACTAATGAAGATATAACGAAACATAAATAACAAATAAAATAACAACAATGTATGTGTGGGTGGAGTAAAGATTCAATCATGTGGTGAAGCGGATGGGGTGGATTTTTAGCTGGGATAAACAGGGGTTTGGGGGGAACCCCCCTTCCAAAAAAAGAAGAATTGTTTATTTCTTATTTTTTGTCGTTATATTTGTTTCATTATATCTTGATTCGTTATTAGACAATTTGTTATTAAGACATGTAACCCTCTGTACAATGGTCCACATATCCATGGTGCCGTGGACTTTCTGGCCCTCAGACTGATCTAGTACCTACCCCAAACTGAAAAGTAAAAACTGTAGTACAACCTTGCAGTGATCGGCTTTACTCATAAACCAAGGGCTACTAAGGTTTTTAAAAAAGAACACAGACCATAGATATCAGGTAAGCGCTTTCCATGGGGGTGCCACAGGAGGGCTTCACCACGTAATCCCCCTCAAAACACAAGCTCATGCACCGTGGCTGAGGGAGCGGGAAAGCTGTGGTTGGGCTGCTTTTCTCTAGCAGACTAAAGTCTCTGGGAACAGCACCAGGTGATATAATCAAGTTGGCCAAGCCAGTCCCACGGCTATTTGTGGGAGCTGGGGAAATCAACCTGAGCACTCACACAGCACCAAGGCGGTTTCAAATCACCTCTTGGCTAGTAGGTATAGGAACGAGAATGTGGAATGGAGGGGCGCTCCAAGGAGAGCCAATCAGACGGTACGTTTTGGTGTCTCAGGAAAGTAACATACCCACAGAGTGTCCACAACAGTGTTTGCGAATGCTTCAATTTTGCAGGTGCCGTGTGAATGTCTCCATTCACACTAGTTCAGGGTATCTAGTGTTCCTCCCTTCCTGGTGCTGACCAATGACAGATGAATAAAGGCCCAGAGGTCAGCACAATCATGTTATTACTAATTGCAAACTGATTGTGGGGTGGAGCATGAATCAATGTGGTGCCACACGGGGAGGATATGGGAGAGGGTAGGTATGTTTGCTCCAATCATGTTGCACTAATGTATGCCTAACTATAGGGGTGTGACACAATCTAACCAGTTAGCTTCATGAGAACCAAGAAGACGTAGAATTTGAAGTGCAACTGTTTCTAACTGTACAAACATTGTATTAGTGGTATAAAGGTAGTGTCTGTTGTGAGGAAGTTTGTCAGCTCTCAACAACCAGTTCTGTTCCACTGTGCTGTTTGATTTGTGCTCGCCCATCTGTAATAAACAGCATTTCTTCTTGCCCGGTGTGTGTTTCTTTTTGGATTACTACTGGTAACTTATCTATTACGAGCCCTAGCGGACCCCTAATACATTTTTGGAGGTCTCTGGGGGTGTGGGTCTGGCGACCGCATTCCTGATCCATGCGCAACAATGAGGAGGACCTGCAGGCGCCGAGTTCACGAAGGTCTGCCGGATCCCGAGCACCAATAGCGAAATACAACAAGAGTGTCCCGACAGGGAAAAGGGATGGAGTAGTTTAGTGAATTAAATCCCTGTACATACAAATGAGTGTAAACTTTTAAGGAAATGTTTTACACGTCTACAACCTTTATGGCATTGGGGGACCTTATAATTTGTTCTGTATTAATCAGAACAAAACACACTGTGCTGTGTCTCCAGGCAGTGACAAATTAATTTTTATTTGACATAATTGAATTGTCCTGCCAAAAAATCGAAAATATTTATAATTTATAGTACACATAAAGTAATATTAAATGCATGTGACAGATAGAGCATGAGAAAAATACAAAGCTAAAAAAAGACTGTGCACCAGCACACCTATACAGAATAACAACACATCCAATGGTAACCGTTGTAACTGATACAGTTCTCAGATGGGGCACAAAATAAAAAAAATAAAAAACTCAGTATAAACAGAGATTATTAATGCATACAGTTAATCATGTTAACCAGAGCCTTATAGTTTTTTGTTGTTCTACTCAGAGGCTGCTGAGAATTAATCAAATTCTTTTCATACAAAGATCAAGCATTAATAGTTCAAGAGTTCAAGGGTTGATCACTATGTACAACTAGGCCTCCAGGGATGATATTGGCTTTCAAATATTCCCTTAGAAAGTGACCGTGTAGCTCCGTTCTGAAGCCTTTTTTCTTTAGTTTAAGTCATTCGTCAGCGTTAGTATGTGATCGGATGGCACTGCCTGCTAATGTTTGATCAAACAGTGAGGGGCCTCTAATGATATTCAAAATGTGTTCCTCGCTATAACTCAAGGTGGCACTCTCTGTCATAAAACACAGCGTGTGTAGTAGATGTAAGAAAAAGGACAAGTGAAAGACGGGTGGAAATAAATACATTCGTGTACATAGAGCCCTTAATGTGTCTTAGCAAGATGTACAAGAAGGAGACCCTAAACTCAGCCTAGGCTGCAAATGTATTATAATACATGAGGGTCGAGCCCTACTCTGTTGGGGACCTGGGTAACTATAATTAAATACAACAAGAGTGTCCCGACAGGGAAAGGGATTGAGTAGTTGTAGTGAACTAAATCCCTGTATATACAAATGAGTGTAAACATTTTCAGGACATGTTTTACACGTCTAGAACCTTTATGGCATTAGGGGTCCTTGTAATTTGTTCTGTATTAATCAGAACAAAGCACGCTGTGCTGTGTCATTTGACATAATTGAATTGTCCTGGCAAAAAACTAAAATATTTTACAATTTATAGTGCACATAACGTAATAATATTAAATGCATGTGACAGAGCATGACAAAAATACAAAGCAAAAAAAGACCGTGCAACCAGCGCACCTATACAGAATAACAACACATCCAAGGGTAACCATTGTAATTGATACAGTTCTCAGATGTAGCATAAAATTACAAAAAATAAAAACTCAGTATAAACAAAGATTATTAATAACTGCCTGTCCTCAGGGGGAGGAGTGAGCCCGCACAGGAGGCTCAGTGCCGAGGGGACTTGAGGATCTCTAGGACACATGAGTGTAGCCCTGCAAGAAAGTGCTGCATCGTGGTTGCATACCCATGGAGCGGGGTGAGACAGTATTTTATGAAGTTTTGGATGCATCCTCAAGGTGGGAGGGCGATCGGCCGTAGTAGTAGTAGATTGCCATCCAATAGGGAGTGGACGCGTGAGTGTGGACACCACTGTATTAGAGCAGGAGAGGTGCGTAGTGTGGGCGGATGCTTCTAGTTGGGAGATGCGCGTAGTACCAGTGATTGTATAGTTGTGTCATTTAGGCAGAGGCGTAGACGGGGTAGGGCCTGAGGGGCAAGGCCCACCCTAAATCTGTAAATGCCCCCACAGCATAGCTGAGTGAGCATCTACAACTGCCACTGTGCAGCCTGAGCAGCAGGGTTCGCTCTCCGGGAAATCTGCGCATTGCGCAAATGAGCCAGAGAACGGACCCTACTGCATGCATGTCAGAAACCATGAAGCTATTTCTGCTTCTTGGTTTCTGTCTGTGCAGGAGCCAGAGGCCTATGGAGCAGCCGAGGAGGCGGCGGCGTGGCGAGTCTGGAGGGAAACAGGTAATGGAAGAAAAAGTGTTTTTGTTTGTGTGTATGCGTGTGTGCGAGGATTGTATCTAGGTATGAATGTATGTATGCATGCTTGCAAGTGTGTGTGTAAGTGCACCTGTGTATGTAAATATGTATGTATGCAAGGCAGTGTCTGTAAGTGCATTCGTATAAATTAATGCAGTGTGACTGGTGTACATTGGTGCGAGAACGGGTGTGAATGAGAATGTATTATGAATGTTCTGGCTGCTTGTGTGAATGACAGAGAAACTGTATGGGTATGTGACTGTAGGATAAATATGCATAAATGTGCATGAGTCTGTGTGTTTGTTTGTGTCTATGTGTATGTGTGTCTGTATTTTTGTGTCTTTGCACGTATATGTATGTGTGTGTCTATGTATGCAAGACTGGGGCGCGGGGAGGGTCATTGGACCATGAGCAATTTTTAACAGGGACATTGCATGTTTAACTGGTGTTTTTGGGTGCAACAAAGCCAAATTGAGTGTTATTATTTGAAGTAAAGGTTGGTGTAGGGGTAAGGTACTACACTATGAAAATGCATTGGAAACATCTTCTCTGCATTGTTGGTGACTTGGATCTTCTAATGAATCCCCCTTGAACGGTGTGGGCTCCCTATCTATGCTTTGTCGCACCTGCACATTTAGAGCAAATGCACCTTCCATCTGCAGGCTCCCCTTAGAGTGGCCCTACTAGGCTAGATCCAGGCCCCACTTGTTACACAATTCTGGCTACGCCTCTGCATTTAGGTGAGTCAGGTTTCATTGTATAGTGTAGTTATTGGTGCAGTATTTTGAAGAAGTAAAGAAGGACCGGTGCATGTTAGTAAGTGTTGTTTATCTTGTTTTTGCGGCACTGACCAAGGTGCAAGGGTCATCACCGAGAAGGTACATTGTGTATGATAGCGCGCTTACCATCTTTTGCGGTAGGCCTGAGTGAGAGGAGTGGTAGTGACTCGGCACCTACCTTTACTAACATAGGGGAAGGATTCGGGCCTGAAGAAAAGGCGAGTGTGTTGGGTGAGTGTGCGTGGGTAGGCCTGTGGAGAAAGCCAGAGCGAAAGGGAGCAACAAGGTGGAGTTGAGTGGCTGAGGGTGAGTGTGGGAGTTGTCGAGAGAAGAGTATGAAAAGGGGACGGGGAAGAAAAAAGGGGAAGGGAAAAAAGAGGTGTGGTGGGTGGTGACTAGGGCAATTAGGGCATAGACGAAGGGCAGCCAAAAGACTGAGATAATGGCCTATCTAGATAGCCTCCTCAACCATATGTGTAAAATGTTGCCCCAATATTGCGATAAAATATTAAAGTATAATTTTCAGTGGGTCCAGGAGACTGCAGGTCAGTGTTTCCATGCCTGGCCCGGAGAAGAAACATTCCATAGTAAAATAATAGAAAATACGTTCTTATATTTGTTAACAAAATACAAGGGCTCAAAGATAAAGAGCAAGCAGAAAATATTGAGGCTCTGGAAAATTTATGAAGAAAAGAAAGGGGAGCAAATGAAGGAGGAAGAGGGGACACAGGAGAGCGACGGACCAAGTTCTCCGCCCCTGCCCTATGGTATCTATCCAACATTACGGCCCACGGCAGGTATACTAACCCACAGCGGGCAAGCCCAGAGGGGGAAAAAGAGACGACAGAGAAAAGGAAGGATAGAGACACACGGCGGGATGAGGCACACAAAAAGGGGGAGAGGAAATACTTATTGGACATTGAGAAGAACACATGACAACAGGTGGATGCATTATTTAATGAAGAAGAGAGGGTGATAGAAGAGGAAGTGCTGAGGAAAAACAGTAAGCGAAAGGACAAGGGGGAATGGTTGTCGGGGAGGATTAGATTTAGACTGGACGATGTCTCAATGCCAGTAACACAGAGATCCCCTCATCGGGACACCTGTGCCCTCTTTTTCTCTTACCCTCGGGCCACCCTCTTTGGTCCCTCTACCCACCACCCCACCATCTTGTGAGACCAATAACCTCTGGGTCATCTTTGACTCTGCTGTCCTCTTCTCCAGAGATCTGGTCCTCTCCAGGCTGGACTACTGCAACAGCCTCTTTCTCAATCTCACTCTGTCCTCCCTTTGGCCCCCTCCAGCTAATCCAGAATAGGGCTGCAAGACGTATCCTTGACCTCAAACCAAGGGACCATATCTCTGCAGCCCTAGAATTTCCCCACTGGCTCCCGGTGGCTGCAAGGATCAAATTCAAGACCCTCTGCATCATCCACAAGGCCGTCTTGGACCTGAGCCAACGCTATCTCCAACTTTCCCTCCCTAAATACTCCCCTGCTAGAGCCCTACACTCCTCTAATTGCAACTCTCTAACTGTCAAATGCTTTTCCAAGCAGAGAATGGGGGGCAGGTCTCTCTCCTCGGCTGGTGCCTCCCTTTGGAACAGCCTCCCTTGTCCTCTCAGACTTGGGCTGGACCTCCTTAGGTTCCAGAAACTGCTCAAAACCCTGGTAGTGTTAGTGTGACTTAGATTGGGAGGCACTCTTTGTTGAGGCCTTCCCGCTAGTGCTTTGTAGTGTTTCGTGGGTGTGTCACCCCGACATCTGCAGCTGTTGGATGTATGCCATTTGCGTAGTTCATGTTACGAGGGTGTTGGACATGTTTCCACAAAATGGTTGATGTATACCTTCTACACGGGTGAATGTCCATGGGGTTTACGGTGCCATGGTGGGTGTGTATGTCCTACATGTGGCCCAGGCCCTTGCTAATGGAGTGTTTTGGATCGAGTTCACGCCTGATGTGCCCATTATTGTACTGTACCAATGTGTTCCACTTGTTGTTGTTGCACTGGCTGGGTAACTGCAGGTGTGCCTGTTGCCATTTCATTGTAGTTACTGTATACTCACCAGGATCTTCGTAGCAGCTAGCTTCCAGGTCTGCAGTGCCCACTGCCTCCTGGCCCTCCATGTGGAGGATGCTTTTGACCTTCTCCTCCCATGGCGTGAGCTGTAGTGGGGTCACATTGCCTTTGACTGTGGCCACTGTGTCCCTGCAGTGGGTGTTGCTGAGCATACGCACCCTGCTCCTCAAGTCGTTCCACCGCTTCCGCATCTCATCAATGTCCCATGGGTGGTTTCTGACAGCGGCCACCTTGTCCCTTATCCCGGTCCATATGGACATCTTGTGCTGGGGGACATTTTTATTTAGCGTGGCCCATATAACTTGTCAGCATTGGTCACCACCTCCTCGGACAGCACAGCGAGCTACTGCTCACTGAATTTCGGCTTTCGTTGCCGCATTTCTGTCACCTTCCCTTTTGCCTTTGACTAAGGACATATTCAGGGTGGGTTGTAGGATTAGATGGCAATCCCTTTTAGTGATTTTGAGTGGATTACGTTTTTCAAAATGGCCACCACCGTGCTTCCTTTTCCTGTGATGAAGGATTTTCGCTGGCGGTAATTCCGCTGAAAAATTGGGCGGTAACGGTAATTCCACTGACTATTCGGCGGATTGTCCTATTTTCAGCAGTAATTCCACTGTGCGAATTACCGGTACCACCAGTGTGGTGTGCATGCACCCGCCTGGTTGTTATACAGGGGTAATTCCGCTGAGCCACAAGGTGGTAACACTAATTCCGATATGTCATAGTTACTGCTGATTATGGGACAAATTCGTAATGAGGCCACATGTCCCTTTTCTATTTCTATGGTGGGCCCTGCGATAGAAGGTGCAGGCTTTCGGGAGGTGATAAAGGAAGCCCAGGGTCAGCAAGTAAGTCTATGCGGGTGGGTAGGGAGGGTGTTGGTGGTGCAGGATGTTGTGTGGGTGTTGGGAAGCAGGGCGAAAATCCCAGGCCCCTCAGTGATTTAGAACGAGGTGATTGTAGAAGGAGATTTTGTAGGGGAGCTAGGATAATCGAGGGGGGGCACCCGTAGAAGCTGGACTGTAGTGGAAATGTAGTGAATTCTGGTATTAGTAGTATGTGTGTATTGAAACATTTTAGAAGTTAGATGCCATTTTGGAATTGAGGCCTAGTGCCATAAATATGCTTAAATCCCGTCCTGTGGCTTAGAAGGGTGTGCGTGCGTTCTATGCTCACAGTCCGGGCTGCTCTGCAGAAGGTTAATTTCTATAACAGACACAGTTCTTTATTGTGTCTTATCACTAGCGCATGTAACCCAGGAGGAATGTGCTCTGCAAGGCCAAGAGAGGGCCTGAATGAATATTTGAAGAGCTATCCCACAAGAAGGGGGTGAGGGCGGCAGGCATTAACCAGTCCAGATCTCTAAGTCATAGCAGCCCTAGACCCCTGAGCCCCGAACATAAACACTTCAGTCCACTGACCAGCCCAAGACCCCTGGCCATAAAACTGTAACATGAGCAATCGATCGGGAAGATCAGAGAGCAGGGAGGGGCTGTCCCCACCACCAGTTCATGTGATTTGTGCTGCGAGGTGCCAGATGAGAAGGTAACAAATTTAAGCTGCGGGTGGGGAACTTGTGGAGGCGCCAGCGTATCTGGGAAAGGAGCTGGGGTTCACATAGTACTGAGAAGTTATCACAACCTCGAAAGTAGCCACCTCACTCATGTCCTTGGTACCAGGTGTCCCAAAGAGCTATGAAATAATTAATTGTGTAACCAAATTGCCAATTAGAGCATTTGTGCTGGATGGCGGAAGAAGAAGATCCCCACATGTAAGAAGATAGACAGAAGATGCTGGGACCAATCGCCAGGCATCCCGTATGGAGCAGGCTATATGTGTAGAGGGTCGCACCAACCAGCTACCTGGATTTTTAACCTATGTTATGTACGTCACTTGTGATGCTGTGTACCTTTAAAACCCATTGCTTATGCTGGTTTTATCAGAGTGCTTCGTGGCAGCAGAGTTCTTTGCTGTACTTATATTTTTGAAACAATAGACCTTGTTCTCCTTGCAAGAGGTGTGATGGGCTTTTTCTCTAGTGGGTCGTATTTATTCTGGTGTGAGCATTGAGGGGCTTCCCTACATGGGCCAGAGGGGAGGAGAGTGGAGGCTGGAGGGTGGGGGTTCTGCACAGGGCCCTGAGGGGGCAGACGATCAAAGAAATAATGGCGGCATCCGGGCAAGGGTTGCTGTTGGTTGTGTGAATGCGGGTGAATGATGGCAGTTTCCACTTGTGTTTCAAGTCACCTGACGGGCTGAGTTCCCCTATTCAGTTGCTCCGAAAACAAGATATAAAAGGTAGTTGAAGAGGCCCTGTCCATCTGGACCACCTTAAAGGTCTGCAGTGACATTTAAGACATCCTTCTTTGCCTATTTAAAGACATAACCTTGAACATTGACTTGCTTCTGAGAGGTTTTGCCTGAGAACCTTGGTTTATCAAACAAGAGTGCCCTTTCTTCTCAAAGTCTTCATTCTCTGTGTTTCCTTTACAGGGGTGAGTCTTTAGTGTTTTAATTAGTTGTGTGGATTGATTGTTTTATGTAAGTTCTAATGTTCAAAGAATCTTGATTGGATATTCTCACCCCCCGCTGAAGATATAGTCAGTGCTACCAAAGAGGAGAAGGTGCTATGCCTATCGTGCTGTGCCTCTTTCACATTTATGATTGGGTTCACTGCTGGTTTAGTAGTGGCATGGGGCAGAGAAGGCGGTTTAGACACTATTCATGCCCATGCTATCGCAAAAGATTCTTCCCCTGCTGCATCCCTCCCTTGCTGTGTCGTAGCACTCGTTTCCCGTTTTACCACCCTCTTATCTTACCCCTCGCTCATTTTATTTCTTCCAGCAGGTTAATGTTTGGCTACCCTTGGTGGGGGCACAATACACCTAAAGGCTATTAGCATAACAGAACATCTGGCCTTGCTGCTAAATTTTGATTTTGGACCTAGAAGACATTGGGCATCATTACATCTTGGGTGGTATTCCGGCAGTAAATCTGCCAGAATACCACCCAACGGAATTACCGTTATCGCCACTTGGTCAAATGGCGGTGGCTGAGTTAATCCCCATTTTTTGAGAGTCCATTGGACTCTATGGGGCATTTTTGGCAGAAGTACCAATGCAGTAATTCTGCCAATTTTGGTGATTGTTGGTGGAAAGTGGGAGGATGCTGGAGGTAATTCCCCCACTCCAGGGCCAAACTCGTAGTGTGGAAAAGTGACAGAAATTCTGTTACTGACAATTTTTTCCAACACCGCCATATTTGTAATGAGGCTCATTGACTCTTTTTCCAGCTTCTCCACTTGACTCCACTGTTTAATCATGGGCAAATAATGTCATCCCCATGGGCCTCAGCTCCATACCTGCCAAAGTTGGAAGATTTTAGAAACAAGCTAGATGATGGTAGTCAGCAATTTGTAAATACTGGAAATGTACATCTGGCCACACCACTAGGCACATCCTAGGAAAGCACCACCACCCCCAACACACGGCACTTACCTTCACCACCTTCAGCACCTTAATTTTGGAAGGGTGGCCTCGGTAGCAATTTTCTTTCAGGAATGCACAGATAGTGTCCACGGCAGTGTTCACCTGTCTCCGAAAGACCTCATTGGGCTGCAGGTATTCTTAGATATACGTGTTCAGGTCCAAATCGTTGGCACAGCAGTGGTAGAGATCGGGCGCGCTGCCCATTTCTGTGAACCAAGGTGAGAGCAGAGATTGGACGGGTGCAAAGAAGCAGAGAGAGCAGAGAGCGGGAAGCACAGGAAGCTAGAAGAGCAGTCTCCAAGTTAGATAGTAACAGTGGTACTGGTAAGCTTGGTGGTACCGTTGTTTCTGGACCAGCATACTCCGAGTTCTGTGAGCGGGTGCCTTTCCGCCTGCCAGGTCTGATCTGGTGGGCGGAACGGCATCGGCTTGCAGACCTTGACGGTAGCACCGGCACCATTATCAATGGTGCCGGTGCTACCGTCCTACCCATTCCCATTGAGTCCTATGGGAATCGAATGGGAATGGGGAGTCATTTGTCCTGGCGCCTGCCAACGGGGAATTACCGGGACCGCCGGGGCTGTAATGAGGCCCTGACTGGAAGCACAGAGAGGCAAACAGAGAAATGGTGCAAGAGAAAGATGGTGAATACATACACAGTGACAGAGAGGAGGCCAGTTAATACAGACACAGAGAGACAAGATAGGGGGTGAGTATTTGCACAGACTGAGCAACTACAGGCACAGACAGAGAGAGGCAGGCAATCAATACAGGCGCAAGAGAGACAGAGATGGATGCCTGCCACAGACACAGTGAGTACAGGCAAAGACAGAGAGAGGCAGTCAGTTAAAATAGTTGCAGAGCGACAGGAGACGGCGGTGAGTACTTGCACTGTCAGGGCGAATACAGGCACAGGCGAGAGAGGCCGCCAGTTTTAGGCAATGCCGCAGGGCCGCCCAAGGCGAGGCAGAGTAAATGATGTTACCATCTGGCAGGCTAGGAGAGGGGCAGCTCCCGCCCCCACGCCTGCTCCTCTCCCCCACAAGCGCAGAGACACGCAGTCTCTGTCACACAAAGCTGAGGAAGGGTGAGGTGCGAACAAACGTCTCACCTTTCCTCCAAACAATAAGGCGCTAAGCACCTACAGAAAACCAACAGGCACGCAGGGCCCAGGTTCAAAGACCTGCCTCCTCCTCAGGGGGCCAGACATGTCGGCTATCCGGCCGGGGGCTGGCACACAGCCCCCACTACTATACACATCAAAGACCCAGGGCTTCCCTGGGTCTGATAAATAAGAGCAGAATGCTCTAAGAGAACACAATCTGTTTGTGGACCCTGAACGGGGACCCAAACCGACAGGAGGTTTGCTGTTCACTCAGCGTCTTCCACACTTTGCTTCTTTAGCAGTCTTTAAAAGTTCACTGCTTACGCAGCGTCTTTTCTCCCCTCCTTTGAACATTGTACTGTTCAGAAAACTTTCAGCTACAGGCGAAGGGCGAAACCGCGCTGAAACAGAAGACACCCCGGGGAGAACGCATGTAGAAGTAGGATCCAATGCCGGCACGAACGAGCGCGGAGGAAAAACAAACAAAGCGCCCAGACGCAGGCATCCATGTCTATTTCAGCTTTGCAGACCTAAAAAGACATGGGTCCCAAGCGTAAATCACGGGAACCTCCAGCACCGTCCCAGAAACCAAAATCACCCCACTTGCTAGCAGCCATGGAGGCAGCGGAGCACTGCGGCTGGGCCTGGGTCAGAGAAAATATGTACGGCTTACCAAAAGAAGGGGTCCCCATACCAAGCAGTCATGGGGACGAGACGACACCGGAAAAAAGAAGGAAGTCTGCGGAAGGCATGGGAAAAGGTAACAAAAAACTGTCTAAATTGTACGAGAACATGAGTGAGATGCAACAATTATTGCTAGAAATTAGGGGCAAACAAACACTTCACAAAGCCGAGTCCAGGCATGCAGACCCCACCTCACCAATAGTACCGGACATCACAGTTACCACCCCCCCACCAGCAGCAGCTGCAGCAACACCAATGCCAGCAACACCAATAACAGGTGCCAACAACGCCAACATCAACCGTCACAGTTTTAACTACGCCAACTATGACAGCTCCTGACACAACGGGTGCTTTTAAAGCATGGTCAGTCCCCATTACAAATACCGCAGGACAGACAGGAGCAAGCAACAACAACCCAGCAGAGACGGTTATGATTAGTAGTTCCCAATTAGATCAAAAACTTAAATCTTTTCAAGCAGAAATATTGAACAGATACAAAAGGTGTCTAGCATGGAACATTGACATAACAATCAAAGAAGCATTATGGGCGAAAGAGATCATCGAGATCTTTTCACTGATAGAAGCCCAACGCAAAGGGAAGGATGCTTTTAGGGACCCCAAAAAGATAGAGGAGAAAGCCATAGCCAGAAACTCCCAGGTAGAACAGAATTGGGACAACTGGCTACAGGCTTTCGCCATTTTAGCAACTATTTACGAAGAAAAATTCCCCCACGATGGCAGAAAATGATGGGCATACATGGACAAAATCAGAGAAGTAAAAATCGTTCAAAAAGGGAAAACCTGGCTAGCACACAACATTAGATTCAGGAGAAGCATGTCAGAGAGGCCAGCCATAGAATGGGACGAGGTCCAGAACGACTTATACATGTTAAACGCAGAGCCTCCTTCAGAAGAAGAGATTGCGCAGATAACCCCCAAAAATAGCAAAAACTCACAGGGCCCCAGACCCTCGACAATGAAAACCACAAAAAGGGGGAGCAGCCTTTTCGGAAGAACCAGCCATGCGGGGCTAAAGCTAATACCCACAGGCAGAACAAAACCATTCTCAGAAATCCAACACCCCTTTGGGGAAAACCAGTGCACATAGGGAAAAGAATGCTGGTACAAACACACGTGCACAAACTGCAACGGTGACCATGCAGCAAGTAACAGCACCAGACTACCAGCCAAAAATACAAAAGAATAGCATCAGATGCATCCCGCCAACCCCATGTCTAACCCCGGGCTGCTCACCCATCAACCCAGACTTTTTTGGGGAGGCCCTCAGGAATTATCCAGACAAAGAAACCAGCAAAACAATCCAGCAGGGTTTCACCAAGGGTTTTATCATCCTGTTCAAGGGCATCAGGTCGCTGAATGTTCCAAACAATCTGAAGTCAGCCAGGGATAACCCACAAATGGTCGAAAACAAAATTGAGAAGGAATTACTATTAGGCAGGATCGCGGGACCTTGGGACCGCATGCCTCTCAAAGAGTACATAATATCACCTCTAGGACTGGTCCCAAAAAAAGAACCTGGGAAAATGAGGCTAATTCGTCACCTATCTTACCCCAAAGGCCAATCACTAAATGACGGCATTCCGCACACGGAATCTGCGGTATCATACACACACTTTCAAGAAGCGGTAAGACTCATGCAGGAATGCAGCACGAACGCCCTGATGACCAAACTGGACATCGAATCCGCTTTCAGATTACTGCCAGTTCATCCAGACTCACAGCGATGGCTAGGTTTCACTTTTAAAAACACATTTTATGTAGACAGGTGCCTCCCCATGGGATGCGGAGTATCTTGCGCCCTATTTGAACAATTCAGTTCCTTTTTGCAATGGGCTTTTCAAATACAGAGACCAGGGTCCAGGATAGTACACTACCTCGATGATTTCATGGTAATGGGGCCAGCAAACTCTGAAGAATGCAGCAGAGCGCTGGCGACATTAGAAGAAATGGCCGCGCAATGGGGCATCCCCCTAGCAGCCGAAAAAACGACCAAACCAGCCAACAACATAATCTTTCTAGGCATTGAAATAGACTCCGCAAAGGGCCTATGCAAAATTCCAGAAACAAAAGTAACAGAACTCCTGGAAAAAATACGAAGCTTAACAACAAAAGACAAAAGGCACAGTGAAAGAAATCCAGTCCCTAGCTGGAAGCCTCAACTTCGCAGCCCGAATTATCCCTTAGGGGAGGGTATTCTCCAGAAGTCTGGAACTAAAAATCAAATCTTACACCAAACCCCACCTACACATCCGACTAGGCGCAGAGGTGAAACAAGTTCTGGAAATTTGGGGAAATGTCCTTAAAGATTTTAACGGAATAACACTTTGGCGTACGCCATTGAACACATCGACAAAAAGGGTCCTTTTCACCGATGCAGATGGGAGCAAGGGGTTTGGAGCCATACTAGACACAAAAGTGGCAGGACACTGGCCCATAACATGGCAAGCGGCAGGGTGGACAAAAAACATCACCCACCTAGAAATATTTCCCATCTGGCTTACTTTACACATCTGGGGCAGGCAGCTAGCGAACACGGAACTCTTGGTCTGGTGCGACAACATGGCCGTGGTAGGCTCCATAAACAGAAGATCCACTAAATGCCCTTTAGTGCTGAAAGTCCTAGGAGCCATTACAGCGGTCACACTACAAGAAAACATTGTGGTCAAAGCAAAGCACATCGCTGGAGCAGACAATAATATTGCAGATGCTTTATCTCGCTTTCAGTGGCCAAGATTCCGGGAGGTAGCACCACACGCCCGAAAACAGATGACGCCAATACCAGCAGAATGCTGGACAATAATGGGAATACAAAAATAACGGCATCAAGGCCAGCGCCAAAGAGCAATGGCCAGGTTGCCCAACAAGAACCAGGCACCTCAAAAACGGGTGCCAAAAAAATAACGTTATCAACGCCAGTGCCAAAGAGCAATGGCCGGGTCGCCCAACAAGAACCAGACACCTCAAAAATGGGTGCCAACAAAATAATAACATCAACGCCGGCGCCAAAGAGCAATGGCCGGGGTGTTCAACAAAAAGCAGGCACCTCAGAAATGGGTGCCTACAAAATAATGGCATGAAGGCCAGCGCCAAAGAGCAATGGGCGGGGTGCTCAAAAAGAACAGGCACCTCAAAAAGGGGTGCCAACAAAATACCGACATCAACGCCAGCACCAGTGAGCCCAGGCCGGGATGTCCAACATGATACAGGCACCTTTAAAACGGGTGCCAACAACTCCCTGCCCATAGAAAGTTTGAATCCGGGCCCAGGCTTCTTAATGGAGATAGCAGAGAGAGCACTGGCAAGCACTACTGCAACTCAATACAGTAAGTGCTTACAAACGGTATTTAGAGCCACAGGTTTAAACCATGTCTAGTTAATAACGATTAAAGACATAGAAATATTCTTAAAATGGGCGCATGACCAAGGCTTTAAGAGGGACTGGGCAAAAAGACACCTAGTAGCAATCTCATATTTCTCAAAATCGTGTGGCGACTCAGATCCCACCCAGAACGCCCTCATTTCCTACGCTATGAAAGGATGGGCCAGAGTGGCAGGGCCCCAGATAGACACTCGCCGCCCCCTCGATTTCCATCAACTGGTAAAAATAGCAGACCAGTTGGAAGCCATATGCTGGCACCCATATGAGATTGTACTATTCAAAACAGCATTTTTTCTGGCCTACTTCGGGGCCTTCCGGGTGGGAGAGCACATCGCCTCCAGCACCAAGGCCACAAAAGGTTTAGGCGTCATGGAAGTCATGGTCAGACAAGACAGCGTCAACATAGAAATTAAAAAAACTAAAACTAGGGCCAAAGGATCTATTAACATTTGTTGCATCGACGATGCAACAAACTGCCCAGTATGTATCACCAACCTTTATTATGCACAAAGGCCCCAGGTTGGGGGGAGATTTTTAATCCACCGAGATGCCTCGGCACTAAGCCGCTACCAATTTAAAGGGGTGCTGATGAAAGCGATCGGCAATGCGGGATGGGACCAATAGGACTTTGGTACCCACTCCTTCAGAATATGTGCCGCCACCTCGGCGTGGCAGGGAGGCCTGGCACCAGCAAAGCTAAAAAACATAGGGGGATGGAAGTCAGATTGCTACAAAAGATACATCAGACCACAGCCAATATAGTCATCCCCGTGTCGTTTTCTTCCTCCGCCCCCCTATGCAGAACCAACAGGCGACGGGAAGACCTCGCTCAACTCAGCATGGATTGTCGGCCACTCATTCGTCTTCAGGACAGGCCGATGGGCGGAAGAAACCAAAAAAGGTCCGCCGTTTAAAAATACCATCGCTTCATGGTGGGGTTACAGGGGACTACGGTGGGCCGACATCCACAAAACACTAGCAGAGCTGGTCGCATACAGAGACCCGACTGAATTTCTCATAATACACTTGGGGGGGGGGGATGACCTGGTGAACCCAGGAAGGAAAAACTTATTTGAGGAAATCTGCTCCTCCTTGGCAGGCATTTCCCCCAACTGGAGGGAAATGGAAATATATTTTTCGGCCATCCTTCCCAGAAAGAAATGGCTGGGGGCCCACTGTTACAAATCCGTAGACATTGCTAGAAGAAAACTCAACAGGGGAATAGAGAAATTCTGTGCAGCAAGAGGGCTGGGTTTCATAAAACACCCGGCCATTACCCTGGGTGATCCAGATCTTTTTCACAAAGATGGCACCCACTTATCAATCCAAGACATGGAACATTTCTTTCGGGAAATCTCGGCAACTCTCGCATCTAGAGGCTGTTATTAGGAGATACTTTCGGGGGAACACGGCCAGCAGGTAACCTGCCCGTGTGTGGCGGCACGGGCCACAGGGGGTAACCTCAGGACCCGGTGCCCAAAAGTATGATATTATTATGATATGTGATTATTTGTTTATCTGCATAACCATGTCTGTACAATAAAATCCTACAGCCTTTTATTGCCAACACTTTACAAAATGTTGTGAGACAAATCATTTCGGGTGAGGGTCGGGGTTCGGCTTACAACGATGCATGCATATGGGTTCATCAGTTATGGGCAATGCCGCAGGGCCGCCCAAGGCGAGGCAGAGTAAATGATGCTACCATCCGGCAGGCTAGGAGAGGGGCAGCTCCCGCACCCACGCCTGCTCCTCTCCCCCACAAGCGCAGAAACACGCAGTCTCTGTCACAGAATGCCGAGGAAGGGTGAGGTGCGAACATACGCCTCACCCTTCCTCCAAACAACAAGGTACTAAGCACCTATGGAAAACCAACAGGCACGCAGGGCCCAG
This sequence comes from Ambystoma mexicanum, assembly GCF_040938575.1. Lineage (NCBI taxonomy): Eukaryota > Metazoa > Chordata > Amphibia > Caudata > Ambystomatidae > Ambystoma > Ambystoma mexicanum. The sequence goes on from NC_090932.1 coordinate 1,306,520,619, forward strand.
GTTCAAAGACCTGCCTCCTCCTCAGGGGGCCAGACATGTCGGCTATCTGGCCGGGGGTTGGCGCACAGCCCCCACTACTATACACATCAAAGACCCAGGGCTTCCCTGGGTCTGATAAATAAGAGCAGAATGCTCTAAGAGAACACAATCTGTTTGTGGACCCTGAACGGGGACCCAAACTGACAGGAGGTTCGCCATTCACTCAGCGTCTTCCACACTTTGCTTCTTTACCACAAAACCCTCCCACCCTACAAATAAGGGAGAAGAACAAAGGAAAGAAGTACAGGGCACTGTACGGTGTCCACAACGAGTTGTGGGACATGAGAAGGCGGCACGGGCCAGAGGGGGTAACCTTAGGACCCGGTGCCCAAAAGTATGATATTATTATGATATGTGATTATTTGTTTATCTGCATAACCATATCTGTACAATAAAATCCTACAGCCTTTTATTGCCAACACTTTACAAAATGTGAGACAAATCATTTCGGGTGAGGGTCGGGGTTCGGTTTACAACGATGCATGCATATGGGTTCATCAGTTACGAAGAATGCCGAATAGCAGCCCCATCATTCTACCATGGGGGTGCAGAATATCATACAACACCGGCACAGAAAGACAAAGACGAATGGTGATGACTTGCACAGGCACAGTGAATTTAGACCCAGACAGCGACAGTCAGGTAATACAAACACCCAGAGACAGAGAGAGGCGGTGAGTACTTGCACAGACATAGGCAGTCAGTTGATACAGCCTGGCATTGAGAGACAGTGGCTGACGGCGAGCGCTTGCACAGACAGAGCGAATAAAGACGCAGAGGGAGGTAGTCAGTTAAAACGTGTACAGAGAGAGCAGGCAGTGAGTACTGCACAGACATACTGAAGCGAGAGAGAGACTGGCGGTGACTACTTGCACATGCACAGTGAATACAAGCACAGGCAGAGAGAGACAGTCAGTTAATACAGGCACAGAGGACAGAGATGGACAGTGAGTATGGTCACAGGAAAAACAGAAATCTAAATAGGCGCACTAAACGGGGACTGGAAGAATTAGCGAAAACAGACGCTGTCCGAGAGGCAGGCAGTGAAAACAGACACTTACTGACAGAATCCGTCACGTGAAAAGGCACAGAAAGAGAGATACATTGACAGACAGCGAGTACGGCCACTGACAGACCATGGCCAGTTGACAAACTCAGAGACGCAACAGGCAACACATATGGAGCGACACAGACTGACACGCACAAAGACGAACAAAATGAATAGAAGGATACACGCAGAAGCTGTGCAAGAGATACACAAGGTGAAAAAGATTGCCTATATAGGAGCAGACGGTTTGAAAATACAGGGATACGAAAGACGAAAGGTATTTTCTCTCACTGGTTTGAGCCCGTTACTGTATTTGATCTTCTTGGGTTCTCTGGGTGTCGTCACTCGTCACTCCTGGGACAAGGCTTTTAAATATCTGTGTTTTTCTCGTCTCCTTCAGTTGGACGGTGGAAGCAGAGGCACAGAGGAGGACCTAATGATGCTGTCCCAACATCTAGGAAGTTTAAGCCAGACTGCGCCTCGCCTCCCCTTACAAGCACCGCCCCTTCACTCTTGCTCTCAGGTAAACACACCCCGTGGCAGCACCTGGCTCAGAGTTTCATTTCTTCGACGTGAGGCACAACATTCTGACGACAGCACTCTAGGCTACTACAGCCTAACGTGGGCGGCGTGACTGACTGCAAATACCGCTCCTTGAGGAAACGGATATTTTAATGTAACAGGTCTCTGCTTAAAAATGCATTGCTTAACATGGGCAGTCGGGTACTGCTCGCCCCCACCATCCCGCTGTAGCCCACCTCGGGTAAATAACTAAGGCCAGACCAGCTTTTCTCATTTGTGGCATAACAAGGCTGCAGTTTATTTTTAAACATTTCACACTCTTACTTCTAACCAAACAATAATATCTTCAAAACATTTTACAGCCCCACATGATCGGCAGCACATTTCTGTTTAACATTGTTACTCTGGCACCACCCTTTCCTCCTGCCATCTCTCTTTTTCCTTGGCCATTCATTTTCCTGCATACTTAGGTCTCACTCCGCGGATCTCGCAGAGCCTCCCGCTCTGGGTGAAACACATTGGCAGTCGCTGCTGATGGGCTGCAGGGAGTGCCGTTATGCTTCCTTTCCCCACCAGCCCAAGCTGGAAGCTGACTACTGGGGGGGGGGGGAGGAGAGGGGGGGTGCCGGTGCCTCTCCTCTTTTTACCATGCTGCCCCCTGCCGTGCTATGCTAACAGGGGGCCATTTACCCATGGTCCTCTTTACCCTCCATCAGGGGGTGAGTTTATGCACTGCTCGATCGCCTGAGTTACCACCACCGTAAAAAGTGGTTTTAGCACCTTTGTCGCCCCCACAAGTGCAAAATGGGCTTGCTGTTCGCATCCTCACCCTGTCATGGCGTCCTGGTACCAACCCATGTCTGAGAGGTGAACCCCGTCCTTCTTGTAATACCCAGGCACTCCTAGGTACATCAGCCTCTGCCTTAATTTTGAGAAAACTAGCCCCCCTGCAAAAAATGCCAGTGCCATTGCCATGTTCAGCATTCCCAGACTTCTCCCCAGCTGAGTTAGCTTTGGTCTCTATCCCCGTGAACCTAGGGATCCATTCTGGCCACATCAACTCGCAAGCCACCAAGGCCTTGCTCAATGCCCACTTTGTGCAGGACATATTGTGCAGCAGATGACCTCTGCCCAGTTAAGCCAGGTCATTCCCCCCTAGGTGGATTATTCTAACTATGTGGGAGGGTCTCCTCTTTGATCAATTCCACCACAGTTTGCTCCAGTACCTCCCATCTTCTTCCTTTATTCCCAAACCAAAGGGTGTCGGTCTTACTCAAAGTCCTCTTCCTTCAACTCCATGTGACCTATCGCCCTTTTCCTGCCTGATCTGTATTTAACCTCCTAGCAAAACGGACACCTCATTCCCATGCAGCTCCACATCAGCCTCCCTGAGGCCGCACCTCAAGAGTATATCGGATGCTAATTTGTCATAAAATGAGTTCAGCAGCGGCCGCCGTGCCTCGAGCTTGGTGGGGGTTGGGGCTGTTTCCCCCGACCTAGATTCCACCCCCCTTCTGCTTTGATTGCTTCCTCTGCTTGGGGACGTGTTGCTCCTTAATTCCGCACCGGTTGGCTGTGTGGTCTCTGCCGCATATGCTGCAAGCATGCCTCAACTTGCACTTGGCTCCTCACTTGCAAGTTCCCTTTTTCAAATTTCCAGCAGGTGGTGTCCTTCCCCCATCCGCCGCCCATGGACCAGGCACCACCCCCCGTGAAAGGGGTGCCTTCCCCTCTTGCTACTCTGATAACTCCTGTCCTGGGTATTGACTCCTAACTGGCTGCTACTCCCCCACTGGCATGCTCTTGTGCCCATTGCTAGATATCATTTTATGGATGTATCCTGACACATCCTCGTCATCCTAGTTCATGCATTTGCATCTTTAACCTGTAGCCCTCATCGTATTTGAGCCAAGCATCCCCCCCATTACTCCTCATGGGCCTCGTGCATGTGCTGCTCGTACGTGATGAGTGCAGCAGCGGCGCCCGGGTACTTCTCCACCATGATGGAGGTGTACCTCCTGAAGGCATTTAGCCAGTTCATGATGCTCCTTTCTTCCTCACTCTCTTCCAGATATCCCTTCTGTCATCCTCCTTCTTGGCCTCCTTTACTATGACCAACCCCATCTACTCAAGCTTGAGTAAAGTAAAAATGTTGATGAACACCTTGCTCCACATTTTCTCCTTGATTTCCAAGGTTATGTGCCACACTAGGCCTCTTCTGGCCCCCACCACTGAAGCAAGCCATAATCACTAACTTTATTTTGGCTGAGTGCCATAAAAGTTGCACAACACAATTTATAAATCGCAAAACAAAACTCAAGACAGTTATTGACTACTGAGAGTTCCCACTTCCAGTCCATAACCACTCAGATCTTTGCCCCAGTTCAACTAGGTTGGCTTCGGTATGCATGAATGGTTTGGGTTCAGCTCCCAATGTGGGCAGAATTCCCATAATGTCGTTGCCTTTGCAGGATGGGAAGGCACTAATGACGCTAGAGGTGCTGGGCTTTGGGCCCCGCCGGATATCAATTCCCAACAGACCACTAGCCAAGTTAGAGTCCCTTAATTCGAAGCGGATAGAGTCATACAGGCTTCCAGCATTATTTGGTAGTCTTTTGCACCAAAGAATGTCCTCCCTGATCAATGACCGACACCCATGACCTGTCCGCAACCAGTGGATGCACTTGTTTGTAATAGAGGCTCATGATTCAGGATTGGTGCCAGAGCATTTGTCGACCCTGTGCATATAGACCACCTCTGATCTTCGTGGTCTCCACAGACTTCTGTACTTCCGGGTCTTGGTACTGAGGGACTTGTGGATTTGGGGCCTGTGAGTTTGATGCATTACAGTTTGGGTGGGACAGATGTCATTCTAGTAGCCACTTCACATACTCCCCAGCACCTTACCCCTTCGCAGGACATTAAAGCCCTCGTGGGAAGGAGCCCCAGGATTGCCCCACCAGGAGGTTTTGGGAAGGTCTAGCCGACCATTGATGGGCATTGGGCTAGGGCCAAATACGGATTGGGCCCCAGGCTCTTTAGCCGGTAGCACACAAGTGGGCCCCATGAAGCCATGTGGGGCGGGCTGTGTCGCGGCCGTTAGGGGGGTTGTACAAGGTTTCCTTGCCCCCTAGTTCAAACCCCTTGGTGTCGAGCTGATGTGTCCCTGAGTTACCTGTTACAATGCCTCCGGCCTTGTCTAAGACCAGCAATAAAAGTTTCTTAAGGGCCACCAATTCTGAGAGGACCTGGGAACAATGACAGCCCCGTGGTATATGCTCTAGGTCAAGGGTTCGGATAGGGTGGGAGGTGTTGCAAGCAAAGGCATAGCGAGGGGGTTACTTCCCAGCAAGTTTCCATTTTCAGTGCACAGACCTCCCACATCGAGTGTGTTACAGGCATTGATTCCTGATGGTAATTGGGAGGTTATCGTTGGGAAGGTGGTTCCCCATTTCTTTGACCCTGTTGGAGGAAAGTTAGGTAGTCCTTTGCTAAGCGGGCTGCATTCGACGTCTCTATGTTGAAATTAGCCGATGCTGCAGATGTTAGTGAAACAGGAGGAAGGGGACAATTGTGCTTCGTCTGGAGTTTATGCTCTGGGGCCACAGGGCAGCTCATCAGGGACCATGGCTTAGGGTCAAGGCTTGTGGGTGGAATAGTAAGGGGGTGTGGACAACCATAGGAGATGAACCTAAGCCACATAACCCCAAAGGGATTTTATCCGGGGTGACCCCCCTCCAGCTCTGCGAAGTCAAAGGGAATGAAACAATTGTGGCTGGGCTTTCTTCTGGGGGACCATCCCCTGCATTTGATGGCACTCCTATCAATACGTTCCCCTTGCCATGACATTCCTGGTTAGCCTCTACCTTTTCCCCCATGGGAATTCATGTATTTCCTTCATCAAATTATAAGCTTCTCCTGTTATCATCGGGCGGCTCTGGGAGCTGGGTTTGTCACCACCTGGGACACCTGGGACACCGTCTAGACAAGGTTGATCCACTAGCATCCGTTTTACAGATCAAAATGTCCTCCTTGGTGAATAAGGGAGGGTTCGGAGTGGAGAGTGGAGAGGGTGGGGTGAGATGGGGAGGCCACAACATCCGTGGCAACTGCCATTGTCGCCATGCCAGTACTGATCAGTCACAGATTAAATGGAATAGCAAAAGGGCAATTCCGGGTTCCAGGTTCAGTATTCAAATGTTCAAATATTCAATGTTCAGGATTGAGTAGTTGTGAGTAGTGGAAGTGTCGAAGGATTTTCCACCCTCTCCTCCTGCTTTTTTACACTTCTCACCTGTGCTTACTGCTCAGTGTCTTGGGTCAACTTGGGGCAACTGTCCTGTGCTTGTTGAGCATGCAGGTTTAAACCCCAGCAGTCGCATTAAAACCCCCAGGCGGGTCCTGCTGCCGGCTTTGTTGGTGGGGCGTGTCTAGCATTCAGGCACTGACAATGGCATCCCTCCTGGGACAGACGAGCTCCCCAGCGGAGCGTAACACCCCATACCCATTTCCCCGGAGGCTTCAAACCTGGCGGGTCCTGCTGCCGGCTTTTTTGGTGGCGGGGAACATGGCCTAGCGCTCCGGTGCTGACGATGGCGTCTCTCCTGGGACAGGCGAGCTCCCCAGCGGAGTGTAACACCCCACGCCCTTTACCCCGCGGGCTTCAGCCCTGGCGGGTCCTGCTGCCGGCTTTGTTGGTGGTGGGGGCATGGCCTAGCGCTCTAGCGCTGACGATGGCATCCCTCGTGGGACAGATGAGCTCCCAAGCAGAGCGTAACACCCTGTGCCCTTTACCCTGAAAGCAACTGTGTCTGCTAGCATGTTTGCCCCTTGGATGCCCCTCTTTTCGAGTCCCCAAGCTTCCCCAGGAAAGCCCACCAGTAGGGGCCTGGTTACCACCTTTATTCCTTGTTCTCCCCTGCTTAGTTCGGAGCTGTGCACCTCCCCTGCGTCAACTGACTGGGTGCTGCTGCACCATTCGCCTTGCGCTCCCCCGCCCGCAATGGATACATCATTTCCCCCTATTGCGGGCATGCTTTGTTCCAACAGCGCCATGTTGATGTTCCCTTCCAGACTTGTCCCCACCTGCAACCCATAATTGTACCTGCAGGAGTTCACATTATCAACCTGCCCGTTCTCATGTAGCCCTTTCAGGGCTCTTTCTACATGCATTTCTACCAACTTTGCAATCCTCTCAACCAATGCATCTTGGCCTACCACTGCCGTTAAGCCCCTTAGCGGCTTCTTGGCCCTGGCATTCGACTGGTGCTTCTGCTTCAGTGATTCCCTCTCGCCATTAGCTTCTGCCACTTTCCACAATGCCTTCCTGGCTCTTTGAGGTCTCTTGGCAGCTGGTGGGTTGCTCTCCTCCTCCATGCTCTTCCGTTTTAGGGCCGCCTCCATTCTGTTTGGCACTTCGGAGTATTCACCCACTGTCTCGCTCTCCTTCTCCTTGTGCTCCAGCCACCCACTCTCCTCACCCTCTGTATCTTCCAGCATCACCACTCCTTTCTGCTCCTTCTCTTCCTTCGCTGTTGCTTGTGCGCTGAGCCAAACCACGCCTTTGTCCCTTGTGGCTGCTCTGATCCTCCTTACTAGGTCTGCCATCTCCTCTGCACTCTCCATTCCTCCTTCTCTCTCTATTTCATTGTTAGTCACAGATGGCTGGGGCGGCATTGCCAAACCACAAGACTTTGCTTCAAAACTGTATCTTCTATATTCTCTCTTTTTGAAAAAAATGTGTGGCCAGTAAGATGAGCCTAATCAGTCTTTATGCCAGCGATCGAGCAGCCCATACTGCCTCCTGCACGTTCCTTCTCTCTTGTTGAAAATTCCACTTTTCTCCTTCATGCAGGGTGCAGTACTTCTACCGCCCCCCTGGTTCCTCTTGCTTCCTGGTAGCCACTTAACTGCACAACAAATATTCCCAGCAGGTCTCCCCCTTTTCTTTGCTGCTGTCGCACTATCCAAGAACTGGGACAAGGAGGCTGATGCCTCTCATGGGCTCCAGACACTCGGTTCTTGTCCAAAAATATGGCTGACAAGCTGCCTGCCCATTGTTACAGCCTTTCCTCTAATGCGTTCTTCAATGCTGCCTCATATCTAAACCAAGATGGCCTCCACAATTTTAGGGCCTTCCTTTAATGCGCTGCACAACCTGTCATGTAGCTGCTCTTCCCGGGTAGCACCTGGGAGCCCCCGGTTACGAAAGTGCTGCGTTGGGATGAGGCAGAGCCTGGAGAACTCACCCGGGCTCCTTCAGCTGGAAGTGTACACCCCAGTTGCTTGCCACTTGCCGCATACAGCTCCATGTCAGCACTGGCACCCTGGGAGGCCCATTTGGAGGCCGCCAGATGGCTGGTTACTTTTCTGCAGCCGCTCATCAGGCAAGGGGTTGGTGTGTCAGCAGACGGATCTGCTGTCTGCACCCCTTTCCAGCACTGCCCTGTGTCTGAATAAAACCTTCTTTGGACCAACAGTGCACGTTCCAACTGGCCGCTCGACTTGCCTGCACCCTGATGATGGTCCCAAAGGTACAAAAATGGAATTGAAAAAAGAAATGAAAAAAAATTGGGTGGCGAGCACTCCACACACACACACCTTTGTGCTGGAAATCTTTTAACAACTTCACCTGGATGCACACATGTTTTGCTTGTGTTCTTGAAGGTGTACAACCTTATTAGTAGCCACTTGGCTATTTAAATATACATTGTGAATCTCCACTACAAAATGGCTGATGCATCTTCGTGTAGAGGAGCAACCGACAGCCTAGCCAGCTGCCCCTCTGTGATTGGGCAGCTTTTTCTTTGAAGAGCCAATCCTTGGTGCCGGCTGGTGGAAGCTGGCCCCTTTCGTCAAGACCCCGTAACTAGGGCCCCTGTCTGTCCCTGTTGTGAGAAACCTTAAGGTGTCTCGCTTACTAATCCCTGGGGATCTGTCATCCAGGTGGCCAGGACACAACCATCGCTATTGGATCCAGTTCCTTGGGGTGGACCAGTGGGGGAGGATCACCTGGATGGTGGGTCTACCTTCCCCACAGGCATAAAAAGCTGAGCATGAGAGCACACTTCAAGCAAGGCTGAACACACAAGGACACAGCTATACCAGACCGCCAGTTCAAATGGACGAGAAAGGTGGACAGACCGGAAGAGATGATGAAGGGGGAACTGCCCTTGCCCTTTTCAACTCAGACCCGCAAAGCCTATGAAAGGGAAAGCTTAAGACCGGGAGTTACAGCTGGCGTGTGGAGGAATAGATGTCAACAGTGCACGGGGGCCTCCCACATTGATAGCACAGACAGGGAGCATGCTAGCTACCGTGGTACCGTTCTTCTCTCCAGAAGCAAAACAAGCCAACGGGTTCAACACAGCCGGTGAGTCAGACCAAGCTGATAGCAAACCGAACTGTGTTGAGCCTAAGGTTGAAAGTGGCACCATTACTTGAACGCCACGAGCTTGAGAAGAAAGAACTTGTGTCTGTGTTTGAACTTTTGGGAAAGCCCCAATATGGCCCAGCTGCAGAGTGGTCAGGCACCGCAGGAGTGCTCATTCGAAGGACTCTTGCTGGTCCCCTTTGTTTTGTGTTTAAACAGCAAGTACCAGAAGGCCCTAGGAAAGGGTGGCGTGAGATGTCAGAGTGGTCCTAGAAAGGTAACGTCAAATCCATTGTACAATCGAAGGTCTATGACCCACTGCTGAGAGAAAGTTAGGGAAAGGGAACCCCGCTTTCTGATAAGATTTTGAACTGTGGAATAAGGCAAGTGTGAACCCGACAGAGGGATGCCGAAAGAAAGCTACGAGAAGGAAACCCACGCTTTATGTGAAACAGAGCAAATCATGAACTGTGTTAGAAATTCATGAACTGTGTTAAAGATGGCTATGTGAACCCGATGGATTGATGCCAAGTGGAAAGCTACTGAGATTGGATCCCGCATTGAGATGAAACAGAGTGAACTGTTTATTTGGTAAACATGAACCCAGCCTAGGGATGCCTGCGAGTTGGGGTGAAGAGTAATACACCCGTGACATTGTGTTGACAAGAGTGAACCCTGCTGAGGTTTGTCCACAGTAATAGTTGTTTAAAAGACATTAAGGCTCTTGAAGGTTGCAAGCTATATTTGAAAGGCCATAGTGAACCCGAAGGAGGGAGGCCCATTTTGCAAAAAGGATCCAAACCCAGGCGGAGAGAGATCCTAGGGGCAAAGAACAATCGCCCATGGTGCAAGACCACTGAAGGAACTTTTGTTTTTTCATTTGTTGTTTTGATCCAGCAGGCCTTCGAAGGCAAGAGACTTTGAGGAAAGAGACTTGGCCCTTGAAGGTTCTGGTATCGTGGAATGAACTTGTGGTCCTCATACTGGAAAGGCCCAGGAGTGTGCTGTGCTCAGCAGTCCAGCCTTGTCCTGTGCTAAAAACGCGGGAAAGGGAGTCCCCACCATACTATCCTGACTTATAATTTTTGTGAACACTTCTTTCTTTTCTGATGAACATTATCCCACACTCTTCTTGTAACTTAGTGGTAAGGACTGGCAATTGTTATTTTTTTTGTATAGGCCCTTTTTATTTGACGAGACGCTACTAGGACTGGTTTATTATTATTTGATGGTCGTAACTTGCTCCCATCTTAGCTTTAGGTTTAGATTAGGCATTTTTCTCACCCATGCATACAGTTTAATAAATACCCTTGAACTGTGATCACTTGCGTCTATCTTTACTGTTTCCACCATGAGTTCCTTACACTGTATGCTGCCATTACATCTACTGGAAGCAGGGCAGAAGCCTTGTGCATAGCATCTTCTGTTTCCACCGTTGGACGCTGCAGGAGCAGCAAGTCCACAGACCCCTGCCACGATTGAAGGTAAGCCCTGTTGGGCTATATTATGCTGAACTAAAAAATGGAATTGAAAAAATAAATTCGAAAATTGGGCTCAGAGGAACCCCTCCTTGAACCCCCCTTATCACCTCATGGAACAGCCTCCAGGTATGCAGCCTGTTACCCTACGAACTTGGGCCCCTGGAACTTTGTGCAACCCTCAAGAATACCGTGAGTCCTGACTGAACATTGTTGTTGCTTTCTCAACCGACCTAAACAGCTGTTGAACCAAGGTGTTCTTATGCCATTCTACCTTCCTTGCATTACTTAATCCTTCGTTCAATGTATTTGTAAGCTTGGCGTGCAAATTCGAATCCTGGTGTGTTTTTTAACCTTGTATACCCCTTTTTGCATTGCATTCTGTGCTTCCTGTGCAAATTTGAATCCTGGTGTGTTTTTTAACATCTTGTGCCCCATTTTGCATTGCATCTGTGGTTCCTGTGCAACTTCAAATCCTGGTGTGTTTTTTAACATTTTGCACCCCTTTTTGCATTGCAATCTGTTGTTCCTGTGACAATTCTAATCCTGGTGTGTTTTAACACCTTGCACTCCATTTAGCATTGCATGCTGTGCTTCCTGTGCAAAATCGTATCCTGGTGTGTTTTCTTTAACATCTTTGCAGCCAACTGTCGGTACTAAAGTGTTCCCATTGCACCTGTTTCCTTGCTTCCCTTGGCTAATAGGCCGTCTTGTGAGCTGCTCTCGTACTGTGCTGTGAAGCCCCTCCACTATCTTCTTCCTACCCTCCGCCGCCCCATGGGACTCACCATCTCCCCTATCTTTTCTAAATGATATACTATCACCTATCCTCCCTCTCTCACGAAGTCTGGAAGAAAAAAGTTTAAAAAAGAAATTCTGACCACTAGCCCTGGCCTATCTATCGCAGACACTTATATCAGCGCAACTTCCAGACAGATTTTCACTGATATGCTCTTTTCTGTCCCATCTCCTCATCTTATCTCTACTCTCTGTCCACTTACATCTTCACCCATTAATGGTGGCACTAGATGGAAAGTACTCTTGGCGGGCTTCTCATCATCCAGGTGTATCATTAATATCTATCACAATGGCACCATCTTGGTTCAGGGTCCTCAACCCAACCTCCTCCTCTTTGACCGGTGCTTAACGTCCCTCGTCAACTTCCTCCCCACACCTGCTAACCTTCTTCCTTTCTCTCTGTCCCCCCTCCTCTGACTAGTGTACCACGCCCCTGTAGCCCTCCTCGGAAAAGCTTCTAAGGGAGTGACCTCTTGCATCTAGCCACGCTTAATGCTCATTCTGCCATCAAACACTCTGCTTCTCCTTGAAGACCTTGACCTTGATATCCTTGCGCTCACCGATAAGTGGTTCAATGCCAGGTCAGTCACTGCTTTTGACTCCCTTTTCCCTGATGGCTATAAGATCATTTCCAAGCCTCGCCCTAACCATGCTGGCGGTGGGGTTGCTCTGATCTTCCCTGAGTGGGTCCCTTCTTCCCTCACACCCAGCCAGCCTTACTTTTCCTTTGAGAGTCTGGTTTGCAAGCTGGTCATCTCTCCCACATCCTCCCTGACCGTTGCCACTATCTACAGGCCACCTGGCTCTACCACCCTGTTCCTATTCGAATGAGCTGACTTCTCCTCCTCTGTCCTCACAACCACCTCTAAACTCCTTCTCCTGGGTGACTTCAACATCCACCATAACTCCTCAATCATGGCATCCACTCTCTTCCGTGACTTCTGCACCTCACTCTCCCTCTCCATTCTCCCATCTGGTCCTACCCACTCGGCTTGACACACTCTTGAGTCCTTCATCCAGACTGATCTTTTTCCCTCCCCCACACTCACCACCGCACTCTCCAGGGTCAGACCATTCTCCCTCTCCCCTCACCTGGGGCCCCTCGTCCATCTGACCTCACCTCCCCAGCCCTGCCAACCTCGTTCACGAACATCCACCCGATTAAACGCGTGTCAGCTGCTTCCTTCGCATCTACCTTCATTCTCCTTTGTCCCCCCACTACAGACTCTACCTCTGACTCCGAACTCAGCAACCTCCATCTTGCCATCACTAATACTCTTGGCATTCTTGCCGCAGTCATGATAATCTGCTTGAAACATGCCTCCAACCGTAACTCATGGTACGACTCCGAGCTTGCTGCCCAGAAACGCAAGTGAAGAGCTGCTGAATGGAAGAGGCAGACATCAGGCTCACCCTCTGACAAACTGGCCTGTCGGCTGCTCCAAAGGCAATACCGACTATCCATCTGCTCCAAGAGAAGGGCCCACATCCAGGCTTGCATCTCTGATGCATCCAACAACACCGCTGAACTCTTTAAAATCTGCAAGGAACTACCCAAACCTTCTGCAGTCTCCTCCTCACCTTTTCCCTCCCGTGCCTTTTGCAACACACTGGCCACACACTTCACTGCAAAAATTCTGGACATCCTGAGCACCCTTGCTTCCCTCTCCCCCTTCCGTTCCCCCACCACCCTGCCTTCTATGGCCTCTCATCCCATTCTGAACACCCACAAGGAACTGCTTGCATCTCTTGACTCCAACTCTCCATCTGCGCTCGTTCTACTTCATCTCTCCTCTGCATTTGGCACGGGGTCAACCACTCCAGCCTCATAAAACGGCTCTACGATACCATAGGTATCTCAGAGTGGGCACTGGACTGGCTGACCTCCTTCCTCAATGACCGTCCATCCCAGGTTATTCTGGGCTCTTTCTCCTCCCCCACCTCTCTCTCCACCTGCAGTGTCCCCCAGGGCTCCAAACGTTCTCGCTGGATCGTTAACACCTGCCTTGCTCTGCTTGCACACCTCATTTCCACCTTTTCCCCTAACTTCCAGTGTTATGCAGATGAAACACAACTCTTCTTCAAACTTCCCTCTGATCCTTTCCTTACTTCCTCCATCATTCCTGACTGCCTATCTGCCATACAGTCCAGGTGTACCTCCAATGATCTCTGCCTCAATGCCACCAAGACTGAGTTCCTTCCCATTGGGACTCCAACTCCCTCTTTCTTCCCCTCACTCTGGCCACCTTCTATTGGCTCTCCCCCTTCTCCTTCATCTGAAGACAGAAACCTTGGAGTCATCTGCAAAACCCTCTGTTTCCTTCCTCCCACACATTCAGGACTTTGCCAAGAAGGCCCACTTTCAACTCCACCTCCTCAAAGAAATCCTTCCTTTCCTCATTTCCGCCAGAAGCTCATTGTCTCTAGAGCAGTGGTTCTCTCTAGGCTAGACTATTACAATAGCCTCTTCCTTAATCTACCCTCTTCATCTCTACAACCCCTCCTGCTAATCCAGAACAGGGCTGCAAGACTTACCCTTGGCCTCAAGCCCTGGGACTACATCTCTCCAGTCCTAAAAGCTCCCCACTGGCTCCCTCTGCATCATCCATAAGGCTGCCTGGGGCCGAGGACCACACTATCTACTACTGGCTCTCACTAAATACTCTCCCTCCAGATCTCTAAACAGCGAGCTGGTGGCCGATCTCTTTCCTCAGCAGGCACCCACCTACGGAACAGCCTCCCCTTCCTCTTCTTCTTGAGCCGGATCTCCTCAAATTGCAAAAGCTCCTCAAGACCATCCTTTTCACCTCCTCCTTCCTTCCATCCCTCCTCTGCTAAACACCACAGTTGCTGAGATTGGTGATCAGGGCCCTTATGTGTTCACATGGGTCCTGGCCTCCTACACCAAATCACCTTCAGCCTCTGCCCCCTCATAGAACTTGCCTTAGCACCCACTGGCCTATGCCACCACAGGCCTGCACACACTTACTTAATTATTGGCAGTTGATCACTCTCAACAAGACACTTAACAGCTGCTTACTCTCTAGCACTTCCCCTGTGGTACTCCTAGAACGTACCCCCCACTCCCTCATCCCTTCTCTCTCTCTGCACTTGCACGTTCTGAATGCTCACAAGGCCTGGTGTGTCCTCCTCTACCATTGATTGCTATATTTGCCTTTCATTCCCATGTTCCTCCCTGCTGACCTGTGGGTGCTTTGAAACACAATTTACTTGAGATATAAGCACCTTACAAATGCATAATATATAAATAAATTAATAAAATAGCATGCTCCAGCCTCTGTGGACCATTCCTCTGATAAGCTCCTCTTTTGTCCTCTATTGATTAGCCTTGCCCCAAGAGAACACTGATGCTGCTGCAGGGGGAGCTGACGTGCAAAGAGACCGCTCCCCCAGTGCAGGTTCTAGATATAGGGGCCATTCTTTATGGCCCCACTTCCTTTTTCTGCCTGCGTCTCATTACTGAGGCAGCAGGCGGGTGGGGAGGCTCGCCCCCTCTGTCCCGTTATGCCTTGGTGCTTTGAGTCCCATTCCTGAATTACTTGTCACGCAGATCTAGCCTCACCCATTAGAACCACAACAAATGCCCACTCAGTGCACCTAATGCCCCTCAACCACCCAGCATTCTGTCCGTTGTGAAGTAGATTTGCTACAATACACAACATATCTCTGTCCAATCATGAGCAAATAAGGCACCACACACACAATTCGACTGGGTAACGCGGGCCGCATCTGCTTTATTAGGGAGGAGTTAATTTACAAGCAATCCGTACACATAAGACACACTTCTATGCTGAGCTGGTGTTGTAGCTATACCCGAAGAGGGAATTGTTGTGTCTTGTTAAATGACTCCAATCAAGCAGTCCCACTAAGTCAGTACCTTGTCTGGGATTGCTCAAGGGAAGCCCTTATTTATATATTTTTATGTCCAGTTCGTGTACTCTGGATGACAACCCTTATATAACACCCCTCTCTTAGAATCCCCCTGACCCCACTGAGCCAAGAAGTAAGTTTGTTTTGCAAATTTAAAAGGTTTATTTGAGAATTAAACAATATATATATATATATCGCACTTTTATAATAAATTAATAATTGATATCACACTTGTGAATATGAGCAGTAATCAGCAATGGATGAGGTGATACTAGCACGCTGGTTTAATTACTTAGGAGTAGTATATAGGATAAGGTAGCTGAGAATGCTTTATATGGTACAAGGAAATGCAAGGTGGAAAAGAAGCAACACAGGAATAAACTTGATATGATTTCAGCAAAACATAATATAATCACTTTTCCCCTTTTGGCAATTCACCCCCCCCCTCTATGCAATGTAAGGAGGTGGAATTGACACACACAGTCTTCAGGAATACAATCCCAGTACAATCCCAATTCAGTTCCCCCCTAGCAAGCTTAGATCAACAGGGATGATTTTAAACACAGGCAAAGTACTTTAAAGGTGGTATGCAAAGAAGTGAAAAATATGCTAAAATGATTTTTAATTCCCTCTAGAGGTTCAGGGTGGGTGACAGATACTTTGTATTAGTTCAGGATCACATTAGCAATGCTCTATGAATGATTGTCAGGTGGCAAACGAATTTCAGCAAAGGAAAGCAAGGAGCTGCTATTTTGCCAAGTGAAGAAATTGAGCCAAATCGCAATTCGCAGCAATTTTTCTGAGTGTGTCGAGCGTGATTACGGAATAAGTATAATGAATAGAAAGTCGGTACTGGGTTTGTTGGAAAGCCCAGAATCTTAGCTTTAAGATGAAAGTTAATTTCCGTTCCTAGGACAAACGGGTCCGGAGATACGGACGATTTTGTGAAGGTAGATTCTCAAAAGAAAAGTCAAGCTCAGAATGACAGATGACAGTTTTCAGGTTTGAGATCACAGAAGGAACACAAGATTTCTAGGATGCAGTTCTCAATAGGTTAAAATAGTTTGAATTAGATTATTTTAAACTAAGAGATTGGGTTTTGCACAATTCTGGCGGTACTCACACTATATTTTGGACAGGAATGCAACTTTGCCGCGGATCGGGTCAGGATTGGACTGTGGTTCCCTCGCCACGGACGGTCTCTGCCTGGTTCTGCTCACAGCGATCTGGGTCAGCTCTGCTAGCGGCACTGCATAGCGATCTGGATCTCTAGTTCTGGCAAAAGTTCTTGGCACTGCACGGAGGTCTGGTCTCTGGTTCCGGGTACAGCTCTGCTTTCTGGGTGTTTCTGGCACAGGGTTTTAGGCCAGAAACAAACAGCTCAGCCCGGCTGTTTTACTCTGATGTGCCCCTTGGAAGTCTGGGTGAATCAGTTTGCAAAAGATTTTGAGGCCTGCTGACAAATTCTGAAGTCTGAATTCAAAGTTCTGGTTTCTGTCTGGATTTGAAGTCTAAGTGCTGGATCTGATGTCTTCTGGCAAAACGCTCCGCAAGAAATCCGCTTGAAGTGGGAAGTGAATGTCCCTACCTGTCCTGCACAGTCTCCTTTTATGTGTTTAGAAAGTGGGAGGGTCGGCTCATCTTCTATGCCCAACCCTCTCAACTTATCATTGGCCAGTTCCTCCTCTCTCCCTTGATTGGGGGAACTGGGTTGTGAGTCAGAGTGATGAGGTAGGTTTATGGTCAGAGGATCCTCCCCTTGTCAAATTGCACACAAATCTATTTCTGATCCAAATACATATTTATCTATGTACCATTTTTCTAATATTATACGTCCAGTTAACATATTTTCTGTAGCACCAAACCATCCGATCCCTGTCTTTGTAAGATGTGGTGTCCACTTATGACAGAATTCTGCCCTTTTCATCCAGATAACGACCTCTAAAGCTTTCCAGATTTTACACAAATGTGCACCAGGGATATGGGTTTCAAATGATAAAGTGTCAGATTTTTAACATGCATACATTTGGAGTAACAACCTTTTTTCCGCTACTATCCCCAGAACATACCACAGGGTCCTAAAACCTCTTAAAATGTGCACAGGAAAATCACAAGAATGATGATGTTATTTATATAATTTTTACAAGTCGGCACTATGAATTATCCATCTTTTTAGAATTATGCTCTCGCCCCAAAGGGGTGTGGTTTTCCAAAGCACATGGTGGAATTTCTGGTTTATCCACAGATGCAGTGCCCCTCCCCGATTCCTTCCAAGAGGAAGCCATTTACGACCCCCCTAATTCAACATTTGCCTGGGCCAGGGACAGTTCTTTGTTTAGTTTCCTGTAGTCCCCAGGTGCTCCTCCCCTGATTCAATCAGGGGGGTGTCATCTCCTTTTGGTGGGGGCAGCAGAATGCAGCCAGGCCTGGGAAGAGTGGCTGAGCAAGTTTCACTCCTGTCGGGGGTAGTTGCCGGGCAGAATTCACTCTCTTCAAGCCAGGCTTCAGCTAAATGTCACTTTAGTTCCCAGTTTTCTACATTCAAATCAAACTGACAATTTTTACACATGCAGCTAGAACGCTGATTCTAAAGTCAAAACCATGACATTTCAATGGTTGCAAACTATGTGACACTCAACAGTAGGTCACTCATTTATTTTAAACATTTAGATTTTAGTGTCTTTCAGTCCAATTTCACTTCAGCTGCTGACATCCGCAGCTCAGCCAGTTTTGTTATAAACAATGTTTTGGGCTCTTTCTCTTTCCAGATTTTGTATGCACACAAGACTACATTCTGCCAAATGTCTGCTGGTGTTCATTGAGATTTTTTAATATCTTGCAATGTTTAAAATAAGCATTTTAAGCTTGCATTTCAGAGAAACAAAGGTGATCTCAACGCGCTTTTTTTATTTTAGCCACCAGCACTGCAGTTTTTCCTTTGGCACACATTTCACTCATGGCACTCCTGGCCCCTCACGCTGGCACTGGTGGGTGGCAGGTCAGGGGACCATTTTGCTGTGCGCAAAACTGCATGGTTCTCCAGGATTCTGTTGCAAATGTGGGCTTTTCCGCCCTCCTGGATTTCCTAAGCCCACAGCAACAAGTGTTGCAGCATAATAACTTGAACGTGGGCCAAGACACCCAACAAGCCCCCCCGCCCGACTGCGCTTTGATTTCGAGTCGAGGGGGAGTCGGGTGCAAAGGATGTTTTGATCCACGCGTTGGTATGTCCGCATCCTCTTCTTCCAATTCCACAGATGACACAGTTCAGCATCTTTTCCTCCCTCCAGTTGGATCGATCGGTTCTCCTCGCCGGTCCTGATGGGAATATTGGGCGGTACCCTGGGCCCCTCAGATCTTTGCTCCCGGTCCCTGGGTCGTTCTCCTTGGTCAGTCTCCATGGTTTCATCTCTCCTAGGATGATAAAGCAAAAGCGGCAATACCTATTCGTAGACATTTCTCCCCCACTATTGATATAGTAGGGCGGCATATACATTGTATAGTCAAAAACATGAACATATACATTTTTTAAAATCAGTAGGCAAGAACATATTCAAGAATCATAGAATTTTATAGGCTATATGTGGACTATTTTAGGGTGGAACTGAATTAATCTGGAGCGGTCCCCTCTGGTATTGCAGAAGACTCCTCCAGTTGCTGCAGAGTGTGCCTGGGATGGCAACACTTTAGCTGATTTATATGGACCCACTTGTCTTCCCCTTCCGCCAGACTACCTTTGGGGATGCAGATCTTATAAGCTACTGGGGAGATCTTGTCTATAATTTCAAACGGTCCCTTCCATGTAGGCAAACATTTTCGCTGTTTGGCCTGGTTCCTTTGGAAATTGTATAGCTAGACCCGGTCTCCCACATTATATACTTTCCTGGAAGTTTTCAAATCGTAATGGGTCTTCATGCTATCAGCTGATCTTTCTAGATTCCGCTGAGCATAGGCAAAATCATGTTGAAGGTGTTTCCTTAAATTCTCCACATACTCATGAGTTGTGGAGGCATTTATCAATGTCTGCTCTTGGGTCCTGTAGAGCAAATGCTGGGGAAGCACCATCTTGCGTCCAGTCATCAGCTCAAATGGTGACATTTTAGTTGCAGAAGACGGGGTAGATCTGATGGTCATTAGGACCAGAGGTAATCGGATATCCCAACTTGGCCCAGAATCTGCCACAAACTTTTTTAAGATGCTCACAATGGTCCGGTTGTAGCCTTCTACTGCCCCAGAAGAAGTTGGCCGGTAAGCAATATGTAACTTCCTTTTGACCCCCAGTATCTCCCACATCTTTGTCATTACCTCGCTGGTGAAATGGCTACCTCTGTCTGACTCAATCCTTTGAGGTAGACCAAAACGGGAAAAGATGTGGTTAATCATCAGGGCAGCTGCTGTTTCTGCCTTGCAGTTTGGGATCGGGAGACATTCCACCCACTTGGTAAACAAGCATGTGACGGTCAACATGTACTTGTTTCCTCTAGACGAGCGAATTACAGGGCTTACAAAGTCGATTTGCAAATCTGACCATGGCAGTGTCATCCCCCTCTTTTGGAGAGGTGCACGGTGTGTGAGGTATGATGGCTGAAATTGTGCACACACCAGACACCCCTTCAAGTATTGGTCGAGGTCCTGCCCCATGTGTGGCCAGTATGCAACCTCTCTTAAGATCTCAAGTGTTGTATGAAACCCCCTATGACCGGCGGTGGCCGCATCATGGGCGTGACTTAACATCAGGCTTCGGAATGAGGTAGGGACCACCCACTGATCATGGCCAGCTTGGGATTTCCTTACCAACAAACCGTCTTGGATTCAGAACATCTTTGGACATTTCATCAACATTCTAAGGTCCTCTTTCCCAATGTAATCGGTATCCGTCAGGGGAAAGTTCTCAGGGTCCTCAATGTGTTGGTAAAACTTACCAATTATTGGATCCCCCTCTTGAGCCGTAATTAAATCAGGGGTCTCCGTACTCCATTGTGCAGTTGAAAGATCATTGTGAGCATTTGTCTGGGACCTAGTGATAGCAGTGACCTGGATTTCCCCCAACAGGGACTCTATTTCTATTAGATCCCCTTGGATGGCCCCGGTTTTGTCCAGCTGATCAGCTAAGTCATTTCCAGTTTTGTCTGGTCCCTCTACTTTGGAATGACCCTTGATCTTTTTCCAGTAGATGGTCATCCCATTCGATGTGACCAGATCATCAATATTTTGGATTAACTTCCCATGTTTCAGGGGTTTGTTATTAGCACATAACATGCCTCTGGTTTTCCAATTGACCAGGTGCTCCACGAACCCGTTCCGTACATAATCCGAATTTGTGATTATGACCAGTTTGTGGAGATGATGTTGGACAGCAGTGAGGATGGCTTGATGCACAGCCATCAACTCTGCTACCTGACTACTTCGGGGACCAATTTTGTACCCAGCGGAGGGTTCTGGGGACTTCACCCAGACATTCCCTACGCCGGCCACCAGTTCTTTTTCCCCATTGTTGTCAACATGGTAAGAGCATCCATCCACATAGACAGTGGGCAGTCCCTCACACTTGACTTCTTCAAAGACTTTGTGCGGGGAATTAAGGTATGCCTCCATGTTGTCCTTGATTTTTAGACTTTCGTCCTCGAGACAGTTTTCTCTGGCACAATCATGCAAGTCAGCCAGACCTTGCGCGAGGGGACTCTTCTTGTTTTGGCCATATCTGACCTCCACAGGAAAGCCTTGCATTGACAGAATCCAGGAAGTAATTTGGGAATTACTCACATTTCCGGCCCGGATTCTGTCACTTTGGAGGTATTGCAGAGGCTGGTGTGGAGTCTCCACTATGATGTGTTCCCCCTGGATGAACGGGCGGTAATTCTTCAATGCCCACACCGTTGCCAGGAGTGCCTTCTCAGCATCGTTGAATTTTTCCTCCACAGAGGATAAAGTTTTGCTCGCATAGGAGATTACTTTATTGACCTTGTCATGCTTTTGGTATAATACTGCCGTCAAGCACGTATTAGAGAACCCTGTCTCCAGGAAGAACTCCTTGTTTCTGGCAGGGTAAGCTAGGCAAGGCGCTTGTGAGAGGCTTCTTTTGAGTTGTCTTACTGCCTCGGACTGGTTCTGGACCCCATT
Source organism: Ambystoma mexicanum (assembly GCF_040938575.1). Lineage (NCBI taxonomy): Eukaryota > Metazoa > Chordata > Amphibia > Caudata > Ambystomatidae > Ambystoma > Ambystoma mexicanum. The sequence goes on from NC_090932.1 coordinate 1,306,541,887, forward strand.
CCCACTTGACCCCCCCCTTCAAAAGGTGAATCAGGGGTCTGGTGATCTCTGCGTAGCCCTCAATGAACTTTCTGCTGTAATTAGTCAGTCCAAGGAGGCTCCTTAGTTCCCGCAGAGTTGTGGGATCCTTCAGTTTCTGGAGTGCTTCCACTTTCTTTTCTTGGGGACAGAGACCCTGAGGAGTAATCTCATGCCCCAAGAAATTAACACGGGTTCTACACCACTGTGCTTTCTGAAAGGAAAGTTTTGCTCCGGCAGCCCTCAACTGTGTCAGAACATAACGGATCTCCGCTATGTGTTCTTCCACAGACGAACTTTTGATGAGGACATCATCTACATAAGCCAGGTTACCCCTCGCACCCAGGTCAGGCATGGCCTTATGTAGGAAAATGTTGAATTCATTGCCGGAGTTGAGGTATCCGAAGGGAGTCCGGGTCCATGTGTACTGCTGGCCCCGAAAGGTAAACGCCAGTTTGTATTGGTCCTCCCTACTGACAGGCACGGTCCAGTATCCATTGGTCAGGTCTATTGCTGTGAATACCTGTGACCCCTGAATCTGGGCCAGCCCTTGGTCAATGTAGGGCAAAGGCCATCGGGCAGTATGGACCCTTTTGTTGAGCTCCCTAAGGTCGGCACAGAGTCTCCACTGGCCGTTTGGCTTCAATATTCCCAGCACTGGATTATTGAAGGTGCTGTGTACTGCACGGATTATTCCCCGGGACTCAAGGTTCTTAATTATTTCAGTAAGGGACACCATGGATGCGAGAGGCAAACTATATTGCTTCACAAACACTGGAGTCATTCCAGGGTCCGTGGGAATTGTTGTTGTGTGGATGTCGGTGCAACCACAGTCATATGAGTCTACCGCAAATAGATCTTGGAAATCCAAGAAAACTTGTTTCAACTTTTGCTTCTGTTCCAGAGTCACACAGGCATCAGCCAGGTTGACTCTCTCTTCCACCATCTGCCTGAAGCCTGGAAAGACTTCTGGTTTTGCTATCTCAGCGTCCTCCTCCAGCTGGGTGGAGAAGTCCCTGGTCAGAGTGCTGATTTGGACCGGAGGCTTCAGGTGGGAAAGGCAGCCCTCATGGACCTGGAAAATCACCTCATCCCCTCTGAAGTCACAAGTCACATCTTCCTTACCATAAGGGCAAGAAGTGTACACCAGGAAGTTCCCCCCATGCCGGGTAAAGATCCTGTCTGGTGTTGTATTGTCATCACTGCCACTGTCAAAACAGTCCTTGGGGATCGGTCCTAACAGTTCATTTCCTAAATCAATGGAGAAATATCAGTCATCAACCGCCATTCCAATAATGGTGCCTGCGGCTAGAGTAATAATCTTTAAGTCGCTGTTATCCACCTCTATTGGAATGGTGTCATGTTCTATGTTGACTAATGGTGTTGGGTTTACCCCTAACCCTTGCTGTTGGAGGGAAGCATTTAGATGAATATAAGCATCAGGGTTTTTCAATGTTTGTCCTCTTTTAACTTTCACTCCCAGGGAGAATTGTCGGATCCTTTCTGGGATAGTGACTTCCTCTTTAATCTGAATTTCAACTCCATAAGGTAGCAATTGAGCTGACCTAAATGCTTTTTCTGGATCATCAAAGCCCATGGGGTTATCCGCTAATCAGGACCAAGTTTTGAAGTTTATTAGGTCCAAACTAATGGCAAAGCGATTGAGAATGTCACTGCCTAAGAAAAGGCAGCAGTGACGTCTCGCACGACCCAACAGTTATGGACTATGCTCTTGTTGCCAATGGACATTTTGAGCATACACCTGCTTGGCAGGAGATGTTTGGAATTGAGTGCTTCCAGGTCCATTTCCCATTTGTCTATCAGTTTGAATGTGGGAATGGCTGGTTCTTTTGGGAGTTGGTGGAACATGCCTTCGCTGATGAAACTCTTACCGTTGTTCACACACACTCGAGCGAGAACAGAGTCCTTCCCATCATTTAACTGAACAGGGATGAACAACTGCTCTCCAATTTGCTGAATATCAGCCAGGCTCTGAGCTGATTTCACATCTTTCTGGACTATAGGAATGGGAGTGTCTGATTGTGGATTGGTAAAGAATTTCAGAGTGTTTCCTTCCAGTGTGGAATACCACCTTAAACTGGAAGGAAGGTTGATTTTCAGAAATAGAGAGGACCCCCCATCACCAGTCTGTTGTCCTACTGCTATTACTGTCACGTCTGGAATTTGGTTGTACTGGAAGTGAAATTCTACTTGGTCAGATTTTTGTTCAACCATGTGGCACGTGCCGTTTAAACTAACATGGTTGACACTCTGCTTTAATTTTATTGGTCGGCTAGTCTGGGTCCAGAGGACCTTGTTTACACAATCTATTAGGGGTGACAACCTTCTCAGGAGGTCATTCCCTAGTAAACAAGGGGTGCCCTCTGGAGTCACTACTATGACCGGGTGTTTCACCTTGTGTCGCCCAATTTTGATGTCCAAATCTGCAGTCCCCTCGATGGGAATTCCCTTCCCGTCAAAGTTCTGGAGTTGTCCAGGAAGAGAGGTGAGAGGAATACGGTAATTCTCCCCCCTTCCTGCATTTAGTTCATCAAAGGCCCTTTTGGACAGAAGGGTAGCTTGGGATCCAGTGTCCACCAGTGCAACAATTGTACCCTGCCCCTGTACTTGTACCGGGGCATAGTATCTTCCCTCCTTCTCCTCAAGGGGGCACAGATAATGCACATTTTTGGACAACTGGTGGGCTAACTTTCTGGTTTTGGACATTGAGAGAGAAGAGATCTGGGCAGAATTCTGTGAAGAGTCTCGGGAATCTGAAACAAAAAGTTGGCAACTTGAAATGGTTTCGGGTTCTGTGCCGTCCCCCCCTTTTTGGAGGCAGTCATCAGGATGGGTTTGAACCAGGGAAGTTTGGCTTTGTTGGTTCTGGGATAGGATGATGGGCGGCGACAGCTCAATCCCCACATCTACCCAGTCTGGATTGGAATCTCTTGGGACCCATTTTTCCTTGGGAGGAGTTCCCCCATCTCTGAAGGAGAAGATCCTTTTCCCAGGATCTTCTGAGGATCCCTCTCCCTCAAATTGGAAGACCTGTACCTCCTCCACAAAGTAGGTCTGTTTGGGTCCTTTGTTTCTCCTATCTCCTCTCTGCTCCTTGGGTGGCAGACTTTCAGGGGTAGGAGATTTTGTTTCCGGTTCCTGGGTTTCCAGGGGCTGTTTACAAGTGGGGAAGGAAGCTTCCTCCAAGGCTTTACACCCCCCTTCCCCTTGTGCCTCCTCCCTGGGAACCGGTGGGTTATCGGGGTGCTGCCCCCGTCATTGTCTGAAGCACCAGGTCCAGAGTTTGGGGCATTCTGCGCTGGCATGCTCATCTGAGGGTTCTGTTGAGCCCTCAGTATGTGACCCAGATCCCGTGCCGTATTTTGGACCTGGCGCTCTAACTGTGAAACCCGCTCAGGCTGATACAGGGTCCTGTTTTCTCCCCTGGGCTGATCCCGGGAAGGGTAGCTATCCCTTCTCTGGTATTACCCTGGGTTGGGAAGATTTGGGTACCCCTCCACCCTTGGCCTCCCCTCTCCCGGATTAGGTTGTCTGGGCTCAGGGAATTGGGGAAAGAAGGATGGATGGTTTTGGGGTTGGAAATTGGGTGGATACCTGGTAAAAAGTTCTGCCCAGTGTTTGGGGAATTTCTGCCCTCCTGTGGGAAGTTAGGAGGGAAGTTCCCTGGGTCAGGTGCTTGGCTGGATCCCCCCCTTGGGCTGGAGGAGTCCACACATAACCCAGGATTGGTCTGTTTCCCTTATAGTGGGGACTTACATAGTCAGGGGAGCGGGGGACCCCATTTGTGGGATTACCTCCTTGGCTCCCTGTCTGTGACTGGCCCGAGGGCCTTCTAGGCTGTGAATTATTTGGTGCAGGCAGGTTTTTAGGTCCCCCCATCTCCAAATCTGAAACAGGGGCAACCTTTACCTCTGCCACCTTGGCAGCAGCAGGGGTGTTGTTGGTTTTGTTTTTTTTTGGCTGATTCTTGTTTTCCACCGGTTTCTGCACCTCAAAAATGCGGGTGGCTTGCTCAATGACCCGGTCTAAAGATCTTTTCTCGTGAAAGTCTCTCATGAGCTGGGTCATTATGTATTTGGGGAGAGCATGGAAAAATGTGTTGATGAATTCTCTGCTGTCCGTGCGCACCCTTCTGGTGGTCTGCGCAAAGGCACGCTTCAATACTTGCACGAATTCTTGTGGGGCCTGATCCTCCCCACATTGCAAATTGTAGGCTGCCTTGCGAGCCTCTTGGGGATTTCTATGCACAGAAAAGTGTTTCAAGATGGCCGCCCTATAGGTGGACCATCTTGAATGATTTTGGTCCTCCAGCCCCGCAAAGAAACTGGAGTATTCTGGGGAGAATGTCCATTTGACGTACTGGATGCAGCTACTGTTGTCCTTCAAATGGAAGGTCTCCATCATTTGCTCAAAGTGCTCCAAGTGTTCCCACACAGAATACTTGGAGTTCTTGTGATAAGGCGTGATGACACTCCTGATTGCCTTAATCTGTTTTAAGGGGTCCTTAAGCAAGGCCCTTTTTGCCTTATTGGCCCTTTTGGTTCGGGTAACCCTGGTCCATTCATCCTCCGACTCAGAAGCACTGCTCCCAGAGGTGCCCGTCTGATCTTCCAGGTTTTCCAGGATTCTGCGAGCCTGGGAATGGCTGGCAGAATGTGGGGACCTGGTCTCCTGTGTCCTGTGACGCTCAGAGGAGTATTCAGATCCCTCCTTGCTACCAGGATGTTCTGGGTACCCCCCCCCACCCGCCCTAACTGGGCAGAGGTTTTCAGGATGCCCTTAGTGGGCCTACTCTCCTGGGGTTCCCCACTAAATTGCACTATGCTTAGGTGCCCATACCCGGATGCCCGCCCATCCATTCCTGGGAAGTACTGGCCTACGAGCCCCATCCTTTTGGCTGGATAGTAATCTGCCATCCCTGTGGCCCCGTGCTCATGTGCGCCAGGGGACATGAGGGTGGCAGAGTCCAGGACTGGGAGAGATGAAGGCCTCTGGTACTAGGGCTCCTGAGGTTATGCTCAGGTGTTTCCCTTTCCCAGCGAACTTCATCTCTATCAGCCCTTGCTCCTGGTTGCAATGCAAGAGCCTGTGCTTTAAGTTCCTCAACCAAGGCCTTACTAGACTCTATCAGTCTCTCCGGCATGGCTACCTGTTGCTGGAGCCTATCATTGTGCTGACAGAGAGCCTCATTCTCTCTCTGTGCCTCCTGATTGGTCCTGGAATACTGGGCCAGTCTTTGCTGCAGGAGGGTTATCTCCTGAGTCCCATCCCTACTGGCCTGCTCCTTTCTTGCCAGAGCATCTTCCACCCTCCTGGTGTGCTCTAACAAGTTCTGATGCTCTTTTTGGAGGTCATCCAGCCCCTGGAGGGCCAGGTGACTTTCTTCCATTTTCCTTTTTAAGTGGCAGACTTCCTGCCCTAGGTATCCCTTTCCTGAGTAAGAGCCTGCAACTGTGCTGCCAGGTCGTCCCTCTGCCTTTGAAAGGCACCAGCTTTCTGGCGTTCTTGATCAAACTCTGCCTGGGTGTCCAGGTCTTTCAAAATCAATTTATTGCTTTCCTCTTTCTCCCTATCTAGGTGGCTTTGCAGGGTGACTACCTGCTCTGCGCATGCCCTATTGAAGTCCAGTTGTTGCTCCAGCTTTTTCTGGCTCTGCAGTAGGGCGTCCAAACCTTCTTGGTACTCCTTCTGCAAGGCCAGAAATCTGTTATCCTGGTCAGACTTTTCCTGTTGCAGGATATCCATTTCCTCCTTTATTTTAATAATATACTGCCTACTATCATGTTCTGACTCCTGGCTCCTCTGCAGCCTCTGCTCAGAAGAGACCAGGTCCGATTGGGCCTTCTCTAATGCCATCAGCTGCCTATTTGCCAGATCTTGGCCTTCAGCACATTTGTCCTTATGGCTCCCATATGTAAATATAAATATGCCGCTACCCTGGCAATCTTGTTGTGCTCATCCTTGGCCTTAGGAGCCATATATAGTTCACTCAGGGCCACATGTAAGGGACCCTGATCTCTCCATATATCTGACCCTGTTTCAGTGATCTGGGGTGCGACTGCCTGCAACCAGACCACCTGGTCCTGATGAGCCCACTCACCTCTCACAAATAGCTTATGTAAGAGGTGTTCTCTGGCTATTTTGATATCTACCAAGGTCGTCATTCTGGAACTTGATTTCCTTCCTGACTTACGTTTTGCAAAACAGACCGTTTCCTTAGAGCGTTCCTTTGAGGAGTGCTTTACAGCGTAACACAGCGTGGTGATCTAACCGGATATGTATCCTGTCAGCTGGCACACTGTATTAATCTGCACAAGTGATAGCTCTAATCCAGAATCCCCGGCTACGAGCCCCCACTTTGTTAAATGACTCCAATCAAGCAGTCCCACTAAGTCAGTGCCTTGTCTGGGATTGCTCAAGGGAAGCCCTTATTTATATATTTTTATGTCCAGTTCGTGTACTCTGGATGACAACCCTTATATAACACCCCTCTCTTAGAATCCCCCTGACACCACTGAGCCAAGAAGTAAGTTTGTTTTGCAAATTTAAAAGGTTTATTTGAGAATTAAACAATATATATATATATCACACTTTTATAATAAATTAATAATTGATATCACACTTGTGAATATGAGCAGTAATCAGCAATGGATGAGGTGATACTAGCACGCTGGTTTAATTACTTAGGAGTAGTATATAAGATAAGGTAGCTGAGAATGCTTTATATGGTACAAGGAAATGCAAGGTGGAAAAGAAGCAACACAGTAATAAACTTGATATGATTTCAGCAAAACATAATATAATCACTTTTCCCCTTTTGGCAATTCACCCCCCCACCTCTATGCAATGTAAGGAGGTGGAAGTGACACACACAGTCTTCAGGAATACAATCACAGTACAATCCCAATTCAGTTCCCCCTAGCAAGCCTAGATCAACAGGGATGATTTTAAACACAGGCAAAGTACTTTAAAGGTGGTATGCAAAGAAGAGAAAAATATGCTAAAATGATTTTTAATTCCCTCTAGAGGTTCAGGGTGGGTGACAGCTACTTTGTCTTAGTTCAGGATCACTTTAGCAATGCTCTATGAATGATTGTCAGGTGGCAAACGAATTTCAGCAAAGGAAAGCAAGGAGCTGCTATTTTGCCAAGTGAAGAAATTGTCACAATCACACTAACTAGAAGGAAGAGAGATCGACACTCTCCCCCGAACCACGGAAGCCGAATGAACTCGACCCTCCCACCGTGGTTGGCACAGGCGCCTGAGTTAGGAAACACGTCGCCACGTGGCAGCCAATGGGGGGGAAGAGGGTTAGGGAGAGGTTGTGGATAGGGAGGGGAAATTAGGAACACCGGAAAGAGGGTAAGGAAACTCCTAAGGTGGATGGGACTGGGGAAACACCAGGAAAAAACCCTACTCTAACTCACATAGAATGAACAGAAATATCACCTGCACTATTAACATGTACCTGCTTCCTGAATAGTACACCTTAATACGTGTACTGTATCCTGCTTTTCAAATACCATTCTCTTACAACACATAAGCAAGCAATATGACCGCACATAAGGGAAAGCTTCCCGAAACGATTAGACAATACACATGGCCCTTCGGGCAGCGTTAGCAACATACAACATACATGCATTTCCTTTAGTTCCTGGCACTAGTGAAATGTCGTTGTCCATATGCAGTACTTCCTGCATTAACCCACACAAGATTGGCGAAGTTCTTGAATTATACGAGTAACAAACACACTTTAGTTTTTCACACCAATTGAATTCAAAGAGATTAGGGCGTTACTTATCTCAGGTCTGTGAAGCCCGCTGGACTTCCCAGACAAATATTGAAACAGCGGTAAATCATTCTAAGCAGTTCAGAAATATATTGTCCCCACAAGTACTTATCTTGAGTCTGGGGAGCCCCGTGGGACTTCCCAGACAAAGAACAGCAAGCGTTGTCTCTACCGGCTACTCAGCGCCCCTCCTGCTCCTACTGCACCGTGAACACGTGCGATCAAGCGTTTCTCCCCTGCATCTCGTTTCGTCGCACGCGGACGCCTTCCTCCTGTTGCCGAACGCAGCAGCCTGCCTCCTGCTCCAAATCAACAATAAGCGACACCTGCCCACCGCCATTGCCTGCCTTTAAGCTGCCTTGATTCTTGATGCAGTACAGCTGGCAAGGCGCGCACGAGCCAAACTACAAAATAACACAAAGGATGCTGGGAACTGAGGTTTCCTTGTCCTTCCAGCACATAATGTCTCAATAGGCGTATTTTAGTACTCCACGCCTGTGCCAACCCTGATTCCTGACAGAAATTGAGCCAAATCGCAATTCGCTGCAATTTTTCTGAGTGCGTCGAGCGCGATTACGGAAAAAGTATAATGAATAGAAAGTCGGTTCTGGGTTCGTTGGAAAGCCCAGAATCTTAGCTTTAAGATGAAAGTTTTTGTTTTCGTTCCTAGGACAAACGGTTCCGGAGTTACGGGCGATTTTGTGAAGGTAGATTGTCAAAGGAAAAGTCAAGCTCAGAATGACAGATGACAGTTTTCAGGTTTGAGATCACAGAAGGAGCACAAGATTTCTTGGATGCAGTTCTCAATAGGTTAAAATAGTTTGAATTAGATTATTTTAAACTAAGTGATTGGGTTTTGCACAATTCTGGCGGTACTCACACTATATTTTGGACAGGAATGCGACTTCGCCACGGATCGGTTCAGGATTGGACTGCGGTTCCCTCGCCACGGACGGTCTCTGCCTGGTTCTGCTCACAGCGATCTGGGTCAGCTCTGCTAGCGGCACTGCACAGCGGTCTGGATCTCTGGTTCTGGCAAAATTTCTTGGCACTGCACTGCGGTCTGGTCTCTGGTTCCAGGTAAAGCTCTGCTTTCTGGATGTTTCTGGCACAGGGTTTTAGGCCAGAATCAAACAGCTCAGCCCGGCTGTTTTACTCTGATGTGCCCCTTATAAGTCTGGGGTGATCAGTTTGCAAAGATTTTGAGGCCTGCTGACAAATTCTGAAGTCTGAATTCAAAGTTCTGGTCTCTGTCTGGATTTGAAGTCTAAGTGCTGGATCTGGTGTCTTCTGGCAAAACGCTCTGCAAGAAATCAGCTTGAAGTGGGAAGTGAATGTCCCTACCTGTCCTGCACAGTCTCCTTTTATGTGTTTAGAAAGTGGGAGGGTCGGCTCATCTTCTATGCCCAACCCTCTCAACTTATCATTGGCCAGTTCCTCCTCTCTCCCTTGATTGGGGGAACTGGGTTGTGAGTCAGAGTGATGAGGTAGGTTTATGGTCAGAGGATCCTCCCCTTGTCAAATTGCACACAAATCTATTTCCGATCCAAATACATATTTATCTATGTACCATTTTTCTAATATTATACGTCCAGTTAACATATTTTCTCTAGCACCAAACCATCCGATCCGTGTCTTTGTAAGATGTCGTGCCCACTTATGACAGAATTCTGCCCTTTTCATCCAGATAACGACCTCTAAACCTTTCCAGATTTTACACAAATGTGCACCAGGGATATGGGTTTCAGATGAGAAAGTGTCAGATTTTTAACATGCATACATTTGGAGCAACAACCTTTTTTCTGCTACTATCCCCAAGAACATACCACAGGGTCCTAACACCTCTTAAAATGTGCACAGAAAAATCACAAGAATGATGATGTTATTTATATAATTTTTACAAGTCCGCACTATGAATTATCCATCTTTTTAAAATTATGCTCTGGCCCCAAAGGGGGTGTGGTTTTCCAAAGCACATGGTGGAATTTCTGGTTTATCCACTTCCCCCAAGCTCAGCTGGCTCACAGATGCAGTGCCCCTCCCCGATTCCTTCCAAGAGGAAGCCATTTACGACCCCCCTAATTTAACATTTGCCTGGGCCAGGGACAGTGCTTTGTTTAGTTTCCTGTAGTCCCCAGGTGCTCCTCCCCTGATTCAATCAGGGAGGTGTCATCTCCTTTTGGTGGGGGCAGCAGAATGCAGCCAGGCCTGGGAAGAGTGGCTGAGCAAGTTTCACTCCTGTCGGGGGTAGTTGCCGGGCAGAATTCACTCTCTTCAAGCCAGGCTTCAGCTTAATGTCACTTTAGTTCCCAGTTTTCTACATTCAAATCAAACTGACAATTTTTACACATGCAGCTAGAACGCTGATTCTAAGTTCAAAGCCATGACATTTCAACAGTTGCAAACTATGTGACACTCAACAGTAGGTCACTCATTTATTTTAAACATTTAGATTTTAGTGTCTTTCAGTCCAATTTCACTTCAGCTGCTGATATCCACAGCTCAGCCAGTTTTCTTATAAACATTGTTTTGGGCTCTTTCTCTTCCAGAATTTGTATGCACACAAGACTACATTCTGCCAAATGTCTGCTGGTGTTCATTGAGATTTTTGAATATCTTGCAATGTTTAAAATAGACATTTTTAGCTTGCATTTCAGAGAAACAAAGGTGATCTCAACGCGCTTTTTTATTTTAGCCACCGGCACTGCTGTTTTTCCTTTGGCACACATTTCACTCATGGCACTCCTGGCCCCTCACGCTGGCACTGGTGGGTGGCAGGTCAGGGGACCATTTTGCTGTGCGCAAAACTGCACGGTTCTCCAGGATTCTGTCGCAAATGTGGGCTTTTCCGCCCTCTTGGATTTCCTAAGCCCACAGCACCAAGTGGTGCAGCATAATAACTTGAACGTGGGCCAAGACACCCAACAGTCTGCATGCAGGGCTTTAAATGGGCCATGGTCATGCGGGGCCGAGTCCCAGCAGGCTCTGAAATATCATTTTGAGGCGGGGCCCTGCCTGGGTTCACTAATGTCCCCTGGCAGCCCCGGCCGCTAGAGGACAAGGCTTTTTTTCTCAAGCCTGAAGCTCTTGCTCATGTGCAAGAGCTTTAGGCTTCAGAAAAAAATGCCTTTCATCCATAATAGTGGCGCCGGACTTGCGAGGCATCCCTTCAAGCAAGAGATGATTGTGGGCCGGCGTCACCATTATGGAGCGAAATTGAGGCCGCTGGAAGCAGAGGCCTTGTTTTCTAAATAGCGAGCATTCGCGGGAGTTTCAGTCTTTAGGAGAAAAACCTCAGCTTCCATTGGCCTCACCCTTTCAGCCTTAATGGTGATGCTGCCCTCCCCCACCTGGGGAGGCGCAGCGCCACCATTGAATAGACTGAATAGGCTAGGCGCTGTCCCCTGCCAGGCAAGCCTATAGAAAATAAATGCAGAGATCAGCACCCTCTCCGCATGGGAAGAGGGCGACACTTTTAGCACTGACCCTAAATAAGAAAGAATAGGAATACCAAATAATGTGTCTTTCTGGAATTCTATACAATAATTGCTAGACTCATTAAAGGTTTATTTCAGGCACACTTCAGGGGGGGAGTCACTGATTTAGTCTGTTCTTAAACGCCTCAACTCAGCCTTTCATCCTTCTGAGGTTGATAAATGAGGACCAACACAGGTTGGGTGATATTGGGTGTATATTTTTTCTATATAAAGCGCTTAAGCCTAAGTGCTATAAAATTACACATCATTATCATTTGGTCATGGACATATGCTTGCATTCACATTAATTTGGTAATATTGACCTATACACACTGGTCTTAACGATACATATGGCGATCCATTCTTGTATAAAATGTACATCACATTATAGTGATATCGTAACCATATTTTCCGTAGTGTAGAATGCTATGTGATGCCACTTCCTGTTTTGTCAATGGGCGAAAGGTCGTGTTCCACCACTTCGGGGTGGGGTCAAATAACATCACTTCATGTGATGTTATCAGGGGGTCAAGGGTCATGTGATGTCACTTCTGCTACCCCAGGCATTTTGGTCAAATTTCATCCCTGCTACAAGGGAGCACAATCATCAGTTCAGTGTCAGTCTAAAGTTCTTGTTGGCAATTTAGAGAAATGCCCAAGCCTTTGCACAGGAGGAGCGCTACAGAGCGTCTGATTCCTCCCATGGGCGCTCTCTTCTCTTTACGCGTGCATGCGCATTGCAGACTTGCGAGGTCCCAGCGCTCTCCGTGATCTTGAGGCTGCATCCGCACAGGTATCGTTAACAATTCCCCTCCAAGGGGTTCCCCTTCTAACACTCCCTGCGTGTTTCTCGCTATACTTAAAGGCATGGTCTAGTAAACATTTTTATTGTCCCTACGGGTCGGCCATGTTTTTTTAAGCCTAAGTGGCTCGATTTTAGAAAACTTTCCTATGGACCTTAGCCGAGTTTTCGTCCATTAAACGCACGCGAAAACAAGCACCAGGGAGCCGCCATTTTCTGATAATCCTATCTTTTCCCCCATCGCCCTGGCTGACCTGCTTTTGCGGCACTAAATCAATTCCCCCGCCCCTGAGCCTGACATTATCAAAACATTCATATTCCCCGCCTCTCTCCGTGACGTTATTGTGCTGCGTAGGCAAACGCGCCCAGTCGTCTTCTGCGCGACTCCACAAAGAACCCGGAAACCAACACAGATCAACTCACAACACAGCGCGCCACAATTCGGAATATGAAACTGTACTTTAAAATGAAACAGCAACACGGTACATTTGGTAAAGTACATTTATTTGACATTCAATTTTTAGAGAATATTCAGCAATTGCCATATGAACTCCGAAAGCCATTTATTTTCTTTTATCTGTATCCGCAATAACTGTTCCGTTTCATCTTGAGTCACGCGCTGTTCCTTTATGGTACACAGGGTGTTCATTTTTGTAAAAAGAATCACTTTGGAAGCACGGTGAACCGCAAGGCTGTTCCATCAACTAGGCACTAGTCCAGCATAAAGGTTGATATGTTGCTTCTAGCCACTTGTACAGCGTAAGGGCATGTGGGCCCTTGGCGATCGTCCCATAATATGGTGATCGTGCTCCAGTTGTTGACACGAAGCTGCAGGTGTCTGCTGAAGAATCCATCCGCCGGTGTCTCAAACAGATGGCAGTGGCAGAATGGGATCAAATACCTGTTATGAAAATAAAAAAATTATAATTAGTCTCGCTAGCCGAACTTCATTAATATTACTCATTTTATTTATTACGGCCGATCAGAAACTATTTGCTTGCAAGGATAGTTCAATGGAGTATGTTCGTCTCTAAAATCAATGCGAAAAGTAACGAGATAAATCGAGGCAAACACACAATGATAAACGACAGTTAGTCTACATGCGTGAGGAATGATATGATATATGATATGGCATTTGTAACGCGCCTATACTCAAGTGTTTCTAGGCGTGACGAGGCAGGTGGGGAACAAGGGCAGACAGACAACGATCCTACTAGGCCAGGTGTCTTTCTGATCGCGCATGGGGAAGGGCTGTACATGGTTAGTTGAATACAAATTAAATAATAGGGCCAGCTGGTGGCAAGTACAATGTAAATGCCGGGAGAAGGGGCTGAAGGATACAGAGACAGTCCCGTAGTGCAGGTAGGCAGTGCAGGGAAATGTGGCTGGGCCAAGGACCGAGATCGGTGAGACCAGTGGACCTGCATGCCCATGTGCCCACTACGAACACGTTTTACTTGCTTTTCCTAGCTCTTCATTCATTCATTTATTCATGCATCCATTCATTAAATCTTCATTCCGGTATAAAAGCGTGTAAAGATTTACTTACATTATATTTGAAATTTCCATTGTGTCTCTTCGTAATGCAGTCTGTAAAACGGACCGTGCTCTTGACAACGATTTTTCGTATACTGAACTAAAATGAAACTCGGTCCAGTTTCTGAATTTTCTGCCTTATCGTCTCTTCCGTTATTGCGCACTCCCTTCAAATGTAGTTCTTTCGGCATGGTCCCTGTCTCAAGGTCAAAAAACAATAGACCCTTATACTTCCAGTGCGACTTGTGGGCCTCATCTGGGCGCTGTCCTTCGCATTCTTTATTTGCAACATCACGTAGTATAGGCATCTGTGAGAACTTGAAGTTTAGAATCCGTCTATGTAGTGCGCCTCAATGTGCAAATGCGAACTGGCTTCTCTCCCAAATGCCACGCCCCGCTTGGCTGGCGCGTTCTAAGTGCCCCAATTTTGTCCCCGTTGTCTGCGAGCTTTGCAGCCCAAATTGAGACATTTAATTTTTTGCGGAAGGTCAGGGAAAGTATAAAGTACCACAGGAGTTGAGTTAAAAGTGAGATTTATTGTTTGTTTGTTTGATTTATTATTTGCAATACGCAAGCCTCCCCTCCGTTAACAGTGCGCAGCATTTACATTTACATGAGATGAGACATGAGAAAAATATATACATGCACATATGTGAGGTGAATAGAGAGAATTCAAAGATGACACCCAGCTTGTTCGCCACCCATGATGGTGAAGGTAGGGGTTAGGTTTACAGGTACACTGTACAATAACATTTATTTACAAAAAGACAATCGTATTGCAATTATTTAAACCGGGATTTGTACTTCACAATCAGCTGTGCTTCGGGTGGGCATGGCACAGTCGCAATGTTCGGTGGCAATGGATCACTGCTCTGCACAGAAACGTCCAAAATTCCATATCTGTGCTTCTCTAACACAGCAACAATAAGGCCTTTCACAAAGTCGAACTGCATTCATCATAGACTGGTTTGATCACCCATTGCTTACTTCGTTTTGAAAACACCTTAGTGTAGCGAGGCATCCTTACTTTACCCCTAGTCCTAGATTGTTCACGTCCGACATTGCTGTTATGGGCCAAGACCGCTAGTAGAGTGCGATGTTTCATGCCCCGAAAGCTAAAATGCAAGCGCTTTGGCCTGTACTTTAGGCACATATTGTGGAACACCTCCAAATCTCCTGTGTGACAGAATTCTGTCAGTCCTCTCAAATCTCTTGATAGAGTTTTGTCGAAAACAATCTTCTCAATGGCTTTGTGTGTAGGTGAAGATGGAATCAACCACTTCTTCTTCCGTGCCTCCTCTGGGGACAAAGGGCCATGTTCACATTGGTGGAAATGTTCATTTGCTGTCCAGCGGTGAACGTTGGTACAGTGGTGCATCAGTGACCGCCATTTTTCAAGTAGTATTTCCACTGACCCCTCACAAGTTTTTGAGCTCCACCAAAGATGGTTGGTGATAGAATGTGACCACTGCAAAATACTTTCAAAACCTTTTTTTTCCCCTGCAGCCGAGATTTTCTTATTGATTGATTTAGCAAGATGCCATACGTCAAATTGATGTTTAATATGTGGGAACTGCTCTCTCATTGTCTTGGCAATTGAAACGTGTCTATCCGTGGCTATGAGGTTGATGTGCATTCCCCTTGATTGTAGATATTCCACTGATTTTATAAATCCTAGTTTCTCCATGGCCACTGACGATGTACATTGTGTTACCTGCACGACCACTGAACTCACAATTTTCTTACTATCCATGTCCTGAAAGTGGTAGGTGCAGTACTTGGCAGAAAATCCAGGGCTGTCGCACTGTCCATCGCCGGCTAGCCTGAATCGTTTGCCTTCGAATGTACTTGCTAGAGACAATTGTTCAATTTTCCAAGCATCACTAATGGCCGGAAACAGATAATCACGTTGGTATATGTAGTACAGCGCTTTAGAAATGAAATGGAGTCCCACAAACTGAAAGAAAGCCTTTAACTTTCTAAAACTGGAGCCACTAAAAAGTGATGCAGCTGCACACAGTAGATTGCCTGCTGGCAGTTTCCCCAGCATCGGTTGTGCAGACCATGAGAACCTATGATTTAATCTACAGGCGGCATTAATTTTGACGTTACTGCCTTTTATTTGACGAGTCACATTAATCAATGGCTTCCCACATACTTTCCCTCTAATGAAATGCACACATTTCAGCATACTTATAATTTACCGAGATGGTACAGGTGTTCACACGGGCTACAAGCGGCGAAGGTAGCTGACCAGAGCACTGAAACGAGTCACAGAATACTCAAAGTAACACAGAGAGAGGAATGGAATCGAAAATCTGCTGCTGTGTGTTGTGAAACGGTCTGTTTATACTTATTGAGGAAAGAGGCGTCCTGCCATTTCCATGGCGACACGTCATTAGCTGAAGCGCAGCGAATGTTGACACGAGACGTGCTTTGGCGTTGGGAAATGGGCGGTACGAGTCTGCTGATGACAGGCTCAGGGGCGGGGGAATTGATTTAGTGCCGCAAAAGCAGGTCAGCC
Organism: Ambystoma mexicanum; assembly: GCF_040938575.1. Classification (NCBI taxonomy): domain Eukaryota; kingdom Metazoa; phylum Chordata; class Amphibia; order Caudata; family Ambystomatidae; genus Ambystoma; species Ambystoma mexicanum. The sequence goes on from NC_090932.1 coordinate 1,306,558,053, forward strand.
AGGGCGATGGGGGAAAAGATAGGATTATCAGAAAATGGCGGCTCCCTGGTGCTTGTTTTCGCGTGCGTTTAATGGACGAAAACCCAGCTAAGGTCCATAGGAAAGTTTTCTAAAATCGAGCCACTTAGGCTTAAAAAAACATGGCCGACCCGTAGGGACAATACAAATGTTTACTAGACCATGCCTTTAACATTTACATTACACAACATACTTGATTGTCTCTTGTTATCAGTTGTCTCAAACGTTCTCACTTGACCATTGTTATTTGACACAAGTTTCCCGCAAGACCCCCCACAAGTTTTTAGGGGGTGGAAGTTGTTCTATTCAACTCCTGCTTCCCCCCTCCCACAACTTTCGGTGGCCTCTCAGGCGCCTTGTACCCCTGAGCGTTCTTGTCTAAGCTGGGGGCTGTTCAGCACTCTTGTGCTTCCTGACAGCACTTTCCTATTGGATTTACCTCTTGACACCGCTCTGACTTTCGGGGGGACTTTAGCCGCATGAGAGCTCCCCTCACACCCGTAAACGATAATGCTATAAGCACCCCACCATCCTTACATGAAAACACATTCACACCAGTACATATCCCACTTTGCATGGCAGCTAAAACATTGCAAATCCATCAGACTGGGGGACACCACATGTGGAAACATGTATTCATGACCCACTAAGTACAACCGTAGCATCACGCTTAACGGTATTCTACCCTGTCCCACAGACAAGTGTACCCATCTGGGGCAATGCAGCACACTTAAAAAGAAATATGCCGTAGTCTGACCATGAAACAACCATATAAACCTTTTCACACATTGCTTGTGTTGTGAACTAACTCCGGAAAACGTCGCCCGCTGAACTGCCTTCTGGTGTCTATTGTCTCCCATCCAAGATGGATATACACTAAAATGTACTCTTTTAGCTCAACATAACTGAACAGGTGGTCTTCGAATTGAAATGTACGGATTAGATAGGGTGCCCAGACGTCGCGGTTTTCCCAGGACAGTCCGGGGAAATCACTGTCTGTCCTGGAGTCCCAAGAGTTTTTTAGTTTAATGAACCCTGTCCTGGGATTGGATGGGTGGGTGGGTGCTAGGGTGCCCAGACGTCCCTGTTTTCCCAGGACCGTCCGGGGAAATCACCCTCTGTCCTGGAGTCCCAAGAGTTTTTTAGTTTAATGAACCCCGGGCCGGGATTGGATGGGCGGGTGGCTGCGGTCCCGCTTTTTGCTGGGATCCGACTCAGAAATCCTGAAATCAGGGGCCTGGTGCGACTCTTCCTATGTGTGAAGGCTTTTTACGCCCCCATTTCTTCCCCCTTCCTCTCCCTGGTCCTATTTCGATGTCTATGGCCTGTCCAGTTTTTTTTAGTTTTTTTAAAATCTTGTCACCATAGATTACAGTCTCACTCCGCTCCCTCTCCGGCTCCATGCACCCAGGCACCACTCCACTCTCTGTCCCTGTAACGCTCACCTGATTCCCGTAGAGGCGCCGGTCTTGACTGGGCGTATACCGTATCTTCAAAGGTGATGTGTAACACACAGCTGGCTCTTTGGGCTGGACCTTGTGCACTGTATGTCTGACTCGAAGGGTAAGATGTCTGCAGATAGAAAATATGGGATTAATGAACTGGGTTATTGAATGTCTCTCTCTTCTTCCCTTTCTCTTCTCCTGTAGAACCCCAAAGGTTAACGCTCTCACCTTAGGTAAGTGAACGCCGTGCTCTCCATCTGCCTCGGGGCAGGGTGCTGTAACCAGTTTCTTCACTGGATAAGGGTAGCAGGCCTCTTGACTTCAGAGGACTGCTGACGTCGTTTACTGCACGAACGGTAAGTTTCGAGTAATTCTAATGTCTTTAAAAGTCTTTAGTAATGATGTCTCTTGTTTTGCAGGGTTCCGGCGATGGTGGATGACGGGCTGAAGTGAGTTGAAGATGGAGCCCGTGTGATGAATAGAAGCGCCTGGAAGCACATAAGTAAGCGCTTGTTGCCTGCTTCACGATGCGCTCTAACTGTCTTTTTATTTTGCAGGTACAAGTTCGGAGCGGCTGCAGGGTGCCGGAATACCCACTGGGTTAGATGTGGAAAGGAGTAATGGCACGTGAGTATTAAAGTTCCCCAATGTCTTTAAACGCACCTTGTTTTGTCTTTCAGATGCGGGATGCAGCGCCGAAGGCCTCCGGAGCGTGCAAAGAGTTGGTAAGCTTTTGTCTTTCAGATGCCGGAATGCAGTGCGAAGACCTCCGGAGCGCACGAAGAGTAGGTAAGCCTTTGTCTTTCAGATGCCGGAATGCAGCACGAGGCGTTGGTGACAGTCGATGGACCAGGTAAGTGAAGCGCTGTCACTGAAGACCGTAATGCTAACCTGTTCTTTCTTGTCTTTATAGGTGTTGCTGAAGACTGGATCCAGGATGGTAAGCCTTTTTCCTTAGGCCCAGGATCAGATGCAGAAGACACGATGAGCGTTCTGCTGCAGAGGATGCAGAATAACGCAAAGCAAGATTCATCCATCGGGTGTGGTTTAAATAGCCTCCTGTAGTGCTTAGATGTCTCCTTCCACAGCCACGCCTAGGTAAGAAAAGAGTTCCTGCTTTCCAGAAGAGTTCCAGTGTTCTGAACCTAGGGAGTGGCTCCTGCCCCACCCAACAAGAAAAGTAGTTCCAAACAGAAGAGGATCAGAGGCTCAACTGGCAGGCAAGTAAGCAGCATGGTCTGCTGCAGGTAAGTCGACCCAAGCATTATGAGCCCGGCGCTTCCAGCGCTGGGACTGGGCATATTTATGAGGCTGGTGCCACTGGCGCCAGGACTGGGTCCAAAAGGTCCCAATTGGGACTGGTTGGCACTCGGAACCTGGGTTATGGATCTGCTTCCAAGGGAGTTGGGAAAACCCTGACCTTTTGGAAGCAGAGATCATGACAGTACCCCCCCTCAAGGCCCCTCCCAAACCGGGCTTCTCCGGGGGTTTTGGCTTGTCAGGAAATGTTCAGTGAAATCTTTTGATTAGGCGAGGAGCGTGGACATATTCAGCAGGTTCCCAGGATCTGTCTTGGGGGCCGTAGCCTTTCCAGTCAATTAGGTAAAATAGTTTAGATTTGGAGATCTTGGAGTCCAGAATGCTTTTGACTTCAAACTCGAGTTCTCCATCAACTAGGATGGGTTTTGGAGATTTAGTTAGTCGGGTTTGAGGTTGCACGGGTTTCAATAGAGAGACGTGGAAGACCGGATGTATCTTCATGTGCGGGGGCAAGTCCAACTTGACCGCTACTGGGTTTACTATGGTAGTGATGGAATAGGGACCAAGGTATCTTGGGTTGAATGTGCGTGGCCCTTTTAGAGGTAGATATTTGGTGGATAACCAGACTTGATCCCCTACTTGATATTGAGGGGCTTCCTTCCGATGTTGATCTGCTCCTTTCTTGTATTGTTCTTTAGCCCTTTGAAGGTGAGAAACAGCTTCCTTAAAGGCTTGGGTGATTGTAGAATGCAGGTAGTCTACTGCTGGTGTTTCAAGATCTTGGAGGGGATCCAACTCCGAGGTTCAAGGGTGACTGCCGTATAAAAGAAAAAACAGGGTTTCCCCAGTTCCCGAATGGACAGAGTTATTGTAGGCATATTCGGCTATCCAAAGGATGTCTTTCCAAGTTTTTTCAGTTTGTTGTAGCATGCAGCGTAAATACTGTTCCAGAGTTTGATTGGTCCTCTCGGTTTGTCCGTCGGTCTGAGGGTGGTGACTGGTCGATAGTCTCACATCAATTTGAGCCGACCGACAGCAACTTCGCCAAAAATGAGAAATAAATTGACTACCTCTATCCGAAATTAGAACCGAAGGAAAACCGTGCAGTCGGACGATGTTTTCGAGAAATTCTCGGGCCAGAGTTGCTGCTGTTGGCAAGCCTTTGAGCGGAATGAAATGCGCCATCTTGGAGAATAAGTCCACGATTACTAGAATCGTATTGTATCCGGAGCATGGAGGTAGATCGGTGATGAAGTCCATAGAAAGCGTATGCCAAGGGCGAGGTGGGATGTCAATAGGGCGTAAGAGGCCTGCTGGTCTTTCCTTTTGACTCTTGTTTTGGGCGCATACTCCACAGGACATTATAAAGTCTCTGATATCTTTTTTCCAAGACGGCCACCAGAAGTAGCGCTTGATCTTTTCTGAGGTCTTGGCCATACCGGGATGTCCTTCCATTAAAGAATCGTGATAACAAGAGATTACTTTTTTCTGTAAATCTGTGCTGGGCAGGTATAATCGTTCTTGGAAATACAATAAGTTGTCCTTTACTGCAAAGTCCTTTCCCTGCAGATGCCAATTCTGTATGTCTGCTGGAGTTACAAGTTGCCTGGCTTTATCCTTAATTTCCTCTATGGATTGTGTGGCGATTACACCCAGAATTCTTTGTTCGGGAATGATTGGTACAGGTTTAGGGTTGATCAAGTGTTCTTCCACTCCCATCCGAGAAAGGGCATCAGCTTTACCGTTTTTTGTACCAGGTCGATAGGTAATTATGAAGTCAAACTCGGCAAAGAATAATGCCCAACGGAGTTGTCTAGAGGATTGGGCTTTTGCGGTTTTCAAATATTGCAGGTTTCGGTGATCCGTAATCACAGTAACGGTGTGTCGGGCCCCCAGCAGATAATGCCGCCAAGCCTTAAAGGCAGACTTGATAGCCAGAAGTTCCTTGTCAGTAATCGTGTAATTGATTTCAGGAGGCGAGAATTTGCGGGACCAAAATGCTACGGGATGCAACTGATTGGTTACCGGGTCCTTTTGTGATAGAACTGCCCCCATGGCAAGGCTTGAAGCATCAGTTTCCACGATGTAGGGGAGTTCGGGGCGAGGGTGTTTTAAGATTGGTGCAGAGATAAATTTAGTCTTCAAATCCTGGAAAGCTTGTTCCGCCTCGGTAGACCATTCAAAACGTTTGTTTTTCTTTAACAAGGCAGTGATGGGCTGGACTATTCGAGAAAATTCGGGGATAAACCTGCGGTAAAAGTTAGCGAAGCCTAACATGCTTTGCACACCTTTTACGGAGGATGGTGATGGCCATTTGAGAACTGCATCGACCTTCTTTGAATCCATACGCACTCCGCTAGGTGATAATATGAATCCCAAGAATTCAACTTCAGTCACGTTGAAAACACATTTTTCCAATTTAGCGAAAAGTTTGTGTTGACGCAATCTTTCGAGGACCATTTTCACGTGTTTCCGATGTTCAGATTCCGATGAAGAATAAACGAGGATGTCGTCAATGTAAACAACAACACACACATCTATGAGCTCTCTGAGGACATCGTTCATAAAATATTGAAAGGCGGCCGGGGCATTGCAAAGTCCGAAGGGCATGACCTGATATTCAAATAGCCCATATTTGGTGCGGAAGGCCGTCTTCCATTCATCGCCCTCTTTTACTCGTGCCAAGTGGTAGGCTCTTCTAAGATCCAGCTTTGTATATATGCATGCTTTTCTGACTTGGTCCAGGAGTTCAGGGATCAAAGGTAACGGATATCTATTCTTGACGGTGATCTGGTTCAGGGAGCGATAATCTATACAAGTTCTAAGGTCTCCTTCCTTTTTTGGAACGAAGAACAAAGCTGAAGAAGCAGGGGACTTGGAAGGACGAATAAACCCATTTGCCAGGTATTGATCCAGGTATTGTCGAAGGTGAAGGTTCTCAGGCTCGGTGAGGGCATAAATTCTACTACAAGGAGGAGTAGATCCAGGTATCAGGTCTATCTGGCAGTCATAAGACCTATGAGGAGGTAGAGAGTTAGCCTGATCCTTCCGGAAAACATCTTGGTATTCTAGGTATTCGGGAGGTAACTGGGGAGTCTCTGAAGAAATTGCTGCCAGTGCAACACCAGGTGGAGGGTGACAAGTAGAGACACATCCTGGAAACTGGACCGTTCTTGCTCGCCAATCGATCAGAGGATTGTGTTTCTCTAACCAAGGTATTCCTAGAATAATCTGAAACTGAGGAGCCTTGATCACATCGAACACGATCTTCTCATGGTGTCCATCTTGACTTACTAGCGTCACTTCTTGAGTGGTATGCGTTACTGGTCCGGAGGCTATCTCCGTTCCATCCACCGTAGTAATGACGTCCTTTACAGCCTTGGGACAAAGAGTTAGATTCATCCTCAAAACCATTTCATGATCCACATAATTGCCGATGGCACCGCTGTCGACGTAAGCTTCAATTGCATGTAATCGATCCGGATTATCAGGGCTAATGAGGACCATAGGTATCACGAAATGCGAGGTCACGGAACTGGTTTTCACGCTCGACAAGAGGACCTCTATTCTTGTCGGGCGAGGTCGTTTCCCTGCTCAGAGTTTGTAACTTTGGTAACTGCAGCTCCCACTGCCTTCTTGGCAGGTTTCACCGGACAGTCTCGAAGAAAGTGCCCTGAGTTTCCGCAATAGAGGCATAATTTCAACTGTTTTCTCCTTTCCCGCTCCTTTTGTGTTAGAGGACCTTTCAGGCCCCCTATTTGCATGGGTTCCCCGGAGTCTACTCCTTTGGAAGGAGTTGGCGGTTTGGAAAATACTCGAGCATCAAACTTGGAACGATCGGCCTTCCTGTTCTGCAGTCTGTGATCTATTTGAACGACTAAGTCTATATAGTCCGAACAATCTTGTGGGGGATTCACTACTTGGGCTAACACATCTTTGAGCTCTCCACGTAGACCTCTATAAAACAGCGTAATCCTTTTGTCCTCAGGCCATTGAGTTTCCACTATCAGTCTGTTGAAAGACGCAATATAAGCCAAAAGGTCTTGATTACCTTGTCGCAACGAAAGAAGCTCATTGTCCAAGGCCTGCCCCTGTGAATGTCTTGCGAACAGTTTTTCCATACTGAGCTGAAAAGCTTGAAAATCATGGAGGACCGGATCATCTTGATTTACTAGAGGGATCGACCAGTCTGCCGCATTGCCACTAAGGTACGAAAGCACGAAAGCTACTTTAGCTTGATCAGTTGGAAAGGCTGCTGGCCGGCATAAGAAATGCAACCGGCACTGATTGATAAATACTGCAAACCTCTTTGGGTCACCAGAAAATCGTTCGGGCGGAGCCAGAGGTACATTCCCAGGTAGGTTGATCTGCACTGGATTCATAGAGGATGTAGAAGGAAGATTTCCCCCAGATGCGGGTAACGGGGTCTGTCCGGCTTGTGACTGTAGCAATTGTCTAGCGAGATCATCTGTTCGCTCCTTGGAAATAATCAGTTCCCTTCTTAGAGCATTCGTTTCCTGACGGGCTGCATGCACTTCTGCCCTTAGTTCCCCAAGTAACTGGGCTAGCTGGTCGGTATCCGAGGTTTCCATAGCGCCTGGACGGGAGTTTTACGGTAGGCTTTGCGTTCTGTAACGCTCACCTGATTCCCGTAGAGGTGCCGGTCTTGACTGGGCGTATACCGTATCTTCAAAGGTGATGTGTAACACACGGCTGGCTCTTTGGGCTGGACCTCTGTGCACTGTATGTCTGACTCGAAGGGTAAGATGTCTGCAGATAGAAAATATGGGATTAATGAACTGGGTTATTGAATGTCTCTCTCTTCTTCCCTTTCTCTTCTCCTGTAGAACCCCAAAGGTTAACGCTCTCACCTTAGGTAAGTGAACGCCGTGCTCTCCATCTGCCTCGGGGCAGGGTGCTGTAACCAGTTTCTTCACTGGATAAGGGGAGCAGGCCTCTTGACTTCAGAGGACTGCTGTCCGTCGTTTACTGCACGAACGGTAAGTTTCGAGTAATTCTAATGTCTTTAAAAGTCTTTAGTAATGATGTCTCTTGTTTTGCAGGGTTCCGGCGATGGCGGATGACGGGCTGAAGTGAGTTGAAGATGGAGCCCGTGTGATGAATAGAAGCGCCTGGAAGCACATAAGTAAGCGCTTGTTGCCTGCTTCACGATGCGCTCTAACTGTCTTTTTATTTTGCAGGTACAAGTTCGGAGCGGCTGCAGGGTGCCGGAATACCCACTGGGTTAGATGTGGAAAGGAGTAATGGCACGTGAGTATTAAAGTTCCCCAATGTCTTTAAACGCATCTTGTTTTGTCTTTCAGATGCGGGATGCAGCGCCGAAGGCCTCCGGAGCGTGCGAAGAGTTGGTAAGCTTTTGTCTTTCAGATGCCGGAATGCAGTGCGAAGACCTCCGGAGCGCACGAAGAGTAGGTAAGCCTTTGTCTTTCAGATGCCGGAATGCAGCGCGAGGCGTTGGTGACAGCCGATGGACCAGGTAAGTGAAGCGCTGTCACTGAAGACCGTAATGCTAACCTGTTCTTTCTTGTCTTTATAGGTGTTGCTGAAGACTGGATTCAGGATGGTAAGCCTTTTTCCTTAGGCCCAGGATCAGATGCAGAAGACACGATGAGCGTTCTGCTGCAGAGGATGCAGAATAACGCAAAGCAAGATTCATCCATCGGGTGTGGTTTAAATAGCCTCCTGTAGTGCTTAGATGTCTCCTTCCACAGCCACGCCTAGGTAAGAAAAGAGTTCCTGCTTTCCAGAAGAGTTCCAGTGTTCTGAACCTAGGGAGTGGCTCCTGCCCCACCCAACAGGAAAAGTAGTTCCAAACAGAAGAGGATCAGAGGCTCAACTGGTAGGCAAGTAAGCAGCATGGTCTGCTGCAGGTAAGTCCACCCAAGCATTATGAGCCCGGCGCTTCCAGCGCTGGGACTGGGCGTATTTATGAGCCTGGTGCCACTGGGTCCAAAAGGTCCCAATTGGGACTGGTTGGCACTCGGAACCTGGGTTATGGATCTGCTTCCAAGGGAGTTGGGAAAACCCTGACCTTTTGGAAGCAGAGATCATGACAGTCCCTAGGAGACAAAATTCTCAGTGTCTCAACCTCTGATCTGGCCACCTTGCCAGCTGTTTCCCAGGTGAGCTACCGCAATACAGAGCCCTAAAAAAATGCACACGGCAAGCACTCTCTCGCACACTGAAATCTCTCCACTGGCTCCCAATGGATGCAAGGATTAAATTCAAAACCCTCTGCATTGTCCACAAGGCTTTCTGGGGCCTGGGTCCAAAATACCTTCAGCTATCCCTCTGCAAATACCTCCCCTCTCGAGCTCTTCGCTCCTCTACCTCCAACTCACTCAGGGTCAGTCGTTTTTCTAAGATACGAGCTGGGGGTAGATCTCTGTCTTCGGCTGGGGCCTCCCTCTGGAACAACCTCCCTGCCACTCTAAAACTTGAGGAGAACCATCTCTGGTTCCGGAAGCACCTCAAGACCTTCCTCTTTTCTTCTGCCTTCGCTCCCCCTCTCCCCTGCTGATCTGTTCTCTCTTGGCACCGTGCACCTGGCCACCCTCTGTCTTTTGGTCCCAGGTACCTGCTCATCCTGTCACCCTCCCACACTGCCTCCGGGCTACCCCTTGCACTGGGGTCTGTATCTGTACCCATACAGCCCCCCTTTTTCTTCCTGCACTTATCGGACCTACCCTGTCTGCTGCCTTAAACCTAGCACTTGCAAATTGCTGGCTGCATTACCACTGTTTGTTGCCTTTATTATTTATTTAATGTATTGTTATTTATCTGTTTCTCCTCTGCTTCGCACTTTCCACCTCTCCCCCTTCCATGCACTTTTCCCCTTCCCCCCTCTGCCATGCACTTGCACGTTCTCAATGTCACTGGGCCTAGTAAGATCGCTGTTTTGTTCTCCCCTGTTCCCCTCCCTTGCCTTGTCGCGCTCTGAAACACTTGTGTACGAGCGCAATAGAAATAAAATATCAATCAATCAATCACTCCCACCATCTCTTCGATGAACCAAAAGCATGCCTGAGATGCAGACAAGCAGAAAGTGGGAGAAAACCTGGCAAGACAGAAACAAAGGGGCCAAAGAACCCTGGACCCAAATATAAGGGGGGCCCCCCAAAATATCCTTCCACTCTGATCGGTCCCACCTGTGGTGTTGCGCTGTCCCCTCTCTAGAAGACTCTCCCCCATCTCAGCCAGAACTGTCCCCAACCACTATGGCCTCAGTTCTGGTGTGTGCAGCTGCTAAAAGCGGCGAACATCGATTTTATTTATTTATTTATTATTTGTAGCACGCTGAGACAAGAGGCTCGGGGGCATAAGAGTGCTAACAAGACAAACAAGCAGATAACGAGAACCTAGCAGATCTAGACTAAGTAATGAGGACATCTTTAGTCCACGTTTGAAATTATTTAGGGAGACACAACTCCTAAAATCAGGCGGAAAAGCATTGCTATGCTTGGGTGCTGCATGGTGAAATACCCCCTGGCTGACGATGGTCAATTTAGACAGCCTGTCTGAAAGATAAGCTGGGTTTTGGCCATAAAGACATTTATGTATCCAGGAAAGCAAGCAGAATGTAATCCTCACGTTCACTGGGAGCCTGCACAGTGCTTTCCTGGCCTCAGAGATATGATCTCTCTTACTCAAGCCTTCTACAGCACAAACAGCATTGTTTTGAATAACCTGAAGTTTGGTTATTTCTCCTTTCCCAATATCCTGCAAAAGACTCACACAGTAACCTAACTTGGCGCTTATTATAGCTCTAGCAATGGTAGCACAGTTGTTATGCGTCAGAAAAGGTCTTAGCTGACTAAGCAGATTAATGTAATAGGAAGATGAGAATACCAGGCACTTAACGTGGGCCTCCATATTCATTTCTTGATCGAAACCACAGCACCAATTTTAACGTTAGGCATAGTAGCAATGGACCAGCCTGCTATCAGGAATTCCTTGTACTTAGAGTCAAGTTTCCTTAGCCACGCTGCTGTGCCTGCTATCATCAGCTCTGTTTTCGAGTTGTTGAGGGCTAGACCATTATCAGCCATCCAAAGCAGAATCAAGGAGTAGATCACATTAATAGTCTGTGTCTCTTGAGCATAGTTACTAGACAGTGGTATTAAACAGAGAGCATCGTCGGCGTATTTTGTATATGAAACATTTCTGGTGTCAAGCAGATCGAACAGTGGCTTTGTGAAAATGTTTTATAATGTAGAGGATACACATGATCCCTGAGGGACAACACATGTTACCTCAAAAGCATCGTAAATGGCAACGCAACAGAAAACTCTGGCTTTGCGGCTAGACAGAAAAGACTTAACCCAATTAGCTGCCACAGGTGAGACAAAGGCAGAATGTTATAGCCTATTGACTAGTATGCTGTGATCTACAAAGTGAAACGCGGATAGGTCCAACAGCATGAGTAGTGCAGTTCCACCGTTCTCCATTGTCTGTAGAATATTAGCTTTCAGATCAAGAAGTGCTGTTTGACTGCAGAGCAGTACAGAACCAAGATTGCTGCTGACCAAAAATGACGTTCTGAGTAAGAAAGTCCTGAACTTGGATATATGCAACCCGATAAAGAAACTTAAGCAAGCAGGGGACGTTCCTGATAGGTCTGTTGTTTGTAGGAGCGTTAGGAACCAAAGATGACTTCGATTACAATGGGGAGAGCCACACCAGCTTGATACAAGATGGCATGGAGCTCTCCAAGAAGGATTTATTGATGAACTTGGTGATAATGGTGGTCAGCATGCTTTTACCACCATCGCCGGGCACAGATCTCCTTTACAATGTGTAGGTTTTAGCTCATCTATGATATTAGCTATTTCCAGTTCTGTAACTGACATGAACTCAAAATAGGTTTTGATGGTTTCAGTCTTAGCAATGTCTCCCTCAAGCACAGATCTCTCAAGGTTGGTACGTTTGCTTGAGATATTTTCCTGAATCGTTTTAATTTTTATTGACAATGTTTTCTTGAACGGACATGCACCAGGCCTCGCCGTTGATGATTTACGGTGTTGCAGGACATGGATTTTCCAGCTCTTTCAGTATTTTAAAGAGCTCTTTAGTGTCAGACCTAGCATTCGCAATCCCATACACAGACTTTTTGGCCTGAACAAGGGAGGACTTGTGAGCTTTAGCTATCCGATCATGTATCTCTCTATTCTCCTCAGAGTTGGATTTCAGCCATGTAGCAAAGGCTTTGCGTTTTGCTATCTTCAGATTATGTATTTCCAGAGAATACCAGGATTTCAATTTCTTATTGAAAACCCTCCAAGTTTTGAGATGCCATAGTGATGGCGTGTTCCCTGGCATAACTAACGCCTAACCCATTAATCTCACTGACAGCAGCCCACATAACCCATCAGCCGCTTGACGACATCTCCTGGACCATCTGGCCATGATGCTACCCTCTTCTTGTACAAACTGACCCACATGGGCTCCATGACATCAGCTAGCCGGTCTCTTCTAAAAGCAGGCTAACTCCCATTTTCCTCTTTCCCACAACCCCATCTTTTGCAAATAACTGAACAAAAGATTAACAATCTTACCTTAACTGCTTGGTGATGTTGCTGGCAAACCAAGCACAGCCATAATCGCCCCATTCTGCACAATCTGCGACTGTTATGGGATGGAGGACTATCGTTTACAAATTGCAGCATAGAGACAGATAGATAGTAAATGCATGGAAAACATTAGGGTACGTGTTAATTGAATATGACACATGTACATCAGTACCAGCATAGTTTTTTTTTTTTAAACAATTTTATTAATTTTATTATAAACGAACCACATACAACCAAAACTTGCAGCACGTGTTTGACATTTCAAGGTATACATATATCTTCCCGCATCTACTGCTTAGCCCTTTCCCTCCCCCCTGGTCGAGCTTACTACACTGCGCCTTTCGCATCTCCTTCTTCCAAAGGGGTTCCTGTTCCTTCGTCCTCAACAGAGTCCTGGTTGCTCGACCAGTCCGTATAGTGTGGCCACTAGATTTCTCCAGACTATCAGGGTTTCTGCCTCTTTCTCCCCTCCGCTGTTCCCCACTTCTTGCCAAAATGCCGTTTCAGCTTCAGTCCATTTCTGGAGGTCTCTCCACCATACTTCTATCCTGGGTCTGTTACATGCCTTCCATCCCATGGCAATCCTCCGCTTGGCAAGTATGTATGCCAAGTCCTTCAGTTAACACATGTTTTAATTGACGTGGCCTAGGGAATCCACCTACCAAACATGCCCATACTGATTCCGCATCTGTCTTGATCCCTTTCTCCTCTAACCCGTGGGCTATTTCTTCCCAGAATTTCCCAATTTCGGGGCATGCCCAGAACATATGCGTCATCCCCACATTCTCTTCCCGGCATTTGGGGCATTCCTGTCGTTCTGCGTTTTTAAATTTCACTATCCTTTGAGGTGTCATATATGCCCTATGGGTTATGTATAGTTATATTTGCTGTAGTCTAGCATTCCTAGATACCTTCTTATGATACCCTTGGGCCTGTTCCCACATCCCGTCACTCATAGGTATCTGTCACAATCCCCCGTGTCTCTGCAGGAGCAATGGAACACCTCCTTTGACCCCGAGTGCAGGAATGCCTGTCAAATAAAAGATCCACACTAAGATCTGGGTTGACCTGATTCCCTGGAGCTCCCTCCCTTCTCCATAAGAATGTGCTGTGATATCCCCAAAAGGCTTAACTTAATTTTTAGTAGGGTGTGCACTTCATCCTGCTTTTCGCAGGGGCGCGTTTCTATTGGGAGGATCTGTAGTCCTACACACGTAGGTATGACGGCCAATGTCTGTTTGCCACGTTCAGGTCCCACGCGCTGTTCAGACTTCACAGCCAGTGCAGTAGTGTTCGAAGTGCTAGTTACTTCACTAGCAAGGAGTTTGCCAAGTGGAGGACGTTGCGCTGGGATTTTGGAGAGTTCAGGTTTTGGTACTGTTTAGATTGTCTTTCTGATGCCAAAGGTACCTTGCGTAAGTATGCGCAGCGTGTTGAACTCCGTGGGGTCAGTGAGTATGTGCGGCATTGCTGATTTACAGGTCCGGTGAGTATGCGCGGCGTTACTGGCTCAAGCGCACTAAGTAATGTTCCACCTTTCTTTTGCAGGAGTAGACTGATGAGCGCTCGCGCTACGAGCCGGGATTCAGCGCAGCGTGAAGAACCTCAGCGGTCCGGTGAGTATGCGCGGCGTTCTGGTTCATGCACTCAGAGTAATGGCCTTCCTTTCTCTTGCAGATGCCGATGTAGGTGTAACCTTGTGTCCGGACGATGATTGCTGCTTGGAGAATGCACGGAGGAAGATCCGGAGCAGGTAAGCAGAAGCTGAAGCACGCGGACAGACCAGGAGCACGGTGAGTGTGTTGCTGATGCAGTTTACAGAAAGCAACACGAAGCACTGGGGGAACCCGGGGCGTGGCTATATAGACAGCCACACCCAAACACTAGAGAGCACATGAATTCCCATACACTTCCTGTTTCGCAACAGGAAGTGGTAACAAAGAACAGGAAGGGACGAAAAATACCAGGAAGGAACCATGCCAAGCTAACTAGGGGAAGCTATCAGCTATGGGTAATAGTGTGTCTATGCCAGGCCTGCCAAGCCTCCGCCCAGCTTGCCCCGACTATATGCCTGGTGCTCATGACAGTATCCCAGCTTCTTCTTCCCAGTCAATTCTCAGTTGCACCACTTCCTTCCCCACTTTGGACATCAATAGCTCATATATTCTGGAAATCCCATGTCCTCCTTCTGCTATATCATAAATTGTAACCATGGTGGCATCTGGTTGCTCTTCTAGTGTTATTTCCGACCACGTATCTCTGATCCGTCGTACCATTCTGTTATATGTTATGTATTGCCCTTTATGTAACCCTGTTTCCTCTACTAGCGTCCTGAACTCCTTTGTCTCTCCTTCGTGCCATATATCTCCCATTGTTACGATTCCCACCGGTTCCCAGTGCCACCTTATCAATTCCCTTAATTGCCCTTCCCCTCCAGTCAATGCAACCAACGGCACTTGTGGTGAGCATGGGACTGCGTTCTCCATTACCTTACAAGCTCTGTGCCATACCTCCCATCCCAGCACCAACATCTTTGAGCACTCTTTCATCTCTGTTTTCGGCAGCCATATAATTTCGTTCAGGAAGTACGGGGCAGACTCTAGTCTCAAATATCTTGATTCTGAGGTCGGGTCCTCTGATAACCATTTGGCTACACATTGTAATTGACTAGCTAAGTAGTAAATCTCATAGTTAGGTTGTTTTCTGCCCCCTTTATCGTACGTGTTCTGCAACTTACAAAGGGCGATTCTATTCCTAGTCCCATGCCATAGGAATTCCCTACATATGCTCTGTAGTCTGCTAAAAAATCTCTTCGGTATCAGGTATGGTATATTCCCGAAAAAATGTAATAATCTCGGTAATACCACCATCTTCAGCAGCGACTCCCTTCCCATCATTGCCAAGGGGAGCTTAGTACAAAACCTCATGCTATTTTCGATATTCTTCACCGCTTTCTCAGTGTTGTGCCGGTGTTCTGCCTCCACCGTGTGGTAAATGTCTATCCCAAGGTATCTGAAAGTGTCTATTTTCCATGGTATTTGCAGGACTGGTAGATTGTTTAATGGGACTCCTACATACCTTCCCAGCGGGAATATGCATGATTTTCTGGGTTTCACCACTATGCCAGATAGCAGCGCGAATCGCTCCATCACTTCCGGATATATTGAATATTTTCTTCAGGGTATCGTAGGTACAACAGCATGTCGTCTGCATATAGCGAAACCAAATGTGGCTCTCCTTTCATGCCAATCCCTATTACTTCGTACTGTTGCCTCAGCTATATTGCCAGGGGCTCCAATGCTAAAATGTACAGCATCAGAGACCACAGGCATCCTTGCCTAGTACTCCTACTCAGTTCCCACCTTTCCGAAATGACTACCCCCGTCTTGACCCTGGCTAGCGGTGCACTATATAGTAGTTTGATTCACCTGAGGTACCCCGGCCCTATCCCATAGCTAGTCAGGGCTACAGTTAGCCACGGCCATCTGACTGAGTCAAAAGCTTTTATTGCATCCAGCAATACTATTGCCATCTCACTTGGGTCCCCCTTTGTGTGTTCCATAACTCGGTGGAGTCGTCTGAGGTTGTCGGATATATGTCTGCTCGGGACATATCCAGTTTGGTCCGGGTGTACTAGTTTATTAATAATCCATTTCATTCTGTTTGCTAACACTGCCGTGAGCATTTTGGTATCTTGGTTCAGCATAGATAATGGTCTGAACGATCCACAATCCTTGCTTGGCTTATTGGGTTTGGGGAGTGGAATGATAATCTCCTCTCTCAGGGATTCTGGCAGCTGCCCTATTTCGAATGCCTCATTTAGCGTCGCTAACAGCGGGGGAGCACCTCTTTCCTATACATTTTGTAAAACTCACTGGGGAGTCCATCAGCCCCACGGTCTTACTCGTGGGAAGTTGTATTACTACCTCCTCTAGTTCTTCTAAAGTAATTGGTGTGTATAGGTCCTCTCGCTCCTCAGTACTTATTCGTGGCAAGCCTATGTCCTCCACTGTGTCCATTATCTCCCCGCTGTCACTACCCCCTTCGTCCCCGTACAATCTTTGGTAGTATTCAAAGAACTCTCGGTTTACGCCCTCTTGGGTGCCCGTCCTCCCCTGTTACTGCTCTGATCGCGGGTCTAGGAGTCTCACATTTGTACAACCATGCCAGCATCCTCCCTGGCTTATCTCCACCTGCATGTTGCCTCTCTACATATTTTTTATAGTTCAGGTTGCATAACCTTTCCCAATGGCTTGCACACTCCTGTTGCAGTTGGCTTACAGTTTCAGCCTCCTCCTTAGTGCTACCTCCTCTACCCAGAACTGTTTCCATCTTAGTTTCTGCCTTCTGCAATTCCCTCACTATGCCTCCCTGTGGCCCTTTGGACTTGGCTATGGCTATCCCTCTTACTACCACTTTAAAGGCTTCCCATAATGTGCCAGCTGACTCCACGCTCCCAGCATTGGTCTCAAAGTAACTTATAATTTCTTCTCTTAGGTCCTCTCTGAACATCACGTCTTTCAGTGCCTCGGCTCTAAGTCACCACGTCGTAATCCTAGCCCTTGGAGGTCGGTACTGCCATGTTAGGACTAAAGGCGAGTGGTCTGATAGGACCCTCGCTTTGTATTCTGTCTGTACCATTTCCACCACCATTTACTGCGCGGCAAACATGTAATCTAGTCTTGTGTACAAATTCTGTGGGGCAGAGTAATGCAAATATTGCCTCACTTGTGGGCGCTGCGCCCTCCAGATGTCCTCTAGCCCAAAGTCTGTCAATAGGGTCTGCAGGGCTCTGGCAGCTGGGGAGGGCCTGTCTTGTTTGTCATCTGACCTATCCACCTCCGGGTTTAATGTGCAGTTAAAATCTCCGCCCTATATCATCGCCCCTCCCAGGTGCGGGCTCACTTTATTGTATAGGGTCTTGAAGTATGACGTTGTGTCCTGATTCGGGGCATATGTATTTATAATGCATATTTCTTTATTTTTCACCTGCCCCTTGTATTACCACCATCCTCCCATCTTCTTCAACCTTGGACTGTATTAGCTAAAATGGGACGTGTGGTGCTACCCAAGTAATCACACCGCTGGCATACGCCGAGTATGTTGCACCAAAGACCGTCCCCTTCCATTTCTTCTGGATCACCTCAAACTTTTCTTTTGTGAGATGAGTCTCCTGTATTAAGGCTATGTCTATTTTCTGCCTTCTTAGGTACATCATGACCTTGTTCTTTTTTAGGTAGCTATTGAGCCCCCTGACATTCCAAGACCTTAAGGTCCTCCATATTCTGGCCTTGTTCCCCCCTCCCGTTGCATATCCTCACCCCCTGTCTAGAGCTCCGCCGCTCGTATATGTAAGCTTGTTTCCCCCTTAAGCTATCCAAACCTCCCCCCACTCCCAACACTGCAACTCCCCCAACTTTTCTCCCTCCCCCGCCCCAACTCAGTTCCCATTAACACTACAACTTCCCAAACCTCCCCCCTCCATTCCCTCCTTCCCCCCTTCCCTGGCCCAACTCAATCCCAAACTCCCTACCTTCCCTCCCCCATCCCAACTGTTGCCCAGCTCCATTCCTGGATCTTAGGCACCCCTGCATCTAGCCCGTTTCTTGGCTTTCGCCAGTACTCGGGGCACAGCAGGGAGATAACGCCCTACTGGCGTCTCAACAACTTTAGCTACTGGGGGTTGGTCGTCTTCATTCTGTGTCTCCTATGTTGGCTAGTGTTTGCAGCGCATTTTGGCTCATAGCTACATTATACAATTCTATATTCCAGTCCACCCCCTGTATTTATCAAATAGTAAGCGTCCGCTCTTTTTTAGCGCGCTAATCACTCCCATTAATGGTACCTCGCTGTTGCTTCCCCCCCCTGCAATATCAGCATAGCGCCACATCACTTATCCTGTCCATCTCGTTCGTGGCTGTCTGCAGACTCTTGGCATCCCTGGGTATCCAGCCAGCATGCCGCCTCCTCTGGGGTTTCGAAGAAGTGTACGTTCCCTTTGTGTAAGACCTTAAGTTTCGCAGGGTACAAAAGCATGTATTTGAATCCGGCCATCCCCAATCATCTTTTCACCGCAACCTAGCTGTACCATTGTCTCAGTACCAGCATGGTATAATCCGGGTATGCAGTGACAGTAGCCGACGCTCGCGTTATTGATCCTCCTTTCAGAAAAAATTCCAAGGTCTTTTCCCAATCTCTATAGTTCAATATCTTTGCTATTATGGCTCGGGGTGGGGCACGGGTTGAGGCCTTCTTGTCAGGGCCCTGTGCGCACATTCAATCGCAAACCCCTGCGAGAGCTTGCCTGCCCCTTTTTCCTGGATGAGCATGTTTTCCATGTAGTCCATGGGGTCTTCTCCTTCTTCACCCTCCGGTAGGCCCACCACACATATATTATTGCGCCTAGCTCACCCTTCGGCCTCCTCAGCTTGGTTTCTCAGGTTGGACATTTGTTGCTTCAATATATGGACCTCTTTGGCGTTGGTGGTGCTAACATCGGTATTGGTTTTCACAGCGCTCTCTAAGCCACTTGTTCGATCCGCCAGTGCCCTTACATCCTGTCTTAGTAGGTTGACCTCTATACCCACAGCATCAATCTTAGTTTTCAATGCTGCTTTGAGGTCTGCCATCGCAGCTCCCCACAAGGATTTCAGTTCCGTTATGGTCTCCAGGATCTGGTGGTCGTCTCTCGGCGAGGTCATCTCTTCCAGTGTGGTGGCCATAGTCTGTGCGGACGTGGTCGGGGCTTGCTGTGTTTTGGTAAATATGTCCATTGTTGGTTGCTTGCCTTTACCTTTGCCCCACTTGAGAGCCATTTCACTGAACGTCCAAAATCTTGCTCGTCTGTTGCTCAGGCTTATGTCTCGCCCACAGTGTGTTGGTGCATGTGCTGGTCCAGAACCTTAGCTTTTCGAGTGCGGGGCTCTCAGTGGCCCTGTCTGCTGTGCGCGTTCATTCCTCAGTGTGCAGGTCTACTTTGTGTGTAGCCTGCTGTACTGATCCCTCAGATTCCTGGCTCTGGTGCACTTAGTTGTTTCGTGGGGGCTCCAGCACTGCACCAGTTCTATTCTTATAGTTTGGCTCAGTCACTACTGGTCCTCACTTTCATGTGCGCGACGCTCGCCTTTCCCGCCCAGGCTGTGTGCACACTATCACACCCAACGTGTCTGGACCCCACCTTAGGACAAGTGCGCTGTTTAGAGGAGGACAAGCCTGGCACCTGCTCTGCTAGCATAAGGACATTTTGCAGGGCCACCTATGTCACGTTTTGCTCCTTTTTCACCCCCCCAAGGGTTTTCCTCCCTTCTTCTCGCCCTTTTGCTGTCTGAAGTTTTGCTTTTTTATTTATGGGTGGCGCACCTCATTTCACACCAAAGTCGACTATCTGCATGTCTCCTACTGTGGCTTAGTTCCTCTGTCCCCATGGGGCCTTTTCTGATCAGCTGATCGGTGCCCAGTCTTGGCCAGAACCCTCCTTTGTGTTCAGCTGCGCCACGCTGCGCCCGTTTTCTTGCTACATGTCTCTTTGTCCCCTTTCTGTTGTTGTGAGAGGTGCATTCCTGGGCAGTCGCCTTTCTCCACTTTAAAGTCTGTTCCCCTCTGCCTCCTTCTGGGGCTCCGCTCCTCAGTTTTTTGGCCCCTGTTGCTTTTGCACTACTCTGGTGCCTATACTTGCCCAGCCTTTCGCTGTGCGCTGGGGGGGGCACCACAGCCCACCACAGCTTTGGTCTTCAAGTTAGGCTGCTCCTGCCCATTCCTTATTGTCACTGTTGTTATCCCGGTCTGCTTCTTTGCTACGCCTTGTGCATAGTATTCGCTGTTACCGACACTCGCCCTCAGTGCCTGCGCTTGAGGCGTCCCCTTCATTGTCTGCAGGTGCATGCTGCCCCAGGGCTTCCGCAGCGCCTCTCAGTGTCCCCCAACGCCGTCAAGGTCCTTCAGGCCTTGCAGACTTGCCACGCTCTTGTTAGCCTTTTCCCCACCATCTGGGGCGCGGGGGGTCCCGCTTGCTGCAATCTCTGGAACCCTCGCCGCGGCAGTGATCTCGCGGGTGCTCCAGGGCAAGGGGTCGCTTGATGACCTTGTCTATTTTTTATTTCAATCAGCTGCAGCTGTTGTCTGCCTGGATTACCAGTGCAGCCGTTCGCCTCTGCTTTCGCTCCGCTTTCGGATCTTGCCATTTGTTGTTTCTTTGTTGCAGGGCTGCCATTTTGTTTCCAAATTCCAAAGCGCTCGCGGGGGAAACAAAGTTGCAGAACTCCTTCGGTATTCTTTCAATCCACATGCGGCCACGTCCCTCAGAGCCCTCATGTGTTCCTATACCTTTGGCTGCATTCTTCAGTTGTTTCTCCTGCTAAAAGTCAGTGCGCTCGTACGGATTGAGATACGGATTTACGGAGCTCACTCAGAAGTCAGCCTAGTCCATGGCTGCCAAGCCACGCCCCCCTAGTACCAGCATAGTTCTTGCATGTTGTCATCCGAGGGATACCCACGTGCTAGTTGCTTTGAAACACAATTGGCGCTTTGAAACACAATTCTGTTCTATAAAGCTCCTTACAAATGACCAATAAAATAAAAAATAAATTATAATGTAGTCCATCTGGTCTTTATATTAGTGAAACCATCACATACCCTCCTCCCCCTCCTCCCCAGTGTTGTGTTGTGCCGTCGGTTGACCTTGTAGTACACATTTGGTACCCTGGCCGTCCTGGACAAACCCTTTAATCAGAGAGTACCTGCAATACACCAAACTTCACCAGTGGCCCCCTGCAGACATAGGGGTCAGCACTCTAGGATTCCTTTTCTGGGACCTTTCCAGCGGCAACCTGCCCCAGTTATAACACTCCTTCCCGGGCTGGACTGCAGTAGGTTGATCAATTTGGGTCCTGCAAAACCTCACCCAATGTCCTTTATGATTTTTCTTCTGGCGAATTCAGCCCATGCCTAGACTTCTCCATTGCCATTATAGATAAGGTGCCATGCCACGCTAGTCTAGATAGAATGCTTGATAGGCCTAACTTGCTCCCCAGCCTTTCTATGCTCCATCTCATCTCTAAGCAGCTGGCCTCTTACATTTATTACGCAATAATCCAACTATGCTTGCACAATGTCCCATGAAAAAGACATTGGGCACTGAATAAGTAGTGACCAGCACATTGACAAAGTTCTTCATGGGATGACACAAAACAATGAATACGTAGAGTTTAACTTATTTGAAAAGGATCTTTACTAGTCATTGACCATCCCTTACAACTGGACTAATACAGAATTGATAAAAAAGCAACAATACGAAAGTGGTTCCAAATTAGCTGGATGGGAAAAATGAACCATTGGACGAACGTTGATCCATAGTCTGGAAAGTACAATGATTCCCCTGTTTGTCTTTGGGGCTTCACATCAGTATGAAAGATTAGAAGACAGTATAAAAGACTGAGGGCCTCATTACGACCCTGGAGGTAACCATGCCGCTTTTTGCAGAATGGCTACCCCCATTCTGGGTACCAGGTCTGGGTTCCCTGAATGGGGAAATACCGGGCCATTCCGACCTTGGAGGGCCCAGTATTTCACCATTCAAGGAACCCAGACCCGGTAAATCCCCATTCCCATTTCAGCCGCCATAGGGCTCAATGGGAATGGGGATGATGCTAACAACGACGGGCACGTTGTTACCATCCTGGTCTGCTCGCGGGACCGGCTAAGGATGCCTGGTTTAGTGGGTTCCGCAAGCAGACCTTGTAATGAGGCGGTAGGGGGTTAACAGGGCTGGCAGCTCTACCGGCCCCGCTAACCGCCCACTGCCAGGGTCGTAATGAGGCCCTGAGTCTTGTAATCATTTATTTCAAACACTCAAGAACAGCAATAGGAGCAAATCGGATTCGTGCACCCTGATGAAGATCCTGATATATTTGATCCAAGGGATTGAAACATGCACACACATTTTTCGCACTGAGGAATTGTTTAGGGACAACACTTTGCGGTCGAGCAGCCTCCTTAACCCCTCCCTTATATGTGTTGTAACAAACGTAGGCAATAAAAAAAAGGAATATATATTTTTCTAGTGGTTTATGAACAAATATATATGTGCAAGACAAAATATAAAAAAGAAATGCATTAAGTGATTATCACAGGCATAATCTGTTCTGTTTATATTACTCTTCAATTTGTGGCCAGATCATTATCCCCCAAGTGCTATATTATTAATATGTTCCTTGGCCTGAGCAACCCCAGGTCCATAGTCAAGAAGCCATCCAGACCGGCCCACTGCATGCCTCCATTGCCCTTCCAGATAACTTCAGTGTGGGCATCCCCACTCCCCCACCCATTCCAGGCCCCTTTTACCTACTTGTTCTCTTTTTCTGCCCTCGGCTCAAAAGAGTGCTCCACGCCCCATAGGATTTTTTGTCTAAGCAAATGAAGATGTTGGTGATTTATTTGGCATTTATTTGCCGCAGCACAAACTAATAACATTTCGACACACATTGTCAGCCTTTTTCAGACATCCAAGTGCAGGCTGAATTGCTTGTGTACGATGCTCACAAGGCCTAAAGTTTACAAACTGCTTTTATTCTAAGAGCACACAATGGGTCAACAAAAGGAGGAAATGCCCTATTTAGGGGGCCAGAACCCCCGATTTAGTAACTAGACCGCGCCAATTGGTTTCCCTCTAATGGGCCAGGCCATCCATAGACCACTATCACTTAGCAAGTGAGAGAAAAGATGGTCCAGATAGAGCAGCACTGGTGGGGGAGGAAATTAGAAGATGTGTTCCACTCTGCCGGGCCACATCCAGTGCAGATGAGCGCGTGGTATAGGTACAGCACAGTATGCAGCCCATGGCTGAAAAGCACTGAGGGACGCTGAGGCAGTAAGCATGAAAGTTCTAGTGCTGGCGCTGCCTTGTGTGGATACTGACAGTGGTGAGTCATGAGTGGCCTGGAAAGAAGACAACAGGCACAGAACCAAGAGTAAACACTGAGCACCCCGCAAATCCTCCTAGTCTTATCACAGTAGTGTTCATAAGGTGCAATGACGGTGCTGGCCCTAGTGCATGCTTGCTCTGCAGTCTTACACACATGATGCACATTGGCATGCATTCTGCAGACTGCATTGCAGACATCATGCAATGCATGATGTTTGCTGGCATTGCACTCTTAGGCGTGCATGCTTTGTGGAGGGAATACTTTTTGGAAGACTGGTCCTGGGCTGTGTCCATGTGGCCAATCACTGATGACTTGAACTGGATCATCGAGCCAATTAACATAACCCACAGTCCTTGGTGGGGCACCACATAATGAGGTAAAGCGGAGTCAGAGAGAGAGCAAGCAGAGTAGCTACATAGAGCTGGCATCCATTTGTATTCAGGTGTCTGGCTCCACTGTGGCAGGTTAGCATTTAAACAAGGTGAATCCATTAATGAAATGCCAAAACAAGATCGCACACTCACAACTCGGAGACGGACATACCGCCGTAAAGACACTTTACCTATTTTTAATCTATCCTCAAGATTACTTTTGCAACCGGAATTGGATGTTCTTAGCCAAGGTTTAAAGTTTGTCATGACATAGGCTCCAAGTAAAATCAAATTGTTCACTGAAGTAAAACAATTGTTTTGAAAAGTAAGATTAAAAACGAATTTGTCAGGTATTGATAAAATAACAACTGGTAGTTTTACTGGATTGCAATTACCTTCTACATTTACACCAATGACATCAGGATGCCACACAAACTAATTACATACAAAAAGGTTGTAATAAAAGAAGTTGAAATAAATCCATTCCAAATTTCAATCCAACATGCCTAATTTGCAACACAAGGAATTTAAAGCTATTGAGATTGTAGTCATAGATGCTGATAAATATGGCCTTGAAGTATTGCGATTGTTATCCATCCTAGGCCACTACTCTAAATTGTTGAGTAATCCAATAACTGGTATTAAACAAAAAAGTACTATCATATCCGCCTTAGAACAAGGCATACTATGCAGAAAATAATATGACTTCATCAATAAATTGTCGGGGAGAATCCCCATGTTTTGTATCCTCCATAGAGATTCTATAAACTCTGCGGGCCATCCTATAGTGTCCGGATGTGGGTCAATATTGCAACCGCTTGCCCAATATGTAGATCACTTAATCCAGCCATTGGCAATCTTGATGCGCTCCTATTTGAAAGATACTTGGGACGTAATTAATTCAGTTGAACATTTGGGATTTAACCCTGAAGAACACATTTTATTGACGCTAGATATAGAGTTACTATATACAAATATCCCTCAAGAGAAGTCCTTGATGAAATTGAGAAGGTTTGACTACAAGGCCAGCTCAACATAGCGTGCCTACGTACTTTATTGTGAACTGTGCTGAACTAGTACTTACAAATAGTTTTTTCATGTTCAAATATATGTTTTTTAATCAAGCTAAAGGCACAGCTATGGGCTGTTAATTCGCAGCAGATTTGGCCATCTTGTGTGTGTCATCATTTGAAGAGACTTACATTTATTCCATGGCCAATCCATATCTTGAATCAATGATCCTGTATAAAAGATACATAGATGATATTTGTATCCTTTGTCAAGATTCTAGAGAGACCATGAAGGCATTCATAGTTTGGATCAATAGCATTGATGTCAATTTGAAATTTAGGCATAAGTGCAGCCCAGAAAGTCTTCCTTTTTTGGATTTGATAATCATGCATAACAATGGAATTTTACAGGATTACTTGTTCCAAAAACCAACAGGATGGAATTTGTATTGATTGCCATTCTCAAGTCATCATCCTAAATCATTGTTGACAAATTTACCTTGTGTTATGATTCTACGTGTCCACCGTAATTCCGTAATTAGTTTCCACAAACAGGCAGATATTCTACATCTAGGCTCTGTAACAGGGGCTGTCCCTCTAAATTGATACAAACAAAGTAGAACAAGAGCATGCTATGCAGATCATGCACAGTTATTACTTACAAAAAAGAACAAAAGAGATACAACTAACAGGTTTGAATGTGTTTCAACATACTGCCAATTTCGTAAAGCCATTCGGGGCATAATTTTGAAAAATTGGCATCTATTGAGGGCTTTCGATTCCACGGGCCAAGCCACTATTTGCATTGAAAAAAGGAACAAGTTTAAAACAGCAATTAGTACGAGAAGCCCGTAAGTCAAACAAACCATGTAATACCATCACTTCAATGTGGAACATCACACCAGTACCAAGACATATCCCTAGTGGAGAGTGCGCCACCTGTACATTTTCACAAAGGTGATTGAGTTTGAATATGTAGAGAAAGGTTGAGAACATACCACTTGTAATAGCAATGCATTAAGTACAAATTTAATTTACATAATTACGTGTCCATGTAAGAAGGTTTATGTCAGAAAAAACAACAAACAAGTAAGTGTCCGTATTAATGAACATCGTTCCAAAATGTGGACAAAAAATCTAACTGCACCTTTAGTGTCTTATTATGTTGAGACAGGACATAGGCCTGCCAATATTTTCTGGTTTGCAATTGAAAAAGTTAACTTATAACTATATAACAAACAAGTTGAGTTATAAGTAGCAACTTTGGATGTATCATTTTAGATTTTACGAAAGAGGGTTGAATATGTTAGACGAATGGGATTCCACTAGGCAATTGTATTATAAGATGGCCACCATTTTTTGCATTTTCACTGAGCATAGTGTGGTCCCTCTTTTATTTTTACATTGAAAAATGATGTAGGTTATTTATGTGAATGCAAGCATCAGCCCACCATCGTAAAGCAAAGCGAGCAGGGCTGCCGGTGAAACAGATGCAGCGAATACGTGACCACCATTCCAGTGCTGGTACTAAGAAGGCTAGTGCCAGTGCTGTTGCACCGCATGACATGGACGTTAACGTCTGCTTTGAAAAAGCTGAATTCACGACAAAAACAGCCTATACTATATGGGGTTAAAGGTTCCCAGTGGAGGAGACTCTATGATGTACAACCATGTGTTTTACCTTAGCCACAGCCAAATGCCCAGGCTATAACGGATCTAAATGACATTTTAGAGTTTAAAGAAATACTTTGCCAGTCCAAGAGTGAGTAGTACAGCACAAGAGTCGGGTGCAGGTGATGGGCACAGGGCGAGTGCACTTTTAAGTAATGTTTTGTTAATCTCCAATGCAGCCTGAACGAATAATCATCCTATGTAAAGAAGTAAGCAAATTCATTTGAAAACATTTAATAAAATGAAATAACAGTTCTTGGCACAAGAGTGGGGTGCAGGGGATGAGCATGGGAGAGAGAATTTTTAAGAAATGTTTTGTTACTCTCTCAAATGCAGGCTGAACGAATCACCATCCTAGCTAAAGGAGTAAGCAAATTAATTTGAAAACATTTAATAAAATGAAATAACAGTTCTTGGCCTTAAATTATAAATAGGCTAACATTAAGTCCAATTGTTGTTTTAGATATGTGAATCATCATAGAATTGTCTTCCTTAAATACTGATCTCCCTGAAGAAGACTCCGCTTAAATCAGCTAAACACGTCAAAACCGCTCAGTGTTTTCTGTAAAAAATCATTGTAGCAAGAGCTCACATTAATTTCGTCTACTATTAGGTTAGATGCCCAACGTGTTTGATAAATGATTACCTTAATTATAAGGTGAAGGGACTCTACATGCACAAACTGGTGAAATAATTTTTACTTTTTTGTATACATAGTTTGTAAAACATTTTCTGTAGACATTCTATCATTATTCTTATGTCATTGTGTAAAGCTCTATGGAATGAACATTGTATATATATGAAATGGGGGTGGATATGAATGAAAATGTTTTGAAATTGGAATTGTGTGTATGCAAAAATATGTGAAATAATATTTTGAGTGATGTGCTGTTATGCATTGTTTTCTAATAGTAAGGACTAATGGACTGTTACAGGTACATAATTGAGAGAGTCATTTTCCAATAAAATGAATTAAATAATTTATGTTTTGATTCATTCCACATGATACAACGCTCCGTATTTCATCGTCTGACGTCTCAAAGCCATATCTCAACAGGGTAACAAAACAAAAGAGGTGATGGTTGGAAGGTTTACAATACATCTTAACTTCTGACATTGCTCTGGGCTACCCCGCAGACCATCGTTCTTCACCGGCCAGGCCATTACAAAAGGGGAAAGACTATATGCAAAGAAAGGGGCAGTCCTGCTCAAACATCTTGGTCACATCCCTTCTGCAGGAGACCGCAAGCCTGTGGTCATGATTAATTCAAAACCTTCAGCTATCACCTTTTTGTTTTGCTTAATATCTCAAGACGGTAGCAGCTCCCTACAGGTTCTGAGGTTTGTCACTAAGCCTGTGAGACACCAATATTTGCAATCTAATAAGTGACCATTTTACATTGCAGATCCTCATGCAGGTTTATCACGCTTTCAAACACAGGAGTAACGGCTTGCTCCACAGCACAGGGGTGCCTTGTCATGTTTAAAGCATTACAACAGAGTTTTCACATTGGTGATTACTTTAATGTATGCACACATGCATGCTTCTCACTGTTAGTGATTAATGTTTGGGAGTCTGTGAAAGCCCCTTGGTTGGTTCGAATGAAGGTCTGCCTGAGAGTTCATGGATTCAGTGTTTCATATAAATGAGAACACATGTGCTTATATACCATGAACCTTCTTCCTATCCAACTATTTTAGAAACAATGACCATATTCAGCAGACCTTCGCCCAGGATACCAAAAGGGATAGCCTTTTTGAGGCCTCTGCCCAATGTATATGTCATGAAGGCCTTAACACATGGATTAGGCACTCTCTGAGAATCTTGAGATTACGTCAACCTGTGCAAATATCTGAATCTGCTGACTTAGAATGGGCAGGACGGTTCGAACAAAACTCAGCCCCGTTGAATTTCCAGAGGGTTTGTCCCAGTCATACATTACAGGGTTTTCCCAAGGTTCGACCTTGCAACTATATATAGAAAGTTGAGTAGAAACTCAAGCCAGTCGATCGTTTTTGAAGTGGCAGGAGTGACTAAGGCTTGTTAGGGAAGGCATATGTAGGAGAGTTAGGTTAGAGTTGACTTAAATCCATAATAGGGCCATGGTAGAGGTAGGACATTAGATGGGATTTTTTGGGGGGTTTGGGTGGACCCAATATGTGGGTGGATCAGTGGGAGTGTAAATTATGGGTTGAGGGCAGAACAACCCAGAAGTATTCTATAGGAGAAATCAAAGCACAGGGAACCACACATGCATTTACTAGGCATAGGAAATGGTCAAAGAACTGATAAAACCACATGCCTTTACCAGGTGTTGGAGAGGCCCAAGCACTGAGAACCCTTTGTGCAAGTGGGCAGAGGAGAAGGCCAAAACACTGAGAACTGTGAGTGCCTCTAGTAGGCAGAGGAAAAGGCTGTAGAACTGGGAACCCCACAAGCATTTATTAGGTAGAGGAGAAGGTCAAAGTACTGAACACCATCTGCATTAAGTAGGCAGAGAAGAATGCCAAAGCACTGAGAAACCACGTGTATGTACTTGGCATAGAAGACCAAATCACTAACAGCCCCATGTGCATTTACTAGGCAAAGGAGAAGGCCAAAGCACCGAGACCCCCAGGTGCATATAGTAGTCCGAGAAGAAGGCCAAAGCACTCAGAACCCCATGTGCATTCACTAGGCATAGAAGACCAAAGCACTGAGACAACCACATGTGCACTTAGTAGGAGGAGAAGGTAATAGCACTGAAAGCTCCACCTGCTTTTATTAGATGGAGAAGAAGGCCAAAGCAGTGAGAACCCCATATGCATTTAGTAGGCAAAGGAGGAGGCCAAAGCACTGAGAACCCCATGTGCACTTACTAGGAGGAGAAGAAGGCCATAGCACTGAAAACCCATATGATTTTACTAGGTGGAGAAGAAGGCCAAAGCACTGAGAACCCCATATGCGTCTAGTAGGCAGAGGAGAAGGCCAAAGTACTGAGATCCCGACATGCATTTATGGAAGAGAAGTGGTGAATTAAATTAACATATCTAAATCTACTGCAGTATACACACATGATAGGGGACGGGATAAGGGTCTGTAGAGGAAATTATTTGTTGGCCGTTTTTCATCTGCTCCAGCAATAGACGTTTGTGTTGGAGAAGCCCATATAGTACACAGATCATGCACTAGCCACAACGGTCAATTGTGCCTTAAAGACCACAAACTGGTATCCTTCCCACTGGCTGTCCGGTTTTCCACAGCTTACGAGTTGGTTGTTCCCAACAAACTCAAGGGAAGAAGTTAACCTTGAAGTGCTTCTCTGTCGATAGAGTTTCAGGCAATTCAGACCTGCAGCAGAGCTTCACCGGTTGTCCAGGAGTTGCAGCAGTCGTCTTCCTTCAGCACGTCTCGGTTCTTTTGTTCCAGTGGTCGACTCTGCTTTCCAAGTCCCAGAGACCTGCTTTTAAACAGTTTTCCCCCATTCATTCCAGCCTGGCAGTCACTCACACAGCAGGGTGGCTGTCCTTGCCCGACAGCCAGCCGGCCAATCACGCCAGAGTGCATTCAGATCTCCTAGGAGACTAAGCACAGTGAGTTTCAGGCACCTCCCTCACATCCTATCCACCCCAGACACTCAGGCTCCAGAGGAAGCACTGAAGCCCGCCAAAGGCCAACAAACAAAGGGACCAAACCTGGTTTAGCACGCAGAGACAAACACAAGAAGGACCTTTCCAAAAAGAAATGGCGAAAAAAGTTGACCGCAGTCTGTTTTTACAGATAGGTCCTGGGCACCATATTGAAAAACATGGCTGACCCGATTTTTAGCTACCTTTGTTCGTGGTCGGGAAGAATCATGGTAGTTTGATCTAAACCACTGCCACCAGCCATTTCAAGTAGGAAAGGGTAACAATTGACTGTTACATGAGTGTTTTGACTAAGGGGATGCTAGGCAACCCTTCCAGCACTCTATAGGAAGATAGTGTGCGCTGGGGCTGTAAATTTAAAGAGACTACTAAAGTCAATTTAACTTTACATGCTCTGGGAGACAGTAGTCAGTCCCAGAGAAGGTATTTAAACCTTGGTAAGTCTGAAAGACATCCCTGTGCCAGTGCACTGAAGGTGCTGTGTGACACACAGAAAAAGATGATGCCTATGGAGTTGGTTTAAAACTCCATAACCAAAGAACACAAAAGTAAAACACATCTCAAAATACATGGAAGAGTGTGAAAAAAGGCTCACACTCTTCCCAGGTAAAAAAAAATCAAATCCTAGAAATCCAGCAAAGTTGCTGGGGGTCTCAAAGGTAGGGGAAATTAGCACATTCTTGGGAATTCTCCCTAATAGCAAGGAGATGAGGTTCCTAAACATTCCACACCTCTTCTTTGGAAACAGATGAAAAACATAGGAAAGATTATGCTCTATCCTGTGATTCAAGAATGAGACTCAGATACCTCATCATTGAGGATAGCACAGATAGCTGTGGAAAGCAGACAGAATGAGAGAGTGCAGGCATTAACAAACCATGTAATTAAGAAGTGCAAGCACTGTATTCAGGCAGCAAGCTTCAGGCAATCCCCTTGCACCAGTGCACAGTCTTTTCCAAAGAATTGTCTGGAAAAAACATGTTAGTTGTGTTCCAAATTTGCAATTATTCACATCAACACTATTTGCCCCTTGGTCAGCAGCACCCACACAATATCCACAGCCAAGTGCACCAAGGAGAACCAAGAAGGTAGAGAGATAAAGTCCCAACTCAGCCCTCACAAAAAATCAGGAGTGTGGAGTTATTTGATATCAGAAAAGCAACAACTGTGTCTTGCCACCTGCTAAATGCAAGAAAAGGGTCTTGTGAGGGAAGCCGAGGATAGGGCATCATTCCTACCTTCCCTCCTTCCCACAGGCAATGGGCATTTGGACCACAATCCTACACCACTACACCAGAGTATCTTCCTGATTTACATATGTTTACAAGCCCTGTCAGAACATCATCTTTGTCTGCAGATCTCACAGCATGCAGACTACTTATTCCCCCCTCAATGCACTAGCCCATCATTGTTGAAGCTTTTGCTAGCCCATCATTTTTGAAGCTTTTGAGCATGTCACTAAATATCACAAAATACATGAAAATCTGAATCTACTCAATGACAATCTTGCTGTAATGTTGGCAATAGCTGTACTGCCCTACTCCCTTTGAGAAAACCACAGCGGATTCAAATGCCTCTTTGGCCTCATTGATCCCTGCTGGGATACTGCATGTCAGCAATGTTTCATTGTAACTTCAGTGCCATGCCTCTGTGAGCATATCATGCAAGCAGTCGGAATGGCACTGGAACAATCTGATGGCAAGAATGTCCACATCCACCAAGATTGAACATGTGGGCAGTGCTCAAGGCACAGATTTTATGGCCATAACTAGACACTGGGTCACTTACCCCAAAACCTCCCATCAGCAAAGCCCAGGACAGCAGCTACAAAATGTTATTCACCGGCAGGCCAACTTGTGTATGGAAGGGTATGGCTGCAGGTCCCACATTGGAGATGATCATTGGGAGTAAGTAAAGCAGGCTGTGGACCACTAGCTCATTCGTTGTGGTTTATAAGTGGACTTTGTGGCAGCTGACAATGGATCTAATGTTGTAGCTGACCTGAGGATAGGCGAAACCATGCAGGTGCCCTGATTTACCCATTTCCTCCATCTTTTGGTGACACCCTTCATAAGCCACCACCTGCCACTAGATATGAGGGCAAGTGTGGCCCAGAAGATCTACAACCACTTAAGTTTTTCCTATAGTGCCTGGAACATGTTAGGAACGCTGCAGCCATGCCACCAGGTACAAAAAGATAAAAACTGCAATCCTGACTCAGTGGAATGTAACACTCCATATCCTGGAGCGTTTGCTAGGACAGTGCAATGCAGTGACCGACTACTGAAATTGCCAAAGCTGGAAACTACTGACACAGTGGAGAATGTTGGACAATGTTTCTCTTTGCTGCAGCCATTTGAGGGGGCAACCCAGCAGTTAGCCTGTACGTTGCATCACTCAGTGCAGTGGTGCCAATGTTGTATCTGTTGGAATTAGAACTATCCAACACAATACATGACATGAAGTGCTTGGCCATGAAGAAGCAGGGCAACTGGCTATGAATCTGCTTTCAACCTTCGGGCAGGATGCACGTATTATTGGTATGAATGGGCATGTACAGCCAGGTATCTTTTTTTTGACCCATTGTTAAATGTCAAGTTGCCAACTTTTAAACAGCCTGTACGTGAGGATGTGAAAACACAATGGACTGTTATCTGCAAGAGGAGGTGCTTGCCATGTCTAAGAATGCACTAAAGAAACACTTAAAGTCCATCTGGAACAAGAAGAGAGAGGAAAAGTTTGGAGATCAACAACCCAGTGCGAGACTCCACCACTACAAAGAGGTTCACCTGACAGTGCACACCCAATCACCACAACTCTTAAAATTAGTTCAGGCTACTGTATGGTGAGCTTTCAAAGAGTGGAAAACCATATTCCTCCCCAGTCCCCCAAGAGAAAGCAGTGGGTCCACTGCAGGCTAGATCTTTTTATACCTATGTTTTTTACACTTGCCAACTGAGCAGTGATGATGATGCACTGAAATTCTTTTTTGTATAACATCTTTTTATTGATGGTTTTTCAAAGTCATAACGCACAACATTCTTCAACAACTGACCATGAAAATAAAGCAGTTTATGCTCAACATTGCAGAAACATCTATACATGTCTGTTCTGATGAATTGCGTGAATCAGTCACTTCTCCACACAGGGAGCCTTTCCTTGTGAGGCTAGGGAGGTGAGCATGCTATGCGATACACTCCCTAGGGGACCACGCCAGTAGGGCACTCCCCCCTTAGGGACAGGACTCCTGTTCCAATGAGGACATCCCTAGTCAACATATGTATGGTACCACGATAAGAACATCTGATAGAAGAAAATCTGAAGAACAGAGATTTGTTATTGCCAAATAGAATCTTTGCACCATCCTGCAAGGAAACACTTATGGGCCACTGAGACGAAGAAACGCACTAGAGTTCTACAAAGTACAAAAGTGCCAAAGAAGAAGGACGTGCAAGCTGTGCCGGGGAAGGCCGACGGCAACATCATAAGTGCAAGTGGAGGAGACTGGAGAGCGAGAGAAGCCTGGGAGCTTCAAACCAGCTGGGAAAGCGAAGCTGCGCGAGATGGAGACACGCTGCCTCTGGTGTGGGAAAGGGTCTGGTGAGTACAAACCGAGCAGGGTGTACCTGAGAGAACCTAGAGAGAGAGAAGCCAAAGGACAAGTGCAGAAACCAATGAGCACAAGGATACCTAGTGGTTGCATGACTGAACGATGGTGGCCTAGGAAGTTCCTATACAACACCGAGACCACACATCTAAAGGCACCGCGGAGCATGCCGAATGCAGAGGAAACAAGGAAGAGAGAAGTCAATCTGACAAGCAGTGAAGATGGACTGGACTGTATCGCAGACCCAGTGAAGCGATCCCCAAGACAAGCAGGTACCTGGGAGAGCGGGAGACCCGGGTGGGGACCTGACAATAATGAATGGAGCTTTCATACTTGTCCCAGTGAAGGACAAATATGCTTGAAGAATGAGAATCATTACTGGAACACTCATCCTCGTCCCAGTACGGAAGAAGTGTCACTTAAGAGTGACAATCATTACTGGAATGCTCATCCTCGTCCCAGTAAAGAAGAAATATTGCAACAGAGTGAGAAACATTACTGGAACTCTCATGCTCGTCCCAGTAAAGAACACGTGTTGGGACTACCTAAGAAGAGTTAGAATCCCTATTGGAAATCTAATGCTAATCCCAGTGAAACCCAATTAGCGGAAGCCAATGAAAAGAGTGAGAATCAATATAGGAATAAGCCACTAATCGTGGTCAAGAAAAGGATTGGAAATGTAGCCAAGAGAGAAGCTCAAGATTGACTTTAGGGGAAAAAGAGAGACATCCTCAGAAGGAGAGAAGATAAAAACACCTAAAGTCATGAGAGTGAGAGGAAGAAATACTTTGTGAAAGATATCGAAAAGAACCTGAAGAATCCAATATCGGAACTTTACGACTAATAATATTGGTTGCTAAGAACTATCTGAAGATACTACATTAAGATTGAACCTGCTGAGAAAGAAGCTTAAAGGAGAAGGGAGTCAGTTTACTGTGCCTTTAGTTCTTTAGTAGAGGTAGTGTCTTAGATTAGTTTGTACAGTGGACTGATCTTCCTTTTGGACTTTTTGACAACAGACGAGCATCCTAGTTAGTTTTGGTTAGGTAAGGAAAACCAATTGTTTAGGGAAAGTTAGGAGTTCATATTTTCTGTTAATGAAGAATATACTTCAATATGGAAGATCAGAGTTTGTGTCTTTCTTCTGATTTGTCACACAGTTTTGAGGTTATCTCCCCCCACCCTTCACTTTGTTACCTCCTCCCTCCCCTGAAACAAATCAAATTGCTTTGTAGACTGGCATTACTCCGATTCTTTTGCAACGTAATATGCATTCTTTGGGTATAACAATGTCTTTTACAACAAGGTGCTAGCAGCAATATATGCCCTATTATTGTTCATTTGTATGCTTCCTGTACACTTCAACCACATTCCTATGCTCCCCCCCCTCAGCACTCAAGGAGCCCCGGCGCTCTCAATCTAGTCGGGCATGCAGCATCTTTGTTCTAGGGTTTTACATGGTTTAAAAAGAGAGACCAGATCACTGCGTAAGCAGATAATTCTGCCCTCAGGGAAAAAGTTTATTTTTGTTGCACAGAATTGCCCATAACTTGGCATTCCAATCTAAAAGATCTGGGAATCTAGGAGACCACAATTTCTGGGGGATGACTATCCTCGCCGCCAGGAAGGCCTTCAGCAGGATCTCAACTCGGATGGAGTCCCCAGGTGGCCCAGTAATGAGGTCCTGTACACTTTTATCTGCAACATATTATGAATACTGCGTCCCAGTACTGGGTTAATTTGGGACAGCTCCACCAACTATGCAGAAAGGTGCCTGCTCCTCCACACCCTCTCCAGCACAGGCCTGATTCTTCTCTCAGTATTTCCACACTCTATCCATTTTGTAAGACTGCTCTGAGTTAGATGCACATGCAGACTTGCAAATCTGCTCCCATTTCTTCATTGGGAGGTACCTCCTTAGATCCCTAGGCCAGGCTTTTATTTGTGCTCCCTCCACAGATGCCTGTTTCGGGCAGAGCAGAATATACATTTTGGAAATTAATCCTTTGGTCCCACAGGATGAAACGACAGCATTTCAAATGCTGTAGGTGGGCGTGAAGCTCCCGACCTAATCACATCTGCTAGCCAGTGCCTCAATTCCCAGTATATAAATCCCTCGTATTTATCCACCCCAAAGGTTTCTTTACATTCTAGGTATGATTTCATTTCACAACTGTTGATCATCTGGCCCATAACTTCACATCCCTCCTCCAACCATTTCTCAGACCCCATCTTTCAGTAAGCCTGGGTAAACTGGGGGTTACCGTGAACTGGGGAAGCCGGACACGGGAAGGAAGCAAGCCCTGATCTTACCGCCAGGTTGTCCCACACCTTCATTGTGACAACAATGGATGGGAGTGCTCTTACTGCCAGTGGCCTGTCTTTCTGTGTTAGCTTAAATATATGCCTAAACGGGCTGCCTACCACTTCTTCTTCAATGGTTTTTCACATTTTTGTCAATAAGGTGTTAACCCATTCATTGATTATGTGCAATGTTTTGGCTCTGTAATACCTTAATACATCTGGGAAGGCCAAGAGTACCCTGAGAGACCCTTGGCTTCTCTCCATCCCATATACATTGCAAACTAGCTCTTTGTAAGTGTTTGGTCTGGAATATTTGGTGGTACCTTTAGGAAGATGTATAATAGCTGTGGCAATACATTCATTAAGCCTTTATTTCCATGATAGTGAGAGATGTTTCTCAAGTCCTTTTTCACCTCTATTATAGTTGGGGAAAGATTCACCATATAGAGCTGTGTTAATTTGGAGGTATTTTGATTCCTAGGTATTTTAGACCATCTTCTGCATCCCACAAAGAGGTAATATTCCTCAGCACCTCCCACGCCTTGGTCAGGAATTAACATTAAAGATAGAGGCTGCCTCGAACTCTGCCAGCATTCGTTGCAATCCCAGTAAACTGACCTCTGGGTTGGTCTGTGAGAGCAGTATGTCAACTACAAAAAACAAATCTTGCATTCAGTCCCTCCATATTGAGACATCCAAATTTCAGGGTAATCTCTGACATGCTGAGTGTAGGGTTGACCACCATCGCGAACAGGAGGTGTACATGTGACAACCCTGCCTAGTGCCCATCCATAGTCAAAAGGGCTCTGAGAAGAAGCCATTTGCTCCAACTTTGACTGGAGGAGAGTGTGATTAATCTGATGGTGTCATCACTTCTTTCCCGGCGGTAACCTGAACACATGAGGCCAGGCGACTGAAGTCGCTACCTGAACCTGACCATGAGGGTGGCTATATGAGGGAAAATCACAAGGGGGGGACAACCTCTGGGAGATAAGTAAGGCACCATTGGACGTGGCATGCTATTCCCCTTCCTCCCTTGAGGAGACCCCATCTATACCGATGCCTTGATGGCATATTTTTACACCTCCTCTCATCCACCTAGGAAGGGTACTGAAAGCCATCTAACAAGATCTGCATGTGAACTATACAAATCTACCTTTTTCTCTACAACTCATGAAAACACCTTCTCAGAATCTACCTACAAATTATTCAGAGCTAGCTTGGCCTTAAAACCCACAGAGAATGTTTGCCCAGACTTCATATGCAAGTCGTCAAGAATGGACTTCCATTCCTAAAAGCATGAGAATACTGGGACGAGGAAGAGGAATCGAGTAATACAGATCACTCAATGCCAAGAGCCCAAGCGGTGCACTAGTTGTTGTGAGTGCTTACCTACAGCTGGGAAATGTAAACAGCAGAGGCAGCAGACTAAGGAGAGCTGCTGGTGGGAGAAGACTGCATTTCTCGGAAGACACAGAGAGACTGAGGGGGTAGATGGCGTTCCGTCGAGCAAACCGGCTCGTCAATAAGGAGACAGGAAAGCTGACCATGAGAAAGTACACACTGCCGGGACGCCAGAAGCCGAAAGAAGACTTTTGGGAATTTGCAGGCATTAGGAGGCAGCCTCCACCTTACCGGAGATGGGGAAGATGCCAGAGAACCCAGCAGGAACCGCAAAGGGCCGAGAAGATGAGAAACAGAAGCGGTAAGTGTTAGGGAGAATTCTCAAGAATGTGCTAATTTCCCTTACCTTTTGAAACCCCCAGCAACTTTGCTGGATTTCTAGGATGTTAATTTTTACCTGAAAAGAGTGTGAGCCTTTTTTCCCACTCTTTTAGGTATTTTGATGTGTGATTTAATTTTGCGTTCTTTGGATATGGAGTTTTAAAACAACTCCATATGCATCATCTTTTTCTTGTGTGTCACACAGCACCTTCAGTGCAGTGGCACAGGGATGTCTTTCAGACTTCCCACGGTTTAAATACCTTCTCTGGGACTGACGACCGTCTCCCAGGGCATGCAAAGTTAAACTGACTTTACCAGTCTTTTTAAATTTACAGACCCAGCACACACTATCTTCCTATAGAGTGCTGGAGGGGTTGCCTAGCATACCCTGAGTCTAAACACTCATGTAACAGTCAAATGTTACCCTTTCCCTCTTGAAAGGGCTGGTGGCAGTGGTTTAGAACAAACTACCATGATTTTTCCCAACCGCGAACACCAGTAGCTAAAAATCGGGGCAGCTATGTTTTTCAATATGGCACCCAAGACCTATCTGTAAAAACAGACTACGTTCAACCTTATTGCCGTTTCTTTTAGGAAAGGTCCTTCTAGTGTTTGTCTCTGCGTGCCAAACTAGGTTTGGTCCCTTTGTTCGTTGGCCTTTGGTGGGCTTCAGTGCTGAAGCCCTCCTCTCGTGCCTGAGTGTCTGGGGTGGACAGGATGTGAGAGGGGTGCCCAAAACTCCCTGTGCTTAGTCTCCTAGGAGACCTGAGTGCACTCTGGCGTGATTGGCCGGCTGGCTGTCCGGCAAGGACAGCCACTCTGCTGGGTGAGTGACAGCTAGGCTGGAATGAATGGGGAAAAACTGTTTAAAAACAGGCCTCTGGGACTTGGAAAGCAGTGTCGACCACTGGAGGGAGAGAACCGAAGTCGAGCTTGAGGAAGACGACTGCTGCAACTCCTGGTCCCCCGGTGAAGCCATGCTGCAGGTCCGAATTGCCTGAAACTCACTTGACAGAGAAGCCCTTCAAGGACGACTTCTTCCCTAGAGTTTGGTGGGAACAACCAACTCGCAAATCACCTGGATACCGTCTCTATACTAGTCGAATTTTGTTCAGAGTGCTGTTGAAAACCAAATAGCCAGTGAGAAGGATACCAGTTTGTGGTCTTTAAGGCACTCACACATTAAACCGATGTTTTGCCAAGCTTGTGGCCTCTTCCTTGGGCAGTGCAGGAACCTCCCAATGTCCTCCTTCTTGTCCCCACGACTGAAGCTCAGGAACAGTGAGATCTGCAGGAACTGGCAGGAACAACTGCCTCAGCTACAGCTTTTCTTCATCAATAAGGTGCTGTGCAAACGCGGTGTGCAAATCCTTTCTGCCATGGTGAAAGTTTGTGAAACTTTCCCAACTTTGAAGGCTTGTCCTTCCCTAAACCGACATATTACTTTTTGTCTGACCAACTACTTCTAAAAACTGTGGCAAAGACTTAACCGTTTACTACCAGAACTGTGCTATCATATCCAAGACTCTGAACCATTGACTTTGGCCCAGGCTTATTGAATTGAATTTCTGGTTGTAGTGAACTGAAACTATTTGTGCTACCTCTGAAAGTATTCGTGCTTTAATTCTTTTAACCTTCTCTTTTTACCCATTTTTAAAGTAACTGAAGTGCCATTTTGCTCCCACTTCAGGGGAGCTGAACTTGTCTGGAAACTGATTGGTTTTGTATTGTAGTATATTAGATTGTGATATTGAGCTGATCTTACTAGTGGAATGTTTTCCAATTGACTGTGTAAATAAATTTATATTCTTTTACCAATAAACCTTGAGTAAGTGTTTGTTTGAACCACTGTGATTGCTGCCCCTTTGTGTAACCTCTTGTACTGCTCA
The DNA here is from genome assembly GCF_040938575.1 of Ambystoma mexicanum. Taxonomy (NCBI): domain Eukaryota; kingdom Metazoa; phylum Chordata; class Amphibia; order Caudata; family Ambystomatidae; genus Ambystoma; species Ambystoma mexicanum. The sequence continues at coordinate 1,306,597,489 of NC_090932.1, forward strand.
CTTTACTCTTGAGATAAGTCTGGCTGCTCAGCCACTGCTACCACATTACTGTGTAGTACAGACTTGTACCAAAGGTGAAATTGTACTTACACTTGTAGTCTGAATTGTGTGTAATGTTCCCAAAGGGTACTGCATGTGATTCTGCCTAACAGTAAGCAGGAAGTTGAATGCTTGCTACCGGCTTTCCGCAGGAGAGACAAAATATGCCAGCAAGAACCGGTGAGTCCACAAAAGGGAAGCAGGGACCCAGGGGCATATTGGCAGACATCCCAAACACTATGTATTAATAAGACAGCCGTTCAAAGAAAACGTGCAAGTGAGCATTGCTATAAAAGAGGAAAAGGAACCAGCATAAGAGACTTCCAATTGTGTGAGTGTATGCAATACTCATGTGAAAGAAGTCCTGGCAGAATACTATACCAAGCAGATACGATACCAGAAAAAACAAATGTAACAGTACATCAATGTTGGAAGTCTGTGCAGACCCCACATAAGGAAACCCTGACAGGAGAGTGTTGGGACAATCTCCCAGGTATGCCAGAGGGCCACTAGGAGTTTGCGGACTCTCGGAAAGCCCAACACCTTCCTCAGGATAAATGGAGGACTCAGTCAACCGCAAGTTCAAACTGCGGTTTATTACAGACAAAACAGGGATCAGAACAGGAACAGGAAAAAGCCATGCACCTCTCGCTCGCTCTAGGCTCGCAGGCCAATTTTGCACTACAATTGCATCAGAATGACATCACAACCTAGGCCTTTCTCCAGGAAACCTGTTGGCTCTCCTAATTGGATACTGAGCCTCTTACCACCTATAATGGAAACTATACATGTTATTCTACTGGCCCTTGCATTCCAGGTGGTGGCCTGGTCCATCCCCAAGACACTATCTATAACAATGTTGCAGTGTGGGGGGTCTTACCATTGGTTCTTGTCCGCTGCTACCCACCCCTAGGATACTGAACTGGTTGACCAGAGCTGACGTCCCCAGGCCTGGGATCTGCAAAGATTCTCAGCTCTCAGTGTACCTCCTCAAGGTAATAAGAATGATTACGTGTCTGCATTGTAACTTGTGTGTACCACCTTAGTCTATGAGAGTGTTCCTTTGCTCGGCGCAACACTTGTCTCATACCGTAGCACATTTGTTGAAGTCCTCTGTCTGGTAGCCTGAGATTGGCTCTCTTTCCCAGCACTGGTCACTGTCCATTGTCTGCTTTGTCTGGGTCACGTGTTCAGAGACCACGAATTTGAGCCGTGCAGCTCTGACTTATGAGGAATTATTTGTTTTTACTGCAGCTGGTGCCCTTGTCATCTAGGGAATGGAATGTCATCTGTATTGTGTGGCTTTGGCTGTGGGTCCTGTCTCGCACACCTTACTCTCTGTCAAGCTTGAATTCAGCTCAGCTCGGCTCTTGCTAAGAGACATGTGGCCTGCTGTAATTTTCCTAAACCATTATAATGCGGTTTCTACAATATCCATGCTAAACTAAATTCTCCATAGGTTAGTCACACTTGGTTCTGTTAGGTCCCATAGGTGCTCATGCAGTTCAATAGGGTTATTCGCATGTAATCATCTGCAAGCTTTGCTCAGGATATATTGCTTCTTGCAGTTTCTGCATTGCAGCATTTGGCTAGTGACAAAATAATAAAAGCAGTGACAGTATGTATATGTGGCTGTGCTCTAACTATAGAACTGTACGCTCGTGTTCTTCATGTATTCAAGTGCGTGTTTGTGTCCCGAAGTGCAGATGGCACGTGTGCTTCATGTCTAACGTGGCAATGTCGTGGTGTCTCTAACGATGTCAGCAACATGGCTTCTTGGTGCTTTTAATCGAGACTGTCAATCGAGGTGTCTTTGGTCATAGCCTGGGGCTTCTCGTCCATGCTGGGATAAATTCGTACCGCACCTGGTCTGTGAGGCTGGTTGAGGGCGTATGGCTGGCTGAGGGGGTATCTCTCGATGTACTTGTCAACCATTGGTCCGTTGGGAATTAATCCAAAAAAGAATGGGTTATTGCAGTGTTTCCTGGCCTTCTTCCACGTCATACATTTCGTAGGAGGGGAGGAGGGGGCAGGCTTCCCCATCCCTCTTCAGTCCCCCTGCTGTTTGACTTGTCGACAAAATCCTTATATGACAGTCCTGTAGCTCTGGGCTGCCATATCTTCGTTATTCCTCCTATGTGTCCATAGTAGTTTGTGTGGTTGCCGAACGACCAGTGCATGTAACAGCACACTCCTTTGGGCTTGCAGCAAACCCATTTCCTTGATAGTACTTTGGATCATGCGGATTGTCCAGCTTCATGGGTTCAGTTGGGAATAGTTGACACTGTGCAATTTTCTCTCTGAGCTTGTCCCGTTCTGCAACAATCTTGTCTTTTGTTACTCCTATGTTTACATCCATCAGGATCTGCATTCCGATGGCCTCTTGTGCTGTTTTCTTGCATCTTGCGATGAAGATTTTGATCCCGCACATGGATGCTGCTCCCAAAACGAGAGCTCCCGCTATAACCTTCAGACCGTCTGACAGCCATGATGGCATCCATGACCACATGTACGCTAGTCAGCTCTTGTCCTTCCCTGTCTCCCGCGCTTCATCTCCCATTTTGGCGTGCATTTGTGCTAGTTGCACCACTGCATCCGATAGAGTTCCATTATCTTCGTCGTTGGCAGGTAAAAATGTGCAACAGGGACTCCCTATCTTTGCGCAAACTCCTCCTTCCATAGCCGTGAGGAGATCCAGAGCATATCTATTCTGGAGCGCCACCAAGCTTATTGCTCTGACCTCTTCCTTTATTGTGTTGAACCCATTCACAGTAGAGTTAATTGTTACCATCAGCTCCCAGCAAGTGATCTGTAAGCACTTGGCATTCAGAACATATCTATTCTGGAGCGCCATCAACCTTATTGCTCTGACCTCTTCCTTTATTGTGTTGAACCCATTCACAGTAGATGTAATCGTTACCATCAGCTCCCAGCAAGTGATCTGTAAGCACTTGGCATTCGTGTATGCCTGTACGGATGGTATTATTGATGCGAAGAAAATTTGTGTCTTTCTGAACAGCCTATGCTCTGTTGGGATCTCATCAGGTGCTGTTTCTGAAGCTTTTAAGAAATAATTCCCGCCCCTCTTATTCTGTTCAATCCTGCCGGCTTCTCCGCTTTCTCTGCCTTGGCTGTTGGTGGCACCTCGATCGATCTCTTCTTTCTTTTGTTATTGTTCATTTTCGGGAACTCGTCAAGCTTTACGCCCTTCCTTGGCATGACCAGTGAAGGCATATTGATGTGTACCAACAAGCGAACTCCTCCCCAATCAGGTGGCAGTTTCCCGTATGCTTTCGATCCGCAAGCCCAATAGTGATCCATTTTAGCTGCGAGTTACTCAATTGTTTTGCACCCAATGTTCTCGCCATTGTTCTGATAGCACAGAGCTGGTGTCTTCAGAGGGATTATCGGCATTGGACCAGCTTCGTTCTCCACCCATGTCAGTAACTTCGCACTCTCATCCGATTCCTTCAGACACTTGTCATTTTCTTCATGCACCTTGTTCACTGATGACTGTGCTAATGTTGGTGCTTTGCTTCCCACCACTCCATCTTGCCATCCATCATTAGTGTACACTCGTCCATACACTAGTATCTGTGGTCTTTCTGAGTAGCTGGGCTCTCTTCCTTCACTTTGGTCCAGGGACATAGCAGTTCCTTCAATGTGATAGTCTTTGTTTCTACCTTCTCAGGTCTGTCAGTTATGTACTGTATAGCTTTGACTAGCTGCCAATAGTTGTTCATCATGTCTAATGTCTTTAAGTAATAATCTTCCAGACATCCATCTCAACATTGCCAACTTCCCTTGAAATCATCCTTGTGTTTGCACCATCGTGAGACACATCAGGGATTGTGCTCTTGCTGCTGGTATTTCAGTTGCTATGAACGTTCTCGAGGCACTCATTGTGTAGGGGATTAACGAGCAGACATAACAGCTCTCCCCGGTGGTTTCCTTACCTACATTTGTCATGTGTTTGTACCACATGTTGTTAGGCACTCGAGCAGTGTCAGTAACATACATGTCTACTCCCTTCATGTATGTGTCAACACTGCGCTTACCGCTCCTTACCTTGTCAGCAGTGTCCTCTCATCCACCTGACATGGTCGTTCCACCTGCTTGGGTTGGGGGAATATTAGTAGAGGATACAGCGGTAGCACTAACAACAACATATAATTGCCAGAATATGAATCCCATCAACCCACTGGGAATTAATAGACACAACATAGCAGCTCTGTGATACAGTTGCCCACCTGAAATGTGCAAAGAAGTGTGCTACTGTGTTAGTATTCTTAGTACCCTTAAACCCGGTGGACCAGATAATCCCTAATTGCAAAGGCAAACATCTCCTCCCAGACCTTTCTTACTGATGGGTCTCTTAATGTGGCCAGCACTGGAGGCTCACCGTGCTCAGGTTGTGGGTATGTTTGGGCCAAGTACTCTACGAAGACAAGATGTTATACTCCAGGGGATCGTGCTTTGAATCGGGTGGGTCTCCTTACAGCGTGGACAAACTGGTTAGAGAAAGTGATGTCTCGTCCCATTATGTTTACTGGTGTCTGTCGAGAATAAAAAAAAAGGCAGTGATAGATCATGATCTCCTATAGATAGTGAGATATTATCTGTAAAAGGAACTTCTTCCCGAGCCAGAGAGAATCCTTGAGTGTTCATGGCATTGCCTGACAATGTAATAGCTCCTTCCCTAATGCATGACCTAGTCGCCCCTGTGTCAACAAGAAAGGAAAGGGTTTTGTCACCTATCACCACCCCTATGCAAGGTTCCTCCACAGGGTTGGGTGTGATCGACAGGATGGGACACATCAAGTTCATTTGTGGGCTGTCCTATTGAGGGTACAGGGACAACCCATTTCCTGTAAAGGAGTTGTTCCCTACCATGGTAACTCCCCCCAGTTGTTGGACGGGTACTGTCGCCACTGTGTCCAAGTGTGCTGGTGCATCATCATTCTGTATCTATGCTAGTTGCTGTGTGCTCCAGCGAATCTGTGGTTCTTGTAGATACTGTGGTAATGGTGCTGGCATCTGTGGTAGCTGCATCTGTGCTGGTGGTGCTTGTGGCATTTGTGGATATGGACCCTGCATTTACCCTTGTGGTGGTTGGTCCTGTGCATAATAATTGTCCTGATCCCCTTGATATGGCTGCTGGCCCTGCCCTCCCCAATTCTTTTGTGTCCCTCTGAACCGACATACCCTAGAGATGTGCCCTATATTCCTACAGGTCCAACACAGTGGTGGCTCCCTCCCTCGCCCTTGGTAACCCCTCAGAAAGTCCCCTGGGTTCTGCTGCACCTGTTGCCCATATCTCCTATACCCTCCTCGAAACCCCCCTTGATTGTGATGCATCTGTGGTCTGAAGCCACACGCCCTTGCAGGCCTCCCCTTCCTCGGAACCCCTGTTGTGGGCTGCCCCACCCCATGTACCCTCCTCCAATGGGTGTTGCAAACTGCTGTGGATGTGACTGTTGCTACTGCTGCGCATGTGTTGTGGGGCTGGTTATTACTGCTCCTTGCATAGCATACTTCAATAGCTTTTCTGTACTAGTTTAGCTTCATCTGCCTTGCTGTCCTCGTCCTTTTTCTTAACCTTCTCCTGCCACAGCCTGCAATGGTGAACTATCGTGAGCTGTATCGCTGGCCATCCCTTCACTTCCATCCCTACTGACTTCCTTAGACTCTTCTGCACGGCTTCTGGTAGCCCCTGAACTAGTAAATGATAGAATATTGCTACTGTTTTATCACAAGGCTCTTCGGTTTCAAGGTGCCAAAGCTCTTGAATCTCCTGAATGTACTGCACAGGATCATCATCTTCCCTCATTTTGCTTGACGTAATGGCCCCGATGTCTGACGTGTCTGGGTACTGTGTCCTCAATGCCTGCCATTCTGCTGCCCTGCAGTTTGCAAATGGCAACCCTTCATGGGCAGTGTTTTGTGTCGTCTCCCGTGGGAACCCTGCCCTCTTCCCTATGTCATCAGCGGCGTCTCCTAAGATCGACACTAGAAGTCCCTTTACGTCCCCTACCGCTAGCCTATGGCCAGCTGTCCTTTTCTCCATGTCATAAATGTACTTCCCTGCTCCCGCACTTAGTGATGGAAACCTACACTTCACCTTCTCCTTGTTTGTGTGCATCCATGGCATGTACTGAGGTCGCATGCCTCCTCTCTCTAGTAAGGGCATCTGTGTGTATGCTGTCTCCTCCTCATGCATCCTCCTAGTCAGTCTAACTTGTAGATCCCCCCTCTTCATTCTCAATGCCTGCACATGCATCTACTGTTTCCTACATAGGCACTCTCCTGTTGTCGTCATACGCTCTAGTCAATCGCTCCCTTGAACAAGCTATGGCTGCCTTCCCTCTTCTTTGTCCTGGGAGATCCCTTAGTCTATTGATATAGATGCTGTGTGAGGCACAAAAGTCACCCACCTACTGTACCTGCTCCTCCGAGCGGCCTCCTCCTTCTCCCTGTGTATGCATCCTAAACTCCCATGACACCCATGTGTCTGTCCCCGTCCCTGCTGACTGGGATTGAAACTGCTCCCCCCTCTCGTCCCCACTGTATTTGTCCTCATTTTCTTCAACCCCTGTGTCCATGTTACTACAGAAATTGTCTGCAAAGCTCATTCTCCTCGATGTCAAGTCTGTGTTGGGCTTCATGCTGAGATCGATGTCTCGCAAGTCATACCTACATCCTCCTGCTCAGGCTCCTTGGCCTGCTTCTCCTCCTTTGGTTGTGTTCCTGCCCCAAGAGTTTGTGCGATCTGGCTCTTTCTGTCTGTCCTCCTCAAATCTATTATTTCCCCTATCTAGTGCTACTTGTGTCTTTACCGCCCTTATGGCTCACTCGTTCTCCTCCCTGCACGCTTGTTCCCTTACCAGTCTGCCAATTGTAACTTCTCTCCATTCTCTCTCTGCTAACTTGCATTTTTAATGCTCAGCTATCTCCCTCCGTCTTTCTGCCTTCTCCAGTTCTCTTTCCCTTATCTCTCTCATCTCTCTTTCCGCCCTCTTCCATTCCTTGAGATCTCGCTCAATCCTTCCTTCCCGTTCCCTTTCTAGGTATTCCTTCTCTTCCTCCCTCCTCCGCTTCCTATTTTCCCTTTCCAGTTTCTCCTCTCTCCTTCTTTCCCTGTCCTCGCGCTCTAAATTCACTTCCCTCTCCTTATCCCTCCTGTCTTCCTCGTCCATTATCTCTGCCCAATCTGTTGTGTCGCTACTCCTCTTCAGGCCTTCTATCACCTTGGTCGCCCCTTCTGCCTCTCCATTTGTCTTCCCTTGAAGCTTCAAGAGTATCTGTGCTGGTATCCATTTGTTCATGGTTATACCCTCGAGCCCCTCCTTCGTGCCCTGCTGCACCTCACTGCTCTCCACTTGGTCACCAGCTGGTTGCCCTGTGCCTTTCGGCTTCTCCTCTTTCATATATATGATGGTGGTTTATAGGTCAGATTCGACTACCCCTCTGCAGCCCTTAATTCCCTCATTGAATACATTCCCTGTTCATTGTCTGTATCATCGATTGCTACAATCGGAGGGGCAGATGGAGGTGCGGAGGGATGGGTCCCTGTGTCCTTCACCTCCTGCTGGCTTAGCATCCACTGATTCCTCGCGGCATCCCCCTCACCCTCCTGGAACATACACCATAACTCAAATATAGCTATGCGCTTGGTCAGTTTCTTCCCCTTATAGGTACCTTTTATGTGTATCAATAGTGATTGCTGCATGTCTTAGGAGAAACATTCGCACGGTGGCCATGGTTTAGTCAATTTCCCCTCAGCGCCTTTGGACCATTCTATTCTATATTTACAGATATTTTCCTTATAAGGTGGTAATGTCTTACACAAGTGCTGAAGAGGCGTGTCCACCTGCATTTGCCCTGATACATTTTAGTACCTTTACCTGACCTCAAGTCGAGGGTTCCGATAGTCCGCTCTTTTAGGGAAAAGGGCACAATATAATAGCAGTTCTTTTTTCAGTTTCTTGGAGCCTCTCAAGCTCCACCACTTATTAGGTGTGTGTTCTGCTCACCTGGTTCCCACAGGGGCGTCGATCGTACCCGGACAGCTGCGGTCTCCACCAACGTGATGCGTAGTGCCGAGATGACTGTCTGGACTGGCCCGCCTAATCTCGTCTGCTTGATCCGTAGAAGTATTCTCCTGCAAGTGGAGAAAGGAATTTAGCCACCCGTGGATTTTAGTGATGGCCCCCTCCCACTGTTCTCGTTCTCCCCACTTGTCACTTCTGATATCCCCTTTTAGTAACCTCACCTTGTGTTTTTTAAATGATGAGCTCTCCATCCTGCATGGCATGCAGGGGCGCGTAGATACCAGTTACTTCACTGGTTTGAAGGTACTGGAGGAGTTCCAGAGGAATATTGACTCCGGGGTTTATAAAGTTCAAAGAGTTCAATATGTCCGATGTTCACTCTTGTTCCTTCATTTGTTGAATTGCAGCTGGTTCAAAAGAATGTTGCCTGGAGGCAGCTGATGGCGTTCAGGTAAGAGTCTGTATTACCCAACACTGTCCGGTAAAAGTTGCATGAGTTTAACTATTTGTTTTCTCTCCCTTTATAAGTGCGGCATATGAAGATGAGGCGCATTAAAGGGTAATGCCTCCGGTGGTAAATCAGGTAAGCCTATGGTGGTAAGAGATTGTATTTGTCGGCTCTCTTGGCTCACCTCATTGTTTCTTTTGTTTTCCCCCAGGTGCTGGAGTTCGACGAAGAAAATGATGGAGGCAGCGCCGAGTCGAAAGATGCTGTGGACTGGTGAGTATAACGCGGCGCTGCTGCTGGCGACGCGACGCGTGCTGGAATAATGTCTTTTTCTAGGAGCTCCGGATTCGAGGCGGGCGTGGCAGAAGACTGGATGCTGACTTGCAGGCACGGTGAGCGTTACGCTGCAGGATGCAGAATAACGCGAAGCGTGTGCTGCTGTTCGGGCGTGGTTTAAATAGCCTCCAAAGTAGTTCCAGGTAAGAAGTTCCTCTGAACACAACCGAGTAGAAAATAGTCCCTGTAACAAAATAGTCCCATCCAGGCCTCACGTTGGCTTGGATTCATTTACAGCATGGTCTGCATGAGGTAAGTAATGTCTATGAGCCTGGCGCCTATGGCGCCAGGACTGGTTTCTAAGATGAGCCTGGCGCCTAAGGCGCCGGGACTAAACCCAAACAGCCCCCAGCCGGGGCTGCTGGGGTTTTAACAAGTATCTGGATGCCTGCTCCAGGGGCTGATGGACTCAATCCGGATGCCCGGGGGTAGGCATCATGACAGCGTGCTCCGCGCACCGCCCCTCCTTCACACTCTTTGCCCCCTCAGGCACACCCACAATCTTGTTCATGCGCCTTCTGCGCACCGCCGCTGGTTCACCTCGTCTGCCAATCCCAAGTTTCCAACACTAGGTCCTCACCGTCTCAAGCTTTCTGTGTCCTATGTGCAAACCTAAGGTTGACATCACCAAGCTAACAGAATAATATAGGAAGATCAAACACTGCGCGCACACTGTAATAGCCCGCTACTCCCAAACCACACAAAAACCTCACAGCTGTCTTCCTGTACTCAAGGCAGAGTATACCAATATACTCTTGTGATCAAACTGCACCTGCTGCGTCACTTAGCATGCAAAACATCTCACTCCAGGAGACTTAACCAGTCGACTCACCTTCCGCAATCTAGGCCAGCTCCCTTGCTAAACCTTACGGGGATACCGTCATCTATGACCCGAGCTAAAACGCCCAGCCTACAGGAATACCACTATTTTACATATCTTCTGTCATCTAAGCCCGTTAGTCAATAGTCTAGGTTATTCACTAGAACCTTTTACCTCTAAGACAGAATGTGCCCTAAACATAGACAAAGGACTTCTACATCCGCTCCCGTCCCTACTCACTTTGACAATACTAGATAATACTTTTACAATACTTGACAACACTAGACAATACTCCACAATACTCAATACCCTCCCTCTCACCCACAGATGACGTTAGACTGCGTCAATACTTAAACTCTAGGATTTGCTAGCGCTGCTCGGCTGCCGACTCCTCCTCAATGCGCTCGCCTCCCTTTCTTGGTCTGCATGGACAACTCGCTGATTTTGGGGGGGATGATTTGCAAGGGGCTCTTGATTACCTGTACACAGGCACGTGTTTTCCTGTCTTCTCGAAATATGCGAGGGTCCTGCAGCCTGTCAGGTTCAGCGGCGAAGGAGACGACTTGGTGGCGGGCTGGCACAGACAACCATGCCTCTGCTACCAACTTGTTGGGACAAACTCCCAGGTATGCCAGAGGGCCACTAGGAGTTCACAGACTCTGAAGGCCCAACACCTTCCTCAGGATAAATGGAGGACTCAGTCAATGGCAAGTTCAAACTTAATTTTATTACAGACAAAACAAACAGGGATCAGCACAGGAACAGGAAAAATCCATGCACCTCTCGTTTGCTCTCGGCTCGCAGGCCGGTTTTACACTGCAATTGCGTCAGAATGACATCACAACCTGGGTTTTTCTCCAGGAAACCTATCGGCTCACCTAATTGGATACTGAGCCTCTTACCACCTATAGTGGACACTATACATGATATTCTACTGGCCATTGCATGTCAGGTGGCTGGCCTGGTCCACCCCCAAGTCGCTATCTGCAGTGTGGGGGTCTTACCATTTGTTCTGGTCCACTGCTACGCACCCGTAGGATACTGAACTGTGGTTGGCTAGAGCTGACGTCCCCAGGCCTGGAATCTGAAAAGATTCTCAGCTCTCGGTGTACCTCCTCAAGGTAATAAGAATGATAATGTGTCTGCATTGTAACTTGTGTGTACCACCTAAGTCTATGAGAGTGCTCCTTTGCTCGGCTCAACATGTGTCTCATATTGTAGCACATTTTTGCAGTCCTCTGTCTGGTTGCCTGAAATCGTCTCTCTTTCCCAGCACTGGTCGCTGTCCATTGTCTGCTTCGGCCGGGTCACGTGTTCAGAGACCACGAATCTGAGCTGTGCAGCTCTGACTTATGAGAAATGATTCTTTTTTACTGCAGCTGGTGCCTTTGTCATCTAGGGAATGGAATGTCATCCTTATCGTGTGGTTTTGGATGCAGGTCCTGTCTAACACACCTTACTTTCTGTCCAGCTTGAATTGAGCACAGCTCGGCTCTTGCTGAGAGGCCTGTGGCCTGCTGTAATGTTCCTAAACCATTATAATACGGTTTCTACAATATCCCTGCTAAACTACATTCTCCATATGTTAGTCACACTTGGTTCTGTTAGGTTCCATAGGTGGTCCTGCAGTTCCACAGGGTTATTCGCATGTAAGCATCAGCAAGCTTTTCTCAGGATCTTTTGCTTTTTGCGGTTTCCAGTACCGCTGCTTCCAGTACCGCTGCTTCGGTTTGCAGCGTTTGGCTAGTGACAAAATAATAAAAGCAATGCAGTATGTATATGTGGCTGTCCTCTAACTATAGAACTGTACGCTCGTGTTCTTCATGTATTTGAGTGCGTGTTTGTGTCCCGAAGTACGGAAGGCATGTGTGCTCCATGTCTAATGCGGCTACGTCGTGGAGTCTCTAACAATATCATCAACATGGCTTCTTGGTGCTTTTAATCGAGACTGTCAATCGAGGTGTCTTTGGTCATAGCCTGGGGATCCTCATCCATGCTGGGGTAAATTCATACCGCACCTTGTCTGTAAGGCTGGTTCAGTGCGTATGGCTGGCTGAGGGGATATCTCTCGATGTACTTACAACCATTGGTCCGTTGGGAATTCGTCCAAAATAGAATGGGTGATTGCAGTATTTCCTGGCCTTCTTCCACATCATACATTTAATTAGGAGGGGGAGGAGGGGGCAGGCTTCCCCATCCCTCTTCCAGAGAATACCAGGCAGTTGCAGGTGTGTTTAAGGAAGCCCTAGCAGAAGAGAATACCAGGCAGTTGCAAGTGTGTTTAAGAAAGCCCTGTCAGGGGAGTATACGAGTCAGTTGCAAGTGTATTTAAGAAAGCCCTGGCAGGAGAGTATATCATGCAGTTGCAAGTGTGTTTTAGAAAGCCCTGTCAGGAGAGAATACCAGGCAGTTGCAAGTGTGTTTTAGAAAGCCCTTTCAGGAGAGTATACCAGGCAGTTGCAAGTGTGTTTAAGAAAGCCCTGGCAGGAGAGAATACCAGGCAGCTGCAAGTGTGTTTAAGAAAGCCCTGGCAGGAGAGTGTAGTAGGCAGTTACAAGTTTGTTTAGGTAAGCCTTGGCAGAAGAGAATACCAGACAGTTTGACAGTACAAGAAGGTCCTGGCAGGAGAATATGCCAGGCAAATACAAGCCACAAGAGTTTTGTAGGGTGGCGTTTATGGCCCTATAGTTAACGTGAGTCGAACTCCCATTGGAACCGAAACAACTTGTGCACGAAGCATTTAGTGGAGGCACTTTTGTGGTTTGGGGTTATTCCGTGCAGTTGTTTTTTAAATATTTGATGGAAAAGGGGGTGCCCCCTTCTCCAAAATAGATAGCTATATCTCAGGTAATTTGCCAAAACCAGGTGTTTTTAGTAATGAAACAGCCACCATTATTCTTTTTTGCAATTTGAGAGATAGCCACAGCTGTAGCGGAGGATATTGGAAAATAAAAAGCAGGAAAAAAGCCATTTGCAGGCAAAACAAATATGCAAATGTCATTAGGCTAGAGGTGGGGTGGGGTGGCTAGAGGACACCAAGTACAATTTGTGTGTTGGAGGGGGTCTAGGAACTGAGTTTGCCACACAAAGCTTACTCTAGCCACAAATATAGCCGCAATAGCTGACATTTCATAGGAAACTGTGTCACGGGAACAGCGTGTGTTGTGGGGAGAATGGGAGAGGGCAGGGGAGTTGAGGAGGCCATCATGGGTATGTGGGGAGCAGGCACAGGCACAGAGTAGGGGACAGTTGGTAAGGGCTTGGGTGGGGGCAGGGATAGTTTTTCTTCTTACAATAGTTTTTCCCGATAGCTGCAGTTATCGGGACTACGGATAGCCAAGGGTATCTGTAGTTCCGTATCCACGGGTATAATTCTTTTCTTTTTTTTTAAAGATATTTTTTACAGCTAAAGTGACATCAGGGGTGAAAAATGGCCAGGGCCAGTGACATGGTAGGCACTTGGGCCTCTTATCCATGCAGTAAACGGGACTGAATCTGCTTTGTTGGCTCCCTCAGGGTATGTTGCCTAATAAATTAGCACAAGTTACCTTAGAGCAAGGCTTTTTATAACAACATTCATATTGTACCATTTTCCTTTTTAAGGTTATTTGTTTGCGCTTGTCCTAAACTTTCTTTGCACCTCCTCCGTGGAGTACCTAATTGTGTTTCACAAAGTATGTTCTATAAGTAATTGTATTTTCTTTTTTTTTACAGACTGAAAAGTGCATATTATGACATAATTATTGTGTACCTATTACTGTGGACATGGCTAGTGTCTATACCTCTGTGCATATACTGTATACCACTTTCTGTACATTCACCCAATGTCCGCCCATCCTTACTATCCCAACCACGGACAATACTTGCTGCCTCTTTATTCTCTCCCTTGTTACCTAACCCTGATTCTCCCTGTGTACTCCCTGTGTACTCACCCTACTTACATCTTTTGTGCTACTATTTTACTCCCACCATGTCTTTCCCTATCCATACACTCTACCCACACTTTCTGTATCCTTATGCAGCCTACCCATATGCTGTTTACCACTACCCACCCACTCTTCCACTACAAAATGTATTCATGCTTCTGTACTGTTCTGCCATTTTCTCTTACACTGTATATATCTCAAAAGACAAAATACAAGGAGTGCTAAATACGCACATATATACATGTGAAAATATTTTTTTCTACAGTGATGTGATTGAACGAACCACATGCGTGAATAATATCAGCAATGACTGGAGTGCGTATCCGCAGCTACGACAGCACTTATAACTACGCGGCAGGTGTAATCACGGCTATCCGGGGGCTCTGTGTTATCGTGGCTATATACAAGCCAATGGTATGTCGTGTATTTTCTCTGGTTGCATAGCCGCAGCTACCCAACATTTTCATGAAAACTGCATCACAGATACAACGAGTGTTATAGGGAGATTGGGAGAGAGCAGGGGAGGTGAGGAGGACATCAGTGGACTGGGGGGATGTGGCATACATGTTGGGGGTCACTTGGTGAGGGCTTGAGAGTGCAAGATAACATTCATTTTTTTCATTTTTTCCAAATTGCCCCGGCTACAAAACACACTTTATAGTGTGTTTCTATACCTATGGTTATACAGAGTGCAGGCAGTCGCGTTAACGTATCTCGTCAGTTGATTGTCTGCTGTCCTACACTCGGCTATATGAATAGCATAGATATTCTGTGCAATAATCATATTTTGTGGATGTTAGACCACACAATTTTACTTGTGTTTCTGATTTTATGTCCTCAGGTTTACTCTTGTCTTATTTGAACTTTTAAAGGTTAGTAAGGTTTGTTTTTGAGTTAGTAAAAAATGTACGTGTATCCGCGTCTACAAGACGATGTTTATAGCCGTGTTTGAATAGCCGCGGCTAACAAAGATAGTCAGAAAACAAAAATGTTTTCTTGCGTTTCAGTGTTTGTAATTGCTTGGTGTTACTGTTGTAATTGTGTACTTGCCTTTTACAAGTTGCAGTAAAAATGTGTAGGCCTTTTTTGTACTTGCCTTACTATATAGTCCTCTTTTGTGCTATTAAATTTGGAAAGTATAAAAGCCACAATTTTCTCCAATTTTCTCATTTTGATTGCAGAACTCACACTGTGCACGTGATGAGTGTGTGGCTGATGTGAAAGAAGTGTCAGTACATATTAACATATTTAAAGGTTTATTTGCAGTGTTGTGTGTGTCAGCTAGATTAACTACTGCTATCAGATGGCATATATTGCCACTATTTTCCTCCTACTCACATCAAGTGACTGTTAATTGTACCATGAAAGTGTTTAGAAAGTGCATTCTTCTTCACGTTACAGCATTAGAAAGGTTTTAGTGCTGCTCATATACCTATGCATTGTCAGTGTTTTACTGAGATGCTGTTAAAGAAAGATAGCCATCCCAGTTCATACAGCCATGCATTAGCAATGTTTTATTCTGATGCTTTTTAAAAGACCAGCAATAATTTTCAAATATTTTCCTTTTTCTACGCACGTTGCTGAGAGTAAAGGTTTAGTTGTTTGCACTTGTCCTAAACTTTCAATGCACCACCACCAACATGGAGTATCTCTAGCTGTCTGCAATGTTCTCTTTGGAGGAAAATGTAAAATACATTTTAAAAGACATGGGAAATAGCACTATTCCACTGAAAATAAAACTATTTAAAAAATAATAAATAGTTAATTTAAATAGTGACTTGACAACTTTCTCTGAGGTTAAGGGCCTCCTCGCGAGTTGGGTGGAGCGGGTAAAATTCAGCGGTAACGCTATTACCGCTGCATTACTGCTCCGCCAAATCCCGAGTTTGGGGGAAGGTCAGAGCACTCAGCTTCAGCTTTGAGCTGAGGGTGAAAATGCCAACATTCCACCCATTTTTGACGCAATTATGCAATTTATCGCCACAGTAATTGCTCCAAAAATCACCCATACAGTCCTATGGACTCAAATTAAATGGGGATTTACTGCAGTAACGCAACTTGTGATCCGGCGCTAATAGCGCCGGACCAAGTTGCGGTAGCGCTATTGGCATTGGGCGGTATGCCAGCAGATTTATTGCCGGGATACCGCCTAACTTGTGATGAGGCCGATATTTTCCGAGGCAGAAAATGGTATATCCCACCGTGAAACAATTGTGACATTTGCAGCACAAAACTTGGCAATTTGCCAGTGGAGGTCATGGAAGGTATGATGGTGGTGGTGGAGGTGGATGTTGCAAAGGTTCTTGAGGTGGTTTCTGGTGCAGATGTTGACGCCACGGCAGCTGTTGGCAGTAGTCAGAAGAAAAAGCATTGAGAACTGTATGGGTTTTTCAATCCACCTTGTTTTTTTTCCAATGACTGACTGATTCTTATAAGTGAAGAGAATGACAGTTCGGTTCATGTGCCTGTATTTCGTGTCTCTCATAGGCCTTTCGGTAGTCCTCATCAACGGACTGAGTATTGTATGAGGACACATGTCCCCAAGCTCTGTGATGGGACACAATATGGTCCACGGAATAGCTTTTTATTTGCATATCCTGCACTGCATTTTTTCGGCCTGTTTTAAGGAGTGGTGCTGCTCCTCCATAATGTACCTCCAGTTGTCTGCAGTTTTTTTCATGCCACATAATTTGTTGCAGGGGGGGTGGATGCTTTCTTCAGCCACCCACCCCCCGCTATCCTTGCTCATGCATTGTACCCTCACCCTCTGTACCACTGTGCACCATACCGTCACTCTATATATCCTAATATCCAACCCATCCTACCCCCTCCTTTCTAACCTCACCTACCCTAGTTTCAGTTCCCCGTCCCACCATACTTCCAGCTTCTGTACTCTCAACCACCCTGTGTACCCATACCCACTCAGTGTATCCCCACCCACTATACTCCCAAACATTCACCTTATCAAGCATATGGTTTATTTTGATCCACCTTGGATTTTCTCCCAATGACACAATGATTATTAGATGTGAAGACAACAATAGTGTAGAACGCACAAGTGTTGTATCGAACATAGAGCATATGATGTCAAAAATCGTAAACATATGTGTACAACTGTAACTTATTGTATTTCATAAAGTATGTTCTCTAACTAATTATGTTTTCTTTTTTTACAGACAAAAGAGTGCAAATTATACCTTCCTCATTATATCTATTAAGTGTCCATTCCTAATATGAAACCCACCTACTTTACCTAACTCTGACTACCCCACCCACTCAACCTGTTAACAGTCTACCCACACTCCATACACTTACCCACATCCTCTCTACCCCTTTATAGCCTACTCCCACCCTCTTGCACCCTACTCACCGTATTGCTACAGAATCTATTCATGCTACTGCACCCTACTCCCATCATCTCTTACACTCTATATATCTTAGAATTTAATTTACAAGGAGTACTGAATATTTACATATATACATATGTACACTTTTTAAAAAAAAAACATGAATTCATAAATGTGGCTACCGCAGCAACCAACGATATGGCAAGCTTCGAGGCGTGGTTAATCTCAGCAATAACTGGAGGTCGTACCCACGGCTACGAGATTACCAATAGCAATGCACCACATCTATACGCGGATACATAGCTGTGCGGGGGACCTTGGTATTTGTGGCTATAAAGTCAATGAACTCCATACCCGTGGGTATAAAGAAAAAAATGTGGAAAATACATTTCAGCAACCCAAACTGCATAATTAGATCACCTAGGATGTTGTTTCTGTTTTATTTTGTCTATTTATATAACTCAGAGGTTGGCCCTAAAAAGGGCAGTTTTGGGGGAGAGGGGCGGAGGAGGGTGTAACTGGGACGGGAAGAACATTAGGGTTTACAAATGTTACAATGGGTAAAAAAACAGGTAACATTTATTTATTTATTTATTATTATTTTTTTGTTTTTAATTTTGAACAAACAAAATAGTAAAAAAATTGACACTTAAAAAAAATATTCCTAGTTGCAGTGGGCCTGGTGTTCAGAAAGAGCACGTCCCAAGCCATCTAGGGTAGCATCTCCCACTGTGATCCAATTGCGGCATTGTTTGCATAAAACCTTGAAATCGTTTAGATACAGTGTCGGCAGCAGTGGGGAAGGTTGGGGCCTGTTGCAGGTCGCGGTAGGTATAGTCGTCGAGGTTGATGGTCTGGAGGGATTACCGGCACCGGTAAGGGCACCAGTGCCGGTAATCCCTTACCGCCCTACTACGAGTTCCCTTTGCGGGTCCTTCCTTAACGCCTGGTTTTTGCAGGCGTTAAGGATTGGACCAGCAAAGGGACTCTAGGGCTAATAACGGTACCGCAATTTGCTCTCTGTTTTTTGGTCTCTGATGAAAGCTGAAACTACCTTATTAACATTTCTCCATGATTTTTCAATGTTAGAATTAAATCTGGTGTTCCACCTCAATTTTTGTCTCTGAGTCAGATTAGAAAAGGTAAAGATGGTGTGAGGAAAACTTCCATTCGTTTTTGTAAGTCCTGTTTCATCATTAAAGCAAGAGACATACCTCATACATTACCCCAATCGTTGCCACCACAATGAATGAGTATGATGTCTGTCTGCCCTGTACATTTCAAACTGAACAACTTAGGAAAAACATAGGACCATCGCATTGCCCACAATCCAAACCATTTAATTCTAAAATCAGTCAACCCTAGTCTATGTTAATAGTGTGTTTTTTCACAAAAGGTTAGTAACCAAAAGAGCCATCTATCTCCAATCAACCACACAGTTTTACAAACAGTCATTATATCTGTTCTCCTTTTCAGTTTATAGGAACATTAGTCTTAGTTTGAATTAAGTAATAGTTTGAATTAGTAGTAGTAGGAGTGGGGCATGCATGTGTGTTTTGGTGTTTGCAATTGGTTGGTGGTAATGTTGGAAGTGAGTAGTTGGATGTAAAAGGTTGCAGTGAAAATGTGTCAACCATTTTAGTAGTTTGTTTTCTACAGTCCTATTATTGTGCTATTGATTTTTGAAAAGTATGATAGGCACCATTTTGTAGACATTTGTCATTGTGATTGCAGAACCCGCACTCTGGCAGTTGTAAAGATGTGAGCATTATTTGAAATACTTAAAGGTGAGTGATAGTGTATTTGTATATATATGATGCTTTTTATGAACTGTGGTTTATATAAGATATATTAAGTAACTTTATGTTTTTGAGTTAGTAAAGGTTATAACTTTTATTTTGAAAGCAGGGTTTTTCTGGTTTACTTGAGTGGTTTAAGGAGAGTGACCAAGCAGCAGTCTGGGTTAAGCTATGGCTATTTGTGACAGAAAATTGCTGGCATTTAAAAGTTGTTTCTCACTGTTCTGCTGTAGGTTTCATTTGAGAATAGGCTGATAATGGGGCTTCGGGAAGTTCCTTTTTGTATCTTTCTCTATGTGTTAAAAATGAAGTGGTACTGCTGTATATCTAAAAAATGGGTGGCCACAATCTTTGGTTGTTCATTAGGAAAGAAAATAGATTATAGTTTGAAGAAGTACACTGTACATTGAGGTGCATAGTATATAATCACTGAGCATACTTGCTCCAATGAAAATAAAAATATAATTACGGAGACATAGGCCCTCATTACGACCCTGGCGGAGAGGGTTTACGCCAGCGTAAATCATGGCATACCCTTCCGCCTTACTACGAGTTCCCGTAGCGCCATGGAGCCTTTTTCCGCCTGCTTTTTCCGGGCGGAAGAATCCATGGCGCTACGGGACCTTGATGTTAATTACGCCACCGTAATTTACGGTGGCGTAATTAACGCCTTCCCCACTCCCATTATACCCTATGGGGCAAGAATGGGAATGGGGAAGGGCAAAATGGGGATTGGGGATTTACCGCCCCGCCAAGGTCGGAATGGGGCGGTAAATCCGCCAACCCCCATGGCGGTGTTGGCAGCTTTGCGCCATGGTCCATGGTGCAAATTGCACCATGGATCTCCGCCAGGGTCGTAATGAGGGCCATAGACATGTGATTACTTTTTAGAATGGTTTTATAACCACATTTGTTGTTTTCAAAAGAGTTTTGTTTGGTAATTTGAAAATGTGTGTGTTTTAAAAGGAGTCTTTATTCTCCAGTGTATGTTATTGTATGGTTAGCTATAAGAGAAAATAGATTGCATTTATTTGTTCTTAGTTGTTGTTTTGGTAATTCCACTGCTTAATTTGTAAAACAATATGTGTTGGGGTCAACATTTCTCTCTGTCAGTGAGCAGTTCTTTAAGACATTCATTCAAGTAAGAAATAGCCCTGTGGGCTGCACTCGTGTAGGATTTCTGTGCAAACAAACGCACAAAAAAAACAAAATGGAGGTAGTCAATTCCAGCAAGCCATGTCTATTATGGTGTTTGGGAATTCAAGATTTCAGAAAGGATACAGCTTCCCATTTAGAGTTCACCTATCCTGATAGGTAAGCAGTGTGCAGTGATGAAATGTTTGGGGGAAGAGAGGTCGCCAGTTTTTCGCTTCCATGACAGATATTTATTTCTTGTTGCAGGACCACAGATATAGTCCTTGCTTTAAACAAAGTTGCTGAAGGTTAGACCAGACCACTGCATAGGGTGAGTATAGGTTTTTAGCTAGAGGCTGTCGCTTGCATTATATTGATTTATGGGATTTGGGCTGATCTAGTGTTTTTGTGTTTTGGGAACAGGTTGGTGTTGTCCGTAGTTTAAAACAGATAATTATGTTTTTCACAGATTACTGCAGATGGAGAGATTTAGTTTGAGTATTTTTCCTGTGATTCATTCAAGAACTACACCACAAAGTCCATTTGAGGTCATTGTTATCAGGGACCTACCTCAAGTTTGGACAGGGACTTTACTTTGGAGTCTTATAGCATTAATGGCTACTTATGTTTGTTTTTCTTCAGCTTTTCACAGTGAGAAGAGATCCAAGGGTCCAAGAGAGACACAAGCTCAGGGTTGTATTTTGAGTGAACTTTTGAAGGGGTTTTAGTATATAAATCCTGAGTATTAATAGTGACGTTAACATTTAGCTCCTGAGGAATGTTCACCATTGATTTGATTTAAAGAACAGAAACATGTCGAGCCACAGCCTTTGCTATATGCCTAGTTTTTTTTAGATCATTTGTAGGACCATGGGAAGTTCTAGTACTCTAGGAGATCTGCTATTTTATCACAGACTTGTTTTATTGAAATCTGTAGGCTGTATATGAAATAGCCTTTCCTATTTAATAGGACATTGGGCCTCATCACAAGTTGGGCGGTATCCTGGCAGTGATACTGCCCAACAGTAATAGCGTTAGCGCCAACCGTTCTGGTGCGATTATGAGTTAGGCGTTAACGGTAAATCCCCATTGCCCATTGGGCATATTTGGCACTAATACTGTGTGCTAATACTGCCAGCGGTAATAGCGCCAAAAACAGGGCACTAAATGGGATTTTCACCTCCAGTAAAAAGCTGCAGGTAAAACAGCCCATTTAACGTCCAACTGATGATCGGGCCAGCCCTTAAATGCAGCGGTAATACTGTTACTGCCACATTTAAGGGCTACCGCCTGTCATGATGCCTACCCCCAGGCATCAGGACCAAGCCCATCAGCTCCGAAAGCAGGCATCCAGATACCTTTTAAAACCCCAACAGCCCCGACTGGGGGCTGTTTGGGTTCAGTCCTGGCACCTTAGGCACCAGGCTCATCATGGAAATCAGTCCTGGCGCCATAGGCGCCAGGCTCATAGACTTTACTTACCTGATGCAGACCATGCTGCTAGTGAGTCCAAGCCAACGTGAGGCCTGGATGGGACTATTTTTCTACAGGGACTATTTTTTACTCGGGCGTGGTTCTAGGGGACTTCTTACCTGGAACTACTTTGGAGGCTATTTAAACCACGCCTGAACAACAGCACACGCTTCGCATTATTCTGCATCCAGCAGCGTAATGCTCAACGTGCCTGCAGTCTGCATCCAGTCTTCTGCCAAGCCCGTCTCGAACCTGGAGCTCCTAAAACCAAGAGGAAAGAAAAGGACAAGATTAGAAAACAAACTATTTCGAATTCCTCACGTGATTTCGAATCCATCACGCCTTCGGACCTGGAAGGAACATCATTTCTGTACGCGTCGCATCTCCAGCTACAGCGCCGCGCCATACTCACCAGTCCTCGCAACATCTTTCGATTCGGCGCTGCCTCCATCATTTCTTCGCCGAACTCCCGCACCTGAGGGACAAAAGAAAACAACAAAGTGAGCCGAGAAAACCAACAAATAAAACACTTATTATCATAGACTTACTTGATTACCACCGGAGGCATAATTCTATAACTCTCCACATCTTCATGT
Organism: Ambystoma mexicanum; assembly: GCF_040938575.1. Lineage (NCBI taxonomy): Eukaryota > Metazoa > Chordata > Amphibia > Caudata > Ambystomatidae > Ambystoma > Ambystoma mexicanum. Next base: position 1,306,619,458 of record NC_090932.1, read on the forward strand.
GCCGCACCTGCAAAGGTAGAGAAAACAACACGTTAAACACCGGCAACATTTACCGGACGGCGTAGGGTAATACAGACTCTTACCTGAGCGCTACCAACTGCCACGAGGGGTATCTTCTCACGATCTTAGTTGCAAGACAAGGAAGGAAGGGGTGACAAGAGTGAATATCGGACATATTGAACTCTATGAACTTGATACTTACCGAACCTTGCCAGGAACCTCAGAGTCATTACTCTCCGGAACTCTCCCACGCCTTGAAACCAGTGAAGTAACTGGCATCAACGCGCCCCTGCAATCCACGCAGGATGGAGAGCTCATCATTTAAAAACATAAGGTGAGGTTCCTAAAAGGGGATATCAGAGGTGACAAGAAGGGAGAACGAGAACAGTGGGAGGGGGCTATCACTCATATCCACGGGTGGCTAAATCCCTTTCTCCACTTGCAGGAGAATACTTCTACGGATCAAGCAGACGAGATTAGGCGGGCCAGTCCAGCCAGTCATCTCGGCACTACGCATCACGTTGGTGGAGACCGCAGCTGTCCAGGTCCGATCGACGCCCCTGTGGGAACCAGGTGAGCGTAACACCGCTCAACTCAAAATGAGCCCCATTGAGTTACTGTTTGCACTTTATTACAGAATTGTGGATTGAGACACTTTATGTGTGTCCCACACACCAATTCGAGTGTGTGTGTCTCTATGTTAGTATGTTTTAGTAGTTTGTATGTCCTTGATTGGGTTTAAATAATTATTAAAGTTTTGTTGTAATTTTTTAATAGCTGAATTTTTCACTGTATTGGATGTGATCGTTGGGGATGGCTCTTACTGTGGATGCCGAAATTGACTACCTCCATTTTGGTTTTTTTACATCTATTTTGACACCAGTGAGGGGGTAGTTCCACTATTATTTTTATTAGTGCAGCCCTGGTTTCCTTTTCTTTAATTGTAAGATTTCTGTGGCCTGTAGTGGTGTAAGGTAACCTTTCCTCTACTCAAGATTCTGTAATCATGAGCCATAGAGGTGAAAGCATTCATCATATGGAATGAATGTAATCACCAGTGTAAGCTTTTGTCAAATAGAATAGTTGCAACATGCACTTTAGCAGTGCACACATCCCTCACATATACACGTATATAACGTTGGTCCCAGCAGTTAAACTTGTACTCATGAAGAACATAGGAATGGTCTCAGTAGTGCAAGCTCCCATTATGTAAAAGAGACACAGAACAATAGTCACACTATGGGCCTCGGCAGTGCAATCTCAGCCCGCATATAACAGTTGCAGTATGGGATTGGTTTTGCCTGCTCTCCTCATGTAGAATAGGGACAGTGCTTTAAGACTTTCCCTCAAATATAAAAGAGGCTTGTGGGGTACACTGGTGTAAGGTAACTTTTCCTCAACACAGAAATTGTAAGCATTACATATTTAAATGCAGGCATTCATCATATAGAGTACATGTAATCCCCAGTGTAATCTTCTGTGAAATAGAATGGTTGCAGCAGGGCCCTTAGCAGTGTTAAAAGTGCATTTGCGGTCAGGGGTGAAGAAAGTGTTGAATAGTTTTTAGGTTGGAATCTTGTGCATTTGGTGGGCTAGCAGTGCAATATTCTTTATCATACACAGAAAAGGGATATTGTAAGTAGCAGTTTAATAGCTGTTATTAATACAACCAGAGAAAGCATGTAGCACATTAACGTAAGCTTTGCATATGCAGAACAACTACGCTTCTCAGTTGTCCACACCCACAAACACTTAAGAAGTTAAGATGAACTTCCTTAATAGCGTACGTCACGTTAGGCCTCATTAGAATAATATTCACCCAAATATATTGGGTACAGAATTGGACACAGCAAAGGAAGTTTGAACTAATAGTGCACATCAGCATGGGAAGTACAAGTGGATGTTTTCCTCTCCAATATGTCATTATGGAGTACAGTATTGTAAGGATTCCTCGTACACAACATGTCACTGTTGCCCTCGGCATTAAGACATTTTCTCAAGTAGAAAACAGCCCTGTTAGCTGCAACGGTGTAAGAGAATGTTCCGTTAACACAGACTCTGTAAGGATGAGCCACGGAACAGGGAGCATTGATCATATAGAAAAGATTGAATGAGCAGTGTAAGATTTTATCAAATAAAATGGCTGCAGCATTCACTTCAGCAGTGCACACTTTCCTGAGATGTAGGACCTGATTCACAGAAGTGTTTTTATAATAGTGCAATCCCATATGAAAACACTCTGTGAATCGGGCTCTTAATGTATATTTGAATTGATTTGATTTGATTTTATATTTATTACGTGCACCTAACAGACTGGGACAGCAGTGTTAAAAGTGCATTTCCGGTAAGGGGTGAAGAAAGGGTTGAATATGTTTTAGGTTGGAATCATGTGAGTTTGGTGGGCTAGCAGAGCAAGATTCTTTATCATACACAGAATAGGGACATTGTGACTAGTAGTCTTACAGATATCTTCATTCTTTATACTGTTATTTATTGATTTTCATTTCATCTTCGTTTTGCACATTCATTCTGCTTTAGAAGAGTAGGTATGTCTGTAGAAATTCTATTTGTTTGTTTACAGCATTGCTGAATTATGCCTACCAAGAGGCGTGAAAAACGTGCCAGAAGGACAGAAGGATGGATTGTTTCCAGGAAAGTAAATGCTTTAAATGTAGAACTATTAATGCTCATGCTTCAACTTCTATAGAAACCTATTTAAATGACAATACACCCATGTGTGTTAGTGAAAATATTTTTGAAAATGTCCAAATTCAGATAGGAGATATGCCATGTAATCAGTTGATTGGAAAATAGCATATTGTAAGTCAAAGTGATAAAATGAAAAATGTATCAATACCGTTAGTAGTTAGTAAGCAAATAAAAGGTTTTTATGAGAAAACAGGAAAAAACTCCTTTAGGTCCTAGACAGATGAATAAAGATTTATATAGAAAAATGTTCCACTCTCAAGTCTTTTCAAATCTGTGCAGAAGTGTAAAATCAAAATCTAGATATGTATTGAAGTGGTTTTTTTGGGAAAAAAAAATGTAGAAGAATAATTATAAAAGCTTTTCATATGAAAAGAAAATTGAACATTTTTGTATTGAACAAACTTAAGAAGTTAATTAAGGTCACCACGCGATTCTACAGAAATATACAAACAGTCCATTTACTTAGACGTAACAAGTTGTGTGATGTGTTTGGTGGACAGTGGAAACACTTCTCATACAGAAAGATTTTTTAATGAAGAGAGTTACATTCAACAAAGGAATTTAATACTTTCTATTATTGAGACTGAATGTCACTAGGAAATGCAAAATAGTTTGATTTCTGAAAAAGAAGAAATCCTATAGACATTCAGTAGAGAAGTAGAACATTTACAACAGTCTGCAATAAAACCTAGGAAAACTTACAGGAACTGAAAATGATGATCCTATGCTTTCAAAGGATCGGGAGGATAGCTCAGGAGCAACATGCTCGCCTTGGAAGCAGGACGATGCTGAGCAACACAGGTTTGATTTCCGGGTCCGCGCTTAGAAGCTTCTGGCTATTAAGCGGGTTATAAATAACCCATTACAATTACAATTACATTACAATCACATTTTTCAACAGTTTAAAACAAGTATTGCAATGTTTGAGTTGTCTTCTAGTGAAAGACCTGACATTGTTTGCGTGTCTTGTTGTCGCACTTTCTATAAATCCCAAGTACAAGCAGTGCACATTACAGAGAAAATTAAACACAGTGCAGAAGTTGTTTGGAAAGACCTTTATCTGTATTTGTTGGTAGAAGAATGATTTGACACAAGTGAGGCACTAGGTGATATACACACACTTGAGGTGATGAATGGAGAAAAAGGCTGGAGACAGGGTCAGCACGGAATGAATGATATCATAGCACTGCCCACGACACGTACCCACACACTGAGTGCACACGAACAAGGGCAAGTGTCAATGGCTACAAGACCTCCAACGAAAACAGTAGACAAGGAGAGACTGCCTGATGAACATTTAATTCCGGAGAATAGTGGAAATAACCAAGAAAAATCAAGTGAATTACCAAAGATGGGGGAAAAAGCTAAATCCCTCAAAAGAACAGAAGTGGCCACGAAAGAATTTGCAGAAAAGACACAAAAGCTAATTAATTACTTGTTCCCATTCATAGCCCAAGAAAAAAAACTACACAAGAAACTGAACAACAGAACTGTAGAAACTATAACAGCAAGCACTCGGCAGACAGCAGGTGGACAGGTGAAGCTTATAACAGACTACAAGATGAAAAGAAGGAAAGCACAAAACCAGCCCCTACCACAGCGATACATTCAAGGCAGCCTGCTCCACCAAGATACCCGAAGTGGAAAAGCAGTGCCGACACATTCACAGACGTAGTAATAGAGAATTACAGCAGAACGCTGAGAATCAAGAGAAGCCCACATGAAGATAACAATGAACTAAATGACTACCTGGACAGCACAGCCCATCTCGGAAACAACATATGGTACCAGCACATGAAGGAAGTAGGACGAAGGCAGTCAGAAGGAGAATGCTTCGTCTGTGCTCTACTACCATACAGCATGGGAAAATCCAAAATCTTTGTGGCCGTAGAAATTGATGTCCAGATAGCACACTGTATGTCGCATGTGGCAAAGTGCAAGACCAGAGGCCAGTTCATGGGCAGTGATGCCTCCCTGAAATGGGCAACAGAAGAAACTGACCCCGATGAGGATGATTATGTTCAAGACATAAAGACAAGAAACAGAGCCCATACTAAGAATCATGTAATCAGATACGAGAACCCTGGAGTAAAAGGGGCTGGAATTAGATGGGAAGTGAATCAGAAGCTAAACGTTCAAGGAAAAACCCCAGAGGAGGCTCGAAGTTGGAAGAACAGAGGCCAAATGCAGATTTGGAGGACAGTGCTTTCACCAGACGGATGGGAGAAAGGAGTGGTGATCTGCAGAGCCTGGATGGTCATTGGTCAATACAAACCTACCATCGACATAGTACGGATCGGATGCAAGCCATTATGGCCAAAGCTTGCAAAATTACTCACATGGGTCGAAGACAGAGGGGGACCCCTGCAGATAGTACCACTGGAGAACCCAAAATTCTGCTTCAGAAACAATGGTACGAGGAAGATGGGAGAGAATCAGAACTGTGGACGAGTCTTTGACGCCCCTGGAATGGTACATGGAACTGCAGTAATTATGGACCATTATTGGGCGTGTGGATCCAAAGCATATATAAGACTGCTGAAGAACTGGGGAGGCATATGCATGATAGTAAACGTCCATGTTCCTGCGTTAGTGATCCCAAAAAGTGACCTAAGTATTGACAGTTTCCCGAAAGCAAATGCTCACCTGAGGAAAAGGAGACCTGCAGAGCCGGTATCCCGAATGAAGAGAGAGAATTACTTTTCTGCCTAATCAGAAGAGGCATTCCATGCAATCCCGTACGAACATAGGCTGTTCAGCCTCACCTCAACAGTATTCACAACACTACTCCTGCCCCACATCCAAGTTGGAGTGAATGGTATATGGTTACAGATAACCAGATGGGAATTATTGCAGACCATCAATACTACCATAAAAGGATTCAACGCGATCAAAGAAGAACTGAGAGCAATCAGACTGATGACCCTCCAAAACAGATATGTGCTTGACATGATCACTGCGATGGATGGAGGTGTTTGCGCAAAGACCGGAGAATCGTGTTGCACATTTGTACCATCACACAATGAAGAAAATGGAACCCTCACAGAGGCCATAAGCATGTTGACAACTCTAAAAAACCAAATGACCGATGAAACAGATGAAGTGGACGATGACAGTTTGTTTGGGAACCTATTCTCATGGGTCCCGCAATGGATGGCTGATATATTCAAGTTCCTGGGAGCCCTGCTGGCCATGGTACTGTTAGGATTCTGCGTCATCAAGATAATCATCACACAATGCCAGAGAACTGCAAAGAAGGCCATTGGGATGAAAATTATGGTTGATGTTGAGCCAGGCTGCAAGCCAAGAGACCTGACAGATGAAGAAATCATGGACTTCGTGAAGGCCAGCAAATTTGCACCAGAAGGAACTAAGTTCACATATCCTAAAAAGTGAAGAAGGTATGAAGGGAAGTGGATCTACTGCAGCCCAAACGAACAGTGCCAACTAATGACCTGGAACAAAGATGAACATGTCAAAACAGCAGGGAGTTTGAAAGGTGTGATAAAAATATGGACACCAAAAACGAACATGTTCACGCCTTCATGTACCAATCCTGAAGATGATGAACAAAACACTGAAGAACCAAAAGAAGTAGAGGAGAAGAATGGAGCGTAAGTGGTCGATGAACCGACCAGAGGGGGGAGTGTAAAGGAGGTCCCAGATATGACCTGTACCCCTGCCCCTCATTTCGAGCCACCAAGAGGGTACTCACCAAGGTACGTGACGTATGAGGCGCAAATGAACCAACAGAGAGCCGCACTGGGACTCTGCCCAGTGTACATAAGAAGATCCGTACCGGTCAAAGCAACCATAACTCGACAGCCCTGGGCAGCACGGTACCCTATCAGACAGCCATACCAGCCGCTGATACGAAATGAGGAATACCTACACACGGTCCACGAAGAGACCCCAAAAAACCGTAATGGAAAGCCAGTGGAAATGACACAAGGACCTGAGCAGACTCATGAATGAGCAAAAGTGGCTATTGAAGACAAGCACGCCAGTGCAAGTAGCTGTGAAAATAAATATAATAAGATGCAGAGAAGAGACAATGTTAAACTTAAGGAAATGGTGCTGCGAGACAAGATGGAAGCAACCGCCCTGTTAAACGTGTGTAAATAGGCTTGAAACGCAAGATGCTAAGAAATCGATACTGCTTGCAATGCTTAGTAGAAAATAGAGCGGCAAGCGCCAACAATATGTCTACCTCAAGAAAGCACATTATACAAGTGGGACTCCATTTTGTACAAGCAGAAATGTACCCAGAGGGCCAGAGGCCTGACAAACCAAGTTTCGAAACCCTGCCAAAGGCAAGAGAAGGAGCAGAATCGAAACTCAACAAAAAGCGGATCGTGCCTAGGAAATCGAGGTCAACCAGAGAAGGGGAGGAGAGCATGAGCTCACAAGACTCCAACTGCAGAGCATACCAACTTGCCCGTGAAGGTCAAGATAAGAGAGGCCCAGGCAGATGGCAGACCAGAAGCAGAATTAAATACAATAAAAGCTGGAAGCAGATTCACGGTGAACCAACACATGACCAGCCAGGCACGAAGAAGTACCACCGCCTGATGTCATCCAGAACCTGAGTATTACATAACTTTTCCTGATAAGAGGCTACAGTTCCGGGGCCATACCCAGCCAAATAATTGACACATAGCCCTAAAACAGTGATTGATGGAGAAGAGGAAGGGTGAATCTTGGGGCACTAGGCACCTGGGTGTCTATTCTGCATGCTGCTAATTAAAGTGGAGATTTATGTTTAGGGGTGTAACTTGCCCAATCACAATGGACCATGTAATCTAGGGTCCTATAGACACTGTAACCAATGAGACGTCGTACTTGAAGTGACGTCAATCACGTGTGATGTAGAGGGATGGGCGTAGACGCCCACCCGATAAGAGTTATCCAATCCACATGCTTTTTTCTAAATACAGATATAGCACCTATACTTAAGTTACCTTTCCTAACCAATTATATTGCATGATGATTTTTTATAGAAAGTAGACGTCAGTGATGATGATTTTAGCCTATAAGAATTGCTGTTCTACCAAGGTTCGTGGAAGTCGGAGCGAGACCGGTGATCGCACCACAGCTGATTCCCAATTGTTTCCCTGTTTGATGTATGTATCATTAAACGGGCTTCCCTTTGCCAAACTTCTGAATCCTTGTTATTGAGTTGTGTCGGAGTAAGTGAATCCTGCACCCCCAATCCTCACATGGTGCAGCTATCTTGTCTTACAAGTTCTAGAGGGTGAGTGCTGACCAATGGGCCCGTCAGTGATTTCCTCTCCTGGAGAACAGTGGTATTACATTTATCCAATGAACTACAAACTACAGATGTCATCACTACATATTTTATTGGAGAGGTGCAGTACCACTGACAACATACAGATGTCCTCATAAGAAATCACATTGAGATTTCTTATGAGGGCATCTGTATGTTGTCAGTCGAACTGCTCCTCTCCAATAACCAGAGAAACATGAAATAGAAATGGAAACAGGTTGTGAACAGGATGAAACATTTGTCAGTGGTACTGCATTTCTCCAATGAATGAAAACTTACAGATGTTCTCACAACTTTTTTATTGGAGAGGTGCAGTATCACTGACAACATGCAGATGCCTCTTAAGAAATCACATTGAGATTGGAGAAGTGCAGTACCACTTAAGTGCTACAATTTCTTGTGAGGACATCTGTATGTTGTCAGTGGTACTGCACCTCTACAAAATATAATCACTTGTATGGTAACAGTGTCCTGAAAGGGAAACCTGCATGTATTCCAAAGGGGCCACGAAAGTAGCCCAAATATAACCCAACTTCCTCTGGCAACTCACCTATTTAAGAAACTTTAGTGTATCCAAAACGCGGCTGCCAGATTCCTGCTCAAACTACCACAAAGAGAAAAAATTAGACCAGCACTGAAAGTACTACACTGGCTACCAATAAAACAGTGATAGAGGTTCAAAACAATGGGCATAATGCACAGAGCAATCCACGGCCAAGGAGCAGAGTTCCTAAGGAAGATAATAACCGTCTACCATCCAGCAAGACCATTCAGATCAAGCTACGACATTCGCCTAGAACCAAAACCATACAATAAAAGAAAATTCAGAGGAGCATCTTTCTCACACCTGGCTCCTAAAACATGGAATTCCCTACCAAAAAGCATACACAATAGAAGGGATCAACTGGAATTCAGAAAACAAATAAAAACGTGTCTCTTCACCCCAGCAGCAGAAGGGAACGAGCAGAAATCATAAATTCTGGCAGAAACAGGAAGCCCTGGGAGGGACCTACAATCCATTGCCTTACCATCCCCAACTGGTGGGCATAGGGAGGACATTTTGGACCTCTCATGCACACACCGCCAGGTTTACAGAGGAATAGGTAGGCAGGGAACCCCCATTAGACGTCAAGGGAGAGACTAATAACCTTCCTACCCTAACCAGCTCTAACCCTAGAGTGGGGGAACACACCCCCACGACCCATGTCCACATACCGCTAGACATCTACAGAAGATAATTACCACATAGCAACATACCTGCCGACTAGGATGCCACACAATATCAGAGTACACAGGAAAGTCATAGATGCTGACCACAGAAACCAAAGCAAAGTGGTAAGAAACCCCCCCTGCTGACCCAGTACTAAAATGTAATTTTTCCACAAACTCTTCTCCTACAGAAACTCAGACAACCACATCTCTGCACAGCAAACCACACGTACTTCACCACACTGTAACTACAAACAACACATACCCATGCACAGCAGCACATGGGAATTGCTCAAACTCGAAAAACGCACCGAAGCTCCGCGAACGGTGCAAACCGACCTGAAGCTGACAACATAACATCATATCTCACTCTCCTATTCCCATGGCACCCTACTAACCGCTCCCACAGCCTCCCTGTTTCCCACCGTCCTTTTTCAGATCCGCCAGAGCGGCAGGTGACCACTCCGGTGGTGATAGTGCACGGTACAATTAACCTTTAACATTAACATTAACAGTCACATGGCATGGTACAGAACTCCCGATTGGGAGAAAATGAGTTAAACCACTATTGAATTACATCAGCGTAATGGAACAAGAAATAACATTTAGTGAGTCAGCTGATTATGCCACAGTATTTCAACTTGTTATGCCAACCACTAAGACAGCTTACTGGCACCCCTTTACTGTGTAGCAATAGTGTTGGCGATAGTTTGGTGGATGCGCCACCAAAATGCATCAAACCAAAAAGTATGGAATGCCTCCAAATATGAGCATGACACAGAGCAGCTGATTATCGCCATGCACTGATCTTAATATACATTTTAATTGTGCTGAAAACCAAGTACATTTTTTTGAAAAAAGGTTTCAATTACATTTTTAAATAAAAAGAACAAATGCTTATCACCGTAAATATGCATATTTTGTAGGACATTAACTGCCTTATAACAATAAATATAAGGAAAAAGAAGTCACCCCATATCCTTATACCATCCCAGAGAAAAAGCTCTGCCAAATCCCATCTTCTCCCCTCCGATTTTCTCCTGCGTCTTTCCCTTTGCGCTCCCACAGCCTCTTCACACTGGCCCGGTGCCTCCCAATGAAACACATCTACACACCTTATGCATGGAGAGAAAGAGACCCTGCTTTGCTGTGTTCCAGTGTCACATCTACTCCCTCCCAAAATCACGTTTTCCCCTCACACAGAGGAACCCGCTGCCTCTTGACTCTCACTTGCTACCTCCCAGAGAAGCCGTCTGCATCATCCTATGACTCACCTTCTCCTGCTTTTGTTTTCCGGTGTGGCTACCATCTTGGCCTGCGCCTCCTGGTGGTCTCTGACCCTAGTTCATTTTGATGGGATGACCTTAGAAATGCTTGAGGGCTGACTGAATGTCAGCTTATGCTAACCCAGCTATCGGGTAAGGCGTCAGAGCCTTTCCATCTTTTCATTTCCAGTAACTTCCCCCATCTTGACAGATAGCAGTCTTATGAGAAGGCAATGGGCCTCATTACGACCCTGGCGGAGGACCATGGTGCAATTTGCACCATGGTCCATAGCGCTAAGCTGCCAACTCCGCCATGGTGGTTGGCGGACTTACCGCCCCATGCCGACCTTGGCGGAGCGGTAAGTCCCCAATCCCCATTTACCCTTCCCCATTCCCATTTTTGCCCCATAGGGTATAATGGGAGTGGGGAAGGCGTTAATTACGCCACCGTAAATTACGGTGGCGTAATTAACAACAAGTCCCGTAGCGCCATGGATTTTTCCGCCTGCAAAAAGCAGGCGTAAAAATCACCATGGCGCTACGGAAACTCGTAGTCAGGCGGAGAGGTACGCCATGCACTACGCCGGCGTAAAACCCTCTCCGCCAGGGTCGTAATGAGGCCCAATATGTTTTAATTCGTGACTTTACATGTGTGTTTTGCAGCATGCACATTACAAGCAGAGTTTGATGCAACCCTTTAAGGAGTCACCTCCCGTGGGCCCCTGTGGGAACTTTTTTCGCTGGTTTGTCTACATTAGCCCCTTGCTGACAAAGACGGATAAATAGTTTCTCGGTGGACGGCTTAGAGTTTCAACTCCCTGCTGGCTGTCCATCTCCTGATAATGGGTGACTATTAACACCGTGGCTGTATATCTCTATCTCCATTTTAAAGTATGCACCACATGGGTGCCTCGGACTGTTCTACACTCTAAATATGGGTGGGGGGCTCCAACCATCATATTTGAAATGGGACCCCCACTAATATTAGTTGTAAACAATTATTTTCTGTTCACAATGCTATGAAGCCCCTCAGTGCTTAGACTAAAATAAACCACTACAAGAGTCATATTTACAACTACTCATGACTCAATGGGGGTCATTACGACCCTGGCGCTAAGGGGTTAACGGCGCCGTAAAAGGCTGCGGCGCCGTTAACCCCTAAGCGCCTAATTACGAGGTCCCTTTGCGGCTCCCGACATTAACGGCTGGTCTGGACCAGCCGTTAAAGTAGGGACCCGCAAAGGGACCTTGAAAGTAATTACGGTACCGCAATTTGTGGTACCGTAATTACCGCCTTCCCCATTCCCATTGAGCCCTATGGGGCAAAAATGGGAATGGGGAAGGGCCAATGGGGAATTACCGCCCGCCAACCTTAGAATGGGGTGGTAATTTCCCATTGGTTACCGCCGGTGTTGTAATGAGGTCCAATGTATGATATTCTCATTAATCTGTAATGATAACTGTTTTACTTCTTTGTAATAGGGATAAACGTGATGTGTCGATTTCATGGCATTGTAAATGGTACCTCAGTGCATAGATAATACTTCGACTGAGATCATTAAGTTCAGCTAAATTTGTTGGATCTTTGGAAGATTATGACTAAAGTACTACCAAGCTGTGGGAGTAAAGGGATGAGTACTAGCTCAACTACCTTCTCAGCCCAACACTACTAGTAAAACAGCAGTGATCTCAATCATACATGTGAAACAGGCAGAGCTCGACTGGTATACCTCTGCCGCCTCTTTTGGTAACGCAAGCGGAGGGCAAGCTATATCTTTAGGAGGGGTATGAGCCGATAACCCAAACAGTGTCAGTACCAGAATAAAAACATGTCCAATCAAGGTGTTATCAAAATAGGCACTTTAACAAAGCAATAAAAGGCAATCACCTAACTAAAAACACTACAGACCCACTCCTGTAAGAGAAACACAGAGAATGCCGACCTTTGATAAGAAAGAGCACTTTGGGTTGAAAAGCAGGGGTGATCAGGCCAGAAGACTTCACCAGCAACGTCAATGTTCACTGATATGCTCAATAAGGGAAAAAAAGGAGAGGACTGAAAAGTCACTAAGGTCCCTTAAAGTAGACAAGACGGACTGTGCATCCTCAAAACACCTTCCGTTATTGTCTTGGATGCTCGCCTGAATCAAGCCAGACTTCTTTGTGCTTTTATCATGATTGAGCCAATGGTGAGACATTAGAGTCGTGCATCAAGTCAGTTCGATGTGCGGGCTTTCTCTGAGTCGAGTATATTCTAGACAGGAGATGTAGCGGCTTCCAACTGTAATTAACATTGTATCAAATCTTGATGGCCTAAAATAAACTGACAGAAAGCCTCTCCAAAGGAACAAGAGAGAGGCATTGCCCAAAGGAGTTTGCTTTTTGCGCATTTCTTTTGCTGTTGTGTTTAAAGAGAATGTCATGAAAAAGTTGAAATAAACGTGCACCCACCTTAGAACATTTGATTTTTAATAGAACAACAGAACTGCAACAATTTCAAAGTTTCTTTTCAATACAGTTTATTGTAAATACCAAAGCACAAGGGCAAACATTTTGGAGTCCCATCACTTCTAAAAGAGAGGATTATGCAACATTCCAAGAAATATCAGGCCACAAAATGCAAGTAAATCAGTGCAGTGTTATATTTTGGCCGAAGCATTTGGAATATGTCATCAACATTCAAACCCAGCCCGGGTCCTAAAACACCAACTCTTGCAACTCTGAAGCTTAAAAATAACTGGATTTCTTAACATGTCCTTTAATTTGGATATCATGTGTAGAGAAAATATATTTGCAATCAAAATGATATTCGTATTCAATTACCATCTTTACTATTTGTTTGGAAGTACAAAATGAAGTACATTTTAAAGCCTACTGCAGACATGCGCGATAACCTGGGATTTAGCATTTCCAGTGCTAAGTACAGAAAATATAAATTAAACATGTGTAGGATAGAAAACTGTATATCATTTCAATGATGCATTTGCAGGTGTTCATTTTCAAAGATATAGGGTGAGAGGTAGAGTCATACAGGAATTAACAATTAAAGTTCTCATTTATGCGGCTATACCTGTAATTCCTCTGGAAACACACTCCATGTAGAACTTCAAAGTTAGCATAGCCCAGACATATTTTCGTTCTTAAGGGGCATTTGAAGCTGTTAAAAAGGGGGATTTTAACCCCTTTGAAGATTCACATCCAGATTCACACCCCTAACCCAGCACAGGATTCACAATTACAAAACATGAAGAGTACATAGAAAGGCCTTGGTGGTCTGTTCAAGCCATTTCTCAAGAAATACAAATACATCCACTGCCAGATGTCACAAATGGATTTGGGCTCACAGCTTCAAAGGGCGTGTCATTAATTGAGTCCAGGGCCCTCATAAAAACTCCATTAGCCCAGATTTAGGGAAAGGTTATTGAATTGTATACACATCAAAAATACCTTCTTTTACACACATTGATAGCATGAGAAAAGGAGCATGTAAGGGATGCACTGCCATTGCCACCTGAGGTAAAGAATAGCAACTACATTCTACCAATATGAACAGAAAGTAACATGAGGAACATTTTAAATCAGATTTTAACCAATAATCTCTGCAACAATGCAGGTTCAGTTCCACATGAAACAAAGTGTGTTGCAGCATGGCGGCTCCTGAGTGAGCTCCGATAGTAATCCTTACATCATGCAAACATCCTGCCGCTCCTGTGAGAGCATAAAGCTAGAAACTTGAGGCACTCACAAAGAACAGCATGTGAGAGGCAGAAAAAAGTGCTCATGCCTGCCGGGGGAGCTGGGCACACCTGTGACACCAACGGATGGAGACCGTGATCTCTATGTAGGGGTTTATAGTGAAAATGCCGAATGTAAAAAATTCGAATGACAAAATCTCGAAAAAAAATCTTGAAAAAAAAAGTCGAATTTTTTTAATGACGTTTTTCATTCGAAATGTGGGGGTTCCCCGCCCAACCATCTTTTTTTCCCATTTTTTTTTATTCCCGGACCCCAAAATAAATATATAAATTTTAAAAAAAGGAATTCGACTTTTTTTTTAGATTTATTTTTTGACATTATTGTTATTCGACTTTTTTTTTGAGATTTTGACTGGCCACCCTATGTAGGATCGAGGCAGACCCTCTGAGGAGGCCCTCACGGACCCCAGGCAGGGAAGCAGGGCTAGCATGTCAGCCAGGTCAACAGAGACCAGTGGGTCATGGCTCTGCAAGGTCTGGGCCTCTACAGGCGCCCATAACACATTGGACAGCTCGCTGGGCAACATGTTACCCGCACAGCAGAGAGGTGCTCTAGTGAGTGGGTTATAACCATGGAAGCAACTGGCCACTAGAGGCAGTCATCACATATCGGACAGCCCATTAGGGCAGCCCTAGTCTATCTACACAGCCGAGGGGAGCGGGCCAGCCGTAGCTCTGGAAGTGACAGGCCATCACGGGTGGCCACAGTATATTGGTCAGATTATTGGGTCAGCAGCCATGGCGGGCTTGGTGGGACCTGTGTCGTCCTTCAGGACCAGGTGCAGTTAGGTATACAGAGGACAGACCACAATGCAGCTCCAGGTGGCAAGTGGCTGAGGAGACTGTCAGAAGACAGGGAGGACCACCCGGGGGTCAGGGGACCGGAGTTGAGCAACAGAAAGACTGCAAGAGTCCCTGGTGGAGCCGAGGCAAAGGGCACTCAGTGGAGCCTCAATACATCTGATGGAAGCCGGGGATGCAGAGGTAAGTAAAGGTATCTCGAAGGGGAGCTCTGGTTGCCCGGCTGGGCACCGGGGCATCAGGATGGTGAAGGGGGATATAAACCAGCGCACACTGGCTTTTGATGGGCAACAGACTGGGAAGAAAGCCAAGACACTGGAGGACCATTCTGCCCTTTTCGGAGGGTCCAGAGGTACGGATGGGGCAGCAGGAGGTGCAGACCTGGACATGAGGGAAATCCTACTGCACCTTAAGGAAGGTATAGGAAAACTGGACACCCTCAACACTAAGGTGGACCTGATACAGCTACGGCTTGATAAGCATGGGCGTGGCTCAGTGAAGTGGAGAATCGAATTTCAGGCCTTGAAGACACAGCAGCAACAATCCTGTCAAGGCGGACGGCCCTAAAAACAGCTGTTAAGGTTATTACGGCTAGGAATGAGGATCTAGAGGGCCGAGCGAGACATGATAATATACACTTGGTGGGGGTCTGGGAACAGCAGGCGACGGGCAGCAGTGATGACTTTGTGGAAAGGCTGTGTGTCACTTTTCAGGAAGGAAGAGCTCTCACCAATGTTCATTGTGGAATGGGCCCACAGAATCCAAGAAGAGCGCCCTGTGCCAGGGGCCACTCCCTGTGCCATAATTCCAAAACTCCTCCATTACAGGGACCCGGATGCAACCCTCGGGCTGTCCAGAGAGTAAGGGGATCTCCCCTACGATGGATACAGATTTCCCCGGATTTCCCAGCTTCAGTGCCAGCAGCGAGGCCCCCCGATTGGGGGAAGAGGGGTGGGACGAGGGGCAGAGGGGTGGGACGAGGGGTGTCCGGACAAGTTGGGGTGGTTGTTTGGCAGGGTGGGGCGGGGGGAGAGAGTGGGGTGGTAAAGTGTTGGGGGTTCATGTTGTGTTTGGGGTGCCCACCTACTTGCAACTACCGGTAGGACATCACGGTATGGATTGGAGGGTCAGTATAGGGTAGGCTGCCCCTGGAGGCAGGGACCAAAACTACAATACACTGAATGGCTCCAAGCTGTGGTGGGTGGGAGGTAGATAGAGGAAAGAGCTTTAAGGGGACCACCTGGAACATTCAAGGAGGCCATCGGTTAGGAAGGTCCTCCTATATATGAGGCACCACGACATAAAGGAGGCATTTCTTCAAGAGACACCCTTGACGGCTTTGTGGGAAGAGTAGGTGGGCGGTGCAATGGGGGTGCCATAGATATTTTTCATCGTTCTCCTCTTATGCAAGGGGGTGGCTGTACTGATTCATAGCTCACTTACGTCTCGCCTATCAGAAGTGGCTAAAGACTCTCAGGGCAGAGCGCTACTGCTTACGGGATATGTGGAGGGGCTGATGGTTTCTCTTTTAATAAACAAGTATGCTACCAACACAGATGACCCAGGCTTCTTTGAGTGGGAGGCGTCCCGCCTATCTCAGACGGCGGACTCTCTGATCCTCTGGGGGGAGCCTTCAACACTGCGCTAGAGGAGAGTCTGGACAGGTCAAAGGGTAGAGCTCACTGCCACCTTCAGACCGTATCCATTCTGGACTTCTTTGACATTCTTGACTACAGGGTCATTTGTTTTAACTCTTCCATAGCTGGGGGGGCATGGAAGGAGCAGTGTCATAGGGTTGTACTGGGGTGAATATGCTTACAATTGACATGTGATGGGAACAGCCGGACATGTGAGGTTGTATCGGACTTTACCCAGCATAAACCGGCAGTACTCGGACGATCGAGGCGGCAGCTGGCTTAGCATTGGGGCTTCTGAGGCTTTAACTTCATATGATGACTAAAGACAAAGTATGAGGATTTGCCTGATATAAAATGACACCATTTGGGTACACGAGCCAGCAATTATCATACACTGAAGTGTTGCCATATTATGAATAGGCCTGCTTTTTGTGTTTAATAAGATGAATAAGTAGAGCTGTACTCAATGCCAAAAAAGGGCTGTCCAGAGATAGTAATGAGAAAAGGAAACCGATGGGTGGGAGGTAAAAAAGAATAGATTTATTTCGATCTTTTCAGTAACATAATATAATATTCATTAAGCTTATAGTAGAGAACGACACATTAGATGCTGTATACAGAATCAAACCGTTTTCTTCACAAGGTTACCATCTCTGAGCCAACGCATTCCTGAACACATCCCAGAAAAGTCAAAAAAGGAAATCGCAGCTCATTCTTATCGTATCTTGTATTTCTCCTTCATCAGCCTTCTAGGTACTTTCCTCTCCCTATTCTAACACTCTGTTCGCCAAGAGTTGTGTACTCCCTTGTTGTGTCCCAGAGGCTCAACACCTTCTCACTTATCAAAGGAAAAACCTAACTGCCCCCCTGCCCCCTCCCGGCATGAGGGTCGCCTGCATGCTGAGCCTTTTTGGACCATATTAATACTGGGGAAAGTAAAAACGATAGGTCATACAATTGAAACCATGGAGCCAGAACAGGCCTCTGAAGTGGTCGAAGTGCTGGCAGTACATTTTGCAGAGATGTGGACTTGCATGTCTGGCCGCGCTGCCAAATGCTAGAGTCCACAGGGCACAAATGAATTCCCGCAGAGGAGACCACAACAGGAATAAGATAAGGTGTTGAGTCCCAAGGTGGCCAGCCTTGTTGCAATGGGGACATGTGGAGGACCCAGTCCTTCATTCAGCGGCTCCATGTGCCAGACCTTCTCTACGTCAGCCTCCACGCAGACGCAGGTTCATGTAGATGGTCCCCCCAGGGGCAATGTTGTACTCTCCAAGCTTCTGGCGATCCTCCAGCTGCTTTGAGTCGTAGCTGAGCCAGAACTGAGATACCTGGACTTTTTCCTTCTCATAAATCCTCCCCTTGAACTCACTCACAAGTTCCGATGGTTTGATGGTGTACGGGGACTTACGGCCCTTGTCTGTCATGAGAAACACCTCGAAGGAGGCATCTTCCTTCACAACCAGCAGCAAAGTGTCCCCCGGTGAGAGATTATACTCGGACAGCCGCGCTGAATCCTGCAGCTCCACATATCCATTTTTTTGTGACCCCAGTTTCTGCTGGTGTGCGGGCACCCCAGTCTTTCTGGCCACCTCTGCTTTTAGAGTAGAGACGGCCATGGAGGGATTGGCATCCAGGGTGTAGACAGCCCCTGTCAGGAACTTCACGTTCAACTGCATCACCTGGGGAAGTAAAGAGGGAAAGGGTGTCAACAAGGCACACAAATTACCTGTCATCTGTTACAAGAATTACTCACACCTTCTATCCTCAGCAGCCCAAAGACTTATGTTGAGATCTACCTCCAAGAGGGCTGCAACAGTGGCATGTGTGTGCCCTGCAGGCAAGCAGAACATCTGCACACACAGCCTTATCCACACCTGCCTATGGAGTGTTTTAGGAGGTGCCTCCCCATCCCTAACCAGCAACCACACCCCTACCCCACTCCTCTGCTAGTCTATACAGGACAGGGGTCTGTCATTTCTGGCTCTTCAGATGTTTTGTACTACAATTCCCACCAACCTAACCAGCATAGTCAATAGCCAGATATCATGGGAATTGTAGTCCGAACCATCTGGAGATCCAAAGGTTGCAGATCCTTGCTTTAGGAGATCATCTACATCTACTCACCTACCCATACAGTTGTTATAATGATTCAATTGACTTCCAATCTGGGCATGCTTCCTTCATATCAGTCGCTCTCCACCGATCCACAGAGCAAGCACCCTAATCCCTGTTAGCCACCTGTTAAGGCATCCCTTGGCCTTACATATTTGCTTACCAGCATTTTGTGTTTGTTTATTTATATATTGTTTTCAAGCATGTTGATGGTTAGGACCACCCTTTCCCTGTCTTTCTTCACTTGTCAATGAGCCAACTCACTCCCTGCGCTCAGCCGTTAAAGTTCTTCCTGTTTCCCCTCCCCCGCCCTGTTCTCCATCTCTCCACTGCTCATTCTCCTTATTTGCTTCCTTTTGAGAGACCCTCTATCTAAAGAACTCTGCTCCCTTCCTAAAGGGCACTTATTTCCTTCTCATCTAAGGACACACTCCCTTGCATTGCCCAATTATTGCCTCTTCCCTACGTCACCCTAAAATGTATTCCTTTCTGCGTACTGCTGTTTCCTGATTCTATATTACCACGTTTATATCAAGTACTTTGGCACATAGTGCTGCATTACCACAATGAATACATACATTAATTTAACAATCAGGAAATGGCCTCAAATGTAAGGGCTCTTTAAACAACACATAAAGACTTAGAAGCTAATTCACAAACCTTTCCACGGGCATATGTGTGACATTCAGAAAACGAAGTAGCATACACTGCTTAAATTACACCTGATTTCCTGAAGGCGAAGCCCCAGTGCATAAGTGTAACTAACACATGGAAATCATTGCCTTTCTGAATCACCCCTTAAAGCGTAATCTCTGTGCAAGAGGGAGCCAATGAAGAGTCTTAGTGGGAGACATAGGCTCCCTTCTTCTTACACTCCCTGGAGATGGGTCACCACATTTTGGACTTGTTGGCCGCTTTTAAGAGTACAGAGTGATGACCCTGGTATAGGCCAGGATATGCATCCTCCGGGTCTGCAGTTGTTTTGGACTACGACTCCAATGATCCCTCATCGTTGCCAGTGGTAGCTAGGGCTGATGGGAGTCGTAGTCTCAAACATCTACAAAGCTAAAGGTTGCAGATCCCCGGTATTGGTTATCAACGTGATCTACCCTAAAATAAAAAACTGCTTCGACCGCATCTACCTGGCATGAGAGGCAGGGATCGGGAAAATACTCTGTAGGGTTCAGCAGTGATAAAAACTTAAATTTACTTTTGAATTTGATTAATTTGGCTGGACTAAAAGAGGGAGAATCATCAAATATAAAACCAAGGTCTCAAATAGAAGTGGCGTGGGGTGTACACTCATTGTCGAAGGATGGGCCGGATCCATGTTGGGTTTTCAGGATACCCCTCATTAATATTCATGTGATATATTTGCATACAATGGCCCTAAATGTATGCACATTTTTCCTAATGAATATTAATGAGGGATATCCTGTAAACCCACCAGGATTCCAGTCCTCGGGGCCCGGATTTGGACAACCCTGGCTAAAGCCTAGGATGATCGTCAAGATGAGAAAACTCCGTTTTTGCAGTGGCTTAGAAAGATCCCCCCACACAAAGGAACTCATCCCTTCTTTAAACGTTGTGGCATTATTTGGACCCTTCGCTGAATCTAGCAAGATCCACAAGAGGAGAAAGTACCATTTATATCGTCTGTCAAACCAGGCCACTCAGCAGTAAAGTCATCGAGGCAGGGCTCAGTAACCCGGACGGTGAGTGGAGCAGAGTAATGCCATGACCTCACTGTCACTTACATAACTCACTATGAAAGAAGCTGCCTCAGATTGCTAGACATGCCTCTTCGCTGGGTGGGGGGAGGCACGACAGGATTCCAAAGGTGTTGTTTCCTTGTGAAGCACTTTCATTTTGTATTTCTTTCCGTGAGTATCCTTTTCTTTAAATGTCTAAGTAGCCTTCAAGGGTAAGTGGGCAAGGCTTGGGAGCCAGTGGTATATTTAAGGCAAAGGCACTATGGGCAAGATTGACCGAGGGCACTGGGTAGGCAGAGGTTAGGATGGGAGGAGTTAATGGCTGTCACAAGGGGGACATTGATGAACTTTAGGGACTAATGTTCCATGTATTTCAAATTCCCTCTGTACACCTATACTGTCTAATCACCCAACAAGTATAGCTTATTAAACCCTTGTAGAATTCTAAGGATAAAAAGTGCCAGAGTAATGGTCACTGCCATTTACCTGTTAACCTCACTAAGCACATACCATTGCAAATGGTTTGCTGCTCAGACTGTTAAGGTAAGACCTCAGTGGGAGGCCCTGTGCAGCCCAGGCTCTTTGCCTTTAATGTGAGAGAGTCAAACATTGGTAGCCATTGGACTGGGCTGTAGGGTTAGGTGTGAAGGGCTATTGGTGAACGGTTAGTTGTGAAGGGCTGGAGGAGAAGTGTTAGGAGTGAAGAGTTGAGGTTTAGGGATGAAGTATTAGGAGTCACATGTTGTGGGTGAAAGAATATAGTAGGGTGTTAAGGGTGAAAGCTCAGGGGCAATGTATTGGGGTGAAGGATTAGAGGTTAAGGGTCTGGGTGAAGGGTTATAGGTTGGGATGGAGGGTCAGGGGTCAGAAGCCAGGGCCAATGTTGAGGGGGGAAGGGTTCTGGTGACTTGGCTAGGAGCCAAGTGGTTAGGGGTGAAGGGATAGGAATGAGGGGTTATTACGGAAAAATAATTGGTAGTGAAGGTTTTGGGGTGAACTGTTGGGGTTTGAAAGCTATTAGTGAATGTCTAGGGGTAAAAGGCAAGGTGTGAAGGGAAAGGTGTATAGGGTAACAGGTGATTGGTTAGGAGTGAACAGAGAAGGGTTAGGGATAAGAGGTTGGGGTAACGGGTGAAGGATGTGGAGCCGTGAATATGGGGTAAATGGCGAAGGGTTAGGGGCAAGAGACTAGGAGTGAGGGTTTAAAGATGGCAGGTTGTAAGGCTGGAGAAAATGTTAGCAGTGAAGGGTTAGAGATAAAGGGTTGGGATAGAAAACTTGGGTTGACCTGCTGGTGAACATTTAGGTGTGAAGTTCTTGGTAAGCAGGAAGGTGGTTAGTGGTGATGGTAGCATTGAAATGTTAGAAGAAAGGGATGACAAGATGGAATAAAAAGTGAAAGGTAGCAGTAAAAGGAAAAATATAAGCAGACCATTCACTTGTAACGATTTTGCGCTCACAAACAAATGCGTTTCTAAACGTGTAATTTTGAAATGTGCTGTGAACATTTTGAAATGCAGCTAAACGGGCACAAAATATAGCATTTTACCCATCTGGCCCTTATAATGAGTCACCATCAGAAGAGAGATAATGGAGACGCCTAAGCATGCGCTGACTGAATGCAATGGACTGGGGACCACTTACATGGGCCATCTTGGACCCTTTGTTCATAACATGGACTCCATTAAGAGCCAGCCTTCTGATGTTATTGCCTCCAATCTGAAAGGACTGCCGTGCACCTTGCACGCTATAGAATATGGCTGATTGTGCCCAAAAGCTGTAATAGTTAAAGAAACAATTAATTGAGTTTAGTGAATTCTGAATGTTTTGTATTAATTGTTTATTTTATTATATTGTCATTGCATTGTAACTGTATGGTATTTTGTATGTTTTAACTTATTTATTGTCATCTGACTTTTAATATGTGTAAAGTTATTTGAACTATGTCACATTCAATAAATAAATAAATAAATAGTCTAATAAACGAGTCCGTGCCAGTTGCTGACCTGCAGCGTCCACAGCACCAGTGGCCGGAACCTCACTAATCCGAAGGAACTCCCTTTCTGATTCCCAGTAATGACTTTAGACATGGAATTCTCTACAGTATAAAATATTTAAGAGAAGCAAACATTCTGGGAAAAGTACATATTTGTGCAGCAATCTTTCTAGTTTTATTTTGCCCATTAAATGTGTAAATCAATGGCACTATATATATCCTGGGGGGTCTGATTACGGGTAAAGTGTCAGGGTTAAGTGGAAAGTGGGATGAATTTAGGACGATGGGGTAGAGAGGCAAGCAGTTGTGGCTGAAGGGTTGTGAGTGAAGGGTGAGGTGAAAGGAGTTAAGGGTGAAAGATACCGAAACTAATAAACAGGACAGATCTCGAGGGAGAAAGCCCCACGGTAAATCCACTTGGGAAAAAGAGTTGAGTAATGCAAACTGCAGCACCTCAAGGAACATGCACTAGAGAGGAAAGGCACGGAGGGGAAAGGCGTTATGAGGAAATACACTCCCCGAATTAACAAAGATTCCAAGCAGAGCGCTGTGCGATGTGACAGGTGGCACAGTCTTGGCCCATCATTGGCGTTAAGGCAGATTACGGATGGGAAACAGAAAATGAAAGTGGTGGAATAAATGTAAGTACAGTTTGGCGATTGTCAAAAGGAGGGCAAAGTAAGGGTAAATGGTTCTAGTGTGGGCAGGAACACCTGAAAAGGAACAGAGGAAAGGGATGAAATAATGCCCAAGGGAAGGACAGAAAGAGCCAAGTGCAGGGAAAACAGAAGAAGGCTGGGAGAGACCTGCAGGGAAACAGGAGGAGCCAGTGTGACAAATCAACTTCCGGGGCACCAGCAGTCCAGGGATGAATATTGGTTTCTAAACCATCAATCAGACCCACACCTCTAGTACACCCAAAGGGATCCAAACAGATTGGAAACGCAACCACATTATAAACCTCCTTGTCCAATTTTGGTAACGTGGACGGAACGGCAGGTCTATCTCTGCTAGTTCGAGGATTGTTGGTTAGTTGCAAGATAGTGAAATTACAATTATTACCCATCGATAAAAGGGACTGTCTAGTCAAGGTTGTATACAAATATTTACTTTATTATTATCACAACAGACAGTCCTAGCACACTACAAAATACAACCCACCCTGTAAAGAAATGCAGAGGACAGACAGTTTTAAGAAGGAAAGGGGATGCATTCTGGATACTGACAGGAGGGCAGTCGGTAAAGTATTGAATCGCAGTAGTTCAAAGATACTTGGCTTCAGCAAAAAGGACTGGAGATGGGACAGGGAAAAGAATGTCAGTGACGATTTCTCTGGAGGATGTACTCACATAGGTGTCTGCAATTGGGAGACCAGGGATTGCAGGAAGGATGACGTTTTTATGCTTTTATCATCCAGATTTTGTGAGAGAGGGTGGGTAGGTGCTAGTGTAGCAGTTGGAGTGGATTGGAGAGCTGGAAAATGCCCTCTCAGAGCAAGAGGAAGAAGTGAGAGGCAGAGAGATAAAGAAGGGGCGGGGGTGCAGCAATGCACAATTCTAACCTTAAGTCACAGGCGGCCAAGTGGATGTTAAGAGTAACAGCCACAACACAATGCAAGATGTGACTGTTAGGCAGAATCACATGCAGTACCCTTTTGGAACACTACACATAATTAATACTACAGGTCTACAAGCCTTTGCCAATGTTCTTAGAAGTAGTTTGCCAGAAGAAAAGTTATATGTCGGTTTAGGGGCGAACTAGCCTTCAAAGTTGGGAAATGTTCACAAACTTTCACCGCGGCAGAAAGGATTTCTTTACTGCACTTGCACAGTACCTTAGAATGAAGAAAAGCTGTAGCTGAGGCCGTTGTTCCTGGCAGTTCCTGCAGATCTCGCTGTTCCTGAGCTTCAGTCGTAGGGACAAGAAGGAGGACGTCGGTACGTTCCTGCACTGCCCAGGGAAGAGGCCACAAGCTTGGCAAAACGTTGGTTTAAGGTGTGAGTGCCTTAAAGTCCACAAACTGGTATCCTTCTCACTGGCTATCCGGTTTTCAACAGCACTCTGAAGAAAAATCGACCACTATAAGAGACGGTGTCCAGGTGGCTTGGGAGTTGGTTGTTCCCACCAGCTCAAGTGAAGAAGTCGTCCTTGAAGGGATTCTCTGTCGAGGGAGTTTCAGGTAATTTGGACCTGCAGCAGGGCTTCACCGGTGGACCAGGAGTTGCAGCAGTCGTCTTCCTTCAGCTCGTCTTCGGTTCTTTCGTTCCAGTGGTTGACTCTGCTTTCCAAGTCCCAGAGACCTGCTTTTAAACAGTCTTCTCCCATTCATTCCAGCTTAGCTGTCACTCACCCAGCAGGGTAGCTGTCCTTGCCGGACAGTCAGCCAGCCAATCACGCATGAGTGCATTCAGGTCTCCTAGGAGACTAAGCACAGGGAGTTTTGCGCACCTTCCTCAGATCCTGTCCACCCCAGACACTCAGGCGCCAGAGGAGGGTTTCAGTACTGAAGCCCGCCAAAGGCCAATGAACAAAGGGACCAAACCTGGTTTGGTATGCCGAGACAAACACTAGAAGGACCTTTCCTAAATGAAATGTGAAAAAAGTTGACCAGAGTTTGTTTTTACAAATAGGTTTTGGGTGCCATATTAGAAAACATGGCTAACCCGATTTTTAGCTACCGGTGTTCACGGTCGGGAAAAATCATGGTAGTTCGTTCTAAAACCACTGCCACCAGCCATTTCAAGAGGAAAGGGTAACATTTGACTGTTTCATGAGTGTTTGGACATAGGGGATGCTAGGCAACCCCTC
Organism: Ambystoma mexicanum; assembly: GCF_040938575.1. NCBI lineage: Eukaryota > Metazoa > Chordata > Amphibia > Caudata > Ambystomatidae > Ambystoma > Ambystoma mexicanum. The sequence goes on from NC_090932.1 coordinate 1,306,644,755, forward strand.
CAGTACTCTATAGGAAGATAGTGTGTGCTGGGTCTGTAAATTAAAAGACTGGTAAAGTCAATTTGACTTTACATGCTCTCCGAGACAGTAGTGTCATGATCTCTGCTTCCAAAAGGTCAGGGTTTTCCCAACTCCCTTGGAAGCAGATCCATAACCCAGGTTCCGAGTGCCAACCAGTCCCAATTGGGACCTTTTGGACCCAGTCCTGGCGCCAGTGGCACCAGGCTCATAAATATGCCCAGTCCCAGCGCTGGAAGCGCCGGGCTCATAATGCTTGGGTGGACTCACCTGCAGCAGACCATGCTGCTTACTTGCCTGCCAGTTGAGCCTCTGATCCTCTTCTGTTTGGAACTACTTTTCCTGTTGGGTGGGGCAGGAGCCACTCCCTAGATTCAGAACACTGGAACTCTTCTGGAAAGTAGGAACTCTTTTCTTACCTAGGCGTGGCTGTGGAAGGAGACACCTAAGCACTACAGGAGGCTATTTAAACCACACCCGATGGATGAATCTTGCTTTGCGTTATTCTGCATCCTCTGCAGCAGAACGCTCATCGTGTCTTCTGCATCTGATCCTGGGCCTAAGGACAAAGGCTTACCTACTCTTCGTGCGCTCCGGAGGTCTTCACACTGCATTCCGGCATCTGAAAGACAAAAGCTTACCAACTCTTTGCACGCTCCGGAGGCCTTCGGCGCTGCATCCCGCATCTGAAAGACAAAACAAGGTGCGTTTAAAGACATTGGGGAACTTTAATACTCACGTGCCATTACTCCTTTCCACATCTAACCCAGTGGGTATTCCGGCACCCTGCAGCCGCTCCGAACTTGTACCTGAAAAATAAAAAGACAGTTAGAGCGCATCGTGAAGCAGGCAACAAGCGCTTACTTACGTGCTTCCAGGCGCTTCTATTCATCACACGGGCTCCATCTTCAACTCACTTCAGCCCGTCATCCGCCATCGCCGGAACCCTGCAAAACAAGAGACATCATTACTAAAGACTTTAAAGACATTAGAATTACTCGAAACTTACCGTTCGTGCAGTAAACGACGGACAGCAGTCCTCTGAAGTCAAGAGGCCTGCTCCCCTTATCCAGTGAAGAAACTGGTTACAGCACCCTGCCCCGAGGCAGATGGAGAGCACAGCGTTCACTTACCTAAGGTGAGAGCGTTAACCTTTGGGGTTCTATAGGAGAAGAGAAAGGGAAGAGAGAGACATTCAATAACCCAGTTCCTTAATCCCATATTTTCTATCTGCAGACATCTTACCCTTCGAGTCAGACATACAGCGCACAGAGGTCCAGCCCAAAGAGCCAGCCGTGTGTTACACATCACCTTTGAAGATACGGTATACGCCCAGTCAAGACCGGCGCCTCTACGGGAATCAGGTGAGCGTTACAGAACGCAAAGCCTACCACAAAACTCCCGTCCAGGCGCTATGGAAACCTCGGATACCGACCAGCTAGCCCAGTTACTTGGGGAACTAAGGGCAGAAGTGCATGCAGCCCGTCAGGAAACGAACGCTCTAAGAAGGGAACTGATTATTTCCAAGGAGCGAACAGATGATCTCGCTAGACAATTGCTACAGTCACAAGCCGGACAGACCCCGTTACCCGCATCTGGGGGAAATCTTCCTTCTACATCCTCTATGAATCCAGTGCAGATCAACCTACCTGGGAATGTACCTCTGGCTCCGCCCGAACGATTTTCTGGTGACCCAAAGAGGTTTGCAGTATTTATCAATCAGTGCCGGTTGCATTTCTTATGCCGGCCAGCAGCCTTTCCAACTGATCAAGCTAAAGTAGCTTTCGTGCTTTCGTACCTTAGTGGCAATGCGGCAGACTGGTCGATCCCTCTAGTAAATCAAGATGATCTGGTCCTCCATGATTTTCAAGCTTTTCAGCTCAGTATGGAAAAACTGTTCGCAAGACATTCACAGGGGCAGGCCTTGGACAATGAGCTTCTTTCGTTGCGACAAGGTAATCAAGACCTTTTGGCTTATATTGCATCTTTCAACAGACTGATAGTGGAAACTCAATGGCCTGAGGACAAAAGGATTACGCTGTTTTATAGAGGTCTACGTGGAGAGCTCAAAGATGTGTTAGCCCAAGTAGTGAATCCCCCACAACATTGTTCGGACTATATAGACTTAGTCGTTCAAATAGATCACAGACTGCAGAACAGGAAGGCCGATCGTTCCAAGTTTGATGCTCGAGTATTTTCCAAACCGCCAACTCCTTCCAAAGGAGTAGACTCCGGGGAACCCATGCAAATAGGGGGCCTGAAAGGTCCTCTAACACAAAAGGAGCGGGAAAGGAGAAAACAGTTGCAATTATGCCTCTATTGCGGAAACTCAGGGCACTTTGATCGAGACTGTCCGGTGAAACCTGCCAAGAAGGCAGTAGGAGCTGCAGTTACCAAAGTTACAAACTCTGAGCAGGGAAACGACCTCGCCCGACAAGAATAGAGGTCCTCTTGCCGAGCGTGAAAACCAGTTCCGTGACCTCGCATTTCGTGATACCTATGGTCCTCATTAGCCCTGATAATCCGGATCGATTACATGCAATTGAAGCTTACGTCGACAGCGGTGCCATCGGCAATTATGTGGATCATGAAATGGTTTTGAGGATGAATCTAACTCTTTGTCCCAAGGCTGTAAAGGACGTCATTACTACGGTGGATGGTATGGAGATAGCCTCCGGGCCAGTAACGCATACCACTCAAGAGGTGACGCTAGTAAGTCAAGATGGACACCATGAGAAGATCGTGTTCGATGTGATCAAGGCCCCTCAGTTTCAGATTATTCTAGGAATACCTTGGTTAGCGAAACACAATCCTCTGATCGATTGGCGAGCAAGAACGGTCCAGTTTACAGAATGTGTCTCTACTTGTCACCCTCCACCTGGTGTTGCACTGGCAGCAATTTCTTCAGAGACTCCCCAGTTACCTCCCGAATACCTAGAATACCAAGATGTTTTCCGGAAGGATCAGGCTAACTCTCTACCTCCTCATAGGTCATATGACTGCCAGATAGACCTGATACCTGGATCTACTCCTCCTTGTAGTAGAATTTATGCCCTCACCGAGCCTGAGAACCTTCACCTTCGACAATACCTGGATCAATACCTGACAAATGGGTTTATTCGTCCTTCCAAGTCCCCTGCTTCTTCAGCTTTGTTCTTCGTTCCAAAAAAGGAAGGAGACCTTAGAACTTGTATAGATTATCGCTCCCTGAACCAGATCACCGTTAAGAATAGATATCCGTTACCTTTGATCCCTGAACTCCTGGACCAAGTCAGAAAAGCATGCATATATACAAAGCTGGATCTTAGAGGAGCTTACCACTTGGTACGAGTAAAAGAGGGCGATGAATGGAAGACGGCCTTCCGCACCAAGTATGGGCTATTTGAATATCAGGTCATGCCCTTCGGACTTTGCAATGCCCCGGCCGCCTTTCAATATTTTATGAACGATGTCCTCAGAGAGCTCATAGATGTGTGTGTTGTTGTTTACATTGACGACATCCTCGTTTATTCTTCATCGGAATCTGAACATCGGAAACACGTGAAAATGGTCCTCGAAAGATTGCGTCAACACAAACTTTTCGCTAAGTTGGAAAAATGTGTTTTCAACGTGACTGAAGTTGAATTCTTGGGATTCATATTATCACCTGGCGGAGTGCGTATGGATTCAAAGAAGGTCGATGCAGTTCTCAAATGGCCATCACCATCCTCCGTAAAAGGTGTGCAAAGCATGTTAGGCTTCGCTAACTTTTACCGCAGGTTTATCCCCGAATTCTCTCGAATAGTCCAGCCCATCACTGCCTTGTTAACGAAAAACAAACGTTTTGAATGGTCTACCGAGGCGGAACAAGCTTTCCAGGATTTGAAGACTAAATTTATCTCTGCACCAATCTTAAAACACCCTCGCCCCGAACTCCCCTACATCGTGGAAACTGATGCTTCAAGCCTTGCCATGGGGGCAGTTCTATCACAAAAGGACCCGGTAACCAATCAGTTGCATCCCGTGGCATTTTGGTCCCGCAAATTCTCGCCTCCTGAAATCAATTACACGATTACTGACAAGGAACTTCTGGCTATCAAGTCTGCCTTTAAGGCTTGGCGGCATTATCTGCTGGGGGCCCGACACACCGTTACTGTGATTACGGATCACCGAAACCTGCAATATTTGAAAACCGCAAAAGCCCAATCCTCTAGACAACTCCGTTGGGCATTATTCTTTGCCGAGTTTGACTTCATAATTACCTATCGACCTGGTACAAAGAACGGTAAAGCTGATGCCCTTTCTCGGATAAGAGTGGAAGAACACTTGATCAACCCTAAACCTGTACCAATCATTCCCGAACAAAGAATTCTGGGTGTAATCGCCACAGAATCCATAGAGGAAGTTAAGGATAAAGCCAGGCAACTTGTAACTCCAGCAGACATACAGAATTGGCATCTGCAGGGAAAGGACTTTGCAGTAAAGGACAACTTATTGTATTTCCAAGAACGATTATACCTACCCAGCACAGATTTACAGAAAAAAGTAATCTCTTGTTATCACGATTCTTTAATGGAAGGACATCCCGGTATGGCCAAGACCTCAGAAAAGATCAAGCGCTACTTCTGGTGGCCGTCTTGGAAAAAAGATATCAGAGACTTTATAATGTCCTGTGGAGTATGCGCCCAAAACAAGAGTCAAAAGGAAAGACCAGCAGGCCTCTTACGCCCTATTGACATCCCACCTCGCCCTTGGCATACGCTTTCTATGGACTTCATCACCGATCTACCTCCATGCTCCGGATACAATACGATTCTAGTAATCGTGGACTTATTCTCCAAGATGGCGCATTTCATTCCGCTCAAAGGCTTGCCAACAGCAGCAACTCTGGCCCGAGAATTTCTCGAAAACATCGTCCGACTGCACGGTTTTCCTTCGGTTCTAATTTCGGATCGAGGTAGTCAATTTATTTCTCATTTTTGGCGAAGTTGCTGTCGGTCGGCTCAAATTGATGTGAGACTATCGACCAGTCACCACCCTCAGACCGACGGACAAACCGAGAGGACCAATCAAACTCTGGAACAGTATTTACGCTGCATGCTGCAACAAACTGAAAAAACTTGGAAAGACATCCTTTGGATAGCCGAATATGCCTACAATAACTCTGTCCATTCGGGAACTGGGAAAACCCCGTTTTTTCTTTTGTACGGCAGTCACCCTCGAACCTCGGAGTTGGATCCCCTCCAAGATCTTGAAACACCAGCAGTAGACTACCTGCATTCTACAATCACCCAAGCCTTTAAGGAAGCTGTTTCTCACCTTCAAAGGGCTAAAGAACAATACAAGAAAGGAGCAGATCAACATCGGAAGGAAGCCCCTCAATATCAAGTAGGGGATCAAGTCTGGTTATCCACCAAATATCTACCTCTAAAAGGGCCACGCACATTCAACCCAAGATACCTTGGTCCCTATTCCATCACTACCATAGTAAACCCAGTAGCGGTCAAGTTGGACTTGCCCCCGCACATGAAGATACATCCGGTCTTCCACGTCTCTCTATTAAAACCCGTGCAACCTCAAACCCGACTAACTAAATCTCCAAAACCTATCCTAGTTGATGGAGAACTCGAGTTTGAAGTCAAAAGCATTCTGGACTCCAAGATCTCCAAATCTAAACTATTTTACCTAATTGACTGGAAAGGCTACGGCCCCCAAGAGAGATCCTGGGAACCTGCTGAATATGTCCACGCTCCTCGCCTAATCAAAAGATTTCACCGAACATTTCCTGACAAGCCAAAACCCCCGGAGAAGCCCGGTTTGGGAGGGGCCTTGAGGGGGGGTACTGTCATGATCTCTGCTTCCAAAAGGTCAGGGTTTTCCCAACTCCCTTGGAAGCAGATCCATAACCCAGGTTCCGAGTGCCAACCAGTCCCAATTGGGACCTTTTGGACCCAGTCCTGGCGCCAGTGGCACCAGGCTCATAAATATGCCCAGTCCCAGCGCTGGAAGCGCCGGGCTCATAATGCTTGGGTGGACTCACCTGCAGCAGACCATGCTGCTTACTTGCCTGCCAGTTGAGCCTCTGATCCTCTTCTGTTTGGAACTACTTTTCCTGTTGGGTGGGGCAGGAGCCACTCCCTAGATTCAGAACACTGGAACTCTTCTGGAAAGCAGGAACTCTTTTCTTACCTAGGCGTGGCTGTGGAAGGAGACACCTAAGCACTACAGGAGGCTATTTAAACCACACCCGATGGATGAATTTTGCTTTGCGTTATTCTGCATCCTCTGCAGCAGAACGCTCATCGTGTCTTCTGCATCTGATCCTGGGCCTAAGGAAAAAGGCTTACCATCCTGAATCCAGTCTTCAGCAACACCTATAAAGACAAGAAAGAACAGGTTAGCATTACGGTCTTCAGTGACAGCTCTTCACTTACCTGGTCCATCGGCTGTCACCAACGCCTCGCGCTGCATTCCGGCATCTGAAAGACAAAGGCTTACCTACTCTTCGTGCGCTCCAGAGGTCTTCACACTGCATTCCGGCATCTGAAAGACAAAAGCTTACCAACTCTTCGCACGCTCCGGAGGCCTTCGGCGCTGCATCCCGCATCTGAAAGACAAAACAAGGTGCGTTTAAAGACATTGGGGAACTTTAATACTCACGTGCCATTACTCCTTTCCACATCTAACCCAGTGGGTATTCCGGCACCCTGCAGCCGCTCCGAACTTGTACCTGAAAAAAAAAAAGACAGTTAGAGCGCATCGTGAAGCAGGCAACAAGCGCTTACTTACGTGCTTCCAGGCGCTTCTATTCATCACACGGGCTCCATCTTCAACTCACTTCAGCCCGTCATCCGCCATCGCCGGAACCCTGCAAAACAAGAGACATCATTACTAAAGACTTTAAAGACATTAGAATTACTCGAAACTTACCGTTCGTGCAGTAAACGGCGGACAGCAGTCCTCTGAAGTCAAGAGGCCTGCTCCCCTTATCCAGTGAAGAAACTGGTTACAGCACCCTGCCCCGAGGCAGATGGAGAGCACAGCGTTCACTTACCTAAGGTGAGAGCGTTAACCTTTGGGGTTCTACAGGAGAAGAGAAAGGGAAGAGAGAGACATTCAATAACCCAGTTCCTTAATCCCATATTTTCTATCTGCAGACATCTTACCCTTCGAGTCAGACATACAGCGCACAGAGGTCCAGCCCAAAGAGCCAGCCGTGTGTTACACATCACCTTTGAAGATACGGTATACGCCCAGTCAAGACCGGCGCCTCTACGGGAATCAGGTGAGCGTTACAAGTAGTCAGTCCTAGAGAAGGTATTTAAACCTGGGGGAGTCTGAAAGACACCCCTGTGCCACTGCACTGAAGGTGCGGTGTGACACACAAGAAAAAGATGATGCCTATGAGGTTGTTTAAAACTCCATGGGCCTCATTACGACCCAGGCGGAAAACCAAGGTGCTAATAGCACCATGGTCCATGCCGGTAACTTACCGACTCCGCCACGGAGAAAGCGGGAATTGCCACCCCATTATAAGGTTGGCAGGGCGGTAATTCCCCCTTCCTCCATGGCCCTTCCCCATTCACATTTTTGCCCCATAGGGCTCAATGGGAATGGGGAAGGCGCTAAGTACGGTACCGCAATTTGCGGTACCGTACTTAGCACCAAGGTCCCTTTGCGGGTCCCTACTTTAACGGCTGGTGTAGACCAGCTGTTAAGGTCGGGTCCCGCAAAGGGACCTCGTAATCAGGTGCTAATGGGTTAACGGCGCCGCAGCCTTTTACGGCGCCGTTAACCCATTAGCGCCAGGGTCGTAATGAGGCCCCATGTCCAAAGAACACAAAAGTAAAACACATTGAAAATGAAAAGTTCAAAGTCCCAAAATATAGCAAAAGAGCTGGAGGGCTCTAAGGTAGAGGGAATTTAGCACTTGGGTGAGAATTCTCCCTAGAAGTGAAATACCTAAATTCGATTTTTTAAACCAACCGGCGCAAAACAATGCAAGATGTGAGCACACCTAAATTTGATTTTTAAACAAACAGGCACAAAACAATGCAGGATGTGTTGTAAGGAACCTGAATGTGAGATACAGGGGTATACCAGGTGTGGCTCAATAGCAGTGGTTGTGTGAGAGATAAGCTGCCTATGGCACAACCAGGCTAACCCCTGCCTGGTGTAATATTAGAGTGACAGCGGAGTGCCAGAGTCAATGTGCTGATACAGAATTCTGTAGTTTGAGACAGAATGGTTTCAATGAAGAACATTTTTGCAGTATCGTGAGACAGATGAAGATTTATTTATGGGTAATCCTTATTCCTCCTTGTTGCTTCTTCTTCACAGTATTTGGGGACAGGTTGAATGAACAGGATTCTGGGAAATGTAGTGAGTTGTAGATTTTGGGAGAAAGTCGTTGAATAATTATGAAAAGGTTTGTCAACAAAAAATCAGGGATTATAGGGTTTGTAGTGTTTCACTGAAGAGAAGGGCAGGTTATTGTCAGAAAGGGGAGAGCAGGTGTATCATTGTGGATACATGTGTTTTCTCCTGCCTTTTCTTAAAGGAAAGTACTGGGGTAGGATGGAACTGTGGTGGCAATATCCCATAAAGTCTGAGGGTTTGTCGGGTAGGGGTCTACCGCGTCTCGCCCAAGGGCGTTCCTTCCACGGGCTGCAAGGACCCCTTGCCCAGGTGATCCTCCCTCGCTTGTCCACCCCCCAGGGTCGGGATCCAAGTGCAATGGCCCTCCCCTGGCCACCTGAACAAAGGATACCCAGGGTCTACCAGTGAGAACAGCCTAAGGTTTCTCACAGTGTGCACACCTAAATTCGATTTGCAAGGCAATGTAGGATTGGAGCACACCTAAATTCAATTTTTTGTGTTTAAGCTAACAGGCACAAAACAATGCAGGATGTGAGCACACCTAAATTCGATTGGCAAAACAATGCAGGATGTGAACACCAGAATTCGGTTATTTAAGACACAAGTATTGCAGCACAGCAGTACAGAAATGGGAGCAGTGGAAGTGAGAGCTCAGGAAGGTAAGACAATGTAAGAGGTTTTGACCATGAAAGAGGAGAGAAGAGCCAGCAGAGATAGATTAGTGAGAATGTCAGGAGTGGCACAGGCACAGAGTCAGGAGAAATGAGGCAGGCAAACAGAGCAAACAATCAGCACTCACGTAATAGCAGAAGGGGGATTGCCATAGTCTAAGAGCACGTGGATGAAGTACCCAGCATCATGGCGCATTATTTGCCCGTTGTATGTTATGGGGACCCGCAAAGCCCAGCCTGGCCCGGACAGGGCCTTATGTGTGGGCATTTGGGAGGGGGGCGAAGTTCGCCTGCCTGCTTACCTGATTGGGCCTAATAGTTGAGGCAAGGGCTAATCAGTGTGGAGCAGGAATGGTTTGTTGGGCACCAGTGCCAACAATTAGCAGGCAGACATATTGGAAGGGAGTCCAACAAAGGGACTCTAGCCATGACGGCATAGATGAAAGAACAAAGTGGTGTAATTTAACAACACCAGACCCCAAGATGTAGCTGCCGTGTTTGGATTAAGGCAACTCGCTATGTTTCTGAACTAGGTAGTGCAGTAAGTGGGATAAGAAACTGGTGCAGGCTCTGGCAAGTGGGGCAGCAAGTTCTGGGCATGGCCTAAAGAGGGGCAGCAGGTGACCTATGAAGGGCCACCTGCCCCTAACAAACAATACATCATGAGGTCTTGCAGACATGTACTTTGACAACCCAGCATGGTCTTGGTGGTCTTGTTTGCATCCAGTCTGCATACTGTGAATAAAAGCCCCTCTGGCTCAGCTTCCAGATAAACTGCTGCCTGTAAATCCCCCTAATTCTGTTAATAAATGACCTAGGCCTCATGTGCATAACAGTTCTGCGTAAATGCTCATTTGGGGGTTCAGCTCTCCTGATATCTGAGTGTATCTTGATAATCTGTATCTAGTACCCACCTTCAAGGAAGGGCCAATAGCATGCACCTATGCCCTAAGGGGGGGCACTAGCCTTCTCAAACTAAAAGCTGCTGTGTTGTGTCACATTAACTTGTGATTTTGTTGGCCAAAGACAGACCTCAAGATGTTAAATTATCCCTGACATAACCCAGGAAAGCATCAAGAAAACCAGTATCCACAAACTGTGGAACACTTGCGTCCCCTGCACTTGCGTTCCCAGCACAAACAATTTCATGAAATCCACTAAGTCCAATGGATCTATGCTCTATTCGTTTCACCAGTCATTCAATGTGACTGGCGACACCATGAAGACTGACACGATAACATCAACCATTAAGATTGAATCCTCTGGACCCACACCAAGTGAATGATGATTGATGGGCCATGACAGATAGAATCAAATCATGAATAATGTTATGAGTATGCACAAATGCAACCACTAAGCATACTAAAGATGCTGTTCTCTCCATTGTCTTTTACTAGATTATTTTGAATACTGTAAAGGCTGGAGGACATGATATATTGCAAAATTGAGCTCCTGAGGAAGGAACATTGGTCCCGAAAGACATAGAACATAGATCCATTGGACTTATTGGATTTCATGAAAATGTTTGTGATTTATATGCAGATGATTGATCGCGAAGATTCATTTGAAAAGTTGAATTTCCAATAACAACCTCTTTTATAAAATGATGTGTGCAATTGAATACTTTTTTCCCAAAAACAAGAGTTGACACCCATAAACATTGATTGTTATACATCCATACAAGGAGTGCAGGGACACGAGTATTCCACACTTTGTGGACACTGGTTTTCATGATTCTGTTAGTTGATAGCCCAGTGCCAGGGCTGCTAGTTTCTCCCCTGCACCCTGTGACTTGTATTTATATAACTGAGTAGTTCTCTTTAGATACTGCAGTGCACTTGTATACTATATTGTGTATATCCCAGTAAAGCACCCATGAGAAAGGGGAGGAGAACAAATAGCACCACCGTAAACTACCTGGTGCTTTGCATAGAGCCAAAGAGCATTTTGGAAAAATAATAACAAACACAAATGTTTATATATATCCCATGTCAGTGACAGTTATTCTAGGATGCAGCCCTTCTGAGCCCATATTGCTCACTGGCCGTTCTGCTTATTTCATTTATGATATCACCCTACCCGCTAAGTGAGGGCAAAATGCAAGTCATATATACACATTTAAAGGGGCCCCGACTTAGCCAGAATCAAAATGATTTACATGCCCTGAAGATGGCTCTAACTAGCAACCACATAAGCATGTGTGCACAACTGCATCACGAGTAAAAAGAGCGGAAACACATGTCAACGATTTGAGAAAAAGCCTATCACTTTGGCTTTTTTGTTCCCATGAACTACTTATACACAGACCATGAGCATTTTGACTCTAACCCTGCAAATCAATAATCTGGTGAAGAAATAACAACACATTAGATGATGAATGACTTATAAATCCCAATTGCTTACGTTAGACTGTGGGCCTGAACATGACCTCGGCGGTAACCCTTAAATCCGCGGTAGCGCTATTACCGCCGGATTTAAGGGTCCGCCAAATCAGGGCTTTGGCGGATTTCGCCCCAGCTCTTGGCGGGGGGAAAATCCACTGAAAATTCGCGCTATTACCGCCGCCGGGAAATCCGCCGGCGGTAAGAGCGCACATTTTCCCCATTGAGCCCAAAGTGGAATGGGGCATTTCCGAATGGGTTCAATGGGGAGTGGGGACTTCCAAGTCCGCCCAACTCGTGATCCCGCGCTATTAGCGCCGGGGCTATGGCGGTCGCGCTAATAGCCCCCGCGCTAATAGCGTTAGCGTTACCGCCGAGGTCGTGATCAGGCCCTCTATGTCTTATTGGACTGGGTACTAACACTTCACACTATCCCCAGTCACTTCATTATCACGGAAATGTTTGTTTTTATATATATGCACTTTTTTGATTGAACTTGTATAAAAATATATAGTTTTGAGATGTTATGTGAATACAGCCTAGGCTGATTCCCATGAGTTCTTTTTCTAAAATGAATTGTAATGTTTTCTAAATAAAAGCGATTTAAGATGACCTGACATGGCATCATCTTTTCTCTCTCCAGCTGCCTGTATAAATAGTGACAAGTAGCTTCACATACAAAATGGTGAGCACCCATAGGGACACTACCGAAAAGTAAGGGAGGGCTAATCATCCTCCTACCATATATTTGTATGCTCCTCAGCATCTGACATACTGCTTGAGCAGGTAGTGATGTTTTATTGACTGTGGCTTTTTGTCTGGTCCACTTGATGGTGGACATGAATCGTTCCACCATCCCATTGGCCTGTGGCCACAGGGCGTGATTTTCTGGTGGTGGAATCCTAGGACTGCGGCGAGTTTCCAGAACTCTTGGCCTTGAAATGGTGGTCTGTTGTCTGTTTTTATGGTGTTTGGTATCCCCCATTCACTGAATAGTTCATCGATCACCCCTGCTACATGGTGGAATGCCGTGGATTGTACGTGCTTTATTACTGGAAACTAGGAGTATTTCTCCATTATCATGAGTAGGTGGCTTCCTTCTTCTAATGGTCCTTAGAAGTCCATGGCTATTCGTTGCCAGAGTCCTTTTGGTAGCAGCACTATTTGCAAAGGGCGTGGGGGTGTATTTGCCGCTTGGAATTATGCCTGTTTGGTTGGCGATAGGGCCCTGCTGGCATATGCAACCATTTTTTGCCCATTTTCACCACCCGGGTCTGTCTGGACTAGTATGGTGCCAAATCCGACGGGGCTGGCGTCCACAGTTAGTTCAGTCTCTCTTTCCAGGTTGAGGCAGGCAAGCCGACTATTGTTGGCAAGTTCCGCTTTAATGGTGTTGAATGCTTCCTGGCAGTGTGCATCCCACGTAAACGGAGAGTCCTTCTTGAGGAGCTGTCGGAGTGGGTTTGTGAGGGTGGCATAGTTTTGTAGGTAACGAGCACAGTAGCCTGCCATGCCTAGGAATGATCGTAGTTTGGCAACCCCTCTGGGGGATGCCAGGCTGACAATTAAGCCGATTTTTTCGGGGTTGGCCGTGAGGCCCTGGTCCGAGAAGGTATGGCCAAATAATCACAGGCTTTTCCTGTTGATGCACACTTCGGTCCATTCAGGATGAGCCTTACCTTGTGTAGAAAGACAGACGGCCTTAAGCGCTCGGTCATGCTGGTCCTGGGTGGTGCCAAAGACCAGGATGTCATCGCTGTAGTTGAGGGCATTGAGCACCAGGGATATCAGCCTGCGAATCATCTCTTGAAATATTTCTGCGGCCGAGAATATCCCAAAGTTGAGCCGCTTGTAGCGGAATAGCCCATTGTGCATTGCAAAAGTGGTAATGGGTCTGGGGGCGGGTCAATCACCAGTTGGTGGTACCCTTGGTTAAGGTCCAATTTGGAGAAACTAGTGGCCTGATTTAGTCTCACTAGCATGTCCTCAATGTTAGGGCCTGGGTGCCTCTCTCTTTGAATGGCAGTATTTGGTATGTGCATGTCGACGCAGAAGAGCATGTGGCCATTTTTCTTTGGGATTACCCATGGGGTGGGGCCATTCTCTTCATCAATGATGTTGTTGTCATGTGGGTAGTTGCAGATCTTGCGTAACCTGGGCTTGCATGTGGAATCCTACCCTGCGTGGGTGTTGAGGCACTGGGTTGATCTTTGGATCAATGTGGAGGAATATGACTGTGTCTTTGAGCATGCCTACCCCTTCAAACAGTTTGGGGAACAGGGATTTGAGTTCCTCGATGTTCATTTCCGGATGTGATATTGAGCACAGGGCCTGCACTCCTGGGGGAAGACATTAACAACTTCAGATTGGTCATATTGTATGTCGATGAGGGCCAGTGCCCGAGCTGTCCGGTAGCTGAGAAGACATTGCCCATTGAAAGGTCTTCGGATGAAGTGTATGGTTGTGGGTACTCTTCATCTTTTGTGAAACAGGTCACACTGGAATTGTCCTTTGAATAGAATGGGTGAGCTGCACCCCACTGAAATATTCGAGCCTGGGATGGGCATAGTGGGTAGATGTCTCTTATGGCATGGTGGAGGAACTCGTTCATAACATTGACCTTTGCCCCAGTGTTCACAATAAATTGGTTGTTGAGGCCACCGATCTGGACGGCAACTTTTGGAGCTGCGCTGTTGTTGGAGGTATCACTGATAAGTCTGACGTATTCTTGGCTGTATCTGTCATAGTTGCAGTATTGGTCAGGCGTCTGTTCTATTTCTCTGTCAGTTGAGGTTTTTCGTATGGGTCCGGACTGTAGTATGGCATCGGGTATGGGCTTGAGTCGGGTCCCTGGGTGTCTCCTTGGTCCAGAGCATAGCATGCTGGCGGGTTGGGTGAATAGTCGTATTAATTCAGATAGAGTGTTGACATGTTGATTTCAAGATCCTCCATGGCTATAATTACACCTCCTTGGGCCTGGAAGGTTGGCGCATTTCTGTCCAGGTTTGTTCGCTGGATGTCACAGTCAAGGTACATCCTGTGGTTGAATCCTCTCAGCTGCTCAAGTCTCCTGATCGGTCCGGCGAGCGGAGTCAGTCTGTAAGCAGCAGGCGTCAGCGATTTCTCCCTTCACATTGCCTGAAAGTGATTTTCTTGCCACGCCTCATGCACATTTGTCCTATGGCCGGGCATTGTCCTCTGTGGGGGAATTCAAATCCACACCTATAACACTGCTTCTCTCCTTGAGGTTGTTGGTGCGGGTTTTGGGGACCCTGTCTGTTTGGCATTCCTTGGTTGCAGACGTTGACGTAGGGCCCGATCTGTATATTGCCGCAATGGTGTTGCTTTTCTTAGGGTTCTCCATGGCTGCTGCTTGCATATCTACTCGCTCGTATACTCTGGCTAGGTCGATAGTGAAAGGTGCTTTTTAGTAGGTGTTTCCTGAAGAGCGAGAAGGTGCACCCTTCAATTATCCTGAGTCTGAATGCTTTATCATCATTGAAGTTGGCGAAGTCACAGTGGGTGATTTTCCTCTGGAGCCTAATGACGAACTCCCCTCTCTTGAGGTAGTTGTACACATTGATTGAACAAGTATCTCTCATAGTCTCTGTTGAGTAGTATGACCAACTTCCTGTTGATGGCAGACACTAGAAGCACATATGTGGCTTCCTCCTGCGCAGGGATTGTTTTTAGAATTCCCTTGATCGATTAACCAGCCAAGTTGGCGAAAATATCTATTTTATCAGGTGAGTTCTGGTCTCCAATGGCTCACATGAAGTCTTCAAATTCCTCCATCCATTCTTCCCATCTCTGTCCCTGGTCATGATGTGGCTGTAGCGTGAATGGATTGGGTCGCCATAGAAATGCTGCCCTGGATGTGACCTTTGCCCCGATGTTGGCCTAGGCTCCTGCCCCTGCACTCGCATCTGCAGCTGCCTGTGCATCATCAGCCATGTTGCTTAGTTATGGAGTGTGCTTGCTTGTTCTATGAGGCTGGCATGCCCTTGCAATATCCCTGCTCTCTTGTGTCTTGGTTTTTCTTGGCATTCTTTTCCTCCTGCGCTGTGTAGCTTGCCGTGTGCCTTAGTCTACTGTCTTCTTTTAGTGCTACGATTGTCTCTTCACCACCCTCCTTGCAGTGTGCTTGTAATTTGGTGCATGTCCTTTTATCCTTCTTTGTTTGGCCTTTTTAAAGTAAAACATATATATTCTTCCTCCACTATGCCCTCCTCGTGGTGGAAATCTGCCTCCCTGGTGGTCTAGTGTGGCTGACGTCCGCTTTGTGAGCATTCCATGCCCTGGTGGCCTAGTGTAGTGGCCATATGCTGCACACCGTCTTTTCCTGTGTATGTGTGCTCCTGCTCCCACCTCCGCTATAATATGCGGGTCGCCTGGCACAGCTTACTGCGGTCTTCCTGCTGGGTCCGCCTCACCAACTCTCTCTTACTTTTGGTCTCTTTCGCCAGCTCCACCTTCCCGCTTGGTCCTCCTCACCAGCAGGCTCTGCCTTCCGCTCGCTCGAATGCACTGTCGGGTGGTGTCAGACTCCAGCAACGTTCCTGGAATGGGTCCAGCCGGCGTCTCTGTTGGGCAACATTGTCAGGCCACATGGATACGTTGCGCTTCGTCGCCAGTTGTTATATGTTGGACATGCCCATAATAAGAGCCACAGAGCCACATGTTGTTAGCATCCTCTTTATTTTCTCTCCTTCTACAAACTGCCTTTTCCCTTCTCTGTCCCCTCCCCTTCCTCCTTCCTCCCTGGGTCCAATGTCCTCGCCACAACAGTTTCCTCACCCATGTGCGTCCCCTACCCTCGCTGTCCCTCCCCCCTCTCCACCTCTCCTCTTCTGTTCATGTTATGACACATGCACAATCCGAATGGTTGCAGGGCCTATTAAGATTGCTTTTGTTTGTTTTTTGTCTTGATCATCACCCATATGCGCCCCCTACTCCCACTGCCCCCCTTCTCCAACGCTCCCCTTCTTTCTTCTTATATCACTTGCACGTTCTGAACGTCTCAAGGCCTAGTAAGAATGTTGTTTTGATTTCCTCCTGTTCCCCCTCCTTGCTTTGATGCGCCTTGAAACACTATTTTGCTGTATAGGCGCATTACAAATAACCAACAAAAAAAAAGAAAAAGGCTGTATTCGTAACCCAACATGTTTCATTTCTTTAGTTCTATTTCATTATTTTTAGGAACTTCTTCAGGGGATTTCTCTTTTGCTGTTCTTTCCACTACACTCCCACTTGGGTTCGGTGATACGTGTGCCTACATTTGAAGTCACGTTCAAGTTCAATACTCAATTCGTGTCCTTCTATTTTGTAAAATATATCAATGAATTCTGTGAAAGTAATTGTTGCCTACTAAATTACTGTTTAATAGGTATTCTGGACAAGTGCAATTTCGCTGGTATCTCTTCTTATATTAGCCTTAGTAGATGACTAGGCTTTTAATTGCACTGTTTTCAGTCATATTGGTGTTCAGTCTCCTTGCCGCTTCCATTAATGATGGATCTGTCGTAGTCTCTGTGCAGTTGATAACTTGTGTTTAACTGCACATGTTTCTTAGGTGGACTTGGAGTCCATTTTAGAGTGTCTTGAGTAGCGTTTGTTTTGAAAATACGGCGTACAGGAGCTTGTGTCACCATTCTGCTTGTAGCGGTCTGTATCACCACTGTGTTGACTCCACAGGTTCCAAATTTTTTCCAGTCGCTAGTCGAGGGACTGAGGGAGCCGCAACTCAATTCCAGATTTTGGAGACTGACTAGCTCAGCCCCGACCACTTAAAGGCCTGGAATTAGGTGACAACCTATGGGGCAAGCCATCTGAGTAACAGCCCACCTTTCTACACTTCTGTCCTTAAGAACGGCTGCATGGGGATGGAACCATCATGTGGTGGCATGTCACCCATGCTGATGTATCAGTACATCACACACACACAGAGCACAAGGCTGCCAGACGTGCAGAGCACACCAAGTGCCCAAGACACTGAGAGCAGAGAAAAAAGAAGTTCCAGTCTTCACTCTCCTTTGTGACTGCCAACCTTTTTGCCACGTTCACTCTCTGAAAGCGTTTTTAGTAAACTGCCCAATAAATCGTCATTGCAAGTCAACACCTTGGTGTACTAAATCATTTAAGCAACACTGCACATTAACCATAGGGATGCCCCACGCTGTAGACTGGTCTATTTGATAGAAATAAATGGACCTTTTCATAATTTAACGAATTTATTTTGTCGTTTTTTTTAAATGCGGGGGAAACACCCCCGCCCTCACACTTTCCCCCACCTTAACCTATTCCCTTACCCCACCCCACTGCACATCTATATTTAATTTAAATTGACCAAAATGTGTAAAGAATTCGAACCAAAAAATTCGGTAAATTCTGAAAAGGTCAATTTGGGCCGTGATAAAGTAGTTAATACTGTAGATTTTTAACCCGACAAGCAAGCACACTGCCTCAAGACCTCTGAGGAAGGGTTACTCCAACATGATTCTCACGAACAAGGCTCGAAAAGTCCACGCGGGGGGCTCCAGTTTTCCTACATTGGCAGCCACCCATTGGAATGCACTCCCCACCCACCTGAGAATTATCGAGTCCCACCAAGCATTCCGCGAAGCAATCAAACCAAGCTTTTTGTCTGAAAGTATACTGTTAATGATCACTATGTAAAAATGACCCCATTGTATTAATTATATGTATGTAACTCTGATCACACCGGTATTTCATGTAGTTTGTACCTGTAACCAAGAGACCTTTGGGTCGCCCGTCAACATATGAATCAACACTTCTTACAAAATTCTTGTAACAGCGCCTTGATGCCTCTGGGCTGCAAGTGCGCTATACAAATGCAAATAAATAAATAATGTACATCATGTGGAGGTAGCAAGGCAAAGCAGCTGATACCCCTGATGCCCCTGGCATTCCTCTTGCCCCCCCATCCCCAGCCACTGCCATTGCGACCCATGATTTATTGCCATTCACACTTAGACACCTATAAAGTGATAAATCACTCACTGAAAATGCACTGTTAACCTGAAAAAATAACGTAGTTGTTGACATGTTTAATGTATACAATCTCGTTTATCTTTTTAAAATTAGAACTACTTGTTCAGTGGAAGCTAGCACCACGCGAGATTCCTGCAGGCCTATGAGGTGAACTCCTTGGCATAAGAAAACTGAACATTTTCCATATTTTTTAAGATGCCATTGCTAGTGCTATTATGGAAAATGTTCAGTTTTCTTAGGCCAAGCTGTACGCCTCGTAGGCCTGTAGCAAACTTTATTTGTCTGTGCAATTTAAACGCATGTGTTTCTTATTTATTTATTTATTGATTAGATATACTTATAGCCAAAAGGCTTTGTATAACACAAAAACAATACAACATATACAAATCATCAATACAGAGGCTAAAATAACAATTCTAAAATATGGTATCCAATACATACATATAAAAATCATCATTTAATACATTTTAAAATTGCCACAAACTTTACATAAAAGATGACAAAATAATATATTAGGTTGATATCATTACCACACATAAAAGACATCCATAGTTCAGTTGTGTCCGTCATATCAATTGCATTATTAAAAGATTTAAAAGATTTAGTTCTAATCGCTGTCAGGCTTTCACAGTTCATTATTAAGTGGTAAAGTGACTCGTAAACATCATTACCACATAAGCGACATTTTCTCATTTCCTTTGGGATACCCAGTATATCACCTTTAGTTGCCAGTGCATTTGTCATATTAAATTTCATTAGAAGATATGTGCGAAAAGTGCTGGTGCTTGGATGTGCCACAATATATTTTGGAGGCGTGATTCTGGTTAGATACTCTTCAGGATAAGGACCACTGTTTGATTTTGAGGCAACATTGGTTATATTTTGCTCATTCCAGAGCTCAAACACTTTCTTTTTAATATCTCTTTTCTGAGCAGCAATCGTTGACATTCCTGGAGTACTCCCGGGCAACCACTTTCTATAAGTTTGTTGTATAATACCAAGAGTACCAACAAGCATATTACCTTCTAGACGAAGGTACGCTTGCATATACGGCACAATAATCGTGTCATTGGCTAGAGTGACCACCTTTTCATAAGACAATACGCATTGGCATGTATAGGCACACCAGATACCTTTAATTGCAAACTCCAAATACAGGTATTCAACGCTAAGATTATGTGGTAGCCGTAGTAGTTTCCTCAATAATTTAGCCTCAAATACTACCATGCGATTGACAAAGGAGTGACCCCATATCTCAACACCATATAAAATCATTGACCATATTTTGGCCAAATAGATGTTAATAACCAATGTAGCAGAGTAGCCACTATTACGACCAATAAAGGTACTCAAAGCATTTGTGGACACAATACACCGATTCTTAAGTGCTGACCATTGGGATTCCCAAGTGAGCTTCTCGCCAACAATAATACCAAGATATTTGTATGACATTACTTGTTCCAATTTTTTTGAGTCTAGATTCCACAAATATCTCTTAGGTCTTTGTTTTTTGGAAAAGACCATCATTTTACTTTTATCGATATTGATAGTTAGGCCATTGGCGGCAGAGTAAGACACCAAGGAATCAAGCATATGCTGGAGACCTGCTGGGGTATAGTCTAGTATCACCAGGTCATCCGCATAGGCAAGCCAACCAACAATCACACCATTTACTTTCACAGGATTAGCATTAGTTAGATTGAAAGCATTCATCATGTCTGACAGGTAAAGATTGAAGAGGATTGCCGCTATCATGCAACCTTGTTTCACCCCACAACAGGTTGCCATGTTTTTCGATAATCTGCCAGCAGCATTGACTCTGATTCTTACTGAGGTAACGGTATGAAGCAGCATCAACATCCTCAAAAGACCTTGTGGAATTCCCAAGAGTTACGTTTTTGCCAAAATTTGTTGCGTAAGATGGTATCAAAAGCGGCGGAGAAATCAATTTAGGCACAATATACGTCTAGATGCCGTTTGGCCCAAGTGTGCTCAATAGCAGATGTAAGTAGCAAAAGATTATGCGTAGTACTAGATTTATCGCGAAAACCTATTTGATTTAATGGTAATATGTTGGAGGCGGCGATCCATACAGTCAGTTCTTGTAGCAAAACTTTAGTAAAAAGTTTGGAAGATACATCAAGCATGGCTAGCATTCTAAAGTTAGCAGGATTGTCCCAAGATCCTTTTTTATGTACCATCAGAATATGGCTTGTTTGAATAACAATAGCAATGCTGCACCCCATAGAGCAGGTTTTTTTTTAATTACTAAATTACAAACACCATCAGGTCCAGCTGCTCGAGAATTTTTCAGTTTGTCAATAATCTTAATAATATCGGATACAGATATATTACAGTCCCATAAGGCTTCCGGGAGGTTGTTATTAGATAGTTCAGTTTTACCAAGTGTTTCTGCGATGTATAAGGCCCATGTATCCTCAGAAATACAGTTTATTGACAAATCACGTTTTTTATGTTTTCTAAGGAGATGCCAAATGCCTTGGTTGTTATTAGACATAGCCATTGTTGCGATTTGTTTCCATAATTGTACTTCATTTTCCCTTTTGTGTAGCTTAACCCACTTTTTGTAAACCATTTTGAGTGTTTTAATGTGACATGCAACATCCTGGACAGATAGTGTTGGATCGGTTTTCTTCACTACCATTCTTATTGCATTACGAAGATGCTTCTTTGCTTCTCTAATTACATTATCATTGCCCATCCTACGAGGTAGCATAATATTAGTCCGTTCACCAGCAGTGTTTCTTATGTGTTTGCAGTTTGTTTCAGTGTCCCCTTTTTGCGTCTTACGAGTGGCAGTTTTATTTTTTTGTACTTAAAAAGCCCTCTTGTCTACATTATATAAAAGTAGAATAAGTCATTTGAACCAAGTCACACATGCCACAGCGCCACCCAGTAACCATCCCTGGAAGTTCACCTCCATTTCAGAGACATATGAGGAAGGCATTGTGGGTAAACACATTAGCCCAAATGCAAGCCTTTCATCCAGAAAAGTGTCTTTGTCTTGAAGGACATTAGTTTATAAATAGCTTAATAAACCCAAGACAGACATTTCTTACGGCTGCAGACAACACTATTACCTGAGTGGCGCTGTGGCTTGCATGACTTGGTTCACGTGACTTATTCTACTTTCACATTTCCGGTGAAAGGGTTTTTTCAAGCCTTTTTAAACCCACCATAACTTTGCTGGTGTCTGCTATACAGTATGTAGAAAGGTATGAGGGTCGCACTGGGACTTGAGGCGTGTTGCTTGTAAACGTGTTTATTTTGCAGCCTTTAATAGGTTTCATTTCCAAAAGCCAACTCAGTATCACATCCTTACTATGTTGATAAATTGTGTACTATTATTTGGATAGCATTTATGTCTGTTAATTGTAGTGCTAAAACATGAAATGATTAAGTTAGCAAGCATTGGACAGAAAGAGAATATATCATGCTTCTTTTACCCAGCACGTTTTGATCACAATTCTTTTTTTTTCAGTTTCATTTAGAATGTAGCTTGGTGTTTTGCAAATGTCCTTTATTAAACACAAGCAACTGATTCTGCGCATGAAAGGAAACAATCCATAACTATTAATATGTTAATGTAAAGCTAGGACAGTAGAAGATGTTGTGTTCTTAGTAAATTAGAGATTCTGAAACAAGAACAGATGTTCTCAAATGACTGCTTTCTACTTAACCAAATTGTGTGATCCTGGGTAAAAGCACTTTCCCGTTCTAGCATCCTTTTTTGCTTAACTGCTCAAACTGAGATCATGTAAAAAAGGATTCCGTTCAGTTTTCCAACCAAAACGTGTAATCATCATTTACTCTTAAATGTGCCTTTGTCACATTCAATCTCTACCCCTGTTCCCCGGCCCACCTCCAGACCGTATCCATTCTGGACTTCTTTGACATTCTTGACTCCAGGGCCATTTGTCTTAACTCTTCCAGTGCTGGGGCGCATGGAGGGACCAGTGATATAGGGCTGTACCTGGGTGAATGTGCCTACAATTGACATGTGATGGGAACGCCCGGACATGTGGGATCGGGCAGTACTTGGACGATCGAGGCCGCAGTTGGCTTGTGCTTACACCATTGGGGCTTCTGAGGCTTCAACTTGCATATGATTACTAAAGACAAGGTATGAGGATTTGCCTGACATAAAGCGACACTATGTGGTTACATGAGCCAGTAATGATCATACACTGAAGTATTGCCATATTATGAATATGCCTGGTACAAGAAGTTTGAACTGGTCTGAGATGGCAGTAACTGGCCATATGGGGCTGTACTGGCATAAGAAAGAACTGCTACTGGCAGTTCGGCTGGGTGTGCCCTGACTTACGGCCCTTGTCTGTCATGAGAAACACCTCGATGGAGGCATCTTCCTTCACAACCAGCAGCAAAGTGTCCCCCGGTGAGAGATTATACTCGGACAGCCGCGCTTTATCCTGCAGCTCCACATACCCATTTCTTTGTGCCCCCAGTTTCTGCTGGTGGGCGGGCACCCCAGTCTTTCTGGCCACCTCTGCTTTTAGAGTAGAGACGGCCATGGAAGGATTGGCATTGTTTAACACCCATAACATATTGAGGCAGCAGCATAGTTAATATATGATTGGAAATTTAAATAGCTGTCAATAGTAGTTGCTGTTATATTACTCTTACAATTATGGGTATTTATTATTACAATGTGTGATATCACTGGGTCTAATATATAACTTCCTGTGAATCATGTCATTAGGGTCAAAGGCCATGTGATGACACTTCCTGAAACGTCATCGTGCATGTGATGTCACTTCTGCTGCCACAGGCACTTCGGTGAATTAAAGACCCTGCCCATAAGCGCCTGTGCTGATTTGAAAGATGATCCAGATGCAATTCAATTTAAAAAGGCAATAAAGGTGTCAGTTTTCCTCCACCTTATGATTATCTTACGTCTGCTGGGGTAGGAGAGGTGTGTATGGGGTATGATAGGTGTTGACAGCCTGGACGACGGGGACCAGGGTGGGAGAAGCGCTGGTAGCGTGGACAATTCAGAGCAAGTCTGCAGGAGCCTTGGGGGTTCACATTAACGGAGGAAGAGAGAGGGCAGCGGCAATATTGAGTGATTTAATGTACGTCCCCAGAGTGGCAGAATAATGAAGTATCTGCAGAGCGCACATGCACCCATACCTTGAGGAGGTAGCGAGGGTACGTGGCCTTGTTCTGTTAAATACAGCTGCATTCCCAATACCTGATTAGCCAGCCACTGCTGCCCTAGCGCCGATGTATATTAAACCTTTCCAGATAAATGCGAGCTACTTGGAACCTAGCGCAAACAATTTTGAGGGGAACGTGTCAAAAGAGTTTGTCTCTCCTTCACTCGCTGTGAGGCAAATAGCTGCACAAGCACTGAGTCTTATGAAATGTGGCTCTCGTAAAAATGGGCGCCATTGACTAGACACTCCTTCTCATCACAGACATTTACTCTTGTCACGCATAGGTGGTCATGGGGGACCTAGTCTGCTTTTTGTGTTTAATAAGATGAGTAAGTAGAGCTGGTAATGAGAAAAGGAAACCGATGGGTGGAGAGAAACAAGAATAGATTTATTTCGCCCTTTTGAGTAACATATAACATTCATGAAACTTATAAATAGAGATGGACAGATTAGATGATGTATACAGAATCAATCAGTTTTCTACACAGAGCATCTTTAAGCCAAAGCGTTCCTCCTCACATTCCATTAAAGTCAATAAAGGAAATCACAGGTTTCCCCCAACCTTTTTCTTTTCAATCTTATTTGTTCCCAGTTTTTTCACTGCATTGACTGCCAACACAATTCTCTAGAAGCTTTGCTTGTGACCGACCTTATTCAATGTATTGGTTATTTCTTTTCCATCTTCATGTGTCTTGTTTTGCCTTATTTCTTTAGAGCAATTTAATATGTAACACATTTCTTTTTCAAACATAGTTTTACTTACACAAGCCATACTGGTGTTTCTTAATTTCTAGAACATCAGGGCTAAACCAACCATTGCAAGTGCACATGAATCCTAACCTGAAAACTAATTTCTGAGTGTACAAAGTTCCTACATCACCTCGTGATGTGAATACCACTAAACACCCATTGAAAACACTTGATTTTCAACCAGGTCAGGAAATCACAGCTCATCCTATGCTGTATTTCTCATTCAATACTCTTCCAGGAACTTTCATCTCCCTGTTCTAACGCTCTATTCGCTAACAGTTGTGAACTCCCTTGTTGCGTCTCAGAGGCTCAACACCTTCTCCCTTATCAAAGGAAAAACCTAACTGCCCCCCAGCCCTATGTCTTTTGGGACCATATTAATACTGGGGAAGGTAAAAACGATAGGTCATACAATTGAAACCATGGAGCCAGAACAGGCCTCTGAAGTGGTCGAAGTGCTGGCAGTACATTTTGCAGAGATGTGGACTTGCATGTCTGGCCGCGCTGCCAAATGCTAGAGTCCACAGGGCACAAATGAATTCCCGCAGAGGAGACCACAACAGGAATAAGATAAGGTGTTGAGTCCCAAGGTGGCCAACCTTGTGTCAATGGGGACATGTGGAGGACCCAGTCCTTCATTCAGCGGCTCCACGTGCCAGACCTTCTCTCCGTCAGCCTCCACGCAGACGCAGGTTCATGTAGATGGTCCACCCAGGGGCAATGTTGTACTCTCCAAGCTTCTGGCGATCTTCCAGCTGCTTTGAGTCGTAGCTGAGCCAGAACTGAGATACCTGGACTTTTTCCTTCTCATAAATCCTCCCCTTGAACTCACTCACAAGCTCCGATGGTTTGATGGTGTACGGGGACTTACGGCCCTTGTCTGTCATGAGAAACACCTCGAAGGAGGCATCTTCCTTCACAACCAGCAGCAAAGTGTCCCCCGGTGAGAGATTATACTCGGACAGCCGCGCTGTATCCTGCAGCTCCACATACCCATTTTTCTGTGACCCCAGTTTCTGCTGGTGGGCGGGCACCCCAGTCTTTCTGGCCACCTCTGCTTTTAGAGTAGAGACGGCCATGGAGGGATTGGCATCCAGGGTGTAGACAGCCCCTGTCAGGAACTTCACATTCAACTGCATCACCTGGGGAAGTAAAGAGGGAAAGGGTGTCAACAAGGCACACAAACTACCGGTCATCTGTTACAAGAATTACTCACACCTTCTATCCTCAGGAGCCCAAAGACTTATGTTGAGATCTACCTCCAAGAGGGCTGCAACAGTGGCATGTGTGTGCCCTGCAGGCAAGCAGAACATCTGCACACACAGCCTTATCCACACCTGCCTATGGAGTGTCTTAGGAGATGCCTCTCCATCCCTAACCAGCAACCACACCCCTCCCCACTCCTCCGGTAGTTTATATAGGACAGGGGCCAGTCATTTTTGGCTCTCTAGATATTTTGGACTACAATTCTCATCATCCCTAACCAGCATAGCTAATTGCCAAATATGGTGGGAACTGTAGTCCGAAACATCTGGACAGCCAAAGGTTGCAGACCCTTGCTTTAGGAGATCATCTACATCTACTCACCTAACTATACAGTTGTTATAATGAGTCAATTGACTCCTAATCTGGGCATGCTTCCTTCATATCAGTCGATCCACATCGATCCACAGAGCAAGCACCCTAATCCCTGTGGCCTGCCACCTTTTTAGGCATCCCTTGGCCTTACATATCTGCTTACCAGCATTTTGTGTTTGTTTATTTATATATTGGGCCTCATTACAACCCAGGCGTTAAGGGTTTAACGGCGCCGTCGGCGCCGTTAACCCTTAATGCCTGATTACCATTTTAACGCCTGCTTTTAGCAGGCGTTAAAATGCAAGGCGCTAACCCGTCTTGGTGCTAATTACGGCACCGTAATTTACGGTTTATGGTAAAGTAGGGAACTTACCGCCTGGGTTGTAATGAGGCCCATTGTTTTCAAGCATGTTGATGGTTAGGACCACCCTTTCCCTGTCTTTCTTCACTTGTCAATGAGCCAACTCACTCCCTGCGCTCAGCCGTTAAAGTTCTTCCTGTTTCCCCTCCCCCACCCTGTTCTCCATCTCTCCACTGCTCATTCTCCTTATTTGCTTCCTTTTGAGAGACCCTCTATCTAAAGAACTCTGCTCCCTTCCTAGAGGGCACTTATTTCCTTCTCATCTAAGGACACACTCCCTTCCATTGCCCAATTATTGCCTCTTCCCTACGTCAACCTGAAATGTATTCCTTTCTGCGTACTGCTGTTTCCTGATTCTATATTACCACGTTTACATTAAGTACTTTGGCGCATAGTGCTGCATTACCACGATGAATAAATACTTTCATTCAACAATCAGGAAATGGCCTCAAATGTAAGGGCTCTTTAAACAACACATAAAGACTTAGAAGCTAATTCACAAACCTTTCCGCGGGCATATGTGTGACATTCAGAAAACGAAGTAGCATACACTGCTTAAATTACACCTGATTTCCTGAAGGCGAAGCCCCAGTGCATAAGTGTAACTAACACATGGAAATCATTGCCTTTCTGAATCACCCCTTAAAGTGTAATCTCTGTGCAAGAGGGAGCCATTGACGAGTCTTAGTGGGAGACATGGGATCCCTTCTTCCTACACTCCCTGGAGATGGGTCACCACATTTTGGACTTGTTGGGCGCTTTTAAGAGTACAGAGTGATGACCCCGGTATAGGCGAGGATATGCATCCTCCCGCTCTGCAGTTGTTTTGGACTATGACTTCAATGATCCCTCATCGTTGCCAGTGCTAGCTAGGGCTGACGGGAGTCGTAGTCTCAAACATCTACAAAGCTAAAGGTTGCAGATCCCCGGTATTCGTTATCAACTTGATCTACCCTAAAATAAAAAATTGCTTCGACCGCACCTACCTGGCATGAGAGGCAGGGATCGGGAAAATACTCTGTAGGGTTCAGCAGTGATAAAAACTTGAATTTACTTTTGAATATGATTAATTTGGCTGGACTAAAAGAGGGAGAATCATCAAATATAAAACCAAGGTCTCAAATAGAAGTGGCGTGGGGCGTACACTCATTGTCAAAGGATGGGCTGGATCCATGTTAGGTTTTGAGGATACCCCTCATTCATATTCATGAGAAAAATTTGCATACAATGACCCTAAATGTATGCACATTTTATCCTAATGAACATTAATGAGGGATATCCTGAAAACCCACCAGGATTCCACAAGAGGAGAAAATGCCATTTATATCGTCTGTCAAACCCGGCCACTCAGCAGTAAAGTTATCGAGGCAGGGCTCGTGCCCACCGCCTTCCTCAATGGTAACCCGGACGGTGAGTGGAGCAGAGTAATGCTATGGCCTCACTGTCACTAACATAACTCATTATGAAAGAAGCTGCCTCAGATTGGCAGACCTGCTTCTTCTCTTCATTTTGTGTTTTTCCGTGAGTATCCTTTCCTTTAAAGGCCAAAGGCTAGCCTTCAAGGGTAAGTGGACAAGGCTTGGGAGGCAGTGGTATATTTAAGGTATAGGCCCTATGGGCAAGATTGACTGAGGGCACTGGGTAGGCGGGGCTTAGGATGGGAGGAGTTAATGGATGTCACAAGGGGGACATTGAACTTTAGGGACAAATGTTCCATGTATTTTAAGTTCCCTCTGTACACCTATATTGTCTAATCACCCAACAAGTATAGCTTATGAAACCCTTGTAGAATTCTAAGGATAAAAAGTGCCAGAGTAATGGTCACTGCCATTTACCTGTTAACCTCACTAATCACATCCCATTGCAAATGGTTTTCTGCTCATACTATTAAGGTAAGACCTCAGTGGGAGGCCCTGTGCAGCCCAGGCTCTTTGCCTTTAATGTGAGAGAGTCAAACATTGGTAGCCATTGGACTGGGGTGTAGGGTCAGGTGTGAAGGGCTGGAGGAGAAGTGTTAAGAGTGAAGAGTTGAGGTTTAGGGATGAAGTGTTAGGAGTCAAATGTTGTGGGTGAAAGAATATAGTAGGGGGTTAAGGGCGAAAGCTTAGGGGCAATATATTGGGGTGAAGGATTAGAGGTTAAGGGTCTGGGTGAAGGGTTACAGGTTGGGATGAAGGGTCAGGGGTCAGAAGCCAGGGGCAATGTTGAGGGGGGAGGGTTCTGGTGACTTGGCTAGGAGCCAAGTGGTTAGGGGTGAAGGGATAAGAATGAGGGGTTATTATGGAAAAATAATTGGTAGTGAAGGTTTTGGGGTGAACTGTTAGGGTTTGAAAGCTATTAGTGAATGTCTAGGGGTAAAAGGCAAGGTGTGAAGGGAAAGGTGTATAGGGTAACAGGTGATTGGTTAGGAGTGAACGGAGAAGGGTTAGAGATAAGAGGTAGGGGTAACGGGTGAAGGATGTGGAGCCGTCAATATGGGGTAAATGGCGAAGGGTTAGGGGCAAGAGACTAGGAGTGAGGGTTTAAAGATGGCAGGTTGTAAGGCTGGAGAAAATGTTAGCATTGAAGGGTTAGAGATAAAGGGTTGGGATAGAAAACTTGGGTTGGCCTGCTGGTGAACATTTAGGGGTGAAGTTCTTGGTGAGCGGGAAGGTGGTTAGTGGTGATGGTAGCATTGAAGTGCTAGAAGAAAGGGATGAAAAGATGGAGTAAAAAGTGAAAGGTAGCAGTAAAAAGATAAGCAGACCATTCACTTGTAACGATTGTGCTCTCACAACAAATACGTTTCTAAATGTTTAATTTTGAAATGTGCTGTGAACATTTTGAAATGCAGCTAAACGGGCACAAAATATAGCATTTTACCCATCTTGCCCTTATAATGAGTCACCATCAGACGAGAGATAATGGAGACGCCTAAGCATGCGCTGACTGAATGCAATGGACTGGGGACCACTTACATGGGCCATCTTGGACCCTTTGTTCATAATATGGACTCCATCAAGAGCCAGTCTTCTGATATTATTGCCTCCAATCTGAAAGGACTGCTGTGCACCTTGCACTCTATAGAATATGGCTGATTGTGCCCAAAAGCTGTAATAGTTAAAGAAACAATTAATTGAGTTTAGTGAATTCTGAATGTTTTGTATTAATTGTTTATTTTATTATATTGTCATTGCATTGTAACTGTATGGTATTTTGTATGTTTTAACTTATTTATTGTCATCTGACTTTTAATATGTGTAAAGTTATTTGAACTATGTCACATTCAATAAATAAATAAATAAATAGTCTAATAAACGAGTCCGTGCCAGTTGCTGACCTGCAGCGTCCACAGCACCAGTGGCCGGAACCTCACTAATCCGAAGGAACTCCCTTTCTGATTCCCAGTAATGACTTTAGAAATGGAATTCTCTACAGTATAAAATATTTAAGAGAAGCAAACATTCTGGGAAAAGTACATATTAGAGGCAAGCAGTTGTGGCTGAAGGGTTGTGAGTGAAGGGTGAGGTGAAAGGAGTTAAGGGTGAAAGATACCGAAACTACTAAACAGGACAGATCTCGAGGGAGAAAGCCCCACGTTAAATCCACTTGGGAAAAAGAGTTGAGTAATGCAAACTGCAGCACCTCAAGGAACATGCACTAGAGAGGAAAGGCACGGAGGGGAAAGGCGTTATGAGGAAATACACTCCCTTAATTAACAAAGATTCCTAGCAGAGCTGTGTGCGATGTGACAGGTGGCACAGTCTTGGCCCATCATTGTGACTGGACCCTGTCTCCCACCGACCAAACTTGGCAGAAAGTTACCCCAGTCTAGGAGTGGTGGTCAGCTCCATAGCAACTCTCTGAAGCAGGGGCGCGGGCAGCTTTCAGTGATGTGGGCTATGGGGCGTGGAGGGGGAGTGCCAGTTCTGGTGCCAGGGCCTGGCACTGTGCGTCCCAACCTTAACTGCTGGGCAAGGGGGCGAGTGCGGTTTCTTTTCTTTGGCCTTCTGGCAGTGCAGCATCTCCTCTATAACTTCCCAGGATGCCCTGGAAGCACTCACGGGAGAGTCTATGCGGGCACCGCGCCAGAAGGAAACGGGTGGTACCCAGGTATCAGGGAGCGCCCGGCGCATTACACTACATGTATGTGAGAGCAGGCGAGTCGCTTCCACGAAGCACCCAACACATGACAGACATGCGTGTACTTGCCAACATGACCCATTGTACTCTGTAGGTGATTATCCAGGTTTTCCTATTTGCATTCTGGGAATTGTAGTTACACTTTTTCCATTATAAAACTCGGACAAGTCCCAGAATGCAAAGAAAAAACCTGGACTGGATAAGCACCTTCAGATTGGAACGGGTCTATGCATGCGTTGGAACTGTTTCATTCTTGCCAAATCGGGGTGAGGTTGGGGTGATGGGGACGGCAGGACAGGAATATTTTCGTTGCAGATGTAAAATACTTCGTTCATCTTTGCTTGGGTGCTTTTTCACTATCTCTCTGTCCTCAGCATTGGACAAATTACACTCCCACCGCAACACACAGCTGATATGAACAGTGTTACAACCAGAGGCGTTGCCAGGGGGGGCTGAGGGGGCTGTAGCACCAGGTCTTTTGGTTGTAGCCCTGGATAGAAGCTCAGGGGTTACAACCAAAAAGGCTAGCTAGCCCCCAGTACCGACAGTCCCCACATTAGCATAGTGTCTGATCTTTTCCAGACCTAGCAACACCCCTGGTTGCAACCACTCAGAAATCACAGTCAATGCCCCCCTAATTTGCCAAGTGTAGGTTGCTTACAGGGATCCCGTGGCGTTAAATGAAGCACACCTTGACAACAAAACCTACTTGACACGATCGATTGCCTTCGCCGATGTATATTCGGGGAAAGTGCAAACTGCAAGCTAGACAGCTCAGTGGGTTAAGCACCTGCCACTGACATACGTTTGGTCTCAGGTAAAAAACGCGGCAACACGTTTAATCCTTCCGAGGGCTATAAAATGTGTGTGTTGGGATATTGCTTCAGCGTCAAGCAGATTTACAGTTATTTAATATGCACCCATGCATTCTGTCTCTTACACATTGGTTGATGTATGTGTTTATCTTTTATGATGTCATGAGTTCTTTTGGAGTGTTGTTTTCTGAGGGAATTCTATGGAGTCAGTTGGTGCCTGCTGCCTAGGGCAGTGCCTGCTGTCACCATGTCTCTGACTGAATAAACCTTGTTAACGTCATTGCCTGCCTGGACATCAATTCTTAACAGTGTGCTTTTTTCGATTGTGTTGTAGTAATGTGGGCATATAAACGGGCTCTGTGTGAAGCCATTTGGGGAATGCGCTTCATAAAGAACCCGTGGCATTATACGCTCTAAGCAGCTCTCCCTGAGTTCAAACTACTAAAACTGGGGTTGCTTGCAAAACGCACAACCGCTTTACCTGTCGCCAGTGAAGATGGTTGGTTAAGGAACTTACTGTTTCACGGGCTCTTGGTTCTTTTACAGAAAGCGAATCCGCCGTCTCTCACTCCTCCCGCCTGCCTCTGGCCGCAGTCTCTCCCTGCTGTTTTGGTTCTTGATCAGCACTCTGCATGCAGTCTCCGAGGCCTTCCCTGCTCTCTGCGGTCTCCCGGCCCGGCGGTCTGTAGGAGCGCTCTGCGGTGTCCCGTTTATATGGCAGGAGGAGGCACAGGGCCCTGTGACGTCGCATTGTTTCTGATGATGCTCGAGTAAAGAAACGGAAACTGATCTCCGCAGGGAAAGGGAGTTTCGCTTTCCTTCTCCCCCCCTCGCTCTCCCGACTCTCCTTCTCCTCTGTCTTCCTTGTGTGGGCACTGCTCTGACTCCGTAGCACTCAGTGCTGCCGTAAATGTGTGGCAACCATTCGTTACTGCCACTTTTGGGTAATGGAATTACCACCAGTGTTACAGCTCAGTCTATTTCTGTCTTTGGTTGTAAAGGGGAGGGTGTAACTCCAGCATCCCCCACGTCACATACCAAAATCATCAATTCTACTGCCTGGAATTACCACTCGGGGTAAATATGCAAAATCCCCATGAAGTCCTATGGAACCAGAAAATAAGAATTAACAACACTTTACCACCAGCGTGATTGGTCAAAGGGCTGGTGACTCCCATTAAAGATGCCACTTGGAGGGGCTTCCCAGTCTCTCTCACCCCAGTGCCTGCAATTAGAAAAAGGGCACCTACCCCTTATAATTCACGAGGTAGTGAGAGATTAGTTTTGGCGAAGGGGCGTCCATTTTTGGCTCAAGGCAGGGTCATTTGGGCATGGAATATTAAATGTATGATAATTTACAGTTGTGGCATTAAGGCAGATTACGGATGGGAAACAGAAAATGAAAGTGGTGGAATAAATTTAGGTACAGTTTGGCGATTGTCAAAAGGAGGGCAACGTAAGGGTAAATGGTCCCAGTGTGGGCAGACATACCTGAAAAGGAACAGAGGAAAGGGAAGAAATAATGCCCAAGGGAAGGACAGAAAGAGCCAAGTGCAGGGAAAACAGAAGAAGGCTGGGGGAGACCTGCAGGGAAACAGGAGGAGGCAGTGTGACAAATCAACTTCTGGGGCTCCAGCAGTCCAGGGATGAATATTGGTTTCTAAACCATCAATCAGCCCCACACCTCTAGTACACCAGAAGTGATCTGAACAGATTGGAAACGCAACCACATTATAAACCTCCTTGTCCAAATTTGGTAACGTGGACGGAATGGCAGGCATATCTCTGTTAGTTCGAGGATTGTTGTTTAGTTGCAAGACAGTGAAATTACAATTATTACCCATCGATAAAAGGGACTGTCTAGTCAAGGTTGTATACAAATATTTACTTTATTATTATCACAACAGACAGTCCTAGCACACTACAAAATACAACCCACCCAGTAAAGAAATGCAGAGGACAGACAGTTTCAAGAAGGAAAGGGGATGCGCTCTGGATACTGATAGGAGGGTAGTCGGTAAAGTAATTAATCGCAATAGTTCAAGGATACTTGGCTTCAGCAAAAAGGGAGCAATGGTTCGTAAAATGTCACTAGAGGGCCTCAGAGAAGGACCAGGAGGACAGAACCACAATGTACCTTGTGCTTGTAGAAGTTCTTGTTGCTCGACAGTGTCGGTTTCAGGGCGCTTTGCAGCTTCTGCGACAGAGTTCAAGATGGGAGAAAGCTGCGGGTATCAGGCGACATGCAGTTTGGTGAGCGAGGCTGGACGGACGGCTGCAGGCTGGCCTACACGGTGGCTCAGGGTCAAGAATCATTGTCTCCGTGCTGGTTTGTGGGTCTGAAGCACTGGTCGAGGCGTCTCGGACAACATCAGCGACTACTGCATGACTACAATCAGCGGTGCAGTCGGTTGCAGCACGAGGGGCTCAACTGGTTCGAAAATGTCCTTTTAGGTGGATGCTGATTCATGGTTGTCGATGCACTCCTTCTAGCTTCTTCACTGGGCTCGTATCGTCCTTGAAAGCGGATGGCCCAAAGCTGAGGAGAGTGTTGCAGGCACCGGCCTTGTCCTGGGTTTGGCTCAGAGACTCTCTGACACTGAGTCTAGCAGGGCATGCTGTGTGCTGGCTGGGTACTGGTTCTGGAGCTGCTGAAGGATCCTCTGGATTCAGTATCTCCCTCTGTTCCCTGGGAGATGTTTAGGGGAGGGATCTTGCTTCCCTCTTTGGAAATCCCGTCTTTCCTTCACTGGCAGAAGCTGTAAGGCAGACTGTCCCTTCAGGCAGGGTCCAAATGAGTTCTTCTTGTTACTTCTTGCAAAGTCTTCAGATGGTCTGCCCAAAAGAGGATGTCAGCCCCCTTATAAAGCCAAATGGGCCACATGCATTGGTGTAGGCTAAGCTTACGTTAATGAACCAATCCTGGGCCCCCACCCCATGGCATAACACAAGATCTGGGGGCCCCCCTGCGAGCCATGCTGAGGCCCCCCCCAACTTGGCAACAAATCACAGGTCACGCCACACATTGGGCCGGCCTAGATTACCAAGCTTGCGCAATACGCACAAACGTGCTGCTGAAGGGGTATGCCGCACACTTTACAAGGAGAATGATATACCTATGTGTTTTAATGCAATATACAGCACACTTTCTGAGAAAAATTGGCTAAAAAGCCACAGTTTTTGCTATTGTTTTGTAGGGTAACACCAATCCAATACATGCAAGTCACCAACAGTGCACATGAACATGAATGTTTTGCTATTAAAAATGCCATGCCACAATGAAAACATGTCCAACTGGTTGCACAATGTAGACCAGTGTAGACACGTACTAACATTACAGTAAAGCATGCCAGGCCACATTTAGACATACCTACACTGGTTGCACCAAAATGGCAGTCGAAGCAATAAGACTCATCAATAAGAGAGCACACATTCAAGCCTGCGTCTCTGCGGCCTCTAACAACACAGCCAAACTCTTTAAAATCTGCAAGGAACTGACCAATCCTTTTGCTGTCTCTACCGCTCCTGTTCCCTCAACAGGCCCTCTGTACGGCATTGGCCTCTCGCTTCTGCACTAAAACTTTGGACATCCTGTCCACTATCTCCTCTTCCTCTCCCTCTTCCTCTCTCAGCCCCCTTTGGACATATCTCCCTCTCCTCCTCCTTTCTCCTCTTTCTCTCTAACACCTGACGAGGTTTCTAGACAAGTCCCATCTATGGAAGTGTCATCGAAACAGGTGCTTGCCCGCTCCTCCAGAATCATCAAGGACCACATTGACACCCTTGCTCCAGCCTTGGCCGATTTTGGTAATCATTCTTTTGCCACTGGAACTTTCCCCTCTCCCAAACTTTTGGAAAAGCTGGCCATCTCCCAGCTTACTCGCCACGCTGAATCTGTTGGTTGTCTCCATGACCACCAGTCTGGCTTAAGAGCTGCCAGAGGCATGGAAACTGCTCTCGTGAACACCTGTGAAGATCTGATTTCTAACCTTGATTCCAGCATTCCTTCTGTCCTCATCTGTCATGATCTCTGCTTCCAAAAGGTCAGGGTTTTCCCAACTCCCTTGGAAGCAGATCCATAACCCAGGTTCCGAGTGCCAACCAGTCCCAATTGGGACCTTTTGGACCCAGTCCTGGCGCCAGTGGCACCAGGCTCATAAATATGCCCAGTCCCAGCGCTGGAAGCGCCGGGCTCATAATGCTTGGGTGGACTTACCTGCAGCAGACCATGCTGCTTACTTGCCTGCCAGTTGAGCCTCTGATCCTCTTCTGTTTGGAACTACTTTTCCTGTTGGGTGGGGCAGGAGCCACTCCCTAGGTTCAGAACACTGGAACTCTTCTGGAAAGCAGGAACTCTTTTCTTACCTAGGCGTGGCTGTGGAAGGAGACACCTAAGCACTACAGGAGGCTATTTAAACCACACCCGATGGATGAATCTTGCTTTGCGTTATTCTGCATCCTCTGCAGCAGAACGCTCATCGTGTCTTCTGCATCTGATCCTGGGCCTAAGGAAAAAGGCTTACCATCCTGAATCCAGTCTTCAGCAACACCTATAAAGACAAGAAAGAACAGGTTAGCATTACAGTCTTCAGTGACAGCGCTTCACTTACCTGGTCCATCGGCTGTCACCAACGCCTCGCGCTGCATTCCGGCATCTGGAAGACAAAGGCTTACCTACTCTTCGTGCGCTCCGGAGGTCTTCGCACTGCATTCCGGCATCTGAAAGACAAAAGCTTACCAACTCTTCGGCGCTGCATTCCGCATCTGAAAGACAAAACAAGGTGCGTTTAAAGACATTGGGGAACTTTAATACTCACGTGCCATTACTCCTTTCCACATCTAACCCAGTGGGTATTCCGGCACCCTGCAGCCGCTCCGAACTTGTACCTGCAAAAAAAAAAGACAGTTAGAGCGCATCGTGAAGCAGGCAACAAGCGCTTACTTACGTGCTTCCAGGCGCTTCTATTCATCACACGGGCTCCATCTTCAACTCACTTCAGCCCGTCATCCGCCATCGCCGGAACCCTGCAAAACAAGAGACATCATTACTAAAGACTTTTAAAGACATTAGAATTACTCGAAACTTACCGTTCGTGCAGTAAACGACGGACAGCAGTCCTCTGAAGTCAAGAGGCCTGCTCCCCTTATCCAGTGAAGAAACTGGTTACAGCACCCTGCCCCGAGGCAGATGGAGAGCACGGCGTTCACTTACCTAAGGTGAGAGCGTTCACCTTTGGGGTTCTACAGGAGAAGAGAAAGGGAAGAAGAGAGAGACATTCAATAACCCAGTTCATTAATCCCATATTTTCTATCTGCAGACATCTTACCCTTCGAGTCAGACATACAGTGCACAGAGGTCCAGCCCAAAGAGCCAGCCGTGTGTTACACATCACCTTTGAAGATACGGTATACGCCCAGTCAAGACCGGCGCCTCTACGGGAATCAGGTGAGCGTTACAGAACGCAAAGCCTACCGCAAAACTCCAGTCCAGGCGCTATGGAAACCTCGGATACCGACCAGCTAGCCCAGTTACTTGGGGAACTAAGGGCAGAAGTGCATGCAGCCCGTCAGGAAACGAACGCTCTAAGAAGGGAACTGATTATTTCCAAGGAGCGAACAGGTGATCTCGCTAGACAATTGCTACAGTCACAAGCCGGACAGACCCCGTTACCCACATCTGGGGGAAATCTTCCTTCTACATCCTCTATGAATCCAGTGCAGATCAACCTACCTGGGAATGTACCTCTGGCTCCGCCCGAACGATTTTCTGGTGACCCAAAGAGGTTTGCAGTATTTATCAATCAGTGCCGGTTGCATTTCTTATGCCGGCCAGCAGCCTTTCCAACTGATCAAGCTAAAGTAGCTTTCGTGCTTTCGTACCTTAGTGGCAATGCGGCAGACTGGTCGATCCCTCTAGTAAATCAAGATGATCCGGTCCTCCATGATTTTCAAGCTTTTCAGCTCAGTATGGAAAAACTGTTCGCAAGACATTCACAGGGGCAGGCCTTGGACAATGAGCTTCTTTTGTTGCGACAAGGTAATCAAGACCTTTTGGCTTATATTGCGTCTTTCAACAGACTGATAGTGGAAACTCAATGGCCTGAGGACAAAAGGATTACGCTGTTTTATAGAGGTCTACGTGGAGAGCTCAAAGATGTGTTAGCCCAAGTAGTGAATCCCCCACAAGATTGTTCGGACTACATAGACTTAGTCGTTCAAATAGATCACAGACTGCAGAACAGGAAGGCCGATCGTTCCAAGTTTGATGCTCGAGTATTTTCCAAACCGCCGACTCCTTCCAAAGGAGTAGACTCCGGGGAACCCATGCAAATAGGGGGCCTGAAAGGTCCTCTAACACAAAAGGAGCGGGAAAGGAGAAAACAGTTGCAATTATGCCTCTATTGCGGAAACTCAGGGCACTTTCTTCGAGACTGTCCGGTGAAACCTGCCAAGAAGGCAGTAGGAGCTGCAGTTACCAAAGTTACAAACTCTGAGCAGGGAAACAACCTCGCCCGACAAGAATAGAGGTCCTCTTGCCGAGCGTGAAAACCAGTTCCGTGACCTCGCATTTCGTGATACCTATGGTCCTCATTAGCCCTGATAATCCGGATCGATTACATGCAATTGAAGCTTACGTCGACAGCGGTGCCATCGGCAATTATGTGGATCATGAAATGGTTTTGAGGATGAATCTAACTCTTTGTCCCAAGGCTGTAAAGGACGTCATTACTACGGTGGATGGAACGGAGATAGCCTCCGGACCAGTAACGCATACCACTAAAGAAGTGACGCTAGTAAGTCAAGATGGACACCATGAGAAGATCGTGTTCGAGGTGATCAAGGCTCCTCAGTTTCAGATTATTCTAGGAATACCTTGGTTAGAGAAACACAATCCTCTGATCGATTGGCGAGCAAGGACGGTCCAGTTTCCAGAATGTGTCTCTACTTGTCACCCTCCACCTGGTGTTGCACTGGCAGCAATTTCTTCAGAGACTCCCCAGTTACCTCCCGAATACCTAGAATACCAAGATGTTTTCCGGAAGGATCAGGCTAACTCTCTACCTCCTCATAGGTCTTATGACTGCCAGATAGACCTGATACCTGGATCTACTCCTCCTTGTAGTAGAATTTATGCCCTCACCGAGCCTGAGAACCTTCACCTTCGACAATACCTGGATCAATACCTGGCAAATGGGTTTATTCGTCTTTCCAAGTCCCCTGCTTCTTCAGCTTTGTTCTTCGTTCCAAAAAAGGAAGGAGACCTTAGAACTTGTATAGATTATCGCTCCCTGAACCAGATCACCCTCAAGAATAGATATTCGTTACCTTTGATCCCTGAACTTCTGGACCAAGTCAGAAAAGCATGCATATATACAAAGCTGGATCTTAGAGGAGCCTACCACTTGGTACGAGTAAAAGAGGGCGATGAATGGAAGACGGCCTTCCGCACCAAATATGGGCTATTTGAATATCAGGTCATGCCCTTCGGACTTTGCAATGCCCCGGCCGCCTTTCAATATTTTATGAACGATGTCCTCAGAGAGCTCATAGATGTGTGTGTTGTTGTTTACATTGACGACATCCTCGTTTATTCTTCATCGGAATCTGAACATCGGAAACACGTGAAAATGGTCCTCGAAAGATTGCGTCAACACAAACTTTTCGCTAAGTTGGAAAAATGTGTTTTCAACGTGACTGAAGTTGAATTCTTTTGATTCATATTATCACCTAGCGGAGTGCGTATGGATTCAAAGAAGGTCGATGCAGTTCTCAAATGGCCATCACCATCCTCCGTAAAAGGTGTGCAAAGCATGTTAGGCTTCGCTAACTTTTACCGCAGGTTTATCCCCGAATTCTCTCGAATAGTCCAGCCCATCACTGCCTTGTTAAAGAAAAACAAACGTTTTGAATGGTCTACCGAGGCGGAACAAGCTTTCCAGGAATTGAAGACTAAATTCATCTCTGCACCAATCTTAAAACACCCTCGCCCCGAACTCCCCTACATCGTGGAAACTGATGCTTCAAGCCTTGCCATGGGGGCAGTTCTATCACAAAAGGACCCGGTAACCAATCAGTTGCATCACGTGGCATTTTGGTCCCGCAAATTCTCGCCTCCTGAAATCAATTACACGATTACTGACAAGGAACTTCTGGCTATCAAGTCTGCCTTTAAGGCTTGGCGGCATTATCTGCTGGGGGCCCGACACACCGTTACTGTGATTACGGATCACCGAAACCTGCAATATTTGAAAACCGCAAAAGCCCAATCCTCTAGACAACTCCGTTGGGCATTATTCTTTAGCGAGTTTGACTTCATAATTACCTATCGACCTTGTACAAAAAACGGTAAAGCTGATGCCCTTTCTCGGATGGGAGTGGAAGAACATTTGATCAACCCTAAACCTGTACCAATCATTCCCGAACAAAGAATTCTGGGTGTAATCGCCACACAATCCATAGAGGAAGTTAAGGATAAAGCCAGGCAACTTGTAACTCCAGCAGACATACAGAATTGGCATCTGCAGGGAAAGGACTTTGCAGTAAAGGACAACTTATTGTATTTCCAAGAACGATTATACCTGCCCAGCACAGATTTACAGAAAAAAGTAATCTCTTGTTATCACGATTCTTTAATGGAAGGACATCCCGGTATGGCCAAGACCTCAGAAAAGATCAAGCGCTACTTCTGGTGGCCATCTTGGAAAAAAGATATCAGAGACTTTATAATGTCCTGTGGAGTATGCGCCCAAAACAAGAGTCAAAAGGAAAGACCAGCAGGCCTCTTACGCCCTATTGACATCCCAACTCGCCCTTGGCATACGCTTTCTATGGACTTCATCACCGATCTACCTCCATGCTCCGGATACAATACGATTCTAGTAATCGTGGACTTATTCTCCAAGATGGCGCATTTCATTCCGCTCAAAGGCTTGCCAACAGCAGCAACTCTGGCCCGAGAATTTCTCGAAAACATCGTCCGATTGCACGGTTTTTCTTCGGTTCTAATTTCGGATCGAGGTAGTCAATTTATTTCTCATTTTTGGCGAAGTTGCTGTCGGTCGGCTCAAATTGATGTGAGACTATCGACCAGTCACCACCCTCAGACCGACGGACAAACCGAGAGGACCAATCAAACTCTGGAACAGTATTTACGCTGCATGTTGCAACAAACTGAAAAAACTTGGAAAGACATCCTTTGGATAGCCGAATATGCCTACAATAACTCTGTCCATTCGGGAACTGGGAAAACCCAATTTTTTCTTTTATACGGCAGTCACCCTCGAACCTCGGAGTTGGATCCCCTCCAAGATCTTGAAACACCAGCAGTAGACTACCTGCATTCTACAATCACCCAAGCCTTTAAGGAAGCTGTTTCTCACCTTCAAAGGGCTAAAGAACAATACAAGAAAGGAGCAGATCAACATCGGAAGGAAGCCCCTCAATATCAAGTAGGGGATCAAGTCTGGTTATCCACCAAATATCTACCTCTAAAAGGGCCACGCACATTCAACCCAAGATACCTTGGTCCCTATTCCATCACTACCATAGTAAACCCAGTAGCGGTCAAGTTGGACTTGCCCCCGCACATGAAGATACATCCGGTCTTCCACGTCTCTCTATTAAAACCCGTGCAACCTCAAACCCGACTAACTAAATCTCCAAAACCCATCCTAGTTGATGGAGAACTCGAGTTTGAAGTCAAAAGCATTCTGGACTCCAAGATCTCCAAATCTAAACTATTTTACCTAATTGAATGGAAAGGCTACGGCCCCCAAGAGAGATCCTGGGAACCTGCTGAATATGTCCATGCTCCTCGCCTAATCAAAAGATTTCACCGAACATTTCCTGACAAGCCAAAACCCCCGGAGAAGCCCGGTTTGGGAGGGGCCTTGAGGGGGGGTACTGTCATGATCTCTGCTTCCAAAAGGTCAGGGTTTTCCCAACTCCCTTGGAAGCAGATCCATAACCCAGGTTCCGAGTGCCAACCAGTCCCAATTGGGACCTTTTGGACCCAGTCCTGGCGCCAGTGGCACCAGGCTCATAAATATGCCCAGTCCCAGCGCTGGAAGCGCCGGGCTCATAATGCTTGGGTGGATTTACCTGCAGCAGACCATGCTGCTTACTTGCCTGCCAGTTGAGCCTCTGATCCTCTTCTGTTTGGAACTACTTTTCCTGTTGGGTGGGGCAGGAGCCGCTCCCTAGGTTCAGAACACTGGAACTCTTCTGGAAAGCAGGAACTCTTTTCTTACCTAGGCGTGGCTGTGGAAGGAGACACCTAAGCACTACAGGAGGCTATTTAAACCACACCCGATGGATGAATCTTGCTTTGCGTTATTCTGCATCCTCTGCAGCAGAACGCTCATCGTGTCTTCTGCATCTGATCCTGGGCCTAAGGAAAAAGGCTTACCATCCTGAATCCAGTCTTCAGCAACACCTATAAAGACAAGAAAGAACAGGTTAGCATTACGGTCTTCAGTGACAGCGCTTCACTTACCTGGTCCATCGGCTGTCACCAACGCCTCGCGCTGCATTCCGACATCTGAAAGACAAAGGCTTACCTACTCTTCGTGCGCTCCGGAGGTCTTCGCACTGCATTCCGGCATCTGAAAGACAAAAGCTTACCAACTCTTCGGCGCTGCATTCCGCATCTGAAAGACAAAACAAGGTGCGTTTAAAGACATTGGGGAACTTTAATACTCACGTGCCATTACTCCTTTCCACATCTAACCCAGTGGGTATTCCGGCACCCTGCAGCCGCTCCGAACTTGTACCTGCAAAATAAAAAGACAGTTAGAGCGCATCGTGAAGCAGGCAACAAGCGCTTACTTACGTGCTTCCAGGCGCTTCTATTCATCACACGGGCTCCATCTTCAACTCACTTAAGCCCGTCATCCGCCATCGCCCGAACCCTGCAAAACAAGAGACATCATTACTAAAGACTTTTAAAGACATTAGAATTACTCGAAAGTTACCGTTCGTGCAGTAAACGACGGACAGCAGTCCTCTGAAGTCAAGAGGCCTGCTCCCCTTATCCAGTGAAGAAACTGGTTACAGCACCCTGCCCCGAGGCAGATGGAGAGCACGGCGTTCACTTACCTAAGGTGAGAGCGTTCACCTTTGGGGTTCTACAGGAGAAGAGAAAGGGAAGAAGAGAGAGACATTCAATAACCCAGTTCATTAATCCCATATTTTCTATCTGCAGACATCTTACCCTTCGAGTCAGACATACAGTGCACAGAGGTCCAGCCCAAAGAGCCAGCCGTGTGTTACACATCACCTTTGAAGATACGGTATACGCCCAGTCAAGACCGGCGCCTCTACGGGAATCAGGTGAGCGTTACATGATCCTCCTTGAACTTTCCTCTGCTTTCGGCACGGTCAACCACGCCATCCTGAACAATCGACTCCATGAGAACCTGGGCATCATGGATCAGTCCTTGGAGTGGCTGACCTCCTTCCTGTTGGACCACCTCTCCCAGGTCCCACTTGGTCCCTTTCACTCCGCCACCTCTCTCTACCTGTGGTGTTCCACAGGGCTCTATCCTCTCACCCTTGTTTTTCAAACTCTACTTGGCCCCTTTGGCCCACCTGATCTCTACTTTCTCCTCTAAATTTCATTGTTATGCGGATGACACTCAGTTTTCCTTCAGGCTCCCCTCAGCCTACTCTCCTCTCTCACTCATTCCTGGTGTCATCTTCAACTCCACTCTCTCTTTCCCTCCTCACACCTTGGACATCGCCAAAAAGTCCAACTACCAGCTGCACTGCCTCAAAGGGACACTTCCCTTTCTCACTTTCCCCCAGAAGCTCACTGTCTCTAGAGCCCTGGTTCTCTCTAGGCTGGACTACTGTGACAGCCATTTTCTCAATTTGCCTTCTTCTAATCTCCGCCCCCTGCAACTAATCCAGATCAGGACTGCGAGACTTATCCTTGGCCTCATGCCCAGGGACTGTTTCTCTCCAGCCATGAAATCTCTCCACTGGCTCCCGGTGGCTGAAAGGACCAAGTTGAAGACCCTTTGCATTGTGCACAAGGCTTTCTGGGGCTGGGATCCGCACTACATCCAACACTCTCTTCCAAAATACCTTCCTTCTCGAGCCCTAAGGGTTAGATGCTTCTCCAGGCAGATAGTTCAGGGATAGATCTCTCTCCTCTGCAGGTGCCTCCCTCTGGAATGGCCTCCCTGCCCCCCCAAACTTGAGCCGGACCACCCAAAGTTCCAGAAGCTGCTCAAAGTGTTCCTCTTCTCCTCTGCTTTCTCTCTCTTCCTCCCCTGCTGACCTACCTGACCTACCTGTCTGCTGTACCAACTGGTTGCTTGGCTACCCTCAGTCTCACTGAGTCCAGGCTCTTTCTTGCTCAGTCACCCTTGCACCGCCTCCGGGTCTACCACAAAGTTAGGGGCTGTAACTGTAACCCTACAGTCCCTTGTTCTTCTTGCACTTCTCAGAGCCGCGCTGCCCTGGCTGCACTTACTCATAGCATTGCTGACCTGTTTTCCCTCCCCTCTCCCTTGCACTTCCCCCCTCCCTTTCCCCTTGCACTTCTCGTTTTCGCACTTCCACGATCTGAATGGCACAAAGGCTTTGTAAGATCATTTATCTTGTCCTCCCTCTGCTTTCCTTCCCTAAAAACACTTGTGTACAGGCCCGTTATATATGATTTATCATATCATATCATTTTATCACAGATGCCCAGAAAAATATACAGTCCCGCAGTAAGAAACGGCTAGACTGGCATAACCCAAATGGCAGTCTAGCCAGGTAATTACACTTAGCAGGACTGCTTTTATCAGAAATGGCCAGTTAAAAAAAGTCATACCAAACTGAGGAATGACTAGACTGGCTGCAGCAAAATGCCTCTCAAGCAACTATCACCACATATCATGCCTGCTTAGCATGGACATGGACAACCATTATGATTTATTGCACAATCCCAACCCCACACACACACACAT
Source organism: Ambystoma mexicanum (assembly GCF_040938575.1). Lineage (NCBI taxonomy): Eukaryota > Metazoa > Chordata > Amphibia > Caudata > Ambystomatidae > Ambystoma > Ambystoma mexicanum. The sequence continues at coordinate 1,306,688,980 of NC_090932.1, forward strand.
ACCCTCTCCCTCTCATCGCCTACCACAACCTCCAAAATCAGCTCATTGGCCCAGAATTACCTCCACGTCCCTCTTCCTTGTCCCAGTGCTTATGTGGGATGAGGAAGAGTGGGACTAGGAGTAATGAATATTACATGTAGCTAAGTCAGGCATTACCTTCATGTACCTCTACCTCATCCTAGTACTTGTGTATGAGGCATATTGCCTCATACACAAGTACTGCCTCATACACAAGTACTGGGATGAGGACGAATAGGGCTAGGAGTAATGAAGATTACCAATAAGTAATCAAGGCATTAAGTAGTGGTGCAACACCATTGAGCTGACTGGGTTTCAGCACTCCCCCCACCCCTGAAATTGTGGGCTATGTTGACTTGACCCGGCTGACCTACAGAACAGTTGGCAGACAGAAAGGACATAGATGTTAAACGGCACCTGGGTTTCTCTGTTAACAAGGGCCCGGGCCAGCAATTACTAATGTACAGCATTTCCCTGTTAGTACCTGCATTCAAATGCCACATTTTTTAGGCAATTGAAATTGTGATGTGGGTTTAGTACTTGCATGGCAGGGGAGTGATTGGAAGTGTAGAGAGGGAACAGGAGACCAGTCATTCTCACAGCAGTCCATAAGTGGATGCTATCAGACTTATATGAGAGAGTTAACTGCTTGTAACATTGAAGCTGCACTAGAATAGTCTCATTAAAATGCATAAAGAAGTCAGATGCCCCCACACAAATAAGTTTGCTCCTCCCCACCACACGTGAAGTTAGCGCCTCTCCCAACATTTGAAGGGTTAGCCCCCCTGAAATGTAGATTTTGTTGCGCCCCTGAACACAAGCCCACACTCCATTAACCGTATATACACACGCACACTCAGCCATCCATACATTTAAGTGTGCACTCTTTCACCATACAGGCACACCCAGGCAGCCACCCATACATTTAAGTGTGCACCCTTTCACCATATAGGCACACCCAGGCAGCCACCCATACATTTAAGTGTGCAACCTTTCACCATACAAGCACACACACCCAGGCACCCACCCATACATTTAGGTGTGCACCCTTTCACCATACAGGCACACCCACGCAGCCACCCATACATTTAAGTGTGAATCCTTTCAACGTACACGCACACCCAGCCACCCATACATTTGTGTGTACCCTTTCACCATACACTCACACAGACAGTCACCTATACATGTAGGTGTGCACCCTTTCACCATACAGACACACCCAGGCAGCCACCCATACATTTAAGTGTTCACCCTTTCACTGTACATGCACACACGCATACCCAGCCACCCATACATTTGTGTGCACTCTTTCACCATACACTCACACACACATGCCATGGGGTTAAGGGGAGCCATAATACTTCAAAAAGAAATAGTTTAGTTTTGAAGTCACTCTGACTTCATAAAGAAATTATTTCCGTTAAGGACTAAACCATCTTAGGGTCTTCATGTCAATGGGTGGGGGTATCCCCGGACTTTAAAAAAAAATTGTTTTTGTATTCCCTCTGCCTTCATAAAGAAATAATTTCTGTTACAGAAATAATGTCTTTATATATGCAGAGTGAATTCAAAAAGAAACATAAAAAAAAAATTGAAAAGAATTTAATTTATTTATTTTTTTACTCCAAGTGGGGCTCCCTCCCAGGACATGTGGTCGCGGGGCTCCATGTTACGCCAGTGCCCCCACAAGCAATTTTATGTGTGCCTGAGGTCATAACCACAGTGCCTTGCAACAGAAAAGGTAAAGGGGTGAAAACATGTAATACTACATCCCACCCATCTTTCTGTCTGTTGTGGATCAAAGGGTCTCTGTGGTTAATTGAGCTCTCAGAGGTTCCTGATTAAAGCGGCAGGTCTCCCTTGAAGCTGCGGTGAGATCAGACTTTCTGTCTCCATCAATACACATACTCGTACCTTCTGAATGGGGTCCCCACGTGGGAGTTTCCTACTGTAAACACATAGTCTCAGACATGATAGGTCACTGCCCTTGATAATGAGAGGAGGGAGCTGCCTTCAGGTTGACACAGTGCATATCAAAGGCTGTTGGCGTTTCCTGTCTCTTTCGTTTTAGCCTCTGCAGCTAGGCCCTATGTGGGCCCCGTTTGAAGTATACTCAATTAATATGTTAACTATGTTATTTGCTGCCACCATCTGCAGAGGGTAAACACACAGCCTGGCCCTCCCCCTTCCGAGATGCATCATGTACTCCACCTGTCAGATCCCAACTACATATGACAGGGAGGACTTTGCCTGTAGTGTGTGTCCACCCAGAGTACACAGGTCTATGTTTATGTCGTGTAGTAAGCATAGGAAAATGTGTGAAGATTAGCCCCACACATTTTCCAGAGGTTGATCTACCATCATTCAATTTCATATACATTATATTTTTTGAAAAAAGCCCAAGCGAGCGCACACCCACCGTGCTGATGGTCGAATTTCTCACCAGCAGTGCATTTGCGGCAGGTTCATGTAGGGGATATGCATGTCAGACCTATTGTCCTTCATCAGGGCAAATAGCAATATAGCAAGGGAGACAACAGGGACCCGCAATATGCATAACGATACAACAAAGGACCGAGGTAGAAATACATTCCATGCCAGATAATCGTGTTCCTTGTGTTAGTAACACAATTGCAGAGTGCACACATAGGCCTTCCGATGCAGAACTGCCAAAGACAAATCAGACCGAAAGCACCATGTTTCAAACAGTTGTACCAATCATGAAAAGCCATTATACAGAAGGGCCAAAAAGCAAATTAATGTTGATTGCAGTGTTAGTGAAGATACATTACAGCGTCAAAGGCGCCGTATTTCATGTGGTTTGCAATATCGTTAAGCATGTGTCAGAGATGTCATGTTATACACAGGCCATTGCCAGCAATAGTGTCCATCATGCCGAGACAAAATCAGAATAGATAAACAGCGCAATGGTTCAGAGTACAATATTTTTCAGAAATACATTCACGCGTCAAACAAGCGCCACAATGACTGCACGTTACCACCATCGTGAGATAGCCATAATAGAAAGCAGCCACGTGGACCAACAGTACATTTACAGAGCATTAAGTGAAGATTAGATGCAAAAAAGAAAAATTGGAGAAATGGAAAAGCAAAAACAGTGAGTTAGTTCAATCTGTCACCAACTGCCTAAACACGATAGGTGTCTCAAAAGCTTGTGACAGTGCATTATTCTCTGACCAGGCGTGGTTGGTGAAAGTGAAATGTCTTATTTATTTTTAATTTTTGGATTTGTAGAGCGGACTACAGCCCACAGGCATCGAGGCGCTATAATAAGAGCGTAAGAATGACTTAATTCAGGGTTACAAGAATGCGGCCCAACAAAAATTACTTGGTACAGGTTGTTTGGTTACATATACAAAGATACATGCAAGTGTTATAGGTGCACTGTCAGAGATACATAAAGATGGTACATGTGCATTGTCATACAAAGGGCCTGGTTTTGATGGCTTTCCGGAAGGCTGCATGAGAGTCAATCGACCTGATGTGAGAGGGGAGGGTGTTCCAAAAGGTGGTGGCCATGGTTGGGAATCTGGTGCCGCCCGCATGGCCTCTGCGAGTTTTGGGTACTGTGATCCTGTTGGAGTATGCCGCTCTGGTAGGTCTAGATGGAGTGTGTTTGGAAATCCTATGGACTAGGAAAGGGGGTGCCAAGTCATGCACATACTCGTGCATCAGTGCGAGTATTTTGAAGACAATCCTTTCCTTGACGGGAAGCCAATGGACCTACCTTCTAACCTCAGAAATGTGGTCTCTTCGTGAGATGCCTGTCGCAGCCTGCAGAGCATTGTTTTGTGCTAGTTGAAGTTTGGCAAGGTTCTTACGTGATGTCCCATACAAAGAGGGCATTAAATTAGTCCAATCTTGACCCAATTATTGCCCTGAGGAACAAAACATGCACAGACTGTTGCCAGTCGGTAACCCTGTACTGCACTCCTAGTGGGAATGATATCCCAATTAGTGATCAGGCCTGACTGAAACCAAAGTACTCCCAGATGGGAGTAGTTGTTCAGCAAGGCAAATTTTCAACAATTTCAAAGAAAAGCAGTCAGCTTAATCAAGTGTTTCAAGTATTGAAGTGTTACATTAAGTCATATCATTCACATTGAAAACAAATTCAACTTCCCACACTTCAAAGTATAAGAGGTGTGAGGATCAATAAATTCAATTCCCAAGATATTATATCTAAGTAAGTTTATAATTCACAAACAAAGGACAACATTTCAGTTGCTCTGGACAGAATGCTCTCTGACAAAAACATATATTGTAGGTAATAAAGGTAGGGTACACTTTTTAGCAGTATAATATGAACAAGTCATTCATATACAAAACAGAACAAAAACAGTTGTCCAATTTCAATTTTCCTACTTCTGAGCCATCACATTCATTCAGCTCAGAATTTCTAAAGACACTCCTATTGAGTTGTCAGTGCCAACGTGTTTCGGATTGTAGGAAATCCATCTTCAGGGCAGGATGTGTTTTAGATTCAACAAGATTCAAAATTCAGTGGGATTTCCTGAGGGTATAAGGATACACTAATTAGCTTCATGGGGAGTTTGGAGAAACTAAAAATGAGTATCTCACAGAGGTAGAGATACACTAACCTGCTTTCCTTGGTACCCATAAAGAATTCATGGCCACCTGTGTAGTTAAAATGACATGACAAAAACAGCTTGTCAGGATCAGATCGTTGGTGAGGGATCAAAATCTCAGATTATGTGAATATAATTTCACCGTGACTCACCCGGTCGGAAGACCCAAGATATCTCGCCGGGGGTAGTGGCTGTATCAGGCTGTGGCTTCAACAATGAGCGACTGTAAGTATGAAGAAACGAGAGGGGATAACTTCAATGCATACGTACTCCTACTGAATGGCTATTAGGGGCGTTGGATTTAGAGGTGAAAAAGTCACCCCTGTTTACTAATTAACTGTTGGTAACATATTCGCTCAAACATTACTCGTACTCGCTTCCGTTGTCCTTTAACTTACTTGTGAGAAAGATCGCCTGTAGGACGCTGAACGAAGCCGCCCGCCTCGAGGACGCGCCGCACAGCCTACCCAAGCCAAATCCGTTGTCCTGGGAACAGCCGCGCATGCGCGTCCCCGCCCGTGCCGCCATCTTTGTATGGGAAGATCAACAGAATGATTCTACTCAGGGCTTGCGTGGTGTTGCGCGAGCGCGTCCCAGCTGCCGTTGCTAAGGACGCGCTCGGAGCATGGGCCACGTTGCCATTGGATTTGTCAGTTGTTTTGCTTCGCTCGTACTAGTAAGTACATAGGTGGGGATCATAACATTGTCCGGTTGTGGATGGGAGTATTTCCGCCTGTTCGGGGAAAGTCAAATTGATTAGTTTAGCGGGGGAGGGGCACTACAGCAGTTAGAAAACTGCTTCCTACCCCTACCCACCGCTCAAATACTGCAGAGTGACAGTCAAATTGAGTGGGTCGATCCTAAGGCAATAGCCTGCATCGTCCCCACATGGACTGTCAGTCTAGTTGTCATCCTAGCAAGTTAGGGCGTGGTCTAAATCATCGTTATTTGTGCACTGTTTGCCCATTTTTTTAAAGGCAAAAATATGTTATAAACAAGGCAGCTATCTCATGTCATACACTTTACACATTGGGTGAGACAGTTGCTGTGAAGATTCGCCTCTTCCATCACCACACATCAAAGTCTGTCATGTTACAAAATGATACTCCTGGTCTGAAGCCAGTTCACAATCTACTGGGTCAAAGTATCAGTATATAATTATGCAGGCGTAACCCACGGACCCCAGGCAGGGAAGCAGGGCTAGCATGTCAGCCAGGTCAACAGAGATGAGTGGGTCATGGCTCTGCAAGGTCTGGGCCTCTACAGGCGCCCATAACACATTGGACAGCTCGCTGAGCAACATATGTTACCCGCACAGCAGAGAGGTGCTCTAGTGAGTGGGTTATAACCATGGAAGCAACTGGCCACTAGAGGCAGTCATCACATATCGGACAGCCCATTAGGGCAGCCCTAGTCTATCTACACAGCAGAGGGGAGCGGGCCAGCCGTAGCTCTGGAAGTGACAGGCCATCACGGGTGGCCACAGTATATTGGTCAGATTATTGGGTCAGCAGCCATGGCGGGCTTGGTGGGACCTGTGTCGTCCTTCAGGACCAGGTGCAGTTAGGTATACAGAGGACAGACCACAATGCAGCTCCAGGTGGCAAGTGGCTGAGGAGACTGTCAGAAGACAGGGAGGACCACCCGGGGGTCAGGGGACCGGAGTTGAGCAACAGAAAGACTGCAAGAGTCCCTGGTGGAGCCGAGGCAAAGGGCACTCAGTGGAGCCTCAATACATCTGATGGAAGCCGGGGATGCAGAGGTAAGTAAAGGTATCTCGAAGGGGAGCTCTGGTTGCCCGGCTGGGCACCGGGGCATCAGGATGGTGAAGGGGGATATAAACCAGCGCACACTGGCTTTTGATGGGCAACAGACTGGGAAGAAAGCCAAGACACTGGAGGACCATTCTGCCCTTTTCGGAGGGTCCAGAGGTACGGATGGGGCAGCAGGAGGTGCAGACCTGGACATGAGGGAAATCCTACTGCACCTTAAGGAAGGTATAGGAAAACTGGACACCCTCAACACTCAGGTGGACCTGATACAGCTACGACTTGATAAGCATGGGCGTGGCTCAGTGAAGTGGAGAATCGAATTTCAGGCCTTGAAGACACAGCAGCAACAATCCTGTCAAGGCGGACGGCCCTAAAAACAGCAGTTAAGGTTATTACGGCTAGGAATGAGGATCTAGAGGGCCGAGCGAGACATGATAATATACACTTGGTGGGGGTCTGGGAACAGCAGGCGACGGGCAGCAGTGATGACTTTGTGGAAAGGCTGTGTGTCACTTTTCAGGAAGGAAGAGCTTTCACCAATGTTCATTGTGGAATGGGCCCACAGAATCCAAGAACAGCGCCCTGTGCCAGGGGCCACTCCCTGTCCCATAATTCCAAAACTCCTCCATTACAGGGACCAGGATGCAACCCTCGGGCTTTCCAGAGAGAAAGGGGATCTCCCCTACGATGGATACAGATTTCCCCGGATTTCTCTGCTTCAGTGCCAGCAGCGAGGCCCCCGATTGGGGGAAGAGGGGTGGGACGAGGGGCAGAGGGGTGGGACGAGGGGTGTCCGGACAAGTTGGGGTGGTTGTTTGGCAGGGTGGGGGGGGGGAGGAGAGAGTGGGGCGGTAAAGTGTTGGGGGTTCATGTTGTGTTTGGGGTGCCCACCTACTTGCAACTACCGGTAGGACATCACGGTATGGATTGGAGGGTCAGTATAGGGTAGGCTGCCCCTGGAGGCAGGGAACAAAACTACAATACACTGAATGGCTCCAAGCTGTGGTGGGTGGGAGGTAGATAGAGGAAAGAGCTTTAAGGGGACCACCTGGAACATTCAAGGAGGCCATCGGTTAGGAAAGTCCTCCTATATATGAGGCACCACGACATAAAGGAGGCATTTCTTCAAGAGACACCCTTGACGACTTTGTGGGAAGAGTAGGTGGGCGGTGCAATGGAGGTGCCATAGATATTTTTCATCGTTCTCTTCTTATGCAAGGGGGTGGCTGTACTGATTCATAGCTCACTTACGTTTCGCCTATCGGAAGTGGCTAAAGACTCTCAGGGCAGAGCGCTACTGCTTACGGGATATGTGGAGGGGCTGATGGTTTCTCTTTTAATAAACAAGTATGCTACCAACACAGATGACCCAGGCTTCTTTGAGTGGGAGGCGTCCCGCCTATCTCAGACGGCGGACTCCGTGATCCTCTGGGGGGAGCCTTCAACACTGCGCTAGAGGAGAGTCTGGACAGGTCCAAGGGTAGAGCTCACTGCCACCTTCAGACCGTATCCATTCTGGACTTCTTTGACATTCTTGACTACAGGGTCATTTGTTTTAACTCTTCCATAGCTGGGGGGGCATGGAAGGAGCAGTGTCATAGGGTTGTACTGGGGTGAATATGCTTACAATTGACATGTGATGGGAACAGCCGGACATGTGAGGTTGTATCGGACTTTACCCAGCATAAACCGGCAGTACTCGGACGATCGAGGCGGCAGCTGGCTTAGCATTGGGGCTTCTGAGGCTTTAACTTCATATGATGACTAAAGACAAAGTATGAGGATTTGCCTGATATAAACTGACACCATTTGGGTACACGAGCCAGCAATTATCATACACTGAAGTGTTGCCATATTATGAATAGGCCTGCTTTTTGTGTTTAATAAGATGAATAAGTAGAGCTGTTCTCAATGCCAAAAAAGGGCTGTCCAGAGATAGTAATGAGAAAAGGAAACCGATGGGTGGGAGGTAAAAAAGAATAGATTTATTTCGATCTTTTCAGTAACATAATATAATATTCATTAAGCTTATAGTAGAGAACGACGCATTAGATGCTGTATACAGAATCAAACCGTTTTCTTCACAAGGTTACCATCCCTGAGCCAAAGCATTCCTGAACACATCCCAAAAAATTTAAAAAAGGAAATCGCAGCTCATTCTTATCGTATCTTGTATTTCTCCTTCATCAGCCTTCTAGGTACTTTCCTCTCCCTATTCTAACACTCTATTCGCCAAGAGTTGTGTACTCCCTTGTTGTGTCCCAGAGGCTCAACACCTTCTCACTTATCAAAGGAAAAACCTAACTGCCCCCCTCCCCCCTCCCGGCATGAGGGCCGCCTGCATGCTGAGCCTTTTTGGACCATATTAATACTGGGGAAAGTAAAAACGATAGGTCATACAATTGAAACCATGGAGCCAGAACAGGCTTCTGAAGTGGTCGAAGTGCTGGCAGTACATTTTGCAGAGATGTGTACTTGCATGTCTGGCCGCACTGCCAAATGCTAGAGTCCACAGGGCACAAATGAATTCCCGCAGAGGAGACCACAACAGGGATAAGATAAGGTGTTGAGTCCCAAGGTGGCCAACCTTGTTGCAATGGGGACATGTGGAGGACCCAGTGCTTCATTCAGCGGCTCCACGTGCCAGACCTTCTCTCCGTCAGCCTCCACGCAGACGCAGGTTCATATAGATGGTCCCCCCAGGGGCAATGTTGTACTCTCCAAGCTTCTGGCGATCCTCCAGCTGCTTTGAGTCGTAGCTGAGCCAGAACTGAGATACCTGGACTTTTTCCTTCTCATAAATCCTCCCCTTGAACTCACTCACAAGTTCCGATGGTTTGATGGTGTACGGGGACTTACGGCCCTTGTCTGTCATGAGAAACACCTCGAAGGAGGCATCTTCCTTCACAACCAGCAGCAAAGTGTCCCCCGGTGAGAGATTATACTCGGACAGCCGCGCTGTATCCTGCAGCTCCACATATCCATTTTTTTGTGACCCCAGTTTCTGCTGGTGTGCGGGCACCCCAGTCTTTCTGGCCACCTCTGCTTTTAGAGTAGAGACGGCCATGGAGGGATTGGCATCCAGGGTGTAGACAGCCCCTGTCAGGAACTTCACGTTCAACTGCATCACCTGGGGAAGTAAAGAGGGAAAGGGTGTCAACAGGGCACACAAACTACCGGTCATCTGTTGCAAGAATTACTCACACCTTCTATCCTCAGCAGCCCAAAGACTCATGTTGAGATCTACCTCCAAGAGGGCTGCAACAGTGGTATGTGTGTGCCCTGCAGGCAAGCAGAACATCTGCACACACAGCCTTATCCACACCTGCCTATGGAGTGTCTTAGGAGATGCCTCCCCATCCCTAACCAGCAACCACACCCCTCCCCACTCCTCTGCTAGTCTATACAGGACAGGGGTCTGTCATTTCTGGCTCTTCAGGTGTTTTGTACTACAATTCCCACCAACCTAACCAGCATAGTCAATAGCCAGATATCATGGGAATTGTAGTCTGAACCATCTGGAGATCCAAAGGTTGCAGATCCTTGCTTTAGGAGATCAGCTACATCTCCTCACCTACCCATACAGTTTTTATAATGATTCAATTGACTTCCAATCTGGGCATGCTTCCTTCATATCAGTCGCTCTCCACCGATCCACAGAGCAAGCACCCTAATCCCTGTGGCCCGCCACCTGTTTAGGCATCCCTTGGCCTTACATATTTGCTTACCAGCATTTTGTGTTTGTTTATTTATATATTGTTTTCAAGCATGTTGATGGTTAGGACCACCCTTTCCCTGTCTTTTTTCACTTGTCAATGAGCCAACTCACTCCCTGCGCTCAGCCGTTAAAGTTCTTCGTGTTGCCCCTCCCCCGTCCTGTTCTCCATCTCTCCCCTGCTCATTCTCCTTATTTGCTTCCTTTTGAGAGACCCTCTATCTAAAGAACTCTGCTCCCTTCCTAGAGGGCACTTATTTCCTTCTCATCTAAGGACACACTCCCTTGCATTGCCCAATTATTGCCTCTTCCCAACATCACCCTAAAATGTATTCCTTTCTGCGTACTGCTGTTTCCTGATTCTATTTTACCACGTTTATATCAAGTACTTTGGCACATAGTGCTGCATTACCACGATGAATAAATACTTTCATTCAACAATCAGGAAATGGCCTCAAATGTAAGGGCTCTTTAAACAACACATAAAGACTTAGAAGCTAATTCACAAACCTTTCCACGGGCATATGTGTGACATTCAGAAAACGAAGTAGCATACACTGCTTAAATTACACCTGATTTCCTGAAGGCGAAGCCCCAGTGCATAAGTGTAACTTACACATGGAAATCATTGCCTTTCTGAATCACCCCTTAAAGCGTAATCTCTGTGCAAGAGGGAGCCAATGAAGAGTCTTAGTGGGAGACATGGGCTCCCTTCTTCTTACACTCCCTGGAGATGGGTCACCACATTTTGGACTTGTTGGCCGCTTTTAAGAGTACAGAGTGATGACCCTGGTATAGGCCAGGATATGCATCCTCTGGGTCTGCAGTTGTTTTGGACTATGACTCCAATGATCCCTCATCGTTGCCAGTGCTAGATAGGGCTGATGGGAGTCGTAGTCTCAAACATCTACAAAGCTAAAGGTTGCAGATCCCCGGTATTCGTTAACAACTTGATCTACCCTAAAATAAAAAACTGCTTCGACCGCATCTACCTGGCATGAGAGGCAGGGATCGGGAAAATACTCTGTAGGGTTCAGCAGTGATAAAAACTTAAATTTACTTTTGAATTTGATTAATTTGGCTGGACTAAAAGAGGGAGAATCATCAATTATAAAACCAAGGTCTCAAATAGAGGTGGCGTGGGGTGTACACTCATTGTCGAAGGATGGGCCGGATACATGTTGGGTTTTCAGGATACCCCTCATTAATATTCATGAGATATATTTGCATAACATGGCCCTAAATGTATGCACATTTTTCCTAATGAATATTAATGAGGGATATCCTGTAAACCCACCAGGATTCCAGTCCTCGGGGCCCGGAGTTGGACAACCCTGGCTAAAGCCTAGGATGATCGTCAAGATGAGAAAACTCCGTTTTTGCAGTGGCTTAAAAAGATCCCCCCACACAAAGGAACTCATCCCTTCTTTAAACGTTGTGGCATTATTTGGACCCTTCGCTGAATCTAGCAAGATCCACAAGAGGAGAAAGTACCATTTATATTGTCTGTCAAACCCGGCCACTCAGCAGTAAAGTCATCGAGGCAGGGCTCAGTAACCCGGACGGTGAGTGGAGCAGAGTAATGCCATGACCTCACTGTCACTTACATAACTCACTATGAAAGAAGCTGCCTCAGATTGCTAGACAAACAGGATTCCAAAGGTGTTGTTTCCTTGTGAAGCACTTTCATTTTGTATTTCTTTCGTGAGTATCCTTTTCTTTAAATGTCTAAGTAGCCTTCAAGGGTAAGTGGGCAAGCCTTGGGAGCCAGTGGTATATTTAAGGCAAAGGCCCTATGGGCAAGATTGACCGAGGGCACTGGGTAGGCAGAGCTTAGGATGGGAGGAGTTAATTGCTGTCACAAGGGGGACATTGATGAACTTTAGGGACTAATGTTCCATGTATTTCAAGTTCCCTCTGTACACCTATACTGTCTAATCACCCAACAAGTATAGCTTATTAAACCCTTGTAGAATTCTAAGGATAAAAAGTGCCAGAGTAATGGTCACTGCCATTTACCTGTTAACCTCACTAAGCACATCCCATTGCAAATGGTTTGCTGCTCAGACTGTTAAGGTAAGACCTCAGTGGGAGGCCCTGTGCAGCCCAGGCTCTTTGCCTTTAATGTGAGAGAGTCAAACATTGGTAGCCATTGGACTGGGCTGTAGGGTTAGGTGTGAAGGGCTATTGGTGAACGGTTAGTTGTGAAGGGCTGGAGGAGAAGTGTTAGGAGTGAAGAGTTGAGGTTTAGGGATGAAGTATTAGGAGTCACATGTTGTAGGTGAAAGAATATAGTAGGGTGTTAAGGGTGAAAGCTCAGGGGCAATGTATTGGGGTGAAGGATTAGAGGTTAAGGGTCTGGGTGAAGGGTTACAGGTTGGGATGGAGGGTCAGGGGTCAGAAGCCAGGGGCAATGTTGAGGGGGGAAGGGTTCTGGTGACTTGGCTAGGAGCCAAGTGGTTAGGGGTGAAGGGATAGGAATGAGGGGTTATTACGGAAAAATAATTGGTAGTGAAGGTTTTGGGGTGAACTGTTAGGGTTTGAAAGCTATTAGTGAATGTCTAGGGGTAAAAGGCAAGGTGTGAAGGGAAAGGTGTATAGGGTAACAGGTGATTGGTTAGGAGTGAACAGAGAAGGGTTAGGGATAAGAGGTTGGGGAAACGGGTGAAGGATGTGGAGCCGTGAATATGGGGTAAATGGCGAAGGGTTAGGGGCAAGAGACTAGGAGTGAGGGTTTAAAGATGGCAGGTTGTAAGGCTGGAGAAAATGTTAGCAGTGAAGGGTTGGGATAGAAAACTTGGGTTGACCTGCTGGTGAACATTTAGGTGTGAAGTTCTTGGTAAGCAGGAAGGTGGTTAGTGGTGATGGTAGCATTGAAATGTTAGAAGGGATGACAAGATGGAATAAAAAGTGAAAGGTAGCAGTAAAAGGAAAAATATAAGCAGACCATTCACTTGTAACGATTTTGCGCTCACAACAAATGCGTTTCTAAACGTGTAATTTTGAAATGTGCTGTGAACATTTTGAAATGCAGCTAAACGGGCACAAAATATAGCATTTTACCCATCTGGCCCTTATAATGAGTCACCATCAGAAGAGAGATAATGGAGACGCCTAAGCATGCGCTGACTGAATGCAATGGACTGGGGACCACTTACATGGGCCATCTTGGACCCTTTGTTCATAATATGGACTCCATCAAGAGCCAGCCTTCTGATATTATTGCCTCCAATCTGAAAGGACTGCTGTGCACCTTGCACTCTATAGAATACGGCTGATTGTGCCTAAAAGCTGTCATAGTTAAAGAAACAATTAATTGAGTTTAGTGAATTCTGAATGTTTTGTATTAATTGTTTATTTTATTATTTTCTCATTGCATTGTAATTGGATGGTATTGTGTATATGTTTCATCTTATTTATTGTAATTTTAGTTTTAATATATGTAAAGTTCTTTGAACTATGTCACATTCAATAAATAAATAAATAAATAGTCTAATAAACGAGTCCGTGCCAGTTGCTGACCTGCAGCGTCCACAGCACCAGTGGCCGGAACCTCACTAATCCGAAGGAACTCCCTTTCTGATTCCCAGTAATGACTTTAGAAATGGAATTCTCTACAGTATAAAATATTTAAGAGAAGCAAACATTCTGGGAAAAGTACATATTAGAGGCAAGCAGTTGTGGCTGAAGGGTTGTGAGTGAAGGGTGAGGTGAAAGGAGTTAAGGGTGAAAGATACCGAAACTAATAAACAGGACAGATCTCGAGGGAGAAAGCCCCACGTTAAATCCACTTGGGAAAAAGAGTTGAGTAATGCAAACTGCCGCACCTCAAGGAACATGCACTAGAGAGGAAAGGCACGGAGGGGAAAGGCGTTATGAGGAAATACACTCCCCGAATTAACAAAGATTCCTAGCAGAGCGCTGTGCGATGTGACAGGTGGCACAGTCTTGGCCCATCATTGTGACTGGCCCCTGTCTCCCACCTACCAAACTTGGCACAAAGTTACCCCAGTCTAGGAGTGGTGGTCAGCTCCATAGCAACCGTCTGAAGCAGGGGCGCGGGCAGTTTTCGGTGCTGAGGGCTATGGGGCGTGGAGGGGGGCACCAGCTGCGTTCTATGTTCAGTGGAGTGCCAGTTCTAGTGCCAGGGCCTGGCACTGTGAGTCCTAACCTTAACTGCTGGGCAAGGGGCGGGCTCTTCAGTGGCTGGGGCGACTGCGGTTTCTTTTCTTTGGCCTTCTGGCAGTAGCTATTCACAGGGACGAGGGCTAAATAGGGCAGCAGCATCTCCTCTATAACTTCCCAGGATGCCCTGGAAGCAGTCACGGGAGAGGCTATGCGGGCACCGCGCCAGAGCCAGAAGGAAACCGGTGGCACCCAGGTATCAGGGAGTGCCCGGCTCATTACACTACATGCATGTGGCAGCAGACATGCGTGTACTTGCCAACATGACCCATTCTAGTCTGTAGGTGATTATCCAGTCCTGGTGGTTTTTCTTATTTGCTTTCTGGGAATTGTAGTTACACTTTTTACCATTATAAAACTCGGACAAGTCCCAGAATGCAAAGAAACAAACCAGGACTGGATAAGCACCTTCAGATTGGAACGGGTCATGTTGGCAACTATGCATGCGTTGGCACTAGTTCGTTCTTGCCAAATCGGGGTGAGGTTGGGGTGATGGGGACGGCAGGACAGGAATATTTTCGTTGCAGATGTAAAATACTTCGTTCATCTTTGCTTGGGTGCTTTTTCACTATCTCTCTGTCCTCAGCATTGGACAAATTACACTCCCACGCAACACACAGCTGATATGAACAGTGTTACAACCAGAGGCGTTGCCAGGGGGGGCTGAGGGGGCTGTAGCACCAGGTCTTTTGGTTGTAGCCCCGGATAGAAGCTCAGGGGTTACAGCCAAAAAGGCTAGCTAGCCCCCCCACAGTCCCCACATTTGCTTAGCGCCGGATCTTTTCCAGACCTAGCAACACTCTTGGTTACAACCACTCAGAAATCACACAGTCAACGTCCCCCTAAATTGACAAGTGTCTGCTGCATACAGGGATCCCGTGGCGTTAAATGAAGCACGCCTGGACAACGAAACCTACTTGACACGATCGATTGCCTTCGCTGATGTATATTCGGGGAAAGTGCAAAGTGCAAGCTAGACAGCTCAGTGGGTTAAGCACCTACCACTGACATACGTTTGGTCTCAGGTAAAAAACACGGCAAAACGTTTAATCCTTCCGAGGGCTATAAAACGTGTGCTTTTTTCGATTGTGTAGTAGTAATGTGAGCATATAAACGGGCTCTGTGTGAAGCCATTTGGGGAATGCGCTTCATAAAGAACCCGTGGCATTATACGCTCTAAGATGCTCTCCCTGAGTTCAAACTACTAAAACTGGGGTTGCTTGCAAAACGCACAACCGCTTTACCTGTCGCCAGTAAAGATGGTTGGTTAAGGAACTTACTGTTTCACGGGTTCTTGGTTCTTTTACAGAAAGCGAATCCGCCGTCTCTCACTCCTCCCACCTGCCTCTGGTCGCAGTCTCTCCGTGCTGTTTTGGTTCTTGATCAGCACTCTGCATGCAGTCTCCGAGGCTTTCCCTGCTCTCTGCGGTCTCTAGGAGCGCTCTGCGGTGTCCCGTTATATGGCAGGAGGAGGCACAGGGCCCTGTGACGTCGCATTGTTTCTGATGATGCTCGAGTAAAGAAACGGAAACTGATCTCCGCAGGGAAAGGGAGTTTCGCTTTCCTTCTCCCCCCCCCTCGCTCTCCCGACTCTCCTTCTCCTCTGTCTTCCTTGTGTGGGCACTGCTCTGACTCCGTAGCACTCAGTGCTGCCGTAAATGTGTGGCAATCATTCGGTACTGCCACTTTTGGGTAATGGAATTACCACCAGTGTTACAGCTCAGTCTAAAGGGGAGGGTGTAACTCCAGCATCCTTCACTTCACATAACACAATCATCAATTCTACTGCCTGGAATTACCGCTCGGGGTAAATATGCAAAATCCCCATGAAGTCCTATGGAAGCAGAAAATAAGAATTACAACCACTTCACCACCAGCGTGATTGGTCAAAGCGCTGGTGACACCTATTAAAGATGCCACTTGGAGGAGCTTCCCCGTCTCTCTCATCCCAGTGCCTGCAACCACAAAAAAGGCACCCACCCCATATCATTCATAAGGCAGAGAGAGATTAGTTTTAGGGAAGGGGCATGTTTTTGTTGGGTCAGGGCAGGGTCATTTGGCCATAGAAGCTGTAATATTCATAAGTATGTGATAATTTTCGGTTGTGGCGTTAAGGCAGATTACGGATGGGAAACAGAAAATGAAAGTGGTGGAATAAATGTAAGTACAGTTTGGCGATTGTCCAAAGGAGGGCAAAGTAAGGGTAAATGGTTCTAGTGTGGGCAGGCACACCTGAAAAGGAACAGAGGAAAGGGATGAAATAATGCCCAAGGGAAGGACAGAAAGAGCCAAGTGCAGGGAAAACAGAAGAAGGCTGGGAGAGACCAGCAGGGAAACAGGAGGAGCCAGTGTGACAAATCAACGTCCGGGGCACCAGCAGTCCAGGGATGAATATTGGTTTCTAAACCATCAATCAGCCCCACACCTCTAGTACACCAGAAGGGATCCAAACAGATTGGAAACGCAACCACATTATAAACCTCAGTGTCCAATTTTGGTAACGTGGACGGAACGGCAGGTCTATCTCTGCTAGTTCGAGGATTGTTGGTTAGTTGCAAGATAGTGAAATTACAATTATTACCCATTGATAAAAGGGACTGTCTAGTCAAGGTTGAATACAAATATTTACTTTATTATTATTATCACAACAGACAGTCCTAGCACACTACAAAATACAACCCACCCAGTAAAGAAATGCAGAGGACAGACAGTTTTAAGAAGGAAAGGGGATGCACTCTGGATACTGACAGGAGGGCAGTCGGTAAAGTAATGAATCGCAGTAGTTCAAGGATACTTGGCTTCAGCAAAAAGGGCTGGAGATGGGACAGGGAAAAGAATGTCAGTGACGGTTTCTCTGGAGGATGCACTCACATAGGTGTCTGCAATTGGGAGACCAGGGATTGCAGGAAGGATGACGTTTTTATGCTTTTATCATCCAGATTTTGTGAGAGAGGGTGGGTAGGTGCTAGTGTAGCAGTTGGAGTGGATTGGAGAGCTGGAAAATGCCCTGTCAGAGCAAGTGGAAGAAGTGAGAGGCAGAGAGATAAAGAAGGGGCGGGGGTGCAGCAATGCACAATTCTAACCTTAAGTCACAGGCGGCCAAGTGGATGTTAAGAGTAACAGCCACAACACAATGCAAGATGTGAGTGTTAGGCAGAATCACATGCAGTACCCTTTTGGAACACTACACATAATTAATACGACAGGTCTACAAGCCTTTGCCAATGTTCTTAGAAGTAGTTTGCCAGAAGAAAAGTTATATGTCGGTTTAGGGGCGAACTAGCCTCCAAAGTTGGGAAATGTTCACAAACTTTCACCGCGGCAGAAAGGATTTCTTTACCGCACTTGCACAGTACCTTAGAATGAAGAAAAGCTGTAGCTGAGGCCGTTGTTCCTGGCAGTTCCTGCAGATCTCGCTGTTCCTGAGCTTCAGTCGTAGGGACAAGAAGGAGGACGTCGGTACGTTCCTGCACTGCCCAGGGAAGAGGCCACAAGCTTGGCAAAACGTTGGTTTAAGGTGTGAGTGCCTTAAAGTCCACAAACTGGTATCCTTCTCACTGGCTATCCGGTTTTCAACAGCACTCTGAAGAAAAATCGACCACTATAAGAGACGGTGTCCAGGTGGCTTGGGAGTTGGTTGTTCCCACCAGCTCAAGTGAAGAAGTCGTCCTTGAAGGGATTCTCTGTCGAGGGAGTTTCAGGTAATTTGGACCTGCAGCAGGGCTTCACCGGTGGACCAGGAGTTGCAGCAGTCGTCTTCCTTCAGCTCGTCTTCGGTTCTTTCGTGCCAGTGGTTGACTCTGCTTTCCAAGTCCCAGAGACCTGCTTTTAAACAGTCTTCTCCCATTCATTCCAGCTTAGCTGTCACTCACCCAGCAGGGTAGCTGTCCTTGCCGGACAGTCAGCCAGCCAATCACGCATGAGTGCATTCAGGTCTCCTAGGAGACTAAGCACAGGGAGTTTTGCGCACCTTCCTCAGATCCTGTCCACCCCAGACACTCAGGCGCCAGAGGAGGGTTTCAGTACTGAAGCCCGCCAAAGGCCAATGAACAAAGGGACCAAACCTGGTTTGGTATGCCGAGACAAACACTAGAAGGACCTTTCCTAAATGAAATGTGAAAAAAGTTGACCAGAGTTTGTTTTTACAAATAGGTTTTGGGTGCCATATTAGAAAACATGGCTAACCCGATTTTTAGCTACCGGTGTTCACGGTCGGGAAAAATCATGGTAGTTCGTTCTAAAACCACTGCCACCAGCCATTTCAAGAGGAAAGGGTAACATTTGACTGTTTCATGAGTGTTTGGACATAGGGGATGCTAGGCAACCCCTCCAGTACTCTATAGGAAGATAGTGTGTGCTGGGTCTGTAAATTAAAAGACTGGTAAAGTCAATTTGACTTTACATGCTCTCCGAGACAGTAGTGTCATGATCTCTGCTTCCAAAAGGTCAGGGTTTTCCCAACTCCCTTGGAAGCAGATCCATAACCCAGGTTCCGAGTGCCAACCAGTCCCAATTGGGACCTTTTGGACCCAGTCCTGGCGCCAGTGGCACCAGGCTCATAAATATGCCCAGTCCCAGCGCTGGAAGCGCCGGGCTCATAATGCTTGGGTGGACTCACCTGCAGCAGACCATGCTGCTTACTTGCCTGCCAGTTGAGCCTCTGATCCTCTTCTGTTTGGAACTACTTTTCCTGTTGGGTGGGGCAGGAGCCACTCCCTAGATTCAGAACACTGGAACTCTTCTGGAAAGTAGGAACTCTTTTCTTACCTAGGCGTGGCTGTGGAAGGAGACACCTAAGCACTACAGGAGGCTATTTAAACCACACCCGATGGATGAATCTTGCTTTGCGTTATTCTGCATCCTCTGCAGCAGAACGCTCATCGTGTCTTCTGCATCTGATCCTGGGCCTAAGGACAAAGGCTTACCTACTCTTCGTGCGCTCCGGAGGTCTTCACACTGCATTCCGGCATCTGAAAGACAAAAGCTTACCAACTCTTTGCACGCTCCGGAGGCCTTCGGCGCTGCATCCCGCATCTGAAAGACAAAACAAGGTGCGTTTAAAGACATTGGGGAACTTTAATACTCACGTGCCATTACTCCTTTCCACATCTAACCCAGTGGGTATTCCGGCACCCTGCAGCCGCTCCGAACTTGTACCTGAAAAATAAAAAGACAGTTAGAGCGCATCGTGAAGCAGGCAACAAGCGCTTACTTACGTGCTTCCAGGCGCTTCTATTCATCACACAGGCTCCATCTTCAACTCACTTCAGCCCGTCATCCGCCATCGCCGGAACCCTGCAAAACAACAGACATCATTACTAAAGACTTTAAAGATATTAGAATTACTCGAAACTTACCGTTCGTGCAGTAAACGACGGACAGCAGTCCTCTGAAGTCAAGAGGCCTGCTCCCCTTATCCAGTGAAGAAACTGGTTACAGCACCCTGCCCCGAGGCAGATGGAGAGCACAGCGTTCACTTACCTAAGGTGAGAGCGTTAACCTTTGGGGTTCTATAGGAGAAGAGAAAGGGAAGAGAGAGACATTCAATAACCCAGTTCCTTAATCCCATATTTTCTATCTGCAGACATCTTACCCTTCGAGTCAGACATACAGCGCACAGAGGTCCAGCCCAAAGAGCCAGCCGTGTGTTACACATCACCTTTGAAGATACGGTATACGCCCAGTCAAGACCGGCGCCTCTACGGGAATCAGGTGAGCATTACAGAACGCAAAGCCTACCACAAAACTCCCGTCCAGGCGCTATGGAAACCTCGGATACCGACCAGCTAGCCCAGTTACTTGGGGAACTAAGGGCAGAAGTGCATGCAGCCCGTCAGGAAACGAACGCTCTAAGAAGGGAACTGATTATTTCCAAGGAGCGAACAGATGATCTCGCTAGACAATTGCTACAGTCACAAGCCGGACAGACCCCGTTACCCGCATCTGGGGGAAATCTTCCTTCTACATCCTCTATGAATCCAGTGCAGATCAACCTACCTGGGAATGTACCTCTGGCTCCGCCCGAACGATTTTCTGGTGACCCAAAGAGGTTTGCAGTATTTATCAATCAGTGCCGGTTGCATTTCTTATGCCGGCCAGCAGCCTTTCCAACTGATCAAGCTAAAGTAGCTTTCGTGCTTTCGTACCTTAGTGGCAATGCGGCAGACTGGTCGATCCCTCTAGTAAATCAAGATGATCTGGTCCTCCATGATTTTCAAGCTTTTCAGCTCAGTATGGAAAAACTGTTCGCAAGACATTCACAGGGGCAGGCCTTGGACAATGAGCTTCTTTCGTTGCGACAAGGTAATCAAGACCTTTTGGCTTATATTGCGTCTTTCAACAGACTGATAGTGGAAACTCAATGGCCTGAGGACAAAAGGATTACGCTGTTTTATAGAGGTCTACGTGGAGAGCTCAAAGATGTGTTAGCCCAAGTAGTGAATCCCCCACAACATTGTTCGGACTATATAGACTTAGTCGTTCAAATAGATCACAGACTGCAGAACAGGAAGGCCGATCGTTCCAAGTTTGATGCTCGAGTATTTTCCAAACCGCCAACTCCTTCCAAAGGAGTAGACTCCGGGGAACCCATGCAAATAGGGGGCCTGAAAGGTCCTCTAACACAAAAGGAGCGGGAAAGGAGAAAACAGTTGCAATTATGCCTCTATTGCGGAAACTCAGGGCACTTTGATCGAGACTGTCCGGTGAAACCTGCCAAGAAGGCAGTAGGAGCTGCAGTTACCAAAGTTACAAACTCTGAGCAGGGAAACGACCTCGCCCGACAAGAATAGAGGTCCTCTTGCCGAGCGTGAAAACCAGTTCCGTGACCTCGCATTTCGTGATACCTATGGTCCTCATTAGCCCTGATAATCCGGATCGATTACATGCAATTGAAGCTTACGTCGACAGCGGTGCCATCGGCAATTATGTGGATCATGAAATGGTTTTGAGGATGAATCTAACTCTTTGTCCCAAGGCTGTAAAGGACGTCATTACTACGGTGGATGGTATGGAGATAGCCTCCAGGCCAGTAACGCATACCACTCAAGAGGTGACGCTAGTAAGTCAAGATGGACACCATGAGAAGATCGTGTTCGATGTGATCAAGGCCCCTCAGTTTCAGATTATTCTAGGAATACCTTGGTTAGCGAAACACAATCCTCTGATCGATTGGCGAGCAAGAACGGTCCAGTTTACAGAATGTGTCTCTACTTGTCACCCTCCACCTGGTGTTGCACTGGCAGCAATTTCTTCAGAGACTCCCCAGTTACCTCCCGAATACCTAGAATACCAAGATGTTTTCCGGAAGGATCAGGCTAACTCTCTACCTCCTCATAGGTCATATGACTGCCAGATAGACCTGATACCTGGATCTACTCCTCCTTGTAGTAGAATTTATGCCCTCACCGAGCCTGAGAACCTTCACCTTCGACAATACCTGGATCAATACCTGGCAAATGGGTTTATTCGTCCTTCCAAGTCCCCTGCTTCTTCAGCTTTGTTCTTCGTTCCAAAAAAAGGAAGGAGACCTTAGAACTTGTATAGATTATCGCTCCCTGAACCAGATCACCGTTAAGAATAGATATCCGTTACCTTTGATCCCTGAACTCCTGGACCAAGTCAGAAAAGCATGCATATATACAAAGCTGGATCTTAGAGGAGCTTACCACTTGGTACGAGTAAAAGAGGGCGATGAATGGAAGACGGCCTTGCGCACCAAGTATGGGCTATTTGAATATCAGGTCATGCCCTTCGGACTTTGCAATGCCCCGGCCGCCTTTCAATATTTTATGAACGATGTCCTCAGAGAGCTCATAGATGTGTGTGTTGTTGTTTACATTGACGACATCCTCGTTTATTCTTCATCGGAATCTGAACATCGGAAACACGTGAAAATGGTCCTCGAAAGATTGCGTCAACACAAACTTTTCGCTAAGTTGGAAAAATGTGTTTTCAACGTGACTGAAGTTGAATTCTTGGGATTCATATTATCACCTGGCGGAGTGCGTATGGATTCAAAGAAGGTCGATGCAGTTCTCAAATGGCCATCACCATCCTCCGTAAAAGGTGTGCAAAGCATGTTAGGCTTCGCTAACTTTTACCGCAGGTTTATCCCCGAATTCTCTCGAATAGTCCAGCCCATCACTGCCTTTTTAACGAAAAACAAACGTTTTGAATGGTCTACCGAGGCGGAACAAGCTTTCCAGGATTTGAAGACTAAATTTATCTCTGCACCAATCTTAAAACACCCTCGCCCCGAACTCCCCTACATCGTGGAAACTGATGCTTCAAGCCTTGCCATGGGGGCAGTTCTATCACAAAAGGACCCGGTAACCAATCAGTTGCATCCCGTGGCATTTTGGTCCCGCAAATTCTCGCCTCCTGAAATCAATTACACGATTACTGACAAGGAACTTCTGGCTATCAAGTCTGCCTTTAAGGCTTGGCGGCATTATCTGCTGGGGGCCCGACACACCGTTACTGTGATTACGGATCACCGAAACCTGCAATATTTGAAAACCGCAAAAGCCCAATCCTCTAGACAACTCCGTTGGGCATTATTCTTTGCCGAGTTTGACTTCATAATTACCTATCGACCTGGTACAAAGAACGGTAAAGCTGATGCCCTTTCTCGGATAAGAGTGGAAGAACACTTGATCAACCCTAAACCTGTACCAATCATTCCCGAACAAAGAATTCTGGGTGTAATCGCCACAGAATCCATAGAGGAAGTTAAGGATGAAGCCAGGCAACTTGTAACTCCAGCAGACATACAGAATTGGCATCTGCAGGGAAAGGACTTTGCAGTAAAGGACAACTTATTGTATTTCCAAGAACGATTATACCTACCCAGCACAGATTTACAGAAAAAAGTAATCTCTTGTTATCACGATTCTTTAATGGAAGGACATCCCGGTATGGCCAAGACCTCAGAAAAGATCAAGCGCTACTTCTGGTGGCCGTCTTGGAAAAAAGATATCAGAGACTTTATAATGTCCTGTGGAGTATGCGCCCAAAACAAGAGTCAAAAGGAAAGACCAGCAGGCCTCTTACGCCCTATTGACATCCCACCTCGCCCTTGGCATACGCTTTCTATGGACTTCATCACCGATCTACCTCCATGCTCCGGATACAATACGATTCTAGTAATCGTGGACTTATTCTCCAAGATGGCGCATTTCATTCCGCTCAAAGGCTTGCCAACAGCAGCAACTCTGGCCCGAGAATTTCTCGAAAACATCGTCCGACTGCACGGTTTTCCTTCGGTTCTAATTTCGGATCGAGGTAGTCAATTTATTTCTCATTTTTGGCGAAGTTGCTGTCGGTCGGCTCAAATTGATGTGAGACTATCGACCAGTCACCACCCTCAGACCGACGGACAAACCGAGAGGACCAATCAAACTCTGGAACAGTATTTACGCTGCATGCTGCAACAAACTGAAAAAACTTGGAAAGACATCCTTTGGATAGCCGAATATGCCTACAATAACTCTGTCCATTCGGGAACTGGGAAAACCCCGTTTTTTCTTTTGTACGGCAGTCACCCTCGAACCTCGGAGTTGGATCCCCTCCAAGATCTTGAAACACCAGCAGTAGACTACCTGCATTCTACAATCACCCAAGCCTTTAAGGAAGCTGTTTCTCACCTTCAAAGGGCTAAAGAACAATACAAGAAAGGAGCAGATCAACATCGGAAGGAAGCCCCTCAATATCAAGTAGGGGATCAAGTCTGGTTATCCACCAAATATCTACCTCTAAAAGGGCCACGCACATTCAACCCAAGATACCTTGGTCCCTATTCCATCACTACCATAGTAAACCCAGTAGCGGTCAAGTTGGACTTGCCCCCGCACATGAAGATACATCCGGTCTTCCACGTCTCTCTATTAAAACCCGTGCAACCTCAAACCCGACTAACTAAATCTCCAAAACCTATCCTAGTTGATGGAGAACTCGAGTTTGAAGTCAAAAGCATTCTGGACTCCAAGATCTCCAAATCTAAACTATTTTACCTAATTGACTGGAAAGGCTACGGCCCCCAAGAGAGATCCTGGGAACCTGCTGAATATGTCCACGCTCCTCGCCTAATCAAAAGATTTCACCGAACATTTCCTGACAAGCCAAAACCCCCGGAGAAGCCCGGTTTGGGAGGGGCCTTGAGGGGGGGTACTGTCATGATCTCTGCTTCCAAAAGGTCAGGGTTTTCCCAACTCCCTTGGAAGCAGATCCATAACCCAGGTTCCGAGTGCCAACCAGTCCCAATTGGGACCTTTTGGACCCAGTCCTGGCGCCAGTGGCACCAGGCTCATAAATATGCCCAGTCCCAGCGCTGGAAGCGCCGGGCTCATAATGCTTGGGTGGACTCACCTGCAGCAGACCATGCTGCTTACTTGCCTGCCAGTTGAGCCTCTGATCCTCTTCTGTTTGGAACTACTTTTCCTGTTGGGTGGGGCAGGAGCCACTCCCTAGATTCAGAACACTGGAACTCTTCTGGAAAGCAGGAACTCTTTTCTTACCTAGGCGTGGCTGTGGAAGGAGACACCTAAGCACTACAGGAGGCTATTTAAACCACACCCGATGGATGAATTTTGCTTTGCGTTATTCTGCATCCTCTGCAGCAGAACGCTCATCGTGTCTTCTGCATCTGATCCTGGGCCTAAGGAAAAAGGCTTACCATCCTGAATCCAGTCTTCAGCAACACCTATAAAGACAAGAAAGAACAGGTTAGCATTACGGTCTTCAGTGACAGCTCTTCACTTACCTGGTCCATCGGCTGTCACCAACGCCTCGCGCTGCATTCCGGCATCTGAAAGACAAAGGCTTACCTACTCTTCGTGCGCTCCGGAGGTCTTCACACTGCATTCCGGCATCTGAAAGACAAAAGCTTACCAACTCTTCGCACGCTCCGGAGGCCTTCGGCGCTGCATCCCGCATCTGAAAGACAAAACAAGGTGCGTTTAAAGACATTGGGGAACTTTAATACTCACGTGCCATTACTCCTTTCCACATCTAACCCAGTGGGTATTCCGGCACCCTGCAGCCGCTCCGAACTTGTACCTGAAAAAAAAAAAGACAGTTAGAGCGCATCGTGAAGCAGGCAACAAGCGCTTACTTACGTGCTTCCAGGCGCTTCTATTCATCACACGGGCTCCATCTTCAACTCACGTCAGCCCGTCATCCGCCATCGCCGGAACCCTGCAAAACAAGAGACATCATTACTAAAGACTTTAAAGACATTAGAATTACTCGAAACTTACCGTTCGTGCAGTAAACGACGGACTGCAGTCCTCCGAAGTCAAGAGGCCTGCTCCCCTTATCCAGTGAAGAAACTGGTTACAGCACCCTGCCCCGAGGCAGATGGAGAGCACAGCGTTCACTTACCTAAGGTGAGAGCGTTAACCTTTGGGGTTCTACAGGAGAAGAGAAAGGGAAGAGAGAGACATTCAATAACCCAGTTCCTTAATCCCATATTTTCTATCTGCAGACATCTTACCCTTCGAGTCAGACATACAGCGCACAGAGGTCCAGCCCAAAGAGCCAGCCGTGTGTTACACATCACCTTTGAAGATACGGTATACGCCCAGTCAAGACCGGCGCCTCTACGGGAATCAGGTGAGCGTTACAAGTAGTCAGTCCTAGAGAAGGTATTTAAACCTGGGGGAGTCTGAAAGACACCCCTGTGCCACTGCACTGAAGGTGCGGTGTGACACACAAGAAAAAGATGATGCCTATGAGGTTGTTTAAAACTCCATGGGCCTCATTACGACCCAGGCGGAAAACCAAGGTGCTAATAGCACCATGGTCCATGCCGGTAACTTACCGACTCCGCCACGGAGAAAGGGGGAATTGCCACCCCATTACAAGGTTGGCAGGGCGGTAATTCCCCCTTCCTCCATGGCCCTTCCCCATTCACATTTTTGCCCCATAGGGCTCAATGGGAATGGGGAAGGCGCTAAGTACGGTACCGCAATTTGCGGTACCGTACTTAGCACCAAGGTCCCTTTGCGGGTCCCTACTTTAACGGCTGGTGTAGACCAGCCGTTAAGGTCGGGTCCCGCAAAGGGACCTCGTAATCAGGCGCTAATGGGTTAACAGCGCCGCAGCCTTTTACGGCGCCGTTAACCCATTAGCGCCAGGGTCGTAATGAGGCCCCATGTCCAAAGAACACAAAAGTAAAACACATTGAAAATGAAAAGTTCAAAGTCCCAAAATATAGCAAAAGAGCTGGAGGGCTCTAAGGTAGAGGGAATTTAGCACTTGGGTGAGAATGCTCCCTAAAAGTGAAATACCTAAATTCGATTTTTTAAACTAACCGGCGCAAAACAATGCAGGATGTGAGCACACCTAAATTTGATTTTTAAACAAACAGGCACAAAACAATGCAGGATGTGTTGTAAGGAACCTGAATGTGAGATACAGGGGTATACCAGGTGTGGCTCAATAGCAGTGGTTGTGTGAGAGATAAGCTGCCTATGGCACAACCAGGCTAACCCCTGCCTGGTGTAATATTAGAGTGACAGCGGAGTGCCAGAGTCAATGTGCTGATACAGAATTCTGTAGTTTGAGACAGAATGGTTTCAATGAAGAACATTTTTGCAGTATCGTGAGACAGATGAAGATTTATTTATGGGTAATCCTTATTCCTCTTTGTTGCTTCTTCTTCACAGTATTTGGGGACAGGTTGAATGAACAGGATTCTGGGAAATGTAGTGAGTTGTAGATTTTGGGAGAAAGGGATTCTCTGTCGAGGGAGTTTCAGGTAATTTGGACCTGCAGCAGGGCTTCACCGGTGGACCAGGAGTTGCAGCAGTCGTCTTCCTTCAGCTCGTCTTGGGTTCTTTCGTTCCAGTGGTTGACTCTGCTTTCCAATTCCCAGAGACCTGCTTTTAAACAGTCTTCTCCCATTCATTCCAGCTTAGTTGTCACTCACCCAGCAGGGTAGCTGTCCTTGCCGGACAGTCAGCCAGCCAATCACGCCAGAGTGCATTCAGGTCTCCTAGGAGACTAAGCACAGGGAGTTTTGCGCACCTTCCTCAGATCCTGTCCACCCAAGACACTCAGGCGCCAGAGGAGGGGTTCAGTACTGAAGCCCGCCAAAGGCCAATGAACAAAGGGACCAAACCTGGTTTGGTATGCCGAGACAAACACTAGAAGGACCTTTCCTAAAAGAAATGTGAAAAAAGTTGACCAGAGTTTGTTTTTACAAATAGGTTTTGGGTGCCATATTAGAAAACATGGCTAACCCGATTTTTAGCTACCGGTGTTCACGGTCGGGAAAAATCATGGTAGTTCGTTCTAAAACCACTGCCACCAGCCATTTCAAGAGGAAAGGGTAACATTTGACTGTTTCATGAATGTTTGGACATAGGGGATGCTAGGCAACCCCTCCAGCACTCTATAGGAAGATAGTGTGTGCTGGGTCTGTAAATTAAAAGACTGGTAAAGTCAATTTGACTTTACATGCTCTCCAAGACAGTAGTCAGTCCTAGAGAAGGTATTTAAACCTGGGGGAGTCTGAAAGACACCCCTGTGCCACTGCACTGAAGGTGCGGTGTGACACACAAGAAAAAGATGATGCTTATGAGGTTGTTTAAAACTCCATGGGCCTCATTACGACCCAGGCGGAAAACCAAGGTGCTAATAGCACCATGGTCCATGCCGGTAACTTACCGACTCCGCCACGGAGAAAGGGGGAATTGCCACCCCATTACAAGGTTGGCAGGGCGGTAATTCCCCCTTTCTCCATGGCCCTTCCCCATTCACATTTTTGCCCCATAGGGCTCAATGGGAATGGGGAAGGCGCTAAGTACGGTACCGCAATTTGCGGTACCGTACTTAGCACCAAGGTCCCTTTGCGGGTCCCTACTTTAACGGCTGGTGTAGACCAGCCGTTAAGGTCGGGTCCCGCAAAGGGACCTCGTAATCAGGCGCTAATGGGTTAACGGCGCCGCAGCCTTTTACGGCGCCGTTAACCCATTAACGCCAGGGTCGTAATGAGGCCCCATGTCCAAAGAACACAAAAGTAAAACACATTGAAAATGAAAAGTTCAAAGTCCCAAAATATAGCAAAAGAGCTGGAGGGCTCTAAGGTAGAGGGAATTTAGCAGTTGGGTGAGAATTCTCCCTAAAAGTGAGATACCTAAATTCGATTTTTTAAACTAACCGGCGCAAAACAATGCAGGATGTGAGCACACCTAAATTTGATTTTTAAACAAACAGGCAGAAAACAATGCAGGATGTGTTGTAAGGAACCTGAATGTGAGATACAGGGGTATACCAGGTGTGGCTCAATAGCAGTGGTCGTGTGAGAGATAAGCTGCCTATGGCACAACCAGGCTAACCCCTGCCTGGTGTAATATTAGAGTGACAGCGGAGTGCCAGAGTCAATGTGCTGATACAGAATTCTGTAGTTTGAGACAGAATGGTTTCAATGAAGAACATTTTTGCGGTATCGTGAGACAGATGAAGATTTATTTATGGGTAATCCTTATTCCTCCTTGTTGCTTCTTCTTCACAGTATTTGGGGACAGGTTGAATGAACAGGATTCTGGGAAATGTAGTGAGTTGTAGATTTTGGGAGAAAGTCGTTGAATAATTATGAAAAGGTTTGTCAACAAAAAATCAGGGATTATAGGGTTTGTAGTGTTTCACTGAAGAGAAGGGCAGGTTATTGTCAGAAAGGGGAGAGCAGGTGTATCATTGTGGATAAATGTGTTTTCTCCTGCCTTTTCTTAAAGAAAAGTACTGGGGTAGGATGGGACTGTGGTGGCAATATCCCATAAAGTCTGAGGGTTTGTCGGGTAGGGGTCTATCACAAAAAAGGGGATACCGCATCTCGCCGAAGGGCGTTCCTTCCACGGGCCGCAAGGACCCCTTGCCCAGGTGATCCTCCCTCGCTTGTCCACCCCCCAGGGTCAGGATCCAAGGGCAATGGCCCTCCCCTGGCCACCTGAACAAAGGATACCCGGGGTCTACCAGTGAGAACACCATAAGGTTTCTCACAGTGTGCACACCTAAATTCGATTTGCAAGGCAATGTAGGATTGGGGCACACCTAAATTCAATTTTTTGTGTTTAAGCTAACAGGCACAAAACAATGCAGGATGTGAGCACACCTAAATTCGATTTGTAAAACAATGCAGGATGTGACAACACCTAAATTCGATTGGCAAAACAATGCAGGATGTGAACGCCAGAACTCGGTTATTTAAGACACAAGTATTGCAGCACAGCAGTACAGAAATGGGAGCAGTGTAAGTGAGAGCTCAGGAAGGTAAGACAATGTAAGAGTTTTT
The DNA here is from genome assembly GCF_040938575.1 of Ambystoma mexicanum. Lineage (NCBI taxonomy): Eukaryota > Metazoa > Chordata > Amphibia > Caudata > Ambystomatidae > Ambystoma > Ambystoma mexicanum. The sequence goes on from NC_090932.1 coordinate 1,306,718,575, forward strand.
GACCATGAAAGAGGGGAGAAGAGCCAGCAGAGATAGATTAGTGAGAATGCCAGGAGTGGCACAGGCACAGAGTCAGGAGAGATGAGGCAGGCAAACAGAGCCAACAATCAGCACTCAAGTAATAGCAGAAGGGGGGATGCCATAGTTTAAGAGCATGTGGATGAAGTACCCAGCATCATGGCGCATTATTTGCCCATTGTATGTTATGGGGGCCCGCAAAGCCCAGCTTGGCCCGGACATGGCCTTATGTGTGGGCATTTGGGTGGGGGGGCGACGTTCGCCTGCCTGCTTACCTGATTGGCCCTAATAGTTGAGGCAAGGGCCAATCAGTGTGGAGCAGGAATGGTTTGTTGGGCACCAGTGTCAACAATTAGCAGGCAGACATATTGGAAGGGAGTCCAACAAAGGGACTCTAGCCATGACGGCATAGATGAAAGAACAAAGTGGTGTAATTTACCAACACCAGACCCCAAGATGTAGCTGTCGTGTTTGGATTAAGGCAACTCGCTATGTTTCTGAACTAGGTAGTGCAGTAAGTGGGATAAGAAACTGGTGCGGGCTCTGGCAAGTGGGGCAGCAAGTTCTGGGCATGGCCTAAAGAGGGGCAGCAGGTGACCTATGAAGGGCCACCTGCCCCTAACAAACAATACATCATGAGGTCTTGCAGACATGTACTTTGACAACCCAGCATGGTCTTGGTGGTCTTGTTTGCATCCAGTCTGCATACTGTGAATAAAAGCCCCTCTGGCTCAGCTTCCAGATAAACTGCTGCCTGTAAATCCCCCTAATTCTGTTAATAAATGACCTAGGCCTCATGTGCATAACAGCTCTTCGTAAATGCTCATTTGGAGGTTCCGCTCTCCTGATATCTGAGTGTATCTTGATAATCTGTATCAAGTACCCACCTTCAAGGAAGGGCCAATAGCATGCACCTATGCCCTCAGGGGGGGCACTAGCCTTCTCAAACTAAAAGCTGCTGTGTTGTGTCACATTAATTTGTGATTTTGTTGGCCAAAGACAGACCTCAAGATGTTAAATTATCCCTGACATAACCCAGGAAAGCATCAAGAAAACAGTATCCACAAACTGTGGAACACTTGCGTCCCCTGCACTTGCGTTCCCAGCACAAACAATTTCATGAAATTCACTAAGTCCAATGGATCTATGCTCTATTCGTTTCACCAGTCATTCAATGTGACTGGTGACACCATGAAGACCGACACGATAACATCAACCATTAAGATTGAATCCTCTGGACCCACACCAAGTGAATGATGATTGATGGGCCATGACAGGTAGAATCAAATCATGAATAATGTTATGAGTATGCACAAATGCAACCACTAAGCATACTAAAGATGCTGTTCTCTCCATTGTCTTTTACTAGATTATTTTGAATACTGTAAAGGCTGGAGGACATGATATATTGCAAAATTGAGCTCCTGAGGAAGGAACATTGGTCCCAAAAGACATAGAACATAGATCCATTGGACTTATTGGATTTCATGAAAATGTTTGTGATTTATATGCAGATTATTGATCGCGAAGATTCATTTGAAAAGTTGAATTTCCAATAACAACTTCTTTTATAAAATGATGTGTGCAATTGAATTCCTTTTTCCCAAAAACAAGAGTTGACACCCATAAACATTGATTGTTATACATCCATACAAGGAGTGCAGGGACACGAGTATTCCACAGTTTGTGGACACTGGTTTTCATGATTCTGTTAGTTGATAGCCCAGTGCCAGGGCTGCTAGTTTCTCCCCTGCACCCTGTGACTTGTATTTATATACCTGAGTAGTTCTCTTTAGATACTGCAGTGCACTTGTATACTATATTGTGTATATCCCAGTAAAGCACCCATGAGAAAGGGGAGGAGGACAAATAGCACCACCCTAAACCACCTGGTGCTTTGCATAGAGCCAAAGAGCATTTTGGAAAAATAATAACAAACACAAATGTTTATATATATCCCATGTCAGTGACAGTTATTCTAGGATGCAGCCCTTCTGAGCCCATATTGCTCACTGGCCGTTCTGCTTATTTCATTTATGATATCACCCTACCCGCTAAGTGAGGGCAAAATGCAAGTCATATATACACATTTAAAGGGGCCCCGACTTAGCCAGAATCAAAATGATTTACATGCCCTGAAGATGGCTCTAACTAGCAACAACGTAAGCATGTGTGCACAACTGCATCACGAGTAAAAAGAGCGGAAACACATGTCAACGATTTGAGAAAAAGCCTATCACTTTGGCTTTTTTGTTCCCATGAACTACTTATACACAGACCATGAGCATTTTGACTGTAACCCTGCAAATCAACATTCAGGATGAGCCTTACCTTGTGTAGAAAGACAGATGGCCTAAAGCGCTCGGTCATGCTGGTCCTGGGTGGTGCCAAAGACCAGGATGTCATCACTGTAGTTGAGGGCATTGAGCACCAGGGATATCAGCCTGCGAATCATCTCTTGAAATATTTCTGCGGCCGAGGATATCCCAAAGTTGAGCCGCTTGTAGCGGAATAGCCCATTGTGCATTGCAAAAGTGGTAATGGGTCTGGAGGCGGGTCAATCACCAGTTGGTGGTACCCTTGGTTAAGGTCCAATTTGGAGAAACTAGTGGCCTGATTTAGTCTCACTAGCATGTCCTCAATGTTAGGGCCTGCGTGCCTCTCTCTTTGAATGGCAGTATTTGGTATGTGCATGTCGACGCAGAAGAGCATGTGGCCATTTTTCTTTGGGATTACCCATGGGGTGGGGCCATTCTCTTCATCAATGATGTTGTTGTCATGTGGGTAGTTGCAGATCTTGCGTAACCTGGGCTTGCATGTGGAATCCTACCCTGCGTGGGTGTTGAGGCACTGGGTTGATCTTTGGATCAATGTGGGGGAATATGACTGTGTCTTTGAGCATGCCCACCCCTTCAAACAGTTTGGGGAACAGGGATTTGAGTTCCTCGATGTTCATTTCCGGATGTGATATTGAGCACAGGGCCTGCACTCCTGGGGGAAGACATTAAGAACTTCAGATTGGTCATATGTCGATGAGGGCCAGTGCCCGAGCTGTCCGGTAGCTGAGAAGACATCGCCCATTCAAAGGTCTTCGGATAAAGTGTATGGTTGTGGGTACTCTTCATCTTTTGTGAAACAGGTCACACTGGAATTGTCCTTTTGAATAGAATGGGTGAGCTGCACCTCACTGAAATATTCGAGCCTGGGATGGGCATAGTGGGTAGATGTCTCTTATGGCATGGTGGAGGAACTCGTTCATAACATTGACCTTTGCCCCAGTGTCCACAATAAATTGGTTGTTGAGGCCACCGATCTGGACGGAAAGTTTTGGAGCTGCGCTGTTATGGAGGTATCACTGATAAGTCTGACGTATTCTTGGCTGTATCTGTCATAGTTGCAGTATTGGTCAGGCGTCTGTTCTATTTCTCTGTCAGTTGGGGTTTTTCGTATGGGTCCGGACTGTAGTATGGCATCGGGTATGGGCTTGAGTCGGGTCCCTGGGTGTATCCTCGGTCGAGAGCATAGCATGCTGGCGGGTTGGGTGAATAGTCGTATTCATTCAGATAGAGTGTTGACATGTTGATTTCAAGATCCTCCATGGCTATAATTACACCTCCTTGGGCCTGGAAGGTTGGCGCATTTCTGTCCAGGTTTGTTCGCTGGATGTCACAGTCAAGGTACGTCCTGTGGTTGAATCCTCTCAGCTGCTCAAGTCTCCTGATCGGTCCGGCGAGCGGAGTCAGTCTGTAAGCAGCAGGCGTCAGCGATTTCTCCCTTCACATTGCCTGAAAGTGATTTTCTTGCCACGCCTCATGCACATTTGTCCTATGGCCGGGCATTGTCCTCTGTGGGGGAATTCAAATCCACACCTATAACACTGCTTCTCTCCTTGAGGTTGTTGGTGCGGGTTTTGGGGACCCTGTCTGTTTGGCACTCCTTGGTTGCAGACGTTGACGTAGGGCCCGATCTGTATATTGCCGCTATGGTGTTGCTTTTCTTAGGGTTCTCCATGGCTGCTGCTTGCATATCTACTCGCTCGTATACTCTGGCTAGGTCGATAGTGAAAGGTGCTTTTTAGTAGGTGTTTCCTGAAGAGCGAGGAAGTGCACCCTTCAATTATCCTGAGTCTGAATGCTTTATAATCATTGAAGTTGGCGAAGTCACAGTGGGTGATTTTCCTCTGGAGCCTAATGACGAACTCCCCTCTCTTGAGGTAGTTGTACACATTGATTGAACAAGTATCTCTCATAGTCTCTGTTGAGTAGTATGACCAACTTCCTGTTGATGGCAGACACTAGAAGCACATATGTGGCTTTCTCCTGCGCAGGGATTGTTTTTAGAATTCCCTTGATCTCTTAAACAGCCAAGTTGGCAAAAATATCTATTTTATCAGGTGAGTTCTGGTCTCCAATGGCTCACATGAAGTCTTCAAATTCCTCCATCCATTCTTCCCATCTCTGTCCCTGTTCATGATGTGGCTGTAGCGTGAATGGTTTGGGTCGCCATAGAAATGCTGCCCTGGATGTGACCTTTGCCCCGATGTTGGCCTAGGCTACTGCCCCTACACTCGCATCTGCAGCTGCCTGTGCATCATCAGCCATGTTGCTTAGTTATGGAGTGTGCTTGCTTGTTCTATGAGGCTGGCATGCCCTTGCAATATCCCTGCTCTCTTGTGTCTTGGTTTTTCTTGGCATTCTTTTCCTCCTGCGCTGTGTAGCTTGCCGTGTGCCTTAGTCTACTGTCTTCTTTTAGTGCTACGATTGTCTCTTCACCACCCTCCTTGCAGTGTGGTTGTAATTTGGTGCATGCCCTTTTATCCTTCTTTGTTTGGCCTTTTTAAAGTAAAACATATATATTCTTCCTCCACTATGCCCTCCTCGTGGTGGAAATCTGCCTCCCTGGTGGTCTAGTGTGGCTGACGTCCGCTTTGTGAGCGTTCCATGCCCTGGTGGCCTAGTGTAGTGGCCATATGCTGCACACCGTCTTTTCCTGTGTATGTGTGCTCCTGCTCCCACCTCCGCTATAATATGCGGGTCGCCTGGCACAGCTTACTGCGGTCTTCCTGCTGGGTCCGCCTCACCAACTCTCTCTTACTTTTGGTCTCTTTCGCCAGCTCCACATTCCCGCTTGGTTCTCCACGCCAGCAGGCTCTGCCTTCTGCTCGCTCGACTGCACTGTCGGGTGGTGTCAGACTCCAGCAACGTTCCTGCAATGGGTCCAGCCGGCGTCTCTGTTGGGAAACATTGTCAGGCCACATGGATACGTTGCGCTTCGTCGCCATTTGTTATATGTTGGACATGCCCTTAATAAGAGCCACAGAGCCACATGTTGTTAGCATCCTCTTTATTTTCTCTCCTTCTACAAACTGCCTTTTCCCTTCTCTGTCCCCTCCCCTTCCTCCTTCCTCCCTGGGTCCCAGGAGCATTCTCCAATGTCCTCGCCACAACAGTTTCCTCACCCATGTGCGTCCCCTACCCTCGCTGCCCCTCCCCCCTCTCCACCTCTCCTCTTTTGTTCATGTTATGACACATGTACAATCCGAATGGTTGCAGGGCCTATTAAGATTGCTTTTGTTTGTTTTTTGTCTTGATCATCACCCATATGCGCCTCCTACTCCCACTGCCCCCCTTCTCCAACGCTCCCCTTCTTTCTTCTTATATCACTTGCACGTTCTGAACGTCTCAAGGCCTAGTAAGAATGTTGTTTTGATTTCCTCCTGTTCCCCCTCCTTGCTTTGATGCGCCTTGAAACACTATTTTGCTGTATAGGCGCATTACAAATAACCAATAAAAAAAAAAGAAAAAGGCTGTATTCGTAACCCAACATGTTTCATTTCTTTAGTTCTATTTCATTATTTTTAGGAACTTCTTCAGGGGATTTCTCTTTTGCTGTTCTTTTCACTACACTCCCACTTGGGTTCGGTGATAGTGTGCCTACATTTGAAGTCACATTCAAGTTCAATACTCAATTTGTGTCCTTCTATTTTGTAAAATATATCAATGAATTCTGTGAAAGTAATTGTTGCCTACTAAATTACTGTTTAATAGGTATTCTGGACAAGTGCAATTTCGCTGGTATCTCTTCTTATATTAGCCTTAGTAGATGACTGGGCTTTTAATTGCACTGTTTTCAGTCATATTGGTGTTCAGTCTCCTTGCCGCTTCCATTAATGATGGATCTGTCGTAGTCTCTGTGCAGTTGATAACTTGTGTTTAACTGCACATGTTTCTTAGGTGGACTTGGAGTCCATTTTAGAGTGTCTTGAGTAGCGTTCGTTTTGAAAATACGGCGTACAGGAGCTTGTGTCACCATTCTGCTTGTAGCGGTCTGTATCACCACTGTGTTGACTCCACAGGTTCCAAATTTTTTCCAGTCGCTAGTCGAGAGACTGAGGGAGCCGCAACTCAATTCCAGATTTTGGAGACTGACTAGCTCAGCCCGGACCACTTAAAGGCCTGGAATTAGGTGACAATCTATGGGGTGAGCCATCTGAGTAACAGCCCGCCTTTCTACACTTCTGTCCTTAAGAACGGCTGCATGGGGATGGAACCATCATGTGGTGGCATGTCACCCATGCTGATGTATCAGTACATCACACACACACAGAGCACAAGGCTGCCAGACGTGCAGAGCACACCAAGTGCCCAAGACACTGAGAGCAGAGAAAAAAGAAGTTCCAGTCTTCACTCTCCTTTGTGACTGCCAACCTTTTTGCCACGTTCACTCTCTGAAAGCGTTTTTAGTAAACTGCCCAATAAATCGTCATTGCAAGTCAACACCTTGGTGTACTAAATCATTTAAGCAACACTGCACATTAACCATAGGGATGCCCCACGCTGTAGACTGGTCTATTTGATAGAAATAAATGGACCTTTTCATAATTTAACAAATTTATTTTGTCGTTTTTTTTTAAATGCGGGGGGAACACCCCCGCCCTCACACTTTCCCCCACCTTAACCTATTCCCTTACCCCACCCCACTGCACATCTATATTTAATTTAAATTGACCAAAATGTGTAAAGAATTCGAACCAAAAAATTCGGTAAATTCTGAAAAGGTCAATTTGGGCCGTGATAAAGTAGTTAATACTGTAGATTTTTAACCCGACAAGCAAGCACACTGCCTCAAGACCTCTGAGGAAGGGTTACTCCAACATGATTCTCACAAACAAGGCTCGAAAAGTCCACGCGGGGGGCTCAGTTTTCCTACATTGGCAGCCACCCATTAGAATGCACTCCCCACCCACCTGAGAATTATCGGGTCCCACCAAGCATTCCGCGAAGCAATCAAACCAAGCTTTTTGTCTGAAAGTATACTGTTAATGATCACTATGTAAAAATGACCCCATTGTATTAATTATATGTATGTAACTCTGATCACACCGGTATTTCATGTAGTTTGTACCTGTAACCAAGAGACCTTTGGGTCGCCCGTCAACATATGAATCAACACTTCTTACAAAATTCTTGTAACAGCGCCTTGATGCCTCCGGGCTGCAAGTGCGCTATACAAATGCAAATAAATAAATAATGTACATCATGTGGAGGTAGCAAGGCAAAGCAGCTGATACCCCTGATGCCCCTGGCATTCCTCTTGCCCCCCCCCATCCCCAGCCACTGCCATTGCGACCCATGATTTATTGGCATTCACACTTAGACACCTATAAAGTGAAAATGCTCTGTTAACCTGAAAAAATAACGTAGTTGTTGACATGTTTAATGTATACAATCTCGTTTATCTTTTTAAAATTAGAACTACTTGTTCAGTGGAAGCTAGCACCACGCGAGATTCCTGCAGGCCTATGAGGTGAACTCCTTGGCATAAGAAAACTGAACATTTTCCATATTTTTTAAGATGCCATTGCTAGTGCTATTATGGAAAATGTTCAGTTTTCTTAGGCCAAGCTGTACACCTCGTAGGCCTGTAGCAAGCTTTATTTGTCTGTGCAATTTAAACGCATGTGTTTCTTATTTATTTATTTATTGATTAGATATACTTATAGCCAAAAGGCTTTGTATAACACAAAAACAATACAACATATACAAATCATCAATACAGAGGCTAAAATAACAATTCTAAAATATGGTATCCAATACATACATATAAAAATCATCATTCAATACATTTTAAAATTGCCACAATCTTTACATAAAAGATGACAAAATAATATATTAGGTTGATATCATTACCACACATTAAATTTCATTAGAAGATATGTGCGAAAAGTGCTGGTGCTTGGATGTGCCACAATATATTTTGGAGGCGTGATTCTGGTTAGATACTCTTCAGGATAAGGACCACTGTTTGATTTTGAGGCAACATTGGTTATATTTTGCTCATTCCAGAGCTCAAACACTTTCTTTTTAATATCTCTTTTTTGAGCAGCAATCGTTGACATTCCTGGAGTACTCCCGGGCAACCACTTTCTATAAGTTTGTTGTATAATACCAAGAGTACCAACAAGCATATTACCTTCTAGACGAAGGTACGCTTGCACATACGGCACAATAATCGTGTCATTGGCTAGGGTGACCACCTTTTCATAAAACAATACGCATTGGCATGTATAGGCACACCAGATACCTTTAATTGCAAACTCCAAATACAGGTATTCAACGCTAAGATTATGTGGTATCCGTAGTAGTTTCCTCAATAATTTAGCCTCAAATACTACCATGCGATTGACAAAGGAGTGACCCCATATCTCAACAGCATATAAAATCATTGACCGTATTTTGGCCAAATAGATGTTAATAACCAATGTAGCAGAGTAGCCACTATTACGACCAATAAAGGTACTCAAAGCATTTGTGGACACAATACACCGATTCTTAAGTGCTGACCATTGGGATTCCCAAGTGAGCTTCTCGCCAACAATAATACCAAGATATTTGTATGACATTACTTGTTCCAATTTTTTTGAGTCTAGATTCCACAAATATCTCTTAGGTCTTTGTTTTTTGGAAAAGACCATCATTTTACTTTTATCGATATTGATAGTTAGGCCATTGGCGGCAGAGTAAGACACCAAGGAATCAAGCATATGCTGGAGACCTGCTGGGGTATAGTCTAGTATCACCAGGTCATCCGCATAGGCAAGCCAACCAACAATCACACCATTTACTTTCACAGGATTAGCATTAGTTAGATTGAAAGCATTCATCATGTCTGACAGGTAAAGATTGAAGAGGATTGCCGCTATCATGCAACCTTGTTTCACCCCACAACAGGTTGCCATGTTTTTCGATAATCTGCCAGCAGCATTGACTCTGATTCTTACTGAGGTAACGGTATGAAGCAGCATCAACATCCTCAAAAGACCTTGTGGAATTCCCAAGAGTTAAGTTTTTGCCAAAATTTGTTGCGTAAGATGGTATCAAAAGCGGCGGAGAAATCAATTTAGGCACAATATACGTCTAGATGCCATTTGGCCCAAGTGTGCTCAATAGCAGATGTAAGTAGCAAAAGATTATGCGTAGTACTAGATTTATCGCGAAAACCTATTTGATTTAATGGTAATATGTTGGAGGCGGCGATCCATACAGTCAGTTCTTGTAGCAAAACTTTAGTAAAAAGTTTGGAAGATACATCAAGCATGGCTAGCATTCTAAAGTTAACTGGATTGTCCCAAGATCCTTTTTTATGTACCATCAGAATATGGCTTGTTTGAATAACAATAGCAATGCTGCACCCCATAGAGCAGGTTTTTTTTTAATTACTAAATTACAAACACCATCAGGTCCAGCAGCTCGAGAATTTTTCAGTTTGTCAATAATCTTAATAATATCGGCTACAGATATATTACAGTCCCATAAGGCTTCCGGGAGGTTGTTATTAGATAGTTCAGTTTTACCAAGTGTTTCTGCGATGTATAAGGCCCATGTATCCTCAGAAATACAGTTTATTGACAAATCACGTTTTTTATGTTTTCTAAGGAGATGCCAAATGCCTTGGTTGTTATTAGACATAGCCATTGTTGCGATTTGTTTCCATAATTGTACTTCATTTTCCCTTTTGTGTAGCTTAACCCACTTTTTGTAATCCATTTTGAGTGTTTTAATGTGACATGCAACATCCTGGACAGATAGTGTTGGATCGGTTTTCTTCACTACCATTCTTATTGCATTACGAAGATGCTTCTTTGCTTCTCTAATTACATTATCATTGCCCATCCTACGAGGTAGCATAATATTAGTCCGTTCACCAGCAGTGTTTCTTATGTGTTTGCAGTTTGTTTCAGTGTCCCCTTTTTGCGTCTTACGAGTGGCAGATTTATTTTTCTGTACTTAAAAAGCCCTCTTGTCTACAGTATATAAAAGTAGAATAAGTCATTTGAACCAAGTCACACATGCCACAGCGCCACCCAGTAACCATCCCTGGAAGTTCACCTCCATTTCAGAGACATATGAGGAAGGCATTGTGGGTAAACACATTAGCCCAAATGCAAGCCTTCATCCAGAAAAGTGTCTTTGTCTTGAAGGACATTAGTTTATAAATAGCTTAATAAACCCAAGACAGACATTTCTTACGGCTGCAGACAACACTATTACCTGAGTGGCGCTGTGGCTTGCATGACTTGGTTCACGTGACTTATTCTACTTTCACACTTCCGGTGAAAGGGTTTTTTCAAGCCTTTTTTAACCCACCATAACTTTGCTGGTGTCTGCTATACAGTATGTAGAAAGGTATGAGGGTCGCACTGGGATTTGAGACGTGTTGCTTGTAAACGTGTTTATTTTGCAGCCTTTAAAGGATAGTTCCGGGACTTTTTTTTTATTGTCCCTACGGTTCGGCCATGTGTTTTTAAGCATAACTCGGTAGATCGTAGAAAACTTTCCTATGGACCTTACCCGACTTTTCGTCCATTAACGCACTCGAAATCAGCTGCCATTTTCTGATAATCCTATCATTTCCCCCCATCGCCCTGGCTCACCTGCTTTTGCGGCACTAAATCAAATCCCCCGCCCCTGAGCCTGACATCAGCAGACGCGTACCGCCCATTTCCCAACGCCAAAGCACGTTTCGTGTCAACAATCGCTGCGCCTCAGCTAATGAAGTGTCGCCATGGAAATGGCAGAACGTCTCTTTCCTCAATAAGTATAAACACACCGTTTCACAACACACAGCAGCAGATTTTCGATTCCATTACTCTCTCTGTGTTACTTTGAGTATTCTGTGACTCGTTTCTGTGCTCTGGTCAGCTACCTTTGCCGCTTCTAGGCCTTGTGAACACCTGTGCCATCTCTGTAAATTATTTTACTTTCTTTACCACACAATGGCTACAATAATGCGTATATGTACGAGCCCGAGTACACCGAGCAAGAACTACTGGAAAGGCAAGCACGCGAAAACGATAGGGATTCGGACGGCAGTTGGGAGGACCAGTCAACGGATGAAGAGCCTGGACCATGTCGCATGGACGGCGTCTCCACCTGGTGCACGTGCAATCAGTGCGAGCTAATGCCAACTGAGGAGGAGAACTGCTGCTGCCGTGAAAATTCCGGGTGCTTGGCCTACATTTCGGAAGGCGAGCCAAGTCCGCAATGCATCACCGAGCTGCCAGAGTTCAGGGAAGCCTGCCTCTCACGGACCGTGTTGAGGATGATGATGGTGCTTATGCACGAACTTCGCGGCACTGTTCGTCCGCGTAATCCGAGTAACGAGTAAGTATACTCTGGTTTTGATGTCAGTGATGCCACTACTATGTCATGGTCGTCTCCCACATATAAAATTACATCTACATATCATTCGAATGCATGTAAATTGGTTCCATATTGTGCATTTTCTAGATAGAATTTTTTTCAAAGCGAATGACATTTTTTTACCTGAATCGACAGTGATAAGAAAGTTTTGTCATTTTAATACAGTTTGCATCTTTCGTTTTCACAGGTGGTACAGGCTGGTGGCCTATAGTTGCTTCACTTGGTGGCTTCACGGGAGGCTCGGACACCGCGTTCGGAGAGTAATACCTGCCTGTGCGGTACTTGCCATTAGACAACATTTCCCCAGCGACAGTGGACAATACCGCGGATTTTCCCTGGATGTGCTGCAACCGCAACTTTACAATGTGTAATGTTTATTATTTATGTTCAATTGAAATTAAGATCTAAAATAAAACCCAACATATATTTTAACAATGGTTGTTTTGATTTTTTAAATGAATCTAGTGTGTCTCCATTGAATAGTGTTCCTGTGCCTTGTCTTGTCACACCACATGTCTCCGGCCAGCATCCTCCCTCACGCTGGCCGCCCACCTTCAATCCACATAACCTTTGAACCCATATGCAGCAGACATACATATGTTATTTTGCGGGTTGGCATCAAGCCTCCCGGCCTTGCCTCCTCCCCCAAAAATACTTACCACACCACTTTGTTCAAGCGTTGGCAATAAAAGGAAGGCCGTTGGATTTTATTGATACAAAACATGGTTATAGGTAAATAATCAATATGGTTGATCATAATAAATCATCCTTTTGGGCACCGGGTACAGAGATGACCCCCTCTGGCCCGTGCCGCCTACCCCGTGTCTCCTGCCAAGCATCCCCCCTCACGCTGGACGGCCCCCTGCAATCCACATAAGTGTGTCTCCATTCACAAGTCTTCCTGTGTCTTGTCTGCACGACCACCGCCCCAATCCACCCCCCACCCTATCAAAGGCAGTTCGCACCGGGGTACTTGTGCTGCCAAGTGGAGCTGTCAGGGAGCGATAAAGGCCAACAGGTGCCAAAGACCATGTACACTTCAAAGTGGTCTATAGAGCATGGGTTGTTGTTCCCATGTCTACCTCCAGACCCCGTGTCTCCTGCCAAGCATCCCCCCTCACGTTGGGCGGCCCCCTGCAAACCGCATAATGCCACGACATATACACGTCATTCATTCACAAACACACCCCTGTTTCGAATTATTTATAACCCACTTCATATTTCTAATGTGAACTTCTTTGCGCTTTGCTAGTCAACCCGTGAAGGTGCTGGTTATCTGCTCTTCGTCTCTGTGAACTTCCGTGACCACTTCGAGGAAACTCGTCAGTTTGCAACCTGTGAACTGCTCCCTGTTCTACGACAAGAAACTACTCTGATCCCTGCATCTAACTGTTTGTTCGTCAAGGTAAGGCCATGTACCATAATCATTTTGTGTCCAATTTCTTTTCGTTCAAGACAGTACATGCAAGGAACTAGTCACATGTTCTGAGTTTACATTGGTATTCATAGAGAATTGTTGATCTTTACTTTTCAGAACTTTCCACAATGCCTGCCTGTTCCATTGGCGGTTGCCCTTCGAAGACCCATAATAAATCTGAAGGTACTATAATGCACGTTTTCCCTAAGACAATAGATCAGATAAGAGAATGGGTCCGATATTGCGGATATCCACCGTCTGAGCTTGAAAGTAGAGTCCTAGAAGTCTTTGCGGACAAGAGGGGTGATCGATACCGCATCTGCAGCAGGCACTTTAGCTCAGACATGTACTCCACATCATTGCTAATAAAGAAGAACACACCGCGAGCGAGGCGAAAATTGCTCTCAACTGCTATTCCCACTCTATTCGTCCACATCCCTCCACTGGTGAGTCAAGTTTACGTATTTATCTCTCTGCCTTGCGGTAGTGTGTAGCATTAGCTAACAATAATTTCCCCATTTATGTATCCACTCAATATGAAGGCGGAAGATTCTCCATCCGTGTCGTTATTGCAGTCATCAGCCACTTCAAGCGCCTATCGGGTAATCTTACTTAGCTATTCTGCCACTGACTTGTTTTAGGCATGTAAATCAATAGTTTTAATTTATCGTGTAATTATTTTACCTAATGGTACACCCTTGTACTCGTCCTCTAGTCTTTGTTTTCAGTTATAATTATTGTTATCCAAAATAATGCAAGTACTGTCTTTCAGGGAGATGCTGAGGAGTCCAACGTATTGACGACAACCGTTGATGTCACTCAGATGCTCGAGGTACATTTCCGGACAGTTCCATCGATGGAGATCATCAGATCTTGCATTCTTGTAGCGTGATTGTTACACACAATGTTTCTTTCGTTTTTAGCCATTGATATGTCCTTCTGTCGTCGCCCTCCTATGTGTTTTCTTTTTTCAATATTGTGTTCATTACTAATGAAAGTCCTATGTTTAAGGGAGTCGATGGAGCATTAGTCCAAGAAGAAGGGGGAGCATGCAGTTACGGGTCGGCGCAACAGCTTGCAGAAGTGTGCACCGCAGTTACATCGTCCCTTGATGTTCTTATGCATTTCGAGGTATGGATACTGACAGTTCGATCAAGCGAAATCATATGACGTGATTACATCCGCTATACTTCCTTCTTTATTAACGCAAGTACTATGTTTCAGGGAGATGACGGAGCTTCTTCTACAAGAACATCACCCCTAGTAGTTGATGCAGATCTCTGGGTGGTGACACTTCCAACGATCGAGCAAATCGAATCATATTTACATATCCATTATTTGTTTTAGACAACTGATCATTTGTGCAGGTCTATTTAGATGAGCCGTTGACGCCTGCACAAAGTTTATGTTCTTTTTAACAAAATAGAAAACCATACTAATGCAATTACTGTGTTTCAGGGAGTTACTGAAGCATCATCTTCAATAATATCATCAATGGAAGTCTATGAGGAGCCCGAGGTATGGATCTTGACAGTTCCATCTAACTAGATCAACAATGCGTGAATAATTGTCGTTTGAATGTTCAACACAAAGCGTTCATTCGTGTTTTGCTATTGAGATGTACGTGGGTATTGGTCCCCAAGTACATTTTGTGTTTTCGATATTATTATACATACTAATGAAAGTTCTATGTTTCAGGGAGTCGATGGAGCGTCAGTGCGTAATGGATGTGCTTATCATGAAAATATAGTCGTTGCAGCGCAAGAGGAAGTGGAGACATGCACACACGAGTCGGAGCAACAGAGTCCTGATGTTGAAGTTCGAGGCAAGAAAGTTTCAAAGAAAAGAAAGCAAAAGAAGGTTAGTGTCCTGGTCACTATATTATGTTGTTTTTCACTGTTAATAGTTCAATACTGTAAGTTGTGTTTAAACTGAACATCCCTTTTCCAATCTGTCCTCTAGTTGCAAGTGGGTGTACGAACTAGATCTACACAGACAGTGAAGCGAACGAGAGATGTTGCTTGTCAAACCTTTTGGCAGGGACTTGAGACTGGAGATGCATCGTGCCAATGGGAAGAATATGAAGTGATTGACAACGGAGCTATACCACCACCAGCCATTGATAGTGAATGTCCTCCTGGTAGTTCGGATGCAGTCGGAGATCAATTCACAGAATCCACACCCGCAAAAGCTAAGACCGCGAGAAAGTTGAAGAAATTGTTTTATTCACCCATCGCCGGAGAAGGAACAGATGTTGCAATGGAAGAGAATGAAGTGGACGACAATGAAACACCATCAATATCACTGAACATAGCGGAAGACGATATCAGAGATTCTACCTTTCATGTGAGTGACATGTCCTCAACGTTACAGGCCGAACCAGCTGGGATGCAGAGTGACAGTATAATGAAAGAGGCCAAATTCATTGTATTCGATAGTTGTTTGATTGATATTATTATTCGGATGAAATGTGGGCATTCGGTTGGTGGGGAAGTATGTGGGGAGCCATTGATTAATGTGACTCGTGCAATTCGAGGCACTAACCTTAAAATACATGCCACCTGTACAAAATATCATCCTTTCTCATGGTCTGCACAACCCATGCTGGGGCAACTGCCAGCAGGCAATCTACTTTGTGCAGCGGCTGCACTTTTTAGTGGTTCAAGTTTTAAAAAGTTAGAGTCTTTCTTTCAGTTTGTGGGAATCCATTTCATTGCGAAAACTCAGTTCTACAAATACCAAACCGATTATCTATTTCCAGCCATTAGCGAAGCTTGGAGAATGGAAAAAATGTCTATTGATAGTACATTCGCGGGCAAACGGTTCAGGCTAGCCGGTGATGGACAGTGCGACAGCCCAGGATTTTCAGCCAAGTACTGCACCTACCACTTTCAGGACATGGAAAGTAAGAAAATTGTGAGTTCGGTGGTCGTGCAGGTGTCACAAAGTACATCCTCAGTGGCCATGGAGAAAGTTGGCTTTGTAGCATCATTGCAAGAACTACAATCGCGGGGAATGGTGATCGACCTAATAGCCACGGACAGACACGTTTCAATTGCCAAGACAATGAGAGAAGAGTACAAAAATATAAATCACCAATTTGACGTTTGGCATCTTGCAAAAACAATCAATAAAAAAATGTCGGCTGCAGGTAAAAAAAAAGATATGCAAGGTATTTCACAGTGGTCCAAGTCGATCAGCAACCATCTTTGGTGGAGCTCAAAAACATGTGGAGGGTCGTTGGAAATTCTACTGGAAAAATGGCGGTCAGTAATGCTACACTGTACCAACGTTCACCGTTGGAACACAAACCAACATTTCCACAATTGTGAACATGGCCATTTGTCCACAGAGGAGGCACGGAAGAAGAAGTGGTTGATTCCTTCATCACCCACTCACAAAGCCATTGAAAAGATTGTATTTGATAAAACTATAACAAGAGATTTGAGGGGACTCACGGAATTCTGCCACACAGGAGATTTGGAGGTGTTCCACAATATGTGCCTAAAGTACAGGCCAAAACGATTGCATTTTTGCATGGAGGGCATGATAAATCGGACTCTTCTAGCGGTCCTGGCACATAACCATAATGTTGGCCGTCAACAAAGTAGGACGACCGGAACTTTAGGGACGCTTCGCTACAATAAGGCCTTCACTAAAAGAAGTAAACAATGGGTGATCAAACCAGTGTTTGAGGATATGCAATATGAGTTTATTGAGAGACTTATTGTTGACGTCCTAGATAGGCACATAAATGGAGTTGTGAACGAACCTGTGCAGGGGACAACTGCATTGCCACCCAACATTGCCTCTGTTCCATGTCCACCTAAAGAAGAGCTCATTGAGAAATGCACATCACGGTTTAAATGATTGTAATTTGATTGTCTGTTCTCTCGAGTCTCCTCATGTCGCAGGCCCATTGAATATGTGTAACTATGTAATATGTAAGTAAAAGTGATTGCTCAGTGTACATGCAATGTGTCTCTCCACCCTTGCCCCTCCCTTCACCGTGCAGTAGTGCGAACCACCCGGGTGTCACCTGTGACTTTGCTCTCGAGTCTCCTCATGTCGCAGGCCCATTGAATATGTGTAGCTATGTATTGTGTAAATAAAAGTGATTGCTCAGTGTACATGCAATGCGTCTATCCAACCTTGTTCATTTGTGCATTAAATTAAACCAAACAGTAATATAAATCATTTTTCAAAAAATATAGAATGTCTCCGTATTTATGGTTCTCTGGGGCTGCAAAGCATGCAGACAAAATGCAAAGATGGAGTGTAAATTTCAAGTCCTGTGAGATGGCCTTACACTGAATGTAGCTAACTAGGAATGTGTGCTCGTTCAAAGTGAAGGTCAGCTGCTTTGATTTTTTGCTCGGGTGCCGGAATGGCCCACGACTCAGTATAAGGTTCTATTGTTATTTGACCTTGACAGGCCGGGACCATCCCGAAAGACTTCTTTTTGGGGGTGTGGTGCAATAACGTAAGAAACGATAATGAATAAAATTTCAGAAACGATAGCAATTTAATGTTCGTTCATTAGAAGAAATAACGTCGGCATAGAAGGAGTGGTATTTCGGGGCTGCCCTACGCACAGAAACAATGGAAAATGCAAATATAATGTAAGTAACTCTTTAGATGAGTTTATACCGCAATTTAAACTTGTTCGTTCTATGTGGCATATTGTTTTGTACCGCGCACTATCTTGAGGAGAACCATCTCCTTTTACGGAAGCACCTCAAAACCTTCCTCTTTGCTTCTGCTTTCTCTCTCCCTCTCCCCTGCTACAACTGGTCCACTGTCTGCGACCTCGGTCCTGGGCCCTTCCACTCTCCACCTGCACTGCCTCCCTGTCAACCCCTGCACTGGGGGACTGTCTCAGTACCCTACAGCCCCCCCTTGACGTATAATACCCAGTTGCACTGTCCTAGCTATGAAATAATTTCCCGACCGAATATATAAAATGAATAATTTTAATAAAGATCTGATGGTGAGACTAATTTCATGTTTTATGTTTTTCAAACAGGTACATCGTTCATTATTGCATGTGTCACGAGTACCAGAAACCGGCGGATGGGTTTTTCAACCACCAGTTGCTTCTCCGCCTGAACAACGTTACCACCCTGACCATTTTATGGGACGATCGCCAAGTACAAGTATGCCCTTACGCGGTACTAACGGCTAGATGCAACATACAGACCGTTGTGGTGGCCTAGTGCCTCGTTGTTGGAACAGCCATGCGATTATCAGTGCGACCGAAGAGCTTATTTTAACGTAAACCAACACCCTGTTTACTGCACACGAACATCGCTTGCCTCAAGACAAACTATTTTGGATCGAGAGCAAAGAAAAATGCAAATCGCTGAATATTCTCTAAACATTTGATGTCCAATAAATGTACTTTGCCAAATGTACAATCTTGCCGTTTGCTTTTAAACCACAGTTTCATATTCCGAATTGTGGCGCTGCATTGTGAGATGATCTAAGACCCTGTGTACAGCAAAGGAACATCGCGTGCCTCAAAACGAACTTTTTGGAACGTGAGCAAATAAAAATGCAAATCGCTGAATATTCTCAAAACATTTGATGTCAAATAAATGTACTTTACCAAATTTACAATCTTGCGGTTTAATTCAAAAGTACAGTTTCATATTCCCAATTGTGGCGCGCTGTGTTGTGTGAGCTCATCTGTGTTGATTTCCGGGTTCTGTGTGGAGTCGCGTAGAAGACGCCTGGGCGCGTTTGCCTACGCAGCTCAGTCACGTCACGGATAGAGGCGGGGAATATGAATGTTTTGATAAAGTCTGTTTCAGGGGCGGGGGATTTGATTTAGTGCCGCAAAAGCAGGTGAGCCAGGTCGATGGGGGGAAATGATAGGATTATCAGAAAATGGCGGCTGATTTCGAGTGCGTTAATGGACGAAAAGTCGGGTAAGGTCCATAGGAAAGTTTTCTACAATCTACCGAGTTATGCTTAAAAACACATGGCCGAACCGTAGGGACAATAAAAAAAAAGTCCCGGAACTATCCTTTAATAGGTTTCATTTCCAAAAGCCAACTCAGTATCACATCCTTACTATGTTGATAAATTGTGTACTATTATTTGGATAGCATTTATGTCTGTTAATTGCAGTGCTAAAACATGAAATGATTAAGTTAGCAAGCATTGGACAGAAAGAGAATATATCATGCTTCTTTTACCCAGCACGTTTTGATCACAATTCTTTTTTTTTTTTCAGTTTCATTTAGAATGTAGCTTGGTGTTTTGCAAATGTCCTTTATTAAACACAAGCAACTGATTCTGCGCATGAAAGGAAACAATCCATAACTATTAATATGTTAATGTAAAGCTAGGACAGTAGAAGATGTTGTTTTCTTAGTAAATTAGAGATTCTGAAACAAGAACAGATGTTCTTAAATGACGGCTTTCTACTTAACCAAATTGTGTGATCCTGGGTAAAAGCACTTTCCCTTTCTAGCATCCTTCTTTGCTTAACTGCTCAAACTGAGATCATGTAAAAAAGGATTCCGTTCAGTTGTCCAACCAAAACGTGTAATCATCATTTACCCTTAAATGTGCCTTTGTCTCATTCAATCTCTACCCCTGTTCCCCGGCCCACCTCCAGACCGTATCCATTCTGGACTTCTTTGACATTCTTGACTACAGGGCCATTTGTCTTAACTCTTCCAGTGCTGGGGCGCATGGAGGGACCAGTGATATAGGGCTGTACCTGGGTGAATGTGCCTACAATTGACATGTGATGGGAACACCCGGACATGTGGGGTTGTATCGGGCAGTACTTGGACGATCGAGGCTGCAGTTGGCTTGTGCTTACACCATTGGGGCTTCTGAGGCTTCAACTTGCATATGATTACTAAAGACAAGGTATGAGGATTTGCCTGACATAAAGCGACACTATGTGGTTACATGAGCCAGTAATGATCATACACTGAAGTATTGCCATATTATGAATATGCCTGGTACAAGAAGTTTGAACTGCTCTGAGATAGCAGTAACTGGCCATACGGTGCTGTACTGGCATAAGAAAGAACTGCTACTGGGAGTTCGGCTGGGTGTGCCCTGGCATTTTGTTTAACACCC
Organism: Ambystoma mexicanum; assembly: GCF_040938575.1. NCBI lineage: Eukaryota > Metazoa > Chordata > Amphibia > Caudata > Ambystomatidae > Ambystoma > Ambystoma mexicanum. The sequence continues at coordinate 1,306,738,813 of NC_090932.1, forward strand.
ATAACATATTGAGGCAGCAGCATAGTTAATATATGATTGGAAATTTAAATAGCTGTCAATAGTAGTTGCTGTTACATTTCTCTTACAATTATGGGTATTTATTATTACAATGTGTGATATCACTGGGTCTAATATATAACTTCCTGTGAATCATGTCATTAGGGTCAAAGGTCATGTTGTGACACTTACTGGGATAGCATCATGCATGTGATGTCACTTCTGCTGCCCTTGGAATTTTGGTGAATTAAAGACCCCGCCCATAAGCGCCTGTGCTGATTTGAAAGATGATCCAGATGCAATTCAATTTAAAAAGGCAATAAAGGTGTCAGTGTTTTCCCCCATCTTATAATTATCTTACGTCTGCTGGGGTAGGAGAGGTGTGTATGGGGTATGATAGGAGTTGACAGCCTGGACGACGGGGACCAGGCTGGGAGAAGCGCTGGTAGCGTGGACAATTCAGAGTAAGTCTGCAGGAGCCTTAGGGGTTCACATTAACAGCTAGAGGAAGAGAGAGGGCAGCGGCCATATTGAGTGATTTAATGTACGTCTCCAGAGTAGCAGAATGATGAAGTAACTGCAGAGCACGTATGCACCCATACGTTGAGGAGGTAGCGAGGGTACGTGGCCTTGTTCCGTTAAATACAGCTGCATTCCCAATACCTGATTAGCCAGCTACTGCTGCCCTAGCGCCGATGTATATTAAACCTTTACAGATAAATGCGAGCTACGTGGAACCTAGCACAAAAATTTTTGAGGGGAACGTGTCAAAAGAGTTTGGGCTTTATTACACGGAGAGAGAGTAAGGCGGTAAGAATTTTCCAGTACCGGTAAAATACCGGTACCGGTAAACCCTTACCGCCATCCGTGTAATGAGGCCCTTTGTCTCTCCTTCACTCGCAGTGAGGCAAATAAATGTGTCTCTCGTAAAAATGGGCGCCATTGACTAGACACACCCTCTCATCACAGACATTTACTCTTGTCACGCGTATGTGGTCATGGGGGACCTAGTCTGCTTTTTGTGTTTAATAAGATGGGTAAGTAGAGCTGTACTCAATGCCTAAAAAAGGGCTGTCCAGAGATGGTAATTAGAAAAGGAAATCGATGGGTGGAGATAAACAAGAATAGATTTATTTCGCCCTTTTGAGTAACATATAACATTCATGAAACTTATAAATAGAGATGGACACATTAGATGATGTATACAGAATCAAACAGTTTCCTACACACAGTTAGCATCTTTAAGCCAAAGCGTTCCTCCTCACATTCCATTAAAGTCAATAAAGAAAATCACAGGTTTCCCCCAACCTTTTTCTTTTCAATCTTATTTGTTCCCAGTTTTTTCACTGCATTGACTGCCAACACAATTCTCTAGACGCTTTGCTTGTGACCGATCTTATTCCATGTATTGGTTATTTCTTTTCCATCTTCATGTGTCTTGTTTTGCCTTATTTCTTTAGAGCAATTTCATATGTTACACATTTCTTTTTGCAAACATAGTTTTACTTACACAAGCCATACTGGTGTTTCTTAATTTCTAGAACATCAGGGCTAAACCAACCATTGCAAGTGCACATGAATCCTAACCTGCAAACTAATTTCTGAGTGTACAAAGTTCCTACATCACCTCGTGATGTGAATACCACTAAACACCCATTGAAAACACTTGATTTGCAACCATGTCAGGAAATCACAGCTCATCCTATGCTGTATTTCTCATTCAATCCTCTTCCAGGAACTTTCATCTCCCTGTTCTAACTCTCTATTCGCTAACAGTTGTGAACTCCCTTGTTGCGTCTCAGAGGCTCAACACCTTCTCCCTTATCAAAGGAAAAACCTAACTGCCCCCAGCCCTACGTCTTTTGGGACCATATTAATACTGGGGAAAGTAAAAACGATAGGTCATACAATTGAAACCATGGAGCCAGAACAGGCCTCTGAAGTGGTCGAAGTGCTGGCAGTACATTTTGCAGAGATGTGGACATGCATGTCTGGCCGCGCTGCCAAATGCTAGAGTCCACAGGGCACAAATGAATTCCCGCAGAGGAGACCACAACAGGGATAAGATAAGGTGTTGAGTCCCAAGGTGGCCAGCCTTGTTGCAATGGGGACATGTGGAGGACCCAGTCCTTCATTCAGCGGCTCCACGTGCCAGACCTTCTCTCCGTCAGCCTCCACGCAGACGCAGGTTCATGTAGATGGTCCCCCCAGGGGCAATGTTGTACTCTCCAAGCTTCTGGCGATCTTCCAGCTGCTTTGAGTTGTAGCTGAGCCAGAACTGAGATACCTGGACTTTTTCCTTCTCATAAATCCTCCCCTTGAACTCACTCACAAGCTCCGATGGTTTGATGGTGTACGGGGACTTACGGCCCTTGTCTGTCATGAGAAACACCTCGAAGGAGGCATCTTCCTTCACAACCAGCAGCAAAGTGTCCCCCAATGAGAGATTATATTCGGACAGCCGCGCTGTATCCTGCAGCTCCACATACCCATTTTTCTGTGACCCCAGTTTCTGCTGGTGGGCGGGCACCCCAGTCTTTCTGGCCACCTCTGCTTTTAGAGTAGAGACGGCCATGGAGGGATTGGCATCCAGGGTGTAGACAGCCCCTGTCAGGAACTTCACATTCAACTGCATCACCTGGGGAAGTAAAGAGGGAAAGGGTGTCAACAAGGCACACAAACTACCGGTCATCTGTTACAAGAATTACTCACACCTTCTATCCTCAGGAGCCCAAAGACTTATGTTGAGATCTACCTCCAAGAGGGCTGCAACAGTGGCATGTGTGTGCCCTGCAGGCAAGCAGAACATCTGCACACACAGCCTTATCCACACCTGCCTATGGAGTGTCTTAGGAGATGCCTCCCCATCCCTAACCAGCAACCACACCCCTCCCCACTCCTCCGGTAGTTTATATAGGACAGGGGCCAGTCATTTTTGGCTCTCTAGATATTTTGGACTACAATTCTCATCATCCCTAACCAGCATAGCTAATTGCCAAATATCGTGGGAATTGTAGTCCGAAACATCTGGACAGCCAAAGGTTGCAGACCCTTGCTTTAGGAGATCATCTACATCTACTCACCTAACTATACAGTTGTTATAATGAGTCAATTGACTCCTAATCTGGGCATGCTTCCTTCATATCAGTCGATCCACATCGATCCACAGAGCAAGCACCCTAATCCCTGTGGCCTGCCACCTTTTTAGGCATCCCTTGGCCTTACATATCTGCTTACCAGCATTTTGTGTTTGTTTATTTATATATTGGGCCTCATTACAACCCAGGCGTTAAGGGTTTAACGGCGCCGTCGGCGCCGTTAACCCTTAATGCCTGATTACCATTTTGCAAGGCGCTAACCCGTCTTGGTGCTAATTACGGCACCGTAATTTACGGTTCATGGTAAAGTAGGGAACTTACCGCCGGGGTTGTAATGAGGCCCATTGTTTTCAAGCATGTTGATGGTTAGGACCACCCTTTTCCCTGTCTTTCTTCACTTGTCAATGAGCCAACTCACTCCCTGCGCTCAGCCGTTAAAGTTCTTCCTGTTTCCCCTCCCCCGCCCTGTTCTGCATCTCTCCACTGCTCATTCTCCTTATTTGCTTCCTTTTGTGAGTTCCTCTATCTAAAGAACTCTGCTCCCTTCCTAGAGGGCACTTATTTCCTTCTCATCTAAGGACACACTCCCTTGCATTGCCCAATTATTGCCTCTTCCCTACGTCAACCTGAAATGTATTCCTTTCTGCGTACTGCTGTTTCCTGATTCTATATTACCACTTTACATTAAGTACTTTGGCGCATAGTGCTGCATTACCACGATGAATAAATACTTTCATTCAACAATCAGGAATTGGCCTCAAATGTAAGGGCTCTTTAAACAACACATAAAGACTTAGAAGCTAATTCACAAACCTTTCCGCGGGCATATGTGTGACATTTAGAAAACGAAGTAGCATACACTGCTTAAATTACACCTGATTTCCTGAAGGCGAAGCCCCAGTGCATAAGTGTAACTAACACATGGAAATCATTGCCTTTCTGAATCACCCCTTAAAGTGTAATCTCTGTGCAAGAGGGAGCCAATGACGAGTCTTAGTGGGAGACATGGGATCCCTTCTTCCTACACTCCCTGGAGATGGGTCACCACATTTTGGACTTGTTGGGCGCTTTTAAGAGTACAGAGTGATGACCCTGGTATAGGCGAGGATATGCATCCTCCCGCTCTGCAGTTGTTTTGGACTATGACTCCAATGATCCCTCATCGTTGCCAGTGCTAGCTAGGGCTGACGGGAGTCGTAGTCTCAAACATCTACAAAGCTAAAGGTTGCAGATCCCCGGTATTCGTTATCAACTTGATCTACCCTAAAATAAAAAATTGCTTCGACCGCACCTACCTGGCATGAGAGGCAGGGATCGGGAAAATACTCTGTAGGGTTCAGCAGTGATAAAAACTTGAATTTACTTTTGAATATGATTAATTTCGCTGGACTAAAAGAGGGAGAATCATCAAATATAAAACCAAGGTCTCAAATAGAAGTGGCGTGGGGCGTACACTCATTGTCAAAGGATGGGCTGGATCCATGTTGGGTTTTGAGGATACCCCTCATTCATATTCATGAGAAAAATGTGCATACAATGACCCTAAATGTATGCACATTTTATCCTAATGAACATTAATGAGGGATATCCTGAAAACCCACCAGGATTCCACAAGAGGAGAAAATGCCATTTATATCGTCTGTCAAACCCGGCCACTCAGCAGTAAAGTTATCGAGGCAGGGCTCGTGCCCACCGCCTTCCTCAATGGTAACCCGGACGGTGAGTGGAGCAGAGTAATGCTATGGCCTCACTGTCACTAACATAACTCATTATGAAAGAAGCTGCCTCAGATTGGCAGACCTGCTTCTTCTCTTCATTTTGTGTTTTTCCGTGAGTATCCTTTCCTTTAAAGGCCAAAGGCTAGCCTTCAAGGGTAAGTGGACAAGGCTTGGGAGGCAGTGGTATATTTAAGGTATAGGCCCTATGGGCAAGATTGACTGAGGGCACTGGGTAGGCGGGGCTTAGGATGGGAGGAGTTAATGGATGTCACAAGGGGGACATTGAACTTTAGGGACAAATGTTCCATGTATTTTAAGTTCCCTCTGTACACCTATATTGTCTAATCACACAACAAGTATAGCTTATGAAACCCTTGTAGAATTCTAAGGAAAAAAAGTGCCAGAGTATTGGTCACTGCCATTTACCTGTTAACCTCACTAATCACATACCATTGCAAATGGTTTGCTGCTCATACTATTAAGGTAAGACCTCAGTGGGAGGCCCTGTGCAGCCCAGGCTCTCTGCCTTTAATGTGAGAGAGTCAAACATTGGTAGCCATTGGACTGGGGTGTAGGGTCAGGTGTGAAGGGCTGGAGGAGAAGTGTTAAGAGTGAAGAGTTGAGGTTTAGGGATGAAGTGTTAGGAGTCAAATGTTGTGGGTGAAAGAATATAGTAGGGGGTTAAGGGCGAAAGCTTAGGGGCAATATATTGGGGTGAAGGATTAGAGGTTAAGGGTCTGGGTGAAGGGTTACAGGTTGGGATGAAGGGTCAGGGGTCAGAAGCCAGGGGCAATGTTGAGGGGGGAGGGTTCTGGTGACTTGGCTAGGAGCCAAGTGGTTAGGGGTGAAGGGATAAGAATGAGGGGTTATTATGGAAAAATAATTGGTAGTGAAGGTTTTGGGGTGAACTGTTAGGGTTTGAAAGCTATTAGTGAATGTCTAGGGGTAAAAGGCAAGGTGTGAAGGGAAAGTGTATAGGGTAACAGGTGATTGTTAGGAGTGAACGGAGAAGGGTTAGAGATAAGAGGTAGGGGTAACGGATGAAGGATGTGGAGCCGTCAATATGGGGTAAATGGCGAAGGGTTAGGGGCAAGAGACTAGGAGTGAGGGTTTAAAGATGGCAGGTTGTAAGGCTGGAGAAAATGTTAGCATTGAAGGGTTAGAGATAAAGGGTTGGGATAGAAAACTTGGGTTGGCCTGCTGGTGAACATTTAGGGGTGAAGTTCTTGGTGAGCGGGAAGGTGGTTAGTGGTGATGGTAGCATTGAATTGCTAGAAGAAAGGGATGAAAAGATGGAGTAAAAAGTGAAAGGTGGCAGTAAAAAGATAAGCAGACCATTCACTTGTAACGATTGTGCTCTCACAACAAATACGTTTCTAAATGTGTAATTTTGAAATGTGCTGTGAACATTTTGAAATGCAGCTAAACGGGCACAAAATATAGCATTTTACCCATCTGGCCCTTATAATGAGTCACCATCAGAAGAGAGATAATGGAGACGCCTAAGCATGCGCTGACTGAATGCAATGGACTGGGGACCACTTACATGGGCCATCTTGGACCCTTTGTTCATAACATGGACTCCATTAAGAGCCAGTCTTCTGATATTATTGCTTCCAATCTGAAAGGACTGCTGTGCACCTTGCACTCTATAGAATATGGCTGATTGTGCCCAAAAGCTGTAATAGTTAAAGAAACAATTAATTGAGTTTAGTGAATTCTGAATGTTTTTTATTAATTGTTTATTTTTATTATTTTCTCATTGCATTGCAATTGTATGGTATTGTGTATATGTTTCATCTTATTTATTGTCATCTGACTTTTAATATGTGTAAAGTTCTTTGAACTATGTCACATTCAATAAATAAATAAATAAATAGTCTAATAAACGAGTCCGTGCCAGTTGCTGACCTGCAGCGTCCACAACAGCAGTGGCCGGAACCTCACTAATCCGAAGGAACTCCCTTTCTGATTCCCAGTAATGACTTTAGACATGGAATTCTCTACAGTATAAAATATTTAAGAGAAGCAAACATTCTGGGAAAAGTAGATATTTGTGCAGCAATCTTTCTAGTTTTATTTTGCCCATTAAATGTGTAAATCATTGCCACTATATATATCCTGGGGGGTCTGATTACGGGTAAAGTGTCTGGGTTAAGTGGAAAGTGGGATGAATTTAGGGCGATGGGGTGGAGAGGCAAGCAGTTGTGGGTGAAGGGTTGTGAGTGAAGGGTGAGGTGAAAGGAGTTAAGGGTGAAAGATACCAAAACTAATAAACAGGACAGATCTCGAGGGAGAAAGCCCCACGTTAAATCCACTTGGAAAAAAAGAGTTGAGTAATGCAAACTGCCGCACCTCAAGGAACATGCACTAGAGAGGAAAGGCACGGAGGGGAAAGGCGTTATGAGGAAATACACTCCCCGAATTAACAAAGATTCCTAGCAGAGCTGTGTGCGATGTGACAGGTGGCACAGTCTTGGCCCATCATTGTGACTGGACCCTGTCTCCCACCGACCAAACTTGGCAGAAAGTTACCCCAGTCTAGGAGTGGTGGTCAGCTCCATAGCAACTCTCTGAAGCAGGGGCGCGGGCAGCTTTCAGTGATGTGGGCTATGGGGCGTGGAGGGGGAGTGCCAGTTCTGGTGCCAGGGCCTGGCACTGTGCGTCCTAACCTTAACTGCTGGGGAAGGGGGCGAGTGCGGTTTCTTTTCTTTGGCCTTCTGGCAGTGCAGCATCTCCTCTATTTTTTTTTTTTTTATTATTTTTATCGGTTTATTTCAAACCTTTAAAAAAAGAAAAAGAAAATGTTTTACAAACAAACACACAATACAATACTTCATCAGGAAAATAATTGTCCGTTAACACTCCCTTAGCCATCCCTTAGGATCACTTAGCAATACCCCTACCAAGATCACATACAACTATGCAAGACATTGGCCTCCTTGAGCTTCAATTGACAATGAGTTCAGTCGATTTTCAATTACCATCAGAAATCGAGTTAATGGTAATATCAGCTTCCTGTCGCATCCTTGAAACATGTGGGCCCACCAATCGTCTGCACAACGGGAGGGGTAGTTTGCTCCCCAAGGGCCTAGATGGATTGTCCTTTCAGAGCGGAAATTAGTGCAAAATAGGACCAAATGCTTTAGGGTTTCCTTATCTTTGGTACATAATCTACACATCAAGGATTCAACTTTATTTGAACGCCAAGACACCAGCCGTTCACTGGTTTTAAATGCGTTCAGCCGCATCAGCAAGAACACTCTTCGAGCCTGTGGGTCTGGAAATAATTCAATGTAACGTTGTAAGACGTTAAAAGGCCTTGTCTCGAGCGGGATGTCCTTCATCATGGAAGCTGAGCTGCGTTGCATACAAGTTTGGTCCCAGTCTGCGTGCCAGATTTTTAATTTGGCAGCGTTCGGGTCATCTCCTCTATAACTTCCCAGGATGCCCTGGAAGCAGTCACGGGAGAGTCTATGCGGGCACCGCGCCAGAAGGAAACGGGTGGTACCCAGGTATCAGGGCGCGCCCAGCGCATTACACTACATGTATGTGAGAGCAGGCGAGTCGCTTCCACGAAGCACCCAACACATGACAGACATGCGTGTACTTGCCAACATGACCCATTGTACTCTGTAGGTGATTATCCAGGTTTTCTTATTTGCATTCTGGGAATTGTAGTTACACTTTTTCCATTATAAAACTCGGACAAGTCCCAGAATGCAAAGAAAAAACCTGGACTGGATAAGCACCTTCAGATTGGAACGGGTCTATGCATGCGTTGGAACTGTTTCATTCTTGCCAAATCGGGGTGAGGTTGGGGTAATGGGGACGGCAGGACAGGAATATTTTCGTTGCAGATGTAAAATACTTCGTTCATCTGTGCTTGGGTGCTTTTTCACTATCTCTCTGTCCTCAGCATTGGACAAATTACACTCCCACCGCAACACACAGCTGATATGAACAGTGTTATAACCAGAGGCGTTGCCAGGGGGGCTGAGGGGGCTATAGAACCAGGTCTTTTGGTTGTAGCCCTGGATAGAAGCTCAGGGGTTACAACCAAAAAGGCTAGCTAGCCCCCAGTACCGACAGTCCCCACATTAGCATAGTGCCTGATCTTTTCCAGACCTAGCAACACCCCTGGTTGCAACCACTCAGAAATCACAGTCAATGCCCCCCTAATTTGCCAAGTGTAGGTTGCTTACAGGGATCCCATGGCGTTAAATGAAGCACACCTTGACAACGAAACCTACTTGACACGATCGATTGCCTTCGCTGATGTATATTCGGGGAAAGTGCAAAGTGCAAGCTAGACAGCTCAGTGGGTTAAGCACCTGCCACTGACATACGTTTGGTCTCAGGTAAAAAACGCGGCAAAACGTTTAATCCTTCCGAGGGCTATAAAATGTGTGTGTTGGGATATTGCTTCAGCGTCAAGCAGATTTACAGTTATTTAATATGCACTCATGCATTCTATCTCTTACACATTGGTTGATGTGTGTGTTTATCTTTTATGATGTCATGAGTTCTTTTGGAGTGTTGTTTTCTGAGGGAATTCTATGGAGTCAGTTGGTGCCTGCTGCCTAGGGCAGTGCCTGCTGTCACCATGTCTCTGACTGAATAAACCTTGTTAACGTTATTGCCTGCCTGGACATCAATTCTTAACAGTGTGCTTTTTTCGATTGTGTTGTAGTAATGTGGGCATATAAACGGGCTCTGTGTGAAGCCATTTGGGGAATGCACTTCATAAAGAACCCGTGGCATTATACGCTCTAAGCAGCTCTCCCTGAGTTCAAACTACTAAAACCAGAGTCGCTCGCAAAACGCACAACCGCTTTACCTGTCGCCAGTGAAGATGGTTGGTTAAGGAACTTACTGTTTCACGGGCTCTTGGTTCTTTTACAGAAAGCGAATCCGCCGTCTCTCACTCCTCCCGCCTGCCTCTGGCCGCAGTCTCTCCGTGCTGTTTTGGTTCTTGATCAGCACTCTGCATGCAGTCTCCGAGGCCTTCCCTGCTCTCTGCGGTCTCTAGGAGCGCTCTGCGGTGTCCCGTTATATGGCAGGTGGAGGCACAGGGCCCTGTGACGTCGCATTGTTTCTGATGATGCTCGAGTAAAGAAACGGAAACTGATCTCCGCAGGGAAAGGGAGTTTCGCTTTCCTTCTCCCCCCCCTCGCTCTCCCGACTCTCCTTCTCCTCTGTCTTCCTTGTGTGGGCACTGCTCTGACTCCGTAGCACTCAGTGCTGCCGTAAATGTGTGGCAATCATTCGGTACTGCCACTTTTGGGTAATGGAATTACCACCAGTGTTACAGCTCAGTCTAAAGGGGAGGGTGTAACTCCAGCATCCTTCACTTCACATAACACAATCATCAATTCTACTGCCTGGAATTACCGCTCGGGGTAAATATGCAAAATCCCCATGAAGTCCTATGGAAGCAGAAAATAAGAATTACAACCACTTCACCACCAGCGTGATTGGTCAAAGCGCTGGTGACACCTATTAAAGATGCCACTTGGAGGAGCTTCCCCGTCTCTCTCATCCCAGTGCCTGCAACCACAAAAAAGGCACCCACCCCATATCATTCATAAGGCAGAGAGAGATTAGTTTTAGGGAAGGGGCATGTTTTTGTTGGGTCAGGGCAGGGTCATTTGGCCATAGAAGCTGTAATATTCATAAGTATGTGATAATTTTCGGTTGTGGCGTTAAGGCAGATTACGGATGGGAAACAGAAAATGAAAGTGGTGGAATAAATGTAAGTACAGTTTGGCGATTGTCAAAAGGAGGGCAAAGTAAGGGTAAATGGTTCTAGTGTGGGCAGGCACACCTGAAAAGGAACAGAGGAAAGGGATGAAATAATGCCCAAGGGAAGGACAGAAAGAGCCAAGTGCAGGGAAAACAGAAGAAGGCTGGGAGAGACCTGCAGGGAAACAGGAGGAGCCAGTGTGACAAATCAACGTCCGGGGCACCAGCAGTCCAGGGATGAATATTGGTTTCTAAACCATCAATCAGCCCCACACCTCTAGTACACCAGAAGGGATCCAAACAGATTGGAAACGCAACCACATTATAAACCTCCTTGTCCAATTTTGGTAACGTGGACGGAACGGCAGGTCTATCTCTGCTAGTTCGAGGATTGTTGGTTAGTTGCAAGATAGTGAAATTACAATTATTACCCATTGATAAAAGGGACTGTCTAGTCAAGGTTGAATACAAATATTTACTTTATTATTATTATCACAACAGACAGTCCTAGCACACTACAAAATACAACCCACCCTGTAAAGAAATGCAGAGGACAGACAGTTTTAAGAAGGAAAGGGGATGCACTCTGGATACTGACAGGAGGGCAGTCGGTAAAGTAATGAATCGCAGTAGTTCAAGGATACTTGGCTTCAGCAAAAAGGACTGGAGATGGGACAGGGAAAAGAATGTCAGTGACGGTTTCTCTGGAGGATGCACTCACATAGGTGTCTGCAATTGGGAGACCAGGGATTGCAGGAAGGATGACGTTTTTATGCTTTTATCATCCAGATTTTGTGAGAGAGGGTGGGTAGGTGCTAGTGTAGCAGTTGGAGTGGATTGGAGAGCTGGAAAATGCCCTGTCAGAGCAAGAGGAAGAAGTGAGAGGCAGAGAGATAAAGAAGGGGCGGGGGTGCAGCAATGCACAATTCTAACCTTAAGTCACAGGCGGCCAAGTGGATGTTAAGAGTAACAGCCACAACACAATGCAAGATGTGAGTGTTAGGCAGAATCACATGCAGTACCCTTTTGGAACACTACACATAATTAATACGACAGGTCTACAAGCCTTTGCCAATGTTCTTAGAAGTAGTTTGCCAGAAGAAAAGTTATATGTCGGTTTAGGGGCGAACTAGCCTCCAAAGTTGGGAAATGTTCACAAACTTTCACCGCGGCAGAAAGGATTTCTTTACCGCACTTGCACAGTACCTTAGAATGAAGAAAAGCTGTAGCTGAGGCCGTTGTTCCTGGCAGTTCCTGCAGATCTCGCTGTTCCTGAGCTTCAGTCGTAGGGACAAGAAGGAGAACGTCGGTACGTTCCTGCACTGCCCAGGGAAGAGGCCACAAGCTTGGAAAAACGTTGGTTTAAGGTGTGAGTGCCTTAAGTCCACAAACTGGTATCCTTCTCACTGGCTATCCGGTTTTCAACAGCACTCTGAAGAAAATTCGACCACTATAAGAGACGGTGTCCAGGTGGCTTGGGAGTTGGTTGTTCCCACCAGCTCAAGTGAAGAAGTCGTCCTTGAAGGGATTCTCTGTCGAGGGAGTTTCAGGTAATTTGGACCTGCAGCAGGGCTTCACCGGTGGACCAGGAGTTGCAGCAGTCGTCTTCCTTCAGCTCGTCTTCGGTTCTTTCGTTCCAGTGGTTGACTCTGCTTTCCAAGTCCCAGAGACCTGCTTTTAAACAGTCTTCTCCCATTCATTCCAGCTTAGCTGTCACTCACCCAGCAGGGTAGCTGTCCTTGCCGGACAGTCAGCCAGCCAATCACGCCAGAGTGCATTCATGTCTCCTAGGAGACTAAGCACAGGGTGTTTTGCGCACCTTCCTCAGATCCTGTCCACCCCAGACACTCAGGCGCCAGAGGAGGGGTTCAGTACTGAAGCCCGCCAAAAGCCAATGAACAAAGGGACCAAACCTGGTTTGGTATGCCGAGACAAACACTAGAAGGACCTTTCCTAAAAGAAATGTGAAAAAAGTTGACCAGAGTTTGTTTTTACAAATAGGTTTTGGGTGCCATATTAGAAAACATGGCTTACCCGATTTTTAGCTACCGGTGTTCACGGTCGGGAAAAATCATGGTAGTTTGTTCTAAAACCACTGCCACCAGCCATTTCAAGAGGAAAGGGTAACATTTGACTGTTTCATGAGTGTTTGGACATAGGGGATGCTAGGCAACCCCTCCAGCACTCTATAGGAAGATAGTGTGTGCTGGGTCTGTAAATTAAAAGACTGGTAAAGTCAATTTGACTTTACATGCTCTCCGAGACAGTAGTCAGTCCTAGAGAAGGTATTTAAACCTGGGGGAGTCTGAAAGACACCCCTGTGCCACTGCACTGAAGGTGCGGTGTGACACACAAGAAAAAGATGATGCCTATGAGGTTGTTTAAAACTCCATGGGCCTCATTACGACCCAGGCGGAAAACCAAGGTGCTAATAGCACCATGGTCCATGCCGGTAACTTACCGACTCCGCCACGGAGAAAGGGGGAATTGCCACCCCATTACAAGGTTGGCAAGGCGGTAATTCCCCCTTCCTCCATTGCCCTTCCCCATTCACATTTTTGCCCAATAGGGCTCAATGGGAATGGGGAAGGTGCTAAGTACGGTACCGCAATTTGCGGTACCGTACTTAGCACCAAGGTCCCTTTGCGGGTCCCTACTTTAACGGCTGGTGTAGACCAGCCGTTAAGGTCGGGTCCCGCAAAGGGACCTCGTAATCAAGCGCTAATGGGTTAACGGCGCTGCAGCCTTTTACGGCACCGTTAACCCATTAGCGCCAGGGTGGTAATGAGGCCCCATGTCCAAAGAACACAAAAGTAAAACACATTGAAAATGAAAAGTTCAAAGTCCCAAAATATAGCAAAAGAGCTGGAGGGCTCTAAGGTAGAGGGAATTTAGCACTTAGGTGAGAATTCTCCCTAAAAGTGAGATACCTAAATTCGATTTTTTAAACTAACCGGCGCAAAACAATGCAGGATGTGAGCACACCTAAATTTGATTTTTAAACAAACAGGCACAAAACAATGCAGGATGTGTTGTAAGGAACCTGAATGTGAGATACAGGGGTATACCAGGTGTGGCTCAATAACAGTGGTTGTGTGAGAGATAAGCTGCCTATGGCACAACCAGGCTAACCCCTGCCTGGTGTAATATTAGAGTGACATCGGAGTGCCAGAGTCAATGTGCTGATACAGAATTCTGTAGTTTGAGACAGAATGGTTTCAATGAAGAACATTTTTGCAGTATCGTGAGACAGATGAAGATTTATTTATGGGTAATCCTTATTCCTCCTTGTTGCTTCTTCTTCACAGTATTTGGGGACAGGTTGAATCAACAGGATTCTGGGAAATGTAGTGAGTTGTAGATTTTGGGAGAAAGTCGTTGAATAATTATGAAAAGGTTTGTCAACAAAAAATCAGGGATTATAGGGTTTGTAGTGTTTCACTGAAGAGAAGGGCAGGTTATTGTCAGAAAGGGGAGAGCAGGTGTATCATTGTGGATAAATGTGTTTTCTCCTGCCTTTTCTTAAAGGAAAGTACTGGGGTAGGATGGAACTGTGGTGGCAATATCCCATAAAGTCTGAGGGTTTGTCGGGTAGGGGTCTATCACAAAAAAGGGGATACCGCGTCTCGCCCAAGGGCGTTCCTTCCACGGGCTGCAAGGACCCCTTGCCCAGGTGATCCTCCCTCGCTTGTCCACCCCCCAGGGTCGGGATCCAAGTGCAATGGCCCTTCCCTGGCCACCTGAACAAAGGATACCCAGGGTCTACCAGTGAGAACACCCTAAGGTTTCTCACAGTGTGCACACCTAAATTCGATTTGCAAGGCAATGTAGGATTGGAGCATACCTAAATTCAATTTTTTGTGTTTAAGCTAACAGGCACAAAACAATGCAGGATGTGAACACCAGAATTTGGTTATTTAAGACACAAGTATTGCAGCACAGCAGTACAGAAATGGGAGCAGTGGAAGTGAGAGCTCAGGAAGGTAAGACAATGTAAGAGTTTTTGACCATGAAAGAGGAGAGAAGAGCCAGCAGAGATAGATTAGTGAGAATGTCAGGAGTGGCACAGGCACAGAGTCAGGAGAGATGAGGCAGGCAAACAGAGCAAACAATCAGCACTCACGTAATAGCAGAAGGGGGATTGCCATAGTCTAAGAGCACGTGGATGAAGTACCCAGCATCATGGCGCATTATTTGCCCGTTGTATGTTATGGGGACCCGCAAAGCCCAGCCTGGCCCGGACAGGGCCTTATGTGTGGGCATTTGGGAGGGGGGCGACGTTCGCCTGCCTGCTTACCTGATTGGGCCTAATAGTTGAGGCAAGGGCCAATCAGTGTGGAGCAGGCATGGTTTGTTTGGCACCAGTGCCAACAATTAGCAGGCAGACATATTGGAAGGGAGTCCAACAAAGGGACTCTAGCCATGACGGCATAGATGAAAGAACAAAGTGGTGTAATTTAACAACACCAGACCCCAAGATGTAGCTGTCGTGTTTGGATTAAGGCAACTCGCTATGTTTCTGAACTAGGTAGTGCAGTAAGTGGGATAAGAAACTGGTGCAGGCTCTGGCAAGTGGGGCAGCAAGTTCTGGGCATGGCCTAAAGAGGGGCAGAAGGTGACCTATGAAGGGCCACCTGCCCCTAACAAACAATACATCATGAGGTCTTGCAGACATGTACTTTGACAACCCAGCATGGTCTTGGTGGTCTTGTTTGCATCCAGTCTGCATACTGTGAATAAAAGCCCCTCTGGCTCAGCTTCCAGATAAACTGCTGCCTGTAAATCCCCCTAATTCTGTTAATAAATGACCTAGGCCTCATGTGCATAACAGTTCTGCGTAAATGCTCATTTGGGGGTTCAGCTCTCCTGATATCTGAGTGTATCTTGATAATCTGTATCAAGTACCCACCTTCAAGGAAGGGCCAATAGCATGCACCTATGCCCTAAGGGGGGGCACTAGCCTTCTCAAACTAAAAGCTCCTGTGTTGTGTCACATTAAATTGTGATTTTGTTGGCCAAAGACAGACCTCAAGATGTTAAATTATCCCTGACATAACCCAGGAAAGCATCAAGAAAACCAGTATCCACAAACTGTGGAACACTTGCGTCCCCTGCACTTGCGTTCCCAGCACAAACAATTTCATGAAATCCACTAAGTCCAATGGATCTATGCTCTATTCGTTTCACCAGTCATTCAATGTGACTGGCGACACCATGAAGACTGACACGATAACATCAACCATTAAGATTGAATCCTCTGGACCCACACCAAGTGAATGATGATTGATGGGCCATGACAGATAGAATCAAATCATGAATAATGAGTATGCACAAATGCAACCACTAAGCATACTAAAGATGCTGTTCTCTCCATTGTCTTTTACTAGATTATTTTGAATACTGTAAAGGCTGGAGGACATGATATATTGCAAAATTGAGCTCCTGAGGAAGGAACATTGGTCCCGAAAGACATAGAACATAGATCCATTGGATTTATTGGATTTCATGAAAATGTTTGTGATTTATATGCAGATTATTGATCGCGAAGATTCATTTGAAAAGTTGAATTTCCAATAACAACCTCTTTTATAAAATGATGTGTGCAATTGAATTCTTTTTTCCCAAAAACAAGAGTTGACACCCATAAACATTGATTGTTATACATCCATACAAGGAGTGCAGGGACACGAGTATTCCACAGTTTGTGGACACTGGTTTTCATGATTCTGTTAGTTGATAGCCCAGTGCCAGGGCTGCTAGTTTCTCCCCTGCACCCTGTGACTTGTATTTATATAACTGAGTAGTTCTCTTTAGATACTGCAGTGCACTTGTATACTATATTGTGTATATCCCAGTAAAGCACCCATGAGAAAGGGGAGGAGGACAAATAGCACCACCCTAAACCACCTGGTGCTTTGCATAGAGCCAAAGAGCATTTTGGAAAAATAATAACAAACACAAATGTTTATATATATCCCATGTCAGTGACAGTTATTCTAGGATGCAGCCCTTCTGAGCCCATATTGCTCACTGGCCGTTCTGCTTATTTCATTTATGATATCACCCTACCCGCTAAGTGAGGGCAAAATGCAAGTCATATATACACATTTAAAGGGGCCCCGACTTAGCCAGAATCAAAATGATTTACATGCCCTGAAGATGGCTCTAACTAGCAACCACGTAAGCATGTGTGCACAACTGCATCACGAGTAAAAAGAGCGGAAACACATGTCAACGATTTGAGAAAAAGCCTATCACTTTGGCTTTTTTGTTCCCATGAACTACTTATACACAGACCATGAGCATTTTGACTGTAACCCTGCAAATCAATAATCTGGTGAAGAAATAACAACACATTAGATGATGAATGACTTATAAATCCCAATTGCTTACGTTAGACTGTGGGCCTGATCATGACCTCGGCGGTAACCCTTAAATCCGGCGGTAGCGCTATTACCGCCGGATTTAAGGGTCCGCCAAATCAGGGCTTTGGCGGATTTCGCCCCAGCTCTTGGCGGGGGGAAAATCAGCTGAAAATTCGCGCTATTACCGCCGCCGGGAAATCTGCCGGCGGTAAGAGCGCACATTTTCCCCATTGAGCCCAAAGGGGAATGGGGCATTTCCGAATGGGTTCAATGGGGAGTGGGGACTTCCAAGTCCGCCCAACTCGTGATCCCGCGCTATTAGCGCCGGGGCTATGGCGGTCGCGCTAATAGCCCCCGCGCTAATAGCGTTAGCGTTACCGCCGAGGTCGTGATCAGGCCCTCTATGTCTTATTGGACTGTGTACTAACACTTCACACTATCCCCAGTCACTTCATTATCACGGAAATGTTTGTTTTTATATATATGCACTTTTTTGATTGAACTTGTATAAAAATATATAGTTTTGAGATGTTATGTGAATACAGCCTAGGCTGATTCCCATGAGTTCTTTTTCTAAAATGAATTGTAATGTTTTCTAAATAAAAGCGATTTAAGATGACCTGACATGGCATCATCTTTTCTCTCTCCAGCTGCCTGTATAAATAGTGACAAGTAGCTTCACATACAAAATGGTGAGCACCCATAGGGACACTACCGAAAAGTAAGGGAGGGCTAATCATCCTCCTACCATATATTTGTATGCTCCTCAGCATCTGACATACTGCTTGAGCAGGTAGTGATGTTTTATTGACTGTGGCTTTTTGTCTGGTCCACTTGATGGTGGACATGAATCGTTCCACCATCCCATTGGCCTGTGGCCACAGGGCGTGATTTTCTGGTGGTGGAATCCTAGGACTGCGGCGAGTTTCCAGAACTCTTGGCCTTGGAATGGTGGTCTGTTGTCTGTTTTTATCCCCCATTCACTGAATAGTTCATCGATCACCCCTGCTACATGGTGGAATGCCGTGGATTGTACGTGCTTTATTACTGGAAACTAGGAGTATTTCTCCATTATCATGAGTAGGTGGCTTCCTTCTTCTAATGGTCCTTAGAAGTCCATGGCTATTCGTTGCCAGAGTCCTTTTGGTAGCAGCACTATTTGCAAAGGGCGTGGGGGTGTATTTGCCGCTTGGGAATATGCCTGTTTGGTTGGCGATAGGGCCCTGCTGGCATATGCAACCATTTTTTGCCCATTTTCACCACCCGGGTCTGTCTGGACTAGTATGGTGCCAAATCCGACGGGGCTGGCGTCCACAGTTAGTTCAGTCTCTCTTTCCAGGTTGAGGCAGGCAAGCCGACTATTGTTGGCAAGTTCCGCTTTAATGGTGTTGAATGCTTCCTGGCAGTGTGCATCCCACGTAAACGGAGAGTCCTTCTTGAGGAGCTGTCGGAGTGGGTTTGTGAGGGTGGCATAGTTTTGTAGGTAACGAGCACAGTAGCCTGCCATGCCTAGGAATGATCGTAGTTTGGCAACCCCTGTGGGGGATGCCAGGCTGACAATGGTGCCGATTTTTTCGGGGTTGGCCGTGAGGCCCTGGTCCGAGAAGGTATGGCCAAATAATCACAGGCTTTTCCTGTTGATGCACACTTCGGTCCATTCAGGATGAGCCTTACCTTGTGTAGAAAGACAGACGGCCTTAAGCGCTCGGTCATGCTGGTCCTGGGTGGTGCCAAAGACCAGGATGTCATCGCTGTAGTTGAGGGCATTGAGCACCAGGGATATCAGCCTGCGAATCATCTCTTGAAATATTTCTGCGGCCGAGGATATCCCAAAGTTGAGCCGCTTGTAGCGGAATAGCCCATTGTGCATTGCAAAAGTGGTAATGGGTCTGGAGGCGGGTCAATCACCAGTTGGTGGTACCCTTGGTTAAGGTCCAATTTGGAGAAACTAGTGGCCTGATTTAGTCTCACTAGCATGTCCTCAATGTTAGGGCCTGGGTGCCTCTCTCTTTGAATGGCAGTATTTGGTATGTGCATGTCGACGAAGAAGAGCATGTGGCCATTTTTCTTTGGGATTACCCATGGGGTGGGGCCATTCTCTTCATCAATGATGTTGTTGTCATGTGGGTAGTTGCAGATCTTGCGTAACCTGGGCTTGCATGTGGAATCCTACCCTGCATGGGTGTTGAGGCACTGGGTTGATCTTTGGATCAATGTGGGGGAATATGACTGTGTCTTTGAGCATGCCTACCCCTTCAAACAGTTTGGGGAACAGGGATTTGAGTTCCTCGATGTTCATTTCCGGATGTGATATTGAGCACAGGGCCTGCACTCCTGGGGGAAGACATTAACAACTTCAGATTGGTCATATGTCGATGAGGGCCAGTGCCTGAGCTGTCCGGTAGCTGAGAAGACATCGCCCATTCAAAGGTCTTCGGATGAAGTGTATGGTTGTGGGTACTCTTCATCTTTTGTGAAACAGGTCACACTGGAATTGTCCTTTTGAATAGAATGGGTGAGCTGCACCCCACTGAAATATTCGAGCCTGGGATGGGCATAGTGGGTAGATGTCTCTTATGGCATGGTGGAGGAACTCGTTCATAACATTGACCTTTGCCCCAGTGTCCACAATAAATTGGTTGTTGAGGCCACCGATATGGACGGCAACTTTTGGAGCTGCGCTGTTGTTGGAGGTATCACTGAGAAGTCTGACGTATTCTTGGCTGTATCTGTCATAGTTGCAGTATTGGTCAGGCGTCTGTTCTATTTCTCTGTCAGTTGGGGTTTTTCGTATGGGTCCGGACTGTAGTATGGCATCGGGTATGGGCTTGAGTCGGGTCCCTGGGTGTCTTCTTGGTCCAGAGCATAGCATGCTGGCGGGTTGGGTGAATAGTCGTATTCATTCAGATAGAGTGTTGACATGTTGATTTCAAGATCCTCCATGGCTATAATTACACCTCCTTGGGCCTGGAAGGTTGGCACATTTCTGTCCAGGTTTGTTCGCTGGATGTCACAGTCAAGGTACGTCCTGTGGTTGAATCCTCTCAGCTGCTCAAGTCTCCTGATCGGTCCGGCGAGCGGAGTCAGTCTGTAAGCAGCAGGCGTCAGCGATTTCTCCCTTCACATTGCCTGAAAGTGATTTTCTTGCCACGCCCCATGCACATTTGTCCTATGGCCGGGCATTGTCCTCTGTGGGGGAATTCAAATCCACACCTATAACACTGCTTCTCTCCTTGAGGTTGTTGGTGCGGGTTTTGGGGACCCTGTCTGTTTGGCATTCCTTGGTTGCAGACGTTGACGTAGGGCCCGATCTGTATATTGCCGCAATGGTGTTGCTTTTCTTAGGGTTCTCCATGGCTGCTGCTTGCATATCTACTCGCTCGTATACTCTGGCTAGGTCGATAGTGAAAGGTGCTTTTTAGTAGGTGTTTCCTGAAGAGCAAGGAAGTGCACCCTTCAATTATCCTGAGTCTGAATGCTTTATCATCATTGAAGTTGGCGAAGTCACAGTGGGTGATTTTCCTCTGGAGCCTAATGACGAACTCCCCTCTCTTGAGGTAGTTGTACACATTGATTGAACAAGTATCTCTCATAGTCTCTGTTGAGTAGTATGACCAACTTCCTGTTGATGGCAGACACTAGAAGCACATATGTGGCTTTCTCCTGCGCAGGGATTGTTTTTAGAATTCCCTTGATCTCTTAACCAGCCAAGTTGGCGAAAATATCTATTTTATCAGGTGAGTTCTGGTCTCCAATGGCTCACAGGAAGTCTTCAAATTCCTCCATCCATTCTTCCCATCTCTGTCCCTGGTCATGATGTGGCTGTAGCGTGAATGGATTGGGTCGCCATAGAAGTGCTGCCCTGGATGTGACCTTTGCCCCGATGTTGGCCTAGGCTCCTGCCCCTGCACTCGCATCTGCAGCTGCCTGTGCATCATCAGCCATGTTGCTTAGTTATGGAGTGTGCTTGCTTGTTCTATGAGGCTGGCATGCCCTTGCAATATCCCTGCTCTCTTGTGTCTTGGTTTTTCTTGGCATTCTTTTCCTCCTGCGCTGTGTAGCTTGCCGTGTGCCTTAGTCTACTGTCTTCTTTTAGTGCTACGATTGTCTCTTCACCACCCTCCTTGCAGTGTGGTTGTAATTTGGTGCATGTCCTTTTATCCTTCTTTGTTTGGCCTTTTTAAAGTAAAACATATATATTCTTCCTCCACTATGCCCTCCTCGTGGTGGAAATCTGCCTCCCTGGTGGTCTAGTGTGGCTGACGTCCGCTTTGTGAGCATTCCATGTCCTGGTGGCCTAGTGTAGTGGCCATATGCTGCACACCGTCTTTTCCTGTGTATGTGTGCTCCTGCTCCCACCTCCGCTATAATATGCGGGTCGCCTGGCACAGCTTACTGCGGTCCTCCTGCTGGGTCCGCCTCACCAACTCTCTCTTACTTTTGGTCTCTTTCGCCAGCTCCACCTTCCCGCTTGGTCCTCCTCACCAGCAGGCTCTGCCTTCCGCTCGCTCGACTGCACTGTCGGGTGGTGTCAGACTCCAGCAACGTTCCTGGAATGGGTCCAGCCGGCGTCTCTGTTGGGCAACATTGTCAGGCCACATGGATACGTTGCGCTTCGTCGCCAGTTGTTATATGTTGGACATGCCCATAATAAGAGCCACAGAGCCACATGTTGTTAGCATCCTCTTTATTTTCTCTCCTTCTACAAACTGCCTTTTCCCTTCTCTGTCCCCTCCCCTTCCTCCTTCCTCCCTGGGTCCAATGTCCTCGCCACAACAGTTTCCTCACCCATGTGCGTCCCCTACCCTCGCTGCCCCTCCCCCTCTCCACCTCTCCTCTTCTGTTCATGTTATGACACATGCACAATCCGAATGGTTGCAGGGCCTATTAAGATTGCTTTTGTTTGTTTTTTGTCTTGATCATCACCCATATGCGCCCCCTACTCCCACTGCCCCCCTTCTCCAACGCTCCCCTTCTTTCTTCTTATATCACGTGCACGTTCTGAACGTCTCAAGGCCTAGTAAGAATGTTGTTTTGATTTCCTCCTGTTCCCCCTCCTTGCTTTGATGCGCCTTGAAACACTATTTTGCTGTATAGGCGCATTACAAATAACCAATAAAAAAAAAGAAAAAGGCTGTATTCGTAACCCAACATGTTTCATTTCTTTAGTTCTATTTCATTATTTTTAGGAACTTCTTCAGGGGATTTCTCTTTTGCTGTTCTTTCCACTACACTCCCACTTGGGTTCGGTGATACGTGTGCCTACATTTGAAGTTACGTTCAAGTTCAATACTCAATTCGTGTCCTTCTATTTTGTAAAATATATCAATGAATTCTGTGAAAGTAATTGTTGCCTACTAAATTACTGTTTAATAGGTATTCTGGACAAGTGCAATTTCGCTGGTATCTCTTCTTATATTAGCCTTAGTAGATGACTAGGCTTTTAATTGCACTGTTTTCAGTCATATTGGTGTTCAGTCTCCTTGCCGCTTCCATTAATGATGGATCTGTCGTAGTCTCTGTGCAGTTGATAACTTGTGTTTAACTGCACATGTTTCTTAGGTGGACTTGGAGTCCATTTTAGAGTGTCTTGAGTAGCGTTCGTTTTGAAAATACGGCGTACAGGAGCTTGTGTCACCATTCTGCTTGTAGCGGTCTGTATCACCACTGTGTTGACTCCACATGTTCCAAATTTTTTCCAGTCGCTAGTCGAGGGACTGAGGGAGCCGCAACTCAATTCCAGATTTTGGAGACTGACTAGCTCAGCCCCGACCACTTAAAGGCCTGGAATTAGGTGACAACCTATGGGGCGAGCCATCTGAGTAACAGCCCACCTTTCTACACTTCTGTCCTTAAGAACGGCTGCATGGGGATGGAACCATCATGTGGTGGCATGTCACCCATGCTGATGTATCAGTACATCACACACACACAGAGCACAAGGCTGCCAGACGTGCAGAGCACACCAAGTGCCCAAGACACTGAGAGCAGAGAAAAAAGAAGTTCCAGTCTTCACTCCCCTTTGTGACTGCCAACCTTTTTGCCACGTTCACTCTCTGAAAGCGTTTTTAGTAAACTGCCCAATAAATCGTCATTGCAAGTCAACACCTTGGTGTACTAAATCATTTAAGCAACACTGCACATTAACCATAGGGATGCCCCACGCTGTAGACTGGTCTATTTGATAGAAATAAATGGACCTTTTCATAATTTAACAAATTTATTTTGTCGTTTTTTTTTAAATGCGGGGGGAACACCCCCACCCTCACACTTTCCCCCACCTTAACCTATTCCCTTACCCCACCCCACTGCACATCTATATTTAATTTAAATTGACCAAAATGTGTAAAGAATTCGAACCAAAAAATTCGGTAAATTCTGAAAAGGTCAATTTGGGCCGTGATAAAGTAGTTAATACTGTAGATTTTTAACCCGACAAGCAAGCACACTGCCTCAAGACCTCTGAGGAAGGGTTACTCCAACATGATTCTCACGAACAAGGCTCGAAAAGTCCACGCGGGGGGCTCAGTTTCCCTACATTGGCAGCCACCCATTGGAATGCACTCCCCACCCACCTGAGAATTATCGAGTCCCACCAAGCATTCCGCGAAGCAATCAAACCAAGCTTTTTGTCTGAAAGTATACTGTTAATGATCACTATGTAAAAATGACCCCATTGTATTAATTATATGTATGTAACTCTGATCACACCGGTATTTCATGTAGTTTGTACCTGTAACCAAGAGACCTTTGGGTCGCCCGTCAACATATGAATCAACACTTCTTACAAAATTCTTGTAACAGCGCCTTGATGCCTCCGGGCTGCAAGTGCGCTATACAAATGCAAATAAATAAATAATGTACATCATGTGGAGGTAGCAAGGCAAAGCAGCTGATACCCCTGATGCCCCTGGCATTCCTCTTGCCCCCCCCCATCCCCAGCCACTGCCATTGCGACCCATGATTTATTGGCATTCACACTTAGACACCTATAAAGTGAAAATGCTCTGTTAACCTGAAAAAATAACGTAGTTGTTGACATGTTTAATGTATACAATCTCGTTTATCTTTTTAAAATTAGAACTACTTGTTCAGTGGAAGCTAGCACCACGCGAGATTCCTGCAGGCCTATGAGGTGAACTCCTTGGCATAAGAAAACTGAACATTTTCCATATTTTTTAAGATGCCATTGCTAGTGCTATTATGGAAAATGTTCAGTTTTCTTAGGCCAAGCTGTACACCTCGTAGGCCTGTAGCAAACTTTATTTGTCTGTGCAATTTAAACGCATGTGTTTCTTATTTATTTATTTATTGATTAGATATACTTATAGCCAAAAGGCTTTGTATAACACAAAAACAATACAACATATACAAATCATCAATACAGAGGCTAAAATAACAATTCTAAAATATGGTATCCAATACATACATATAAAAATCATCATTCAATACATTTTAAAATTGCCACAATCTTTACATAAAAGATGACAAAATAATATATTAGGTTGATATCATTACCACACATAAAAGACATCCATAGTTCAGTTGTGTCCGTCATATCAATTGCATTATTAAAAGATTTAAAAGATTTAGTTCTAATCGCTGTCAGGCTTTCACAGTTCATTATTAAGTGGTAAAGTGACTCGTAAACATCATTACCACATAAGCGACATTTTCTCATTTCCTTTGGGATACCCAGTATATCACCTTTAGTTGCCAGTGCATTTGTCATATTAAATTTCATTAGAAGATATGTGCGAAAAGTGCTGGTGCTTGGATGTGCCACAATATATTTTGGAGGCGTGATTCTGGTTAGATACTCTTCAGGATAAGGACCACTGTTTGATTTTGAGGCAACATTGGTTATATTTTGCTCATTCCAGAGCTCAAACACTTTCTTTTTAATATCTCTTTTCTGAGCAGCAATCGTTGACATTCCTGGAGTACTCTCGGGCAACCACTTTCTATAAGTTTGTTGTATAATACCAAGAGTACCAACAAGCATATTACCTTCTAGACGAAGGTACGCTTGCATATACGGCACAATAATCGTGTCATTGGCTAGAGTGACCACCTTTTCATAAGACAATACGCATTGGCATGTATAGGCACACCAGATACCTTTAATTGCAAACTCCAAATACAGGTATTCAACGCTAAGATTATGTGGTAGCTGTAGTAGTTTCCTCAATAATTTAGCCTCAAATACTACCATGCGATTGACAAAGGAGTGACCCCATATCTCAACAGCATATAAAATCATTGACCATATTTTGGCCAAATAGATGTTAATAACCAATGTAGCAGAGTAGCCACTATTACGACCAATAAAGGTACTCAAAGTATTTGTGGACACAATACACCGATTCTTAAGTGCTGACCATTGGGATTCCCAAGTGAGCTTCTCGCCAACAATAATACCAAGATATTTGTATGACATTACTTGTTCCAATTTTTTTGAGTCTAGATTCCACAAATATCTCTTAGGTCTTTGTTTTTTGGAAAAGACCATCATTTTACTTTTATCGATATTGATAGTTAGGCCATTGGCGGCAGAGTAAGACACCAAGGAATCAAGCATATGCTGGAGACCTGCTGGGGTATAGTCTAGTATCACCAGGTCATCCGCATAGGCAAGCCAACCAACAATCACACCATTTACTTTCACAGGATTAGCATTAGTTAGATTGAAAGCATTCATCATGTCTGACAGGTAAAGATTGAAGAGGATTGCCACTATCATGCAACCTTGTTTCACCCCACAACAGGTTGCCATGTTTTTCGATAATCTGCCAGCAGCATTGACTCTGATTCTTACTGAGGTAACGGTATGAAGCAGCATCAACATCCTCAAAAGACCTTGTGGAATTCCCAAGAGTTAAGTTTTTGCCAAAATTTGTTGCGTAAGATGGTATCAAAAGCGGCGGAGAAATCAATTTAGGCACAATATACGTCTAGATGCCGTTTGGCCCAAGTGTGCTCAATAGCAGATGTAAGTAGCAAAAGATTATGCGTAGTACTAGATTTATCGCGAAAACCTATTTGATTTAATGGTAATATGTTGGAGGCGGCGATCCATACAGTCAGTTCTTGTAGCAAAACTTTAGTAAAAATTTTGGAAGATACATCAAGCATGGCTAGCATTCTAAAGTTAGCAGGATTGTCCCAAGATCCTTTTTTATGTAGCATCAGAATATGGCTAGTTTTCCACGATGGGGGAATCACACCAAGCCTACCAACTTGTTTGAATAACAATAGCAATGCTGCACCCCATAGAGCAGGTTTTTTTTTAATTACTAAATTACAAACACCGTCAGGTCCAGCTGCTCGAGAATTTTTCAGTTTGTCAATAATCTTAATAATATCGGATACAGATATATTACAGTCCAATAAGGCTTCCGGCAGCGGGAGGATGTTATTAGATAGTTCAGTTTTACCCAGTGTTTCTGCGATGTATAAGGCCCATGTATCCTCAGAAATACAGTTTATTGACAAATCACGTTTTTTATGTTTTCTAAGGAGATGCCAAATGCCTTGGTTGTTATTAGACATAGCCATTGTTGCGATTTGTTTCCATAATTGTACTTCATTTTCCCTTTTGTGTAGCTTAACCCACTTTTTGTAATCCATTTTGAGTGTTTTAATGTGACATGCAACATCCTGGACAGATAGTGTTGGATCGGTTTTCTTCACTACCATTCTTATTGCATTACGAAGATGCTTCTTTGCTTCTCTAATTACATTATCATTGCCCATCCTACGAGGTAGCATAATATTAGTCCGTTCACCAGCAGTGTTTCTTATGTGTTTGCAGTTTGTTTCAGTGTCCCCTTTTTGCGTCTTACGAGTGGCAGTTTTATTTTTCTGTACTTAAAAAGCCCTCTTGTCTACAGTATATAAAAGTAGAATAAGTCATTTGAACCAAGTCACACATGCCACAGCGCCACCCAGTAACCATCCCTGGAAGTTCACCTCCATTTCAGAGACATATGAGGAAGGCATTGTGGGTAAACACATTAGCCCAAATGCAAGCCTTCATCCAGAAAAGTGTCTTTGTCTTGAAGGACATTAGTTTATAAATAGTTTAATAAACCCAAGACAGACATTTCTTACGGCTGCAGACAACACTATTACCTGAATGGCGCTGTGGCTTGCATGACTTGGTTCACGTGACTTATTCTACTTTCACATTTCCGGTGAAAGGGTTTTTTCAAGCCTTTTTAAACCCACCATAACTTTGCTGGTGTCTGCTATACAGTATGTAGAAAGGTATGAGGGTCGCACTGGGACTTGAGGCGTGTTGCTTGTAAACGTGTTTATTTTGCAGCCTTTAATAGGTTTCATTTCCAAAAGCCAACTCAGTATCACATCCTTACTATGTTGATAAATTGTGTACTATTATTTGGATAGCATTTATGTCTGTTAATTGCAGTGCTAAAACATGAAATGATTAAGTTAGCAAGCATTGGACAGAAAGAGAATATATCATGCTTCTTTTACCCAGCACGTTTTGATCACAATTCTTTTTTTTTTCAGTTTCATTTAGAATGTAGCTTGGTGTTTTGCAAATGTTCTTTATTAAACACAAGCAACTGATTCTGCGCATGAAAGGAAACAATCCATAACTATTAATATGTTAATGTAAAGCTAGGACAGTAGAAGATGTTGTGTTCTTAGTAAATTAGAGATTCTGAAACAAGAACAGATGTTCTCAAATGACTGCTTTCTACTTAACCAAATTGTGTGATCCTGGGTAAAAGCACTTTCCCATTCTAGCATCCTTTTTTGCTTAACTGCTCAAACTGAGATCATGTAAAAAAGGATTCCGTTCAGTTTTCCAACCAAAACGTGTAATCATCATTTACTCTTAAATGTGCCTTTGTCACATTCAATCTCTACCCCTGTTCCCCGGCCCACCTCCAGACCGTATCCATTCTGGACTTCTTTGACATTCTTGACTCCAGGGCCATTTGTCTTAACTCTTCCAGTGCTGGGGCGCATGGAGGGACCAGTGATATAGGGCTGTACCTGGGTGAATGTGCCTACAATTGACATGTGATGGGAACGCCCGGACATGTGGGGTTGTATCGGGCAGTACTTGGACGATCGAGGCCGCAGTTGGCTTGTGCTTACACCATTGGGGCTTCTGAGGCTTCAACTTGCATATGATTACTAAAGACAAGGTATGAGGATTTGCCTGACATAAAGCGACACTATGTGGTTACATGAGCCAGTAATGATCATACACTGAAGTATTGCCATATTATGAATATGCCTGGTACAAGAAGTTTGAACTGGTCTGAGATGGCAGTAACTGGCCATATGGGGCTGTACTGGCATAAGAAAGAACTGCTACTGGCAGTTCGGCTGGGTGTGCCCTGACTTACGGCCCTTGTCTGTCATGAGAAACACCTCGATGGAGGCATCTTCCTTCACAACCAGCAGCAAAGTGTCCCCCGGTGAGAGATTATACTCGGACAGCCGCGCTGTATCCTGCAGCTCCACATACCCATTTCTTTGTGCCCCCAGTTTCTGCTGGTGGGCGGGCACCCCAGTCTTTCTGGCCACCTCTGCTTTTAGAGTAGAGACGGCCATGGAAGGATTGGCATTGTTTAACACCCATAACATATTGAGGCAGCAGCATAGTTAATATATGATTGGAAATTTAAATAGCTGTCAATAGTAGTTGCTGTTATATTACTCTTACAATTATGGGTATTTATTATTACAATGTGTGATATCACTGGGTCTAATATATAACTTCCTGTGAATCATGTCATTAGGGTCAAAGGCCATGTGATGACACTTCCTGAAACGTCATCGTGCATGTGATGTCACTTCTGCTGCCACGGGCACTTCGGTGAATTAAAGACCCTGCCCAGAAGCGCCTGTGCTGATTTGAAAGATGATCCAGATGCAATTCAATTTAAAAAGGCAATAAAGGTGTCAGTGTTTTCCCCCACCTTATGATTATCTTACGTCTGCTGGGGTAGGAGAGGTGTGTATGGGGTATGATAGGTGTTGACAGCCTGGACGACGGGGACCAGGGTGGGAGAAGAGCTGGTAGCGTGGACAATTCAGAGTAAGTCTGCAGGAGCCTTAGGGGTTCACATTAACGGAGGAAGAGAGAGGGCAGCGGCCATATTGAGTGATTTAATGTACGTCCCCAGAGTGGCAGAATGATGAAGTATCTGCAGAGCGCACATGCAACCATACCTTGAGGAGGTAGCGAGGGTACGTGGCCTTGTTCTGTTAAATACAGCTGCATTCCCAATACCTGATTAGCCAGCCACTGCTGCCCTAGCGCCGATGTATATTAAACCTTTCCAGATAAATGCGAGCTACGTGGAACCTAGCGCAAACAATTTTGAGGGGAACGTGTCAAAAGAGTTTGTCTCTCCTTCACTCGCTGTGAGGCAAATAGCTGCACAAGCACTGAGTCTTATGAAATGTGGCTCTCGTAAAAATGGGCGCCATTGACTAGACACTCCTTCTCATCACAGACATTTACTCTTGTCACGCATAGGTGGTCATGGGGGACCTAGTCTGCTTTTTGTGTTTAATAAGATGAGTAAGTAGAGCTGGTAATGAGAAAAGGAAACCGATGGGTGGAGAGAAACAAGAATAGATTTATTTCGCCCTTTTGAGTAACATATAACATTCATGAAACTTATAAATAGAGATGGACAGATTAGATGATGTATACAGAATCAATCAGTTTTCTACACACAGTTAGCATCTTTAAGCCAAAGCGTTCCTCCTCACATTCCATTAAAGTCAATAAAGGAAATCACAGGTTTCCCCCAACCTTTTTCTTTTCAATCTTATTTGTTCCCAGTTTTTTCACTGCATTGACTGCCAACACAATTCTCTAGAAGCTTTGCTTGTGACCGACCTTATTCAATGTATTGGTTATTTCTTTTCCATCTTCATGTGTCTTGTTTTGCCTTATTTCTTTAGAGCAATTTAATATGTAACACATTTCTTTTTCAAACATAGTTTTACTTACACAAGCCATACTGGTGTTTCTTAATTTCTAGAACATCAGGGCTAAACCAACCATTGCAAGTGCACATGAATCCTAACCTGAAAACTAATTTCTGAGTGTACAAAGTTCCTAAATCACCTCGTGATGTGGATACCACTAAACACCCATTGAAAACACTTGATTTTCAACCAGGTCAGGAAATCACAGCTCATCCTATGCTGTATTTCTCATTCAATCCTCTTCCAGGAACTTTCATCTCCCTGTTCTAACGCTCTATTCGCTAACAGTTGTGAACTCCCTTGTTGCGTCTCAGAGGCTCAACACCTTCTCCCTTATCAAAGGAAAAACCTAACTGCCCCCCAGCCCTATGTCTTTTGGGACCATATTAATACTGGGGAAAGTAAAAACGATAGGTCATACAATTGAAACCATGGAGCCAGAACAGGCCTCTGAAGTGGTCGAAGTGCTGGCAGTACATTTTGCAGAGATGTGGACTTGCATGTCTGGCCGCGCTGCCAAATGCTAGAGTCCACAGGGCACAAATGAATTCCCGCAGAGGAGACCACAACAGGAATAAGATAAGGTGTTGAGTCCCAAGGTGGCCAACCTTGTTGCAATGGGGACATGTGGAGGACCCAGTCCTTCATTCAGCGGCTCCACGTGCCAGACCTTCTCTCCGTCAGCCTCCACGCAGACGCAGGTTCATGTAGATGGTCCCCCCAGGGGCAATGTTGTACTCTCCAAGCTTCTGGCGATCTTCCAGCTGCTTTGAGTCGTAGCTGAGCCAGAACTGAGATACCTGGACTTTTTCCTTCTCATAAATCCTCCCCTTGAACTCACTCACAAGCTCCGATGGTTTGATGGTGTACTGGGACTTACGGCCCTTGTCTGTCATGAGAAACACCTCGAAGGAGGCATCTTCCTTCACAACCAGCAGCAAAGTGTCCCCCGGTGAGAGATTATACTCGGACAGCCGCGCTGTATCCTGCAGCTCCACATACCCATTTTTCTGTGACCCCAGTTTCTGCTGGTGGGCGGGCACCCCAGTCTTTCTGGCCACCTCTGCTTTTAGAGTAGAGACGGCCATGGAGGGATTGGCATCCAGGGTGTAGACAGCCCCTGTCAGGAACTTCACATTCAACTGCATCACCTGGGGAAGTAAAGAGGGAAAGGGTGTCAACAAGGCACACAAACTACCGGTCATCTGTTACAAGAATTACTCACACCTTCTATCCTCAGGAGCCCAAAGACTCATGTTGAGATCTACCTCCAAGAGGGATGCAACAGTGGCATGTGTGTGCCCTGCAGGCAAGCAGAACATCTGCACACACAGCCTTATCCACACCTGCCTATGGAGTGTCTTAGGAGATGCCTCCCCATCCCTAACCAGCAACCACACCCCTCCCCACTCCTCCGGTAGTTTATATAGGACAGGGGCCAGTCATTTTTGGCTCTCTAGATATTTTGGACTACAATTCTCATCATCCCTAACCAGCATAGCTAATTGCCAAATATGGTGGGAACTGTAGTCCGAAACATCTGGACAGCCAAAGGTTGCAGACCCTTGCTTTAGGAGATCATCTACATCTACTCACCTAACTATACAGTTGTTATAATGAGTCAAT
Organism: Ambystoma mexicanum; assembly: GCF_040938575.1. Classification (NCBI taxonomy): domain Eukaryota; kingdom Metazoa; phylum Chordata; class Amphibia; order Caudata; family Ambystomatidae; genus Ambystoma; species Ambystoma mexicanum. The sequence continues at coordinate 1,306,770,349 of NC_090932.1, forward strand.
TGACTCCTAATCTGGGCATGCTTCCTTCATATCAGTCGATCCACATCGATCCACAGAGCAAGCACCCTAATCCCTGTGGCCTGCCACCTTTTTAGGCATCCCTTGGCCTTACATATCTGCTTACCAGCATTTTGTGTTTGTTTATTTATATATTGGGCCTCATTACAACCCAGGCCTTAAGGGTTTAACCCTTAATGCCTGATTACCATTTTAACGCCTGCTTTTAGCAGGCGTTAAAATGCAAGGCGCTAACCCGTCTTGGTGCTAATTACGGCACCGTAATTTACCGTTTCTGGTAAAGTAGGGAACTTACCGCCTGGGTTGTAATGAGGCCCATTGTTTTCAAGCATGTTGATGGTTAGGACCACCCTTTCCCTGTCTTTCTTCACTTGTCAATGAGCCAACTCACTCCCTGCGCTCAGCCGTTAAAGTTCTTCCTGTTTCCCCTCCCCCGCCCTGTTCTCCATCTCTCCACTGCTCATTCTCCTTATTTGCTTCCTTTTGAGAGACCCTCTATCTAAAGAACTCTGCTCCCTTCCTAGAGGGCACTTATTTCCTTCTCATCTAAGGACACACTCCCTTCCATTGCCCAATTATTGCCTCTTCCCTACGTCAACCTGAAATGTATTCCTTTCTGCGTACTGCTGTTTCCTGATTCTATATTACCACGTTTACATTAAGTACTTTGGCGCATAGTGCTGCATTACCACGATGAATAAATACTTTCATTCAACAATCAGGAATTGGCCTCAAATGTAAGGGCTCTTTAAACAACACATAAAGACTTAGAAGCTAATTCACAAACCTTTCCGCGGGCATATGTGTGACATTCAGAAAACGAAGTAGCATACACTGCTTAAATTACACCTGATTTCCTGAAGGCGAAGCCCCAGTGCATAAGTGTAACTAACACATGGAAATCATTGCCTTTCTGAATCACCCCTTAAAGTGTAATCTCTGTGAAAGAGGGAGCCAATGACGAGTCTTAGTGGGAGACATGGGATCCCTTCTTCCTACACTCCCTGGAGATGGGTCACCACATTTTGGACTTGTTGGGCGCTTTTAAGAGTACAGAGTGATGACCCTGGTATAGGCGAGGATATGCATCCTCCCGCTCTGCAGTTGTTTTGGACCATGACTCCAATGATTCCTCATCGTTGCCAGTGCTAGCTAGGGCTGACGGGAGTCGTAGTCTCAAACATCTACAAAGCTAAAGGTTGCAGATCCCCGGTATTCGTTATCAACTTGATCTACCCTAAAATAAAAAATTGCTTCGACCGCACCTACCTGGCATGAGAGGCAGGGATCGGGAAAATACTCTGTAGGGTTCAGCAGTGATAAAAAATTGAATTTACTTTTGAATATGATTAATTTGGCTGGACTAAAAGAGGGAGAATCATCAAATATAAAACCAAGGTCTCAAATAGAAGTGGCGTGGGGCGTACACTCATTGTCAAAGGATGGGCTGGATCCATGTTGGGTTTTGAGGATACCCCTCATTCATATTCATGAGAAAAATTTGCATACAATGACCCTAAATGTATGCACATTTTATCCTAATGAACATTAATGAGGGATATCCTGAAAACCCACCAGGATTCCACAAGAGGAGAAAATGCCATTTATATCGTCTGTCAAACCCGGCCACTCAGCAGTAAAGTTATCGAGGCAGGGCTCGTGCCCACCGCCTTCCTCAATGGTAACCCGGACGGTGAGTGGAGCAGAGTAATGCTATGGCCTCACTGTCACTAACATAACTCATTATGAAAGAAGCTGCCTCAGATTGGCAGACCTGCTTCTTCTCTTCATTTTGTGTTTTTCCGTGAGTATCCTTTCCTTTAAAGGCCAAAGGCTAGCCTTCAAGGGTAAGTGGACAAGGCTTGGGAGGCAGTGGTATATTTAAGGTATAGGCCCTATGGGCAAGATTGACTGAGGGCACTGGGTAGGCGGGGCTTAGGATGGGAGGAGTTAATGGATGTCACAAGGGGGACATTGAACTTTAGGGACAAATGTTCCATGTATTTTAAGTTCCCTCTGTACACCTATATTGTCTAATCACCCAACAAGTATAGCTTATGAACCCCTTGTAGAATTCTAAGGATAAAAAGTGCCAGAGTAATGGTCACTGCCATTTACCTGTTAACCTCACTAATCACATCCCATTGCAAATGGTTTTCTGCTCATACTATTAAGGTAAGACCTCAGTGGGAGGCCCTGTGCAGCCCAGGCTCTTTGCCTTTAATGTGAGAGAGTCAAACATTGGTAGCCATTGGACTGGGGTGTAGGGTCAGGTGTGAAGGGCTGGAGGAGAAGTGTTAAGAGTGAAGAGTTGAGGTTTAGGGATGAAGTGTTAGGAGTCAAATGTTGTGGGTGAAAGAATATAGTAGGGGGTTAAGGGCGAAAGCTTAGGGGCAATATATTGGGGTGAAGGATTAGAGGTTAAGGGTCTGGGTGAAGGGTTACAGGTTGGGATGAAGGGTCAGGGGTCAGAAGCCAGGGGCAATGTTGAGGGGGGAGGGTTCTGGTGACTTGGCTAGGAACCAAGCGGTTAGGGGTGAAGGGATAAGAATGAGGGGTTATTATGGAAAAATAATTGGTAGTGAAGGTTTTGGGGTGAACTGTTAGGGTTTGAAAGCTATTAGTGAATGTCTAGGGGTAAAAGGCAAGGTGTGAAGGGAAAGGTGTATAGGGTAACAGGTGATTGGTTAGGAGTGAACGGAGAAGGGTTAGAGATAAGAGGTAGGGGTAACGGGTGAAGGATGTGGAGCCGTCAATATGGGGTAAATGGCGAAGGGTTAGGGGCAAGAGACTAGGAGTGAGGGTTTAAAGATGGCAGGTTGTAAGGCTGTAGAAAATGTTAGCATTGAAGGGTTAGAGATAAAGGGTTGGGATAGAAAACTTGGGTTGGCCTGCTGGTGAACATTTAGGGGTGAAGTTCTTGGTGAGCGGGAAGGTGGTTAGTGGTGATGGTAGCATTGAAGTGCTAGAAGAAAGGGATGAAAAGATGGAGTAAAAAGTGAAAGGTAGCAGTAAAAAGATAAGCAGACCATTCACTTGTAACGATTGTGCTCTCACAACAAATACGTTTCTAAATGTGTAATTTTGAAATGTGCTGTAAACATTTTGAAATGCAGCTAAACGGGCACAAAATATAGCATTTTACCCATCTGGCCCTTATAATGAGTCACCATCAGACGAGAGATAATGGAGACGCCTAAGCATGCGCTGACTGAATGCAATGGACTGGGGACCACTTACATGGGCCATCTTGGAACCTTTGTTCATAACATGGACTCCATTAAGAGCCAGTCTTCTGATATTATTGCCTCCAATCTGAAAGGACTGCTGTGCACCTTGCACTCTATAGAATATGGCTGATTGTGCCTAAAAGCTGTCATAGTTAAAGAAACAATTAATTGAGTTTAGTGAATTCTGAATGTTTTGTATTAATTGTTTATTTTATTATATTGTCATTGCATTGTAACTGTATGGTATTTTGTATGTTTTAACTTATTTATTGTCATCTGACTTTTAATATGTGCAAAGTTATTTGAACTATGTCACATTCAATAAATAAATAAATAAATAGTCTAATAAACGAGTCCGTGCCAGTTGCTGACCTGCAGCGTCCACAGCACCAGTGGCCGGAACCTCACTAATCCGAAGGAACTCCCTTTCTGATTCCCAGTAATGACTTTAGACATGGAATTCTCTACAGTATAAAATATTTAAGAGAAGCAAACATTCTGGGAAAAGTACATATTTGTGCAGCAATCTTTCTAGTTTTATTTTGCCCATTAAATGTGTAAATCATTGCCACTATATATATCCTGGGGGGTCTGATTACGGATAAAGTGTCTGGGTTAAGTGGAAAGTGGGATGAATTTAGGACGATGGGGTAGAGAGGCAAGCAGTTGTGGCTGAAGGGTTGTGAGTGAAGGGTGAGGTGAAAGGAGTTAAGGGTGAAAGATACCGAAACTAATAAACAGGACAGATCTCGAGGGAGAAAGCCCCACGTTAAATCCACTTGGGAAAAAGAGTTGAGTAATGCAAACTGCCGCACCTCAAGGAACATGCACTAGAGAGGAAAGGCACGGAGGGGAAAGGCGTTATGAGGAAATACACTCCCCGAATTAACAAAGATTCCTAGCAGAGCTGTGTGCGATGTGACAGGTGGCACAGTCTTGGCCCATCATTGTGACTGGACCCTGTCTCCCACCGACCAAACTTGGCAGAAAGTTACCCCAGTCTAGGAGTGGTGGTCAGCTCCATAGCAACTCTCTGAAGCAGGGGCGCGGGCAGCTTTCAGTGATGTGGGCTATGGGGCGTGGAGGGGGAGTGCCAGTTCTGGTGCCAGGGCCTGGCACAGTGCGTCCTAACCTTAACTGCTGGGCAAGGGGGCGAGTGCGGTTTCTTTTCTTTGGCCTTCTGGCAGTGCAGCATCTCCTCTATAACTTCCCAGGATGCCCTGGAAGCACTCACGGGAGAGTCTATGCGGGCACCGCGCCAGAAGGAAACGGGTGGTACCCAGGTATCAGGGCGCGCCCAGCGCATTACACTACATGTATGTGAGAGCAGGCGAGTCGCTTCCACGAAGCACCCAACACATGACAGACATGCGTGTACTTGCCAACATGACCCATTGTACTCTGTAGGTGATTATCCAGGTTTTCTTATTTGCATTCTGGGAATTGTAGTTACACTTTTTCCATTATAAAACTCGGACAAGTCCCAGAATGCAAAGAAAAAACCTGGACTGGATAAGCACCTTCAGATTGGAACGGGTCTATGCATGCGTTGGCACTGTTTCATTCTTGCCAAATCGGGGTGAGGTTGGGGTGATGGGGACGGCAGGACAGGAATATTTTCGTTGCAGATGTAAAATACTTCGTTCATCTTTGCTTGGGTGCTTTTTCACTATCTCTCTGTCCTCAGCATTGGATAAATTACACTCCCACCGCAACACACAGCTGATATGAACAATGTTATAACCAGAGGCGTTGCCAGGGGGGGGCTGAGGGGGCTATAGAACCAGGTCTTTTGGTTGTAGCCCTGGATAGAAGCTCAGGGGTTACAACCAAAAAGGCTAGCTAGCCCCCAGTACCGACAGTCCCCACATTAGCATAGTGTCTGATCTTTTCCAGACCTAGCAACACCCCTGGTTGCAACCACTCAGAAATCACAGTCAATGCCCCCCTAATTTGCCAAGTGTAGGTTGCTTACAGGGATCCCATGGCGTTAAATGAAGCACACCTTGACAACAAAACCTACTTGACACGATCGATTGCCTTCGCTGATGTATATTCGGGGAAAGTGCAAAGTGCAAGCTAGACAGCTCAGTGGGTTAAGCACCTGCCACTGACATACGTTTGGTCTCAGGTAAAAAACGCGGCAAAACGTTTAATCCTTCCGAGGGCTATAAAATGTGTGTGTTGGGATATTGCTTCAGCGTCAAGCAGATTTACAGTTATTTAATATGCACCCATGCATTCTATCTCTTACACATTGGTTGATGTATGTGTTTATCTTTTATGATGTCATGAGTTCTTTTGGAGTGTTGTTTTCTGAGGGAATTCTATGGAGTCAGTTGGTGCCTGCTGCCTAGGGCAGTGCCTGCTGTCACCATGTCTCTGACTGAATAAACCTTGTTAACGTCATTGCCTGCCTGGACATCAATTCTTAACAGTGTGCTTTTTTCGATTGTGTTGTAGTAATGTGGGCATATAAACGGGCTCTGTGTGAAGCCATTTGGGGAATGCGCTTCATAAAGAACACGTGGCATTATACGCTCTAAGCAGCTCTCCCTGAGTTCAAACTACTAAAACCAGAGTCGCTCGCAAAACGCACAACCGCTTTACCTGTCGCCAGTGAAGATGGTTGGTTAAGGAACTTACTGTTTCACGGGCTCTTGGTTCTTTTACAGAAAGCGAATCCGCCGTCTCTCACTCCTCCCGCCTGCCTCTGGCCGCAGTCTCTCCGTGCTGTTTTGGTTCTTGATCAGCACTCTGCATGCAGTCTCCGAGGCCTCCCCTGCTCTCTGCGGTCTCCCGGCCCGGCGGTCTGTAGGAGCGCTCTGCGGGTGTCCCGTTATATGGCAGGAGGAGGCACAGGGCCCCGTGACGACGCATTGTTTCTGATGATGCTCGAGTAAAGAAACGGAAACTGATCTCCGCAGGGAAAGGGAGTTTCGCTTTCCTTCTCCCCCCTCCGCGCTCTCCCGACTGCCTCTTCCTTGTGTGGGCACTGCTCTGACTCAGTAGCACTCAGTGCTGCCGTAAATGTGTGGCAACCCTTCGGTACTGCCACTTTTGGGTAATGGAATTACCACCAGTGTTACAGCTCAGTCTAAAGGGGAGGGTGTAACTCCAGCATCCTTCACTTCACATAACACAATCATCAATTCTACTGCCTGGAATTACCGCTCGGGGTAAATATGCAAAATCCCCATGAAGTCCTATGGAAGCAGAAAATAAGAATTAACACCACTTTACCACCAGCGTGATTGGTCAAAGCGCTGGTGACTCCTATTAGAGATGCCACTTGGAGGAGCTTCCCCGTCTCTCTCATCCCAGTGCCTGCAACCACAAAAAAGGCACCCACCCCATATCATTCATAAGGCAGAGAGAGATTAGTTTTAAGGAAGGGGCATGTTTTTGTTGGGTCAGGGCAGGGTCATTTGGCCATAGAAGCTGTAATATTCATAAGTATGTGATAATTTTCGGTTGTGGCGTTAAGGCAGATTACGGATGGGAAACAGAAAATGAAAGTGGTGGAATAAATGTAAGTACAGTTTGGCGATTGTCAAAAGGAGGGCAAAGTAAGGGTAAATGGTTCTAGTGTGGGCAGACATACCTGAGAAGGAACAGAGGAAAGGGAAGAAATAATGCCCAAGGGAAGGACAGAAAGAGCCAAGTGCAGGGAAAACAGAAGAAGGCTGGGAGAGACCTGCAGGGAAACAGGAGGAGGCAGTGTGACAAATCAACTTCTGGGGCTCCAGCAGTCCAGGGATGAATATCGGTTTCTAAACCATCAATCAGCCCCACACCTCTAGTACACCAGAAGTGATCTGAACAGATTGGAAACGCAACCACATTATAAACCTCCTTGTCCAATTTTGGTAACGTGGACGGAACGGCAGGTCTATCTCTGCTAGTTCGAGGATTGTTGGTTAGTTGCAAGATAGTGAAATTACAATTATTACCCATTGATAAAAGGGACTGTCTAGTCAAGGTTGTATACAAATATTTACTTTATTATGATTATCACAACAGACAGTCCTAGCACACTACAAAATACAACCCACCCTGTAAAGAAATGCAGAGGACAGACAGTTTTAAGAAGGAAAGGGGATGCATTCTGGATACTGACAGGAGGGCAGTCGGTAAAGTATTGAATCGCAGTAGTTCAAGGATACTTGGCTTCAGCAAAAAGGACTGGAGATGGGACAGGGAAAAGAATGTCAGTGACGATTTCTCTGGAGGATGTACTCACATAGGTGTCTGCAATTGGGAGACCAGGGATTGCAGGAAGGATGACGTTTTTATGCTTTTATCATCCAGATTTTGTGAGAGAGGGTGGGTAGGTGCTAGTGTAGCAGTTGGAGTGGATTGGAGAGCTGCAAAATGCCCTCTCAGAGCAAGAGGAAGAAGTGATAGGCAGAGAGATAAAGAAGGGGCGGGGCTGCAGCAATGCACAATTCTAACCTTAAGTCACAGGCGGCCAAGTGGATGTTAAGAGTAACAGCCACAACACAATGCAAGATGTGAGTGTTAGGCAGAATCACATGCAGTACCCTTTTGGAACACTACACATAATTAATACTACAGGTCTACAAGCCTTTGCCAATGTTCTTAGAAGTAGTTTGCCAGAAGAAAAGTTATATGTCGGTTTAGGGGCGAACTAGCCTCCAAAGTTGGGAAATGTTCACAAACTTTCACCGCGGCAGAAAGGATTTCTTTACCGCACTTGCACAGTACCTTAGAATGAAGAAAAGCTGTAGCTGAGGCCGTTGTTCCTGGCAGTTCCTGCAGATCTCGCTGTTCCTGAGCTTCAGTCGTAGGGACAAGAAGGAGGACGTCGGTACGTTCCTGCACTGCCCAGGGAAGAGGCCACAAGCTTGGCAAAACGTTGGTTTAAGGTGTGAGTGCCTTAAGTCCACAAACTGGTATCCTTCTCACTGGCTATCCGGTTTTCAACAGCACTCTGAAGAAAATTCGACCACTATAAGAGACAGTGTCCAGGTGGCTTGGGAGTTGGTTGTTCCCACCAGCTCAAGTGAAGAAGTCGTCCTTGAAGGGATTCTCTGTCGAGGGAGTTTCAGGTAATTTGGACCTGCAGCAGGGCTTCACCGGTGGACCAGGAGTTGCAGCAGTCGTCTTCCTTCAGCTCGTCTTGGGTTCTTTCGTTCCAGTGGTTGACTCTGCTTTTTAAACAGTCTTCTCCCATTCATTCCAGCTTAGCTGTCACTCACCCAGCAGGGTAGCTGTCCTTGCCTGACAGTCAGCCAGCCAATCACGCCAGAGTGCATTCAGGTCTCCTAGGAGACTAAGCACAGGGAGTTTTGCGCACCTTCCTCAGATCCTGTCCACCTCAGACACTCAGGCGCCAGAGGAGGGGTTCAGTACTGAAGCCCGCCAAAGGCCAATGAACAAAGGGACCAAACCTGGTTTGGTATGCCGAGACAAACACTAGAAGGACCTTTCCTAAAAGAAATGTGAAAAAAGTTGACCAGAGTTTGTTTTTACAAATAGGTTTTGGGTGCCATATTAGAAAACATGGATGACCCGATTTTTAGCTACCGGTGTTCACGGTCGGGAAAAATCATGGTAGTTCGTTCTAAAACCACTGCCACCAGCCATTTCAAGAGGAAAGGGTAACATTTGACTGTTTCATGAGTGTTTGGACATAGGGGATGCAAGGCAACCCCTCCAGTACTCTATAGGAAGATAGTGTGTGCTGGGTCTGTAAATTAAAAGACTGGTAAAGTCAATTTGACTTTACATGCTCTCCGAGACAGTAGTCAGTCCTAGAGAAGGTATTTAAACCTGGGGGAGTCTGAAAGACACCCCTGTGCCACTGCACTGAAGGTGCGGTGTGACACACAAGAAAAAGATGATGCCTATGAGGTTGTTTAAAACTCCATGGGCCTCATTACGACCCAGGCGGAAAACCAAGGTGCTAATAGCACCATGGTCCATGCCGGTAACTTACCGACTCCGCCACAGAGAAAGGGGGAATTGCCACCCCATTACAAGGTTGGCAGGGCGGTAATTCCCCCTTCCTCCATGGCCCTTCCCCATTCACATTTTTGCCCAATAGGGCTCAATGGGAATGGCGAAGGTGCTAAGTACGGTACCGCAATTTGCGGTACCGTACTTAGCACCAAGGTCCCTTTGCGGCTCCCTACTTTAACGGCTGGTGTCGACCAGCCGTTAAGGTCGGGTCCCGCAAAGGGACCTCGTAATCAGGCGCTAATGGGTTAACGGCGCCGCAGCCTTTTACGGCGCCGTTAACCCATTAGCGCCAGGGTCGTAATGAGGCCCCATGTCCAAAGAACACAAAAGTAAAACACATTGAAAATGAAAAGTTCAAAGTCCCAAAATATAGCAAAAGAGCTGGAGGGCTCTAAGGTAGAGGGAATTTAGCACTTAGGTGAGAATTCTCCCTAAAAGTGAGATACCTAAATTCGATTTTTTAAACTAACCGGCGCAAAACAATGCAGGATGTGAGCACACCTAAATTTGATTTTTAAACAAACAGGCACAAAACAATGCAGGATGTGTTGTAAGGAACCTGAATGTGAGATACAGGGGTATACCAGGTGTGGCTCAATAGCAGTGGTTGTGTGAGAGATAAGCTGCCTATGGCACAACCAGGCTAACCCCTGCCTGGTGTAATATTAGAGTGACAGCGGAGTGCCAGAGTCAATGTGCTGATACAGAATTCTGTAGTTTGAGACAGAATGGTTTCAATGAAGAACATTTTTGCAGTATCGTGAGACAGATGAAGATTTATTTATGGGTAATCCTTATTCCTCCTTGTTGCTTCTTCTTCACAGTATTTGGGGACAGGTTGAATCAACAGGATTCTGGGAAATGTAGTGAGTTGTAGATTTTGGGAGAAAGTCGTTGAATAATTATAAAAAGGTTTGTCAACAAAAAATCAGGGATTATAGGGTTTGTAGTGTTTCACTGAAGAGAAGGGCAGGTTATTGTCAGAAAGGGGAGAGCAGGTGTATCATTGTGGATAAATGTGTTTTCTCCTGCCTTTTCTTAAAGAAAAGTACTAGGGTAGGATGGGACTGTGGTGGCAATATCCCATAAAGTCTGAGGGTTTGTCGGGTAGGGGTCTATCACAAAAAAGGGGATACCGCATCTCGCCGAAGGGCGTTCCTTCCACGGGCCGCAAGGACCCCTTGCCCAGGTGATCCTCCCTCGCTTGTCCACCCCCCAGGGTCGGGATCCAAGTGCAATGGCCCTCCCCTGGCCACCTGAACAAAGGATACCCGGGGTCTACCAGTGAGAACACCATAAGGTTTCTCACAGTGTGCACACCTAAATTCGATTTGCAAGGCAATGTAGGATTGGGGCACACCTAAATTCGATTTTTTTGTGTTTAAGCTAACAACACCAGACCCCAAGATGTAGCTGTCGTGTTTGGATTAAGGCAACTCGCTATGTTTCTGAACTAGGTAGTGCAGTAAGTGGGATAAGAAACTGGTGCGGGCTCTGGCAAGTGGGGCAGCAAGTTCTGGGCGTGGCCTAAAGAGGGGCAGCAGGTGACCTATGAAGGGCCACCTGCCCCTAACAAACAATACATCATGAGGTCTTGCAGACATGTACTTTGACAACCCACCATGGTCTTGGTGGTCTTTTTTGCATCCAGTCTGCATACTGTGAATAAAAGCCCCTCTGGCTCAGCTTCCAGATAAACTGCTGCCTGTAAATCCCCCTAATTCTGTTAATAAATGACCTAGGCCTCATGTGCATAACAGTTCTGCGTAAATGCTCATTTGGGGGTTCAGCTCTCCTGATATCTGAGTGTATCTTGATAATCTGTATCAAGTACCCACCTTCAAGGAAGGGCCAATAGCATGCACCTATGCCCTAAGGGGGGGCACTAGCCTTCTCAAACTAAAAGCTGCTGTGTTGTGTCACATTAAATTGTGATTTTGTTGGCCAAAGACAGACCTCAAGATGTTAAATTATCCCTGACATAACCCAGGAAAGCATCAAGAAAACCAGTATCCACAAACTGTGGAACACTTGCGTCCCCTGCACTTGCGTTCCCAGCACAAACAATTTCATGAAATCCACTAAGTCCAATGGATCTATGCTCTATTCGTTTCACCAGTCATTCAATGTGACTGGCGACACCATGAAGACTGACACGATAACATCAACCATTAAGATTGAATCCTCTGGACCCACACCAAGTGAATGATGATTGATGGGCCATGACAGATAGAATCGAATCATGAATAATGTTACGAGTATGCACAAATGCAACCACTAAGCATACTAAAGATGCTGTTCTCTCCATTGTCTTTTACTAGATTATTTTGAATACTGTAAAGGCTGGAGGACATGATATATTGCAAAATTGAGCTCCTGAGGAAGGAACATTGGTCCCGAAAGACATAGAACATAGATCCATTGGATTTATTGGATTTCATGAAAATGTTTGTGATTTATATGCAGATTATTGATCGCGAAGATTCAATTGAAAAGTTGAATTTCCAATAACAACCTCTTTTATAAAATGATGTGTGCAATTGAATTCTTTTTTCCCAAAAACAAGAGTTGACACCCATAAACATTGATTGTTATACATCCATACAAGGAGTGCAGGGACACGAGTATTCCACAGTTTGTGGACACTGGTTTTCATGATTCTGTTAGTTGATAGCCCAGTGCCAGGGCTGCTAGTTTCTCCCCTGCACCCTGTGACTTGTATTTATATAACTGAGTAGTTCTCTTTAGATACTGCAGTGCACTTGTATACTATATTGTGTATATCCCAGTAAAGCACCCATGAGAAAGGGGAGGAGGACAAATAGCACCACCCTAAACCACCTGGTGCTTTGCATAGAGCCAAAGAGCATTTTGGAAAAATAATAACAAACACAAATGTTTATATATATCCCATGTCAGTGACAGTTATTCTAGGATGCAGCCCTTCTGAGCCCATATTGCTCACTGGCCGTTCTGCTTATTTCATTTATGATATCACCCTACCCGCTAAGTGAGGGCAAAATGCAAGTCATATATACACATTTAAAGGGGCCCCGACTTAGCCAGAATCAAAATGATTTACATGCCCTGAAGATGGCTCTAACTAGCAACCACGTAAGCATGTGTGCACAACTGCATCACGAGTAAAAAGAGCGGAAACACATGTCAACGATTTGAGAAAAAGCCTATCACTTTGGCTTTTTTGTTCCCATGAACTACTTATACACAGACCATGAGCATTTTGACTGTAACCCTGCAAATCAATAATCTGGTGAAGAAATAACAACACATTAGATGATGAATGACTTATAAATCCCAATTGCTTACGTTAGACTGTGGGCCTGATCATGACCTCGGCGGTAACCCTTAAATCCGGCGGTAGCGCTATTACCGCCGGATTTAAGGGTCCGCCAAATCAGGGCTTTGGCGGATTTCGCCCCAGCTCTTGGCGGGGGGAAAATCCGCTGAAAATTCGCGCTATTTCCGCCGCCGGGAAATCCGCCGGCGGTAAAAGCGCACATTTTCCCCATTGAGCCCAAAGGGGAATGGGGCATTTCCGAATGGGTTCAATGGGGAGTGGGGACTTCCAAGTCCGCCCAACTCGTGATCCCGCGCTATTAGCGCAGGGGCTATGGCGGTCGCGCTAATAGCCCCCGCGCTAATAGCGTTAGCGTTACCGCCGAGGTCGTGATCAGGCCCTCTATGTCTTATTGGACTGTGTACTAACACTTCACACTATCCCCAGTCACTTCATTATCACGGAAATGTTTGTTTTTATATATATGCACTTTTTTGATTGAACTTGTATAAAAATATATAGTTTTGAGATGTTATGTGAATACAGCCTAGGCTGATTCCCATGAGTTCTTTTTCTAAAATGAATTGTAATGTTTTCTAAATAAAAGCGATTTAAGATGACCTGACATGGCATCATCTTTTCTCTCTCCAGCTGCCTGTATAAATAGTGACAAGTAGCTTCACATACAAAATGGTGAGCACCCATAGGGACACTACCGAAAAGTAAGGGAGGGCTAATCATCCTCCTACCATATATTTGTATGCTCCTCAGCATCTGACATACTGCTTGAGCAGGTAGTGATGTTTTATTGACTGTGGCTTTTTGTCTGGTCCACTTGATGGTGGACATGAATCGTTCCACCATCCCATTGGCCTGTGGCCACAGGGCGTGATTTTCTGGTGGTGGAATCCTAGGACTGCGGCGAGTTTCCAGAACTCTTGGCCTTGAAATGGTGGTCTGTTGTCTGTTTTTATGGTGTTTGGTATCCCCCATTCACTGAATAGTTCATCGATCACCCCTGCTACATGGTGGAATGCCGTGGATTGTACGTGCTTTATTACTGGAAACTAGGAGTATTTCTCCATTATCATGAGTAGGTGGCTTCCTTCTTCTAATGGTCCTTAGAAGTCCATGGCTATTCGTTGCCAGAGTCCTTTTGGTAGCAGCACTATTTGCAAAGGGCGTGGGGGTGTATTTGCCGCTTTGGAATATGCCTGTTTGGTTGGCGATAGGGCCCTGCTGGCATATGCAACCATTTTTTGCCCATTTTCACCACCCGGGTCTGTCTGGACTAGTATGGTGCCAAATCCGACGGGGCTGGCGTCCACAGTTAGTTCAGTCTCTCTTTCCAGGTTGAGGCAGGCAAGCCGACTATTGTTGGCAAGTTCCGCTTTAATGGTGTTGAATGCTTCCTGGCAGTGTGCATCCCACGTAAACGGAGAGTCCTTCTTGAGGAGCTGTCGGAGTGGGTTTGTGAGGGTGGCATAGTTTTGTAGGTAACGAGCACAGTAGCCTGCCATGCCTAGGAATGATCGTAGTTTGGCAACCCCTCTGGGGGATGCCAGGCTGACAATGGTGCCGATTTTTTCGGGGTTGGCCGTGAGGCCCTGGTCCGAGAAGGTATGGCCAAATAATCACAGGCTTTTCCTGTTGATGCACACTTCGGTCCATTCAGGATGAGCCTTACCTTGTGTAGAAAGACAGACGGCCTAAAGCGCTCGGTCATGCTGGTCCTGGGTGGTGCCAAAGACCAGGATGTCATCGCTGTAGTTGAGGGCATTGAGCACCAGGGATATCAGCCTGCGAATCATCTCTTGAAATATTTCTGCGGCCGAGGATATCCCAAAGTTGAGCCGCTTGTAGCGGAATAGCCCATTGGGCATTGCAAAAGTGGTAATGGGTCTGGAGGCGGGTCAATCACCAGTTGGTGGTACCCTTGGTTAAGGTCCAATTTGGAGAAACTAGTGGCCTGATTTAGTCTCACTAGCATGTCCTCAATGTTAGGGCCTGGGTGCCTCTCTCTTTGAATGGCAGTATTTGGTATGTGCATGTCGACGCAGAAGAGCATGTGGCCATTTTTCTTTGGGATTACCCATGGGGTGGGGCCATTCTCTTCATCAATGATGTTGTTGTCATGTGGGTAGTTGCAGATCTTGCGTAACCTGGGCTTGCATGTGGAATCCTACCCTGCGTGGGTGTTGAGGCACTGGGTTGATCTTTTGGATCAATGTGGGGGAATATGACTGTGTCTTTGAGCATGCCTACCCCTTCAAACAGTTTGGGGAACAGGGATTTGAGTTCCTCGATGTTCATTTCCGGATGTGATATTGAGCACAGGGCCTGCACTCCTGGGGGAAGACATTAACAACTTCAGATTGGTCATATGTCGATGAGGGCCAGTGCCCGAGCTGTCCGGTAGCATGCTGGCGGGTTGGGTGAATAGTCGTATTCATTCAGATAGAGTGTTGACATGTTGATTTCAAGATCCTCCATGGCTATAATTACACCTCCTTGGGCCTGGAAGGTTGGCGCATTTCTGTCCAGGTTTGTTCGCTGGATGTCACAGTCAAGGTACGTCCTGTGGTTGAATCCTCTCAGCTGCTCAAGTCTCCTGATCGGTCCGGCGAGCGGAGTCAGTCTGTAAGCAGCAGGCGTCAGCGATTTCTCCCTTCACATTGCCTGAAAGTGATTTTCTTGCCACGCCCCATGCACATTTGTCCTATGGCCGGGCATTGTCCTCTGTGGGGGAATTCAAATCCACACCTATAACACTGCTTCTCTCCTTGAGGTTGTTGGTGCGGGTTTTGGGGACCCTGTCTGTTTGGCATTCCTTGGTTGCAGACGTTGACGTAGGGCCCGATCTGTATATTGCCGCAATGGTGTTGCTTTTCTTAGGGTTCTCCATGGCTGCTGCTTGCATATCTACTCGCTCGTATACTCTGGCTAGGTCGATAGTGAAAGGTGCTTTTTAGTAGGTGTTTCCTGAAGAGCGAGGAAGTGCACCCTTCAATTATCTGAGTCTGAATGCTTTATCATCATTGAAGTTGGCGAAGTCACAGTGGGTGATTTTCCTCTGGAGCCTAATGACGAACTCCCCTCTCTTGAGGTAGTTGTACACATTGATTGAACAAGTATCTCTCATAGTCTCTGTTGAGTAGTATGACCAACTTCCTGTTGATGGCAGACACTAGAAGCACATATGTGGCTTTCTCCTGCGCAGGGATTGTTTTTAGAATTCCCTTGATCTCTTAACCAGCCAAGTTGGCGAAAATATCTATTTTATCAGGTGAGTTCTGGTCTCCAATGGCTCACAGGAAGTCTTCAAATTCCTCCATCCATTCTTCCCATCTCTGTCCCTGGTCATGATGTGGCTGTAGCGTGAATGGATTGGGTCGCCATAGAAGTGCTGCCCTGGATGTGGCCTTTGCCCCGATGTTGGCCTAGGCTCCTGCCCCTGCACTCGCATCTGCAGCTGCCTGTGCATCATCAGCCATGTTGCTTAGTTATGGAGTGTGCTTGCTTGTTCTATGAGGCTGGCATGCCCTTGCAATATCCCTGCTCTCTTGTGTCTTGGTTTTTCTTGGCATTCTTTTCCTCCTGCGCTGTGTAGCTTGCCGTGTGCCTTAGTCTACTGTCTTCTTTTAGTGCTACGATTGTCTCTTCACCACCCTCCTTGCAGTGTGGTTGTAATTTGGTGCATGTCCTTTTATCCTTCTTTGTTTGGCCTTTTTAAAGTAAAACATATATATTCTTCCTCCACTATGCCCTCCTCGTGGTGGAAATCTGCCTCCCTGGTGGTCTAGTGTGGCTGACGTCCCCTTTGTGAGCATTCCATGTCCTGGTGGCCTAGTGTAGTGGCCATATGCTGCACACCGTCTTTTCCTGTGTATGTGTGCTCCTGCTCCCACCTCCGCTATAATATGCGGGTCGCCTGGCACAGCTTACTGCGGTCTTCCTGCTGGGTCCGCCTCACCAACTCTCTCTTACTTTTGGTCTCTTTCGCCAGCTCCACCTTCCCGCTTGGTCCTCCTCACCAGCAGGCTCTGCCTTCCGCTCGCTCGACTGCACTGTCGGGTGGTGTCAGACTCCAGCAACGTTCCTGGAATGGGTCCAGCCGGCGTCTCTGTTGGGCAACATTGTCAGGCCACATGGATACGTTGCGCTTCGTCGCCAGTTGTTATATGTTGGAAATGCCCATAATAAGAGCCACAGAGCCACATGTTGTTAGCATCCTCTTTATTTTCTCTCCTTCTACAAACTGCCTTTTCCCTTCTCTGTCCCCTCCCCTTCCTCCTTCCTCCCTGGGTCCAATGTCCTCGCCACAACAGTTTCCTCACCCATGTGCGTCCCCTACCCTCGCTGCCCCTCCCCCTCTCCACCTCTCCTCTTCTGTTCATGTTATGACACATGCACAATCCGAATGGTTGCAGGGCCTATTAAGATTGCTTTTGTTTGTTTTTTGTCTTGATCATCACCCATATGCGCCCCCTACTCCCACTGCCCCCCTTCTCCAACGCTCCCCTTCTTTCTTCTTATATCACGTGCACGTTCTGAACGTCTCAAGGCCTAGTAAGAATGTTGTTTTGATTTCCTCCTGTTCCCCCTCCTTGCTTTGATGCGCCTTGAAACACTATTTTGCTGTATAGGCGCATTACAAATAACCAATAAAAAAAAAGAAAAAGGCTGTATTCGTAACCCAACATGTTTCATTTCTTTAGTTCTATTTCATTATTTTTAGGAACTTCTTCAGGGGATTTCTCTTTTGCTGTTCTTTCCACTACACTCCCACTTGGGTTCGGTGATACGTGTGCCTACATTTGAAGTCACGTTCAAGTTCAATACTCAATTCGTGTCCTTCTATTTTGTAAAATATATCAATGAATTCTGTGAAAGTAATTGTTGCCTACTAAATTACTGTTTAATAGGTAATCTGGACAAGTGCAATTTCGCTGGTATCTCTTCTTATATTAGCCTTAGTAGATGACTAGGCTTTTAATTGCACTGTTTTCAGTCATATTGGTGTTCAGTCTCCTTGCCGCTTCCATTAATGATGGATCTGTCGTAGTCTCCGTGCAGTTGATAACTTGTGTTTAACTGCACATGTTTCTTAGGTGGACTTGGAGTCCATTTTAGAGTGTCTTGAGTAGCGTTCGTTTTGAAAATACGGCGTACAGGAGCTTGTGTCACCATTCTGCTTGTAGCGGTCTGTATCACCACTGTGTTGACTCCACATGTTCCACATTTTTTCCAGTCGCTAGTCGAGGGACTGAGGGAGCCGCAACTCAATTCCAGATTTTGGAGACTGACTAGCTCAGCCCCGACCACTTAAAGGCCTGGAATTAGGTGACAACCTATGGGGCGAGCCATCTGAGTAACAGCCCGCCTTTCTACACTTCTGTCCTTAAGACCGGCTGCATGGGGATGGAACCATCATGTGGTGGCATGTCACCCATGCTGATGTATCAGTACATCACACACACACAGAGCACAAGGCTGCCAGACGTGCAGAGCACACCAAGTGCCCAAGACACTGAGAGCAGAGAAAAAAGAAGTTCCAGTCTTCACTCCCCTTTGTGACTGCCAACCTTTTTGCCACGTTCACTCTCTGAAAGCGTTTTTAGTAAACTGCCCAATAAATC
Organism: Ambystoma mexicanum; assembly: GCF_040938575.1. Lineage (NCBI taxonomy): Eukaryota > Metazoa > Chordata > Amphibia > Caudata > Ambystomatidae > Ambystoma > Ambystoma mexicanum. The sequence goes on from NC_090932.1 coordinate 1,306,788,519, forward strand.
GTCATTGCAAGTCAACACCTTGGTGTACTAAATCATTTAAGCAACACTGCACATTAACCATAGGGATGCCCCACGCTGTAGACTGGTCTATTTGATAGAAATAAATGGACCTTTTCATAATTTAACAAATTTATTTTGTCGTATTTTTTTAAATGCGGGGGGAACACCCCCGCCCTCACACTTTCCCCCACCTTAACCTATTCCCTTACCCCACCCCACTGCACATCTATATTTAATTTAAATTGACCAAAATGTGTAAAGAATTCGAACCAAAAAATTCGGTAAATTCTGAAAAGGTCAATTTGGGCCGTGATAAAGTAGTTAATACTGTAGATTTTTAACCCGACAAGCAAGCACACTGCCTCAAGACCTCTGAGGAAGGGTTACTCCAACATGATTCTCACGAACAAGGCTCGAAAAGTCCACGCGGGGGGCTCAGTTTCCCTACATTGGCAGCCACCCATTGGAATGCACTCCCCACCCACCTGAGAATTATCGAGTCCCACCAAGCATTCCGCGAAGCAATCAAACCAAGCTTTTTGTCTGAAAGTATACTGTTAATGATCACTATGTAAAAATGACCCCATTGTATTAATTATATGTATGTAACTCTGATCACACCGGTATTTCATGTAGTTTGTACCTGTAACCAAGAGACCTTTGGGTCGCCCGTCAACATATGAATCAACACTTCTTACAAAATTCTTGTAACAGCGCCTTGATGCCTCTGGGCTGCAAGTGCGCTATACAAATGCAAATAAATAAATAATGTACATCATGTGGAGGTAGCAAGGCAAAGCAGCTGATACCCCTGATGCCCCTGGCATTCCTCTTGCCCCCCATCCCCAGCCACTGCCATTGCGACCCATGATTTATTGCCATTCACACTTAGACACCTATAAAGTGATAAATCACTCACTGAAAATGCACTGTTAACCTGAAAAAATAACGTAGTTGTTGACATGTTTAATGTATACAATCTCGTTTATCTTTTTAAAATTAGAACTACTTGTTCAGTGGAAGCTAGCACCACGCGAGATTCCTGCAGGCCTATGAGGTGAACTCCTTGGCATAAGAAAACTGAACATTTTCCATATTTTTTAAGATGCCATTGCTAGTGCTATTATGGAAAATGTTCAGTTTTCTTAGGCCAAGCTGTACGCCTCGTAGGCCTGTAACAAACTTTATTTGTCTGTGCAATTTAAACGCATGTGTTTCTTATTTATTTATTTATTGATTAGATATACTTATAGCCAAAAGGCTTTGTATAACACAAAAACAATACAACATATACAAATCATCAATACAGAGGCTAAAATAACAATTCTAAAATATGGTATCCAATACATACATATAAAAATCATCATTCAATACATTTTAAAATTGCCACAATCTTTACATAAAAGATGACAAAATAATATATTAGGTTGATATCATTACCACACATAAAAGACATCCATAGTTCAGTTGTGTCCGTCATATCAATTGCATTATTAAAAGATTTAAAAGATTTAGTTCTAATCGCTGTCAGGCTTTCACAGTTCATTATTAAGTGGTAAAGTGACTCGTAAACATCATTACCACATAAGCGACATTTTCTCATTTCCTTTGGGATACCCAGTATATCACCTTTAGTTGCCAGTGCATGTGTCATATTAAATTTCATTAGAAGATATGTGCGAAAAGTGCTGGTGCTTGGATGTGCCACAATATATTTTGGAGGCGTGATTCTGGTTAGATACTCTTCAGGATAAGGACCACTGTTTGATTTTGAGGCAACATTGGTTATATTTTGCTCATTCCAGAGCTCAAAGACTTTCTTTTTAATATCTCTTTTCTGAGCAGCAATCATTGACATTCCTGGAGTACTCCCGGGCAACCACTTTCTATAAGTTTGTTGTATAATACCAAGAGTACCAACAAGCATATTACCTTCTAGACGAAGGTACGCTTGCACATACGGCACAATAATCGTGTCATTGGCTAAGGTGACCACCTTTTCATAAGACAATACGCATTGGCATGTATAGGCACACCAGATACCTTTAATTGCAAACTCCAAATACAGGTATTCAACGCTAAGATTATGTGGTAGCCGTAGTAGTTTCCTCAATAATTTAGCCTCAAATACTACCATGCGATTGACAAAGGAGTGACCCCATATCTCAACAGCATATAAAATCATTGACCGTATTTTGGCCAAATAGATGTTAATAACCAATGTAGCAGAGTAGCCACTATTACGACCAATAAAGGTACTCAAAGCATTTGTGGACACAATACACCGATTCTTAAGTGCTGACCATTGGGATTCCCAAGTGAGCTTCTCGCCAACAATAATACCAAGATATTTGTATGACATTACTTGTTCCAATTTTTTTGAGTCTAGATTCCACAAATATCTCTTAGGTCTTTGTTTTTTGGAAAAGACCATCATTTTACTTTTATCGATATTGATAGTTAGGCCATTGGCGGCAGAGTAAGACACCAAGGAATCAAGCATATGCTGGAGACCTGCTGGGGTATAGTCTAGTATCACCAGGTCATCGGCATAGGCAAGCCAACCAACAATCACACCATTTACTTTCACAGGATTAGCATTAGTTAGATTGAAAGCATTCATCATGTCTGACAGGTAAAGATTGAAGAGGATTGCCACTATCATGCAACCTTGTTTCACCCCACAACAGGTTGCCATGTTTTTCGATAATCTGCCAGCAGCATTGACTCTGATTCTTACTGAGGTAACGGTATGAAGCAGCATCAACATCCTCAAAAGACCTTGTGGAATTCCCAAGAGTTAAGTTTTTGCCAAAATTTGTTGCGTAAGATGGTATCAAAAGCGGCGGAGAAATCAATTTAGGCACAATATACGTCTAGATGCCGTTTGGCCCAAGTGTGCTCAATAGCAGATGTAAGTAGCAAAAGATTATGCGTAGTACTAGATTTATCGCGAAAACCTATTTGATTTAATGGTAATATGTTGAAGGCGGCGATCCATACAGTCAGTTCTTGTAGCAAAACTTTAGTAAAAATTTTGGAAGATACATCAAGCATGGCTAGCATTCTAAAGTTAGCCGGATTGTCCCAAGATCCTTTTTTATGTAGCATCAGAATATGGCTAGTTTTCCATGATGGGGGAATCACACCAAGCCTACCAACTTGTTTGAATAACAATAGCAATGCTGCACCCCATAGAGCAGGTTTTTTTTTAATTACTAAATTACAAACACCGTCAGGTCCAGCTGCTCGAGAATTTTTCAGTTTGTCAATAATCTTAATAATATCGGATACAGATATATTACAGTCCAATAAGGCTTCCGGCAGCGGGAGGATGTTATTAGATAGTTCAGTTTTACCCAGTGTTTCTGCGATGTATAAGGCCCATGTATCCTCAGAAATACAGTTTATTGACAAATCACGTTTTTTATGTTTTCTAAGGAGATGCCAAATGCCTTGGTTGTTATTAGACATAGCCATTGTTGCGATTTGTTTCCATAATTGTACTTCATTTTCCCTTTTGTGTAGCTTAACCCACTTTTTGTAATCAATTTTGAGTGTTTTAATGTGACATGCAACATCCTGGACAGATAGTGTTGGATCAGTTTTCTTCACTACCATTCTTAATGCATTACGAAGATGCTTCTTTGCTTCTCTAATTACATTATCATTGTCCATCCTACGAGGTAGCATAATATTAGTCCGTTCACCAGCAGTGTTTCTTATGTGTTTGCAGTTTGTTTCAGTGTCCCCTTTTTGCGTGTTACGAGTGGCAGTTTTATTTTTCTGTACTTAAAAAGCCCTCTTGTCTACAGTATATAAAAGTAGAATAAGTCATTTGAACCAAGTCACACATGCCACAGCGCCACCCAGTAACCATCCCTGGAAGTTCACCTCCATTTCAGAGACATATGAGGAAGGCATTGTGGGTAAACACATTAGCCCAAATGCAAGCCTTTCATCCAGAAAAGTGTCTTTGTCTTGAAGGACATTAGTTTATAAATAGTTTAATAAACCCAAGACAGACATTTCTTACGGCTGCAGACAACACTATTACCTGAGTGGCGCTGTGGCTTGCATGACTTGGTTCACGTGACTTATTCTACTTTCACATTTCCGGTGAAAGGGTTTTTTCAAGCCTTTTTAAACCCACCATAACTTTGCTGGTGTCTGCTATACAGTATGTAGAAAGGTATGAGGGTCGCACTGGGACTTGAGGCGTGTTGCTTGTAAACGTGTTTATTTTGCAGCCTTTAATAGGTTTCATTTCCAAAAGCCAACTCAGTATCACATCCTTACTATGTTGATAAATTGTGTACTATTATTTGGATAGCATTTATGTCTGTTAATTGTAGTGCTAAAACATGAAATGATTAAGTTAGCAAGCATTGGACAGAAAGAGAATATATCATGCTTCTTTTACCCAGCACGTTTTGATCACAATTCTTTTTTTTTCAGTTTCATTTAGAATGTAGCTTGGTGTTTTGCAAATGTTCTTTATTAAACACAAGCAACTGATTCTGCGCATGAAAGGAAACAATCCATAACTATTAATATGTTAATGTAAAGCTAGGACAGTAGAAGATGTTGTGTTCTTAGTAAATTAGAGATTCTGAAACAAGAACAGATGTTCTCAAATGACTGCTTTCTACTTAACCAAATTGTGTGATCCTGGGTAAAAGCACTTTCCCGTTCTAGCATCCTTTTTTGCTTAACTGCTCAAACTGAGATCATGTAAAAAAGGATTCCGTTCAGTTTTCCAACCAAAACGTGTAATCATCATTTACTCTTAAATGTGCCTTTGTCACATTCAATCTCTACCCCTGTTCCCCGGCCCACCTCCAGACCGTATCCATTCTGGACTTCTTTGACATTCTTGACTCCAGGGCCATTTGTCTTAACTCTTCCAGTGCTGGGGCGCATGGAGGGACCAGTGATATAGGGCTGTACCTGGGTGAATGTGCCTACAATTGACATGTGATGGGAACGCCCGGACATGTGGGGTTGTATCGGGCAGTACTTGGACGATCGAGGCCGCAGTTGGCTTGTGCTTACACCATTGGGGCTTCTGAGGCTTCAACTTGCATATGATTACTAAAGACAAGGTATGAGGATTTGCCTGACATAAAGCGACACTATGTGGTTACATGAGCCAGTAATGATCATACACTGAAGTATTGCCATATTATGAATATGCCTGGTACAAGAAGTTTGAACTGGTCTGAGATGGCAGTAACTGGCCATATGGGGCTGTACTGGCATAAGAAAGAACTGCTACTGGCAGTTCGGCTGGGTGTGCCCTGACTTACGGCCCTTGTCTGTCATGAGAAACACCTCGATGGAGGCATCTTCCTTCACAACCAGCAGCAAAGTGTCCCCCGGTGAGAGATTATACTCGGACAGCCGCGCTGTCTCCTGCAGCTCCACATACCCATTTCTTTGTGCCCCCAGTTTCTGCTGGTGGGCGGGCACCCCCGTCTTTCTGGCCACCTCTGCTTTTAGAGTAGAGACGGCCATGGAAGGATTGGCATTGTTTAACACCCATAACATATTGAGGCAGCAGCATAGTTAATATATGATTGGAAATTTAAATAGCTGTCAATAGTAGTTGCTGTTATATTACTCTTACAATTATGGGTATTTATTATTACAATGTGTGATATCACTGGGTCTAATATATAACTTCCTGTGAATCATGTCATTAGGGTCAAAGGCCATGTGATGACACTTCCTGAAACGTCATCGTGCATGTGATGTCACTTCTGCTGCCACAGGCACTTCGGTGAATTAAAGACCCTGCCCAGAAGCGCCTGTGCTGATTTGAAAGATGATCCAGATGCAATTCAATTTAAAAAGGCAATAAAGGTGTCAGTTTTCCTCCACCTTATGATTATCTTACGTCTGCTGGGGTAGGAGAGGTGTGTATGGGGTTTGATAGGTGTTGACAGCCTGGACGACAGGGACCAGGGTGGGAGAAGCGCTGGTAGCGTGGACAATTCAGAGCAAGTCTGCAGGAGCCTTGTGGGTTCACATTAACGGAGGAAGAGAGAGGGCAGCGGCCATATTGAGTGATTTAATGTACGTCCCCAGAGTGGCAGAATAATGAAGTATCTGCAGAGCGCACATGCACCCATACCTTGAGGAGGTAGGGAGGGTACGTGGCCTTGTTCTGTTAAATACAGCTGCATTCCCAATACCTGATTAGCCAGCCACTGCTGCCCTAGCGCCGATGTATATTAAACCTTTCCAGATAAATGCGAGCTACTTGGAACCTAGCGCAAACAATTTTGAGGGGAACGTGTCAAAAGAGTTTGTCTCTCCTTCACTCGCTGTGAGGCAAATAGCTGCACAAGCACTGAGTCTTATGAAATGTGGCTCTCGTAAAAACGGGCGCCATTGACTAGACACTCCTTCTCATCACAGACATTTACTCTTGTCACGCATAGGTGGTCATGGGGGACCTAGTCTGCTTTTTGTGTTTAATAAGATGAGTAAGTAGAGCTGGTAATGAGAAAAGGAAACCGATGGGTGGAGAGAAACAAGAATAGATTTATTTCGCCCTTTTGAGTAACATATAACATTCATGAAACTTATAAATAGAGATGGACACATTAGATGATGTATACAGAATCAGTCCCTTTTCTACACACAGTTAGCATCTTTAAGCCAAAGCGTTCCTCCTCACATTCCATTCAAGTCAATAAAGGAAATCACAGGTTTCCCCCAACCTTTTTCTTTTCAATCTTATTTGTTCCCAGTTTTTTCACTGCATTGACTGCCAACACATTTCTCTAGACGCTTTGCTTGTGACCGACCTTATTCAATGTATTGGTTATTTCTTTTCCATCTTCATGTGTCTTGTTTTGCCTTATTTCTTTAGAGCAATTTAATATGTAACACATTTCTTTTTCAAACATAGTTTTACTTACACAAGCCATACTGGTGTTTCTTAATTTCTAGAACATCAGGGCTAAACCAACCATTGCAAGTGCACATGAATCCTAACCTGAAAGCTAATTTCTGAGTGTACAAAGTTCCTACATCACCTCGTGATGTGAATACCACTAAACACCCATTGAAAACACTTGATTTTCAACCAGGTCAGGAAATCACAGCTCATCCTATGCTGTATTTCTCATTCAATCCTCTTCCAGAAACTTTCATCTCCCTGTTCTAACGCTCTATTCGCTAACAGTTGTGAACTCCCTTGTTGCGTCTCAGAGGCTCAACACCTTCTCCCTTATCAAAGGAAAAACCTAACTGCCCCCCAGCCCTATGTCTTTTGGGACCATATTAATACTGGGGAAAGTAAAAACGATAGGTCATACAATTGAAACCATGGAGCCAGAACAGGCCTCTGAAGTGGTCGAAGTGCTGGCAGTACATTTTGCAGAGATGTGGACTTGCATGTCTGGCCGCGCTGCCAAATGCTAGAGTCCACAGGGCACAAATGAATTCCCGCAGAGGAGACCACAACAGGAATAAGATAAGGTGTTGAGTCCCAAGGTGGCCAACCTTGTTGCAATGGGGACATGTGGAGGACCCAGTCCTTCATTCAGCGGCTCCACGTGCCAGACCTTCTCTCCGTCAGCCTCCACGCAGACGCAGGTTCATGTAGATGGTCCCCCCAGGGGCAATGTTGTACTCTCCAAGCTTCTGGCGATCTTCCAGCTGCTTTGAGTCGTAGCTGAGCCAGAACTGAGATACCTGGACTTTTTCCTTCTCATAAATCCTCCCCTTGAACTCACTCACAAGCTCCGATGGTTTGATGGTGTACGGGGACTTACGGCCCTTGTCTGTCATGAGAAACACCTCGAAGGAGGCATCTTCCTTCACAACCAGCAGCAAAGTGTCCCCCGGTGAGAGATTATACTCGGACAGCCGCGCTGTATCCTGCAGCTCCACATACCCATTTTTCTGTGACCCCAGTTTCTGCTGGTGGGCGGGCACCCCAGTCTTTCTGGCCACCTCTGCTTTTAGAGTAGAGACGGCCATGGAGGGATTGGCATCCAGGGTGTAGACAGCCCCTGTCAGGAACTTCACATTCAACTGCATCACCTGGGGAAGTAAAGAGGGAAAGGGTGTCAACAAGGCACACAAACTACCGGTCATCTGTTACAAGAATTACTCACACCTTCTATCCTCAGGAGCCCAAAGACTCATGTTGAGATCTACCTCCAAGAGGGCTGCAACAGTGGCATGTGTGTGCCCTGCAGGCAAGCAGAACATCTGCACACACAGCCTTATCCACACCTGCCTATGGAGTGTTTTAGGAGATGCCTCCCCATCCCTAACCAGCAACCACACCCCTCCCCACTCCTCCGGTAGTTTATATAGGACAGGGGCCAGTCATTTTTGGCTCTCTAGATATTTTGGACTACAATTCTCATCATCCCTAACCAGCATAGCTAATTGCCAAATATGGTGGGAACTGTAGTCCGAAACATCTGGAGAGCCAAAGGTTGCAGACCCTTGCTTTAGGAGATCATCTACATCTACTCACCTAACTATACAGTTGTTATAATGAGTCAATTGACTCCTAATCTGGGCATGCTTCCTTCATATCAGTCGATCCACATCGATCCACAGAGCAGGCACCCTAATCCCTGTGGCCTGCCACCTTTTTAGGCATCCCTTGGCCTTACATATCTGCTTACCAGCATTTTGTGTTTGTTTATTTATATATTGGGCCTCATTACAACCCAGGCGTTAAGGGTTTAACGGCGCCGTCGGCGCCGTTAACCCTTAATGCCTGATTACCATTTTGCAAGGCGCTAACCCGTCTTGGTGCTAATTACGGCACCGTAATTTACGGTTATGGTAAAGTAGGGAACTTACCGCCGGGGTTGTAATGAGGCCCATTGTTTTCAAGCATGTTGATGGTTAGGACCACCCTTTCCCTGTCTTTCTTCACTTGTCAATGAGCCAACTCACTCCCTGCGCTCAGCCGTTAAAGTTCGTCCTGTTTCCCCTCCCCCGCCCTGTTCTGCATCTCTCCACTGCTCATTCTCCTTATTTGCTTCCTTTTGTGAGTTCCTCTATCTAAAGAACTCTGCTCCCTTCCTAGAGGGCACTTATTTCCTTCTCATCTAAGGACACACTCCCTTGCATTGCCCAATTATTGCCTCTTCCCTACGTCAACCTGAAATGTATTCCTTTCTGCGTACTGCTGTTTCCTGATTCTATATTACCACTTTACATTAAGTACTTTGGCGCATAAAGCTGCATTACCACGATGAATAAATACTTTCATTCAACAATCAGGAATTGGCCTCAAATGTAAGGGCTCTTTAAACAACACATAAAGACTTAGAAGCTAATTCACAAACCTTTCCGCGGGCATATGTGTGACATTTAGAAAACGAAGTAGCATACACTGCTTAAATTACACCTGATTTCCTGAAGGCGAAGCCCCAGTGCATAAGTGTAACTAACACATGGAAATCATTGCCTTTCTGAATCACCCCTTAAAGTGTAATCTCTGTGCAAGAGGGAGCCAATGACGAGTCTTAGTGGGAGACATGGGATCCCTTCTTCCTACACTCCCTGGAGATGGGTCACCACATTTTGGACTTGTTGGGCGCTTTTAAGAGTACAGAGTGATGACCCTGGTATAGGCGAGGATATGCATCCTCCCGCTCTGCAGTTGTTTTGGACTATGACTCCAATGATCCCTCATCGTTGCCAGTGCTAGCTAGGGCTGACGGGAGTCGTAGTCTCAAACATCTACAAAGCTAAAGGTTGCAGATCCCCGGTATTCGTTATCAACTTGAACTACCCTAAAATAAAAAATTGCTTCGACCGCACCTACCTGGCTTGAGAGGCAGGGATCGGGAAAATACTCTGTAGGGTTCAGCAGTGATAAAAACTTGAATTTACTTTTGAATATGATTAATTTCGCTGGACTAAAAGAGGGAGAATCATCAAATATAAAACCAAGGTCTCAAATAGAAGTGGCGTGGGGCGTACACTCATTGTCAAAGGATGGGCTGGATCCATGTTGGGTTTTGAGGATACCCCTCATTCATATTCATGAGAAAAATGTGCATACAATGACCCTAAATGTATGCACATTTTATCCTAATGAACATTAATGAGGGATATCCTGAAAACCCACCAGGATTCCACAAGAGGAGAAAATGCCATTTATATCGTCTGTCAAACCCGGCCACTCAGCAGTAAAGTTATCGAGGCAGGGCTCGTGCCCACCGCCTTCCTCAATGGTAACCCGGACGGTGAGTGGAGCAGAGTAATGCTATGGCCTCACTGTCACTAACATAACTCATTATGAAAGAAGCTGCCTCAGATTGGCAGACCTGCTTCTTCTCTTCATTTTGTGTTTTTCCGTGAGTATCCTTTCCTTTAAAGGCCAAAGGCTAGCCTTCAAGGGTAAGTGGACAAGGCTTGGGAGGCAGTGGTATATTTAAGGTATAGGCCCTATGGGCAAGATTGACTGAGGGCACTGGGTAGGCGGGGCTTAGGATGGGAGGAGTTAATGGATGTCACAAGGGGGACATTGAACTTTAGGGACAAATGTTCCATGTATTTTAAGTTCCCTCTGTACACCTATATTGTCTAATCACACAACAAGTATAGCTTATGAAACCCTTGTAGAATTCTAAGGAAAAAAAGTGCCAGAGTATTGGTCACTGCCATTTACCTGTTAACCTCACTAATCACATACCATTGCAAATGGTTTGCTGCTCATACTATTAAGGTAAGACCTCAGTGGGAGGCCCTGTGCAGCCCAGGCTCTCTGCCTTTAATGTGAGAGAGTCAAACATTGGTAGCCATTGGACTGGGGTGTAGGGTCAGGTGTGAAGGGCTGGAGGAGAAGTGTTAAGAGTGAAGAGTTGAGGTTTAGGGATGAAGTGTTAGGAGTCAAATGTTGTGGGTGAAAGAATATAGTAGGGGGTTAAGGGCGAAAGCTTAGGGGCAATATATTGGGGTGAAGGATTAAGGGTCTGGGTGAAGGGTTACAGGTTGGGATGAAGGGTCAGGGGTCAGAAGCCAGGGGCAATGTTGAGGGGGGAGGGTTCTGGTGACTTGGCTAGGAGCCAAGTGGTTAGGGGTGAAGGGATAAGAATGAGGGGTTATTATGGTAAAATAATTGGTAGTGAAGGTTTTGGGGTGAACTGTTAGGGTTTGAAAGCTATTAGTGAATGTCTAGGGGTAAAAGGCAAGGTGTGAAGGGAAAGTGTATAGGGTAACAGGTGATTGTTAGGAGTGAACGGAGAAGGGTTAGAGATAAGAGGTAGGGGTAACGGGTGAAGGATGTGGAGCCGTCAATATGGGGTAAATGGCGAAGGGTTAGGGGCAAGAGACTAGGAGTGAGGGTTTAAAGATGGCAGGTTGTAAGGCTGGAGAAAATGTTAGCATTGAAGGGTTAGAGATAAAGGGTTGGGATAGAAAACTTGGGTTGGCCTGCTGGTGAACATTTAGGGGTGAAGTTCTTGGTGAGCGGGAAGGTGGTTAGTGGTGATGGTAGCATTGAATTGCTAGAAGAAAGGGATGAAAAGATGGAGTAAAAAGTGAAAGGTGGCAGTAAAAAGATAAGCAGACCATTCACTTGTAACGATTGTGCTCTCACAACAAATACGTTTCTAAATGTGTAATTTTGAAATGTGCTGTGAACATTTTGAAATGCAGCTAAACGGGCACAAAATATAGCATTTTACCCATCTGGCCCTTATAATGAGTCACCATCAGAAGAGAGATAATGGAGACGCCTAAGCATGCGCTGACTGAATGCAATGGACTGGGGACCACTTACATGGGCCATCTTGGACCCTTTGTTCATAACATGGACTCCATTAAGAGCCAGTCTTCTGATATTATTGCTTCCAATCTGAAAGGACTGCTGTGCACCTTGCACTCTATAGAATATGGCTGATTGTGCCCAAAAGCTGTAATAGTTAAAGAAACAATTAATTGAGTTTAGTGAATTCTGAATGTTTTTTATTAATTGTTTATTTTTATTATTTTCTCATTGCATTGCAATTGTATGGTATTGTGTATATGTTTCATCTTATTTATTGTCATCTGACTTTTAATATGTGTAAAGTTCTTTGAACTATGTCACATTCAATAAATAAATAAATAAATAGTCTAATAAACGAGTCCGTGCCAGTTGCTGACCTGCAGCGTCCACAACAGCAGTGGCCGGAACCTCACTAATCCGAAGGAACTCCCTTTCTGATTCCCAGTAATGACTTAAGACATGGAATTCTCTACAGTATAAAATATTTAAGAGAAGCAAACATTCTGGGAAAAGTAGATATTTGTGCAGCAATCTTTCTAGTTTTATTTTGCCCATTAAATGTGTAAATCATTGCCACTATATATATCCTGGGGGGTCTGATTACGGGTAAGTGTCTGGGTTAAGTGGAAAGTGGGATGAATTTAGGGCGATGGGGTGGAGAGGCAAGCAGTTGTGGGTGAAGGGTTGTGAGTGAAGGGTGAGGTGAAAGGAGTTAAGGGTGAAAGATACCGAAACTAATAAACAGGACAGATCTCGAGGGAGAAAGCCCCACGTTAAATCCACTTGGGAAAAAGAGTTGAGTAATGCAAACTGCCGCACCTCAAGGAACATGCACTAGAGAGGAAAGGCACGGAGGGGAAAGGCGTTATGAGGAAATACACTCCCCGAATTAACAAAGATTCCTAGCAGAGCTGTGTGCGATGTGACAGGTGGCACAGTCTTGGCCCATCATTGTGACTGGACCCTGTCTCCCACCGACCAAACTTGGCAGAAAGTTACCCCAGTCTAGGAGTGGTGGTCAGCTCCATAGCAACTCTCTGAAGCAGGGGCGCGGGCAGCTTTCAGTGATGTGGGCTATGGGGCGTGGAGGGGGAGTGCCAGTTCTGGTGCCAGGGCCTGGCACTGTGCGTCCTAACCTTAACTGCTGGGGAAGGGGGCGAGTGCGGTTTCTTTTCTTTGGCCTTCTGGCAGTGCAGCATCTCCTCTATTTTTTTTTTTTTTATTATTTTTATCGGTTTATTTCAAACCTTTAAAAAAAGAAAAAGAAAATGTTTTACAAACAAACACACAATACAATACTTCATCAGGAAAATAATTGTCCGTTAACACTCCCTTAGCCATCCCTTAGGATCACTTAGCAATACCCCTACCAAGATCACATACAACTATGCAAGACATTGGCCTCCTTGAGCTTCAATTGACAATGAGTTCAGTCGATTTTCAATTACCATCAGAAATCGAGTAATGGTAATATCAGCTTCCTGTCGCATCCTTGAAACATGTGGGCCCACCAATCGTCTGCACAACGGGAGGGGTAGTTTGCTCCCCAAGGGCCTAGATGGATTGTCCTTTCAGAGCGGAAATTAGTGCAAAATAGGACCAAATGCTTTAGGGTTTCCTTATCTTTGGTACATAATCTACACATCAAGGATTCAACTTTATTTGAACGCCAAGACACCAGCCGTTCACTGGTTTTAAATGCGTTCAGCCGCATCAGCAAGAACACTCTTCGAGCCTGTGGGTCTGGAAATAATTCAATGTAACGTTGTAAGACGTTAAAAGGCCTTGTCTCGAGCGGGATGTCCTTCATCATGGAAGCTGAGCTGCGTTGCATACAAGTTTGGTCCCAGTCTGCGTGCCAGATTTTTAATTTGGCAGCGTTCGGGTCATCTCCTCTATAACTTCCCAGGATGCCCTGGAAGCAGTCACGGGAGAGTCTATGCGGGCACCGCGCCAGAAGGAAACGGGTGGTACCCAGGTATCAGGGCGCGCCCAGCGCATTACACTACATGTATGTGAGAGCAGGCGAGTCGCTTCCACGAAGCACCCAACACATGACAGACATGCGTGTACTTGCCAACATGACCCATTGTACTCTGTAGGTGATTATCCAGGTTTTCTTATTTGCATTCTGGGAATTGTAGTTACACTTTTTCCATTATAAAACTCGGACAAGTCCCAGAATGCAAAGAAAAAACCTGGACTGGATAAGCACCTTCAGATTGGAACGGGTCTATGCATGCGTTGGAACTGTTTCATTCTTGCCAAATCGGGGTGAGGTTGGGGTAATGGGGACGGCAGGACAGGAATATTTTCGTTGCAGATGTAAAATACTTCGTTCATCTGTGCTTGGGTGCTTTTTCACTATCTCTCTGTCCTCAGCATTGGACAAATTACACTCCCACCGCAACACACAGCTGATATGAACAGTGTTATAACCAGAGGCGTTGCCAGGGGGGGCTGAGGGGGTTATAGAACCAGGTCTTTTGGTTGTAGCCCTGGATAGAAGCTCAGGGGTTACAACCAAAAAGGCTAGCTAGCCCCCAGTACCGACAGTCCCCACATTAGCATAGTGCCTGATCTTTTCCAGACCTAGCAACACCCCTGGTTGCAACCACTCAGAAATCACAGTCAATGCCCCCCTAATTTGCCAAGTGTAGGTTGCTTACAGGGATCCCATGGCGTTAAATGAAGCACACCTTGACAACGAAACCTACTTGACACGATCGATTGCCTTCGCTGATGTATATTCGGGGAAAGTGCAAAGTGCAAGCTAGACAGCTCAGTGGGTTAAGCACCTGCCACTGACATACGTTTGGTCTCAGGTAAAAAACGCGGCAAAACGTTTAATCCTTCCGAGGGCTATAAAATGTGTGTGTTGGGATATTGCTTCAGCGTCAAGCAGATTTACAGTTATTTAATATGCACTCATGCATTCTATCTCTTACACATTGGTTGAAGTGTGTGTTTATCTTTTATGATGTCATGAGTTCTTTTGGAGTGTTGTTTTCTGAGGGAATTCTATGGAGTCAGTTGGTGCCTGCTGCCTAGGGCAGTGCCTGCTGTCACCATGTCTCTGACTGAATAAACCTTGTTAACGTTATTGCCTGCCTGGACATCAATTCTTAACAGTGTGCTTTTTTCGATTGTGTTGTAGTAATGTGGGCATATAAACGGGCTCTGTGTGAAGCCATTTGGGGAATGCGCTTCATAAAGAACCCGTGGCATTATACGCTCTAAGCAGCTCTCCCTGAGTTCAAACTACTAAAACCAGAGTCGCTCGCAAAACGCACAACCGCTTTACCTGTCGCCAGTGAAGATGGTTGGTTAAGGAACTTACTGTTTCACGGGCTCTTGGTTCTTTTACAGAAAGCGAATCCGCCGTCTCTCACTCCTCCCGCCTGCCTCTGGCCGCAGTCTCTCCGTGCTGTTTTGGTTCTTGATCAGCACTCTGCATGCAGTCTCCGAGGCTTTCCCTGCTCTCTGCGGTCTCCCGGCCCGGCGGTCTGTAGGAGCGCGCTTGTTCTTCTTCTTGCTGATAGATTTTTATCCATCAGCGGTGATTTTTTGGATACCGAGGCTTGAGCCTCATTACTCCATCTTCTCGGGTTGAGTGTGTAGTCGTGGGTTTGTATTCTTCTTGGTCTGTGTGGTCTTGTCACAGTAGGGCTGGTTTCACTGGGTCTTCGCAGTGATGGGCCGCGGGTAGCGGTCGAAGGGGTTTGCAGTGGTGGCAGTGAGTCTTCTGATCAGAGGGTTCGGGTTCTGATCCAGTTCTTGGCAGAAGTTCTTACTCAGCTTTGCTAGATGTTCATCCAACATCTCGATGTCCAGGTCTCTGTGAAGGTCTGCTATCCTTGTGAAGATTGGAGCTCCAGATGATATCCGCAGGGCCTTGTTCTGGACTATCTGAAGACTCTTCCGGTGTCGCTCATGGCAGGTCATCCATGCTGGTGAGGCATAAGTCAGGGTTGGTCTGATGATCGCCTTGTAGACGTTGATCTTTGTCCGGAGGGGCATGGACTTGCTCTTCAGGAGTGGGTACAGCGCTGCCATCTTTCCTGTTGCCTTCTGCTGAGTAGGAGCGCTCTGCGGTGTCCCGTTTATATGGCAGGAGGAGGCACAGGGCCCTGTGACGTCGCATTGTTTCTGATGATGCTCGAGTAAAGAAACGGAAACTGATCTCCGCAGGGAAAGGGAGTTTCGCTTTCCTTCTCCCCCCCTCCTCTCCCGACTCTCCTTCTCCTCTGTCTTCCTTGTGTGGGCACTGCTCTGACTCCGTAGCACTCAGTGCTGCCGTAAATGTGTGGCAACCATTCGTTACTGCCACTTTTGGGTAATGGAATTACCACCAGTGTTACAGCTCAGTCTATTTCTGTCTTTGGTTGTAAAGGGGAGGGTGTAACTCCAGCATCCCCCACCTCACATACCAAAATCATCAATTCTACTGGCTGGAATTACCACTCGGGGTAAATATGCAAAATCCCCATGAAGTCCTATGGAACCAGAAAATAAGAATTAACAACACTTTACCACCAGCGTGATTGGTCAAAGGGCTGGTGACTCCCATTAAAGATGCCACTTGGAGGGGCTTCCCAGTCTCTCTCACCCCAGTGCCTGCAATTAGAAAAAGGGCACCTACCCCTTATAATTCACGAGGTAGTGAGAGATTAGTTTTGGCGAAGGGGCGTCCATTTTTGGCTCAAGGCAGGGTCATTTGGGCATGGAATATTAAATGTATGATAATTTACAGTTGTGGCATTAAGGCAGATTACGGATGGGAAACAGAAAATGAAAGTGGTGGAATAAATTTAGGTACAGTTTGGCGATTGTCAAAAGGAGGGCAACGTAAGGGTAAATGGTCCCAGTGTGGGCAGACACACCTGAGAAGGAACAGAGGAAAGGGAAGAAATAATGCCCAAGGGAAGGACAGAAAGAGCCAAGTGCAGGGAAAACAGAAGAAGGCTGGGAGAGACCTGCAGGGAAATAGGAGGAGGCAGTGTGACAAATCAACTTCTGGGGCTCCAGCAGTCCAGGGATGAATATTGGTTTCTAAACCATCAATCAGCCCCACACCTCTAGTACACCAGAAGTGATCTGAACACATTGGAAACGCAACCACATTATAAACCTCCTTGTCCAAATTTGGTAACGTGGACGGAATGGCAGGCATATCTCTGTTAGTTCGAGGATTGTTGTTTAGTTGCAAGACAGTGAAATTACAATTATTACCCATTGATAAAAGGGACTGTCTAGTCAAGGTTGTATACAAATATTTACTTTATTATGATTATCACAACAGACAGTCCTAGCACCCTACAAAATACAACCCACCCTGTAAAGAAATGCAGAGGACAGACAGTTTTAAGAAGGAAAGGGGATGCATTCTGGATACTGACAGGAGGGCAGTCGGTAAAGTATTGAATCGCAGTAGTTCAAGGATACTTGGCTTCAGCAAAAAGGACTGGAGATGGGACAGGGAAAAGAATGTCAGTGACGATTTCTCTGGAGGATGTACTCACATAGGTGTCTGCAATTGGGAGACCAGGGATTGCAGGAAGGATGACGTTTTTATGCTTTTATCATCCAGATTTTGTGGGAGAGGGTGGGTAGGTGCTAGTGTAGCAGTTGGAGTGGATTGGAGAGCTGGAAAATGCCCTCTCAGAGCAAGAGGAAGAAGTGAGAGGCAGAGAGATAAAGAAGGGGCGGGGCTGCAGCAATGCACAATTCTAACCTTAAGTCACAGGCGGCCAAGTGGATGTTAAGAGTAACAGCCACAACACAATGCAAGATGTGAGTGTTAGGCAGAATCACATGCAGTACCCTTTTGGAACACTACACATAATTAAGACTACAGGTCTACAAGCCTTTGCCAATGTTCTTAGAAGTAGTTTGCCAGAAGAAAAGTTATATGTCGGTTTAGGGGCGAACTAGCCTCCAAAGTTGGGAAATGTTCACAAACTTTCACCGCGGCAGAAAGGATTTCTTTACCGCACTTGCACAGTACCTTAGAATGAAGAAAAGCTGTAGCTGAGGCCGTTGTTCCTGGCAGTTCCTGCAGATCTCGCTGTTCCTGAGCTTCAGTCGTAGGGACAAGAAGGAGGACGTCGGTACGTTCCTGCACTGCCCAGGGAAGAGGCCACAAGCTTGGCAAAACGTTGGTTTAAGGTGCGAGTGCCTTAAGTCCACAAACTGGTATCCTTCTCACTGGCTATCCGGTTTTCAACAGCACTCTGAAGAAAATTCGACCACTATAAGAGACGGTGTCCAGGTGGCTTGGGAGTTGGTTGTTCCCACCAGCTCAAGTGAAGAAGTCGTCCTTGAAGGGATTCTCTGTCGAGGGAGTTTCAGGTAATTTGGACCTGCAGCAGGGCTTCACCGGTGGACCAGGAGTTGCAGCAGTCGTCTTCCTTCAGCTCGTCTTGGGTTCTTTCGTTCCAGTGGTTGACTCTGCTTTTTAAACAGTCTTCTCCCATTCATTCCAGCTTAGCTGTCACTCACCCAGCAGGGTAGCTGTCCTTGCCGGACAGTCAGCCAGCCAATCACGCCAGAGTGCATTCAGGTCTCCTAGGAGACTAAGCACAGGGAGTTTTGCGCACCTTCCTCAGATCCTGTCCACCCCAGACACTCAGGCGCCAGAGGAGGGGTTCAGTACTGAAGCCCGCCAAAGGCCAATGAACAAAGGGACCAAACCTGGTTTGGTATGCCGAGACAAACACTAGAAGGACCTTTCCTAAAAGAAATGTGAAAAAAGTTGACCAGAGTTTGTTTTTACAAATAGGTTTTGGGTGCCATATTAGAAAACATGGCTGACACGATTTTTAGCTACCGGTGTTCACGGTCGGGAAAAATCATGGTAGTTCGTTCTAAAACCACTGCCAGCAGCCATTTCAAGAGGAAAGGGTAACATTTGACTGTTTCATGAGTGTTTGGACATAGGGGATGCTAGGCAACCCCTCCAGCACTCTATAGGAAGATAGTGTGTGCTGGGTCTGTAAATTAAAAGACTGGTAAAGTCAATTTGACTTTACATGCTCTCCGAGACAGTAGTCAGTCCTAGAGAAGGTATTTAAACCTGGGGGAGTCTGAAAGACACCCCTGTGCCACTGCACTGAAGGTGCGGTGTGACACACAAGAAAAAGATGATGCCTATGAGGTTGTTTAAAACTCCATGGGACTCATTACGACCCAGGCGGAAAACCAAGGTGCTAATAGCACCATGGTCCATGCCGGTAACTTACCGACTCCGCCACAGAGAAAGGGGGAATTGCCACCCCATTACAAGGTTGGCAGGGCGGTAATTCCCCCTTCCTCCATGGCCCTTCCCCATTCACATTTTTGCCCAATAGGGCTCAATGGGAATGGCGAAGGTGCTAAGTACGGTACCGCAATTTGCGGTACCGTACTTAGCACCAAGGTCCCTTTGCGGCTCCCTACTTTAACGGCTGGTGTCGACCAGCCGTTAAGGTCGGGTCCCGCAAAGGGACCTCGTAATCAGGCGCTAATGGGTTAACGGCGCCGCAGCCTTTTACGGCGCCGTTAACCCATTAGCGCCAGGGTCGTAATGAGGCCCCATGTCCAAAGAACACAAAAGTAAAACACATTGAAAATGAAAAGTTCAAAGTCCCAAAATATAGCAAAAGAGCTGGAGGGCTCTAAGGTAGAGGGAATTTAGCACTTAGGTGAGAATTCTCCCTAAAAGTGAGATACCTAAATTCGATTTTTTAAACTAACCGGCGCAAAACAATGCAGGATGCGAGCACACCTAAATTTGATTTTTAAACAAACAGGCACAAAACAATGCAGGATGTGTTGTAAGGAACCTGAATGTGAGATACAGGGGTATACCAGGTGTGGCTCAATAGCAGTGGTTGTGTGAGAGATAAGCTGCCTATGGCACAACCAGGCTAACCCCTGCCTGGTGTAATATTAGAGTGACAGCGGAGTGCCAGAGTCAATGTGCTGATACAGAATTCTGTAGTTTGAGACAGAATGGTTTCAATGAAGAACATTTTTGCAGTATCGTGAGACAGATGAAGATTTATTTATGGGTAATCCTTATTCCTCCTTGTTGCTTCTTCTTCACAGTATTTGGGGACAGGTTGAATCAACAGGATTCTGGGAAATGTAGTGAGTTGTAGATTTTGGGAGAAAGTCGTTGAATAATTATAAAAAGGTTTGTCAACAAAAAATCAGGGATTATAGGGTTTGTAGTGTTTCACTGAAGAGAAGGACAGGTTATTGTCAGAAAGGGGAGAGCAGGTGTATCATTGTGGATAAATGTGTTTTCTCCTGCCTTTTCTTAAAGAAAAGTACTAGGGTAGGATGGGACTGTGGTGGCAATATCCCATAAAGTCTGAGGGTTTGTCGGGTAGGGGTCTATCACAAAAAAGGGGATACCGCATCTCGCCGAAGGGCGTTCCTTCCACGGGCCGCAAGGACCCCTTGCCCAGGTGATCCTCCCTCGCTTGTCCACCCCCCAGGGTCAGGATCCAAGTGCAATGGCCCTCCCCTGGCCACCTGAACAAAGGATACCCGGGGTCTACCAGTGAGAACACCATAAGGTTTCTCACAGTGTGCACACCTAAATTCGATTTGCAAGGCAATGTAGGATTGGGGCACACCTAAATTCGATTTTTTGTGTTTAAGCTAACAGGCACAAAACAATGCAGGATGTGAGCACACCTAAATTCGATTTGTAAAACAATGCAGGATGTGACAACACCTAAATTCGATTGGCAAAACAATGCAGGATGTGAACACCAGAACTTGGTTATTTAAGACACAAGTATTGCAGCACAGCAGTACAGAAATGGGAGCAGTGGAAGTGAGAGCTCAGGAAGGTAAGACAATGTAAGAGTTTTTGACCATGAAAGAGGGGAGAAGAGCCAGCAGAGATAGATTAGTGAGAATGCCAGGAGTGGCACAGGTACAGAGTCAGGAGAGATGAGGCAGGCAAACAGAGCCAACAATCAGCACTCAAGTAATAGCAGAAGGGGGGATGCCATAGTCTAAGAGCATGTGGATGAAGTACCCAGCATCATGGCGCATTATTTGCCCATTGTATGTTATGGGGGCCCGCAAAGCCCAGCTTGGCCCGGACATGGCCTTATGTGTGGGCATTTGGGAGGCGGGCGACGTTCGCCTGCCTGCTTACCTGATTGGGCCTAATAGTTGAGGCAAGGGCCAATCAGTGTGGAGCAGGAATGGTTTGTTGGGCACCAGTGCCAACAATTAGCAGGCAGACATATTGGAAGGGAGTCCAACAAAGGGACTCTAGCCATGACGGCATAGATGAAAGAACAAAGTGGTGTAATTTAACAACACCAGACCCCAAGATGTAGCTGTCGTGTTTGGATTAAGGCAACTCGCTATGTTTCTGAACTAGGTAGTGCAGTAAGTGGGATAAGAAACTGCTGCAGGCTCTGGCAAGTGGGGCAGCAAGTTCTGGGCATGGCCTAAAGAGGGGCAGCAGGTGACCTATGAAGGGCCACCTGCCCCTAACAAACAATACATCATGAGGTCTTGCAGACATGTACTTTGAAAACCCAGCATGGTCTTGGTGGTCTTGTTTGCATCCAGTCTGCATACTGTGAATAAAAGCCCCTCTGGCTCAGCTTCCAGATAAACTGCTGCCTGTAAATCCCCCTAATTCTGTTAATAAATGACCTAGGCCTCATGTGCATAACAGTTCTGCGTAAATGCTCATTTGGGGGTTCAGCTCTCCTGATATCTGAGTGTATCTTGATAATCTGTATCAAGTACCCACCTTCAAGGAAGGGCCAATAGCATGCACCTATGCCCTAAGGGGGGGCACTAGCCTTCTCAAACTAAAAGCTGCTGTGTTGTGTCACATTAAATTGTGATTTTGTTGGCCAAAGACAGACCTCAAGATGTTAAATTATCCCTGACATAACCCAAGAAAGCATCAAGAAAACCAGTATCCACAAACTGTGGAACACTTGCGTCCCCTGCACTTGCGTTCCCAGCACAAACAATTTCATGAAATCCACTAAGTCCAATGGATCTATGCTCTATTCGTTTCACCAGTCATTCAATGTGACTGGCGACACCATGAAGACTGACACGATAACATCAACCATTAAGATTGAATCCTCTGGACCCACACCAAGTGAATGATGATTGATGGGCCATGACAGATAGAATCAAATCATGAATAATGTTATGAGTATGCACAAATGCAACCACTAAGCATACTAAAGATGCTGTTCTCTCCATTGTCTTTTACTAGATTCTTTTGAATACTGTAAAGGCTGGAGGACATGATATATTGCAAAATTGAGCTCCTGAGGAAGGAACATTGGTCCCGAAAGACATAGAACATAGATCCATTGGACTTATTGGATTTCATGAAAATGTTTGTGATTTATATGCAGATTATTGATCGCGAAGATTCATTTGAAAAGTTGAATTTCCAATAACAACCTCTTTTATAAAATGATGTGTGCAATTGAATTCTTTTTTTCCCAAAAACAAGAGTTGACACCCATAAACATTGATTGTTATACATCCATACAAGGAGTGCAGGGACACGAGTATTCCACAGTTTGTGGACACTGGTTTTCATGATTCTGTTAGTTGATAGCCCAGTGCCAGGGCTGCTAGTTTCTCCCCTGCACCCTGTGACTTGTATTTATATAACTGAGTAGTTCTCTTTAGATACTGCAGTGCACTTGTATACTATATTGTGTATATCCCAGTAAAGCACCCATGAGAAAGGGGAGGAGGACAAATAGCACCACCCTAAACCACCTGGTGCTTTGCATAGAGCCAAAGAGCATTTTGGAAAAATAATAACAAACACAAATGTTTATATATATCCCATGTCAGTGACAGTTATTCTAAGATGCAGCCCTTCTGAGCCCATATTGCTCACTGGCCGTTCTGCTTATTTCATTTATGATATCACCCTACCAGCTAAGTGAGGGCAAAATGCAAGTCATATATACACATTTAAAGGGGCCCCGACTTAGCTAGAATCAAAATGATTTACATGCCCTGAAGATGGCTCTAACTAGCAACCACGTAAGCATGTGTGCACAACTGCATCACGAGTAAAAAGAGCGGAAACACATGTCAACGATTTGAGAAAAAGCCTATCACTTTGGCTTTTTTGTTCCCATGAACTTCTTATACACAGACCATGAGCATTTTGACTGTAACCCTGCAAATCAATAATCTGGTGAAGAAATAACAACAAATTAGATGATGAATGACTTTTAAATCCCAATTGCTTACGTTAGACTGTGGGCCTGATCACGACCTCGGCGGTAACCCTTAAATCCGGCGGTAGCGCTATTACCGCCGGATTTAAGGGTCCGCCAAATCAGGGCTTCGGCGGATTTCGCCCCAGCTCTTGGCTGGGGGAAAATCCGCTGAAAATTTGCGCTATTACCGCCGCCGGGAAATCCGCCGGCGGTAAGAGCGCACATTTTCCCCATTGAGCCCAAAGGGGAATGGGGCATTTCCGAATGGGCTCAATGGGGAATGGGGACTTCCAAGTCCGCCCAACTCGTGATCCCGTGCTATTAGCGCTGGGGCTATGGCGGTCGCGCTAATAGCCCCCGCGCTAATAGCGTTAGCGTTACCTCCGAGGTCGTGATCAGGCCCTCTATGTCTTATTTGACTGTGTACTAACACTTCACACTATCCCCAGT
Organism: Ambystoma mexicanum; assembly: GCF_040938575.1. Lineage (NCBI taxonomy): Eukaryota > Metazoa > Chordata > Amphibia > Caudata > Ambystomatidae > Ambystoma > Ambystoma mexicanum. Next base: position 1,306,811,958 of record NC_090932.1, read on the forward strand.
CACTTCATTATCACGGAAATGTTTGTTTTTATATATATGCACTTTTTTGATTGAACTTGTATAAAAATATATAGTTTTGAGATGTTATGTGAATACAGCCTAGGCTGATTCCCATGAGTTCTTTTTCTAACATGAATTGTAAGTCTAAGGTTTTCTAAATAAAAGCTATTTAAGATGACCTGACATGGCATCATCTTTTCTCTCTCCAGCTGCCTGTATAAATAGTGACAAGTAGCTTCGCATACAAAATGGTGAGCACCCATAGGGACACTACCGAAAAGTAAGGGAGGGCTAATCATCCTCCTACCATATATTTGTATGCTCCTCATCATCTGACATACTGCTTGAGCAGGTAGTGATGTTTTATTGACTGTGGCTTTTTGTCTGGTCCACTTGATGGTGGACATGAATCGTTCCACCATCCCATTGGCCTGTGGCCGCAGTGGCGTGATTTTCTGGTGGTGGAATCCTAGGACTGCGGCGAGTTTCCAGAACTCTTGGCCTTGAAATGGTGGTCTGTTGACTGTTTTTATGGTGTTTGGTATCCCCCATTCACTGAATAGTTCATCGATCACCCCTGCTACATGGTGGAATGCCGTGGATTGTACGTGCTTTATTACTGGAAACTAGGAGTATTTCTCCATTATCATGAGTAGGTGGCTTCCTTCTTCTAATGGTCCTTAGAAGTCCATGGCTATTCGTTGCCAGAGTCCTTTTGGTAGCAGCACTATTTGCAAAGGGCGTGGGGGTGTATTTGCCGCTTGGGAATATGCCTGTTTGGTTGGCGATAGGGCCCTGCTGGCATATGCAACCATTTTTCGCCCATTTTCACCACCCGGGTCTGTCTGGACTAGCATGGTGCCAAATCCGATGGGGCTGTCCTCCACAGTTAGTTCAGTCTCTCTTTCCAGGTTGAAGCAGGCAAGCCGACTATTGTTGGCAAGTTCCGCTTTAATGGTTTTGAATGCTTCCTGGCAGTGTGCATCCCACGTAAACGGAGAGTCCTTCTTGAGGAGCTGTCGGAGTGGGTTTGTGAGGGTGGCATAGTTTTGTAGGTAACGAGCACAGTAGCCTGCCATGCCTAGGAATGATCATAGTTTGGCAACCCCTGTGGGGGATGCCAGGCTGACAATGGTGCCGATTTTTTCTGGGTTGGCCGTGAGTCCTTGGTCCGAGAAGGTATGGCCAAATAATCACAGGCTTTTCCTGTTGATGCACACTTCGGTCCATTCAGGATGAGCCTTACCTTGTGTAGAAAGACAGACGGCCTTAAGCGCTCTGTCATGCTGGTCCTGGGTGGAGCCAAAGATCAGGATGTCATCGCTGTAGTTGAGGGCATTGAGCACCAGGGATATCAGCCTGCGAATCATCTCTTGAAATATTTCTGCGGCCGAGGATATCCCAAAGTTGAGCGGCTTGTAGCGGAATAGCCCATTGTGCATTGCAAAAGTGGTAATGAGTCTGGAGGCGGGTCAATCACCAGTTGGTGGTACCCTTGGTTAAGGTCCAATTTGGAGAAACTAGTGGCCTGATTTAGTCTCACTAGCATGTCCTCAATGTTAGGGCCTGGGTGCCTCTCTCTTTGAATGGCAGTATTTGGTATGTGCATGTCGACGCAGAAGAGCATGTGGCCATTTTTCTTTGGGATTACCCATGGGGTGGGGCCATTCTCTTCATCAATGATGTTGTTGTCATGTGGGTAGGTGCAGATCTTGCGTAACCTGGGCTTGCATGTGGAATCCTACCCTGCGTTGGTGTTGAGGCACTGGGTTAATCTTTGGATCAATGTGGAGGGATATGACTGTGTTTTTGAGCATGCCTACCCCTTCAAACAGTTTGGGGAACAGGGATTTGAGTTCCTCGATTCTCATTTCCGGATGTGATATTGAGCACAGGGCCTGCACTCCTGGGGGAAGACATTAAGAACTTCAGATTGGTCATGTTGTATGTCGATGAGGGCCAGTGCCCGAGCTGTCCGGTAGCTGAGAAGACATCGCCCATTCAAAGGTCTTCGGATGAAGTGTATGGTTGTGGGTACTCTTCGTCTTTTGTGAAACAGGTCACACTGGAATTGTCCTTTTGAATAGAATGGGTAAGCTGCACCCCACTGAAATATTCGAGCCTGGGATGGGCATAGTGGGTAGATGTCTCTTATGGCATGGTGGAGGAACTCGTTCATAACATTGACCTTTGCCCCAGTGTCCACAATAAATTGGTTGTTGAGGCCACCGATCTGGACGGCAACTTTTGGAGCTGCGCTGTTATGGAGGTATCACTGATAAGTCTGACGTATTCTTGGCTGTATCTGTCATAGTTGCAGTATTGGTCAGGCGTCTGTTCTATTTCTCTGTCAGTTGGGGTTTTTCGTATGGGTCCGGACTGTAGTATGGCATCGGGTATGGCCTTGAGTCGGGTCCCTGGGTGTATCCTCGGTCGAGAGCATAGTATGCTGGCAGGTTGGGTGAATAGTCGTATTCATTCAGATAGAGTGTTGACATGTTGATTTCAAGATCCTCCATGGCTATAATTACACCTCCTTGGGCCTGGAAGGTTGGCGCATTTCTGTCCAGGTTTGTTCGCTGGATGTCACAGTCAAGGTACGTCCTGTGGTTGAATCCTCTCAGCTGCTCAAGTCTCCTGATCGGTCCGGCGAGCGGAGTCAGTCTGTAAGCAGCAGGCGTCAGCGATTTCTCCCTTCACATTGCCTGAAAGTGATTTTCTTGCCACGCCTCATGCACATTTGTCCTATGGCCGGGCATTGTCCTCTGTGGGGGAATTCAAATCCACACCTATAACACTGCTTCTCTCCTTGAGGTTGTTGGTGCGGGTTTTGGGGACCCTGTCTGTTTGGCACTCCTTGGTTGCAGACGTTGACGTAGGGCCCGATCTGTATATTGCCGCAATGGTGTTGCTTTTCTTAGGGTTCTCCATGGCTGCTGCTTGCATATCTACTCGCTCGTATACTCTGGCTAGGTCGATAGTGAAAGGTGCTTTTTAGTAGGTGTTTCCTGAAGAGCGAGGAAGTGCACCCTTCAATTATCCTGAGTCTGAATGCTTTATAATCATTGAAGTTGGCGAAGTCACAGTGGGTGATTTTCCTCTGGAGCCTAATGACGAACTCCCCTCTCTTGAGGTAGTTGTACACATTGATTGAACAAGTATCTCTCATAGTCTCTGTTGAGTAGTATGACAAACTTCCTGTTGATGGCAGACACTAGAAGCACATATGTGGCTTTCTCCTGCGCAGGGATTGTTTTTAGAATTCCCTTGATCTCTTAAACAGCCAAGTTGGCAAAAATATCTATTTTATCAGGTGAGTTCTGGTCTCCAATGGCTCACATGAAGTCTTCAAATTCCTCCATCCATTCTTCCCATCTCTGTCCCTGTTCATGATGTGGCTGTAGCGTGAATGGTTTGGGTCGCCTTAAAAATGCTGCCCTGGATGTGACCTTTGCCCCGATGTTGGCCTAGGCTACTGCCCCTACACTCGCATCTGCAGCTGCCTGTGCATCATCAGCCATGTTGCTTAGTTATGGAGTGTGCTTGCTTGTTCTATGAGGCTGGCATGCCCTTGCAATATCCCTGCTCTCTTGTGTCTTGGTTTTTCTTGGCATTCTTTTCCTCCTGCGCTGTGTAGCTTGCCGTGTGCCTTAGTCTACTGTCTTCTTTTAGTGCTACGATTGTCTCTTCACCACCCTCCTTGCAGTGTGCTTGTAATTTGGCGCATGTCCTTTTATCCTTCTTTATTTGGCCTTTTTAAAGTAAAACATATATATTCTTCCTCCACTATGCCCTCGTCGTGGTAGAAATCTGCCTCCCTGGTGGTCTAGTGTGGCTAACGTCCGCTTTGTGAGCGTTCCATGCCCTGGTGGCCTAGTGTAGTGGCCATATGCTGCACACCGTCTTTTCCTGTGTATGTGTGCTCCTGCTCCCACCTCCGCTATAATATGCGGGTCGCCTGGCACAGCTTACTGCGGTCTTCCTGCTGGGTCCGCCTCACCAACTCTCTCTTACTTTTGGTCTCTTTTGCCAGCTCCACATTCCCGCTTGGTTCTCCACGCCAGCAGGCTCTGCCTTCCGCTCGCTCGACTGCACTGTCGGGTGGTGTCAGACTCCAGCAACGTTCCTGCAATGGGTCCAGCCGGCGTCTCTGTTGGGAAACATTGTCAGGCCACATGGATACGTTGCGCTTCGTCGCCATTTGTTATATGTTGGACATGCCCTTAATAAGAGCCACAGAGCCACATGTTGTTAGCATCCTCTTTATTTTCTCTCCTTCTACAAACTGCCTTTTCCTTTCTCTGTCCCCTCCCCTTCCTCCTTCCTCCCTGGGTCCCAGGAGCATTCTCCAATGTCCTCGCCACAACAGTTTCCTCACCCATGTGCGTCCCCTACCCTCGCTGCCCCTCCCCCCTCTCCACCTCTCCTCTTTTGTTCATGTTATGACACATGTACAATCCGAATGGTTGCAGGGCCTATTAAGATTGCTTTTGTTTGTTTTTTGTCTTGATCATCACCCATATGCGCCTCCTACTCCCACTGCCCCCCTTCTCCAACGCTCCCCTTCTTTCTTCTTATATCACTTGCACGTTCTGAACGTCTCAAGGCCTAGTAAGAATGTTGTTTTGATTTCCTCCTGTTCCCCCTCCTTGCTTTGATGCGCCTTGAAACACTATTTTGCTGTATAGGCGCATTACAAATAACCAATAAAAAAAAAAGAAAAAGGCTGTATTCGTAACCCAACATGTTTCATTTCTTTAGTTCTATTTCATTATTTTTAGGAACTTCTTCAGGGGATTTCTCTTTTGCTGTTCTTTTCACTACACTCCCACTTGGGTTCGGTGATACGTGTGCCTACATTTGAAGTCACATTCAAGTTCAATACTCAATTCGTGTCCTTCTATTTTGTAAAATATATCAATGAATTCTGTGAAAGTAATTGTTGCCTACTAAATTACTGTTTAATAGGTATTCTGGACAAGTGCAATTTCGCTGGTATCTCTTCTTATATTAGCCTTAGTAGATGACTGGGCTTTTAATTGCACTGTTTTCAGTCATATTGGTGTTCAGTCTCCTTGCCGCTTCCATTAATGATGGATCTGTCGTAGTCTCTGTGCAGTTGATAACTTGTGTTTAACTGCACATGTTTCTTAGGTGGACTTGGAGTCCATTTTAGAGTGTCTTGAGTAGCGTTCGTTTTGAAAATACGGCGTACAGGAGCTTGTGTCACCATTCTGCTTGTAGCGGTCTGTATCACCACTGTGTTGACTCCACAGGTTCCAAATTGTTTCCAGTCGCTAGTCGAGGGACTGAGGGAGCCGCAACTCAATTCCAGATTTTGGAGACTGACTAGCTCAGCCCCGACCACTTAAAGGCCTGGAATTAGGTGACAACCTATGGGGCGAGCCATCTGAGTAACAGCCCGCCTTTCTACACTTCTGTCCTTAAGAACGGCTGCATGGGGATGGAACCATCATGTGGTGGCATGTCACCCATGCTGATGTATCAGTACATCACACACACACAGAGCACAAGGATGCCAGACGTGCAGAGCACACCAAGTGCCCAAGACACTGAGAGCAGAGAAAAAAGAAGTTCCAGTCTTCACTCCCCTTTGTGACTGCCAACCTTTTTGCCACGTTCACTCTCTGAAAGCGTTTTTAGTAAACTGCCCAATAAATCGTCATTGCAAGTCAACACCTTGGTGTACTAAATCATTTAAGCAACACTGCACATTAACCATAGGGATGCCCCACGCTGTAGACTGGTCTATTTGATAGAAATAAATGGACCTTTTCATAATTTAACAAATTTATTTTGTCGTTTTTTTTTAAATGCGGGGGAACACCCCCGCCCTCACACTTTCCCCCACCTTAACCTATTCCCTTACCCCACCCCACTGCACATCTATATTTAATTTAAATTGACCAAAATGTGTAAAGAATTCGAACCAAAAAATTCGGTAAATTCTGAAAAGGTCAATTTGGGCCGTGATAAAGTAGTTAATACTGTAGATTTTTAACCCGACAAGCAAGCACACCGCCACAAGACCTCTGAGGAAGGGTTACTCCAACATGATTCTCACGAACCAGGCTCGAAAAGTCCACGCGGGGGGCTCAGTTTTCCTACATTGGCAGCCACCCATTGGAATGCACTCCCCACCCACCTGAGAATTATCGAGTCCCACCAAGCATTCCGCGAAGCAATCAAACCAAGCTTTTTGTCTGAAAGTATACTGTTAATGATCACTATGTAAAAATGACCCCATTGTATTAATTATATGTATGTAACTCTGATCACACCGGTATTTCATGTAGTTTGTACCTGTAACCAAGAGACCTTTGGGTCGCCCGTCAACATATGAATCAACACTTCTTACAAAATTCTTGTAACAGCGCCTTGATGCCTCCGGGCTGCAAGTGCGCTATACAAATGCAAATAAATAAATAATGTACATCATGTGGAGGTAGCAAGGCAAAGCAGCTGATACCCCTGATGCCCCTGGCATTCCTCTTGCCCCCCCCCATCCCCAGCCACTGCCATTGCGACCCATGATTTATTGGCATTCACACTTAGACACCTATAAAGTGAAAATGCTCTGTTAACCTGAAAAAATAACGTAGTTGTTGACATGTTTAATGTATACAATCTCGTTTATCTTTTTAAAATTAGAACTACTTGTTCAGTGGAAGCTAGCACCACGCGAGATTCCTGCAGGCCTATGAGGTGAACTCCTTGGCATAAGAAAACTGAACATTTTCCATATTTTTTAAGATGCCATTGCTAGTGCTATTATGGAAAATGTTCAGTTTTCTTAGGCCAAGCTGTACACCTCGTAGGCCTGTAGCAAGCTTTATTTGTCTGTGCAATTTAAACGCATGTGTTTCTTATTTATTTATTTATTGATTAGATATACTTATAGCCAAAAGGCTTTGTATAACACAAAAACAATACAACATATACAAATCATCAATACAGAGGCTAAAATAACAATTCTAAAATATGGTATCCAATACATACATATAAAAATCATCATTCAATACATTTTAAAATTGCCACAATCTTTACATAAAAGATGACAAAATAATATATTAGGTTGATATCATTACCACACATAAAAGACATCCATAGTTCAGTTGTGTCCGTCATATCAATTGCATTATTAAAAGATTTAAAAGATTTAGTTCTAATCGCTGTCAGGCTTTCACAGTTCATTATTAAGTGGTAAAGTGACTCGTAAACATCATTACCACATAAGCGAAATTTTCTCATTTCCTTTGGGATACCCAGTATATCACCTTTAGTTGCCAGTGCATTTGTCATATTAAATTTCATTAGAAGATATGTGCGAAAAGTGCTGGTGCTTGGATGTGCCACAATATATTTTGGAGGCGTGATTCTGGTTAGATACTCTTCAGGATAAGGACCACTGTTTGATTTTGAGGCAACATTGGTTATATTTTGCTCATTCCAGAGCTCAAACACTTTCTTTTTAATATCTCTTTTTTGAGCAGCAATCGTTGACATTCCTGGAGTACTCCCGGGCAACCACTTTCTATAAGTTTGTTGTATAATACCAAGAGTACCAACAAGCATATTACCTTCTAGACGAAGGTACGCTTGCACATACGGCACAATAATCGTGTCATTGGCTAGGGTGACCACCTTTTCATAAAACAATACGCATTGGCATGTATAGGCACACCAGATACCTTTAATTGCAAACTCCAAATACAGGTATTCAACGCTAAGATTATGTGGTATCCGTAGTAGTTTCCTCAATAATTTAGCCTCAAATACTACCATGCGATTGACAAAGGAGTGACCCCATATCTCAACAGCATATAAAATCATTGACCGTATTTTGGCCAAATAGATGTTAATAACCAATGTAGCAGAGTAGCCACTATTACGACCAATAAAGGTACTCAAAGCATTTGTGGACACAATACACCGATTCTTAAGTGCTGACCATTGGGATTCCCAAGTGAGCTTCTCGCCAACAATAATACCAAGATATTTGTATGACATTACTTGTTCCAATTTTTTTGAGTCTAGATTCCACAAATATCTCTTAGGTCTTTGTTTTTTGGAAAAGACCATCATTTTACTTTTATCGATATTGATAGTTAGGCCATTGGCGGCAGAGTAAGACACCAAGGAATCAAGCATATGCTGGAGACCTGCTGGGGTATAGTCTAGTATCACCAGGTCATCCGCATAGGCAAGCCAACCAACAATCACACCATTTACTTTCACAGGATTAGCATTAGTTAGATTGAAAGCATTCATCATGTCTGACAGGTAAAGATTGAAGAGGATTGCCGCTATCATGCAACCTTGTTTCACCCCACAACAGGTTGCCATGTTTTTCGATAATCTGCCAGCAGCATTGACTCTGATTCTTACTGAGGTAACGGTATGAAGCAGCATCAACATCCTCAAAAGACCTTGTGGAATTCCCAAGAGTTAAGTTTTTGCCAAAATTTGTTGCGTAAGATGGTATCAAAAGCGGCGGAGAAATCAATTTAGGCACAATATACGTCTAGATGCCTTTTGGCCCAAGTGTGCTCAATAGCAGATGTAAGTAGCAAAAGATTATGCGTAGTACTAGATTTATCGCGAAAACCTATTTGATTTAATGGTAATATGTTGGAGGCGGCGATCCATACAGTCAGTTCTTGTAGCAAAACTTTAGTAAAAAGTTTGGAAGATACATCAAGCATGGCTAGCATTCTAAAGTTAACTGGATTGTCCCAAGATCCTTTTTTATGTACCATCAGAATATGGCTTGTTTGAATAACAATAGCAATGCTGCACCCCATAGAGCAGGTTTTTTTTTAATTACTAAATTACAAACACCATCAGGTCCAGCAGCTCGAGAATTTTTCAGTTTGTCAATAATCTTAATAATATCGGCTACAGATATATTACAGTCCCATAAGGCTTCCGGGAGGTTGTTATTAGATAGTTCAGTTTTACCAAGTGTTTCTGCGATGTATAAGGCCCATGTATCCTCAGAAATACAGTTTATTGACAAATCACGTTTTTTATGTTTTCTAAGGAGATGCCAAATCCCTTGGTTGTTATTAGACATAGCCATTGTTGCGATTTGTTTCCATAATTGTACTTCATTTTCCCTTTTGTGTAGCTTAACCCACTTTTTGTAATCCATTTTGAGTGTTTTAATGTGACATGCAACATCCTGGACAGATAGTGTTGGATCGGTTTTCTTCACTACCATTCTTATTGCATTACGAAGATGCTTCTTTGCTTCTCTAATTACATTATCATTGCCCATCCTACGAGGTAGCATAATATTAGTCCGTTCACCAGCAGTGTTTCTTATGTGTTTGCAGTTTGTTTCAGTGTCCCCTTTTTGCGTCTTACGAGTGGCAGTTTTATTTTTCTGTACTTAAAAAGCCCTCTTGTCTACAGTATATAAAAGTAGAATAAGTCATTTGAACCAAGTCACACATGCCACAGCGCCACCCAGTAACCATCCCTGGAAGTTCACCTCCATTTCAGAGACATATGAGGAAGGCATTGTGGGTAAACACATTAGCCCAAATGCAAGCCTTCATCCAGAAAAGTGTCTTTGTCTTGAAGGACATTAGTTTATAAATAGCTTAATAAACCCAAGACAGACATTTCTTACGGCTGCAGACAACACTATTACCTGAGTGGCGCTGTGGCTTGCATGACTTGGTTCACGTGACTTATTCTACTTTCACACTTCCGGTCAAAGGGTTTTTTCAAGCCTTTTTTAACCCACCATAACTTTGCTGGTGTCTGCTATACAGTATGTAGAAAGGTATGAGGGTCGCACTGGGATTTGAGACGTGTTGCTTTTAAACGTGTTTATTTTGCAGCCTTTAAAGGATAGTTCCGGGACTTTTTTTTTATTGTCCCTACGGTTCGGCCATGTGTTTTTAAGCATAACTCGGTAGATCGTAGAAAACTTTCCTATGGACCTTACCCGACTTTTCGTCCATTAACGCACTCGAAATCAGCTGCCATTTTCTGATAATCCTATCATTTCCCCCCATCGCCCTGGCTCACCTGCTTTTGCGGCACTAAATCAAATCCCCCGCCCCTGAGCCTGACATCAGCAGACGCGTACCGCCCATTTCCCAACGCCAAAGCACGTTTCGTGTCAACAATCGCTGCGCCTCAGCTAATGAAGTGTCGCCATGGAAATGGCAGAACGTCTCTTTCCTCAATAAGTATAAACACACCGTTTCACAACACACAGCAGCAGATTTTCGATTCCATTACTCTCTCTGTGTTACTTTGAGTATTCTGTGACTCGTTTCTGTGCTCTGGTCAGCTACCTTCGCCGCTTCTAGGCCTTGTGAACACCTGTGCCATCTCTGTAAATTATTTTACTTTCTTTACCACACAATGGCTACAATAATGCGTATATGTACGAGCCCGAGTACACCGAGCAAGAACTACTGGAAAGGCAAGCACGCGAAAACGATGGGGATTCGGACGGCAGTTGGGAGGACCAGTCAACGGATGAAGAGCCTGGACCATGTCGCATGGACGGCGTCTCCACCTGGTGCACGTGCAATCAGTGCGAGCTAATGCCAACTGAGGAGGAGAACTACTGCTGCCGTGAAAATTCCGGGTGCTTGGCCTACATTTCGGAAGGCGAGCCAAGTCCGCAATGCATCACCGAGCTGCCAGAGTTCAGGGAAGCCTGCCTCTCACGGACCGTGTTGAGGATGATGATGGTGCTTATGCACGAACTTCGCGGCACTGTTCGTCCGCGTAATCCGAGTAACGAGTAAGTATACTCTGGTTTTGATGTCAGTGATGCCACTACTATGTCATGGTCGTCTCCCACATATAAAATTACATCTACATATCATTCGAATGCATGTAAATTGGTTCCATATTGTGCATTTTCTAGATAGAATTTTTTTCAAAGCGAATGACATTTTTTTACCTGAATCGACAGTGATAAGAAAGTTTTGTCATTTTAATACAGTTTGCATCTTTCGTTTTCACAGGTGGTACAGGCTGGTGGCCTATAGTTGCTTCACTTGGTGGCTTCACGGGAGGCTCGGACACCGCGTTCGGAGAGTAATACCTGCCTGTGCGGTACTTGCCATTAGACAACATTTCCCCAGCGACAGTGGACAATACCGCGGATTTTCCCTGGATGTGCTGCAACCGCAACTTTACAATGTGTAATGTTTATTATTTATGTTCAATTGAAATTAAGATCTAAAATAAAACCCAACATATATTTTAACAATGGTTGTTTTGATTTTTTAAATGAATCTAGTGTGTCTCCATTGAATAGTCTTCCTGTGCCTTGTCTTGTCACACCACATGTCTCCGGCCAGCATCCTCCCTCACGCTGGCCGCCCACCTTCAATCCACATAACCTTTGAACCCATATGCAGCAGACATACATATGTTATTTTGCGGGTTGGCATCAAGCCTCCCGGCCTTGCCTCCTCCCCCAAAAATACTTACCACACCACTTTGTTCAAGCGTTGGCAATAAAAGGAAGGCCGTTGGATTTTATTGATACAAAACATGGTTATAGGTAAATAATCAATATGGTTGATCATAATAAATCATCCTTTTGGGCACCGGGTACAGAGATGACCCCCTCTGGCCCGTGCCGCCTACCCCGTGTCTCCTGCCAAGCATCCCCCCTCACGCTGGACGGCCCCCTGCAATCCACATAAGTGTGTCTCCATTCACAAGTCTTCCTGTGTCTTGTCTGCACGACCACCGCCCCAATCCACCCCCCACCCTATCAAAGGCAGTTCGCACCGGGGTACTTGTGCTGCCAAGTGGAGCTGTCAGGGAGCGATAAAGGCCAACAGGTGCCAAAGACCATGTACACTTCAAAGTGGTCTATAGAGCATGGGTTGTTGTTCCCATGTCTACCTCCAGACCCCGTGTCTCCTGCCAAGCATCCCCCCTCACGTTGGGCGGCCCCCTGCAAACCGCATAATGCCACGACATATACACGTCATTCATTCACAAACACACCCCTGTTTCGAATTATTTATAACCCACTTCATATTTCTAATGTGAACTTCTTTGCGCTTTGCTAGTCAACCCGTGAAGGTGCTGGTTATCTGCTCTTCGTCTCTGTGAACTTCCGTGACCACTTCGAGGAAACTCGTCAGTTTGCAACCTGTGAACTGCTCCCTGTTCTACGACAAGAAACTACTCTGATCCCTGCATCTAACTGTTTGTTCGTCAAGGTAAGGCCATGTACCATAATCATTTTGTGTCCAATTTCTTTTCGTTCAAGACAGTACATGCAAGGAACTAGTCACATGTTCTGAGTTTACATTGGTATTCATAGAGAATTGTTGATCTTTACTTTTCAGAACTTTCCACAATGCCTGCCTGTTCCTTTGGCGGTTGCCCTTCGAAGACCCATAATAAATCTGAAGGTACTATAATGCACGTTTTCCCTAAGACAATAGATCAGATAAGAGAATGGGTCCGATATTGCGGATATCCACCGTCTGAGCTTGAAAGTAGAGTCCTAGAAGTCTTTGCGGACAAGAGGGGTGATCGATACCGCATCTGCAGCAGGCACTTTAGCTCAGACATGTACTCCACATCATTGCTAATAAAGAAGAACACACCGCGAGCGAGGCGAAAATTGCTCTCAACCGCTATTCCCACTCTATTCGTCCACATCCCTCCACTGGTGAGTCAAGTTTACGTATTTATCTCTCTGCCTTGCGGTAGTGTGTAGCATTAGCTAACAATAATTTCCCCATTTATGTATCCACTCAATATGAAGGCGGAAGATTCTCCATCCGTGTCGTTATTGCAGTCATCAGCCACTTCAAGCGCCTATCGGGTAATCTTACTTAGCTATTCTGCCACTGACTTGTTTTAGGCATGTAAATCAATAGTTTTAATTTATCGTGTAATTATTTTACCTAATGGTACACCCTTGTACTCGTCCTCTAGTCTTTGTTTTCAGTTATAATTATTGTTATCCAAAATAATGCAAGTACTGTCTTTCAGGGAGATGCTGAGGAGTCCAACGTATTGACGACAACCGTTGATGTCACTCAGATGCTCGAGGTACATTTCCGGACAGTTCCATCGATGGAGATCATCAGATCTTGCATTCTTGTAGCGTGATTGTTACACACAATGTTTCTTTCGTTTTTAGCCATTGATATGTCCTTCTGTCGTCGCCCTCCTATGTGTTTTCTTTTTTCAATATTGTGTTCATTACTAATGAAAGTCCTATGTTTAAGGGAGTCGATGGAGCATTAGTCCAAGAAGAAGGGGGAGCATGCAGTTACGGGTCGGCGCAACAGCTTGCAGAAGTGTGCACCGCAGTTACATCGTCCCTTGATGTTCTTATGCATTTCGAGGTATGGATACTGACAGTTCGATCAAGCGAAATCATATGACGTGATTACATCTGCTATACTTCCTTCTTTATTAACGCAAGTACTATGTTTCAGGGAGATGACGGAGCTTCTTCTACAAGAACATCACCCCTAGTAGTTGATGCAGATCTCTGGGTGGTGACACTTCCAACGATCGAGCAAATCGAATCATATTTACATATCCATTATTTGTTTTAGACAACTGATCATTTGTGCAGGTCTATTTAGATGAGCCGTTGACGCCTGCACAAAGTTTATGTTCTTTTTAACAAAATAGAAAACCATACTAATGCAATTACTGTGTTTCAGGGAGTTACTGAAGCATCATCTTCAATAATATCATCAATGGAAGTCTATGAGGAGCCCGAGGTATGGATCTTGACAGTTCCATCTAACTAGATCAACAATGCGTGAATAATTGTCGTTTGAATGTTCAACACAAAGCGTTCATTCGTGTTTTGCTATTGAGATGTACGTGGGTATTGGTCCCCAAGTACATTTTGTGTTTTCGATATTATTATACATAGTAATGAAAGTTCTATGTTTCAGGGAGTCGATGGAGCGTCAGTGCGTGATGGATGTGCTTATCATGAAAATATAGTCGTTGCAGCGCAAGAGGAAGTGGAGACATGCACACACGAGTCGGAGCAACAGAGCCCTGATGTTGAAGTTCGAGGCAAGAAAGTTTCAAAGAAAAGAAAGCAAAAGAAGGTTAGTGTCCTGGTCACTATATTATGTTGTTTTTCACTGTTAATAGTTCAATACTGTAAGTTGTGTTTAAACTGAACATCCCTTTTCCAATCTGTCCTCTAGTTGCAAGTGGGTGTACGAACTAGATCTACACAGACAGTGAAGCGAACGAGAGATGTTGCTTGTCAAACCTTTTGGCAGGGACTTGAGACTGGAGATGCATCGTGCCAATGGGAAGAATATGAAGTGATTGACAACGGAGCTATACCACCACCAGCCATTGATAGTGAATGTCCTCCTGGTAGTTCGGATGCAGTCGGAGATCAATTCACAGAATCCACACCCGCAAAAGCTAAGACCGCGAGAAAGTTGAAGAAATTGTTTTATTCACCCATCGCCGGAGAAGGAACAGATGTTGCAATGGAAGAGAATGAAGTGGACGACAATGAAACACCATCAATATCACTGAACATAGCGGAAGACGATATCAGAGATTCTACCTTTCATGTGAGTGACATGTCCTCAACGTTACAGGCCGAACCAGCTGGGATGCAGAGTGACATTATAATGAAAGAGGCCAAATTCATTGTATTCGATAGTTGTTTGATTGATATTATTATTCAGATGAAATGTGGGCATTCGGTTGGTGGGGAAGTATGTGGGGAGCCATTGATTAATGTGACTCGTGCAATTCGAGGCACTAACCTTAAAATACATGCCACCTGTACAAAATATCATCCTTTCTCATGGTCTGCACAACCCATGCTGGGGCAACTGCCAGCAGGCAATCTACTTTGTGCAGCGGCTGCACTTTTTAGTGGTTCAAGTTTTAAAAAGTTAGAGTCTTTCTTTCAGTTTGTGGGAATCCATTTCATTGCGAAAACTCAGTTCTACAAATACCAAACCGATTATCTATTTCCAGCCATTAGCGAAGCTTGGAGAATGGAAAAAATGTCTATTGATAGTACATTCGCGGGCAAACGGTTCAGGCTAGCCGGTGATGGACAGTGCGACAGCCCAGGATTTTCAGCCAAGTACTGCACCTACCACTTTCAGGACATGGAAAGTAAGAAAATTGTGAGTTCGGTGGTCGTGCAGGTGTCACAAAGTACATCCTCAGTGGCCATGGAGAAAGTTGGCTTTGTAGCATCATTGCAAGAACTACAATCGCGGGGAATGGTGATCGACCTAATAGCCACGGACAGACACGTTTCAATTGCCAAGACAATGAGAGAAGAGTACAAAAATATAAATCACCAATTTGACGTTTGGCATCTTGCAAAAACAATCAATAAAAAAATGTCGGCTGCAGGTAAAAAAAAAGATATGCAAGGTATTTCACAGTGGTCCAAGTCGATCAGCAACCATCTTTGGTGGAGCTCAAAAACATGTGGAGGGTCGTTGGAAATTCTACTGGAAAAATGGCGGTCAGTAATGCTACACTGTACCAACGTTCACCGTTGGAACACAAACCAACATTTCCACAATTGTGAACATGGCCATTTGTCCACAGAGGAGGCACGGAAGAAGAAGTGGTTGATTCCTTCATCACCCACTCACAAAGCCATTGAAAAGATTGTATTTGATAAAACTATAACAAGAGATTTGAGGGGACTCACGGAATTCTGCCACACAGGAGATTTGGAGGTGTTCCACAATATGTGCCTAAAGTACAGGCCAAAACGATTGCATTTTGGCATGGAGGGCATGATAAATCGGACTCTTCTAGCGGTCCTGGCACATAACCATAATGTTGGCCGTCAACAAAGTAGGACGACCGGAACTTTAGGGACGCTTCGCTACAATAAGGCCTTCACTAAAAGAAGGAAACAATGGGTGATCAAACCAGTGTTTGAGGATATGCAATATGAGTTTATTGAGAGACTTATTGTTGACGTCCTAGATAGGCACATAAATGGAGTTGTGAACGAACCTGTGCAGGGGACAACTGCATTGCCACCAAACATTGCCTCTGTTCCATGTCCACCTAAAGAAGAGCTCATTGAGAAATACACATCACGGTTTAAATGATTGTAATTTGATTGTCTGTTCTCTCGAGTCTCCTCATGTCGCAGGCCCATTGAATATGTGTATCTATGTAATATGTAAGTAAAAGTGATTGCTCAGTGTACATGCAATGTGTCTCTCCACCCTTGCCCCTCCCTTCACCGTGCAGTAGTGCGAACCACCCGGGTGTCACCTGTGACTTTGCTCTCGAGTCTCATGTCGCAGGCCCATTGAATATGTGTAGCTATGTATTGTGTAAATAAAAGTGATTGCTCAGTGTACATGCAATGTGTCTATCCAACCTTGTTCATTTGCGCATTAAATTAAACCAAACAGTAATATAAATCATTTTTCAAAAAATATAGAATGTCTCCGTATTTATGGTTCTCTGGGGCTGCAAAGCATGCAGACAAAATGCAAAGATGGAGTGTAAATTTCAAGTCCTGTGAGATGGCCTTACACTGAATGTAGCTAACTAGGAATGTGTGCTCGTTCAAAGTGAAGGTCAGCTGCTTTGATTTTTTGCTCGGGTGCCGGAATGGCCCACGACTCAGTATAAGGTTCTATTGTTATTTGACCTTGACAGGCCGGGACCATCCCGAAAGACTTCTTTTTGGGGGTGTGGTGCAATAACGTAAGAAACGATAATGAATAAAATTTCAGAAACGATAGCAATTTAATGTTCGTTCATTAGAAGAAATAACGTCGGCATAGAAGGAGTGGTATTTCGGGGCTGCCCTACGCACAGAAACAATGGAAAATGCAAATATAATGTAAGTAACTCTTTAGATGAGTTTATACCGCAATTTAAACTTGTTCGTTCTATGTGGCATATTGTTTTGTACCGCGCACTATCTTGAGGAGAACCATCTCCTTTTACGGAAGCACCTCAAAACCTTCCTCTTTGCTTCTGCTTTCTCTCTCCCTCTCCCCTGCTACAACTGGTCCACTGTCTGCGACCTCGGTCCTGGGCCCTTCCACTCTCCACCTGCACTGCCTCCCTGTCAACCCCTGCACTGGGGGACTGTCTCAGTACCCTACAGCCCCCCCTTGACGTATAATACCCAGTTGCACTGTCCTAGCTATGAAATAATTTCCCGACCGAATATATAAAATGAATAATTTTAATAAAGATCTGATGGTGAGACTAATTTCATGTTTTATGTTTTTCAAACAGGTACATCGTTCATTATTGCATGTGTCACGAGTACCAGACACCGGCGGATGGGTTTTTCAACCACCAGTTGCTTCTCCGCCTGAACAACGTTACCACCCTGACCATTTTATGGGACGATCGCCAAGTACAAGTATGCCCTTACGCGGTACTAACGGCTAGATGCAACATACAGACCGTTGTGGTGGCCTAGTGCCTCGTTGTTGGAACAGCCATGCGATTATCAGTGCGACCGAAGAGCTTATTTTAACGTAAACCAACACCCTGTTTACTGCACACGAACATCGCTTGCCTCAAGACGAACTATTTTGGATCGAGAGCAAAGAAAAATGCAAATCGCTGAATATTCTCTAAACATTTGATGTCCAATAAATGTACTTTGCCAAATGTACAATCTTGCCGTTTGCTTTTAAACCACAGTTTCATATTCCGAATTGTGGCGCTGCATTGTGAGATGATCTAAGACCCTGTGTACAGCAAAGGAACATCGCGTGCCTCAAAACGAACTTTTTGGAACGTGAGCAAATAAAAATGCAAATCGCTGAATATTCTCAAAACATTTGATGTCAAATAAATGTACTTTACCAAATTTACAATCTTGCGGTTTAATTCAAAAGTACAGTTTCATATTCCCAATCGTGGCGCGCTGTGTTGTGTGAGCTCATCTGTGTTGATTTCCGGGTTCTGTGTGGAGTCGCGTAGAAGACGCCTGGGCGCGTTTGCCTACGCAGCTCAGTCACGTCACGGATAGAGGCGGGGAATATGAATGTTTTGATAAAGTCTGTTTCAGGGGCGGGGGATTTGATTTAGTGCCGCAAAAGCAGGTGAGCCAGGTCGATGGGGGGAAATGATAGGATTATCAGAAAATGGCGGCTGATTTCGAGTGCGTTAATGGACGAAAAGTCGGGTAAGGTCCATAGGAAAGTTTTCTACAATCTACCGAGTTATGCTTAAAAACACATGGCCGAACCGTAGGGACAATAAAAAAAAAGTCCCGGAACTATCCTTTAATAGGTTTCATTTCCAAAAGCCAACTCAGTATCACATCCTTACTATGTTGATAAATTGTGTACTATTATTTGGATAGCATTTATGTCTGTTAATTGCAGTGCTAAAACATGAAATGATTAAGTTAGCAAGCATTGGACAGAAAGAGAATATATCATGCTTCTTTTACCCAGCACGTTTTGATCACAATTCTTTTTTTTTTTCAGTTTCATTTATAATGTAGCTTGGTGTTTTGCAAATGTCCTTTATTAAACACAAGCAACTGATTCTGCGCATGAAAGGAAACAATCCATAACTATTAATATGTTAATGTAAAGCTAGGACAGTAGAAGATGTTGTTTTCTTAGTAAATTAGAGATTCTGAAACAAGAACAGATGTTCTTAAATGACGGCTTTCTACTTAACCAAATTGTGTGATCCTGGGTAAAAGCACTTTCCCTTTCTAGCATCCTTTTTTGCTTAACTGCTCAAACTGAGATCATGTAAAAAAGGATTCCGTTCAGTTGTCCAACCAAAACGTGTAATCATCATTTACCCTTAAATGTGCCTTTGTCTCATTCAATCTCTACCCCTGTTCCCCGGCCCACCTCCAGACCGTATCCATTCTGGACTTCTTTGACATTCTTGACTACAGGGCCATTTGTCTTAACTCTTCCAGTGCTGGGGCGCATGGAGGGACCAGTGATATAGGGCTGTACCTGGGTGAATGTGCCTACAATTGACATGTGATGGGAACACCCGGACATGTGGGGTTGTATCGGGCAGTACTTGGACGATCGAGGCTGCAGTTGGCTTGTGCTTACACCATTGGGGCTTCTGAGGCTTCAACTTGCATATGATTACTAAAGACAAGGTATGAGGATTTGCCTGACATAAAGCGACACTATGTGGTTACATGAGCCAGTAATGATCATACACTGAAGTATTGCCATATTATGAATATGCCTGGTACAAGAAGTTTGAACTGCTCTGAGATAGCAGTAACTGGCCATACGGTGCTGTACTGGCATAAGAAAGAACTGCTACTGGGAGTTCGGCTGGGTGTGCCCTGGCATTTTGTTTAACACCCATAACATATTGAGGCAGCAGCATAGTTAATATATGATTGGAAATTTAAATAGCTGTCAATAGTAGTTGCTGTTACATTTCTCTTACAATTATGGGTATTTATTATTACAATGTGTGATATCACTGGGTCTAATATATAACTTCCTGTGAATCATGTCATTAGGGTCAAAGGTCATGTTGTGACACTTACTGGGATAGCATCATGCATGTGATGTCACTTCTGCTGCCCTTGGAATTTTGGTGAATTAAAGACCCCGCCCATAAGCGCCTGTGCTGATTTGAAAGATGATCCAGATGCAATTCAATTTAAAAAGGCAATAAAGGTGTCAGTGTTTTCCCCCATCTTATAATTATCTTACGTCTGCTGGGGTAGGAGAGGTGTGTATGGGGTATGATAGGAGTTGACAGCCTGGACGACGGGGACCAGGCTGGGAGAAGCGCTGGTAGCGTGGACAATTCAGAGTAAGTCTGCAGGAGCCTTAGGGGTTCACATTAACAGCTAGAGGAAGAGAGAGGGCAGCGGCCATATTGAGTGATTTAATGTACGTCTCCAGAGTGGCAGAATGATGAAGTAACTGCAGAGCACGTATGCACCCATACGTTGAGGAGGTAGCGAGGGTACGTGGCCTTGTTCCGTTAAATACAGCTGCATTCCCAATACCTGATTAGCCAGCTACTGCTGCCCTAGCGCCGATGTATATTAAACCTTTACAGATAAATGCGAGCTACGTGGAACCTAGCACAAACATTTTTGAGGGGAACGTGTCAAAAGAGTTTGGGCCTCATTACACGGAGAGAGAGTAAGGCGGTAAGAATTTTCCAGTACCGGTAAAATACCGGTACCGGTAAACCCTTACCGCCATCCGTGTAATGAGGCCCTTTGTCTCTCCTTCACTCGCAGTGAGGCAAATAAATGTGTCTCTCGTAAAAATGGGCGCCATTGACTAGACACACCCTCTCATCACAGACATTTACTCTTGTCACGCGTATGTGGTCATGGGGGACCTAGTCTGCTTTTTGTGTTTAATAAGATGGGTAAGTAGAGCTGTACTCAATGCCTAAAAAAGGGCTGTCCAGAGATGGTAATTAGAAAAGGAAATCGATGGGTGGAGATAAACAAGAATAGATTTATTTCGCCCTTTTCAGTAACATATAACATTCATGAAACTTATAAATAGAGATGGACACATTAGATGATGTATACAGAATCAAACAGTTTCCTACACACAGTTAGCATCTTTAAGCCAAAGCGTTCCTCCTCACATTCCATTAAAGTCAATAAAGAAAATCACAGGTTTCCCCCAACCTTTTTCTTTTCAATCTTATTTGTTCCCAGTTTTTTCACTGCATTGACTGCCAACACAATTCTCTAGACGCTTTGCTTGTGACCGATCTTATTCCATGTATTGGTTATTTCTTTTCCATCTTCATGTGTCTTGTTTTGCCTTATTTCTTTAGAGCAATTTCATATGTTACACATTTCTTTTTGCAAACATAGTTTTACTTACACAAGCCATACTGGTGTTTCTTAATTTCTAGAACATCAGGGCTAAACCAACCATTGCAAGTGCACATGAATCCTAACCTGCAAACTAATTTCTGAGTGTACAAAGTTCCTACATCACCTCGTGATGTGAATACCACTAAACACCCATTGAAAACACTTGATTTGCAACCATGTCAGGAAATCACAGCTCATCCTATGCTGTATTTCTCATTCAATCCTCTTCCAGGAACTTTCATCTCCCTGTTCTAACGCTCTATTCGCTAACAGTTGTGAACTCCCTTGTTGCGTCTCAGAGGCTCAACACCTTCTCCCTTATCAAAGGAAAAACCTAACTGCCCCCAGCCCTACGTCTTTTGGGACCATATTAATACTGGGGAAAGTAAAAACGATAGGTCATACAATTGAAACCATGGAGCCAGAACAGGCCTCTGAAGTGGTCGAAGTGCTGGCAGTACATTTTGCAGAGATGTGGACATGCATGTCTGGCCGCGCTGCCAAATGCTAGAGTCCACAGGGCACAAATGAATTCCCGCAGAGGAGACCACAACAGGGATAAGATAAGGTGTTGAGTCCCAAGGTGGCCAGCCTTGTTGCAATGGGGACATGTGGAGGACCCAGTCCATCATTCAGCGGCTCCACGTGCCAGACCTTCTCTCCGTCAGCCTCCACGCAGACGCAGGTTCATGTAGATGGTCCCCCCAGGGGCAATGTTGTACTCTCCAAGCTTCTGGCGATCTTCCAGCTGCTTTGAGTTGTAGCTGAGCCAGAACTGAGATACCTGGACTTTTTCCTTCTCATAAATCCTCCCCTTGAACTCACTCACAAGCTCCGATGGTTTGATGGTGTACGGGGACTTACGGCCCTTGTCTGTCATGAGAAACACCTCGAAGGAGGCATCTTCCTTCACAACCAGCAGCAAAGTGTCCCCCAATGAGAGATTATATTCGGACAGCCGCGCTGTATCCTGCAGCTCCACATACCCATTTTTCTGTGACCCCAGTTTCTGCTGGTGGGCGGGCACCCCAGTCTTTCTGGCCACCTCTGCTTTTAGAGTAGAGACGGCCATGGAGGGATTGGCATCCAGGGTGTAGACAGCCCCTGTCAGGAACTTCACATTCAACTGCATCACCTGGGGAAGTAAAGAGGGAAAGGGTGTCAACAAGGCACACAAACTACCGGTCATCTGTTACAAGAATTACTCACACCTTCTATCCTCAGCAGCCCAAAGACTTATGTTGAGATCTACCTCCAAGAGGGCTGCAACAGTGGCATGTGTGTGCCCTGCAGGCAAGCAGAACATCTGCACACACAGCCTTATCCACACCTGCCTATGGAGTGTTTTAGGAGATGCCTCCCCATCCCTAACCAGCAACCACACCCCTCCCCACTCCTCCGGTAGTTTATATAGGACAGGGGCCAGTCATTTTTGGCTCTCTAGATATTTTGGACTACAATTCTCATCATCCCTAACCAGCATAGCTAATTGCCAAATATGGTGGGAACTGTAGTCCGAAACATCTGGACAGCCAAAGGTTGCAGACCCTTGCTTTAGGAGATCATCTACATCTACTCACCTAACTATACAGTTGTTATAATGAGTCAATTGACTCCTAATCTGGGCATGCTTCCTTCATATCAGTCGATCCACATCGATCCACAGAGCAAGCACCCTAATCCCTGTGGCCTGCCACCTTTTAAGGCATCCCTTGGCCTTACATATCTGCTTACCAGCATTTTGTGTTTGTTTATTTATATATTGGGCCTCATTACAACCCAGGCCTTAAGGGTTTAACGGCGCCGTCGGCGCCGTTAACCCTTAATGCCTGATTACCATTTTGCAAGGCGCTAACCCGTCTTGGTGCTAATTACGGCACCGTAATTTACGGTTTATGGTAAAGTAGGGAACTTACCGCCTGGGTTGTAATGAGGCCCATTGTTTTCAAGCATGTTGATGGTTAGGACCACCCTTTCCCTGTCTTTCTTCACTTGTCAATGAGCCAACTCACTCCCTGCGCTCAGCCGTTAAAGTTCTTCCTGTTTCCCCTCCCCCGCCCTGTTCTGCATCTCTCCACTGCTCATTCTCCTTATTTGCTTCCTTTTGTGAGTTCCTCTATCTAAAGAACTCTGCTCCCTTCCTAGAGGGCACTTATTTCCTTCTCATCTAAGGACACACTCCCTTCCATTGCCCAATTATTGCCTCTTCCCTACGTCAACCTGAAATGTATTCCTTTCTGCGTACTGCTGTTTCCTGATTCTATATTACCACGTTTACATTAAGTACTTTGGCGCATAGTGCTGCATTACCACGATGAATAAATACTTTCATTCAACAATCAGGAATTGGCCTCAAATGTAAGGGCTCTTTAAACAACACATAAAGACTTAGAAGCTAATTCACAAACCTTTCCGCGGGCATATGTGTGACATTTAGAAAACGAAGTAGCATACACTGCTTAAATTACACCTGATTTCCTGAAGGCGAAGCCCCAGTGCATAAGTGTAACTAACACATGGAAATCATTGCCTTTCTGAATCACCCCTTAAAGTGTAATCTCTGTGCAAGAGGGAGCCAATGACGAGTCTTAGTGGGAGACATGGGATCCCTTCTTCCTACACTCCCTGGAGATGGGTCACCACATTTTGGACTTGTTGGGCGCTTTTAAGAGTACAGAGTGATGACCCTGGTATAGGCGAGGATATGCATCCTCCCGCTCTGCAGTTGTTTTGGACTATGACTCCAATGATCCCTCATCGTTGCCAGTGCTAGCTAGGGCTGACGGGAGTCGTAGTCTCAAACATCTACAAAGCTAAAGGTTGCAGATCCCCGGTATTCGTTATCAACTTGATCTACCCTAAAATAAAAAATTGCTTCGACCGCACCTACCTGGCATGAGAGGCAGGGATCGGGAAAATACTCTGTAGGGTTCAGCAGTGATAAAAACTTGAATTTACTTTTGAATATGATTAATTTCGCTGGACTAAAAGAGGGAGAATCATCAAATATAAAACCAAGGTCTCAAATAGAAGTGGCGTGGGGCGTACACTCATTGTCAAAGGATGGGCTGGATCCATGTTGGGTTTTGAGGATACCCCTCATTCATATTCATGAGAAAAATGTGCATACAATGACCCTAAATGTATGCACATTTTATCCTAATGAACATTAATGAGGGATATCCTGAAAACCCACCAGGATTCCACAAGAGGAGAAAATGCCATTTATATCGTCTGTCAAACCCGGCCACTCAGCAGTAAAGTTATCGAGGCAGGGCTCGTGCCCACCGCCTTCCTCAATGGTAACCCGGACGGTGAGTGGAGCAGAGTAATGCTATGGCCTCACTGTCACTAACATAACTCATTATGAAAGAAGCTGCCTCAGATTGGCAGACCTGCTTCTTCTCTTCATTTTGTGTTTTTCCGTGAGTATCCTTTCCTTTAAAGGCCAAAGGCTAGCCTTCAAGGGTAAGTGGACAAGGCTTGGGAGGCAGTGGTATATTTAAGGTATAGGCCCTATGGGCAAGATTGACTGAGGGCACTGGGTAGGCGGGGCTTAGGATGGGAGGAGTTAATGGATGTCACAAGGGGGACATTGAACTTTAGGGACAAATGTTCCATGTATTTTAAGTTCCCTCTGTACACCTATATTGTCTAATCACACAACAAGTATAGCTTATGAAACCCTTGTAGAATTCTAAGGAAAAAAAGTGCCAGAGTAATGGTCACTGCCATTTACCTGTTAACCTCACTAATCACATACCATTGCAAATGGTTTGCTGCTCATACTATTAAGGTAAGACCTCAGTGGGAGGCCCTGTGCAGCCCAGGCTCTCTGCCTTTAATGTGAGAGAGTCAAACATTGGTAGCCATTGGACTGGGGTGTAGGGTCAGGTGTGAAGGGCTGGAGGAGAAGTGTTAAGAGTGAAGAGTTGAGGTTTAGGGATGAAGTGTTAGGAGTCAAATGTTGTGGGTGAAAGAATATAGTAGGGGGTTAAGGGCGAAAGCTTAGGGGCAATATATTGGGGTGAAGGATTAGAGGTTAAGGGTCTGGGTGAAGGGTTACAGGTTGGGATGAAGGGTCAGGGGTCAGAAGCCAGGGGCAATGTTGAGGGGGGAGGGTTCTGGTGACTTGGCTAGGAGCCAAGTGGTTAGGGGTGAAGGGATAAGAATGAGGGGTTATTATGGAAAAATAATTGGTAGTGAAGGTTTTGGGGTGAACTGTTAGGGTTTGAAAGCTATTAGTGAATGTCTAGGGGTAAAAGGCAAGGTGTGAAGGGAAAGTGTATAGGGTAACAGGTGATTGTTAGGAGTGAACGGAGAAGGGTTAGAGATAAGAGGTAGGGGTAACGGGTGAAGGATGTGGAGCCGTCAATATGGGGTAAATGGCGAAGGGTTAGGGGCAAGAGACTAGGAGTGAGGGTTTAAAGATGGCAGGTTGTAAGGCTGGAGAAAATGTTAGCATTGAAGGGTTAGAGATAAAGGGTTGGGATAGAAAACTTGGGTTGGCCTGCTGGTGAACATTTAGGGGTGACGTTCTTGGTGAGCGGGAAGGTGGTTAGTGGTGATGGTAGCATTGAATTGCTAGAAGAAAGGGATGAAAAGATGGAGTAAAAAGTGAAAGGTGGCAGTAAAAAGATAAGCAGACCATTCACTTGTAACGATTGTGCTCTCACAACAAATACGTTTCTAAATGTGTAATTTTGAAATGTGCTGTGAACATTTTGAAATGCAGCTAAACGGGCACAAAATATAGCATTTTACCCATCTGGCCCTTATAATGAGTCACCATCAGATGAGAGATAATGGAGACGCCTAAGCATGCGCTGACTGAATGCAATGGACTGGGGACCACTTACATGGGCCATCTTGGACCCTTTGTTCATAATATGGACTCCATTGAGAGCCAGTCTTCTGATATTATTTCCTCCAATCTGAAAGGACGGCTGTGCACCTTGCACTCTATAGAATATGGCTGATTGTGCCCAAAAGCTGTAATAGTTAAAGAAACAATTAATTGAGTTTAGTGAATTCTGAATGTTTTTTATTAATTGTTTATTTTTATTATTTTCTCATTGCATTGCAATTGTATGGTATTGTGTATATGTTTCATCTTATTTATTGTCATCTGACTTTTAATATGTGTAAAGTTCTTTGAACTATGTCACATTCAATAAATAAATAAATAAATAGTCTAATAAACGAGTCCGTGCCAGTTGCTGACCTGCAGCGTCCACAGCACCAGTGGCCGGAACCTCACTAATCCGAAGGAACCCCCTTTCTGATTCCCAGTAATGACTTTAGAAATGGAATTCTCTACAGTATAAAATATTTAAGAGAAGCATACATTCTGGGAAAAGTACATATTTGTGCAGCAATCTTTCTAGTTTTATTTTGCCCATTAAATGTGTAAATCAATGGCACTATATATATCCTGGGGGGTCTGATTACGGGTAAAGTGTCAGGGTTAAGTGGAAAGTGGGGTGAATTTAGGGCGATGGGGTGGAGAGGCAAGCAGTTGTGGGTGAAGGGTTGTGAGTGAAGGGTGAGGTGAAAGGAGTTAAGGGTGAAAGATACCGAAACTAATAAACAGGACAGATCTCGAGGGAGAAAGCCCCACGTTAAATCCACTTGGGAAAAAGAGTTGAGTAATGC
Source organism: Ambystoma mexicanum (assembly GCF_040938575.1). Classification (NCBI taxonomy): domain Eukaryota; kingdom Metazoa; phylum Chordata; class Amphibia; order Caudata; family Ambystomatidae; genus Ambystoma; species Ambystoma mexicanum. The sequence goes on from NC_090932.1 coordinate 1,306,838,458, forward strand.
AAACTGCCGCACCTCAAGGAACATGCACTAGAGAGGAAAGGCACGGAGGGGAAAGGCGTTATGAGGAAATACACTCCCCGAATTAACAAAGATTCCTAGCAGAGCTGTGTGCGATGTGACAGGTGGCACAGTCTTGGCCCATCATTGTGACTGGACCCTGTCTCCCACCGACCAAACTTGGCAGAAAGTTACCCCAGTCTAGGAGTGGTGGTCAGCTCCATAGCAACTCTCTGAAGCAGGGGCGCGGGCAGCTTTCAGTGATGTGGGCTATGGGGCGTGGAGGGGGAGTGCCAGTTCTGGTGCCAGGGCCTGGCACTGTGCGTCCTAACCTTAACTGCTGGGCAAGGGGGCGAGTGCGGTTTCTTTTCTTTGGCCTTCTGGCAGTGCAGCATCTCCTCTATTTTTTTTTTTTTTTTATTATTTTTATCGGTTTATTTCAAACCTTTAAAAAAAGAAAAAGAAAATGTTTTACAAACAAACACACAATACAATACTTCATCAGGAAAATAATTGTCCGTTAACACTCCCTTAGCCATCCCTTAGGATCACTTAGCAATACCCCTACCAAGATCACATACAACTATGCAAGACATTGGCCTCCTTGAGCTTCAATTGACAATGAGTTCAGTCGATTTTCAATTACCATCAGAAATCGAGTTAATGGTAATATCAGCTTCCTGTCGCATCCTTGAAACATGTGGGCCCACCAATCGTCTGCACAACGGGAGGGGTAGTTTGCTCCCCAAGGGCCTAGATGGATTGTCCTTTCAGAGCGGAAATTAGTGCAAAATAGGACCAAATGTTTTAGGGTTTCCTTATCTTTGGTACATAATCTACACATCAAGGATTCAACTTTATTTGAACGCCAAGACACCAGCCGTTCACTGGTTTTAAATGCGTTCAGCCGCATCAGCAAGAACACTCTTCGAGCCTGTGGGTCTGGAAATAATTCAATGTAACGTTGTAAGACGTTAAAAGGCCTTGTCTCGAGCGGGATGTCCTTCATCATGGAAGCTGAGCTGCGTTGCATACAAGTTTGGTCCCAGTCTGCTTGCCAGATTTTTAATTTGGCAGCGTTTGGGTCATCTCCTCTATAACTTCCCAGGATGCCCTGGAAGCAGTCACGGGAGAGTCTATGCGGGCACCGCGCCAGAAGGAAACGGGTGGTACCCAGGTATCAGGGCGCGCCCAGCGCATTACACTACATGTATGTGAGAGCAGGCGAGTCGCTTCCACGTAGCACCCAACACATGACAGACATGCGTGTACTTGCCAACATGACCCATTGTACTCTGTAGGTGATTATCCAGGTTTTCTTATTTGCATTCTGGGAATTGTAGTTACACTTTTTCCATTATAAAACTCGGACAAGTCCCAGAATGCAAAGAAAAAACCTGGACTGGATAAGCACCTTCAGATTGGAACGGGTCTATGCATGCGTTGGAACTGTTTCATTCTTGCCAAATCGGGGTGAGGTTGGGGTAATGGGGACTGCAGGACAGGAATATTTTCGTTGCAGATGTAAAATACTTCGTTCATCTGTGCTTGGGTGCTTTTTCACTATCTCTCTGTCCTCAGCATTGGACAAATTACACTCCCACCGAAACACACAGCTGATATGAACAGTGTTATAACCAGAGGCGTTGCCAGGGGGGGGCTGAGGGGGCTATAGAACCAGGTCTTTTGGTTGTAGCCCTGGATAGAAGCTCAGGGGTTACAACCAAAAAGGCTAGCTAGCCCCCAGTACCGACAGTCCCCACATTAGCATAGTGCCTGATCTTTTCCAGACCTAGCAACACCCCTGGTTGCAACCACTCAGAAATCACAGTCAATGCCCCCCTAATTTGCCAAGTGTAGGTTGCTTACAGGGATCCCGTGGCGTTAAATGAAGCACACCTTGACAACGAAACCTACTTGACACGATCGATTGCCTTCGCTGATGTATATTCGGGGAAAGTGCAAAGTGCAAGCTAGACAGCTCAGTGGGTTAAGCACCTGCCACTGACATACGTTTGGTCTCAGGTAAAAAACGCGGCAAAACGTTTAATCCTTCCGAGGGCTATAAAATGTGTGTGTTGGGATATTGCTTCAGCGTCAAGCAGATTTACAGTTATTTAATATGCACTCATGCATTCTATCTCTTACACATTGGTTGATGTATGTGTTTATCTTTTATGATGTCATGAGTTCTTTTGGAGTGTTGTTTTCTGAGGGAATTCTATGGAGTCAGTTGGTGCCTGCTGCCTAGGGCAGTGCCTGCTGTCACCATGTCTCTGACTGAATAAACCTTGTTAACGTTATTGCCTGCCTGGACATCAATTCTTAACAGTGTGCTTTTTTCGATTGTGTTGTAGTAATGTGGGCATATAAACGGGCTCTGTGTGAAGCCATTTGGGGAATGCGCTTCATAAAGAACCCGTGGCATTATACGCTCTAAGCAGCTCTCCCTGAGTTCAAACTACTAAAACCAGAGTCGCTCGCAAAACGCACAACCGCTTTACCTGTCGCCAGTGAAGATGGTTGGTTAAGGAACTTACTGTTTCACGGGCTCTTGGTTCTTTTACAGAAAGCGAATCCGCCGTCTCTCACTCCTCCCGCCTGTCTCTGGCCGCAGTCTCTCCGTGCTGTTTTGGTTCTTGATCAGCACTCTGCATGCAGTCTCCGAGGCCTTCCCTGCTCTCTGCGGTCTGTAGGAGCGCTCTGCGGTGTCCCGTTATATGGCAGGAGGAGGCACAGCGCCCCGTGACGTCGCATTGTTTCTGATGATGCTCGAGTAAAGAAACGGAAACTGATCTCCGCAGGGAAAGGGAGTTTCGCTTTCCTTCCCCCCCCCCTCGCTCTCCCGACTCTCCTTCTCCTCTGTCTTCCTTGTGTGGGCACTGCTCTGACTCCGTAGCACTCAGTGCTGCCGTAAATGTGTGGCAACCCTTCGGTACTGCCACTTTTGGGTAATGGAATTACCACCAGTGTTACAGCTCAGTCTAAAGGGGAGGGTGTAACTCCAGCATCCTTCACTTCACATAACACAATCATCAATTCTACTGCCTGGAATTACCGCTCGGGGTAAATATGCAAAATCCCCATGAAGTCCTATGGAACCAGAAAATAAGAATTAACACCACTTTACCACCAGCGTGATTGGTCAAAGCGCTGGTGACTCCTATTAAAGATGCCACTTGGAAGAGCTTCCCCGTCTCTCTCATCCCAGTGCCTGCAACCACAAAAAAGGCACCCACCCCATATCATTCATAAGGCAGAGAGAGATTAGTTTTAGGGAAGGGGCATGTTTTTGTTGGGTCAGGGCAGGGTCATTTGGCCATAGAAGCTGTAATATTCATAAGTATGTGATAATTTTCGGTTGTGGCGTTAAGGCAGATTACGGATGGGAAACAGAAAATGAAAGTGGTGGAATAAATGTAAGTACAGTTTGGCGATTGTCAAAAGGAGGGCAAAGTGAGGGTAAATGGTTCTAGTGTGGGCAGGCACACCTGAAAAGGAACAGAGGAAAGGGATGAAATAATGCCCAAGGGAAGGACAGAAAGAGCCAAGTGCAGGGAAGACAGAAGAAGGCTGGGAGAGACCTGCAGGGAAACAGGAGGAGGCAGTGTGACAAATCAACTTCCGGGGCACCAGCAGTCCAGGGATGAATATTGGTTTCTAAACCATCAATCAGCCCCACACCTCTAGTACACCCAAAGGGATCCAAACAGATTGGAAACGCAACCACATTATAAACCTCCTTGTCCAATTTTGGTAACGTGGACGGAACGGCAGGTCTATCTCTGCTAGTTCGAGGATTGTTGGTTAGTTGCAAGATAGTGAAATTACAATTATTACCCATTGATAAAAGGGACTGTCTAGTCAAGGTTGTATACAAATATTTACTTTATTATTATTATCACAACAGACAGTCCTAGCACCCTACAAAATACAACCCACCCTGTAAAGAAATGCAGAGGACAGACAGTTTTAAGAAGGAAAGGGTACTGACAGGAGGGCAGTCGGTAAAGTAATGAATCGCAGTAGTTCAAGGATACTTGGCTTCAGCAAAAAGGACTGGAGATGGGACAGGGAAAAGAATGTCAGTGACGATTTCTCTGGAGGATGTACTCACATAGGTGTCTGCAATTGGGAGACCAGGGATTGCAGGAAGGATGACGTTTTTATGCTTTTATCATCCAGATTTTGTGGGAGAGGGTGGGTAGGTGCTAGTGTAGCAGTTGGAGTGGATTGGAGAGCTGGAAAATGCCCTCTCAGAGCAAGAGGAAGAAGGGAGAGGCAGAGAGATAAAGAAGGGGCGGGGCTGCAGCAATGCACAATTCTAACCTTAAGTCACAGGCGGCCAAGTGGATGTTAAGAGTAACAGCCACAACACAATGCAAGATGTGAGTGTTAGGCAGAATCACATGCAGTACCCTTTTGGAACACTACACATAATTAATACTACAGGTCTACAAGCCTTTGCCAATGTTCTTAGAAGTAGTTTGCCAGAAGAAAAGTTATATGTCGGTTTAGGGGCGAACTAGCCTCCAAAGTTGGGAAATGTTCACAAACTTTCACCGCGGCAGAAAGGATTTCTTTACCGCACTTGCACAGTACCTTAGAATAAAGAAAAGCTGTAGCTGAGGCCGTTGTTCCTGGCAGTTCCTGCAGATCTCGCTGTTCCTGAGCTTCAGTCGTAGGGACAAAAAGGAGGACGTTGGTACGTTCCTGCACTGCCCAGGGAAGAGGCCACAAGCTTGGCAAAACGTTGGTTTAAGGTGCGAGTGCCTTAAGTCCACAAACTGGTATCCTTCTCACTGGCTATCCGGTTTTCAACAGCACTCTGAAGAAAATTCGACCACTATAAGAGACGGTGTCCAGGTGGCTTGGGAGTTGGTTGTTCCCACCAGCTCAAGTGAAGAAGTCGTCCTTGAAGGGATTCTCTGTCGAGGGAGTTTCAGGTAATTTGGACCTGCAGCAGGGCTTCACCGGTGGACCAGGAGTTGCAGCAGTCGTCTTCCTTCAGCTCGTCTTGGGTTCTTTCGTTCCAGTGGTTGACTCTGCTTTTTAAACAGTCTTCTCCCATTCATTCCAGCTTAGCTGTCACTCACCCATCAGGGTAGCTGTCCTTGCCGGACAGTCAGCCAGCCAATCACGCCAGAGTGCATTCAGGTCTCCTAGGAGACTAAGCACAGGGAGTTTTGCGCACCTTCCTCAGATCCTGTCCACCCCAGACACTCAGGCGCCAGAGGAGGGGTTCAGTACTGAAGCCCGCCAAAGGCCAATGAACAAAGGGACCAAACCTGGTTTGGTATGCCGAGACAAACACTAGAAGGACCTTTCCTAAAAGAAATGTGAAAAAAGTTGACCAGAGTTTGTTTTTACAAATAGGTTTTGGGTGCCATATTAGAAAACATGGCTGACACGATTTTTAGCTACCGGTGTTCACGGTCGGGAAAAATCATGGTAGTTCGTTCTAAAACCACTGCCACCAGCCATTTCAAGAGGAAAGGGTAACATTTGACTGTTTCATGAGTGTTTGGACATAGGGGATGCTAGGCAACCCCTCCAGCACTCTATAGGAAGATAGTGTGTGCTGGGTCTGTAAATTAAAAGACTGGTAAAGTCAATTTGACTTTACATGCTCTCCGAGACAGTAGTCAGTCCTAGAGAAGGTATTTAAACCTGGGGGAGTCTGAAAGACACCCCTGTGCCACTGCACTGAAGGTGCGGTGTGACACACAAGAAAAAGATGATGCCTATGAGGTTGTTTAAAACTCCATGGGCCTCATTACGACCCAGGCGGAAAACCAAGGTGCTAATAGCACCATGGTCCATGCCGGTAACTTACCGACTCCGCCACAGAGAAAGGGGGAATTGCCACCCCATTACAAGGTTGACAGGGCGGTAATTCCCCCTTCCTCCATGGCCCTTCCCCATTCACATTTTTGCCCAATAGGGCTCAATGGGAATGGCGAAGGTGCTAAGTACGGTACCGCAATTTGCGGTACCGTACTTAGCACCAAGGTCCCTTTGCGGCTCCCTACTTTAACGGCTGGTGTCGACCAGCCGTTAAGGTCGGGTCCCGCAAAGGGACCTCGTAATCAGGCGCTAATGGGTTAACGGCGCCGCAGCCTTTTACGGCGCCGTTAACCCATTAGCGCCAGGGTCGTAATGAGGCCCCATGTCCAAAGAACACAAAAGTAAAACACATTGAAAATGAAAAGTTCAAAGTCCCAAAATATAGCAAAAGAGCTGGAGGGCTCTAAGGTAGAGGGAATTTAGCACTTAGGTGAGAATTCTCCCTAAAAGTGAGATACCTAAATTCGATTTTTTAAACTAACCGGCGCAAAACAATGCAGGATGCGAGCACACCTAAATTTGATTTTTAAACAAACAGGCACAAAACAATGCAGGATGTGTTGTAAGGAACCTGAATGTGAGATACAGGGGTATACCAGGTGTGGCTCAATAGCAGTGGTTGTGTGAGAGATAAGCTGCCTATGGCACAACCAGGCTAACCCCTGCCTGGTGTAATATTAGAGTGACAGCGGAGTGCCAGAGTCAATGTGCTGATACAGAATTCTGTAGTTTGAGACAGAATGGTTTCAATGAAGAACATTTTTGCAGTATCGTGAGACAGATGAAGATTTATTTATGGGTAATCCTTATTCCTCCTTGTTGCTTCTTCTTCACAGTATTTGGGGACAGGTTGAATCAACAGGATTCTGGGAAATGTAGTGAGTTGTAGATTTTGGGAGAAAGTCGTTGAATAATTATAAAAAGGTTTGTCAACAAAAAATCAGGGATTATAGGGTTTGTAGTGTTTCACTGAAGAGAAGGACAGGTTATTGTCAGAAAGGGGAGAGCAGGTGTATCATTGTGGATAAATGTGTTTTCTCCTGCCTTTTCTTAAAGAAAAGTACTAGGGTAGGATGGGACTGTGGTGGCAATATCCCATAAAGTCTGAGGGTTTGTCGGGTAGGGGTCTATCACAAAAAAGGGGATACCGCATCTCGCCGAAGGGCGTTCCTTCCACGGGCCGCAAGGACCCCTTGCCCAGGTGATCCTCCCTCGCTTGTCCACCCCCCAGGGTCAGGATCCAAGTGCAATGGCCCTCCCCTGGCCACCTGAACAAAGGATACCCGGGGTCTACCAGTGAGAACACCATAAGGTTTCTCACAGTGTGCACACCTAAATTCGATTTGCAAGGCAATGTAGGATTGGGGCACACCTAAATTCGATTTTTTGTGTTTAAGCTAACAGGCACAAAACAATGCAGGATGTGAGCACACCTAAATTCGATTTGTAAAACAATGCAGGATGTGACAACACCTAAATTCGATTGGCAAAACAATGCAGGATGTGAACACCAGAACTCGGTTATTTAAGACACAAGTATTGCAGCACAGCAGTACAGAAATGGGAGCAGTGGAAGTGAGAGCTCAGGAAGGTAAGACAATGTAAGAGTTTTTGACCATGAAAGAGGGGAGAAGAGCCAGCAGAGATAGATTAGTGAGAATGCCAGGAGTGGCACAGGTACAGAGTCAGGAGAGATGAGGCAGGCAAACAGAGCCAACAATCAGCACTCAAGTAATAGCAGAAGGGGGGATGCCATAGTCTAAGAGCATGTGGATGAAGTACCCAGCATCATGGCGCATTATTTGCCCATTGTATGTTATGGGGGCCCGCAAAGCCCAGCTTGGCCCGGACATGGCCTTATGTGTGGGCATTTGGGAGGCGGGCGACGTTCGCCTGCCTGCTTACCTGATTGGGCCTAATAGTTGAGGCAAGGGCCAATCAGTGTGGAGCAGGAATGGTTTGTTGGGCACCAGTGCCAACAATTAGCAGGCAGACATATTGGAAGGGAGTCCAACAAAGGGACTCTAGCCATGACGGCATAGATGAAAGAACAAAGTGGTGTAATTTAACAACACCAGACCCCAAGATGTAGCTGTCGTGTTTGGATTAAGGCAACTCGCTATGTTTCTGAACTGGGTAGTGCAGTAAGTGGGATAAGAAACTGCTGCAGGCTCTGGCAAGTGGGGCAGCAAGTTCTGGGCATGGCCTAAAGAGGGGCAGCAGGTGACCTATGAAGGGCCACCTGCCCCTAACAAACAATACATCATGAGGTCTTGCAGACATGTACTTTGAAAACCCAGCATGGTCTTGGTGGTCTTGTTTGCATCCAGTCTGCATACTGTGAATAAAAGCCCCTCTGGCTCAGCTTCCAGATAAACTGCTGCCTGTAAATCCCCCTAATTCTGTTAATAAATGACCTAGGCCTCATGTGCATAACAGTTCTGCGTAAATGCTCATTTGGGGGTTCAGCTCTCCTGATATCTGAGTGTATCTTGATAATCTGTATCAAGTACCCACCTTCAAGGAAGGGCCAATAGCATGCACCTATGCCCTAAGGGGGGGCACTAGCCTTCTCAAACTAAAAGCTGCTGTGTTGTGTCACATTAAATTGTGATTTTGTTGGCCAAAGACAGACCTCAAGATGTTAAATTATCCCTGACATAACCCAGGAAAGCATCAAGAAAACCAGTATCCACAAACTGTGGAACACTTGCGTCCCCTGCACTTGCGTTCCCAGCACAAACAATTTCATGAAATCCACTAAGTCCAATGGATCTATGCTCTATTCGTTTCACCAGTCATTCAATGTGACTGGTGACACCATGAAGACCGACACGATAACATCAACCATTAAGATTGAATCCTCTGGACCCACACCAAGTGAATGATGATAGATGGACCATGACAGGTAGAATAAAATCATGAATAATGTTATGAGTATGCACAAATGCAACCACTAAGCATACTAAAGATGCTGTTCTCTCCATTGTCTTTTACTAGATTATTTTGAATACTGTAAAGGCTGGAGGACATGATATATTGCAAAATTGAGCTCCTGAGGAAGGAACATTGGTCCCGAAAGACATAGAACATAGATCCATTGGACTTATTGGATTTCATGAAAATGTTTGTGATTTATATGCAGATTATTGATCGCGAAGATTCATTTGAAAAGTTGAATTTCCAATAACAACCTCTTTTATAAAATGATGTGTGCAATTGAATTCTTTTTTTCCCAAAAACAAGAGTTGACACCCATAAACATTGATTGTTATACATCCATACAAGGAGTGCAGGGACACGAGTATTCCACAGTTTGTGGACACTGGTTTTCATGATTCTGTTAGTTGATAGCCCAGTGCCAGGGCTGCTAGTTTCTCCCCTGCACCCTGTGACTTGTATTTATATAACTGAGTAGTTCTCTTTAGATACTGCAGTGCACTTGTATACTATATTGTGTATATCCCAGTAAAGCACCCATGAGAAAGGGGAGGAGGACAAATAGCACCACCCTAAACCACCTGGTGCTTTGCATAGAGCCAAAGAGCATTTTGGAAAAATAATAACAAACACAAATGTTTATATATATCCCATGTCAGTGACAGTTATTCTAAGATGCAGCCCTTCTGAGCCCATATTGCTCACTGGCCGTTCTGCTTATTTCATTTATGATATCACCCTACCCGCTAAGTGAGGGCAAAATGCAAGTCATATATACACATTTAAAGGGGCCCAGACTTAGCCAGAATCAAAATGATTTACATGCCCTGAAGATGGCTCTAACTAGCAACCACGTAAGCATGTGTGCACAACTGCATCACGAGTAAAAAGAGCGGAAACACATGTCAACGATTTGAGAAAAAGCCTATCACTTTGGCTTTTTTGTTCCCATGAACTACTTATACACAGACCATGAGCATTTTGAATGTAACCCTGCAAATCAATAATCTGGTGAAGAAATAACAACACATTAGATGATGAATGACTTATAAATCCCAATTGCTTACGTTACACTGTGGGCCTGATCATGACCTCGGCGGTAACCCTTAAATCCGGCGGTAGCGCTATTACCGCTGGATTTAAGGGTCCGCCAAATCAGGGCTTTGGCGGATTTCGCCCCAGCTCTTGGCGGGGGGAAAATCCACTGAAAATTCGCGCTATTACCGCCGCCGGGAAATCCGCCGGCGGTAAGAGCGCACATTTTCCCCATTGAGCCCAAAGGGGAATGGGGCATTTCCGAATGGGTTCAATGGGGAGTGGGGACTTCCAAGTCCGCCCAACTCGTGATCCCGCGCTATTAGCGCCGGGGCTATGGCGGTCGCGCTAATAGCCCCCGCGCTAATAGCGTTAGCGTTACCGCCGAGGTCGTGATCAGGCCCTCTATGTCTTATTGGACTGTGTACTAACACTTCACACTATCCCCAGTCACTTCATTATCACGGAAATGTTTGTTTTTATATATATGCACTTTTTTGATTGAACTTGTATAAAAATATATAGTTTTGAGATGTTATGTGAATACAGCCTAGGCTGATTCCCATGAGTTCTTTTTCTAAAATGAATTGTAATTTTTTCTAAATAAAAGCGATTTAAGATGACCTGACATGGCATCATCTTTTCTCTCTCCAGCTGCCTGTATAAATAGTGACAAGTAGCTTCACATACAAAATGGTGAGCACCCATAGGGACACTACCGAAAAGTAAGGGAGGGCTAATCATCCTCCTACCATATATTTGTATGCTCCTCAGCATCTGACTTACTGCTTGAGCAGGTAGTGATGTTTTATTGACTGTGGCTTTTTGTCTGGTCCACTTGATGGTGGACATGAATCGTTCCACCATCCCATTGGCCTGTGGCCACAGGGCGTGATTTTCTTGTGGTGGAATCCTAGGACTGCGGCGAGTTTCCAGAACTCTTGGCCTTGAAATGGTGGTCTGTTGTCTGTTTTTATGGTGTTTAGTATCCCCCATTCACTGAATAGTTCATCGATCACCCCTGCTACATGGTGGAATGCCGTGGATTGTACGTGCTTTATTACTGGAAACTAGGAGTATTTCTCCATTATCATGAGTAGGTGGCTTCCTTCTTCTAATGGTCCTTAGAAGTCCATGGCTATTCGTTGCCAGAGTCCTTTTGGTAGCAGCACTATTTGCAAAGGGCGTGGGGGTGTATTTGCCGCTTGGGAATATGCCTGTTTGGTTGGCGATAGGGCCCTGCTGGCATATGCAACCATTTTTTGCCCATTTTCACCACCCGGGTCTGTCTGGACTAGTATGGTGCCAAATCCGACGGGGCTGGCGTCCACAGTTAGTTCAGTCTCTCTTTCCAGGTTGAGGCAGGTAAGCAGACTATTGTTGGCAAGTTCCGCTTTAATGGTGTTGAATGCTTCCTGGCAGTGTGCATCCCACGTAAACGGAGAGTCCTTCTTGAGGAGCTGTCGGAGTGGGTTTGTGAGGGTGGCATAGTTTTGTAGGTAACGAGCACAGTAGCCTGCCATGCCTAGGAATGATCGTAGTTTGGCAACCCCTGTGGGGGATGCCAGGCTGAAAATGGTGCCGATTTTTTCGGGGTTGGCCGTGAGGCCCTGGTCCGAGAAGGTATGGCCAAAAAATCACAGGCTTTTACTGTTGATGCACACTTCGGTCCATTCAGGATGAGCCTTACCTTGTGTAGAAAGACAGACGGCCTTAAGCGCTCGGTCATGCTGGTCCTGGGTGGTGCCAAAGACCAGGATGTCATCGCTGTAGTTGAGGGCATTGAGCGCCAGGGATATCAGCCTGCGAATAATCTCTTGAAATATTTCTGCGGCCGAGGATATCCCAAAGTTGAGCCGCTTGTAGCGGAATAGCCCATTGTGCATTGCAAAAGTGGTAATGGGTCTGGAGGCGGGTCAATCACCAGTTGGTGGTACCCTTGGTTAAGGTCCAATTTGGAGAAACTAGTGGCCTGATTTAGTCTCACTAGCATGTCCTCAATGTTAGGGCCTGGGTGCCTCTCTCTTTGAATGGCAGTATTTGGTATGTGCATGTCGACGCAGAAGAGCATGTGGCCATTTTTCTTTGGGATTACCCATGGGGTGGGGCCATTCTCTTCATCAATGATGTTGTTGTCATGTGGGTAGGTGCAGATCTTGCGTAACCTGGGCTTGCATGTGGAATCCTACCCTGCGTGGGTGTTGAGGCACTGGGTTGATCTTTGGATCAATGTGGGGGAATATGACTGTGTCTTTGAGCATGCCTACCCCTTCAAACAGTTTGGGGAACAGGGATTTGAGTTCCTCGATGTTCATTTCCGGATGTGATATTGAGCACAGGGCCTGCACTCCTGGGGGAAGACATTAACAACTTCAGATTGGTCATATTGTATGTCGATGAGGGCCAGTGCCCGAGCTGTCCGGTAGCTGAGAAGACATCGCCCATTCAAAGGTCTTCGGATGAAGTGTATGGTTGTGGGTACTCTTCATCTTTTGTGAAACAGGTCACACTGGAATTGTCCTTTTGAATAGAATGGGTGAGCTGCACCCCACTGAAATATTCGAGCCTGGGATGGGCATAGTGGGTAGATGTCTCTTATGGCATGGTGGAGGAACTCGTTCATAACATTGACCTTTGCCCCAGTGTTCACAATAAATTGGTTGTTGGGGCCACCGATCTGGACGGCAACTTTTGGAGCTGCGCTGTTGTTGGAGGTATCACTGATAAGTCTGACGTATTCTTGGCTGTATCTGTCATAGTTGCAGTATTGGTCAGGCGTCTGTTCTATTTCTCTTTCAGTTGGGGTTTTTCGTATGGGTCCGGACTGTAGTATGGCATCGGGTATGGGCTTGAGCCGGGTCCCTGGGTGTCTCCTTGGTCCAGAGCATAGCATGCTGGCGGGTTGGGTGAATAGTCGTATTCATTCAGATAGAGTGTTGACATGTTGATTTCAAGATCCTCCATGGCTATAATTACACCTCCTTGGGCCTGGAAGGTTGGCGCATTTCTGTCCAGGTTTGTTCGCTGGATGTCACAGTCAAGGTACGTCCTGTGGTTGAATCCTCTCAGCTGCTCAAGTCTCCTGATCGGTCCGGCGAGCGGAGTCAGTCTGTAAGCAGCAGGCGTCAGCGATTTCTCCCTTCACATTGCCTGAAAGTGATTTTCTTGCCACGCCCCATGCACATTTGTCCTATGGCCGGGCATTGTCCTCTGTGAGGGAATTCAAATCCATACCTATAACACTGCTTCTCTCCTTGAGGTTGTTGGTGCGGGTTTTGGCGACCCTGTCTATTTGGCATTCCTTGGTTGCAGACATTGACGTAGGGCCCGATCTGTATATTGCCGCAATGGTGTTGCTTTTCTTAGGGTTCTCCATGGCTGCTGCTTGCATATCTACTCGCTCGTATACTCTGGCTAGGTCGATAGTGAAAGGTGCTTTTTAGTAGGGGTTTCCTGAAGAGCGAGGAAGTGCACCCTTCAATTATCCTGAGTCTGAATGCTTTATCATCATTGAAGTTGGCGAAGTCACAGTGGGTGATTTTCCTCTGGAGCCTTGTGACGAACTCCCCTCTCTTGAGGTAGTTGTACACATTGATTGAACAAGTATCTCTCATAGTCTCTGTTGAGTAGTATGACCAACTTCCTGTTGATGGCAGACACTAGAAGCACATATGTGGCTTTCTCCTGCGCAGGGATTGTTTTTAGAATTCCCTTGATCTCTTAACCAGCCAGGTTGGCGAAAATATCTATTTTATCAGGTGAGTTCTGGTCTCCAATGGCTCACAGGAAGTCTTCAAATTCCTCCATCCATTCTTCCCATCTCTGTCCCTGGTCATGATGTGGCTGTAGCGTGAATGGATTGGGTCGCCATAGAAATGCTGCCCTGGATGTGACCTTTGCCCCGATGTTGGCCTAGGCTCCTGCCCCTGCACTCGCATCTGCAGCTGCCTGTGCATCATCAGCCATGTTGCTTAGTTATGGAGTGTGCTTGCTTGTTCTATGAGGCTGGCATGCCCTTGCAATATCCCTGCTCTCTTGTGTCTTGGTTTTTCTTGGCATTCTTTTCCTCCTGCGCTGTGTAGCTTGCCGTGTGCCTTAGTCTACTGTCTTCTTTTAGTGCTACGATTGTCTCTTCACCACCCTCCTTGCAGTGTGCTTGTAATTTGGTGCATGTCCTTTTATCCTTCTTTGTTTGGCCTTTTTAAAGTAAAACATATATATTCTTCCTCCACTATGCCCTCCTCGTGGTGGAAATCTGCCTCCCTGGTGGTCTAGTGTGGCTGACGTCCTCTTTGTGAGCATTCCATGCCCTGGTGGCCTAGTGTAGTGGCCATATGCTGCACACCGTCTTTTCCTGTGTATGTGTGCTCCTGCTTCCACCTCCGCTATAATATGCGGGTCGCCTGGCACAGCTTACTGCGGTCTTCCTGCTGGGTCCGCCTCACCAACTCTCTCTTACTTTTGGTCTCTTTCGCCAGCTCCACCTTCCCGCTTGGTCCTCCTCACCAGCAGGCTCTGCCTTCCGCTCGCTCGACTGCACTGTCGGGTGGTGTCAGACTCCAGCAACGTTCCTGGAATGGGTCCAGCCGGCGTCTCTTTTGGGCAACATTGTCAGGCCACATGGATACGTTGCGCTTCGTCGCCAGTTGTTATATGTTGGACATGCCCATAATAAGAGCCACAGAGCCACATGTTGTTAGCATACTCTTTATTTTCTCTCCTTCTACAAACTGCCTTTTCCCTTCTCTGTCCCCTCCCCTTCCTCCTTCCTCCCTGGGTCCAATGTCCTCGCCACAACAGTTTCCTCACCCATGTGCGTCCCCTACCCTCGCTGCCCCTCCCCCCTCTCCACCTCTCCTCTTCTGTTCATGTTATGACACATGCACAATCCGAATGGTTGCAGGGCCTATTAAGATTGCTTTTGTTTGTTTTTTGTCTTGATCATCACCCATATGCGCCCCCTACTCCCACTGCCCCCCTTCTCCAACGCTCCCCTTCTTTCTTCTTATATCACTTGCACGTTCTGAACGTCTCAAGGCCTAGTAAGAATGTTGTTTTGATTTCCTCCTGTTCCCCCTCCTTGCTTTGATGCGCCTTGAAACACTATTTTGCTGTATAGGCGCATTACAAATAACCAATAAAAAAAAAGAAAAAGGCTGTATTCGTAACCCAACATGTTTCATTTCTTTAGTTCTATTTCATTATTTTTAGGAACTTCTTCAGGGGATTTCTCTTTTGCTGTTCTTTCCACTTCACTCCCACTTGGGTTCGGTGATACGTGTGCCTACATTTGAAGTCAGTTCAAGTTCAATACTCAATTCGTGTCCTTCTATTTTGTAAAATATATCAATGAATTCTGTGAAAGTAATTGTTGCCTACTAAATTACTGTTTAATAGGTATTCTGGACAAGTGCAATTTCGCTGGTATCTCTTCTTATATTAGCCTTAGTAGATGACTAGGCTTTTAATTGCACTGTTTTCAGTCATATTGGTGTTCAGTCTCCTTGCCGCTTCCATTAATGATGGATCTGTCGTAGTCTCTGTGCAGTTGATAACTTGTGTTTAACTGCACATGTTTCTTAGGTGGACTTGGAGTCCATTTTAGAGTGTCTTGAGTAGCGTTCATTTTGAAAATACGGCGTACAGGAGCTTGTGTCACCATTCTGCTTGTAGCTGTCTGTATCACCACTGTGTTGACTCCACAGGTTCCAAATTTTTTCCAGTCGCTAGTCGAGAGACTGAGGGAGCCGCAACTCAATTCCAGATTTTGGAGACTGACTAGCTCAGCCCGGACCACTTAAAGGCCTGGAATTAGGTGACAATCTGTGGGGTGAGCCATCTGAGTAACAGCCCGCCTTTCTACACTTCTGTCCTTAAGAACGGCTGCATGGGGATGGAACCATCATGTGGTGGCATGTCACCCATGCTGATGTATCAGTACATCACACACACACAGAGCACAAGGCTGCCAGACGTGCAGAGCACACCAAGTGCCCAAGACACTGAGAGCAGAGAAAAAAGAAGTTCCAGTCTTCACTCTCCTTTGTGACTGCCAACCTTTTTGCCACGTTCACTCTCTGAAAGCGTTTTTAGTAAACTGCCCAATAAATCGTCATTGCAAGTCAACACCTTGGTGTACTAAATCATTTAAGCAACACTGCACATTAACCATAGGGATGCCCCACGCTGTAGACTGGTCTATTTGATAGAAATAAATGGACCTTTTCATAATTTAACGAATTTATTTTGTCGTTTTTTTTAAATGCGGGGGGAACACCCCCGCCCTCACACTTTCCCCCACCTTAACCTATTCCCTTACCCCACCCCACTGCACATCTATATTTAATTTAAATTGACCAAAATGTGTAAAGAATTCGAACCAAAAAATTCGGTCAATTCTGAAAAGGTCAATTTGGGCCGTGATAAAGTAGTTAATACTGTAGATTTTTAACCCGACAAGCAAGCACACTGCCTCAAGACCTCTGAGGAAGGGTTACTCCAACATGATTCTCACGAACAAGGCTCGAAAAGTCCACGCGGGGGGCTCAGTTTCCCTACATTGGCAGCCACCCATTGGAATGCACTCCTCACCCACCTGAGAATTATCGAGTCCCACCAAGCATTCCGCGAAGCAATCAAACCAAGCTTTTTGTCTGAAAGTATACTGTTAATGATCACTATGTAAAAATGACCCCATTGTATTAATTATATGTATGTAACTCTGATCACACCGGTATTTCATGTAGTTTGTACCTGTAACCAAGAGACCTTTGGGTCGCCCGTCAACATATGAATCAACACTTCTTACAAAATTCTTGTAACAGCGCCTTGATGCCTCCGGGCTGCAAGTGCGCTATACAAATGCAAATAAATAAATAATGTACATCATGTGGAGGTAGCAAGGCAAAGCAGCTGATACCCCTGATGCCCCTGGCATTCCTCTTGCCCCCCCCCATCCCCAGCCACTGCCATTGCGACCCATGATTTATTGGCATTCACACTTAGACACCTATAAAGTGATAAATCACTCACTAAAAATGCACTGTTAACCTGAAAAAATAACGTAGTTGTTGACATGTTTAATGTATACAATCTCGTTTATCTTTTTAAAATTAGAACTACTTGTTCAGTGGAAGCTAGCACCACGCGAGATTCCTGCAGGCCTATGAGGTGAACTCCTTGGCATAAGAAAACTGAACATTTTCCATATTTTTTAAGATGCCATTGCTAGTGCTATTATGGAAAATGTTCAGTTTTCTTAGGCCAAGCTGTACACCTCGTAGGCCTGTAGCAAGCTTTATTTGTCTATGCAATTTAAACGCATGTGTTTCTTATTTATTTATTTATTGATTAGATATACTTATAGCCAAAAGGCTTTGTATAACACAAAAACAATACAACATATACAAATCATCAATACAGAGGCTAAAATAACAATTCTAAAATATGGTATCCAATACAGACATATAAAAATCATCATTCAATACATTTTAAAATTGCCACAATCTTTACATAAAAGATGACAAAATAATATATTAGGTTGATATCATTACCACACATAAAAGACATCCATAGTTCAGTTGTGTCCGTCATATCAATTGCATTATTAAAAGATTTAAAAGATTTAGTTCTAATCGCTGTCAGGCTTTCACAGTTCATTATTAAGTGGTAAAGTGACTCGTAAACATCATTACCACATAAGCGACATTTTCTCATTTCCTTTGGGATACCCAGTATATCACCTTTAGTTGCCAGTGCATTTGTCATATTAAATTTCATTAGAAGATATGTGCGAAAACTGCTGGTGCTTGGATGTGCCACAATATATTTTGGAGGCGTGATTCTGGTTAGATACTCTTCAGGATAAGGACCACTGTTTGATTTTGAGGCAACATTGGTTATATTTTGCTCATTCCAGAGCTCAAACACTTTCTTTTTAATATCTCTTTTTTGAGCAGCATTCGTTGACATTCCTGGAGTACTCCCGGGCAACCACTTTCTATAAGTTTGTTGTATAATACCAAGAGTACCAACAAGCATATTACCTTCTAGACGAAGGTACGCTTGCATATACGGCACAATAATCGTGTCATTGGCTAGAGTGACCACCTTTTCATTAGACAATACGCATTGGCATGTATAGGCACACCAGATACCTTTAATTGCAAACTCCAAATACAGGTATTCAACGCTAAGATTATGTGGTAGCCGTAGTAGTTTCCTCAATAATTTAGCCTCAAATACTACCATGCGATTGACAAAGGAGTGACCCCATATCTCAACAGCATATAAAATCATTGACCATATTTTGGCCAAATAGATGTTAATAACCAATGTAGCAGAGTAGCCACTATTACGACCAATAAAGGTACTCAAAGCATTTGTGGACACAATACACCGATTCTTAAGTGCTGACCATTGGGATTCCCAAGTGAGCTTCTCGCCAACAATAATACCAAGATATTTGTATGACATTACTTGTTCCAATTTTTTTGAGTCTAGATTCCACAAATATCTCTTAGGTCTTTGTTTTTTGGAAAAGACCATCATTTTACTTTTATCGATATTGATAGTTAGGCCATTGGCGGCAGAGTAAGACACCAAGGAATCAAGCATATGCTGGAGACCTGCTGGGGTATAGTCTAGTATCACCAGGTCATCCGCATAGGCAAGCCAACCAACAATCACACCATTTACTTTCACAGGATTAGCATTAGTTAGATTGAAAGCATTCATCATGTCTGACAGGTAAAGATTGAAGAGGATTGCCGCTATCATGCAACCTTGTTTCACCCCACAACAGGTTG
This sequence comes from Ambystoma mexicanum, assembly GCF_040938575.1. NCBI lineage: Eukaryota > Metazoa > Chordata > Amphibia > Caudata > Ambystomatidae > Ambystoma > Ambystoma mexicanum. The sequence continues at coordinate 1,306,857,084 of NC_090932.1, forward strand.
CCATGTTTTTCGATAATCTGCCAGCAGCATTGACTCTGATTCTTACTGAGCTAACGGTATGAAGCAGCATCAACATCCTCAAAAGACCTTGTGGAATTCCCAAGAGTTAAGTTTTTGCCAAAATTTGTTGCGTAAGATGGTATCAAAAGCGGCGGAGAAATCAATTTAGGCACAATATACGTCTAGATGCCGTTTGGCCCAAGTGTGCTCAATAGCAGATGTAAGTAGCAAAAGATTATGCGTAGTACTAGATTTATCGCGAAAACCTATTTGATTTAATGGTAATATGTTGGAGGCGGCGATCCATACAGTCAGTTCTTGTAGCAAAACTTTAGTAAAAAGTTTGGAAGATACATCAAGCATGGCTAGCATTCTAAAGTTAGCAGGATTGTCCCAAGATCCTTTTTTATGTACCATCAGAATATGGCTTGTTTGAATAACAATAGCAATGCTGCACCCCATAGAGCAGGTTTTTTTTTAATTACTAAATTACAAACACCATCAGGTCCAGCTGCTCGAGAATTTTTCAGTTTGTCAATAATCTTAATAATATCGGATACAGATATATTACAGTCCCATAAGGCTTCCGGGAGGTTGTTATTAGATAGTTCAGTTTTACCAAGTGTTTCTGCGATGTATAAGGCCCATGTATCCTCAGAAATACAGTTTATTGACAAATCACGTTTTTTATGTTTTCTAAGGAGATGCCAAATGCCTTGGTTGTTATTAGACATAGCCATTGTTGCGATTTGTTTCCATAATTGTACTTCATTTTCCCTTTTGTGTAGCTTAACCCACTTTTTGTAATCCATTTTGAGTGTTTTAATGTGACATGCAACATCCTGGACAGATAGTGTTGGATCGGTTTTCTTCACTACCATTCTTATTGCATTACGAAGATGCTTCTTTGCTTCTCTAATTACATTATCATTGCCCATCCTACGAGGTAGCATAATATTAGTCCGTTCACCAGCAGTGTTTCTTATGTGTTTGCAGTTTGTTTCAGTGTCCCCTTTTTGCGTCTTACGAGTGGCAGTTTTATTTTTTTGTACTTAAAAAGCCCTCTTGTCTACAGTATATAAAAGTAGAATAAGTCATTTGAACCAAGTCACACATGCCACAGCGCCACCCAGTAACCATCCCTGGAAGTTCACCTCCATTTCAGAGACATATGAGGAAGGCATTGTGGGTAAACACATTAGCCCAAATGCAAGCCTTTCATCCAGAAAAGTGTCTTTGTCTTGAAGGACATTAGTTTATAAATAGCTTAATAAACCCAAGACAGACATTTCTTACGGCTGCAGACAACACTATTACCTGAGTGGCGCTGTGGCTTGCATGACTTGGTTCACATGACTTATTCTACTTTCACATTTCCGGTGAAAGGGTTTTTTCAAGCCTTTTTAAACCCACCATAACTTTGCTGGTGTCTGCTATACAGTATGTAGAAAGGTATGAGGGTCGCACTGGGACTTGAGGCGTGTTGCTTGTAAACGTGTTTATTTTGCAGCCTTTAATAGGTTTCATTTCCAAAAGCCAACTCAGTATCACATCCTTACTATGTTGATAAATTGTGTACTATTATTTGGATAGCATTTATGTCTGTTAATTGCAGTGCTAAACATGAAATGATTAAGTTAGCAAGCATTGGACAGAAAGAGAATATATCATGCTTCTTTTACCCAGCACGTTTTGATCACAATTCTTTTTTTTTTCAGTTTCATTTAGAATGTAGCTTGGTGTTTTGCAAATGTCCTTTATTAAACACAAGCAACTGATTCTGCGCATGAAAGGAAACAATCCATAACTATTAATATGTTAATGTAAAGCTAAGACAGTAGAAGATGTTGTGTTCTTAGTAAATTAGAGATTCTGAAACAAGAACAGATGTTCTCAAATGACTGCTTTCTACTTAACCAAATTGTGTGATCCTGGGTAAAAGCACTTTCCCTTTCTAGCATCCTTTTTTGCTTAACTGCTCAAACTGAGATCATGTAAAAAAGGATTCCGTTCGGTTTTCCAACCAAAACGTGTAATCATCATTTACTCTTAAATGTGCCTTTGTCACATTCAATCTCTACCCCTGTTCCCCGGCCCACCTCCAGACCGTATCCATTCTGGACTTCTTTGACATTCTTGACTCCAGGGACATTTGTCTTAACTCTTCCAGTGCTGGGGCGCATGGAGGGACCAGTGATATAGGGCTGTACCTGGGTGAATGTGCCTACAATTGACATGTGATGGGAACGCCCGGACATGTGGGGTTGTATCGGGCAGTACTTGGACGATCGAGGCTGCAGTTGGCTTGTGCTTACACCATTGGGGCTTCTGAGGCTTCAACTTGCATATGATTACTAAAGACAAGATATGAGGATTTGCCTGACATAAAGCGACACTATGTGGTTACATGAGCCAGTAATGATCATACACTGAAGTATTGCCATATTATGAATATGCCTGGTACAAGAAGTTTGAACTGGTCTGAGATGGCAGTAACTGGCCATATGGGGCTGTACTGGCATAAGAAAGAACTGCTACTGGCAGTTCGGCTGGGTGTGCCCTGACTTACGGCCCTTGTCTGTCATGAGAAACACCTCGATGGAGGCATCTTCCTTCACAACCAGCAGCTAAGTGTCCCCCGGTGAGAGATTATACTCGGACAGCCGCGTTGTATCCTGCAGCTCCACATACCCATTTTTTTGTGACCCCAGTTTCTGCTGGTGGGCGGGCACCCCAGTCTTTCTGGCCCCCTCTGCTTTTAGAGTAGAGACGGCCATGGAAGGATTGGCATTGTTTAACACCCATAACATATTGAGGCAGCAGCATAGTTAATATATGATTGGAAATTTAAATAGCTGTCAATAGTAGTTGCTGTTACATTACTCTTACAATTATGGGTCAAAGGCCATGTGATGACACTTCCTGAAACGTCATCGTGCATGTGATGTCACTTCTGCTACCACAGGCACTTCGGGGAATTAAAGACCCTGCCCATAAGCGCCTGTGCTGATTTGAAAGATGATCCAGATGCAATTCCATTTAAAAAGGCAATAAAGGTGACAGTGTTTTCCCCCACCTTATGATTATCTTACGTCTGCTGGGGTAGGAGAGGTGTGTATGGGGTATGATAGGTGTTGACAGCCTGGACGACGGGGACCAGGGTGGGAGAAGCGCTGGTAGCGCGGACAATTCAGAGTAAGTCTGCAGGAGCCTTAGGGGTTCACATTAACAGCTAGAGGAAGAGAGAGGGCAGCGGCCATATTGAGTGATTTAATGTACGTCCCCAGAGTGGCAGAATGATGAAGTAACTGCAGAGCACGCATGCACCCATACCTTGAGGAGGTAGCGAGGGTACGTGGCCTTGTTCTGTTAAATACAGCTGCATTCCCAATACCTGATTAGCCAGCCACTGCTGCCCTAGCGCCGATGTATATTAAACCTTTCCAGATAAATGCGAGCTACGTGGAACCTAGCGCAAACAATTTTGAGGGGAACGTGTCAAAAGAGTTTGTCTCTCCTTCACTCGCTGTGAGGCAAATAGCTGCACAAGCACTGAGTCTTATGAAATGTGGCTCTCGTAAAAATGGGCGCCATTGACTAGACACTCCTTCTCATCACAGACATTTACTCTTGTCACGCATAGGTGGTCATGGGGGACCTAGTCTGCTTTTTGTGTTTAATAAGATGAGTAAGTAGAGCTGGTAATGAGAAAAGGAAACCGATGGGTGGAGAGAAACAAGAATAGATTTATTTCGCCCTTTTGAGTAACATATAACATTCATGAAACTTATAAATAGAGATGGACAGATTAGATGATGTATACAGAATCAATCAGTTTTCTACACACAGTTAGCATCTTTAAGCCAAAGCGTTCCTCCTCACATTCCATTAAAGTCAATAAAGGAAATCACAGGTTTCCCCCAACCTTTTTCTTTTCAATCTTATTTGTTCCCAGTTTTTTCACTGCATTGACTGCCAACACAATTCTCTAGACGCTTTGCTTGTGACCGATCTTATTCAATGTATTGGTTATTTCTTTTCCATCTTCATGTGTCTTGTTTTGCCTTATTTCTTTAAAGCAATTGAATATGTTCCACATTTCTTTTTGCAAACATAGTTTTACTTACACAAGCCATACTGGTGTTTCTTACTTTCTAGAACATCAGGGCTAAACCAACCATTGCAAGTGCACATGAATCCTAACCTGAAAGCTAATTTCTGAGTGTACAAAGTTCCTACATCACCTCGTGATGTGAATACCACTAAACACCCATTGAAAACACTTGATTTTCAACCAGGTCAGGAAATCACAGCTCATCCTATGCTGTATTTCTCATTCAATCCTCTTCCAGGAACTTTCATCTCCCTGTTCTAACGCTCTATTCGCTAACAGTTGTGAACTCCCTTGTTGCGTCTCAGAGGCTCAACACCTTCTCCCTTATCAAAGGAAAAACCTAACTGCCCCCCAGCCCTACGTCTTTTGGGACCATATTAATACTGGGGAAAGTAAAAACGATAGGTCATACAATTGAAACCATGGAGCCAGAACAGGCCTCTGAAGTGGTGAAGTGCTGGCAGTACATTTTGCAGAGATGTGGACTTGCATGTCTGGCCGCGCTGCCAAATGCTAGAGTCCACAGGGCACAAATGAATTCCCGCAGAGGAGACCACAACAGGAATAAGATAAGGTGTTGAGTCCCAAGGTGGCCAACCTTGTTGCAATGGGGACATGTGGAGGACCCAGTCCTTCATTCAGCGGCTCCACGTGCCAGAGCTTCTCTCCGTCAGCCTCCACGCAGACGCAGGTTCATGTAGATGGTCCCCCCAGGGGCAATGTTGTACTCTCCAAGCTTCTGGCGATCTTCCAGCTGCTTTGAGTCGTAGCTGAGCCAGAACTGAGATACCTGGACTTTTTCCTTCTCATAAATCCTCCCTTTGAACTCACTCACAAGCTCCGATGGTTTGATAGTGTACGGGGACTTACGGCCCTTGTCTGTCATGAGAAACACCTCGAAGGAGGCATCTTCCTTCACAACCAGCAGCAAAGTGTCCCCCGGTGAGAGATTATACTCGGACAGCCGCGCTGTATCCTGCAGCTCCACATACCCATTTTTCTGTGACCCCAGTTTCTGCTGGTGGGCGGGCACCCCAGTCTTTCTGGCCACCTCTGCTTTTAGAGTAGAGACGGCCATGGAGGGATTGGCATCCAGGGTGTAGACAGCCCCTGTCAGGAACTTCACATTCAACTGCATCACCTGGGGAAGTAAAGAGGGAAAGGGTGTCAACAAGGCACACAAACTACCGGTCATCTGTTACAAGAATTACTCACACCTTCTATCCTCAGGAGCCCAAAGACTCATGTTGAGATCTACCTCCAAGAGGGCTGCAACAGTGGCATGTGTGTGCCCTGCAGGCAAGCAGAACATCTGCACACACAGCCTTATCCACACCTGCCTATGGAGTGTCTTATGAGATGCCTCTCCATCCCTAACCAGCAACCACACCCCTCCCCACTCCTCCGGTAGTTTATATAGGACAGGGGCCAGTCATTTTTGGCTCTCTAGATATTTTGGACTACAATTCTCATCATCCCTAACCAGCATAGCTAATTGCCAAATATCGTGGGAACTGTAGTCCGAAACATCTGGACAGCCAAAGGTTTCAGACCCTTGCTTTAGGAGATCATCTACATCTACTCACCTAACTATACAGTTGTTATAATGAGTCAATTGACTCCTAATCTGGGCATGCTTCCTTCATATCAGTCGATCCACATCGATCCACAGAGCAAGCACCCTAATCCCTGTGGCCTGCCACCTTTTTAGGCATCCCTTGGCCTTACATATCTGCTTACCAGCATTTTGTGTTTGTTTATTTATATATTGGGCCTCATTACAACGCAGGCGTTAAGGGTTTAACGGCGCCGTCGGCGCCGTTAACCCTTAATGCCTGATTACCATTTTAACGCCTGCTTTTAGCAGGCGTTAAAATGCAAGGCGCTAACCCGTCTTGGTGCTAATTACGGCACCGTAATTTACGGTTTATGGTAAAGTAGGGAACTTACCGCCTGGGTTGTAATGAGGCCCATTGTTTTCAAGCATGTTGATGGTTAGGACCACCCTTTCCCTGTCTTTCTTCACTTGTCAATGAGCCAACTCACTCCCTGCGCTCAGCCGTTAAAGTTCTTCCTGTTTCCCCTCCCCCACCCTGTTCTCCATCTCTCCACTGCTCATTCTCCTTATTTGCTTCCTTTTGAGAGACCCTCTATCTAAAGAACTCTGCTCCCTTCCTAGAGGGCACTTATTTCCTTCTCATCTAAGGACACACTCCCTTCCATTGCCCAATTATTGCCTCTTCCCTACGTCAACCTGAAATGTATTCCTTTCTGCGTACTGCTGTTTCCTGATTCTATATTACCACGTTTACATTAAGTACTTTGGCGCATAGTGCTGCATTACCACGATGAATAAATACTTTCATTCAACAATCAGGAATTGGCCTCAAATGTAAGGGCTCTTTAAACAACACATAAAGACTTAGAAGCTAATTCACAAACCTTTCCGCGGGCATATGTGTGACATTCAGAAAACGAAGTAGCATACACTGCTTAAATTACACCTGATTTCCTGAATCCGAAGCCCCAGTGCATAAGTGTAACTAACACATGGAAATCATTGCCTTTCTGAATCACCCCTTAAAGTGTAATCTCTGTGCAAGAGGGAGCCAATGACGAGTCTTAGTGGGAGACATGGGATCCCTTCTTCCTACACTCCCTGGAGATGGGTCACCACATTTTGGACTTGTTGGGCGCTTTTAAGAGTACAGAGTGATGACCCTGGTATAGGCGAGGATATGCATCCTCCCGCTCTGCAGTTGTTTTGGACTATGACTCCAATGATCCCTCATCGTTGCCAGTGCTAGCTAGGGCTGACGGGAGTCGTAGTCTCAAACATCTACAAAGCTAAAGGTTGCAGATCCCCGGTATTCGTTATCAACTTGATCTACCCTAAAATAAAAAATTGCTTCGACCGCACCTACCTGGCATGAGAGGCAGGGATCGGGAAAATACTCTGTAGGGTTCAGCAGTGATAAAAACTTGAATTTACTTTTGAATATGATTAATTTGGCTGGACTAAAAGAGGGAGAATCATCAAATATAAAACCAAGGTCTCAAATAGAAGTGGCGTGGGGCGTACACTCATTGTCAAAGGATGGGCTGGATCCATGTTGGGTTTTGAGGATACCCCTCATTCATATTCATGAGAAAAATTTGCATACAATGACCCTAAATGTATGCACATTTTATCCTAATGAACATTAATGAGGGATATCCTGAAAACCCACCAGGATTCCACAAGAGGAGAAAATGCCATTTATATCGTCTGTCAAACCCGGCCACTCAGCAGTAAAGTTATCGAGGCAGGGCTCGTGCCCACCGCCTTCCTCAATGGTAACCCGGACGGTGAGTGGAGCAGAGTAATGCTATGGCCTCACTGTCACTAACATAACTCATTATGAAAGAAGCTGCCTCAGATTGGCAGATCTGCTTCTTCTCTTCATTTTGTGTTTTTCCGTGAGTATCCTTTCCTTTAAAGGCCAAAGGCTAGCCTTCAAGGGTAAGTGGACAAGGCTTGGGAGGCAGTGGTATATTTAAGGTATAGGCCCTATGGGCAAGATTGACTGAGGGCACTGGGTAGGCGGGGCTTAGGATGGGAGGAGTTAATGGATGTCACAAGGGGGACATTGAACTTTAGGGATAAATGTTCCATGTATTTTAAGTTCCCTCTGTACACCTATATTGTCTAATCACCCAACAAGTATAGCTTATGAAACCCTTGTAGAATTCTAAGGAAAAAAAGTGCCAGAGTAATGGTCACTGCCATTTACCTGTTAACCTCACTAATCACATCCCATTGCAAATGGTTTGCTGCTCATACTATTAAGGTAAGACCTCAGTGGGAGGCCCTGTGCAGCCCAGGCTCTTTGCCTTTAATGTGAGAGAGTCAAACATTGGTAGCCATTAGACTGGGGTGTAGGGTCAGGTGTGAAGGGCTGGAGGAGAAGTGTTAAGAGTGAAGAGTTGAGGTTTAGGGATGAAGTGTTAGGAGTCAAATGTTGTGGGTGAAAGAATATAGTAGGGGGTTAAGGGCGAAAGCTTAGGGGCAATATATTGGGGTGAAGGATTAGAGGTTAAGGGTCTGGGTGAAGGGTTACAGGTTGGGATGAAGGGTCAGGGGTCAGATGCCAGGGGCAATGTTGAGGGGGGAGGGTTCTGGTGACTTGGCTAGGAGCCAAGTGGTTAGGGGTGAAGGGATAAGAATGAGGGGTTATTATGGAAAAATAATTGGTAGTGAAGGTTTTGGGGTGAACTGTTAGGGTTTGAAAGCTATTAGTGAATGTCTAGGGGTAAAAGGCAAGGTGTGAAGGGAAAGGTGTATAGGGTAACAGGTGATTGGTTAGGAGTGAACGGAGAAGGGTTAGAGATAAGAGGTAGGGGTAACGGGTGAAGGATGTGGAGCCGTCAATATGGGGTAAATGGCGAAGGGTTAGGGGCAAGAGACTAGGAGTGAGGGTTTAAAGATGGCAGGTTGTAAGGCTGGAGAAAATGTTAGCATTGAAGGGTTAGAGATAAAGGGTTGGGATAGAAAACTTGGGTTGGCCTGCTGGTGAACATTTAGGGGTGAAGTTCTTGGTGAGCGGGAAGGTGGTTAGTGGTGATGGTAGCATTGAAGTGCTAGAAGAAAGGGATGAAAAGATGGAGTAAAAAGTGAAAGGTAGCAGTAAAAAGATAAGCAGACCATTCACTTGTAACGATTGTGCTCTCACAACAAATACGTTTCTAAATGTGTAATTTTGAAATGTGCTGTGAACATTTTGAAATGCAGCTAAACGGGCACAAAATATAGCATTTTACCCATCTGGCCCTTATAATGAGTCACCATCAGACGAGAGATAATGGAGACGCCTAAGCCAGCGCTGACTGAATACAATGGACTGGGGACCACTTACATGGGCCATCTTGGACCCTTTGTTCATAATATGGACTCCATTAAGAGCCAGTCTTCTGATATTATTGCCTCGAATCTGAAAGGACTGCCGTGCACCTTGCACTCTATAGAATATGGCTGATTGTGCCTAAAAGCTGTCATAGTTAAAGAAACAATTAATTGAGTTTAGTGAATTCTGAATGTTTTGTATTAATTGTTTATTTTATTATATTGTCATTGCATTGTTACTGTATGGTATTTTGTATGTTTTAACTTATTTATTGTCATCTGACTTTTAATATGTGTAAAGTTATTTGAACTATGTCACATTCAATAAATAAATAAATAAATAAATAGTCTAATAAACGAGTCCGTGCCAGTTGCTGACCTGCAGCGTCCACAGCACCAGTGGCCGGAACCTCACTAATCCGAAGGAACTCCCTTTCTGATTCCCAGTAATGACTTTAGAAATGGAATTCTATGACAAGACTGGAGGCGAGCATTATGCTTCATCTTCTTTTATTTCTACCCTTCAGCAGTTCAACAAACATATATAACAAATCATGAAAAATGTCTTAAACTAGCAACTTTTCTCTTGTCCAAAACTACACAATCCATGAACCTCTGTAGTCCATGCTCCCTCCACCAGTCACAATCCACTTCCTGTGCCTGGGCTCCTCCTCTTCTTTTACTGCTCTTCAAGCAGATAAGTACTATTTCTTTCCTCTCCTAATGCCTATAGAGAAATTGGCTGACTGAAGAGGGGAAGGGTAGATTAATGATAGAACATATGTTCAGAGAGTGTGTCTGGCAGGGGGGACGTGAGAGAATTTGTTTGGCGGAAGTTTCACCGCAAATGTCACAATACGCGCGCGCGTGCTAAGCGTAGTAATTTTCCCCTACTACAGGCGCACTCGCCGCGTGGGTCTCGGCGGAGCCCCAGGGAAATTCCCTTGACCGATAGGGACAGCCGTGAGGCTGACGGCCCCGTGCCGTATACCCGGCACATCAGGGGTTCAGTCGGCCTCACGAGCGACCGGAGACAAGTCACGCATAGCCTCCCTCTGGAGGCCGGAGCTTGCGCGCGAAGCGCGGGGCGGATCGCCTCATTGACATAGCCCCCACCCGCGGGTGGGCGGAGCTAGCGCGCGAAGCGCGGAGCGTCCCGCTCCAACAACATAGCCCCCACCCGCGGGTGGGCGGAGCCTACACGCGCGAAGTCGCGTAGCGTCATAACGAAGCGGCGAGGACTAATTACCTTCGCCAGCGTTCGTAGACGCAGAGTTTCTCGACCCCAACTAGTTAGGAAGCGAATTTAACGATTGTACGATCGCGCGCAGCACGATCAGCTGATACACTAACCTCAGCACTGCTCCTAGTCCTTCAGCCGCGGGAGCTGGGAGACTCGGGTCTGGGAGCCCTACACTGCCGTGAAGCAGTAGATAATTGATTGGAGGCCGGAAGGCTAAAAAAGGACAGAGGTGCAGCCACATACAAAAAAAAAAAAAAAAATTAACATCATAAGAGAGTGGTGGGCGTGCTAAGACACCTGTTCCAGGTATTTTAGGCACACAGCACAGAGGAATATGTCAGACTTTGAGTGGAGTGAGGAGGAGCAATCCCAGGACCTCGCTGCCAGCTTCAAGCAAGTGCTGGGTAGCTCTCTTATGGATGCAGTGGCAGAAGGGGTGAGACCCCTACAAGAAAGGCTGGAGACCTTAGAAGCGATACTCTCGCAGCCAAAGACCAGCACCAAAGTGGATAAGCGCACGCCCACAGAACCCTTGAAGGAGGGGCATAAGGGGAGTAAGTTAGCCCTAAAGAGGAAATCCTCTGACAACCCCCGGGGCTCATATGAGGAGGCGATAGAAAAGGCCTCGGAGGTGCCTGACGCTTTTGCTAAGCTCAAGGAAGCGTACCTACAAAAGCAGGCAGTGCCGAACCTCACGACCCCCGCTCCAGGGGAGGACAATATTGGAGAAGACCTGGGCTCGGAGGAAGAGCTAGTAGATGAGCAAGGCTCTTTAGGGGATGAAGAAGCCGAGGAAGAGGACTGGACTAGACCCAGTGGGGGCAAGAAAGCGAGGAAGGAGAAACACCTCGTAGAGAACGAGGAGGATATGTTCGACCCAGACAGCATACGTAATCCAAGGTCCACCGAGTGGCAACTATCCCCCCGAGTGACTCAGTATATGGCGGCAAGATTGCGCAAGCCACTAGACAAGTAGGTGAGACAGCGCCTGCGGGCAGAGTGCCCGCGCCCGGATTTGCCAGGAAAGGTAGCGGAAGCACCGGAGCTCGACCCAAAAATGCTGACCTTTGTAGCCAAGACGAGCAAGGACCCCCGGAAGGGGATTGATAGATCCTGGAAATCCTGTCAGGAGAAGTTATTAGACTTAGCAGGCCCGCTCGAAAAAATTATGGACCTCGCAGAGAGGGCGAAGGACACGGGTGAAGAAGTTGATCCGGAAGCCCTTGCAGGGTGGGCCCAGAGAGCCGTCTGCCTCCTGTTCGGAGAGACCTTTGGGAAGGAGATGGGCCGGTTCGTAGGAACATTCGCGTCGCTAGAGAAGGCCCAAGCATCTATTCGCAAGATATTTCCCAGCAGAGTTTTTGGAGGGACCGGCCGCTACAGAGGTCGCGCTGCCGGTCGCTACCAAGGAGGGAGAAGACCTCAGAACACCAGGGCACAATACTGGGAGAGCAAGAGCCAAGACACCTTCTTCCCGTCCAGGGGGAGATTCCCAAGAGGCCGAAGGCCCAGAGGATCGGGAAGAGGCTAAGGATTTACGCCAGGTGAGAGCGATTATGTATCCCCCAGTAGGGGGGAGGACGCGCAGATATTTAGAGAATTGGCGCAAGCTTTCAAGCGATTCCTGGATACTGCAGACCGTCAGCGGTCTGCATCTAGATTTCATAGAGACCCCAGTGCAGCGATACGAGCCGCGGGGTCAGAGATTAGAGCAAGCGGAACAAGCATGGCTAGACAGCGAGATAGCACAGCTAGTCACCAAGCAGGCGATAGAGAAATGCGAGACAGCCCCAAAATTTGTGAGCAATATGTTCCTAGTGCACAGGAAGGAGAAGGTACGCCCGGTGATAAATCTCAAAGAGCTGAATGGATGGATCGTATATCGGCACTTCAAGATGGAGGGTGTCCATCAGCTCACAGACTCCCTAAGAGAAGGAGATTGGTTGACGCGTCTAGACCTAAAAGACGCTTACCTCACAGTACCTGTTCTCGAGGAGTACAGACCATTTCTAGCTTTTCGCTGGCGAAGTCGATTCTGGCAATTCAAGTCGATGCCATTCGGTCTTGCTTCGGCACCATGGGCTTTCACAAAGCTAATGAAGCCGGTATCGGCAGCAATCAGGGAGAAAGGAGTAAGGCTTATTATCTACCTGGACGATCTCCTGCTTCTTGCAGAAGATCGGGAGGTATTAGTATACCATACGAGATGGGTGCAGGACCTTCTGGCCTCGCTAGGATTCCTAGTGAACACAGAGAAATCAGATACCATACCAGCGCAAAGGTTAGATTTCCTGGGATTCATTCTAGACACCAAGAAAGCGACCTTAGAACTTCCAGCTCGGAAGATGAGAGACATCAAGAGAGAGATCAGAGTATGCTTAGAGAAGCAACAAGTATCTCTCAGGACATTAGCGAGAATAGTTGGGCTTCTAGCAGCATCTATCCAGGCCATTTTTCCGGGGCCACTGCACTACCGTGCACTGCAGAGATTGAAAATAAAGCATCTGCAGCTAGGTCTGAAGTACCATTAACAAGTGCCGCTGGATCAGGACTCGATTACAGAGCTAGAATGGTGGTTAAAGAATATGGACGCTTGGAATGGGCGAGCCATATTCGGAGACAAACCGGACTTGATAATAGAGTCGGATGCCAGCCGGAAAGGCTGGGGAGCCAGATGTGGGTCCTTACAGACCGGAGGCAAGTGGAGCGAAGAGGAGCTTCGTCTACACATAAACTGCCTAGAGCTCCTAGCAGGATCATTCACGATCAAAGCCTTTACGAAAGAGAGAGTGAAATCTTGTGTCCTGCTGAAGATGGACAACATATCAGCAGTGCGCTACATCAACCATTTGGGTGGTACGAGATCCAAGATGCTCGCAGAGTTAGCGAAGGATCTGTGGCATTTCTGCCTTCGATCAGGGACGTCAGTGACAGCAGAGTACCTGCCAGGGACACTGAACGTCGTAGCAGATTGGAACTCGCGGTACCTGACGGATTCCAGCGATTGGAGGCTGGATCCAGCAGTGTTTCAGAGACTAGACACGAGATGGGGACCATTGCAAGTAGACCTATTTGCTTCCCGGCTCAATACGCAGAGGAGCAGCTATTTCAGCTGGAGGCTGGATCCGGGAGCGCTAGGAACAGACGCGTTTCTGCAAGAGTGGATAGGAGGTCCACATTACGCTTTTCCTCCCTTTGTGAGGTTGAGCAGAGTATTGGCGAAATGCCGGAGGGAGAAAGCAGAACTAGTTTTAGTAGCACCATTATGGAAGTCTCAGGTGTGGTTCCCCACCCTAATGGAACTAGTATCAGACATTCCCAGAGTCCTCCCCGACGAGGAGCGACTACTCACGGACCCAGCTGGGTCGTGTCATCCTCTGAGAGTGAGAGGGACACTCCCGCTAGTCGCGTGCAGGATATCCGGAAACGGTGGGCCTTGCCAGGAATTTCGGCGCAGGCTGCTCGGCTTATCGCTGAATCCTGGGCTCCATCCACTAGGAGGAGCTATGACTCAGCTTGGGCAAAATGGACAAGCTGGTGCAAGGACAGAGGTGTTCATCCCGTTTCGGCACCTGTAGTGGAGATTCTGAACTTTCTAGCGAACTTATTACAGAGCGGGAGAGCTTTCCGTACTATAGGAGTGTACAGATCGGCGATTTCTGCGGGTCACACGCCATTAGAAGGCGTCCCGGCAGGAGAACATCCTGCGGTGGTTAGGCTCATCAGAGGAGCTAGATTTAAAGCGCCGCCAGAACCCAAGTATACCACGACATGGGAAGTGACGACAGTGCTGCGCCTACTAGCGAGTTGGCCGACCAATAAATATCTTTCGCTTAGGCAATTATCTGGAAAGCTAGCGATGTTGCTATGCTTGATCTCCTGCAAGAGAGTATCGGACATAAGAGCACTAGAGGTTAATAGACGATCCTTCGGGCCGGAGGGAGTTACATTCTCCATAGTCAGAAGGACCAAGACAGGGACATCTACGGTACATTACCCGTATTTCCCGAGTAATTCGAAATGGTGCGTAGCACGATGCATCAAGGAGTACGAGAATAGAACGGCAGAGTATAGAGCAGCAAGTACCACTCAGTTATTAATAGCGCGCAGGAAGCCCTATCACGCAGTTGCATCAGCTACCATCGCAAGATGGGTCAAGGAAGTTATGCATGCAGCAGGTCTGAATGTGAGCACGTATGGAGCTCATTCGGTGAGGGGGGCTATGGCATCATCCGCCGTGAGAGCAGGAGTGCCTTTGAATGAGATAATGCTGGCGGCAGACTGGTCAAGCGATAGGACTTTTAAAGAATTTTACTTTAAGCCAGCGGAGAGTTTAGCAAGTACGGTGTTGGGTAAGCTTTGAACAAGCATAATGCTCGCCTCCAGTCTTGTCATAGAATGTAGATTACCCCTGCTATCTGCGCAGGGAGTATTAATTCTATTAAAGACTAGGAGGCGAGCATTAAATTCCTACCCGAGTCTGGTACTGTGTATACGATGGCAATGCTTTATTATGTATCAGTACGAGACGTTGCACCACCCTAACATAATCTTTTGTTGATCTTTTCATAGGAGAGGATCAGAAGAATAACTGATGGTGAGGACAGAGCAGAGAGAGTCAGGAGCCCAGAGCCTTTGCAGCAATTAAGTTAAAAGTCCAAGAGAGTCTTCGCACAGTTGTCGAGGATCAGTTAGAGACTTTCAGAGCGAGTAAAAGCAGAGGAGGAGCCCAGGCACAGGAAGTGGATTGTGACTGGTGGAGGGAGCATGGACTACAGAGGTTCATGGATTGTGTAGTTTTGGACAAGAGAAAAGTTGCTAGTTTAAGACACTTTTCATGATTTGTTATATATGTTTGTTGAACTGCTGAAGGGTAGAAATAAAAGAAGATGAAGCATAATGCTCGCCTCCTAGTCTTTAATAGAATTAATACTCCCTGCGCAGATAGCAGGGGTAATCTACATTCTCTACAGTATAAAATATTTAAGAGAAGCAAACATTCTGGGAAAAGTACATATTTGTGCAGCAATCTTTCTAGTTTTATTTTGCCCATTAAATGTGTAAATCATTGCCACTATATATATCCTGGGGGGTCTGATTACGGGTAAAGTGTCTGGGTTAAGTGGAAAGTGGGATGAATTTAGGACGATGGGGTAGAGAGGCAAGCAGTTGTGGCTGAAGGGTTGTGAGTGAAGGGTGAGGTGAAAGGAGT
The DNA here is from genome assembly GCF_040938575.1 of Ambystoma mexicanum. Taxonomy (NCBI): domain Eukaryota; kingdom Metazoa; phylum Chordata; class Amphibia; order Caudata; family Ambystomatidae; genus Ambystoma; species Ambystoma mexicanum. Next base: position 1,306,872,535 of record NC_090932.1, read on the forward strand.
TAAGGGTGAAAGATACCGAAACTAATAAACAGGACAGATCTCGAGAGAGAAAGCCCCACGTTAAATCCACTTGGGAAAAAGAGTTGAGTAATGCAAACTGCCGCACGTCAAGGAACATGCACTAGAGAGGAAAGGCACGGAGGGGAAAGGCGTTATGAGGAAATACACTCCCCGAATTAACAAAGATTCCTAGCAGAGCTGTGTGCGATGTGACAGGTGGCACAGTCTTGGCCCATCATTGTGATTGGCCCCTGTCTCCCACCGACCAAACTTGGCAGAAAGTTACCCCAGTCTAGGAGTGGTGGTCAGCTCCATAGCAACTCTCTGAAGCAGGGGCGCGGGCAGCTTTCAGTGATGTGGGCTATGGGGCGTGGAGGGGGAGTGCCAGTTCTGGTGCCAGGGCCTGGCACAGTGCGTCCTAACCTTAACTGCTGGGTAAGGGGGCGAGTGCGGTTTCTTTTCTTTGGCCTTCTGGCAGTGCAGCATCTCCTCTATAACTTCCCAGGATGCCCTGGAAGCAGTCACGGGAGAGTCTATGCGGGCACCGCGCCAGAAGGAAACGGGTGGTACCCAGGTATCAGGGAGCGCCCGGCGCATTACACTACATGTATGTGAGAGCAGGCGAGTCGCTTCCACGAAGCACCCAACACATGACAGACATGCGTGTACTTGCCAACATGACCCATTGTACTCTGTAGGTGATTATCCAGGTTTTCCTATTTGCATTCTGGGAATTGTAGTTACACTTTTTCCATTATAAAACTCGGACAAGTCCCAGAATGCAAAGAAAAAAATCTGGACTGGATAAGCACCTTCAGATTGGAACGGGTCATGTTTGCAACTATGCATGCGTTGGAACTGTTTCATTCTTGCCAAATCGCGGTGAGGTTGGGGTGATGGGGACGGCAGGACAGGAATATTTTCGTTGCAGATGTAAAATACTTCGTTCATCTTTGCTTGGGTGCTTTTTCACTATCTCTCTGTCCTCAGCATTGGACAAATTACACTCCCACGCAACACACAGCTGATATGAACAGTGTTGCGACCAGAGGCGTTGCTAGGGGGGGCTGAGGGGGCTGTAGCACCAGGTCTTTTGGTTGTAGCCCCAGATAGAAGCTCGGGGGTTACGACCAAAAAGGCTAGCTAGCCCCCCGACAGTCTCCACATTTGCTTAGCCCCGGATCTTTTCCAGACCAAGCAACACTCCTGGTTACAACCACTCAGAAACCACACAGTCAACGTCCCCCTAAATTGTCCAAGTGTCTGTTGCTTACAGGGATCCCGTGGCGTTAAATGAAGCACACCTGGACAACGAAACCTACTTGACACGATCGATTGCCTTCGCTGATGTATATTCGGGGAAAGTGCACGGTGCAAGCTAGACAGCTCAGTGGGTTAAGCGCCTGCCACTGACATACGTTTGGTCTCAGGTAAAAAACGCGGCAACACGTTTAATCCTTCCGAGGGCTATAAAATGTGTGTGTTGGGATATTGCTTCAGCGTCAAGCAGATTTACAGTTATTTAATATGCACCCATGCATTCTATCTCTTACACATTGGTTGATGTGTGTGTTTATCTTTTATGATGTCATGAGTTCTTTTGGAGTGTTGTTTTCTGAGGGAATTCTATGGAGTCAGTTGGTGCCTGCTGCCTAGGGCAGTGCCTGCTGTCACCATGTCTCTGACTGAATAAACCTTGTTAACGTCATTGCCTGCCTGGACATCAATTCTTAATAGTGTGCTTTTTTCGATTGTGTTGTAGTAATGTGGGCATATAAACGGGCTCTGTGTGAAGCCATTTGGGGAATGCGCTTCATAAAGAACCCGTGGCATTATACGCTCTAAGCAGCTCTCCCTGAGTTCAAACTACTAAAACCAGAGTCGCTCGCAAAACGCACAACCGCTTTACCTGTCGCCAGTGAAGATGGTTGGTTAAGGAACTTACTGTTTCACGGGCTCTTGGTTCTTTTACAGAAAGCGAATCCGCCGTCTCTCACTCCCCCCGCCTGCCTCTGGCCGCAGTCTCTCCGTGCTGTTTTGGTTCTTGATCAGCACTCTGCATGCAGTCTCCGAGACCTTCCCTGCTCTCTGCGGTCTCCCGGCCCGGCGGTCTGTAGGAGCGCTCTGCGGTGTCCCGTTATATGGCAGGAGGAGGCACAGGGCCCTGTGACGTCGCATTGTTTCTGATGATGCTCGAGTAAAGAAACGGAAACTGATCTCTGCAGGGAAAGAGAGTTTCGCTTTCCTTCTCCCCCCTCCTCTCCCGACTCTCCTTCTCCTCTGTCTTCCTTGTGTGGGCACTGCTCTGACTCCGTAGCACTCAGTGCTGCCGTAAATGTGTGGCAACCATTCGTTACTGCCACTTTTGGGTAATGGAATTACCACCAGTGTTACAGCTCAGTCTATTTCTGTCTTTGGTTGTAAAGGGGAGGGTGTAACTCCAGCATCCCCCACCTCACATACCAAAATCATCAATTCTACTGGCTGGAATTACCACTCGGGGTAAATATGCAAAATCCCCATGAAGTCCTATGGAACCAGAAAATAAGAATTAACACCACTTTACCACCAGCGTGATTGGTCAAAGGGCTTGTGACTCCCATTAAAGATGCCACTTGGAGGGGCTTCCCAGTCTCTCTCACCCCAGTGCCTGCAATTAGAAAAAGGGCACCTACCCCATATAATTCACGAGGTAGTGAGAGATTAGTTTTGGCGAAGGGGCGTCCATTTTTGGCTCAAGGCAGGGTCATTTGGGCATGGAATCTGTAATATTCATAAATGTATGATAATTTACAGTTGTGGCATTAAGGCAGATTACGGATGGGAAACAGAAAATGAAAGTGGTGGAATAAATTTAGGTACAGTTTGGCGATTGTCAAAAGGAGGGCAACGTAAGGGTAAATGGTCCCAGTGTGGGCAGACATACCTGAGAAGGAACAGAGGAAAGGGAAGAAATAATGCCCAAGGGAAGGACAGAAAGAGCCAAGTGCAGGGAAAACAGAAGAAGGCTGGGAGAGACCTGCAGGGAAACAGGAGGAGTCAGTGTGACAAATCAACTTCTGGGGCTCCAGCAGTCCAGGGATGAATATTGGTTTCTAAACCATCAATCAGCCCCACACCTCTAGTACACCAGAAGTGATCTGAACACATTGGAAACGCAACCACATTATAAACCTCCTTGTCCAAATTTGGTAACGTGGACGGAATGGCAGGCATATCTCTGTTAGTTCGAGGATTGTTGTTTAGTTGCAAGACAGTGAAATTACAATTATTACCCATCGATAAAAGGGACTGTCTAGTCAAGGTTGTATACAAATATTTACTTTATTATTATCACAACAGACAGTCCTAGCACACTACAAAATACAACCCACCCAGTAAAGAAATGCAGAGGACAGACAGTTTCAAGAAGGAAAGGGGATGCGCTCTGGATACTGATAGGAGGGTAGTCGGTAAAGTAATTAATCGCAATAGTTCAAGGATACTTGGCTTCAGCAAAAAGGGAGCAATGGTTCGTAAAATGTCACTAGAGGGCCTCAGAGAAGGACCAGGAGGACAGAACCACAATGTACCTTCTGCTTGTAGAAGTTCTTGTTGCTCGACAGTGTCGGTTTCAGGGCGCTTTGCAGCTTCTGCGACAGAGTTCAAGATGGGAGAAAGCTGCGAGTATCTAGCGACATGCAGTTTGGTGAGCGAGGCTGGACGGACGGCTGCAGGCTGGCCTACACGGTGGCTCAGGGTCAGAATCATTGTCTCTGTGCTGGTTTGTGGGTCTGAAGCACTGGTCGAGGCATCTCGGACAACATCAGCGACTGCTGCATGACTACAATCAGCGGTGCAGTCGGTTGCAGCACGAGGGGCTGAACTGGTTCGAAAATGTCCTTTTAGGTGGATGCTGATTCATGGTTGTCGATGCACTCCTTCTAGCTTCTTCACTGGGCTCGTATCGTCCTTGAAAGCGGATGGCCCAAAGCTTAGGAGAGTGTTGCAGGCACCCGGCCTTGTCCTGGGTTTGGCTCAGAGACTCTCTGACACTTCCCACCTAGGAAGCTTGCTTGCAGAGTCTAGCAGGGCATGCTGTGTGCTGGCTGGGTACTGGTTCTGGAACTGCTGAAGGATCCTCTGGATTCAGTATCTCCCTCTGTTCCCTGGGAGATGTTTAGGGGAGGGATCTTGCTTCCCTCTTTGGAAATCCCGTCTTTCTTTCACTGGCAGAAGCTGTAAGGCAGACTGTCCCTTCAGGCAGGGTCCAAATGAGTTCTTCTTGTTACTTCTTGCAAAGTCTTCAGATGGTCTGCCCAAAAGAGGATGTCAGCCCCCTTATAAAGCCAAATGGGCCACATGCATTGGTGTAGGCTAAGCTTACGTTAATGAACCAATCCTGGGCCCCCACCCCGTGGCATAACACAAGATCTGGGGGCCCCCCTGCGAGCCATGCTGAGCCCCCCCCCAACTTGGCAACAAATCACAGGTCACGCCACACATTGGGCCGGCCTAGATTACCAAGCTTGCGCAATACGCACAAACGTGCTGCTGAAGGGGTATGCCGCACACTGCACAAGGAGAAAGATATACCTATGTGTTTTAATGCAATATACAGCACACTTTCTGAGAAAAATTGGCTAAAAAGCCACAGTTTTTGCTATTGTTTTGTAGGGTAACACCAATCCAATACATGCAAGTCACCAACAGTGCACATGAACATGAATGTTTTGCTATTAAAAATGCCACGCCACAATGAAAACATGTCCAACTGGTTGCACAATGTAGACCAGTGTAGACACGTACTAACATTACAGTAAAGCATGCCAGGCCACATTTAGACATACCTACACTGGTTGCACCAAAATGGCAGTCGAAGCAATAAGACTCATCAATAAGAGAGCACACATTCAAGCCTGCGTTTCTGCGGCCTCTAACACAGCCAAACTCTTTAAAATCTGCAAGGAACTGACCAATCCTTTTGCTGTCTCTACCGCTCCTGTTCCCTCAACAGGCCCTCTGTACGGCATTGGCCTCTCGCTTCTGCACTAAAACTTTGGACATCCTGTCCACTATCTCCTCTTCCTCTCCCTCTTCCTCTCTCGGCCCCCTTTGGACATATCTCCCTCTCCTCCTCCTTTCTCCTCTTTCTCTCTAACACCTGACGAGGTTTCTAGACAAGTCCCATCTATGGAAGTGTCATCGAAACAGGTGCTTGCCCCCTCCTCCAGAATCATCAAGGACCACATTGACACCCTTGCTCCAGCCTTGGCCGATTTTGGTAATCATTCTTTTGCCACTGGAACTTTCCCCTCTCCCAAACTTTTGGAAAAGCTGGCCATCTCCCAGCTTACTCGCCACGCTGAATCTGTTGGTTGTCTCCATGACCACCAGTCTGGCTTAAGAGCTGCCAGAGGCATGGAAACTGCTCTTCTGAACACCTGTGAAGATCTGATTTCTAACCTTGATTCCAGCATTCCTTCTGTCCTCATCCTCCTTGAACTTTCCTCTGCTTTCGGCACGGTCAACCACGCCATCCTGAACAATCGACTCCATGAGAACCTGGGCATCATGGATCAGTCCTTGGAGTGGCTGACCTCCTTCCTCTTGGACCACCTCTCCCAGGTCCCACTTGGTCCCTTTCACTCCGCCACCTCTCTCTAACTGTGGTGTTCCACAGGGCTCTATCCTCTCACCCTTGTTTTTCAAACTCTACTTGGCCCCTTTGGCCCACCTGATCTCTACTTTCTCCTCTAAATTTCATTGTTATGCGGATGACACTCAGTTTTCCTCCAGGCTCCCCTCAGCCTACTCTCCTCTCTCACTCATTTCTGGTGTCATCTTCAACTCCACTCTCTCTTTCCCTCCTCACACCTTGGACGTCGCCAAAAAGTCCAACTACCAGCTGCACTTCCCTTTCTCACTTTCCCCCAGAAGCTCACTGTCTCTAGAGCCCTGGTTCTCTCTAGGCTGGACTACTGTGACAGCCATTTTCTCAATTTGCCTTCTTCTAATCTCCGCCCCCTGCAACTAATCCAGATCAGGACTGCAAGACTTATCCTTGGCCTCATGCCCAGGGACTGTTTCTCTCCAGCCATGAAATCTCTCCACTGGCTCCCGGTGGCTGAAAGGATCAAGTTCAAGACCCTTTGCATTGTGCACAAGGCTTTCTGGGGCTGGGATCCGCACTACATCCAACGCTCTCTTCCAAAATACCTTCCTTCTCGAGCCCTAAGGGTTAGATGCTTCTCCAGGCAGAGAGTTCAGGGATAGATCTCTCTCCTCTGCAGGTGCCTCCCTCTGGAATGGCCTCCCTGCCCCCCCAAACTTGAGCCGGACCACCCAAAGTTCCAGAAGCAGCTCAAAGTGTTCCTCTTCTCTTCTGCTTTCTCTCTCTTCCTCCCCTGCTGACCTACCTGACCTACCTGTCTGCTGTACCAACTGGTTGCTTGGCTACCCTCAGTCTCACTGAGTCCAGGCTCTTTCTTGCTCAGTCACCCTTGCACCGCTTCCGGGTCTACCACAAAGTTAGGGGCTGTAACTGTAACCCTACAGTCCCTTGTTCTTCTTGCACTTCTCAGAGCCGCGCTGCCCTGGCTGCACTTACTCATAGCATTGCTGACCTGTTTTCCCTCCCCTCTCCCTTGCACTTCCCCCCTCCCTTTCCCCTTGCACTTCTCGTTTTCGCACTTCCACGATCTGAATGGCACAAAGGCTTTGTAAGATCATTTATCTTGTCCTCCCTCTGCTTTCCTTCCCTAAAAAGACTTGTGTACAGGCGCGTTATATATGATTTATCATATCATATAATTTTATCACAGATGCCCAGAAAAATATACAGTCCTGCAGTAAGAAACGGCTAGACTGGCATAACCCAAATGGCAGTCTAGCCAGGTAATTACACTTAGCAGGACTGCTTTTATCAGAAATGGCCAGTTAAAAAAAGTCATACCAAACTGAGGAATGACTAGACTGGCTGCAGCAAAATGCCTCTCTAGCAACTATCACCACATATCATGCCTGCTTAGCATGGACATGGACAACCATTATGATTTATTGCACAATCCCACCCCCACACACACACATACCCTCTCCCTCTCATCGCCTTCCACAACCTCCAAAATTAGCTTATTGGCCCAGAATTACCTCCACGTCCCTCTTCCTTGTCCCAGTGCTTACGTGGGATGAGGAAGAGTGGGACTAGGAGTAATGAATATTACATGTAGCTAAGTCAGGCATTACCTTCATGTACCTCTACCTCATCCTAGTACTTGTGTATGAGGCATATTGCCTCATACACAAGTACTGCCTCATACACAAGTACTGGGTTGAGGACGAATAGGGCTAGGAGTAATGAAGATTACCAATAAGTAATCAAGGCATTAAGCACAAGTAGTGGTGCAACACCATTGAGCTGACTGGGTTTCAGCACTCCCCCCCCACCCCTGAAATTGTGGGCTATGTTGACTTGACCCGGCTGACCTACAGAGCAGTTGGCAGACAGAAAGGACATAGATGTTAAACGGCACCTGGGTTTCTCTGTTAACAAGGGCCCGGGCCAGCAATTACTAATGTACAGCATTTCCCTGTTAGTACCTGCATTCAAATGCCACATTTCTTAGGCAATTGAAATTGTGATGTGGGTTTAGTACTTGCATGGCAGGGGAGTGATTGGAAGGGTAGAGAGGGAACAGGAGACCAGTCATTCTCACAGCAGTCCATAAGTGGATGCTTTCAGACTTATATGAGAGAGTTAACTGCTTGTAACATTGAAGCTGCACTAGAATAGTCTCATTAAAATGCATAAAGGAGTTAGATGCCCCCACACAAATAAGTTTGCTCCTCCCCACCACACGTGAAGTTAGCGCCTCTCCCAACATTTGAAGGGTTAGCCCCCCTGAAATGTAGATTTTGTTGCGCCCCTGAACACAAGCCCACACTCCATTAACCATATATACACACGCACACTCAGCCATCCATACATTTAAGTGTGCACTCTTTCACCATACAGGCACACCCAGGCAGCCACCCATACATTTAAGTGTGGACCCTTTCACCATATAGGCACACCCAGGCAGCCACCCGTACATTTAAGTGTGCAACCTTTCACCATACAAGCACACACACCCAGGCACCCACCCATACATTTAGGTGTGCACCCTTTCACCATACAGGCACACCCAGGCAGCCACCCATACATTTAAGTGTAAATCCTTTCACTGTACATGCACACCCAGCCACCCATACATTTGTGTGCACCCTTTCACCATACACTCACACAGGCAGTCGCCCATATATTTAAGTGTGCACCCTTTCACAATACAGGCACACCCACGCAGCCACCAATACATTTAAGTGTGAATCCTTTCAACGTACACGCACACCCAGCCACCCATACATTTGTGTGTACCCTTTCACCATACACTCACACAGACAGTCACCTATACATGTAGGTGTGCACCCTTTCACCATACAGACACACCCAGGCAGCCACCCATACATTTAAGTGTTCACCCTTTCACTGTACATGCACACACGCATACCCAGCGACCCATACATTTGTGTGCACTCTTTCACCATACACTCACACACACACATGCCATGGGGTTAAGGGGAGCCATAATACTTCAAAAAGAAATAGTTTAGTTTTGAAGTCACTCTGACTTCATAAAGAAATTATTTCCGTTAAGGACTAAACCATCCTAGGGTCTTCATGTCAATGGGTGGGGGTATCCCCGGACTTTAAAAAAAAATTGTTTTTGTATTCCCTCTGCCTTCATAAAGAAATAATTTCTGTTACAGAAATAATGTCTTTATATATGCAGAGTGAATTCAAAAAGAAACATAAAAAAAAAATTGAAAAGAATTTAATTTATTTATTTTTTTACTCCAAGTGGGGCTCCCTCCCAGGACATGTGGTCGCGGGGCCCCATGTTACGCCAGTGCCCCCACGGGCAATTTTATGTGTGCCTGAGGTCATAACCACAGTGCCTTGCAACAGAAAAGGTAAAGGGGTGAAAACATGTAATACTACATCCCACCCATCTTTCTGTCTGTTGTGGATCAAAGGGTCTTAGTGGTTAATTGAGCTCTCAGAGGTTCCTGATTAAAGCGGCAGGTCTCCCTTGAAGCTGCGGTGAGAGCAGACTTTCTGTCTCCATCAATACACATACTCGTACCTTCTGAATGGGGTCCCCACGTGGGAGTTTCCTACTGTAAACACATAGTCTCAGACATGATAGGTCACTGCCCTTGATAATGAGAGGAGGGAGCTGCCTTCATGTTGACACAGTGCATATCAAAGGCTGTTGGCGTTTCCTGTCTCTTTCGTTTTAGCCTCTGCAGCCAGGCCCTATGTGGGCCCGTTTGAAGTATACTCAATTAATATGTTAACTATGCTAATTGCTGCCACCATCTGCAGAGGGTAAACACACAGCCTGGCCCTCCCCCTTCCGAGATGCATCATGTACTCCACCTGTCAGATCCCAACTACATATGACAGGGAGGACTTTGCCTGTAGTGTGTGTCCACCCAGTGTACACAGGTCTATGTTTATGTCGTGTAGTAAGCATAGGAAAATGTGTGAAGATTAGCCCCACACATTTTCCAGAGGTTGATCTACCATCATTCAATTTCATATACAATTTTTTGAAAAAAGCCCAATCGAGCGCACACCCACCGTGCTGATGGTCGAATTTCTCACCAGCAGTGCATTTGCGGCAGGTTCATGTAGGGGATATGCATATCAGACCTATTGTCCTTCATCAGGGCAAATAGCAATATAGCAAGGGAGACAACAGGGACCCGCAATATGCATAACGATACAACAAAGGACCGAGGTAGAAATACATTCCATGCCAGATAATCGTGTTCCTTGTGTTAGTAACACAATTGCAGAGTGCACACATAGGCCTTCCGATGCAGAACTGCCAAAGGCAAATCAGACCGAAAGCACCATGTTTCAAACAGTTGTACCAATCATGAAAAGCCATTATGCAGAAGGGCCAAAAAGCAAATTAATGTTGATTGCAGTGTTAGTGAAGATACATTACAGCATCAAAGGCGCCGTATTTCATGTGGTTTGCAATATCGTTAAGCATGTGTCAGAGATGTCATGTTATACACAGGCCATTGCCAGCAATAGTGTCCATCATGCCGAAACAAAATCAGAATAGATAAACAGCGCAATGGTTCAGAGTACAATATTTTTCAGAAATACATTCACGCGTCAAACAAGCCCCACAATGACTGCACGTTACCACCATCGTGAGATAGCCATAATAGAAAGCAGCCACGTGGACCAACAGTACATTTACAGAGCATTAAGTGAAGATTAGATGCAAAAAAGAAAAATTGGAGAAATGGAAAAGCAAAAACAGTGGGTTAGTTCAATCTGTCACCAACTGCCTAAACACGAGAGGCGTCTCAAAAGCTTGTGACAGTGCATTATTCTCTGACCAGGCGTGGTTGGTGAAAGTGAAATGTCTTATTTATTTTTAATTTTTGGATTTGTAGAGCGGACTACAGCCCACAGGCATCGAGGCGCTATAATAAGAGCGTAAGAATGCTTAATTCAGGGTTACAAGAATGCGGCCCAACAAAAATTACTTGGTACAGGTTGTTTGGTTACATATACAAAGATACATGCAAGTGTTATAGGTGCACTGTCAGAGATACATAAAGATGGTACATGTGCATTGTCATACAAAGGGCCTGGTTTTGATGGCTTTCCGGAAGGCTGCATGAGAGTCAATCGACCTGATGTGAGAGGGGAGGGTGTACCAAAAGGTGGTGGCCATGGTTGGGAATCTGGTGCCGCCCGCATGGCCTCTGCGAGTTTTGGGTACTGTGATCCTGTTGAAGTATGCCGCTCTGGTAGGTCTAGATGGAGTGTGTTTGGAAATCCTATGGACTAGGAAAGGGGGTGCCAAGTCATGCACATACTCGTGCATCAGTGCGAGTATTTTGAAGACAATCCTTTCCTTGACGGGAAGCCAATGGACCTACCTTCTAACCTCAGAAATGTGGTCTCTTCGTGAGATGCCTGTCGCAGCCTGCAGAGCATTGTTTTGTGCTAGTTGAAGTTTGGCAAGGTTCTTACGTGATGTCCCATACAAAGAGGGCATTAAAGTAGTCCAATCTTGACCCAATTATTGCCCTGAGGAACAAAACATGCACAGACTGTTGCCAGTCGGTAACCCTGTACTGCACTCCTAGTGGGAATGATATCCCAATTAGTGATCAGGCCTGACTGAAACCAAAGTACTCCCAGATGGGAGTAGTTGTTCAGCAAGGCAAATTTTCAACAATTTCAAAGAAAAGCAGTCAGTTTAATCAAGTGTTTCAAGTATTGAAGTGTTAAAGTGGTTCACCTGGTACATCCAGCTCTATCTCGCTTTAGGCCCCCAGTCAACAAACAATCTGGCTGGGAGCAAACACAGTTAACAGGCTGACCTGGGTGACATTAAGTCATATCATTCACATTGAAAACAAATTCAACTTCCCACACTTCAAAGTATAAGAGGTGTGAGGATCAATAAATTCAATTCCCAAGATATTATATCTAAGTAAGTTTATAATTCACAAACAAAGGACAACATTTCAGTTGCTCTGGACAGAATGCTCTCTGACAAAAACATATATTGTAGGTAATAAAAGTAGGGTACACTTTTTAGCAGTATAATATGAACAAGTCATTCATATACAAAACAGAACAAAAACAGTTGTCCAATTTCAATTTTCCTACTTCTGAGCCATCACATTCATTCAGCTCAGAATTTCTAAAGACACTCCTATTGAGTTGTCAGTGCCAACGTGTTTCGGATTGTAGGAAATCCATCTTCAGGGCAGGATGTGTTTTAGATTCAACAAGATTCAAAATTGAGTGGGATTTCCTGAGGGTATAAGGATACACTAATTAGCTTCATGGGGAGTTTGGAGAAACTAAAAATGAGTATCTCACAGAGGTAGAGATACACTAACCTGCTTTCCTTGGTACCCATAAAGAATTCATGGCCACCTATGTAGTTAAAATGACATGACAAAAACAGCTTGTCAGGATCAGATCATTGGTGAGGGATCAAAATCTCAGATTATGTGAATATAATTTCACCGTGACTCACCCGGTCGGAAGACCCAAGATATCTCGCCGGGGGTAGTGGCTGTATCAGGCTGTGGCTTCAACAATGAGCGACTGTAAGTATGAAGAAACGAGAGGGGATAACTTCAATGCATACGTACTCCTACTGAATGGCTATTAGGGTCGTTGGATGAGAGGTGAAAAAGTCACCCCTGTTTACTAGTTAACTGTTGGTAACATATTCGCTCAAACATTACTCGTACTCGCTTCCGTTGTCCTTTAACTTACTTGTGAGAAAGATCGCCTGTAGGACGCTGAACGAAGCCACCCGCCTCGAGGACGCGCCGCACAGCCTACCCAAGCCAAATCCGTTGTCCTGGGAACAGCCGCACATGTGCGTCCCCGCCCGTGCCGCCATCTTTGTATGGGAAGATCAACAGAATGATTCTACTCAGGGCTTGCGTGGTGTTGCGCGAGCGCGTCCCAGCTGCCGTTGCTAAGGACACGCTCGGAGCATGGGCCACGTTGCCATTGGATTTGTCAGTTGTTTTGCTTCGCTCGTACTAGTAAGTACATAGGTGGGGATCATAACATTGTCCGGTTGTGGATGGGAGTATTTCCGCCTGTCGGGGAAAGTCAAATTGATTAGTTTAGCGGGGGAGGGGCACTACAGCAGTTAGAAAACTGCTTCCTACCCCTACCCACCGCTCAAATACTGCAGAGTGACAGTCAAATTGAGTGGGTCGATCCTAAGGCAATAGCCTGCATCGTCCCCACATGGACTGTCAGTCTAGTTGTCATCCTAGCAAGTTAGGGCGTGGTCTAAATCATCGTTATTTGTGCACTGTTCGCCCATTTTTTTAAAGGCAAAAATATGTTATAAACAAGGCAGCTATCTCATGTCATACACTTTACACATTGGGTGAGACAGTTGCTGTGAAGATCCGCCTCTTCCATCACCACACATCAAAGTCTGTCATGTTACAAAATGATACTCCTGGTCTGAAGCCAGCTCACAATCTACTGGGTCAAAGTATCAGTATATAATTATGCAGGCGTAAAAATGTAAGCCCTGCACATTTTAGGGCTACCTAGGTGAAAGTCAACGGTATAACAACAACATATTCAATTGGACCAATGATCTGTACACAAACCGTTAGCTTGGTTTAACTCTGTTAAAAAACACTATTTACAAGTACAAAAACAGGATAAACGTGGAGTGAGTTAGAGAAAACACATTAAGTCAAATTCACAATTCATGCCCCTGGGACTGAGGCAATCTAACAAGTCGATCCAGCTGATCTCCCTCTGGAGTAATCTCTTCTGTACATCTCCCCCTCTCGGACCTAGTTTCACCTGTTCTAAGATCATACATTTTAGTTGGGCAATTGAATCCCTTGCTTCAGCAAAGTGCATTGCCACAGGAGATCTCAAATTTTTGGACCGGATACTAGACTTATGTTCGGTCCAACGTAGTTTGGCCTTTCTTGAGGTAATCCCTACGTAATAGAAACCGCAGGGACATTTCAGGGCGTAGACCACATTTGTGGAGTCACAGGTGCATGAGTGCTTCAACGTAATGGGTTTGCCTGTGTGTGGATGTGAGATAATATTGCCTGGTATGATGTTGCTGCAATGCTGGCAGTTATGGCATGGTTGCGTGCCCTTATGTTTTATGTGTATAGTTGGAGTAGTCGACAGCTCGGCTCTCACTAAGCTGTTTCTAAGGGCGTTACTGTTCCTATAAGCAAAAATAGGAAGATCTTGAAAGAGGGGTTGTGTGCGTGGGTCCATTTGCAACATGGGCCAGTTACTTTGGATTATGCTCCTAATTTTCTTACTCTGTGCCGAGTATGTGGTGACGTATACCATAGAGTCATCTATCTTGCTGTTCTTGGGTGAAGGGAGGGTGACCCTCTCGATGTTCGCCACTTTCTCTTCAATTTGTGACAGTTTGGATGGGTTATATCCTCTCTCTCTAAATTTCTGACGTAACAAAGATGACTGTCTTTGATATTCAGCATTTTCAGAGATGCTCCTCCGGTATCGTAAAAACTGACTCAAGGGAACACTGTCAATTGTCCTCTGAGGGTGGAAACTCGTTGCCAATAGAAGGCTGTTTCTATCGGTAGTTTTGGTGAAGATTCTTGTCTACAGATGGTTTTCTTTGACATAAAGTTCAACATCCAAAAAATTGATGTGTGTTTTGCTCGTCTGGGTTTTGAATTTGATCCTTGGGTGCATGGAGTTCATCATAGTAAAAAATTCACCTAATTCCTCGTCTGGGCCTGACCAGATGCCTAATACATCGTCGATATATCTAACAAAGATGGTCAGATGACGTAACCACCTTGCAGAAGTCAAGATGTGTTCTTCTCCCAGATGGTACATATATGTGTTGGCATATGCCAGGGCCATTGCGGCCCCCATGCTGGTCCCTGAGACTTGAAGATAGTATGTATCTTGAAATCGAAAAAAGTTATTCATTAGCACTAATTTGAGTAGTGTCAGAACAAACAATCTGTCACCTTTACAGTTGTCATTCCTAAGGAGTAGCCATTCCACTGCTTCTAATCCAGCCTCATGCACAATGTTGGTGTAGAGGTAGGTTACATTCATCGTAAAGAGGATGTCCCTAGTGTTCACAAATTCAACCTCCTTCAATTTGGTTAAGAAGTGGGTGGTGTCCTTGATGTAAGTTGGATTATCTTGTATAAGAGGTTGTAGGATAATGTCCAAATACATAGCCAATGGCTCCAATATACTTTCAGTTGCCGCTATGATCGGGCGGCTGGGAGGATCGATAAGTCTTTTATGGATCTTCGGAAGAATGTATATGACTGGCGTAATAGGGTGTGTCTTTTCAAGGAATCTTCGTGTCTTCTCAGAGATCACCTCTCTTTCTTCAGCCTCATCCAGTGTTTCCCTGATCAGCTCCCTCAGTTGTTCCGTGGGGTTAAAGTCAATCTCTTGGTAGGTTTCACGATCAGTCAATTGTCTTTCGATTTCTGCAATGTATTTTGCTTTGTCCATTAGGACTAGGGCTCCACCCTTGTCTGCTGGTTTAAAAATAATATTGTTATTGTCAAATAATTTCTTCAGGGTTTGGCGTTCTCCCATGGTGAAGTTACCTCTCTCCCTGGTTCTAAAAGGAATTTTATTGAATTGGTCTAAGACTGTTTTTTCAAACACCGCCAGTACATGGTTACTAACGGGAGAGTTAAAGACACTTTTTCGTGTTAGTTCTAGGAAACTCGAGGGTTCCTTGACATTCTCTTCTTCCTCAAGATCATTGAAAAATACTTTAAGTTTCAATTTCCGCACAAGCTTAAAAAAGTCGATCTTTTCCCTCAAAAGGTTAGTGTTATGGTGGGGTACAAATGAAAGACCTTTGTGGAGGACTTGTAGTTCCATCCAAGATAATTGATAGGATGAGATGTTTACAACTAGGTCTTTTTGGCGATTTGTTTCTTCCTCTCAGATTTTTTTCTTCCCTTGTCCCCGTCTGGTAGGTCCTTTTCTAAAAAAGGAACAGTTGTGGGTGTGGTCTCCTCACCTCTAGGGATAGAAGATGTGGATGCTCCAGTCTCAGTACTAACTTCAAGTTCTGTACTGGAGGCTTCTGAGGAAGTAGCGCCTGGGTTCACAGGATCAGTTCTGGGTGTACGTGGTTGAAGCGGTCTAGTGGGACGTTGACCGTAGTATTCCTGCCAAGTATATACTATGTTTAACTTGTAGTCCTGGGTGTCGCGTCTGAACTTGCGGATTTTCTTCGTCTCCAATTCTTGTTTGTACTTTGCCAGTTTCTCATTGGTGTCGTCCAATATCTGTTTTAGCTGGTCCGCCGTGAAGTTTTTACTTAATGTAGTTTTGATCGTATCAATTTCCTCTTCAAGAGATTTCAGATTATGTGCGAGTTCTTCGATTGTCAGCAAGATAAGATCGAGGGAGCACTTATTGAGGATCTGTCTCAATTTATTGACAAAGTTTGGATTTTCCTTGCACAATGTTGGCTCTAAATTCACTCTCAATCCACGTGGTAGCCTTTGTGCTTTGTAATACTGTGCCAGAGTGGTCGCATGTAGTTTCAAATTTATCTCCCTGCGTATTTTCCACTCTAGCTGTTTAATTAGCGCCTCGGGTTTGTCAGAGCTGACCAGTTCATCTCCCGTTGTTTTTATGAGGCTTAAAATCCTCTTAGCTTCTTCTTTGCTGAAGCCTAGTGATTCAGCCCTGTTGTCAGTAGTCGCATCGATTTTAGCGAAGGACATTATCTAATGAAAAATGTGTAAGGATGAGTGGTGTTAAAGGCAATTCAGTAGTGTGTGTGCACTCCCTAGTTGTGGCCACCGTAAAGTGAGAGAAAGAGAGTAGGTGGGAGGCACTACTAGTTATAATTTATAATTTAAAGTAACTCAAAGTGAGTCGACGCTAAAAGGTCTTACGTATTGTATGTAATGTAAGTATGTAATGCTTCAGGTGCAGCAGGGAGAAGCTCGAGGCCACTCGAGATTCAGAATACTGAGGAACAAAACATGCACAGACTGTTGCCAGTCGGTAACCCTGTACTGCACTCCTAGTGGGAATGATATCCCAATTAGTGATTAGGCCTGACTGAAACCAAAGTACTCCCAGATGGGAGTAGTTGTTCAGCAAGGCAAATTCTCAACAATTTCAAAGAAAAGCGGTCAGCTTAATCAAGTGTTTCAAGTATTGAAGTGTTAAAGTGGTTCACCTGGTACATCCAGCTCTATCTCGCTGTAGGCCCCCAGTCAACAAACAATCCGGTTGGGAGCAAACACAGTTAACAGGCTGACCTGGGTGACATTAAGTCATATCATTCACATTGAAAACAAATTCAACTTCCCACACTTCAAAGTATAAGAGGTGTGAGGATCAATAAATTCAATTCCCAAGATAGTATATCTAAGTAAGTTTATAATTCATAAACAAAGGACAACATTTCAGTTGCTCTGGACAGAATGCTCTCTGACAAAAACATATATTGTAGGTAACAAAGGTAGGGTACACTTTTTAGCAGTATAATATGAACAAGTCATTCATATACAAAACAGAACAAAAACAGTCGTCCAATTTCAATTTTCCCGCTTCTGAGCCATCACATTCATTCAGCTCAGAAGTTCTAAAGACACTCCTATTGAGTTGTCAGTGCCAACGCGTTTCGGATTGTAGGAAATCCATCTTCAGGGCAGGATGTGTTTTAGATTCAACAAGATTCAAAATTCAGTGGGATTTCCTGAGGGTATAAGGATACACTAATTAGCTTCATGGGGAGTTTGGAGAAACTAAAAATGAGTATCTCACAGAGGTAGAGATACACTAACCTGCTTTCCTTGGTACCCATAAAGAATTCATGGCCACCTGTGTAGTTAAAATGACATGACAAAAACAGCTTGTCAGGATCAGATCATTGGTGAGGGATCAAAATCTCAGATTATGTGAATATAATTTCACCGTGACTCACCCGGTCGGAAGACCCAAGATATCTCGCCGGGGGTAGTGGCTGTATCAGGCTGTGGCTTCAACAATGAGCGACTGTAAGTATGAAGAAACGAGAGGGGATAACTTCAATGCATACGTACTCCTACTGAATGGCTATTAGGGTCGTTGGATGAGAGGTGAAAAAGTCACCCCTGTTTACTAATTAACTGTTGGTAACATATTCGCTCAAACATTACTCGTACTCGCTTCCGTTGTCCTTTAACTTACTTGTGAGAAAGATCGCCTGTAGGACGCTGAACGAAGCCACCCGCCTCGAGGACGCGCCGCACAGCCTACCCAAGCTAAATCCGTTGTCCTGGGAACAGCCGCACATGCGCGTCCCCGCCCGTGCCGCCATCTTTGTATGGGAAGATCAACAGAATGATTCTACTCAGGGCTTGCGTGGTGTTGCGCGAGCGCGTCCCAGCTGCCGTTGCTAAGGACACGCTCAGAGCATGGGCCACGTTGCCATTGGATTTATCAGTTGTTTTGCTTCGCTCGTACTAGTAAGTACATAGGTGGGGATCATAACATTGTCCGGTTGTGGATGGGAGTATTTCCGCCTGTCGGGGAAAGTCAAATTGATTAGTTTAGCGGGGGAGGGGCACTACAGCAGTTAGAAAACTGCTTCCTACCCCTACCCACCGCTCAAATAATGCAGAGTGACAGTCAAATTGAGTGGGTCGATCCTAAGGCAATAGCCTGCATCGTCCCCACATGGACTGTCAGTCTAGTTGTCATCCTAGCAAGTTAGGGCGTGGTCTAAATCATCGTTATTTGTGCACTGTTCGCCCATTTTTTTAAAGGCAAAAATATGTTATAAACAAGGCAGCTATCTCATGTCATACACTTTACACATTGGGTCAGACAGTTGCTGTGAAGATTCGCCTCTTCCATCACCACACATCAAAGTCTGTCATGTTACAAAATGATACTCCTGGTCTGAAGCCAGCTCACAATCTACTGGGTCAAAGTATCAGTATATAATTATGCAGGCGTAAAAATGTAAGCCCTGCACATTTTAGGGCTACCTAGGTGAAAGTCAACGGTATAACAACAACATATTCAATTGGACCAATGATCTGTACACAAACCGTTAGCTTGGTTTAACTCTGTTAAAAAACACTATTTACAAGTACAAAAACAGGATAAACGTGGAGTGAGTTAGAGAAAACACATTAAGTCAAATTCACAATTCATGCCCCTGGGACTGAGGCAATCTAACAAGTCGATCCAGCTGATCTCCCTCTGGAGTAATCTCTTCTGTACATCTCCCCCTCTCGGACCTAGTTTCACCTGTTCTAAGATCATACATTTTAGTTGGGCAATTGAATCCCTTGCTTCAGCAAAGTGCATTGCCACAGGAGATCTCAAATTTTTGGACCGGATACTAGACTTATGTTCGGTCCAACGTAGTTTGGCCTTTCTTGAGGTAATCCCTACGTAATAGAAACCGCAGGGACATTTCAGGGCGTAGACCACATTTGTGGAGTCACAGGTGCATGAGTGCTTCAACGTAATGGGTTTGCCTGTGTGTGGATGTGAGATAATATTGCCTGGTATGATGTTGCTGCAATGCTGGCAGTTATGGCATGGTTGCGTGCCCTTATGTTTTATGTGTATAGTTGGAGTAGTCGACAGCTCGGCTCTCACTAAGCTGTTTCTAAGGGCGTTACTGTTCCTATAAGCAAAAATAGGAAGATCTTGAAAGAGGGGTTGTGTGCGTGGGTCCATTTGCAACATGGGCCAGTTACTTTGGATTATGCTCCTAATTTTCTTACTCTGTGCCGAGTATGTGGTGACGTATACCATAGAGTCATCTATCTTGCTGTTCTTGGGTGAAGGGAGGGTGTCCCTCTCGATGTTCGCCACTTTCTCTTCAATTTGTGACAGTTTGGATGGGTTATATCCTCTCTCTCTAAATTTCTGACGTAACAAAGATGACTGTCTTTGATATTCAGCATTTTCAGAGATGCTCCTCCGGTATCGTAAAAACTGACTCAAGGGAACACTGTCAATTGTCCTCTGAGGGTGGAAACTCGTTGCCAATAGAAGGCTGTTTCTATCGGTAGTTTTGGTGAAGATTCTTGTCTACAGATGGTTTTCTTTGACATAAAGTTCAACATCCAAAAAATTGATGTGTGTTTTGCTCGTCTGGGTGGTGAATTTGATCCTTGGGTGCATGGAGTTCATCATAGTAAAAAATTCACCTAATTCCTCGTCTGGGCCTGACCAGATGCCTAATACATCGTCGATATATCTAACAAAGATGGTCAGATGACGTAACCACCTTGCAGAAGTCAAGATGTGTTCTTCTCCCAGATGGTACATATATGTGTTGGCATATGCCAGGGCCATTGCGGCCCCCATGCTGGTCCCTGAGACTTGAAGATAGTATGTATCTTGAAATCGAAAAAAGTTATTCATTAGCACTAATTTGAGTAGTGTCAGAACAAACAATCTGTCACCTTTACAGTTGTCATTCCTAAGGAGTAGCCATTCCACTGCTTCTAATCCAGCCTCATGCACAATGTTGGTGTAGAGGTAGGTTACATTCATCGTAAAGAGGATGTCCCTAGTGTTCACAAATTCAACCTCCTTCAATTTGGTTAAGAAGTGGGTGGTGTCCTTGATGTAAGTTGGATTATCTTGTATAAGAGGTTGTAGGATAATGTCCAAATACATAGCCAATGGCTCCAATATACTTTCAGTTG
This sequence comes from Ambystoma mexicanum, assembly GCF_040938575.1. Classification (NCBI taxonomy): domain Eukaryota; kingdom Metazoa; phylum Chordata; class Amphibia; order Caudata; family Ambystomatidae; genus Ambystoma; species Ambystoma mexicanum. The sequence continues at coordinate 1,306,892,812 of NC_090932.1, forward strand.
CCGCTATGATCGGGCGGCTGGGAGGATCGATAAGTCTTTTATGGATCTTCGGAAGAATGTATATGACTGGCGTAATAGGGTGTGTCTTTTCAAGGAATCTTCGTGTCTTCTCAGAGATCACCTCTCTTTCTTCAGCCTCATCCAGTGTTTCCCTGATCAGCTCCCTCAGTTGTTCCGTGGGGTTAAAGTCAATCTCTTGGTAGGTTTCACGATCAGTCAATTGTCTTTCGATTTCTGCAATGTATTTTGCTTTGTCCATTAGGACTAGGGCTCCACCCTTGTCTGCTGGTTTAAAAATAATATTGTTATTGTCAAATAATTTCTTCAGGGTTTGGCGTTCTCCCATGGTGAAGTTACCTCTCTCCCTGGTTCTAAAAGGAATTTTATTGAATTGGTCTAAGACTGTTTTTTCAAACACCGCCAGTACATGGTTACTAACGGGAGAGTTAAAGACACTTTTTCGTGTTAGTTCTAGGAAACTCGAGGGTTCCTTGACATTCTCTTCTTCCTCAAGATCATTGAAAAATACTTTAAGTTTCAATTTCCGCACAAGCTTAAAAAAGTCGATCTTTTCCCTCAAAAGGTTAGTGTTATGGTGGGGTACAAATGAAAGACCTTTGTGGAGGACTTGTAGTTCCATCCAAGATAATTGATAGGATGAGATGTTTACAACTAGGTCTTTTTGGCGATTTGTTTCTTCCTCTCAGATTTTTTTCTTCCCTTGTCCCCGTCTGGTAGGTCCTTTTCTAAAAAAGGAACAGTTGTGGGTGTGGTCTCCTCACCTCTAGGGATAGAAGATGTGGATGCTCCAGTCTCAAAACTAACTTCAAGTTCTGTACTGGAGGCTTCTGAGGAAGTAGCGCCTGGGTTCACAGGATCAGTTCTGGGTGTACGTGGTTGAAGCGGTCTAGTGGGACGTTAACCGTAGTATTCCTGCCAAGTATATACTATGTTTAACTTGTAGTCCTGGGTGTCGCGTCTGAACTTGCGGATTTTCTTCGTCTCCAATTCTTGTTTGTACTTTGCCAGTTTCTCATTGGTGTCGTCCAATATCTGTTTTAGCTGGTCCGCCGTAAAGTTTTTACTTAATGTAGTTTTGATCGTATCAATTTCCTCTTCAAGAGATGTCAGATTATGTGCGAGTTCTTCGATTGTCAGCAAGATAAGATCGAGGGAGCACTTACTGAGGATCTGTCTCATTTTTTTGACAAAGTTCGGATTTTCCTTGCACAATGTTGGCTCTAAATTCACTCTCAATCCATGTGGTAGCCTTTGTGCTTTGTAATAGTGTGCCAGAGTGGTCGCATGTAGTTTCGAATTTATCTCCCTGCGTATTTTCCACTCTAGCTGTTTAATTAGCGCCTCGGGTTTGTCAGAGCTGACCTGTTCATCTCCCGTTGTTTTTATGAGGCTTAAAATCCTCTTAGCTTCTTCTTTGCTGAAGCCTAGTGATTCAGCCCTGTTGTCAGTAGTCGCATCGATTTTAGCGAAGGACATTATCTAATGAAAAAGTGTAAGGATGAGTGGTGTTAAAGGCAATTCAGTAGTGTGTGTGCACTCCCTAGTTGTGGCCACCGTAAAGTGAGAGAAAGAGAGTAGGTGGGAGGCACTACTAGTTATAATTTATAATTTAAAGTAACTCAAAGTGAGTTGACCCTAAAAGGTCTTACGTATTGTATGTAATGTCAGTATGTAATGCTTCAGGTGCAGCAGGGAGAAGCTTGAGGCCACTCGAGATTCAGAATACTGAGGAACAAAACATGCACAGACTGTTGCCAGTCGGTAACCCTGTACTGCACTCCTAGTGGGAATGATATCCCAATTAGTGATTAGGCCTGACTGAAACCAAAGTACTCCCAGATGGGAGTAGTTGTTCAGCAAGGCAAATTCTCAACAATTTCAAAGAAAAGCGGTCAGCTTAATCAAGTGTTTCAAGTATTGAAGTGTTAAAGTGGTTCACCTGGTACATCCAGCTCTATCTCGCTGTAGGCCCCCAGTCAACAAACAATCCGGTTGGGAGCAAACACAGTTAACAGGCTGACCTGGGTGACATTAAGTCATATCATTCACATTGAAAACAAATTCAACTTCCCACACTTCAAAGTATAAGAGGTGTGAGGATCAATAAATTCAATTCCCAAGATAGTATATCTAAGTAAGTTTATAATTCATAAACAAAGGACAACATTTCAGTTGCTCTGGACAGAATGCTCTCTGACAAAAACATATGTTGTAGGTAACAAAGGTAGGGTACACTTTTTAGCAGTATAATATGAACAAGTCATTGATATACAAAACAGAACAAAAACAGTCGTCCAATTTCAATTTTACCGCTTCTGAGCCATCACATTCATTCAGCTCAGAAGTTCTAAAGACACTCCTATTGAGTTGTCAGTGCCAACGCGTTTCGGATTGTAGGAAATCCATCTTCAGGGCAGGATGTGTTTTAGATTCAACAAGATTCAAAATTCAGTGGGATTTCCTGAGGGTATAAGGATACACTAATTAGCTTCATGGGGAGTTTGGAGAAACTAAACATGAGTATCTCACAGAGGTAGAGATACACTAACCTGCTTTCCTTGGTACCCATAAAGAATTCATGGCCACCTGTGTAGTTAAAATGACATGACAAAAACAGCTTGTCAGGATCAGATCATTGGTGAGGGATCAAAATCTCAGATTATGTGTATATAATTTCACCGTGACTCACCCGGTCGGAAGACCCAAGATATCTTGCCGGGGGTAGTGGCTGTATCAGGCTGTGGCTTCAACAATGAGCGACTGTAAGTATGAAGAAACGAGAGGGGATAACTTCAATGCATATGTACTCCTACTGAATGGCTATTAGGGTCGTTGGATGAGAGGTGAAAAAGTCACCCCTGTTTACTAGTTAACTGTTGGTAACATATTCGCTCAAACATTACTCGTACTCGCTTCCGTTGTCCTTTAACTTACTTGTGAGAAAGATCTTCTGTAGGACGCTGAACGAAGCCGCCCGCCTCGAGGACGCGCCGCACAGCCTACCCAAGCCAAATCCGTTGTCCTGGGAACAGCCGCGCATGCGCGTCCTCGCCCGTGCCGCCATCTTTGTATGGGAAGATCAACAGAATGATTCCACTCAGGGCTTGCGTGGTGTTGCGCGAGCGCGTCCCAGCTGCCGTTGCTAAGGACGCGCTCGGAGCATGGGCCACGTTGCCATTGGATTTGTCAGTTGTTTTGCTTCGCTCGTACTAGTAAGTACATAGGTGGGGATCATAACATTGTCCGGTTGTGGATGGGAGTATTTCCGCCTGTTCGGGTGAAGTCAAATTGATTAGTTTAGCGGGGGAGGGGCACTACAGCAGTTAGAAAACTGCTTCCTACCCCTACCCACCGCTCAAATACTGCAGAGTGACAGTCAAATAGAGTGGGTCGATCCTAAGGCAATAGCCTGCATCGTCCCCACATGGACTGTCAGTCTAGTTGTCATCCTAGCAAGTTAGGGCGTGGTCTAAATCATCGTTATTTGTGCACTGTTTGCCCATTTTTTTAAAGGCAAAAATATGTTATAAACAAGGCAGCTATCTCATGTCATACACTTTACACATTGGGTGAGACAGGTGCTGTGAAGATTCGCCTCTTCCATCACCACACATCAAAGTCTGTCATGTTACAAAATGATACTCCTGGTCTGAAGCCAGTTCACAATCTACTGGGTCAAAGTATCAGTATATAATTATGCAGGCGTAAAAATGTAAGCCCTGCACATTTTAGGGCTACCTTGGTGAAAGTCAACGATATAACAACAACATATTCAATTGGACCAATGATCTGTACACAAACCGTTAGCTTGGTTTAACTTTGTTAAAAAACACTATTTACAAGTACAAAAACAGGATAAACGTGGAGTGAGTTAGAGAAAACACATTAAGTCAAATTCACAATTCATGCCCCTGGGACTGAGGCAATCTAACAAGTCGATCCAGCTGATCTCCCTCTGGAGTAATCTCTTCTGTACATCTCCCCCTCTCGGACCTAGTTTCACCTGTTCTAAGATCATACATTTTAGTTGGGCAATTGAATCCCTTGCTTCAGCAAAGTGCATTGCCACAGGAGATCTCAAATTTTTGGACCAGATATTAGACTTATGTTCGGTCCAACGTAGTTTGGCCTTTCTTGAGGTAATCCCTACGTAATAGAAACCGCAGGGACATTTCAGGGCGTAGACCACATTCGTGGAGTCACAGGTGCATGAGTGCTTCAACGTAATGGGTTTGCCTGTGTGTGGATGTGAGATAATATTGCCTGGTATGATGTTGCTGCAATGCTGGCAGTTATGGCATGGTTGCGTGCCCTTATGTTTTATGTGTATAGTTGGAGTAGTCGACAGCTCGGCTCTCACTAAGCTGTTTCTAAGGGCGTTACTGTTCCTATAAGCAAAAATAGGAAGATCTTGAAAGAGGGGTTGTGTGCGTGGGTCCATTTGCAACATGGGCCAGTTACTTTGGATTATGCTCCTAATTTTCTTACTCTGTGCTGAGTATGTGGTGACGTATACCATAGAGTCATCTATCTTGCTGTTCTTGGGTGAGAGGAGGGTGTCCCTCTCAATGTTCGCCACTTTCTCTTCAATTTGTGACAGTTTGGATGGGTTATATCCTCTCTCCCTAAATTTCTGACGTAACAAAGATGACTGTCTTTGATATTCAGCATTTTCAGAGATGCTCCTCCAGTATCGTAAAAACTGACTCAAGGGAACACTGTCAATTGTCCTCTGAGGGTGGAAACTTGTTGCCAATAGAAGGCTGTTTCTATCGGTAGTTTTGGTGAAGATTCTTGTCTACAGATGGTTTTCTTTGACATAAAGTTCAACATCCAAATAATTGATGTGTGTTTTGCTCGTCTGGGTGGTGAATTTGATCCTTGGGTGCATGGAGTTCATCATAGTAAAAAATTCACCTAATTCCTCGTCTGGGCCTGACCAGATGCCTAACACATCGTCGATATATCTAACAAAGATGGTCAGATGACGTAACCACCTTGCAGAAGTCAAGATGTGTTCTTCTTTCAGATGGTACATATATGTGTTGGCATATGCCAGGGCCATAGCGGCCCCCAGGCTGGTCCCTGAGACTTGAAGATAGTATGTATCTTGAAATCGAAAAAAGTTATTCATTAGCACTAATTTGAGTAGTGTCAGAACAAACAATCTGTCACCTTTACAGTTGTCATTCCTAAGGAGTAGCCATTCCACTGCTTCTAATCCAGCCTCATGCACAATGTTGGTGTAGAGGGAGGTTACATCCATCGTAAAGAGGATGTCCCTAGTGTTCACAAATTCAACCTCCTTCAATTTGGTTAAGAAGTGGGTGGCGTCCTTGATGTAAGTTGGGGTATCTTGTATAAGAGGTTGTAGGATAATGTCCAAATACTTAGCCAATGGCTCCAATATACTTTCAGTTGCCGCTATGATCGGGCGGCTGGGAGGATCGATAAGTCTTTTATGGATCTTCGGAAGAATGTATATGACTGGCGTAATAGGGTGTGTCTTTTCAAGGAATCTACGTGTCTTCTCAGAGATCACCTCTCTTTCTTCAGCCTCATCCAGTGTTTCCCTGATCAGCTCCCTCAGTTGTTCCGTGGGGTTAAAGTCAATCTCTTGGTAGGTTTCATGATCAGTCAATTGTCTTTCGATTTCTGCAATGTATTTTGCTTTGTCCATTAGGACTAGGGCTCCACCCTTGTCTGCTGGTTTAAAAATAATATTGTTATTGTAAAGTAATTTCTTCAGGGTTTGGCGTTCTTCCATGGTGAAGTTACCTCTCTCCCTGGTTCTAAAAGGAATTTTATTGAATTGGTCTAAGACTGTTTTTTCAAACACCGCCAGTACATGGTTACTAACGGGAGAGTTAAAGACACTTTTTCGTGTTAGTTCTAGGAAACTCGAGGGTTCCTTGACATTCTCTTCTTCCGCAAGATCATTGAAAAATACTTTAAGTTTCAATTTCCGCATGAGCTTAAAAAAGTCGATCTTTTCCCTCAAAAGGTTAGTGTTATGGTGGGGTACAAATGAAAGACCTTTGTGGAGGACTTGTAGTTCCATCCAAGATAATTGATAGGATGAGATGTTTACAACTAGGTCTTTTTGGCGATTTGTTTCTTCCTCTCGGATTTTTTTCTTCCCTTGTCCCCGTCTGGTAGGTCCTTTTCTAAAAAAGGAACAGTTGTGGGTGTGGTCTCCTCACCTCTAGGGATAGAAGATGTGGATGCTCCAGTCTCAGTACTAACTTCAAGTTCTGTACTGGAGGCTTCTGAGGAAGTAGCGTCTGGGTTCACAGGACCAGTTCTGGGTGTATGTGGTTGAAGCAGTCTAGTGGGACGTTGACCGTAGTATTCCTGCCAAGTATATACTATGTTTAACTTGTAGTCCTGGGCGTCGCGTCTGAACTTGCAGATTTTCTTCGTCTCCAATTCTTGTTTGTACTTTGCCAGTTTCTCATTGGTGTCGTCCAATATCTGTTTTAGCTGGTCCGCCGTAAAGTTTTTACTTAATGTAGTTTTGATCGTATCAATTTCCTCTTCAAGAGATATCAGATTATGTGCGAGTTCTTCGATTGTCAGCAAGATAAGATCGAGGGAGCACTTACTGAGGATCTGTCTCATTTTTTTGACAAAGTTCGGATTTTCCTTGCACAATGTTGGCTCTAAATTCACTCTCAATCCATGTGGTAGCCTTTGTGCTTTGTAATAGTGTGCCAGAGTGGTCGCATGTAGTTTCAAATTGATCTCCCTGCGTATTTCCCACTCTAGCTGTTTAATTAGTGCCTCGGGTTTGTCAGAGCTGACCAGTTCATCTCCCGTTGTTGTTATGAGGCTTAAAATCCTCTTAGCTTCTTCTTTGCTGAAGCCTAGTGATTCAGCCCTGTTGTCGGTAGTCGCATCGATTTTAGCGAAGGACATTATCTAATGAAAAATGTGTAAGGATGAGTGGTGTTAAAGGCAATTCAGTAGTGTGTGTGCACTCCCTAGTTGTGGCCACCGTAAAGTGAGAGAAAGAGAGTAGGTGGGAGGCACTACTAGTTATAATTTATAATTTAAAGTAACTCAAAGTGAGTCGACCCTAAAAGGTCTTACGTATTGTATGTAATGTAAGTATGTAATGCTTCAGGTGCAGCAGGGAGAAGCTCGAGGCCACTCGAGATTCAGAATACTGAGGAACAAAACATGCACAGACTGTTGCCCGTCGGTAACCCTGTACTGCACTCCTGGTGGGAATGATATCCCAATTAGTGATTAGGCCTGACTGAAACCAAAGTACTCCCAGATGGGAGTAGTTGTTCAGCAAGGCAAATTCTCAACAATTTCAAAGAAAAGCGGTCAGCTTAATCAAGTGTTTCAAGTATTGCAGTGTTAAAGTGGTGCACCTGGTACATCCAGCTCTATCTCGCTGTAGGCCCCCAGTCAACAAACAATCCGGTTGGGAGCAAACACAGTTAACAGGCTGACCTGGGTGACATTAAGTCATATCATTCACATTGAAAACAAATTCAACTTCCCACACTTCAAAGTATAAGAGGCGTGAGGATCAATAAATTCAATTCCCAAGATAGTATATCTAAGTAAGTTTATAATTCACAAACAAAGGACAACATTTCAGTTGCTCTGGACAGAATGCTCTCTGACAAAAACATATATTGTAGGTAACAAAGGTAGGGTACACTTTTTAGCAGTATAATATGGACAAGTCATTCATATACAAAACAGAACATAAACAGTCGTCCAATTTCAATTTTCCCACTTCTGAGCCATCACATTCATTCAGCTCAGAAGTTCTAAAGACACTCCTATTGAGTTGTCAGTGCCAACGCGTTTCGGATTGTAGGAAATCCATCTTCAGGGCAGGATGTGTTTTAGATTCAACAAGATTCAAAATTCAGTGGGATTTCCTGAGGGTATAAGGATACACTAATTAGCTTCATGGGGAGTTTGGAGAAACTAAAAATGAGTATCTCACAGAGGTAGAGATACACTAACCTGCTTTCCTTGGTACCCATAAAGAATTCATGGCCACCTGTGTAGTTAAAATGACATGACAAAAACAGCTTGTCAGGATCAGATCATTGGTGAGGGATCAAAATCTCAGATTATGTGATATAATTTCATCGTGACTTACCCGGTTGGAAGACCCAAGATGTCTCGCCGAGGGTAGTAGCTGTATCAGGCTGTGGCTTCAACAATGAGCGACTGTAGGATGAAGAAAGGAGAGGGGATAACTTCAATGCATACGTACTCCTACTGAATGGCTATTAGTGCCGTTGGATGAGAGGTGAAAAAGTCACCCCTGTTTACTAATTAACTGTTGGTAACATATTCACTCAAACATTACTCGTACTCGCTTCCGTTGTCCTTTAACTTACTTGTGAGAAAGATCGCCTGTAGGACGCTGAACGAAGCCGCCCGCCTCGAGGACGCGCCGCACAGCCTACCCAAGCCAAATCCGTTGCCCTGGGAACAGCCGCGCACGCGCGTCCCCGCCCGGGCAGCCATCTTTGTATGGGAAGATCAACAGAATGATTCTACTCAGGGCTGTTGTGGTGTTGTGCGAGCGCGTCAAAGCTGCTGTTGCTAAGAACGCGCTCCGAGCATGCGCCACGTTGCCATTGGATTTGTCAGTTGTTTTGCTTCGCTCGTACTAGTAAGTACATAGGTGGGGATCATAACATTGTCCGGTTGTGGATGGGAGTATTTCCGCCTGTTCGGGTGAAGTCAAATTGATTAATTTAGCGGGGGAGGGGGCACTACAGCCCTGGCCATGGTGAGGCATTTCTGTTGGGAAAAGAAAGGTCTAGCTGCATTAAGTAGTTTAGAGTGATATGCAGAAGAGAATGCTATGGCATTAACCTGCCTATTCATAGTCAGGTTAGGTTCCAGATATACTCCCAAGGTCTTAATGGTGTGGGAGACAGCGATGGGGATGTTGTCAACGGTGAAGGAGCTGTACTTACTGTCCAATTTACCCAAGGTGGTCGGGGATCCAATTAACAGAAGTTTGGTCTTCTCGCTGTTGAGGCATAACCAGTTTTCTGCCATCCAGGATTGGATCGATGACGAGCTTCAGTATTTAGAAAGCAAGGCCTCTGCTTCCAGCGGCCTCACGTTTTCTCCATAATGGTGGCGCCGGCCCACGTGCATCGCTTGGTGAAAGGGATGCGTCGCAGGTGCGGCGCCACCATTATTGTTGAAAGGCATTTTTTTCTGAAGCCTGAAGCTCTCGCTCACAAGCGAGAGCTTCAGGCTGTAGAAAAAAATGCCCTTTCGTGTAGTGGCCAGGGGAGATTAGTGGGCCCCGGCAGGGCCCCGCCTCAAAACGAAATTTCGGGGCCTGCCGGGGCCCAGGCCCGGCAGGCCCCAGCCCACTTAAAGCCCCGGGCCTTCGGGGAGAAGTTAGCTGTGGTGGACAGGTGATGGCAGAGGGTCTTGTGATCCACCAGATTAAATGCCGCTGATAAGTCCAGGAGAAGAAGGAGTGCAGGTTTGCCTGCATCTCGGAAGTCGTCCATTTGATTTTTTAGATCAAGCAAGGCCGTTTCAGTCCCATGTCATGGCCGGTACCCGGACTGCCGTAGGCCAAGAAGATAGTTATCTTCAAGGAATTTTTGGATTTGCAGGTAGGCTGCTTTGTCCAAGATTTTTAATAGAAAGGGTACGGTGGTAATCAGTCTGTAGTTCCCTGGCACCGATGGGTCAAGGGATGACCTTTTAAGGAGCGGCCAAACTCACGCTTCCTTGAGTCCAGTTGGGACATGGCCAGACTGGAAGGAGGAGTTAATGAAGGCAGTGATAAATGGGGTGAGGGAGGGGGCACAGTCTTTGATGATCTGAGTCGGACAGGTATCCCCTTTACAATTAGAGTGTTTGATGGATTTGAGGAGGGCAGTAACTTCAAGTTCACTCATATCCTTAAATTCAAACACAGGGGAATGGCTGGAGTAGGTGTTAAGCAGAATCACATGCAGTACCCTTTGGGAACACTACACACAATTAAGACCGCAAGTGTAAGTGCAATGTCTCCTTTGGTACAAACCTGTACTACACAGTAATGTGGTAGCAGTGGCTGAGCAGCCAGACTTATCTCAAGAGTAAAGTGAGCAGTACAAGAGGTTACACAAAGGGGCAGCAATCACAGTGGTTCAAACAAACACTTACTCAAGGTTTCTTGGTAAAAAAATATACATCTATTTACACAGTCAGTTGGAAAACATTCCACTAGTAAGAGCAGCTCAATTTTACAATCTAATATACTACAATACACAACAAATCAGTTTCTGAATAAGTTCAGCTCCCCTGAAGTGGGAGCAAAATGGCACTTCAGTTACTTTAAAAAGGGGTAAAAAGGCAAAGTTAAAAGAATTAAAGCACAAATACTTTCAGAGTTAGGGCAAATAGTTTCAGTTCACTACAACCAGCAATTCAATTCAATAGGCCTGGACCAAAGTCAATGGTTCAGAGTCTTGGATAGGATAGCACAGTTCTGGTAGTAAACGGTTAAGTCTTTGCCACGGTTTAGTTGGTCAGACGAAAAGTTATATGTCGGTTTGGGAAGGACAAGCCTTCAAAGAAAGGAAAGTTTCACAAACTTTCACCGCGGCATAAAGGATTTCTTGACCGCACTTGCACAGTACCTTTTAAATGAAGAAGAGCTGTAGCTGAGGCAGTTGTCCCTGGCAGTTCCTGCAGATCTCACTGTTCCTGAGCTTCAGTCGTGGGGACAAGAAGGAGGACATCGGGAGGTTCCTGCACTGCCCAGGGAAGAGGCCACAAGCTTGGCAAAACGTCGGTTTAAGGTGTGAGTGCCTTAAAGACCACAAACTGGTATCCTTCTCAATGGCTATCCGGTTTGCAACAAGAAAAATCGACCAGTATAGAGACGGTGTCCAGGTGACTTGCGAGTTGGTTGTTCCCACCAAACTCAAGGGAAGAAGTTAACCTTGAAGGGCTTCTCTGTTGATGGAGTTTCACGCTATTCGGACCTGCAGCAGGGCTTCACCGGGGGACTAGGAGTTGCAGCAGTCGTCTTCCTTCAGCTCGTCTTCAGTTCTTTTGTTCCAGTGGACGACTCTGCTTCCAAGTCCCCGAGGCCTGCTTTTAAACAGTTTTCCCCCATTCATTCCAGTCCAGCTGTCACTCACCCAGCAGGGTGGCTTTCCTTGCCGGACAGCCAGCTGGCCAATCTTGCCAGAGTGCATTCAGGTCTCCTATGTCATGACCGCAGCCTCCAAGGAGTCAGGTTTAGCCCAACTGCCTCGGAAGCTGGGTCACAACTTCATTTCCAGGCACCCATCGGCTCCAATAGGGGCCTTATGGACCTTGTCCTGGCGCCAGTGGCGCCAGGCTCATAAGGGGACTTAGTCCCGGCACAGGACGTGCCGGGCTCATGATGTAAGGAATGGTGCTTGGGTGGACCTACCTGCTGCAGACCATGCTGCTCACTCACCTGCAGGATGAAATCCTCATCCATCCATGGCTGGAACTACTTTACCTCTGGGTGTGGCCAGCACCACTCCCTGGGACTGGATACTGGAACTATTCTGGAAGCAGGGACTTCTTACCTGGGCGAGGCTGCTGTGGAAGGAGACACCTAAGCACTCCAGTAAGCTATTTAAACCACGCCCGATCAGAGCAAGGTGCTTCGCGTTATTCTGCAATAGCAGCAGGACGCTCACCGTGTCAGCTCCAGAGAATCTTCAACTTCTGCATCTGGGGAAGAGAAATCCGCAATCTTACCTTCCGAAATACCATCTTCGTCTTCAGCAGCATCTGAAAAGGGAAAAGAACACCAGGTTAGCACGAGATAAAAACCAGCGCAGCACTTACCCAGTCCATCGGTGCATCTCAAGCCACGGGCTGCAGCTTTCCATTTTTTCCGGCACCCTGTGGAAGCAAAGACATTGGTTAGTAAACCTCCGTGAAACTTTCCTTACCTGCGCTGCATTCTTCTCGCCTCCGCCGACGCTGCTACTCGCATCTGCAAAACAAAAGGACATCATTAAGAAATACAAAACTCCATCTATACGCACGTGTTTTGGGCAGCGCTCATCTTTCTCACTCCTCGGTGCATTCCTCGACATCCATTTTTCTACCCAGCTGCTTCTGCGACCTGAAAAAGGAACAGAGACATTAAGAAGTGCTTTTAACTTCGAATTGACATTTTCTACTTACTTGCCTGCAATACCTTCGCCATTCCATCGCTCTCCGGACTTCCATATTCAAGCAACCGCCGTTCGTGCTGCTAACAACGGCCTAGCTCCAAATCTTCATCCTCTGCAACCAAGAGGCTGGACAATTAACCAGTGAAGTAACTGGCTTCGGCGCCCCTGCACTGACGCAGGATGGAGAGCTCCGCTTTCACCTACATAAGGTGAGCACATTTAGCCTACGAACTACTTGGGAGTACCAGGAAGGGGAGGCAGCTTACCCAGTCAGGCTTATATATCCATATTAACCCCTTGCTCTCATAATTGCAGACACCTCACCCTTCAGATCAAGATCTCCGTGAGGAAAGGGCCTTTCCAGGGTGGCATTCGAGGCCTGCGCGTGACCCTAGAAGACTCCGAGAACCCCCAGCCCAGACCTGCGCCTCCGAGGGATTCAGGTGAGCGTTACAGAACGCGAAGCCTACCGCAATTTTCCCACCCAGGCGCAATGGAAACTTCGGGCACAGATCAACTGGCTCAATTGCTTGGGGAACTAAGGGCAGAAGTACACGCATCTCGCCAAGAAACAAACGCTTTACGAAGGGAGTTGATCATTGCCAAGGAACGGACTAATGATCTGGCCAGACAGTTGCTACAGGCTCAAGCGGGACAGACGCCACTGCCTCCATATGGAGGGGGCGGCACTCCTACAACCTCAAGTAATCCGGTGCAAATTAATCTGCCAGGGAATGTGCCTTTGGCCCCGCCCGAACGTTTTTCCGGAGATCCAAAGCGATATGCAGTATTCATCAATCAATGCCGCTTGCACTTTCTGTGTAGACCCGCCGCATTCCCAACGGACCAAGCCAAGGTAGCGTTTGTACTTTCCTATCTTAGCGGTAGTGCTGCAGATTGGTCCATTCCTCTCGTGACACAGGATGACCCGCTCCTCTATAACTTTCAAGACTTTCAGACCAGTATGGAAAAGTTGTTCGCAAGACATTCACAGGGGCAGGCCTTGGACAATGAACTCCTGTCACTCAGACAAGGTAATCAGGATCTCCTGGCTTACATAGCGTCCTTTAATAGACTGGTGGTTGAGACCAGGTGGCCTGAAGATAAGAGAATCATGCTCTTCTACAGAGGTCTACGTGGGGAACTTAAAGACGTTTTAGCACAGGTGGTTAATCCGCCGCAAGACTGTTCAGATTATATCGACCTAGTAGTCCAATTAGATCATCGGCTACAGAACAGGAAGACCGATCGATCCAGATTTGAAACCCGGGTACTTTCAAGACCTCAGAGCTCCGCTAAAGGGAATGACTCCGTGGAACCAATGCAAATAGGAGTAGTAAAAGGACCATTAACTCAGAAAGAACGGGAAAGAAGAAGGCAATTACAGCTGTGCCTATACTGTGGGAATTCTGGACATTTCCTTCGTGATTGCTCAGTGAAACCGGTCAAGAAGACCGTAGGAGTTTCTGATAAAAATGCTGAGAAACTGGAATCGGGAAACGACCTCGCCCGACAAGCGTAGAGGTCCGCTTGCCGAGCGTTAAAACCAGTTCCTTGACCTCGCATTTGGTAATGCCTATGGTCCTCATAAGTCCCAATAGACCAGATCGCATGCATGCTATCAAAGTATACATTGATAGCGGAGCAATCGGTAATTATGTGGACCAAGACTTGGCTATCAGGATGGATCTTCCCCTACGTCCCAAGATGGTAAAGGACGTAATCACTACAGTGGATGGTACTGAAATAGCTTCCGGACCAGTTTCTCATACCACCATGGAGGTAACGTTGTTATGTCAAGACGGACATCGGGAGAAGATCGTGTTTGATGTAATCAAGGCCCCGCAGTTTCAGGCGATTCTGGGAATGCCTTGGTTGGAAAAGCACAATCCTCAGATAGACTGGCGAGCCAAGGTAATCCGGTTTCCAGAATGCGCTTCAACCTGTTATCCTCAGCCCGAAATCAAGCTAGCAGCCATCACTTCCGAGGACCCGCGATTACCTCTGGAGTACCAAGAGTTCAGCGACGTCTTTCAGAAAGATCAAGCCAACACCCTGCCTCCGCATCGGTCATACGACTGCCAGATAGACCTAATACCTGGGTCCACCCCTCCGTGCAGTAGAATATATGCCCTCACTGAACCAGAAAACCTCCATCTCAGGCAATACTTGGACCAGTACTTGGCTAACGGATTCATCCGCCCCTCGAAATCCCTGGCTTCCTCAGCTTTGTTCTTCGTCCCGAAAAAGGAAGGTGACCTAAGAACTTGTATCGATTATCGCGCCCTGAACCAGATTACAGTCAAAAACCGATACCCGTTGCCCTTGATTCCTAAATTATTGGACCAGGTAAAAGGCGCCTGCATATACACAAAGTTAGACCTCAGAGGAGCTTACCATTTGGTACGCATTAAGGAGGGCGACGAATGGAAGACGGCCTTTCGCACTAAATATGGATTATTTGAGTATCAAGTAATGCCCTTCGGACTATGTAACACACCGGCCGCCTTCCAGTTTTTCATGAATGATGTCCTCAGAGAACTTATTGATGTGTGCGTAGTCGTTTATATTGACGACATCCTGGTATACTCAGCCTCAGAAACTGATCATCGTAGACACGTCACAGCGGTTTTACAGAGACTTCGCCAACACCGCTTGTTTGCTAAACTGGAGAAGTGCACCTTTCACGCAAAGGAAGTGGAATTTTTAGGGTTCATCTTGTCACCCAACGGAGTTCACATGGACTCAAGAAAAGTGGATGCTATCACCAAATGGCCTTCCCCAACTTCCGTGAAAGGTGTACAGAGCATGCTGGGCTTCGCTAATTTTTACCGAAGGTTCATTCCTGAATTCTCTCGGGTAGTCCAACCTATCACGGCTCTTCTGAAAAAGAATAAAAAATTCGAGTGGACTCCAGAAGCCGAACAAGCCTTCCACGAATTAAAAGCCAAATTTATCTCTGCTCCAGTCTTAAGGCATCCCCGTCCAGAACTTCCCTACATCGTCGAGACAGACGCTTCCAGTCTTGCAATGGGGGCGGTGCTATCACAAAGAGACCCCGAAACGCACCAGTTACACCCTGTAGCCTTTTGGTCTCGCAAATTTTCGGCTCCTGAGATCAACTACACAATTACGGACAAAGAACTCTTGGCAATTAAGTCCGCCTTTAAGGCCTGGCGGCATTATCTTTTGGGAGCCCGGCACACAGTAACTGTAATCACGGATCACCGTAACCTCCAGTACCTGAAGTCAGCTAAAGCTCAATCTTCGAGGCAACTACGCTGGGCTCTATTCTTCGCAGAATTCGATTTTGTAATCACATATCGACCAGGCGTCAGGAACGGAAAAGCAGACGCCCTTTCCCGGATAGGGGTAGACGAACTTACAGCTAATCCAGAGCCGGTGCCAATAATTCCTGAACAAAAGATACTAGGAGCAATCAACACACTATCCCTTGAAGAGATTAAAGCAAGGGTCAATCAACTCATAACTCCCGAAGATTCATCGAATTGGCAATTGAAAGGAAAGGATTTTACAATAGATCAGAACCTATTGTATTTCCAAGGAAGACTATTCTTACCCTGCGTTGACTTACAAAAACAGGTCATCACCTGCTACCATGATTCTCTAATGGAAGGACATCCTGGAGTTGCCAAAACCTCAGAGAAAATTAAAAGGCATTTTTGGTGGCCATCTTGGAGGAAAGATGTGAAAAAGTTTGTGGCTTCTTGTGGTATCTGCGCACAAAACAAGAGTCAGAAGGAAAAGCCAGCAGGATTACTACGTCCAATAGACATTCCACCAGGCCCTTGGCACACGCTCTCGATGGATTTTATCACGGATTTACCCCCTTGCTCCGGATACAACACAATTCTAGTGATCGTAGACCTTTTTTCAAAAATGGCTCATTTTATCCCCCTGAAGGGTTTACCTACAGCTTCCATTCTAGCCCGAGAATTTCTTGAAAACATTGTCCGGTTGCACGGTTTCCCTTCAGTACTAATCTCTGACCGAGGGAGCCAATTTATTTCCCATTTTTGGCGGAGTTGTTGTCGTTTAGCACAAATAGATGTACGACTTTCCACCAGCCATCACCCTCAAACCGACGGGCAGACTGAGAGAATTAACCAAACTTTAGAACAATATCTGCGCTGCATGTTGCATCAATCCGAGGGTACTTGGAAGGATGTCCTTTGGATTGCTGAATACGCTTACAATAATTCAATCCATTCTGGGACGGGAAAAACCCCTTTTTTCCTGCTGTATGGAAGTCATCCTCGAACCTCAAATCTGGGCCCACCTCAAGCTCTCGGAACACCTGCTGTTGACCATCTGCATTCGACGATAACTCAAGCATTTAAAGAAGCCACAGCTCATCTTCAACGAGCTAAAGAATCATACAAAAAAGGAGCAGACCAACATCGAAAAGAGGCTCCTCAATATCAAAAAGGAGATCAAGTCTGGCTGTCCACTAAACATTTATCTTTAAAAGGGCCACGCACCTTCAACCCAAGATATTTAGGACCCTACTCGATCACGGCCGTGATTAACCCAGTGGCTGTCAAACTAGAATTACCTACTCGAATGAAGATACATCCTGTCTTCCATGTTTCTCTCCTGAAACCTGTGCAACCCGGAACCCGTTTGACTAAACCTCCTGAGCCAATCCAAGTTGACGGAGAATCCGAATTTGAAATTCGAGACATCTTGGACTCCAAAATTTCCAAATCAAAACTATACTACTTGATTGATTGGAAGGGATATGGACCCCAGAAGAGATCTTGGGAACCCTCAGAATATGTACATGCACCTCGTCTAGTCCGAAAATTTCATCGGGCTTTTCCCAACAAGCCAAAACCTCCGGAAAAGACAAGCTTGGGAGGGGCCTTGAGGGGGGGTGTTGTCATGACCGCAGCCTCCAAGGAGTCAGGTTTAGCCCAACTGCCTCGGAAGCTGGGTCACAACTTCATTTCCAGGCACCCATCGGCTCCCATAGGGGCCTTATGGACCTTGTCCTGGCGCCAGTGGCGCCAGGCTCATAAGGGGACTCAGTCCCG
This sequence comes from Ambystoma mexicanum, assembly GCF_040938575.1. Taxonomy (NCBI): domain Eukaryota; kingdom Metazoa; phylum Chordata; class Amphibia; order Caudata; family Ambystomatidae; genus Ambystoma; species Ambystoma mexicanum. The sequence goes on from NC_090932.1 coordinate 1,306,910,057, forward strand.
GCACAGGACGTGCCGGGCTCATGATGTAAGGAATGGTGCTTGGGTGGACCTACCTGCTGCACACCATGCTGCTCACTCACCTGCAGGACGAAATCCTCATCCATCCATGGCTGGAACTACTTAACCTCTGGGTGTGGCCAGCACCACTCCCTGGGACTGGATACTGGAACTATTCTGGAAGCTGGGACTTCTTACCTGGGCGAGGCTGCTGTGGAAGGAGACACCTAAGCACTCCAGTAAGCTATTTAAACCACGCCCGATCAGAGCAACGTGCTTCGCGTTATTCTGCAATAGCAGCAGGACGCTCACCGTGTCAGCTCCAGAGAATCTTCAACTTCTGCATCTGGGGAAGAGAAATCCGCAATCTTACCTTCCGAAATACCATCTTCATCTTCAGCAGCATCTGAAAAGGGAAAAGAACACCAGGTTAGCACGAGATAAAAACCAGCGCAGCACTTACCCAGTCCATCGGTGCATCTCAAGCCACGGGCTGCAGCTTTCCATTTTTTCCGGCACCCTGTGGAAGCAAAGACATTGGTTAGTAAACCTCCGTGAAACTTTCCTTACCTGCGCTGCATTCTTCTCGCCTCCGCCGACGCTGCTACTCGCATCTGCAAAACAAAAGGACATCATTAAGAAATACAAAACTCCATCTATACGCACGTGTTTTGGGCAGCGCTCATCTTTCTCACTCCTCGGTGCATTCCTCGACATCCATTTTTCAACCCAGCTGCTTCTGCGACCTGAAAAAGGAACAGAGACATTAAGAAGTGCTTTTAACTTCGAATTGACATTTTCTACGTACTTGCCTGCAATACCTTCGCCATTCCATCGCTCTCCGGACTTCCATATTCAAGCAACCGCCGTTCGTGCTGCTAATAACGGCCTAGCTCCAAATCTTCATCCTCTGCAACCATGAGGCTGGACAATTAACCAGTGAAGTAACTGGCTTCGGCGCCCCTGCACTGACGCAGGATGGAGAGCTCCGCTTTCACCTACATAAGGTGAGCACATTTAGCCTACGAACTACTTGGGAGTACCAGGAAGGGGAGGCAGCTTACCCAGTCAGGCTTATATATCCATATTAACCCCTTGCTCTCATAATTGCAGACACCTCACCCTTCAGATCAAGATCTCCGTGAGGAAAGGGCCTTTCCAGGGTGGCATTCGAGGCCTGCGCGTGACCCTAGAAGACTCCGAGAACCCCCAGCCCAGACCTGCGCCTCCGAGGGATTCAGGTGAGCGTTACATCCTAGAAGACTAAGCACCGGGAGTTTCGGGCACCTCCCTCACATCCTGTCCACCCCAGACACTCAGGTGCCAGAGGAGGGCTTCAGCACTGAAGCCCGCCAAAGGCCAACAAACAAAGGGACCAAACCTGGTTTGGCGCGCAGAGTTAAACACAAGAAAGACCTTTCCTAACAGAAACGGCAAAATAAGTTGACCGGAGTCTGTTTTTACAGATAGGTCTTATCCTCTAGATTGAAAAACATGGCTGCCCCGATTTTTAGCTAGCAATGTTCGTGAGGAAAAATCATGGTAGTTTGTTCTAAACCACTGCCACCAGCCATTTCAAGAGGGAAAGGGTAACATTTGACTGTTACATGAGTGTTTAGACTCAGGGGATGCTAGGCAACCCCTCCAGCACTCTATAGGAAGATAGTGTGTGCTGGGTCTGTAAATTTAAAAAGACTAGTAAAGTCAATTTAACTTTACATGCTGGTAGTCCATCCCACAGAAGGTATTTAAACCTTGGGAAGTCTGAACGACATCCCTGTGCCACTGCACTGAAGGTGCTGTGTGACACACAAGAAAAAGATGATGCCTATGGAGTTGTTTTAAAACTCCATATCCAAAGAACACAATAGTAAAACACACATCAAAATACATGAAAGAGTGGGTAACAAGGCTCACACTCTTTCCAGGTGAAAATTTCAATCCTAGAAATCTAGCATAGTTGCTGGGGGTCTCAAATGGTAAGGGAAATCAGCACATTCTTGAGAATTCTCCCTAACACTCGTCCCCCCCAGACTAAGGGACAGGAAGAGTTAACCCACTCCTGGATGAATGCCCTTACTGCAGTCGGTCCAACATCCTGGAGAGACCATCATCATTTTGGTGGTGACACCCAGACCTGTGTTCAATGGTAAAATCAAACCCTTGCAGGCTGATTGACCATCTCAATAGTTTAAGGTTTCCCCCTTTCATTTGCATGAACCATCTCAAGGGTTGGTGGTCAGTCTGAATCACAAAAGTAGATCCATACAAGTATGGTCTAAACTTCTTCAGTGACCACACAATAGCAAAACATTCTATTTTAATGGTTGCCCATTTCCTTACTCTGCCATTTGTAGTTTGGAATTCATTAGGGCCAATAGTGTCGACAGGTCTTTGATGTTTTCATCAATTTCCTCGTACATTTTGAGCATAGGTGCTATGGCTATAGTTAATGAAGACATTACAAATGGCTGGAGGTCACTTAGCGCAGCCTTTAACAACTTTTGATTGTTGCATTCTATTTTGGCTTGATTTATGTTTGCCTTGGAATGTCGTTGTCTTGTCTTCGAGTAGTCACGCTCCATGAGTGAGCATTCTAATGATGAATCGTCTGTTGAAGAGGCCAGAAAAAACCCATTTCACCACTTGCTTTGGTGTTCTCATTATTGCAGTCCCATTTAACGGGATATGTAGGGTTTAAGTTGAAGCTTAAATTCGACGTTTTGTGAACAATAGATCGAAATGGAGGGACTTGATGCCAGCCGTCTTCTTTTTCTGGATGCAACAGTGCGTGGAGCCACAGGCAAATCCTCATTTACAGGGTCATTTCACAAATTAATGGGAACATGTGTGTTACACTGAGCTGTCTCTTTAAGAGACACAAGTCGAGTCACGTGGTCCGGCCACGTGAAGCGTGACGTTGTGTGGGAGGATTGCCTCACGGCAGTTCGAGGTTGTACCTAAATAAACCAAGACGTGCATCCTACTCTCGGCGTGACTCTCTTTATTACGGAGGCCCCGCTTAGCCTAACAACTGGCGACGAGGCGTCTTCCAGGGCCGCCGAGTCCTCCTCCTCCTCCTCCTCCTCCTCGCCGCCCACGGCGCCATCCGAGCTCCGCAGTGTGCGTCGGGTGCCGACAGGCCCAGCCTGCGAGCGCTCGCCTCCTCCTCCACTCCGGATCCCACGATACGCCGATCCCGGCCCACCAGCAACCCACCCCCCGAGGTGCCCACGACACACAGGAAGGGCGCGGGTGCGGTCCACAAAAAAAAAAAAAAAAAAAAAAAAAAATTTTTCATATATTCAAAACGAACTCTCCACGTGCGCCACAGAGACAAGCCTGACCCCAGGCCCAGCTCCACGGGGGCTCCAGCATCTAACCTGATCCCAGGCCCAGCCCAGCAGCAGACCCAGGCCCAGGCACTCACCAGCACGCCTAACCCAGGCCCGGCCCCCACAGCCGGAGACCGACGTCGAGGGTACGTCCACCTGCCCGCCAAGCCATACAGACTCCGGAGACCGCCGTCAGGACCCCGGTGAAAGGTGGGTGTCACCCTGCGCTGCCCGCTAGCCCTCAGCACCTGCCACCAGGGCAACAGTCCCCCTCAGGGACAGACACACACAAGTGAACGGCACTGCTCACTGCTACTATGAGCGCTCCCCAAGATCAGCAGGCCCCGGGTCCCCCCGCCCCAGCGGGGAACACAGCAACCACAGCATGGCGCATGCCGCCCCCCTTCTCCATGATGCCACAGGCGGACAAAGGCCCAAGGTGGGTCGAGTGGCTGGAAGATTTCAACACCTTCATTGACGCCGCGGGTGAAGAGAAATCCCCAAGACTACGCAGCATGTTTCTGAACCTCGCAGGGAATGAAGGGAATGACATTAAAATACTTCTGAAAACCATCCCACAGGCAGAGCAAGCAAACTTCCCAGCCCTCATTGCAGCACTGAACAAAAGACTGGTGATCGAACCCAATAGGGACTATGAAAGATACATTTTCAATCAGTGCAAACAGAGGGCAGATGAAACGGTCGACGAGTTCATCACCCGCCTACGGATAAAAGGTGCGAACTGCCAGTTCCACGCATTCTCCCTAGATGAGGCCATTAGATTGCGAGTGATTGAAGGGTGCGTATCCCAAACGCTAAAGAAGCAACTCTTAAAATCCCCCGTCACGATTGATGAAGTCAGCCACATGGCAAGGATCCTCGAGAGAGTCGAAAAGCAGGTGACGCAAATAACTGGCACCGCCCCCTCCAAGCATGACAACAACGAGGTGATCGCGGCCATGCAGGCCAATAATGCCAGGACAACAGAGAGAGGACCCAACCTCACCTACTCAACTGTTCCGAGAATGCAACGCCAGTGTTACCGTTGTGGAATGCCGTATCCCCATGCAGGGACATGCCCCGCATTGTCCCAGAAATGCGGCAACTGCGGGAGAGAGGGACACTTCCAATCAGTCTGCAGAGAGGGCAAACCGTTCCCAACCCAAAGACCGCCGGTCGCCCCACAGTTCAAAATACCTTACAGAAATCCACAAAGCCAAGGCTATCCGTCGCGTCCGTTTCAACAAAGCCCGAGAAGGTATGTCAGGGTAGTTGAAGATGTCTACCCTTCGGAAGAACTCCAAGGCGACGGACAATATGAACAAATATCCCGCATTAGAGATGAATACGACGGGCCCCCAGCGCCCGTATCTCACTATGAGGTGGACCAACACCAACAGCACCCCGAAGAGGAAGAGTATCAGTTTGATCACTATCGACAAGATGAATACGTCAACCTCATCATGGACGAAGGACAAGCACGCGAGGCACCCAAGATACCAATGGAAATAGGAGGCCACCAATTCTGCTTCCTGGTCGACTCAGGAGCAACGGTCAACATAATGGGAGAAAAGGAGTTTCACCAGATTCCCAAGAAACCCACCTTAGTACCATCTGAGTCCAAGATATATCAATGGGGCGCCGACACTCCACTACAATCAATTGGCTTCTTCACCCGCCACCTCATTCACGGCAACCATGCCACGATGACAAGCATACACGTAATTCGCAGCCCAACTAAAGGAAGGTGCCTCCTCAGCTACAGGACGGCCTCCTCCCTGGGACTCATAGACATACACGTCCGAGATGGGGACATGATCCACTCATCAGAACCAACTCAAGTAACGACAGAAAGCGTGTCAAATATCCAAGCGGAAACCAGAGAGATGGACGTGATATCAAAAGACGCCATCGTGAAGGAATTCCCCCTCATATGCAAAGGCCTAGGAAAATTGAAAGGACCCTCAATTAAACTGCACATTGATCCCGCAGTCCGCCCAGTTCCCCAACACCCGAGGAGAGTCGGGTTCCACCTCCAAGCCGCCGTGTCAGCTGAGCTCCGACAGCTCCTAGAAAATGACATTATTGAACCAGCAGTGGGCCCGACCCCGTGGGTCTCCCCACTAGTCATAGTGCCAAAAGAAGGGGGACAGCTCAGACTCTGCGTCGACATGCGCGTCGCCAACACCGCAATCCAGCGTGAGCGACACCCCGGCCCCCGCATCGAGGACATGATCGTCCAGATAAACAAGTCCACCCTTTTCTCAAAACTGGACCTTAACCAGGGTTACCACCAACTGGTACTTCATCCAGAATCCAGAGGCATAACAACATTCGCCACGCACGACGGTTTATTCCGGTACAAGCGCCTCAACTTTGGCATTTCATCTGCCGCAGAGATTTTCCACGAAACCATCAGGCAAATCATTCGCCCAATCAAAGGAGCACTTAACTACAGCGACGACATCCTAGTATTTGGCAAGTCAAAGGAGGAACACGATGTAGCTCTCCGCGCCACCTGCAAATCCATTCAAGACGCTGGACTCACACTCAACGTCGACAAATGTCGATTCAGCAAAACCAAGCTGAAGTTCTTTGGCCACATATTCTCCGCAGATGGAATGACACCGGATCCCGACAAGGTGGCGACAATCTTCGGCCTACAGGAACCAAGGCAAATAGCGGACGTGCGATCGTTTCTGGGGATGGCAGGTTACTGCGCGAGATACATACCCCATTATGCCACAATCACGGAACCACTCAGGAAACTCCTTCAAAAAGAGATGCTCTTCGCCTGGACGGCTGATTGCCAAGATGCGTTCGACTCCATCAAGCAACACCTAGCAGAAGCCAGGAAACTTGCCTACTTCGACCCCACCTGGCACACGGAAATCGTGGTCGATGCAAGTCCAGTCGGGCTGGGTGCCATCCTCGCCCAAACAAACGGGACAGACACCTACCCGAGACATGTGGTGGCCTACGCCAGCAGAGCCCTCTCGAAACCCGAGTCCGCATATTCGCAGGCAGAAAAGGAAAGCCTGGCAGCAGTCTGGGCATGCGAACATTTCCACAACTTTGTCATAGGAAAAAAGTTTACTCTAATAACGGACCATCAAGCCCTCCTATCACTGTTCGGCAACCCTCGAACGAAGATGCCGCCACGTATTGAACGGTGGGGTATCCGCCTGCAAGAATATGACTACCACATCATTCATCGTCCGGGGGGGGAACACAACCCAGCAGACTACTTGTCGAGACACCCCACAGGAAAAGCCACACAGCGAAAGGGAGATGTAGAATACATCAGCTATGTCACCACAAACGCTCTTCCCCCGGCAATTTCACTCGAGACAGTCGCTGAGGCGTCAGCTGCTGACCCATCCATAGCACTGGCTATCAAACTCACAGAACACAGCAGATGGAAATCATACAGGAAACTTCTAACGGAACACCCGGAAGCGAATCGAGATGAATTGGAAAGGTTGGCAAAAGTTCATACCGAACTAGCCGTCAAGGACAAGTCCATACTCCTTCGAGGGTGCAGAATAATAATCCCAGCAGCCCTACGATCGGACATCATAAAGACAGCCCATGAAGGCCATCGCGGGGCAGACAATACCAAACGGCAACTGCGGTGCCATGTATGGTTCCCATTTCTTGACGCTCTAGTAGATCGATGGGTACGAAACTGCATGGCATGTCAATGCACAGCCAGGGCCGAAGCCCCCGCACCACTACAGTCACTGCAGATCCCCGATCACCCATGGGAAAGAGTGGCAATAGACTTTTATGGGCCCCTCGAGTCTGGCGAATACCTACTACTGTTCATTGATGAGCACTCTCGCTTCCCAATTGTGAAAAAGTCACCGTCTACAGCCTTCGCCCACATAGCAGCCGTCTTCGACGAGGTCGTGAGTGAGTGGGGCATACCAGAAGTTATCAAGTCGGATAACGGCCCGCCGTTCTGTGGTCACGACTTCGCAACCTTCGCCAAGCATCTAGGCTTCAGACACCAGAAAATAACACCAAGGTGGCCACAAGCCAACGGGATGGCCGAAAGATTCATGTCATCGATCAAGAAGACCCTACAAAGAGCCAGACTAGAAAATGTTGACCCTCACCAGGCTCTGTGCAGAATGCTTCGGGACTATCGAAACACGCCGCACGAGGCCACAAACAGGACGCCGGCCGAGATGATGGTAAAATACCAAGTTCGCACTCGCATCATAAGACACCCCAACAACAAGCCAGAAGCAGATCCGGAAGTTCTAACGCGAGATGCGGAACGGAAGGAACGGGCCCGTGTTTTGGAGTTAAAGGCTCCATTCATTTCCGTGAGATCCTGCAGGAGTTTGTTGACTACAGCCAGGGAGTCGCGCCTTTGTCTTGGGCTAAGACTTTTGTTAAAGCCTCATTAATTGTTTATTTGTCAACACATTCAGGATTATTATCACCGGAGATGTCTACTTTCTTCAATTCAAACCGAGCCGATGTCTTGTGGAAGGGCTCGTCATCCATGTTGAATTCTGTCTCTGCCGATTCGGTCGGAGCTAAATTGTTGGAAGATGCCTTGTTTTTCATTGATTCAAAATTTAGCACCGGTTTAGGGACAGGCACGGACAAATTTTGGGAAGCAAACACAGCGGATGCAGCTGAAGCAGAGCAGATGGCACTTTCGATCCATGCGCCTGTGTTTTCGGAAGTGAAGCGCTGCGTTCTACGCTCGCTCGGGCTGCTCCGCCTGGTTGGAGTCGCTTCAAGGCATTGCAGCATGCCCCAAGATAGAGAGCACAGAGCGGGAACAATACCCTTCAGCTTTGCTGTTTTTGTTTCGTCGGCATTCATAGTTTTACGGCTTTCCAGCATACACTCACGTTGCGGCCCGGCATGAATTATGGACATACCAATCGAAGGTATTCTCACTTCCAAAAGTTCATGATTAAGTGAATTTGATAATGTTAGTGAGGTGTGCACGGCTGGCGCTGCATGAGAAGTTTCAAGCGGTGATAGAGAAATAACTCTTGCGGCAACAGTCTTTTCACCCCCACTCCCATCTGCAAGAGTGGCGTTGCCTGAGTTGTTAGGACTCACAGGCCTCTTTCTTTCAGTTACCATATATACTTCACTTACTATAGAGCTGAAGTTAGCACCAGATTTTCTTACTTGGGATCTGCCAAGCGTTGAATCAGTCCAGCTCATTAACTGGGATGGCTTGCAGAGAGCGCATTCACAACCGCGTCGAAGTTGAAATCGAGTGAGAGGTTGATGTGGCTTCTGCAGTAGTTCCTTATCTGGTTCCATGGGTAGAATGCAGGAGCTGGCTGCGCCTCGTGAGCCTCCAGAGACTCACAAGACTCTGCACCGACTCTGCGCCGCTCCGCGGGCTTGAGGGGGATTTTAAGCGATTTAATCCTTCTTGGATCAGTAGCAGTAGAAAGAGGACTAGCCACACTCACAAGCCAAAGGCAGTCCCAGCGAAAGGGTGGACAGAGACTCACGAGACTTAGGCAATCCTAAGGAGGCTCCCAGAGTCTTTCACACAGTCTTTCACACCAACCGTCTAAAAGCTTATGTCGCAAGACCAAAAATCGGAGCTTTGCTTCTAGCTTCAGCTCAAGAGGAGGAGGAGAGTGAACCTCTACCTGACCTACTCAGAGGACAGCCTTTAGATGAGAAGATAGGAGTCAATCTGTCTTCTAATTTGACACCTGAACAACAGGAGGAGTACAAGTTTCTGTTAAATCAGTTTGCCTCCCTGTTTTCACTATCACCAGGCTTGACCCCTTGGGGCCGGCATGATATTCTCACTGGTGACCGTTTACCTGTTAGAAGCAGAGTTTACAGGATGTCAGATCATGTAAGAACCCACATAAAGGAAGAGGTCAACAACATGCTTGATCTCGGGGTAATAGAGCCCTCTACCAGTCCATGGTCTAGTCTAGTTGTACTAGTGTCAAAGGCAGGATCCAAGGAGTTGAGATTCTGTGTGAACTATAGAGCTCTTAATGCAGTCACTAAGACTGATGCCCATCCTTTACCAAGGATAGATGAACTGGTGGACAAGCTTGGTTCAGCCAAGTACCTCAGTACATTTGATCTCACTTCAGGCTATTGGCAAATAGCACTGACAGACCATGCCAAGGAGACAACTGCATTCTCAACCCCAGCAGGCCTCTACCAGTTTAAGGTAATGCCTTTTGGACTAAAGAATGCACCTGAAACATTCCAAAGGATGGTTAACCAGGTTCTGAATGGGATGGAGGACTTCTGCATGGCATACTTGGATGACATTGCAGTGTTCAGCCCTACCTGGAAAGAACATGTTGACCACTTAGTATATGTTTTGCAGGCTCTTGAGCAGGCCCATCTGACCATAAAGGCGAGTAAGTGTCAAATTGGTCAGAGTAAAGTGGTCTACCTTAGACATGAGGTAGGAGGAGGTGAAATCAGGCCATTGCCTAGCAAAGTACAAGCTGTACAAAACTGGGCCACCCCTACTACTCAAACCCAGGTGAGAGCCTTCCACGCCTCACTGGTTACTATAGGAACTCCATAGAGAACTATGGGACCATAGCTTCTCCCTTGAATGTGATCTCCTCACCCACATTTCCTAAAAAGATCAGGTGGAATGAGGAGTGCACTCAAGCATTTGAAGGACTTAAGAAAGCCCTTTGTCAAGCTCCAGTCCTAAGAGATCCTGACTATAACCAAACCTTAATTGTGCAGACATATGCTTCAAATACAGGTATAGGTGCAGTTCTGAGTCAGCTGGATGAGAAAGGTAGGGAGCACCCCATTTGCTTCATCAGCAGAAAGCTGAAGGAACCTGAGACAAGGTGATCATTCTGATTCCAGATTATGGGAAAACATAAAAAGAATAGACATTTCCCTGAGAGACCTGGCTGATCAAAAAAGAAACAATAGGGAAGACAAGAAACTATTAGCAAAAGTGGCTAATAGTTTCCTAAAGCACAACCAAAACATGCATAAAGAAGAAAGCATAATCGCCTCTTTGAATCTCTACTCAATAGGAACTAAAACTAATTTAACTCCTGAGAGTATGGAGACTGACAGATGTGTGTACAAGGAATTTGAGCAATCTGATTTACAGCATGCGCTCATTACCCAGTCCTTGAAACCAAGTCGGTTGGCCAGAACTAGTCTTTCGGAAACAGGATTGCAGGAACTCGCCCACAACAGTAAAAGAACCGAAGTCATTGGGCCTCATTACACGGTAGGCGGTGGACCAAGGTGCTATTAGCACCTTGGTCCATGCCGGTAAAATACCGGCACCGCCTTGGCGGAAAGGGGATTTACCGCCCCATTCCAAGGTTGGAGGGGCGGTAAATCCCCTTTCCGCCATTGCCCTTCCCCATTCCCATTTCTGCCCCATAGGGCTCTATGGGAATGGGGAAGGCGCTAATTACGGCACCGCAATTTTGCGGTGCCGTAATTAGCTCCGAGGTCCCTTAGCGGGTTGGTTTTTAACGCCTGCAAAAAGCAGGCGTTAAAGCACCAACCCGCTAAGGGACCTCGTAGTACGGCGGTAAGGGTTAACGGTCACCGTTGCCATTAACGGTGGCCATTAACCCTTACCGCCGTCCGTGTAATGAGGCCCATTGACTCGGACAAACTGATTGAATCTCCTGAAATGCTTAGCGAATCACACCTGCTGGCTGTCTCTGTTCCAGCCGTATTTGGTAAGACTGTAATCCCTATGCTGGAAAATGAAGTCACTTATCCACAACTCTCGACCACACCAAAATAAGGCATCATAGACATTACTGACGCTAGCAAAGATTGAGTTGATGGCTCAAATAACAAAACATACTCGATATTTCAAAAATCGAAGGATTTGTTTTTGAAATGCCCCAAACAAAGAAATCGAAGAACCAAACGGCAAACGAAAACGAAACAACATTGGCTCAAGAAAATTCTTGAGAAATCTAAAATCATTAAATGTGTTTGTTAATTCTGAGCGAACCAATTCTGTATGCAAAAAAAATCAACAGATAACAAGATTCACTGCTGATCCATCAAATACAAAGCAAATAGAGCCGGATTCGAGTAGGGAAATCTCGCAAAGTGAATTAATGAACCTCTCTACATATGAAGACGTGCAATCCGAAGTCCCTAATGAACCTAATGAAGTCCGCGATGTGGATAATGAAGTACGAGGAGAGGAAAACCAGGGCATACCTAGTGGTGCCCCTTGTATTGAGACCCAGATTCCCGCGGTCCAGGTAGAACCTGCAATCCAAGCTCCAGCTAGAGTGTGTCAACTATACTTGCCTATTGGAGATCCCAAGACCTCAAAGATCTGTGACGAAGACCTCACATTTTTAACCATGGACGCAAAAAAGAAGCGCCTAGCAGTCTGTAACTACACCATGGAACATCCTGGCGACTCAAGCGAAACTAGATGGAGTGATCCTAGAAAGGACCTTGAGACCCCACCGGACAAAGTTGAAAAGAAAAAGTATGATAGTCCAGCTAATATTCAACACTATCAGCTGGAAAACACATACAAAAAAAAAGTGTGAGTGAAGATCGAAGAAGATGGAGTGTGTCCCAAAAACATAGCGAACCACAAAAAATCAACTCCAAGCCGGCAAAATATCAGTTGACGCTCGAACGTTTCCTTGCATCTAAGGAGGGTTTAACTCTAAACAGAAACAATGTGTTGCGCCTATTGCACCATGTCCCAGAAACTAAGATCAATAGAGTCAAACGATATACAAACTGTTGAATTTATTGACGAGCAACACAATGATAAAGTACGATTGCATATAGATTCCAGATTAATCTGTGACCTTCTACTAAGCGCAGTCTCGTTCTTCTTGTCACTAGGTTTTGACATACATGAAGACTCAGATGTTAGTAAAGTGAATAACAGTCTAAAGATGAGCGTAGCACTACCCAAAGTAACAGGTGGGATGAAGTTAATTTGAGCAGCGAAAATCTGATAATATCAGAACTCAAAATTAAGGAGGCTTTAAAAACCGAAATGTGTAGAGAGCGCTTCGTGACATTCAAAGATGATGAAATCCAAGACAAAGCTGTATTGGGAGAAAAAATTTAAATCACATTTCAATGCAATCCAAGTACCATGGGAAGTGAGAATGCTACCAAAGAGAGCACTAATGGAAAAGATAAGCCAAATAACTGGAACTGGCTTGCGGGTGTCTTGGGTGGCCAATCTAGCTAATGCCATCAAGGGCATGACTGCCCAAACATCATCATCACTGGGAGAGGCACCAAGGGTGCCACATTCTTGGCTCCACTATTGCCAGATGTCTGACAAGTGTGACAGCTCCTACAGAATGTATCTACATCAGACCCCAACATAGGCCAGTAGAAATACAGAGAGAGCCTTTCTTTGGTTTTCTTGAAACTCAAGTGACCAGCTAAAGGTATCTCATGGGCTAACTGGAGGAACTGGAGTCTGCTTTCTAGGGGCACTACAAGCCTTCTGTAGTCGCGTGGGATACACTTGGTCGGTTCACTGTAGAAGAGGCCATCTTCCCAGTACAACCTATGCTTCCCTGGCTCTTGCCCATCCAGCTGGAAAGCTGCCTGTTGGTGAAGACCTTCAAGAGTAGGACACTCTCTTTGACCTCTGCTGAAGTCTGCCCTACAGGCTCCACCTTCTGCCAGTAATGACTGCAGCTCAGGATGGTCTGCAGGATCCAGATCTTCAACAGGAGCAAGGTCCTCTTTCAGCTCTGATTCCTCAGCAGCTGATTCAACCACAGTAGGTTGTTCCTCACACTCAGTCTCTGCTGATGGAGGAGTCACAGGTGTGACTTTGGAAAGTCCTCTCGGGGATGTCCTTGCTGGTTGCACAGGAGTGTTTCTTCCTGGAAGCTTTAGGTTTCCCTTTTTCCTCTTTCTTCTTAGAAATTGCAGTCGGTAAATCCTGTGGACTGGGGGTTATAGTTTCCTCTATAAGTTCCCCTGGAGAGCCCCTTAAGGTACTCTCTCTGGCCTTCCTAGTCTGCTCCTGTTTCCTTTTGCTGGGAGGCCTGGGGGTGCTTGATACAACTCCAAGAGTTTTTAAGTAATTCCCCAACAGGACTCTCCCAGGTACTTCACTCTGCACACTAACAGGTATCTTGACAGTCATGTCATCGCACTGGATGAGAGCTGGTAACTGTGGAAGCATTTGGACAGGGCCTCCAGCAAGCTTAGTGATGTATTTGGGTACCTTAGCAACACCCTTTACCTTGAAAAATGATTCATCAACTACAGTAATGCCAGCCCCAGTGTCTCTGATGGCAGTGGTCTCCTGACCATTCACAAGAACACTGTCTTTGTAATACTCTTTAGTATTGTCTGGAATGGAATTGTAGGTATTTAAGTTCTGCTGTTCCCACAGACCCAGGGACACGAAATAAACACTGGCTGAGACGTTTGTGTGTTCCTCAGCCAGTAAGTGAAAGTTTCCACTTGCCATTGGTACTTCGTCCTCTGGGGAGAAGGCCAAGGAGACAGTGTAGATCCCTGAATGTTTGCCCTTACATATGGGATCCCCTTTCACATGGTCAGTTGACCCACAAGCATACCATTTTCCAAATGTCTTTATGAATGGGGTTGTGGTCTGACCTCCTTCTGGTTTAGCACCAGGAGGTACACTCACATTGATTCTGTTTACCTTGTGGCTTACCCCTGTTATGTTTGGGGCCCTCTTTTGGATTGGAGGTATTAGAATTCTCTTTGTTATCTTTCTTGTGCTGCTTTCCCTCATCCTTTTTTCTGAGTTGCCCCAATCCGGCCGCTGGGGTTGTATTTTGTTTATGGTTGCCACGGTGACCACAGCGGCGGACATCTTTTGGGATGCTGCTTCCTCGTGGCCCGTAATGGAGACGGGTGAAGTCTTCTGGCCCTGCGATGCATCGGGAATGATTCCAATCATTCCAACAGGTGAATGGTGCCACAGCTGATTCCTCTCTCGCAACGGAGCTGCAGAGAGGGGTTCAGGCCTTTTCTCCTGGCCTTCCCTCACAGCTTTGTATGCCTCCAAGAACAGACTCTGAAGTCTGACTTCGAAAAAAATGCTCATTAAAGCAAGGAGCGCACTCCAATGAGGTGGTTAATAATGGCAGTGCTTGGAGATTGAACACTCTCAAAGTCTCAATACTGAATTCATTTTTCAGAACTCTTATTTCAAATAAAAGGACCAGCACTACCTACAAACCTCAGGCCCTGGGGGAGCAGATGGGGAGAGGTGCAAGTGGATCTTGGTCACCTGGCCTAAGCCCCGCCCACCTGGTGCCTTCCTGGTTGCCACTCTTTTTCCCCACTTAGCAAGCCCCGCCCACCTGGTGCCTTCCTGGTTGCCGTTCTTTTTCCCTACTTAAGGAGCCCTCCAGCCTCTTTTCCTTTGCAGATGGGGAGCAGGTGCAAGTGGATCTTGGTCACCTGGCCCAAGCTCACCCACCTGGTGCCTTTCCTGGTTGCAACTCTTTTTCCCCACTTAGCAAGCTCCACCCACCTGGTGCCTTCCTGGTTGCTGCTCTTTTTCCCTACTTAAGAATTGCCTTTGGCATTTCTGCACGGGAATGCTTATTTGTGCACTCTGCAATTGTCTTACTGACACACGGAACACACTTATCTGGCATGGAATGTATTTCTACCTTGGTCCTTTGTTGTATCGTTATGATATTGCGGCTCCCTGTTGTCTCCCTTGCTACATATATAGCTATTTGCCCTGATGAAGGACAATGTGTCCGAAATGCATGGGCATTTTAGCACACTGGTATAGGCCACCATAAAGTGGTCATACTTGTTTGATGTAAATACAGAGTGTAAAACAATTATTTGGTGTTTTTCTTATATATTGAAATAATCCAAGGAATGACACATCTACTTTTGAATTGAATGTTAATCTAGCGGACTAAGGGTGAGCAACCATTATATGGTAAAAAGCCACAGCCTTGAACCTCCCAGCATCCACTCTCAGACCAGAAGAGCCCTCTAGTGCATAAAAAAAAAAATTGCCCCGCGACCAACACAACCTTTGCGCCTATCTTCCGGAACACACCATGCACCTCTCTTTCCCCGCTCCTGTCCCTTGCACACTCAGCCACACCCTAGGGACCATCTCTCTCTAATATGAGGGGAGCCCCCTTCAGCCCATATGCCCCAAATCACCTTCTGCACCCTCCAACCACACACCCTCCCTCAATACACATTTACAACCAGTCCCACACCTCCTTCTCCAACTCCACTCCTGGGAATTCCCGATGGTGCTGCGACAGCCAACGGCCAACCTCTCCACTCTCCAGACCTGCAACTTCTGGCGTTATGTCCACCTCCCTTGTGCCGATCACACCCCCCCACGACAAACATGCCCCAACCTCCCATCCTCCCCATCACACTGACTACCACCAGTACACAACCCCCGGCCACTCCCTTGCCCTCTCTCAGCATGGCACGTCTTGCCCTTTCCTGAACCATCACCTAAACCCACTTTCCCGCAGACCCCTATCACATACACCTTCAGCACCAAAACGCACAAAACAGAGAGGTAGAGGCCGCCCCTCACCCTCTACTCTGCATACCTCACAAGCCCTGCATCGTTCGACCCACCTCTCCTTTCCTAGCTCCACTAACACGTCTCTTTTGTCACCCCTGCCTACAACCTCCCTCCTTGAACACAGCATCTCCCGCCTCTTTCCCATGCATCCCACATCATCTCACCTTCTCGGGTCCCTCGGGCACCATTCAGTAACAGCACCAAGCCCAACACACTCGAATGGCCCAGCTCCTCTCACCACCCTCCCTCAATCCTCTGAGCCACTTGCATCCCAATAGATCACCCATCCCATGCCACTAGCTGTCCAAAGACCTGCGACCACCCACCCTCTCTTCCCAGTCCCAAACCACCCATTGCCCTCTAGGCACCCACCAACAGCATCCCTGCAACTGACCAACCCTGTTCGCCCAAGTACATTGTATGACCCAATCCACCCTCTCCCCGCCACCACTGTCATCCTACTGGCCACACTGACCATTCCATCCCAGCCTATCCCGGACACAATGAAAAACACCACCCCGACAACTCCCCACAAAGTAACATGCCTACATTTCAATGCCCGCTCTGTGGCTAAAAACAGACACATGATCTACAATCTCCTTACCTCAGAGAATCCCGATCTCATCTTCATCACAGAAACCTGGTTCTCGGACGACCTCAAACCAAAAGCTCACGAGGCATTCCCACCCGACTACGCACTCATCACCCACAACAGACCCTCTAGAGTAGGGGGTTTAGCCATCCTCCACAAACCTCACATCTCTATCACCTCCACAGAAACACATCCCAGCAGAGCTAACTGCGAATCCCTTCTAGTCAAACTGTCTTTCCAGCCTACTCTCTCACACAGCTTCCTACTCATCTACAGGCCCCCCAGATATTACAGACATTTTGCCAATAGCCTATGCGACTCACTAGCAGCCACATTAATTACCCACCCCGCACTCACCATACTGGAGGACTTCAATATCTGGTTCAACATGCCCAACAACTCCATGACCCTGTCCCTAGTCAACAGCCTAGAGGCACTCAACCTCACCCAGCATATCATTGGACCCACGCACATGGACGGCCACACCCTTGATGCCATCTTCAGCTCCCCCAACCTCATCTCCACGTCCACCCCAAAACCCCTCATCTGGACTGACCACTCTGCCATACCTTTCTCTCTCCTCACACCGCCTCCTCCCCCCAAGGCCACCATTATCCCTAAATCCCAGTTCAAGCGCTGGAACAAGGTCAGGGTACTACCGGACCTGGCCTAGGCATTGTTACACCCCCCTCCCACCGCTCTCTGCCACAGGTAGACCCTTACCCATAGAGCTCTTTGACCACTGACTAAATGACACACTGTAAAAGTATATTTTGCATGAATACCACCTGATAGTAAATGATTGGCCTAAGCACATTCGCATCGCACTATAAATTGCATTGAATTAACCTGAAACAGGCTGACTATGCCGCCATTTTCAGTTATCCACCATTTTGATCGCCTCTTGCTTTCTGGCCCATGTTTAGAATTGTGTTTTTGGCTCCATCAGAGCAAAATGAACTTTGTACTGTTTCCATGATGTCAACGTAGATAAGAATGTTGAAGCTGCTAAAGTGGATTGTTTGTCCTACACTGAGAAACCTTGGAGTTAAACAAAAGCCATACTAATCAGTAATTTAGATACCATCTGTTCCAATAGTGCCTTCTCCGTTCAAACAGCAAAGTAGAATGATGAATAGTTGAACGTGCTCTTCCTGCAGACATCTTTGTTTTCGTTCCTTGAAACTAAGCTGACTTTAAACTCAAGAACAAATGATAAACAAATATAAGCGAGCAAAATAAGGAATGTTACCTTTGTGTCTTATATTTGGGAAAACATGTGAAATGTTTAAAGGAAAACAACAAACTATTTAAAGATGTTTAAGCATGACTTAGTTATGTGGATAGGCCATGAACCCTAGGTAAATGTAAGACACGAAGAGGGGCTGGACGATGTATCCGAGGTTGTGGAAAATCTGTAAAAATGTGCATGTATTTGAAATGTCCAGCACTCTCTCATCTCACAGTGTCTGCTTGCACACATTGCGGGGTGTTGAGAGACCAGACAGCTGCCTGTTAATAAATGTACATGGTACCTTTGGACTCATGACTGGCGTATTTCTATTATGTGGTATTAAGACTTGATATTTGTAATCTTTCAGATGGTGCCCGAATAGGGACCTTCAAGATTGATGTCACATCGCTAGGCGAAGACGAGGCTGCCGGACTGGGATCGTAGAGTGACGGGGCGCCCTGCAAAGTGAGATGCGATTCCTCCGCAGTGCTGCACACCCGATCCCTGGACGGTGAGCAGCGTTCAGTAGAGCATCACGACGAGGATACCCGTATCAAGGCCTGTTATGTTAAAACACCAGCCATGACGATTTGATGTCCGATGGAACCCTTTGATTTGAAATCAGGTGAGTCGTACCCCGATTCTTTGAATCCTGATATTTGTTGCAAGTGTTGTCTCTGCAGAAGCAAACGTAGCCAGGTAAGATCGCGATTTAACTATGCCTGGGAAATTGTCATCCTGTTGCAGGGTTTTATTCTGCAGGAAAAGACAATCTTTGAAACATGGCCAACCGGCGCCACCCGGAGGGTCACCGCCTTATTTGATGTATTGTATGTATGGCCTGGGAGCTATCGTATTTAATGAAATTTGGCACAGACAGACCAGACATATTTCCGAACTTCAGTGGCCAGTTTATGGCAGTTTTGAAATTGCCCGCCTACAGCATTTAGAATCTGTATTGTTGAGAAAAAAGGTTAGGCATGCAGCATTTCATGCAGTTAGTGATTGGAGGAAGTAAGCTATGCAGCAACTTAGAAGTAAAGAAAAGCATGCACGCAGAAACATGACGAATGCAGAGAAAACACTGTTGCATGATCAACAGAATCAGTCAGAATCCATTAGAAGTATGGACAGGGCTTTTCAACTAGATGTGCAAAAGATATATGCCTCTCGGGATTTTCATACATCAGACGAGTTAATTAATAAATTATTGAATGAACGTAGAACTGTTTCAATTGCACCACCTCCTTATGTGCCTCCTCCCGTTGTTGTTCCTCTTCCTTCCGTTATTGTTCTCCTCCTGCACCTCCACCCGTACCAACAGTTGCCGTCCCCATAATTGCATTTGCACTGCCAGCGGTATTACCTCCGCTACCTATTGAACAAGAATTGTATGAACTCTCTTTGTCAGGTGGTTCTGCTCCACCTGTAGTGGTTGCAGGGCGCAAGTTAATCCAAGATTAGTGACCCGTGGCACGGTATACCTAAAGACAGAAAGAGGGAAGTGTATAGATGGGCTGAGCAGTACATAAAAGAGGGTAATTAATCATCTGTTTTAGTTGCGATTTCTGATCAAGGGGGTATTCCTGAACAGAATATTTTGATAGAACCGATGGGAACGTATTTAGTTGATATATGGATTGATTTGACAGATATGAATGTCCCACAGGGGTTGCAGGATTTGAATGTCTTTGCCTGTTCAAGGGACACTGCAGAGAAAGTATATGAGCATGTAGAGAAGGTATTTGAGTTTAAAAGGGAGCTAGATCGGTTACAGGAAGATGAGAGGGATTTAAATGGACGGCAGGCTTCATATGTGCAGAAGCAATTTCTTCCTCCATTGAAATCAATGAGTGAAGAAATGCACATTTGCACAAGAGACGCCCTTAGATAGATTTGCAATGCAAAGGAAAGTGTTACAGGTGATGGTAGAGTATTTACCAGATGAATTCATGAAGAGAAAAGAATGTTGTCCCACAGATTTGATGGTTATTTATAAAAGAGCATTTTCGCCGGATACTGCTTTGACTACTTTGTCTCTTGATTTGGCCTTTTTGCTTAATAGACGTTCCGATTTGCCTACTTTACAATTGCCGATGAGGGAGGTTCCTCCGACATTTGTTCCGAAAGGAGAGATTCCAGCTAATGCTGCGGCAGGAACACCTGCCACTACTGTTGAAGCACACTATGTCTCACAGTTTGTCCATGTCCCATTTTCTAGACAGGAAGTGAATACCATTAGGCAATCAATTCCAGATATTAGGAAGAATCCAACAGGATTTTATAAAGAAATTGAATCTTTCTTGCATTTGTCAGTTTTCGCGCTGGGTGATATAGATTTGTTGTTTCCCATGATCTTTCCTGCTGATTTATGGAAGCAGATTAGAACTGTAGATGATCAGGCAGAGATGGGTGATACATGAGATGCCTTAGTACGAGCAGATGGGGAAAGGAATGCGGTGAGAAACCGCCACAGGTGATACTGACGTTGCCAGATAGAATAGTGACTCAATTGAAAACTCTGGTTCCTAAAAAGAGAATTATATGGGAAAAGCTTACGGCTTGGATGCAAGGGAAGTCAGAAGGTGCAACAGAGTATTTTAACAGATTTTAGCAAGTATTTTCGGATTTTAGTGGTCAAGATTTAAGTACAGAGCCAGGAAAGAGGCTATTTGTTGATAGGTTTGTGTGTGGATTGTTGCCTGAAATCCAATCACAGATCATGACTTCTGAGAGTGTGTGGCAAGCGAAATCACAATCTGAAGTGTCACACATGGCTCAGTATTATGAAAATAGGGTTAATACAGAGAAGGAGAAGATGGAAAAGAAGAAAGGAGACCTGAAGACTAGAGTGTTATTGCAGCAGATAGCTAGAGGAGCCAGAGGTGGGAATACACAGTTCAGAGGCCAATTTACACCACAGGGTGGCGCACAACTGGGTCCCGTACACATACATCAGTGTGCATATTGTAGACAGGGGGGTCATTGGCGAGCACAATGCCCGATCCTACATCAGAGATCAAATAGTACATACGGGCCGTGGGTAGACGATCCAGAGGCCATCCTGGGATAGGGGGTCCTGGTAGAAATCAGTTTGCACAGAACCAACAGACACCATCACAAGATAATCAGCAACAGAGTGTTAGTAGTGGGAATATTTTTGATAATCCTTCGAATGTCTATTTTTCTGAGGATTGTGCATCTGATGACATACTGTTCCGTTAGGACAGCCCGAAGCAGGGTCTGGAACCGATACTTATTCCCGTCGATCAGAAAGGGCCCTATGTTGAAATGAAGGTGGGGAATAGGGAGCATCTCTTTTGATAGATACAGGAGCACAGAAGTGTTCTATTGATCATTCACAGGTTCCAGATATTCCACTGTCAGTGCAGAACAACATTTCTGTAGGGTTCTCTGGTATGCCAGTGGTTAGTCCAGTCTCTCAGCCAGTACCAATTTCACTGGGACCATTTACTGATTCTTGTCCATTTCTATCTGAAATGTGTTGGGATTTAATTTATTAAAGAAATTGAATGCTGTGATTTACTGTTCTCCAGATGGAGTGTACTTAACGATTTCGCCCCAACAAACTTCCGTTCCACAATTTTTGTCTATGCCTTTAATAACTGAATTGAATAAAGTTCCGACATGTTTATGGGCAGTTAATGACAATGATGTTGGAATTATATACATTGAGCCAGTTAAAATTGTGTTGAAACCAGGTGTTAAATTGCCGCGTATTCCGCAGTAGAAGATTTCGGTCGAAGGTGAACAGGCTTTGAAAAGTATTATTTCTGATTTCGTACACCGAGGTGTAATTGAAGAAATTGCAGGGAGTGTGTGTAATAGTCCGATTTTACCAGTCTATAAGAAAGGGGATAATGCGATTCCTTTTCGTTTTATTATTGATTTGTACACAATTAATAAGGTGGTTGCTCCACAGTTTCTGATTGTACCCAATGTCACCACAATTCTGACTATGATTCCAGCCACGGCTACACATTTTAGTGTTGTGGATTTGAAAAACGCTTTCTTTAGTATCCCTGTGCATGTTGATAGCAGATATTTGTTCGCGTTCACCCTAGGGGGATGCTCGTTCACATTTACTTGTGTGCCGCAAGGGTACACTCAGAGTCCTAGCATCTATAGTAGAGTATTGAAAGAGCAGCTTGATACGCTCGAGTTGCCTTCCACTTGCACGTTGTTGCAATATGTTGATGATCTACTTCTAGCTTCTGATTCTGAAGATGCCTGCAAAGAGGGCACTGTGTTGCTGCTTATTCATTTAGTAGAGCATGGGCATAAGGTTTTGTTGAAGGAATTTCAGTATTGTCGACAGGAGGTCGCCTATTTGGGCTATCTCTTGTCAAAGGAGGAAAGAATACTGATACCTGAACAGATAAAAATCATCTCTGATATGTTGTTCCAAATACACAGAAATAGGTCAGAGCTTTAATAGGCATGGCCTCATATCGTAGACAGTGGATCCCAAATGTTTTGTTGTTGATAAAACCTATGTTGGCACTGACAAAGAAGGACATTTCGTTACCTTTACTGTGGAACATGGATTACCAGAACGCTTTCGATTTGCTTACGGTTGCGTTGGGTTCGGCACCAGTTTTGGGAAAACCAAATTACGAAAAAGGCTTTGTTTTGTATGTGCATGAATGTGATGGATGTGCTTTGGCTGTTTTGACACAGGAACATGGGGGCAAGAATAGGCTGTGCGGCTATTTTTCCTCCACTTTAGACCCTGTTGCATGCGCTTTGCCGAGATGTTTGAGAGCTGTAGCTGCTGCTGCTGCATCCGTGAAACAAAGTGACGGTATGGTTTTAGGTCACTCTTCAACCGTGATGCTACCCCACTCCGTGGACGTTCTATTAAGCAGAACGCAGACGCAACATCTCACATCAGCTCGATTAACAAGGTACGAGCTGATCCTATTTGCACCGCATATCCAAATTAAGAGATGTTCATTGAATCCAGCTGAACTATTGCCTTCTCCACAAGAGAAGGATTGCAGTGACGAAATGACACATGATCGCCTCTTTAATACAGAACAAGAAACAAAGTGCAGAATTGATTTATTTGATACGGTTACGCTCACCTGGTCGATGCGGAGGCGTTGGGGCACGGTTGCAGCCCTCCCGGGGGTGAGGTCGCTCGAGTCCGACTTCGCCCTCTGCGCTTATGTGGTGACTGTCAGGATTCTTAAATCAGGGAGGCGTACTGGCAATCTTTCCTCTCATACTCGTTTGCTTTCCACACCTGGGGTTCCTTCGCTTTTGTCACGAAGACGCTGCTGCAGAACACGGAAGTTTGCTCAGCCAGTTCGTTCGGTGTATCTGAAGCAGCGCTGGTCTTTGCCATGGAAACGCAGTCACTCTGCGTACCTGAGGTCACGTGTCTTTACACATCCTTAGAACTTCACGTGATTTTTTGTTTTGCCTTCTTATACCCCGCCTCCCCGCTACTCGCTGCTTCTGAAATTGTTATTTCTCTTGCCGCTACGTATCCGACCTTTCTCCTGTTGTATTCTGTGTTTTGACCCGGACCGCCTACTTGATTCCTGTTTCTGTACCCTCTTGTTGTTGTCTCGACCCTAGGAACTGCTTTTTGGATTTGTTACGGATCACGGACGTCTGTTCGATTTTGCCCGCATGGTTTTTGACACTTGGAACATTTCACGGATTTCTCCTTGTCAAGTTTTTGGCTGGTGCTACCATCTACGTCCTTCATTCTGCTGCTACTGGAACATTTCTACGGACTTCCTCGTTTCCCCTTGGAACTGAAGACTTTATACTAGGCGTCCGCGTGCCGTCGGTTTCAGTGGACATTGCTGTTTGCTGAATTCTTGTTTAGGCGTCCTCGTGCCGGTGGTGGGTAGGTGGATCGCATTGCTTCTGGATCACTCCGGCGCTTCATTGGTTTCTTCAGTTTATTTGGAACTCCCTGGGAAACTCTCATCCGGTAAGACTGTTCCTTTCTTTCTGATTCCCTTTGTGGTCATTGTATGGTTCCAGTTACTTACTGGTTATTCTTGTCCCCTTAGAAATCTGACGCCACCTTCCTTTCTGAATTGCCAGTCAGTCCACTATAGTCTAATTACAGGTATTTGAGGTGGGCTTGTTTGAGCATTGCTATTCAATTGTCTTCTGCCACTAATATACGGTTCCTTTACAGGTTGACTGGTTCCCGTGACGCCCTCTCATCACTTGGTCAATTGACTGGTCAGAGAGTTTACGCTACATCTCTCTTGGGTTCATTGACACTCATCTTTTGGTCAATTGACTTGTCAGAGAGTTTTTTCTACATCTCTGTTGGGTACATTGACAAAAAGAATTCGTCCTCTACACGACGAGTTCAACGACTTGAAGTCAGGATTCTGGTTACTTGTCAAGGAATATCTCCTGACTTAACAGTGACTGGTGGTAATAGGTGATGCTGTTGTTGATTAGTTTTGGCGAGCACTCCGTCCTGCTGCTTCTGGCAGGTGCGCTTGTATGATCTGGACCGAGTTCCTTCAGTGGTCCCTTGCACGTGGTAGTCCAGTCCTGCTGCGACTAAGCGACTATACTTCAGGTAAGTGTTCCTGTTTGCCTTTGTGTTTCCTCGTCTGTTTTTGTTGTATTGTAAAGTTTGGTGTCTTGTATTGCTGTCCGTTCCACTTTTGATGTTTGCTCTTTTGCTTTCTTCCCTTGCAGGTGATGTTGCCTGCCCGTCAGAAGCTGCAGAGCTCGAGGCGGCAGCTAGAGGGAATGAGGAACAAAGCTGCACCGGTACAGTATCTGGTAAGTTGTTAACTAGGGGGCGCCCAGAGTTCAAATGCAGCTTGGCCCTAGGACGGATGTTCTAACCTTGTCTTTCTTCTTCTTCACAGGGTCCGAGTTCGTGGATGCGGAGTGCGGTGCTGCGGTGTCGGGATCAAGAGTACTGGATGTCAGGAGATGAGTCTGCAGATGAAGCGATGAAGCACTGGTTTCCGGGAGGTGAGTATGCAGGAAAATGCCTGGTTTCAAAGGTAAGTAAGCTGGTCCAAGTGGTGGTGAGCATCACGTTGCACGCTAGTGCACAGTAAAGCGAAGCACCAGTCTTAAGGATGGAGCAGCCTATATAGCTGAGCTTCTGAAGCCACGCCCGCAAGGTTCAGCCTGCCTGCCACACCCTGCCACACCCGATGAGTCAGCACATGAAGACCAGGCCTAGGAAGACCAGGCCTAGGGAGCCACACCCGATGAGTCAGCACATGAGGATGTTCTCTGGAATAAAGGCTTTCAGCTCCTGGAAAGTTCTTGCAAAATAAAAGCACTCCTGCACTGAAATAAAGTAAAATCACTCCTGCACTGAAATAAAGTGTTCCTGCTCACATCTCTATATGAGCCTGGTGCAGTCCAGCCAGGGCCCCTGTGTTTATGGGTCCCAAAGGGACATAAGTGAGTCAAGTGACCCATTGCCCCATCACTAGATCGTGTGGTTTTTGTGTTCTGGGGCCTGTGGCCATGACAGCACTCCCCCTTAAGGCCCCTTTCATGGTGGTTTCCCCCCTGGCCCTGGTTTAGTGGGGTTATTGCGGTGGAACTGCCTGATTAATCATGGAGCATGGACATGCTCACTGAGTCCCCAAGTCCGATCTTGGGGTCCATAACCTTTCCAGTCTATAAGGTAGTATAACTTGGACCGGACCATCTTAGAATCTAGGATCCTTTTAACTTCGTATTCTGGTTCTCCTTCAACTATTTCGGGATCCGGCTGAGTATCGATCCGCGTACCTGGTCTCAATGGTTTCAGGAGGGAGACATGAAACACCGGGTGGATCCGCATGTGGGCCGGTAATTCTAATTTCATTGCCGCAGGGTTGATCACAGCCTTGATAGTGTAGGGTCCCAGATATCTTGGACGGAACACCATGGTCCTTTCAGGGGAATGTTTTTGGATGCTAACCAAACCTTGTCTCCGACTTGGTAGTTGGGAGCTTCCCTTCGGTGTCGATCCGCAAACTGCATCTGTTTCTCTTTGGCTCTGGCAAGATGCTCTGCTGCTTCCTTAAAAACCTGGGTGATGGTTTTGTGTAAGGTCGTTACAGCAGGCATTTCGAATGATTCGAGTTGGTCGAAAACGGATGTCCGTGGATGTCGAACGTACACTATGTAGAATGGGCTTTGTCCCGTACTGTTGTGAATGGAGTTGTTATGTGCGTATTCTGCTAACCAAAGTATGTCTTTCCAGGTATCCTCGGTTTGTTGCAGCATACACCTTATGTATTGCTCGAGGGTATGGTTAGTCCGTTCGCTCTGGCCGTCGGTTTGGGGGTGATGGCTTGTAAATAACCGGAGGTCGATTTTGGCAATTTTAGAACACCTTTTCCAGAATGCAGAAACAAACTGAGTTCCTCGGTCTGATATCAATATTGATGGGAACCCGTGTAGCCGGACGATCTGTTCCAAAAACACAGTAGCCAGAGTAGAAGCAGTTGGGAGACCTTTCAGGGGAATAAAGTGGGCCATTTTGGAAAACAGATCTACGACGACTAAGATGTTATTGTATCCGTTACAGGTGGGAAGTTCTGTAATAAAATCCATTGATAGCGTGTGCCAAGGTGCTGGGGGTACTTCTAAAGGACGTAGCAGACCTGCAGGACTTTGTTTTTGGGACTTGTGTTGTGCACAGGTGCCACAGGTTGCGATGAACTGGACAATGTCCTTTCGCCAAGTTGGCCACCAGTAATTTTTCTTTATTTTAGCTTGGGTTTTGGATTTTCCCGGATGCCCTTCTACTAATGAATCATAATAGTTTGCGATAATTTGATTCTGTAATTTCTTATCCGGGATGTACAATCGTCCTTGGTAGTATGGTAGGTTGTCCACGATCGTATACCGGTCTCCCTTCCCTAGCCATTCCTGTTGCGCTGGTGGACTCATCAAGTGTTGCAGGTCAGATTTTAAGTTGTCTAGAGTTGTGGTTGAGGCAATCGTGCCTTGTATTCATCCTTCAGTGATGATGGCCACGGGGTCTGGTGTAGTGAATGTCTCTTTTCTCTCACTCATGCAAGACAGGACGTCTGCTTTTCCATTGCGTACTCTGGGTCTATAGGTGATGAAGAAGCTGTATTCCGCAAAGAAGAGAGCCCAGCGGAGTTGACGTGATGATTGTGCTTTAGCAGTCTTCAGATATTGTAGATTGTGATGATCCGTGACGATGGTGACTGTATGTCTAGCTCCAAGAAGATAATGTTTCCAGGCTTTGAACGCTGCCTTAATTGCTAGCAGTTCTTTATCAGTGATTGCATAATTCAATTCAGGGGCTGAAAACTTGCAAGACCAGCAATGCCACAGGATGCAACTGACCTGTTTCGGGGTCTCATTGTGAAAGGACTGCTCCCATTGCTATGTTGGAAGCATCAGTTTCGACCACGTATGGTAGCTCTGGTCGAGGATGTCGTAGAATTGGTGCTGTGGTAAATGCTTGTTTTAGCTCCTGGAAGGCTTTTTCTGCTTCTGCAGACCAATTAAATTGTTTATTTTTCTGTAATAAAGAGGTGATTAGGTGGACGATCTGGGAGAACCCAGGAATGAACCGGCGATAAAAGTTGGTGAACCCAAGTACACTCTGTACTCCCTTTATAGATGTTGGTGAGGGCCAGTTAAGGATAGCGTCTACCTTGCGTGTGTCCATGTGTACGCCCCGTGGTATCAGAATAAAGCCAAGGAATTCTACCTCTGTCACATGAAAGAAGCATTTCTCCAAAACTGCTCGGACATGGTTGACGTGGTCCTCCTTGGTGGTAGAACAGATAAGAATATCATCAATATAGACAAGAGCGCAGACGTCCAACAGTTCGCGGAGCACATCATTCATGAAAAACTGGAACGCCGCCGGGGCATTAGATAGTCCAAAGGGCATAACCTGATATTCATAAAGGCCATATTTCGTGCGAAAGGCCGTCTTCCACTAGTCTCCTTTTTTGACTCTTACCAGATGGTAGGCCCCTCGTAAGTCTAGTTTTGTATATATCTGAGCGTTTTTGACTTGATCCAAGAGCTCGGGGATAAGCGGTAACGGGTACCGTTTTTTTACCGTGATCTGATTAAGTGCTCTCTAGTCAATGCAAGTTCTCAGGTCTCCCTCCTTTTTCAGGTACAAAAAAGAGGGGCGAGGATGCAGGGGACTTGGACGGACGAATGAAGCCATTTGCCATACAGTGATCGAGGTAGGTTTTTAGATGCTGGTTTTCCTGTTCTGTTAGGGTGTAAATCCGGCTGCAGGGAACTTGAGCTCCAGGTACCAGATCAATTTGGCAGTCATATGGTCTGTGCGGTGGTAGGGTGTTTGCTTGCTCTTTTTGAAAAACATCTTGGTAATCCAGGTATTCAGGTGGTAGTGAACTGGTGAGGCCTAGTATGGTTTCTTTCTTCGACAAACCTGGGTTGGTAAGACCTTTTAATGAGAATCCCTTGCTATAACAGGTGTCGGCACAGTCTTGGGGAAAGGTCAGAACTCGTTTACGCCAGTCAATCCTGGGATTGTGGGTCTCCAGCCAGGGCATTCCCAATATCATCTGGAACTGAGGAGCGCCGATGAGATCGAAGCTGATGTCCTCTTGGTGATCGTCCTGACACAGAAGTGTTACCTTCTCGGTGTAATGCATCACTGGGTCGGATCATAGCTGAGATCCATCAACTGCTGTGACGTTTTCCGAAACCTGCTTCTGTCGGAGAGGAAGGGCTATCCGGGTAGCTAGATCTTGGTCCATGTAATTTCCCACAGCCCCACTGTCAATGTATGCCTCCAAGGCATGTATTTTTGACGGTTGCTTGTGGTTTACCAGGAGCACTGGGATGACTAGATGTGAGGTCTGTATAGGTTCCTTTTACTGTTGGAGTTTCCCGAGTCCTGTTCTTCCTCTTCACCCTTGTTAGTTGCTCCAACTGCTTTCCTGGGTGGTTTCACAGGGCATTCTCGGAGATAGTGACTTGCCTTACGACAGTACAAACAAAGCTGCTGCTGTCTCCTTTTCTCCCTTTCTGCCTTGGTGAGTGGGCTCTGCAAGCTTCCGATTTGCATTGGCTTGGACTGATCGTGTGATTTGGTTTGATTCTCACGGGGTCGCACGTAGACCGGGCACCCCTCGGCCTTGGCCCGATCCATCTTCCGATCCTGCAATCTGTGATCGAGCTGCACTCTCAGGTCGATGTATTCAGCACATCTTTCCGGGTGATTTACTACTTGGGGTAATACATCCTTAAGTTCCCCTTGCAAGCCTTGATAAAAGAGCGTAGTTATTTTCTCCTCTGACCAGTTAGTTTGTGCTATCATACAATTGAAGGAAGTGATATATTTTAGTAAGTCTTAATTACCCTGCCGTAGTGATAACAGTTAATTGTCCAGAGCCCGCCCTTGAGTATGTCGTGCAAATAGTTTCTCCATTTCACGCTGGAAACCTCCGAAGTCTCGAAGAAAAGGATCATCCTGGTTTACCAAGGGTATTGACCAGTCCGCTGCACTACCTCCCAAATTTGAGAGTACAAATGCCACTCTCGCTTGATCGTTGGGGAATGCCCCAGTCTGCACAAGAAATCTAGGCGACATTGATTCATAAAGATGGCGTACTTATTTGAATCGCCTGTGAAGCATTCTGGTAGGGCCAGGGGAACCTCCCCTGGAAGAACCACCTGTACTTGCGTGGGCTGTGGAGGCGCGGCAGGAGGGGCATACCCCGGCAGTGGGACCTGGCCTGCCTGTGCCTGGAGCATTTGCCTTTCTAGTTCATCTGTCCGCTCCCGGTTCACATTTAGATCCCTCCTAAGGCATTGGTTTCCTATCTTGAGGCATGAACTTCAGCCCGTAACTCTCCCAGTAATCGGGCCAACTGGTCAGTTTCAGAAGTGTCCATAATGCCCAGGCAGAGATTCGAAGAGGCTTTGCGTTCTGTTACACTCACCTGGTCTCTGTGGAGGGGTTGGGGCACGTTTGCAGCCCTCCCTGGGGTGAGGTCGCTCAGGTCCGACTTCGCCTTCTGCGCTTATGTGGTGACTGGTGGTAATAGGTGATGCTGCTAGGGACTGCTCCTGTTGATTAGTTTTGGCAAGCACTCCGTCCTGCTGTTTCTGGCGGGGGTGCTTGTATGATCTGGACCGAGTTCCTTCAGTGGTCCCTTACACGTGGTAGTCCAGTCCTGCTGCGACTAAGCCACTATACTTCAAGTAAGTGTTCCTGTTTGCCTTTGTCTTTCCTCGTCTGTTTTTGTTGTATTATAAAGTTCGTTGTCTTGTATTGCTGTCCGTTCCACTTTTGATATTTGGTCTTTTGCTTTCTTCCCTTGCAGGTGATGTTGGCGGCCTGACAGAATCTGTAGAGCTAAGGCGGCAGCCAGAGGGAATGAGGCACGAAGCTGCAGCGGTACAGTAGCTTAACTGTTAACTAGGGTGCACACGGTGTTCAAATGCGGTGCGGCCCTAGGACGGATGTTCTAACCTTGTCTTTCTTCTTCTTCACAGGGTCCGAGTTTCTGGATGCGGAGTGCGGTGCTGCGGCGTCGGGATTAAGATCACTGGATGTCAGGAGATGAGTCTGCAGATGAAGCGATGAAGAACCGGTTTCCTGGAGGTGAGTATGCAGGAGAACGCCTGGTTTCAAAGGTAAGTAAACTGGTCTAAGCTGCGGTGAGCGTCACGTTGCACGCGAGTGCACAGTAATGCGAAGCACCGGCCTTAAGGATGGAGCAGCTTATATAGCTGAGCTTCTGAAGCCACGCCCACCAGGTTCAGCCCCCCTGCCACACTCTGCCACACCCACTGAGTCATCACATGAATACCAGGCCTAGGGAGCCACACCCGATGAGTCAGCACATGAGGATGTTCTCTGGAATGAAGGCTTTCAGCTCCTGGAAAGTTCTTGTAAAATAAAAGCACTCTGGTGTGGTTCATCATTTTGGCCGAGTATGGGCGGAGAGAGGATTCTTGACCTCACATGGAACAAAAATTCAACATGGCACTCTGATAGTCCAGTTGCTATCAGCACTTGCGCTTCCTACACAACTAGCAATAATGAAGAGCGCAGCACATCAGAAAATGACGGACGATGTAGGAAAAGGAAACGCTTTTGCTGACAGAATAGCAAAACAGACTGCTATTGATTTGCACTCAAAAATGTACATGTTCGATTCAGCAAGATGTGTTACTGATACTTGTATGATGGACGAAGGAATTAGCTGTATAAAAGAAATTCAGGCTGAAGCTACTCCAGAAGAAATCAAACAGTGGGCTGAGGGTTCAGCAGGTCTAGACGATGAGGGTTGTTGGATGGATAATGAGAAGCAAAGATGGATGCTACACAATGCCTATGTCACTGCTATTGGCACCATGGCTCATGGCCCAACACACATAAGCTCTAAAAAGATTTGTCAACAGTTAGATCCCGTCTGGTACAACACTAATATCCAGAAAACTGCTGAACGTTTGGTCCAGAGTTGCATGATATGCTTGCAACATAACATTGGGAAGGGAACACTGACACCGAAGGGCAGTTTTGGTCCCCCCTCCATGCCCCCTCCATGCCTTTTGAGGTGATCCATTTTGATTTCATTGAGATGGAACGTTGCCAAAACTATAAATAAGGTAGTTTTAGGCTCTAGGGTTGGAACCTGCCAGTGCTGAGCTCCAGTTATATTGATCATGAGCAAGATCACAGGAGTAATTGTAGGGGTTTAGCCCAAGCCCCTGTTTGGTTGGATAAGAAAAAATGGTGGTCTCCTGGTTATCCCGCTTTGGAAGTTAGTGAAGTAATTACTGTGACACTTTGTTCCATACGAATTGGTTCATTTTTATTAGTGGTGGTTGTACTTGCATTGAGTTATTACATACTCATAGTTGTTTTTGAGAAACACTGTTTCAACCTAGATAAGCAAGTTAGGTCAGCCGACACGTGTTTCGACCCGTACGGTCTTTCTCAAGGCATTTAATTTTGGTGTGTGCCCTCTGTGGGGCTCTGTTAGAATATGGACTGTCCTTACGTCAGTCCAGGCTCCTGTTGGGCCCTGAGTGCTTCTCTGTAGTCCTCGGCGGCGGTGGACTACAGAGAAGCACTCAGGGCCCAACAGGAGCCTGGACTGACGTAAGGACAGTCCATATTCTAACAGAGCCCCACAGAGGGCACACACCAAAATTAAATGCCTTGAGAAAGACCGTACGGGTCGAAACACGTGTCGGCTGACCTAACTTGCTTATCTAGGTTGAAACAGTGTTTCTCAAAAACAACTATGAGTATGTAATAACTCAATGCAAGTACAACCACCACTAATAAAAACGAACCAATTCGTATGGAACAAAGTGTCACAGTAATTACTTCACTAACTTCCAAAGCGGGATAACCAGGAGACCACCATTTTTTCTTATCCAAAACTATAAATATGTCCTAGTTGTGATCTGTGCCTTTAGCAAATGGGTTGAGGCTTTCCCACTAAAAGACGCCAGAGCAATGTCAATGGCAAAGACCATGCTTAGGGAATATTTCCCTAGGTTTGGCTTGCCAAGAGTAATTTGGTCCAATAATGGCCCACATTTTATCGCTGCTGTCATCCTGCAAGTATGTGCGGGATTACAGATCGATAAATGGTTCCACTCGGCCAGGCATGATCAGAGTGCCAGCCTTGTGGAACGCCATAATGGTATCTTAAAGACTAAAATCGCTAAAGTCTGTGCACACAGCAATCTGAAATGGCCGGACGCTTTGCCAATAGCCTTACTATCAATGCAGACGACTGCACAGTCAAAGACAGGGCTCTCCGCCTATAAGATTGTCATGTGGAGATCAGCCAACATATGGAATGCACCGAGTATCCGCTTTTGTCTGCTTATTGTGACCAGTTGACTCAAAACTTGCGTTTGATTCCCCAACAGATACGAGCAGCCCTCCCTGTAAAATAGCCGGGTCCAGGTCACCGACTCCGACCTTGTCAGTGGGTCTTGGTGAAAAATGTCAAGAGGGACCCCATCAGATCCTTTTGGCTACGCAAACTGCAGTACGAGTGACCGGAAAGAAACACTGGATCCACGCAACACATGTGATGAGGATTCCTTTTCCTCTGCCCTATGACGAAGGGGAGGAGAAAAGAATTGATGGTCCTGACGCTCATAACAAGCCTGCTTTGAGTGACACCGAGGGTGCCACGAGAATTCTTCCTGAGCCCGTGAGGCCTGGGGAGTTTGTTGCTTCTTCTTCGAAAGTCCTTCCTAAACCCGTGGGACCTGGGGAGATTGCTTCTTCTTCTTCAATTTCTTCTTCACCTTCAATCGATCTTGTGTCTGCTTCTTCATCTTCTTCAGGAAACGACGACGTTTTGTTCACTGACCATTCCGTACCTGGTGTCTCAAGGTACAATCTGAGATCACGAAACAGGATTTAGATTTAGAGTCTCCTGACATTACATTAATGTAAATAGAATAGGAAAGTGCAGCTAGGAATCTGTACCCACAAGAAACCCACAAGAAACCAACATTGAGCCAGTCCCTTGTAATTTCTCTGCTGCATACGATACGAGGCAGGGACCAGCAAAGTTACCTTCAATGAAGATAGGCCACGTGGTCAAGTGCAACCCCCGGATGAACTAAAAGAGCCTAACAGTGAGGCTTCTTAACGAACACTGAGAAACTATGCCTGTTTTAGGGGCCACTCGTACTAAAAGGATACTGATAGTTTTGCTAATGATAAACCTGTTTTTCAAAGGCCATGGTCCCCCAGGACCAAATGGATACTGATCACAATAACAGCTTGTATTGTAATTGCATTAACACTCGCATCCGCTTGATATTTTATTACCAACTGCAAGTGTCTCCACTACATCTCCACCTTATGTGCATTCACACACTCTCCGTCCTCGAGACCTCCAACATAGAGGGGGTTATCACAACAACACTCTCCTGAGGATCATGAACGCCACACATGCCATTTTTTACAAGACCAATTGTTGGATATGTTCACATCTGCCACAGCATGGGGAAAAGGGATTGGGCTGGTATATATATCCACTCCCTCTAACTACTGCTTGTTATGCTTCGCTAAGGGCATTATTCTTTGGCCAATGGAACGATAGTGTCAGTGGGAATTTTGATGGCACTAATCTTAATGAGTTTGAAAAACGAGTTTTAGCACCTTTAGGATGTTCTCTGTTTGCAAATAGGAGCCAGCTAAATGTTGCTTCTATTAGGCCTTATGATAGACTCCCCAGACCTTTCCAATCTATGATTACCTTTAAAATGGCTCCCGTAGGTAATAGGGGTGCCATGCTTCCTTCCTATACCATCAATCATAGTACGCACTCTGTTTCATTTTGTATACAGAGAGAGGGTTCCCAGCCAATGGGTACATTTGAGGGATGTATGAATACTGCTGTACTAACCAGTGAGGATAGACCTCTGTACGTAGGATATCCTGTTTACTTTGTTTGCAGCAATGAAGCGTAACCATGGTTGCGAAGAGACTAGGAGGGTACTTGTTATTTAGGGATACTTTTACCAGGAGTATATGTTGCCACCACTGCTGAAATCTCTAGAACTCGTCCCAGGTGGGATGAGGATGGTGACACTCCCTCACAGATTCTGGGTGACGTTGCTAAATCCTTTGTACCATTTTGGGGACAGATAATAAACTCCCAAGATATTAGAAAATTGGCAAGGGTTTTAGAGAAAACCATCAATGAAACCACTGACAACCTGTATAACATGACATTAGCGCAAAAGGCTATTAGATTAGTGGCTCTCCAAAATAGGATGGTGCTAGACATCATTCTAGCTGAGCGTGGTGGAGTGTGCAAAATGGTGGGATCTGCGTGTTGTGTTTTTGTACCCGATTCCTCCCCCACCATATTTAAGGCAATTAAGAAATTGCACACCTTGAGTGCTGAAGTACACGTTCCAGAGGGAAACTGGGATATTGGCACATGGTTCTGGGACTTGTTACGATCTTGGGGCTGGAAAATCTTTTCAGTCCTAATGGTGATCATTGGCATTGTACTGTTTTGCTGCTGCTGCATACAGTGTCTTCCTGTCATCTGTTCCATGAGAGGGGGAAGTTGTGCACAAGCAGTTGGTTAACTAGAATCTGAGACAAATAGGGCGGGAAAAATGACTAATGCCTTGGTAATGCAGGACATCGCCATAAAGGAATTAATGGCGATCAATGTTTTTGAAGATGGCGATTCAGGATGCGCTGATGATGATACGTGATTTTCGTTTGAGTAATGCTCTTGGCTTAGGCTAAATGGAGGGTTTGTAAAAGTATATTTTGCATGAATACCGCCTGATAGTAAACGATTGGCCTAAGCACATTTGCATCGCACTATAAATTGCATTGATTGAACCTGAAACAGGCTGACTATGCCGCCATTTTGAGTTTCTTCGCCATTTTGATCGCCTCTTGCTTTCTGTCCCAAGTTTAGAATTGTGTTTTTGGCTCCAGCAGAGCAAAATGAACTTTGTACTGTTTCCAGAATGTCAATGTAGATAAGAATGTTGAAGCTGCTAAAGTGGATTGTTTGTCCTACACTGAGAAACCTTGGAGTTAAACAAAAGCCGTACTAATCAGTAATTTAGAAACCATCTGTTCCAATAGTGCCTTCTCCGTTCAAACAGCAAAGTAGAATGATCAATAGTTGAACATGCTCTTCTTGCAGACACCTTTGTTTTCGCTCCTTGAAACTAAGCTGACTTTAAACTCAAGAACAAATGATAAACAAATATAAGCGAGCATAATAAGAAATGTTACCTTTGTGTCTTATATTTGGGAAAACATGTGAAATGTTTAAAGGAAAACAACAAACTATTCAAAGATGTTTAAGCGTGACTTAGTTATGTGGATAGACCATGAACCCTAGGTAAATGTATGACACAAATAGGGGCTTGACGATGTGTCCGGGATTGTGGAAAATCTATATAAATGTACGTTTATTCAAAATGTACAGCACTCTCTCATCTCACGGTGTCTGCTTGCACACTTTGTGGGGTGTTGAGAGACCGGACAGCTGCCTGTTAATAAATGTATATGGTACCTTTGGACTTGTGACTGACGTATTTCTGTTATGTGGTATTGAGCCTCGATATTTTTAATCTTTCGACTCTCTTCGCTTAACCTCGTCCAAGTCCGCTCCCTCCCACATTGGACCTATCTCCAAATGGTTCAACCCTCACCTGAAGGATCTCAAAATGTATAACTTCTACCTTGAGCACAAATTGCGAGCCTCCAGAACCCTGCAAAGCAAATCAGTACTCGCCCACCATCACTACAACTACAAATCAGAGAGCCAAAAGGCAAAAAAAGACTATTATAGGAAAAAGGATATTCAGTAGCAGTAGCAGCAGCAAAGAGCTCCCAGGGGTCATCACAGAATTCTTAAGCCCTTCCTGCAGAGCAACCCTGACTGCCTCATACCAAATGCTCTGCAACTCCCTCTATGAACATTTCCAACAAACAGCCCTAGACAGGACGGTGACCCTCAATGCCAAGCTTTCCATCCTGTCCGCCCTCCCAACACCCACTCTTCAAGAACCAACCCCCTTCCCTCCAAGAACCCCTCATTCTGCTGTTTTAACCCTCGAGCGAGGAGTTCCTCAAGCTACTATCCGACAGCCGACCTTCCGGCTCCCCTCTCGACTTTTGTCGCACCTTTCACCACAAAGAAATCTTCACTTCCACTTGCACAGGAGAACTGGCGAGGTCCATTCTTACTGACTCCCTCACCTCCGGCAACTTCCCAGAATCTTTCAAAACTGTGCATGTCAAGCATCCCTCGACCCTCTCCTACCAATCAACTACAGGCCCATCTCCAACACCGATTCCTGACAAAACTTATAAGCTTGTGCCCTCTAGGACTGCACTGTGATTATTAGCTTGTGCCTTCTATGATAGTACTCTGATTATTAGCTTGTGCCCTCTAAAATAAGCTGGTGCCTTCTAGGATAGTACTCAGATTATTAGCGTGTGCCCTCTAAGATAAGCTTGTGCCCTCTAAGATAGTACTGTGATTATTAGCTTGTGCACTCTAGGATTGCACTGTGATTACTGGTGTGTGCCGTCTAGGACAATACTGTGATTGTTAAACTTAAGCCTACCCTTAGAGATTTGCACAAATTGACCTGATTCACATCTAGAAACCACCACCATAAAAACAGTACTCTGATTATTAGCTTGTGCCCTCTAGGATTGCACTGCGATTATTAGCCTGTGCCCTCTAGGATTGCACTGTGATTACTAGTGTGTGCCCTCTAGAATAATACAGTGATTGTTAGACTGCACCCTACTGTAGAGGAGGAGCCAAGTATCCCCACTCCAACTACCCCGCCTACACTTCCTGAAACTTATGAACCAAAGTATGTGACATATACTGAACAGTTAAACCAGCAAAGAGAAGAGCGTGGACTCTGTGCAGTACCCATAAGAATACCTATACCTTAGAGAATATGGGAGGTAAAGTACCCATTGAGGAAACCATACCTGCATCCAAGACAATATGATGGCCATTTGAACGAGATTCCTGAAGAAGCAGAGAAATTAAATGGCAAAGGTGAATGGTGACGTCATATAAAGTTGAATCGACACCCATATAGAAAGATGACCAGACCAGAGAGGCAGACGATTTATAAAGTACAAGAAGGCACCAAGGATAAGAGACATCTTGGGATCAAGATGAAGAGACGTATGCCACAGACCTGATTAAGATACTTAGTTTAAACATTTACAGATGCAATGAAACGCAAGCAGCAAAGCAATCATGAAGCTAGCTACATGCTTTTAACTAGTTAGAACGCAGCAAGCGCAAACATATACATATATACCTCTATAGACGTATGGACTAAGAAAAGATGGATGTTTCCGCTACACATATAAGCAGTACTGAACAAAGCAAGAAGGCCTCATTTCAGTGTAGCAGTTAAGAAAAGCAAATGAATTAAACAGAATAAAAGCTTAGCTAAGGAGTTGACAGAGCCAAGAAAGCCAAGGTCTTAACAGACTGAAATTGGCTGACATTAGATACAATTAACGTGAAAGAACAGAAGCTCCTGTTCAGAGAGGTCAAGCAAAAACAAAAGACGTCAGAGGACTATTGAAAATAAAATCTAATACATGAAAAGGCTCAATTTCATGCATGATGTCCAGTCATGTGATAGAAGGAAGTTGGACGAACGAGATGATCACACCTACGCACGGAAACCGGCTGGTGCCCATACTCCTTAAAAATTCTCAAAGAACAGTACAAACTCAAGGCCAACTTCAAAACACTAATTGACACTGGTCCATTGAGGTTGAGGTGATGATGGATGATATTTTAATTGGTGGGAAGCTGGTGCTAAAATGAGCTCACCCACACCTGGTTGTTCAGTCTGCATGCTGCTAAAGGTAGTTGGAAAATTACTGACAGGGGTTAAAAGCCAACCAATTGTAGGGGACCACGTAGTTGGTGGTCCTATAGTATGTGTAGCCAATGGGACGTCGTACATTTAGTGACGTTCATAGTGTCCATTTTGAGGGGAGGGCTTAGTTGCCCCACCTGATGTTAACTATCCAATTACCTCTTTCTGTTACTCTATACAGATATAGAACCTATGCTTAGTTATTCACTTAGAACCAATCCCACCTTCCATTAGGTTTTTGTAGTTTGCCACGTAGACTGACATTGGGAATGACGCAGGTCAAAACTTCGATGATGACCAATTATGGGTATAAGAGCTCCATTTCTGGATGTTCTCTTTTACATACTTGACATTAAAACAGACAAACTTTGCCAAACTATTTGTGTTGTCTTGATTATTGATGTATGAATAAAATCTGCATCCCCATCTATCTCCAGGGTATTGCTACTCATCTGAAAGGGCTGTTTGGGAACACCCAGCTCACTTGGTAGCAGAGATAAGATGGTTAGATAAGATAACTATCAGCTGTCGACATAAGTAACTTTAGAGTCTCTGCAATATCGCACGACCTTTGCCATTCGGCTGACAGGATGTAAAGCTCCCTGTAGAAGTGGTTAGAATAGGTAACTCCTTGCAAAGAGATGGTTTGACGGGCCCCCTGTTTGCAGATAGAAACCCCTCCCACATCTACGAGAATAGGATCGAAAAGCGGCTCAAAGAGGCGGTAACGAAGGCGGTGATCCCGAGGGTCCGAAGATGAAAAACATGTGAACGGTGAGTAAATAGACCAAAGAGTGTGGCAAAGGGATGCATATATAGTAAATAACGGAGACTAACGGAGGGAGGCTGGATAAAATATAATGAATGAGTAAGAGTGTAATACATATGTATATGGGAAATAAAATATTGACCTGAGTGTGGCCGAGCAATATATAAAGAGGAATAGTCGTGAGTGAGACCACGATAAGAGAATACGTCCTGTTCCTAGACTTTAAAGAGTGCTAGCAGAAACCTTTTATCCAGAGTCTCATAAAGTGGATGACGTAGGAGACGGGAAAGATTAAAGACGATCCAGAAAGAGATAGGCTTAAGTTCCAATTGGAGCAACTTTAGAGGGCAAGACGAGTCTTAGGAGAAAGACAGTACATGTGGCCGGTCAAGTCTGTCTGTTTGTTTTATGTGGTTGGAAGGTGTGATGACGTCAGAGTTGAAAGAAAACATTTTATGTAATAGAGAAGCATGAAGTTGAGACAGGAAAATTGATTGTTTTAAAATTAAAATTTGGTGGTTGTTTTTTAGCAAGATTAAAGTAAAAAATTGTGTTGTGATGGGATTAGAGCTTGCGACGATTGGTGCTCGCTCATGAGTGTATTTTGATTAAAAAATAAATTGGAAACTGTAACTAAAGCATAAGCGTGTGGTAGCAAAGAGAAAAGTGAAGGTTATAAATGGAAAACGTTACTCCACTAGTGCATCTCTGCACGCGCTTCAATTTAAACAATACAGTGCAGAGTGAGTTAAAGGAACCGCAGATAAAATGTTGATGCCATGGCCACAAGGCGGATCATTATTGAGGGCAGTTCTGCAGCAGTTGATGACATATTTGCATGCTGCGTACACAGGAAAAAAGTTAGAAAAGCGCATAGCGAGCCTAGAGCTCTGGAAAATGTACGAACACGAGAAGGAGGAGGAGCTTCCTTTAGATTGGATACTTAACATATGCAAAGAGGGGGGTGAAGAGCCTTCTGCTCCACCCGCCCCATTTGAAATAAAAGACGAAACAAGGAATGACGAAGGATTGTACCCATTAAGGGAACTTAAAGTAGCGACGGGATATAGCAATCCGTCATATGAGTCACCTACACAAAGTAGTGACGAGAGCCCAGAGAAAGATGCTGAGAAAGATATAACCTCCAAAGTCCTGAGGGCCAAGGAGAGACGCGAAAAGGTGAAAAGTGATTGAGCAAGTACATCTCTAGAGATAAGGAGAGAAATAAAGATTTGGAAAGGAGACAAGGATAAAACTGATGAGATAGCGCTCGTACAAAACCAATGGGTGTGAGGTCAGATTTTACTTAAACTCAATGGTAAAGGCATTGAGGATGTAAGGCAAAGGGGAGATCAAGACGAACAAGACAGAAAAGACAAAGAAAGGGAGGAACGATTGAAAGATGAGGGAGCGAAAAGAAATGATAGAAAAAAACGAGAACAGTTATATCAAGATGAGCAGGCTAAAATAAATGAGATAACAGAAGAGCTAAGAAAGCGTGACAATAGACAAACAACAGCTGATGAACAGGAAAGGCTAGAAAGAAAAAGAATAGAAGATAATAAACAGGAAAGGATAAGAGAGAAAAAAATACAGAGGCGAAAGGATGAGGACATACGAAGGGCATATGAACGAAGAGATATGAAAAAGAAAGAGGAAGACACAGTAAGAGAGGAAGCGAGAAAGCGCAGAGAAGTCGATGACGATATGGAACGTAAAAGAAGACAGAGAACACGCGATCTTGAGTATTTGGAAAGGGAATTAAGAAATCCCAATCCACAGTTAGTATGGGAAGACATAGAGGAATTTTTTCCCGAATCTGAGTCATTACCAGGTACGTCTAGGGTAAATCTAGAGGATGAGTTTGACTCGCAAAGTATTGGGGAAACAATCGACAAAGTATACCACGAAATGCAAGCCCAGAAGGAACCACACGGGAATGAAAAAAATTATTGTCTCGAAAGCACTCCATTTTATAACACGGAGGAAGCCTCCTGTAGTGCGAGACACAAGGAGCTGTCTTTAGACAGACTAACATTAAATAGAGATGATGATGAGAGAAGTTGCACGAGTTGGGCACAAGAAGTATCAGACAAAGAAAGGGAAACCTTCCAGAGGGAAGAGAGAAGTGATGTATGTGATCCAGAGGGATATTCGCCTTTGGGTAAAGGAGTAAAATGGTCGGATTCAAAAATACCTATGTCTAAGGCACCATAGCCACTGACACAGTCAGACCGACATAAGGGGCAACCCCATGGTCAGAGGGGGGAGTCCCCGCCTTATGTAAGCAGGTTAAGATCATTGCCAGGTAGACAGCGATGTGGGAATATTAGTCCGGTGGCAGATAGACAAATGATGAGAGATGAGAATGAGTTTGGGGCATCACAATTTCCTTTATTAGAAAAAGAAGGGGCCAGGCCGCAGTATATACCATGGCCCCAAATGGAGATAATCTAAAGTGCAAACTCCCGAGTTTAACTTCCGGCACTGGAAAATGGATACATGAGTTAGAAAAAATTATGGGAGGGAATACATTAGCTATAGGGGATATTAAAGGTCTTCTAATCGCCATACTTGGTGAGAGAGCTGATGACGTATGGAGATGGGCAGGTTACACTGGTGTGACTACAGTCAACACCACGCATGATGGATCACCATTTAATAATTGTAGAGCAGCGATTTGGAATGCGCTTCGAGTGCTATATCGGGACACATCCGATATGGGAGATATAATGACAAGAAAGATGAAAGAGGGAGAGGATCCGTTGCTTTACATTCAGAGTTTTCAAGACGGTTGGACGCTTGAAACTCGCGAGGCTTGGGGGAAATCTATACCTGTATTTTATCATATATTATGCCAAGGGCTGTCAGAGAAAGTACAGAAGCAGCTCAAGAAATTAGTGGGTATAGAAGCTAAACCGTGGTCGGAAATCCAGTTAACTATTGCACATTACTTCAGAATCCTGCATGAAAAGAATTGCAAAAAGTCGATACGCGAAAAGGTGAGGAAGCAAAATTGGTTCTGAAAAAACAGTCCAAATACGCCACTGAAGGGGCAATGTTAACTAGCGTAGGCGGATCAAATTCACAGCAGGCACTGAACGTGCCACAAGTAAATAACCACAGACAGTTTGATCAGTGGATATGCTCCACGAGGAAGGGGATATCGAGGTAGAGGTTGGCAAGGTAATCAAGGGAATCGGGAGAATAATCCGGGCGGTTTTCAGAATATGCAAAATGGTAATCAGAATATGCAATATGGGCAGATGGGTAGACCACCCCCTATATGTTGGACATGTGGAATGACTGGGCACATGGCTCGAATGTGTAGAAGCAAAGGGATGGTGCAGAATGATCCGTTTTCTAGACAGGGAATGCCAAATCCACCTGCATATTCGCAGCAGAGCGGAAATGGGTTTGCACAAGATCAAACAGTGCAGCAGCAAGCGTCGAGAGTGCAGCAAGGCTTGCAAACACAGCAAATGGCAGGTAATCAACCGCAAGGACAATCACAGCAATCTCCTATGTAACTTCAGCAGAACAAAAACACAGAACCACCAATGACGCGTAGAATAGGAGGTGTCACTGTCGATGGAGGAAATCCATTCACTGGTGATGGAATGAGACTGTACTCGCAATAGGACAACTCACTGGGAGACCTGATGTGTTCAGTCCTATCTGAGGATAGACGTAAATATAGGCGGCAGAGCTTTTTTGTTCTTAGTAGACACGGGTGCAACATGCTCGTGTATACATGAGGGCACATTTTTAATGTATGGCAATGCGATGAATACTCAGGGCTTTACAGGAGCAACAAGTCAAGTTCCTTTCACAGAAGAATTACCAGTCTCCATAGGAGAATACGATATGAAGGTGCCACTGCTTTATTTAAGGCAAACACCTGTCAACATATTTGTCACGATGCCCACTCCCGGGGAGCCGGCTCAGGCCCTGCGTCCCCGAAAGCGGACATCAAGTCCCCGGGGAAGGTCCCAGCAACCCCTTATAGGGGCCTTTTGGACAGCATCCTGGCGCCTATGGCGCCAGGCTCATAGAAAATGTCAGTCCTGGCGCCATAGGCACCAGGCTCATTATGAAAGTGTTTGGGTGCACTTACCTGATGCAGACCATGCTGCAGAACCCCGGCCTCCTTGAGGCCTGAAAGGAACTACTTTACCTGTGGGACTCATTTACCACCCGGGCGTGGTCGGGGAAGGATACATACCTGATTGGAGGAAGGACACATTCTAGGAACTTCTTCCAAGGCTATTTAAACCACACCCGATCAGCCACACGTGCTTCGCGTTGTTCTGCATCTAGCAGCTGGACGCTCACCGTGTCTGCTCCTGCATCTTGACTTCTGCCACACCTGCCAGCATCCTGAATCACCTGCAAAGGAAGGGAACAAGAGAACAGAAGAAGGAAAAGGCCTCACCTGCTAAATCTGCATCCCAGAGACATTTCGCCGACAATCCTGAAAAGGAAGACATTTATTTTTAAAAGCACATCGCATCGATCGCTGCAGCGCCGCATTCTACTCACCTTTACAGGGCGCCTCCATGTTCAGCAGCGACCATCCGGATTCGCAGTCGCGCCCCCGCGCCTAGGGAGAAAAAGACAAGAACAAAGGTGAGAGAAAGAAGGGAAAAGGGAAGCTAAAACTCCATGTCAAGACTTAGCTGTTGGGTCATTCCCTTTTCATTTCGGGTCCGCGCCGCATCCAGGCATTTTCGGACCCCAGCCCCTAAGGGGAAAAAGACATCAGCGTTAATGAGTGAATGAAAAGACATTACCAAAACACTCATTAAAGACTTACCTGATTTCCACAAGGATTTCACCGCTCACCTCGGGTCGGTGCCTGTTCCCCGGCATTCCGTACCCCGGCCCCTATGGGGAAAAAGACACTAGCATTAGAACATTAATGCATGGACACAAGGGGAACCACTTATAGAAAAAACTTACCTGGAAGCCAAGCAAGTTTGGTTCTCACCCATCCGAAAATCCAGTGACGTAACTGGATACCAACGCGCCCCTGCATCAG
This sequence comes from Ambystoma mexicanum, assembly GCF_040938575.1. NCBI lineage: Eukaryota > Metazoa > Chordata > Amphibia > Caudata > Ambystomatidae > Ambystoma > Ambystoma mexicanum. The sequence goes on from NC_090932.1 coordinate 1,306,953,963, forward strand.
AAGCAGGATGGAGAGCTCGTCCTTCCAGACCCTAAGGTGAGACGCTACGGGGAAGTACAGAAGGGTTTTGAGGAAGGTGAGAGGGGTAAGTGGGAGGCCGATTGCATTACCCCGCAGACAGTTAACCCCCTATTCTCACCTACAGAAGGATACTTCTGCGAGTCAGACAAGCCAGATCTGGGGCCCGGTCCAGTCCGTCTTCCAAACCCTGCGCATCACCTTAGACGAGGTCACAGCAGCGCGAACCAGGCCAGCGCCCCCGTGGGAGTCAGGTGAGCGTTACAGAACGCGAAGCCTTCCTACAAATTCCCACCCAGGCGCTATGGAAACTTCTGAGACTGATCAGTTGGCCCAATTACTGGGGGAGTTACGGGCCGAAGTACATGCTGCTCGTCAAGAGACTAATGCCCTCAAGAGGGAATTAATAATATCAAAGGAAAGAACTGATGACCTGGCCAGACAGCTTTTGCAAGGTCAAGCTGGACAAACTCCTCTACCCTGTTCCGGAGGGAACCCCGCTCCTGTGGTTCCCAGTAACCCTGTGCAGATTAATCTACCTGGAAACATGCTGCTGGCCCCACCTGAACGCTTTGCTTGGGACCCCAAACGATTCGCCGTATTCATGAATCAGTGTCGTTTGCACTTCCTATGCAGACCTGGGGCCTTCCCTAATGATCAGACCAAAGTAGCCTTTGTATTGTCATATCTCAGCGGCTGCGCTGCCGATTGGTCAGTTCCACTGGTTACTCAAGATGACCCGATTCTCCGTGATTTTCAAGGATTTCAATAAAGCATGGAAAGGTTATTTGCTCGACACTCTCAGGGGCAGGCTCTGGATGACGAACTTCTATCCCTGCGACAGGGCAATCAGGACCTCCTATCCTATATTGCAACCTTTAATAGACTAATTGTGGAAACGGGATGGCCTCTAGGATTAACCTCCCTCTCCGTCCTAAAACCAGCAAAGATGTCATCACCACAGTCGATGGAACTGAAATTGCCTCTGGACCGGTAACACATTCCACTACTGGGGTGACTCTTATTGGTCCTGACGGCCATCGGGAGGCAGTTGTGTTTGATGTAATCAAGGCTCCACAGTTTCAGGTTATTCTTGGAATTCCTTGGTTAGAGACACATAATCCTCGAATTGATTGGCGAGCTAAGAGAATAACCTTCCCGGATTGTGCACAAACATGCTACCCAGAAAACCTGAAGATTAATCTAGCATCTGTAACCTCTGCCTCCATGCAATTACCTCCAGAATACCGGGACTTTCAGGACGTCTTCCAAAAGGAACAGGCCAACACGTTACCTCCTCACCGATCGTACGATTGCCAAATCGATCTGGTGCCCGGTGCACAACCCCCTTGTAGCAGGATTTTTTTTTTTTTTTTTTTTATTATTGTTGTTTTTCGATATCAAAATCTTTACAACATCAATTTAAAATCTTATTCTATCATCTAAAAGTCAAGTTCAAACATAACAAGCAAAAAATAGAAGAATGTAATGCAAGATACATGACAATAAAAATAGCAGTATACTAGGCACTTAGTTGGAATAATTACCATTTAGCTATTAAATCACACAAGTGAGACATGAGATCAGGCCAGAACCTTCCTGCGTGGCATTACAATTAACAATTTATGTGATCGATTTGTTAACGGAGGTTAGATCTTCATTCCAGCGTAGCTTTAATATTTACCAACTTCTGCTCAATCACAGACAAGAGAAAGTATAGGTCGATAATCAATGACTGCCTGTGCCCCCACATGCATTGTAACCACAATAGTTCAGATTTATGATTTAATGATGTATCCATATAGTTCCCTAGGTATCTTAGGCGCTCCTTTGCGAAGTAGGAGCAATAGATCACTAGATGCTTCAAAGTTTCAATCGATTGGACCTTACAGAATCTACAAGCATCAACATGAGATATTTCGATGTTCTGCCAGCATTTTGTTCGATCTTTTGTTAGGAACAGATTGAATCTGAAGCGCATATATGTTGTTCGAATCTTTTGGCATGGGGCCTGCCTTATATACGGAATTAACGGTTTCTGCTTATGGCGAAATTTCGCATATTCCTTGTATGCAAGATAATTGCCGATTTTATCGGCTGTCATTGCCCAGTCATGCTGAAATAATTTGCTCTTCACAATTTGAGGCCGTTTAATTAAATCTTCTGTGTCCATTGCTATCGCTATCAGATTTTCTTGACAATATTGACCAGCAGCATATACAGATTTAGGCGTACCATGCTTAAGCATTTTTCCTAGTTCTTCATATAGAGAGTTTGACACATGGTTCAACATTTTAGCATAACTGTCAAGTTTACGCCATAAATACCTATATGCTAGAGACTTAAGTCCAAGTTCATGTATAATTATTACATTTGGAAGAGAAGGGGGTAGATGCAAAACTTCTTTCCAAATTTTACCCTGAATTTTGTTCAGGATATTCCCAATTTCCAATGAGCATAGGTCTAGACCGTAGATGATTATTGCTTCTACTTTGAGTGTATAGAACTCGATCAGTGGAATTAGAGAAAATTGACAGATCTTTAAATGTATTAGTTTCATCTGTGCGATTAGTGGGGCTGATTTGACGGCAATTTCGACCTGCCATTTTGCAATTGAATCTGAATTATTTAAATTATAGCCTAAATATATCATACCCAAAGCACGGGGTATGAGTAACCCTTTGATACTCCATTGGTACCTAATGATCTTTCTCTTGTTCGTAAAGATCAGAATGTTAGATTTCTTTGAGTTTAGGATCAAATTATGGGTATCACAGAATTTGGCTAGAGATTCCAATTTGTTTTGGAGACCAAACGGGGTTATGTCGAACAAAATCAGATCATCCGCAAAGGCCAGCCATTCGAGACGTAGATCGCCCAGTTTAACCGCAAATGAGTTACAGGTGGCCCATATGTTATCGATCTCAGTAAGATATAAATTAAAGAGCGTGGCGGCAAGGTTGCATCCCTGTTTTACTCCTATGTGTGTAGCAATTGGAGGCGTTAGTAGACCGGTATTGTCGATTTTTATCCTATAGGAGGTATTAGTATGGAGGAGTGCTATCATAGCTATAATTTTGGCTGGTATGTGTAGCTCTCCCATTTTTTGCCACAGTATTTCTCTTATTACAGAGTCAAATGCCCCAGATATATCCAGCAAGGCCATATAGATCGGGCCTTGATTTTTCTGCCTAGAGAGCTTCAGTAAATGCGTCATCATAGTGGCATTGAGGTGAGTGCCCATTCCCTTCCGGAATCCTGTTTGGCATCGAGATAAGATCATATGTTTTTCAATAAATGCATTTAAATCCTTCAAAATTAGGGCAGCAAAGATCTTCGCTGTGACATCTATGAGTGCTATCGGCCTAAAATTGTTGGGATCATTCAGCACTCCTTTTTTATGTAACGGTATCACAATTGCCGATAGCCATGATTCCGGAACTGTTTTATTTTGGAATACCCATTCCAATCGCCTTAATATGATTTCTGACCAGAGCCTCGGATCATCTTTTATAACGCAGGGAGGGATCCCATCCGGACCGGCAGCTTTGGAGGATTTCAACTTCCCTATTACCTGTTCGATATCACCTATGCTCCAAGGGCAGCAGGAGGGAAGATCCATCGTGAAGTCTGGACATTGAATATTGCGAAATTTTAAGGGCATGGCATATTTCTTCCGATATAGTTCACTCCAGACCTCTCCACTCACCGCTGAACATAGCGACGATGTACCCTTCAACAATGGATCTTTTAATGCCCTCCATACTTCCCTTGAGTTTTTCTTAATCAAATCTTGGATCATTTTCTGATTTGATTTGATATATTTATCGAACTTAAGTTGTTTAAGATCGTTTTTATAACTGATCAAAATTGCATTTTTTTCATTAACATAGGCCTTTATGGATTTATAGTTTTTGAATAGTTGACGTAAATCAAAGTTTTTCTGTTTTTTCCTTGCAGCAATTGCTACATTGTAAGTACTCGCAGAATTTATATGTGTTTCAATTTTTCTTTGGGCTGCTAATGATTCTATGTGACTATGTATCATAAGTTCGTTCCTCTTTTCACATGAGTTCACTTCTTTTATGGACATCATTCGAGTGTTCGTTTTAACTATGTCCCTATTTACCAGATAGTTTAAGCGCCTATATAAGCCTGAATTCCATCTAATAGAGATGGCTTTACGATCTAATTCCAATAATGCCAATGCAGGTACAGAATTGTATACTGTAAGGTTACAATCCAGCCTACACTTCAGGATGCAGTGATCACTTAGGTGGGTAGATATGATGTTACATAATGATGATGTGTTTGCTAAGGCCCCTGAAATGACAATATAATCAATAGTCGAGGTCTTTGTGCCACGGGCCCAGGTATATAGTGGATCTTGCTCCATAAATGGCATGACTAGCATGTCCCATAATTCGAGGTAGGTTATCCACAATTGCCACCTTGCGTATGAGGATATCGCATACTGATTAATTGTGCTCCCAGAGGGCATACTCGTTACACAAAGATTAGAATTGAAATCGCCACCTATAATGATTTGCATGTTAGTAGTGACTGCTACAGCATCAGACATCACATGATTCAATTTTTCAATTATGTTATCAATAGACATTAAAGACGGATTCCAATAAAGTGCAATAAGAAGAATATCTGAGAGTGTTTGCGTACTTGATGACAACTTAATAGCTAGAATATCTGTGGATGTAAAAACTTGACAAGATTCAACGCAATATGCGTGTTTTATGAATATCGCCAAACCGCCAGATGGACGTCCAAATTTGCCTCTCACGGCATGTGAGCTATAAGCCGTATAGCCTTCTAAATAGATATCATGTAGAGCCATGGTTTCTTGGACTATCATTATCGCGGGTAAATCTCTCTGATGACAATTTTGGAACCATGCGACTAAGTTTCCGAATCCACAGCAATTCCAGGAGTTTATTACTAGTGCATTATCTTATAGATTCACTTTGTCTTGCGACCCCCCTGTTAGGGTTTTCATTAACGGCTCTAGCCGCGCAAGGCTAGACACAATCTGTGCCACTGATTCAGATTGAACTCTGATCTTTTCATATAGATCACATACCTCAGGACTAAATTCACTTTGAGGTAACGATGGTTGGTGTTCAACAAAGCAAGTAGCATCTTCCATCGAGAAGTACAAAGACAAACCATAACCCAGTGTTAAGAAATCTTTTTCATGTTTCCATATCAGGGAGGCAATAATTGCAGAATGAAATTTGCAAAGCATCCTGCAATTAGGCACATACGGGAGTCTAATCCAGTCAATGTCGTTCGATACTAGATTTCGTAGAGCAGGAATTTGGTGAAACACTTTCATCAAGGACGCACGGTTCAGGTTGGGTTTATCGACCTTTGTCGGATCTACCGTCCACCCCATTACCAATTTCATTTCTTGGGGTATTTCTTTATCATTTGTGGTTCTTCCCACTCCACGTTTTTCTGTGATTTTGCTATCACTAAGCAGGTGTTCTTTTACATCTGCCTCTGAAGCGCTGGGAGTAGCCTGTAAGTTAGCGTCCACATGAACCTGAAGGGGGACATTATCTTTATCCACATGACTTACTTCGCATTGTTCACTGACACACAAGGTATTAGTAATAGAATCGATACCATCAATATTATGTCCCAAGCCTTGAGAAAATTGGGATAATGATGTTATCTTCTTATCGATTTTTTCGAAAAACCGTTGTAGCTGCGTCTGAATAAGGAGCGGAGTTGATAATGTCTCAACCTCTTTAAGTTGTACATCTGATACGCCACTTCCCTGAGCTTGTTTCTTGACTGGGGATTTCTGTAGCACTGAGGATATATCCTCCTTTTCTTTATTTTTTTTTATCCCCAATAGCACCTGACTTTCTGTATTTAATTGAGTTAAATCAATAACAGTTTCAGCGTTTGTTATTATATCGGAATTTTTTTTGTATAAGTTGCCAGTCAAGGGCAAAATATTATTTTTTTTGTTATTTTTTTTGTTTTTGGTATTTATTATATTGGGTCCTGTCAATGTATTAGCATTTTGTATACCAGCGTGAGTCTTCCTTTTCATAGCTCTCGCATAAAGCTTTTTGGCTTTGCGAGACATGAAAAAGGTAGTGGTTTTTTCATTACCATTATCTGCCAGGGCTTCAAGGGAAGCGTTTTGCTCTATATTACAACATTCATTGAGATCGATCAGATCTGTAAGGGGTGTAGGACTATCCGGAGTGATTTTTGATGTGGGTGGTTTAATTTCATCGTGGACAGCGATTTTCTCCCCCATAAATTCAGTTGGCACCAAATTTGCAGCCAGCAATATCTTTTCTAGTACTAATATCCTTTCATGTTGTAATTTGGCTATTTCAGCATATGGGGGCAGCTGTCTCGTGCTCTGTTCCATAGCATTAGCCCTTATGTCGGTATCAGTAGTGTCAAATTCATCCCAAGAGATCGTTTGCGTGGATTGGCACTTTAACAAAGTTACCCTCCCCGCTTTTGCCTCGGGCTTTGGTTCCACCAGCATATTCTCTTGTTTTGTTTTTTCCTTAAGCACTTGATTAGCCCAGAAGGAGTGGCATTTTTCTTGTGCCATCAAAAATCCCTCTATTCTACTCAGTTTGGCGTTGATTTCTGAAGTGGCTAGACTCAGGGCACCGATTGCACCATGTGTAAATTCATGCCCTTTGTCCAACAAGTTCAGAATTCTTGCCAAAACTGGAAAATTCTGTAGTTCTTGTTGATTAAGATCCACTAATGTGTCTTCCAAAGGAAATAGAGGAAGTGAGGAATTTGGTTGGCGAGATACTTCAGAGGTCACTTTAGGGATAAAGATGTCCGGGCCAATGACCGGAGAATGTGAGTAAGTTATGTCTGTTGGGTTTCTATTCGCCTCATTCGTAGGTGAGCTCGCATTTTGTATTTTCCCTTTTGCTACCCAACCGATATCGTTCAGCCTTGTTTCTGCTAGCTGATTTAAATTGTCTGCGATTGCGGTATGAAAGTGAACTTGTTCTCTAAACCCACGAGAGCACGCTGCTGGTGTCGATGGCCCATTTGATAATCGAGTTCTACTATGGAGTTCAGCAAGAACTACTGGTGCAACCAATGAAGTGTCTATTATAGATGTACTACATCCCTCGGCCACCGCCCCCAACAGTGAGCTATCGGTGATTGGTACGTTGATTATATGGTTCAAAGGATAAATAACATCCACCTTTGCCTCCCTGTGGATTTGGGCTAGGGTATCTAATTTGTTGTTTTCTGATACAGTCTTCATATTACTCATGGTGATTACAGATTCTATCTTCCTTGGGGCTACTGTAGGATCGACAAGTTCGCTAGCACTTTTATTGACACATTTACCCTTTTTTTTTGTCTGATTTAACATTTCATGCGCATCTTCTTCATCTGAAACATTTCCCTCACTTAATGTAGAGGGAGACCCATTTAAGCACCTTTTCCCATTTCTCAACTTTTTAACCATGTTGCAACTCTAAGACAACAATGAACGTGTACGATAATATAGTACCACCGACACTTTACCAGGCAAAGTCTAGAATTCACAATTTACTGCGGACAACTCCCACCCATCCACCTTTCAAGCAATTTATGATGTAGCTATAATGAAACAATGCTCTCGAAAGTGTTCACAGCATAGAAAAGCTTAGGATCAATACACCAGAATACCGTTTGCCGTGCTGCTACTAGTTGAGATAATTCCTTTGTGCGCTCCACGCCCCACGCCGTGCACCGTGAACAGTAAACAGTACTTGGTGTACTTGGTGCGCAGCGCGGGTGCGCTGGAGCCTATGTTTTTATAGCACCAAAACGAGGCGAGCACTCCAGGAGGAGGAGTCAGCGTGATTGGCGCCTTTAGCATGAACAGTAGGTGAAAACGAAACAGCGAAAGAGAAAACAAGAAAAAAAAAAAAGAAAGAAAGGAACAAAAAAAGAATCAAAATTGGATTGTGTTTGAGCAAGGATCTAATATAAAGTGACTGTATAAATTATGAGGTGTGCACAGCTTGCACAGCTCGTTCTACGAGCTCGATTCAGTCACCTTTTTCTATTTCAGTCCTCCAGGCAAATCGGTGTTGCTGTTAAAGACGTCCTCCTTGTGGACGATCAGCAGCACGGCACAGAGCAAGGAACAGATTCCACGTTCATTGGGGAGCGCTGAGGCAGTTGACAGAAGCGTAGTTCAAAAGGCGGCTTCCCAGCTTCCCAGACAGTAAACAGTACTTGGTGTACTTGGTGACATTGAATCATCCCACTACGTGTTCGTCTACGTGTAACGGTTACCCGCCTCCACATTACGGGTAGCAACAAAATATTTCATATTTCCTACGCAGCGTGATATCTTTGAAGGAAATTCCCAGGCATACCAGTAAAAAGCTTTGCTTTTCATACAGAATAAAGGACACGACATTCAGACAAATGGCAGGATTTATGCCCTTACCGAACCTGAGAACCTGCATTTGAGACAATATTTGGATCAATACCTCGCCAATGGTTTTATTCGCCCGTCAAAGTCCCCGGCATCCTCGGCTTTGTTCTTCGTGCCTAAAAAAGAAGGCAACCTTAGAACTTGTATCGATTACCGCGCATTGAACCAGATAACGGTTAAAAACCGTTATCCTCTGCCTCTGATTCCTGAACTCCTTGACCAGGTGAAGGACGCTTGCATATACACCAAGTTAGATCTCCGGGGGGCATATCATCTGGTGCGAGTAAAAGAAGGCGACGAATGGAAAACAGCCTTCCGTACAAAATATGGATTATTCGAATACCAGGTAATGCCTTTCGGGTTGTGCAATGCGCCTGCTGCCTTCCAATTCTTCATGAATGATGTCCTTCGGGAACTCATCGATGTTTGTGTTGTCGTCTATATCGATGACATTCTAGTGTACTCTTCTTCGGAATCTGATCACAGAAAACACGTTAGGGCAGTTCTGGAAAAACTGCGCCAACACAAACTATTTGCTAAACTGGAGAAATGTGTTTCCCATACCACAGAAGTTGAGTTTCTCGGTTTCATCCTGACACCCAAAGGAGTCCGAATGGACTCAAGAAAAGTGGATGCCATCCTCAAATGGCCATCACCTAGCTCTGTAAAAGGGGTTCAAAGCATGCTCGGCTTTGCCAATTTCTATCGCAGGTTTATCCCGGAATTTTCACGCATAGTACAACCCATTACTGCACTCTTGAGGAAAAATAAATGTTTTGAATGGTCTGAAGAAGCGAGCAGGCCTTCCAGGATTTAAAAGCTAAGTTTACCTCCGCACCTATATTGAAACACCCACGTCCAGATCTCCCGTATGTCGTCGAAACTGACGCATCCAGCCTAGCCATGGGAGCAGTTCTGTCTCAAAGAGATCCTGAAACCAACCAACTGCATCCCGTAGCATTTTGGTCCAGAAAATTCTCGGCACCAGAGATTAATTACGCAATCACTGACAAAGAACTGTTAGCCATTAAGTCCGCTTTAAAAAAGCCTGGCGGCATTACCTGCTTGGCGCTCGACATACCATCACGGTGATCACTGATCACCGGAATTTACAGTATTTGAAAACCGCCAAGGCTCAGTCATCACGGCAGCTCCGATGGGCTTTGTTTTTCGCTGAATTTGATTTCGTGATTACCTATCGACCTGGCTGCAAGAACGGCAAAGCAGACGCCTTATCCCGAATTGGAATGGGAGAATCTGATACAAACTCAGAACCAGTACCGATAATTCCCGAACAGAGAATTCTAGGCATGACTTCGTTACAGACGCTTGAAGACATTCAAGTCAGAGTGAAACAACTCCTGGACCCTACAGTCCTACAGGATTGGATACAAAAGGGATCAGACTTTACCATAGATAATGGTTTACCTTATTACCAAGCACGCTTATTCCTGCCGCACAAGGATTTACACGAACTAGTTATTTCAGGTTATCATGATACATTAATAGAGGGACACCCCGGTATTGCCAAGACAATGGAAAAGGTGAAACGACAATTCTGGTGGCCCTCTTGGCGAAAAGATGTTAAATCGTTTGTGATGTCCTGTGGTGTTTGCACCCAAAATAAAGGTCAAAAGAAAAGACCAGCCGGTCTCCTTGAACCTCTAGACATACCGCCAGCACCCTGGCACACCCTATCAATGGATTTTATTACGGACTTGCCACCTTGTTCGGGATACAATACCATTCTGGTAATTGTGGATTTGTTTTCCAAAATGGCCCACTTCATTCCTTTGAAAGGTTTACCTTCAGCTTCTGTCCTAGCCAAAGAATTCCTCGAAAATATTGTTCGGCTACATGGATTCCCATCTATACTAATCTCTGACCGGGGAAGCCAATTCATATCCTACTTCTGGCGCAAATGTTGTCAAATGGCACAAATCGACGTAAGATTATTGACCAGTCACCACCCTCAGACCGATGGTCAAACTGAGAGGACAAATCAGACCCTTGAGCAGTACTTACGGTGTATGTTACAGCAATCTGAAAGCAACTGGAAAGACATTCTTTGGATAGCCGAATACGCATATAATAATTCGGTACACTCTGGAACTGGCCATAGTCCTTTTTATACCTTGTTTGGACATCACCCTCGAACCTCAAACCTCGACTCACCTCAGAACCTCGGAGTGCCCGCAGTAGAACATCTGCATTCTACCATTACCAGAGCCTTCAAAGAGGCAACCACGCATTTACAACAAGCCAAGAGAAAATACAAGGAGAATGCCGACCTACATCGGAGTGAAGCACCTCCGTATCAGATTGGGGATCAAGTGTGGGTAGCTACCAGACATTTACCGCTCAAAGGGCCTCAAACTTTTAACCCAAAATATCTGGGACCTTATTCTATTACGGCAATAATTAACCCAGTAGCGGTTATACTTGATTTACCAGCTAATATGCGAATTCACCCTGTTTTTCATGTGTCACTTCTGAAACCAGTGGTCCCCGGAACCTGACTACTCAAACCTCCAGAACCTATTCAAATAGATGGGGAACCCGAATTCGAAGTGAAGAACATTTTAGATTCAAAAATGTTTAGGTCAAAGCTTTTCTACCTAATTGATTGGAAGGGGTACGGACTTCAGGAGAGGTCGTGGGAACCCAGTGACCATGTGCATGCACCTCGATTAGTCAGGAAATTCGACCGACTCTTCCCAAACAAACCAAAACCCCCGGAGTGAACAACCTTGGGAGGGGCCTTGGGGGGGGAGTGCTGTCACGATGTCCGCTCCCGGGGTGCCGGCTCAGGCCCTGCGTCCCCGAAAGCGGACATCAAGTCCCCGGGGAAGGTCCCAGCAACCCCTTATAGGGGCCCTTTGGACAGCGTCCTGGCGCCTCTGGCGCCAGGCTCATAGAAAATGTCAGTCCTGGCGCCATAGGCGCCAGGCTCATTCTGAAAGTGTTTGGGTGCACTTACCTGATGCAGACCATGCTGCAGAACCCCGGCCTCCTTGAGGCCTGAAAGGAACTACTTTACCTGTGGGACTATTTACCACCCGGGCGTGGTCGGAGAAGGATACATACCTGATTGGAGGAAGGACACATTCTTGGAACTTCTTCCAAGGCTATTTAAACCACACCCGATCAGCCACACGTGCTTCGCGTTGTTCTGCATCTAGCAGCTGGACGCTCACCGTGTCTGCTCCTGCATCTTGACTTCTGACACACCTGCCAGCATCCTGAATCACCTGCAAAGGAAGGGAACAAGAGAACAGAAGAAGGAAAAGGCCTCACCTGCTTAATCTGCATCCCAGAGACATTTCGCCGACAATCCTGAAAAGGAAGACATTTATTTTTAAAAGCACATCGCATCGATCGCTGCAGCGCCGCATTCTACTCACCTTTACAGGGCGCCTCCATGTTCAGCAGCGACCATCCGGATTCGCAGTCGCGCCCCCGCGCCTAGCGAGAAAAAGACAAGAACAAAGGTGAGAGAAAGAAGGGAAAAGGGAAGCTAAAACTCCATGTCAAGACTTACCTGTTGGGTCATTCCCTTTTCATTTCGGGTCCACGCCGCATCCAGGCATTTTCGGACCGCGGCCCCTAAGGGGAAAAAGACATCAGCGTTAATGAGTGAATGAAAAGACATTACCAAAACACTCATTAAAGACTTACCTGATTTCCACAAGGATTTCACCGCTCACCTCGGGTCGGTGCCTGTTCCCCGGCATTCCGTACCCCGGCCCCTATGGGGAAAAAGACACTAGCATTAGAACATTAATGCATGGACACAAGGGGAACCACTTTTAGAAAAAACTTACCTGGAAGCCAAGCAAGTTTGGTTCTCACCCATCCGAAAATCCAGTGACGTAACTGGATACCAACGCGCCCCTGCATCAGAAGCAGGATGGAGAGCTCGTCCTTCCAGACCCTAAGGTGAGATGCTACGGGGAAGCACAGAAGGGTTTTGAGGAGGGTGAGAGGGGTAAGTGGGAGGCCGATTGCATTACCCCACAGACAGTTAACCCCCTATTCACACCTACAGAAGGATACTTCTGCGAGTCAGACAAGCCAGATCTGGGGCCCGGTCCAGTCCGTCTTCCGAACCCTGCGCATCACCTTAGACGAGGTCACAGCAGCGCGAACCAGGCCAGCGCCCCCGTGGGAGTCAGGTGAGCGTTACAATATTTGGACGAGATTTGATGACAAAATTGAATATGACCATTTTGTTTACAGACGAAGGCATAGTATGCTCGACACCGGGAATGCATTATTTAAATGTGTGCGAAATTATTATGGCATTCGCAGGGCAGATAGCTCCTAGAGCGATACCGCTTAAACCCGAGGTGTTCCATTATGGGATACTCATTCTGTTAACATGGCTACCAGGCCTAGTAGGTATAACCATGAGGATACCAGATGAATTTCTATTTAGGCCTCAGATACCCATGGATGAAGAGGAGGGATGCATTTTTCCCCTAGACATAGAAATAGCTATAGTCTGAGGAAACATGGCTTTACTTGATGCAACTGATGATAAGGGTAGACAATGGAGCACAATAATTGCCATCGAAGAAGGCTGCAGAGTGACAGATGTCACTGACGAAGAATTGTTTGGAGATTATTTATCTGATGATTTTGTGATATTTGAAATGTGCATTACTTATTGGGTAAAGGTAATCAAGAGAGAAGTTCCGCAGAGAATGATGCTAGCAAAGAAGCGTCCTGAATATTTTGATGAAGATATGGCAAAAGTGCCAGTCTCATTTTGGACTATTGGCCCCTATGATGTAGGCTTACTGAAAGGGGTTGGGGAAGTGAAGATTAAATTGAAACCAGGAGCAATTTTACTGCAAGCATGACAATATCCCATGTCTCGAGAGGCAGAAGAAGGCATTTTTAAGACGACTTCCGCCATGATGGACCAAGGCATCTTAGTGACATCAGAGTCACCATGTAATATGTCAGTTTATCCTATCAAAAAATCTAAGGGGGGTCTTGGAGACTAATACAAGATTTGAGACCAATTAACCAAATTGTAGAGGCTGAGGTCCCTTTAGTCCTGAACCCATCTACAATTCTATGTAATATACCTGTTGATGCACGATATTTCACTGTGATTGACTTGAAAAATGCGTTTTTCTCAATCCCATTGCACAAAGACTCACAAGATTGGACGTTGTTTACTTTTAGACAAGTGCGATTAAAAAGCACAAGGCTGCCCCAGGGGTACTGTGAGTCCCTATCAATTTTCAACAGAGTCCTCCAGATGGACTTGAGAAATATTGCTTTAGAAAGCGTTGTGCTGCAATACGTAGATGAGATTTTAGTTTGCAGCACCACAGAGGAAGAGTGCAGACTCGATTCTGTTCAGCTGATGATTATACTTGCTGACAAAGGATATAAGGTTGACATTGAAAAGTTACAATATTGTCAACAAGAAGTGTTGTACATAGGCCAATTAATTTCACATGAGGGAAAGAAGGTCACACCTGAAAGAGTTGAAAGAGCTGAGGCCGTTTTAAAAACAGCTAAGCCACACATGATAAAACAAATGCAGAGTTTTCTAGGACTATGTAATTATGTCAGTGCATGGGTCTTGGACTACAGTTCGTATACAAGGCCTCTCTTACAGGCCTTAAAGAAAGCACAGGCAACGCAAGAAAAAATTGTGTGGACTGAGGCAATGGAAGCCCGAGTTCTAGGGATCCCCAATTATGCAGAGGAATTATTTTTATTCTCGCATACAGATGGTACTTTTATGACAGCAGTACTTACACAGAGAACAACATTGGGGTAGAAGCCCCTTGCATATTACAGTGGGATTTTGGACCCAGTGATGAGAGGTCACTTTCCATGCGAACAAAGTTTGCCAGCCGCCGCGTTTGCCATACAAAAAGGCTACAAGCATAGTGATGGGATGTTCTATGACATTATTTGTTGAACACACACTATTTGCCATTTTGGAAAATCTGAAAGGCACGTTGACTTCTCAAAGGGCTTCTGCCTATGAGGTAGTAATATCAAATCCAGCAATTAAAATAGTTTGATGTAAAATAGTGAACCCAGCTATAGCTGAGCCAATCACAGAAGGAGAGCCGATGCACGATTGCACAAACTATGATGAGTTCTGTGATGAGCTCCCTAGAGTAAAGGAGAATGCACTCGCAGGGGGAGAGATTGTTTTCATCAACGGGTCTTCGAGAATCGATCAAAATGATGGACAAAGATACACAGATGCCCCTGTGGTAAAACATCTGGCAAATGTAGAATTTCGAGTGCTCGTTAGTACTCGATTGCCATCTCATTATTCAGCAGAAGCTGCAAAATTATTGGTGTTGACACTCGCGATTGAGAATCATGCAGACCGGGAAGTGACACTGTATAGCGATTTCTCCTATGTGACGTCGACGGTACACGCAGGATTAGCGTTCTGGAGAAACCCCTTTGCCTACACCCCTCCGCGAAGAAGCTACAAGCATCGGGGAAGAACCACAGCACTTGCAGACGAGATCGATGACTAAGAAAAAGTATGCATAACCTGACAAGTGGAAAGTGTAAAGAACCCTTTAATTGGACTGTGACTTGATTTTGGACACTCCCTTGAGCTATAACTAAAAGGGTCAAAGGACACATGCGAACACTCTGTGCATCTAAGTTGCAGAGTCAAAGGAAGACTTGCATTCATAAAGCCACGGTAGCTATTGACTTTGGACTGAGGCATACTTAAAGCCTTAATAAGAAAAGTATGCCATACTTTGATCATGGATATACCAATTGGAAGAGGATACAGTATCCTGATTCTTTCCACAAGGAGTTCTGATTTGGTTCTACTCATGGTGTTACCCAGTGATGGCCTTTCTAGGCACGTACTTACGTATTTTGAGTTGATGTTACGTTCTTAACTGACACTGGTGGGGAGAAATTGCCGCATTTCAGATTTCCTCCAAAATGCTGCCAATGAAAAAATAAGAAGAAGATTTCTCACAGTCATAACAACTTCTTGAAGTTGCCAGAGTACAGTGAAGAAAACACAAATGCCCTTATCAGATGATGCAGCACATAGACTGGTCCGTGTGGTGTTCTTTCGGCTAATACAAGAGTTTCCACATCTTGGTGGGAGGCACACTGATGTGCACACATTCCTTAGAGATCCAAGAAACACTGCAAACTTGAATATGATCTTGGAAAGCATTATTATCCAGGTGAGCATCTATTCGGAAAAAAATCACAGAACGGTGTAGAAACTTTCCTCTGAGGGATAGATTGAGGAAGTGACTAAAAGACAAAACATTTTGTTCATGCTGACAGGGAAGCTACATGTCATCTGGATTGAAGCAGATTCGAGGCATCGATTGGGAGCTAATAAATGAATAAGAGCTTATAAAGGCTTCCAGAGGTCGTTTTTCTTCACAATAAAGGAACATTTACATCCCGACTGGTGAAGGAACTGGTTCCAGATAGAAAGATAAAGTCATTTCCTAGCATCGAGAAAGCAGATAGACGAATGCTGAAGCAGACAGCAGCTTCCACAAAGCAATTACAAATGCAGAGCCATTCAAGTTTGTTTTTTCTTCCTTAGCATCAAATGATCGAGATGGGGAATTTCAACAGCAACATTGTGTTGCTCAATTAGAACAGACGCACACATTGTCCAAGAGGTAGATGCTGCAAAATCACATACCACTGAATAATCTCCACATGCATTATATTCATACTCATATTGCTTTCACTGACAGTGAGAACTGCATTTCATATAGGATCACATGGGGCCAAGACTCCTGTATATGTTTCTGAGCAGAAGAAAAAGGCGAGCGTGGCAACTACAAGGAAGCCTAGACCCTTCCTAGTTATTCCTGTCCGAAGAAAAGATGGGAAGATACCTGAGCTTGAAATGGATTTTGTTAGTAATCAATCACACATAGCACTTGGTTCAGAAACTGCTTTTAAACGCCTGAGACAGGGTCGGCGGATCAGGCAAAATAAGGGTTTACAAAGGTTGGGCCTACACAGATAATGCATGCAGACACACCTGGTCCAGTGACAAGAGGCCCAAGCACGAGTCCCAAGGAAAGGTTACACACAGAGATGATAGCAGAATCTTTGTGGCCGTTTTTAGCTGTTGCTAGAAAAAGACAGATGGATAAAGAAAGACTTGTTGAACTTTCTTCTACGCAGGGAACCCGGACGGATGTTCCTGCAAACAAATCAACCAGAAAAAGCTATGTTGATACATTTAGAGATATGGTCATAGAAACTACATGAAGACTTTGAGAACCAAAAGAAGCACCCAAGCAGACAATTACGAACTGAATGATTATCTGGACAGCACAGCACACTTGGGAAACAACATATGGTACCAACACATGGAAAAAGTTGGAAGAAGGACATCAGATGAAGAATGCTTCGTATGTGCACTCCTACCATACAGCATGGGGAAATCGAAGATCTTCATAGCTATTGAAAAAGATGTCCTAACTGCATACTGTATAGTGCATCTAGCATTCTGTAGTACAAGAGGCCAGTTCATGGGCTGAACAGCCTCTCTCAAATGGGCAACTGAATGGACAGATCCAAAGGAAGATGACTATGTTGAAGATATAAAGACAAGAAACAATGCCAAGACAAAGAATATTGTGATCAGGTATGAGAAGCCTGGAGTAAAAGGAAATGGAATAAGAAGAGAGCTAAATACAAAATTGAAAGTTCCAGGACAATCTAAAGAAGACATCGTAAATGGAAAAACAGAGGCCAGATGCAGATTCGGGGAACTGTCCTACCACCAGATGGCTGGGAAGAAGCAGCAGTATTCTGCAGAGACTGGGTAATAATAGGTCAATACCAACCAACAATCTAGAATGCACAAATGTTGTGTAAACCATTATGGCCAAAACATGCTAAACTGCTGACATGGGTCGAAGACAGAGGAGGACCCCTGCAGATAGTACCATTGGAGAGTTCTAAATTGTGCTTCAGGAACAATGGTACAAAATAATGGGGGAGAATCAGAACTGTGGACAAATCTTTGATGCACCAGGAATGAATATCGGAACAGCAGTCATCATGGATCATTATTGGGCTTGTGGATCCAAAACCTACATCAAACTGCCTAAAGATTGGGGAGAAAGCTTCACATTGGTGAATGTTCATGTTCCTGCGTTGGTGATTCCTAAAGGTGACCTAAACATTAATAGTTTCCTGAAAGCAGATGCACATCTGAGGAAGAAGAGATCTGTAGTGCTGATAAATTGAATAAAGAGGGAGAACTACTTCTCTGCCAAATCAATAGAAGCCTTTGATGCTATTCCCTATGAACACAGATTGTTCAGCAAGACTTATTCAGTGTTCACATTGATCTTCATGCCAAGGATCCAGGTTGGAGCAAATACCAAGTGGCTTCAGATCACCAGATGGGAATTTCTGCAGACGATTAATACGACCATAAAGTTATTCAATGCAATCAGAGAAGAGATGAGAGCCATACAAATGATGACCCTCCAGAATAGGAATGTCCTGGACATGATCACAGCTTTGGATGGAGGTGTTAGAATGGAACATTGACAGAGGCCATAGACATGCTGACAAAACTCCATGGCTAGATGATAGAAGAGGTCGAAGACATTGCTGGTGCCAGCTAGTTTAGATCACTCTTCTCATGGGTTCCACAATGGATGGCAGATATGTTCAAATTTCTTGGAGCTTTGTTGTTATTAGTGATGCTTGGATTCTGTGTGATCAAGATAATAATCTCACAATGCAAGAAGACAGCAAAGAAAGCCATAGCGATGAAGATTATGATTGATGGTGAACCAGGCGGAAGCCTAAAGATCTGACTAATGAAGAAATCAGAGACTTTGTGAAAGCCAGTATCCATGCACCCGAGGGTACAAAGTTCCTGTATCCAAAGGACCATAAGAAGTATGTGGGAAGATGGATCTATTGCAGTCCAAGTGGACAGTGCATGCTCATGACATAGAACAAGGATGAGCATGTGAAATCAGCTGGATGCTTGAAGGGAGTCATACAAATATGGATCCCTAAGAAGCATTTCTTCAGACCAGGATGTCTAGATGTAGAAGATGATGTAAAGTGGTTGATAAATCGCCCAGAGAGGGGAGTGTAGAGGAGGAGCCAAGTACCCCCACTCCAACTACTCCACCTACATTACCTGAAACGTATGAACCAAAGTATGTGACGTATACTGAACAGTTAAACCAGCAAAGAGAAGAGCGTGGCCTCTATGCAGTAACCATAAGAATACCTATACCTAAGAGAATATGGGAGGTAAAGTACCCATTGAGGAAACCATACCTGCATCCAAGACCCTATGATGGCCATTTGAACGAGATACCGGAAAAAGCAGAGAAATGTAATGGCAAAGGTGAATGGTGACATCATATAAAGTTGAATCGACACCCATATAGAAAGATGACCAGACCAGAGGCAGACGATTTATAAAGTACAAGAAGGCACCAAGGATAAGTGACATCTTGGGATCAAGATGAAGATACTTATGCCACAGACCTGTTGTAGAGCAGCGATTTGGAATGCGCTTAAACGTGTACAGATGCAATGAAACGCAAGCAGCAAAGCAATCGTGAAGCTAGCTACATGCTTTTAACTAGTTAGACCGCGGCAAGCGCCAACATATACATATATACCTCTATAGACATATGGGGCCTCATTACAACCCAGGCGTTAAGGGTTTAATGGCGCCGTCTGCGCCGTTAACCCTTAACGCCTGATTACCATTTTAACGCCTGCTTTTAGCAGGCGTTAAAATGCAAGGCGCTAACCCGCCTTGGTGCTAATTACGGCACCGTAATTTACGGTGCCGTAATTAGCGCCTTCCCCACTCCCATTATGGGGCAAAATGGGAATGGGGAAGGGTAAATGGGGAATGGGGATTTACCGCCCCACTCACCTTGGAATGGGGCGGTAAATCCGCCATCCACCATGGTGTAAACAGAGGTTACACCATGGTGGTAAAGTAGGGAACTTACCGCCTGGGTTGTAATGAGGCCCATGGACTAAGAAAAGATGGATGTTTCCGCTGCACATATAAGCAGTACTGAACAAAGCAAGAAGGCCTCATTTCAATGTTGCGGTTAAGAAAAGCAAATTAATTAAAAAGAATAAAAGCTCAGCTAAGGAGTTGACGGAGCCAAGAAAGCAATGGTCTTATCAGACAGAAATTGGCTGACATTGGATACAATTAACGTGAAAGAACAGAAGCTCCTGTTCAGAGAGGTCAAGCAAAAACAAAAGACGTTAGAGGACAAATGAAAATAAAATCAAATACACGAAAAGGCTCAATTTCATGGTGTCCAGTCACGTGATAGAAGGAAGTTGGACGAACGAGATGATCACACCTACGCATGGAAGCCGGCTGGTGCCCATACTCCTTAAAAATTCTCAGAGAACAGTACAAACACAAGGCCAACTTCAAAGCACTAATTGACACTGGACCATTGAGGTGATGATGGATGATATTTTAATTGGTGGGAAGCAGGTGCTAAAACGAGCTCAACGCACCTGGTTGTTTAGTCTGCGTGCTGCTAAACGTAGGTGGAAAAGTACTGACGGGGGTTAGAAGCCAACCAATTGTAGGGGACCACGTAGTTGGGGTCCTATAGTGTGTCTAGCCAATGGGACATCGTACATTTAGTGACGTTCATAGTGGCCATTTTTAGGGAGGGCTTAGTTGCCCCACCTGATGTTAACTTTCCAATTACCTCTTTCTGTTACTCTATACAGATATGAAACCTATACTTAGTTATTCACTTAGAACCAATCCCACCTCCCGTTAGGTTTTTGTAGTTTGCCACGTAGACTGACATTGGGAATGACGCAGGTCAATATGTCGATGATGACCAATTATGGGTATAAGAACCCAATTTTTTATGAAGTAAGTAGAGTCAGAGTATCGAGCGATTGCTGATGTTCGTTGTACTCCCTGTTTTAGATACTTGACATTAAAACAGATGAACTTTGAATAAAATAAAATCCCCATCTATCTCCAGGGTATTGCTACTCATCTTAAAGGGCTGTTTGGGAACACCCAGCTCATTACCCTTAGTTTTTCCTGATTCATTACCTGATTCACATCTATATAACACTACTATAGAATAGCACTGTGAATACTAACGTGCACCTTGTAGGATACTACTGCAATTATTAGCTTGTGTCCGCTAGGACTACACTGTGATTATCAGCTTGTGCCCTCTAGGATTGCACTGTGATTATAAGCTTGTGCCCTCTACGACTGCACTGTGATTATTAGCTGTGCCCTCTAGGATAATACTGTGATTGTTAGACTACACCCTACCCTTAGAGTTTAGCACAAATTGACCTGATTCACATCTAGAAAGCATCACTATAGAGTAGTATTGTGAAAACTAACACACAGCTTCTAGGATAGAATTGTGATTATTAGCCTGTGCCCTCTAGGACTGCACTGTGATTATTAGCTTGTGTTCTCTAGGAATACACTGTAATTATTAGCTTGTGTCCTCTAGGATTGCACTGGGATTATTAGCATGTGCCCTCTAGGATAATACTGTGATTATTAGCTTGTGCCCTCTAGGATTCCACTTTGATTATTAGCTTGTATCCTCTGGGATAATACTGTGATTATTAGACTGCACCCTACCCTTAGAGTTTAGCACAAATTGACCTGACTCACATCTAGAAAGCACCACTATAGAATAGTACTGTGAATATTAACTCTTGCCCTCTAGGACTACACTGTGATTATGAGCTTACGCCTTCTAGGGTAGTACTGTGATTATCAGCTTGTGCCCTCTAGGATTACACTGTGACTATTAAGCTTGTGCCCTCTAGGATTGCACAGTGATTATTAGCTCCTGCCCTCTAGGACTACACTGTGATTATTAGCTCTTGCCCTCTAGGACTACACTGTGATTATTAGCTTGCACCTTCTAGGATAGTAGTGTGATTATTAGCTTGCACCTTCTAGGATAGTAGTGTGATTATTAGCTTGCACCTTCTAGGATAGTAGTGTGATTAATAGCTTGTGCCCCCTATGACTACATTGTGATTATTAGCTTGTGCCCTCTAGGACGGTACTGTGATTATTAGCTTGCGCCTTCGAGGATAGCACAGTGAGCATTAGCTTGCCCCCTCTAGGACTACACTGTGACTATGAGCCTGCCCCCTCTAGAATTACACTGTGACTATTAGCTTATGCCCTCTAGGATAACAGAACAGTGTGATTATTAGACTACGCCCTACCCGTAGAGATTAGCACAAATTGACCTGAATCACATCTAGAAAGCACCACCATGGAATAATAATTTGAATATTAATGCACACCTCCTAGGATATTACTGTGATTATTAGTTTGTGCCCTCTAGGACTGCACTGTGATTATTAGCTCTTGCCGTCTAGGACTACACTGTGATTATTAGCTTGCGCCTTTGAGGATAGCACAGTGATCATTAGCTTGCCCCCTCTAGGACTACACTGTGACTATTAGCCTGCCCCCTCTAGAATTACACTTTGGCTATTAGTTTATACCCTCTAGGGTAACAGTGTGATTGTTAGACTGCGCACTACCCGTAGAGATTAGCACAAATTGACCTGAATCACATCTAGAAAGCACCACTATAGAATAGTATTGTGAATATTAACGCACACCTACTAGAATAGTACTGTGATTATTAACTCTTGCCTTCTAGGACTACACTGTGATTATTAGCTTGCGCCTTCTAGGATAGTACTCTGATTATCAGTGTGTGCCCTCTAGGATTGCACTGTGACTATTAGCGTGTGCCCTCTAGGATTGCACTGTGATTATTAGCTCCTGTCCTCTAGGACTACACTGTGATTTTAAGCTTGTGCCCTCTACGACTGCACTGTGATTATTAGCTTGTGCCCTCTGGGATAATACTGTGATTGTTAGACTACACCCTACCCTTAGAGTTTAGCACAAATTGACCTGATTCACATCTAGAAAGCATCACCATAGAATGGTATTGTGAATACTAATGTGCACCTTCTAGGATAGTACTGTGATTATTAGCCTGTGCCTTCGAGGACAGCACAGTGATCATTAGCTTGCCCCCTCTAGGACTAAACTGTGACTATTAGCCTGCCCCCTCTAGAATGAGACTTTGGCTATTAGCTTATGCCCTCTAGGATAACAGTGTGATTGTTAGACTGCGCCCTACCTGTAGAGATTAGCACAAATTGACCTGAATCACATCTAGAAAGCACCACTATAGAATAGTATTGTGAATATTAACGTGCACCTTCTAGAATAGTACTGTGATTATTAACTCTTGCCCTCTAGGACTACACTGTGATTAGTAGCTTGCACCTTCTAGGATAGTACTGTGATTATCAGTTTATGCCCTCTAGGATTGCACTGTGACTATTAGCTTGTGCCCTCTAGGATTGCACAGTGAGTATTAGCTCGTGCCCTCTAGGACTACACTGTGATTATTAGCTCTTGCCCTCTAGAACTACACTGTGATTTTTTGCTTGCACCTTCTAGGATAGTACTGTGATTATCAGCTTGTGCCCTCTAGGATTGCACTGTGATTATTAGCTTGTGCCCCCTAGGACTACATTGTGATTATTGGCTTGTGCCCTATAGAATGGTACTGTGATTATTAGCTTGCCCCTTCGAGGATAGCACAGTGATCATTAGCTTGCCCCCTCTAGGACTACACTGCGACTATTAGCCTGCCCCCTCTAGAATTACACTGTGACTATTAGCTTATGCCCTCTAGGATAACAGAACAGTGTGATTATTAGACTACGCCCTACCCGTAGAGATTAGCACAAATTGACCTGAATCACATCTAGAAAGCACCACCATAGAATAATACTTTGAATATTAATGCACACCTCCTAGGATAGTACTGTGATTATTAGTTTGTGCCCTCTAGGACTGCACTGTGATTATTAGCTCTTGCCCTCTAGAACTACACTGTGATTATTAGCTCTTGCCCTCTAGAACTACACTGTGATTTTTTGCTTGCACCTTCTAGGATAGTACTGTGATTATCAGCTTGTGCCCTCTAGGATTGCACTGTGATTATTAGCTTGTGCCCCCTAGGACTACATTGTGATTATTGGCTTGTGCCCTATAGGATGGTACTGTGATTATTAGCTTGCCCCTTCGAGGATAGCACAGTGATCATTAGCTTGCCCCCTCTAGGACTACACTGCGACTATTAGCCTGCCCCCTCTAGAATTACACTGTGACTATTAGCTTATGCCCTCTAGGATAACAGAACAGTGTGATTATTAGACTACGCCCTACCCGTAGAGATTAGCACAAATTGACCTGAATCACATCTAGAAAGCACCACCATAGAATAATACTTTGAATATTAATGCACACCTCCTAGGATAGTACTGTGATTATTAGTTTGTGCCCTCTAGGACTGCACTGTGATTATTAGCTCTTGCCGTCTAGTACTACACTGTGATTATTAGCTTGTTCCCTCTAAGATAGTACTGTGATTACTACCTTGTCCCTTTAGGACAATACTGTAATTATTAGCTTGTTCCTCCTAGGACAGTACTGTGATTATTACCTTATTCCTTGGGATAGTACCGTGATTATAGGCACACTGGGACAGTATCATGACTATTAACCTGGAATAATGGCCGACCTCACAACACTAGTGAATTGGCAAGAAGGCCTTTAAAACCACTTCTAGAGGTTGCCGCACCGAAATGGTACTGTGATAATTGGCCCTGACATTCAGAGAAAGTGCTGTGAAAAGTATTCTGCTTCACACCACAGAGACTTGTCTGTTGCGGTAAGTCTCTTCCAGGGAAAGCCACATCAGGGACACCCACTCAAACACCCATGCGATATAACCCATTAGACCTTCCCAACCGGACAGCCCAAACTCGAGACAGCGACTGAACTACCCTAGTGATATCATCTGACTAGACCACCCCAACAGACAGAGAACTGGCTTGGATCGTACAATCCCCCACACCCAGTCCAACACCACCAGACACCCGGACCAAAAGCACAAAGACCAATTCTGCAACAATGAACTGAACAAATGAAACCAAACAAAAAACGCTCAAAACTCGAAATGCCATGGAAACGAATTGGACCAAAGGAAAGACAAAGAGCAGAAAGAACAAACCCAACTGAACACCACCGAAGACTCACAAATACAGAACACACTCCCATAGACCAGAACTACAACAGAACCAGCACCGAGAGAAGAGAGAAATCTCTATACCTAACTCCATACCTCGCAAATAACCACTCACCTGAACGAACCGACCCAACGCACAAATCAAAAATGACTAACCACCAAACACAACCACGCAGAAGAAGAACGGACAAAACTAGAGAGAACAAGAACATAATCGACATCCTAACCCCTTACATCACCAAAACAAGAGCACCCTCTGCTCAACAACCACAAAATTTAGAAGAGGAGCCTGATGAAAACAAAAACCCAAGACTGAATCTTGAAGAGCTTTTCGGTGACACAGAACAACCAACACCATAACAAGAGAACGACTTGAAAGGAAACCTTAATACCAGTCAGAAGACCACGCCCACTAAAAAGCACAAACCAAACTACACCTTCAAAATCCACTGCAACCTAATAAACGCAAGATCCATGTCAAAAACACTCAACAGAGATCTTCGACCTTCTCTGCGACAACGGCATCGACATCCTATTCGTCACAGAAGCATGGCTGGATGACAACTACAAAATCACACTCCAAAGCTGCCTGCCCACCAACTTCCAATGCCTTCAGTTAAACTGGAAAAATGAAAAAAAAAGGAGGCCTCGCAATAGCATTCAAAGAACACCTGAAAGTAAAAACAGACGAACCTCTTAACATCATGAACTGCAAATCAATGGTCTTACATCTATCAGCAAATCCAAAAACAAACATTAAATTCATACTGGGTTTACAGACCACTGACATACGATGCATCCTTTGTTGACAACTTCATAGAAGCCATTATCAACATAGCCATCGAACACGAACATCTAATAATCTTGGGGGACTTCAACATTTGGTTCGAAGAAAAACAAACTAACTCTCAAAACTCACTGATTGGGCAGCTAACAACCATGAAATTACAACAGTTGGTCAAAGGGGCAACAGACTCGGCAGGACACACCCTTGACGCAATCTTCGCCAAGCAAAAACTTCTCACCACAACACCACCGATACAAATACTTTGGAGCGACCATCTCCGCATTCCATTCGTGATCACACTTCCAACTCAAGTCAGCATCCCAACCACCACAAAAAGAAAGTGAAAATCTGTCAAAGCAAGCACCCTAATAGAACAACTGGAGACGACGAAACCTTCAACAGCAGAACTGGAGAAGGCAGACCTAGACGGGAAAGTGGAGCTACTCCACAAATAGATTGCTCATACAATCGAAAACATCACCCCGAAGAACCATTCACCCCCTCAAGAAAAAGAGCAATGGCAAAATGGTTCACCCCACTACTAAGCACCATGAAAAAGAAGAACAAGAAACTGGAATTGGAATGGAGGAAAGAATATGACCAAGATAAGAAAACCCAGTTCCAGAAACAAATCCAATCATATAAGAAGTAAATTCAAAAGGCAAAGAGAAGAAATTATGATGACAGAATCACCAATGCCAGAATCACCAATGCCAGCAACACCAAAAAGAAATGTTCAACATCATAAAGGAAATGAGAAACCCACCAGGTTGCGACAACACTCTGATACCCTTACAGAAACTATGCAACAACTTGGCAGACCACTTCAAAAACAAAATCGACATCCGACAAATCATACAAAACAGACCAACCATCCCCAACACTCAACCAACCGGACCCGACGAGGAGCCACAACACAAACTCCAAAACTTCCCGGAAATATCAGTAGAGACATTCGTCAAGCTGGTTAAACACAGCAAGAAAGCAGGATCACACATGGATCCCTGCCCCCCCCTGACATCTACAAATCAAACCTCGCGCAAGGAACACCATCAGAATACTACAGAAACCTCTTAAATCTATCGCTCCGAACAGGGACTGTATCGCGGTCCTTCAAATCAGCAATATTTTAAACCACTTTGAAAAAACACAAGTGGTGATGTGGAAGACCTCTCCAACTACAGACCGATTTCAAACATTCCCTACCTGGCAAAACTGCTAGAAACATATGTATACAAATTAAACAAGAATATGTAGAAAAACACCACCTGCTAGACCAAGCACAAGTCAGCTTGAGACCCACAAGAGGAACAGAATCAGCCCTACTATCCATCTGGGACGACCTAAAAACAAACGCAGACTCCAACTCAACCTCGGCTCTGATTCTGCTCAACCTTCGACACAGTAAGCCATGACACCCTAATCAAAGGATTGGAAGATATAGGTATAACGGACATGGCACTACTCTGGATTAAATCATTTCTATCAGACAGAACAGAAACCACATAGATAAAACCCTTCAGATACCCTCTACGAGTTAATGACTGTGGAGTACCACAGGCATCCTCACTATCACCACTATACTTCAACATCCACCAAACTCCAGTAATCAGGATCTTCAGAAAATACAACATTACATGCTACAACTACGCAGATGACACTCAAATCATCTACAAAATTGAAGACACTCAAGCCATTGCTCAACCCTACCAGAATGTCTAAAAGAAATCTTCGATTGGATGAACACCAACAACTTGAAAATCAACCCAGGAAATACAGAAATCATGATCATATCCAAAAACCAAGAGAACAACACCTACATTCCCTGGCCGACGGAAATGAGAACCGCGCCCGCACCATGTAAGGTAGTAAAAAACCTGGCAGTCCTAATGGACAATGCCCTAACCTTAGAACCACAAGTAAATGCAATAATTAAGAAATGCTTCTTCCTCCTTCACACAACAAGGAGAATCCTACCTTTCCTCTCCTTCACCCACAAAACACTGACAATCGTCACCCTCATCATGTCAAGAATCGACTATGCAAACAGATCTCGGGATGCCGGAATTCCTCCTGAAGAAATTACAACGCATCCCAAATGCAGCAGCCAGACTGCTCCTCAAACTATCCAGAAGAGATCACATCGCTCTAGCACTAAAAATTCTACATTGGCTCCCAATCAAACATTGTATCACGTTCAAAACAATGTGCATAGCGCACAGAGCAATCGGCGGACTGGGAGCAGAATTCCTATAAAAGAAAATAACAATCTACAAGCCAATGAGACTTCTCAGATCAAGCAATGAAACCCACCTGGAACCAAAACCATACATCAAGAAAAAACTAAGCGGCTCCTCTTTCTCCCACCTAGCTGCAAAAACCTAGCACAACCTCCCAAAAGAAATAAGAAACACCAAAGACCACCTAAAATTCAGAAAACTTCTAAACCTGGCTATTGAACACCTCAGAACCTAACTGAAACTAAAACAATCAAACAGGAAATACAAAGAACAGATTTACTGACTATATGATGGCACAGACAACCCTCAACGCCGACTAAGGATAACCCCTACGAGAACAAGAGAGGCGACGCTAAGTGGAATAGAACACAAGTGACAACCCCATGAGAACAGAAATTAGCATACATGTACAACCATACCAACAGCCTTACCCACTCAGAAAGGACGTAAAGTGCAGGCATAGCTGGCAAGTAAATAAATCCAAAACTAGGTCACAGCAAAGACAAACGGGGATAAAAGGGCTGGCCGAATACAAAGATTGAAACACAAAAGTAGCTAACTTAGCATAATGATAGAGATATGAAACAGCCTTATGACGCTGAAACTTAACCAACGAAAGGAAACTACCTTCTCTAAATCATGAAGGAGACGCAATAGGAATATGCATCTCGCCCAACAACAAGGATACTAACCAACCCCAAAAAACTACTAAAAACCTCAACACTCCTCACACACCTTTCACACTCTATTCAAACACAACCAAATCGCTTAAAACCGCAGCAACCTGCATGCACTTCACCACATCGCAACAACAACCACACCATACAGACCCAGAAGCAACAGCACACAACGGACTCAGAACCCAATAACACACCAATATACTCGGCGAACAGTGTTAACCGAAGCTGCCAACAGTACCCCACAGACCCTTGCTCTTCTCCAAACTTTATCCTACGAAGACGCTTAACCTACCCCCTATGTTTCAGATCCGCCAGAGCGCCAGGGGACCTCTCCGGTGGTGATAGTGCGCAGTACAAATATCCTTTAACGTTAACATAGGAAATTGATAAATCATGCGTTCACGCACGTCATTCTTTGGAAATCTATCTAACTGCCTGAAGGCCCTAAATGGGCTTGTGTAACAGTGCCTGTCATTGTCAGTGTTCGTAACCGATAGTAAAACAAAGGTGACTCATAGACCCAACCAGATGCTCTGTGTTAAGTAAAATTACTGTGTGTGCGCCACATGCTCTAGAGGGGTGCTGTGTCGCCGAGACCATGCCACTAGAGTATATATATCTCAAAAGACCATTGTGGATCTATCCATGAACTACTTCTTATTACCCAGGGAAATAATGTACTTGCAACATTACCTATACATACGTTTAGGAATAGGGGAGTAGTAAATGACAGCACCAGCACTCACAGATAAAAAGGAAGTGACAACATGAGGTGCCATAGATGCTGCTGCATGCTGTGTCAGAGGTAGTCGTGAAAACCAAACATCAATAAGACTCTATATCAAATCGCTGATACGTTTGTTGTGCCCTCCGACAGGTTGCTGCTCGTGCTCGCGTGCAGTGCCAGTAACAAAGTTATGGTTATCTAAACATTCTCTATCTGACACAAACAAGCGAATCCTGTATGCATGCATGCTGGCAGAGAATATCGGGCAACTCAGCTAATCACAGAAACAGTAGTGTATTGTACAATAAAAGTACTGCAAGTCTCTAATAGTAAATGCAGAGTCAATGAGAGGAATGGATACGGTTAGAGCAGGATGTGTTGATAACAGTGCGCACACACTCATATGTCTCTCACTTTATCACGGGTACTAATGTGCTAAACATGGTGACTGTACAAATATCACAGAAAACAGTGCAAATTAATCTGCTCATGCATTCCGCTGGGTGTCATGGACTCCAGCCTGTCTACCCCGAAAGCTTCTCTAAGTTCTATTCTTCTTGAGATGTCTCCTCAATATACTTTGGTGTCCAAGACTTCCAAGAACTGGAACTTCATCTGTGCTATGGTGTGTCCATGTTCATGAAAATGTCTTGCCACAGCTGAATTTACATTATTAGTGCGTACATTCGGCGTGTGCTCATTCCATCTCCGTCAAACACGCCTTTTGATTTCTGCAACATAATAAATTCTGCATGAACATCTTAGGCAGTATATAACATTTTCTGAGGAACAGGTAGCAAAATCTTTGAGTTTGATCTTTTCGCCTGTACGGGGATGAAAGACTACCGGGCCTTTGGTCACATTGTTACAATTACCGCAGGTAAGACATGGGTAGGTCCTGTGTTTCCCTGCTCTGGTTTTGAGGGGTGATTGGTCCCTGGTGTTAACCAACCTATCTCTCAAGTTCTCGCTTCGTTGGTAAGCAAAGACCGGAGGGTTGGGAAATAAGTGTTTCTTCCTTTCATCACTTCTTAGAATGTCCCAGTGTTTGGTGATTCTCTGCTTCACTCTGTGGCTTTGTAGGGAGAATGGGGGAGCTGTTTTTTGGGCCTCGTTTGCAATAATGTCTGACAGGGTTGATTGGTAGTCTTAGAAATTGCTGCTATCTTGCGTTGAATCCCGTCTCTTGGAATTTGTGTGTTAGTTTATCAAACTTGCTTCTGCATTCTTCTGGATCGCTTACAATCCTTTTTATCCTCAACAATTGTCCATATGGTACGTTCTTGAGTGTGTTGGGTGGAGGAAAACTCATTGGGTGAAGTAAGTTATTCTTGTTGGTGGTTTTGGTGTAGAGGGCAGTTGAAACGTTGGTATCTTTTACTTTGACAATCACGTGTAGAAAATGCACATTTGGCGTCCCAATCTCTGCAGTGAATTGGATTTGCGGATCTATCTCGTTGATGTAGATGAGAAAGTCTTTAAGAGTGTCCTGCGTGCTGTGCCAAAGGGCAACAATGTCATTGATATACCTCAACCACCTAACGAGGTAGTAGCGCCAGACTTGGTGGTGTAATATGTGTAGGGACTCGAATCTGTGCATGAAGCAATTTGCATATGAGGGGCAATAGTGGCTCCGTTGGCAGTGCCTGAAGTTTGTAGGTAGTGCTGGTCCTTGTATTTGAAATAAGAGTTCTGAGAAAGGAATTCAGTATCTAGACTTTGAGAGTGGTCATTTTCCGAACACTGCCATTATTAACTACGTTATTGGAGTGCACTCCCTGCTTTAATGAGCATTTTTTTTTTTTCGAAGTCAGGCTTCAGAGTCTGTTCTAGGAGGCATAATGATACTCAGATCCTCCTACCACTTACTGGGCATTATGATAAGGATTTGGCCTTGGTGAATAGGGTATATCTCACCATCCAGGAATGGATGGCCACCCATGGATTATGCCTGAATGATGATAAGACTGAGACCATCATCCTGGGCCCTACCTCAATGCTAAAAAAACTGGGCCCCAAATACACTGCCTTTAATATTGACAGCAATAGTATCACTGTCGTAAGGAGGTGAAAACCTTGGGGTTCTACGTGGACTCTACCCTGTCTTTCAACAAGAAGGTCAATGCCATGGCCTTGGCATATACTTGTAAACTGATTAGAGCGGGTAAACCTTTCCTGTCCAACAACAGTTGTATTACCCTGGCCAGAGCGCTCATTCTGCCAAAGTCAGACTACTGAAATGCACTGTACATAGGGGCGAACAAACAAACTATTAAGAAAATCCAATTCCTCCAGAATAATGCCCTTAGAGCAGCACTCGGAATCGCCAGGAGAGAACATATTTCCGAGATCAGAAGATCAAATAACTGGCTTTCAACGCATGACAAAATCAAACTAAAAGTTGCCTCACTCACATATAAATGTGTGACCAACGCGGTGCCTTGCTACTTGACAGAAAGACTCACCAGAAAATCCTCTACAAGAACTACTAGATTATCCAGCACTGACTGCCTCTTAGTCCCAAGATTTAAGCTTTCTAGAGTCGGGGGCAATAGCTTCCCGGTCAAGGCAGCGCAAGTTTGGAACTCCTTACCCCCCCCCCATTGAGAGTAGATAAATCTTACCTAAATTTCCACCAGAACCTTATAAGATGGTTCAAAGACTCTGACAAGTAATGCCCCCTCCATTACACCATTAACTGACCTTCTCTTCTGTAAATAATTTAGATAGCGTGTCTACCTGCCCGTGATATTGAACATCACTAGTTACATTTTTGACTGTCCATTGTATATGGCCATGTTTTTGCTTATGTTATGTTGCTTCTACTTGATCTTTCTGTACCCACAGCATGTATATTGCTTCTGTCCTGAATAACTCACATGTATTGTATTACTTTGATGTGTAACTAAAGCTGTAAATTGTCTTATGCAATGCGCCCTGATACCCACGGGTCTGGTGCGCAATACAAATAATAAAACAAACAAACAAACATAAGTAATTTCACTCACACCAACCACGCCTGGTGAGAGAATAATGCACTGTCACAAGCTTTTGAGACGCCTATCGTGTTGAGGCAGTTGGTGACAGATCGAACTAACTCACTGTTTTCCTTTTCCGTTTCTCCAATTTTTCTCTTTCGCATCTAATCTTCACTAAATGCTCTATAAATGCACTGTTGGTCCACGTGGCTGCTTTCCATTATGGCTATCTCACAATGGTGGTAACGTGCAGTCATTGTGGCGTTTGTTTGACTTGTGGATGTATTTCGGAAAAATAATGTATTCTGAACCGATGTGCTGTTTATCTATTCTGATTGTGTCTCGGCATGATGGACACTATTGCTGGCAATGGCCTGTGTATAACATGACATCTCTCACACATGCTTAACGATATTGCAAAACACATGGAATACGATGCCTTTGACGCTGTAATGTATCTTTACTAACACTGCATTCTACATTAATTTGCTGTATAATGGCTTTTCATGATTGGTACAACTGTTTGAAACATGGTGCATTTCGGTCTGAATTGCCTTTGGCATTCCTGCACAGGAAGGCCTATGTTTGCA
The DNA here is from genome assembly GCF_040938575.1 of Ambystoma mexicanum. Classification (NCBI taxonomy): domain Eukaryota; kingdom Metazoa; phylum Chordata; class Amphibia; order Caudata; family Ambystomatidae; genus Ambystoma; species Ambystoma mexicanum. The sequence continues at coordinate 1,306,986,595 of NC_090932.1, forward strand.
CTCTGCAATTGTGTTACTTTCACACGGAACACACTTATCTGGCATGGAATGTATTTCTATCTTGGTCCTTCGGTGTATCGTTATGCATATTGCGGCTCCCTGTTGTCTCCCTTGCTACATATACAGCTACTTGCCCTAATGAAGGACAAAAGGTCTGATATGCATGGGCATTTTAGCACACTGGTATAGGCCATCACAAAGTGGTCATACTTGTTTGATGTAAATACAGAGTGTTTTTTTGCCTCAACAATTGTTTGGAGTTTTTCTTATATAATGAAATAATCCTAGGAATGACACCTCTACTTTTCAATTGAATGTTAATCTAGCAGATATGCTAGGCAAAGGGTGCGCAAGCCTCACCGCAGGCTTCTCCAGCCTAGGTGCACAGCTTTGCCACTATTTGTAATGCCCCATGCAGGGTCATTTTTCATAGGGTATTCATAAGTTTACACTTGTGATAATCACCACTGCAACTAATTGCTTCATTTACACTTACCCCAGCAGTGCCCACTCACACTTGTGACTTGTATTTACCATATAATAACATCCTTGGCAAATTGCCTTTCGACCTACAACTCCCCTATCCCCTTAAAATGCATCATTCTCGTACTGCCTCTCCCTCCCCTATATGAACCCGCCCCAAATGCACTGCCTTTGAGGAATTCGACCATCCGCATGGTGGGTGTGCGCTCGCTTGGGCTCTTTTTGAAATTGTATATGAAATTGAATGATGGTAGATCAACCTCTGGAAAATGTGTGGGGCTAATCCGCACACACTATCCTATGCTCCCCGCACAACACACACAGAGACCTCTGTACTCTGGCTGGACACAGCCTACAAGCACAGTCCTCCCTGTCATATTTAGATGGGATCTGACAGGTGGAGTACATGATGCATCTCAGAAGGGGAGGGCCAAAACCTTCCTCCTGCCATGGCCAAAATAATTAACTATCAAAGGATCCATGGATCCGCCCAGTCCGTGTGTTTACCCTCTGCAGATGGTGGCAGTAATTAACATAGTTAACCTACTAACAGAGTATACTTCAAACATACCCACATGGAGCCTGGGTGCAGAGGCTAAACCAAGAGAGAAAGGAAACCCCAACAACCTCTGATAGCACTGTGTCAACCCGAAGGCAGCTGCCGCCTCTCAGTATCAAGGGTAGTAGTAATCTGTCATGTCTGAGACTATGGGCCTCATTACGACTATGGCGGTAGCCATGCCGGTAATTACTGGCACGGCTGCCACCGGAGTCATATTTTTTCCGGCATCCGGCAATGGGCAATTACCAGGGCATTCCGGCCAAGCCGGAACCAGTGATTGCCCATTTCCGGGTGCCAGTATTAATCACTCCCCATTCCCATTTGAGCCCCATAGGGCTCAATGGGGTGGCCGGTAGCGCCGGCACCGGCAATAACGGTGCTGGCGCTACCGGGTAGGTCTGCTCGCGGGTGCAGTTCCGCACGGCAGGTTGGATCTGCCGGGCTGACAGGCACCCGCGGGCAGACCTTGTAGTTTGCTGGTCCGGTAACTACGGTACCGGCAAGCTTACTGGTACCGTACTTACCGGACCGGCAAACTTATAATGAGGGCCTATGTGCTTACAGTAGGCAACCCCTGCAGGGGGACCCCATTCAGATGGTTCAAGTATGTGTATTGATGGAGACAGAAAGTCTGCTCTCGCTGCAGCTTCAAGGGAGACCTGCCGCTTTAATCCGGGACCACAGAGATTTCAATTAACCAGAGAGACCATTTGATCCACAACAGACAGGAAGATGGGTGGGACTTAGTATTACATGTTTTCACCACTTCACCTTTTCTGTTGCAAGGCACTCTGGTTATGACCTCAGGCACACAGGACATTGTTGGTGGGGACCCAGGATTGGTTCATTAATGTAGGTTTAGCCTACACCAATCACTGTGGCTCATTTGGCTGATCATCTGAAGACTTTGCAAGGATGAACAAGAAGACCTCATTTGGACCCTGCCTGAAGGTACAGTCTGCCTTACAGCTTCCGTCAGTGAAGGAAGGACAGGATTTCCAAAGAGGGAAGCAAGATCCCTCCTCTAAACATCTCCCAGGGAACAGAGGGAGATACTGAATCCAGAGGATCCTTCAGCAGCTCCAGAACCGGTGCCCAGCCAGCACACAGCATGCCCTGCTAGACTCTGCAAGCAAGCTTCCTAGGTGGGAAGTGTCAGAGAGTCTCTGAGCCAAACAAAGGACAAGGCCGGTGCCTGCAACACTCTCCTCAGATTTGGGCCGTCCGCCTTAAAGGATGACACAAACCCAGTGAAGAAGCTAAGAGGCAGAGGCGTTGCTGAGGGGGGGTGCTTAGGGGGCTATAGCCCCTGGTCTTTTGGTTGTAGCCCCGGATAGAATCTCAGGAGCTACAACCAAAAGGCTAGCTAGCCCCCAGTCCCGACAGTTCCGACATCAACGTAGCCCCGGGTCTTTTCCAGAACTAGCAACACCCCTGCTAAGAGGAGTGCATCAACAAGCATTAACCAGCGTCAGCCTTAATGGACATTTTCGAGCCAATCAAGCTGCAACCGACTGCACTGCTGACTGTTTTCACACCGCAGTCGCTGATGTCGTCCGAGATGCCTCAACTAGTGTTTCAAACCCGCAAACCAGCACTGAGACAATGATTGCTGACACTGAGCCACCGTGTAGGCCTGCCTGCAGCCGTCCATCCAGCCTCGCTTGCCAAACTGCCTGCCGCCTGATACCCGAAGCAGTCTCCTGTATTGAACTCTGTCACAGAAGCTGCAAAGTGCCCCGAAACCAAAACTATCGAGCACCAAGAACTTCTACAAGCACAAGGTACATTGTGGTTTTGTCCCACTGGCCCTTCTCTGAAGGCCCCTAGTGACATTTTACGACCCATTGCTCCATTTTGCTGAAACCAAGTATCCTTGAACTATTGCGATTAATTATTTTACTGACTACCCTCCTGTCAGTATCCAGAGCCCTTTACTTCTTGAAACTGTCTGTCCTCTGCATTTCTTTACAGGGTGGGTTGTATTTTGTAGGGTTCTAGAACTGTCTGTTGTGATAATAATAATAAAGTAAATATTTGTTTACAACCTTGACTAGACAGTCCCTTTTTATCGTTGGGTAATTATTGTAATTTCACTATCTTGCAACTAACCAACGATCCATGACCTTGCGAGATAGGCCTGCTGTTCTGTCCACGTTACCAAAATTGGACACTGAGGTTTATAATGTGGTTGCGTTTCCAATCTGTTTGGATCCCTTCTGGTGTACTAGAGGTGTGGGGCTGATTGATGTTTTAGAAACAGATATTCATCCCTGGACTGCTGGTGCCCCGGAAGTTGATTTGTCACACTGCCTCCTCCTGTTTCCCTGCTGGTCTCTCCCAGCCTTTTTCTGTTTTCCCTGCACTTGGCTCTTTCTGTCATTCCCGTGGGCATTATTTCTTCCCTTTCCCCTGTTCCTTCCTTTTCAGGTGTGCCTTCCCACACTAGGACCATTTGACCTCACTTTGCCCTCCTTTTGACAATCGCCAAACTGTACTTACATTTATTCCACCACTTTCATTTTCTGTTTCCCATCCGTAATCTGCCTTAACGCCACAACCGTATTTATCATAAATGTATGAATATTACAGATTTCATTGCCAAATGACTTGCCTTGAGCCAAAAAAGGACGCCCCTCGCCAAAACGAATCTCTCTCTACCTTATAATTTATATGGGGTAGGCGCCCTTTTTCTAGTTGCAGGAACTGGGGTGAGAGAGAAGGGGAAGCCCCTCCAAGTGGCATCTTTAATGGGAGTCACCAGAACTTTGACCAATCACGCTGGTGGTAAAGTGGTGTTAATTCTTATTTTCTGCTTCCATAGGACTTCATGGGGATTTTGCATATTTACCCCGAGCGGTAATTCCAGGCAGTAGAATTGATGATTGTGTTATGTGAAGTGAAGGATGCTGGAGTTACACCCTCCCCTTTTGACTGAGCTGTAACACTGGTGGTAATTCCATTACCCAAAAGTGGCAGTACCGAAGGGTTGCCACACATTTACGGCAGCACTGAGTGCTACGGAGTCAGAGCAGTGCCCACACAAGGAAGAGGCAGTCGGGAGAGCGCGGAGGGGGGGAGAAGGAAAGAGAAACTCTCTTTCCCTGCGGAGATCAGTTTCAGTTTCTTTACTCGAGCATCATCAGAAACAATGCGACGTCACAGGGCCCTGTGCCTCCTCCTGTCATATAACGGGACACCGCAGAGCGCTCCTACAGACCGCCGGGCCGGGAGACCGCAGAGAGCAGGGAAGGCCTCGGAGACTGCATGCAGAGTGCTGATCAAGAACCAAAACAGCACGGAGAGACTGCGGCCAGAGGCATGCGGGGGGAGTGAGAGACGGCGGATTCGCTTTCTTTAAAAGAACCAGGAGCCCGTGAAACAGTAAGTTCCTTAACCAACCATCTTCACTGGCGACGACAGATAAAGCGGTTGTGCTTTTTGCAAGCAACCCCAGTTTTAGTAGTTTGAACTCTGGGAGAGCTGCTTAGAGCGTATAATACCACAGGTTCTTTATGAAGCGCCTTCACCAAAGCGCTTCACACAGAGCCCGTTTATATGCACACATTACAACACAATCGAAAAAAGCACAAGTGTTATAGCCCTCGGAAGGATTTAACGTTTTGCCGTGTTTTTTACCTGAGACCAAACGTATGTCAGTGGCAGGTAGGTTTCGTTGTCAAGGTGTGCTTCATTTAACGCCACGGGATCCCTGTAAGCAACAGACACTTGTCAATTTAGGGGGACGTTGACTGTGTGATTTCTGAGTGGTTGTAACCAGGAGTGTTGCTTGGTCTGGAAAAGATCCGGGACTAAGCAAATGTGGGGACTGTCGGGGGGCTAGCTAGCCTTTTTGGTCGTAACCCCTGAGCTTCTATCTGGGGCTACAACCAAAAGACCTGGTGCTACAGCCCCCTCAGCCCCCCCTAGCAACGCCTCTGGTTGCAACACTGTTCATATCAGCTGTGTGTTGCGTGGGAGTGTAATTTGTCCAATGCTGAGGACAGAGAGATAGTGAAAAAGCACCCAAGCAAAGATGAACGAAGTATTTTACATCTGCAACGAAAATATTCCTGTCCTGCCGTCCCCATCACCCCAACCTCACCCCGATTTGCCAAGAATGAAACGCATGCATAGTTGCCAACATGAGCCGTTCAATTCTGAAGGTGCTTATCCAGTCCTGGTTTTTTCTTTGCATTCTGGGACTTGTCCGAGTTTTATAATGGAAAAAGTGTGACTACAATTCCCAGAATGCAAATAAGAAAAACCACCAGGACTGGATAATCACCTACAGACTAGAATGGGTCATGTTGGCAAGTACACGCATGTGTTGCCATGTATTGGGTGCTTCGTGGAAGCAACTCGCCTGCTGTCACGTGCATGTAGTGTAATGAGCCGGGCGCTCCCTGATACCTTGGTGCCACCGGTTTCCTTCTGGCTCTGGCGAGGTGCCCGCATAGACTCTCCCGTGACTGCTTCCAGGGCATCCTGGGAAGTTATAGAGGAGATGCTGCTGCCCTATTTAGCCCTCGTCCCTGTGAATAGCTACTGCCAGAAGGCCAAAGAAAAGAAACCGCACTCGCCCCAGCCACTGAACAGCCCGCCCCTTGCCCAGCAGTTAAGGTTAGGACTCACAGTGCCAGGCCCTGGCACTAGAACTGGCACTCCACAGCTGGTGCCCCCCTCCACGCCCCATAGCCCTCAGCACCGAAACTGCCCGTGCCCCTGCTGACCACCACTCCTAGACTGGGGTAACTTTGTGCCAAGTTTGGTAGGTGGGAGACAGGGGCCAGACACAATGATGGGTCAAGACTGTGCCACCTGTCACATCGCACAGCGCTCTGCTAGGAATCTTTGTTAATTCGGGGAGTGTATTTCCTCATAACGCCTTTCCCCTCCGTGCCTTTCCTCTCTAGTGCATGTTCCTTGAGGTGCGGCAGTTTGCATTACTCGACTCTTTTTCCCAAGTGGATTTAACGTGGGGCTTTCTCCCTCGAGATCTGTCCTGTTTAGTAGTTTCGGTATCTTTCACCCTTAACTCCTTTCACCTCACCCTTCACTCACAACCCTTCACCCACAACTGCTTGCCTCTCCACCCCATCGCCCTAAATTCATCCCACTTTCCACTTAACCCAGACACTTTACCCGTAATCAGACCCCCAGGATATATATAGTGGCATTGATTTACACATTTAATGGGCAAAATAAAACTAGAAAGATTGCTGCACAAATATGTACTTTTCCCAGAATGTTTGCTTCTCTTAAATATTTTATACTGTAGAGAATTCCATTTCTAAAGTCATTACTGGGAATCAGAAAGGGAGTTCCTTCGGATTAGTGAGGTTCCGGCCACTGGTGCTGTGGACGCTGCAGGTCAGCAACTGGCACGGACTCGTTTATTAGACTATTTATTTATTTATTTATTGAATGTGACATAGTTCAAATAACTTTACACATATTAAAAGTCAGATGACAATAAATAAGTTAAAACATACAAAATACCATACAGTTACAATGCAATGACAATATAATAAAATAAACAATTAATACAAAACATTCAGAATTCACTAAACTCAATTAATTGTTTCTTTAACTATGACAGCTTTTAGGCACAATCAGCCATATTCTATAGAGTGCAAGGTGCACAGCAGTCCTTTCAGATTGGAGGCAATAATATCAGAAGGCTGGCTCTTAATGGAGTCCATATTATGAACAAAGGTTCCAAGATGGCCCATGTAAGTGGTCCCCAGTCCATTGCATTCAGTCAGCGCATGCTTAGGCGTCTCCATTATCTCTCGTCTGATGGTGACTCATTATAAGGGCCAGATGGGTAAAATGCTATATTTTGTGCCCGTTTAGCTGCATTTCCCAGCACATTTCAAAATTACACATTTTTTTTTTTTATTTTTTTATTTATAGTTGTTTTGGTCGTGAGCATAATTCACAACCTTTCAACTTGTAAGAAAAAAGAAATTACATAAAATCACATTTACAAATCACCTAAAATCAAATAAAACATTGTATGAATTATTGAACAATAAACAAAGTGGTTTACAACACAGGTTAATGCGCATGTAACAAGATCATTATTTTCTTGGCACTGCATACATTGAGATTTTCAACTGCTGCAAATAATTGACAACTGCATATCGTACAGCCTTTCTATTAGTATGAAAAATTAGGACCCAAAGCTCTTTTGGAGTCAAGATGTGTTGATCCTTAAATAGAGGCTTAAAATGGACACTCCTTACTGATGCTAAATTATCACATTCTGAAAACAAGTGCATAAGAGTTTCTGGTTGATTTTTACAAAACCGGCAGGGCTGAGGGATAGCAGCATTATTCCGTTTGTTCATCACTTCATTGGTCAGCCACAGATTTAGTCTGAATCTCATAAAGCCATTTCTATGGTTGGAGCTGGGGGACCTCACCATGTAATCAGCCACTGTGTTATAACGCTTTAATTCAAATGGAGAAGCCTCAAAATGTTTATAATTGCAACATGCAGAGCGTGTGTAGGTCCAGTCACCTTCCCAGATTTTTGTTCTGGCTTTATTTGGATTTTCCATGAGCAATGTTGGATTAATCTGCGCTTTTGCTAAGATTAAATGAATTTTTTGGCGCCATGTTTTTGGAAAGACGTCCATAGAGTTCAATAAATATTTGGAAATGGTATTGATTATGCCTGTTGTAGCTTTGTTCATGAGACATTTGCGATACAAGGCACACAGGCGCCATTTATAGGCTGCGTACAGAGAAATTAGGCCCAGCTCATATCTCAAAGTTGGTAGTGGTTGTGAGGTTGGCAAGTTCATAACTTGCCTCCAAAACCGCCCCTCCCTCATGTCCCAGTAAGAGTATGACATGATAAACCGGGTTTCTGCACCATAGAGGATGACCGGCACCACTTTCAATTTGAAATATGTAAGAATTGGAAGTAAGGAAAATTTACAGTATCTTGCCTTGATAATCCGGGCTTGTGAGATGCACGTTTGTAGTTTCTGGAGTCCTTGTTGATTATAGTGATCAGCGGCACACAGGTTGGACACAGTTGTACCCAAATACACATAGAAATTAGTGCTGGTAATCTTACAATTTTGGAGAGGCCAGTATAAATGGGCACTACTTTGTTTCTTGGTGCCAAATTGAATGACCTTTGTCTTTTCAACATTGATTGTTATGCCATTTATTTTTGTGTACTCGTCCAGCGCACCTAGGAGATGTCGCAACCCTTTTGGGGTATGTGACAATAGTACCATGTCATCGGCATATAGTAGCCATTGTATCTGTATACCCATAATCCTTGGAGAGTCGGAGATCAATGTTGTAAAGCTGCGATAGATATCAGAAAGAAAAAAGTTGAACAAGGCTGAAGCTAATAAACAGCCTTGTTTTAGACCTCTGGCGGTTGGTATTGGGGGGTTAATAGACCATCATTAGTGAGTCTAATCTGAATTGAGGTATTAGTATGTAATTGAATTATCCATTTTAAGATTTGCCATGGACAGTTAGCATCAACCAATTTCTTATAGAGCCGTTCTCTTGGAACGGCATCAAATGCCATTTGGAAATCAATGAAAGCAAGATACAAGGGCTGTTTCTGTTGGTATGCTTTCTGAATAAGGCTTGATAAGGTGATCATATTTATGCCAGTGCCTACCCCCTGTAAAAAGCCTGTTTGGAAAGGATCTCTCAATTTATTATCTTGTAACCAGATGTTAAATTGTTTTAAGATCAGCCAGGCAAATAATTTACCCGGACAGTCCAGGAGCGCTATAGGCCTGTAGGATCTGGGGTTCTCACGATTGCCTTTTTTATATATCGGGAGAATAATGGATTTCCTCCACGTTTCAGGGATAACGCCACCCTTCAGCACCTGATTAAAGATTCGGTAGAGAATCCTCGCCCATTCATCTACATGGCTTTTTAACATCATATTGTGCAACCCATCTGGACCTGTTGCCCGAGATGAGCTCAGTTTCTTGATACAAAGTTTTATGTCATCAATGTCAAATGTAAATGTTCCAGAGGCAGTAAGCGAATGAAAATTTAAGTATATGTCAGGAAAGGGTGAGAGATAGAGTTTGAGAAAATACAGCTGCCATGCTTCAGTGGAAATCGAGTTTACCTGGGCTGTAAATTTGGGAGTCTCAGATGTTTTATTGAGAAGGGCCCATATGCCAGCTGTAGATTTCAGGATAAGTTGTTTAAGCATAGCTTTTCCATTTAATTCGTAGACCTTGGCTCTCCTTAGTGTGAGCCATTTTTTATAGTTTTGCTTGACTGATCTTATTTTTCCGGCCAAATCAGTTTTCTCTGATTTCCGCAGTTGCCGAATTTCTTGTCTTAGCTCAGATTTACGATGGGCTATTTCCGAGTCATGGGCATGGGTATGCTGGTGGTCAGTTATCCCACTACCAGTGACTACTCGAGTGAACATCTGCATGGCATTTGTATAGTCACAAACCAGTAGATCTTCTCTCTGGTACATAGTCTCTAGATTCGAATCTAATTTTCTCAACTTCTCTGTATTCCAAGACAATCTATTTCGCCCATTATTTACGACTACATCAGTTACATTTGAGTTTCGCCATTGTGTCGGTTGAATATAATCAATTTGCAGTGACAATTTTAATTTGTGGTGATCACTTTCACTTGTGTGAATAACCTCCAATTTTTCTACAGAATTAAACGCTTTCGCATTAATATAGATGTAGTCGATTATTGCATGTTGATCTCCTCTTTGCCAGGTGGTCTGGGCGGGACAGTCACCTGTCACATTACCATTTAACATCTGAAAATTGCGCTCACTCATAATCAAAGACCATTTCAGTTCATCTCTTGTTGGTGCAATATTCCCTTCTGGGATGAGATGCAAGTTGAGGTCGCCCAGTATCAAAATACACGATAGATCACTCTCTAAGGCCAGCGCATCCAATATATCCACAAATTGCTTAAAAAAATCATCTGCATTCAGAGTATTACTGCACCAATAGATATTAACAATGGCTATTTTTTTGTAGAAATTGGATAGTATCGCCACTTGAAATGATAGAGAAGGAGATTTACGAATGATTGATTTCAGGCCACAACTTTTTTTAACTGCTATGATAAGTCCACCTTTGGGTCTGCCAAGGACACCTTTTTCTGCTGGTGTAAACAGAATATTATGTGAGTCCCAAATTGGTGGTAGAACTAACCAGGTTTCCTGTAGGGCAACTACATCCATATCAATCAAACCTCCAACTGTTGTAAGATTGAGGTGATTGTGCCCTCTTGTATTCCAGGAGATCAAATTGAGGACTTTGGCACTTACACCTAGTTATGTGGACTTTGTCTGGTCCGGTGGGCTTTGATGAGAAGTAATGTTATAAGCTGAGGTGAAGATGCGTGAGCTATGTCCCTGCGGTGTAGCCGAACCATGTGCTAATTCTTGGGTAAGATTAAACCCCATGTCGAATAACATCATTCTGGCTTGCCACAAAGTCTCAGCTACTAATGATGATCGAATGTACAGGCGTGCAATAGACAGATCCATATGGTTTATAAATTCTATTTGTTCGATATCCAGTGATGAAATAGCTGATAAAGCTGGTATCTCTGTGCATATGTTCAAAATACTGGACCGATTTAAATCATAGGACTTATATGGAGCCTCGCGACATTTAATTATGAAGCGATGGGGCAGTATAATTTGTTTTGTCTTGCTCTGCGCAGGTCTTTCTTTTGCCTGTATTGGCAACCTTGCCGGAGATCGTGCCCTTCTATCTTGATGAGTGATAGAAGGCATAGGTAAGGGGAACCCTTGATCCGATGCTTTGTGTGAGTTAGGTTCTTTTGAGTGGTGCATAAGGGCTTCAATTGAAGCTTTAATCTCTTCTCGTATCTCGTGTCGTGATAATAGGGCTTGATTAGAGGGAAGGGTAGGGGTAGGGACTTGAGATGGATGCGCACACTTCAACTGTATATTAGTATTGGAGTTTCGCATCATATAGGCCTCGACTGAAGCTTTAATTTCACCTTGTAAATTCTTTGTCAAACAATCATCTTTTACGGGAGGAGCAGTGACCACCGTGTTCTGTGTTGTGAGATCATGTAGTTGTGGTACTTGTGAAATAGCCAATTGTACATCTTGGATTTTGGCTTGATTGGCTATTGTCGTTATTTGTGAGGATTCCGGCTGTGCCTGTCTACCTATCTGTGAGAAATTATTCGGTAATAATTTCATGTATGAGTCAATAGATTTCTGTATCTGGGTCTGGATAGCTACTAAAATGGGAGCAGTTTGAACAATGGAGGTTTGATTCAACGACTCCACCAGAGCGGCTACTGTGACCATTGGGGACATTGAGGAGGGTGGTTCTGGGCTTTTTAGTTGAGGAACTCGCTGTTCATTGCTGGATTCGACCATTTGCACTAAATCATCTAGTGGTTTATGTGCCACTGTCGCTACAGTCGTTGGAACTGCTTCCAGCATCTGAGAATCAGATTCTGGTGTAGATATAAGCACCGAATCCGATAACGAGTCTACACAATTTTTCCTTTTTTGCCCCACTATTGGTTTTAGGGCCAATGGCTTGGTTTTGGCGAGGTGCACTTTCCTCTTTTTGTTTGGTCGTGAATTGCTGGTTTTAACAGAGGTTGTGCTGAAAACCTCAAACATATTTTTTGAGGCTGGAATGTCATAGATCTGTGTTTCCTTTGTGTTGGAGACAGCCGCTGGCACAGACGCAGCCATAAAAGTGGCTGGGTCTCGCACGGTGACGGTTACTGGGACCTCAGAGTTCTTAGGGGTAATGTCGATGTAAATAGATTTAGCTTCTGAGATATCCGATTGTTTTGATGCCGGTTTTTCTTATGCCGGTTTTAGCACTATGCCGGCAGATACAGAGTGATCATTGTCACGCGTTTGCGTGTGGACTGTATATGATTGTTTAGAAATCCATGAGTCCTGAGTTTGAGAAGATGTATTATTTTGAGTTATGCGTTTGGAATGTTGTCGCAACAAGTGTTCTAAGCAGACTGTCTGATTAGAGATTTTTAAGTCCAGCCCTTCATATAATTTTGCCATGGTTAATAAAGCAGTGTTCATGGCTGTTAGTGTGTTATTCAGGGCAGGGGCCTCCGGGAATGAATATCTCTCCCTGTGTGCAGGGTTCAGGAAAAAGTCAGAGACACGAGCCCCCTGTTCGAAGCGTGGCTGTCTAGGAGTGGGAGCTATAAAGGAGACTACTTCTTCGACCGATTCGGATGAGGGAGTCAATGCCATTATAGGGGAGACCATTGGTTCTATCGCCGGGGCGTCATTGTGGGATGGAACAGGTGACAAGATTTCGTCATTTGTACTAGAATGGCTATGAGTGTCTTGTTCTAATTGAATTAGATCACCAGTGTTTGAACAAATGTATAGGACTTCTTCAGAGCACTTATCAGTACGGTTGGAAAGGTTCATGAATTCAATATCATCTTCCTCTATTTCGCCAATCATGGTCAGGTGGGTGTACGCTTGTCTTAGATTTTGTTAGGCCAGAACGGAGCATGAAACAGGTTGTGGCATAGTGTCCCCAGGAAAAAGGGCTACAACAGGTCGTAGGTCTCCGGCCGAGCAAGCCGCTATTAGAGTGCTATCAGTGGGGGCACCGTGCAAACTGGTTTCTCGAGATGAGATATCAATAGGTGCAGTGTGTATGGGATCCGTGATTATGGGATCAGATGGTTGAGCTGCCGTGCATGAGATATCAATAGGTGCCGTGTGTATGAGATCCGTGATTATGGGATCAGATGGCTGAGCTGCCGTGCATGAGCCTGTCGGAACCGATTGGGCCGTGGTGAATGGATTATTAATTTTTGCCTCATCCCCAGTTGTTATCACTTCCCTTGGGCACAATCGAGCATTATCTGAAACTGAGTGTGAGCGCTGAGTAGTCATGCGCCCCACTTTTGGTAACAGACTCGTAAGTCGGGGTTGATGCAAAGCTTTTCTCATGGTGGTGTCCCGAGTCGATTCACCCAGTTTTTCTCTAATCGCTATGGTGGGCGGCATGCTAGTAGTTAGAGTGTATACAGACATTAAAAACTAGCAAAATACGTCAAGTTTCACAATTAAATTTAAATAGTAAATAAGATTTCAATTTAAGTTCAAAGCTAGAATATAAATTTGAAAAATAAAATAAAATAAATAAATGATTTTTTTTTTTTATTATTTTTTTTTTTAAATAGTACCTAAGACCACGACGACCCGGCGACCCGCGAACAGCAAACAGTACTTGTAGTACTTGCCGGGTGCGCGCACGGGTGCGCAGTGACGTGGGGTCTTAAAGATTTACAACAAGACGTGCTTGTTGGGAGGTGGAGCCAAAGTGCAAGAAAGACCTTAAATAGAGAAGAAGGAAAAGAAAAGAAACAAATAATAATTACTGAAATATAACAGGGAGGGACTGTCGTTCATTTAAGCACTGCGTTTACTAGTCACTAGACACAACGTGCGTGTAAGTCACTGGACACAACGTGCACAACGTGCATAAAAGCAGTCACCTTCGTTGGTTTTCCCAGGTCCAGGCAAGCTGGTGTTGCTCTTTAAGACGTCCTCCAGTGGTTGTGTTAGACTGCCAGCACTGAGACTCCAGTAAATGCAAGTCCGTGAAAAAGAAAGGCTCCGTGGATGTTTTTACAACGCTCTGTTTCCAGGGTCATAAAAGCGCAGACTACCGGCACAGCAAACAGTACTTGTAGTCTTAAAGATTTACAACAAGACGTGCTTGTTGGGAGGTGGAGCCAAAGTGCAAGAAAGACCATCGTTGGTTTTCCCAGGTCCAGGCAAGCTGGTGTTGCTCTTTAAGACGTCCTCCAGTGGTTGTGTTAGACTGCCAGCACTGAGACTCCAGTAAATGCAAGAAATAAATAAATAAAGGCTCCACACGTTAGGCAGAAGGAGCGGCAGCAAAGTAACTTCCTCAGCCAAAGTAACACGCCGCAAGGGCGGCCGTACGTGTCTCTTCAGTGCCTCCAGGCACACTTGACACAAGGGAGCCAAGCCTCCTTAAAGGCACACAGACGCTTGGTGAGAGATCCGTTCACCAGCGTTCAGCAGCATTCACCAGCGTTGCTGAAGACAAATAAATAAATAAAGGCTCCACACGTTAGGCAGGAGGAGCGGCAGCAAAGTAACTTCCTAAGCCAAAGTAACACGCAGCAAGGGCGGCCATACGAGTGCCTCCAGGCACACTTGACACAAGGGAGCCAAGCCTCCCTAAAGGCACACAGACGTTTGGTGAGAGATCCGTTCACCAGCGTTCACCAGCGTTGCTGAATACAAATAAATAAATAAAGGCTCCACACGTTAGGCAGGAGGAGCCGCAGCAAAGTAACCAAAGTAATTACACATTTAGAAACGTATTTGTTGTGAGAGCAAAATCGTTACAAGTGAATGGTCTGCTTATATTTTTCCTTTTACTTCTACCTTTCACGTTTTACTCCATCTTTTCATCCCTTTCTTCTAGCACTTCAATGCTACCATCACCACTAACCACCTTCCCGCTCACCAAGAACTTCACCCCTAAATGTTCACCAGCAGGCCAACCCAAGTTTTCTATCCGAACCCTTTATCTCTAACCCTTCAATGCTAACATTTTGTCCAGCCTTACAACCTGCCATCTTTAAACCCTCACTCCTAGTCTCTTGCCCCTAACCCTTCGCCATTTACCCCATATTCACGGCTCCACATCCTTCACCCTTTACCCCTACCTCTTATCTCTAACCCTTCTCTGTTCACTCCTAACCAATCACCTGTTACCCTAAACACCTTTCCGTTCACACCTTGCCTTTTACCCCTAGACATTCACTTATAGCTTTCAACCCCTAACAGTTCACCCCAAAACCTTCACTACCAATTCTTTTTCCATAATAACCCCTCCTTCTTATCCCTTCACCCCTAACCACTTGGCTCCTAGCCAAGTCACCAGAACCCTCCCCCCTCAACATTGCCCCTGGCTTCTGACCCCTGACCCTCCATCCCAACCTGTAACCCTTCACCCAGATCCTTAACCTCTAATCCTTCACCCCAATACATTGCCCCTAAGCTTTCGCCCTTAACACCCTACTATATTCTTTCACCCACAACATTTGACTCCTAACACTTCATCCCTAAACCTCAACTCTTCACTCCTAACACTTCTCCAACCCTTCACGACTAACCGGTCACCAATAGCCCTTCACACCTAACCCTACAGCCCAGTCAAATGGCTACCAATGTTTGACTCTCTCACATTAAAGGCAAATAGCCTGGGCTGCACAGGGCCTCCCACTGAGGTCTTACCTTAACAGTCTGAGCAGCAAACCATTTGCAATGGTATGTGCTTAGTGAGGTTAACAGGTAAATGGCAGTGACCATTACTGTGGCACTTTTTATCCTTGGAATTCTACAAGGGTTTAATAAGCTATACTTGTTGGGTGATTACACAGTATGGGTGTACAGAGGGAACTTAAAATACATGGAACATTTGTCCCTAAAGTTCATCAATGTCCCCCTTGTGACAGCCATTAACTCCTCCCATCCTAAGCTCCGCCCACCCAGTGCCCTCGGTATATCTTGCCCGTAGGACCCTTTGCCTTAAATATACCACTGCCTCCCAAGCCTTGTCCACTTCCCTTGAAGGCTAGCCTTTGACCTTTAAAGAAAAGGATACTCAAGGAAGCAACACTCTTGGAATCGTGTCGTGCCCCCCACCCCCTAGCGAAGAGGCATGTCTACCAATCTGAGGCAGCTTCTTTCATAGTGAATTAGTGACAGTGAGATCATGGCATTACTCTGCTCCATTCGCCGTCTGGGTTACCAATGAGGAAGGCGGTGGGTACAAGCCCTGCCTCGATGACTTTACTGCTGAGTGGCCGGGTTTGGCAGACGATATAAATGGTATTTTCTCCTCTTGTAGATCTTGCTCGTTTCAGCCAAGGGTTTAAATAATGCCCCAACGTTGAAGGAAGGGATGAGTTCCTTCGTGTGGGGGGATCCTTTTAAGCCACTGCAAAAACGGAGTTGGCTCCTCTTGACGATCATCCTAGGCTTTAGCCAGTGCTGTCCAACTCCGGGCCTCAAGGACTGGAATCCTGGTGGGTTTACAGGATATCCCTCATTAATATTCATTAGGAAAAATGTGCATACATTTAGGGTCATTGTATGCACATTTTTCTCATGAATATGAATGAGGGGTATCCTGAAAACCCAACATGGATCCGGCCCATCATTTGACAATGAGTGTACGGCCCACGCCACTTCTATATAAGACCTTGGTTTTATAATTGATGATTCTCCCTCTTTTAGTCCAGCCAAATTAATCAAATTCAAATTTACTCCAATGTAAATTCAAGTTTTTATCACTGCTGAAAGTACAGAGTATTTTCCCTATCCCTGCCTCTCATGCCAGGTAGATGCGGTCAAAGCGATATTGTATTTTAGGGTAGATCAAGTTGATAAGGAATACCGGGGATCTGCAACCTTTAGCTTTGTAGATGTTTGAGACTACGACTCCCATCAGCCCTAGCTAGCACTGTCAATGATGAGGGATCATTGGGAGTCATAGTCCAAAACAACTGCAGAGTGGGAGGATGCATATCCTGGCCTATACCAGGGTCATCACTCTGTCCTCTTGAAAGCGGCCAGCAAGTCCAAAATGTGGTGACCCATCTCCAGTGAGTGTAGGAAGAAGGGAGCCTATGTCTCACACTAAGACTCGTCATTGGCGCCCTTTTGCGCAGAGATTACACTTCACGGGTGATTCAGAAAAGCAATGATTTCCATGTGTTAGTTACACTTATGCACTGGGGCTTCGCCTTCAGGAAAGCAGTGTATGCTACTTCGTTTTCTGAATGTCACACATATGCTCGGAGAAAGGTTTGTGAATTAGCTTCTAAGTCTTTATGTGTTGTTCACAGAGCCCTTTACATTTGAGGTCATTTCCCGATTGTTGAATGAAAGTATTTATTCATCGTGGTATACAGCACCATGCGCCAAAGTACTTAATATAAACGTGGTAATATAGAATCAGGAAACAGCAGGACGCAGAAAGTAAATAAACAAACACAAAACGCTGGTAAGGCAAATATTTAAGGCCAATGGATGCCGAAACAGGTGGCAGGCCACTGAGATTGGGGTGCCTGCTCTGTGGATCGATGTGGATCGACCAATATGAAGGAAGCATGCCCAGATTAGGAGTCAATTGAATCATTATAACAACTGTATAGTTAGGTGAGTAGATGTAGATGATCTCCTAAAGCAAGGGTCTGCAACCTTTGGATCTCCAGATGTTTTGGACTACAATTCCCATGATATCTGGCTATTGACTATGCTGGTTAGGTTGGTGGGAATTGTAGTACAAAACATCTGAAGAGCCAGAAATGACAGACCCCTGTCCTGTATAGACTAGCAGAGGAGTGGGGAGGGGTGTGGTTGCTGGTTAGGGATGGGGAGGCATCTCCTAAAACACTCCATAGGCAGGTGTGGATAAGGCTGTGTGTGCAGATGTTCTGCTTGCCTGCAGGGCACACACATGCCACTGTTG
Organism: Ambystoma mexicanum; assembly: GCF_040938575.1. NCBI lineage: Eukaryota > Metazoa > Chordata > Amphibia > Caudata > Ambystomatidae > Ambystoma > Ambystoma mexicanum. The sequence goes on from NC_090932.1 coordinate 1,307,004,196, forward strand.
CATCCCTCTTGGAGGTAGATCTCAACATAAGTCTTTGGGCTCCTGGGGATAGAAGGTGTGAGTAATTCTTGCAACAGATGACAGGTAATTTGTGTGCCTTGTTGACACCCTTTCCCTCTTTACTTCCCCAGGTAATGCAGTTGAACGTGAAGTTCCTGACAGGGGCTGTCTACACCCTGGATGCCAATCCCTCCATGGCTGTCTCTACTCTAAAAGCAGAGGTGGCCAGAAAGACTGGGGTGCCCGCACACCAGCAGAAACTGGGGTCACAAAAAAATGGATATGTGGAGCTGCAGGATTCAGCGCGGTTGTCCGAGTATAATCTCTCACCGGGGGACACTTTGCTGCTGGTTGTGAAGGAAGATGCCTCCTTCGAGGTGTTTCTCATGACAGACAAGGGCCGTAAGTTCCCGTACACCATCAAACCATCGGAGCTTGTGAGTGAGTTCAAGGGGAGGATTTATGAGAAGGAAAAAGTCCAGGTATCTCAGTTCTGGCTCAGCTACAACTCAAAACAGCTGGAGGATCGCCAGAAGCTTGGAGAGTACAACATTGCCCCTGGGGGGACCATCTACATGAACCTGCGTCTGCGTGGCGGCTGACGGAGAGAAGGTCTGGCACGGGGAGCCGCTGAATGAAGGACTGGGTCCTCCACATGTCCCCATTGCAACAAGGCTGGCCACCTTGGGACTCAACACCTTATCTTATCCCTGTTGTGGTCTCCTCTGCGGGAATTCATTTGTGCCCTGTGGACTCTAGCATTTGGCAGCGCGGCCAGACATGCAAGTCCACATCTCTGCAAAATGTACTGCCAGCACTTCGACCACTTCAGAGGCCTGTTCTGGCTCCATGGTTTCAATTGTATGACCTATCGTTTTTACTTTCCCCAGTATTAATATGGTCCCAAAAGACGTAGGGCTGGGGGCAGTTAGGTTTTTCCTTTGATAAGGGAGAAGGTGTTGAGCCTCTGAGACGCAACAAGTGAGTTCACAACTGTTAGCGAATAGAGCGTTAGAACAGGGAGATGAAAGTTCCTGGAAGAGGATTGAATGAGAAATACAGCATAGGATGAGCTGTGATTTCCTGACCTGGTTGCAAATCAAGTGTTTTCAATGGGTGTCTAGTGGTATTCACATCACGAGGTGATTTAGGAACTTTGTCTGCAACCTCAGAAATTAGTTTGCAGGTTAGGATTCATGTACACTTGCAATGGTTGGTTTAGCCCTGATGTTCTAGAAATTAAGAAACACCAGTATGGCTTGTGTAAGTAAAACTATGTTTGCAAAAAGAAATGTGTAATATATTAAATTGCTCTAAAGAAATAAAGCAAAACAAGACACATGAAGATGGAAAAGAAATAACCAATACATTGAATAAGGTCGGTCACAAGCAAAGCGTCTAGAGAATTGTGTTGGCAGTCAATGCAGTGAAAAAACTGGGAACAAATAAGATTGAAAAGAAAAAGGTTGGGGGAAACCTGTGATTTCCTTTTTTGACTTTAATGGAATGTGAGGAGGAACGCTTTGGCTTAAAGATGCTCTGTGTAGAAAACTGATTGATTCTGTATACATCATCTAATGTGTCCATCTCTATTTATAAGCTTCATGAATGTTATATGTTACTCAAAAGGGCGAAATAAATCTATTCTTGTTTATCTCCACCCATCGAGTTCCTTTAATTACTATCCCTGGACAGCCTTTTTTTAGGCATTGAGTACAGCTCTACTTACCCATCTTATTAAACACAAAAAGCAGACTAGCTCCTCCAAGACTACCTGCGTGTGACAAGAGTAAATGTCTGGGACGAGAGGGTGTATCTAGTCAATGAGATCTATCAACAGGAATGCCACTAAGTACAGCTACCCGCCCATACACATGCTAGATGTGCTTGGTTGCGCTAAGTGTTAGCAGTCATATTGGTCATTGGATCCAAATAGAACAAGAGAGAGGGATAGAGATCAACATATTTTAATTAGTCTATAGAAGAGACTGACATGTTGAAACACAATAATGCATTTCATTTACACAAAACATAAAAACACTGTTTTTTCTAACCAAGAGAGCAGCAACTGTGATTGACATATTTGAACAGTTGAGTGAGGTTAGTATAAGTGTAATATTGACATTGCATATATCCACAGTTGCTATTTTATTAGTCCTTGACTCTGTCGACACAGAGAAATGTGTTTCTGGGTATCAGCGGGTGTGATTTGAGAACAGACACTCTCTAGCTGGCTTAGTCTGTCATGAGACATGTGCTGAACCCGTCTTCAGGACGATGGATTTTAGGGACACAGCAACTAAATGATGCAGCTAAAAACCAAAAAACACGAAAAATGTGTTAGTGGCGCCTTTAAAAGCTAAATAGGGATCTCTATGGGTGTACACACGCAGCCATTCGCACTGACCTTTCAATTTCTTTGTAGCAGTGTAGGGCGTCGGAAATGGTGACCTTGGACCAAATTCGAAAAACTGTGCGAACTCACAGTTGAACAAAAGCTAAAAATAAAAAATTTTGTTTTTAGCTGTTGATGTTTTCAGGTACCATTTTTGTTTATGTTACATTTTGGTACGCGGAAAAGCATATACGCTGAATCATTTAACACATTGAATTTTAGTGGAACTTAATGAATCAATATATTGACGTGCCAGAATTGGCAAGAGAGCAGGCAGTAGTTGTTACCTTAATTCCATAAGTTTGTGCATGGACAGTAGTTAGCCGTGTTGTTGTTATTAATGGAAGGTTGAAATACATTCCCCGAAAAACACGGACTGGAAAGGGTGTCGTTCGTAGAATTGACACAAATCCTCAAGCGGGCGCCGTGTAGCTGTTTTTCGGAGAGAAAAACACACGGAGCTGCCGTTAGATAATTGAGCGACGTAGGGATCGTGATTCATTTATCTGGTTTGTCCCAGCCATTGTATTTGCTTACCTACGTCTTTGCGAAATATTCTGCCGAAAGGGTGCGGGCTGTCGCGATGTCGAACAACGAGTGAAACGCTGGTTGCTGCCGACCAGGTAATTTTAATTGAGCACCCGACAACTAGACCGTAAGTATGCTTGTAGTTAACATAGCATTTAACGCCATATTGGATGGGAAAATGGCCGGTTTCAGTGTTACCACGTCTAGTGAAGGAAATAAGACGTATTTTTAATGTAAAAAATTCGAAACCAATTAGCCACGTTATTTATCGTGATGTTATCGATGCTTGTTGCTAAATTAATGTTTCGTGACCGATTGAAAGGTCTTTACTGATTATTGTGGCCAGCGAAAAATTGAGTAATGTCACTGTGCAAAAAAAATTGAGAAATAGCAGAGTGTCATGGCAGTGAGGCCCAAGTGGTTAAAGACATTATCACGCAACCAGCAGCGTTTACGAAAGTGAACTGTGTGATTGAGTAAGCTACTGTGGCCCAAGCCAGAATGTGTTTTAAGGCCACTAAACGTGTGAGCAGAAGTTATTTACGAAGGAACAGACTCCATTCTATTCCAATGTTAAGGCCGGCTTGTACTGTGTTTAAATTATAAATCCACTTTTGTTCGAGCTGTCTTAGTTTTCGGTCTCTGTCCCCACCACGCGGATGTGGTGGTACTGTTTGAAGTATGACCCACTGGATGTCTTTTACAGTGTGTTTAGCTTTCACGAAGTGGGCCACTAATGGTTTTTCGGGCACTGCATTTTTTACACATGAGCGGTGCTCGCATATTCTTTGTCTTATAGGTCTCTTCGTTTTGCCAATATATACAAGCCCACAGGGGCAAGTGATGGCATAAATAGCCCAAGAGGTGTTACAGTTTGTGTCAATGAGAGACACCTTTCGTAAGCATCAGCGATTGTTTTCAACTTTATATAGCTTCCAGACACACTCTTTTGGCACTTTTCCTAAATCTAATTTATTCCATTTACTATTGACCCAAAATCGTGCTAAGTTCCAAATAGATCGCATTTATTTTGAAAGGTTTAATATACATCGGCGCTAGGGCAGCAGTGGCTGGCTAATCAGGTATTGGGAATGCAGCTGTATTTAACAGAACAAGGCCACGTACCCTCGCTACCTCCTCAACGTATGGGTGCATGCGTGCTCTGCAGTTACTTCATCATTCTGCCACTCTGGGGACGTACATTAAATCACTCAATATGGCCGCTGCCCTCTCTCTTCCTCCGTTAATGTGAACCCCCAAGGCTCCTGCAGACTTGCTCTGAATTGTCCACGCTACCAGCGCTTCTCCCACCCTGGTCCCCGTCGTCCAGGCTGTCAACACCTATCAAACCCCATACACACCTCTCCTACCCCAGCAGACGTAAGATAATCATAAGGTGGGGGAAAACACTGACACCTTTATTGCCTTTTTAAATTGAATTGCATCTGGATCATCTTTCAAATCAGCACAGGCGCTTATGGGCAGGGTCTTTAATTCACCAAAATTCCAAGGGCAGCAGAAGTGACATCACATGCATGATGCTATCTCAGCAAGTGTCACAACATGACCTTTGACCCTGATAACATCATAGGAAGTTATATGATCTTAGACCCAGTGATATCACACATTGTAATAACAAATACCCACAATACGTGTAAGATTAATATAAAAGCCAATACTAATAAAGGCTATTTTAATTTCCAAGGCGCGTGCGCCAGTGGGTGTGCCTGAGCAGGCGGAGAATTGTGAAAGGGCGGTGCGCGGAGCACGACTGACGGGCTGTTTTGGGGCCAGAGAGGCTCGGGGAAATTTAAAAAGAATTGCCATTTTATTGTGTTCTTTTCCCTACAGTGGAGGGTCGAAAACCTCAACTTGAGGTCAAGTAAGAATAAACGCAATGTATCAAGGGAGGTGCATGAGTGACACACCCCTGCAGCACTTGTGCAGGACCCTTCCGCCCAGGGGTCAGGTCCTAAAAATTCAAGTGGGGTGACTCATCAACAAATGCAAGGGAAAGTGACGTCGCCAGAAATTAGCATATCAATGTGAAATATGCACATTTCATTAAATTGGCTTTGCATAACCACCCAAATTGCACAGGACGAATGGCATTTGCCTTTCATAAAAACAACACACACACAAATCCCAGAGAGGATTTTTTTTCTAATACTGTTTTTGAAAACGTAAAAAGATGTGCATATTTTAAACTCCAAGAACCAATACAAGTGTTTTCCCTGGGACTTTGCAGTATCAAAATAAGACATTTCACCTTTAGTTATTTGTTATCTTTCATCAGGTTATATAGTGCAGTGGTGAAGTGTCTGGCCCACAAACCTGACGACTGCGGTTTGATCGCTGAGGTCGGCTTTAATGCATAAATTCAAAGAGGATATTCAACATTTCTCATTTTAGCTGGGGGGAAAGAGTCCACCCTCTGAAAAAAGTGGGTGGACTCTGCCCCCCCTGCGTATACCCTCGACTTGAGCCCTGCTTCCGCCCTATAAGGACAAGATATGTAAATATAGCGAGGAATGGACGAAAAGTACCGTGGGTAAATTGGCTAAACCATGGCCACAATGCAGAAGTTTCTCCAAAGATGTGCAGCAACCACTATTGACACACTTACAGGACACTTTTAAGGGGAAGAAGTGAGCCAATCGTATGGCGATTTTCGAGCTCTGGTGAATGTTCCAGGAGTGCGAGGGGGAAGCAGAGAGGCGTCAATGGATGCTAAGCCAACAGGAGACACCGGGGCCAGCATCCCCACCAATGTTCCCTCCAATTAATTTTTCCTAAGTGCGGACATGATTAGCCTTCGTGCGTACATTATTTTCCATGTGCGCAACTGAATAACGATGTAAGCCACTTTGTGAGCATTGGTAGTTAGTGAAAGTAAGAGTTTTGAAGGCATTTTCCCCTTCCCAACCTTTGCAATTCTTTGCAAATCATTGCAAAAGGAGAATCTAACAATGCTTTTTCCAAACGTATAAGATAAAATAATTTTTTAAACATGTGATTTTAAGGAGAGCTCATCAACCAATCCAAGACTTCAAGATATTCCATAATACCTATCAAAAGTACTCCTGCGCAGAGAGAAAAACGTGCAGGCACAAACAAAGCTTTCCATGCTTAGGAGAAACAATAGAATTAGCTGTGGCTATTTGTTTGTTAACACTAGTCAGAAACAATACAGAATGTGTTTAATGCCATTGGGAAAAAACACCTGTTTATTACAAAAAACAAGTATTGCTAATCACTGATGTGGCTGTCAAAATAATCAGATGTTATGCAATATTTGCAAATGGAATAAATGCAACTGAAAGGAATGTGTCAGAAAACATGGCAATAGGAGTTCATGTGACCCTTTCATGAGTAATTCAAGGGCCAGGAGAAAATGCGCTCAATTTGTGTAAGGACGATAATTGCATCAGAATAACTGCACCACATAATATGATGGCATTCATGGTCCTCTGCCTATTATCCACATTATGTTCTGTGAATTGGGACAACATTTACTCATAACCAGCCTTACAGCTAGGAGGCATATGCACCACCCATTTACTCCCTAAAAACAGGGCAATGTGCCCAACAAAAACGGGAACCCATGAACATATAGGAATCTATCCCCTGCTTCTACCCACAAAGTTCCAATGACATCTTTTCGAATCCGTGACCAGCAGAGCAATGGCATTGGGAGGAACACGAATATTAGTACCCAGTGGAGGGGGCGAGGCTTAGTCCTCCCAGCCAATGAGGAGGCTTAGAACGGGGGCTTTACCAAACAGCAAAGCCCCCGCTCCGAGCCTCCTCAGAGCAGGGAGACCGCCATCTTCCCCCATTGGGTGTAAGATAAGTTATCCCCATGTCCCTGTGTCCTCATTCCCCACCCCCTCCCCACCTTTTCAACTTGTTTTGTGTCCCCTCGCCCCACTTACCTTTCACTCCCTTCTCCCTCGCCTGCACCGGAAACAGTAGTGTCCCCTGCGCTTCCCCAACACACGACTGACTGCCATGGAAAGGGTGAAGGGACTACGTGTAGTTCCCTTCTCCCCGATGCATGGTGGTTACTTTTTTTTTTTAAAGTTGCGAAACAGCGAAGATGTTGTTTCCCAATTTAAACACTATTAGTACCCCGGTACAACGTGCCAGGGAACTAACAGCAATATTCCCCAAGCAAGGGGAGCATTACCGGGCCTGGTAATATTCTGGGGCATTATCAGGCCGGGTAATATCCTAGGGCTTACTTTAAAGCCTTCGCTCTGCTTGGCCTTATAACTGCTGCCCCGTAGCATTACCTGGCCCAGTAATGCCCACTCTGCTTGGGTAATATTGCTTAAATATTATGCCAATCTCAAGAGAAACTTTATGGGGAAAGAACATATTTTAGTAAGCATAAAATATTCCTACTGACAAATTCGTATTGCGTAAAATCATGTCAGACCTCTGCTTGTAACCCTGACATATGAAGTAGAATTACAGGGCACATGATAAACCTTATGATATGATATGTTAGTTTATTTATATAGCGCCGATATACAATGACGCTCATTACGAGTCCGGTGGTAGCCGGGCTGGTAAATCCAGCAGGTTGCCGCCAGACTCGTAAACAGTTACCGCCGCCTGGCTTGCCGCTAACACCGGGGTATTACAACCCCGGTTGCCGGTAAGTCAGGCGCCGGTAACTAAGTTGTTCCCCATTCCCATAGAGCCCCATAGACTCTATGGGAGTGGGGATCACTGAAACACCGGCAACATTAATAAGAGTGCCGGTGTTTCAGTGAAAATCTGTGGGGGGTGCCGTTCCGCCCGGCAGGGCAGACCTGACGGACGAAATGGCAACCCGCCCACAAACTCGTATTTTGCCGGCCCGGTAATAATGGTGCTGGTAGCTTACCGGCACCGTTACTACCAGACCGGCACACTTGTAATGAGTCCCAATGTGTTTCAAAGTGCTTCAATGCAAGGGAGCGAGTAAGGGAAAATACAATTCTTACAGGCCAAGAACAGTAAGTATGTGAAATTAACTAGCGTACTCGGCCTGATGACATTTCAGATAGTGCAAGAGCTAAGACATAGATAAGGAAAGGAGGGGGAGAGTTGGAAGGATATGGAAACAGACAGGTGACTATCGTACTAGGCCTGATGACATTTCTGGTAGAGCCAGAGAAAAACAAAAGGTGAAGGAGAGGGGTGCAGAAAGGGAGGGGAGGAAAAAAACAAGCGACTATCGTACTAGGCCTGACGACATTTCAGATAGTGTAAAACTGAAATATAACAGGGTCAGCGGTGTGCACTGTGTTACTGTGATGCTACAGCAAAATTGCTATGCTATGAGACAAACACAACAAACCAAACACTAGAAAAGTACATGAAATGAGATAACATAAGACACAAAGAAAACACACACAAATTAGTTCAATTATCAATAAACACACGTTATTCATGCCTTGCAATGCATGATAAAAATCACTACTAAATACACTGTCAGAGCAAACGAATTTGCAAGCCCATGCATGGGTTACTATCTACTGCAATCCACCCAGCCCTTCTGGCTTCTGTGCTAGCAGCCTAATTACCCAGTCCTGCTGAGTCTAAATGCTAATAGCAAATAGCAGCCTAATAGCAAAACGTGGCAGCTCCTAATCGTCAGCATTTCTCTCTCTCCCCACACATTGGCACTCTCTAATGAGACAATCCCCCCAGCCTGATGAATGGCGATCTCCCCTTCATTCAGCCTCATAACCCCCTGCACGTGTCTTTCTAATCTAAAAGTCCTCATTCATTCGAAATACTCCCCTCTGTGTGTGTAAACAATCTTCCTACACCAGGCCTCTCTGCAAGATCAAGTGTGTGCTAACGGGCATCTCCCATCTCTCATCTCAGGCTGGTCTGCTCTCCCCCTCTGTCAGGCCGGTCTGCATGCACCCTCCTCTCTGCGAATCCCACAGCCTGGTCTCTCTGTGCGTCTCTCTCTCTGTGCGTCTCTCTGCTCCCTGCAAGCCCCAACCGAACTGCTCATGCCATCTCGAACTCAAACTCTCGAACTCCTGACTGCAAAGCCTCACCCATGGTTATACTGTGCGATGACATGAATGCAAATCTGATCATTACTAAGGTTACGTGTCGAAATACATATTTCTACTTAGCTAGCATTTCTCTCAAATGCAAAGCGCCACTGTATCTTTCTGCGTATGTGGATGTCTAGGTTCACTGTGACATCTAAGGAACAGGACAGAACTGCATTTGGTGTCCTCTGTTCAATGCATGGAGCCGTCTAATATTGTGAAATCATAACACTTCTCCTAAGGACCTTCCACCGAAAAACACTCATTCATTTCCCTCCCACTGCTGTCTGCTCAGATAAGGCAGGCCGTCTTGGGGCAGAGGGCAAGCTAATATTTTACATTCCAGTCTCACGTTGTACCATAAACAAAGTCTCCGTGGACAGCGAAGCTCTCAGAATGGCTCAGAGCCTCATGCTCTCTAGCGCCTAGCAAGCATTTCTTCAAGCACTAAGCACTACATAAAATGGACAATTACAGTCTAAATGCATATAAATGCATGGTTCTAAGCAAACATGGAAACAGCATGGCCAAAACAAACCTCTAGTATTGATAGGGCCTATTTCTTTGGCAAATGCATGGTCAAAATGGTTGTATAATGTGGATAATGTGTGGATGAATTATATACATGATAACATAACAGCATACAGCAAGCATAGAATCTGGCTTTACAAACTATCCTTTTATCATCAGATCATTTATCCTAGATACAGATCTCCAGGCAGATAGTCAGTCAGATAGCCAAAACATGCTATGCAAAGCAATTTGCTAAATTCTCAGAAATACTGAAGCATTCTAGCATGGACATTTTCAATGGAAACTCATTGCAGCATCCTAATGTCACTGCAAGCAAAATAGCAATTGCAAAACGTGTCAAAATGTACTAAAAGCAGGTGTATTCAAAAACGAAAATTGCATGGCAAATTGCATGGAAAACATGTGTACTGTGGACATAGGCCATCCTGTTGGATTCAATTTCAATGCTCTCTTGCACAGAAGAGACATTCACTTTCAAAGTGTACAGGTGACAAAGTGACAAGGTGTCACATAGTCAGTAGCCAAAGAATCAGTTAATTGGTCTCCTCATGGACCCAGTGTATTCCAGTCTATAGCACACTGCATGTCAGTCTGTGGCCAAATCAGCCAAACAGTATGTGTACCCTCACATCTGCGCAAAGTGTCAAAGCGTAGCGTAGCAGTTTCAGCAAAGGAGCGTCAGCAAAGGATAGGCATCAAAACGTGGTGCCCATCAAAACATAGGGTACTAGTGTTGCAAGCGGAACCCGTGTCCAGCAAATGGACAGTCTTCAGTGACTATCATGGAGCCCCACTGTATTGGCTCTCTCACACAAGATATTTCGTTGGAGCAAATCATGCTCTCTGCATTGCAAGCAGACATCTTTCTTTCAAACGTTGGTGCCGATCAAAACATATTCCAAAGCACTTTCCTCAACTCGCCCTCAATCCAAAAACGTTCCCTAGTCTATCCTTTGATACTGAGCGTATCAATCATGGTGTTTCAGCACCATGCAGATGGCAACTCTCAAATAGCAATGACACATACGCGTCCCCGAATTGGTCAAAGATTCAGATCAAAACAGTGATTATAGCACCGGGAACAATGCGTAACCAGAGCCTGTTTCCAGCTCATGTACATTTACTCCGTTCCCTAGCCCTCTCCCCCAGTGACCTTCTTCTATGGTCACAAGGTAAAGGCATTCAGTTGACATTCTTCTATCGCTGCAGATGCAAAGCAGCTCACAATAATGAATTCGGCACATGCTGAACCAATTTGGCAAAGATGCAGAGGTGTTGATTCCCAAGCATTCAGGAACTTCCCATGGCAAAGCAAGCAACCTGGAAGTTGGACAGCAAGACTATTCACGTACCTTCTCAGAACAGAACAGATATCGTGCTCATGCTCCAAGGCCTCAAACAGAGACATTCCGCAAAAACTCTTGCTGCTTCTCTGTGGCAAATGTGTCACTTGGCAAAGATGTCAAAGCTAGATCGGAGCAGCGGGAACAAATGTTCAATTCAGTGTCAGCCATCGTGGCACCCAAACAGACAGTATGGGACTTCAAAGTCTGGTCAGTCATCAGTTGGCATGCGATGCATGTAGGCAGTCTCGGTCTCGGTCTGGTCTTGGTATGCAAGTCTGCAATCTCTCCCATCAGGTGTAACTCAAGGAAAACAAGAAAAAGTGTGGTATCAGTCTTTTCAGTTTATATCAGCATGTATTCAAACAAAAGCAGAAATCTCATTGCTCATTGCAGTGCTGCATAAACTAGGTGTACACTTTCTGCTCTTCAAAAGACAAAAATACTAAAATCTGAGTGACCACAAGGGTCTGTCTATATGAAACATTGTGCCTTCATGTCCTCTGCGAAATGCATATTCTCTGGCATCCCTATCTTTCTGATAGCAAAACTGAACAAATTCCTTCACATAGTTCAAAAAGTGCAAGATTTCAAACCACTTTGTGTCGGACAATGTAACATAAACATTCTATACTGTCACTCCATCAATCTCTATAGTCATACACATCTCTCCTTCCAACATTAAGAAGTCACTATGACGACCTTTAAGTTGGCAATACAACTGGACTTCATTCAAAGAGACTATGTGTCCTGCATACGCATTTCTATTCAGTAATCAAACTTTGCCCTTCTGGCATACTTCACAACAGCCTGCTAAAATCGCGCATTGTCTTGGCAATTTTAATCTATCATAAACACCAGTTCTTTCAGTGTATTCTCTCGGCAGTCTAGCAAAAACAAAACTCAAAGAATTCTGCATTTCAAAACATGTCTGTGCTGCACCGTTTCCGCTCACTCCCAGTTCGTCTCCCAAACACATTAAAAGCTGTCAGCCAATACATTATTCTCCCTTTCACAATCTGGCCAAATGCTGTCATGACACTTCACGTCATAAATCTTCACTATCTCACTTCTCCCTATGAACTCAAATTGCAATGCAAAATGCTGTGAAAAAATATTTCTATGCAAGGGTGCACTCAAAAATACATCATCAGGATTGTACTCTCCACAATGGGATTCTACCAATAGACCCCCTCTGGACATAACCTGTTGAACCACTGCACCATCAATGCAACATGTCTGTGTCATAGCACTCATCACCCTCGAATTTTCTCCCCTAGGTAACTGTTTCTCCTCAAGGGTCACTCCTATCTCATTCACTTGCACTGCTGTCTCGTGCAATTCTCCTGCTTTTGTTGGGACTCTGTCCCCTCTTCCTGCTGGGACTCTGTCCCAATTCTTTAACATATTCCTGAGTTGATCTCCTATTGCTTTAAGGCCACTAAGGTATGGACTCATTACTGCAGTATTCTCTTCTAACCCTTTGGATTTCTCAACAAACAAATCCTCACAGCACGTGTGAGTTTCCAAACAAACTTCAGGCATCTCTAAACAAGCAGATCCAGCCTTCAAGCTTGGCAAATATTTGCACACATTTCAACCAAATAAATCCAAACAAAGGTCGGATTTTCAAAACAAATAAATCTGGATTTCAAACAAAGTAAAGTTCGGGCATGTTCAAGAACAAAACGATTCTCTAGCCTGGCAGATATTTGCGCAAATATTTTCAAAATGCCAGCCAAAAACAAAGAGCTAGACAACCAATGCAAATACAAATAATCTGTATTTCAAACAAAGGACAAAGGTCGGAACCAGTGTCTGTCAAAAGAGCTTGCTCATCCAATTCAAAGAATTCCAAGAACAAAAGCGCACCTGCACACGGTGTTCGTAACCCTTCGCCGTTGCCAATTCGACCAGTGGATCAGAAGTCAGCTGCTGCACCAACTCGGCAGCCAAAACATCATCTCCTCTTCTGTTCCAGTCTTTGATTAGCTCTCTGAAGGCCCCACGTTGGGCGCCAGTTTGTCAAACTGAAATATAACAGGGGGGATGCACTGTGTTACTGTGATGCTACAGCAAAATTGCTATGCTATGAGGTAAACACAACAAATCAAACCCCAGAAAAGTACACAAAATGAGATAACATAAGTCACAAAGAAAACACACACAAATGAGTTCAATTATCAATAAACACACTGTATTCATGCCTTGCAATGCATGATAAAAATCACAACTAAATACATTCTCATAGCAAACGAATTTTCAAGCCCATACATGGGTCACTACCTACTGCAATCTACCCAGCCCTTCTGGTTTCTGTGCTAGCAGCCTAATTACCCAGTCCTGCTGAGTCTAAATGCTAATATCAAATAGCAGCCTAGTAGAAAAACATGGCAGCTCCTAATCGTCAGCATTTCTCTCTCTCCCCACAGATTGGCACTCTCTAATGAGATAATCCCCCAGCCTGATGAATGGCGATCTCCCCGTCCATCAGCCTCAAAACCCCCTGCACGAGTCTTTCTAATATAAAAGTCCTCATTCATTTGAAATACTCCCCTCTGTGTGTGTAAACAATCTTCCTGCACCAGGCCTCTTTGCAAGATCAAGTGTGTGCTAACAGCCATCTCCCATCGCTCATCTCAGGCTGGACTCCCTCTCCGCTAGGCTGGTCTGCGTGCACCCTCCTCTCTTTGCGAATCCCACAGCCTGGTCTCTCTGTCCGTCTTGTGCGTCTCACTGCTCCCTGCAAGCCCCCACCGAACTGCTCATGCCATCTCGAACTCAAACTCTCGATTTCCTCACTGCAAAGCCTCACTCATGGTTATACTGTGCGATGGCGTAAATGCAAATCCGATCATTACTAAGGTTACGTGTCGAAATACATATTTCTACTTAGCTAGCATTTCTCTCAAAAGCAAAGCACCACTGTGTCTATCTGCGTATGTGGATGTCTAAGTTCACTGTGACATCTAAGGAACAGGACAGAACTGCGTTTCGTGTCCTCTGTTCAATGCATGGAGCCGTCTCATATTGTGAAATCATAACACTTCTTCTAAGGACCTTCCACCAAAAAGCACTCATTCGTTTCCCTCCCACCGCTGTCTGCTCAGACAAGCCAGATAAGGCAGGCTGTCTTCCTTTTACTCGGGCAGAGGGCAAGCTTATTGTTTACATTCCAGTCTCACAGTGTACCATAAACAAAGTCTCCGTGGACAGCAAAGCTCTCAGAATGGCTCAGAGACAAAGCCTCATGCTCTCTAGCGCCTAGCTGTTACGCTCACCTGACTCCCACGGAGGCGCTGGCCTGGTTCGCGCTGCTGTGACCTCTTGTAAGGTGATGCGCAGGGTTCGGAAGACGGACTGGACCGGGCCCCCAAATCTGGCTTGCCTGGCTCGCAGAAGTATCCTTCTGTAGGCGAAAATAGGGGATTAACTGTCTGCGGGGTAATGCAATCGGCCTCCCACTTTCCCCTCTCACCCTCCTCGAAACCCTTCTGTGATTTCTCGTAGCGTCTCACCTTAGGGTCTGGAAGGACGAGGTCTCCATCCTGCTTCTGATGCAGGGGCGCGTTGGTATCCAGTTACTTCACTGGATGTTCAGATTGGTGACGACCAAACTTGCTTGGCTTCCAGGTAAGTTTTTTTTGATAAGAGGTTCCCCTTGTGTCCATGCATTAATGTACTAATGCTAGTGTCTTTTTCCCCATAGGGGCCGGGGTACGGAATGCCGGGGAACAGGCACCGACTCGAGATGAGAGGTGAAATCCTTGTAGAAATCAGGTAAGTCTTTAATGAGCGTTTCTTTGGTAATGTCTTTTCATTCGCTCATTAACGCTGATGTCTCTTTTTCCCCTTAGGGGCCGTGGTCCGGAAATGCCAGGATGCGACGCGGACCCGAAATGAAGAGGGAATGAATCAACAGGTAAGTCTTAACATGGAGATTTAGCTTTCCTTATTCCCTTCTCTCTCTCACCTTTTGTTCTGGTCTTTTTCTCCCTAGGCGCTGGGGCGTGACTGCGAATCCGGATAATCGCTGCTGAATATGGAGGTGCCCTGTAAAGGTGAGTGGAATGCGGCGCTGCAGCGATCGACGCGATGAGCTTTTAAATTAAAGTCTTCCTTTTCAGGATTGTCGGCGAGATGTCTGCGGGATGTAGACTTTTGCAAGTAAGGACTTTTCCTTCTTCTGTTCTCTTCTTCTCTTCCTTTGCAGGTGATCCAGGATGCTGGCAGGCGTGGCAGAAGTCAGGATGCAGGAGGAGACACGGTGAGCGTCCAGCTGCTAGATGCAGAACAACGCGAAGCACGTGTGGCTGTTCGGGTGGGGTTTAAATAGCCTTGGAGGAAGTTCCAGGTATGTATCCTTCCTCCAATCAGGTATGTATCCTTCCCCGACCACGCCCGGATGGTAAATTAGTCCCACAGGTAAAGTAGTTCCTTTCAGGCCTCAAGGAGGCCGGGATCCTGCAGCATGGTCTGCATCAGGTAAGTGCACCCAAGCACTCCCATATTGAGCCTGGCGCCTATGGCGCCAGGACTGATGTCTTTTATGAGCCTGGCGCCATAGGCGCCAGGACACTGTCCAAAGGGCCCCTATATGGGGTTGCTGGGTTCTTCCTTGGAGACTGGATGTCCGCTTTCGGGGACGCAGGGCTTGAACCGGCTCCCCGGGAGCGGGCATCATGACACTAGCAAGCATTTCTTCAAACAGTAAGCACTACATAAAATGGACAATTACAGTCTAAATGCATATACATGCATGGTTCTAAGCAAACATGGAAACAGCATGGCCAAAGCAAACCTCTAGTATTGATAGGGCCTATTTCTCTGGCAAATGCATGGTCAAAATGGTTGCATAATGTGGACAATGAGTGGATGAATTATATACATGATAACATAACAGCAAGCATAGAATCTGGCTTTACAATAGTGCTCGGGGGGACAAGTAAGGGGAGGGGTCAGGAGACAGATGAGGTTGCTATCATACTAGGTCCAGGGACAATTTTGATAGAGTAAGTGCATAGAAAAAAGTAAGGGGAGGAGATAGGAAAAGGGAGAAAGGGAGAGCAGGAGAGAACAGAGAGTAAGCAGTCAAAAAAAGTGGCGAAGCAAGCGGGGAGAGTGAATACAATTGCAGAAGTCAGTAGTAACACATAATGTTGCAAGCCAGGATACAAGATGAAGATGGGAACAGCATGAATCAGGGCCACCATGAGTACATAAGTTCATAAAAGTCAAATCCAGCACTGGCCGCAAGATGGTGATGGTGAAACCAGAATGTTCTGCGGAAGTAGGCTGTAGGGGGTGAGGGGGAGCAGGGTAGACGAATCAACAGGCAACACCTGTGTGAGAGAAGGGGGGGCACAAGGGAACATCACGAGGGGCAGAGGGGGCGGGGAAGGCCTGTGGGGACAGAGGGAGTAAGCACATGTTGGTGCATGCTTACCTGCTGTCTGAGCAGGGGTTCTGGCCCTGGGTCCTCCTGGTCCGAACAGGAATTGCCCTTTTCTTTGTCTGCCCTTCACTTCAGACGCCTGGGCTAGAGACACCCTTGATCTAAGAGTTAAGAGCAGGAAGGAAGAGGCAGGGCTAAGAAGGTGGTCACGGCTTAGGCCAGGTAACCTAGATCCACTTGCACCTAGGGTTGTTGCTAGGTCTGGAAAAGAACTGGGGCTATGCTAATTTTGGGACTGTCGGGACTGGGGGCTAGCTGGCCTTTTTGGTTGTAATCCATGAGCCTCTATCCAGAGCTACAACCAAAATACCCAGGGGTATAGCCCCCTCAAATAACCCCCCAGCAACGCCTCTGCTTGCACCTGCTTCCCATCTGCAAAGGAAAAGAGGCTGGAGGGCTCCTTAATTAGGGAAAAAGTGCGGCAACCAGGAAGGCACCAGGTGGGCGGAGCTTGCTAAGTGGGGAAAACGATGCCTACCTGACAATCCCAATTGCCAGAGAACACCGGAAATTCCCAAGCTTCATATGGAACCAGTTACACGTGGCAGTTCAGATACCTCCCATTCGGGCTGGCGTAAGTGCAGTGGGCTTTCACAAAAATTATGAGAGCAGCAGCGACAACCATGAGAGAGGGAGGCATCCAGATCATCGTCTACCTAGACGACATCCTGATCCTAGCAGAGAACAAATACTCATTGAGCAGACCCAATAGGTTTCCTCTGTTCTCTAGGTTTTCTGATAAAGAGAAATCGGAGCTCACCCCCAAGCAATGGCTGGAGTACCTGGGGTTCATAGTAAACACCACAAAGATAACACTAGAGCTTCCAAGCCACAAAATAAAAACGATAAAAAAGGAACTCAGAGCGACTTTGACGAAAGACTAAGTATCGTTCCGAATGCTAGCGAGAATCATCGGCCTTCTAGTAGCATCGATACAGGCTATATTCCCGGGGCCCCTTCACTACAGATCACTGCAGAGGCTAAAGATCTTCAACCTACAAGGAGGGCTAGGATATCATGTACTAGTTCCTCTAGACCAGGAGGCAAAGTCGGAACTACAATGGTGGCTCCACAACATGGAAGCCTGGAATGGGCATGCCATATTTCGAGACACCCCGGAGCTGATCAAAGAATCAGATGCCAGCAGAGTGGGCTGGGGAGCAAGGTGCGGCCACCTAGAAACTGGAGGGAGATGGTCTCAGAAGGAGCTAAACCTCCACATCAATTGCCTAGAACTGCTTGCAGGCTCATTCGCAGTGAAAGCATTCACCAAGGACAAAGTGGAGTGTTGCATCCTACTCAGAATGGACAACATCTCTGCAATCCGATATATAAATCACTTGGGGGTGACACAGTCACGCATGCTGGGGAACTAACAAAAGACTTCTGGCACTATTGCCTCGAGCACAAGATCTCTGTGACAGCGGAGTACCTGCCGTGCACTCAGAACTGAGTAGTGGATTGGAATTCTCGCTACTGGCATGACTCCAGCGACTGGAAGTTGCACAAGGAAGTATTTGCTCAGATCTCAGCCCTCTGGGGCCCTCCGGACACCAACCTATTTGCTTCCAGATTGAACAAACAGTTACCCACATTTTTCACCTGGAGGTTAGACCCAGAAGCCCAAGGAGCTGATGCCTTTTTGCAAACGTGGTCGGGGGCGATGACCTAAAGTAACCCACCCCCCTTCGTAATACTTGCAAGAGTACTAAGATCAGGAGAGAAAAAGCAGAAGTGGTAGTGATAGCCCCAAACTGGATGTCGCAAGCATGATTCTGATGGAGCTTTCTACATATTTACCGGGAGTCCTTGCACCTAGAGAGGATCTCCTACAGGATCCGTCAGGGAACTACCATCTTCTGACGATGACCGGCCAACTACCTCTCATAGCGTGCAGAGTATCGGGAGCAGATGGAGCTTGCCAGGCATTTCAGGGTCAGCTGTAGAATTCATTAAACAATCCTGGGCACCCTCTGCGCTCAGAGGTTACGAGGCGGCTTGGAGGAAATGGAGCATATGGTGCGACCAACACAACCTTTTTTTTTAAAACAATTTTTATTTATTTTTAAACACAAACCACACACTTTAAATATCGTTAATAATCACAAAAACATCATGTAATGTAACAACTTCCCATCCCTCCCCCCAACTTCCCTTCGGACTAGGCCTACACAGCACCGATAACCTCATTTTGTTCCTCGCATGCATTTTGTACAACTATGGTAGCTTCCTGTTCAGCGACTTCTACCACCTCCTGTGTCTTACATTCAGAGGCTAACAAGGCGGCTATGAGCAATCTCCATGACTCAATCCCTGTCCTCACCTGTTTCCCTTCTTTCTCAGATGCTTCTTGCCATACAGTGGTCTCTGCAGTAGCCCATTTCAACGGGCCCCTCCACCACAACTGTGCCATCAGTCTTTTTTGAGCTTTCAACCACATCGCTATTCTACGTTTTGCCAGGACAGACTCCAAGTCTTTAAGTTTACTTACATGCGGAGCTAATTTAGGTCTGGGGAACCCTCCTAACAAACAAGCCTTGAGAGACCTTACAGTGTGAGTACTTTCCACTTTTTCTAACAATTGTGCCACCTCCTTCCAAAACTTGCCTATCTGCACGCACGCACAAAACATGTGCACCAAATCCGCATCCACCTCCCTGCATTTTGGGCACGTCTGAACTCCCGTTCGGCCAATATAGCTATCTTGCCCGGAGTCAGGTATGCCCTATGTGTTACGTACAACTAAATCTGCTGTAATCTCGTGTTTCTCGAAACCTTCTTATGGTAAAATTTAGCCCTGTGTCCCCCCCTCATCTGACAATGGTTCCCCAGGTCTGCTTCCCATTTCCTTCTAATCTGATCTATATCTCCTCCCACCTTAGACATTAACAACTCATACAAACGTAATACTTTGTGTACTCCCTTGGATACATCGTAAAATGATTCAGTCACTTCATCTGGCTGCAGGGGCATTACACAGTCTGGCCACCTCCGTTTCAGGCTTCTCAAAAGTCTAGCATGCGTAATGTATTGTCCGCTATGCAATCCGGTGTTTGCCCTCAACTCCTCGAATGCTCGGGGCATACCTTCTCTAAGTACATCTCCCACTGTAACTACTCCCATGGGTTCCCAACTCTTCCGAACATTCCTCCTGGTCTGTTCGTCCACCTCTCCCAGCGTGACTAGCAGTATCTGTGGGAATACAATACTGAACACCCTAGCAGTTGTCTTGCTTTGTACCACATATTACACCCCAGGCGCAACAGTAGGCTCTCACTAGTCTTATACAAATCCGGTAACCATATGACTTTCTTCAAGAAAAACGGGCGGCCTATCGTACCCAACAGTCTAGATTCTGATGTTTGTTCATCTGACAGCCACTTGGCCACCAATCCTAGCTGACTAGCCATGAAGTATATCTTGAAATTAGGCAGCCTTATACCTCCTTGTTCAAATGAATTCTGGAGCTTCCACAGCGCAACTCTATTTCTGGAGCTATGCCATATGAAGCTCCTGCATATGCTATGCAATCTATTAAAAAAACCTTTCGGGATTGCGAAAGGGACATTGGCAAAGTAATGTAGAAGTCTAGGCAATATTAAACAAATGGAAGACAGAAGGGCAACTTAATAATGCCACGAGATTCGTCCCCCCTAGTCAGGCCTACGAATGTTTCAAAACTTAAGGAATCTCGTAACATCCATGTCAGACCTCCTACGGACTTAGAAATTCACCAAAAAAGGAAAGTTATACATATTAATACATGACACCACCAGGTAAATATAAATCGACACAATATTTTATTAAATTGACATATTAAATAGTTAAATTCTTTCAAAAACAGAAGTTAAAATACAGTGAATATTACTGACAGATAAAAACCACATTAGGAATCACAAAAACTTTCGTGCACGTGTTAAAGTGCAAAATGAACTTGAAATAATCAGGAGACTTTTTAAGACGTTCTGATACAGACAACTAACTTCATTAACAAGTTGTAAGAACAGAGTGAAAAAACACCCAATTTCGAGAAAGGAAGTTTTGTTTTTATACTGAGCTAAAGGATGGTCCCTACTGGCAGGGTACCAACTCTCTATATCGAATGCCTAATTTGATGAATCCGTCTATGAAATAGCTGACGGTTCTAAACAGTTAAATATAACTTTTTAATATTTAAATGTTGGTGAATGTACAACATAAACAAAACCCTACATGTTTCATTCTCAAACCAAATCATGTAAATATGAGAAATTCATCAGGGTTAGAGCAGAAAAACAACAACAACAACAACCAAAGATTGGGGTTAGATTGCAAAAGCTCCAAAAACTCTTTTCGGGTCTTTTCAGATTGGGTTCTTTCGTGGTGAACCTCATTTGCCTAGGAGGAAAAACATGGAAAAAAGGGGGACAGCTGTAAGTGAAAGCTGTACACACTATGTTAAACTCGAAAACCAAAAGGAATAACAATTAACATCTTCTGGGAGGTTACCGTCAACACTAACACATGGACTGTGACGGGACGGGTGGGTAAAGGTATCTTCTTTGTAGATACAAGCAGAACTAGAGGTAACAATAAAACAACGCTTGAGAAATAGCTAATCGCGAGATACATATTGAAAAAAGTATTATTTTAGGGCAGAATAATGTTAGGCATTCTAGCACCAACCCTTCATATTAATGGATTTATAATCACGTCTTAAACAATCTGCATAATGACTTATAGTACCAAGTTAGTAATTGCTGTACTGAGGACATCTTGATATACGCCTGACCTAAATCCTGTTCGAAAGTTTTAAACTGTAATCTAGAAAGGCACCTATTTATCCCAAGCTTAAACGACCGCGTCTAAAAGAAAGGTCAAATGTCAGTATTTACCTTAGGTCCGAGGCAAATGTTCGTTCTTTTTCGCCAGAAAACCAAACTTGGGTTTTAAGGTTTAAGACTGTGGAATTCGACTCCCAAAGCTGATGTAAATAAGCTGGGAAAAACACTTGGTACCGCTAGGTTAATCCACAGCCTAATCGGCGTAGTGGACGTTCATTGTAGTCTTCGTGGGTAGACTCCTGAATGAAAAAACACACAGTCATACCCATTAAGCCCGTAGTAACCGTATAAATACGGCTCAAAAACTTATCTGAAATCATTCTTAAAACAGGTTATCTAAGAACAGAAAAGGAAAGGGAAACCCTCAGGTCGTGCTATACTTGCAGCCGACTTCAACTCTCTAGTTAAAAAAGCACTATAGGTACTTACTTCTGTGTCCGTTAGGGAAGCTCTCAGGCGCTTGTTCCAGGGTCGCGTACAATGACGCTAGGCAGTCTTGCCGACGGATATGACGGCTTAAAAAAGGCCGGACTATAATAGTGAAAGTATTAACAGGGAACACCTGTGTACGACGTGGCAGGCTGCCTATTAAGAGAGAAGGGACCCATATGTGCGCGGCGCAAGGCTAAATTGGTGCACTAGTAACATCCTTCATGTTGACAAGGTCTGAATTGAGCTGAAAAGCTGGAAGTGATTGGAAGTGATTGGTTCTGACAATGGTTCCCCAGGTCTGCTTCTCATTTCCTTCTAATCTGATCTATATCTCCTCCCACCTTAGACATTAACAACTCATACAAACGTGATACTTTGTGTACTCCCTTGGATACATCGTAAAATGATTCAGTCACTTCATCTGGCTGCAGGGGCATTACACAGTCTGGCCACCTCCGTTTCAGGCTTCTCAAAAGTCTAGCATGCGTAATGTATTGTCCGCTATGCAATCCGGTGTTTGCCCTCAACTCCTCGAATGCTCGGGGCATACCTTCTCTAAGTACATCTCCCACTGTAACTACTCCCATGGGTCCCAACTCTTCCGAACATTCCTCCTGGTCTGTTCGTCCACCTCTCCCAGCGTGACTAGCAGTATCTGTGGGAATACAATACTGAACACCCTAGCAGTTGTCTTGCTTTGTACCACATATTACACCCCAGGCGCAACAGTAGGCTCTCACTAGTCTTATACAAATCCGGTAACCATATGACTTTCTTCAAGAAAAACGGGCGGCCTATCGTACCCAACAGTCTAGATTCTGATGTTTGTTCATCTGACAGCCACTTGGCCACCAATCCTAGCTGACTAGCCATGAAGTATATCTTGAAATTAGGCAGCCTTATACCTCCTTGTTCAAATGAATTCTGGAGCTTCCACAGCGCAACTCTATTTCTGGAGCTATGCCATATGAAGCTCCTGCATATGCTATGCAATCTATTAAAAAAACCTTTCGGGATTGCGAAAGGGACATTGGCAAAGTAATGTAGAAGTCTAGGCAATACCACCATCTTCAACAATGCTGCACGCCCCATCATGGATAGTGGCAGCCTCGCCCAGAAGGACATGCTCTTCTCAATTTTGTCCACCGCTTTAACCGTGTTGTACTCGTGTTCTGCCTTGGGATCATGGTATATGTCCACTCCCAAGTACCTAAATGTTACTAAGTCCCACTTAATCGGCAGCACCGGCAATCTCTGTATGGGTCTCCTCCTGTACCCCCCTAGGGGGTATAAACTCGACTTCTGGGGTTTCACTGTTATTCCTGACACTAGGGCATATTGTACCATAACGTCCAGCACATACTGTAAGTTCTCCTCTGGGTATTGAAGGTACAGGGGCATGTCGTCAGCATACAACGAAATCGGATGCTTCCCACCTGGTGTATTTATACCCACCTCACCAAACTCTGTCCTCAATTAGACCGCTAGCGGTTCTAATGCCAATGTACAGAGCATCGGGGACCACAGGAACCCATGTCTCATGCCTTTACTTAATTGCCATTGGTCTGAGAAGGTGGAGCCCGTCTTGACTCTCGATACTGGTACATTATATTATATAATAACTTCACCCACTTTATATATGTGGGCCCCATGCCAAAATTTTCCAGAACTGCTAGCAGCCAGGGTCATTTAACAGAGTCGAAGGCCTTCACCGCATCGAGCGATACCACCACTGCTTCTTGTGTCTCCTTATTTGTGTGGTCTACTATATGATGTAACCGTCTCAAATTGTTGGTGATGTTCCTATGTGGGACATATCCTGTCTGATCCGAGTGGATGGGTTTATCTATCACAGGCCTCAGTCGCAGAGCCATAACCGCTGTGAGGATCTTTCCATCCTGGTTTAGCAAAGACAGATGTCTGTATGACCCACATTCTGTGTCTGATTATTTAGGCTTGAGGAGGGGGGTGATTATTGGCTCCCGTAACGACCCAGGTAACATGTCGTGCTCTAATGATTCATTTAGCATTGCCAACAGCGGAGGAAGGATATCTGCCCTGTCGACCTGCACAACCTTCATCCCGTTTCTACCCCTTTAGTGGAAGTACTCAATTCTCTAGCTACCTTAGGCAAAGAAGGGAAAGCTTTCTGTATCAAAGGAGTTTACAGATCATCCATCTCAGCAGGGCACAACCCTTTAGAAGGAGCACCTATAGGGGAACACCGAGCAGTAGAGAGGCTGATGCAGGGGGGGGGGTTAAAGCTAGTACGCCTCTGCTCCCGTAGTATGCACAGTTATGGGATGTTTCAACAGTCCTACGTCTACTCCTAGACTGGCCTTGCAATATAGTTTATAGTTTTTCTGACCCTTGCACACCATAGCCTAGACACAAATCAACAAGAGCCTTACTGAGGTTTCTTCTGGTTCATTGTTGAAGAAAATCACATATTTCCCTTTTAAGTCAATAACAGCAATGCTCACAGGTACAACATATTAAGTATCTTCTTCTTTAACTAGGGACTCCTCTTCTCAAATTCACTGCTATCGGTTGAACAAGATGCAAACGCATGATTATATTTGCATGATTATATTATATAAATAATATCGTGAGGCTTTGAATTGGATTTGCTTGCAAAGTATTGTGGGTATGCAAATATAGTGTTTTTACTGCTACAATCCCTCGCTTTTTACAGAGCCCTGTTAACTAATATTGGAGGCTAGTGCAGTTTAAGAAAATGTCATAAATCTGCATGTGCACAATTACTGTGAAGTGCATACAAGATTGTTTGCAACATACCACATATTTTAGTTGATGGGTAGGATTATGCAAGTGCTCAGTGAAACCATGCTTGTATAGCAGCGAGTTAAAAGCATTCTAGTTACCTGACTATTGTTGCTCTCATTTTATATACGAATAATGACAAGCAGAGTCCATACCAATTATCCCTTCAAGCTAAGTAAATGATATTGCAATGTTACTCTCCATTTATAGGGTAATGTTAGCAATGCTAAAGTAGAAGAAGCTGAGCATGACACTTGCCTACTGTGGAGATTCACAAGGTGTTGTCACTTCTCCCCACGGAGGTGTTCTTTTCCATGAGGCTAAGGAGGTGCAGCCGCTACCTAATAGTCCCCCTAGAGGTGGTTTAATACGAGAGGACGTCATGAGGAGGGACTCCCCCTCTGGGGATAAGGACGATCACCATGCCTTTGAATGTTGTTACTTCCCGACATTCCTGGGCCCTTCCTGATGTCCAGAGCCACTAAATTGAAAGCAAACCTACGTATTGTTGTAACATAGGGCCCAAAGCCAAAGGTACTAGGACGAGGAACATAGGAGACAAAGATCATTGACTGTGATAACACTGGTAAGAGATGGCCACAAGGAGGCATGAGGATTAGGTCAGTAACAATGAAGAAAGACTTGTGAAAACCTAATGGGAGGAAATGGAATCAATGTTTTTTTTTTAATTGTGTAAATTTTAGTTTACATGCAAACTTTTATCACACTTTTTACTCCAATTCATGACCACCTCGATGTCCTTAGACCAGCTTGAGTGTTGTCCATCTTTTCTCCCTCTTTTCTCCCGTGTCTTTTTACGTGTTTTCTCCTTCTGACTCTTTGTCTTTCAATATTTTTTTCAAAAAGTTTATTCCCGCACAGGAGAATCTATGATTGTTTCCTTGGATGAAGTAATCCCATCTTTCCACGTCGCTTCTATTTGTCATTGATGACATGTGATTTGTCAACATTTGGTTTCTCACTTTTGCAACTGCCCTGCAGTTCACAAGGAGATGGAATGGTGTCTCCTGCTGGTCATTTTCCAGGCAAAATCTACAATGTCCTTTGTTCGTTCCTCTGCCGCCTGTTCTGTTTTTGTATTCGTTGGTCGGGTAGACTCCTAACCGAATTTTCATCAGTATACCTCTATGGATGTTTGAGGGGAATCTTGAACATAGTCAGTGAGCATGTTTCTTTTCCGATGCTCCCTGGCCATGTTCTTTATGTTTTTTAACTTCATTTTGGAATCTCTAGTTGAGATCCAGTCTTGTCTGAAAAATTTTTCTTTCACTTTATTAGGGTTTGTCACCAGTTCTTCTTCTGAAGATTCCAAGTCTAGAGAATCCGACTCCATTCCCTTTTCCAGTGGTTAAGGTAGGTTGAACGGTTGCCCTGATCTTTTGTTGCCAGTATTTTGTAGCCCTCTGCCGGGCTCTCTTCACGGATTTTTCTCAACAGGCCTAGTGATTTCCATTTCATGGTGGCTTCTAAGGACTCTAGCCCAAGCTCAGATCTTATAGCTACTATTGGTGTGTTTCTTGGTAGCTTCAATAGTGGTTTCCAAAAACAACTTTCCAATTTGGGCCAGATTTTGTGGGAATCAATGTATAAAAAAGAACAAAGGACTATCAGATGTGTCATGCCCGGCTGAGCAGCCAAACACAACCGTAATGAGAAGCACAGTGGTGGCAGGCACAGCAGTATCCAGACCTGTTGGGGAAAGCAGCCAGTGTCTGAATTATCAACGCAGGAGATTCAAACGCCGGCCTACAACTGGGGAAAGCGGAGATTGCCAAGAGGTAGCCAAAGAAGTACTCCACCCACTGAGTGGAGGCGGACCGAATCCCAAAGCAAGGAAGATGCTATGAAGCAACGAGTACAGTGAAGAGGAGCCCAGAGACCTGGAGAAGTGAACCGCGGCCCAGGAAGTCTCGGCAACGTACCAGAGCCCCATAAGAGGTATGGGGATGTACACGAGATCTAGAGGGGGGCCAGGGGTTGACACAGAGGCTTAGGTGGATTCTCCCTAGTCCAGTATTAGCAGGGACGTTAATGGGCATAAGGAGAGGAGAAGGGTCTGGGTCCCCAACAGTGAGAAAGCTAGCATCAGAGGAAATCTTCCTTGGCACAGTGGTAATGAGGAAACCACTGGCCACCAGAGAAGGGTCCGGGACCTCAACAGTGAGAAAAAACATCAGAGGAAATCTTCCTCTGCGCAGTGGTAACGGGAAAACCATTGGCCACCAGGGAAGGGTTTGGAACTCCAACACTGAGAAAGAACTGTGTCAAGCAATGCCAGGAGAAGGGAGTCATTCACCTGATACGAAACGAAGAGCTGTGATAAAGACGCCAGGCGAAGGGAGTAATTCGCCCTGACCTTGTGGTGAACTGTATCCAATAATACCAGGAGAAAGGGGGTATCCTCTTGGTCCTGAGCTGCGAGTTGTACTGGAGATACCAGAGGAAGTGAATCATCCCCCCTGCTTTTATTGGAAACTGTAAATCTGCATATGGGGATGGAAGCCATTCTCCTGGATGTAAAATTGCAGAAAGACTGGGTGAAACCCACAAGCCAGGGGAACTGAATCATTCTACCTGGCATTTATGTTGTAAGAGAACAATCTTTGGACACTTTTCAAGAAGCAGGAGGAGGGAGCCATTCTCCGGAAGAAGGAACTTTCGGTTAGTTTATCCGTTAGTTATAGTGTGAAGGTTAGAGTAGGATTTGATGCAGGACGGTGGGACTTTGATTTGGCAAATATTTTGACAATTTCTTTAGTTTTAGTTTGAGGCAGGGAAGCCCCTCTTAGAGATAGGGTCACATCGTTCTTTTCAATTTGATAAATACAAGTTTATAACCAAAACCATGCCAGCTTTATGTCAGCTTCTTCGACACACTTACACTACTCAAAATCCTTAGAGGGCAAGTTAATATTTGAGTTTTATTATGCGTTAACTTGCAAGGGGGGTGCTTCAAAGTGCTTGTGTGACATATGTACAAAGAATAGGAAGTATGGGATGATGTTAAACATCCTAGTAGCCTGCATGCTTACAGTGGGTATCCGATATTTGAGCTGACACTTGGGTTACATAGTAATGCTTTAATTCTAGTGCTTGAAAATCATTCATATTATTATAACAAACATAAAACAAGACTTGTATCTAAGTCTGGTAACATTTTGCAGAGCTAAGGTAGGCAGAGTCAAGGTTGTCTGCTAATATCTGAATGTGGCCTGGGGCAGAGTTTGAGTCATACAGTATAAGTTTGGTAGAGTAGTATATGAGTCATGGGTGGGGAGGGAAGGCCATTTGGTTAATGTGTGCAGGCATAACTTAGTTCTATGTTCTGTTCATGGAGCCACTTTTTCATATTCGTTTTTAGCCTCTTGTGGGTGTATTCTATTTTTAGGTTTTTAAGCACAAGCTTGCATATTAGGGCAATATAAATAGGCTAGACCAGAATATCAAGAATAGTATAATTTAGCTTTGTTTTGAAAGTAAGCTAATATTAGGTACTTGTTGTGGCTTGTGCCTTATTAAATTTTTTAGAATAGGTGGGAATTTTCTGTGTGCGTTGCTAAAAGTCTTCTGAGCGTCACCCAGAAGGAAGCTGGGCAGGCGCACATGCGCACAACTTAGAGGGAACATTGGTCCCCACCCTCTCCTGCGAGTGAAAAGGCAGGGGACACAGATGATGAGCAAGGGCTTTACCCACTACGTGAGCTAAAGGTAGCAGAAGGGTATTCAAATCCAGTATTTCAACCTCCACCATATACTAAGGAGGAGAGGCAGAAAGGGGTCGGAGAGACGGACAGTGGAAAGGGAGCGCGCGGCGAGACACAGGCAAACACTAAGGAGGGGCTAGGGGGCATAGCATCGAACGAATGGGTAGGGGGACAGATCCCTCTGAAATTGGAAGGAAAGACAATGGGGGAAGCAGCGCGGTCGACAAGAGATGGAGTGCCTTAAGGGGTGTAGCGAAGCAAACGACTGGGCAGAGATAATGGAAGAAGTGGATAGAAAGGAGAAGAAAGCTGAGGAAAGACAGAAAGGAGCATGTAGCGACAATCAAAGAGAAGAGGAACTAGAGCGTGAGCAGCGACAGAAGAGGAGGAGGGAGCTCACAGAGATAGAGAGACGAAGGGAAGAAGATGAGAAGGACAAGCAGGTTTTGGTAAAAAGGGAGCAGAGAAGGTGGGAAATAGAGCTACTCGCAAAAGAGCACACACGCAAGGAAGAGGAGGAGCGTGCAATCAGAGACATAAAGACATGGTGAACAATGAGCACGGGAGATGACAGAATGGGAGGGGGTAGACGAACAGTGCCAGACAGCATGACTACACAGGATAGGACTAACCCGGTATCAGACAGGACAGGCATGGGGTCCTGTGGGAGAGGAGGCAGGCAAGACTTGATTGCCATTGACTTTATAGTAAAGCCCAACATAGACACAACCTCTAGGAGACTGAGCTTCGTGGTTGACTGTTGCAGTAATATGGACACTGACTCCATAGGTCAACAGGAAAAAGTGCACACAGAAGTGTGAACTGGGACATGGGAAAAAGCACAGGGGCATCTAAGGGAGACAAGGACAACTGAACACCGCGATTGAGGGACACCTTATGCAACCTAGAGGACCTGGTTCCATATGTACCAATCCTTCCATGCTGGGCTTTATTTCCCAAATCTTCCTGGGGCACACAAAGAGAAACGTCAGGTGCTTCAGCGTTGGCGCTTCAGTGCCAAGCAAGTCTTCACCGGATATTTAAGGAGAACTACTTGCTGTATGTGCCAGTAGAATATTAGAGTTGAGAGTACTTGTGAGTAGATCAGATTTCAAAGCTGCCTAGATTTGAAATTGTGCGAGTGGACAGGATCTGATACTAACTGTTCCATATTGAAACCTGTGTTTGCCTGCATTATTTAAAGCAAAACCTGTGTTTGCTCGCATTATACTGGTGAAATCTATGTTTGAACACTTTTTGTTAACAACCTGCAGAGAGAAAAGCACTCTTGTTAAATGTACTTGATACCGGAGCCAATCGCTCCGTGCTGGACTTCATTTCCCAGGTCTCCCTGGGGAACACGTAGAGAAACAGGTGCTTCAGCGCCGGCACTTCTGTGCCAAGCCGGTTTTCGCCGGTCATTGACGTGCGTGGCTTGTAGGCGTGAAGGTTCTGTTCAGTAAGTACAGAGACATTTTCTCTTCTTGCTATTATTGTAATACTCTCCTTCAGTTAAGACGTTCCGTAGCAACATGGGTCACCCGGCTAGAGAACCACTATCGGTTTCCGCTTTACGAGTTAATCGGTTAGCTCTTATAAACAAACTGAAACTAACAAAAATCGACTGTCTCTCAAAGTCTGCTCCCCCACCCACCCCAAATCCCACAACTGAAGTAATAATCCAAATGCCTTTGACCCAACAAAACTTGGGAACAAAACGCATCATTCATCCTACAAAGTGCTCCTGACACTGTGTTGGGGATACTTGAAGTAGCATGTTTATTCGCCACTCCCTGCGCTAAGGACACCATACTAGCTCCAGACACTATGACACATTCTTCCCTCCGCTCTGATACCCTGAGCCGAAAGAGCCCTGCGCCGACCAGAACTAACAGCTACACAAACCTTGCAAAGGATTCTAAAATCTCTTTACCTCTTGAAAAGAAGAACAATATAAAAGTCACGTTGTTGAAGACACAATCACTAAATAAACACGGCCAAAATCTGCATGACCTAATCCTGGGTAGTAACCTGGATATTCTATGTATAACGGAAACATGGATCTGAGATACAAGCGGCCCATCAATTGACCTGGCCGTACCCCCAGGTTTTTCATTCTTTAGTGCTAACTGCACTGAGGGCTACGGTGGAGGTGTGGCTATTATTGCCAAAACTGAACTAGGTATATTTTCAGCCCCAACCACATGTTCAGGCTGTGAAATCCTCCATGCAAAAATAACTCTGACTTGTCACAATAGCATCAATATTGTGCTAATTTACAGACCTTCTAATCCAATGCCAGAATGTAATGAGGACATCCTTAAACTATTCAACAATTTCACCAGCCCTAATTCTGCTACCCTTTTCATAGGGGTCCTGAATCGCTGGAGAGGAAACAACCTTGACAAAGAAGCAATAGAACTAGAATCTGCCCCCTATCTATTGAGCATGAATTTATAAGTACCTCCTTATGACCAAGCGAACAATATGGTGTCCTCTTTCTCCAACACCTTTACTGATATGCTAGCTCTCACAGCCCCCGTCAAAACTAAATTAGTTAGGGACTATCCGGGCCACCAAAACTGGTTTACCCCAGAACTAGGAGAAATGAAGAAAAAAGAACAGGCCCTGGAATTAAAAAGGATAAAACATCCCTCAGATGCCTCCAGGACAGCATGGAAAGAGTTGGACAAAATGTACATACTTCTAATCATAGATACCAAAAAGAATTTTTTTAGCACCCAAATTCAGCAGTCCTCAAACTCCACAGGAAAGCTTTTTGAAATATTGAGGCTTCTGGAAAAACCTAAATTATCTCAGACCCCTTTCCTACCCTCGAACCTCAATCGTACTTTAACTCAATCGGCCTTTGACGTCAAAATTACCGTTGCTAGGAATAAAATAACAGTGGCTCAGCATCATGCCATCCCTCACAAGAAACTGACAAGTACAGAAAATGGGAGAGTTAAGCACCCTGAATTTACATTCTCACACATTTCTCTCCAAGAATTGCTTAAAATGCTATCTTCTATGCACGCAACATCTTTCCCCCACAATGTCCTGCCCCCAAAACTAATTTTGGAGCACAAAGATCTATTTTCCGCATTTCTTACCCAATTTGTAAATGCTTCCTTTAGAGACATCCAAAGCCCTAATGCAATTAAGAAAGTTAGAGTTACGACTATCCCAAAAAAAAACTAACATCGATCTCAGGGACCTGAGTAACCTGAGAACAAGCTTCCTTACAGCTGCAAACTTTCTGCGAATCGAATAACATCCTTCACGATCGACAGTCGGGCTTCTGTCCATCTTTTAGTATGAAGACAGCTCTTGTGGATCTCCAATCTCACTAGCTAAAAATCAAGGACAAAGGGGAAGCCGGGATGCTGATCCTGTTGGATCTATCCACGGCTTTCGACCTTGCAGACCACAAGTGTCTCCTATTGTTTTTCTAAGATCACCACCGTTGCCCCAAGGAACCAGTGGATTGGGTTCAGTCCTTCCTCTCAAATCGAGTGTCTAAAATTCAATGGGGACAAGCATTCTCCCCTTCCGCATTAATTAATTTGTGGGGTGCCTCAGGGTGCTTCCATCTTGCCCCTTTTATTCAATCTCTATATTAGGTCACTCTGTACGCTCTTGGAGGACCTGGGTGTATTTTTATACAAATGATGCAGATGACACCCAATTGGTCCTCGAGCTCAGTGGTGACCATGCAAAGGACTCTCTATCCCTGTCTAACCTCTATTGCCTTATTGAAGGATGGATGTCTGAAAAATGGCTGTGCCTGAATGGCAGCAAGATGGAACTTCTTATATTTGGCTCTCATCAGGTTTGTGCCAAACCTAGCCCACAATACAGCAATTTCTACATACAAGACAACAACATTGAAATCCAAAAGAAAGTAAAAACATTAGGATTCCAAAATGAGGCATCCCTCAACTCAGATGCTCAAGTAAAATACCTTAATCAAACCTGCAACTACAACCTACGGCTACTTAGGTCCATCCACCCCTATATCACCGAAAAGAACTGTGTCACCATCTCCCGGGCTACCATTCTGAGCAGACTGGACTACTGTAACGCTTTGCTATGTGGGGCTTCCAAAACAAATCTTAAGACATGTCAGACTATTCAAAATGCCACTGTTTGCATTATCAAAAACGTTCCCAGCAGATTCCACATCGCCAATCACAGGAGAAAACTTAATTGGTTGCCTGTTCAGGAACGTATCCTCTTTAAAATTGACAGCCTGGACCATCGCTGCCTTTACAGCACACTCCCAGACTACCTCAAAACCCTGGTACCTTTAAATCATCTGATCAGAAGTCTTCAATCCTCTACCCTAGGCCTAATTCATGGTCCTAAAGCAACACAGTCCCCCCTACTGGAAAAGGGAGAGGGCGACCTCAATATATACCCTGGAAGCATATAGACAAAGAAAACTCGAGGTGTAGGCTTCCCCTTGTTAACCGTGGGTGCTGGGAAATGGATATATGAAATGGAAAGAATGACAGCGGGACAGAAATTAGCAGTGGAGGATCTAAAGGGGCTACTAGTTGCAATCCGCCGGGAAGCCGCTTGTGATGTATGGAGAATGGTGGGGCACCCAGGGGTAACCACCCAGGACACGGCACACAATGGGTCGCCATATGCAAACTGCTGAGCAGCCATATGGCAAGCTCTAAGGACACGTCAGACATTTTTGAGATTATGGCACGCGAAATGGGGGAAGACGAAGACCCCTTACACTATATTCAAATGATTCATGTGCTTTAGCACCTTGAAACACGAGAACCGTGGGGCAAAACAGTAGCAGTATTCAACCATATATTGTGTCAAGGGTTGCCAGAACCAGTACAGAAGCAGCTCAGGAAATTGGGAGGCATGGAGGCAAAACCTTGGCTGGAAATATAGCTCATGATAGTACACCATTTTAGGTTACTGTTAGGAAAGATTTCGTAATTGTAGGTAATTTTCCTTCCATGTGGCAACCCCTAAACTTTTTGCTGTTGTTCTTCACCTTGTTCTTGACTTTGCCAGAGAAGTGCAGCCTTCTGCCGCACTCCTCTGGGCTTTCGCTCCTTTCTTACGGGAAAACTGACATGCCCTTAAGACAGTCAGTACCGGGGAACGCTGTTTCCCGTAGTTTCTTTTATCATGTTGCGGCTTTCGTGCAACATGACACAAGAGGGCACTGTAAGCTCAGTTACAGCTCTCTTGGGTCTCTAGCCTTCTACAGGCCCTAGATACTCGTTTAGGATTGTATCTGATCGGTGCAAGTGATTCAGGGACAGGAATGGTGGCAGCGATCGTTTCTTGTGTTTTGAGCTCCTTTTGGCGTTCTAAGCGTGTTTTCCGCGCTTAACCCAAAATGGTGGCCTGGCTCCCAAAATGGCCAGACCACGAGGCGCCTTTGTCCTGTCCGCTGACCGTCTTGCTCCCTTCACCTTCCCCAGGTCGAGCCGACCCGGGGCCTTCCTTATTTGGGCATGTACTTTCCCGCGAAACACGGATGCTTTTCGCGGGCTTCTACATGTCTTGTGTGTGCCTCCAGGATGTGGGCTGGGATGTCTGGTCCCAATACACATCCTGGGTGCCAGAGAGTCTAGGGTGGTGTGAATGCCTGGGACCACCGTGGTCCGTGATTGGTCCACGAATGGTGTGAGTGTTGATGAGCGGATCTCCCATTGGGTCCCCTCCGTTTTGGCGCGAAGGGAACCGTGGATAAGAGGGGGCTGGAAACACCACTACCATGTCGATCTCCTGAGTTCTCATGAACGAAGGAATACAGGAGCCAAGTATCCTGCAACCAAGAGGCTGGACCGAGGAATCGCTGGTGACCCGCTGAAGGACTTCTCCTCTGCACTGCTGTCGTCTTGTGAAACCCTTTTCACCTTTGATCGAACCAGAAGGCCTGCACTGGTACTTCGCCCCTTTGGAATAGCGGGAACAGCTATTCTCGGCATCTTCACCATCTCCTGCCAGTAATCCTTCGGAAGCGTCTCTGGGCGATCCAGCTGACTGACCAGCTTACACGGGAGTCTTGCTCTGTAACCGCCACCAGGTTGTGTAGTATTTCAAGTCCTTGTCACTCTCACACGCTTCGTACACTTGGCGTTCCCAAGTCTGAAGTGAGTAGTGTACATTTGGCTCAGATACACACGGCCGCTCCGTTGCCCTGCTTTGGTAACAAACTGTGCGGGTTTCTTCGATTGGGACCTCTTTTTACTCAACACGACGACGAGGCGTTCCCTGCTCTTCTGAACCTGCCAGCTGCTGAAACTGACGCGGAGAAGCCTGGGTCTGCTTGCATCGGGGACCGGTGAGTAGCATAGCTAGGATCTGGTCGCCCTCCTGCAGGAGCCCATTGCTTTTCCCCGCTGTGTAAAACAGCACCCTTTTCCGTACTCGCGCTCTGCTTCTGCCCACTGTGGAGGCTGCGCTTGAGTCGCGGAACTTGTTCTTCTTCTTTTGTGCACTAAACTGAACTGCCTGATTTCCCTCGAAGAGCTTCTCCTTTTGCCTGTTGGCACCAGCGCGTGCAGGTACTTTTGAGCACAAGGCTCCACTCTTCGCAGGGCTCGGACTGCCATCTAGTTAGGTGCCTCTGAAGGTGAACTGGGTCTAAGCATTATTTCGCACTGCCTGTCTTCCTTCCCTTTTAGGTGGACTGCCCATTTCGTGCATCTAATGCTTGAGACTGTCGTATTTGTATATATATTGTGTTGATATGGTATGTGTTGGTTTAATATTGTGATATTGTGATTTTCTCGCTACGGTCATTGTTTTAAAGGCCTTGAAATAAATGTGTATATATTTTTAATATAACAACTGTTTGGAGTAGTTTGTAAGTGATCTTGCTTTGTGTGCTCATTGCGGGCTTTCAGTCACCCTCACCCCTCTTGAGACCTAGTCTTGACCGCCGCGATCGCTACCTTGATTGGTCTGGCTCGTCCAGAGGTTACCCTGTTCCAAGTAATTAGGTTGGCCTTCTGAACTTCTGCGCCACCAGGACAGAGTTCAGAAATCCGTCTTAACAGTTACGGCATGAAAATGCGAGGAAAAGGCATGAGGAGAAGAAGCATGAGGAAGTGAAGTTGGTGCAGAGAAAGTTTTCTAAATACGCCATGGAAGGGGCAGTACTGACAAGCACAGGAGGACAGGGGACACTGTAGCCACAGTAAGCACTGCCATGAGGGGAGGATTCATGGGGAGGGGGAATGTACAGCATGGGTTCCGAGGAAGAGGGGGGCCACCTAGAGGGCGCCGGTATGGGCCTCAAATATATGACAACCAAGGGGGATTTCCAGCAGATGCAGCAGGGGTCAGGGGGATTTTCTGGGGGTTTCCAAGGGCAAGGGAGGGAGCCACCACAGTGCTGGGTGTGCAGACAGATAGGGCGCATTTTGAGAGTATGCAGAAGCAGTGGGATGCCACAGAATGGGGGGATGCAATACCAGCCAGCATACCAAGGGGAACAGGACGAGTATTACTCACAGGACCAAACACAACAACAGGGACAGGCACCGAGCGCATACTCATAGCCACACCAGCCCTTGACACAGGCACCACAGATGCAAGCACCTATACCACTGAACCTTCTCACAACCCACCACCTTCTCTTAACACTGCTCGCTAATCTATGCATGTGATCTAAGCAGATTCCACAAGCCTCAGAAGGGATACATTACTCACCGTAATTGTATTTCTGATGCTTGTATCTGCTTAGATTCACATGCTATCCATAGGCCAACATCTAGTGGAAGCGGCAGAGTATTCCAGTTGTTGTTTTTGAAATTCGAAAAGGGACGTCGAGAGGGCATTCCAGTAATACTATCCAGAGTGTGACGTCCGCTGTACCCATGGTCCTTCAAGCGTCAAGGTCCCTCAGATTGTTTGTTTCTGACTTGAGGTAACATGAAGTGTAGCATGAGTACAGGTGTATCCAAGCAGATATGTATCCCACAAGCTCATAGAAACATCCATGCACCTTCTCTCCAAGGGGAGGAAGGGTGGGCACATGGAATCTGCTTAGATCAAATGCTATGCATAGATTAGCAAGCAGTGTTAGGAGAAGGTGGTGGGTTGTGAGAAGGTTCAGCGGCAAATAGATGTTTTAGAACCGCTTGTCCCACCTGTGTATCTGCTTTGGAATGGGTGTCAATGCAGTAGTGCTGAGTGAAAGTGTGTATTGGGCTCCATGTAGCTGCTTTGGAAATGCTGTCTAAGAGGACATTTGCAATAAAGGCCAGAGTGGTTCCTGTGCTCCTTGTGGAGTGAGCTCTAGGTGTGAAAGGCAGTTTCTTGTTTGATAAAGAATAGCACAGTTATATGCATCTGACTATCCATCCGGCGATGGCATTCGTGGAAATGCGGTCTCCTTCTCTGCCTGGTGCTATGGAGACAAACAGTTGGTCTGTTTTTCTTAGCAGTCGGGTCTTGTTTACATGGTAAAGAACCGCCCTAAAGAACCGCCCTCCTTACATCTAGTGTGTGGAGTTTTAACTCAGCTGAGCTCATTGGGTTCTGAAAGAAAGCCAGTAGCTCAATGGACTGGTTCTCATGAAATTTAGAGATGAACTTAGGAGAGAACCTAGGATGTATACAGAAAATCAGTTTGTCCTTGTCTATGACAAAGAAAGTGCCCTGCACTGACAATGCTTGCAATTCACTAACCCTTCTTATGGAAGTAATAGTCACTAAGAAGGCAGTCTTGTAAATCAAGTGTTTTAGATATGACTTGTGAATCGTCTCGAATGGTGGCTCCATGAGCTGTGCGAGTACAACATTGAGATCCCATCCTGGCGGTGGGTTTCAAATTGGAGGGTTGAGTCTTTTTACTCCCTCCATGAATGCTTTGATGACCGGCACTTTCCACCACAATACTCTATTGTGCGAGGCGGTGTAGGCCGATAACACTGCCAGTGTACCTTTGTAAAGTTGAATACTAACCCTGAGTCTAACAAGTGGAGCATATAATTGAGAATGTGGGACGGAGTACATTCTATAGGATTTATTTGTTTATTCTGGCACCAAATTACAAATCTCCTCCACTTGTTGAAATAACAGTGTCTAGTGTTTGGTTTTCGTGACTCCTTGAAGATATCCATACACCTCTGAGGTAGATTGAGATGTCCGAACTCTATGACTTCAGCAGCCATGCTGCCAAGTTCATTGAGTGAGGTTGAGGGTGCACTGTTAATCCCCTGTGTTGGGTAAATTGGTCTGGCATGGGACTTTGATGGGATCGCACATCGCCAGTTTGTGTAGATGTGGATACCATAGCTGTCTTGCCCACATAGACGCAACTCCTGTGTGACTGTTGATCATTGAGGAGGGACTTAGAACCTGACGCGTTGTAACACGTAGATGAAGGTCTTGGGACACCGTGGCGGCATAGCTAATTTGAAGAAACACATTGGAAAATGTTTGGAGCCTGATTGTGACAACAATAAGGGCTACCACGAAGATTTACCTAGAAGGATTGAAACCAATGATGTACAGTAGAAAATGATTATATGGTGTACCTACTAACAAAAATATATGATTGGTGGAGACAGTACAGATAAATCATTTGGGGTACTGAGAATTTTCTTCCCATCATTTAAGGATATGTTTGATCATCAAAAGGCGATTTTAAAGACGCCAGGACACTATTGGAGTGGTGGGACTCACCCTACTTTGTTAAATGGGAATTATTGAACCTCCTGTTTTGGTCCTTATGAAGGTTGGGTTACCAAGTGGACATGATTTCTGAAGTCCTAACAGACAACCGAAACACGTGTCGACAATTACTTCTGTGAAATTGATTATATACAGCTAAAACCATCTGACAACAGGCAGAGGGGAGTTCACAGTGGTGAAACTACAGATTGTTGATTATGACCAAGAGGTCATGAATATAGGTGTGAAATGCATCAATTGTAAGAGAAAGTGAGATTGAATAGATGGTAGGAATGATTGTGTGTGAGTCGAATTTTGAAAAATTGTTTTGATTAATATTTTTATGAAATTAAAGCATATACTTGTTTATGATAATAAAAAATCAAATCGAATCTAGACTGTGGCATTTACTGATATATATAAAAAGATAAATGCATAGGATGAGTCATCCCCTATCCTATTGGTCCATATTTGTGTTTGTGTGTGTTTAGAGTATCACCCCTTTTTGAATAGATATATTGACCACATAGGAGCAACTATAATGAGCATCACTTGTTCCTTGTAAATCTTGTTCACCACCTTGTTCAAAAGAGGGGAAGCGGGAAAAGCATAAGCAAATCTGCCGTACCAGTTCATCCATAGGGTGTTCCCCTTGGAGCCTGGTTGTGGGAACCTGGATGCGAAGTATGGGCATTGTTTTTTTTCACTTGTAGCAAACAAGTCTAGCGTGGGGAAACCCCACTGAGAGAAGAGGAGGTCTACGACCCCTGTGTATAGTTGCCGTTCGTGTTCCTTTGGTAGGGATCTCTGCTCAGTGAGTCGGCTAGAGTGTTGAGTTCCCCTGGAATGTGTTGAGAGGATAGGAATATCTTCCGTTTGAGTGCCCATTTCCAAATTTGCTTTGCTAGTTTGGACAGATTTGGAGAATGTGTGCCCCCCCTGTTTGTTGATGTAAAACATCGCTGGTTTGTTAGGTGTATCTCGAATGCCTGAAGGGCTTTGAATACTGCCAGAAGATCCATGTGGTTCTGCGCCGTGGCATGAGTCCACAGACCTTGTGCTGTGTGATGAAGGTGATGAGCCCCCCACCCGGTGAGTGATGCGTCTGCCATAACTATGCCATAACTATCACTTGCACAGTTGGATCGTGCAAGGGTTTCCCCTTCAACAGATCTTCCCTCGTCCACCAGCGAAGGTTTTGTACCAGTGTTGGCGAAACGACCACTAGATCGTC
This sequence comes from Ambystoma mexicanum, assembly GCF_040938575.1. Classification (NCBI taxonomy): domain Eukaryota; kingdom Metazoa; phylum Chordata; class Amphibia; order Caudata; family Ambystomatidae; genus Ambystoma; species Ambystoma mexicanum. The sequence goes on from NC_090932.1 coordinate 1,307,043,180, forward strand.
CCACTGACTGCCTGCCTGAAACCACTGTTTCATCAACCATTCCTGCATGGGCCGCATGCGCAGGTGTGCGTGCGGTACCAGGTAAATGCAAGATGCCATCATGCCCAGCAAATGCATAGCTTTGCGTACGCTTATCAGGCGGCCGGCCTGATAATGGGGTATCTGCAGTAACATATTTTGGACTCTTTCCTCTGACGGGAAGACTATCCCCTCTCTTGAGTCTATTACATCTCCTAAGAACTGTTTAGATGTGCTTGGCACTAGGCTTGATTTTTTCTCGTTTATTGAGAAGCCCAATTGGAAGAGAAGGTTCATAGTTCTTTGAATATTTTGCCTGCAAATATGTGGAGTTTCCCCTGTAATCAGCCAGTCGTCCGGGTAAGGGTACACTGGGATTGTCTCCCTGCGCAGGTGCGCTGCCACCACCGCCAGTACCTTTGTGAATACCCTTGGTGCGCATGCTATGCCGAAGGGTAGCACTTTGAATTGTTAGTGCTGGTTTGCTATCTTGAACTGCAAGAATTTTCTGTGCGCTGGGAACATTGAAATATGAAAAAAAGCATCTTTCATATCCAAAGTTTCCCATGTAGACCCCCCGCTTTAGCAGAGGGATTACTTCTTGTGGCGTAGTCATGCAGAATTTCTGTGGCTTGACATAGGTGTTTGCAGGGTGTAGGTCTAATACTGGGTGCATTGTTAGATCTTTTTTTGGCACAAGGAAGTAGGTTGAATAAATACCCTTGTTTACCTGGTTCGCCGGGACGACTTCTATGGCGTCCTTTTGGAGCAGCGTTGTGATTTCCTCGAGAAGGATGCGTTGTTCTTCCTTTAAGTGTTTCTTTTGACGTGGGGGATGGTTTCATGGTCTCTGGATTAGTTCCACACAATAACCGCCCACAACGGTGGATAGTACCCATTTGTCTGAGGTGATTCCCTCCCATGCTTGTGTGAAGTTTGAAATATGCCCTCCTACTGGAGAGGCATGGGAGGGCACCTGAAGCGGGTAGTCATTGTTTGGGTAGTGTGGCTCCACCTCTAAAAGTGGAGAACCCCCCCCGGCTGCGAGATCTGCGTTGCCCTCTTTGGTAACTCTGTGAGGCATGGCCTTGGATGTTACCCCAGGACGATCCCTGACTCTGTCCATAGCCTGAACCCCTCTGTGAATTTTGTCCACAAAATCGACGAAGATTATTATTATTGCCTCTTTGGCCTGGGGGTTTATTTGTCAGTTGGCCCAAAGATTTTAGGGTGTCGTATTCATCCTTTCCAGATTTTAGGGCGTCTTCAACAGCCTTTCCAAAAAGGAGGTTGGGTTCAATAGGCATATTAAGAAGCGTAGCTTGAGTCTCTTGCTTGAAGCCGGACTGGCGTAGCCACGCATGGCGCTTAATAATTCTACCTGCATTGTCAGCGGCAGCTAAATTATTCTTTAGAATGCAGCTAGAAAGTGCTCTGCCTTCTGCTGCTACCGGGCCAATTGGGTTTTGAGGGGTTCAGGAGCTGATGACAATAATGCAGACACTTCATCCCACTTTTGGCAGTTTTAACTCATCAGAAGTGTTGTATTGTTTGCGATTCTTGCCTGAAACGCAGCAGAAGTGGCTACTTTTCCCCCTATAGTGTATAGTTTCTTTCTCTCTTTATCCGGTGGTGCCTCCGAAGAGGCTAAGGGTGTTCCTGCTCTTTTTCTTGTTGTTGTTACTACAAAAAAGTCTGGTTTGAGCTGTTCCTTGATATAGAGAGGGTCTGTAGGTGCAGGATGGAAGAACTTTTCGATGCGAGGATTAACTGCCCGCTTCTGGTTTGGTGTTTCGAGAGAAGGCTGACTCCTCCTCTGGATAGATTGCAGGATGGGAATGAACTGCTTGATGGCTTTCTTATCCGCTAGAATATCCTCAACAAAGTCCTTGTCTTGTTGAATCTCCTGTGTTTTTATCTGAAAGTGCTCAGCTCCTTTAATGAGCATTTCATTTTGTAGTGGCTGGTTGTCTATTGGCGAATATGCACTGGGGGTCTATGGTGACGGGAGAGTCAATGTAATACATATCTTCCTCCTGATCGTCATCGCCATAGTCCTGTTGTCCGCCCACCTGAGCTGTGTAGTTGTCTTCAGTGTCGGTATCTGGGTCATACAGATCAATGAAGGGTGGGTCCTCCTGGGACGGAATAGGCAGGGTATCGGGATGAGGCCTCTTAGGGGGTGGCTGAGAAGTCTCGGGTCAGCTGCCGGGGTCAGAGAAGTAGAAGCAGCTGCAGTGGGAGGGGTGGTCTGTAAGCTTTGGAAAGAATCTGGGTTCTTCTCAAAGAAGTTTGCCATAAATGACACCCTCCTCATGACCCTACCAATGTCTTTGCATCTCCATTGGGCGGAGCTTGGTATGGACATAGAGTATAGTGGTGTAACTGGAACCTGAGGTGAGGGCTGCTCCTTGTTCTTTAAAGCTGCTGATAAGGAGTCCCTTCCTTGGTGATGTGAATTCTTTTCCCTGTGTGGTGTAGGAGATCTTTCTTTCTGGTGGTGAGGAGTCTTTGAAGAGTGTTTCCTGGACTCCTTAACCTTAAGAAGGCTACTCGGGATGTGTTTCTTAATCAAGTGGGCTATTCCAGATTGTTTTGAATTCTTTGACGTTTTAGATGAGGCGTATCGACCTTCGGCCGTGGAGTGACCCGACGTCTCATCTGCTGACGTGTGACGTTCGGAACTGGATTTAGGCACAGCGTCTGTGCTGTCTTTTGACACTCGGGGCCTGTTGTGTGGCGATCGGGACCTCGAGTGCCCAGAGGACAGGGATTCTGTGGACCTCTCCCTAGACGCTGTGTGTGTACTCTTGCTTGACGTACGCGCCGACTCACGGTCCTTGGCTTTGTGTTTAGTGGTAGGGGCAGTGTGAGCGCTGACACCGCCGGGGGTCGTCTCCATAACAGAGCTGCCGGCCTGTCTCTTGGGGACGTGGGCTAGCACTTGAGAATCCAATGATCCCCCATCGCCTTTGCCGTCTGGAAATGCGGCGTTGCTGCCATCGCTGTAGGTTCCCTCCACGTCCATGGTGGCCTCAGCCTGCATGGTGTGGTGGGCCCAGTGCTTAGTTTTTCGGTCCTTTAATGTCTTAGGTTTGAAGAGCCTGCAGGCTCGACAATTCTCCTCGCCGTGATCCTGTGGGAGGCAAAGATTACACACCAGCTGCTTGTCGACCCAGGGGAATTTTTTGTTGCAACTTGGGGAAAATTTGAAAGGGGTTCTATCCATAGTGAAACGAAATGTCAGCTGGGCAGGAAGAATGTATGAAAAGGGGTAAATACATTGTCCAATGTACTGCCCCCTCTCTCCCTACTGTTAGGGCCGAAGTCCGAAACGGCCCTGCAGGGCCAAATGGATCCGTCGATGGAAGTCTTATTCGACTGGCTTTCTCTTCACAGCTATCGAAAATGATAACGATAGTCGGTGATAGAAAAGTATAAAAGATAGGAAGAGTGTACGAACTCTATTTTGATTAATCAATGGCATTATGCAGAAATCAGAACTCTGCGATTTAGCGTCCATCTACGATGGCGGAAAAAAACAATCTGAGGAACCTCGACACGTGAGGGGCCATGGGTACAGCGGACGTCACACTAGGGATAGTATTATTGGCACGCCCTGTCAACGTCCCTTTTCAAATTTCGAAAAAACAACTGTAATACTCCGCAGCTTCCACTAGATGTTGCCCTATGCATAGCATGTGATCTAAGCAGATTCTGCAAGCCACGAAAAATATATATTTTTTGCTCTGATACTTTTTTTTGCTCTGAAAGAAAATTGTCTTGCTTTAAAAAAAATGTTTTTCTTGAACTAATGAGACGGTTGCTACAATTGTCTGTGACATTAATGAGTTAACTCTTTAGGGACTTGTCCCAAAGGAGTGTACCTGGGTGTAACTGTTGGAAACAACAGGCTTGGTTTTTGTTTGTCTTTATGAGGTTCCATGTGGTCGAGGGACCTTATCCAATCGCACGTGAAATAATAGAACTTATTACTAACGTTATAATGAGCAATCACCAATATTTAACGTTCTGTTTAGTTTCATTTACTGTAGAGCACCTCACTATCTCAGTGTTTATTCTATTGAATGTCACATTAACCTAATGTTCAGTATTGCATTGATTCTACTTTATAACTGCTGAACCCGGCAGAATGTGAACCCCATGATATTGTTTTTGTGACTGCCAGCCTTACAAATCGGTGAAACAATTAGTAGGATGCTCCACCCCAAAATGCAGTTTTGTGTGGATTGCTCTTTTTTGAGAAACGGAAAAGGGGATTTAGTGGTAGGGTACGCAGTATGTACTACAAATGAAGTGATTGAAAGTGGCCAGGTTCCAAAAGTGTTCTCTGCTCAAATTGCTGATCTCATTGCACTGACCATTGCATGTAATCTATCAAAGGTAAAGGACTGTGGACCTCAGTGGTCGATCTTGTTGCCCTTGTTGTTAATTTTGTACATGCCGCTGTTTGGTGATCTGGCATGACTACAGTATTTCAATCCAGTTGATGGAATGTAGATGACGAACAGTTATACAACAGTTTGTCATCTGAGACTGACTTGCACTCGCTTTGCATGGCATTGTCCCTCATACTGCTACCTCTGCCAGGCCTGTTCTCCTATTTACAAATGCAATAATTATTTTCGGCCAATTCACAGCCTTCCTTGGCCTCTCTTAGAGACAAATTAAATGGAAAATGTGTTGTTTGGTTTGCAAAGCATTTCACCTTAAGCAACCTATTTATCTGGCCGAACCCCGGATTCCATTAGGAAGGTAATAGGCCACACAAATTAGCTCTCTGCGATGTTAAAATGCCTTGTCATCTAGGCAGACCTCATCTCGTGCAGCTCCACGCTCTTCTGCACCTGGCCCTCTCTTCTTAGTTTCAGATATCAACTTTAAACATTGCCGTTTTCAAGAATCCTACTGAAAGATTTTGTTTTCCACTTTTAAAAATTGTTCATTTTCTGTTTTTCGTTTTGCTTTTGATGAAATTTGATTGTATAGATTTGCTCTGCCTAATTTTGTGTTGCTACTTTGCATCTTTAATATCCTGCACTTTGGATTTTTTTTGGTCTATGGGCAACCATCCAGGCAGGGTTCATACTACATCAAATATTTTTCATGAAAATACATTAAAAGACATTTGCTGATTCCGCAAACGATAAGTGGGATACACTGGAGGAAGGGAAGGATACTCATGAAACCATATGCAGTCCAACAACTTGTATAAATCCTAAGTTGTGAGAAACTCACTATAGATTCTATATATGCTTTCTCTGAGATAAAAATGAATATGTGGGGTTCACAGCATTATCCTTATACATAGGCCTTGTGGCCCATTTGGGGGAATGTGACATTTGTACTACCACAGCTGGGAGAGCAGTTGGAGGGTTGGTCACTAATTTATATGTATGACTGAGGTAGGTACTGTGGATATCCTCTTTCCATTCCCGCTCTGTAAGAGCTGGGCTTATAAATGCAAAATGGAGGCGAGGTTTTGTGTTTCCATTCCTTGATTGCACCAAAGCGAAACCACGCGCCTCACTTCACAAGCCCAGTCTGCACCCCTGCGAAAATGTGTGCCCTCCCTCGCAAGGCCAGGCTGCACCCCTGCGAAAATGTGTGCCCTCCCTCGCAAGGCCAGGATGCACCCCAGCAAAGTCACGTGCCTCACCTCGCAAGCCCAGGCCACACCCTAGTGAAATCCTGTGCCCTCCATTGTAAGGTCAGGCTGCACCCAAATGATAAGGTGGGCCCCCCTCATAAGTGGAGGCTACACCCCTACCCCAAATGTGAATCACCCCTACACCCTCGGCACCCATTCTGGCCGTATACCCCCCTACTGCAAATTAACCCCTCTAGCCCAGACACCATCCCCAGCCCCTCTCACCTGTGGCACCCCCCTCAGGTAGCCCCCTCCATACTGAACTCCCCTGCAGGCAGGCCCCTCCACACTAGACACCCCCCAGGCAGCCCACTACAGACTGGACACAAACCCCAGGCAGACCCCTCACCTGTGACACCCCCCCCAGGCAGTCCATTCCAGAGTGGACACCCCCCATGAGGCAGCCCCCTCCAGAATGGACCCCCCAGGCAGCCCACTCCAGACTGGACAACACCCTCAGGCAGCCCCCTCCAGAATGGACACCACCGCAGGCAGCCCACTCCAGACTGGACAACACCCCAGGCAGCACACGCCAGACTGGACACCATCCCCAGCCACCCTCACCTGTGATAACCCCCAGGCAGCCCACTCCAGACTGGACCCCCCAGGCAGCCCCCTCCAGACTGGATACCACCCCCAGGCAACCGACTCCTGACTGGATCCCCCAGGCAGCCCACTCCAGACTGAACACCACCCCCCAGTCCCCTTCACCTGTGACAACCCCCGGGCAGCACACTCCAGACTGTCCACCCCCCAGGCAGCCCACTCCACACTGGACAACCCCCCAGGCAGTCCACTCCAGACTGGACACCCCCCAGGCAGCCCACCCCTGAGTGGACACTACCCAAAGGCGCCCTCACTTGTGACACCCCCACAGGCAGCCCACCCCAGGAAACCCACTCCAGGCTGGACACCACCCCATGACAGCCCACTCTAATCTGGACACCCCCCCAGGCAGCCCTGACCAGACTGGTCACCACTCCCAGCCCCTTTCACCTGTGACCCCCTAGCCCCCAGGCAGCCCACTCCAGACTGGACCCCCTCCCCAGGCAGCCCACTCCACACTCAACACACATCCCCAGGCAGCCTGCTCCAAACTGAACACCACCCCCCCAGGCAGGCCCCTCCAGACTGGACACCACTCCCAGGCAGCCCACTCCAGATTGGACAACACCCTCAGGCAGCCCACTCCAGATTGGACACCAGCTCCAGCCCCCGTCACCTGTGACACCCCCCAGGCATCCCAGTCCATACTGGACATCCACAACAGACAGCCCCCTCCACACTGGACACCACCCCAGGCAGCCCAGTCCAGACTGGACACCACCTCCAGCCCCCCTCACCTTTGACACCCCCCAGGCAGCCCATTCCAGACTGGACCGCCCCCTCCCCCCCCAGGCAGCCGACTCCAGACCGGACACCACCCCGCGATCCCCTCTCATCTGTGACCCCCCCCCCCCCAGGCAGCCCACTCCAGACTGAATCCCCTCCCAGGCAGCCTCCTCAAGACTGGACTCCACCCCCAGGCAGCCCACTCCAGACTGGACCCTCCCCCCCGGCAGCTCTTTCCACACTTGTCTCCACCCCCACACCCCTCACCTGTGACACCACCCAAGGCAGCCCACTCCAGACTGTACACCTCCCCCCAGGCAGCCCACTCCACACTGGACACCCCCCCAGGCAGCCCACTCCAAAATGGACAACACCCCCAGGCAGCCCAATCCAGACTGGATAGCACCCCCAGCCCTCCTCACCTGTGACAACCCCCCCAGGCAGCCCATTCCAGACTGGACCGCCCCCCCCCCAGGCAGCCGACTCCAGACTGGACACCACCCCGCGATCCCCTCTCATCTGTGACCCCCCCCAGGCAGCCCACTCCAGACTGAATCCCCCCCCAGGCAGCCTCCTCAAGACTGGACTCCACCCCCAGGCAGCCCACTCCAGACTGGACCCTCCCCCCAGGCAGCTCTTTCCAGACTTGTCTCCACCCCCACACCCCTCACCTGTGACACCACCCAAGGCAGCCCACTCCAGACTGTACACCTCCCACCAGGCAGCCCACTCCACAATGGACACACCCCCAGGCAGCCCACTCCAAAATGGACAACACCCCCAGGCAGCCCAATCCAGACTGGACACAACCCCCAGCCCCCCTCACCTATGACATCCCCCCAGGCAGCCCATTCCAGACTGGACACCACCCCAGGCAGCTCACGCCAGACTGAACACCCCCCCCCCAGGCAGTCCCCTCCACACTGGATACCCCCCAGGCAGTCCCCCTCTACACTGGACAGCCCCCCAGGCAGCCCACTACAGACTGGACACCACCACCAGCCCCCTCACCTCTAACTCCTCCAGGCAACCCACTCCAGTCTGGACACCCCTAGGCAGCCCACTCCAGACTGGACACCACCGCCCAGGCCACCTTACCTGTGACACCCCCCAGTTAGCCCCTCCAAACTGAACAACACCCCCAGGCAGCCCACTCCAGATTGGACACCACTCCAAAGCCCCCTTCACATGTGACATGCCTCCCAGGCAGCCCACTCCAGATGGGACACCCCCCAGACAGCCCACTCCAGACTGGACGCCACCCCCCCAGCCCCCCTCACCTGTGACACCCCCCACGCAGCTCCCTCCAGACTGGATACCCCACCAGGCAGACCCCTCCACACTGGACACCACCCCAGGCAGCCCACTCCAGACTGGACACCACCTCCAGCCCTCCTCACCTTTGACACCCCACAGGCAGCCCACTCCAGACTGAACCCTCCCCCCAGGCAGCCGACTCCAGACTGGACCCCCCCGTGCCCCTTCATCTGTGACAACCCCCAGGCAGCCCACTCCAGACTGAACAATACCCCCAGGCAGCCCACTCCAGACTGGACACCACCCCCAGCCCCCTTCACCCGTGACACCCCCCCCCCAGGCAGCTCACTCCAGACTGAATCCCCCCAGACAGCCCCCTCCAGAATGGACTCCACCCCCAGGCAGCCCACTCCAGACTGGACACACCCCCCAGGCAGCCCACTCGAGACTGGTCTCCACCCCCACAACCCTCACCTGTGACACCACCCCAGGCAGCCCACTCCAGACTGGACACCACCCCCAGGCAGCTCTGTCCAGACTGGTCTCCACCCCCACACCCCTCACTTGTGACCTACCTCAGTCATCCCAGTCCAAACTGGACCCCCCCCACTCACCCCCCTCACCTGTGACATCCCCCCAGGCAACCCCTCTCATCTGTGACACCCCCCCCCCCCGGCAGCCCACTCCAGACTGATCAACACCCCCAGGCAGCCCACTCCAGACTGGATCCCCCACCAGGCAGCCCCCTCCACACTGGACACCACCCCAGGCAGCCCAGTCCAGACTGGACACCACCTCCAGCCCCCCTCACATTTGACACCCCCCAGGCAGCCCACTCCAGACTGAACCACCCCCCCCCAGGCAGCCCACTCCAGACTGGACACACCCCACAGGCAGCCCACTCGAGACTGGTCTCCACCCCCACACCCCTCACCTGTGACACCACCCCAGGTAGCCCACTCCAGACTGTACACCCCCCCCCCAGGCAGCCCACTGCAGACTGGACACCCCCCCAGGCAGCTCTGTCCAGACTGGTCTCCACCCCCACACCCCTCACTTGTGACACCACCCAAGGCAGCCCACTCCAAAATGGACAACACCCCCAGGCAGCCCAGTCCAGACTGGACACCACCCCCTGCCCCCCTCACCTGTGACATCCCCCCAGGCAGCCCATTCCAGACTGGACACCACCCCAGGCAGCCCACGCCAGACTGGACACCCCCCCAGGCAGTCCCCTCCACACTGGATACCCCCCAGGCAGTCCCTCTCTACACTGGACACCCCCCCCCCAGGCAGCCCACTCCAGACTGGACACCACCATCAGCCCCCTCACCTCTAACTCCCCCAGGCAACCCACTCCAGACCGGACACCCCTAGGCAGCCCACTCCAGACTGGACACCACCTCCAGCCCCCCTCACCTTTGACACCCCCCAGGCAGCCCACTCCAGAATGAACCCTCCCCCCAGGCAGCCCATTCCAGACTGGACACCACCCCCCGTGCCACTTCATCTGTGACACCGCCCCAGGCAGCCCACTCCAGACTGAACAACACCCCCAGGCAGCCCACTCCAGACTGGACACCACTCCCCGTGCCACTTCATCTGTGACACCCCCCCAGGCAGCCCACTCCAGACTGGACCCCCCAGGCAGCTCCCTCCAGACTGGATACCACCCCCAGGCAACCTACTCCAGACTGGATCCCCCAGGCAGCCCACTCCAGACTGAACACCACCCCCCATGCCCCCTCACCTATGACACCCCCCGGGCAGCGCACTCCAGACTGGCCACCCCCCAGGCAGCCCACTCCACACTGGACAACCCCCCAGGCAGTCCACTCCAGACTGGACACCCCCCCAGGCAGCCCACTCCTGACTGGACACCACCCAAAGGCGCCCTCACTTGTGACACCCCCACAGGCAGCCCACCTCAGACTGGACCACCCCCAGGAAGCCCACTCCAGGCTGGACACCACCCCACGACAGCCTACTCCAATCTGGACACCCCCCCAGGCAGCCCTGACCAGACTGGTCACCACCCCCAGCCCCTTTCCCCTGTGACCCCTTAGCCCCCAACCAGCCCACTCCAGACTGGACCCCCTCCCCAGGCAGCCCACTCCACACTCAACACACATCCCCAGGCAGCCTGCTCCAAACTGAACACCCCCCCAGGCAGGCCCCTCCAGACTGGACACCACTCCCAGGCAGACCACTCCAGATTGGACAACACCCTCAGGCAGCCCACTCCAGATTGGACACCAGCTCCAGCCCCCGTCACCTGTGACACCCCTCAGGCATCCCAGTCCATACTGGACATCCACAACAGGCAGCCCCCTCCACACTGGACACCACCCCAGGCAGCCCAGTCCAGACTGGACACCACCTCCAGCCCCCCTCACCTTTGACACCCCCCAGGCAGCCCATTCCAGACTGGACCGCCCTCCACCCTCCCCCCCCAGGGAGCCGAATCCAGACTGGACACCATCCCGTGATCCCCTCTCATCTGTGACCCCCCCAGGTAGCCCACTCCAGACTGAATCCCCCCAGGCAGCCTCCTCAAGACTGGACTCCACCCCCAGGCAGCCCACTCCAGACTGGACCCCCCCCCCCCAGGCAGCTCTTTCCAGACTTGTCTCCACCCCCACACCCCTCACCTGTGACACCACCCAAGGCAGCCCACTCCAGACTGTACACCTCCCCCAAGGCAGCCCACTCCACACTGGACACCCCCCAGGCAGCCCACTCCAAAATAGACAACACCCCTAGGCAGCCCAATCCAGACTGGACACCACCAGCCCCCTCACCTGTGACATGCCATCCCCCCAGGCAGCCCATTCCAGACTGGACACCACCCCAGGCAGCCCACTCCAGACTGGACACCCCCCCAGGCAGTCTCCTCCACACTGGATACCCCTCAGGCAGTCCCCCTCTACACTGGACACCCCCCCAGGCAGCCCACTCCAGACTGGACACCACCACCAGCCCCCTCACCTCTGACTCCCCCAGGCAACCCACTCCAGACTGGACACCCCTAGGCAGCCCACTCCAGACTGGACACCACTGCCCAGCCCCCCTCACCTGTGACACCCCCCAGTTAGCCCCTCCAAACTGAACAACACCCCCAGGCAGCCCACTCCATATTGGACACCACTCCCAAGCCCCCTTCACATGTGACATGCCTCCCAGGCAGCCCACTCCAGATGGGACACCCCCCAGACAGCCCACTCCAGACTGGACGCCACCCCCAAGCCCCTCTCACCTGTGACACCCCCCACGCAGCTCCCTCCAGACTGGATACCCCACCAGGCAGACCCCTCCACACTGGACACCACCCCAGGCAGCCCACTCCAGACTGGACACCACCTCCAGCCCTCCTCACCTTTGACACCCCCCAGGCAGCCCACTCCAGACTGAACCCTCCCCCCAGGCAGCCGACTCCAGACTGGACACCCCCCCCTCGTGCCCCTTCATCTGTGACAACCCCCCAGGCAGCCCACTTCAGACTGAACAACACCCCCAGGCAGCCCACACCAGACTGGACACCACCCCCAGCCCCCTTCACCCGTGACATCCCCCAGGCAGCTCACTCCAGACTGAATCCGCCCCAGACAGCCCCCTCCAGACTGAACTCCACCCCCAGGCAGCCAACTCCAGACTGGACTCACCCCCCAGGCAGCCCACTCGAGACGGGTCTCCACCCCCACACCCCTCACCTGTGACACAACCCCAGGTAGCCCACTCCAGACTGTACACCCCCCGCCCCAGGCAGCCCACTCCAGACTGGACACCCCCCCAGGGAGCTCTGTCCAGACTGGTCTCCACCCCCACACCCCTCACCCGTGACCTACCTCAGTCATCCCAGTCCATACTGGACATCCACAACAGGCAGCCCCCTCGACACTGGACACCACCCCAGGCAGCCCAGTCCAGACTGGACCCCCCCCTCGCCTGTGACATCCCCCCAGGCAACCCCTCTCATCTGTGATACCCCCCCTGGCAGCCCACTCCAGACTGATCAACACCCCCAGGCAGCCCACTCCAGACTGGATACCCACCAGGCAGCCCCCTCCACACTGGACACCACCCCAGGCAGCCCAGTCCAGACTGGACACCACCTCCAGCCCCCCTCACCTTTGACACCGCCCAGGCAGCCCACTCCAGACTGGACCACCCCCCCCAGGCAGCCGACTCCAGACTGGACACCACCTCCCGATCCCCTCTCATTTGTGACCCCCCCCAGGCAGCCCACTCCAGACTGGACACACCCCCCAGGCAGCCCACTCGAGACTGGTCTCCACCCCCGTAACCCCTCACCTGTGACTCCACCCCAGGTAGCCCACTCCAGACTGGACACCCCCCCCGGCAGCTCTGTCCAGACTGGTCTCAACCCCCACACCCCTCACCTGTGACACCACCGAAGGCAGCCCACTCCAGACTGTACACCTCCCCCCAGGCAGCGCACTCCACACTGGACACCCCCTCCCCAGGCAGCCCACTCCAAAATGGACAACACCCCCAGGCAGCCCAGTCCAGACTGGACAGCACCCCCTGCCCCCCTCACCTGTGACATCCCCCCAGGCAACCCATTCCAGACTGGACACCACCCCAGGCAGCCCACGCCAGACTGGACATCCCCCCAGGCAGTCCCCTCCACACTGGATACCCCCCAGGCAGTCCCTCTCTACACTGGACACCCCCCCCCCCAGGGAGTCCACTCCAGACTGGACACCACCACCAGCCCCCTCACCTCTAACTCCCCCAGGCAACCCACTCCAGACCGGACACCCCTAGGCAGCCCACTCCAGACTGGACACCACCGCCCAGCCCCCCTCACCTGTGACACCCCCCAATTAGCCCCTCCAAACTGAACAACACCCCCAGGCAGCCCACCCCAGATTGGACACCACTCCCAAGCCCCCTTCACATGTGATACCCCTCCCAGGCATACCCCTGTCCAGACGGGACACCCCCCAGACAGCCCATTCCAGACTGGACGCCACCCCTCAGCCGCCCTCACCTGTGACACCCCCCACGCAGCTCCCTCCAGACTGGATACCCCACCAGAAAGACCCCTCCACACTGGACACCACCCCAGGCAGCCCACTCCAGACTGGACACCACCTCCAGCCCCCCTCACCTTTGACACCCCCCAGGCAGTCCACTCCAGAATGAACCCTCCCCCCAGGCAGCCGACTCCAGACTGGACACCACCCCCCGTGCCACTTCATCTGTGACACCCACCCCCCAGGCAGCCCAATCCAGACTGAACAACACCCCCAGGCAGCCCACTCCAGACTGGACACCACCCCCAGCCCCCTTCACCCGTGACATCCCCCCCCAGGCAGCTCACTCCAGACTGAATCCCCCCAGACAGCCCCCTCCAGACTGGACTCCACCCCCAGGCAGCTCACTCCAGACTGGACACACCCCCCAGGCAGCCCACTCCAGATTGGTCTCCACCCCCACACCCCTCACCTGTGACACCACCCCAGGTAGCCCACTCCAGACTGTACACCCCCCTCCCCCAGGCAGCCCACTCCAGACTGAACACACCCCCCAGGCAGCTCTGTCCAGACTGGTCTCCACCCCCACACCCCTCACCTGTGACACCACCCCAGGCAGCCCACTCCACACTGGACACCCCCCAGGCAGCCCACTCCAAAATGGACAACACCCCCAGGCAGCCCAGTCTAGACAGGACACCACCCCCAGCCCCCCTGACCTGTGACATCCCCCCAGGCAGCCCACTCCAGACTGGACACCCCCCTAGGCAGCCCATGCCAGACTGGACACTCCCCCAGGCAGCCCCCTCCACACTGGATACCCCCCAGGCAGCCCCCTCTACACTGGACATCCCCCAGGCAGCCCACTCCAGACTGGACACCACCTCCAGCCCCCTCACCTCTGATCCCCCAGGCAACCCACTCCAGACTGGACACCCCTAGGCAGCCCACTCCAGACTGGACACCACTGCCCAGTTCCCCTCACCTGTGACAACCCCCAGTTAGCCCCCCCCAAACTGAACAACACCCCCAGCCAGCCCATTCCAGACTGGACACCACTCCTCTGCCCCCCTCACCTGTGACACCCCTCTCAGGCAGCCCACTCCAGACTGGACACACCCCAGAAAGCCAACTGCAGACTGGATGCCACCCTTCAGCCCCCCTCACCCGTGACACCCCCTAGGCAGCCCACTATAGACTGAACAACACCACCAGGCAGCACACTCCAGACTGGATACCACCCCCCAGGCCCCCTCACCTGTGACGCCCCCCAGGCAGCCCACTCCAGACTGGACACCCCCAGGCAGCCCACTGACAGTCTCCCACAATACCAGTGCAATCAATGTCTGCAGCTTACCTGAAGCTCTGAGGTCTGTGAGCACCATGACGTGTAACACCAATATGTCCACCGCAAACATGATCAACATGAACCACTGGAGATCCATCCAGGGCTGCACAATCTGCTTACACACCCCTCGAGACCTTAACCAGCCCACCCCATACACATGTGACAAGTAAATGCAAAGGCAAGTGGCATGTGCATGTTGGCCATGGCACATTACCAAGGCATCAAAGCACACTAACTGCATGTGTGCACACAACAGAAGTAAACCTAAAATTAAATATGAATTATACACAGACAATGGCAGGGCGCATCACTGTCTGAGCATCAGTGACCTGGGTTGAAGGGGTGGAAAATTACCTGACAGGGAATAATAACATGACAGGGCCATGCATGGGTGAGGGCAGTCAGAGAGTGCATGAGTCACAGAGACCGGAGAACGGTGCTGCCACTCAAAAAGAGCAAACATGGCCGACTACTGTATTCCAGTGTCTGGGGTGGAGCAACACATGAGAGAAGGCAGTGTGACTGCACATGCTGGTGGCCTTGTCTGCATGACATGGGTTTAACACAGCTATAACAAACACAATTGCCATTAACAGGACCATACAACACCTCCACACTGAGCCCACCTCCCTCCACCCCAACCACACTGATGGCAATCACACAGTGATGCTGCACAGCTAAAAGCAAATGAAAACATGCAGCCCCAGTCGTATGATGGACCCACCCCCACACGTCAGGCACATGGGCATCCTTCCAGCCACAACCATCACAGCAACAACACACATGCATGCATGCCAAAAGACACATGACTTGCAATGGAGAGATGCACTTGCAGAAAAGTTAACTATCAAAGTAGCCAACACAAATGAACTGCATGAAGCATGGAATGTAACGAAATAAAATATTTTAAATTAAAATAGGGAATGAAGGTGAAAGCAGTCCAGGGGAAAAAAAGAAAAGATACAAAAACCCTATGCCTAACTAACCACATAAATGAACAACTGGGAAGGAAAGTCTGCCAAGTATAGGGAAAATAATAAATAAAAAAAGAAACCTACATTTAAATAGCTATTTACAAAGGCAGCGGGCTAGTCCTCCTTCCAGATCTCAACCAGCCCTTCCCCCAGGGCTGGGTCCCACGCCATGTCTCCCCCCATCAGGCGGGCCTACGTTGTTGCATGGAGGGCTCACAGGTCGTCCAGCATCCGTGACTCTATCACTTGTGCCTCCCTGCAAGTGGCCTCCACAATGGGAGCCCGCATCCTTGCACGGCGCCATGCAATCTCAGCCCTGGCGATCACTACCACAGCTTTCTGTGCCCGCTGCCCCTCTGCCACGATTTGCCATTCATATCGTCGGAACACCTCCCTCCTTTGGGTGGTCTGCCCTGCGAAAAATTGCCTCCTCTTCATTGCCACCTGCTGCTGCTCCGATGTCCGGTGCCTGCTACGTTGGTATGCCCTATGAGCTGATGAAGATACCCGGGGGCACATGGCACCTGCACTGCTCATGAGTGCCTGCTGTGCCTCTGTTGCCGGTGCCCCTGTCGGTGCCTGTGTGGGTACAGTGGCCACCTGTTAGGCAGAATCATGTGCAGTACCATTTGGGAACACTACACACAATTACGACTACAAGTGTAAGCACAATTTCACCTTTGGTATAAGCCTGTGCTACACAGTAAAGTGGTAGCGATGGCTGAGCAGCCAGACTTATCTCAAGAGTTGAGTGAGCAGTAGAACAAGTTACACAAAGGACCAACTAATACAGTGATTCAAACAAACACTTACTCAAGGTTTCTTGGTAAAAGAATACATGTTTATTTACACAGTCAGTATGAAAACATTACACTACTAAGAGCAGCTGAATATCACACACTAATAAAACACAAATACCCAACCGGTAAGTAAATGAACAAGTTTAGCTCCCCTGAAGTGGGAGCAAAATGGCACTTCAGATACTTTGAAAAGGTGTAAAAAGACAAGGTTCTAAGAATAGACAGCACAAATGCTTGGATAGGCAGGGCAAAGGGTCTCAGTAAACTACAACCAGCAATTCAGTTCATAGGCCTGTGCCAAAGTCAATGGTTCAGAGTCTTTGGATAGGATAGCACAGTTCAGGTAGTAAACGGTTAAGTCTTTGCCACAGAGTTTAGAAGAATTTAGCTAGGCAAAAAGTTTGACGAATGTTTAGGGAAGGACAATCCTTCGAAGTTGAGAAACTTTCCATGAACTTTCGCAATGGGCGAAAAGATTTCTGGACCGCGTTTGCACAGTACCTTTGTATTGAAGAAGAGCTGTAGCTGAGCAGTTGTTACTGGCAGTTCGAGCAGATCTCGCTGTTACTGAGCTTCAGTCGTGGGGACAAGAAGGAGGATGTCGGTAGGTTCCTGCACTCTCCAGGGATGAGGCCAAAAGCTTTAGCAAGATGTCAGTTTAAGGTGTGAGGGCCTCATTACACGGAAGGCGGTAAGGGTTAACGGTCACCGGTAATGCTACCGGTGACCGTTAACCCTTACCGCCTTACTACTATGAGGTCCCTTTGTGGGACCCGACCTTAACTGCTGGTGTAGACCAGCCGTTAAAGTAGGGACCCGCAAAGGGACCTTGGTGCTAATTACGGTACCGCAATTTACGGTACCGTAATTAGCGCCTTCCCCATTCCCATTATGCCCTATGGGGCAAAAATGGGAATAGGGAAGGGCCATGGCGGCATGGGGAATTACCGCCCCGCCAACCTCGGAATGGGGTGGTAATTCCCCATTCCGCCATGGCGGAATCGGTAAATTACCGGCATGAACCAGGGTGCTAATTTAGCACCTACCGTGTAATGAGGCCCTGAGTGCCTTAAAGTCCACAAGCTGGTTGCCTTCCCTCTGGCTATCTGGTTTTCAACAGCACTCTGATGAAAATTCGATCAGATGGGGACAGTGTCCAGGTGGCTTTTGGGTTGGTTGTTCCCACCAAACTCAAGGGAAGAAGTTAACCTTGAAGGGATTCTCTGTCGATGGAGTTTCAGGCAATTCCGACCTGCAGCAGGGCTTCACCAGTTGTCCAGGGGTTGCAGCAGTCATCTTCCTTCAGCTCATCTTCGGTTCTTTCGTTCCAGTGGTCGACTCTGCTTTCCAAGTCCCAGAGACCTGCTTTTAAACAGTTTTCCCCCATTCATTCCAGCCTGGCTGTCACTCACAGAGCAGGGTGGCTGTCCTTGCCAGGCAGCCAGCCGGCCAGTCACTCCAGAGTGCATTCAGGTCTCCTAGGAGACTAAGCACAGGGAGTTTCGGGCACCTCCCTGCATCCTGTTCACCCCAGACACTCAGGCGCCAAAGGAGGGCTTCAGCACTGAAGCCCACCAAAGACCAACGAACAAAGGGACCAAACCTGGTTTGGCGCGCAGAGAAAAACACAAGAAGGACTTTTCCTAAAAGAAATGGTGAGGAAAGATGACCAGAGTCTGTTTTTACAGATAGGTCAGGGGCGGCATATTGAAAAACATGGCTGACCCGATTTTTAGCTACTGTTGTTAGCGGTCGGGAAAAATCATGGTAGTTTGATCTAAACCACTGCCACCAGCCAGTTGAAGTAGGAAAAGGTAACATCTGACTGTTACATGAGGGTTTTGGCTCAGGGGAAGCTAGGCAACCCCTCCAGCACTCTATTGGAAGATAGTGTGTGCTGGGTCTGTAAAGTTAAAGAGACTAGTAAAGTCAATTTAACTTTACATGCTTTGGGAGACTGTAGTCAGTCCCAGAGAAGGTATTCAAACCTTGGGAAGTCTGAAAGACATCCCTGTGTCACTGCACTGACGGTGCTGTGTGACACACATAAAAAGATGATGCCTATGGAGTTGTTTTAAAACTCCATAACCAAAGAACACAAAAGTAAAACACATTGAAAATGAAATGTTCAAAGTTCCAAAATATAGCAAAAGAGCTGGAGGGCTCTGAGTTAGAGGGAATTTGGCACTTGTGTGAGAAATCTCCCTAACACCACCCCAGCTGCTGTGCCTTGGACTCCTAACCTGGGCAGGGATGTGATCTCCACCAGATGGGGAATTATGGGTGGGACTGGTGCGCAGGGGGGCCTGCTGTTATCTAGGCCAGAAGGCACCCTGGAGGACGATTGGTGCACAGAGGAGGAAGACGAGGAGGTGGTCGCAGCAGGCAACATCACACAAAGTACAACACGGAACAGGCATGTTGCAAGCCAAGACACGAGGCGGTATAGCTCACTCGAATGATGTGCAAGCAGACTACAAGTAGCCTGCAGATCATCACGAATGACACCTGTCTGCCTTGTCATCCCGGCCAGGAGGGGCAGCACATAATCCCGGATGTTCACATCACATGGTAAGGGGGTGTTGGTCTGGGTGGACACACCAGCCGACAACGGGGGATGGGTCTGGGTGGAGGCATCCCGGCAGGCGCACACTACTGCATTCGATGGCCCAGGGACAGGATTTTGCACAGGCACCTCCACGGTGGCCTGCACAGGCTCATGCCCCTGGGACAGGACTTCAGTACGCACACCCTTGTCAACACCCCCACCTGACCCCATGGGCTGGGCTTCAACGGCCACCTCCTCCACCTCCCCCTCCGTCAACCTGGATGACTCTGGGGCGTCTTCCTCCATGGATGGCCCCTGTGTGGCATCACCAGCCCCCACCGCTGCTGGGGAGTCCACTCCCACCTTCACCTTCTTGGACTTAACCACAGCAGCCATACCCGATGTCTCCGCCGATACCCCAGCCACATTGCTCCCCGAAGATGAGCTGTCATGGGTGCGTGGCTGTGACCTGCGCCACTGCTTGGTGGAGGCACCCCTGCATGCCTGCACCACAGCACTGCTTCTATCCACTTCATCAAATGCAACTGTGGAAAAGGAGACATAGAGCACCAACATCAGTGTACTACACCAAAGCCAGCATGGCATCACCAACATACACAGGAACATGACTTGCCAAGGGAACAACCATTAACCTCCACACCCACACACATGGATATGCAATACACATCCATGCAGACACCTGCCTGGCTATCACTCCACACGATCACATCTAACTACATTCCACTGTTACAACCAATCTATTGCATATGCCATGTACACATGCATCAATTGCACATGTACATGTGAGCATACCATAGCAACATGCACATTCACATGTCAGGCACACACACCAACTCCGAGGGCCCAAGCAGTGCCATGGCCAATCACATCAGAGTCCTGTGGACTGCAATGCCACAACGTAATTAAGCTAGACATACAAATGCTCGTGTTGCATCCAGGCGTGAGTGATGCACCGTCACACATTTCCATTTTGGGCACATACACATGAGCATCATGCATGCACATGACGTGGCCAACAGTACATCAACTGGTACAATTGCCATCCTGGAACATCACAGACACAAGTAACATTGCATGGGCATGGTCTGCAAGACAGCACTACAAAACACAATGCAAGTAAGAGAACATTTGTAATCCAAAACTGTCTCAATGCACACATGGAGAACAATGTCTCAGAAGCATACTTGCTGCAAACCTAAGGAGGTTACTGCCAACTTGTTGGTACATGCACAGCACACATGCACCATAGAGAAGTGCACCACATGGCTACTTACCAGTTGTAAAGACCGGAGGGGGGGGTCTGTACTTCCACTCTATATTTGGTAGAGGAGAGACACAGAGACCCCTGCCAAGATTCTCTATTATTGGTAAACGTGGTCGAGCAATCAAGGCCTAGCTTCTCAGGAGGTGATGCGAGCTGGTTCTTAAGTACAGTGTAGTCCCCAAGCACCCACAAAGGAATGTCCACACACTGTATCGGTTAAAACACAGTCTTTATAATATTAATATTCAAGGTCATATACACGATCATGATAACTCACTTTGTACTCCGAAAATCAACAATGGCAAATATGTACAATTCTAAAGTGGTACCACTGTCATTATCAGATCTCATTAAAGTGACGTTGGCGTAATTTGCTGACCTGAGTGTGCAGCACCAGGTAAAACCTCTCCAGGACCCGCATGTTGTTCCCCCGACATCCGGCACCTGCGCGCTCAGTGCCCCTCCGCGCTAGCACCGGCCTGGATGAATCACAGTGCCTTGCCGTGGGTCATGGATTGAAGCTCCTCCCAGTGCTTGTGCATGGTCTTGAAGGAGCGGACCGCCACCCCCTCTGCGTTGATGGCATACGTGACCCCGTCCCAGATCTGCTGACATCCTTCCTTGCCACGTTGCATCACAGGGTTGAAGAAGGCATCATAATGCTCCAGGACATTCGCCACCAGGATGTCAACTTCCCTGGTGCTGAAGTTGACAGCTTCTGCCTCGCTGCCGTGGGGTTGCTGTTCTGGTCTGATGATGATGATGGTGCAGACATGGCATCCCCTGAGGCAGGTGTGGGTGGGCAAGGTTGTCCTGGCTAGGCTATGGAGAGGTGGTGGTGGAATGGCATGGTGGGTGTCCAACAAAGCAGCTCAGGTGGTCATAGGGCCAAAGACAGGAGCATAGGCAATGGCTGCACAGCAGGCCCTCCAAACACAGTGCAGGTGGGCAGCAGGCACACACACTGTACAGGCAGCAGCAGATGGCAACGTTGGAGGCAGCACAGGGCAGGTGGAGGCAGGTAAAATGGCACAGTGGCAGGAACGTGGGTCTTCCGTATCTCGCAATGATGACAGTCGTGAACAGAGTGAAGGAACTTTGCAAACTGAGCGTGGACACTTGAAATCAGAGGGAAGGACCTCAGCATGTAACTTACATGACACGTGCTGCACACAAGCATTGAGCACGCCATAATCGGGGATACATTAGTACATGTAGAGACAACCCTGAACGTGTGTGCAAAGGGGAGGAGAGGGACAAGTGGAATACTGCGTATTTTGGGGTGCCACGCAATCTGTTCACTTCAGGGACAATACAGACTTCTTATTTTGGTGGGGGATTTGTCTTCGCGCATACGCACATCTACTTTTGATTTTTGCGAAGCTGACGGCGAGTCACTTACACATTTTATTCAACTCTAGGTGCCCTTTTGTATCGCGTACCACTATTCTTTCCTTTCTGGTAGCTTTCCGGTATTCGCGTATGTAGTTTTTGCATTGCTGGGTGCCACTGCGTATCGCGTAGTGCTTTTTTGTTATTTCAGAAGCTATCCTGGTATTGCATATGCATTTTTATTTATTTTTTGGTCGTGCAATAAGCAAGCCCTATTTTTCACACCTGGGGTACTATTTAGCCTTGCTGGACCCCAGAACTATGTCTTCCATCACATAGACTACCCCCCACTCACACTGCCCAGGACAATGATTTGGTATGCCTTCCATACTTCCTTTACACCTGGAACATGATTGGAAAGGCCCCAAGAGGGAAAGGGGGCATATGTGGCCGAGGTCAGGGACGTGCTATGGAGGCAGCTGTCCCAGCCCCAAGGGTTCCGGGACATGCAGCAGAAGCAGCTGTCCCCGTCCAAAGGGTTCCAGGACCTGCTGCAGAAGCAGCCGCCCGAGCCCGAAAGGGTACGGGACGTGCAGAAGAACCAGCCCAACGGGTTCCAGGGCCTGCTGCAGAAGCAACTGCCCCAGCCCGAAAAGGTACGGGACATGCTGCGGAAGCAGCTGCCCAAGCGTGAGGGGGTAATGCCATGCTCCAGATCACTAGTGGTCTGGCATCTGGACCCCAGAGTGGTCCCATCCACACAGGGGCCACACCAACACCTCATGACAAGAAGGCAAAGGCTGCACAGCAGGAACAGGCTCAACCCCATGGCACGGCACAAGACACTGGCATGTTGAGGAAGAAGAACTTCCATGATGAAGAACTCAAGATCCTCATAAACTACGTGACCATTCACCACCGTGACATGTGCCAGCAACCAGGGAGCACCCATACACCTGCTCATTTTATGGTGCATTGGCAGCATTTCATGGATGCGATCAACGCCCTAGGTTTGAGAAGTGCACTGCTGCATAGGTAGTGAAGCAGTGGAATGACCTCACCCGTCGTGCCAAGTCCAAGCTGGGTGCCAACCTAGCCTCTGCTCTGGCAACTGGAGTGCGGACACCAGAAGAGGAGGATCTGACCGAGCATGAAAAGGCTATGAACCAATTCATTCTACTGGAGCAGGTGCAAGGCGTGGGAGGCCTAGAAAATAATGAGGACATTTCCAGTGAGTGCCCAACATTGTGCAACCTGAGTATGTGAAGTAAAGCATTACCAAGATGTTTAATTGTGGTACACATCAGGCTGCATTGGAATGACTGCCCCAGGTGAACAATGTCATGTGGTGTACTGACTCCTGTCCAGTCTACACAAGAGTGGATACAAACCATGTGTTCTACATTAGTTGACCATGTCCATGTGACAGCACTCATCCCCCACTAGCGTACCCCCACAACATCTGCAACATGATACCTCTACGTGCACAGTTGTTTGCTGCATACTTGATGTCAGTGACTCTGCTCTGCTAGACATGTGCATGTGTCTGAAATAGGAGTTACACTTCATGCCCTGCAGGGTATAGAATCTCTTTTCACACATGTACGTAGGTGCTTTCATGCTACATAGAACATCCAAGATGACAACCAACATGCCTTATGGAGTGCCCTGAGTGAGTGTGCATATGTTTAGACTGTGCACATCCCCACTGCCCCAACGGAAATGACTCCTGAGGCAAATTGTTCTGAGGCCTGTTCCCTGTTACCCTCCCGCACTCAGCCCACACTCCATGGGTCCATGTCCCTCTCCCTCTTGTGGGCCACTGTACCTTGTTCCTATCAACAACTCCATTGACTTACTCTCTCCACTTCACAGACCTTACCTAGGTTGTACTCTTACAGCCTTAGATCAACTGGGACTGTTTCCCTTTTCACACACTTGCAGCATGTTCCCATTGTGTACAGTCCCTGTACCAGGACAACACTGGTGTGGCATGTGATGGATGCAGACTTGGATATGGATATGTGTGTCTGCCTGTTGCCATGTGATGGAATTACACTTCACAGAGCCACATGTCCATGCCGATTTCACTGGTATTAGTCAACAGTTGTTGTTGTTGTGCCATGGGCTATAATGTGCTTCTTAACGACCCTGTTTGTTGGCAATGTGTCCACTGGCAGCATGGCCTTTAGCAGGGAAATTTGTTGCCAGTCTGCATATGCCATGCTCAGTTAGCTTGTTGTACATAGTGTGTGGGTGCTGTATTTCTTATGGTGACATGCGCTGCATTTTGTTGCATGACAGCAATGTGATGCACATGTTTACTGTAGACAGGTTGCACATGACTCCACATGTCTTTTTATGTCCATGTGCAGGTGAGGAGGCACCAGATGCAGAGGAGGAGAAAGAGGATGAAGAAGAGTCTGTGGCGCTTTAGACCACCAGTGGAGGATGTGGTGTGGCAGGCCATGAGAATCCACTGGTGCTACAGACCATCCTGAGCTCTGCTGCAGACACTTCTGACTCTTTGGATTCAAGTAGCTCTGATGCTGAACCGGATGTTCAGTCCTCAATGCAGGCAGGGGTGAGTGCACCAATGGGTGGAGCAGTTGGGGCCTGTGAGTCTGCAGACAGTCAGGTGCCTTCACAAGGCCAGTCAGTGGTGTCACGCCTATCTGTGGTCGATATGGCTGCAAGGCCACACTCCAATGTATTGGTTTCTGGTCCTGGGGCAGATGTCCAATGCAGTGTTACAGTCCTGCAGCCAGGGACAGGGGCATCACAGCAAGGGCCATGCTCCCTTGGAGCAGGCAGGTGTGGGCCCTGCACACGTGGGGGAAGTGTGCAGGCTGGGCAGACAGAGTGGGAGCAGCAGATGTTGCGTTCGGCACACTGACAGAGTGCTGCCTATGAGAATTTGGCTGAAGGCATGGATTGGGTGGCCACTTTCATGATTCCCCCCAGCTACAAGAGTGGAGCAACAACTGCAGGTCATGCGGTCCACATGCCGCTCCCACAGACTGCGCATGGAGGCCAACATCAGGGGCGATAGGCAGATCTGCAGTGTCTGCAGGCATCCCTGCTTGCAGAGGGTCAGGCACACAGGGAAGCCCTGAGGCATGAGTTGTTGGCCCACAGAGCTGTAATCCATGATGAAGAGGGAGTAAGCAGAAGACTGTTCCGCTAGGAGATGTTATCTTTGAGGCAGACAATCTTGGAGGAACTCTGTGCAACCTGTGAGGTTGTGGATAGTGACCTCCAAGCCCTCAGTGTGTTGGTGCATTAATCAGTGTGACGCATGGTGGCTGCCACTGAGGACCAGGCCAGGGCACTGCGTGGTGAGCCTCCAGGCCCACTTCCACCTTCAGATTCAACGCAGGATGGGGGTGCCAGCACAGACATGCCTCCCGGTCCACCGTAGCCGTGCGGTCTGTGAGCCCATGGTGGGGGTATTTATTTACATATACCAATGTGGATGTTGACATGCACCCTGCCCCTCCCCCGTCTGGGTGGTCCCCCCTAACCTCCTGTTCAATGATGAACATTTTTGATTTTTTTGTTAATTTGTTTATACTTATGTTGACCTCAGGCCCGGATGCTGGCATGTCATTTTTGAGTTGCCCTATCCAGGTTTTCTTTTTATTTATTTTTACCTTGAGTTGAACTCTCAAGGCCATGACATTTGCAGTGGTGGACATGCAGGCATGCATAGTGAAGTCAACTTGCATATTTGCATGGTGGTGCGCAGGATGGCATGTGCAGGTAAATATGGGTTCAGTGTATCCTCGCACATGTGTGCTGTGTGGATGGTACTTCACTATGCCTGTTGTAATGTCTTCTCCCATGCCAGGATGGTATTTTCAGGTACTCATGTCACTGTGTTTCCTTCCTCGGTCAACACATCTATGTCCACACCTACTGCGAGGTTGTGCATGTCATTGGCCATCTCGAATCCGGACAGTCTACTTCATGATGTGTGTTTCACTTGGCCTTCCCTCTCACTGTCACTCTTCTCCCTCTCTTTGTAGTGGTACGCTGCACTCATGGGCAGATCACAATGTATGTCCTGTCACCCTCTTGCACCTTGTGGTGCTTCTGCAGTGGGTGCTTTCAGCATATTTTCAGCATCCATTCATGTGTTGTCATGAATGTGCATGTTTTTTCTGTTGTTACTATGCCTGTCATTGCATTGTGTGTCTCCGGATGGGTTGCATCGTATATAACAAGGCAAGTGGGTACCTTGTGCAGGTACTGTGTGTGATCACTTTGGATGTACTTGTCTTGTGGGGCACCAGTACTTCTTCATGGGTGCATGCTTCATGGGGTGTGCTTCTAGTGATAGGATTGGGCATGGTGTTGTTTCTATGGATTGGTGGGCAACTGGTTTCTTATTCAGAATTGTGGGAGTTCCAACTGTGTGGGCCTTTCTTGGGTTGTTGTGAGTGGGTGGCAGGGCCAGCTGTTTGTGGCCTCTGACACGTGTTGATGGTTGTGCTGGTGTGTGTCTCATAGCACTTTGAAAGGTGTACTGAGGGACACTTCATATCCCTTGCAATGTTTGTGGGTTAATGGTTTGATGGCACATGGGTC
The DNA here is from genome assembly GCF_040938575.1 of Ambystoma mexicanum. NCBI lineage: Eukaryota > Metazoa > Chordata > Amphibia > Caudata > Ambystomatidae > Ambystoma > Ambystoma mexicanum. The sequence continues at coordinate 1,307,069,335 of NC_090932.1, forward strand.
TTGCATTTTTGGATGCATGGATGTGTTAGCTGCACCCTGTTTCATTATGTTCATTGCCTGCAGATCCTTCCGTCAGAGAATGATGGCTATTTTATGGGATGGAATTTGACTGTCGACTGCATGCCAAGGGGACAGGTAAGATGTGCATTTATCTTGATTGTTATGGAATGGCTACTTTAGGTGCTGCATGTCTGGATATGGGAATTCTGGTGGGTCGTCCTCTTTGTCGCAATTGTCTATTACCTCTTGTTAATTGTTGTTTTGGGGATGGGGTTTATTGTGGTCATGTTGCCATGTTGAGTAACATGTGGGTCGATACTACACTGCTTTTCTACACCCCACAATAGGGACATATTTGTGCACATCATGCACATTCTAGGACATGTGTGCAGCTATATGCCATTGAGATTGTTGTATTTTGTGTCCATGTAAATTGTTGAGGCCATGTATGGCTTGCAGCTCAGACATGATGCTTCAGGATTTAGCGCTGCTTACACATTTGACAGGTATGTTAGTTAGTCAGATCCGCCAGAGCGTCAGGGGACCACTAAGGTGGGTATAGTGCACGGTATCAATATCCTTTAACATTACATATGGGATGTTTTTGGTACCAGAGAGGTGTTTTCATTAAATGTTTGTCATGGTGGTAGTGGTGTCCTCCCTCTTCAATGTGTTTCTTTTGTGTTTTGGAAACACAAAATGAAAAGTCTTGTAGTTCTAAGGGATGCACAGAAATGTGCACTTCCAAGGGGACTTTCTCAGCGTGGTTTTGTGGGCACAGTGGATTGGGCCATTGTCATCATTGAATGGCACCTGGGATTTGGAGGGATTGCGTGCACTCAACAGAGGAAAGATTTTAGTTGAAAAAAGATTGCACAAACTGGGTACGTGCAGACTCTCCACGTGCCCTTTGCCCAGAGATACTCAAGCAGTGTGCTTGCAGGTGTCGATGGTGTGCCACCACCATGTCCACCGGGACGCCACGCTGTGTTGCAAGATTGTGCAGGACACATGCTGCCACAATGATCCTGCAGCCTACTGGTGTTTTATATAGCAGAGTGGTCATGGGAGCGGAAATGTGACTTGAGCACTCTGAATGTGCGCTCCGCTATTCCCCGAGTTGCAATATGGGCATTGTTGTACCTTACCTCTGTGGGTGTGTTGGGGTTGCATATGGCGTCATCATGCATGCGCTCAGAGGGTAGGCACTGTCCCCTGTAGAGGTGAGAATGGTTGTCATTGTCATTTGTTGACAGTGCCTATTGGTCTGTGTGCAACATGCATGCATGTGCATGTCCAATCATACTCACCAATGAGCCCTGTGTAGTGGGAACATCCTGAAGATGTAACTATCATGTGTGCTACCAGGATAGTTGGCATACACTTCAGTAATGATGCCCTTGACATCACACACAGCCTGAACATTGATGGAGTGCCAATGTTTCCGGTTGCGGTAGATGTGTTCTGTTGCTCGAGGTGGACGTAGAGGAAGATGGGTGCAATCAATGGCACCTCGCATTTTTGGGAAGTGCGTCAGCCCATAAAAATCCTGGCCCACTGCTTTCTGCAGGTGTTTCGGGCATATAGATATGCCGGCGGACAGAATGACGTGCAGTTATGATAGCCAACTCCTTGTGTAAGCAGCAAGATTGCATGGCCTGGGAGATGCCACCTACTATGGTGGTGGTCCGCTGGAATGAGTCAGTGGGGGGTCAGTGCTAGGCAGCACATGGTAGGTGATGTGAGGTCATCTTCCCACTCTATGACCAAGTCTAGGATGATATGGGGGGAACCTATACCTGCCATAGACCTGGTCATCAGGCATCCCTAAAAGGGTGGTCCTTTGGTGGAAGATTCGGGCCTTGGCCATCCTCCTACTCCTGCGGTGTCCATGGGTTTATTGCTTCAACAAATGGTGCATTCATTGTGGCTGTATCCGTGCATTTGTTGTTTGCGTGTGTTTTTTATGCATTTGTTAGTGTGCGCATTGATGTTTACGCCTTCTATCGCGTGGCGTAGGTGTTTCTAGGTTTGCGTGTGCTTTTTCGCGCACTGGCGTTCCGTGTTCAATTCCATGAATACATCTGTTTTGTGCGCATGTGGGCGGTGCGATTGTTCGACGGTGGTACGTCCCTCGTAACACCCACATTTTCCATTGTTCTTCCTCATTCCATGTGTTCTGGCCCCTTTTAGGTGCCTGTGCAGGCCCGACTGACCCTTCACTTGGAGGCTCGCACAAGGCATTCATCGGGTTGCAGTGACATGGTGGACCGGTGCAGATTCCTCGCAAGTCCCGGGTAAGCCCTGCACATTGGGTTCCATGAATCGACGAACAGGGATTTGAGTGTAATTTCACGCGCAAGTACCCAATGAATCGGGCCCAGTGTGTTTTGGTCGAGAATTTTGTGATGAACTTAGCATAATATTCAACCATTCCCATAACAGATTTCAACTCCTCTTTCTTTTTCTCTTCTGGGCCTTCTTGAGCCTGATTCACCAAATTCTCTTTTGGGTTGATGCCGTTAGTGGATACTGAGTATCCAAGAAAAGCCAGTTTTTGTGGTAGGAATTCACGCTTATATTTTTTCAAGTGAAATACGCTTCTGCTCAAGTTCAATACCAACCCCTTTCTAGATCTTGGATATGGTCGTATTTGCTCAATCCATACACTAATATGTCATCTTGAAAGTACCTGAGATTTCTTAGCCCTTTACATACTATGATGCTGTCCGGCCCTGGCTCAACAGCTTCAGTATGTCAATATATAATGACTGAAAGACTCAAAAGCAAGTGTCTGCAACCTGCGGCTCTCCAGATGTTTTGAACTAGGACTCACATTATCTCTCACCATTGACTATGCTGGCTAGAACTGGTGGGATTTGTAGTCCAAAACATCCGGCGAGCCAAAGGTTACAGACCCTTGCCTTTCAGCCTTTCAGTCATTTTATATTGACATACTGAAGCTGTTGAACCAGGGCCTGACAGCATCAGAGTATATTGGTAGACTTCAAACGAGATAATGTGGCGGTGAGTGGTTTAAAATCTGGATATAGCAGACAGTAGGCACTAATGAAGTCCAGTTTAGAGAAGACCTTTGCAACTTGCAGTGAGAAAATGAGTTCTGTTGTGTTGGGTAGAAGAAAGTTGTTGCATATTGTCTCGGCATCCAAACTGTTCAGGTCTACCTAGAGCCTCGTTGTTTGCATGCTTGTTTTCATGCAATGAGTACTGGGCTGAACGATCCTGTCACTTCAACAGCTTTTGTGGTGCCCTCTTTGATTAATTCCAAGACTAGTTACCCCAGTTCTTCTTCCGTTGTCATGGGTACTTGCCTCACCTTTTGTTTGGCTGGTATGGCGACAGACCTCAATTTTATCAGATAGACGTATCCTTTCACCATGTCTAATGATGATTTAAAGATTGTGTTATGTTTGTTCAAGGTGATTTCTAAAATTTGTTACGATTTATAGCACGGCACACTCCAGCCAGGGACTCCTTCCCTGACAATGAATGTGGCGCACAATAAAGCGCTTTATGTTTTTAATAAACCACAGATTTGCTTTGAGTAGGCCTCCAACCCTTCTCGCACCCAACCTTCACAAACACCCCGTGTCACAACGGACCAGGAACCACGCCGGTGTGTATCAATAAGCTATTTATTCATTTATGATTTAATGAAAAAGAAAATCAAACAATTTTACAACAGCCACCAATGTTATGGCAGCACAAAAGCAATGATTCCTTCAGAACAATTGGTGCAGATATCTTACCACAGTTCACATGGATCTTTATTGTCAAAACAGAAAAAATGACAGTTTTGAATCAATGAATAGCACTAAGGATTAGCACTCTCCCCTGCAACACTCACCCCAAAACATCAGCTAACGTAATTCCTTTTGAATGGAAGGCAGTGGCAAGGAGTAAGGATAAAGTGAGAAAAATCGGATTTGGAATAAAGCCCACCACCCCAAGATCGAAAGCCAGAAAAGAAAGTGAAAACCTGTTTTTGAACAAAATGTTATACTCAGATTTGGATTATTTCTCACACAGCTGTGGGACAGAATGGAAGGAAATTTGTGTTGCTACACTTGAGGAGATTGGGAAGTTTATAGACTACTAATTTGTGCACAGAACAACGTAGAAATGAGGAAGGAAAATCGATTTTGGGGAGAAAGCAAATGCAAAAGAAAAAATAGAAACGGCAAATGGAAATTCGTTTTACACAGGATTGGCAATGACAGGTAGCTAAGGAAAGGGTTTACCTTTAAAAATGGGAAATCGGTTTTCAAGGACAAGGACAGAGGCACATAACAGATAGGATTCTAGACCAAAGGGATTGGACTCAATGGGACTACGGTTCGGGTTTTCAATGGGACAGATGCAAGTTAGAAGTTTGTGGGGTAATGCACACAATACACGGGCAAATTCGGTTTTCAGTGACAAGGAAATACATTCTTATAGACTATACTATAAAGACTATAGTTATTAAAGAAAGACACTAGGCACAAGGGGGTTAATTTTGAATTTTAACCAACTTACACTGTGAATTTCCTTATAGGGGAATTCACTGTTTTACTTCAAAATAATGCTAAGGATTATACAGGCAACTGAGAGATTTATCACAGGGAATTGACTAACATACATAGGTTAAACACATTCTTCCATGGGAAGGAGAATAAATTATACTGGCAATTTGGGACTTTCAATGGAACTTTCAATGGGAATTTCAATGGGATTTTCAATTGGATTTTCAATGTTATAATGTTACAAAAAGGAAAAGGTTTATGCAATTTAGGGCTGGTGTTATTTGCTACTTACAAAGTACGCCTTGGTTTGGGATTCTGGACAGCCAGCAGAATCTCAGGTCACTCTGGACAACTATGACAAGTGATCTGGTCACTTTGCTCTCCTGGATGGTATTCTGGACAGCTAGGCAAGGGTCTAGTCTCGGCACTCTCCTGGATGGGATTCTGGACAGCTAGGCAAGGGTCTCGTCTCTGCACTCTCCTGGATGGGATTCTGGTTCAGCTTTCCCTCCATCCTCTTTCTCCTTTCTCCCTGGATTCGTGTGTGTGTCTGTGTCTCTCTGTGTCCCCCTTATATAGCCCAAATGACATCATTCACTTCACAATCTAGGGTGAGTACTCTAGAATTACCCTACCCCAGGGTTGGTGTGTCTATCATTCCTCTCTCCGTCCCCTGGACTTATTGGTTCAGGGGAGAGAGCATCATGTGTTTGGTCATTTATGACAGTTCTTTGTTTCTCAGGTCCAATTTTAGCGAAAATGAGTTATGCATCATAACTTTAAAGTTATACTAGCCACTGCCATAAGAAAAAGATATGCAGATTCAGTGGGTCATCGGGAATTAGGAAAGCCAATCGCCAACTCTGTGCGAGGTAGCATAGCCCTTTAGCACAGTTTTGCTCTTTTCATGAAATGCATAACAGATATAATTCTACAAATAATATAGCATGCTCATAATCTCATTTCCCACCTGTCCACCAATTTTCCTCTTTGTCCCATTTATACATTAACCAGAAATGAATCTTTACTGTCCATTTCAATCCACAAAGTGCTAGGAAAATGCTCTTAGTCTCCTAACATTCGCCTGGAAATTGCATGGAAAAATAGCATAAAACAAATTTCTTTTCTTATTCTGAGTGCTGGGAAAAATGCCTAAAATGAATCAAACCTTTAATGTCAATTTGGAGTATCTGTCACATATGGGAGGGCGGTGTCTCATCCCCCACAGCCAACTGTCTCCCCCTATTTCAGCTTGCAACAAAATACTTTTATTACACCCTTTGGAGTTTGTCAGTTTGTCCTTGGTAGTGGGTGCAAAAGGAACTCACACTTCTTGGTCAATCTCTAGCCACACTTGCTTTCTTTGTCCTCCCTGCGAGTACTGCCTTCCAGTCTGGCAGAGCAGGTGTCATGATGCCTACCCCCAGGCATCCAGATGGAGTCCATCAGCCCTGGGAGCAGGCATCCAGATACTTGTTAAAACTCCAGCAGCCCTGGCTGGGGGCTGTTTGGGTTCAGTCCTGGCGCCTTAGGCGCCAGGCTTATCTTAGAAACCAGTCCTGGCACCATAGGCGCCAGGCTCATAGACATTACTTACCTCATGCATACCATGCTGCAAATGAATCCAAGCCAACGTGAGGCCTCGATGGGACTATTTTGTTACAGGACTATTTTTTACTCGGGTGTGGTTCTGGGGAACTTCTTACCTGGAACTACTTTGGAGGCTATTTAAACCACGCCCGAACAGCAGCACACGCTTCGCGTTATTCTGCATCCTGCAGCGTAAAGCTCACTGTGCCTGCAAGTCAGCATCCAGTCTTCTGCCACACCCGCCTCGACACCGGAGCTCCTAGAAAAAGGGGAAAAAGGAAGAAAAGGTTAGATCACGGACATTATTTTAATTCCTTACCTGATTCTGAATCCAGCACGTCTCCGAGCCTGGAAAGGACATTATTCCAGCACACGTCGCATCGACAGCAGCAGCACCATGTTATACTCACCAGTCCACAGCATCCTTCGACTCGGCGCTGCCTCCATCATTTTCTTTTCGAACTCCAGCACCTGGGGGAAAACAAAAGAAACAACAAGGTGAGACAAGAGAGCCGACAAATACAATCTTTTACCACCATAGGCTTACCTGATTTACCACCGGAGGCATTACCCTTTAACACGCCTCATCTTCATATGCCGCACCTATAAAGGGAGAGAAAACAACAAGTTAAACTCATGCAACTTTTAGCGGACAGTGTTGGGTAATACAGACTCTTACTGGTACGCCATTAGCTGCCTCCAGGCAGCATTCTTTTGAACCAGCTGCAATTCAACAAGGGAATGGAACAAGAGTGAACATCAGACATATTGAACTCTTTGAACTTTATAAACCCCGTAGTCCATATTCCTCCGGAACTCTTCCAGTACCTTCAAACCAGTGAAGTAACAGTATCTACGCGCCCCTGCATGCCATGCAGGAAGGAGAGCTCATCATTTAAAAACATAAGGTGAGGTTACTAAAAGGGGATATCGGAGGTGACAAGTGGGGAGAACGAGAACAGTGGGAAGGGGTCATCACTAAAATCCACGGGTGGCTAAATCCCTTTCTCCACTTGCAGGAGAATACTTCTACAGATCAAGCAGATGAGATTAGGCGGGCCAGCCCAGACAGTCATCTCGGCACTACGCATCACGTTGGTGGAGACCGCAGCTGTCCGGGTCCGATCCACGCCCCTGTGGGAACCAGGTGAGTGTAACAGCAGGGAATTATCACTCCCTCAGCCCCATCACAGGTCCTTGCAGAATAGTTCACTTATTGGTGCGGCTTCAAGTGGGAGGCAGGGCTTTCAATTGAGTTTTTCCTGCTTGAGCCAAAAGTGGTTTTACTGGTATTTCTGAGCCTCTGCCAAGTTGATTGAAGTCTTGTGGGAGAAAACATAATGTACATGGCTTTGTCAACCCCCCACCCACAACATATTCACCGACAATTCTGTGCAAGCAAAACTACCCTTTCACGTTGGCTTTTAAAAGTAATTTTCCTTTGTTTCTTTAACACGCGTGGAAGCCGTATTCCATCTAATGTTTGAAATGCGGTTCTGTAGGTCATGGGATTCTTTTAATTTGTCCTTCTTGAGTGGGTTTGAATTTGCTGCTGGTCCATAGACACAGAGGGGTGATCCCCCTCAACAGGGTTCTTTAATTGGACACTGAATAGAAGCAAATTCCAAGCCGTTTTTCAGAGTGTTTTAGAGTGCTGCTGTTCACATGAAAGGGAAAACAAAAGCTGTGTCGGGTTGTAATGTGAAATCCTTGACCCTCATGTCAATGAACAGTAAGAAAAGGCTTTTTTTCAGCTGTAGTGCATAACTTTGGTATCAGATGAAAGAAAAGCAAACGCAGGGCCATTTTGAATGCAATGCATAACTTTTTGGTATTCAGATGAAAGAACAGCAAATGGAGGGCCGCTTTGAAACGCAGTGCATAACTTTGGTATTCTGATGAAAGAAAAGAAAATGCAGTGCTGTTTTGAATGCAGTGCATAACTTTTTGGTATTCAGATGAAAGAACAGCAAATTGAGGGCCGTGTTCCGTGATGCAGTGTTCACATGCTTGCCACACATGTGCCAGGGAAAGCCGAGCACAGCCGTTTTTGTTGGCAATGTTTAATGTAGCTTTTCAAGTGACAGGGATATCTGTTTCAGGGCCTTAAATGCACCCCACAGCTCCCCCTGCTCTTCCATGACTTTCTGTTGGGGATGAGTAGGGCAGAGTGGGGTTTCTTTCAGAGATATTCTGCTTCCTTAGGGAGTGGCACTCCAGGATCCCCTTCCGTCTTTGGGTTGGAGGGTGTCGCGCAATACCCTCTTTCCTTCCTTCCCTTCCAGGTCCCTGGGGTGTTCATCTCCAGGCTTGAATGTAGGGATGTATATTCTATAATAGAAGATAGAAAAATAAACAAGTTTTAGTACTTTTTACTGACATTTTTCCCAGAAGATTTACAAGGAGTTAACAACGACACTAACTTACAGTGAAGATACCATCCAGCTTCCTACACAATTTTCACATTATTAATATTTTTTGTCATTTATATGATAACTTCAAGTAAATAACTCCCTATATATATATATATCTAAATACTTCTGTCTGCTTTTTACTCCTTTCTTATCATTCTTCAGATGGTTATTCTGCTCAAATTTCATCTGGCTCATCATTCAGTCGTAAAGCGTGCCTGGGATTACAACTTTTCAACTGATTGAAGTGGACCCAATTTTCTTCTGCCTTTTCTCCTTTGGGGATGCGGATCTTATAGGCGACAGGTGAGATTCTGTCTACAATTTCAAAGGGGCTGCGCCAGGAGAGGAGGAATTTCCGCTCCTTGGTCTGGTTCCTCTGAAAATTGTACAAATAGACCCTGACTCCTACTTGATGTTCTTTTTTAGTAGTTTTTAAATTGTAATGGGTTTTCATCCCCTCTGCCGATTTCTCCAGATTCCGCTGAGCGTACACAAAAGCATGCTGAAGGTGTTTTCTCAGATTCTCAATATATTCATGTGTTGTGGAAGGGTTAATCAGTGTCTGCTGTTGTGTTCTAGAGAGCAGATGCTGGGGTAGCACCATTTTTCATCCAGTCATTAGCTCAAATGGAGACGTTTTGGTTGCAGAAGATGGTGTAGACCCGATGGCCATTAGGACAAGCGGTAGTCGGATGTTCCAACTAGGCCCAGAGTCTGCCACAAACTTCTTAAGAATGCCCACAATTGTTTTATTGTACCTCTCAACTCCCCCACTAGAGTCTGGCGGTAGGCAATATGGAGTTTTCTCTTTACCCCAAGTATCTCCCACATGTTTCTCATCACCTCACTAGTGAAGTGACTTCCATGGTCTGACTCAATCCTTTGGGGAAGGCCGAAACACAAGAAAATGTGGTTGATCATCAGGGCAGCTGCTGTTTCTGCCTTCCAATTTGGGTCCGGGAGACATTCCACCCATTTGGTAAACATCATGTTACTGTTAACATGTACCTGTTTCCCCTAGAGGAGCGAATCACGGGCCCGATGAAATCTACTTGTAAATCTGACCAAGGCAGTGTCATCCCCCTTTTCTGGAGGGAAGCTCGGTGTGCGAGTGAACTTGGCTGAAATGGTGCACACACAAGACACCCCTTCAAATATTGGTCGAGGTCCTGACCCATGTGTGGCCACTATGCGACCTATCGCAAGAATTTCAAAGTAGTATGAAAGCCCTGATGACCAGCTGTGGCTGCGTCATGGGCTTGACTTAGCATCCGGCTTCGGAATGAGGTAGGTACCATCCACTGGTCACATCCAGAGATGAATCTCCTTACCAACAAACCGTGTTGGATTCAGAACATTTTGGGAAACTTAATCAACACCCAGAGATCCTCTTTCCAGATGTAATCGGTTTCAGTCAGAGGAAAATTCACAGGGTCTTCAATGTGTTGATAACATTTCCCAATAATCGGCCCCCCTTTTTGTGCGATGATTAAATCAGCATCTTGGGTCTCCTTACTCCACTGGGCAGTTGAGAGTTAATTTTGGGCAAGTATTTGGGACCTGGTGACAGCAGCGACCTGGATTTCCCCCAACAGGGACTCGATCTCAAGGAGATCCCCCTGGATGTCTCTGGTTTTGACCAACTGGTCACTCAGGTCATTTCCGGTTTTATCTGGTCCCTCTATTCTGGAATGACCCTTGATCTTTTTCCAGTAGATGGTCATCCCATTAGAGGTGACCAGTTCATCAATGGATAGTATAAGTTTGCCAGGCTTGAGTGGTTTATTGTTAGCAAACAGCATGCCTCTGGTTTTCCAATTAATCAGGTGCTCCACTAACCCGTTCCGGACATAATCTGAATCTGTGATTATGACCAGTTTGTGGAGTCAGTGTTGCACGGCAGTAAGGATGGGCTGGTGAACTGCCATCAACTCTGCCACCTGACTACTTCGGGGAACGATCTTGTACCCAGCAAAGGGCTCCTGGAAATCATTCACCCAGGTATTCAAACGCTGGCCACTAGTTCCTTTTCCCTGTTGTTATGAACATGGTAGGAGCATCAGTCCACGTAAACTGTGGCATCCCCTTGCACATGTCTTCTTCATAGACCTTGTATAGGGAGTTCAGGTACGCCTCCATGTTGTCTTGTTTTTTGAGACTTTCGTCCTCAAGACAGTTTTCTGTGGCACAATCATGCAAGTAAGCTAAACCTTGCGGGAGGGGACTCTTCTTGTTTTGGCCAAATCTGACCTCCACAGGAAAGCCTTGCATGGACAGAATCCAGGAAAAATCCAGGAAGCAATTCTGGAATTACTCCCATTCCCTCCCCGGATTCTGTCACTTTGGAGGTATTGCAAAGGCTAGTGAGGAGTCTCAACGATTATGTGCTCCCCCTGGTTGAACGGGCAGTAATTTTTCAATGCCCACACCATTGCCATTTTTCCTCCACAGAGGATAAAATCTTACTCGCATAGGAGATGACTTTATTGACCTTGTCATGCTTTTGATATAATACTGCTGTTAAGCACGTATTCGAGAACCCTGTCTCCAAGAAGAACTCCTTGTTTTTGACGGGGTAAGCTATACAAGGCGCTTGTGAGAGGCTTCTCTTCAGTTGTTTCACTGCCTCGGCTTGTTCTGGACCCCACTCCCACCTGACCCTGGCCTTTAATAAATGGACCAGAAGTCTTGTGACCTCTGCGTAATCCTCTATGAACTTTCTACTGTAATTATTTAGTACAAGAAGGCTCCTTAGTTCACGCAGGGTCTTTCAGTTTTAGTAGTGCTTCCACTTTTTTCGCCTGGGGACACAGCCCCTCAGGGTGATTTCATGCCCTAGAAGTTCACGCGGGTCCTACACCACTGCGCCTTCTGGAAGGACAGTTTCGCTCCGGCAACCTTCAACTGGGTCAGAACATAGCGGATTTCCGCTATGTGTTCCTCCACAGTTGAGCTTTTAATTAGGACATCATCCACATAGGCCACTTTACCCCTTTCACTGAAGTCGGGCATGGCAATGTTAAATTAATTGCTGGAGTTTATATATCCAAAGGGAGTTTGGGTTCATGTGTACTGCTGCCCCCCTAAGGTGAAGGCCAGCATGCATTGGCCTTCCCTACCAGTATCCGTTGGTCAGGTCAATGGCGGTGTACACCTTTGACCCCTGGATCTGGGCCAGTCCCTACTCAATGTAGGGAAGAGACCATTGGGACATGTGGACCCATTTGTTCAGCTCCCTAAGGTCTGCGGATAGTCTCCATTGGCCATTAGGTTTTTGAATCCCCAGTACCGGATTGTTAAAGGTATGTGGACTGGATGAATTATCCCACGGGAGTCTAGGTACTTTATGATTTCCGTGAGTGACTCCAAAGATGCGAGCGGCAACCAATATTGCTTCACGAATACGGGAGTCATCCCAGGGTCCGTGGGAGTGGATGTAGATTGTATCTCAGTGCGACCACAGTCGTACGAGTCTGCAGCAAAGATTTCATGAAAATCTAAGAACACCTGCTTCAGCTTTTGCTTTTGCTCCTCGGTCTCGCAAGCATCAGCGAAGTTGACCTGTTCCTCAACCATCTGTCTGAAGCCTGGAAAGACCTTGGGTTTTGCAATCTCTGCGTGGAGAGATCTCTGGTTAGGGTGTTGACCTGGACACAAGGTTTCCGGTAGGAGAGGCAGTCACTGTGGACCTGGAATATCACCTCCTCCTTCTCTATGTCACAGGTCACCTCTTCCTCCCCGTAAGGGCAGCAAGAGCACACAAAGAAATTCCCCCCTTTGCCGGATGAAGATCTTTTCTGGCGTTATGTCATCATCAAAGTCATAGCAGTCATTGGGGATCTGTTCTATGATTTCATTTCCTAAGTCCATGGAGAAATGCTGGTCATCAACCACCATTCCAATAAAGGTGTCTGCACCCAGAGTGATACTCATAGGGTTGCTGTTATCCACCAATATTGGAATGGTGTTGTGTTCTAAGTCAACTAATGGTGTCGGGTTCAAACCCAACCACTGCTGTTGGAGATGATGATTTAGATGTACATAAGCATCTGGGTTTTTGAGTTTCTGTCCTTTCTTAATTTAATTGTTGGGTCCGTCCTGGGATGGTGACCTCCACTTCCAATTTGAATTTCAACTGCATACGGCAGCAATTGATCTGACCGAAATGCCATTTCAAGATTGTCAAAGCCCATGGTGTTGCCCCCCAGTCGGGACCAAGCTTTGCTATTAATGAGGTCCAAATTTATTGCGAACTGATTGAGAATGTCACTGCCTAAGTAGAATTCAGAGGGGACATCTTGCACAACCCAACAATTATGCTCTATGCTTTTATCACCAATGGAAAGTTTTGCATACACCTGCTAGGCAGGAGATGTTTGGAGTTGGGAGTTTCCAGGCCCATTTCCCACTTATCAATCAATTTATATGTGGGAAAGGTCTGATCTTTTGGGGGTTTCCTGAATAACGCTTCGCTGATGAAGCTTTTTCTATTATTCAGACATACTCTGGCGAGAACAGGCTCCCCCTCTCATTTACTTGAATGCGGAGGAACAGCTGTTCACACCTTTTCTGAATATCGGCCAAGCTTTGAGCTAGTTTTTCATCTCTTTTTATCATGGGACTTTGGTTTTCAAATTGTGGATCAGTATAACATGTCAGGGTGTGCCACTTGGAACTGGAAGGAAATTAGATTTTCAGAAATGGAGAAGGGTTCCCATCACCAGTCTGTTGCCCTATAGCAATTACAGTGATGTCGGGGACTTGATTGTTCCTGAAATGGAACTACATTTTGTCAGACCGCTGCTCAACCATGTGGCAGGTGCCATTTAGGCTTACATAGTTGGTGCTCTGTTTTAATTTCATTGGCCAGTTAGTCTGCGTCCAGAGGGCCTTGTTCACACAGTCTATTAGTGGAGACAACCTCCGAAGGAGGTAATTCCATAAGAGACAGGGGGTCCCCTCTGGAGTAACGACAATAGCAAGGTGTTTCACCTTGTGTCGCCTAATTTTAAACTCCAGATCCACAGTCCCCTCGACGGGAATGTCATTCCCTTTGAAGTTCTGGAGTTGTCCAGGAAGAGGTGTGAGGGGAATTTGGTGACTCTCCCCCCTTCCTGAATTAAGTTGCTCAAATGCCCTTTTGGACAAAAGTGGCTTGGGATCCGGTTCCACCAAACACTGCCCTTGCACCCGGACGGGGGCATACAACCTACCTTCTTTCTCCACCAGGGGGCAAAGGAAATTGGCGAAGTGGGCCAACTGGGCAGTTTATTTCTTTATTTTGGACCTCAACATCGTGGGATCTTGGACAGTTTTCTGTGTAGGAGTTCGGCAATCTGTAAATAAAATTTGGCATCCTGAGATTGGTGGGATTTTGGAATCCCCTGTTTCCCTTGATTCTGTGCTGTTCCCCTTTTCCTGGAGACAGTCAGTTGAACCGGTTTGTGGGGAGGATCCCTCATTTCTTTCTAAGTGCTCAGGAGGATATATCTGGGGTTCAGGGATAGGTGGTTCTAGATCAGCTCCCATACCTACCCAGTCTCAGTGATGGTCTTTTGGGACCCATTTTTCTTTCGGAGGAACTACCCCATCCTTGAAAGAGAAGACTTTCTTCCCAGAATCCTCCAAGGATTCTTCCCCTTAAAACTGGAGGATGTTGGCTTCCTCCACAAAACGGGTCTTCTTTGCCCCTTTGTTTCTCCTACTTACCCTTGCTCTGTTCCCTAGGTTGCAGCTTTTCGGGGGTAGGAGATGTGGGTTCAGGTTCACAGGTTTTTAGGGGCTTTTCATGGGTGAGGAAGGAAGCTTCCTCTAGGGCTTTGCATCCCCCTTCCTTCCGAGCCTCCTCCTCTGGAACCTGCTGGTTGTTGGGGTTCTCTTCCCGTCATTGTTCAGGGCAGCCAGACCCTGGGTTTGAGCTGTTCTGAGCAGCCATGTTCATCTGTGGGTGGTTCTGCTGAGCCCTCAACATGTGTCTCAGGTCTTGGGTTAAGCTCTGGACCTGGTGCTCCAGTTGGGACACCTTCTCTGGCTGTTACGGGTCTTGAGACAAATCTGGGTTGCTCTCGGGAAAGGTAACTGTCCCTTCTCTCAGAGTAACTTGGGTATTGAGGATTTCCCTGGTAGCCCTCCATCCTTGGCCTCCCCTCTCCCTGATTTGGTGGTCTAGACTCCTGAAAGTGAGGAGAGTAAGGAGGGTTGTTCTGAATGTTGGGGTTTTGAGGGTACCTGGGAAAGAAACTTAAACCAGAGGATGGAAGATTACTGCCCTCCTGATGCAAGTTTGGAGGGAAGTTTCCTGGAGCAGTACTCACCTGATAGGACCCCCCCAGAGCCAGGGGAGTCCACACGTACCCCAAGATGGGTCTGTTCCCATTGTACCTGGGGCTGATGTAGGTGGCAGAGTCAGGTGACACATTTGTGGGTTACCCTGCCTGGCTACCACCTACTTGAGACTGCTCAGAGGATCTTCTCTGCCTCTGGTTTGGTTGGCTAGGGGGAGGTGTATTTTTAGGCACCCCCATTTCTAGGTCCAAAGTTGGGGTAACCTTCACCTCCGTCACTTAAGCATCAGCGGGGGTGTTGGTTTGTTTGGGGTTTTTGTGTGGATTATTGTTTTCTACTTGCTTTTGGACCTCATTGATCCAGATAGCTTGCTCTATTACTCAGTCCAGGGTCCTTTCATCATGGAGATCCCTAACCAACTGGATCATAATGTACTTACGGAGTGCACGGAAATAGGTTTTGATGAACTCCCTACTGTTTATGCGCACCCGCCTAGTGGTTTGTGCAAATGCCTGCTTCAATTCCTGAACAAATTTTCTCGGATATCATCATCTGGTCATATAGCTCCAGATACCCCCAGACTGAGTATTTGGCATTTTATATGGTAGAGGGTCATGGAACTTCTAATGGCTTTTATCTGTCTAATGGGGTCTTTCACCAGAGTTCTCTTTTGTTTGGCAGCCTTCTTTTTCTGCTGCACCGGAGTCCATTCACCCTCAGACTCAGACCTGCTGCTATTTGAGGTCCCATCCCTATCCTCTAGGTGCTCCCTGATTCTTGGAGACTGAGACTCTCCCCCAGAATGAAGGGGCCCAGTCTCTTCTCCCCTGTTGTATTGTGGGCTCTCTGGGTCACTTCCCTTGGACTCCCTCTTTCGCACAAGGGAGTAGTCATCTGGCTCCTCCCTTTTTCTGGGATTGGTGAAAAACTCCCCCCATCTCCCTGATTGGGTGGAGGTTTTCAGAATACTCTTTTGTGGCCTAAACTCAGACTCCTTTTTATCTGAAAAGTGGACCAGGTAGTTCCTTTGTTGCTGATGTTTCTGCCAGTCTAACTCCCTGATTTTCTCTTCATAGGAGTCCTCCTGGTCAGCTACATTGGCCACAATATTTTTTAACCTGAACAGGGATGCACGTTCATCAATCTCTGATAGACGCTGGCCTGCTCGCGCAATCATGCTGGGCCTAATTGAGTCCGGCTGCCTCGTGGTTCCTGATTCTTGTGAATTTGCACACATGAAGTTAGCAGTGCCTGGTGGATATGGGGCGGTAAGGTGGCTTGAGGCCCTTGGTACAGAGGGCATCACACTGTGATCAGGGGTTGCTCTGCCACTCTTTAAATGTTCGGGGTTCCTCAAGTCTTTATTTCAACTAGCACACTCTGTTTTTAACCTCTCAGATTTCTCTTTCCCGGACCCTATTTCTTGACAGTAAGCAAAGGCCTGAGCCTTGTGCTCTGCTATCGGGGCTTGACTGACTTCCATGACCTTCTCTTGCGCTACTACTGGACTCTGGAGTCCCCTGTTCTCCTCACTAAGGGCCTCATTTTCTTTCTGTGCTTCTTGTATTGCCTGGGAATACTCAGACCATTTTTGTTGCAGGAGATGCATCTCCTGTTACAAGCTTCTTTCTCTCTCACCTTTTCCTCCTTGCTTGTGTTCTTCCGGGATGAGGTTTCTTTCTTTTTCACCGACCGTGACTTGTACTGGCTGGAACGCGAGTCCTCGGGTTCCAGCGTGGAAGCCGGCTGCCAAGCCGGTAGCGTTCGATTTCCAGGAACAATGACAATAAATCCAGTAAGGAAAGTATCAGAAGGAAAGGATTGGAATTGGGAGGGGGGTTCCAGGATCAAGAGGGGAATTAGGATTCACAAAGGCACAGAGAGCGAACTCGAACAACGTCTAGTAACTCGTAGGGGTAGAGTTGAGACACGGAGAGCCGCGGGGGTGTGCTGGTTTTCTAGGAAGCTGGCGAGTGCACGCAAAGGCTAGACCGCAACGGTTCTGACTCGTCGGCCATCTTGGATGAGTTGCAGAGTTTATGCCGCTGTGCATCATGGACCATGAAGTTCAGAAGGGTCGAATCCGACTATTCATGACATCTCCTCCCTCTGCACATTTTTGGTCTGGGTGGTCTGTTCTAGATCACATTCTATTTGTCTTATGTGCCCCATTAAATGTTCATACTCTGATTTTAGGTCAGTCAGTTCCTGAAGACCTGACTCACTTCTCTCCAGGTCTGCCTTTAACTTGCACACTTCCTGGCATAGGGCATCTTTTTCCTGATACAGGGTGCCAATCTGTTCAGTCAGGTTATCTCTCTGTGGTTTTATAGCGCCTAACTTCTGGCGTTCCAGGTCAAAATCTGTTTGGGAATGGACTTCTTTAATAATTAACTTATTATTCTTCTCTTCCACTTGCTTGATCTGATTTTGTAATGCAATCATATCCTCTAAGCACGTTCTATTGTATATCACCTGTTGGTTCAATTTTAGTTGACTCGCTTTCAGGGAATCAACCCTTTCCTGGCACTCCTCTTTCAGTGCAGACATTTGGGCCTACTGTTCTGAATTAGTGTCTTGCTGAACTGCCAACTCGTCCTTCAGCTGCTTGATGAGATTTCCTAACTCTAACTCAGAATTTTGTCTCTCTTGCATTTTCTCCTCAACCCGCTTTAACTCACTCTGTCTTTGGTTTAAAAGCTCAGACTGATTTTGCCCAGAGGTTACACTTTCTTGGTACTTTTCTTCCATGACTATCATGTGGAAGTACATGTACGCAGTGAGTTGGACCATCTTAATCTGCTCATCTTTGATGTTCTGAGTCATATAGAACTCAGTCAGGGCTTGATGTAACAGGCCACTATCCTGCCACACATCCATACTTCTAGAGGTCACCTGTTGCATCATACTGGATAGCCAGGCCTCCTGTCCCTGCTCTGCCCATTCCCCTCTAATGAATAAATTGGACAGAATGTGCGACCTAGCCATGTTAATTTCCACGGTGCTCATTATGAAGAGTGTTCTTCCTTTGTTTATCTATGCAAGGACAAAATCTCTACCCTGCCCTTGCCTAGTTTATTGTTATAATATTCTATTTTGAGACATAGACCTGACACCTATCTTACAAGTTTTTGGATGGCGCCTTTACAGTGTAACACAGCTTTCTAGACACTAAAAATAACACTACCTTCAATGGGTTAGTCTGCTGTGCTGGACTGTCACCGGTGAAAACGCTAACCGCAATCAGGGCACGAGCCCCACTTTGTCATGATTTATAACACAGCACACTCCAGCCAGGGACTCCTTCCCCAACAATGAATGCAGCACACAATAAAGCGCTTTTTATTTTTAATAAACCACAAATTCATTTTGAGTAGACGTCCAACCAGTCTCGCACCCAACCTTCACAAACACCCCGTGCCACAATGGACCATGAAGCAGCCGTGTGTATATCAATAAGATATTTATTAATTTATGGTTTAATGAAAAAGCAAACTCAAACAATTTTACAACAGCCACCAATGTTGTGGCAACACAAATGCAATGCTTCCTTCAGAACAATTTGTGCAGATATCCTATCACAGTTTACATGGATCTTTAATGGCAAAACAGGAAAAATGACAGTTTTGAATCAATGAATAGCACTAAGGTTTAGCACTCCCCCCTGAAACACTCACCCACAAAAATCAGCTAACTTCATTCCTTTTGAATGGAAGGCAGTAGCAAGGAGTAAGGATAGAAGGAGAAAAATCAGATTTGGAATAAAGCCCACCACCCCAATATGGGAAGCCAAAAAAGAAAGTGAAAACCCGTTTTTGAGCAAAATGGCAGAATCAGATTTGGATTATTTCTCACACGGCTATGGGACAAATGGAAGGAAATTTGTGTTGCTACACTTGAGGAGATAGGGAAGCTTATAGACTACTAATCCGCACACAGAACAGTGTAGAAATGAGGTAGGAAAATCGATTTTGGGGAGAAAATAAATGCAAAAGAGAAAATACAAACGGCAAATGGAAATTCGTTTTACACGGGATTGGCAATTACAGGTAGCTAAGGAAAGGGTTTAGCTTTAAAAATGGGAAATCGGTTTTCAAGGACAAGGACAGAGGCACATACCAGATAGGATTCTAGACCAAAAGGATTGCTCTCAATGGGAATACGGTTCGGGGTTTCAATGGGACAGATGCAAGTTAGGAGTTTGTGGGGTAATGCGCACAATTCACGGGCAAATTCGGTTTTCAGTGACAAGGAGACTAATTCTTAGAGACTATACTTTAAAGACTATGGGCCTCATTAGATGGATGGCGGTAAGGGTTTACCGGTACCGGTATTTTACCGGTACCGGTAAATCCTTACCGCCTTACTACGAGGTCCCTTTGCGGGTTGGGGAATTTAACGCCTGCTTTTTACAGGTGTTAAAGACCAACCCGCAAAGGGACCCAGGGAGCTAATTACGGTACCGCAATTTGCAGTACCGTAATTAGCACCTTCCCCATTCCCATTATGCCCTATGGGGCAAAAATGGGAACGGGGAAGGACAATGGTGGAAGGGGGAATTACCGCCCTGCCGACCTTGGAATGGGGCGGTAATTCCCCTTTCCACCAAGGCGGTGCCGGTATTTTACCGGCATGAACCATGGCGCTAATAGCTGCCATAAACCGCCATCCGTGTAATGAGGCCCTATATTTATTAAAGAAAGACACTAGGCACAAGGGGGCTAAATCTGAATTTTAACCAATTTACAGCATGAATTTCCCTATAGGGGACTTAATTTATTTACTTCAAAATTATGGTATGGATTTATACAGGCAACTGAGAGATTTATCACAGGGAATCGACTAACATACACAGGCTAAACCAATTCTTCCATGGGAAGGTGTATAAATGATACTGGCAATTTGGGACTTTCAATGGAACTTTCAATGGGAATTTCAATGGGATTGTCAATTGGATTTTCAATGTTACAATGTTACAAAAAGGAAAAGGATTATGCAATTTAGTGCTGGGGTTATTTGCTACTTACAAAGTAAGCCTTGGTTTGGGATTCTGGACAGCCAGCGGAATCTCAGGTCACTCTGGACAGCTATGGCAAGGAATCTGGTCACTGCGCTCTCCTGGATGGTATTCTGGACAGCTAGGCAAGGGTCTAGTCTCTGCACTCTCCTGGGTGGGATTCTGGACAGCTAGGCAAGGGTCTCATCTCGGCACTCTCCTGGATGGGATTCTGGTTCAGCTTTCCCTCCATCCTCTTTCTCATTTCTCCCTGGATTCTTGTGTGTGTCTTTGTCTCTCTGTGTCCCCCTTATATAGCCCAAATGACATCATTCACTTCACAATCTAGGGGGAGTACTCTACAATTGCCCTACACCCAGGAATTAGACAGTCTATTATTCCTCTCTCCACCCCTGGCCTTATTGGTTCATGGGAGAGAGCATAATTTGTCTGTTTGGTCACTTATGCCAGTTCTTTGTTTCTCAGGTCCACATTTTAGCAAAACTGAGTTATGTATCATAACTTCAAACTTAAACTAGCCACCACCATAAAAAAATAGATATGCGGTTTCAGTGGGTCATAGGGAATTAGGCAAGCTGATTGCGAGCTAGCATAGCCTTTTGGCACATTTTTGCCCTTTTCATGAAATGCATAACAGCTATAATTCTGCAAATAATTAAGCATGTTCATAATCTCATTTCCCACCTGTCCACCAATTTTCCTCTTCGTCCCATTTATACATTAGCCAGACATAAGTCTTTACAGGTCATTTCAATCCACAATGTGCTAGGAAAATGCACTTAGTCACTTAACATCTGCCTGGAAATTGCATGGAAAAATAGTATGAAACAAAAGAAAATTCTCATTCTGTGTGCTGGGAAAAATGCCTAAAATGAATCAAACCTTTAATGTCAATTTGGAGGATCTGTCACATATGGGAGGGCGGTTCCTCACCCCCCACAGCCAACTGTCTCCCCCTGGCACAGCTTGCAACAAAAGAATTGTATTACACCCTTTGGACTTTGTCAGTTTGTCCTTGGTAGTGGGTGTAAAAGGAACTCACACTTCTTGGTCAAGCTCTAGCCACACTTACTTTCTTTGTCCTCCATGTGAGTACTGCCTTCCAGTCTGCCAGAGCAGGGAAATATCACGCCCTACGCCCCATCACATGTCCTTGCTGAATAGTTCACTTATAAGTGTGACTTCAAGTGGGAGCCAAGACTTTCAATTGAGTTTTTCCTGTCTGAGCCAAAACTGGTTTAACTGGTATTTCTGAGCATCTGCCAAGTTGATTGAAGTCTTGTGGGGGAAAACATAATGTACATGGACCTCTTTGGTTGTACTTCGACTCCTTTGTATTCCACAGGTTTTTGGGAGTGGTTTCTTTTTTCCTCATTCCATCTTGTATGTTGTATATGAGATTATGGTGAGATCAGACCCTGAGTTGGCCATCACTTCTACATGTTGCCCGTCAATTTTCATGGAATACAATGTTTATGGTGGCCCTGCTTCTTTTTTCTTCCTTTCATGCTGAGTACTCTGTGTGGTGGTGATTCTTCACTGCCTTTGGTTTGAGAGTCTTCGCTCCTGCCAGCTTCAAATTTCAAGAGTGTTGCACTCTTGTAAATTTTTGCAAAATGCCCTGTAATCTGGCACTTGGCAAATGTCCTTCAGTTGCAAAACCTCAATCTGTGTTTGGGTATGTTCCCCTTTAGACGAAACCTTTCATTTCGCATGACTCTTCTTTGCTTCATTGTACTTGATGTTGCTCACTGTGGCATTGTCTATTTGTTATTTGGGTAGGGTTCCTAGTATTCTCTTGCCTTCCGTTTCCAGCACTTTCTTTCTGCGCCTTTATAATGCAGACCGTAGGCCTCTAGACACACTTTAAAGCTGGCACTCCATTCTTGCCATGGGACATACAGTGTACCTGGTGTTGGTAGGCATTCCGGTGGAGCTTTTGCTTGCTGTGCCATAGTGGTGGCAGTGGGTTAGTCGTGGGTGCTGATGATCTGTTGTGGTCGTTGGCCTCCCACATGACATGGAGATCTTTAATCCCATCCTCTCGTCACCACTGTGGGAGCTTGTATCTATTTAAGCAGTAGTTTGTTTGTGCCTACACCTCTTTGCGCCAAATTTCTGATGTAAATGAATAAAAGTACGTAGTCAAGTTTCTTCAAGTATATTTTCTTAATTTATTTGATATATGTTCTGCCCATATGGATGACACGTGTTTTGGCGTTTCATTGGCGCCTTTTTCAAATCCGGGCTACAAAATTCTCTTGCTCATGCCTCAAGCAAAAAAAGGCGCCAATGAAACGCCGAAACACGTGTCATCCATATGGGCAGAACATATATCAAATAAATTAAGAAAATATACTTGAAGAAACTTGACTACGTACTTTTATTCATTTACATCAGAAATTTGGCGCAAAGAGGTGTAGGCACAAACAAACTACTGCTTACTTTACAAACGGAGCTGAGGGACTCTATGTCTCCGTGTTGACCTACATCCTTGCGACACAAGAATAAAATAATAAAATAAGAAAACCATTGCCAACCTTAATAGCACTAACATACGGGTCGCGAGAGTACACCTTATGAGATCCCCACTCAAGAAGTTCCTCACTCAGTAGATTGTATCTATTTAATAAAGAAGTGCCACACCTAGAAGTGTCTCTCGTGTTCTTTATTGTATGTAACAATTCTGGTGAGTGACAAGCGCCTTGGAAACCTGTAGATGTCTAAGAAAGGAACTAGGATGGGCATTTCCTGGCTCGTTCCACTCCTGCAGTATTTTCTCTCTCTTTCTGGCTGTTTGTCTCTCTCTCTCTCTCTCTCTCTCTCTCTCTCTCCCGCTCTGAATGCCTCCACTCTTCATTGTTTTACAAATGCCCAGGGGTGTTGCCAGGTTCAGACTGGGACAGGATATCCATGTCACTTGAAATCTGACAGTATGTCATGTCATTTTTTGCCACCCGTCAGAAAATCCTACCGAGAGCACTTTCTGACTGTGAACAAGGAAAGTGGGGGTACATTTCAACGGCTAGGCACTAGGCACATTTGACAATCTACGCAGAGGTAGGAAAATGTGACGGGGTAGGAAAATCTGACAGCCTGTCATGTCATTTTTTGCTACCCATCAGAAAATTCTACCGTTAGCACTTTTTGACCATGTAGAAGAAAAGTGAGGGTACATTTCAATGGGTAGACATTAGGCACATTTGACAGGCTATGCAGGGGTAGGAAAATGTTACGGGGTAGGAAAATCTGACAGCCTGTTATGTCATTTTTTGCTACCCGTCAGAAAATCCTACCAAGAACACTTTTTGACCATGTACAAGGAAAGTGGGGTACATTTCAACGGCTAGGCACTAGGCACATTTGACAATGTACGCAGGGGTAGGTAAATGTGACGGGGTAAGAAAATCTGACAGCCTGTCATGTCATTTTTTGCTACCCATCAGAAAATCCTATCGTTAGCACTTTTTGACCATGTAGAAGAAAAGTGAGGGTACATTTCAATGGGTAGACACTAGGTACATTTGACAGGCTATGCAGGGGTAGGAAAATGTGACAGGGTAGGAAAATCTGGCAGTATGTAATGTAATGTTTGCTACCTGCCAGAAAATCCTACCGATAGCACTTTTTGACCGTGTAGAAGGAAAGTGAGGGTACATTTGAATGGGTAGACACTAGGCACATTTGACAGGCTATGCAGGGATAGGAAAATGTGACAGGGTAGGAAAATCTGACAGCATGTGATGTCATTGTATGCTATGTATTCAAATAGGTACAAAAATTCCTATTTACACATACCACATCTTACTCCACTAATAGGAATATTGATATATATCATAAAAGAAGGATAAGATGGTAAACTTTCTCTACTTGAAACCCTCTTTCTCCCCCATCAATTAGAAACCTCTGAAAGATTTTCCAGGCACTACAAGTCTTGACAACATAGACTGCGTGCAACATTCCGAATTTCAAAAAACATTCTTGTTTTATTCAAAATATAAAACATAAAAACTACCCTCACCTAACACAGTGTAAATACTACCACTAAAACCTACAAAATCTAAAAAGCTAGGCTTCAAATTAAACACGTAACCAAGAAACAAACAAAATCACATTTCACAATACATAGAAAAAACCTAAATGTATCAATAAAACAACATATAATCCCAATATGTTTCTGTTCTTCAAAGCCCCTTTCGGGCGAACCTTCGTCAGGGGAAACTTTAAAACATCCACAATTCTACTCAACACAGTGTTGAATGGGTAGTTTCAGGCAAATAGCCTGCAAGAAAAAGAAAAGAGGAAACTAATCAGACCCTCAGGGGAGGGGGTATTACCAAATGTAAAAGTGGAAACGGCTCAAAAAAGGGAGCAGCTCCACAGAAAGGTCTAAAAATCAAATCAGACCACTTAGATTTACCTTAATTTGGTGAACCTCCAATGCACGTCCGTGAATGACTGATAAGCTAATTTTTCTTCATTGAAAAACCAAAACTCTTCAAAAGGCGTCCCAATCCGCCGAGATATTGTCACACCTAGGGTAGACACATCAAACTGCCAATGAGCCATCCATACTGTCACAGCCACAAGTCATTACAGAATAACAGTCAAAAATTTTAAAAATATGACAGAAATTACCTTCATGAAAGTGAAGAAACCCACAACGTGTGGCACAGGGAAGAACTCCCTTGTTCAGACAACCGAATCCAGTCCACAGATGACTACAACAATGACACAGTGTCAATCTGTAATATAAAACGGGGCGATCACTAACCGACTCAAAACCAGCAACATGCACCGATGTACCATTGAAACCCGGTGCTAGAAGTTAAAGCCTCCAAATGTTCCAAAAGGATCCCACATGTACACCAACCACGGTCATGTATACAAAAGTGGTGCCATCCAAAAGGATACTCCACAAAAGAGGATTTAGCGTTGGCATGCTCACCGTCACAGAATGGCAAGTGGTCATGCAAAACAGCCGTCTACTTGGCAAAGGACAGTGCGGTAAAGCAAGGATAGAAATACCAACCCCAAACGTGACGTGACTCGTATATTTCAAAATCAACATGTTTACCTCTATTTTCAGAACGGCATACTCCTCGCTAATAAATTGCGGGGTTTAAACAAGCCATGCGCCACCCGCACGCGTTTATATCAAGAGCACCAGTGTTCTCCTGAGCGTAACACGCTCACATCTTCCTTGTAAACAATAAAAAGGGACTACACAATTCAGTTCGGTACTGGCTAGCCTCATCATGGTGAAAACTAAAGGAGGACTACACTAATTCAGCCGATTACTAACTAACAAACACGGCGGCATTAATTGCATGAAACAGCCCAGCAACAGAAAAACAGTGATGAGGGATTGGGTGCACAAAAGGGGCACAAAAACAATCAAGAACAGCCAAAACAACAATGCAGATGTCAGTCAGAGGCATATTGAAATTATAAATATATTCTTGGCAAAAAATGCATGCTCATAAATGCACAAGATCATACAAGATCACAATTACAACATTTATCATGAAAAAGGTAAATCAAGTCTTTTATATTTGGCTAACCACATGCCAATCAATGCTCTCATTAAGCCCCAACACATTGATTTGCAGTTTGAAAAAAAAAATCTGTTCCAGATTCAACAGTTTCTGGTCTGTCTCAGCTTTGCTGTGGCCATGCACTTTTTTCAATATGATCCACGTAAACTCATTGCAGCCATGTTTCTTGTCAAGGAAATGTTTGAATAAAACAAGAATGTTTTTTGAAATTCGGAATGTTGCACGCAGTCTATGTTGTCAAGAATTGTAGTGCCTGGAAAATCTTTCAGAGGTTTCTAATTGATGTCATTGTATGCTGCCCATACGAAAATCCTACTGATAGGAACATTTGACACAGTAGGAAAATCTGACAGCAATTGTAATGTCCTTTTTGCTACCTGTCAGAAAACCCTAGTGATAGCACATTGTGACCGTGTAGAAGGAACGTGTGGGAACATTTCAATGGGTAGGCACTAGGCACATTTGACAATCTATGGAGAGGTAGGAAAATGTGACAGGGTTGGAAAATCTGACAGCATGTAATGTCATTTTTGCTACCTGTCAGAAAATCCTACCAATAGCACTTTTTGACCGTGTAGAAGGACAGTGGGGGTACATTTCAATGGGTAGGCACAAGGCACATTTGACAATCTATGTAGAGGTAGGACAATGTGACAGGATAGGAAAATCTGACAGCATGTAATGGCAATTTTTGCCACCAGTCAGAAAATCCTACCGTTAGCACTTTTTGACCATGTAGAAGAAAAGTGAGGGTACATTTCAATGGGTAGACACTAGGCACATTTGACAGGCTATGCAGGGGTAGGAAAATGTGACAGGGTAGGAAAATCTGGCAGTATGTAATGTCATTTTTGCTACCCATCAGAAAATCCTACCGAGAGCACTTTCTGACCGTGTACAAGGAAAGTGGGGGTACATTTGAATGGCTAGGCACTAGGCACATTTGACAATCTACGCAGAGCTAGGAAAATGTGACGGGGTAGGAAAATCTGACAGCCTGTTATGTCATTTTTTGCTACCCATCAGAAAATCCTACCAAGAGCCCTTTTTGATGGTGTAGAAGGAATGTGGGGTACATTTCAACGGCTAGGCACTAGGCACATTTGACAATGTACGCAGAGGTAGGAAAATGTGACGGGGTAGGAAAATCTGACAGCCTGTCATGTCATTTTTTGCTACCCATCAGAAAATCCTACCGTTAGCACTTTTTGACCATGTAGAAGAAAAGTGAGGGTACATTTCAATGGGTAGACATTAGGCACATTTGACAGGCTATGCAGGGGTAGGAAAATGTGACATGTTAGGAAAATCTGGCAGTATGTAATGTCATTTTTGCTACCTGTCAGAAAATCCTACCGATAGCACTTTTTGACCGTGTAGAAGGAAAGTGAGGGTACATTTGAATGGGTAGACACTAGGCACATTTGACAGGCTATGCAGGGATAGGAAAATGTGACAGGGAAGGAAAATCTGACAGCATGTGATGTCATTGTATGCTGCCCGTGCGAAAATCCTACTGATAGGAACATTTGACACAGTAGGAAAATCTGACAGCAATTGTAATGTCCTTTTTGCTACCTGTCAGAAAACCCTAGTGATAGCACATTATGACCGTGTAGAAGGAAAGTGTGGGAACATTTCAATGGGTAGGCACTAGGCACATTTGACAATCTATGCAGAGGTAGGAAAATGTGACAGGGTTGGAAAATCTGACAGCATGTAATGACAATTTTTGCCACCAGTCAGAAATTCCTACCAATAGCACATTTTGACCGTGTAGAAGGAAAGTGGGGGTACATTTCAATAGGTAGGCACTAGGCACATTTGACAATCTATGCAGAGGTAGGAAAATGTGACAGGGTAGGAAAATCTGACAGCATGTAATGACAATTTTTGCCACCAGTCAGAAATTCCTACCAATAGCACATTTTGACCGTGTAGAAGGAAAGTGGGGGTACATTTCAATAGGTAGGCACTAGGCACATTTGACAATCTATGCAGAGGTAGGAAAATGTGACAGGGTAGGAAATTCTGACAGCATGTAATGTCATTTTTTGCTACTAGTCAGAAAATCCTACCTATAGCACATTTTGACATCACATAGGTTAGAAATCCTTGTAGCTGGTTGGTGCGACCCTATACATAGGCACACTCAATTTGTGGGGTTGGTTTTCGGGTACAACTTCTTCTGTTGGCGACCGCATATTGAATTTGTTGGAACGTGTCACGTTGGTGTGGTGATTTGGTGGAGGAACCAGTACCCCTACCTCCTTGGTTGCTGAAGATATATAATGGTTTCACCACACATTAACTGCACCACACAGGTATATGTTTGTTATCAAGTAACTTATATTCCCGTGATTCAAATGCAAAACTTTGATCAAAACAAACAAAGTTTATGATGTTGTGCCCACAAATTGTCAACATGTGTTTCGGCTTCTCCCACACGGGAAACATTATTTATAAAATGTTTGGATGCATCACCATGTGTTGCTCTTTATTTCAATCTTGCCTTACTCAGCCTGTTCAGTCCTTATAAAAAGGTGGCGGGAACGCTGGACATGTAAGATGACCCAAAGGGAGTCAGGGATACATGTGACAGGATGAGTTATAGATGGCTAAAAACACATGCTACAACTGAGTAGTGGCTCTGTGTCGTCTGCTAATCAAGTGAAAAATTAGGGTGTACAATGTACAAAGAGGCACAAGACTGGTTGATGCACATGTGGTCTGTGCCTCAGAGGAGTAAATGTTGATCACAGCGTTTCCAGGGTTTGCCAGCTGGTCGCTTCGTTCAGGCTGGTTACATCCAAAGAGTATATGCAGCAGTATTCCCTCACTAATGGTACTCTAATGAGTAGCACACAACATCATATGAGAGGATTACTACTCCCTCTTCTTTTACAAGATGACCCTGTTTTTAAGTTTAGTTCTTTCCTTTTAAACTGTTTTTCTGCTAATCATAGAATCCTTAATAAAACCCTAATTTTTCACTTGATTAGCAGACGACACAAAGCCACTACTCAGTTGTAGCATGTGTTTTAGCCATCTATAACTCATCCTGTCACATGTATCCCTGACTCCCCTTGGGTCATCCTACATCACCTAGTACTGCAGACATGGGAGCAGAGGCTACTTTTGAGGTCATGATAACTCCAAACCCCTGCTTGATCCCAGACGCATTAGCGCCGTTCCAGTTCTTCCCACCCTGAGCTTAAATTGTTACTTTCCTTGCAGCACAAATTACAGGGACATCAGGTGGGGTGAACTCTCCTTTCTGCTGTGATCCTTGTGATGGATTAGCATGCTAACAGTTTTATGGCCGTTGGTCTGGGGTTGACCGGTACACTGGAATGCTGGGGTCTTGGGATGGGGCATCAGGGCACTATAACGTAGGGTTTGGACTGGTGAAGGTTGGAGGCTCGTGCCTTCTTTCAGGTGGGATAACTTCTCACAGGGAGCTCTCTGCCCCCATTTGGCCTTGCAATGTGCATTTCTTCTGGGATAAGAGTGCTAATAATATGAAACAATGAGAGGTTTATGAACCTCCGCAGGTTTGGTCTTTCTCACTGCTGCCTAAGCTACACCCAAATGCAATGAAAAGTTGTCTTGTAGCCCTGAAGGCTTTTGTGTGGTCGAGGTAATACTTTAAGGCCCTCCTGACGTCTAAAGAATGTAATGCTGAATATTCACAATATGTACATCTATGAAAAATCCAATGCTTGAGAAAATCTAAAAAAGCAGAGGTGGGGCAATTTGATAGGGTAGTAGAATATGACAGCAAAGGTCATCATTTTTTCCTACCCATCAGAAATTACTACCGACAGGAAAATGGGGGGACAATTGAGGAGGGGAAAGGGAAACTGAGAGAAGCTTGCACTATCACAGTGATCGTGAACGCTGGTAGCTATACTGATGGGTGGTGTGTCAGATCGTACATTTCCATGTTGTGCTGAAGAAAGCAACCACTGTTGGCGTATTAATGCCTGATCCATTGCTTGTTTCGTTGAAGGAAGCTTGAAGAATTCGGAGGACAATCTTTTGGGCTACTTTTGCGCCTCTAGTGATATATATATACATAGTTATGAGTTAGGGGAGGGGAGTTACGAGTTAGAGATTTAACCGAGGCAAGGGGCTGGTCAGTGGTTCCGGTCTTTGTGCAGCATTATTCTTGCAGACTTATATGGATTAGCTGCTGTGAATAACAATATGTTTTCAGTCGTGGGAGAGGAGAAACAGGCTGCTGTTAACACTATCACTGTGCACGGACTACAGAGTGAAGATGCAGCGTCTGGAACCTCATACCGGGGTTCCGACAATGACCGCTCCGACTCCTGTGCACACAGATATGCGCTGTCAGGAAAGTGGATGAGGAGGTAATGAATGTCTTCACCGGCACAGCACGGATACTGGTGCAGAGCAGTATCCGGTCATTGTGATGTCATGTACACGGAGCACCTGTAAGGCTTGCCATATAAAGCATGATGCAGGTGTTTGTCTCCTACACACCCCTTGTGTTGAGTGCTTTCGTCTGGGTATAGAGTTGAGTGTTTGGGAGGGGTTGTTGGGTGTGGTTTTGCTGGTTCGGGGGACGGTGGGGGCAGGGGCACCTAAAGCAGGGTACGGTTTACATATTTCCTAAAGCTTCTTGCGGGGGGCCAGTTGTGGGTTTTCTGCACTTGTGCTGAAAAACCACCTGGGGACTGGATGCGACCCCGCTGCTAACTATGAAACAGTTGGGTAGAAGTGCTGCTTCCCTCCCATGCAAGCGTGATAACCTTGACGTAAAGTCCTGCCCTGCCTAACCCCACTGAAAGAATTGTACTTATGCTGAAACCAACGCTACAACTGACAGCACGCTACACATCCCATCTTGCAAGACCACAGCTATCTGGAGAATTTGTCAAGACACTCTGTGTCCTTCCCTTCTTTTTGACCTCCGCTCCTACCTCCTGCTCCCCAGAGCTACCCCTTCCCCTGGTTGGGCTCACCTGCCCCCTCCTTCTTCCTCTCTGCGCCCTCTATGCAGTGGTCGAAGTGTATGAAAAGAAGTAGTGGAACTATGTTCCCTGCTGGCCTGCCCCCGCTCTCCACATACTCCATAGATGCGCCCCCTCCGACACACAATCCAAAGCCCCAAACAAACATACCTGCTGTTTATGGGAATGTTCAGTGCTGTGCACTGAATTGCAAGCTTCAACTTCTTCCTGTACTTTTATTTTAAAACTAAACCATTCCAGCACAGTTTCTTTTTCAAATAAAAGTATAGGAACGGTGAAACTTAAAAATAAAAAGTATAGGAGCACCGCTCCCGCCCATTTCAACCTCTGCCTCTATGGTGCTCTCTGTCTCACCTATCTTCTCAAACTGTTTTTCTATCAACTATCCCATCTCTCTCAGTAAGTCTGGCAGGAAGAAGTTCAAAAGGGACATCCTGGTCTCCAACCAAGTCCTCCCTATCGCTGATACCTACACAAGTGCTTCCTCCGGACAGACCCTTACTGACAACCTCTTTGTCGTTCCCTCTGCAGGCCTATGGACACCCATATGGTCTTGTTTCTCTCTTCTTTCTCCTCTTCTCCCATTAATGGTGGCACCTGGTGGGAGGCCCTCCTGGCCCCGTTCCACTCCTCCAAGACCATCATAAATGTCTACATTAATTGCACCGTCTTGGTCCAAGGCCCTCAGGCCAACCTCCTTTTTGATAGATGCTTCCCGCCTTGATCTTCCCGGAGTGGATCCCTGCTTCTGTCATCCCTTTGCAGGACTACTCCTCCTTTGAATGCCTGGTCTGTACCTCTATCTCTCCTGGCCTCTCCCTCACTGTGGCCACTATCTACAGGCCAACTGGCCAGGCCGCCCTCTTTGTCTCTGAGTGACGTGACCTCTCCTCCTCCCTCCTTTCCTCTGCCTCTCAACTTCTCCTACTCGGAGATCTTAACATCCACCTGGATGCTACCTGCCCATCTTTGTGACTCGTTACTGATCTCTGCGACTCTCTCTCTATATATATTCTTCCCTCAGGCCCGACTAACTCTGCAGTGCACACTCTGGATGTTCTGATCTCCTTAGAGCTCCCTCTCCCTATCCCTCTCACCACTCCTCTCTCCTGGAGTGATCACTTTCTCCTTTCCTCCCAACTCTCTCTACCCTTCAGGCCAAGCCGACCCCTGCACTGCCACCTATCTTCTCGGTCATACGACCCATTAAGCACGTGTCAGCTGAGGCTTTCGCCGCTACTTTCTCTCCTCCTTCTGCACCTTTGGCTGACTCACATCCTGACACAATCCGTTCAAACCTTCCTATCTCTATCACTAACACTCTTTATGTCCTTGCCCCTCTCATGCGAATCCGCTTGAAGGTCAAATCCAAGTGCAACTCTTGGTTTGACTCTGACCTTGTCACCCATAAATGCAAGTGCAGGGTGGCGGAGAGGAAGTGGGTGGCATCACGCGCATCATCTGACAAACTGGCCTGTTGCCTGCTCCAAAGGCAATACAGACTCTCTGTCCTCATCAAGAAGAGAGCTCACATGCAAGCCTGCATCTCAGCAGCATCTAACAACTCGGCCAAACTCTTCAAAATCTGAAAGGAGCTGGCCAATCCTGCTGCTGTCCCTCCAGGCCCTATGCACAGCCCTGGCTTCTCACTTCATCACTAAAACTCAGGACATCATGCCCTACCTCTCTTCTTCTACCTCCTCCTCCACTTCTGGCCCGTCTGTGGCTGTCTCTCCTCCTCCTCCTTTCTCCGCCTTTGCACTGTTCACCCTGACGATGTTTCTAGACAAGTCCATCTATGAAAGTCTCATCAAAGCAGGCTCTCCTCTGCTCATCCAGAACCATCAAGGACCACATTGACACCCTTGCTCCAGCCTTGGACCATTTCTGCAATTAATCCTTTGCCATTGGAACTTTCCCCTCCCCCTTAAGCTCTCCCCTGTGCACTCCCTTCTAAAAAAGCCCTCTGTCAATCCTTCCTCCGCGGCTAACTATCGTTCGATCTCCATCACTCCTTTTTTGGGCAAACTCTTGAAAAGGCTGGCCATCTCCCAGCTTAATCTTCAGACTGAATCTGTTGGCTGTCTCCATAACCACCAGTCTGGCTTCAGAGCTGCCATAGCATTGAAAATGCTCTCCTGAACACCTGTGAAGAGCTGCTCTCTAACCTTGACTTTAACCTTCCTTCTGTCCTCATTCTCCTTCATCTTTCTTCTGCCTTTGATACAGTCAACCATGCCATCCTGCATCGCCTCCGTGATAACCTGGGTATCACGGATCAGGCCCTGGCAAGACTAACCGCCTTTCTCACTGACCGACCCTCTCAGGTCAAACTGGGATCCTTCATACAGTCTCGTGAGGATAGCTCAGGAACAACATGCTTGCCTTGGAAGCAAGACGATGCAGAGCAACATGGGTTCGATCCCCGGGTCAGCGCTTAGAAACCTCTGGGTATTAAGCGCGTTATAAATAACCTATCCTATGATATCATAACCTTTCTCCCTGGCTGTTCAATCACTACCTGGCACCTCTTGCCCACCGCATCGCTGCCTTCTGCTCCAACTTTCAGTGTTATGCGGATGACACCCAACTCTCTTTCAGGCTACCCTCAGCTGCCTCTTCTCCTTCTCTTATACCAGTCTGTCTGGTTGCAATTCAAGAATGTTGCTCTGCCAAAGATCTCTGCCTTAATGCCAGTAAGAATGAGATCCTCATCGGAACACCAGCTCCCTCCTTTCCTCTGTCTCTCTGGCCGCCCACTCTGGGCCCTCTTCCTGCTCGTATCTGTGAGGCTAAGAACCTCGGGGTCATCTTCGTCTCCACCCTCTCCTCTCCTCAGATCTTTGATGTCTCCAAAAATTCAAACTATCAGCTGCACCTCCTCAGAGGTATTTTTCCTTTCCTCACCTTCCCCCAGAAGATAACTGTCTCCAGAGCTCTGGTTCTCTCTAGGCTGGACTATTGCAACAGCCTCTTTCTAAACCTTCCTGCCTCTACTCTCCAACTTCTCCAACTTATCCAGAACAGGACTGCAAAACTTTTCCTTGGCCTCAAGCCCAGGGATCGTATCTCTTCAGCCCTGAAACCTCTTCAGAGGTTCCCCATGGCGGCAAGGATCAAGTCCAAGACCCTCTGCATCGTCCACAAGGATTTCTGGGCCCTGGGACTGCACTACCTACAAATATGTCTTCCAAAACATCTCCCTTCCTGAGCTCTGCTCATCGACCTTCAACTCTCTGAGGGTCAGCCACTTTGCCAAGCAGAGAGTTGGGGGCAGATCTCTGACTTCGGCTGGGGCCTCCCTCTGGAACAGCCTCCCTGCCTCTCTGAAACTTGACCATAACCACCTCTGGTGCCGGATGCACCTCAAGACCTTCCTCTTCACTTCCGCTTTTTCTCTTCTTCTCCCCTGCTGATGACCTGACTGCTCCACGCAATGGTCATCTGGCTACCCTCTGAACTTGGGCCCAGGCTCCTGCTTATCCAGTTGCCCTGCCCTTCGCACTGCCTCCTGGTCCCCCAGCACTTGTGGTCTGTATCTGTAACCCTACAGCCCACTCTCCTTGCACTTGATATACCCGCTGGTTGCACTTATTGAGTTTCTCTGCACTGAGTTACCTGTTAGCTGCACTTCAGACTTACTTGCACTTTTCCCCTCACCCCCTTTTGGCACTTCTCCCCTTCCCTTTTCCCTGCACTTGTGCGATCTTAATGACATAGGGCCTAGTAAGATTGTTGTTTTGTTCTTCCTCTGTTTTGCCCCTCCTTGTCTTGTCACGCCTAGAAAAACTTGTGTACAGGCACGTTATA
Source organism: Ambystoma mexicanum (assembly GCF_040938575.1). Classification (NCBI taxonomy): domain Eukaryota; kingdom Metazoa; phylum Chordata; class Amphibia; order Caudata; family Ambystomatidae; genus Ambystoma; species Ambystoma mexicanum. Next base: position 1,307,103,535 of record NC_090932.1, read on the forward strand.
AATGCTATATCATATCTATTAGTGTGAAACAGCAGAAGGGGAGCAACGTGGAGAGGCAAAGTGTGAGCAAACCCCTACCAAAGTCAGATAAAGAGGTAGATGGCTAATACAAGTAAAATATGAAAAGGGCAATAATGTTTAAAGATAAAGAAGATGAGAATTCTTAAAGATAAAGAAAGAAATATACAAGGTTTAAGTTACTTACCTGTAACTATTGTTCTCCAGCATGGGTCTGGCATGGATTCACATGCTCATGAATATTCCCTGTCATCAGACTGAGAATCCTCAGTAAATAAAAAACAGTTTCACTTTCACTACAAAACTGTATTTCTCCTCTAAACCAATCACTGTCCTCTGGGTCATACTACCCCATCCAATGACAGTCCTCTCCCTAAGCTCCACCCAAGGTGGCCATATTCAGATTTGGTAAGCACGTAAAGTGGCAGTATGGCCAAGAAGAGCCACAGAGGCGAAGGAGGGAGGGTTTGCATGTAAATCCATGCCAGCCCCACCGGTGAGCAACTTAAACCTTCTCTAGCATGGGGTCTGGCATGGATTCACATGATCATGAATAACGATTAAACAGCAGTACATATACACAACCACGGGAGGTGGCAAGGCTCGACAGAAGCAATAAGCACTCACCTCTGGAACAGACTCCTCCTGTCTATGTAGTAGAACCTTGTGAAGGTGTGCGTGGACCTCCATGTAGCAGTCCTGCAGATGTCAAGCAGTGGCACACCAGAGAGAAAGACTGTCATTGCTGCAATGGCCCAGGTGGAATGGGCCCTGGGCGGGCCTGGCAGCGGCCTGCTCACCAGTCGATGACAGTGCTTGATGCAGCCAGAGAGCCACCCCGAGATATAAGCCTCCGATAAGGCCTTTCCTTGATGTACAGGACTAAAGTAGATGAACAACTGAGAAGTCTTCCGAAAAGTGTTAGTACGTGCCACGTAGAACTTCAAGGCACGAGCAACGTCCAGTGAATGCAAGGCCCTTTCCGCCGGTGACGATGGATTGGGAAGAAGATGGGCCACACCAAATGTTTGTTTTGGATGGAAATCTGAAGTTATTTTGGGCATGAAGGTGGGGTGTGTACACAGTACCAACCTCGAATCGTGGAAACACAAATATATCCGCATGCAACAGTCTCCCTGACCCTCTTGGCCGAGGTGATAGCCATGAGGAAAAACTGTTTTTGTTTATTGAGTATTCCCAGCCTGACGACAGGAATATTCATGAGCATGTAAATCCATGGCAGACCCTTAGTTCACTTTCATGTAGGGAACATTCCCACCTTAGAGCTATGGAAAGTTAGGCATTACACCATCCTGACCATTAAAATAAAGGTTTTTGAATTTTCAGTTGTCTGTGTCATCTCTTGATACCAAGCCTTTCTCACAGCTACTTTTGTGCCTTCTGTGGGTATGCATTTTCTGTGTTGCTCATTAACCGGGCCTGGCTTTCCCCCCTTTACGCCGCTGACATCCCCATCCCCCAGAATCCCACACCCAACATGTACATAATACCACCTCTTCTATCTGTCACTGACTTCAGCTTTGGAGCGGCTCTGTGCCTCTGCTGCTAATCGAATTTCTTTCATGAAAATAGTAAAGGTACATTGTCACTTTGCTATTTCCAGGCCACCACATTTCTTTAGTGATTATTTTCATGGTAAAACACTGCACTTTTAGAGCAAAGGTGGTGTTGCATGAAAAATTGAAAACTGTTAGCAGCCTGATTTGGGCGGCCTTGTAATAAGCCCGCAGGTCTGGTAAGCCTAACCCTCCTTTCTTAGTAGGCTGCTGCAATGTCTTCATCGCCACCCGGGCATCCATATGTATGCACTGATATACTTATACACGGCACGGAATTACGATTCTGGCACCGCTATCGGGAGGGCTTGAAAGAGATATAATATCTTTGGGAGAACCGTCATTTTAATGGCATTAATCCTGCCTAGCCAAGAGGTAGGTAGGGGTCCTCGATTCTTAAGTTGGTCTAGTTGCGGGGGGTAATTGGCGTTGTAGAGGCCCCTGAGCGAGGGTGTTATGTGGATTCCCAGCACTCTCAGACTTGATTGCACCCATCTAAATTAGGAGGATTCACTGGCTTGTTTGACCTCAACTCCCTTCAATGTCAGATTCAATATCTCTGATTTGGCCAGGTTCACCTTCAGACCTGCCACTTTTTTCTGACCCTCTTTATAGCCTCAAGCACTGACGGGAGTGAGGTTCCCAGCATTCCCAGGGTCAGCAGCATATCGTCATCATACGCTGATACCTTATGCTCCGCGCCCCCATATGGTATACCCTCAATGTCTTTGTTTAATCAAATAGCTGCTAAGAATGGTTCCAAATATAGTGCGAATAGGAGGGGTGACTGTTTAGTACCCCTAGACAGTTGTATCTGAGATGATAGTTCCCCATTCACTAGGAAGAGGGCCCATGGGTTGCTGTAATTAGCTCTAATCATGGCCATGAATTTCAGCCCCACACCCAGTTTCCGCATGGTCTTAAATAAAAAGGACCATTCCACCCGGTCAAACGCTTTTTCAGCGTCCAGGGAAAGTAAGACTGCATAGGTTCCCTTTTTTTGTGTCTTTTCTAGGATGTGGCAGACCCTTCTGATATTATTGTGCGTTTGACGCTGCCTAATAAACCCAGAGTGGTCTGGGTGTATGAGTTGTGGCAGGAGTCTCTCCAGTCTGCCGGCCAGAACTCGTGTGTAGATTTTACCATCAATGTTAATTAATGCAATTGGTCTATATGAGCCGCATTGTGAGGGATCTTTATTTGGCTTGGGAAATAATAAAATGTTTGCCTCCTCCATCGTCTGGGTAATCTTCCCAACAGCCGTAAAAGTATTAAAAAAAGTTGTCAATATAGGGGCCAAAATCTGCTTATAGGTTTTATAGAATCCCGGCGTGTAGCCGTCCATGCTGGGAGCTTTTCCCGAGGGGAGGTGTTTAATTGCCCGGAGGACTTCCTCTTGGGTGATATCCACCTATTGGGCATCCCTGTCTACACTCGATATTAGGGGTAGAGGGAATGATCTGAGATAGTCCTTCTGGTTTCCCTCATCTGGACTATCTGATCTATATAGATGTTCATAATAATTGGCAAATTGGGCCACGATTTCAGTGGTAGCATACAGTGTCTCGCCCTGGGAGACATAATTCCTGTGATCTTGTGGGCTGCGGTTCTCTGCTTCAGTTGTCTGGCTAGCAGCCGGTCCGCCTTGTTAGCGTGTACATAGTATCTGTGTTTAAGAGCTAAAAGACCCCATTCTGCTTTTCTTCATTTGAAGCATGTGCAGCTGCCCCCTAATGTGTTGAAGTTCTTTACGTAATGCCCTTGTGAGGTTACTAATCATCCTCCCCAATGTATCCTGAAGGTCTTTTTCTAGTTGGGTCTCCACAGCACGCTTCTGGTTTTGTCACTGGGTGCGCAGAGCGATGAGATCCTTTCAAAGTGTAGCCTTAAAGGCATCCCATAACGTAGCCTCAGACACCCCCGTGTCCCCATTTATGTCAAAGTATTCATTTATCTTTGCCTCTACATCTACTCTAATAGCCAAGCCGGTAAATGCGACTCTCGGAAAAGTCCAGCGCCATAGACACTGTCGGGGCACATTACTCTTTATTGTCACTAACAGAGGTGCATGATCTGAGAAAGTGATTGATAGTGCGTGAATTACATGTGTCCTGCCTACTAAAGTGGTGGATCCCCAAATGTAGTCAATTCAGGAGAAGTTTTGGTGGATGTGGGAGTAGTACGTGAACCCATGATCAGTCCCCCCTCAATGCTATCCATAGGTCTGACAGCGCTAGGTTTTCCATCTTCCCCTGTAAGGCCAATGTTGGAGGTGCCTGTGGACGGCGTGAGGTGCTGCTTCTGTCCCTTTGGTGGTCCCAGGCCATATTGAAATCTCCCGCTAGAATTATCTCCCCCTGTGCAAAGTCCTCGAGGTCTGCTAAGACTGCCCAGAGGAACCCATCTTTCCCTGAATTCGGGGCGTAAACTGTGGCCAATGTGAGTATGAGATTGTCTACTGCCATGGTGACAAAAGCGTATCTGCCTTTCTTGTCTACTTTTGTAGCCGTTATTTGCACTGTGAGTCCCTTTCTAAAACCCACTAGTACCCCCTTTGCTTTTGACTCTGCCTTCGCCTGGATTAAAATACAAAACCTGCCCAAACTGAGGTGGTTAGCATCCGCTTTCCTTATATGCGTTTCCTGCATTGTAACAATGTCTGGCATGTGTTGAGCTAAGAACCTTCCTATTTTTTTGTGTTTCACCGGGGATTTTAGCCCCCGAATATTCATCGAAAGGGGTTTAATCATCCCTGCGGGTGATATTGTGTATGCGAGGCGCCCTGGATCGGAATTCCCTTGGGCTCTACCCCAACTTGAGCCTCAGTCCCCCTCCCCTTACAGTGCTCCACTTCCCTTGACCCCCCCAACCATTCCTTCCCCCTGCCCTGCGGTGGGTCTCTGCGCCTATGCGAACCCCTGTATTGGTCTCCCAGAATGCACGGAGAGTCATAAATCACCAGGGTAATTACAGAGCCAATACTTTGAACATAGGAAGACGCAATAACTTGCAACCACACACTCTAATGAACACTTATATGGCTATTTATTCAAAGCTTAGAAGCAACCAGTGATAACATAGAAATAAATCACAGAAGAAACAGAGAATTCAAAAGAAAATACATCACCGTGAGCGTAACTGGATTCCTCATCTCGCCAGAAGCGGCTGGAAGACCCCGATAACAGCCAGGCCAAGAGCACAACAGCCCACAGGTATGCCGGACGGAAGCGTCCCCCCTCCGGCTGAAGTCTCACCTGACTGCTCAGGGGTTCCGCATATATGCACACTTCAAAAAGGGGTGGCAATTTCTCGAACCTTCTGGCAACGCACTTGCGCATTGATGAGCAGCCGTTGGTTGCCAGCTGGGTCAACCGACAGTAACCTCAAGGAGCAAAGTGCCTCCCTCCTCTAAAAACAAGCACCACAGAAAACAGTCCCATAGCTCATAACAAGACATAACAAAGTTAGCTTTCCCAGCAGAAATGTCCTTGACTGCATACTAGGTTTAGAAAGCATGTTTTCTAAAGCATCGTGAATCTAGCTCTCAGCAAAATGAGTACAGCTTTTTACTGCGGCATGAAGTAAATATCCATCATGGCTCCGAGCACTTCCGGAATGCACTGCGCACCAGCACCATGTTTTAGCTCAAACATAACAATTCCACCCTTGGATATTTATCTTCCATAGCCCAGTGGCAGAGGAGCCGGTCTCTGAAACCGACGAAATATTAAAACTAAATTAGGAATGCATTGAATACAACAACAACAAGCTATTATGATAGCTAATATAATGCAAATACAAGCAAACGCGTAACGTAGTGTACCCCCAACATCAGGAATCCATGAAAATAACCAATCCCACCAATTCCCAGTATGATCTTGAGACACTTGAGAAATGAGATCCCTCAAACCTCGAATATGACTTTCAATGGATTGTGAATGGTCACTTAAATTGAAACAACACATACCTTCAACTGCGTTAAAACCTAAATTATGCTTTAGCAATAGATAATCAACAGCAGCTCTGTTTTGCAAAGTTGCTTTTCTAATAACTTTAATATCAAGGAGTAACTCTTCTAATGCCTGAGAAGTATGATTAAGTCCTTTGACTACTAAACCTGCTAATTTGATCAAAGATTTGTAACCCCCAGCAGCTAAACCCCAAACTCCCACTAATGAAAGGGTTAATGCTAGAACCTCAGCTTCTGATAGCAAATGCACATGTGAATCACAATCGGGGGATAGACCCACAGACTCGAAAGTTGACCTTTTGCCTCGAGTCATCGCTGGGTGTAAAGGAAACATCATTAGTCCTAATCGAGTTAAGGCACATGGACCTCCGGAAATGTTAGCTGGAATATAAGAGTATGTGATGTTGCCACATGAAAAGAGCCATCCTGTTGGAAGTTTCACATGATTCAAATGACTGGCAGCTATCACTGTATGATTACAAGACATAGGGCCTCATCACGAGTTGGGCGGTAACGCCGGCGGTATTAGCGCCAGCGGTATTAGCCCTACCGCCAAACCCCCCGGCGCTATTAGCGCCGGATCACGGGTTTGGCGGTAATGGAATTCCCCATTCCCCACTGAGCCCATTCGGGAATGCCCCATTCCCCATTGGGCTCAATGGGGAATTTTCACGCTCTTACCGCCGGCGGATTTCCCGCCGGCGGTAAGAGCGCAAATTTTCGGCAGATTTCCCCACAGCTCAGAGCTGGGGAGAAATTCGCCGAAGCCCTGATTTGGCGGACCATTAAATCCGGCGGTAATAGCGTGACCGCCGGATTTAAGGGTTACCACCAAACTCATGATGAGGCCCATAGTGTTATTCATGCTGGTACATGTGCGTGGCACTCGCGAACATAATCGTTGCTCAAACACCGTGTGATTTTGCTGTTTGGTTAAATCGAGCTGTTGGCATTTGCCAATTTCTTTTGCATTGCATGTCATAAGCTAGCACACATCGCCTTGGGTTATATTATAGGTTATAACACGTGTCAAATTTCTCCATTTGCGATCTGTTTCCTGGCAAAATCTGCAGTACTCATAGATGGAAAAAGATTGCCTAATATCGGAATCTTGAACCAAAGAATCATTGTGTGTGACGCCGAAAATATGCTTTAAAACCGGAACTGGCGTCGGCACTGCTACTAAGCACGTAGTCAATAAGGCTTCAGCATTGAGCACATCAGTAAGGCAAAAGTGCGTAATGTTGAGAACCTGTTGTGCCAGATATATCCACATATTCTCCGTTTGGATAATCATGGGAGAATGTTTTCGCCGTCCTGAAGATGCCTCTCGCATGACTGGCATCAAGGTTGTTTTCACTTGCGCCTGACGTGTTTGCCGCATTTCACAAATCCATGTCTTCGGTCTGGCTGGCTTTTCGGCATCGGCATAAGGCTGCTTTTGGACATCATTACTCATCATTATCAGTTTCCCCTTGATCGCTGGCACAGATGTGACATTCTTCGTTGGTAGTAGCATGCCGTTTAACTCTCCCAAATGTAGTCCATTTAGTCCCACAATTACACCAGCCAGACACAGGATCTACAAGGCAAACCCAGAAAAGAGATATCAGTGGTGTACATCACTCTCTCAGGTAACATTTGTCTGCGGGCACATATTGCCATTTCTTTCTACCGGGCTACATTACTAAAACTACTTGGTCTTTGCCTGATGCAATAACATCTGCGGGCACTGGTGGGCCACTTGGCCTTTCCACCCACACCTTCGCACCCGGTACCATACTGTCTGAAGAGCCAAAACCACGATCCCCACGGGTAGTTAACACTGTAGGAGGCTCCCCCTTCTTAATCATGGACAACTTAACGGGAATGATAATCAATTGGGCCACCCGATCACCCTTGTGGATCGGTAACAATTGGTCCCCACTATTCATCAGGATGACTTTGATCTCGCCTTGGTAATCGGCATCAATTACTCCTCCCAATACTTGAACTCCCTTCAATGCTAGGCCAGATCTAGGGGCAATCCATCCCATATGCTCTGGGGGAATTTGTACTCCAATCCCTGTTTCAATTACAACAATCCCTCTTAGGTCTAATCTGATTTCTTCATGGGAATGCAAGTCTACCCCTGCTGACTCTGGAGTCGCCCGATAGGGAGCTAAAGAACCCGGGGTAATTTCCCAGTACAATAGGGTTTCTCTGACCTAATTGGGTTGAATCCGTAAAGTAGGAGTCATTAGCCGCATCAAAGGAGTTTCATTCTCATTCACAGGCCTATTGTTTAGTACTTGCACCGCATCAAACACACGATCACGCCAGCCTGCCAAATTGCCATCTTCAGATTTGCGCAGCTGTTCTTTCAACAACCCATTCATTCGTTCAATCAGCCCTGAAGCGGCAGGGTAATAAGGCACATGGTAAAGCCACTCAATGCTCTTTTCCTGACAATACCCCTGTATTAGTTTGCCTTTGAAATGTGACCCATTGTCACTTTGAATCTGCAAAGGCACTCCGTAATGTAATATGATCTGATCTAACAACCTGATGGTGTTCAGTTGTGTTGCACGCTTGCACAGCAAAACCATCATGTATCCTGAAAATGTATCCACAAAAGTGCATGCATACTGACAACCTTTACTGATTGGCAGGGGACCGATATAATCAATCTGCCAAATTTAACCTGGTAGTTTTCCTCTTTGCAATGTACCCCGAACAATCTGAGGGATAGGTCAATGCTGTTGGTGTTAGCACACTGGACATTTCAAAATGATTGTTTTCACTACCTCTAAAGGAATACTGATTCCTCGAGCTTGTGCCCACCTGATAGTAGCCTTTTCTCCAAGGTGCCGACATTTCTGGTGAGCCCACTTGGCCAAACCCTCCAAATCGTCTTCCTGAGCCTGTGCATCCACAGATGAAATCTTGGTGTGTTCGTCTGCAACAGAATTAAACCAACATTCTAATGAGTCTGTGGCACAATGCGCGTTCACATGATACACAGTGACTTCACTTTGTGATAACATTTCTGCAATATCTTGCCACAGTTGTTTTCCCCACAACTCTTTTGAATGAATCTTCCACCCATTCTTTTGCCAGGTTGGCAACCACACCGCCAATCCATTTGCCACTGACCATGAATCCGTGTACACATGACATCAACCAGGGGTCTCTTGTTTCAATGCCTGGTAAACTGCGTAAAGCTCTGCAAACTGACTGCTCTTCCCTTTCCCTGACGTTGTCAAAATCTTTTTTGTCTTGGGATTGTACGACACTGCTTTCCAGTATCGCTCAGTTCCCACATATCGGGCTGAGCCATCCGTGAACCAGGCATGCTCTGTTTGCACCACGGTCAAATCGCTGTAAGGTACTCCCCATTTCACAGGAGACTCGAGTTTTTCAGGCACTTCCGGTGGTATGTAATCTGAGGGCGGTATGTTGGCTACTTGCTCATGTAATTTCGCAACTCCACCCTTCCCTGATTTGGCTCTGTCTTGAATGTACCATTTCCATTTAATTATGATTATGCTGGCTTCTTGAGCATGTCCTATTCTATGTGTTTTAGGAGAGCTCAGTACCATTGCATGATTGGTATTTCTGGCCTCATCAATACATCATGGACCACCGTCATTTGCTCGGTGTCAACAAGGGCCCAATAACATGCCAGCAACTGCTTCTCAAACGGAGTGTATGAGTTACCAGCATCGGGCAACTTACGACTCCAAATCCCCAATGGTACACGTTTCCTGTCCTGTTTCCGCCACACACTCCAGTTAGCATAATTGTCTTGTACAGACACATTCAATTCCACTTCGCCTTCCTTCAATGGCCATAAATCAAGCACCTGCTGCACGGTGTCTTTCACCAAATCAAGTGCTTTCTGCTGCTCTTCCCCCCACTGAAACTCATATTTCTTGCGTGTCACTTTGTAGAGGGGGGACAATATCTGCCCTAAATGGGGAATGTGCTGTCTCCAAAACCCAAACAGCCCTATAAACTGCTGAGCTTGCTTTTTGTTCATTGGAGTGGTGAATTCAAGTATTTTCTGTCGGGCTTTTGGCACCATTTCTCAATGCCCATGATGCCACTGAATCCCTAGGAATATCACTGTTTCAGCTGGGCCTTGAATTTTATTCGGGTTAATCTCCCACCCTTCCTTCTTCAATCCTTCCATTATGACATTTAACTGGCTTTGCACACTGTGCTCATCCTTGCCCTGAATCAAAATATCATCAATGTAGTGAGAGATTTGTATGTCAGGTTTACATGGTATCTTGTCTAAGTGCTCTGCCACCAGTCGGTGACAGATAGTCGGGCTATGTATGTACCCCTTAGGTAACCTTGTAAAGGTGTACTGACGCCTGCTCCAAGAAAATGCAAACTGCTCTTGACACTCTTCAGCAATTGGCACAGAGAAAAATGCATTGGCTAAATTTACCACTGCATACCAAGTTCCCTCAAACCTTTGGACATTCTCAATCAAGGTAATGGCATCTGGGACTGCGGGCACTAAGGGAGGAGTGTGTTTATTCAACTCACGGTAATCCACCGTCATCCTCCACGCCCCATCCCCCTTTTTAATAGGCCAGAGAGGATTGTTCCATGCGGTGGTGATAGGGCATAACACACCCGCCTCCACATACTCTTTGATGGTGTCTGAAATGTCCTTGTGCCTCCCAGGTATGCGGTATTGCTTCATTGCTACCCGCTTGGTTGCCACAGGCACTTGCACTGGGGGCATCTTCAATTTGCCTACGGTAATGGGTGTACAGGTCAATGCACTCACCCCAAACTGGTACGTTGTACCTCCAAGTCCCAAAGTCAACCCTTCCAGAATGTCAAAGCCAATTATATATTCAGGAATCGGGACAATCAACACTTGGTATTTCTGCATATTCAAATTGCCTATTTTCATCTCCACTTTCGTTTGTACTGCGGGGGTCTCCTTTCCGCCGAGACCTGTAATAGTAAATTGTCTGCCTTTGAATCATGCTGGATTGCCATGAATCAGAGAGGCCTCTGCCCCAGTGTCTATCAATGCTCGCACCCCTTGCGTATTTCCTGGCCCCCAAAAAATCTTAACATCAACATGGGGCCGCCTATCAACTTTTAAGCGAGCAGACGCTGCGGGAGCTTGGCCGTAGACCTAGTCAAATTTTGAATGAGTGTGACTTGACTCCGCCTCTAGCATTGCACTCACCACCTTCCTCAAATCAGCGTATGTTGGCTGGTACGGGGAAGGTGTCCCCATAGACCCTTCTTCTTGTTCTTCCTCAGGAGGAGCGGAAGGTGAGGTGTCCCCCTGTGGCTTGGTTACTACCTGTTTCTTAACCTGGTTAAGTCCTCTTTTTTTGTATAATTCATAATTCATACATTACTCTGGTTTCAATGCCATCAATTTCTTCTCGTGTCACACCATCTTTTAACAAAGCCAGAAACATGTCCTTTCGGGACACTCGGGAGTCTCTACTATCTTGCCTCCTGCCTTCGGTTCTTCTCTCACTACGCCACTCTCTCTCCCGTGGCTTGTCATCACTCTTGTCCCACTCCCCTAAATCTGCCAGTTGCCGAATGCCATCTACTACCTCATCAGTGGGTTTGCCTGTCATACCTGTGAGCAAAGTCATAATGACACTTTTGTATGCGGGTGGCGCAGTTCTAATCACCATGTTTCGAGTTGAAACTAGGAGCGGCATGGCCCTCATGTGTCCTGGAGCATCTACGTGAATTGCCTCTTTCATAGCATGCTCTCTGACTTTTTGAATTGCCTGTTTCAAAGTATACCACTTTGTTTCCTCACTAGGCCAATCTGTGGTAACATGCTTGGGCTGCTAGATGCAACAAAGACACCTGTGAATCGTGACCATTCTCATCAGGGGGCAGCCCTGCCCTTAAGGCCTCCTGTACCTGTACATTGGTGTCAGTTGACAAGGGTAGAAAACGCGGTGAGTCCGTGGAATCTACCAACAACCCTGTAGCGCCCCCATCTAGCAACCTCACCATCCATGTCAATAAAGGTTCCCCTGATTTTTGCCTCAAACGGGTAATGATTTCCCCAACCTCCTGCTGGGTGTAATCCTCCAGCGTGGTTAAATCCACCACTCCGCCCGCAGGATTCTGTGGATGGGGTCCGGCTCACCGTCTTCTAACGGGCTTAGCTGCCACTGTTTTCTGCTTAATTTCTATTTTGGGGTCAGACTCATTTGTGGAACTACTCTCTGGACTGGTTGAGTCAAAAATATCACCATCCCACTTATCCGGGTCCCAGTCCACACCGGTGGTAGCGATTACAGCTGCCACCTTTCTTTTGTTGACCCCTCACCGACTTTTCCTATACTTATACCGGGCTACTCTGACTGCTGCCCTCTCGGCCACAGCCTGATATGTGTCAGCCTTATCTTTAAAAAGTTTCATTTGAATCTGCTGCATTACCGCAGTCTGCCTTTCTGCAGCCAGCTCTCTTTTTAATCGCAAAACCTCATTTTTCATTTCCAAATTCCTTTGATGTATTTTCCTCTAAGCATGCAAAAGAACCCAACCTCGCCTACCTAAGGCAGCGCATTCTCTGCCACGTTCCACTGGAACTTGTTGCAAGCACACCATTACATCAGAAGGATCAGCATCTCCCAATCCCAGGTCCCATGTTTCACTTAGCCCTGCGCCGCATGCCCACGCCTGGGCCAATTTATCATATGGACTCTTGGTCCAGCCTGGAATGATAACATCAGAACATTCACCGCCAGCGGGAACGCTCTTTTTCCTGAACAAACTACTCATTACTGCAAACGGTACAAAACCTCTTTATATCTATATATTTTTTTTCTTTCCACACTGCAATCACTCCCACAAGCACGCACACACCGGCAAAAGGAGAAAAAAAAAACAGTTTAACACAGTTCAACAGTCACTGCCAAATTACTTTCGCTTGTAAGGCAACTGAAGCCTGTCTACGTTCAAACAGATTCTTGAATATTTGGAACAATTCATCACAAATATCCTATTCGTGACGCCAAAATGTATTGCTCTCCCAGAGTGCACGGACAGTCATAAATCACCAGTGCAATTACGGAGTCAATACTTTGAACGCAGGAAGACGCAATAACTTGCAACCACACACTCTTCGAAAATAATGAGCACTTATACGGCTATTTATTCAAAGCTTAGAAGCAACCAGTGATAACATAGAAATAAATCACAGAAGAAACAGAGAATTCAAAAGAAAATACATCACTGTGAGCGTAACTGGATTCCTCATCTCGCCAGAAGCGGCTGGAAGACCCCGATAACAGCCAGGCAAGAGCACAACAGCCCACAGGTATGCCGGACGGAAGCGTCCCCCCTCCGGCTAAAGTCTCACCTGACCGCTCAAGGGTTCCGCATATATGCACACTTCAAAAAGGGGTGGCAATTTTTCGAACCTTCTGGCAACGCACTTGCGCATTGATGAGCAGCCGTTGGTTGTCAGCTGGGTCAACCGACAGTAACCTCAAGGAGCAAAGTGCCTTCCTCCTCTAAAAACAAGCACCACGGAAAACAGTCCCATAGCTCATAACAAAGTTAGCTTTCCCAGCAGAAATGTCCTTGACTGCATACCAGGTTTGGAAAGCATGTTTTCTTCAGCATCGTGAATCTAGCTCTCACCAAAATGAGTACAGCTTTTCACTGCGGCATGAAGTAAATATACATCATGGCTCCGAGCACTACCGGAATGCACTGCGCACCAGCGCCATGTTTTAGCTCAAGCATAACAACCCTCCATCTTGAGTAGGGGCCAGACCCACCTAAATCACCAGGGCCTTTGTGCGGGGTATCCTAAACCCCCTATGGATATCCAAGAGAGCGGCGCGTAAGCCCCCGTCTCCCCTCCTCCAAATGGAAATAGTGAACACTACCCTGATCTTCACAGTGATGCCGTATCTTAGATTATTTACAGTTAAAGATTTTCCCCCTGGACAGCTTTCTTGGCAGATGTAGGGGCAGGGCCACTTGGAGGGGGCCTGTTACGACCCCTTGAAACCTGTGACCACTCCCAAGGTCTTTGTCAGCGAGGGTGACTCGTTGGCCGCCCTCTGTCCGCGGAGTCATGCTCGTCCTCCAAATTCAATAAACAGAGCCCCTCCTGCAGTGAAGTGAACCTATGTTTGCCCTCCCACTGGAAGAGCAGCCCAAAGGGAAATATCCACCGATACCTAATTTGCTTTTCCTGCAGGATCTTTAGGACAGGTGCCATTTCTTTCCTTTTTAGTAGGGTAGCGTGGGCTAGGTGCTGAGATAAATGAAGCGCCACTGCGTTGAAGTTGACCAGTTCCACATGACTAGCAGCTCTGAGAATTGCTTCCTTTTGTGGGAATCTGGCCAGTGCTGCTACAACGTCCCTCGGTCTGGCCCCCGGATCCTGGTGCTTTGGGCCAATTCGATGGACCCTGTCGATTGGGATGTCACACACGTGGCCGTTTTCTATAAGGGTCTCAAAGATTTGCGTGACAGTGTTTCTCAGATCCTGATCCGAGACTGAATCTGGCAGGTTCCTTATTCGAATGTTCCATCTGCGGGACCAGTTCTTCAGGTCCTCGCATTGTTGCTCTATGTTGTGGGTGACTCTCGCTAGTTTTTCCAGTGCAATATCCATTTTCTGAGTGTCTTTCACCACCTCTTGCAGGGCCCTTTCCGTTGCATGCGGCCCGCCCAGCTCCGAGATGTACCTCCTCAGTTCAGTGATAGATTGCTTCATTTCCCCCATAAAGGATGAGAATTGGGCTTTGAACGCCAGAGTCATTTTGCTGGAGAATTCCTGAAAGCAAGCCTCCAGGTCCTCCCTCGTGGCTGCTTTCAAGACGGGGCCTACTGCTGTGATTTCTTCTCCTGGGCCGAGGGCGAATCCTCCTCGTCGACTTCCTTTGACAAGCAGTGCTGCAATGGGCCTTCTCTGGAGGAGTTAGTGAGGGGCTTCTTGTGTCCTCAGACTTTGCCCCTGCTTCCAGACATTGTGGATGGATGCCCTGTCCTCCTGGAGTTCGGGCTTATTGGTGCTCCTCTTCCCCCCGCCTCGTCGCGGGTCTGGGCCAATATAGAAATCCAGGTCTTGCCCGTTACCTTAATGTTTGGCGTATGCCTGCCTAAGACTCCCATTTTCGTTGGCTGCTGCTGGGGGATGAGGTGTTGGGGCCCGAACCTTGAGATGAGGCCAAAGTAATTTGTTCCTGCCCTGTTTCACCCTCACGAGATATGTCCAGTATAGTAACGCCACGGACGGACCATAACCTCTGGACCCTTGCTCTCGGAGTGTGGGTGTGCAGGAGAAGCCCACCTAAGACGTCTTTGGGCCTCCTAGAGGCCCCCCCGCCACCCCTATGATGGCGGTGAATGCCTGGAGGTTCGCCACTGTTGCTTCGGGGCTTTACAAGGTACAGTGCCTCCACACCTTCAGAAGCGAGTCGGGGATGTGGGGTGATGGGGAACCCCCTCGATGCT
This sequence comes from Ambystoma mexicanum, assembly GCF_040938575.1. NCBI lineage: Eukaryota > Metazoa > Chordata > Amphibia > Caudata > Ambystomatidae > Ambystoma > Ambystoma mexicanum. The sequence goes on from NC_090932.1 coordinate 1,307,118,571, forward strand.
AGTAATTCTCTCTCGCCGATGTCAGTCCCAGTGACCCGCCGGCGTGTCACCTCACGCTGCTCCGCTGGGGGAGTGGGGCCCTCTCCACCCCCGCCCACGGAATTAATAGTCTCAGCCGGGATCAATGACCAAGGGCTATTGTCAGTTTATGCGTCGCTCCTGCGGCTGCGATTTTGAATTGAACTGCGTCCTCCCTACCCCCGTGGTCCCCGGGCCAGCAGAGCCTGCTGCACCGTTTGTAGCTCTAGAAGGGGGCCTTGCCCCTCGTCTGGATGATGGACCCCCGCTCCCCTTCTTTCCAGGGGAGTGAGTGGCCATTGTCACTGAAGACGCAGCTCGCCTCCGGCGACATGGTAGTCAGGTAGGTGTTGTGTAGTAAATGTTGGCGGCCTGCGATGCCCGCACTGCCGCAATGTGCTTGGCAGCCGCCCAGCCATTCTGCTCGTCGCCTGCCCCTCAGTTGCTCGACAGGCACCTCTGTCTTTCACAGATGTCGTGGGGTGCGACCCCAGGAGGGCCCACTTGCCCCCCGCCTGTCAGATGAATGTTTGCCCGGTTGTAAGCCTATGATGTTTCTCGGCGCTCCTGGTTTTAGCCCCAGGCACCCGGGCTGCCGCGAGGGCGGTCAATCACCGCTGATATTCAAGCCCTCCCTTTTTTACAAAGGGGGCAATCCTCTCTCTGCGGCCGGTGCCCAGGGAGGGCGACCCCCAAGCAATCGGGGAGTGGCGCTGGTGCTGTGTGCTGCTGTAGGGGGACAGAGCACACCACCTGTCTGCCTTAGCACGCCGCCATCTTGAAATCCAAAGTGCATTTCTAAGGATGACAGCTTGCACAACTTCTATATGCCTCACCATTGCTTTACTATTTGACGATTAGTATTGGGAAGACACAATACACGTACATGATTGCTGACGGCTATAAGCTCAAACAATATTCAATTTAGAGATTTGCCAACAGTTTCACTTTTGCCTGCACCTTTTCTGACAACATGTCACAACAGTACTTTACATACTGAAATGTCCATATCACTGAAAATGTCAATGCACTTCTGTACACTTCCTACAAACAAAGTGATCTTTTGTTTTACTTGTTGAAGGAAGTGCGTCCATCTTTTGCATTGCTCACATTGTACCTGGTAAATCAAAAATATGAAAATCAAGAGCATACATAGCATAGAAATACACATTGATTAACATTAAAATAAAAGTTGGTTATGAATTATACAAATGGCAATCTACGCTTCTGTTTGTATTTCACTCCAGTGACAAATACAATAATAGACTAGTGACCAAAGCATACTCTCTAGTTACAGACATGAATTAATTACTGTTAATCACCTATAGATATGTAATTACTTAACATCATTATCTGCAAACGTCTAACCTTTCTGTAATTACACAAGTGACACTCTCTACATCAATAACTAGCGTAATTTCACAATTTCATGTTTGACAAATATATGAATGCTGTATTTAGGGTAGAAACTACAACTGACCATTCCTTCATCCAAACCTTTTGATTCAATGAAGTTGCAAGCCATACAATAGTCCTCAATGTTGCCTGCAAGAGAAACACGTGTTACTTTGTGTGACGCACTGCTTAATTATATACCACTCTTCTTCCATCAATATTTCCTCCAACTGGACCATGGGGGTCCTCAAACATGTCCAAGCAAGGGCTGTTCTCGCGAAACATCTTGACTCCTCACTTGCAGTCCCCCAACGTGTTTGTGCGTGGTGAATGACTGTTTGTGAATTCAATGATACTCTCATTAGTTATGTTATGTGGCATTTAAATAGCGCTCTATATATCATTGGTATGATCTCAAAGTGCTTGTAGGTTGAACTCTCTCGGGGACCAGGTCAGTCGAGAGAGTAGGGCATTATAGGGTGCTTGGGTGCACCCTATATGTGAGAAGCTGATGAGATTGCCTGATGGCAGCTGCATCCTAACATTAGGTGTGTGGTATTGAGAGAACAGTTGAATGTATGCAGTCTGGTGGTTGGTCTCCCAGACTGCATTCTGTCGACCTTAGGCCTGTGTAGGATGCTTATTTGTGCAGCCAGGCTGTTTTTTTGTGGGTATAACTGCGTTCTAGTATGATGTTGAGGTGTTCATGGAGTATTGTTCGTATGTGAGCAGCTAGGCCGAAATTGATCTAGGGGTGCAGCTGCGCTGTATTGTGTGTTGGTGTAGAGTAGAGAGTGAGCACAGTGATAGGAGAGGTGAGTGTCTGGAGTGGATGTGTTATTCTTGCCAGCCCACTGTTCCGGATTACATTCACGCATTTTGCGATAGATGCACTCAGAGGGAGATGGAACAGGAGGCTTCTAGGCATGTTTAGTAGACTCAGGAAGCGGATATTCGGCAGTCATATCTAGCACCTGCAGGACGCTAAGGTTGTCATCTATGGTAACCGTTTCCTGATTCTGTCTTGGTGACTTATTAGCCGCTTTCGGTGGTGTAATTGCTCGGTATCTCCTTGAACATTTGTCCGCAGGCTATGGTTACTTTCCAGTGTAATGTCATTGAGGTCATGATCCATGGTGTTGTAGGGTTTCAGCGGCCTCAGATGGTCTTATTCAGGTTTACAAAAAGAGCCAGGTTTTTAGAACTTTGCGGAAGGCCATATAGTCTTGGGTGTGTCGAATGTGTGGGTGGAGTGAGTTCCACATAGTTGGTGCCAAGGTCGAGAAGGCGGATCTTCAAATCCTGACTGACTTGGACGTTGGACTCACTAGTAAGAGGGCAGTGCTTGATCTTAAAGTGCGTGATGGGAGGTAGGGTTTAATCTTCTCTTGTAGGAACATTGGGCCGGTCTTTGTACTGCTTGGTGGGTAATGCATAGGGTTTTGAAGGTGGCTCTTCGTCCTACAGGGAGCCAGTGAAGGGTGCGGAGAGCAGGGGAGATCTGGTCGCTGAGTCCAAGGGCGAGAAGGAGTTGGGCGGCAGCGTTTTGGGTTCTTTGGAGTTTGTTAAGTTGGTATGCCGGTGCTCCCAGGGATAAGGAGTTGGCATAGTCTAGTCTTGACATAACAATCGACATAACAGCAGTGAGTCCATTGGGATATGTGAGGTAAGAGAACATTTGTCTAAGGAGTTTGAGGTGGTAGTGACAGGATGTTGATACATTATTGATCTGACGGGAGAGGGTTAGGCCAGAGTCCATAGTGTAGCCAAGGTTTTTGACAATTTTTGAGGGGGGGTGCCAAGGGATGGGGGCCCTGGGAGTGGGTGCGGGAGAAGGGCAGTATTCTGGTTTCAGAAGGAGGTGGTTTGTTGTCATCCATCGGTCAATATCAGAGAGGCAAGCTTCATGGTCGTGTGCTTGTTTTGGGAATTCTTAGGATAATTTGGGTATCGTCAGCGTAGTTGTAAAAGGAGAGGTTGTGCACATGGATGATTCCTGGTAGGGTGGTCAGATAGATCTTGAAATGGAGAGCAGAGAGGTAGGCGCCTTGGGGTACTCCAGTCTTCAGAGCACGAGCAGGTGAGACAAAAGGGGAGAGGAAAGCAATTTGTTTCCTTTTGCTGAGAAAGGAGGCAATCCATTTGAGTGCAGAGCCACGGATTCCTAGGGAGTGGAGGCAGTCAAGGAGGATAGAATGGGTAACAGTGTCAAGGGCTGCCGACAGAGCAAGGAGAAGCAGCGTTGAGCAACTCTCAGAATCTGATGCAACCTTGCAATCATGATCGATGTTGAAGCCTGATTGCGCGGGGTCAAGTAGTTTGTTGGATTCTACAAAGCAGTTGAACTGGGAGTATGCAGCCCGGTCAATGAGTTTTGTGAGAAATCTGGTGTTGGAGATCGGCCTGGGATGCCTTTTTTAGAAGCGGTTTGACATGCGCTATTTTAATTGCTCCTCGACATGGGAGAGCCCTGTATACCTCTGACACACGGTACAGGTTTGATCAGCCTTAGTTCCTAGTCTTCGGTTTCTGACTTTCAAAGGTTCATGAATGTAACAGTCTTTATAGGTCAAGGGTGCTTCCCGCCTTGTACCCCTCTCCTGTCTCGCCATCTTTCTCCTTGTATTAAACTGCCATCTTGGAACTGCTGTTTCCTCGTGTGTTGTGCCTCGCTCAGAGTGTGCTTTCCTGCTCCGCCTTTTATCTGTGTGGGGAAGTGTGATGGAAGTTAGGTGTGTATAATGATCCGTAATTGCCTGACCATGGTGTTGGGACATGTCAGGTATACAGCTCTGGTGTTAGACTGTTGTCGCTCACGGTGAACTGTCTGTGAGAAACTGTTTGTGTCGGGCAAGGGGGTGGGAGGTTGAGTTTCCTAGGTATCCTACCTCGGACGATGGGGAAAAGGTGCTACAGGGAAGGGGATACCGCATCTCACCCTCCGATGTCCCACTTCTACTCCCCGAAGACCCCTCATCCAGGTGATCCTCCCACACTGGTCCACCCCCAGGAACTGGATACAAAAGCAATGGCCTGGATGACAGATCCCCGGGCAGCGGCGGTTGAGACACACTACCAACGACACAATCTCAAGTTTGAGTGGAGACCTTCCAGTGGCAGTGCAGTAATAATAGACAAATAGACTTGCTGGTCAATGGCCAAGCATTCTACATGGAGCAGCAATCACTGTCTTAACCTGTAACTACCACCGACTGAGCTTGTTAAGCAGATTACTGAATTTGGGCATTTGCAGCACTGCCCTCCTACTGCCCCCTTATCCTTATGCCCCATGCAGGCCCTGACTGCCGCCAATTCGTCCTCCTGGATCTTCTGTGTCTTTCTAACCCCCCATCCCCCACCCCCAATCAACTTTGCTTGTCTTTTCCTGGGCCCTTGTGCCTCTTGACTCAACCCTGATCCAATCCCTTCTTCACAAATCCCTGAATCAGTCCTCCCCTTTCCCTCCTCAATCCCCCCCTTTAAGCCTCTCCCCTGCTCCTTTTTCATAATCCTTCCTGTAACTTGCCGCCCCCTTTCCTTAGCCAAAGTATTGAAATGGTCCCAACACCCATCGTCTGCATTTAATCCCCTGTTTGTGCTGGGTAACTCTTCCTTCATCAATATTTCCTCCAACTGGATCATGGGGTCCTCAAACATGTCAAACCAAGGGCTGTTCTTGTGAGACATCTTGATTCCTCGCGTGCAGTCTCCCAGCGTGTGTGTGTGTAGTGCACAACTGTCTGTGTATTGAATGATACTCTCATTAGTACAGAGGGCAATGCCTACTCTCCCTTCCCCCAATGCCTTCGGGGCGCACCCTACCTCAATGTCTCGAGCCACCCACTACATGCAACCCCCACACAGATCCATCATTTCCCCAGCGTCCCCCCAACCTTGCCCCCCAGTACTAATGCAGATTGGCCTTGCGGTGGCCCCTCCTGAATCCAAGCCCTCTATACCCAGGCAGGGACTCCATTGATACTCCCCGTTTCTCTTTTTTGTGTTGCCTTCCCGAGTCCTCCTACCAACTCGCCATCTCAACTACCTGTCCACCTGTGCGATGTTCTTCCGCATCTCTGCAAAGCTCCTTGATAACCAGCTCTATGTTTTGTCAGACGCTGTGCCCCTTCAAGAACTCTGGCCCCCCATGCCATTCCCCGCCCCTATGCCACCCTGCCCACATTCAGCCAGTCCCTTACCTCCTTACCCCCACCCATTGTTGGCCCCTGACTCCACCTGTAATCTTTGACCTGCCCGTTGCCTCCCCACCATTTATTGCTGCACGCTCGGGTGTGGGAGGGTTTATTTATTTTTATTTTTTTGCTTTTTTTAAACGCGGCTTAAGGGGAGGTGGGTTACATCAATGAGACGGGTCCCGCAGCAAGCACTGCTGGGCACACATTATCTCACATGACATTTACATTCATATAAGAGTGCTATTTCTTAAATATTATTTTCCTTTTTGGCAGAATATCCCAACTGTATCCTACAACGATCAAAGAGCGTCATGCTTTCTATAGTAGCATTCTGAAGACTCTTCGGTCCGACTGGAGCATAGAATTGCCTCAGGCACAATAGAAAATGGCCCACCATTGCCAATTGATATTCATATTTTATTTCTATCGCGCTCGTACACAAGTGTTTCAGAGCGCGAAATGGCAATGGCAATTCATTTTGTTGTGTCAGACTGTTTATGTAGGACACACGTTTTTTTGTGTGTGGATAAAATGTGATGCAATTGTGCATTTTAAAGAATATTCATTTAGTAACACTGGCCAAAACGAATCACTGCATGGTGAAGTACCTTTTCACAACTGGTGGCCCATTCTGACCAATACCACTGGCCCACACGAGCATTTTGCGTTTTGGTTCGGCCAGTGCCCTATAGGTCAATCCACACCTGCTCATTGCTTGCCACGGTTTTCGAAAAGAAACTTAAAACCTTGAGTGTGATCTATGAATGACACTCGCATTGCGGACATACGTCGGACCCTATACACCTTTTGCCATTTCCGTTTCCCATTAGTTCATAGGTTAAGCACAAACTACCTCATTCCTCACCAGTGATGCTGAAGGAAGGTTGCGTACCGGACGTACCTCAGACACTAGATCCTCTTGCCTCCTTAGACATTCTCACCTCCATTTAGTAGATAACTGCACATACCAGAATGCCGCTCGGCGTGATAGCAACTACGGCCCAATTCTTTAGCAGATGCCATTTTCAACCCTTCCCCAGCCTCCATGCAATACCCCTATCTCCCAACCCCTTCTTGTGTCTCCACTGACATGTGCGATCTTCCTACCACCTCTTCCACTGCTTGTGATGCAGCTCAACCCTGAATTGCTAGTAGACTAGGCTATTTAATTCGCCATGTCTAACCGGTTAGCTGCCTCCGACCTTTAGGTTTTATTGCGCCCCTGTTTAGTCCCCTTCGCATACCCACGTGAACGTGAACGTTTAACCCCCCCCCCCATACACAGGACTAGGAACTTTGGAATGCCAGTGCCCCATGCCCAGTGAGCTGTAACTTCAAAGAGAAGGACGACGTTAGCACTCTCTATCTCACACTTGTGACTGCCACATCCCAGTAATAAATTATAGATGGGAATCAGGGAAAGAATTGGGCCAGAACAGAACTCACCAGTGCTGAATGTGACTTGGCTGCAAGTGCAATGTTAGGGGAAAAAATGCACAAAGTGATTGATCACTTTTAAAAGTTCACCTGGGTAATAGGCAAATAAATTATTCATATATGGATCATGGGTGTGTGCTGACAGACAGCAGGCAGGCAGAGGACCAGGGTCGCACTGGCTGTCCAATGTACAAATTAAACTGTGTGATGCGTTTTCTCGCAGCGCACAGCTGCATGCGAGTATGGTGTCCAGGAGACATGAGCACAGTGCTGTAAGTCACATCCTGTCCTCTATCTCCTCCTCCTCCTCCTCTCCCTCTTCCTCTCTTGGCCCCCCTGTGGCCATCTCATCCTCTCCTCCTCTTTCTCTCTGACAAATTGGTTTGTCTTTCTCATTGGTTTAGTTCTGTCCAGGTAAAACATGACTGCCCTACGCAAATCTAACGTGTGTAGGCTTCTTTCGGCCATGTTAGTAGGGTTCTGGAAGAAAGTAGGCAGTTTTATTGCTTGGTTCACATGGAACTGGGAGATAAATTTAGGCGCAAATCGAGGGTGAGTGCGCAGAACTACCTTAGCTCTGTGAACTGTAACGAAAGGGCCTAGAACTGAAAGGGCCTGTAGTTCACTAACCCTTCTAATAGAATTGATAGCCACTACGGAGGCTGTTTTATAGGTAAGACCTTTGAGACTTGCCTTGTGCATAGGTCCAAATGGAGACCCCATAAGTATGGTTAATACCACATTCAGGTCCCATCCAGGAGCTGGATTAGAAATGGGGATGGGGAGGAATCCTCTTGACCCCTTCCATGAAAGCCTTAATAACTGGTATCTTCCACCACAACACCTTCTGTTGTGACGTAGTTTAGGCTGAGAAAGCAGCTAAGTAAACCTTAAGGGAATTAAAAAACAGCCCTGGGTCAAGTGAGTCAGTCAGGTACAATACAATGTGCATGGGAGAGCAGTCAATGGGATTGACGCCCTTGGTACCAGATAAAGCGTTTCCAGTTACTGGAATAGCAATATCAGGTGTTAGGTTTTCTCGCTTCCCTAAGTATGTCCATGCATCTCTGAGGGAGTTGCAGGTGTCCAAACTTTATGATCTTAGGAGGCAGGCCACTAACTTCAATGTTTGCGGGCATGGGTTGAGTGTCTCTCCTTTTTCCTGAGACAACAGGTGCTCCCCTGCTCCTCCAGAACCATCAAGGACCATATTAACACCCTCGCTCCAGCGTTGACCGATTTCTGTAATCACTCTTTCACCACTGGAACTTTCTCCTCTCCCCTTACGCACTCCCTTGTGCACCCCCTCCTCAAGAAGCCGTCTGATGATCGTACCTGCCCGGCAAACTATCGCCTGATCCCTATGAACCCTTTCCTGGGCAAACTCTTGGAAAAGCTGGCCATCTCCCATCTTACTCTCCGCACTGCATCTGTTGGTTTTCTCTATGACCATCAGTCTAGCTTCAGAGCTGCCAGAGGCCCGGAAACTGCTCTCCTGAACACCCGTGATGGTCTCCTCTCTAACCTTGATTCCAGCATCCCTTCTGTCCTCATCCTCCTTGATCTTTCCTCTACTTTCCACATGGTCAACCACACCATCCTGATCAATCGACTCTGTGAGAACCTGGGCATCACGAGTCAGGCACTGGAGTGGATGACCTCCTTCCTCTTGGACCGCCCCTCCCAGGTCCAGCTTGGTCCTTTTCTCTCTGCCACCTCTCTCTCTACCTGGTGCATTCCCCAGGGCTCTATCTTATCACCCTGGTTTTTCAACCTCTACTTGACCCCTTTGGCCCACCTGATCTCTACCTTCTCCTCTAACATTTTGTGTTATGTGGATGACACTCAGCTTTCCTTCAGGCTCCCCTCAGCCTCCTCTCCTCCCTTGCTCATTCCTGACTGTTTATCTGCGATTCAGGATTGGTGCGCCTCAAACGATATTTGCCTTAATGCAAGTAAGACAGAGATCCTTCTCATTGAGACCCCTCCTCCTGCTTTCCCTCTCACACTCTGGCCGCCCGCCTTGGGCCCTCTTTCTTCGCCTTCCTGTGAGGCAAAAAACATTGGTGTCATCTTCGACTGCACTCTCTTTCTCTCCTCACATCTCGGACGTCGCCAAGACATCCCACTACCAGCTGAACCTCATCTAAGGGTCTCTTCCCTTCCTCACTCTCTCCCAGCAGCTCACCGTCTCCAGAGCCCTGGTTCTCTCTAGGCTGGACTACTGCAACAGCCTCTTTCTCAACCTGCCTTCCTCTACTCTCCACCCTCTGCAACTAATGCAGAACAGCACTGTGAGACTTATCCTTGGCCTCAAGCCCAGGGACCATATCTCTCCAGTCCTGAAATCTCTCCACTGGCTCCCGGTGGATGCAAGGATCAAGTTCAAGACCCTTTGCATTGTCCACAAGGCTTTCTGGGGCTGGGGCGCGCACTACATCCAACGCTCTCATCCAAAATACCTTCCTTCTCGAGCCCTTCGCTCAGCTACCTCCAATTCTCTAAGGGTCAAACGCTTCTCCAGGCAGAGAATGGGGGGTAGATCTCTGTCCTCAGCTGGAGCCTCCCTCTGGAACAGCCTCCCTGCCCCTCTCAAACTAGAGCTGGACCAACTGAAATTCCAGAAGCGGCTCAAAACTTTCCTCTTCTCCTCTGCTTTCTCTCTCTCCCTCCCCTGCTGACCTCCCAGACCTACCTGTCTGCTGGACTGACTGGTTTCTTGGCTACCCTCAGAGTCTCACGGGGTACAGGCTCCTCATGATCCATCACCCTGCACTGCCTCCCGGCCTGCCACGCACTTAGGGGCTGTAACTGTCACCCTACGTTCCACTGTCTCCTTGCACTTACCCAGAGCCGCGCTGCACATACTCAGAGCTTCACTGCCCTGTTTTCCACTTGCACTCCCCCTCCCTACCCCATTGCACTTCCCGTTCCTCGCACTTGCACAATCTGAATAACACAGGCCCAGTAAGATCGTTTGTCTTGTCGCACCTAGAAGCAGTTGTGTGCAGGCGCGTTATAAATGACATATCATATCATATCTGCAATAAACAGATCCCCGAAGGGGTAAGTGTGTCCCCTTAGGGATGTGACGACAGAGCGGTCTTCTATACTGAAGAGATAAACAAATCGCTATGGGCCCCCACTAGTCTCAGAGATATTTTTCCGATTGTACATGCTGGTTGTCCCTGGGTTCCTTTGGTGAAATGGATACAAAACATGAATACAAATGGAGGAACAATCTATCGCTTCTGCGAAAGTGGTATGAGCAGGCCTATTGAGTGTCCAGTTGGGAGAGGAGAGGGTCCCTGAAAGGTATCAGTGAAGAGAGGGGCTCAAAGTCACTGAATGGGACAGTCCACGGAGCTGCCGGAGTATGCCCATACAGGGGTGCACCTAAGCTAAAATTTCAGTGGGGGTGCAACCCTTTAAATGTCGGGAGAGGTGCTAACTTCAGAGACTGTGGGGACGGGGCAAACTTACTTGTGTGGGGGCAACGGGGCATCTAACTTCTATACTAATTATTTCTGATGAGACTATTTTGGTGAAGCTTCAATGTTACAAACAGTTAACTCTCTCCTTCATTTCTGATATTTCACACTTAAGGACTGCTGTGAGAATAGGCTGTCTCCTGTCCCCATTACCCTTTTATTCACTCTCCTGGCATGCAAGTGCTAACCCCACGTCACATTTTCAAGTGCCCAAACATGTATGCATATGAATGCAGGTGCTAACAGTGAAATGCTTTATGTTAGTAATTGCAGTCCTTTGTTAACAGCAAAGCCCAGTTTCTGTCCATGGCTCTGTAGGTCAGCCAGGCCGAGTGAACATAAGGCCAAAATGTTCTGGGGTGCTCTAAAGTCCGATCTGCTCAATGGTGTTGCGCCACTAGTGTGGGGGCAATGGGGCATCTAACTTATTTACACATTATTTCTAATGCGACTTTTCTGGCTTACAAGCAAAGCAACTCTCGTCTTCATTTCTGACACATCACATTTAAGGACTGCTGCGAGAATGAGCTCTCTCCTCCTCCTGTCCACAAAGCGTTTTACACACCACAGGGCACACTCCGCGCACCACATTTGCAATATGAAGAGCATTATTAGACATGTTAAATGTGTGGCTGCGGGACCAATGGGTTTTTAGCCAGTTTTGAAAAAAGTACGTAGAGTGAAAGGTCAGGCACCCACATTTCGTATAGCTTCTGGTGAAACTTTAACAAATATTATGACATGTACAAACCTAGCACTTATATTCTACAGCACTGAGAAAACACTGATCGAGGACATGCACACATCTGCGGGTCTAGAGCACTGAGAAGGGACTGTACAGGACATTCACACTTCTGGGGACTTCTCAGCACTTAGAAGGCACAGCTCGAGGACATTCCCCCCACTGGGATCCTACGGCACAGAAAAGTTCCTGCTCAATGACATTTAAATCACATAACTTTGCCTATTCCTTGGAACCATCGGCTGCTGGTGTAGGTGCACACAGGCACCCAGAGCTGGCATTGCGGGACAAGGCATCAGAGCTAGCACTGCAGGGCCAAGCAGCAGGAGGTGCCACTGCACGATCATGCAACAGGTGGTGGGACTGCACGATCAGGCAGCCAGAGCTGGCAATACAGAGCCAAACAGCCAGAGCTAGCACTCCAGATCCAGGCAGCAGGAGGTGGCACTGCACGATCAGGCAGCCAGAGCTGGCAATACAGAGCCAAACAGCCTCCAGAGCCAGGCAGCAGGAGGTGGCACTGTACGATCAGGCAGCCAGAGCTGGCAATACAGATCCAAACAGCCTCCCGAGCCAGGCAACAGGTGGTGGGACTGCACGATCAGGCAGCCAGAGCTGGCAATACAGAGCCAAACAGCCAGAGCTAGCATTCCAGATCCAGGCAGCAGGAGGTGGCACTGCACGATCAGGCAGCCAGAGCTGGCAATACAGAGCCAAACAGCCTCCAGAGCCAGGCAGCAGGAGGTGGCACTGCACGATCAGGCAGCCAGAAATGTCACCGAAAGATCAGGAACGCAGTGTTGGCACTGCCTGCTTCTGTGCCCAGGACTGGCAATGCATTGTTATTTACCCTCGACTGACATTGCAAGATCAGTCACCCAAATATGGAGAATGGCAGTTACCCCGAGGAGACAGGCCCCAGCCAGGGACGCCCTCGGGGCAGAGGTGCCAGAGGCTGACGGCATTCACGGGTCTCACTTTCGGGAACCTGACTCTTCTCCGTCTGCTTTAAGAATGCTGTACTCTGATCAGACACTGCTGATACTGTACTCGCAAACACTGCTGCAGGATACCGGACTAAAACAGAATGCAAATGATGCTGGGCTCACACACACACACACTGCAGAGGATCCTGGACTGACGGACACAGCTGAGAATGTTGGAATCACAAACACTGCTGAGCGGGGATTCTAGCCTTGGGAACAGGCATGCTTTACTTTTCAAAATTATGTGGGACTCAGGTATAATTTACTTCTCCATAAAGTGCACTCAATTTAAATCATGGAAAGGCAATGTGCGGTTGCAACACAAGTAGCCATTGGTGCTCCATAGGGTGATTGGAGAAGAGTTGCTGCATGTACACTTTGCATGTCTGTGGATACAATGCTCCTTTTTGAGATACCCTCGCACCACATCTGCCAATGAAATACAGACCCCCTTAAACATGTCTTGACATGTTTTTCTTGCAGGAAGCTGCGCTAAGTACACCCCATGGCAAACCTGTATTTATACATTCGGAATTGACCTAGCTGCCCTGGCACGAAGCTGGATTAAAGCAAGATAATGATGTGTTATTTATATAGCGCTTTACAGAGAACACACATACATACACTATCACCCTACCGAAGTTGGTACTCATTTATCAACCTCAGACGGATGAAAGGCTGAGTTGGCCTTGCCCGGATTCGAGCCAGCAACCTGCAGATCACACACATCTCACAGCAGCAAATACTCAACCCTCTGAGCTATCTTACAGGCACAGGACTGACACTCATATTGACACGCATTTTCACACACCACGCCATGAACCTTGTGTGGTGAACTGGGGTACAATGCACCTTCCCTCATCAGATGGCTAGGATGGCTTTTGGTGTGTTATGTTCTAAAATAAACCAAACCGTGTAATCTGTACAGAGCAAAACAACACGCACCAGTCCATGATTTACAGTAGAAGGGGCAGGGTGCTTTGTGAAAGCGCATGGCACAGTGGCATGTGCCTGACATGCTCCGTGTGCAACCCCAGCTATGATGCACGCAGGCACAGCACACCCCCTGTAAAGTTACACATGATTTTGATGTGTGTGCCTTGCACTTTGCAACTTCCTGCGGCTTTCAGAGCATGGGTCTAATGGGTTTCTTGTTACTAGTGCCCACTCGCAGCAGAGAGGGGAGGCTGAATTACCAAGATGTCAACCTGCAGACATCAAACACTCCCGAGATCTTTAGACCTTAGAAAGCAGATAGCTCCCCAGGCATGAAACTCACGTGCTGCAAATGCACGCAGGCATTGCTGCTTCTCAGTGTTCCCAGCTTGCGCTCCTTTTGCAGTGGAGGGGGCAGGCTAGGCAGTGCAATAGCTGCCGTAATAACCCAGGTTAAGGGCAGCTGTGAGCAGCGGCCTTGTGGCTCCCCCTTGGCACCGTGGCGTGGGCCCCCCCAGCACCGAGGGGCTGCGGGGTACAACGACGCTATCAGAAAATCCTACCCACTAATTACTTACTGAGCATGCGCAGACACACTACGCATGCTCAGTTGGCCAGATAGGATTTTCTGACACTTAGCAAAAAATGACGTTACACCGGCCCTCCCCGGCAACATAACAGGCCTTAAAACTGGTGTGCGTCTGTTATTAACGGTGGCAGGCCCCGGCCTAACCGACCCCAACAGTGTTGCCAACACAGTTCACTTTCCCAAAATCACACGGGGAAACCGGGATGAATACTAAAAAGGTAGCATTGGCTGGAATGCTGATGCAATATGCATATTGTAAACGTTTATTTTATTTGCGCTGCCCAGTGTCAGCAAATGGTGTGAGTACCTGCACAAATGATGGAAATGCTAGCCATACAGGAGTCCCTGAGCATATGAGGACAATGCCTGGCGTAAGATGTCAGTGACTGTTGGGGGCTGCTCCGGATCACCGGGCAGCCCCGTGCTCCTGTCGGGGAACATCCGACAGCGCACTTCGGTGCAGCGGGCACACTGCAAGTATACCCGGGTGGGGGTCACCTTCCCCGCTCCGGGGACAACGGAGCTCAGCACACGTGGGCAGGTCCACCTGGCCACCTCGGCCCCAGCTCTGGGGGCACCCATGCCGGGGTCGCATTCCTAACCCGCCTCACATGGTTGGGGACCCACTGGGACGGCGTTGCCCGGCAGGGGCACCGTCCTCAAGCTGGGCCCCGTCCTTGGGCCCAGCGCACGTGGCGAGGTGCCATCCTGGCACCAGCACAGCACACACACGCAGAGTCAGGTTCACTCTTGACTGCCGAGTCGGAAGCGGCTCGGACCTTTTATTGGGTCGGTCACATGGGTAACCATGTGACCACACAACACCGTGGAAGGTACCATAGCCCCTCACAGGGGTGCCATGCAACACTCCTCCTTTTTCATAACAAAACACAAAACCCCAACATCCCACCATAACTGCCACTACTATTACTTGAGCCATTCTACTACTTAACACACCCTTTATTAACCTGGGTGAGTGGCTCTCATGTCCCTGAACGGCAGCAGTGAGGGCTACTGGCACCACATAAAGCACTCCGAGTCTACAGGTGTGCACCACACAACATTGCCCACTAGCCGGGCCATTTTAAGCAAGTCCGTGTCTGCAGGCTCAGTCTTCCGGGGAATGGCAATTGTGATGTCCACCGTGCGCATGGAGTCGCCGGAAACCAGCTCGCACCCACACCAGAGTTCGCTCAGGACATTCACAGTTCACATCAAACAAACGGGCAAAGCCGCACCTGGGTATGCCCAGGGGCCACATCGGCCAAGTCCACGGTCTTCGGGGGAGGCCCCCTCCATACGCCTCCTTTCCTCTCCGGGGGCAGGCGGCAGGCAAACACCGTTGGTAGGGTGGCCTAGCTGCAGGCCCCTCCCAACACACTCATCACCAGCACCTGCTGCGCCCCCAGTCCTCTCCTTCATGCCTGCCCTTTATTTGCCGTTGGGGAAGGCAGGCAGCCCCCCTTCGTTGTTGCGGCTACCGCCGCCACTACCCCCCCAGATGGGAGCGGGGAAGCCGACCCCCCCCCTTTTTCGGCAGATGCCGCTTCATTGCCTGTAGGGGCGGGGCAGGCAGCTGCCATCCCAGGATGGGAAACGTGCGGGGCTCGCACACAGGCCGCCTTCCTTTGTACTTTGCATTTGCAGGCCCCGTTGGATTCGGGCCTGCAACATCTTTTTTTTTTTTTTTCTCGCGCGGGCCCAGTTGGTTTTGGGCCCGCCTCATGTGTCACTATACCGCGGGCCGATGGGGGCAGCCGCGCTGTGGTGGGCGGCCAGCTGGCATGCTGGGGGAGGGGCCGCTCACCTCTCCATCCGGCGGACACCGCGTGTGCTGGTCCTCCGCTGCACCGCTCGCGGGCGCCCTCTCCCTTGTTTCCTCCCAGGCCGCGGGCATTCCTCCCCCAGATGGGCGAGGAAGCAGCTCAGGCGGTTGGCTCCACCGGCCCGGTGCGGCCAACGCCGCCGGCAATTCCCTTCCTGTTGGTGTTGGGGGAGGGGCACAGCCACCCACGGGGCCGATGCCGCAAACATCTTCCGTCACCCTCAGGGGACGGGCGGGCCGCTCGCCCACCATGTTTTCCTTGCGGGCCCAGCTGGTGTTGGGCCCGCCTCCTTCTCTGTGCGGCCGACACCGCAGGATACTGTCACTCCCCTTTTTGGGGGAAGGGGAAAAGACGGCCTCCCTCCATATGCGGCCGATGCCGCGGACCTCTCCCTTCCTTGGGCCAGTCCTCCCCCAAGATGGGAGGGGGGGGGGCAGCTCACGCGGCCACCACCGCACATCCTCCTCCCCACGGGGAAACAGCAGCCCCTCCTCTCGGGGCTACCCCCCGTTGTTGTGGCCCGGCCGCAAACTCCTCTTAGCGGGACCCGTTGGAGATGGGCCCGCATCCCTCCATGCGGCACAGCCGCCGACCTGTTCCATCTCCCTCGGGGGACGGGGCGGGCAGCCTGCCAGCCTTCCATTGCGGGCCCAGTTGGAGACGGGCCCGCCACCGCATGCCTTCTTCGGGCACACGGGGACGACTTCCTCGTCGCCATTGTTGGGGGCTGCTCCGGATCAACGGGCAGCCCCATGCTCCTGTCGGGGAACATCCGACAGCGCACTTCGGTGCAGCGGGCACGCTGCAAGTATACCCGGGTGGGGGTCACCTCCCCTGCTCCAGGGACACCGGAGCTCCGCACACATGGGCAGGTCCACCTGGCCACCTCGGCCCCAGCTCTGGGGGCACCCAGGCCGGGGTCGCATTCCCAACCCACCTCACATGGTTGGGGACCCACTGGGACGGCGTTGCCCGGCAGGGGCACCGTCCGGACGGCGTTGCCCGGCAGGGGCACCGTCCTCAAGCTGGGCCCCGTCCTTGGGCCCAGCGCACGTGGCGAGGTGCCATCCTGGCACAAGCACAGCACACACACGCGGAGTCAGGTTCACTCTTGACTGCCGAGCTGGAAGCGGCTCGGACCTCTTATTGGGTCGGTTACATGGGTAACCATGTGACCACACAACACCGTGGAAGGTACCATGGCCCCTCACAGGGGTGCCATGCAACAGTGACTAGGCATTGGTGGCAGTGCCTGACAAATGGTGTGAGTATCCTGGAATATATATTTATTTATTTATTTTCTCCCGATAGTCCCTTGGAATCTCTAGGGGGGTTGTCGGAGTTCTTTGAAAAGACATTCCAGAAAGCATTGCGTTTACAAATGACTGCTATTCAAGCAATTCAGCGATTGCCTTTCCAAATAGCCAAGGGAACCCACGATTTTAAATCACGATTATGATGACAGGAAGGACAGAGGTGATCAATAGTCCGAGAGGAAGCTGTGTTGGAAAGGAGAGTCTCTGGTGATTTCCGGTGAATTAGAGCTAGGATCTCACTTCTGCTACGTGATTCTAATTCCGGAAAATGGTGTAAGTATCTGCCCGTATAATGAACACATATGCCCCAGGCACAGTCTCTGGCTTGTAGTGGCAACATCTGCCCTATGATAGCAATACATGCAATCTGCCAAAGTGACTCCTTTTACACCTGCACCCACCTCCCCGCCCCGGTCTGCCCCTCCGTACCTTTCAAATACCACATTGGCTGAGTCACGTATGCAGTCCTGAACCCCACTGGCTCATACCTTGAAACGTGATATGGTAAATGAATTGGATACATTCCTGAAAATTGACTGAGGTGGGGTGCAGGCGAGCACTAAAAGGCAGACACTCATCAAAGTACACCTGTGTATAATACCACCATGCAGTGAGATGATAAAAGACCAGCATCTTTTTACATTACATTGAAGACAAGTTTTTTGTCTACTACAAGCACGTGATGTAACAGGAGGGACTAACACTCTCTGTTGTCTAATGTTATGATAAAGGATTTCGAGAAAAACAATTGAATGCATTTCAATTCAACAAAACTTTATTGGCATGAAATATGGATTTACAAGAGTTGTCAAAGCGTTAACAGGTTTGCACATGTAGAATTGATTTGACAAAATGAAACTGACATAGTTTTGGGTTGAAACACCTCCATGCACTGACAACTGAAAACGCTGCCATGCTGTAGTTTTTAATGAACAGTGAATATAGCTCATTATGGGTTTGTTATAAGAAAGTATTTAAATGTGCCACCATGAATCTACTCTTTTAAAAATGGCAGAGGTAATGAATGACACGTCGCGACTCGTGGTTGTACGCCACCGTTTCGTTTCTGTCCCATTATTCAGGAACGATTTGGAAAGCAACTCTTTCTATGTAAATTCTTAGTCTCTTTTTCTGCACATGGTGTACAGGTCTGGACTGGGTGTCAACACGTTGTCACATCAGCTCGATGTTGCACTGAGCAGCGCAATGGGCCAAGTTAGCCATGGTCGAGCTGGAGCACCCAAGAAAAAGGTTTTTTTTTAAAAAAAGAGTGCAAAGCATTACATTTTTCCATGGATTTTCCTTATACTGAAAACAAGTCCTAGCACAGTTCATGGTCTCTCAGCGTGCTGGTGTGAGAGAGGTAGGGCTACTTCCGCTGCGCCCTCTGGCACAGAGCAGCCCAAAGCAGTCACCAACACCTGAAGCATGCCAGGGAAAATACCCTCTTCCGATATGGCCAGTCCAATATCGACAATATGCGCCAGAACCCAGTGGAGTAACTTTGCTGAAAATGTTTGGGGGGGACATGACCTCTGAAGAAAAGATGCCCAAGCCAAATGAATGGGGACAAAATGGTGTGCCATGAAAGTTGGGGCGGACAAACACCCCTGCCCCTCCCCCTAAAATTACGTCCATGCCAGAACCTGATGACATGTGACAAGGTACTTCACACCCTGCAGGGCACTGCTTGATGGCCAGCTTGCATCCCTGCAGCACAGGTGGGGGAGCTTCTGGTGGTGACCACTGGTAACCCCCTGGTGGATGACTCCTGCAATGAAATTAGTGGTGTCCGGTGTTTGTTCAGCTCTGCACCGGTATTGACACATTATGCAAACCCGGATACATTATTAATGTCTGTTAAAAAGTCAACGAATTACCCAAAAAACTGCAGTGAAAAAGGGCCCACTCGGCCTTTCATACTTCTGAGGTCAATAAAATGGGTAAGTAGTAAAATATAGTCATTAAAGAAATACAAACCAACAAAGGCAATATATCAAAATATGGCATTATTATTTTTTAATATTATGACCACCTAACCCCTTCCATCATAATATAATCACCCTTTTTAAAAAAAATTAATACGACTTTTATTTATTTTGGCATATAATTATTAATATATTTAAAAAAAATGTTTTTACTTTTCATGTTTTACTCAATATTGTGGCTGGTCGCCTGCAGAAGGGCTTGTGTGAATTGCTTCCATTCTTTCAGAGTGCATCTGATTACCCACAAGGTACTGAGCAATGAACATGGAGGGGAGGTCCCCATTCCCTTCTCCCGCTCACGCCTGTTCTAGATCACAAGATGGTGCAGTAGCTCCAACTGGACGGGGTCGGCGGCGGGCTGCATTCCAGCTACAAAAGAAATAACAAAATATATGTGTTTTCATTACTTGTGCAAGATAGTTTCACGCATGAAAACGTTAGTTATGCGTTCTACTCTGATGTTAACGTAACAGTTGTGGGGGCACTGAGGGAAAGGTTTTCACAAGGACTTCTAGTACAAAGGGTTCCACAGAGTGTTTCTCTTTTCCATGTTTTGGGATCGTGTAAGGCAAAGGGATTAGAAAGAGGGGTTTCACAAAAGGTTATTTTTTTTCTTTATTTGTGATATAAAAAAGGAAAGTTAATGGAAAAGGATTAAAGAAAATCACAAAGGGCTTTACTTAAAGTGTTTTCACAAAGAGTGTATTTTTTTCTATTCTTTTTGGGGTGGAAGGAAAGTGTAAAGGGGGTCACAAAGAGTTTCTCAAAGGGGGGAGTCCGAATTTTAGGAACTTCACAAAAAAGACACAATGAAATAGGTACAACAAAGAGAATGAAATGTAAAAGAAACATTGAAAATGAGCTGTGCGGCAACAGCACAAGCTCTTCGGCTCCCTCCCCTTGTGGATCATCCATGTCCCTCCCTCCCTCTAACATCCAAGCCAAACCCGCACAGTATCAGAACGTGGCGTAGGCCGTTTTATCAGGCTCCCAACCCTCCCCAGAGAGTGGGGGGCTCTGATTGGCTTGCCAGCGCTCTACAGTACATTTCTTGGTTATTATTAGCCTCTGATTCATGTCCCACATGTCAAATTAATTGTGGGGGTGCAAGCAAGAGGTTTGGCTGCCAATGGGTTCTGCTATCACGGGACCTCTTAACATCAAAAGGTGATATTCAGCTTGTTCCTGAGATTTCTGACAGCTGGGGGTTTGCCCCTATGGTCATAGGTGGGATTATCAGATGAACATAGGAATTGTACTGGTCAACTTCTGGGAAGTCCTTTTTGGTGTGCATACTGGCGACAAGATAGCTCAACTCATTTGTGAGCGGAACATGTTACCGAGGTGAAATGTCCCCCTGGAAACAACAAAGGAGAGAAATGGAGGTTTAGGTTCATTGACTTTGCAGCCACCAATGGCAGCTCTGAGGGACCCAGGACCAATTAAGAAGAACAGGGACACATTAGGATCCACTCAGGCCTTGGAAATTATTGACATAGCAGGCTTCAAAACAGCCTATTGACTCATGAGAGGCTACCCTGTTGAAGAATGCATTCAAACAAAATAGGTTTCGCTATTCGATCAAAATAGGCCTAGAACAGACTCTTCTTTAATAAAATCCAAGGCATTTTGCATGGAGTGGATCTGAATACAAGAGGTGAGTGCCAACCCCTGCCTTCCATTGCTTTTTCTAAAATACTTCCAAAAGTCCTTTATGAATTTAGGGCACATGCCCAACATACAGCTGCCCATTTGGCTGTCACCAAAACACAATATGACTTTTCAAGTATATTTTACTGGTCTGGAGTCTACAGCATCATCAAGAGGTACTACCATACATGCGACACATGTTCATATCACAAATACCAAAAATGTTCAAAAGGTACCATTTCAGCCCTTGACCATCATTGATGCGCTGTTTGAAAGAATTGCTATGGATGTCATTGGACCCCTCGAACCGTCCAAAGTTGTTTTATATATTCCGGTCATCCTGAATTATTCTATGCAATATTCTGATATATTTCCTCTGAGAGCATATCGTAAAATATATTTCACATGCTTATTATTCCCTGTTGCACCAGAGTAGGCTTTCTGCACGAAATACTAATGGATCAAGGATCACCATTGAAATTGAATGCTATGGAACAAAATAAAACTCTACGGAAGATTAAAACTTTGGATGGATTGATAGTCACTCTTCAGATACACTGGTTACGTGACATTTTTAACAAAACCCTAAATCACCTTTTATGGAAAAGTAGTCAATAAAGACGAATGGGTCTCGGATGGAATGTTAACCTTAATAGGATATTGCTTGCCATCTGGAAGACCCCTCAGAGTTCTACTAGGTTATCTCCTTTTGAGCTAATCCATGAAAAACCCCACAGAAAATGCTAGCATAACATGGGAAGAACAGGAAGACCCACCTAATAGTGTAATTTTTTCAAAACAAAGAAGAGGGAAATATCTGGTTCTATCCCTACTAAGCATCCACCTGGCAAAAACACAAGAAAAGCAAAAAGCACTATACAATAAATAATGCCTTCCTGTGTACGTTTATAGTAGGAGACCAAGTACTAGGTCTTTTACCAACTAGTGACATCGAACTACATACACAATGTCATGGGTCTCAGAGTTATAAAACACTTGGAAAACTTGAATTACAGGACCCATTATCCAAATGAACGTTCAAATTGACCACATTAGCTGGCAAAAGGAGTGAGAATCCCTATGTATCCCATCAGACAGAAAACCAATGTGTATCCCTCAGGGTGAAGGTGCACCTACCTGCAACCCCCACCAACCAAACAAAACTCAAAGAGAGCGACTTGATGTCCCCACCAAGCAAACACATCTCCTAAATGAGTGTGGGGGGGCCTTGAGGGAATTTCTATGTGAATTTTATTTGTTTCCAGAACAGTCAGTGAGAGTCAAACTTCTAAATCACCGGATACGATTCCATGCAAAGGAAATAGTTTCTCAGTGCATGCAGTGTGGGGGTTCTCTCTTTCCAGTGCAGTCTGTTGGAGAGATGATCTTCCAGGATGCAGTTAAGAGTTTCCATTGCACCCAGACCAGTCGCTATGGGAGATGTGTTCCTCAGCGTAATCACTCTAAGGGTCTCCATTGTCTCCAGTGCATTCAATCCTGTGATTTTCTTTGTCCCCAGTGCAGTCTGAATGAGTTTTGTTCTCCTTGTTGTCATCATCATCTTAAGTGTTCTTTAACCTCAGTGTTGTCCTTCTGGGGGTTCTTTGCCCTTGTACAGTCAGTAGGGGGAACTTTCTTTGATGCAGTCAATAAGTATGTCTGGTCTAGGTCCTTAGTGGAATCCTTTTAGGGCTTTATGTCTGTTTGTGCAGTATGTTTGGGAGTCATTTCTCCTCGGTGCAGTCTAGGGATTCCTTTTTCTCATTGTTGTCTGTATTTGGTTCATTTCTCAATGTGACAGTCAGTCTTCGGTTTTCTCGGACCATGCTAAAGTTAGTCTGGAGGTGCTCTTTGATGATGGACCAGTCAGATGGGGGTTCTGTTTCATTGATGCAATCAGCGTGTAACTTTTTTCTCTTCAGTAGACTCATCCTATTGGCAATCTCAGGGTTTGTGAAGCAAGGGTCTGTAGGAGCCCTAAGCATTTTTTTAACCAATTGCGCTGAGGATTAGGTCAAAGAAAATCTTACAACATCATAGCACTTTAATTTACCCTTTATTTTGATTAGACTATTTCATATGCTGTTTGTGATGTGTCAGTTTGTTGTCAATAATTGGTTGTATTGTATTTTAATAAATCCTTCTACAGTTCTACATTGGTAAAAGCTAAGTCACTGTGCATTTTTGTATTATTGGTCGGATTGTTGGGGTCCTTTTAACGGTATGTGTTCAACTGATTTTATTTGATTGACGGGAAATTGTATTTTATTGTTTGTTAATTGTATCTTTATTGTGCAGCTGTGAATTAATTGTTGTTTTATGGATTTTAATTCACAATGAAGATTATTACTTCTACTACTACTGCTTTCTTTGATGTTGAGGTTTTCCAACCTTTATGTTGTCAGGTTAGGAAGGGAAAAGGGGAGTTCATCATTTGCTCATTGTCATGTTCAACCTTCTCAAATCCTCATTTCCAGTAACTGGAAGATGATGGATGTGTACCTCAAATCGCTGCACATCAAGTGCTTCTCCTTAAGTGGGAACGTGAGTTCTTACATACGCTTCTTCATATTTATTTCTGCTTCTACGGGGATGCAATTATGGGGAGAATGCTGTGTCATAGACCACAACCAAAAGTTGATGGCTGGAAGGTTCTGAACACATCATAACCACAGGCACAGCTCTGGGCAACCCTCCAGAGAGTTGTTTTTCAGGCTGCCAAGTCATTACAGAAGGGGAAAGTCCATATGCAAATCAGGCTTGGTCCCACCCCTAAAGGGGCAGTCCAGCCTGAACTGCTAGGTCACATTCCTTCTGCATGAGACCACAAGCATCCCATGACATCTAACTGGCAAGGGCCGCTTCTGCTTGCATACACTTATAACGTTTGATACATTCAGTTTAAGATCCCTTTCGTTCATATGAGAGTCATACCCATTCAACATTTGCAATGCATTGTGGGTCCTAGCAATTAGGTCTGCATCATCAGAGTAAGCCAGGGCACAAATCCTTTAACTGCCCATTTTAGGAATGTCAAGTGTTAGATTTTTTAATTTTGTAAATAAAGAGTTTCGTAAAAGTTAAAAAGCAATTGTGCCAAGACACAACCCTGTCGTACTCCGACCGGTAAATCAAATTAAGATGATACTTCTCCAATATTTCTAAAACATACTCTAGCCGATAAGCCCCTATGTTATTCAATTAAAGGAAATAAAAGTGAAGAAGGTATTCCACCATCATGAAAAACAGCCATAGTTTATCACGGTTGACACAGTCAAATTTGGAGGAGAGGTCCATGGAGCCCACGTAAATCCATGTCTGATACCCATTTGCATACTTGTCGAGGATCAGTCTGAGATTAAGTACCTGGTCCACAGTCCCCCTCCATTCGCAAAAAACATATTGAAAATGTGAGAGAACTTTCCTCTCCACTACCCATTCTTATATCATAATGAGCAGTACCCTGCCAAACAGTTTTGCTGAATTATCAATAAAGGAGATTGAGAGTGAGGGGGCGCTGTCGCGCAACAAGATGGCCGCCTAAGAGTGGAGCTCCTCCCCGGCGTATTATCCTTCTAAAATTATATCCTGTATCTGCCTTCATCCGCGCACCTGGACCAGCGGACTCGACCATTGTACCTATCCTGCACCCAGCGGGAGAAACAACGGACGAAATCGGCCCCGGCGTGCCCAGATACGGACGGGGTGGCAGGCGGGGGGCCTTGGGCCACTCCTCGGCTCCAGAGTAACCTACGCGAGTGCCGCGGCTCTGGGTGGAGGGTGGGCCCTGCAGTGGGCGGGTCCGGCCCCGCGGGCGGAACGGGCTCCCTGTACCGGGACTGCCTCGTCTACCACCCGATAGGAAACGACAATCGCTCGTCAAGGACGGTGTCCTTTCTGGTAGGAGAAGCGCCTTGAGACCTGTACTGCATGCGCCCTGCCCCGTCCTTCCGCCTGAATCACCCGTACTCTCCTACATGGCCCTGGGGGGTCCTGTTCGGGCGGAACCCCCACTGGTCTCCAACACTGCCATAAAGAAGGGGGGGACAAAACAGAAAGTACACGAGCTACAGACGCTAATCCTGTGGCCGACCTGTGAGCGCGATCACGTGGGGCAGGTGGTACAGGCCTGCTGCGGAACGGACCCGCGGGCAATCGAGGGAAGCGGAGAGGGACACTGTGAACAACCCTGCTTGGTATCTGCGCGTGGGCCCCCAAAGAGAAGCTCCAGTTGAATCAAACGCAGTTTGTCCCACGGCGATCGTCCCACGCACGGTGCCTTCCTTGGGCCTGTGGCCCTGTGGCCGACAGCGGCCTAGTATCACATAGCGGCTGTCACGACTCGCTCCCTTCGCTCCCGTTCCCGCCACTTGGGGGCATGTTTTGGGGTTTATTCCCTACTGGACATTTCCTCCGATCCTAATGCTACAGTGCTGTGATGAATTGGGAGCGCTAAAACCTTATTTTCCAAGTTACTTCCCTTCCGGATCCATTCTAGGTTTTTGGCAGCCAGCATGCTACTTTACTCAAATGACTATGCTTCCCAGAATGCCTGGCTCACTGCTTCACCTTGTCCTGACCTCCTCCCTTGCAGGACAAGGTTGGGTGGAGGATAGGCAACACCTGTGGCTGCAGGTGCAGCAGGCGGCACACCTGAGGGGTGTGCTCGTTAAGCAGCTTTAAAAGCCTCAGTTTACTTCAGTCCAGCGCTGGTCATCGTTGCAGTGTTCCTGTTGTGACTAGTCCCTTGTTCCTTGTTCCTAGCTTTTGTGCCTAGTTCCTAGTTCCTGTTTCTTGTTCCTCCGCCCTGGATTTTGGATTCATGTGCTAAATTGATTCTGCTTTCTGGATTTCCCTTTCTGTCTTCCTCTGTCTGCAGGCAGCCTTTCTCTGTGCTTTACCCTTTGATGCAGCCCAATTTGCCTGTGTTTTCTATTTCTTTGATGCTGTCCTTTGCTACTGAAAAACTTGATGCATTAGTCTTTCCTTTTTTAGATTTAGTTTCCTGCCTTTTCTCCTTGGATGGGTGGGTAAGGTTTCCTTTTGTGATATCATTTTCCCTGCTCCTTACTTCCTATTGAGATCCATGCCATGTTTTCCATTTCACTTCTGCATTTATTTCCCATTTGATTATTTAGGTGTGGGGTGCTGTAGTAACTAGCCCGTGTGAATGGCTTTTGTTTTCCTCACTATTTCTTTAATCACAATTCCTACTTGCTCCTTGACTTAGGTCTTAGGTATTTAGTTATCTTCCACCCATTGCTGTTATAGCCTTCTGGGTCCTTGTTTGATCAACTGGGTTCGTGGGTTTACTGACATTCAAGTGGTCTTTCCGGTTCTCGTGAGTACTGTTTCTAAGTTCCTTATTCAGTATCATCCAGAGTGTCAGCACACAGATCCTGTCCTTGCTTGCCCTCTACGTGGGCTTAGCGCTGTCAGTATCTGTAAGAGCATAGTGGGTAAGGAGTTTGCCGACTTTCCTTTCAGTCATAAGGAGGTTCTAAGTGCTTACCCCACATCCCTTTTCATATATAGGTATTTTTGTTTCACTCTATCTGCACTCCTGGGTTTTAGTATTATGAGTCGTGGTTCTTGTGTGCACGTTGTTTGATTCAAGGTTATTCACTGTGCGATTTTGTGCACATTTCCCTTGCCATATTCGCTGCCTTTGTACTCACCTGATTAATCCTGACAGCGGCTCTGAGATCAACCACCACAGCAGGCCTACTCACAGTCCGAGGCGAGCCACCCCCCAGCGACCAGCTACGATCCTCACTACAACGGATATTAACATTTGGTACACCTGTGTGATGCCTGGGAAAAACGCACTCAAGGGCAGGAAGACCGGGCCGATGGATTCATGGATTCTTTCACGAACTCACAAGCAACCATAGAGGCCTCGGGTCCTTCGACAACATCTGACCTCCCTGCCACGGAAGACTCCAGTTCGACCATCTTTTGACGACGGTTCAGAACGGATTCCTGCCGATAAATGTCAAGCTGGACGATATTGTCTCCACGATAGGCTCCCTTAAAGCCAGGGTAGATAAGGAAAGTGCCAGGATCACTGATGCCGAAAACAGAATAAGTGCAAATGAAGACTCGACCCATCAAAACACTCAAGACATAGCTGGCTTGAAAAGCGAAATGAATAAACTCTGTGATAAGTGTGATGATTTGGAGTCGAGGTCGAGAAGGAACAATACATGTATTGTCGGCTTAGCAGAATCCTTTTGCAAAGGCCCGATGGAGACCCAAATCGAAGCCGTTTTGAGGTCCCTCCTAGGTGCTGACTCCTTCTCTTCACAATTCTTGGTCGAATGAGCACATCGCATCCTGGCTCCACCGCCCAAACCGCACCCCCCCCGCACGATAGTGGCAAAGCTTCTAAATTACAGAGACAGAGACGCGGTTCTGAGGCTGGCAAGGGAAAAGGGCCCTTTGAGACATGGCAATGACAACATACACATATATCCGGATTTCTCTGCGGGAGTCCAAACCCAGCGTCGTTCCTACGAATCCATCAAACGACAGCTGCAGGTGAGACAGGTTCCATATGCGCTGTTGTTTCCAGCAAAGCTACGGATACAACATGGCGGACGTGCGCACTTCTTTGACTCTCCAGCAGCTGCGTTGGCCTATGTGGAATCTGCTATTCCTCTACCTCCTGGTAGGAACGAACCTGATCAAAATCTCCTTCAGCAGCCGGTATAGTAATCAACACGGTATACTGTCCGACCGCAGCTACGAACCATCCTCTACCTACAACGAATCGTCTATTATCGTTTCACCAAATACAGGCAGGATTGTTCTATTATTTGTTTTTCTTATTACATTCAAGGACAGTCAGACGAGATGCGCTCGGATACGAAGGCGGTGTTGCAGCACTCGACCCCCTCCACGAGTGAAACCACAGGGTTTTGAATGGGGTTCATCATCAAGTTGGGCCAGATGGTGTGGGTGGGGGCGGGAACCGGGAATTTGGGTCTGTTTAACCGGCCAGAGGTAAGGTCGAAAGCCCCAGTTGGGCAAGTTGCAGAACAGTTTACTGTTGTGTTTAATGTTAAAAATGCAGTCACAAGTCATGCGCTGACTCCCCCAAATCGTCATCCTGCTCTCCCAAGATTGTCTTTACACCTATTGACATGACACATAAACCCCACACCTCCAGCGGGTTGTCGCTTAAGCTGCTAACTTGGAACATCCGGGGTCTGAACAATAGAGCAAAATCCAGCAAGGTGGGGGCATACATCAACAGGCACCGTCCCCATGTGGTAATGCTTCAGGAGACCCATGCTCTCCGAGAGACTAACGAGAAGATCTTGAAACAATGGGGGAACAACAGGCATTACACTGAATACTCGTCACAGAGCAGAGGTGTCCTCACACTAATACATCCATCGTTGGGTTTCGTCCCTGAAAAAAGTAAATCCAACCCGTTGGGTAGATACGTGGTGGTATGGGGCACATTGGCTGGGGAAAGATGGGTGCTGGTCAACTCCTATGGTCCAAACACGGACGACCCCGAATTTTATGCCCATCTCCTCACGGAAATCGACATGACAACTGACACATGGGTGCTGTGGGGTGGAGACTTTAATACTATCCTAGATGTGCTAATGGATAGGTCCTCCAGTCGACAAAGGTCACTCACCAGATCCGCTAACACCATCCACCAGGCCCTACAGGACAGGGTGTTGACCGATGCCTGGAGAGGGGTACATCCCACAGATCGTCAATACACTTTCTATTCATCAGCCCATGATTCTGAATCCAGGATTGACTACTGGTTCATATCCGCTCTCCTGCTGAGCTCCGTGGTGGGCTGTGAAATCCTCCCCCGTACGTTTTCTGATCATTCCCCAGTTACGCTCGAGATGTCGCTCCAGAATATTAAACGTCCGTCCCCGCGCTGGAGCATGCCCCCAAACATCCTAAAGGACCCCAACGTGGTTGAATTGTTGCAAACTGAGATGGAGGAGTTCTTTCAGCTGAACACGGGGTCGGTGGGGGATTGGGCTACGGTGTGGGAAACGTTTAAGGTCTGGGTGAGGGGTAATCTTACGTCAAAAACCACTGGCCTCCTAAAGAGTGTCAGATCCAACCTCAATATGATCAAAACACACCTGAAAACTCTTGAAAACAACTATAGTGTAACGCATGACAAGAACATATTGGCGGATATCAATGCACACCTCCTTAGATTCAATGAGCTAGCAATCCAAGAACTACAATACAAGTCCACTCCGACCAGGGCCCGTAGATACGGTGAAGGAAATAGAGCAGGACACCACTTGGCACGCATATTACGTAACAAACACAATCATCCCCTCATCGCTAGCATAATGACAGACAATGGTGATCCCGTGCACACAGAGGAAGAAATCAACGCCGAATTTGCTAAATATTACACCAACCTATATGCAAATCATGATACAGGGAGTCTTGTAGACATTGCGACATACCTGAACGAGATAGATCTCCCTACCCTCTCCCCTGAGGACAATGTTGTCCTCGAACAAGATATAACCAAGGAGGAGATCGCTGAGGCAATTAAAACACTGACGGCGGGGAAAACCCCGGGCCCCGATGGCCTAAGCTCAGACCTCTATAAAACATACATAACAATACTATCCCCTATTCTAACTCATGTATGGGAGGAAGCCTTGAGCTGCGGCTCCCTCCCAGATTCCATAACCGACGCAGTCATAACGGTCCTATTGAAGCCTAGACATCCGGCCCATGACCGCTCGTCCTATCGTCCACTCTCCCTAATAAATACAGACGCTAAGATATATGCGAAAGTGCTCGCGAATAGACTCCTCCCTAAAATGACTTCCCTAATACACCCTGATCAATGTGGCTTCATCCCGACGAGATCCACTGCCCTGAACCTGCGTAGACTGTTTGGTATTATGGCCCAGATCAAGCCTGATGCGCAGACAGTGGCCGTCCCGTTGGATGCCGAGAAGGCATTCGACTCCGTCTCATGGGCATACATGTTCGAGGTCCTCAAAAAATTCAGCTTTGGCCCTTACTTCACACACTGCGTCAGGCTGCTCTACACCTCTCCCAAGGCTAGGATCCTAACAAACCGCACCTTCTCTACCCACTTTACCTTGCTTTGGGGCACCAGACAGGGTTGCCCCTTCTCCCGTATCCTGTTCACACTCACTGTCGAACCAATGGCGGCTGCAAGCAGAAGAGAACAAGAATTGAGTGAGGGGCATCAAGTTGGCCGGCAGCTACCAATCTATTTCATTATATGCGGACGATGCTCTATTGTATATACGTAAACCGGAAAACAACTTAGAACCCATATTGGCAGTAATACAGGACTTCACTCTTCATTAGAAAATCAACACAGCTAAATCTGAAATCTTCCCATTGACACAGTCCACCTCCTGCCCTTCACGCACACACGTTCTACGATGGTCCCCGGATTACATCAGATATCTGGGGATCCTTGTATCTAGAGACAAACAGTCACTATATATAGACAATTACGAATCCACTTTACAGACGATCCACGCCAAACTCCAGATCTGGACCAAGTTGCCCATATCACTGGCTGGTCGGATAGCAGTGCTCAAAATTGTGAACCTCCCCAAACTCCTATATATCTTTAATAACGTCCCGATATGGCCAGGCAGATCCTATTTTGAAAACCTGCGATCCCTGTCAACCACCTTCATTTGGAACGGTGGGGCCAACAGGCTGCAATGGGGAAAACTGGTGGAACCCTACAACACGGGGGGCTTCGCTGTGCCCGATTATGAGCTGTACTATCTTGTATCTCAGGCTCATTATGCCAAATACTGGCAGAATCCTATTTCAGAAGCACCTCATGTCCCCATTGAATGGCACGCGGTCCGCCCAACGGACTTGCGATCTATTATCTTTGCGACATCTTATAAAGGCGATTGTAAATTTGACCCAGTGGCTTGCACGATCCCAGCCTGGGCTGCAATAGGCAAGCGCCTCCACATTGATATTCCCTATGACTCCCAAGCTCCATTGTGGAACTTTCCGGGCATTGCCCCCTCGTATGACCCTGGTATACAGAAAGCCTGGATCCCGATCTATGACATTACAATGAAGGCTATGTTCCCAAATGGAAGCTTCGTCACCCCCGAAGACTTCGCCGACACAGTGGGGAGGGGCCAACTTGTCACGTTACAATATCATCGTATGAAAGCGGCATTCAAGAAACGCTGGCCATCATTCCCAGCTGAGCCGCCCAAGCACCCTTGTTACCAGGCACTCCACTCACAGCCTCATATAGGCGTCTCCATACTGTACAGCATAGTCCAAACACATACAAAGTCCTCCAACAATATAAAGTCCACCTGGGAAGAAGACATGGGTACAACAATAGAGGAAGGAACATGGTCCAGGTACTGCCTCCTTACAAAGAAGGTTTCCCTCAACGCGGGGCTCAGACTCATACAATTCAAAATACTCAATAAACTTCACTATACCCCTGTTAAGATGGCTAAAATCAAGGTGTCCACAAACACGAACTGTCCCAAATGCAATAACCCTCAAGCTGACTCATACCATATGTACTGGGCCTGCCCTGAAATAATTGGATTCTGGAAAACAGTAGCAAATATACTGGAAGACATTACGCAAATTCCCGCACAACTTACCTTACCCCCAAGAAATATCTTTTTGGCGACATCGGTAAATTCCCAGAAAAAAACAGGAGGCTATTCAACGTCGCTTGTGTGGTGGCTAAAAAATGTATCTTGCAAAAGTGGAAAAGTCCCCACGCCCCCTGTGCAGAACAATTCTTAAAATCACTGGCATATGTGCACGAATGTGAAGAAACGTACATAGGTCTGGTCCCCTCTCCTTGCAGACCTAAAGACATTTGGTCAGCGTTCAGGACTTACCTTCGCACCACCCAACCTAACTCGGAAGAGGGCGATACCGATTGAAATGTGTGCCTTAACCCCGCCAACAAACGTTTAATATCATTAATTGTGATGCTGTTTTATATAGGTATATGTATGGGAGAAAACAAAGTGTATAACATGTATATCCATTACCACGGAGTGGTTCATGCGTGTGTATTGTGAATTGCAACCAAAAAATAAATTTAAAAAATAAATAAAGGAGGTTGTCCGACAACAATGTGGATCATGTTTATCTCCCTTTTTAAAAAATGGGACTCGTATTGCTTCATTCCAAATAGGAGGAAAGGCACAAACTGCAAGCATGGCGTTGAATGATGCAGTAAAAATCACAGTCCAAATCTCTGACTCAAGCTTAAAGAGCTCATTGGAACTGCGTCAGGGGCCGGTGCCTTGCCATTTACGGAGGAAGCCAAAGAAGCTTTTACCTCAGTCAGCGAGATAGACACATGGACCTTGTCGTCAGCTACTGGGCTAAGCATAGGCATCTAAATAATCGTCCATGAAATCATATGGGTTATCATTCAATGGAGAATCATAATTGGGAAATAGTATCATATAACGAAAATTCATGTCACTCCACTCAGTTGGGTATCTTCAGTGTCTTGGAGGGTCCTACATTTGCAAATCCTCCAAGAAGACTCCTGGAGCATGCCTCGCTAGAAAATCCTTTATAGGAAGTCTTGGAGAGTTACGTATTTGAGAATTTTACATGTAAAATGTAGAAATAGTTCTCGTCTGACATTGCAAAATCGTAGTGTTTATCACTAGGGGTTGGGTATATGATTACCTTTGGTAAAAGAGTTTCTTATTGTAGTGTCATGAGAGTGTCCAATGGGATTATGCATTAACAGGGTTTAGCCTATGGAAAGCAGAGTCTCAAATGGAAATGTTTCTCAATAGAGGAACGCACTATGCTGTCTCTTGAAAAAATAACCTTTAAAAATGAGAACGTCCAAGATAAGGGCCGCTCTTTGAGACCACCTAGATTAACAGCACAAATGAGGTTAGGTCCTCTCTTCACTCCAGCTCTCTTGAGGTCAGGTCTCCTACCCTTCTGCCACTCCAGGCTTCCTGCATTGAGCAGGCCTACTTTTGTTTCAAAAGCATTACTTGCCTTCACTCCATCATAAAAGGACTCCCTTTTTTCTCTCACTACTGCTTTGAGCAATGCCACGTCCAGCTACTATACCAAGCTCATCTCGTCTCTTCGCATGGAACATTGTAAACTCTCTGCTAGCCTTGAGACAGTGCTTGCCCCTCCAGATCACGTTCTCTCCCCTCTCTTTCTGGAAAGGACGTTGCCCTTTACTTCTTGGCCAGGACTTCAAAGAGCAGAGCTCCCCGGCTAGACCTCTCTTTGGATCCCCACCTTTCTCCTACACCCCTTATCCCTAACTTATTTTCATTAGGTTCATTATTACTCACCATCATATTGAACTAGCACTCAAACTTCAGGCAGCCAACGAATCCTACCCTCCTACAGATCGCTTCCCACACCAAACAATCAAAGACTTGTACTTATGACTTACTCCTGCCTCTCTCTCCTCTTTCTTACCACTGGGTTCTTCCCCGCCTCCTTTAAAGTAGATACTTTGCTGTCCACCTTAAAATGCTGAATGTTGCCCCACAAACTGTCAACTACTGGCCTATATCCTTTCCTCCACACTTCTTCAAAGTTCTGGGACATGTGCTATTCAGCCATATCACCACCTATCTGGAGGTCAATTAACAATGCCACCCCTTCAGACAGGGTTCTGTACTAGACACTACACTCAAATGGCTCTTACACTTGTCTCCAACTTTCTCTCTAATGCTCATCACTTAAATATCTCTTCAATTGTCATCCTCCTTGGCAGCCTTTGACAATGTGGATCACCTTTCTCTATCCCAAACCATCTTAGTTTCAGGGATCTGGAATTTGGCCCATGGCTGTATCACCTTCTTCTCCATTTGCAGGAACTCAAACACCCCCAATCCCACCCCTCACTCAGTGGGAGACCCAGAAGGCTCTGTGCTTGGACCACTGCTCTTTACCCTCTCCAAGTGAATTTCCCATGTTGACGACTTCTAGTCCCACCTTTTTGCAGACAACACTCAGAGTTTTCATCTCCATTCCTCCCTTACCCTGTACTATCCAAATGCATGTCTTACTATCTCCCTGCTCTTTCTCACTGAATGCACCTTCAATGCTTCATGCTGACTTCTCCAAAGTCAAAGTTATCCACCTTCCCATCTATCATCTCATCTACTGTTCTTAAACATCACAGTGTGTAATCTATTGGGCAAATGACCAAGTGCTCACTGCCGGAAATATTCCTAGTCATTTGTTTTAGGTGCTACTGAACTTCACTGTCTGATTACCCAGTAGGCTTTCCTATTCCAGGCCTGTGCTTGCCCACTATACCCACCTCTTCTAGGCCTGAATCTGCCCAGTAGCTTCATGACCTGGGCCAGGTTCTGCCAAGTAGCTTCCTATCGGGTTTGCCCAGTAGCTTTCTACCCTAGTCCAGTGCTGTCCAAGAGTAGCATCCTATGTCAAGCCAGGAAGTTAAATTATCTCTCTCTCTCTCTCTCTCTCTCTCTCTCTCTCTCTCTCTCTCTCTCTCTTTCTCTTTCTCTCTTTTTCTCTCTCTATCTCTCTCTCTCTCTCTCTCTCTCTCTCTCAATTAACTCACAACACCAGCTGTTCGTCTACCAGAGTATACCAATGGGGATTCTCGAGCACACCACACCTCTGTAAATTCACCAGTCTAACCCACCAATTTAGATTATTTAAAAAATAACACCACTGCAGGTTCTGTACCAAATTACACAACCTCTAACTCTCTACCACATCACTCCTCTGCAGGTTCGCTAGCACATCCAACCACCCTATGATTCTTTACTAACTCAGACCAATGCAGAATCTTGGCCAAATTGCACAACCACAGATTCTTTCCACATCCCCCACAACAGATTCTCGACTACATCATCCCAGAGCGATTCTCTACCAGATAACCTTGCACCAGATTGGATCCCATTACATGTATTACTACATGCACCCCACGATTGCAGATTGCATCATCTACCATGAAGTGGAAGCATTCTTACTCAGAAAGGAAGAGTCCAGGGGAAGACTGCCAGTGCGCTGACTCCAAAACCAGTGCATAGAAGCACTGCCTCTGGTGGAATGCGAGAGTGCTGACAATGGAGGTTGAGACTGTAAGAGTGCTATGTGCAGAAGGGTAATTATAAAGGTTGCTCAGAGGAGATTTTAAGAACGTTGGCTGTGAAAGAGAGAGCGTCACAGGGCGTAGTTCTTTCGTGTCATTTTGCCATGATTCTGGCTGGCACTGAATTATGTATCTCCAGCGTTATTTTATGATACCACTCATTGCGAAGAGTTGCATGTGTCATTTTGATACTACAAACTAGCGATGTACACATAGTTCTAGTACTAGAAGTGTAAATCACGCCTTTGTAACACCTGAGCTGTTGGTGACACGATTTAAAAAAAAATATGTATATATAATCATTTAACAAAGAGCTTTCGCAATATTTGTCGGCACTGAGAATAAAGAACCATCGTTGAATAGGTTTTGAACTTGTTTGTCATTTACATTCACCACACTCGAGTCATTACTCACCTATAGAAGAACACTCCACTAGTTCACTCTCCTTTAAACTCCAGATGAAATTACCCGTTGGCCGAGCAAACAACCAGGCCAGCTAGTCAAAGTGAGTCCAGACCTCCACCTTGACACCTGTGTTCGCAAGATGACATGTTGGACTATACAAAACACCTAAATAAATAAGCGCACTTCTCTGAGTCGTCAATCTTGTGAAGATACACACACAGCCGTGTGCAGGTATACGTCCGTAACTCACAATGTCATGTGCAGTAACATTGTCATCTTTCACACAGACAGACACACACAGAACTGTGCAGTAACATACATTCCTCTGACAACACAAAAGCTGTGCAGTTGCACACCTTAAACATTCAGCCCCTGTCTAGTTTGATTCCTACACCACACACATAGACACATGCATGCAGTAATACTATCATACGCATGTGTGTGCAGTTATACTATCATAAACACACACAGAGCGACATAAATCTCCAAGCCCTAAATATGGCAGCCCTGCCTGCACAGGTTGTTTCCATTGATTGCAAGAGAATAGAATGCACTCAGCCTATGCATCGTTTAGTCTCAGACAGTAAGAAGTCATCCTACTCCTACTGCTTCTAGAAACCATAGAGATGATGGACACATCTAGCGAGTTGTTAGCCAGCCTTCCCAAATCCACCAGTGCCAGAGAGAAGGATTTGCCCCATACTTCTCCATCAATTTCCAAGGGTTGAGGATTGTGGGTGGGGTGTTGCAGAGCCCGGCCCATATTAAACACTGGCTGCCTCTCCAGTCATGGCCACCAGGCAAGGAATCGCTACCGGAAGTACTGATTACTTCCTGCACAGCACGTGATTTAACTATAGCTGCAGACCCCAAGATTAAAAAAAATACAACTGTAAAGCATGGCAAACAATTTCTCCTATATATGGTTAACAAATCCTCATGCATTACCATTCAATATACATATTCAAAACAATGCATACATTAGAATCCACTTTCTTTACCGTGCAATTTAAATAATCATAGGCAACCATTTTATCCTAAATAATTATACGTCTCTTTAAGTTGGTGTTCAACTTCTTAAACTATTTACCTTTCAGAAAAGTGTTTAAATTATATTATTGTAAATAAAACATCGGTTTAAGCTCTCGGGTCCATAGAACTCTAGTAGTGTTGATTTTTAAAGGGTTATTACTTCTGTGATTTGTTTAGATTGTCTGCATTTTCTGTACTTTTGTATTAGTTTGTATTTTTCAGCTCCCAGTTGACAGTTTACCTTAATTCTAGCAATTCCCAGCAATGTCCACACTAAATACAATATGAAGGAGTTCCTTTGCTCACGATAGTAGATAAACCACAGGCGGCCGTGATGTGTACACGGCTGTGCATGGATGGGCCATGGCTGTTCATGCTATTTAGATGTGTTTCCCTCAGGGACAATGCAAGAGCCAGATCTGTGAAGAAGAGGTCCCACAAGCCATGTCGATGGGAAGGAACGTTTCAGAATACTGGCTGTGGGAGCGAGAGTTTTGGACAACAAAAGGGAGAACATATGGGGCGGGGGGGGGGGGGGTGAATCTAAGGTATGCAAGAAGCAAAGAACCAGAAAGCAGGCCTTCCTGGTATGTAACCACACTCTGGAATAGCGTACCAATACACATCAGATTATCCCATGTTTCCTGCACTTCAGGAAGGAACTGAAGACCCTTCTCTTCAAGGAACACCTCTTTTCCAATTGACCCAGGTTAGCTAGCACCTCTTCGTACCCCTCTCCATGGCTCTCACTGTCATTGTGTTTCTGTAGTTTTCCCACTCTTTAATGTTGGCTATTAGCTGCCACTGAAAGTGCTGCCTATAAGATGAAACTATTGTCATGGGAAGTGAAGATAGGAGATAAATGAGATGTGAGGAAGGGCACACAGCCTATGGGTGTTTTCTTTTATTAATACAACTACTAGGAATGCTTAAGCAATTGTTAACTGTGCCAAGTGAGAACTTGTTTTGATAATTAATTGAAGGCCCAGGGTGCGTGCTCACAGCAAAAGTCAGTCCCACAAGTATTGCGCTCCTCAAAACAAAGTGTGCTGGTGAGAATCCCCAACGCGCCTACTGATTGATATAGAAAGTCCTCGCAAAGGGTCCAATTTGATAATTTAATACCCTTAATCAATTGTGAATTAGATTTTTCAAATGTATGTATTGGAGTCCAATGCTAAGTACAGTATTTAACAATGAATAACCCATTTTCCTCGTCAAACATGGTACTAGGCCCGTTGGTCAATCGTGATAAACACTTTCGGTGGTGATATATTTTGCACTTTAAATTGGATTCCAATATTTAAACATAGTATTTAACTATGATAACAAATTCCCCAATTAAATATTGCAATGCATACACTGGCCAATAGTGATACAAACATTCAGTAGTGATAGGTTATACCTAACTTATCACAATATTGTTTTATTATTTACCCACCCATTGAACGCCCATGGCCATGCTAGTCCTTGTAGCCATTCATACCCACCCCTCGCTACGCAAACACCCTTCCCCCGGAATCTCTCAGTCTATAACTGTGCTTTCTGAGCACCCTTCTGAAACCTAATGGCTTAATTGCAGCTGTAAACACGCTGAACCAACTCCTGGTGTAATACGATTGTCTTAAGCAACAGTGCCTTCTGATTTATAAGCAGTATGTGTGTCCTTGCACTGAGGTCCGGTTAAACACAGGTAGTGACAAAGCCAACCGTTTTGGCTCTTGTATAGGCATTAGATAGACATTTGCAGGCACTGCCATAATTTGCCAAAGTAGTAGCATCATCCACTTTCCAGCTGTTGCCATTGTATGGGCAAGTAGTGCCATTATGGCAGTGCCTAGAAAACGCAGACCACATGCCTAGAGAAAAGCCAAAACTGTTGGCTTTGCAAATGCTTGTTTGTACAGTGTGCCATTTCTTGCCGGGTAGGTTTGTACAATATAAATGCCATGCATATTTGCCTACACTTGCTGTGGTATGAAGAGTTAGGGACACTGTGGAGGGAGGCGGGCTTACAGTGGTGACTATGGAGGTGACTATAAAATAACCGACTGAGCCTGTGTGTGTGCTTGGCATAGTCACAGACTGCCTGATAACTGCATTTCCCGCTGGCCACTGCATGTACACAGTACGTGAAAGTTGATGGGGAAGCATTGCAAGACCTTACCGGCACGACCCAGGGTTTGATGGGTGACTGGCCAATCTTGCAGCATGCAGAGTCCAAGCATTGCTTTGCCTCTGCGGCCACCACGTCCCAACAAGTGCCGTGGCCCACTATTCCTGTGGGATCTGCAGGATCCAGGATCACCGGCCTGAAAAAAGAAGGCAAGTCATTTTTGGGACCAATACTGTTCATACTGCTCATGCTCCAGATAAATACCCTTGTGTGGGTGTGAGGAAGAGAAAGACAGTCACAGGTGAATGTACCAATGGAGACCATGAATTAGAGAAACAAAGAGTGAAACCGATGCCGAAAGAGATGTACGAAGACATACTAAAACAAACAAAGTGACGCACAATTAAAAATAAGGCAAAACGAACCACCGCCTAGAGCACCCACAGCAGGTGGCGCCAGATTGTCTGACAAGCACACGTTTTTTCACGATTTCCACGAGTTTTTATTGGAACAACCTAACCATAACGTCCCTTTTAACAACATTTTTTCATTGAAATTCAAGTGTTTTTATTGGAGCAACTTAACCATAATGTCCCTTTAATAAAGTTTTTTTCACTGAATTGCAACAGTCTTTATAACTCAAGATGTTTCCTGATGTTTCAGCATTCGATGTAAGTCATTAATAATTTCACTTTTAGCATATATATATATGAAAGAACTATATTGCTACTTTAACAAACAACATCTTTTTTGCATACTGATGTGTGTCACTTTGAGCAGTACATGTTAGGATGCAAGTCATGGTTGACTTGCCTACGGCATGAGGCTCAACCACGAACCCGGCCACACCAAACCACTTTCAATATCCACTGCCCCTAGCCTGTAGACTGGTCCAGTATCCGCTATACTGCCATAATAGCATCAGAGTTACTGTACATAGTTTACAGCCATGGTCAGTGGCCGCAATTTCTGGGGCATGGGCTTCAGCCATATCGCAACCCCCGCCAACCAATCTACAGTAGAAATTGGGCAGGGCAACTTAACCATAATGCACCTTTAACAATGTTTTTTCAGTTAATTTCAGCGATTTTTAGAACTGAAGATGTTTCATTCTATTCCAGCACTGCATGTGTGTTCTTAGAAATTCCACTTTAACATATATGACACAACTATAAAGTTCCTTTAACATATATTTTGCAGCACACATTGACATTTGTCACTTTGAGCAACACATGCTTTCGCTACACATTATGGCTGAAGTGACTGGTACATGAGGTTCATCCATGCACCACGCCTTATCATGCCCCCACAGTAGCCACTAGACCGGTTGCCGCTCGGTGCCGGGCTCACTATACCATAATGGAATGGTGGGCCACTGTCCACGGCTTGTGGCCATGGTTCATGGCAACAAATCCTCGGGCATGAGCTTCAGACATGTTGCTGGCCCTGCAAAGCAACCCACAGTAGAGAAAGGGCCTGGACTGCAGCTTAGCCAATTGGCCACCATCCTCCAATTATGGAACCGCGGGCCACTGTCCATGACTTGCCGCCATGGTCACTGGCCACACCACCTACGCCATAACATTCTGCCATGTTGCCGGCCCCACAAATCAACACACAGTAAACATTGGCTATGGCCTATATATTTGCCCAGCGACCAGTATACCCTCCCACATGGCTTGCACGTATGACCAGTGGCCACAATCCGTGGGGCATGCACTTCAGTCATGTTGCAGATCAGCTAAGCAAGAGTAGATATTGGGAATTGCCGCAGGCCATGCCCAGTACCATCTTTAACCTCTAGCCGGTCCCTGGTGGTCATGGCCAGTGGCCAAATTGTCCGGGATGCCCTGGCCAATCTGTCTACTGGCTGAGCCACAGGCACCAAAGTTATATCCCTATTTTGTGTACCTAAATGTTTGCACTTTTGAAAAAGTAAAACAGTGGACAGATCAGCACCAAATTTGCAAAGGTTTGCTTTCGGGACCAAGCACTTGTACAACTTTGCCCTCGCTTGACAAAACTGCACCAAAATGTCCCCCAACAAATCAGAGTTGGGTCTATATTTTGTTTGCACATTTGTGTGCAGATTCATTGGACGGTGCCAAAGTTATAAGCTGCCCAAAAAGTATTTTTCTTATTTTGGGGCCCGCCTACAATGTTTCCCCCTTGACAAAACCACACCAAACTTTCAAAACAAATTCAGAGTTCTGTCTATGTTTGCTTTCCTAAGTTTCATGCAGATTGGTTGATTGGTAACAAAGTTATAAGCTGCCCAAAAAGTCGCTCTTCCTATACGAAAGCCAACTTACCCATAATTAGTACCCGGCGAGGGTCAACCAGAATGCAACATGCATTCTGATTGGCCCTCGCCGGGGCATTACTCGGCCGGGAATCCCTTGCATGTTGAACGTGCCTTTGGTTCCTGGCGGGGGCCGTGGCGGCCCCTTAGCCAATGAGGAGGCTCGAAACGGGACAATCCCCGCTCCAAGCCTCCCATGGCTGGAGGCTGCCTTCGTCCCCCGCCGGGGACTCAGGTAAGTTTTATTTTCCTCCACCCCCCTCCCCTGCAAACTATCCCCTACCTCCCTCCCAACCCCACTTACCTTATTTTTTCTTCTTTTCTCGGGAGCGGACGTGCTGGGAACAGAGTGTTCCCAGCGCGCCCGCTCCTGATGGCCACCATGGAAAGGGAAAACAGACTACGTTTTCCCTTTCCCGGCGGCCATCTTTTTTAGACATTTTTTTTTTTTTCTGTTCCGAAACTTGTTTCGGATTAGAAAAAAAAGCAATTAGTACCCCGGTCTAACGGGTCGGGGTACTAATGGCAATAAGCCCCTGGACGGCGGACCAATACCGCCCGTGGTAATGTACCCGGGGTTTCGTTAAGGGCCTCGCTATGCTCGGGCCTGTAACTACCGCCCCGGGGGCATTACCTGGGGTGGTATTGGCACGCCGTCTCGTGGCTTATTGCCACATTAAATGTCCTCGAACATTTGTCAAGTTCGTGAACATCGCAACAATGTCTCCGAAACATCTGCCATGTTTGTGAACTTCAGAGATGAAAAAACTCCTGATTTTTGCCCTTTTCCAGGCATATTCCACCCATCCTATGCCCACTCATGTCCCCATAGGTTGTTTCATTTATAAGACAAGTGTAATGTTGTGTTTTTTAATATTTATTTATTGCCACAGTCGCTGATTATGGGTGCAGTTTGCGAATTCAACATCGCAGCTGTATCAGAAGTTTGACGTACCACACCTTTACGCGATGTCCGTGAATGTTACGCGGCTCCCTGATTGGTCCAGAGGTGTCTGCAGACACCAAATCAGGAAGTGAGTCAGTGGACTGGGCAGTATATCTCTCATTTTGTTACCAACGTTTTGAGGATTTAAAAACAATCTGCTGGACAGATTAACAGCAAATTTGCAAAAGCAGGCTTTCTGAACCTGGCGCCGCTCCTCGCGCAAGTTTAGTGCAAATCCATTCAGCGGTTGGGGATGTAGCCACAAACAAAAAAATGTTCCCATTAAAGTTTAACTGGATTTTTAAAAGTTTGCGACCCCACCTGCAACTTTACCCCCCTTGACAAAACTGTACGAAACGTTGTATGGATTCGTCAAATGGCGCCAAATGTATAAACCACCCAAAAACAACTCTTCTTATGGGAAATCCAACTTAACCATAACTAGGTAGACCTTGTAATATTAATATTAAATAAATAAATAAATATATATATATATATATATACACACAACACCAAGAAAGTTATGGTGGGTTTAAAAAGGTTTGAAAAAAAACCTTTCACCTGAAAAGTGAAAGTAGGAAAGTCCATTTGAGCCAAGTCACACATTCCACAACGCCACCTAGTAGCCATTGCTAGAAGTTCACCTCCAGTTCTGAGCCACAACAGCAAGGCATTGTGGGTATGCAAATGAGCTCAAATGCAAACCTTTTCTCCAGGAAATTGTCTTTGTCTAAGAAGGTAGTGCTACTTTATACATAGCTTAATCATATACATATTCAGTGAAAAACCTTGTTAAAGGGATGTTATGGTGAAGTTACACTAATATAAATCTATGAAATTCAGTGAAAAAAATGTGTTAAAGGGATGTTATGGTTACAAGCAAAACAGAAAAATCCCAGAAATTCGCCAATTATGGTAAGCTAAGCAACCATAACTCGCGCCACCAATGTGCACTGATAACACTAACACCCAGGACATCAAAGATGACAATGTCATTTATTACATCAGTGATGACATCACATATTCAATGAATTGTGATAAAAAGTTTCTACAAGGGGTTGTGTTTACAATGTTGGTAGGAAGATGTCAGCTTTTTGCACTGTTTTTTGTTCGCCGACGTCTGTCGTCATAGCAGACTCTCCAGACAGTGTCACGTGACCACGTGCGCACCGCGTGATGATGTATTCATGAATGGGACCCCAACTTGCAAACGGTACTGTGCTTCGCAAACAGTTTGAAACTGCATTTTCAGCTGATCTAGGAAGTTTCAAGCTGAAAATGTACCCTTGGACAGCTCCTAGACCCATTCTTACTGATTATCCATCTGCAATCCAGGAGATAGTACATGCTTGGAAGAATATTAGAACAACTGCTATTTAACTTCACAAATGGCATCAGCCATGGCCATCCCTCCTCCCCAGGAGCCCCCACCACCAGCTGGAGGGCCTGGACAACGGAAAAAGCAAAATGATGCAGAAATTAATCAAGAGAACCAGGAAGATGAGATAGAGGAAATGCCTACCTCCAGCACCCAGATTGAATCATGGGTGTGGCGGTTCTTCACCAAAGTTGGGGGTGTACCGAAGGCCAAGGCTACCAAAGTGAAATGCACTGAGCAGCCGCGAACTACCTGGGCAGTACTTCTATGGGACCACCTCCATGCGCCGTCACACCAAATCCAACCACCGGGATGCTCTGAGAAAGGCTGATCCTTTCTCAGGAAGTAGTAGGCTGCCTTCCTTTACCTCATCTTCCTCAACCAATACGGCCATCACACATGCTGCTCCTGTGGGGCACAAACTCCCACCAGCTACCTTGCAAGCCATTAAAGAGGCTGTTGATCCCTATCTTTCAAAGACAACACTACTCTGTATATACTGCAACACACCACTCTGCAGAGGGGAGCAGTTTTGAAGTGCTTTCGAAGCTGTAATCAAGGAGCATGAGAAACACTGCCCCTACCTTAGAAATAACACATGCGCAACATATTCCCCTGTTTCCCTGCCCCTCCTTATCTGTGATTTGTGACCCTTCCCTCATTTCCCTCCCCCAACTTACTTCCCGGCCACTCCTGCAAAAAAAAAAATACAAAATCTAAACCCCCCCCCCCCAAAAAAGGTTCCTTTAGGAACCACCTTTCACAGTTAAAAAATAGAACTAAAGAAATAGCTTATAGACTCCACCTACTTTACATTTTTCAGTAAAGTAGTTAGACTCAATAAAATTCTCCAACATTGCCGTTAGCATTTTCTACTATGCTAATGGAAATAATGGACAATTGTATACTAGAGAAAAAGAAAAAAGCACAGAAACTATTTTCTGTCCCAAATACATTTCTCTAGCATACAATATGGATCATAATCCATGGACCTTCATGACTATCCGCAGTCTCTGCAGTCCCCTTTCCAGGCCATG
Organism: Ambystoma mexicanum; assembly: GCF_040938575.1. Lineage (NCBI taxonomy): Eukaryota > Metazoa > Chordata > Amphibia > Caudata > Ambystomatidae > Ambystoma > Ambystoma mexicanum. The sequence continues at coordinate 1,307,162,491 of NC_090932.1, forward strand.
CATCATTGAAAAGCCCGGATTGCGCTGTTATGTTTTGTAACACTCCCTCATTGCCTGCTTTCAGTCACCCATTTATCCACCAATCACTCCCAAAAACTCTTCATATAACCCTATCAACATATAAAACTTCCACACACAAACTGCCACAATGTTCTAGAAATCTTTTGTATCTGCATTTCCCTTGCTTATCCAAAAAAAGTGTACACACTGCTGCTATAAATGTACCTATGCGTTGTGCAGTAAGAGAAGTGCATGAATGGAAAGGAGAGTAGGGATTTACAAGTGCTGATAGGAGCCCAGAAGGAAGGTGCCAAGAGATGCCAAGGTGGGAGGCCACTGGCTTACTGCTGAGGCAGAGGAGTCCCAAGGGTGGCGTACACAGCCACCAGGTGATAGACCCGCAAGGGCAGTGCTGAAGGGGGAGGGTGTACTGGTGTCGACTAGATATATGGCCTGGAACCTTTGAGGTTCATGAGGGACCTGGGCACCAGTCTCAGTGGCAGTGGTATGAGTTAGCAGGGAAGGGATTAAGTGAAACAGGAAGAGAAAAGCAGAGTTTTCAGAAGTTTACAGAACTTAAGGAAGTCTTGATAAAGTATAAGAGGAACAGAAAGGCTGTTCCAAAGAGAGGCACTGGCCGAAGATAGAGACATGCCACCCGCTCTCTGTTTCAAAAAGATTTTGACAAGCAGAGAATTGGAGTTAGAGGAGCAGAGGGCTGTAGCAGGGGAGTATTTAGGGAGAAAAGCTGGAGATAGTGTAGTCCCAGGCCCCAGAAAGCCTTGTCAATGATACAGAGGATCTTGATTTTCATCCTTGCAACCACCAGGAGCCAATGTACACATTTTAGGGGTGCAGCGATACGATACCTAGGCTTGAGGTCAATGATAAATCTTGCAGCCCTATTCAAGGTTAGCCGAAGGGGGAGTAGACAACAAAGGGGGAGGTTAATGAAGAGGTTGTTGCAGTAGTCCAGCCTAGAGAGGACGAGGGCTCTAGAGACGTTGAGCTTCTGGGGGAAGGTGAGGAACGGTAGAATGCATGTAAGGAGGTGAAGCTGAAAGTGGACCTTCTTTCCAAGCTCCAAAATGTAAAGAGTAAAGGACTGAGAGGACTTAATGATGACCCCAAGATTTTTGGCCTCACAGGAAGGTGACAGTAGAGGGCCTAAAGAGGGCAGCCTGAGGGTAGAAGGAAAACAGGGCACAGGTGTCACAATAAGTAAGATCTCTTACTGGCATTGAGACAGAGATTGTTAGCCACACACAGTGCCTGTATGGCGGTCAGACAATCAGGGATAAAAAACGAGGAGAAGAAATTAGTAGCGGGAAGTTTAAGGAAAGCTGTGTGTCATTAACATAACGCTGGAAATGAGAAACGAAGCAGCACATCAGGTGAGCCATAGGGACGAAATAGATATTGAAGAGGCACAATGATAGGATAGAACCCTGGGGTACGCTGCAGGTAGAGAGTGAGGTGGTGGAGTAGAAACAGCCCAGTTGCAGCTGGGAAGTGGGGTTAGTGAGGAAAACAGGTCTGCCAGTCCAGTGCCCGGTCCATGATGCTAAAGGTATCATGTAACCATTTAATGAGGATAGAATGGGTGACCGTGTGAAAGGCGGAAAGGAGCCATCAAGGATCAAGGATCAAATGTCCTACTATCATAAATAACATATACACTTCAATTAGATCATTCCACTATATTACAAATATGGTATACTCCCCTATAGTACTTATAATAACTATCCACATATTACTATACTGCATGTAGCCAGTGGCATGCCCCCAAGAATCTAGCCACTTGCTACAACCACCACAATAGAATTAAACCATATAACAAGCATGTACAATACAACTTCAAATAACAAGACTTACCCAGACCACCCCGCCCGAATCCCAATAGCGTCTGTGGACAAAAATATTTACGTCAGACACGGCAGCACCTGCACAGATTATTTCACCTATAAAAAGAGCTCCATGTTGTATCAAGTCATTACAGTTGTGCTGGGAGCTGGGCGATACTGACTTTGGGTTGATACTTTGATACTTTGTATCCAACGCTGCTCTTACAATCCACCTGCCATGTGTGCAGTGATCCTCACACAAGCCTGGGAGCATCGGTTGCTCGGCTCAGCGTGTGAGGCTCCTCCTGATTCATATAAAGACACGGCGCATGCGCGAAGCACGCGTTGTCATTTCAAGTCATTACAGTTGTGCTGGGAGCTGGGTGATACTGACTTTGGTTGATACTTTGATACTTTGTATCCAACGCTGCTCTTACAATCCACTCGCCGTGTGTGCAGTGATCCTCACACAAGCCTGGGAGCATCGGTTGGTCGGCTCGACGTGTGAGGTTCCTCCTGATTCCAATAAAGACACGGCGGGCGCAATGTCGTGCCAAGTCATTACAGTTCAGCAGTTGTCGCAGAGGACACCAAGTAAGTGACTTCTGGAAGGAACAAGTTACTTACCTGTAACTGTTGTTCTCCAGCATGGGTCTGGCATGGATTCACATGCTCATGAATATTCCCCGTCGTCAGGCTGGGAATCCTCGGTAAAGAAAAAACCAGTATCAGTTTCGTTTCTGATCTGTCTTTCGTAGTAATAACCAATCACTGGTCTCTGCGTCATACTGACCACAGCCAATGACTGCCCTCTACCTAAGCACCGCCTCTGGCAGCCATCTTCAGATTTGGAAGCACGTGAAGTGGCAGTATGACCAAGTGAAGAGCCGCAGAGGGGTAGGCGGGAGGGTTCGCATGTGAATCCATGCCAGACCCATGCTGGAGAACAACAGTTACAGGTAAGTAACTTGTTCCTTCTCCAGCATGGGGTCTGGCATGGATTCACATGCTCATGAATAAAGAATACATAGCAGTACACACATGCACAACCACGGGAGGTGGCAAAGGCTCAACATTAAGCATCACATCAACTCAACATTAAGCATCTTACCTCCTCACCAGGCTCACCTCAGGCGAACAGGTTGCGCAGCACTGCTTGGCCGACCCTGGACTCCTCCCTGGAATCCCGGTCGACGCAGTAGAATTTCGTGAAGGTGCGCGTCGACCTCCACGTAGCAGCCCTGCATATGTCCAGCAGGGGCACACCAGATAGGAACGCCGTGGTAGCTGCGATCGCTCTGGTGGAATGGGCTCTCGGACGGCCAGGCAGCGGTCGGTTTGCCAACCGGTGACAGCACATGATACAGCCGGAGAGCCATCTGGAGATGGAAGCCTTCGAGAGAGCCTTCCCCTGATTGACAGGTCCAAAGTTCACAAAGAGTTGTGACGTCTTCCGAAAACCCTTCGTGCGGTCCACGTAGAACTTCAGCGCTCTAGCTACATCCAGCGAGTGCAAAGTCCTCTCAGCCGGCGACGAAGGCGACGGGAAGAACACAGGTAACACCAAGGGTTCGTTGAGATGGAAGTCCGACGGTACCTTGGGCATGAAGGAGGGGTGCGTCCTGAGCACTAACCTCGTGTCGTGGAAAGTCAAGTACGGGGCCTTGCAGGAAAGGGCCTGGATCTCTCCCACTCGTCGTGCGGAGGTGATGGCCACAAGAAAAGCTGTTTTCCACGATAGAAACTTCAACGGGGCCGAGTGCAGAGGCTCGAACGGAGGTCCCATGAGCTTGGTCAGCACCACGTTGAGCTCCCACGCCGGGGCCGGAGCCTTCACCGGCGGGAACGATCTGAACAGTCCCTTCATGAACTCTTTCACCAGACGATGAGACCACAAGGACGTCCGCCCCGTGGTTCTGGTGTATCGGGAGATCGCAGCAAGATGAATCTTGATGGACGCGTGTGCCAGACCAGCTTTGGCCAGCGTCAGCAGGTACGGCAGTACTTGGGGAGCCGTAATCCGTAGAGGGTTAATCTTCTGTGCCCGGCACCAGACAGAGAACCTCTTCCATTTGTGACCGTAGCATTTAAGAGTCGAGGACGCCCTGGCCTTTGCAAGAACCTCTCTGCAATCGGCCGGTATGTCGTATCCTCCAAACTCTAGCGCTGCAGGAGCCAGGCCTGCAAGTTCAGCGACTTCGGGTCGTGGTGGAGGATGGCGCCTCCTTCCCTGGAGAGTAGATCCGCGTCCGCCGGCAGCTTGATCGCGGGGACGCTGACAAGTCCAGCAAGTCCGGGAACCATATCTGCCTCGGCCACGCAGGTGCGACGAGGATCATCCTGCACCGTGACCTCTTGAGCTGGTTGACGAGCCGGATTAGCAGAGGCAAGGGAGGGAACGCGTAGAGGAACAGGCCCTCCCAGGGGAACGAGAAAGCATCGCCCATGCTCCTCGTCTGGGGAAACCTGCTGGCGAACCTCCGGCACTTGGTGTTCGTCGCCGTCGCGAACAGGTCGATCTGGGGTGTGCCCCACCGTCGGAAGAGGCGATCCACCAGATCCTGCCGTAGTTCCCACTCGTGGCACGAGCGCAGCTCCCTGCTGAGTGAGTCGGCGATGGTGTTTTTTATCCCTGCCAGATGAAACGGCACCAGAAAAATCCCTTGGGCGACGGCCCAATGCCACAGGTCCTGCGCCTCCTTGGACAGCGCTGGGGACCTGGTTCCGCCCTGTTTCCTGATGTAAAACATGGTGGTGGTGTTGTCGGTGAAGATCCTCACCACCTTGCCCTTGAGGGACGGAAGGAAGGACCTGAGGGCCCAAAACACTGCACGGAGCTCCAGGACGTTGATATGCAGGGACTTCTCCGTCGGGAGCCAGAGTCCCCTTGCGTGCAGATTTTCGGTGTGCGCTACCCACCCTTCCAGGGAGGCATCCGTGGTCACAGTCTCCTGGTGGGCTGGGGTCTGGAAGTCCATGCCCGCCGTCAGATGCGCGCGGGTGCCCCACCACCGTATCGCTCGTCGGAAGCTCTCGTCGAGCTTGATCCTTTCCTCGAAGCTGCCCGTCGTCTGGATCCAGCGCGCATCCAGGAATTCTTGCAGCGGGCGCATCCGGGGCCTGCACATGGGAATGAGGTAGATGCAGGAAGACATCATCCCGAGGAGGGACTTGATGGACCTCACTTTGGCCGCGTCGGCCACCAACATCCGTTGCACCTTGCCCAAGATGGTCCTGGTCCTCTCCTCCGACGGGGAGGCCAGAAGGGACACTGTGTCGAGCCTCGCTCCCAGAAACAGTGCGACTTGCGCGGGCACCAGGTGGGATTTGGCGTAGTTCACGGAGAATCCCAGGTCCGTGAGGAGTTGGACGGTCCTTGCCGTGTGGACCCCGGCGAGCTCCCTCGTCTTGGCGCGGATGAGCCAGTCGTCCAGGTAGGGGTAGACGTGAATCCCCTCGCGGCGCAGCTGCGCCGCCACCGGTGCGAGGCACTTGGTGAATACCCTGGGTGCCGACCGTAGTCCGAAGGGAAGGGCTTTGAACTGGTAATGACGCCCTTGGACCACGAACCTGAGGAATTTTCGGTGCCCCTTTAGGATGGGAATGTGGAAGTAGGCATCCTCCAAATCCAACGACGATAGGAAGTCTCCTTCCTCCAGCTGACCCAGGACGTGCTGGAGGGTGACCATCCGGAACTTCTGCGCCTTGATGAACTTGTTCAGACGTCGCAGGTCTAGGATGGGGCGCCATCCTCCCGTCTTCTTCTTCACGAGGAAGTATCTCGAGTAGACTCCGGAGCCCCGAAGCCTCTTTGGGACGAGTTCGATGGCGCCCTTCCTGAGCATCGCCTTTACCTCCAGGAGAAGTTGAGGGACGTGAAGTTCTTTCCTGGCCACGGGGGGGACGCGCGGGCACCTTCTTTGAAACTGGAGCGCGTGGCCCCGGGCCAGGGCGTCCAGCACCCAACGGTCGGTGGAGATGGACTCCCACACGCTGACGAAGCCCGCCAGCCGGCCTCCCACCGGGGTGCTTCGGTGGGGGCCCGACCCCGCGGCCGGTTCAATCCTGCTTGGACGCGGCCTTGCCGCCTTGACCTCCTTGGCGACGACGGCGGGGTCCGCTAGACTTGCCTCGTCCTCTGTAGGCCTCTTGCGACGACGAGCGGGCCGCTTGACGGTAGGAAGCGAAACCGCCGCCGGAACCTTTGGAGGCGCCCTTGCCTCCGCTGCTCCGAAAGGGCGTCCGTCGTTGCTGCAGAACTCCAAGGGCCCGGGCCGTCTCAGTATCCGCCTTGATGGCCTGAAGGGAATCGTCCACTGTCTTCCCAAACAGATTGTTCCCGTCGAAGGGTATGTCCAGGACTCTGGTCTGGACGTCCTGCCGGAAGTCCGTAGCTTTGAGCCATCCACGACGTCGAAGGCAAACGCCGTTGCCCACCTGGCGGAACCCAGTGTCGGCGATGTCCGTCGCCACGGTGATGGCGTGGTCCGAGGCCACCTCACCTTCCTGCAGGATCTCCAGGGCCTCCGCCCTCTTGTCGTCCGGCAGAAAATCCAGCAGGGGAGCTATCTTGTACCAGAGCTCCCTGTCGTAGCGAGCCACGATAGCCAAGGCGTTGGCCGCTTTAATCGTCGTCGCTGCCGACGAGATGACTCTACGTCCCATAGCATCCAATTTCTTTCCCTCGCCGTCCGGCGGGGAAGTCGATGTGGAGGCCGCACCCCCCCCCGCTTTCTTCCTGGCTGCCGCGGAGACGACGGAATCCGGGGTAGGCTGCGCCCGGAGGCACAGGGGGGCCGTGTCCGGGACCCGGTACTTTTTCTCGTACCGGTCTCTTCTAGCTGGCGTCGTGGAAGGGTTCTTGAGGAGGGAAAGGCCCTCATCCCAAATGTCGTCCAACAGAGGCACTGAGAGGACCGTCTTCCTCTTGGCCTCGCGCCGCTGATAAAGGAAGCCTTCCTTTTTCTTCTCCTCAGGGCAGAGTTGGAAAAGCTCGGAAGCCCTGGAGATCATGGAGTGGAAAGATCCGATCTCGTCGGGCGGAGAAGCCCTGGCGGGAGGCGACGACGGAAAATCCTCGTCGTATGCCTCGTCGTCCGTACCCGTCGCTGCCGTGTCAGTCCCCGTATCATCCCCTCGGGTGGACGGGGAGGAGGGCTGGACGGGGCGCGACGGTTGAAAAGGAGGTGGTGGATGGATCCTTCTTTTCTTGGTAGGGGGAACACCAGAAGGTCCCGGTTCTGGATCCCCCGACGGGAGAGGTTCCTCCGTCGGTAACGGTAGCCTCGTCCTTATCTCGGAGCATAAGGACTGTATGGCCAACAAAATGGCCGCCGAGTTGTCTTGCGGCGCTGGCAGAGGGGAATCCGACGGGCGAGCAGGGGCCCCGTCGGTATCCTCGACGATGTCGTCGTCGTCACCTGTGTCGGGGTCCATTCCGACGGGCTGGCCTTCTTCCACGCCTAGGCCGTGGCTTAAGACCTCGATCAGCTCCTCTTCTGAGGTTGAGGCTGAATCTACGACGACGCCCTGCCCCCCCTTCTTCTTCCCCACGGAGGGTTTCACGGGGGTCCTATCGATGGGCACAAAAGAAGACTCCCTCCGAGGAGGCAGGGAGATTCTGGGCCCCGAGGTCGCCACCACTGGTGCAGCCTCCACAGGCTGAGCCAGGGCCGCCGCGACCGTTTCGATAGAGGGCTTGGTCGGATGGATCAAGGCCTTCGCCACCCTAGGTGCGCTCACCGCCTTATCCTTGAGGGAGGGGGCACTGCCACGCTCCTCCTCTGCCTTAGAGCTCGACCGGGGCCTTTCCAGGAGCTTCGCCGGGTGCTCGGCCTTCCTCTTACCCGACCCAGAGCGTTGGCTCGTGGTTGATGGTGCTGGGGAGGGTGCGCCCTGCCTGGCGCCCGTAGAGCCCGACTGTTCGGCGCTCCCGGTGCCAGCGGACTCGCGGTGCTTAGCCTTATGTTGGGCCCCCGTCGCCGGGGCGCCCTCAAAGGTCTTAGAAGACCGCTCGGATTTCTTCTTCTTCTCGCCAGACGGGCTCTTACCCTCCAGCCAGTTGGCGAGACGTTGATGGCGGTCCTTCATGGTCCGTTCCGACATGTTGCAGCAAAACGCACAGTCCTTCTCCACGTGCGTCTTGTCCTCATGAAGGCAGTAAAGGCAGAAAGAGTGTTCGTCCTCCTTAAAGACGTTCTGCAGCTGGCATCCAGGGCAGACCCTGAACAGCTTTCCGGGCGTCGAGCTTCCCTTCTCCTGGGCCATCTCCGAGACCGGGCCTGAGAAGCTTCTGGAGTCCTCCGAAGTGTAGCTCGACGAATCTTCACCCTTGAGGGGCGCAGACGAATCCGACACGGGTCCCCGTTGATCGGATGTAGGATCGGTGGAGCTTGAGGCTCTTTTGACCGAAAGAATAGAAGTTTTTTGTGAAAAAAGCGTGAAAAAAAGCACTAACGCTCGAGAGCAATAGCACGAGGATCCCAACACATGAACGTGCGGTAAAAATCTGAAGATGGCTGCCAGAGGCGGTGCTTAGGTAGAGGGCAGTCATTGGCTGTGGTCAGTATGACGCAGAGACCAGTGATTGGTTATTACTACGAAAGACAGATCAGAAACGAAACTGATACTGGTTTTTTCTTTACCGAGGATTCCCAGCCTGACGACGGGGAATATTCATGAGCATGTGAATCCATGCCAGACCCCATGCTGGAGAAATAAAGCTCTTTGTTCCAACCTTCCACCCCCTATTTAGTGTTGGAGAGAAAGGACACATAATTCTACCAGAAAGAAGGTCATGTCGAGCTCATATAACTTACGTAGCACACCACTGGGTGACGATCTCAAGGCCCCCGAACATGAAACCCCTTCTGGGTGGGGCAAAAATCCTAAATTGGCACAAAGATCAATCTTTAAACCCTATTTTGCGGGCGGAGGCCACTTTTTTTCCTCCAGAGAGCCTCTTCAGGAAGGACAATCAAGTACTAACTGGGTCGGGTACTAATGACCGCATTAATGCTAAATTGAGGGTTTCTGCCGCCTCCACACCGACTAATTCGATTATGAGTGGTGTATTTTCCTCAAACTTGGAATACACACTTACCGCCACTATTCTAAAAAACACCAGCCTGCTCCCCATGCCTGCCAGGGGTGGAGATTGTGAGTCGCTCGCCCCAGTCAAAGGATGGGGGTATGCACAATTTGACCTATGGTATTAATATACAGGGAATTGAAGGGGAGGACAGATATGTTTCAGTGCCCCAGATATCCTTAGACTCCTCATTTGAATTAAATGGAATATCTGCTTTATTGGAGGTCTCAAAACTGCCAGCTAAAAATCGGGGTCCCACTAAATCAAGGGAAGACAGGTTTATTCCAAACCATAAGAGCTCCCAGACTAACCTGGCTCAAGGGGACTCAGCACCAACGCTTACAGCTCTAAATTTCATCCTTAGCTCGCTGGTTAAGGTGTTCGAAGCTCTAAAAACAGAGGTGTATCAGCATTTGGGAATACTCCTGGAAATCACAAAAGATATGGAGATTAATGAAACCTCGCTGGTTGCTCTTAAATCAGCTGTAAATGGCTCTGTGGGCGAGGCACTGACATAGATGCGAGTCAAAACAAAAAACAATCTGAAAAGCTGGACCTCCTACAAAAGCATTGGGAGGGGGCTAAGGAGGAACTTGTGCAGTTAAACCTAAATTTGGCAGAAAACAGGAGGGAAGGCCAAGGTTGGCATAATGTGAGCCACCCGCGTGGTCATGAAAGTTTGACCCGTGAACTCCCTATTATCTTGTTGGATGATACACCCTGATCGGCCTCGGCCTTGGAAGAGTTTGTTCGCCTAGCCCAGTTGGCTGAAGAACCAGACATCAGTATACTGAATGTAAGTGCTTCTTGCACAGGGTCGTCCTTGAAGGGGAAGGAAGCTAGCAACAAATCCAACAGGCCCAATGGTAAAACTAAAAGGAGACGGAAGAAATGCCTCTTGTTCTCTAATCTGAAGACAAAAGCTGAGATAGGGGAAAATAAGAAAGCAAAACATCAGAAAAATAAAAAAAACAGGAGAACAGACACAAACTAGTTTTCATTCGAAAACTTAAGCGGGTCGAACAAGAAGCCACGGAACTGCCAATGAATAAGGGGACTGTTGCACCTATGATTGCGGGTAAAAGAAAGAAAAATGGAGAAACTGTAAAAGCAACTATCAAAGAGAGCCCCAACATAGTAAGCACAAAAGTAATAGTGGGGAGCCCGACTGAGGCTCCTCGTGAACCCCTTAAGATTTCTCCAATATTCCGCAGAGGCAAACAACGTATGGAAGCCTCAAAAGACATTGGGAGTATCTCTGCAGCCGGTCTGCTCAATGAAAAAATTCCAACTAATCCAAATGTAACAGGTAAACCCCTACTATCGGCCCAGAACAATGCTAATTCAAAGCCTTCAACGTCAGAAGAGACCCCTGTTGATTCCTCGGAGACCGGATTGACTACTGAGGTCAGAACGAGGGAAGACCCACAATGTTTGGGGGATATGGTAGATTAAGTGCACACGCATTGTTCTTGTGCTGGGGGGTCTTGTGCTGGGGGGTCTCGTGAACAACGCGCAAGAGAAAAGACTGCAGGGCCATCATCACAAAAAGATACTGAACATCTTTATTTCAAGATCTGTTGTGGCAAATCGAAGGAGAAGCCTGTTCAATAGGAGCACGATCTTGTCAATTATGAAAGAAATTCGGGATCCACAATTTTTCACTTCAGCGGACATTGGGGGTCATTACGACCCTGGCGCTAAGCGGTTAACGGCGCCGTAAAAGGCTGCGGCGCCGTTAACCCCTTAGTGCCTTACTACGAGGTCCCTTTGTGGGACCCGACCTTAATGGCTGGTCTGGACCAGCCGTTAAAGAAGGGACCCGCAAAGGGACCTTGTGGGTAATTACGGTACCGCAATTTGCGGTACCGTAATTACCGCCTTCCCCATTCCCATTAAGCCCTATGGGGCAAAAATGGGAATGGAGAAGGGCCATGGGGAAATGGGGAAATACCGCCCCGCCAACCTTGGAATGGGGCGGTATTTCCCCATTTCACCATGGCGGACACGTTACGATACCGGCACCAACCATGGTGCTAATAGTGCCATGGTTTAGCGCCGGTATCGTAATGAGGGCCATTGAATATATCAGATTCCCTCATTCTCCATCTATAGACATAGTGGAAACTGGATTAAAGTCCATATTAGGCGTTGATGCCATATGGCGAGCGGGATTGGATCCGATAAGCAGGGGCTATGAAGTGTCATTGGACTTGCCCGCTAATTCAAAGATATGTACTGCTTCGGGACCCGGGGCCAATGGCATCCATACAAGGCTTATTGCTCCTCAGAAGTTAGAAACACCTCCAAATGTATGGTGCATGGTCCCAGAGATTTGTTCCCAAATATTTCTTAAGCTGGGTCTACCTGAGAAGCAACTTTAGTGAATGAGTCTATTAGACTGCTGATCTGGAGCACAAAGGGCCACAGGTCATTTAGAACTGAAACCAGAAAGACCTACATTTTTGACAGGTTTAATTTGATCGTATTTCAAGAGACGTGGCTGAAAGATCCCTTTGGGTTGGACGGCTTCTCAGTGTTTCACCAATTGGCATTAGGTGAGGGGGCGGGTCGGCCTTCGGGGGGCTTATTTATCACCTACAGAAATTAAGTATTTTACCACACTGTACTTTTGTCCAATACGGAGATGAGTATTTTGGCTGTTAAGGTAGAACCGGGGCTGGAAAGGGGTAGCCTGCAATGGATTATAGTAAACATTTATTGGAACTAGATGACTCTGGCCTTATTGGATTTTCAGCATTCCTTAGCAGACCTATTCCTTCTTTGGTCCAGTCAGTTTCCCTGTCACAAACCTTTGGTTATGGGTGACCTCAATTCACAATGTATAAAAGGCACTGGGGTCTTTGATCTATAAATTACCTTCGAATAATGGGGAGATGTGGCTGAACTTCCTGTTGGGCTGGGACCTCCTGATGGCCAAAGGTAATTTATTATCTATTTTTGTCAAAGTCTTTGTTCAAAAGTTGTGCGCACTTTGCCATTACTAATGGAACTCCAAGTTATCATGCCATTCTGCAAGTAGTCTTTGATTTAAAAACACAGATGGCTGACCACTGCTTTGTTCAAGAATTGTTCGTGAATAATGGTGGGAACAGAGTCACGAGATTCAAAAAGTGTGGTCGGGCTCTGATTACTCGATTGGGGAGGGCCACTAGCTCTATGTCAGAGAGGGAGTTACTGAAGGCATGTGATCCAAGTACTTTTGTTGAGCTCCTATGGGGCATTAATCCCTGTGACGTGACCTTTGTCCCCCTGGTCTTCAAACATCCCCATCATTTTGATGTCCAGATTTGGGTAAAAAAAAAAGGAAATGAGGAAGCTTCTAAGAAAGCTCAAGACAATGGCCAATGATACGCAGAATTATATAAGGGAAGTTTAAATCCTGAAAAACACCTACAGAAACTGGTCTAGATCCCATAAATTCCACTGATTACAACTAAAGGGGGAAGTGATGTTGAGGGCCACCTGTTGAAAAAATTCCCATAATTTTTGGTCCATTATTGGATCATTAGACATGCCTGTTAATGCAGCTCAGGATGGAGTCATACAGGAACAAGTGTGGGTTGACCACTTCACTGAGCTGTATGGAACTGATTGCCTTGCCAAGTTTAAGATTCAAAACGATGTAGTGTGGTCTTTGAAGTTCTCGCAAGAAGATATAAAAACTTTTATATTAAAATGTTCAACATCTAGATCCCCTGGACCGAATGGTAAGTAATAAGATACTTAAATCAGATCCTGATCTCTGGGCCTGGGTGCTGGCCGCCAAGTTTAATATGATATGATATGATATGATGGGTTATTTATAATGCGCATAATACCCAGAGATTTCCAAGCGCGGACCCGGGGATCGAACCTGTGTTGCTCCGTGTCGTTTTGCTTCCAAGGCGAGCACGTTGCCACTGAATTATCCTCGCAAGTCTGAATTATCCTCCCAAGACAATGGAATAATAATCTCAAAGCAAATACCTAGATCATGGAGAAGGGCTTTTATTTTTCCTATATTCAAGAGAGGATATTGTTTGGCTCCTTCAAACTACCGCTTGATCTCTCTCTTGGATGCCGACGGGAACATATTTGCCGGTTTAGTTCTGAGGGACCTGGAAATATGGGCTAAAAAACAGGGCATTATTTCAAAACATCAGATAGGGTTTAGGAGAGGCCTTTCGACATCCCTCAACGGCCTTGTTCGGAATAGTGTGAGCTGTGAATCTTTCTCCAAGGGTGGCCCCCTTTTGTTTGGGGCATTCATAGACCTGTCCCTAGCGTTTGATATCATCAACAGGGACTGCCTATGGGGCAGGTTAAGAGATTGGGGCTTACAGGAAAACTTGCTAGCCATTCTGATAGTGCTACACAGGAATTCGGGACTGCAAGTTAGATTAAACAGGTCCGGGAATCTTTTAAGACCAATTGCTATAAAAAGGGGACTTCGGCAGGGGTGCCTTGTAGCCCCATTTCTGTTTAATCTCTGTCTATCCGATCTGGAATCGGCCTTGGAGAGCCCAAAACTGGGCAGTACCAAAATTAACTGGCTGCCCTATGCCGATGATATTGTGCTCTTAGACCGCATTCAGATTGGTCTTCAGAGATTGCTCTCCGCTCTTCAGATATATGCGGAGTTGAACAGCCTGAAGATCAACCCTGAAAAATCTAAAATTGTGATCTTTAAACATCCACTGAGGGCCATTAAGTCATTCATCTGGCGCATGGATAATCAAACGATCCCAATAGCTAAAGAGGTCACTTACTTAGGATCAGTGGTTAGATCCTTCCAACAAAGGGGCTCATAACGGCCAGCTTGGACACAAAAATATTACAACTGGGCTATCAAATGAAAAAATTACTAAAGAAAAATTGTAAACTCTCCATTATCCCAATTATCAAATACTATATCGGCAAAATATCGGCAAAATAATACCAATGTTACTGTATGGTTTTGATACCAATCCGCAGTCACAAACAATAGATTAGGAGAGACTGGAGGGAAAATTATGGAGACGAGTTTTGAGTCTTCCCAACTGTGTCCCGATCGCTGGCCTGAGATATGAGCTGGGCCTGCAATCATTAAGAGCATGTTTGGAATGGAAGTGGATTTCATTGTATAGGCTGATCTTGGTTCCCCCGTCCCCTTCTCTGTATGAATATGTCTCGGTTGCACTTCGGGGGCTATCAAATGTATATTTGAATGACCTGAAAAGGGCATGTATTAACATCCTAGTGGATTCCGACTGCTCGGAAGAGATTCTTATCCAAAATCCTTTGAAGGAAAAAGAATTAATGAAAAGGATGGACTGGATCAGAACCATTGCGGCAAAGAGAGCATCTAGGATCTTTGCCTCTTTGACCCCTACAGATAAACCGAGATCCACCATGCCCACTTAGCTGAAGAAATCTCCAGACTCTAATATCAGAACAGAGTTTCTGAGATTTTGTTTAAACCTATTATCAACCTTAGAAATCCAGCATATCAGAGCTGGCTTAGAGATACCCAATGCCATCTGTCAGAATTGCGACAGGGCAGAGGTCCAGTCCCTGAGGCACCTGATGATCGACTGTCCCGGGACTATCACCAGTAACTATGACAGATAATAAACAGACTGAAACTGGCTTACTTCTTTATCAGCAATTAGGATTCAGGAAAAGTACACATCACATATACAATGTATTGATTTTTTACATGATATCCCTGTGATTCACTGTAAGTAACCATGAACACATTCCATTTGTAAAGTTTTCCCCACGGTAAATAACTTTTTCACAATAGACTTCAAACACCCTTTTTGCAATGGATGCCAAGAGTCCTGCTAGAAGTGACCTTGATAATTATCAGTTGGCTTACTTGAAACCTACTTCTGGGACAGTGAATAATACAAATAAAATTAATTACCCACGTTTGTTAATGTTACACAGAAGTCCCCAGTCTACAATTGCCTGTAAAATGCACTCACAAACAGCACATCGTACAACTCACTTGTACTGGGATCTTACCTAAATAATGCTTGGTCCTGTGTGCCCTCGGACTGCAAACCAGGACCCTCTCCACCCAGACAGATGAAAATCCCTTTTCCCTGTCTGCTTGGACAGAGCCTGCACAGGAAGTTTCGCCCTTTTCGGCAGAACAGCTCATCATACTCTTCTGAGAGAGACAGGCAGCCTGCTTGCCGTCCACAAGTACAGCACACTCTGACCCAGAGCCAGAGAGAGAGACCCTCCCTCTGTCAGACAGCTTTTTTAAATCCCCTCTCTGTGATCTGGCCACAAATGTATGTTGGCCTACGTAAAGTATAAGAAAATGCCTGCCTTTCACTGTGATGTGATGTGCCAATCAAAACCTCCTCCCTTTGACAAAGCAACCAACCCACTAGAAGGTTCCAGAGAGCACGTGTTCAGCCTGCACCATTGACCGTGATTCAAGCAGCAGCCAACGGATGCAAATGCCTACAATTCTGCACTGGTTCCAGATCTGAAAATGAGCTTGCTTTGAGCATAACAGGCTTCACATTTCTCATTCCTTCCTTGCAAGAAAGCAGATTTCATTCTGCACGTTTATTCTCTCTTAAAATGAGCCGGCTCATACCATTATCCTGCACCAATATTTTGCACCACAGGGCTATGGACTGAGCTGCCTTAAACATTATGTGCAAAAATAAAGAAGGAGAGGCATGCACTCCCGGTCCTGGTCAATTAAACCTGTTGCAAAAAATAAATAAATAACTGGGTCACATCCCAAAAGGGACAAGTATTCACAGGGTTAGATCCCTTCTGCTGCAAAACAGGTACTCAGTGTTGACAGGGTTAGATCCCATCAGCTGCAGTTCTGTGGTCTGTAGTTGTTCTCCTCCAAGCGCTTTCTTATCTCAAATAATCATCAGGGAGGCTGTGTTTTCTATGGCAGGTGTAACTAATTAGACTCTAAGGATTGTGGTAGCTGTAGTGAAAAGTTTTTTCTGTTCAGGTGACCAGCAACCGACACCCCTCCAACAGCACAAGTCCTTCCCAAATTTGGGGGAGGGGAGAGAACCATCTTTATGATTCTCCAAAGTGGGGCACAGTCACCCCGTGGCGCTGCCTCTGGAGCCCGGGACTCCCCTAGCATTATGTGCACAAATAAAGAAGGGTGAGGCGCGCACTCCCGGTCCTGGTCAATTAAACCTGTTGCAAAAATTAAATAAATAACTGGGTCACATCCCAAAATGAACATTAGTCAGGGGATAGATTAGTAGTTTAGGCGTATTAGCAGCGTAAGTAAACTATTAGTCTTATGCTTCATTGCAAGACAGTATATATTTCCATGATGTGGTGCTAACTGAAAATACCAGCTTTTATGTAATGGCAAATTCAAACCCTCCTTTTACCATGTATGTTTCTATGCACTCACAATACTGACTCACACCAGATTCAGTCCAGAGTCTCGCACCCAAGCCTCACACCCTTGTTGGCAAATGGGATCAGTTTTCAGTTTTTGGGTGAAATGCTGACCTGGCTAGAATTCAGTCTCCTTTTTTCCTACAGCCCCCCCTCACCCCTGACAAAAACGCACCAAACTTCGCTAAATCATTCTGAGGGGGCCATAAACCTTTTATGCAAAGTTTGGTGAGGATTCGTCCGGAGGGGGCAAAGTTATAAGCTGCCCAAAAAGTGCTCTTTCTATCAGTTGAGCAACTTAACCATAACTACAGGGTCGCTACCGCAGACTCTGGAATACTAGCTGTACCCAGCGTAACATACGCCATTCTAGCATATCTTAAAGGTCATTAATTAAATATTATTGCACTTTTATTTATTCATTCACTCATATAGTTCATTGTAATCACAATGAACAATCTAATTCTGCTCATATACAACACCTAATGAGCCGAATTAGCAAACTCTTAAGAGAGCAACATATAGTGGCCTGTGACTGAATACAGGTTTCGGAAGGTATAGGCAGATTGGGCCTCATTACGAGTTTGCCGGTCCGGATACAACGGTACCGGTAAGCTTGCCTGTACCATTGAATCTGGACCGGCAAACTCTGAGTTGTGCTCGCAGGTGCCTTTCATTCCGCCAAGTCTGACCTAGCAGAATGAAAGGCACCCGCGAGCACAGCATGCCAGTAGCACTGGCACCGTTATGATTGGTGCCGGTGCTACAGGCATCCCCATTCCCATTGAGCCCTGATTCCGGCACCCACAAAAGGGCAATTACCGTGGCCGGAATACCCCGGTAATTGCCCATTCGCGGGTGCCAGATTTTTTCGGAGGTTTGGCGGCAGTCTGCCGGTTTTACCGGCAAGGCTATCGCCAAACTTATAATGAGGCCCATTGTGTCTGTTCACATTCTACATTCTGCCATTCCCAATTCTCCCAATCCACATTCTTACATTCTCCCATTCCACATTGTAAACAGGTTGGTGGGGGCATGCTGTAGGCATCGCGTGCAGAGTTCTGAGGCCCTGGCATTGCGGCAATGGAAGCCGCAAACTACATTTCCCACGCTCCTCTGGGACGAGATGTGCACGCTCAGCAGCTGTGCACACTTTCAGGAGAATATTTAAGATGCCACCTGCCCGTGCCAGGGGCGGATTATTGTGAATCACGGCACGGGCGGACACAGTGTTTCCAGGCTTCAGCGAGCACCGGCACCAGGGTAAAGACTACGAACCAGGACCATGCAGCGGTGACAGAGTGAGAGGGAGATAAGGACCCGGGTCCAGCCGGTGGTGACGTTGCAAGGATCCAGTTCTTACGGCATACTCCAACTCTTCCGGGCAGCCTCATGGGGCTCCCGAACCAAAGATAAGTACTCGTGGCACACAAAAACATTGCTTTTTGATTTCATTCTTTCATTGCTTATGAATTGCGAAGAACGTGCATTGTGCTTGAGTTAATTGGACTTTCACTGCTTGAGTTCTGTGACTTAAGTTCTGTATAAACTCAGGGAACAGTGTTATGCTTAGAAAACCACATAAAAGATCTGCAGAAAGAAAAGTGTGAAGTTAACACGTTGCTGTTAACACGTACCAAGTTAGAGAGTGTGGGCAGAGCTAGTATTTGTGTTGGCTGGCAATATGTTTTATGTTTGCTATGTCACTTCATGCAAGCTTTGCCTATCAGGCCATGAGTCATGTGTAAACCATGTGGGAGAACCCCATTTGTTTGTCCCATCACACTACGCTTACCGTGTCAGTTATGTTATTCCCGCTTACCCACATGTTCTCACTGTATGATGTGCAAGTCTATGGGAATAGGTCACGCATGCTACATAACAGGACAGGAGTATTAGGTCAGGCTGTAGGCAGGTTAGACAACTATAGTTTTTGACATGCTATGGATATGTATGTTATTAAGATATGTGTTTCCATAAACTCCCCCTACCTATCCCATCTAGTGTTTCCCTAAACCTCTTTCTGGTTTTCCTAACTCCCCCATTGTCATCCACAACCTCTTCCCAATCCCTCTTCCCCGCATTGGCTGCCACATGGTCCCCTGTGCTTCTAACATCAGGAACCTGTGCCAACTACGTTTACGCCATGGTGGTAGGCGGACTTACCGCCCCATTCCGAGGTCGGCGGGGCGGTAAGTCCCCAATCCCCATTTACCCTTCCCCATTCCCATTTTTGCCCCATAGGGCATAATGGGAGTGGGGAAGGCGTTAATTACGCCACCGTAAATTACGGTGGTGTAATTAACAACATGGTCCCTTAGCGCCATGGATTTTAACACCTGCTAAAAGCAGGTGTTAAATCCGCGATGGCGCTAAGGGACCTCGTACTCAGGCGGTAAGGGTCGGCGCTGTTTACGGCGCCGTAAACCCCTTACCGCCTGAGTTGTAATGAGGGCCTATGACTTCAGGAGCCACGCTGCCAGGTTCATCGAGTGAGGTCGAGGGTGCACTGTTAATCCTCCGTGTTGAGTGAGTAAGTTGGTCTGGCACAGGAGTTTGATGGGATCGCACATCGCCAGTTTGCGCAGATGTGGATACCATGGCTGTTTTACCCACATAGGAGGAACTAGGATGAGCATCACTTGTTGCTTGTGAATCTTGTTCACCACCTTGTTCATAAGAGGAGTCGGGGGAAAAGCGTAAGCAAATTTCCCTGACCAGTTCATCCATAGGGCGTTCCCCTTGGAGCCTGGTTGGTGGAACCTGGACACGAAGTTTGGGCATTGTTTGTTTTCACTTGTAGCAAACAAGTCTAGCGTGGGGAAACCCCACTGAGAGAAGAGGTGGTCTACTTTCCCTGTGTCTAGTTGCCACTTGTGTTCCTCTGATAGGGTATCTCTGCTCAGTGAGTCGGCTAGAGAGTTGAGCTCCCCTGGAACGTGTTTTGAGGATTGGAATATCTTCTGTTTGAGTGCCCATTTCCAAATATGTTGAGCTAGTTTGGACAGATTTGGAGAACGTGTGACCCCCCTGTTTGTTGATGTAAAACATTGCCGTAGTGCTGTTGGTGAGGAATTGCACCGACTGGCTCGCTAGGTGTGTCTCGAATGCCTGAAGGGCCTTGAATACCGCCAGTAGTTCCAGCAGATATATGTGGTTCTGCGCTGTGGCATGAGTCCACAGACCTTGTGCTGTGTGATGAAGGTGATTAGCCCCCACCCGGCGAGTGACGCGTCTGTGGTAACTATCGCCTGTACTTCTGGATCGTGGAAGGGTTTCCCCTTCAACAGATTTTGCCTTGTCCACCAGCGAAGGCTTTGTACCAGTGTTGGCGAAAAGACCACTAGATCGTTCCACTGACCGCTTGCCTGGGACCACTGTTTAGTCAACCGTTCCTGCATGGGGCGCCTGCGCAGGCATGCGAGCAGTACCAGATAAATGCAAGATGCCATCATGACTAGCAAACATATAGCTTTGCATACGCTTATCTGGCGGGCGGCCTAATAATTAGGTATTTGCTGTAACATATTTTGGATTCTTTCATCTGACGGGAAGACTAAGCCTTCCTTTGAGTCTATTAAAGCTCCTAGGAACTGTTTGGTTGTGCTTGGCGCTCGGCTCGATTTTTTCTCTTTTATTGAGAAGCCTAATTGAAAGAGAAGGTTGATAGTTCTTTGTATGTTTTGGCCGCAAATTTGGGGAGTCTCCCCTGTAATCAGCCAGTCGTCCAGGTAAGGGTACACTGGGATTGTCTCCCTGCGCAGGTGCGCTGCCACCACCGCCAGTACCTTTGTGAATACCCTAGGTGCGGATGCTATTCCGAAGGGTAGCACCTTGAGTTGGTAGTGCTGGTTTGCTATCTTGAACGGCAAGAATCTTCTGTGCGCTGGGAACATTGAAATATGAAAATAAGCATCTTTCATATCTAATGTTGCCATGTAGTCCCCCGTTTTAGCAGAGGGATTACTTCTTGTACCATAGTCATGCATAACTTTTGTGGCTTGACATAGGTGTTTGCAGGGCGTAGGTCTAATACTGGGCGCATTGTTAGATCTTTTTTTGGCACAAGGAAGTAGGTTGAATAAATAACCTTGTTTCCCTGGTTCGCTGGGACGACTTCTATGGTGTCCTTTTGGAGCAGCGTTGCGATTTCCTCAAGAAGGATGCGTTGTTCTTCCTTCGAGTGTGTCTTTTGATACAGGGGATGGTTCCGGGGCGCTGGATTAACTCCACACAATAACCGCCCGCCACTGTGGAAAGCACCCATTTGTCTGAGGTGATTCCCTCCTGAAGCGGATAGTCACTGTTTGGAGGTGTGGCTCCACCTCTAGAAGTGGAGGACCTCCCCCGGCCACGAGATCGGCGCTGTCCCCTTTGGTAACCTTGTGAGGCCTGACATTGATTGTTACCCCAGGACGATCCCTGATTCTGACTGTAGCCTACACCCCTCTATGAATTTTGTCTGCAAAAGCGACACAAATTATATTATTACCTCTCTGGCCTGTGGGTTTATTTGTAAGCTGGCCCAAAGACTTTAAGGTGTCGTAGTCATCATTAGCAGATTTTAGAGCGTCTTCAACGTCCTGTCCGAAGAAGACGTTGGGCTCAATAAGCCTATTAAGAAGCGTAGCTTGAGTCTCTTGCTTGAAGCCGGACTGGTGTAGTCACGCATGGCGCTTAATAATTGTTCCTTCTGCAATAATTCTGCCTGCATTGTCAGCAGCATCTAGATGACTCTTCAGAATTCAGCTAGAAACTGCTCTGCCTTCTGCTGCTACCAGTGCCAATTGTGTTTTAAGGGGTTCAGGAGCTGATGACAATAATGCGGACACCTCATCCCACTTATGGCAGTTATAACTCACAAGAAGTGCGGTATTGTTAGCGATTCGCACCTGAAAGGCAGCCGAAGAGGCTACTTTCTGCCCCATAGTGTATAGTTTCTTACTTTCTTTGTCCGGTGGTGCCTCCGAAGAGGCTAAGGGTGTTCCTGCTCTCTTTCTTGTTTTTGTTACTACACAAGAGTCTGGTTTGAGCTGTCCCCTGATATAGAGAGGATCTGTGGGAGCAGGGCGGAAGAGCTTCTCGATACGTGGATTACTGCCTGCGTCTGGGGTTAGGTGTCTCCAGAGAAGGCTGGATCCTCTGCTGGATAGATTGCAGGATGGGAATGAACTACGTGACGGTTTTCTTATCCCCTAAAATGTCCTCAACAAAGTCCTTGTCTTGTTGAGTTTCCTGTTTTTTTATCTGAAAGTGCTCATCTGCCTTGATGAGCATGTCGTTTTGAAGTGGCTGGTTGTCTATTGGTGAATCTGCCACTGGGGGGTCTAGGGTGATGGTAGAGGCTATGTTATACATATCTTTCTCCTCATTGTCATCGCCATAGTCCTGTTCTCCGCCCTCCTGAGCTGTATAGGTGTCTTCAGTGTCAGTATCTGGGTCATACAGATCAATAAAGGGTGGGTCCTGCTGGGATGGAATAGCCAGGGTATCAGGACAAAACCTTTTAGGAGGAGGCTGAGAAGTAGGGGCATCTGCAGGGGTATGAGAACTAGAGGCAGCTGCAGTGGGAGGGGTGGTTTAAAAGCTTTGGAAAGAATCTGGGTTCCTCTCAAAAACATTTGCAATAAAGTTCAAACTTCTCATGACTCTATCATGTCCTCACATGTCCATTGGGCCAATCTTAGAATTGACATAGGCTCTAGTGGAAAAGCCTGACCTTGAGGTGTGACTGGGATCTGAGGTGAGGGCTATCTCTGGGGATGTGAATCCTTTTCATTGTGTGGATGGGAATCCATCTCCCTGGATGTTGAAGGGGACCTTTCCTTATGTGGGGTCTTAGAAGAGTGCTTCGTGGACTCCTTCCCCTTCAGTAGGCTCTTAGGGGCGCGTTTTTCAACCAGGTGGGCTATTTCCAACTGTTTCAAGCTTTTTGCCGTTTTCGATGAGGCATGTCGAATTTCGGATGTGGAGTGACCCGTCCTCTCATCTGCCGATGTGCGACATTCGGGAACGGATTTAGGCACGATAGCTGTGCTATCTTTCAACAGTCAGGGCCTGTCATGCGGCGATCGGGACCTTGAGTACCCAGAGGACAGGGATTCTGTGGACCTCTCCCTAGATGTCGTGTGTGGGCTCTTGGTCAACAAACGCATCATGTCACGGCCCTTGGCTGTGTGTTTAGTGGTCGGGGCATTGTGAGCGCTGACGCCACCGGGGGTCATCACCATAACAGAGGCACCAGCCTGTCTGTTGGGGCCAGCGGCTTGCGCTTGGGAAACCAACGTCTCCCTGTCACCGTCGCCTTCGCCGTCCGAAAATGCGGCATTGCTGCCATCGCTGAAGGTTCCCTCCACTTGCATGGCGGCCTCGGCCTGCATGGAGTGGTGGGCCCAGCGCTTAGTTTTATGGTCCTTTAATGTCTTAGGTTTAAAGAGCCTGCAGGCTCGACAGTTCCCTTTGACGTGATCTGGTGGGAGGCAAAGATGGCACACCAGGTGCTTGTCGACCCAGGCGAATTTTTTGTTGCAACTTGGGCAGAACTTGAAGGGGGTTCTATCCATAATTAAATTAATGGCAGCTAGGCGGAGATAATGTATGAAAAGGGGTAAATACATTCTCAAATGTCCTCTCCCCGCTCTCCCTACTGTGTGGGCCGAAGTCCAAAGCGGCCCTCCAAGGCCGAAAGGATGCGTCGATGGGAGTCTTATTCGACAGTCGTTTTCTTCACTGCTGTCAGAGATGTTATCAATAGTTGGTGAACAAAAGATATAAAGGATAGGAAGAGTAAACTATCTCTAATTTGATTAATCAATGGCGTTATGCCGAAATCAGAACATTCGATTTAGCGTCCATCTACGATGGCAGAAAAAAAACAATCTGAGGGACCTCAACGCATGAAGGACCATGGGTACAGTAGACGTCACACTAGGGATAGTATTACTGGCATGCCCTGTCGACGTCCCTTTTCGAATTTCGAAAACAACAACTGTAATACTCTGCAGCTTCCACTAGATGTCGGCCGATGCACAGCATGTGATCTAAGCAGATTTCACAAGCCTCAGAAATATATATATATATATATATATATATATATATATATATATATATATATATATATATATATATATATATATATCAGATGAGGCTTATCCTCTAGCCAAGCACTTTGTTGAAAAACATGATGGAGATCCGGAGAATATGACATTTTTAGGTCTACCTCATATACCTGAGAATATTCTAAAAGGAAACCTTGAGTTAAAACTACGTAAACTTGAAACTAAATTGATCATTCTTTTTGATACATTGCAGCCCCATGGTCATAATGTGGATAATGAACTACATGTTTTTTTTTAATGATTGGTCTCTTTCATCTACTTCCAACTTTGGATTTTGATTATGTGATGAATGAAAGTTGGATAGGTTGTCCATAATGAAGAGATTATTTTCACGTATTTGTTAGTTATTGTGTATGAGACCCTGTTCATAGTTTTACTATTGCATTTTATGTATCCATCATGCACTTGTCGATTTATCGACTGTTCTTAATTGTATCTGTTGCCTTTTTTTACTTGATATGTTGGCTTTATAGATGCACTAGCACTTTATCAACTGTGTGGCAGCCGAGTCGGATTAGTTTGTCTTGCCTACATTAATGCACTTCAAACTGTTTTAAATATCAGCTGCTATTATTGCTTTTTGCACACTTGTGCTGCAGAAAATATATGTATTTATTGTGCAGTTGCTACACCCATGACAATTCAGATTTGATGGGTATATACGCAACTTTCCTGCACTTTAGATCACCTATAGAACAGCTCCTTCATATTGCATATTTGCTTACCTGTGCAATTAATTTGCAGTGGTTTTTCTGGGTAATCAGGGTTTCCACAATTCTTTTGTTCATGGTATGATGTATTTTGTATGTAATAATCTGAGATTAAATTGATTTGCTCACTTAGACAAATATGAACGGTCAAATTAGGGCTCTGTTGCTGCTGTTTGCCAGTGGGCTTTTGCGATTTATTTATTCATTAATTATGATTATAGCTCAAAGAGCTTTAACATAATACATTTACAAACATAGGCTCCCAGCCTCCTAACATATAGTGGACCATGTTCCTTACACTCCGTTAAGAAATGCTGGGCAGTCTCCAAATGATTCCCAAGCCCACAGGAGAGGCAGTACCTCGCCTCCTTTAGAATATCCTGCTCCGGGCTGAGAACCGACAACACAGGCAATTTGCTGATTCTAAGGAGGAGCCAGAATCTTCGCAATTCAGGGGAAGGGCACGGTAACAGATATCCCTTGGGTGCCTTATAACTATGGACAAGTTGTTCCATTAAAGTATGGTAGCTGGGTAAAGTTGCTAAGTGAGCATAGTTTTTGCACCAATTCCATTGCTCAATTTGTCGGGCTGCCATCCTAGTCAAGTCATGCAAGCTTCCCTCCATCACAGGCTTCCAGCCTGCATTGGTAAGGTCACCGGATACCAAGACCGATAATGTTTCAAACTTTGTTGAGAGTGGTTGTTTGCCTAATAAGTTCAACCGGGGATATGTTGGTGTCTTGCAGGACTTTAGATAAAGAAGGTATTGCTTTTTGATTACCATAGAAGAGAGAGAAGTAAGACCCAGTACGAGGTGCACGATTTCCATTAGAACACTAGGCCCCAGCCCCAACATTTTCCTCCAGGACTTTCAGCCATGAGAGGTCCTTCATGCCTAGTGCCTCTAAGCCAAAAAGCAATGAGGTGCAAAAGCATTGTTGGTAGAGAGTCAGGATGTCTTTGAGGCTAAAGCCTGACGCTGCTCGCACAAATCGGGAAATCATGTTTAATTTAGAGATTGCCTTGCGCTTTCTTACTTCTTTCAATCCTGCGTAATCAGTTTTAGTGGCAAATTCCACTCCCAGGTTCTTGTAGCTGTGAACTCGCTCAATGACTTTACCATTAATAACCAGTGTGGGAATCATCACAGGTTTATATGAAAAATGCATTAGCTTAGTTTTATCAAAGTTCAACCGCAGGTCGTGTTCCAGGGCATAATTTCGTAATACACCCATAGCTCTTTTCAACCCTGCAATGGTATGATCAAAGACAATAAGGTTGTCAGTATAAGATAAACATGAGACCCTGACCCCCATTATCTTAGGCAGGCAGGTGTGTGCAGCTTTAAGTGCCTTAGGGAGCTCTTAAAGATATATATTAAAAAGCACTGGGGAGAGGGATCAGCCCTGTTTGACTCCACAGTTGAAACTTATCGGTGCCGATATAAGGCCCTTATAATCTAGTCTGACTTGGACCAAGGTATTCTCATGAAGGCCCATGATGGCCAGTAAAAGGTCCCCTGGGCAGTTCAGCCGCTTCATTTTTGCCAGAATTTACCCCTGTTGACCGTATCAAAGGTGGCAGCCAATCATTACCACATATAGACCAG
The DNA here is from genome assembly GCF_040938575.1 of Ambystoma mexicanum. Classification (NCBI taxonomy): domain Eukaryota; kingdom Metazoa; phylum Chordata; class Amphibia; order Caudata; family Ambystomatidae; genus Ambystoma; species Ambystoma mexicanum. The sequence continues at coordinate 1,307,188,252 of NC_090932.1, forward strand.
GTTGGTCTTTAGATTTAGCCGCCTTGGTCAGAAAGTCCAACAGCCATAGACATTGGGCACTGCCCAAGCCTGAACGAAAGCCCATTTGGAAATGACTGAGAAGGCAGTTGGATGCCACCCAGGTTACTAGCTTTTCCAGCAGCAAAGAGGCAAAGATTTTGACGGTTGCGTCTACCATTGCTAATAGCCTGAAATTCACAGGGCATGTTCTGAGTCCCTTCTTATGGATAGTGACCAAGATCGACCTACGCCATGATGCGGGATCTGTCCTTCCTGACTCACTTTGTTGAATAGGCAGTATATTATTTCCCCCCGAAGGTTGCTTTCTTCTTCATTACGACGTTCGGAAGCACGTTGGGACCAGGGGCTCTTGAGTCCTTCAAGGAGAAGATTTTGGACCCAATTTCCTTGCGAGGGAAATTGATAGTAAATTTCTCTCCTGTAAGGATTGGATTCATGCTTGGGGCTACGGGATCATAGTGGTTTTTTCTAATTTGATTCGCCCACTCGTTTTAACCAATAGCACAAATCTCCTGAGGGGCTATGTTGAAATTGAAGCCTCTCAGCAGTTCTACCTGAGGCTAACCAGTCCTTCACCCATCTTGGGTATCTGTTTTTGGCTTTCTTCATTGCGGACAAGGCTTATACAGGGGTACTATTCTGTTTCCTGATCTTGTTAAGTTCGCGTTTAAGTGATTTTTTGGATTCCCGGATCGTCCTATCAAAGCGATATTTCTTATTATTACTGAGCATATGTATCGCTAGTGAAAGAGTAGTATACTTAGGGCCTCATTACGGGTCCGGCGGTAAGCATGCCGCCGGACCCGTAATGATTTACTTCCCGGTGTTACCTGGCTATTCCAAGCCCGGCGGCCGGGAAGTCAGGCGCTTGTAGTTTCGTTAATCCCCATTCCCATAGAGTCCAACTGGACTCTATGGGAGTGGGGATACAGAAGCACCGGCACTGTTGTTAATGGTGCCGGTGCTTCCGTGACGGGCCTGCCTACCGTGGCCGCTGTACCCAGCAGGGTCAGGTCTGTCAGGCACAGCGGCTCCGGCAGGCAAACCCGTAGTTTGCTGGTCCGGAAATAACGGTGCCGGTAAGTTTACCAGCAACGTTGTTTCCGGTCTGGCAAATTTAGAATGAGCAAATTAACAAGGGGGGGTCCTGGGAGTCCCTCTGCCAGACGTTAGTCCTGGTTACAAGAGACTTACCCAGAGTCTTTAGCTCACTATCTTTCACAGAGAAGAAATATCACAAACATATCAGTCTTTGTCCTGCCCTGGGGCAGTCCAGCACCGAAATGCTAGGCAATTCTCCTCTGAACAAGAGTACCAACAGAAACCCCAGACACGTGTTTCGGTCTGGTTTGACCTCATCAGTAGGGTGGATCTGTGCCTCTCTAAAAATAGTGAGCAAGGGGTCCACGTCTGGATTCCCCTAGTAACTTAGGGTGAGACCCAAAGTTACTTAAATATGCAAATGAACAAGGGGGGTCCTGGGAGTCCCTCTGCCAGACATTAGTCCTGGTTACAAGAGACTCTGGGTAAGTCTCTCGTAACCAGCACTAATGTCTGGCAGAGGGAATCCCAGGACCCCCCTTGTTAATTTGCAAATTTAGAATGAGGCCCTTAATCTTTACTTCTACACCATTGGCCATTAAATCTGCTACAGAGGGGAGCCAAATTTCACTTTGGGAGAGGAAGTATTTTTCCACCCTCTCAATAATCCTGTCTGTCCAGCGAATTCTACAGCCGGTGGAGTTTCTCTCCAGTTCTCCAACTAGCCCTTGAAACTGATGGGTATGATTCCCCACTATATATAGGGAGAGAATGGCGTGGTCGCTGAAATTCGTGTGAGTAATATCCAGCTTTCTAATATGGGAGATCGCTGACTGATTACAGAACACGTAGTACAGGGTAGATTACTTTGTCCCAACCCTCCAAGTGCTATTTACTGGGATATCGCCCTTGACTCTCCCATTCAGAAGAAAGCAATCCCAGTCATACATGGAGTCAACTCAGGAGTTGCCTTTTCGGTTACCCTTAACCACCGGGTTGCTGACAGACTTGTTTTTAACAGTATCAGTTTCATTAATTTCATGGCACCCCTACATACATTTGTGCGGATTCATCAGAATTTTGGATGTCACCAAAAACATCAAGAACCAAATCTACTATGTCATCAGTGACCGCAAGTCCAGGAGGATCCTAAACATGAATGACATTAATGGCCCCCTCCTCATCATTTCCTCTCACACAGACCGCCAATACATAAGGACTATGAGTTTTTGTCTGTATTCTTGTGGCCTTCAGGTGGTTTTGCACTCCCACAATAAGGTCTCCATAAGGGTGGCCTCGCAGGCCTTTCTTTGCCAATACTTGGAAAATTTGAAAGCCATCGATCAATCAGAAATTCAGACAGTAGCCATACTTCCCAGAGAAGAAACATGTCATTCTTTATCAAGAGATCAATAGACCCTTTAGGCTCGAGGAGATGAACAAACCTCTAGTGTTCCAGGTACTACTGGCCAAATCTCAATTTCCGGCTGTTGCACCATTTCCGCTATTTAGTACAAGCCAATTCAGTATACCCAAAATGTTGGATTGAAGTGTAGAACTGGTTTTAGACATATTTCTGGTATTGCTTATAGTGGCAATTTTATCTTTGAGGATTCGGACATTGGGCTGCAGAACCGGCTTGATGACAATGGCCTCCTCAGCCACATCTAAGTCGTAGCCTAGTTCTGCATATCGGGCACTGTAAGATCTAATTAGCTGGACCGTTTCGTCTCTGCAGCAGGAGATTTTGCTAAATTGAAACTTGGGGTCCTTAATTGGCTCAACAAAGTCAAAGTCCTTGGTATCCAAGATCCTAAGCAGAAGTATTTTGCGCGTTAAGGAGAGAAAGTAGGCTCTGTTGATATGTGGGTGAAGTTTAGGTTTACCAGGAAATTCTTTCTGATGGTAATGGAACGTGGTAGGTTGATTAATGCTGATTCCAAGGTGTTCTCAGAAACCAAGTATTCATCATTTACAAGACTAGCTGGAGGAGCCGGTGCATAAGTAACTGGATTCGAAGTGTGGGGATGGATTGCATTATTCTGTGGGACAAGGGAAGCACTCAATGGTCCCACAGCATTCCGGATTTGGTTAGCCCTGTCATTCTTACGACTTTATAGATTGTCATTCAGCACCCAGCCTGTGTGGATCCGGAGACTTTCTTGTTTTTCCTAGTGCTCTTATTTGCTCTTTTAGTGAGGGGGCAGTGTTAGGGGCTTCCTGTAGGATATTGTCTCGATGCATTTGTGTGGGGTCCAAATTAATTATCGCCACCTTACAATTTAATTGCTTCCTTTTTCTACGTTGTTTACGGGTCAGATAAATAGTAGACGATTCGCTTGGGAGTTCAGCCGTCTCCTCTCCCTCAATCGTGATGCGGTCAGCATTGCCTACTCTAATTGTTTCTCACATTGAATCATTAAAGTGGGCCTGATTTTCAGAGGTGAAAGGTGTTGCAGCAGTAATCAGTTCATCCAATGCGCTATCATCCTCTGCCTCTGGGGCACTGTGGCTGGTCAGTACCATAACCTCCCCCAAAATCTTCCCACACAAATTCAGTAGCACTTTCATGGTGTACTGCAGTACTGATATTTGAGCATTGGCCGAGCACTTGTTGTCCAAATTACCACCGGAGGACACATTAGTGCTCCCCTCATCAGTTGGACACATGTTGGGTGAAGCAGAAAGTCTTTGTCCCCTATCCTCCAATACTTCAAACTCAGGAGTCTCCAGAGTAGCCAAATTGGCCTCAACCCCCTTTGTTTGGCCAATTTGCTCTCCAAGATCCAGAATCTTTTGGTGTTGTTGGTCATTGGGAGCAAGGGAATCCCTAAGAGAGTAGCACAATGCCAACAATGAATGGTTATCGCCATCGCAGAGAATGAGGTATCAAAATGGGAAGAGTTATTTGTGCTGCTAGGTGGGTTATCATTGGGTAATGACTGGGAGGGTACAGTCGATGTTGGTAAAGGTAAATCAAATTTTGGATATGACGAGAAATATGAGTCAATGGTACCAGTTATACCTTCTCTATTCCATTTTCCCTTAGGCGAGCTGGTAGTACGTGCTCTGGAGGTATTTGCAATGGTGCATTTTGCGCGAATCCATGCACCAGAGCCTAACAACACTTTGGGATTAGAAGCATTTTTCTTCTGTTTGTGGTTATTTGATTTCAGTCCCATTTTCCCAGGCATTTTCAAAACGAGTGTCAGGGTAGGGTTTCAGGTTCCACAGTTTGGAAGGTGTTAGCCGCTCACAATAAAACCAATATTAGAGCAATTCAGTGAGTCTCGCTCCATTAGGAGTACAGTTCCACACCCAAAGGACCACCACAAGGCAGTTAATGATAGATGAGTGTCGAACTTAGAGAGGGCAATGGCGTAAGCACGCTGTGCACTCCAGACTCTTAAATTGCTGTTGCAGTAATAGTGCACATTTGTGCTATGCAGTTACTGCAGAATGAAGATAGAAATTTCAGGCTGCACCGGACTATGGCTCTCAGTACAAACCTAGAGAGCCACACTTCCGAAACGCACTCCCGCGTAGAAAATAATAAAAAGTTTAAAAATGTACTTGCAGAGTATTTTATAGTTCTGTCCCAGCTCCCGCTTCAGCTCCTTCAGTATATCCAGGAGATTATAGATCAGCACTTGCTCCGAGTTCATGATTTCAGCCAAAGTTACTTGCCTCTCCAACGCCCCTGCGCAGACTGCAGTGACTGCAAATTAACTCGCAACAACTCTGCTTGGAGACAAGTTTTTGAAGCGGGCTCCACCTTCTCAGTCATCAGGGCAGGCAGGCAAGGAAACAGAAAAAATACTGGCGACTGCGGTGACTGCGAATTAACTCGCAACAACTCCACTACGCTCCGCCTGGAGCCACGTTTTTAAAGCAGGCTCCTCCTTCGCAGTCAGCAGGGCAGGCAGGCATGGAAACAGAAATATTACTGGCAACTGCGGTGACTGCGAATTAACTCGCAACAACTCTTTGGACCTTTACTATGGTTCACCTCGTATTTCATGAGACGGAACCTAGATTTTAGATCTATTGCAATGTATTGCACATTAAAGCGTTATTTATTTTGTATTGTTAGTGTAAGTCTGTGCATGCAGTTGACTGGATATCACTTTCCAATGAACAGCTGATTTGTATTGTGATTCTATGAACTGCGTATATTGAACACTAGGTTAAAATGGCACTCGTGTCTGTTGTAGGTACCAGTCTTTTCTTAATGTTGGATACAATTTAACATGCACTTTGACATCACAATGTTAAAAATTGAATGCTTGCTAATCACAATGTAATAGCAGCCCGACGAAGCCCCGGCAGGGGTGGAGCGCGTGGCGGTTTTGCTCAAGAAGTTTTGTTTGCGTTTGCCATGGTTTTGTGATTCAACTATGAAGAGTGTCTATAAAACCCAGCAATTTTTGTAAAGATCAGTAGAGTGCTGTGATTTATTTGCCTTTTTGACTCGTGAGTATATGTCTTGCGCTGTCCAGAAGGAATTGGTGACTATATATATATATATATATATATACACACTACAAAAAAAACTTTGTTAAAAGGACGTTATGGTTAAGTTGCACTAATAAAAACCTATGCAATTCAGTAAAAAAATGTTGTTAAAAGGATGTTATGGTTACAAGTAAAAGCGAAAAACCCCTGAAATTCGCCAGTTACGGTAAGCTAAGCAACCATAACTCGCACCATCGACGTGCATTGCTAACACTAACACCCAGGACATGAAAGCTGACATCACTAATATCATTGATGACATCACTGATGACATCACATGGCTGCCTATCTTATTTTGGTGCATTGAAAAATGTAGGCCAGGTGGTTTTATTCACTACAATCACAATATAAAAATTGAAAAGTTGCTGTATATCAAAACGTTAACCTTGTCGTATGTTCTTAACGCACATTCCTTGGTAAACCAGTTTTCGCTTTCCATTATAGCTGGCAGTACATATTGCTTGTAAAAATGTGCGTAGAGAAGGCAAAGCAGTAGGCTTCTTACGTCTGGACAAAATACTAACAAAGTTTTTGAAGTGAAGCACAATTACGTCAGAAATTGTGAAAGAAGAACATTGCCACTGACCTTTAGACACATATTTTTGTAAGTGTCATAGGTCAAAAAGTTTGAAGATGTGTCCAGTGGGAGGGTGTAAGCATGTATTATTTTACAAACATTTTTGTACAGCAAACATTTGTAGTGCACCTTACCTTATTTTTCCTCTTTTAGAAAGATAGCAAATGTGACAACATTGCGTGTGAAGCCTGAACTAATCTTGGTCATTGGGGCATCTGGGTGACAGAAATTGGCGTGACGGCATGAAAGAATATTGGATGGGTCTGACCGTTGCGTACCCAAACCAAGTGGTATGCAATACCGTTCGCGGTAATGTACCGTGCCAGCGTATGGAAATGTGTAATAAATATGCTGGGATCTACAAGGTAGCATGACACATTTTGAAGTAGAAGAGCAAATTTTAAAAAAAAACACTAACAGGTAAGAATTAGTATCGTAGTTTTATTTCACAATGCACTGTGCAAAATGGTCGCCTTATTCCCATTTGCTTAGAAATTGAAAGTTTGTGTCTGTGCTGGACAATGAAATTGGTAATGGTGATGGAGTCGTTGTTGGTTTGGAACACAGAAAGAATGCGTTGTCAGCACTGTAGTTGTTTTCCTCTCACAATCATTGGCATTACGAAATGAATCGCTGTGATGTACTGCATCAGAAAGGATGTAGGTTATTGAAAATGTTAATGTTACTGGACAAGTTGTTGTTTACCCAGATGGAAACTGTGCGTTGTCGGCACAGTAGTCATTTCCTCACACATTCATTTGCAGGACGACGTCAATCATTGTGATCTACGACACCAGAAAGGATGGAATATAACTTCTTATTGCGACAGCTGCGTGCGGGCATAGCGGTCCAATGCGGTCATCCCATTCAATAATGATGGACAGACAACCGGTAACGAAAAGTTGCATTTGACGGTTAAAAAAACCATCACTGGGATGTTTGAAGCCGTGACAATCGCAATAGGGAAGGAAAGAGCTGAGGGAGAAAGGAAAAAAAAAATTCTATCAATACAAAACCTTTGCAAAAAGGAAAGGTGCAACACATAACATTTGTAATAAATAGTAATTTTAGATGGGGAATTGTACAACGAGCATACAAATGGCGACAATGTGCAATCTGCATAATGGGTAAAAAAATGCAATGGCACAGAAATGTCATATTTCAATGGAAGGAAATGTAGTGACATCCTACAGACGGTGGCAATATGCAATCTGCATAAGGGTGGTATGCCAATAGTAATATAAAAATTGTTGTATGGTAGTAGCCAAGCGACAAAGGGAAAATACAAAAGGTAGCAGTAGGTATCCTCTGCAGAAATCAAAGTTGTAATACATGACATTTGAAGTACATAAAAATGATAAGATTGGAAAGGGCGAGCCATTTTTCAAACGGCGAGAATGTGCAATCTGCATAATGGGAGCAAAAATTGGAGCGGCACAGAAACCTTGTATTTCATTAGTAAGAGCACAAGTTTTTTTGTGGGAAATTAATAAGGTAATGGCAGTTTGCGGTACAGGCGTCAAAAAGAAACTTACATTATGTGTACAGGCTCCATTGCGTCCGCTACAGGCAGAGAGTAGGTTGTTTGCTGGAAACCTTCTCCGGAACTGATATTTCATGTGTCGTACAAAGGATTTTGAAGGATAACATTATCAAAGGGTATGTGGTTCAAACTGTGACTCCCTGCATTCTTTCTGTTGCTTCCCTGTAACTCAAGGTAAAAAAACAACAGACCCTTATGGGTTTTGAGACATCAGCGGCCATACGGAGCGTGTATTGCAAAAATGAAACCTTGTGACCTTCATTCAGAATGGAAATACATGCTCTTTTTACAACAACATATCATCAGGCATTCATGAGAAACGTTACTCCCATACACGAGCACAAGCACTGTGTGTACGAAACAGTGCAGGTGGCTGCCTCAGAATGGAAACGGTATGATAGCAGTCTGACTGCAGGACTGTTGTTTATGTCCTGTTACATAGACGCTGTAAAATCTTGTTGCACTTTGACTACCAAGTTCCACTTTACGGTATGACTGTGGCAACAAGAATAAACCACTGTTTGACTTGCTACTGCCACATGTGAATAACACTCACCTTTCGATACAGTGTCCCATAAGTGTTTGTTTGCGGCGATGTCTGCGTACAACAGAAAACGAAAAGAACATGGCGGGTGTACCGAAAGAATGAGAACCAATCGGTGAAAGCGCAACTTGTTTGCGTACAGCACGCCACGGATTAGCCAATTGAAACCTTCTACACGGAGCGAACAGGGAAGTGTGACCGCGAAGTGGACATAGATATCACTAATGTTCAGACAGCTACTTTCTGGTCATTTTAAAGAAAAGTATTGCACGGAAGGGCACCAACTTTACAAAAGCACCCTTTCGGGCCCAAGGCCCTGCCCCTGCCGCAAATTTCATGAAAATCCGTGCAGCGGTCTGGCCTGTAGCCATGCGCAAAGTTTTTCCCCCATTCAGTCTATGGGAAAAAAAGAGATTTTTAGACCTCCCATATAACTTTTTCACCCCAGCACCAATCACCAAACTTTGCAAAAAAAATTCAGAGTGGGCCATATACTTTTTTTGCAAAGTTTGGTGAGGATTCGTCCAGGGGGAGCGAAGTTATAAGCCTCCCAAAAAGTGCTCTTCCTATGGAAACAGCAACTTAACCATAACTACCGTGGCCATGTAATCTATATATATATAGTACACAGCCCTTACTTATATTGCGGTAGCGGCCATGTATGGACGAATCCTCACCAAACTTAGCAACAAAAGTAGGTGGCTCATTCAGAATATTTGTGCCAAGTTTGGTGAGGTTTCGTCAAGGGGGGGAAAAGTTGTAGGGGGGGTCCCAAAATGTTATTTTTTTCCATAGACATAATGGGAAAAAAAACTTTGCTCATGCCTACAGCCCAAACCGCTGGACGGATTTTCACCAAATTTGCAGCAGGAGCAGCAGCTTCATCTCGAAAGCATGCTTTTGTAAATTTGGTGTAAATCCATCCAGTAGTTCTTTTTACAATGACAATAAAGTAAGTGAAAAATTAGTGATATCTGTGTCCGGTGCGCGGACACATTTCCCTGTTCTGTCCGCGGACAGAACACCGATTGGTTCAGCACTTTACGTCATGTCCGCGGACACCTGACGCAGTCATTGATTGGCTGGGGGGAAGCATGAAGGGCGTCATCATTTTGAGAAACGCCCGCCATCTTGTGTTCGCAGATATCCACGGACAGTGTGGCGGTGACAGGGCCTTAAAAACATGTTTTGGGTCATTTCGTGTTGGGAAGTAGGCCTGGAAAGGGTGGGGGAGTGAAAGGTGGATCATCGGTGCACTTGTTTAAGTGCGAGACGGCACAGTTATGTTCGCGGTGTTCGCGGACATGTCGGCTTTTCTCGGACAGATCCTCAGGCAAACAGTTCCTTTAGTGATTGTAAGCAGGGTTTATTAGGGTATGGGAGTGCAGTATATGGCTTATGTGTTTGTACTGTGGTAAGTAGGTAGATATTTGTGTGTATGGCTGTATTATGCTGTGGTGGTTGAGGTAAGGGCCTGGAGTCTTGGGTGCATGGCCAGAGGCTCCAGGCCCTGGCCACTACCACTGCAGCATAATACCGCCATGTAGGCAACGTTTTCATGCTGGTATAAGGATTGGAGAATTATATGTAGAGAATGCATATTTTGAAATTATAAAGAAGTGTGACATCATTAATTGTATACTTACTGTTTGTTTTGTTGAGGGTCTCAGCAGTTTTTTTTCATTGTTTTACACATTTTGCTTTCATTGTCTGTGATAAAAGAAAATATAGCATGTTAGGGTAGGTACTTTGTAAGGTTGTACTGCATTACATTGTAGATATTTGTATAGTTTGTTGACCCTCATAGTTAGTACTTAACTAGTACTATGCTTTAAACAAGTGTACTGTGCAATCTGCTCAGTTTCTGTGTTTTTAGCATAATCATTGGGTCGTTGGGAAAAAAAATCCATGCAGGATTAAAAAAAAACCTTCTATGTTTAATTTTTGTTAAAATCCTTAGTTTGGTTTAGTGACATGAGCACTATTTATAGCAATAGTTGGGGTTAATTTCCTTTTGGAATTGTTATTGCTATGGTTGTAGTTAGATACCAGTTGGCGTACTCTAACTGTTTATCTTTTTGTTCTGTTTAGCAGTATTTGTTTATGTTTTTGGTTGTTGTTTAAGATTTTTAAGTAATATTGAGAATTGGGGAGTAGTTAGATACCTGTTGGCGTATTCTAACTGTTGATAGTTTGGAAGTTGTTGAGGGTTTGTTTGTAGCAGTGTGGTTCCTGAAGGTTGCTTTTGGTAGATTGATTGCTGGAAGTAATATTGAAGTACTATGGTTGCAGTTAGATACCTGTTGGCGTATTCTAACTATTTGCAGTTTTGTAGTTGTGCAGGATATGTTTTCAAGCACGTTAATTTTTGATGGTACATTAACACTTTTTAGTACTGTGTACTCCTGTTGCGTTAATCTATCTGTGGTTGGTTTCAGGACACTTTGTAGTTGCTCATAGAATGGATTTTTGTAAGTTATTCTTCTTTTGTGGGTTAGTGAGTACATTTTAGTTTCAAGAATATTAAGTAGGCATTTGCAAGATTTGCTGGTAATCTTTGTTTTAGAGTAATGGACGTATCATTGCATTCAAACCATCCACATTTCTTTTTAATGTATTCAGTATAGTGACCTGCATTGGTTGTGGTGCCTGTGTGGTAAATTATGCCTACTGTTGTGAAGGTTTTCTTGCCAAGTGATACTTGCCCATGTGTGAAGCTAGTAAGCTTGCAGTTGTTTTTTGGTACCATCGGCATTATAACGTAAAAGCATTATTATTATGTATTGGCTATGCGATTGTATGTGGAACGATTATCGGAATTGCAAGTAGTACATAACATGCCATGGTTTGCATTTTGTACTAGCTGTTGAAATGGAATGCATTCACAGTTAGGTATGGATACATACACAAAGCGCTCGTTAGGGATTTGTTCCTGCACCACATGGTTGCAGAGAGTGCATGTATGTTTCCACTTGTATGAAATTTGGAAGATTTCATTTATAGGTACGTTTTTGTTTTCTAGTACCTGCAGTAAGTGCATTAGAAATTCTTGTGGATCCTCTTGGGTGTTTATTATGAATTTCACCATTCCTGCACAATAGTCTAATTCCTGTCTTATTCCAGAAACACTGTAAGTGTTGTTAGGATTGTTTGTTGCATTTCTGTGAAAGACTAACATTTCTAAACACAACTGGTCTGCGCCATTTAAGTAAATGTTTTCAAGAATTGGTGGCAATTGGAACAGAATATTGATTGCTACATTTGCATGTGTCATTTGATGGAAGTCCATGAGATTTCTTTGCAGAGGCAGTTTTTGTTTGAGGAGTTGGGTATGCATTTGATTTTTCAGTATATTCTTTTGTGGTTTTAGTAGATGGAGTATTAGCTGATTTCAATTTCTTTGGTGGTACTATTGGGAGATCCTGTGTAAGTTCTGATTGCTTGAGTTTTCTTTTACAAACTTTGTGGTTTTGAGGAACAGGGTACATTTTGAGATAGGGTGTGTAGAGTGCACGTAGTCTATTGTACTCTACGATACAAGGAATTACTGCATTGACTTTACTTGCATCAAAGTTAACTAGAAATAGTCCTTCAAGTGTACGTAAGCATAATAGTGCTACGTAACTCATGCCTTCTTTAAAAACTGGGCTACCAATATCAATCAATGCTTGACCTAGTGTTAGACCTTACGATTTATGAATGGTGACTGCGTAGGCTACAGACAGAGCAAACTGTTCTCTGCGTACATACATGTCTTTGAAAAGAAGGAATTGGGCTGTTGTGCATCCTATTTTTTTACCTTCTGAAAGTTTGTCGAAGTGAACATTGACAAACTGAATGCTGTTGTCACGTGCGTATGTTTGGAAGCCTACAACTGTACCCAGTGCTCCATTAACTGAACCTTGTCCCACATCTATGTTACACTTCAGCATCACTCTACAATTTAAACACAGTGTTAATATTTTGTCTAAGCCGGCTGTGTTAGAGATAGAGTTTTCTAAGGTATTTAGTCGTGCTGTGGCTTGTTTACACATAGGTAGTGTCATACCGTGCACGTCCAGTTTGTCTATGGAGTTAATTTTTACAAGTGGTTGCATTTCTATTTTCAGCATTGTTTCATTGAATTTTCACAGCTTGCAAGAGTTGGCATTAAGGACATACATTTTAGATTTTTATGTGCAAATTGTTCCATGACATCAGTAACACATGTGTTATGGCTGTATAGGTCATGGATGTGTCTAGTATTCAAGATAGATTGTGCTTCCTTAGATAGTACACCAATCCGAATACTTTTCAAAATGTTGGCATAGGTGAGGTCTGCAGACTGACGCATGTTTTCTGTTAGTTCTTTGTATTGGAAATGTTGCCAGAGATTTACATTTCCTATGGTGCCTAGAGTTTTACGGCACAGTTTGTGTCCTAAGGTTTTAAAAATAGGTTCTACTTTGACTGGTGTTAATTGAAGATCTCCAAAAACAATAACATATTTTCCACCAAAGAGTTGTTCGTAGTCTGTTTTAAGGACCTCTTGCAATCTGAGGTGAATCAAAGCCAACATTAGGTTGGAGACCATGCTCACCTCATATATTAGGAGCATTTTCATTTGTTTTAAAACTCTGCGTAGTCCACAGCAGCTTCTGCTGAAAGTTTGTAGTAGTCTAATTTGTTTTGGTGCTCTACTGGCAGAAGTAGCAATCGGTGTAAAGTGACACCACTTATGTTGTAGGCTGCTAAACCTGTCGGGGCAGTTACAACTGCTGAAAGCTTGTTGTTTGTTAATTGTTGAAGGAACTTTCTGATGATTTTCATTAAGAATGTTTTGCCTGAACAAGCTTGACCACTTATATAGAGCAGTATAGGTTTATAGTCTTGACAGGTATAAGTTTTACTTTTGTGCTGTATACCATGTTCAATTTCTTTTGTTACTTCTAGGAAAATGCTACGCTGGTCATTGTTTAGTTCTGATTTCATTAGAGCAAAGTCTTCTGTAGATTGCTCATACTGATACATGGTGTTTTCTACTTCTGTCATGGCTAATTCTGCCTCATTTGCTGTAAGTGGTTGTCCAAGAGGTTCTTGCCTTCCTGTTAGAGAAGGTTGACTGCTCTCAGGAGTGTCTATATTTAGTTGTTCTTGAAATTCTTCTTCTTGTTGGCGTTCATTTTCCAACATATTTTTGTACTGTGTAAAGTTTATGTCTGTTTTGATGCTTTCAGTGGCATTGAAAGCATCTTCGTAGGAATCATGGGTGTCTAATAAATCTTCTTCCTTTCTCCATGGTTTAAAAAGTCGGAGTAAGGACATGTACTATAGTTCTTTGTGTTGCAGAGTTTTTAAAGATAGCTTCGTATGATTAATGAGGTCGACTTTGGTAAGTTTAACTAGGCTTTACTCCTTCAACCTTTCACTCTGTATTTACCTTTTTTTCTCATCTGGTTTAATATTATTTTTGTATGAGCAGTTTTGGGCTACATGGTATAGGCACATTGTTTCCAAAGTAGTACTTCTGTTTGGGTAGTATGTGTCTAATAAGTTGTTTTTCAGAATGTCCTGGCTGTTGGGATAATTTTTGGCTATTGTTTCTATATCTTGGTATGATTTAAGAACTCCTTTTCTGGATGCAGCAAGACCAAGGCTTAACCAGACTAGGTTTTCAGATTTCCCGTATAAGGCGGTGCCGGTTAAGCGTTCTGCGGCTTCGTAGCAGCCACATTCTCTATAGGATAGTATTTTTATACCAAAACTGTACAATTTTTGTGTCATTATTTTGTCAGATGATATATCATCCCAGAGGTCTTTTAGCTCTGTTTTCTCTGCTTTAGTTAAGTAGACTGTGACAAATCGTACAACTGCAGTCAAATTGTCTGCAATGTACTGCACATCTATATTTGCATTCCATAGGGGGCAATGATTTTATTGTAGTCATTGATGTACTTTGATGCATCGGTTCTTTTTATGTTGTATGTGTTCTTAGGTGATTTACCTTTCACACTATCTCTAACTGAAGACATGAAGCTGTTCACTTGGCCTGTTGCTGAAACTGGTCTAGGGAAACCAAAGCTGCCTTTGGTGTAATATTTCCCTTTGTTTTTATATTTGCGCCAACAATATTTGCCACATTTGTGTTTTTGACATTGCAAACTTTGGGCATGTAGGTCACTCTGAAGTCTCTGAAGGAATTTCACATGTGACATATTTGTGAATGAAGTCCAAAACAGTGGCATCACTGTGTTGACCACATTTTGGTGCATTTTTAATCCACAAAAGCATGTGAATGTGTGGTGCTCCTCTGGCTTGATATTCCTTTCTCCAAAAGAAGTGTTCTACTTCTCCGAGGGGAGGAACTGTTTTATTACAAATGAAGTGCAGCATGGCAATAAAGTGATGATGGAAGTACCTTGATACATTTACTGGATCCAGAGAACAAAGTTCTCCTGGTGTTTTTATGTCAACACCTGCTTTGTTTTTGTTAGCTATGCGTCGGAAGTCATACAAGTCTTCCCATGCGTACTCAGCGCAACTTAAAGTGACAAACCATGTGGGTGGGCCAAGGTTGTGAAGCATACATCGCACATCTGCGTGATGTCGAAACCAGTACTCTTTTGTTCCACGCATGTTTGCCAAGAGATTTGTAATACTGGACTGTAAAACCTCATCTTTCTCTTGCACCTTTTGAAGTAGCTGCGTAGCAGAAATGTTTTGAAAATCGGCACCTGTTTTTAATTTGTGTGCAACTCCGTAACATAGAGTTGCTAGTTCACTTTCAAACAGGAGGTGGAATATATATTCGACATTTTGTCTGAATCTGGGGTCTTCAGAATACATTTGTATGGATCGGTATTCTGATGCACTTATCTGTTTGCACCTTTCATCGTACCTTCCATCTTATGCAGTAGGAAAAAGTATAGAAAAGGCTTGTGCTTCTACGCTTTTTTGCCATATGCTGATTGGAGATCCTTTAGTTTGTCGCATTTGATATGTTTCCAGTGCATCGTCTATGCTGTTCTTGCAGTGCAATGGGTGAATTGTATAGTGGTCTAAAATATTGGAGGCTGCAGTATGATCCAAACATTGAAATTTCCAATTTCTGAGGAATCCTGAATTATTTCGGTGGTTTCCCTCAGGTTTTCTTCAATGTTTATTTCTTTGTAGTATTCATTGTTGTCTTTAAGATATTTTAGGGCTTCTCTAACTTTGTTTAAGTCTACTAGTTGTTGCCAAATTATTTTGTCTTTTGTAGTTACACCATTCACTAAGATAATTAAAGATTGATCTATCGAACGTTGTACCCCTGGAGTATCTAGATTTTCTTTTAGATCTAATGGCAAATAGACTACTTTGCCTTGAATTCCTTTTAGAGGGAGGCAATTTTTCTGTTTTTGGTTGAAGGTGTATTATCGCTTGAAATGGGTGTACTGTTTGGATTATAATGCTCTCATACAAGTTAAGGTGTTGGAGTGGTTTTGGCAGTGGGTATATTTCTAAGTTATTACTGATTGCTCGTGAAGGCATTTCGTTATCATCTCGTTTTGTTGTGCAGTATTTGCACAGTGCTGAGGGGTTGCTAATTTCATATTTGCTTTCTGCTATAAGGTAGAGAGCTAATTGGAACCATTGGGATTGCTCATTGTCTTCTATTTTGTGCATTATATCTATAGTTTTGCAGCTTTTTTTATAAAAGGTTCTGCAGCAACATACACATACTTCATTTGGTACTTCAGCAGATGTTCGCTTAAACTTTATTTCTTTTTTTGTATGTTTGTAATAGAAGGTTGACATTTGGATGAGTTTTGCTATTGTTTTCTAAAGTTACTGAATTTTCAGAGAGCTCTTAATTTCCAAAATATTTGTTTTTGATGTGCTCTATTTCTTCGAGGAGTTGTTTGGCTGTACCATGTAGGAGAATGTTATTGAAATGGTTCACTGCCAAAGAAGGACTTTTTGCAAAGTACAGCTTATGAATGAGATGCCTTACACCAGAATGGTGTGTTGCTAACATTTTGATCTGCTGGAAGATGCTTTTGCAAGCAGGTCCAGAAATGCAGGCTAATGAATGCCCTCGTAGTCCTCTGTATTTGCGCGCTGGACAAGAATCCATACTTTGCAGTATATACATTTTTGCTTTGTCTTTGGTTTTTACATATTGATTGAGGAACTGTTGCAAAAATGTGAAAGTTTGTTTCTGCACTTTACACATTGATATGCACGGCCATTTGTAGACAGAGCGTATTGGTTCAGTGGTTTGGAGAGTTGATGCTAAGTTTGTTGGGGGTATTGTTGAAATAGGTGTTTATTCTTTCATAATTATATTGTCTACTTTTTCATACCCTCGACCACTGCTATGTATGGCAATTTGGTTTGTTTGCTTTTGCTTGTATACCTCTTCATTGAAATATGGTTCTGTGCTGGTGGTGTGAGACCACTCACCTGTGCAGATGTTTCCAAAGTTATCTCTGCTGATATTGCGTTTGTTTTGAAGTAGTTGTTCTAATTTACTAATTAATTTTGTTATTGGTTTCATTCTGTTTAAAGTTAATATAAAGATTTTCCTTTTGAGCAACATTGCACTGTCTACGAGAGCTTCCAGGATCAGTTTTCTGTGGTAAGTTTTAAGGGTTGAGCGTGGCTTTTCACCTGTTTTTAAAAGGTTCTGAAGGACTCTGTTGTAGAACATTTTTTGTAAAATTAATTTTTTGGAATGTTTTCTTGAAGCTATATTAATATTGGTAAGTGCAGTATTAGCACTGGTGGTTGTTGAAAGCTTCTTAGAGAATTTGTTTTTATTCTTACATTTTGAAAGAGGAGTCACAGTTTCTTTCCTGCAAGGTGTTTTAATTTGGCTTAGAGACTGTAATAGCTGTTTTGTTTGAACCTTTTGGATAAATTCTGCTAGAGGAGGATGCTTATTTTGTACGATTTTAGTTTGATCTGCTCTACTTCTGCGTTGCTTTCTACTGAGTTGCTTTTTGGTAGGCATTCTTTGGTGTCTGTTGGAGGATAAAAAAAACTGTGGGTTTGGAGGTTGTGCATTGTATATGTGTGCACTGTTCATGAGTGTCTGAGTATGAGAGTAGGCATAAATGTAGAGGTGTGTGCTTGTGCAATTGCCCGTTTAGGTTGGGAGGGCTGTACCTGTATCTGTATGTTACTATGCTGGTGTTCACATTATAATACAAAGTGTGCACCTGTTGAGGTGCAATTAGTATTACTGCATGAAATAAGGTTGAGTTTATACAATTGTATATCTTGCTATGTTTTGCAATAAAAGAACAGTGCACTATCTTAGTATTAGGCAGAAAAGTACAATAGTATTGTACTTACTTTGTTGGCTGTAAAAATGAGGTTTCTTCTGGGTTCTGTTTTGCACTTGAGACACCACTGGCCTTGGAATGTGGTCTTCACTGAAATTGCAAAAGAAGGAATTATTACATATATGTGTTAATTGTGACGTAATTGTTTTTTTGAAAAAGTAGATGAGTTAAATTTGCAGAAAGATTTATTGTCAAGTTGAGGTACTGTATGTGTTAAATTATAGAGGTGTGTATATGAATGGGTAATTTGGAGTTGTAGTATCATTGTAAGGTAGTTGGTGGAGTATTTGTAATTATTTTGTATTTGGTGCACTATTGAAATCATATGTGTTGTTGTCGTAGTATTTATTGTGTAAATAGATTATTGAAAGTTGTAGGAGGGTGAGAAAAAAGGTTTAGAAAGATATAAAGATTGTAGAGGAGAATATTTCTGTCTGTAAAAATGAATTAATCTTTCTCTATATATATGATTGCAAAAATGGTGCCTTTTGTTAGTTGTGCAAAGGATGCACTTGGTATGGTTTGCTAATATATATGCAGTTTACTTTGTTTGGTAAAATACAACCTGGTTCCCAGTTGCATGTCCATTGTAGCTATTTGATAACATGTGCAAAGGAGTAAGTGGTTGTGAAAATGAGCAACAGAAAGAAGAAAAATATAGTTTGCATATTACAATGAGTGATTTTGGTAAATTGAAACTAGTAAAGCAGATAGATTTGCAAGTGTAACTTGATGATAGGATGTGAGAGAAAATACAGTATGTTTTGTGTTGGTTTTGCAGGGTAAGTGCAGATATTTTGTTTATTTGCATTTATAATAGAGTTGCAATTCTAATATACAGAAAGTGTTCATACCTGTATTTTGTGTTGATGTATGTAGATGTAGATTAATCTGGAAGCAGACATCTTGGAGAGTATTACAGTAGTTTTTGCTGTAGGTGTTTCCAAGTGACAGAAGATTTGCAGTGAAAGTGTTCAACAGTAGATCTAATCTGCTGAACTGTGATGATAGAGTTAGATATAGAGATCTTGGATGTGGTTGGTGGATAGTTGAGTGACTGTTTAATAGTAGCAAATCAAAGAGTGCTGTAGAGAGTGAAGTGGAAAGGGAAGAAGGGCTGTCTCTGTGTTACGATGTCCGCGGACACCGCGGGAGTTCGCGGACAGGGCGTGACACATCTGGGGCTTCTGTGTCTGCCTTGCATGAAAATGGGAGTATATTTGAGGATTAGCCAATCAAATTTTAACACTGTGTTGTATAGGAAGGGAGGGTTATAGTTTTTTTCATTCCTTTGTTGGCTGTGTAGTGAAGATGGCTAGTGTTGAAGAGAAACAGAGTATTACAGTGTGGAAAGTGGGAGATATTTGTGTGCATTATCTGAAGAGGTATGCTGAGGGAAGAGGCATTTCTGGAGATCTTGGTTTTCCAGGTGTGCAGGCTTTTTGGTACTTTGTGCCAAGTCATAATTTGCAGGCTTTGTTTGATTTGTGCAGAGATATGGCTACTGTTGGTAGTCCTGATGTTTTGATACTGCACTGTGGAGGAGAGTTTTTGGGATATATTAGTGCTGGAAGTTTGCTTCTAGACTTAAAGCAGTTGGTGCAGCAATTTATGTTGTTGTTTCCTACCATGAAGGTGCTCTTTTCTTATATAACACCTAGAGCACTATGGAATAATCCAAATATTCTACGTCCCCAGTAAAATGTTGGAAGGTGTGTTGTTAACAGGGGAATGTTGGCATTTCTTTGCAGTTGTGAAATGTTCTCCGGTGACAATGACAACATTAATCCTCAGATTTTGAACTTTTTCAATGCAGATGGCATTTCTCTATCCACTATTGGAAATGCTATTTGGTTGTGCAATCTAAGGGATGTTTTGAAAAGGTTCCTATAAGTCTGTGAAAATGTGAAGAAGAGGAAAATATGAAAAAATAAAAAAAGTAAAGTTGTTTCTTTACAACCACCTTTACAAAAAAAAGGTTCTTTTCATAGCCACCTTTTTACATTTAAATCTCCTACCCTGGTTGAAATATGTGTCTGTATTCCCACAAATTGTACGATATGTCCGCGGACACAACGGTAGTCCACGGACCGCACGTGCTACATCCGCGGAATTTGTGGTTGGTAGGCATGGAAATGGGACTCTGCAAGTTAGGGGATTGGTGAATAAGGTTTACTGGTTGTGGTTTGTAAGGAGAGATTGTGTCAGAAGATCTGTGTGTGTAGAGGAGAGCAGATGCCTATGGCTATGTCTTTTAAGAAGCAGAGTGTTTGGATTTTGGGAGACTTGTGGATACATTGGTTGGAGGTATATGCACAGAAATATGGAGTAGCTGCAGATCTTGGATTCCATCATGTGGATGTGCAGTGGTGTCGAGTGCGCGGGATGAAGTGGCTGGATTTGGTCCCTCTTTATGCCACGTTGGTGACACACCATCATCCAGACATTATTATTATTCATTGTGGAGGGAATAGTTTAGAACATGTTACTGGAATCTCGTTGCAGTTTGCAATGAAAGAAGGACTTGGGAAAGTGATGGACATGTTTCCAAACTCCCGAGTAATTTTTTCTCGTATTGCACAGAGACATATGTGGTTGTGCTCTTCTTCATTTGGTCCACAAATGGAGAAAGCGAGATGCAATGTCAACAAGGTTGTTTGTGCCTTTTTGAGAGATGTTGACATGTACTCTTTCCACAATGAAAATATTATATTTTGCAGCACAACATTTTTTCGCAGGGATGGAGTCCATCTGACTGATGCTGGCAATCATATTTTTCTGCGAAATATTAAAAATGCATTAGAGCCCTTTTTGGAAGTATAACAACCATTTTTGCAGTAAGAGTTGACCAATTCAACGTTTCTGAACACAAACACCATAAAAAGGCTCTTTTCAGAGCCACCTCTTTGACCTTGAAAAACAGTGCAATGTTTTTGATACCCTTGCAGTAAAAAAAATGTCAAAAGTATGCGGACTGTCCGCGGACTTCTAAAAATGCACAGGGCCCTGCAGCATTTCATTGGCACTTCTATTTTTAAGCTTTTTAGTTTTTTTTTGTTTTTTGTGGTTTTGTATTTTTTTGGGTGTTTTTTTACACGACACAAAAGGAAAGGAAAGATAAGGAGGGTCGGAAAGGGACACCAGCCACAGGGATAAGAAAAGGCAGGTGGAGAGAGGAAGATGTAGGGTGGGCCTTACTTAGGTATTTGGCAGTCTTTCTCATGCTCCCGGACGCAGCCTCAAAAGCTTTCCAAATTGACTCCCCCCTGCAGAGTACCGCGTTGCAGTACATACATAATACAGTGACCCCTGAAAGGTAAGGGTCTACTGCATCGCGTATGGCCTCCAAGGCTGGTTCAGGGATGCGCTGCCCCATAGAAGTGTCTCTTGTGGTGACAGGAGCGGATCTAGAGGGTGGTGTAGAGGTAATCAATCTGCTAGTTCTATCGTAGGGGACAACCCTCCGAACTGCCGCCGTGTGGATTGAGTTTAAGTGTCGCTGCATGGTGGTAGTCCCATAGCTGTACAAACCGGGTTTGCCACACCTGAGCTCCATCTGGCTTTCAGTGCAGCGCACTTTGTTTGCACGTGCCTTGGGTACCCCTCCAATGGTGGTAAACAACCTCCACACCCAAGCCTCACACTGGCTGGCCCTAGTAGGGATTTCCTCTACCTCATCCTCATCTTCCTCTTCATCCCTCTCTGCATCTCCACACCTGTTCCCCTCTCCAGGCCTTCGGGAAGGTGGTGGTGGTCGATGGGGTGGGGGTGGTGCTAAGGCAGAAGCAACAGCAGCAGGAGTAGCCACGGATGCCATCTCCAAAGTTCTCAGGAACCACCAAGAAGTCAGCAATCCAGGAACACAAAACAGCAATCAAGTCTATAAACAGGATGAGGAGCAGCTCTGGGGTGTGGCCTTTTATAGGGGTGCTGGGGAGCACTTCTCGGGCAGCTGCGCTGTTCACAAACACTTCAAACACCATAAAGGGCACAAAAAGTTCCAGAAAGTATCCCGATCGTCAGGGGCATTGTCTGGGACATGTGCAAGGGTGAAACTTCAGAGTAAAACACGTTGGATTGCCCCAAAAATCTAATCACTTTTTGGGTGTCTGGGGGCCCAGACAGTGTCCGCGAATAAGGGCCCACGCTCAGCATGGGTGCGGTCACATGATAATGTCGCAGACACGTTCGCGAATGGGACAGCTGTCCGTAGGATACCTATTGCACGGCAACGGTTGTACGCATGCGTGCAGGTGTTCTACGGAAAGGGTATGGATCCCCGAACTAATTAAAAGTGCGACACACCTTGCGGCGGACAGTTATGGACAGGCGCGATGTTCGTAGGACCTCAAGGGTGTGATGCGCATGCGCACAAGTGTCTGCCGGACAGGGTTGGGGTCCACAAACTAATTAAAGTTGTGTCACAATTTGGCGGACATTAGGACAGGCTCATTGTTCTACGGACACCTCCATGTTCATTACAGACAGCCCGGACAGATAAAGTGTTCTTATCACACACCAATTTGGTTCATTACGGAAAGGCGGACAGGTTATATGTCCTACGGACTCCCCTATTTTGATTGCGGACATTACAAAAAGGTATAGTGTCCTTAGGACACCCCCAATTTGGTTAATTGCGGACAGGCGACCAGTTTCTGTGTCCTACGGACACCCCCATTTTGATTGTGAACAGTATGAACAGGTATAGTGTCCTAAGGACACCCCCATTTTGGTTAATTGCGGACAGGCGAACAGTTTGTGTCATACAGACACCCACATTTTGATTGCGAACAGTACGAACAGGCATAGTGTCCTTAGGACACCCCCATTTTGGTTAATTACAGACATTATGGACAGTCGCGCTGTTCGCGGACTCCCAAAAAAACGCAGACACATACAGAAACAGTATACATATAACTTTATTTCCACACACCAATATTTAATTTAAATTCTAAAAGAGAGGGGGAAGCAGAAATGGAGACATGTATAGGGGAATTGGGGGTTCATAGAGGTTGGGTGTTAGGGGAGGAAGGAATTGAGGTCTAATCATACCGTTTTTGGTGATGCGGAATTTTTGGGGATGGTTGACTGGGGCATGGAGAAGGGGTGCAGGTGCACGTAGGACAGTGATATTTATGGGGTAATTCATAGAATTCAGCGCACAAGTGGCACGCGCGGCTGGCACACAGTGTGCACGTGCAGCAGTCTGCGCCAGCCGCGTGCACCAAAATAAATTTCTGCGCACAGATGTCAAATCGGTAACAAATTGCACTAACCTGGGCAGACTGCAACCCGGAATGGAGACAAATGGCGGATGTCGTGGAAATGGATGAATCCCCCGTGGGAGTCCTGCTTCCCAGCTCCCTGAATGATAAACCAGTTAGGAGGAGAGCAGGATCCCCAGGGAAACCCTCCTGGGGGAAAAAACCCTGAGCCGCTGCAACTCTTCGGAACGGGAGGTGGAAGTCTGGACGGATCCTCTATGCGCGCTGGACAACGAAGAGGGTCGGAGACCTTTCCAAGGAAACAAGATAGAACAGGTAAGTTTCCAGGAAGACTGGTAGCGAGAAATAAGTGAGAGTGGGAAGTGTGAAACCACGTACAAAGGATTAAGGAGGGTATCCTCTAAGGAAAGAGACTGCTCTCTGAAGTGTCCGAGGGCTTGAGAAGCCGGTCCTGTTCCAGGGATGTGGTGGCGCTAGCAAACAGAGAATAGAAAGTAAGCTTTAGAATGCCGGGGAGAGAAATTTACTGAAGGGAGATGACTCTGATTGTAATCACTAACACGGGCGGCCAACCTGCCAGAAAACCCACGAATCCCACCAAATACGGCCAGCAGCTGAGTCTAAGAAAGGGAATAGATATCGGAACAGAAGTAAGGAATGAGGAGAAACTCTGAGTCAGTAGAGGAAAGGAGTGTGAGTCCTAGAAGCAAACTTAGGGAGCGTCCACAAAGGCAGAAGCGACGCGTATACAGACAGCACTTCCTTCCTTATCAGGAGTCACGTGACCCAGCGCGAGTGCGTTAGTTGTACGTGAAACAACTAGATCGTTGTTGTCTCTAGGAAAAGTCGCCGTTATGGGAGCCTGCATTATCACGTTATGCGCCGTTCTCCCTATTCTACGGCTTTGCCACCATGACCAACATTGATAATGTGTAACACTATGACCCCTCATCAGGGGAGGGGCTCCTGGTTTTCTGGGGTGGAAACGGTAGAACCTTTTCACCAATTTGGGGGTATGAACCCCCAAAGCGTTTTACCACGTCCTTTCTGAAGGTGAGTACCCTTTCCAGTCAATAAGGAACTGAAGTCGACCTCGATTGAATCTTGAGTCACAGATATTGGCCACTTCATATTCCGGACCTGTGTCTGTGTCCACTGGAGGAGGGTGAGAATTAGGTCTTCGCGCAAAACGGTCTGGTATGGATAGTTTAATCTGGGAGATGTGGAAGACCGGGTGCATTCGAGACCAAGAATGAGGCAGCTCTAAACGTACCGCCGAAGATCCTACCAAGGAGAGGATCTTAAAGGGACCAAAAAATCAAGGAGACAATTTAGAAGGAACTAAATGTTTGGGGACAAAACGGGAAGCCAGCCAAACCAGGTCGCCCACCTGAAGTGTAGGTATCGGTCTGCGATGAAGATATGCATATCGTCTGGCTCGGTCCTGAGCGTCCTTCAAAGACCTGCGGGCCAAACGATGACCTTCCTGAATGTTGCTCATAGTGTGGTTGACCACTGGGCATTGTGACAAAGAAGGAGAGACAGTAGGTAGAAAGGAAGAGTGATAACCATAAGAGCAATGGAAAGGAGTAGTCTTCAATGCAGAATGATAAGCATTATTGTATGCAAATTCTGCTAGTGGAAGCAACTCCAGCCAGTCGTCTTGAGCTGCGGAGACAAAGCATCGTAGATACCCTTCCAATGTCTGGTTCAAGCATTCCGTCTGACCATTGGTCTGCGGGTCGTATCCGGAACTAAGGGATCTCTTGATGCCCAATTTCCGACATAAAATTCTCCAGAATTTAGAGGTGTATTGAGAACCCCTATCGGAAACAATGGTGTCTGGAAGGCCATGTCGGGAGAATATTTCCGCTAAAAATATCTTTGCCATCTGTTCTGCCCCATGAAGCTTGTGAAGAGGAGAAAAGTGAGCCA
Source organism: Ambystoma mexicanum (assembly GCF_040938575.1). NCBI lineage: Eukaryota > Metazoa > Chordata > Amphibia > Caudata > Ambystomatidae > Ambystoma > Ambystoma mexicanum. The sequence continues at coordinate 1,307,212,964 of NC_090932.1, forward strand.
CTTTAGTGAGGTAATCGATAGTTACCATAATGGTCGTGTGTTGAGATGAAACGGGAAGATCAACAATAAAATCCGTAGAAATGTACATCCAGGGTCGATCTGGGATAGGCATATGGTTTAACAGACCGTAGGGAGACACACAAGGAGTTTTAGACTGTTGACACACGACACAGGCGGAGACATAGGCCCTCATTACAACCCTGGCGGAAATCGAAAAACGATGGCGGAAATGCAATACCGCCATCGAATAGCGCTCGGTGCGACTATGACCCGTCACCGCAAAGTACGAAGCCATTAGCGACACCGTAGTGAACGCCAACGCTAACTGCACCAAGCACGCGCGGGCGCGCCATGCCAAACCGCAAACACCACCATGGTGCAACGGTACGCCAATTCCGACCCTAGCGGACATGTACCTAACGCCATCAGGCATGGCGGAATGTACCATTCCGCCATGGCGAGAAGTACGGCATCGCGAATCAACCGTAAACGGCCCCACTGAGTGCCTGTACACCGCTCCCTGCCCACAAAGTACAACTCCCGGTAGGTGCAATGAAGTCACAATGCAACCATTGAAATGTACAAAGCACCCATGCATGCCAACGAACAAAAGCAACACAAGAGGGGCCAATGGGAGCTGCAGGTCACAGATGGCACGAATACAGAAGCCATCCCAATGGACATGACCACAGTCCCCCACCAAGAAACGCACGCAAACACAGGCACCTGTGCCCAGCAATATTCCGAAAATCACATCATTCCACCAGTCCACCTGGCTGACCGGCATCTGTTACACAAAACCCAATCCCCCGCCCCTGAGCATGACAACATTCAAACTGTCATATAGGCAGCCCCCATCCCTGACCTCACGGGCTCAGTAGGCAAACGCGCCCAGTACAGTACCACGCAACTAAACCCCGAAGCTGGAACCCAATGCAGATCTCCTCACAATACATCGCCCCCCAAATAGGCATATGCCACATCACTTGCAAAGAAAAACGCTACACGGGCCAAATCAGAATAGCAATTTATGCACATCAAAGACACCAAGCCCATACAGCCATCAGGCCATGAACTCCAAAACACTAATCACCATTGTGGGCTGCATCCGCAAGAAATGACCAGCCACTACTTGTGTGTCGCCCTGTACCCCCATGGTACACAGAGCCACATTCACGTACGAAAAGGCAACATGGAAGCGCACAGAACCGCAGGGCTGTCCCAATGGGGAGGCACTAGTCCAGCTGAAAGGCCGAAATGTTGCTCCGAGACACCAGTACTGCGTAAGGGCATGTGGGCCATTGGCGATCGTCCCATAAGATCGTAATGCTGCTCCACCGATTAACACGAAGCAGCAGGTGTCGGGAGTAAAATCCATCAGCAGGAGTGGCATACAGATGGCAGTGGCAAAAGGGGAGGAGATACCTGTCAACCAAAAGAAAAGAAAAAGAACAGAATGGCCATCAGAACTACATTCGAACAACTCACTTCAATGATCACACGAAATCCACAGCCATATGCATGCTAGCCCACTCAAAAGGATCATCACCACCCCAAAACCACTTGCGACTCATAACCATCTATATCGAGGTGCAAACACCATCACAAACGAGTGTACCTGTGCATGCGTCTGTCAAAACAGAATCCATCAGATGGGAATGTCAACGTGCATGGACACAAGTGTCTGAGGGCGCCTCGAGACAGGGAGGGCTCAACAAGGCCAGATAGACGATGGTCCCACTATGGCAGCCCTGCATCACATAGCGTAGGGGAGGCGGATAGATCCCAAGAAGCCCTGTACATGGCAAACTCTGTATCAAATCACCTGCCCATGCATCCATTCATCATTCCCTCATCCCGGGATCAAAACGCCTGAATAATTACTCACATGACATTAGAAACATCCATTGAGTCTGTGCGTTATGCAGCCTGCAAAATCCACAGTGCCCCAGCCCGTAATTCCAGTGTTGTGAAGTAACATGTATTTGGGAACGGCCGGCCTCATCGCCCACGTAGCTAATGCGCATCCCAAACTATTCATATCAATCATTGCTCCCTCGCCATGGGCCCTGTCTCAAGGACATTGAACAATAGAACGTTATATTTGCAGTCAGACCTGTGGGCATCTCCTCGCCGCCAGCTGAAGACCGAAAGCGCCGCCCTTCGAATTCCTCATTTGCAACACCACGTCGGAAAGGCATCTGTGGCCGTTTGAAATCACTAATTATTCCATCGAGTGCGGCTGTGTGTGAAAATGGCAACTGCCTTCACCCACGAATGGGACGCCCCGCCCGTCGTTGCAACTCGGTACAGTGATGCATGAGGGCCCACCGTTACTCGAGTACTACGTTCCACTGACCCTTCACAAGTCTGTTCGCGACTGCACAGATAGAATGGGAAACAATGGGACCATAGCCGAATGAACATAACAACCAATCCAACACGGCCATCGGGTACAAATACATGATAGCAATAGCAAGATACCATTCCCCGAATTGCAGCGTTGTGCGCGTGACGTGCTCGGCCAAAGGGGAGGGCAGTTTGCACAGGTGGAATGAATCACCACAGGTGGAGGCCATACAGCCTGAAAACACATAAATTGCACAGCCAGTCTCCTCCCACAACCACACCGAAATGCTACCGGCAGGACTCGCGATGTTGGCCCTGGGGGACCTGATAGCACTGCAAGTGCTCCAACTCCAAGAGGAAGACGAACACCAACTACAACCGGCCGCACGGAGGAGACGCAGGAGAAGGAGGAGGGCAAGGCAGGGCCAGCAAGGCCCACCAGCACAGCCACTACCACCACGCAGGCAGCCCGCAATCCCACGCCTCCGAGCACATCCGTTCAACCTCACTGATGAGCAGATCCACACCCTCTACCGTTTGGACCGGGACACCATAGCCGCCATTGTGGACATGACACAGGCTGACCTTGTCAGCATGATAGATAGCCCAACCGCCATCCCACCCCTACTGAAGGTGGTGTCTGTACTCCACTTCCTGGCCACAGGCACCTACCAGCACACAGTCGGACAGTTGCATGGCATTTCTCAGCCACTGTTCTCACGGACACTATTGCAAGTGCTCGATGCCCTCCTGCAGCACGCAGACGACTACATCTCCCTACCACGCTCGGAGCAGGAAATTACAAACACGAAAGTGGGATTCCATGCACTTGCCGGCATACCGGGTTGCATTGGTGCCATCGACTGCACCCATGTTGAATTGGTCGTCCCACATGCCATGGAGGCCCAGTACCGCAACCGAAAACAATTTCATTCCCTGAATGTACAAATGGTGTGTGACTCCAACAGGATCATTACACATTGTTGTGCCCGATTCCCTGGATCAACCCATGATTCTATGGTCTTGAGGAACTCTACAATACCACGCTACATGGAGCGACACGCAGGGAACAGATCCTGGCTACTCGGTGAGTCTCATTACATGCATGATGATGTGGGGTATGTGAATTGGCAATGACCTGGCAGGAAGGGGGGGGGGGGTGTGCGTACGTATCAATGGCATTCCACATCATACGTTTCTCGTCCACATACAGGTGATGCTGGATATCCACTGAAGAGATGGCTCCTCACACCAGTCCGGAACCCACGGGACCAGCATGAGGAGGACTACAACCATGCCCACTCACGTACCCGTGTAGTCATAGAACAGGCATTCGGCCTACTGAAGGGCCGTTTCCGCTGCCTCAGCAGGTCTGGCGGGGCACTCCTGTACCGCCATGAGAAGGTTGCAAAGATGGTGATGGCATGTGTCATGCTCCACAACATGTGCGTACGTAGAAATGTGCCCATGCCCCCTGACGCAGAACTGCAAGCACCTGAAGATGGTCATGATGAGGGTGGGGATGTGGCAGCACCTCATGGAGTCTGCGAGGCACCGGAGGCCCGTGACATTCGTCAGCATCTCATTGATGTATGCTTCTAGCACTCACGCCTGGTGGCTGATACATGGACACGGGACTCGTGGCACTGCGTGTGTCTGGGACATGCACAATATGGACTGTACGCCTATGATGGCCTAGTACACAAAGATCAATGTCCACACATCTCATTGGTTGATCGTGCACTTTTTATGGCATATGTGATGTCATGTTGAACACCCTATCGACCCGCCACCCAAGTGAGCCCAACACACCCCCTCCACCCCCCTACCTCCCCCCCGAACACCAGTGTCCAAAGATGCTCATTGTCAGTGGGCTGTCGCTATTGCAAGCCCCCTCTGCGGGTATCAGGGGCACCCCTGCCTGTGGAGCGCAGGTTCCTTCCAGATCTACGTTGGGGGCTGCCCTGGACGGAGCTTGCAACGGATGATGTGTCTGCCTGCTCACGTCCATGCATGTCCCTAAGGGTTTGCGAGAGCTCAGTGAGCACACGGCGCACTGCGGCAAGTTCGGCACATACGTCCTTGGCCGTCGCATGCAGTTCCCCCCTGAGGCTCTCGGTGCTTCTCTCCATTTGGACTCTCAGGCTCTCGGTGCTTCTCTCCATTTGGACTCTCAGGCTCTCGGTGCTACTCTCGATTTGTGCCCTAAGTGTCTCAGTTGATGTTTCTATGTCTGCCTTAGTGCCCCCACATTCATCAGCATGGTCCTTGAGGAGCGTGGCCAGTTGCTGCTGTTGTTCGATCAACTGGTCGAGGGACTGTTGCCTCTGCTGGGCCAAGGCCATTTGCGGGGGTGTCACAGAGGGGCTGTTGTCCTCATGTTGCATTGCCACAGGGCTTGTGGGGGATGGCCAGTCGTCGTCTTGTGGGTGCCCCTGCGTGGTATCCTCATGTTGTACGGGATGGGACAGACAGGGGGATTGGGACAGGTCATGGATGGATCTGACTTCGGCATCCCCGTTTTCTGTGTCGGAGCATGCTGCCATCAATGGGGTGTCACCTATGGTGCTGCTGCCACCGGAGGCAGTGCCTTCTGTGGCATCCATTGGGGGGACCTGTGGTGGTGGTGTTGTGGGCATGCTGGCTGCTGGGGTGCCTGTTGATGTTCCCTCCTCTGTGCTGCCACCTGATTTGTGCTGCTGCCGTGTCTTGATGCGTGCAGCTGAGGTGGAGGGTCTCTGGCCGTTGGTCTTGGCCCTCTTTGCAGGTGTGCTGGTAGGGGTGTCCTGTAGCTCGTCGTTTGGATCGGACCCTGTGGTGGAGTAGAGGAGGGCGAGGGTTATTGGTGGGTCTGTGGGAATTGGAATGGCATTGTATCACATGCATTGGGGTGGCACCTGAGGGTGATTTGGGCCGGGCCCTTGGAGGTGCTTTGATTTGTGTGTGGAGTGAGGGTGCAGTTGTTTGGCAGCCTGCAGTTAGGGTGTGCCTGCTGCACGTGTAGTGCGTGTATTAGGGGTTTTTAATTATTTATGTATTTATTGTGGGTTTTAACGTGCGCTATCAGGCCGATGTGTGTGGACGTTCTCCTGGACATGTGTTACTGTTGCACTATGTGGACGCATGGTACTTCACATGGATGGACTGTGTGGATTTGGCATTGTTTTTTCTGGCCCACCTACCTGTATCTTCGGATGTCTGCACTCCTTTCTCCATCCCTCCGACTCCCTCTATGCTCTCCATTCCGATGGTGGAGGCACAGATTTCTTCCCAGGGGGTCAACTTGATGGGTGATTCAGGACCTCCCCCGGTGGCTGTGGCAATGTTGCGGTTGGCAGAGAGTATGCTGCGGACGCGTATCCGCAGGTCGTCCCATCGCTTGCGGCATTGCTGTGGGGTGCGGGGTGCGGTCCCCACCGCACTTACCCGCTGTGCCACCAGAGCCCATATGGCCTTCTTGTTTGCAAGTGCCGTCCTGGTCATTTGCGTGCAGAAGACGACGGCAGCATTCTCCTGGAGGGTCTCTGTTAGCACGGTGAGTTCCTCACGGGAGAAGTGGACCTGCCGCTTGCGGTCGCACGCTTTCTTCGCTGCTTTTCCCATTATTCTTGGTTTCGCTAGGGTGGTTGACGGGTTGGGGTGTGTTTCAGGGTAGTGATTTTAGTGGTTGTGTGGTTTTAGTGTATTTATAGGTGTACGCCGGGATGTTTTAACTTCCGTTTCCGTATATTTCCGGGCACCGTACTTTCCGGTAGGCGCACACTGCGGTGACCGCTAAGAGGGGTGGCGGTATTGCACCTGGGGCGCCGTACGGCGGCGGTGTGGGCCGTTTTGGGGTCATTTCCGCCATCGCGGACTTTGCACTTCCGCCATGCCGTGGTGCTCGTGCCCGATGGGTCGGAATGGGCCGCACTTTGCTCCTTCGTGCAATGGCGGAAACGCTATTTACGCTGTGGCGCTCCGGTCAGTCGCTTTCCGCCAGGGTCGTAATGAGGGCCATAGTCATTTACATCACTCCTTATCGCGGGCCACCAGAAATGTCGAGATATACGTTTTTGAGTGTTTCGAACTCCTCTGTGTCCTGCAGCCTTGGAATCATGGCCCATGTGGAGCACCTGTTTTTGTAAGGATGCAGAAGGTACAAGAACTTGATCCTTGTGAAAGTAGCAACCTTGGGTCAAATTGAGCGAGTGAAGATCAGCTAACTCTTTGCATCTTTGTCTGTTCTGGCACGTGGCCAGTCTTAGTTCTTGAAGAAAGTCACCCGTCATTGCGACAAATTTAGCTTTGGCAAATAAGGGTTCTGGAGAGAATTTATAGGAGGAGTAGTCTTTTCGTGAAAGAGCGTCTGCCCGAAGATTACGATTACTAGGGAGGTAGGTGAAATCGATCCTAAAACGCAAAAAAAATGTGCCCATCTTGCCTGCCTGCTATTCGTGGTATATGCTTGCTGCAGCACCTTAAGGTTCTTGTGATCCGTGCTCACTTCCACTGGATACTTCGTTCCCAAGAGCAAATGTCTCCACTCTTCAAAGGCTCTTTTAATGGCCAATAACTCTTTTTCTAGAATGGAATAGTTTTCTTCCGAACGATTGAATGTCTTGGATAGATAAGCTACTGGTTTCTCGTCTCCTTGTTCGTTCTTCTGGAGTAACACGGCCCCCAGAGCATGGTGAGAGGCATCCGACTCTACCACGAATGGTCGATTTTGATCCGGGGTAGCCAATATCTCAGCAGAAGTAAAAAGACGTTTAAGTTTTTCAAAGGCTGTCTGCGCCTCAGTATTCCATTCGAAGGAAACTCCCTTCTTAAGCAGTCTGGTTATGGGTTGAACGGTTTCTGAAAAGCTCGGGATAAATTTACGGTAGAAATTAGTGAATCCTAGAAACCTCTGGATTTCTTTTATTGACGATGGAGGAGGCCAATCCAATACTGAGGAAACCTTTCTGGGGTCCATAGAAATCCCTTGAGGGGACAACACAAATACTAGAAATGTAACCTGGCTCTGGTGAAATTCGCACTTTTCGGCTTTACAATATAATTGATTTTCTTCCAGACGAGATAATACGAGGTTTACATGACTGATGTGTTCTTCCTTGTTTTTAGAGAAAATCAAGATGTCATCGAGATAAATTATGACAAAGTGAAGGAGGACATCAGAAAATAGGTGGTCCATAAATCTTTGAAAGATCGCCGGTGCGTTAACTAGCCCGAAGGGCATGACGTGATATTGGTAATGGCCAAAGGGAGTGCGGAATGCTGTTTTCCATTCATCTCCCGGTGTTATCCTGATGAGATGATAAGCTCCCCTGAGATCAAGTTTGGTGTAAACTGAGGCCCCTTGAACGGCCTCCAAGATGTCAGTAATAAGTGGCATGTGGTACTTGTCTGGGATTGTGATCCGGTTTAGACCGCGGAAATCAATACACGGTCGTAATTTTTCTGAGTCCTTTTTTGGAATAAAAAATAGTGATGCACCCGCAGGGGAAGTGGATTCTGAGATCAACCCATTTTGTAGGTTTTGGTGAAGATATTCTTTCAGAGCCGCCTTTTCTTTCTGGGATAGTACATACATGCGGCCGAAAGGAATAGGCTCATCAGGCAATAGGTCAATACGACAATTATCTCTGCGATGAGGTGGAAGAGTAGGAAATTTGGGGTTAGAGAAAACTGACAGAAATCGCTGATGACAATCAGGAATCCTACTAATGTGACTAATAGATGGAATGCTCAGACATCTTTCTATTTCAGACGGAATATGTACTCCTACTGTAGTATGGGACAAACAATGAGTGGTGCAATACTCCAAGCCTAAAAAGAGAGTGCCCGCTGACCAGTTGATGAAGGGATTATGTAATCTCAACCACGGGAGCCCCAAGATTATTGGAAAATGTGCCGTCCGGATGAGATCAAATGCTATGTTTTGTTGATGTGTCCCTACAGCACAATTTAAAGGTTCGGTTTGTTCCCTGATAAGACCTGAACTCAAAGGCGTCCCATCAACCCCTTGAACTGGAGTGGCTAGTATCTTGTCAACCCTAGGAATTCCTTTCTTGGTCGCCCATGCATCATCCACAAAATTGCCCGCCGCTCTGCAATCAATCAGTGCCGGGACATTAGTAAGGATGATAGTTGGAAGGGTTATAGTTAAAGAAATCACAACCATAGACTGCTCTACCTGTCCACGATCTGAGGAAGAATTCTTGTTAGTAGGGGAACCCTGTCGAAAGACTCCTACCGTGGTTCCCCCTACGGTAGAGTTCTTGCGTTTCCCGAAAGCTGAGATGGAATTCTACGTGGTGGAACAAGTGGGTAGTCTCTTAGAAGGTGTAAGGAAGAACCACAATACATACACAGACCGCAAGTCTTTCTTCTCTCCCTTTTGGAGTTGGAAAGAGGGCCCTTCACGGTCCCAATTTGCATTGGCTCTTCTGGAGAGTGTGTCTTGGTAGTTCCGGGAAAGAATTCCATATTAACCCGAGAAGCTTTTCCCTTCTTTTTCTCCTGATGGCGTTCTTGCAATCGATAGTCTATCTGCATAGAGATCGAAATCATCTCTGCCAAATTGGCTGGTCTAGGGACCTTGGACACCTCGTCTTTGAGCTCTTCTGAGAGCCCTTGTCGAAACAAAGTAACCAAACCATCATCTGGCCATCCTGTCTCTGAAGACAATTGTTTAAAAAGTGTGATATATGAGATAAGGTCTCTAGATCCCTGCTTTAAATCAAATAATTTTTCCTGAATTGAAACTGAAATTTCTGTACGACCAAACATGGTTTTCAAGCTACTAGTGAAAGCAGCATAGGAATCGAGAAAGATATTTCCCGAAGTTACCAAGGGGGTAGCCCATGCTAAGGCTGGGCCTGATAGCTGGGAAATAACGAATCCCACCTTATCTTTCTCTGTGGGAAAAAATCTAGGTTTAAATGTGAACTGAACATTGCAGCTTTCAAGAAACTCTTAATTTATGCGGATTCCCGTCAAACTTGTCTATCTGGAATGTTGACGGAGGAAGATCAGAAAATGCCCGACCTAACTGTTGTTTTAATTGCGAGTTATCCTGTTTTAAAGTCTGCATTTCCAATGTCATGGACTGCATTGCCGCCGTACGTTGGTGCATCTGTTGTTCCATTTCAGATTGCCGTCTGCCGCGGCCAGTCTGTTTTTTAAGTGTCGCTAACTGTCAAATCGGTAACAAATTGCACTAACCTGGGCAGACTGCGACCCGGAATGGAGACAGCTGGCGGATGTCGTGGAAATGGATGAATCCCCCGTGGGAGTCCTGCTTCCCAGCTCCCTGAATGATAAACCAGTTAAGAGGAGAGCAGGATCCCCAGGGAAACCCTCCTGGGGGAAAAAACCCTGAGCCGCTGCAACTCTTCGGAACGGGAGGTGGAAGTCTGGACGGATCCTCTATGCGCGCTGGACAACGAAGAGGGTCGGAGACCTTTCCAAGGAAACAAGATAGAACAGGAAAGTTTCCAGGAAGACTGGTAGCGAGAAATAAGTGAGAGTGGGAAGTGTGAAACCACGTACAAGGGATTAAGGAGGGTGTCCTCTAAGGAAAGAGACTGCTCTCGGAAGTGTCCGAGGGCTTGAGAAGCCGGTCCTGTTCCGGGGATGTGGTGGCGCTAGCAAACAGAGAATAGAAACTAAGCTTTAGAATGCCGGGGAGAGAAATCTACTGAAGGGAGATGAGTCTGATTGTATTCACTAACACGGTCGGCCAACCTGCCAGAAAACCCACGAATCCCACCAAATACGGCCAGCAGCTGAGTCTAAGCAAGGGAATAGAAATCAGAACAGAAGTAAGGAATAAGGAGAAACTCTGAGTCAGTAGAGGAAAGGAGTGCGAGTCCTAGAAGCGAACTTACGGAGCGTCCACAAAGGCAGAAGCGACACATATACAGACAGCACTTCCTTCCTTATCAGGAGTCACGTGACCCGGCATGAGTCCCGTCAGATGTACGTGAAACAACTAGACCGTTGTTGTCTCTAGGAAAAGTCGCCGTTATGGGAGCCTGCATTATCACGTTATGCGCCGTTCTCCCTATTCTACGGCTTTGCCACCATGACCAACGTTGATAATGTGTAACAACAGAGTATTCATGGATTTCAACATCCATAACCAGTCGTGGCGCAGAGTAGGGCAGCGACCCTGCAGCAGTACCAGTTACACCCCCAACCCCTCCCCGTGCGCCATGAACAGCGCACAAATCCCACACATGGCGCACAGACCAGTGGACCAGCATACAGCCCCCCAACCATGAAAATGTCTGTAAAACTCCCCGCTCACCCATCCGAATACACGTACCCCGCTGTGTGGGTAAGTTTTACACGCAATTGGGCCTGTGCAAGCGGGGTACGCATATTTCGGGGGTGCGCAGGAACTTTCACACGCGATTGGGCCTGTGCGAGTGGGGTACGTGTATTTTGGGGGTGCGCGGGAACTTTCACACGCGATTGGGCCTGTGCCAGCGGGGTACGTGTATTTCGGGGGTACGGGGAAAGTACTACACGCGATTGGCCCTGTGCGAGCGGGGTACGTGTATTTCGGGGTGCCCTGGAACTTTTACACGCGATTGGCCCTGTGCGAGTGGGGTACGTGTATTTCGGGGGTGTGCGGGAACTTTCACACACGATTGGGCCTGTGCGAGCGGGGTACGTGTATTTCGGGGGTGCGGGGAAAGTTCAACACACCATTGGGCCTGTGCGAGTGAGGTACGTGTATTTCGGGGGGTGGGGAAAGTTCAACACGCGATTGGGCCTGTTCGAGCGGGGTACATGTATATCGGTGGTACGGGGAAAGTACTACACGCGATTGGCCCTGTGTGAGCGGGGTACGTGTATTTCAGGGGTGCGCAGGAACTTTCACACGTGATTGGCCCTGTGCGAGCGGGGTACGTGTGTTTCGGGGGTGCGCGGGAACTTTCACACGCGATTGGCCCTGTGCGAGCAGGGTACGTGTATATCGGGGTACGGGGAAAGTACTACACACGATTGGCCCTGTGCGAGCGAGGTACGTGCATTTGGGGGGTGCCCCACTGAATTGGCAGTGTGTGTCCTCCCAGGTGTGCCCTCTCACCCCTCCCCAGGGCCTGCAGGTAGACCACAACACAGGGGAACACACTGCACCCCTGGCCATGCCCCACAGGCAGCCCATCCACCCTGGCGAAGCCCCCCAGCCAGCCCACATGTCACCACGCACAAGTGAGCACTGACTCCAGCCAGCCCACATGTCCCCCAGCACCCCCACCCCCCAGCAGTGAGGGGCACCTGCCAGCAGGCCCCGAAACATGTCCCCCAGCACCCCCCCAGCAGTGAGGGGCACCTGCCAGCAGGCCCCGACTCATGTCCCCCAGCACCCCCACCCCCCAGCAGTGAGGGGCACCTACCAGCAGGCCCCGACACATGTCCCCCAGCACCCCCACACCCCCAGCAGTGAGGGGCACCTGCCAGCAGGCCCCGACTCATGTCCTCCAGCACCCCCACCCCCCCAGCAGTGAGGGGCACCTGCCAGCAGGCCCGACACATGTCCCCCAGCACCCCCCAGCAGTGAGGGGCACCTGCCAGCAGGCCCCGACACATGTCCCCCAACACCCCCACACTCCCAGCAGTGAGGGGCACCTGCCAGCAGGCCCCCCGACTCATGTCCCCCAGCACCCCCACCCCCCAGCAGTGAGGGGCACCTGCCAGCAGGCCCCGACACATGTCCCCTAGCACCTCCCCCCAGCAGTGAGGGGCACCTGCCAGCAGGCCTCGACTCATGTCCCCCAGCACCCCCACCCCCCAGCAGTGAGGGGCACCTGCCAGCAGGCCTCGACTCATGTCCCCCAGCACGCCCACCCCCCAGCAGTGAGGGGCACCTGCCAGCAGGCCCCGACTCATGTCCCCCCCAACATGACATGAAGATGTACAATCATGGGCCTCATGTCCACCAAAATACCACAGCACGCCACCCCAGTCTTGACACGCAATGATTTTCCCAATCCACCCCACACTGACTTGCCCATCTCAAGACACAAACCAAAAGTCAACTATGTACATCAACACATGTCCGTCACACACACACACCGGTTACCATTGATAGTGTAAACCCACATTTTGACATGCATGAACCCAATGAGAAAATCACACACATGGAAGTAAAATATAAAAATATATTATGATCAAAAATAATGCAATGAAATGAAAGCATAAAAAAATGTCAAATATGAAATGAAAAGCATGTCCAAAAGATAAGAAAATGAAAGGATGTAGGCATCCATGCTGGTGCGGGATGATGCAGTCACAGGATCAGGGACAGGATTACACACAGGCACCTCCGCGGCGGCCTGTGCTGCCTCCTGTCCCTGCCCCGGCACTGCACCACTAGCACCAGTGGAATCCCCACCTCCAGACCCCATGTGTGTCCCTTCCACGGTCTCCTCCTCCACCAAACCCCCCACCAACCTGGATGACTCCATGCCATCTTCCTCCGTCGGACCCTGTGGGGTCTCAGCTGCCCCTTCTGCTGCCGAGGAGTCCACCTCCAACCTCCGCCTCTTGGACCTACCCTCGGCAGCTGCGGCCTGGGACGCGGCACCAGACTCCTCACTCCCCGATGAGATGACAACATGGGAGGGGAGCTGGGCCTTGTGTCTCCGGCTGGCAGCGCGATCCCTGTCGCTTTGCTCTACAGCACCCTCTCCGCCCTCTTCATCAGTTGACGCTGCAGACAGGGAGAGATAGAACACAGGCATCAGGGCACTGTACAATGGACTGATACACACATGACAGTTGTACATGAGTGGCAGTGTCAAACTTCACACATGGCATCACACTCCCCAACACACATGTCATTTCAACTCACACACATGAGCAAATCAACATGAATGTTGCACCAGGCAGCACCATCCATACACATACAACAGCATGAGCAGCCGAAGGTGAGCCTGACGTCACATGTAACACGGGGAGTGCATAACACATGCACACACGCCACAAGACTTACATGCATGTGTATATCTCCACCAACTGCCCCAGTAATGAGATCGCCATCCATGTCACATCTGGCATTCAGCCTTCTACATGTCAGTGTCACATGCACCCATGTTGCATCACAGTTGCACACTTGTCAATACACACACATGCACATGTATACAGTGTAGATACATGCAGCAGGAACCACCATCCATGCGTGACACCACAACCATGCCAACGTACATACACAAATTCAAACATGTGTACTCCCACACCTGCATTTGGGCAGCATGCTTACCAACACATACACCATCGATGTGTCTCACACATGAGAGGACTCACATGTGGCAGGCTCACGCCCCTGTACATACACATGCATACATGGCCCTACAAAAACACATGTGCAACCTGCACACTACTGGCACACCACAACACGCACAGCGTCCAATCAGTATGAATGTACACTTACCGCTCGACTCCAGACGGGTCTGCCTCTCAAGGACCTGGACATGGAGCGCTGGGCGTATGAGTTCCAGGACCCTTATTTGGTGGTCAGTCAGGTGGCCCCGGCACCCCTTTGCATCCGCTGCCTTCAAGAGGTGCCGGGCCTTGTCGAAGGTCCTGGACCTGAAGTCCTTCCAGTGCTTCCGGACATGTTTGATGTCGCGGACTGCCACCTCGTTGATGGCAGTCACAATGTCCATCCAGATCCTCTTCCGTCCTTCATTGTCGGCGCGCGAACTTCCAAAGAGGGCATCATACTGCCCCAGGACTTGCTCCACCAGGACACCAACTTCCCTGGCACTGAAGCTGGTGGCCCTCTGCCTCTCTGGCTGGGGGTTGCCAGTGGTGCCAGATGGTGTTGTGTCCGACATGGCAACCCCATAGGCAGGTGTGGATGGGCAACTGGGTCCTGGGGCTGGGCTGTGGAGCAATGGTATCCCAGTCAGGAGTCTTCAGTTCCAGCAAGGGTGGTCACAGCAACTGCTCCCCTGGCTGACGTGCAGGCAGCAAATAGCAGGGCACGTGGGCAGCAGGCAGGCAGCAGCCGATGGCAGGTGGGAGCGTGCTCGGGGTGGCAGTAATTCAGCCTTCTGGGCAGGAGCGTGGTCTTCCGTGTGTTGTCGCGTGGACAGCTTGATACAGAGCGATTTGGCACATGATAAAATTGCACGTCAGCGTGAAATCCGAGGAAAGGCCCTTAGCACGTAAGCGCATCTGTGACGTTACGCGCGTGGGCGTTCCCAACAACACGGGTGCATAGTGAATCAGCACGTGAGAAAACTGCACGTCACCGTGCTATTGGAGGAAAGGGCCTTAGCGCGTCAGCGCGTAAGTGACGTTGCACGTGTGGGCTGGCTTGAAAGGTACAAGTATGACGCTATTTACTTGTATGTGCTTTTCGTGGAGAGCGTGCGGGTGATTCTTGTACTTCTTGTCGGTTCACAAGCGATTACTTCACAACGTTTCCAGTTCGTACTCCCTGTTTCCTCAGACTGCGTTCTTTTCTTCTTTTGGTGGGGGTGTTGCCAATGCGCACATGCGCATATTTTTCACATTCTTTTTCAAGGCAGACGGTGAGTCGCACACATATTTTCCAACTGTGTTTGCCCCATGTGTCGCGTACCCCTTCAGAGGTCAGTGTAGGCTGTGTGTAAGACGCGTACGCTTATTTTTGTGTTTCAGGGTGCCACAGCGTAGTGCGGGTTCATTTTCTACCAGTGGTTGCATGCACGTGTACTTTTGTTTTTGGGGTGCCTGTGCATTGCATGACCCGTCATCTTCCCCCAGGGGTCACACACAGCCTTGCTAGAGCACTAGGGTACGAATTCCATCTAGTACCCTACCCCTTTCACCCCAATTGCCCTGGACAATTGTTTACTGCAACTCCCATACGCACAACAACATCAGTGCCATGGTTGGGAAGCGACCAAGCAGTAAGGGAGGCAAAGGTGGCCGATCTCAAAGAGGTGGGCGTGGTGGGCGCGGTAGAGGACGTGGCCAGGATTTGCAGGGTGCCCCTAGAGCCCAGTGTGTGGAGGACCAATCGGGGCCACCTATGCCCCCCCAATGGTTGTGGGAATTGTAGCTGACACCATCCCAGCTCAGCCCTTGTTGGACCGGCCCATTTTGTCAACTGAACCGGCACAGGATGACTCCCAGGCTGACTTCCAGGTCAACAAGTCTAAGCCACGTGTGGCGGTGAAAGGTGCAGTCACCAGGCCACGTGGATCTGGGGCAGCAATGTCATCTGCTGCCCCAAGTAGCCAGGGTGGGGAGGCTACAGGGGCAGCTACAGCTCAATCCACCCCAGCTCCGAGTCTCCCAGCCGGGACAGTGTCGGTCCAGGTCCATCACACCGACGTTGGCCCTGCCAACATCACCCTGCAGCCAATGCCTGCACCAAGACCTTTGGTCATTGTGCCTTTACAGGCTTCAAGTACCCAGTCCACCTGCGCTTCTGCTCCTACTGACCAGAGCGGCGTAAGCCACTCAGGATCCGCACCACCTTCGAAGAAGAAGAAGGGTGCTCTTGCACTACAGGCTGAGACCCCAGACACGGCTACACACTCTGGCACGTCAAGGAAGCCTAGCTTCAATGACGCCGAACTTGATGCACTTGTGGCCTATGTGTTGGCACATAGCCGCGAAATGGTGGTGACTGCAGGCTGTAAGACTACACCTGCTCAACGTAGGGCCCACTGGCAGACCATCGCGGACCACATTAGATTTGTGAAGCGCACAGCTGATGATTGCTACAAGCAGTGGAATGACCTTAAATGCAGAGCAAAGAACAAGCTGGATACCAATCATGCCTCTACTCTGGTGACTGGCAATGGGTCTCCACCAGAGGACGACCAACTCACTGAACATGAGTCTGTTGCTGGAACCTTCATCACAGAGGAACAGAGCCAAGGCGTGGGAGACCTACCAGATTATGAAGCATTGTCCGGTGAGTGCCCATGCAAGTGTGTGTAATCCATGTGTATGTTTCTTGGGTGATGTGTAATGATTGAGTGCCAGGTGAGGGTGTGTACTCCTGATTGGTATGGGCCATCCCTGTGCTTCCTCCAAACCATTCACCGGCCTTGGATTTGGGTATGACAGTATCCCTTCTGACCACAGTGGACAATTAGCGCCACATTACTGCAGTTGCCCTTGAACTGTCATCTTGCAACAACATTGTTCTGAAATTTCAGTGT
Source organism: Ambystoma mexicanum (assembly GCF_040938575.1). Classification (NCBI taxonomy): domain Eukaryota; kingdom Metazoa; phylum Chordata; class Amphibia; order Caudata; family Ambystomatidae; genus Ambystoma; species Ambystoma mexicanum. The sequence continues at coordinate 1,307,229,478 of NC_090932.1, forward strand.
TCATTCAGCCTGATTGTTTCAATCCTCCCATTTTTCCAACGCATTTTTCTGCCCTTATGACACATATGTGACATGCTTCTGTCATAGATTACACCCCACATTGGCCCACATTTATTACCTTGTTATGGTAATGATTTGACCATTCAGGCTGATTGAGTAAGGGCCTGCTCACATTAATTTTGGGGGCCTGTTTGAATGTGGAACATGATAGTTGTTTCCTGTCATGTTGAAGTGACCAACCATTGATGTATCCATCTGCCTGCCATCACTGTATTATTGTACACTGGATGTGTTGCAGTGTGTGGCACATGCGTATTTTGTCACACTATTTTGCATTTTTCATCTCATCATGTCCATCTCAGATGGATGGGTGACAGTACTCATTCACTGACATATGGCTGAACTTGTCAAATGTACCATGGCTATGCTACGTGCCATCTGTGTGCTGGCATGTGTCATGTATGTGTATTGGACATGCCACTCACAGGCTAATCTGTGATGCCAGTGCTATCCAGCATGCAGCAAATGTGTTGCTTTTCCATCTTGGTGTCCTCAGTGTCTGCTTTTTGCCTCCCCTTCCAACTCATTGACAGTGCATGCATGCCAGGGTTATAGTCATCTGGGACATGTGTAATTCATGTACTGAATCTCTGGCTTGTCAGGCCTATGTGTGTGCTATTGTGCTCATGCCTGTTTCCATTTGTTGTCTTTCATGTTTTTGCAGGTGATGACGCACTTGATGCTGTTGAGGTGGAGGAGATGGTGCAGACCCAGGAGGAATCTCAGCCACGACCGGGCACCAGTGGAGGACGTGGTGTGGTGGTGGGTGAAAACCCTATCCTCCTGCAGACCATACTGTCCACGGGTGTCTCTGGGTGCACCTCCCCAGATCTCTATGATTCAGGTGCTGTATCGGACAGTGGGACTTATGTGCCGTCGCAGGTGAGTGTTTCTGGCAGGGATGCTGTTCTGTCCAACCCACCTGCACCGGGGGTAGACCCCTCTATGGGGATGTCAGTGTTGGTAACTCCGTCTTTGGCGGTTACGGATGCAGGGTCATACTCCACAACATCTGATCCTGTTCCTGGGCCAGCAGATCAGAGGGGGAATGCTGTCCTGCAGGCACAGGCAGTGCCAGCACAGCATGGTGCAGATTGCCTTGCCCCAAACAGGTGTGGTGCCGGCCGACGCGGTGGCGGTACGCCACCAGGCAATACTGCATGGGAAAACTCCATGTACAGTATAGCAGCACAACAGGGAGCATCGGTTGAAATGATGGCTCAGGCAATGGAGAGGGTGGCCACTTCCATCCTCCCCCCTGAAAGGAAGATGGAGCAACAACAGCAGGCAACAGACTTCATTTGCCAATCACACAGGGAAGACATGTTGGTGTCCAACAGCGACCGACGGGCGGCACTGGAGACTCTGCGCGAAGCCATATCTGTAGAGTCACAGGGCCACAGGGAAGCCCTGCGGTTAGAAGTCCATTTCCTCAGGGAGACTCTGGGTGAACTTGAGGCTTCCCAAAATTTTAGGTCAGAACGGGCAACCCGTGAGGTGCTGCATGGGGATCTCCGTACTATCATCCTCCAGAACCAGACCTTCCACACCCGCATGCTTGCTGCCATGGAGGACCATACCAGGGCTTTGTGTGGGCTGCCTCCCATAGCACTGCCACCTCCTGATGTAGCAGCAGAGGGTGAATAGAGTGACAGCAGTTCTCCCACATTAGCGTAGCGGTGCAGGCCATGAGCCCATGGAGGTATTACTTTTTCCGCAACATCCACGCAGGTGGGTGTTGGAGTGCACCCTGTCCTCAAACCTCCTGGGTGAACCCCCCCCGGTCCACACATGGCCATTTTTGATTTTAGTATTTTTTTTTTTGTTTCTTTTTTTTTTTAACGAGTGTTGCCTTGTGTGGCTCCCGTGGGCATCCACTGTGTATTCCAGCTGGGCACATGCAGGCTTGTCCTGTCTTTGGATTCGATGCTTGAGTTCCTGACACACACACATCCCTCCTGCTTCCCCTTTCCATGGGCTTGCAAAGGGTGTGACCAAGTGACAGTGATTTACAAAGTGACATTGGGCTCCCATGAGCTGTTTTGGCAGTCTGTAGTAAAAACTGTGTGGACATCCCTAGTGGGGATTGTTGTTGGATTGAACACTGCATGGTGTATTGATATGTGCTTGTGCATCCATGTCTTCCTCCTTATTCACATGTACCTTCTTCATGTCTTCACAAGGCCGTCTCCTTTGCAGATGCAGTTCATGTTGTATGCAGTACACTGACACATTTGCCTGACAGCAACACTCTGCAGTTGGAAGGGGTCGATGTGCTGGCTTATTCAGGTTGTAAGACTTGCACTACTTTGATTTTGTACTGTCATATTTTGCCACAGTTTCATCCTGTGTTGCTGTATTGTGTTGTTGGTAAGTATTTGTTCATGTGTGCTGTTTCTTATTGATTACTGGGAGCATATTGTCTGTGGCCTGTTTACATTTGGGACAGTGCACTTTGTGACACTTGTGTCATGTGTTGTGCATTCATTTGGTTTCTTTCACATTGCATGACATGCCATGGTGTGTTGGGTAGCTGAGATGGGGAGGGGTTGGGTGCCATGGCACTATTTTCATGTTGTATTTTGCAAGGGGGTAGTCATTCATGCAGCATAAATGTGTGTCTTTTTGTCACACAGCATTGGTTGTCTTTAAGTAGGTAGGGATGCACACAATGTAACACTTCCAGGTGACCAATCTCAGGCTGGTATGGTTGAGACAGTTGACTGTCCCTTATGTCATCATCATTGATTGTCAGCTGGCATGTGCCAGGGCTGTGTGCACTCCACAGTGGTGTGATTTTAGGTGAAGTAATTAGCCACCAGCTGCGTACGGGCTGCCTCACCGCATGCCCTTTCCCCTCCCATGCGCAGCGGCCGTGCATGTAGTTGGGGATGTGGGGGCACCACCATCTCCACCGGCAGACCCCGGCGGGTTGAAATGTTGTGGAGGACACATGCTGCCACTATGATCCTGCACACTACTGGGGGCGCGTATAGCAGCTGCCCACCAGAGCGGTCAAGGGAGTGAAAGCGTGACTTCAGCACTCCGAGTGTGCGCTCTACTATGCCCCGGGTTGCAATATGGGCTGTGTTGTATCTTACCTCGGGTGGTGTGGTGGGGTTCCGAATTGGCATCATCATGTGGGTGCTCAGAGGGTAGGCACTGTCCCCTGTGGAGGTGATGATGGGTATCATTAGTGGGGTTGTAACATTACTCAGTATCTGACATGCATGCATGTGCAGAGGCATTTATACTCACCAAGCAACCATGTATCGCCATGCCGCACAGCTTCTAGGTCCTGGTTTAGGGGTGACATTCTGAAAATTAAACTGTCATGGGTGGACCCTGGATAGTTGGCATATACTGAGGTGATGATTCCCTTGGCATCACATACTACCTGCACGTTGATGGAATGCCAGTGCTTGCGGTTTCTATAGATGTGCTCAGTTGCCCTGGGAGGATGTAGAGCCACATGGGTACAATCAATGGCACCTAGCACTTTGGGGAAGTGTGCCACCCCGTAAAAGTCCTGGACAGCAGCCTTCCTTTCTGCAGGTGTTCGGGGCATGTATATGTGCCTGCGGACTGAAGAGCGTGCATTCATGATGGCCAACACCTGATGTAGGCAGCGTGACTGCGTGGCCTGTGACCCCCCCCACTATGGCACTTGTCCGCTGAAATGAACCAGTGGCCAAGAGGTGCAGTACATTGAGCACCTTTTCCAAGGGGCTCAGTGCTTGGAAGCACAGGGTGGGTGATGTGAGGTCATCCTCCCACTCACTCACCAGGTGGAGTATTATTTGTGGTGGGAACCTGTATCCCCCATACACCTGGTCATCAAGCATCCCAAAAAGGCTGGTCCTTGATGTAAAAATTCTGGGCATGGCTATCCTCCTCCTCCTGCGGTGTCCCACGACCACTGCTGCGAGGAATGGTATATTCATCGTAGCGTCTGAGCTTGTTTGTTGTTTGCTTGCACTTTTATGCTGTGCGGGGCCGCGTACGCCTGCTTCCTGCTGGCGTACGTGTTTCCAGATTAGCGCGTCTTTTTTGGCGAACGCGTTTCCCCTGTTCGATTCATGCATACGTGTTGTAGGCATGCTTTTGGGCGTTCTGCGCATTTACCTACTGTACTTCCCCATAACGCCCACACTCTCACGCGTTGTTCCCCATTCCGCGTGTTACGCCCCGTGTTCCGCCCACTTTTGTTGTGTGCGCCGCGCTATGTGCGCTTTCGCTGTACGCGTAGCACACGCCGTTTGATGATGTGTGCGCCCGCGTGTGCCACGCACGATTTTAGTGCACATCCCAGGATTTACATGCGCACGGACTTCCATGAAATGATGTGCGCGGCTTTCGCACGCTTGTGCTGCGATTTTCGTGCTTGCGCTGCGATTCGCACGCTTGCGCAGTGATTTTCTGCGCACATTAATTCCATGAATCGGCCTGTTCATTTTTCCCATGATATGGTTTTCTACAAAGTTTTTCAAAATAATGATATTGGTCATTAATAGTACCATTTTTGTTCTAAATGCTGTAGATGATTTTCCACAGTGTCCGTTTCTTCTTTGATATGTTCTTTTACTTGTACATGATTCTCTGTTTGTACTGTTAAATTTTAAAGAAATTGTCAAATATATGTAGTACAATGTGTATCAATTTGCTTAATTTCAAAAATACATTGTGTACCAATAGTATGATTGTCTTCAGTCATTTCATCGTGAGGAAATTGTTCTTCAAGCCAGTCCAAGGTGTTAGACATTTCTATGTAAAAAAAGAGATTTTTTTTTTTTACTGTAGTCTATTGAACAAAGTGCTCTGCTGTAGTAATAAATGTAGTGCACTTACCAATTTGTTGTTCAGTTGTGCTGTTAGAGGTCTGGAAAGTGCGCTATTGACAGTTGGTTCACAGTTTTTATATGAAGGAGCTGTGAGGTAATTCTGGTGGAGGAATAGGTTATTTTTGTTTTTGGTATTTTCCGTAATGTTTTACATGTTACAGGATTGCACTGTTGGTGTGTTAAGTGCACAATTACTAGATATAGTACTTTATTTCTTTTTACTTTAGCTATGTGCTATTTATCTAACTTGTATAGTGTTTTTGATGTATATTAAAATAATATGAGATATCCCCTGAGCATTTTGGTAGTATGGATTTTACCCAAAGTCCGTGGACAAGCGCACAGTCCGCGGACACTATGGCTATCAACATGGGTCAAGGGGGTTTAGAATGTTGTATGGTACAATAGTAAAAGTAAGGGTTTCTTGGTAGAAACCTATGAAATTCAGTTAAAAAAGACTTTATTAAAAGGATGTTATAGTTCAGTTGTGAGACTAAAAACCTATGAAATTCAGTGAAAAAACTTTGATAAAGGGACGTGGTTAAGTTGTGCTACTAAAAACCTATGAAATTCAGTGAAAAAACGTTGTTACAGGGACGTTATGATTACATGTAAAACTGAAAAACCCCAGATATTCGCCAGTTATGGTAAGCTAAGCAACCATAACTCACCCCACCGCCGTGCACTGCTAAGACTAACACCCAGGACATGAAAGATGACATCACAAATGTCATTGATGACATCACATGTGAAATACATTTTGATGGAAAATCCCTATAAGGAGTTGTGTTTATATTGTTGGTAACAAGATGTGAGGGATGATCGGGAGACCTATAATGAACTACTCAATCTATTAAAGAATGTACTCATCTAAAATTATTGTATTCAAGTGTTGTTGTTAATACAGAAACCTAATCATATATAAAAATAGGCAATGACTGCAGCATGCACCATAAAAGTACATTATTTATTATCTTGTAATTTGAGTTTTGAGTAATGTTAAACATGTAATAACTAGCAAACAATTCAAGACTTACAACACTTGTGCTGGTACAAACAATACATATGAAAAACCACAATGCATACAAATCAGAGGCACATACAGGGAAACTAAAGTAAGGAAGAAAGAAACAGCATCATCAGACAATGTTAATAACATTAAAGTCTTACAGGGTAATTCATAGAATTTCGCAGAAAAGTGTCGCAAGCGGCTGGCGCAGAGTGTCCGCGTGCGATTGACTGCGCCAGGCACGTGCGCTAAAACCGATTTCCGCGCACAGCGTATTCATGGATTTCATGCTCCCAAACCAGCCGTGGCGCAGAGTATCGCAGCGACCCTGCAGCAGCGCCAGTAACGCCCCCAAGAACGCCCTCGCGCAAGAAAAAGCCAGCAAAATCGCTAAATCATCGCAAAGGGCTGCGCTAACCCTGGACCAGTTTACAGGGCAGCCAAACAAGGAACGCAAAGCGGGTAACGTGCATATCAGGGGTACACGTGAAGTCATACACGCGATTAGCCAGGGTACGTGTATTACAGGGGTACGCGGGAAGTTTAACGCGCGATTGGCCAGGGTACGTGTATTACAGGGGTACGCGGGAAGTTTAACACGCGATTAGCCAGGGTAAGTGTATTACAGGGGTACACGTGAAGTCATACACGCGATTAGCCAGGGTACGTGTATTACAGGGGTACGCGGGAAGTTTAACACGCGATTGGCCAGGGTACGTGTATTACAGGGGTACGCGGGAAGTTTAACACGCGATTAGCCAGTGTAAGTGTATTACAGGGGTACACGTGAAGTCATACACGCGATTAGCCAGGGTACGTGTATTACAGGGGTACGCGGGAAGTTAAACACGCGATTGGCCAGGGTACGTGTATTACAGGGGTACGCGGGAAGTTTAACACGCGATTGGCCAGGGTACGTGTATTACAGGGGTACGCGGGAAGTTCAACACGCGATTGGCCAGGGTACGTGTATTACAGGGGTACGCGGGAAGTTTAACACGCGATTAGCCAGGGTAAGTGTATTACAGGGGTACGCGGGAAGTTTAACACGCGATTAGCCAGGGTAAGTGTATTACAGGGGTACGCGGGAAGTTTAACACGCGATTAGCCAGGGTACGTGTATTACAGGGGTACGCGGGAAGTTTAACACGCGATTGGCCAGGGTACGTGTATTACAGGGGTGCGTGGGAAGTTCAACATGCGATTGGCCAGGGTACGTGTATTACAGGGGTACGCGGGAAGTTTAACACGCGATTAGCCAGGGTAAGTGTATTACAGGGGTACGCGGGAAGTTTAACACGCGATTAGCCAGGGTAAGTGTATTACAGGGGTACGCGGGAAGTTTAACACGCGATTAGCCAGGGTAAGTGTATTACAGGGGTACGCGGGAAGTTTAACACGCGATTAGCCAGGGTACGTGTATTACAGGGGTACGCGGGAAGTTTAACACGCGATTGGCCAGGGTACGTGTATTACAGGGGTGCGTGGGAATCATCACACGCGATTAGGCTGGGTGGGTCCTCACAGGTGTTCCCTGTACACCCTCCACGGCCCCTGCAGGCAGCCTACAAAACAGGGGACTACCCTGCACACCTGCTCATGTCCCCCTGCACCCCCACCCCCCCAGCAGTGCAGGGGCAGCCTCCACCAGGCCCCCACTCATGTCTCCCACCACCCCCACCCTCCCGCCACCAGGGGCAGCCTCCACCAGGCCCCCACCCATGTCTCCCACCACCCCCACCCCCCGCCACCAGGGGCACTCTCCACCAAGCCCCCACCCATGTCTCCCACCACCCCCACCAGTGCAGGGGCACCCTCCACCAGGCCCCCACCCATGTCTCCCAACACCCCCACCCACCAGCACTGTGGGGCACGTGGCCAGCAGGCAGTCAGGCAGCAGCAGATGGCAGGTGGGAGCGTGCTCAGGGCTCTGGGGGGCAGTAATTTCGCCTCCTGGCCAGGAGCGTGGTCTCTCGTGTGTGAACGCGTGGACAGCCTGATAGGTAGTGAAATCCCACACGTCAGCAAAGGCCCTTAGCGCGTAAACCCGTCAACAGCATATGCGCGCCTATAGTCACCTGCACGTGCAGGAAATTGTTGCGTGACACGTCCCAGTGTCAAAGCGTGTGATTGGTGAAAATGGATGTACACGTAGAAGTGACAAAGCGTGTGATTGGTGAAAATGGATCTACACGCAGAAGTGACAAAGCATGTGAATGGTGAAAATGGATCTACACGCAGAAGTGACAAAGCATGTGATTGGTGAAAATGGATCTACACGCAGGAGTGACAAAGCGTGTGATTGGTGAACGTACACGCCGCGTAAGTGACGCTGTACGTGTGGGCCTGTATATAAGGTACATGTAGAACACCATTTCCTTGTACGTGCTTTTCGTGGAGAGCGAGTGGGTGAAATCTGTACTTCTTGTCGTTTCACACGCGATTTACTTCACGGCGTTTCCAGTTCGTATTCCCTGTTACCTCTGACAGCTTTTTCTCTTTTTTCTCTTTTACTGGTTTACCTGGGCCTGTTCGCTCAAACAGTGTCCCCTTCTACTGTTGTCCTGTCTTCTCAGACAGCGTACACATCTTCTTTTGGCGGGGGTTTAGCCAACCAAACGCGCTCATTCTTCACGCTCTTTTACCTGGCAGACGGTGAGTCACGCACGTATCCAACTTCTGTGCTTGCCCCGTGTGTAGCCTACCCCTTCAGAGGTCATTCTAGGCTGCGTGTGACACGCATACGTTCATTCTTGTGTTACTGGGTGCCACAGCGTAGTGCAGGTTTTTCTTTCTGCACACGTGGTCTAGGAGGGGTTGCGTGCACGTCATCTCCCTTTTTTGGGCCTCCTGTGCGTTGCGTGACCCGTCATCTTTCCCCAGGGGTTACAATCAGCCGTGCTAGAGCACTAGGGTACAATTACCATCTGGTACCCAACCCCTTTGACCCCCAATTGCCCAGGACAATTGTCTACAGCCACTCCCATACGCACATTAATATCAGTGCCATGGCTGGGAGGCGAGGATTCCGTAAGGGTGGCAAAGGTGGAAGAGCCACAAGTGGTGGCCGTGGTGGATCCGGTAGGGGACGTGGTCGTAACTTGCAGGGTGAGCCTGTCCCCCCATGTGTGGAGGACCAGTCAAGGGCACCCATCATCCCCCCCTCCCCCCCCTCCCCCCCTCCCGTTGAGGCTGAAGTGGCTGACACCATCCATGCTCAGCCCTTGTTGGACCAGCCCATTGTGGCACCAGACCTGGCTGACTCCATGGCTGACTTCCAGGTCAGCAGGGCTACGACACGTGCGCTGGTGCACGTTGATGCCATCATGCCACGTGGATCTGGGGCAGCAAGGTCATCTGCTGCACCAAGGAGGCAGGGCGGAGTGGCTGCAGGGGCAGCTGCGGCTCCATCCACCCCAGCCCTCACACACCCAGCCAGGACAGTGTCGGTCCTAGTCCATGCTGCTGACATTCCCCCTGACACCATCACACTAGAGCCAATGCCTGCACCAACTCCCATGCTGAGTGTGCAATCCCACACTCCTGATACAGAGTCCACCAGGGCTCCTGCCCCTAATGTCCAGAGCGGCGCAGGACACTCAGGATCACCACCACCTTCCAAGCGGAAGAGGAAGAGTGCTCGTCCGGCACAGGCTGATGCCCCAGACACGGCTACACAGTCCGGCCCGTCCAGGAAGCCCAGCTTCACGGATGACGAACTGAATGCACTTGTCGAGTATGTGTCCGGACATGACAACGAGATGGTCATTGTTGCAGGATCCAAGACCACACCTGCACAACGCCAGGCACACTGGCAGACCGTTGCGGACATCGTAAGTGCCCTTGGAATCGTGAGGCGCACAGCCAATGATTGCTAGAAGCGCTGGAATGACCTAAAGCGCAGGGCAAAGAGTAAGCTGGCCTCAAGTCATGCCGCAACTCTAGTGACTGGAGGTGGGTCTCCAGTAGTAGACATGGAACTCACTCCACATGAGTCAGTCGCTGGGACCTACGTCACGGAGGAACAGATCCAAGGCGTGGGAGATCTGGCTGATTACGAGGCATTGTCCGGTGAGTGCACATGCATGTGTGTGTCATACATGTGCATGGTGTGTGTGTGAGGGCTTCTGTTTGGGTGCCAGGTGAGAGTGTGTGCGCCTCAGTCGTATGGGTCAGCCATGTGCTTCATGCAATACTTCCTGCGCAGCTGCATTTGGCCATAGCAGTATCCCTTCTGCCAACAGTAGACATCTAGCACAACTGCACGCCAGTTGCCCTTGAAGTGTCACCTTGACACAACAGATTTGCTTATTTTTCACTGTTCATTCAGTCAGTTTGTTTGCATTCCACCACTTTCACTAGGCATGTCGCTGTCCACTAGTCACATGTCTGACATGGGTATGGTAAAGGGGAGTGACTTTGTTACCTGGATATCATTTGTACACACATGTCCCTGTGCAATTTGACCATTACAGACTGGCAGCTCCAGGTGAAAAATCTGACCTGTTAGAATCAGAAAAGCTATTACATGCGGGAACTGGACTGAATGAATAGGTGCTGCCCTCCTCTCCATCTTCACTCAATAGCAATGGTACATGCCATCTGTGTGATGGCATGTGTGTTTCACCTGCCAATCACAGGCCAATGTGTGATGCCACTGCCAGGCAGCATGCAGAAAATTTGTTCATCTTCCATCTTGGTGTCATCAGTGTGTGCCGTTTGCCTGCACTTCATACGTAGTGAGGGTGCATGCATGGGAGGGTTTTAGTCATGTGGGACATGTCAATCAAGTACTGGTTCTCTTGCTTCTCAGCCCTCAATGTGTGCCATGGTGCTAATGCCTGTTTCCATTACTTTGTTTTCATGTCTTTGCAGGGGAAGACGCACCTGATACTGCTGGGGTTGTGGAGATGGTGCAGACCCAGGAGGTGTCCCAGGGCCGACCAACCACCAGTGAGGGACGTGGTGTGGTGGTGGGGGAGAACCCACAAGTGCTGCAGGTCGTGCTCTCAAGGGGTGTCTCTGGCTGCACCTCCCCCGAGCTGTACTCAGGTGTTGATTCGGATGAGACCTACGTGCCGTCGCTGGTGAGTGTTCCAGGGAGGGATTCTGTTCTGTCTCACCCACCTGCACCAGGGTCAGTACCCTCCATGGGGATGTCAGTGTTGGCAGCTACGCCTTCGATGGTTACGGATGCAGGGTCACACTCTGCGACATCTGATCCTGTTCCTGGGCCAGCAGATCAGAGGGGGAATGCAGTCCTGCAGCCTCAGGCAGTGCCGGCACAGCAAGGCGCAGTTCGCCTTGCCCCAGACAGGTGTGGTGCCCGCCGACGTGGTGGCCGTACGCCACCTGGCAATACCGCATGGGAGCAATCCATTTACGGTATGGCTACCCAACAGGCTGCATCATCCGAGATGATGGCTCAGGCCATGGATAGGGTGGCCACTTCCATTGTCCCCCCAGAAAGGCTGATGGAGCGACTAGAGCAGGCAACTGACTCCATCTGCCAGTCACACAGGGAGGACATGTTGGGGTCCAACAGGGACAGGCGGGCGGCACTGGCGACTCTGCAGGAGGCCATCTCCATTGAGTCCCAGGGCCACAGGGAAGCCCTGAGGCAGGAGCTCCTACACCTCAGGACGACTCTTGTTGAGCTTGAGGCTTCAACACACCAAAGGACAGAACAGCAGCTGGAGCGTCTCACCCGTACGCTCTCAGCTGAGATGCAGGCAACGAGGGCGGAGGTCCGGGCATCCCGTGAGTTGTTGCATGGGGACCTCCGCACACTCATCCTCCAGAACCAGACCTACCACACCCGCATGCTTGCAGCCATGGAGGAGCAGACTAGGGCCTTGCGTGGGCTGCCTCCCATAGTGCAACCACCTCCGGATGCAGCTGCACAGGGTGATAATAGCGACAGCAGTGACACTCCCACAATAGGGTAGCCGTGTGGGCCATGAGCCCATGGAGGTGTTTTATTTTCCCAGGATCCACGCAGGTGGGTTCTGGTGTGCATCCTGTCCTCGGACCTCCTGGGTGGCCTCCCCAACCCCCCCGGGCCCATCAATGGCCATTTTTGATTGTTTCTTATTTTTATTTTTATTTTGATTTCTTTTATTCCCAATTTTTTTGGGAGGATCTGTTGGCTCCGATCTGTTGGCTCCGATCTGTTGGCTCCGATCTGTTGGCTCCGATCTGTTGGCTTCCGTGGTTCCTGTGGGCATACGCTGCATTGTGGCTGGGCACATGCAGGCTTGTAATGTATTTGGTTCAGATGCTTGGGTTTGAGTCACACACACCCCTCCTGCTTCCCGTTTCCATGGGCTTGCAAAGGGTGTGCCCAAGTGACAGTGAATTACACAGTGACGTTGGACTCCCATGAGCTGTGTGGCCAGTCTGTAGTCAATACTGTGTATACATTCATAGTGCATATTGCTGTTGTGTTGTACACTGCATGTTGCATTGATGTGTAACTCTTCTTCTGTGTCTCCCTCCCAATTTGCAGGTCCCTTCCTCAAGTCCACACAAGGACCTCTAGTCTGGCGATGGGGACCATGTTGGCAGCAGTGCACCTACAACTCTACATGGCGCCAACACTGCACAGTTGGTAGTGGTGGGAGTGCAGGCATTTCCAGGTGGTGAGACTACTAATATGTAACATTTTTGATGTCATGTTAATGGTACTACGTGCTCAAGTATGTTGTTGGTCCGGCATTGCTGTGAGCATTTCAGGTGTTGCAGGTTTCTAATGGTGCCACTGTACATAGTGAGAGTGATGTCATGTTGTGGGGATTACTTTGTTTACCTGCAATTAGCATGACATGGCACGGTGTGTCGTGTGGCAGTGCTGGGGTTGGGTTGGCTGACATGGCACTGTCCTCTTGTTGCATTTTGCAAGTGGGTATTCATTTTAGCTGCTTCAATGTGTAACTTCACAAAACTGCATTGGTGGTGTCTGTGTGGGTAGGGATGCACACATTGTGACACTTCCAGGTGAACAATCTCAGGCTGACATGGAATTCCCGGTTCATTCTCCACACATTCAGGATCAGTGTCAGGTTGAGTCATCATTGATTGTCAGATGGAATGTGCCAGGGCAGTGTGCACTCCACAGGGGTGTGATTTCTATGTGAAGTAATTAGCCACTAGCTGTGTACGGGCTGCCTCCCCCCGTGCCCTTTCCCCTCCCATGCGCAGCGGCTGTGCATGTGGTTGGGGATGTGGGGCCACCACCATGTCCACGGCCAGGCCCCGGCGTGTTGCAACGTTGTGCAGGACACATGCTGCCACTATGATCCTGCACACTACTGGGGGAGCGTATAACAGCTGCCTGCCAGAACGGTCAAGGGAGCGAAAGCGTGACTTCAGCACTCCGAATGTGCGCTCCACTATGCCCCTGGTTGTAATGTGGGCTGTGTTAAATCTTACCTGGGGTGGCGTGGTGGGGTTCCGAATTGGCGTCATCATGTGGGGGCTGAGAGGGTAGGCACTGTCCCCTGTGGAGGTGGGGATTGGTATCATTGGTGAGGTTGTGACCTTGCTCAGTATCCAACATGCATGCATGTGCAGTGGCATACATACTCACCAAGCAGCCATGTATCGCCATGCCGCCCAGCTTCTAGGTCCCGGCTTAGGGTGGACATTCGGTAAATGAAGCTGTCGTGGGTGGAGCCGGGATAGTTGGCATATACTGAGGTGATGATTCCCTTGGCATTACATGCTACCTGCACGTTGATGGAATGCCAGTGCTTGCGGTTCCTATAGATGTGCTCAGATGCCCTGGGGGGACGTAGAGCCACATGGGTGCAGTCGATGGCACCTAGCACTTTGGGGAATCGTGCCACTGCGTAAAAATCCAGGGCGGCAGCATGCCTTTCTGCAGGTGTTCTGGGCAGGTATATGTGCCTGCGGACTGATGGGCGTGCAGTCATGATGTTCAAGACCTGGTGTAGGCAGCGTGACTGGGTGGCCTGTGACACCCCACCCACTATGGCACTTGTCCGCTGAAATGATCCAGTGGCTAAGAAGTGCAGTACATTGAGGACCTTCTCCAGGGGGCTGAGTGCTTGGGAGCACAGGGTGGGTGATGTGAGGTCATCCTCCCACTCACTCACCAGGTCCAGTATGATGTGTGGTGGAAACCTGTACCTCCCATACACCTGGTCATCAGGCATCCCGAAAAGGCTGGTTCTGGGTGTGAATATTCTGGCCCTGACTATCCTCCTCCTCCTCCTTTGGTAGCCCACTGCCACTGCTGCTAAGAACGGTATGTTCATCCTGGCGTCTGAGCTTGTTATTGTTAAAGTCCGCAATTTATGCTTAGCGCGTGTTCTAGGCGAGCGTGTGACCCGCGCAGCCCTGGAATCCTGTTGCCAGTCCAATAGCGTGTGGAAATTCACACGCACCACGGGATACAGCGTGTGACCCGCGCAGCCCTGGAATCCTGTTGCCAGTCCAATAGCGTGTGGAAATTCACACGCACCACGGGATACAGCGTGTGACCCGCGCAGCCCTGGAATCCTGTTCCCAGTCCAATAGCGTGTGGAAATTCACACGCACCACGGGATACAGGTTCGCTGACGTACTTGCGTGTGTAAGTGGCCGCGCACCCATTAAATACACGTACATAGGCCAATCGCGTGTACGCGCACTTTTGTCCAATTACACGCGATGACACTCTGACGTGCAGTATCTCCACGTGTGCCCCGTCATCACGTCCTGAGTGGGGAACACCCGTGCGGGTCACGTCACAGACGCGCTTACGCGCTGAGGGACTCTGGTCCAATAGAATCGCGTATGCGTGCTGACGCGCTTACGCGCTAAGGGCCTTTCCTCGGATTTCACGCTGACGTGCAGGATTTTCACGTGCCAAATCACTCCGTATCAAGCTGGCCACGCGAAAACACACGGAAGCCCACGCTCCTGCCCAGAAGGCCGAGTTACTGCCCCCCAGTGCCCCGAGCAGCCTCCCACGTGCCATCTGCTGCTGCCTGCCTGCCTGCCTGCCTGCTGCCACCGTGCCCTGCCATTTGGTGCCTGCACATCAGCCATCTGCAGGGGTCCAGTTGCTGTGTCCACCCCTGCTGGAACTGAAGACTCCCGACTGGTATTACATCGCTCCACAGCCCAGCCCCAGGACCCAGTTGCCCACCCACACCTGCCTCTGGGGTTGCCATGTCGGGCACTTCCACATCTGGCACCAGTGGCAACCCCAGGCCAGAGGGGCAGAGGGGCACCAGCTTCACTGTCACCGAAGTTGGTGTCCTGGTGGAGCATGTCCTGGGGCAGTATGATGCCCTCTTTGGATCGTCCCGCGCCAGCAAGGAAGGACGGCAGAGGATCTGGGCCGACTGTGTGGTTGCCATCAACGCGGAGGGGGTGGCAACCCGTGACGTCCTGAAGATCAAGAAGCGCTGGGAGGACTTGAGGTCCAGGACCCTTGTGAAGGCCCGGCGCCTCGTGGAGGGGGGCCGGGGCCGCATGAGTACCATCCAGATGAGGGTCCTGGAACGCGTACGCCCAGCGCTCCACGCCCAGATCCTTGAGAGGGAGGCCCGTCTGGAGTTGAGCGGTAAGTGTCCATGCATTACTGTGTGAGACAGGGCATGTTGCGGTGTGCTGGTTCTATGATACTTGCCTGTATGTGTGCCATAGCCCATGTATGCATGTATGTGTGCAGGGACATCATGGTAATGCATGTGCGACCAGTGATGTGTGATGCACATGGTTGTTGCATGTGTTGAAATGCCGCATGGGGAGCCCTAATCAGATTATGAACATGAGAGCATGCCAGTCTCTGTACCTGAACATGGGTGGGGGTGAGGGATGGGTGCTGATGCCAGGTACATATATGGTAGCCATGTCTGTGTGCCTGACCTGCGTGTCTGTGACTTGTGCATGCCATGGATGCATGACACATGTGTGTGACAATGCAGAGATTCAGTAAAGCAGCAAAATTACCCTTGTATCCGCTGTGTTTGGTGTGTTTGGGGCCAGATGGATGTGACTGAGGTGAAGTGTGTGCATGTGATGGGCATGAGGCATGATGCATGTGAGTTACATATCATTGAATGTTTCAAGAGTCCATTGGACATGCATGGAAATGTCCATGGCATGCACCATGCCTGTTACTGTGTGTGTTTTGCCTGGACTGGCCCATGTGTTGTGGAGGGACATGATGGAAGTGTACTTTGACAGTGGTGCTCATCTGCTATTGCTTCCTGTCTAGGGGACCATTGTACAGTGCCCTGATGCTTGTGTTCTTTGTCTCCCTCTACGCAGCGGCTAGTGAAGAAGAGGGCGGAGACGGCGCTGTGGAGCAAGGCGGCGGGGATGCCCCCACGGCTGCAGCGGAAGGGGTGGGTGAGCCCCCACAGGGGCCTGCTACGGTGGGAGACGGTGAGGAGCCATCCAGGTTGGTGGTTTGCACAGAGGAGGAGGAGGCCGCCACTGGGGCACACATGGGGCCTGGTGGGGGCATCCCTGCTGGTGCAAGTGGTGCAGTCCAGGGCCAGGGGCAGGAGGCAGCACAGGTCACCGTGGAGGGGCCTGTGCATGTCGCTGTCCCTGACCCTGTGAGTGCACCACCATGCACCAGCAGGGATGCCCCGTCCCAGGCCTGTCCGCAGGTAGAGGGGATGTCCATGTCACCTGACTCCCCTCCACCTGCGGACGTGGGAACCCCTGGCCGTGCGGAGAAGGTCCTGATTGGGGTCGCGTTGCGCACGGCTGTGATTCGTGATGCCGTGCGTGCTTCCCGGGAGGAGCACGCACGTCATCACGAAGTGCACCGTGCCGACGTGGCCCAATTGGGATCGGCCATGTTCGGGGGTTTCCTGCATGTGTTGGCCAATGTGGCGGCCCTCTCCTCCTCTGTGCAGGCTATCCACCAGTCGTTCTCCTTGCCGTCTTCCAGCCCAGATGCCACCAGGGCCCCCTGTGGACCTGCCCCGACCAATGCAGCCAGCTCGGTGGGGATCCCATCCCTGCCACAGTCGGGAGTCAGAGATCCAGCAGGGGTGGACACCAGAGCAACTGGACCCCAGCAGATGGAGGATGTGACGGCATCATCGGGCAGGGCACGTGCACGACGGCGTCGGTGGTTTCCATCAGCCTGGATGCCGTCGTGCTGGCACAGGCAGTTGCGTCGGAGGCAGCAGCAGGCTCAACGTGGGAGGCATCATGGCTCGGAGCCATCAACATCAGGGGTGCAGGCATCGGCCGGAGGGCAGGAGAACCCTGGAATGGGAGTGGCTTCCGTGTGGGAGAGGTTGTGCCAGCGGATAGGTGCGGAGCGGCAGCGGGCAGAGGAGGAACGGCTCACGATGGTCAGGGCGGAGGACTCCATGCGGAGGGCGCTGAGGCGGGCTGAGTGCCTCGAGGGTCTTCGCAGGGAGTTTGAGCTTGACACTGCGTTATCCCTGCGGGACCTCGGGGCCAGGGAACATGCCCGCCTCCAAGCCATTGACCAGGAGTTCGAGGATGCCCTGGCCCATGACAACAACCAGTGAGCCGTCCGAATAGCCCGTTGCCTTTGTATATAGTTGTATAGTTAGGGTTAGGTTTCCTTTGTTTTTTTGAATTCTTTTTTGGTTGCGATTGGACAATGCACCACTTTTTTGTATATAGTTCCCTTTTTAGTTAGTAGTCAGTTAGGTTTAATTTGGTAGGGCTCATGGACCCAGGATGATCTTCTTGATTGGCTTATTTTAATTTTTCTTAATTTTTTCTTGGACATTCATCTTGTTTTGTTTGATTTGCTTTGTGTTTTTTCTTATTTGCTGTTCAATACATATTATTTTTTTAATCTTCAATGTGTCGTATCATCTCATTGCTTTCAGGCATGTCATGTTGGGTGTTTTGTCATTCACTTGCAGCCATTGTGTGTGACAGACATGTGTTAAATTGCATTATTTACATTGGGGGTGTAACATGTAATTGCCTTTGATATGTGGGTGGGTGTGATAGTTGGTTGGGCCTTTTGGCAGGGGAGGATGGGCATTACGGACATGATTGGGGAATGTTGGGACCCAGGTGCAGGGGGGCATGGATTGGACATGGGTGGGGGCCTGCTGGCAGGTGCCCCTCAGTGCTGGGGGGTGGGGGTGGTGGGAGACATGAGTTGGACATGGGTGGGGGCCTGCTGGCAGGTGCCCCACAGTGCTGGGGGGTGGGGGTGGTGGGAGACATGAGTGGGGCACTGGTGGAGGGTGACCCTGCACTGCTGGGGTGTGGGGGTGGTGGGTGACATGAGTGGGGGCCTGGTGGAGGGTGACCCTGCACTGCTGGGGTGTGGGGGTGGTGGGAGACATGAGTGGGGCCCTGGTGGAGGGTGACCCTGCACTGCTGGGGTGTGGGGGTGGTGGGTGACATGAGTGGGGGCCTGGTGGAGGGTGCCCCTGGTGGCTGGGGTTTGGGGGTGGTGGGAGACATGAGTTGGACATGGGTGGGGGCCTGCTGGCAGGTGCCCCACAGTGCTGGGGGGTGGGGGTGGTGGGAGACATGAGTTGGACATGGGTGGGGGCCTGCTGGCAGGTGCCCCACAGTGCTGGGGGGTGGGGGTGGTGGGAGACATGAGTGGGGCACTGGTGGAGGGTGACCCTGCACTGCTGGGGTGTGGGGGTGGTGGGTGACATGAGTGAGGGCCTGGTGGAGGGTGACCCTGCACTGCTGGGGTGTGGGGGTGGTGGGAGACATGAGTGGGGCCCTGGTGGAGGGTGACCCTGCACTGCTGGGGTGTGGGGGTGGTGGGTGACATGAGTGGGGGCCTGGTGGAGGGTGCCCCTGGTGGCTGGGGTTTGGGGGTGGTGGGAGACATGAGTTGGACATGGGTGGGGGCCTGCTGGCAGGTGCCCCACAGTGCTGGGGGGTGGGGGTGGTGGGAGACATGAGTGGGGCCCTGGTGGAGGGTGCCCCTGGTGGCTGGGGTTTGGGGGTGGTGGGAGACATGAGTTGGACATGGGTGGGGGCCTGCTGGCAGGTGCCCCACAGTGCTGGGGGGTGGGGGTGGTGGGAGACATGAGTGGGGCCCTGGTGGAGGGTGCCCCACAGTGCTGGGGGGTGGGGGTGGTGGGAGACATGAGTTGGACATGGGTGGGGGCCTGCTGGCAGGTGCCCCACAGTGCTGGGGGGTGGGGGTGGTGGGAGACATGAGTTGGACATGGGTGGGGGCCTGCTGGCAGGTGCCCCACAGTGCTGGGGGGTGGGGGTGGTGGGAGACATGAGTGGGGCCCTGGTGGAGGGTGACCCTGGTGGCTGGGGTTTGGGGGTGGTGGGAGACATGAGTTGGACATGGGTGGGGGCCTGCTGGCAGGTGCCCCACAGTGCTGGGGGGTGGGGGTGCAAGGGGACATGTGTTGGTGTTCATTAGTTCAAGGAGACATGTGCCTTTGCTGGGGGGCATGCCCATGTTGGGTGGGCTGCCTGCGGGACATGACCAGGGATGCAGGGTAGTCCCCTGTGGTGTGGGCTGCCTGCAGGGGCCGTGGAGGGTGTACAGGGTACACCTGGGAGGAGCCACACTGTCAAATCACATGTGGAACTTCCCGCGCACCCCTGAAATACACGCGCCCAGGCTATTCGCGTGTGGAACTTCCCGCGAACCCCTGAAATACACGCGCCCAGGCTATTCGCGTGTGGAACTTCCCGCGAACCCCTGAAATACACGCGCCCAGGCTATTCGCGTGTGGAACTTCCCGCGCACCCCTGAAATACACGCGCCCAGGCTATTCGCGTGTGGAACTTCCCGCGCACCCCTGAAATACACGCGCCCAGGCTATTCGCGTGTGGAACTTCCCGCGAACCCCTGAAATACACGCGCCCAGGCTATTCGCGTGTGGAACTTCCCGCGCACCCCTCAAATTCACGCGCCCAGGCTATTCGCGTGTGGAACTTCCCGCGAACCCCTGAAATACACGCGCCCAGGCTATTCGCGTGTGGAACTTCCCGCGCACCCCTGAAATACACGCGCCCAGGCTATTCGCGTGTGGAACTTCCCGCGCACCCCTGAAATACACGCGCCCATGCTATTCGCGTGTGGAACTTCCCGCGAACCCCTGAAATACACGCGCCCAGGCTATTCGCGTGTGCAACTTCCCGCGCACCCCTCAAATTCACGCGCCCAGGCTATTCGCATGTGGAACTTCCCGCGAACCCCTGAAATACACGCGCCCAGGCTATTCGCGTGTGGAACTTCCCGCGCACCCCTGAAATACACGCGCCCAGGCTATTCGCGTGTGGAACTTCCCGCGCACCCCTGAAATACACGCGCCCAGGCTATTCGCGTGTGGAACTTCCCGCGAACCCCTGTAATACACGCGCCCAGGCTATTCGCGTGTGGAACTTCCCGCGCACCCCTGAAATACACGCGCCCAGGCTATTCGCGTGTGGAACTTCCCGCGCACCCCTGAAATACACGCGCCCAGGCTATTCGCGTGTGGAACTTCCCGCGAACCCCTGAAATACACGCGCCCAGGCTATTCGCGTGTGGAACTTCCCGCGCACCCCTCAAATTCCCGCGCCCAGGCTATTCGCGTGTGGAACTTCCCGCGAACCCCTGAAATACACGCGCCCAGGCTATTCGCGTGTGGAACTTCCCGCGCACCCCTGAAATACACGCGCCCAGGCTATTCGCGTGTGGAACTTCCCGCGCACCCCTGAAATACACGCGCCCAGGCTATTCGCGTGTGGAACTTCCCGCGAACCCCTGTAATACACGTAGCCCGCTCCCCCAGGCCCGATCGCGTGAGGAACTTCCCGCGCACCCCTCAAATTCACGCGCCCAGGCTATTCGCGTGTGAAACTTCACGCGAACCCCTGAAATATACGTAGCACGCTCCCCCAGGCCCGATCGCGTGAGGAACTTCACGCGAACCCCTGTAATACACGTAGCCCGCTCCCCCAGGCCCGATCGCGTGTGGAACTTCACGCGAACCCCTGAAATACACGTAGCCCGCTCCCCCAGGCCCGATCGCGTGTGGAACTTCACGCGAACCCCTGTAATACACGTAGCCCGCTCCCCCAGGCCCGATCGCGTGAGGAACTTCACGCGAACCCCTGTAATACACGTAGCCCGCTCCCCCAGGCCCGATCGCGTGAGGAACTTCACGCGAACCCCTGTTATACACGTAGCCCGCTCCCCCAGGCCCGATCGCGTGAGGAACTTCACGCGAACCCCTGTAATACACGTAGCCCGCTCCCCCAGGCCCGATCGCGTGAGGAACTTCACGCGAACCCCTGTAATACACGTAGCCCGCTCCCCCAGGCCCGATCGCGTGAATAACTTCACGCGAACCCCTGTGATGCACGTACCCTGCAAATCGCGTGTGACACTTCCCGCGCACCCCGGTATACATGCACACGTATTTTTTGTCAGCGGGTGTCAGTGTTTGTGGGTACCCCTTTGCACGTCATTTTTCCTGGAGGGCCACAGTATGGGACATTCATCATGGCAGTATATAGGTGCTATTTGTTGGCGCACCTTTTGGCGCACATTTCTTACAGCCGCAGAGACGCTACCGCCTCCTTTCTTGTGGCGGTCGTGTTTGTGCCTGTGCGCTGGTTTGAGCGTGCGCTTTTTTCCCCTATTCTATTCCATGAATACGTGTTGTAGGCGAGCGTGTGGGCGTTCCGCGCACTTGTGCCCTGTACTTCCCCCGTGACGCCCACGTTTTGGCAAGTTGTTCCCCATTCCGAGTGTTACGCCCGTGTTCCGCCTACTTTTATTGCGTGCGCCGCGCTATGTGCGAATTTCGCTGTGGCCTGTGCGATTTTCGCTGTGACCTGGCGCACGCTGTTAGATGGCCTGTGCGCCAACGTGCGCCAACTTGCACCGCGCACTTTTTTTTCGCACATCCGCTGGTTTTCTCGCGCACGGCCTTCCATGAATCGACGTGCGCTGCTTTTCGTGCGATTTTCGCACGTTCACTGCGATTTTCGCTATTCCACTGCGATTCGCACGTTTTTGCCCACTTGCGCCGCGCTAATTATTCCATGAATCGGCCTCTTAATCGTAACCAAACTTATGAAATTGAACAACTCCAGGGCGCCGGGACCCGATGGCATTAGCAATTCAGAACTCAAAAAACATCCCGAACTGTGGGCAAACTTTATGAGTAAGCTTTTCTCAAATTGCAACCAGTCGAAAGAAATCCCATCTACCTGGAAAAAGGCAAACATCGTCCCAATCTTTAAGAGAGGTGCAACCGATAATCCAAATCAGTACAGGCCGATTGCTCTTTTGGATGTTATGGGAAAAGTCTTCTCGTCCTTTGTGTTGGACGACTTCCAGAATTGGGTTCGTTCAACTAACTCTATGGATCCCTTCCAGAATGGTTTCGTCAGAAACTCAGGGACAACCACAAACATTCTGCTTATGAGTGCCCTGAAAGCAAAAGCGATACAAGGTGGTCTTCCGATATATGTTGTCTTTATTGACCTGGTCCAAGCCTTTGACCAGGTCAACAGACAACGTCTCTGGGTGAAATTAGAAGCGAAAGGATGTCCGGCTTCAATTCTAAATCCCATAAAGGCTTTACACCAAGGAACTTCCATTCAAGTCCGCCTCAGCTCGGATGGACGTCTGTCTGAGAAGATCGTGACAGCCAGAGGAGTTAAACAAGGCTGTCCCCTGGCACCCTCTTTATACAACGCGTACATTGCAGACTATGGGGAATCAGGTCTTGCTATCAGACATTTTCCACCTGCGTTGGGAGGAGAGAAGATTGACCGTCTATTATATGCTGATGATATCATCCTGATGGATCTGACACCCATCGGCCTTCAGCGCCAGCTGGATAATCTGGTATTATATATGTCAGAAAATAATCTCCGGCTAAATAACGAAAAAACCAAAGTGCTCGTTCTGGGCAGGCAAGAAAAAAAGAATCAAAAATCTTCTTGGCATTGTGAGGGTAAGAGACTGGAAACAGTACAAGCTTTCAAGTATCTGGGAATCACAATTAGCAATGACAGAAACGAAAAGACCATGCTAGATACACTTTGGATAAAGCTAAAGAACCTCACAGCACAAGCAAAGGCGGTGGATAGGAGGCATGGCCGCTTCTCAATAACTCCCATCTTGAGATTCTACAAGGCCAAGGTGGTGCCTGCTCTGATATATGGCATAGACGCAATGCCACTGGTCCCGAATTCTATCTGGGTGAAATATGAACGTTTTTTTTGGCGAAACGTCCTGGGCCTAGCGACATCAACTCCCATGGCACTAATAAGGAGGGAACTCTGCGTATCATCAATGTTGGCAATCAAAATGAGAGCCACTTTGATCTTATATCGCAAAGTTATCAACAAACCGGAAGCACGAGTGCTAGACCTCATTCGTAAAGAAATCATAGACGGAGATAACTGGATGCTCGCGGAATGGGAACAAAATAATCAAACAATCTTGAAAGAACTGGACCTGTTTATAGAAACTCTAATCCAAAACCCAAACAGAGTAGTGAAAAAACTGTTTGAAGCGGACTGGATTCACACGCAAGAGATGGCCAACGACTACTCACTGACAGCTAGTTTGCCAAACGCTCCAATGAAGCTAAAAGCAGTCCGAGGCTACCTTCACAAATTTCCGGATAAGAGACTTAGTCGCTTATTTCTACGATTCAAACTAAACCAACTGAAAACGAATGAGATTTTGGCAATTCGTAAACAAGCTCAAACGAATTTATGTCGCTTCTGCAAATCAAATGAGCACATAGAAGAAACCACAAAGCCTCTGATAATGGAATGTCTAGGTTTGGTAATAGAAAGGCAACGCTTTCTCACGGACCCACTGAAACATTATTCAACACTAGACGTGGAAAACCTTTGGTCACTATTGAATAATGGGAAAAACAAGAGATGCGTCATTGGAGTAACCTTGTTTCTCAAAACACTGAATCTATAGCAGAAGAAACTGAACAGGAGAGGTATGTTTCACCCCAACTGTGATCCCTCTTGAAAGATCCATCTTAATGTATGGATAGAGACTCATTATCAAAGAAGAACTGCGACAAAAGTAAAACTTGAACTCATTACATAAGTCCAATGGATTCAGGACTAATTATCAATTACAAGCCAAAGCAAGGACATGTTCACACAAGCTGTAGACAGGAGTTTACTAATGCTTTTCTGTTTTGTAAAAATTGTTATACAATTAAATCAAAAATTAAAAAAATAAATAAATAAGCTTCTACGGCATCATTGAGGTTGACAAAAACACCCACCAAACCTCATGGTGGGGAGATGATTTACTGACTGGCTCTATAGAGTGCAGACATAGGCAAACTGTAAGGAAGGAAAAGGGAACACATTCCCGGTTTGCGTCCACTCAGACATTGAAAGACCTTCGTACATTCACGCCAGGAACCTGTCTCCGTCGATACTAGTGACCCATTTACATGAAGATCTCTTTTACTGCTGTACCAGGGGGTGTAGGAGACCCTATTTAGGGAAGCAAGATTATGGCAATAGTTTAGGATTATGGACATTCCGAAGGGAAGAGCGCATGTACACCTCAAGCAATCTTTGCGTGAAAAGTGATAGAAATGAAATATCTGACAGACTTTTGATATTACTCACTGTGCATGTTGACCCCACCGCAATGCATGTTGAGGCTTTTTCTTAAAATGTCAAGAATTATATTATGACAGCCGTGCCACACAGCCTGACTGACGACCCATGACCCAATGCAATGTCATAGTAATGATTATCCAGAGCAATCCTTGGTGAATAATGTTTCCCCTATATTTATTTACTTTTTTTATTCCCTTTTTAGTTGCATTTTTATTTTTTACCTATATATTTATTTACTTATTAAATGTAAGCCACTTCGGAGGGCTCCAGTGCCTCACTTAAAAGGTGCACATAGTAAAAAAAAATGTTTTAAAAAAAATATACAATTTAAAGAGAAATTAAAGCAAGAGGAAATGCAACGTTCCAATTTCTTAGGTTGATGAGCATTTTTATTTTACAGAATACCTAACATTACTGCACTTTAAACTGTGGATTTTCAGCCAGACTACATTTCTTAACGGACTAACATGGCAGTGGGTAGTGCCCCAGTAGGAACATTGCATTGTGGGTATGTGTCATGTCAGAATTCAGATATGTCTTTTGTCTCTGAGCAGTACAGCAGACATGAACCAGTGAGAGAATGAATAAGCAAGGGCATTTAACATTTTACAGTCATGGGCCTCCTTTTGCAACGCCTATGGTTTCCAGTTGCTTTTCTCCTGTGACGAGGGACTTCTCTATTGTAAGGCAATGATAAGCAGTGCTTAACATGCCATCATCACGGGGGCAACACATTTTTTCAACAAGAAACATTCTGGCCCTTTGTTAGGCAGAGGCAGCCAAAAGCCACTTTGTCTAGAGCAGTGGAAGCCCTTGCACGGCCTTGCTTGAGAACCTTAACTTTCGTAGGAGCCATCTAGCACATCTCTGGAGTTCATATCAGCAGACCTACTGGATGCCGTCCACCGTTGCGCAGAAACAACTAAATAACTGATGGTGAGGCGTTCTGTGACATGCTAACCACCAGCAATTGTAGCCGTGGCGCCGATGCTCTACTTTGAAACTCCAGTCACTGCCTTGAGTTTGCTTCTACAACTTTTTTTTATCAGTTTTAGACTTAACACATGATTTAGTTCAATATTGGCCTGTGATTTCCTCAGGTACCACGTTCATGTCAATTTACTTTCTGTAATGCCAGAATGATGTCAAAAGGCATGCTTTGCCAGGCTGCTTCCCTCATGACTTTGTGAAATGACATCATTCTTTACAATAAGGCTTTTAAGTCACGACAACCAAATCACCACCAATTTCTGAGGTGCCCAGATTACTCCACATCACCGGGTCGTCGTGTTTCAATAGTGTGTATTAGGCGCACTATTACTATTATTATTATTATTATTATTTATTATTCCGTTTTTATTACACGCATCACGCCCATGGGCATCAGTGCGCACATCGTAGCTTTTGTTAAATAAATATTAATTATGACTACAGCTCTCATAACGCATTTGTTTGTTAAACGAAAGGGGAGGTTAGTGCAGTCACATGTATTTGGATGCAATACATCACGGGCTTTAAGCCCACATATAAAAGAAGTATTGCCTCTTACACTGGGTATCAGAGGGTTCCTGTTGTCTCCTGCAATGTCCCTCAAAGGTTTCTCCCAGCATTCTGTGCGATGGCTCCCACAGGGGTGCGCCTAACTGTGGCAGAATGAGTGGCCATTTCTTTCAATGGATAATGGGTCAACACACGTTTAGGGAAAGCACTTACCGTTCCCCAGCATATACATCTCGCCCCGCACACAGTCCGCATCAGAGCTGCAGTTGGCATTATGAACTTTCTTGCTCTGAAAGAGATGGGCATCAAGGAAGGAGGGAAGATGGGGAGCAGGGGGAGGGGAGAGGGTGAGAGAAAGACAGAGGGGGAAAAATGAGTGTTAGGTGAGAGAGGAATTTAGAATGGGAGTGGTTGCTACCATTCAATGAAATGCGACTTAGAAAGCTACTGCATGGTATTATATATGCATTGCTTTGCCAATAGAAGGTAGCAGAACATCAATTAGTTTATGGAATGGGATTAGGATCAAGACAGGGAGATCTAAGTGGGAGAGAGGAAGAGAAATGCTGAGGTTGAGATAAGTGATGTGAGATCCAAGGAAGAAGAAAGATGCATGCAGCATTAGAAAAAGGGTTAACAGACGACATGAGATTGATATACATGTAAAGAGTGAGAGAGAAAAGTGAATAAAGAAGTGGAAAGGAAAGAACTTGAGAAAAATGTGAGATAAAAAGAGTGAGCACAGACTGAGAGATAAAGCAAAGACAGAAAGGGTCTGGTGTGAATAATCAGCACATAGGGGATGGGAACAAGTGAGAATAAGATGGAGAATGCGAGGAAAGAGAGGCGGCGATATACGGGATGATGTTGAGGGCCAAAAAGAGATCGGGACGGTGAAGGGAAGGGAAGTTTGATAAACGAGTAAAGAGGGCTGACGGGCACATAAGTGAGGGGTTGAGGATCTGTGTTTTCAGCATGCTTTAATTTCTCTCAGTAAAGCCAGTTCTTGCTTTCTGTGATCACAGTATGAGAATTGACTGCGAAGACCGATGACAAAACTTTCCTTGCATAACACACAAAGACACTGGCGATAGACACAGGCACTCCTAATGTAATCTGCATACAAGCACTCTCAGTCCATGCAGACTCACTCAGTCCATTTATGTATGTATGTTGGTACTATTAGTATTTACTTTCATTCTCCATTCGCAGAGGCCCTCTCAGCTCTGGGCTATGCTCCATTTCCCAGGCTGGCAAGCTAATTATAAAACTCTATGAGAGCAGTGGTGAGGCTGCACCAAAAACGGTCTTAATGTATTAGGGTGGAGCGCAGCTGGGGATGGGGATGGACAGGCTCCTATCTCTCCGATTCCTCTGCAAGGGTGGCTGGGGTGGGATCACACGGTATCCTCAGATCTCTCTATAGTGGAACTAGAAGGAAAGGAATGGATTACTGGCCCCAGAGAACAATGACCATGAATTTCAAAATGTCAAAGTTTTCCTGCAATACAGGTTCGGGGCCTAGGAGACGCGACAAGAAACCGGGTTAGTGACAAAGCAGATGCAGTGGAAAAATGATCACTATAGATTATACCAGACCTTGCAGCACTTTTAAACCTTGAGAACGATGTAGGGAGAGGTGAGCCACTTACTCCTCTCAGTAGGGACATCAGAGAGCACAGGACTCGCTCCTGAAATCTTCTTGTACTAGCAGGCCAGGAAAGACAGAGAAGACGCAGAACTGTTCAGTCTCACAAAAAAGTCCATGAACCAAACATATTTAAGATGGCGCTGACCCTCGTTCTGACTTTTGAAGCCTTGCTCTGAGCAGAAATAGGCAATCATGAATGTTCCCTAATTGTCCGATCTGAATTAGTCGTAAAACCCGGGTAGGGAGGTATCACTACACAGTATCCCCAACAAAAATATCGACGTAGATATGGGCGTTTGGCTCGCCATAGGTGATATTTTTGTTGGGGATATCATGTGGGAGCGGGGGTTGCGGGGGTGTCCCCCGCACATTAAAAAATTATGCAGGGGTTTCAGGGGTGTCCCCCGCAGCGTCCATGTGTGAATTTCACTGCAAAAATATGGCAATATTTTTGCATTGCGATATTTTTGCGGCGGAATTAACACATGGAACCGGTAGCAGTTAAACAATGGGGTGAGAATGGGGAGGGACAGAGCCTCTGCTGGAACGATAAGAGAGAAAGAGACAGAGATAGAGAGTGAGAGGAAGAGTCGGAGGAGATACTTCCTCAGCGACTCACTGATGCAAGGACAGAGTTCTGCACATTCAGAAGTGTGGGGTTCACAGAAAGACGGCAGAAGAGGAAGCTGTGGTGTACACACACCCGAACGCTCAACTCCCCCGATTGCAAGCAGGACTGTGGAAGCCGCCCACGGAAAGAATGACAAGGATGCTGGTTTAAGCTTCAGAGCAGCTGGGGAAAGCTACTAGTTTCAAGACTGAGAAAGTGCTTCAGTTGGGGCCTTTCAAGAGGCTGGAAGCCAAGAATAGAAACTCAAACCTTCTGAGAAGGGAACCAGAGGGCAAAAATCCCCCCCACACCACCCCCACTTGCAACCTATAGGCAAAGAAGGGCCTGTGACAGGGCAAAAAAAGAATATAGTCTTCCTGACAAGAACCCAAAGAAAGGGAGAGAAATACATCAGCCACATTCAGGCATGAGGAAGGTCCAGGAGGGATCCGACCAGACAACAACAACTGAAGCAGAAGAAGGCTCTATTGAGGGAGAGGAGCAGGGGATGATACAAGACGCCATGCTATAAGAACAGATGACATTGGAAGACACCCTGATATAAGGGAAGGGAAGTGTAAGCTGTGAAAACCAAGTCTAGACAGGGGTGGCAGTGGCGCTACTGAGGCCTAACATTGAAAATGGGGGAGAGTTGGATCCTGGCTGGCTCTACATTACAGTTACCAGAATTCCCTGCTGCCACTGCCTGGTACATACCAGAGGGATTCAGCCCTGCACACCTGCATCCAATCAGCCTCCCTGATGATTGCTGAGGCATGGAAGCGCGCTAGGAGGAGAACAACTTTGGATTGTTTGAGCTTACTGCAGCTGGGACCCGGAGTAGCGCCCCTGCCACCCATCACTTAAACAAATAGTGGGTCCTGCTCACTGTCTTCCAGGTCAGCACTTTTAATTAAGGATGACCCAGTAGTGTTAAGATCTGGCTTCTTAGTTACTATTATAGCCAGCCTGATTTTTTAAATTACTGCTTCCCTCTTACCTCAGGGCACCGGCCAAGCGTCTGCAATGCAGTGCTCTCAGTCCTGGTGATGATGGTGAAGATGCTGCCACCCTACAGAGGAAGGTAGAAGTACAAGGAGACAGTCAACACAGCGACAGTCAGATAGGCAGCCAATGAAGCCGAGGGAATCAGATGGCCAAAGAGATAGGCAGAGATATAACAAAGAGAGGGATGGACAAGGAAGGTTTAAGGCAAACAGACAGCCAGAAGGACTAGGAATTAGATGGATAGACAGACACGTGAGAAAAAACCAACAGTGTGACCAATATAACCAAAGGAAGATGGATGCAGAACCATGATATAGAAGTACAACCATATGAACAAAAAATGAAATGGATAGATATCCAAATGAGCAAAGCGCAAGGCATTGAGAAACCCAGAAGAACATAGAGTGAGACAGTGGCACAGCATATAGCAAATATTGGTACAATCATACAGTCAAAAGAGGAGACAGGGAGAAAAACAGAGTAGCATGCGGGAGGCAGGTTAGTTAAAAGGGCAAAGATGGAGACTACAGAGACACAGTAAGATGATAGAGGAAAAAAAGAGAAAAACATACAATGACCTAGAAAAAGAATGAATCAAAAGACAGCCAGAAAACCAACACGGGGAAAACTAAAACAGACAAAAACCAACAAGGGAGACCAATAGACCACCACTAAACTAATTTAGAAGCCCTGCTTCTAAGAACTTCACTTGCTGCCATCATAAAGTATTACTGCAAGTATTACTGCACCCCAAGCCTAACCCAGCAGATGGCGTGGAAGGGGGCTTTGTGTCCAAGTCCTTCAACCCCCCTCCCCCCAATTAGCCTACACTGAGGTCTAGACCTCCATTTGAGTTGCGGCACATAATGAGTTCCAAGCTACCTTAACTCCTCCCTCCATGCCCTTGCGCTCAGGTCCTCACTTAGCTAAGGGATATCTGTCTACTCCCAAGTGACCATTTATCTCCAGTATTCACTTTCTGGGTACTTTACCTTAATTCCCTCTCCTCCGAGGGCTTTGAATTCTATCTTCCTAAATCACTGCTGAGTTGAGGTGTCCTCTCTGGGAGCTTTCTAAAACGCCTAAATGACTGCAGAACTTAGGTTTCACCTCCCAAGCCTCTGCATCCTATCCACCTTAACTGCTCCAGAGCCCAGTCTCCCAGCTTTGCAAATTAGCCCCCTCTATCACTGCCAATTCAGCAGGCTGCAAATAATGTCTCGCAGCACAGGGCTTCACCCGCTGTTCACACTATCAACTATAGAGTTCAGGCTTCAGTGTGGTCATCTTGAAATGTTGTCCCCTCCTGCCACTGCTGAGGTTCAGGTCTCACCTCAGGGGGCTTCACATACTCCGCCACATCCCAGACCTTCTCTCCAATACCAGCCACCTCTGAATGCGAGAGTCCCTTCACCTTGGTGATGATGGAGCTTTCGGGCCCGGTCTCCTGTGCTTGGTATCCCTTCTGGATGATAAACACATACCTGAAGGGGCAACATAGGAAGGAGCTGATGAGAAATGCTTTATAGGATCAAAGAAACACAATATTTCACCTTCGGCTTGTTCCATGAGTAAAACATGTTTAAAGATGGCACACTTTCAGTTCGCAAATCCAAAGGGCCTCATTGAAAGTTTTGCAATGTTAACAGTGCTTATTCCACCAAAATGAATTACCATTGCTGTCTATGGTCATGGCAATTCACCACCTCATTATGGGTTTTAATAACTCAACATTGTAAAGCCCCACAGTGCTTGAGAATTGACAAAAGAGTCTAAAGCAATATGATGAAATGAGCAGAAGGGATACCTCTACTCACCGGAAGGCATTATTCATATTCTATGGGTTTCATAACCCATAATCAGGTAGAAAAAGAACAGTATTTGGATCCACCGCCAGACTCATACTGAGGCCTAAAGAATACATTTAATATTATGGAGGAGAAACCAACAATTTATTTGGAAAAATTTGATCCACATCATAAAAATGAGACCCTTTTTTTTTAAAGATGTACTACATTTTCATCTTTGCAGCCCTTCCTGAGCCAGTGCATACAAGTTAAATGCATATGATATAATCATAAGAAGAGAAACACATAATTAAAATGAAACCAATCATTTCAATAAACTAGTTTAGGAAAGCAGGGTATCGTTCGGAGCAGGAAAAGATAAAGCAAAAGGGGAAAGTGAAATATATTTTGATGTTGTAATTTCTTCATATGACTTCAGTCGCTTTTGTCCACATTTTACGATTCATGTACATTTGTCAGCCGTCATATTTGTAACCTGCCTCCACAAGCTCCTCTGGGTTAAGGTAAAGCGAACAGAGTGTGTCTCTTACATCACTCCAGTTTTTATCGTTTTATTATTAGATGAGTCATCATATATTATGCGAGTAAGGCACCCTACGAGATATTATGAGATCATTGGTTAGTACAGGAACTGTGCTTATGTATTTATTCGTGTCTTCTAATAGACCTTTCAGCAACGCATCCCTTGCTAGAAAGAAAACAAATAAAGAATGCTTCTCGTTTCATGAAAGCCTTATTTAAGTGGAAAAGGCTTGTCCTGTTAGTACGTTCTTTCACTTAGGGCCTCATTACAACCTTGGTGCTAAGTGCACCAACTTTACCACCATGGTGTAAACTCCGTTTACACCATGGTGGATGGCGGATTTACCGCCCCATTCCAAGGTGAGTGGGGCGGTAAATCCCCATTTCCCATTTTCCCTTCCCCATTCCCATTTTTGCCCCATAGGGCATAATGGGAGTGGGGAAGGCGCTAATTACGCCGCCGTAAATTACGGCGGCGTAATTAGCACCATGGCAGGTTAGCGCCATGGATTTTAACGCCTGCTAAAAGCAGGCGTTAAAATCAGAATCAGGCGTTAAGGGTTAACGGTGGCGTTAACCCTTAACGCCTGAGTTGTAATGAGGCCCTTAGTGTTAATAATTCAGATATCTGCAACTATGAGTTGTATTCTCAATCCATTCTGTATCTTATTTAGCTGGTCATCAGGGTATTTTTAATACACAAAGATTTCAGG
The DNA here is from genome assembly GCF_040938575.1 of Ambystoma mexicanum. Lineage (NCBI taxonomy): Eukaryota > Metazoa > Chordata > Amphibia > Caudata > Ambystomatidae > Ambystoma > Ambystoma mexicanum. The sequence continues at coordinate 1,307,261,770 of NC_090932.1, forward strand.
AACATATTTATTAGCGCCAGTACTGGCATTAATAACAATTCCCGCCATGACTCATGCCTAAGCCCCCACACACTGGAAAAGACATCCTGGAACAAGATGTTGGGCCTCATTACAAGTCCGGCGGCCAGACTGTAACACTGTTTCCAGTGCCTGATAGCCCAGTGCCACCGGGACATCACAAGTCCCGGCGGGCTGGTCTGTCAGGCACCAGAAAATGTTAGTCTCCATTCCCGTGGAGTCCCATAGGACTCTATAGTGTCCTGATGCAGACAGAGATAAAAACAGACCTGGCTCCATAATAAGTCATATCTTGTCTTACCCCCGAGAGAATGGGGTCAGGGCAGCCTAGACACGTGTTGCTTCCTCCTAAAGGGAGTCAGCACACTTAATGTTTACTCACTATTTGCCAAAATCACGTATGTATCTGGAACAAGGGCACAAATACACATAGACTGAGCCACCTAGATACTTTCCTCAGGAAGGTACATTTGATTTACACAGGATAACGAATTTGCGGAATGGTGCCAGTGAAGAAAGGTACATATGTACACCAACGGCAATTGGACAGTTATCTCAACTGGTATACCCGAGTGACGAAGAGGCAAGCTGAGTTTAAGACCTGGGCATTAAACGAAACTCAAGAGAAGCACCAGGAGCAGTTAAAAGTTTACAAAACCAAGCAATCAAACCTGCAGGTTCCAGCCCATAAGGCTGGGTACAAACAATGATATCCAGTACTACAAGGAGAGCCCCCGTTAAAAAAAAGTCCTGAAGGTATTTTGGACACGTATAACCTGACTATTCTTAAGTAAATACATGATAGGTGAGTAGTTAGTCCAGACTCTCCCAACCTTCAACCTATCTCCAGTCCACGCCAATGCATTTTATGGAGAGCCTATTCACTCCTCAGCTATGGGCTCAGATCTCGAACCTGTTTTTGCCATCCTCAGGCATGTTTGAGAGTTTCCGAACACAAAATGTAATACCACTGCTAGTTCTTTCCCGCTCAGACAGCTCCCGGGAAGGTGAGAAACTATAGTGACTGTATATGCCCCACGGAGCGCTCCTTATTTGTTTAATATTGTTCAAAGTTTTCCAAAGATACAAGAAGACCCTTTTGAGTTTCAGGAGGAATTGCAGGTCATTATTGACTATTATCAATTATTGACTGTTATCACCCCACTTGTGCTGATCTGAATTAGTTGTTACGAGCAGCACTGCCACAGATACATTCACGTTGCTTGAAGTCTGCGCATACTGGCCAGCTGAAGAACTGGCTCACACTAGAGATTTGAAAGCCTTTACTTATATGCTGGTGCAAACAGTTATTCAAATTTGTCCTCGAAAGACCAATTGGTCAAAGATTAATGCATGCAAGCAAGCAAAGGGAGGAAATCCAGCGGAGTATTTTAAACGTCTGAAGAAATACTTTGAACAGTATTCTGGGATTGTGGATGCGATGCAGTTAGCACCGCAAGCTGTGGTGGTACAGTTTGTAATGGGATTGCAAACAAAACTGTCCGAAGGAATTAAGGCAGTGTTGAAAGGATGGGAAGGAAAGGGAATAGTGGAAGTTATGTTGGCGGCACATCATTTTCATGAAAAGGTTGAGAAAAAAAAGAAACTACTGAGGCCAAGTTAATGGCATTGCAGATACATTGTTTGCAACCTCCCCAAGGAAGGGGAGGGTTTTGCCCCGCTCTGGGTGGGTGTGGGTGGGGATGGGGAAGAGTGAGAGGAGCGCCTCAGTCATTTGGGCCAGGGCAAACTGCTGAAAGGTATTACACCAACACGTATAGTGACCAATGCAGCTATTGTAAAGAGCTTGGACACTAGAAAGCTGACTATTCACATCAGCCTCAGTATGAAAGTCGAGGCGGGCAGCCAACCACACCAAGAGAGAAGACAAGGTTCCCATCTCAACCGCCAGTGCTATCGACCGATGTTTAGGATTACCAAGTGGTCCCTGAACTTGTTACACCACTCGTTTTGATTGATCCTATTACCCTGTATGTTGACTGTATTGTTGCAGGTCAGAAAATGTCATGTCTGGTTGACAAGGGAGCATCACGCTCCACTTTAAAAACGTCTGAGTTTTCACAAATGAGTAATTCTGCTGAAGTAGTTAACACAGTGGGCATAGGAAAGACTCCAATACCTCATCGTGTGTATACTTTGCTTAAGGTCATGATAGGTCCAATTTCCGACCAATCTGCTTTCTTGCTGAGCCCTTGTTCCATTGTGAATGTGTTTGGATTAGACTTACTGGGTAAACTGAGTTTATATCTCGGTTTGGATTGCCACTATGCATAGACAGTGACCAAGTTACCCACTTCACGGGTCGGGTCATTAGGGCTGTGTGTAAATCTTTAGAGATAAGACAACAATTCCACTGAGCTTATCATCCTCATTCTAGTGCACAAGTAGAATGCAAAAATGATGACCTCAAGTTAATGCTGTCAAAAGTGTGTAAGGAGGCTGGGTTAAAGTGTCCCCATGCCCTGTTTTGTTTGCTATGAGAAACAATCCCCAGAGTAAACATAGGTGTTGGCCCACAAGATTCTTACTCGTCACTCTATGAGGATGGGAACTGCACCTGCAGCAGTCTCCCATATGCAGAGTCTATCATTGAAAGATGGTACCAGATGAAATATTGGTAAACCTGTTCAATCTCTTCATGCTCAGGTTCACGAAGGTCTGCCTGAACTGGCTACGGGACCCTGCCACCCTCTGCACCCAGGACACTGGGTCCTGTCGAAAGTCCATCAGCGAATGTCTGCACTTCAGCCGAGATGGAGTGGTCCCTTTCAAGTTTTGTTATGTACCAACTCAGCAGTGAAGTATGTCAGCATGCCAGCCTGGATTCACATGGCACATTGCTGCAAGTTCGCTGCCCCAGCTGATAACATCACCTCACTGGCCACCAATCTTCCGTGGACTGGCTCCCCTTGACCACTGGCACCACCAACGCCACCGCCAGTGATGCTGCCAAATGTGTATCAGTATCAGATATTTCCTGGGTTCCTGGGACAGAGCGATCAGTATCTGAGAGCGAGGTCACCGCCCTCCATCAGACAATATTCGTACGTACAGAACAGGGATCCGCAGTTGCTGAATCTCTTTTACAGCTGTTGATAAGGCTCCTCTGGCACGTGGTCGAGGTCCAGGAAGGTTCGACGCTGAGTGAGTTTCTCTATTGGCATACCATCTCCACACAACCGTTAATAGGTAGAGGTATTCCCTGCGATTCTGCAGGAGGTTATCCGATAGTCAGTAGCTCTGATCAAAGGCCCAACAGGCCAAGTCACTCACTTCTGGATGTGTCCCCCCAACAGCGATGAGTCCTTCTGACTAGGTGATACAATGGCAGAGAGTAAATGTCACTGCTGCTAAATGCCCAGTGCCTGCAGGTTATGGACCTTGCTGTTATCACGTATTGGTCATGCTTTTTGTTACTATGACTCTGATATTTGTGTGACTCTGGTGCTATCAGCATCTCTAGTTTGGACTGGTAGGTGGATCTGTCGACCATAAAACTGTGTACTGTGGATTTCGCTGTTGGAAACTTGACAAGGGAGGTGGAACTTTGGAACATTGAGACTTGCTGTGCTACAGAACCTACATATTTATGATGGGAGGTCTGGTCTATAGAACAGGCTCAGCCCGTGTGTTGTATCTTACGTACTTCAGCGATCTAGTAAAGGAACTTTGTCTGCAACCCATGACATATTGTCCCGAGGACATGGCTCAAAGCCTGAAGAGAACCATCGACATGTGTTGTACTATATTACTGCCAGTATAAATGTTGTTGGAATATAGATATTTATGCATTTTGTGATTATTGGGGCTTTTCTCGAACAACATGTCACGAGATGGATGGGCCTACAGCCCAGCCCTGGGTACACAGTGAAAATACATATTTGAACCTCCCCTGGCAGTATGCGTGCATCTTTAACGTAACTGATTGATGGGTATGTGGCCACTTGCCCCAGGATTTGTTGTTGCGATACTCTATACCATCAATTCCTTTTCAGTGGGGGGGGGTCGTCTATGATTGGATCTCAAGTTAGTCTCCTAGTCACAAGGCCCAAAACCCTGCAGGGATGTGCAGTCCCCGTTGGGATTCATGGGGCCTCCAAATTTCCCTGACCCAAACATGGTACACCGAAAATCTGCTGCCCTGCACCTATCATCCCCGGCAGTGGGTGTCTTGTGTTATATTAACCAAGGATCCGTGTTCATGGGAACCAGCAGATGCCAGTATTACCTGTCCGCTAACTCTAGTTTGGTAATTAATAATGTTACATTTGGTAACCTTAATTCGACATTTTCTCCGGATGGATATGCTACTTATCTGGAACATATTTCATCTGTGGAAATAAGGCATGCCCGTGGTTACCCACCAATGGGGGAGGGAGTTGCTACATGTGGTATTTATTATTTCTTTTATTTATTGTGTTATAATCTATAAGACTTTTCACAATTTTTAATACAGGAAAAAAAACATTGTTTAGACGATATAGAACACAACCCACCCAAATAAAACAAAACAGAGAAAGAGAAAAAAGAAAAAAGTCACAAGTAAAATAATTCAACAAATTCATCTTACTTGCAAATGATCTCCATGAAGACGGAGTGAAATAAGTAATGCAATAAAATAAAATAGGAAAAGTAATTCAAAAAAGAATTTAAAAAAGTAATAAAGCAAAGGAAGAGAGGAAACCTAAATCAAAACATGATCACAATTTAATAAAACCAAGCACATTAAGAAACCTTAAAACTTCAATAACAAGATGAACTTCCTGTCCGGAAGCGAGCCTCTCCCAAAATGGGACTGAGGTGAGCCATTCCTCACACCCTACAAAACGCAAAAAGTGTCTCAAACTTAGAGTCTGGAGGGCAGTACATTCAACCAGGATATGCTTAAGTGACTGAGCCAACCTTTCCACATACATTTCCACTCGGTTCAACACCCTTTGTATTGCCCATGGCCCTAATCCCTTGAAACTCCCCCGTTAGATAACGTTCAACCTGAATCTAATAAATTCTTGTCTCCAACTAGAGTTGGGTATACGGGTAAGATATACAGGCAAACTACCTCTAGGGTTATCTTTGATTGATAAAGATGGGGCAATCAAAGACTTTTGCATAGTATCCACTGTGAGTTCCCAATCCCGATCCAAGATAGCCTTCTTGATTCTAAGAAGATTACTAATAACATCCTCAATTGGGTGGCCAATTTTAGAGAGTATCTCTATCACCATTGCTCTCATTTGCGTTAAAACAGGAGAGACCCCAGAATCCATATGATAGGCTAGATCCTCACACAAAGATGCTTTTTGCAGTAAGATTATGTGCCCAAAGAGAGACAAAAGTCTACAGTCCAAAACCAAATGAGCTGCCAATGAGGAAAGGCCAACCTCCTAACAAGGACTATCCATCAGGAGTGACTGGGGCAGATTCAATGCTCTCTTCCAAAGACGACCCTCAATCCTCACCCAATCTATAGTCCAGGACCGGGGGACGGACTCCAGGCCATATAAGATCATCAGAACAATGTTGTTCCTATAAAACCAAACAGGAACAATAGAGAACCTACAGCATTTGAGAGACAACCTCTTCATCTAGAAACACAACTGATCTATTGGGTGCCCTAGCCTCTCTAGAATAGGTGTCATTGAGGGGCCAGAGAGTAACATGAGGCCCAGATATTTCACCTCCGATAGAACAGGAACCAAAACTCCATTTAAAGGCCACCCAAAAGTAGGCCTCTCTTCAAAGGCAGAGAAAAACAAATGATAGGGGACTTAGATGGATACATTATTAGATCATTTAGCTCTGCATATTCTCCAAAAGCATCAAGCAATTGCTGTAGTCCCACGGACGTGTAGTCAAGCAGGACCATATTTTCTGTGTAGGCCAACCAACGTATACTTTTATAGCCAATCTTCAAACTGCCCAACGCACTAGGAGTTAGTGCTAAATCCAAATCAGCTAGAATGAGATTGAAGAAGCAGGGGGCAAAAATTCACCCCAGCCTCACTCCACGACCTGTGGAAATAGGGCAGGAAAGATGGCCATCGCCATCTATACTGACCTGGATAATTGTGAAAAGGTCTGGCTGAATGCCCCAATGCTGAAGTTTACTTGAGAGACAATCACGATTGATCAAAATCTGAGGAGAGATCCAGCCATGCTCCATACAGTACTGGACATCCCCTCTGCCAGGATTTCCCCAATAGCACCATTCGATAAGTCCAATGAGAGATGTAGAGAGGCCCCTCCTGAACCCAATTTGATGTCTGTGCAAGATACCCCTGGAATCAGCCCATGCTTCAAGGTCTCTGAGGACAGCAGCAGCAAAGATTTTCCTGTCAGAGTCCAATAAAGCAAGTGGGCGATAATTACTCAGGGACAATCTGTCCCCTTTCTTACAGATTTAATTTATTAAGGCTGTTTCTCAGGATCCAGGCAACGATCTAAGTCTTAGAATATTTTCAAATAGGTCCAAGAGGATGCCGGACCACAGTAGGCCATCTGAATTCAAAATAGAGTTGCGCAGTCCATTGGGGCCTGCAGCTCTAGATGGAGAGGCCTTCATAATCAACTCCATAACAAGTTCAAGAGGCAAGAATAGCTGCCATACCTTCAAGATGTTCCATTCAAACCAGTCGCCCTCCGATCGCCTGCATAAATACTGGAAATAGGCTTGCCAAAGCCGCTCCAGTTACGACATTGGACTGTAAAGAAGATTGTCTTCTTCGATCCTGTTTGATGAGAGCCAAAAAATTGCATATTGAGTGATTCCCCCACAGATCTAAACATCTCCTCACTATCTTTCTGTTGGCACAAATACCAATGTGCTCTGGACCAAGACTTATAGTTATTCATCAGTATTTTACATTGCTTCATGTATTATATAGGATAAGTCACTTCTCTGTTGAGTAATTGGATAGCTTTCCTCATGATGTTTTTCCGTATGCTAGCAGTTTCATCATACTCATGCGCATGCAGTCGCCTTGTATTACTGCTCACTTTTCCAGAGAGTCAAACTCCAAAAGTAAATCCTGAGAAAGATGGGGACATCTAAGGCTGTATATTTCTCCAGCGACCGCACAGGACAGAGAATGTTGTAATTTCTTAATCTAAAATGTCACTGCAGAATTAACAAGAATAGGGGAAGCCCCTGATCAAATCGGAAAACTGCAATGAGCATTTCATGATCACTGAGCTACGTAGATTTAATTTCAAAGTGTACACACCTCATAAACAGTTCTTCTGATACAAATATATAATCAATTATAGAGGTTGGAGAACCCATTCTCCTGGTAGGAGCAACAGAGATATTCCCCTTAATGTTCCCAATAATCATCTGCAAATTCCAGATATTACATTTTTTTACCAGTTTTCCCCATTAGCTCGTACACTCCTTTGATCACATTTGCGATCCTGTATAAATTGATCAGAATAACAGTTAGAGGAGAATGCATAGAGGTGCAAGCGTAAAAAGTGCCTGGATGTTCGACTGGGATCTTCACTAAATTAAAAAACCTGGAGTCGGGTTGCTATCATTAAGGCTCGGGACGCCCCCCATCCCCAGTAAAATTTGTGGCTAAATTTTCCACTATTGAAAAGCCATCTCTCGCGAATGTTTGCATAAGCCAAGTCTCCTGTAAGAAGATTGTATCATAGCGTCCAAATATATTATTTGCAGTCCTCTTATTAAGAAAACTGCTGGAACCCTGCAGTTACACCATCAACTCCTAAAGTGACTCCTCAGTCAGCCCAGGCTGTTAGAAGACCAGGGAAAGGATTTTCGGCAGCAAAATGAGGACCTTATTTTGCAGATCTCTAGGTTCACCCCTAGTTGAAGTTTCCCCTTCATTGCCCTATTTTTTGTGTCCCATAGTCATATATGACCCATCTCTGCCAAGCGAAGCCAATCTATCAACCGCATTAATATTAGAATCAACCACTAATCCCAAATTTGGTAAGGAGGTCGATAATTCATAGCCCAATTTTTTAAACTCAGTTCGAGCCGACCTTAAAGCATCTACCCCCAATCGAGTAATTAAACCCAATTCAACAATGTCAGTTCTTGTATCAGAGGAAAAACAGATATAATCAATGTCAAGGGGGGAGAATAAATAAAGTCCGGGAATAGATCTAGTAATCACCAACACCCAAGACCTATTTAACACTGTCTTTCCCCACCCAGGAGGTGCGTTATAAATGCCATATCATATGAGGAGTAATTTGATGTAACCATAATCTAGGGGGAGCAAAGAATTGTGCTTCAAGTGTTACCGCCCGTCTTGTCAGGGTTTAGGTCCAGTATTCTTTTTTTTTTAATGTAATTTTTATTGATTTTACAACAAGTGTGACAGCGACATAATAAACATGCTAACTTCACAGCGATGGTCACAAAGTTTACCAAACAGAAAGTGCCAAACATTAGTAAAACCATGGTTTTGTTTTTTTGTTTTTATTGATCCATCCCTTACCCTCCTCTGTCGCTCCCCCTCCCTAACTCATCACGAGAATGGTTGTAATACTTCAAAAATGCACATGATCTCATTTGTTCTTAAAATAAGTCCACTTTTGCAATTAAACCTCGTCCATATCCGATGGGTAGCGTCTGACCTTTTTTGAAGCCTGAGCAGGGCCCCACTGTAAGAGCTGTCAGGACTTTTGATAGTTAGCTCAAAGCACACCACTGCTCAATACAAATCTGCTCCTTTCAACGATTCCCAATATGCCGTTTAGTGGTCTTTAAAATTTGATCAAGTCTATGTGCAAACGGGATTCCAATAGGGCGGCAGTGAGGCTTCCCATCTCATAGATAGAGTGGGCTTTCGTGATCCACTCTATTTTTGTAGGCAAGGTGTTACATTTCCATTTGATCGTTAAGCACACTCTTACTGCTAAAAATAGATTTCGGGGCATGTGCAAGAGTGGTACGTAGGAGTCCTCACCATCTGGTTCGATACCAAACAAAACTAGTAGTGGGGAGGACGTTCTGTTAATACCATCTATAGCTTGAATCCACCCCAAGACCTCCTTCCAATATGTCTGGACCTTCACACATTTCCACCAATGATGCCAATAGTCACAAATCTCCCCACAATCCCTCCAACATTATGGGGGAGTCCCCGGGAACATTTTGGATAGCCATTGAGGGGTACAGTGCTATCTCATCAATAGCCTTGTGTTGTGCATTTTATATTGCATGGATATCGATGAGCTCCATACGGCTCTGTGCATGACCTTCCACATGTCCAGCTGATCATGCAACTCTAATTCTGCATCCCATTTGGTTTTCAGATGTGGGACGCGCTAAGTGACCCCTGGTGAGCAGTGCGCTATATAATTGGGATATCAACCCCCTCGAGCCTCGGCACAAACTAAGAACCTGTTCAAATGCTGTGAGGGGGCGCCGAAGGGAGTCGCCCCAGCGTTAATCTTGGAGGACATTTCTCAGTTGTAGGTAGAGTAAGGGAGCTATTGTGTTACTGTGCAATGCTTCCTCTAATGCGTCTTTAGGAACGTAGGAACCTTTTCTCCGCATTTGTCCAGCTCTAACTAGACCTTCTTCATATACGGGCTGGAAGCGGAATACCTCGCTCAGATGATTTTGTATGGGGGGACCAAATGCAGCTAAGGGGGATGACCACGTTGTAATGACTTTCATGTAATGGGAGATGTGCCCTAAATAGCATAGTATGGCTAGGGCTGGGTCCTTAGGGGCATAGAGGAAAATGGAACCGATAACCATTCCCCCAGGGTAACCGGTGCAAAGAAAGTGTTTTCTAAGGAGACCCACTGCTTTTCTGAGTTGTCCCACAGGTGATCAGAGAGGATCCGGAGTTGGGAGGCTCTATAGTATTCTAAAATATTGGGGAACCCCATACCTCCCTCATCCTTTGGCAAGATCAGTGCTGCATGTGGGATTCTGGGTTTTGAGTTTGCCCAGAGAAATGCCAGTAGTGAGCGCTTGACCTCCACTAGAAATGCTTTGGGAACAACCACTGGGGGAGACTGGAAGAGGAATAGGAATCTGGGGTGAACATTCATTTTAATTGAGGTGAATCTCACAACCCAAGAGAGAGATAATTAGGACCATATGTTCAAGTCTGCTTTAACAGTGTTTCATAGGGGCATATCATATGCGTCAAACAGATTAGCTAAGGTCGTTGTGATCTCTACTTCCAAATATCTAATGGCTTATGTCTGCACGTGAAACCCCCACTCTGCTATGAGCTGAAGAGGGATGACAGCGTTTCGTTGTAGCAGCAGTGCTATTGTTTTCTTTAAGTTGGCTCGAAATCCTGACAGTGCTCCATATTCCCTTATGGTTTTGAAAAGGGCGGGGATTCAGTCTAGTGGACAGGTGAGATATGTTGGTACGTCGTCTGCGAACATTGTGAACTTATATTCCCTTCCCCCAATACTATTCTGTGAATTTGGAAATTGGACCGAACTGTTTGTGCAAAGGGTTCCACTACTAGGGCAGCCACAAGTGGGAGAGTGGCCAGCCCTGTCTCATGCCTCGGGTCATGTCAAAGGAGCTTGAGGCGATGCCATTGACCAAGACTTTGGCCGAAGCGTTGCAATACAGCGCTTGTGTGCCCTGAGCCCACACATCGGCCATGCCTGCCCACTTCATGACTGCATTTAGAAAGGGCCATTCGACGCGGTTGAATGACTTTTCGGCATCAGGGTTAGCTATAAGGTACAGAGTTTTAAAATATTATCCGCCCCTTGCCCGCCTTTTACATAGCCAACATGGTCGGTGTAAACTTGTTTGGGAAGGACCTGGGCCAAGCAGGAGGCCAAGATACTAGCATAGATCTTTTCGTCCATGTTTATAAGCGAGATTGAACGATTTGATGCGCACTCTGAGACATCTTTCCCTTCTTCAGGAATTACTACTATTCTCGATTCGGTGAATGTTTGGGGGGCCTGGCCTGATGCTAGAATTGTATTGAAAAGTTTGGTCAAGAAGGGGGCAAGGGAGTTACAGTTTGCTTTGTAGAAAGCTGATGTGTACCCATTGTGTCCTGGCATCCAGCCTGCTTTTAGATTGGAGATGGCACTTTGGACCGCTTCAATCGAAATCGGGCTGTTTAGCATGTCTAGGTGGTCTTGCGCTATTCAGGGCCGAGGAAGACTAGACAAATACCTTTCGATTACCAAAATTGAGCCTTCTCCCTCAGCTGAGTATAATACGGTGTAGAATATCAAAAAGAGTTCTGTGATTTCACAGGGATCAGTCAGCGCTATTCCCTATTCTTTCTTAATTTTATGTATCCCCTGTCTGCTCTTTGTTTACGTAGACGATTAGCCACCATGGTATGGGCTTAATTGCCCTTTTCATATAATCTTGTTTTAAATATCTTAATTGCGTTAGAGCCCTGCCCTGCCAGATGTCTTTTAATTCCTCTCGGAGCACTTTGATCTGAACCAGGATTGAGTCCGTTTCCACTGGCCGCTGACAGAGATCCTGTTCCTGTTGCGTGATCTCAAGTTTAAGCTCTTCCTCTCTCTTCAGCCTGATTTTATTCTTGTATGACCCTTCAGCTCTCAGGATCCCCCATATTGTGGCTTTCCCCCCTTCCCAAACTGTGTTCAGTGGTAGTTCACCTGTATCATTTATGCTGAAATAGTCATTTATTGCTTTCATGAGAGTATTTTTAAATACAGGATCTCTGCAAAGGTAATCGTTACAGACCCATCTCCATTCTATACTATGGGGAGGACTAATATCCAAATCCAACTTACATAGCTTGTGGTCTGACCAGGCCACTATCTCTATGTTTGCACTAAATATTGAGTTCTCGTTTTCTGCCCCCACCAGCAGGTAATCTATTCACGAGTATGTGAGATGCGGGGGAGAATAAAAGGTGAAAGCCCTGTCCCTCAGATGTGCTATGTGCTAGGTATCTATCAGGTGGTGCTCCCTCAGTTCGCTCAAGAATCTTTACCCTTGAAGACTGTTTGGTGGGCGAGCATCTTGCCTCATTGAATCCCAGTTCCAATTGGAGTCCGCTACAACATTGAAGTCCCCCTCACCAGCGTGACTTCTCGCCAGCCCTCAAGGAACTTGAATAGAGACTCGCTGAATTGGGATTGATTTTGGTTAGGAGTATACACAGAGCAGAGCGTGACTGTGCGTGACCTTAATTTTCCTTTCAGGGCTATGAACCTACCCGGGCTTTCGTTGTGGATGTGCTTTATCTGGAGGCCTATCGACTTCCTATACAAAATACCCACTCCGCCCTTCTTCCCGGTTCCCGAGGCCCATATCATATCTCCAATTGCTCTACCTATTATTCTGCCTTCCCCCCATGGGCATATTTAATCTCCTGCACAAATAGGACATCTAGTTTCGGGAGTTTGAATTGGTGTTATAACATTGAACGTTTTGTGGTGAACCCCGACTGGGGTTTCACCTTGTTTCTCGCATAGGCCTATAATGCAGATGTTCGTTCTGCGTTTTCTAAGTTGTCCAGTTTCAGCTCTATGTCTCATTCTTTCTGTTTCAAATCCTGAAATCTTGCCTCACAATGCATTGCTGTTATGTCACCGGACAGCTGATTATTTTCTACCGCCTCCATCCAGTCTTCAACCTTGGCCATTTTTGTTTGTAAGTCTGAGACCGTTTCTGTGAGGCTAGATTTTATTGAGCGGATCTCGCCAAGCAAAAGGCGAATGTCAGATTTGGTGGCACTGTCTCAGTCATTCCCCGAAATTTCTGAGGAGCTTTGGACCGCGCCTTGTTCCAAGTTTCTTGGAGTGTGGTAGAACGATCATAGTTTGTAAAGGGTTTACCGTTCCAGCTCTCCAAAAGGAGAGTGTTTCCAGGACTGAAGCTGCTGTGTCTACACCCAATGGGAGCTTGCTGTTTTCACTCTTTCTGCAATGGTGTCTAGGGGAGCACTGTCCTGGCCATCACTATTTCAGATGGGGTTCTGTGTGATGGGGTTCTTATCCGTTCAACTGTGCTTTATCTTTCATTTGCTTCTATTATACTGTTTGTCTTTCTTTCTTTCTTTCTGTGCCTGCGCAGACACCCCGCTCCCTCTGAGCATGGGCTGTGTGATTTCAGAGGGCACCTTTCCTCTGGGGGGGAACAGTGTATTAAGGCGTGGGTATTTAGAGGGTACGACGTCCTTTCATCGTGGGATATTTTTTTGTGGGTTTTCTTTACCGCACATTTTTTGCCAAAAAACTCATCCAATTTTTGGGGGGTTAGAAACATATATAAATTGGGTGTGGGTGTTCAGGAGTATATTAAAAATTAAAGGGGATGGGGATTGGCAGGGGAACCCCCACAAAAAAAAGAATTTGATGAGGTTTTTTGTAAAAAAATCCATTTTAAAAACCCAGCGAAAAAACATCCCGCAATGAAATGACATGGAACTATTTAGAGCGGGAGCCTGCAAGTTAACATGGGGTACCTTTCTTACATTGACACATTCTTGAACTGTGCCCCCTGTGCTGTTTTAGCATGGGGTCCTCCAAAGCTCCTTCCTGTGCCACCTCTGCGCTGTCCGTGGTTTTAGCTTTACTTTCACCCACCTCACTCAGGGCTCCGATGGCAGTGAAAGGGAGCCCGTGTTTGGAGGTCAGAGGAGGGTTTGGTATACTGTCTGGGCGGGCACACTTGTGCTGCTTGGTCTGAAGGGTACCGCTATGACTGTACTCCTTTTGTAAATATCTTCAGGGAGGTTTACGGTCTGCAGTAGGGTTTGTGTTTGCCGCAGAGTGCGGTGAGATAGGGAGTGCCGTGTATTGCCAGACAAGGGCACAGTGTTCGCGCTACACCAGGCTCCCTTCCTGCTGTGCCAGCTTTGTTTTGGGGCTCGCCGTCGCTCCACAGGCGCAATGGGAGAGGGTGCATTGTCGCATACCCAGGGACAAGCTGGTGTATGTTTTTTTGCGGCAGCAGATGGTCCGGGCAGTAATTAGTGGACTGTTGTCGGCATGTGAGACTGACAATGCGGGCCGACGCCACTAGCAATTTCCTCTTGCTGTCCGTCTTTCAGTATGAGTGCGCTGCAATTCCCTAGAATCAGTGACTCATGCCTGGGAGGCGCACTGTGTAGAGTAGGGCCTGAAGTGGGTGGCCGGGGAAGAGACTCTAGCGCTTTCCGTCCTTTGAGCGCTGTGCAATTACTTTGTGCCCTTACCACCTCCTTACCCGTGGTGCTGGAGCAGTCGCACGGGGAGGTTGCGCCTCGGAGGGGAGCCTGAGTCTGCTTGCCTTTTCTGGTGGGCCTGGAGCAGGTGTAGAAAGTCTGTCTCCTCGTCACAGCGGTCTACGCCCGATGTCCGCCATCTTGAGATTGCTGCGTTGCAGCTGGGTGATTCCCTCGCAGAGTCTCATTTACCAGGTAATGGGCTACAGTTTCGCTCCTCACTTCTCCGTAGGGAGACCCAACACTTTAAAGACGAAAATGTGTGGTCAGGATCTCATATAGCTTTCATCTGAAAGGATGTTTTGCCGTATTCTTGTGCCTGGAGTGGGAGACGAAGGCTCAGGCAGCCATCACGTCTGCGCCCCCTGGTGGTCTCCTAGGTCCAGTATTCTTAATCGGGTCCTGGGAGACCAGGTTAGAATGGTCGACAAGCCACAGTCATTCAGACCCAGTAAGGGCCTGTTCATCTGGTTATCACTGGGGGCAAGAAATACGGTTGTAATCTGACTCATCGCTTGAGCTGAAGATGATGTTAGATCCTTGATTCCAGATACAATAGGGGTTAACTTCTTTCCTCGAGTAAAAACTTCTTTCCTCGAGTAAAGATCGGAACCAATTTCATTGGAGGAACAGGATTCCCTTGATCTGCCCCTCTCACTAAGTCTCTACAGGTTCTAATATTGTCACCAAATCATTCTGAGATGAAGAATCCTTTGACTCGAGTCTCAGTTCAATTTGCCCTGAAGCCGAGATCGATGGTTTAGGTACTTTCACCCCAAAGAGTTAACCAAGACCCTCAAATCAGAATTCGGTGAGTAAGACTCTGCCTGGTTAGTAGCTTTTAATCTTCCCATGAACTGTGGCTGCCTGAATTCTTTATCCTTTTAGATTTTTGGTTTTTAGACTTGGGGGCTGATAAAGAGACAGATGAAGCAGATGCTTGTATACATTTACTTTATTCTCACGTTGCAAAGACTTAACAGCGGACCAGATGGAGGAATGGTTTTGACTGTATTCGCACATTGTGAAGATTTAGCATAATTTTCCCCTTTCATTCCACTTTGAGAGCCTTACAGCGGGGCATGAGGGGAAGAGGGAGGGGGACGAGAAGGGGGGTGGGCAAAGGAGAGTCCAAGCACTAAGAGGGTACTTAGGTTGTGATTCAGATCCTTATCCATCCGATTATCACACGGCAGATGGGCCAATTTTATAAACTCCTCCATAGTTGACTGCGATAGGGGGCTGTCATAAAACCTCATTAAACTTGTTCCTAGAGCCTGAATGAACAGCCTTCATTACCTCCACCTCTGCAATATGATTCGCGGGACTGCTTGAAGATTCCCACTTAAGGCAGGACAAAACACTCTCCATACTTCCATTAAGCGACAGCATACGATTGTTTATGGCAGAGATATTATCCTGCAAATCCCTTAAGAGCGCTCCCTGCCGGTCAATATCTGATTTTAGGTCCTTTAAATTGCCAGCAATCACGGTGTTGATGGACTTTTTTAAACCTACCAAGGAGGCATCACAAACCTATGCGTCCTTTATTAGTTGCATCAGGGACCCTGAGTGGATTTGCACTTCCCCCTGCAGCAAATCAAACACCCTGACCAGAGAACTCAAAGCAAAGTGCAATGCTGTAAGCATGACAACCGTTGGATTACCAACTCCAGAAGCAGGTGGGGACGACAGAGGGGGAAGTATAGAATCCGACATTGCCCTACTGGGTCCGATGTAATTTCTACCTCCACGCTAATCGCACATACACCTGTTCGGAGGGACAGATTGGTATACACCCTGCTGAAGGTTCACATCCCACCAAGACCGTTGGAAGGGAGTGGTCCACTTGGATATCCCCCGGTTTGAAGTTCATACAGTCCAGGAATATTTGATCAGGTATAACCCCTCCTTCTGTCACAATTTGTCCCGTGGACATATTCTCGGGATTCAGAAATTGGTCCTCCAACTCCCCCTGGGCCGATAGTAGATCGGCTGGAAAAAAGGTTTAAATATTTTTCTTCAATAAGGAAGTAGATAAGGTATACTCATGACAGTTTTTAAAAAGTTGATCCGCACTTCAAGGTTTTGCAGGTAGAAGCAGGACACAACACAATTATTGTGGGAATGTTTGTGGCGCTGCAGAGTTAAGTTGGTGGATAGATTACTAATATATATATATTAGACAACGATACTCGAGCTGATTGAGAACAGGAGGAGGAGCGAGAGACATAATATTGTGTTCAGTATTGGACTCAACAACAGCAGTCATTTGAAAAATACCTGGGCTGCAGTGGCTTCCGAAAGTGACTCGATTAGAATTGAGCTCAAAAGCCCTTAAGTCATCAGGATAAACTCCACTTCTCAAGTTGTATATTCTGTGCTAGGAACCAACACAGGATGCTATGAACAACAAGATGCTGTGGATTTCACCCACAAATAACACAGTTGTCAAGATCAGTACACTTAATGAATGCTAAACGCCTCTGAGCGCCTCCTCCCACAGACTGCCTTGACTCAGCTTTGACTCCATGGAGCTCTGCGCTGCAAAAGGGTTTTGAACCCAATCTCCTCCTCCTGCTGCAGCATAGGCAGTGTAGAAAGACCAGCAGCGTTCCGACTCCCGCAGACTGCTTTGACTCAGCCTTGACTCTGCAGCGCTCTGCGCTGCAAAAGGGCTTTTAACCCAATCTCCTCCTCTTCTTCCTGCTACAGCATAGGCAGTGTAGATAGACCAGCAGCATTCAGACTCCCGCAGACTGCCTTGACTGCGCTACATGGGATATGTTTTGCCTGCAGTGCGTCACATCTCTACATTCCCCTCACTGGTTCACACTAAGCGACATGGGAGGACTTTGTGGCAGGCCAGGCCTACCTGATACCAGCACAAAGGATTAAGATAAACAAAAATAGGTTAAAGCAGCTCTCACTGTTGGTGGAAGATATTGCTAATATGACAGCCTCCTCCTTGTCTATACTTTCCTGGGAACAGGTGGTCCTCCGGACCATTGTTTTTATGAACCGTATGGCGTTAGACATGGTTCTGGCCTCTCAGGAAGGCATCTTTGCAGTCGTAAAGAGCGAGTGCTGCACTTTTATACCAGATTATGCAAGCAATATCTCTGACATCATTACTCATATTCAGCACACAGTAAGCCTCCTGCACACTACGCCACTGGCATCTTGTTCCTTCGGGATGTGTATCGAGGGGCATCTGGGATCCTTGGGGATGTCTATCAGACAGATCCTGCTCGTAGTCGTTGTCATAATCTTGAGGATATCTTGTCTGTCAATGGTGGGCAAAAACCTTTACTATTGGTTATGTAACACCTGTTCAGACGTGTCACAACCTGTTCATGGGCTTTACTGTCATGTGGAAGAAGATATTAGGTTTTATGACCTGATGGAATGTGATGTTTGTTCCTCTAGAGATGAGTGTAATGAGACTGGAGAGAAGGTCGCAGAGGAGGTGACCGTAGAGGAAAATTGGGAAATTAAAATGATATATACTCCACATGCCTGGCACTACAGTATTATAGCAAGTGGGTCGTGTAACCTGCCCCGGTTAAACAATGTTTCATGCTTATGCGTGGTAGAGACTGTAGGATGTACTGTGCATGTCTTTGCAATGAAAGCCTCCCACTTAGCTTGTTGGAATGCTTGCTTTATCATCTCACACTTCTGATGTGTTTCCCTTTTGGCATATGCAAGCGAGATCTAGGCACAATGGGAAGTTGTCACATCCCTAACGCTCTCACTTGCCTCAAAGCATATGGGAATCTTCAAGGAAGTGTAAACACCTTGACTATCTCAGTTACGACAGTGTGACTTTACTAATAGCACTGGCTTACATGAAAGAGCCCAGCTGGTGTCAAAGGTTGATATAATGAGACATTATTCTTTGCTTGCAAGATGAATTTAGTGTGCAGTCTTGACCTGTTCGGGATCACCCCTTCCATTGGAAAGCATGAGCCTGATAGGTATAAAGGCTGGGGCGTTCGGAGGGAAGGGGAAGCTCTGAACTTTGTGTCTCATGTTGCGGTTGAGTTTGAGTTGTCACTGCTTTCTACTAATAAAGCGTTCACCAATCCACCAGCGTTCTGAGTGATCCTTTTCCTCGACAAAAGGGTATCAGGTAAAAATATCACCGTGCATATGGTCGTCGGGAATGCCATAGGCAATATTTTTGGGGGGATCATTTGTGGGAGCGGGGTTTGCGGGGGTGTCCCCTGCAGGGTCCATGCCTCAATATCGCCGCAAAAATATGGCAATATTTTTGGATCACGATATTTTTGCGGGGATATTAACACATGGAACCGACAAAAAGGATTAAGGAGATATCCCTCCATCTACACCAATTGAAATCTTCAATATTTTCAGGAATTTCAGGTTGCTTTTTTTGGAGAGCCTTTTTTGTGAACTTTTTGACAAGGACAGAAAAGGGTAGCAGACACATGGGAGGTCAAATTACATAACTCTGAAGGCAGGATCTTCTGCTTAGTTTAAGTTACGTTTTCTTCAGTGATAGAGGCAGATAGAAGATACGTTTTAACAGAGGACTTTACTTATTATTTTTACTATTGACGAGCAACTTAGTGTACTTTTGTAGGAAGGGAATCCCCTTTAAGCAAAAGGGATAGAAAGGAGTTTTTTCCTTTCATTCAAATAACTTTTAATACAATTTGTCTTCTATTGCAAGGCCTTCTTCTGGCTCGTCACAGCTCAGAGCACCCTTCTTCCTTCCCTGCTTGCTACTCTCCCTGCTGATAATCTAAATTTGACTGTACAGTCATTTTTAATCAAAGTAATGAAATCGGTCCGAGAAGGCCTTTTTATTGGTTTATGGTCTCATGGGTGCTCTTGTGCTTTTACTGCTATACTGCAAAGTATAGTGGGGAAAAACCGTGTCCATCCTAGTTTGTCATGGAAACAGAGAAAGATGTCTTTGTTAAGCTTTCTAAATGGAATTTCTGTCATAATGTAAGATGACGTAACTGCATCTGGGCATTTCAAATAGAATATGTATTCTTTTTTACTTGTCCAAATATCTTTCCATTTTGATATAAAATATTTGTGAAATTAATAGCCTTTGTGGTATTGTTATTATTCCAGATTCAAATCTGGTCCAATTGAAGACAAATGTTTTAATGTATTATTATTGTTATTGAAATTATAAAGGCAAGGCTGCTTATAGCCGGGGCTTGGGTATGATCATAAGCTACCAACATATGATCAATGGGTGGATGAAACATGGAGGAAAGACTATTTCTATTCTCAGTTTTAAGCTGAATGGTCATCTGTAACTTTGGACATATGACAAATTATTAAAGCTATCAATGTTTATATGCTTTTACTTCATACCAAGTCATTGCTAAGTGGGTTAATCACTCACTGCTGTGATCTCTGCACGAACTGCAGGTCGCAGATTCGAATCCCAGAAAGACAAACTCAGCATTTCATCCCTCTGAGGTTGATAAACGAGTACCAACTGCGGTTGGGTGATCTTGTATCTAAATACGTTCTCGCTAAAGCTGTTTGGTAAACGTGCTATTTAAAAAACACCTTATTATCATACTAAATGATGTTTTGTTTCAAGTTCCCGAAGTGTTCCTTTTTCTCTTTCACTTTTTACTTAAAGACAATGAATAAAGTCTGAAAACTTCAGGATAAAAGGCTCTATTTGCAAGGTCTCAGATCCCTCCATCAGCAATCTCTAGGTCTTCACAACTCTTCAAATAATGTTATATTCATGCCCTAGCACACTTCAAACTTAATTTCTAAATATTCTAGAAAGCAAAGCTTGATTCAGTGTTGTTCCCAGGTTTTGAATCTAAAGATCATCCGACCTATCAATTTGTAAGTGGTTCTAATCAAAAGAGGTTTATTTCTCATATGGATTAGAACTATGTTCAACATACTGCTAGCCGTAACCTGAAACCTTGGGTATTAGTATGATCTTTATTGGGCTGGTCAGATATCAAATGATAATGAAGACTTGTCTGAGCTAAGTAAAAGGAATATTGAGGTTTGCACTTTGGAGCTCAGTAGGACAAAACTAAACTGTGGAACTCGAGACTAAATAGCTATTTCAGAGATCCCTATTGTGCAGGTGAAAACCCTTTTCATATGGATAGTGTGAAACATAATGTATAGTGCCTCAGGGTCTGTTATGCAAAATCCAGGACCACAGCTTTTCATCCATCCATGTGTAGTGATCAGTCAGCAGTTAACTATGACATATGTTTAGGTTTCCAGACTAATTTGGGAAACTGATCAGCATGATTAATGCTTGTAATGCCTATTATGTTAGCTAGAAATGTGTAAATTAGTTATGTTGACTTTTCAACAATTGTAATCAATCAGTCTAATTTACTCTCTATCAAAATCGGGTTTGTATAGAACATTGTTTGAAATTAATTTCTTTATGTGACAACGTCTTTCCTTGTTAGCCCTCAAAGAATAGAATTGCCAGTACAGTCCCAGTGCTCTCCAACTGTTAAAGCGAAGGAGTTTTTGTGGTTATTAGTTTAACTTATTGATCCCCACAGACCATGCTTTGGAACTTCATATTCTTCAAACTTCATTAAAATTTAATGTTACGTTGTTGAACATGAAAAAAGATGTATTGGCAGCAAAATAATGTGTTGGTTGTTTTTATGCAGAAATGTGTGATTGTCTTGACACTCTGATTTTACAGTGTCATGCATGTCTATAAAAAACAATTGTGACGATCAGATGACCTTGAAAATGTACGCTAGCCAATATCTGTAGTAAATGTTAAAAATAATTTTATTTAAAAGTACTAAGACTTCCTCACCCATGATGTGGACTGGATACGTCAGTAGGGACAAACGCTAATGGGAGGATGCTGGTGCATCATAAGATACACTGACCCGAACAAAAGATGGCGCAGAAGTTGGAGCTGCAGGGACACAAGACTGAATAAGCGGGATAAGGGAGGTGTGGGAGAGGAGATATTGGGGGCCGAAAAATGGAGAGCAGGAGACACCTCCCTAAAAAGAATACAGAGTGTGCTGGCTGTGGTCAAAGGTGGCAGCAGCATTTTGAATAACAGGGAGTGGCATGGAACAGGGCAGATTTATGTGGGTAGCGAGGGGACGATGGTGTGGAAAAGGCACCATTTGGACACTGATTCCTGCTCCTCACTCAATGCTTTTAAACTGGCTTTGGCCCTCAAAGATCAGCAGAATAGCATGAGATGTCTGTGTACACACAGCTAGCAATTGCCCTCTGTGTAGCTCTTCTCTCCATGCTAGGTCACCAGCAATGAGCTGCTCCAGTTTTACAAAACATATGCAGTGGTCACCTTTCTCTGGCACCATTTGCAGATTGATTCCGGTGACAGATAATGGAGATAGAAGTGGCACACAAGACAGTTGCTGGATGTATGTGCATGGGCTTCTGGAGCCTATCTTCTGACATTTGAGTGCCACAGACAATTCTGGTGAATGGAGAGAAGAGCGGATCTGATTGGGCCCATAGACCATTTAACACTGGGCAGTGAAGAACAGACCAATCACTGCGCATTGTATCTGAGTCTGTGTAGTGATGTGCTGGAGTTTGTGGGGACCGAGGGAGCGGCTGTTGAACCTCCCAAGTGGTGCCCTATGTCCTGTGTCCCCTGGTCCCATCTCATTTTCACTGAGTATCCTGTGTATTTTTGAACTAGAATTTTCTATGACTGCCACTTTGACCTCTACCCCATCCCCTCCACGTAAATACTCACTCAACGAGTTAGGGTAGCCTTTGCCTACTAATGTCCCACTCTCCAATGGTTCATGTAATTTCCTGATGGCTGATGTATAGTTTGGGATGTAAGAATTCTCTTTTTACAATTGCTATGAAAACATTTCAGTTTCACTGGATCCTGGTGTTTTGGCAACAATGATAGGAACAACTTTGTAAATTTGATTTTTTCCAGTGAACCTATTGGTTTATGTGACTCCATAAATTTGTCTTTTTTGGAAACACAAACCTCCTTTATGATATTCAGTTATAATTCTATGTGCTCCATAGCCACCTCGAAGCAATTGCTGATATGAATGACAAGGTTAAGGGACATTGCTCTAACATGTATCTCTGTCTAATTTTGGTCTGATCATCCCTTATGTCTCTGGTACCTTTTTCTAAAACACAGCAAACAATTTTTTTTTTGTGGCCAGATCAATACCTCTTATTATTTAAAAACACCAAGTGTGTGAAACCCTCAACCAAGAGTTAACAAAAGCTACAGTAGCCTGTCCAATGGGCTCTGGAACACTTAGGAGAGTAGCAATCACATTTTAGCTCCAAGTACCTTTCACAGAGGAGAATTGTCATGTGCATAACAATCTGATTCCACACTCAATGATCAATTTCGACTGTTTCTTTCTAAATTCCGGAACAGGTGGCTTATTCACAACTTTCATCTTTTACTTGACTCAAAGTCTCTTCTTTCCTCTGTTCAATCAGGTTTTCAACCCTTTTGCTTCAGTGAAACTGCTCTCTCTCATGCCGCTAACTCTCTTCTTTTCTCTGCTTGTCACATTAAGCATCCATCACTACTTGTTCGATTAAATCTTTCAATTGCTTTGGACACAGTGGAGCAATCTATACCTCAGCTTACTCTCTCCTCTTGGAGGCTTCCAGACACTATTCTTCACTGCTTTTCTTCTTATCTTTATAGACTGAATTATGCTGTATCTTGGGCTGGTCAATTTTCTATGGTGTTCTTGGTCCTTTAGGCATTTCTTTTTGCACTGAAGCTCTCTCTGGTATAATTTCTCATTTAAATCTGCCCTGTAATTGTTCTGCTGATGTCTCTCAAATCGTGTTCTCTTTTTCTACCTTTTCTGACTCACTTTATTCTACTCTTTCATCTTGTCTTTCTGATCTCCAGACATAGATGCTTAGTCATTCTCTTCATTTTTATCCTACTAAAACTGAAATTCTCTGTCTATGACAGCACATAGTATTGGTGTTAGCTTGACCCTTCACCTTCTTCCAGCCTTATATATGTTCCACAATGCCCCTAGGGCTTGCGTCTATCTCTATGATAATCCCAACTGCTGACCCTTTCTTACTGCTTAGGCCACTAAACAGCTCATTAGCACTCTTATTTTTCACAATTGGACTACTTCTCTGCCCTCTTACTGGTCTTCTGGCTCCCCTTCGTTCTGTCTTTAACCCTTCTATTTATCTTCTTTTAAGCTTATCATCATAATCTTCTATACCTTTTTCTCTTGCCTCTCGTTGTTGGCTTTGTTTCATTCTTATTTACTTTTCCGTTGTATCTGTATAGTGTTTAAATGTGTTCATGGTTGGACTCCCCCCTCATTGCTCTTCTTCAATCCCTTTACATTCCACTCCATGAAACAATTGTTTATTGGCTTGTTATAAATGCCATATCATATCATGTTCTCTTCATTCTGCATCTCACAGTCTCTTACTATCCCTCGTCCTCCCTGTGCGCCATCCAATTTTCACTTTTTTACTTTACTCTCTTGTAAACATTGAAACTCCTTGCCTTTCTATTTCTGTAATGTTCCATCTCTTGCCATTATTTGATTTTTAATTAAAGCATTTTTCTCTTTCTTCTGCTTCTTTTTTTAAAATTACTATTACTAAAATTGCAATTTTTTGTCATTGTAGTACAACCTATTGGACTGTCCGGATAGTTCTTTGACAAAAACAATATATAAAATTAATAAACTAAGCAAAACTGATCTAAATTAATGACTCCCATTTCTCTCTTCCTCATCTCATCCAAGCACTTACTCACATGGGATACCTAGGAAATCTGGCCTTGCCATTGACACCCATAATCACCAACACAGTGTTAAAATTGCTATCCAGATAGGAATTGCTAAAAGTATATCCTTAAGTGGGAAAATGCACAAATACTCAGTGAATATGCTGCATAAACTGGTCAGTAATGCAGGTTTGGGCTAATGCACTTCCCCACATAGCAACATAGCTTCATATAATTTTAAGAAGCCAAAATGTAATCAATAGAGGAGTAAAAAACAAGTGGTTTGAATGTATGTGGAATGCTACATGCATGAAAAAGTCACACCTGAAATAGTCTTGAAAGCGCATAAATGATCAGGTGGACTTAGACAGTGCCTTAGGTACCAGTTCATTAAAATGGATAATTTCTTCCTCTTTAAACTTCTCATTGTTTAGCCTAATATGTGACCCCACCAGGCTCAAACCTCTTACTTTGAATGTAGACAGACTAGGTCAGTAAATATTTGATAAATAAGAGGCAAGTTATGGACAATGTTAAAATGCGACAATTTACAACAATGAAGCGCTTGTCTGAAATGTTAGACACTGACTATCTGAACCATCTGAGGCCTCTTACAGTGCTCTTTATATATAAGATGGCGTAAAATGGATCATACTCCCTTATGAAGTGACTCTTCGCAATGCCCTTGCCTAGTTTCAAACCTACTGTCATCTTTAGAAGCCAATTGCCCATAAATGACAACTGCACCAAAAATCAAAGACGAGATTGAGTGGGAGGATAAAGTTTGAAATGTCTGAATTAATGTGGGCCTAGGTCCTATAAAACATCCGCAGTGTGAATAATGACTTGTAGGAACTCTAATCCTTCCAAAGCTGGTTATCAGATCACACAGTACAAAGAAGAAACTTCACCCACTACAACTGCAACAGTCTGAAGTTGTTGGAAATGTGACGTAGAGAAGGGCTCAATAGTCGAATGATGTACTCCTGCATCGCAACCTCCAACCTCTGGTCTCAGATCCTGAACAGAGTTAATAGGGTCTGTGTCTCGGTCCTGAGACTGGAACCTGTACTTCAGTTGCGTAAGATCATACCTCAGTCAGTGAAACTCAAAGGCTATTCCAAGCTATGAGTCAGGAAGTGCCTGGATGTGTGGGCGAGGAGTAATACATCAGGACTGGAACAGAAAGGGACTGAATTTTGCAGTTGGACATGTCAAAGCATGCAAGTTTTGAAAGAATGGCCACGTAACTATGAAACTAAAAAGGTTATTCTGTTGTATTTGGAGACCTGGAACTCACCTCTTCTATTTGACCTCTCAGCGGCCTACGATATAGTGAATCACAACATCTTCATCCACCACTTCCAGGAAAATATTCACTCTGACAGTTCGGCCCTCAAATGGCTCATAGGCTTCCTGATAGACAGATCCTATCAAGTTAAGCTGGGACCGTTCAGCGGAACCCTTCATTCTCACCATGTGGTGGTCTGCAAGGGCCAGGCATGCCTTCCTGACCCGTTAGTGTCTGCATGCAATCACTAATCTCCCTCCTGGATTCCTTCCATTTCCCATTTGGATGCTATGTGCATGATCTTCGAATCCTCGTCAGTCTGTGAATGAACATGGCCGACCTAACTTGATCTCAACCAGCCTCTCCCAGATCTTCAATTGGATGACAACCTACAGCCTCTGCACACAAAAATAAGATCATCAAGTTTGCTTAGTTCATCGACAAACCCCTTCCGTTCCAATGGCTTTCAACTTCAGGAACATTCCCTACACAATCTATTGAGGAGAGAAAATTTAGGGGTCAACTTCGACTTTAATATGTCATTTGAACCATCAGTCAATGCAATATGTGCACAAATCTAATTTACAAGTCCTTCTTTAAAAAAAAAAACCTTCTGGAGCCTAAACAGAAACCAGAGCTGGTGAAATCATTGGTGCTTCCCAACTTATGTGTTTGTGATAGCCTACTTTTTGTGGGCCCCTAAGGAACTCATTAAAGGAATCCAAATCATTCAGAATCATGCTGCCAGACTAATCCGACATATGATAAAATGGGATCATAGATCCTCTGTACTGGAATCTCTCCACTGGCTCTATATTGAACACTGATGGACTTTCCAAATCATGTGCCTCATCCATAAGGCCTTATGTGGCTCTGCCCCAGACTAACAAAATAAACTTTCTACACCTTCATTCCCCACAAAGGAATCTGAATCCTCTAACATTCATTTTTTCACATCCCCCATAACCAAATACCGTGCTCTTGAGGAAAAATGAACAGCCGCAGGACGTATTTATTTATTTATTTTATTGTTTTTTTATAACGCACCTAATACCGTACCTGAGTTCGGTTTCTAAGTGTGAACCCAGAATTCGAACCTCTGTTACTCTGCGTGGTCTTGCTTCCAAGACCATCGCGTTGCCCCTATGCTATCCTCCGTTTTGCTTCTGCAACAACTTCCCTGAGGTCCTGCAAGCAACCGAGTCACAAGCAAGATTAACAACATGACAAAAGTGCACCTTTTTCCCAAGCATTCTACCATGGGCCTTCGTAGCCCAAGACAAGGTGCTACGCACTAGGAAGGCACCCGGTGGGCACATGCTTTTGACCACATATTCTCCACAGCTGGGTTCGCTCGGGCCCACATCCCCACATGGGCATTTATCTCCTGCTTGAATTTTTTCATCAGGATGTATTGTTTTTTACCTTAAAGCCCACCCACAAGTGAGTCATGATCTATCCCCATCCCTCTGCCGCCCACCCCACTATATTTCTGCTTTGAAGTGGTTCTGCTACAATGTAGCACCCTATAAAACACCAATAAATTAATACATTAAACGCATATGAGTAGCTGCCCTTCCAGTGAACCCTATGCTGACCATGTATTGACATGTGTGCATATGTGTCAAAGGAACCAGAAATTAACTGTGATGTGCTTCTAAGCAATTCCTTGGAGACTGTTTCCTTTTTAATCTCAAAATGTTAATTGCATTCTTGTTAAAATATATATTTTTTTTTTTAAATTTTTATTTTAATTTTCAAAATTACAATAAGATGAGCAAAAACATATTAAATGATTACAACAAAAACACATATACTCTAACCTACACACTTAACTATATACAAACCCCCAGAGTCAAATCAGATCTAAAATCAGGCCTAATACAATAAAAGAAATTTACCCCATATCTTATTGAACAATGCACTCTTTTTCTCCCTCAGGTACAGAACCCTTTCGATATCAGCCAAAATATGCATCTCAGCAATCCACATTTCAATTGTAACAGGAGTAGATGTTTTCCAGTTTCTCAATATCAATTTCTTTCCCACCATTGCTCCCCGAAAGATCCACTTTCTCTGGGAGGTACTCAAGTCTTCCAGCACATCAGTGCTGCCCAGCACAATAGTCTTGAAATCCAAGTGGATTCTCTCTTCGAGAACTCTCTCACAAATCTGATCAAATTCGAACCACATACCCCTCACTCTTGGACATTCCCACAACATATGTTCAAAGGTGCCCCTCTCCTGAACACATGCCCAACAGTCAGAGTTATCACTCATTCCTCTTTCCATCAAACGCTCCGGTGTCCAATAAGTTCTATGTAGAATCTTAATCTGCCGCGATCTTTCAACCAGACTCAAAGAACACAGTTTCACATTCTCACAGATTCGAGACCAATGCTCTTCCGCAATGTCCTCACCAATCCTTTGGTTCCAATCCAGTCTCACAGCATCATTTATCTTGTAGTTGGACACAATTTGTTTATAAACATAGCTGACCAAGCCACACCCACTCACCCCAGGTATCCAGCCAAGCAAATCCAAATTGACTCCCTTCTCTATATTCACGTCACCTACTGCTCTCCGGATCTTCCGATAGTCCGCCATACAAAAGGTAGGGATATCAAACTTCAACTTGACTTCTCTGGCAGTCAACCAGGTCATACCATTGTTAAAATATGAATAAATAAATAGTCAAAAAGGTTTACACCGATGCTGCCACACTTGCCTTTCTACTCCCCAGTCAGAGTTAGAAATGCTTTTTTTAATGCTTTTTTGTTTGTTTACATTTCCCAGTGATGGGACACTAATGTATGCAAGAAGGGTGGCCAGCACATTTTTTGCCCTGCTGCACGGCTCACAGTAAATGTGCAGGCCACCTTTGTAATAAGGTGAACAGCGCATTTCTTAAAGTGGCGTTGCACAATCTGGGTGTGAAATTGTGTTTCATCCCACACTCAAATAAAATGTGTCCCCTACGTGAAAGTATGCTCTAGAGCATCCTCTTGAGTTGTGGCCTAAATAGCATACAATGTTGTCACAATGGGGGAGAAAACGCCAGCTTCACTGATGGAATGGAAAATAAGATCAAGTATCTCACATGCACTACATCTGGAACACAATGATCCGAAGGGGGATTTCTGAAAAGATTCTTGGAAGAAATGTGGGCAAACGTCAGTCTGCTGGTCTGGGCCACGAAGAGCATCTCCTTGTTTGGCCCTGTTTGGGCTGCAAAGGGCCTACGGCCAGAACGCCTGCTCAAGCCAGAGTTCACCGAGCTCACCCTTCACCTGACCTCTGCTTCCATGCATAGGGATCCTTCCACCCATTGACTATCCATGGATGGATAACTACAACTGTTACGCTGGATCCACAGCGAAGATGGACGACAATTTTGGCAGGGAATGACCAAAAACTTATCATTGCAATTGTTAAATTCTGGGAAACAATCATGATGGACCCTTCATTCATGGAATATGAACTCCAAGTAAAAGATCAAACCTCAGATCAGCAAGTTGAATATGGACATTCGTAGACCATCAACAAAAAAAAGGAAAGGAAACGAGGGAAAAGGAAGAGGCAAAGGGAAAGCAAATAGAAAGAAAAAGAAGGATAGAAGATACATAGAGTAAATCTGAAAGCGTCAAAGAAAATAAGTGTGAACTTCATCTGTGTTTTTTAGTTTTTCATGTTATTTTTAAAAGATGCGTTAAAAATATTTTACTATAAAACATATAAATAGAATAATAAAAAAGTTTATCAGCATTTGATAAAAAAAATAAAAAAAATGGACTATCCATTTACAGCAGAGCTTCTGTTACCTCACAGGACCAAGGAACTTTGCTGTTTTGGGCCTGTTAACTGACTTTTGGTTACATATAGCCCCATTCTAGCCCACCCCAAAACTTACACCTGCTTATTCTCAGCCAACCATCCCCCCTTCCCTTTCCACTCATCCACCTACCCCCCTTTCTATCTTGGGGTGCGCCCTTTCTTCATTATCGTCACATGCCTATTTATTCTACCCTTCAACATGCATCTTGATTTCACCCCATTCCTCCTTTGACCCACTCTTCTCCTTCCCTCATAGCCTTTAGCCTCAACTTGGTGCAACTTCTGCATCACTCTGCAGCCTCCACATCTTCCTCCTTCCCGCCTGCACCCACACCCCTCAAATAGGATGCTTCCATGCACCCAGGATTTCCAACCTCATCCCTGCTTACTGCACAGCACCTGCTCTGTTCCAACACCTATCACTTTTTCTCTTGATCTCTGGAATGTGCATTCCCTCTGCAACAAGTCTTCCTACATCACTGACCACTTCGACTCTTATAACCATCAACTTTCACTTCTTGCCATCACAGAAACCTGGATATCACTCACGACTCTGCTACACTAGCAGCTCTCCACACTAACTCTGCCATCTTCTCCCACTCCTCCCAGCCTTTTGGGAAGGACAGCGGTGTAGGGTTCCTTATCAATAAGTCCCTCAAAACTTGCCATCTACCCCCAACTGACATCAGTTCGTCCTTTTTGGAATATGCCCCTATTCAACTACTCAACTATTCAACTCTGTCCTCTCAACTCCTTCTTCCCTGATCTAACCTTTCTTCATGAGTCACTTTCTACAGACATCTCCATTGTCATACAAGGGGGCTTTAACTTCCCCAATCTGTCTACAGCAACCTGCCTTGAACTTAACTTATCTGAACACTTGCTGAACTCACTCATGCTGATGATTCTACGGCGTCAACCTTTTCCCCAGCTGTGACCTCTCTACTTGGAGGGATAAAGAGCTATGCTAGGCAGGATTTAGATAATACAACGCAGCACCCTCTGCTTTAAAAAGGGGCATTAGGCCGACTTCTCTCCCACCTGATGATATTGCCTTCACCCAGTTCTTGCACCTCAAAGCGAGTATCTCTAAAGAGGTTCTTCTACGTCACAGTTTAACTGATCTATGTTCTTTGATGGACACCCTGAACGAGTTTGTCTCGGTTACATGCCCGTTCAGAGAGAACATCGCCAACACAGACAGATGCACAACCCCCTGCAGCCGTATTGTGTGAACTAGTAAAATATGACAACAGCTGTCAAGCTAATATACAATGGGAGAGGGCTGACCAAGCCTCTCAAATGACATTCAACAGGGGTGGCCCTGTAGTACCTCCCGGGATAACACCCATCTCTAATGCACAGGTCGTACACTCCATTGTCAACCCTAAGGGACAAGCTACGGAAATACTTCACTCAACTCCGGTACTTGATCATAAACCTGACCAAAAATTCACTACACAAGCCAGAGAGGTAAATGCTTTATCTAAGCACGTGTCTGCACGGAGTGTGAGATTAAGGAAGTCTCAAATGCCAAGGATTAATGACATAAGCACCCAAGACTTTGTAATGGACCAACAGAACTTTGCCATCAATAATATTGGGAAGGCAGAAGGAAGAGAGTCCAGAGAAATGCTGCGAAATAAGGTGCTTGCATGGTTGCATCAAAGAACTGGACCGGAGGTTGTCAGACTGATTGACCTCAGGTTTCTACGCAGAACTGACCTGATCGATTGGTGCTCGTTATCAAACAGTGATTGTGTTATAGTGGGTTGTGGGAGCACGCTACCCTACTATCTTAGCACGTGTAACTATTTCCTCAGAGGGGGCTCTAACTGCAATCTGATACTTTGATGTTCTCGGCTACCTTTGGATCGCTTTATTACCTCGCTGCTTGACCCTCCTAGAGGCATTTTCATAGTATAGTGATGATTAGTAGTCATTTGGGGATTATTGTGGCAATAAGCCACGAGACTGCGGGCCAATACCGCCCCAGGTAATGCCCCTGGGGCCGTAGTTACAGGCCAGAGCATACCGAGGGCCTTAACGAAGCCCCGGGGGCATTACCTGGGGCGGTATTGGCCCGCAGTCGAGGGGCTTATTGCCATTAGTGCAGGGCCCGTTAGACCGGGATACTAATTGCTTTTTTTCTGTTCTGAAACACGTTTCAGAACAAAAAAAAAAACGGCAAACAAAATGGCCACCGGGAAAGTCCGTTTTCCCTTTCCATGGCGGCCATCGGGAGCGGGCGTGCTGGGAACACTCTGTTCCCAGCGCGACCGCTCCCGAGATAAGAAAAAAGAAGGTAAGTGGGGAGGGGAAGAAAAAAGAAACGTACCGCGGCCTCCACCGGGGGACGATGGAAGCCTCCAGCTGTGTGGAGGCTTGGAGCAGGGATGGCCCCGCTCCAAGTCTCCACACGGTTGGAGGTTTCCATCGTCCCCTGTCGGAGACTGCCAGATAGAAGGTAAGTGGGGTGGGAGGAGGGAGGAGGAAAGGGGAAAGAAAAATAAAACGAGGGAAGCCTCCAGCCATGGGGAGGCTCGGAGCGGGGATTGCCCCGTTTCGAGCCTCCTCATTGGCTGAGGGGCTGCCACGCCCCTCGTCGGGAACAGAGTAGCCAGCACACACGGCGTGGACGGGAATACCGTGTGGTATGGCTCGCAAATGAGCCAATCACCACACAGTATTCTTGTTCAGCTGCGCATCCCGGGTACTAATTGGTTTTATAGACTGTATTTTGCTTTGTTATATGTTCTATGTTTTATGTTGTATTTCTTTTTGAGCTGTCTGCCTGTATCTGCCATCATGCCTCCGGGTCCATTGTGCGTGATATAAATACATTAAACTAAACTAAACTTCATGACCAACCTCCCCTCTCTGGTGGAAACGTTCTTGACCTTGTCTTTCTCTCTTAGTCACTCTCCTCCATTCCTCTTATCACTCTTTTGTTCACTTTTAACATCTCAATCCCTCCACCTTCTACTCCTCATCTCCCCTCTTCAATGTCTATGAGGAAATTCAGGTAGGGCTCACTTGCCCCTTACCTTGATGATGTGGGGGCCCCTCTCTTGTCTCTTTCCCTATACAAGCCTCTTCCATTGACCATGCTTCACAATGCAGTTATAACTCCATTTGACCAACACTATTCTGCTTGCACATTTACACCATCTTGTCCCTGTCCCCAGCCTTGGATCACCTCTGAAATTCAGACCCTCAAAACAAACATGCCCTGTGACCTACAATTCTGGTGCAAACTACGGACACGTACCCCAAACCTAGCCTACAAAAATCCCCTTGCTGCCCTAAACTCTGTACTGGACTCTGCTAAATCCTCCTACTTTACAAACTTTACAAACCGAATCTGCCTTCGGAATCAACCCTGCAAAGGTGTATCTACCCTCCAACCTTTGCTCACAATATCCATTGCCTCCTCCCTTTCTGCTAATGGCTTTGCTCACTACATGTCCTATAAAATCTCTCAAATTAGTGACACTCTCCCAACTCCCCTCTGTCTCCCTCCTCAACCGCCCTTCTCTCCACCACCTGATGATTTGAGTCACAGGGAGCAGTGCTGTGGGGTTCCAGGCTGGGAGCCCTCGGTGGTGTTGGAGGATAGTGGGTCATATCCCTGGCCCTGCATGTGCTGCAGGGTCAAGTGTATGCTGTGGTTGATGGCCTCAGCTGTGGTGGAGGCCACCTTATTGCTCTCACATATCCTTTGGGCAAGGGAGACGAGGGTGGCAGGGGGACGTTCGAGGGACCTGGCAGTTTTACGGTTCGATGCCTGCATGCACTTCCACATCAGGCACATCTTTTCGAGCTGCTGGTGTGCTATGACTGAGAGTTTGGACTGCCTGTCTTCAATGGCACACAGACATGCGTCCAGTTAATGTATGCTCAGCATTGGCAGTGGTGAATGGCTGTGTGGTGGGCCAGGGCTGTAACAGGTGGAGGGGTAGGACATGTCATCGTCATCCTAATCAGTGGTAGTGTCCCTGCCACCATGCACTGGTGGCTGCATTGCCATTGGTGGTGTTGAGGGCAGAGGAGGGATAGCAGCATGGGGTGCCCAGACTGTGGTCTTGTCAGGCCTGCTAGAGGTGCCTTTTGGGGCTGGTGTGTCTCCCTGTTGACCGGTGGTAGGGCCACTGACCACTGGTGTGGTGAGTGCAGCAGACACAGGCACCACTGATATGCCACTTGCAGTGGTGGGTGGTGGTACAGCTGATGGTGGGGCGGCTGATGCATCTGGTGTTGGGGTGGCTGATACAGCTATTGGTGGGGTGGCTGATGCAGCTGATGTTGGGGTGCATGTCCTAGGCGTTGTTGTGCAGTGGGCCTGCCCTGCTGCCTGGGTCTGCTGGTGGGGGGGGTTGGTCTTCGCAGGTCTGGCTGATGTTTATGGTCCAGCACTGTCACTTTCTGTGGACTCTGTGCCTGTTGGGAAGAGATGGGCATGCTGCTAGTTGTTTGGGAGCCAGGTCTGTGGGCTTGCAATACACACATGCACCATTCTGTCTGTCCTGCTCTATTCATGTGTCCTCTTTGAGGTCTTGAACCTAATGTATGCTCCTACATGCAGGTGTTGGGAATGCAGATTGCCTGTTGGCATGTCAATATGAGGTTTCTTTGTGTGTGCGGTGGGACAAAAATTAATGTCATGACTTCCTTGCTACTCATGGGCGCTTTCTCATGTGTCTATGTGTGGGCTTGTACATTTTTGCTACAGTGCTTGTGCATGGATATGTCTACCTGCATCACCTGGCATGTGGTGTGCAATGTGCCCATTGGATGTGAGTGACATGTGTTGGGCCGGTTCACTTCCATGTTAGTTGGTTCAGTGCTTGGCATGCATGCATTTGGACATGTATTTGCATTTAGATGGGGTTTGTTGTACTTAGCACTTCCCCTTGGGTCCCACCTCCTGCCTCTGCCGTCCCAACCCCCTCAATGCTCTCCATGTGCATGATAGAGCTGCACGAAGCCTCCCGGGGCGTGAGGTGCAGAGGTCACACTCTCCCTCCTCCTGTGGTAGCCGTCTCGCACCTCTGTTTTAAAGATGGCCACTTGCAAGCTTCCTGTTGCAGTGCCGGTAATTCCGGCGCCGGAATTAGCAGCAGTTTGTGTGCCGTACCAGTATTATCGGCACATTTCTACTGGTAATACCGCCAGATTGATGCCAGTAATTCCATCTTGCTAGTATTACTGTTTCCGGCAGAGATGTGTGCGGGTGCCAGAGGACTTGTAATGCGCCAGTATTTCCGGAAGTTGCCCTGCTGGAGACGGCACTACCAGCCCGATGGAATTACCAGCATTTCACTGGCAAACTCGTAATTACCCCAATAATCATTGAAATAGGCAAATCTTTGTGTGGGTGCACCTCTGGAATGAGTGAACTACTGGCCGTCGATTCCCTCAAGGGTAATAACATGGTGGAAATGAATTCTTGCTATAAAGACACACTCACACTTACGTTAACTGCCCTTTTTCCCCAACCTGGATAATAGAGCATTGAATCGCATATTTGTATGGAAATTGTGGCATACTAACCCTCAGTTAAGGGTATTAAAATCTTCCGACATTGAACTTGTCGAATTCCCATAAGACAATAGCCCTGGGAAATTGTCCTATGTACATTTTGTATTACATAATTCTATCAATCTTATTATGATGTATAGTATTCATTTTCTGAAAATGGGGTATATGTTTGAAAGAGGAAATGTCCCATTAAACAATACATTGATGTCCAACCGGGCAATTTTAAGATAGACACACATGCCCATCGTGTTACAAACTATCAGGAAAAGAAAAATGATATTATGCCTTCTCATTCATGGTCCACCAATTCATGGGAATTACTTTCAGCTGTTCTCCAACCAAGACGTGAACATAATTGCTAACATGAGTGATGACACATTCAGCCTCCTCTTGTGGAATTCTTGAGGACATGGTCACTTATGTAGCTACAAGGAGGGGGCTGATTATTGACAACATTTTGATTTGTCGGCCCTGCAGGAGACCTGGTTGTTGAATAATTGTATCATTGATGGATATAACATAATTAACCAAAAGGCATAAAGAGGTCTGCGAGGCTGTCCCAAAGGTGGATTGCTTATTGGTGCCAAGACCAAGTATAAATCTGTAGAATATGGTACTAGTTTAGTTTAGTTTAGTTTATTCATTTGTATTGCGCACCAGACCCGAGGGTATGAGGGCACATGAGCAGCATGGTTATTCAAAGCTTGGTTACAGGTTGCTTATACATTGCATTACATAATTACAGTGTGACAATGGAGGACATGTGTACAATTTGGCAGGAAGGAGATAATGCAGTACATATATTTAAAGATTTACATATATTTTACACATTTACATATAGGCGTAAAATGGTTCGTGTTCTTTATCCAGTGGATGTAAGTGCGTCTGAAGTGTGAGTAGGATTGGGGGTTCTGAGAGATGGTGGTAAGGAGTTCCAGTGTTGAGGTGCTTTCACCTGGAAGCTGTTGCCGCCCATTTTGGTGCGTTTAAACCTGGGGATAGTGAGCAGGTTAGCGTTGGAGGTTCTGGTGGGTCTGTCGGGGGAGTGTTTGCATATTCTGTCTGCCAGGTAGCGTGGGGCAGCGTTGTTCAGGCATTTGTGGGTGAGCGATGCTACTTTGAGCAGGATTTTGTCTGTTGTGCTGAGCCAGTTGTGGGATTTCCTGATATTGGAAATGTGTTCCCTCCTGGGAATGTTGAGCGCTGCCCTAAGAGCGTTGTTTTGTATCGTCTGAATTTTGTTGGTGATTTGCTTGCTGGCTCCTATGTAGAGGGCATTACAATAGTCCAATTTGGATAATATCAGGGCTCTGGCTAGTGTAATGCAACTCTGGGTGGCTGCTCTTATAAGCTTACATGTGTAGGCCGTGGCGGAAGCCATCGAGCTAACCTGTTTGTGGAACGATAGGGAGGAGTCGAGGTATATTCCTAGAGTTTTCACTTCTTTGGAAACCTTGATTAGGTTCCCGTCTATGTTGAAGTTGGCGTAGTTGTGGTCGAGTTTGGTTAGGTTGGGGGTGGAACCGAGGATGATGAGTTCAGTTTTGTCATCATTCAGGCATAGACTGTGTGAAGCCATCCATGCATGGATGAGGAGATACACCTTGTTCACCAAGGCCAAATCCTGGTTGTAATCTCCCGTCAACGGGATGAGGAACTGTGTATCATCGGCATAATTGGTGTAGGTGATACCCAGGCCATCTAGATCGTCAAACAGGGGCTTCGTGAACACGTTGTACAGAGTGGGGGAGACGTAAGAGCCCTGTGGGACTCCACACGTGATGGGGATGGGCTCGGCGGCGGCAGAGGAGGAGAAGACACGCATGGATCTGTTGTTGAGGAATGACTCAATCCAGCTGATGGCTTCTTGGGAGAAGTGGGCAGCTGAGTCTAAGTGATTGCAAAGGATTTTATGGTCAACTAGGTCAAACGCCGCGGAGAGTTCTAGCAAGAGTAGTAATGCAGTTTTCCCGTTGTGTCTAAGGGCGTCTATTTGGGCTTTCAGATCTATCAGGGCGGTTTCAGTCCCATGTTGGGGTCTGAAGCCAGATTGTCTTATGCCTAGGAGGTGGTTTGTTTCAAGATATTTTTGGATTTGTTGGTATGCTGTCTTGTCCAGTATTTTGAGCAGGAATGGGATGGTGGTAATCGGTCTGTAGTTGGTTGGGATGGACGGGTCGAGGGAGGGTTTTTTGAGAAGAGGGAGGACCCAAGACTCTTTGAGGTTACTGGGGACTGTTCCTGAGGAAAATGAGGCATTGATGAGTTTGGTGATGAATGGCGAGGGGTCTCTTGCCGTGAGTGAGATATATGATACTAGTTACTACACACATAATGTCCTTTGTGGGGTCATTCAGATCAATAATGCGAGAGGACCTTTTAAAATATGGTTAATTACCATATATGATCTACCAAGAGTTAAGCTGACAAATTCAATAATGCTGTATATAATGAATGTTATTACCAAAAGGATATGGATCTTCCCAGAGGGCGAGATAATCATTTGTTGCGATATCAATGCATATTGTGATATTGCATGGGTTAAAATTAACCCAGAAAATGAAACATCAAGCATTGCTCACAGAATTGATCAACACTGTCACAAGCTTTCCGTCCATTTGGAAAAACGGCTCTCTCAATTCTATTAATAATATGGGACTATCTATGCTGCAGGATCTTTACTATCATAAAAATCCTCAGAGCTATATGTGGAAACCTGCAGAAAAGCATAGTAATTTAGATTATATTTTCATGACAGCAAAAATTCAAGACATTATTACATCTGCAGAAATCATTCCCTGATGATAGAAATGATCATGCATGCATTACTATTACTACTCAGATAGAAAAAAGGACACCTCACATATCTCTTGAAGGGCAGTATTCATGCAATTCTCAGGGAAACAAAATAATTTGGCATCAACAAAAAATGTTTAAGTTCAACAATTATATCACAGATGACTAGTTGTTACATTGTTACTATAAGGAATTGGATTCCAACATTATTATATAACATATTACTAAATGAACACAACATTCCGCTCATACCACTTTACATATGTCATCTGGAACAGCTAGTAAAACAGATAGGACATATGATCACCATATTGCAATAAGAAAGCACACATTTAGAAAAAGGATACAGACCAATATTAGGGATTTTAATGTTCCAGAAAAAGAAAAACATAGCTTAATAATAAATGTGAAAAAAAAATACAAAACTGGATATGCAGTCATAAGAATTCCTTAGATATATATGGCATCAGTAATATAACAGACTACGAACAAAGCATAACAAAAAGTTCTTGTTTTTTATGAGAACGTTTGAAGACCATCAGGTAAAACAAGAAAGTAACCCTGTTGCAGAACATATATGGAAGGCACATATAACCAAGACATACTATGTCCCTGACCCGTTATCTTGAATAAAAATGAGAATATAGTCATTAAAAACAGGTACACACATTCTGAAGACGATATATATAAATGCATTATATATTTGCGACCTTCTGAAGCACTGGGTCTTGATGGGCTGTCCAAAAAGTACTAGAAAACGATCCTCCCCCCAAGTGGCCTTCTCTAGTTAGTCAAATTTTTTAAATGATGGTGACCACTGGAATAATCTCCAACTCTTGGAAGTAATCATATATCATTCTAATTTATTAGGGGCAACGTGACAACCCTAAGAACTATCGGTTATTAGCCATGACCGACATCGCTAGTAAGGTGTTTTGTAGTCTTATTTTGCAACAAGTAAGAGATTGGGCAGAAAGTAAATAGTTACTCCCTTCTAATCAAACAGGCTCTCTGTTATAGGGTATAGCACACTCCATAACCCCTGGGCCATGCAACTGCTCATTTGGAATAATCTGGACAGTGCCAATGCGTTATTATACATGGCATACATCGATTATTCATCAGCTTTTGATGCTGTCAATAGAACTCAACTATGGCAGACATTGAGCAAATGGGGGTTACCTGCTCACCTAATCTATTTCACTAAGCAGTTATACTCTAATACCATGGTTTGTATTCATTTTAACCAACATGGGGAACTATCAGGTCCAATCTGTACCAATAATAGATTGAAACAGGGGTGCGTTTTAGCACCCCTGTTATTCAATCTGTATATTTCAGATTTGCATCAGCCCCTTAAATCCACTCATTGCCTTCCACCTAAATTTAATAATAGACATGTTTATTGGCTGGGGCATGCAGATGACACAGTCATACTTGATCGTATGGCCATTGGGCTTCAACGTTCTTTACATATTCTGGTCGATAACTCTAAAATGAACCATCTTAGAGTAAAAGAGTAAATCATCTGAAAACAAAAATTATGAGCAGTGGTTAAGCAGCAAAGAAGGTAAAATGGTCTTGGAATTTAGACAACATAGGTTAGTGGTGGTAGATCAAGTCCTACATCCAGGCTGTTATTTACTAGCTGTAACTAGTTTCCTCTTCTGGAAAGACTACACAGGCAAACTAGCCGACAAAACAATAAAACAAAGCATACCTTGTCTTCGATCTGAACGAAGAATGGAGAAGTCCACCTGGAACTACCTTCCTCTCTGCGCCTTTAAGCTCAGGTGCAGAGAGGAAGCTCCCGGGAAACCCTCTTGGGGGAAATAACCCGCTGGTTGGTAGGTAACGCTGAGTGAGGAACTGGATCAGCTTCTCCCGGGTCTTGTGTGGTGACGCTTCCTGCCGGTAGGTATGTGGGCTCTTAAGGATTACTGGTCTCGGGGTGAACTGACAACAAGAAATAAAGGGTTAAACGGGGTATTGTAGTGGCTTTCCGATGAGTTTTTGGAGGAGGATATTTGTACCTCAGTGGCAGTCACGGAGGAGCTATTGGGAGGAGCTTAATTGTAGAAGCAGGTTCCCCTTCTTATAGATAAAAAAAAATAGAAAGATGTTTGTTAATGAGATTTAGGAATAAGGTCAGACTGAGGAAAGATGTGAAATATATTCCTACCAAGGTTTGTGTGCGTGTGACGCTCTGAGATGGGTTCCGGTTCCGGTGAAAGTACGAATTGGAACTCAAAAATGGAACGGGATCGGGACCTGAAGAGATGGTAATGAACGTAGGTAAGGAGAAACGTCGCGCTTGATGTCTGAAGGAACTCGGCAGCGTAAGTGTAGATGGTAGGAGAGGTGGAGCTTCCCTGCACGATAGTGTAAACAAAGAAAATAAGAGTTAGTATTTAGAAGTAAGTCAGCAAGAGCAACGTAGTGCTACCGACGACAACTCATGGACCGAAGCCTCTGTAATCAGTAGCAACGCATCGTTGTTTGGGAGTCGTGGGTCTATGTACTGCTTCTGGGTGGGGAGGTGGAGTCTCTCTCCCGTCTCTCGATCCAAAACTAGACTGTTCACTCCGTTCACGGGTGCCCTGTTGGAAGCACAAAGTGTAATCCGCGGCTGGAGCGCCAACGTTGCCATAACGATCTGTGCCAGAGGCCAGTCGTAACAGTATGCCCCCTCCTAAGGGAGGAAAACGCCGGTTTCCCCAGGTGGAACCGATGAAAGGAGCGAACCAGACGCGGTGCATGAACCGCGGATGCAGGTTCCCAGGAACGGTCAGACGGGGAATAACCCTTCCAGTCCACCAAGTATTGAAGCACCCCTCTGTGATAACGGGAGTCACATATCCCAGAGATCTCATATTCCGGACCTGAGTTTGTTAACACAGGAGGGGGTGAGCCACATGATGTCAGATGGTACTGATTCCGTACATCGGGTTTTAGTTGAGAGACGTGGAAGGTGGGATGGATGTGACTCCAGGATTTAGGGAGCCTTAGTCTGTAAGCCACAGTGTCAGGATTAGTCAGGCGAGTACAAAGGCAGCGAATATGGCAAGGGAAATATGCACCCAGGAACAACGACTCAGGTATGCTAGAACCCAGGAGTGCAAATAGAGTGTGACATCAAAACCAATATATGAAAAGGGATGTGGGGTAAGCACCTGACCGCGAGGAAAGTCGGCAAGCGCCTTACCCCCAATTGCTGTTACAGGTACTGACAGCGCTAAACCCACGTGGAGGGCAAGCAATGACAGGATCTGTGTACTAACACTCTTGATGGTATTACATAAGGGAATTTAAGAACTGTACTCACGAGGACGGGATACACCTCTTGAATGTCAGCTAGCCCACGAATCCTGTTGGTGAATCTGGGACCCAGAAAGGCTATAACAGCAATGGGAGTAGTAGGGAGGTCCAGAGGACAAGGGCTGAAGGCAGCCGGAGTGAGGCAGGCTGCCGGGCAGGGAGCCCAGAGGACAAGGGCTGAGGCTGGGAATCAGCAGAGCGAGATCCGCTGCAATGTGGAGAGCCCGGCAGGGCAAGGGCGGAGACTGGAAGGCAGCAGAGCGTGATCCGCTGCTATGTGGAGAGCCCGCAGGGCAAGGGCGGAGACTGGAAGGCAGCAGAGTGAGATCCGCTGCAATGTGGAGAGCCCGCAGGGCAAGGGCGGAGACTGGAAGGCAGCGGAGCGTGATCCGCTGCAGAAAACTAAATACCTAAGTTGGAATAGGGATTACAACTTAGAGGGGAAGACATAAGCATTCACACAGGAGCTAGCTACCACCACACACCACACCTAATGATCAAATGGGAAATGGATGCAGAAGTGCAATGGAAAACATGGAATGGATCCTCTAGAAAGTAAGGATCAGGAGCAGGGAAAAAACGAAATAACCTATGCAAACTTTTCCCTACCCCTCCAAGGAAAAGACAGGAAACTAAACTAAGAGGAAGGCTAAGGCAAATGGGTATCAGCAGCAAAGGACAGAGTCAAAGAAATATAGAACACAGACAAACTGGGCTGCATCTAAAAGGGGAAAGCACTGAGAAATGCTGCCTGCAAACAGGGGAAGACAAAAAGGGAAATCAAGGGAGCAGAAATCAATTAGCGCATGAATCCGAATTTCAGGGCGGAGGAAACAAGAAAACAGGAACAAGGAAGTAGGTACAAAGGCAAGGAACCAGGAACCAGGGACTAGTCAAAAACAGGAACACTGCAATCGATGACCAGCGCTGGACTGAAGTGAGACTGAGGCTTTTAAAGCTGTTAAACGAGCACACGCCTCTGGTGTGCTGACTGCTGCACCTGCAGCCACAGGTGTTGCCTATCCTCCACCCAACCTTGTCCTGCAAGGGTGGAGGTGGAGCAGTGGGCCAGGCATTCTGGGAAGCACAGTCATTTGGTTAAAGAAGCATGCTGGCTGCCAAAAACCTGGAATGGATCCGGAAGGGAAGTAGTTTGGAAAATAGGGATTTAGCGCTCCCAATTCATTACAGCACTGTGGCATTAGGTTCGGAGGAAATGTCCAGCAAGGAATAAGCCCCAACACATGCCCCCAAGTGGCGGGAACGGGAGCGAAGGGAGCGAGTCGTGACAGTATACCCCCTCCTACGGCCCTCTTCGGGTGCCCGCCACCCGTACGAGACTTCTTCTTTCCATGATGGGAGTGCTTTTTCTTTGGAGGTGGCACTGATGGAAATGGTGGCTTGTGGGCAAAGGCAGATGGGCTTCCATGATAGGAGTGTGTTGTCTTTGGAGGTGACACTGATGGAAACGGTGACTTCTGGTGAGGAAGAGACTCATGGTTCGAAGAAAAGCATGAAGAACTTGCAGGACCTGGAGCAGAGTTGGAAGGTCCAGGAAGCTCAGTCACTGGGAGTGGACCCTTGCAAGTCCTTGAGGAGGGAGGCAGGCTGGTGCAACTTGCCTTAGACGATGGTAGAAGTTCTGTTAGCCTTTCTGCCGAGAGCGGACATGCGGGAGGTGAGGAAGTTGCTGGCTTCAGGAAATGTTCATGTTCAGCCATTAGAGAAGGTGGCGGCTGAGGTAGAGGTTCAGATCTTTTTCTGTCATCCATCTGGGAAAAGGCTTGTGGTTGAAAATGATTAAGGTTGGACTGCACATATTCTACGCCTTGGATGCCTGGAAGTCCCATGGGTTGTACGAGGCTGGTACTCCTGGTGACAGTCGTGTAGTCACTTTGTTGCACGTTGGATACAACAGCAGGGACGTTTGGCATACTGATAGGAGTGATAGACACAGTACTTGGTATTTCAGGCACACTCGCAGAAGGAGCAATCACAGACACATCTTGAACTGCAGCAGTCATTCCCTTCCTTTGGCTACTAGCACCCAACTGGTGCTTCTTGGCGGAATTCTGTTGCACAAGTTCTGTAGGTAATACACATGTCTGCACCACCCCCTGTGCACACCCAGGTGAGTGGTTCTGACTCACCACTTGGTCCAGCTTGATGACTCTGAAGCGGGAGCTGGCAAAAGTCTCAAACTCTGATGCTGCATTTTTAGGAGGCTCTGATGCTAAAGTGAAGCAGTTGGGAGAATCGTCTTGTGGAAAAGGCAGGCATTCTGGTGCTCCTCCTGAAGCAAAAGAAAGGCAATCTAAACGTTCATCGACAGTAAATGTTTGGGATTCAGGAGGACTGTCTTGAGCAGTAGACAATATAGCAGGATCTGATGGTGTAGACAGGTATACCTCTGATGTTGGAAGCGAAGCTAAGCAGGATACCGGTGTATCATGAACTGAAGGCAAACAAGCAATAAACTCTGGAACTGAAGACATGCACATATGATGGACTACCGGAGGCTCTCTGGCTGAAGGATGATCTTCTGGATGAGTCACTGTAGCTGAAGACAGGCAGGCCAGAGGAAACTTTGAAGCTGAAGGCATGCGAGTTGGAGCCATCTCGGTAGCTGAATCCAAACATGTCAGGGTCTTTGGGACTAACCCCGTGCATGGTGGAGGCTCTTGATTAAATGGCAGACATGGCAGCGGTTCATTGATTGAAGACACGTGTACCAAAGATGACTGCAGGGCTGTGGATTGGATCATAGAAGAGTCAATGGTTGTAGGAGGACACACAGAAGTCTCAGAAGTTGATAGACACATTAGTGGCTCAGGAATGGAGGGCACCTTTAGGGCATTAGACTCCTTGGCTCCAGTAACCAAGGACTGAACTGTACCCTTGCAGTCCTTTTCTTTAGTGGGTGACACAGAGTCTCTTTCTTTGTGGAAGTCAAAATCAACCAGTGGAATCACCATAGTAAAGTCTCTGTTAATCAGGATTTCGTCAATTGTCCATTCCTCTGTCTTAGCTTCTGAAAGAGGCAGATTAACAATCAACAGTTCAGGAATCGCCTGCTGGTCTTTTGGTTCTGTATACTGTGGAATGAGTTCATCAGAACATGAAATCTGTACTGTCTCTGACTGTTCGTATTGATCAGAATTGGCAGAAGGAAGAGTGAACACAGAGGTAAGATCGTCTTCCACATCAGCTTTAACATCTACTTCAGTCTCAGCAGCTGTATCAAGAGCAGGACCTAAGCCTACTGTAGTGACTGAATCTGTGTATGCCACCTTTGTGTATTGTGTTTGGAGATCAGAAGCTTGTATGTGTGCTAGCTCAGAATTATGACAGACTGCTACA
Source organism: Ambystoma mexicanum (assembly GCF_040938575.1). Lineage (NCBI taxonomy): Eukaryota > Metazoa > Chordata > Amphibia > Caudata > Ambystomatidae > Ambystoma > Ambystoma mexicanum. The sequence goes on from NC_090932.1 coordinate 1,307,305,862, forward strand.
CAGGAAACTTTAGGTAAAGGAGTGGTTTGTACATCTTCAGCTAACTGCAATCCCTGACAATCAGCAGAACAATTGTTAGAAACTGTGCCCGGATTGAGCGCTGTGCTAGACGAAAGACCTTCACTCCCAATAGATCTAACATATCGACAAATATCATGGTTTACCAAAGTCTCTACCCTCAGGGGCTGAACAGTGTTCACTTCCTCCACATCAACAGATAAAGTCTGAGGTGTATTCAGTAAAGAGTGTAAGGTTTTGTTTTCCTCTTGTGCAGAAATGAGTTTTTGTCTTAACTCCTCAAGTTTAGCTCTTAGCATGCCCTGCATTAACTGTACATCACTATCAGTAGGCACAGGGGGAAGCATAGTGGCATCAGGGCTGGATCCTGCACTAGCAATCTGGACGTGCATCGATTGTACATTGTCCTCTACTGCTTGCAGGTTCTGTGATTTATAGTTCCTCTTACCAACTTGGTCTGTGTTTCCCTTAAACAAACTATTGACATTAGACCTCTTGGCATTAGGGACTACAGTATGTACCTGTGCAACGGAGTATGCGTTAGACTGAGGGTAGAAAACAGAAGTTATGCAAGAAACCCCTCTATTCTTTATGTTGGTATCATGAAACTGTTCCATCTGAGGTGAAGCACAACTGGAATCATGGGGTTCAACAACCGAGGTACTCTCGTATAATAAGTCTAACAGTGTGTTGTTTTCTGCGGCTAAGGCTTGTGCTGACATAGAATCGGGATCAAAACCAAAGATAGAACTAGGATCCGGCCATGTAGGGTGTGCCATCCTATGGGAAAAATACTTTGCACGTAAATGCCCATTCGTGACAAGGAGTTCATTGGAGTCAGGCCTAGTGATTTGATTGTCACAGGTAAATGTAGGGGAGGCCTTCTGTACAAACTTGTTAGAGGCCTTGCTGCCTTTCTTTCTTAAACTTGCCATATTCAATGGGAATTTTGGGCTGGTCATTCTGTCAGGATTAGTCAGGCGAGTACAAAGGCAGCGAATATGGCAAGGGAAATATGCACCCAGGAACAACGACTCAGGTATGCTAGAACCCAGGAGTGCAAATAGAGTGTGACATCAAAACCAATATATGAAAAGGGATGTGGGGTAAGCACCTGACCGCGAGGAAAGTCGGCAAGCGCCTTACCCCCAATTGCTGTTACAGGTACTGACAGCGCTAAACCCACGTGGAGGGCAAGCAATGACAGGATCTGTGTACTAACACTCTTGATGGTATTACATAAGGGAATTTAAGAACTGTACTCACGAGGACGGGATACACCTCTTGAATGTCAGCTAGCCCACGAATCCTGTTGGTGAATCTGGGACCCAGAAAGGCTATAACAGCAATGGGAGTAGTAGGGAGGTCCAGAGGACAAGGGCTGAAGGCAGCCGGAGTGAGGCAGGCTGCCGGGCAGGGAGCCCAGAGGACAAGGGCTGAGGCTGGGAATCAGCAGAGCGAGATCCGCTGCAATGTGGAGAGCCCGGCAGGGCAAGGGCGGAGACTGGAAGGCAGCAGAGCGTGATCCGCTGCTATGTGGAGAGCCCGCAGGGCAAGGGCGGAGACTGGAAGGCAGCAGAGTGAGATCCGCTGCAATGTGGAGAGCCCGCAGGGCAAGGGCGGAGACTGGAAGGCAGCGGAGCGTGATCCGCTGCAGAAAACTAAATACCTAAGTTGGAATAGGGATTACAACTTAGAGGGGAAGACATAAGCATTCACACAGGAGCTAGCTACCACCACACACCACACCTAATGATCAAATGGGAAATGGATGCAGAAGTGCAATGGAAAACATGGAATGGATCCTCTAGAAAGTAAGGATCAGGAGCAGGGAAAAAACGAAATAACCTATGCAAACTTTTCCCTACCCCTCCAAGGAAAAGACAGGAAACTAAACTAAGAGGAAGGCTAAGGCAAATGGGTATCAGCAGCAAAGGACAGAGTCAAAGAAATATAGAACACAGACAAACTGGGCTGCATCTAAAAGGGGAAAGCACTGAGAAATGCTGCCTGCAAACAGGGGAAGACAAAAAGGGAAATCAAGGGAGCAGAAATCAATTAGCGCATGAATCCGAATTTCAGGGCGGAGGAAACAAGAAAACAGGAACAAGGAAGTAGGTACAAAGGCAAGGAACCAGGAACCAGGGACTAGTCAAAAACAGGAACACTGCAATCGATGACCAGCGCTGGACTGAAGTGAGACTGAGGCTTTTAAAGCTGTTAAACGAGCACACGCCTCTGGTGTGCTGACTGCTGCACCTGCAGCCACAGGTGTTGCCTATCCTCCACCCAACCTTGTCCTGCAAGGGTGGAGGTGGAGCAGTGGGCCAGGCATTCTGGGAAGCACAGTCATTTGGTTAAAGAAGCATGCTGGCTGCCAAAAACCTGGAATGGATCCGGAAGGGAAGTAGTTTGGAAAATAGGGATTTAGCGCTCCCAATTCATTACAGCACTGTGGCATTAGGTTCGGAGGAAATGTCCAGCAAGGAATAAGCCCCAACACATGCCCCCAAGTGGCGGGAACGGGAGCGAAGGGAGCGAGTCGTGACACACAGGCCCAAACCTGGCCATAATGGGAAAAGGGACGAAGTATTTGGGTGACAACTTTGAAGGAATGAGTCGCCTAGGGAGAAATTTGCTGGCCAACCAGACATGGTCTCCTATTTGGAACTGTGGGGCCGGAGTACGATGTTTATCGGCCTGTCTTTTGCTTCGGGTTTGGGCGTCTTGTAGAGCTAAACCTGCCTTGACCATGTTGAATGGTATCGATCAACCCTTCGATATCAGGGAACTTGGTAAGGGGAGATGGCCCTAATGGAAAAACAGTAGAATGAAATCCATAAGTGCAAAAGAAAGGACTGGCTCTGATGGCAGAATGAGCGGCATTGTTATATGCGAATTCCGCCATGGGTAGTAGATCTTTCCAATTGTCCTGGGCAGAAGAGATGTAACATCGGAGGTACCCTTCTAGGGTCTGGTTTAGCCGCTCCGTCTGCCCGTTGGTTTGCGGGTGAAAACCCAAACTCAAGGCTCTAGAGATCCCCAGAAGCTGACATATTTGTTTCCAACACCTTGAGGTATACTGCGGGCCTCTATCGGAAATTATAGTTTCCGGAAGGCCATGAAGAGAGAAAATGCGTTCCAAAAAGATCCGTGCCATGAGTGCTGTTGAGGGAACAGTAGGCAAGGGGATAAAATGAGCCATTTTAGTTAAACTATCTATGGTGACCATGATGGTTATACATCCTTTGGAATGGGGAAGTTCAACAATAAAATCCGTAGAGATTATTTGCCAGGGTTTGACTGGTAGTTGTGGAGTCACTAATTCTCCCAGAGGGGAATTTCGAGGTGACTTGGTCTGTAGGCATATGGTGCAGGAAGCAATATACTCATTTACATCAGTCCGTAGGGTAGGCCACCAAAAATGACGCTGGATAAATTCCAGGGTATTAGAAAACCCTTGATGACCTGCTGCATGTGAATCATGGCAAAGCCTTAACACTTCCTTTTGGAGATCTGTATCGGGAACGTAAACCTTTTCACCCTTGAATAGGAGACCTTGGCTTCTTGTTAATCCATGGGTTGATAATTGTCATGAGATCTCAAGGTCTCTGGACTTGTCCTCCAGTTTTTGTAGGAAGTGATGTACTACAGGCACAAAGACTGCCTTTGGGAACAAAGGTTCAGATTTAAAAGGGACTTTTTCTAGAGGGGTCTTTCTTGATAAAGCGTCTGCCTTCAGATTGGTGTTTCCTGGAATGAAGGTAAATCTTATGCGATACGGAGAAAAGAAGTGGGCCCACCGAGCCTGTCTGCTATTGCAGGTTTGTGTGTATTGTAACGTCCGGAGGTTGTGATGGTCTGTCCTGACCTCTATAGGATGTTGGGCCCCTAAGAGAAGATGGCGCCATTCCTCAAACGCCCTTTTTATGGCTAGGAGTTCCTTCTCCAATACCGTGTAATTGATCTCTGCCGGTGAAAGGGTCTTGGATAGGTAGGCCACCGGTCTTTCTACATTTTGTTCATCTGGTTGTAGTAGAACGGCCCCTAAGGCATGTTGTGATGCGTCAGACTCTACAATGAATCAACGCCGTTGATCCGGTACCATTAAGATAGGAGCTTGGGTAAAGAGGATTTTGAGTTGTTCAAACGATATCTGTGTCTCCGAGGTCCAGAGAAATGGGATCTCCTTTTTTAGTAGATATGTTAAGGGTTTAGTCAGTGAAGAAAAATGTGGAATGAATTGTCTGTAAAAGCTGGCAAAACCTAAAAATCTTTGTATGTCTTTGACCGACCGCGGAGAGGGCCATTCAGTGATGGCTGTTATCTTAACAGGATCCATAGCAATGCCTTGCTGGGAAAGGATGTATGCTAAATATGAGATGGTGGTCTTGTGGAATTCGCACTTCTCCAGTTTACAATATACATGGTTTTGTTGTAGATGTTTCAGAACCTCCTTTACATGACCATGGTGTTCCTCCCAAGTGGAGGAAAAAATCAACATGTCATCCAGATAAATAATAACATAATGTAAATTGATGTCTGCAAAAATATGGTCCATGAATCTTTGAAAGACCGCAGGGGCATTCATAAGTCCAAATGGCATGACTCTATATTGGTAGTGCCCGAATGGCGTGCGAAAAGCCGTTTTCCACTCATCCCCAGCCTTAATGCGGATCAAGTGGTAGGCTCCTCTTAGGTCTAGCTTGGTGTACAGACTGGCTCCTTGTACTGCTTTCGAGTATATCTGGGATCAGAGGCATAGGGTACTTGTCAGGGATAGTGATCTTGTTCAAACCCCGGAAGTCTATGCAAGGACAAAGCTCTGAGGTGTCTTTTTTGGGGATAAAGAATAATGAGGCAGCTGCGGGGAAGTGGATTCAGAGATCAGACCGTTCTTGATATGTGTGTGTAGATACTCTCTTAGAACTTCCTTTTCTTTGGCGGAAAGAATGTACATTCTTCCAAAAGGAAGGGGACGATCTGGGATAAGGTCAATTGCACAATCGTCCCTCCGATGTGGGGGGAGTTCTGAAAACTCAGGCTGAGAAAAGATAGAACGGAAGGATTGGTATTCAGTAGGTAAGGAGGAGATTTTGTTAACAATGGTATTAGTAATCCCCAATTCCTGCTCAGGATTCGAAGGAGTGGAGTCAGATGTGAGGTGCCCATGAACACACTGTTCCGAACCTAGAAAAAGAGTACCAGCCGTCCATTTAATATAGGGGTTGTGTACCCTTAACCATGGAATCCCTAGAATTACTGGATAATGGGCGGTCTTGATAATGTCTAATTCAATGTTCTCTTGATGGGAGGCCACCGTCATCTTAAGGGGTCGTGTGTGATCTTTAATGGGCCCAGATATAAGGGGGCTACCGTCCACGCTTTCCACTGGGATGGCTATGGTTTTGGTGGTACGTGGAATGCCATGATTCTTTGCCCAAAGATCGCCAATAAAATTTCCTGCGGCTCCGCTGTCTATTAATGCGGGAACATTTACCAGACAAACGTTTTCCCAAGCCAAAGAAACTCCCAAAGTAATCATGGTGTTTCCAGTTGCAAGGGTATATGGGCTGACACTGAAATATGGAAGGGGACTAATGGTTGCTGAGGAACCCGATGCCGCTGTCCCCTTTACGGTCGGGCAGTGGCATTTCCCGACTTTCTCGGGGGTGCTACTGTACAATCTTTGACTGTGTGGCTGTTGGACCCACAGTACATGCATAGTCCTTGTGTCTTTCTCCGGGCTCGTTCTTCCGGGGAAAGAGGACCTCTGGCGTTTCCTAATTGCATGGGTTCCTCACTAGGGCTCTGTTTGTGGGGAGGAGAGAGGACTTCCAAAGGATATCTAGGGTTCTTTCCCTTTCTCTTCTCTCTGTTTCTTTCTTGGAGTCTGTAATCTAACTGCATGACTAAGGCAATGTATTCGGCCAGATTGGAAGGTCTGGGGACTCAAGACACTTCATCCTTTAGATCTTCAGATAATCCCCTTCTAAAGAGGGTCATCAATGCATTGTCAGCCCAGGAAGTGTTGGCGGCCATTCTTTTGAATGTAGTAATATAAGTCAGGATATCTTGGTTCCCTTGTTTTAGATCAAGGAGTCTTTCCTGAGAGGCCACTACCACCTCCTGTCTGCTAAACATGCTGCGGACACTGTTACAGAATGCCGGATATGAATCTAGGATGGGATTGTTATTGGTGACTAAGGGAGTGGCCCATGCTAATGCCGCTCCTGTCATTTGGGCAATCATATGACCCACCTTGTCTCTGTCCGTTGGAAAAAAGGCTGCCTTGAAGGCAAACTGCACTGTGCATGATTCTAGGAATTCTTTTACGGCTATTGGATTGCCGTCAAAGCGACCGCCTGGTAATGGCCCTGGGGGAACTTCCGAACTACGAGCTGAATGCCCTGCCTGTTGTCGCAATGCAGAGTTTTCTATCTTTAATTGCTGGACCTCTGTAGAAAGGGTCTACATGGCGGCCATTAACTGTTGTAGCTGTTATTGTTAAGGTCAGCCAAGTTTTGTCTGTGCGTCTTCCACACTTTAAAACAACGGGGCGTTGCTATCTGTTATTTACTAGCTGTAACTAGTTTCCTCTTCTGGAAAGACCACACAGGCAAACTAGCCGACAAAACAATAAAACAAAGCCTACCTTGTCTTCGATCTGAACGAAGAATGGAGAAGTCCACCTGGAACTACCTTTCAACGCCTTCAAGCTCAGGCGCAGAGAGGAAGCTCCCGGGAAACCCTCTTGGGGGAAAAAACCCACTGGTTGGTAGGCACCGCTGAGTGAGGAACTGGATCAGCTTCTCCCGGGTCTTGTGTGGTGACGCTTCCTGCCGGTAGGTATGTGGGTTCTTAAGGATTACTGGTCTCGGGGTGAACTGAGAACAAGAAATAAAGGGTTAAACAGGGTATTTTAGTGGCTTTCCGATGAGTTTTTGGAGGAGGATATTTGTACCTGAGTGGCAGTCACGGAGGAGCTATTGGGAGGAGCTTAATTGTAGAAGCAGGTTCCCCTTCTTATAGATAGAAAAAATAGAAAGATGTTTGTTAATGAGATTTAGGAATAAGGTCAGACTGAGGAAAGATGTGAAACATATTCCTACCAAGGTTTGTGTGCGTGTGACGCTCTGTGATGGGTTCCGGTTCCGGTGAAAGTATGAATTGGAACTCAGAAACGGAACGGGATCGGGACCTGAAGAGATGGTAATGAACGTAGGTAAGGAGAAACGTCGCGCTTGATGTCCGAAGGAACTCGGCAGCGCAAGTGTAGATGGTAGGAGAGGTGGAGCTTCCCTGCACGATAGTGTAAACAAAGAAGAAAATAAGAGTTAGTATTTAGAAGTAAGTCAGCAAGAGCAACGTAGTGCTACCGACGACAACTCACGGTGCGAAGCCTCTGTAATCAGTAGCAACGCAACGTTGTTTGGGAGTCGTGGGTCTTTGTACTGCTTCCGGGTGGGGAGGCGGAGTCTCTCTCCCGTCTCTCGATCCAAAAACTAGACTGTTCACTCTGTTCACGGGCGCCCTGTTGGAAGCACAAAGTGTAATCCGTGGCTGGAGCCGCCAACGTTGCCATAACGATCTGCCCCGGAGGCCAGTCGTAACACAGGCACCTTCTTATCCTCCTGCTATACACTCACTGCACTAAAAAACATGTATCCATTATATCATGTAGCACATTTATACTGATTAAAAGCTTTATGTTTAAAGCTGGTGGTTTCTTACTTGAGGGTATTATCAAACTCTACCACACATGCTTCATCCAGAGGATACTGTATGGAATAAAAACATATTCAGTAAAAGATATCAAATGGATGAAAATGATTGTAAGCAAATTATGGTGCCCTACTTTTGGCTTAGGCAAAGGAGTCCCAATTGAAAGTTGTCAGACAGCAACTGGGTTTGGTTTCCTTATTAACAAACTTTAAGATCAAACATATCTGGAGATTTAGGGCCTCATCACGAGTTGGGCAGTAGCCATTAAATGCGGCGGTAATGCTTTTACCGCTGCATTGAAGGGTTCGCTCAGTGACGAGTTGGGCGGAAAGTTTGAGTTCTACCTCCAGCTCTTTGCTGGAGGTAAAAATCTCCACTTTCTGCCCGCTTCCGGCACTATTAGCGTGGCGCTAATAGCACTGAAAAGCCTGATTTCCCGCCTTAATGCTACTTGGAATCCGGCGCTAATAGCGCCAGACTGAGTAGCGGTAATGCTATTTGTGTTGGTGTTATCCCAGCACAATTACCGCCGGGATACCTCCAACCTCGTGATGAGGCCCTTAGTCCCTTCTTCCCTAGGGGAAGCCACCCCCTTTGAGGCTAGGTAGGGGTGAGCCCCCTAAGCAAAACCCTCCCAAGGATTTTGGGAAAGTGGGATCTCACTGGGAGTAACTTCCCTTCAGTAGACAAGGACTCCCATTCTCATGGTGTTCCCATGAACCATATGCCCCCTCTCCTTACAAGAGCAAACGTAAAGAGCTAACGACCCGGGAGTGGAAAAGGAGAAACCATACACAGAGGCAAGCCTCCGATGTGAGTATGTCAGCGAGGGGCAGAACCGCATTGCACAGCGGAACCGGCTGTGGTGTGAAGTGAGGTGAATGCCAAAGGGAGGCGCTGCTGTCCAGAAACTGAGATGTACGGGCCTGAGAAGCCAGAGCCACCCAAAGCGAAGCTTAACTGGAGGCGCGACCACGCAGAGGAACTGGTGGGCTCGTTGCCTGCAAATGAACACTGAACCAGGGACTGAGGGAGGAGTGAATCCTCCACTCCCAACGAGAGAGTAGAAGGGCGAGAGAATGCTAAGACAAGCAGAGTTTGAGAGAAGCTTGTATCCAGTCTGGAAGAATGGCAGGCTGTGGATAATGTTACTGCTACCCAAGAGACACAAGCTCACTGGAGCAGATCCTGAAACACGGAGGTACATGGATTGCCCAGATCGGACGGGGGCAGAGAGAGGAAATAGCAAGTGGGTAAGAAGGAAGGATTGTCCTAACCACGTACCAGAGTCATAGAGGACCAGAGAGGAAGATTGAACAAGAGAAAGAGAAGGTTTATGCAAGCCTGACAAACCCGAAGAGAATAAACCTCCAAAAAGGTCACAATATCCGACAAGAGCTGAGAGAACCACAAGTGGAAGAAAGGGTTTACTGATACCCCAGAGAGCTAAGTGAAGCATTGGGGCAGAGAACCCCAAGGGAACCAGAGAGGCTCAATAAAGAAAGCAAAGAACAGACACAAGGGGAGCCCTTAGGCACCAAAAACCTGAATCTAGTGGGGAGAGAGCAACACAAGTGGTGGAGAGTGATCAGGGAAATATCGCCCCATCTAAGGGCATTTTGACATTTTGCTTTTTCTAGAACTTAAGACCTTTTGTTGCTGAACTTGGGAAACTTGAGGAACTTTTATAAACTGCGAAGAACTGTGCAATAAGGAGAAATGTTAAATTGCGAAATGTGGAACCAGGAGAAATTCCTGGAACTGCTGGGAAATCCTCTAGTATCCAACACCGAGTGCAGGACACTCCACCTAATTTTCATTTCTTTTTGTCCATGTGGTAGGGCCAGTTTAGTGGATAGGTTTGGACGGAGAAATATTTTCGTTTGACTATTGACGAGCACCTTAGTTTAGTTTGATAGGGAAGGGACTCCCCTTTAGCAATAGGGTTAGTGAGGCATTTTACTTTTAAGTTGAATAAAGCAACTTGAAAAGTATGCTCTCTGGTCCGAGTCCTACTTCTGGCTTGCCACAGCAGTCTACTATTCATTAAAATGATGTTTGGCAGTAGCAATTCAACAAAGTCACAATTAGGATTAAATATTGTACAGGGTCGTTTTTACGTATCAAGCGCCTTAAAAGAACTTCTTAACACCTGTCATAAGTATCATGGTACTTTTGGATGGTCACTAAATCCAGAAATTGAATATTGGGCTTTGAAATAAAGACTCACAGGAAAGGCTTTCATTTGGGATAACTTAAGTAACATAGAAAATCTCACCAGTTCTAATAATTACAAGGAACTTTAAATGCAGTAATTTAGTTATTCGGCTCTGGCCAATTACTTGATAGTTACCAAGAATAGGTACCTTTGTGGTTTTATCTTGCAAATATGGTTTATTGTGCTACCATGTCTGATGACTACAGGAGCATGGCTATGTATAACAAAAGAGTCAACTGGCAGTCAAGTGGTGTCAGCACTTGCTCCAACGTTTCTTTCTGAAAATGCTTTTTGGATAATGCTGCTGCTGGACTTTCTACTTTGTTTCCATCATTGTAGATTCCTTCAACGTGTAACGGCTTCTGTGTATACACCTTTAAAGCTGCATCAGTGTCAGCATCAGTGTGGCTCAACTCCCCCACAGGTTGTCATGTTACAGGCTCATCCTGTTCCCCCCGATACCAGTGCTCATCCAGCTCCCTCACGCCACCTCCTGCATTCCAGGCACTTGGCAGTCGGACACAAATAATACAAAAGAGACCAGAAGTGGGGTGAAAAGCACTGTAATGCAAACACACACCAGTGCATAGGAGGGCTGCATTCTGCTCTACCCCTCCCAGCCCTGGCTCATCCTTATGTAGAATGGGGTAGCTAGATCTATTCTCTACCCATTAACAGCACGTATCATAACAAGCAGGTCATTTCACGGAACAGGGGGAAGAAAGTACATGTCGTAACTGCAGGTTGTTTCTGCGAGGCAGCCTCTGGCATCCTTGGGAACAAAGGACAATATCTCGAGTGGGAATCAAGCCCCTGCTGTAGAAGAGACGGAGCTGGCACATCTGATCAATATAAAATACCTTCAGCTATCCCTCTGCAAATAACTCCCCTCTCAAGCTCTTCGCTCCTCTACCTCTAACTCCCTCAGGGTCAGTCGTTTTTCAAAGAAATTAGCTGGGGGTAGATCTCTGTCTTTGGCTGGGGCCTCCCTCTGGAATAGCCTCCCTGCTACTCTAAAACTTCAGGAGAACCATCTCAGGTTCCTGAAGTTCCTCAAGACCTTCTTCTTAACTTCCACCTTCGATCCCCTACCCCCTGCTGATCTATTCTCCTGGCACTGTGCACCTGGTCACCCTCTGTCCTCCGGGCCCAGGTTCCTGCTCACCCTGCCACCCTCCTGCACTGCCTCCGGTCCACCCCTTGCACTGGGGTCTGTATCTGTTCCCATACAGTCCCCCTCCCCCTTTTTTGTCTTCCTGCACTTATCTGACCTATCCTGCCTGCTGCCTTAAACTCAGCACTTACCACTTGCTGGCTGCACTACCACTTTTGTTGCTTTTATTATTTATTTATTATTATTTATTCTGTTGTCCTTTTGCTCCGCACTTTCCACTTCTCCTCCCTTCCTTGCACTTCTCCCCACCCCATGCACTTGCACATTCTCAATGTCACTGGGCCTAGTAAGATCGCTGTTTTGTTCTCCCCTGTTCCCCTCGCTTGCCTTGTCGCGCTCTGAAACACTTGTGTATGAGCGCGATAGAAATAAAATATCAATTCAATTCAATTCAATAAAACACAGTAACTCGACAAAGCTAGTAGTCACTCTATCTGCAGTAAAGCGTGCTGTTCAAACACAGATTTCAACCACAACTGCTCAACTGACATGGACAGATGACTGTGACCCCCTCATTTCTGTAAGCACACTTTTACATTTATATTTGGCCCTTCATCTCTCATGAATGGCGGTGAGCCTCTACCCGATGCCCTGCATGATCCTACCTTTGACACTGGTTGAGACGCTGGAGTCAAGGGAGCTTCTGTTGTCTTGAATGTTGTTGCCTGGTTCCTACTTTGGCATCTTCAATCGAGGTCACCAACATGAACATTATAAGTACAGTAGTGCACCCACCCGCCCGTAAGCCTATGGGCAATGGCAGGGCGGGCGGGTGTTATGCAACTTGCGAAATATTTGGGCCTATATACACCACAATAGCAGGCCCGCTGCCAGAGGAACAGCATTTCATGGCGAGTACTTTGGGAAAAAGGCTTGGAAGTTCGAGAGTTGGACCTGACTTTAGTAGGTATTGTGATTTCTGGGTTCCATAGACATATCACAGATTTTGAGTGATCATGACATCATCCTTTTACAGGAAGTGTGGTTCTGTTAGGCATTCGGCCTACGTTCACGGCAGCATGGAAACTTTCACCAGACACTTCTCTATGGAAGTGTTGGTGTTCCCATAGTTACCGTCCCAGCCCAAGATGGCGATGGTTTTGGAAAGTTCATCACGTTTCCAGTGACGTCATGCGTCCAAAATGACCACCGCCAGTAGAACGGGGATGGATGAATGCTGCAGTCGCTTAAAAGCTGCAAAATTCTGGAATTCGTGCGTCACAGCAATTTTCCTTAAGTTGTTTCCATTCCTGTCCACTTTGGTTCTTCTCTGTTCTCTATGTCGCTTGGTTTCTATTCTTTCCTCCTTCGGAGTGCTCTCCTTAACCCTGGCTCTGTGCTTTCCTCTCTAGATAGCTTTTCTCCTCACAACACCTCTGCTCTATGTCTGCTACTTTCTATATGACTACTACACTATCCAGTGGACATTCCATTGAGACTTGCTCATAATTTGGAGCCCAGATATTCTACGGACCATAAGAGCTATCTGCCTAGGTTCTAGCTACCATCTCAATTACTCGGACTGTCAGGGAAGGTTTTTCTCCTGGATCGGGTTTCCTCCTCAAATCTGGGCTTACACTTCCAGGGAGGCTGCTTCTACACTCTGTTTTGATTCAGGGAAACGAAGTGGCTTCTCAGGAAGACATGCCTTATCTCTTCATGACCTCAGCGAAGCATACCTCAGCTGAAAGGCTTGTAACTGATATATTGCGATGCCAAAAGGAAAAGATGACCCAATTACAAGACCTAACCGCAGATGTACAATCCCTGGTACATAATCTCAAACTGGAGAACGCTGTTATGCAACAGTCTATGGTGAATGAAGAAATGTTATTGGAAGTCGCTCATCCTAAGGGAGCTACTATTGACAAATACTTGGGTGACCCCAAGAAGTTTAAAGAATTTGTGGATGCTTGCACCATTACCTTTACTTTTTGACTGATTCCCTTTCCCACAGACATATCCAGAGTGGGGTTTCTAGTGTCTCATATAGCTGGGAGTGCTTTATCCTGGGCTCCCCCCTTGGTTACTGCGGGAAGTGCCCTTCTGGACGAATAATGGAGGGTTTCTGCTGGCCCTTGCCGGCATGTTCAATCAGCCAGAACTCACGTACAGTAAACAAGATAATTTATTGGATTTCGTACAAGGAAATCTGGATGTTCTCTCATATGCCACCCAGTTTCAGCAGCTGGCGCAGCAGACAGCTTGACCCGAGGAAGCTTGTTTCACGCTGTACGAGAGGGGGCTTTGTGATGACCTAAAGGAGGATTAAGCTCACATACCCTGTCTCGGAAACCTATCTGAATTGATTCGTCTGGTTCTTCAGATTGACCACTGACTGCAAGACAGAAAGCTGGAGAAGAAGTACTGTGGTTCTTTTCAACGCTCCTTGGTTCCACCAACAAACCCTACTCCTCCAAAAGAAAGAGGGATAGAACCTATGAAAATCGGAGCCACCAGAGGTCCCCTATCTGAGGAAGAACTTGATAGACGAAGGTCAAAAGTTATTTGCTTGTACTGTGGTTCTGATAAACATCTAGTCCAAGCTTTTCCTATTGCACCTCCTCTGTGAGGGGGAAACGCCAGCTCCCGCTCTTAGAAGGGGCTTCTGAGCGGGAGGTCACTATAAGTCCCTCTACCATCATGTCGTTAAGACTAAATATGGAGTCAAGGACTACCTTTCTGTTGATCCTCAAGGTACAACTAATTGTCAATATCACCATATCTGTAGAAGCCACCGCATTGGTTGACTTAGGAGCAGCAGGAATATTTATGGACACTGAATGGGCTTGACAGATGGGTATACCTACGTGGAAAAAATTAGAAGCTCTACCAGTAGAAGGAGTTGATGGCAGACCTCTTTCTAGTGGGTTGATAATAGAAAACACCACTCCTGTAATGATGAAGGTACAAAAACATCAGGAAACGGTTTCTTTCAACCTAATTGCCTTGGCTCATTTCCCTATCATATCAGGGATTCCTTGGTTATCATTTCACAACACCTATATAAATTGGGCAACACGCACCTTGTTCTTGGGCTCTGAAACTGGATTAGGGTAAACAACAAATATCCCATTGCCTTAATATTGGACATTCTGGAAGCAGTCGATCTCAGAGGTGCCTATCATTTGGTGCGAATAAGGGAAGGGGATGAATGGAAAACAGCCTTTCGTACACCATTTTGGCATTTTCAGTATCAGGTCATGCCCTTTGGTATAGCCAATGCACCAGCAATATTCCAGAGACTGTTGGACCACATATTTGCAGACCCACTACTTCACATAGTAGTCGTTTATCTGGACAATATTTTTGTTTTTTTCTCAAGATCCAGAGAAGCATACAGAACATGTTCTCCGTTGTCTGAAGGTGCATCAACTGAAAGCTAAGCCTGAAAAATGCCTTTTTGAGGTGACATCAGTGCCTTATTTAGGGTTCATCCTTTCTGATAAGGGAGTGTGATGCTGGAAATGCCTTATGGAGGGACAGGGCCTCCTGTCCTTGTCCTACCACTTCTCTGTGTGTGCTTTCTCTGTTTTCTGCCACTGAGGTCCCGCCTGGACCTCTGGCAGTGCAGCTCTTCATTCTTATCTTTTGGTGAACATCACCCATGGGATACCATTATGGCACCCATGGTTGGGGGTACACCCTTGTACCCCTTAGGTGTTTTTGGGCACCGGTGGGCTGCCCACAGAACAGGGTATGGGCTGGTGGCATCTACATGCTGACTTGACAGTGGCTATGAGTATCCTCCATTTTGGGATACCCAGACCCTGCCATAGGAATCAACGGATTCCTGAAAGAAGGCAAGATGGCCCCCTTGGCCTCTTGCTTTCTATTGCCTTTTACCTTGTTTCCCAAAGTCCTGGGAAGCCCTGACTCTGTCCCTTTCCCCTGAATGGCTGTTGGGTGGAAACACCATATATGTCTCTGTTGTTCCCTTTCCCCCTGACTGGCTGTTGGGTGGAAATACCATATATGGCTCTGGGGCTGTCTCCTGTCATACTGACTGGAGCCTTCCCAGGTGTTGTGTGTTGTGGGTACACCAAAGGAATGGGACCTCTGTGATTGGAGTCTGAAGTGAACTCACATTCTCTGTTGTGGGTGTCTTGTTTCTGTGTGTGTGACACAATGAATGAGACAGCCCTGCCTGAAACTGACATGAATGCAGTGTAGTGTGCTGAAAGGCTGGGTACTTGCCACAATACACATCTTTTTTTATGGATGTCTGGGTGGAGTGAATGGCCTGAATGCCTGTGAGCCTGATGGGCTGCCTGCCTGCATGAATGCCCTACTGTGTGATTGGCTGACTGAAGCTGTCTCAGGCAGAGTGAATGAGGGACAGACGTGTATATCTAGGGACCTCTCACTTACCAATTTGTTCAGTAGCTGAAGTTGAAGCTTAGCAAGAAGAAGCTGCTCCTTGAAGCCCAGCTGGAAGAGAACTCTGCTGCTGCATTTATTCAACAATCAGAAAGCTGTCGTGTCTCCCAAGGACTGATCCAGAGAGGACACGAAAAGGACACCTCTTCCGGAGCTACGATGGACCATTGTGCAAAACTTCTACTCTTCATCAAAGTATCCTGGAAGCCAGTCCTGTGTGCCTGCCGTCCGGAGAAGGGGTCTTTGAAGTCCAGAAGAGGAGTGCCAGATATCTTGAGCCAGAGAAGTACATTGGTGTGGTCCAGGGTCCAGAGGTGCATTTCATGACCGCTGGAAGCATTGCTGTCTACCGTCCAGAAAAGGGGCTACCCTTGCATAGTGCTGCTGGACACCCGGAGCTGCGAAAATTCCCAACTCCCTACGAACATTTGAAAGGACATCCTTGCAATCACCACTGACCACTTTTTCCCACCGGACAGATGCCAGAGTCGTTGGCTGCCATGGAAGGTATGCCGGTGAGTTACCCACCACCAGAAGCTATCGAAATTGTCCCGAGGGTCCAGACTTGATGAGGTTCTGAGGTCCACTCCAGTGGTCGAATCCAGATCACCAGAAGCCGTCCAGAGATCCAGGCTTTGGCTGCAGCACCGAAGGACTGAAAGTTGGAAAAATACGATCTACCGAAACCAGACACCAAAAGTGACCTATGTACCCGTCGCCTCCAGAAGTCATCGAAGGGTTCCAGGGGTTTTATCTTCATCCACCAAGCCTTTAAGGAGACCACAGCAAGTTTCTTCTTCACAGGACTTCTACAATCAGAGAAATCATCGACCAAAGGAGAGCACTGCGGAGAGTCAAACTGCTGCCTTTCCGAAAGACTTTGGTTCCTTTTTATTCTTGAGCATCTCAGTGGCTCCTTCTTCCAAAGGGGGTCCATCTTCAGTCAGAGGGAATCGTTGAGTAAAGCTGAGAAACTCTGCCACTTCGCCTACCAAGGCACCAAAGGTACTGTGACGAGGAAGCCCATCTTCTAGCCTCAGGAGTCATCGAGAGATCCCAGATTCACCTTGGATCCTGGTCTTCTGTGGCCTCTCAGGTACTTTGGGGTGGTAGAACCGTTTAAAAGAAAGCACAGCGTTATTAAACAATATTGGACTGGGCAGTAAAAGACAACGGGCCTCATCACGACTTCGGCGGTAACCCTTAAATCCGGCGGTAGTGCTATTACCGCCGGATTTAAGGGTCCGCCGAATCAGGGCTTCGGCGGATTTCGCCCCAGCTCTGAGCTGGGGGGAAATCCGCTGAAAATTCACGCTATTACCGCCGGCGGGAAATCCGCCAGCGGTATTAGCACGAAGATTCCCCATTGAGCCCAATGGGGAATGGGGCATTCCCGAATGGGCTCAGTGGGGAATGGGGACTTATATTACCGCCAAACTCGTGATCCGGCGCTAATAGCGCCGGGGAGTTCGGCGGTAGGGCTAATACCACCCGCGCTAATAGCGTTACCGTTATCGCCCAAGTCGTGATGAGGCTAAACATAAGTTACTCCTTAACTTTTCTATTATAGGTTGCCCAGATGGGGGGATCCTCACTCAGAATAACTTGTCTAGTCTAAAGAAAGCATTCTGACACTGTTCATAACTAACCTGCCTTTCTGTCCTATTCTATGCTGGTTACACCTTATTTAAGAATTCAATTGCCATTTAAAACTGTCTGCAGTTAGTGCAGTTCTTACTGAATTTAAGTAGTGTGTGGTACCACATAGAATGTATATGTTTACTATGCTTTGAATCATTATTCCAAGTACAACGTGTTATTATTTATATGTGTATATAATCCTGAACTCTTATTTTATATAAAGAAGCTGTGTTTTCACCCAACACCTGTGGACATTGTTTGTGGGGGATTTGGAGATTCACTGAATTTAGGAAACTGCCTGCATCACCTCCTGAAAGCTTAAGCCTGGCTGCTCTCCACGTTTACCAGATTGAGAGCCTTGCTGGGGTCATTCTGTGCCTTTACCCTACCATATAGGGGGCAGAAGTACAGATACCGCCCTCCAGTCTTTACAGGGAGTATCCATGAATCAAAGGAAAATACAATCTGTTTAGCAGTGGGAAGCTCCCATTACCATGAAAGAAATTCAACGGTTTCTTGGTGTTGCAAATTTCTATCGAAAAATTTATAAAGAATATCTCACAATTTGTACTTCCTATCTGTGAATTTCTGAAAAAAGGCAACCCTTTGCTTGGTCTTCAGAGGCTGAACATGCTTTTCCATAATCTTTCAGACACTGAAGAAATGCTTTACTACTGCACCAATTCTAAGACAGCTTTCCTGTGATTGTCCTTTTTGTGTGGAAACCGACACGTCAGATTTTGCCATCAGAGCAGTCTTGCTTCAACGACCTGAGGTAGGAACAGAACACCCCATAGCCTACTATTCAATCACCCTAACTAGCACTGAACACAACTTTTCAGTGTTGGAGAAAGAACTCTTGGCTATAATTCATGCTTGTAAGGAATGGAGACACCTGTTGTTGGGTGCGTCTTGCAAGTCCGGAAAAAATGTCCAGAGAGCAAAACTGAGTTGCTTACAAAAATGTATCAAATTTTTATTTACCATGATAAAAAACATGTACAAAATAGTCAATTAATGACACAATACTTTAGAGAACATTATATTACATGACACGACAACATGGGTAAACATAACACATGGCTAAAATTAGTCCATCATCAAAACCAATCATAGTGCAGCATTCAAACCATACATCATTCATAGTTCTATGAACTATGATGGTTTTGATGATGGACTCATTTTAGCCATGTGTTATGTTTACCCATGTTGTCGTGTCATGTAATATAATGTTCTCTAAAGTATTGTGTTATTAATTGATTATTTTGTACCTGTTTTGTATCATGGTGAATACAAATTTGATACATTTTTGTAAGCAACTCAGTTTTGCTCTCTGGAAATGTTTTCCGGACTTGCATGGTACAATAATACTCTGGTCCAGGGTATAGAGTTTTCCTGCTTCTTTCTGCTTTTGTAGTGTTGGGTGCGTCTTGGCCTGTTACCATTCAAACTGACCATCGTAACTTACTGTTACTTGAGAATTTTTTGGAAAATTGTTTATTACCATTTTATAACATAGCAATGGACATTACAGGGCTGTGATTGCATCAACTCAATAACACTCCTGGCTGCCCTCCATATGCTTTGCCCCCTGTCTAGCACATAGCACAAATAACAATGTGAGGTTTAAGGCAACCACAAAACACTACCATTTCCACCATGGCTCATTTCTTCACTTTACTTAATTACCATTTAGGGAAAAATGGCAACCATATTTCTCCAATCTTAACTCTGGATTCATTAAGGATATGCGTCATATATTCCATTTCATATATTCCCCTGACTTTCCGGAGTCATTCCTTCTCAGTGGGGACTTTGTTTTGTTTCCAAAATTGTGCCATATAACATCTGGCTGCCACCATAATGGTGTGGGTCATGTGCAACAAGAAGAAATCCTACATCACAGAACGGAATGCTGAAGCATGACCATCAGATATTCGTCACTACAACTGACTTGCGGACTAAGCTGCTAAAGTTGTCTCATGATTCACCGATTGCGGGGCATCGATGAGTTAGAGACACGCAAGATCTCATAGTCAGGTATTTTTCGTTGCCGGGTGTTAGAAAATCAGTTTTGGAATATATTTGTCGATGTCTGATATGTTATCAGAACAAGACTCCCTACACATTCCCGGTGGAGCAGCTAACTCAGGCACCATTACCCACTAGACCACGGCAGAAAGAATCTACTTATTTTATCACAGATCTTCATAGTTCACGCGACTGCACAACCATCATGGTCACGATAGATATCTTTACCAAGATGGCTTATTTTTCTCCCTTATCCAAATTGCCTACTGCTTAGGTCTGTGTGAAAGATGTCTTCTGTCTACACGGTTTACCTGAAATCATGGTATCAGATCCGGGTACTCGATATACATCGAAGTTTTGAACTGATTTATGCAAGGATTTAGGTATTAGCTTCACCCTCTCCTCTGGTTTTCACCCTGAGACCAATGGACAGACGGAGAGGGTAAACCAGTCCCTGGAACAATACTTACAGTGTTTTACCAGTGTCACACAAGATAATTGTCCTTATTTACTTCCTGTGGCCGAATTTTCACATAACAACTCCCTGCATCCCGCCATTCAAATGAGTAATTTTTATTGCACATACAGATATCATCTGCATTGTATTCCTTCTATGACCACTCAGGGGTCTCTTGTGCCCACAGTTGAAGACTAAGTCCAGGAGCTGCACAAGGGCCATCAAGATCCACAGGAGTCTTTGAAATCTGCTCAGGAAAGAACCAAGCGGTGTGCAGACCGCAAACGACTTTCCGCTTCTGATTACCAAGTGGGGGACAAAGTCTGGTTGTCAGCGAAGTATCTGCCTCATCATCTCACTCCCTCAAAATGTTCCCCTGAATACTTTGGACCTTTTTTCATCTCGAGGAAAATCAATCCTGTGGATTTTCATCTGAAGTTATCTCATACATGGCATTGCATACACCCATGTAGAGGAGGTCCCAAATAAAGCCTGCACCCCAGTCGCCCATTTTGAAGTAACAGGAACATTCACACCGAAATATGTGACGCATGATGAGCAAATAAACCAACACAGAGCCGCAGTAGGGCTCTGCCCAGTACCTATCAGAAGAACAATACCTATTGAAGTACCAATAACGAGACAACCATGGACAGTAAGGTACCCAATGAGAAAACCCTACCAGCAAATGAAACAAAATGAAGATTGTTTAAGTACTGTCCAGGAAGAAACCAAAACGTCCTTAATGAAAGACGAATGGTGATGTCACGAGGGCCTGGACTAATGCACCCATAGAAGATATGACGACCCAAGGATGACACAAAGAGACGAAATGCCATGAATAAAGATATTGTGAAACTGAAGGAAGAGAACGTTGATGAAAGACAAGGGAGCTTAAACTGTAAGCAAGATGAAGATATTCAACCAGCTAATGCCTCTACATATGCTTGTAACCGCAAGAAAGCTAAGAAAACAGTGCGCCTTGCTAAGCTACGTAGAAGAATAGAGCGGCAAGCGCCATTGTACACAATCAACCTCAAAACTAAGCATGTTATATAAGTGCTAGTCCACTTTGAACTAAAAGCAGAACCAACCCAGGATATTATAGGCCAAATGCAAGAAGATTCATATTCTGGCAAACACGAGGAAAGAAGGCTCAATCGGAATTCGGCAGAGGCAGCTCGTGCCAGGGAAGCCAAGGTCATATCAATAGAAGCTATGAACAGTAGTTACTTTTACGTGAAGCTAAGAACAGAATATCCTGCCTCTGAAGGATCGAGATAAGAAGGCGAAGGCAGGTGGCGGGTGAAACGAAAATCAAATCGAGAGAAACGAGGCAAATTCACGGTATAGTAGCACTTGACCATCCAAGCGAGAAGAAGCACGGGTTCACACCTATGCTTGGCAGCAACCCAGACAGAGATATCATAATGTTTTCTGACAAGAAGACACAGTTTCGAGGCCGACCACTGTCAACTAAGTGACACATAGCCACTAAAGTAATGATAGATTGAGGGAAGGCCGGGTGAATCGTGGGGCACCCTGCACCTGGTTGACCATTCTGCATGCTGCTAAGTAAAGTGGAGATTTATGCATGGGGTTGAAACCAACCCAATCACAATGGACCAAATAATCTAGGGTCTTATAGATAGTAAAACCAATGGGAGGTCGTACTCATAGTGACGTCTACTAGAGTAATGTTAGAAGGAAGGGCTTAGACACCCACCTCATGGTGTTTATCCAATCCTCTCACTCCGTTACCATATACAGATATAGTACCTATAGTAAAGTTACCTTTTCCTAACCAATAGAATTGCATGTTAACTTTTGAGTGTTACACGTCAATGATGACGAGTTTTGGGTATAAATGTTACTGTTTGTATGAAGTTCGAGGGATTTGAAGCGAGACAGACTATCGCATCACTGTTGATTTCCATGTTTCCCCGTTCTTTGTACTTGTCATTAAACTGACTCCCCTTTGCCAAAACATTGAGTTGTCCTTATTGATTGGTGTTGGAGTAATAAATCTGCACCCCCATCCATCTCAAGATGCAGCTATCTCGTCTTAAAGTACTTTGGAGCAAACCCTGACTCTATGGGCCAGCCGGGGGTCTCCCCAGTACACTTGGTAGCAAGATCGGATGGTTTATCGACTATCGATTATGGATTAAAATAAGACACCTATTGACCGTCGACATAAAGTAACTCTAGGTCCTCGGCAATATCACGAGTCCTTTGGCATTCGGCTGAGTAGACAGTGAAGCTCTCCGTAGACAGTGGTAGATAAAGAAGAGACTGCAGTCAGGGCCTGAAGGGTCCGTGTTCCCCACACTTCCCTTCCCATTCCTACGGGCAGCTGATATATATGGGGATAATGACTTGAGAATAATAAAAGTAAATGAGAGGTTACCAGGGCAGACACCTGAGAAGAGAGAGGCTTTGCCTAATTCCTATGCTTTAATATAGCAGCTAGAAGTAAAGGTGCATCCAAAGTCCCACATAATGGGGAATGAATAGGCTACCACAATGTTTAAAGACGTCGTGAAAGGGGTACGTTTACACTCCATGAAGGGGTAATGATTAGAGGCAGAGATATCTGTGTCCAGCTGGTGTCCGTCTAGTCTGTTAAGTGTCTGTCTTACATGTTTCTCTGTTGTGATGTCACACATATGTATTGAACATTTTTGAGAAAACTGATTTAAAAATGTCATGTGATTTGATAGCTGAGACAGAATCGCACATGAATTGATGTTTTTTTAACAGATCGGTAGTGTAACATTTTATGGAAAATTTGGGTTGGAGCTTGCGATATTTGGTGCTCCTTCATATTGTCAGAAGTTGTTTAAACCACAAGAAAACATTGACAAGTGTTATATAAGAGGAAAGGGAACAGATTTAAGCAAGGAAGATATAACTCCATTGGCACACTTATGCAAGCAATTGCCAAAACACGCACCCAAGCTAAAGAAATATAGTACCGAGTGGGTTAAAGGTACCGCCCACAGGTTGTTTATGCCATGGCCACAAAATGGGTCTTTATCTAAAGCTGTCTTACAACATATGACGACATATTTGCATGCCACATATACAGGCAAGAAGTTATAAAAATGCCTTGCTGTTTTCGAGTTGTGGAAAATGTATGAACAGGGAAAGGAGGAAGAGCACCAACAGATTGGATACTTAATGTGTGCACAGAGGGGGGTGTGACACCTACCGCGCCACCTGCCCCACCCGAAACGAGAGTTGAAGAAAGTAAGGACAAGGGATTGTACCCACTAAGAGAACTTAAAGCAGCCACAGGGTACAGCAACCCCGCATATGAGTCACCTACACATAGTAGTGACGAAAATCAAGGGAAAGATAAGGACCAAAATATTGTGATGACGAAAGAAGAGATCAGGCACAGACAAGTGCGTCTCTCGACAAGGAAATAGAAGGGAAGAGATGGAAGGGAAGTGAAGGTAGAACGGATGAGATAGCATTCACAAAGGATGAATGGATGGGAGGACAAATCTTATTGAAACTCGATGGCAAAGGCATTGATGATGCAAAACAAAAGGAGAGGTTAGATGAGACACAGAAAAAGGGAAGGAGAAGGAGTTAAGGGATGAAAGAATAAGAAGGAAAGACAGACAAAGGCGAGAACAGCTATATCGCGAAGAGCAAGACAGACAACTCGATCGCAACCCAAGAGCAGCCAATGATCAAGACAGAAACAGCAAAGGTTAGAGGAAGAGCAAAGAATACGTGAGAAAAGAATAAGACGATGAAGAGATTAGGAAATTCGAAGGGCAGATGACCGTAGAAATGAAAAGAGAACGGAAGAAGATAGGGTCAGAGAAGAGGCGAGGAAGCACAAAGAATCTGATGCAATATCGAACGTAAGCGAAGAGAGAGAACACGCAATCTTGAGTATTTGGAGAGGGATGTTAAAAAACCCAATCCAGTTGTTGACTGGGAAGACATAGAAGAATTCTTTCCTGTGTGCGATTCAGTACCAGGCATGTCTAGGGCAAATATTGAAGATGACTTCGACACCAGAAGCATCGGGGTAACGATCGATAGAATATATGATGAAATGGGGCTAGAACAGATACCCCATGGGGAGGGGGAAATACGAGCGCCTGGAGAGCACTCAGCTGTACGACACTGAGGGTGTCTCCCGAAGTAGTGGAAGTGGAGACCTATCCCTGGATAGGCTAGAAATAAGTAGGAATAAAGACGATACGAGAAGTTGCGTGAATTGGGGACAAACAATGTCTGACTCGGAAAGGGAGGAGCGTGAGGAAAATGAAGAATGGAGGTGGAGCGAAAGACAACACCCAAGGGAAAAGGGATACGATGGTCAGACACTAGCGAGTCTGCACCAAGGGCATTGGAGTCAGCCACGCAGTCTGACCGACATGAAGGAGTATCTCATGGTCAGAGAGGGATGTCTTCACCGCCCTATGTAGACAAACTAAGGACATTGCCAGGTAGACGGCGATGCGGGAATATTACCTCTGCAATAGACAGGAGAACAAAAAGAGGGCTACGCATTCTAATATCTGCTACTAGAGAAGGGGGGAGTAAGACCACAATATATTCCATGGCCACACATGGATCAAGAAAACTTGAAAAACAAGATTCCAATGCTGACATCGGGAGCTGGAAAGTGGATACATGAGTTAGAAAAATGACAGGAGGAAACATCTTAGCTGTAGGGGACATTAAGGGCCTCCTAATTGCCATACTTGGTGAGAGAGACGACGATGTGTGGGCACGAGCAGGCTACCCTGGTGTAACCACAATTAATACCTTGCATGACAGAGCTCCATTTAACAATTGTAGAACCGCAGTATGGAAAATGCTACGGGTGCTGTATCCAGATACTTCCGATATGGGAGCTATAATGACTCGAAAAATGAAGGATTCTGAGGATCCGTTAATTTATATACAGAATTTCCAAGACGCATGGGTAATCGAGACTCATGAACCGTGGACAAAATCAATACCTGTGTTTTACCATATATTGTGCCAAGGGTTGCCAGAACCGGTGCAGAAACAACTCAAGAAATTGGTAGGAGTTGAGGCTAAACCTTGGGCTGAAATACAGTTGACTATCGCACATTATTGTAGACTGCTGCAGGAAAAGAATTGCAAAAAGGAAGCAACTCGAAAGGGTGAGGAAGCGAAATTGGTGCAGAAGAAATTATCAATGTATGCCCTTGAAGGAGCTTTGATAACTAGCGCAGCTGAATCAAGCATGTAGCAGGTGGCTAGTCCACAACAAAATAATCAGGGTAACGTAGGGTTTTACCCACGGGGAAGAGGATTTAGGGGAAGAGGATGGCAGAGCAATCAGGGAGGTTTCCAAAATAATCAAGGAGGCTTCCAAAACATGCAAAAATGGAAGCCCGGACATGTCAAATGGGCAAATAATCCAACCACCGCCAGTATGTTGGCTGTGTGGAATGACAGGGCATTTGGTGCTCACAGCGCAGAAATCAAGGCATGATACAGAAAGGCCAAGGAATGGGAGCAGGCATGGTGACTCCACCTGCAGTTTTACAAAAGGGCGTTTCACAGAATCACACGGTACAACAACAAGCGCCAGGAGCGCAACAAGGAGTGCAACCTCAGAGCATGGTCAATTTTCCACAAAGACAAACCCAACAGGCACCGTTGCAAGTGTCACAAACAATGAGCACAGGGCAGACTCCAAACCCTGGAAGGGGAAGTAACAATGGGAATAGGGAAAATCCACAAGTGCTCAGTGGGCAATACTTGTATATGAACTAGGACAGCTCACTGGGGACCCTGATGTGCTCTATCCTATCAGTGACACCAGACCCCCGCAGGGAACCTAAGGTGGATGTCATTATAGGGGGTAAAGAATATTCCTTCCTAGTGGACACGGGTGCAACACGCTCGTGCATACGTGAAGGCAAGTTTTCCTTGTCTGGTGAGGCCACAGATACTCAAAGTTTTACAGGAGCTCACAGTCGAGTTGCCTTTACAAACGCACTCCCAGTCTCCATAGGAGAGTGCGAAATGAATGTACCTTTATTATATTCACGTCAGACACCAGTAAACATTTTGGGTCGAGACTTAATGACAAAGTTAAACATGACAATTTCGTTCACGGAGGAGGGCATAGTATGCTCCACTCCAGGAATGCACTACTCAAATGTATGTGAAATGATTAGAGCATACTCAGGACAGATAGCCATGAGGGCCATACCATTAGAGCCAGAAATGTTTGCATATGGCATGTGTGTGCTTGTGGCGGGATTGCCAGGTCTTGCAGACAAAACCCTGAAAGCCCCTGATGAGTTCCTATTCAGACCAAGAATACCGATGCATGAGGAGGAGGGACAAGTATTTCCCTTGATGATACACAAAGCTGCAGTGCGAGGGAAAGTGGTTTTGGTTGACGGTTATGATAACGAGGGCAGACAATGGTGCGCGATAATCGCCATCGAAGAAGGATACCGAGTGACAGACGTCACCGATGATGATCTGTTTGAAGAACAAGCAGAAATGGGAGAGACAATGGTAGAAGTCTCACCTTTTTGGTAAAGATGATCAAGAGGGAGGTACCTCAGAGAATGATGCTGGCATTAAACCGTCCTGAATATTTTGATGACGACATGGCCCAGGTGCCTGTCCCAGCATGGACTACAGGACCCTATGACGTAGGTCTCTTGAAGGGTGTGGAAGAAGTGAAAATTAAGCTAATACCAGGAGCAATTCTACCCAATGCACAACATTATCCCATGTCCAGAGAGGCAGATGAAGGGATTTTTAAGACAATTTCTGCCATGTAATTTGTCAGTGTATCCTGTGAAGAAAAGTAAAGGGGGGTCTTGGAGGCTAGTGCAAGACCTTAGACCAATAAACGATATTGTTGAGGCCGAGTTCCCTCTAGTCCCTAAACCGTCTACAATATTATGCAATATACCCGTTGAGGCAAAATATTTCACGGTGATTGACTTGAAAAATGCATTCTTCTCAATCCTGTTGCATTTTGACTCACAAGATCTGACGTCATTCATGTTCAGAAAAATGCGTCTGAAAAGCACGAGGCTGCCACAGGGGTACTGTGAGTCTCCATCTATTTTCAACAGAGTCCTGCAGATGGATTTGAGCAATATTGCACTAGCAAGAGTTGTCTTACAATATGTGGATGACATCCTAATTTGCAGCACCACAGAAGAGCAATGCAGGCACGATTCTGTTCAGCTATTGACTATACTGGCTGAGAAAGGATATAAGGTTGACAAGGAAAAGTTACAATATTGTCAACAGGAAGTGCTGTACATAGACCAGCTGATCTCACATGAAGGAAAGAAAGTGACCCCAGAAAAGGCTGAAGCCATATTGAACACGGCTAAGCCACACACGATAAAGCAAATGCAGAGCTTTCGAGGCCTGTGCAACTATGTTAGGGCATGGGTCTTTGACTACTGCTCTTATACTAAGCCTTTACTTCAGGCCATAGAGAAGGCCCAACTGACGAAAGAAAAGATTGAATGGTCTGAGGCCATGAAGAAAGGGTTTGCTGAACTTAAGAGAGCTATTTGTACAGCTCCAGTTCTCGGAATTCCCAATTATGCAGAGGAATTTTACCTGTTTTCACACACAAATGGCAGCGTCATGACGGCAGTGCTCGCTCAAAGAACCTCATTGGGGTACAAGCCCCTGGCATACTACAGTGGGAATCTGGACCCAGTAATGAGAGGCCACTTCCCATGCGAACAAAGTTTAGCTGCTGCAGCGTTCGCCATAGAGAAAGCGACAACCATTGTAATGGGCTGCTCCATGACGTTGTACGTCGAGCACTCATTATTTGCCATTCTAGAGAAACCAAAAGGCACATTGACATCTCAGAGAGCTTCTGCTTATGAAGTGATCATCTCAAACCCATCTATTATAATAGTCAGATGTAAGATAGTAAACCCAGCTATGTTCATCGCAGAGCCTGTCACTGAGGGAGAGCCGATACATGACTGCGCAAATTATGAAGAATTCTATGATGAAATTCCCAGGGTAAAAGAAAATGCCTTGGCAGGAGGAGAGATCGTCTTTATTGACGGGTCTTCTAGAATCGACCAAAGTGATGGGCAAAGATACAAAGCCGTTGGTGTGATAAAGCACACAGCGAATGGAGAGTTTCAAGTACTTCTTAGTGCTCGAATACCATCTCATTATTCAGCACAGGCTGCAGAATTATTGGCGTTGATACTCACCATTGAGAATCACGCAGACCAGGAAGTAACAGTGTACAGATACTCCGCCTATGTGACGTCAACAGTGCACCCAGGCTTAGCACACTGGAAAAGGAGGGGTTACCTCCGAGCAGACGGCACGCCAGTGCAGCACGCATCCTTATTGGACAGGCTGATTAAGGCACTACAGCTCCCAGTGGGCATAGCGGGCGTGAAATGCGCAGCCCACACCAAGGGGACACATTTTATCTCACGCGGAAATCAAGCAGCAGACACGGAAGCCAAGCGTATGGCATCAAAAAGTAAGATGGTTATGGCAGTGGAAATTATCCATGCCAATGGACTAATGATGCTTACACAAACCGCACCTGAGGGTTACAGCAATTTGGGGCAAACAGAGTTAATGGAACTCCAAGGGGATGCACCGCAAGAAGAGAAGAACCTGTGGAAATGTCGAGGGTGTTCTTTAAGCCTCTCTGACAGCTTGTGGCGACAAGGCAGCACTGGTAAACCAGTAATGCCTGTAGCCCTATTAAAAATAGCGCTGGAGCAACTACATTACCCAGCCCATATGACAAAGGAGGATCTAGCAGCAACGCGCGCGGAAGACTGGTTTATACCGAATTTAGCGGAGCATGTTGCATTTTTCATGGTGAACTGCATAATCTGCCAGCAATTCACTGCCGGGCACACATTAAAGGTAATGAGAGGAGTCATCCCCAGGCCAAATGGGCCTTTTCAGCACTTGCACGTCGATTACATCGACATGATTCATGTATGCAACGGGTAAAGGTACTTAATTGTTGTGGTGTGTCCATTCTCTAGATGGATAAACGCAGGTTCATGTACACACCCAGACTCTACCTGTGCGCCCAAATCTTTAGTGAGGGAAGTGTTCCCCAGGTGGGGGGTGTGCGAAGTCATGAGATCAGATAATGGCCCTCACTTTGTTAATTCAATATTTGATGGATTAGCTTGCTGCTTGGTATAAAGCACAAATTCTCGTCAGCGTATCATCCACAAGGTGATGGGTTCTGTGAGAAGCTCAATGGCTTGTTAAAGGAAAGGATAGCCAAGTTGAAGCTTACTCTAAAGAAGGGATGGTTGCACTGCCATCCAATGGCACTTTATGCTCTTTGGAACCAACCCGGCTCTGACCATCAGCTTACGCCACACGAGATAGCCACAGGAAGAAGAATGAGAACTCTCCTAACTCCGCTAACACCCCGAGATAGAGCTAGATTTGATGCCCAGTCAACAGGAGAGGTTTTAGGGTCTGAAATGCAAAACTATCTGAACTGTATGACATCTTGTCTTACTGTAATTTCAGACCAGCTGCAACGACGACGAAAAGGGTGCAGCGCAGCACAGAACACAGAAGGAGACACTACATCAGACTCAGTGCAAGGTCTACGTGTTCCACTCGTCTTCCCTGGAGACGCCGTCCTTGTGAGAAACCGTACCGAGAAAGGAAAGGAGAAAGGAAAAGGTGGGACGAGGCAAGATTCAACGGTCCCTTTATCATAGAGGTCTGCACTCCGTCTGCTGTGAAGCTACAGGGCAGGAGAGCGTGGATTTTTCTTGTAATATCAAAACCTACATCGGAGAAGGCCGCCTGCCTGCACCCCAATGAGAGGAATCGACGAGAAACAGGGAAGAACCACAGCATGTGCAAACGAGATCCATGACGAGGAAGAAGGATGCATGACCAGCTAGACAAAGACAAATAACTTTTGTGCAAAAAGTTGTGGCTTCATTTTGGACATTCCTCTAGCAAAAAAGGGGATAAGGACATAAAAACGGACACTCTGTGCATCCTAGTTGCAGGGTGAAGAAGAAAATTGCACGTCTAAGCCACAACATAGTCTGTTGACTTTGGACTGAGGCACGCTGAAGCCTTAATTAGAAAGGATATGCCAAATTTTGATTGAGGACACATAAATTGGAAGAAAATACAGTACCCAGATTCTTTCCACAACAAGACCCTATTTGGAATTACTTATGGTGTCCCACAGTAGAGACATCACAAAGGACGTGGTCACCTATTTCAACCTAGTGCTGAGATCATACCTGTCATTGGTAGGGAGGCTCACAAGTGTCACAGACTTTCTCCAAGATCCTGAAAATGAGAAAATAATAAGCCATATTTTGAATAAGATCGTCATTTTGGTCGCACTCCACGCAAACAGACAGTGCAGACATTGTTTACATCAAGGAAAAAACATATGCTCCTGAACCTCAGCAAAGACAGGACAGATGTCCCTGACACCAGAAGAAAGCAGATTGGTATACCGCGTCTTCTTTCACATTATTGAGGACTTTCCAGAGCTAGTGGGAAGACCAATCAATGTTGACGTACTCACATTTCTCGGAGATCCAGTAAAGTATACCCAGCTAAGCATGCTCCTACATGGTATTGTAGCACACATTAAACTATCCAATCTCCATCAAAGCCTCCTGAGGAGACAGTGAAACTTTCCACCGACGGACAGATCAATTCCTTCCGATTCTTCTCATACTGATCAGTGTCCAACATGTCCTCAGGATTGAAGCAGATTCGAGGGGTGGACTGGGAGCTTACCTACTTTGAACATGCAAAGTAAAGGGACTCACTGAAGTATTACTTAATTTGATTTTTCCCATAGTCTAGCAAAAGAACTATATCCTGAAATAAGAAACAATTGTCACTCGCAAGAGGGGGGACACTCTTGGAGCACCAGACACTCCTAAACACAGAACTCCTTTGACGATATTGGTTAAGGGAATAATAACATTGACATTTGGCAAATGATCGAGATTGGGGTTCCAGAGCAGCAACCTGGTCATCCCACAAGCAGAGAGGCACCCCCGCTTCTCTGGAAGAAAATGCTGCCGCCTAACATACACAACTATCATCTACCTATGTATCATATTTATCATTATTTTACTGTCATTAACTATCAGAACTGCATTCTTTATTGGTGCACGAAGTGTTCCAATTTCAGTGCACCCACCTGATGATACACGCATGAAACCCACAAGAGCACCCAGGCCTTATATAGTTATTCCAGTCCCTAGAGGATCTGACGGTGGAGTGTATGAACTTGAAATGAATGTGATTAGCAATGATACACACACACTTCAGGTACAAATGAAAAGAAAAACAGGAGACAGTGTCGGCAAGAGATGAATGGAATAATATCACTGACAACTACACGTATGCAAACACTGAATGTACACGAAACAGGCCTAGCATCAATGACTGCAGAACCACAAACCAAAGCAGCAGAGAAGCAGAGACTGTCTGCCACGAATACCTTCAAAACAGATATTGTAAGAAAACAAGAATTAAGAGAAAAACCAATAGAAGCAGTTATATTAGAAACTCTTGAGAAAACAAAAGCCAACTCGGAAAAACTCTCTGCATGGACACAAATGATAGTAGACTTATTGTTCACGCACATAGCCAGAGCAAGGAAACTACAAGAGGAAATGAAGAACAAAATAGCAGAGACTGTATTGCCAAGCACACAAGTCCTAACACAAGGGACAAGTACCAGGTCTACAATACAGCCATATACTGGACCAGTGTCAGGCTGGTTGGCATGGGCACTTGCATCCAGCAGGGAAAACATGTATGAAGAAAAGAAAGGAGCTGCCAGACTCTTGTCCACTCAAATGGTGCAGATGTGGAAGCCTGCACCATGGACCAGGATACCTGAGAACCCTCCAGCAAGAAAGAGCCATACCGATGTATTCAGACATGTAGTAATAGCAAACTACATGAAAACCTAACGAATCAAGAGAAGCATGCATGAAGACGACAATGAACTGAACGATTACTTGGATAGCACAGCGCACTTAGGTAACAACATTTGGTACCAGCACATGAAGGAAGTTGGAAGACAAAAATCCGAAGGGGAATCCTTCGTTTGCGCACTCCTACCGTACAGCATGGGGAAGTCCAAGACCTTTGTGGTTGTAGAAATGTATGTACCGACAGCACACTGTCTCTCACACAAAGCAATGTAGAATACCAGAGGCCAGTTCATAGGAAGTGATGCCTCATTGATATGGGCAACTGAAACAGCTTATCCCAATGAAGATGATTATGTCCAGGACATTAAGACGAGAAACAGAGCCCATACTAGGAATCAAGTGATCAGGTACGAGAAGCCTGGAGTTAAAGGAGCAGGAGTAAGATGGGAAATGAACCCAAAACTAAATGACCAAAGAAAAAGTCCAGAAGAGGCTCAAAATTGGAAAAACAGAGGCCAAA
Organism: Ambystoma mexicanum; assembly: GCF_040938575.1. Taxonomy (NCBI): domain Eukaryota; kingdom Metazoa; phylum Chordata; class Amphibia; order Caudata; family Ambystomatidae; genus Ambystoma; species Ambystoma mexicanum. The sequence goes on from NC_090932.1 coordinate 1,307,337,974, forward strand.
TGCAGATTTGGGGAACAGTGCTTTCACCAGATGATTGGGAAAAAGGAGTAGTGATCTGCAGAGCATGGATGGTCTTCGGAGCCTGCAAGGAGGCAATTGAAAACTCACAAAGACTGTGCAAACCACTATGGCCTAAACTTACAAAATTAATAACATTGGTCAAAGACAGAGGAGGACCCCTGCAGATAGTGCCACTAGAAAGTCCGAAATTGTGCTTCAGGAACAATGGCACAAGAAAAATGAGGGAGAATGAAAACTGCGGACCGATTTTTGAGGCTTCAGGAATGACTCATGGGATTGCAGTGATTATGGATCATTATTGGGCATGTGGACCCAAAGCATACATAAAACTGCCAAAAAACTGGGGAGGTATTTGCACCATAGTGAATGTCCACGTTCCAGCATTAGTGATCCCAAAAAGTGACCTGAACATTGATTATTTATTTATTTTTTACATTTATAAAGCGCTCACACAGCCTGTCGGCATCGAGGCGCTGTTACAGGAATTGTTTGATTTTTCTTAGTTGCGTAATTGTGTTTTTTTTGTTGTCTTAGTTACCTATTTATAACGCGCTTAAACACCCAGAGGTTTCTAAGCGCGGACCCGGGGATCGAACCTGTTGTTGCTTCGTGTCGTCTTGCTTCCAAGACGCGCACGCTGCCGCTGAGCTATCCTCCTGGGATGGGAGATAGTTCGGGGATAGTTTCCCAAAAGCAGACGCTCACCTGAGGAAGAAGAGATCTGTGGAACTGATAACCGAATGAAGAGAGATAATTACTTCTCTGCTAAATCGGAAGAAGAATTTCATGCAATCCCATATGAACACAGGCTGTTCAACCTCACCTCATCAGTGTTCACAACGGTTTTCATGCCACGAATCCAAGTTGGAGTAAACACTAAATGGTTACAGATAACCAGATGGGAGTTACTGCAAACCATCATGACAATAAAAGGATTCAATGCAATCAAGGAAGAGTTAAGAGCCATCCGACTGATGACTCTCCAGAACATATATGTACTTGACATGATCACAGCTATGGATGGAGGAGTTTGTGCAAAAATAGGAGAATCATGTTGCACGTTTATACCTTCTCACGACGAGGAAAATGGAACTTTAACAGAAGCCCTAACTATGCAAACAAACCTGTAGAACTAGATGATCAATGAAACCGACGAAGTTGATGATGACAGCTGGTTTGGATCACTGTTTTCATGGGTTCCACAATGGATGGCAGATGCATTCTAATTCTTGGGAGCCCTGCTAGTGATGATATTACTAGGATTTTGCATTATCAAGCTAATAATCTCGCAATGCCAGAAAACTGTGAAGAAAGCCAAAGGGATGAACATCATGATTGATGTTAAACCAGGATGGAAGCCCAGAGATCTAACTGATGAAGAAATAAGAGACTTTGTGAAGGCTAGCAAGCACGCACCAGAAGGTACAAAGTTTCTTTATCCCAGAAAACGCAGAAATTATGAAGGAAAATGGATTTACTGCAGCCCAAATGGACAATGTCAGCTGATAACATGGAACAAAGACGAACATGTAAGGACAGCAGGAAGCCTGAGAGGAGTGATAAAAATACGGACTCCAAAGAGACACTTCTTCAAACCATCATGTACAAACCCAGAAGATGAAGAAGGAATGAACCCATAAAATGACGTGAAGATGAATACAGAGGAACCAAGTGAGATGAATCCAAAGGAGGAAGTGAAAGTGGTCAATGAATCGCCCAGAGGGGGGAGTGTAGAGGAGGTCCCAAATAAAGCCTGCACTGCAGTCTCCCATTTTGAAGTACCAGGAACATTCACACCGATATATTCGACATATGATGAGCAAATAAACCAGCACAAAGCTGCAGTAGGCCTCTGCCCAGTACCTATCAGAAGAACAATACCCATTGAAGTACCAATAACCAGACAACCATGGAGGGTAAGGTACCCATTGAGAAAACCCTACCAGCAAATGAAACGAAAGGAAGATTGCTTAAGTACGGTCCAGGAAGAAACCAAAAAGTCCTTAATGGAAGACGAATGGTGACGTCACAAGGGCCTGGTCTAACGCACCCATAGAAGATATGATGACCCAAGGATGACACAAAGAGACGAAATTCCATGAATGAAGATATCGTGAAACTGAAGGAAGAGAACATTGATGAAAGACAAGGGAGCTTAAACTATAAGCTGGATGATTATATTCAACCAGCTAACGCCTGTACATATGCTTGTAACTGCAAGAAAGCTAAGAAAACAGTGCAGCTTGCTATGTTAAGTAGAAGAATAGAGTGGCAAGCGCCATTGTACACAATCTACCTCAAAACGAAGCATGTTATATAAGTGCTCGTCCACTTTGCACTAAAAGCAGAACCAACCCAGGTCATTATAGGCCAAACGCAAGAAGATTCACATTCTAGCAAACACAAGGAAAGAAGGCTGAATCGAAACTCGGCAGAGGCAGCTCATGCCAGGGAAGCCAATGTCATATCAATAGAAGCTATGAACAGTAGTTACTTTTAAATGAAGCTAAGAACAGAATATCCTTCCTCTGAAGGATCAAGATAAGAAGGCGAAGGCAGGTGGTGGGTGAAACGAAAATCAAATACACAAATTGAGAGAAACTAGGCAAATTCACGGTGTAGTAGCACGTGACCATCCAAGCGAGAAGAGGCACGGTTCACACCTTTGCTTGGCAGCCACCCAGACAGAGATATCATAACTTTTCTTGACAGGAAGACACAGTTTCGAGGCCGACCACAGCCAACTACTTGAAACATAGCCACTAAAGTAATGATGGATTGAGGGAAGGCCGGGTGAATCGTGGGGCACCCTGCACCTGGTTGACCATTCTGCATGCTGCTAAATAAAGTGGAGATTTATGCATGGGGTTGAAGCCAACCCAATCACAATGGACCAAATAATCTAGGGTTTTATAGATAGTAGAACCAATGTGACGTCATACTCATATGATATGATATGATATTTTATTTATATAGCGCCTATACACAGTGTGTTTGAAAGCGCTTCAAGTCAAGGGAGGGAACAAGGGAAAATACAATGACATTCTTACAGGACATGAACAGTAAGGATGTGAAATTAACTATCGTAATCGGCCTGATGACATTTCAGATATTGCAAGAGCTAAGACATAGATAGGGAAGGGAGGGGAAGAGTGGGAAGGAAATGGAAACAGACAGGAGACTGGTAGAGCCAGAGAAAAACAAAAGGTGAGGGAGAGGGGTGCAGAAAGGGAGGGGAGGAACAAAACAAGCGACTATCAAACTAGGCCTGATGACATTTCAGATAGTGCTGGCGGGGGGGGGAACAGCAATGGGAGGGTGGAGGAAACAGACAAGGTTGCTATCATATTAGGTCCAGGGACAATTCTGATAGAGTAAGTGCATAGAAGAAAGTAAGGGGAGGAGATAGGAAAAGGGAGAAGGGAAAGGAGGAGAGAACAGAGAGTAAGCAGTCAAAAAGAGTGGAGAAGCAAGAGTGGAGAGTGAATACAATTGCAGAGGTCAGTAGTAACACATAATGTTGCAAGCCAGGATACAAGAATGAAATGGGAACAGCATGATTCAGGGCCACCATGAGTACAAGATGCAAAGGAAGTCCAGCATGAGAGTTGAGAAAGAGTGACGCACCGTGAATGAATGAAGTCCATAAAAGTCAAATCAGGCATTGGCAACAAAACGGTGATGGTGAAACCAGAATCTATCAGGACAGACTCCTGCAGAAGTAGACTGGAGGAGGTTGAGGGAGAGCAGGGTGAAGAATCAAGCAAAACAGGCAACACTTGTGTGCGAGAAGGGGGGGCACAAGAGAACATCACATGGGGACCAGAGGGGGTGGCGATGGCCTGTGGGGACATAGGGGGTAACACATGTTGGTGCATGCTTACCTGCTGTCTGAGCATGGGGTCGGGCCCTGGGTCCTCCTGGTCCGAACAGGTCCAAACAGGAATTGCCTTTTTCTTAGTCTGCCCTTCACAGCAGACGCCCGGGCGAGAGACACCCCTGATCTAATAGTTAAGAGCAGGAAGGAAGAGGCAGGGCTAAGAAGGTGGGTGGTGCTTAGACCAGGTGACCTAGAGCCACTTGCACCTGCTCCCCATCTGCAAAGGAAAAGAGGCTGGAGGGCTCCTTAAGTAGGGAAACAGAGCGGCAAGCAGGAAGGCACCAGGTGGGCGGGGCTTAGGCCAGGTGACCTAGATCCACTTGCACCTGCTCCCTATCTGCAAAGGAAAAGAGGCTGGAGGGCTCCTTCAGTGGGTGGGGCTTGCTAAGTGGTGAAAAAGAGCAGCAAGCAGGAAGGCACCAGGTGGGCGGGGCTTAGGCCAGGTGACCTAGATCCACTTGCACCTGCTCCCTATCTGCAAAGGAAAAGAGGCTGGAGGGCTCCTTTAGTGGGTGGGGCTTGCTAAGTGGTGAAAAAGAGCAGCAAGCAGGAAGGCATACCAGGTGGGCGGGGCTTGCTAACTGGTGAAAAATAGCGGCAGGCAGGAAGGCACCAGGTGAGCAGGGATTAGGCCAGATGACCTAAATCCACTTGCACCTGCTCCCATCTGCAAAGGAAAAGAGGCTGGAGGGCTCCTTAAGTAGGGAAACAGAGCGGCAAGTAGGAAGGAACCAGGTGGGTGGGGCTTGCTAAGTGGTGAAAAAGAGGGGCAAGCAGGAAGTCACCAGGTGGGCGGGGCTTGGTAAGTGGTGAAAAAGAGCGGCAGGCAGGAAGGCACCAGGTGGGAAGGGCTTAGGCCAGGTGACCTAGATCCACTTGCACCTGCTCCCCATAGATCTAGTATTAAGTAAGAGAACTAAGAGAATAGTGATGTTTACTAGAGTAATGTTAGAAGGAAGGGCTTAGACGCCCACCTCATAGTGTTTATCCAATCCTCTCACTCTGTTACCATATACAGATATAGTACCTATAGTAAAGTTACCTTTTCCTAACCAATAGAATTGCATGTTAACTTTTGAGTGTTACACGTCAATGATGATGAGTTTTGGGTATAAATGTTACTGTTTGTAAAAAGTTCGAGGGAGCTGAAGCGAGACGGACTATCGCATCACTGTTGATTTCCATGTTTCCCCGTTTTTTGTACTTGTCATTAAACAGACTCCCCTTTGCCAAACCATTGAGTTGTCCTTATTGATTGGTGTTGGAGTAATAAATCTGCACCCCCATCCATCTCAAGGTGAAGCTATCGCGTCTTAAAGTACTTTGGAGCAAACCCTGACTCTATGGGCCTGCCCGGGGTCTCCCCAGTACACTCGGTTTTCCATGTGTCCATGTTAAAGCTTTATTTGAGCACTTCTGGGAAACCTGTGCCCCCTCCGGTGCTGAGGGGTGGTCATCAGGAATACGAGATGGACTCTATCTGTGACTCACGGTACCATAGGAACTCTCTACAATACCTGATACATTGGAAAGGTTACAGAGTGGCAGACACGTTATGGGAGGTGGTCGAGGGATGTTCATGCTGCATGTAAACCTGGTGGAGTCAGGACTGGAAGGGAACATACTGTTAGGCATTCAACTACGTTCAAAGCAGCATGGAAACTCTCCCGACCACTTCTCTACGGAAGCATTGACGTTCCCATAGTTACCGTCCCAGCCCAAGATGGCGACTCTCTCAGATCGTCCATCATGTTTTCAGTGATGTATTGCATCCAAAATGGCTGCCGCCAGCAGAGAGGAAACAGAGGAACGCTGCGGTCGCATAAAAGATGTGAAATTCAGGTATTCTGTCCATTGCAACTATTCTCCTTAAGTTGCTTGCACTCCTGTCTACCTTGCTTCCTCTCTGTTCTCTGTGCCGCTTGGTTTCTATTCTTTCCTCCTTCACAGCACTCTCCTTAACACTGCCTATGTGCTTTCCTCTCTGGATAGCTTTTCTCCTGACAACATCTCTGCTATATGTCTACTACTTGCTACATGACTACTGCATTATCCAGTGGGTATTCTGTTGAGATTTGCTCATAATTCAGAGCCCTGCTATTCTACAGACCATAAGAGCTACATGCCTACAGACCATAACAGCTACCATCTCGATTACTTGGATTGGCAGAGGAGGTATTTTTCCCAGATCGGGTTTCCTCCTCAAATTTGGGTTTGCACTTCCAGGGAGGCTGTTTCTACTCTCTGTTTTCATTCAGGGAGATAAGGTGGCTTCTAGGGAAGACAGGCCTTATCTCCTTATCTCTTCATGACCTCAGCAAAGCATACCTCAGTGGTAAGGCCCGTAGCTGATAGATTGCTACTAAAATTTGTTCTAAATGGATATACTGTTCTCCAACAGATGGCTTCTAGGGATTTGGGTGGTTGCCCCTCCAGCGGGCTCTTAATTGCAATCAATTGTAATTGTAATTGTAACTGGTTATTTATGACGCACTTAATGCTCAGAGGTTTCTAAGCGCGGACCCAGGGATCGAACCTGTGTTGCTCTGCATCGTCTTGCTTCCAAGGCAAGTGAGCTATCGGTTTTGAGGCTATCTCGGACACTACCTACAGTGTACTAGCAACAAAAGAAGTACCGAAAGATCCCTTCTCCCTCAATCCTCTGTTTCTTGTGAACATTTATTGCAATCCCGGATGTAGTGATCTGGAGAATATTTGGGTATATTTTCGGAAATTTGTGAAACCTTTATGTGTGATAAGAACAATACCCACATGTTGTTGGTGGGTGATCTGAACTCTGATTATACATTTATGACTCAGAATGACTCACCATTGCTTAATGACAACATAATGGTTAGATCTAGAATATGGTTGGAAGGTGAATGGTGGGTAGAATTCTTTAAGTGTTGTAATTTGAAGGACGTAAGTGGCATGCTCTGTGGGGATGCTCCACCAAGACCTAGTTGGAGATCAGGCCATACATTTTATTTTTGGATTATTTAGTGGTAACACCAATGTTGATAGAATTGTGTGAAGAACTGAAGATTTGATTATTTATTGGTATTTATAATGTGCCTATACAGCAAGTGGTGTTTCAAGGCACCACAAGACAAAAAAGGGGGGTGGCGGCAGGGGAGAAGAATAACAAAAATCGATTGTACTAGACCTTGTGTCATTCGGATCGTGCAAGTGCAGTAACAAGAAGTGCAGGAGAGTGGGGTCCACACGCTAAGTGTGAGGACCGGGCTTGACCGGTCTCAGTAGGGGTGCAGCCCTGCCAGGCTTGTACAGGGGGAGGGAGCCCAGTAGGGCAAGTGCAGGAATGGTTGGGGGTCGGGGGAGACTGAGGAGTTGTGGCAGACTTGGCAAAGCGGGCCTGGTGCCCTATATGACTCAGAGGGAATCAAGCAGCCAGTCAAAATCAAAGTGCGGCAGAGGGGGAAATTAGCAAGGGGGGAAGGGAAGCAAGAAGAGAAAGGGAGGGTCTTAAGAAGCTTCCGGAACTTAAGGAGATCCGACTGAAGCGTGAGAGGGTCAGGGTGACCATTCCAGAGGGAGGCTGCTGCGGAAGAGAGAGATCTACCCCCCACTCTCTGCTTCGAAAAGCATCTGATCTGCAGGGAGTTGGAGCTAGAAGACTGAAGCTCTCTAACAAGGAGGTATTTGGGTAGAGAGAGTTGGATGTAGCGGGGTCCCAGGCCCCAGAAAGCCTTGTGGATGATGCAGAGTGTCTTGAACTTAATCCTCACAGCAACTCGGAGCCAGTGAAGAGATTTCAGGTCTGGAGAGATGTGGTCTCTGGGCTTGAGGCCAAGGATAAGTCGTGCAGTCTTATGCTGGATTAGGTGAAGGGGGTATTGGGAGGAGTTAGGCAGATTGAGGAAGAGGCTGTTGCAGTAGTCCAACCTAGATTGAGTATACAGACCAAAGTGACCATATGATGCTCATAGTCAAAATGAAATGCAAGGTTTTGGGGGAATCTGATGCTAAATTTAGTGATCTACATAGAAACCAGAGTGGTAAGCACATTACTCAATATATTGCAAATATTGGTAGATGCAATAACACAATTCAGCACTTCCTGAAAAACCTCTTTGTGGGAATGAAAGTATCAATTTGTTAGACCCAATACTTTTCAAGCCTTCTTGGATGGCTTCAAATGTATGCCTCGGGGTGATAAGAGCTGCACACAATCAATATATCACCCATATAACCCAGTGATCCAGTATGAAAAAAAGGAGTTGAGATCTGCAATTAGATCATTGGGGAAGAGTGGGCACATTATCGAGGCCTATATGGTTTCTATGAAAAAGCTGAAACGAAAATTACTGATTCAAGGAGTACAGCTTTGCCTTGCTACATAATGAGGGGTCAAAAATGCTACAAACCTTAACCCAAAAGAACTCCCGGAATTCTCTGAAGGTGATTAATGGTATGAACCATACTCAGAGCAATGTACACAGTAACTGCATAACTGAGCCGGTACAGGTGAAGGATTTTCTCCATTTATATAGAGAGTCTGAGCAGGACATAATTCAGTATATTAGGTATACTTAGTAAGTCAAATATTAAGTCATATATTAAGCTTACAAAAGGCTGGGACAAATGTATCATTGCAGAAGGTGCAGTGGTGCAGAAAGAGGGTAAACTTCTTGGGATATGAAATCACAGATCAGGGATTGAACCCGCAGAAGAAAAAGGTAGAAGTGATCCAAAAGATGAAGGATCCCACAAATTTGAAGGGTTTTGGAAAGCTTGCTATCGATGACAAGTTACAGCAGAAAATGTATTGAAGGTTCTGAAGAAATCATACAACTAATGATTAAGCTACCGAAACAGGGCGTACCCTGGAAATGGGTACAGGAAAATTGTAAGGCGGTAGTCAAGTTAAAGAATTGTTTGGCAAGGTCCCCATATTTAGCTTATCCAAAGAAGAATCAGGATTTCTTCATAGAAATAGCATTCACGGACCTGCGCATGTCAGTGGCCTGGTATCAGAAGCACAACTCGAATAACAGGACCATTGCATATGCCAGCAAAGCTTTGTCACAAGTAGAAACCAAATTGAATTAATGTAAACAAGCACTATTGGCAACTGTGTGAGTATTACAACATTTCTGTCCCATTATTCAAGGAAAGTGGGTCATTGTTGAAATTGCACATCAACCTCTACAAATTCTGCAAAGTAAAAGGAACAGATAAGGAAATGTAGTCCAATCAAGAATTACTTCATGGACATTGGCATTACAAGGGTTCCATGTAGAAGTGAAATATGGGTAGAATAAGAAAAGTTCAGTGGCCCAGGGGCTTAGAGAATAACATGATTGTGCATTTGTAGAAACCACAGACAGTACAGAATTGGAAACTGATTTAATTGCATTTGAACATTCACCACACAAAGCATTTGATGAAGAGAAATATAGAAATCTCCCAACCGTATATCTGGATGGTTGTGCATATCGTGTGAGTAATGACCCTGAAAAGGAGTTAGTGTCAGGAATCAGAAATATGTGGGTGAACAATGATAACATCCAATCAGTAAGTATGAGGATAGGTCACCAGGAGTAGTCATGTATCAGAGTGGACTGCATTCTATAAAGCAATATCCACAGCAGAAGAAAACAAGTTAAAAGAAATATTGATTGTCACTGACTCTGAATATACCTGGAATAGCTTTGTGGAATATCTACTGCGATGGAAATTGAGAGGGATGGTCAACCTTTAACAAAACAAAAAAAACCTTAAGCATGGCAAGCTAATTCAGGTCACTGACAATCTTGTTTCAGCAAATGAGATGAAAATTCACTGGAAGAAGATAAGGGGACACTCCTGAACACCAGGCAAGATAAGGAAGGGAATGATAAGACTAATCAATTGGCCAAAATTGGGCAGTAATGGAAGATATGTTCCCATTGAACACTCGCTCAGTGAGGTACAGGTAGATATAGTGACACACTCCGAATCTTAAGGGTTAGATGATCAGCCAGTAGTTCAATGGGGTTTTGACACACCTGATCAGGATTTGATTACGGCACAAAAGGAAGACCCAATTGTAAGTATGTTTTACAATCAGATGGGTGATGCAGAAAAGAATCCCATTACAAAGGAGGACTGCAAGGGCAGAGAGGAATTGAGGGTGATGATGAAGAGTAAAAAAAACATTGGACTGTTGGTACGAAAATCAATTTCAGGTTATATTCAATGGGTGGTCCTTGTTTGGTTTCGGGGGCTGATGTTACATCATGCCCATGATGCAATAACAGAAGGTCACAGAGGTACTCAGAAAACATCTGAAATCTTAAAGTAATATGCTTATTGGCAGCATATGTTCCAAGATATGGAATTGTATACGTGGGAGTGTGCACAGTACCAGCCCACCTCTCCAACACATAGAGCACCATTAATGAAGAGAGGATTGACCCTACCCTGGTCAGATTTGCAAATCGATTTCATTGGTCCAGTCCAAAGATCATAACAGGGAAACAAGTGCATGCTGACAGTTACCTGTTTAATGTCAAAATGGTTGGACTGTGTACATGCTCCTGATTGCAGTGCACAGACCGCGATTATCGTGTTGGTGAATCACATTTTTTCCCGGTTTGGCTTGCCCCAGAGAATAGAGTCAGACCGTGGAAGCCATTTTACCAGTGCAGCGATGACCAAGATTTGGCAAATTTTAGGGGCGAAGAGGAAGGTACATGTTTCATAAAGGCCATCCTCCAGTGGTAGAGTGAAAGATGCAACAGATCAATAATCAATATACTAAAAAAAGTGTGGCTGAAGCAGGGTCTAGTTATTTACAACTCCCTCATGGCCATTAGAGTGACACCATCAAAATCTACACATTTCAGTCCACACAAGATAGTCACAGGCAGGAAAATGGTACTTCCCCAACATTTGTTGTATATGACAAATGAGCAAGCAAGTCTTGGTAAATGCATCCACAATTCATGAATATGTGGAAGAGTTGAGGAAGCATTTGCAACATGCATTTGCATTTGCACAGAGAAATCTAGAAAGGGCAGCTGACGGTGCCAAGTCATACGATGACAGAAAATTAGCTATTAGAGAATATGAGATAGCTGACCAGGTATATAAATTCAATTTTGCAAAAGGAAAAAGCAAGAATTCTAAGTTCTTAGCGAGCTGGTGTGGCCCATTCAAAATTGTGGACATCATTTCACCAGTGGTGTGTAGAATACTAATTAAGGAAGGCGATTTGGCAGCAGAACAGTTTGTTCACCCAAATCAAGCCATACCACCCATAGCATGAAATAAAAAGAATTGAACATCCAGGAGAAACGAACAAGGACTGAAAGGGGTACTGGATACATCAGAAATAGGGATGTACCATGATCTAGGTGAGTACATTATTTCCCAATGGTCCATAATGGGCAGGACACGAAATTGAGTGGAAAAAGGAATCATCGTAATAGGTAATTAGGTGTGTTTAGTGTACCTGGAGGAATGAATGAATGGTTGAGGTGTTAATGAAAAACAAAAAAAAGAGGAATCATCTTGCATAGGATTGCTGGTGCTCAGTAATTAACTTGTCTGTAAAAGGTTTTGTGGTAGCCCGATGCCTATGATGGAGGAGCCAGGACGAGAAAAGGATTCCACGGGATGAAGAAAGGCGGAGCCCCTGAGACAAGAAAAAGAGGAGTACTTAAGGCAGAGAAAGGCTGATGGATGCAGAGGAGAAGATAAGATGACAAGACGCAGTCCAGGAATCCATGGAAGGAAGAAGAGGCCCAATAACTTTCATGAATTAGTAAAAAATATTTTACTTATGACCTGCCTAGTTACACAGACACAGGCCACAACAACATATGGACAAGTTCTAATTAATCCGAGGCCAGCATCAGGCATCGTGATGGAGGATGCACCTGGATTCATATTAGGGAATAGACGTGTGTTGTATCAAAATATTTATACTAGTGTAAATCCAGATTTAATTTTGGAAAGAAGTTTTTATTTTATGGAGGTTAAATCTGCCCAAGTGAAATTGTGGATTCAGAAACCTGGGGAAGGAGCTCAAAGAGCAGTAAAAGTGATATTAGCGCGGGTGGACACGACTTTCATAAGTATCTCAAATGCAAAAAAGAATAGGGAACGTAGAATGGCAGGATTTCTGATCACGGCGATTGTGGTCATGATAATTGGGGCTATTGTGGCAACAACTGTGTCAACATCAAACGCGGTGTGTGTGAACACATTGGATGACAAGGCCAGGGCGTTAGGCCAAGTTTTAAAGATAACACAACAAAGACTTGACAAGGTTAGAGTAGAACAGAAGCAATTGGTTCAGTATGTGAATCAAACTATTGTAACCCTGAATGATCAGTCAACACTATTAATACATAGTATAAATGCATTGGTGAAGCAGAATGGAATATTCCAAGATATGATGAATTTTGTGAATCCAATGGACATGCTATTAACCAAATTTCTGCCGGAAGTTCAAGACAGGGTATCTCAGTTGATACAGGGTCCCATTCCGTTGTATTTCGTGTCATCTGATATAATCCGGAAAATTATGCCACGGATAACATGAAGGGAGATAGAAAAAATTTAAGAGAAAAGCACCTTTGAGATGGGAAGTGCAATGCCCCTGTACATAGATAAAGACTGAATGGAGATTGGGTTTCTCTTGAGCATTCCATCTATCACCTCAGAATTGATATAGCAAACCAAAATTGTGCATAATGTAGGGATCTGGCAGAATGATAAATACATACAAATTGTGACTCCTGAAATGGTGGCATTTCAATCATCGGAGACAGGGTTGTACCTCATTCCAAAATTAAACACTTGGGTGAAATTCAATGAGCAAAATTACATATGCCCAGGGAAACCATTCATACCTGATGCAACAAATGTGCTATGTGAGTTGCAGGCAGATCAGAGTGTTACAGAAGGTGGTGGGGTGTCAATAAGTAATCAGAAACCTGAAGGGTCGGTGCATACCAAATTAATTAAGCACAGGTGCTTGGTCAGTACCTGTGCAATGAATTTTACATTCACACACCTGGGTCATGGATCATTTGTTGTCAGGCCATTGCAGTACAGTGCGTTCTTTATCACAGTACCTAAGGATGCTGTGATAACAGTTGGGGTCTAACATTGTTTCATGTAGATGGTGATTTAGGGGAAGGAAGAGTAGAAAACATGGAGTTATTCCAAAGAAACAAATTTCCTATGGACCCTAATATAGAGTATCTTGAAACATAAGGAAGCACACACAATCAAGTTGAATATACAAAAAGATAATATCACCATGAGTGACCCAAGTCTGGCAGACAGAGATATAGACACATCAAACACATTGCGGGTGAAGGCCAGGGTAAAGGACCCGTTTGCCTCCTGTTCGCCGCACTGAGCCACGAGCCACAATTCCTACTCTAAAGGTGAGCCTACATCACAATACCCCCACCCCTTGGCGCTTGTATCCTACCGGCTCCATCCACAAGGCAAATGCCCATGCATTATCTCCCGCTCTGGAGGAGTTAGGCATACTGTGCCCAGCTTACTAGGCATTAGTAGGTGCTTACTCTGACAATACCCAGCACACCGCTGGAGCCCCTGCATCCTATTGCACTCAATCTCCCACACTGCGCTCCCACTCCGGTGACTACTTACTTCATTTGCAGCCTCTAGCCCACATTCTCGGTGACATCAGAGATATCCCCGCTCTTCGTGACATTTGTCTCATGGCCTCTGGCACGATGCTCCCCACTACTGTCATGCCCCTTTTAACTGTGTTGATCTGTCCTTTAGCAAACTGCGTTCTCCTGGTCAACACACTCTATCTGTTGCAGTGCATCCCGCATGCCATAGTGAACTAATTTTCTCTGCTTCCTTGTATCCGCATGTCCTATCTATCCTAATTCGACATACTGTGTGCCTTAGCAGTACCTATTTGATGTGCTCCATTGCACCCTTGTGTATAATTGCATCTGATTGCCATACTTGAGCCAATCTGATCGAATGCGTACCTTGCAGAACATACCTCATGTGTTCCTTTGTATCTGTACACCTTAACTGAGCCAATTGACCTATTATGTCCCACCGGAGGAACGTACTTGTTGTATATCATGGTATTAGTGCGCCTTTCTGTTCCTATCTGATAGTGTGCTTCACCTGACTTAGCTGTGCTTGTCTGACCTCCTTTTATGCATTCTAGCTGTACACTATTGTTCCGCACCCACTATTAGGTTGTGGCCCATTCGACCTATGCTCATTTAATTTATATACTGTCTGTATTGATGCGTCCCTCGTCAAGTTGATTTGCCCACATGCTAAGATCTTATCTCACCATGTACATGCCTCATTTAATATGTTGCACACTCCTGATACTCGACAATAAAGCAAGGGGTGAACCAGTGGAACGGGATGACACGTACATTCTTCAATACATTCTAAATTTTAATCAATAAACATCTAACATAATCATTAAATGTATGACATAAAATATAAGAAACAGTTGTAACTTACATATCTTGAACATTCTTTCACAGCCCCATACAAACTCATTCATACATCATTATATAAAACCAATTTGGCTTCTAGAACAGTGTGTACTGGAAATGTTAACACACAAATTCCTTTAATTATCAAGTTTGTTAATGACCGAGTCCATAATATCAGGTGAAGTATTTAATCTGATTTTTTGTTTGTTCATAATAGTAAATCAGCCCTTTTTCCAAAACGTATAGGCCAGTAGTCAATCACCAAGTTCCAATCACATACAACAATCAATGGATATTGCCCGAAACGGGAAAAATTCCAAAGAACACTTCTCAATAGTTGTAAGACCACCGGCACGCCATTCAGACCTGACGGGGAAATACGTTTTATTTCCCCGTCAGGTCTGAATATCCATTGGTTGTTGCATGTGATTGCAGCCAGATTAACAGAGTTAAACCTTTAAAGGATCCATTCAAGCTTTTGCTGTGGATGGTGGTGCCGGAACCCGTTTGATATTACTATTCTGCACGAACAAATGGAGACTGATCTCTATAATAATATAGATTCCAGTGGAGGATCTATTCGCTATCCCTAGAGTTCAAACTTGGGGATTGACTACTGGCCTAAACGTTTCGGAAAAAATGGCTGATTTACTATTCTGAGCCCTACATCCTGAAGAAGGTCTTTTGTGACCAAAACACGTGTCGACGATTTTGTGAGCCATCTGGACAAACAAAAAATCAGATAAAATACAACACCTGATATTATGGACTGGGTCATTAACAAACGTGATAATTGATGGAATTTGTGTGTTAACATTACCAGTACACACTGTTCTAGAAGCCAAATTGGTTTTATATAAGAATGTATGAATGAGTTTGTATGGGGCTGTCAATGAATGTTTAAGATGTGTAAGTTACACTGAAGGAATGAATTAACTGTTTTTTATATTTTATATCATACATATAATGATTATGTTAGATGTTCATTGATTCAAATTTAGAATGTCTTGAAGAATTTACGTGTCATCCCGTTCCACTGGTTCAACCCTTGCTTTATTGTCATGTACTTTATCTGAAGGACCAGGGACCAAATTGCAGGTTTACCCCTTTACTTATAATTCACTCCTGATACTCTACACAACATTATTTTTGACCTGGCCACTCCCCAGCATCAACAGTGCCTTATCAATCCAGCCAACCATCTTATCGAAATCTAGGCACACTATGTTGTGTTCAGTACACACTACTGGCTCTATCCCACCATCGTTAGAGAGCACCCCCCTTCCAACTTTCTGCCACTTTGCCTAAAGCATAGCATCAGCACTATGCCCACTACGACTGCGTTACACCCCCCCCCCCAACCCTTACCTGAACTTTCCTGCCTTGTGGCTAGATCATTTAACTACCAAACCCACCCCCAATAAACCCTGCGCTCTGCATCTCAGGAACTTCAGACTAGGGTCCAGATTCTCTCGCACAACCCTGCGACCTCACCTTCTCACTACTATGGCAAAAATGTGCAATACTCATGGCAACCACACATATAGTCCTAAGTTGATAGGCATCAGGAACACCACTCATAAGGTTCCTTTGAATGTCAACAATATCAATTCTAACTCTGCCAAAGGTACCATGATTAAGGGTGCCCTTGTGGATGCCAGGTCCCTCCCCGCCCATGCGTTGGATATTGCAGACTTCATTGCAGCCCAAGACTTAGATTTCCTAGCTATTATGGAGACCTGGTTACACGCAGCTGCCGGACCATTACTCTCTCTCGCTATCCCTAATGGTTATTCCATCATTAGATGCGACCGAAATACTAATCAATCCAAAGGCGGAGGCAATGACCTCATATTCAGAAGCCCTCTTGGTCTAAGACTCATCCCTAATAAGCATATTCCCTTGGATGAACTGCTGTCCGTCCAATTGCCTATCTCATCCAACCAAACCATCACCCTACACCTTATTTACAGGCCTCCAGGACCTGTCTCCACCTTTGCAGACGACATAACCTCCCTCTTAGCAGCCACCACCAAGCCCAATTCACAAATTATCTTACTAGGGGATTTCAATCTTGGTTTCTAAGATCCAAATGACCACAACACTCTGGACATTGCCAGTACACCAACTGAATTGGGTTTCTCCCATCGCATTCAGGAACCCACTCACAACAAGGGGAGAACCCTTGATTGGCTGGTCTACCTGAATTGCAGCGTCAATGTAGTGTCAAACACACCTTGCACCTGGTCAGATCATCACACGATAACCTTTAACATCAAAGTAAATAACCAATGTTCCAAACAGAACATTGCACCATCCATCAGCATGAGAAATAAAAGGGACATAACAAGGGAGAAACTGCTCCCATTTATCCTATCTATGCTAAACAAGGCCTCTATGTCATGCGCGGACCCCACAGTCCTAGTCGACACCTTCAATCAAGCCATACTTAAAGCCATGAATACCATTGCCCCAATTAAACTACGGAAACCCAAACCTTGTGCACACCTCAACATGTGGTTCACGCCACACCTCAGAGCACTATGCAAGGATAAGAGAAACAGTGAGGCCTGCTGGAAAAGCCTCCCCTCAGATGGAAGTAAGGACTGACTCATCCTAGCATCCCTCAATTACAAGGAGGCAATTTTCCAAGCCAGAAAAGACACCTATAATGAGCGAATTTTGCAAGCGGAATCCAACACCAAAGAGCTCCTTAAGGTACTTAAAGAATTGGAAGCACCATCAGCCCCACCTGACACCTGTAGCAAAGACAGCACATGGTGTTCCAATATAAAAAAAGCACTCCTCGACAAAATCTCCACACTACAAACTAAAATGAATGCCAAAGAAAGTTGTTTACTGTCTGATCCCCAGGACATTATTCCCACTGGAATAACCGTCACTCCTCCTCAAACTCATAAACCCTTTCACTTTTCACCTCTATCTATTAAAGAGGAAGAAAACATCATCAGTAAACTCAAACCTTCCAATTGCCAGGGTGACACGTTACCAGCCTCCATCATTGAGGAGTCTACCCATGAATTAGCACCCTTCATCACCGCCCTCATAAACTCCTCATTTAGCACAGGCACCGTCCTTAGACCTGAGCACCCTACTAATTAAATGCCCATCACCACCGTCCCCTTCTTACTCAAAATCCTGGATCATGATACCTATCTGCAGATCTAGGCTATCTAGAATCTAATAAACTCCATGGCCTCAGACAATCTTGCTTCCGACCGTGGCACGGAATGGAAACTGCCCTTATCGATTTAAAAACTCAAATCGAGGACCTTAAAGATAACAGCAAGCTGGGCCTCCTACCATTGCTAGATTTATCGGCAGCATTTGATCTGGTTGACCATCAAATCCCCTGCCATCATCTCAAATCTGCAGCCCATTTTTCCGACAAAGCTACTACATGGATTAGATCCTTCCTGGCAAACAGATCCATGAGGGTCTTCTCCCCCTCGGCCTCAGCTGAATCCTCGCCAGTCCTATGTGGGGTCCCTCAAGGATCTTGCGTTTCACCTACACTCCATAATGTGTTCACTAAGCCGCTCTTTGATATTCTTGACTATTTGGGTGTCACCTACACTAACTATGCAGATGACACCCAAATACTCATCCCTATCACTGGTGACCACAGAGGCCGACACCAAAGCCTTAAACGATATCTAGCTGGTCATCCAGGCATGGATGGTACACGACGGGCTCTGTCTTAATGATGATAAGACAGAGCTACTCACCCTTGGTTCCCACCACAGACTCAATAGATTAGATCCAGCATTCAAATCTTTCATTATTGACGGTAATACCATTAAGGTATCCAATGACACGAAAACACTAGGCATTTATCTTGATTCGACCCTATCTCTTACAAGACAAACCAATGCCGTAATCTTGTCTTCAGCTTACACACGTAAAGTTATCACAGCATGTCGTCCATTCCTAACCCACAGCCAATTACACTATCCTTGCCAGAACCCTCATCATGTCGAAACTCGACTATTGCAATGCGCTTTATCTAGGGACTAGTCAACGGAATTTAAGTAAGTTACAGGTTACCCAAAACAACGCCATCAGGGCTACACTAAATATACCTAGGAACCAGCATATCTCTGACACCAGACGCAGCCTACACTGGTTCTCGGTCTCCCAAACAATCTCCCTCAAATCTCTAGCTCTCACACATGAATGCTTGGCCAACCAGGCTCCAAAATACCTGGCGAACCGCTTCACACCCCAAACCCCACACCTCCACATGCCCACAGAGAGCAGCCATAGCTCACTGTCTTTCAACACCGAGGTTTAAGCTTCAGAACGCAGGGAGGGGCAGTTTCCCGGTTCTCGCCACTAAACTGTGGAACTTGCTACCTAATCCTTTTAGATCTGAATCCTCCTTTCACTCATTCAAGAGTAAAGCCAGAATTTGGCTCATAGCACAGGACTGTTAAAGCCGCCACTTGTCTCATTGACCATAACAACTAGCCCGCTTGTCTGATGCTTGGCTTTGCTAAGCCTTGCTGTTTTGGCTAACTCCTTTGTATATACCCTGTAAATATGTTGCAAGTATTTTTTGAATGATATATTGATATATGTCTACTGCATACTATGTCACTGTAACCACAATATATGCGCCCAGATGCCTTTGGGCCAGGCGCGCTATACAAATAAACAAAATAAATTGCAGGTGACAGAGAAGGGATTAATAATTGTAGGTGTGTCTATAGTTGCCATCATGGTTAGTGGCGCTTACGATAATGTTACATCACGATCCAGGTAGATTAGTAGCCATGGAAAGGAAGAAAATACATGCAAATGGGGTGCGTGATTTCTAGCTATGGAGTTTAGTGTTTCTGCAGAGTCCCCATATTTTGATTAATGTCCTGCGCAGAAAAGGGGGAAATGTTAGAGGATTTATGAGCTGAAGAATTTCTGCAGTATTTTCAGTGTGTAGTTTCACATTTGATACAAACACTTAGAATTGGGGGGTAAATAGAATGTGTTCGATTTACATAAAAATGCTAGTAGCCGCAGGCGCGCATACATGATCAGGGTCAGATAATAACACGTAAGTAAAAGCTGTACAGCAGTACTTTGGAAGGAAAGATTCATTGGCGCAGAGCAATGTAACAGAAATGAGATGGTCCTTAAAAATGAACAATCATTGTTCGTGCGAAACAGGAGGGATGGAAGAAGAGTTGAAGTAGAAAGTGCATCATTAATAGGATGTTGTGCTAAGCGAAACACTGCTCAAAGGTTGCAAAGGGGGCGTGATGGGTGCTGGAAAGGTCTGGCATGTGACGTGGTCAGAGGTGACATTATGAAAAAGGCTGGGAAATATTAAAGAAAATATACAGAAACGTATTGAGAAGGTGGAGATAAATGAAGGGTTTGAAATAGAGGGAGAACATAGTGGGTGGGGGCTCCTTGGCTTGCTGGAACTTGGAAACTTTGAAAGGCTGGATCTCTGGGCTGCCAGATAGCTGCAGAGGGGAGTTGCCTGATAGATGCACAGAGAGTTTGTTGAGGGCAGTGTTCGGTCTCTGGGCAGTGGTCTGGCAAGAATGGGCTCGAGACTGATAGCTGCATGGGTGTCAATGCTGGCTGGCAGTTCTGCAAGGAGTTCGTAGAAGTGGCTGACAGCTGTGCAGTGAGGTCGGGGGTCCGATACGAGGGCATTGAGGCAGGCCTAATTGCAGTAAAACAAGTCATTAGGCCGGTGAGTATAGATAGGTCAACAATTAAATAAGACCCCTCCTACAGGATAATTGGTAGGGTGTCAGATTGGGCACGAAGGGCATCACTTCCTTAATCTTTAAGGTACCGAAAGATTAACAGAGTTACCAAATTCAAAACTTTGAATGGGAGTTTGTTCCTTTAGTGCAGGAGGGGGGGGTCATAATCTAACAACCCATCCAATGACAAGTAAGAGAAGGATAATAACAAGGACTGAAAACCTAATGCTTTTATATTGCTTTCATAACAAATTATTACCAGGGAGGGTCTCGGCATATGCTTGAAATGACATGCTAAAGTAAAATGGTTTATTGCACATGTGCCTAATGGTAAATGTGCAATAATACATTTTACTTGTATGTATGTAAATGCATGTGCCTCATGGTAAATGCGTTATTGTACTCGTATTCATGTTTAACAGGTGAATGATTGAGTTGTCTGTTTCTTGCTGATGAAGTGAAGGCCCGATTCACGGAATTTTATGCACGGCGTAAAATTACTTTGCACTGCTGAAAAGTGAGTTTGCACTGCTCACACAAACCCTGATTCATGGAACTGTGCAAAGTGTCTTTTTGCCGTGCAGTCACTATCCACTGCAAAAAAATCACTTTGCACTGCTCCACCCTGATTCATGGAGCAGCGCAAAGTGTATTTTTTGCCAGGGTATTGCCAGGCAAAAAAGTTATTTTGCCTGGCAAAAAAGACACTTTGCATTGTTGCATGAATCAGGGTGTTTGTTGGCAGTTACTTTGCACCGTACAAAAAAATCCATGAATTAGGTCCTGAGTATATAACGTGCCTAACTGTGAAAGTGTGTAGTGTCTAGAGCCTGCCCTTTTCTTGCCCCTAGAGGCAAATGGGCTTTATGACTGAAAGGTGCAGTACTAAACCTGGTGGTGCATGGCTGCAATCCCGAAGCGAGAAAAAGGAAGAGTAAAGCCATTCCTTCCTACTGTAAGAAACGGCCTTTTAGGGAAAAGTTCTAATATATTTACCAATTCATTTTAGATAGGAAGCATTTAGTATTGTAATTAATTCTGTTTGTTTTTTATTGTGTTTATAATTATGATATATATATATATATATATATATATATATATATATATATATATATATATATATATATATATATATATAGATGATATTGTTAATCTTTTATATTGTGTGAAAGGTTAACTGTCTAAACATATAACACTAAATACAAATAAAATCTACTTGTGTAGGTCTAAAAAGCACACACTTGGAAACCTGGAGACATTTTCTTTAAACGTATTCTAAACGCATATTAAACCTTTCTGGGAATCTGAGCCTCAATTGCGGCCTGTTTCTTTTTTATAAAATGTAAAGGTTGCACAAGGCTTTTTCTTCTCACTGACCTCATAAATAAATAAAAGTGGGCATTCCAAAAGCACAGACCGAAGGATGGGTTTTGGACGTCCTGGGGATTTTATAGGTTCCTATAATCTATAGCAAGTGCAGTCTAAGGTTGCCAGGGATTTTCCACTTTAAGTGGCGAAAATGCCACAAAAAATGGTCGATGCTCCATGAGCGACCTCTCTGAAGATCCTTTGATACACGAGCCTGTAGATGACTTGGTTCCGCCTCTCCTGAAGCTGGTTCACATAGAACAGTGACCACGTGCATCCTCCAGGGATGTGCGTACGTTTATCCCCACTAATGAGGCATTAGTGGGGACCAGAGGGGCACTCGATGAATCACTGGATGGTGACATGTTACAACGCCTTTGGGAGCGTGGCAGCAGACTGTCAAATCGAGAGTATTAGAACAACCTTCTATTTAATTTATGTTGGTTATCCTGTATGCTTTTATGGACATATGTCCGAAATAAAGCTTGAATTACTTTTAAATAAATGACATTCGATGATTAAAGGTAAAGAGCAAAGCTCCCATACAGTGATTCTGAGAACATAGTTCTCAAGATTCCTTTTGCCATGTGCATGAGGAGGCCATCCAGTCCTGTTTTCTCTTTTGAATTCTGGGACTTGTAGTTTTTTTTTCCCCTATTTTAAATTTAGGAAAACGACAAGTCCAAAAATCTCAATAAATACAGCAATGGATTTCT
The DNA here is from genome assembly GCF_040938575.1 of Ambystoma mexicanum. Classification (NCBI taxonomy): domain Eukaryota; kingdom Metazoa; phylum Chordata; class Amphibia; order Caudata; family Ambystomatidae; genus Ambystoma; species Ambystoma mexicanum. The sequence goes on from NC_090932.1 coordinate 1,307,360,169, forward strand.
TTCTCACTGATGGCAAGAGTAAAGCTGAGAGTTTGCGGAGAAGTTGCGTGGGTTGTGCTCAGTCCAAAAGCAACTTAAGTTAAGCTGCTTCATAGCAATCTAAACCACACTTTGGGTAGAATGATAGCTCAGCGAGTTAAGTAGTCTCACCAGACATTTTTGGGAACTGAGGCCTTTCCTTTTCTTTCCTATGATGATATGTTGGATACCATGAAAATGTGTTAAATTAAATCTTGTATAACAATACTTAGAAGTGGGAAGAAACAAGCATGAAACACAAACATAAAAATGTTGTGTTTGCTGAAACCTCAGAGCAGCCAGTTGGACGTCAGTGATTTTTTTCCTACACTGACCTGTATCTCAAGTGTAATAGGCAGAGAATTGTCGCTAGTAAAGTGTTTGTGAATCAGATGCTCCATAACCGTATAGTACAAGGCATTGGAGTTTGGTGGCATACATGGAAGTGTGTAATGCAGGGTTCTATGTCCTTTTTATTTTTTATTTTTGTAGGTCACCTAACAAAAAGACAGCTTTTTTCGGCTGAATTTAGGCAGCCTACAAAAATCGAAAAAAGGACATTTCTTCGGCCCCCCCAAACCCCCACCTCCACCTTCTCTTGCAGCATTTGCACGAATTTGTGGGGTTTCACCCCCCCCCGACGCCCCCGCCCTCAACCCCCGCTGCCTCCCTTGACTCACCCCCACCATAACGCACACAGCCACACACACACACATAAACGTACCTGTTCCTGTCGAGGCCGCAGGGGCAGACAGTTCGATTTAGGAAGACCGCTCTGTGAGGTCACAGAGCGGTCTTTCTAAATCGTTTTTTTTTTATTATTTTTTAAAAAACTTTTTTTTAACTTAGGGCCATATGCAGACCTCTCAAGTTTCCCCTTGCCATGTGGGAAAAGGCCATCCATTCCTGATATTTCCTATAATCTTGTGACTTGAAGTTCTCCCAAATTTCTAATTTATTCAACCAAGAGGACTAGAGCAGTAGATCTCAATTACTGAAGTAATACATCTTTAATGTTGCTACAACTGTTTACCGTAAGAAAAAGACTCAAGATAAAGACTAGCTATTTCCAGAAACCGTGTTCTATAGTACAAATCTTTGTTCCTACTTGTGAAACGTGCCACCCAATAAAGGTTTAGCTGCGCAGGTGCAACCAATACTTCCCAATCGATTGAACTCTCCTGGTGGGACTACAGTATGCAAGCCGACTACTTTTAGAGAGGACGTGCTGAGCTCTCACCACACCCTGTGTGCGTATTTTCATCCTTTGTATATCACTCATCTTCATAGTTATTATTATTATGATATATTGCTAAATTCTTCCAACTCACTGGCCAAAGTTTTTCTTGAATGTCAATATAATGTATGACACTTTCACTACAACAAAAGGTGATTGCTTTTGAATCTTCATACTCTCTGGTTCTGGGCAATGCTGCAGGGCATCCCAAAAGCGAGGCAGGGTAACTGCTGTTACCATCAGCAGCTGGGAGAGGGGCAGCCCCAACCTTATCTGTGCCTGCTCCTCTCCTCCCCCCAGCTACAGAGACACGCAGTCTCTGCAGCACAAAGACATGGAAGGGTGAGGTGTGAACGGTCACCTCACCCTTCCTCCAAACAGCAAGGTGCTAAGCACATAAGGAAACCAACCGTCAGGCAGGGAACAGGTTCAAAACCTGCCCCCACCAGGGGGCCAGACAGTCGGCTATCCGGCTGGGGGCTGCGACAACAGCAGCCCCCACTACATACATAACAAAGACCCACGGCCTCCCTGGGTACTGTAAATAAGAGCAGCATGCTCGGAGTAAACACAATCTGTTTGTGGACCCTGAACGGGGACCCAAGCAATCAGGAGGTTCACTGTTTACTCAGTGTCTTCCAAATCCTTTTTGCTTCTTTACCACAGAACCCTCCCACCCTACAAAAAAGGGAATAAGAACAAAAAGAAGTAAAGGGCACTGTACGGTGCCCACAACAAGTCGTGGGACACAAGAAGGCGGCACGGGTCAGAGGGGGTAACCTCAGGACCCAGTACCCAAAAGTATGATACCATTATGATATGCGATATTGGCCCTCATTAGGACCCTGGCGTTGAGGGGTTAATGGCGCCGTAAAAGGCTGCGGTGCCGTTAACCCCTTAACGCCTTACTACGAGGTCCCTTTGCGGCTCCCGACCTTAACGGCTGGTCTGGACCAGCCGTTAAAGAAGGGACTCGCAAAGGGACCTTGATGGCAATTACGGTACCGCAATTTGCGATACCGTAATTGCCGCCTTCCCCATTGAGCCCTATGGGGCAAAAATGGGAATGGGAAGGGCCATGGAGAAAGGGGGAATTACCGCCCCGGCAACCTTGGAATGGGGTGGTAATTCCCCCTTTCTTCATGGCGGACTCCGGCATGGACCATGGTTCTAATAGCACCATGGTTTAGCGCCGGAGTCCTAATGAGGGCCATTGTGTATTGCCATAACCATATCTGAACAATAAAATCCTACGGCCTTTTATTGCAAACACTTGACACAAGTTGTGAGCCTATTATTACGGGAGAGGGTTTGGGGTTCGGCCAATACAAATGCATGCATATGGGTTCAGCAGTTACCTTCTCAGCAACCTTCCAAACCATTGTTTTTCAGCATGCCCTGCCATTACAGAAAGGGGAAAGACCATATGCAAACCAGGCTTGGTCACACCCCAAAAGGTGCTGTTCAGCCCAAACTGCGAAGTCACATTACTTTGGCACAAAGCCACAAGCAACCCCAGATAGAGGCTAAAACATGTCTGGAGTTGCTCGTGGTCATGTGCAGAAAGGATATGACCAAGCAGTTTGGGGTGTACTGCCCCTTTTGGGGTTAGCACCAAGACTGATTTACATATGTTCTTCCCCCTTTCTCTGACGGCTTGAGAGGTGAAGAACGATGGTGTGGAGGGTTCCCCAGAGCAATGCCATAATATAAGATTAGTTTTAAACCTTCCAGCCACCACCTCCTTGGTTTTCCTTTTTGTTTTGCTTATGCGACTTTCAATGGGACAGCAAGTGCTAATACAGAGCTACTGTCAGCAATTATTAATACTATTCATTTTTTAATAGCACTTAATGCTGGTGTTCTCCCACCTCTAAGCACTGTAATAAAGTGGGCTATTATGAGCCAATTCATCTTCCTCAGAAGGAGGAAAGAATGAGTTGGCTTTGACAGGATTCAAGCTGGCAAAGTGCAGGAGTGACTCTCATCTCAGAGGCGTGCGCTTGACATGGGCACTATCTACCTGGTCTATATGAAAGGCATCTCAGCTCTAGGCTTCCAGCCTTAATATTCTTTGGTGAAATGCATCCAGCAGCCTATTTTCTTATGTAGTCCATGCTTTGGTGCAAGTAGAGTTGCTCTAATCTTCTCTCTGTCCCTATATTGAATCCCACATGGTAGCGTGATTGCACACCGTCATGGGATCGGTGCATCCATACACTAAGGCATAGGAGGGCTGGGATAATAACGATATTGAAGCTGTGTATCTAGGCCCATGCATTTGTCACACACCGGTAATCCCACTGTGCACACAATGCCTTCCTACCGCGTGGGGGCCACTATCAATTCTGTAACCAGAAAGGAAGGTATCACAATGTGTGTCCCCTATGCATCCCCTTTGGGACCTCAGGGGATCTCTAGAGTCCTAAAAAAGAACAGACCCTTGATTCACTTAACTATACATCAACCAATTTAATACATGATGAAACAATATCAAAAAATAATCATACACCTCAAATGTTCATACTTAGTAAAACATTCAATAAAACATACAAACATAAAATGTTTGCACACATGGATGACCGTAAAATCAACAACAATGGATATCATCATTCAGCGTCTGCAATACTCCTTTACGCGTCATCAATGCGCTTCTAATATTAGCCAGGTCCCCCATTTACACGCCAGTGTACAATTCCCCCAGAGCCCCACTACTGCACCTTAATGTGACCCGCATCACTCGATTCTATTCCATTACAAGGATCCAAGCACAGCTGTGCAAGGCGTAACTCAATCACGCCCTGCTATTCAACACATCGTACGCCTGATGTATCTCCCACCTAACCTGGCCCGCTGTCTTATATTCCAACAAATGCAACCCAAACTGTGTTGCTGGATCTTTTTGTCAGTGCTCTGTTTAAATTTAGCCTTTTTCTAGTTTGGACTGAAAGCTGGAGAAGCCACCTATGGCCACAATGTTCAAATAATCTGAGGTTTTGGTGTACAGCTACAAAGCACTATTGCTGTTTGCATCCTGTCGAACATTCATCCAAGCAGGAAGTGCCTGGCCCTAACATGGCAGCGTCTGGTATATCCTGATTGGAGTATCCTACTATACAATCTATGCGATATTGGAGGTCCCTCATCCCTTCATAGATCACATGTTCTCTTGCTGTTTAATGAGATCCCAAGACTGAGGTTGATTTCTTCGGCAGATATTTGCCTGGTGGATTTTATTCACCCTACGTGATTCGATCATGTGTGAATTGTCCCAAACTCTCAAAAGATCTTTCATCTAATTGTTCAGGAGACCGAGCAATTCAACAAGATGGGGTATGCCATACTTATTTTTGTTAGGCAGAATTGTATGCAGTACCCTTTGCGAACACTACACACAATTAAGACTACAACTGACAGTACCATTTCACCTTTGGTACAAGCCTGTACTGCAGTTATAGTGGTAGCAGTAGCAGAGCAGCCAGACTTATCTCAAGAGTAAGTGAGCAGTACAAATAGTTGCACAAAGGACAGCAGTTACTAAGATTCAGGCAAATACTGACTCAAGGTTTCTAAGTAAAATAATATATATTTATTTACTCAACAGTTGTATAACATTTCACTATTCTAAGCAAGTCAAAAATCACAATCATAAATACACCACACCACTTCCCTTAAATTCCAGACAAGTTAAGCTCACAAAATGAAGTGGGAACAAAGTGGCACTCCAGCAATTTAAAAGGGAGGGAAAGACAAAGTTATTAGAAATTAGGCAACACCAACAGGTAAGTACTCTGGGCAGTTTGAACAAGAGAGACTACAGTGAGGAGATCAGCTAGAAAAGGCTTAGGGCCAAAGTCAATGGGTCAAAGGTCTTTTGCTCAAGATTACACAGTTCAGGGTAGTTCGCGGTAAAGTTTGTGGCACAGATTCTGGACGAGGTTGGTTGGTAGAAAAGTTAGTTCAAAGAGAAGAGAAGGACAAGCCCTCGGATTGGAGAAAGATTTCAAACACTTTCACTGCGGTTGAACGAAACGGACAACCGGATTTGCACAGTACCTTAAAACAGAGAGGGAGCTGTAGCTGAGGCGGACGTTCCTGGCGGTTCCTGCAGGCTCACGGTTCCTGAAGCGACTGTCGGACTGATCAGAAGTAGGAAGACTTGAGGGTCCTGCGCCACCCAAGGAAGAAGCCAGCAGCAGAGTAAAACAACGAATAAAAGGTGCGCTCCTTAAAACCCAAGCGGGGGCCGAACTTCCTGGCTATCTGGCCCACTGTAGCTCTGTACAGCGAAGTCGACCAGAGGAGGGGTCCTGGCTTGAAGTTTGGGAGAACTGGTTGGTCCCACCAGCTCAAGGGAAGAAGTTTCCTTGAGGATCTTAACTGTCGTCGGATTCGGAGATTCGGACCTGCAGCAGGTCTTTACCGGGCGGTTCAGTCGTTGTAGGGGTCCTCTTCTTCCAGTTCCTCATTGGTTCTTTCGTTCCAGTGGTGACTCTGTCTTTCCAGTCCCAGAGACCTGCTTTTGATGCAGTTTTCCCCCATTCATACATCCTGGCTGTCAATCACACAGCAGGGTGGCTAGCCTGGCAAGGCCAGTCCCCTTAGCCAATCAGACAAGAGTGCGACTTGCGTTACTAAGGCAACCCACGGCAGGGGTCCGAAGATCCCTCCCTCACATCCTGCCTACCTAGACTATCAGGAGCCTTAAGGAGGGCTTCGGTGCAGAAGCCCGCGAAAAGACAGCAAACAAAGGAGTCATCCCCGGTTTGGCGCACAGAGTAAAACATGAGAACGACTTTAACAAAAAGAAATGGCGAATAAACCCAGCTGGAACCAAAATAAAATGTATTTGGTCAAGCGGGTTTATGGTCGAGGCTACTATAATAGCCTGAAACAATACCACGTTTATATAATATAATTGCGGTAGGAAAGTTAGGGTAGATACCACTGCCACCAGCCAAGTCTTAATGTTAAGGGAGCAAAACAAGGCTCCAAGAGGCACAGACAAAAAGGGATAGGAGTTAACCCTTTCCAGTACTCCATGTAAGATGAGGTGTACCTGATCTGCAATTTAAAGTGACTCTATAAATTCAATGGCTACTTTACCTGTTTCTGGGGGACAGTAGTCAGCCCCCAAAAAAATGGAGTTATTGGAAAGTCTCAAAGACAACCCTGGGTCACTGCACTGAAGGTGTTGTGTAACACACACAAAGAGTGGTGCAGATGGAGTAGTTGAGGCTCCGGTGTCCAAGATCACACAAACAGTGAAAATACACACAACAAAAACACATGTAAGAGTGGGAAAAAGGCTCACACTCTTACCAGGTGAAAAAAGAAATCCTAGAAATCCAGCAAAGCTGCTGCAGGACTCTTTAGGTAAGGGAAATCAGCTATTTATGAGAATTCTCCCTAACAATTTTCAACAATGCTTGGGAGAACGGAAGGGACTTCCCAGGCCCAAAGCATATTTCCTACCTACCAAAGGAGGAAAGGCAGGTTAATAAGGAAGTGAATATTTCAACGAAGGGAGTGGAAGACCAGGAGTGTAGTTGGCTCGCTCTATCACTGAGACAGTCTATCCCCCAAATCCAAACCATGCACCAGAAAATTGAGTTGCCCAAATCCAACTCAATATTGTCGACTCTTATCGTGGAACTCCAGGGGCCACTCGAATTTTGTGGCCTCCAATACGTTATGTACCAAATTTAAATCTATGGACCTGATCTGTATCCAAGAATCCTGGATGACCGTTTCTCTCCACTTAGATGGTTTTGACTGTAGACACCAACCTGCTATGATGGGGGGTTGGGGAATCTGGAGGCCTTCTTATAGCTGTGAAAGTAGCAATTGGTACGCAAATTCTGGAATCTTTCACAGTTGTATGGGGGTTTTGGCAATAGTACTGGAATATGTCAATGATCACCAATCAATTTTCATCTTGGTGCTGAATATTTACTGGAACCCTCAAAATTTGATGGGTAATGTTATTGCTTCTCTAAACATCTGCCTCTCGACCATGTTGCTCACATATAGAGGTTTAAATATTATAGTAGCAGGTGATCTTAATTCTGAAATCAAATATGGAATGGAGATGAATGAAAGGATGGGCTCTGCCTCTATCAGATCTATCGGGATCTCAGGGATGATTGAAGGAGCCCCCTTTGCAGCCTCATGTAAAACCTCACATGGGCAGATTTGGGCCAAATTATTTGATTCATGGGGACTCACCCATATGAACGTTCTTTTTAACATCTCTGAAAATGAGTTCACATGGTCGAATGGTGTATATAAGTCCCTTATTGATCACATATTTATGTCAAATGGACTCTCGACTGCATGTGTGGACTTCTCTGTGAATGATTCCTTTATGAGTGACCATAGATTTCTTGAGATAAAATTGGAGTGCATTTACAGCAAGCTAAATCAGGATCCGATTTCCATGACCTCAACGGTCTCTTGTGGCGGTAATAGAATCAAATGGCATGAAGGAAACATAAGTAAACTGAATGTTTTATTTGTTCACGAACAGCAGTGTACGCCCTTGCCAACCTGATCTATACTCTTCTCGGTCCCCTACTTCTCGGTCTATGTTAAATGTATGATGGACAGGTCCGTGAAATGTATTAACACTAGGATCCTCAGAAAGCCTCGTCTGCATTTCTACGATCCAATGGTAAGAGCAAAAAAAAACACAAATCGTAGTATTAGAGCAATTTCTAAACTTCAGTTTAGACCAGGATATAAAGACGAAACAAATTCATTAAATTAAACAAACAAAAAAAACTGGTTAAAAAGCCATAAAATGATCATGCTACAAAAGGATAATACTGCCATGCTAACTGCTTTAAAAGATGCATCAGGCAGACAGTTCTGGACTCTAATAAATTCTATGGAGAACCCACAGGTTATGATACAATCTGTCTGTGTACAAGAGGATGTTTGGGCAATGCATTTTTCCACCCTATATGAGGGGGGATTTGCGTTGACAAATTTGCTTGAGGTCATTAAGAGGGGTCGCTGGGCATGTAATTTTACTATACATGATATTGAGAAACAGATTAAGGCAGCTGATAATTCTCGGTCAACGGGCCCCAATGTGCTCACTAACAATACACTCAAGAGAAACCCTGAATTGTGGGCAAAAGCACTGTACATTCTATTTTCTGACATCATACTGACCCACTCTATCGTGTGCTCCTGGAGAATATCATATATCATCCCTATTTATAAAAAAGGGGATAGAAGCTCCCCGCATAATTATCGTCCGATTTCTATCATGGACGCGGATTCCAAAATTTTTGCGGGAATAATGCTCTGGAAAATGGTGGAATGGGCTGAAACAAACCAGATTTTGTCTGTATGACAATTTGATTTCCTCAAGGGCATGGGCACTGAAATAGGAGGGTTACTATTTAGTCTCCTTTTGGAGAAGGCCTGTATGAAAGGAGTAAGTCCCATCTATCTAGCCTCTATTGACCTTTCCCTTGCTTTCGACAAGGTGGATAGGGTCAGATTATGGTCAAAGTTGGCACTGATGGGAATACCATTCAAACTTTTGACCATTATTAAAAATTTACATGAGTAATCAGATATTCAGGTTCGGTTAAACATGTCTGGTGATCTCTCACGTCTTATTCAAACAGGCACTGGCTTAAGACAAGGGTGTTCGTTTGCACCCACTCTCTTCAATCTTTATATATCTGATGTGGATGGGCCTTTAACACTTGCATCGCTGATTTCACCTACGATAGAGGGGAAAAAATATGTTGGACCGCCTATACAGATGACCTTCTTCTGATAGATGGTATCCCAATTGGTCTTCAGCGGAAAATGGTGGCTCTGTCGACTTATGTCGACAGAAATGGTTTAGTCATCAATGAGAAGAAATCCGTTGTAATTTGTCTTACAAATAAGAAAAAAATAACTTCTTTCAAATGGAAAATCAACTCCTGTATCTTAACCAATGTCAGATCCCTTTGCTATTTAGGCTTTCCGGTCTTTAGTGGATCTACAATCCACGTGTACAGGAATTACTACTTGGTTAAAGTGGATACATTGATTTTCCAAATGAAAAAGGTTTCTGTCAAATATTGTAAATATTCCGTTACTCCCTTAATTAGATTCTATAATCTTAAAGTATTGCCCAAACTCTTATATGGCTTTGAAATTCTGCCTTTTTCAACACGCCGACTGGCAGACAAGTTGGAGTCAAAAATATGGCAAAAAAATACGTTTTGAACTGAGCCATCTCTCTCTGTATAGTAGAGTTTGTTGGAAAAGAATGGCCCTATATCGTAACCTTATTTTGTCTAGGGAAAATACTGTTTACGCACTCATGGGCAATAGACTAAGAAATGGTACCACTACATCAAAGTGGTTGCTGAACAAATGGAATGTGTGAAATCTCTTGATTCCATCTGTCTCACACATTGAATTCTATTTTCCAATCCGATGAGTGTGAAGAACAGATTGCAATCGATGGACTGGATGAAATCTATGGAAATGGTTGGGGCATCTAGGATTTACAAGCAGCTTCTATACGAGGGGAAGAAAATCGGTTCCAGGGAATAATATCTGGTGAAATTTCCTCACCCTAGAAGGACGTTCTTTGGTGGAACATGCTACATGGTAAACTCAACGCATTAAAACTGGCTGTAGTTACATTTCTATCAGAAGTTTGTGGATTGCCAGCTGCAAGTTAATAATAACAAGGCTGATGGTGGACAGGATATGTGTCGCAATGAATGGTATAGGTTTTTTTGGTGTCCTATTGTTAAAAACATATGTCGGGATTCTGAGACATGTTTCCTCTGTAAAATTGCCTAATTGAAGAAATGTTATCCTTGGGGAAAACGTTAGTACTGTTTGTTATGCTTGTTAAAACTGAAATATGAATTGATCTGTTGCAAATAGTGAATGTGAAATAGGTTTTACTTTTTTTCCCCGTCTGAGGAATTTTTATTCTGGCTACTTTGTTTTACATAAAAGAAAATGCTGTCTTTTGTAAGGGTGTATTGTGTGTAAACCAAATACAATAAAAAAATGTAAATAAATATCCTGATTGGATGCTCTCCATTACTACCAAAGCCACTGGTCCCTCCTAACCCTCTCAATCCAATGACTGAAAGTCTAAATTCCTACAGAGTAATAGCCTTCATTTTTCTTTTTTTTTTGCTCCTCACCATCTGTCATTTCTCTTCTCCCCATCATCACCTTCCTGCCTCCCCATGCCCCCTTGATACACGGACGGTGTTATATTACATTAAGGTGTGCTGCTCCCCTGTCAGCTCCAGGCGAGCTGCCAGGCCGGGCTGCCAGCCTTTCTAGGAATTGGAACATGTGGTGGGACTGGAAGTAACAGTGTTGGCATGCACTGGAGGAGCAGGAAGCTGCATAGAAGGCTCGTACAATTAGAAGGGCGGCTGCCAACGCAAATGCACAACCAAGGCCCGTCTGCTTGATGTGCATTGAAGAAGAGTTGTCTCACAGTTCTGATTGCAAGTACCCTGGGTCCATATTACAGAAACGTTGCATCGGTGCAAGCACATGCCCTAGTGCAAAACCCATTTGCCCCATATTAGAAAAGCTTTGCATTACAAGAAGGTTTTTGCATGGTATAAGCAAAAGGGGAAGGTCTGTCCTTGGGCAAAAACCTTGTCTTTCAATGCATTTTTACACCATGGCCCTGGTGCAAATCTGCGTTGACAGCATATGGGCCTGATTTACAGAAGTGTTTTACAATGGCGCAATCCCATTGTAAAACACTTTGTAAATCATGCCCTATGTTTTTTGCATTAGGACAGTGTTTGCCCTAGTGCTAATACCGTGCAAAATTGCACTTGCCATTGTGCAAAGGTTTTCTAAAGAGGCCCCAGTGTTTTTTGCAGTAGGGCAAACATTTCCCTAATGCTAGTACCGTGTAAAATTGCACTTGCACTGATGCAAACTTTCTGCAATTTGGCCCCAGAAGGTGATTTTGCCCTGCTATTTCATTGTTTACAGGCAACATAGCTCAAGGTCAACACATTGACCACCATGACACAGTGTATGATTGCCCCCATATTACTACCGAGATTAGAAGTGAGAGGTTTCTGATTGCATTTTTGAATATGATGAATGTATCTTGTGCTTATTGTGTTTACAATTGGATAAACTCACCATTTAGTAATTGGAAAGTGCCAACCTGCTCCCTTCTTAGTCCGAGCTCAAGTGACCTGCCGCTGTCAATTTCAGAAATCTGGGTTGCACTTTAATGCTTTGAATGCACTGATACTGGCATCCAATACTTGGATAGGACTGCAGTAAACATACACACATTTTGGATAATGGAGATTACAGATGTCCTGCAGGCCGTGCTCCTGAGGTTTTCCCAGGAGTGCTTAATTCGCAGAAGCGTTTTATAATGGCAAAACCCCGTTGGAAAACGTTCTGTGAATTAGGCCCTCAGTGTTGTTTAGAACATTGGCATGTTTAAAAATGGAGGGTTATGTCAGTTTTGAAGGACTAGCTGGTGGGGCTGTCCACTCTTGATCAATTTGGGCATTGGATTTTATTGAAATTAGTGGGAATAATTTAGGAGTAGTGGGATACTCGGATCCCGACAGATCTGTTTTGTGGGCGTGTGGGGATCTGCCGCTACAATGGTTCGCAAATTGTTCAAAGAACTGTCTTTACTCTCTTCTCTGCCAACAGCCCTGTATAGACGCTTGAGGGTCAGAAAGCTTCAACTCCTGCGAGCCGTTTTCTGCCCACCATGAGCACCACTATTGTCCATCCCAGAAAGGCCTGACCAATGCCGTACCCAGCCACTGGACACTACAGCACTTCGGGGCAGCAGAGACCATTCACACTAGAAGGATGGCCTTCCCATGGCTTGAGAGAAAGGGATGGGGATTGGGGAATTGTCTTAGAGGGTGTGGCCAGGCAATGTATGAAGTCTTGGGAAAATATGTGTATATTATTTTTTGGAGCTGATAGTATGTGTTTGGGGGCTGCTTGGACATTTTATTGTATATTAAGTGTTTACAAAGGCATGTAAATGGGATAATATGGGAAATTAAAATGTGGACAATACAATACTCCAATCACAGAGCAACATTGCAAAGCTCAAATGATCGCACAAATCAATACCATAAGCACCTGTTGGTATATGACATGCTTCTGGTCTTGCATTGTATAATTTTTAAACTTTTACATACGTCATGTTGTTAGTTGCATCCTGATTTTTTAAATGTGTTAGTGTGTTGTGATTAGGGTATGTAACACTCAACATGTGGAGTTCCGTTCCTCCCGAATTAAGCCGTCACCCAACTAACTGTTTAATGTCAATTGTTGGTTCAGCCCTATTTTAGATTCATCCCATGCCTCTTGGATCCCTCCCTCTGTGCCACCAATGAGCCAAGAACCAGGCCGAAGTACAGGAAATATATTTATATGGATTTGAATCATAGGTAATAGAGATTACACTAAACTGCATGTGCTGCCTTCATTATGGCACACAATTAATCTTCCTTTTACATAAATAAATCACAAAAGTTGGTTGGGACAAACACAAATCACAATACTCTACTTGAGACCAATTTCAATTTAAGAAATAATCAACACTGGTGAATGACCAAAATTAATTTACTTATGCAGTGCTGTGCAATTTCGATTTTCCTGCACGCTTAAAATACTAGCAATTTGGTTTACAGATTTATACAAATGCATATGGCATTTATTATTTCACCCACACTTTTGCTTTAAAATGAACATGTGTTGCGGAAGTCAGACCAAATAATTTGAATGATTTAGTAATTTTGGATTTCGGACCCCCCTTCACTGTAAGGCCTGTGTTGGGGAAGCTGGACAGAAAAATTGGGATGTTTTAGGGATTTTGGATTTCAGACCCCCCCTCCACTTAAAGGCCTGTGTTAGGGGAAAGTTGATAGTTTAGCGATTTTAGTTTAGTAGTTTAGGGGCAAGGACACCCCTCTTCCTAAATGAAGTCAAAGTTAACAGAAAAAATAGGATTATCTAAATGCATTACAGGCTATAGTTTTCAGCGCCCACTGGGAATGACCTTTGTTAATTTCGAATTTGAACAAAAATTACCCATTGGTGTTTTGCTAAAGGGGAATTAATTAAATTAATATTAGTCAAATAGGCTAAGGATTTACATAGTTCTGCCCCCCATCCCCCCACCCACAATAAAGGGAATTAAAGCAAGCAGATTCCTCCATCTTTTGGTTTCAAATGGCTCAATTCTACTTACATTGAAAACCTCTGTTTAAAATTCAGGAAAGCCCGCTGCATTTCAGAACCATCAATGAGGACAGGGCAGGGGTCTGGGCACACCACTCTCAAGGATGGTCCCAGCTCTGCACCATAGGGCCGAGTCCGTTTTTAGGCCTCCTCAGCAATAGACAGCTCCAGCCCTCTTCCAAGCTCCACCCAGATGCAATTTCAGCAAATCTCCTTTGGTGTTTCTATGCGGCTGTCAGTTGGTAATTTTTAGCAGCTCTCTCTCATAGGGCATCCACTTTATATACCAGTGATGACACCATCAATATTTCAATATTGGGCTGTGCCTTGCAAGAATTCTTGCTACCAGGATTGGACAGTTACCCTTCTCTCTCCCCCAAGTCCAGCTTCTCTCTAAGATTGGTTTAGGAGTCTAGAGCAGGAATATGGCAACTCCCATTTTAAATCCCCATTTTTTTCATGTCAACTTTTGGCAAAAAAAAATTATATGGCAAAGCTGTCATGATGCCTACCCCCGGGGACCCAGACCAAGTCCAGCAACCCCGGAAGCAGGCATCAAGTAATTCTAAGCAGGCCCAACAACCCCTGCTCGGGTCTATTTGGGTGCAGTCCTGGCGTCTCTGGCGCCAGGCTCATATGGAGAGTCAGGCGCCAGGCTGACAGATTAAAACTTACCTGATGCAGACCATGCTGCAAACTTACCTGATGCAGACCATGCGGCAAGAGCTCCAAGCCAAAAGAGGCTTGGAAGGGACTAATTTACTTAGGGACTATTTTTTTACTCGGGTGGGGCTGGGGAGGAATACTTACCTGGGACTACTTTGGAGGATATTTAAACCAAGCCCAAAGAGCAGCACACGCTTTGCGTTATTCTGCATCCAGCAGCATAATGCTCACTGTGCCTGCAAGTCTGCATCCAGTCTTCTGCCACGCTCACCTCGAGTCCGGAGCTCCTAGAAAAAGGGAGAAAGAAGGAGAAAAGGTTAGAACAAGAGCAATACCTTTGATCCTTACCTGAATTCCTGATCCATCGCGCCTTCGAGCTGGAAGAAAGAAGTTATTTTATGCGCGTCGCCTCGCCTGCTGCAGCCCCGCGCTGAACTCACCGGCCTTCGCAGCATCTTCACATTCCACTGCATCCTTCTGCATGTTCCCGCCGCACTCCGGCACCTAAGGGGAAGACAAGAACAGCAAGGTGAGCCAAGGGAATACACAGAGGCAATATTAGTTACCCCCCACAGACTTACCTGATTTTACCACCGGGGGTACTATTCCTCTTCACAGGTCGGCGCAGCTTCCACTGCATTCTCACCGAACCCCGGCCCCTAAGGGGAAACAAAAGGACAGCAAGGTGAAACAAAGGGCCAAACAAGGGAAACCTCATCACCACAATAGACTTGCCTGATTTTACCGCCAGAGGCATTATTCCCCGAGACTTCATACTTTCTCTCAGCCCCTGAATAAGGGAGAAAGCAACAGGTCACATATTGACATTATTTTATCGAACTGTGTTGGATAATACAAATCCTTACCTGAATATTACCGGCTGCAACGAGGAACTCTTCGCTAGGGTCAAGCAGCAACCTGCAAGGAATCGGACAGAGTGAAAGTCACACATTTGAACTCTTATGAACAACATACTTACGGCGTCTTGCCAGGAATCTCAGAGTCAATATTGTTGTGGAACTCACCAATTCCTTCGAGCCAGTGAAGCAACTGGTTATCTACGTGCCCCTGCTCTCAATGCAGGATGGAGAGCTCATCTTTTCAAACCATCAGGTGAGACTATAAGAGGGGATATCAAAGGTGATCAGTGGGGAGATCAGCGGGAGTGGGGGGGTTTAACGCTCAACTCCACGGGTTGTAAATTCCCTTTCTCCATTTGCAGAAGAATATTTCTACGGGCCAAGCAAACGAAGCTAGGTGGGCCAGTCCAGTCCTTCATCTCGGCACTACGCGTCACATTGGTGAAGACCACAGCTGTCCAGTTGTCCAGCTGTCAGTCCTATGGGAGCCAGGTGAGCATAACAAAAGCTTCATGATTTACTAGCAACTGCCACAATATATAGATATTCCCCTTCAGCTAATCATGAGGAATTCAATAAAATTACAGCTACGTCTGCACCATGTTGCATGGACATGTGGCAATTTTCTGCCATTCATACAAAAAGCATAATAGGTATGAGAATGCAATTTACTCTTCAAATACCTAATTTTGCTCTCCTCCAGCATGCCAATTCATACATTTGGGACATGTTCAGAGCAGCCTGAAACACCTTTTAGCTTGTCATTACAATTCCCTAAATTGCATGTGGATTGATTTTATTTCAACAAAATCACCTGCAAAATATCTTTAAAATGACACATAAATTAATGCAGTATGATTTGTGGTTTCTGAGTAAAATGCATTAATATAATAGTCCTTTAAACTAATGGGCAATCTTCATGTGTATGCACATCGGCGCTCTCCTGTCTACAAGACATTTGCCATTCGTAGCCAGCATGTCGCCTGTTTTCTGGAGTTCACCACCATTTCGATCTGAAACCTTCTATGTTCTTGTATTGTTTTCAGAGTCCAGCTTCCCTTAATTGCACAGCCCCTTTCAACATTCCAGTTATGCACTGGTTCGGCCACTTGCCATTGTGTTGTTTTAAGTTGGTAGCCTGCCGATCGTAAATACCTAGGATGCAAAAGCTTCAAAAGAATTCTCTTTCAAGACCAGAAGGCCATTTGGCCTGCAGTGGGGGAGTCCTTTGTCAAATCTGCCCAACAACAAGCAAAAGGGTCTGCCTTGGGCATAAATGAAATGTGTATGTGACCTATGTAAACAAGGTATTTTCTTTTCAATTGTTGCTGGCATTTTGCATGTGAAGCATAATATACATTATATCTTGTCAACACGTACTAAGTCTTTTCCCTGATATCTTTATGTTAGCAGGGGAACATGTTTCTCATGTCCTGTTTTCAAACTGCAAACGTACACGCAAATCCATTTTAGTATCAGTGTTTGAAAATCCTGCTTTTCATGCAAAAGGGGTTTTTTAATTTCTTCTGCTAGTGTGAATTAAACGGCTGCTTTTCCTTTTGTAATGACAGACAGGCCTATTTCTCATAGCACTTCCTTGTGTTACATGCAGAAACCCCCAGGGTATGCCTTAATAGGCCCATTTTCAGTTTGAAGGATTTTTTTTGTGAAGGCTGGCAGGTCATTTTTCCAGTGGGCTCTTCCATTCTGTTTGTTAGGGCCTTTGATTAAACCCCACATGTGTTGTGTTATGCAGTGCTTTCCAACAATAAGTATATCATGAGCATGCACATCAAAATTGTTGCAAGGTGGACACTACCTGCTTAAAATAAAGTTTCAAAGCACACAGCCACATTATTATATCCCTATAGTATTGTACATACTTTTGGGACATTTTTCTCCAATAATTTGTTAAGGTATGTCAGATGTAATGAGGAGCTCCTCTTACTGACATGATGCCTCATTTCAACAAATTAAATGATTTGGGCTGGATGATGATTGTTTTTGAGAGTCATGCCAAGAAACTGGTCATTACCCAGTAATGCTGCATTGCATTGGCCGTCTGGGAACACAAATCATTTTCAACAATAGTGCATAGTATTGCTAATGAGTGCCACATAATATTGCTGCTAGATTGCTCTTCACTGTCACAAAATATTGCCTGTGAGTGTCACAAAATATTGCCTGTGAGTACCACAAAATATTGTCACTTGAGTGCTGCATAATATTGCCTGTCACAGATTGTTGCGACTTAGTGCTATACTATATCATTTTGCCCTCCTCAGCTCACAGGGTTTTCCTCTTTTGTACAGGACCCCCCACCAATCTACCAGGATTTAGGAGATGTGTGAGTGCAGAGAGAGAACTTGGAATAACCCCTCCTCCCGCTCTTGTACCTGTGTGTGGTGGTAAGGTCCAGGTCATATGGAGGGGCAAGTCAAAGAACACTCTGTCTGTAGTAGCCTACAGGTGAGTGGTCTGCAACTTGTGGCTCTGCAGATGTTTTGGGCCACAAATCCCATGAACCTTCACCATTGCCTATGCTGGCTAAGACCGATGGGTGTCTGGTCCAAAACCTATAGAGAGTCAGAGGTTGCAGATCCCTGCTATAGGTTAACAATTTGTTGACAAAGACGATCTCATAAGCATAAAATGCTTGAACGATACTGAACAATTTTAGTTCCCAAATGTATTCTGTCCTGATGAAGGCCTTTTGGTGATGTAAGGGGGTGCAGAATAGACATGAACCCTGGCAGAAACAGAAAGTGTCGACTTATTTTCTTAATATGTTGTGAAGCTGATAAGGTGGGTGATCTTGAAACACCACCAGTCTGGTCAAAATAGAGGTTCAGGCGCCATTAGTGTGGACTGGAATATGAATGCAAACCCGTGCATACACCATGGTAAGAGACCAGAGCTGTTGGCTTTAAGGAATCTGAGCATATTGTGTCACTAGCTAACCTCACAACTACAAATGTTCTTGCTTAGTGAATAATGAGTCTGAATGTACATAAAATAGAGACTTATCACCATAAAAAGAGGATTCGGAGACTGCTTAATCACTAAGCAATAACATAGGTGAAATAGGGCAAGCTAACTCCTAACATAGTTATATGGATATTGAAGTAAACAACGATGAGTATTAACACAAGGGGAATAGATTATGGAAGTGTGGTCTGTGTGTAATCCGTGGGTCAAAATACAAGCAAATTGAAATTCTATATTGTCCGGTCTATTTATTTGTAATAACTTCTTGCCTGGTTAGATATAATTTTTTGTGTGAAATCTTTGATGGCCCCTTTGATCAGTGACTGAACGCAGTGATCTATCCTTTTACATTGGTCCAAGAAATTACACCCTTAACAATGCAGCGTCCCAGAAGTACTTTCTTTGCATGGATGTGAGCTGCACTGCAAATCAACTAAAGTGTATGAACTGTGTTTGGAAGCGATTTGTTTGATGGGTAGGTAGAATGCACATACTTGCAGCCTGCATTATTGACACTTTTGAAAAATATAAACAACATTGAATGCCACATGTGAACTGCTTGCACAGTGACTATTGGAAAATGTCTTGTTATAACACACGTCTTCTTGTTGAAAACACAATAAATACTTGCAGAGAGGCCTAAAACAAGCAGTGTTCTCTTTGAGCTAGCTCTATCAATCAGTAACATGTAACTTTTGTCTTCCAGTGTTATTGTGCTGTCTGCTTGAACATTGTCTAAAAAAACATCTGTCTCATGGCACACTTAAAGTGCATTCTGGGCAATGCTGCATGAGCATCCAACAAGCGAGGCAGGGTAACTGCTGTTACCATCGGCAGCTGGGAGAGGGGCAGCCCCAACCTCCCTGTGCCTGCTCCTCTCCTCCCCCCAGCTACGGAGACACGCAGTCTCGGCAGCACAAAAGCCACGGAAGGGTAAGGTGCGAACAGTCATCGCACCCTTCCTCCAAACAGCAAGGTGCTAAGCGCCATAAGGAAAACAACCGTCAGGCAGGGCCCAGGTTCAAAAGATCTGCCCCCACCAGGGGGTCAGACAGTCGGCTATCCGGCCGGGGGCTGCGACAACAGCAGCGCCCACCACATACACAACAAAGACCCAGGGCCTCCCTGGGTCCTATAAATGAGAGCAGCATGCTCAGAGTAAACACAATCTGTTTGTGGACCCTGAAAGGGGACCCAAGCAAACAGGAGGTTCACTGTTTACTCAGTGTCTTCCAAATCTTCTTGCTTCTTTACCACAGAACCCGCCCACCCTACAAAAAGGGAAGAACAAAAAAGAAGTACAAGGCACTGTACGGTGCCCACAACAAGTCGTGGGACACAAGAAGGTGGCAGGGGTCCGTGGGGGTAACCTCAGGACCCGGTGCCCAAAAGTATGATACCATCATGATATGTGATATTGTTATTGCCATAACTCATATCTGTACAATAAAATCCTACAGCCTTTTATTGCCAACACTTGATACAAGTTGTGATCCTATCATTACGGGAGAGGGTTTGGGGTTCGGCCAATACTAATGCATGCATATGGGTTCAGCAGTTACTTACAAAACATCGTGCACTTTGTGCTCACAAAATTATCCGGTGCCTATTGATAATCAAATACCATTTATATGGCACAATCCACAAAAAGAAATGTCTGCAGGAGTTCATATAATTGAATTGATCACTACCCAATTCAGTACATATTTTTTCAATGAAAGGCTGAACCGGCCAGCATTTGACCCTGTGATTTACAGAGGTCTGGCATCCTAGCCCACAGCTATCTTTCAAATGAGAAAAGGACAATGTGTGTGGAATAGCCTATTACATATTAGTGGCTAGGATTTAGGTGCTGGACTGCCCTTGGGCAGGACAAAGACTGATATGTTGTGGATATTTCTCTTCTGTGAAAGGGATAGTGAGCTAAGAAATCTGGTTGAGACTCCCCTGCTACTGAGGCCAGTAGAGAGACTCCCAGCTGTTCTGCACATTAAAGGCAAAACAGATCATTATGTCATGTTACTCAGATATGTGTAAAGCACTAATATGCTACAGGTGAGATCTCGTAGCTCTGCATGCCATTAGGTTGAAAAATGCTGCTGCACGGACTGCGATCTAACACAACATGTGTGATGATTGTGTGTGGCTGGGATCTGCTGCGTCAGGCTAGCTGTGTGGCTAGGTTTGGTTGTGCGGGGGGGGGGGGTTTGAATTGTTTGGTAAAGCCCACTCAGCAATGAGGTGGCCTTGTACAAAGGAACAAGCAATAGGTAGCTATAGTGTAATTGAGCACCTGAGACCGTGCAAATGGCAGCGGTGCATGGTATGGACCCCAATCCCATAGCATAGCACCCAGTCACTGGTTGTTAATTGTGGGCTCTGCTTTTCTTACCTTAAAACATATGGCTTTCGGTGTCCAGGTCCATCCTGTAATGTCTGGCTAGTGTGTAGGCATTTACCAGACACTGCCACATTGTTACTACCTAGCCAAAAGATGTTAACAGCTGTAAAATGGTGTGAGTAGCTGAACATATGCCGGTGACTGGGAAATCTCCATCTAATACTATACACAAGCCCACAGTGTTGGCTTCGCCAATGCTCGTTTAAGAAGGGCTTGACCATGAAATGTTTGAGGGATTGGGGGTACTTGCCCTGTCAAGTAGTAGCTATTGATTGAATGCAGTGATAGGTTGGCATAGTGTGGGCAGCCGCAATGGCTGCTGTGGAGGATGCAGTACGTACTACTTAGTGGTGAAATTAATGTCCGGACCATTTTGAGCCGATTCCTTGGCCTGATTATGGCATTTTCTTATTCATCCTCAGAAGTGTAAGGGCAAGATGACTTCATGCTGAGAGCCAGGATTTTCAGTGGTGGCAGATTACGAGTGAGATGCTGCATGTCAGGACGGGGAGAAGTCAGAATCCAATCCCTGAGTTGGCTTTATGGAGTTTTTGTTGCCTTTGAACCAGGTGTGTGATCTGTCTGGCTCTTAATGGTTCTAGGTAGTATTGATATCTTCATGGGGAAGAGGAATTGAATTGAATTGATATTTTATTAATATTGCGCTTGTACACAAGTGTTTCAGAGCGTGACAAGGCAAGGGAGGGGAACAGGGGAGAAGAAAACAGCGATCTTGCTAGGCCCAGTCACATTAAGAACGTGCAGAAGGGGAAAAGTGCATGGAGGGGGGAGAAGTGGCAAGTGCGCAGCAGCAGAGAAACAGATAAATAATAGTAAATAAATAACATAAATAAATAATAAAGGCAATAAACAGTGGTAGTGCAGCCAGCTAGTGGCAAGTGCTGGGTTAAAGGCAGCAGACAGGGTATGTCTGATAAGGCAAGGGAGGAGGTGCCTCTGGTTGAAGGTATTATTTCAGAACAGTTTAGGAAAGCAGAATTCTGGACATGGGTTAGAGGTCAACAGGGGTAATCGCTAAGCCCCATTCACTTTCATAGAAACAATACCAACATTAAAAGGACCACATAAATGTGCACTTGCATCGTTTGCATTCCACAGTATTAATGGGTAATGAGTGATAGGGAGGGCTCGCTGCCAAATGGACGTGGCCAGGCCACATCGCCTATACACATGTGTACAGACAGGGCCATGCTTACACCATGCGCTTTACTAGCTCTGTACAAAGCCCCGCCTTTAGTTACAGATTATAGATTGATTCATAAAAGTAAGTTCAGAACCGGATATTTGAAGGCCCGGGCATACACTGGCAAGTGAAAAAACTGGAATGGTGCCAAGTGTACGCTTTGTGGTGCTATGAGTTTGCATTTTGTGTTTATTTGTGATGGACTGAAAGACCTGAGAGTTACATATCTTAAACCCTTTTTGTTACTGCATACAATTCGTACAAGAGGCCAATCATTTTTGCAAAAGTTCGCTCATTGTGGATGCGGTGTATTTTATAGGCAAATATATCCACCGGCGTGGATAAGAAGACGGCATTTGACAGCCTCTCAAATTTTACTCTGCTGAATTAGTTTTGGGCGTTATTCTTTTTTCTATGTAACGTTTCTTATGTATTACCATTAATCCATCTTTTGAATGTAGTTTTATGGGGCACTCGCTGTTAATGCTTTATAACCATATACAAGCATCGTGCAATATGTTGTTGTAAGGTGCCCTGATGACTCTAAAGTCGAATAAAGGCTGATTGAAAAAAGTAAACTGATGTCAATTTGAAGACCATCCGTCATGAGCCATAGCTGTTATGCTTTTTCAACAAAAGAAATTCCTCGACCTGTTTTCAGGCTGTTGTTTTCAACTAGGTAAACACGCAGCATAACCCCCGGCTTTCCCAAATCCATAACCCCCCCTGCCCTCCCCACCCCTTTTATGATGCTAGTCAAAGATTGAGTTGCATGTATGTATAACAGACGGCGGTCGGGGCTGAGTGAAGTTTAAAAAGCATGAGTTTTCTAGGAGGCTTATCACCTTGCAATAGAATGCGCAGACTCTGTAAACCCAGGGACGAAACATGCACACACCTTCTTTCTGACTGT
This sequence comes from Ambystoma mexicanum, assembly GCF_040938575.1. NCBI lineage: Eukaryota > Metazoa > Chordata > Amphibia > Caudata > Ambystomatidae > Ambystoma > Ambystoma mexicanum. The sequence continues at coordinate 1,307,382,699 of NC_090932.1, forward strand.
CCGAAACGGTTACGGTCCGAAATCTTTGGGTGGCTAAATATCTACTATCGGATATGAAAACCGATCAGAGTGAAACACTGTGGAGCCGCCTGTTTGCCGGGAGCCACAATTCTATTATTATCGCACTAAGTCACTGAATTAAGGTACTTTATAGCATGCTAGAAGAGCCATACATACATACAATGTTATTAACGTCTTATTCTGATCGTTCTGCTATCGTTGTCCATTTTTATAAGGGAATATAATATGTTCATGTTATGACGGATGCACTTTGACAATGAATTAATGTTTTTATTCACATCAATCTGTAACGGTTTTGGAAACCAAATCGCAATAATAAATAAATAAATACATAATGTTTCAAACATGTCACGAATCACTACCGCACTCTAGCACAGGACAAATCACTACCACACTCTAGCACAGCACACTGGCCTTTAAGGACCACTAGTACCCAGCAAAGGCCAAAGAGCTTGTAAATGCAAGCTCATTGGCCCTCGCCGGGGCCTTACCCGCCCGACAAATCTCGGTGTACCTCTGCGAGTGGCCGCTGTGGAAAGGGAGAAAGGACTATGTGTAGTCCCTTTGCCCCTTCCATGGTGGATTTTTTTTTTTGTTTACTTTTTTTAACATTGGTTTTAATGGCCATCATGGAAAGGGAGATGGGACTACGTGTACTCCTTTCTCCCGATCCCAGGCGGCCATTTTTGTTGCTTTTTCTTGAGTCAAGAAACGGTTGCAGTGCCATTTCTCGTGCCATTTCTCGACTCGAGGAAAATTGAAATTAGTACCCTGGTACGACGTGCCGGGCTACTAATGGCAATATGACCCTTAGAGGGGAGCCATTACTGGTCAGGTAATGCCCCCGTGGCTCTGTTAAAGCCCTTGCTTCACATCGGCTTCTAACCATGGCCATGGGGATCCCGACCAGTAATGGCCCCCCTCCTCGGGTCATATTGCCTAACTACCACCCCAGTAAAATAAAGGACCAAGGTTTAGGGAACTAGAATGTAGGGACCTCAGGGCTGACTAGTGAGCTAATAGGTACACCCTGCTGCATTTGTGGGGGTTCAAGAGAGGCAGTGCCCTTTTATCCCCAATATAGGTTTCCACAGTTAGAAGAGATAACCCTTATCACATGCGATGAGTAACTAAATAACCACGACTAGACTCAAAAATCTGACAATTAACACACAACGTTAATTCAATGCAATATTGTATTTTTATTATATAGCCAACACGTGTTTCAACCCTTCTGCGTCTTTATCAAGGCAATGCTCCAAGGCATTATTAGATTAGTCAATGAGGTTACAATTACACCTGTAAGAGGCTTAATATAATCTTGATGACAGTCGAATGTAGAGGTATCAAGAATGGTGGATGTCCTGTTTTAGGTACGAAGTGCGACATACAGGTTCTTTCAATCTGCGCAAGAAGCAATAATTAACTGGAAGGACCCCCTGCATGCAGTATTATCCTAATGGAATATAGAACCCTTCATCTCAAAGGGGCCTGGTAGGGCCTGCTGAGTGAAGACTTTCGGCGTGCGTTTGTATTGTGGTGGCGTTAGGGGTAATTGTGACCTCATTGACTAATCTAATAATGCCTTAGAGCATTGCCTTGATAAAGGCCCAGGAGGATCCTCAGTGCAATACCCCCTGCCTCAATTGACCTTTCCACAGTGACTATCAATAATGCACTGGAGCTCCCATTCGACAGAGCTGCACCAGCCATGACTCCAGTGTTCCACCTGGGGCATTTTTCCCCTTTGCATCAAATACGAAACTGGCCGTATTGAACAATTGGATACCCTCTGCCCTATTTGGGGTCACGAGTGGTTGCCTGAAACCATCAGTGGCCCATGTCATAGCTCCCTGCAAAGACCAGAAGTTAAAAAGATGCAACCACCAGAGCACTATCTCTGTACATAACAAGCCAGGTGAGTGCCACAGATACCCAAAACCAGGACCAATAGCTCCATATTACCATCCTTAATCCCAAACCCAGGGGGCACAGCAGAATGCCTCGGTGATCCCAAAGGCCCTGGGAGCCGCCCTAGTTCCTGTCGAGCTCACCAGAGAGGCCCTGTGAATCCCAGAGGACAAATAGTGGCCACCATATTCCTCAATCTACACTCACAGGCCACCAAGTGACCCCTGCCTCCTATACTGACCCCACAGTGAACCACCAGCTGCCCCTACTAGCTTGTTCCCAGCAATTGACTACCAGCAGTGCTTCACACCCTCACAGCGAGCCGTGGCTCTCCAGGAGCACCAGGGTCCCAAAGATGGGAAGAAGAGGCTGAGCACCTGGCGCCTGTTACAAAGATCTTTCATCATTTGTCTTTGTTGGCTAGGCCTTGAGAATGCAAATGGCAACTATGCTTGACTGCCCTGTCCAGCAAGTGTGGATTCCTAATCATTGTGGGCAGGCTCTGCATTTGCTTAAACTGTCTTGTAGTCTTGGACTGGGGTTGGCAGACCGATACAGCAAACATGGCTCTGTTTCATGGTTGATTAATTATTTCAACACGCGCGAACTCTAGCAACTTGCAGCCACAGTCAGTGATTGACAAACGTTTCCAATTATTAGGGACCATGAGCACTGTGGGCCACATTCCATGATTGTCTAACCGTTCTGGCAGACAAAGTCTCCAAGCTCTTAAGGATGCCAATCGTGTTAGAGCGGTAAGGGAGGACCATGCAGCACCAGTCTTGGGGTGGCAAAAATGCCCAGGAAGCATTTTCAGCAGTCTGCAATTCAGATGACTGCTCTGTAACCAGCCACCCACCCAATCCCCACTCTCTTTACCCCATCCACCCTACCCCAAATCTCTCTACCCCATCCACCCACCCTATCTCCACTCTCTATCGCCACCCACTCTACCTCCACTCTCTCTATCCACACCAACCCACCCTACCTCCACTCTCTCTACCCTCACCCTTCCACCATACCTCCACTCTACCTCCATCCACCCACCCTACCTCCACTCTCTCTACCCTCACCCTTCCACCACACCTCCACTCTACCTCCATCCACCCACCCTACCTTCACTCTCTCTACCCCACCCACCCTACCTTCACTCTCTCTACCCCACCCACCCTAACTTCGCTCTCTCTACCCCACCCACCCTTCCTCCATGCTCTCTACCTTTCCCTCCCCCCTACCTCTATTCTCTCTACCCTCATCCACCCTACCTCCACTCTCTCTGCTCCCACCCACCCTACCTCCATTCTCGCTATCCCAACACCCACACAACCCCCACTCTCTCTATCCCCACCCACCCTACCTTCACTCTTTCTACACCCATTCTACCCTACCTCCACTATCTCTACGTCTCCACTATTTCTAACCCCACCTACCTACCCTGCCCCCACTCTCTCTAACCACACCACCCCACCCTACCTCATTATCTCTACCCCTTACCCACTCTAACCCACTCTCTCTACCCCCACCCACCCACTATACCTTCACTCTCTCTACCCCCGTTCACCCACCCTACCTCCACTCACTCTATCCCCACCCTCCTACCCTACCTCCACTCGCTCTAACTCCACTCTCTCCACCCCCACCCAACCCACCTCCACTCTCTCTACCCCTACCCACCCACGCTCCCTCAACTCTCACTACCCCCAGCCATCCACCCTACCTCCACTCTACCTCCATCCACCATACCCCTACTATCTGGCACACCCACCCAACCTCCCCTCTCTCTGCCCAGACCCACCCGCCCTACCTCCACTCTCTACACCCACCAACCCAACTCTCTCTACAATCACCCCCACTCTCTAGCCCCTCTCATCCACTAACACTCTCACTTTATTTTGTACCCTCTTGCTCTTAACCTTTCTCCTCTTGCTCGTCATCATTGGCACCCTCTCTCCATCGTTTCCTCCATTGCTCTATTCTCCTTCCTTCTCATTCTCTTGCACACCCACTCCCCTTATCGCATCCTCTTTTGAAACTTTGCACTCTCCTTCTTGCACCCTGATGTCTATAAATCAAAAATGAAAACAAAGCAATAAACGCAAAAAACGATTGGCTTTGCCAATGCTTGTTTCTTTCGGTGGCTAACGCGGTAGCAGACACAACTTACATCCCATGTCCTGGAGGGATGTGCTTGTAATGTACACTTACAAAGTAGGAGATATTCAGGATCTGGCCCGTTCATACCTATGTTAGACTCTGATGCAAAGGTTTATGGCAAGAAATGAAAATACAATCATGGGTGCAGTACAAGAATATTCTTTGCCAGACACAGCTGACTTTTAATGCTTTTGGATGCTTTAATGCTGTTGGAGTATAGCTCAACGGATATACCACACTGCGGTTCAATGTTATTTCTCTGAGATCAAGCTCATTGAATTTTCCCCCGTCTAACTTCAACCGCTGATACCTTCCTGCCATGCCCCTTTCCAGTTGCCTCTTTCTGTCCTCGCACCCAGAACCACTCCCTTGGCCGGGGACAGAGAAACAGACGATGGGCTTTGGCCCATCTGTCAGACAGCACTGCAGTCGGAATTTGGATCAGGTGGGTTAAACCCCTGATATACTGCTAGCAATGCACGTACCTGAAAGAGTCAGTCTTTCAATATGATGATATACATAGACAACGTAGCATTATTTGATACTGTGGATAAAGGGAATTTATGGCCGATATTGGAAGACTTGTTCATCAACAAATGCCACTTGACTCCCTAACAGGATTATTTTATATTAATCCTGCAGTCATAGCATTTGGCAACCGGTGTCAGGCAATGGATGCTACTCCAGTGCAGAGGGTGGTCTGACAATAATACACTCTGGATTTCCTCTACTTTAATTTGCACATCAACGCTCTTAAAGATACCAGAATATGCCACAGGTACATGCCAGGAGAGTTATGCTTCTACTGTATGCCGATGCCACATTCGTAACAGGACTATGGCCCTGCTGTGGGCCCCATTTTACAGCTACAAAATCCAAAATAATGGCATCCACTCCTGAAAGGAGTACTAGAGGTGGTCTAGAAGTAGAGGTGCATAATATCCTCGGGTGAGAACTTGGATGCCTCTCTATCATATGTCCCACAAATGACAAAGTATTGCATTCCATTAACTCATCGATAATAGCAATGGTAGATTACAGCGCCATTATACCCTTTGGGTTCTAGTGAATGAGTATGTAGCATTCATGGCTGACTGCGATTTACGTCTGAACCCAGCAAAATGCTTTGCTTGGGCTTCTAATTATGGCCACGGGGGCATTACGCTGCCGGTAATGCCCCCCTCATCGGGTTATATTGCCTAAATCCTATATCCACACCCCCCAATAATGTGGAGTAAACTACGCTCCTGGGAATGGGCCACCTATCCCCTTTTTTGTCTCTGGCTAAACATGATGCCTAAGGGTTTAGGCGCTTTACAAATGCACAAATACATTTATAAATATATAAATATCTTAGTGAATTCACTGCTATGAGTTCCAATGAGTATTGCAAATGAATTGGTGCACCAGAAACCCCAAATATCATGTATGCATGGTCTGAGAGAAATCCTTCCACCGTTCTAATAGATTTAAACCCAATTCAAGTGCAGCTGTCATTAACAATATGTCTACTGAAGTTTTGAAGTGACCAATATATAACTTGGTACTTTAGTTCTATTTTTTTGCTGAAATAACTAGTTGAGGTACTTTTTTAATTGACTTGATTATTTAGAAAAAGCAAAGTTCAACCAGAAGCCATTGGATAGTTGGAAATGATGTGAAGATAGGCAGATGTAAATAATGCAGAAAGAACAAAAAACTAATTATCAAAGTGAAAAAGGGTCCAACTGGACCAAATGACCACTATAACAGTAGATTGGGAATGCAATAAGAATGGGCACCCGCATATGCAAACTCCTTTATGCTGAAATTTGAAGATGAGCATATCATCAGACACCCTGTATGGCATCGATACATAAAACATAGGGGGAGGTTTATAGATGATATCTTTCTTATCTGGAATGACACACAAGAGACCCTAAGCTCATTTATAACATACATCAATATGATTGACAACAGGATACAATTCACGCATGGAATTGGCCAACCAAGTGTTAATTTCTTGGACATCTTAGTAACCCCCAGGGCACCAACTTTTGACACCAACGTATATGACAAACTAACAGATAAGAACAATCTTCTACATAGAATGAGCTTTCATCCTCCAGCTACAATAAACAGTCTACAATACAGCCAGCTGCTACGCATAAAAAGAATCACCAACACAGACTGCAAATATGAACGGGGAAAGGAGGAGATGTTGAACAAATTCAAGATGCGAGGGTACAAAGAGGACAAACTCCTAAACGACTCAGAGAAAGCAGCATCACAAGAAAGAACCAGTCTGTTGACAGCCAAAAGCATAACCAAGGAAGAGAATCCACTAGTATTTGTAAGTAAATACAGTGTACAATCATCGAAAATTAAAATAATTATACTTAAACAGTGGCCGATACTAACTTGTGATGGCAAACTTCAAAGCCTATTCCAGGAGAAACCTGTTTTTCCAGATCTTGGAAGTCATAGAAACTATGAACATCAAGACCAGTCTGACAAAGAAACTTGAACGAGAGGCATACTGGATTGAGAGGCTAGATACAGTATCCCCTCGAGGATTAAATGAAGAACTGGACTTACATTGTTTTTTATGAATCATATTCACAAATAATCATATATACTTGAAATTGTTTAAGGTATTGGTACAATCAAACTGTTTGCATCTAATGAAGGATTAGTAATGTGTTAGATTGTTGTCAGACTTGTCAGACTTGTTGATCTCATCTATGAAGTAAGGATAAAGAGATGGTACATGAACAACCTGTGATTGTGCATGAATAACAATATTACTAAATCTGGACTGATCTCAAACTTTGATCAGAACATATGAAGGCCAGTTATGAACTATGAATACCTTATGTCACGGCTCAACCTGGGGCTCTTTGTTAACAAGGTAGATGTTTTGAGTAGTATTGTTGATAAATAGCGTGATTGACGGACCTGTAGAGACGTTATGGTTCTCTGATCTACCACTGACCTCTCCTTGAGTCACAAATATACCTATGTACCTAAATATTCGCAATCACAGAATGCATTGTTTGTTTGAAAGGAGTGTGTCAACCAGATGTAATAAGATATAAGCAATGCATTTTACTTATTAAAGGTTACATGGGCAACACCCTACTTATCCGTATATTTTGCAGACAGAGAGCGTCAGTGAAACCTGCATTAGGATCATAGGTGAACATAAATGTTGAATTGTGGATTGCCTGAATAGAAATCAAGTCAGCCCTCAAGTTGTGAATGTTTTGGAGCGTCTTTATACCGCATAAAGACTTGTGGCAAAGGTTCATCTAATCACAGATGATTGGCATTAATTTCAAATGTACCATATTGCACTCGAGCAGCATGTATAGTCCTTTTGTTTGGAAATAGTTGTTGTAAGAATGGTCAAACCTTATTACTAACAATTAAACTCGTTTTTCTGTTCTTTTGCTTTCTTTTGTACTATAGAATTCGCCCTGTTGGAATTCTGCTTCCTCAACTAAAATGAACTTTTGAAAATTAAAAAAAGCCACAAGCAAAACCATAAAGGATCATTGCCTATCTTTTTAGATGGAAGTCTTACAATTATCATTTGTTAAGCATCATATGAAAGAGTGAAATACGTTTCAGTAGTTTTTACTATAGCATTGGCGACCCAAGGTCTGATGAAAGCTTTTCATCAGACACATTTTTCTGTTCTGTATTTTTCCAGTGTAGTGTACACTGGGTCACTTGGGTTCGCCATTAAACACACAAGGAAAGCTACAAGCTATCATACGAAAGTAAAGTAAATCAGCGTTGACCGCTCATATTCTTCGTTTCGACCTATGTGGCCTGCCAATGTCATGAAGCACTGCCGCCTAGCTAAATCCACCATATATTTGATCCCCGAAAGCACAAGCATAGCTGGGAAGCAACAGCACACTGGGCAAACGAGGGAAGTGTACAGAGTGGGAGGACGGTGAAGGCAGGGAAAGCAGTCAAACTGGCCTCCCAGATCAGTGGCTCCTGAGGTGTTCTTTGAAAGGTGGGGTCTTAATTTCTTTAATGACCTGCATTAGTTTGTGGGCAATCCTGAACTGTGCTGGCATGTTTTTCCAGACTCTTCAGTGAGTACACTAATCATTTGTGCAAAGGGTCGGACTGGGCCATAAAATTGTCTCGGGCCCCAATGAAAAAGTGGCCCACAGTTGCAAATGGCAATTCATTCCTTTTGTGACACTGAATAGTACCCAAGGGGGAGTTTTTTTTGATAAAATGTGATGAAAATTGTGCATTATAAAGAATATTTAGGAGTGCAGTCGCAGAGTGCTTGCAGCCATTGGCAGACCACACTCTGGGAGAGCTTTGGAGAGTCTGTCTTTCTGCTTCATTAAAGAGGTGGTTCCAGTTACCTCTTAAAACCCCTAGGCGGCCACGGAGCGGGCCGCAGAGTGCAGACGCAGAGTGCTTGCAGACATTGGCAGACCACACTCTGGGAGAGCTTTGGAGAGTCTGTCTTTCTGCTTCATCAAAGAGGTGGTTCCAGTTACCTCTTAAAACCCCAAGGCGGCCGCGGAGCGGGCCGTGGAGTGCAGTCGCAGAGTGCTTGCAGACATTGGCAGACTATGGCAGGCCAGGCAGGTCCTGCACCAACCTTAACCCTGCCAAACCCTCTTCCCTAAACAGTGCAGTCAAGCCAAGGGAAAATGCCGTCTAGTATAGGCAGGGGACGCCCTTTCAATTCTGAGCAGGAGGAACTGGCAAAGAACGCTGTTTCAAAGCAAACATAACTTTTAACACCACGCCCAGCTCCACAAGGCAAAGCTCAAGGGCCCATTGCTCAGGTGAGGAAGACAATGTCATCTGCACCTAGTGACTCTTTGCCAACATCTCCACCAGCTCTAAACAATGTAATTTTACCAATTGCATCAAGGAGTACCACAACCTTTTCAATCACTGATAAAAGGGACACAATTGTTCAACTGTAGACGAGGGAAGGCATGCAGGACATTGCATATTTATTGGTGGAGCCCCAAGAGGCGCAAAGGAGGGCAACACAGCCTGAAGAAATGGCCAAAAGCCCTCTTTCCTCACATCCCCCTTTTTGCCCCCTGCAACGTAAACAAACAATCCTCTCAAAATCTAGCCCTGCAGCGAATGGCAGGCCAACGCCAGAGGCAGCGAAACGCATCCTTCGCCCCCCCAAAGAAAGACCCAAGCCAAGCAGCACCCACCTGAAGAGGAGGGCAGCAAAGCTCTCTGCCGCCAGGGCCGTGGTTGTCGGGTTCGCGTCTCGGAGGAGGCCGTCGGGCCGGGCAGCTCCCCAGTGGTGGCTTCCATGGAGGTGCGGCGTCCGTTTGGAGTGGGCTTGGACATGCGGGCGCTGGTTCAAAGGAAGGAGCCAGCATCCGCAGTCCCGAAGGCGCTCCGGGCCCCCCCACCCCGCGGTGGCATGCAGGGGTGAGGGGAGTGGGGTCAGGGTGCCTGTGGTGGGGGGCGCGGACCTCCAGCCGGACTCGGCGATGGGGCAGAGGGGTCTGTGGCAGGCCTCGTGACATGGAGATGAGTGGGGAGGACTCGCCTCCCGGGACTGAAGCTAACTCAGCTCTCGGGGGCTCCAGCGCGGGTGGAAGCGTCCGAGCCTCGCCGTTGACTCTGCCCCCAGCCTTCGCAGGGGAAGGGTTGCAGGAGTCGAGAGGGAAAGGGGAAGGCTTGGGTTCTGCTTCCTCTTCTCTCTTGGTAGCTCCGGCCCCTGCTCCCACTGTTTCCAGTCCTCTGTGGATGGACGCTCAGCAGGAGACACTCACAGAGAGAGGAAAGTCGAAAACCACACTCTCCCCTTAATCCAGAACAGGGGAAATTCTTGCATGAAAAGTCCTATGAAAAGAAACTTAATACACCAATAAATAAGGAAAAGACAGAGTCGCAACGGCCCCTTATTACTAGAACTGACATGCCCTCAATGTCGTCTTAGGAAACTCCTTTAGCCCAGCATGCATCTAAAGATGCAGTTCAAACTTCGAAGAAGAGACCCATATCTTTTATAAAAGGGAGTTGCTTCACGGGGGGTAGGTTAACCAGGCCTGTTGCAGGAAGAAGTAAACTTTTAAACAATAACAAGAGAAAAATGGGCCCTAAATCCTGGCCGCAACACTCAGACAAGTCAGATTCAGTGGAAAGTTTTTTTTAAAAACGTGGAACCCAACAAGATGTTACCTTGGTGGAAATTTCAGATGGAGAGTTGTTGGAGAGCGCCCTATTGATGGAGAATGGTAGTCGGATAAACGAGGGAGCACCCATGAAAACTCAGCTCTCTAACACCACTAACGGCTCCACAGAGTCATTCAACTCCCCGCTCAGATGGCATTTCAGGAATCTGCCAACACCAGCTGACAAAACTGCTCCCAAGTCAGTTACAACGCATCAAAATACCTCCCCTAAGGGCTCCCCACTGAATAAAAGTGTAGCACACTTGGAGATTCCAGGAGTAGCACAGATTCGTGCAGTGGGGGCCCGGGAAACAAATTTTGATTGGACCAGGCCACACATATCCGCGAAGATGGACGCCAAAGCCCAAAAACCCTTTGAGTTCGAAAATGTCCAACAGAACGATTTGTCGATAGATATAAGAAATACATCTGTGGCCATTCAAGTTGACAGTTCAAGATCCCCAGACATATCGACAACGTCTGCTACCAGGACAGAGTCGACTCCAAATCACTCTCAAAGCTTTCAACCAATCCCATCCATTCCAACAAGACGTCTAAGCGAATTCCACCTCTCAGCTCCAGATAAAACCTGACCTGATGTCCATAATGTCAACTATAACGATCGCCCTCACGCCATTTTGTAAACTTTATGAGTCATTAAATGATACACTGAGAGACCAAAAGTCTATGATGGCATCAATGAACCTGAAATTAATCAACTTGGAAGGGTTCTTAATGGCGGGGGAAGGGAACAGGCAGCCCTTAAACAATTCCCTTCGACAGTTGATCCAACTTGACTTGACTTGGAACAGGCGAACAGGAAAATGACGGACCAGTTGGAAACGCTGAGGTCCTCAATTCTTACAAGCAAGGAAGAAGCTACTGACGACGCAAAGGACCCTACTTGAAACACTAGGTCTGAGAAGGCACCCCAAGTCTGTACTTCATCAGATTCCTTGCTACATGATGACATGGATCTGAGGGAGATTATCGCCTTAATTGAGGCGGACGAGGAAAAACAGGACCCCAAGACAAAAGAACCTGCCATAAAAACAAAGACCCCGAGTCTTGTAAACCATTTCTCTTGTTCAACAAATAAATTAACCTCAAAACAAAAAGAAGAAACAAAAAAAGGGGAGGAATCACTTTCGAACTTCACATTCGGCATATTCAACCAGACAAAAGTGTGCTCTGACACAGCTACGACAGTCCGTTCGCAGAAAGAGATAACAAGATCTACAAAGATCATAGACAAAGTCGGACGGAACTTAGGGAGAACAGAAAACAACAAAAACCAAAAAAAAAGAAAACCTACCCATTAAAAAAAGAAAGAAAATGTCAAACATGTCTATCTAAAAATAAAGGAAGGGGGTTCCAATAAAACCATCACGCCACCAACTGTAAGACAACGCTGGTTGAGCGGAAGATCAGATGGGAGTACATATACCATCGAAGAGTCAGACCTGGACTCCACCTCAGCTCCATCCCAAAAAAGGAAATCAGACCATTTAGATCTGACAAACAACCAGAAAGATCCACCAAAAAAGGTTCGAATTCATGATTCGAGCAACGACCAAAAGAGTACCAAAACTCTACCATCACATCAGAAACAACACCCCTATCTTGCAGCAGCAGTTGAGGTACAGAGGAAGAAGGAGTCTTAGCAGCAAGGACTCCTCCATGTTGACTACGAATAAGCAGGAAACTAAGCCTAGAATCTGCCATGATCGTGACGAAAAAGAAAATCTCAGAAACCATCGGCCATCGCCCACTAAAATGGCAACCCGGTCTAAGGGAAGCACAAACAATTCCATCAGAGGGCGGGAGAAAAGGAGAAGTCCGCGGGGTGACGCCCGCACTCCCTCCAAGCATAGTGTCACAGAAAGACCAGGCCCCGTACATAAACAAATAGCGAGTGGATGCATCTTTGAACTAAAAAGAAGGAGGGAAATAGACGATGACCTCATCCTGAACAGGTCAGCAATTCTCAGGATTTTCAGTAAAGTTCCTGGCTTAAGACAAATCCAAAATATGGACCTGTGGATGGTGGAACCCTGTGGGTCAGGGAGGAAAGACTGTTCACTGCTTCACATCTCATCTTAAGTAATCAGACACCTATTAACACACGAGGAAAAGAGCTTATGGGTTCTGCGTTATGCTCTGACTGAACTTCAACCATCTCTAGGGAAACCCAAGTACGAAAGCAGTAATGGACCAAAAAAAGTAAAGGATCAAGTCACCTCTTCCAAGGAATGGAATGATGCCCATGAAGGGGCAACAAGGAAAAAAAGAAGCGATAGACTCTTTGAGACCATAGAATCAAGCGACAGTGACTTAGAACCACCAAGGCTTCCACGTGGAAAAATAGCCCTGCCCAAGAAGAACAGTAGACGAGTCGATCAAGAACCAGCTACAAGATCTCATGATACAAAAAAAGATGAAAACTGGAGACCAAAAGGACTGTGTCACGATTCACAAACAGGATCACTATCAACATCCAGACACTAAAAACTATGAAATGGAGTCAACAAAATCTCAAAAAAACTGGATCTGGTCAAAAAGAGGAGGCTCCCAGGATCGTATAAACTAGCCATCATTCGAGAGAACAGACCTGCCGGAGCATTTCGACATAGCGGGTCACTCGTCAAGGCTCAAAAGATCCAGAACAATTCTAACCATAGGATGTTGGAACACAAGAGGGTTTCACCACTTGTTAGGGGAAAGCAATGTGAACCTGGGGTCATTTGACCTTCTCTCCTTACAGGAAATCTGTTTGACAGAGAAACCGGAACTAGATGGATATAAAGTTGTTTTCACTAAAGCTCAAAAAGGCCTGAGGGGCCGGCCATCAGTAGGTTTGTTAATAGCAATTCGTTTAGGATACAGCCTTGAGGTACACGAGGTTGTACATTCATCTCATCTGATTCAAGCAGTCATTTTAAACTGGTCTCGTCCCCAAGAAAATACAGGGAGGACCGTCATTGAGAAACTACTCGTAACCAACGTATATTGGAACCCGGTATCGATCAGAAACAAAGATTTCCTAAATGAGATCGCAGACATCTGGGATTCCTCAGAGTCAGTCCATCATTGGCAACACGCCATCCTAAACGGAGACTTCAACGCTATCTGCGCGGGAATGGGAATTGCCAGTAACACAGGCCAATCGGATGGACCCGGCATAATCAGAGGTAATCTATTAGAAGCCTTCACGGCAGATAGAGACATGCACAATCTACATTGGCTAAGAGGGAAAAGCAACCTAAAAACTCCAACATGGCAAAGAGACCGGCCACAGAAGACCATCGATCATATTTATGTATCGAAAGATTTACTGATGCTTATGAAGATGTCGTCAGTAACAGCAACAAAGCACAGTGACCACAACATCTTATCTGCCACTTGGTTTGCTCTGCAAGATGGGAAACTGTACGCACCTCTGGAAATAGAAGTCGGACATGGTGGATCATGGCTGAAACTTTCAGAGGGTGCTATTCTGGAAATATCAAAGAAATATAGGAGCACTGAGGAGGGAAGCTCTAGAAAACTCACTATGGAACGGTTGGACTACGCTCCTCTTCTCACAAGATTTTTAAAACCTAACGGAAAATTTAGGAACCAGTCTTCAAACCATATCCACCAATATGATCAAGAAGTGGTCAAAAGGCGCAGAACAATTCGTCAACTCAGTAGAATTTCCAACAAAAAGTCCCCTCAGAAGAAAACTTAAAAAGATGGAAGTTGGCTAAGAAGGAATATAGAAATTGGCTATTCCAACATCGTCATACCTTGTATCAATTGGACACACAAAAGATGCTCTGTGTACTCCAAGGAAAAAAATCAAAGGATTTTTGGAACTTGATTAAAGGAACAACAACGAACTCAGACAACATAATCCAAAATTATGTAGCGGAAAAGCAATGGTCTTCACACTTTTCTAACCTTTACTCTTGGCCCACGTCAGGAAGAGCCCCCATTGTGCCTATCGTGACATCTAAAACGAACAAAGAACTAAGTTCCTGGAGCATCTGCTGTGACGAGACAATCATCCTGAACATGATCAAGAAACGTAACTATTCACGGGCCCCTGGACCCGACGGGCTGAGCAATTTGGAGCTAAACAAATATCCTGAACTATGGGCCAAGATGATAAGGAAGATCTTTGAAAACTGTAACATCAACCGTGCAATTCCATCCTCATGGACTAAAGCCATAGTAGTTCTGATCTTTAAGCGAGGGGCTCCGGACGATCCTAACCACTATCGGCCCATCGCTCTGCTCAATGTAATCGGCAAGGTTTTCGCTTCTCTGGCCTTGGAGAGTTTCCAAAACTGGCTTGGAAAAGTGAAGTACGTAGACCAATTCCAAACAGGCTTCACCAAGAACGCTGGAACAGCGGTGAACATCTTGACGATTAACACTCTTAAGTCAAAGGTGTTCCAAAGCGGTACAACTGTGTACATGGCCTTCAAAGGCTTGAACCAGGTCGACAGGGAACGCCTATGGAGCAAACTACAGATCAGACATTGTCCAGCATCAGTCTTGGAACCAATCCGTGAATTGCACGAAGGGACCTCGATGAGTGTTCGCCTAAGCGGTGATGACGTCTTATCATAAGAAATAAGGACATATCGAGGGGTCAAACAGGGGTGTCCGCTGGCCCCATCCCTCTACAACGCATACATAGCCGACTACGAGGAGACCGAGGGAGAAGTCCGAAGTTTTCCACCAACAATGGGCGGGGAAAAAACCTTGAGGCTTTTATACGCGTATGATATCATCCTCTTAGATCTTACCCCAATAGGGTTGCAACGCCAACTGGAGCACCTGGTTTCTTACCTTAAAACCAACAACTTACAACTAAACAAAGCTAAGACCAAAATCATGGTGATGGGAAAGGAGAAGAAAAACAGAAGAAAATTCACCTGGAAGCTGGAGGGCCAAGTGTTGGAGGAGGTCTTGGCCTTCAAATCCTTGGGAGTCATGCTGTCTAACCATATAAAAGAGGCAGCGATGCAAGAATTCTTCTGGACAAAGCTGAGGTCCCTGACAGCACAAGCAAAATCATTGGACTGTAAGTTCGGATGATTCTCGCACGTCCCGGTGCTGAATTTCTTCAAGATGAAGGTGGTACCGTCCCTAATGTACGGTGCAGACGCAATGCTGTGTCTCCCAGATGGAATCTGGTCGACATTGGAGAGTTACTTTTGGAGATCCACCTTAGGCCTGTCAAAATCAACACCAATGGCTCCAATTAGGCGTGAACTCTGTCTACCATCGCTTGCAAGCACAAAAGCAAGATCCTCGCTACTTCTCTTCAGGAAACTGTTGTGCACCTCGAAGCCAAAAGCTTTGGATCTGATAAAGAAGGAAATCGATGCAGACACCAATAAAATGCTAAATAAATGGAAGGATGCTAACCAACGACTTCTGCTCGACCTGGACTGTTCTGAAGAGCTCCTGGTAAACAATCCCAACAGAGTCACAAAGAAGCTGTACGAGAATGACTGGATAGCAACGTTGGAATCTGCCAGTAGATGTCGTTTGAACTCTGCTATTCCAACTCCAGCAATGAAAATTCAAGAGCTCAGAGGCTACTTAAAGAAATGTCCAGACAAACAGGTGAGCAGACATTTCCTAAAATTCCGTCTCAACCAGGTGAGAACAAGGGACATTTTGGCCTTGAGAAAACAGTCGGAATCTGTAACTTGTCGATTCTGCTCTAGGCAAAATGGGGTGGAAACCAGACGCCACCTGCTGTTGGAATGCAGCGCCTTAAAAGAGGCCAGATCTAAATACCTAGCAAGAGCCCTAACAAACTACTCTACCTTGGATGACAACGAACTTTGGGCTCTGCTCTCAAGCGGGGAGGAGACCAGATGTGTGATTGGTGTCACCCAGTTTCTTAGACACTTGGATCTGAACACTGAAAACCCATCGGGATAAATGGACAAATTGTAATTAATTAAATGACCCCCACTAGCAGAAATGGAGGGATAAGTTGTCTTGAGCATAGACTCTAAATTTGCTCTTTGTAAAAATTGCTATGCATTTAAATCAAATAAAAAAATAAAAAATAAAATATTTATTCAGCAACACTGGTCAAAACTATTAGCCGCATAGTGAAGTAACCCATGAGACTGCCCCACATTGGCCAAAAAAAGGCCCACTTTGACCAAAAAAACTGGCCCACCTCAGCATTTTGTGTTTTTTGGTTCAGCCATGGGCCTATTGCCCTATAGGCCACTCCGAGCCTGTTTGTGCACTGTACACAAATCTGATTCCAGAGTGCGGTATCTGATTCCTGCATCCTCTCCTCTATTTCTCTATGTGTCTGTTTTATTTTTCCCTTTCCAACCTTGTTCCTTTCTTTGGAGGCCTCACCTCCAATGGTAACCCCCACTTCTCTGACTCTTTGTCGTCCATCTGCTCCTTCTCCAATCCAGCTGATGTTGCTGTGATGGCCTTTTTTTATTTTTTCAGTCTTCTGTTTTTATCCAGAGTTAGGCTAGGTGTGTTTTGTCTTCCGTGCTTTGCGGTTGCAAGCGGTCGCGGAAAGGATGTTCGGTCAGCCATCTTCAGGTAAGTAGACATAAACCCATTTCGGTGAGTTTGTGAATGGTGGTCGGGCTCACTTGTAATGTAAGTGGCTTTTTATAGTGCCCTTCTGAGACTATTGGTGGCTTTGTGCTGCACATGTCTCTTTGAGAAAGAGGCTGGAAGGTCATCAGAGGGATAGTGGGAGAGACAGATGTGGAACCTGTGGTGTTGAGGGGTGCACGTCGGAAGTACCCAGTTCCTGTGTACCAATCTGCTTTCTATGGGTTTGATGGAGAAAAGTGAGGAGAATGTTATCCATAGGAAGAGCCCAAGATCTGATAGACTTGCCCCCACTTTGCGTCTGGTTATTCACTGACCTGGGGGGATTTGATAGGGCTAAATAGGCAAGCTTAGTCATGGTTCGATTAGTGTTAAGTGCTTATGGCTAGGCCTTGTTGGCCATCTGTGGAGGATTTGGTTTGTAGTGTAAGGTTATAGGACATCTTAGCCAGGGGTGGTTTAGTCATGGGAAGAGGGGAGTAGGCCTCACAAGGCAAAACAACCTACAACCCTGCACTTCTGCCACTTGCCTCTGACAGACTAATCTCAATTCACTAGTTGACAATTCCATTGTCAACCCCTCTACCTCTATCTCTTTCTCTCTCTTGGCCCTCTCTCAAACAGATACATTGGACAGCAACATTAGCATCTGCGAGTTGGCAGATGAAGGAAGGGGTCCTTCTAAAAATGTTACTCACTGAACTATGTACTATGGGGGCAAGAACATTTAGTTCAGAGGAAGGGCTGCTTGAAATTTGAGGAACACAGTCACCCATTCACCTTCCTACGTTTGCTGGATGGCAGGCTGAGACACGCTTCAAACCTCACTCAAACATGCTCAGGTGCTGTGCTCAATGGCCCACTGGGACATTTACCTGTCAGAGCATGTCTGGCCGGGAGTAGGGAAAGGTGTTTGCCAGGTGTTGGTTGGGGCAGGGATCACAATCCCTGTTTTTTTCTCCCAAAGGTATACCTGACTGTCTCCTACAAGCCCCAGACTCTTCTCAACCAGGGCACACAGACACAGGTCAAAATGAAATTCTCCCCACCCTAAACAACCACAACTCTCCAGGTTTTGCGGCTTCACCAGATCTTTGATAACACGTGATGCTATAACCCTGCAGGGGCTTCTTCACAATGAAACAAGGAGCTGAAAAGTTTTAAGGTGGAGTGTGGATTCCTCAAAGTGCACCACCTTGGCCTAAAGGGGCTGCGTTGGCTGCAAGAAGGTGAAGAAACACATCCTGGTAGTGGAAGAAAGGGGGGTTAGGTGGGGGAATGGGATGGGCAATCTCGAATTTGCAGTCTCTCAGGCTCCTTGTAAGGTAAAGGATCTCTGCCTGAGTCCATTTCAGCACTTTGTGCTACAGCTACATGATGAAACCAGGGTGAAAACATGCATGCTGTATTCATCTTTTTTGAGGGAATGTCCTTTCAAAGGGGTTGGGGATGTCAGTAATCAGCATATGGACAAGGTGTGACCTGGCCCCACAGGGGGTCTTCTGGAGCCAGGACTTTCTGGCTCACCCATTAAAAGGTAGTTATACAACAAAAAAGAGAAGTTGAAAAGAGGCTGCCTTTCGGTAATATGGGGACTCTTGACGGTTTCGTGCTCTGACATTTACAACTTTGACACAATTTAGTATCATCTCTGAGGTTGAATGTCAGAGAATTGTTTGCATAGTGGTAAACCGATTCCAAAAGCAAGGGAAACACATATGTTTTGGTCGTGTGCGCCCCCTTTGGTTGCCTCGACAGTCTCTGCCTTCTTGTGGTTTGTGGGCTCTACTTTTAGGGGGATAACTCTGCTGTCTAAAGCTTGAAGATTTAAGGTACAGTGTATGACCTTTAGCAGGATACTTGTATTGTCCAAAGTATGACCATGCATGATGCAGGGCATGCGATTGAGAGGGCAAGCTGTACCATGCACCACCTGACCATGCTTGGTGCAGAGCACGTGATTTATGGGGATACTTCAGCTGTTTAAAGCTTGAGCATGTACGGTGCAGTATGTGCAATTGAGGAACATTGTTATGTTGTCTGAAGTCTGACCTTGTACAGGGCAGTACATTAATTTAGAGGGTAGTTCTGACTATTTACGGTATGGCACGTGTGATTTAGGTGGATATCTCAGCTGCTAAAACCTGGCTAGGCACCATGTAGGACACACAATTTAGGTGGATACCTCTGCTGTCAATAGCCTGAACATGTACAGTGAATGACATCAGCTTTAGGGGGATAGCTCTGCTGTCCAAAGCTTGAGCATGTACGGTGCAGTCTGTGCCATTTAGGGGAATAGATCTGCCGACTGACAGAGTAAGGTTGGGCGAGTCACTGCAATTGCGTGAAAGGGTACAAGTGTGGGTGGCTGTAAGTGAACAGCTGGGTAAGTGGAAGAGGGACTGACTAGGTGAGTGAGTTTTGCTGAGTGTGAGGAAGATGGCAGGAGGTAGTCACTGAGATCTGATGTCAGTGGTTTCCTGTAAATTCCCCGATGCTGTCGTGCTGCATGTTATATCATCAACGAGGTCAGCAAACATGCCGCTATTGATCTCGCATGTAAACCTATGTTTGTTATCATTGCAAGATTACATTCACTTGTAGGTGGAATCTCCTAATTTCTTTTTTTTTTTAACATGTGTGTTTGGAAGCGATTGAGGCTGCGGCTGTACCATTTATGGAGTCCATGTGCATCACAAGTGACACAATTTTGAGCAAAATGTACCGCTTGCCCCATGAATTAGCCACCCCAATGCAAGTGTTATCAATTCTGGATTGGTGTGAAACCTGGTCCTTCAGCTCATTGTTAATGTAACCAGATATGTCGGTACCGTGTAAGTGTAATGGGTTATTTATAACGCGCTTAAGACACAATGCCCGCTCACACATTCATGCCTTAGTTCCTGTGTTTTCCAGGTTTTCATGGAAACCCCCATCTGCTTGAGATAAATGAACGATGCCCTGGGCTCAGACCGTGATCTTCAAGAATCCATGAGCAGCTGAAAGGATGGAGTAATTAATGCACATTGTGTGGGTGGTTCAAGGAAAGAGCAATGCACAAAGACCCCTGATTCTGAGCTACAACGTTGGATACCTCCAGAGTAAGCACAGCCCTTGAAGGATAGCTACACTGACGTCTGAACCATAGGCCTACCAAGACCCTCAAACCCCTTTTGGTGCAGGAATAGCCCCAAAACCTGCAACTGTCATGAATAGCTTGCTGGCATCTCTCTGGGAGGAAGCAGTCAGAACCCTTTGGCCACAAGCTGAAACCCTGTTTAGGTCACTGAGACCCCTAGTAGTTTATCCTGGTCTTTGTCTCTGACTAGTAAAGACACAGTACCTGAGGGAGTCTACAGAGGAGGTTGTCCTACCGGGCAAGAATATTCTATGTGCCCCTAACTTTTTGGTACCCTTAACTCTTGGTGCATGATCATTTCCTTTTACCAGGGAGAACAAAGTTGCCATCTCTTCTTATGGGGCTAGTATGCGCTATGCAGCCCCATTTGGTTGCAACTATATGGAGACCCTCAACACTGGCAAGTCCTCTAGCCTTTAGAAGATGTTGCTAAGATGGGCATGGTGCCACGACCTAGTTGCTACTGTTACTGTGGCTCCTCCTGAGGAGGGGAGGTTTGCTGCACTGCAAAGCCTAGTCCATGTCCAACTTTTCCACAAGAAGCTCTTGCAAGTTCTTGAAGATCCTCCTGGCTGAACTCAGGGGCCAGCCCCTCGTTTGCCGTGCTAAGGTGGAAGAGCTGCTTCCACTGAACTGGACAGCTAGAGAAAGAGAACCTGTTCCTTGTGAGACATATGTAGTCTTTACCTGCTCACACCCATTGGATATATTCCAGACTTCAGTAGTCTGCAAAATGTCTCTCCAGATGTTTTGAACTATGTCTCCTATGATCCCCTATCATTGGCTATGCTAGCTACAGCTAATATGAGTTGTAGTTCAAAACATCGTATGACTTAAAGGTTGCACAGCCCTGCAGTACGGAAACTTGGGTTTGGGCCAACCTCCTTGCCATTCGTTTTTATATCTATGGATGTTAATTAAGCAATACGTTGTGAGCAGGGCGAGCATTACCACTTCAGGTAATGCCCCGGGGCCCATAGTTACAGGCCCGAGTTAAGCGAGGGCCTTAACGAAGGACCCAGGGCATTGTCTGAAGTGGCAATGCCCCTCCCCCTGCGAGGGGCTTACTGCTATTAGTACCTTGGCCCATAAGAATGGGGTGCTAAAAGCATTTTTTCTTTTCCAAACACTGCAGGGTTTTGCAACAGAAAAAGAAAGTTAAAAAATGAACGTTGGGGAAGGGAAAACAAAGTCAATTTTCTCTTTCTATGGCTGCCATTGAAAACAATAAAAAAGTAAACAAACAAAATGGCCACCATGGAAAGGGAGAAGGGACTACACATAGTCCCTTCTCCCTTTCCATGGCAGCCTGTTGCTGTTCGGGAGCGGACACCATGGAGATGGAAGTGTTTCCAAGGTGCCCGCTCCAGAAAAGAAGGTAAGTGTGGAAGAAAGAAAATGTGGGCAGGGGTGGGCTTTGTCAACACAGTGGGGAATAAGAGAAATTAAGTTGCCACTGTTGTTTTTTCATCAAGTATTTTGGACTTTGATTTTGTGAGGTGGAATTATTTAATTATTTTATTATTGTATGCTGATATGTTGTGTATACATGTTTTTTAATGTTTTTGTTACCTGTGCTGGAATGAGAAAAATTTAATAAAAAATGAAAGTTCAGGAAATATCTGGTTTGCTATTGATTACACAGTACGCAGCCCATATTTGTTAAGTGGTTGCACAAAGATACTGTTATCTGAGGGTACACTGATGTTGTCATTTAGAGTTTGTTTATTCCTTCCTTTGGTGGATTATATATAGGGGTGGGTTTGAAGCATTTACCTCATACCTCGCGAGGTGAAATTGCAGCCGCCAACCCTGAGGAGGCTCAGGGCGGCGGGATTACCATCTGGAAATGCCCGCGTTCTGAGCCTCCCCATTGGCTGGGAGGCACACGCCCTCGCTGGGTACTATACAAAATAAGGTTTAAGTTATAAGTAACTTGGCTAAGACTATACAGTGTACCATCCGTTTACATCTCCAGATGCTGTATGGTGCCTCCGAACTGCCCACACAACCGCCCACAGCAGTGACACTTCAAGCCACTGGTTTGACCTTCAACAAGGGTGCATCGAGTAGCTAGCACGTCACGGGCGAGATCTCGAACGACACTATCGCTGACAACCACTTTCAAGCACAGTGGTGGCCCATGATGGCTGCAGTCCCGTTGAGGTCTTCCAGGCAACTACAGTACCATTTGTAATCTTATCAGTGATGTCATATGCGGTATCATTAGCAGTGAATCTGGTAAATATGTTTTTGTATGTGAACATCACTGCCCAATGTCGGAGGTTTTATGATTTTGAATCCTAGGCATGACATCAGTTGCACAGATCAGTTGTCAATGAATTTGTAGACTGCTTTTTATTATATTTTTATTTCATTTGAAATTTTGTTTAGTGCTTGCCCTACCCTTAGAGTCTTGGAGCGCCTTACAAGGTTCAAAGTTTGAAAAGGTGGGAGTTGAAAAAAAAGTTACAAAATGTTTTCAGGAAAGGATAGTAAAGATTAGGATAGACAAACAGGTATGTGTTGAGGCTCTTTCTGAAAGTGGTGATGGAGAATGCAGTGTATATGTGGAGAGGTAGGGTGGTTCCATGCCCTGGGTGCCCAGGGGGTAAATGCCTGTTTGTGTGCATGTGAGTTTGCAGACTGGAATGTGTGGAAAGTGTTGGCTGGCTTGACTGGTGTTTGTGTGGCTGATGGGTTTGAGTTTGTCACGAAGGTAAGATGAGGTTTTGAGGTGGGTGGCTTTGAATACCAAGCAGAGTCCTTTGAAGGCAATGTATTATAGCGGTTGGTTCGTCTGTCGGGTAGTAACCATTATCTTGACTTTCAATCAACTAAAGAGGTTTCCGTGTATGTCATTGGGACCGTGTTTGGTAAACACGTGAGGCGGGCACAGGTAGTGCTGGAATTGGGGCTGGTTTCTCCATATTCAGAAACAAGCAACAATTGTGACACTAGATTCCAAGTTAAGGGAAATTATGAAAAGCCCACCCTGCACTCACAGTGATCAGGTGTTCCCCAGTCTCGAGGTGACCCTCCATCTCGGAAGGGCTCTGCTATAGCTTGTCTTTGTTTTGCAATCACATGCAATTTACTTAATGGCTGCAAATACAGCAGTGAGTGGTGATTTGGAGACGCGATTGACCCTTAAGAGGTGCGGTGGGTGGGTGATTAGAAAGAGGAGGGGTACATGAAGCAACATGATGTGAAAAACAAGGGCAAGAAGCAGGAGATCTTGTTTGATGCATTTCTTTCCCTCTTGATATCATGTTTAAAAGCTCTCCATTAGTTTACACATGCAATGCTTTGCATGCTGGTAAGTTTACGCTTCCATTTGGAAAACAAAGCTACAATCATTCTCTTTGTGCCCAACATCCTTATAACGGTGCACACATTGGCAGGTAGTAATAGTATGTGATTTTTGCATGCTTCAAGTCATCACTATAAAGCGTAATGTTACGTTCCCTTTGCTCTGTGCTTTATTGTATACGTGTTACAGGCCTGTCACTGGTCTGCCATGACTCCAGTGCTGCCCAGTCGCTCTGGCCACCCAACCTCCTTCTGGAATCAAATACCATTTCCCCCATTTCTAGCCCTGGGCACAGACCATACATAACCTCCACTTCTCAAATGGACCAAACGCCTTGTTTGGCACATGTTCATGGTGCTCAAGTATAAAGTTCCGGACCTGTGGCTATGCACTTTCTATACCACCCAGACACACGAACAATGACCAAAGCCTTTAGCAGTAAAACGTTGTTACTCTGTGGGCAGGGTCTACAGCCATGCACTCTGTGTCCCACCCACACAACACTGAAGACTATCTCCTGTATTCAGCAGTAACCCATTTTAAGCAGCATTCCAATATATCCAAAAGTCCAATTCCTTTGCCAATGTACCTGGGCTTGTTCTTAGAAAACACTGAAGTCAATCTGGCATACGATGTCCGTATCCCCCTGCCCCCCTCTTTCTTTTTTCCCTTTTTCTGTTTCGCTGTTTCTAACTTCCAGTATTTCTTCTCTCTCTCTCTCTCTCTCTCTCTCTCTCTCTCTCTCTCTCTCTCTCTCTCTCTTTCTCTGTCTCTCTCTCTCTCTCCCTCTCTCTTTCTCTCTCTCTCTCTCTCTCTCTCTCTTTCTCTCTTTCTCTCTCTTTTTCTCTCTCTCTCTCTCTTTCTCTCTCTCTCTCTCTCTCTCTCTCTTTTTTTCCTTGCTTTGTGTTCGTCTAGGGATCTCTCACATTACCCCCTCTTTATCTCACCCGTCCGCATCCCTATCATCGTCCTTTCTCACGCTCCCTTCCTTGCCAGCCTTGCTTTTTGTTTGTCTCAGAGTCTCCCATCCAATCTCCTCTTAGTCTCTCATCTCCCTCTGTCTCCATCGCGACTTACTCGCTCTCACCACCTCTTTCCCTCTAACCTCTTACATTTTCTTTGTGGTCCCCTCATCTCACCCTCCTCTTGTTCAATTTCTCTTTTCGACTCCTCCCCTTCTTTCCTCACTCCCTCTCATCATTATTCCCTCTCATTCTTATATGCTTTCTCTTCCCCCTCTTTTTGTATTTCTAACTCTTCTGTTTTGTCCTGAAACCCTCAGTCTCCTTTGTTCTGCCTGATCTCTTCCCTGTATCTTTTTCTCGTCACTTTAACTCCACTCCATTCTTTCGCTCTCCCTTTTCTCGCTTTACTCCTCACGTTGCATCTACTCTCATCTTTCCCGCAGTTCCTATCTCAGCCGCTTCTCCTTATAACTCCACACTTCTTCCCGCCCACCTCCTGTGTTTCCCTCCCTCTCACCCCTCCTGTCCTCTCCCATATCCATCTCTACTATCTCCCCTCTCCCCTCCTCCCCTTGCCACGCCACCACCCTTCTTCTGTCTACCTTCCTTACGAACTCTCTGTTGCTACTGCCCAGTATCTACCATTGCTCAGTGGGTTGAGTGCTTGTTGCCTGGTTTCTTGTTTAACCTACTCATGACAGATCGTCTTCAGTCATCACTATCACCTGCCATGAGTCGCGTAATAGCAGCGCATGCCACTTAAACACCAAAGGGGGATTCCGCTCGCGCGCGCTCGCGCGTGCCTGATCAATGCTACATTGTTTTATATAATGACCGAGGCACATATGTAGGCAGCTTCAAGGTGCTTTCCCGCCACTCTGCTCCTCGCCCTTTATTCTTTCTCCTCTTTTAGACTTCTCCTCCTCCTCCCCATCCTTTTCACTCCCCTCGTGGCCCCCTTTGCTTGCATTCCCATTCCCTCGCTCTCCTCTCGTCCTATATGTTTGTCAGCTGGCTTCTCTTTTTCCCCCCCCCGCTTCTCTCTTTTTTTGTCCTGCGGTATCACGCTCTTTGTTGTCGCTCTCCCTTTTCCTCTTCATCTTCTCTGTGCCACTGCTCCACTCACCTCGTCTCCCCATGTCTCTTCTCTTTTCTCATTATTTGTTGTCTTTTCTTTCTGCACTCCTTCTCCCCTTTGCAGTTCTGTTTTTCTATTCCCTCTACTTACTTGCTTCTCTCCTCTCTTTTGAACTCCACTCGCTTATCGTTTCACCCCCTCCTCCTTTCTGCTTCTATTCATTCTTTCCTTCGGGACCCTTTGATCCTCATCTAACCCCCTTTTTATCTTCACCCCCTACTTTGTCCCCTCTTCTTCACTGATTATTTCATTCTCCCATGTTTTCTTCTTTACTTCTATTTGTATCCATCATTTACTCTTTTCTCCCTCGTCAGTTACCAGTTACTTCCGTTCTCGTCTCTCCGTTCTCCATCTTTTCTCTCTCTCTGCTCTCCTTCTCCTCTCTATTTACTTTCACCCTCTATTGCTCCCTGCCCTCCTCCCACTCGTCTTCACACCTTCCTTTCCCTATTCCTCTCCTACCCTCTCCTCTCTACTCGTCTGCTCTCTTCACTTCTCTCTGCTTCCATCCTTTCCTCACCTCTCTTTCCCCCCACCCCCGCTCCTCTCCTCACTTGGTAGTTTTTCCCTCCCCTCAGTAACTCACTACTCCCCGTGCCGTGTCTTTGCGCCCTCATGATCTCCTCTCATTTCCTTTCCTCTCTTCTTTCCTCATATCTCCTCTCCACCAATCCTCTCTGCTCCTGTCCTTTCCTCAGCTCTACTCTTCTTTTCCACTCCCGTTCTTTTTCGTCTTTCCTCACCCCGTCTCTTGGCACCCTCATCTCCTCGTACCCCCTTACTTTGCCCTCCCCTCGTTCACCCATCCTCTCTCCCACTCGCCTTTCCTCTTCCCGTCTCCCCTGATCACATCTCTGCTTCTTTCCCTCCCCGGCCGTTCTCTCCTGTCTTTCCCTCTGGTCCCCTTCCCTTTCCCCTCTAGGCGCTACACCTCATCTGTGCCCCATCCCATGCCCCCGTGCCCGGTCCTACCAGATAAAGTAGAGCAGGATGAGCAGCTGGACCAGCCTGTAGATGGTGCCAAGGTTGCGGTTCTTCACCACGATCATCTTTGGGGTCTCGTAGTCCCAGAACTGCCAGAAACATTTCAGGCAGGGTCTTTGTAACGCGGCCATCCCCGGACCCATGGTGAACGCAGAGGGCTCCGCTGCTATCGCACTGTCCCGGCCGCTGCGGGAGCAGGAGTCGTACCTCGCCCTGCGCTGCTGGAGACGAACTGCGCTAATTGCTAGGGAACTGCTCCGGAAAAAGAGGGGCGGTAGCGACTCGTTTCTGGTACTCCGGCGCCTCCCTGAGGGCTATGGCGGAACAGCACTCTGCAAACTGCTTTACTGAGACGTTTAACGTGTGTTCAAGGTAAAGTATATGAGCCTTGCTTCGACATTTCGTGACGGCTCATTAAACGCCCGTTTCGACGAATTTGTAGCGGGAGCCTTCTCAACAAAGTACACGAGAAACGTGTCCATTGGGTACCGTAATTGTTGGCGTCTTGGCGATGTTTGAGCGTCTCACTACCCCACATAAAGAAGTCAGGTAGCCAGCCAGTGACGGAGCCAGGAGTCCTGTGACATTAAAGACTGGAGGAAAGCGCTCGGGATGAGTGAGAGAAACATGCGCATAGGAGGAACGGGGCAGAGATTTCTGTTAAACAAAATGGTGCATTTGTTGTGTTAACTGCACACTCTGTTTATAGGATAGCGTTTGGAAGTATACATTTAACAGCAGTGTCTGGAATCCAACATATTTTTGAACAAGCATTGGCATCACGATCAGCAGCCTCATCCTCTGGCGGTGGCATGTCCACATTGGGAGCAGCAGTACATTTTGCTGCATGCAAATATTGTGCAACTTGCAACACAGTAGCACAATTCGGCCAACTTTTTCAGGGGCGTACGTCTGTGCCCACCCAGTGCGATCAAGGCAGCGGAAACGCACCTTCAACAGGCCAAAGGTGCGCTCAATGCATATGCGGGTCCTGCTGTGTGAGTGGTTGTATGCTCTCTCTTGCAGTGTTTGGGGATCCCACACAGGGGTCATAAGCCAAGGCAGCTGTGGATATCCGGAGTCACTTGCATGGGGAGAGACACGGCCATTAGACACTGTGTAATGTGGGGGCGGGGAGAGTTTTGCAGTATCATGGAAATGGATATCTTCCTGAGGTATATGCAGCATCATTCCGTGGAATGTGTCTGTCCTATGTCCGTGCATTCAGTGTCAAACGTATGATGCATGATTTTCAATTCACATTCGCACTGTCGCCTACAGGCTGGTGTTACGTGCTGTATCTGCCGGTGACATGTGATGCCGATATGTTGGTAGTCCTGTGTGGGTGTACTGCTCTGGTGCATGGGGCATGCTGGGTCGACTATCTGCAATCTGTGTGTGGCCAGCGTGTGGCCAGCTGTGATAGTGCTGGCTGATTTTACAGTCGGCGGTATTTGCGCCGGCTCGTGATAAGGCGGAGAGATATTGTCAGTGCTAATTCGGTTACCGCCACTTTTAAGGGTTACCACCAAACTTCTGATGAGGCCCACAGTGCTTTAAGTGGCCTGCAAAATCGTGTTGGGGCTCTTAGGGGGTCGGGGCTGAAAAGGGGCATGGCTTGGAAGGGGGTCAGCACCGCAATTAATAGGCAACACATACCTCACCTGAATGATGATTCTGCAAGAGCCATGGTCCAACAGGGAGCATTCAAGTAAGGTAAGTGTTCCTCTTAATGGCAACGCTGCCCCCCTACCAGACACCCATTTTCATTGATCATCACCGTCTCATCTGGAGTGCAAGGGCGATGATCGCTGTATTTCTAATGAAAGGGGTGTCTTGCGTGGGGTCGGCAACACAATGAAAAGGTGAGGGTTTTTTCTAAAGCCTGAAGCTCTGGCTTATACACGAGCGCTTCAGGCATTAGAAAAAAAGCCTTTGCTTCTAGCGGCCTAGTGGATTAGGGTTAGCAGGGGACTTTAGGGAGCCCCGGCAGGGCCCCATCTCAGCCACAATTTTAGGAGCCTACCGGCATCTGCCCCCGGCAAGCCCCAGACCACAGGCGAATAACAATGGTCTGGAGGGTTGCCCACAGGAATGCCAGACGTTAAGATTTATTCTAAACCTTCCAACCATCACCTCTTTTGTTTTGCCAAACACCCAAAATGCCACTTACATTCACTAGGCTTAGGAAAAGATTGATTAAATGACAACCCCATATGCACCTATGTAGACGTAGGCGAAGGTTAAAGTCCTAAGGACACCATGTGCATTTACAAGGTGTAGGAGAAGGCCAGAACACTAAGAACCCCATCTTCATTTAGTAGGCGTAGGAGAAGGCTAAAGTGCAAGTGTATTCTTTAGGCCTAGGACCAGGTGAAAGCACTACAAACCCCTCATGCATTCTGTAGGAGAAGGCACATGCACTAAGAACCTCACATGCATTTTGTAGGCAAGAGACAAGGCCGCAGCACATTGTGATGAATCTAGTGAGATCAACACAGAGAGCCTGGTATGGGCCCTTCTCTCATGTGGCCAGGTGAAGACAGTTGCTACCTGATCCTGACTGTGGGGGTGGTACTATGTCGGAGGATCACATGGGGGAAGACTCATGCCATGAGAAATTGGTGACATCTTTCCCTCGGGATTCTCCTGTTCCCCCTGGAGCATTGATGACCCATTATAAAATTAAGCAAATCAATGAAACTGCTGTGCAATCCATTATGGACTTCAAGACCCTTAATGCATGTGGTACTGGGATGAGGAAGAATGACTCAGAGTCAATGAGGATTGAAAGTGACATTGAACATAATGAGCGGTCTAGCTGTTGTAGTGTGAGGCACCTACGCGGGACATTTAAATCCAAGAATAAGATATAGCTGAAAGAAGACGATGAAGGAGTAGCAGAAGCAGCAGAAGTTCAGAATGCAGTGTTTGCCGTGAAAGCAAAAGGAACGCCAGCTGAAGCCGACACAGGACGAGAAGGCGTGCATCATTGCAGGGAGAGGGCAGCAGGAAGCAGTGTTGTTGACGGCTACAGTAAGGGAGCCCAGCCAAATGGGAGATGAGCTCCCAACACAACGTGAGCTGCTCTGATGAAGAAGTGGAAGTAGTGCTCCAACGAACAGCCATGCACGCTGCTGAAGTCAAGTGGGAGCTGGCAGCAGAGGCAGTGAAACACAGAAGGTCCATCGCAGAAGCAGCAGAGATGCCACAGAAGACCAGAGAGCTGGCTAATACTAAAGGTGATCCTGGGGTGCTCCAAGCTGGACATTGGGCCATACCCAATATGTTTGAATACCGAATACTTAAAGTGCAGAGGCAGCAAGGGCGCAACTCACCTTTTATGGGGCACCAATTGCAGGAGACCTGTAACCCTCATTGGCAACAGCGAAGAGGCTGTGAAGAAGAAGGAGAGAAGTGAAAAGGGCACAACTCCCCTTTTATGGGACATTAATTGCGGGAGACCTGTAACCCGCATTATCAACAGCTAAGAAGCTGTGAAGCAGCAGTAAAAAGGTAACTGAGGCACAACTTACCTTCCATGATATGCCAACCTGGGGAAACTTGTCACCCACATTGCCAACAGCCAAGCGGCTATCAAAAAGCAGCAAGGAGGCAAACTGAGTGCAATCCTGCTTCCTTGGGACACCAGCTTGGCGGAACCTGTAAACCACATTGCCACGAACCCACAGACTATAAAAAGAGGTAGCCATTGTTCAATCCTCCTCACAAGGGATACTGGTGGGGAGAACTCTGGAACAATTATTGCCATTGAAATCACTTGTAGTTGTACGAGTTTATGTTCCTGGCGGGAAAGTGAACCAGAAAAGGGACCATTAGTAGTTAGTCCTGGCAGGTGAGTATTCCAGGAAAGAAGAAGATATTTTGAAGAAGTGTTGTGGCAGAAAGGTGAGGTGGAAAGAACTTGTTAACGCTAATTATCATTTTGACATACTGTGGTGCCATCAAAGGTTGTTAGGTAGTTGCTGTTCTATACTGACAAAATCATTCCAATTGAAGA
This sequence comes from Ambystoma mexicanum, assembly GCF_040938575.1. Classification (NCBI taxonomy): domain Eukaryota; kingdom Metazoa; phylum Chordata; class Amphibia; order Caudata; family Ambystomatidae; genus Ambystoma; species Ambystoma mexicanum. Next base: position 1,307,413,118 of record NC_090932.1, read on the forward strand.
ATAACTGCGAGGTGCTAATATTTGGTTTTGAATCCTGAAGAAAACAATTGCTTTGGTTTATGATCTTGTGTTTTGAAAGAGAGACATTTATCTTATCAAGAAGGATACTGTGGAGGATAACAACTGTTTTGATTTTCCAAGATGTGTTTGTGAAAGAGACCTTTACTTTGACAGGTGGAAGGACACAGTGAAGGGAAAATACATTTTGTGTTGAACAGAATAGAACTTTGTTGAATCAGAACTTTATCACAAATACTTCTGCATTGATTCAGGGGAAGAGAGTCCAACCCTGGTCACAATGAGTACTTGTTCATTATATAAATTTGAACTTTCATCCTGTTTGTGTTTGTGGAATTGAACTCAACTCAATATTCCTGGTATCGTTTTGTTGAATGTATTAGTGTGAGGGTTATAGACTTTTTGGACACTAGGTCTTTCTTTAGTTTTAGTTTGTTAGGTAGGGACATACTCGTAAGGATAGGGAAAGATAGGCATTTATCTCACACCTTTTACTTTAATAAATGACAAATATTGAGAAAGATATACCTGTGTGTCCGTCTCACATTTCTGACCCCACACATATGGTGTCAGCAATGGGATCAGATTCAATTGATACATATTGGGGGTACCCTTACATTTGAGAAACTTAGTAAAAGAGCTTCTGATCCTACCATTGCTACCAAACAATCTATATGGTTTGATATATATATAGTAGCAGAGGCGAATTACTTCAACCTGGAGACAGAGAGTTGATATCCACAGACTTGGTTCCTGTTCCCCCCTGGCACTTACATCAGACTTGCCTCTAAGTCAGGCCTGGCCTGGCGCTACGGCCTAGGTGTGTTGGCTGGAATGGTTGACCCCGACTATAGTGAGGATGTCAAAGTACTGATGCAAAATAACGGGAAAAAGACTTACCATTAAAGCAGGGGAGAGAATAGCCAAAGGAATATTAGAAAAGGCTGTTTCCAAAACCCAAAGAAACTGAGAACAGTAATGAAATGGAGAGAGGGTCACAGGGTTTAGGAGAAGCAGATCTATAACTTCCTCCTGAACTAGTAATAAAACCTATCCCCACTGTCGATGAATAGGCTGAGATTATGCCAGATTTCGCTTTTGCTCAAAAAAATTATCCCTTGCTAACAGAGCCATTTCTTCAGGGAATGCCAGAAGAGGAAGGAAGGGAAAAGACTGGCCCTTTTATTTTCCTAAAAACTGGACTATTGTATAGGGGAGATGTTGGACTGGAGGGTATCCCTAGGTCGCAGATTATGGTACCTAAAAGCCATAAGAATATTTTTCTAGAGAGTGCTCATTCTCATTTAACAGGAGGACATTTTGGAAGCGCAAAAACTTAGTTGAGTTGGAAAATGTGAACCGATTCTACTGGCAAGGAATGTATGCTGATTTAAACACTTTATCAGTACTTGCGCCTCAGGCCAGAATTCCAGTACTCAGATTCCTCCTCCCATTCCCTTACAGCCCTTGTCAATTATAGTGTACTGTAGAGACCCCAGGCCGGTCCATAGTGTCAGGGTTTTGCTCTGCAGTACTTTAAGACGAGATAGCTACACCTTGAGATGGGGTTGCAGGTTTTCTTGCTCCAACACCAATAAATAAGGACAACTGAATGGTTTGGTAAAGGGGAGTCTGTTTAAAGACAAGTACAAAAAAAAGGGGAAACATGGAAATCAACAGTGATGCGATAGCTCGTCTCGCTTCAACTCCCAAAAACTTTATACAAACAATAACATTTATACTCAATACTCATCACAATCTGACGTGTAACACTCAAAAGTTAACATGCAATTCTTTTGGTTGGAAAAATGTAACTTTAATATAGGTGCTATATCTGGATATGGTAACGGAGTGCGGGGATTGGATAAACACTATCAGGCGGGCGTCTAAGCCCTTCCCTACGGTAGACGTCACTAAAAGTACAACGTCCCATTGTTTCTACTAACTATAGGACCCTAGATTATTTGGTCCATTGTGATTGGGTTGGCATCAACCCCGTGCATAAAGCTCTACTTTACTTAGCAGCAAGCAGAATGGTCAGCCAGGTGCAGGATGCCCCAAGATTCACCCGGCCTCCCTTCCATCAATTATTACATTAGTGACTATGTGTCAATTAGTTGGCTGTGGTCAGCCTCGAAACTGTATCTTCTTGTCAGGAAAAGTTATGATATCTCTGTGTGGGTGACAGCCAGGCATAGGTGTGAATCCGTGCCTCTTCTTGCTCGGATGGACACATGCTGATCACACCGCGAATCTGCCTAGTTTTCCTTCTATTTGCACATTTAATTCTTATTCGGCTTGCCACCTGCCCGGGCCTCCTTATCTCGGCCTTCCTGAGATAGGCTGTTCTGTTCTTAAGTTTCAATTCCGTGAAGCTACTGTTCGCTCCTTCTATTGGTCTGACCTTGGCTCTTCCTGGCTCACATTGCCTCTGCTGAGTTTTGATTCAGCCATCTCTTCTCATTTTAGCTGGAATACAAATCCTGTCCTGTTTGACCTCTAGTAACCTGAGTTAATTCTGCTTTTGTGTAAAGTGGACTTGCACTTATATAACATGCTTCGTTTTGAGGTAGATTGTGTATAATGGTGCTTGCCGCTCTATTCTTCTACTTAGCATAGCAAGCCACACTGTTTTCTTAGCTTTCTTGCAGTTACAAGCATATTTATAGGCATTAGCGGGTTGAATATCTTCATCCTGCTTACAGTTTAAGTTCCTTTGTCTTTCATCAATGTTCTCTTCTTTCAGTTTCGCGATATCTTTATGTATGCCATTTCGTCTCTTTGTGTCATCCTTGGGTCGTCATATCTTCTATGGGTGCGTCAGTTCAGGCCCTCGTGACATCACCATTCGTCTTCCATGAAGGACTTTTTGGTTTCTTCCTGGACAGTACTTAAGAGATCTTCATTTTGTTTCATTTGCTGGTAGCATTTTCTCAATGGATACCTTACTGTCCATGGTTGTCTGATTATCGGTGCTTCAATAGGTATTATTCTTCTGATAGGCACTGGGCAGAGCCCTACTGTGGCTCTCTGCTGGTTTATTGGCTCATCATACGTCACATATCTCAGTGTGAACGTTCCAGGTACTTCAAAATGGGCGACTGGAGTGCAGGCCTCGCTCGGGACCTCCTCTACACTAGATGTACCTTTTTCTCATATAGGGATGGATATAGTGGGCCCTCTAGGAACCGCAAAACTAGGGAATTGATATATACTGGGGATCCTAGATTATGCCACCTGCTATCCTGAGGCTTTTCCTTTATGGAATAATACCTCAGAACAGATCTAGAAACATCTACTTCCCTTCTTCTCTAGAATTGGATTTCTAAGAGAGATTTTGACAGATCAGGGATTCACGTTTATGAGTAAACTGATGACAGAGGTTAAGGAGATCCTCCAGATTAAAACTTTATGTACCTCCATTTACCATCACCAAACTGGTGGTTGGTGGAAAGAATTAATCAAACCTTAAAATGCATCTTAAAGAAATCAGAAGAAGCAGATGGGAAAAATCGGGACATTATGAGACCATAGGCCCTATTAGCCTTTAGGAAAACACCTCAGTCTTCTCCTGGATTCTCCCCATTTGAGCTGCTTTTGTATGGGAGAGACCACAGGATGTACTGAATTTGTTATGGGAAAACTGGTAAGAGAGAGAGGGCTACCCTGCCCTTCTCTCAAACCGCTCAACGGTTGAAGGAACATATGGCAGTGGTTTGAGCTATAGTACAGACTAATATGGGAAAAACCCAAGAACATCAGAAAGAATGCTATGACAAGAAAGCAGTGAGAAGATCCTTTTCTGTGGGTTAAAAAGTATTGGTTTTACTCCCTTTCTCTAAAAACAAAATGCTCTCCAGGTGGCATGAGCCTTATGAGGACATAGAGCAAACAGGACCTTCTAATTATCAAGTCTCACAACCTGATCAAAAGATTAAAACTCACATATATCATATTAATCTTTGTAAAGAATGGAAAGAGAACCATATTCAAGACACTTCAATAATGTTAACCAGTCTATTGACTGATGCAAATTACACTAACGAGCTAATCTCTCGAGATCTGGCACAAAATCAAAAACAGGATTTAATGGACCTCCTACAACAAATCCCTGACGTTTTAGAACCAAACTGGGCAGAGTTAAAGGAGTGTACCATTATATTCATACTCCTCCAGGAAAGGTTGTGCATTTAAAGTTGTACCAAATCCCTGAGAGTAGGAAGACAATTATTCAAGAAGAGTTAGAAGCCATGTTGAACTTTTATTGAGCCATCACAAAGCCCATGGTCCTCCCCTATTGTGTTAGTCGCCAAACCGGACAAAAGATGGAGATTCTGTATCGACTTTAGAAAGATTAATGAAGCATCACAATTCGATAGCTACCCCATGCTGGTATAGATGATCTTATTGACAGGTCGGGAGATGCAGTGTATCTTTCTACAATTGATTTGACCAAAGGGTATTGACAAGATCCAGTCAATCCAGCAGATAAACCAAAAATGGTCTTTTCCACGCCTATGGGTATATTTTAGTTCAAGGGTTTACTCTTTGATTTACAAAGGGCTCAGGCCACCTTCCAAAGACTGATGGCTCAAGTACTTTGACCATATGCTTCTTTTTGTGGGGCTTATATCGATGATATTATCATCCAGAGTAAATCATGCCCGGAACATATGTCCCATTTATATAGGGTAACTCCAGCACTAAGGAAAATAAAATCAGAATCACAGTTAATCCAAAGAAGTGTCATCTAGCTAGGTCCACAGTGGAATACCTAGACTTCTTTGTAGGGAATGGGTTGGTCCAATCCCAAACTGAAAAGGTTAGGGTTGGTCCAATCCCAAACTGAAAAGGTTAGAGCTGTTGACAAACCCAAGCCCCTAAAGCAAGAAAGAACTAAGGGCCGTTCTGGGCTTAGTTGGCTATTACACGCGATTAATTCCTAACTTTGCATCCATCACGTCCATTCAGACAAACTTAGGAATGCAGAACCCCAGAACTTAACCTGAGTATCAAGTGTGTTTTGATAAACTGAAACATATTCAATGTAGTGAACCCGTCTTGAAGATGGCGGACTTCAACAGAGAATTTATTTTACAGACGGATGCATCACATACTGGTCTAGGGGCCATTCTCTCACAATGCCATAGTGGTATCAAACATCCTATCCTCTATATTAGTAGGAAGCTATTTCCTCGAGGGAAAAATGATGTGACTCTTGAACTTGAAGCCTTTGCTATTTAGTGGGCTGTGACATTTTTAAAATACTATCTAACGGGTAGGAAGTTCTGACTTGTTACAGACAGTGGAGTAACTTTGCTGAAAATGTTGGGGGGGACATGACATCTGAAGAAAAGGTGCCCCAGCCAAATGAATGGGGACAGAATGGAGTGCAATGAAAGTTGGGGGGACAAACACTGCTGCCCCCCCCCCCTAAAATTACGCCCATGGTTACACATCACGCCTTTCCGAAATGGCTAAGCCTTCAAAAAGGGCAATAACGCCAGAGTCATGCGCTGGTTTTTGGATTTACAGTCGTAGTGCTTTTTTGTTAAACATTGGAAAGGAAAAGAACAAGGGAATGTAGATTTCCTTTCTCGATTCCCAATAAACTCTGTGAAAAGCAGTGACATTAGGGGAAGGGTCTGTGATGAATCTAAACCTAAATCTAAGATGGGAGCAAACTACAACCATCAAATAATAATAAGGCAGTCCTAGTGGTGTCTTGTCAAATAAAAAGGGCCTATACTAAAAAACCTATTGCCAATCGTTAAAGCTAAATTACAAAATAGTGTGGGATAATGTTCACCAGAAAAGAAAGAAGTGTTCATAAAATGATAAATCAGGAGGGTATAACTGGGGTCTCACTTCCCCAAGTTTTTTACCACGAGACAAGGCAGGTCTCTCGATCACAGCACACTCCTGTGCTTCTCCAGCACAAGTTTACCGTTCGTTTCCAAAACATCAGGGCCTTCTGTGGCCAAGTCTCTTTTACACCAAGTCTTTTGCCTCAGAGGGCCTGGTGTGCTATAAACAACAAAAGTTCCTTTCAGTAATCTTCCCGTTGGGTGATTCCCCTTCACACATGGATCCCCGTCAACCGTGCTCTGATCCTTTTGTCACGCTGACCTCCCTCAGTCGGGTTCACTACAGCCTTTCATTAAAGATATCAGCAACTTGTAACATTCAAGACTCTCAATGTCATTTTAAACAATCGTTCATTGTGGAAATCCCTGAGCCAGGTTCACACTTGTCGACACAATGTTTAAGGGGTGTAACGTTTTGCTCTAATTCGCGGTCATCCCTCAGATGGGTTCACATTTGCCAGCTTAATAGAGTTCACTTGGTTGTAGAACCTTGTGGGATTCACTTCCCTTAGCTTTTCCCAGCCTCCGGTCAGGCATTCTCTTAGCCCCCAGTCAGGCTTCACCTTAGCCCCCAGTCAGGCTTCACATTCACCATTCACACAGTATTTCCCTCAGCAGGGCGCAAACGCCTGTTTCACAATGTCCAAATTTTGGAAATGGGTAAAGGACTTTTGATTGTACAAGGGATTTTGGCTCCACCGTTGTATGACCACCTTAACTCTCTATGCCGGCCTTTCCTATGGCCTCTTGGTTCTATAATGTTCACAAGGGGACCAGCCAAAGTATTTCGAATGGATGCCCACGTGGCACTGGACCACTCTGCAGCTGGTCTTTCTCTGGGCTTTAAAAGTTCATTAGCACACAAGTTCTTTGTTCATAACATGTTGCCGTTTCCAACCTTTGCTCAACACTGTCCGGTTTACTATCGGTTCTCCCTGTGACTCACCGGCTGGGCTGAACTCCTTGTTGTTTCTTGTCTCTGGAGTCAAGGACGGTACCATGGTAGAAAGCGTGTCTCCCTGCCTCGGTTATCAGTGCAGGAGGGTCCCATGCACTGTTGACATCTGTTACACCACATGTTAGCTGTAGTTCCCCGTCTTATGATTCCTTTCATGGAGGCTTTGCAGGTTTGGGTCAAAAAGGGCAAGGGCACTTCCCTCCTTGTTGTCCTTTCCAGTCTCGCCTCCTGCCTTCTCCATTTGAACTGCTGACCTGGAATGCTTGCTCGGGTGTTTGTCCTTGTTCAAAGTGTGCTCTCATGCCCTGCCTTTTATTCCTGTGGGGAAGGAAAAGGGCTGTCAGTTGTGTGTAGTTATTGTCAATTGCCTGACTCTGCCTGACCCTTGTGTTGGGGAATGTCAGGTAAACGGCTCTGGTGTTAGTCTGGTGTCTTTCACAGTGTAAGAAAGTGTTTGTGTCAGAGGGGGGCTCCGGGGGGGGGGGGTAAAGCTTCTAAATACAGAAAAGGTGTTATAAGGAAGGGGGAACCGTGTCTCACCCGTCGGTGTTCCCAGGTCCACTCCCTGAAGACCCCCCCATCCAGGTGATCCTCCCCCACTGGTCCACCCCCAGGAACTGGATCCAATAGTGATGGCCGTGTTCTGGCCGCCTGGATGACAGATCTCCGGGGACTAGAGGCTAAGACAACTTCAGGTTTCTCACAACCCAGTATGGGCCTCCTCTCATGTGGCTAGGAGAAGGCAGCCGCTACCTGATCCTGACCCTCGGGGTAGCACTATGTGGGAGGTTCACATGGGGGAAGACTCATGCTGGGAGAAATTGATCACTTCTTCCACTCAGGATTCTCCTGTTCCCCCTGGAGCATTGATGGCCTATTGTAAAATTGAGCAAATAGATGAAACTGCTTTGCCATCCATTATGGACGTCAAGGTCCATAATGCCTGTGGTACTGGGATGAGGAAGAAGGACTCAGAGTCAATGAGGATCATAGGTGCCTTTGAACATAATTAGCTGTATAGTTGTTGTAGTGTGAGGCACCTGAACAGGATATTTAAATCCAAGAATAAGATACAGCTGAGAGAAGACACTGAAGGAGTAGCAGAAGCAGCAGCAGTTCAGAATGTGGGGTTTGCTGTGAAAGCAGAAGGAACGCCAGCTGATGCCGATGCGGGACAAGAAGATATGCAGCACTGCAGACAGAGCACAGCAGGAAGCAGGGTAAGATTGGCCCCTCTGCCTCTCGGCCCGTGGCTGTACCAAAAGCGTCCCTGGGGAGTGGGGGCTGGTTTCTGCCCACTCCCGGGCCTGTTTGGGAAAAAATAAATGTTGTAAAAAAAAAAATTGAAAAAAACAAAAAGAAACCACCTGCAACGGCATCATTCTTCAAAGCAAGGTGGCACATGTTACCTTGCTTTGATGATTGATTTGCATGCATGATGTGTGCATCATAAATTATGATGCATGCATCATTCACATGCTACTGCAGCATGCAAAGTTGAGGGGCTGGGGCTGCCGGCTGTCACTGTGCCTCCACTCCAGGGGCCACAGTGCCCCCTGGAGTGGCTGTGCTGTTGTATTAGTGATAACTATGTATTAGTGATATTAGTGATAAACAACCAATTTTAGAGTAGAATAAGCATCCATTTCAGACTATGTATTTTGCGTTTCGCAAGTTGCAGTAATAGCATGTTTTGTTTCTGCCGGTCATCACAAGACATTCCATCTCCGTGTCCTTGGTCACTTGACAAAATACTTGTGCCTAAAAGCTTCTGTACAGTGTAGAAATATTTGACTATAGCACATCAAGTGGCCATTGACTTCATTGTGCCAAAATGAATGCTTTGTTGTAATGTGTCTATCTTTCCCATCTCCGTGGCATGCTGTTCAGGATGTTTGTTTGCATGTATGAGGTAACGAGTGCTCAGAGTGTGGGATGTCATGTGAGTGCGCTGCTTTCCCTATTTTGCCAACCTCTGAAGCCTGAAAGTAGATGGATGCAGGCTTTATATGCGGCCAACTTTGCCCCAGACCTGCAGATGAACTTAACTGGTCTGCTGTTAAATCTCAGTTATCAGTTTAATGGTATCCACTACAGAATAATTGTTCATTTTACTATAGCCTATATAATAGCTCAGTGGGTTGAGCGCTCGCTGCTGCGATGTGTGTGTGATCTGCATGTTCGATTCCCAGCAAGGCCATCTCAGCCTTTCATCGTTCTTAGGTCAATAAATGAGTACCAACACAGGTTGGGTGATATTGTATGCATATTTGTTCTATAAAAAAAAGCTTACGCGTAAGTGCTAAACAATAACATATTATCATTTGGCCTTGGACGTCTGCTTGGATTCACAGTAATTTAACAATATCGATCTATATAGACAGGTATAAATGATGCACATGGTGATCCATTCTTGTATGAAATGTATATCACATTAGTGAAATCATAATCATATTTTTCATAGTGTACTTAGGAACAATGCTATTTGATGCCAGTTCCTGTTTTGTCAAGGAGTGAAAGGTCGTGTTTCATCGCTTGCCGGGATGTCACTTTAGGGTGGGCTCAAATGACATCACTTCAAGGTCAAGGGATGTGAGGCGAGGGGTGGGCCACTTTTTTGAGGCAAGGGGTGGGCCACTTTTTTTGGGGTGTCCGGGCCTATTTTTTGTCCCAGTCCGACCCTGACAGGAAGTGGCATTGTTGACGGCTACAAGAGGGGAAGACCAGCCGCATGGAAGACAAGCTCCCAAGACAGCGTGAGCTACTCCAGTGAAGAAGTGGAACCAGAGACCCTACAGAGCTGTCAGAGCTCCAATGAACAGCCGTGCAGACCACTGAAGTCAAGCGGGAGCTGGCAGCAGAGTCAGTGGAACACAGAAGGTCTGTCGCAGAAGCAGCGGAGAGGCCACAGACGACCAGTCAGTTAGACTGCACCCAAGTTTGAATACCGAATACCTAATGTGCAGAGGCAGCGAGGGCGCAGCTCCGCTTTAATGACACACCAATTGGGGGAGACCTGTTACCCACATTGCCAACAGCCAAGAAGCTGTGAAGAAGTAACAGAGAAGCAAAAGGGTGCAACACCCCTTTTATGGGACATCAATTGGGGGAGATCTTTAACCCACATTATCAACAGCCAAGAGGCTGTGAAGTAGCAGTATAGAGGCAACTGAGGCACAACTTCCCTTCTATGAGAAACCAACCTCGGAAAACGTGTCACCCACATTGCCAACAGCCAGGGGCTATCAAAAAGCAGCAAGCAAGCAACCTGGGCGCATTCCTCCTTCCTTAGGACACCAGTTTGGGGGGAACCTGTAACCCACATTGCCACAAACCCACAGACTATAAAAAGAAGCAGCCATTGCTCAGCCCTACTCACAAGGGACACTGGTGGGGAGACCTCTGGAACACATTTTGCCACTGAAGTCATTTATAGTTGTAGGAGTTTATCTTCGTGGCAGGCGAGTGAACCAGGAAAGGGACCGTTAGTAGTTAGTCCTGGCAGCCGAGTATACCAGGAAATTAGAAGATATTTTGAAGAAGTGTTGTTTTGACAGAACAGTGTGGTGGAAAGAACTTGTTAATGCGAATTATCATTTTGACAAAATGTAGTATCATCAAAGGTAGTTCCTGTGCTATCCTGACAAAAGTATTCCAATTGAAGAATGATTGTGATGTGCTAAAACTTGGTTTTGAATCCTGAAGAAAACAATTGCTTTGGTTTATGAACTTGTGTTTTAAAAGAGAGACATACACCTTATCAAGACGGATACTGTGGGGGTTAACAACTGTTTTGATTTTCAGGGAAGTATGTGTGAAAGAGACATTTACTTTGCCAAGTGGAAGGACGCAGTGGAAGGAAAGGACATTTTTTAACTGAATAGAATTTTGTTTCATCAGAACTTTATCACAAATACTTCTGCATTGATCCAGGGGAAGGGAGTCCAACCCTAGTCACAAGGAGTACCTGTTAATGATATAAGTTTGAACTTTCATCCTGTTTGTGGAATTAAATTCAGCCAAATATTCCCTGTATAATTTTGATGTATGTATTAGTGTGAGGAGCAGAGACTTTTTGGAAACTAGAGGCCTCATTACAGGTCCGGCAGTTACCCTGCCAGTGCTACCGGCGGGTTGCCACCGGACCTGTGCACATGTGCTGGTGCCTGACTTCCCGGTGCCACCGGCTCATTACCAGTCCGGCGGCCGGGAAGTCAGGCGGCGGTAAATTTGTAAATCCCCATTCCCATAGAGTCCATAGAATATCCTTTCTATTGTCTGACGATTTTTAACTTAACACATAGTTCACATTTTTTACATTCGGTTTCTTTGGAACTTTCAGATTAAAAATTGGAAGGAGTACTGTGGGGAACGTTTTTCACAGTTTTCAAAAACCTTTATTGCGAATAGTATGGGAGTTCCATGGGAACTATAAGGTAAATGAACTTCACCTACTCCTTACTATTTTTGATTAATATCATTGAGCCATGATTACTGCTGGAGAGATTATGGTTCGGGAAGGTATCTCGCGTTCAAACCAAGCTAGGTTTGAGCGTTTCCTGAACCATAATCTCTCTGTTTACTAGTTACAAACTTTGTGGGAAGTTTGAGGGAATGGTATCACTCGCTGCCAACCTCCTATAACTTAATAACCAAGAGTGGAAACTAGCACACATAATTTAGAGCGATCCCACAATCCTGATCAATGATTACTGATGGTATTCCATCTCTTTTGTGAATTTGCAGATGTAATTTGTATTTTGCTCCTAAAGAAGGGACGGTTCATTCCCAAACACGTTGAGATTGTTCCTACTGTTTTTTTTTCAATATGTTTTATTAAGTTTTGAATGCATCACAAAGGGACATCACCAGAGAGGATCGCTCCACCACATGGTTAAGTATAGTATATTTACAGAGAAGACAAGTTATTATCACAAGGCCTAAAACGTGTCCACAATTGCCCTGTACGTCTATCTATTGTTAGGCCACTGAAGTTTCCCCACATCTCCTCGGTGTTCAGAGTCCCGTTTTCTGTTATAACAGAGAAAATAGAGAACATTTTCCAAATTGGGCTTTAATAGCCTGTCAACCAATGCAACAACACCCAGAGCATCCCCGTTCGTAAACAAAGCCCCTCTGAACATCCCACTCCCCACATACCCGCCCCATCCCCCACCCATGCATCAGTGTTTAATAAACATCAACAGATTCGTGCAAGATATATCCGCCCCCTCCCGACAGGAGGGTATCCAGGCCCTCAAAAGCACTTTTGTGGCTGATCCCCCATTCACACTCCCTTTCCACAGTCCCCATAACCAAGTGATCCAGCCCCACCACTTCCTTTCCCATCAATCCCCTCGGCTTCACTGCACCTAAAATCCCACACCTCAGCATTTCTCACCGACCAGACCTCTCAAAAAAGGGCACCCAAACACCTTCGATATTGGTCCGGGATTCATCCAAGAGGTGTGTCAAAAAATTCCATGTCATGGCTGACCCTGACCTTTGTCACCCATTCTTTCTTCTGCTGGGAGATGTGCAGTCTTCCATCCCTGGGCTAGACAGCACCTGGCAACTACCAGCATCACAATGTATCATATGTCCATCCTCCACTTCCTCTTCCTCATCTAGCCACACCCCGAAAAGGAGATGGCATTGCGATAGCATTCTGCTGATCCCATCCACCGCCTTAATCCATGATAAAACCTCCCTACAGTAGGCTTACACTTTGGGGCATCCCCAACACATGTGAATGTAATCACCCTTCACCCGATGGCACTTCCAGCAGCGTGGGTCATATTTCTTGCACATTTTAGCTTACACTGCGGGTGGATAATGCCACCTGTGCAGCAATTTCAGTGCCTGGTGCCTATACTGTAGGGACATCGTCGAGTATGAGACTCACCTGCACATTAGTGCCCATAGGGCATCGTCAATGTCCCTCCCCATATCCCACCCCAAGCTGATCCTGGCCGGGAGTGGCTCCCTAGGCCCCAACAGTATTGTCCTATACAATCGAGCTATGAGCCCGCGGGAGCCCGCACTTGAGATTAAGATGCGCTCAAAGTCTGTCAACCCCCTTCGCAAGTTCTCTCCCCATTGGGTCCCCGCTAGGGCACCCTTTAAATGTAAATAATAGAACACCGACAGCCTCCCCACTCGCAGGTACTCCTTTAGCTTGTCCAGTGAGATGAATATTTCCCCCTCCCACAGCTGCCCAGCCCTGCTAAGCCCTGCCTTGTACCACAGCTGGGATGCCAGTGGTTTTTCAATCGCATCTCCCAAGGGCGGAGCCCAAATGCAGCTCAAGTCCAACGGCCACGTAGATAGCCACCTATTCACCCCCTCATCCTTCCATAGGGACCTCAGGACTTCCAGAACTGGATGAAACAGTACCCTCCACGGGATACGCCCCCTGGGTACCCACAGTCACTCCTCAAGGGAGACCAGGGCTAGGATCTCGTTATCCAGCGCCACCCATTGCTTATCTGAGTGTGGGTCAAGATGGTCTATCATAATGCGAAGCTGGGATGCCCTGTAGTATTCTACAAGGTCTGGGAAGCTCAATCCTCCCTCCTCCTTCGGCAAAACCAAAGTCCCATAAGAAATCCAATGTTTGGTGCCAACCCACAAAAACCGCAATAGCGCTGCCCTAACTTCCTCACAAAACGACTGTGGGATTACCACTGGGAGCATCTGAAACAAAAATAGGCATTTAGGCAACACCACCATTTTAATACAATTTAGGCACGCCATGAATGAAAGTCGCAGCCGTGCCCACCTTTCCTTGTCCTTCCGCACTTCAGCCCATAGTGGCTGATAGTTCTTCCCAAAGAAATCCCCATAATTCCGTGGCACCTGTATTCCCAGATATAGGAAGGAGTCCCCCTGCTCCTGGAATGGTAACCCCTTAATGTACCCCTTATCTGCCGCTGCCAGCCCCCCCCCACCACGTAGGCTACAGATTTCTCCAGGTTAACCTTGAAGCCTGATAGAGCCCCATATTGCCCCAGACTTTCCAACAGATGAGGCACTGAAAGCACCGGCCTCATTCCTACTGTTATTTAAGAATAAAACCTCTGGATGTTGAAGTATTTTTGATAACATCAGACAAACAATAGTATACTACACTTAACTCCTTGGCGTTTAGCCTTTAGCAGAGTGCAGGGTACGGGAGTGCCCCCAAGTTGGGACACTCTTGTTGTATATTGACACAATCTATGTGCCGGGATTGTTTATTTCTCCTCTGCACCTTATGTTTCTTTATTAACTTCTGCGTAATTATTAATTTCTATAAGATCAAGTCTTTTCTTTAGAAATAGGTGTTAAGTGTACACATTGCTTTTTGTTTTTACATCTATCTATTCTTATTGATTTTTACTACTACATCTACCTATTATATTATGTTTTAAATACATGAAATAGATTTAGCTGAATCAGGAACTTACCCTCCAATTAAGTATTGTAATAGCTTACTAATATATCACACTCAAACCATTTACATTACATTGCATATTTTAATTTTAATTGTATAAGTTGATAAGTACTACAAATGAATGCTCCGCATGTAATCAATATGTATATAACTGTATTTTTCCATGTCATGTTTCTATTAATGCTTAGTCTAATAAATTAAAATATGTATCAAAAGATGTCGACAAAAATGTTCTAACCATTATAATCAGTAATGTCATATGATGTATTTATTGATCTCAGTAATGATGCCACGTATGATGTCATTAGGGACACCATCAGTGATGCCATGGATGATGTCATCAGTGGGGTCATATGCTGTGCAACAAGGGGTGCAAAGGTAAGGTGAGATTACTTGACATGCAATTGCTGAATTTCAGCGGTTTTGTTGCATTACATCTGATTACCTTAACTCTTTCTTAACCAAGATCTTGTCACTGAATGTGTAGATATATATATATTGTAAGAGTGCCGAGGAAGGAGTCTGACACAAAGGTGGCATGGTGGTTGCCAAATACTTTCATTCTTTGTAAAAAGAAAGAGATAGGCCTATCTCTCCCTGTTTCTATGAGGAGTTTCCCTGCCTCAACTAAAAACTAAAAAAGATATGTCAGAATGTGTGTTCAACGGATGTGTCCACGGTCCTGGGTCAAAATCCCTAGTTCTGTCCCTCACACTTATAACTAAAGTAGATAAGGCTACACTGTTTGTTGCCCAGGAGAATGGCTCCCTTCTCCTGGGTTTGTGATCACAGTTCACTTTGGGAATTTCAATAGTTCTCACCAGGAGGAATGACTCCCTTCCCCTTGTTAGTGTATTTTTACCACAGCAAAGTTCAAACAATTTTCACCCGGGGGACTGACTCCCTTCCCCTGGTTGAAAGTTCGCTCAATCAAAAAAACAAGCCTAACAATCCTTCTTCTCTTGGGTTGTTGATGTATCAGGGGGGATGCCTCTCTTCCCCTGCTTGAATAGTTCTTTTTAATCTTTTTAGTCAAAGGCCAGAGGGAATGACTCCCTTCTCCTGGTTGGAAGCGTGTTCCTACTTTCACCAATTGATATCAGGAGGATGACTCCCTTCTCCTGATGCTTCTCATTACAATGTGCCAATCTCACTAGACCCAGGGGGAATGACTCCCTTCCCCTAGGCACTCCAGTGTGTCCTCTGTTCAATACCATATAAGGTTCCAACTGTGATTCCTTGAGTCAGCAGACCTGGTTCACTAACCTGCCAAGTACTGGCACGAGGAAGATGACTCCCGTTTCTCTCTGGACTTGGGTCCTCGACCCGGGTTTCTCTTCTTGTACTCGGCCTACTTGGTTCACAACCCAGCCAAGTACTGCCACGAGGAAAGTGACTCGTAATATTCTGTGGGTTAGGGTTACTGCATTCACTGACGCAAAGGAAAGGAGCTTTCAGGTAGGTCTGATGCACATAAGAGCCAATCCTGGTGTCACAACTATTAAGGCAAGGGAGAGTCTTTAATGCCTGCCTCCCTTCTAACCCCAGACCTGCGGGTCTCCTGTACCTCCCTTTACCTTCATAGGGATGTCGGTACATCACTGGGGCTTCCAATGACAAAGGTTTGTCTCCCTGCTGCTTGAAGCCTATCTCTGCGTCTGCGACAACAGTGTGGTTTCCCGCTGCAGAGCTCAGCTTCTCGATGGTTCTCTCTGCGTCTGCCACGACAGTGTGGTTTCCCTCTCTGCAGCTCGGCTTCGTTGGGTTTCCCTCCATGTCTGCTGCATAGGCGCGGTACTTCATTGCGCAGTTGAGCATCCTGCTGGCCTTCAGGACCGCTCCTGCGGTGACCAAGAAGAAAGGCTGCAGCAGCTCTGCAGCTTCCTTCCTACTCCTCCTTCTCTGGTCCCCCAAGCGGCTTTGAAACTCCTAGTGATTGGCAAAGAAATAGAAATTCTTGAACCATCTCTGTAATCCGTGGTGTTCTTCAGGCCATCTGTGACACATGGTGTCATTGTGGGATTGATCATACCCCGATATAGAGGTTGCAGTTGGTCAAGATAAATGTTGCTTATAGTCTAAGTGACTAAGGCTTGAACAATCACTGAAATCCTTGGTGTTCTTGTGACATGGTATAGTTGGAAATAATGTATACAGGTATTTTAAGTTTTGTTCGGTAATATAATGCTATATTCCTATTATGAATACAATATATTGGAAGTGATATTTGTAAAATATTAAAAAGAGACAGTTTACAAAGTTAGTACAATAAAACAATCTCCTGTATTATAGCTTTTTTGCCGACAGTACACACCATGTGTCTCTCGAAATGCCCTTCATTCTTTCAATGGGTTGAGGCCAGTTTACAACCAGTGATCTGATTCTTCTGTGAGTCCCAGGGCATTGTTTAATTTAGATGCAAACAGAGGGAAGTGGTGAGGGGTTGTGAGAGGTGGAGGAAGAGAGAAGAAGAGAGAGGGATAAAAAGAGAGGCATACACAGGAGAGAGGGAGCAATAGAGACACACAAACACAAACACAGACCTTAGAGTGAGAGAGGGACAAAGAATGAGAGACAGAGTGAGAAACAGGGGAAGGAGAGACAGGGAGTGGGCAAGAGTTAGTGAGATATGGAGAGGGAGAGAGCGTAGATTGGAATACATTGGGCAAATGGAACTGGCAATGAAACTGGCAGGAGCCCTACCCTCCACATCGACGCGGAGGACCACAACCTCCGCCAGGATGATCCTCTTACTGCAGGGTAAGATCACTACAGTCTAGTGCGCCTGCTTTTTACAAGCCACATCCTTGTGATTTGGATCCATGTGCTTTCATGTGAATTTATTTACCACGGAAAGCAGTTCCATATACATCTGTGTTTTTATTTACACATTTAAAAATCTAAAATGGCCGTCGCATTGATGCATTCACTGGCTGCCTTGCAACCAGTCCAGCCGAGCCACGCACTCCGATTGGTGCGAGCCCTCTACTTCCTGCAAGCACCGGAGCCGGATGGCATCAGCCGGCCCTTCCTCCTTAGGACACCCTCTTAAGGGCTGATACCTGTCTGTGCCTGTCCGTGCCAGAACAGGCCTCAGATCTATACTACGCAATTGACTGCTCTTAATCTCCATATCCAGCTCAGAGAAAAGCAAACTCCTCCCTTCACACCTCCTTCAACCTGTGACGGAATTTGGTCGCTACTGTCTAACTCTGATCTCATCATTGTCTACGAACGTTATCCTCTACTAACTGCTGATGACAACTACTGCCATACCCTCTACAGCACATTGCCACATCTGTAGCCCAAGTGTTTTCCTCAGCAATATCACGTGTAAACTACACACCGACATAATCGAAATGCATGCACTCGAATAGCACACCTAACGTGGCCCCCACCTCTGACTGCAATCTCTAATGCACTCGGCTGCCTCCCCCTGAATGTGTTAATATGCTTTCTATCATGCTTGTTGCTAGCCATGCGCCATAGACAAAACTGCCTTACTGCCACTACTGCCAATGTGCCGGTTAAACATCTTGTCCATCTACGCCGCCTAGCGAATTGATTAGCCCACAGATATTAAATGTATTATCAACTCCGCCTCTGAGCGATCACTGCACCTCTGCTGCACCCTGTGCCATGCCCAACACTCGATCTGTTTTGCCTGGATTGCGATTCCTGTCTTTTAATGTATACTATTTCATCCATTGTTGCTTGCCGCTTTTCCTGCCTGCTTTTAGATGCCCCTACCCACTGCCACTCACCAACTCACATTTAGTCTCACAACATCATATTCTGCTTGGTCTTTGATCCAGGCCGTGCTCACTGTTTGATATGCTCCCTAATGCATGCATAATCAAGTGCCCATAGCACCTATGCCTACCTTACGTTGACTATGAACTGCATGCCCCTTGTGGCCCTGTGGAATTGTGTTACTGCCTGCCCCTAGCGGCCCTGATCTATTGTGTTACTGCCTGCCCCTAGCAGCTCTGATCTATTGTGTTACTACCTGCCCCTAGCGGCTCTGATCTATTGTGTTACTACCTGCCCCTAGTGGCCCTGTGCAATTGTGAAGAAGTAACAGAGAAGCAAAAGGGTGCAACACCCCTTTTATGGGACATCAATTGGGGGAGATCTTTAACCCACATTATCAACAGCCAAGAGGCTGTGAAGTAGCAGTATAGAGGCAACTGAGGCACAACTTCCCTTCTATGAGAAACCAACCTGGGAAAACGTGTCACCCACATTGCCAACAGCCAGGGGCTATCAAAAAGCAGCAAGCAAGCAACCTGGGCGCATTCCTCCTTCCTTAGGACACCAGTTTGGGGGGAACCTGTAACCCACATTGCCACAAACCCACAGACTATAAAAAGAAGCAGCCATTGCTCAGCCCTACTCACAAGGGACACTGGTGGGGAGACCTCTGGAACACATTTTGCCACTGAAGTCATTTATAGTTGTAGGAGTTTATCTTCGTGGCAGGCGAGTGAACCAGGAAAGGGACGGTTAGTAGTTAGTCCTGGCAGCCGAGTATACCAGGAAATTAGAAGATATTTTGAAGAAGTGTTGTTTTGACAGAACAGTGTGGTGGAAAGAACTTGTTAATGCGAATTATCATTTTGACAAAATGTAGTATCATCAAAGGTAGTTCCTGTGCTATCCTGACAAAAGTATTCCAATTGAAGAATGATTGTGATGTGCTAAAACTTGGTTTTGAATCCTGAAGAAAACAATTGCTTTAGTTTATGAACTTGTGTTTTAAAAGAGAGACATACACCTTATCAAGACGGATACTGTGGGGGTTAACAACTGTTTTGATTTTCAGGGAAGTATGTGTGAAAGAGACATTTACTTTGCCAAGTGGAAGGACGCAGTGGAAGGAAAGGACATTTTTTAACTGAATAGAATTTTGTTTAATCAGAACTTTATCACAAATACTTCTGCATTGATCCAGGGGAAGGGAGTCCAACCCTGGTCACAAGGAGTACCTGTTAATGATATAAGTTTGAACTTTCATCCTGTTTGTGGAATTGAATTCAGCCAAATATTTCCTGTATAATTTTGATGTATGTATTAGTGTGAGGGGCAGAGACTTTTTGGAAACTAGAGGCCTCATTACAGGTCCGGCAGTTACCCTGCTAGTGCTACCGGCGGGTTGCCACCGGACCTGTGCACATGTGCTGGTGCCTGACTTCCCGGTGCCACCGGCTCATTACCAGTCCGGCGGCCGGGAAGTCAGGCGGCGGTAAATTTGTAAATCCCCATTCCCATAGAGTCCATAGAATATCCTTTCTATTGTCTGACGATTTTTAACTTAACACATAGTTCACATTTTTTACATTCGGTTTCTTTGGAACTTTCAGATTAAAAATTGGAAGGAGTACTGTGGGGAACGTTTTTCACAGTTTTCAAAAACCTTTATTGCGAATAGTATGGGAGTTCCACGGGAACTATAAGGTAAATGAACTTCACCTACTCCTTACTATTTTTGATTAATATCATTGAGCCATGATTACTGCTGGAGTGATTATGGTTCGGGAAGGTATCTCGCGTTCAAACCAAGCTAGGTTTGAGCGTTTCCTGAACCATAATCTCTCTGTTTACTAGTTACAAACTTTGTGGGAAGTTTGAGGGAATGGTATCACTCGCTGCCAACCTCCTATAACTTAATGACCAAGAGTGGAAACTAGCACACATAATTTAGAGCGATCCCACAATCCTGATCAATGATTACTGATGGTATTCCATCTCTTTTGTGAATTTGCAGATGTAATTTGTATTTTGCTCCTAAAGAAGGGACGGTTCATTCCCAAACACGTTGAGATTGTTCCTACTGTTTTTTTTTCAATATGTTTTATTAAGTTTTGAATGCATCACAAAGGGACATCACCAGAGAGGATCGCTCCACCAAATGGTTAAGTATAGTATATTTACAGAGAAGACAAGTTATTATCACAAGGCCTAAAACGTGTCCACAATTGCCCTGTACGTCTATCTATTGTTAGGCCACTGAAGTTTCCCCACATCTCCTCGGTGTTCAGAGTCCCGTTTTCTGTTATAACAGAGAAAATAGAGAACATTTTCCAAATTGGGCTTTAATAGCCTGTCAACCAATGCAACAACACCCAGAGCATCCCTGTTCGTAAACAAAGCCCCTCTGAACATCCCACTCCCCACATACCCGCCCCATCCCCCACCCATGCATCAGTGTTTAATAAACATCAACAGATTCGTGCAAGATATATCCGCCCCCTCCCGACAGGAGGGTATCCAGGCCCTCAAAAGCACTTTTGTGGCTGATCCCCCATTCACACTCCCTTTCCACAGTCCCCATAACCAAGTGATCCAGCCCCACCACTTCCTTTCCCATCAATCCCCTCGGCTTCACTGCACCTAAAATCCCACACCTCAGCATTTCTCACCGACCAGACCTCTCAAAAAAGGGCACCCAAACACCTTCGATATTGGTCCGGGATTCATCCAAGAGGTGTGTCAAAAAATTCCATGTCATGGCTGACCCTGACCTTTGTCACCCATTCTTTCTTCTGCTGGGAGATGTGCAGTCTTCCATCCCTGGGCTAGACAGCACCTGGCAACTACCAGCATCACAATGTATCATATGTCCATCCTCCACTTCCTCTTCCTCATCTAGCCACACCCCGAAAAGGAGATGGCATTGCGATAGCATTCTGCTGATCCCATCCACCGCCTTAATCCATGATAAAACCTCCCTCCAGTAGGCTTACACTTTGGGGCATCCCCAACACATGTGAATGTAATCACCCTTCACCCGATGGCACTTCCAGCAGCGTGGGTCATATTTCTTGCACATTTTAGCTTACACTGCGGGTGGATAATGCCACCTGTGCAGCAATTTCAGTGCCTGGTGCCTATACTGTAGGGACATCGTCGAGTATGAGACTCACCTGCACATTAGTGCCCATAGGGCATCGTCAATGTCCCTCCCCATATCCCACCCCCACCTGATCCTGGCCGGGAGTGGCTCCCTAGGCCCCAACAGTATTGTCCTATACAATCGAGCTATGAGCCCGCGGGAGCCCGCACTTGAGATTAAGATGCGCTCAAAGTCTGTCAACCCCCTTCGCAAGTTCTCTCCCCATTGGGTCCCCGCTAGGGCACCCTTTAAATGTAAATAATAGAACACCGACAGCCTCCCCACTCGCAGGTACTCCTTTAGCTTGTCCAGTGAGATGAATATTTCCCCCTCCCACAGCTGCCCAGCCCTGCTAAGCCCTGCCTTGTACCACAGCTGGGATGCCGGTGGTTTTTCAATCGCATCTCCCAAGGGCGGAGCCCAAATGCAGCTCAAGTCCAACGGCCACGTAGATAGCCACCTATTCACCCCCTCATCCTTCCATAGGGACCTCAGGACTTCCAGAACTGGATGAAACAGTACCCTCCACGGGATACGCCCCCTGGGTACCCACAGTCACTCCTCAAGGGAGACCAGGGCTAGGATCTCGTTATCCAGCGCCACCCATTGCTTATCTGAGTGTGGGTCAAGATGGTCTATCATAATGCGAAGCTGGGATGCCCTGTAGTATTCTACAAGGTCTGGGAAGCTCAATCCTCCCTCCTCCTTCGGCAAAACCAAAGTCCCATAAGAAATCCAATGTTTGGTGCCAACCCACAAAAACCGCAATAGCGCTGCCCTAACTTCCTCACAAAACGACTGTGGGATTACCACTGGGAGCATCTGAAACAAAAATAGGCATTTAGGCAACACCACCATTTTAATACAATTTAGGCACGCCATGAATGAAAGTCGCAGCCGTGCCCACCTTTCCTTGTCCTTCCGCACTTCAGCCCATAGTGGCTGATAGTTCTTCCCAAAGAAATCCCCATAATTCCGTGGCACCTGTATTCCCAGATATAGGAAGGAGTCCCCCTGCTCCTGGAATGGTAACCCCTTAATGTACTCCTTATCTGCCGCTGCCAGCCCCCCCCCCACCACGTAGGCTACAAATTTCTCCAGGTTAACCTTGAAGCCTGATAGAGCCCCATATTGCCCCAGACTTTCCAACAGATGAGGCACTGAAAGCACCGGCTTCATTCCTACTGTTATTTAAGAATAAAACCTCTGGATGTTGAAGTATATTTGATAACATCAGACAAACAATAGTATACTACACTTAACTCCTTGGCGTTTAGCCTTTAGCAGAGTGCAGGGTACGGGAGTGCCCCCAAGTTGGGACACTCTTGTTGTATATTGACACAATCTATGTGCCGGGATTGTTTATTTCTCCTCTGCACCTTAAGTTTCTTTATTAACTTCTGCGTAATTATTAATTTCTATAAGATCAAGTCTTTTCTTTAGAAATAGGTGTTAAGTGTACACATTGCTTTTTGTTTTTACATCTATCTATTCTTATTGATTTTTACTACTACATCTACCTATTATATTATGTTTTAAATACATGAAATAGATTTAGCTGAATCAGGAACTTACCCTCCAATTAAGTATTGTAATAGCTTACTAATATATCACACTCAAACCATTTACATTACATTGCATATTTTAATTTTAATTGTATAAGTTGATAAGTACTACAAATGAATGCTCCGCATGTAATCAATATGTATATAACTGTATTTTTCCATGTCATGTTTCTATTAATGCTTAGTCTAATAAATTAAAATATGTATCAAAAGATGTCGACAAAAATGTTCTAACCATTATAATCAGTAATGTCATATGATGTATTTATTGATCTCAGTAATGATGCCATGTATGATGTCATTAGGGACACCATTAGTGATGCCATGGATGATGTCATCAGTGGGGTCATATGCTGTGCAACAGGGGGTGCAAAGGTAAGGTGAGATTACTTGACATGCAATTGCTGAATTTCAGCGGTTTTGTTGCATTACATCTGATTACCTTAACTCTTTCTTAACCAAGATCTTGTCACTGAATGTGTAGATATATATATTGTAAGAGTGCCGAGGAAGGAGTCTGACACAAAGGTGGCATGGTGGTTGCCAAATACTTTCATTCTTTGTAAAAAGAAAGAGATAGGCCTATCTCTCCCTGTTTCTATGAGGAGTTTCCCTGCCTCAACTAAAAACTAAAAAAGATATGTCAGAATGTGTGTTCAACGGATGTGTCCACGGTCCTGGGTCAAAATCCCTAGTTCTGTCCCTCACACTTATAACTAAAGTAGATAAGGCTACACTGTTTGTTGCCCAGGAGAATGGCTCCCTTCTCCTGGGTTTGTGATCACAGTTCACTTTGGGAATTTCAATAGTTCTCACCAGGAGGAATGACTCCCTTCCCCTTTTAGTGTATTTTTACCACAGCAAAGTTCAAACAATTTTCACCCGGGGGACTGACTCCCTTCCCCTGGTTGAAAGTTCGCTCAATCAAAAAAACAAGCCTAACAATCCTTCTTCTCTTGGGTTGTTGATGTATCAGGGGGGATGCCTCTCTTCCCCTGCTTGAATAGTTCTTTTTAATCTTTGTAGTCAAAGGCCAGAGGGAATGACTCCCTTCTCCTGGTTGGAAGCTTGTTCCTACTTTCACCAATTGATATCAGGAGGATGACTCCCTTCTCCTGATGCTTCTCATTACAATGTGCCAATCTCACTAGACCCAGGGGGAATGACTCCCTTCCCCTAGGCACTCCAGTGTGTCCTCTGTTCAATACCATATAAGGTTCCAACTGTGATTCCTTGAGTCAGCAGACCTGGTTCACTAACCTGCCAAGTACTGGCACGAGGAAGATGACTCCCGTTTCTCTCTGTACTTGGGTCCTCGACCCGGGTTTCTCTTCTTGTACTCGGCCTACTTGGTTCACAACCCAGCCAAGTACTGCCACAAGGAAAGTGACTCGTAATATTCTGTGGGTTAGGGTTACTGCATTCACTGACGCAAAGGAAAGGAGCTTTCAGGTAGGTCTGATGGACATAAGAGCCAATCCTGGTGTCACAACTATTAAGGCAAGGGAGAGTCTTTAATGCCTGCCTCCCTTCTAACCCCAGACCTGCGGGTCTCCTGTACCTCCCTTTACCTTCATAGGGATGTCGGTACATCACTGGGGCTTCCAATGACAAAGGTTTGTCTCCCTGCTGCTTGAAGCCTATCTCTGCGTCTGCGACAACAGTGTGGTTTCCCGCTGCAGAGCTCAGCTTCTCGATGGTTCTCTCTGCGTCTGCCACGACAGTGTGGTCTCCCTCTCTGCAGCTCGGCTTCGTTGGGTTTCCCTCCATGTCTGCTGCATAGGCGCGGTACTTCATTGCGCAGTTGAGCATCCTGCTGGCCTTCAGGACCGCTCCTGCGGTGACCAAGAAGAAAGGCTGCAGCAGCTCTGCAGCTTCCTTCCTACTCCTCCTTCTCTGGTCCCCCAAGCGGCTTTGAAACTCCTAGTGATTGGCAAAGAAATAGAAATTCTTGAACCATCTCTGTAATCCGTGGTGTTCTTCAGGCCATCTGTGACACATGGTGTCATTGTGGGATTGATCATACCCCGATATAGAGGTTGCAGTTGGTCAAGATAAATGTTGCTTATAGTCTAAGTGACTAAGGCTTGAACAATCACTGAAATCCTTGGTGTTCTTGTGACATGGTATAGTTGGAAATAATGTATACAGGTATTTTAAGTTTTGTTCGGTAATATAATGCTATATTCCTATTATGAATACAATATATTGGAAGTGATATTTGTAAAATATTAAAAAGAGACAGTTTACAAAGTTAGTACAATAAAACAATCTCCTGTATTATAGCTTTTTTGCCGACAGTACACACCATGTGTCTCTCGAAATGCCCTTCATTCTTTCAATGGGTTGAGGCCAGTTTACAACCAGTGATCTGTTTCTTCTGTGAGTCCCAGGGCATTGTTTAATTTAGATGCAAACAGAGGGAAGTGGTGAGGGGTTGTGAGAGGTGGAGGAAGAGAGAAGAAGAGAGAGGGATAAAAAGAGAGGCATACACAGGAGAGAGGGAGCAATAGAGACACACAAACACAAACACAGACCTTAGAGTGAGAGAGGGACAAAGAATGAGAGACAGAGTGAGAAACAGGGGAAGGAGAGACAGGGAGTGAGCAAGAGTTAGTGAGATATGGAGAGGGAGAGAGCGTAGATTGGAATACATTGGGCAAATGGAACTGGCAATGAAACTGGCAGGAGCCCTACCCTCCACATCGACGCGGAGGACCACAACCTCCGCCAGGATGATCCTCTTACTGCAGGGTAAGATCACTACAGTCTAGTGCGCCTGCTTTTTACAAGCCACATCCTTGTGATTTGGATCCATGTGCTTTCATGTGAATTTATTTACCACGGAAAGCAGTTCCATATACATCTGTGTTTTTATTTACACATTTAAAAATCTAAAATGGCCGTCGCATTGATGCATTCACTGGCTGCCTTGCAACCAGTCCAGCCGAGCCACGCACTCCGATTGGTGCGAGCCCTCTACTTCCTGCAAGCACCGGAGCCGGATGGCATCAGCCGGCCCTTCCTCCTTAGGACACCCTCTTAAGGGCTGATACCTGTCTGTGCCTGTCCGTGCCAGAACAGGCCTCAGATCTATACTACGCAATTGACTGCTCTTAATCTCCATATCCAGCTCAGAGAAAAGCAAACTCCTCCCTTCACACCTCCTTCAACCTGTGACGGAATTTGGTCGCTACTGTCTAACTCTGATCTCATCATTGTCTACGAACCTTATCCTCTACTAACTGCTGATGACAACTACTGCCATACCCTCTACAGCACATTGCCACATCTGTAGCCCAAGTGTTTTCCTCAGCAATATCACGTGTAAACTACACACCGACATAATCGAAATGCATGCACTCGAATAGCACACCTAACGTGGCCCCCACCTCTGACTGCAATCTCTAATGCACTCGGCTGCCTCCCCCTGAATGTGTTAATATGCTTTCTATCGTGCTTGTTGCTAGCCATGCGCCATAGACAAAACTGCCTTACTGCCACTACTGCCAATGTGCCGGTTAAACATCTTGTCCATCTACGCCGCCTAGCGAATTGATTAGCCCACAGATATTAAATGTATTATCAACTCCGCCTCTGAGCGATCACTGCACCTCTGCTGCACCCTGTGCCATGCCCAACACTCGATCTGTTTTGCCTGGATTGCGATTCCTGTCTTTTAATGTATACTATTTCATCCATTGTTGCTTGCCGCTTTTCCTGCCTGCTTTTAGATGCCCCTACCCACTGCCACTCACCAACTCACATTTAGTCTCACAACATCATATTCTGCTTGGTCTTTGATCCAGGCCGTGCTCACTGTTTGATATGCTCCCTAATGCATGCATAATCAAGTGCCCATAGCACCTATGCCTACCTTACGTTGACTATGAACTGCATGCCCCTTGTGGCCCTGTGGAATTGTGTTACTGCCTGCCCCTAGCGGCCCTGATCTATTGTGTTACTGCCTGCCCCTAGCAGCTCTGATCTATTGTGTTACTACCTGCCCCTAGCGGCTCTGATCTATTGTGTTACTACCTGCCCCTAGTGGCCCTGTGCAATTGTGTTACTGCCTGCCCCTAGCGGCTCTGATCTATTGTGTTACTACCTGCCCCTAGCGGCCCTGTGCAATTGTGTTACTACCTGCCCCTAGCGGCCCTGTGCAATTGTGTTAACTGCCTGCCCCTAGCGGCGTTATCGCCTGCCTGCCCGTACATCTGCTGTCTACAAATGCAGCCCCTTGGCACATACCCCAAAGCGCCTACGCACCTCATTTCCTCATCCTCCATCCTCATCATATCCCTCTCCCTTCTGGCCTTCTGCAGCATGCTGCCTGCACACCCAGACCAGCATGCTCACCCATGCCCTACTCCACCATCTGATCTCCTACACACCACACCATCATCTGCATTCCAGTCCACACTCAACCACCGCACAAACCCGATTGGACATCGCCCACTCCACCTCAGGCTCTGTAGACTAAGAACATGCACCAAACCCCTCCTAGCTCTCCGCAGCACTCCGCCCTCCACACCCCTTAGGAACAACAGACTCAGCTCTCACACCTACACATCAGCCACCCAGCACCACCTCCCTTACCATGTTCAACAAACTAGCACCCATCACGCCGCATCTATCACACCCCAGTCTCCCACACCCAAAATCGCACCGTCCACCTCCAGCTCCCCTGACGCCAACGCACGCACTCCACCACCAGATCTGAGATGTGCTCTCATCAAGGCGCGCTCTGTCCATACCCATGCCATTGAAATCAACGACCTCATCACCACCCACAATCTTGACCTACTTGCCATATCCAAAACTTGGCTACATGAAGCTTCCAGTCCATCCATCCACCTCGCCCTCCCACAAAACTATACCATCCTCAGACAGGGCTGTAAAAACTCCAAAGGTGGTGGCGGCGTCGCCCTCATCTTTAAAGACACCCTCAGCATGAGAATGTGTAATCAACAATGGGACAACAACGCTGATCTCCTCACTGCTAAACTTGCCCTCACCCCTAATTGCACCATAAACGTCTTTATCACCTACAGACCACCAGTATCACCCCCTGACTACCAAAAGCAACTCCTCCAAAACATAGGCAACAACCTCAAAAGTACCACTAAAAGCATCCTTCTAGGGGATATTAAATTTGGATTAGCTGACCCGAAGGACAAAGCAGTCGCAAATTTAGCCAAAGAACTATCACACATGGGGTTCGAACACAAAATTACTTCTCCCACTCATAACAAAGGCAGATCCTTTGACTGGCTAGCTGATCACAACTGCTCATCTGCAATCACCTCCATCTCGGCCCTCCCATGGATGGACCACTACCTCATTCAATTCTCCATTCCGACCACGGCCACTCATAAAACCTTAACTCATGCCCCCCGCTAAAGTAAGAAGCTCCAAAAAACTCACTGCTTCCAACTTCGCCCCTCTCCTCGATACCCCTGATCTCAGGCCTCCATTTACCCATGACCCTACCTCTCTCGCCAACATCTACTCCAATGCACTCACTCAAGCCATCAAACTCATTGCCCCTCTAGAAGAAAAAAAAGGGAAAAAATCAATGCACTGCAACTCTTGGCTCACTGAAGAACTAGCTGCCCTTCGCACCAAGAAACGCAAAGCTCTATCGAGATGGCAATCAGCGCCTAACCAATCCTCTCTGAATGATTTCAGAGATCTCACTGACCTACAAAAAAGCTATATTTCACACTAAATCCGAATCCTATTACCAGAGAATCACTAACGCCAGCTCCAAATCAAGAGAAATATACTCCATATTCAAAGAACTCACCACACCTGCCTCCAGCCCAGATGAAATCATCAAGGATGAAGCATGGTGCACAGGCATTCAGTCTGCCCTCCTCAATAAAGTCAACACACTACAAAACAAAATAGCCTCCCAACGCAAAGCTCTCAACACCCCCACCTGCTCACCCACACCCCCCACTAACAACTCTCTCTCACAAACACCCCTTTTTGCCTTCAGAGAAGTCTCAGAGATGGAAGTCAAGGACCTCCGCAAAAAAATCAAACCTTCCACCTGCAAAGGGGATATCTGGCCACCCTCCTTAATCAAAGAGTGCTCAGCATCCCTCACCACCATCATCACGGCTTTCATCAATGCCTCATTCACATCTGGCACTGTAACAGATTGCCTAAAAGAAGCCTGGTTTCGCCCGCTCCTGAAAAAACCGTCACTCGATCCTTCCTCCCCTAATGACTACCGCCCCATCACCACCGTCCCCTTTCTCCTCAAAATCCTAGACAAAGCTGCACACAATCAAATCCAACACTACCTGGAAACCAACACCATCCTAGGCAAAAGACAATCAGGTTTCCGCAAAGGCCATGGGACTGAAACTGCCCTTCTAGATCTAAAGAATCAAATTACCAAGATAACGGACACAGGCAAACCTGCTCTCCCCCTACTGCTCGACCTCTCTGCAGCATTCGACCTGGTCGACAACAGCATTCTCACATCTCACTCATTCAATGCTGCACACTTCTCACACAAGGCAACCACCTGGATTACATCCTTCCTTGAAGGTAGGGCCATGAAAGTGTACTCAGATCAGGCCAGCGCACCCCCCACCACTATAAGTTGTGGAGTCCCGCAAGGGTCTTGCACTGCTCCGACCCTTTTCAACTTCTTCACTAAATCACTCTTTGACCTATTGGACTCCCTCAGCATAGCATACACAAATTACGCCGATGACATGCAAGTTCTCCTCCCCCTCTCTGGAGACTACGACCGAGACTCAGAAACCCTCCTCAAAATATACTCCACTATCCAAACCTGGATGGCTATCAATGGTCTCTGCTTAAACGAAGACAAAACCGAAATCATCATCCTAGCCCCCAGCGAAACACTAACTAAACTCAGCCCCGACTACTCTCACATGACTATCGACAGTATTAGCATACCTGTCTCCTCAGCCGTCAAGACATTAGGAGTCTACCTAGATGCTACACTCTCCATGACCAGACAAACCAACGCCATCGCCTCAGCATCTGCTCTGAGCACTAAACTCATTTATTCCATAAAACCTTACCTGACCACGCCCAACTGCCTCTCCATAGCCAGAGCTACCATAGGAGCCAGATTGGAATACTGCAACGCCCTCCTGGCAGGCCCATCAACTAAAAACCTAAGCACATCAACTAAAAACCTAAGCTATTTTCCAAATATTTATTCCAAATATAAAATAGTGCAAAATAATGCCCTCTGCGCTGCACTACTCATCCCCAAAACTGACCACATCTCACAAGCCAGAAGACTCGCCCATTGGCTCCCAGTCAAGGAAAGAATCAGCTTTAAAATTCTCACTCTCACACACAAGTGCATCGATCACACAGCACCCCCTACCTACCTGAAACCATAACAAAGAGCTCCTCCATCTGTCCCAGAAGAAGCCATCACGCCAACCAACTCTGTATACCCACGGGTAGAAGAGCCAAAGCTGGCGGCATTGGCTTCCCACACATAGCACCTAAACTCTGGAATGCCCTCCCTAACTCACTCAGAGCAGAACCCTCGCTGTACTCCTTCCACAAATCACTTAAAACCACTCTATTCAACTAACATCCTCCCTCCTTCACCTACACCAGCTCGCATACGTCTGATACTAAATGTTCCTGTAATGAAAATTGCTTTGTAACCATCTCCCTTCCATTGTAACCAGATTTGTCTTCATGTAACAGCGCCACGATGCCCCAGGGCTGACGTGCGCTATAAATAAATGCGAATAAATAAATAAATAAATAGAAAAAATAAAAGTTAGGCTAATGGAGCATGAAAGCTGCATTAATAAAAGTGTCATGCAAGCACTGTTTGTCCAACATCTCACTGAGAAGCAACACAAGGCTCACGACTTATAATGGGTAGTTCTGTATAGAGTTCTGGGCTTAGTGGCACCAGCATTGAAAAAATAAATTATTCAGATTGGAACAACTATGAATCATTAAAACTAACAGAAACATGACCGGTCTGAATGAAGCCATAGAGGAGCATAAGAATGAATTTGAAAAATCCTTTGATTTACATGCTCATGAATGGAACAAGTATGAGCTAAGTAGTTTGATTTACTGGGGTTAGTAAAGATTTCAAACAGGAAGAAAGGTATTTTAACTGGACTACATTCATCAACGGTCCAATACACAGTGAACGCCTGAATACCCTTTAAACAGTCGGGGGTTTTCTCCAGACCGGGGAGATCCACCGCAAACTACATAGCTGCAGACTGAACTAAGCAGAAAATCTAATTCATAAAATGGCAGCAGCTGTATTTCCGGTTTGGTCTTAATGAGAGAGAATCAGCATGGGTCCTTAGAGCTCAGTAGAAATAGGTGTACACTAACCGTTTAAATTGATTAAATAGTTTCTCACTTATTAATGTTGATGCAATTAAAGGCGCAGAGCCAGCTGAAGTACTTGTGTGAGATTTTGGAATGGGCATTGTGAAGCTTTTGCTAGTGGATTTGGTCCCTTTGAGGGGAGAAGAGGTAAGCTTGAAATGCTACGGTTAAACTGGACCGTTAAGAGAGGAAGGTTTAGGTGTAATCAGAAATAGTGTTTTTCAGAATTTCTTTAAAATATTTTTAGAAATATGAAGTAAAGGAGAGATATGTAGTACCCTCGAAAACCCTATAAAGAAAGAAGAAGATCTCAAACACATGTTAATATAAGGCTGCATTATTGAATGGTTTGGTTAGCGCTGTTTTGCATGGAGCCATACTATGAAACGATTATGGGCCTCACTTCGAGTTTGGTGATAATTTGGCAGTAAATCTGCCGAATTACCTCCAAAGTGTATTTATTTATAAAAATCACAGGAACGCAATGCATTTTTGGCACACAAATGTTTATAAAATGTAACATTGATAACACAGCGGAGGACATGGATCCTTGATAATGAGGTGAGAGAATGTGACTTGAAGACCGGATGTTACAGGGGAAGGGGGAAACATAAACCAGGGACGAGGGATGAGGACAGGATAGAATAACATAGGAACAGGATGGAGGACAAAGTGCTAAATTAAGGATAGATGGGTGATGGAAAAGTGATGTAGGGTTGTCCGTGTGGATAGGGAAAGAGGGAAGCAGGGTGATTCTTCTTATTATTATGGTATTTATTGAGCGCGGTCCTAGCTTCAAGAAGCAATGGAGTGCTTTACTGAGGTATACAACAATACAGACACATAATGGAGTGCTTTACAGAGGCATACAACAGTTCAGTACAGATGCATAGCGGAGCATGATGGAGTAATTTAGTGCTAGGAAACAGGTTCTTTAGAAAAGTGGGCTTTAAGGTTGGATTTAAATAGTGGTAGTGTTGGTGTAATATGGAGAGGGAGAGTAATAGCATTCCAGTGTAGGGGAGCAAGGAGAGGAAGAGAGTGGAAACAAGGGGGAGCAGAGGAGGCTCGAGTATTGGCATTGCGGTGTGCCAAGGGGCAAAGGGTAGAGTAGGGAGTCAGATGAGCAGATAGGTCGGGTGGGGTAAATCCATGGATAGCTTTGAAGATGATGAGAAGACGTTTATAATTAGCTCTTTGTTTCATAGATAGCTAGTCAATATGGCGATGGGCAGAGGAGGTAGAGATGAATCGAGAAAGGCTGAAAAGTGTGCAGACCACAAAGGTGAGGACTTTGTCCAGAGGTGGAAAAACATAGTTGAGAAGGCCTTAGAGGAGACTGGCACAGTAGTCAGATCTAGAAATGACTAAGGAGGAGATAAGATGTTTAGCAGTATTGAAAGAAAGAAAATGACAGATTTTTTCTGATATTGAGGAGGTTGAGTCTGGCTCCAGTGGCAGATTTAGAGATGAAGAGCGAGAAGTTGTGAGATGGGTCAACAATGACACCAAGGTTACGAGTGAAAGCAGAGTAAGGAAGGCAGTCAGAAGAGAAGAGAAGAATGGGGAGGAAGACAGTCTGTTTTACTCAGGAGTGGAGAACTTCAGTCTTAGTGGAGTTGTGCATGAACGAGTGAGAGGCCATCCAATATTTGACGGCCGAGAGATGGTTTGACATTTTTGACAAAATCTCGCTGAATAAGGAGGGAAAGCAGAAGAAGATCTGATTGCCGTCAGGGAACATTTGATAGGAGAAACTGTAAGAAGAGGTCAGGGCGCCAAGAGGTGAAGGTATAGAGAGTGAAGAGAAGTGGACCAAGGATAGACCCTTGGAGAACTCCAACAGTAAGGGGGTTGGTGAGGACGTAGGGCTATTCCAGGATACCTGAAAGTGTCTAGGGGCAAGGTATGAAGCAAGGGCCTTATCTCTGATGCCAAGGAGAGATGATATAGAGATAAGGTCAGAATAGTTGACAGAATCGAAGGCAGCAAAGAGGTTGAGAAGAATAAGAATAGATGAATGGTGCACATGACATGCAGAAGAGATGAAGTTGCTGGCACTGAGGAGAGCTGTCTCTGTTGAATGTAGAGGTCAGAAGCCAGATGGAATAGGGTCCCGGAGGTTGTGAGTATCAAGTATCTGATTGAGTTGATTGAATACTACTCATTCTAGGAGTATGGAATAGTGTGGTAGAAGAGAGACAGGATGAAAGTTGTCAGAACAGTTTGGATCGAGACCACGTTTCTTAAGGAGAGAGATGACAGTGGCTGAGTTATAAGATGAGGGAAAAGTAGCATTATCAAGGGAAGAGTTGAAGAGGGAAGTAAGATGTGGAGAAATGCTCAGAGCTACGGGTTTCACAATGCTTGGGGGCAGTGGGTTAGTGCGGGCACAGAAAGGGTTAGCCATGTGGAGTAAGGCAATAATCTCATCAGGGTGGTTGGGTGCAAAGGAAGATATAGTAGCAGGAGAGAAGGGTAGGAGTGGTGAAGAAAAGTGAGCAGTAGAAGGGGATAGAAGGTAAGTAGCGAGGGTACTGTGAATGGTAGACATTTTAGAAGCAAAGTAGAGAGCAAGACCATTTGCAGAAAGAGTGCAGGAGATAGAAGAGGATTTAGGAGGTGAGAGAATTTAGTTGAGGAATTTATGGAGGTGCCTGGGTTGGGAGGATTGAGATGAAATGAGAGAGAAGTCACATTTGGCAGAGTCAAGAACGGAGGAGTAGTTTTGAAGAGCGGTGAGGTAGAGTTGGAGATCCCAAGAGTGTCTTGACCTTTGCCAAGTGCAAAGCTTTTTCTTCATTGTTGTTTTCAGGGTGTGGTTGAGAGGTGTAATCCAGGGCTGTGGAAAGAGGGTAGTGAGAGGAGCGTGGAGCATGGAGATCAGTGTTAAAGTTAGTGAAGGCCTCTTCAGTGGATGGAAAGGTAATTTCAGCATAGGAGGAGAAAGAGTGGTGTAAGTCAGAGAGGTCATCAGAGAGTTGGAGGAAGGAAACTTGTACTTAGTAACAGTAGTATTAGATGGAGAGAGTGAGAACGAAACAGGAGTGGAGATTGAGGCAAAGACGATAGAGTGATCGGATGGAGGAGTGTTGGAGATATTAGAGGTGGAGAGTTGAGAGGAGCTGAGAATAAGGTTGATGGAGTTTCCATTTGAATGGGTATGGTATGGTATAGTAATGTTTATTTATAAAGAGTATATACACAAGACAAGTGTTTCAAGGCGCTCAACGAGGGAAGGAACAGGGGGGAAAAACAACAGTCATTGAGAGTCCTTGAGTTTCTGAATGATAACCAGTCTGGCGAGGCAGAGTAAGTGCATATAATACAATTAACAGTATAGATAACAACAAATAGGTCTGACGACGATTCTGCCGTTATTCCAAGAGCATATAGGCGACACCATGCAGGAGAGGAGACAGGGAGGAAAAAATAGTAATCTTCAAGGCATGGTACATTCAGATCATGCAAGTGAACAGACGTTACAGGAGAGGGGAAGGACAAGTTCATGGGGGGGAATCCAGATGCGCCCAGTTGGTCAGAGACGGGGTAAGTGCTCAGAGATACCATTCTCAATGGTTAATTGACTGAGTGAAGTATAATGAGGTAAGTGCAGGCCCTGAGGCAAGTGCTGAAGGACTGGCGAGGGTGCCGGGGACATGTGAGATTCTGAGGTACTCCTGGTGGCCAGTCGGCATGCTATGCAGAAAAGGAGGGAGAGAGGCATAGAGCAAAGAGAGAGGTTAGCAGGGTAGAGGGAGGGAGAAGGAAGAGGAGAAGAGTACTGTCTAAAGGAGTTTCCGGAACTTGAGGAGATCTGGCTCAAGAAGTAGGGTGGCAGGGAGGCTATTCCAGAGGGAGGCCCCTGCTGAGGATAAAGATCTCCCTCCAAATCCCTGTTTAGAGAACCAGCTCACTCACAGAAGGTTGGAGGTAGATGATGGAGGGCTCAGGAGGGACAGTATTTAGGAAGGCATCAGTGAAGACAGGTGGGTCCCAGGCTCCAGAAAGCCTTGTGGACAATGCAGAGGGTCTTGAACGTGATCCTTGCAGCCATGGGGAGCCAGTGGAGGGTTTGAGCACCGGAGAGATGCGGTCCCTGGGCTTGAGGCCAAGGATAAGTCTTGGGGTTCTGTCCTGGATGAGTTGCAGAGAGCACAGAGCAGAGGCAGGAAGGTTGAGAAAGAGGCTGTTGCAGTAGTCAAGCCTTGAGAGAACCAGGGCTCTGGAGACGGTGAGCCTCTGAGGGAAGGTGAGAAAAGGAAGAGTACCTCTGAAGAGGTGCAGCTGGTAGTTGGACTTTTCAGAGATGTCCGAAATGTGAGTGGAGAAGGAGAGACTGGAGTCGAAGATGACCCCCATGTTTTTTGGCTCGCATGTGGGCGTGGGCGCAGGGCCGAGGGAGGCCGGCCAGAGTGAGAGCAGGAAAGTGGGAGCAGGAGTCCCAATGCGAACAATGTCAGTCTTACTGGCATTGAGGCAGGGTCGTTTGCAGCACACCATGACTGAATTGTGGTGGACAGACAGTCAGATATGATCGAGGCAGAGGAGGTGGCTGAGGGCAGCCTGAAGGAGAGTTGAGTGTCATCTGCATAACACTGGAAATTAGGGGTAAAGCTGGCAATCTAACATTCCAGGGCAGCCATGTAGACATTGAAGAACCAGGAGGAAAGGTTACAGCCCTGGGGGGCACCACAGGTAGAAAGAGTGATAGTGGAGAGAAAGGACCCAAGTTCCACCTCGCATGGGCAGTCAGGCAGGAAGGAAGTTAACCATGCCAGAGCCTGACCTGTGATTCCCAGGGTGTCACAGAGATGTGCGATGAGGATGGGTGGGCAGAGAGTGGATGGAAGAGGAAAAGTGGTTAAGGAGAAGAGAGTTAAAGTCAGTGGATAGAGCAGCCGAGAGGGAGGAGAGGTTAAAGTCACCAATGACAATGAGGTGGTGATCAGGGGGAGAGAGTCAATTAGTTGAGAGAGGGTGACGAAGAATTGACCTACTGGACCAGGTGGCCGATGGAGAGGGATAAGATGTATGCCAAAGTGGCCAGTGATTGTGGAGATAGTGTATTCGAAAGAGGGAAAATTAGCGGGAGACAGGCGAACAGGAGAGATAAGAAGTTTAGAAGATGAAAACAGTCCTACACCACCACCCTTGTCAGTGAGGTGGAGAGAGTAGGTGAAGGTGTAGGCAGGGACATGAAGAGCAGTAAGGGTTGCACAATCAGAGGGAGAGATCCAGGTTTCGGTAAGGGTAATGAGGTCAAGAGAAGGTCAATACGAAAGGAAGAAGTCTGAGGTAAAGGAGGTTTATTACAGAGACTGCACATTCCAAGAGCAATAGAAAGAGGGTGCGATATAGTAGCATAGCGACGTTAAGTCTGAGAAATAGAGAGATGCGGGGGGTATATGTGAGAAGAGGAAAAGAGGAAGTGTAATGAACGCTGGGGTTGGAGTAGGTTTTGTGAATGGAGAGAATAGAGTTGCAAGAAGAGGGGTGGCATCAAGGAAAAAAGATGACAGAGATTAGGAAGACAGTTGAGATGGTTCTAGGAGAGTGCAGAAAGAAGTAAAAGGGAAAGGAAGAGATAGCATGAGAATTGCATGATGATGGTGAGGCTGAGAAGAAGCAATAATGGGCATTAACAGACAAGCGGCAGGACATACCAAAGCAAAGGCTCATAGGCAAGAGGCTGAGGGAAGAAGACTGGGAGATTTTCTTTCTCTTCAACCCCCTTAACTGAAGATGCCCATTGGCCAGACGCCCATATGCAGCTACTGAATTATGTGACATATGTGGTGGGTCAGAAGAAGGAGTCAGACACTTTGAGGACATTTTTGTGATCTCTTTATTAAACTAAAAGAATAAGGCCTATCTATGAGCGTGTAGGGCAGTACTCGAAACAGAGGACAGGAGGGTGGAAGGAAAACCCGGAGTGGATTCTAAGTCGATATTGGTAATCGAGGAAAACAGGGAAGAAGGAGGCTCTGACAAAAAGCCAAAGTAGTAGTAAAGAGTCAATGAGAAATCAGGAGGAGGGTGTAGGTGAAGTGAGGAAACTGAGAGTGATACAACTTCAGGTGATCCGAGAGAAAAAAATGATTTAGGGGTTGATGAACTTTGGAAGAGAAATAATAGAACCATAAAGAAAAGAGGTCATAAGATTAGTAAAATACTGAAAAAAAGAGGCAAGGAGCCAGAGACCAACTAGTTATTTAGGAGTAGGAGGTTCCAGATGGCTAATACAGGACCTAGGTAGGTTTACTAGGGGGGAGGAGGTTCCAGCGGGGGTCAGGGAGCCTAGTGACAGTACAGAGAGGTGGTGGAAAGAATCAAAGCAAGAAAGAAAGTTAGTACAGAGTAGTCCTTCTGCCTCTCTCCTTGCTGACCCCAACAAGATCCCTAAAGCACCCCCAAAGATCAAACTGACCATTGAGGAATGGTGTAGTCTTGGGGTACGGGTGCCTTGAAAGCTTGCAACTAGGCTCAGAGGAGCAGAATGAGTATTTGCAACATTTAGACAGAGAGTACTGAAGTAACTTCTTTGAGGCTTTGGAGCAGTTGTGGCAGCTTGAAATCTTGAACTTGCATCCCGACACTGGAAAAACCATTGCAAGAGACACTGGAAGAATAAGAAGACACTGTTATATTATTATTATTTACGTTGGGAAAGATCCTGTTTATATTTCAGTTGGCCCTCCTCTGTACACAGTCCCTAATAACATTTGTTAACTTTGATCCTCTGGTGTTGGCATACTTCTTGGTCCCAAAGTCCAGTTTGTGACACTATCTAAAGAAACTAAAGGTGCTCGTCAGATGTCAGGAAGTCCAAAGTAATTCTGTACTCCATCCAAGCTAACCGTCTCTGATCCTGCCACTAAATATAACTAAAGAAAAATAGACCTAGCGAATGTCTCTTCTAGTTTTCCCTTCAATCGTTTCTCCTCTTCTTGGTGTCACATATACATTCTGCACACTCTTTCTGTTTAAGCTTTTGCAAAGTATCTTTACTTCTATATCCGCTTTCCTTGTCAATTGTACTCTCTCTGAGATTTAGGGTTCTTCTATCCTCTTCAATCTTTTGTCTTATCTTTCCTTTCTCGTTATATGTTTTAGGCTTTTCCTTCTCACACGTTGCAACTTTGCACATACAGGCTTCTTGCCCTTCTTCCATTGTCTCCATTCGCAGTCTCTCTTAGTCCCCCCTGGGTTTATTAAATGTCTATCTTATGACTTGTTGTTCACTTCACTTCTTATCTGGGCACAATATTTTGATCTCGGTACTGGGACAAGGTTCTCTTTTCATATACTCCCGGTTTTTCTTTACCTGATTATTTATATGTTTTTACTTCGAATTTCACAATTTCAACCATTGAGCTTTCTGGTTATGGTTTTTCTCTTAAGACTGGGACAAGTTGTTTCACGCAAATAATGATTCCCCTGTAGTCTCACCATGTTCCCCTATAATTATGTTGGTGTGCCCACATACCACACAAAAATGGTAACTAAAGATTTACTAGCTTTTCTTTTTTATTTCAGTTTAAGCAGACCCAGTTGCATACTCCTCCTTTCTGTCTTCTCCTTTCTTTCACTCCATCCTTTCAAACATATTCATTCCCTTTTGCAACAGTTTCGCTTCATTCCAACTCCCATATGAAAGTTCCACACCACTCTAAATTCTACCAACAGCATTTGCTTCTAACTCTATAACTTATTAACTGCATATGTTTATAACTAAACACAACTCCATACAAAACACACCTCCTTACCTTACTTTCAAGAATACCACATTCCCTCACATCTTTTGGCCAACATAGCCACTCTTTCTTTACACCACTTCTCTCCATGCATCGAGTTACCCATATCATCCTCAACCCTCCTAGGTCTTGGGTATTTAGAGGCACCTTTCTCTACTCTCCTTCCCAATTTTATTTGAATTATCGTTCCGTTCGGCATCAGTGTCTCTCTCACACAATTATTCTTGTCATATCATTCGTTGACTTTACATTGCTCATTCAGCATCCTCTCTCTTACAACCTCTTCTGATACTAGTTACTTACATTCCTTGTACTTATTCATCCATTCAGGGAGCAACCTCGTGTTTGGACTTCTTCTCAGCACCTCAAACGACAACGCCCCATTCGTTTGATGAGGCGCCAACCTTAATTCAAACATCCTTTCCATGACTGCACACACCCAATCACCCCCTGTCGCAACCACAATTCTTATCACATCCATCAATGTTCTATTAAATATTTCCACCACAGAATTCCATTTTGGATTATACAATGCTGTTGTCGAATGCTGTACACCATTCTCTCTTAAAAACTCCTCCAGCTCCCTTGCTACAAACTGAGGGCCATTATCTGATCCAATTTTATAGGAAAGCCTTCCCTGCAGAATATTGACTGCAGGAACTGCACCACCCTGCACGCACTAATGTCCTTAACCACACATACCTCTGGCCATTTAGTTAACATGTCCACTGCCACCATTACATAATTTCCTTGTCCTCCTCTCACACTAATCGGCCCGAAAATATCTACTGCCACCACATCCCAAACTGAACTAGGCGGCTCCACTACATTCAAAGGTGGAATCCATGTGATCAACTCCTTATCACTGTTCACACACCCCTCACACCCCTTCAATAGCTGCTCTACATCTGTGTCCATACCCGGCCACCAGTACACCGGCCAGATCATACCCTTGGTTTTGCAAATGCCCAAGTGTCTCTCATGAGCAATTCCCATGGTGGCTTCTCTCAGTCCTACTGGCACCACAACACGGTGCCCTCACACCTACATTCCTTTCTATACACTCAATTCATTCTTATTTCTTCTGTAC
Source organism: Ambystoma mexicanum (assembly GCF_040938575.1). Taxonomy (NCBI): domain Eukaryota; kingdom Metazoa; phylum Chordata; class Amphibia; order Caudata; family Ambystomatidae; genus Ambystoma; species Ambystoma mexicanum. The sequence continues at coordinate 1,307,453,076 of NC_090932.1, forward strand.
CCTTTGTAATCATCATCTAGAACATCTATGGGCCACCTTTTGTGCATGAAGCCCACCACTCTTCTGTAATTCTCATCCCTATCACATTGTGCATGCCAGTCCTCTTCATTGCCAGCATGAGAATGATCATCATTATCCGGAGCGGCATTCCGAGACAGGGCATCCGCGACCATATTTTATTCTCCCTTATTATACCGAACCTCAAAATCCAAACCTGGCATTCCTGTTATTCATCTGATGATTCTCCTCGACACCCCTTCCAATCCGTTCCTGTTGAAAATGCCCACTAATGGCTGTGGTCCGTCAAAACAAAGACCTTTCTTCCCCACACATCATTGTTTAACTTCTCCATGCCCCACACGCAATCCAACGCCTCCCGCTCCACAACCGAATACCTTGTTTCAGCATCCTTCAGTAACCACGATGCAAATTCTACGGTTTGCCCTTCACAATTCTTTTGTTTCGTAATAAAACATCCTAAACCACTTTCACTGGAATCAGTATAGAAGTGTACATCCCAATCTTCCTTGAAAACCTTCGGCATAGACACGTTTAACAAACTTTCCCTCATGTCCTCAAATTCCGATTTACACCTCTCACCCCACACAAACCAGGTGTTTCTTTTTGTGAGCTCTGTCATGCCTTTCGTACTCTTAGGTAAATTCTTTATAGATTTCCCATAATACTCAATCAAACACAAGTATGAGGACAACTCTGCCTTTTTCTTCAGCACCTTCATCTGTCTTATAGCCTCAACTGAGCTGAAAATTCATTATCTGAGATACTGGACCTTGTCCATCCAAAACTTGCATTTTTCCATTGAAATTGTCAAACAGGCTTCATATAGCCTTCCAAGTACTCCCTTCAAGCTTGCATTGCATTCCTCCATGTCCCTACCCCATGCTAGTATGTCCTGATAGTAGCATACACCCTTCGAACCTTTGAATAACTTGCTCAATACCCTATGAAACAAGCTTGAGGCTGAGATCAATCCGAAAGGCATCCTCCTGTAGTCTCTTCAAGCATACTTGGATACCATTATTTAACATCCCTTTTCTGGCACTCCACATAACTCTTTTGCACCACCAAAACTTGCAAGGGATGCTCTGGCCTAACTTTATTCCTAGATCCGCTTGCATGTCCCACAACAACAGATTCCCCCCTTTACTTATCACCCTCACTACGCTAGTTGCACTGTGTCCCTTACATCCAAATATTGCTTCAAATTCCCCCACTATGTCAATTGACATTTCACCATATGCATGCACCGCCACCGTTGCTTCCTGCAAATCACAACAGTTACATTTGTTTCTCCATGTAGTCATGTTCATTAGGGTGGAATTGGCACCACTGTCAATCAACAGCTGAACCGGCACCTCGTTAACCTCAATCTCAGCATGCAGTTTGACCCTCTTGTGCCTGGAATCCACCGCATTCACCACACACACCTCATCATCCTGCTCTTGCCAGCCACTCAGTGAAGACTTTGCATCTTGTATATATTTCACACTTCTGAACTTTGTCCATTCTTTACAGCATCGTACCAGGTGGACTTTCCTTCCACATTCCCTGCAGATTACGTGCTGTCGAAAACACTCCTTATCATTGGCGAAGTGGCCATTGCTCCCACATCAAAAACCTCTCTTTTCAGTGGGTCTCCAATCACACCTCTGCTTCAGCTACGGTCTGCTTTTACTAGCTGTTTGCTTTCTTCCTTTTGCTTATTCTCCTTGATCCTGGTACTGCGCACAACTAGATTTGTCCTGCTTCAATAGCAGTTTTTCAGCATCGGCATCTAGTTCCTTCTTGCACGTTTCTGTATGCTACACAATTTTGGCAACCTCAATGGCCTACTTCAAACTTATGTCTCCCTCTCGTCATAACGCTTCCCTCACTTTGTGGTTACTGCAGCGTATCATGAGCTGGGCCCTTAAGTGTTCATCCTTTCAGTGTGCAAAACTGCACTTTATGCCCAACCCGTGGAGTGCCGTGATAAACTCCTCTATCGCTTTTTTTTCTTTCGGATCCATGGTGGCAAAGTGGTACCTAGCTATAAATGTGTTCTCCTTGACAATGCAGTGTCTGTCTAGCTTGGCAGTACTTATCTCAAAAGTGTTCAATCCATCGGTGTCTGCTGCAGAGAACTCTGGTAGCCGTCTACATATGGCTTGACCCTCCTGCCCTAAGCAGTGGTAGTGGTTTTCTGTCAGCAGCGAAATTGGCACCATACACTACTATGTGCCAAGCGTCTTGCCTGCCTTCAAAAATGGCCATCCGGGCCTGCCCCAAGAAGGCGCACACCCTATCTCCTTACGGGGCTGTCCATGCAGGCTGCCTGACCTCAAGATGGCCAATGTGGGGAAGGCTCTCCACAGGCACTTAGCTCTTTTAAATTTATAGGCATTTGTGAGACTCATATTGGTGGAGTGTAGGTTGTGTCCTGGTTTTTATAGTGTGATACAGGACTTCAAATAGGCAGGTGCCTTGCCAAAGAGGCATTTGTGCATGATGGATGCAACCTTAAACTGGATCGGGTTCGTGATGGGGAGCCAATGAAAGGACTGTCTGCCGGAAGAGATGTGCTCCCACCTAGGGATCCCCTTGATGATCCAGACAGCATCATTTTGAAGAATTTGAAGCTTTTGCAAGCACTTTTTGCTGGCCCCCAACAACAGAACATTGCAGTAATCCAGGCGTGAAAGAATAATTGCTTGAGCAATTGAGGCACAGTTTGGCTCTGAAATTTAGGGTTTGATGTTCCTTAATAGTCTCAAGTAGTGATGGCAGTTCTTTGCGATATACCTCGTTTGAGTCTCTGCGTCTAGTGAGGAGTTGAGGAACACATCCAACATCTTGACGTTACCCACAACAGGAATAGAGCAACCTTGAAGACTGAGATAGGTGTATTTGTCTCCTAATTTGGCTCTAGCTGTGATGCTACCGAACAGAAGTAGCTCCGTTTTTGCTCCGTTAAGGCATAGCACATTTTTAGTCATCCAGTATTCAATGTTGTCATAGATGGTATTCAGGTTCAAAGTGTCCCAATCGTGATCACCACTCATTTCTAAGATCAGTTGGGTGTCATCTGCGTACTTTGTAAAAGAAAATCAATTTTTCCTCCAGTAAACTACAGAGAGGTCTGATGTATAGATTAAATAAGGTGGGCAAGATGCATGCCCCCTGCGGAACCCCACAAAGGATTGGGGAGAGCTTGGCTGAGGACCCTTCCCAGCATACCGCAGATTGTCTGTTATATAAGAAAGACTTTATCAATGTTACAGATTCGATTGATCAATTCCCGACATTTGAGAGAGTGTTAAGCAGATGATCATGATCCAGCAGATCAAAAGCTGCGGAAAGATCAAGGAGGACCAGGAATCCAATCTTCCCCTAATACATCATCTGAAGCATATTTGTCTGTAAGTCTATTAGCGCGGTCTCAGTGCTGTGGTCTCTGCGAAGTCCAGATTGGTTACTATGGAGGATGGATTCTGATTCACAGTGGACTTGCAGTTGATTAGTGGCTACCTTATCCAAAACTTTCAAGAAGAGGTTAGAGTTGGTAATTGGCCTTGGGTTTTTTGCATCTTTTTGGATCTAGTCTGGCCTTTTTTTACCAGGGGTGTGATGGTGACAACATTACTAGCCACTGGAACAGATGTGTAATCAAATGAGGAGCTGACAAAACGAGTGAGGAAAGAGATGAAGATGTTTTTGTTCTCCATTACCAGTTTTGTCGGGAGAACATTCTCTCTACAAAACGTTGGGTTCATAAGGACAGAATTCAATCCTTATCTTGCTTTGGGATATGTTTAAAGGAAAATGTGCCTTGTCTTTTTTCTAGTTTGGACTTTGAGGGAGCTTAGGAGTGAGGAACCACGCCAGGTTTAAAGTCCTTTTTGATTTTATTGTGGGCTGTTTGGAGTTTGTTGGCGAAGGCCAGCTAGACCTCTTCACAGTCCTGATCAGTAGGATGACTCAGCATCAGGCATCTACCGCCTGCATACACTGGTGCTTGGAAGCTGTTCAGACTTCCTGTTGCAGTAGTATAGGCACTGTTCTTCCAGCGACCTGCTCACCACTCTGCATGCATTGTCGCGCCGCTGCCGAATAGCTTCTCCTTCTCATCTGGTTGGTACCACTTTCCTTGTGGTCCTGGACACCGGGATTCCGGAGTCTCGCAATCCGCTGGTCTGCTTCTTTCAAAACTTGCAGGCTCCACAATGTACCTTGACTCCTCCTCCACAAGGCCTGATGAGGTCAGGGTGCTTCCGCTGCGTATCAGGCTCTCCGCTCCCCTTCTGCTCTGACTTGTCGCAGTAAAATACACAGCTTGAGTTAAAAGGATATTTTCCACATTTTCTTAAGACAGATTACTTCCTGCATTGCCTTCAGCCAAACATGAAGCCTCCAAAGTATTCTCCATGTAAGACAGTCCCATATATATGGCTATGGTAGTTCCTTCATTGAGTACCTCACAGGAATGGAAGTCCTTGTACCAGAAGGAGGAGTCTCTCCAGGGGAGGTCCCACTTCCCTAGACCCCTAGGGAGGGTCTTGTGAAGCAGGTTCACCTCCATAGCCTCACAGGGGGAGTCTGTACATAGGGAAGAAGGGACAATTACCTGCGATTTGTCACATATAGCGAAGTCACCTTAAGATGACTGCCGCTTTCGGCTCCAGGACCCCGGTGATCTGACAACAGTACCCCCAAATGGTGTTTAGAATGGGGGCAGGTCCATGGGACACTGGGAGCAGTGTTGGCAGGGAGCAGGAGTTGCTGCTGTGCTATCTCTGGTAGGCAAAGTCATCTTAAGATGTCTTCTGATTTTAGCTGTGGGGCCCCAGTTACGAGATCCGAGACCCGAGACCTCAAATGGTGATCAGAATGGAGGCAGGTCTTTCAGAAAGCTGGTAGCCACCTTGTGGAGAAGACTCCCGCCGCCCACCCTAGGTAGGTTAAGCCCGTAATCTTAAACCAATACCTCTAGTCCCCATCTCTCTACCCCCACCCCATTCCTTTACATTACATGAAAATAAAATCATTACCCTCAAACACATTCCCCAGCCCACCCTCCCCAGTTCCTGATTGCTGCTGCTGGGGGTGACGTGACCCGGAACAGCAGCACCAAGCAAAACAAGCAAACAAGGCAAGAGAAGCCCACTCCCTTCCTGCTGCCTCATGGAGAAGACTCCCGCTGCCCACCCCTAGGTAATGTAAGGCCTTAGGCCTAAACTACTGCCCCTAACCCCCATCTCCCTACCCCCACCCCATTCCTTTAAATTAAATAATTTAAAAAAATCCAAAAACCTACTCCCCCCAACCTGCTCTCCCCAGGCCCTCATTGATGCTGCTTGGGGTCACGTGACCCAGAACAGCAGCACCACTCAAAACAAGCAAACGAAGTGAGAGAAGACTACTCGCTTCCCGCCGCCTTGTGTAGAAGATCCCCTCACCTATGCTCAGGTAAGTGAAGGCCTTAGGCCCCATCTCCCCACGCCCACCCCATTCCTTTAAATCAAATAAAAAAAATGACCCCAGCCCGGCGTCCCCAGGCTCTGATTGGTGCTGCCGGGGTCACGTGTCCAGGAACGGCAGCACCAAGAAAAACAGGCAAATAAGGCGAGGGAAGCCCACTCACATCCAGCTGCCTAGTGGGGAAAGCCCCTGCTGTCCACTCCCAGGAAAGGTAAGACTTAGGCCCAAACGATTACCCCTAGTCCCAATCTCCCTATCCCCACCCCTTTGAATTTAATACAAATACAAAAAATAACCCCAAACCCACCCACCTATTCCAACCACCCACCATCCCCAAGCCTGATGTGTGCTTCTGGGGGTCACGTCACCCAGAACAGCACTCTTATTGGACCCCCTCAGGGCAGTCTTGCCCAGGTAGCCTGCAAAGGACACTGGATAAGGACAATTCCCTGTTCACCATGCACCCAGACCTGCACCGCTGCCCCCCACCCCAAACCCAGCCAGGGGATCACCAAAAACAAGGTAAGGAATAACACAGTTACATTAATCTGTAAAAACTGCCCACTTTGAATCTTGCTACTGTTGACACTTTGTCACTGTGCCTGCATTGATCACTTCAAGATATAACTCTCTGTAATTTTTGCCACCCTTGCACTCTGCCACTTTTTAATTATGCCACTCTTATGTGCACGCTCGTGAGCTGCGCTCGAAGGGCTCTTGTACTCTTGTTGTTCCCCGCTATCAGTTTGAGCGAGTGGGGGGCTGCTCCTTTTCGGTGGCAGCCGCTAACTTGTGGAACTCCCTGCCGGTTCTGCTGGGAGTGACCAACAATCTTCTGGCCTTTCGCCGGTTGCTGAAAACCTACTTGTTCTGACTTTTATCTATGGAAAGAATAATAATGGGTGGACTGGACGCGCTCAGGTAAGTCAGACAACATAAATAATCAAAATTGTATTATATCTTGATCTAGAAATGTCCACAAATGTATTGTCACGAGTAGTAAAATTTATTCAACAAGTCGGACAGCCGACATGTGTTTCGACCACCGGGTCGTTCTCAAGACTGTATAATTTTGTCATACAGAATATTTTTTTTAAATTTTTTTATTTTTTTTTAACCACACAAAAGGTTATTGGTCATTGTAAAAGAAACATAGTAAATAATGTTATTGTGTGGGAGCAGACATATAAGAAATAATTAAAATTATAAAAATTGAAAAAGAAAGAGAAACAACATATACCACATTTCGGTAGCAGTCGGGAAGGTTCATGATTGTGTTGATCAAAATATTGAAAAGAAGTATAAAGTAGACCAAATTAGGATGCAAAATCATTAAGAAAATGAAGGGAGTTGGTGTCCCAATGAGAAGGATCTCAGTCTCACGGGCATTAAGGCATAGATTGTTAGCAGCGCACCATGCCAGACTAGCAGGCAGACAGGCAGGAATGAGAGAGGAAGAGGAGGAGGCAGAGGAGGGAAGCTTGAAGGAGAACTGCATGTCATCCGCATAACACTGGAAGTTAGGAGAGAAGGCAGAGATCAATTGGGCTAGAGAGGCAAGGTAGATGTTGAAAAGCCAAGGCAAGAGGATCCAGTCCTGATGGACACCACAGGTGGAGAGTGAGATGGAGGAGAGAAAAGGGCGCAGTTGAACCTGGGAAGGTTGGTCACAGAGGAAAGTGGTCAACCAGTCCAGAGCCAGGTCCGTGATGACGCCAAGGGTATCACAGAGCTGATTTATAAGGGTGGAGTATGTTCTTATTAGGTGAAAATCCAGCACGAGTATGTGCAGCAGTAGACTTTTTAGACAAAATTCTAGATATAAATTACTTAGCACATACGAGTGAATAGGAAAATCTATATGTTTTTAATGGATCCAAAATGACAAATGAGAGTGTAAAACACTGAGAAAGTTCAAATAGATGACGACATTTTAAGATGTGTGGCTAAATATGTGTTAACAGTTTGCAATAAACTAAATCACAATAAAAAAAATAAGGGTGGCATGATTGACCGTATCAAAGGCAGAGGAAAGGTCAAGAAGGATGAGAACGGATTACTCCACCTTCTTGAACTGTACCACTGTGAATCCTCTTCTCTCTGAATATGCCACTTAGGAAACCCTGCTACTTTAAGTTTCACTGCTGTGAGATATTGCCACTTTTACTTGCATTGGTCGTTTTGAACTTTAATGTTGTGAGATTTTTTGCCAATGTGCATTATGCCATTGTGAGCTTCCATTCTCTGAACTCTGCCATGGGTGAGATCCTTTCACTTTAACCCTTGCCACGCTTGCCTGCACTCATCACTTTGAATGTTCCACTTTAAAACTTTACCACTTTGAATTCTTGCACTCATAACTCTTTCCACCCTAACCTTTCCAAAAGCGAGATCTACTCTAGTAAATTCTGCCACTGGGAAATCTTGCCACTCTGAACTCTGCCATTATGAGGCTCCCTCTCTCTGAATTCTAACACTGTGACACTTTATCACTTTGAATTGGCCACCGCACATTTTTGCCGCCCTGAATTCTATCACTGTAATAATTTTACCCTTTGAATTTTTCCGGTGTGGGACTCTGCAAGTCTGAATTCAGCCACTGTGAGACCTAGCCACTCTTTTGCACTTTGGACTTCCAGCCTCCTGGCACGTTCTACCCCCTGGGATGTTCTGTGCCCCTGGGGTGCTTTTGCCGACTGGTATATCCTGCCCTGCAACAGTTCGTCCCCTGGGATATTTGCCCACTAGGACAGTTTGCCCCCGGGGATTTTGCTCACTAGGACAGTTTGTCCCCCCGGGAGAGTTTGCATTCCAGGAGGGTTTTCCCACCGGGATTATTCCCCCCCCCCAATGATAGGTTGTCTCCCAGGATAGTCTACCCCCCAAGGATAGCCTGCCCCCCAAGGATAGCCTGCCCCCAAAGATAGTTTGCCCACATGGATAGTTTGCCACTGGGTCAGTCCACCCCCCCCAGATAGTTTGCCACCCAAGGGTAGTTTTCCTCTGGGGATTGTTTGCCCGCAGGGTATCATGCCTTCCAACATCACCTGCCACTGCGCTCAACACTACGCCCCCCCCAACTTGGATTTGTCTGTCATCTGCGTGGATTTTCCAGTCAACTCACAAAGCATAGTCCTGATATCGGTTCCATGTAATAATGTCCCCGCAAAAATGTTGCCGTTTTTTTGCAGAGGCATTATTACATTTTTTTTCAAGCGGACATCCCCGCAACCCGCTTCCATACATAATGTCACCACATATAATGTAGTGAATGGCTTTTCCCGGCGACATTATGTATGGGGACATTATGTGTGAGGCCATTATTATCTGATACCCTGATATCATCACTCTGTTATAGACATTGCCCATAACCTATAAAGTGGTCCTTCTCCTGAGTAGAAAGAAGCCATGTTTCCCTTCCATTACCAATCCCGTACAATGTAGAATGTGGACTTTCATTGTGAGTTGGCTGGATTTTCTATCGGGACTACCACTGGAAGCAATTACCACAACCGCTGGCTGAAATTCTGAAAATCTGCCAAATTCAGGGATTCCCATTTCCAAAGTGGTTCCAGCAGTGATATTGCCAAAATACTGCCGGTGCACTGATGGCAGGTCATCGAAGAGGGTTTAAGACTGGTTGATTATGGTATATTGGCATGCATTGAGATTCATTGTAAATAGGATTGTATTTTGCAAATGTACACTTTTGTATCTGTTTATGAGATTGATTTTTTTTATGTAAAACCGTACCATAATACCTATTAATATTAAAAAAGAAAATAAATACCACTAACGCTGATGCATTGATCTCTGAGAAATGCCATTACATTGAGGAAAACCTACCAGCTCAGATTTGTAAAATGGATGTTTATTGGCAAAAAAGGAGGGAAACATCAAACAGTGGGGCCATGTATGTCTTAACTACAAAGATTCACATGCTTTAACAAAAGGGACTAACAATATTTGCTTTCCAATAATGATAGATTTTCTAAAAGAGAACTTGATTCATGTCACCTAAATTCAATAATGCTTTAGGGGGTAATTCATAGAATTCAGCGCACAAGTGGCGCACGCGGCTGGCGCACAGTGTGCGCATGCGAATCCCTGCGCCAGCCGCATGGGCTAAAATCCATTTCCGCGCACAGCATATTCATGGATTCCAGCCACCAAAACCAGCCGTGGCGCACAGTGGCGCAGCGACCCTGCAGCAGCGCCAGTTACGCCCCCAAGAACGCCTCTCGCGCAGGGAAAAGCCATCAATATACCCAATCCAGCGCAAAGGGCTGCGCTAACCCTGTACCAGTACGGCAAGCGGGCTACGTGTATCACTGGGGTGCGCAGGAAGTACCTCACGCGATTGGCCCCGTGCGAGCAGGGTACGCGTATTTCAGGGGTGCGCGGGAAGTTCCACACGCGATTTCCGCAGGGTACGCGTATCTCAGGGGTGCGCGGGAAGTGCCACACGCGATTTCAGCAGGGTACGTGTATTTCGGGGTGCGGGGCAAGTTTCACATGCGATTTCAGCAGGGTACGTGTATTTCAGGGGTGCGCGGGAATTTCCACACGCGATTGGGCCCATGCGAGCAGGGTTCGCGTATCTCAGGGGTGCGCGGGAAGTGCCACACGCAATTTCAGCAGGGTACGTGTATTTCAGGGGTGCGCGGGAAATTCCACACGCGATTGGGCCCGTGCGAGCACGGTACGCATATCTCAGGGGTGCGCGGGAAGTGCCACACGCGATTGCAGCAGGGTACGTGTATTTCAGGGGTGCGCGGGAAGTTCCACACGCGATTTCATCAGGGTACGTGTATTTCGTGGTGCGGGGGAAGTTTCACATGCGACATCAGCAGGGTACGTGTATTCCAGGGGTGCGCGGGAAGTTCCACACGCGATTGGACCCGTGCGAGCAGGGTACGCGCATTTCAGGGGTGCACGGGAAGTTCCACACGCGATTCCATCAGGGTACGTGTATTACAGGGGTGCGGGGGAAGTTTCACATGCGACATCAGCAGGGTACGTGTATTCCAGGGGTGCGCGGGAAGTTCCACACGCGATTGGACCCGTGCGAGCAGGGTACGCGCATTTCAGGGGTGCACGGGAAGTTCCACACGCGATTCCATCAGGGTACGTGTATTACAGGGGTGCGCGGGGAGCACCACACGTGAATTGCACGTGTGGGTCCTCCCAGGTGTGCCCTCTACACCCTCCACGGCCCCTGCAGGTGGCTCACACCACAGGGGCCTACCCTGCACATGTCCTGCAGGCACACCATCCACCATGGCCATGACCCCCAGCCAACCCACATGTCAACTTGCACTACTGCCCACCAACGCATGTCCCCCTGCACCCCCAGCCACCAGGGGCACCCTCCACCAGGCCCCCACCCATGTCTCCCACCACCCCCACCCCCCAGCAGTGCAGGGGCACCCTCCACCAGGCCCCCACCGATGTCTCCCACAACCCCCACCCCCCAGCACTGTGGGGCACCCTCCACCAGGTCCCCACCCATGTCTCCCACCACCCCCACCCCCAGCACTGTGGGGCACCTGCCAGCAGACCCCCACCCATGTGCAACTCATGTCTCCCACCACCCCCACCCCCCAGCACTGTGGGGCACCTGCCAGCAGGCCCCCACTCATGTCCAACTCATGCCTCCCACCACCGCCACCCCCCAGCACTGTGGGGCACCTGCCAGCAGGCCCCCACCCATGTCCAACTCATGTCTCCCACCACCCCCACCCCCAGCACTGTGGGGCACCCTCCACCAGGCCCCCACCCATGTCTCCCACCACCCCCACCCCCCAGCACTGTGGGGCACCTGCCAGCAAGCCTCCACCCATGTCTCCCACCACCCCCACCCCCCAGCAGTGCAGGGGCACCCTCCACCAGGCCCCCACCCATGTCTCCCTCCCCCCCACCCCCCAGCACTGTGGGGCACCTGCCAGCAGGCCCCCACCCATGTCTCCCACCACCCCGACCCCCCAGCACTGTGGGGCAACTGCCAGCAGGCCCCCACCCATGTCCAACTCATGTCTCCCACCACCTCCACCCCCCAGCACTGTGGGGCACCTGCCAGCAGGCCCCCACCCATGTCCAACTCATGTCTCCCACCACCCCCACCCCCCAGCACTGTGGGGCACCCTCCACCAGGTCCCCACCCATGTCTCCCACTACCCCCACCCCCCAGTACTGTGGGGCACCTGTCAGCAGGCCCCCACCCATGTCTCCCACCACCCCCACGCCCCAGCAGTGCAGGGGCACCCTCCACCAGGCCCCCACCCATGTCTCCCACCCTCCACACCCCCCAGCACTGTGGGGCACCTGCCAGCAGGCCCCCACCCATGTCTCCCACCACCCCCACCCCCCAGCACTATGGGGCACCTGCCAGCAGGCCCCCACCCATGTCCAACTCATGTCTCCCACCACCCCCACCCCCCAGCACTGTGGGGCACCCTCCACCAGGCCCCCACCCATGTCTCCCACCACCCCCACTCCCAGCACTGTGGGGCACCCTCCACCAGGCCCCCACCCATGTCTCCCACCCCCCCACCCTCCTGCACTGTGGGGCACCTGCCAGCAGGCCCCCACCCATGTCTCCCACCACCCCCACCCCCAGCAGTGCAGGGGCACCCTCCACCAGGCCCCCACCCATGTCTCCCAGCACCCCCACCCCCCAGCCACCAGGGGCAGCCTCCACCAGGCCCCCACCCATGTCTCCCACCACCCCCACCCCCCAGCCACCAGGGGCGCCCTCCACCAGGCCCCGACCCATGTCTCCCACCACCCCCACCCCCCAGCACTGTGGGGCACCTGCCAGCAGGCCCCCACCCATGTGCAACTCATGTCTCCCACCACCCCCACACCCCAGCACTGTGGGGCACCTGCCAGCAGGCCCCACCCATGTGCAACTCATGTCTCCCACCACCCCCACCCCCCAGCACTGTGGGGCACCTGCCAGCAGGCCCCCACCCATGTGCAACTCATGTTCCCCAGCCAACATGTCATCACAATCTAGATCCCTGGTCCCTATGGTCAGCCACCAAATGCAAAACACCCACCCGAGTATTGCATCCACCCACTCATAAATTGCAATTACATCACAGAACACCAATTGCAAGTTCCGAAACAAACACATCTCCCTCACATAGACCCAATGGGTGTCAGTGAATCTCAAAACCCATATCATGAAATGCATGAAACCAATGAGATACCACACATTGAAGTTCACCAGAAAAAATATGTATTAAAGGAAACATAAATAGAATCAAAAATAAAGAAACAGAAATGTGAATGTACAAAAATCAAAAGAAGCATGTCCGTGAAAAAAAGCAAAACCAAAAATAAAATTCCAAAGTAATGGTGTCCAAAGTCAATGTCCACAAAACAAAATCCAATGGGAAATAAAAAAGAAAGCCATTGCTCCATGGTTAAAATGTGAAAAAAAAATACAATCCAACAGTGAACTATGTACATGGGAACAAGCCAGGGTCCATTATCCCAACAAAAGAAAGGAAACCTATCTAACTCCCCCAACTAATAAAATAAACTATATACAAAAATGTGGTCAATGTCTGAAAGGTCCAAATAAAATCAAAACAAAAATGAAACCTAACACTACCTACATAACTATGTACAAGGGCAGCGGGCTAGTTTGACGGCTCACTTGTGGATGTCCCGGGCCAGGGCATCATCGAACTCCTGCTCAATGTCCCGGAGGCAGTCCTCCTCCATGGCCCGAGGGTCCGCAGGGCCGTCGACGTGTCCACCTCGAAACCCCTGCGGATTGCCTCGAGGCACTCGGCCCGCCTCAGGGCCCTCCGCATGGAGTTCTCCGCCCTGACCATTGTGAGCCGTGCCTCTTCTGCCCGCTGCCGCTCCGCATCTATGGCGTGGCCCAACCGCTGCCACACGGAAGACACTCTCTGTCCTGGGTCCTCCTGCCCTCCGGCCGATGCCTGCCCCTCCGATGTTGAAGGCCCCGAGCCTTCATGGCTCCCACCACGTTGCTGCTGCTGCTGTGCCTCTGCCCGTGCACTGCCTCCTGCTGCCTGCACATCCTCCGCCGGCTGGGGTGCAGTCGTTGATGTGGCCACCCCTGCTGGACGTCCGACTCCCGACTGTGGCAGGGATGCCTCCTCCACCAGCCTGGCCGCACCGTCAGAGGCAGCTCCACAGGGCACCCAGGTGACTGATGGGTGGGAAGATGGCACGGAGGACGACTGGCGCGTAGGGGGTCCAGTTGAGGAGGGGGTCGTAGCAAGCCCCATCATACGGAGGAATCCGGCCTGGGTGACCTGTCCCAGCAGGCTGACGTGGTCAACGAGCCATTCGAGATGACGTGCAGTCTCCTCATGAAAAGACTGCAGGTCACCTCGCATGGCCCGTTGACGCAACGCCACACCAGTCAGGACAGGCTCAACCCGGACCCGGATAGCCACATCCGCAGGCAGAGGAAGGCCAGTTGACGTGAGCTCATCCCCTGCCTGAAAACGGGTCTGGACGTAGGCATCCCTGCTGGTGCAAGATGATGCAGGGACAGGATCAGGGACAGGATTGCACACAGGCACCTCCGCGGCGGCCTGTGCTGCCTCCTGTCCCTGGTCCTGCACTGCACCACTAGCACCAGTGGGATCCCCACCTCCAGACCCCGTCTCTGGTGCTTGCACGGCCTCCTCCTCCACCAAACCCCCCACCAACCTGGATGACTCCGTGCCATCTTCTCCTGTTGGGCCCTGTGGGGTCCCAGCTGCCCCTTCTGCTGCCGAGGAGTCCAACTCCAACCTCCGCCTCTTGGACCTCCCCCCGGCAGCTGCGGCCTGGGACGCGGCATCGGACTCCTCACTCCCCAACGAGATGACAACCTGGGAGGGGAGCCGGGCCTTGCGTCTCCGGCTGGCGGTGGGATCCCCGCCGCTGTGCTCCACAGCACCTTCTCCGCCCTCTTCATCAGTTGACGCTGCAGACAGGGAGAAACAAAACACAGGCATCAGGGCACTGTACAATGGACACATACACACATGACAGTTGTACATGAGTGGCATTGGCAAACCTCAGACATGTCATCGCAATCCCCAACACACATGTCATTTCAACTCGCACACATGAGCCATACCACAGCCATATCGCAACTGCCAGCACCATCCATACACATACAACAGCATGAGCAGGCAAAGGTGAGCCAGACATCACATGCAACACAGGAAGTGCACCACACATGTGCACACACCACCACACTTGCATGCACGTGTACACCCCTGCCAAGTGTCGCAATGTTCAGACGGGCATCCATGTCACATCTGCCAATCAGGCTTCCACATACCGCTGTCACATGCATCCATGTTGCATCACTGTTGCACCCTTGTCAAATACACACACATGCACATGTACACAGTGCTGATACATGCAGCCGAAAACAACATACATGCGTGACATCACGGACATGTCTACTTACATACACATTCATCCAAACATGTGTGCCCACACAACTGCATTTGGCATGCAAGCCTACACACACAAGCACCATCCATGTCTCACACATTCCAGCCCTCGCATGTGTTAGCCCCACGGCCCTGTACACCCTCACCCATACTTGACCCCATACAAACAGATGTGCAACCTGCACACTACTGAAAAATCACCACACGCACTGCTCACAATCAGGATGCATGTACACTTACCGCTCGACTCCAGACGGGTCTGCCTCTCAAGGACCTGGACGTGGAGCGCTGGGGATATGCGTTCCAGGACCCTCATCTGTTCTTCCGACAAGTGGCCCCGGTGCCCCTTGGCATCCGCTGCCTTCAAGAGATGCCGGGCCTTGTTCAGGGTCCTGGACCTGAAGTCCTCCCAGCGCTTCTTGACATGTTGTAAGTCGCGGACTGCCACCCCCTCCGCGTTGATGGCAGTCACGATGTCAGTCCAGATCCGAGTCCGTCCTTCCTTGTCGGCGCGGGAACTTCCGAAGAGGGCATCATACTGCCCCAGGACTTGCTCCACCAGGACACCAACTTCGGTGGCACTGAAGCTGGTGCCCCTCTGCCTCTCTGGCCGGGGGTTGTCAGTGGTCTCAGATGGTGTTTGCCCCGACATGACAACCCCAGAGGCAGGAGTGGGTGGGCAACTGGGTCCTGGGGCTGGACTGTGGAGCGATGGCATCCCAGTCGGGAGTCTTCGGTTCCAGCAGGGGTGGTCACAGCAACAGCACCCCTGGCTGATGTGCAGGCAGCAAATGGCAGGGCACGTGGGCAGCAGGCAGTCAGGCAGCAGCAGATGGCAGGTGGGAGCATGCTCGGGGATCTGGGGGGCAGTAGTTCGGCCTTCTGGGCAGGAGCGTGGTCTTCTGTGTGCTTACGCGTGGCCAGCTTGATACGGAGTGATTTGGCACGTGAAAAATCTGCACGTCAGCGTGTAATTCGAGGAAAGGCCCTTAGCGCATAAGCGCGTCTGCACCCATACGCATTTTCATTGGACAGAAGGCCCCTCAAGCGCAAGCGCCCCTGTGACGTGACGTGTACAGACGTGCATGGGCATTTCAGTGAAAAACTGCACGTCCGCGTGTAATACGAGGAAAGGGCCCATGCGCGTAAGCGCGCGTGAAAAACTGCACGTCCGCGTACAATACGAGGAAAGGGCCCATGCGCGTAAGCGCGCGTGGAAAACTGCACGTCTGCGTGTAATACGAGGAAAGGGCCCATGCGCGTAAGTGACGTGACGCGCGCGTGCGTTTCTCTCAGCACGGGTTAAAGGTGAGCGGGCCCAGCAGTTCGCTGTATGTGCCTTTCGTGTAGACCGACGTGTGTTGCTGCTTCCTGTTGTTTCGCGCGCCATCACAACTTCACAGCTATCAAGGACGTATCTCTTCTTTTGGCGGGGGTATTGGCTACGCGTGTTTTTCTGCATCGCGTTAGTCAGACGGTGAGTCGCACACGCTCTTTTTCCCACTGCGGGTGCCCCTGTGTATCGCACCAATTTTCGATGTCATAGTAGCCTGCGTGTCCCACGCGTACGCGTTATTCGTGTTACTGGGTGCCACCGCGTACTGCGGGAGGTTGAATCCACGCACGTAGGCTGCAGGGTTGCGTGCACGGTTTTCCTGCAGTTTTGGGGTGCCTGAGCGTTGCGTGACCCATCACCACATCACCGGGGTCACATACAGCCTTGCAGGTGCAGGGGGGCTGTTAACATCTTGCTTCCCACCCCCTTCACCCCAATTGCCCAGGTCAATTGTGGTGTACACCTCCCATTGGCACCACTCCATCTATGCCAGCACTACTACATCTGTGCCATGGTTGGGAGGGCACCAAAGGTGAGGGGCGCCTCAGCTGGGCGTCCTCCTCATGGCGGGCGTGGTCGGGGACGTGGCGACCAGGGAGTAGGGGGACTCCAGGGTGTCCAGGGCAGCCACAGGGGGAAGAGGCAGGGGTGCGCCAGTTGAGCACAATGTTGTGCCATGTGTCGGTGCAGCCATGCCACCACCCCCTGTGGTTCCGGGGGATGCAGCTCCTGCATCTGGCATTGGCACCCGTAAGACCCTGCAGTCCGTTCCATCGACTGCCATGGGCCCAAGGGTAGTGGTAGCTGCAGGTGCAGATGTGGAGACCGCCACCCAGGCTCAGGGTCTGCCAGCGCAGGCTGCGTTGGCACTTGAAGAGCCCTTGGTAGATCTCCAACAGGCCATGGGGGAACCATAGGGGCAGGCCGGGCTGCTCAGACCAAGACACGTGTCCCTGGGGCAGTCATGTCATCTGCTGCCCCAAACAGCCAGGTGTTGGCAAGTGCAGGGGCAGATGCACCCAACAGCACCCCGGTTGTGAGTCTGCCAACCAGGACCGTTGCGGTCAATGACCCTGCCACAGCTGATGTTGCTGCACAGGGTCCATTAGTGGGCACCCAGCTGCCACTGACACAAGTCAGGCCTTTGGTCATCCCTCCACCTGCCACTCCCTTGGCTCAATCCACCGAACCCACTGGCCATACTGGTCAGGGCGGCATTAGCCAGCCAGGGTCTGCGCCACAGTCCAAGAGGAGGAAGGTTGCACCTGCAGCACAGGCTGGGACCCCACACACAGCCACAACCTCCTGCACGTCGAGGAAGGAGCCTTTCTGTAAGCAGGAACTGGACTTCCTCGTGGACTATGTGCGGGGCCACAGCCGTGACATGCTAGTGGGTGCCAATAGTCAGACTATGGCTGCCCAACGTGACACCCACTGGAAGCATGTTGCGGAACATGTCAGTTCATTCGGCCATGAGGTGCGCACGGCGCAGGAGTGCAAAAAGCG
Organism: Ambystoma mexicanum; assembly: GCF_040938575.1. Lineage (NCBI taxonomy): Eukaryota > Metazoa > Chordata > Amphibia > Caudata > Ambystomatidae > Ambystoma > Ambystoma mexicanum. The sequence continues at coordinate 1,307,470,836 of NC_090932.1, forward strand.
TTGGAATGACATCAAGCGCAGCACTAAGGCTAAGCGTGCCTCAAATTACAACTTGACTCTGGTGACTGGCGGTGGGCCTGCACCAGAGGAGGAAGAACTCACTCCGCATGAGGCTCTCGTTGCGGAGTTCATACCTCCTGAATTGGTCGAAGGAGTGGGAGAGATGCTGGACTTTGATGCCCAGTCCAGTGAGTGTTGATGGGTGTTTGTTGAGGACGTGTGTGTTTCACTTGTGGGATGTGTTGTGCATGATTGCTGCTACATGTGACGTGTACATGGTTCTGATGTGTAAGTAATGCAATGCTTCCGTCATGCATGTCTCCTCTGCCTGCATGCGGGACTCCATGTGGGCATGCTCCCTTGCCCCTCCTCTGCCACTCTGCACCCCAGTTCCACCTTTGCACTGGTCTGCTTCAATCTTGCCAATGTGTAGTTTCTTGTGTCCTGTGTAGATGCTAACTTCCAGCGTAGAAACTGCCAGACATATGCCGTGTGGTACAGCCTTAGTAGTCGATGCAGGGTATCTCGCTTGTACTGTGCATGGGTCAGATGTCCCGCAGGGACATGAGTGCCCATTCATGCTCCATGTGCATTGCACGCATGCCCCTATGTGTCCTTGACTGGATGATCACTGTAATATGAGTCCTTGGTTACATACATTGCCTGCCATCTCATCGGCCTCCCCATGTCAACTGTGGCTCAGTCCTGCGTTGCACACATGTTTAGGCTCTGACAATCTGTGTGGCTCACAGGCCTCAGCCTGTTCAATGGCCAATGACTCTGTCCAACTCTTGTTGTGTCTTCTTCACACGTGGGCAGCCTCCGGAGTTTTCATCATGTGTTCTGCCCACTGTCCCAGCATCATTTGCAGTGTTGTAATTTGAATCACATTAAGCTGTTGATGCCAGTCAACACTGCCTGTCAATACACAGGTGTATGGTCAGCCTTTTGATACCATGCTAGGCATCCCTGCTTTGGTACTGGGGTGGAGGGGTGCTTGGCTTCTAGACATGGTACACATTGAATGCACAATGCACATGATGTGTGAATTTGACATTGCACTGCCTTCACATTTCCTGGCACACACCATGGAGTGCTTGTACATGTAGGTAGTGAGTGGCGTACACATTTTCTGCACTGCATAGACCCACTTCCATGGAAACTGCCACCTTTCAACAGGTCTGATCACAGAAGCTATTCAAAGTAGACCCAGCATGCATGCCAGGTCATATGTTGTGTGTCACATGTCTGCCGGATGCCTTTGCTGTCGGTGTGTGTGTGTGTCGTGTGCTTCTGACATGTGTAGTGACCTTTTTTCTCTCTATTTTTCAGGTGATGACGCAATGGAGGCGGTGGATGGTGTTGTCATGCCAGACACAGGGTTGGTAACACCACATCAACCCGGCACTAGTGGGGGTCGTGGGGTGGTAGGCCACGAAAACCCCCAAGTGCTGCAGTCCATCTTGTCTCTGGCTGCCTATGAGTCCAGCCTTGATGACGACTCTGATGTCCATGTTGAGTTGGATGAGCATCAAGTCCATGTGTCAGGGGTGAGTGATTCTGATGTGGACACTCCTCTGTCTGCGACACCTGCACTGAGGGATCAGACAGTCTTGGTTCCTCCGCCCGTGGTGGATCGGGACGCAGGGTAACCCTCCACACCAGTCACTGATGTGCCTGGGACATCACGTCGACGGGGGCATGTAGTCGTGCAGCCGCAGGCGGTGCCAACACAGAGAGGACCCCCGGTCCTTGGGTCCCGCAGGGGTCAAGCCCGCAACGCGGTCGCCGCGCGCAACCGCTGTATACTGAGTGGGAGCAAGACATGACTGCCAATTCCGAACGGCAGGGGGCAGCAATGGAGAACATCGCTGAGAGCATGGAGCGTGTGGCCCGATCTGTGCTCCCCCTGCTAGGCAGGTGCTTCTCCAGCAGCAGGCGGCACGGTCCACGGCCCGCTCGCTCAGGCTGGGCATGGTGGCCTCAGACAGGGCACGCCAGGCTGAAATGTCGTCTCTGTGTCAAGCAATTGCTGCTCACGCAGAGGCGCACATGGATGCCCTGAGGGAGGAGTATGCTTCCCTCAGATCCACTCTGGGAGTCCTTATGATGTCCCAGAGGCAGCAGGCAGAGGAGAGGTTTGCACAGCTTGAGCGTACCATCTCGGCTGAGCTACAGGCTTGCCGGGAGGTGCAGCGGTTGTCCAGCCAGGCCTTGCAGGAGGAACTCCGTGTTACACGTGCTACCTTGCAAGAGGAAGCACGTGTATCACGTGAGGTTCTGCATGCAGACCTATGTCACATCGCCACACAGAACCAGGCTCACCCGTCCGGCAGACTTGCTGCCGACGAGGGGCAAGCTGCGGCTAGGCGTGGCCGGGCTACTGTGCCATGTCCTCCTTTCCAGGATGAGCCAGACTCGGACGACCATCTATCTCCCACATAGGTCGGGCTGTGCAGGCGTTGAGCCCATGGAGGTTTTTTATTTTGGCTCAGCATCATCGCATGTGGATGTTGAGCAGAACCCTGTACCTCCCCCCTCCTGGGTGCCTCCCCTCCCCCCCGGGTCGTATGTGGCCATTTCCTATTTTTCTTTTAGTTTAGTTAGTTAAGTTTCTGTTTGATAGTTAGTTTAAATAGGTAATATAGGTTTTCCATTGTTAGTGCAATTAGTTAATAGTTGATTTAGTTTAAAATTGCTAGTCTATTGTGCTTTCATGTGACGGTGCGGTGCTTTGTGGCTTTTGAAGGCATCCACTGTCTGTTCCAGCTGGGCCCTTCATGGTTGTCTTGTGTATGTGTTTGCTGCTTGGGGTCCTTGACTCACACATGCCACTCCTGCCTCCCTTATCAATGGGCTCGCAAGGATGGTTCGGTGTTACAGAATATTACACAAGGGCTTTGGACTGTCATATCTGTGGCATGTCTGGTGCTGTGTGACTTGTGTTGACACCCCTAGTGGGGATGATTTTGGTGTCATTGTCCACTGTTCGGCTTTTGCTAGATGTGGTGTGTCATGAATAATGTGTACATTGATTGCTATGCATTGTGTAGTATGTTTCATATCTTTCCTGTACACGTGCTTGTTGCAATTCATGCTGTAGATAGTGTACCACACTTTGGATGTGAAAGACGGACTGATGGTGTGATTTGTGATGTGACTCTCTGACATGGTCAAGTAATGAGATGCCTGATGAGACACACACAGATGACTTTGAAGCATTAATCATGTGTTTCATGCCCTTTCTGCAGGGGGATGAGCCTCCAGAGCACCTTTGCCAGCAGACATGGCCCATTGGACGACGGAAATCTGGACCCGTTTGTTGGTGCCCACATGCACATGTGTGCACAAGCAGAGGCACAGTGATTGAAGACCCACATCCTAGAACTGCTGACATGTTCCAAGGAACTCCAGGCAAGGTGAGCATCACAGGGGGGCCACGACACAGCAAAGCTTGCACCAGGCGAGTTGCACATGCAGGCTTAGTCACAGCACTGAGGGTGAGCTTAGACGAATATTGGTGTTGAAGCACACAATGCAGCTCAGATGTGTTTGTGGACTGTTGGTTGTTGATAGTAGGGTTGTCTGGGACACATGCAGGGGCAGTGGCACATACCCTCCGGTACACCAAGGTCCATTGAGGCACTTGTATCAACCATGTAGCCTTCCGAGACATGGAAAGGGGCAGCTCACAGGGACATACAGCAAGGGACATACTCGGGTGCAGTGCATTTCATTTCCATGTACTTTATGATAAATGCACTGCCAACTTTGTTTCGGTCATGGTGGTACGCAACTTGCACTGAAGTCATGGCTTGCTATATGGGTCTGTCTGCTTACCCAGGGAACATTGCATGTTGTGTGAATTGTGACACATTGGTGTTCCATTTGCCACGCACCCACCGGCGGCTGACTTACTGCATTGACTGTGTATGACCCGTCACAGGGGTACTGATATATATGGGTACGAAGCATCTACACCAGATTGTCTGTTTGTAGAGTACTTTGTTGCTATGGGGCATGTTTGGTGGTGTGTTTTTGTGTAATTGGCACGTACTGGTTGTTGACAGTGGCTCTCTTTGCAGCATTGCAGTGCTCCTGTAACCGGACCTGAGAGTGCGTAGGCAGGAGGCCAGCACTCAAAACCAGAGCTAAGTGTCTTGTTGTTTTTCTTTCAGACTGCTCTGCATAGGCTTGCTGGGGGGGTGCACTAATGCATGGATGTATGTGTGATTCAATTTGGTATGTTTTTTTCCCCCTAATCACCCGGAATCCTATGCAATTTTGAACCCTGTACCCTCTACCCGGTGTTCCTGCTTCCCGTACCTATCCAAGCAACGTTCCCTAACCCTCTTTCCCCGCTGGGGTTGCGGATGCCTGTGTAAGCCCCGAACTTGCAGGCGCCAAAACCCTAGAGGGGGTGGTTGGTTCGTACCACTCCTAAGCCTGGACTACAGAAGGCCATAACAATGATGTCCAAGTTTGTTTGGATTGTGTATGTGTTCATGCAGGTAGTACATTTTCGTTCATTCCCTACTTTCATGTGTCATTGCTCCTCCCCTCTCCTGCCACTCATTCCAGTTATCCAGTGTGCCAACACCTGTCCCGACTGCATATCCCTGAACCTCCTTCCCCACCAGGGTCTCAGGGGCCTGTGTGAGTTTGACCTTGCAGGCACCCGGGACACGGTGGGGGTGGTTGTTTCGTGACACTCACGCGCCTGTACACGGGACCTGTGACAATACACATCCGTTCATGATGCATCATCCTATGTTATGTACCACACATGGTTCACATCCTGTTGTGACATTGTTTTACTGTGCTACCTTGGTTGTTGCATCATTGTGGTAATACTGGGCCTTTGTGAGGTACTGCTACGTCAAGTCATCTACTGGAGGGTGTTCGGGTTCGTTTTTATGCCTTGGATTTTGTGATTTTGGAAATGAGTGTGGATTCTGAGGATTCAGGCATCTTTTTACACACAAGGTGGGAGATGGTGACGAAGGGTAAAGGTGATCCTGTGGCCAGGTGGAATTGAGGGTTGGAGGCTCCATGACCCAGGTGCAGTTGTTCAGTGGGTCATGGTCATTTGTGAGGGAGGGAGGGTTGTTGTTGATAGTTGCCTTGCCCTGCAGTGTGATGGGAACTCTGACATTGTAATGGTGGTATCCTATGTACATGTTGTGTTCTGCTGATCAATGCCTGTTCATGTGTTGTGTTTTCCTTTCAGGTGCGAGGGGATAGTTGTGGTTTGACATGCTGGGGTGTACACATGGTGAATGTTCACATGTGATGTGTAGGGAACACTGATGGTCACTTGAGTGCACATGCATATGTGGAGTGCATGTCCTTGCAGAACCACACACTTGCACTCTGATGCACTACATGTACTCCCACCCTTGCATATCCACGTGTACACTGTTTGCCTTCTGGTGCCCACTGTGTCCCTGCAGCACATGTTCTGTGACCGATTATGGATCCAGTACATGCCTAATTTGATGTTTGATGTGGTCTGTCACTTAGATGTGATGCTCAGGGTGTGCATCACACACAATGGCTGTTCACTGTGCTGTGCGCTGAGCAGTGTGTTGCAGGAGTAGGACACTGCACACATGAGCTGCAGTGTTGATTTTGCAATGCATAATGTGCATGTAGACAGGCATTCATTGTTATGTTACGTCTACGACTGTTGTAATGCATTTGGAAATGACTTATTTTGGGTGGGAGATTTTGTTGGTCTGTCATTTCATCTGATTCCGGGTCAGGCATCATTGTCTGATGCCACTGTACATTTAGGACATGGCAATGTGTACCTTATCGTTACTGTGTTGGTGTATGGGTATTGCTTGCCATGTCATGTTGATGTTTGGGAGGGTTTGAGTGACATGACAGTGATGGCCATGGCCTGTTTTGCAGGTGTGTGTGATGCACACCTTGCATGTCAGGGTCATCCGCTTCTCAGAGCAACTAGCTGGGGGTAGATTTCTCTCCGCGGCAGGGCCCTCCCCCTGGAACAGACTTCCTGCCTGACTTGAACTTGAGGGGAACCATCTTCAGTTCTGGAAGCACCTCAAGACCTTCCTCTTTGCTTCTGCTTACTCTCTGCCTCTCCCTTGCAGAATTCTTCACTGGAACTGCACAGGAGCTGCAACTGGGCCACTCTCACCGACCTCGGTCCCTGGCCCAGCCACTCTCCACTTGCACTGCCTCCCTGGCAACCCCTGCACTGCAGTACTGTCTCTCTATCCCTACAGCCCTCCCTTCCCAGCACTTGTCTGCACTTACCTTTGCAGTTGCCACCAGCCGACTTATGTATTATTTTTTTGGGCTACTTCCCCTGTACTGGACTCCCCCCCCCACCCTTCCCCTTGCACTTTTCCCTTCCCCCTACCCCTCCACTTGCACGATCTCAATGACACCTGGCCTAGTAGTACCGTTGTCTGTCTTCCCTTGTTCCCCCCTCCCTGCCTCATTGCGCCTTGAAATACTTGTGTATGGGCCATATCATGTCATATGTCGTATGTGTGCCTTTTGGTCACACAGGATAGCTTGTGTTTAAGTAGCTAGGGATGCAGACGATGTGGCACTTCCATGGCAACTATCTCAGGGTGGTAGGGTTGTGACAGTTGACTGTCTCTTTGTCATCATCGATTGTAACCTGGTATGTGCCAGGCCTGTGTGCACTCCGCAGGGGTGGGAGTTTAGGTGAAAAATGTGGCCACAAGCTGGTTCCGGGCTTCCTCGCCACGTGCCCTGTCCCCTCCCATGGGCAGCGCCTGTGCCTGTGGTTGGGGATGTGGGGGCACCACCATGTCCACCGGGATGCCCTGCCGTGTTGCAACATTGTGCAGGACACATGCTGCCACAATGATCCTGCACACTACTGGTGGTGCATAGAGTAGTTGCCCACCAGAGCGGTCAAGGGAGCGGAAACGTGACTTGAGCACTCCGAATGTGCGCTCCACTATGCCCCTGGTTGCAATATGGGCGGCGTTGTATCTTACCTGGGGTGGTGTGGTGGGGTTCCGGATTGGCGTCATCATGTGGTTGCTCAGAGGGTAGGCACTGTCCCCTGGGGAGGTGATAATAGTTGAGATTATTAGGGTTTGGATATTTGTCTGTGTGTGACTTGCATGCATGTGCAAGGGCATTTGTACTGACCTAGGAGCCATGTGTCACCATGCTGCCCAGCTTCCAGGGCCCGGCTCAGGGCGGACATTCTGTATATGAAACTGTCATGGGTGGAGCGAGGGTAGTTTGCATAGACAGAGGTGATGATTCCCTTTGCATCACATACCACCTGTACATTGATGGAATGCCAGTGCTTGCGGTTTCGGTAGATGTGCTCAGTGGCCCTAGGTGGACGTAGGGCGACATGGGTCCAATCTATGGCACCGAGCACTTTGGGGAAGTGTGCCACCCTGAAAAAATCCAGGACAACGGCCTGCCTTTCTGCGGGTGTTCTGGGCATGTATATGTGCCTGCGGACTGAGGGGCGCACTGTCATGATTGCCAGTACCTGGTGTAGGCAGCGTGACTGCGTGGCCTGTGAGACCCCCCCCCACTATGGCAGTGGTCCGCTGAAATGACCCAGTGGCCAAAAAATGCAGGACATTGAGCAGCTTCTCCAAGGGGCTCAATGCTTGGGAGCAAAGGGTGGGGGATGTGAGGTCATCTTCCCACTCCCTGACTAGGTCTAGGATGATATGGGGTGGAAACCTATACCTGCCGTAGACCTGGTTGTCAGGCATCCCAAAAAGGCTTGTCCGTGGTGCGAAAATGCGTGCCCTGGCTATTCTCCTCCTCCTGCGGTGTCCCACGATCAGTGCAGCGACAAATGGGGCATTCATCGTAGCTGTATATACGCGTTTGTTGTTTGCGTGCACTTTTATGCTGTGCGCGGGGACGCCTCCGCCTGCCTTCATGTGGGCGGACGCGTTGACGCCTGTGCAGGTCTTTTGCCGTGCGCGGGTTTCCCGTATTCGGATACGTGGTAAGACTGTACGTCCGAGTGTCGTCGCGTGTGATCGGAGGGGAGTGAGCGTACATGCAATTGGCCTGGGTACGTGTGTTTCGGGGTGCGCGGGAAGTTCCACACGCGATTAGCCTGGGTATGTGTGTTCCGGGGTGCGCAGGAACTTTCACACGCGATTGGTGGAAATCCACGTGTGTTCTGTCATCACGTGCAATGAGGGAAACACCCGCGCGCGTCACGTCACAGACTCGCTCACGCGCTAAGGGCCTTTCCTCATATTACACGCGGACGTGCAGTTTTTCACGCGCGCTGAAATGCCCATGCACTTCTGTACACATCACGTCACAGGGGCGCTTGCGCTTGAGGGGCCTTCTGTCCAATGAAAATGCGTATGCGTGCAGACGCGCTTACGTGCTAAGAGCCTTTCCTCGAATTACACGCTGACGTGCAGATTTTTCACGTGCCAAATCACTCCGTATCAAGCTGGCCACGCGTAAGCACATGGAAGACCACGCTCCTGCCCAGAAGGCCGAACTACTGCCCCCCAGAGCCCCGAGCACGCTCCCACCTGCCATCTGCTGCTGCCTGACTGCCTGCTGCCCACGTGCCCTGCCATTTGCTGCCTGCACATCAGCCAGGGGTGCTGTTGCTGTGACCACCCCTGCTGGAACCGAAGACTCCCGACTGGGATTCCATCGCTCCACAGCCCAGCCCCAGGACCCAGTTGCCCACCCACTCCTGCCTCTGGGGTTGTCATGTCGGGGCAAACACCATCTGAGACCACTGACAACCCCCGGCCAGAGAGGCAGAGGGGCACCAGCTTCAGTGCCACCGAAGTTGGTGTCCTGGTGGAGCAAGTCCTGGGGCAGTATGATGCCCTCTTCGGAAGTTCCCGTGCCGACAAGGAAGGACGGACTCGGATCTGGACTGACATCGTGACTGCCATCAACGTGGAGGGGGTGGCAGTCCGCGACTTACAACATGTCAAGAAGCGCTGGGAGGACTTCAGGTCCAGGACCCTGAACAAGACCCGGCGCCTCTTGAAGGCAGCGGATGCCAAGGGGCGCCGGGGCCACTTGTCGGAAGAACAGATGAGGGTCCTGGAACGCATATCCCCATCGCTCCACGTCCAGGTCCTTGAGAGGCAGACCTGCCTGGAGTCGAGCGGTAAGTGTACATGCATCCTGATTGTGAGCAGTGCGTGTGGTGATTTTTCAGTAGTATGCAGGTTGCTCAAACATTTGTATGGGGTCGAGTATGGGTGGGGGTGTACAGGGCTGTGGCGCTAACACATGCGAGGGCTGGAATGTGTGAGACATGGATGGTGCTTGTGTGTGTAGGCTTGCATGCCAAATGCAGTTGTGTGGGCACACATGTTTGGATGAATGTGTATGTAAGTAGACATGTCCGTGATGTCACGCATGTATGTTGTTTTCAGCTGCATGTATCAGCACTGTGTACATGTGCATGTGTGTGTATTTGACAAGGGTGCAACAGTGATGCAACATGAATGCATGTGACAGCGGTATGTGGAAGCCTGATTGGCAGATGTGACATGGATGCCCGTCTGAACACTGCGACACTTGGCAGGGGTGTACACATGCATGCAAGTGTGGTGGTGTGTGTACATGTGTGGTGCACTTCCTGTGTTGCATGTGATGTCTGGCTCACCTTTGCCTGCTCATGCTGTTGTATGTGTATGGATGGTGCTGGCAGTTGCGATATGGCTGTGGTATGGCTCATGTGTGCGAGTTGAAATTACATGTGTGTTGGGGATTGTGATGACATGTCTGAGGTTTGCCAATGCCACTCATGTACAACTGTCATGTGTGTATGTGTCCATTGTACAGTGCCCTGATGCCTGTGTTTTGTTTCTCCCTGTCTGCAGCGTCAACTGATGAAGAGGGCGGAGAAGGTGCTGTGGAGCACAGCGGCGGGGATCCCACCGCCAGCCGGAGACGCAAGCCCCGGCTCCCCTCCCAGGTTGTCATCTCGTCGGGGAGTGAGGAGTCCGGTGCCGTGTCCCAGGCCGCAGCTGCCGGGGAAGGTCCAAGAGGCGGAGGTTGGAGTTGGACTCCTCGGCAGCAGAAGGGGCAGCTGGGACCCCACAGGGCCCAACAGGAGAAGATGGCACGGAGTCATCCAGGTTGGTGGGGGGTTTGGTGGAGGAGGAGGCCGTGCAAGCACCAGAGACGGGGTCTGGAGGTGGGGATCCCACTGGTGCTAGTGGTGCAGTGCAGGACCAGGGACAGGAGGCAGCACAGGCCGCCGCGGAGGTGCCTGTGTGCAATCCTGTCCCTGATCCTGTCCCTGCATCATCTTGCACCAGCAAGGATGCTTACGTCCAGAGCCGTTTTCAGGCAGGGGATGAGCTCACGCCAACTGGCCTTCCTCTGCCTGCGGACGTGGCTATCCGGGTCCGGGTTGAGCCTGTCCTGACTGGTGTGGCCTTGCGTCAACGGGCCATGCGAGTTGACCTGCAGTCTTTTCATGATAGGACTGCACGTCATCTCGAATGGCTCGTTGACAACGTCAGCCTGCTGGGACAGGTCACCCAGGCCGGATTCATCCGTATGATGGGGCTTGCTACGACCCCCTCCTCAACTGGACCCCCTACGCGCCAGTCGTCCTCCGTGCCATCTTCCCACCCATCAGTCACCTGGGTGCCCTGTGGAGCTGCCTCTGACGGTGCGGCCAGGCTGGTGGAGGAGGCATCCCTGCCACAGTCGGGAGTCGGACGTCCAGCAGGGGTGGCCACATCAACAACTGCACCCCAGCCGGCGGAGGATGTGCAGGCAGCAGGAGGCAGTGCAGGGGCAGAGGCACAGCAGCAGCAGCAACGTGGTGGGAGCCATGAAGGCTTGGGGCCTTCAACATCGGAGGGGCAGGCATCGGCCGGAGGGCAGGAGGACCCAGGACAGAGAGTGTCTTCCGTGTGGCAGCGGTTGGGCCACGCCATAGATGCGGAGCGGCAGCGGGTGGAAGAGGCACGGCTCACAATGGTCAGGGCGGAGAACTCCATGCGGAGGGCCCTGAGGCGGGCCGAGTGCCTCGAGGCAATCCGCAGGGGTTTGGAGGTGGACACGTCGACGGCCCTGCGGACCCTCGGGGCCATGGAGGAGGACCGCCTCCGGGACATTGAGCAGGAGTTCGATGATGCCCTGGCCCGGGACATCCACAAGTGAGCCGTCAAACTAGCCCGCTGCCCTTGTACATAGTTATGTAGGTAGTGTTAGGTTTCATTTTTGTTTTGATTTTGTTTGGACCTTTCGGACATTGGCCACATTTTTGTATATAGTTTATTTTATTAGTTAGTGTAGTTAGATAGGTTTCCTTTCTTTTGTTGGGATAATGGACCCTGGCTTTTTCCCATGTACATAGTTCACTGTTGGATTGTATTTTTTTTTCACATTTTAACCATGGAGCAATGGCTTTCTTTTTTATTTCCCATTGGATTTTGTTTTGTGGACAGTGACTTTGGACACCATTACTTTGGAATTTTATTTTTGGTTTTGCTTTTTTTCACGGACATGCTTCTTTTAATTTTTGTACATTCACATTTCTGTTTCTTTATTTTTGATTCTATTTATGTTTCCTTTAATACATATTTTTTTGGTGAACTTCAATGTGTGGTATCTCATTGGTTTCATGCATTTCAGGATATGGGTTTTGAGATTCACTGACACCCATTGGGTGTATGTGAGGGAGATGTGTTTGTTTCGGAACTTGCAATTGGTGTTCTGTGATGTAATTGCAATTTATGAGTGGGTGGATGCAATACTCAGGTGGGTGTTTTGCATTTGGAGGCTGACCATAGGGACCAGGGATCTAGATTGTGATGACATGTTGGCTGGGGAACATGAGTTGCACATGGGTGGGGGCCTGCTGGCAGGTGCCCCACAGTGCTGGGGGGTGGGGGTGGTGGGGAACATGAGTTGGACATGGGTGGGGGTCTGCTGGCAGGTGCCCCACAGTGCTGGGGGGTGGGGGTGGTGGGGAACATGAGTTGGACATGGGTGTGGGCCTGGTGGAGGGTGCCCCTGGGGGGTGGGGGTGCTGGGAGACATGGGTGGGGGCCTGGTGGAGGCTGCCCCTGCACTGCTGGGGGGTGGGGGTGGTGGGAGACATGGGTGGGGGCCTGGTGGAGGGTGACCCTGGTGGCTGGGGGGTGGGGGTGCTGGGAGACATGGGTAGGGGCCTGGTGGAGGCTGCCCCTGGTGGCTGGGGGGTGGGGGTGGTGGGAGACATGGGTGGGGGCCTGGTGGTGGGTGCCCCTGCACTGCTGGGGGGTGGGGGTGGTGGGAGACATGGGTGGGGGCCTGGTGGAGGCTGCCCCTGGTGGCTGGGGGTGGTGGGAGACATGGGTGAGGGCCTGCTGGCAGGTGCCCCACAGTGCTGGGGGGTGGGGGTGGTGGGGAACATGAGTTGGACATGGGTGGGGGCCTGCTGGCAGGTGCCCCACAGTGCTGGGGGGTGGGGGTGGTGGGGAACATGAGTTGGACATGGGTGGGGGCCTGCTGGCAGGTGCCCCACAGTGCTGGGGGTGGGGGTGGTGGGGAACATGAGTTGGACATGGGTGGGGGCCTGGTGGAGGGTGCCCCTGGTGGCTGGGGGGTGAGGGTGCTGGGAGACATGGTTGGGGGCCTGGTGGAGGCTGCCCCTGCACTGCTGGGGGGTGGGGGTGGTGGGAGACATGGGTGGGGGCCTGGTGGAGGGTGCCCCTGGTGGCTGGGGGGTGGGGGTGCTGGGAGACATGGGTGGGGGCCTGGTGGAGGCTGCCCCTGGTGGCTGGGGGGTGGGGGTGGTGGGAGACATGGGTGGGGCCTGGTGGTGGGTGCCCCTGCACTGCTGGGGGGTGGGGGTGGTGGGAGACATGGGTGGGGGCCTGGTGGAGGCTGCCCCTGGTGGCTGGGGGGTGGGGGTGCTGGGAGACATGGGTGGGGGCCTGGTGGTGGGTGCACCTGCACTGCTGGGGGGTGGTGGGAGAGATGGGTGGGGGCCTGGTGGAGGCTGCCCCTGCACTGCTGGGGGGTGGGGGTGGTGGGAGACATGGGTGGGGGCCTGGTGGAGGGTGCCCCTGCACTGATGGGGGGTGGGGGTGGTGGGAGACATGGGTGGGGGCCTGCTGGCAGGTGCCCCACAGTGCTGGGGGGTTGGGGTGGTGGGAGACATGGGTGGGGGCCTGGTGTAAGGTGCCCCACAGTGCTGGGGGGTGGGGGTGGTGGGGAACATGAGTTGGACATGGGTGGGGGCCTGCTGGCAGGTGCCCCACAGTGCTGGGGGTGGAGGTGGTGGGGAACATGAGTTGGACATTGGTGGGGGCCTGCTGGCAGGTGCCCCACAGTGCTGGGGGTGGGGGTGGTGGGGAACATGACTTGGACATGGGTGGGGGCCTGGTGGAGGGTGCCCCTTGTGGCTGGGGGGTAGGGTGCTGGGAGACATGGGTGGGGGCCTGGTGGAGGCTGCCCCTGCACTGCTGGAGGGTGGGGGTGGTGGGAGACATGGGTGGGGGCCTGGTGGAGGGTGCCCCTGGTGGCTGGGGGGTGGGGGTGCTCGGAGACATGGGTGGGGGCCTGGTGGAGGCTGCCCCTAGTGGCTGGGGGGTGGGGGTGGTGGGAGACATGGGTGGGGGCCTGGTGGTGGGTGCCCCTGCACTGCTGGAGGGTGGGGGTGGTGGGAGACATGGGTGGGGGCCTGGTGGAGGCTGCCCCTGGTGGCTGGGGGGTGGGGGTGCTGGGAGACATGGGTGGGGGCCTGGTGGAGGCTGCCCCTGGTGGCTGGGGGGTGGGGGTGGTGGGAGACATGGGTGGGGGCCTGGTGGTGGGTGCCCCTGCACTGCTGGGGAGTGGGGGTGGTGGGAGACATGGGTGGGGGCCTGGTGGAGGCTGCCCCTGGTGGCTGGGGGGTGGGGGTGCTGGGAGACATGGGTGGGGGCCTGGTGGTGGGTGCCCCTGCACTGCTGGGGGGTGGGGGTGGTGGGAGACATGGGTGGGGCCTGGTGGAGGCTGCCCCTGCACTGCTGGGGGGGGTGGGGTGGTGGGAGACATGGGTGGGGGCCTGGTGGAGGGTGCCCCTGCACTGCTGGGGGTGGGGGTGGTGGGAGACATGGGTGGGGGCCTGCTGGCAGGTGCCCCACAGTGCTGGGGGGTGGGGGTGGTGGGAGACATGGGTGGGGGCCTGGTGGAGGGTGCCCCTGCACTGCTGGGGGGTGGGGGTGGTGGGAGACATGGGTGGGGGCCTGGTGGAGGCTGCCCCTGCACTGCTGGGGGGTGGGGGTGGTGGGAGACATGGGTGGGGGCCTGGTGGTGGCTGCCCCTGGTGGCTGGGGGGTGGGGGTGCTGGGAGACATGGGTGGGGGCCTGGTGGAGGCTGCCCCTGCACTGCTGGGGGGTGGGGATGGTGGGAGACATGGGTGGGGGCCTGGTGGAGGCTGCCCCTGGTGATTGGGGGGTGGGGGTGGTGGGAGACATGGGTGGGGGCCTGGTGGTGGGTGCCCCTGCACTGCTGGGGGGTGGGAGTGGTGGGAGACATGGGTGGGGGCCTGGTGGAGGCTGCCCCTGGTGGCTGGGGGGTGGGGGTGGTGGGAGACATGGGTGGGGGCCTGGTGGAGGGTGCCCCTGCACTGCTGGGGGGTGGGGGGTGGGAGACATGGGTGGGGGCCTGGTGGAGGCTGCCCCTGGTGGCTGGGGGATGGGGGTGGTGGGAGACATGGGTGGGGGCCTGGTGGAGGCTGCCCCTGGTGGCTGGGGGGTGGGGGTGGTGGGAGACATGGGTGGGGGCCTGCTGGAGGGTGCCCCTGGTGGCTGGGGGATGGGGGTGGCGGGAGACATGGGTGGGGGCCTGGTGGTGGGTGCCCCTGCACTGCTGGGGGGTGGGGGTGGTGGGGAACATGAGTTGGACATGGGTGTGGGCCTGCTGGCAGGTGCCCCACAGTGCTGGGGGGTGGGGGTGGTGGGGAACATGAGTTGGACATGGGTGGGGGCCTGCTGGCAGGTGCCCCACAGTGCTGGGGGGTGGGGGTGGTGGGGAACATGAGTTGGACATGGGTGTGGGCCTGCTGGCAGGTGCCCCACAGTGCTGGGGGGTGGGGGTGGTGGGGAACATGAGTTGGACATGGGTGGGGGCCTGCTGGCAGGTGCCCCACAGTGCTGGGGGGTGGGGGTGGTGGGGAACAGGAATTGGACATGGGTGGGGGCCTGCTGGCAGGTGCCCCACAGTGCTGGGGGGTGGGGGTGGTGGGGAACATGAGTTGGACATGGGTGGGGGCCTGGTGGAGGGTGCCCCTGGTGGCTGGTGGGTGGGGGTGCTGGGAGACATGGGTGGGGGCCTGGTGGAGGCTGCCCCTGCACTGCTGGGGGGTGGGGGTGGTGGGAGACATGGGTGGGGGCCTGGTGGAGAGTGCCCCTGGTGGCTGGGGGGTGGGGGTGCTGGGAGACATGGGTGGGGGCCTGGTGGAGGCTGCCCCTGGTGGCTGGGGGGTGGGGGTGGTGGGAGACATGGGTGGGGCCTGGTGGTGGGTGCCCCTGCACTGCTGGGGGGTGGGGGTGGTGGGAGACATGGGTGGGGGCCTGGTGGAGGCTGCCCCTGGTGGCTGGGGGGTGGGGGTGCTGGGAGACATGGGTGGGGGCTGGTGGTGGGTGCACCTGCACTGCTGGGGGGTGGTGGGAGAGATGGGTGGGGGCCTGGTGGTGGGTGCCCCTGCACTGCTGGGGGGTGGGGGTGGTGGGAGACATGGATGGGGGCCTGGTGGAGGCTGCCCCTGGTGGCTGGGGGGTGGGGGTGCTGGGAGACATGGGTGGGGGCCTGGTGGTGGGTGCCCCTTCACTGCTGGGGGGTGGGGTGGTGGGAGACATGGGTGGGGGCCTGGTGGAGGCTGCCCCTGCACTGCTGGGGGTGGGGGTGGTGGGAGACATGGGTGGGGGCCTGCTGGCAGGTGCCCCACAGTGCTGGGGGGTGGGGGGGGTGGGAGACATGGGTGGGGGCCTGGTGGAGAGTGCCCCTGCACTGCTGGGGGTTGGGGGTGGTGGGAGACATGGTTGGGGGCCTGGTGGAGGCTGCCCCTGCACTGCTGGGGGCTGGGGGTGGTGGGAGACATGGGTGGGGGCCTGGTGGAGGCTGCCCCTGGTGGCTGGGGGGTGGGGGTGCTGGGAGACATGGGTGGGGGCATGGTGGAGGCTGCCCCTGCACTGCTGGGGGGTGGGGGTGGTGGGAGACATGGGTGGGGGCCTGGTGGAGGCTGCCCCTGGTGGCTGGGGGGTGGTGGGAGACATGGGTGGGGGCCTGGTGGTGGGTGCCCCTGCACTGCTGGGGGGTGGGGGTGGTGGGAGACATGGGTGGGGGCCTGGTGGAGGCTGTCCCTGGTGGCTGGGGGGTGGGGGTGGTGGGAGACATGGGTGGGGGCCTGGTGGAGGGTGCCCCTGCACTGCTGGGGGGTGGGGGTGGTGGGAGACATGGGTTGGGGCCTGGTGGAGGGTGCCCCTGGTGGCTGGGGGTGCAGGGGGACATGCGTTGGTGGGCAATAGTGCAAGTTGACATGTGGGTTGGCTGGGGGGCATGACCATGGTGGATGGGGTGCCTGCAGGACATGTGCAGGGTAGGCCCCTGTGGTGTGAGCCACCTGCAGGGGCCGTGGAGGGTGTAGAGGGCACACCTGGGTGGACCCACACGTGCAATTCACGTGTGGTGCTCCCCGCGCACCCCTGTAATACACGTACCCTGTTGAGATCGCGTGTGGAACTTCCCGCGCACCCCTGTAATACACGTACCCTGATGGAATTGCATGTGGAACTTCCCGCGCACCCCTGGAATACACGTACCCTGCTGATGTTGCGTGTGATACTTCCCCCGCACCCCGAAATACACGTACCCTGATGAGATCGCGTGTGTAACTTCCCGCAAACCCCCGAAATACACGTACCCTGATGAGATCGCGTGTGTAACTTCACGCGCACCCCCGAAATACACGTACCCTGATGTGATCGCGTGTGTAACTTCCCGCGCACCCCCGAAATACACGTACCCCACTCAATCGCGTGTGTAACTTCCTGCGCGCCCCCGAAATACACGTACCCCGCTCAATAGCGTGTGTAACTTCCCGCGCACCCCCCAAATACACGTACCCCGCTCAATCGCGTGTGTTACTTCCCGCGCACCCCCGCAATACACGTGCCCCGCTCGCACAGGCCCAATTGCTGTATGTTGCCACTTTTGTGATGCGCTGGGACTCTACCACCTGCCTTCGTGTGGCGGACGTGTTTCAGCTTGTGCGTGTCTTTGGCTGTGCGTGGCTTTGCCCTATTCGATTCCATGAATACGTGTGGTTCGAGTGCGTGTGGGCGTTCCGTCTGCTTCCCTGCAGTACATCCCCAGTTACGCCCTTATTTTCGCGCGTTGTTCCCCATTCCGCGTGTTACGCCCCGTGTCCCGCCCACTTTCTGGTGTATGCGCCGAGGTTGTGTGCTTTCACTGTGCGCATCGCGCACGCCTTTCGGAATGTTGCAGTGACTTGTGCTCCATGCACAGGTTTGGCGCACATCCCGAGGTAAACACGCGCAGGGACTTCCATGAATCGCACGCCTGTTTTTTTGCGCTTGCGCCTGCTTGCGCCTGCTTGCGCAAAGATTTTCGGCGCACGTTTGTTCCATGAATCAGCCCCTTATTGTCATACGGCTTTACGAGAGTTGTCGACGATTTACGAGCGTGCACATGTGGAATATCTTGATTTGACAAAATGAAACTGATGCAGCTTTGGGGTAACATTGTCTGAATTAGGAAGCAGTACATTTATAATTGACAGCTGTCATGTCATATTTTACTTTTAGTAAACAGCTAGTGGTATGATATGATAGGTTATTTATAACGCGCTCAAAGCGCTGACCCAGGGATTGAACCTGTGTTGCTTGGTGTCGTCTTGCTTCCAAGGAGAGCACGTTGCCTCTGAACTATCCTCCTGAGACTGGTGTGTCTGCTTCTAATAAGCATTTCCATGCGTATGCTTGGGCACACTCTTAAAAAAAAGCGCAGAGCCAATTGAGGCGTGGAGACAACTGCCTGCCCACCTCGCTTTTGTTTTTCCCATTAGACATTTTGGATTTGGAAACCGAATAACTTTTTGTTTAATTGTTAGAGCGTAATTTAAATCTCTTATTACAAAATCATATCCAGGGCTGGATTCCGATCTAATAGCAGCTCTTGAAAAAGTTGTCTGGCCGGCACCTTATTGCATTGATCCAACACACAGGCAATGCTAACCACTTGGAGGGGAGATTAGAAGGCCCAAAAAAAAAAAGTTACAGAAAATTGTGCAAATAGTGCATTTTGCAATACATTTGTCCATAAATAGTGACCAAAAAGTTCATGATCTCTCAGTGTGGTTGCCTCCCCGACCCGATGGCACCGCAGCCCAAACCAGCCCACAAACCCTTCAGCTTAATAGGTAAGATACCCTTTTCCCCTAGGGCCAGAACACCACTGATCATATAGGCAGGAACCTGATGGCATGTAAAAATGTACCATTCTTTACACTTTGGAGGGCATTGTTTGATGTCCCCTTTTTTTGCACAGCAGACTTTATGCATGTAGATAGTTTGAAACTCTATTGCACATTACAAGGCAGCAAAAGAGGACAGGAGAGGCCGAACCAGCAGTGGACAAGGCAAGGAGTTGTAAGTGGAGAGTGGGGATGGACGGGGAAGTGGGCATGCAGACTGGGTAGTGGAGGAGGGTGCCGGGCATCAGGGCCTTTTAAACTTTTCAGTTGAAATGGGTGCCAAGCAACAGGGTGGCCCCCCCAAGCAGCTGCCCCTATGATGGCAGTCTTACTACACAGCAACATATTTCTTTAATTCATGACGTTAAATGTGCGCTTTGCGGCGTGCACATTAAAGATTGCCTTTGCTTGTGCGCGGCAGGCAACAGCGTTGCTTTATACTCCGGTTTCGTCTGCATTAGCACCTTGCTGACAAAGAGCAGTTACTTGCTTTCCAATGGGCATTCAGCATTTCAGCTGCCTGTCCCATGATAATCTGCAGCGATTAACATCCCCACTGCATTCCTGCTATCCATTATTATGGAATTGTACGATCGGACTGAGAAAAAAGGTGCCTCAGACCGTTTTCCCAACCTGTATGCAAGGGGCCCCCAAACATCATATTGAAATGTGCCCCCACAAGCCCATGCAAATATTCAGAATGGATGAGTAGAGTGTGGAGGGAAGTAGGGAGGAGGGGCTAGGAGGGACTAGGAGGGATCCGGGGTTTCCTCCAGAAAATCAACAGGGCGAATGGAAGGTGGGTGGGGGGCGGCTGGGGAGATAGGGAGCGAAAAGAGATAATTTTTGCAACTCATTTTGCGCAAGCGTCTAAACACAATGGAAGTTGCGAAAAGGATCATATTTTCTAAAACAACATAGAACCCATTGTTTGGCCATCAGCCTGCATCCCTAGAGCACAGAGATGGAAGGGGCTTCGGCAGACCACTATTAAGGTGAATGCATCCTTGACTGTACTTAGCTGTGTCCAGTGTTTGCCCAGCACTGCCCCTAGAAAGCGACACTATGTGAAACCTTGACACTTTTTAATTGCCTGTTGAAAAGGTATCAGGTAATAATGCCCCATACATAATGTCCCCATACATAATGCCCCCATTCATAATGTCCCCATACATAATGTCCCCATACATAATGCCCCCATACATAATGTCCCCATGCATAATGTCCCCATGCATAATGTCCCCATGCATAATGTCCCCATACATAATGTCCCCATATATAATGCCCCCATACATAATGTCCTCATACATAATGTCCCCATACATAATGCCCCCATACATAATGTCCCCATGCATAATGCCCCCATACATAATGTCCCCATACATAATGTCCCCATGCATAATGTCCCCATGCATAATGTCCCCATACATAATGTCCCCATATATAATGCCCCCATACATAATGTCCTCATACGTAATGTCCCCATACATAATGCCCCCATACATAATGTCCCCATATATAATGCCCCCATACATAATGTCCTCATACATAATGTCCCCATACATAATGTCACCGGGAAAAGCCAATGGCGACATTATATGGTGACATGTGTGGGGATGGGTTGCATGGATGTCCCCTGCGACTTGCACAAAATAAAAGAATTTGGGAGTAGCAGGGTTGTCCCCCTCATGTTCAATGTAATAATGTCTCTGTAAAAAATGGGGAAATTTTTGTCAGGAGACATTTTTGCTGGGACATTTTTACATGGAACAGTTGAAAAGTCAATGAATTACCACAACTGGAGTGAATAAGGGCCGACTCAGTCTTTCATCCTTTTGAGGTCTATAAACTGAGTACCCTTGAATTTGGTAATAGCATTATGTGTTATTTAGATAATTGCAGAGCAGCAAAAACTGATGTAGGAAGCACTAAATAAAAAAAAAACAGAAATGAGTACTATCATTTTTATTAGTATTTTTTCCACCTGCTAAAACTTTCCATAATGGACCTCCTTGGCCTGACGTGCGATGTTGGTAAGGTAATTTTTTTATTAGCAATACATATGTTTTCGATATTTAGTTATCACATCCTTTTATTTTACATTATTTTAATCCATATTGTGGCTGAGCACCTGCAGCAGGGCCGGTGTGACTCATGCCTCCCCGCTTTTAGGGACCACTTGATGCCCACAAGGTGCTGAGTAATATCTAAGGAGGTGAGGACCACATTCCCTACCCCCCCAGATCACAGGATGGTGCAGTAGGTCCCACTGGCCTCTTGCTGGGTCGGTGGCGGGCTCGATTCGTTGTCTGCGTCAGTAGACCAAGACTTTGATTGTGGTACATATCTCGGACGGCGGCTGATCAGCGAATCTGGAAGTGTGGGCTGCAAAAGAAATAACAACACATATTTGTCATTGTTTTGATTGTGGGATTAATGTCTAGATCATAGAAAGAACACAAATAAAGACTTCTGAGAAGTGTACTTAAAAAAGCTAGTTTAAACCATGGAAACCTTTTTTTTCTTTTTTTCTTTCTTTTATTTTGGTTGGCTGAAAATGTCAACCTTTCAAAATATTTACAACACAAACAATGTACACATACGTTAATAAAACCAAAAATGGATAAAACAGAGAGAGAAGGGGAAAAAACAATAACGATTAACAAGAAAATATCTCATCTGACATGACCATGAGACATGACCATGATACATTTTTAAAATGGATTCAATATAATAGCAAAATCAGAACAATAATAAATAAAAAAAGAGCAAATTTTCCTCATATATACATTTAAAACACTTCACTAACATGTAACTACAGATCGTCTCTTCAAAGTATCACAAACAGATTTCATAGCTAGACTTAGGAAGATGAAAGAATTGCTTCCAAAAACAGCACCAATGCAATTCTAACAGAAATTCTTGAACAGGTAAAAATGGTTTGCCAGAACTTGTTTGCTTCCATTGGACGATATATGGCAAAATAATTCTTAAAAAACAGATGACGTTTTGCAAGTAGGGCAGGACATTCTACAATCAAGTGTTGGAGTGTTTCTTTCTGGAGTACATTTACACAGAAGCGACAATAGTTTTGTTCTTTGGTTATAAGACGCCTCCTAGCCAAAATATCATTAGTGGGCCACAGGTTTAATCTGAATGTTAGGTACTGATTCCTAATGTGTGGTGAAGGACATTTAACCAAATAATCGGCCATGTGACTGAGTTTCTTGTGGCCAAACAAAGAACAATCAAAATCAACATAGGTTTCACATTTCTCTTGTGAAGAGATCCAATCATGCTGGTACAGTTTGATCTTGGCTCTCTCTGGATTATCCAACAAGAGGTCTAGAGTAATGTTAGCATCAGACAGAGCATCTGTTATAAAGTTGCGCCAAGTTTGTGGAAAAACATGAGCAGAAGTAATTAAATAATGGGCTACAACGCTCAAGATATTATTTACGCCGGTGCCAAGAAGACATTTTCTTAGTAAACAACACATTTTCCACAGAACGTGGACATATAATGACAGAGACCGTAATCGAACCGTATTAATGCCAATGGAGTAGAATTAGGCAATTTTAGTACTCCTTTCCAAAAGCGGGCCTCTAGTGTATCCCAGCACTTCTGTTTTCTAGGGACCTTGGTTTCAGATCCATATAGCATAATAGGTACAACCTTTTGATGGAAAAACATCACGATGTGGTTACAAGTGAAGTTACCATAGTTATAAACCAACATTTTAGCCTGTGAAATCAAATTCACTAGTTTAGAGTCCAAACTCAGTTTATATAAGGCTTCCTTATCTGAGTCATGAAAGGATACACCCATGTATTTATATTGATGTACTGTGGTAAATTGCGTATTTTGTAAAGACCACGAGTACTTAGTTACTTTAGATCTTGCATGACTACCACATACCACGATTTGTTTTTATTTTCGTATTTATCAACAGATTGTTCACAGAGGCATATTCAGTTAATTTATCTAAAAGATTTTGCAGCCCTTTTGGGGTTTGGGACATAAGGACGAGGTCGTCCGCATAGAGTAACCATGCTATTTGTTGGGAAACAAGTTTTGGAGCATCACCTATTGTTTCCATAAATGTATGGCCCATATCCGGAATGAATAAATAAAAAAGGGTCGAGGCCAATATGCACCCCTGCTTCAAACCACGTTTGGTAGCAAAGGAAGCAGATAATTGACCATCCAGTGATAATCTGACCTGCATTGTTGTGTTCATATGGAGTAGGTCAATCAAAGAGAGTAGTGATGCAGGATATTCAAAGCGACATAGCTTTTCATGAAGTAGTTGTCGATCAATTGAATCAAAGGCCACCCGGAAGTCCACAAAGGCCATATATAGGGACATTTTTTATTCTGGTTTTGCACTCTAGCAGTTCCTTCTCAGTTTGATCATCTTCAGAGGAATGTCAGAAGAATTAAGTTATGGGGGCGTTTACAAGAATCAAACCGGCCACCAGTGTTTAATCACTGCTACCAGCAGGTACGCTGTTTTGTCATGAGGACATGGCACGTTCCTCAAACACGTAATGATGTTCCTCACTTGTCCTGCACCAATAGAGGACGACCAGTAAATAGGAGGTGTGCTAGCAGGTCAGTGTTCTTCATTTTACATCCCCGAAAAGGAGGGAGTGCATGGAGGAATCCCTCTAGCAGGTGGATTGGGTGAAATTAGAATGGGAAACAGTAGGGAATGGGAACATTAGCTGTCCTGGTTATCAGGGGCACCTGGTTCAATCCATGTGTAACCACCAGCATCGAGAGCCTTGTTCTATAAAACGTTAAGACCTTAACAAAACACCACACCCACAAAACATCAGAGGGTGTAGCATGGAGCTACCACTGTCATGATCTCTGCTTCCAAAAGATCAGGACTTGCCCGACTCCCTTGGAAGTAGACCCATAACCCCGGTTCCGAGTGCCAGCCAGTCCCAATTGGGACCTTTTGGACCCTGTCCTGGTGCCAGTGGCACCAGGCTCATAAAGATGCCCAGTCCCAGCGCTGGAAGCGCCGGGCTCATAATGCTTGGGTGGACTTACCTGCAGCAGACCATGCTGCTTACTTACCTGCCAGTTGAACCCCTGATCCTCTTCTGTTTGGGACTACTTTTCCTGTTGGGTGGGGCAGGAGCCACTCCCTAGGTTCAGAACACTGGAACTCTTCTGGAAAGCAGGAACTCTTTTCTTACCTAGGCGTGGCTGTGGAAGGAGACACCTAAGCACTAGAGGAGGCTATTTAAACCACACCCGATGGATGAAACTTGCTTTGCGTTATTCTGCATTCTCTGCAGCAGAACGCTCATCGTGTCTTCTGCTTCTGATCCTGGGCCTAAGGGAACAAAGGCTTACCATCCTGGAATCCAGTCTTCAGCAGCACCTGTAAAGACAAAGAAAGAACAGGTTAGCACTACGGTCTTCAGTGGCAGCGCATCTCTTACCTGGTCCATCGGCTGTCACCAACGCCTCGCGCTGCATTCCGGCATCTGAAAGACAAAGGCTTACCTACTCTTCGCATGCTCCGGAGGTCTTCGCACTGCATTCCGGCATCTGAAAGACAAAAGCTTACCAGCTCTTCGCACGCTCCGGAGGCCTTCGGCGCTGCATCCCGCATCTAAAAGACAAAAGAAGGTGCGTTTAAAGACATTGGGCAACTTTATTACTCACGTGCCATTACTCCTTCCCACGCCGAATCCAGTGGGTATTCCAGCACCCTTCAGCTTCTCTAAAGCTCCGAACTTGTACCTGCAAGATAAAAGGGACAGTTAGTGCGCATCGTGAAGCAGGCTACAAGCGCTTACTTACGTGCTTCCACGCGCTTCTATTCCTCACGCGGGTTCGATCCTCAACTCTCATCAGCCCGGAACCCTGCAAAACAAGAGATATCATTACAAAAGACTTTTAAGACATTTGAAGTGCCCAGAACTTACCGTTCGTGCAGTTAACGACGGACAGCAGTCCTCTGAGGTCAAGAGGCCTGCACCCTTATCCAGTGAAGAAACTGGTTACGGCACCCTGCCCCGAAGCAGATGGAGAGCTCGGCGTTCACTTACCTAAGGTGAGGGCGTTAACCTTTGGGGTTCTACAGGAGAAGAGAAAGGGAAGAGGAGAGAGGCACCCAATAACCCCAGTTCATTAATCCCATATTTTCTATCTTCAGACATCTTACTCTTCGAGTCAGACATACAGTGCACAGAGGTCCAGCCCAAAGAGCCAACCGTGTGTTACACATCACCTTTGAAGATACGGCATTCACCCAGTCAAGACCGGCGCCTCTGCGGGAATCAGGTGAGCGTTACAGAACGCAAAGCCTACTGCAAAACTCCCACCCAGGCGCTATGGAAACCTCGGATACCGACCAGCTAGCCCAGTTACTTGGGGAACTAAGAGCAGAAGTGCATGCAGCCCGTCAGGAAACGAATGCTCTAAGAAGGGAACTGATTATTTCCAAGGAGCGAACAGACGATTTTGCTACAGTCACAAGCCGTTCAAACTCCGTTACCCGCATCAGGGGCAAATCTTCCTTCAACATCCTCTACGAACCCAGTGCAGATCAACCTACCTGGGAATGTACCTCTGGCTCCGCCCGAACGATTTTCTGGTGACCCAAAGAGGTTTGCAGTATTTATTAATCAGTGCCGGTTGCACTTCTTATGCCGGCCAGCAGCCTTTCCAACTGATCAAGCTAAGGTAGCTTTCGTGCTTTCGTACCTTAGTGGCAATGCGGCAGACTGGTCGATCCCTCTAGTTAATCAAGATGATCCGGTTCTCCATGATTTTCAAGCTTTTCAGCTCAGTATGGAAAAACTGTTTGCAAGACATTCACAGGGGCAGGCCTTGGACAATGAGCTCCTTTCATTGCAACAGGGTAATCAAGACCTTTTGGCTTATATTGCGTCTTTCAACAGACTGATAGTGGAAACTCGATGGCCTGAGGACAAAAGGATTACGCTGTTTTATAGAGGTCTACGTGGAGAGCTCAAAGATGTGTTAGCCCAAGTAGTGAATCCCCCGCAAGACTGTTCGGACTATATTGACTTAGTCGTTCAAATTGACCACAGACTGTAGAACAGGAAGGCCGATCGTTCCAAGTTTGATGCTCGAGTATTTTCCAAACCACCAACTCCTACCAAAGGAGTAGACTCCGGGGAACCCATGCAAATAGGGGGCCTGAAAGGACCACTAACACAAAAGGAGCGGGAAAGGAGAAAACAGCTGCAATTATGCCTCTATTGCGGAAACTCGGGGCACTTTCTTCGAGACTGTCCGGTGAAACCAGCCAAGAAGGCAGTAGGAGCTGCAGTTACCAGGGTCACAAACTCTGAGCAGGGAAACGACCTCGCCCGACAAGAATAGAGGTCCTCTTGCCGAGCGTTAAAACCAGTTCCGTGACCTCGCATTTCGTGATACCTATGGTCCTCATTAGCCCTGAACATCCGGATCGATTACATGCGATTGAAGCTTACGTCGACAGCGGTGCCATCGGCAATTATGTGGATCATGAAATGGTTTTGAGGATGAATCTGACTCTTTGTCCAAAGGCTGTAAAGGACGTCATTACTACGGTGGATGGTACGGAGATAGCCTCCGGACCAGTAACGCATACCACCCAAGAAGTGACGCTAGTAAGTCAAGATGGACACCATGAGAAGATCGTGTTCGATGTGATCAAGGCCCCTCAGTTCCAGATTATTCTAGGAATTCCTTGGTTAGAGAAGCACAATCCTCAGATCGATTGGCGAGCAAGAACGGTTCAGTTTCCAGAATGTGTCTCTACTTGTCACCCTCGACCTGGTGTTGCACTGGCAGCAATTTCCTCGGAGGCTCCCCAGTTACCTCCTGAATACCTAGAATTCCAAGATGTTTTCCGGAAGGATCAGGCTAACTCTCTACCTCCTCATAGGTCTTATGACTGCCAGATAGACCTGATACCTGGATCTACTCCTCCTTGTAGTAGAATTTATGCCCTCACCGAGCCTGAGAATCTTCACCTCCGACAATACCTGGATCAATACCTAGCGAATGGGTTTATTCGTCCTTCCAAGTCCCCTGCTTCCTCAGCTTTGTTCTTCGTTCCAAAAAAAGAAGGGGACCTTAGAACTTGTATAGATTATCGCGCCCTGAACCAGATCACCGTTAAGAATAGATATCCGTTACCTTTGATCCCTGAACTCCTGGACCAAGTCAGAAAAGCATGCATATATACAAAGCTGGATCTTAGAGGAGCCTACCACTTCGTACGAGTAAAAGAGGGCGATGAATGGAAGACGGCCTTCCGCACCAAGTATGGGCTATTTGAATATCAGGACATGCCCTTCGGACTTTGCAATGCCCCGGCCGCCTTTCAATATTTTATGAACGATGTCCTCAGAGAGCTCATAGATGTGTGTGTTGTTGTTTACATTGACGACATCCTCGTTTATTCTTCATCGGAAACTGAACATCGGAAACACGTGAAAATGGTCCTCGAGAGATTGCGTCAACACAAACTTTTCGCTAACTTGGAAAAATGTGTTTTCAACGTGACTGAAGTTGAATTCTTGGGATTCATATTATCACCTAGCGGAGTGCGTATGGATTCAAAGAAGGTTGATGCAATTCTCAAATGGCCATTGCCATCCTCCGTAAAAGGTGTTCAAAGCATGTTAGGCTTCGCTAACTTTTACCGCAGGTTTATCCCCGAATTCTCTCAAATAGTCCAGCCCATCAACGCCTTGTTAAAGAAAAACAAACGTTTTGAATGGTCTACCGAGGCGGAACAAGCTTTCCAGAATTTGAAGACTAGATTTATCTCTGCACCGATCTTAAAACATCCTCGACCAGAACTCCCCTACATCGTTGAAACTGATGCTTCGAGCCTTGCCATGGGGGCAGTTCTATCCCAAAAGGACCCAGTAACCAATCAGTTGCATCCCGTGGCATTTTGGTCCCGCAAATTCTCGCCTCCTGAAATCAATTACACTATTACTGATAAGGAACTTCTAGCTATCAAGTCCGCCTTTAAGGCTTGGCGGCATTATCTTCTGGGGGCCCGACACACCGTTACTGTGATTACAGATCACCGAAACCTGCAATATTTGAAAACCGCAAAAGCTCAATCCTCTAGGCAACTCCGTTGGGCACTATTCTTTGCCGAGTTTGACTTCATAATTACCTATCGATCTGGTACAAAAAACGGTAAAGCTGATGCCCTTTCTCGGATGGGAGTGGAAGAACATTTGATCAATCCTAAACCTGTACCTATCATTCCCGAACAAAGAATTCTAGGTGTAATCGCCACACAATCCATAGAGGAAGTTAAGGATAAAGCCAGGCTACTGGTATCTCCAGCAGACATACAGAATTGGCATCTGCAGGGAAAGGACTTTACGGTGAAGGACAACCTATTATATTTCCAAGAACGGTTATACCTGCCCAGCACAGATTTACAGAAAAAGCTAATCTCTTGTTATCACGATTCTTTAATGGAAGGACATCCCGGTATGACCAAGACCTCGGAAAAGATCAAGCGCTACTTCTGGTGGCCGTCTTGGAAAAAAGATATCAGAGACTTTATAATGTCCTGTGGAGTATGCGCCCAAAACAAGAGTCAAAAGGAAAAACCAGCCGGCCTCTTACGCCCTATTGACATCCCGCCTCGCCCTTGGCATACGCTTTCTATGGACTTCATCACCGATCTACCTCCATGCTCCGGATACAATACGATCCTAGTAATCGTGGACCTATTCTCCAAGATGGCGCATTTCATTCCACTCAAAGGCTTACCAACAGCAGCAACTCTGGCCCGAGAATTTCTCGAAAACATCGTCTGACTGCACGGTTTTCCTTCAGTTCTAATTTCGGATCGAGGTAGTCAATTCATTTCTCATTTTTGGCGAAGTTGCTGTCGGTCGGCTCAAATTGATGTGAGACTTTCGACCAGCCACCACCCTCAAACCGATGGACAAACCGAGAGGACCAATCAAACTCTGGAACAGTATTTGCGCTGCATGCTACAACAAACTGAAAAAACTTGGAAAGATATCCTTTGGATAGCCGAATATGCCTACAATAACTCTGTCCACTCGGGAACTGGGAAGACCCCGTTTTTTCTTTTATACGGTAGTCACCCTCGAACCTCGGAGTTGGATCCACTCCAAGATCTTGGAACACCAGCAGTAGACCACCTGCATTCTACAATCACCCAAGCCTTTAAGGAAGCCGTTTCTCACCTTCAAAGGGCTAAAGAACAATACAAGAAAGGAGCAGACCAACATCGGAAGGAAGCCCCCCGATATCAAGTAGGAGATCAAGTCTGGTTATCCACCAAATATCTACCTCTAAAAGGACCACGCACATTCAACCCAAGATACCTTGGTCCCTATTCCATCACTACCATAGTAAATCCAGTAGCGGTCAAGTTGGACTTGCCCCCTCACATGAAGATACATCCGGTCTTCCACGTCTCTCTATTAAAACCCGTGCAACCTCAAACCCGACTAACTACATCTCCAAAACCTATTCTAGTTGATGGAGAACTCGAGTTTGAAGTCAAAAGCATCCTGGATTCCAAGATCTCCAAATCTAAACTATTTTACCTGATTGACTGGAAAGGCTACGGTCCCCAAGAAAGATCCTGGGAACCTGCAGAATATGTCCACGCGCCTCGTCTAATCAAAAGATTTCATCGAACATTTCCTAACAAGCCCAAACCCCCGGAGAAGCCCGGTTTGGGAGGGGCCTTGAGGGGGGGTGCTGTCATGATCTCTGCTTCCAAAAGATCAGGACTTGCCCGACTCCCTTGGAAGCAGACCCATAACCCCGGTTCCGAGTGCCAGCCAGTCCCAATTGGGACCTTTTGGACCCTGTCCTGGCGCCAGTGGCACCAGGCTCATAAAGATGCCCAGTCCCAGCGCTGGAAGCGCCGGGCTCATAATGCTTGGGTGGACTTACCTGCAGCAGACCATGCTGCTTACTTACCTGCCAGTTGAACCCCTGATCCTCTTCTGTTTGGGACTACTTTTCCTGTTGGGTGGGGCAGGAGCCACTCCCTAGGTTCAGAACACTGGAACTCTTCTGGAAAGCAGGAACTCTTTTCCTACCTAGGCGTGGCTGTGGAAGGAGACACCTAAGCACTAGAGGAGGCTATTTAAACCACACCCGATGGATGAATCTTGCTTTGCGTTATTCTGCATTCTCTGCAGCAGAACGCTCATCGTGTCTTCTGCTTCTGATGCTGGGCCTAAGGGAACAAAGGCTTACCATCCTGGAATCCTTTCTTCAGCAGCACCTGTAAAGACAAAGAAAGAACAGGTTAGCACTACGGTCTTCAGTGGCAGCGCATCTCTTACCTTGTCCATCGGCTGTCACCAACGCCTCGCGCTGCATTCCGGCATCTGAAAGACAAAGGCTTACCTACTCTTCGCATGCTCCGGAGGTCCTCGCACTGCATTCCGGCATCTGAAAGACAAAAGCTTACCAGCTCTTCGCACGCTCCGGAGGCCTTCGGCGCTGCATCCCGCATCTAAAAGACAAAAGAAGGTGCGTTTAAAGACATTGGGCAACTTTATTACTCACGTGCCATTACTCCTTCCCACGCCGAATCCAGTGGGTATTCCAGCACCCTTCAGCTTCTCTAAAGTTCCGAACTTGTACCTGCAAGATAAAAGGGACAGTTAGTGCGCATCGTGAAGCAGGCTACAAGCGCTTACTTACGTGCTTCCAGGCGCTTCTATTCCTCACGCGGGTTCGATCCTCAACTCTCATCAGCCCGCCATCCGCCATCGCCGGAACCCTGCAAAACAAGAGATATCATTACAAAAGACTTTTAAGACATTTGAAGTGCCCAGAACTTACCGTTCGTGCAGTTAACGACGGACAGCAGTCCTCTGAGGTCAAGAGGCCTGCACCCTTATCCAGTGAAGAAACTGGTTACGGCACCCTGCCCCGAAGCAGATGGAGAGCTCGGCGTTCACTTACCTAAGGTGAGGGCGTTAACCTTTGGGGTTCTACAGGAGAAGAGAAAGGGAAGAGGAGAGAGGCACCCAATAACCCCAGTTCATTAATCCCATATTTTCTATCTGCAGACATCTTACTCTTCGAGTCAGACATACAGTGCATAGAGGTCCAGCCCAAAGAGCCAACCGTGTGTTACACATCACCTTTGAAGATACAGCATTCACCCAGCCAAGACCGGCGCCTCTGCGGGAATCAGGTGAGCGTTACAACCACACCCGCCTCATGTGTGTTACCATTGACAGGGATTCACATACCTTCTTCGAACACCTTAATAAGTGTAAAAATCAATCCCAATATCAGTGTATTTCTTTTGGTTGCTCACCAACCTTCTGGCCTAGATGCCAATTTCATCCTCGGATAGATAGGCCTCTGCAATGTACAATGTTTGGCTTCTACAAGCACTGGGGTAGCTTGCATTGCAGTTTGTAGAATGCATGGGACTAAGAACACTACAAAGAAGATCTAGGTCCCCCACATTTTCAAAAATGGCAATGTAAACAAAGTCACTGCTTTGCACCCTGTCCAGACTGGGTACTGCACAGGGTTGGTCTTAGACCTGTGAGTTCTATGTGAACTGGGGGCCCCCGTGGACGAGGAGCCATGGCAGAGCCTGGCAACTAATACATTATGTATCTCTTCTGCCTCTCCAGGCCAACACATCTTGCATTATTTTGGGATGACAGAGGCACACACACACACACACACACACACACACCCTTGTGTATCCCAAGTCGAGTGCAGTCAGAAGAAAAGAGAAGAGCGGGACAAAGTCACCCACTGTGAGCGATCCGTAAGGACGGCCTGCTAACTCCAATTGGAAGAGATGAGGTACAAGCATCTTGCAGTGGACCTTCTCAAAGGCAGGAGATATGTCCAGTAATTTCAAAACCGCCACACCTCCGCCATCTGCTGCTTGCCTTCGAGTATCAAAGACACTGACCAGGACTGATTCAGTGCCTGTATCTGGGTAAAAGCCTGTCTGGTTATTATGGAGAAGAATTAAAGATTCTGTGTAGCTCTACTATGACTACTACCCATTCACAAATTGTGGATGAGCAGGGAACTTGACAAATAGGGTAGACATTTTTCAGTAATGCAGGATTTAAGGATGCAAATTTCCATAGGTGGAAAATATTAACCTTTTTTATTTCGGATGGACGTCGTCCATATACATTAATGGAGCATTGCCTAAAAGTGTCAATTTAAGAGCAATAGTGTCAAGAGTGTCAAGAGTGGGGTCAGTAGTTTCGCTGGATAGAAGGGATCGAGAGGGCTTACATTTCCTCATGACATTTTTGAATTTCTTGACCTGTAGGATGACATAAATAAAATAATCCCTTGTGGCTTCCCGTAATTGGAACAAAATGACTCGTTAACGATTGCTGACAAGGAATGGG
This sequence comes from Ambystoma mexicanum, assembly GCF_040938575.1. Lineage (NCBI taxonomy): Eukaryota > Metazoa > Chordata > Amphibia > Caudata > Ambystomatidae > Ambystoma > Ambystoma mexicanum. Next base: position 1,307,502,712 of record NC_090932.1, read on the forward strand.
AAGGGGGGATCCGTACTGAGCCCCTTTTCCATTTCCATGGCAGCCATACCGAAGCAGAGCGGAAGGCACAGCTTGCTGCCACCGCAATCAGGTAAATGGGGAGGGGGAATTTGTAAACAATAAGGGAACGGAGGGTGGGGGAAGATGATGGGCAGGCGCACAAGCCATTAGGTGGCTTGGAACGTTGCCAGAGATGGCCAGTTTCAGCCCGCGTTCCTAGCCTCCTTATTGGTTGGCTCCCCAGCAGGGTGCTAACAGATTTTAGGGAGCGTGTGATCCATTTCTTGGGAGCAAGATCACGTCTACTGATTGTTAGCTTGGAGTTTAAAGCTCCCTTGATAGCACCCGGATCGCTATTGATCATGATAGATTGTTTAGCAATTGATTGAGAAAGGGATTGGGGTGAATGAGAGGAACGTAAGTAAAACCATCAGAAACATAATTTTCAAACTCATGATTGCTTTTAGACAAATGAGTGATTTGACATTAATTGCACAATGTATACTTTTGACACAGATACTTGACTAAGCAATTATTGGGAAACACCTTTGGCAAGCAATATTTAGCAATATATTTTTAAAGGCCAAAACCTGAGGCAGAGATTTCAATGTTGACTTATCTCCTTCCTTAATATCCCCTTTTGATTTCAGTTAACCTCCAGATCTGTATTCTTTGCTGCATTTTTCCTTTTCTGGCCTTTCCACACAGTTACCATAATTATTGCAATCATACTATCACGCCTAGACTATGCCAATGCACTATACTTAGGATTCCACACCTCGCATCTGAGAAAACTTTGAGTGCAAAATACTGCTGCGAGAGTCCTCCTAGCCTTCCGTCCTAGAGAACACATCTCTCCTGCACTCCTAGTCTTCCATTGGCTTACGATCAGTGAACATGCTACCTTCAAAGCGTTGTGCATCACTCATCAAGCCTTCTACAATAAAGGACCTGAATACCGGCAACAAAGGTTTACTCGCTACAGACCAACTAGAAGCCTCAGATCTGGCTCAGCACTTCTACACATAATTCCAGTGATCAGATCACCTCTAACTGGGGGCACCTCCTTCTCAGTACAAGGAGCCACAATTTGGAACTCTCTCCCTGTAAACATCCATCGCATTGAGGAGCATCTTGTCTTCAGGAAAGCACTCAAAACATGTCTTTTCCCCCTCTTCCACTCCCCCCTTGCATGCCTAATCTGTCATACTTGCCCCAGCACGACAAACAGCCCCTCATTTGTCTCAACCCACCCACCAAAGCCCAGCGCCCCCACGCCCTCCCACAACCTACATAACCAATCCATAAGCTTTCCTGTTTAATCAATTCAGATCTGGCCGCTGTGACAAGAGCCAGCAATGTCATTGGCCCTCATTACGACCCTTGCGGAAAGCGACTGACCGGACCGCCACAGCGTAAATAGCGTTTCCGCCATTGCACGAAGGAGCAAAGTGCGGCCCATTCCGACCCATCGGGCACGAGCACCACGGCATGGCGGAAGTGCAAAGTCCGCGATGGCGGAAATGACCCCAAAACGGCCCACACCGCCGCCGTACGGCGCCCCAGGTGCAATACCGCCACCCCTCTTAGCGGTCACCGCAGTGTGCGCCTACCGGAAAGTACGGTGGCCGGAAATATACGGAAACGGAAGTTAAAACATGGTCCCGGAACGGGAAACATCCCGGCGTACACCTATAAATACACTAAAACCACACAACCACTAAAAACACTACCCTGAGACACACCCCACCCCGTCAACCACCCTAGCGAAACCAAGAAAAATGGGAAAAGTAGCGAAGAAAGCGTGCGACCGCAAGCGGCAGGTCCACTTCTCCCGTGAGGAACTCACCGTGCTAACAGAGACCCTCCAGGAGAATGCTGCCGTCGTCTTCTCCACGCAAATGACCAGGACGGCACTTGCAAACAAGAAGGCCATATGGGCTCTGGTGGCACAGCGGGTAAGTGCGGTGGGGACCGCACCCCGCACCCCACAGCAATGCCGCAAGCGATGGGACGACCTGCGGATACGCGTCCGCAGCATACTCTCTGCCAACCGCAACATTGCCACAGCCACCGGGGGAGGTCCTGAATCACCCATCAAGTTGACCCCCTGGGAAGAAATCTGTGCCTCCACCATCGGAATGGAGAGCATAGAGGGAGTCGGAGGGATGGAGAAAGGAGTGCAGACATCCGAAGATTCAGGTAGGTGGGCCAGATAAAACAATCCACACAGTCCATCCATGTGAAGTACCATGCGTCCACATAGTGCAACAGAAACACATGTCCAGGAGAACGTCCACACACATCGGCCTGATAGCGCACGTTAAAAACCACAATAAATACATAAATAATGAAAAACCCCTAAAACACGCACTACACGTGCAGCAGGCACACCCTAACTGCAGGCTGCCAAACAACTGCACCCTCACTCCACACACAAATCAAAGCACCTCCAAGGCCCCGACCCAAATCACCCTCAAGTACCACCCCAAAGCATGTGATACAATGCCATTCCAATTCCCACAGACCCATCAATAACCCTCGCTCTCCTTTACTCCACCACAGGGTCCGATCCAAACGACGAGCTACAGGACACCCCTACCAGCACACCTGCAAAGAGGGCCAAGACCAACGGCCAGAGACCCTCCACCTCAGCTGCACGCATCAAGACACGGCAGCAGCACAAATCAGGTGGCAGCACAGAGGAGGGAACATCAACAGGCACCCCAGCAGCCAGCATGCCCACAACACCACCACCACAGGTCCCCCCAATGGATGCCACAGAAGGCACTGCCTCTGGTGGCAGCAGCACCATAGGTGACACCCCATTGATGGCAGCATGCTCGGACACAGAAAACGGGGATGCCGAAGTCAGATCCATCCATGACCTGTCCCAATCCCCCTGTCTGTCCCATCCCGTACAACATGAGGATACCACGCAGGGGCACCCACAAGACGACGACTGGCCATCCCCCCCAAGCCCTGTGGGAAGGCAACATGAGGTCAACAGCCCCTCTGCGACACCCCCGCAAATGGCCATGGCCCAGCAGAGGCAACAGTCCCTCGACCAGTTGATCGAACAACAGCAGCAACTGGCCACACTCCTCAAGGACCATGCCGATGAATGTGGGGGCACCAAGGCAGACATAGAAACATCAACTGAGACACTTAGGGCAGAAATGGAGAGAGGCACAGAGACGCTAAGGTCACAAATGGAGAGAAGCACCGAGAGCCTGAGGGGGGAACTGCATGCGACGTCCAAAGACGTATGTGCCGAACTTGCCGCAGTGCGCCGTGTGCTCACTGAGCTCTCGCAAACCCTTAGGGACATGCATGGACGTGAGCAGGCAGACACATCATCCGTTGCAAGTTCCGTCCAGGGCAGCCCCCAACGTAGATCTGGGAGGACCCGGTGCTCCACAGGCAGGGGTGCCCCTGATACCCGCAGAGGGGGCATGCAATAGCGACAGCCCACTGACAATGAGCATCTTTGAACACTGGTGTTCGGGGGGGAGGTAGGAGGGTGGAGGGGGTGTGTTGGGCTCACTTGGGTGGCGGGTCGATAGGGTGTACAACATGATATCACATATGCCATAAACAGTGCACGATCAACCAATGAGATGTGTGGACATTGATCTTTGTGTACTAGGCCATCATAGGCGTACAGTCCATTTTGTGCATGTTCCAGACACACACAGTGCCACGTGTCCCGTGTCCATGTATCAGCCACCAGGCATGAGTGCTAGAAGCATACATCAATGAGATGCTGACGAATGTCACGGGCCTCCGGTGCCTCGCAGACTCCTTGAGGTGCTGCCACATCCCCACCCTCATCATGACCATCATCCGGTGCTTGCAGTTCTGCGTCAGGGGGCATGGGCACATTTCTACGTACGCACATGTTGTGGAGCATGACACATGCCATCACCATCTTTGCAACCTTCTCATGGCGGTACAGGAGTGCCCCGCCAGACCTGCTGAGGCAGCGGAAACGGCCCTTCAGTAGGCCGAATGCCTGCTCAATGACTACACGGGTACGTGAGTGGGCATGGTTGTAGTCCTCCTCATGCTGGTCCCGTGGGTTCCGGACTGGTGTGAGGAGCCATCTCTTCAGTGGATATCCAGCATCACCTGTATGTGGACGAGAAACGTAGGATGTGGAATGCCATTGATACGTACGCACACCCCCCCCCTTCCTGCCAGTACATTGCCAAATCACATACCCCACATCATCATGCATGCAATGAGACTCACCGAGTAGCCAGGATCTGTTCCCTGCGTGTCGCTCCATGTAGCGTGGTATGGTAGAGTTCCTCAAGACCATGGAATCATGGGTTGATCCAGGGAATCGGGCACAACAATGCGTAAAGATCCTGTTGGAGTCACACACCATTTGTACATTCAGTGAATGAAATTGTTTTCGGTTGCGGTACTGGGCCTCCATGGCATGTGGCACGACCAATTCAACATGGGTGCAGTCGATGGCACCAATGCAACCCGGTATGCCGGCAAGTGCATGGAATCCCACTTTTGTGTTGGTTATTTCCTGCTCCGAGCGTGGTAGAGAGATGTAGTCGTCTGCGTGCTGCAGGAGGGCATCGAGCACTTGGAATAGTGTCCGTGAGAACAGTGGCTGAGAAATGCCATGCAACTGTCCGACTGTGTGCTGGTAGGTGCCTGTGGCCAGGAAGTGGAGTACAGACACCACCTTCAGTAGGGGTGGGATGGCGGTTGGGCTATCTATCATGCTGACTAGGTCAGCCTGTGTCATGTCCACAATGGCGGCTATGGTGTCCCGGTCCAGACGGTAGAGGGTGTGGATCTGCTCATCAGTGAGGTTGAACGGATGTGCTCGGAGGCGTGGGATTGCGGGCTGCCTGCGTGGTGGTAGTGGCTGTGCTGCTGGGCCTTGCTGGCCCTGCCTTGGCCTCCTCCTCCTCCTGCGTCTCCTCCGTGCGGCTGGTTGTAGTTGTTGTTCGTCTTCTTCTTGGAGTCGGAGCACTTGCAGTGCTATCAGGTCCCCCAGGGCCAACATCGCGAGTCCTGCCGGTAGCATTTCGCTGTGGTTGTGGGAGGAGACTGGGTGTGCAATTTATGTGTTTCCAGGCTGTATGGCCTCCACCTGTGGTGATTGATTCCACCTGTGCAAACTGCTCTCCCCTTTGGCCGAGCACGTCCCGCGCACAACGCTGCAAATCGGGTAATGGTATCTTGCTATTGCAATCATGTATTTGTACCCGATGGGCGTGTAAGATTGGTTGATATGTTCATTCTGCTGTGGTCCCATTGTTTCCCATACTATCTGTGCAGTCGCGAACGGACTTGTGAAGGGTCAGTGGAACGTAGTACTCGAGTAACGGTGGGCCCTCATGCATCACTGTACCGAGTTGCAACGACGGGCGGGGCGTCCCATTTGTGGGTGAAGGCAGTTGCCATTTTCACACACAGCCGCACTCGATGGAATAATTAGTGATCTCAAACGGCCACAGATGCCTTCTCGACGTGATGTTGCAAATGAGGAATTCGAAGGGCGGCGCTTTCGGTTTCCAGCTAGCGGCGAGGAGATGCCCACAGGTCTGACTGCAAATATAACGTTCTATTGTTCTATGTCCTTGAGACAGGGCCCATGGCGAGGGAGCAATGATTGATATGAATAGTTTGGGATGCGCAATAGCTACGTGGGCGATGAGGCCGGCCATTCCCAAATACATGTTACTTCACAACACTGGATTTACGGGCTGGGGCACTGTGGATTTAGCAGGCTGCATTACGCACAGACTCAATGGATGTTTCTAATGTCATGTGAGTAATTATTCAGGCGTTTTGATCCCGGGATGAGGGAATGATGAATGGATGCATGGGCAGGTGATTTGATACAGAGTTTGCCATGTACAGGGCTTCTTGGGATCTATCCGCCTCCCCTACGCTATGTGATGCAGGGCTGCCATAGTGGGACCATCGTCTATCTGGCCTTGTTGAGCCCTCCCTGTCTCGACGCGCCCTCAGACACTTGTGTCCATGCACGTTAACATTCCCATCTGATGGATTCTGTTTTGGCAGACGCATGCACAGGTACACTCGTTCGTGATGGTGTTTACACCTAGGTATAGATGGTTATGAGTCGCAAGTGGCTTTGGGGTGGTGATGATCCTTTGGAGTGGGCTAGCATGCATATGGCTGTGGATTTCGTGTGCTCATTGAAGTGAGTTGTTCGAATGTAGTTCTGATGGCCATTCTGTTCTTGTTCTTTTCTTTTGGTTGACAGGTATCTCCTCCCCTTTTGCCACTGCCATCTGTATGCCACTCCTGCAGATGGATTTTACTCCCGACACCTGCTGCTTCGTGTTAATCGGTGGAGCAGCATTACGATCTTATGGGACGATCGCCAGTGGCCCACATGCCCTTACGCAGTACTGGTGGCTCGGAGCAACATTTCGGCCTTTCAGCTGGACTAGTGCCTCCCCATTGGGACGGCCCTGCGGTTGTGTGCGCTTCCATGTTGCCTTTTCGTACGTGATTGTGGCTCTGTGTACCATGATGGAACAGGGCGTCACACAAGTAGTGGCTGGTCATTTCTTGCGGATGCAGCCCACAATGGTGAAATGTGTTTTGGAGTTCATGGCCTGATGGCTGTATGGGCTTGGTGATTTTGTTGTGCATTAAATTTCTATTCTGATTTGGCCCGTGTAGCGTTTTTCTTTGCAAGTGATGTGGCATGTGCCTATTTGTGGGGCGATGTATTGTGAGGAGATCTGCATTGGGTTCCTGCTTCGGGGTTTAGTTGCGTGGTACTGTGCTGGGCGCGTTTGCCTACTGAGCCCGTGAGGTCAGGGATGGGGGCTGCCTATATGACAGTTTGAATGTTGTCATGCTCAGGGGCGGGGGATTGGGTTTTGTGTAACAGAGGGCGGTCAGCCAGGTGGACTGGTGGAATGATGTGATTTTCGGAATGTTGCTGGGCACAGGTGCCTGTGTTTGCGTGCGTTTCTTGGTGGGGGACTGTGGTCATGTCCATTGGGATGGCTTCTGTATTCGTGCCATCTGTGCCCTGCAGCTCCCATTGGCACCTCTTGTGTTGCTTTTGTTCGTTGGCATGCATGGGTGCTTTGTACATTTCACTGGTTGCATTGTGACTTCATTGCACCTACAGGGAGTTGTACTTTGTGGGCAGGGAGCGGTGTACAGGCACTCAGTGGGGCCGTTTACGGTTGATTCGCGATGCCGTACTTCTCGCCATGGCGGAATGGTCCATTCCGCCATGCCTGATGGCGTTAGGTACATGTCCGCTAGGGTCGGAATTGGCGTACCGTTGCACCATGGTGGTGTTTGCGGTTTGGCATGGCGCGCGCGCGCGTGCTTAGTGCAGTTAGCGTTGGCGTTCACTACGGTGTCGCTAATGGCTTCGTACTTTGCGGTGACGGGTCATAGTCGCACCGAGCGCTATTCGATGGCGGTATTGCATTTCCGCCATCGTTTTCCCCTTTCCGCCAGGGTCGTAATGAGGGCCATTGAACGGAATCAGGCTCTCCCAAAATAAGATACTCCAGTCCTCCCACAGCCCATATGCTACTAAGATTTAAATGAATCTAGGCCCTCTTAAGCTAAGCAGTACTAGTGCCTCACGGAGACCACTTGCTTGTGAATGTATGAAATTAGTCTTGCTTAACATAAACCTCTCTAGCCCATCCCAAGGCCCCACCGGATACTGAAGCCTTCTGTAAAGCTCTGGGTTCCCAATGATGACTCTGACATCTCTTGATGTTCCAGTTGTTCCTTTAATTAGTTTCCAGTACATCTTTTATGTTTCATATGTCAAGTTCATCAGAGCTCCAGGCAAACATGCACCAGCATCCTCCCAGGTAGGCTACATCTCACCAACTCTCTCACTAAGAACTCTCAACCATACAACAACATTCTCACCAGCAAGATTCCATGTCACTCACTCAGCATTCTACTCATTCTGCAAAGACAACATGGAAACCTAAATCACTACACCTTCCACAACTTGCACTCCCAAATCCCCACCTGTAGGAATTTCAGCCTTGCCCTCAGCTAAGTGGAAAGGATCAGAAGTTCCATGTGTGAAATGGACATTCAGGGGACTCGTGAGTCAACGAGGAGGGTAACAAGTGGTGTCTCTCTAGAGGACCAGAACAAGTTCAGTATTTTTCTATGGGTGACAATGCATTATCGCTGCCATGTTTGAATCCATTATACTATATTTGACTGCAATAACAAGATGGTACAGATAAGAGGAACTCCTCTGGTGGTATCTGTTTCTTATGTGACAACTATGAAAGTAATGTGCTTGTTGACTGCATGTTAGCCATTGAGGCATGTGTTCTGCATGTTAAGCATAGCAGGTACCTTAACGTAGAGAGCTGCCCTAGGATTTAACAGACTATTTACAAAACCCTTTCTCCCACTCACTCTGAAACCCATAGAATACAGCTGAGTCCCATGAAAAATGCGGTCCAGCTGTCACATAGCCACTGACATAGGATCCGGGAACATGGCGAAAGGGCAACATGTTTGTCTTGGAAGCAAGACAACCCATAGCAACACTGGTTCAAATCCCAGGCTCGTGCTTATAACCTGGTCTCCGGTATTAAGCGCATAATAAAAGAACAATTATAATTATAATTTATGATTATGGCAGTCTTTCCTTATGCCTTTGCAATATGTGCTGCATGATCTGCCTACTGTCCACAGTCCATTAGTACTCATTGGTACCTGTAAGTGCCCTTCTCTTGTCACGGGTCTAGTAACCATGCTCCCTTCAATCTCCATGTTCTTATTCCTTCTCTTTCCCTCAACCTAGTCATCTCTGCTAACATGGAATTTCAATTACTGTTCACTCACATTGTATTGCTCCTTTTATTCACGTTTGCACAGACTACGGTCTTCCGAAGGGCGTTCATCCACCGCAGCGCTTCAAAGCCATACTTAAGTCAGTAGGGGCTACACAAATATCAAATGACATACCATATGGGGTACAGTGTTCTTCCATGACCATATTCCTGCAGCAGTGTTCTGCTGTGGGTTTCTCTTTGTATGGATGCATTGTGACACTGGCAGAGGCACAAGCCAACGTTAACATATGCTCCTGGCTTTCAGGAAGGCTTTGAAGTGTAAACAGGAACAGAAGAGTCCTTACGTGTGTGGTGGAATAGGGGAAAAAACCAGTCGCTATATCCGTGTCCCTTTGCCTCGAATTTGAAGCATACCATTCGGCATGGCTCGATGTAAACCCATCCTTTATTTACACAAATTCACCAGTCCATACAGAATGTGAATGTTAATCATGTTTTGTTTAGCACACAGCTGCCGTTGGTGTGGTGTGATAGCAGTTTAAAACAAAACACCATTCTTTGGCTTGAAGGTCTCCCGGTGCCAAACAAGGACTAGAGTGGTGAGAGTGCGGCACAATGCACTTGGAGCATTTAGAGCCCACAAATTAGTTAGGTTTGGGCCTCTTTCTGGCAAGGCAACCATGCCACGACCCATTCCCCCTCGCCTGCTTGCCTCATCAGTTCCTACCTGCCCCCCCACCTCGTTCAGAGCTACTCACACCACATGTTTGCCTGCCCACCCTCAACTCTGCCCCAATTCAGTACCCACTGATCCCCTTGTCCGTGCAGTATGCAAGTGTTTCCTTCTTCGCACCCCTTTGCTGGAGTTTCCCAGTGATGCACCACCAGTGTCCCTTATGCTCATCTGTCCCACTTTTCTGCCTACTGTCCACAGTCCATTAGTACTCATTGGTACCTGTAAGTGCCCTTCTCTTGTCACGGGTCTAGTAACATGCTCCCTTCAATCTCCATGTTCTTATTCCTTCTCTTTCCCTCACTCCCACTGCCCGCAGGTCTTGGACTTGAAGGCTATGTGCTATTTTCATCACCCACCACTTCCTGAACATCTCTAACATATTCTACACTTGCAAATTATTTTGTATCTCCTTTTAAGAGCTATTAAGGTTTTTCTGGCCCACCACTAAAAGGGTGTTCCGAACATTGTTGTAATAATAAGGTCTTCCAGCACAGTTATGGTAACACAGAGTCTCTAATGCCCAACATGGAATTAGTTGATATCTTCAATCTTTTCCATGCTCTCAACACAGACCTCTGAGGCCTCTTTCCTTCCAGATCCCCTTCATCGCCACTCCTTTTTCCCCCCTTGTTGATCATTTCCTTCCCTTTCAATTACCAAAATGTTTTCATCAGAGATCCCAGCATTGGCAATGGACAGTTCCTCTGGAACTAGATGCTCAAGTTCAATAATGGTAGGCAAGGATGAAGAACCTCCACTCCTTGCTGTACTAGGAGATCCCAGGTCGTGGGGTGGAGACAAAATACTCCTCTCAAGAGCAAGAGGAATCCGAGAATCATGTCGGTCAAGGCCAGTAAGGAGCCACCAAGATTAGGCTGCAACTGCGAGCATACATGAAGGTGTGTAGTGTCTGGCAAATTAGAGGAAATGGGGGAATGGGTAAAGAAACTTCCCTGACCAATCCAGGCTGAAGTCATCTCCTAGGGAGAAGAAGCCCAACCACTGATCAGAACCATCCACCCGACACAGATGGTTGCACTCCGTTGCAAGCAAGCCCACCAAAGGATGGCCCTATTTCTGAAATAAATGTATTGATGGCTGAACCTGTTGAGCTCCCATTGTTGAGTGCTATGAAACAGGATGCTCAAGGAGTCCGTTTTCACATTCTTCTCCCCATGAAGATAGGATGCGACAAGATGAACATGATTCAGAAGGCATCACTTCCAAAGCTTGCAGGGTAGGAGACACAAAGAGGGGGATTTTGGGTGGACTATTACTGTGCTGTTGTCCATGAACACCTCAACCACTTTCCCCTGGATCAGAGAGAGGAAAGATTTGAGGTCCTTAAAAAGGGTTCTCAGTTCTGAGTAGTTTATGTGGGTATCATGCGAAAATACAGAGAAAACAAAACGCATCTTTGTTTACTGTGCATTTGCAGTAGACGAAAATGCCTAATCTCCATTATATCGCACAAGGGGATCAGGGTTTGTGGGAGTGCCGGGAGAGGGAGGGTATCCACAAGTTGTTGACCCCTCGCATCCCCTGCACACTCAAGAATACTGTCCGTGGACAGTCAATACATTCGGTTCTTTAGATGCAATTATTTGCAGTCATGTAGGTCCATAAATGTACGGGAAAACTCTTCTGGTTCATTCAATAGAGATATGTTAGAAGAAATTAGAAAAAATTGGAAATAAATAAATAAATAATTAAATTTCACTCTAGGTTCTCGGTGCAAGATATATCTACACATATATTTGTTTATTTCACAAATATTGTTAGTGGGATTATCTTTTTAACATGCGTGCAGTACACAACTCACAACATTGTTTGGTGTACAATTGTCCAGAACATATAGCAGTCTCTGTAATTTCTCACTCATGACAATTCTTAAAAACTCAACGCGTTTCAGGGAAAATCCCTTCTTCTGGAGTAAATGTTAAGGAATGTGAAAGTCTACTTCTATCCATAGCTTTTCTTCAATTTCTAAACTTCGAGGATGATGTTTCTGGGTATCTCTAAGAGAAATAATAATTCTCAGATGGAATCTTGTTCATTTGGTCAACAACAGTTTTTTTCTTACTAATTGCATTTATCAAACTAGCAAAGTACTTCCTACCTCACATTGGTGCCCCCCACTCCCACTGTGCGGTATAACTGTTTCAGGGGTTGCGTGGGTGTCTCCCACACTTGCAGGCCAGGTATTGTATCATTCTACCATGGTACAGATATATATGTGATCACTGCACGCCTGCATTTTTGCATTCAGAATTTCCGAATTCAGTATTTCCGGGCGGCAGTGCTCACATAGATCCTTTTCTGTGAAGATTCTGCTCGTGGAGGTTCCACAAACATTAGGTTTGGTGAGATTTACAGTGGCTTCGCCGCCAAAAGAGGGAGGAGTCAGTAACCACAGAGATTTGAGGAGATTAGGGAGACCCCCTGAGGAGGTTCAAGTCCAACGTCCACCAATTGCGAGAACTCTGGATTTCCTTTGAGATGGTAATCCTCATGGACTGAGGCCCCTACAGATGATCCCAGTTTGCTAATAAATGCAACTGCACAGGTCTCATTCTAAGTCTGGCCAGTGGCATGACTAGAATGTATGAGGCCATCAGCCCCAAATGGCTCTCGTACTAGCAGGCGGATGCATGAGCCCTGATGGCGAAATGGTGCATTGTTTGATGCAAAGCCACAAGTCTGTCAGCAGAGGGAAGGACATAGCTAGAGAGGTGTCCAGAACTGCCTTTTTAAATGAGATTTTCTCAGCTGGAATGAAGGAGGACTTTTTCGTGTTGATCAAAACCCTGAGATCATTTAGATTGTTGCACACGACTAAAAGACTGCACAGATTTTCCTCCCAACGAGGAGCCCTGATCAATCATACAGGTAGGGATAATTCAAAGATGAGCTGCCAACACAGAAAGCACTTTCGTGAAGACTGAGGGGTCCTCAGTCAAAACAAATGGTAGGCACCTGTGCTGGTAATGCTGACTGCCGAGAGTGAACCTGAGGTTCTGATGGTGTTCTTTCCTGATAAGGACCTGGAAATTGGCATCCTGAAGATCCACAAAGGTTAACCGATCCCCCAACTAGACAGCCTCCATCATGTGAAATATCTCCACGGGGAGGAAACCGTTGACAGAGCTTATCTGTTGTGTAACTTGTATCCAGCCAGAACAGAAGCTGCGTTAATCTGTCTGAAGCATAGAGCAGTGTTCTGCTAAAGCATTTTGCCCTGTGATTCCCACAGTTTACAATCTTTATCCAGAGCAGTTGCAGGATTTTGAATTGGCCCTTGCCATTACTAAGACCTGCAGAAATGACTACTGATAGTGCAGGCAAGTCTTCCATAACAGCAAAAGATTCATCCTTTGGAAGCTTGTATTTGGAACCCAAGGATTTGGAAACTATAGACTCTGAATGAGGCTTTGATCAATTGTGCATTACCTGGCAATTCAAAGGATTAAATCATGCTCCCCTTCCGATGCCATTCCGGTGGATATTATGAAGAAAATCTCTCTGGATCTTCTGTCACTTCTCACTGTGGCAGTGAACATCTCCTGCCAGTCGGGGTTAGTCCCACCCGAATTTAAGGCAGCTAGAATTGTCCCACTATTAAAGAAGCCTTCACTTGATCCCACTGTTTTGGCTAATTTCCGTCCAAATTCTCTCCTTCCTTTCCTCACAAAACTTCTTGAATCTCTGGTATCACCCCTTCTACCCTCATTCCTTGAATCTTCTCTCCTCCTTGATCCTGCACAGTCTGGCTTTAGACCTGACAGAGGCACAAAGAGTGTACTGGTCTCCGTCCAGGATGACATGGCCAGGCTGGTAGACTCAGGTGGGGTGGGTGCTCTGATTCTGCTAGATCTGTCAGCAGCATTCGACACTGTCGACCACCCCATCCTGTTGTCTCGGCTGGCCCAGATAGGCATATCTGGTCAGGTACTAGCTTGGTTCGCGTCATTCCTGGCGGATAAGACCCAGACTCTGTCCATGCCACCTTTTGTATCTGCCCTCTGTCATCTCAGCTGTGGAGTTCCGCAGGGGTCGTCTTTGTCTCTGATCCTGTTCAACATCTATATTTGGGCACTTGTGTGTCTCATCCGCTGCCACAGCGTCAGGTGTTACTCGTACGCCGACGACACCTAGATCCTGATCCGACTCGATCTAGATCGAAGTGAGGTGTCGTTGTGCCTGCGAGAATGCCTGTCTGCTGTAGCAATATAGATGAACCTCAATCGGCTTAAATTGAACGGAGACCAGACGGAGGTGCTGATGGTAGGGTGTCCCCCTGATCCCTCACACTGGGTCTTCTCTTTTTGGCCTACCTCCCTTGTTGCACTCCCCGCCCCGGTAAGTAAGGTGAAGAACTTGGGTGTTATTCTCTCGGCTTCACTGTCTATGGCAAACCAAGTTGCTGCAGTCTGCCAGGCGGGACACTTACAGCTGAAGGTTTTAAAGAGAGTACTCCCTCTTATCCCTGCTCACCTCTGCCCTCCAGTGGTAGCAGCCTTGATATTATCGCAGCTGGACTATTGCAACTCACTGTATCTGGCCCAACCTAAGGGCCTCATTCAGCGTTTGCAACGCCTCCAGAATATGGTGGCTCGGGTGGCGACTGGAACCCCGTATGGAGCACACATTTCTCCGGTGATACGTTCACTGCACTCGCTCCCTGTCAACCAGCACATTCATTTCAAGACACTTTGCATAGTCCATCGCGCCATACATGAACAGGGCGCAGAGTTCTTGCAAACAAACTTCTCACGCTATACTCCCAGTCGACAGCAACGTTCTGTCTCTGCAAACCTGCTTACCGTACCCTCCTTCCACCGTATGAGGATTGGAGGCAGGGCTTTCTCTGTAGCCGGTGCCAGACTATGGAATGAACTTCCCCTTTCAATAAAAGAAACTCTCTAATCATCTAGGTTTTAGGAAAGCTGTCAAAACCATTATTTTTTAACCACTTTTTGCCTGCACTACTATTGGCCCCGATACGGATGCTTGTTCATCTCTCCAGCGCCAAGATACCTTTGGGTGGCCGTGCGCTTAAGAAGTAACAGTAACATAACATAACCTGCTCCATTAAAGAAACTTACATTGCCAAACGTGGCTTATCTGAAGAAGTAGACAAGAGCCTTGAAAAAAGGCCTGAAGCAGCGGGCTTCTCAGTTGGATGTATGTGTAAATCCTGCATTTCTTTGGACATTACCATATTGAACTGCTTTGAAGAATGAAGAAGGAATTTTGTCAACCGCGGTCAAGTTTGGATGGTTAACTGGTACTTCAATCAGTACAGCATGAGGAGTGGGAACCAATGGTTCTGATGGTAGGCACCTATCAGAAAGCTTTCTGCTGGCCAATATCTCAAACAACTCCTCGGGCTTAACAAACTGCATAACTGTATAAGCTATTGACTAAGTGAAATCTTTAAGAGGGGCTGAAGGCCCCGGAAAAGGTATTCTAAGGAAGCCATAGGAGATTTAGAAGTGCCCACAAATGTTAGAATATCAGCTTTGTGTAATGAGGACGCTAAAGACGTATTATGATACACATTCAAAACCAGCGGTCTTGGTAGCTGTACATTCATAAGAAAAATCAGTATCGAAGTCTAGGAAGCTGCAGGAAAACATTGTTCTGGAGAAAATTGAGGAATGGAAGATTTTTCATCCCTCTGAGGTGTCCCAAAAAGCTCCAGAGGCAGTAGCGTTTAAGTATTTTGAGGAAGAGGTAGGTGCAGGGGCACCCCCTATGCACATTCAGGCCTGCAGTACCCCAACCTGCATCCCCAATGTGCCATGCAATGCTGGGGGAGCAAAATGACCCCATCCTTTCATGGTCTATTTGCATACGAGCTATGTTACTGAATACTGTCAAAGGGAAACCCTTTGACAAGTGGGGCCAGTCTAAGAGAACTCCCTCAGCTGCTTGCGGCAGCTGAGGGAGCGCTCAGTGTTTTCACTGGGCTGTCTTAACTCATCCATAATGGGCGATAGGTCAGCACCCTGTCTGCCAAAATAGACGACGCACCCCATTGTTGATTCTATATAATCTCCTGAAAAATGTATAACATTCCTCCACGGTCACATGGATCTCTGTATGGTTAGCTGGGTTCTCACCAAAGCGACCTCTTCCCTGAAACCGCCCACATTGTTGGTTGTTATTAGAGGGCAGACACATTTCAAGGTCCCTCAACGCTTTCTCGCAGACTGCATTTTTTGCTCATTTACATTGCTTTTTCTTGTTTTAATATTTTCCATGCCAGAGTATACCAACCTCTAGCGCTCGTATGGATGGCACTCCGGCTATTGGCGTCAAAGATCTCATATTTCCTATGAGTCTGCCAGATACATTAAGAATGTCTTCTGAGGCAGGCTAATCTGCTATGCATAGTTTGATATCAAGATACCCCAATAATCAAAACGTGGATGCCCCTAGGCCGTTTATAAATGTGATTTTCCCTAGTTGATCAGAAGATGCCCTTCTATTTAAGTCTTAAGAGGTGCAAACCCAACTCATACAAGAAGGAATGTAAATGTAGCCCTTCAACATTGCGGCAGCTGAGGGAGCGCTCAGTGTTTTCACTGGGCTGTCTTAACTCGTCCATAAAGGGCGATAGGTCAGCACCCTGTCTGCCATAATGGACGAGCCACCCCATTGATGTTGTTAAACCACTGACTGTGGGCCTCATCACGACTTTGGCAGTACCGCCAGCGGTATTACCGATGGCGGTATTAGCCCTACCGCCGAACTCCCCGACGCTAATAGCGCCGGATCACGAGTTCGGCGGTAAAGTAATTCCCCAATTTCACCCCAGCTCAGAGCTGGGGTGAAATCTGCCGAAGCTCTGATTCGGCGGACCCTTAAATCCGGCGGTAATAGCGCGACCACTGGATTTAAGGGTTACCGCCGAAGTCGTGATGAGGCCCTGCATCTGGTGTTATCTTTTTTCATCCAATATAAAATGATTTTCGGTGTAAAGCTTTTCTATTATTCCATATTGATACCCATAATAAAATCGATTTAATCTTAACTGAATCCGATAAATAAATCAACTTTACCTCGTCGTAAGGTAGGAAAGTTGGCACTAAATTAGATATGGCCAATAATCATTTAAAAAATTGATTCTCCATTTTTTGTAGCTCCCGCGACTTTTCAAAATCCCAAAGCTCTTGTCCATACAGCCCAATGACAGCCGATATTACTTTATAAGCTGTTATCATCTGCTTCACTGGCTGATTGACACTGGATTTACTATAATGGAAATTGTCTACTGAAGTTTGACTCTTTTTTGCTTCTTGATTTTGATGGTGTTGGTACCTTTTCAAGTTTCCAATAAGATATACCTAGACTATTAAATTGATTTGCCTACTCTAAGCAGCTTACAATCATAAGAAAAATGATAGTATTTTCCCTTCTTAGCCAAGAACGAAGACTTCACATTTCTCAGCATTCATGGTTAAGTCCTTGGCGGAAATATAGGTCATGCATTTATCAATGAAAAGTTTCAAGAGTCTCTGGGCTCTAGGGTTTAAGACCATCATGCCATCAACGTATTACGAGTCATATGCATTTTGGCACCTGTAGTCATAGTGTATTTAGTCATCAGGTGATAAAGATTTAGTTTGTGCTGTATAGTGCCTCATTTATCCCTGAATCCATACTGCAGCTCAGCCAAAATAGCTGTAGGAGTCGATTATGTTTGTATAGTCTTCCCATATAGTTCTGCTGAGCTACATATGAGTGAGACCAATTGAGAAGAACTGTCGAGAAATGTGTTTGATTTTCTTATACACTGGTACTATAAAAGCCCAGGTACAACTTAAAGGGTTGCAGAACTTACTGCATTCCAGACTTGCCAGTGTAAAGGCGATCATGGGCCCTGGAATGTTTTATAGATTCAGAGGAACTCTATCTAGGCTTTGGCTTTTTAGCGAACCTTGAGAGCTAAATACCTTTCAGAATTTCTTGAGACTATCCACCTATGTCCTTAATCTACATTAAAAGACCTCTTATACGTTGGTTCCGGGCAGACTCTTTAGATAAATTCCCTCTATATAATCTCCTGAAAAATGTATAACATTCCTCCATAGTCACATGGATATCTGTATGGTTAGCTGTGTTCTCAAGGTAGCTCTTGCCTGAAACCGCCCACATTGTTGGTTGTTATTAAAGGGCAGACACATGTCAAGGTCCTTCAACGCTTTCTCGCAGATTGCATTTTTTGCTCATTTACATTGTTTTTTCTTGTTTTAATATTTTGCATGCCAGAGTATACCAACTTCTAGAGCTCGCATGGATGGCACTCTGGCTATTGGCGCCAGACATCTCATATTTCCTATGAGTCTGCCAGATGCATTAAGAATGTCTTCTGAGGCAGGCTAATCTGCTATGCATAGTTTGATATCAAGATACCCCAATCTAACAATTCCCTCTATGATATCGGAGAGGTCAGTTTTGTCCCAATTGATATTTCTCCCATTTTATGCCACGGTGAAACCTCCTCCTTCCATTTATCGTACTACTTCAAGTGTTTATTTGTGGACTCTACCTAGATATCTAAAACTAGAGGGAAATTATCACTTTCTTTTCCTGGTATTATTATCATATTTACGCTTTTTCACTATTTATTGATACAATGAAATAATCAAAGGTGGATGCCCCTCGGCCGTTTATAAATGTGATTTTCCCTAGTTGATCAGAAGATGCCCTTCTATTTAAGAGGTGCAAACCCAACCCGTACAAGAAGGAATGCAAATGTAGCCCTTCAACATCCACTCTCCCATCTTACATTTGCAGCCTTGGCGTAATGGGACAATAGTTATCTTCATTATGCTAGAGGCGGTCTTCCAAATAATATCAATATCCCATCTTTACATTCAAATGTAAATGGATAATTATCATGAGAAAGTTCAAAAGGGCATCAGGTGTAACAAACATGTGGGTAATTACAGATTTTAAGACATTTCGTGATTGAAAGATTTTCCCTGCACTAACCAAGTTGCTGAATTTAATTACAAGAAAGTGTTTGCTATTATCTGTACTTAACTTCAAGCAAACAATGCACTCATCATCTTTTTTCCATCTGCTTTATTTTATAGTCTGCTAGGGTGGAGATGGTCATGCACAAACCTTCAGAATTAAAGAACTTGCTGAGTTGTTCATTTAGACCATGACGTGATACCTTCTAAATAGGGATATTAGCAGCCAAAGTCTCTTGGATAAGCACAAAATCGTAGGAACACAACATTAGATTGTTTTTCCCAGAAATGTCAGTGATTATCCTCTTACAAGCTTCGACAATTACCTGACTTTAAACACAGAATGGAAGAGATATTATGTAGGCATAGCAGCGCTCTATCCCGATGCATCATTGTCCTGCAAATAAATCAGGATATCTGAAGCATATGTCTGGCACAATGAGTCGGTGATCTGAAAGAGACTATTATTATCTCAAGACTCTCTGCAGTGGCTCAGGTCTCTAACGCATGATTGTAATGGTTTATTTCTTTTCTAAATAACCGATCTCCGCAGGTTAAGTTGGGTACTTTTATTTCTGATTTTTTAGCAGTTAAATATGGAGTCCCCCATGGCTCTTCATTGTCGCCGTTGCTTTTTAACATTTACATTCGCCCTCTGCTGGATATTTTCGCAGAATTTGGATTACTCTATCACTCCTATGCTGACGATAAGCAGATTTACGTGCAGCTAAATGAATCCATGGAAGCTACACAAAGAATGCTTGCACGTGCCAGTAAAAATAAGAGCTGGATGGTTGCCAACAAGCTCCAGCTCAACCCAAACAAAACAGAGGTCATTTTGTTTGGTCCCAAAAAAACAGGCTAAAACTCTATCATGCTTGCCCTGTCCAGAGGTTTCCACATCATTTGCTACACAAGTAAAAAACCTCGGATGTATCTGGCAGACCAACTTAAGATGCAATTTGCAGGTCAATGACATAGTGAAATCTGTATATTACCAACTTAGATTGGTAAAACACTTGCTACCATTGATTGCATCCAAAGATCGTCCCCTGGTTGTCAGCGCCCTGGTTAATTCTAGGCTCGAGTATTGTAATACCCTTCTAATGGGAGTTCCAAAGAAGCAAATCCAGCGTCTGCAGGTTGTGCAGAATTCAGTCGTTAGGCTGATTTTCTAATTGCCACGCCACTCACACATTCCTCAATCTCAGAGGAACCTTCAGTGGTTGTCCGTATAATAGAGGGTGTTGTTTAAGACCCTTTGCTTGATCTTTAGGTGTATCCAAGGGACTGCCCTGAGATACCTTGTGTCAAAGATTTCTGTCTATCACCCGGAACGTTGTCTTCGGTCATCATGAGAACAGTTACTGGTGGCTCCTCACTCAAATTCTGTGACATAGGGCGATAGAAATTTCTCCTGTGCAGGGCCAAGAGCTTGGAATGCCTTACCCTATGAACTCCGCAATACTGTGTCCTTGTAGGACTTCAGGAAGAAATTGAAAACATATCTTTTTAACTAAAATAGTAGACAATGTTGGCTTTCTGGTTCTGTGCTGTTACTACATCTGCGCCCAGATGCAATCATTTTGCCTGGTTCCTTTGTGGATGTGCGCTCTTTAAATGTAAAATACATACATACACATACTATCTGAAATAAGGACAGATAATAGCAGTGATGGAGTAAAGTACGGAGAGAATCCTGCATCCAGAAAGAGCCATAGCAAAAATGCACACCTCTCCCATATCACCTTCTGCCATCAATCCTTCAAAAACAGAGAGAACCACTGCATGACATACTTTGAATCCCTGACTGCAAACGCTAGACTTTATGAAAGGGACGCATTTAGTGCTAGGTCGAAGGCGAATTATGGTTCAATGAGGTGAGCATTGTGACATTGTCCACATTCACTGTGTCAGTGATATTATGCTGGAGGAAGTTAGACGTCTTTGTCCTGTTAAGGGAAGGAAACATTCTTGGAAAGACCTACTAGCCACTGCATTTGACAACTTACCATAACAACATCACCTGTTTGAATAGCGCTTCATGTGAGATGCCTTCCACTTCCAGGTGCCATAACAATAGGTGTTATTATTACCCAATTTAATGGTACTCAATTGATCAACCTCAGAAGGATTAAGGGCTCAGTAGGCCCTTCCGGTACTCAAACCTGTTACTGTAGTTTGCATGCAAGGTAGCTGAGGTGAGGGCTGAACTCACTGAGCTACCTTGACAGCTTACTAGCCGGGATCATAGACATCAAAGAGTTATTATTGTCATTTTTAACATATTCAGAAAGCTTTTCCCCTGATTAAAAGAATCACGCATTCTTATGGAATCGGTTATGAGGAAGAACCTGCCTAAAAAGCCATGTGGTGTCCAGGAATGAGAGTCAGGTGTATTGGGGTCTTCAGTTATATGAACATCACCCATAGCAGATATGAGCCGCAACAACCCCACAGGCATAGGTAAGTGGCATAGTTGAATGTGCAGAGGTTTGTAGTCCAGGCAAGAGGGCGCATTCTGCAACTAGTCATTTCTGGGGAAAATATTTGTGATAGCCGACATTTATTGGACATAAGATCATTTGAGTATTTGTGGGTGGTACTATTCTGTAACAAATATTAGCGATGGAAATGTCTTCAACCCCCCAAGGTATCCTTGTTATAAATACATCTTGTATAACATTACTTTTCTTGGCAGTAATTACTTCAGACCTGATCCAGTCCACTACATGGACACAGTTTCTCCCAAACTCTCTTTCTCTATGCTACAGATGTGAAATTGGGCTTGGTTTCAGAGCCATCTCCATCGCGTATGGGCATTTTGCAGGGTGGCCGGTTGGAGGAGCATGAGCTCCACAAGCCAGCCGAAAAGGTTCACTGGGGCGAGTGAATCCTCCCTATAAGTAAAAGGCTCTGCCCTACCCTTGGCATCCCTCGCTCACCCAGCTTTAATGCAAAGCTGCTGCTCTTTTAAGGTGAGATGCGCCATTGAATTTGATGCAGCGCTCCAGGTGTTTATGGTACTAAGAAGCCGCAAGAACAGACGACTATTATGGTGGTCTTTTGTGCACTTTATACATGGTGAGACTTGGGGTCTCACTAGAGCTAGATGATATCGGCACAACATCCTTTAATTGCGGGATGTTTTTTCGCTGGGTTTTTTACCCATCAAATTTTTTAGGGGGGGTTAGTACATTATATATATGGGGTGTGGGTGTTTGGGAATAAATACAAATGAAAGAAAATAGGGGTTTTGGGGGAACCCCCCCAAAAATTATTGTAAAAAAATTTGATGGGTTTTTTCGTTAAAAAAATCACAGAAAAAACCTGTGAAAAAACATCCCGCAATGAAAGGACATGGAACCATGATAACATGGTGGTCCGTCCTATCGGAATATGTATTTGTTGAGTTGCCAATCTGTCAATGCGCTTTGTAGGATATTAAATTGGTGTGGAAAAGTAAGTCTGTTGCATGGTGGCAAGATTTCATTAATAAAGCCTTATAGACCAAGGGAGGAATCATTATCGCAGGCTGATGACCCACCACCAAGTTGTGGGTGGGTGGGTAGAGAGGGAGGCGGTAGAGAGATTGGGGTATGGTGGGTGGAGTAGAGAGTGATGAAGGTGGGTGATTGGGCAAGGACAGAGCAGGGGTACAGTGTTTGGGTGGGGGTAGAGAGTGGGGGTAAGATGGGTGGGGTAGCGAGTGAGGGTACAGTGGGTGGGACTTAGTAAAGAGTGGAGGTATGGTCTATGGGTGGTGGTAGAGGGAGTGGAGGAAGGGTGGGTGGGGTGGAGAGAGTGGAGGTAGAGAGAGTGGAGGTTGGGTGGGTAGATGGTAGAGAGAGTAGAGGTAGGGTGGGTGGGTGGGGGCAGAGAGAGTGTTGATATGGTAGAGAGAGTGAAGGTAGGATGGGTCGAAGGGGGTAAAGAGAGTGGCACTAGGGTGGTTGAGAGGGGGTAGAGAGAGTGGAGGTAGGGTGTGTGCGAGGGGTAGTGAGAGTGCAAGTATAGTGGGTGGGGGTACAGAGAGTGGAGGTACAGTGGGTGGGTGGGAGTACAGAGAGTGGAGGTAGTATGTGTGGTTAATTGTAGAGATAGTGGGGCTAGGGTGGGTGGTGTTATAGAGAGTGGGGTTAGGGTAGTGAGAGTGGGGATATTGGTAGAGAGAGGGGGTAGGGTTGGGTGGGGGTAGAGAGAGTTGGGTTATGTTGTTAGGGTTGGTGGGTGGGGGTAGACAGAGCGGGGGTACGGTGGGTCAGGGTAGAGAAAGCGGGCGTAGAGAGAGAGAGTGGGGGTTACGGTGGGTGGTGTTAGAGAGAGTGTGGGTAGGGTGGTTGGTTTGTGGAGAGAATGGAGGGAGGGTGGGTGGTGTAAGGAACCAGGAGTAAGACTTGGACACAAGGGCACTATGTTGGATGGTGAAGACTTTTATTAAAGTAAAAAGAGGGTTGGAGGAAATTCTATCTTGCCCTATCTCTAAGTGGGGTTTCCCTGCCTCAACAAAACTAAAGGATGTCTGTGTCAGAATGTCCAAAGTAAAGTTCTAGGTTCTGTGTCCAAATCCTAACCTGACCCTTACACGCTAAACTCAAGATAAAGTGAAAAGGGGTGTAGTCTTTCAACTGGTCGTCTGCAGCTCTTTTACAGAGTTCCAACATAAATGTCCAAAAGGTACAAAAAGAAATAAACAATCAAGTCCCACAATCCTCAGGAGATGTTTCCCTTCCCCCGAGTTTCTCAGGCTCATTACAATTCACAGCTTCAGAGGGTATGGTTCTTCCCCTGATCTCTTTCTGACTTTCACAATTCACAATGCCAAGAAGTTATTCCTCTTTTCTTGGCTCCAAGGCACAGTTCACAAGTTTCCAATCATTAGGGGATTGCTTCCCTACTTTTTGTCACAATATGTTTGTTTTCAAGTCCAGGGGGAATGACTAACTTCTCCTGGATTCCACACACTAAAGAGGTTGACTCTCTCCTCTTGA
The DNA here is from genome assembly GCF_040938575.1 of Ambystoma mexicanum. Taxonomy (NCBI): domain Eukaryota; kingdom Metazoa; phylum Chordata; class Amphibia; order Caudata; family Ambystomatidae; genus Ambystoma; species Ambystoma mexicanum. The sequence goes on from NC_090932.1 coordinate 1,307,526,239, forward strand.
TTCCCTCGGTTCATACGCAGATTCTTGACAAGCACGAGAGTGATTCCCAGACCCCCCTCTGTCGGTCTAGCACACTCTAGAGAGAGTGTGGGTAGGGTGAGTGGAGGTAGGATGGATGGGGGTAGAGAGAGCAGGGGTAGGGTGGGAGGGTGGGGGTAGAGAGAGCAGGGGTAGGGTGGGAGGGTGGGGGTAGAGAGAGCAGGGGTAGGGTGGGAGGGTGGAGGTAGAGAGAGCCGGGGTAGGGTGGGAGGGTGGGGGTAGAGAGAGCCGGGGTAGAGAGAGCCGGGGTAGGGTGGGAGGGTGGGGGTAGAGAGAGCCGGGGTAGGGTGGGAGGGTGTGGGTAGAGAGAGCCGGGGTAGGGTGGGAGGGTGGGGGTAGAGAGAGCCGGGGTAGGGTGGGAGGGTGGGGGTAGAGAGAGCTGGGGTAGGGTGGGAGGGTGGGGGTAGTGAGATCCGGGGTAGTAAGATCTGGGGTAGAATGGGAGGGTGGGGGTAGAGAGAGCAGGGGTAGGGTGGGCGGGTGGGGGTAGAGAGAGCAGGGGTAGGGTGGGCGGGTGGGGGTAGAGAGAGCAGGGGTAGGGTGGGCGGGTGGGGGTAGAGAGAGCAGGGGTAGGGTGGGAGGGTGGAGGTAGAGAGAGCCGGGGTAGGGTGGGAGGGTGGGGGTAGAGAGAGCAGGGGTAGGGTGGGAGGGTGGAGGTAGAGAGAGCCGGGGTAGGGTGGGAGGGTGGGGGTAGAGAGAGCCGGGGTAGAGAGAGCCGGGGTAGGGTGGGAGGGTGGGGATAGAGAGAGCCGGGGTAGGGTGGGAGGGTGGGGGTAGAGAGAGCCAGGGTAGGGTGGGAGGGTGGGGGTAGAGAGAGCCGGGGTAGGGTGGGAGGGTGGGGGTAGAGAGAGCCAGGGTAGGGTGGGAGGGTGTTGGTAGAGAGAGCCGGGGTAGGGTGGGAGGGTGTGGGTAGAGAGAGCCGGGGTAGGGTGGGAGGGTGGGGGTAGAGAGAGCCGGGGTAGGGTGGGAGGGTGGGGGTAGCGAGAGCAGGGGTAGGGTGGGCGGGTGGGGGTAGAGAGAGCAGGGGTAGGGTGGGCGGGTGGGGGTAGAGAGAGCAGGGGTAGGGTGGGCGGGTGGGGGTAGAGAGAGCAGGGGTAGGGTGGGCGGGCGGGTGTAGACGGAGCAGGGGTAGGGTGGGCGGGTGGGGGTAGAGAGAGCAGGGGTAGGGTGGGCGGGTGGGGGTAGAGAGAGCAGGGGTAGGGTGGGAGGGTGGGGGTAGAGAGAGCAGGGGTAGGGTGGGAGGGTGGGGGTAGAGAGAGCAGGGGTAGGGGGGCAGGTGGGGGTAGAGAGAGCAGGGGTAGGAAAGAGCATGGGTGGGGTGGCATTTTGGGGATAGAGAGAACAGGCGTAGGGTGGGAGGGTGGGGGTAGAGAGAGCAGGGGTAGGGTGGGTATAGAGAGAGCAGAGGTAGGGTGGGAGGGTGGTATAGAGAGAGCAGAGGTAGGGTGGGAGGGTGGGGTGGAGAGAGCAGAGGTAGGGTGTGAGGGTGGGGTGGAGAGAGCAGAGGTAGGGTGGGAGGGTGGGGTGGAGAGAGCAGAGGTAGGGTGGGAGGGTGGGGTGGAGAGAGCAGAGGTAGGGTGGGAGGGTGGGGTGGAGAGAGCAGAGGTAGGGTGGGAGGGTGGGGTGGAGAGAGCAGAGGTGGGGTGGAGAGAGCAGAGGTAGGGTGGGAGGGTGGGGTGGAGAGAGCAGAGGTAGGGTGGGAGGGTGGGGTGGAGAGAGCAGAGGTAGGGTGGGAGGGTGGGGTGGAGAGAGCAGAGGTAGGGTGGGAGGGTGGGGTGGAGAGAGCAGAGGTAGGGTGGGAGGGTGGGGTGGAGAGAGCAGAGGTAGGGTGGGAGGGTGGGGTGGAGAGAGCAGAGGTAGGGTGGGAGGGTGGGGTGGAGAGAGCAGAGGTAGGGTGGGAGGGTGGGGTGGAGAGAGCAGAGGTAGGGTGGGAGGGTGGGGTGGAGAGAGCAGAGGTAGGGTGGGAGGGTGGGGTAGAGAGAGCAGAGGTAGGGTGGGAGGGTGGGGTAGAGAGAGCCGAGGTAGGATGGGAGGGTGGGGGTAGAGAGAGCAGGGGTAGGGTGGGCAGGTGGGGGTAGAGAGAGCAGGGGTAGGGTGGGCGGGTGGGGGTAGAAAGAGCAGGGGTAGGGTGGGCGGGTTCGGGTAGAGAGAGAAGGGGTAGGGTGGGCGGGTGGGGGTAGAGAGAGAAGGGGCAGGGTGGGCGGGTGGGGGTAGAGAGAGCAGGGGTAGGGTGGGCGGGTGGGGGTAGAGAGAGCGGGGGTAGGAAAGAGCATGGGTAGGGTGGGAGGGTGGGGATAGAGAGAACAGGCATAGGGTGGGAGGGTGGGGGTAGAGAGAGCAGGAGTAGGGTGGGTATAGAGAGAGCAGAGGTAGGGTGGGAGGGTGGGGTAGAGAGAGCAGAGGTAGGGTGGGAGGGTGGGGTAGAGAGAGCAGAGGTAGGGTTGGAGGGTGGGGTAGAGAGAGCAGAGGTAGGGTGGGAGGGTGGGGTAGAGAGAGCAGAGGTAGGGTGGGAGGGTGGGGTAGAGAGAGCAGAGGTAGGGTGGGAGGGTGGGGTAGAGAGAGCAGAGGTAGGGTGGGAGGTTTGGGTAGAGATAGCAGGGGTAGGGTGGGAGGGTGGTAGGGTGGGGGTAGAGAATGCAGGGGTAGGGTGCATGGGTAGCAAACAAGGGTAGGATGGGTGGGTGTCGGTAGAGAGAGCAGGGGTTGGTAGAGAGCTGGGGTGGGGTGGGGGTAGAGAGAGTTGGGTTACAGTGGATGGATGGGGTAGCGGGAGCTGGGCTAGGGTGGGTGGTGATAGAGAGAGAGAGGGGTAGGGTGGGTGGGTGGGGGTAGAGAGCGCAGGGTAGGGTGGTTGGTTCATTGTAGAGAGAACGGGGTAGGGTGGATGGGGGTAGAGAGAGCAGGGGTAAGGTGGGTGGGGTACAGAGATTGAGGGTAGGGTGGGTGAGGGTAGAGAGTGGGTGCTCATTTGATGGGGTCTTGAGAGAGTGGGGGTTGGATGGGGTAGAGAGAGTGGGGTAGGGTGGGTGGCGGTAAAGAGTGGGACTAGGGTGGGTGGGGGTAGAGAGTGGGGGTAGGGTTGGTGGGGTAGAGAGAGTAGGGGTAGGGTGGATGGGGTAGGGTGGGTGGGTGGTGGTAGAGAGTGGGTATAGGGTGGGTGGGGTAGAGCGAGCAGGGGTAAGGTGGGTGGGGTAGAGAGGGAGGGTGGATGAGTGGGGGTAGAGAGAGAGGGGGTACGGTTGTTGAGTCCTAGAGAGAGTGGGGGTTGGGTGGGGTACAGAGGGTGGGGTGGGGTAGGGTGGGTGGGGGTAGAGGGTGGGACTAAGGTGGGTGGGGGTAGAGAGAGTAGGGGTAGAGAGAGTAGGGGTAAGGTGGGTGGGGTAGAAAGGGTGGGTGGGGTAGAGAGAATGGGGGTAGAGAGCAGGGAGGGGTGGGTCGGTGGTGGTGGAGAGAGGGGGCTAGATAGAGTGGGAATAGAGAGTTTGTGGGTTGCGGGCGTGGGGGTGGATAGGGTGGGGGTAGGGTTGGTTCGAAATGATAGACAGGGCAGGGGAAGGGTGGGGTGGGGTAGAGAGTGAGGATTGTGAGGGTAGAGGGGGTGGGGATTGGGTGGGTGATGGTGGAGAGGGTGGGGATTGGGTGGGTGGGTGTATAGAGGGTGGGTGGGGTAGGGGTAGAGAGAGTGGGGGTAGGGTGAGTGGAGGTAGGGTGGATGGGGGTAGATAGAGGTGGGGTCAGGTGGGTGGAGGTGGTAGAGGGAGTGGTGGGAGAGAGTAAGGGTAGGTTGGGTGGATGAGGGTAGAGAAAGTAGCGGTAGGGTGGGTGAAGGCTATGGAGACCTGGGGTAGGGTGGGAGTAGAGAGATCAGGGTTAGGGTAGGGGTAGTGGGAGGGTGGGGGTAGAGAACGAGGGTAGGGTTGGTGTGGGTAGAGAGAGTGGGGGTTGGTAGAGAGAGCAGGGGTAGGGTGGGTGGGGTAGAGAGAGCGGGGGTAAGGTGGGTGGGGTAGAGAGATCAGGGGTAGGGTGTGTGTGTGTGGGTAGAGAGAGTTGGGTATGGTTGGTGAGGTCTAAAGAGAGTGGGGGTTGGGTGGGGGTAGAGAGAGTGGGGTTGGGTGAGGTAGAGAGGGTGGGTGGGGGTAGAGCGGGTGGGGATTGGGTGGGTGTAAGTAGAGAGGGAGGGGGTAGGTTGGGTAAGGGTGAGTGGGTGTGTGTTTAGAGAGTAGTGGTGGGGTGGGTGGGTGATGATATTTGGTTAGGGCAAAAAACATGAAGAACAAAGCAGCCTTGGGAGGACTTGTCACAAGTAGCCCAAAATGGCCCAAACAAAACCCAACCAGGACGTGTATTGGGGTGGTGTGGATAGAGGGGTAGTGGGGTGGTTGGGGGATAGAGAGAGTGAGAGGGTAGAGAGAGTGGGCGTTTTTGTAGAAAGGCAGCCTCAGGAGTACAAAAAAACATAATCTGCGGACTAAAGTATCCCAAAAATAGCCCAATTGTCTGCTAAAAATTGCCCGAAATAGCCCAACATAGAAAAACTGCGCAGCTGGGAACTGGAAAGCCCGGCACCCAACTTACTTCTTACAAATCTGCTGATTGGAGCAAATATTGTTAGTGTACTTCTCATTGGATAGTATGGGCGGGGAGTTTGGAAAAAGAGGATTTAGTGATTTGGCAGTTTGATGCCATGGCATTGCCTGTTTCTATGCCAATTAGATATTTCTCAGTTCAGAAACCCCATTCCCTCTCTCTCTCTTCAGCAAAGGTTCAAGCAATTTTGTGGTGCAAGCACCACAAAAATTCGCAAAAACAACAAAGGTCCTTTTGGAGAGGAAGTGTCATGTTCAAAGAAATCGTGCCTGTAAAATTCATTTTTGTTTCCCTGTGTGCTTTCGAAGACAGAATGTTCAGAATGCAGTCAATACAGTAGTTATGGACTGCACTCTACGCATTCTGATTGGCTACAGTAGGTGAATAACAATCTCCATGTGATAACAGTGATATACAGTAGGTCCCCTATTGAATATGTTGTATCTCGGTCTTGCTGCATTCATAGCAAATGATATGCATTCAAAACGTTTCCCAGACCGTGAGAAGGGTGGACAGGCTTACGTATTTTTTTTTTTTTACCATGAAGGCATAAATACAGCTTAGCAGGTAAATTAGCTCAACAGGTGCTATAGATATCTGCTCGAACGTGCGCTTTTGTTTCTCAAACACTTCTGCTATGATGCTGTTCGAAATATTCAATAAGTGTTTATCTGCCCGGAGGTCGCAGAGTACATCATGACTGCGATGACTTGATAGATTCCAGTCATGGGAATGTGGAAGCTAGGGAAAGGGTGGAGGATTGAAGGCAAGTGTAGTACAAGCTACGGTCCCAACAATAATGATGACTTTGCAATGCCACAAACACTGCATTATCACACTCTCCTATGTTGGTGGCTTTTACAAATGTGCCTTTTACATCTTCGTATAACATGCAAATACGCTCTGCATACTATCACACCTGTAACTAATCCTATAGTTCTAAACTCAGGCAGGGGGTAATGTAACCAAGCCAATTATCCTAGTAATGTAACTGTACATGTTATCAAGTGGCTAATGCACAGCTTTGTGTTGTAACAAAGTCATCTCCTTGTAACAGCGCCTCGATGTCCCTGGGCTGTGTGCACGCTTTATAAATGCAAATAGATAACTAAATACTGATGGCAGTAGGGGTTTCAAAGGGTCAATAATCACTGTGGAGATACAACAGTAATATGCAGTTATTGCAAAATACTGGAGCCTCTATTGAGGTTTCCTTTGCCATCGTTATTTGTGGGTTAGTTCAAAATCCAATGATGCAGCCCTATTCATTGCACCTGGTACAGAATCTAAAAGACATACAAAGGTGATTGTATGTTAGCAGCAGGACATGTATAAAGCAAATATTACAGGCCACTAACCAAGGTAACAAGCAGAATGAAAATGGTTAAGAGTGACAATGCTACAATTTCTTTTTCAGACAGATCTCATGATTTTCTTTGGGCACAACCATAATTGTAGGGGGTCAGTGATAGCATAGATTGCTAATGCAGTCCTCTTGATTTTCTTTGAGCACAGCAAATGCAAATATGTGTTTTATGCTGGCATATTGAGATTGCCCTATGATTCTCTGTGGGCACAACCAGCATGAAAATGAGTTACACAAATGCTCCTGTGTACTGTTGGTGACCTGCCATCTATTGTGTGTTCCCTTACAGAACAGATTGAACATTCTATGGCAAATGTTCCAATTTTCGTTACAAAGTGTCAATTTCATCCATTGTTTAACTCCCCACTCCACCCCGTGGAATACCCTAAACTCTCTTCAGTTGTTTCTGCCTCGCTCACATCTGTTGGGGGGGGTGGGATAATATTTACCCCCTACCACTGGGTACCAGATCCTTCTAAGCACTAGTTTTCAGCTGGTATGAGGCTACAGGCAGCCTTTTCGAATTTGCCCTTTGGAAGTAACTTTCTGGATGAGACAAAAGCATGCTAACGAGCCAGACCGATACCATTTCTAGTATGAGGCACTGTTCAGGTGTGTTAAATGTGCATGTCTCCAAACAAAAAAGAGCTTGGCGATGTTAGGCCGAATCACATGCAGTATCCTTTGGGAACACTACATGTAAATAAGACTACAAGTGTAAGCAAAATTTCACCTTTGGTACAAGCCTGTACTACACAGTAAAGTGGTAGCGATGGCTGAGCAGCCACACTTATCTCAAGAATTTAAGTGAGCAGTAGAACAAGTTACACAAAGGACCAACCAATACAGTGATTCAAACAAACACTTACTCAAGGTTTCTTGGTAAAAGAATATACATTTATTTACTCAGTCAGTTTGAAAACATTACACTAGCAAAAGCAGCTCAATATCGCACACTAATAAACCACAAAAAAACACAACCAGTAAGTAACTGAACAAGTTTAGCTCCCCTGAAGTGGGAGCAAAATGGCACTTCAGATACTTAATAAAGGGGTTAAAAAGACAAGGTTGTAAGAATAGACAGCCCAAATACATTCATAGGCAGGGCAAACGATTTCAGTTAAATACAACCAGCAATTCGCCTCAACAGGCCTGGGCTAAAGTCAATGGTTCAGTGTCTTTTGTATAGGATAGCACAGTTCTGGTAGATAACGGTTAAGTCTTTGCTGTGCAGATTAGAAGATTTTGGCTATGGGAAAAGTTTGACAAATGTTAAGGCAAGGACTTCATAGTTAAGGAAAGTTTCACGCACTTTCTCGATGGCTGAAAAGATTTCCAGCCTGCGTTTGCACAGTACCTTGTTAATGAAGAAGAGCTGTAGCTGAGGCAGTTGTTCCTGGCAGTTCGAGCAGATCTCGCTGTTCCTGAGATTCAGTCGTGGGGACAAGAAGGAGGACGTCGGGAGGTTCCTTCACTGCCCAGGGATGAGGCCAAAAGCTTTAGCAAGAGGTTGGTTTAAGGTGTGAGTGCCTAGTCCACGAGCTGGTTTCCTTCCTTCTGGCTATCCGGTTTTCAACAGCACTCTGATGAAAATCGACCAGATGGGGATGGTGTCCAGGTGGCTTGCGAGTTGGCTGTTCCCAATAACTCAGAGAAGAAGTTAACCTTGAAGGGCTTCTTTGTCGATGGGGTTTCAGGTAATTTGGACCTGCAGCAGGGCTTCACCGGTCGTCCAGGTGTTGCAGCAGTCCTCTTCCTTCAGCTCGTCTTCGGTTCTTTTGTTCCAGTGGTCGACTCTGCCTTCCAAGTCCCAGAGACCTGCTTTTAAACAGTTTTCCCCCATTCATTCCAGCCTGGCTGTCACTCACAAAGCAGGGTGGCTGTCCTTGGCAGACAGCCAGCGGCCATTCACGCCAGAGTGCATTCAGGTCTCCTAGGAGACTAAGCACAGGGAGTTTCGGGCACCTCCCTCACATCCTGTCCACCCCAGACACTCGGGCGCCAGAGGAGGGCTTCAGCACTGAAGCCCGCCAAAGGCCAACAAACAAAGGGACCAAACCTGGTTTGGCACGCAGAGACAAACACAAGAAGGACCTTTCCTAAAATAAATGGCGAAAAAAGATGACCAGAGTCTGTTTTTACAGATAGGTCTTGGGCGCCATATTGAAAAACATGGCTGACCTGATTTTTAGCTACCGTTGTTAGCGGTTGGGAAAAATCATGGTAGTTTGATCTAAACCACTGCTACGAGCCATTTAAAGTAGGAAAGGGTAACATTTTACTGTTACATGAGTGTTTTGACTCAGGGGAAGCTAGGCAACCCCTTAAGCACTCTATGGGAAGATAGTGTGTGTTGTCAGTAAATTTAAAGAGACTAGTAAAGTCAATTTAACTTTACATGCTCTGGGTGACGGTAGTCAGTCTCAGAGAAGGTATTTAAACCTTGGGAAGTATAAAAGACATCCCTGTGCCACTGCACTGAAGGTGCTGTGTGAAACACAGAAAAAGATGATGCCACTGGAGTTTGTTTTAAAACTCCATAACCAAAGAACACAAAAGAAAAACACACACAATACATGGAAGAGTGGGAAAAAAGACTCACACTCTTTCCAGGTAGTAAAATCAAATCCTAGAAATCCAGCAAAGTTGCTGGGGGTCTCAAAAGGTAAGGGAAATTAGCACATATTGAGAATTCTCCCAAACACTCGCCCCCCCAGACTAAGGGACAAGAGGATTGAATCCACTCCTGGATGAATCTCCTTACTCCAGTCGGTCAAACATCCTGGAGAGACCATCAGCATTTTGGGGGTGACACCCAGACCTGTGTTCAATGGTAAAATCAAACATTTGCAGGCTGATTGACCATCTAAGTAGTTTTGGGTTTTCCCCTTTCATTTGCATCAACCATCTCAAGGGTTGGTGGTCAGTCTGAATCACAAAAGTAGACCCATACAAGTATGGCCTAAACTTCTTCAGTGACCACACAATAGCAAAGCACTCACACTCTATGGTTGCCCACCTTGTTTCTGATTCCTTCATCTTCCTGCTGATGAAGCAAATGGGGTGATCCCTACCTTTCTCATCCAGTTGACTAAGGACTGCATCTATACCTGTATTTGAAGCATCTGTCTGCACAATTAAGGTTTGGTTATAGTTAGGAGCTCTTAGGACTGGAGCTTGACAAAGGGCTTTCTTTAGGCCTTCAAATGCTTGAGTGTACTCCTCATTTCACCTGACCTTTTTAGGGAATTTGGGAGAGGAGATGACATTCAAGGGAGAAGCTATGGTCCCATAGTTCTCAATGAAGTTCCTATAGTACCCAGTGAGGCCTAGGAAGGCTCTCACTTGGGCTTGAGTAGTAGGGATGACCCAGTGTTGTACAGCTTGTACTTTGCTAGGCAATGGCCTGATTTCACCTCCTCCTACTTCATGTCCAAGGTAGACCACTTTACTCTGACCAATTTGACATTTACTAGCCTTTATGGTCCGATGTGCCTGCTCAAGAGCCTGCAAAACATATCCTAAGTGGTCAACATGTTCTTTCCAAGTAGGGCTGAACACTGCAATGTCATCCAAGTATGCCATGCAGAAGTCCTCTATCCCATTCAGAACTTGATTAACCATCCTTTGGAATGTAGCAGGTGCATTCTTTAGTCCAAAAGGCATTACCTTAAACTGGTAGAGGCCTGCTGGGGTGGAGAATGCAGTTTTCTCCTTGGCATGGTCTGTCAGTGCTATTTGCCAATAGCCTGAAGTGAGATCAAATGTCCTGAGGTACTTGGCTGAACCAGGTTTGTCCACCAGTTCATCTGTCCTTGGTAAAGGGTGGGCATCAGTCTTGGTGACTGCATTAAGAGCTCTATAGTCCACACACAATCTCAACACCTTGGATCCTGCCTTTGGTAATAGAACAACTGGACTAGACCATAGACTGGTAGAGGGCTCTATTACCCCAAGATCAAGCATCTTGTTGACCTCCTCCTTTATGTGGGATCTTACATGATCTGACATCCTGTAACCTCTGCTTTTAACAGGTAAACAGTCACCAGTTTGAATATCATGCTGGCCCAACGGGTCAAGCCTGGTGATAGTGAAAACAGGGAGGCAAACTGATTTAACAGGAACTTGCACTCGTGTTGTTCAGGTGTCAAATTAGAAGAGAGATTAACTCATTCTATTTTCTCATCTAAAGGCTGGCCTCTGAGTAGGTCAGGTAGAGATTCACTCTCCTCCTCCTCTTGAGCTGAAGCTAGAAGCAAAGCTCCCACTTGTGGTCTTGAGACATAAGCTTTTAAACGGTTGGTGTGAAAGACTCTGGGAGCCTCCTTAGGATTGCCTAAGTCCACCAGATAGTTGACCTCTCCACGTTTACCCACAGCCTTGAAGGGTCCTATCCATTTGTCCTGTAAGGCCCTCTGCCTTGTAGGTACCATAACTAGAACTATCTGGTCTTGAGTAAACTCAACCATGTTGGCCTTCTGGTCATGCCAATGTTTCACCAGAGCCAGACCTGCTTTCAAGTTGTCTGATGCTTCTGCCATCATGTGTGACAATCTCCTCCGGAGACCTATCACATAGTCAGTGACTCTCACTGGCTTGGGGGAAGGAGCACTCTCCAACCCCTCCTTAATAAGGGCCACGAGGCCTCTAACTGGATGGACATAAAGAAGTTCAAAGGGACTAAATCCAACTCCCTCCTGAGGGACTTCTCTATAAGCAAAGAGAAGGCATGGCAGTAGAAGGTCCCACTTTCTTCTAAGGGGTTCCTCTAAAGCACCTATCGTGCTCTTCATTGTACAGTTAAACCTCTCTACCAATCCATTTGTCTGAGGATGGTAGGCAGTTGAGAACTTGTAAGTTACTCCACAATTTTTCCACATGGCCTGCATGTAGTGGGACATAACATTGGATCCCCTGTCAGAGATAACTTCCTTAGGAAAACCTACCCTGGTAAAAATACCAAGTAGGGCCTTAGCAACAGCCTGAGCTATAACAGTTCTCATAGGTATTGCTTCAGGATACCTAGTAGCATGGTGTACTACAACCAGTATAAACCTGTTTCCTGAATATGTTGGAGGGTCTAAGGGACCAACAATGTCGATTCCTACCCTCTCAAAAGGAACTCCCACCACTGGGAGAGTCACCAAGGTTGCTACATTCTTGGCTCCACTCTTGCCAGAGGTTTGACAAGTGTGACAGCTCCTCCAGAACTTATCTACATCAGACCCCAACTTAGGCCAGTTGAAATATAGAGGGAGCCTTTCCTTAGTCTTCTTGAAACGTAAGTGACCAGCCAAAGGTATCTCATGGGATAACTGTAGGAACTAGAGTCTGCTTTCAAGAGACACTACAAGTCTTCTGTAGTCCCCTGGGATAGACTCAGTCGGTTCACTGTAGAAGAGGCCATCTTCCCAGTACAACCTATGCTTCCCTGGCTCTTGCCCATCCAGCTGGGAAGCTGCCTGTTGGCGAAGACCTTTAAGAGTAGGACACTCTCTTTGACCTCTGCTGAAGTCTGCCCTACAAGGTCCACCTTCTGCCAGTAAAGACTGCAGCTCAGGATGGTCTGCAGGATCCAGATCTCCAACAGGAGCAAGGTCATCTTCCAGCTCTGATTCCTCAGCAGCTGATTCAACCACACAAGGTTGTTCCACACACTCAGCCTCAGCTGGTGGAGGAGTCACAGGTGTGACTTTGGACAGTCCTCTCAGGGATGTTTTGGTTGGTAGCACAGGAGTGCTGGCTGGTTTCTTCCTAGAGGTTTTAGGTTGCCCCTTTTCCTCCTTCTTCTTAGAAATTGCAGTCAGTAAGTCCTGTGGACTTGGAGTTATAGTTTCCTCTATAATCTCCTCTGGAGAGCCCCCTAAGGTACTCTCTCTGGCCTTCCTAGTCTGCTCCTGTTTCCTTTTGCTGGGAGGCCTTTGGGTGCTTGATACAACTCCAAGAGGTTTTAAGTCTTTCACCAACAGGACTCTCCCAGGTACTTCACTCTGCACACTTACAGGTATCTTGACAGTCATGTCATTGCACTGGATGAGAGCTTATATCTGTGGAAGCATTTGGAGAGTACCTCCAGGAAGCTTAGTTAGGAATGTGGGTGCCTTAGCAACATCCTCTTATTTTTGATTCATCAACTACAGTTATGCTGTCCCCAGTGTCTCTGATGGCAGGGGTCTCCTGACCATTCACAAGAACACTGTCTTTGTAATACTCTTTAGTATTGTCTGGAATAGAGTTATACACATCTAGGTTCTGTTGTTCCCACTTACCCAGGGATACTAAAGAAACACTGGCTGAGACTTTCATGGGTTCCTCAGCCAGAAAGTGAGAGTTTCCACTTGCCATTGGTACTTCATCCATTGGTGAGAAGGCTAAGGACACAGTGTGGACCCCTGAAGGTTTACTCTTACATCTGGGATCCCCTTTCACATAGTCAGTTGACCCACAAGAATAACATTTACCAAATGTCTTTATGAATGGGGGTTTGTTCTGACCTCCTTCTGGTTTGTCACCAGAAGGTACACTAGCCTGATTTGGTTTCCCTTGTGGCTTACAGTTGTTATGTTTGTGGCCCTCTTTTGGAGTGGAAGTATTAGAATTCTCTTTGGCATCTTTTTTGTGCTGTTTCCCCTCATCCGTCTTCTGAGTTACCCCCGAATCCTTTTGAGTAGCCCTGTTGGCAACCCACAAGTCAGCAGCCCTTGCTAGCTTCTTGGGATCAATTTCCTTAGAGTCAGCCAAGTGCTGTCTCAGCTCAGGAGAGCAAGCATCATAAATAGATTCCAACATAAACAGATTTCTCATACCTTCATAAGTGTTCACTCTGTAACCCTTAACCCATCCATCTAAGTTTTTCAAACATTCAGTCACCCAGGTAGTCCATCATTCCTTTTGAGGGTTCTAAACCTCTTAAGATACTGAGAAGAGGTCTTCCCAAATCTAGCTATCAAAGCTAGCTTCACAGTTTCATACTCCTTTCTGTCTATATCCCCCAACTCCATTACCACATCAGTTGCAACAGGGGGTAGCCTAGAAAAAAGCCAAGGAATCAACTGATTCCCTGTAATGTCTTGAATCCCATGGTTATATTCAAAAGCAGCCAACCAATCCAAAATATCAAGCTTAACTTCATACATACTTACTGCATCTTTGGGCATGCGAGGCCTCTTAGGACTGGAAGACCTAGAGGACTCTGGGAGAGAAGCAGTTTCAAGAGACAACTTTTTCATTTCAAGTGCATGATTCAATTCCATTTCTCTGAGTCTAAACTCTTGATGCTTGCTTTCAGTTTGAGCTTGGATTCTTTTAAATTCTAACTCAAGTCTCAATGTTTCTAAAGAGACAAATTCAGGACATAGATTTGGACCTGACGGGGTCCCTGTGGTCAAAGGTTGAAGCCTATGAGCAGGTAGGGGTAAGACAGGGCCTACATTCTGAGACTCTTCTGCCTCATCTAACCCATCCACAATATTAGAGCTGGGCTCTGATATATTATCAACCTCATCAACATTTGCCACATTTGCTGCAGGGGTGGGGTTTTCAGACCCACTCCTTAGACTTTGGTATTCTAACAACTTTTCTATCAATTCAACCTTTTTGCCTTTAACAGTGAGATTCCTAGCTTTACACATATCTCTCAATTGATCAACAGTTAAAGTCACTATGGTCTCCTGTCTGTAGCTTTCCATATCAGTCACAATAAAACAATTGCTTTACTAGTGTTGCTTTGCCTTGGGAGGATTATTTGAACAAAAGTAAAAGTATCACTCTAAATGTAACAAGTATACTTTATCCCACGGCTGTACACCAGTGTCAGGCAGAATCACCTGCAGTACCCTTTGGGAACACTACAGGCAATTAGGACTACAAGTGTAAGCACAATTTCACCTTTGGTACAAGCCTGTACTACACAGTAAAGTGGTAGCGATGGCTGTGCAGCCAGACTTAACTCAAGAGTTTAAGTGAGCAGTAGAACAAGTTACACAAAGGACCAACAAATACAGTGATTAAAATATATACTTACTCAAAGTTTCTTGGTAAAAGAATATACATGTATTTACTCAGTCAGTTAGAAAACATTAAACTAGCATAAGCAGCTCAATATCACACACTAATAAACTACAAAAATACAACCGGTAAGTAAATGAACAAGTTTAGCTCCAAATGAAGTGGGAGCAAAATGGCGCTTCAGATACTTAATAAAGGGGTAAAAAGACAAGGTTATAAGAATAGACAGCCCTAATACATTCATAGGAAGGGCAAAGGGTTTCAGTTAAATACAACCAGCAATTCTTCTCAACAGGCCTGGGCCAAAGTCAATGGTTCAGAGTCTTTTGTATAGGATAGCACAGTTCTGGTAGATAACGGTTAAGTCTTTGCCACAGAGGTTAGACGAATTTGGCTAGGCGAAAGGTTTGACCAATGTTAAGGGAAGGACAAGCCTTTGTAGTTGAGGAAAGTTTCATGCACTTTCTCGATGGCCGAAAAGATTTCCGGACTGCGTTTGCACAGTACCTTGTTAATGAAGAAGAGCTGTAGCTGAGGCAGTTGTTCCTGGCAGTTCGAGCAGATCTCGCTGTTCCTGAGCTTCAGTGGTGGGACAAGAAGGAGGACGTCGGGAGGTTCCTGCACTGCCCAGGGATGAGGCCAAAAGCTTTAGCAAGACGTCAGTTCAAGGTGTGAGTGCCTTAAAGTCCACAAACTGGTTTCCTTCCCTCTGGCTATCCGGTTTTCAACAGCACGCTGATGAAAATTCGACCAGATGGGGACAGTGTCCCGGTGGCTTGCGAGTTGGTTGTTCCCACCAAACTCAAGGGAAGAAGTTAACCTTGAAGGGCTTCTCTGTCGATGGAGTTTCAGGCAATTCGGACCTGCAGCAGGGCTTCACCGGTCATCCAGAAGTTGCAGCAGTCCTTTTCCTTCAGCTCGTCTTCGGTTCTTTTGCTCCAGTGGTCGACTCTGCTTTCCAAGTCCCAGAGACCTGCTTTCAAACAGTTTTCCCCCATTCATTCCAGCCTGGATGTCACTCACACAGCAGGGTGGCTGTCCTTGCCGGACAGCCAGCTGGCCAATCACGCCAGAGTACATTCAAGTCTCCTGGGAGACTAAGCACAGGGAGTTTCGGGCATCTCCCTCACATCCTGTCCACCCCAGACACTCAGGCACCAGAGGAGGGCTTCAGCACTGAAGCCGGCCAAAGGCCAAAGAACAAGGGGACCAAACCTGGTTTGGCGCGCAGAGACAAACACAAGAAGGACCTTTCCTAAAAGAAATGGCGAAAAAAGATGACCAGAGTCTGTTTTTACAGATATGTCTTAGGCGCCATATTGAAAAACATGTCTGACCCTATTTTTAGCTACCGTTGTTAGCGGTCGGGAAAAATCATGGTAGTTTGATCTAAACCACTGCCACCAACCATTTAAAGTAGTAAAAGGTAACATTTGACTTTTACATGAGTGCTTCGACTCAGGGGAAGCTAGGCAACCCCTCCAGCACTCTATTGGAAGATAGAGTGTGCTGGGTCTGTAAATTTAAAGAGACTAGTAAAGCCAATTTAACTTTACATGCTCTGGGAGACAGTAGTCAGTCCCAGAGAAGGTATTTAAACCTTGGGAAGTCTGAACGACATCCCTGTGCCACTACACTGAAGGTGCTGGGTGACACACAGAAAAAGATGATGCCTATGGAGTTGTTATAAAACTCCATATCCAAAGAACACAAAAGTAAAACACACATCAAAATACAAGGAAGAGTGGGAAAAAAAGGTTCACACTCTTCCCAGGTAAAACAATCAAACCCTAGAAATCCAACAAAGTTGCTGGGGGTCTCAAAAGGTAAGGGAAATTAGCACATTTTGGGAATTCTCCCTAATAGGCGAGTCAATGCATTCGTCAACAGAAATGTGGTACTGTCTGGACCAGAGTTTGGCGGTCTTACTGGGACGCAGCAAACAACACTGTGTTCACCAACTCCAAGGAACGGTTATAAGCCTTGATCGTAAGTTAAGTGAATTGAAGACAGCGACATTACAGCTTCTGAAAAAGTGTACCTATGATAAATACTCTGATATACTTTTTAAGACACGCCTTGAGCTCACAAGCTGGCACTCACTGGGAGATCTCTGAAGTCTCTGATCTGTTCAGCAGAGGTTCTGTAGCGCATTGTGGACAAGCAGCTTTCTGCCTCTATGGCGACCAACTCCCAGTTGTATCCTACCCCGAAATTGCCAGTTGGGTCTGCTGGGTCCAGGATAACGGGCCTGAAATATTGAAAAAGATAAAACACATTGAGTCAATCCACCCCAGTCATAGAAAATACACCCCAAAGAGTGATCTTCACCAGCAGAATCAACAACGGTAACACGTGAATTTAGTGATTATGACTGTCATTTTTAACAATGTTTTTATTTGACTTTTTAAAGTACCGGGTGTCATCCATTGAGTATGGAAAGAATGTCTTCACTGGACCTTCCTTGATTTCACACCTGTAACCTTGACTTGGACAGGAAGCCCAGCCCTGGGTTCCTTCAGGACCAACATTTGTTTCCCTATCTGTACCACCCCATTGACACAGGAACCAGAAACCTGGGATTCGGATGGACTGACTTTGGTTTAATGATGCATCAACCACCACTAAAACCAGCAAGCACTGGCCTGTGCTCATCGAGGAGTGACCTTGGTTTCACTACATTTTCTCCCATTGAGAACGGAAACAGACATAGATACAGCCACGACCAACCATGATTTCAATATTATTATCCCACGGAGATAGGAAGCACAAACCTGGGTTTCTCGATCTGCTCTTCCAGGAACTCTCCTAGCTCTGCGTTGTCATATAAGTTGTAGTTCTCGGTCCACCAGACACAGAGTTCGCAGTAATTGCAGATGAGCTCCAGAAAGTTCCGGAAACTCTGAGCCATATTGAATCTTGGCTGCCCATTAGACCCTTTCTCCCAGGCATAGATGCTCAAAAGTTCGAAAGCATATTTTGGTGGAACGTTCCTGTTTCCGTGCAGCTTCTGTAAAATGGATGGGTACAGAGAAGTAACACATGTTAAGAGTCCCTGGAGAGGAGACATTCTAACAAGAGCCTTTCAATGCAATGAAGCGCTGGCATTGTGGATGTTCTACCAGAAATGTCCTGTCAGTGCTACAGGACTTCAGCAGCGTGGACATCTACCCAGCAAAGCCCTGTCAGTGTTGCATGAGTCCAGCAGTGCAATATACCTACTAGGAATGCCCATAGCAGTGCCACGGGTTTCTAATAGTGTGAGATTCCTCTTAGCAGTAGCCACGCAGTAATAGCTCTACTTCTACTCAGCAGTGCTCAGCCAGTCCTCTCAACAGTCCTCGGTCAGTGATTGCTTCAGGTCTCCAATAGTGAGAATACCCCTCAGCAGTGCCCAAGCAGTGTTATAGGACTTCAGCAGTTCGAGCATACTTCCATCAACAACCCTATTGGACTCTTACAGTGTGAACGTCCTCTGACCAGTGACAGCCAGTGCTACAGTACTCCAACAGTACTAGCCTCATCTCAGACCCTGCCAGTGCTAAGGGACTAATCTGGGCGTCTTTGTAGTATCGGATAAAACCCTGCAGAAATCCAGTAGTGTGAAATGCCTCTAAGCAGTGCTGTAAGGGCTACATGACTTCAGCAGTGTTCACGTCCTGCCAGCAATGCATTGTAAATGCTATATAGTACTCCCAGCATTGCCCTTTCAGTACCCAGCAATGTTTGACATGATTACAGGGCTCCAGTGGTGTAACCCTGTGTGCTTTTACTTTGCAGTGTTCTATCAGTGTGTTCACTCTACTGTCCCCTTAGAGTACTGTTGGACTTCAGCAGTGTGAACATTTCGTCTTCCACACCCTGCCATTTCTATCTGACTCCAACAGTAGGTTTCCTCCGGCAGTTGCATGTCAGTGCTATGCGGGTAGCAGTGTCTGCTTCCTACCTGTGGCACCTCATCAGTGCCACGAGGCTGCAGCAGTGCGAGTCCAGATGCTCTCACACATAGATGGCCCACGTGCACTTACCGTCTTGTACCAGTGCTTGACCAAACGGATGAAGCTCTTCACTTTGGTGGGTCGAGAGATAATGAATTCCCTCTGCAGCTCGGTGAAGCACGAGGAGAAGTTCTCGCCTGGTGACGCATCCCGAATGAGCCTCAGATAAACCTCGGGGGGCGGTTTATATCCAGAGATAAGCTGACCTATCAGAGGAAGAAGGGATAAAGACAAGAGTTAACCCACTTTGTTTTAAACCTGTGTCCATTTACAATCATTTGAATCCATAGAACAGGAGATGCAACGTCATCCATGTGCTAAGTTTAAAAAAACCAATAAGCGCATCAGAGACATGCCCAGACTGGACTGTATGGTAACAGGGCAATGCCCATAGGATCAGGCTGAGAAGCCACTGTGGGCTATTTTTATGGGCCAGAGTGGCCCACATTAAAGACTTTGTGGCTTGTTCATCTGGTAATCTAGAGCAAACCTATTTGCCACTGTGCTTTACAATGCACCATTTACCACAAATACTTTCAAAACAGACGTTCAGTGTGATTGCAATCCATGAATGTCGTCCATTCTGATTTGGCGCCTGGAAATTCTGTCTGTTCCAGTTCTACCATGGACAGAGATCTTCTTACCCTTCCCTGCTAATAAGTAAGAATTGAGATTGTGAAATGCACCATGGTAAAAAAAAAAGACATAACACATTATTGAGTGTACAACAGTTCAAGAAGACTGCAGGGGTGATGACGAAATAACTTAAAGGCAGGAAGAGACCACTGAGAAATTGACTCTTGAGGCACAGTTGCAGCGGCTGCTGTATTTATGAGGAGGAGCTGATCTCAGGAATGTGGGTCTTACTGAAACTGTGGTGACACCTGAAGCAGCAGAGGATATTACAGTGAGGGTCGGCACAATTGCTGGATGGGAATACCCCAGCCGATTTAGAGTTCGCTTCCCCATGTTGCTCTATGCAACTCACTTTCTTAGTAGCATAGGCTGAGTTTAGAAAGCAGCCTTTTAGGAAGGTGGATGTGAGAGACAGTTTGCTGTACAATCAACAACAGTAGTTAATACAATTTGCATGGGGCAGTTTTAGATTAAACAAAAGGAAAACAACGCCATTATATGCATCTTTAAACAGTGCCTTCACCCTGCCAAAAATAATTAAAGAAAACATTTCGCATTTCAATAATGCCACCAGGGCCATGTTGTATCAAATGGAAACATTCACACCATGGTGGGCTGGAGCACATACAGTTGGTGATGCTGTTACATGTTTGCTGTAATTGTGACAGGGTGCAGCCACTCTTTAAAGATATAAAAAGAAAGGTTGCACCCTTCCTTTAGAAACCTCTGCTCCTTCTTGCAGTTCTCTGGTGAACATTAGTGGGCCCACATGTGCACTAGTGGATGAAAAGGAAGATCCCAGCAGGTTTATGACAATGGTTTTACCTGCATTTTTTATTCATGGATTTGGACTGGTTTTATATAATTGCCCTTAGAAGTCATGTGTTTCTGATAGATTTTTAGCCCTTACAATTTAATTGATTTTTAGTGGTTGAAATAGAATTACCTATCTACTGGCTCACCAATATTGACAGCACTACTGTGAGCATATATTTACGTTTCACTATGCCATCTTTTATGTTGCTATGCACATTGCTGATGGGTGTATGGTTTACATTCCTAGAAGTGAATATGAGAAACAAAGGATGCTAGAACTATATTCAAGAAAAGAACTATATTCAAGAAAACTATTGCTAATATCGAGGGCCAATTGTTGCTTTAATTACACTATTTTAATACTCACATATTATCTCTACAGGAGAATACATATACATAAATGCCACACAAAAGAAAGAGAACATTATGTTTGTGTTTCTATTAAGGAACTGTGCAGGGAAGTTATTGATGACAAATAATAGTTTACAGAAGCGTACGACACATTGGTTCCTAGATGTTCTTGGGGTAAGCCCACAGCAATACTGCTGTCCAATAGTAAACCTGTCGGGTGCTCTTTGGTAGAGGTTCCATGGTGCTAAATAAATAAATCCACATCCCTCTTGCTTTGGGTATTCCCAGCACCAGGTGCCCATTTTGACATCCTCTAGCATAGAGATTACATTCTTGCAAGGAGGGTATGATGAAAATCATAACATATGGCACCCAATAAGGGGCCACTATCTCTATGGCTTAGAGTATATAATCTAAAAAAAACATATTTTTCATTTTGCAGAGGGATTGTGAAAACTCTCCCTGTTTGGTCACTGGAAAGGGGTCAACAGGGTTGCTAAATATTAAATACAAAGACATTCATATAACTACTAAAGAGATACTAGAATGGCATAACACAGATTTTCCAGTACCTACTGAATGCCGTCAAGCACTAAATAGATAGTTGACAGAGGGAAACATCATAAATCCCATCACTAGTTTTACTGTGGTGGTGGCCCAACCAAGAGTTCGGCCCGGAAAAACTCTTACACGAAAACATCTGCTACTAAGGTTGGGGACCTATTTTCAAACCCTTTGACTAAGGAAGGACTTAGATCAAGTAGTACTCTGAATTATCTTTACAGATCATTGACCCTCCACAATGGTTTGCAGCAATTTGAAATGTTTCCAATCTGCTGCAAGACATGGGCCTTTCACATTAGTGCACCTGCTATGAAGATAGCTTCTCGAGGAGCTGCACTCGCACTGCATCCATATTTAGGAAGAGCAGAAAGGGGTTCCCCTTCTGTACCCTCAAATATATGCTGGGTACATGCCCAACAAAACAAGAAGAGATACCTAAGTGGTCCTCCACTAAATTAAGGCAGCATTTCCTCAAGATTCTTAATCCACAGCAGAGATATGTATACCTAGCCGTATAACTAGCCATAATCATGTTGTCAGGGTGCAGTCCACAAATGCAAAACTGTGATAATTGGATTTAATTTCACTATCGGCTGTACTTAGATTTAATGGCTACTCCAACAATCACAGCATTAACACATATTCTTAGGCAAAATAAGTAGCATTCAAGGAGCAATCACAGCAATAGGTTTAGCATTCGCCATAGTTATGGGGAACTATCCTATGCTGGAAGGAAAGATCAAACCACAACTAGAAGGAGAACTAACCAGTCTAGATGTTACTACAATTTGAAGACATAGTACCAGCTCCATAAAGTCTCTAGGTAGAGCTCACCAAAGAGAGACAACCCTTGGCAAACCTAATAGTGGTAGAACCACCTATCAGCTCAAGGGGAATGGGAAAGTGAGAGCAGTACAAGTCTGCCCAATATAGCAGCAGAATTATGTAGAGTTAATGGCACTAACTGCGACAGAGCAACCTCCTCTGAAAGGGAAAACTCCAGTCCTAAACAAGGAGCCAGTTGGAATATGGGATCAGAGGTCCAATATAAGGGTAGAGTTAAAATGACATTTAATCTCAGAGATAAAACACAGATTAGAGAATCACAAAGGTATAGAAAGCAACACTATACTTTCTCTCATCCTCCAAAGGCAAGAAACAGGACTCAACATCCAAGTGAGAACAGAAACCTGTGAGGAAGGACGGAAAGAAGAGAAAAAGCAAACAGTAGATATACAAGAAACAATGGGAAGGTTTGAGACCCAAAGAAATCAGTGACTACATTGCAGTCTTTTTATATTCTGGTTTAAATATTCCATATTTGAGGAAAAACATGAATAACATTTAATAAATATACCAATATATAGCTAAATTGAAATAACTACTTCCACAAGTGGTAGGAAATAAAATGAATAATGTACTAACAATTCACCTACCGGAGAGTGACCAAAAGAAATGAAGGCACTTTTTGGCTCAGATTAAATATAAAGTAGGGTGGTCTTTAGGGAACTCAAAACCAGCTACCACTTTTTATGATAGACAGCCCTAGGGGAGAAGATGGTATTGAAATGGACCTTTCAAAAGACGGTAAGGAATACTTAATAAATACATATGCATAACTGTGGGCTGTTCTTTAAGCAGTGCAGTTGTTCAAAAACCATGTAGGTCCTGACATTGAATTTCTGCCACATAAAATAGTATTGTATGCAATGCCAAATACTCAGAAACAACATCCCACCAAAAACAAGATATCCCGCACATAAAAGCAATAGTAGGCGCATTTGTTGGACAAATGAATCAAAATGCAATGGCAAGTCCATGCAATGCATCCATATTTCCACTGGGTAAACCAGATGGTATGTACTATTTAGTTCTAGACTACAAAGTGCACAGTACATACCCTTGCGCTGAGGCAGTTCAAAATCTACAAAGGTCTGAACTTTTGAGTAACATCCAAAGGTATATAAATACATGACTGTGGTAGAGTTGGGGAATGTTTTTTCATGCAAGATTAATATCAGGATGGTTTCAAATACACTGCATTCATCTTCAACTTCCAAGGGAATCCCTATTGTTTCATTAGAAGGCATTCCAAACTGTCGTACGTATGTAGATGACATCTACTGTACAGATAATGAATTGAAAACTCAGTCACACAATGTGGATTTATTTATAAAAACATTCGCTTGAAAGGCATATATATATTACATTTTAAAAATGAGGGTAAGCATATCTCCACACAATTTCTAGAAAATGTACAAACTTCCAGAATCCTTCACACTCAGACAGCCTGAAGAATTACTGTTTTTTTACACTATGGTCACACATATGTAGAAAACTATGCAGCGTTAGTAAAACCACTATATTTGGTTCCATGTCTTTAATTTGGTATGCTCTACCATGCTGTCTTTTCTACGATGCATTTGCATCTCCACATTTAGTTTGGTGGGACACTGGTCCCACGCCCATGCCTCATTTACAAGAGCGTTCTCCTCCCTTCAACCGTTTGTCTTGCTCCCCACCCCACCAGACTCAGTCTCCCTGATCTCACATTGCTTTCTATCATGTCCTGGTCTTGCCCACATCTACCAAAACCCAAAATAATCTCTACTTTCCCAAGGCTGCCATCTCTCTTGAGCCCTTGCCACTATAGCCTTTTCCTGACATCCCACATATACCTTCTTACCCCGTTTCTGTCAGCGTGGTAAGGATAGCATCACAATTGCAGTGTGGTAGTAAAAATGCAAACTGCTATTGCATTGTGGCAAAGACATGCCACACTTTATATATATTAGTGAAAGTGAATTCCCCTCCATCAGGCTGGAAGTCAGAACACACACACACTCTTTACAGTAAAATAAAAAAAGCACTTCTCTTCAAGACAGGAACACAGATAAATATTTTAAAGTAACATTGCTTCCTGGTCAGAATATATTTATTTATAGTTTGTAATTCTGGCTAGAACAAGCCATTAACATATGGATTATATGTCTAGATGATACCGGAAGATAATTATACTGCAGAAGAGAAGATGTTAACAGCAATGCAAGTTATAGGAAAGAAAGGGAACTAGAAGCCCATAAAAATGTACTGTATACCCGAATATGCCACTTGTTCATCTGGAAGCAACACCACACTGGAAGGCCTTAAATGCTACATCACTACACAAAAAATGGATTCAATGGGCTCTTCTCAGGCGACTGCTGATGTACATTGATATGATATGATATGATATGTCATTTATAGCGCACTTAATACCAAGAGGTTTCTAAGCGCGGACCCGAGGATCGAACCTGTGTTGCTCCGTGCCGTCTGGCTTCCAAGGTGAGCACGTTGCCCTTAAACTATCCTCCCAAAACATTACCTTTACAAACCAGAGTTACAACAGATGTGTGATCTTGAATGGGTCTTACAATCAAAAGTAGTACAGGCGCCAGGCATACCATTGTAGATGTTTGCAGAGGCATATTACACTGATGATTCAGCAATTCCAGCTAATGGAAAATGCGCTAAATGCACAGTTGCATGTGCTCATGAAAAAAGTCCATTTCAAATATAATGGACCTCATTACAAGTTTGCTGGTAGCCTTGCCGGTAAAACCGGCAGGCTGCCACCAAACTTGCAATATTTTCCTGCACCCGCGAATGGGCAATTACCGGGTCATTACAACCCGGCCGGACCCCGTAATTGCCCATTCGAGGGCGCCGGAAAAAAGATGCTCCCCATTCTCATTCGGCCCCATAAGTCTGAATGGGAATGGGGAGGTCGGATGCACCGGCACCGTTAATGACGGATCCGGTGCATCCGACATGCTGTGCTCACGGGGGCAGCGCTGCCCGCCAGGTCCGCCCTGGCGGGCAGAAACGCACCACGAGCACAACTCGTAGTTTGCTGGTCCAGGAACTACGGCACCGGCAAGCTTACCAGTACCGTAGTTCCCAGACCGGCAAACTTGTAATGAGGCCCAATATCTTTCAAAGTCAAAAAACTAAAGAAAGCCTCTGGGAGACAACTCAGCACAAACCGCAAAGTTACATTGTCACTACAACATTCACATACTACATGCATAAGTGTGTGTTGAACAATTTACAAGCCAAGACAAGCTATGCAAGCCTAGTACACGTGATTTTATTCAAACTGGGTTTGAAATGTTTTAGTTCACACAAATGATACACAATCATGTGTGAAACCATTTCTACTAGGTTTGTCACATTTGAGAGGTAACACTTTACCTTTCCTTGCAACACAACATAAATAAACAAATATGGAACCTTTTCAGTTGCATTTGTGCTATTGAAACCATGCCAGCTGCAAAAGACACATGGAAAGCATTGTTCTTGCTTGTGGTCTGTTACGATTAAATAATGTTTTTATATAGGCTTCGCTGAGCACACAATGAAGGGTATCATTTATAATGTGTTGCTCTCTTTACACATCATAATGTGAAACACTGCACAGTGCTTTATTCTAATATAAAGTATGCTCTGAAATGTGTAAACTGAACATACATTATGAGCATTTTATTAAAACAAAGAACACACAGAATCAAAACGGTGCAATCCTATTTTCTAAATAAAAATGTTTTATTTTGAAAAGATTTCACTGCATAATGAGGCTTCAGAATACATTGTCCAAAAGAACATGTACTTTCGTACACGGAGAATGAGCTAGGAATTCCCTATTATACAAGATCCATGTTAATCTTTTGGAGAATAGGCCATATTGTAAATCTCATGGCATAAATGAAAAAGGTGGCCTTTCAACAGTGTCAGTCACAGGTGTTTTTAGTCCTTGTCCGATATGACCAGAGTAATTTCTGCAAAAGAATTGTTATTCATTAAAGAAACAGAGGTCTCCATTTAGGGCAGCTTTTTCACACTGGAAGATGAATTCGTGCTGGAGAAGGCACTATTCTTTGGGGCATGACAAACATTATGTGTAAGGTAATTTCTGAAAATACCCTTGTTTTTCTATGAGAAATAGAAGCTCCTGTAAAGATCCGCTGATCAAAATTAGAGGTTAAGACAAAAACACCTACTAGTGAGAATTGGCTGGCAAGGAGAAGATGAAGGCAAGGGAATAGGGGGTTTAGAGCAGACTGATGGGCCTGCCTTTACATCATATAATGAGCTGAACACAAATGCAGCACAGACACAGACCACAGACGAACAGAGAGGCAGATGGATGCTATGTTCCTGAATAGAAGCCGTAAGGGTCAGAGCTGGAGGGCTAGGCTTGGTATGTGGAAGCAAGCAGCCAATTAATCACATTTGCCATAGCAGATCTATCTTTGGGCCTGAACACCTGTAAATTGCCAATCTTTCCAAATTGAAAATGTGATGCTTGTTTCAATATTTTGGAGGCAGAACTGAATCACTGCCATGATGAGAAGAAACAGACCGCTTTTAAATGCCATCACCAAGATAGAGTTTAGTTTAACCGGGTGGAGCACATCATAGAAAAAAATAAATTTTTGCATGTAAAAATACATTCAAAATACGGGTGCAAAAACCCTTGCCAGATATGAACCTACATTTGCGGAAAAATGATCACAGAGATTGCATTGGGGAATCACCCCCCTGAGGGTTTGCTCACATTTAGGTGGTCTTTCCACAGAACCACACTTGTTTGTATTAATTTATTTTTTTAAATGATCAACCAAATTAATTAATTATTTTTTTTAAATGATCAACCAAAATGTTTTCAGAATAAAGCCTTATTTTCAATATCAACTTATATTTCCAAAATACACAGAAATACAGCTGCAACAAAGCTTCATGGTTCGTTGTAGAGTAGAAAGAGCTGTAACATGACTCTACTAGATGCGTTTCGGACCGGAGGTCCTTTTTTAAGAGTATCTATCATTATCTATATACAATAATGTACATAATGTACATATTTTTAGAACATGTTGTGGCGAGGCAGACTCTTGCTTGGATGTCTCATGATTGGGCCTATAGACTTTTATTTATACACAAAAAGGCAAACCTATCTTTCCCTATGTCTACAGGGTTTTGACTGCCTTAACCCAGAGAAAACATGAGTGCATGTCAGGATATCCGTCAAAAGAAAATACATACCGTTCTCTGTCTCAAATCCACTACTCTGGCCCTGCCACTAAACAACATAAACAATGAATCCCTTCTCCTGGTGATATGATCCATCCACTTTCGTGTAGTTTCCACAGATGGCTCTTGCTTTAGGGTCTGATTTACCATTGTCTTAAAACCAGGAAAATGACTCCCTTTTCCTGGTCAAACTGGAAGCATTCCTCAAACTGACTTTTGGCGATGCCGTCTATAAATCTCACCAAGTCTTTTCAGTTCTTCCCACAAACTTCTGAATGTTAATGTCCAGGTTCTGTTCCCCTTTTTGGTAGCCTCTAAATCCTTTCGAGACAATCTATCTTCCACCAATTCTCTGCGAGTTTCACCACTGTAATAAAGGAGATGGTTCATGAGTATATCTTGACTCTTGGTGCCTTCGATGGTGCCCTTGTAAGAAATGAAATTACCATTGATGCATTTGTGCTTGGAATACATTTCTGGATCACCACTGTGATGAAGGAGATCACTCCTGAGACACTCTTGCTTGAAATTACTTTTTTTGTCACCACTGTGATGAAGGAGATTAGTCCTGAAACACTCTTGCTTGACCCATCTTTGGAACTGCCCTGGATCCCACCCGGTCTTCCTGCCATTCCCATTACCTGCTTCTGCCTGGGGATATGACTCTGGTTCTCCCCGGGGTTGCAGGTGCTCTGTTTTGCGGTCAGTTCCTGCCTGGCTCAGTGGAAGGACTCAGTTGGCCGTCTCTGCATTGTTTCTGGTCCAAACGATCCACCTTTATGCAGTCACGCCACTACCATGAATATTGCAGTCATAGTTTGAGTCATTTTCCTATCAGATCACCAGATCCTTTGGTGACATCTCACCTTCGCCCTCTTCCCGTCTGAGGGACAGCTTCAGAGTGCCTCCAGGACTCCCAGGTTGAATCTCTCAGACTTGGCTGGTGTTCTGCTGCATCACAAGGTCTGTCTCCCTTAGTCTGTCTTTGCTTTCCATTTTATATAGTTGACTCCGCCCTTGCAGAGTCAACTATAGTGAAGTCAACTCCAGATTGCAATGTTTCGATAGTATTCTTCATGTATCTCCAAGGCCACCTCATCACAGTATTTAGTGAAGTCTGCTTATTGTTAATCCACGTTTGTTACACTTTTCCTCTTCCCAGTATTCTCTACATGTGTGGCAGTTGGGGCTTAAGCTTAATACATGGTATTTCTGTCAATTGGGGAGGAGGGGAGAGACAACCAAGGTAAGATATTTTGTGATAGGGTGTCAGGGAGGCTTTCCCCAAGATGAACATTCTTGTCCCCTACAGGGAGTCCCTCCCTATGTGGTCCCTAGGGGAAAATTGTGTAGCAGCCTCACCTCCCTTGCCTCATAGGGAAGGGATCCCCTCTGGGAGAAGTGATGGACACTAGTGAATCGTCACAATGTAAGCAAATATTTTATGTTTGCTTCAATATTTTTGAGCCAGAACTGAATCACTGCTTTGATGAGAAGAAACAAACAGCTTTTACATGTCTTCATCAGGACAGCGCACATCTGCTTACGGCCCCAAAACCTAGCACTTTGTCAATTCCTCCAAAATAAATTTGATTGACTGTTACAATGGTATTGGGACTGAAATAAGCATTTTTTCCAATTTGTATTACATATTTTTCTTTTGCATGGTTACACCATTAACAGATAACATGAGCATTTTCTTCAGGTAGCATTTGAAATGTCCTTGTCCTGCTAAAAGAGACTGAGTTTATCATGACACAAAGGCTTGGCATAACACATGAAGACTTGTGCTGCCCCTTGTATTTCTTTGGCCAGAATAAAGAGATCCATCAAAGCACAGAGGATGGGAGAGAGGAATCCT
Organism: Ambystoma mexicanum; assembly: GCF_040938575.1. Classification (NCBI taxonomy): domain Eukaryota; kingdom Metazoa; phylum Chordata; class Amphibia; order Caudata; family Ambystomatidae; genus Ambystoma; species Ambystoma mexicanum. Next base: position 1,307,554,533 of record NC_090932.1, read on the forward strand.
TACAGGGGATTTAAAAAACATCACCTGTATTTTCAAATCCATTGCTTTAGTGTGCTTTTCAGTATTTTTGTGTAAAAAGTCCCTTAGAAGCCATGGACTTTTGACAGTTTTGTTTAACCCTTTTCATTTAGTAAATTAGTATGAATCCTAACAGCTCCATTGTGAGTATAACGTTGCACTGTGCTACAATTGTAGATGGCTTTACACTTTGCAGATTGGTTCTAGATTGCTCTAACATTTTAGAAGTGAATATGAGAAGAGTAGGATGGAAGGACTATATTCAAATGCATTATTGTTACTATTTGGAGCTGCGTACAGTTTGTCTATTCTATTATTAATGCTCATATATTATCTCTACAAGAGAATAAATATACATAAATGTTAAACAGAAAGAGTGTGAGCAAGTGTAACTATGTGATGTTGTAGTGACAAACTTTAGGGAAGATATTGATGACATCTAATGAAAATCGTACACACAATGACAATACAAATACGTTTCTAGATGCTCTAAGTCGAGGTAGACCAACAACATTTTTGTGGTCCGATAATAAACCTGTTAGGTGCTCATAGCTAGTGATTTCTCTTGCACTTAGCACAGCGGTCCAACTCTCTCCAGATTCTCGCCCTACGTACAGCCCTATTTTCTGCTGCAAATCCCGGTGGGCATTTAGGGCTCTGGCTTTCTGGATTGGACAAACATCACTACACAATAAGTTGTTCCACACATGCCCGGATTCATTGTCTGCGATTCAGAATTCATATTCAAGGGATACAATTTGAAGCTGAAATGATGGATGCTAAATGATTTTAAATATTCCACAGGGAAATCAATAGTATTGAAACAACTTTGGTAGAAGGTTTGCAACGTGAAAAAGGTAAATACTCTTGTGTGGGTTTTGCACACCAAGGTATACAGAATATATTCTGTGCACAATGCTGGCAATGTGATATCAGACTTGTCCACAGCAGACTACAAGGCCTGTGGACGTAGATGTTATATGTTCCACTATAAACATATACGAAGACATACAACCTTGCCTAGAAGCAAGCTGTCCTAACCCAAAATGATCACCTCACATACACACAAATATGGTGATTTTAAGGAAATCGTAAAGGATTTGTGATGCCTGGTAGCTATGATAGTACCATAAACACTCCAAGCTGATAATAGTCTACCCTTGTCAGGCAAAGCCTCAGAGATGTCTTCTTATGCTGTGGATGTTGCTTGCAGTTCTCAAACCCTGAGTTTTTGTTATTGAAAACAGAGTTATTAATAGACCCCGACCAAATGTATCCTTTCCTCTGGGGTTAACTGGGTTGATCACTTGCCTTTAGTAAAAAAGAAACGCCTATTTTGCCAAGACAATCGTGGTGTAAAAGTAAAACACCTTAGGAACTAGTACGTGGCACGCCAATGTATGCATGGCTAACACAATCCTTCAAATTCCACCACCAGGCCATAGCAACTGCTTGTTACCATATTACTAAGAGACTTTTTGAAGGTGGGGAAAGAAATACCGGCCAAAGAGAGTATAATAAAGAAGGATTGCTGGGTTATTAGAAAACTCCACAAAACAGAAACATTTTTGGCCTTAAGTACAGGCAACCAGTGCAGGTCCTCACAATTGGTTGCACAGGAAAAACAGTCCTAACAGCTCTGCCCCCAAAAAAGAAACATGCAGTTGATCGCCTAAATGGCATAGAAGAATTGCAGGACACAGCTGATAATTTTTGTTTTGTTATATATGAAGCGGGGGCATCCTACAATGCACCTTATTGGGAGACAGATGTAGGCAGGCACACAATACGCATTGTATATGCCTTTACCGAAAACTTGGCCAGCCTCTTACCTGTCTCCAACCCTGCTCACCTAAGTTCGAAATCATCCTGGTATGGAAAAGAGCCAGAAAGTCAATGGTTAGGGCAGGATGGATTACCCCAAATAACCCTAAGAAGAAAGACACTAGTGTAGAATAACTGGAGGACAAAGGAATGCTGGTGTATGGTTCTTTTCATTGTTGTTTAGCTATAAACACTATTTACAACATTAATTAACCCTAAGCAACTCTGTAACTAAACCTTAAAAAATCTAAAAAGTCCTTTAAAAAATATAAACAGTTCTTAAAAATGTAAAACATTTTAACGAAATATATACAAAGTCCATACAATGAACTGTACAAAAACCATCTATAAAATGCCTCACTTCGGAGACAACCTGACCAGGCCTGTCTCAAGGTCATTGCTGCTGCTCTCTGATGTTTTTTCTGTTGATGATGCGTTCTCTGGCAGGTAAGCAGTTCTTGGAGGGGCAGGCAGCAGTTGTGTGTGGGGTGCCCCAAAGTCTTTTGTTTGGTTGGGCTGTGCATGCTAGAAGCAGCCCAGCAAGTGCCAATAGCATGGGGGGAGTACCTGGATTATGGCATTGACTGTGTATGGGGGGGCATAACTCTTCAGACTGGGCTGCATCTTCCAGGTGCAGCCCAGGGAGTCCTGGTGGGCCGCCTAGCTGGGGGCAGCCTCTAACTTTTTTCTGCAGCCCGGAAGAGCTTTAACGTTGGGCTCTTCCTGCTGTGGGTAGCCCCAGTAATTCTTTAGGGGTAGCAAGGGAGATCACAGGGGTAGCAAGGGAGACCCCAGGGGTCACAGTTGTGACCCCTGGCGATGCCTAAATGACATCCCTGCTTCAGCATCCTCACTGGCTCCCAGCTGGCTTTCTGCTGGTTTCACAGGCTGAGTAGTTTAAGAAGCTTCCAAGGATTGAGCCTTTGAAGGATCTTTTTCTGGCCTTTCAGTGCAGAGTCGCTGCCATCTTGTTATTTGGTTAGTTGGCCAATTCTTCTTGGGTCACTTCCGGTGTCAGCTCAACCTCATCCTCGATTGGGGAGGAGATGGTTCCAGTGCAAGGTCTTGATGTTCCTTGGCCATTCCTCCTCTCTCAGTGGGTAGGCAGGGAGCTCTGCTAACTGATGCTCAATGATTAAGGGCTGACACTCCCATTTGTCACCTAGCTTGTTGCGTCCCCTCTTTCCCAGGCTACGGCTAAACACACAATCAGAAGGCTGAAGTGCATGAAAACAAACCCCTGTGTTATAGCAGCATTTGTTTCTTTGTGCTCTTTTCTCTGCTGCAACCTGGGTGAGCTGGCGTACTTGTTCTAGTTAATGCTTGAGCTGTCGCCTCACATAGCTGGCGTGATTCTCACAGCCTTTTCCATCTGTGGACACTCCAAAATACAGGTCTACAGGCAGCCGGGCATCCCTTCCAAACATCAAAAAGTTCAGTATAAACCTGGTGTCATCATTCTTTATACAGTTATGAGCATGGGCCAGGGTAGGCACATGTTGACTCCATCTGTTTTCCTCCTCTAGCCTCAGGGTGCCCAGCATTGGCAAGAGGGTTCACTTACACTTCTCCAATTGGGCACCCCTCTGAGGGTGATATGGAGTTGTACAGGACTTCTTGATGCCAACCAGCTCTAGCATCTGATTGACGAGTGTTGATTTGAAATCCAATCCCTGGTCGGAATGAATCCTGGCCAGCCGGCCAGCCGTAGGGCACAAAATATTTCTCCAACAACACGTGGGCAACGGTAGTGGCAGACTGATCTTTAGTGGAAAATGCTTGCGCATACAGAGTGAAGTGGTCATTCACCACCAAGTTGTCCTGCTCACCTTGCCTACCCATCTCCAACTTGAGAAAGTCATTGCAGATGAGGTCCATGGGCCCGGAACTCTGCAAGTGATGAAGATAGGCTGCTGGACGAGCCACTGTCTTCCTGGTGACACACCGGACACAATGCTGGCAAGAATACTCAATATCTGTCTAATAGTCTAGGACAAAAAAACCTTGGGCTGACCAACTCGAAGGAGCTGCTGCTGCCAAGATGTCCATGCTGGTCGTGGAGTGCATAAAATACAGCTCAGCAGAATCTCTGTGGCAACACCGGGCAATGTAGAATCTCGTCTCCAACTTTGCTTTCCTTGTACAGGATTCCACCCTTCTGCATGAGCATCTTCCAGTCAGTCAGCATTGCAGCCTGCTCTGGATCATGAGAGACGTCTCTGGAAACATCCGCTCCATTGGTCTTAGCTTTCAGGAACCAAGATGGGCCATACAGATTTCATCTTGGGTCAGACGCGTTAGCTCAGATACCTCTATACTGGTTATGGGCGATGAAGCATTAGACACTGGGTCTGCCTCAACTGAAGATACCAAGCAATCCACACCCCAGGCTCTTTCTGGCTCTTTCTGGCTCCTGCTGACTTGTAGCCTGGCAGATAGCTCTGACGCCTGCTGAAGATAACTCATTGCATGAGGTGGATCCACCTGTATCTTTCAGCTGAGCAGGACACCTCCAAGAGAGGGAATCAGCAGCGATGTTAGTGAGCCCAGGTGTGTATTGCAAATTGAAATTGTATGTGGACAGTGCGGCGAGCCAACGGTGTCCGTTAGCATCCATCTTTGCTGATTTCAACACATACGTAAGGGGGATGTTACCCGTCCTCACTGTGAAAGTAATCCTGTAACGGCCCTCTTCAAATCCCAAAATTCCACCTAGTGGACCAGGTAGTTCTTCTTGGCCTGATCATGCCTACGCTGGTGAAAGTGACCAGCCTCTATTGAATACTAACGGCTTGAATTAGCCCTGGTATTGCTAAAATCTCTTGCACTTAAACGCATGGGGAGAACTCTTCTTGAAAAATAAAGCATCTCCAGTATGTCCCTTACTAAACAAGCTAGGTTCAAATTACTGTCTAAATCATGAACCTGGAAAAGACAACGGGTTCATGAGATTGGTAAAACACTGTTCTGCAAGCTTGACTGGATACCAGATTTTAGGCGGTGTTCGAATTTTTTGACATTAAAAGGTGCTTTTACACGCTGTTTGATAAAATGGGACTGGATTAACAACTATGAACACTTACAAACATTACATGGCTATAGTCAGGTTGTGAAAGTTGTGCACAATTATATGAGAACACAAGGTTATTTGTGATGCTGCCCCAATCCGGCTGTGCGACGGTTCAGTTTGTTAATGCGCATGAATCAGCTCCCTGTAAGAGCCATTCGTTGTGCGCAATGGAAAATCCCAAAGGAAGGTAGATTTTGTAAAGTAGAGTATGACCCTCAAGGTGTTGGAGGTGGAGGAGAGAGTTGGAGATATTTCAGTCCCAGGCCCCAAAAGGCCTTGTGGTTACTGCAGAGGGTCTTGAACTTGATCCTTGCAGCCACTGGGAGCCAATTGAGAGATTTCAGGGCTGGAGAGATATGTTCCCTGGGCTTGAGGCCAAGGACAAGTCTGTAGAGGGCGAAGAGTAGAGGCAGGCAGATTTAGAAAGAGGCTGTTGCAGTAGTCCAGCCTAGAGAGAACCACAGCTCTGGAGAAGAATACCTCTGAAGAGGTCCAGCTAGTAGTTTGACTTCTTAGAGACATCAAAGATGTGAAGAGAGGAGAGTGTGGAGTCAAAGATGACCCCAAGGTTCTTAGCCTGACAGGTGGGAGCAGGAAGAAGGCCAGAGAGTGACAGGAAAGGAAGGTGCATTAAGGCAGAGATCATTTGCGGCACACCGCTCCTGTATTGCAGACAGACAATCCGGGATGAGAGAGGGAGAATAGGCATCAGAGGGAAGCCTGAAAGCGTGCAGAGTGTCATCCGCATAGCACTAAAAGTTGGAGCAGAGAGCGGCAATGCAGTGGGCAAGCGGTGACAGGTATTGATTGAACAGCCAGGGAGAAAGGTTAGACCCCTGGGGAACACCACAGGTAGAGAGTGAGATAGAGGAGAGGAAGGACCAAGTTGAACCTGGGCGGGTCGGTCCGAGAGGAAAGAGGTCATCCAGGGCCTGATCAGTGATACCCAGGTTATCACGGAGCCGGTTGAGCAGGATGGCATGGTTGACCATGTCGAAAGCAGAAGAGAGATCGATTAAGATGAGGACAGAGGGGTGATAAGCATCAAGGTTAGAGAGCAGGTCTTCACGGATGTTCAGGAGAGCAGTTTCAATGCTTCTGGCAGCTCTGAAGCCAGACTGATGGTCAAGGAGACGACCAACAGATTCAGTGTGAAGATTAAGCTGAGAGATGGCCAGCTTTTCCAAGAGTTTGGCCAGGAAAGGAGTCATGGAGATCGGGCGATAGTTAGCCGGAGAGGAGGGGTCGCTGAGGGTTTCTGAGAAGAGGGTGCACAAAAGAGTGCTTCAGGGAGGAAAGGGAGGTTCCAGTGGCGAAGGAGTGATTGCAGAAGTCGGCCAAGGCTGGAGCAAGGGGGTCAATGTGGTCCTTGATGGTTTTCGAAGAAGAGTGAAGAACCTGTTTTGAAGAGACTTTCATAGATCAGACTTGTCTAGATACCTTGTCAGGGGTGAACAGAGGAAAGGCAGAGGAGAGGTGGCTGCAGGGAGGCCGAAGGTAGAGGAGAAAGAAGAGGGAGAAGGAGGAGAGGACGAGAGGGCGAACAGGACGTCCTGGCATTTTAGAGACGAAATGAGAAGCAAGGGCCGTGCAGAGGGCTTGGGAGGGGACAGGATAGGTGGAAACCGCAGCAGGATTGGCCAGCTCCTTGCAGATTTTAAAGGGTTTGGCCAGGTTTTTAGATGCCGCAGAGACGCTGGCTTGGATGTGAGCTCTCTTCTTAGTGAGGACAGAGCATCAGTATTGCCTTTGGAGCAGGCAGCAGGCCTGTTTGTCAGAGGATGCACAAGATGCCAGCCATTTCCTATTAGCCACCCTACACATGCGTTTAAGGGTGACCAGGTCTCAGTCGTACCAGGAGTTGCACTTGGCTTTGGGGTTCAAGCAGATCCTAATGACAGGGGCAAGTACATCAAGAGTATCAGAGATAGAAGAGTGGAGCTTGGAGAGGGCTGTGTCAGGATGTGAGTCAGCCAGAGATGCAGGAGGGGGAGAGAAAGTGGCAATGAAAGCCTCAACTGACACACGCTTCATGGATCGGATGACCGAGAAGGTGGGTGGGAGTGTGGGGGTTGGCTCGGCTTGAGGTGTAGAGAGAGAGAGAGAGATGAGAGGAGAAAGTGGTCACTCCAGAAGAGAGGAGTGGTGAGAGGGTTAGAGGGGGAAGGTCTGAGGAGATCAGAGCATCCAGAGTGTGCCCTGCAGAGTGAGTCGGACCAGAGCGAAGAATAGAGAGAGAGAGAGTTCCAGAGGTCGCAAAAGAGTACAGAGGAGGGACAGGAAGCATTGAGGTGGATGTTGAAGTCTCCAAGGAGGAGGAGTTGAGTGGTTGAGGACAGGAGGGAGGAGGAGAGGTACGCCCACTCTGAGAGGAAGGAGGTTATCTAACCCGGTGGCCAGCAGCTAGTTGCCACAGTGAGAGAGCGGCCAGGAGAGAGAGAAAGCTGGCAGACAAGGCATTGAAAGGAGTAGTAGGCCTGCATAGGAATGATAGAGGCAGGAATCCACCCGGGAAGCTCAAGGCTACTCCCCCACCGGAACGGTTGGATCTGGGCACAGAGAGGATCTTGTAGCCATCAAGGAGGAGAGTGTCCAAACTCGTGACAGAACTGGCCGTGAGCAATGACTCGGTGAGACCGAGAACATCAAGGTCTAGTTCTTCCAGGAGACGGCAGATGTCAGAGGAGTGATTGACAGCTGAGCGAGAGTTGAGAGTGGCAATGTGGAGAAGGTTGCCACCCTTGAAAGACTTCTGGGGAGTGATACAAATCAGAGGTACTCCCTGCTGAAGTGTAGAAAGAGCCAGAGGGAGGGCAGAAGAGAAAGGAGGAGAGGGAAAGGTAGTCAAGGAGGAGGATGAGGGCACCAGAGAGGTGGCAGAGGAAGGAGGCAAGGAAGCTGAAGAAGGGACAGAAGGAGAGGAAAGGAAATTGATATGGCACGGGAAGCATCTATCAAAGAGGAGGAGGTTGGCCTGAGGCCTTGGACCAAGACATTGCCATTCAGGTAAACAGTAATGATGACCTTAGAGGAGTGGAAGGGGGCCAGGAGGGCCTCCCACCGGGTTCCACCATTAATGGGAAAGGAAGAGAAAGGAGAGAGCACAGAGACCATATGAGGTGTCCATAGGTCTGGCGAAGGAAAGACAAAGAGGCTGTCGTGAGGGTCTGTCTGGAGGAAGCAATGGTATAGGTGTCAGCGACAGGGAGGCATGGGTTGGAGACCAGGATATTCTTTTTGAACTTCTTGAGAAGATAGGAGAAACAGAGAGCACCATAGAGGATGCAGATGTGGAGGAAAGAGGAGAGAGGAAGGGGGGTGAGGAGTGGGACAAATGTAAGGGGAGAGACACTGGAGGTAGACACAAGGGAGTGCAAGCAGACGAGACAAGAACAAGTTAGTAAATGAATAAACTAATTTAAATGAAGGGTCACGAAGGTACAAGAGAAGAGTAATCAAGTAGAAGTGAACAAAACGAGTTAACAGAGTAAGGACGAGGGGACCTGAAAGAAAAAAGACACAGCAGGGGAACAAACAGGCAGAGCAGGGGCTGTTAAAGAACGAAGATCAAGGGAACCTAAGGAGAAGCGTGAAAAAACATACAGAAGTGGGCGGTACTGTATATGGCAAGAACGAGGGAACCTGAAAGAAAAGGACACAACAGGGAAAAACCAGACAGAGCTGGGACTAGATTACTGAGCAATGATCAGGGAACCTACGGAGAAGAGTGAGAAAACAAATGGAGGTAGGTAGTACACATAACAGTAGTCAAGAAAGCAAAAGCAAAAACACGAACAGTGAAATAAGCCCTGAAGAAGAAAAACAGAGCAACACAGCATAGCAGCAGGGAAAAGGGTGGGGGGGAGCAAGCCTGCAGGAGGGCAAGGACACACAGAGGGTATGTGGGTGCTAGTGAGCCAAAATTATAAGGGCACGATGCACACATGATCAAGGATTGTGAGGAAGCCGCGCCGGCGAAGGCGTGAGTGTAGCCACTGATGGAAGGGGCGCAGAAGCACACGCGATCAAGGATTGCGAGGGAACACGCAGGCTGAGGAGGCTCGGGCGCGAGCGTAGCCAAGGATGGAAGGTCCGCGGAATCACACGCGATCAAGGAATGCGAGGGACCACGCAGGCTGAAGAGCGCAGGTGCGAGCGTAGCTAAGGATGGAAGAGCACGGAAGCACACGCGATCCAGGATTGCGAGGGACCACGCAGGCTTAGGGTGCGCAGGCACAAGCGTAGCCAAAACTGGAAGGGCACGGAAGCACACGCGATCAAGGATTGCGAGGGACCACGTGGGCTGAGGATGCGCAGGCCCAAGCATAGCCAAGGCAAGGATGGAATCGGAGTGGAGAGCACTCAGTAAGGGATTGCGGGTGAACCACGCAGGGAGAGGATGCAGGAGGTAAACTGGGATGGAAGGTATGAGAGTGAACTCAGGAGGGGTGGGACAGCACAACGCAGGTAGGAATCAAAAGGGAAGGGGGCGCACCCAGCCAAGGCAAGGGCAGAGGGGCAGGTTGCAGGGGTATGAGGGGACGCAGTCAGGGGAGAAGGCACAGTCGAAGGGCTAAGAAGCGCAGAGCAAGCTAACTCCCCACAACTTCTTACCTGGCGGCCGCAAACAGACGAAAGGGTGAGTCATCCGCGCTCACTGTCTACACCGCAGACCCCTTCATCGCCAAACACCTGCATCGTTCAATACTGCAGCCTTGTCATGAGAGGGTCCGAACCTCAGATTTGATAGGCTCTGAAGTGTGGACGTAGCAAACGTGCTATGTGTCGTCAGGCAGTATCTCCTGCGAACCAGCATCATTCAACACCACAGCCTTGTCCTGCGAGGGCTTTGCCGCAGAGGGTTTGAACCTCTGATTTTATAGGCTCGGAAGCATGGATGTAACAAACGTGCTACGTGTTGTTGGACAGTGTCTCCTGCGAACCTGCGTCGTTCAACAATGTGGCCTTGTCTTGCGAGGGCTTTGCCGCAGAGGGTCCAAATCTCCGATTTTATAGGCTTCGAAGAGTGGACATAGCAAACGTGCTACGTGTCATCGGGCAGCGTCTTTTGCGAACCTGCGTCGTTCAACACCGCAGTCTTGTCCTACGAGGGCTTTGCCACTGAGGGTCGGAACCTCCGATTTTATAGGCTCGGAATCATGGACGTAGCAAACGTGTTACGTGTCGTCGGGCAGCGTCTCCTGCGAACCTGCATCATTCAACACTGCAGCCTTGTACTGCGAGGGCTTTTGTAACACTTACCTCTGGTGCCCTGCAGGAGTGCCTGGTCCGGTCTTTTCTGAAGTGTTGCCCCCTCCCTGGCTGCCTTCACCCTGACGATGGCCCCAGCCACTCCTTCCCCCAATGATCTGCTGGGGATTAACCTCCAGGGGACCGTCAGGTTGGGAGGGACCTGGGTAGACTTGGGACTTCTGCGAAGTGACGTTCTGGGGGTCGGGATGACCTAAAGGTAAGCACAAAGGTGTGTGTTGGTCGCTTTCTACTTCTCCCTCTCCCCTTTAGTGCTCGGGCTGGCTGGCTGGTACGTAGCAACTGCTGCTCACCGTATTAACTGCAACAAAGTTCAGGCTCCTCTAGTACGTATCCGGCTCCAGTTACTTCACTGAAGATGCGTGGTCCAGACTGGCTGCGACGCACGGGATATGAAAGATGAGCAGGTAAGTCTGGGTAGAAACGTAACTCCAGGGGCCTCATTATAAGGCTGGCGCTCCCGTAATGAAGGGGGCCGGTACGGGACAGGCCCCCTTCATTACGGAAGCACCGATTACGAGCTTCCCATTGGGGGACCCGGATCACACACCTGGCAAACCCAGGCGTGCTTTCCGGGTCCCGCGAGGGGAAGAGGGAGGCAATAAAGGGCCAGATGTAGTCTGCCCGTTATTACCTCCCTCCCCATTCCCATTGAGCCCTGTGGGGGCTCAAATGGGAATGGGGATGGGTTCCTGCAAGGAGGACTTACCGGGTCCTCCTATGTCGGAGTAATCCGGTAAATCCCCATTGCAGGAACCCAGTAATGGAGCCCGGAACAGAGGCAGCCATGGAGCTAATAGCTCCATGGCTGCCTCCATTCTCATAATGAGGCCCCAACTCTCCAACTTGTCGAGATGAAGCTTCTTCTGTACTGTATCAGTTTGTGTTGATGCACTGGTTTTTTTATCATCTCTTTCCTTTCAGGAGCGGGTCGGCTTAATGTCGGCACAGGAGTCAGGCGACTTTCACAGAGTACCGGTAAGTCGACTATGCACAGGATCGAAGAACTGGCTGAAACGGGATGTGGTCTCTTACATTGTCTCTCTTGAATTTCAGGTTCTCAGGACTTTTGGTGAAAGCGAAGCTCAGGATTGGAAGAACGAACGCTCCGGGATGAGCGATTGAGTCTGCCAGGATCCAGGGGAGGTTCCAGGTAGGACTGGAAGCAAAGGACTTACGAAGAAACTCTGATCCTCGCTGCGTATCCAGCACGCCCACCCACGTGGAAGTTTTCCGCATGTGCAAAAACAGGAGTGGTAAGCGAGACACTGCTCTGGTGGGTAGCAGAAGAAATGCTAAGCACAGGGTGTGGTCCGGGTTGTGGTTTTATAGCCACGGGCCACACCCTGTCAGCACTAGACCACCAGGGACGTCAATCCTTCGCACCGGCCAGGCCCCATCTTGTGTTCCACGATAGACTCTCCATTGGCGGCCATGTTGGTGTAGGCTGAGGCCCTACTCTCTGCATGCTTACGCCAGCCTGCCACTGAACATGTCCACCATCTCCCTACACTATCATGGGGGGAAATATCCCTCAGCCTGGTCCGTTTACTCCACACTCATGATGGAATCATGACAGCTTTGCTGCAGAGGGTACGAACCTCGGATTTTATAGGCTCAGAAGCATGGACGTAGCAAACGTGCTACATGTCATCAGTCAGCCTTTCCGGCGAGTCTGCGTCGTTCAACATTGTGGCCTTGTCCTGCGAGGGCTTTGGCGCAGAGGGTCTGAACCTCAGGTTTTATAGGCTTTGAAGCATGGACATAGCACACGTGCTATGTATCGTCAGGCAGCATCTCCTGCGAACCTGCGTCATTCAACACCACGGCCTTGTCCTGCGAGGGGCTTTGCCGCAGAGGGTCTGAACCTCAGATTTTATAGGCTCAGAAGCGTGGACATAGCAAACGTGCTACGTGTCATCGGGCAGCAGCTCCTGCGAACCTGCGTCATTCAACACTGCAGCCTTGTCCTAAGAGGGCTTTGCCGCAGAGGGTCTGAACCTCGGATTTTATAGGCTCGGAAGCGTGAATGTAGCAAACATGCTACGTGTCAACTGAGCTGAGAGCCTCCGTTGGGGAAAGCCAGGTGTAAGCAACGGGTGACCCTCAGGAAGATTCCATCAGTTTAAAGGAATGAACGTTGCAGGGCAGCATCATCAAGTTGGGGGAGATGATGTGGGTGGGGGACCAAAGTATCACAGGATGTTTAGCTCCGTTGAGCAATATGGGAAGGGGCGGGGGGGTTGAGGGTTTGGGACTCAATTGGAAGAGCCTCGCAAGTTAAAAATCGTGGTGACATTACAGCACATGGAACTCTCCTGAGCATCAGCAAGTCTAAAGGCACAACAAGGGTGTATAGATATGGCTAATCCTGTAATGATGGCCTGAGGGCTTAAACTAAAACTTCTTATGTGGAACATCCGGGGTCTGAACAATCAAGCTAAATTGCACAAGGTGGGGGCCTATGTCACTCGGCACCATCCCCAGATAATCATGTTACAAGAAACTCATGCGCTCCAGAAGGTCAACACCAAGCTTTTGAAAGGGTGGGGTAAGTATAGATATCATACTGAATACTCTTCACAGGCGAGAGGAGTACTTATCCTGATCCACCCCTCTGTTGGGTTCCAATTGGGAAAAAGTAAAATAGACCCTCTGGGTCGATACGTGATAGTGTGGGGCAACATCGCTGGGGAAGAACTGATATTCATAAACACGTATGGTCCGAACGTGGACGACCCTGACTTCTACATAAATGTAATGTAGGAGGTTGGCTTCTCTGGAAGCGAGCAAATATATTTTGGGGGGGAGACTTCAATACCATATTAGATACCACCCTAGAACGCTCCACCTCCACACACAGGAATCCCACAAAAACAGCTGTTATTTTACAACAAATCATGGCGCAACTAACACTGGTAGACGCCTGGAGAACACTACACCCCCATAAAAGACAGTATTCCTTTTACTCCTCGGTGCATGACACCAAATCACGTATAGATTACTGGTTGGTTTCCGCATCCCTCATGAACCAAATCGACAATAGCTAAATACCTCCCTGCACCCTGTCGGATCACTCCCATATCCTGTTAGATATGGTACTAGGAAACCTGAAACCACCGGTCAGGAGATGGAGAATGCCTCACGGCATCCTTAAGGATCCCGCAGTTGCAGAGGAACTACACACAGAGGTAGAATTCTTCATTGAAACCAATAGAGACTCAGTCAACAGCGCTGCGACTTTATGGGAGGCATTTAAGGCATGGGTGAGGGGGATCCCGATTTCCAAATCCACTGGGTTGTTAAAAGCGGTCAGGGGGGAACTGGCGGACGTAGAGAAACAGTTGGGCGAGTTAGAGCAGCGATATACAGCCATACATGAGGAGAGCACCCTTGCGGACATCAATAGTAACATACAAGAATTCAATAAACTGGCCACCAGGGAACTGTTGTACATGGCTACCCCAGTCAGAGCACGCCGGTATGGCGAGGGAAACAGGGCGGGTCGCATCCTAGCCAACCTACTAAAGGCCGAAAGACACCACACCACGATTTCCAGCATAATAGCAGGGGATGGCACGGTAACCACAAGTGAGGAGGGCACAAATAGAGAATTTTCCCGATTTTACACAGTACTATACGCCAATCATGACTTGAAAATCCCCAATGACATTAGGGAATACTTAGACAACATCACGCTCCCGACGCTGTCAACAGAAAATAGACTGCTGCTAGACCAGCCCCTAACGGTCGATGAGATAAAAGAAGCGATTAAATCACTAGCCAATGGGAAGGCACCCATCTCAGACGGACTGAGAGCCGAGTTGTATAAGGAGCTCTGTGAGGAGCCCCGATACTATTGTACGTGTGGGAGAAGGCCGTAGATGTAGGGACACTTCCAACGTCCATGAGAGAGGCCATAATAACTGTACTCCTCAAGCCCAGGCGCCCGCCGAGCGAAATGTCCTCGTACAGACCCCTATCCCTTATAAACTGTGATGCCAAGGTATTTGGAAAGATTCTGGCCACTAGACTCCTGCCTAACATGCCCGTGTTGGTACACCCAGACCAATGCGGATTTATCCCCACCAGATCGACGGCACTGAAACTGCGTAGGCTGTTTGGTGTTATGGCCCAGATTAAGCCAGAAGCCCAGGCGGTGGTGGTGTCTCTAGATGCCGAAAAGGCATTTGATTCAGTGTCATGGATATAACTGTTCATGGTGCTTGAGAAATTTGGAGTAGGCCCATACTTCCTAAAATGCGTCAAGGTACTATACACTAACCCGGGAGCCAGAGTATTGACCAATCGCACCATGTCAGAATGGTTTGAGCTGGGCAGGAGTACGAGACAGGGTTGCCCGTTCTCCCCCATACTGTTTGCTGTTACTATGGAACCGGTTGCAGCAGCAATTAGGGAACACCAGGGACAGAGGGGTATATGGTTGTCGGCCTAACCCAATCCATTTCACTATATGCAGATGACACCCTGTTGTACATTCGGGAGCCAGACACACATCTGGGGCCAGCAATGGAGACTGTGCACAAATTTGCGGAATACTCATGTTACAAAACTAATCAATCCAAAATGAGTGAGCACTATATATATATATATATATATATATATATATATATATATATATATATATATATATATATATATATATATATATATATATATGTCTGACCTAACTCTCTATCTGGCAAGGACCAATACCTGCCTTCCCAATATCTCTGGGGAAAAGGTGAGTTGTCTCTCGTATGCAGATGGTCTGGTTCTGTGTGACCACACCTTTTCTGGTTTAAAAAGAGCTCTGTTGGAACTGCAAAGATTTGCGGCCAATTTTGATCTCATCCTTAATTTTGAGAAGACCAAATTAATACATTTCTCGCATAGGATCACTGTCCCAAGCATGGTTTTTTATGGACACCATATAGAAAATGTAACCTGCTTCAAATATCTGGTCTTGGGCCTGACCTCCCAGGCTGATTATAAAACTTGAATCGCCGAAAAGAAGCAGAAAGCCTCTGCTATCATAAATATGATCCACAGATGTGTTGAAGCAGCCTCAGGATAGAGTTTATTCAGGATTCTACCCCTGTACAAATAAGGTTTCTGTGCAACAATATTATACGGTCTGGAAGCCTTAAGTATGGATGATCTTACCTGGTTAAACATGCTGCAGGGTACATTTTGACGGAGAATGCTTGGATTTGCCCTTAGTGTTCCAGTTGACATCCTCCGCCTTGAGTTAGGCCTTATATCATTCAGCACTATGGCCCTTAAAAGGAGAATATCATTGTATCTGAATTCCCGCAAAATGCCAGCATGTCCTCTGCTGCAACTATTGGGAAGGCAAACTAATTACTCTTATCGCCACCCATTAGCAATATTGGCAAATAAGACTTTTGACCTGATTGATTGGCATCCAAATTGGGAAGTTAGTCTCCTTAAGCTTAAGGCAAGGGCCATGCAAAAGCTGGATAAGTGGCACTGGATCTCAAACTATTTACATCTAACAGCGTTGAAGAGTTATCGCCAGATCCCTGAGCAATTAATTCATACATTCAAAGCACTCCAGGGTTTTGTAAAGTTATGCCCATCACCAGATTTACGAAGGTTCCTTTTACTCCTCCGACTGCATAAGCTGGCAGTACTAGCAGCTATTAGCCCTGAACTTAACATTATGCAAGGATATTATGTGGATTGGAAGGAATGATGGAATCTGCGTAACATGTTTTAACGTAGTGCCGTGAGCATGGTGGCTTATATATGAAAATGCGCGGTCCGTACGTGTATGATTTTAATACTATAAAAAAAGGGATGGTTTTGGGGCATACTGTTTGAATTTACAACAGAAATCCATGCATATTGCACTCTACAATATATGGAAAGCAATATTAGCCACAGGGAAACTTACAATGTATATTTCTCGATCTATATAGGGTTCCATATAATAATGTCCCCTAAAAAATATCGCCATGTGAAAATGTCGCCGAAAAATGCCCGTTTTTTGTGGGGACATTATCCATTTCCCGGCGATATTATATACGGCGACCATATATATGGGGATAATATTACCTGATACCCTATGTAGGATCTAATCACTAGGCACTTTGTATGCATAAGATGTGCGTTAGTTATGGCTATATTTCACTGTCACTTTCATGGTCTGATCCATTATATGGAATGTTTATATACTAATTTTAGTAACATTTTTAGTACATTTTTTAACCTCATTGGTGTATATATCTATATATGAGATCTGTTTACTTTGTTTTATTTCCTGTTATTGATTTTCAATCTTTAATTTGTGATTTATTTCAGATGTTATATTAAATTTGAAATTATGTAAACGTTCTTTTGAACATAAACATGATGATAACATTAAAAAGGAAATGCAAAATGCAAAGAACAGTAGTAAACACCAAAACTATTGGCTTTGCCAATGCTTGTTTCTTTTAAAGTTACTATAAGGGGACTTTCTTATCAAATTCATTCTGTTGTAATGTTTACTTTTAAGATAATGTTTTTAAGTATAATTAAAGGTTTATGAATTTATGAATGCTGAAGGTAATTTAACCTGTTTGTGGACCTTTTTTTTATAAAAGCTATATCACAATAAAACATTGTTTTGCTTGGTGTGGCAGGGTGTTCACAGGGGTGTTTTCACAAAGCATGATTTTGATTTTGCCCAGGCTGAGTAGGAGCTAGTTCTGAAACCTCCATTTGTCAACAGACTGTAGAGAAGCTGCTATGTAAGGCCGTGGGTTGCTCTCCTTCTCTCCATCTCTCCCTCCCCCTTTCAGTTTCCGTTGATGTGATTCTTGATTTGGAAGATGCCATGTCCTGCCCTGGCTTATACAATGCCATTTCTAATCACTAGGACCCCTTAGAAGGCACATACTTCCATTCTGTGTGCAACTTTCAGAAGGCATTCATTTGGCTAGGCCAGGAGTCGTCTGCTCAGGAAGCTCTTTGTGACCTTTTGCAAGGTTCCCTGGATCTATTGGCGTACATCACACAGTTGATGCAGCCTGTTGTAGAAAATTGCATCAGTGATTAAAAGGCACAATTAGGATGAGCTATCATGGGTTGCCCAGCCAAACTTCTACAATGGGGCAATTGAGTCAATAGTCCAGATTGGCTCTCGCTTTAAGGAGAGATGGAAAGAGAATGCGGATGGTATGCTTCATGGATAATCAGTGTCCCTGATGCTTTATATTGGAAGGAGGCATGAAGTGAGAATCAGTATTAAACCATCAGCCTTGTTGAGTCCAGAAGACCTGATGCCAATCAAGTCAAACTGTGGCCTGTTGGCCCTTGTAAACAGGGGGCAATGGAGGCCTTTGGCTTTCTGATTGTATTGTGGATGAATGGTCATTTGCATGTAAATATTTTTCATGCCATGGAAACGTGTCAGGAGATGAGAAACACACCACAAATAAAGAAGGAGTGGGTTGTATTTACTTTATCTTCCTCAGGTTTCAGGAACATCTGTTTTATTATGAAACCATTGGGTCAAGCTCACTGCCCATGTTAAAGATTGGTTTTCTGCTCTGTGGGATGACAATTGAGGAGTTAGCATTGCCATTGTTGGATTGTGACATCTTTGGAATGCACAAAGGCATTATTTGGGCTAAGGAACATCATATTACAGTGGTGCTGAGGATATAGTGCACAGGGTAATTGGAAGGGTCCTGGATTTGGGTTATGTAGATACGCAGGGCTTCATTATAATGTTTGGCAGAATTAACAGCATTAATACTACTGTGGGATATATTGACCACTCAACAGCATTTCCCCACATCACCAAGCTGCATTTGCGCAAGAAACAGCAACCTGGCTGCGCTGGCTCCTGTGCGCACCAGCACATCAAAACTGCATTTTTCAGCAACAAAAGGATGGCTGCACCATCCTGCCAAGCACACTTCAGGCAGGATAGAGCAAGGGGACACACTGAAGGAGCGTGTTAGTGTGTTCTGAAACATAGAAATGAAATAAAGTGAAAAGGCAGCACTGCGTTGCTGAAAACCCAAAATTCCCCTTCAAAATGAAACTTTTCCACCCGTTAAAAATGTTGCTTGGACGCTAATTCCATCTGTTCTGTCTTAAACTACTGTGATTAAAAAGGCCCTGCCATGCCCAGGATATTTATTGTGCCTCAGCAAAACCAAGCATAATTCCTAAATGACAGGCCCAGTCAAACCAACTCTGAGAGAAATCAACCAGGAACTTTACTTTTACTCGCACGGGAACGCACATTTATTTCTTTACAAAAGTATCCAAAGTTCAGCAGTTCAAAGAGAATCTAACTCTCTAAGTCAGGTCAGTTTCAATATATCTGTGCTTCAGGCAAAACTCCTGATTTCAAGAAAATGACTATGGCTGCAAAGACAGTGTGGGAATCTGATGGAGCTGCCAAATCGAATTTAAAAAAAGAAATGCTAACAGTTTTCAACACATGTGGAAAAATTGGCTTTTGCAAAACTAAAGGAGAAAAATGCCAATTTAAAAAGTAAACTCTTGAATGAAAGCCTGCTAATTTAGCAATGTGAAGGGGTTTTGTTGCTGGTGAAAATACATACATGGGCTATTTTCGGACAAAGGTTTGTTTTATTTCAGGGCCCAAAATAAGGAAATAAAGACTTTAAAACACATGGGCTGAATTTTCAAGCTCTCAAAAACCAGTTATTCCAGTTGTCAGCCCTGAAACTTCCCCCTGAGGAAGGGAGCTACACCGTAATCTCTCAGCAGAGACTAACAACCCACTTATAATTACAGGGTGGGAAAGAATCTAGTCTAGAGAAACCCACTGACAATGGGACTCCCAGGGCCAGGAAGTTGGAAGTGTGAAGGGGCAATAAAACCTCCAATCAAGATCAGAAACCCCCACCTTGCTTTGAAGGAAATGACAGTTGGTTGCAGTGGAAGGAAGGAAAAAAAATGATCAAGTGACAATGGACTGCCTTTTGTTTCCAAAAACTGTTTCATAAATAAACTTGAAAGATTTGTATCTCAGCAGCAAGACTTTGTAAAAATGTAGAATTTTCGCAGTATAAAAGTGAATTTTTGGGCTTTCTTTTAAGACTTGGTAGAATTCACTGACACCTTGGGGACAGAAATGGGAAAATATGGCGAATGGCAAGAAAAGCATCCATATTGCAAATGTGAATTTTTGTACATACCACCCTGATGATCATCCACATCCATGTATAAAGTTATAGAATTTTGAGTAATATAAATCCCATTGAAAAGCGCTAAAAACTGGTAGAAGGGCGAAACAAGGTCTCACGGACTGGAGGATTGGACTACAATGTGCTGCAAAAATATGTAACCTGTGTATATAATTTGCTAAGAGATTGCAATTGTATAAATGTAGGTTTGTGGTAAAATCGGATTTTAGTTAAAGTAACTGTGGGAGGTCTTTGGACATTGTAAAACTCACATCATCAATCTGACATCATTTTCCTGAAATCCAACCAGCTGAGAGGGAGGCGGCGACTATCACCCTTGTCCAGTCCCGTTGTTAGAAGCGTGTTTAGTTAAGCCTGCCCCAGTCACATACTTTGATGATGTCACTATTACTTATAAATAAGAGTCCCTGAAACACACACGGACACACACTCTTCCTGATTTTCCTGCGCCAGAGTCCTGTTCCTGTTCCATCCATCCAGAATCCAGATCACAGCTACAAGGCCCAAGCATTGCTGACCCTACCCTAGGGCCCACTGCAAAACCCAAGCATTGCTGATCCTGCTCCAGCAAGACCTCAATTCTGAAAACTGCTTAAATCCTCATATAGCCAAAGGGGAAAGCTGTGGTGTTTTTGGGAAGCATACTGATCCCACTAACTGCATGCTTGCTGCAAACCTGCCATCCAGCTGATCTGTAGTATCCAGTGACCAGAATTGCCAGTCCAGAAGTGCTACCCGGTAACCAGAACTGCCCAGCTGTTTGCCAGGCGCCCTGCAGTGTAGTGACCAGAACCACTGATTGTCCAAAATCCAAAAACTAAAAAGTGGACTGTGAGTATGATATGATATGATAGGCTATTTATAACGTGATTAATACCCAGAGGTTTCTAAGCACGGACCTGGAGACCGAACCTGTGGTGCTCTGCATCGTTTTGCTTCCAAGGTGAGCATGTTGCCGTTGAGCTATTCTCCTGAGACATCACTTAAGACATCACAATTGATCCCGAGTATCAATTGCCACCCCATCTGAACCCATAGCCCATCTTGTCTTTGTCCTCATCCCACTCTCTAAGTCATCCTATCATTATCCTGATAACTTGTAAAACTGTCAGAATCATTCTCCCAACCCTGATTTCTAGTGTTAGCACCACGTTTCTCTTTATTTCTGTCTTGCATAGATAGTTATTAGCGATATTTTGTTTAAATAAATTAATTTTCCCTTAAGAAAAGGGGTACACTGCGTGAAGGGTTACAACTGCAGTGTAACTTATATATTCACGGATGGAGTTCCTCTTTTCTTAGCCATTAAATCTAGTTTAAGTAAGATTTGCCTTTCAATTTTAAAACCGCTTCCTCTTTTCACTGCTCTATTTTCCTAAAAACAAACCTCACTCTACCTTCCATATCTCTCTCAATTTACCAGCTAGAGACCTAATTTCACTTCCATACTGTATCTGTGATCTATAGCTACACTCCAACCAGTGAGGAATTATATTTGCTTCAAGGTTCTTAACACACATTAATTATTTAATTGTCAATTTCCGAGTGCCATTTTGTAACATTGCAAGGGGTTTAAAATCCGTTTTTCTCTCTTATTTAGGGACGGAAGGTCAGATTTGAATTCTGTTTCCTATTGTCATTCCTGATTACCTGCTGCTTCTGTTTATCCACTCAGAATTGATTATTTGTGGGTTGAGGGAATATTTCAGGTGGAAATTCTAACTTAAGTGCTATCTTACCTAAGCCAAAAGTGCTCCTATTCTGCTGTGTTGTGTATATGTTCCACTAGTAAGTTAAACACAGTGCATTGCTCACATTCTCATTGTTATTATCACCCCACTGTTGATTGCTGCTCCATTTTAAATAGTGTATGATTTCTTTTGAATTTTCAAATAAATAAATAAAGAAATATTGTATTTTACCAACCAGCCTAGTTCATGGTCCATTGTGAGCCAAGGTATTTGAAAAGGGGGTGTGATATGAGAGGTTTACCATCTCAATATTGAATTAATATAAAAAGATAAGCATTTCAGTTGTGCACTGCATACTAATCCGAGACCAAAGTGTGTGTCGCCTGATTAAAATCCTTAACAAATTTGGGGGCTCGTCCGGAATGAGTTTGGTGCCACCCGTGACAGTCTAACACAGCAGACTAACCTGCGGGGTAGTATACTTTGTGTGGTGGGAATACTGAGTTACACTGTACAAGCGTCTCCCCAAAACAAATACTTTAAATACCAGGGCTGTGTCTAGAAAACTAAAACTAAAATCAACCCCAAAATAGACAGAAAAGCCATTGAATACAGGTTACCCTTACATAAATAAATACATTAAAAAAGAAAGAACATGTCCAAAATGACTGTAGTAGAAATCAATATGGCTAAGGAGCACCTTCTGCACAAGCTATTTGTCAGAGGTGAGTGGCCAGAACAGGATGAAAAAGTCTGGCTACAAGAAACAACACAACAGGTCACTGCCATGAACCTGGACACGTGGGAGGACGTTGGCCTATTACACCAAGCTCTGAGTGAGCTATATATGACCCCAAAAATTAAAGAGGAGCAAATCAAAATTGCCAGAATCACGGCCTACATGTATCTCCACATGGGAGGGATGCGGGAAAAGCATGAGGAAAACACGACTCTTGCGCAGAATCAAGTTGAACTGTTAAATAAAATCCAGACGGATTTACATTTAGCAGAACAGAAATTACAGAGGAGTCAGGAGTTGGAGGTAGAATCTGCAAACTGCATCTTACAATTAAAAGAAGATTTGGCTCTCCAACAGCAAAATAATGCAGGCCAAGAGGCCCAATTAGACACATTAAAAGTACAGTGTTAGGAAAAGGTTGACTCTCTAGAGACAAAAGAAGTTGACTCAACAATTAACCTATAACAGGGTCTGCTCAGGACAAATAACCATGTTGCAAGACCAGGTTGAAAAATTGAAAGAGGAAAATAATAAATTAATTATGAGAGACCTCCACTCTCAAGCAGAATTTGATCAGGAGCACCAAAAATTAAATATTGGCAAGCAACAAAGGGATGACCTGGCTGAACAGAGAGGCACCCTAAGCCAGGAGAGAGACGCCATAGGCCAGGAAGTAAGCAAATTAAAAATAGAGTTACAGGGAAGTGAGTCAGCCCTGCAGAAACTCAATGACCTCAAAACAGAGTATGGGAATCTACTGGAGCACGCCAGACCCATAGAAGGTACTCTGGAAGAGAACACCCAGACCAAAGATGCACAAATGCAGGAGGTGAGTCTCCTGCAACAGAAATTGTCTCATTATTCTCCAACCATGCAGGAAGCACAGAGAGACAATGAGGCCCTCTGTGAAAAGAATGATGAGCTCCACAAACAAGTGGCAGCGCAAGAGCGGGTCATAGAGGCCAGTAAAAGTGGGGGCTGAGAAGGAGAAACTAGCAAGGTTGGAGAAAGAGGGTGCTAGATTTAATCCTAACTCGAGGGACCCTGAACAGGTAGAGAGGGACAGGGCAACCCCTGATCATAGCATAAGGACATTTGTACTAAGGGACTCAAACCCATTTCACACTTTGTGCAATGCTGACTTCTTGGCTGTCGGTTCACATGAGCCGGAAACCATGAGGCCATCACAATTTAATAGACCAAGTATGATGGAACTGACAGGTCAGCACCCCACAGGAAGTGATAGATGTCTGTCCCTTTCTAGATACCCAAACATAAAGGTTGATGTCTCTGACAAGGAGGACTCCTATGAGGGGAGGGTCAGGGAATTAGATCCACAGAAATATTACTTTCCAAGGGACCAGTTGGTCCAATTTGGTGTAAAACCCAATAAAATGAGGCCCAAAAAGAGCATCCTGAAGACCTCTACCCAATTAGGGAAGTGGGGGTAATACTCTGCCAACCCATGGAGCAGGGAGGAGTCAGAAGACTACTTTCCTGTGCCACTAGGCCCCGTCATTCTGCGAGCCCCTCTCAAGCTCACAGAATCCAGGGGAGCCTAGATGATCATGAGGGGACCTCAAGTAGTAGCGCCTCTGAGTCTGAGGGCGAGTGGACTCGTGTGACTAAGCCAAAGAAGGAAAACAAACTCAAGAGAGTTATGACAAAAGACCCCATTAGGCAGATTAGGGCCTTTAGGAGTGTCATAGCCCCATTACCATAAAAATGCAAAATATTCTGTATGGGAACACTTAGAACTCTATGAGCAGATGATGGACACTTTTCATATGAAAGACAACCAGAACTGCATAGAGTATGTAAAATTGACCTTTTCCCCTGAGTACTCCAGTTTCATTGCTGGACTGGAGGACCAGAACCACTCAAGATGGTCCACCTACAGGGTGGCCATCTTGAAACACTTTTCCGCCCACAGAAACCCCCAAGAGGCTCGCAAAGCGGCCTACAATCTGTAGTGCGGGGAAGATCAGGCCCCATGAGAGTTTGTGCAGGAGCTCAAACGCGCCTTCGCACAAACCACTAGGAGGGTGCGCACGGATAGCAGGGAATTTGTAACCACCTTCTTTCATGCCCTCCCCAAGTATATTATGACCCAGCTGGTGAGGGACTTCCACGAGAAAAGATCTCTGGACTGGGTCATAGAGCAGGCGGCCCGCATTTATGAGGCCCAGAAACCTGCAGAAAATAAAAATCTGAACAAAAACCCCAAACCAGTCAACACCCCTGCTGCTGCTAAGGTGGCGGAGTGAAGGTTGCCCCCATCTTAGACCTAGAGATGGGGGGCCTAAAAATATACCTGTACAAAATCAGCAAAATCCAAGACCCAGGAGGCCTTCAGGCCAATCACAAACAGGTGGCAGTCAGGGAGGTAATCCCACAAATGGGACCCCTAACTCCCCTGATTATATCAGCCCCCGGTACAGAGGGCACTAGAGAGCCGTCCAAGATGGCAGCTCACTAGAGAACTCCACACCGATCCCGAGAAAGATCCTGACAAAATAGCTTCATACACCCCCGAATCCCCCTCGATCGGTCACGATATCGTTTGTTTGTTTGTTTGTTTATTTTATTTATAAAGCGCTCCGGACCCGGGAGTAAATGGGCGCAGGTACATGTCACAAATCACAACATGTCCCACATCGTGTCCCAAGACTCAAACGTCTGACGGGTACCAATTTCAACGCCGTCCGCCAACATCCTGGTCAACGCAGCGGCAGCGGGAGCAAGGCCGCAGCAGCGCTACACTACGGCAACGGGGCGTTCGATCCTCCAGCAACATCCTTACCCAAGCGACCACCCCCGGATTCAACCAAAGAGCAGGCTGCCGAGCAAAGAGAGCGGCACCCGGGCCCCCTGGAGGTGGTGCCTGCGGCAGGCTGGAAATCCACGGTCCGAGTATAGCGGAGGCAGCTGAGAACCCGCCCGACCTACCTGCGTCATCGGGCCTCCGGACGGACTGGGCACTGCCGCTCGCCTCTGACTCGCGGGGCCCTCCAGACCCAGCTGGAGCAGAGGGGGAATGAACCTGGACACACCGCCGGTGCCAGGTAGGAGAAACGCCACCCCGACCTCGCCCACCCCGCCCCGGGTCTGCGGCCCGGCCTGCAGACTCCCGTGCGGCTGCCAGACCCCGTGGGAGTGAGATTCGCTGGTGCCCGTGACGATCCACAAGCCTCCGACCCCTTAAAATCCCAATGGCCCCAGCCCCACCTCCAGCGAACGATCCGCCAACATCGTAGACCGCTGTCAGACACCCCGCGCGATGAACAGGCGAGAGGCCCGCGCAGCTACTCCATCCAGGCCTCTCTGGCCCGGCTGAGGAAGTACATTAAAGCTCACGGCGTGCTAAGAACTCCCCAGCTCCCCAAACCCAAACGGCTCCGGACCCCACCATCGCCAAAATGCCCCGCTGACGGTACCCTGATCACGGCCAAGCAAACAAGGAACACAGCGAAAATTCACCGCTTGGGCCCGCACCGTAGCGGGGGGGACTCGGTAGACTCCAAAATTGGCCACGACAAGTCCCACCAACGCTGCGACAACTCCACGAAAGCGGCAGCGGCGGCCACATGGAAGGCTTCTGCTGTTATTCTGAGACCCGACAGCGGGGCGCGACAACCACTGCATTACATAAATATCACTCAAGCCGCACACTCAATCTTCCGCCAAAACCACACAAGCCCGGTAGCACCCCCAAGTCAGTCGAGTGGGCCCTCTACAACCAGCGCTGTAACTCCAAACAGCACACGCTCATCCGAGTTGAGAGCCACGCCGCCGTCCCAGCAAAGTAAAGAATCCATACCAGCATGGGCAAAACAGACAAATCGCAGCGAAAATTAATGTTCGAAACCGGGGCCATAGCCAAAACTCCCAAGCAGACGAATCGAGATATAGCGCCTTCGCCAAGCATGGAACAGGAAACCGAATCAACACCCCCCCAATCTCTCGACATACGAGAAATACTGCTCGAACTCAAAACAGACATAGGCAACATTGATGCCAAAATTGACACCCTCTCATCCAAAGTCTACCAAATACAACACCGCCTTGATAAACAGGGCGAGAGGCTTCACACCGTTGAACAGAGGGTCTCCGATCTTGAAGATAACGCCACATCCCTGCCTCCAAAGCGTCATCACTAGAGCGCCAAGTAAAAGAAATTGTCGCCAAAAATGAAGACTTAGAAGGGCGCAGCAACAACATCAGGCTGGTAGGGATCAGAGAGCAACAAAATCCTGCAAAAATGGAAGACTTTGTGGATCAACTATGCAAAGAAATCTTCGGAGCAACCACCTTCTCGCCATTATTTGGGGTTGAAAGGGCTCACAGAATCCCAACCCAACCGCCCAATACCGGGAACAGCACCTCGCCCTATTATCGCCAAACTGCTGAATTTCAGAGACCGCGACCTAATACTCAGGCTGGCCAGGGACAAAGGCGACATTCAATTTGATGGCAACAAAATCCAAATTTTCCCTGATTTCTCACCGGCGGTGCAAGCATCCCGCAGAGCCTTCGGTGGAGTTAAGCATCGCCTGCGAGAGGAACAAATCCAATATTCAATGCTCTTTCCAGCCAAATTACGCATCCTCCATGCTGAAAAAACACAATTCTTCACGTCGCCAGAAGAAGCCAACATCTTTCTCGACAATATTGGATGCCGCCCATTACGTGAAATGCCTAGACCACGAAGGAGAGAGAGGAACGGGAGCGATCCACCCAGAAAAATGCCCCACATTCAGCTCGACTTGGGGGATCGGAACATGAGCAAAAGTCTGTTACACACACCTCGGGATGGGTGTTTCTTGGAGTGCACCAGTTTCCCGAGCACAGCACTGTTCACAAAGTTATCTAGGGAGGGGTCATCTTCGGGCGGGTTGGGGGTTGCCCGACAGGGAGGGGAAAAGGGAAGACGGGACTCAAGTTGGGGAAAGAGTTCCCAGAAGAAACAAGCCAGCGGTCTAAGACGTGCACCGACCGGGCCAAAACCGGCCCCACCCGAACTCGACCGGGACCAACGTCTCCACCTCGAATATACGAATATCTTTTTCGAATTGACATGCACTCAAGAAAAGCCGCTTTAAGCACCCAAAATCACCAAACAGTAATAGAGCAGCAGAAACAACGCAGCAACTCTAAGCAAATTCAAACTAGCCACAGGGAACATTAAAGGGGGCAACCAGCCTTCCAAAACCAGGAAGTTGTTATACTATCTCTGACGTCACAACGTCGATGTGGCCCTCATCCAAGAGATGCACTTACGACCTAACTCAACCACTGGGCAAAAACATGGGGATGCCACAGATACTTCACCTCGTTTTCATCATACGCAAGAGGAGTTGCCATACTTATTAACAAAACAACAAATTTCAGGCTAATTCGGACCCAGAGCAACTCCGAAGGGAGAACACTGCTCGTCCACGGAACCATAGACGGGGAAGAAATAATCATGATTAACTCCTATGGCCCCAACATTGATGACTCCAACAATTTCGACAGGGTCCAGACCCACATTGCATCAAACAGGGAAGCCACAATAATATGGGGTGGCGATCTAAACACCCCGCTCGATCAACGCATAGACAAAACACACAAGATAACCGCCCCACGCTCCAAGGCAAGTATGCAAATAACCGAAATATGCAAAGCACACAATGTCATTGAAATATGGAGAAGCAAACACGTGACTCTCAGGAATTCACTTTCTACTCCTGGGTACACAAATCCAGCTCGAGACTCGATTACATTTTTGTGTCGGCTCATAGTAGACTCCAATGGGGCGAATGCCAAATCCTCCCCAGGTCCATCTCAGACCATTCAGCGGTCACCTTAGTGTGCACAACATCTCGGAGCGACTTCACCAGGCCCCAATGGAGATTCAAGCACAGAGCCCTCCAAGATCAACTCTTTGCCGATGAACTACGTTCTGAACTGAGCACATTTCTTGAGACAAACCAAGGCACGGTAGCATCGCCGGGTACACTCTGGGAGACACTGAAATGTTTTATTAGAGGAGTGTGCCTAGCAAAAGAAAACTGAATCCTAAAGAGGTTGAAGGAAGAATTAAACACATGTGAAAATCGTCTCAAAACACTTGAACAAGCAGCAACAGTCAAAAATACTCCCAGCTCGCTGGCTGCACTCAAGGCAGAATTGGAAACCTTCAGAACACTAGCAGACAGAGAAGCCAAATTTCTTGCAAGTCACCACAAAATCCGCCAGTATGGCGAAGGGCAACGACCCGGTGCACTGCTTGCAAGACTAATCACCGCAGAACGAAAACCCACGACAGTCGAAGCAGTGCTGGACACATCGGGAACCCTCGTGTACTCTGAAGACGATATATTGGAAACATTCCGCAAATTTTACCAAAATCTATACAACTCCAATTATTCCAGGGAGCCCACCGAGATAACAGAATACCTAAATACAACCAAACTATATTGGACGAGTGCCGAGTTACGTGAGCCGTTGAACGCACCCATCACTACGGCAGAGATCCTAGAAGTCATCAAAGAATTACAGAGCACCAAAGCCCCAGGACTGGACGGCCTAACAGGTGAATTTTACAATTTTTTCGCAGATATTCTAGCCCCGCTACTACTCCAGGTCTACGAAGAAGCCATAGCCAAAGACCAACTACCACCAACTCTTTACATGGTGAATATCATTCTCCTACACAAAACAGGTAAACCCAAGGAAGATTGCGCCTCCTACAGGCCCATATCGTTAATACATTTTGATAACAAAATCTTTGCAAAGATTGATTGAGAAGGTTGATGCCACTCATGCCCGCAATATGTTCTGGCGGACCAACCAGGATTCGTTCCAGGCAGAAACACATCATTCAGCCTCAGAAGAATGTTCGGAGCAATGGAGGCCCTCAACCCAGAAAACCAAGCGGTAGCAGTGCTTCTCGATGCCGAGAAAGCGTTTGACTCTGTGGAATGGCCCTTTCTATTTGCAATATTAGAACGAATGGGCCTCGGCAAACGATTCATCCAAATGATAGGCCTCCTCTACAAACACCCAACATCTAAAATTAAACTTGGAAACAAAAGCTCCTCCGAAATCCTCTTACACAGAGGGACCAGACCGGGCTGCCCGCTGTCAGCATTGCTCTTCGCCCTGGTCATGGAACCCCTAGCGTCCGACCTAAGGCTTTATCATCTGCACAGAGGTCTCGCCTTCGGCCCCCACAAATTGGTGATTTCACTATATGCCGAAGAGATAGCACTCTTCCTTCGCGACCCACACGACAACCTGAATCCGGTGATGCGAGCAGTCCTCAAATTCGGCATCTTCTCAGGACTAAAAATTAATAATGCAAAATCGATAATTTTCCCTCTCACAGAATCAACCAAAGAATTCCAGGACGGCTTTGGCTTCCACTGGCAACACTCGAAGGTCCGGTACCTGGGGATTCTCATGTCCAGAACCAGGACTGACATCATGCAAGACAACTATGAGACCACACTCGACACTATCCAAGCTAAAGTGAACAGATGGAAAACGCTTCCCCTTACACTTTGGGGCAGAGTGTCCCTAGTGAAAATGGTAATCCTCCCCAAACTACTCTACTGCTTCACAAACATCCCTCTACTACTCACGCAAAAATTCTTACAACGAATTAAGTCCATCCTTCTCGACCTCGTCTGGGCAGGCAAGGTTGCCCGAATAGCACACAGCATTATGATCCTGCCCATAACGCAAGGCGGACTGGCTTTAACCGATATAGAGGGCTACTACTGGGCAGCGCAAGCCCAGTTCCTGAGCCATTGGTATGCAACACACTTCATCCGGCCACATGTGAAAATCGAAAGAGCTCTGGCAACACCCTATCTACTTCGCGCAGTCATACTTAACGAACCACCGACACCTTCAACACCAATGAACACAATGGTCACGACGCACACGATTTGGAAAAGAATCGCCAAAAGAAATGGAATCCAAACCAGATACTCTCCCCTCCTTCCGGTGAGAAGCATTCCAGGGATACCTATAACATCTGAAAAAGTGTTCCAGCTTTGGACCAAGAAATTGCAAATCCACTCATTGGGCGATCTGTTTCCGAACGGCTCGTTCCTGTCCATTCAAGAAGCCCGTGACAAAGGTGGAAACAACGCCCTGGACGTCTTCATGTACTACCGAACTCGACACGCCATGCAGACCAACTTTGCCACTTTCCCACTCCAACCGCCGACTTGGCCACTGCTTCACGGAGTGATACAAGCCCAAGGTGATGGCCGCCTGGTGTCAAATATCTACAAAGCCCTGCTAACTGAAAAACTCACTCGCTGCTCAAAAGCTCGAACAAGGTGGGAAAGAGCGCTGAACATTCCGATACCCGACGAAGACTGGTCATACATACTTCGACTCACAAAGAAAGTGTAAATAAACACAAGGTACAAACAAATTCACTTCAACTTTGTCCATCAGGTCTACCACACTCCAGTAAAACTACACGCCCAGAGGACGACAATATCCGCCTCCTGCTCTCGCTGCGGGCACTCAGAAGCCGACTTTGTCCACCTGGCATGGTCGTGCCCCAAAATTGGAGAGTTCTGGACAGCAGTCCTAGAGAAAATCTCAGCTATAATCGGAGTGCAACTAGAACCCGACCCAACACTGACCATGTTGGGCCTAACCAACCAATTACCAGGACATACCAGAAAACTGGCGAACCTACTTCTGGTCCTGGCACGCAGACGAATAGCTTGCAACTGGGGCAGAGGACCGCCACCAAAACTAAAGCAATGTCTTCACGATGTCACCTACTGTCAAGATGTCGAAATGAACTACTTACGAACTCTGCCCCTCCACGCATGCCCCCCAGATATCTGGGGCTTCCATATAGCATACCTGTTAAATGCAGACGCCGACACGATTTCACAGTCTCCACCACCAATACAAAACTGTCACGAGCAACCAGATACCTCAACATCAGCCACGAGTGCCGAACAACGAAGACATTAGAACTGATAAGAAACTGAGCTAAATATCAAGCACGGATCGTTCCGAGGGAGGGAGGAGGGATAAAGGGTCACATTGACCGGTGCACGGTCTTGTAATGTCTTATCATATCATTGTTGTAAAACCAATAAAGAAAGTTACAAAAAAAAAAAATCAGCCCCCGGTACAAGGGCAACTGACCAATCCCGGGGTATGTATGGACTCCCCCAGCCCAAGGGGGGATCCAATCAGGTAAGTACTGCCCTGGGAAACTTCCCTCCTAAATTCCCCTAGAAGGGCAGGAATTCCACAAATGCTGGGTTAAGTTTCTTCCCCCGACACTTACAAAAGCCCAACCTGCAGGACAACCCCCCTTTCATTCCCCGATGTCAGGAACCCAGACAACCCAATCCGGGAGAGGGGAGGCCAAGGGTGGAGGGTTACCAAAATTCACCACATCCAGGGTACTATGGGAGAAGGGATAGTTACTCTTCCCGTGATTCAGCTAGGGTGGCCCAGAGACCCCCGTACCAGCCGGAACGGGTGTCCCAACTGGAGCGCCAGGTCCAAAACTTTACCCAGGATCTGGTTTGCATGTTGAGGGCTCAACAGAACCCTCAGATAAACATGGCGGCTCAGAACCCCACAAACCAAGGGTCTGGTACCCCAGAACAATGACGCGGAGAGAACCCCGACAATCCACCGGTTCCAGAGGAGGAGGCATGGGGGGAAAGGGTGTGTAAAGCCCTAGAAGAAGTTTCCTTCCTTACTCGTGAAAAGCCCCTGGACACCCAGGAACCAGAACAAAAATCTCCTGCCCCCTAAAATCTGCAACCCAAGGAACAGAGGGTGGGTAGGAGAAATAAAGAACTCAAAAAGACCCATTTTATGGAGGAGGTTAGTGTCCTCCAATTTGAAGGGGAAGAATCCTTAGAGGATTCTGGGAAAAAGATCTTCTCCTTCAGGGCGGGGGGGACTCCTCCCAAAGAAAAATGGGTTCCAAGGGTTTTAAATGAAGACTGGGTCGATGTGGGGACTAAGTCAGAATCGCCCATCCTTGAACCCCAGAATGAGCATCCAGGAAACCCAATAGTAACGGAGGGATCCCAAACCTTACAAACCAATTCTGTTGACTGCCTCCAAAAGGGGGCGGGGGGCAGCCCAGTAACAGAAAAAGGGGAGCCCAAAACTCCCCAAATATCCAAATGTCAAATTTTTCTTTCAGATCCCCAAACTCCCACAGAGAATTATGCCCAAACTACCCCTGTGTCGGAGTCAAAAATAAGGAGATTGACCACCCAGCTTCCCCAAAATGCACATTATCTTTGCCCCCTTGAGGAGAAGGAGGGTAGATTTTATGCCCCAGTCCAAGTGCAAGGCAAATGTACATTTTCGGCACTGGTGGACACTGGATCCCAAGCCACTCTTCTGTCAAAAAGGGCCTTTGAACAGCTAAATTCAGCAAGGGGGGAGAGATACGAGATCCCTCTCACCCCTCTTCCTGGACAACTACAGAATCCGCATCCCCAAAGGCGAATTGACAGAAGAGAAATGTGTCCATATTAATCAGCTAAAGAGTTGTCACCCTAGGCACACTTTGCAGCAAATTGAGGAGCCAAGAGAGAATCAAATAGAGGAGACATCTGAAATATGAGAATAAGAAAAAGAAAAACCAGACGGGAAGAGATAGAGTTTTTGGTATAATCATGGAACAGGGAGTATTTTTCTTCATTATCAATTGTTATCATTGAATGCCTGCGTAACCCACCGCTGTAAACCCGATTGGTGGGCAGTTAGTGGGAAATGGTAGTAACCGGGTTGTGTTCTCTTTCATAGATTTGCACTGGTTGCACCGTCACTACCAAGGAGGATCTCCTCGGAGACCTGGGAAGAAGAAACCCAAGGAAATCCAGGGTTGTCGCTCAACACCGTAAAGGGAGGTCCAAGAGAAAGCTGGGGGTGTTGTTCCACGTTCCAACCAGAGGCAGCAAGAGGAGCGTGATGCACCGCTCTCTGATGGAAGAAGGACTCATACCTGACTGATCCTGCTTTGGCCCATGAAGAAATCCCATTTGCTCGACTCTCCCTCTTTTTGGAAGCTCAGAAGAAGTCGGGGGGGTGTGTGTCGGATATATTGACCCACTCAAAAGCATTTACCCGTATCACCAAGCTGCATTTGCGCAGGAAACAGCAACCTGGCTTCGCTGGCTCCTGTGTGCACCAGGACCTCAAAACTGCGTTTTTCAGCAACAAAAGGATGGCTGCACTGTCCTGCCAAGCACACGTCAGGCAGGATGGAGCAAGGGGACACACTAAAGGAGCGTGCCAGTGTGTTCTGAAACATAGAAATGGAATAAAGTGAAAAGGCAGCACTGCGTTGCTCAAAACCCAAAATTCCCCTTCAAAATGAAACTTTTCCACCCTTTAAAGATGCTGCTTGGATTTTAATTCCATCTGTTCTGTCTTAAACTACTGTGATTAAAAAGGCCCTGCCATGCCCAGGATATTTCATTGTGCCTCAGCAAAACCAGGCATAATTCCTGAATGACAGGCCCAGTCAAACCAACTCTGAGAGAAATCAACCAGGAACTTTACTTTTACTCACACAGGAACACACTTTTATTTCTTTACAAAAGTATCCAAAGTTCAGCAGTTCAAAGAGAATCTAACTCTCTGAGTCAGGTCAGTTTCAATATATCTGTGCTTCAGACAAAACTCCTGATTTCAAGAAAATGACTATGGCTGTAAAGACAGTGTGGGAATCTGATGGAGGTGCCAAACAGAAATTAAAGAAAAAAATGCTAGCAGTTTTCAACACATGTGGAAAAATTGGCTTTTGCAAAACTAAAGGAGAAAAATGCCAATTTAAGAAGTAAACTCTTGAATGAAAGCCTGCTTATTTAGCAATGTGAAGGGGGTTGTTGCTGGTGAAAATACATACATGGGCTATTTTCTTTCACAGTGTTGTTTTAATTCAGGACCCAAAATAAGGAAATAAAGACTTTAAAACACATGGGCTGAAATTGCAAGCTCTCAAAAACCAGTTATTCCAGTTGTCAGCCCTGAAACTTCCCCCTGGGGAAGGGAGCCACGCCATAATCTCTCAGCAGAGACTAACAACCCACTGATAATTACAGGGTGGGAAAGAATCTAGTCTAGAGAAACCCAATGACAATGGGGCTCCCAGGGCAAGGAAGTTGAAAGTGTGAAGGGGCAATAAAACCTCCAATCAAGATGAGAAACCCCCACCTTGCTTTGAAGGAAATGACAGTTGGTTGCAGTTGAAGGAAGAAAAAAAAATGATCTACTGATAATGGACTGCCTTTTGTTTCCAAATACTGTTTCATAAATAAACTTTTAAGACTTTAGTCTCAGCAGCAAGACTTTGTAAAAATGTAGAATTTCCGCAGTGTAAAAGTGAATTTTTGCGCTTTCTTTTAAGACTTGGTAGAATTCACTGACACCTTGGGGGCAGAAATTGGAAAATATGGCGGATGACAAGAAAAGCATCCATGTTGCAAATGCAAATTTTTGTACATACACCCCTCATGATCATCCACATCCATGTATAAAGTTATACAATTTTGAGTAGTATAAATCCCATTGAAAAGCGTGAAAAACTGGTAGAAGGGCGAAACAAGGTCTCACGGACTGGAGGATTGGACTACAATGTGCTGCACAAAATATGTAACCTGTGTATATAATTTGCTAAGAGATTGCAATTGTATAAATGTATGTTTGTGGCAAAATCGGATTTTAGTTAAAGTAACTGTGGGAGGTTTTTGGACATTGTAAAACTCACATCATAAATCTGACATAATTTTCCTGAAATCCAACCAGCTGAGAGCGAGGCGGAGACTATCACCCTTGTCCAGTCCCGTTGTTAGAGGCGTGTTTAGTTAAGCCTGCCCCAGTCATATACTTTGATGATGTCACTTTGACTTATAAATAAGAGTCCCTGACACACACACAGACACACACTCTTCCTGATTTTCCTGCGCCGGAGTCCTGTTCCTGTTCCATCCATCCAGAATCCAGATCCCAACTACAAGGCCCAAGCATTGCTGACACTACTCCAGGGCCCACTGCAAAACCCAAGCATTGCTGATCCTGCTCCAGCAAGGCCTCAATTCTGAAAACCCGCTAAAATCCCCAAATAACCAAAGACATCCCCAAATAACCAAAGACATTTCTGTCTTGCATAGATCCTAAGTCATTAGCGATATTGAGTTTAAATGAATACACACTGCGTGAAGGGTTACAATTGCAGCATAACTTTTCTATTCACCGGTGGCATTCCTCTTTTCTTAGCCATTAAATCTAGTTTAAGTAAGATTTGCCTTTGAATTTTAAAACTGCTTCCTCTTTTCACTGCTCTATTTTCCGAAAAACAAACCTCACTCTATCTTCCATATCTCTCTCAATTTACCAGCAGGAGACCTAATTTCACTTCCATAGTGTACCTGTGATCTATAGCTACACCCCACTCCAAATCAATGAATTTCACCTGTTTTTATTGAAAACCGTTTGGGTAATTTCAGGCGGGAATTGCAAAGTTTGCAAAGTTTCCAACCTGTCATTTTGCTGCAATCTGTTTTAACCCTGCCATTCATTTTTTAACTGTATTCTTTTGGTAATCCATTCTTTGTGATTATTAGTGTATTTGCATTGTGGCTTTAGTGAGGAATTATATTTGCTTCAAGGTTCTTAACACACATTCATTATTTAATTGTCCATTTCCGAGTGTCATTTTATAACATTGCAAGGGGTTTAAAATCCGTTTTTCTCTCTTATTTGGGGAGGGAAGGTCAGATTTGAATGTTGTTTCCTATTGTCATTCCTGATTACCTGCTGCTTCTGTTTATCCACTCAGAGTTGATTATTTGTGGGTTCAGGGAATATTGCAGGTGGAAATTCTATCTTAAGTGCTACCTTACCTAAACCAAAAGTGCTCCTATTCTGCTATGCTGTGTATATGTTCCACTAGTAAGTTAAACCCAGTGCATTGCTCAGATTTTCATTGTTATTATCACCCCACTGGTGATTGCTGCCTCATATTAAAAAGTGTATGATTTCTTTTGAATTTTCAAATAAATAAATAAATATTGTATTTTACCAACCAGCCTGGTTCATGGTCCATTGTGAGCCAGGGTATTTGAAAATGGAATGTGATATGAGTGGTGTACCATCTCAATATTGAATTAATATAAAAAGATAAGCATTTCAGTTGTGCGCTGCATACTAGGCCAAGACCAAGGTGTGTGTCACCTGATTAAAATCCTTAACACTACCAAACTGAATTACTGGTCCAGTCAGTGGAAATGGTGCTTTTCAGCCTGATTATGGGTGTTTTTAATCCCCCATTCTGAAGTCCCTTAAGAATTCATTGGGACGTGGCGAAATTACTCCATGTGGTAAATCCGCCAGCCTAGCTGGATTTAATACCTCAGTTCACAACCTGTCAGTTTTCATGCGCATTGGTTTAAAACACATAATCCGACAGAGTGTTAAGCTGCTTGTAACAGTAGTACCACTTGTTTTTACTGCTACTGACAAACTTGTAAGGCGATCCACAGACTGAAATTCCTGAGAGTATACTTGATAAGGCCTGTTGGCCCCAGTTGTGGTGGATGATAATGAGGAGTTTGATGTTTCAGCGATTTGCGATCACAGCATTTTTCTTAGTTAAATTACAATAGTTGGTTGGTTGGAATGTTTACATTGACACTAAAAAATAATTTGGGAGCAAAGGCTTAGTCAGGAGTCTTTAACAAGTGGGTCCTGGAGCCCTCAGAGGGACAGAGTTTGTTTTCAGCCGAATGTGTGGGTGCAAGCCAGTGTCAGCGAGGGGGCCCAAACCAATCAAGGAGGGTTTGGGAGTTCGCCCCCGAGAAACTGTTCTGAATCATGGGTTAAAATGGTGCATTTTACAGCACATCCATTAGATTCCCAGTCACCAACAATGCACAGGAGCATTTTCGTGTTGCCTTGGCCCACTATACGCTAATATAATATGAAAAACATGTTCATGATGACTGTGCCAGAGGGTAAGATTTATTCTAAACCTTCCAGCCATCACCCCTTTTGTTTTGCTATAGTCACCCTGAGTGGGACGGGTATACCCAGACGTAGGTCCTGTGCCCGATGAGCCTACAGACACAAGCTACTGAAACTTGTTTGGGGATTCTTGTGGTCTCGTGCAGAAGGGATGTGACCAAGCAGTTCGGGCTGGACTGCCCCATTTGGGGTGGGACCAAGCCTGATTTGCATATGATCTTTCCCCTTTTGTAACGGCTTAGCAGGCGACGAACGATGGTTTGGAGGGTTGCCCAGAGCAATGCCAGAGGTTAAGATTTATTCAAAACCTTCCAGCCACCACCCTTTTTGTTTTGCTATAGTCACCCCGAGTGAAACGGGCATGTCCAGACATGGGTCCCGTGCCTGCTGAGCCTAGGGACAAAAGCGACTCCTCACTGAGGACCAACGAGGCCTAAACATGTTTGGGGATGCTTGTGGTCTAGTGCAGAAGAGATGTGACAAAGCAGTTTGGGCTGGACTGCCCCTTTTGGGGTGGGACCAGGGCTGATTTGCATATGGACTTTCCCCTTTTGTAATGGCTTGGCAGGTGAAGAACGATGGTTTGGAGGGTTGCCCAGATCAATGCCAGAGGTTAAGATTTATTCTAAACCTTCCAGCCATCACCCCTTTTGTTTTTGTTTTGCTGTGCACATACATGTCCATGCTAGCTGCAACAAAATAGCAAATTCTAAAGAACAGAAGGTGACCTATTCCTGTACCTAATCCATCATTCCATAAGAAGTACTTTTTCATAGGACAGTGTGTTGAGGTGTATCTACAGGAATAGGTCACCTTCTTCTGTTCTTTAGGATTTGCTAGTTCTCCCTGTTTATAGCAGGTGTCCTTCCTCCCAGTGAGGTAAAATACCAAGGGTAACCAATTTTCTGAGATTCCCTGCAGAAATATAGGTAAGTATTCCCACATAAGAACATACTCCTGCTTGCTGTGCCCATAATGCCAGCAATAATACCATAAGAAAACTAAATATTGCTGACTCTGCAAATATATGCCTGTATCCCACATAAGAACATATGCCTGTTGGCTTTGCCCTTAATGCCAGTAACAATCTCATGCCACAATAAGAAAATATGTTCTTACTGGCTCCACAAATGCCTCACCCCCTCACCATGTAAAAACACTCATCATGTTTACTTTACCCTTAAAGCCAGTAAAAAATACAATGACACAGTAAGGAAATATGTCCTTGCTGGCTGCACAAATGCCCCCATGTAAGAACACTCCTCATATTGGCTTTGCCCTTAAGGCCAGTTGAAAAATACAATGCCACAGTAAGGAAACATCTCCTTTCTGTCTGCACGAATGTGACCCCCTCTATCAATGTAAGAACAAACATGTTGGCCTTAATGCAAGTTAATGCCATGCCATAGTAAGAATACATTGAGGGTGCCTGCCGCATTGTAGTATAAACACACCCCCACCCCAACCATTCTGCCATGTAGTAACAGTTATCAAGTTGACTTTGCCCACAAATGGCAGGAAATATACCATGTCACTTTATGAAAATGCCCATGCTCAATGGACCCCAGTCCCACTCGCGTGCACACATTCGTACCCATTCACCCACCAGTAAGTCACCCATACAGCATCTTTCTCAATTAATCACACGCTCTCTCCCAATTCAATCACATTATGTTCTCATTCACATGCTGCTCACACCCTTACATATACATCATTAACACTGCACTCTCATTCAGGCATTCAAGCAGACACACTCAAATGCACACCCGTATTTATACATACAAACATACACACTCATTCGATATGCTCATATGCACGCACACAGATGCGCACATGCGTTTCCTGAACAGCTTCAGACTTGATACTCCTCTTGATACAGGCCTCCTGCACACGCACACCACGTAGACAGGGAGCAGGGAGAACCTCCGGGTTCCTGACATGTGTAGTGGACTTTGAGCACCATCTGTCTGTGGCCGCTGCTGACAGCATCTTCAGTAGGCATTGAAAGATTAAGAGTGGGCCCTACCCTGTAAACTCCCCTGATTGGGAACCAGCCACCTTTGCACATTTGCCCCTTTTGTTTTAGCAGGTTCAATTACAATTTCCCAATACACCAAAGCATCAAGGGAGTTTACTGAGCAGACATGTAATGTGGAAAACATTATTCAGGATTGTGTCTTTTAGCAGTGCTCCCACCCAAGCAGCAATTTGCCAATGGTTTGTGTGTGCAATCGTCAGTGTTTCATATGTTCCCTTGTTTATGTGAAATGTGACTTGCCTCATTGAAGTGTGGGCAGTGGAGTAACTTTACTGACAATGTTGGGGAGGACATGACAACTGAAGGAAAGGGGCGGATTGGACCAAGGGTGGATGGTGGCTCTGAGGGATAACGCTAAACTACGACACCACAAGAGTCCCTTGCCGATGCTCTGTCATAATTTGCATAAAAGACTGGTGGCGTATCTATAAAATTAAATTCTAAAGACACGCCAGTCTTCTGAAAGTTATAACACCACAGTGTGTCTTTAGAATTCACTGCATTGACAACAGTAACAAATGCCAGTCTAGCCAATAAATAACACATACCATGCTTGCTCTATCAAGATGCCAGAATAAAGTCATGTCACAGTAAGAAAGGGTTAGA
This sequence comes from Ambystoma mexicanum, assembly GCF_040938575.1. Taxonomy (NCBI): domain Eukaryota; kingdom Metazoa; phylum Chordata; class Amphibia; order Caudata; family Ambystomatidae; genus Ambystoma; species Ambystoma mexicanum. The sequence continues at coordinate 1,307,594,014 of NC_090932.1, forward strand.
CTGGCTGCCCCAAAATGCCAGTGTGAGTATAGCAATGTGATATTTCAAATTTGACTTCTCAATGCCCATAAACAAATGCAGCACCTGCCAAGTGCCTCTCGTGCACATGTATACATACATACATACACACAGACTCAAAATTCATACCCATTCACCATGGACGGCATCAGGGCCTTTCAACCTTTTCAAATAAAAGAGGCCTCGAGCCTCAGGGGTGGCCCCCAGCACCTGCCCCCATGTTGTCAGTCAGCACTCAGGGGTCTTTAACAAAGCAATATATTCATGTCTCTCTATTTTCGTTCTGGGGCTTAGAATGTGCACTTTGCAGCACTCGGATTACAAACTGCATTTTCTCTTCCCATGCGATACACCGAAGTGTTATCACCTCATTGGCTTCTAACACTGGTTCCTCCACAAAGAATGCGTTAGCGCTCTTCAGTGGGCATGCAGTAGGCATACCTGCTGGCTGGCTGCTTCAAGATAATTGGCAGCTAGTAAACCTACCTTTGTAACTATTGTAATACATGCACCCCACAGGTGGCTAAGACGGTTTTTGCTCTAAGCACAGGGCCCCACAACCATCATATTGAACATGGGCCCCCACACATCTTCATTCCTGCCTGCCACCCAGTGACACAACAACATAACATTCACAAACTTCATTCCACCCAGAACAAACAATGCATTATTTATCATTCATTCAGACACACTTTAGACAATGGCCTGGCAATTAGTAATAATTTAATGTATTTCATTGTTAGCACCTGAATTTGTATGCATACATTTTTAGGCAGCTGAAATCATGATGGGTGACTTGGTACTTGCATGTCAGGGGAGTGAGCAGGGCATGGGAGACAGAAGGCAGCTCATTCTCACAGTCCTTAAGTTTGTGTTTCTGAAACAGAGAGTCAAGGGGAAAAGTTTCCCCTTGCACTTTTGTCTTCCCCTCTACCCTTGCACTTGCGCGATCTGAATGACACCTGGCCTAGTAGGATCGTTGTCTGTCTCCCCTTGTTCCCCCCCTGCCTCGTTGCACCTTGAAACACTTGTGTATAGGCACGTTACAAATGCCATATCAAATCATATCATATCATAACAGCTTTTTTCATTTAAGCTGACTAGAATGGTTTCATTAGAATATGCAGATGCACCTGCAAAGTTTGCCCCTCTCCCTGCGACTCCCGCAGTCTCTAAAAGTGAACCCCTCACTACAGTGTTAGCCCGCAGTCAGGGCCGGCCCTAGGATTTGCGGGGCCCTGGGCGGCAAAAGATGTGTGGGGCCCCTCGCAGAAAATGATGTAAAAAAATGTGTCTTTAATATCCGTAGGGATCAAATAAACTGACGTTCAATATCTGAATTTTAACTGTTAATATTACGGTTGCAACAATATCAGGAGTGAGGCTTATTTTGGAGTAGCTGACCAAAAGTGCTGAATCATTTGTAGAGATGGGGGCCTCAAAAGATAATACTGTGATGAGGAAGAGCAGGGCGAAGAGAAGTGAAGATCGCCGGTAAGTAATCCAAACATACCTAATATGACTGCACGTTCCAAGGATGTAAGGGCAGGGATTGGCCCTGGGCCACACAGGGCAAAGTGCTTTGCTGCTGGATAGTGCAATCGCAACAAAGCTATTTACCGGAAAGGTACTGAGGCAGTCAGAGTAAGCAATTCTGCAGGTCTTTAAATGCCATCAATAGGGCTCAAGTCCAGAAAAAAGTGTGGAGGATCATTAACATATGCACAGGGGCTTAAGGTATCCGAACGTGGAATACACACATTTAATTCAACTGGCCTTTCCTAATAGAAGAAAATTCAAAATAGAAATGAGCACTGACGTTCAACACCCATTCACGCCGCATCCTCTCAAGGAGCAGGAGGGCCCTGCACTGCTGGAACAGTTGCCCCCCTCCCCCCACTGCATCCGGAGCCCCTTGTCATAAGGTAGGCCTTTGGGGAATTTTGTGCCCTACATGCCGCGAACGGCAGCCCCTCGAAGAGTGAGCCGAGATTTCACTGCAGCAGACGAATTTCATGCAATAAATGCACTGCCCTACCCATTTGGGCCAAATTGATATAATCGCCGCAATTTGTAGGCTTCTGCCTACTGCCAGCACACCTGCACACGAGGAAGTCGATTCCAAGATGGCCGACGGCTTCCCCGGTGCCTTTGCCTGACCTGCCTGCCTGACCCAAGCGCCCCTCGCTCCCGATTGGCCTACAGTGCCTCTTAGCACCCAATCCCTCGCCGGTAGGCGAGCACCGGTCTTACCCATGAAAGACTACACACCAAGGACTGTTTCCTGTCCTACACCTGTCCACATGCCTGTCCCTGCCTCCTGCCAGCCACTCTGTCCGGCACCGACGCGCCTGCCAACCTAAGGTATTGCTATCTACTGCCAATCTTTATAATAAAGTTCTTCAAGGCTCTATAACTCTGCTCGAATGCCGTCCACCCCGGGCATACATTGCTACCTGCCACCTAACGCCCAGTGAGCCACACACCGCCCACCAATACGAACTGGGAGGCATAGAAAAACTGCTCTTCAAATGGCCTCACCTGTTAAACTTGTGACGCCACCATCGGCATTCCAGATGAACAACTAATGAACATTATTTGACTATATAGCCATTGATACACTGTAAACCCGCATACTAATGTCCGTGCCACACTTACACTGCTAACTGGCAACCACCATCCTTGTCCCGTCTGCTTCATTATGCCTTATCAATAGACATACTACTGTCTTCGCATAGTACACCATTGTATTTTAGCTAAGTGTATTATTCTGAACTTAGATGTTGCCCCACTGCATTTCAGCCTTATGTATTATTCTGTACTTAGATGTTGCCCCACTGCATTTTAGCTTAAGTGTTCTACCTGAATCTAGGTGTTGTCCTATTGCATTTCAGCTTTATGTATTATTCTGAACTTAGATGTTGCCCCACTGCATTTTAGCTTAAGTGTTCTACCTGAACCTAGGTGTTGCCCTATTGCATCTCAGCTTTATGTATTATTCTGTACTTAGATGTTGCCCCACTGCATTTTAGCTTAAGTGTTATACCTGAACCTAGGTGTTGTCCTAATGCATTTCAGCCTTATGTATTATTCTGTACTTAGATGTTGCCCCACTGCATCTTAGCTTAAGTGTTCTACCTCAATCTAGGTGTTGCCCTACCACATTTCAGCTTTATGTATTATTCTGAACTTAGATGTTGCCCCATTGCATTTTAGCCCAAGTGCTCTATCTGAATCTAGGTGTTGCCCCACGGCACTTTGTGTTTTTTGACTAATCTATGATTGTCAAACCTAGATAGACCTGCTTTACTAACGCACCCAGTCACTCATTGCCCACTACTATAATGAAAACCTCCCAAAAGTATACAGTATACTTTGCATTGAGCCTCCTTACTATCATGGCACTTGAATCCGCTGCCTCTTACCCACCTAAAGATAGAAATATGAGACTAAGGGCTAGACTGTCCGATCTACATGAACCATCATTTTACCACACATTTAGGGGCTATACTAACCTAACTAACCCTATGAACAAACGCTCACTACACCCCAAGCCCGCTCCTACACCTCTAGGTGCCCCACCTTCAAACGGTTAACATCTACCTCAACCAAAAAGAGGCAACCACCCATTACCATACCAACTAGCCCCCTCTCGCTAACCGGATCCCTCATTAATACTAGATCAATGGTAGCCTATGCCACCGAGATCTCAGATACCCTAACCAATGAGAATCTAGACCTACTGTTCATAACGTGAACCTGGCTCCATGAGGCGGCTGGCCCTGCTATTATGCTAGCAATACCAGACGGCTAACAACTGTTAAGAGTTGACAGACCCAATAACAAAGGAGGTGGCCTAGCTATTATCCACAAAGCTAACCTACCTATCAGACTAGTCACTACTACGCCATCTCAGTCCTGTGAACTTCTCACTGCCAAACTCCAACTTTCATGCAACCGTACCCTCAACATCTACGTGATCTACAGACCACCTGGACCACTAGGAACCTTCAAGGATGACTTAACTAGCATCCTGACTAACAATACAAAAGATCACGCGCAAATCTTACTACTAGGTGACCTCAACCTTGGCTTTAATGACTGCAATGACAAAAATGCCACATCTATTGCCACACTACTGCATCATTATGGATTAACGCAAAAAGTCACTAGCCCCACACACTCTAAAGGCAGGACCTTAGATTGGGTTGCTGACTCTAACTGCAACATCATCATCGCCAGTATAACTCCTCAAATTTGGACAGACCACCACTTAATGTTATTCTCTGCCTCACTTGACCTTACCCACCCTAAACCTATAATTATGGCCCGCCTCTTCACACTAGAAGTAAAAAAGACATTACAGCAGAACAACTCCTTCCACACCTCCTCCCCACCCTCAACAACATTGACAATATCACAGACCCAACCTTACTTATGGAAACTTATAATAGCACTATAACTAAGGCACTAGATCTGGTCGCCCCCACCAAAATCTGTAAAGACAAACAACTCTCACACTTGAATAACTGGTTCACACATCAACTGAAAGACCTTAGAACCCAAAAAAGAAAATTGCAATCAATCTGACGACATTCGCCTACTGAGGAGAACAAAATTAAGTTAGCTACCCACGCTAACAGTACAAAAAGGAAATTATTAATACTAAAAAAAAATACTTAGAACGACAGAATAGCTAAAGCCAAATCTGATACTAAGGAATTATTCTCCATCCTCCGGGAAATGGAATCACCTATTCCGCAAACTGATAATACCCCCAACAATAAGTTCTGGTGCACCAATATTCAAAATGCCCTTGCAGGAAAAATTAGCTCTCTTCAAACTAAAATTGCAACGAAATAAGCCGCATTGCTATTGCCAGTGGAGCCTACTCCCTTGATGCAGCCTTCCATAAACCAATCTATTAACACTCCTCACCCCTTTAGCTTCAAACAGATAACTATACTAGAGACAGAAAAAATTATACTCTCTCTAACGCCTTCCAATTGCAAAGGAGATAACTGCCCCGCCCAAATTATAAAAGATGCTGCGAGAGACCTAGCTCCCTTCATCTCCAAACTGATTAACACCTCCTTTAAGACCAACCTAGTGCCCAACAACCTCAAACAGTCTTTGGTCCTACCGTTACTAAAAAAACAAACCCTCGACCCCTCCATCCAGACTAACTACAGACCCATCACCACTGTCCCATTCCTACTCAAAATTACCGACAGGGTAGCCTACTTCAGGACTACCTTGAAACTAACAACCTTCTAGGCTCACGACAATCCGGCTTCCGCCCCCTTCACGGCACTGAAACAGCCTTGATTGACCTTAAGACTCAAATTGACGAGTTGAAGGATAATGGAAAATCAGCTATGCTACTCCTCCTTGACCTCTCGGCAGCCTTTGACCTGGTAGATCATGCGTATTATGCAATCACCTCGGCTCCGCTGCCCACTTCTCAAGCGATGCCATAACCTGGGTACAATCCTTCTTTGCTAACCGGACAATGAGAGTCTTCTCCCCTTTAGCAGCTGCAGACCCCATACAACTCTCCTGCGGTGTCCCCCAGGGATCATGTGTATCTCCCACTATGTACAACATCTTTACCAAACCTTTGTTTGACAAGTTGGACAGACTGGGCATCATCTACACTAACTATGCAGATGACACTCAGATCGTTATCCCCCTTTCGGGTAACTTCCTGGAAGACTCAGCTTTGGTAAACAAGATATATCTCCTCATTCAGGCTTGGATGGCATCCCACGGCCTCTGCCTGAATGACGACAAAACGGAGATTCTGATCCTCGGCACAGAGACAGCGATTAAAAAACGTGACACGAATTATGCCTCGTTTAATATTGACAACAATGTCATCAAAGTGATGCCTGCAGTCAAAACCCTGGGGGTTTATCTGGACTCAGCACTCACTTTTAAGAAACAAATTAATTCCCTACCCTACTCCACAGCCTATACTTGGAAACTGATCCGAGCATGATTCCATTCCTAACAGAGGCTAGCTGTATTACCTTAGCTAATGCACTTTTCATATCCAGATTGGACTACTGCAATGCATTATATGCGGGATCTAACAAGTATACCCTTAACAAACTCCAAACTCTCCAAAATAACGCTCTTAGAGTAGCCTTATACATTCCTAATAGAGCCCATGTCTCTACCTCCAGAAGGAACATCCACTGGCTAAAAATTAAAGATAGAATTACCCTCAAAATTCTCTTGCTCACATTCAAAGGCCTCAACAACATAGCTCCTCCCTACCTTGCAAATAGAATTAACAAGAGAATCTCAAACCGCCCCACTAGAATGACCAACGCTTATACCCTGATGGTGCCTAGATACAAAAAGAGCACAGCTAGCTTTCCAGTCATAGCAGCCCAAACTTGGAATAAACTCCCCTTAGAACTTAGAAAAGACCAACCTTATTTTAGCTTCAGGCGCAAGGTTCTTTCATGGATACGATCGAATGACATGTAATGTAAGCACCCTCTCCTACTAGAACCACTCGCCCTGAGTGTTACCCCCTGACTATGCCCTTGCTAAACCTGACCCCCCACAGGGACTTCCTTTCTACTACTGCTATTATTTAGGAATCTCACTGGATCCTTCTGGGACTACAACACTGTGGCTGATTGTTACCTAGTACTCTATGCTCTTGACATCTGGCATTAATTGTATAAGTATATTCAGACGGTAACCCTGCTGAACTGTCCCACTGCCTATTCTGTTTTCCATTGTAACTAAGTTCTCAAGTATCCTTGTAATGTTTGCGCCCGGCTACCCACGGGTTTGGTTTTGCGCTATATCAAATAAACAAACAAACAAACAAAATGAATCAAGACCCCGAAGAAAATAACAGCTGGGGGAGATTTTCCTAGAACACTGCTGAACGTATAAGAGGTGTGCACCCTTTTAACCCAAACATCTATATTGAAATATTCTATTGAAAGCAAAATACCAATACAAGACATGTGCTTTGAAGACACTATCATGTGGTTTGTGGGTTCAAATCCTGGTGGGCGAGAACTTGCGCAAACAAGCTTTTTTGCATGATGGCCTCAAAAACAGCAAAGGGGTATGGAGTCGGCACTGTGAAAAAAGTGAGCGGACACAGTCAACCCACATGTAATCTCAATTTGTACCCTGAAAATCAACAGAGGACCAGGGAGAACATCTTCAGTTCAGGAACTTCTCTTCTCACATCCATGGACCTGGTAAATCATCACAACAAATGTGCCCTCTGATCCTTTCCCCTCCACACCACAACGTTTGGCTTACACTGTTTTATAAATCGGACATGAAAAGTACACACATCATGCACAATTAAAGCACTCCAGCAATATAGGAATACTTATTGAAATATGTCAAACAATAAGAGTACACAGGTTGCGTTATTTTCATTGCCTCTTGATAACTACAAACACCAGAATGCAATTCCACAAAATTATAAAGAATGGCTTGTAGGCTGTCTTTGAAGACTTAATCATAACAAAAGATAAGGCACTATGGTAACTGTTTGCATCATTTGACAAAGGCATGCTTTATGTGATGCAAGTGAAATGTGACATTCTCCCCCCCAAATAGTTTTTTTTATCTAACACGCCAAATGTGAACATATGAATACTATCGATGAATACTATGAATACTACCCAGTCCAGCACCCTGGCAGTGGCTGCTGACTTTGTGTCAGGCCACCAGCCAGGGTGAGGGACTGAGCTGCGCAGGGTATCCCTGCCGCTCGCTTTATGTAATGGATAGCGCGTGCCTGGCTGGGCGCCTTCGCCAGGCTCGCACTCTCCAATTACTTAATTGATGCAGCAGCTACAATGTGCCCCCCCTGCCTCTGCCAAAAGATGGGGGGACAATTTGGCATGGCACAAATGTTGGGGGGGACCTGTGCCCCCTTTTCCCCCCCTATAATTACACCCATGAGTGTGGGTATTTGCAGGCATGGCATTCATTGGACTAGTGTTTGATATGGAATAGTGAATCAGAATTGTAAAATTACAGGCACGTGAGATGTTCTAAGATGGCTGCTCTTGTTTATACTGATTGAATGGTTACATTTAAATGGGTGTGAAGTGTCCGAACCTATCATGGCAGATTTCCTAGGTATGTGGAGCTATTAAAAGAAGATTCCAGTATCCCCCTCTGTAAAAACCCTGGGGGTCTACTTTGATGCCGCCTTCTCGCTAGCGCGGCAAGTGAATGCTGTCACCTCCTCTGCAGCTTGCACGACTAAATTGATAAATGCCTCTGGGCCTTTCCCATCCAAGGACAGTTGCCTAGCCATTGCACGTGCAGTGATTGGTGCAAGGATGGACTACTACAATGTACTCTTTGCTGGTACCTCTGTGCACAACCTCCAGAAACTGCAGATCATCCAAAACAAGGCGCTTTGCGCGGCCCTCAACATTCCGAAACCTGAACACATTTCGGCCACACGTAGAGCCATGCACTGGCCCCCGATCCGAGAATGCATAATTTTCTAAACCCTGTCCATTACGTGTAGGTGCATCTCCAAGTCTGCCCCACCCTACCTCTCTCAGAAAATCTCCATGGCCCACTCCTCCAAGCCTACTAGAACTCCCTATGCCCACTGTCTGGGCCAGCCCAAATTGAAATGCACTAAAGCAAGAGGGTCAAGTTTCCCATCCATAGCTGCTAAACAATGGAACTCCCTTCCACCTGTATTAAGGGCCGAAGAATCATACTGGGTCTTCCGAAAAGAGCCCTCAAGACCTGGCTTTTCAGCTAATCGTAGACCCAACCTAACTGCCTGTAACCGTAACTACTAATTGTTGGCATGTAACTTGTTTTTGTAACAGGTTATGTGCGGTTTATAAATGAATAAACAAATAAATAAATAAGGGGCCAGGAAGGATGCTTCATCACAGCTCCTCTTGTTACTTGCCTTCCATGGTGGTGGTGCTATGGTGTTTTGCTGGATCTCTGCTCGTTCAGTGATATATACGAGGACCTAAGGATTGGTGTAAACTAGAAGGTTTTATGCCTGATCTTATTTCGTCCAATGCGTCAGGCCCCAGAGCCTCAGACTTTGCCACTGGGCTTTGGAAATTATTTCATCAAGAGTGTAAAGACGTGTACTTACCAAGAGCATTGTAGGCCGGTAGAACATCAAAGTCAATGAAATCCGGCACTTTTGTTGACCGCATACAGAAGCTCAGGACACGGGGGTTTTTCCACTTTGTTTTCTCAATTTGAACTTCAAACTGCTTCTCCCTCTTACATTCTTCCAGTTTCTTACTGATTTCTTCAATAATCTCCTTTCGCATTCTGTATTGATCATTGTAACTATGAAAGCAATCCAGGAAGACAACGAGATCGGCATCTGAGCCTACTTTCAGGGCTGTGCCTTTGGCGGACGATCCACCCTGTGAAGGCAGAAATAAAGTGAAAAAAGAAAACATAAATTAAAGAATTCTTAGCAAAATGAACCAAAACAAAATTTAATTAGGCCCCTAGTCGCACCACTCAGTGAAATATTAGTAATATTTTATTTCAGCAGCGTCTCTGGGCACTGATTCGGTGAATTAAATGTGTGACTTTATCCATAGTTGTTTTCAGTGAGTTTTTGAGCATGCGCAGATAATGGGACTGAAAAAAGTGCTGCACAGCAGGAATTGAAGCCAAGGTCGTTTTGGCCCATGTGAAGTCTGATACTGGTAAGAACTGGTACCAACAATGGACTGCTCTGCTCATTAAAGAGAGGAAGTCGTCATGGTGTAAGGGTTGACGACACCCCTCAGCAGAAATATTAGGACCGGAAGTCTGCATATGATGCAGCAACCAAAAGTTGATACTCTGGAAGGACTAAGGGCTAATGAAAGCATTAATTGTCAGTGGCGGCTGCTATACCAGAAAAGAAAGAAAGAAAAGAGATTCAATCAGAGAACTTCTCTGATTGAATCTCTTTTAGCTTCTAGTCTAGATGCATTTCCTTTGCCAACAGCGCGGGGGCGCTGTGGCAAGGCAACAACAGTGTGATTGTGTTTAACAATAAGGGCCGACCCGGCTTTCACAGCGGGTGTGTCCCAATTTACGTCTTCTTTTTTCAATAGTAGAGTGCGTGGAGCTCGTAGCACCACGCACTCTACGTAGCCCCTTTAATTAGAAGGCTGGCGGGGTGCTTCAGGGGTGGCCCCGCCAGAATAAAATGTGCGCAAACAGCGCACTAAATGAAATTCCCTCCCTTGAGTCCCTCCCCTGCATGGATACAGTAATGTCATTGGCTGTTTGCCAGCCAATGATAACCCTTGCATTGGCTGGCACACAGCCAATGACATTACTGTATCTATCACTGGTGCAGGGTGTGTGCGCGCGCGCCTGCGCCACCTTCACACGTCTCTCTCTCTCTTTCTTTGAGGACTACGACGAGTCACAGCGCGACTGGTGAGCTGCTGCCCTGCTTGCCCTTTCCAGACACCAGCCTAGCAGAGAGCAAAGACGTGAGACGGCCTGGTCCACTTTCCGGCGGTAAGTACCCAGATGTTGAACTTGTTGTAGTCTGGGCCCGGCCCGGGGAGTGTAACACTGTGGTCCACTCCCCGGCCCCAGTCAGCACTGAACGACTTGTAGGCCAAGGCCTACATGTCTTTGAGTGTTGCCAACTTGGGGCCTTCCCTTGTGTCTGTCCCACACTCCCTGGGCGTGTTCGTGAGAAGAGGTTGCAAAGGTGTGTTAGTGCAATCAATGCTTATGCTAATCAATTTAGGGCCGCAGGGGGTAATCAATGGGTAGAGTGCCACCTCCGCAGGGCGGGGCTACGGGACCCCCACCAACAAAGTGTCTCGAATGGACCCGTCTCCAAGTTGGACAGGAGCCCCGGTGGACTGTGGACTAGGAGTGTGGGAATGAACAGTCACCATGGGAGTTGGTGCAGGCATTAGCTGAAGTGTGATGTAGTCAGGGGGAACGTCAGCAGGATGGACTAGGACCGACACTGTCCTGGCTGGGACACTCAGAGCTGGGGTGGATGAAGCCGCAGCTGCCCCTACAGCCTCCCCACCCTGCCTACTCGGGGCAGCAGATGACATAGCTGCCCCTGATCCACGTGGGCTGGTGATACCAATGTGCATCGCCACACGTGGCCTAGACCTGCTGACCTGGAAGTCAGCCATGGAGTGACCCAGTGCCAGGTCTGGTGCCACAATGGGCTGGTCCAACAAGGGCTGAGCAGGGATGGTGTCAGCCACGTTACCCTCAACCAAGGGGGGCATGGGTGTCCCTGACTGGTCACCCACACATGGGGGGCTAGGGGCACCCTGCAAGTCCTGGCCACGTCCCCTACCGTATCCACCACGGCCACCTCTTGTGGCCGTGGTGGATACGGTAAAGCTGTCAGAGGTAACAGGGAGTACGAACATGGAACGCCATGAAGTAAATCACGTGTGAACCGACAAGAAGTACAGATTTCACCCACTCGCTCTCCACGAAAAGCACGTACAAGGAAATGGTGTTCTACACGTACCTTTTAAACATGCCCACATGCCCAGCGTCACTTCCGCGTGTACGCGCTAAGGCCCCATCCTCCAATTACACGCGCTGACACTCTGACGTGCAGTCATTGGACGTGTAACATGCAGCCGTGTACAGGGAAACGCCTGCGCACGCACGTCACAGACGCGCATACGCGCTGTTGGCCTTTGGGCCAATGAATTCGCGTACGTGTGCTGACGCGCTTACGCGCTAAGGCCCTTTCCTCGAATTACATGCAGACGTGCTGGATTTTCACGTGCCAAATCACTCCGTATCAAGCTGGCCACGCATAAGCACACGGAAAACCACGCTCCTGCCCAGAAGGCCAAATTACTGCCCCCCAGAGCCCCGAGCACGCTCCCACCTGCTATCTGCTGCTGCCTGATTGCCTGCTGCCCACGTGCCCTGCCATTTGCTGCCTGCACATCAGCCAGGGGTGCTGTTGCTGTGACCTCCCCTGCTGGAACCGAAGACTCCCGACTGGGATTCCATCGCTCCACAGCCCAGCCCCAGGACCCAGTTGCCCACCCACTCCTGCCTCTGGGGTTGTCATGTCGGGCACTGCAACATCTGGCACCACTGACAACCCCCGGCCAGAGAGGCAGAGGGGCACCAGCTTCACTGCCACCGAAGTTGGTGTCCTGGTGGAGCAAGTCCTGGGGCAGTATGATGCCCTCTTCTGAAGTTTGCACGCCGACAAGGAAGGACGGACTCGGATCTGGACGGACATCGTGACTGCCATCAACGTGGAGGGGGTGGCAGTCTGCGACTTCCAACATGTCAAGAAGCACTGGGAGGACTTCAGATCCAGGACCCTCAACAAGGCCCGGCACCTCTTGAAGGCAGCGGATGCTAAGGGGCGCCGGGGCCACTTGTCGGACGATCAGATGAGGGTCCTGGAACGCATATCCCCAGCGCTCCACGTCCAGGTCCTTGAGAGGCAGACCCGTCTGGAGTCGAGCGGTAAGTGTACATGCATCATGATTGTAAGCTGTGCGTGTGGTGATGTGCCAGTAGTGTGCAGGTTGCACATCTGTTTGTATGGGGCCGAGTATGGGTGGGGGTGTACAGGGCCGTGAGGCTAACACATGCGAGGGCTGTCATGTGTGAGACATGGATGGTGCTTGTGTGTGTAGGCTTGCATGCCAAATGCAGTTGTGTGGGCACACATGTTTGGATGAATGTGTATGTAAGTAGGCATGTTCGTGATGTCACACATGGATGTTGTTTTCAGCTGCATGTATCAGCACTGTGTACATGTGCATGTGTGTGTATTTGAGAAGGGTGCAACAGTGATGCAACATGGATGCATGTGACAGCAGGATGTGGAAGCCTGATTGGCAGATGTGACATGGATGCTCATCTGAACACTGCGACAGTTGGCAGAGGTGTACACATGCATGCAAGTGTGGTGGTGTGTGTGCATGTGTAGTGCACTCCCTGTGTTGCATGTGATGTCTGGCTCACCTTTGCCTGCTCATGCTGTAGTATGTGTATGGATGGTGCTGGCAGTTGCAATATGGCTGTGGTATGGCTCATGTGTGCAAGTTGAAATGACATGTGTGTTGGCAATTGTGATGCCATGTCTGAGGTTTGCCAATGCCACTCATGTACAACTGTCATGTGTGTATGTGTCCATTGTACAGTGCCCTGATGCCTGTGTTTTATTTCTCCCTGTCTGCAGCGTCAACTGATGAAGAGGGCGAAGAAGGTGCTGTGGAGCACAGCGGCGGGGATCGCACCGCCAGCCGGAGACGCCAGGCCCGGCTCCCCTCCCAGGTTGTGATCTCGTCGGGGAGTGAGGAGTCCGGTGCCGCGTCCCAGGCCGCAGCTGCCGGGGGGAGTCCAAGAGGCGGAGGTCGGAGTTGGACTCCTCGGCAGCAGAAGGGGCAGCTGGGACCCCACAGGGCCCAACGGGGGAAGATGGCACAGAGTCATCCAGGTTGGTGGGGGGTTTGGTGGAGGAGGAGGCCGTGCAAGCAACAGAGATGGGGTCTGGAGGTGGGGATTCCACTGGTGCTAGTGGTGCAGTGCAGGACCAGGGACAGCAGGCAGCACAGGCCGCCGCGGAGGTGCCTGTGTGCAATCCTGTCCCTGATCCTGTCACTGCATCATCTTGCACCAGCAGGGATGCCTACGTCCAGACCCGTTTTCAGCCAGGGGATGAGCTCACAACAACTGGCCTTCCTCTGCCTGCAGACGTGGCTATCCGGGTCCGGGTTGAGCCTGTCCTGACTGGTGTGGCGTTGCGTCAACGGGCCATGCGAGGTGACCTGCAGTCTTTTCATGAGGAGACTGCACGTCATCTCAAATGGCTCGTTGACCGCGTCGGCCTACTGGGACAGGTCACCCAGGCTGGATTCCTCCGTTTGATGGGGCTTGCTCAGACCCCCTCCACAACTGAACCCCCTATGCGCCAGTCGTCCTCCGTGCCATCTTCCCACCCATTAGTCACCTGGGTGCCCTGTGGAGCTGCCTCTGACGGTGCGGCCAGGCTGGTGGAGGAGGCATCCCTGCCACAGTCGGGAGTCGGACGTCCAGCAGGGGTGGCCACATCAACGACTGAATCCCAGCCAGTGGAGGATGTGCAGGCAGCAGGAGGCAGGGCACGGGCAGAGGCCCAGCAGCAGCAGCAACGCGGTGGGAGCCATGATGGCTCGGGGCCTTCGACATCGGAGGGGCAGGCATCGGCCGGAGGGCAGGAGGACCCAGGACGGGAAGGGTCTTTCGTGTGGCAGCGGTTGGGCCACGCCATAGATGCGGAGCGGCAGCAGGCAGAAGAGGCACGGCTCACGATGGTCAGGGCGGAGAACTCCATGCAGAGGGCCCTGAGGCGGGCCAAGTGCCTGGAGGCAATCCGCAGGGAGTTGGAGGTGAACATGTCGACGGCCCTGCGGACCCTCAGGGCCATGGAGGAGGACCGCCTCCGGGACATTGAGCAGGAGTTCGATGATGCCCTGGCCCGGAACATCCCGTAGTGAGCCGTCGGACTAGCCCGCTGCCCTTGTAAATAGTTCTGTAGTTAGTGTTAGGTTTCCTTTGGTTTTGCATTTTTTTTGGACCTTTTGGACAATGGGCCACATTTTTGTATATAGTTTTTTTTATTAGGTAGTGTTATTAGATAGGTTTCATTTCTTCTGTTGGGATCATGGACCCTGGGGGGGGCCTGGTGGAGGGTGCCCCTGACTGGTGGGGGGTGGGGGTGGGGGTGCAGGGAGACATGAGTGTGGGCCTGGTGGAGGGTGCCCCACAGTGCTGGGGGGTGGGGGTGCAGGGGGACATGAGTTGGACATGTGTGGGGGCCTGCTGGCAGGTGCCCCACAGTGCTGGGGGGTGAGGGTGCTGGGAGACATGCATTGTTGATCAGTAGTGCAAGGTGACATGTGGCTTGGCTGGGGGGCATGGCCATGGTGGATGGGCTGCCTGCGGGACATGGGCAGGGGTGCAGGGTGATCCCCTGTGGTGTGGGCGGGCTGCAGGGGCCGTGGAGGGTGTAGAGGGAACACCTGGGAGGATCCACATGGCCAATTTACGTGTAGTGCTCCCCGCGCACCCCTGAAATACACGTGCCCTGATGGAATCGCGTGTGATACTTCCCGTGCACCCCTGGAATACACGTACCCTGATGGAATCGCGTGCGATACTTCCCGCGCACCCCTGAGATACACGTACCCTGCTGATTTTGCGTGTGATACTTCCCGCGCACCCCTGGAATACACGTACCCTGATGGAATCGCGTGTGATACTTCCCACGCACCCCTGAAATACACGTACCCTGCTGATTTTGCGTGTGATACTTCCCGTGCACCCCTGGAATACACGTGCCCTGATGGAATCGCGTGTGATAGTTCCCGCGCACCCCTGGAATACACGTGCCCTGATGGAATCGCGTGTGATACTTCCCGCGCACCCCTGGAATACACGTACCCTGATGGAATCGTGTGTGAGACTTCCCACGCACCCCTGAAATACACATACCCTGCTGATTTTGCGTGTGATACTTCCCGCGCACCCCTGGAATACACGTGCCCTGATGGAATCGCGTGTGTTACTTCACGCGCACCCCTGATGTACACGTACCCAGGACAATCGCGTGTGATACTTCCCGCGAACCACTCAAATACACGTTCCCCGCTTGGCGTTTGCTGTTTGACAGACCTGTGAACTGGTCCACACCTTTGCGATGAATTGGGAATTTTGAAGGGTTTTCCTTGCGCGAGGGCGTTCTTGGGGGCATAACTGGCGCTGCTGCAGGGTCGCTGTGCCACTCTGCACTATGGCTGGTTTTGGAGGCTGGAATCCATGAATACGCTGTGCGATGAAATGGATTTTATCGCACGCGGCTGGCGCAGTGTATCACACGGGAACACTGTGCGCCAGCCGCGTGCACCACTTTTGTGCGAAATTCTATGAATTACCCTGTAAATCAGAATGGGAGTCTGGAAAGACTTTGAAGGGGAATACACACATGGAAAACTTGCAAAATCACGAATTCGCGCCAAAATTTCACTATGCAATTTTTAATAAAAATTGGTCAAATACTTTTTTGGGATGCGGTTTTTGGTTGTGGATGTAGCTACCGGTCTTAGGTTTAACTCAGAGTTGAAATTAAGTCTCTAGCTATAAAATTGAAGAAGTTATGCAAGTTTGAATGAGAGGCGTTTTTGAAAAAATAGAACAGAGAAAAACAGAAAATCGGTTTTAAAGATGACAGGTTGGTTTTATTTAAACTATATTAATGACTAAAAAAAAGAAGAATGCCACCCAGGAATCTCCACGGTTACCCATGTCCGCTTGTAACCCTTCACGTGGTGGATACTCTGTATATCTTTTCTGGGAATTACTTTATTTAATCCAAATCACTAATGGCTTAAGGTCTAGTAAAACAAATGAGAGAAAATCAGCGCTAACACTAGGGATTACAAACAGGGTGGTAAGAATGGTTCTGACACTATTAGAGGTTCTTAAGTTAAAGATGGGATAGGTTGAGAGATGGGGATAGGACAAGGTAAGACAAGATATGCTATGGTTTACTATGATTTCTATTTATACTTACAGTCCACTGTAAATTAAAATTGGACCGTCAGGTTCTTGTCATCACGGATCGGGTCTACAGGCAGCAGGGCACTTTTGGCGGGATGGTCAGCTGGGCGGTTCTGGTCAATTGTACTGGCACCTCAGACTGGATTGGATTGGCCCTTCTGGTCACTGGACACTGTAGATCAGCGGGATGGCGAGTTTCAGCAGGCAAGCATGAATGGTAGCGAGCCAGACTGGATCAGAATTGTTTCCCTGAAGTGGGATGGTTCAGGATTTGGGCCTAGCTGACGAAGAGTTCAGCAAATGCTGAGGCCTGGGTTTTGCAAAGTATTCTGGATAAGGACAAGATGAAGAATTCTGGAACAGGATGTAGAAGTCAGGAACAAAGCGCTGCGCGGAAATCAGGATGTAGGAATCACTGTGTGTCTGTGTGTTGTGAAGTTCCCATATTTATCATGCCAAGTGACATCGCTAAGTTTATGGTAGGGGCAGACTTACAATCCACACCCACACGGCTGTGATAGGTCAAAGGCACTTGCCTTTTTTCTGGTTGGAAGACAGAAAGGGCTGTCATATTTTATGATATGACTTGGGAACTCCCACAGTTATTTGGACCAAAATCTAGCTTTCCCACAAATACACATTTCTATAATTATGCCCTCTAATACAATCGGACGCATACATTACATATTTTGTGGGTTACATGTACATCCAACTCCTACGTCAGTGAGAGCTGGCTTTGTCTTTCTGTGTAATTTTGTCAATTTTAATCATAAAGATTTGGTCTAGCAATTCCTAACTCTGTACATATCTGTGCAATCACCCGTAGAACATGGGTATACAATATTAGGTTTGCAGCATTAATAGTGCTTGTGCAATTGATGATTTTGTATAACTTTGGCTCCTTATGCAATACAGGGTTCAATCACGTCTTCAAAGAAAGAGCATAAAATTAGATTTACAACTACCAACTTTTAGATTCATCCTCCTTCTTGTGGCAAAGTTAAAAATCTTTAAACCTTAATTACAAATAGGCATTTAGCCACCAACAGTCGTTGGCAGTTTTTTTTAACGTTTCTTTCAACTCGCAACAGCTGTCAAATTCCTTTGATCAGGGTGGGGGTCCAGAAGGAAGTTTCCTGCCCCTCCCCTGTGGGGATGAGTGTTCAAGCTTGCCATTGTCTTTGGCTGGGGTCCAGACAAAAGTCTGATGAGTTCTTTGTCATGAGATGCGAAAACCTCCCAGCAGCAATGAGTCTTTTACTGCCAGCAGGGAGGTGTCACCCATTCCCAGGCTGAGACTTTCAGATCAGAAGTAAATAGTTAATTAACTCAGGACTGGATTTTAACTTTAAGTTACTTACATCTTTCATTAAACATAGACACAGTTTAAAGGTGAATTTTGACATTTAGCAATCCTTTGACATTTCTGACAAAATTAGGCCTTTCAACAAAACATGCTTTTAAACAGGCAATTTTGCACTTTCTGCAGGGAAAAGCACATTAAAACTGAGTCCTTTAAGTCAGATGTTGCTCTGCAGCACACACATTTTACTCAGCACAAGCTCTTTCCTTAAGTGCTGGGATTTGTTTTGCAATCTGGATATATGTATCCAGGCTTTTGTTTGGAGTTTCTGCCTGCATAGTTGAAATTGTTACATGTTGCCATTTTAGCCGCATTTTTCCCATGGAAATGACAACAAATGTTATTGGGATGGTTTTTCATGAGACACATTTCTTAGCTGCTGTCAGTCAATGAGGCCCAGTTCCTCTGGGCCATACTGGATGATCTGTAACCCTTTCACTCTCAAGGATTCACTGGAAAATAAATGGATCTTGCGCCAAAACAGCACTCCGCCATAGCACTCCGCCATAGCTGCCTACCTCGGGAGCGTCTTAAACCTAATAAGAGGCACCTTCAATTGAGACCAACATCAACAGAGCCCTTCACCCTCCCCCTAGATACAGATCCTTGTATCTAGCGCGCAGAACTACTAAACCAAGGTAACACTCCCTATGACTGAACTTTAGCTTACATTTAATTTACACAATGACTCCCCAGGACCTTACTAAGCACTTTCTCTGTATGTCTCCTAACAGCATACAACACAGCGGAGAGCGCTTCTTTCAAAATAAGTCTTGAAGACATTATTAAAACACAGAGTGAGCTCCTAATGCAACCCACCAAAGGTCAGTGCCCTTTTGCCCAGTACACTGAAATACTACTTCCAGGTGTTATTAGAATTGTATTCTTTTTACTGTCATGTATACAAAATTCCTTTTAATGCATACACACACACAGCACTACTAATGCTAGCCTTATTATATGTTCCTCCTTAGGGAGATCTATCCCAGTCCTCAGAAGAAGGCTCACCACCTATATGCCGAAACGTCCAGGGACCAGACACCTCTTGTGTACTGACTATCCCCTGTAGTTGAACTGTTGATTTAACTCTAGACATAGACCTATTATTAGGCCACCCTTTTATGTCCGGCGTTTGCAACTATCTCTATATAGATCGCGTAAAATGTGATCTGCATTGATTTCTTTGAATAATAAATCGGAAACCGTGTCACATTTCACAAGTCACTTGTGGTGAAGGTGTAACAAAAGTACCACTATACACCAACAAGTCTTTATTGCCATGACCTTTGTTTGTTAGAATTGTGTCAGTGGAATTCAATAATTATTTTGAGAAAAAACAACAGAAAAAAAGTTAAAAAAGAAAAAGAAAGACAAAAAAAAACAACAGCAAATCAATAAATGCTGAATGAATTTGAATGAACAGTTGTGTCTTTTGCTTCTGAATCTTACAGAGTTATACATGGTGCACGTAAATTGAGATATGTGTACAAAACATGACAAAATCTAGTATTGTTTATTGAAATGAAATATAAACAATGAAATGTCTAGGGTAGGACACCCCCCTGTTTTTATAAGAGTAGAAAGAGGTGCGGTGTAAAGAGAGAAGAGGACTAATTACAGAGCCTTGAGGAACACCATATAAAAGAGAAAGTAAAAGAGAGGAGTGCCCAGCCCAAGTTACAGCGTATGACCTTTGGGAAAGACAGGAGCGGAACCATTCAAGAACAGACCCAGAGATGCCCAAAGGTAGAAGGAGCGGAAATAAGGAGAGAGTGATCAACAGTGATATATCATATGTCAAAACATATATTCAAATTTGGGGCTCGCACCACAACTCTTTTGCTGCACAGGGGCTCACAAATCCTAGAACAGGCCGTGTATGTATGCTATGTGCATCATTGCTACCTTAAAAAGGTCTTATATACGACAAGCATATCACACAAGGTTTACGAGGCATGCAGCTGTCTGCAATGAGTCACTGCCTAAATATGTAATAATACTATTCCCCCTGCAATGAAAGCCCAAATATGAAATATTTTGAGCTCTAATGCTTTAGGTGAAAGAAAGATTATGCCATATGAAATGGAAATCTCACTAGGATATCTCCGGCAAAAAAATAATGGGTATTTTAAATGGGCAGTAACGTGATACTAATTAGAATAATGTTAAAGTCAGTTGCTTTTTATTTTGAAAAAACACATTCCAGAAATTACTGGTTCACAAAACAGCACCAATGAACATTGCAGCCACAGAAATGAAAATCATCCCCGTGAGATCATGTGCACCGATGGCCGTCCCAACCTGGACTGCAATTCTGCACACTAAGGGCAAAGCCGAAGCACTTAACTAAATGCTCCAATATAAATGTAAAGTGCAAGCAATACACTTAAGAATAGAGTGACAAATAGCAGATACCACCTACCATATCTTCCAGACAAAACCATTTCTCATTTGAAAGCACAGTGTGCTACATTTCTGTTACTGTACACAATTGAGTATGGTGACCTTTAACCACTGGTATGAATTAATCTTGTGTAATGGTAATCACTGGAGCACAGGACCCAGGCTTTGAACTTGTGTTGCTTTGCGTTATCTTGCTTCCAAGACAAACATTACAGCCTGTGAGATATCCTCCCGTGATATACTGGACTCTCGCTACATGGCTAAAAAAAAAACATACTCATTATAGGTAGGGGTGTACCAAAATTCTGCTTCGAGTGTATTCGGCCGAATTCCTGCTGAAAATAAAATATTCGACTTTGGCCGAATACTTAATTAATTATGACTCGAAGCCGAATAGTTTCCCCTACAAAATACAGTACTACTTTGACTTGTGCCTGGAATCATTTAGGCGTGTCGTGTTTATCCTTTAAAAGGATCATTAAACACATGCTGCTGTCACTTTTTTGATTGAGTACATGCAGAGCAGAGGTGAGAAAGTGCAAACAAAGTCCCTGCCCTTCATGTGATGGACAGACATCTGGTGGTTTGCTGGGGAGGGGTGAGCTGAAGCAAAATTCTCAATATTCTGAATATATCTCTGATAACCTTGTATTTTGCAGTTGAAAACCATTGAGCTGGGACAGTAGTTTATAAAGTCGCTATTGGAAAATGGTATTTTCTTTAAGCACTTATTGATTTGCTGATGACCCGTGTGAGAAATCTGAAAGTTACAGATTCCAATTCCACCATTTCCCAATCCAAATAATATAATTAAGTTGATTAATATAGCTGTTGCAGAGATCCAGTAAGTTTCAAACTATGAGTAAAATAGCTCACGATGTAGTGTGCCAGCAGCAAAGAACTGTATTCAGCCTGTAGGCCAAGGTTATAAAGAAAGTAAGATGGCTCAGTGGGAAGTGTGCCTGAGGCAGAGATGTGCCGGTTATATCGAAACAGGTTACAATTCCTGCCCTCTAACTTTCTTATGTTGCCAAAATGAGTCCCTTTGAATTGTGTAAAAGTGACAAATGTTACAAAAGAACATGGCTATATTGTTTTTACCAAAATGCCCCAGTCTTTGGCATTAGAAATATTCCTCCCAACATTTGAGAGTTAAAAAAGAGGGATATTTGTGTAATAAAGACAAGTATATACAAGTTTACAATTTAAAAAAAATTGGACCAAATGGATGTGCAGGGGACAAAAATAAGTAAAATAAACATGCGCATGCCAATTAAAGATAAAATAAATCAGCATTCCCTATACATTTCTGTCTGGTGTATTTTATCATGCCTCAAAACGCCACAAACATACCCCACCCGAAAAAGAAAGAAAAGTACTATCTATTAATGAAAATAATTTTTTGAAATGACTTACCCCAACTCAGCACCACAGGTAGAAAGCATGGTTTGTATTCAGTAGCACTTCAGAAGAGAGGATGGTGCTAATTGCTGTAATCATTCCTCTTGTGTTTTAGTGCCTTGCTGGAGCCAATAGGCTAAAGGTGGGCAGGCCCAAATGAAACATCACAGTCTTCCCTTACAGTCATTGCATACGTGCATAATGTACTTTTGAGCTAGTCTTAGTTACCTGAGCCCTGCCCAATAAGCGACACTTATGAATGGACAAAAATACAAACTGTGCTGTTATAGAACAGTTTATTTTCTGATAATGTATTTCTTTCATGGCTTACACAAACATCTTCCGTAGACAACAAGGAAAATAAATGCAATAAAAAATGGTTATATGTAATTTAAAGAATGTTTTTAATTTGCAAAGTGTTTTTCTTGTCTACATAACTTTATGTGATAAAAAGGCATGTATTCGGCTCCGTAATTGGCTCCGGCCAAATACTTGTCCAACTATTCGCTATTCGGCCGAATACTTTAAACTACCATTCGGTAAACCCCTAATTATAGGCCTCTTTTTACATGTGCATAGAGCCACCTCCATAAAATTAAAAGATGCTGGTGGAGGTTAAAATTGCACTGTCTTGTATTTAATAAAATGAAATAGTGAAGACCACAATGTTTAAGTAATCCAAGCAGAGACAACCAAACTGTTTTTAGTTTACAGCTCTGCACTGACGATCCTAAGTGGATTTAGGCTGTCACAGTGACAGTGCAGAGAGACGTGCCACTCCAATTACTTTACTAGCACTTTATGGATAAGAAGCAACCAATGTATTGAAAGGACGTGTGAATACACATCTACTAGTTTCATAAAATATTCCCCCACAGCCAGATGCCAGTGATCTTGGACACCTTAGGGCATATATCTGCATGCTGGCAATGGCAGCTGAAAAAGCAGTTACGACAGGACAGAGCAGGTCCACTGCCATCCCATATTACCTGCCCTTGTCCTGAAGCACACGAGAAAGATATCTGAGGCCAAGCCTGCCGCAGCCAGTGAGAAGTCTGTATTTGATAGTCTGCTGCAGCGTACACCTTCACATTGTGCACTTCTACAGCCAATCTTGGTGAAAGCATGATATCCAAGGCCACTGATTGGCTGAACATACAAAACTGATGGGGGGGTTGGGAGCAGTGCTGTGCACGGAATCTAGGACCTCATGTGCAGACTCAACAACAAAAGTGCATGTCTGCTGACAGTGAGCATTGGCTCTGTGTAATCTGCTTATTGGCGTATCTTGACAGGATTGTTGGGGGGGGTTTCCCCCAATAGGTTCCATGTAGAGATTGAAGATAACGGGGGACAGGATGGAACTGTGCGGAGCTCCACAGCAGACTGAGCAGTACTGGGACATGATTGGGACCATCTGGACAAGCTGGTCTCCATTGGAGGTGTAGGAGATTAGAAAGGCAGGACTGTTCTATTAAAGCCCATGAACATTGTAGGATTCTTGAGAAGAGCTTCATGGTCAACAATCAGCAGAGAGGTTCTGTAGGGTGAGTAACAAGAGGTCTACTTTTTCTAGGAAGTTTTGAGTATCACTGTTAATGTGGATGGTAATGGTATCTGTGCTGCATCATGTTCGGAATCAGGATTGGTAGTACTGTAGAAGATTGTGCTGAGTGATCCTTTCATGCAACTGGTCAGCATCCGTCTTCTTGATCGCTTTGCCAAGGAAGGGGAGATGCGTGATGGGGTGATAGTTGGCCAGGTTGTCTGGCTTGAGTGTGGGTTTCTGAAACGTTCCCAGCGCATCTGGGAAGGTGCCTTGCATGAGGGATGCATAGTCATAATTATAATTGTTCTTTTATAATGCGCTTAATACCAGCGATTGGTTTCTAAGCGCAGGATCAGGTTTCGAACCTGTGTTGTGCTGCATTTTCTTGCTTCCAAGACAAACGCGTTGCCCCTGAGCTATCCTTCGTACCCAGTTAATGTTGGGAAGTGGTGTGAGTGCTTCAGCTGTGCTGACCTTTACAATGGGGATGGCAAGGAAGTTTTTCTTTTTGTGTGTGTGCGCTGAGTGTTGGTCAGGTCTTCTAGAGAATTTCTCCAGAATTTGGTCCATCTTGATATGTTAAGGGCTGGTATGGACAGGATGTCATTGGAGCTGGAAATGTGTTGCCTTATCTTTTCCATGATGAAGTTGTTGATGACATTGCATTTGTCCATGAATTGTAGCAATGCAGGATCTGCCAGATGGTTGATGCAGTGATTTGTGGCATGGAAGATCGCTCTCCTCTTGGTGGATGCTTTCATGATGGTTGTTGTATAGTAGCTTGCTTTGGCTCTGGTGATGAGTGTCTTTCATGCTAAACTTAACTTTCACAATGTGATAAGATTTGATTATTGTTTGTGGATGACGTGCTTGGTATCAATGAGTTCCTATGTGAAACAAGTTGTGGAGGACTTATGTTTGTTGAGTTAACATTTCAGGTATGCATGTTGGTCTCATTTAGGATGATTTTAATTAAGTAATGTGACTTTTGTTTTTAATATTCAAAGCTTTATTTCTAAAGCTTTTGCCATTGGACTGAACAGATATCAGCAAAAGGAGGCAGGGGTATTAGCTGGATTAAAATAGGTACATTTAGTGCTTGACTACAGTAAATGTTGCATATATTTTACTTTTTTATGGTTAAATATTTATATCTCCTTATGTTTCAATTTGACAGTTGATTGGTTACTCATTTCATAAACAGTTATTTGATTTGATAGATTGATGTAATAGGAAATCCATTGATTGATGATAATTGTTGTACTGCATGGTTTATTCCTATGTTGAGTGTACTTTTAAGAATACTGGTCTTCTCCAAAATAAGGAAAACTGAATTGAATTGATACTTGACTGTGATCTTTATATATAAAGCTGAATGTATGTATGTGTGTGGGTGTGTATGTTTTTCCTGCTATACAAATCCAACCGTTGAACCCACTGCTACCAAATTTTGCATGGATTCCTCATTTGTCTGGGGCAAGATTGTAGTCTATGTTTGGAGGCAAAAAATTAACTCCGTGGACAACCTCATTTACTGATGCTCACCCCGATTCGCTACAGTAGGTACAAGAAGGAGACATTTGGAAAAGTGTCTGAATCAAAATGTTTGATGTGTTGGTTATTTCTTTGAAATGTATTACTACTGTATACAGTTCAAAAGTGTTTATGTTATCACGCCACTCCAAATATGTGAAATGGCAAGGTTACAGTTAACTTAAGTTCATTCATGAAAAGAGAGCACAATCAATCAATCTTTCTTGGACATTTTCTGAAATGTGCTGAAGCCATTGAAACATGAAACATGCCGCACAAAAACGAACATCACTTAGAAAAGCTCCATCTGATGCAAAGCGAAAATCAATATCAAGAGCTTCTGAAACACAACAACAAACAGCAGCACGACTTGCCGACAAGAGGACAAGAGCAACGTCCTCCAGGGCACATGAGACACCACTCGATCAGACACAGGCAACGCAGGGTACCCCATCTAGTTGTTTTATATTCAGTGATGGCACTGCATTGCTCACTCATCAGTTCAAGATGCACAAAATAGAATTATATCTGGTGCCAATGGAGGTCTGCAAATGTGGTGCACCTGCAATGTAGGCCCAACTGAAGTATGCGCTAATATTTTGGCACAAGGCCATCATTTCCTTCACAGGTGAAGGGAATGCGCAAAGCAAGTATTAGGCATAGCCAGTCTAATTCATAGGATAGCAAGGATATAAGACTAATCATCAGCATCATCAAAACCCATCTGTAGATGTGCAACGCTTTGCCACTTTGCCTCCACCTTCTCCCAGATGTCAACTACCCTGTGGCCGATGCCTTCAAATTATTGCACATACAAAGTCGCTTGCTGCTAAAAGTACATTTGCTTGCTGCCGCATAGATTACATTGCAATTGGGACCCATGTGAACATGCAGGGAATGGGAAGGTAGCCCAGTGTGTGCGCTCACATTCATGTAGTCAATGCCCTGTCCAGGTATACAGTCTTTATAACGAAAAATACATAACGAATGAAGATATAACGAATAATACATAACAAAAAAAATAATGAAAATGTATGTGGGGGTGGGGGTAAAGGGTTAAGTCTTGTGGTGAAGCAGTTGGGGTGGATCTTTAGCTGGAATAAACCAGGGTTTGGGGGGGACCCCTAGCCCCAAAAAAAGAAGAACAAAATAAGTTATTTGTTGTCGTTATATGTGTTTCATTTTATCTTCATTCGTTATTAGATCATTTGTTATTAAGATAAGTACAATGGTCCACATATCCATGGTGCAGTGGACTTTCTGGCCCTCAGACTGATCTAGTACCTACCCCACAATGAAAAGTAAAAACTGTAGTACAACCTTGCATCAAAAATAGTGGTAATTTCCCAGCAGTGATCGGCTTTACTCATAAACCAAGGGCACCTGAGGTTTTCAAAAAAAGAACAGATAGAGGGCCATAGATAACATGACCTCCATTGTAAAAGAAAGTCAGAAAAAGCCTCCTCTAGGCTTACTGATATTTGTGATCAGATATGAAAGTTTGTGATATAAAGCGGTTGACAGTCCTTTTGGATATGTGGTTGTGTGATGTTCACCAACACCAGACAGAGGCTAATTAAGGATTTGTAATCACCCTTCAAAAAGTGTATTTGCACTTAATCCTTTTTAGACAGACTTGTTGAAGTGTACGATGCATAATTGACATTCATTGTTAGGGCTGCTAAAAATATTCCATTGCTTTATTCCTTACTTAGAAGTACGATTTTCTAAAAATGTTAAAATAATTTCAGGCACAGCCAATCACCTGATGGTGCTTCTTCAATTATGTGACTATATTGTAGGTGAAATTAAAGTCGAGGTGAGTTTGCAGCATTGTAGATTGTTTTTATATCAACAAGGATATTCCTAAGGACAAAGAGAACAATTAGGGAATTTGAATAGCACAATCAGTAATCACTTTAGCAGGTCGGATCGGGTAGTAATGGCCCAGGGCCCAACTTACAGCAGAAGGGCCTTAACAATGGGCCCTGGCGCCATTACCACCCGATCCAGCAGGCCAGATCTGGTGTTATTGCTATTAGCGGAAACCCGGGGTGGTGACAGGAATGTATTTTTATATGAATGAACGGAACGTGCTCACTGCGTCCCGTTCATTCCTACAAAATGCTTACCTAAGATGGCCACCATGTAACTCGAAGATGGGACTCGATGCAAAGCCCTTCATCCATTTCCATGACAGCCCGGGAGGCTGGAGTGGTGCCGGTTGCGCCGCCGTCAAAAGGATAAGGTGAGTGGGGTACGGAGGTGGGCAGGAAGGGAACAGTGACCGGAAGGGAGGGGAAGGTGGGGGTAAGATGGCAGAGCAGGGGAACACTGGGATTCAGCCCACGATCCAAGCAGTCCGATTGGTTAACTCCCCCGCCCTGGTGCTAATGATAGTTAATGATACAAAAATGCGAACAATTAAAAGAACACTTGGAACTCCTAAGTATAAAACAGTTACTACCCTAAATAGTGCTGTCTTGGTAGACACACAGATAATCATTTTCTTTTGCTCAGAACTATCATTATTACTCCTTGAAAAGTTTCCAAAGAAGAGCTATAGAAGAGGAGTACACAAAAAACGATCTGAAACAAATTTGCAGGGCAATAACTACATTTGTTCACTTGCATATTGATGTTGTTTAATATTTCATAGACATAAAATAAACAAATGGTATGAATGCTGATCTGTGATCTTTCACTAAAAAATAATGAGGTGCTTTTTTTGATTGTATCTAAATTGGAATATCAGCACAGTAAAATTGGGAGAAATAAAACATATTTAGTCAGTGAAGTCCAATATAAATAATCATATGACTAAAATACATTAAAGGCTTATAGTACTAAAGGCATCCCCCTTATTTAAACTCCTAATGAAGGAAACAATTGCAATTTGTGGGAAATGCATCTGCAATGAAGGTGCTAATTCAGTGCCAGACAGGGGGTGCACCTACCAATTGCTGGAATAAGGGGATGGGCTGGGACACTTCCTAGGGGGGATGCTAGGGGACTGCAGGGAGCAGCAGCAAACCCCACAGATTAGGCCTGGAGGGGAACAAAGGGAGTCGACACTCTGTATATTACACAACATGGATACCTGGCAATCTGCTACATAAATGTGCGAAAGACGAAACCGCAGGTAAGCGCTCTCCATGGGGGCACCGCGGGAGGGATTCACCCCGTAGGCCTGCTCTAACCACATGGCTTGTGCGCCGCGGCTGCGGGAGGGGGGAAGCTGCGTTTGGGCTGCTTGTCTCTAGCCGACTGAAGCCGCTGGGAACAGCACCAGGTGATGTAATCAAGTTCGCCGAGCCAGTTCCACAGCTGCTCGTGGGAGTTGGGGAAATCGACCTGAGCACGCACATAGCACCAAGGCGGTTTCAAATCGCCCCTTGGTCAGGGACGTCATTTAGGGGTCACCAGGAGTCGCAACTGCGGTGGTCTCCCTTGCTACCCCTAAACATTTTTAATGCATGCTACTGGGCTGTGGCCAACGCCATGTGGATCTTTGCTTCTGGAGTGGTTGGCTTTCTTGTTCAGGCCTCTTTAAAAAAAAATGAACCGGTGTTCAACAAGTCTAACACTTTCAGCAGTGATCCTAATCAGAAAGAATAGGAATACCAAATAATGTGTCTTTCTGGAATTCTATACAATAATTGCTAGACTCATTACAGGTTTATTTCAGGCACACTTCAGGGAGTGAGTCCCTGATTTAGTCTGTTCTTAAAAGCCTCAACTCAGCCTTTCATCACAGGTTGGGTGATAGTGTATGTATATTTTTCTATATAAAGCATTTAAGTGTAAGTGCAATATAATAACACATCATTATCATTTGGCCATGGACGTCTGCTTGCATTAACAGTAATTTGGTAATATGGGCCTATACACACTGATCTTAATGATCCATAGGGTGATCCATTCTTGAATGAAATGTATATCATATTACAGTGATATCGTAACCATATTTTTCGTAGTGTACTTAGGAACAATGCTATGTGATGCCACTTCATGTTTTATCAAGGGGTGAAAGGTCATGTTCCATCGCTCCTGCAATAACACTTTGGGCGGGGTCAAATGACATCACTTCCTGTGATGTCATCAGAGGTCAAGGGTCATGTGATGTCACTTCCGCTACCACAGGCATTTTGGTGAAATGACGTCCCTGCCGTTGGCCAGCAGGTATAGGAACAAGGATGTGGAATGGAAGGGCGCTCCAACAAGAGCCAATCAGATGGTAAGTTTTGGTGTCCCTGGAAAGTAACAAGCCCACAGAGTGTCCACAACAGTGTTTGCGAAGGCTTTGATATTGCAGGTGCCGTGTGAGAGCCCGCCGGACCGGTGAATGCCTGCTCCCTCTCATCCAAATTAGGGGAGAAAGATGGGGCCTTATAGATGTGAGGTAGGGCGGCGGCAGCAATCACTCTGAAGTAGGGGGGACATCACTTGCATCTGACATGGGGGAGTCTGCGCTTGGCAAGGTGACATCGCAGACCAATAGGAAAATAATACTAGTTTTTACCCCATTGTGATTCTTACCCTGTGCTGTTAAGTGCAAGAGTCAAATCGTACATTGCATCTTTGGTACAACAGATGCAGACAAAGTAAATTGTTGGCAACCTTTCACCAGGGCATCCTGGGTTCAAAGTGTGGTTTTCTAGGAAAGTCAAGAGATACTGTTATTTCTCATGGCTTTGGCACTAGCTTGTCCCTTGTGTGCTGGAACGCCGGTCAGATAGCACAGCGAGTAGGACGCTCGCTTTGACATCTGTGCAGAGCCTGCCGACGCAGGTTTGAATCCCGGCAAGGCCAAACACAGCCTTTCATCCTTCCGAGGTTGATAAATGAGCACCACGCACCATGGGTAATAAGCATAGCACTATATAAATGCCAAAACAAAAAAACAAACAAACAAATGTCTCCCTTCCCACTAGTTTAGGGTATCTCGTGTTCCTCCATTCTTGGTGCTGACCAATGGCAGATGAATAAAGGTCCAGAGGTCAGCACAATCATGTTATTACTAATTGCAAACTGATTATGGGGTGGAGCAGGAAGCAATGTGGTGCCACACGGGGAGGAGATGAGCTGGGAGAGGGTAGGTTTGTTTGTTCCAATCATGTCTAACTAATGTATGCCTAACTATAGGGGTGTGACATAGTCTAACCAGATAGCTTCATGAGAACCGAGAAGACGTAGAATTTGAAATGCAACTGTTTCTAACTGTACAAACATTGTATTAGTGGTATAAAAGAAGTGTCTGTTGTGAGCCAGTTTATCAGCTCTCGTCAACCAGTTCTGTTCCACTGTGCTGTTTGATTTGTGCTCGCCCAGCTGTAATAAACAGCATTACTTTTTGCCCGGCGTGCGCTCCTTTTTGGATTACTACTTGTAACTTATCTATTAGTAGCCCTAGAGGACCCCTAATACATGCTGGAGGTCCCTGCGGGTGTGGGTCTGGCAACCGCATACCTGATCCTTGTGCAACACTGAGTAGGCCCTGCAGACGCTGAGTTCACGAAGATCTGCCTGGTCCCGAGCATTAATAGCTAAATACAACAAGAGTGTCCCGACAGGGAAAGGGATGGAGTAGTTGTAGTGAACTAAATCCCTGTTTATACAAATGAGTGTAAACTTTTTGAGGAAATGTTATACACGTCTAGAACCTTTATGGCATTGGGGGTCCTTATAATTTGTACGGTATTAATCAGAACAAAGCACACTGTGCTGTGTCTCCAGGTTGTGAAAAATTAACATGTATTTGACATAATTGAATTGTCCTGGCAAAAAACAAACATATTTACAATTTATAGTACACATACATTAATATTAAATGCATGTGACAGATAGAGCATGAGAGAAATACAACGCTAAAAAAGACTGTGCACCAGCACACCTATACAGAATAACAACACATCCAATGGTAACCATTGTAACTGATACAGTTCTCAGATGTGGCATAAAATTAAAATAAAAAACTGAGTATAAACAAAGATTATTAATGCACACAGTTAATCATGTTTACCCAGAGCTTTATCATTTTTTGTTGTTCTACTCAGAGGCTGCTGAGAATAAATCAGCTTCTTATTATACAAAGATCAAGCATTAATACTTCAAGAATTCAGGGGTTGTTCATTATGTACAACTAAGCCTCCAGGGATGATGTTGGCTTTCAAATATTCCCTTAGAAAGTGACCGTGTAGCTCCGTTCTGAAGCCTTTTCTCTTTAGTTTAAGTAATTAGTCAGCGTTAGTATGTGATCGGATGGCACTGCCTGCTAATGTTTGATCAAACAGTGAGGGGCCTCTAATGATATTTGAAATGTGTTCCTCACTACAACTCAAGGTGGCACTCTCTGCCATAATACACAGCGTGTGTAGTAGATGTGAGAAAAAGGACAAGTGAAAGACGGGTGGAAATAAATAAATGTGTGTACATAGAGCCCTAATGTGTCTTAGCAAGATGTACAAGAAGGAGACCCTAAACTCAGCCTAGGCTGCAAATATATTATAACGCATGAGGGTCGGCCCATACTCTGTTGAAGACTGGGGTAATGATAGCTAAATACAACAAGAGTGTCCCGACAGGGAAAACGGATGGAGCAGTTGTAGTGAACTAAATCCCTGTATATACAAAGGAGTGTAAACATTTTGAGGAAATGTTATACACGTCTAGAACCTTTATGGCATTGGGGGTCCTTATAATTTGCTCTGTATTAATCAGAACAAAGCACGCTTTGCTGTGTCTCCAGGTTGTGACAAATTAACATGTATTTGACATAATTGAATTGTCTTGGCAAAAACTAAAATATTTACAATTTATAGTACACATAAAGTAATATTAAATGCATGTGACAAATAGAGCATAAGAAAAATCCAAAGCTAAAAAAGACTGTGCACGAGCACATCTATACAAAATACCAACACATCCAATGGTAACCATGATACAGTTCTCAGATGTTGCATAAAATAAAAAACTCAGTATAAACAAAGATTATTAATAACTACCCGTGCTCAGGAGGAGGAGTGTGCCTGCATGGGAGGATCAGTGCCGAGGGGACTCGAGGATCTCTAGGACACATGAGTGTAGCCGTGCAAGAAAGCGTGGCATCATGGTTGCATGCCCATGGAGGGGGGATTGTATTTTATGGTGTTTAGGATGCATCCTCAAGATGGGAGGATGATCGGCCGTAGTATTAGTAGATTTTAGTACATGCCACCCGATAGGGAGTGGACGCGTGAGTGTGGACACCACTGCATTAGAGCAGGAAAGG
The DNA here is from genome assembly GCF_040938575.1 of Ambystoma mexicanum. Taxonomy (NCBI): domain Eukaryota; kingdom Metazoa; phylum Chordata; class Amphibia; order Caudata; family Ambystomatidae; genus Ambystoma; species Ambystoma mexicanum. Next base: position 1,307,626,114 of record NC_090932.1, read on the forward strand.
CTCGTACTGAGGGCGGACGCTGCTAGTTGGGAGTTGCGCGTAGTACCGGCAATTGTGTAGTTGTGTCCTTTAGGCGAGTCAGGTTTCATTGTATATTGTAGTTATGGCACAGTATTTTGAAGAAGTAGAGAGGGACGCACGCATTTTAGTAAGTGTTGTTCATCTTGTTTTTGCAGCGCTGACCAGGGTGGAAGGGTCATCACCGACAAGGTACCTCGTGTATGATAGCGCGCTTACCATCTTTTGCGGCAGGCCTGAGTGAGAAGAGTGGAGGTGACTTGGCGCCTACCTTTACTAACATAGGGGAATGTGAGCCCATGGAGGGAGCCATTGTCTACTAACCCGGAGTGAGTGGTCGGGCCTGAGGAGAAGGCCAGTGTGTCGGGTGAGAGTGGGCCTGTGGAGAAGGCCAGAGCGAAAGAGAGCAACAAGGGGAAGTTGAGTGGCTGAGGGTGAGTGTGGGTGTTGTCGGGAGAAGAGTATAAAAAGGGGACGGGGACGAAAAAAAGGTAAAGGTAAAAAGAGGGGTGGTAGGTGGTGACTAGGGTAATTAGGGCATAGACAAAGGGCAGCCAAAAGACCGAGATAATGGCCTATCTAGATAGCCTCCTCGACCATATGTGTAAATAGTTGCCCCAGTAGCGCGATAAAATATTAAAGTATAATTTTCAGTGGGTCCTGGAGACTGCAGGTCAGTGTTTCCATGCGTGGCCCGGAGAAGAAACGTACCATAGTAAAATAGAAAATATGTTCTCATATTTGTTAACAAAATACAAGGGCTCAAAGTTAAAAAGCAAGCAGAATATATTGGGGCTCTGGAAACTGTACGAAGAAAAGAAAGGGGAGCAAATGAAGAAGGATGAAGAGGGGACACAGGAGAGGGACGGAACAAGTTCTCAGCCCCCGCCCTATGGTGTCTATCCAACATTACGGCCTGCGGCAGGGTATACTAACCCTCAGCGGGCAAGCCCAGAGGGGGAAAAAGAGACCACAAAGAAAAGGAAGGATAGAGACACATGGCGGGATGAGGCACACAAAAAGGGGGAGAGGAAATACTTAGCGGACATTGAGAAGAACCCACGACAACAGGTGGATGCATTATTTAATGAAGAAGAGAGGGTGATAGAAGAGGAGGTGCAGAGGAAAAACAGAGAGAGAAGGGGCAAGGGGGAATGGTTGTCGGGGAGGATAAGATTTAGACTGGATGATGTCTCAATGCCAGTAAGACAGAGATCGGGACACCTGTGCCCTCTTTGGGCCCTCTACCCCCACCATCTTGTGAGGCCAAAATCCTCTGGGTCATCTTCGACTCCGCTCTCTCCTTCGCCCCTCACATCATGGACCTTACCTAGAAGTCCCACTTCCAGCTCTACCTCCTAAGAGGCATTCTTCCTTTTCTCACCTTCCCCCAGAAGCTCGATGTCTCCAGAGATCTGGTGCTCTCCAGGCTGGACTACTGCAACAGCCTCTTTCTCAATCTCCCTCTGTCCTCCCTTCGCCGCCTCCAGCTAATCCAGAATAGGGCTGCAAGACTTATCCTTAACCTCAAGCCAAGGGACCATATCTCTCCAGCCCCAAAATCTCCCCACTGGCTCCCAGTGGCTGCAAGGATCACATTCAAGACCCTCTGCATCATCCACAATGCTGTATGGGGCCTGGGCCAAAGCTATCTCCAACTTTCCCTCCCTAAATACCCCCCTGCTAGAGCCCTTCGCTCCTCTAATTCCAACTCTCTGTCAAACGCTTCTCCAAGCAGAGAGTGGGGGGGCAGGTCTCTCTCCTCGGCTGGTCCCTCCTTTTGGAAAACCCCCCCTGCACCTCTCACACTTGAGCTGGACCTCCTTAAGTTCCAGAAACTGCTCAAAACTCTGGTAGTGTTAGCGTGACTTAGATTGGGAGGCACTCTTTGCTGAGACCTTCCCACTAGTGCTTCGTAGTGTTTCATAGGTGTGTCAACCCGACATCTGCAGGTGTTGAATGTATGCTATTTGCGTAGTTTGTGCGGGTCATTGGCAGATGTCATGTTACGAGGGGGTTGGACATGTTTCCACAAGATGGCTGCTGTATATCTTGTACATGGGTGAATGTCCATGGGGCTTACGGTGCCATGGTGGTTGTGTATTTCCTACATGTGGCCCACATCCCTGCTAATGGAGTGTCTTGGATGGGGTTCACGCCTGACGTGCCCATTATTGTACTGTACCAAGGTGTTTCACTTCTTGTTCTTGCATTGGCTGGGTGACTGCAGGTGTGCCTGTTGCCATTTCATTGTAGTTATTGTGCATGTGGGACATGATCCACCTACTCGTGTACTCACCAGGATCTTTGTAGCAGCTGGCTTCTGGATCTGCAGGGCCCACAGCCTCCTGGCCCTCCATGTGGAGGATGATTTTGACCCTCTCCTCCTGTGCACTAGGACCCCAACAGGCCCATAGAGCTGGGGGTTACCCAATAGCACTTTAAGATGAGGCAGCGGCAACCGTGAGATGGATGGGGATGCAGATTAATACTCTCGCATCAAATCAATAATGACAACTCAATGGTTTGGCAAAGGGAGTCTGTTTAATGACAAGTACAAAAAACAGGCAGTTAATGAATTTCAGCAACCGCTCGATCTTCCTTCTCGCTTCAACTCCAATTAATTTAATAAAAACACATAATTTATACTAAAAACTCGTCATCACTGACGTGTAACGCTTACAATCTGGCATGCAATTCTATTGGTTCTAGGAAGGTAACTTTAATATAGGTGCTATATCTGTATATGAGGGGAATGGATAAACAGTGTCATGTGGGGCATCTAAGCCCTTCCTTAAAAATGGCTACTGTAGACATCACTAAAAGTACGACGTCTCATTGGTTCTACTAATTATAGGACCCTAGATTACTTGGTCCACTATGATTGGGTTGGCATCAACCCCACTCATATTTTTCCACTAGCCTAGCTATGTGCATAATAGCCGGCCAGGTGCAGGGAGCTCGTCTGCTCCCCCAGCCTCCCTCCAATTATTGCAACAATCAATCATCACTTCAGTGGTCATGTGTCAATTATTTCTTTGTATTTTGGCCTCGAGACTGTTTCTTGGTCTGGAAAAGTTAAGGTGTCTGGGCATGGCACAAATCCATGCGTAGGTGTGAACGTTTCATCCCTTCTGCTTGCTCGGTCACATGATTTCGACACCGTGAAATCGTCTTATTCTTCATGCAATTTGTGTATTTGATTTTATTTTGCCAGCCATCTGCCTTTTGTGGCTTATCTTGACCTTTCAGAATAGGATACTCTGTTCTTCTCTTCATTAATTGATCTACTCTTGGGCTATTTCAGCTGGTACGACCTTGGCTTCTTGGCATGACTTGCCTTCGTCTGAGTTTCTCTCTGTCCTTAACTCTCGATTTTCCTGCTGCAAAACTCTCCTCTTGAGACCTTAAGTATTCTTTGGTCGGTTCTGTTCTTGTGCATAGTGGAAGTATACTTATATAAAAACGTTTCATTAGGTAGATATGTATAGGTGGTGGTTGCCGCAATCTATGTTACTACTAAGCTTTGCAAGCCTCATGAATTCTTGCTTCTTGCAGTTCCTTGCATCAATTATTTCACTTTAAACTCAGGATGTCTCTTTTCATCATTCACAGGTCATCATATATTCTATATGTGAGTCAGTTCGGGTTCTTGTGACGTCACATTCATCTTCTTTTATTTTATTTATTTATTTTGTTTATATATTTGTAACGCGCCGAAGCTTGCAAGCATCAGGGCGCGACAGGTACACGAAGACAAAGAAGGCACAGGACTAGAACAATAAGGAAGGATGGATTCAAGAGAGTATCAAGAGATATAGTGGCTGTTAACCTGAAAAGGATGGTTTTCAGTTGTTTTTCAAAAGAGTGGAGGTTGCTTTCTAGCCGAGTATTGCAGGGTAGCTCGTTCCAAAGGGAGATAGCTTTGGTGGGAAAAGCCCTACCTAGGCCTGTGGCTTTTGTTCTAGTATGGACAGGTTCAAGTAGACCTTGTTTAGCCGATCTTAAGCTGCGGCTTGGTTCATATCATTTGAATTCCTTTTTGTGGTATGCTGGTGCCGTGCCATATAAGCAGTGATAGACCATTGTCAGGGATTTGAAACTAACACGCTCCTTTAAGGCGAGCCAGTGAAGATCGATTCTGTCTTTTGTTATGTGTTCTCATTTGGATTTCCCTGTGATGGATCTGACCATATTATTTTGGATTATTTGCCATTGCTTGAAGCAGCCATTGCTGGATCCTAATAACAGGGCGTTGCCATAATCCAATCGTGATAGGATGGTGGCTCTATCAATGGTGGCACTGTTTTTGGTGTTCAAGAATGGCCTAATGCGGCATAGTAGCCTCTGGTAGTACTGCAGTTTTTTTTCAGGTACGCGACCTGTGCCTCCGCTCCTAATGAGGATTGCAGATATATGCCGAGTGTTTTTACCTTATTAGTGACAATGATGTTGGAGTCTTTTATATTGAAGGAAGAATAAACTGGGCCTAGATTTAGTAATGCTTTGTTTGTTCCGAAAGTGATGAGCTCTGTTTTGGAGCCATTTAAACACATCTGGTGAGCTTTCATCCAGTTCTCGATGGTATTGTAGATGGCTGATAATCTGTTGTTATCTGATGTACGGTCTCCGCATAGTTCTAAAATCAGTTGCATTTCATCTGCGAAATTGGTGAAGTAGATCCCTAACTGTGAAAGAAGGGTGCAGAGACAGCGGATGTATAAATGAAAGAGTAGGGTGTGAAGCTAGCTCCCTGGGGGATGCCTCAGTTTACAGGATTAGAGCTGGTGGAGTGTCCGCCACAGGTGATTTTGGAGTTTCTATCCTCCAGGAATGAGGATACCCATTCTATGGCTTCCTCTTAGCAATTTCCCGCTGTATCGAGTGCCTCTCGGAGCTTCCCGTGATCTAATTTAAATCGAAAGCTGCCGAGAGGTGCAGAAGAATCAGCAGTCCTGCTTTCCCTTGTCCAGAATACCCAACATTTTAGTCTGGAGATCAAGTAGTGCAGATTCCGTGCTATGAGCGCTTCTAAATCCTGACTGTTGGGGATGTAATAGGTCATGCTTGTCTACGTATTCCTGCAGTTGGTGTGTAGCTATCTTATCTAGGATTTTCAATAAAAAGTTGCAGTTAGTAATAGGTCTTAGATTGGTCGGGTTTTGCTGATCTAGACCAGGCTTTTTCACCAATGGTGTGACTGTTACTGTTTTATGTCAATGGGGACTTTTCGATCTCTGAATGATGAGTTTGTCATGCGGCAAAGAAATGGGGTGAACATTTCTGCATTATCTAGTATGAGTTTAGGGGGTAGAATGTTCTCGGCACATGAAGTGCAGTTTATGGATAAAAGGGTGGTTAGCATGTTATCTAATGATATCGGTGTGAATTGAAATTTGGGTACTTTAGATTCTGGCTTTTCTTTGTTGGCATGGTGAATAGCTGGATAATCTGTTACTTTGCAGCTTATTATGGTGTCTCTGGCTTTTAATATCTTTTGTGCAAAGGCTGTTTGGACGTTTTCGCAGTCCAGTTTGGATGGCTGGAAAGGAGGAGAGAGTGTGGATGGTTTTTCAATCGATTTTAGGATTTGAAACAATTTGCTGATGGAATTTGAGGCGCCGGCAATTTGCTCATTGTAATAGTTTTTCTTTGTTTCAGTTACTTTAGATCCATATAATTTGTCACATTTTTTTCCAGTTTTCTTTATTTAGCTCTGAGGGAGTTTTAATCCACTGTCTTTCGAGTTTTCTTTTGGTTGTTTTAAGTATGCCTAATTCTGTAGTAAACCAATTTTGATGGTATAGATTAGGGCGAGCTTGTACGAGAAGCTCTTGGAAGTGATTCCTGTAGCTGGCTGTGATTGTATCGCAAGGATCATCATCAGAGGTTGTGTCCATGATGTGTGTGATCCCTTGCAGTAGGATGTCTGGCGTGATTTTCTTCAAGTTCCTACTTTGAATGTTTTTGGGCGAGTTGTCAGGAGGGTTTATTTTGAATGTTAGTGACATTGTGGCTTCAATTTTGTAGTGGTCAGTCCAAATGCAAAGCTGTGTACTAGTTACTGTAAGTTCTACATTATTTGTAATGATCCATTCTAGTTGGTTGTTTGATACGCTGGTAGGGCCATTATTTGCAATAGAGTAGCTGATATCTGAGAGGTTTTTTTCCAGACTTAATGCTTCTTTGTCAGTAGGGTTTCCGCGCCATCTGTTTAGATCGCCAAAAAGTATTGTTCCTGTGTTATTTCCTTTTAGATTATTTAAGATATGGCAGAAGTCGTCATTGAAGTCTGAGATCAGTGATGGGGGTCTATAAATGATGATAAAATTGATGCAGTGGTTGTGAGAAGGGGTAAGTTTGAGGTGAAGAACTTCACATCCAGGACATTGGATAGCTGAAGAAAAGAGCTAAAAGTCTTGTCTAGCTATTATGGCTACCCCGCCTCCCCTTCCTGTTTCTCTATTTTCGTAGTAGATGTTGTAGTTAGGGGGGACTGCGGTGTCGATGCTCGGACCAGAAAGTTCTTGTAACCAGGTTTCCGTAAAACAGAGGATATCTAGGTTGTCTTCAACAATGTAATCGTGGATGTCTTGTGCGTGTTTGTTCAGTGATCTACTATTAAGTAGTGCGATTTTAATGGTATTCACTGGTGGAGTAATGAGAGTCTTAGGTTGTTTAACCATTTCTGTTGTACTGTGTTTCACATATGTTTTGGTATGGTTGTCATGTGTTTTTTGTTTGAATAGTGGGCTTATTTTGTCTAGCGCCTTGCCAGAGTTGGGCGTTTCTCTAGTGCTTAAGTATTGTTTGACTAATTGCTCATTCTGTATCCGGTTTGCTTTGGAAAGTAACTGGAGAATGTTGGGGAAACCCATCTTTTACCTGCGGTTTTCTACCATTATTTTGCAGAACGCCGAAAGAAAAATGGGCAGGGTGAGGGGCCGAGGCCGATGTCCGCCGTGGACCGCGTAGACCGGCACCGTCCCAGAAGCGCCGGCGCTGAAGCACCTGACGTTTCTCTTTCAGCAGCTCAGGTGTCATGGTGCAGGCACCCAAAACCCTGAAACTGGTGGGGCCATCCCGGACTTTGGCCCCCTTGGGGGCTTATCAGGCCCCAGCCAGGCTCACCTGGACTCATGGAGGTGTTAGTTACATGGTCCATTAACTTGGCTCTGAGAGGCTGAGCCATTCAGTTCAGGGTGTGGCCTGGAAGTACTTTATCTGAGAGAAGGGATACGGAGAAGAGGACTATTTTCTTGGAACTACTTGAAAGGCTATTTAAACTGTACCCAACGATCTGAACACGCTTTGCATTATTCTGCACTCCTGTAGCGTAACGCTCACCATGTCAGATCAGTTCTTGCTTCCTTCTATCATGCCCGTCCAGAGTCTTCCATCCATCGGCACCTGTGAACAGAGAATAACAGGAGTTATTTAAGCATCGAAGGCCTTACCTGCAGAACATACAGATCTCATCTCCTGCTTTCCCACGGACCGCCGCATCTGCAGAACAGAACGAAAAGCACCCTCTCGGGTAGCTACTCACCTGATCGGCCCGCTCCAGCAACCCATCGGACAGTTCTTCACTCAGCAGCGTGCCGCAGCTCGACACCGCCACACGGATCTTCTATTCTTCTTCCTGGACTCGCGCCATACCTGCTGAACAGAAAAGGACAAAAAGGTTAGTCGCACGTAGCAAAGGAAAGCTACGGAGGCGAACATTCGCGCGCCCAGCACAGCGCCATACTTACCAGCAGGAATCCTAAGCATCAATGTCAGGAGGGTCATCCATCATCCGAAGGTCGCTTAATGCCGCACCTGTAAGACAATAACAGACATTAGTTATCTTGAACAGAAAGACTTAAAGGCAGTCATTCCAAGCAGTTATTGGAATAGAGACTTACCTGCTTACTCCCGGGCCTTCTACTTCAGCAACTTCCTTCGGATCAGTGACGTAACTCGATCCAGGAAAGACTGTGAACCGTGACCCTGCCAGAGTGTGCAGAAAGGAGAGCTTGCCCATTAAAACACAGAGGTGAGCCAGAAGAAGTGAAGGATAGACCGGAAGGAGGAGAAACCACTGATAAGCTCCCTTCGGTAGCTAATATCTTGTTTCGACTTGCAGGCTAACATCTCCTGAAGCAAGAACTAAGGGAAGACGCAAGCTAGCATCACCAGCCAAGCAGAGCAGCATCAGGACAGACAACACCTTACGCACACGAGCACGCCCCCGTGGAGACCAGGTGAGCGTGACATCAGGTGCTGCTGGGGGATGTAGTTTGCTTGGGCTGGCAAGGCAGCTCAGGAAATTCAAATACGAAGGGAACTTAGCTTGGTTCCAAATTAGTCAAATTCGAACAGTAATTATTGTAAACAACGGCGCGGACAGCTGAGGTAAAATTAATCTCTCAGCTCGCGCTTGCTTTCTAGGATGCGGGCAGTTACAAGTAATGCAGGGAGTCAAGGCACACACAACTGCAATTAACAAGACAAAGGCGGGCAATCAAAGCGTTTTTTTCTTTCTTTCCTAAGAACGTTTGTGCGGAGTGGCAGAACCTAACAATGCAGTAAAACAGCATTCACATTTTGACAATCATCATTCTGTCTCATTTGTCGATATGGTTTTCTCAATGGATACCTCACTGTCCAGGTTTTATTAGGTGTCGGTACTTCAATAGGTGCTGTCAGTCTGATAGGCACTGGACATAGCCCCACAGCAGCTCTCTGCTGGTTTATTTGCTCATCATATATCACATATTTCGGCGTGAACGTTCCTGGTACTTCAAAATGGGCGGTAGGAGTGTGAATTGTGCTTGGGACCTCCTGTACACTGCCCCCTCTGGGCGATTCATTGACCACTTTCACTTCTTCTTTTGTATCCACCTTTTCTTGATCTTTTGGATCAATTTTTTCTTCATCTCCTGGGTCCATTGTTCTCTCATCCTCTGGGTCCATACATTGAGGTCTGAAGAAGTGTCTCTTTGGAGTCCATATTTTATGACTCCCTTCAAGCTTCCTGCTGTTCTCATGTGTTCATCCTTGTTCCATGTTATTAGTTGGCATTGTCCACTTGAGCTGCAATAGATCCATCTTCGCACATAGTTTCTGTATTTCCTTGAATACCGAAACTTTGTTGCTTCTGGTGCATGAATGCTAGCTTTCACAAAGTCTCTTATTTCTTTTTTATTTATTCACATTTGTTAAGCGCACAGCAGCCCTTGCTCATCGTGGCGCTGGTTACAGTGGTTGCTCATAGCTTAGTTACACACGTGAAAAACAGAAAAGGCGCGGGAGGCATTGAGGGGCTCATTACAGTAGGTGAACATCGTATAGTTGCATGCAAAATACAGACACTGAACTAGCATAGTAGTTGAAGAGGGCAGTTTTAAGGTTTTTGCGGAAGGCATGGCGAGAGGTTTCGGCTCTGAGGGCATTGGAGAGCGCGTTCCATAGCTTCGGGGCAAGATAAGGGAAGCCTATTCCTCCTGCCTAGGCCCTATTGATTCAGGGCACTGTGAGTTGGTTGGTGTACCCTAGTCTGGTGGGCCTTGTTGATAGTGTTCTGGCTAGTGTGTCTGATAGGTACGAGGGTGCTGAGAAGTTGATGCATTTGTGTGTGGTAGTGAGAATTTTTAATGTGATGCAGTCTTTGACTGGGAGGTAGTGAACAGTTTTTCTTGCTTGTGTAATGTGTTCTCTTTTAGGTATACTGAGAGCTGCGCTAAGAGAGTTATTTTGGGTGGTTTGGAGTCTAGCTAGGTTTCTTTTGGAGGTGCCAGCTAGGAGGGCATTGCAGTAATCCAGTTTGGCTCCTATGGTGGTTCTGGCAATAGAGAGGCAGTTGTCCTTTGTTAGAAATGTAGTTTGCAAAGGTAGCGGGCGCCCCTCTCTCGACAGAACAAGGCCTGATAACCTGTTCAGTGGTTATTAACCACTTGAGAGTTCGCAGCCACTGCTTTTACTCACTGTGCCTTTCACAGATGGGAAATATCCATTTGCATATCAGTCTTTGTCCTGCCCAGGGGCAGTCCAGCACCGAAATGCAATGGCAATTCCAACCTGAACGAGAGTACCACCAGCAACCCCATACACGTGTTTCACCCTTGTTGGGGATCATCAGTGAGTAAAAGCAGTGGCTGCGAACTCTCAAGTGGTTAATAACCACTGAACAGGTTATCAGGCCTTGTTCTTTCGAGAGAGGGGTGCCCGCTACCTTTGTAAACTATTTTCAAGGAACCTGGGATTGGTAACCCTAGGTCTCCTGGGGGCAACCAGACGTGGTCTCCCTCTCACTGTGCTTAGAGAGGCATCAGCTTCACCTCACTGATGATCCCCAACAAGGGTGAAACACGTGTATGGGGTTGCTGGTGGTACTCTCGTTCAGAGGGGAATTGCCATTGCATTTCGGTGCTGGACTGCCCTTGGGCGGGACAAAGACTGATATGCAAATGGATATTTCCCATCTGTGAAAGGCACAGTGAGTAAAAGCAGTGGCTGCGAACTCTCAAGTGGTTAATAACCACTGAACAGGTTATCAGGCCTTGTTCTTTCGAGAGAGGGGCGCCCGCTACCTTTGTAAACTATTTTCAAGGAACCTGGGATTGGTAACCCTAGGTCTCCTGGGGGCAGCCAGACGTGGTCTCCCTCTCACTGTGCTTAGAGAGGCATCAGCTTCACCTCACTGATGATCCCCAACAAGGGTGAAACATGTGTATGGGGTTGCTGGTGGTACTCTCGTTCAGAGGGGAATTGCCATTGCATTTCGGTGCTGGACTGCCCTTGGGCGGGACAAAGACTGATATGCAAATGGATATTTCCCATCTGTGAAAGGCACAGTGAGTAAAAGCAGTGGCTGCGAACTCTCAAGTGGTTAATAACCACTGAACAGGTTATCAGGCCTTGTTCTTTCGAGAGAGGGGCGCCCGCTACCTTTGTAAACTATTTTCAAGGAACCTGGGATTGGTAACCCTAGGTCTCCTGGGGGCAACCAGACGTGGTCTCCCTCTCACTGTGCTTAGAGAGGCATCAGCTTCACCTCACTGATGATCCCCAACAAGGGTGAAACACGTGTATGGGGTTGCTGGTGGTACTCTCGTTCAGAGGGGAATTGCCATTGCATTTCGGTGCTGGACTGCCCTTGGGCGGGACAAAGACTGATATGCAAATGGATATTTCCCATCCGTGAAAGGCACAGTGAGTAAAAGCAGTGGCTGCGAACTCTCAAGTGGTTAATAACCACTGAACAGGTTATCAGGCCTTGTTCTTTCGAGAGAGGGGCGCCCGCTACCTTTGTAAACTATTTTCAAGGAACCTGGGATTGGTAACCCTAGGTCTCCTGGGGGCAACCAGACGTGGTCTCCCTCTCACTGTGCTTAGAGAGGCATCAGCTTCACCTCACTGATGATCCCCAACAAGGGTGAAACACGTGTATGGGGTTGCTGGTGGTACTCTCGTTCAGAGGGGAATTGCCATTGCATTTCGGTGCTGGACTGCCCTTGGGCGGGACAAAGACTGATATGCAAATGGATATTTCCCATCTGTGAAAGGCACAGTGAGTAAAAGCAGTGGCTGCGAACTCTCAAGTGGTTAATAACCACTGAACAGGTTATCAGGCCTTGTTCTTTCGAGAGAGGGGCGCCCGCTACCTTTGTAAACTATTTTCAAGGAACCTGGGATTGGTAACCCTAGGTCTCCTGGGGGCAACCAGACATGGTCTCCCTCTCACTGTGCTTAGAGAGGCATCAGCTTCACCTCACTGATGATCCCCAACAAGGGTGAAACACGTGTATGGGGTTGCTGGTGGTACTCTCGTTCAGAGGGGAATTGCCATTGCATTTCGGTGCTGGACTGCCCTTGGGCGGGACAAAGACTGATATGCAAATGGATATTTCCCATCTGTGAAAGGCACAGTGAGTAAAAGCAGTGGCTGCGAACTCTCAAGTGGTTAATAACCACTGAACAGGTTATCAGGCCTTGTTCTTTCGAGAGAGGGGCGCCCGCTACCTTTGTAAACTATTTTCAAGGAACCTGGGATTGGTAACCCTAGGTCTCCTGGGGGCAACCAGACGTGGTCTCCCTCTCACTGTGCTTAGAGAGGCATCAGCTTCACCTCACTGATGATCCCCAACAAGGGTGAAACACGTGTATGGGGTTGCTGGTGGTACTCTCGTTCAGAGGGGAATTGCCATTGCATTTCGGTGCTGGACTGCCCTTGGGCGGGACAAAGACTGATATGCAAATGGATATTTCCCATCTGTGAAAGGCACAGTGAGTAAAAGCAGTGGCTGCGAACTCTCAAGTGGTTAATAACCACTGAACAGGTTATCAGGCCTTGTTCTTTCGAGAGAGGGGCGCCCGCTACCTTTGTAAACTATTTTCAAGGAACCTGGGATTGGTAACCCTAGGTCTCCTGGGGGCAACCAGACGTGGTCTCCCTCTCACTGTGCTTAGAGAGGCATCAGCTTCACCTCACTGATGATCCCCAACAAGGGTGAAACACGTGTATGGGGTTGCTGGTGGTACTCTCGTTCAGAGGGGAATTGCCATTGCATTTCGGTGCTGGACTGCCCTTGGGCGGGACAAAGACTGATATGCAAATGGATATTTCCCATCTGTGAAAGGCACAGTGAGTAAAAGCAGTGGCTGCGAACTCTCAAGTGGTTAATAACCACTGAACAGGTTATCAGGCCTTGTTCTTTCGAGAGAGGGGCGCCCGCTACCTTTGTAAACTATTTTCAAGGAACCTGGGATTGGTAACCCTAGGTCTCCTGGGGGCAACCAGACGTGGTCTCCCTCTCACTGTGCTTAGAGAGGCATCAGCTTCACCTCACTGATGATCCCCAACAAGGGTGAAACACGTGTATGGGGTTGCTGGTGGTACTCTCGTTCAGAGGGGAATTGCCATTGCATTTCGGTGCTGGACTGCCCTTGGGCGGGACAAAGACTGATATGCAAATGGATATTTCCCATCTGTGAAAGGCACAGTGAGTAAAAGCAGTGGCTGCGAACTCTCAAGTGGTTAATAACCACTGAACAGGTTATCAGGCCTTGTTCTTTCGAGAGAGGGGCGCCCGCTACCTTTGTAAACTATTTTCAAGGAACCTGGGATTGGTAACCCTAGGTCTCCTGGGGGCAACCAGACGTGGTCTCCCTCTCACTGTGCTTAGAGAGGCATCAGCTTCACCTCACTGATGATCCCCAACAAGGGTGAAACACGTGTATGGGGTTGCTGGTGGTACTCTCGTTCAGAGGGGAATTGCCATTGCATTTCGGTGCTGGACTGCCCTTGGGCGGGACAAAGACTGATATGCAAATGGATATTTCCCATCTGTGAAAGGCACAGTGAGTAAAAGCAGTGGCTGCGAACTCTCAAGTGGTTAATAACCACTGAACAGGTTATCAGGCCTTGTTCTTTCGAGAGAGGGGCGCCCGCTACCTTTGTAAACTTTGTTAGAAATGGCTTTATAGCATTGATGAGTTTAGCACTCAATGCGGAGGCCGAGGCAATGGCACTAACTTGTTTATCCATGGATAGTGTAGCATCATTGTGGACTCCGAGTGTTTTAACAGAGGACAGGACTGGGATGACACAGTTGTCGATACGGAAGTTGAGATATGTTGAACCTAGTTTGGCTAGTGTGGCCTTTTGACCAAGAATGAGGATTTCAGTTTTGTCCCCATTGAGGCACAAGCCATTAGTGGCCATCCATGCTTGGATTGTTGAGTAAATTTGCTGAAGGGTTGTAGCGTCTTGGTGATAGATCCCAGCGAGGGGAAGGAGCACTTCTTCATCAGTCAGGTCCTTGGGCTTCCATCCTGGTTCGACATCAATCATGATCTTCATCCCTATGGCTTTTTTCGCAGTTTTCTGGCACTGAGAGATTATTATCTTGATAACACAGAATCCGAGCAATATCATCACTAGCAGGGCTCCTAGGAATTTGAATGCATCTACCATCCATTGTGGAACCCATGAAAATAGTGATCCAAACCAGCTGTCATCATAAACTTCGTCAGCTTCATCGATCATCTGATTCTGTAACTTCGTCAGCATACCTGTGGCTTCTGTTAAAGTTCAATTTTCTTTGTCGTGAGATGGTGTAAATATGCAACATGATTCTCCAATTTTTGCACAAACACCTCCATCCATAGCTGTGATCATGTCAAGGACATATCTGTTCTGTAGAGTCATTAGTCGAATTGCCCTCAGTTCTTCCCTGAGTGCATTAAATTCTTTTATGGTCGTGTTGATGGTCTGTAATAACTCTCATCTGGTTATCAGCAACCATTTAGTATTTGCTCCAGCCTGAATTCTTGGCATAAAAATTGTCGTGAACATGGAAGAAGTCTGACCGAACAGTCTATGTTCATATGGGATAGCATCAAAAGCTTCTATGGATTTGGAAGAAAAGTAATTCTCTCGCTTTATTCGGCTCATCAGTTCCACAGATCTCGTCTTCCTCAGGTGAGCATCTGCTTTCGGGAAACTGTCAATATTCAGATCACTTTTTGAAATCACCAGTGCTGGAACATGGACATTCACTATTGTGCATATACCTCCCCAATTCTTCGAAAGCCTGATATATGCTTTGGATCCACATGCCCAATAAAGATCCATGATCACTGCAGTACCGTGTTCCATTCCTGGAGCGTCAAAGGCTCGGCCACAATTCTAATTCCCTCCCATTTTTCTTGTACTGTTATTCCGGAAGCAGAATTTCGGATTCTCCAATGGCACTATCTGTAAGGGTCCTCCTCTATTTTCGACCCATGTCAATAGTTTAGCAAGTTTTGGCCATAATGGCTTGCATCCATTTCGTACTATGTTGATGGTGGGCTCGTAGTGACCGAAGACCATCCATGCTCTGCAGATCACTACTCCTTTTTCCCCTCCGTCTGGTAAAAGCACTGTTCCCCAAATTTGCATTTGGCCTCTGTTCTTCCACTTTCAAGCTTCTTCTGGCATTTTTCCTCGAACGTTCAGTTTGTGATTTGCTTCTCTTCTGATCTCTGCTCCTTTAACTCCAGGCTTCTCATATCTGATCACAATATGCTTTGTTTTTCCATTGTTTCTTGTCTTTATATCTTGGACATAATCGTCTTCATTTGGATCCGTTGCTTCAGTTGCCCATTTGAGTGAAGCATCACTTCCCATGAACTGGGCTCTGGTTGTGCACATCGCTAAGTGTGATAGACAGTGTGCTGTCTGGACATCAATTTCCACAGCTACAAAAATCGTTGACTTCCTCATGCTGTAAGGTAGGGGTGCACAAACAAAGCATTCCCCCTCTGAATTTCATCGTCCAACTTCTTTAATGAGTTGGTACGATATGTTATTTCCCTTGTGTGATGTGCTGTCCACGTAGTCATTTAGTTCATTGTCATCTCCTTGTATGCTTCTCTTTATTCTCAAGGTTTCAATGTAGTTTGCTATCATCACATCCTTAATAGCATCCATGTTGCTTCTTCTCACTGGAGGATTCTCAGGTATCTCAATCCATGGTGCAGGCATCTTCATCTGTACCAGTTGATTAGGCGAAAGTCTGGCAATTCTTTCCTTCTCCTCTTGCATCTTTTTTCTTCTTGTTATAAATGTCCATATCCACTCTGCCATTGGTCCAGTATATGGCTGTATTGTAGAACTTACTTGTCCCCTTCATTGGATCATATGTGCTTGTCAATGCTGTCTCTGTTGGTTTATTCTCCAACTCCTTTTGTCTCTTTAAAGGTTCAGCTTTCTCCATTTGTCTTTTCACTTCACTTGTACTAGAACTTCTCATAGTAGGCAGCCCAAACTTTTCCCCTTCTTTGGCCTGTGGTTCTGCAGGTATTGACACTAGACCTGGTGTATGTGCACTCATCGTTTGCGTGTATGTATTTTTCATTAATCTTTTCTCATGCTTGCTCTGCCGACCCTGTCTCCGGCTTTTCAATTTGCTTGTTACCAAATGTGTGTGTGTGTCATTGCTAATCATACCCATTTCAAGCTTGCTCACTCCTTTGTCAGACTGTCTAGGGCCTGGAATGATTATAAAAGGTCTGGGTGCCTTTGTGGGTGTCATGCGTACATCATTAGGTGGGTGCACTGGAATCGGAACACTCTGTGCACCAATAGAAAATGCAGTTTGAATCGTCAGTG
Organism: Ambystoma mexicanum; assembly: GCF_040938575.1. Classification (NCBI taxonomy): domain Eukaryota; kingdom Metazoa; phylum Chordata; class Amphibia; order Caudata; family Ambystomatidae; genus Ambystoma; species Ambystoma mexicanum. The sequence continues at coordinate 1,307,642,273 of NC_090932.1, forward strand.
ACAGTAAAACAACGATGAATACAATGCATAGGTACATGATCCCTCTGAAGGTCAGTCGGCAGCACTTAGTTCTGGAGCAGTATGAGCGCCTCTCCTCTTGAGGGATGACAACGTTACTGTTTAAGTTGCCCATCTCTATCATTTAAGGAAAGAAAACGAACAGTTTAATACACTCTAGATAAGATTGTTATCTTTGGATTCTGCTGTTTCTGCTCGTAGGTTGCAGGAACTGGAACGATTGTCCTTCTATGCCTGACGATTGGATTGTTTCTTGTCAATGTACACAGTTCTCTTTTCTGGATATGAAAATGTCAACGTATGGTAATAAGTTCAGTAAGTCTCTTATTGTGCATGTTCAAAATAAACAAGCTCCCAATCAATGCCCCTTATCTGTTTCACTCCAGAGGACATGTTGCTTCTCTGCCAGCAAAAGTGTATTCTTGTCAACACTTCCTCGATCTGTTTCTCGGCGGAAAGTTTACAGTCTCCTCCGGAAATTCTGATGATGATTAGAAAGTTCAACCTGCATCACAATACCATGCAGGAGCATGCTCATCTGTGTAGAGTTTGCTGGGTCTCTGATGAAAGTGAGGACGTCAACACTGGCAGGCCTCCCCACAAGTTCTGGAAAATCCTCAATTAGGTGAAAGAAGACATTGCTCACCAATCTGCTATCTTCTGATGACAGGGACATTTGTCTAGTCCTTGTGGAATTCTGGAACTGCTCGGTACTCACTGTGAGCAGCTTCTGTGATTTCGATGAGCTTGAAGAGCAACCTGAATTATGATTCCGTTCAGGATTATGCTCAAATGTTCTGTGTTTGCTGGATCTCGAAGAAATGTCAAGACGTCAGTGTGTCCACAAACAAGATCTGGACAGTCTTCAATTAAGCGAAAGAATAGCACGCTGACAAGCCTATTTGCTGCTTCCTCTGCTTGGGACATTTGTCTTGTCCTCCCTGTATTCCGGGAGCAGGAGGAACTGCTCGGCGATCACAATGAGTAGCCTCCTTATTGTTTTTTCGTTTTCAGGGTCTTGAAGAAATTCAGTGATGTTACTGAGCCTTCTCACTAACGACGGATACAATCTCAATACTAGTTTGAAGTAAATTAGAATGTCTTTAGGGATGTCGCTGCTGTGGAACACCATAAGTGAGTCCAAATAATGCTCCTGTTTGGAACGAGTCTGGGTACTGTATTTTCTTCCAGTTTGTGTGTCCTCGATCAAAATTTGGCATATCCTTTTCTTATCAAGGCTTCATCATGCCTCAGTCCAAAGTTCAAAGTCAACAGAATATGTTGTGGATTATACGTGCAACTCTCTTCTTCACCCTGCAACTAGGATGCACAGAGTGTCCGTGTTTTATGTTCCTATCCCCTTTTTTGCTCAGAGGAAATGTCCAATTTTAAGCCACAACCTGCACAAAAGTTCTTTATCTCTGTTTTGCTGGTCATGCATCCTTCTCTCTCGTCATGGATCTCGTCTGCACATGCTGTGGTTCTTCCCCATTGTCTGCAGTCTCTATGCATTGGGGTGTGGGCAGGGGGCCTTCTCTGATGTATGGCTTGATATCACCCAGAAATAGCCAAGTTCTTCTTCCTTCTAGCTTGACTGCAGAGGGAGTAACGGTCTCCACTCTGAATGGACTGTTGAACCTTGGCTCGTCCCACTTCTTTCTCGTGTGGTTTATCACCAGGACCATGTCCCCAGGGAAAACTGGTGGTAGACGTAAACCTTGAATTGGGTCTGTTGTAGTATCTCCTTCTGTGTTCTGTCCTGCCCTGCACCCTTTTTGTCGACGCTGCAGCTGTACTGAAATTACAGTAAGACAAGATGTCATGCAATTCAAGTAATTTTGCATTTCAGACGCTAAAACATCGCCTGTTCGCTGAGCATCACATCTAGCTCGGGGTGTCAGTGGCGTGCGCATCCTTCCTCCTGTTTTGATCTTGTGCGGTGTAAGGTGATGGTCAGAACCAAGCTGGTTTCTGAGTGCATACAGTGCCAGTGGAAGGCAGTGTAGCCATCCCTTCTTTAGAGTAAGCTTTAACTTGGCTATCCTTTCCTTTAACAAGCCGTTGAGCTTCTCACATATTCCGTTACCTTGAGGATGATACGCCGAAGCAACAAGCTAATCTGTTCAAAGACTGCATTAACAAAGTGAGGCCCATTATCTGATCTCATGACCTCACACACTGCCCATCTGAGAAAAACCTCTCTTACCAGAAATGTGTCCGCACAGGTAGAGTCTGGGTGTGTACATGGACCTGCTTCTATCCATCTAGAGAATGGACACACCACAACAATTAGGTACCTGTACCCGTTACATACTTGAATCATATCGACATAAAAGGTTTATTAGGCCTTGGGATGACTCCTCTAATTACTCTTAGTGTATGCCCAGCCGTGAACTGTTGGCAGATTATACAGGTCACCATAAAAAATGCACCGTGCTCCGCCAAGTTCGGTATAAACCAATCTTCAACGATCGTTGCTGCTAAATTCTCTTTTGACATGTGCGCTGGATAATGCTATTTTTCCATTGCTATCTTCAATAGGGCTATAGGCATCACCAGTTTACCAGTGCTGTCTTGTCGCCACAAGCTCTCAGAGGGGTTTAAAGAACACCCTTGCTGCTTCCAAAGATTCCTTTCTTCCTGTGGTGCCTCCCCTTGGAGTTCCATTAATTGGGTTTTCTCCATGTTGTTATAACTGTCAGGTTCACTTCATGCAACAATCATTCTCTCATGCACATCAGTTATTTCAACATCCATTATGATTTCATATTTGGTTGACACACGCTTGGCTTCTGTGTCTGCTGCTTGATTTCCTTGTGAGATAGAATCTGTCGCTTTCGTGTGGGCGGCGCATTTCACGACCGCTATGCCCACTGTGAGCTGTTGTGCCTTAATCAGTCTGTCCAATAGGGCTGCGTGCTGCACTGGCGTGCCGTCCGCTCGGAGGTAGCCCCTCCCTTTCCAGCGCGCTAGGCCTGCATGCATTGTCGACGTCACATAGGCGGAGTCGCTGTACACCGTTCCTTCCTGGTCTGCGTAATTCTCGAGTGCGAGTATCAACGCCAATAATTCTGCAGCTTGTGCTGAGTAATGAGATGGTAATCGTGCACTAATAAGTACTCGAAATTCTCCATTTGCCGTGTGTCTCTTCACAGCGGTGCCTGTATATCTTTCCCCATCATTTTGATTGATTCTCGAAGAACCGTCAACGGAGACAATTTCTCCTTATGCCAATGCATTCATTTTCACTCACGGAATCTCATCATAGAATTCTTCATAATTTGCACAGTCATGAATCGGCTCTCCTTCAGTGACTGGCTCCGCTATAAACATAGCTGGGTTCACTATTTTACTTCAAATTATTTTAATCGATGGATTTGATATGATCACTTCATATGCAGAAGCTCTCTGAGATGTCAATGTGCCTCTCGGTTTCTCTAGAATGGCAAATAGTGCGTGCTCGACAAACAACGTCATTGAGCATCCCATCACAATGGTTGTAGTCTTCTCTATGGCGAACGCTGCGGCAGCTAAACTTTGTTCGCAAGGGAAGTGACCTCTCATCACTGGGTCTAGATTTCCATTGTAGTACCCCAACGTGGTTCTCTGTGTGAGTACTGCCGTCATGACACTGCCATTCGTGTGCGAAAACAGGTAGAATTCCTCTGCATAATTGGGAATTCGTAAAACTGGTGCTGTGCAAATGGCTCTTTTTAGTTCGACAAATCCTTCTTCCATGGTGTCAGTCCATTCAATTTTTTCTTTCGTCCCCTGTACCTTCTTTAGGGCTTGTAACAAAGGCTTGTTATATGAGCTGTAGTCAAAGACCCATGCTCTGACATAACTGCACAATCCTAGGAAGCTCTGTATCAGTTTTATCGTGTGTGGCTTGGCTGTGTTCAATATGGCTTCAGCCCTTTCAGGGGTAACTCTTTCTCCTCATGTGAGATTAGCTGGCCTATGCATGGCACTTCTTGCTGACAATATTGTAACTTTTCTTTGTCAACTTTATATCCTTTTTCAGCCAATATAGTCAATAGCTGGATAGAATCGTGACTCCACGTTTCTTCTGTTGTGCTGCAAATTAAGATGTCGTCCACATATTGCAAGACAACACTCTCTAATGCAATATTGCTTAGGTCCATCTGCAGGACTCTGATGAAAATTGAAGGAGACTCACAGTACCCCTGGGGCAACCTTGTGCTTTTCAGACGCATCTGTCTGAACGTGAATGACGTCAAATCTTGTGAGTCTTTGTGCAATGGGATTGAGAAAAATGCATTTTTCAAGTCAATCACTGTGAAATATTGTGCCTCAACAGGTATATTACATAGGATTGTAGACGTGTTAGGGACTAGAGGGAACTCGGCCTCTACCATATCATTTATTGGCCTTAAATCCTGGATTAAGCGCCAAGACCCTCCCTTTGATTTTTTGATAGGGTAAACCGCGGTATTGCATGACGACTCTGACATCACTAAGATGCCCTGCTCTATCATAGCAGAAATTGTCTTGAAAGTCCCTTCATCTGCTTCCCTAGACATGGGATATTGTCGTGCTCTTGGCAAAATTGCTCATGTTTTCAATTTAATCTTTACTTCTCCTACTCCTTTTAACAAGCCTACATCATAGGGGCCTGTGGTTCACACTGAGACAGGCACCTGGGCCATGTCGTCATAAAAATATTCAGGACAATTTTTCCCCAGCATCATTCTCTGGTGCACCTCTCTTGTGATCATTCTCACGCGGAAAACGAGATTCACCTCAACTGATATTTCATCTAAACCTGTTTGTTCGTCAAACAGATTGTCATCAGTGACGTCAGTCAATCTGTACCCTTGCTCAATGGCGATTACTGTGCACCATTGTCTGCCCTCGTCATCACAACCATCGATCAAAGCCATTTTCCCTCACACTATAGCTGTGTGTATTGCCAAGGGAAATACTTGTCCCTTTTCCTCGTGCATAGGTATTCTTGGCCTAAATAAAAACTGGTCTGGGGTTCTAATGGTTTTGTCTGCAAGGCCTGGGAGCCCTGCCATTAGTATGTGCATTCCATAAGCGAATATTTCTGGTTCCAATGGAATAGCTCTCATAGCCGATTGTCCTGCGTATGCTCTAATCATTTTGCATACGTTCAAATAATGCATTTCTGGAGTCAAACAAACTATGCCCTTCTCCGTGAACGAGATTGTCATATTTAACTTTGTCATTAGGTCTCGTCCCAATATATTTACTGGGGTCTGCCTGAAATATAGCAGTGGCACATTCATGTCACATTCTCCTATAGAAACTTGAAGTTATTTTGTAAAAGGAACACAACTGGTTGCTCCTGTGAAGCCCTAAGTATTTATGGCATCGCCTGGACAAGGAAAACTTGCCTTCACGTATACACGAGCGTGTTGCACTCGTGTCAACTAAGAAGGAATATTCTTTATCCCCTATACAGACATCTACCCTTGGTTTCTCATGAGGGTCTGGTGTCACTGATAGGATAGAACACATCAGGTTTCCCAGTGAGCTGTCCTAGTCCATATATAACTTTGTCCCATGGTGCGTGAATGGACTTCCTCCATCACCAGTGTTGGTTCTCATTCCAGAGTTCAATGCCTGTCCTGCACTTATTGTCTGTGACAGTTGCAACAGCGACTGTTGAGACTGTCCTTGTGGAATATGTATCAAGTTCTGAGGTTGCAAGCTTTGCTGTGCTCCTGGCGCTTGCTGTTGCACCGTGTGATTCTGTGCAACTCCATTTCTACCCTGCTGTAAAAATACAATTGGATTCACCATTCCTACTCTTGTTCCTTCATCGTTTTGCACCATGCCTTGACTTCTGCATGTGCATGCTAGATGCCCGGTCATCCCATACGTCCAACATATAGGCGGTGGTCTGATTATTTGCCCATTTGACATATCCTGATTGCCATTTTGCATGTTTTGAAAACCTCCCTGATTACCTTGGAAAACTTCCCGATTACTCTGAAATCCTCTTCCTCTAAAGGCTCTCCCTCTGGGTCAAAACCCATTACTGCCCTGATTAATTTGCTGTTGATTATTGACCTGCTGCATATTCGATCCGTCTGTGCTAGTTATCATTGCCCCTTCAATGGCATATTTTGACAATTTCTTCTGCACTAATTATGCCTCTTCTGCTTTTCGTGCAGCCTCTTTTTTGTGATTCTTTTCTTGCAGTAGCCTGCAACAGTGAGCTATGGTCAATTGTATTTCAGACCAGGTTTGGCCTCGATTCCTACCAATTTCTTGAGCTGCTTCTGTACCTGATCTGGCAGCCCTTGGCATAATATATGGTAAAACACGGGTATAGATTTCCCCCAAGATTCCCTCGTTTCCAGCACCCATGCGTCTTGGAAATTCTGAATGTAAAGCAAAAGATCTTCTGATGCCTTCATTTTGCGTGTCATTATAGCTCCCATGTCAGAAGTATCCGGGTATAGCAATCGTAATGCTTTCCCTACCGCAGGTCGCAATTGTTAAATGGAGCTCCATCGTTCACAGTATTAACTGTGGTCACGCCAGGATAACCTGCTCGTGTCCATACATCGTCAGCTCTATCTTCAAGTATGGCGATCAAAAGACCCTTAATATCCCCTACAGCTAACGTGTTCCCTCCCGTCATTTTTTCTAGCTCATGTATCCATTTTCCGGCTCCCGATGTTAACATTGGAAGCTTATTTTTCAGATGTTCTCAATCTATGTGTGGCCAGCATATATACTGTGGCCTCGTTCCTCCTTTTTCGAGCAATGGGAATTGTAATACATGACACTCCTTTTCCTCCCTCACCATTTTTCTATCCATTGCAGGGGTAATAGTCCTGCAGCGCCGTCTACCTGGTAATGTCCTTAATCGGCTCACATAGGGCGGTGGAGACTCCCCCCTCAACCGTAAGATACTCCTTCATGTCGATCTGATTGTGTGGCTGACTCTGATGCCTTAGGTGCAGACTCGTTAGAATCTTACCATTTTGTTCCTTTTCCTCCAGAGAAGCATTTTTCGCGTCTCCTCTCGTCTTCCTTTTCTTCATATTCCTCTCTTTCTGCTTCTGATATTGTCTGTGCCCAACTCATGTAACTCCTCTCATCTTCCTCGTTCCTATTTAGTGTCAACCTCTCTAGGGATAGCTCTCTAACTTTGCTACTTCTAGAGGCATTCTCAGTGTCATCAACTGAGTGCTCTCATAACGCTCGTCCTCCCCTCTCCCTTGGGGTACCTGTTCTAGCCGCATTTCATCATATATTCTATCAATCGTTTCCCCAATGCTTCTGGTGTCAAAGTCATCTTCCATATTTGCTCTAGACGTGCCTGCTACTAAATCGTACTCAGGAAATAATTCTTCTATGTCTTCCCAGTCTACTACTGGATCAGGTTTTTTAACCTCTCTTTCCAGAAATTTTAGATCCCGTGCCCTCTGTCTCCGCTTTCGTTCTATGTCATCATCGAACTATCTGCGCTTCCTCACTTCCTCTCTGATCCTATCTTCTTCCTGTTTCTTTGCATCTCTTCGTTCATTTGCCCTTCGTATTTCCTCATCCCTTCGTCTTTTTATTCTTTTCTCCCGTATCTTTTGTTCTTCTTCCTCTATTCTTCGTTGTTCCTGCCTGCCCTGATCATTAGCTGCTTTTGGCTTATGATTGCTGTTCGCGATACAGCTGTTCTCGTCTCTGTCTATCTTTTTTGCTAATTCTTTCGTCTCTCAATCCTTTTTCCTTTTCCTTCTCTTTTCGCTTTGAGTCGTCTGACTCTCCCTTTTGTCTCACATCCTCAATGCCTTTACCATCGAGTTTCAATAGAATCTGACCTCCCATCCATTTGTTCTGTGTGAATGCATCTCATCAGTTCTGTCCTCATCTCCTTTCCATCTCTTTCCCTCTCTATTCGTATCTGGAGACGTGCTTGCTTGTGCTTGATCTCCTTTGTCTTTCTCGTGCCTCTCCTTGTCCTTCAGGACTTTGGAAATTATATTTCTGTCTCTGTCTTTGTCTGGGTTTTCGTCACTACTTTGAGTAGGTGACTCATATACCGGGCTGCTATATCCCGTGGCTACTTTAATTTTCCCTCAATGGATATAATCCTTCGTCCTTACTGGCTTCAGACGGGGCGAGTGGTGCGGAAGGCATTTCACCCTCTCTGTGCATATGTTAAGTATCCAATTTAACGGCGGCTCCTCCTCCTTATCCTCTTGGTACATCTTACAAAGCTCTAAACTAGCTAGGCGTTTGTCTAACTTTTTGCCAGTATATGTGGCATGCAAATATGTCATGTGTTGCAGAACTGTTTTAGATAGCGATCCACCCTGGGTCCATGGCATAAACATTTTGTGGGCTGTTCCTTTAACCAATTCTGCACTGTACTTCTTCAGCTTAGGTGCATGTTTTGGCAACTGTTTGCACAAGTGTACTAACGGTGTAATGTCTTCCATGCTTAAAATTATTTATCTTCTCCTCATACAACACTTTGTTACATTTTACGTTCCTTAAACAAAATCAACAACATGAGCGAGCACCAATCATGTTTTTTCACAAAAATGTCTTTTTACTTTTTCAAACAACAACCATCAATTCATGTCATACAACATCCTAGCTATACAATCGCTTAATTTTCATGCTGTTTCCCCAACAAATGTTCTTACTTTATGACGTCAGAGAAAAGAAAAAAAAACATAAGACAGACGTAACAGACTAGACAGACTCCGGCCGGCTACACAGATCTCATGCCCCATATGATTATACCAACATGGAATTTAAGCCCATCCCTTTCAGATTGCCTCTTTCATCGATTCTGGTTTTCTATTGCGCCCTATCTTTTCAGGACTTTGAATGCAGGCTTCTTCTAACTGCTATATTAAAGCATAGGTATTTGGGCGTACCCTCTCTCTGCTCAGGTATCCTCCTGGTATCCTCTCTCTAACCCGGGAATCCTTGCGGTATCCTCTATCTATTGCTCGGTCCCCCTCGAGTCAATATTTATTTCCCCTTATATATATACATTCTACTCTTACTCTAACATTATTTTTGTCCCACCTCCCTCCGTTACCTTCCCTTACTTGTTCTAAGCCATGCAATTGTTTGCCAAAATATTCAGTCTTTTTCACTCACCGTTCACATTTTTCCTCTTTGGATGCTCGGGATCACCACCTTCGTTACAGCCTCTCCTTGCTTTTCGCTCGATTAGCTGCTCGTAGAAGTGGGAAGGGGTTTGTGGGGGAAAGCACAGGTTCCTTCGGGCCTCAACCAACAGGTTTTACACTTTAACCTAACCACTATCTACGGGGAGCCTCTCGGTCTGCTCAGCCGGATGGCAAAGGACTCGTGATATTGCAGAGGACCTAGAGTTACTTATGTCGACGGCCAATTGGTGTCTTATCTAATCGATAGTCGATAAACCTACCACTGCTACCAAGTGTGCACCAGGACCCCAACAGGCCCATAGAGCTGGGGGTTACCCAATAGCACTTTAAGATGAGGCAGCAGCACCCGTGAGATGGATGGGATGCAGATTAATACTCTTGCATTAAATCAATACTGACAACTAAATGGTTTGGCAAAGGGAGTCGGTTTAATGACAAGTACAAAAAACGGGGAGTTAATGAATATCAGCAACCGCTCGATCTTCCTTCTCGCTTCAACTCCAATTAATTTCATAAAAAACACATCATTCATACTAAAAACTCGTCATCACGGACGTGTAACGCTTAAAATCTGGCGTGCAATTCTATTGGTTCTAGGAAGGTAACTTTAATATAGGTACTATGGGCCTCATTATGACCCAGGCGCTAATGGGTTAACGGCGCCGTAAAAGGCTGCGGCACCGTTAACCTATTAGCACCTAATTACGAGGTCCCTTTGCGGGACCCGACCTTAACGGCTGGTGTAGACCAGCCATTAAAGTAGGGACCCGCAAAGGGACCTTGGTGCTAATTACGGTGCCGCAATTTGCCCCTATGGGGCAAAAATGGGAGTGGGGAAGGGCCATGGAGGAAGGGGGAATTACCGCCCCGCGAACTTTGTAATGGGGTGGTAATTCCCCCTTTCTCCATGGCGGAGTCGGTAACTTACCGGCATGGACCATGGTGCTAATAGCACCATGGTCTTCCACCAGGGTCGTAATGAGGCCCTATATCTTTATATGGTAACAAAGTGAGGGGATTTGATAAACAGTGTGAGGTGGGGCATCTAAGCCCTTCCTTAAAAATGGCTACTGTAGACGTCACTAAAAGTATGACGTCTCATTGGTTCTACTAACTATAGGACCCTAGATTACTTGGTCCACTATGATTGGGTTGGCATCAACCCCACTCATACTTTTCCACTACCCTAGCACCGTGCAGAATGCCGGCCAGGTGCAGGGAGCTTGTTTGCTCCCCCAGCCTCCCTCCAATTATTGCAACAATCAATCATCACTTCAGTGGTCATGTGTCAAATATTTCTTTGTATTTTGGCCTTAAGACTGTTCCTTTGTCTGGAAAAGTTAAGGCGCCTGGGCATGGCACAAATCCATGCGTAGGTGTGAAAGTTTCATCCCTTCTGCTTGCCCGGTCACGTGATTTCGACACCGTGAAATGGTCCTATTCTTCATGCAATTTGTGTATTTGATTTTATTTTGCCAGCCATCTGCCTTCTGTGGCTTATCTTGACCTTTCAGAATAGGATACTCTGTTCTTCTCTTCATTAATTGTATCTACTGTTGGGCTATTTCAGCTGGTACGACCTTGGCTTCTTGCCATAACTTGCCTTCGTCTGAGTTTCTCTCTATCCTTAATTCTCGATTTTCCTGCTGCAAAGCTCTCCTCTTGAGACCTTAAGTAACCTTTGGTCGGTTTTGCTCTTGTGCGTAGTGGAAGTATACTTTTATAAAGTGCTTTCTTGAGGTAGATATGTATAGGTATAGGCATATGTACACGTGTAAACTGGCTGAATATCTTCATCACGCTCATGGCATAAGTTTCTGACATTTGACATCAATTATTTCACTTTAAACTCAAGATGTCACTTATCCATGGTGTTTCGTCTCTTTTCATCATTCACGGGTCGTCATATATTCTATATGTGATTCAGTTCGGGTTCTTGTGATGTCACCATTCGTCTTCTTTTAGTACCTTCTTGGCTTCTTCAGGTATCGCATTTTGACAATCATCAATCCGTCTCATTTGTCGATATGGTTTTCTCAATGTGTACCTCACTGTCCAGGTTTTCTTAGGTGTTGGTACTTCAATAGGTGCTGTCAGTCTGATAGGTACTGGACAGAGCCCCACTGTGGCTCTCTGCTGGTTTTTTTGCTCATCATACGCCACATATTTCGGCGTGAACGTTCCTGGTACTTCAAAATGGCCGGTAGGAGTGCGAATCGTGCTTGGGACCTCCTCTACACTCCCATGGCGTGAGCTGTAGTGGGGTCACATTGCCTTCGACTGTGGCCGCTGTGTCTCTGCAGTGGGTGTTGGCGAGCATATGCACCCTGCTCCTCAAGTCCTTCCACCGTTTTCGCATCTCATCCATGTCCCGTGGGTGGTTTCTGACGGTGGCCACTTTGTTCCTTATCCCGGTCCATATGGCTGTCCTGCGCTGGGGGACATCTTTCTGTGGCATGGCCCATATAGCTCGTCATCATTGGTCACCACCTCCTCGGCCAGCACAGTGAGCTACTGTTCACTGAATTGTGGCTTTCGTTGCTGCATTTCTGTCACCTTCCCTTTTGCTTTTGACTGAGGCCATGTTCAGGGAGTGTTGTAGGATTAGATGGCAATCCCTTTTGGTGATTTTGAGTGGATTGCGTTTTTCAAATGCCGCTGCCATGCTTCCTTTTCCTGTGATGATGGATTTCCGCTGGCGGTAATTCCGCTGACAGATTGGGTGATAACGGTCATTCCGCTGACTATTGACGGATTGTCCCATTTTCAGTGGTAATTCCACTGTGCAAAATTACCATTACCGCCGTGGGGTATGCGCGTGCCCACCTGGTTGTAATACAGCAGTAATTCTGCTGTTCCACAAGGCGGTAACACTAATTTCTGATAAGGCGGAGTTGCCGCTGATTTTGGAACAAATTCGTAATGAGGCCCCATGTTCCTTTTCTATTTCTATGGTGGGCCCTGCGATAGAAGGCCTAGGCTTTCGGGAGGTGATAAAGGAAGCCCAGGGTCAGCAGGTAAGTCTATGCAGGTGGGTAGGGACAGTGTTGGTGGAGCAGGATGTTGTGTGGGTGTTGGGAAGCATGGGCGGAAATCCCAGGCCCCTCAGCGATTTAGAACGAGGTGATTGTGGAAGGAGATTTTGTAGTGGAGCTAGGATAATGGGGCAGGGGGGTCACCCATAGAAGCTGGACTGTTGTCGAAATGTAGTGAATTCTGGTATTAGTAGTTAGTATGTATTGAAACTCCATTTTAGAAGTTAGATGCCATTTTGGAATTGAGGCCTAGTGCCATAGCTATGCTTAAATCCTGTCCCGTGGGTTAGAAGGGTGTGCTTGCAGCCCTGGCCGCTCTGCAGAAGGTTAATTTCTCAAACACACACAGTTCTTTATTGTGCCTTAAAACTGGTGCATGTAACCCTGGTGGAATGTGCCCTGCAAGGCCAAGAGAGGGCCTAAATGGATCTTTGAAGAGCTATCCCACGAGAAGGGGGAGGGCTGTAGGCCTTAGCTAGTCCAGATCTCTACGTTATAGCGGCCGAGACCCCTGAACTCCGAACATAAACATTTCAGTGCACTGACCAGCCCAAGACCCATGGCCATAAAACTGAACCGTGACCAAACGATCACGAAGAACAGAGAGCAGAGAGGGGCTGCCCCCAACATCAGTTCATGTGATTTGCACTGCGAGGTGCCAGGGGAGAAGGTAACAAATGTGAGCTGTGGGTGGGGAAGTTGTGGAGGCTCTGGCATGTCTGGGAAAGGAGAGGGGGTTCACGTAGTACTGAGAAGTTATCACAACCTCAAAAGTAGCCGCCTTGCTCATGTCCTTGGTACCAGGTGCTCTACAGAGCTATGAAATAATGAATTGTGTAACCAAATTGCCAAATAGAGCCTTTGTGTTGGATGACAGAAGAAGATACCCACGTGGAAGAAGATGGACAGAAGATGCTGGGACCAATCGCCTGGCATCCCTTATGGAGCAGTCTATATGTGTATAGGGTCGCACCTGGATTTGTAAGCTATGTGATCACCACTTGTGACGCTGTGTACCTTTAAAACCCATTGCTTATGCTGGTTTCGTCAGAGTGCTTCATGGCAGCGGACTTCTTTCCTGGCATGTACTTATATTTTTGAGACAATCAACCTTGTTCTCCTTGCAAGAGGTGTGCTGGGCCTTTTTCCCTAGTGGGTTGTATTTTTTCTAGTGTCAGCATTGTGGGGCTTCCCTACATGGGCCAGGCGGGAGGAAAGTGGAGGCTGGAGGGGTGTGGGCACTGCAGAGGGGATGGAGGGGGCAGACGATCAAAGAAATAACGAGGTGTGTTTGGCCTTTTTCCCTAGTGGGTCGTATTTTTTCTGGTGTGAGCGTTGAGGGGCTTCCCTCCATTTGGTGACCCCAACTGGTCCCAGTGACCCCTGCGAAGACAGAGGATTCCTGGCCACACAACAATGTGGCTGCACCTACCTGCAGCGACCAGTCCCAAGTGTGCAACCCATAGTGGAGTTCAGGAGCCGTTTTGACGGAATTCCTGTCCGAGCTTTGGAGTGGGACACAGCTCGTAGGATTGTGCAGGGCGTTAATGGGACCCCGTGATGGAGGAGCTTGGGTGAACACGCAGATGTAAGTACACCTCTTGTGGGTGAAAACAATGGGGGCAGACGTTGAAAATGAAGTTGGGGAAGCAGGGATAAAGGTGTGTGGGTTTGTGTGCATTGAAGAGGAGGGTGTGAGGGTGTACGGTGTAACGGTGTGTGACTGAGTTGAGTAGTGTGTAAAGATCACGTGGTGGACATATACTTATTTTTTATTATTATTATAAGTACATAAGACGAGAAATGGAGAAGTGGAATTCTATCCGAGGTAGGGAAGAAGATGGTGCCATATTTTGAAAAAAGATAAGAGAAAACAGAAGTAGGGGCTCCACATAATTAGTGAGCTCGAATGCCTGTGCCGAATATATGTCGGGGGGGAAATAAGGTGAAGTAGTGGTTATTTTAGTTTATTATTTTAGCTTGTTGTTGTAGTGTTTTAACATATATTGTGCAGTAGGAGGGGGCCAAGGGAGGGCCTGCCAAAGAAGTAGTGTACGTGTGGTGTGTGAGGACAGTGTGGGTGTATGCGTGGGGCGATTGAGAGAGAAGGGAGTGTGGGTAGGTGGCGACAGGGGAGCGGGAGGGACAGACTGGAGGGAACGTTTAAAACAAACCATTTTTTGTATATGATGCAACGGTTTTGTATATAAAGTTTTAACATGGGGGTAGCCACACTGCTAGAGTACATGTGTAGTGCATTGTCGTTGTACAAGGATAACATTGAGAAATACCATAAGCAGTGGGTGGCGGAAACACAAGGGGGAAAGTACCGCCTGCGGCCAGAGCAGGTTACAAACAATAGACGGGTACTGGAACACATGTACACATTTTTGGCTGAAAAATACAAAAGTAAAAAGCTCCAAAGGAGGAAAGAGATTTCAGAATTATGGAAGATGGTGGAGGACATAGAGGATAATGATGAGGGTAACCCCCAGAGTGATAGCAGCTCAACCCTGAGTGTAGTTAAAACAGCAGTACTTGATTGAGGAAAAACAGTCACCTCTGCCCCCAGTAAGGTGTTACCCAACACTTCCCGTCACAGGATATACCAATCCAATGCATGTGTCCCCGTCAGACACAACACCACCCCTATCCGTGTTACCACCTCCATACCAAACGAACACTAACGCTGCCATACCAATGGAAAGCAAACCACAGAAGGAGCTAGAAGAAGCTTTAAAGGCAGTGCAAATGGAATTGGTGTGGTTGAGGGCCCTCCGGGATGAAGGGAGGAAATCAGGGTGTGGATTGGATGAATGGAGGGCCGGAGACATTTTGTTAGATTGGAGAGTACCACGATTAAGGATGTTCATATTGAGAAGGGGAAGGGGTAGTGTGATGAATGAGGGGCGGGGAGTGTAGACTAGATGAAGAACAAATAGGGGTTTGCAGGAGGATGATTGGGACATGATAGACGAATTACAGTATGACGAGGAGAGGATGGCAATTACCCCACGAGTAGAGAGCTTGCTGGTTGCGCAGGTAAGGATTTGGGCGGCAGCAGTGGCCAGGATAAAGGTGAGTGGCAGCAATAAGGTGAGAAGGGGAGTGGCTACATAGTTGCCATTATTGCATAAAGGCCCTGTTAGGGTGCAGTATGTACCTTGGGCCCAGATGGACAAAAACAACCTTATTAAAATGCTCCTGCCCCTCACTGCAGGGGCTCGGAAATGAATATATGCTTTTGAAAAACACACAGATTGTATCTCTTTAGCAGAGGGAGATATAAAAAGTTTGCTTGTAGCAATCGTGGGGGATCAGACAGGGGATGTTTGGGTTTAGGCCAGATACCCAGGAGTTAAGATAAATGATGATGTACATTATGGGTGCACTTTAACCACATCAGAGCACAGGTGTGGGCTGCACCTCAATAGGCTTACCCCGATACACCAGATTTGCAGTCCATAATGCAGTATACAATGGGGGATGATGAAGACCCCGCTCAATGCATTTTGAATGTACAGGAGATGTGGTGGGCTGAGACATGTGAACAGTGGGACTGATCAGTTCTGCTTTTCTACTTTGTTATTAAGAGGGAATTGCCCAAGGAAGTACAGAAAGTTCACAAACAGATTGTGGGTATAGAGGCGAAAGGGTGGGGCGAGATACAGACTATCATTATACTTCACTGTAAGCAGACCAAAGAAAGAGAGAAGGAAACAGCACAAAGGTTGCAGGCTGACGAAGCAAACTGTTACAGAAGAAGTTAGCAAAAAGCAGTTGAAGAGGCGGTCGTGGCATGTACTCAAACTGACTTAGCAGAGAAGGCAGCAGTGCAAACAGATGCAAGAATAGCAGTGTTCTGGCCAGGCGGAGGGCAATGGAATGGTGGGTCGCAGTCACAGTACCCTGAGTGGTACCAAGGAGGTCAGCAGCATGGAAGAGCTGGGTTTCAAGAAGAAAGGGCGGGCAGAGGTGAATATGGAAAAATAGGGCAGAGAGGGGGAGTGGGACCAGTCCAATGTTGGGGATGTGGGAAAATGGGTCATTTTGTGTGGAAGTGCAGAAGCAGGATGGGAGCGGAATACAATCCATACACTTCTGCGGGCCAAATACCACAGCAGCAACACTTTCAGGTGCCCCCGATGCCCACGTCAATTCCATATAAGATACACCAAGCGTATACACAGCTAACATCACAACCCCCTCAGGCACAGTTGCATAGCCCCGCCTGGCATCCCAACACAAGCTGTGCCAACAGGCCAATCATATGGTGCCCAAATGTCTGGAAGCAATGCCGTTCCTAACGGGACAGTGACACATTATCGAGGAGCAAGTGTCATGGGAGTTAACCCATTTGCGTTCCCGGTTGCAAATACATATCTTGCCAGGACAGCCCACAGAAAGCTCTTGCGTGCCCAGTCCTGTCCATGACTACCCACCCAGACGAGGAACCCTTGGTGGGCCCTGAGATAGGGAATAAACAATTCATCTTTATGGGTTACACGAGTGCCGCTAAATCATGCATTTGTGAAGGAAACTTCCAGTTATCAGGTGAAACTCTCGACACGCAAGGCTTCTCTGGGGCTGTGGAAAAGGTTCCTTTTACAGAAAATGTATGAATCAAAATAGGAGGCAAAGTGGTGCATGCACCTCTATTATATTCGGAAACCTCACCCACAAATTTGTTAGGGTGTGACATCTTGATCAAACGTAACATGACCATCTCCTTTACATATTGAGGAATAGTATGCGCTACTCCAGGAATGTGTGCTGTGAGAGCAATGATGATATTTCATGCCAGAGGAGGACAGGTGGTAGTTCGCAGCATTCCTATTCACCCTGATATGTTCCTGTATGGGATTACAGTTTTGCTTAATGCAGTGCCTCGGGTCAGAAAAGTGTGTTGGTGGGTACCATCTGATTTTATTTTTAGACCCGTTGTGACCCCTGAGCTTGTGGCGGGACAATAATCTCGCTGGACCTTGAAGTGTTGGTGGTGTCAGAGAAAAGGATTTTTGTAATTGGAACAGATTCAGAAGGAAGTGGGTGGCCCACTGTATTGTGTATTGAGCCAACAGCACCTCTAAAAGAAGTAACAGATGCAGAATTGTTTGAGGATCGGTTCGATGATGGAGAAATCGTGCTGGCTATTTGCATACCCTGTGAGATTATGGTGTAACAGCGCCCCCTTGAAAGTGATTTAGCACAGGTTCCTGAGAGGCTATGGGCAACCAGTGCCCACGATGTAGGCCTCTAACATGGAGGAACACCCTTTCAAATAACACTCAAACAAGGTGCTGTGTTGCTACGGGTGGGTGAAACAATATCCACTGTCCAAAGAAGTAAGGGATAAGAGATACCATTTTGGCACTCCTCAATTAAGGGATTATTGTGCTCTCCAGTTCCTGATGCAACACGGTCATTTACCCGATTAAAAGGCGAAGGGGTCAATTTGGATAATGATACAAGGTATCCGCCCCTTGAATGACATTGTACAAGCAGAATTTCTGGTAGTTCCTAATCCTGCTACCATTTTGTGCAGCATCCCAAAACAGGCAACATATTTTACTGTGGTATATCTAAAAAATGCCTCCTTTTCCATACCCCCACATCCAGACTCTCAGTACCTCACTGTGTGTATGCATGGAGGAAAGCGGTTCGAGCACACAAGACTGCCACATGGGTATTGTGAATCCCCTAGTATCTTTAACAGGATATTAAATGCAGATTTGGGAAATATACAGGTACCCAGCACTATCATTCAATATGTGGACAACTTGTTAGTATGCAGTGACAATGAACAACAATGCTGAAGGGACTCTGTCACGCTCTTACAGCTGCTAGCGTATAAAGTGTACAAGGTGGATAAGGCCAAGTTACAATACTGCCTACAGGAAGTACTTTACTTGGGACAATTGACACCTGTCCATGGAAAGAAAATAATACCAGAATGCGCTGCATCAGTGTGCAATTAGAAAGTAACAAATTTAAGCTGCAGGTGAGGAAATTGTGGCAGCATCGACATGTCTGGGAAAGGAGCCGGGTTCACATCGTACTGAGAAGTTATCACAACCTCGAAAGTAGCCGCCTTGCTCATGTCCTTGGTACAAGGTGCCCCATAGAGCTATGAAATAATGAATTGAGTAACCAAATTGCCAATTAGAGCATTTGTGCTGGATGGCGGAAGAAGAAGATCCCCACATGTAAGAAGATGGACAGAAGATGCTGGGACCAATCGCCTGGCATCCCGTATGGCGCAGGAAATATGTGTACAGTGTCGCACCAACCAGCTACCTGGATTTTTAACCTATGTGATGTATGTCACTTGTGACGCTGTGTACTTTTAAAACCCATTGCTTATGCTTGTTTTGTCAGAGCGCTTCATGGCAGCTGAGTTCTTTGCTGGCACGTACTTATATTTTTGAGACAATAAACCTTGTTCTGCTTGCAAGAGGTGTGCTCGGCCTTTTTCCCTAGTGGGTTGTATTTTTTCTGGTGTGAGCGTTGTGGCCCTTCCCTACATAGGCCAGGGGGGAGGAAAGTGGAGGCTGGAGAGGGATGGGGGGGCTGCAGAGGGGCTGGAGGGGGCAGACGATCAAAGAAATAATGGCAGCATCCGGGGAAGGGTTGCTGTTGGTTGTGTGAATGCGGGTGGATGATGGCAGTTTCCACTTGTGTTTCCAGCCACCTGACTGGCTGAGTGCCCCTATTTGATATTTTTGGTTGCTCCTAAAACAAGATATAAAAGGTATTTGAAGCGGCCCTGTCCACCTGGTCCACCTTAAAGGTCTGTAGTGACATTTAAGACATTCTTCTTTGTCTATTTAAAGACATAACCTTGATCATTGACTTTGCTGCTGAGATGTTTTGCCTGAACACCTCGGTTTATCAACCAAGAGTGCCCTTTCTTCTCAAAGTCTTAATTCTCTGTGTTTCCTTTACAGAGGTGAGTCTTTAGTGGTGTAATTAGTTGTGTGAATTGATTGTTTTATATAAATTCTAATTTTTATAGAATCTTGATTGGAAATTCTCACCCCCCTCCTGAAGATATAGCCAGTGCTACCAAAGAGGTGAAGGTGCTATGACTATTGTGCTGTGTCTCTTTCACCTTTATGATTGGGTTCACTGCTAGTTTAGTAGTAGCATGGGCAGAGAAGGTGGTTTAGCCACTATTCATGCCCATGCTGTCACAAATCATTCTTCCCCTACTGCAACCCTCCCTTGCTGTGTCGTAGCACTCGTTTCCAGTTTTACCAGTCTCTTATCTTCCCCCTCGCTCATTTTATTTCTTCCAGCAGAATAATGTCTGGCTACCCTTGGCACAATACACCAAAATGCTATTAGCAAACAGAACATGTGGCCTTGCTGCTAAATTTTGATTGTGGATCTAGAAGACATTGGGCATCATTACAAGTTGGGTGGTATTCTGGAGGTAAATCTGCCGGAATACAGCCCAACGAAATTACCGTTATGGTAACTTAGTCTGGTGGAATTACTGCCGGATTACAAATGGCGGTGGCAGAGTTAATCCCCATTTTTTGAGAATTCATTGGACTCTATGGGGCATTTTTGGCGGAATTACCATTTCAGTAATTCTGCAGATTTTGGTGATTTTTGGCGGAAAGTGGGAGGATTTACCTCCAGCATTGTGCTGGAGGTAAATCCCCCACTCCAGGGCCATGCCATTTCCAATACCACCATATTTGTAATGAGGCTCATTGACTCTTTTTCCAGCTTCTACACTTGACTCCACTGTTTAATCCTGGGCAAATCATTTAATTCCCCTCCATATCTGCCAACGTTGGGAGATTTTAGAAATAAGCTACATGGCGGTAGTCAGTACTTTGTAAAAACTGGAAATGTATATCTAACCACACTTCGACGCACATCCTAGGAAAGTATCACCACCCGCAACACACGGCACTTACCTTCACCACCTTCAGCACCTTAATTTTGGAGTTGGGGCCTCGGTAGCAATTTTCTTTCAGGAATGCGCAGATGGTGTCCACAGCAGCTTTCACCTGCCTCACAAAGTCCTCATTGGGCTGCAGGTGGTCGTAGATATACTTGTCCAGGTCGTTGCCATGGCACTCGTAGAGATCAGGAACAGTGGCCATTTCTGAGAACCAAGGTGAGAGCAGAGATCGGATGGGTGCAAAGAAGCAGAGAGAACAGAGAGTGGGAAGCACAGGAAGCTAGCAGAGAAGCAGTCTCCGAGGTAGAGAGAAAGAGAGAGAGAGAGAGAGAGAGAAAGAGAGAGGCAGACAGTGACTGGAGGCAGAGAGGCAAACAGAAATGGCGCAGGAGAAAGACAGTGAATACATGCACAGAGTGACAGAGAGGAGGCCAGTTAATACAGACACAGAGAGACAAGGGAGAGGGTGAGTATTTGCACAGACATAGCAACTACAGACTGAGAGAGGCAGACAATTAATACATGCGCAGTGAGACAGATGGATGCCTGCCACAGACTCCGTGAGTACAGGCACAGACAGAGAGTGGCGGTCAGTTAAAATCGGTGCAGAGTGACGCGACGGTTGAAGGCAGTGAATACTTGCACTGTCAGGGCAAATACAGGCACAGGCACAGAGAGAGGCCGCCAGTGTATGCAGGTGTTGTATGGTATCCTGCATCCATTACACGGAAGGCGGTGAGCCATGGCGCTATTAGCGCCATGGCTCATGCCGGTAAAATACCAGCACCGCCTTGGCGGAAAGGGGATTTACCGCCCCATTCCAAGGTTGGTGGGGCGGTAAATCCCCCTTCCGCCATTGCCCTTCCCCATTCCCATTTATGCCCCGTAGGGCTCTGTGGGAATGGGGAAGGCGCTAATTACGGCACTACAATTTTGCTCCGAGGTCCCTTAGCGGGTTGGTTTTTAACGCCTGCAAAAAGCAGGCGTTAAAGCACCAACCCGCTAAGGGACCTCGTGGTAAGGCGGTAATGGTTAACGGTGGCCGTTAACCATTACCGCCTTCCGTGTAATGAGGCAGAGCAAATAAAGGTGCAGAGGGAGGCAGTCAGTTAAAACATGTACAGAGCGAGGCAGTGAGTACTGCACAGACATACTGAAGAGAGAGAGAGAGAGACTGGCGGTGACTACTTGCACAGGCACAGTGAATACAAGCACAGGCAGAGAGAGGAAGTCAGTTAATACAGGCACAGAGGGCAGAGATTGAGGTGAGTAGCTGCACAGAGACCATGCGTATGGGCGCAGGAAAACACAAAGAAACAAAACAGAAATCTAAACAGGGGCACTAAACGGGGACTGGAAGAATTAGCGACACTTACTGACAGAATCCGTCAAGTGAAGAGGCACAGAAAGAGAGATACTTGACAGACAGCGAGTACGGTCACTAACAGACATTAAAGGTACAGACAGCGACAGGCCGTGGCCAGGGCACATAGGCGCGGGGTGTGAATGCACAGGGGGCACTGCCACACGCAGAAAGATCGAGAAGATTGGCGCAGAGACAAAAGTAGCACAGTGGCAGAGACCCAATTGGTAGAAAAAGGCGAATACAAAAGTTGTAGAGAAAAATTTGACAAACTCAGAGACGCAGCAACATACATGGAGCGACACAGATTGACACACACAAAGACGAATACAATATATAGAAGGATACACGGAGAAGCTGTGCAAGAGAGACACACACTGAAACAGATTGAGTATATGAGCAGACGGTTTGGAAATACAGCGGCACACTCGCAGGAGGGAGACGGAAGTTATTTTCTCTCACTTGCTTGGGGCTGTTATTGTACTTGATCTTCTTGGGTTCTCTGGGGGTCGTCACTCGTCACTCCTGGGACAAGGCCTTTAAATAATTGCGTTTTCCTCGTCTCCTTCAGTTGGACGGTGGAAGCAGCGGCACAGAGGAGAACCTAATGATGCGGCCCCAACATCCAGGAAGTTTAAGCCAGACTGCACCTCGCCTCCCCTTCCAAGCACCGCCCCTTCACTCTTGCTCTCAGTTAAACACACCCGTGGCAGCACCTGGCTCAGAGTTTCATTTCTTCGACGTGAGGCACAACATTCTGACGACAGCCCTCTAGGCTACTACAGCCTGACGTGGGCGGCGTGACTGACTGCAAATACCGCTCCTTGAGTAAACGGTTATTATAATGGAACAGGTCTCTGCTTACAAATGCATTGCTTAACAGGGTAGTCGGTTACTGCTCGCCCCCCACCCGGCAAGCTACATACCATCCCGCTGTAGCCCACCTCGGCTAAATAAATGAGGCCAGACCTGCTTTTCTCGTGTATGGCATAACAAGGCTGAAGTTTATTTTTAAATATTTTACTCTCATCACTTCAACCCAAGCAATAATATCTTCAAAACTTTTTACGACCCCAGACGATCGGCAGCACCTTTCTATTTACTATTCTTATTCCCTGGCATCCCCCGCCGCCCTTTCCACCCGTCAGCACTCTTTTTCTCTTTTTTTCCATGGCCATACATTTTCCTGCATACTAAGGTCTCACTCCCCGGATGTCGCAGAGCATCCCGCTCTGGGCAAAACTCATTGGCAGTCGCCGCTGATGGGCTGCAGGGAGTGCCGTTATGCTTCCTTTCCCCACCAGCCCAAGCTGGAAGTCGACTACCAGGGGGGAGGGGTGCCTCTTCTCTTTTTACCATGCCACCCCCTGCCGTGCTAGGCTAACTGGGGGCCATTTACCCCTGGTCCTCTTTACCCACCATCAGGAGGTGACTTTAGGCACTGCTCGATCGCCTGAGTTACTGCTACAGCAAAAAGTGGTTTTTGGACCTTTGTCGCCACCACTAGTACAAAATGGGCATACTGTTTGCATTCTGGCCCTCTCTTGGTGTCCTGGTACCAACCTATGTCCGACAGGTGTCCTTCTTGTAATACCCAGGCACTCCTAGGTTCATCAGCCCGTGCCTTAATTTTGAGAAAACTAGCCCCCCTGCAAAAGATTTTTGCCATTGCCATGTTCAGCTTTCCCAGACTTCTCCCCAGCTGAGTTAGCATTGGCCTCTCTCCCCGTGAATCTACGGATCCATTCTGACCACATCAACTCCCAAGCCCCCACGGCCTTGTTCAATGCACACTTTGTGCAGCACATATTATGCAGCAGAGGACCTCTGCCCAGTTAAGCCAGGCCATTCCCCCTCGGTGGATTATTCTAACTATGTGGGAGGGTCTCCTCTTTGATCAATTCCGCCACTGTTTTCTCCAGTTCATCCCATCTCCTTCCTTTTTTTCCAAACCAAAGGGTGTCGGTCTTACTCAAAGTCCTCTACCTTAAACTCCCTGTGACCTATTGCCCTTTTCCTGCCTGATCTGTATTCAACCTCCTAGCAAACCGCACACCCCATTCCCCTGCAGCTCCACGTCACCCTCTCTGAGGCTGCACCTCAAGAGTATCTCGGATGCTAAAC
Organism: Ambystoma mexicanum; assembly: GCF_040938575.1. Lineage (NCBI taxonomy): Eukaryota > Metazoa > Chordata > Amphibia > Caudata > Ambystomatidae > Ambystoma > Ambystoma mexicanum. The sequence continues at coordinate 1,307,665,877 of NC_090932.1, forward strand.
TGTCATAAAATGAGTTTAGCAGAAGCCGCCGTGCCTCGAGCTTGATGGGGGTTGGGGCTATTTCCTCAACATAGGTTCCACCTCCCTTCTGCTTTGATTGCTCCCTCTGCTTGGGGACGTGTTTCTCCTTACTTCTGCACTGCTCGGCTGTGTGGTCTCCGCCGAATATGCTGTACGCATGCCTGAACTTGCACTTGGCTCCCCACTGTCACGGTTTTATTACACGGCACACACCAGCTAGGGAACGCCTTCCCCTACAATGAATGTGGCGCACAATAAAATGGTTTTTAGTGGGTAGAAGTTGTTCCGTTCCACTCCTGCCTCCCCTCCCACAACCTTCGGTGGCCTCTCAGACGCCTTGTACCCCTGAAAATCATTGTCTAAGCTGGTGGCTGTTCAGCACCCCTGTGCTTCCTGACAGCACTTACTTATTGGATTTACCTCTTAACTCTGCTGTGACTCTCGGGGGTGGGGGTGACACTCACACCCATACATATCCCTCTTTGCATGGCAGCTAACACATAGCAAATCCAACACGCTGGGGGACACTGCATGTGAAACATTTATTCATGACCGCCTAAGAACAACCGTAGCGTTGAGTGCATTATCACGCTTAACGGTATTCTACCCTGGCCCACAGACAAATGTAACAATCGGGGGTAATGCAGCACACTTAAAAAAAATAAAGAAATATGCAGTTGTTTGACCATGAAACAACCATATGAACCGTTTCATACATTGCTTCTGTTGTGAAACTAACTCCTGAAAACGCCTAGCGCTGAACTGACTTCTTGTGTCTATTGTCTTTCATCCAAGATGGACAAAAATACACTAAAATGTACTTGTTTAGCTAAACATAACTAAACAGGTGGTCTTCGAATTGAAATGTACGTATAAGATTCTCATTGCCCTCTCTCTCTCGCTTCATGCAGCCAGGCACCACTTGAAGTGGGGGTTTCCCAGCCCTTTAAGGCGAGTGGCAATACCCTGGAGATGGATGGGGATGCAGATTTTATTCATACATCAATAATCGAAACGACTCAGGTAGTTTGGCAAAAGAAAGACTGTTTTATTTTCAATGGCCTAAAACAGGAAGTACAATGAACATCAACGCACTCGCTCGATCCTCTCACTCATACTCAACGATTATTATAAAATACGGAACTCTTATATAGAAAGTTTGTCATCAATGACGTTAAGCTGCATACTACCAACGTCATCCTACGTGGCAAACTACAAAAACCTATGCGCAGTAATGATAGGCTCTCAGTGAATATCTAAGCATACATTCTATACTAGCATGAGTCAGTGAATGAAAGTGATAGGGTACTTAACATCAGGTGGGGCAACTAAGCCCTCCCCTAAAAATGACCACTATGAACGTCACTAAATATACATCGTCCCATTGGCTACAAAAACTATAGGACCCTTAATTATGTGGTCCTCTACAATTGGTTGGCTTCTAACCTCTGTCAGTACTTTTCCACCTATGTCTAGCAGCAGGCAGGCTGAACATCCAGGTGCTGGTGAGCTCATCTTAGTACCAGCTTCCCACCAATTAGCATATCAATCCATCATCACCTCAATGGTCTAGTGTCAATTAGGGCTTTGAAATTTGGCCTTGAGAGTGTTCTTAGCTCTGAGAAATTGAGCGAGTGAAGCCGCTGTCTGCCCTCATGCGTAGGTGTGACCATCTCGTTCGTCCAACTTCATCCTTCCACGTGACTAGAGACCATGGAATCGAGCTTCTGGTGCAAGAAAAATACTCATTCTTAATAGACCTCTGATGTCTTGTTTTTTTCCATGCCTTCTGAACAGGAGTTCTGTTCTTTCACACGCTTTGCATCCGATGTCAGTTTGCTCCGGTTTGATAAGACCTTGGCTTCTTAGCTCATCCAACTTTGCTTTCTGAGATTCATTATATTAATTCAACTGCTTTTTTTAACTGCAACACACTAGAATGAGGCCTTCTTATTAATGTTCAGCACTGCGAATAACGTGTAGTGGAAAAATCCATCCTTTACTTGATCATCTGCATAAATGTATATATTGGCGCTTGCCGCAATCTATTCACTATAAAGCATAAGGCTAGCTTCATTATTACTTTGCTGCGTGCATTTCTTGCATCTGTACACGTGTAAAATAACTTGATATCTTCATCAGTTCTGTGGCATAAGCTTCTTCACCTTGATCCCAAGATGTCACTTATCCTCGATACTTTATTGATGCCTTATAGAATATCTTTTTTCTCTGCTCTGTACATCTTTTATACACGTCAGCTCGACTCGGTGTGATGTCACCATTCATCTTTGCCACTTATCTTCTCTGTTTCTTCAGTGATCTCATTTAAATGACTATCATACTTCTTTGTGTGCAGATATGGCTTTCTCAATGGGAATCCTGCTTCTAAGATTCTCTTAGGTATTGGTAATCTTACTTGTACTGCACAGAGTCCATACTCTGCCCTCTGTTGATTCAACTGCTCCATGCATGTCTCATACTTCGGTATAAAGTTCATAGGCAACATAGGCGATATAGGTAAAGTGGTTGAGGTGAGAATACTTGGCTCCTCCTCTACACTCCCCCCTCTGGGCGATTCATCGACCACTCTTTTTCATCATCCTTTACATCTAGGAATCCTCTTCTGAAAAATAGCTGCTTTGGGACCCATATCTTTATGACTCCCTTCAAGCAATCTGCTGTTTTGACATGCTCATCTTTGGTCCATGTCATGTGTTGACACTGTCCATTTGGGCTGCAGTAGACCCATCTTCCCACATATTTCCTATGATTATTCTTAGTAGCTCCACAAATCTCCTCTTCCTCAGGTGAGCATCTGCTTTCGGGAAACTGTCAAGATTCAGATCACTCTTTGGAATCACCAAAGCTGGAACATGAACATTTACTAGTTAGCAAAGTCCTCCCCAATTCTCTGGCAATTTTATATATGCTCTGGATCCGCAGGCCCAGTAGTGATCCATGATCATTGCTGTCCCAATCTTCATTCATGGTACATCAAAGATTCGTCCACACTTCTGATTTTCTCCCATTCTTCTCGTGCCATTATTCCTGAAGCACAATTTTGCACTCTCCAATGGAACAATCTGCAAGGGTCCTCCTCCACCTTCGACCTAAGTCAACAATTTAGCAAATCTCAGCCATAACGGCTTGCAGCCCTTCTGTGCATAGTCAATAGCAGGTTGGTAATAACCAATAGCTACCCAGGCTCTGCAGATTACCACTCCTTCTTCCCAACTGTCTAGAGAAAGCACTGATCCCCAGATTTGCATTTGTCCTCTATTCTTCCATCTTCGAATTTCTTCTGCAGATTTTCCTGGACTGCTCAGTTTCTTGTACACTTCTCTTCTGATTCCAGCTCCTTTTTCTCCAGTCTTGTCACATCAGATCACATGGTTCTTTGTCTGCTCTTTGTCTCTTATCCTTGTATCTTGAACATAATCATCTTCATCTGGATCCGTCCATTCAGTTGCCCATTTGAGATAGGCACCTCGGCCAATGAACTGGCCTCTGGTTTGGCAAAGGGCTGCGTGTGACAGAAAATGTGCTGTCTGGACATCTATTTCAATGGCTATGAAGATCTTAGATTTCCCCATACTGTATGGCAGGAGTACACACACAAAACATCCTTCCTTTGAGGGTCTCCTTCCCACTTCCTTCATATGCTGATACCAGATGTTATTTCCCAAGTGAGTTGTGCTGTCCAGGTAATCATTCAGCTCGAAGTTATCCCCTTTGGCACTTCTCTTCGATCTCATTCTTCTCTCGTGACCTTCCATAATTATTTCATGAAGAACTTCAGCATAGCTCTTTCTTATTGGACCAATTCTAGGTACTTAAATTAGTTGTCTGGGCACGTTCATTTGTGCTGCTTGAGTAGGAGAAAGTTCAGAAAGCTTCATTCTCTCAACATACCTTTTAGGCATAAAAATGTCTCGCAAAATCTGCATGTGTGACTTTCTTTTAGGGACTAACCGGGGATCAGTCGTCACAAGATCAGGTGTGTTTGCATGCAATGCTTGTGTAGGTTCACTTTCTAACAACTCTTTTCTTTGGCTCTCCTTTAAAGCCTGTTTCTGCAGTCCAAAAATAACTTCTAAGACCTTTTTTGCATGTCAACGACTATCAGCATTATTTATCTCAGACTTAGACAATGTGTCATCTTGCTTTGAAACAGGAATGATTACATAAGGTCTAGGCTGCCTCGTAGTTGCCACATTCATACCTTCCTTCTGCTCAGGAAGATTCACTGGAGTCTTAGCTCCATGCACTTCAATATAGTGTGATGTTCACACTGTGAGTGAAAGCAATACAATTATGAACAGAATGCAAAAGTAGATTATCCATAAATAGGATATCCGGCAGCATCTACTTTGTGAACAACGTGGACGTCTTTCTCGGTCAAGCATGACAACGTTACTGCTAACTACACCCATCTTTATTGCCTAAGGAAGGAAAAACTTAAACTTTAATAATGCAACATTCTGTACTGCTTCTGGAAACTGTCGACCTGACTCAGCGCTCTGTTCTGGCTGATCAAGGACACAACTCTCAACGCTCTTCTTGCATCAGTCTTTTCATCAGACGAAATGTAGACGTTGCTTAAACATGAAGAAAATGATTCCACCAATGTTCTTTAAACGCATTTCTCCAGAAAGTCTCCTTTTAGAATGTTCTCATTTGCTTCACTGTTTAAATAAGTTCAATGACATATATCAGCTCTCAGTCAATGCCTCGAATCTGCTTCAGACCAGATGACATGATGAATCCTCTTTCAGCATAGAACAAGAGTCTTTCTTTAACCAACAGCCTCTCGATCTGTCCCTCGAAGGAACGTTTCTTCACTTTGATCTCAAAGTTCTCGCACAATAAGCATTGACCTGCAGTATGACGCCTCTCAGGATTTCTCTCAATGTTGCAGTGTTTCTTGTATCCCTTAGAAATGTGTGCACATCAGTGTATCTTCCGACAAGATGCGGGTACTCTTCAATCAAACGAAAGAACACCACACTAACTAGTCTGTGTGCTTAATCAGTTGTTAGGGGCATTTGTGCTCTCCCCACTGTACTCGGGCAACTGCAAAATCTAGGATCTTGCAGGAAATCAGGAATGCGATTAGTTCTTCGCACAAGTGAAGGAAATACATGCAACACAAACTCAAAATAAGGAAGAATGATCCGCAGAACGTGGTCATTGGATAACACCATAGGTAAATCCAAACAGGAACTCATTATGGAATGAATCAGGATACTGTACTCTTTTCCAATTGTCAAAACCACAATCAGAATTTGGCGTATTTTTCTCTTTTTATCAAGATATAAGCATGCCTCAGTCCAAAGTCTAACACGTTTTTCTGTGACTCAAGAACAAAGATTTTTCCCCAGCTCTGCAAAGACTGCACAGAGCATTCGAATCAGCTTTTCTAACTCATTTATGAATGGCCTTAAAGAGTGTCCTGAACAAAGCCACAGTCCAATGAACTCTTTATCTTTTCACTTATCAGCTTCTGCGTCCTTCTTCGTCATGGACCTTGTCTCCACGTGCTGTGGTTCTTCCCAGAAGCCTGTACTTGCTTCCGATGGGTGTGAGGGTGGAGGGGTTTCTCCAACATGAATTTTTATGTCTCCTATGAAAGTCCATGCACGTCTGCCTTGAACTCTGATTGCAGACGGCGTGATGTCTTCCACAATGAATGGGCTGTTGAAGCGGGGCTCGTCCCACCTCTTCCTTGTATGGTTGCGGATTAAGACCACATCACCAGAGAATAGTTGGGGAAGACGTAATTTCTGAGATTCACTTGTTGCAGCATCTCCTTCTGTGCTCCACACCCTCTTTGACGTAACTGACCTGAAATGACAGAGATACTTGAAGTCATACAATTCAAATAATCACGCAATTCCAACGCTAATAAATCTGAAGTTGGCTGAGCATCACTTCTAACTCTGGATGGAGCTGTGAGGGGCGTTCTCATTCACCTTCCCATCACAATTTCATGGAGGGTGAGAGGGTGGTCAGAACCTGGCTGGTTCCTCAATGCATATAATGCCACTGGTCGGCAATGCAAGCATCCTTTCTTCAAGGTAAACTTCAACTTGGCTGTTCTTTCTTTAAGCAAGCCGTTGAGCCTCTCGCATATTCCATTCCCCTGTAGATGATAAACCGAAGAAAACTTGTGCTTTATACCAAGCAACAAGCTTATCTGTTTAAATAACTGGTTCACAAAATGAGGACCATTGTCTGACCTCATGATTTCACATACTCCCCATATAGGAAACACTTGCCTTACTAAAAACTTTGCTGCACAGGTGCAGTCTGGGTGTGTACATGGACCTGCCTCAATTCACCTCGAAAAGGGACACACCACTACAATCATGTATCAATAGCCATTACATACTTGTATCATGTCAACATAGTCGATATGCAAATGCTGAAAAGGGCCATTGGGTCTCGTGATAACTCCCCAATCTGTGCGCAGTGTATGCCCAGCCGTGAATTTCTGACAGACTATACAATTTGTCATAAAGAATGCAACATGCTCTAACAGATTTGGTACAAACCAATCCTCAGCAATAGTTACAGCAAGATTCTCCCTAGTTATATGCGCGGGGTAGTGTAGCTGTTCCAGCACCACCCTTAATATGGCTACAGGTGTCACTGGTTTACCAGTGCTGTCTTGTCACCACAATGCTTCAGAGGGTTTTAAAGAACACCCCTTCATGTCCACAAATTCTTTTCCTCTTGAGGTGCTTCCCCCTGCACCTCCACTTGCTGCGTTTTTGACAAGCTATTATAGCCATCAGATAGAGTCATCATAATAACAATTTTTCATGCACATCTGGCGTCTCTACATTCATCATTACTTTATCTATAATTGCTACGCGCTTGGCTTCAGCATCAGCTGCTTGATTTCCATGTCAGATAAAGTCTGTTCCTGTAGTGTGAGCTGCACATTTAACAACTGCTATGCCCACTGGGAGTTGTAGTGCTTTAATGAGCCTGTCCAATAAGGCTGCGTGCTGCACTGGAGAGCCGTCCGCTCGGAGGTAGCCCCTCCTTTTCCAACGTGCCAGCCCTGTGTGCACCGTTGACGTCACATAGGCGGAGTCACTATACAATGTTACGCCCTTGTCTGAGTAATTTTGAAGCACGAATATCAATGACAATAATTCTGCAGCCCGTGCTGAATAATGAGATGGTAATTGTGTACTTATAAGCACCCGAAATTCCCCATCAGCCGTGTGCTTCACCACAGCGGCACCTGTATATCTCTGCCCGTCATTTTGATCGATTCTCGAAGAACCATCAATGAAAACAATCTCTCCCCCTGCTAAAGCATTTTCCTTTATTCTAGGGATTTCATCATTGAACTCTTCATAATTTGCATAATCATGTACAGGCTCTCCTTCTGTCATTGGCTCAGCTACAAACATGACAGGATTCACTATTTTGCATCAAACTATTTTAATCGCTGGATTTGATATAACTACCTCATAGGCAGAAGCCATTTGAGTTGTCAGTGTGCCTTTTGGTTTTTCTAAAATAGCAAATAATGCATGCTCAACAAATAACATCATAGAACATCCCATCACTATGCTTGCAGCCTTCTATATAGTGAACGTGGTGGCTGCTAAAGATTGTTTGCATGGAAAATTACCTCTCATCATGATTCTAAAATTCCACTGTAATATGCCAGGGGCTTGTACCCCAACGTAGTCCTCTGCGTGAGTACTGCTGTCATAACAGTGCCATCTGTATGCGAGAACAAAAATAATTCCTCAGCATAATTAGGAATCCCTAAACGAGCTGTGCAAATCGCTTTTTTCAATTCGTCAAACCCTTCTTCCATTTCCTCAGTCCACATGATTGTTTCCTGCATTGCCTGTGCCTTCTTTAAAGCCTGTAGTAAAGGCCTTACATATGAGCTGTAGTCAAAGACCCATGCTCTGACGTAGTTACATAATCCCAGAAATCTCTGCATGTGTTTTATTGTCTGTGGCTTGCCTGTTTTCAACATGGCCTCAGCTCTTTCCAGAGTAACCTTCTTTCCTTCATGTGAAATCAATTGGCCTATAAACAGCACTTCTTGTTGACAATATTGCAACTTCTCCCTGTCAACCTCATATCCTTTGTCAGCGAGTGTAATCATCAGCTGAACAGAATCATGTTTGCACTCTTCCTCTGTGGTGCTGCAGACTAAAATATCATCTACCTACTGCAACACAACGCTCTCTAAATCAATATTGCTTAAGTCCAACTGGAGGACTCTATTGAAAATCGATAGAGACTCACAATACCCTTGTGGTAAATGAGTGCTTTTCAGACGAGTTTGTCTGAACGTAAATGATGTCAGATCCTGCAAGTCTTTGTGCAATGAGATTGAGAAAAACGTGTTTTTCAAGTCAATCGCCGTGAAATATCGTGCCTCAACAGGTATATTACCTAGGATCGTAGATGGGTTAGGAACTAGAGGGAACTCAGCCTTAAATCTTAAATAAGTCTCCAAGACCCCCCATTTAGATTTCTTGATAGGGTACACTGCGGTATTGTATGGTGACTGAGGCATCACTAAGATGCCCATATCCATCATGGCGGAAATCATCTTAAAAATACCTTCATCTGCCTCTCGAGACATAGGATACTGTCGTGCTTGAGGTAAAATTGCTCCAGATTTCAATTTAATCTTCACTTCTCCAACCCCCTTCAGCAGGCCTACATCATAGGGGCCTGTGGTCCACAATGAAACTGGCACTTTCGCCATATCTTCATCAAAATATTCAGGACACTTTTGTGCTATCATCATTTTCTCAGGAACTTCTCTTTTAATTGCTCTCACCCAATAAGTAATACACATCTCAAATACAACTTCGCCATCAGATGAATGATCTCCAAACAGATCGTCATCAGTGACGTCAGTCAATCTGTAACCTTCCTTGATGACGATTACCGCACACCATCATCTGCCTTCATCATCATTTCCTTCAAACAATGCCATTTCTCCTCGCACTATGTCTGCTTGTAGCTCTAAAGGAAAAACGTGTCCCTCCTCTTCAAGCATAGGTATTGTTGGTGGTCTGAATAAAAATTCAGCAGGTAACCTCATCGTCCTGCCTGCTAGGCCTGGCAGCCATGTCAAAAGAATGCGCACTCCATAATGAAAAACCTCTGGCTTTAAAGGTGATGCTCTTATTGCCATCCGTCCTGCAAACGCCATGATAAGTTCACACACCTTTAAATAATGCATTCCTGGTGTTGAACACACTATGCCTTCATCAGTAAATGATGTCATGTTCAACTTTGTCATTAAGTCTCGACCCAATATATTAACAGGTGTCTGCCTCGAATATAGCAATGGCACCGACATGTCACACTCTCCTATAGAGACTGGTAATTCTTCTGTGAAAGGAACTCTGCTTGCAGCTCCTGTGAAACCTTGAGTATTCATGGCATTGAACACTTTCCCTCTCGTATACATGAGCGCGGTGCACCCGTGTCTACTAAAAACGAAAAATGTTTGCCTCCTATACTGATGTCAACTCTTGGTTCCTCATGAGGATTCGGTGTCATGGATAGCATCGAACACATCAGGTCTCCCAGTGAGCTGTCCTATTGAGGGTACAGCCTCATCCCATTACCCGTGAAGGGATTCCCTCCATCGACAGTGACACCCCCTATCCTAGGAGTCATTGACTGTCCTGTGCTCGTGTTCTGCTGAAGCTGCATAGTAGACTGCTGCGCCTGCCTTGTGGTTGATTAATTGCTGCTTGCTATGTTTGCAAGCCTTGCTGCGCTCTCAGTGCTTGTGTCTGCTGCATCGTGTGATTCTGAGCAACTCCGTCTCCAATTTGCTGCAAATACGCAGGTGGGTTTGACATCCCTCCTCTTGTAAACTGGCTGTTCTGCACAAACCCTTGGCTTCTGCACATGCGAGCAAAATGCCCTGTCATCCCACACATCTAACATAGAGCCGGAGGTCTCCTGCCCTGCTTATCTTGCATATTCTGATCGTCATTCTGCATATTCTGAAACCCACCTTGGTTATTTTGGAAACCTCCTTGATTATTCTGCCAATTCCCTTGGTTACCTTGCCACCCTCTTCCACGAAATCCTCTTCCCCGTGGAGCAAACCCATTATTACTCTGATCGAACTGCCTTTGATTATTCACTTGCATAGGCATGTTCGCTGTCTGTTGTGAATTCGAACCATCTACGCTAGTCAGCATTGCCCCTTCAATAGCGTACTTAGATAATTTTTTCTGCACTAATTTTGCCTCTTCGCCTTTCCTTACATCGTCTTTTTTGCAATTCTTTTCCTGCAGGAGTCTCAATAATGATCAATGGTCAGCTGAATCTCTGACCATGGTTTCTCTTCCATACCCCTAATTTCTTGAGCTGCTTCTGTACTGGCTCTGGTAGCCCTTGGCATAATGTATGATGAAATACCGGTATAGATTTCCCCCAAACCTCGCACGTTTCCATGGCCCACGCCTCCTGAAAATTTTGAATGTAAATCAATGGATCATCTCCTTCCTTTTTCGTCATTATAGCTCCCATATCGGACGTGTATGGATACAGCACTCTAAGCGCTTTCCAGGCTGCCGCCGTACAGTTATTAAACAGTGCTCTGTCAAGAGAAGTGCTGACTCCAGTAACACTAGGGTTCCCTGCCCGTGACCATTCATCATCAGCTCTCTCACCAAGTATGGTGATTAGGAGACCCTTTACGTCCCCTATAGCTAGCTTATTTCCTCCTGTCATTGTTTTTAACTCATGTATCCATGTTCTAGCACCGGAAGTCAGACTCGGGAGTTTAAACTTTAAATGATCTATATCCATCTAAGGCCATGGTATATACTGAGGTCTGGCTCCCCCTTTTTCTAGCAAGGGAAACTGCAAAGCTCCAAACACATTCTCATTTCTCATCATCTGTCTGTCCACCATTGGGGTGATATTCCCGCACTGCCTTCTTCCTGGCAATGACCTCAATCTACTCACATATGGTGGCGATTCCCCCCTCTCATCATGGAATTGCCCTTTAGGTCAATCTGACTGGGTCAATGATTCTGACGCACTGGTTACAGGTGCGTTTAAATCTGACCACCTCACTTCCTTTTCCATAGAAAAACATCCCTCAGGCCCACATGCGTCACCTCTCTCTTCCCCATGAAAGGTATCTCTGTCTTCATCTAACATTTCTTGTGGCCAACTCGTGCAACTTCTCTCCTCTTCATCTCTGTTCAGAGTTAATCTATCTAAAGACAAGTCCTTTGGCCTCGTACTACATGAGACTCCCTCTGGTTCGTACAGCTGCGTACTCTCGTGCCGATAATTTTTTCCTTTCCCCTTTAATTCTTTCTGGGCTTTCATTAAATGATATACTTTATCGATTGCTTCCCCAATGCTCCTCGAGTCAAACTCGTCTTCTAGATTTGCTCTAGACGGGCCTGGTAATGACTCGTATTCTGGAAAAAATTCCTCTAACTCTTCCGATTCGACTTCTGGATCAAGATTCCTTACTTCCTTTTCCAGGCAATCAAGATTGCGTGCTCTCTGCCTTAGTTTGCATTCTATATCATCATCAAATTCTCTTTGCGTCCTTGCTTCCTCTCTTACCTTGTCTTCCTCTTTCTTCTTCGCATCCCTTCTCTCATTTGCCCTTCGTATCTCCTCATCCCTTTGTCTCTGTATTCTTTTATCTCTTAACTTTTGCTCTTTCCCTTTTATTCTTTTTCTTTCAAGCCTTTCATGTTCATCAATTGGTCTCTGTCTATTGTTACGATTTCTCTGCTCCTCTGCTCTCTCTTGTTTTTAACTTTCTCATTTTGATACAACTGTTCCTGTCTCTGTCTATCTTTTCTTTTCGCCCCTTCGTCTTTCAATCGTTCCTCCCTCTCTTTATCCTTTTTGTCCGGTTCGTCTTGATCTTCCCTTTGCCTTACATCCTCAATGCTTTTACCATCGAGTTTAAGCAAAATCTGACCAGCCATCCATTCGTTCTGTATAAGCGCTAACTCATCAGCTTTATCTCTTTCTCCCTTCCATCTCTTGATTTCTCTTCCTAGATCTAGAGATGTGCTTGCACGATCACTTCTTTCCTTCTTGCATCTCTCCTTGTCCCTCGGGACCTTAGAGACTACATCTTTCTCAATATTCTTCTCTGGGCCCTCGTCACTGCTTTGCGCAGGTGACTAATACGTCGGGTTAATATACCCTGTCGCTGCTTTAAGCTCTCACAATGGGTATAACCCATCGTCTTTCTTATTCTCGCCTTCCATTTCAACCGGGGTGGGCAGAGCAGAAGGCTCTTTACCCCACTCTTTGCATACATTAAGTATCCAATCGAAAGGAGGCTGCTCATCTTTCTCCTGTTGGTACATTTTCCAAAGCTCTAAGCTCGCAAGTTACTTGTCTAGCTTCTTCCCAGTATACTCAGCATGCAAATATGTCATCATGTGCTGCAAGACTGACTTGATAGTGACCCTCCTCACGTCCATGGCATAAACATTTTGTCTGCCGTTTCCTTAACCCATTCTGCACTGTACTGTCTAAGTTTGGGTGCATGTTTTGGCTTACAGAGATGCACAAGTGGAGTAATTTCCTCTATTCTTAACCTCGTCACTCTTTGACTCTTAACACTTATTTACTTTTGTCACAGGTTTAAAACTTTGTCTCAAAAATCAACACACATGAGCGTGCACCAATTGTCGCAGCTCGAATCCTCTTGATCACAATATTTACTTTAATCTTGCTAAAAACCAACCATCAAGTTCAATTAAAAAAACAATCAATTTCCTTTTCCACTTTCGCTTTTTGTCACCAACATTATTCAACTATGATGTCATCATAAATACAAGAAATACAGAAAGCGAACAGACAAACAGACGTACTCAACCGGCCACATGTATTCTTCTCTACAGCCCTCTCTAGGGTCTGTCTTGCCCTCTAAAATTGCTCCGAATGGAACTTAAATTAATCTCTTTAAGTCCGCCTTTAATCAGAGCCGTTTTCGATTTGTTCCGCTATGGGACTCTAGATTTAGAATTTCTTCTAACGCTCTTTAAAGCTTAGGCACAGGGCTTTTTCTCTTATCGTGGCCTCTCTCACGATGTCTCTTACTTGCTCGGCAACACTCAAGTTAAGTTCAATTAAATATTTTAACACTCTTATTCTTACGTCACGTTTATCCCACCTCCCTCCGTTACTCTTCTTTTCCCTTAATACTTCCTTTCATTCACTGGGCATGCATCAATTTGCCATACTCCTTAGTTTTCTACTCACCATTCGCATGTTTTCTTCTTACGACTCTCGGGATCGTACGCCTCTTTTACCGCCTCTTCAAATTGTCGTCCGATCAGCTGCTCGTAGACATGGCAGGGGATTCTGGATTAAATCAGGGGACCCGTCAAACTCGCCTTGCAAGGGCTTTGGTTTTTACAGTAACCACTATCTACGGGGAGCTTCACGTCCTGTCAGCCGAATGGCAAAGGTTGTGCGATATTTCCGGGACTCTAAGGTTTACTTATGGCAATGGATTTTTTAATAAACCATCCTCTCTGCTACCATGTGAACTGGGGGTTTCCCAGCCCTTAAAGGTGAGTAGCAAGACCCTGGAGATAGATGGGGATGCAGATTTTATTCCTACATCAATAATTGAAACGACTCAGGTAGTTTGACAAAAGGAAGACTGTTTTATTTTCAATGGTCTAAAACGTCTTAGTACCAGCTTCCCACCAATTAGCATATCAATCCATCATCACCTCAATGGTCTAGTGTCAATTAGGGTTTAGAAATTCAGCCTTGAGAGTGTTCTTAGCTCTGAGAAATTCAGGGAGTGAAAGTACTGTCTGACCTCATGCGTAGGTGTGACCATCTCGTTCATCCAACTTCATCCTTCCACGTAACTAGAGACCATGGAATCAAGCTTCTGGTGCATTTAAAATACTAATTCTTAATAGACCTCTGAGGTCTTTTGTTTTTGTCCATGCCTTCAGAACAGGAGTTCTGTTCTTTCACATGCTTTGTATCCAATGTCAGTTTGCTCCGGTTTGATAAGTCCTTGGCTTCTTAGCTCATCCAACTTTGCTTTCTGAGATTTATTTTATTAATTGCGACACACTAGAATGAGGCCTTCTTATTAATGTTCAGCACTGCGAATAACGTGTGGTGGAAACATCCATCCGTTACTTGATCATTTGCATATATGTATATATTGGCGCTTGCCGCAATCTATTCACTATAAAGCATAAGGCTAGCTTCATGATTACTTTGCTGCTTGCGTTTCTTGCATCTGTACACGTGTAAAATAACGTGATATCTTCATCAGTTCTGTGGCATAAGCTTCTTCACCTTGATCCCAAGATGTCACTTATCCTCGATACTTTCTAGATGCCTTATAGAATATCTTCATTCTCTGGTCTCTGCATCTCTTTTATACACATCAGCTCGACTCTGTGTGACGTCACCATTCATCTTTGCCGCTTATGTGCTCTGTTTCTTCAGGGATCGCATTTAAACGACTATCATACTTCTTTGTGTGCAGGTATGGCTTTCTCAATGGAAATCTTGCTTCTAAGATTCTCTTAGGTATAGGTAATCTTACTGGTACTGTACAGAGTACATACTCTGCCCTTTCTCGATTCAACTCCTCTGTGTATTTCTCATACTTTGGTATAAAGTCTATAGGCAACATAGGCAATATAGGTGAAGTGGTTGAGGTGGGGGTACTTGGCTCCTCCTCTACACACTCCACTCTCTTGTCCCTCAATGACCTCTGATCCGGCCACCTTGCCAGCTGTTTTCCTGGCGAGCTGCCGCAAAGCACAGCCATCAAAAACGTGTCCAGCAAGAACTCCCCTCAACCCTGCAATGAACCAAAAGCGTGCCTGAGATTCAGGCAAGCATAGCGGGCCATCCCCCATTGTGATGGATACACATACCAAACAATAATAAGGACAACTGGTGTATATTTCGAAACGCAAGATCTCATTTATTGGAGTCATACAGCAATACGAGGGACAGTCCCAGCCCAAAATAAATGCACGTCCTTAGATTTCTAAGGTGGCCCCTTAGGCCAATGTCAAAGTTCTGAATGTTCCAGTGTACCCATGCCGCATACAGCTTAGCAAGGCAGCGGACATACGCTTCAGACTGTACTGTACACAGTACCTCTTCCTCTGGACCACTGAATCTTACTGACAAGGAGTCTCAACTGTCCCTAAGGGACTCAGTGCCCGTCGTCCGAGTTTGGCTCGAGTGTGGCCACCGGGAAACCACCAACGGCCGAAACCGCTGCGTCCTTCTCCTCCCCGGCTAGGACTGCCCTGTAACTCTGTCACGCTTTGGGGTGGATCCCCCGCTGCCCACAATGCCCCCATACCTGTGCTTCTCCTCTTTTTGAACCTCCCCTACCTATCACTTCCTATTTCCCACTTTCTATTATTATACCACTCATTTTGTAACCGTTACCAAGCACAAAGTGGATTTACTCACACCTTACACTTCTCTTCTAAATTCATCCTCAACTTCAATGCCCACCAGACTATAGAACTGCTGTCTACTTTGGCCGTAACATGATTTCACCTAGATGACTCATGGAGATCAGTCCTGGCAGCAGAAAGTGCCCAGCTATCTTGCGGGTGGCACATGTTCCACTTCTCTGGTACATGACTGCTGAGCTGACACCTATCCCGGAGCCTGTGTGGGTACCCCCTTACTTCTACGGGCAGTTGGCAGACACATGTCCCGGCTAGTAGATGTGGCCAAATCCCTATTTTTAACCAAGTGATATTTTTGGGGGAGTGTTCAAAATTTCTTTTTGTTGGGAATCTTCCCATAACGGGGGGCTCGGGCGCATGTGGGCTGCAAAATAAAAGTGTCCCTCTTTACAAATATGTGGCATTTGAGTGAACTATTAATTCAAGATCTATTCGTAACCATTCACAAGGACAAAGTGGTGTTATGCACACATTGATGCTTTTGTCCTAAATCCATCTACAAGTACAATGCCAAACCTTCGATTGAGCTTCTGTCTCCTTTGGCCATAACATGATTTCACATTGTTGCCTTTGGAGATCACCACTGGCACGATAAGTGCCCCAAAAACCTGCCGGTGGCCCTGGACTACATAGTCACTGTTCCAATGAAGGCCTATGTGGCCCCCCAAAACTGGAAACCATGTACGAGCCTGTTGGTCCAGACCCTCAAATTGTACATAAACCGCAATTCCAATTATCAGTGCACTTGTGCCACCATCCGGTCTTACCGCAGACATGTATCTTGTGGCAGTGTCCCACAGCTTGCCAAACTTTACAGGGTCGTAGTGCCATGTTACTGGCAGGCATCTTGTGCTATTGAAGGCCTGCTGATCAACCGAACACCTGGTAATCCTGTGCGTCCCATACCTTACCAAGAAATCTGTGCACATCTGCTGTACTCATAGCCACAATCCAGAGACCAACCTGAAGCGATCCTCATTGTCCTCAGATATCACCAATTCCTATGACAGTACAAACACAAGTCTGTTAATTATCGACACTGCAAGTGTGCCGGACAATTCCCCCCAGTCGGCCCCCACTGGTGATGGACCCTATGGAGAGTCAGTAATTTACATTTTGTATCGCCATGCTGAAGGTCTGGCATACAGAAAAGGAACAAACAGCATATACGTTTTTCTACATGGACGCCCAATGGAAAAGCATCAGAGCTCCGGAATGCACACCGGAAAATGTATTGTGACCGAGTCGCCCCCGCCAACTTTACTAATATTTCCCTGTTCCTCCTTTGTCCGTGACAAGCCTGTTAATGTTCCTTTCCCTTTCCACGATGACCTTGTTGTGTTTAGTATGTAAAACAAATCCTTATCGCTGTAAAGTAAAACTGTAAACTTCAGTACCCACCCCAGTACTCCTAATCATTGCCTTCGCCTTCTGTATTGGTGCATTATAATTCCCCAATAAACCACCAACACATATACCAAAAAGTATAAAGCGGGTGGCCTCTGCATTGTGTACAGGACCCTTATAAACTGACTAAACCGCCGGCCATATGTACCCCAATTGAAATAGGTGTATTGAAGAATTCTACATTTGGGTGCGCCGAAGCAGGCTGCCCAGTGCCATAGTACTCCTCCGATAGAGCATAATACAGTCTAAGACACCCGCGGGTCCAATGTTGCAATGGCGCTAATTATCTGGGACGGCCAGTCATAAATAATAATGATCAACCGGCAGCCGGAGTAGAGGACTGCTGTTAACAACAGCAAGTGAAGCAATGTCTTCAGGAGGCAAAGGGTAGGGAACTGTGATGCCTCCGCCAGCGCGCAATCCACCGAGCCATCTCAGTTTTTTTAAACCTGACAGTGAACCTGCCCATGATCAGGGTCACAACGATATTACTGTGGTGTTGAATGTTTAACTTGGCCAATTTATACCTATCCTGGACAATGGAAGCAGGCAATTGGAGGGGTTTTTAATTTGAGATAACTGCACCTTCTTACCTTTTCGTTGTGCATTAATGTCTTTTTTATTTCTCTTACAGTCCTTCATTAAATTTAAGGATACAAGAAGTCTTTTCATGGTGCCAATGAAATAAACATTTAAACCAAAGTGCAAATAAGCTATACCCAGCAACCCCAACCTTGCTCTGACTGTGCCCCAAGAATTGTCTCTGACTTGCTAGGAAAATGGCACACAATTGTAACTGCCCTTCCTGTCTTTTATGACCCCGTTCAAATAGCACCCATCACTAAGAAATAAAATGCCATAGTGTATTTCAGAATATGAACTCAGCAACGCTGGTCAAACTACTGACCATAAAATGCGTTAACGCATCCCGGGTTCATGGTGACCATGAGCCGAAAGGCCTTTTTACAATTCCGCCTGAGTGTCTGGAGATCAACTTTGTTGGTGAAGGTGCGCTATATGAATACCTTTAACATTAACATTCCCTGCCATTAGCCCGACCATTTTAATATCGCTCAAGCCATGCTAGAATTAAACTCCTTCCTACCTTTCATGACCAGTTCTAATGGCACCCCCTACACCATTAACATCCTCAATTTCACTGTACGGGAACAAGGTTTTAAATGTGCTACTAGCATTCCACTATTATTACCCATAAAAGGCTATGCAAAGATGCGTGCCAACAGAAAACGGTTCATCCTTGTAAATGTGATGCAAATTGTTAATTCACGAAGATATTTAATCTGGCCCACTGGTGAAGAATAAGTGGGACGGAGCACCCAATTTCGGGACAGTCACCCTAGATAGAGAGGAATAAGTTATTTTAGCAACCATTATTGGCCCTAAAGATTGCCATATTTGCATGTTCCCCTTTTACCTGGCACCATTCATGATACTTAATCAGCAGACACTTCTGCACCTTGAGTGTCCAGTAAAGCCTCACCAGCTTCAAACTCGGCCAACCTTACCACTAATTTCCAGCTCTTTACCTGTACCGTGACCGACCCTGCAAATGATCCTTTCTCCTCTTAGGGCATCCTTAAACCTGTTTTTTGCACAATTTGTTATTACCACAAAGCAGATCATAAGGCATTCTGTTGTCACCCCCTTGGGACTCTTATGTTTGTCCTGGAACCTTTTGTCTTGTGGATAGAACCTTAGAAATAACTAAAATCAGTAGTCCCCTAAATGCTTAATTTGCATCCCACCCTTTAATTATCCTGCTGCGAAGTATCCTTTGCAGCAATGGCCTGGCTGGGTGGCTGGGATTACTATGCTGTTTGTTCATTGTTGTGCATTCCCATTTGCCCGACATACCTCATTTATTTAATTGTGGGACTTAAATTCAGCCTCTAAAAACGTATACTTGTGTGCCACTCAATGCTTATGCCATAATCGGCATGGGTCTAAAATTGGTTCTCCAATACCCGCAAAATTCCCAGGAAACTGGAATACTATCGCACATCACTGAAGCTCCTGTTGCACAGTAATGAAAAATTACACAACTGGATGAAGAGCCTAGTGCACAGTAATAAAACCGAAAAACTGGATGCCAAACCGTCCGCCCCCCCCCCACCCGGATGGCGCAGCGACCTACGGAGCGCCGTTTCAACAAATGTGGGCTGTCTCGTGCGTACAGCCGCGGCCCACCTCTGCATTTACTGCAGCGGCACAAACCATAAAACTTTTAAACACCCTTGTAAATGCAGAGCTACTGTATTTCAATCCATGAGTCGCGTGCAAAGCACCGCTACAGAACAGAGTGACTGCACTAACACTTTACCATGCCTAAAAAAACACACCAAGTAGATAATATCAGGATATAGCAATTGCTGCCATAGTCAGAATATTGAAAAGCGCTTTTCAAAAAAGATGTTACCCAACAGATATAGCTGGGCAAAGTTCGAATATGCCCTTTATGGTTGCGGAAAAACATTTATTAGTTATATATTAGCAAGTCATTTCTACCTGTTTTCGAGTCAAAATAATAACACACCAATCATTTAACAATGCCTGGGGTGAAATGCAGGATTATCCTCCATGTTTAGGCGCCCAAAACTCCATCTTTGATCTTTCCCACCAGCTGGCCAGTAGGGTAATCGGCCTGCCTAAACTTATCAGTCAGCCATAAGAACCTCGCACTACTGCGCCCAACAAAATTGTGCAGCAAGTATTCTCAAAATAACCAGCAGGGATTTCCTGTGAGCGCTGCACCTGCTTTGTGAACTCTCGCACATGAGAGAAACTGCTGACCTGCGCAGCCTTTTATCTGCCTGAGTTTGTAACAGAAGTGTTGTCTACACGAGTAGAGACACAACTCAGCACTTTAGCTCCCTCTCAGACCATTCACTTTAGGGCGTGTGCTCTAGAAGTGGGCCGTATCGTTTATGCTTTGTTTGTTTTATTTATATAGCGTGCCAAACCCAAGGGTATATGGGCGCTTTTCTTAGGGTACAGCCTGGTTACAATATATATGCAGAATACAGTACAAGAAAAGTAATAGATACAGTAATAGGTACAATAATATACAGATATATACAGAGTGAAGAAATATACAAAATGTACAGGTTCATAACAAAGCTAGAGACACGATTGTAGTGGCCCTAGGTGGCCAGTGAGTCATTAGACTATGGGCATGGTCAAATGGGTGGCTAGGTCCTGGAGTCATAGTGCGATAATACATATTGGTAGTTAGTTTGTTTGCGGGAGCAGCCAAGTTTTTACTTTTTTCCAGAATGAAAGGAACATAGGGTCTGTCCTTGGCAGCCAGCACCGGAAAACGAAATCCTCCAGCTTTGTTAAGTTTGAATTTGGTGAATTTGGCGTGCATTAGTTTCTCAGCAAGGGGGTTTGCTTAACACAGTGCACCATAAAATGTTTTTCTCCAAAACGAAAGTGGGGTGCTTTAAAGAGTGACAGGTTCCAGGCGTGGTTTGCTTCTGCGTGGCCGACATAATTTGATTTCAGAATGCGATTTGATT
This sequence comes from Ambystoma mexicanum, assembly GCF_040938575.1. Lineage (NCBI taxonomy): Eukaryota > Metazoa > Chordata > Amphibia > Caudata > Ambystomatidae > Ambystoma > Ambystoma mexicanum. The sequence continues at coordinate 1,307,686,332 of NC_090932.1, forward strand.
TTGAATGTATAAATTGCTTTTGGACGCTCTATTAGAAACATAAAAATAATATCATGCGTGGAGGCTACCCTGGGCTCGCTGCGAACCTCGCTAACCTTGCCCCAGCCCACGCGGCAACAGACAGGTACAAATCTGCATTTCACAGCTAACCTTGCCCCAGCCTATGCAGCAACAGACAGGTAAAAATCTGCATTTCCCCGCTTACCTTGCCCCAGCCCACGCAGCAACAGACAGGTAAAAATCTGCATCTCCTCGCTAACCTTGCCCCAGCCCACGCAACAACAGACAGGTACAAATCTGCATCTCCACGCTAACCTTGCCCCAGCCCACGCAACAACAGACAGGTACAAATCTGCATCTCCACGCTAACCTTGCCCCAGCCCACGCAACAACAGACAGGTAAAAATCTGCATCTCCCCGCTAACCTTGCCCCAGCCCACGCAACAACAGACAGGTAAAAATCTGCATCTCCTCGCTAACCTTGCCCCAGCCCACGCAACAACAGACAGGTAAAAATCTGCATCTCCTCGCTAACCTTACCCCAGCCCACGCAACAACAGACAGGTACAAATCTGCATCTCCTCGCTAACCTTGCCCCAGCCCACACAGCAACAGACAGGTACAAATCTGCATCTCCCAGCTAACCTTGCCCCAGCCCACGCGGCAACACACAGGTACAAATCTGCATCTCCCTGCTAACCTTGCCCCAGCCCACGCGGCAACAGACAGGTAAAAATCTGCATCTCCCCGCTAACCTTGCCCCAGCCCACGCAACAACAGACAGGTAAAAATCTGCATCTCCTCGCTAACCTTGCCCCAGCCCACGCAACAACAGACAGGTAAAAATCTGCATCTCCTCGCTAACCTTGCCCCAGCCCACGCAACAACAGACAGGTAAAAATCTGCATCTCCTCGCTAACCTTGCCCCAGCCCACGCAACAACAGACAGGTAAAAATCTGCATCTCCCCGCTAACCTTGCCCCAGCCCACGCAACAAGAGACAGGTAAAAATCTGCATCTCCTCGCTAACCTTGCCCCAGCCCACGCAACAACAGACAGGTAAAAATCTGCATCTCCTCGCTAACCTTGCCCCAGCCCACGCAACAACAGACAGGTACAAATCTGCATCTCCCCGCTAACCTTGCCCCAGCCCACGCAGCAACAGACAGGTAAAAATCTGCATCTCCTCGCTAACCTTGCCCCAGCCCACGCAACAACAGACAGGTACAAATCTGCATCTCCACGCTAACCTTGCCCCAGCCCACGCAACAACAGACAGGTACAAATCTGCATTTCCCCGCTAACCTTGCCCCAGCCTACGCAACAACAGACAGGTAAAAATCTGCATCTCCTCGCTAACCTTGCCCCAGCCCACGCAACAACAGACAGGTACAAATCTGCATCTCCACGCTAACCTTGCCCCAGCCCACGCAACAACAGACAGGTACAAATCTGCATCTCCACGCTAACCTTGCCCCAGCCTACGCAACAACAGACAGGTAAAAATCTGCATCTCCTCGCTAACCTTGCCCCAGCCCACGCAACAACAGACAGGTAAAAATCTGCATCTCCTCGCTAACCTTGCCCCAGCCCACGCAACAACAGACAGGTACAAATCTGCATCTCCCCGCTAACCTTGCCCCAGCCCACGCAGCAACAGACAGGTAAAAATCTGCATCTCCTCGCTAACCTTGCCCCAGCCCACGCAACAACAGACAGGTACAAATCTGCATCTCCACGCTAACCTTGCCCCAGCCCACGCAACAACAGACAGGTACAAATCTGCATTTCCCCGCTAACCTTGCCCCAGCCTACGCAACAACAGACAGGTAAAAATCTGCATCTCCTCGCTAACCTTGCCCCAGCCCACGCAACAACAGACAGGTACAAATCTGCATCTCCTCGCTAACCTTGCCCCAGCCCACGCAACAACAGACAGGTACAAATCTGCATCTCCACGCTAACCTTGCCCCAGCCCACGCAACAACAGACAGGTACAAATCTGCATTTCCCCGCTAACCTTGCCCCAGCCTACGCAACAACAGACAGGTAAAAATCTGCATCTCCTCGCTAACCTTGCCCCAGCCCACGCAACAACAGACAGGTACAAATCTGCATCTCCACGCTAACCTTGCCCCAGCCCACGCAACAACAGACAGGTACAAATCTGCATCTCCACGCTAACCTTGCCCCAGCCTACGCAACAACAGACAGGTAAAAATCTGCATCTCCTCGCTAACCTTGCCCCAGCCCACGCAACAACAGACAGGTACAAATCTGCATTTCCCCGCTAACCTTGCCCCAGCCCACGCAACAACAGACAGGTAAAAATCTGCATCTCCTCGCTAACCTTGCCCCAGCCCACGCACAACAGACAGGTAAAAATCTGCATCTCCCCGCTAACCTTGCCCCAGCCCACGCAACAACAGACAGGTAAAAATCTGCATCTCCTCGCTAACCTTGCCCCAGCCCACGCAGCAACAGACAGGTAAAAATCTGCATCTCCTCGCTAACCTTGCCCCAGCCCACGCAGCAACAGACAGGTACAAATCTGCATCTCCCCGCTAACCTTGCCCCAGCCCACGCAGCAACAGACAGGTAAAAATCTGCATCTCCTCGCTAACCTTGCCCCAGCCCACGCAACAACAGACAGGTACAAATCTGCATCTCCACGCTAACCTTGCCCCATCCCACGCAACAACAGCCAGGTACAAATCTGCATTTCCCCGCTAACCTTGCCCCAGCCTACGCAACAACAGACAGGTAAAAATCTGCATCTCCTCGCTAACCTTGCCCCAGCCCACGCAACAACAGACAGGTACAAATCTGCATTTCCCCGCTAACCTTGCCCCAGCCCACGCAACAACAGACAGGTAAAAATCTGCATCTCCTCGCTAACCTTGCCCCAGCCCCATTAGGCGCCCAAAGTGCGGGGCGAGCAATAGTGTTTGTAATTCTCCTGGATTACATGCTTTATCCAACTATGAATAGGGGACCTATGCAAGGCCTAAACACAAAACCTGGCACGGACGGTGCGCAACCTGGCTTGAGATAAACATTTAAACCATCCTGCGATGTGCCCTTGGGACAAGGGTTGCCCACAAACAGTGTAAATGAGGGCGGACCACACAGGAAACTAACCCTCTCCTTATTGCTTAGCCCAAGGTATGGTGGCCGGTAAACACAAATCCTCGAGCCGCCCCCTTTCAACCCGCGCACAACGTATGATGCATTTTTGAAGTCGATGCCTGACCATTTATAACACGCGTTATACCCAGGTGTCTCTAAGCGCGGGCCCGGGGATGGAACCTGCATCACACTGTGTTGTCTTGCTTCCAAAGCAAGCATGTTGCCCTTGAACTATCCTGCGACATTCCCATGCAATACATTGAGCCAAATGCATTTCCATGATAAGACATTGGACGCAATACCTTGTTGTAATGCACAATTGCGCCCATCAAAACATGGGCATTAAGATGTACCGCAAACCTAAACAATAAAACACATGGATAACGAGAACCTAGCAGATCTAGACTAAGAAATGATGCATCAAACAGTCTTTAGTCCACGTTTGAAATGATTTAGGGAGACACAACTCCTAAGGTGAGGCCGTAAAGCATTGCAATGCTTGGGCGCTTCATGGTGAAATGCCCTGTGGCTGTCGATAATCAATTTTGATCTAGGCACATGCAGGAGATGGGCATTGTTTGATCTCAGCGTTTTTCTGCAAGGCAGCCTAGACAGCCTGTCTGAAAGGTAAGCTGGGCTTTGGTCGTAAAGACATTTATGTGTCCAGGAACGCAAGCTGAAATGAATCCTTGTATCCACTGTGAGCCAGTACAGTGCTTTCCTGGCCTCAGAGATATGATATCTCTTACTCAAGCCTTCTACAGCACAAACAGCACTGTTTCGAATCGATACTGTAGATTTTAACCAAAAACAATTTTACCAAAGGAGATGTGATCGAATTTATTTGACCGACAATGGTAGGTAATGTGCTATACGTATAGTGCAGAATAGGTCGGGTGTGGGGTAAGGATATAAGTTAGGGTAGGGAGTGGTAAGGGGGCTGCAGCGGGGTCTCGCCCTGCATTATAAAAAAAAGTTAAAAAAGTAAAAAGTTAATTTCGATTTTTGATAAAATAGATTTGTCACTTCTCCATTAGGTAAAATATTTTCAGTCAAATCATGCACATCCATTTTGAACAACCTGAAGTTTGGTTATTTCTCCTTTCCCAATACCCTCCAACAGGCTCGCACAGTAATCTAATTTGGCACCGATGATAGCTTTAGAAATGGTAGCACAGTTGTTATGCGTCAGAAAAGGTATTAGCTGACAAAGCAGATTAATGTAATAGGATGATGAGAATACCAGGCTGTTCACGTGGGCCTTCATAGTCATTTCTTGATCAAAAACAGCGCCCGTTTTAACTTTAGGCAGAGTAGCAATGGAACAGCCTGCTATCAGAAATTCCCTGTACTTAGTGTCACGTTTCCTTAGCCTCGCTTCTGTGCCTGCTATCATCAGCTCTGTTTTTTAGTTGTTGAGGGCCAGACCATTAACAGCCATCCAAAGCTGAATCAAGGAGTAGATCACATTAATAGTCTCTGAGCATGACTACCAGAGAGTGGTATTAAACACTGAGTATCAAGCAGATCGGACAGTGGCTTTGTGAAAATGTTGTATAATGTAGAGGATAAACATGATCCCTGAGGAACCCCACATGTCACCTAAAAATCATTGGCAGTGGTACGACAACAGAAAACGTTGACTTTGAGACTAGACAGAAAGGACTTGACCCGATTAGCTGCCACAGGTGAAATAAAGGCAGAATGTTATAGCCTATTGACCAGTAAGCTGTGATCTACAAGGTGAAACACGGATAGGTCCAACAGCATGAGTAGTGCAGTTTTACCGTTCTCCATTGTCTGCAGAATTTTGTTTTTCAGATTAAGAAGTGCTGTTTCAGTACAGAGCAGTACAGAACCCAGATTGCTGCTGACCTAAGATGGTGTTCCGAATACGAAAGTCCTGAACTTGGATATATGCAGCCCGATCAAGAATCTTAAGCAAGCAGGGGACGTTCGTGATTGATCTGTAGTTTGTAGGAGCATTAGGCTCCAAAAATACTTCTTTAAAAATGGGGAAAGCCACGCCTGCTTGATACAAGATGTCATGGAGCTCTCCAAGAAGGATTTATTGATGAACTTTGTGATAATTGGGTTCAGCAATGGCGTGTATGCTTTTACCAACATCGCAGGGCACACATCTCCTTTACAATGTGTTGGTTTTAGCTGGTCTATGATATTAGCTATTTCCAGTTCTGTAACTGACCTGAACTCAAAGTAGGTTTTGATGGTGTCAGTCTTAGGCATATCTACCTCAAGCATAGATCTCTCAAGGTTGGTACGTTGCTTGAGATATTTTCCTGAATCGTTTTGATCTTATTGACAATGGTTTCTTGAATGGACATGCACCAGGCCTTGTCCTTGATGATTTACGGTGTTACAGGACATGGATTCTCCAGCTCTTTCAGTATTTTAAAGAGCTCTTTAGTGTCAGAGCTAGCATTCATAATCCAATACACAGAATTTTAGCCTGAATAATAGAGGACTTGTGAGCTTTAGCTATCAGATCATGTATCTCTCTATTATCCTCAAAGTTGGATTTCAGCCATGTATCAAAGGCTTTGCATTTCGCTATCTTCAGATTATGTATTTCCAGAGAATACCAGGATTTCGATTTCCTATTGAAAACCCACCAAGTTTTGAGATGCCATAGTGATGGCGTGTTCCCTGGCATAACTAACGCCTAACTCATTCATCTCACTGACAGCAGCCCACAATAACCCATCAGCTGCTACGATGTGTACGATGCTCACAATGCCTAAAGTTTACAAACTGCTTTTATTCTAAGAGTACATAATGGGTCAACAAAAGGAGGAAATGCCCTATTTAGGGGGCCAGAACCCTCAATTTAGTAACTACACCGCGCCAATTGTTTTCCCTCTACTGGGCCAGGCCATCCAGAGACCACGATCACTTAGCAAGTGAGAGAAAAGATGGTCCAGAGAGAGCAGCACTGGTGGGGGATGCAATTAACAGATTTGTTGCCACTCTGCCAGGCCACATCCAGTGCAGATGAGCGCGTGGGATAGGTACAGAACAGTATGCAGCCCATGGCTGAAAAGCACTGAGGGACGCTGAGGCAGTAAGCATGAAAATGTATTCAGGTGTCTGGCTCCGCTGTGGCAGGTTAGCATTTCAACAAGGTGAATCCATTCAGGAAATGCCAAAACAAGATTGCACACTCACAACTCGGAGATGGACATACCGCCGTATAGACACTTTACCTATCTTTAATCTATCCTCAAAATTACTTTTGCAACCGGAATTGGATGTTCTTAGCCAAGGTTTAAAGTTTGTCCTGACAAAGGCTCCAAGTAAAATTAAATTGTTCACTGAAGTAAAACAATTGTTTCGAAAAGTAAGATTAAAAACGAATTTGTCAGGTATTGATAAAATAACAACTGGTAGTTTTACTGGATTACAATTACCTTCTACATTTACACCAGTGACATCAGAATGCCACACAAACTAATTACATTCAAAAAGGTTGTAATAAAAGAAGTTGAAATAAATCCATTCCAAATTTCATTCCAACATGCCTAATTTGCAACACAAGGAATTTAAAGCTATTGAACTACTGAGAAGTGACTCATCTATTGTGATAAGCCTGCAGACAAAGGGGGTGAGATTGTAGTCATAGATGCTGATAAATATGACATTGAAGTATTGCGATTGTTATCCATCCTAGGCCACTACTCTAAATTGTTGAGTAATCCAATAACTATAAGTACTATCATATCCGCCTCAGAACAAGGAATACTATGCAGAAAATAATATGACATCATCAATCGATTGTCAGGGAGAATCCCTATGTTTTATATCCTCCCGAAGATCCATAGAGATGCTATAAACTCTGCGTGCCATCCTATAGTGTCCGGATGCGGGTCAATATTGCAACCGCTTGCCCAATATGTAGATCGCTTAATCCAGCCATTGGCAATCTTGATGCGCTCCTATTTGAAATATACTTGGGACGTAATTAATTCAGTTGATCATTTGGAATTTAACCCTGAAGAACACATTTTATTGACGCTAGATATAGAGTCACTATATACAAATATCCCTCAAGAGAAGTCCTTGATGACATTGAGAAGGTTTGGACAAAAGGCCAGCTCAACATAGCGTCCCTACGTACTTTATTGTGTACTGTGCTGAACTAGTACTTACAAATCGTTTTTTCATGTTCAAACATATGTTTTTCAATCATACTAAAGGCACAGCTATGGGCTGTTCATTCGTAGAAAATGTGGCCATCTTGTGTATGTCATCATTTGAAGAGACTTACATTTATTCCATGGCCAATCCATATCTCGAATCAATGATCCTTTATAAAATATACATAGATGATATTTTTATCCTTTGGCAAGATTCTAGAGAGACCATGAAGGCATTCATAGTTTGGATCAATAGCATTGATGTAAATTTGAAATTTAGGCGTGTGTGCAGCACAGAAAGTGCTCCTTTTTTGGATTTGATAGTCATGCATAACAATGGAATTTTACAGGATTACTTGTTCCAAAAACCAACAGGACGGAATTAGTATTGATTTCAATTCTCAAGTCATCATCCTAAATCATTGTTGACAAATTTACCTTGTGGTATGTTTCTACGTGTCCGCCGTAATTCTACAAGTGTGGCAAGTTTCAACAAACAGGCAGATATTCTACAATCTAGGCTCTGTAATAGGGGCTGTCCCTCTAAATTGATACAAAGTAGAAAAAGAGCATGCTATGCAGATCATGCACAGTTATTACTTGCAAAAAAGAACAAAAGAGATAACACTAACAGGTTGTAATGGTTTCATCCATTACATCGCGTGATGTGTACTGTTTAAGTACTCGTACCTACTCCAAGGTGGCACTGCAGGAAGGACACGTTAGCAGTCTCGTCTCAATTGCATCCTCACCGGAAGAAGCATTGCGTCCGGAGAGCGCCGCCATGCCCATGAAGGGAAAAGTAAACACATTAAAAGAAAGGAAGGCAGACTGCACATCATGTCGCTACTCTACCAGAGATTGTGAGACGCTCCGTGAGTACGCTTCAGGGCATTACTATACCATTGCGTGATATTTCCTTTTCCTCTTCTGACCTTTATCTAACTATCTACTTGTTTGCATTTCCCTCTTTACTTTAGAAGGAACCTGCGCTACTAACGGCGGCATCTTTCTCGCCTTCATTTGTTCAGCACCGACAACGCAGCTGTTTTCACTTTTAAGTCCATTTCCTCAGTTCATTGGTAGGCTTCGGGTTCAGTCTTTTTCTTCTTACCTCTGGGATCAGTCGGGGTGTAGACATTTTACAGACCTTGTTGTTTGTCTATTCAGGAAACAGCGTTTGTTGTGGAAACAGCGTTTGTTGTGGAAGAACTACCAATCCTATAGACCACGGGAACTACCATTCCCAGAACCCTTTTCACCCTGACGGTTTAGAATTGTACAAGCTTTCATTCCATTCAGGTTAGGAATCTTTTCTTGTATTTCTTTAGTAGTTACCAGCTTAACACCGTATGCAGGAATCTTTTCAACTTTCCCTTGTTATTATTTCATTTATTGAATCTTTCAGTTCAGAAAGGTTCTGTGGGCGCGGATCCCTTCCTATTCAACTGAATAGCACATCATCTTAGCACATTGGGTAAGGGGTTGAATTATTCTTTTATCTTTAGCGCCAACTTTCCCTCCTACTATCAGCCTCTCCAGGGAATAATTATTGTTATTTAATACATCTACAGCTGGGCAGACCCGAGGAATTAACAACATCTGGAGACTGGAAAGCAAGATTAAGACACTCAACTCCGGGGGAAGGAAAGCGCTTACCCACGCTCCATAGCAGCTCAGCACAGGGTTTTTTCCACCTCGAGGGTTTCCCTGGAACCTACTCCGTGGGGTAGCATTTATTGTGCTGGCCGCGCAGGAGGTATCAGGAGGATTCTTCCTCTCTTCAGGGTCCAGTGCATCTCTTCATTGCACCTCTCCCAGAAGGGCGCTTGTGAAGATAAGGTATGAACTACCAGATAATTGTTACCGTTATTTGTTGGTGGCTACAATTGGAAGACCCTTCAGGCTTCCCAAAGTTGGGTTGGTTACCTAGATTACACAGGTCTGAATGTGTTTCAACATACTATCAATTTCGTGAAGCCATTCAGGGCACAATTTTGAAAAATTGGCATCTATTGAGGGCTTTCGATTCCACAGGCCAAGTCTCTTTTTTCATTGAAAAAAGGAACAAGTTTAAAGCAGCAAATAGTACGAGCAGCCCTTAATTCAAACAAACCATGCAATACCATCACTTCAATGTGGAACATCACACCAATACCAGGACATATCCCTGGAGGAGAGTGTGCCACCTGTACATTTTCACAAAGATGATTGTGTTTGAATATGGAGAGAAAGATTGAGAACATACCACTTGTAAAAACAATGCATTAAGTACAAATTTAATTTACATATGTCCATGTAAGAAGGTTTATGTCAGAAAAAACATCTCAACAAGTAAGTGTCCGTATTAATGAACATTGTTCCAAAATGTGGACAAAAAATCTAAATGCACCTTTAGTGTCTTATTATGTTGAGACAGGACATAGGCCTGTCAATATTTTCTGGTTTGCAATTGAAAAAGTTAACTTATAACGATATAACAAACAAGTTGAGTTATAAGTAGCAACTTTGGATTTATCATTTTAGATCTTGCGAAAGAGGGTTGAATATGTTAGAAGAATGGAATTCCATTAGGCAATTCTATTATAAGATGGCCACCATTTTTTGCATTTTCACTGAGCATACTGTGGTCCCTCTTTTATATGCTCAATACAAGCATTAGCCCACCATTGTAAAGCAAAGCGAGCAGGGCTGCCAGTGAAACAGATGCAGTGAATATGTGACCACCTTTCCAGTGCTGGTACTAAGAAGGCTAGTGCCAGTGCTGTTGCACTGCATGACATGGACGTGAACGTCTGCTTTGAAAAAGCTGAATTCACTACAAAAACAGCCTATGCTACATGGGATTAAAGGTTCCCAGTGGAGGAGACTCTATGATGTACAACCATGTGTTTTACCTTAGCCACAGCCAAATTGCCAGGCTATAACGAATCTAAATTACATTTTACAGTTTAAAGAAATACATTGCCAATCCAAGTGTGAGTAGTACAGCACAAGAGTGGGGTGCAGGTGATGGGCACAGGGCGAGTGCATTTTTAAGTAATGTTTTGTTACTCTCTCAAATGCAGGCTGAACGAATCATCATCCTATGTAAAGGAGTAAGCACATTAATTTGAAAACATTTAATAAAATGAAATAACAGTTCTTGGCACAGGCGTGGGGTGAGGGTGATGGGCACGGGGAGAGTGAATTTTTAAGAAATGTTTTGTTACTCTCTCAAATGCAGGCTGAACGAATCATCATCCTAGCTAAAGGAGTAAGCAAATTAATTTGAAAACATTTAATAAAATGAAATAACAGTTCTTGGCCTTAAATTATAAATAGGCTAACATGAAGTCCAATAGTTGTTTTAGATATGTGAATCATCATTGAATTGTCTTCCTTAAATACTGATCTCCCTGAAGAAGACTCGGCTTAAATCAGCTAAACACGTCAAAACCGGTCAGTGTTTTCTGTAAAAAACATTGTAGCAACATGTGTTTGGTAAACGATTACCTTAATTATAAGGTGAAGGGACTCTACATGCACAAACTGGTGAAATCATTTTTACTTTTTTGTACAAATAGTTTGTAAAACATTTTCTGTACACATTTTTATCATTATTCTTATGTCCTTTTGTAAAGCTCCATGGAATGAACATTGTATATATATGAAATGGGGGTGGATATGTATGAAAAATGTTTTGTAATTAGAATTGTGTGCGTGTGTATATATGAAATAATATTTTGAGTGATGTGCTGTTATGCATTGTTTTCTAATAGTAAGCACCAATGGACTGTTACAGGTACAAAATTGAGAGATTCATTTTCCAAAAAAATGAATTAAATAATTTATGTTTTGATTCATTCCATATGAACAACACTCCGTATTTCATCGTCTGACGTCTCAGAGCCATATCTCAACAGGGTAAAAAAACAAAAGAGGTGATGGCTGGAAGGTTTAGAATACATCTTAACTTCTGGCATTGCTCTGGGCTACCCTGCAGACCATCGTTCTTCACCGGCCAAGCCATTACAAAAGGGGAAAGACTATATGCAAAGAAGGCTTGGTCCCACCCCAAAAGGGGCAGTCCTGCTCAAACTGCTTGTTCACATCCATTCTGCACGAGACCGCAAGCCCGTGGTCATGATTAATTCAAAACCTTCCAGCCGTCACCTTTTTGTTTTGCTTAATATCTCAACAGGGTAGCAGCTCCCTACAGGTTCTGAGGTTTGTCACTAAGCCCGTGAGACACCATTATTTGCAATCTAGTAAGTGACCGTTTTACATAGCAGATCCTCATACAGGTTTATCACCCTTTCAAACACAGGAGTAACGGCTTGCTCCACAGCACAGGGGTGCTTTGTCATGTTTAAAGCATTACAACAGAGTTTTCACATTGGTGATTACTTTAATGTATGCACACATGCATGCTTCTCACTGTTAGTGATTAATGTTTGGAAGTCTGTGAAAGCCCCTTGGTTGGTTCGAATGAAGGTCTGCCTGAGAGTTCATGGATTCAGTGTTTCATTTAAATGAGAACACATGTGCTTATATACCATGAACCTTCTTCCTATCCAACTATTTTAGAAACAATGATCATATTCAGCAGACTTTCGCCCAGGATACCAAAAGGGATAGCCTTTTTGAGGCCTCTGCCCAATGTATATGTCATGAAGGCCTTAACACATGGATTAGGCACTTTCTGAGAATCTTGAGATTACGTCAACCTGTGCAAATATCTGAATCTGCTGACTTAGAATGGGCAGGACGGTTCGAACAAAACTCAGCCCCGTTGAATTTCCAGAGGGTTTGTCCCAGTCATACATTACAGGGTTTTCCCAAGGTTCGACCTTGCAACTATATATAGAAAGTTGAGTAGAAACTCAGGCCAGTCGATAGTTTTTGAAGTGGCAGGAGTGACTAAGGATTGTAAGGGAAGGCATATGTAGGAGAGTTAGGTTAGAGTTGACTTAAATCCATAATGGGGCCATGGTAGAGGTAGGGAATTAGATGGGATTATTTGGGGGGTTTGGGTGGACCCAATATGTGGGTGGATCAGTGGGAGTGTAAATTATGGGTTGAGGGCAGAACAACCCAGACGTATTCTATATGAGAAATCAAATCACAGGGAACCACACATGCATTTACTAGGCATAGGAAATGGTCAAAGAACTGATAAAACCACATGCCTTTACCATGTGTTGGAGAGGCCCAAGCACTGAGAACCCTTTGTGCAAGTGGGCAGAGGAGAAGGCCAAAACACTGAGAACTGTGAGTGCCTCTAGTAGGCAGAGGAAAAGGCTGTAGAACTGGGAACCCCACAAGCATTTATTAGGTAGAGGAGAAGGTCAAAGTACTGAACACCATCTGCATTAAGTAGGCAGAGAAGAATTCCAAAGCACTGAGAAACCACGTGCATGTACTTGGCATAGAAGACCAAATCACTAACAGCCCCATGTGCATTTACTAGGCAAAGGAGAAGGCCAAAGCACTGAGAAACCCACATGCATATAGTAGTCCGAGAAGAAGGCCAAAGCACTCAGAACCCCATGTGCATTCACTAGGCATAGAAGACCAAAGCACTGAGACAACCACTGAGACAACCACATGTGCACTTAGTAGGAGGAGAAGGTAATAGCACAGAAAGCTCCACCTACTTTTATTAGATGGAGAAGAAGGCCAAAGCACTGAGAACCCCATATGCATTTAGTAGGCAAAGGAGGAGGCCAAAGCACTGAGAACCCCATGTGCACTTACTAGGAGGAGAAGAAGGCCATAGCACTGAAAACCCATATGATTTTACTAGGTGGAGAAGAAGGCCAAAGCACTGAGAACCCCAATATGCGTCTAGTAGGCAGAGGAGAAGGCCAAAGTACTGAGAACCCGACATGCATTTATGGAAGAGAAGTGGTGAATTAAATTAACATATCTAAATCTACTGCAGTATACACACATGATAGGGGACGGGATAAGGGTCTGTAGAGGAAATTATTTGTTGGCCGTTTTTCATCTGCTCCAGCAATAGACGTTTGTGTTGGAGAAGCCCAGATAGTACACAGATCATGCACTAGCCACAACGGTCAATTGTGCCTTAAAGACCACAAACTGGTATCCTTCCCACTGGCTATCCAGTTTTCCACACCACTCTGTAGAATAATTCGACCAGGAGGGGACGGTGTCCAGGCGGCTTACGAGTTGGTTGTTCCCACCAAACTCAAGGGAAGAAGTTAACCTTGAAGTGCTTCTCTGTCGATGGAGTTTCAGGCAATTCAGACCTGCAGCAGAGCTTCACCGGTTGGCCAGGAGTTGCAGCAGTCGTCTTCCTTCAGCACGTCTTCGGTTCTTTTGTTCCAGTGGTCGACTCTGCTTTCCAAGTCCCAGAGACCTGCTTTTAAACAGTTTTCCCCCATTCATTCCAGCCTGGCAGTCACTCACACAGCAGGGTGGCTGTCCTTGCCGGACAGCCAGCTGGCCAATCACGCCAGAGTGCATTCAGATCTCCTAGGAGACTAAGCACAGTGAGTTTCAGGCACCTCCCTCACATCCTATCCACCCCAGACACTCAGGCGCCAGAGGACGGCTTCAGCACTGAAGCCCGCCAAAGGCCAACAAACAAAGGGACCAAACTTGGTTTAGCACGCAGAGACAAACACAAGAAGGACCTTTCCAAAAAGAAATGGCGAAAAAAGTTGACCGGAGTCTGTTTTTACAGATAGGTCTTGGGCACCATATTGAAAAACATGGCTGACCCGATTTTTAGCTACCGTTGTTTCGCCGTCGGGAAGAATCATGGTAGTTTGATCTAAACCATTGCCACCAGCCATTTCAAGTAGGAAAGGGTAACAATTGACTGTTACATGAGTGTTTTGGCTAAGGGGATGCTAGGCAACCCCTCCAGCACTCTATATGAAGATAGTGTGCGCTGGGGCTGTAAATTTAAAGAGACTATTAAAGTCAATTTAACTTTACATGCTCTTGGAGACAGAAGTCAGTCCCAGAGAAGGTATTTAAACCTTGGTAAGTCTGAAATACATCCCTGTGCCAGTGCACTGAAGGTGCTGTGTGACACACAGAAAAAGATGATGCCTATGGAGTTGGTTTAAAACTCCATAACCAAAGAACACAAAAGTAAAACACATCTCAAAATACATGGAAGAGTGGGAAAAAAGGCTCACACTCTTCCCAGGTAAAAAAAATCAAATCCTAGAAATCCAGCAAAGTTGCTGGGGGTCTCAAAAGGTAGGGGAAATTAGCACATTCTTGGGAATTCTCCCTAACAGCAAGGAGATGAGGTTCCTAAACATTCCACACCTCTGATTTCTTTGGAAACAGATGAAAAACATAGGAAAGATTATGCTCTATCCTGTGATTCAAGAATGAGACTCAGATACCTCATCATTGAGGATAGCACAGATAGCTGTGGAAACAAGACAGAATGAGAGAGTGCAGGCATTAACAAACCATGTAATTATGAAGTGCAAGCACTGTATTCAGGCAGCAAGCTTCAGGCAATCCCCTTGTACCAGTGCACAGTCTTTTCCAAAAAATTGTCGGGAAAAAACATGTTAGTTGTGTTCCAAATTTGCAATTATTCACATCAACACTATCTGCCCCTATGTCAGCAGCACCCACACAATATCCACTGCCAAGTGCACCAAGGAGAACCAAGAAGGTAGAGAGATAAGGTCCCAACTCAGCCCTCACAAAAAATCAGGAGTGTGGAGTTATTTGATATCAGAAAAGCAACAACTGTGTCTTGCCACCTGCTAAATGCAAGAAAAGGGTCTTGTGAGGGAAGCCGAGCATAGGGCATCATTCCTACCTTCCCTCAACCACAGGCAATGGGCATTTGGACAACAATCCTACACCACTACACCAGAGTATCTTCCTGATTTACATATGTTTACAAGCCCTGTCAGAACATCATCTTTGTCTGCAGATCTCACAGCAGGCAGACAACTTATTCTCCCCTCAATGCACTAGCCCATCATTGTTGAAGCTTTTGCTAGCCCATCATTGTTGAAGCTTTTGAGCATGTCACTAAATATCACAAAAGACATGAAAATCTGAATCTACTCAATGACAATCTTGCTGTAATGTTGGCAATAGTTGTACTGCCCTATTCCCTTTGAGAAAACCACAGCGGATTCAAATGCCTCTTTGGCCTCATTGATCCCTGCTGGGATACTGCATGTCAGCAATGTTTCATTGGAACTTCAGTGCCATGCCTCTGTGAGCATATCATGCAAGCAGTGGGAATGGCACTGGAACAATCTGATGGCAAGAATGTCCACATCCACCAAGAATGAACATGTGGGCAGTGCTCAAGGCACAGATTTTATGGCCATAACTAGACACTGGGTCACTTACCCCAAAACCTTCCATCAGCAAAGCCCAGGACAGCAGCTACAAAATGTTATTCACCGGCAGGCCAACTTGTGTATGGAAGGTTATGGCTGCAGGTCCCACATTGGAGATGACCATTGGGAGTAAGTAAAGCAGGCTGTGGACCACTAGCTCATTCGTTGTGGTTTATAAGTGGACTTTGTGGCAGCTTACAATGGATCTAATGTTGTAGCTGACCTGAGGATAGGCGAAACCATGCAGGTGCCCTGATTTACCCATTTCCTCCATCTTTTGGTGACACCCTTCATAAGCCACCACCTGCCACTAGATATGATGGCAAGTGTGGCCCAGAAGATCTACAACCACTTAAGGTTTTCCTATAGTGCCTGGAACATGTTAGGAACGCTGCAGCCATGCCACCAGGTACAAAAAGATAAAAACTGCAATCCAGACTCAGTGGAATGCAACACTCCATATGCTGGAGCGTTTGCTAGGACAGTGCAATGCAGTGACAGACAACTGAAATTGCCAAAGCTGGAAACTACTGACACAGTGGTGAATGTTGGACAATGTTTCTCTTTGCTACAGTCATTTGAGGGGGCAACCCAGCAGTTAGCCTGTGCGTTGCATCACTCAGTGCGGTGGTGCCAATGTTGTATCTGTTGGAATTAGAACTATCCAACACAATACATGACATGAAGTGCTTGGCCATGAAGAAGCAGGGCAACTGGCTATGAATCTGCTTTCAACCTTCGGGCAGGATCCATGTATTATTGGTATGAAGGGGCATGTACAGCCAGGTATCTTTTTTTTGACCCATTGTTAAATGTCAAGTTGCCAACTTTTAAACAGCCTGTACGTGAGGATGTGAAAACACAATGAACTGTTATCTGCAAGAGGAGGTGCTTGCCATGTCTAAGGATGCACTAAAGAAACACTTAAAGTCCATCTGGAACAAGAAGAGAGAGGCAAAGTTTGGAGATCAACAACCCAGTGCGAGACTCCACCACTACAAAGAGGTTCACCTGACAGTGCACACCCAATCACCACAACTCTTAAAATGAGTTCAGGCTACTGTATGGTGAGCTTTCAAAGAGTGGAAAACCATATTCCTCCCCAGTCCCCCAAGAGAAAGCAGTGGGTCCACTGCAGGCTAGATCTTTTTATACCTATGTTTTTTACACTTGCCAACTGAGCAGTGATGATGATTCACTGAAATTCTTTTTTGTATAACATCTTTTTATTGATGGTTTTTCAAAGTCATAACGCACAACATTCTTCAACAACTGACCATGAAAATAAAGCAGTTTATGCTCAACATTGCAGAAACATCTATACATGTCTGTTCTGATGAATTGCGTGAATCAGTCACTTCTCCACACAGGGAGCCTTTCCTTGTGAGGCTAGGGAGGTGAGCATGCTATGCGATACACTCCCTAGGGGACCACGCCAGCAGGGCACTCCCCCCTTAGGGACAGGACTCCTGTTCCAATGAGGACATCCCTAGTCAACATATGTATGGTACCACGATAAGAACATCTGATAGAAGAAAATCTGAAGAACAGAGATTTGTTATTGCCAAATAGAATCTTTGCACCATCCTGCAAGGAAACACTTATGGGCCACTGAGACGAAGAAACGCACTAGAGTTCTACAAAGTACAAAAGTGCCAAAGAAGAAGGACGTGCAAGCTGTGCCGGGGAAGGCCGACGGCAACATCATAAGTGCAAGTGGAGGAGACTGGAGAGCGAGAGAAGCCTGGGAGCTTCAAACCAGCTGGGAAAGCAAAGCTGCGAGAGATGGAGACACGCTGCCTCTGGTGTGGGAAAGGGTCTGGTGGGTACAAACCGAGCAGGGTGTACCTGAGAGAACCTAGAGAGAGAGAAGCCGAAGGACAAGTGCAGAAACCAATGAGCACAAGGATACCTAGTGGTTGCATGACTGAACGATGGTGGCCTAGGAAGTTCCTATACAACACCGAGACCACACATCTAAAGGCACCGCGGAGCATGCCGAATGCAGAGGAAACAAGGAAGAGAGAAGTCAATCTGACAAGCAGTGAAGATGGACTGGACTGCATCGCAGACCCAGTGAAGCGATCCCCAAGACAAGCAGGTACCTGGGAGAGCGGGAGACCCGGGTGGGGACCTGACAATAATGAATGGAGCTTTCATACTTGTCCCAGTGAAGGACAAATATGCTTGAAGAATGAGAATCATTACTGGAACACTCATCCTCGTCCCAGTACGGAAGAAGTGTCATTTAAGAGTGAGAATCATTACTGGAATGCTCATCCTCGTCCCAGTAAAGAAGAAATATTGCAACAGAGTGAGAAACATTACTGGAACTCTCATGCTCGTCCCAGTAAAGAACACGTGTTGGGACTACCTAAGAAGAGTTAGAATCCCTATTGGAAATCTAATGCTAATCCCAGTGAAACCCAAGTAGCGGAAGCCAATGAAAAGAGTGAGAATCAATATAGGAATAAGCCACTAATCGTGGTCAAGAAAAGGATTGGAAATGTAGCCAAGAGAGAAGCTCAAGATTGACTTTAGGGGAAAAAGAGAGACATCCTCAGAAGGAGAGAAGATAAAAACACCTAAAGTCATGAGAGTGAGAGGAAGAAATACTTTGTGAAAGATATCGAAAAGAACCTGAAGAATCCAATATCGGAACTATACGACTAATAATATTGGTTGCTAAGAACTATCTGAAGATACTACATTAAGATTGAACCTGCTGAGAAAGAAGCTTAAAGGAGAAGGGAGTCAGTTTACTGTGCCTTTAGTTCTTTAGTAGAGGTAGTGTCTTAGATTAGTTTGTACAGTGGACTGATCTTCCTTTTGGACTTTTTGACAACAGACGAGCATCCTAGTTAGTTTTGGTTAGGTAAGGAAAACCAATTGTTTAGGGAAAGTTAGGAGTTCATATTTTCTGTTAATGAAGAATATACTGCAATATGGAAGATCAGAGTTTGTGTCTTTCTTCTGATTTGTCACACAGTTTTGAGGTTATCTCCCCCCACCCTTCACTTTGTTACCTCCTCCCTCCCCTGAAACAAATCAAATTGCTTTGTAGACTGGCATTACTCCGATTCTTTTGCAACGTAATATGCATTCTTTGGGTATAACAAGGTCTTTTACAACAAGGTGCTAGCAGCAATATATGTCCTATAATTGTTCATTTGTATGCTTCCTCTACACTT
The DNA here is from genome assembly GCF_040938575.1 of Ambystoma mexicanum. Taxonomy (NCBI): domain Eukaryota; kingdom Metazoa; phylum Chordata; class Amphibia; order Caudata; family Ambystomatidae; genus Ambystoma; species Ambystoma mexicanum. Next base: position 1,307,705,148 of record NC_090932.1, read on the forward strand.
CAACCACATTCCTACGCTCCCCCCCTCAGCACTCAAGGAGCCCCGGTGCTCTCAATCTAGTCGGGCATGCAGCATCTTTGTTCTAGGGTTTTACATGGTTTAAAAAGAGAGACCAGGTCACTGCGTAAGCAGATAATTCTGCCCTCAGGGAAAAAGTTTATTTTTGTTGCACAGAATTGCCCATAACTTGGCATTCCAATATAAAAGATCTGGGAATCTAGGAGACCACAATTTCTGGGGGATGACTATCCTCGCCGCCAGGAAGGCCTTCAGCAGGATCTCAACTCGGATGGAGTCCCCAGGTGGCCCAGTAATGAGGTCCTGTACACTTTTATCTGCAACATATTATGAATACTGCGTCCCAGTACTGGGTTAATTTGGGACAGGTCCACCAACTATGCAGAAAGGTGCCTGCTCCTCCACACCCTCTCCAGCACAGGCCTGATTCTTCTCTCAGTATTTCCACACTCTATCCATTGTTAAATACCACCTATACAGCATTTTGTAAGACTGCTCTGAGTTAGATGCACATGCAGACTTGCAAATCTGCTCCCATTTCTTCATTGGGAGGTACCTCCTTAGATCCCTACGCCAGGCTTTTATTTGTGCTCCCTCCACAGATGCCTGTTTCGGGCAGAGCAGAATATACATTTTGGAAATTAATCCTTTGGTCCCACAGGATGAAACAACAGCATTTCAAATGCTGTAGGTGGGCGTGAAGCTCCCGACCTAATCACATCCGCTAGCCAGTGCCTCAATTCCCAGTATATAAATCCCTCGTATTCATCCACGCCAAAGGTTTCTTTACATTCTAGGTATGATTTCATTTCACAACTGTTGATCATCTGGCCCATAACTTCACATCCCTCCTCCAACCATTTCTCAGAACCCATCTTTCAGTAAGCCTGGGTAAACTGGGGGTTACCGTGAACTGGGGTAGCCGGACACGGGAAGGAAGCAAGCCCTGATCTTACCGCCAGTTTGTCCCACACCCTCATTGTGACAACAATGGATGGGAGTGCTCTTACTGCCAGTGGCCTGTCTTTCTGTGTTAGCTTAAATATATGCCTGAACGGGCTGCCTACCACTTCTTCTTCAATGGTTTTTCACATTTTTGTCAATAAGGTGTTAACCCATTCATTGATTATGTGCAATGTTTTGGCTCTGTAATACCTTAATACATCTGGGAAGGCCAAGAGTACCCTGAGAGACCCTTGGCTTCTCTCCATCCCATATACATTGCAAACTAGCTCTTTGTAAGTGTTTGGTCTGGAATATTTAGTGGTACCTTTAGGAAGATGTATAATAGCTGTGGCAATACATTCATTAAGCCTTTATTTCCATGATAGTGAGAGATGTTTCTCAAGTCCTTTTTCACCTCTATTATAGTTGGGGAAAGATTCACCCTATAGAGCTGTGTTAATTTGGAGGTATTTTGATTCCTAGGTATTTTAGACCATCTTCTGCATCCCACAAAGAGGTAATATTCCTCAGCACCTCCCACGCCTTGGTCAGGAATTAACATTAAAGATAGAGGCTGCTTCGAACTCTGCCAGCATTCGTTGCAATCCCAGTAAACTGACCTCTGGGTTGGTCAGTGAGAGCAGTATGTCAACTACAAAAAACAAATCTTGCATTCAGTCCCTCCATATTGAGACCTCCAAATTTCAGGGTAATCTCTGACATGCTGAGTGTAGGGTTGACCACCATCGCGAACAGGAGGTGTACATGTGACAACCCTGCCTAGTGCCCATCCATAGTCAAAAGGGCTCTGAGAAGAAGCCATTTGCTCCAACTTTGACTGGAGGAGAGTGTGATTAATCTGATGGTGTCATCACTTCTTTCCCGGCGGTAACCTGAACACATGTGGCCAGGCGACTGAAGCCGCTACCTGAACCTGACCATGAGGGTGGCTATATGAGGGAGAATCACAAGGGGGGACAACCTCTGGGAGATAAGCAAGGCACCATTGGACGTGGCATGCTATTCCCCTTCCTCCCTTGAGGAGACCCCATTTATACCCGATGCCTTGATGGCATATTTTTACACCTCCTCTCATCCACCTAGGAAGGGTACTGAAAGCCATCTAACAAGATCTGCATGTGAACTATACAAATCTCCCTTTTTCTCTACAACTCATGAAAACACCTTCTCAGAATCTACCTACAAATTATTCAGAGCTAGCTTGGCCTTAAAACCCACAGAGAATGTTTGCCCAGACTTCATATGCAAGTCGTCAAGAATGGACTTCCCTTCCCAAAAGCATGAGAATACTGGGACGAGGAAGAGGAATCGAGTAATACAGATCACTCAATGCCAAGAGCCCAAGCGGTGCACTAGTTGTTGTGAGTGCTTACCTACAGCTGGGAAATGTAAACAGCAGAGGCAGCAGACTAAGGAGAGCTGCTGGTGGGAGAAGACTGCATTTCTCGGAAGACACAGAGAGACTGAGGGGCTAGATGGCGTTCCGTCGAGCAAACCGGCTCGTCAATAAGGAGACAGGAAAGCTGACCATGAGAAAGTACACACTGCCGGGACGCCAGAAGCCGAAAGAAGACTTTTGGGAATTTGCAGGCATTAGGAGGCAGCCTCCACCTTACCGGAGATGGGGAAGATGCCAGAGAACCCAGCAGGAACCGCAAAGGGCCGAGAAGATGAGAAACAGAAGCGGTAAGTGTTAGGGAGAATTCTCAAGAATGTGCTAATTTCCCTTACCTTTTGAAACCCCCAGCAACTTTGCTGGATTTCTAGGATTTTAATTTTTACCTGAAAAGAGTGTGAGCCTTTTTTCCCACTCTTTTAGGTATTTTGATGTGTGATTTAATTTTGCGTTCTTTGGATATGGAGTTTTAAAACAACTCCATATGCATCATCTTTTTCTTGTGTGTCACACAGCACCCTCAGTGCAGTGGCACAGGGATGTCTTTCAGACTTCCCACGGTTTAAATACCTTCTCTGGGACTGACGACCGTCTCCCAGGGCATGCAAAGTTAAACTGACTTTACCAGTCTTTTTAAATTTACAGACCCAGCACACACTATCTTCCTATAGAGTGCTGGAGGGGTTGCCTAGCATACCCTGAGTCTAAACACTCATGTAACAGTCAAATGTTACCCTTTCCCTCTTGAAAGGGCTGGTGGCAGTGATTTAGAACAAACTACCATGATTTTTCCCAACCGCGAACACCAGTAGCTAAAAATCGGGGCAGCTATGTTTTTCAATATGGCACCCAAGACCTATCTGTAAAAACAGACTGCGTTCAACCTTATTGCCGTTTCTTTTAGGAAAGGTCCTTCTAGTGTTTGTCTCTGCGCGCCAAACTAGGTTTGGTCCCTTTGTTCGTTGGCCTTTGGCGGGCTTCAGTGCTGAAGCCCTCCTCTCGTGCCTGAGTGTCTGGGGTGGACAGGATGTGAGAGGGGTGCCCAAAACTCCCTGTGCTTAGTCTCCTAGGAGACCTGAGTGCACTCTGGCGTGATTGGCCGGCTGGCTGTCCGGAAAGGACAGCCACTCTGCTGGGTGAGTGACAGCTAGGCTGGAATGAATGGGGAAAAACTGTTTAAAAGCAGGCCTCTGGGACTTGGAAAGCAGTGTCGACCACTGGAGGGAGAGAACCGAAGTCGAGCTTGAGGAAGACGACTGCTGCAACTCCTGGTCCCCCGGTGAAGCCATGCTGCAGGTCCGAATTGCCTGAAACTCACTTGACAGAGAAGCCCTTCAAGGACGACTTCTTCCCTAGAGTTTGGTGGGAACAACCAACTCGCAAATCACCTGGACACCGTCTCTATACTGGTCGAATTTTGTTCAGAGTGCTGTTGAAAACCAAATAGCCAGTGAGAAGGATACCAGTTTGTGGTCTTTAAGGCACTCCCACATTAAACCGATGTTTTGCCAAGCTTGTGGCCTCTTCCTTGGGCAGTGCAGGAACCTCCCAATGTCCTCCTTCTTGTCCCCACGACTGAAGCTCAGGAACAGTGAGATCTGCAGGAACTGGCAGGAACAACTGCCTCAGCTACAGCTTTTCTTCATCAATAAGGTGCTGTGCAAACGCGGTGTGCAAATCCTTTCTGCCATGTTGAAAGTTTGTGAAACTTTCCCAACTTTGAAGGCTTGTCCTTCCCTAAACCGACATATTACTTTTTGTCTGACCAACTACTTCTAAAAACCGTGGCAAAGACTTAACTGTTTACTACCAGAACTGTGCTATCCTATCCAAGACTCTGAACCATTGACTTTGGCCCAGGCTTATTGAATTGAATTTCTGGTTGTAGTGAACTGAAACTATTTGTGCTACCTCTGAAAGTATTTGTGCTTTAATTCTTTTAACCTTGTCTTTTTACCCATTTTTAAAGTAACCGAAGTGCGATTTTGCTCCCACTTCAGGGGAGCTGAACTTGTCTGGAAACTGATTGGTTTTGTATTGTAGTATATTAGATTGTGATATTGAGCTGGTCTTACTAGTGGAATGTTTTCCAATTGACTGTGTAAATAAATGTATATTCTTTTACCAATAAACCTTGAGTAAGTGTTTGTTTGAACCACTGTGATTGCTGCCCCTTTGTGTAACCTCATGTACTGCTCACTTTACTCTTGAGATAAGTCTGGCTGCTCAGCCACTGCTACCACATTACTGTGTAGTACAGACTTGTACCAAAGGTGAAATTGTACTTACACTTGTAGTCTTAATTTTGTGTAATGTTCCCAAAGGGTACTGCATGTGATTCTGCCTAACAGTAAGCAGGAAGTTGAATGCTTGCTACCGGCTTTCCGCAGGAGAGACAAAATATGCCAGCAAGAACCGGTGTGTCCACAAAAGGGAAGCAGGGACCCAGGGGCATATTGGCAGACATCCCAAACACTATGTATGAATAAGACAGCCGTTCAAAGAAAACGTGCAAGTGAGCATTGCTATAAAAGAGGAAAAGGAACCAGTATAAGAGACTTCCAATTGTGTGAGTGTATGCAATACTCATGTGAAAGAAGTCCTGGCAGAATACTATACCAAGCAGATACGATACCAGAAAAAACGAATGTAACAGTACATCAATGTTGGAAGTGTGTGCAGACCCCACATAAGGAAACCCTGACAGGAGAGTGTTGGGACAATCTCCCAGGTATTCCAGAGGGCTACTAGGAGTTTGCGGACTCTCGGAAAGCCCAACACCTTCCTCAGGATAAATGGAGGACTCAGTCAACCGCAAGTTCAAACTGCGGTTTATTACAGACAAAACAACAGGGATCAGAACAGGAACAGGAAAAAGCCATGCACCTCTCGCTCGCTCTCGGCTCGCAGGCCAATTTTGCACTACAATTGCATCAGAAGGACATCACAATCTAGGCCTTTCTCTAGGAAACCTGTTGGCTCTCCTAATTGGATACTGAGCCTCTTACCACCTATAATGGAAACTATACATGCTATTCTACTGGCCCTTGCATGCCAGGTGGTGGGCTGGTCCATCCCCAAGTCACTATCTATAACAATGTTGCAGTGTGGGGGGTCTTACCATTGGTTCTTGTCCGCTGCTACCCACCCCTAGGATACTGAACTGGTTGACTAGAGCTGACGTCCCCAGGCCTGGGATCTGCAAAGATTCTCAGCTCTCGGTGTACCTTCTCAAGGTAATAAGAATGATTACGTGTCTGCATTGTAACTTGTGTGTACCACCTTAGTCTATGAGAGTGTTCCTTTGCTCGGCGCAACACTTGTCTCATACCGTAGCACATTTGTTGAAGTCCTCTGTCTGGTAGCCTGAGATTGGCTCTCTTTCCCAGCACTGGTCACTGTCCATTGTCTGCTTTGTCCGGGTCACGTGTTCAGAGACCACGAATTTGAGCCGTGCAGCTCTGACTTATGAGGAATTATTTGTTTTTACTGCAGCTGGTGCCCTTGTCATCTAGGGAATGGAATGTCATCTGTATTGTGTGGCCTTGGCTGTGGGTCCTGTCTCGCACACCTTACTCTCTGTCAAGCTTGAATTCAGCTCAGCTCGGCTCTTTCTAAGAGACCTGTGGCCTGCTGTAATTTTCCTAAACCATTATAATGCGGTTTCTACAATATCCATGCTAAACTAAATTCTCCATAGGTTAATCACACTTGGTTCTGTTAGGTCCCATAGGTGCTCATGCAGTTCAATAGGGTTATTCGCATGTAATCATCTGCAAGCTTTGCTCAGGATATATTGCTTCTTGCAGTTTCTGCATTGCAGCATTTGGCTAGTGACAAAATAATAAAAGCAATGACAGTATGTATATGTGGCTGTGCTCTAACTATAGAACTGTACGCTCGTGTTCTTCATGTATTTAAGTGCGTGTTTGTGTCCCGAAGTGCAGATGGCACGTGTGCTTCATGTCTAACGTGGCAATGTCGTGGTGTCTCTAACGATGTCAGCAACATGGCTTCTTGGTGCTTTTAATCGAGACTGTCAATCGAGGTGTCTTTGGTCATAGCCTGGGGCTTCTCGTCCATGCTGGGATAAATTCGTACCGCACCTGGTCTGTGAGGCTGGTTGAGGGCGTATGGCTGGCTGAGGGGGTATCTCTCGACGTACTTGTCAACCATTGGTCCGTTGGGAATTAATCCAAAAACGAATGGGTTATTGCAGTGTTTCCTGGCCTTCTTCCACGTCATACATTTCGTAGGAGGGGGAGGAGGGGGCAGGCTTCCCCATCCCTCTTCAGTCCCCCTGCTGTTTGACTTGTCGACAAAATCCTTATATGACAGTCCTGTAGCTCTGGGCTGCCATATCTTCGTTATTCCTCCGATGTGTCCATAGTAGTTTGTGTGGTTGCCGAACGACCAGTGCATGTAACAGCACACTCCTTCGGGCTTGCAGCAAACCCACTTCCCTTGATAGTACTTTGGATCATGCGGATTGTCCAGCTTCATGGGTTCAGTTGGGAATAGTTGGCACTGTGCAATTTTCTCTCTGAGCTTGTCCCGTTCTGCAACAATCTTGTCTTTTGTTACTCCTATGTTTACATCCATCAGGATCTGCATTCCGATGGCCTCTTGTGCTGTTTTCTTGCATCTTGCGATGAAGATTTTGATCCCGCACATGGATGCTGCTCCCAAAACGAGAGCTCCCGCTATAACCTTCAGACCGTCTGACAGCCATGATGGCATCCATGACCACATGTACGCTAGTCAGCTCTTGTCCTTCCCTGTCTCCCGCGCTTCATCTTCCATTTTGGCGTGCATTTGTGCTAGTTGCACCACTGCATCCGATAGAGTTCCATTATCTTCGTCGTTGGCAGGTAAAAATGTGCAACAGGGACTCCCTATCTTTGCGCAAACTCCTCCTTCCATAGCCGTGAGGAGATCCAGAGCATATCTATTCTGGAGCGCCACCAAGCTTATTGCTCTGACCTCTTCCTTTATTGTGTTGAACCCATTCACAGTAGAGTTAATTGTTACCATCAGCTCCCAGCAAGTGATCTGTAAGCACTTGGCATTCAGAACATATATATTCTGGAGCGCCATCAACCTTATTGCTCTGACCTCTTCCTTTATTGTGTTGAACCCATTCACAGTAGAGTTAATCATTACCATCAGCTCCCAGCAAGTGATCTGTAAGCACTTGGCATTCGTGTATGCCTGTACGGATGGTATTATTGATGCGAAGAACATTTGTGTCTTTCTGAACAGCCTATGCTCTGTTGGGATCTCATCAGGTGCTGTTTCTGAAGCTTTTAAGAAATAATTCCCGCCCCTCTTATTCTGTTCAATCCTGCCCGCTTCTCCGCTTTCTCTGCCTTGGCTGTTGGTGGCACCTCGATCGATCTCTTCTTTCTTTTGTTATTGTTCATTTTCGGGAACTCGTCAAGCTTTACGCCCTTCCTTGGCATGACCAGTGAAGGCATATTGATGTGTACCAACAAGCGAACTCCTCCCCAATCAGGTGGCAGTTTCCCGTATGCTTTCGAACCGCAAGCCCAATAGTGATCCATTTTAGCTGCGAGTTACTCAATTGTTTTGCACCCAATGTTCTCGCCATTGTTCTGATAGCACAGAGCTGGTGTCTTCAGAGGGATTATCGGCATTGGACCAGCTTCGTTCTCCACCCATGTCAGTAACTTCGCACTCTCATCCGATTCCTTCAGGCACTTGTCATTTTCTTCCTGCACCTTGTTCACTGATGACTGTGCTAATGTTGGTGCTTTGCTTCCCACCACTCCATCTTGCCATCCATCATTAGTGTACACTCGTCCATACATTAGTATCTGTGGTCTTTCTGAGTAGCTGGGCTCTCTTCCTTCACTTTGGTCCAGGGACATAGCAGTTCCTTCAATGTGATAGTCTTTGTTTCTACCTTCTCAGGTCTGTCAGTTATGTACTGTATAGCTTTGACTAGCTGCCAACAGTTGTTCATCATGTCTAATGTCTTTAAGTAATAATCTTCCAGACATCCATCTCAACGTTGCCAACTTCCCTTGAAATCTTCCTTGTGTTTGCACCATCGTGAGACACATCAGGGATTGTGTTCTTGTGCTCTTGCTGCTGGTATTTCAGTTGCTATGAACGTTCTGGAGGCACTCATTGTGTAGGGGATTAACGAGCAGACATAACAGCTCTCCCCGCTGGTTTCCTTACCTACATTTGTCATGTGTTTGTACCATATGTTGTTAGACACTCGAGCAGTGTCAGTAACATACATGTCTACTCCCTTCATGTATGTGTCAACACTGCGCTTACCGCTCCTTACCTTGTCAGCAGTGTCCTCTCATCCACCTGACATGGTCGTTCCACCTGCTTGGGTTGGGGGAATGTTAGTAGAGGATACAGCGGTAGCACTAACAACAACATATAATTGCCAGAATATGAATCCCATCAACCCACTGGGAATTAATAGACACAACATAGCAATAATGTTCTTTCATTCCCACTTACTCTGCTTGATCCTTGCAGCTCTGTGATACAGTTGCCCACCTGAAATGTGCAAAGAAGTGTGCTACTGTGTTAGTATTGTTAGTACCCTTAAACCCGGTGGACCAGATAATCCCTAATTGCAAAGGCAAACAACTCCTCCCAGACCTTTCTTACTTATGGGTCTCTTAATGTGGCCAGCACTGGAGGCTCACCGTGCTCAGGTTGTGGGTATGTTTGGGCCAAGTACTCTATGAAGACAAGATGTTATACTCCAGGGGATCGTGCTTTGAATCGGTTGGGTCTCCTTACAGCGTGGACAAACTGGTTAGAGAAAGTGATGTCTCGTCCCATTATGTTTACTGGTGTCTGTCGAGAATAAAGTAAAGGCAGTGATAGATCATGATCTCCTATAGATAGTGAGATATTATCTGTAAAAGGAACTTCTTCCCGAGCCAGAGAGAGTCCTTGAGTGTTCATGGCATTGCCTGACAATGTAATAGCTCCTTCCCTAATGCATGACCTAGTTGCCCCTGTGTCAACAAGAAAGGAAAGGGTTTTGTCACCTATCACCACCCCTATGCAAGGTTCCTCCACAGGGTTGGGTTTGATCGACAGGATGGGACACATCAAGTTCATTTGTGGGCTGTCCTATTGAGGGTACAGGGACAACCCATTTCCTGTAAAGGAGTTGTTCCCTACCATGGTAACTCCCCCCAGTTGTTGGACGGGTACTGTCGCCACTGTGTCCAAGTGTGCTGGTGCATCATCATTCTGTATCTATGCTAGTTGCTGTGTGCTCCAGCAAATCTGTGGTTCTTGTAGATACTGTGGTAATGGTGCTGGCATCTGTGGTAGCTGCATCTGTGCTGGTGGTGCTTGTGGCATTTGTGGATATGTACCCTGCATTTACCCTTGTGGTGGTTGGTCCTGTGCATAATAATTGTCCTGATCCCCTTGATATGGCTGCTGGCCCTGCCCTCCCCAATTCTTTTGTGTCCCTCTGAACCGACATACCCTAGAGATGTGCCCTATATTCCCACAGGTCCAACACAGTGGTGGCTCCCTCCCTCACCCTTGGAAACCCCTCAGAAAGTCCCCTGGGTTCTGCTGCACCTGTTGCCCATATCTCCTATACCCTCCTCGAAACCCCCCTTGATTGTGATGCATCTGTGGTCTGAAGCCACACCCCCTTGCAGGCCTCCCCTTCCTCGGAACCCCTGTTGTGGGCTGCCCCACCCCACGTACCCTCCTCCAATGGGTGTTGCAAACTGCTGTGGATGTGACTGTTGCTACTGCTGCGCATGTGTTGTGGGGCTGGTTATTACTGCTCCTTGCATAGCATACTTCGATAGCTTTTCTGTACTAGTTTAGCTTCATCTGCCTTGCTGTCCTCGTCTTTTTTCTTAACCTTCTCCTGCCACAGCCTGCAATGGTGAACTATCGTGAGCTGTATCGCTGGCCATCCCTTCACTTCCATCCCTACTGACTTCCTTAGACTCTTCTGCACGGCTTCTGGTAGCCCTAGTAAATGATAGAATATTGCTACTGTTTTAGCCCAAGGCTCTTCGGTTTCGAGGTGCCAAAGCTCTTGAATCTCCTGAATGTACTGCACAGGATCATCATCTTCCCTCATTTTGCTTGACGTAATGGCCCCGATGTCTGACGTGTCTGGGTACTGTGTCCTCAATGCCTGCCATTCTGCTGCCCTGCAGTTTGCAAATGGCAACCCTTCATGGGCAGTGTTTTGTGTCGTCTCCCGTGGGAACCCTGCCCTCTTCCCTATGTCATCAGCAGCGTCTCCTAAGATCGACACTAGAAGTCCCTTTACGTCCCCTACCGCTAGCCTATGGCCAGCTGTCCTTTTCTCCATGTCATAAATGTACTTCCCTGCTCCCGCACTTAGTGATGGAAACCTACACTTCACCTTCTCCTTGTTTGTGTGCATCCATGGCATGTACTGAGGTCGCATGCCTCCTCTCTCTAGTAAGGGCATCTGTGTGTATGCTGTCTCCTCCTCATGCATCCTCCTAGTCAGTCTAACTTGTAGATCCCCCCTCTTCATTCTCAATGCCTGCACATGCATCTACTGGTTCCTACATAGGCACTCTCCTGTTGTCGTCATACGCTCTAGTCAATCGCTCCCTTGAACAAGCTATGGCTGCCTTCCCTCTTCTTTGTCCTGGGAGATCCCTTAGTCTATTGATATAGATGCTGTGTGAGGCGCAAAAGTCACCCACCTACTGTACCTGCTCCTCCGAGCGGCCTCCTCCTTCTCCCTGTGTATGCATCCTAAACTCCCATGACACCCATGTGTCTGTCCCCGTTCCTGCTGACTGGGATTGAAACTGCTCCCCCCTCTCGTCCCCACTGTATTTGTCCTCATTTTCTTCAACCCCTGTGTCCATGTTACTACAGAAATTGTCTGCAAAGCTCATTCTCCTCGATGTCAAGTCTGTGTTGGGCTTCATGCTGAGATCGATGTCTTGCAAGTCATACCTACATCCTCCTGCTCAGGCTCCTAGGCCTGCTTCTCCTCCTTCGGTTGTGTTCCTGCCCCAAGAGTTTGTGCGATCTGGCTCTTTCTGTCTGTCCTCCTCAAATCTATTATTTCCCCTATCTAGTGCTACTTGTCTCTTTACCGCCCTTATGGCTCACTCGTTCTCCTCCCTGCACGCTTGTTCCCTTACCAGTCTGCCAATTGTAACTTCTCTCCATTCTCTCTCTGCTAACTTGCATTTTTAATGCTCAGCTATCTCCCTCCGTCTTTCTGCCTTCTTCAGTTCTCTTTCCCTTATCTCTCTCATCTCTCTTTCCGCCCTCTTCCATTCCTTGAGATCTCGCTCAATCCTTCCTTCCCGTTCCCTTTCTAGGTATTCCTTCTCTTCCTCCCTCCTCCGCTTCCTATCTTCCCTTTCCAGTTTCTCCTCTCTCCTTCTTTCCCTGTCCTCGCGCTCTAACTTCACTTCCCTCTCCTTATCCCTCCTGTCTTCCTCGTCCATTATCTCTGCCCAATCTGTTGTGTCGCTACTCCTCTTCAGGCCTTCTATCACCTCGGTCGCCCCTTCTGCCTCTCCATTTGTCTTCCCTTGAAGCTTCAAGAGTATCTGTGCTGATATCCATTTGTTCATGGTTATACCCTCGAGCCCCTCCATCGTGCCCTGCTGCACCTCACTGCTCTCCACTTGGTCACCAGCTGGTTGCCCTGTGCCTTTCGGCTTCTCCTCTTTCATATATATGATGGTGGTTTATAGGTCAGATTCGACTACCCCTCTGCAGCCCTTAATTCCCTCATTGAATACATTCCCTGTTCATTGTCTGTATCATCGATTGCTACACTCGGAGGGGCAGGTGGAGGTGCGGAGGGATGGGTCCCTGTGTCCTTCACCTCCTGCTGGCTTAGCATCCACTGATTCCTCGCGGCATCCCCCTCACCCTCCTGGAACATACACCATAACTCAAATATAGCCATGCGCTTGGTCAGTTTCTTCCCCTTATAGGTACCTTTTATGTGTATCAATAGTGATTGCTGCATGTCTTAGGAGAAACATTCGCATGGTGGCCATGGTTTAGTCAATTTCCCCTCAGCGCCTTTGGACCATTCTATTCTATATTTACAGATATTTTCCCTATAAGGTGGTAATGTCTTACACAAGTGCTGAAGAGGCGTGTCCACCTGCATTTGCCCTGATACATTTTAGTACCTTTACCTGACCTCAAGTGGAGGGTTTCGATAGTCCGCTGTTTTAGGGAAAAGGGCACAATATAATAGCAGTTCTTTTTTCAGTTTCTTGGAGCCTCTCAAGCTCCACCACTTATTAGGTGTGTGTTACGCTCACCTGGTTCCCACAGGGGCGTCGATCGGACCCGGACAGCTGCGGTCTCCACCAACGTGATGCGTAGTGCCGAGATGACTGTCTGGACTGGCCCGCCTAATCTCGTCTGCTTGATCCGTAGAAGTATTCTCCTGTAAGTGGAGAAAGGAATTTAGCCACCCGTGGATTTTAGTGATGGCCCCCTCCCACTGTTCTCGTTCTCCCCACTTGTCACTTCTGATATCCCCTTTTAGTAACCTCACCTTGTGTTTTTTAAATGATAAGCTCTCCATCCTGCATGGCATGCAGGGGCGCGTAGATACCAGTTACTTCACTGGTTTGAAGATACTGGAGGAGTTCCAGAGGAATATTGACTCCGGGGTTTATAAAGTTCAAAGAGTTCAATATGTCCGATGTTCACTCTTGTTCCATTCCCTTGTTGAATTGCAGCTGGTTCAAAAGAATGTTGCCTGGAGGCAGCTGATGGCGTTCAGGTAAGAGTCTGTATTACCCAACACTGTCCGGTAAAAGTTGCATGAGTTTAACTTGTTGTTTTCTCTCCCTTTATAAGTGCGGCATATGAAGATGAGGCGTATTAAAGGGTAATGCCTCCGGTGGTAAATCAGGTAAGCCTATGGTGGTAAGAGATTGTATTTGTCGGCTCTCTTGGGTCACCTCATTGTTTCTTTTGTTTTCCCCCAGGTGCTGGAGTTCGACAAAGAAAATGATGGAGGCAGCGCCGAGTCGAAAGATGCTGTGGACTGGTGCGTATAACGCGGCGCTGCTGCTGGCGATGCGACGCGTGCTGGAATAATGTCTTTTTCTAGGAGCTCCGGATTCGAGGCGGGCGTGGCAGAAGACTGGATGCTGACTTGCAGGCACGGTGAGCGTTACGCTGCAGGATGCAGAATAACGCGAAGCGTGTGCTGCTGTTCGGGCGTGGTTTAAATAGCCTCCAAAGTAGTTCCAGGTAAGAAGTTCCTCAGAACCACACCCGAGTAGAAAATAGTCCCTGTAACAAAATAGTCCCATCCAGGCCTCACGTTGGCTTGGATTCATTTACAGCATGGTCTGCATGAGGTAAGTAATGTCTATGAGCCTGGCGCCTATGGCGCCAGGACTGGTTTCTAAGATGAGCCTGGCGCCTAAGGCGCCGGGACTAAACCCAAACAGCCCCCAGCCGGGGCTGCTGGGGTTTTAACAAGTATCTGGATGCCTGCTCCAAGGGCTGATGGACTCAATCCGGATGCCCGGGAGTAGGCATCATGACAGTGTGCTCCGCGCACCGTCCCTCCTTCACACTCTTTGCCCCCTCAGACTCACACACAATCTTGTTCATGCGCCTTCTGCGCACCGCCGCTGGTTCACCTCGTCTGCCAATCCCAAGTTTCCAACACTAGGTCCTCACCGTCTCAAGCTTTCTGTGTCCTATGTGCAAACCTAAGGTTGACGTCACCAAGCTAACAGAATAATATAGGAAGATCAAACACTGCGCGCGCACTGTAATAGCCCGCTACTCCCAAACCACACAAAAACCTCACAGCTGTCTTCCTGCACTCAAGGCAGAGTATACCAATATTCTCTTGTGATCAAACTGCACCTGCTGCGTCACTTAGCATGCAAAAAGTCTCACTCCAGGAGACTTAACCAGTCGACTCACCTTCCGCAATCTAGGCCAGCTCCCTTGCTAAACCTTATGGGGACACCGTCATCTATGACCCGAGCTAAAACGCCCAGCCTACAGGAATACCACTATTTTACATATCTTCTGTCATCTAAGCCCGTTAGTCAATAGTCTAGGTTATTCACTAGAACCTTTTACCTCTAAAACAGAATGTGCCCTAAAGATAGACAAAGGACTTCTACATCTGCTCCCGTCCCTACTCACTTTGACAATACTAGATAATACTTTGACAATACTTGACAACACTAGACAATACTTCACAATACTCAATACCCTCCCTCTCACCCAGAGATGACGTTAGACTGCGTCAATACTTAAACTCTAGGGTTTGCTAGCGCTGCTCGGCTGCCGACTCCTCCTCAATGCGCTCGCCTCCCTTTCTTGGTCTGCATGGACAACTCGCTGATTTTGGGGGGGATGATTTGCAAGGGGCTCTTGATTACCTGTACACAGGCACGTGTTTTCCTGTCTTCTCGAAATATGCGAGGGTCCTGCAGCCTGTCGGGTTCAGCGGCGAAGGAGACGACTTGGTGCCGGGCTGGCACAGACAACCATGCCTCTGCTACCAACTTGTTGGGACAAACTCCCAGGTATGCCAGAGGGCCACTAGGAGTTCACAGACTCTGAAGGCCCAACACCTTCCTCAGGATAAATGGAGGACTCAGTCAATGGCAAGTTCAAACTTCATTTTATTACAGACAAAACAAACAGGGATCAGCACAGGAACAGGAAAAATCCATGCACCTCTCGTTTGCTCTCGGCTCGCAGGCCGGTTTTACACTGCAATTGCGTCAGAATGACATCACAACCTGGGTTTTTCTCCAGGAAACCTATCAGCTCGCCTAATTGGATACTGAGCCTCTTACCACCTATAGTGGACACTATACATGATATTCTACTGGCCATTGCATGTCAGGTGGCTGGCCTGGTCCATCCCCAAGTCGCTATCTGCAGTGTGGGGGTCTTACCATTTGTTCTGGTCCACTGCTACGCACCCCTAGGATACTGAACTGTGGCTGGCTAGAGCTGACGTCCCCAGGCCTGGGATCTGAAAAGATTCTCAGCTCTCGGTGTACCTCCTCAAGGTAATAAGAATGATAATGTGTCTGCATTGTAACTTGTGTGTACCACCTTAGTCTATGAGAGTGCTCCTTTGCTCGGCTCAACATGTGTCTCATATTGTAGCACATTTTTGCGGTCCTCTGTCTGGTAGCCTGAAATCGTCTCTCTTTCCCAGCACTGGTCGCTGTCCATTGTCTGCTTCGGCCGGGTCACATGTTCAGAGACCACGAATCTGAGCTGTGCAGCTCTGACTTATGAGAAATGATTCTTTTTTACTGCAGCTGGTGCCTTTGTCATCTAGGGAATGGAATGTCATCCTTATCGTGTGGTTTTGGATGCAGGTCCTGTCTAACACACCTTACTTTCTGTCCAGCTTGAATTGAGCACAGCTCGGCTCTTGCTGAGAGGCCTGTGGCCTGCTGTAATGTTCCTAAACCATTATAATGCGGTTTCTACAATATCCCTGCTAAACTACATTCTCCATATGTTAGTCACACTTGGTTCTGTTAGGTTCCATAGGTGGTCCTGCAGTTCCACAGGGTTATTCGCATGTAAGCATCAGCAAGCTTTTCTCAGGATCTTTTGCTTTTTGCGGTTTCCAGTACCGCTGCTTCCAGTACCGCTGCTTCGGTTTGCGGCGTCTGGCTAGTGACAAAATAATAAAAGCAATGACAGTATGTATATGTGGCTGTCCTCTAACTATAGAACTGTACGCTCGTGTTCTTCATGTATTTGAGTGCGTGTTTGTGTCCCGAAGTACGGAAGGCATGTGTGCTCCATGTCTAATGCGGCTACGTCGTGGAGTCTCTAACAATATCATCAACATGGCTTCTTGGTGCTTTTAATCGAGACTGTCAATCGAGGTGTCTTTGGTCATAGCCTGGGGATCCTCATCCATGCTGGGGTAAATTCATACTGCACCTTGTCTGTAAGGCTGGTTGAGTGCGTATGGCTGGCTGAGGGGATATCTCTCGATGTACTTACAACCATTGGTCCGTTGGGAATTCGTCCAAAATAGAATGGGTGATTGCAGTATTTCCTGGCCTTCTTCCACATCATACATTTAATTAGGAGGGGGAGGAAGGGGCAGGCTTCCCCATCCCTCTTCCAGAGAATACCAGGCAGTTGCAGGTGTGTTTAAGGAAGCCCTAGCAGAAGAGAATACCAGGCAGTTGCAAGTGTGTTTAAGAAAGCCCTGTCAGGGGAGTATACCAGTCAGTTGCAAGTGTATTTAAGAAAGCCCTGGCAGGAGAGTATATCATGCAGTTGCAAGTGTGTTTTAGAAAGCCCTGTCAGGAGAGTATACCAGGCAGTTGCAAGTGTGTTTTAGAAAGCCCTTTCAGGAGAGTATACCAGGCAGTTGCAAGTGTGTTTAAGAAAGCCCTGGCAGGAGAGAATACCAGGCAGCTGCAAGTGTGTTTAAGAAAGCCCTGGCAGGAGAGTGTAGTAGGCAGTTACAAGTTTGTTTAGGTAAGCCTTGGCAGAAGAGAATACCAGGCAGTTTGACAGTACAAGAAAGTCCTGGCAGGAGAATATGCCAGGCAAATACAAGCCACAAGAGTTTTGTAGGGTGGCGTTTATGGCCCTATAGTTAAGGTGAGTCGAACTCCCATTGGAACCGAAACAACTTGTGCACGAAGCATTTAGTGGAGGCACTTTTGTGGTTTGGGGTTATTCCGTGCAGTTGTTTTTTAAATATTTGATGGAAAATATCTATTCTCCAAAATAGATAGCTATATCTCAGGTAATTTGCCAAAACCGGGTGTTTTTAGTAATGAAACAGCCACCATTATTCTTTTTTGCAATTTGAGAGATAGCCACAGCTGTAGCGGAGGATATTGGAAAATAAAAAGCAGGAAAAAAGCCATTTGCAGGCAAAACAAATATGCAAATGTCATTAGGCTAGAGGTGGAGTGGGGTGGCTAGAGGACACCAAGTACAATTTGTGTGTTGGAGGGGGTCTAGGAACTGAGTTTGCCACACAAAGCTTACTCTAGCCACAAATATAGCCGCAATAGCTGACATTTCATAGGAAACTGTGTCACGGGAACAGCGTGTGTTGTGGGGAGAATGGGAGAGGGCAGGGGAGTTGAGGAGGCCATCATGGGTATGTGGGGAGCAGGCACAGGCACAGAGTAGGGGAGAGTTGGTAAGGGCTTGGGGGCAGGGATAGTTTTTCTTCTTACAACAGTTTTTCCCGATAGCTGCAGTTATCGGGACTACGGATAGCCAAGGGTATCTGTAGTTCCGTATCCACGGGTATAATTCTTTTCTTTTTTTTTAAAGATATTTTTTACAGCTATAGTGACATCAGGGGTGAAAAATGGCCAGGGCCAGTGACATGGTAGGCACTTGGGCCTCTTATCCATGCAGTAAACGGGACTGACTCTGCTTTGTTGTAACAAAGCTGATGGCTCCCTCAGGGTATGTTGCCTAATAAATTAGCACAAGTTACCTTAGAGCAAGGCTTTATATAACAACATTCATATTGTACTACTTTCCTTTTTAAGGTTATTTGTTTGCGCTTGTCCTAAACTTTCTTTGCACCTCCTCCATGGAGTACCTAATTGTGTTTCACAAAGTATGTTCTATAAGTAATTGTATTTTCTTTTTTTTTACAGACTGAAAAGTGCATATTATGACATAATTATTGTGTACCTATTACTGTGGACATGGCTAGTGTCTATACCTCTGTGCATATACTGTATACCACTTTCTGTACATTCACCCAATGTCCGCCCATCCTTACTATCCCAACCACGGACTATACTTGCTGCCTCTTTATTCTCTCCCTTATTACCTAACCCTGATTCTCCCCGTGTACTCACCCTACTTACATCTTTTGTGCTACTATTTTACTCCCACCATGTCTTTCCCTATCCATACACTCTACCCACACTTTCTGTATCCTTGTGCAGCCTACCCATATGCTGTTTACCACTACCCACCCACTCTTCCACTACAAAATGTATTCATGCTTCTGTACTGTTCTGCCATTTTCTCTTACATTGTATATATCTCAAAAGACAAAATACAAGGAGTGCTAAATACGCACATATATACATGTGAAAAAAAAAAATTCTACAGTGATCTGATTGAACGAACCACATGCGTGAATAATATCAGCAATGACTGGAGTGCGTATCCGCAGCTACAACAGCACTTATCACTGCGCGGCAGGTGTAATCACGGCTATCCGGGGGCTCTGTGTTATCGTGGCTATATACAAGCCAATGGTATGTCGTGTATTTTCTCTGGTTGCATAGCCGCAGCTACCCAACATTTTCATGAAAACTGCATCACAGATACAACGAGTGTTATAGGGAGATTGGGAGAGAGCAGGGGAGGTGAGGAGGACATCAGTGGACTGGGGGGATGTGGCATACATGTTGGAGGTCACTTGGTGAGGGCTTGAGAGTGCAGGATAACATTAATTTTTTTCATTTTTTCCAAATTGCCCCGGCTACAAAACACACTTTATAGTGTGTTTCTATACCTATGGTTATACAGCGTGCAGGCAGTCGCGTTAACGTATCTCGTCAGTTGATTGCCTGCTGTTCTACACTCGGCTATATGAATAGCACAGATATTCTGTGCAATAATCATATTTTGTGGATGTTAGACCACACAATTTTACTTGTGTTTCTGATTTTATGTTCTCAGGTTTACTCTTGTCTTATTTGAACTTTTAAAGGTTAGCAAGGTTTGTTTTTGAGTTAGTAAAAAATGTACGTGTATCCGCGTCTACAAGACGATGTTTATAGCCGTGTTTGAATAGCCGCGGCTAACAAAGATGGTCAGAAAACAAAAATGTTTTCTTGCGTTTCAGTGTTTGTAATTGGTTGGTGTTACTGTTGTAATTGTGTACTTGCCTTTTACAAGTTGCAGTAAAAATGTGTAGGTTTTTTTTGTACTTGCCTTACTATATAGTCCTCTTTTGTGCTATTAAATTTGGAAAGTATAAAAGCCACAATTTTCTCCAATTTTCTCATTTTGATTGCAGAACTCACACTGTGCACGTGATGAGTGTGTGGCTGATGTGAAAGAAGTGTCAGTACATATTAACATATTTAAAGGTTTATTTGCAATGTTGTGTGTGTCTGCTAGATTAACTACTGCTATCAGTGGCATATATTGCCACTATTTTCCTCCTACTCACATCAAGTGACTGTTAATTGTACCATGAAAGTGTTTAGAAAGTGCATTCTTCTTCACGTTACAGCATTAGAAAAGTTTTAGTGCTGCTCATATACCTATGCATTGTCAGTGTTTTACTGAGATGCTGTTAAAGAAAGATAGCCATCCCAGTTCATACAGCCATCCATGCATTAGCAATGTTTTATTCTGATGCTTTTTAAAAGACCAGCATTTATTTTCAAATATTTTCCTTTTTCTACGCACGTTGCTGAGAGTAAAGGTTTACAGGCCGATTCATGGAATAATTAGCGCGGCGCAAGTGGCCAAAAACGTGCGATTCGCAGTGGAATAGCGAAAATCGCAGTGCAAGTGCGAAAATCGCACAAAAAGCAGCGCACATCGATTCATGGAAGGCCGTGCGCGAGAAAACCATCGGATGTGCGCTAAAAAAGTGCGCGGCGCACGTTGGCGCACAGGCCATCTAACGGCGTGCGCCAGGTCACAGCGAAAATCGCACAGGCCACAGCGAAAATCGCACATAGCGCGGCGCACACAACAAAAGTAGGCGGAACACGGGGCGTAACACTCGGAATGGGGAACAACTTGCCAAAATGTGGGCGTCACGGGGGAAGTACAGGGTGCAAGTGCGCGGAACGCCCACACGCTCGCCTACAACACATATTCATGGAATCGAATAGGGCAAAAAAGCGCACGGTGAAACCAGCGCACAGGCACAAACACGACCGCCACAAGAAAGCAGGCGGTAGCGTCTCTGCGCCTGTAATAAATGTGCGCCAAAAGGTGCGCCAACAAATAGCACCTATATACAGCTATGATGAATGTCCTATACTGTGGCCCTCCAGGACAAATGACGTGCAAAGGGGTACCCACAAACACGGACACCCGCTGACTGAAAAATAACGTGTGCGTGTATTCCGGGGTGCGCGGGAAGTTTCACACGTGATTTGGCAGGGTACGTGGATTTCAGGGGTGCGCGGGAAGTTCCACACGCGATTTGGCCGGGTACGTGCACAGGAATTTCCACACGGGATTTGGCTGGGTACGTGGATCTCAGGGGTGCGCGGGAAGTTTCACACGCGAATTGGCAGGGTACGTGGATTTCAGGGGTGCGTGGGAAGTTCCACACGTGATTTGGCCGGGTACGTGCGCGGGAATTTCCACACGCGATTTGTCTGGGTACGTGGATCTCAGGGGTGCGCGGGAAGTTTCACACGCGATCTGGCAGGGTACGTGGATTTCAGGGGTGCGCGGGAAGTTCCACACGCGATTTGACAGGGTAAGTGCGCAGGAATTTCCACACGCGATTTGGCTGGGTACGTGTATTTCAGGGGTACGCGGGAAATTCTACACGCGATTTGGCTGGGTGCTCCCAGGTATTCCCTGTACACCCTCCACGGCCCCTGCAGGCAGCCTACACCACAGGGGACTACCCTGCACACCTGCTCATGTCACCCAGCACCCCCACCCCCCAGCACTGTGGGGCACCCTCCACCAGGCCCCCACTCATGTCCCCTATCACCCCCACCCCCCAGCAGTGCAGGGGCAGCCTCCACCAGGCCCCCACTCATGTCTCCCACCCACCCCACCCCCCAGCCACCATGGGCAGCCCCCACCAGGCTCCCACCCATGTCTACCACCACCCCCACCCCCCAGCAGTGCAGGGGCACCCTCCACCAGGCCCCCACTCATGTCTCCCACCCACCCCACCCCCCAGCCACCATGGGCAGCCCCCACCAGGCTCCCACCCATGTCTACCACCACTCCCACCCCCCAGCAGTGCAGGGGCACCCTCCACCAGGCCCCCACTCATGTCCCCTATCACCCCCACCCCCAGCAGTGCAGGGGCAGCCTCCACCAGGCCCCCACTCATGTCCCCTATCACCCCCACCCCCAGCAGTGCAGGGGCAGCCTCCACCAGGCCCCCACTCATGTCTCCCACCCACCCCACCCCCCACCCACCATGGGCAGCCCCCACCAGGCTCCCACCCATGTCTACCACCCCCCCACCCCCCAGCAGTGCAGGGGCACCCTCCACCAGGCCCCCACTCATGTCTCCCACCCACCCCACCCCCCAGCCACCATGGGCAGCCCCCACCAGGCTCCCACCCATGTCTACCACCACTCCCACCCCCCAGCAGTGCAGGGGCACCCTCCACCAGGCCCCCACTCATGTCCCCTATCACCCCCACCCCCAGCAGTGCAGGGGCAGCCTCCACCAGGCCCCCACTCATGTCCCCTATCACCCCCACCCCCAGCAGTGCAGGGGCAGCCTCCACCAGGCCCCCACTCATGTCTCCCACCACCCCCACCCCCCAGCCACCATGGGCAGCCCCCACCAGGCTCCCACCCATGTCTACCACCACCCCCACCCCCCCAGCAGTGCAGGGGCAGCCCCCACCAGGACCCCACTCATGTCTCCCACCACCCCCACCCCCCAGCAGTGCAGGGGCAGCACCACCAGGCCCCCACTCATGTCTCCCACCACCCCCACCCCCCCGCAGTGCAGGGGCAGCACCACCAGGCCCCCACTCATGTCCTCTATCACCCCCACCCCCCAGCAGTGCAGGGGCAGCCTCCACCAGGCCCCCACTCATGTCCCCTATCACCCCCACCCCCAGCAGTGCAGGGGCAGCCTCCACCAGGCCCCCACTCATGTCTCCCACCACCCCCACCCCCCAGCCACCATGGGCAGCCCCCACCAGGCTCCCACCCATGTCTACCACCACCCCCACCCCCCAGCAGTGCAGGGGCAGCCCCCACCAGGACCCCACTCATGTCTCCCACCACCCCCACCCCCCAGCAGTGCAGGGGCAGCACCACCAGGCCCCCACTCATGTCTCCCACCACCCCCACCCCCCCGCAGTGCAGGGGCAGCACCACCAGGCCCCCACTCATGTCCTCTATCACCCCCACCCCCCAGCAGTGCAGGGGCAGCCTCCACCAGGCCCCCACTCATGTCCCCTATCACCCCCACCCCCAGCAGTGCAGGGGCAGCCCCCACCAGGCTCCCACTCATGTCTACCACCACCCCCACCCCCCAGCCACCATGGGCAGCCCCCACCAGGCTCCCACCCATGTCTACCACCACCCCCACCCCCCAGCCACCATGGGCAGCCCCCACCAGGACCCCACTCATGTCTCCCACCACCCCCACCCCCCAGCAGTGCAGGGGCAGCACCACCAGGCCCCCACTCATGTCTCCCACCACCCCCACCCCCCCGCAGTGCAGGGGCAGCACCACCAGGCCCCCACTCATGTCCTCTATCACCCCCACCCCCCAGCAGTGCAGGGGCAGCCTCCACCAGGCCCCCACTCATGTCCCCTATCACCCCCACCCCCAGCAGTGCAGGGGCAGCCCCCACCAGGCTCCCACTCATGTCTACCACCACCCCCACCCCCCAGCCACCATGGGCAGCCCCCACCAGGCTCCCACCCATGTCTACCACCACCCCCACCCCCCAGCAGTGCAGGGGCAGCCTCCACCAGGCCCCCACTCATGTCTCCCACCCACCCCACCCCCCAGCCACCATGGGCAGCCCCCACCAGGCTCCCACCCATGTCTACCACCACCCCCACCCCCCAGCAGTGCAGGGGCAGCCTCCACCAGGCCCCCACTCATGTCCTCTATCACCCCCACCCCCCAGCAGTGCAGGGGCAGCCTCCACCAGGTCCCCACTCATGTCCCCTATCACCCCCACCCCCCAGCAGTGCAGGGGCAGCACCACCAGGCCCCCACTCATGTCTACCACCACCCCCACCCCCCGCAGTGCAGGGGCAGCACCACCAGGACCCCACTCATGTCCCCTATCACCCCCACCCCCCAGCAGTGCAGGGGCAGCATCCACCAGGCCCCCACTCATGTCCCCTATCACCCCCACCCCTAGCAGGGCAGGGGCAGCCCCCACCAGGCTCCCACCCATGTCTACCACCACCCCCACCCCCCAGCCACCATGGGCAGCCCCCACCAGGCTCCCACCCATGTCTACCACCACCCCACCCCCCAGCAGTGCAGGGGCAGCCTCCACCAGGCCCCCACTCATGTCTCCCACCCACCCCACCCCCCAGCCACCATGGGCAGCCCCCACCAGGCTCCCACCCATGTCTACCACCACCCCCACCCACCAGCAGTGCAGGGGCAGCCTCCACCAGGCCCCCACCCATGTCTACCACCACCCCCACCCCCCAGCCACCATGGGCAGCCCCCACCAGGCTCCCACCCATGTCTACCACCACCCCACCCCCCAGCAGTGCAGGGGCAGCCTCCACCAGGCCCCCACTCATGTCTCCCACCCACCCCACCCCCAGCCACCATGGGCAGCCCCCACCAGGCTCCCACCCATGTCTACCACCACCCCCACCCACCAGCAGTGCAGGGGCAGCCTCCACCAGGCCCCCACCCATGTCTACCACCACCCCCACCCCCCAGCCACCATGGGCAGCTCCCACTAGGCTCCCACCCATGTCTACCACCACCCCACCCCCCAGCAGTGCAGGGGCACCCTCCACCAGGCCCCCACTCATGTCCCCTATCACCCCCACCCCCAGCAGTGCTGGGGCAGCCTCCACCAGGCCCCCACTCATGTCTCCCACCACCCCACCCCCCAGCAGTGCAGGGGCAGCACCACCAGGCCCCCACTCATGTCTCCAACCACCCCCACCCCCTGCAGTGCAGGGGCAGCACCACCAGGCCCCCACTCATGTCCCCTATCACCCCCACCCCCCAGCAGTGCAGGGGCAGCCTCCACCAGGCCCCCACTCATGTCCCCTATCACCCCCACCCCCAGCAGTGCAGGGGCAGCCCCCACCAGGCTCCTACCCATGTCTACCACCACCCCCACCCCCCAGCCACCATGGGCAGCCCCCACCAGGCTCCCACCCATGTCTACCACCACCCCCACCCCCCAGCCACCATGGGCAGCCCCCACCAGGCTCCCACCCATGTCTACCACCACCCCCACCCCCCAGCAGTGCAGGGGCAGCCTCCACCAGGCCCCCACTGATGTCTCCCACCCACCCCACCCCCCAGCCACCATGGGCAGCCCCCACCAGGCTCCCACCCATGTCTACCACCACCCCCACCCCCCAGCAGTGCAGGGGCAGCCTCCACCAGGCCCCCACCCATGTCTACCACCACCCCCACCCCCCAGCCACCATGGGCAGCCCCCACCAGGCTCCCACCCATGTCTACCACCACCCCCACCCCCCAGCAGTGCAGGGGCAGCCTCCACCAGGCCCCCACCCATGTCTACCACCACCCCCACCCCCCAGCCACCATGGGCAGCCCCCACCAGGCTCCCACCCATGTCTACCACCACCCCCACCCCCCAGCAGTGCAGGGGCAGCCTCCACCAGGCCCCCACCCATGTCTACCACCACCCCCACCCCCCAGCCACCATGGGCAGCCCCCACCAGGCTCCCACCCATGTCTACCACCACCCCCACCCACCAGCAGTGCAGGGGCAGCCTCCACCAGGCCCCCACCCATGTCTACCACCACCCCCACCCCCCAGCCACCATGGGCAGCTCCCACTAGGCTCCCATCCATGTCTACCACCACCCCACCCCCCAGCAGTGCAGGGGCACCCTCCACCAGGCCCCCACTCATGTCCCCTATCACCCCCACCCCCAGCAGTGCAGGGGCAGCCTCCACCAGGCCCCAACTCATGTCTCCCACCACCCCACCCCCCAGCAGTGCAGGGGCAGCACCACCAGGCCCCCACTCATGTCTCCCACCCCCCCCACCCCCCTGCAGTGCAGGGGCAGCACCACCAGGCCCCCACTCATGTCCCCTATCACCCCCACCCCCCAGCAGTGCAGGGGCAGCCTCCACCAGGCCCCCACTCATGTCCCCTATCACCCCCACCCCCAGCAGTGCAGGGGCAGCCCCCACCAGGCTCCTACCCATGTCTACCACCACCCCCACCCCCCAGCCACCATGGGCAGCCCCCACCAGGCTCCCACCCATGTCTACCACCACCCCACCCCCCAGCAGTGCAGGGGCAGCCTCCACCAGGCCCCCACTCATGTCCCCTATCACCCCCACCCCCAGCAGTGCAGGGGCAGCCTCCACCAGGCCCCCACTCATGTCTCCCACCCACCCCACCCCCCAGCCACCATGGGCAGCCCCCACCAGGCTCCCACCCATGTCTACCACCACCCCCACCCCCCAGCAGTGCAGGGGCACCCTCCACCAGGCCCCCACTCATGTCTCCCACCCACCCCAACCCCCAGCCACCATAGGCAGCCCCCACCAGGCTCCCACCCATGTCTACCACCACTCCCACCCCCCAGCAGTGCAGGGGCACCCTCCACCAGGCCCCCACTCATGTCCCCTATCACCCCCACCCCCTGCAGTGCAGGGGCAGCACCACCAGGCCCCCACTCATGTCCCCTATCACCCCCACCCCCCAGCAGTGCAGGGGCAGCACCACCAGGCCCCCACTCATGTCTCCAACCACCCCCACCCCCTGCAGTGCAGGGGCAGCACCACCAGGCCCCCACTCATGTCCCCTATCACCCCCACCCCCCAGCAGTGCAGGGGCAGCCTCCACCAGGCCCCCACTCATGTCCCCTATCACCCCCACCCCCAGCAGTGCAGGGGCAGCCCCCACCAGTCTCCTACCCATGTCTACCACCACCCCCACCCCCCAGCCACCATGGGCAGCCCCCACCAGGCTCCCACCCATGTCTACCACCACCCCCACCCCCCAGCCACCATGGGCAGCCCCCACCAGGCTCCCACCCATGTCTACCACCACCCCCACCCCCCAGCAGTGCAGGGGCAGCCTCCACCAGGCCCCCACTGATGTCTCCCACCCACCCCACCCCCCAGCCACCATGGGCAGCCCCCACCAGGCTCCCACCCATGTCTACCACCACCCCCCAGCAGTGCAGGGGCAGCCTCCACCAGGCCCCCACCCATGTCTACCACCACCCCCACCCCCCAGCAGTGCAGGGGCAGCCTCCACCAGGCTCCCACCCATGTCTACCACCACCCCCACCCACCAGCAGTGCAGGGGCAGCCTCCACCAGGCCCCCACCCATGTCTACCACCACCCCCACCCCCCAGCCACCATGGGCAGCTCCCACTAGGCTCCCACCCATGTCTACCACCACCCCACCCCCCAGCAGTGCAGGGGCACCCTCCACCAGGCCCCCACTCATGTCCCCTATCACCCCCACCCCCAGCAGTGCAGGGGCAGCCTCCACCAGGCCCCCACTCATGTCTCCCACCACCCCACCCCCCAGCAGTGCAGGGGCAGCACCACCAGGCCCCCGCTCATGTCTCCCACCCCCCCACCCCCCTGCAGTGCAGGGGCAGCACCACCAGGCCCCCACTCATGTCCCCTATCACCCCCACCCCCCAGCAGTGCAGGGGCAGCCTCCACCAGGCCCCCACTCATGTCCCCTATCACCCCCACCCCCAGCAGTGCAGGGGCAGCCCCCACCAGGCTCCTACCCATGTCTACCACCACCCCCACCCCCCAGCCACCATGGGCAGCCCCCACCAGGCTCCCACCCATGTCTACCACCACCCCACCCCCCAGCAGTGCAGGGGCAGCCTCCACCAGGCCCCCACTCATGTCCCCTATCACCCCCACCCCCAGCAGTGCAGGGGCAGTCTCCACCAGGCCCCCACTCATGTCTCCCACCCACCCCACCCCCCAGCCACCATGGGCAGCCCCCACCAGGCTCCCACCCATGTCTACCACCACCCCCACCCCCCAGCAGTGCAGGGGCACCCTCCACCAGGCCCCCACTCATGTCTCCCACCCACCCCACCCCCCAGCCACCATGGGCAGCCCCCACCAGGC
Source organism: Ambystoma mexicanum (assembly GCF_040938575.1). Lineage (NCBI taxonomy): Eukaryota > Metazoa > Chordata > Amphibia > Caudata > Ambystomatidae > Ambystoma > Ambystoma mexicanum. The sequence continues at coordinate 1,307,732,541 of NC_090932.1, forward strand.
TCCCACCCATGTCTACCACCACTCCCACCCCCCAGCAGTGCAGGGGCACCCTCCACCAGGCCCCCACTCATGTCCCCTATCACCCCCACCCCCTGCAGTGCAGGGGCAGCACCACCAGGCCCCCACTCATGTCCCCTATCACCCCCACCCCCCAGCAGTGCAGGGGCAGCACCACCAGGCCCCCACTCATGTCTCCAACCACCCCCACCCCCTGCAGTGCAGGGGCAGCACCACCAGGCCCCCACTCATGTCCCCTATCACCCCCACCCCCCAGCAGTGCAGGGGCAGCCTCCACCAGGCCCCCACCCATGTCTACCACCACCCCCACCCCCCAGCCACCATGGGCAGCCCCCACCAGGCTCCCACCCATGTCTACCACCACCCCCACCCACCAGCAGTGCAGGGGCAGCCTCCACCAGGCCCCCACCCATGTCTACCACCACCCCCACCCCCCAGCCACCATGGGCAGCCCCCACCAGGCTCCCACCCATGTCTACCACCACCCCCACCCCCCAGCAGTGCAGGGCCACCCCCCAGCAGTGCAGGGGCAGCCTCCACCAGGCCCCCACCCATGTCTACCACCACCCCCACCCCCCAGCCACCATGGGCAGCCCCCACCAGGCTCCCACCCATGTCTACCACCACCCCACCCCCCAGCAGTGCAGGGGCACCCTCCACCAGGCCCCCACTCATGTCCCCTATCACCCCCACCCCCAGCAGTGCAGGGGCAGCCTCCACCAGGCCCCCACTCATGTCTCCCACCACCCCACCCCCCAGCAGTGCAGGGGCAGCACCACCAGGCCCCCGCTCATGTCTCCCACCCCCCCACCCCCCTGCAGTGCAGGGGCAGCACCACCAGGCCCCCACTCATGTCCCCTATCACCCCCACCCCCCAGCAGTGCAGGGGCAGCCTCCACCAGGCCCCCACTCATGTCCCCTATCACCCCCACCCCCAGCAGTGCAGGGGCAGCCCCCACCAGGCTCCTACCCATGTCTACCACCACCCCCACCCCCCAGCCACCATGGGCAGCCCCCACCAGGCTCCCACCCATGTCTACCACCACCCCACAACCCAGCAGTGCAGGGGCAGCCTCCACCAGGCCCCCACTCATGTCCCCTATCACCCCCACCCCCAGCAGTGCAGGGGCAGTCTCCACCAGGCCCCCACTCATGTCTCCCACCCACCCCACCCCCCAGCCACCATGGGCAGCCCCCACCAGGCTCCCACCCATGTCTACCACCACCCCCACCCCCCAGCAGTGCAGGGGCACCCTCCACCAGGCCCCCACTCATGTCTCCCACCCACCCCACCCCCCAGCCACCATGGGCAGCCCCCACCAGGCTCCCACCCATGTCTACCACCACTCCCACCCCCCAGCAGTGCAGGGGCACCCTCCACCAGGCCCCCACTCATGTCCCCTATCACCCCCACCCCCTGCAGTGCAGGGGCAGCACCACCAGGCCCCCACTCATGTCCCCTATCACCCCCACCCCCCAGCAGTGCAGGGGCAGCACCACCAGGCCCCCACTCATGTCTCCAACCACCCCCACCCCCTGCAGTGCAGGGGCAGCACCACCAGGCCCCCACTCATGTCCCCTATCACCCCCACCCCCCAGCAGTGCAGGGGCAGCCTCCACCAGGCCCCCACTCATGTCCCCTATCACCCCCACCCCCAGCAGTGCAGGGGCAGCCCCCACCAGGCTCCTACCCATGTCTACCACCACCCCCACCCCCCAGCCACGATGGGCAGCCCCCACCAGGCTCCCACCCATGTCTACCACCACCCCCACCCCCCAGCCACCATGGGCAGCCCCCACCAGGCTCCCACCCATGTCTACCACCACCCCCACCCCCCAGCAGTGCAGGGCCACCCCCCAGCAGTGCAGGGGCAGCCTCCACCAGGCCCCCACCCATGTCTACCACCACCCCCACCCCCCAGCCACCATGGGCAGCCCCCACCAGGCTCCCACCCATGTCTACCACCACCCCACCCCCCAGCAGTGCAGGGGCACCCTCCACCAGGCCCCCACTCATGTCCCCTATCACCCCCACCCCCAGCAGTGCAGGGGCAGCCTCCACCAGGCCCCCACTCATGTCTCCCACCACCCCACCCCCCAGCAGTGCAGGGGCAGCACCACCAGGCCCCCACTCATGTCTCCCACCCCCCCCCCACCCCCCTGCAGTGCAGGGGCAGCACCACCAGGCCCCCACTCATGTCCCCTATCACCCCCACCCCCCAGCAGTGCAGGGGCAGCCTCCACCAGGCCCCCACTCATGTCCCCTATCACCCCCACCCCCAGCAGTGCAGGGGCAGCCCCCACCAGGCTCCTACCCATGTCTACCACCACCCCCACCCCCCAGCCACCATGGGCAGCCCCCACCAGGCTCCCACCCATGTCTACCACCACCCCCACCCCCCAGCCACCTTGGGCAGCCCCCACCAGGCTCCCACCCATGTCTACCACCACCCCCACCCCCCAGCAGTGCAGGGGCAGCCTCCACCAGGCCCCCACTGATGTCTCCCACCCACCCCACCCCCCAGCCACCATGGGCAGCCCCCACCAGGCTCCCACCCATGTCTACCACCCCCCCACCCCCCAGCAGTGCAGGGGCAGCCTCCACCAGGCCCCCACCCATGTCTACCACCACCCCCACCCCCCAGCCACCATGGGCAGCCCCCACCAGGCTCCCACCCATGTCTACCACCACCCCCACCCCCCAGCAGTGCAGGGGCAGCCTCCACCAGGCCCCCACCCATGTCTACCACCACCCCCACCCCCCAGCCACCATGGGCAGCCCCCACCAGGCTCCCACCCATGTCTACCACCACCCCCACCACCCAGCCACCATGGGCAGCCCCCACCATGCTCCCACCCATGTCTACCATCACCCCCACCCCCCAGCAGTGCAGGGGCAGCCTCCACCAGGCCCCCACTCATTTCTCCCACCCACCCCACCCCCAGCCACCATGGGCAGCCCCCACCAGGCTCCCACCCATGTCTACCACCACCCCCACCCCCCAGCAGTGCAGGGGCAGCCTCCACCAGGCCCCCACTCATGTCTCCCACCACCCCCACCCCCAGCAGTGCAGGGGCAGCCTCCACCAGGCCCCCACCCATGTCCCCCTGCACCCAGGTTCTCACAATCCCCAATCATGTGCGTTATGGTCAGCCTCCACAGCCAAAAGGCCCTACCAAGTAACCCATTCACCCACATGGAAATGGAAATTACATGTTACACCCCCAATGTTCATAAAGCAAATGAACCCATGTCCGTCACACACAATGGTTGCAATTGAATGGGAAAACACCCAACATGACATGCATGAAACCAATGAGATGATACCACACAGTGAAGTATGAAAACAAAATTGGATTAAAAAAAATAGAATGCAAATGCAATGAAACAAACTACAATGGCAATAAAAAAAAGATAAGCTGCATGTCTGTCAAAAAAATTCAAAACTACAAATCCAAATTCAAAAAAATGTTGTCCAAAGTCACATTAAAAATAAAATCAATCCGTGAGAGAAAAATAAATGCAAAGACCATTGCTCCATGGTGAATAAATAAAAACAAAAAAAATAAAACAATCCAATGAAGAACTATGTAAAAAACATCCAAGGGTCCATGAGCCCAACTGAACAAAGGAAACCTACAAAAAACCCTAACTAAAATGCAACTATATACAAAAAGTGGAGCAGTGTCTGTCGACTCCAAATCATAAGAAGAAACAAAGGAAACCTAAAACTAAAGAACTATATACAAATGCGGCGGGCAAGTCCAGAGGCTCACTCCGCGGTGTTCCGGGCCAGGGCATCATCAAACTCCTCTTCGATGTCCCGGAGGCGGTCCTGTTCCATGGCCCCGAGGGTCCGCAGGGACGACGCCATCTGCTCCTCAAACCCCCTGCGGATTGCCTCGAGGCATTCGGCCCGCCTCAGGGCCCTCCGCATGGAGTTCTCCGCCCTGACCATCGTGAGCCGCGCCTCTTCCGCCCGCCGCCGCTCCGCACCTATCTGCTGGCCCAACCGCAGCCACACGGAAGACCCTTCCCGTCCTGGGTCCTCCTGCCCTCCGGCCGATGCCTGCCCCTCCGATGTTGATGGCCCCGAGCCATGATGCCTCCCACGTTGACTCTGCTGCTGCCTCCGACGCAACCGCCTCTGCCAGCACGACGGCATCCAGGCTGATGGAATCCACCGACGCCGTCGTGCACGTGCCCTGCCTGATGATGCCGGCACATCCTCCATCTGCTGGGGTACAGTTGCTGTGGTGTCCACCCCTGCTGGACCTCCGACTCCCGACTGCGGCAGGGATGGGATCCCCACCGAGCTGGCTGCATTGGTCAGGGCAGGTCCACAGAGGGCCCTGGTGGCATCTGGGCCGGAAGACGGCAAGGAGAACGACCGGCGTATAGCCTCCACAGAGGAGGAGAGGGCCGCCAGATTGGCCGACACATGCAGGAAACCCCCGAACATGGAAGATCCCAATTGGGCCACGTCGGCACGGTGCTCTTCGTGATGACGTGCGTGCTCCTCCCGGGAAGCACGCACGTCATCACGAATTGCACCCGCGCGCATCGCGACCCCAATCAGGACCTTCTCCATACGGCCACGGGTCCCCTCGTCCACAGGTGGAGGGGAGTCAGGTGACATGGACATCCCCTCTACCTGCGGACGGGCCTGAGACGGGGCATCCCTGCTGGTGCATGGTGGTGCACTCACAGGGTCAGGGACAGCGACATGCACAGGCCCCTCCACGGTGACCTGTGCTGCCTCCTGCCCCTGCCCCTGGACTGCACCACTTGCACCAGCAGGGATGCCCCCACCAGGCCCCATGTGTGCCTCAGTGGCGGCCTCCTCCTCCTCTGTGGAAACCACCAACCTGGATGGCTCCTCACCGTCTTCTGCCGTAGCAGGCCCCTGTGGGGGCTCACCCACCCCTTCCGCTGCAGCCGTGGGGGCATCCCCGCCGCCTTGCTCCACAGCGCCGTCTCCGCCCTCTTCTTCACTAGCCGCTGCGTAGAGGGAGACATAGAACACAAGCATCAGGGTACTGTACAATGGTCCCCTAGACAGGAAGCAATAGCAGATGAGTACCACTGTCAAAGTACACTTCCATCATGCCCCTCCACAACACATGGGTCAGTCCATGCAAAACACACACAGTAACAGGCATGGTGCATGCCATGGACATTTCCATACATATCCAATGGACTCTTGAAACATACAATGATATGGAACTCACATGCATCATGGGTCATGCCTATCACATGCACACACTTCACCTCATTCACATCCATCTGGCCTCATACACCCCAAACACAGCGGATACAAGGATAACTAGGCTGCATCAGTGAATCTGTGCATTGTCACAGACATGTGTCATGCATCCATGGCATTCACAAGTCACAGACACGCAGGTCAGGCACACAGACATGGCTACCATATATGTACCTGGCATCAGCACCCATCCCTCACCCCCACCCATGTCCAGGAACAGAGACTGGCATGCTCTCATGTGTAAAATCTGCATAGGGCTCCCCATGTCGCATTTAAACACATGCAACGACCATGTGGTTCACACATCACTGGTCGCACATGCATTACCATGATGTCCCTGCACACATACATGCGTACATGGCCTATGTCACACATACAGGCAAGTATCAGACAACCAGCACACCGCAACATGCCCTGTCTCACACAGCAATGCTTGGCCACTTACTGCTCAACTCCAGACGGGTCTCCCTCTCAAGGATCTGGGCGTGGAGCGCTGGGCGTACGCGTTCCAGGACCCTCATCTGGATGGAACTCATGTGGCCCCGGCCCCCCTCCACGAGGCGCCGGGCCTTCACGAGGGTCCTGGACCTCAAGTCCTCCCAGCGCTTCTTGATCTTCTGGACGTCACGGGTTGCCACCCCCTCCGCATTGATGGCAACCACACAGTCGGCCCAGATCCTCTCCCGTCCTTCCTTGTTGGCGCGGGACGATCCAAAGAGGGCATCATACTGCCCCAGGACATGCTCCACCAGGACACCAACTTCGGTGGCAGTGAAGCTGGTGCCCCTCTGGCCTGGGGTTGCCACTGGTGCCAGATGTCGAAGTGCCCGACATGGCAACCCCAGAGGCAGGAGTGGGTGGGCAACTGGGTCCTGGGGTGTGGAGCTATGTTATCCCAGTCGGGAGTCTTCTGTTCCAGCAGGGGTGGACACAGCAACTGGACCCCTGCAGATGGCTGATGTGCAGGCACCAAATGGCAGGGCACGGTGGCAGCAGGCAGGCAGGCAGCAGCAGATGGCACGTGGGAGGCTGCTCGGGGCACTGGGGGGCAGTAATTCGGCCTTCTGGGCAGGAGCGTGGTCTTCCGTGTGTTTTCGCGTGGCCAGCTTGATACGGAGTGATTTGGCACGTGAAAATCCTGCACGTCAGCGTGAAATTCGAGGAAAGGCCCTTAGCGCGTAAGCGCATCAGCACGCATACGCGATTCTATTGGACCAAAGGCCCTCAGCGCGTAAGCGCGTCTGTGACGTGACCCGCACGGGTGTTTCCCTCATAGCACGTGATGACGGAGCACACGTGGAAAGACTGCACGTCAGAGTGTCATCGCGTGTATTTGGACCAAAGTGCGCGTACACGCGATTGGCCTATGTACGTGTATTTCAGGGGTACGCGGGCACTTACACACGCGAGTACATCAGCGCACCTGTATTCCGGGGTGCGCTGGAATTTCCACACGCTATTGGCCTGGGTACGTGGATTCCAGGGGTGCGCGGGAAGTTTCACACGCTCGCCTACAACACGCGCAAAGAAACACGTACGCCAGTAGGAAACAGGCATACGTCGACCCGCGACGCATAAATTTGCGCGCAAAAAACTAACAAGCTCAGACGCCAGGATGAATATACCGTTCCTAGCAGCAGTGGCCGTGGGCTACCAAAGGAGGAGGAGGAGGATAGTCAGGCCCAGAATTTTCACACCCAGAACCAGCCTTTTTGGGATGCCTGATGACCAGGTGTATGGGAGGTACAGGTTTCCACCACACATAATACTGGACCTGGTGAGTGAGTGGGAGGATGACCTCACATCACCGACCCTGTGCTCCCAAGCACTCAGCCCCCTGGAGAAGGTCCTCAATGTACTGCACTTCTTAGCCACTGGATCATTTCAGCGGACAAGTGCCATAGTGGGTGGGGTGTCACAGGCCACGCAGTCACGCTGCCTACACCAGGTCTTGAACATCATCACTGCACGCCCATCAGTCCGCAGGCACATATACCTGCCCAGAACACCTGCAGAAAGGCATGCTGCCGCCCTGGATTTTTATGGTGTGGCACGATTCCCCAAAGTGCTAGGTGCCATCGACTGCACCCATGTGGCTCTACGTCCCCCCAGGGCATCTGAGCACATCTATAGGAACCACAAGCACTGGCATTCCATCAACGTGCAGGTAGTATGTAATGCCAAGGGAATCATCACCTCAGTATATGCCAACTATCCCGGGTCCACCCACGACCGCTTCATTTACCGAATGTCCACCCTAACCCGGGACCTAGAAGCTGGGCGGCATGGCGATACATGGCTGCTTGGTGAGTATGAATGCCACTGCACATGCATGCATGTCAGATACTGAGCAAGGTCACAACCCCACCAATGATACCCATCACCACCTCCACAGGGGACAGTGCCTACCCTCTCAGCCCCCACATGATGACGCCAATTCGGAACCCCACCACGCCACCCGAGGTAAGATATAACACAGCCCACATTGCAACCCGGGGCATAGTGGAGCGCACATTCGGAGTGCTTAAGTCACGCTTTCGCTCCCTTAACCGTTCTGGCGGGCAGCTGTTATACGCTCCCCTAGTAGTGTGCAGGATCATAGTGGCAGCATGTGTCCTGCACAACGTTGCAACACGCCGGGGCCTGGCCGTGGACATGGTGGTGCCCCCACATCCCCAACCACATGCCCGCCCGCTGCGCATGGGAGGGGAAAGGGCACGGGGGAGGCAGCCCGTACACAGCTAGTGGCTAATTACTTCACATAGAAATCACACCCCTGTGGAGTGCACACTGCCCTGGCACATACCATCTGACAATCAATGATGACTCAACCTGACAATGATCCTGAATGTCTGGAGAATCAACCGTCAAAACCATATCAGCCTGAGATTGTTCACCTTGAAGTGTTACAATGTGTGCATCCCTACCTACACAGACAGCACCAATGCAGTTTCGTGAAAAAACACATTCATGCAGCTAAAATGAATACCCACTTTCAAAATGCAACATGAGGACAGTGCCATGTCACCCAACCCATCCCCAGCACCGCCACACGACACACCATGCCATGTCATGCTATGTTCGGGTAAACAAAGTAATCCCCACAACATGACACAAGTGTCACAAAGTACAGTGTCCCTAATTGAAACTCGCGACACCTGAAATGCTCACAGTAATCACAGTAATGCAGGACCAACAACACACTTGAGCAGGTATTTAGCAATAACACTTATCAGCTACTGACCCTCAAAACTACCATTAACATGACATTACGAATGTAAAAAATTGGTAGTCTCACCACCTGGAAATGCCTGCACTCCCACCACTTCCAACTGTACAGTGTTGCCGCCATGTAGAGTTGTAGGTGCACTGCTGCCAACATGGACTCCATCTCCAAAGTAGAGGGCCTTGTGTAGACATGAGGAAAGGACCTGCAAATTAGGAGGTAGACATGGATGATGAGTTACACATCAATGCAACATGCAGTGTACAACACAACAGCAATATGCACTAGGAATGTATACACAGTATTGACTAGACTACCCACACATGTAGTGGGAGTCCAATGTCACCATGTACGTCAATGTCACTTGGGCACACCCTTTGCAAGCCCATGGAAACGGGAAGCAGGAGGGGTGTGTGACAAAAACCCAAGCATCTGAACCAAATACATGACAAGCCTGCATGTGCCCAGCCACAATGCAGCGTATGCCCACGGGAGCCACACAAGGCAACACACTGTCCCAAAAAAAAAAAAAAAAAAATGGCCATTAATGGGCCCGGGGGGGGGGGGGGGGTTTGGGGAGGCCACCCAGGAGGTCCGAGGACAGGGTGCACACCAAAACCCACCTGTGTGGATCCTGCGAAAAAAAAACACCTCCATGGGCTCATGGCCCACACGGCTACCCTATTGTGGGAGTATCACTGCTGTCGCTATTCTCCCCCTGTGCAGCTGCATCCGGAGGTGGTGGCACTATGGGAGGCAGCCCATGCAAGGCCCTAGTCTGTTCCTCCATGGCTGCAAGCATGCGGGTGTGGTAGGTCTCGTTCTGGAGGATGAGTGTGCGGAGGTCCCCATGCAACAACTCACGGGATGCCCGGACCTCCGCCCTAGTTGCCTGTATCTCAGCTGAGAGCGTACGGGTGAGACGCTCCAGCTGCTGTTCTGTTTTTCGGTTTGTTGAAGCCTCAAGCTCAACAAGAGTCGTACTGAGGTGAAGGAGTTCCAGCCTCAGGGCTTCCCTGTGGCCCTGGGACTCTATGGAGATGGCTTCCTGCAGAGTCGCCAGTGCCGCCCGCCTGTCCCTGTTGGACGCCAACATGTCCTCCCTGTGTGACTGGCAGATGGAGTCGGTTGCCTGCTGTAGTCGCTCCATCAGCCTTTCGGGGGGGACAATGGAAGTGGCCACCCTATCCATGGCCTGAGCCATCATCTCTGATGATGCTGCCTGTTGGGTTGCCATACCATAAATGGATGGCTCCCATGCGGTATTGCCAGGTGGCGTACAGCCACCACGTCGGCGGGCACCACACCTGTCTGGGGCAAGGCGAACTGCGCCTTGCTGTGCCGGCACTGCCTGAGGCTGCAGGACTGCATTCCCCCTCTGATCTGCTGGCCCAGGAACAGGATCAGATGTCGCGGAGTGTGACCCTGCATCCGTAACCACCAAAGGCGCAGCTGCCAACACTGACATCCCCATTGAGGGTTCTAACCCTGTTGCAGGTGGGTCGGACAGAACAGAATCCCTCCCAGGAAAACTCACCTGCGACGGCACGTAGGTCTCATCATCCGAATCAACACCTGAGTACAGCTCGGGGGAGGTGCAGCCAGAGACACCCCTTGAGAGCACGACCTGCAGCAGTTGTGGGTTCTCACCCACCACCACACCACGTCCCTCACTGGTGGTCAGTCGGCCCTCAGACCCCTCCTGGGTCTGCACCATCTCCACAACCCCAGCAGTATCAGGTGCGTCTTCGCCTGCAAAGACATAAAAGAAAACAAATGGAAACAGGCATTAGCACCATGGCACACAATGAGGGCTGAGAAGCAACAGAACCAGTACTTGATTGACACATGTCCCACATGACTAAAACCCTCCCATGCATGCACCCTCACTGCGTATGAAGGGGAGGCAAATGGCACACATTGATGACACCAAGATGGAAGATGAACACATTTGCTGCATCCTGCCTAGCAGTGGCATCACACATTGGCCTGTGATTGCCAGGTGAAATACACATGCCATCACACAGATGGCATGTACCATTGCTATTGAGTGAAGATGGAGAGGAGGGCAGCACTTATTCATTCAGTCCAGTTCCCTCATGTAATAGCTTTTCTAATTCAAACAGGTCTGATTTTTCACCTGGAGCTGCCAGTCCAAAATGGTCCGATTGCACAGGGACATGTCTAAACAAATGATATCCAGGTAACAAAGTCACTCCACTTTACCATAGCCATGTCAGACATGTGACTAGAGGACTGAGAAATGCCTAGTAAAAGTGGTGGAATGCAAACAATCTGCCTGAATGAACAGAGAAAAATAAGCAACAATGTTGTGGCAAGGTGACACTTCAAGGGCAACTGGCGTGCTGTTGGGCTAGATGTCTACTGTTGGCAGAAGGGGTACTGCTATGGCCAAATGCTGCTGCGCAGAATGTATTGCATGAAGCACATGGGTGACCCAAACAACTCAGGCGCACACACCCTCACCTGGCACACAAACAGAAGCCCTCACACACACACCATGCACATGGATGACACACACATGCATGTGCACTCACCGGACAATGCCTCATAATCAGGCAGATCTCCCACGCCTTGGATCTGTTCCTCCGTGACGTAGGTCCCAGCGACTGACTCATGTGGAGTGAGTTCCATGTCTTCTACTGGAGACCCACCTCCAGTCACTAGAGTTGCGGCATGACTTGAGGCCAGCTTATTCTTTGCCCTGCGCTTTAGGTCATTCCAGCGCTTATAGCAATCATTGGCTGTGCGCCTCACGATTCCAAGGGCACTTATGATGTCCGCAACGGTCTGCCAGTGTGCCTGGCGTTGTGCAGGTGTGGTCTTGGATCCTGCAACAATGACCATTTCGTTATCATGTGCGGACACATACTCGACAAGTGCATTCAGTTCGGCATCCGTGAAGCTGGGCTTCCTCGACGGGCCGGACTGTGTAGCCGTGTCTGGGGCATCAGCCTGTGCCGGACGAGCACTCTTCCTCTTCCGCTTGGAAGGTGGTGGTGATCCTGAGTGTCCTACGCCGCTCTGGACACTAGGGGCAGGAGCCCTGGTGGACTCTGTATCAGGAGTGTGGGATTGCACACTCAGCATGGGAGTTGGTGCAGGCATTGGCTCAAGTGTAATGGTGTCAGGGGGAATGTCAGCAGGATGGACTAGGACCGACACTGTCCTGGCTGGGTGTGTGAGAGCTGGGGTGGATGGAGCCGCAGCTGCCCCTGCAGCCTCTCCACCCTGCCTACTTGGGGCAGCAGATGACCTTGCTGCCCCTGATCCACGTGGCCTGATGACATCAACGTGCACCAGCGCACGTGTCATAGGCCTGCTGACCTGGAAGTCAGCCATGGAGTCAGCCAGGTCTGGTGCCACAATGGGCTGGTCCAACAAGGGCTGAGCATGGATGGTGTCAGCCACATCACCCTCAACCAGGGGGGGTGGGGGGGCATTATGGGTGCCCTTGACTGGTCCTCCACACATGGGGGACAGGGTCACCCTGCAAGTAACGACCACGTCCCCTACCGGATCCACCACGGCCACCACTTGTGGCTCGTCCACCTTTGCCACCCTTACGGATTCCTCGCCTCCCAACCATGGCACTGATGTTAATGTGCGTATGGGAGTGGCTGTAAACTATTGTCCTGGGCAATTGGGGGTCAAAGGGGTTGGGTACCAGATGGTAATAGTACCCTAGTGCTCTAGCAAGGCTGAATGTGACCCCTGGGGAAAGATGACGGGTCACGCAACGCACAGGAAGCCCAAAAAAGGGAGATAACGTGCACGCAACCCCTCCTAGACCACGTGTGCGGAAAAAAAAACCTGCACTACGCTGTGGCACCCGGTAACACAAGAATGAACGTATGCGTGTCACACGCAGCCTAGAATGACCTCTGAAGGGGTAGGCTACACACGGGGCAAGCACAGATGTTAGATACGTGCGTGACTCACCGTCTGCCAGGAAAAAGAGCGTGAAAAAGAAGCGCGTGTGCGCGTTGGCAACACCCCCGCCAAAAGAAGAATTGTACGCTGTCTGAGGAGACAGGACAACAGTAGAAGGGAACGCTGTTTGAGGGAACAGGCCCAGGAAAACCAGAAAAAGAGAAAAAAGAGAAAAAGCTGTCAGAGGTAACAGGGAGTACGAACTTGAAACGCCGTGAAGTAAATCGCGTGTGAAACGACAAGAAGTACAGATTTCACCCACTCGCTCTCCTCGAAAAGCACGTACAAGGAAATGGTGTTCTACACGTACCTTTTATGCAGGCCCACACGTCCAGCGTCACTTCCGCGTGTACGCGATAGGGCCATTTCCACCAATTACACGCTTTGTCACTTCCGCGTGAACGCGCTAGGGCCATTTCCACCAATTACACGCTTTGTCACTTCCGCGTGTACGTGCTAAGGCCATTTCCACCAATTACACGCTTTGACAAACACGCAACATTTCAAACGTGTGCCATATTCAACGTGCACGTGACTTCATAGACGCGGATACGCTGGTGGCCTTTGGCCCAATGAATGTACAGACGTGTGCTGAGGCGCTTACGCGCTAAGGGCCTTTCCTCGATTTACACGCAGACGTGCTGGATTTTCACGTGCAAAATCACTCCGTATCAAGCTGGCCACGCGTTCACACACGGAAGACCACGCTCCTGCCCAGAAGGCCGAATTACTGCCCCCCAGAGCCCTGAGCACGCTCCCACCTGCCATCTGCTGCTGCCTGACTGCCTGCTGCCCACGTGCCCTGCCATTTGCTGCCTGCACATCAGCCAGGGGTGCTGTTGCTGTGACCACCCCTGCTGGAACTGAAGACTCCCGACTGCTTTTCCATCGCCCCACAGCCCAGCCCCAGGACCCAGTTGCCCACCCACTCCTGCCTCTGGGGTTGCCATGTCGGGCACTGCAACATCTGGCACCAGGACCCTCAACAAGGCTCGGCGCCTCCTGAAGGCGGTGGATGCTAAGGGGCGCCGGGGCCACTTGTCGGAAGATCAGATGAGGGTCCTGGAACGCATATCCCCAGCGCTCCACGTCCAGGTCCTTGAGAGGCAGACCCGTCTGGAGTCGAGCGGTAAGTGTACATGCATACTGATTGTAAGCTGTGCGTGTGGTGTGCCAGGAGTGTGCAGGTTGAACATGTATTTTTATGTGGGCAAGTAGGGGGGGGTGTACAGGGCCGTGAGGGTGACACATGCGAGGGGTCTCATGTGTGACACATGGATGGTGCTTGTGTGTGTGGGCTTGCATGGCACAGGATGTGGAGGAATGATTGTCAGGTGTGACATGGATGTCGATCGGAACACTGCGACAGTTGGCGGAGGTGTACACATGCATGCAAGTTTGGTGGTGTGTGTGCATGTGTAGTGTACTCCCTATGTTGCATGTGATGTGTGGATGACCTTTGGCTGCTCATGCTGTTGTATGTGAATGGATGGTGCTGGCTGTTGCAATATGGCTGTGGTATGGCTCATGTGTGCAAGTTGAAATGACATGTGTGTTGGGGATTGTGATGCCATGTCTGAGGTTTACCAATGCCACTCATGTATAACTGTCATGTGTGTATGAGTCCATTGTACAGTGCCCTGATGCCTGTGTTTTCTTTCTCCCTGTCTGCAGCGTCATCTGATGAAGAGGGCGGAGAAGGTGCTGTGGAGCACAGCGGCAGGGGTCGCACCACCAGCCGGAAACGCAAGGCCCGGATCCGCTCCCAGGTTCTGATCTCGTCGGGGAGTGAGGAGTCCGGTGCCGTGTCCCAGGCCGCAGCTGCCGAGGGGAGGTCCAAGAGGCGGAGGTTGGAGTTGGACTCCTCGGCAGCAGAAGGGGCAGCTGGGACGCCACAGGGCCCAACGGAGGAAGATGGCACGGAGTCATCCAGGTTGGTGGGGGGTTTGGAGGAGGAGGAGGCCATGCAAGCGACAGAGGCGGGGTCTGGAGGTGGGGATTCCACTGGTGCTAGTGGTGCAGTGCAGGATCAGGGACAGGAGGCAGCACAGGCCGCCGCGGAGGTGCCTGTGTGCAATCCTGTCCCTGCTCCTGTCACTGCATCATCTTGCACCAGCGGGGATGCCTACCTCCAGACCCGTTCTCAGGGAGGGGATTGGCTTACAACACCTGGCCTTCCTCTCCCTGCGGATGTGGCTTTCCTGCACCAGGTTGAGCCTGTCCAGGGTGGGGTGGCGTTGCGTCAACGGGCCATGCGAGCTGACCTGCAGTCTTTTCATGATGAGTCTGCACGTCTTCTCGCATGGCTCGTTGACCGCGTTGACCCACTGGGACAGCTCACCAGGGCTGGATTCCTCTGTTTCCTGGACCTTGTTCCGACCCCCCTCCTCCACGGAACCCCCTATGCCCCAGTCGTCCTCCATGCCATCTTCCCACCCATGTGTCACCTGGGTGCCCTGTGGAGCTGCCTCCGACCGTGCGGCCAGGCTGGTGGACAACAGATCCCTGCCACAGTCGGGAGTCGGGCGTCCAGCAGGGGTAGCCACATCAACGACTGCACCCCAGCTGGAGGAGGATGTGCAGGCACCATCGGACAGGGCACATGGACAGCAGCAGCTGCAGCAGCAGGAGGCTGTAGGTGGGAGCCACGATAGCTCGGGGCCTTCAACATCGGAGGGGCAGGCATCGGCCGGAGGGCAGGAGGACCCTGGACGGGAAGTGTCTTCCGTGTGGCAGCGGTTGGGCCACGCCATAGATGCGGAGCGGCGGCGGGCGGAAGAGGCGCGGCTCATGATGGTCAGGGCGGAGAACTCCATGCGGAGGGCCCTGAGGCGGGCCGAGTGCCTCGAGGCAATCCGCAGGGAGTTGGAGGTGAACATGTCGGCGTCTCTGCGGACCCTCGGGGCCATGGAACAGGACCGCCTCCGGGACATAGACGAGGAGTTCGATGATGCCCTGGCCCAGGACACCACTGAGTGAGCCGCTGGACTGGCCCGCCGCCATTGTATATAGTTATTTAGTGATAGGTTTCCTTTATAGTTTATTTTTATTTGGAGTCGACAGACACTGCTCCACCTTTTGTATATAGTTCCATTTTAGATAGGTTTTTTGGTAGGTTTCATTTCTTCTGTTGGGATGATGGACCCTGAATACTTTGTACATAGTTGGACTTTGCATTTGGATATTTTTTTTACTATGAATATTTTTTTCAATGGAGCAATGGTTTTCTATTTCTTTTTTCCCTTCATTTCTTTTTTATGGACTTGAACTTTGGATGAAATTTATTTGGATTATCATTTATTGATTTTAATTTGAAAAGGGACAGCCAGCTTAATTTTGTTATTTTTTTACTTGTGTATTTTGTTTAATTTTGATTGCCATTACTGTTGTTTTTAATACATTATTTTGATTTTTTCATTCTTCAATGTGTGGTTTCATCTCATTGTTTTCATGCATGTCATGATATGGGTTTTCAGTTTGGAGTAGTATCATGGCCGCATGTAATACTTGGTTGTGTCTTTGAGCTGTGGTGGCTGGCCATGAGGCCCATGCTTGAGGATTGTCAGGGCCTGTGGGCAGGGGGACATGAGTGGAAGCCTGGTGGGGGCTGCCCATGGTGGCTGTGGGGTGGGGTGGGTGGGAGACATGAGTGGGGGCCTGGTGGAGGCTGCCCCTGCACTGCTGGGGGTGGGGGTGATAGGGGACATGAGTGGGAGCCTGGTGGGGGCTGCCCATGGTGGCTGGGGGGTGGGGTGGGTGGGAGACATGAGTGTGGGGGCCTGGTGGAGGCTGCCCATGGTGGCTGGGGGGTGGGGGTGGTGGGAGACATGGGTGGGGGCCTGGTGGAGGGTGCCCCACAGTGCTGGGGGGTGGGGTGGGTGGGAGACATGAGTGGGGGCCTGGTGGAGGCTGCCCATGGTGGCTGGGGGGTGGGGGTGGTGGGAGACATGGGTGGGGGCCTGGTGGAGGGTGCCCCTGCACTGCTGGGGGTGGGGGTGGTAGGGGACATGAGTGGGAGCCTGGTGGGGGCTGCCCATGGTGGCTGGGGGGTGGGGTGGGTGGGAGACATGAGTGGGGGCCTGGTGGAGGCTGCCCCTGCACTGCTGGGGGTGGGGGTGATAGGGGACATGAGTGGGAGCCTGGTGGGGGCTGCCCATGGTGGCTGGGGGGTGGGGGTGGTGGGAGACATGGGTGGGGGCCTGGTGGAGGGTGCCCCACACTGCTGGGGGGGAGACATGAGTGGGGGCCTGGTGGAGGCTGCCCCTGCACTGCTGGGGGGTGGGGGTGGTGGGAGACATGGGTGGGAGCCTGGTGGGGGCTGCCCATGGTGGCTGGGGGTGGTGGTAGACATGGGTGGGAGCCTGGTGGAGGCTGCCCCTGCACTGCTGGGGGGTGGGGGTGGTGGTAGACATGGGTGGGAGCCTGGTGGGGGCTGCCCATGGTGGCTGGGGGGTGGGGTGGGATTTGAGACATGAGTGGGGGCCTGGTGGAGGCTGCCCATGGTGGCTGGGGGGTGGGGGTGGTGGGAGACATGGGTGGGAGCCTGGTGGGGGCTGCCCATGGTGGCTGGGGGGTGGGGGTGGTGGGAGACATGGGTGGGGGCCTGGTGGAGGGTGCCCCACACTGCCGGGGGGGTGGGGGGTGGGAGACATGAGTGGGGGCCTGGTGGAGGCTGCCCATGGTGGCTGGAGGGTGGGGGTGGTGGGAGACATGGGTGGGAGCCTGGTGGGGGCTGCCCATGGTGGCTGGGGGGTGGGGGTGGTGGGAGACATGGGTGGGGGCCTGGTGGAGGGTGCCCCACACTGCTGGGGGGGGTGGGAGACATGAGTGGGGGCCTGGTGGAGGCTGCCCATGGTGGCTGGGGGGTGGGGGTGGTGGGAGACATGGGTGGGAGCCTGGTGGGGGCTGCCCATGGTGGCTGAGGGGTGGGGGTGGTGGGAGACATGGGTGGGGGCCTGGTGGAGGGTGCCCCACACTGCTGGGGGGGTGGGGGGTGGGAGACATGAGTGGGGGCCTGGTGGAGGCTGCCCATGGTGGCTGGGGGGTGGGGGTGGTGGGAGACATGGGTGGGAGCCTGGTGGGGGCTGCCCATGGTGGCTGGGGGGTGGGGGTGGTGGGAGACATGAGTGGGGGCCTGGTGGAGGCTGCCCCACAGTGCTGGGGGGTGGGGGTGGTGGTAGACATGGGTGGGAGCCTGGTGGGGGCTGCCCATGGTGGCTGGGGGGTGGGGGTGATAGGGGACATGAGTGGGGGCCTGGTGGAGGGTGCCCCACACTGCTGGGGGGGTGGGGGATGGGAGACATGAGCAGGTGTGCAGGGTAGTCCCCTGTTTTGTGGGCTGCCTGCAGGGGCCGTGGAGGGTGTACAGGGAACACCTGTGAGGACCCACCCAGCCTAATCGCGTGTGATTATTCCCGCGCACCCCTGTAATACACGTACCCAGCCAAATCGCGTGTGATGATTCCCGCGCACCCCTGTAATACACGTACCCAGCCAAATCGCGTGTGATTATTCCCGCGCACCCCTGTAATACACGTACCCAGCCAAATCGCGTGTGATAATTCCCGCGCACCCCTGTAATACACGTACCCAGCCAAATCGCGTGTGATTATTCCCGCGCACCCCTGTAATACACGTACCCAGCCAAATCGCGTGTGATAATTCCTGCGCACCCCTGTAATACACGTACCCAGCCAAATCGCGTGTGATAATTCCAGCGTACCCCTGTAATACACGTACCCTGGCTAATCGTGTGTGAAACTTGACGCGTACCCCTGTCATACACGTACCCAGCCAAATCGCGTGTGATAATTCCCGCGTACCCCTGTAATACACGTACCCTGGCTAATCGCGTGTAAAACTTCACGCGTACCCCTGTCATACACGTACCCTGGCTAATCGCGTGTAAAACTTCCCGCGTACCCCTGTAATACACTTACCCTGGCTAAAAGCGTGTAAAACTTCACGCGTACCCCTGTCATACACGTACCCTGGCTAATCGCGTGTAAAACTTCCCGCGTACCCCTGTAATACACTTACCCTGGCTAATCGCATGTAAAACTTCCCGCGTACCCCTGATATGAACGTTACCCGCTTTGCGTTCCTTGTTTGGCAGCCCTGTAAACTGGTCCAGGGTTAGCGCAGCCCTTTGCGATGATTTAGCGATTTTGATGGCTTTTCCTTGCGCGAGGGCGTTCTTGGGGGCGTTACTGGCGCTGCTGCAGGGTCGCTGCGATACTCTGCACCACGGCTGGTTTGGGAGCCTAAAAACCATGAATACGCTGTGCGCGGAAATCGGTTTTGGCGCACGCGCCTGGCGCCGACAATCGCACCCGGACGCTCTGCGCCAGCCGCTTGCGACACTTTTCTGCGTAATTCTATGAATTACCCTGTTAGTTGCTTGCACTTGTCCTAAACTTTCAATGCACCACCACCACCATGGAGTATCTCTAGCTGTCTGCAATGTTCTCTTTGGAGGAAAATTTTAAATACATTTTAAAAGACATGAGAAATAGCACCATTCCACTGAAAATAAAACTATTTAAAAAATAATAAATAGTTAATTTAAATAATGACTTGACAACTTTCTCTGAGGTTAAGGGCCTCCTCGCGAGTTGGGTGGAGCGGGTAAAATTCAGCGGTAACGCTGTTACCGCTGCATTACTGCTCTGCCAAATCCCGAGTTTGGGGGAAGGTCAGAGCACTCAGCTTCAGCTTTGAGCTGAGGGTGAAAGTGCCAACATTCCACCCATTTTTGACGCAATTATGCAATTTATCGCCACAGTAATTGCTCCAAAAATGCCCCATACAGTCCTATGGACTCAAATTAAATGGGGATTTACTGCAGTAACGCTAATAGCGCCGGACCAAGTTGCGGTAGCGTTATTGGCGTTGGGCGGTATCCCAGCAGATTTACTGCCGGGATACCGCCTAACTTGTGATGAGGCCGATATTTTCTAAGGCAGAAAATGGTATCTCCCACCGTGAAACAATTGTGACATTTGCAGCACAAAACTTGGCAATTCGCCAGTGGAGGTCATGGAAGGTATGATGGTGGAGGTGGATGTTGCAAAGGTTCTTGAGGTGGTTTCTGGTGCAGATGTTGACGCCACGGCAGCTGTTGGCAGTAGTCAGAAGAAAAAGCATTGAGAACTGTATGGGTTTTTCAATTCACCTTGTTTTTTTCCCAACGACTGACTGATTCTTATAAGTGAAGAGAATGACAGTTCGGTCCATGTGCCTGTATTTCGTGTCTCTCATAGGCCTTTCGGTAGTCCTCATCAACGGACTGAGTGTTGTATGAGGACACATGTGCCCAAGCTCTGTGATGGGACATAATATGGTCCACGGAATAGCTTTTTATTTGCATATCCTGCACTGCATCTTTTCTGCCTGTTTTAGGGAGTGGTGCTGCTCCTCCATAATGTACCTCCAGTTGTCTGCAGTTTTTATCATGCCACATAATTTGTTGCAGGGGGGTGGATGCTTTGTTCAGCCACCCACCCCCCCGCTATCCTTGCTCATGCATTGTACCCTCACCCTCTGTACCACTGTGCACCACTGTGCACCATACCGTCACTCTATATATCCTTATATCCAACCGATCCTACCCCCTCTTTTCTAACCTCACCTACCCTAGTTTCAGTTCCCCGTCCCACCATACTTCCAGCTTCTGTACTCTCAACCACCCTGTGTACCCATAACCACTCAGTGTATACCGACCCGCTATACTCCGAAACATTCACCTTATCAAGCATATGGTTTATTTTGATCCACCTTGGATTTTTTCCCAATGACACAATGATTATTAGATGTGAAGACAACAATAGTGTAGTACGCACAAGTGTTGTATCGAACATAGAGCATATGATGTCAAAAATCTTAAACATATGTGTACAACTGTAACTTATTGTATTTCATAAAGTATATTCTCTAACTAATTATGTTTTCTTTTTTTACAGACAAAAGAGTGCAAATTATACCTTCCTCATTATATCTATTAAGTGTCCATACCTAATATGAAACCCACCTACTTTACCTAACTCTAACTACCCCACCCACTCAACCTGTTAACAGTCTACCCACACTCCATACACTTACCGACATCGGCTCTACCCCTTTATAGCCTACTCCCACCCTCTTACACCCTACTCACCGTATTGCTACAGAATCTATTCATGCTACTGCACCCTACTCCCATCATCTCTTACACTCTATATATCTTAGAATTTAATTTACAAGGAGTGCTGAATATTTACATATATACATATGTACACTTTTTTAAAAAAAACATAAATTAAAAAATGCGGCTACTGCAGCAACCAACGATATGGCAAGCTTCGAGGCGTGGTTAATCTCAGCAATAACTGGAGGTCGTACCCACGGCTACGAGATTACCAATAGCAATGCACCACATCTATACGCGGATACATAGCTGTGCGGGGGACCTTGGTATTTGTGGCTATAAAATCAATGAACTCCATACCCGTGGGTATAAAGAAAAAATTGTGGAAAATACATTTCAGCAACCCAAACTGCATAATTAGATCACCTAGGATGTTGTTTCTGTTTTATTTTGTCTATTTATATAACTCAGAGGTTGGCCCTAAAAAGGGCAGTTTTGGGGGAGAGGGGCGGAAGAGGGTGTAACTGGGATGGGAAGAACATTAGGGTTTACAAATGTTACAATGGGTAAAAAAAACAGGTAACTCTTATTTATTTATTTATTATTATTTTTTGTTTTTTTATTTTGAACAAAGGAGTAAAATAAAAAAATGGCACTTAAAAAAAAATATTCCTAGTTGCAGTGGGCCTGGTGTTCAGAAAGAGCACGTCCCAAGCCATCTAGGGTGGCATCTCCCACTGTGATCCAATTGCGGCATTGTTTGTATAAAACCTTGCAATCGTTTAGATCCAGTATCGGCAGCAATGGGGGAGGTTGGGGCCTGTTACAAGTCGTGGTAGGTATAGTGGTCGAGGTTGATGATCCGGAGGTATTACCGTCACCGGTAAGGGCACCGGTGCCGGTAATCCCTTACCGCCCTACTACGAGTTCCCTTTGCGGGTCCTTCCTTAATGCCTGGTTTTTGCAGGCGTTAAGGACGGGACCCGCAAAGGGACTCTAGAGCTAATAACGGTACCGCAATTTGCTCTCTGTTTTTTGGTCTCTGATGAAAGCTGAAACTACCTTATTAACATTTCTCCATGATTTTTCAATGTTAGAATTAAATCTGGTGTTCCACCTCCATTTTTGTATCTGAGTCAGATTGGAAAAGATAAAGATGGTGTGAGGAAAACTTCCATTCGTATTTGTAAGTCCTGATTCATCATTAAAGCAAGAGACATACCTCATACATTACACCAATCGTTGGCACCACAATGAATGAGTATGATGTCTGTCTGCCCTGTACCTTTCAGACTGAACAACTTAGGAAAAACATGGGACCATCGCATTGTCCACAATCCAAACCATTTAATTCTAAAATCAGTCAACCCCAGTCTATGTTAATAGTGTGTTTTTTCACTAAAGGTTAGTAACCAAAAGAGCCATCTATCTCCAATCAACCACACAGTTTTACAAACAGTCATTATATCTGTTCTCCTTTTCAATTTATAGGAACATTATTCTTAGTTTGAATTAAGTAATAGTTTGAATTAGTAATAGTAGGAGTGGGGCATGCATGTGTGTTTTGGTGTTTGCAATTGGTTGGTGGTAATGTTGGAAGTGAGTAGTTGTATGTAAAAGGTTGCAGTGAAAATGTGTCAACCATTTTAGTAGTTTGTTTTCTACAGTCCTATTTTTGTGCTATCGATTTTTGAAAAGTATGATAGGGACCATTTTGTAGACTTTTGTCATTGTGATTGCAGAACCCGCACTCTGGCAGTTGTAAAGATGTGAGCATTATTTGAAATAATTAAAAGTGAGTGATAATGTATTTGTATATATTTGATGCTTTTTAGGAACTGTGGTTTATATAAGATATATTAAGTAAGTTTATGTTTTTGAGTTAGTAAAGGTTATAACTATTATTTTGAAAGCAGGGTTTTTCTGGTTTACTTGAGTGGTTTAAGGAGAGTGACCAAGCAGCAGTCTGTGTTAAGCTATGGCTATTTGTGACAGAAAATTGCTGGCATTTAAAAGTTGTTTCTCACTGTTCTGCTGTAGGTTTCATTTGAGAATAGGCTGATAACAGGGCTTTGGGAAGTTCCTTTTTGTATCTTTCTGTATGTGTTAAAAATGAAGTGGTACTGCTGGGTGTCCAGTCAACTCGTCTAAAAAAAACTGGTCGACTGCAATTTGGTCGACGCAATTTGGTCGAAAACCAAATGGTCGAATTTTTTTTTTATTTATATATTTATTTTTCGGGTTTTCGTTTAGTTAAAAAAGGGGTTTTTAGAGAAAAAAAGGGGGTTGGGGGGGGGACCCCCCCAAAAAAAAAAAAAAAAAGGGTTAAAATAAAAAAATATTTTTTTTCGACCATTTGGTTTTCGACCAAATTGGTTCGACCATTTGTCTGGTCGACCAATTTTTTTCGACGAAATGTCTGGCAACCGTACTGCTGTATATCTAAATGGGTGGCCACAATCTTTGGTTGTTCATTAGGAAAGAAAATAGATTATAGTTTGAAGAAGTACGCTGTACATTGAGGTGCATAGTATATAATCACTGAGCATACTTGCTCCAGTGAAAATAAAAATATAATTACGGAGACATAGACATGTGATTTCTTTTTAGAATGGTTTTATAACCACAAAGAGTTTTGTTTGGTAATTTGAAAATGTGTGTGTTTTAAAAGGAGTCTTTATTCTCCAGTGTATGTTATTGTATGGTTAGCTATAAGAGAACATAGATTGCATTTATTTGTTCTTAGTTGTTGTTTTGGTAATTCCACTGCTTAATTTGTAAAACAATATGTGTCGGGGTCAACATTTTTCTCTGTCAGTGAGCAGTGCTTTAAGACATTCAATCAAGTAAGAAATAGCCCTTTGGGCTGCACTCGTGTAGGATTTCTGTGCAAACAAACACACAAAAAAACCAAAATGGTGGTAGTCAATTTCGCTTCCATGACAGATATTTATTTCTTGTTGCAGGACCACAGATATAGTCCTTGTTTTAAACAAAGTTGCTGAAGGTTAGACCAGACCACTGCATAGGGTGAGTATAGGTTTTTAGCTAGAGGCTGTCTCTTACATTATATTGATTTATGGGATTTGGGCTGATCTAGTGTTTTTGTGTTTTGGGAACAGGTTGGTGTTGTCCGTAGTTTAAAACAGATAATTGTGTTTTTCACAGATTACTGCAGATGGAGAGATTTAGTTTGAGTATTTTTCCTGTGATTCATTCAAGAACTACACCACAAAGTCCATTTGAGGTCATTGTTATTAGGGACCTACCTCAAGTTTGGACAGGGACTTTACTTTGGAGTCTTATAGCATTAATGGCTACTTATGTTTGTTTTTCTTCAGTTTTTCACAGTGAGAAGAGACCCAAGGGTCCAAGAGAGATACAAGCTCAGGGTTGTATTTTGAGTGAACTTTTGAAGGGGTTTTAGTATATAAATCCTGAGTATTAATAGTGACGTTAACATTTAGCTCCTGAGGAATGTTCACCATTGATTTGATTTAAAGAACAGAAACAAGTCGAGCCACAGCCTTTGCTATATGCCTAGTTTTTTTTTAGATCATTTGTAGGACCATGGGAAGTTCTCTAGGCGATCTGCTATTTTATCACAGACTTGTTTTATTGAAATCTGTAGGCTGTATATGAAATAGCTTTTCCTATTTAATAGGACATTGGGCCTCATCACGAGTTGGGCGGTATCCTGGCAGTGATACTGCCCAACAGTAATAGTGTTAGCGCCAACCGTTCTGGTGCGATTATGAGTTAGGCGTTAACGGTAAATCCCCATTGCCCATTGGGCATATTTGGCGCTAATACTGTGTGCTAATACTGCCAGCGGTAATAGTGCCAAAAACAGGGCACTAAATGGGATTTTCACCTCCAGTAAAAAGCTGCAGGTAAAACAGCCCATTTAACGCCCAACGCACCGAACAAGCACGGAAAGCACTGTTTGCTGTCACAAAGCTCTTCGCGTGGCCGCCGCGCTGTCAAAGGATTTTCTCTCCCCTTCGCCTGGACTGTCTGCTGAGTACTCTGTGCCGTGATCTAAAGAGCAGCGGACGTCTGCTCTGGTTGCACCACATTTGCCTGGACTAGAAACTGACAAGGGGCTCTCCTGGCGCGAATACTCCGCCCCCTTTTTTTGGCGTGCTCACGGGGTGGAGCATAAATACACCGGCTCCAGCGCACCCGCGCGCGCACCGAACAAGCACGGAAAGCACTGTTTGCTGTCACAAAGCTCTTCGCGTGGCCGCCGCGCTGTCAAAGGATTTTCTCTCCCCTTCGCCTGGACTGTCTGCTGAGCACTCTGTGCCGTGATCTAAAGAGCAGCGGACGTCTGCTCTGGTTGCACCACATTTGCCTGGACTAGAAACTGACAAGGTGACTGTTGCGCATGTTGTGCATCTGTAGAGAATTGTGCACGTTGTGCACGTTGCGCTGTCCCTTTACTTCCACCCATTTTGCTTACCTGTTATTTTGATACACATTTTTTTGTTTTCTCTTTTCTTTTTTTCTTTTTTTCTTTCTCCCTAATTTCCTTTAGGGGCTCTCCTGGCGCGAATACTCCGCCCCCTTTTTTTGGCGTCCTCACGGGGTGGAGCATAAATACACCGGCTCCAGCACACCCGCGCGCGCACCGAACAAGCACGGAAAGCACTGTTTGCTGTTCGCGGTGCGCGCTGCGGGGAGTGCTGGTGTCAGTGAGTTTTTCTTTCGCAGACCAAAGTTTTGGATTCTCTCTGCTTGTGGGGTGGAGGGACAACGGGTTCAGTGGAGGTTGCTAAGGGTAGTAGCCTGACTGCACGGGAAGGCAGAGGACAAACAACTGTGTATGTTTTAAAACGCAGTAAATAGGCTGCATGCTTAGACTCTCAGACTGTAAGTTTCTCGGACAGGTCTGGATCTTTATACACTTCGTAGTACTAATAGCATCTAAAAGGGCAGTGACACCCTACTTGCATTGGTCTGAAATTTGAATATAATCTGGTAAACCTTGAATACAACACTCTCAACCAGATATATAAATTCTAAAAAAAAACAGTTATATCTTGGTTCTGCCTATTTATTTGGGATGTCAAGAGGCCGAAATAGCGTCGAATATGTTTACTCTAGAGGGGCTGCAGCTGGCCCTTCTACTAGGAGCTCTACCATACAGGGACCCAGACTATATGATGATATCTTGTCAGCTCCTTTAATATTTACACCTGTAAAAAATACACTAAGAATGGCTATGAATATGCCATTACCGCCGTCCCCTACTGAGCCAAGTGATTCAATGCTACTGGAGTCAGAAGCAATTGTACATCCGTCTATTGACTCCACTGAAGGCCCTATGCAGGCCCTTGAAGATTAAATAATTTATCCTCTTCCGATAGATGGGGGGACAAGATTGGGGAGGGGATTGTAACAGTGCCGGAATCCTCTTTTTTGGATACCCCCCCTGATTTCTTCTCAGCCGACGCAGATCTGGGAGACCTTACTCAGCACCCTTTGGAATCCTCTAATCCCTTTAACGAATTGAATTTGGGTAATACATCAGAGTCTGGCACGCTCCTAAGGGATATATTGCAAGAACTTAAAGTCCACTCTACTGGATTTATGGAAAACCGTATTTTAATGGGGAGGCAAATTGATCAAGCTAACAGATTTACCGAAGCATTAGAACCTCTGCCCACAAACATTATCACGAAACTGATGGCTACAGGCGTACTTCCCACTAGGATGGAGCCAGACAATCTCGCCACAAAAAATATGACTGCCGTGCAACCGAATTCTGAACCTCTGAAAGTCTCTGAGGTACTTTCTAAACCCAAGAATAAAAATCCTATAGAGATAGAAGAGGGGAGCGGGCAAATAAAACAAGATAATAAAAAATAAAAAAAAATTACCAGAACAACAAAAACAATCGGAAGAAGGGACAGGCATCTTTCTTCAATAAAAGAAGCAAAATCGCGAAAAATTCCTGGAAAAACCTATTAGTAGAAGACCCGGTTGGGACTTCTGACCAAGAATCTGATAAAGAAGAACCCCCTTACAATGGTCAGGTGGGAAAGTATAGGCATGCGAAGAACCCCCTGACGGATGCAATGTCCCACAAGAGTCTGACTCCAACATCAGTCATGGGACTTAGTAAGGTGGATGAGGATGAAAGTATTAAAATTAAAGGCATAAAACCTCAAAAAGAGACTTATGATCTCTTCATAAAGCCGAAAAATCAAAAGTTAGATCATATTACCACCTCCTTGAATCCGCTGGCAAATGAGTTTTTGACAAATATCACTCCGCAGGTGGCTCAAACTTTAGAATCAACCGATCCAGCAACTCTGGTGCCTCCTACCCAAGAAAACTCTGCAGAGGATTTGCCCTCGCAGAACGCCCCTAGAACTAGCTTTCTTGAGCCTCCTGTCTTGAGCGGAATCGAGATAAAAACACTTATTACGGCTGCTGTAGAAGCGGTTTTAAAGGCGAGATATCCTTATGAGTCTTTGGCTATAAATCATTCCATTGATTTGTCTAAGCCATTGACAATGGGGTCTAAAACTACTCTGGGCCCTGGGGCCCCTCAGATTCAAAAGAAGACTAAAGAAACTGGAGTAATGTATCAAAACAAAGAGAATTATTCTGTGATCCCATGTGTGCCGAAGGATCCAATTGATAACTCATCTACTGAGCATTCTTTAACCGAAATGGAGGTTAGACTGCTTATAAGCACTTCAATCGCTGATGCATTAAGGGATAAAACACTGCAGGAAGCACAGGCTCCAATTGCCTTGGCTGGTAGTAATAAATCCCCACAGCCTAAAAAGCAAAAAGTGATTAGGGAAGGGTCCCCCTCCTCGAAGGTTACGGAATCAATTACACCCATGCCTATAGAACCATTTCCTATATCATCAGAGCCGCTGCCCCATATCCCTGTCAGACCACCCCAATCACAAAGGGAGGCCGGGGAAGGAAGGGTGCCCAAACACTACACGGATACAGACTTTAAACATATACCTTGGAGAACTCCATGCTTTTTAGATTTTCCCAGTATTCTCATCTTTCCTCTCTTTGAGTGTGGCTTTCAGCCTTCTATGAATAGAAACAGAACTCTGCAGCTGCTCAATGATATCCCGAATTTAACAAACTTGACCTCCGCAGATATCAAAAGGATAGATTTTATACATCCTGACTGTTATGATCATGTTAGAATTATATTCTACTCTAAATTGGTATATTGGAACGTTCTCTTGGAATTAGATGAATTTAACAAGAGGGGATTCGATATACTAAATTTTGGAGATGGAAATATGCAATCGGAATTTCCTAATTTCACCCAAGTTCAAAGACCTGGAGGCGGGGGTGATCTAGAGCAAAAACAAAAAGAGTCAGAGATCCTCCAGGAGCACGACTCAAGCTGGAGATGGCTAGCCTCGAGCCTGAGAGACTCTATTGCCCGATTGCAAAATCTGAAACAGTAACATTACCAGTAAGAACCCATGTTTCTATTCTCTCCTGGAATTCAAGAGGGAGTTATCATCTGTCGTCCTGTATGGAATTATGCAATTATTTGAAAACAAAGAATATTATTTGCATACAGGGAACCTGGATGACTTCGCCCACTCAGATAGATGGTTTTGAATGCCATCACCTTCTTGCCTCCCAAGGGAGCTTAGGCCGGCCTAAGGGGGGACTCCTATTAGCAATAAAGTTAGACCTGGGCATTAATATTATTGAAACTTTCACCATTCCCCCGGTGGGATTGGGTGCTATCCTAAAGCTTGAAAACTTTAATCATATACTAATTTGGAACATATATTGGTCATCTGGAATAAACATTTTTGAAACTACTTCAAAAATGGAAGAAATAATGGAGAAATACCTCTATCGGAGACAAATGAAATCTTCCCCTCCTTGAACCCTTCACTCCTCCTTACAATGGTGGACCAAGGGGAAACTCAGGATCTTTATTTGGAAAATTTGACATACAAAAAAGTAGATCGTATGGGTTGGTCTACACTATTTAAAAATTGGGGCCTAAAATCCGCTCACTTAATCCTGAACTCCAATGTCCCATTTATAACCTGGACATCAGGGGCCAAGTCTTCCCCGATTGACTATATATATGTTTCCACGGAGGTTTTCTGCTTGATTGAAAGCTTTGGATTAACTCCCTCCCATAAAAGTGATCATAAGATGCTGGAATTGAATCTTTCCATCAACATAAGAAATCCTGAACCCCTGAAGAGGCTTCAGGATTTCCTTATAAATAATGGGAGTAATAGGATTTGTTGGCACCCGGGAAATGTCTTAAAATGTAACAACCTCTTCTGTAAAGATCATACAGATTCCACTTATGTGGAAAAAAAGGTGAGGCTTACACCTGAACATTTTAGCCCATACATTAAAACATTAATTGAGAAGTCCATCAAAAAGATGGGAAACCATCCCTCCAAACAACACTTGCATAAATATGACTCTACTGTCTATTTAGCAAAAATTGAGCTACGCCGTGCTCTAAGACAAGTACATCGTCTTAACATAGATGATGATATCAAACGAAGGGGGATTAAAGGCATCAAGCAAGTCTATAAGAATTGGTCTAAATCACATAAACATAAATTATTTCAAGAAGATAACGAGGAAATGTTGACCGCATTGAAAAATAACTCATCCAAGCATTTTTGGCAGCTTATAAACAAATCCTCAAGATCTTTTCGAACTTCCAATCTGAATCCAATCAATGAGCTCACATGGAAAAATCATTTTGAGAACCTATATGGTGACTTACAGGATGTAGACTCTTTGAGAGACAACTTTAAGACCACACCTTGGCCTGGCAACTTCTCGATTAACATGATAAGAGAGAGGATAATAAGATCTAGTTCCTCCCGTGCTGCGGGACCTAACGGGTTATCAAACATTTTGCTTAAGGGAAACCCAGACATCTGGTCCAAATCACTTTTCCTACTTTTTGAAGATATAAGCCGAACTAGACGTATTCCATTATCTTGGAATATGAGCTATATAATACCGGTCTATAAAAAGGGAGACCGATCCATGCCATCCAATTACCGTCCAATAGCTCTCCTGGATTCAGACTCCAAAATCTATGCAAGCCTTCTTCTACAAAGAATAGAAATTTGGGCCACAACCGAAAAGATCTATTCCTTTGCACAATTTGGTCTTAGAAAGGGGATTGGAACATTGGCGGGCGGGTTGATAATCTCACTCCTGCAAGAACTGGGATGGCAAAAAGGGGCGAGTCCGGTCTATCTGGCAAGCATGGATCTATCTCTTGCGTTTGACCTGGTTAACAGATCAATCTTATGGAAGAAGTTGTTAGATATGCAGTTACCTCGTGAATTGTTAGCCATCTTGATTCACCTCCATGAAGGATCTACTATTCAGATTAGGTTAAATAACGAAGGCCTTCTTTCAACACCTATTAAGACCTCAAATGGCCTCCGTCAAGGGTGCATTTTTGCCCCAACCTTTTACAATCTCTATACTTCTGACATAGGAAAGGCATTATGCCCTGCTGCCTTCATTCAACCAATACTAGAAGGCAAGAAGATGTGCTGGTGTTCATATGCAGACGACTTCCTCTTATTCGATAGGTCCCCAATAGGACTTCAGCGCCTATTGACAGCATTTGGGAAATATATGGAAGTGAATACTTTGGTAGTGAATCCATTAAAATCGTTAATCCTGTGTTTGACAGGAAAGAGGAGACCACTTTTGAAAAACTAGTGTATGGGGTTGCATAGGTTACCTATCAGAAGCTCAATGATTTATTTGGGTTTTTTGGTTAACGCAAAAAGTAACTATCTATCTATTCTCACACACTTCTTAACCAAGGCCAAAGCATGCGCGATTCAACTGTGGGTAGTTGATTTAAAATTCGGAAACTTCTCTCTTAACCCATGTCTTAGATTCTACAAGTGCAAAGTAATCCCGAAGATTATGTATGGCAGTGAAATCCCATTCATAATGGGCAGACTTGATTTACACAGACTTGAGACGGTTACTCTAAGGAAAATGATGATCTGCTTGCCCAAGTGTGTCCCTATACATGCAATTCATTATGAATTAGGACTACAGTCATTTAAGAGTATAGTGGAATGGAAATGTCTATCTCTGTTTCGCCATCTACTAATACAAACGCAAAATAATTTGTATTATGAGTTGTCTGGTAAGTTGAAACAAAGGAATCCAAAATCCGTTTTTTTGACAAAACTTATGAATTTATTGCTAATTTTATTAAGCAGTGTTGGAGTCCCTATATCAACGCTAGTAACAAATCCAAGAAAAGTAAAACAACTCTTACAAAATGTAGATTGGGCGGAAACTATTAGAGAACTTTCCTCATATAGGTTGTATTCACATATGATCTCATATTATAAATATCTAGGAAACATGGAACCTTACCTATACATCTTTCCTAATAGAGGTTATCGGAACATCTATATGAGATTCAGATTGAATGTTTTACTTACGGGGGGAATCATTTCCGCAAGAACTAAAGGGCTAGATGTATCAACTTTGTGCAGGTTCTGTAATTCTCATGATGTAAAAGAAACCTTAAGACATCTCTTATTGGAATGTCCTAACTTAGTAGAAAAAAGACTACTCTATTTTTCTAACTTCGTATCAGATGTAACAAAAGTAATTCCAAATCAAGTATGGAAACATATGTTATTTGATAAGAAAATATCCCTGCAGTTAGCAATTGTAAGGTTTTTGAAAACTGAATGTGGTTTATCATGAAAAATGTAAAATACTTCAGGGAAATTTTATTTTATTCCAGGGTTGCATAATGGAATTGTATTTTGTTTCATAATGAAGTTAAATATGTCTTTTTTCTTTTAAAAAAATTTGTATTTGTTGTTTTATCCTTTTAATTGTTCTATTCATTTTAAATAGTGTTTTGTAAAGGTTTTGTTTGAAAACCAAATACAAATAAAGATTTATTATTATTATGTATTAACGCCCAACTGATGATCGGGCCAGCCCTTAAATGCAGCAGTAATACTGCTACTGCCGCATTTAAGAGCTACCGCCTGTCATGATGCCTACCCCCGGCATCAGGACCAAGCCCATCGTCTCCGGAAGCAGGCATCCAGATACCTTTTAAAACCCCAACAGCCTCGGCTGGGGGCTGTTTGGGTTCAGTCCTGGCGCCTTAGGCGCCAGGATCATCATGGAAATCAGTCCTGGCGCCATAGGCGCCAGGCTCATAGACTTTACTTACCTGATGCAGACCATGCTGCTAGTGAGTCCAAGCCAACGTGAGGCCTGGATGGGACTATTTTTCTACAGGGACTATTTTTTACTTGGGCGTGGTTCTAGGGAACTTCTTACCTGGAACTACTTTGGAGGCTTTTTAAACCACGCCCGAACAACAGCACACGCTTCGCGTTATTCTGCATCCAGCAGCGTAACGCTCACCGTGCCTGCAGTCTGCATCCAGTCTTCTGCCACGCCCGCCCGAACCTGGAGCTCCAAAAACCAAGAGGAAAGAAAAGGACAAGATTAGAAAACGAACTATTTTGAATTCCTCACCTGATTTCGGATCCATCTCGCCTCCGGACCTGGAAGGAACATCATTTCTGTACGCGTCGCATCTCCAGCTACAGCGCTGCACCATACTGACCAGTCCTCGCAACATCTTTCGATTCGGTGCTGCCTCCATCATTTCTTCACCGAACTCCGGCACCTGAGGGACAAAAGAAAACAAGGTGAGCCGAGAAAACCAACAAATAAAACACTTATTATCATAGACTTACTTGATTACCACCGGAGGCATAATTCTATAACTCTCCACATCTTCATGTGCCGCACCTGCAAAGGGAGAGAAAACAACACGTTAAACACCGGCAACATTTACCGAACGGCGTCGGGTAATACAGACTCTTACCTGAGCGCCACCAACTGCCACGAGGGGTATCTTCTCACGATCTTAGTTGCAAGACAAGGAAGGAAGGGGTGACAAGAGTGAATCATCGGACATATTGAACTCTATGAACTTGATACTTACCGAACCTTGCCAGGAACCTCAGAGTCAATACTCTCCGGAACTCTCCCACGCCTTGAAACCAGTGAAGTAACTGGCATCAACAGGCCCCTGCAATCCACGCAGGATGCGGAGCTCATCATATAAAAACATAAGGTGAGGTTCCTAAAAGGGGATATCGGAGGTGACAAGAAGGGAGAACGAGAACAGTGGGAGGGGGCTATCACTCATATCCACGGGTGGCTAAATCCCTTTCTCCACTTGCAGGAGAATACTTCTACGGATCAAGCAGACGAGATTAGGTGGGCCAGTACAGACAGTCATCTCGGCACTACGCATCACGTTGGTGGAGACCGCAGCTGTCCGGGTCCGATCCACACCCCTGTGGGAACCAGGTGAGCGTAACACCGCCCAACTCATAATGAGCCCCATTGAGTTACTGTTTGCACTTTATTACAGAATTGTGGATTGAGACACTTTATGTGTGTCCCACACACCAATTTGAGTGTGTGTGTCTCTATGTTAGTATGTTTTAGTTGTTTGTATGTCCTTGATTGGGTTTAAATAATTATTAAAGTTTTGTTGTAATTTTTTAATAGCTGAATTTTTCACTGTATTGGATGTGATCGTTGGGGATGGCTCTTACTGTGGATGCCAAAATTGACTACCTCCATTTTGTTTTTTTTGCATCTATTTTGACACCAGTGAGGGGGTAGTTCCACACTATTATTCTTATTAGTGCAGCCCGGGTTTCCTTTTCTTTAATTGTAAGATTGCTGTGACCTGTAGTGGTGTAAGGTAACCTTTCCTCTACTCAAGATTCCGTAATCATGAGCCATAGAGGTGAAAGCATTCATCATATGGAATGAATGTAATCACCAGTGTAAGCTTTTGTCAAATAGAATAGTTGCAACATGCACTTTAGCAGTGCACACATCCCTCACATATAATGTATATAACGTTGGTCCCAGCAGTTAAACTTGTACTCATGAAGAACATAGGAATGGTCTCAGTAGTGCAAGCTCCCATTATGTAAAAGAGACACAGAACAATAGTCACACTATGGGCAATCTCAGCCCACATATAACAGTTGCAGTATGGGCTTGGTTCTGCCTGCTCTCCTCATGTAGAATAGGGACAGTGCTTTAAGACTTTCCCTCAAATATAAAAGAGGCTTGTGGGGTACACTGGTGTAAGGTAACTCTTCCTCAACACAGAAATTGTAAGCATTACATATTTAAATGCACACATTCATCATATAGAGTACATTTAATCCCCAGTGTAATCTTCTGTGAAATAGAATGGTTGCAGCAGGGCCTTTAGCAGTGTTAAAAGTGCATTTGCGGTCAGGGGTGAAGAAAGTGTTGAATAGTTTTTAGGTTGGAAGCTTGTGCATTTGGGGGGCTAGCAGTGCAATATTCTTTATCATACACAGAACAGGGATATTGTAAGTAGCAGTTTAATAGCTTTTATTAATACAACAACCAGGGAAAGCATGTAGCACATTAACGTAAGCTTTGCATATGGAGAACAACTGCGCTTCTCAGTTGTCCACACACACAAACACTTAAGAAGTTAAGATGAACTTCCTTAATAGCATACGTCACAATAGGCCTCATTAGAATAGTATTCACCCAAATATATTAGGTACAGAATTGGACACAGCAAAGGAAGTTTGAACTAATAGTGCACATCAGCATGGGAAGTACAAGTGGATGTTTTCCTCTCCGATATGTCCTTATGGAGTACAGTATTGGAAGTATTCCTCGTACACAACATGTCACTGTTGCCCTCGGCATTAAGACATTTTCTCAAGTAGAAAACAGCCCTGTGAGCTGCACTGGTGTAAGAGAATGTTCCGTTAACACAGACTCTGTAAGGATGAGCCATGGAACCGGGAGCATTGATCATACAGAAAAGATTGAATGAGCAGTGGAACAGGGAGCATTGATCATATAGAAAAGATTGAATGAGCAGTGTAAGATTTTATCAAATAAAATGGTTGCAGCATTCACTTCAGCAGTGCACCCTTTCCTGAGATGTAGGGCCTGATTCACAGAAGTGTTTTTATAATAGTGCAATCCCATATGAAAACACTCTGTGAATCGGGCTCTTAATGTATATTTGAATTGATTTGATTTGATTTTATATTTATTACGTGCACCTAACAGACTGGGACAGCAGTGTTAAAAGTGCATTTCCGGTGAGGGGTGAAGAAAGGGTTGAATATTTTTTAGGTTGGAATCATGTGAGTTTGGTGGGCTAGCAGAGCAAGATTCTTTATCATACACAGAATAGGGACATTGTGACTAGTAGTCTTACAGATATCTTCATTCTTTATACTGCTATTTATTGATTTTCATTTCATCTTCGTTTTGCACATTCTTTCTGCTTTAGAAGAGTAGGTATGTATGTAGAAATTCTATTTGTTTGTTTACAGCATTGCTGAATTATGCCTACCAAGAGGCGTGAAAAATGTGCCAGAAGGATGGATTGTTTCCAGGAAAGTAAATGCTTTAAATGTAGAACTATTAATGCTCATGCTTCAACTTCTATAGAAACCTATTTAAATGACAATACACCCATGTGTGTTAGTGAAAATATTTTTGAAAATGTCCAAATTCAGATAGGAGATATGCCATGTAATCAGTTGATTGGAAAATAGCATATAGTAAGTCAAAGTGATAAAATGAAAAATGTATCAATACCGTTAGTAGTTAGTAAGCAAATAAAAGGTTTTTATGAGAAAACAGGAAAAAACTCCTTTAGGTCCTAGACAGATGAATAAAGATTTATATAGAAAAATGTTCCACTCTCAAGTCTTTTCAAATCTGTGCAGAAGTGTGAAATCAAAATCTAGATATGTATTGAAGTGTTTTTTTTGGAAAAGAAAAAATGTAGAAGAATAATTATAAAAGCTTTTCATATGAAAAGAAAATTGAACATTTTTGTATTGAACAAACTTAAGAAGTTAATTAAGGTCACCACGCGATTCTACAGAAATATACAAACAGTCCATTTACTTAGACGTGACAAGTTGTGTGATGTGTTTGGTGGACAGTGGAAACACTTCTCATACAGAAAGATTTTTTAATGAAGAGAGTTACATTCAACAAAGGAATTTAATACTTTCTATTATTGAGACTGGATGTCACTAGGAAATGCAAAATAGTTTGATTTCTGAAAAAGAAGAAATCCTATAGACATTCAGTAGAGAAGTAGAACATTTACAACAGTCCGCAATAAAACCTAGGAAAACTTACAGGAACTGAAAATGATGATCCTATGCTTTCAAAGGATCGGGAGGATAGCTCAGGAGCAACATGCTCGCCTTGGAAGGAGGACGATGCTGAGCAACACAGGTTTGATTTCCGGGTCCGCGCTTAGAAGCTTCTGGCTATTAAGCGCGTTATAAATAACCCATTACAATTACAATTACATTACAATATCATTTTTCAAAAGTTTAAAACAAGTATTGCAATGTTTGAGTTGTCTTCTAGTGAAAGACCTGACATTGTTTGCGTGTCTTGTTGTCGCACTTTCTATAAATCCCAAGTACAAGCAGTGCACATTACAGAGAAAATTAAACACAGTGCAGAAGTTGTTTGGAAAGATCTTTATCTGTATTTGTTGGTAGAAGAATGATTTGACACAAGTGAGGCACTAGGTGATATACACACACTTGAGGTGATGAATGGAGAAAAAGGCTGGAGACAGGGTCAGCACGGAATGAATGATATCATAGCACTGCCCACGACACGTACCCACACACTGAGTGCACACGAACAAGGGCAAGTGTCAATGGCTACAAGACCTCCAACGAAAACAGTAGACAAGGAGAGACTGCCTGATGAACATTCAATTCCGGAGAATAGTGAAAATACCCAAGAAATATCAAGTGAATTACCAAAGATGGGGAAAAAAGCTAAATCCCTCAAAAGAACAGAAGTGGCCACGAAAGAATTTGCAGAAAAGACACAAAAGCTAATTAATTACTTGTTCCCATTCATAGCCCAAGAAAAAAAACTACACAAGAAACTGAACAACAGAACTGTAGAAACTATAACAGCAAGCACTCGGCAGACAGCAGGTGGACAGGTGAAGCTTATAACAGACTACAAGATGAAAAGAAGGAAAGCACAAAACCATCCCCTACCACAGCGATACATTCAAGGCAGCCTGCTCCACTAAGATACCCGAAGTGGAAAAGCAGTGACGACACATTCACAGACGTAGTAATAGAGAATTACAGCAGAACGCTGAGAATCAAGAGAAGCCCACATGAAGATAACAATGAACTAAATGACTACCTGGACAGCACAGCCCATCTCGGAAACAACATATGGTACCAGCACATGAAGGAAGTAGGACGAAGAGAGTCAGAAGGAGAATGCTTCGTCTGTGCTCTACTACCATACAGCATGGGAAAATCCAAAATCTTTGTGGCCGTAGAAATTGATGTCCAGATAGCACACTGTATGTCGCATGTGGCAAAGTGCAAGACCAGAGGCCAGTTCATGGGCAGTGATGCCTCCCCGAAATGGGCAACAGAAGCAACTGACCCCGATGAGGATGATTATGTTCAAGACATAAAGACAAGAAACAGAGCCCATACTAAGAATCATGTAATCAGATACGAGAACCCTGGAGTAAAAGGGGCTGGAATTAGATGGGAAGTGAATCAGAAGCTAAACGTTCAAGGAAAAACCCCAGAGGAGGCTCGAAGTTGGAAGAACAGAGGCCAAATGCAGATTTGGAGGACAGTGCTTTCACCAGACGGATGGGAGAAAGGAGTGGTGATCTGCAGAGCCTGGATGGTCATTGGTCAATACAAACCTACCATCGACATAGTACGGATCGGATGCAAGCCATTATGGCCAAAACTTGCAAAATTACTCACATGGGTCGAAGACAGAGGGGGACCCCTGCAGATAGTACCACTGGAGAACCCAAAATTCTGCTTCAGAAACAATGGTACGAGGAAGATGGGAGAGAATCAGGACTGTGGACAAGTCTTTGATCCGCCTGGAGGTGTCCAGTCAACTGGTCGACAACAAACTGGTCGACTGCAATTTGGTCGACACCATTTGGTCGAATGCCAAATGGTCGAATTTATTTATTTTTTTATATATATGTGTTTTGTGGGTTTTCGTGTGGGGGAAAAAAAAAAAAGAAAAAAAGGGGGTTGGGGGGGGACCCCCCCAAAAAAACCCAAAAAATGGGTAAAAAAAAATAAAAAAAAAATTCGACCATTTGGCATTCGACCAAATGGTGTCGACCAATTGTCCTGTCGACCAAATGTTTTCGACCATTTGACTGGTAACCGCGCCTGGAATCGTACATGGAACTGCAGTAATTATGGACCATTATTGGGCGTGTGGATCCAAAGCATATATAAGACTGCCGAAGAACTGGGGAGGCATATGCATGATAGTAAACGTCCATGGTCCTGCGTTAGTGATCCCAAAAAGTGACCTAAGTATTGACAGTTTCCTGAAAGCAAATGCTCACCTGAGGAAAAGGAGACCTGCAGAGCTGGTATCCCGAATGAAGAGAGAGAATTACTTTTCTGCTTAATCAGAAGAGGCATTCCATGCAATCCCGTACGAACATAGGCTGTTCAGCCTCACCTCAACAGTATTCACAACACTACTCCTGCCCCACATCCAAGTTGGAGTGAATGGTAAATGGTTACAGATAACCAGATGGGAATTATTGCAGACCATCAATACTACCATAAAAGGATTCAACGCGATCAAAGAAGAACTGAGAGCAATCAGACTGATGACCCTCCAAAACAGATATGTGCTTGACATGATCACTGCGATGGATGGAGGTGTTTGCGCAAAGATCGGAGAATCGTGTTGCACATTTGTACCATCACACAATGAAGAAAATGGAACCCTCACAGAGGCCATAAGCATGTTGACAACTCTAAAAAACCAGATGACCGATGAAACAGATGAAGTGGACGATGACAGTTGGTTTGGGAACCTATTCTCATGGGTCCCGCAATGGATGGCTGATATATTCAAGTTCCTGGGAGCCCTGCTGGCCATGGTACTGTTAGGATTCTGCGTCATCAAGATAATCATCACACAATGCCAGAAAACTGCAAAGAAGGCCATTGGGATGAAAATTATGGTTGATGTTGAGCCAGGCTGCAAGCCAAGAGACCTGACAGATGAAGAAATCATGGACTTCGTGAAGGCCAGCAAATTTGCACCAGAAGGAACTAAGTTCACATATCCTGAAAAGTGAAGAAGGTATGAAGGGAAGTGGATCTACTGCAGCCCAAACAGACAGTGCCAACTTATGACCTGGAACAAAGATGAACATGTCAAAACAGCAGGGAGTTTGAAAGGTGTGATAAAAATATGGACACCAAAAACGAACATGTTCACGCCTTCATGTACCAATCCTGAAGATGATGAACAACACTGAAGAACCAAAAGAAGTAGAGGAGAAGAATGGAGCGGAAGTGGTCGATGAACCGACCAGAGGGGGGAGTGTAAAGGAGGTCCCAGATATGACCTGTACCCCTGCCCCTCATTTCGAGCCACCAAGAGGGTACTCACCAAGGTACGTGACGTATGAGGAGCAAATGAACCAACAGAGAGCCGCACTGGGACTCTGCCCAGTGTACATAAGAAGATCCGTACTGGTCGAAGCAACCATAACTCGACAGCCCTGGGCAGCACGGTACCCTATCAGACAGCCATACCAGCCACTGATACGAAATGAGGAATACCTACACACGGTCCACGAAGAGACCCCAAAAAACCGTAATGGAAAGCCAGTGGAAATGACACAAGGACCTGAGCAGACTCATGAATGAGCAAAAGTGGCTATTGAAGACAAGCACGCCAGTGCAAGTAGCTGTGAAAATAAATATAATAAGATGCAGAGAAGAGACAATGTTAAACGTAAGGAAATGGTGCTGCGAGACAAGATGGAAGCAACCGCCCTGTTAAACGTGTGTAAATAGGCTTGAAACGCAAGATGCTAAGAAATCGATACTGCTTGCAATGCTTAGTAGAAAATAGAGCGGCAAGCGCCAACAATATGTCTACCTCAAGAAAGCACATTATACAAGTGCGACTCCATTTTGTACAAGCAGAAATGTACCCAGAGGGCCAGAGGCCTGACAAACCAAGTTTCGAAACCCTGCCAAAGGCAAGAGAAGGAGCAGAATCGAAACTCAACAAAAAGCGGATCGTGCCTAGGAAATCGAGGTCAACCAGAGAAGGGGAGGAGAGCATGAGCTCACAAGACTCCAACTGCAGAGCATACCAACTTGCCCGTGAAGGTCAAGATAAGAGAGGCCCAGGCAGATGGCAGACCAGAAGCAGAATTAAATACAATAAAAGCTGGAAGCAGATTCACGGTGAACCAACACATAACCAGCCAGGCACGAAGAAGTAACACTGCCTGATGTCATCCAGAACCTGAGTATTACATAACTTTTCCTGATAAGAGGCTACAGTTCCGGGGCCATACCCAGCCAACTAATTGACACATAGCCCTAAAACAGTGATTGATGGAGAAGAGGAAGGGTGAATCTTGGGGCACTAGGCACCTGGGTGTCTATTCTGCATGCTGTTAATTAAAGTGGAGATTTATGTTTAGGGGTGTAACTTGCCCAATCACAATGGACCATGTAATCTAGGGTCCTATAGACACTGTAACCAATGAGACGTCGTACTTGAAGTGACGTCAATCACGTGTGATGTAGAGGGATGGGCGTAGATGCCCACCCGATAAGAGTTATCCAATCCACATGCTTTTTTCTAAATACAGATATAGCACCTATACTTAAGTTACCTTTCCTAACCAATTATATTGCATGATGATTTTTTATAGAAGGTAGACGTCAGTGATGATGATTTTAGCCTATAAGAATTGCTGTTCTACCAAGGTTCGTGGAAGTCGGAGCGAGACCGGTGATCGCACCACAGCTGATTCCCAATTGTTTCCCTGTTTGATGTATGTATCATTAAACGGACTTCCCTTTGCCAAACTTCTGAGTCCTTGTTATTGAGTTGTGTCGGAGTAAGTGAATCCTGCACCCCCAATCCTCACATGGTGCAGCTATCTTGTCTTACAAGTTCTAGAGGGTGAGTGCTGACCAATGGGCCCGTCAGTGATTTCCTCTCCTGGAGAACAGTGGTATTACATTTATCCAATGAACTACAAACTACAGATGTCATCACTACATATTTTATTGGAGAGGTGCAGTACCACTGACAACATACAGATGTCCTCATAAGAAATCACATTGAGATTTCTTATGAGGGCATCTGTATGTTGTCAGTCGAACTGCTCCTCTCCAATAACCAGAGAAACATGAAATAGAAATGGAAACAGGTTGTGAACAGGATGAAACATTTGTCAGTGGTACTGCATTTCTCCAATGAATGAAAATTTACAGATGTTCGCACAACTTTTTTATTGGAGAGGTGCAGTATCACTGACAACATGCAGGTGCCTCTTAAGAAATCACATTGAGATTGGAGAAGTGCAGTACCACTTAAGTGCTAGAATTTCTTGTGAGGACATCTGTATGTTGTAAGTGGTACTGCACCTCTCTAAAATATAATCGCTTGTATGGTAACAGTGTCCTGAAAGGGAAACCTGCATGTATTTCAAAGGGGCCAGGAAAGTAGGCCAAATATAACCCAACTTCCTCTGGCAACTCACCTATTTAAGAAACTTTAGTGTATCCAAAACGCGGCGGCCAGATTCCTGCTCAAACTACCACAAAGAGAACAAATTAGACCAGCACTGAAAGTACTACACTGGCTATCAATAAAACAGTGAAAGAGGTTCAAAACAATGGGCATAATGCACAGAGCAATCCACGCCCAAGGAGCAGAGTTCCTAAGGAAGATAATAACCGTCTACCATCCAGCAAGACCATTCAGATCAAGCTACGACATTTGCTTAGAACCAAAACCATACAATAAAAGAAAATTCAGAGGAGCATCTTTTTCACACCTGGCTCCTAAAACATGGAATTCCCTAACAAAAAGCATACACAATAGAAGGGATCAACTGGAATTCAGAAAACAAATAAAAACTTGTCTCTTCACCCCAGCAGCAGAAGGGAACGAGCAGAAATCATAAATTCTGGCAGAAACAGGAAGCCCTGGGAGGGACCTACAATCCATTGCCTTACCATCCCCAACTGGTGGGCATAGGGAGGACATTTTGAACCTCTCATGCACACACCGCCAGGTTTACAGAGGAATAGGTAGGCAGGGAACCCCCATTAGACGTCAAGGGAGAGACTAATAACCTTCCTACCCTAACCAGCTCTAACCCTAGAGTGGGGGAACACACCCCCACGACCCATGTCCACATACCGCTAGACGTCTACAGAAGATAATTACCACATAGCAACATACCTGCCGACTAGGATGCCACACAATATCAGAGTACACAGGATGGTCATAGATGCCGACCACAGAAACCAAAGCAAAGTGGTAAGAAACCCCCCCTGCTGACCCAGTACTAAAATGTAATTTTTCCACAAACTCTTCTCCTACAGAAACTCAGACAACCACATCTCTGCACAGCAAACCACTCGTACTTCACCACACTGTGACTACAAACAACACATAACCATGCACAGCAGCACATGGGAATTGCTCAAACTCGAAAAACGCACCGAAGCTCTGCGAACGGTGCAAACCGACCTGAAGCTGACAACAGAACATCATATCTCACTCTCCTATTCCCATGGCACCCTACTAACCGCTCCCACAGCCTCCCTGTTTCCCACCGTCCTTTTTCAGATCCGCCAGAGCGGCAGGAGACCACTCCGGTGGTGATAGTGCACGGTACAATTAACCTTTAACATTAACAGTCACATGGCATGGTACAGAACTCCCGATTGGGAGAAAATGAGTTAAACCACTATTGAATTACATCAGCGTAATGGAACAAGAAATAACATTTAGTGAGTCAGCTGATTATGCCAGAGTATTTCAACTTGTTATGCCAACCACTAAGACAGCTTTCTGGCACCCCTTTACTGTGTAGTAATAGTGTTGGCGATAGTTTGGTGGATGCGCCACCAAAATGCATCAAACCAAAAAGTATGGAATGCCTCCAAATATGAGCATGACACAGAGCAGCTGATTATCGCCATGCACTGATCTTAATATACATTTTAATTGTGCTGAAAACCAAGTACATTTTTTTGAAAAAAGGTTTCAATTACATTTTGAAATAAAAAGAACAAATGCATATCACCGTAAATATG
This sequence comes from Ambystoma mexicanum, assembly GCF_040938575.1. Taxonomy (NCBI): domain Eukaryota; kingdom Metazoa; phylum Chordata; class Amphibia; order Caudata; family Ambystomatidae; genus Ambystoma; species Ambystoma mexicanum. The sequence continues at coordinate 1,307,775,390 of NC_090932.1, forward strand.
CATATTTTGTAGGACATTAACTGTCTTATAACAATAAATATAAGGAAAAAGAAGTTACCCCATATCCTTATACCATCCCAGAGAAAAAGCTCTGCCAAATCCCATCTTCTCCCCTCCGATTTTCTCCTGCGTCTCTCCCTTTGCGCTCCCACAGCCTCTTCACACTGGCCCGGTGCCTCCCAATGAAACACATCTACACACCTTATGCATGGAGAGACAGAGACCCTGCTTTGCTGTGTTCCAGTGTCACATCTACTCCCTCCCAAAATCACGTTTTCCCCTCACACAGAGGAACCCGCTGCCTCTTGACTCTCACTTGCTACCTCCCAGGGAAGCCGTCTGCATCATCCTATGACTCACCTTCTCCTGCTTGTGTTTCCGGTGTGGCTACCATCTTGGCCTGCGCATCCTGGTGGTCTCTGACCCTAGTTCATTTTGATGGGATGACCTTAGAAATGCTTGAGGGCTGACTGAATGTCAGCTTATGCTAACCCAGCTATCGGGTAAGGCGTCAGAGCCTTTCCATCTTTTCATTTCCAGCAACTACCCCCATCTTGACAGATAGCAGTCTTATGAGAAGGCAATATGTTTTAATTCGTGACTTTACATGTGTGTTTTGCAGCATGCACATTAGAAGCAGAGTTTGATGCAACCCTTTAAGGAGTCACCTCCCGTGGGCCCCTGTGGGAACTTTTTTCGCTGGTTTGTCTACATTAGCCCCTTGCTGACAAAGACGGATAAATAGCTTCTCGGTGGATGGCTTAGAGTTTCAACTCCCTGCTGGCTGTCCATCTCCTGATAATGGGTGACTATTAACACCGTGGCTGTATATCTCTATCTCCATTTTAAAGTATGCACCACATGGGTGCCTCGGACTGTTCTACACTCTAAATATGGGTGGGGGGCTCCAACCATCATATTTGAAATGGGACCCCCACTAATATTATTAGTTGTGAACAATTATTTTCTGTTCACAATGCTATGAAGCCCCTCAGTGCTTAGACTAAAATAAACCACTACAAGAGTCATATTTACAACTACTCATGACTCAATGGGGGTCATTACGACCCTGGCGCTAAGGGGTTAACGGCGCCGTAAAAGGCTGCGGCGCCGTTAACCCCTAAGCGCCTAATTACGAGGTCCCTTTGCGGCTCCCGACATTAACGGCTGGTCTGGACCAGCCGTTAAAGTAGGGACCCGCAAAGGGACCTTGAAAGTAATTACGGTACCGCAATTTGTGGTACCGTAATTACCGCCTTCCCCATTCCCTTTGAGCCCTATGGAGCAAAAATGGGAATGGGGAAGGGCCAATGGGGAATTACCGCCCCGCCAACCTTAGAATGGGGTGGTAATTTCCCATTGCACCATGGCGGACTCGTTACAATACCGGCAGCAACCATGGTGCTAATAGCGCCATTGGTTACCGCCGGTGTTGTAATGAGGGCCAATGTATGATATTCTCATTAATCTGTAATGATAACTGTTTTACTTCTTTGTAATAGGGATAAATGTGATGTGTCGATTTCATGGCATTGTAAATGGTACCTCAGTGCATAGATAATACTTCGACTGAGATCATTAAGTTCAGCTAAATTTGTTGGATCTTTGGAAGATTGTGACTAAATGACTACCAAGCTGTGGGAGTAAAGGGATGAGTACTAGCTCAACTACCTTCTCAGCCCAACACTACTAGTAAAACAGCAGTGTTCTCAATCATACATGTGAAACAGGCAGAGCTTGACTGGTATACCTCTGCCGCCTCTTTTGGTAACGCAAGCGGAGGGCAAGCTATATCTTTAGGAGGGGTATGAGCTGATAACCCAAACAGTGTCAGTACCAGAATAAAAACATGTCCAATCAAGGTGTTATCAAAATAGGCACTTTAACAAAGCAATAAAAGGCAATCACCTAACTAAAAACACTACAGACCCACTCCTGTAAGAGAAACACAGAGAATGCCGACCTTTGATAAGAAAGAGCACTTTGGGTTGAAAAGCAGGGGTGATCAGGCCAGAAGACTTCACCAGCAACGTCAATGTTCACTGATATGCTCAATAAGGGAAAAAAGGAGAGGACTGAAAAGTCACTAAGGTCCCTTAAAGTAGACAAGACGGACTGTGCATCCTCAAAACACCTTCCGTTATTGTCTTGGATGCTCGCCTGAATCAAGCCAGACTTCTTGGTGCTTTTATCATGATTGAGCCAATGGTGAGACATTAGAGTCGTGCATCAAGTCAGTTCGATGTGCGGGCTTTCTCTAAGTTGAGTATATTCTAGACAGGAGATGTAGCGGCTTCCAACTGTAATTAACATTGTATCAAATGTTGATGGCCTAAAATAAACTGACAGAAAGCCTCTCCAAAGGAACAAGAGAGAGGCATTGCCCAAAGGAGTTTGCTTTTTGCGCATTTCTTTTGCTGTTGTGTTTAAAGAGAATGTCATGAAAAAGTTGAAATAAACGTGCACCCACCTTAGAACATTTGATTTTTAATAGAACAACAGAACTGCAACAATTTCAAAGTTTCTTTTCAATACAGTTTATTGTAAATACCAAAGCACAAGGGCAAACATTTTGGAGTGCCATCACTTCTAAAAGAGAGGATTATGCAACATTCCAAGAAATATCAGGCCACAAAATGCAAGTAAATCAGTGCAGTGTTATATTTTGGCCGAAGCATTTGGAATATGTCATCAACATTCAAACCCAGCCCGGGTCCCAAAACACCAATTCTTGCAACTCTGAAGCTTAAAAATAACTGGATTTCTTAACATGTCCTTTAACTTGGATATCATGTGTAGAGAAAATATATTTGCAATCAAAATGATATTCGTATTCAATTACCATCTTTACTATTTGTTTGGAAGTACAAAATGAAGTACATTTTAAAGCCTACTGCAGACATATGCGATAACCTGGGACTTAGCATTTCCAGTGCTAAGTACAGAAAATATAAATTAAACATGTGTAGGATAGAAAACTGTATATCATTTCAATGATGCATTTGCAGGTGTTCATTTTCAAAGATATATGGTGAGAGGTAGAGTCATACAGGAATTAACAATTAAAGTTCTCATTTATGTGGCTATACCTGTAATTCCTCTGGAAACACACTGCATGTAGAACTTGAAGTTAGCATAGCCCAGACATATTTCCGTTGTTAAGGGGCATTTGAAGCTGTTAAAAAGGGGGATTTTAACCCCTTTGAAGATTCACATCCACATTCACAGCCCTAACCCAGCACAGGATTCACAATTACAAAACATGAAGAGTACATAGAAAGGCCTTGGTGGTCTGTTCAAGCCATTTCTCAAGAAATACAAATACATCCACTGCCAGATGTCACAAATGGATTTGGGCTCACAGCTTCAAAGGGCGTGTCATTAATTGAGTCCAGGGCCCTCATAAAAACTCCATTAGCCCAGATTTAGGGAAAGGTTATTGAATTGTATACACATCAAAAATACCTTCTTTTACACACATTGATAGCATGACAAAAGGAGCATGTAAGGGATGCACTGCCATTGCCACCTGCAGTAAAGAATAGCAACTACATTCTACCAATATGAACAGAAAGTAACATGAGGAACATTTTAAATCAGATTTTAACCAATAATCTCTGCAACAATGCAGGTTCAGTTCCACATGAAACAAAGTGTGTTGCAGCATGGCGGCTCCTGAGTGAGCTCCGATAGTAATCCTTACATCATGCAAACATCCTGCCGCTCCTGTGAGAGCATAAAGCTAGAAACTTGAGGCACTCACAAAGAACAGCATGTGAGAGGCAGAAAAAAGTGCTCATGCCTGCCGGGGGGGCTGGGCACACCTGTGACACCAACGGATGGAGACTGTGATCTCTATGTAGGGGTTTATAGTGAAAATGTCGAATGTAAAAAATTCGAATGACAAAATCTCGAAAAAAAATCTTGAAAAAAAAAAGTCGAATTTTTTTAATGACGTTTTTCATTCGAAATTTGGGGGTTCCCCGCCCAACCATCTTTTTTTCCCATTTTTTTTTATTCCCGGACACCAAAATAAATATATAATTTTAAAAAACGGAATTCGACTTTTTTTTTTAGATTTATTTTTTGACATTATTGTTATTCGACTTTTTTTTTGAGATTTTGACTGGCCACCCTATGTAGGATCGAGGCAGACCCTCTGAGGAGGCCCTCACGGACCCCAGGCAGGGAAGCAGGGCTAGCATGTCAGCCAGGTCAACAGAGACCAGTGGGTCATGGCTCTGCAAGGTCTGGGCCTCTACAGGCGCCCATAACACATTGGACAGCTCGCTGGGCAACATATGTTACCCGCACAGCAGAGAGGTGCTCTAGTGAGTGGGTTATAACCATGGAAGCAACTGGCCACTAGAGGCAGTCATCACATATCGGACAGCCCATTAGGGCAGCCCTAGTCTATCTACACAGCAGAGGGGAGCGGGCCAGCCGTAGCTCTGGAAGTGACAGGCCATCACGGGTGGCCACAGTATATTGGTCAGATTATTGGGTCAGCAGCCATGGCGGGCTTGGTGGGACCTGTGTCGTCCTTCAGGACCAGGTGCAGTTAGGTATACAGAGGACAGACCACAATGCAGCTCCAGGTGGCAAGTGGCTGAGGAGACTGTCAGAAGACAGGGAGGACCACCCGGGGGTCAGGGGACCGGAGTTGAGCAACAGAAAGACTGCAAGAGTCCCTGGTGGAGCCGAGGCAAAGGGCACTCAGTGGAGCCTCAATACATCTGATGGAAGCCGGGGATGCAGAGGTAAGTAAAGGTATCTCGAAGGGGAGCTCTGGTTGCCCGGCTGGGCACCAGGGCATCAGGATGGTGAATGGGGATATAAACCAGCGTACACTGGCTTTTGATGGGCAACAGACTGGGAAGAAAGCCAAGACACTGGAGGACCATTCTGCCCTTTTCAGAGGGTCCAGAGGTACGGATGGGGCAGCAGGAGGTGCAGACTTGGAAATGAGGGAAATCCTACTGCACCTTAAGGAAGGTATAGGAAAACTGGACACCCTCAACACTAAGGTGGACCTGATACAGCTACGGCTTGATAAGCATGGGCGTGGCTCAGTGAAGTGGAGAATCGAATTTCAGGCCTTGAAGACACAGCAGCAACAATCCTGTCAAGGCGGACGGCCCTAAAAACAGCAGTTAAGGTTATTACGGCTAGGAATGAGGATCTAGAGGGCCGAGCGAGACATGATAATATACACTTGGTGGGGGTCTGGGAACAGCAGGCGACGGGCAGCAGTGATGACTTTGTGGAAAGGCTGTGTGTCACTTTTCAGGAAGGAAGAGCTTTCACCAATGTTCATTGTGGAATGGGCCCACAGAATCCAAGAACAGCGCCCTGTGCCAGGGGCCACTCCCTGTCCCATAATTCCAAAACTACTCCATTACAGGGACCAGGATGCAACCCTCGGGCTGTCCAGAGAGAAAGGGGATCTCCCCTACGATGGATACAGATTTCCCCGGATTTCTCGGCTTCAGTGCCAGCAGCGAGGCCCCCGATTGGGGGAAGAGGGGTGGGACGAGGGGCAGAGGGGTGGGACGAGGGGTGTCCGGACAAGTTGGGGTGGTTGTTTGGCAGGGTGGGGGGGGGAGGAGAGAGTGGGGCGGTAAAGTGTTGGGGGTTCATGTTGTGTTTGGGGTGCCCACCTACTTGCAACTACCGGTAGGACATCACGGTATGGATTGGAGGGTCAGTATAGGGTAGGCTGCCCCTGGAGGCAGGGACCAAAACTACAATACACTGAATGGCTCCAAGCTGTGGTGGGTGGGAGGTAGATAGAGGAAAGAGCTTTAAGGGGACCACCTGGAACATTCAAGGAGGCCATTGGTTAGGAAAGTCCTCCTATATATGAGGCACCACGACATAAAGGAGGCATTTCTTCAAGAGACACCCTTGACGGCTTTGTGGGAAGAGTAGGTGGGCGGTGCAATGGGGGTGCCATAGATATTTTTCATCGTTCTCCTCTTATGCAAGGGGGTGGCTGTACTGATTCATAGCTCACTTACGTTTCGCCTATCGGAAGTGGCTGAAGACTCTCAGGGCAGAGCGCTACTGCTTACGGGATATGTGGAGGGGCTGACGGTTTCTCTTTTAATAAACAAGTATGCTACCAACGCAGATGACCCAGGCTTCTTTGAGTGGGAGGCGTCCCGCCTATCTCAGACGGCGGACTCCCTGATCTTCTGGGGGGAGACTTCAACACTGTGCTAGAGGAGAGTCTGGACAGGTCCAAGGGTAGAGCTCACTGCCACCTTCAGACCGTATCCATTCTGGACTTCTTTGACATTCTTGACTACAGGGTCATTTGTTTTAACTCTTCCATAGCTGGGGGGGCATGGAAGGAGCAGTGTCATAGGGTTGTACTGGGGTGAATATGCTTACAATTGACATGTGATGGGAACAGCCGGACATGTGAGGTTGTATCGGACTTTACCCAGCATAAACCGGCAGTACTCGGACGATCGAGGCGGCAGCTGGCTTAGCATTGGGGCTTCTGAGGCTTTAACTTCATATGATGACTAAAGACAAAGTATGAGGATTTGCCTGATATAAAATGACACCATTTGGGTACACGAGCCAGCAATTATCATACACTGAAGTGTTGCCATATTATGAATAGGCCTGCTTTTTGTGTTTAATACGATGAATAAGTAGAGCTGTACTCAATGCCAAAAAAGGGCTGTCCAGAGATAGTAATGAGAAAAGGAAACCGATGGGTGGGAGGTAAAAAAGAATAGATTTATTTCGATCTTTTCAGTAACATAATATAATATTCATTAAGCTTATAGTAGAGAACGACGCATTAGATGCTGTATACAGAATCAAACCGTTTTCTTCACAAGGTTACCTTCTCTGAGCCAACGCATTCCTGAACACATCCCAGAAAAGTCAAAAAAGGAAATCGCAGCTCATTCTTATCGTATCTTGTATTTCTCCTTCATCAGCCTTCTAGGTACTTTCCTCTCCCTATTCTAACACTCTGTTCGCCAAGAGTTGTGTACTCCCTTGTTGTGTCCCAGAGGCTCAACACCTTCTCACTTATCAAAGGAAAAACCTAACTGCCCCCCTCCCCCCTCCCGGCATGAGGGTCGCCTGCATGCTGAGCCTTTTTGGACCATATTAATACTGGGGAAAGTAAAAACGATAGGTCATACAATTGAAACCATGGAGCCAGAACAGGCATCTGAAGTGGTCGAAGTGCTGGCAGTACATTTTGCAGAGATGTGGACTTGCATGTCTGGCCGCGCTGCCAAATGCTAGAGTCCACAGGGCACAAATGAATTCCCGCAGAGGAGACCACAACAGGGATAAGATAAGGTGTTGAGTCCCAAGGTGGCCAGCCTTGTTGCAATGAGGACATGTGGAGGACCCAGTCCTTCATTCAGCGGCTCCACGTGCCAGACCTTCTCTCCGTCAGCCGCCACGCAGACGCAGGTTCATGTAGATGGTCCCCCCAGGGGCAATGTTGTACTCTCCAAGCTTCTGGCGATCCTCCAGCTGCTTTGAGTCGTAGCTGAGCCAGAACTGAGATACCTGGACTTTTTCCTTCTCATAAATCCTCCCCTTGAACTCACTCACAAGTTCCGATGGTTTGATGGTGTACGGGAACTTACGGCCCTTGTCTGTCATGAGAAACACCTCGAAGGAGGCATCTTCCTTCACAACCAGCAGCAAAGTGTCCCCCGGTGAGAGATTATACTCGGACAGCCGCGCTGAATCCTGCAGCTCCACATATCCATTTTTTTGTGACCCCAGTTTCTGCTGGTGTGCGGGCACCCCAGTCTTTCTGGCCACCTCTGCTTTTAGAGTAGAGACGGCCATGGAGGGATTGGCATCCAGGGTGTAGACAGCCCCTGTCAGGAACTTCACGTTCAACTGCATCACCTGGGGAAGTAAAGAGGGAAAGGGTGTCAACAGGGCACACAAATTACCTGTCATCTGTTGCAAGAATTACTCACACCTTCTATCCTAAGGAGCCCAAAGACTCATGTTGAGATCTACCTCCAAGAGGGATGCAATAGTGGCATGTGTGTGCCCTGCAGGCAAGCAGAACATCTGCACACACAGCCTTATCCACACCTGCCTATGGAGTGTCTTAGGAGATGCCTCCCCATCCCTAACCAGCAACCTCACCCCTACCCCACTCCTCTGCTAGTCTATACAGGACAGGGGTCTGTCATTTCTGGCTCTTCAGATGTTTTGTACTACAATTCCCACCAACCTAACCAGCATAGTCAATAGCCAGATATCATGGGAATTGTAGTCCGAACCATCTGGAGATCCAAAGGTTGCAGATCCTTGCTTTAGGAGATCAGCTACATCTCCTCACCTACCCATACAGTTGTTATAATGATTCAATTGACTTCCAATCTGGGCATGCTTCCTTCATATCAGTCGCTCTCCACCGATCCACAGAGCAAGCACCCTAATCCCTGTTAGCCACCTGTCTAGGCATCCCTTGGCCTTACATATTTGCTTACCAGCATTTTGTGTTTGTTTATTTATATATTGTTTTCAAGCATGTTGATGGTTAGGACCACCCTTTCCCTGTCTTTCTTCACTTTTCAATGTGCAAACTCACTCCCTGCGCTCAGCCATAAACGTTCTTTGTGTTGCCCCTGCCCCGCCCTGTTCTCCATCTCTCCACTGCTCATTCTCCTTTTTTGCTTCCTTTTGTGAGTTCCTCTATCTAAAGAACTTTGCTCCCTTCCTAGAGGGCACTTATTTCCTTCTCATCTAAGGACACACTCCCTTGCATTGCCCAATTATGCCTCTTCCCTACGTCACCCTAAAATGTATTCCTTTCTGCGTACTGCTGTTTCCTGATTCTATATTACCACGTTTATATCAAGTACTTTGGCACATAGTGCTGCATTACCACAATGAATACATACATTAATTTAACAATCAGGAAATGGCCTCAAATATAAGGGCTCTTTAAACAACACAAAGACTTAGAAGCTAATTCACAAACCTTTCCACGGGCATATGTGTGACATTCAGAAAACGAAGTAGCATACACTGCTTAAATTACACCTGATTTCCTGAAGGCGAAGCCCCAGTGCATAAGTGTAAGTTACACATGGGAATCATTGCCTTTCTGAATCATCCCTTAAAGCGTAATCTCTGTGCAAGAGGGAGATAATGAAGAGTCTTAGTGGGAGACATAGGCTCCCTTCTTCTTACACTCCCTGGAGATGGGTCACTACATTTTGGGCTTGTTGGCCGCTTTTAAGAGTACAGAGTGATGACCCTGGTATAGGCCAGGATATGCATCCTCCGGGTCTGCAGTTGTTTTGGACTATGACTCCAATGATCCCTCATCGTTGCCAGTGCTAGCTAGGGCTGATGGGAGTCGTAGTCTCAAACATCTACAAAGCTAAAGGTTGCAGATCCCCGGTATTCGTTATCAACTTGATCTACCCTAAAATAAAAAACTGCTTCGACCGCACCTACCTGGCATGAGAGGCAGGGATCGGGAAAATACTCTGTAGGGTTCAGCAGTGATAAAAACTTAAATTTACTTTTGAATTTGATTAATTTGGCTGGACTAAAAGAGGGAGAATCATGAATTATAAAACCAAGGTCTCAAATAGAAGTGGCGTGGGGTGTACACTCATTGTCGAAGGATGGGCCGGATCCATGTTGGGTTTTCAGGATACCCCTCATTAATATTCATGAGATATATTTGCATACAATGGCCCTAAATGTATGCACATTTTTCCTAATGAATATTAATGAGGGATATCCTGTAAACCCACCAGGATTCCAGTCCTCGGGGCCCGGAGTTGGACAACCCTGGCTAAAGCCTAGGATGATCGTCAAGATGAGAAAACTCAGTTTTTGCAGTGGCTTAAAAAGATCCCCCCACACAAAGGAACTCATCCCTTCTTTAAACGTTGTGGCATTATTTGGACCCTTCGCTGAATCTAGCAAGATCCACAAGAGGAGAAAGTACCATTTATATCGTCTGTCAAACCTGGCCACTCAGCAGTAAAGTCATCGAGGCAGGGCTCAGTAACCCGGACGGTGAGTGGAGCAGAGTAATGCCATGACCTCACTGTCACTTACATAACTCACTATGAAAGAAGCTGCCTCAGATTGCTAGACATGCCTCTTCGCTGGGTGGGGGGAGGCACGACAGGATTCCAAAGGTGTTGTTTCCTTGTGAAGCACTTTCATTTTGTATTTCTTTCCGTGAGTATCCTTTTCTTTAAATGTCTAAGTAGCCTTCAAGGGTAAGTGGGCAAGGCTTGGGAGCCAGTGGTATATTTAAGGCAAAGGCCCTAGGGGCAAGATTGACCGAGGGCACTGGGTAGGCAGAGTTTAGGATGGGAGGAGTTAATGGCTGTCACAAGGGGGACATTGATGAACTTTAGGGACTAATGTTCCATGTATTTCAAGTTCCCTCTGTACACCTATACTGTCTAATCACTCAACAAGTATAGCTTATTAAACCCTTGTAGAATTCTAAGGATAAAAAGTGCCAGAGTAATGGTCACTGCCATTTACCTGTTAACCTCACTAAGCACATACCATTGCAAATGGTTTGCTGCTCAGACTGTTAAGGTAAGACCTCAGTGGGAGGCCCTGTGCAGCCCAGGCTCTTTGCCTTTAATGTGAGAGAGTCAAACATTGGTAGCCATTGGACTGGGCTGTAGGGTTAGGTGTGAAGGGCTATTGGTGAACGGTTAGTTGCGAAGGGCTGGAGGAGAAGTGTTAGGAGTGAAGAGTTGAGGTTTAGGGATGAAGTATTAGGAGTCACATGTTATGGGTGAAAGAATATAGTAGGGTGTTAAGGGTGAAAGCTCAGGGGCAATGTATTGGGGTGAAGGATTAGAGGTTAAGGGTCTGGGTGAAGGGTTACAGGTTGGGATGGAGGGTCAGGGGTCAGAAGCCAGGGGCAATGTTGAGGGGGGAAGGGTTCTGGTGACTTGGCTAGGAGCCAAGTGATTAGGGGTGAAGGGATAGGAATGAGGGGTTATTACGGAAAAATAATTGGTAGTGAAGGTTTTGGGGTGAACTATTAGGGTTTGAAAGCTATTAGTGAATGTCTTGGGGTAAAAGGCAAGGTGTGAAGGGAAAGGTGTATAGGGTAATAGGTGATTGGTTAGGAGTGAACAGAGAAGGGTTAGGGATAAGAGGTTGGGGTAACGGGTGAAGGATGTGGAGCCGTGAATATGGGGTAAATGAAAAAGGGTTAGGGGCAAGAGACTAGGAGTGAGGGTTTAAAGATGGCAGGTTGTAAGGCTGGAGAAAATGTTAGCAGTGAAGGGTTAGAGATAAAGGGTTGGGATAGAAAACTTGGGTTGACCTGCTGGTGAACATTTAGGTGTGAAGTTCTTGGTAAGCAGGAAGGTGGTTAGTGGTGATGGTAGCATTGAAATGTTAGAAGAAAGGGATGACAAGATGGAATAAAAAGTGAAAGGTAGCAGTAAAAGGAAAAATATAAGCAGACCATTCACTTGTAACGATTGTGCTCTCACAACAAATACGTTTCTAAATGTGTAATTTTGAAATGTGCTGTGAACATTTCTAAATGCAGCTAAACGGGCACAAAATATAGCATTTTACCCATCTGGCCCTTATAATGAGTCACCATCAGAAGAGAGATAATGGAGCCGCCTAAGCATGCGCTGACTGAATGCAATGGACTGGGGACCACTTACATGGGCCATCTTGGACCCTTTGTTCATAATATGGACTCCATTAAGAGCCAGTCTTCTGATATTATTGCCTCCAATCTGAAAGGACTGCTGTGCACCTTGCACTCTATAGAATATGGCTGATTGTGCCTAAAAGCTGTCATAGTTAAAGAAACAATTAATTGAGTTTAGTGAATTCTGAATGTTTTGTATTAATTGTTTATTTTATTATATTGTCATTGCATTGTAACTGTATGGTATTGTGTATATGTTTCATCTTATTTATTGTCATCTGACTTTTAATATGTGTAAAGTTCTTTGAACTATGTCACATTCAATAAATAAATAAATATTCTAATAAACGAGTCCGTGCCAGTTGCTGACCTGCAGCGACCACAGCCCAAGTGGCCGGAACCTCACTAATCCGAAGGAACTCCCTTTCTGATTCCCAGTAATGACTTTAGAAATGGAATTCTCTACAGTTTAAAATATTTAAGAGAAGCAAACATTCTGGGAAAAGTACATATTTGTGCCGCAATATTTCTTGTTTTGTTGCCGCAAAATGTGTAAATCAATGGCACTATATATCCGGGGGGGTCTGATTACGGGTAAAGTGTCAGGGTTAAGTGGAAAGTGGGGTGAATTTAGGGCGATGGGGTGGAGAGGCAAGCAGTTGTGGGTGATGGGTTGTGAGTGAAGGGTGAGGTGAAAGGAGTTAAGGGTGAAAGATACCGAAACTACTAAACAGGACAGATCTCGAGGGAGAAAGCCCCACGTTAAATCCACTTGGGAAAAAGAGTTGAGTAATGCAAACTGCCGCACCTCAAGGAACATGCTCTAAAGAGGAAAGGCACGGAGGGGAAAGGAGTTATGAGGAAATACACTCCCCGAATTAACAAAGATTCCTAGCAGAGCTGTGTGCGATGTGACAGGTGGCACAGTCCTGGCCCATCATTGTGACTGACCCCTGCCTCCCACCCACCAAACTTGGCAGAAAGTTACCCCAGTCTAGGAGTGGTGGTCAGCTCCATAGCAACTCTCTGAAGCAGGGGCGCGGGCAGCTTTCGGTGCTGAGGGCTATGGGGCGTGGAGGGGTGCACCAGCTGCGCTCTATGTTTAGTGGAGTGCCAGTTCTAGTGCCAGGGCCTGGCACTGTGCGTCCTAACCTTAACTGCTGGGCAAGGGGCGGGCTCTTCAGTGGCTGGGGCGAGTGCGGTTTCTTTTCTTTGGCCTTCTGGCTGTAGCTATTCACAGGGACGAGGGCTACATAGGGCAGCGGCATCTCCTCTATAACTTCCCAGGATGCCCTGGAAGCAGTCACGGGAGAGTCTATGCGGGCACCGCGCCAGAGCCAGAAGGAAACCGGTGGCACCCAGGTATCAGGGAGCGCCCGGCTCATTACACTACATGCATGTGACAGCAGGCGAGTCGCTTCCACGAAGCACCCAACACATGGCAGACATGCGTGTACTTGCCAACATGACCCATTCTAGTCTGTAGGTGATTATACAGTCCTGGTGGTTTTTCTTATTTGCTTTCTGGGAATTGTAGTCACACTTCGTCCATTTTAAAACTCGGACAAGTCCCAGAATGCAAAGAAAAAAACCAGGACTGGATAAGCACCTTCAGATTGGAACGGGTCATGTTGGCAACTATGCATGCGTTGGCACTAGTTCGTTCTTGACAAATCGGGGTGAGGTTGGGGTGATGGGGACGGGCAGGACAGGAATATTTTCGTTGCAGATGTAAAATACTTCGTTCATCTGTGCTTGTGTGCTTTTTCACTGTCTGTACTCAGCATTGGACAAATTACACCCCCACGCAACACACAGCTGATATGAACAGTGTTGCAACCAATGGCGTTGCTAGGGGGGGCTGAGGGGGCTATAGCACCTAGGCTTTTGGTTGTAGCCCCAGATAGAAGCTCAGGGGTTACGACCAAAAAGGCTAGCTACCCCTCCCCCCCCACGGTCCCCACATTTGCTTAGCCCCGGATCTTTTCCAGACCTAGCAACACTCCTGGTTGCAACCACTCAGAAATCACAGTCAATGCCCCCCTAATTTGCCAAGTGTAGGTTGCTTACAGGGATCCTGTGGCGTTAAATGAAGCACACCTGGACAACGAAACCTACTTGACACGATCGATTGCCTTCGCTGATGTATATTCGGGGAAAGTGCACGGTGCAAGCTAGACAGCTCAGTGGGTTAAGCACCTGCCACTGACATACGTTTGGTCTCAGGTAAAAAACGCGGCAATACGTTTAATCCTTCCGAGGGCTATAAAACGTGTGCTTTTTTCGATTGTGTAGTAGTAATGTGAGAATATAAACGGACACTGTGTGAAGCCATTTGGGGAATGCGCTTCACAAAGAACCCGTGGTATTATACGCTGTAAGCAGCTCTCCCTGAGTTCAAACTACTAAAACAAGGGTCGCTCGCAAAACGCACAACCGCTTTACCTGTCGCCAGTGAAGATGGTTGGTTAAGGAACTTACTGTTTCACGGGCTCTTGGTTCTTTTACAGAAAGCGAATCGCCGTCTCTCACTCCCCCCGTCTGCCTCTGGCTGCAGTCTCTCCGTGCTGTTTTAGTTCTTGATCAGCACTCTGCATGCAGTCTCCCGGCGGTCTATAGGAGCACTCTGCCGTCTCCCAGCGTTACATCTGCGCTCTGCGGTGTCCCGTTATATGGCAGGAGGAGGCACAGGGCCCTGTGACGTTGCATTGTTTGTGATGATGCTCCGTGAAGAAACCGAAACTGATCTCCGCAGGGAAAGGGAGTTTCGCTTTCCTTCTCCCCCCCCTGCGCGCTCTCCCGACTGCCTCTTCCTTGTGTGGGCACTGCTCTGACTCAGTAGCACTCAGTGCTGCCGTAAATGTGTGCCAATCATTTGGTACTGCCACTTTTGGGTAATGGAATTACCACCAGTGTTACAGCTCAGTCTAAAGGGGAGGTTGTAACTCCAGCAACCTTCACTTCACATAACACAATCATCAATTCTACTGCCTGGAATTACCGCTCGGGGTAAATATGCAAAATCCCCATGAAGTCCTATGGAACCAGAAAATAAGAATTAACACCACTTTACCACCAGCGTGATTGGTCAAAGCGCTGGTGACTCCTATTAAAGATGCCACTTGGAGGAGCTTCCCCTTCTCTCTCACCCCAGTGCCTGCAACCACAAAAAAGGCACCCACCCCATATCATTCATAAGGCAGAGAGAGATTAGTTTTAGGGAACGGGCATGTTTTTGTTGGGTCAGGGCAGGGTCATTTGGCCATAGAAGCTGTAATATTCATAAGTATGTGATAATTTTCGGTTGTGGCGTTAAGGCAGATTACGGATGGGAAACAGAAAATGAAAGTGGTGGAATAAATGTAAGTACAGTTTGGCGATTGTCAAAAGGAGGGCAAAGTAAGGGTAAATGGTCCCAGTGTGGGCAGACACACCTGAAAAGGAAGGAACAGAGGAAAGGGATGAAATAATGCCCAAGGGAAGGACAGAAAGAGCCAAGTGCAGGGAAAACAGAAGAAGGCTGGGAGAGAACTGCAGAGAAACAGGAGGAGGCAGTGTGACAAATCAACTTCCGGGGCACCAGCAGTCCAGGGATGAATATCAGTTTCTAAACCATCAATCAGCCCCACACCTCTAGTACACCAGAAGGGATCCAAACAGATTGGAAACGCAACCACATTATAAACCTCCTTGTCCAATTTTGGTAACGTGGACGGAATGGCAGGCATATCTCTGTTAGTTCGAGGATTGTTGGTTAGTTGCAAGACAGTGAAATTACAATTATTACCCATCGATAAAAGGGACTGTCTAGTCAAGGTTGTATACAAATATTTACTTTATTATTATCACAACAGACAGTCCTAGCACCCTACAAAATACAACCCACCCAGTAAAGAAATGCAGAGGACAGACAGTTTTAAGAGGGAAAGGGGATGCGCTCTGGATACTGATAGGAGGGTAGTCGGTAAAGTAATGAATCGCAGTAGTTCAAGGATACTTGGCTTCAGCAAAAAGGACTGGAGATGGGACAGGGAAAAGAATGTCAGTGACGATTTCTCTGGAGGATGCACTCACATAGGTGTCTGCAATTGGGAGACCAGGGATTGCAGGAAGGATGACGTTTTTATGCTTTTATCATCCAGATTTTGTGAGAGAGGGTGGGTAGGTGCTAGTGTAGCAGTTGGAGTGGATTGGAGAGCTGGAAAATGCCCTCTCAGAGCAAGAGGAAGAAGTGAGAGGCAGAGAGATAAAGAAGGGGCGGGGGTGCAGCGATGCACAATTCTAACCTTAAGTCACAGGCGGCCAAGTGGATGTTAAGAGTAACAGCCACAACACAATGCAAGATGTGAGTGTTAGGCAGAATCACATGCAGTGCCCTTTTGGAACACTACACATAATTAATACTACAGGTCTACAAGCCTTTGCCAATGTTCTTAGAAGTAGTTTGCCAGAAGAAAATTTATATGTCGGCGAACTAGCCTCCAAAGTTGGGAAATGTTCACAAACTTTCACCGCGGCAGAAAGGATTTCTTTACCGCACTTGCACAGTACCTTAGAATGAAGAAAAGCTGTAGCTGAGGCCGTTGTTCCTGGCAGTTCCTGCAGATCTCGCTGTTCCTGAGCTCCAGTCGTACGGACAAGAAGGAGGACATCGGTACGTTCCTGCACTGCCCAGGGAAGAGGCCACAAGCTTGGCAAAATGTTGGTTTAAGGTGTGAGTGCCTTAAAGTCCACAAACTGGTATCCTTCTCACTGGCTATCCGGTTTTCAACAGCACTCTGAAGAAAATTCGACCACTATAAGAGACGGTGTCCAGGTGGCTTGGGAGTTGGTTGTTCCCACCAGCTCAAGTGAAGAAGTCGTCCTTGAAGGGATTCTCTGTCGAGGGAGTTTCAGGTAATTTGGACCTGCAGCAGGGCTTCACCAGTGGACCAGGAGTTGCAGCAGTCGTCTTCCTTCAGCTCGTTTTCGGTTCTTTTGTTCCAGTGGTTGACTCTGCTTTCCAAGTCCCAGAGACCTGCTTTTCTCCCATTCATTCCAGCTTAGCTGTCACTCACCCAGCAGGGTAGCTGTCCTTGCCGGACAGTCAGCCAGCCAATCACGCCAGAGTGCATTCAGGTCTCCTAGGAGACTAAGCACAGGGAGTTTTGCGCACCTTCCTCAGATCCTGTCCACCCCAGACACTCAGGCGCCAGAGGAGGGGTTCAGTACTGAAGCCCGCCAAAGGCCAATGAACAAAGGGACCAAACCTGGTTTGGTATGCCGAGACAAACACTAGAAGAACCTTTCCTAAAAGAAATGTGAAAAAAGTTGACCAGAGTTTGTTTTTACAAATAGGTTTTGGGTGCCATATTAGAAAACATGGCTAACCCGATTTTTAGCTACCGGTGTTCACGGTCGGGAAAAATCATGGTAGTTTGTTCTAAAACCACTGCCACCAGCCATTTCAAAAGGAAAGGGTAACATTTGACTGTTTCATGAGTGTTTGGACATAGGGGATGCTAGGCAACCCCTCCAGCACTCTATAGGAAGATAGTGTGTGCTGGGTCTGTAAATTAAAAGACTGGTAAAGTCAATTTGACTTTACATGCTCTCCAAGACAGTAGTCAGTCCTAGAGAAGGTATTTAAACCTGGGGGAGTCTGAAAGACACCCCTGTGCCACTGCACTGAAGGTGCGGTGTGACACACAAGAAAAAGATGATGCTTATGAGGTTGTTTAAAACTCCATGGGCCTCATTACGACCCAGGCGGAAAACCAAGGTGCTAATAGCACCATGGTCCGTGCCGGTAACTTACCGACTCCGCCACGGAGAAAGGGGGAATTGCCACCCCATTACAAGGTTGGCAGGGCGGTAATTCCCCCTTCCTCCATGGCCCTTCCCCATTCACATTTTTGCCCCATAGGGCTCAATGGGAATGGGGAAGGCGCTAAGTACGGTACCGCAATTTGCGGTACCGTACTTAGCACCAAGGTCCCTTTGCGGGTCCCTACTTTAACGGCTGGTGTAGACCAGCCGTTAAGGTCGGGTCCCGCAAAGGGACCTCGTAATCAGGCGCTAATGGGTTAACGGCGCCGCAGCCTTTTACGGCGCCGTTAACCCATTAGCGCCAGGGTCGTAATGAGGCCCCATGTCCAAAGAACACAAAAGTAAAACACATTGAAAATGAAAAGCTCAAAGTCCCAAAATATAGCAAAAGAGCTGGAGGGCTCTAAGGTAGAGGGAATTTAGCACTTGGGTGAGAATTCTCCCTAAAAGTGAGATACCTAAATTCGATTTTTTAAACTAACCGGCGCAAAACAATGCAGGATGTGAGCACACCTAAATTTGATTTTTAAACAAACAGGCAGAAAACAATGCAGGATGTGTTGTAAGGAACCTGAATGTGAGATACAGGGGTATACCAGGTGTGGCTCAATAGCAGTGGTTGTGTGAGAGATAAGCTGCCTATGGCACAACCAGGCTAACCCCTGCCTGGTGTAATATTAGAGTGACAGCGGAGTGCCAGAGTCAATGTGCTGATACAGAATTCTGTAGTTTGAGACAGAATGGTTTCAATGAAGAACATTTTTACGGTATCGTGAGACAGATGAAGATTTATTTATGGGTAATCCTTATTCCTCCTTGTTGCTTCTTCTTCACAGTATTTGGGGACAGGTTGAATGAACAGGATTCTGGGAAATGTAGTGAGTTGTAGATTTTGGGAGAAAGTCGTTGAATAATTATGAAAAGGTTTGTCAACAAAAAATCAGGGATTATAGGGTTTGTAGTGTTTCACTGAAGAGAAGGGCAGGTTATTGTCAGAAAGGGGAGAGCAGGTGTATCATTGTGGATAAATGTGTTTTCTCCTGCCTTTTCTTAAAGAAAAGTACTGGGGTAGGATGGGACTGTGATGGCAATATCCCATAAAGTCTGAGGGTTTGTCGGGTAGGGGTCTATCACAAAAAAGGGGATACCGCATCTCGCCGAAGGGCGTTCCTTCCACGGGCCGCAAGGACCTCTTGCCCAGGTGATCCTCCCTCGCTTGTCCACCCCCCAGGGTCAGGATCCAAGGGCAATGGCCCTCCCCTGGCCACCTGAACAAAGGATACCCAGGGTCTACCAGTGAGAACACCCTAAGGTTTCTCACAGTGTGCACACCTAAATTCGATTTTCAAGGCAATGTAGGATTGGGGCACACCTAAATTCGATTTTTTGTGTTTAAGCTAACAGGCACAAAACAATGCAGGATGTGAGCACACCTAAATTCGATTTGTAAAACAATGCAGGATGTGACAACACCTAAATTCGATTGGCAAAACAATGCAGGATGTGAACGCCAGAACTCGGTTATTTAAGACACAAGTATTGCAGCACAGCAGTACAGAAATGGGAGCAGTGTAAGTGAGAGCTCAGGAAGGTAAGACAATGTAAGAGTTTTTGACCATGAAAGAGGGGAGAAGAGCCAGCAGAGATAGATTAGTGAGAATGCCAGGAGTGGCACAGGCACAGAGTCAGGAGAGATGAGGCAGGCAAACAGAGCCAACAATCAGCACTCAAGTAATAGCAGAAGGGGGGATGACATAGTTTAAGAGCATGTGGATGAAGTACCCAGCATCATGGCGCATTATTTGCCCATTGTATGTTATGGGGGCCCGCAAAGCCCAGCTTGGCCCGGACATGGCCTTATGTGTGGGCATTTGGGTGGGGGGCGACGTTCGCCTGTCTGCTTACCTGATTGGCCCTAATAGTTGAGGCAAGGGCCAATCAGTGTGGAGCAGGAATGGTTTGTTGGGCACCAGTGTCAACAATTAGCAGGCAGACATATTGGAAGGGAGTCCAACAAAGGGACTCTAGCCATGACGGCATAGATGAAAGAACAAAGTGGTGTAATTTACCAACACCAGACCCCAAGATGTAGCTGTCTTGTTTGGATTAAGGCAACTCGCTATGTTTCTGAACTAGGTAGTGCAGTAAGTGGGATAAGAAACTGGTGCGGGCTCTGGCAAGTGGGGCAGCAAGTTCTGGGCATGGCCTAAAGAGGGGCAGCAGGTGACCTATGAAGGGCCACCTGCCCCTAACAAACAATACATCATGAGGTCTTGCAGACATGTACTTTGACAACCCAGCATGGTCTTGGTGGTCTTGTTTGCATCCAGTCTGCATACTGTGAATAAAAGCCCCTCTGGCTCAGCTTCCAGATAAACTACTGCCTGTAAATCCCCCTAATTCTGTTAATAAATGACCTAGGCCTCATGTGCATAACAGCTCTTCGTAAATGCTCATTTGGGGGTTCCGCTCTCCTGATATCTGAGTGTATCTTGATAATCTGTATCAAGTACCCACCTTCAAGGAAGGGCCAATAGCATGCACCTATGCCCTCAGGGGGGGCACTAGCCTTCTCAAACTAAAAGCTGCTGTGTTGTGTCACATTAAATTGTGATTTTGTTGGCCAAAGACAGACCTCAAGATGTTAAATTATCCCTGACATAACCCAGGAAAGCATCAAGAAAACCAGTATCCACAAACTGTGGAACACTTGCGTCCCCTGCACTTGCGTTCCCAGAACAAACAATTTCATGAAATCCACTAAGTCCAATGGATCTATGCTCTATTCGTTTCACCAGTCATTCAATGTGACTGGTGACACCATGAAGACTGACACGATAACATCAACCATTAAGATTGAATCCTCTGGACCCACACCAAGTGAATGATGATTGATGGGCCATGACAGATAGAATCAAATCATGAATAATGTTATGAGTATGCACAAATGCAACCACTAAGCATACTAAAGATGTTGTTCTCTCCATTGTCTTTTACTGATTGTTTTGAATACTGTAACGGCTGGAGGACATGATATATTGCAAAATTAAGCTCCTGAGGAAGGAACATTGGTCCCGAAAGACATAGAACATAGATCCATTGGACTTATTGGATTTCATGAAAATGTTTGTGATTTATATGCAGATTATTGATCGCGAAGATTCATTTGAAAACTTGAATTTCCAATAACAACTTCTTTTATAAAATGATGTGTGCAATTGAATTCTTTTTTCCCAAAAACAAGAGTTGACACCCATAAACATTGATTGTTATACATCCATACAAGGAGTGCAGGGACACGAGTATTCCACAGTTTGTGGACACTGGTTTTCATGATTCTGTTAGTTGATAGCCCAGTGCCAGGGCTGCTAGTTTCTCCCCTGCACCCTGTGACTTGTATTTATATACCTGAGTAGTTCTCTTTAGATACTGCAGTGCACTTGTATACTATATTGTGTATATCCCAGTAAAGCACCCATGAGAAAGGGGAGGAGGACAAATAGCACCACCGTAAACCACCTGGTGCTTTGCATAGAGCCAAAGAGCATTTTGGAAAAATAATAACAAACACAAATGTTTATATATATATCCCATGTCGGTGACAGTTATTCTAGGATGCAGCCCTTCTGAGCCCATATTGCTCACTGGCCGTTCTGCTTATTTCATTTATGATATCACCCTACCCGCTAAGTGAGGGCAAAATGCAAATCATATATCCGGGGAGGATAGCTCAGCGGCAGCGTGCGCGTCTTGGAAGCAAGACGACATGAAGCAACACAGGTTCGATCCCCGGGTCCGCGCTTAGAAACCTCTGGGTGTTTAAGCGCGTTATAAATACGTAACTAAGACAAAAAAACTATTCCTGTAACAGCGCCTCGATGCCTGCGGGCTGTGTGAGCGCTTTATAAATGTAATTAATTAATTGTAATTAATTGTAATATATACACATTTAAAGGGGCCCCGACTTAGCCAGAATCAAAATGATTTACATGCCCTGAAGATGGCTCTAACTAGCAACCACGTAAGCATGTGTGCACAACTGCATCACGAGTAAAAAGAGCGGAAACACATGTCAACGATTTGAGAAAAAGCCTATCACTTTGGCTTTTTTGTTCCCATGAACTACTTATACACAGACCAGGAGCATTTTGACTGTAACCCTGCAAATCAATAATCTGGTGAAGAAATAACAACAAATTAGATGATGAATGACTTATAAATCCCAATTGCTTACGTTAGACTCTATGTCTTATTGGACTGTGTACTAACACTTCACACTAACCCCAGTCACTTCATTATCACGGAAATGTTTGTTTTTATATATATGCACTTTTTTGATTGAACTTGTATAAAAATATATAGTTTTGAGATGTTATGTGAATACAGCCTAGGCTGATTCCCATGAGTTCTTTTTCTAAAATGAATTGTAAGTCTAAGGTTTTCTAAATAAAAGCGATTTAAGATGACCGGACATGGCATCATCTTTTCTCTCTCCAGCTGCCTGTATAAATAGTGACAAGTAGCTTCACATAAAAAATGGTGAGCACCCATAGGGACACTACCGAAAAGTAAGGGAGGGCTAATCATCCTCCTACCATATATTTGTATGCTCCTCAGCATCTGACATACTGCTTGAGCAGGTAGTGATGTTTTATTGACTGTGGCTTTTTGTCTGGTCCACTTGATGGCGGACAGGACATGAATCGTTCCACCATCCCAATGGCCTGTGGCCACAGTGGCGTGATTTTCTGGTGGTGGAATCCTAGGACTGCGGCGAGTTTCCAGAACTCCTGGCCTTGAAATGGTGGTCTGTTGTCTGTTTTTATGGTGTTTGGTATCCCCCATTCACTGAATAGTTCATCAATCACCCCTGCTGCATGGTGGAATGCCGTGGATTGTACGTGGTTTATTACTGGAAACCAGGAGTATTTCTCCATTATCATGAGTAGGTGGCCTCCTTCTTCTAATGGTCCTTAGAAGTCCATGGCTATTCGTTGCCAGAGTCCTTTTGGTAGCAACACTATTTGCAAAGGGAATATGCCTGTTCGGTTGGCGATAGGGCCTTGCTGGCATATGCAACCATTTTTTGCCCATTTTCACCACCCGGGTCTGTCTGGACTAGTATGGTGCCAAATCCGACGGGGCTGGCGTCCACAGTTAGTTCAGTCTCTCTTTCCAGGTTGAAGCAGGCAAACCGACTATTGTTGGCAAGTTCCGCTTTAATGGTGTTGAATGCTTCCTGGCAGTGTGCATCCCACGTAAACGGAGAGTCCTTCTTGAGGAGCTGTCGGAGTGGGTTTGTGAGGGTGGCATAGTTTGGTAGGTAATGAGCACAGTAGCCTGCCATGCCTAGGAATGATCGCAGTTTGGCAACCTCTGTGGGGGATGCCAGGCTGACAATGGTGCCGATTTTTTCGGGGTTGGCCGTGAGGCCCTGGTCCGAGAAGGTATGGCCAAATAATCACAGGCTTTTCCTGTTGATGCACACTTCGGTCCATTCAGGATGAGCTCTGCCTTGTGTAGAAAGACAAACGGCCTTAAGCGCTCGGTCATGCTGGTCCTGGGTGGTGCCAAAGATCAGGATGTCATCACTGTAGTTGAGGGCATTGAGCACCAGGGATATCAGCCAGCGAATCATCTCTTGAAATATTTCTGCAGCCGAGGATATCCCAAAGTTGAGCCGCTTGTAGCGGAATAGCCCATTGTGCATTGCAAAAGTGGTAATGGGTCTGGAGGCGGGTCAATCACCAGTTGGTGGTACCCTTGGTTAAGGTCCAATTTGGAGAAACTAGTGGCCTGATTTAGTCTCACTAGCATGTCCTCAATGTTAGGGCCTGTGTGCCTCTCTCTTTGAATGGCAGAATTTGGTATGTGCATGTCGACGCAGAAGAGCATGTGGCCATTTTTCTTTGGGATTACCCATGGGGTGGGGCAATTCTCTTCATCAATGATGTTGTTGTCATGTGGGTAGTTGCAGATCTTGCGTAACCTGGGCTTGCAGGTGGAATCCTACCCTGCGTGGGTGTTGAGGCACTGGGTTGATCTTTGGATCAATGTGGAGGGATATGACTGTGTCTTTGAGCATGCCTACCCCTTCAAACAGTTTGGGGAACAGGGATTTGAGTTCCTCGATGTTCATTTCCGGATGTGATATTGAGCACAGGGCCTGCACTCCAGGGGGAAGACATTAACAACTTCAGATTGGTCATATTGTATGTCGATGAGGGCCAGTGCCCGAGCTGTCCGGTAGCTGAGAAGACATCGCCCATTCAAAGGGCTTCGGATGAAGTGTATGGTTGTGGGTACTCTTCGGCCTTTGTGAAACAGGTCACACTGGAATTGTCCTTTTGAATAGAATGGGTGAGCTGCACCCCACTGAAATATTCGAGCCTGGGATGGGCATAGTGGGTAGATGTCTCTTATGGCATGGTGGAGGAACTCGTTCATAACGTTGACCTTTGCCCCAGTGTCCACAATAAATTGGTTGTTGAGGCCACCGATCTGGTTGGCAACTTTTGGAGCTGCGCTGTTGTTGGAGGTATCACTGATAAGTCTGACTTATTCTTGGCTGTATCTGTCATAGTTGCAGTATTGGTCAGGCGTCTGTTCTATTTCTCTTTCAGGTGGGGTTTTTCGTATGGGTCCGGACTAGTATGGCATCGGGTATGGACTTGAGTCGGGTCCCTGGGTGTATCCTTGGTCGAGAGCATAGCATGCTGGCGGGTTGGGTAAATAGTTGTATTCATTCAGATAGCTTGTTGACATGTTGATTTCAAGATCCTGCATGGCTATAATTACACCTCCTTGGGCCTGGAAGGTTGGCGCATTTCTGTCCAGGTTTGTTCGCTGGATGTCACAGTCAAGGTACGTCCTGTGGTTGAATCCTCTCAGCTGCTCAAGTCTCCTGATCGGTCCGGTGAGCGGAGTCAGTCTGTAAGCAGCGAGCGTCAGCGATTTCTCCCTTCACATTGCCTGAAAGTGATTTTCTTGCCACGCCTCATGCACATTTGTCCTATGGCCGGGCATTGTCCTCTGTGGGGGAATTCAAATCCACACCTATAACACTGCTTCTCTCCTTGAGGTTGTTGGTGCGGGTTTTGGGGACCCTGTCTGTTTGGCATTCCTTGGTTGCAGACGTTGACGTAGGGCCCGATCTTTATATTGCCGCAATGGTGATGCTTTTCTTAGGGTTCTCCATGGCTGCTGCTTGCATATCTACTCACTCGTATACTCTGGCTAGGTCGATAGTGAAAGGTGCTTTTTAGTAGGTGTTTCCTGAAGAGCGAGGAAGTGCACCCTTCAATTATCCTGTGTCTGAATGCTTTGTCATCATTGAAGTTGGCGAAGTCACAGTGGGTGATTTTCCTCTGGAGCCTAATGACAAACTCCCCTCTCTTGAGGTAGTTGTACACATTGATTGAACAAGTATCTCTCATAGTCTCTGTTGAGTATATGACCAACTTCCTGTTGATGGCAGACACTAGAAGCACATATGTGGCTTTCTCCTGCGCAGGGATTGTTTTTAGAATTCCCTTGATCTCTTTACCAGCCAAGTTGGCGAAAATATCTATTTTATCAGGTGAGTTCTGGTCTCCAATGGCTCACATGAAGTCTTCAAATTCCTCCATCCATTCTTCCCATCTCTGTCCCTGGTCATGATGTGGCTGTAGCGTGAATGGATTCGGTCGCCATAGAAATGCTGCCCTGGATGTGACCTTTGCCCCGATGTTGGCCTAGGCTCCTGCCCCTGCACTCGCATCTGCAGCTGCCTGCGCATCATCAGCCATGTTGCTTAGTTATGGAGTGTGCTTGCTTGTTCTATGAGGCTGGCATGCCCTTGCAATATTCCTGCTCTCTTGTGTCTTGGTTTTTCTTGGCATTCTTTTCCTCCTGCACTGTGTAGCTTGCCGTGTGCCTTAGTCTACTGTCTTCTTTTAGTGCTACGATTGTCTCTTCACCACCCTCCTTGCAGTGTGGTTGTAATTTGGTGCATGTCCTTTTATCCTTCTTTGTTTGGCCTTTTTAAAGTAAAAAATATATATTCTTCCTCCACTATGCCCTCCTTGTGGTGGAAATCTGCCTCCCTGGTAGTCTAGTGTGGCTGATGTCCGCTTTGTGAGCGTTCCATGCCCTGGTGGCCTAGTGTAGTGGCCATATGCTGCACACCGTCTTTTCCTGTGTATGTGTGCTCCTGCTCCCACCTCCGCTATAATATGCGGGTCGCCTGGCACAGCTTACTGCGGTCTTCCTGCTGGGTCCTCCTCACCAACTCTCTCTTACTTTTGGTCTCTTTCGCCAGCTCCACCTTCCCGCTTGGTCCTCCTCACCAGCAGGCTCTGCCTTCCGCTCGCTCGACTGCACTGTCGGGTCGTGTCAGACTCCAGCAACGTTCCTGGAATGGGTCCAGCCGGCGTCTCTGTTGGGCAACATTGTCAGGCCACATGGATACGTTGCGCTTCGTCGCCAGTTGTTATATGTTGGACATGCCCTTAATAAGAGCCAAAGAGCCACATGTTGTTAGCATCCTCTTTATTTTCTCTCCTTCTACAAACTGCCTTTTCCCTTCTCTGTCCCCTCCCCTTCCTCCTTCCTCCCTGGGTCCAATGTCCTCGCCACAACAATTTCCTCACCCATGTGCGTCCCCTACCCTCGCTGCCCCTCCACCCTCTCCACCTCTCCTCTTCTGTTCATGTTATGACACATGCACAATCCGAATGGTTGCAGGGCCTATTAAGATTGCTTTTGTTTGTTTTTTGTCTTGATCATCACCCATATGCGCCCCTTACTCCCACTGCCCCCCCTTCTCCAACGCTCCCCTTCTTTCTTCTTATATCACTTGCACGTTCTGAACGTCTCAAGGCCTAGTAAGAATGTTGTTTTGATTTCCTCCTGTTCCCCCTCCTTGCTTTGATGCGCCTTGAAACACTATTTTGCTGTATAGGCGCATTACAAATAACCAATAAAAAAAAAAGAAAAAGGCTGTATTCGTAACCCAACATGTTTCATTTCTTTAGTTCTATTTCAATTTTGTTAGGAACTTCTTCAGGGGATTTCTCTTTTGCTGTTCTTTTCACTACACTCCCACTTGGGTTCGGTGATACAGTCACGTTCAAGTTCAATACTCAATTCGTGTCCTTCTATTTTGTAAAATATATCAATGAATTCTGTGAAAGTAATTGTTGCCTACTAAATTACTGTTTAATAGGTATTCTGGACAAGCGCAATTTCGCTGTTATCTCTTCTTATATTAGCCTTAGTAGATGACTGGGCTTTTAATTGCACTGTTTTCAGTCATATTGGTGTTCAGTCTCCTTGCCGCTTCCATTAATGATGGATCTGTCGTAGTCTCTGTGCAGTTGATAACTTGTGTTTAACTGCACATGTTTCTTAGGTGGACTTGGAGTCCATTTTAGAATGTCTTGAGTAGCGTTCGTTTTGAAAATACGGCGTACAGGAGCTTGTGTCACCATTCTGCTTGTAGCGGTCTGTATCACCACTGTTTGACTCCACAGGTTCCAAATTTTTTCCAGTCGCTAGTCGAGGGACTGAGGGAGCCGCAACTCAATTCCAGATTTTGGAGACTGACTAGCTCAGCCCCGACCACTTAAAGGCCTGGAATTAGGTGACAACCTTTGGGGCGAGCCATCTGAGTAACAGCCCGCCTTTCTACACTTCTGTCCTTAAGAACGGCTGCATGGGGATGGAACCATCATGTGGTGGCATGTCACCCATGCTGATGTATCAGTACATCACACACACACAGAGCACAAGGATGCCAGACGTGCAGAGCACACCAAGTGCCCAAGACACTGAGAGCAGAGAAAAAAGAAGTTCCAGTCTTCACTCCCATTTGTGACTGCCAACCTTTTTGCCACGTTCACTCTCTGAAAGCGTTTTTAGTAAACTGCCCAATAAATCGTCATTGCAAGTCAACACCTTGGTGTACTAAATCATTAAAGAAACACTGCACATTAACCATAGGGATGCCCCACGCTGTAGACTGGTCTATTTGATAGAAATAAATGGACCTTTTCATAATTTAACAAATTTATTTTGTCGTTTTTTTTTAAATGCGGGGGAACACCCCCGCCCTCACACTTTCCCCCACCTTAACCTATTCCCTTACCCCACCCCACTGCACATCTATATTTAATTTAAATTGACCAAAATGTGTAAAGAATTCGAACCAAAAAATTCGGTCAATTCTGAAAAGGTCAATTTGGGCCGTGATAAAGTAGTTAATACTGTAGATTTTTAACCCGACAAGCAAGCACACCGCCTCAAGACCTCTGAGGAAGGGTTACTCCAACATGATTCTCACGAACAAGGCTCGAAAAGTCCACGCGGGGGGCTCCAGTTTCCCTACATTGGCAGCCACCCATTGGAATGCACTCCCCACCCACCTGAGAATTATCGAGTCCCACCAAGCATTCCGCGAAGCAATCAAACCAAGCTTTTTGTCTGAAAGTATACTGTTAATGATCACTATGTAAAAATGACCCCATTGTATTAATTATATGTATGTAACTCTGATCACACCGGTATTTCATGTAGTTTGTACCTGTAACCAAGAGACCTTTGGGTCGCCCGTCAACATATGAATCAACACTTCTTACAAAATTCTTGTAACAGCGCCTTGATGCCTCTGGGCTGCAAGTGCGCTATACAAATGCAAATAAATAAATAATGTACATCATGTGGAGGTAGCAAGGCAAAGCAGCTGATACCCCTGGCATTCTTCTTGCCCCCCCATCCCCAGCCACTGCCATTGCGACCCATGATTTATTGCCATTCACACTTAGACACCTATAAAGTGATAAATCACTCACTGAAAATGCACTGTTAACCTGAAAAAATAACGTAGTTGTTGACATGTTTAATGTATACAATCTCGTTTATCTTTTTAAAATTAGAACTACCTGTTCAGTGGAAGCTAGCACCACTGCTTGTCAAAGGAAGTCGACGAGATTCCTGCAGGCCTATGAGGTGAACTCCTTGGCATAAGAAAACTGAACATTTTCCATATTTTTTAAGATGCCATTGCTAGTGCTATTATGGAAAATGTTCAGTTTTCTTAGGCCAAGCTGTACACCTCGTAGGCCTGTAGCAAGCTTTATTTGTCTGTGCAATTTAAACGCATGTGTTTCTTATTTATTTATTTATTGATTAGATATACTTATAGCCAAAAGGCTTTGTATAACACAAAAACAATACAACATATACAAATCATCAATACAGAGTCTAAAATAACAATTCTAAAATATGGTATCCAATACATACATATAAAAATCATCATTCAATACATTTTAAAATTGCCACAATCTTTACATAAAAGATGACAAAATAATATATTAGGTTGATATCATTACCACACATAAAAGACATCCATAGTTCAGTTGTGTCCGTCATATCAATTGCATTATTAAAAGATTTAAAAGATTTAGTTCTAATCGCTGTCAGGCTTTCACAGTTCATTATTAAGTGGTAAAGTGACTCATAAACATCATTACCACATAAGCGACATTTTCTCATTTCCTTTGGGATACCCAGTATATCACCTTTAGTTGCCAGTGCATTTGTCATATTAAATTTCATTAGAAGATATGTGCGAAAAGTGCTGGTGCTTGGATGTGCCACAATATATTTTGGAGGCGTGATTCTCGTTAGATACTCTTCAGGATAAGGACCACTGTTTGATTTTGAGGCAACATTGGTTATATTTTGCTCATTCCAGAGCTCAAACACTTTCTTTTTAATATCTCTTTTTTGAGCAGCAATCGTTGACATTCCTGGAGTACTCCCGGGCAACCACTTTCTATAAGTTTGTTGTATAATACCAAGAGTACCAACAAGCATATTACCTTCTAGACGAAGGTACGCTTGCACATACGGCACAATAATCGTGTCATTGGCTAGGGTGACCACCTTTTCATAAGACAATACGCATTGGCATGTATAGGCACACCAGATACCTTTAATTGCAAACTCCAAATACAGGTATTCAACGCTAAGATTATGTGGTAGCCGTAGTAGTTTCCTCAATAATTTAGCCTCAAATACTACCATGCGATTGACAAAGGAGTGACCCCATATCTCAACAGCATATAAAATCATTGACCGTATTTTGGCCAAATAGATGTTAATAACCAATGTAGCAGAGTAGCCACTATTACGACCAATAAAGGTACTCAAAGCATTTGTGGACACAATACACCGATTCTTAAGTGCTGACCATTGGGATTCCCAAGTGAGCTTCTCGCCAACAATAATACCAAGATATTTGTATGACATTACTTGTTCCAATTTTTTTGAGTCTAGATTCCACAAATATCTCTTAGGTCTTTGTTTTTTGGAAAAGACCATCATTTTACTTTTATCGATATTGATAGTTAGGCCATTGGCGGCAGAGTAAGACACCAAGGAATCAAGCATATGCTGGAGACCTGCTGGGGTATAGTCTAGTATCACCAGGTCATCCGCATAGGCAAGCCAACCAACAATCACACCATTTACTTTCACAGGATTAGCATTAGTTAGATTGAAAGCATTCATCATGTCTGACAGGTAAAGATTGAAGAGGATTGCCGCTATCATGCAACCTTGTTTCACCCCACAACAGGTTGCCATGTTTTTCGATAATCTGCCAGCAGCATTGACTCTGATTCTTACTGAGGTAACGGTATGAAGCAGCATCAACATCCTCAAAAGACCTTGTGGAATTCCCAAGAGTTAAGTTTTTGCCAAAATTTGTTGCGTAAGATGGTATCAAAAGCGGCGGAGAAATCAATTTAGGCACAATATACGTCTAGATGCCGTTTGGCCCAAGTGTGCTCAATAGCAGATGTAAGTAGCAAAAGATTATGCATAGTACTAGATTTATCGCGAAAACCTATTTGATTTAATGGTAATATGTTGGAGGCGGCGATCCATACAGTCAGTTCTTGTAGCAAAACTTTAGTAAAAATTTTGGAAGATACATCAAGCATGGCTAGCATTCTAAAGTTAGCCGGATTGTCCCAAGATCCTTTTTTATGTACCATCAGAATATGGCTAGTTTTCCACGATGGGGGAATCCCACCAAGCCTACCAACTTGTTTGAATAACAATAGCAATGCTGCACCCCATAGAGCAGGTTTTTTTTTAATTACTAAATTACAAACACCATCAGGTCCAGCTGCTCGAGAATTTTTCAGTTTGTCAATAATCTTAATAATATCGGATACAGATATATTACAGTCCAATAAGGCTTCCGGCAGCGGGAGGATGTTATTAGATAGTTCAGTTTTACCTAGTGTTTCTGCGATGTATAAGGCCCATGTATCCTCAGAAATACATTTTATTGACAAATCACGTTTTTTATGTTTTCTAAGGAGATGCCAAATGCCTTGGTTGTTATTAAACATAGCCATTGTTGCGATTTGTTTCCATAATTGTACTTCATTTTCCCTTTTGTGTAGCTTAACCCACTTTTTGTAATCAATTTTGAGTGTTTTAATGTGACATGCAACATCCTGGACAGATAGTGTTGGATCGGTTTTCTTCACTACCATTCTTATTGCATTACGAAGATGCTCCTTTGCTTCTCTAATTACATTATCATTGTACATCCTACGAGGTAGCATAATATTAGTCCGTTCACCAGCAGGGTTTCTTATGTGTTTGCAGTTTGTTTCAGTGTCCCCTTTTTGCCTCTTACGAGTGGCAGTTTTATTTTTCTGTACTTAAAAAGCCCTCTTGTCTACAGTATATAAAAGTAGAATAAGTCATTTGAACCAAGTCACACATGCCACAGCGCCACCCAGTAACCATCCCTGGAAGTTCACCTCCATTTCAGAGACATATGAGGAAGGCATTGTGGGTAAACACATTAGCCCAAATGCAAGCCTTTCATCCAGAAAAGTGTATTTGTCTTGAAGGACATTAGTTTATAAATAGCTTAATAAACCCAAGACAGACATTTCTTACGGCTGCAGACAACACTATTACCTGAGTGGCGCTGTGGCTCGCATGACTTGGTTCACGTGACTTATTCTACTTTCACATTTCCGGTGAAAGGGTTTTTTCAAGCCTTTTTAAACCCACCATAACTTTGCTGGTGTCTGCTATACAGTATGTAGAAAGGTATGAGGGTCGCACTGGGACTTGAGGCGTGTTGCTTGTAAACGTGTTTATTTTGCAGCCTTTAATAAGTTTCATTTCCAAAAGCCAACTCAGTATCACATCCTTACTATGTTGATAAATTGTGTACTATTATTTGGATAGCATTTATGTCTGTTAATTGCAGTGCTAAAACATGAAATGATTAAGTTAGCAAGCATTGGACAGAAAGAGAATATATCACGCTTCTTTTACCCAGCACGTTTTGATCACAATTCTTTTCTTTTTCAGTTTCATTTAGAATGTAGCTTGGTGTTTTGCAAATGTCCTTTATTAAACACAAGCAACTGATTCTGCGCATGAAAGGAAACAATCCATAACTATTAATATGTTAATGTAAAGCTAGGACAGTAGAAGATGTTGTGTTCTTAGTAAATTAGAGATTCTGAAACAAGAACAGATGTTCTCAAATGACTGCTTTCTACTTAACCAAATTGTGTGATCCTGGGTAAAAGCACTTTCCCGTTCTAGCATCCTTTTTTGCTTAACTGCTCAAACTGAGATCATGTAAAAAAGGATTCCGTTCAGTTTTCCAACCAAAACGTGTAATCATCATTTACTCTTAAATGTGCCTTTGTCACATTCAATCTCTACCCCTGTTCCCCGGCCCACCTCCAGACCGTATCCATTCTGGACTTCTTTGACATTCTTGACTCCAGGGACATTTGTCTTAACTCTTCCAGTGCTGGGGCGCATGGAGGGACCAGTGATATAGGGCTGTACCTGGGTGAATGTGCCTACAATTGACATGTGATGGGAACGCCCGGACATGTGGGGTTGTATCGGGCAGTACTTGGACGATCGAGGCTGCAGTTGGCTTGTGCTTACACCATTGGGGCTTCTGAGGCTTCAACTTGCATATGATTACTAAAGACAAGGTATGAGGATTTGCCTGACATAAAGCGACACTATGTGGTTACATGAGCCAGTAATGATCATACACTGAAGTATTGCCATATTATGAATATGCCTGGTACAAGAAGTTTGAACTGGTCTGAGATGGCAGTAACTGGCCATATGGGGCTGTACTGGCATAAGAAAGAACTGCTACTGGCAGTTCGGCTGGGTGTGCCCTGTCATTGTTTAACACCCATAACATATTGAGGCAGCAGCATAGTTAATATATGATTGGAAATTTAAATAGCTGTCAATAGTAGTTGCTGTTATATTACTCTTACAATTATGGGTATTTATTATTACAATGTGTGATATCACTGGGTCTAATATATAACTTCCTGTGAATCATGTCATTAGGGTCAAAGGCCATGTGATGACACTTCCTGAAACGTCATCGTGCATGTGATGTCACTTCTGCTGCCCTTGGAATTTTGGTGAATTAAAGACCCTGCCCATAAGCGCCTGTGCTGATTTGAAAGATGATCCAGATGCAATTCAATTTAAAAAGGCAATAAAGGTGGCAGTGTTTTCCCCCACCTTATGATATCTTACGTCTGCTGGGGTAGGAGAGGTGTGTATGGGGTATGATAGGATTTGACAGCCTGGACGACGGGGACCAGGGTGGGAGAAGCGCTGGTAGCGTGGACAATTCACAGCAAGTCTGCAGGAGCCTTGGGGGTTCACATTAACAGCTAGAGGAAGAGAGAGGGCAGCGGCCATATTGAGTGATTTAATGTACGTCCCCAGAGTGGCAGAATGATGAAGTAACTGCAGAGCACGCATGCACCCGTACCTTGAGGAGGTAGCGAGGGTACGTGGCCTTGTTCTGTTAAATACAGCTGCATTCCCAATACCTGATTAGCCAGCCACTGCTGCCCTAGCGCCGATGTATATTAAACCTTTCCAGATAAATGCGAGCTACGTGGAACCTAGCGCAAACAATTTTGAGGGGAACGTGTCAAAAGAGTTTGTCTCTCCTTCACTCGCTGTGAGGCAAATAGCTGCACAAGCACTGAGTCTTATGAAATGTGGCTCTCGTAAAAATGGGCGCCATTGACTAGACACTCCTTCTCATCACAGACATTTACTCTTGTCACGCATAGGTGGTCATGGGGGACCTAGTCTGCTTTTTGTGTTTAATAAGATGAGTAAGTAGAGCTGGTAATGAGAAAAGGAAACCGATGGGTGGAGAGAAACAAGAATAGATTTATTTCGCCCTTTTGGGTAACATATAACATTCACGAAGCTTATAAATAGAGATGGACACATTAGATGATGTATACAGAATCAGTCCCTTTTCAACACACAGTTAGCATCTTTAAGCCAAAGCGTTCCTCCTCACATTCCATTAAAGTCAATAAAGGAAATCACAGGTTTCCCCCAACCTTTTTCTTTTCAATCTTATTTGTTCCCAGTTTTTTCACTGCATTGGCTGCCAACACATTTCTCTGGACGCTTTGCTTGTGACCGACCTTATTCAATGTATTGGTTATTTCTTTTCCATCTTCATGTGTCTTGTTTTGCCTTATTTCTTTAGAGCAATTGAATATGTTACACATTTCTTTTTGCAAAAATAGTTTTACTTACACAAGCCATACTGGTGTTTCTTAATTTCTAGAACATCAGGGCTAAACCAACCATTGCAAGTGCACATGAATCCTAACCTGAAAACTAATTTCTGAGTGTACAAAGTTCCTACATCACCTCGTGATGTGAATACCACTAAACACCCATTGAAAACACTGGATTTTCAACCAGGTCAGGAAATCACAGCTCATCCTATGCTGTATTTCTCATTCAATCCTCTTCCAGGAACTTTCATCTCCCTGTTCTAACGCTCTATTCGCTAACAGTTGTGAACTCACTTGTTGCGTCTCAGAGGCTCAACACCTTCTCACTTATCAAAGGAAAAACCTAACTGCCCCCAGCCCTACGTCTTTTGGGACCATATTAATACTGGGGAAAGTAAAACGATAGGTCATACAATTGAAACCATGGAGCCAGAACAGGCCTCTGAAGTGGTCGAAGTGCTGGCAGTACATTTTGCAGAGATGTGGACCTGCATGTCTGGCCGCGCTGCCAAATGCTAGAGTCCACAGGGCACAAATGAATTCCCGCAGAGGAGACCACAACAGGTATGAGATATGGTGTTGAGTGCCAAGGTGGCCAACCTTGTTGCAATGGGGACATGTGGAGGACCCAGTCCTTCATTCAGCGGCTCCACGTGTCAGACCTTCTCTCCGTCAGCCGCCACGCAGACGCAGGTTCATGTAGATGGTCCCCCCAGGGGCAATGTTGTACTCTCCAAGCTTCTGCCGATCCTCCAGCTGCTTTGAGTCGTAGCTGAGCCAGAACTGAGATACCTGGACTTTTTCCTTCTCATAAATCCTCCCCTTGAACTCACTCACAAGCTCCGATGGTTTGATGGTGTACGGGGACTTACGGCCCTTGTCTGTCATGAGAAACACCTCGAAGGAGGCATCTTCCTTCACAACCAGCAGCAAAGTGTCCCCCGGTGAGAGATTATACTCGGACAGCCGCGCTGAATCCTGCAGCTCCACATATCCATTTTTTTGTGACCCCAGTTTCTGCTGTTGTGCGGGCACCCCAGTCTTTCTGGCCACCTCTGCTTTTAGAGTAGAGACGGCCATGGAGGGATTGGCATCCAGGGTGTAGACAGCCCCTGTCAGGAACTTCACGTTCAACTGCATCACCTGGGGAAGTAAAGAGGGAAAGGGTGTCAACAAGGCACACAAACTACCGGTCATCTGTTGCAAGAATTACTCACACCTTCTATCCTCAGGAGCCCAAAGACTCATGTTGAGATCTACCTCCAAGAGGGATGCAATAGTGGCATGTGTGTGCCCTGCAGGCAAGCAGAACATCTGCACACACAGCCTTATTCACACCTGCCTATGGAGTGTCTTAGGAGATGCCTCCCCATCCCTAACCAGCAACCACACCCCTCCCCACTCCTCCGGTAGTTTATATAGGACAGGGGCCAGTCATTTTTGGCTCTCTAGATATTTTGGACTACAATTCTCATCATCCCTAACCAGCATAGCTAATTGCCAAATATCGTGGGAATTGTAGTCCGAAACATCTGGACAGCCAAAGGTTGCAGACCCTTGCTTTAGGAGATCATCTACATCTACTCACCTACCCATACAGTTGTTATAATGAGTCAATTGACTCCTAATCTGGGCATGCTTCCTTCATATCAGTCGATCCACATCGATCCACAGAGCAAGCACCCAAATCCCTGTGGCCTGCCACCTGTTTAGGCATCCCTTGGTCTTACATATCTGCTTACCAGCATTTTGTGTTTGTTTATTTATATATTGGGCCTCATTACAACCCAGGCCTTAAGGGTTTAACGGCGCCGTCGGCGCCGTTAACCCTTAATGCCTGATTACCATTTTAACGCCTGCTTTTAGCAGGTGTTAAAATGCAAGGCGCTAACCCGTCTTGGTGCTAATTACGGCACCGTAATTTACGGTTTATGGTAAAGTAGGGAACT
Source organism: Ambystoma mexicanum (assembly GCF_040938575.1). Lineage (NCBI taxonomy): Eukaryota > Metazoa > Chordata > Amphibia > Caudata > Ambystomatidae > Ambystoma > Ambystoma mexicanum. The sequence continues at coordinate 1,307,811,446 of NC_090932.1, forward strand.
TACCGCCGGGGTTGTAATGAGGCCCATTGTTTTCAAGCATGTTGATGGTTAGGACCACCCTTTCCCTGTCTTTCTTCACTTGTCAATGAGCCAACTCACTCCCTGCGCTCAGCCGTTAAAGTTCTTCCTGTTTGCCCTCCCCCGCCCTGTTCTCCATCTCTCCACTGCTCATTCTCCTTATTTGCTTCCTTTTGAGAGACCCTCTATCTAAAGAACTCTGCTCCCTTCCTAGAGGGCACTTATTTCCTTCTCATCTAAGGACACACTCCCTTACATTGCCCAATTATTGCCTCTTCCCTACGTCAACCTGAAATGTATTCCTTTCTGCGTACTGCTGTTTCCTGATTCTATATTACCACTTTACATTAAGTACTTTGGCGCATAGTGCTGCATTACCACGATGAATAAATACTTTCATTCAACAATCAGGAAATGGCCTCAAATGTAAGGGCTCTTTAAACAACACATAAAGACTTAGAAGCTAATTCACAAACCTTTCCGCGGGCATATGTGTGACATTCAGAAAACGAAGTAGCATACACTGCTTAAATTACACCTGATTTCCTGAAGGCGAAGCCCCAGTGCATAAGTGTAACTAACACATGGAAATCATTGCCTTTCTGAATCACCCTTAAAGTGTAATCTCTGTGCAAGAGGGAGCCAATGACGAGTCTTAGTGGGAGACATGGGATCCCTACACTCCCTGGAGATGGGTCACCACATTTTGGACTTGCTGGCCGCTTTTAAGAGTACAGAGTGATGACCCTGGTATAGGCGAGGATATGCATCCTCCCGCTCTGCAGTTGTTTTGGACTATGACTCCAATGATCCCTCATCGTTGCCAGTGCTAGCTAGGGCTGACGGGAGTCGTAGTCTCAAACATCTACAAAGCTAAAGGTTGCAGATCCCCGGTATTCGTTATCAACTTGATCTACCCTAAAATAAAAAATTGCTTCGACCGCACCTACCTGGCATGAGAGGCAGGGATCGGGAAAATACTCTGTAGGGTTCAGCAGTGATAAAAACTTGAATTTACTTTTGAATATGATTAATTTGGCTGGACTAAAAGAGGGAGAATCATCAAATATAAAACCAAGGTCTCAAATAGAAGTGGCGTGGGGCGTACACTCATTGTCAAAGGATGGGCTGGATCCATGTTGGGTTTTGAGGATACCCCTCATTCATATTCATGAGAAAAATTTGCATACAATGACCCTAAATGTATGCACATTTTATCCTAATGAACATTAATGAGGGATATCCTGAAAACCCACCAGGATTCCACAAGAGGAGAAAATGCCATTTATATCGTCTGTCAAACCCGGCCACTCAGCAGTAAAGTTATCGAGGCTGGGCTCGTGCCCACCGCCTTCCTCAATGGTAACCCGGACGGTGAGTGGAGCAGAGTAATGCTATGGCCTCACTGTCACTAACATAACTCATTATGAAAGAAGCTGCCTCAGATTGGCAGACCTGCTTCTTCTCTTCATTTTGTGTTTTTCCGTGAGTATCCTTTCCTTTAAAGGCCAAAGGCTAGCCTTCAAGGGTAAGTGGACAAGGCTTGGGAGGCAGTGGTACATTTAAGGTATAGGCCCTATGGGCAAGATTGACTGAGGGCACTGGGTAGGCGGGGCTTAGGATGGGAGGAGTTAATGGATGTCACAAGGGGGACATTGAACTTTAGGGACAAATGTTCCATGTATTTTAAGTTCCCTCTGTACACCTATATTGTCTAATCACCCAACAAGTATAGCTTATGAAACCCTTGTAGAATTCTAAGGAAAAAAAGTGCCAGAGTAATGGTCACTGCCATTTACCTGTTAACCTCACTAATCACATCCCATTGCAAATGGTTTGCTGCTCATACTATTAAGGTAAGACCTCAGTGGGAGGCCCTGTGCAGCCCAGGCTCTTTGCCTTTAATGTGAGAGAGTCAAACATTGGTAGCCATTAGACTGGGGTGTAGGGTCAGGTGTGAAGGGCTGGAGGAGAAGTGTTAAGAGTGAAGAGTTGAGGTTTAGGGATGAAGTGTTAGGAGTCAAATGTTGTGGGTGAAAGAATATAGTAGGGGGTTAAGGGCGAAAGCTTAGGGGCAATATATTGGGGTGAAGGATTAGAGGTTAAGGGTCTGGGTGAAGGGTTACAGGTTGGGATGAAGGGTCAGGGGTCAGAAGCCAGGGGCAATGTTGAGGGGGGAGGGTTCTGGTGACTTGGCTAGGAGCCAAGTGGTTAGGGGTGAAGGGATAAGAATGAGGGGTTATTATGGAAAAATAATTGGTAGTGAAGGTTTTGGGGTGAACTGTTAGGGTTTGAAAGCTATTAGTGAATGTCTAGGGGTAAAAGGCAAGGTGTGAAGGGAAAGGTGTATAGGGTAACAGGTGATTGGTTAGGAGTGAACGGAGAAGGGTTAGAGATAAGAGGTAGGGGTAACGGGTGAAGGATGTGGAGCCGTCAATATGGGGTAAATGGCGAAGGGTTAGGGGCAAGAGACTAGGAGTGAGGGTTTAAAGAGGGCAGGTTGTAAGGCTGGAGAAAATGTTAGCATTGAAGGGTTAGAGATAAAGGGTTGGGATAGAAAACTTGGGTTGGCCTGCTGGTGAACATTTAGGGGTGAAGTTCTTGGTGAGCGGGAAGGTGGTTAGTGGTGATGGTAGCATTGAAGTGCTAGAAGAAAGGGATGAAAAGATGGAGTAAAAAGTGAAAGGTAGAAGTAAAAAGATAAGCAGACCATTCACTTGTAACGATTGTGCTCTCACAACAAATACGTTTCTAAATGTGTAATTTTGAAATGTGCTGTGAACATTTTGAAATGCAGCTAAACGGGCACAAAATATAGCATTTTACCCATCTGGCCCTTATAATGAGTCACCATCAGACGAGAGATAATGGAGACGCCTAAGCATGTGCTGACTGAATGCAATGGACTGGGGACCACTTACATGGGCCATCTTGGACCCTTTGTTCATAATATGGACTCCATTAAGAGCCAGTCTTCTGATATTATTGCCTCCAATCTGAAAGGACTGCTGTGCACCTTGCACTCTATAGAATATGGCTGATTGTGCCCAAAAGCTGTCATAGTTAAAGAAACAATTAATTGAGTTTAGTGAATTCTGAATGTTTTGTATTAATTGTTTATTTTATTATATTGTCATTGCATTGTAACTGTATGGTATTTTGTATGTTTTAACTTATTTATTGTCATCTGACTTTTAATATGTGTAAAGTTATTTGAACTATGTCACATTCAATAAATAAATAAATAAATAGTCTAATAAACGAGTCCGTGCCAGTTGCTGACCTGCAGCGTCCACAGCACCAGTGGCCGGAACCTCACTAATCCGAAGGAACTCCCTTTCTGATTCCCAGTAGTGACTTTAGAAATGGAATTCTCTACAGTATAACATATTTAAGAGAATCAAACATTCTGGGAAAAGTACATATTTGTGCAGCAATCTTTCTAGTTTTATTTTGCCCATTAAATGTGTAAATCATTGCCACTATATATATCCTGGGGGTCTGATTACGGGTAAAGTGTCTGGGTTAAGTGGAAAGTGGGATGAATTTAGGACGATGGGGTAGAGAGGCAAGCAGTTGTGGCTGAAGGGTTGTGAGTGAAGGGTGAGGTGAAAGGAGTTAAGGGTGAAAGATACCGAAACTAATAAACAGGACAGATCTCGAGGGAGAAAGCCCCACGTTAAATCCACTTGGGAAAAAGAGTTGAGTAATGCAAACTGCCGCACCTCAAGGAACATGCACTAGAGAGGAAAGGCACGGAGGGGAAAGGCGTTATGAGGAAATACACTCCCCGAATTAACAAAGATTCCTAGCAGAGCTGTGGGCGATGTGACAGGTGGCACAGTCTTGGCCCATCATTGTGACTGGCCCCTGTCTCCCACCGACCAAACTTGGCAGAAAGTTACCCCAGTCTAGGAGTGGTGGTCAGCTCCATAGCAACTCTCTGAAGCAGGGGCGCGGGCAGCTTTCAGTGATGTGGGCTATGGGGCGTGGAGGGGGAGTGCCAGTTCTGGTGCCAGGGCCTGGCACTGTGCGTCCTAACCTTAACTGCTGGGTAAGGGGGCGAGTGCGGTTTCTTTTCTTTGGCCTTCTGGCAGTGCAGCATCTCCTCTATAACTTCCCAGGATGCCCTGGAAGCAGTCACGGGAGAGTCTATGCGGGCACCGCGCCAGAAGGAAACGGGTGGTACCCAGGTATCAGGGAGCGCCCGGCGCATTACACTACATGTATGTGAGAGCAGGCGAGTCGCTTCCACGAAGCACCCAACACATGACAGACATGCGTGTACTTGCCAACATGACCCATTGTACTCTGTAGGTGATTATCCAGGTTTTCTTATTTGCATTCTGGGAATTGTAGTTACACTTTTTCCATCATAAAACTCGGACAAGTCCCAGAATGCAAAGAAAAAAATCTGGACTGGATAAGCACCTTCAGATTGGAACGGGTCATGTTTGCAACTATGCATGCGTTGGAACTGTTTCATTCTTGCCAAATCGCGGTGAGGTTGGGGTGATGGGGATGTAAAATACTTCGTTCATCTTTGCTTGGGTGCTTTTTCACTATCTCTCTGTCCTCAGCATTGGACAAATTACACTCCCACGCAACACACAGCTGATATGAACAGTGTTGCGACCAGAGGCGTTGCTAGGGGGGGCTGAGGGGGCTGTAGCACCAGGTCTTTTGGTTGTAGCCCCAGATAGAAGCTCGGGGGTTACGACCAAAAAGGCTAGCTAGCCCCCCCGACAGTCCCCACATTTGCTTAGCCCCGGATCTTTTCCAGACCAAGCAACACTCCTGGTTACAACCACTCAGAAATCACACAGTCAACGTCCCCCTAAATTGCCAAGTGTCTGTTGCTTACAGGGATCCCGTGGCGTTAAATGAAGCACACCTGGACAACGAAACCTACTTGACACGATCGATTGCCTTCGCTGATGTATATTCGGGGAAAGTGCACGGTGCAAGCTAGACAGCTCAGTGGGTTAAGCGCCTGCCACTGACATACGTTTGGTCTCAGGTAAAAAACGCGGCAACACGTTTAATCCTTCCGAGGGCTATAAAATGTGTGTGTTGGGATATTGCTTCAGCGTCAAGCAGATTTACAGTTATTTAATATGCACCCATGCATTCTATCTCTTACACATTGGTTGATGTGTGTGTTTATCTTTTATGATGTCATGAGTTCTTTTGGAGTGTTGTTTTCTGAGGGAATTCTATGGAGTCAGTTGGTGCCTGCTGCCCAGGGCAGTGCCTGCTGTCACCATGTCTCTGACTGAATAAACCTTGTTAACGTTATTTCCTGCCTGGACATCAATTCTTAACACTTGTGCTTTTTTCGATTGTGTTGTAATGTGTGCATATAAACGGGCTCTGTGTGAAGCGCTTTGGTGAAGGCGCTTCATAAAGAACCTGTGGCATTATACGCTCTATGCTCTCCCTGAGTTCAAACTACTAAAACCAGAGTCGCTCGCAAAACGCACAGCCGCTTTACCTGTCGCCAGTGAAGATGGTTGGTTAAGGAACTTACTGTTTCACGGGCTCTTGGTTCTTTTACAGAAAGCGAATCCGCCGTCTCTCTCTCCCCCCGCCTGCCTCTGGCCGCAGTCTCTCCGTGCTGTTTTGGTTCTTGATCAGCAATCTGCATGCAGTCTCCGAGACCTTCCCTGCTCTCTGCGGTCTCCCGGCCCGGCGGTCTGTAGGAGCGCTCTGCGGTGTCCCGTTATATGGCAGGAGGAGGCACAGGGCCCTGTGACGTCGCATTGTTTCTGATGATGCTCGAGTAAAGAAACGGAAACTGATCTCTGCAGGGAAAGAGAGTTTCGCTTTCCTTCTCCCCCCCCCTCCTCTCCCGACTCTCCTTCTCCTCTGTCTTCCTTGTGTGGGCACTGCTCTGACTCCGTAGCACTCAGTGCTGCCGTAAATGTGTGGCAACCATTCGTTACTGCCACTTTTGGGTAATGGAATTACCACCAGTGTTACAGCTCAGTCTATTTCTGTCTTTGGTTGTAAAGGGGAGGGTGTAACTCCAGCATCCCCCACCTCACATACCAAAATCATCAATTCTACTGGCTGGAATTACCACTCGGGGTAAATATGCAAAATCCCCATGAAGTCCTATGGAACCAGAAAATAAGAATTAACACCACTTTACCACCAGCGTGATTGGTCAAAGGGCTGGTGACTCCCATTAAAGATGCCACTTGGAGGGGCTTCCCAGTCTCTCTCACCCCAGTGCCTGCAATTAGAAAAAGGGCACCTACCCCATATAATTCACGAGGTAGTGAGAGATTAGTTTTGGCGAAGGGGCGTCCATTTTTGGCTCAAGGCAGGGTCATTTGGGCATGGAATCTGTAATATTCATAAATGTATGATAATTTACAGTTGTGGCATTAAGGCAGATTACGGATGGGAAACAGAAAATGAAAGTGGTGGAATAAATTTAGGTACAGTTTGGCGATTGTCAAAAGGAGGGCAACGTAAGGGTAAATGGTCCCAGTGTGGGCAGACATACCTGAGAAGGAACAGAGGAAAGGGAAGAAATAATGCCCAAGGGAAGGACATAAAGAGCCAAGTGCAGGTAAAACAGAAGAAGGCTGGGAGAGACCTGCAGGGAAACAGGAGGAGGCAGTGTGACAAATCAACTTCTGGGGCTCCAGCAGTCCAGGGATGTATATTGGTTTCTAAACCATCAATCAGCCCCACACCTCTAGTACACCAGAAGTGATCTGAACACATTGGAAATGCAACCACATTATAAACCTCCTTGTCCAAATTTGGTAACGTGGACGGAATGGCAGGCATATCTCTGTTAGTTCGAGGATTGTTGTTTAGTTGCAAGACAGTGAAATTACAATTATTACCCATCGATAAAAGGGACTGTCTAGTCAAGGTTGTATACAAATATTTACTTTATTATTATCACAACAGACAGTCCTAGCACACTACAAAATACAACCCACCCAGTAAAGAAATGCAGAGGACAGACAGTTTCAAGAAGGAAAGGGGATGCGCTCTGGATACTGATAGGAGGGTAGTCGGTAAAGTAATTAATCGCAATAGTTCAAGGATACTTGGCTTCAGCAAAAAGGGAGCAATGGTTCGTAAAATGTCACTAGAGGGCCTCAGAGAAGGACCAGGAGGACAGAACCACAATGTACCTTCTGCTTGTAGAAGTTCTTGTTGCTCGACAGTGTCGGTTTCAGGGCGCTTTGCAGCTTCTGCGACAGAGTTCAAGATGGGAGAAAGCTGCGGGTATCAGGCAACATGCAGTTTGGTGAGCGAGGCTGGACGGACGGCTGCAGGCTGGCCTACACTGTGGCTCAGGGTCAGAATCATTGTCTCTGTGCTGGTTTGTGGGTCTGAAGCACTGGTCGAGGCGTCTCGGACAACATCAGCGACTGCTGCATGACTACAATCAGCGGTGCAGTCGGTTGCAGCACGAGGGGCTGAACTGGTTCGAAAATGTCCTTTTAGGTGGATGCTGATTCATGGTTGTCGATGCACTCCTTCTAGCTTCTTCACTGGGCTCGTATCGTCCTTGAAAGCGGATGGCCCAAAGCTTAGGAGAGTGTTGCAGGCACGCGGCCTTGTCCTGGGTTTGGCTCAGAGACTCTCTGACACTTCCCACCTAGGAAGCTTGCTTGCAGAGTCTAGCAGGGCATGCTGTGTGCTGGCTGGGTACTGGTTCTGGAGCTGCTGAAGGATCCTCTGGATTCAGTATCTCCCTCTGTTCCCTGGGAGATGTTTAGGGGAGGGATCTTGCTTCCCTCTTTGGAAATCCCGTCTTTCTTTCACTGGCAGAAGCTGTAAGGCAGACTGTCCCTTCAGGCAGGGTCCAAATGAGTTCTTCTTGTTACTTCTTGCAAAGTCTTCAGATGGTCTGCCCAAAAGAGGATGTCAGCCCCCTTATAAAGCCAAATGGGCCACATGCATTGGTGTAGGCTAAGCTTACGTTAATGAACCAATCCTGGGCCCCCACCCCGTGGCATAACACAAGATCTGGGGGCCCCCCTGCGAGCCATGCTGAGGCCCCCCCCAACTTGGCAACAAATCACAGGTCACGCCACACATTGGGCCGGCCTAGATTACCAAGCTTGCGCAATACGCACAAACGTGCTGCTGAAGGGGTATGCCGCACACTGCACAAGGAGAAAGATATACCTATGTGTTTTAATGCAATATACAGCACACTTTCTGAGAAAAATTGGCTAAAAAGCCACAGTTTTTGCTATTGTTTTGTAGGGTAACACCAATCCAATACATGCAAGTCACCAACAGTGCACATGAACATGAATGTTTTGCTATTAAAAATGCCACGCCACAATGAAAACATGTCCAACTGGTTGCACAATGTAGACCAGTGTAGACACGTACTAACATTACAGTAAAGCATGCCAGGCCACATTTAGACATACCTACACTGGTTGCACCAAAATGGCAGTCGAAGCAATAAGACTCATCAATAAGAGAGCACACATTCAAGCCTGCGTCTCTGCGGCCTCTAACACAGCCAAACTCTTTAAAATCTGCAAGGAACTGACCAATCCTTTTGCTGTCTCTACCGCTCCTGTTCCCTCAACAGGCCCTCTGTACGGCATTGGCCTCTCGCTTCTGCACTAAAACTCTGGACATACTGTCCACTATCTCCTCTTCCTCTCCCTCTTCCTCTCTCGGCCCCCTTTGGACATATCTCTCTCTCCTCCTCCTTTCTCCTCTTTCTCTCTAACACCTGACGAGGTTTCTAGACAAGTCCCATCTATGGAAGTGTCATCGAAACAGGTGCTTGCCCCCTCCTCCAGAATCATCAAGGACCACATTGACACCCTTGCTCCAGCCTTGGCCGATTTTGGTAATCATTCTTTTGCCACTGGAACTTTCCCCTCTCCCAAACTTTTGGAAAAGCTGGCCATCTCCCAGCTTACTCGCCACGCTGAATCTGTTGGTTGTCTCCATGACCACCAGTCTGGCTTAAGAGCTGCCAGAGGCATGGAAACTGCTCTTCTGAACACCTGTGAAGATCTGATTTCTAACCTTGATTCCAGCATTCCTTCTGTCCTCATCCTCCTTGAACTTTCCTCTGCTTTCGGCACGGTCAACCACGCCATCCTGAACAATCGACTCCATGAGAACCTGGGCATCATGGATCAGTCCTTGGAGTGGCTGACCTCCTTCCTCTTGGACCACCTCTCCCAGGTCCCACTTGGTCCCTTTCACTCCGCCACCTCTCTCTAACTGTGGTGTTCCACAGGGCTCTATCCTCTCACCCTTGTTTTTCAAACTCTACTTGGCCCCTTTGGCCCACCTGATCTCTACTTTCTCCTCTAAATTTCATTGTTATGCGGATGACACTCAGTTTTCCTCCAGGCTCCCCTCAGCCTACTCTCCTCTCTCACTCATTCCTGGTGTCATCTTCAACTCCACTCTCTCTTTCCCTCCTCACACCTTGGACGTCGCCAAAAAGTCCAACTACCAGCTGCACTTCCCTTTCTCACTTTCCCCCAGAAGCTCACTGTCTCTAGAGCCCTGGTTCTCTCTAGGCTGGACTACTGTGACAGCCATTTTCTCAATTTGCCTTCTTCTAATCTCCGCCCCCTGCAACTAATCCAGATCATGACTGCGAGACTTATCCTTGGCCTCATGCCCAGGGACTGTTTCTCTCCAGCCATGAAATCTCTCCACTGGCTCCCGGTGGCTGAAAGGATCAAGTTCAAGACCCTTTGCATTGTGCACAAGGCTTTCTGGGGCTGGGATCCGCACTACATCCAACGCTCTCTTCCAAAATACCTTCCTTCTCGAGCCCTAAGGGTTAGATGCTTCTCCAGGCAGAGAGTTCAGGGATAGATCTCTCTCCTCTGCAGGTGCCTCCCTCTGGAATGGCCTCCCTGCCCCCCCAAACTTGAGCCGGACCACCCAAAGTTCCAGAAGCAGCTCAAAGTGTTCCTCTTCTCCTCTGCTTTCTCTCTCTTCCTCCCCTGCTGACCTACCTGACCTACCTGTCTGCTGTACCTGTCGAAATCGATATAATATTGTGACCCCAATCGCATTGTTTAAATGTATGTTGGCCTACGCCAAGCTGTCTAAAGAATATTATGAACATAGGTTCCGCGGCGAGGTCTTGACCTTAATGTATCGTGAAAGCTGCCATCTTGGATTTAGCCGCCATTTTAGGTACTCTTGCCGTGTGAAAGTCACCTCGAATCACAAAATGGAGGCCGAATGACATTTCGAGTAAGACTTCGGCTATGGTGACCTCCGCACACGTGAATGAATAATATGTCCGCAGGCTACCTGTTAGGGTCATGAACTAAGACCCTGTCCTCTGTTTAACCTAGGTGTAAATATGTAACTGTATCAGCGGAACCGATCTAATATATGGAAATTGCATGTTCGACCTGGCTACGAACCCTAGCCGTTGTTCCAAGAATGGTTAACTTACAAGAGGGCTGGCCAATGCAGTACAAAATGTATAAAAACCCGAGCATCCCGATGATCGGTCTCTCCCACTTTCAGTGCGAACCTAACGTTGAAGGTTCGCATGTTAGTCAGAGGGCCGAATAGCTATTCGCATGTCAATTGACTTTGGTAACTTTGTAACTTTGAAATAAAGCGCTTTGTATGTCCTTTGTAACCTGTGTTGGTGTGTTTCCTTTTGGGCTTCCCGGCCTCATATCAATTTCTCTGTTTCCACAGTTGGCGCCCGAATAGGGACCCTCAAGATTGATGCCGGATCATTGAAGGTTGACGCAGACTATCGAACTGGGATCGGACGGTGTGATTCTGCGGGCCCGAACGATCGAGACGCGATACCTCGGCAGCGCTGCACGATCCCATCCTCGGACGATAGTCGTGTGGTCTGACACGGCATCTTGACGAGGGTCCAATTCCGAGGCGGGCAGATTTGCCGAAACCACCGAACGCAGGTAAAATTTGTTAGTTGAAGTCCTTTGTAAACCGTACGGTCCTCCTTAGGTTTGGTCAGGTGTAGTCGTGACCCGGCTCTTAATTTAACCCTGACAATTTGAATTTGGCGTATTGTATCTGCAGACACAATTATTGGACCAGGTAACACCAATTCTTTGAGAAATGCCTGGGAAATTGTCTAGCTGTTTTAGGGATCTATTCCGCAGCGATCGACAATCTTTGGAATTTAGCCGTCCGGCACCACAGGAGGGGTCGCCGGTGTGTACTATGTACTGTAAGTATGGCATTGGTAGTATTGTATTTAATGATATTTGGCACAGACAGACCAGAAATGCCTCAGAATTTCAGTGGCCAATCAATGGTAGTTTTGAGATCCCCCGTATCGAATACTTAGAGTCGATCTTGCTTAAGAAAAAGGCTAGGCCAGCAGCCTTTGATGTGTTACAAAACTGGAAAAAGGAAGCATTACAGCAGCTTAAAAGTAGGGATAAACATGCACGACGTCATAAAACGAATGCCGAAAAGGCATTGTTATATGACAAGGAAAAACGATTAGATGAAACCCAGAAAATGGACAGAGCTTTCTCGCTCGGAGTCCAGAAAATTTACCCCTCTAAAGATTTCCATGTTTCCGAGGAGTTTATTGAGAAAATATTAAACGAACGGAGGCCTGATTCTTCAGCGCCACCTCCGTATGCTCCCATTGTGGGCGTTCTTCCCATTCCTGCTATTGCTCCTATCGCTATTCCTACTCCTCCTACACAGCCTACTACCCCTAGTTCTTTAGTTGTCGCTCCTCCGTCTATTTCGTCTGTTACATTACCTCTTTCCTCTGCACCCATGTTAGGTTCACCTACACTTTCGATTTCGGGGAGTCCTGTGTTCATTAAATTAGATCCCGGTGCAGGGTCGAGAATAGTGACTCGTAGTACTGTTCCTGCAGGCAGGAAACAGGAACTATTTGCTTGGGCTAAACATTGCATGGAAAAAGGTGATCCAAGTGATGGTACAGCATTTACAGGAGGAATGTATAAGGAAAAAGGTTGGTTGCCCCACAGAGTTATTAGGTATTTGTAAAAGAGCTTTTTCGCCCGACACTTCTACAGCTGCTTTAGCGCTCGATTTGGCCTTATTGCTCAGTAAGCGGTCGGAGGTCCCTATATCTCAGTTGCCTATGAGAGAGGTCCCTCCGACCCTTGTCCCAAAATTAGAAATCCCCGCCAACGCGGCGACTGGTGCTGCCGCGGTGGATATCCCTGCACATTACGTATCACAGTTTGTTCACGTCCCGTTCTCTCGACAGGAAGTGAACACGATTAGACAATCAGTTCCTGACATCAGGAAGAACCCGACAGGGTTTTACAAAGAAATAGAATCCGTTTTGCAGTCTTCTGTGTTCACCTTAAGTGACATGGATTTATTGTTTCCAGTGCTTTTACCTGTTGATGTATGGAAACAGGTACGAACAATAGATGATGTGCCGGGGTTAGGGGATACATGGGTAAATTTGACTAGAATAGATGGGGAACGACCAGCTGGTGAGAAACCACCCCAGGTAATACTCACTTTACCCGATAGAATAGTTGCCAAATTAAAAACTATAATCCCAGAAAAAAGGATTATTTGGGACAAGCTTACGGCCTGCGTCCAAGGGAAAATTGAAGGTACTACTGAATTCTTTAATAGATTCGAACAGGTGTTCTCCGACTTCAGTGGACAGGATTTAGGTACAGAGTCGGGGAAGAGGTTGTTTGTGGACAAATTTGTGCGTGGATTGTTGCCCGACATCCAGTCACAAATTATGTCCTCAGAGAGCGCTTGGCAGGCAAAATCTCAGTCAGAGGTTTTGCATATGGCTCAGTATTATGAGAATCGGGTTAATAACGAAAAAGAGAAAATCGAAAAAAGAAGGGGTGACCTAAAGACTAAGGTATTGTTGCAGCAAATTGTCAGACACCCCAGAGGAGGTACGACACAAACTAGAGGTCAGTACATTCCAAGAGGAAATACTCCTCTAAATTCTATAAATATTAATCAGTGTGCTTATTGCCGCCAGGAAGGTCACTGGCGAGCACAGTGCCCTGCCCTCCGTCAGAGGTCAGGAGGCACATTCGGAGGTATGGGTAGGCGACCACGGGGCCGCCCTGGAGCAGGGGGCCCTGATAGGGGTCAGCTTTTACAAGATCCACAGCAACCTTTTTCACGGGAAAATTAGACTCCGAGTATGGACTCGAGAAATATATTTGATCACCCTTCCGCCGCCTATCTTTCTGAGGAACTTCACTTTGATGAAGTTCTGCCTTATTAGGATTGCCCGAAGCAGCGTTTGGAACCTTTACCTATTCCCGTTATTCAGAAGGGCCCCTATGTTGAATCATTGGTGGGGAATAGGAAACATCAGTTCTTGATCGACACTGGAGCACAGAAGTGCTCCATCGACCATTCCCGGGTTCCAAACATCCCCCTGTCAGGGCAAACGAATGTTTCTATAGGGTTCTCTGGTATACCAACTGTTTGTCCGGTTTCTGCACCGGTACCCGTTTCTTTGGGCCCTTTTATAGACCAGTGCCCTTTTCTTCTTACTTCAAACTGTGGAGAAAATTTGCTGGGGTTGAATTTGTTGAAGAAATTGAACGCAGTGATTCATTGTTCCTCTGACGGAATAAGATTAACAGTTTCACCACAGCAACCCTTTAACTCCCAATACTTGACCCGACCTCTACCTCCCGAATTTGACATTGTCCCAGAATATTTGTGGGCAATAGACGACAATGATGTCGGGATATTGCACATTGACCCTGTTAAGATAGTATTGAAACATGGGGTTAAGCTACCGCGCATTCCGCAATATAAAATTTCAGTTGAGGGCGAGCGCGCTCTGAAATGCATTGTCTCCGATTTTGTACATCGTGGAGTGATCGAAGAGATTACAGGTAGCTTATGTAATAGTCCGATCTTGCCGGTATATAAGAAAGGCGACAATGCAATTCCGTACCGGTTTATAATAGATCTTCGTGCTATTAACTGGGTAGTGGCCCCACAATTTCCAATCGTGCCTGATGTAACAACAATCTTAACAATGATCCCTGCTACGGCTACACACTTTAGTGTCGTAGATTTGAAAAACGCCTTCTTTAGTATTCCGATACACAAGGAGAGCAGGTATTTGTTCGCGTTCACCTTGGGGGGACGCTCATTTACATTCACAAGGGCACCTCAAGGGTATACTGAAAGTCCTAGTATCTATAGTAGAGCCTTAAAAGAGCAGCTCGACACCCTTGAACTGCCACCTACTTGCACGCTGCTTCAATATGTAGACGATTTGCTCTTAGCTGCAGACTCTGAGAAAGCTTGTAAAGAAGGCACTATATTGTTGCTTGTTCATTTAGCTGAACATGGTCACAAAGCTTCACTTAAGAAATTTCAATATTGTTGCCAGGAGGTTGCCTATTTAGGCTACCTCCTGTCAAAGGAGGGGAGAAGATTGACACCTGAACGAATAAAACACATTTCTGGCATGTCTGTCCCAAAAACACAGAAGGAAGTCAGAGCCCTGATAGGGATGGCGTCCTACTGTAGACTGTGGATCCCGAACTTTGCCCTAGTGGTAAAACCGATGTTGGCTTTGACGAAGAAGGGCATTTCTCTGCCACTGCCATGGGAATCGGAACATCAACGATCATTTGAGCTTCTCAAAGCCGCGCTGTGTTCAGCACCGGTTCTGGGTACACCAAATTACGATAAGGCCTTTGTGTTGTTTGTGCATGAATGTAATGGATGTGCTTTGTCTGTGTTAACGCAGGAACATGGAGGGAAGAATAGGCCGTGCGGCTATTATTCCTCCGCCCTCGATCCTGTTGCATGCGCTTTGCCGCGATGTCTGCGTGCTGTTGCTGCTGCTGCTGCGTCTGTAAAACAGAGTGAGGGGATGGTCCTAGGCCACGATTTGATTCTGATGGTACCTCACTCTGTTGATATTCTATTGAATAAAACTCAAACACAACACCTTACTTCTGCCCGGTTGACCAGGTATGAATTAGTTCTATTTGCTCCTCATATCCAAATTAAAAGGTGTTGTGTTCTCAATCCGGCTGAACTTTTGCCTCTCCCGCAAACTTCTGCTTGTGGCGATGATGGATCACATGACTGCCTGTACGCCACCGAACAAGAAACAAAGGGCAGAATAGACCTTTCAGATACTCCTTTGGAGAATGCGGAAGGGGAGCTGTTTTGTGATGGCTCCTGTTTTAAACTTCCGAATGGCACATCTACAGCTGCTTATGCAGTTACTACTTTGAATAAGATTGTAGAAACTAAAAGGATTCCGCATAACTCCGCGCAGGCCGCAGAGATTATAGCGTTGACCCGTGCTTGTGAGCTCTCCCAAGGGTATAGAGTTAACATTTATACGGATAGTCAGTACGCCTTTGGGGTGGCTCACAACTTCGGAAAACTGTGGTCGGAAAGAGGGTTTCTGACCTCACATGGGACCAAGATTCAGCATGGCCCCTTAATAGTACAACTACTCTCAGCACTCTCACTCCCTGAACAACTAGCGATCATGAAATGTGCAGCACATCGGAAGGTCATAGACGATGTGGGCAAGGGAAATGCTTTTGCAGATTCGATAGCTAGACAAACAGCCACAGACCTTAGCACAGACATGTATACCTCGAGGGAAGTGAGAGATGGTTGTATAATAGATGAAGGCATTGGGTCTGTGCGAGATATTCAGACTGATGCCTCTGTTGAAGAATCTAGGAAATGGGCTGAAAGCATGGGGAAATTGGATGACGAAGGGTGTTGGGTGGACGCATCTGACGGGAAATGGTTGCTTCCTGATTCTTATGTATTAGCAATGGTCACAATGGCACACGGTCCAACACATGTGTGTGCCCAGCAAATTGCGAAGATATTACAGCAGGTTTGGGTGAATGACAAAATTTTGGAAACTGCAAAGAGATACGTTGAAAACTGTATGATTTGCCTGCAACACAATGTGGGTAAAGGGACAGTGACTCCAAGGGGAAGTTTCGGGCCCCCCTCTGTCCCCTTTGAAACCATTCACCTTGATTTCATTGAAATGGAACGTTGTAATAACTTGAAATATGTTCTTGTTATCATTTGTGCTTTTAGCAAATGGGTCGAGGCTTTCCCTGCCAAAGATGCTACCGCCATGACTACCGCAAAGATCTTGGTGAAAGAATATTTTCCTCGATTTGGGCTCCCGAGGATAATCTGGTCGGATAACGGCCCACATTTCAACGCAGCTGTAATATTGCAAATATGTGTTGCCTTAGGGATTGAGAAATGTTTTCATTCAGCTAGGCACCCTCAAAGTGCGGGGTTGGTAGAAAGACACAACGGTATTTTGAAAAACAAACTTGCAAAAACATGTGCCGACACTAAATTAAAATGGCCAGATGCTTTACCCATTGTATTGTTAGCTATGCGCACCACACCCCAGACTAGAACTGGGCTTTCTCCATTCGAGGTAGTAATGGGAAGGCCTGCTAATATTTGGGGTCTCCCTAAACCTAAAGCCCTGAGGGATGTGGAGAATGTATTGCTCGTAGATTATTGTAATCAATTGACTAAAAACCTGTATTTCATTTACCACCAGGTGAATGCCGCCTTACCTGTACGGTTTACGGGCCCAGGACACGATATATTGCCCGGCAGCTGGATCCTGGTAAAGGCCTACGAAAGGTCTTCCTGTCTCGCGCCTCGCTGGCGGGGACCCTACCAGGTTTTATTGGTCACCAGGACGGCAGTGCGGGTGGCAGGAAAGAAGAATTGGGTACATGCAACGCATGTGAAGAAGATCCCTCACCCGACGCCACACGTTACAGAAGAAACAGAACCCCTTGCTGATGCTACGATCTCTGATCTCGGAGTAGCAGGCAGCGCTGTGAGTGCGTCGGAGAGGTTCTCTGAGCCTGAGGAGCTCGGGGAGCCGTCCATCTCGTCTCCACACTCTCTTGATCGATCACTTCCGGAAACTCTTGTTCCAAGTTCTGCGACTTCCGTCGCCACCGACGTGACGCTCCCCTCAGGGAGCGACGATACTTTGCTTTTGGATTCAGCAAACTTGGGTACCATCTGGTACAACCTTCGACCACGCGCTGCACGAGTATAGTGCATTTGAAAGGAAGAAGGAGTGATTGAAATACTATTGTCTTTCCTTTTTTTGGAACAAAGGGAAACAAGGGTTCTGTTGGCTAGGGTTGGGAAGGACTAAGAAGTCGCGCGGCCGAAGTGCCGCCAGCAACAAACATTGGGGCCGAAGATCGGGATAACCATGATGCCTGCCGCCTTCACCGCTGCTCCTCGTATCGAACTATTAGATAAGGGGGTGACCAAATCGAACAATGGACAATGTGCCTGGGCCCTGAAAACGTACTGTTGTGTTCTTGTTTTGATTATTGTTAGTTTTGCAACCGCTGCCGTGGGACTTTGGTACTTTGAAGAAATTTATCCTTTGAAGCCTCTGTTACCGACCGAAATTGTACCAACTGTTTTGACTCCCTCTGTACACCTTCACACTCTGTCCCCTAGGGACTCTCGGCATAGACAGAAATATCATAATAACACTTTGATGATAGTAATGAATGCTACGCATGCTATTCTTAATAGGAGTAATTGTTGGATTTGCACTCACTTACCACAACATGGGAACAAGGGACTGGGATGGTATATACATCCCCTACCTTTAACGACTTCCTGCTTTGCCTCTCTTAGAGCACTCTTCTTTGGCCGATGGAATGATAGCATCTCAGGGAACTTCGATGGCACTAATTTGAATGAATTTGAAAAACGTGAATTGAGTCCCCTGGGATGCTCGCTTTTCGCAAATAGGAGTAGACCTAATATCGCTTCTATTAGGCCGTCTGATAAACTTTCCTTTCCTTTTCAAAATCTAGTTTCTTTTAAGATGGCTCCGATAGGCAATAAGGATGCCATGCCCCCTTCTTATTCTGTAAATCACAATCCTGATTCTGTCCCTTTCTGTGTACAAAGAAATGGCACTAGGCCAATGGGAGATTTTGAGCCTTGTGTAAATATTGTAAATTTGACTGGGGAAAATAGGCCTTTGTATGTAGGGGGACCCGTTTATTTTGTTTGTGGTAGTTTAGCTTTTCCCTGGTTGCCCAAGGATTGGCAGGGGACTTGTTATTTAGGGATATTGTTACCAGGTGTGTTTATAGCCAGTACCTTAGAGGTATCTAAGGCTCGCCCGCGACGGGATAATGATGGAGATACCCCTGGACAAGTATTCGGGGATATAGCCAAATCAGTAGTCCCCTTCTGGGGACAAATAGCAAATTCAGAAAACATTAGGGGATTAGCGAGGGTATTGGAGAAAACGATCAACCGGACCACGGACATACTTTACAATATGACCTTAGAGCAAAAGGCGATAAGATTGGTAGCACTTCAAAATCGAATGGCATTAGATGTCATTTTAGCTGAACGAGGTGGAGTATGTAAATTAGTGGGGTCCGCTTGCTGTGTTTTCGTACCAGATTCTTCATCAACAATATTTAAAGCAATTCAGAATTTACACACTCTTAGTTCTGAAGTCCATATCCCGGTAGGAGACTGGAGCCTTAGTACTTGGTTTTGGGATTCTCTACGATCTTGGGGGTGGAAGGTGCTTTCTGTTATTGTAGGTATTTTAGGGACTCTGTTATTTCTTTGCTGCTGTTTTCAATGCCTCCCGAGTATATGCGGAATGATAGGGGGATGTTGTGCCCAAGTTATGAGCGCAATAGGGCGTAGAATATATACCCCGAAGACAGCATCTAAAGAATTCATGTTGCAAGAAGTTCTTATGAACAACTTTATGGCCATTGACATTTCAGACAATGATGCGGAACCTATGAATGATAATGCTTTCAAGTATTTTTAAGAGTATTAGGAAATAATGTTTTAGCACTTGGCATAGGCCAAAAGGAGGGTCTGTCGAAATCGATATAATATTGTGACCCCAATCGCATTGTTTAAATGTATGTTGGCCTACGCCAAGCTGTCTAAAGAATATTATGAACATAGGTTCCGCGGCGAGGTCTTGACCTTAATGTATCGTGAAAGCTGCCATCTTGGATTTGGCCGCCATTTTAGGTACTCTTGCCGTGTGAAAGTCACCTCGAATCACAAAATGGAGGCCGAATGACATTTCGAGTAAGACTTCGGCTATGGTGACCTCCGCACACGTGAATGAATAATATGTCCGCAGGCTACCTGTTAGGGTCATGAACTAAGACCCTGTCCTCTGTTTAACCTAGGTGTAAATATGTAACTGTATCAGCGGAACCGATCTAATATATGGAAATTGCATGTTCGACCTGGCTACGAACCCTAGCCGTTGTTCCAAGAATGGTTAACTTACAAGAGGGCTGGCCAATGCAGTACAAAATGTATAAAAACCCGAGCATCCCGATGATCGGTCTCTCCCACTTTCAGTGCGAACCTAACGTTGAAGGTTCGCATGTTAGTCAGAGGGCCGAATAGCTATTCGCATGTCAATTGACTTTGGTAACTTTGTAACTTTGAAATAAAGCGCTTTGTATGTCCTTTGAAACCTGTGTTGGTGTGTTTCCTTTTGGGCTTCCCGGCCTCATATCAATTTCTCTGTTTCCACATACCGACTGGTTGCTTGGCTACCCTCAGTCTCACTGAGTCCAGGCTCTTTCTTGCTCAGTCACCCTTGCACCGCCTCCGGGTCTACCACAAAGTTAGGGGCTGTAACTGTAACCCTACAGTCCTTTGTTCTTCTTGCACTTCTCAGAGCCGCGCTGCCCTGGCTGCACTTACTCATAGCATTGCTGACCTGTTTTCCCTCCCCTCTCCCTTGCACTTCCCCCTCCCTTTCCCCTTGCACTTCTCGTTTTCGCACTTCCACGATCTGAATGGCACAAAGGCTTTGTAAGATCATTTATCTTGTCCTCCCTCTGCTTTCCTTCCCTAAAAAGACTTGTGTACAGGCGCGTTATATATGATTTATCATATCATATAATTTTATCACAGATGCCCAGAAAAATATACAGTCCCGCAGTAAGAAACGGCTAGACTGGCATAACCCAAATGGCAGTCTAGCCAGGTAATTACACTTAGCAGGACTGCTTTTATCAGAAATGGCCAGTTAAAAAAAGGCATACCAAACTGAGGAATGACTAGACTGGCTGCAGCAAAATGCCTCTCTAGCAACTATCACCACATATCATGCCTGCTTAGCATGGACATGGACAACCATTATGATTTATTGCACAATCCCACCCCCACACACACACATACCCTCTCCCTCTCATCGCCTTCCACAACCTCCAAAATTAGCTTATTGGCCCAAAATTACCTCCACGTCCCTCTTCCTTGTCCCAGTGCTTACGTGGGATGAGGAAGAGTGGGACTAGGAGTAATGAATATTACATGTAGCTAAGTCAGGCATTACCTTCATGTACCTCTACCTCATCCTAGTACTTGTGTATGAGGCATATTGCCTCATACACAAGTACTGCCTCATACACAAGTACTGGGTTGAGGACGAATAGGGCTAGGAGTAATGAAGATTACCAATAAGTAATCAAGGCATTAAGCACAAGTAGTGGTGCAACACCATTGAGCTGACTGGGTTTCAGCACTCCCCCCCCACCCCTGAAATTGTGGGCTATGTTGACTTGACCTGGCTGACCTACAGAGCAGTTGGCAGACAGAAAGGACATAGATGTTAAATGGCACCTGGGTTTCTCTGTTAACAAGGGCCCGGGCCAGCAATTACTAATGTACAGCATTTCCCTGTTAGTACCTGCATTCAAATGCCACATTTCTTAGGCAATTGAAATTGTGATGTGGGTTTAGTACTTGCATGGCAGGGGAGTGATTGGAAGGGTAGAGAGGGAACAGGAGACCAGTCATTCTCACAGCAGTCCATAAGTGGATGCTTTCAGACTTATATGAGAGAGTTAACTGCTTGTAACATTGAAGCTGCACTAGAATAGTCTCATTAAAATGCATAAAGGAGTTAGATGCCCCCACACAAATAAGTTTGCTCCTCCCCACCACACGTGAAGTTAGCGCCTCTCCCAACATTTGAAGGGTTAGCCCCCCTGAAATGTAGATTTTGTTGCGCCCCTGAACACAAGCCCACACTCCATTAACCATATATACACACGCACACTCAGCCATCCATACATTTAAGTGTGCACTCTTTCACCATACAGGCACACCCAGGCAGCCACCCATACATTTAAGTGTGGACCCTTTCACCATATAGGCACACCCAGGCAGCCACCCGTACATTTAAGTGTGCAACCTTTCACCATAACACACACCCAGGCACCCACCCATACATTTAGGTGTGCACCCTTTCACCATACAGGCACACCCAGGCAGCCACCCATACATTTAAGTGTAAATCCTTTCACTGTACATGCACACCCAGCCACCCATACATTTGTGTGCACCCTTTCACCATACACTCACACAGGCAGTCGCCCATATATTTAAGTGTGCACCCTTTCACAATACAGGCACACCCACGCAACCACCAATACATTTAAGTGTGAATCCTTTCAACGTACACGCACACCCAGCCACCCATACATTTGTGTGTACCCTTTCACCATACACTCACACAGACAGTCACCTATACATGTAAGTGTGCACCCTTTCACCATACAGACACACCCAGGCAGCCACCCATACATTTAAGTGTTCACCCTTTCACTGTACATGCACACACGCATACCCAGCGACCCATACATTTGTGTGCACTCTTTCACCATACACTCACACACACACATGCCATGGGGTTAAGGGGAGCCATAATACTTCAAAAAGAAATAGTTTAGTTTTGAAGTCACTCTGACTTCATAAAGAAATTATTTCCGTTAAGGACTAAACCATCTTAGGGTCTTCATGTCAATGGGTGGGGGTATCCCCGGACTTTAAAAAAAAATTGTTTTTGTATTCCCTCTGCCTTCATAAAGAAATAATTTCTGTTACAGAAATAATGTCTTTATATATGCAGAGTGAATTCAAAAAGAAACATAAAAAAAATTGAAAAGAATTTAATTTATTTATTTTTTTACTCCAAGTGGGGCTCCCTCCCAGGACATGTGGTCGCGGGGCCCCATGTTACGCCAGTGCCCCCACGGGCAATTTTATGTGTGCCTGAGGTCATAACCACAGTGCCTTGCAACAGAAAAGGTAAAGGGGTGAAAACATGTAATACTACATCCCACCCATCTTTCTGTCTGTTGTGGATCAAAGGGTCTTAGTGGTTAATTGAGCTCTCAGAGGTTCCTGATTAAAGCGGCAGGTCTCCCTTGAAGCTGCGGTGAGAGCAGACTTTCTGTCTCCATCAATACACATACTCGTACCTTCTGAATGGGGTCCCCACGTGGGAGTTTCCTACTGTAAACACATAGTCTCAGACATGATAGGTCACTGCCCTTGATAATGAGAGGAGGGAGCTGCCTTCAGGTTGACACAGTGCATATCAAAGGCTGTTGGCGTTTCCTGTCTCTTTCGTTTTAGCCTCTGCAGCCAGGCCCTATGTGGGCCCGTTTGAAGTATACTCAATTAATATGTTAACTATGCTAATTGCTGCCACCATCTGCAGAGGGTAAACACACAGCCTGGCCCTCCCCCTTCCGAGATGCATCATGTACTCCACCTGTCAGATCCCAACTACATATGACAGGGAGGACTTTGCCTGTAGTGTGTGTCCACCCAGTGTACACAGGTCTATTTTTATGTCGTGTAGTAAGCATAGGAAAATGTGTGAAGATTAGCCCCAAACATTTTCCAGAGGTTGATCTACCATCATTCAATTTCATATACAATTTTTTGAAAAAAGCCCAAGCGAGCGCACACCCACCGTGCTGATGGTCGAATTTCTCACCAGCAGTGCATTTGCGGCAGGTTCATGTAGGGGATATGCATATCAGACCTATTGTCCTTCATCAGGGCAAATAGCAATATAGCAAGGGAGACAACAGGGACCCGCAATATGCATAACGATACAACAAAGGACCGAGGTAGAAATACATTCCATGCCAGATAATCGTGTTCCTTGTGTTAGTAACACAATTGCAGAGTGCACACATAGGCCTTCCGATGCAGAACTGCCAAAGGCAAATCAGACCGAAAGCACCATGTTTCAAACAGTTGTACCAATCATGAAAAGCCATTATGCAGAAGGGCCAAAAAGCAAATTAATGTTGATTGCAGTGTTAGTGAAGATACATTACAGCGTCAAAGGCGCCGTATTTCATGTGGTTTGCAATATCGTTAAGCATGTGTCAGAGATGTCATGTTATACACAGGCCATTGCCAGCAATAGTGTCCATCGTGCCGAGACAAAATCAGAATAGATAAACAGCGCAATGGTTCAGAGTACAATATTTTTCAGAAATACATTCACGCGTCAAACAAGCCCCACAATGACTGCACGTTACCACCATCGTGAGATAGCCATAATAGAAAGCAGCCACGTGGACCAACAGTACATTTACAGAGCATTAAGTGAAGATTAGATGCAAAAAAGAAAAATTGGAGAAATGGAAAAGCAAAAACACTGGGTTAGTTCAATCTGTCACCAACTGCCTAAACACGATAGGCGTCTCAAAAGCTTGTGACAGTGCATTATTCTCTGACCAGGCGTGGTTGGTGAAAGTGAAATGTCTTATTTATTTTTAATTTTTGGATTTGTAGAGCGGACTACAGCCCACAGGCATCGAGGCGCTATAATAAGAGCGTAAGAATGCTTAATTCAGGGTTACAAGAATGCGGCCCAACAAAAATTACTTGGTACAGGTTGTTTGGTTACATATACAAAGATACATGCAAGTGTTATAGGTGCACTGTCAGAGATACATAAAGATGGTACATGTGCATTGTCATACAAAGGGCCTGGTTTTGATGGCTTTCCGAAAGGCTGCATGAGAGTCAATCGACCTGATGTGAGAGGGGAGGGTGTACCAAAAGGTGGTGGCCATGGTTGGGAATCTGGTGCCGCCCGCATGGCCTCTGCGAGTTTTGGGTACTGTGATCCTGTTGGAGTATGCCGCTCTGGTAGGTCTAGATGGAGTGTGTTTGGAAATCCTATGGACTAGGAAAGGGGGTGCCAAGTCATGCACATACTCGTGCATCAGTGCGAGTATTTTGAAGACAATCCTTTCCTTGACGGGAAGCTAATGGACCTACCTCCTAACCTCAGAAATGTGGTCTCTTCGTGAGATGCCTGTCGCAGCCTGCAGAGCATTGTTTTGTGCTAGTTGAAGTTTGGCAAGGTTCTTACGTGATGTCCCATACAAAGAGGACATTAAAGTAGTCCAATCTTGACCCAATTATTGCCCTGAGGAACAAAACATGCACAGACTGTTGCCAGTCGGTAACCCTGTACTGCACTCCTAGTGGGAATGATATCCCAATTAGTGATTAGGCCTGACTGAAACCAAAGTACTCCCAGATGGGAGTAGTTGTTCAGCAAGGCAAATTTTCAACAATTTCAAAGAAAAGCGGTCAGCTTAATCAAGTGTTTCAAGTATTGAAGTGTTAAAGTGGTTCACCTGGTACATCCAGCTCTATCTCGCTTTAGGCCCCCAGTCAACAAACAATCTGGCTGGGAGCAAACACAGTTAACAGGCTGACCTGGGTGACATTAAGTCATATCATTCACATTGAAAACAAATTCAACTTCCCACACTTCAAAGTATAAGAGGTGTGAGGATCAATAAATTCAATTCCCAAGATAGTATATCTAAGTAAGTTTATAATTCACAAACAAAGGACAACATTTCAGTTGCTCTGGATAGAATGCTCTCTGACAAAAACATATATTGTAGGTAATAAAGGTAGGGTACACTTTTTAGCAGTATAATATTAACAAGTCATTCATATACAAAACCGAACAAAAACAGTTGTCCAATTTCAATTTTCCCGCTTCTGAGCCCTCACATTCATTCAGCTCAGAAGTTGTAAGACACTCCTATTCAGTTGTCAGTGCCAACGCGTTTCGGATTGTAGGAAATCCATCTTCAGGGCAGGATGTGTTTAGATTCAACAAGATTCAAAATTCAGTGGGATTTCCTGAGGGTATAAGGATACACTAATTAGCTTCATGGGGAGTTTGGAGAAACTAAAAATGAGTATCTCACAGAGGTAGAGATACACTAACCTGCTTTCCTTGGTACCCATAAAGAATTCATGGCCACCTGTGTAGTTAAAATGACACGACAAAAACAGCTTGTCAGTATCAGATCATTGGTGAGGGATCAAAATCTCAGATTATGTGAATATAATTTCACTGTGACTCACCCGGTCGGAAGACCCAAGATGTCTCGCCGGGGGTAGTGGCTGTATCAGGCTGTGGCTTCAACAATGAGCGACTGTAAGTATGAAGAAACGAGAGGGGATAACTTCAATGCATACGTACTCCTACTGAATGGCTATTAGTGCCGTTGGATGAGAGGTGAAAAAGTCACCCCTGTTTACTAATTAACTGTTGGTAACATATTCGCTCAAACATTACTCGTACTCGCTTCCGTTGTCCTTTAACTTACTTGTGAGAAAGATCGCCTGTAGGATGCTGAACGAAGCCGCCCGCCTCGAGGACGCGCCGCACAGCCTACCCAAGCCAAATCCGTTGTCCTGGGAACAGCCGCGCATGCGCGTCCCCGCCCGTGCCGCCATCTTTGTATGGGAAGATCAACAGAATGATTCTACTCAGGGCTTGCGTGGTGTTGCGCAAGCGTGTCCCAGCTGCAGTTGCTAAGGACGCGCTCTGAGCATGCGCCACGTTGCCATTGGATTTGTCAGTTGTTTTGCTTCACTCATACTAGTAAGTACATAGGTGGGGATCATAACATTGTCCGGTTGTGGATGGGAGTATTTCCGCCTGTTCGGGTGAAGTCAAATTGATTAATTTAGCGGGGGAGGGGGGACTACAGCCCTGGCCATGGTGAGGCAGTTCTGTTGGGAAAAGAAAGGTCTAGCTGCATTAAGTAGTTTAGAGTGATATGCAGAAGAGAATGCTATGGCATTAACCTCCCTATTCATAGTCAGGTTAGGTTCCAGATATACTCCCAAGGTCTTAATGGCGTGGGAGACAGCGATGGGGATGTTGTCAACGGTGAAGGAGCTGTACTTACTGTCCAATTTACCCAAGGTGGACGGGGATCCAATTAACAGAAGTTCGGTCTTCTCGCTGTTGAGGCATAACCAGTTTTCTGCCATCCAGGATTGGATCGATGAGGAGCTTCAGTATTTAGAAAGCAAGGCCTCTGCTTCCAGCGGCCTCACGTTTTCTCCATAATGGTGGCGCCGGCCCACGTGCATCGCTTGGTGAAAGCGATGCGTCATAGGTGCGGCGCCACCATTATTGCTGAAAGTCATTTTTTTCTGAAGCCTGAAGCTCTCGCTCACGAGCGAGAGCTTCAGGCTGTAGAAAAAAATGCCCTTTCGTGTAGTGGCCAGGGGAGATTAGTGGGCCCGGGCAGGGCCCCGCCTCAAAACGAAATTTCGGGGCCTGCCGGGGCCCAGCCCCAGCAGGCCCCGGCCCACTTAAAGCCCTGGGCCTTCGGGGAGAAGTTAGCTGTGGTGGACAGGTGATGGCAGAGGGTCTTGTGATCCACCAGATTAAATGCCGCTGATAAGTCCAGGAGAAGAAGGAGTGCAGGTTTGCCTGCATCTCGGAGGTCGTCCATTTGATTTTTTAGGTCAAGCAAGGCCGTTTCAGTCCCATGTCATGGCCGGTACCCGGACTGCCGTAGACCAAGAAGATAGTTATCTTCAAGGAATTTTTGGATTTGCAGGTAGGCTGCTTTGTCCAAGATTTTTAATAGAAAGGGTACGGTGGTAATCAGTCTGTAGTTCCCTGGCACCGATGGGTCAAGGGATGACTTTTTAAGGAGCGGCCAAACTCACGCTTCCTTGAGTCCAGTTGGGACATGGCCAGACTGGAAGGAGGAGTTAATGAAGGCAGTGATAAATGGGGTGAGGGAGGGGCACAGTCTTTGATGATCTGAGCCGGACAGGTATCCCCTTTACAATTAGAGTGTTTGATGGATTTGAGGAGGGCAGTAACTTCAAGTTCACTCATATCCTTAAATTCAAACACAGGGGAATGGCTGGAGTAGGTGTTAGGCAGAATCACATGCAGTACCCTTTGGGAACACTACACACAATTAAGACCGCAAGTGTAAGTGCAATTTCACCTTTGGTACAAGCCTGTACTACACAGTAATGTGGTAGCAGTGGCTGAGCAGCCAGACTTATCTCAAGAGTAAAGTGAGCAGTACAAGAGGTTACACAAAGGAGCAGCAATCACAGTGGTTCAAACACTTACTCAAGGTTTCTTGGTAAAAAAATATACATGTATTTACACAGTCAGTTGGAAAACATTCCACTAGTAAGAGCAGCTCAATATCACAATCTAATATACTACAATACACAACAAATCAGTTTCTGAACAAGTTCAGCTCCCCTGAAGTGGGAGCAAAATGGCACTTCAGTTACTTTAAAAAGGGGTAAAAAGGCAAGGTTAAAAGAATTAAAGCAGAAATACCTTCAGAGGTAGGGCAAATAGTTTCAGTTCACTACAACCAGCAATTCAATTCAATAGGCCTGGGCCAAAGTCAATGGTTTAGAGTCTTGGATAGGATAGCACAGTTCTGGTAGTAAACGGTTAAGTCTTTGCCACGGTTTTTAGAAGTAGTTGGTCAGACGAAAAGTTATATGTCGGTTTGGGAAGGACAAGCCTTCAAAGAAAGGAAAGTTTCACAAACTTTCACCGCGGCATAAAGGATTTCTTGACCGCACTTGCACAGTACCTTTTAAATGAAGAAGAGCTGTAGCTGAGGCAGTTGTCCCTGGCAGTTCCTGCAGATCTCACTGTTCCTGAGCTTCAGTCGTGGGGACAAGAAGGAGGACATCGGGAGGTTCCTGCACTGCCCAGGGAAGAGGCCACAAGCTTGGCAAAACGTCGGTTTAAGGTGTGAGTGCCTTAAAGACCACAAACTGGTATCCTTCTCAATGGCTATCCGGTTTGCAACAGCACTCTGAAGAAAATTCGACCAGTATAGAGACGGTGTCCAGGTGACTTGCAAGTTGGTTGTTCCCGCCAAACTCAAGGGAAGAAGTTAACCTTGAAGCGCTTCTCTGTTGATGGAATTTCACGCTATTCGGACCTGCAGCAGGGCTTCACCAGGGGACTAGGAGTTGCAGCAGTTGTCTTCCTTCAGCTCGTCTTCAGTTCTTTTGTTCCAGTGGACGACTCTGCTTTCCAAGTCCCAGAGGCCTGCTTTTAAACAGTTTTCCCCCATTCATTCCAGTTCAGCTGTCACTGACCCAGCAGGGTGGCTTTCCTTGCCGGACAGCCAGCCGGCCAATCACGCCAGAGTGCATTCAGGTCTCCTAGAAGACTAAGCACCGGGAGTTTCGGGCACCTCCCTCACATCCTGTCCACCCCAGACACTCAGGCGCCAGAGAAGGGCTTCAGCACTGAAGTCCGCCAAAGGCCAACAAACAAAGGGACCAAACCTGGTTTGGCGCGCAGAGTTAAACACAAGAAAGACCTTTCCTAACAGAAACGGCAAAAAAAGTTGACCAGAGTCTGTTTTTACAGATAGGTCTTAGCCTCTAGATTGAAAAACGTGGCTGCCCCGATTTTTAGCTAGCAATGTTCGCGAGGAAAAATCATGGTAGTTTGTTCTAAACCACTGCCACCAGCCATTTCAAGAGGGAAAGGGTAACATTTGACTGTTACATGAGTGTTTAGATTCAGGGGATGCTAGGCAACCCCTCCAGCACTCTATAGGAAGATAGTGTGTGCTGGGTCTGTAAATTTAAAAAGACTAGTAAAGTCAATTTAACTTTACATGCTGGTAGTCCATCCCAGAGAAGGTATTTAAACCTTGGGAAGTCTGAACGACATCCCTGTGCCACTGCACTGAAGGTGCTGTGTGACACACAAGAAAAAGATGATGCCTATGGAGTTGTTTTAAAACTCCATATCCAAAGAACACAATAGTAAAACACACATCAAAATACATGAAAGAGTGGGTAACAAGGCTCACACTCTTTTCAGGTAAAAATTTAAATCCTAGAAATCTAGCATAGTTGCTGGGGGTCTCAAATGGTAAGGGAAATCAGCACATTCTTGAGAATTCTCCCTAACATTCGTCCCCCCCATACTAAGGGACAGGAAGAGTTAACTCACTCCTGGATGAATCTCCTTACTGCTGTCGGTCCAACATCCTGGAGAGACCATCATCATTTTGGTGGTGACACCCAGACCTCTGTTCAATGGTAAAATCAAACCCTTGCAGGCTGATTGACCATCTCAATAGTTTAAGGTTTTCCCCTTTTATTTGCATGAACCATCTCAAGGGTTGGTGGTCAGTCTGAATCACAAAAGTGGATCCATACAAGTATGGTCTAAACTTCTTCAGAGACCACACAATAGCAAAACATTCTATTTCAATGGTTGCCCATTTCCTTATTCTGCCATTTGAAGTTTGGAATTCATTAGGGCCAATAGTGTCGACAGGTCTTTGATGTTTTCATCAATTTCCTCGTACATTTTGAGCATCGGTGCTATGGCTATAGTTAATGAAGACATTCCAAATGGCTGGAGGTCACTTAGCGCAGCCTTTAACAACTTTTGATTGTTGCATTCTATTTTGGCTTGATTTTTGTTTGCCTTGGAATGTCGTTGTCTTGTCTTCGAGTAGTCACGCTCCATGAGTGAGCATTCTAATGATGAATCATCTGTTGAAGAGGCAAGCAAAACCCCATTTTCACCACTTGCTTTGGTGTTCTCATTATTGCAGTCCCATTTAACGGGATATGTAGGGTTTAAGTTGAAGCTTAAATTCGACGTTTTGTTTTGAGCGTTGTTCCTTTTTTGTGAACAATAGATCGAAATGGAGGGACTTGATGCCAGCCGTCTTCTTTTTCTGGATGCAACAGTACGTGGAGCCATGAGCAAATCCTCATTTACAGGGTCATTGCACAAATTAATGGGAACATGTGGTGCTTTGGCAAAGTCTAGATTTTCAGCAACATCATTTCTGTTAGGTGTTTTGGAGTTAAAGGCTCCATTCATTTCCGTGAGATCCTGCAGGAGTTTGTTGACTAAAGCCAGGGAGTCGCGCCTTTGTCTTGGGCTAAGACTTTTGTTAAACGCCTCATTAATTGTTTATTTGTCAACACATTCAGGATTATTATCACCGGAGATGTCTACTTTCTTCAATTCAAACCGGGCCGATGTCTTGTGGAAGGGCTCGTCATCCATGTTGAATTCTGTCTCTGCCGATTCGGTCGGAGCTAAGTTGTTGGAAGATGCCTTGTTTTTCGTTGATTCAAAATTTAGCACCGGTTTAGGGACAGGCACGAACAAATTTTGGGAAGCAAACACAGCGGATGCAGCTGAAGCAGAGCAGATGGCACTTTCGATCCATGCGCCTGTGTTTTTGGAAGTGAAGCACTGCGTTCTACGCTCGCTCGGGCTGCTCCGCCTGGTTGGAGTCGCTTCAAGGCATTGCAGCACGCCCCAAGATAGAGAGCACAGAGCGGGTACAATACCCTTCAGCTTTGCTGTTTTTGTTTCGTCGGCATTCATAGTTTTACGGCTTTCCAGCATACACTCACGTTGCGGCCCGGCATGAATTATGGACATACCAATCGAAGGTATTCTCACTTCCAAAAGATCATGATTAAGTGAATTTGATAATGTTAGTGAGGTGTGCACGGCTGCCGCTGCATGAGAAGTTTCAAGCGGTGATAGAGAAATAACTCTTGCGGCAACAGTCTTTTCACCCCCACTCCCATCTGCAAGAGTGTCGTTGCCTGAGTTGTTAGGACTCACAGGCCTCTTTCTTTCAGTTACCATATATACTTCACTTACTATAGAGCTGAAGTTAGCACCAGATTTTCTTACTTGGGATCTGCCAAGCGTTGAATCAGTCCAGCTCATTAACTGGGATGGCTTGCAGAGAGCGCCTTCACCACCGCGTCGAAGTTGAAATCGAGTGAGAGGTTGATGTGGCTTCCGCAGTAGTTCCTTATCTGGTTCCATGGGTAGAATGCAGGAGCTGGCTGCGCCTCGTGAGCCTCCAGAGACTCACAAGACTCTGCACCGACTCTGCGCCGCTCCGCGGGCTTTAGGGGGATTTTAAGCGATTTAATCCTTCTTGGATCAGTAGCAGTAGAAAGAGGACTAGCCACACTCACAAGCCAAAGGCAGTCCCAGCGAAAGGGTGGACAGAGACTCACGAGACTTAGGCAATCCTAAGGAGGCTCCCAGAGTCTTTCACACAGTCTTTCACACCAACCGTCTAAAAGCTTATGTCGCAAGACCAAAAGTCGAAGCTTTGCTTCTAGCTTCAGCTCAAGAGGAGGAGGAGAGTGAACCTCTACCTGACCTACTCAGAGGACAGCCTTTAGATGAGAAGATAGGAGTCAATCTGTCTTCTAATTTGACACCTGAACAACAGGAGGAGTGCAAGTTTCTGTTAAATCAGTTTGCCTCCCTGTTTTCACTATCACCAGGCTTGACCCCTTGGGGCCGGCATGATATTCTCACTGGTGACCGTTTACCTGTTAGAAGCAGAGTTTACAGGATGTCAGATCATGTAAGAACCCACATAAAGGAAGAGGTCAACAACATGCTTGATCTCGGGGTAATAAAGCCCTCTACCAGTCCATGGTCTAGTCTAGTTGTACTAGTGTCAAAGGCAGGATCCAAGGAGTTGAGATTCTGTGTGAACTATAGAGCTCTTAATGCAGTCACTAAGACTGATGCCCATCCTTTACCAAGGATAGATGAACTGGTGGACAAGCTTGGTTCAGCCAAGTACCTCAGTACATTTGATCTCACTTCAGGCTATTGGCAAATCGCACTGATAGACCATGCCAAGGAGACAACTGCATTCTCAACCCTAGCAGGCCTCTACCAGTTTAAGGTAATGCCTTTTGGACTAAAGAATGCACCTGAAACATTCCAAAGGATGGTTAACCAGGTTCTGAATGGGATGGAGGATTTCTGCATGGCATACTTGGATGACATTGCAGTGTTCAGCCCTACCTGGAAAGAACATGTTGACCACTTAGTATATGTTTTGCAGGCTCTTGAGCAGGCCCATCTGACCATAAAGGCAAGTAAGTGTCAAATTGGTCAGAGTAAAGTGGTCTACCTTAGACATGAGGTAGGAGGAGGTGAAATCAGGCCATTGCCTAGCAAAGTACAAGCTGTACAAAACTGGGCCACCCCTACTACTCAAACCCAGGTGAGAACCTTCCACGCCTCACTGGTTACTATAGGAACTTCATAGAGAACTATGGGACCATAGCTTCTCCCTTGAATGTGATCTCCTCTCCCACATTTCCTAAAAAGATCAGGTGGAATGAGGAGTGCACTCAAGCGTTTGAAGGATTTAAGAAAGCCCTTTGTCAAGCTCCAGTCCTAAGAGATCCTGACTATAACCAAACCTTAATTGTGCAGACATATGCTTCAAATACAGGTATAGGTGCAGTTCTGAGTCAGCTGGATGAGAAAGGTAGGGAGCACCCCATTTGCTTCATCAGCAGAAAGCTGAAGGAACCTGAGACAAGGTGATCATTCTGATTCCAGATTATGGGAAAACATAAAAAGAATAGACATTTCCCTGAGAGACCTGGCTGATCAAAAAAGAAACAATAGGGAAGACAAGAAACTATTAGAAAAAGTGGCTAATAGTTTCCTTCAACACAACCAAAACATGCATAAAGAAGAAAGCATAATCGCCTCTTTGAATCTCCACTCAATAGGAACTAAAACTAATTTAACTCCTGAGAGTATGGAGACTGACAGATGTGTGTACAAGGAATTTGAGCAATCTGATTTACAGCATGCGCTCATTACCCAGTCCTTGAAACCAAGTCGGTTGGCCAGAACTAGTCTTTCGGAAACAGGATTGCAGGAACTCGCCCACAACAGTAAAAGAACCGAAGTCATTGACTCGGACAAACCGATTGAATCTCCTGAAATGCTTAGCGAATCACACCTGCTGGCTGTCTCTGTTCCAGCCGTATTTGGTAAGACTGTAATCCCTATGCTGGAAAATGAAGGCACTTATCCACAACTCTCGACCACACCAAAATAAGGCATCATAGACATTACTGACGCTAGCAAAGATTGAGTTGATGGCTCAAATAACAAAACATACTCGACATTTCAAAAATCGAAGGATTTGTTTTTGAAATGCCCCAAACAAAGAAATCGAAGAACCAAAACGGCAAACGAAAACAAAGCAACATTGGCTCAAGAAAATTCTTGAGAAATCTAAAATCATTAAATGTGTTTGTTAATTCTGAGCGAACCAATTCTGTATGCAAAAAAAATCAACAGATAACAAGATTCACTGCTGATCCATCAAATACAAAGCAAGTAGAGCCGGATTCGAGTGGGGAAATCTCGCAAAGTGAATTAATGAACCTCTCTACATATGAAGACGTGCAATCCGAAGTCCCTAATGAACCTAATGAAGTCCGCGATGTGGATAATGAAGTACGAGGAGAGGAAAACCAGGGCATACCTAGTGGTGCCCCTTGTATTGAGACCCAGATTCCCGCGGTCCAGGTAGAACCTGCAATCCAAGCTCCAGCTAGAGTGTGTCAACTATACTTGCCTATTGGAGATCCCAAGACCTCAAAGATCTGTGACGAAGACCTCACATTTTTAACCATGGACGCAAAAAGGAAGCGCCTAGCAGTCTGTAACTACACCATGGAACATCCTGGCGACTCAAGCGAAACTAGATGGAGTGATCCTAGAAAGGACCTTGAGACCCCACCGGACAAAGTTGAAAAGAAAAAGTATGATAGTCCAGCTAATATTCAACACTATCAGCTGGAAAACACATACAAAAAAAAAGTCTGAGTGAAGATCGAAGAAGATGGAGTGTGTCCCAAAAACATAGCGAACCACAAAAAATCAACTCCAAGCCGGTCAAATATCAGTTGACGCTCGAACGTTTCCTTGCATCTAAGGAGGGTTTAACTCTAAACAGAAACAATGTGTTGCGCCTATTGCACCATGTCCCGGAACTAAGATCAATAGAGTCAAACGATATACAAACTGTTGAATTTATTGACGAGCAACACAATGATAAAGTTCGATTGCATATAGATTCCAGATTAATCTGTGACCTTCTACTAAGCGCAGTCTCGTTCTTCTTGTCACTAGGTTTTGACATACATGAAGACTCAGATGTTAGTAAAGTGAATAACAGTCTAAAGATGAGCGTAGCACTACCCAAAGTAACAGGTGGGATGAAGTTAATTTGAGCAGCGAAAATCTGATAATATCAGAACTCAAAATTAAGGAGGATTTAAAAACCGAAATGTGTAGAGAGCGCTTCGTGACATTCAAAGATGATGAAATCCAAGACAAAGCTGTATTGGGAGAAAAAATTTAAATCACATTTCAATGCAATCCAAGTACAATGGGAAGTGAGAATGCTACCAAAGAGAGCACTAATGGAAAAGATAAGCCAAATAACTGGAACTGGCTTGCGGGTGTCTTGGGTGGCCAATCTAGCTAATGCCATCAAGGGCATGACTGCCCAAACATCATCATCACTGGGAGAGGCACCAAGGGTATCTACATCAGACCCCAACATAGGCCAGTAGAAATACAGAGAGAGCCTTTCTTTGGTTTTCTTGAAACTCAAGTGACCAGCTAAAGGTATCTCATGGGCCAACTGGAGGAACTGGAGTCTGCTTTCTAGGGGCACTACAAGCCTTCTGTAGTCACGTGGGATACACTTGGTCGGTTCACTGTAGAAGAGGCCATCTTCCCAGTACAACCTATGCTTCCCTGGCTCTTGCCCATCCAGCTGGAAAGCTGCCTGTTGGTGAAGACCTTCAAGAGTAGGACACTCTCTTTGACCTCTGCTGAAGTCTGCCCTACAGGCTCCACCCTCTGCCAGTAATGACTGCAGCTCAGGATGGTCTGCAGGATCCAGATCTTCAACAGGAGCAAGGTCCTCTTTCAGCTCTGATTCCTCAGCAGCTGATTCAACCACAGTAGGTTGTTCCTCACACTCAGTCTCTGCTGATGGAGGAGTCACAGGTGTGACTTTGGAAAGTCCTCTCGGGGATGTCCTTGCTGGTTGCACAGGAGTGTTTCTTCCTGGAAGCTTTAGGTTTCCCTTTTTCCTCTTTCTTCTTAGAAATTGCAGTCGGTAAATCCTGTGGACTGGGGGTTATAGTTTCCTCTATAAGTTCCCCTGGAGAATCCCTTAAGGTACTCTCTCTGGCCTTCCTAGTCTGCTCCTGTTTCCTTTTACTGGGAGGAATGGGGGTGCTTGATACAACTCCCCAACAGGACTCTCCCAGGTACTTCACTCTGCACACTAACAGGTATCTTGACAGTCATGTCATCGCACTGGATGAGAGCTGGTAACTGTGGAAGCATTTGGACAGGGCCTCCAGCAAGCTTAGTGATGTATTTGGGTACCTTAGCAACACACTTTACCTTGAAAAATGATTCATCAACTACAGTAATGCCAGCCCCAGTGTCTCTGATGGCAGTGGTCTCCTGACCATTCACAAGAACACTGTCTTTGTAATACTCTTTAGTATTGTCTGGAATGGAATTGTAGGTATCTAAGTTCTGCTGTTCCCACAGACCCAGGGACACGAAAGAAACACTGGCTGAGACGTTTGTGGGTTCCTCAGCCAGTAAGTGAAAATTTCCACTTGCCATTGGTACTTCGTCCTCTGGGGAGAAGGCCAAGGAGACAGTGTAGATCCCTGAATGTTTGCCCTTACATATGGGATCCCCTTTCACATGGTCAGTTGACCCACAAGCATACCATTTTCCAAATGTCTTTATGAATGGGGTTGTGGTCTGACCTCCTTCTGGTTTAGCACCAGGAGTACACTCACATTGATTCTGTTTACCTTGTGGCTTACCCCTGTTATGTTTGGGGCCCTCTTTTGGATTGGAGGTTTTAGAATTCTCTTTGTTATCTTTCTTGTGCTGCTTTCCCTCATCCTTTTTTCTGAGTTGCCCCAATCCGGCCGCTGGGGTTGTATTTTGTTTATGGTTGCCACGGTGACCACAGCGGCGGACATCTTTTGGGATGCTGCTTCCTCGTGGCCCGTAATGGAGACGGGTGAAGTCTTCTGGCCCTGCGATGCATCTGGAATGATTCCAATCATTCCAACAGGTGAATGGTGCCAAAGCTGATTCCTCTCTCGCAACGGAGCTGCAGAGAGGGGTTCAGGCCTTTTCTCCTGGCCTTCCCTCCACGGCTTCGTATGCCTCCAAGAACAGACTCTGAAGTCTGACTTCGAAAAAAATGCTCATTAAAGCAAGGAGCGCACTCCAATAAGGTGGTTAATAATGGCAGTGCTTGGAGATTGAACACTCTCAAAGTCTCAATACTGAATTCATTTTTCAGAACTCTTATTTCAAATAAAAGGACCAGCACTACCTACAAACCTCAGGCCCTGGGGGAGCAGATGGGGAGAGGTGCAAGTGGATCTTGGTCACCTGGCCTAAGCCCCGCCCACCTGGTGCCTTCCTGGTTGCCACTCTTTTTCCCCACTTAGCAAGCCCCGCCCACCTGGTGCCTTCCTGGTTGCCGCTCTTTTTCCCTACTTAAGGAGCCCTCCAGCCTCTTTTCCTTTGCAGATGGGGAGCAGGTGCAAGTGGATCTTGGTCACCTGGCCCAAGCTCACCCACCTGGTGCCTTTCCTGGTTGCAACTCTTTTTCCCCACTTAGCAAGCTCCACCCACCTGGTGCCTTCCTGGTTGCTGCTCTTTTTCCCTACTTAAGAATTGCCTTTGGCATTTCTGCACGGGAATGCTTATTTGTGCACTCTGCAATTGCCTTACTGACACACGGAACACACTTATCTGGCATGGAATGTATTTCTACCTTGGTCCTTTGTTGTATCGTTATGATATTGCGGCTCCCTGTTGTCTCCCTTGCTACATACATAGCTATTTGCCCTGATGAAGGACAATGTGTCCGAAATGCATGGGCATTTTAGCACACTGGTATAGGCCACCATAAAGTGGTCATACTTGTTTGATGTAAATACAGAGTGTAAAACAATTATTTGGTGTTTTTCTTATATATTGAAATAATCCAAGGAATGACACATCTACTTTTGAATTGAATGTTAATCTAGCGGACTAAGGGTGAGCAACCATTATATGGTAAAAAGCCACAGCCTTGAACCTCCCAGCATCCACTCTCAGACCTCTGGTGCATAAAAAAAAAATTGCCCCGCGACCAACACAACCTTTGCACCTATCTTCCGGAACACACCATGCACCTCTCTTTCCCCGCTCCTGTCCCTTGCCCACTCAGCCACACCCTAGGGACCATCTCTCTCTAATATGAGGGGAGCTCCCTTCAGCCCATATGCCCCAAATCACCTTCTGCACCCTCCAACCACACACCCTCCCTCAATGCACATTTACAACCAGTCCCACACCTCCTTCTCCAACTCCACTCCTGGGAATTCCCGATGGTGCTGCGACAGCCAACGGCCAACCTCTCCACTCTCCAGACCTGCAACTTCTGGCGTTATGTCCACCTCCCTTGTGCCGATCACACCCCCCCACGACAAACATGCCCCAACCTCCCATCCTCCCCATCACACTGACTACCACCAGTACACAACCCCCGGCCACTCCCTTGCCCTCTCTCAGCATGGCACGTCTTGCCCTTTCCTGAACCATCACCTAAACCCCCTTTCCCGCAGACCCCCCCACCCTATCACATACACCTTCAGCACCAAAACGCACAAAACAGAGAGGTAGAGGCCACCCCTCACCCTCTACTCTGCATACCTCACAAGCCCTGCATCGTTCGACCCACCTCTCCTTTCCTAGCTCCACTAACACGTCTCTTTTGTCACCCCTGCCTACAACCTCCCTCCTTGAACACAGCATCTCCCGCCTCTTTCCCATGCATCCCACATCATCTCACCTTCTCGGGTCCCTCGGGCACCATTCAGTAACAGCACCAAGCCCAACACACTCGAATGGCCCAGCTCCTCTCACCACCCTCCCTCAATCCTCTGAGCCACTTGCATCCCAATGGATCACCCATCCCATGCCACTAGCTGTCCAAAGACCTGCGACCACCCACCCTCTCTTCCCAGTCCCAAACCACCCATTGCCCTCTAGGCACCCAGCAACAGCATCCCTGCAACCTACCAACCCCGTTCGCCCAAGTACATTGTATGACCCAATCCACCCTCTCCCCGCCACCACTGTCATCCTACTGGCCACACTGACCATTCCATCCCAGCCTATCCCGGACACAATGAAAAACACCACCCCCACAACTCCCCACAAAGTAACATGCCTACATTTCAATGCCCGCTCTGTGGCTAAAAACAGACACATGATCTACAATCTCCTTACCTCAGAGAATCCCGATCTCATCTTCATCACAGAAACCTGGTTCTCGGACGACCTAAAACCAAAAGCTCACGAGGCATTCCCACCCGACTACGCACTCATCACCCACAACAGACCCTCTAGAGGAGGGGGTTTAGCCATCCTCCACAAACCTCACATCTCTATCACCTCCACAGAAACACATCCCAGCAGAGCTAACTGCGAATCCCTTCTAGTCAAACTGTCTTTCCAGCCTACTCTCTCACACAGCTTCCTACTCATCTACAGGCCCCCCAGATATTACAGACATTTTGCCAATAGCCTATGCGACTCACTAGCAGCCACATTAATTACCCACCCCGCACTCACCATACTGGAGGACTTCAATATCTGGTTCAACATGCCCAACAACTCCATGACCCTGTCCCTAGTCAACAGCCTAGAGGCACTCAACCTCACCCAGCATATCATTGGACCCACGCACATGGACGGCCACACCCTTGATGCCATCTTCAGCTCCCCCAACCTCATCTCCACGTCCACCCCAAAACCCCTCATCTGGACTGACCACTCTGCCATACCTTTCTCTCTCCTCACACCGCCTCCTCCCCCCAAGGCCACCATTATCCCTAAATCCCAGTTCAAGCGCTGGAACAAGGTCAGGGTACTACCGGACCTGGCCTAGGCATTGTTACACCCCCCTCCCACCGCTCTCCGCCACAGGCAGACCCTTACCCATAGAGCTCTTTGACCACTGACTAAATGACACACTGTAAAAGTATATTTTGCATGAATACCACCTGATAGTAAATGATTGGCCTAAGCACATTCGCATCGCACTATAAATTGCATTGAATTAACCTGAAACAGGCTGACTATGCCGCCATTTTGAATTATCCACCATTTTGATCGCCTCTTGCTTTCTGGCCCATGTTTAGAATTGTGTTTTTGGCTCCAACAGAGCAAAATGAACTTTGTACTGTTTCCATGATGTCAACGTAGATAAGAATGTTGAAGCTGCTAAAGTGGATTGTTTGTCCTACACTGAGAAACCTTGGAGTTAAACAAAAGCCATACTAATCAGTAATTTAGATACCATCTGTTCCAATAGTGCCTTCTCCGTTCAAACAGCAAAGTAGAATGATGAATAGTTGAACGTGCTCTTCCTGCAGACATCTTTGTTTTCGTTCCTTGAAACTAAGCTGACTTTAAACTCAAGAACAAATGATAAACAAATATAAGCGAGCAAAATAAGGAATGTTACCTTTGGTTCTTATATTTGGGAAAACATGTGAAATGTTTAAAGGAAAACAACAAACTATTTAAAGATGTTTAAGCATGACTTAGTTATGTGGATAGGCCATGAACCCTAGGTAAATGTAAGACACGAAGAGGGGCTGGACGATGTATCCGAGGTTGTGGAAAATCTGTAAAAATGTGCATGTATTTGAAATGTCCAGCACTCTCTCATCTCACAGTGTCTGCTTGCACACATTGCGGGGTGTTGAGAGACCAGACAGCTGCCTGTTAATAAATGTACATGGTACCTTTGGACTCATGACTGGCGTATTTCTATTATGTGGTATTAAGACTCGATATTTGTAATCTTTCAGATGGTGCCCGAATAGGGACCTTCAAGATTGATGTCACATCGCTAGGCGAAGACGAGGCTGCCGGACTGGAATCGGAGAGTGACGGGGCGCCCTGCAAAGTGAGATGCGATTCCTCCGCAGTGCTGCACATCCGATCCCTGGACGGTGAGCAGCGTTCAGTAGAGCATCACGACGAGGATACCCGTATCAAGGCCTGTTATGTTAAAACACCAGCCATGACGATTTGATGTCCGATCGAACCCTTTGATTTGAAATCAGGTGAGTCGTACCCCGATTCTTTGAATCCTGATATTTGTTGCAAGTGTTGTCTCTGCAGAAGCAAACGTAGCCAGGTAAGATCGCGATTTAACTATGCCTGGGAAATTGTCAACCTGTTGCAGGGTTTTATTCTGCAGGAAAAGACAATCTTTGAAACATGGCCAACCGGCGCCACCCGAAGGGTCACCGCCTTATTTGATGTATTGTAAGTATGGCCTGGGAGCTATCATATTTAATGAAATTTGGCACAGACAGACCAGACATATTTCCGAACTTCAGTGGCCAGTTTATGGCAGTTTTGAAATTGCCCGCCTACAGCATTTAGAATCTGTATTGTTGAGAAAAAAGGTTAGGCCTGCAGCATTTCATGCAGTTAGTGATTGGAGGAAGTAAGCTATGCAGCAACTTAGAAGTAAAGAAAAGCATGCACGCAGAAACATGACGAATGCAGAGAAAACACTGTTGCATGATCAACAGAATCAGTCAGAATCCATTAGAAGTATGGACAGGGCTTTTCAACTAGATGTGCAAAAGATATATGCCTCTCAGGATTTTCATACATCAGATGAGTTAATTAATAAATTATTGAATGAACGTAGAACTGTTTCAATTGCACCACCTCCTTATGTGCCTCCTCCCGTTGTTGTTCCTCTTCCTTCCGTTATTGTTCTCCTCCTGCACCTCCACCCGTACCAACAGTTGCCGTCCCCATAATTGCATTGGCACTGCCAGCGGTATTACCTCCGCTACCTATTGAACAAGAATTGTATGAACTCTCTTTGTCAGGTGGTTCTGCTCCACCTGTAGTGGTTGCAGGGCGCAAGTTAATCCAAGATTAGTGACTCGTGGCACGGTATACCTAAAGACAGAAAGAGGGAAGTGTATAGATGGGCTGAGCAGTACATAAAAGAGGGTAATTAATCATCTGTTTTAGTTGCGATTTCTGATCAAGGGGGTATTCCTGAACAGAATATTTTGATAGAACCGATGGGAACGTATTTAGTTGATATATGGATTGATTTGACAGATATGAATGTCCCACAGGGGTTGCAGGATTTGAATGTCTTTGCCTGTTCAAGGGACACTGCAGAGAAAGTATATGAGCATGTAGAGAAGGTATTTGAGTTTAAAAGGGAGCTAGATTGGTTACAGGAAGATGAGATGGATTTAAATGGACGGCAGGTTTCATATGTGCAGAAGCAATTTCTTCCTCCATTGAAATCAATGAGTGAAGAAATGCACATTTGCACAAGAGACGCCCTTAGATAGATTAGCAATGCAAAGGAAAGTGTTACAGGTGATGGTAGAGTATTTACCAGATGAATTCATGAAGAGAAAAGAATGTTGTCCCACAGATTTGATGGTTATTTATAAAAGAGCATTTTCGCCCGATACTGCTTTGACTACTTTGTCTCTTGATTTGGCCTTTTTGCTTAATAGACGTTCCGATTTGCCTACTTTACAGTTGCCGATGAGGGAGGTTCCTCCGACATTTGTTCCGAAAGGAGAGATTCCAGCTAATGCTGCGGCAGGAACACCTGCCACTACTGTTGAAGCACACTATGTCTCACAGTTTGTCCATGTCCCGTTTTCTAGACAGGAAGTGAATACCATTAGGCAATCAATTCCAGATATTAGGAAGAATCCAACAGGATTTTATAAAGAAATTGAATCTTTCTTGCATTTGTCAGTTTTCGCGCTGGGTGATATAGATTTGTTGTTTCCCATGATCCTTCCTGCTGATTTATGGAAGCAGATTAGAACTGTAGATGATCAGGCAGAGATGGGTGATACATGAGATGCCTTAGTACGAGCAGATGGGGAAAGGAATGCGGTGAGAAACCGCCACAGGTGATACTGATGTTGCCAGATAGAATAGTGACTCGATTGAAAACTCTGGTTCCTAAAAAGAGAATTATATGGGAAAAGCTTACGGCTTGGATGCAAGGGAAGTCAGAAGGTGCGACAGAGTATTTTAACAGATTTTAGCAAGTATTTTTGGATTTTAGTGGTCAAGATTTAAGTACAGAGCCAGGAAAGAGGCTATTTGTTGATAGGTTTGTGTGTGGATTGTTGCCTGAAATCCAATCACAGATCATGACTTCTGAGAGTGTGTGGCAAGCGAAATCACAATCTGAAGTGTTACACATGGCTCAGTATTATGAAAATAGGGTTAATACAGAGAAGGAGAAGATGGAAAAGAAGAAAGGAGACCTGAAGACTAGAGTGTTATTGCAGCAGATAGCTAGAGGAGCCAGAGGTGGGAATACACAGTTCAGAGGCCAATTTACACCACAGGGTGGCGCACAACTGGGTCCCGTACACATACATCAGTGTGCATA
The DNA here is from genome assembly GCF_040938575.1 of Ambystoma mexicanum. NCBI lineage: Eukaryota > Metazoa > Chordata > Amphibia > Caudata > Ambystomatidae > Ambystoma > Ambystoma mexicanum. Next base: position 1,307,854,012 of record NC_090932.1, read on the forward strand.
TTGTAGACAGGGGGGTCATTGGCGAGCACAATGCCCGATCCTACATCAGAGATCAAATAGTACATACGGGCCGTGGGTAGACGATCCAGAGGCCGTCCTGGGATAGGGGGTCCTGGTAGAAATCAGTTTGCACAGAACCAACAGACACCATCACAAGATAATCAGCAACAGAGTGTTAGTAGTGGGAATATTTTTGATAATCCTTCGAATGTCTATTTTTCGGAGGATTGTGCATCTGATGACATACTGTTCCGTTAGGACAGCCAGAAGCAGGGTCTGGAACCGATACCTATTCCCGTCGATCAGAAAGGCCCCTACGTTGAAATGAAGGTGGGGAATAGGGAGCATCTCTTTTGATAGATACAGGAGCACAGAAGTGTTCTATTGATCATTCACAGGTTCCAGATATTCCACTGTCAGTGCAGAACAACATTTCTGTAGGGTTCTCTGGTATGCCAGTGGTTAGTCCAGTCTCTCAGCCAGTACCAATTTCACTGGGACCATTTACTGATTCTTGTCCATTTCTATCTGAAATGTGTTGGGATTTAATTTATTAAAGAAATTGAATGCTGTGATTTACTGTTCTCCAGATGGAGTGTACTTAACGATTTCGCCCCAACAAACTTCCGTTCCACAATTTTTGTCTATGCCTTTAATAACTGAATTGAATAAAGTTCCGACATGTTTATGGGCAGTTAATGACAATTATGTTGGAATTTTACACATTGAGCCAGTTAAAATTGTGTTGAAACCAGGTGTTAAATTGCCGCGTATTCCGCAGTAGAAGATTTCGGTCGAAGGTGAACAGGCTTTGAAAAGTATTATTTCTGATTTCGTACACCGAGGTGTAATTGAAGAAATTGCAGGGAGTGTGTGTAATAGTCCGATTTTACAAGTCTATAAGAAAGGGGATAATGCGATTCCTTTTCGTTTTATTATTGATTTGTACACAATTAATAAGGTGATTGCTCCACAGTTTCTGATTGTACCCAATGTCACCACAATTCTGACTATGATTCCAGCCACGGCTACACATTTTAGTGTGGTGTGTATTTGAAAAACGCTTTCTTTAGTATCCCTGTGCATGTTGATAGCAGATATTTGTTCGCGTTCACCCTAGGGGGATGCTCGTTCACATTTACTTGTGTGCCGCAAGGGTAAACTGAGAGTCCTAGCATCTATAGTAGAGTATTGAAAGAGCAGCTTGATACGCTCGAGTTGCCTTCCACTTGCACGTTGTTGCAATATGTTGATGATCTACTTCTAGCTTCTGATTCTGAAGATGCCTGCAAAGAGGGCACTGTGTTGCTGCTTATTCATTTAGTAGAGCATGGGCATAAGGTTTTGTTGAAGGAATTTCAGTATTGTCGACAGGAGGTCGTCTATTTGGGCTATCTCTTTTCAAAGGAGGAAAGAATACTGACACCTGAACAGATACAAATCATCTCTGATATGTTGTTCCAAATACACAGAAATAGGTCAGAGCTTTAATAGGCATGGCCTCATATCGTAGACAGTGGATCCCAAATGTTTTGTTTTTGATAAAACCTATGTTGGCACTGACAAAGAAGGACATTTTGTTACCTTTACTGTGGAACATGGATTGCCAGAACGCTTTCGATTTGCTTACGGTTGCGTTGGGTTCGGCACCAGTTTTGGGGAAACCAAATGACGAAAAAGGCTTTGTTTTGTATGTGCATGAATGTGATGGATGTGCTTTGGCTGTTTTGACACAGGAACATGGGGGCAAGAATAGGCTGTGCGGCTATTTTTCCTCCACATTAGACCCTGTTGCATGCGCTTTGCCGAGATGTTTGAGAGCTGTAGCTGCTGCTGCTGCATCCGTGAAACAAAGTGACGGTATGGTTTTAGGTCACTCTTCAACCGTGATGCTACCCCACTCCGTGGACGTTCTATTAAGCAGAACGCAGACGCAACATCTCACATCAGCTCGATTAACAAGGTACGAGCTGATCCTATTTGCACCGCATATCCAAATTAAGAGATGTTCATTGAATCCGGCTGAACTATTGCCTTCTCCACAAGAGAAGGATTACAGTGACGAAATGTCACATGATCGCCTCTTTAATACAGAACAAGAAACAAAGTGCAGAATTGATTTATTTGATACGGTTACGCTCACCTGGTCGATGCGGAGGCGTTGGGGCACGGTTGCAGCCCTCCTGGGGGTGAGGTCGCTCGAGTCCGACTTCGCCCTCTGCGCTTATGTGGTGACTGGTGGTAATAGGTGATGCTGCTGTTCATTAGTTTTGGCGAGCACTCCGTCCTGCTGCTTCTGGCAGGTGCGCTTGTATGATCTGGACCGAGTTCCTTCAGTGGTCCCTTGCACGTGGTAGTCCAGTCCTGCTGCGACTAAGCGACTATACTTCAGGTAAGTGTTCCTGTTTGCCTTTGTCTTTCCTCGTCTGTTTTTGTTGTATTGTAAAGTTTGGTGTCTTGTATTGCTGTCCGTTCCACTTTTGATGTTTGCTCTTTTGCTTTCTTCCCTTGCAGGTGATGTTGCCTGCCCGTCAGAAGCTGCAGAGCTCGAGGCGGCAGCTAGAGGGAATGAGGAACAAAGCTGCACCGGTACAGTAGCTGGTAAGTTGTTAACTAGGGGGCGCGCAGAGTTCAAATGCAGCTTGGCCCTAGGACGGATGTTCTAACCTTGTCTTTCTTCTTCTCCACAGGGTCCGAGTTCGTGGATGCGGAGTGCGGTGCTGCAGTGTCGGGATCAAGAGTACTGGATGTCAGGAGATGAGTCTGCAGATGAAGCGATGAAGCACTGGTTTCCGGGAGGTGAGTATGCAGGAAAATGCCTGGTTTCAAAGGTAAGTAAGCTGGTCCAAGTGGTGGTGAGCATCATGTTGCACGCTAGTGCACAGTAACGCGAAGCACAAGTCTTAAGGATGGAGCAGCCTATATAGCTGAGCTTCTGAAGCCACGCCCGCAAGGTTCAGCCTGCCTGCCACACCCTGCCACACCCGATGAGTCAGCACATGAAGACCAGGCCTAGGAAGACCAGGCCTAGGGAGCCACACCCGATGAGTCAGCACATGATGATGTTCTCTGGAATAAAGGCTTTCAGCTCCTGGAAAGTTCTTGCAAAATAAAAGCACTCCTGCACTGAAATAAAGTAAAATCACTCCTGCACTGAAATAAAGTGTTCCTGCTCACATCTCTATATGAGCCTGGTGCAGTCCAGCCAGGGCCCCTGTGTTTATGGGTCCCAAAGGGACATAAGTGAGTCAAGTGACCCATTGCCCCATCACTAGATCATGTGGTTTTTGTGTTCTGGGGCCTGTGGCCATGACAGCACTCCCCCTTAAGGCCCCTTTCATGGTGGTTTCCCCCCGGGCCCTGGTTTAGTGGGGTTATTGCGGTGGAACTGCCTGATTAATCATGGAGCATGGACATGCTCACTGAGTTCCCAGGTCCGATCTTGGGGTCCATAACCTTTCCAGTCTATAAGGTAGTATAACTTGGACCGGACCATCTTAGAGTCTAGGATCCTTTTAACTTCGTATTCTGGTTCTCCTTCAACTATTTCGGGATCCGGCTGAGTATCAATCCGCGTACCTGGTCTCAATGGTTTCAGGAGGGAGACATGAAACACCGGGTGGATCCGCATGTGGGCCGGTAATTCTAATTTCATTGCCGCAGGGTTGATCACAGCCTTGATAGTGTAGGGTCCCAGATATCTTGGACGGAACACCATGGTCCTTTCAGGGGAATGTTTTTGGATGCTAACCAAACCTTGTCTCCGACTTGGTAGTTGGGAGCTTCCCTTCGGTGTCGATCCGCAAACTGCATCTGTTTCTCTTTGGCTCTGGCAAGATGCTCTGCTGCTTCCTTAAAAACCTGGGTGATGGTTTTGTGTAAGGTCGTTACAGCAGGCATTTCGAATGATTTGAGTGGGTCGAAAACGGATGTCCGTGGATGTCGAACGTACACTATGTAGAATGGGCTTTGTCCCGTACTGGTGTGAATGGAGTTGTTATGTGCGTATTCTGCTAACCAAAGTATGTCCTCGGTTTGTTGCAGCATACACCTTATGTATTGCTCGAGGGTATGGTTAGTCCGTTCGCTCTGGCCGTCGGTTTGGGGGTGATGGCTTGTAAATAACCGGAGGTCGATTTTGGCAATTTTAGAACACCTTTTCCAGAATGCAGAAACAAACTGAGTTCCTTGGTCTGATATCAATATTGATGGGAACCCGTGTAGCCGGACGATCTGTTCCAAAAACACGGTAGCCAGAGTAGAAGCAGTTGGGAGACCTTTCAGGGGAATAAAGTGGGCCATTTTGGAAAACAGATCTACGACAACTAAGATGGTATTGTATCCGTTACAGGTGGGAAGTTCTGTAATAAAATCCATTGATAGCATATGCCAAGGTGCTGGGGGTACTTCTAAAGGACGTAGCAGACCTGCAGGACTTTGTTTTTGGGACTTGTGTTGTGCACAGGTGCCACAGGTTGCGATGAACTGGACAATGTCCTTTCGCCAAGTTGGCCACCAGTAATTTTTCTTTATTTTAGCTTGGGTTTTGGATTTTCCCGGATGCCCTTCTACTAATGAATCATAATAGTTTGCGATAATTTGATTCTGTAATTTATTATCCGGGATGTACAATCGTCCTTGGTAGTATGGTAGGTTGTCCACGATCGTATACCGGTCTCCCTTCCCTAGCCATTCCTGTTGCGCTGGTGGACTCATCAAGTGTTGCAGGTCAGATTTTAAGTTGTCTAGAGTGGTGGTTGAGGCAATCATGCCTTGTATTCATCCTTCAGTGATGATGGCCACGGGGTCTGGTGTAGTGAATGTCTCTTCTCTCTCACTCATGCAAGACAGGACGTCTGCTTTTCCATTGCGTACTCTGGGTCTATAGGTGATGAAGAAGCTGTATTCCGCAAAGAAGAGAGCCCAGCGGAGTTTACGTGATGATTGTGCTTTAGCAGTCTTCAGATATTGTAGATTGTGATGATCCGTGAGGATGGTGACTGTATGTCTAGCTCCAAGAAGATAATGTTTCCAGGCTTTGAACGCTGCCTTAATTGCTAGCAGTTCTTTAGCAGTGATTGCATAATTCAATTCAGGGGCTGAAAACTTGCAAGACCAGCAATGCCACAGGATGCAACTGACCTGTTTCGGGGTCTCATTGTGAAAGGACTGCTCCCATTGCTATGTTGGAAGCATCAGTTTCGACCACGTATGGTAGCTCTGGTCGAGGATGTCGTAGAATTGGTGCTGTGGTAAATGCTTGTTTTAGCTCCTGGAAGGCTTTTTCTGCTTCTGCAGACCAATTAAATTGTTTATTTTTCTGTAATAAAGAGGTGATTAGGTGGACGATCTGGGAGAACCCAGGAATGAACCGGCGATAAAAGTTGGTGAACCCAAGTACAATCTGTACTCCCTTTATAGATGTTGGTGAGGGCCAGTTAAGGATAGCGTCTACCTTGTGTGTGTCCATGTGTACGCCCCGTGGTATCAGAATAAAGCCAAGAAATTCTACCTCTGTCACATGAAAGAAGCATTTCTCCAAAACTGCTCGGACATGGTTGACGTGGTCCTCCTTGGTGGTAGAACAGATAAGAATATCATCAATATAGACAAGAGCGCAGACGTCCAACAGTTCGCGGAGCACATCATTCATGAAAAACTGAAACGCCGCCGGGGCATTAGATAGTCCAAAGGGCATAACCTGATATTCATAAAGGCCATATTTCGTGCGAAAGGCCGTCTTCCACTAGTCTCCTTTTTTGACTCTTACCAGATGGTAGGCCCCTCGTAAGTCTAGTTTTGTATATATCTGAGCGTTTTTGACTTGATCCAAGAGCTCGGGGATAAGCGGTAACGGGTACCGTTTTTTTACCGTGATCTGATTAAGTGCTCTGTAGTCAATGCAAGTTCTCAGGTCTCCCTCCTTTTTCAGGCACAAAAAAGAGGGGCGAGGATGCAGGGGACTTGGACGGACAAATGAAGCCATTTGCCATACAGTGATCGAGGTAGGTTTTTAGATGCTGGTTTTCCTGTTCTGTTAGGGTGTAAATCCGGCTGCAGGGAACTTGAGCTCCAGGTACCAGATCAATTTGGCAGTCATATGGTCTGTGAGGTGGTAGGGTGTTTGCTTGCTCTTTTTGAAAAACATCTTGGTAATCCAGGTATTCAGGTGGTAGTGAACTGGTGAGGCCTAGTATGGTTTCTTTCTTCGACAAACCTGGGTTGGTAAGACCTTTTAATGAGAATCCCTTGCTATAACAGGTGTCGGCACAGTCTTGGGGAAAGGTCAGAACTCGTTTACGCCAGTCAATCCTGGGATTGTGGGTCTCCAGCCAGGGCATTCCCAATATCATCTGGAACTGAGGAGCGCCAATAAGATCGAAGCTGATGTCCTCTTGGTGATCGTCCTGACACAGAAGTGTTACCTTCTCGGTGTAATGCGTCACTGGGTCGGATCATAGCTGAGATCCATCAACTGCTGTGACGTTTTCCGAAACCTGCTTCTGTCGGAGAGGAAGGGCTATCCAGGTGGCTAGATCTTGGTCCATGTAATTTCCCACAGCCCCACTGTCAATGTATGCCTCCAAGGCATGTATTTTTGACGGTTGCTTGTGGTTTACCAGGAGCACTGGGATGACTAGATGTGAGGTCTGTATAGGTTCCTTTTTACTGCTTGACAAGTGGACCACTACGCTTGCCGGGCGTTGGAGTTTCCCGAGTCCTGTTCTTCCTCTTCACCCTTGTTAGTTGCTCCAACTGCTTTCCTGGGTGGTTTCACAGGGCATTCTCGGAGATAGTGACTTGCCTTACGACAGTACAAACAAAGCTGCTGCTGTCTCCTTTTCTCCCTTTCTGCCTTGGTGAGTGGGCTCTGCAAGCTTCCAATTTGCATTGGCTTGGACTGATCGTGTGATTTGGTTTGATTCTCACAGGGTCGCACGTAGACCGGGCACCCCTCGGCCTTGGCCCGATCCATCTTCCGATCCTGCAATCTGTGATCGAGCTGCACTCTCAGGTCGATGTATTCAGCACATCTTTCCGGGTGATTTACTACTTGGGGTAATACATCCTTAAGTTCCCCTTGCAAGCCTTGATAAAAGAGCGTAGTTATTTTCTCCTCTGACCAGTTAGTTTGTGCTATCAGACAATTGAAGGAAGTGATATATTTTAGTAAGTCTTGATTACCCTGCCGTAGTGATAACAGTTAATTGTCCAGAGCCCGCCCTTGAGTATGTCGTGCAAATATGTTTCTCCATTTCATGCTGGAAACCTCCGAAGTCTCGAAGAAAAGGATCATCCTGGTTTACCAAGGGTATTGACCAGTCCGCTGCACTACCTCCCAAATTTGAGAGTACAAATGCCACTCTCGCTTGATAGTTGGGGAATGCCCCAGTCTGCACAAGAAATCTAGGCGACATTGATTCATAAAGATGGCGTACTTATTTGAATCGCCTGTGAAGCATTCTGGTAGGGCCAGGGGAACCTCCCCTGGAAGAACCACCTGTACTTGCGTGGGCTGTGGAGGCGCGGCAGGAGGGGCATACCCCGGCAGTGGGACCTGGCCTGCCTGTGCCTGGAGCATTTGCCTTTCTAGTTCATCTGTCCGCTCCCGGTTCACAATTAGATCCCTCCTAAGGCATTGGTTTCCTGTCTTGAGGCATGAACTTCAGCCCGTAACTCTCCCAGTAATCGGGCCAACTGGTCAGTTTCAGAAGTGTCCATAATGCCCAGGCAGAGATTCGAAGAGGCTTTGCGTTCTGTTACACTCACCTGGTCTGTGTGGAGGGGTTGGGGCACGGTTGCAGCCCTCCCTGGGGGTGAGGTCGCTCAGGTCCGACTTCGCCTTCTGCGCTTATGTGGTGACTGGTGGTAATAGGTGATGCTGCTAGGGACTGCTCCTGTTGATTAGTTTTGGCAAGCACTCCGTCCTGCTGTTTCTGGCGGGGGTGCTTGTATGATCTGGACCGAGTTCCTTCAGTGGTCCCTTACACGTGGTAGTCCAGTCCTGCTGCGACTAAGCCACTATACTTCAAGTAAGTGTTCCTGTTTGCCTTTGTCTTTCCTCGTCTGTTTTTGTTGTATTATAAAGTTCGTTGTCTTGTATTGCTGTCCGTTCCACTTTTGATATTTGGTCTTTTGCTTTCTTCCCTTGCAGGTGATGTTGGCGGCCTGGCAGAATCTGTGGAGCTAAGGCGGCAGCCAGAGGGAATGAGGCACGAAGCTGCAGCGGTACAGTAGCTTAACTGTTAACTAGGGCGCACACGGGGTGTTCAAATGCGGTGCGGCCCTAGGACGGATGTTCTAACCTTGTCTTTCTTCTTCTTCACAGGGTCCGAGTTTCTGGATGCGGAGTGCGGTGCTGCGGCGTCGGGATCAAGATCACTGGATGTCAGGAGATGAGTCTGCAGATGAAGCGATGAAGCACCGGTTTCCTGGAGGTGAGTATGCAGGAGAACGCCTGGTTTCAAAGGTAAGTAAACTGGTCTAAGCTGCGGTGAGCGTCACGTTGCACGCAAGTGCACAGTAATGCGAAGCACCGGCCTTAAGGATGGAGCAGCTTATATAGCTGAGCTTCTGAAGCCACGCCCACCAGGTTCAGCCCGCCTGCCACACTCTGCCACACCCACTGAGTCATCACATGAATACCAGGCCTAGGGAGCCACACCCGATGAGTCAGCACATGAGGATGTTCTCTGGAATGAAGGCTTTCAGCTCCTGGAAAGTTCTTGTAAAATAAAAGCACTCTGGTGTGGTTCATCATTTTGGCCGACTATGGGCTGAGAGAGGATTCTTGACCTCACATGGAACAAAAATTCAACATGGCACTCTGACAGTCCGGTTGCTATCAGCACTTGCGCTTCCTACACAACTAGCAATAATGAAGAGCGCGGCACATCAGAAAATGACGGACGATGTAGGAAAAGGAAACGCTTTTGCTGACAGAATAGCAAAACAGACTGCTATTGATTTGCACTCAAAAATGTACATGTTCGATTCAGCAAGATGTGTTACTGATACTTGTATGATGGACGAAGGGATTAGCTGTATAAAAGAAATTCAGGCTGAAGCTACTCCAGAAGAAATCAAACAGTGGGCTGAGGGTTCAGCAGGTCTAGACGATGAGGGTTGTTGAATGGATAATGAGAAGCAAAGATGGATGCTACACAATGCCTATGTCACTGCTATGGTCACCATGGCTCATGGCCCAACACACATAAGCTCTAAAAAGATTTGTCAACAGTTAGATCCCGTCTGGTACAACACTAATATCCAGAAAACTGCTGAACGTTTGGTCCAGAGTTGCATGATATGTTTGCAACATAACATTGGGAAAGGGACACTGACACCGAAGGGCAGTTTTTATCCCCCCTCCATGGCCCCTCCATGCCTTTTGAGGTGATCCATTTTGATTTCATTGAGATGGAACGTTGCCAAAACTATAAATATGTCCTAGTTGTGATCTGTGCCTTTAGCAAATGGGTTGAGGCTTTCCCACTAAAAGACGCCAGAGCAATGTCAATGGCAAAGACCATGCTTAGGGAATATTTCCCTAGGTTTGGCTTGCCAAGAGTAATTTGGTACAATAATGGCCCACATTTTATCGCTGCTGTCATCCTGCAAGTATGTGCGGGATTACAGATCGATAAATGATTCCACTCGGCCAGGCATGATCAGAGTGCCAGCCTTGTGGAACGCCATAACGGTATCTTAAAGACTAAAATCGCTAAAGTCTGTGCACACAGAAATCTGAAATGGCCGGACGCTTTGCCAATAGCCTTACTATCAATGCAGACGACTGCACAGTCAAAGACAGGGCTCTCCGCCTATAAGATTGTCATGTGGAGATCAGCCAACATATGGAATGCACCGAGTATCCGCTTTTGTCTGCTTATTGTGACCAGTTGACTCAAAACTTGCGTTTGATTCCCCAACAGATACGAGCAGCCCTCCCTGTAAAATAGCCGGGTCCAGGTCACCGACTCCGACCTGGTCAGTGGGTCTTGGTGAAAAATGTCAAGAGGGACCCCATCAGATCCTTTTGGCTACGCAAACTGCAGTACGAGTGACCGGAAAGAAACACTCGATCCACGCGACACATGTGATGAGGATTCCTTTTCCTCTGCCCTATGACGAAGGGGAGGAGAAAAGAATTGATGGTCCTGACGCTCATAACAAGCCTGCTTTGAGTGACACCGAGGGTGCCACGAGAATTCTTCCTGAGCCTGTGAGGCCTGGGGAGATTGTTGCTTCTTCTTCGAAAGTCCTTCCTAAACCCGTGGGACCTGGGGAGATTGCTTCTTCTTCTTCAATTTCTTCTTCACCTTCAATCGATTTTGTGTCTGCTTCTTCATCTTCTTCAGGAAACGACGACGTTTCCGTACCTGGTGTCTCAAGGTACAATCTGCGATCACGAAACAGGATTTAGATTTAGAGTCTCCTGACATTACATTAATGTAAATAGAATAGGAAAGTGCAGCTAGGAATCTGTACCCACAAGAAACCCACAAGAAACCAACATTGAGCCAGTCCCTTGTAATTTCTCTGCTGCATACGATACGAGGCAGGGACCGGCAAAGTTACCTTCAATGAAGATAGGCCACGTGGTCAAGTGCAACCCCCGGATGAACTAAAAGAGCCTAACAGTGAGGCTTCTTAACGGACACTGAGAAACTATGCCTGTTTTAGGGGCCACTCGTACTAAAAGGATACTGATAGTTTTGCTAATGATAAACCTGTTTTTCAAAGGCCGTGGTCCCCCAGGACCAAATGGATACTGATCACAATAACAGCTTGTATTGTAATTGCATTAACACTCGCATCCGCTTGATATTTTATTACCAACTGCAAGTGTCTCCACTACATCTCCACCTTATGTGCATTCACACACTCTCCGTCCTCGAGACCTCCAACATATCACAACAACACTCTCCTGAGGATCATGAACGCCACACATGCCATTTTTTACAAGACCAATTGTTGGATATGTTCACATCTGCCACAGCATGGGGAAAAGGGATTGGGCTGGTATATATATCCACTCCCTCTAACTACTGCTTGTTATGCTTCGCTAAGGGCATTATTCTTTGGCTGATGGAACGATAGTGTCAGTGGGAATTTTGATGGCACTAATCTTAATGAGTTTGAAAAACGAGTTTTAGCACCTTTAGGATGTTCTCTGTTTGCAAATAGGAGCCAGCTAAATGTTGCTTCTATTAGGCCTTATGATAGACTCCCCAGACCTTTCCAATCTATGATTACCTTTAAAATGGCTCCCGTAGGTAATAGGGGTGCCATGCTTCCTTCCTATACCATCAATCATAGTACGCACTCCGTTTCATTTTGTATACAGAGAGAGGGTTCCCAGCCAATGGGTACATTTGAGGGATGTATGAATACTGCTGTACTAACCAGTGAGGATAGACCTCTGTACGTAGGATATCCTGTTTACTTTGTTTGCAGCAATGAAGCGTAACCATGGTTGCGAAGAGACTAGGAGGGTACTTGTTATTTAGGGATACTTTTACCAGGAGTATATGTTGCCACCACTGCTGAAATCTCTAGAACTCGTCCCAGGTGGGATGAGGATGGTGACACTCCCTCACAGATTCTGGGTGACGTTGCTAAATCCTTTGTACCATTTTGGGGACAGATAATAAACTCCCAAGATATTAGAAAATTGGCAAGGGTTTTAGAGAAAACCATCAATGAAACCACTGACAACCTGTATAACATGACATTAGCGCAAAAGGCTATTAGATTAGTGGCTCTCCAAAATAGGATGGTGCTAGACATCATTCTAGCTGAGCGTGGTGGAGTGTGCAAAATGGTGGGATCTGCGTGTTGTGTTTTTGTACCCGATTCCTCCCCCACCATATTTAAGGCAATTAAGAAATTGCACACCTTGAGTACTGAAGTACACTTTCCAGAGGGAAACTGGGATATTGGCACATGGTTCTGGGACTTGTTACGATCTTGGGGCTGGAAAATCTTTTCAGTCCTAATGGTGATCATTGGCATTGTACTGTTTTGCTGCTGCATACAGTGTCTTCCTGTCATCTGTTCCATGAGAGGGGGAAGTTGTACACAAGCAGTTGGTTAACTAGAATCTGAGACAAATAGGCCGGGAAAAATGACTAATGCCTTGGTAATGCAGGACATCGCCATAAAGGAATTAATGGCGATCAATGTTTTTGAAGATGGCGATTCAGGATGCTCTGATGATGATACGTGATTTTCGTTTGAGTAATGCTCTTGGCTTAGGCTAAATGGAGGGTTTGTAAAAGTATATTTTGCATGAATACCGCCTGATAGTAAACGATTGGCCTAAGCACATTTGCATCGCACTATAAATTGCATTGATTGAACCTGAAACAGGCTGACTATGCCGCCATTTTGAGTTTCTTCACCATTTTGATCACCTCTTGCTTTCTGTCCCAAGTTTAGAATTGTGTTTTTGGCTCCAGCAGAGCAAAATGAACTTTGTACTGTTTCCAGAATGTCAATGTAGATAAGAATGTTGAAGCTGCTAAAGTGGATTGTTTGTCCTACACTGAGAAACCTTGGAGTTAAACAAAAGCCGTACTAATCAGTAATTTAGAAACCATCTGTTCCAATAGTGCCTTCTCCGTTCAAACAGCAAAGTAGAATGATGAATAGTTGAACATGCTCTTCTTACAGACACCTTTGTTTTCGCTCCTTGAAACTAAGCTGACTTTAAACTCAAGAACAAATGATAAACAAATATAAGCGAGCAAAATAAGAAATGTTACCTTTGTGTCTTATATTTGGGAAAACATGTGAAATGTTTAAAGGAAAACAACAAACTATTCAAAGATGTTTAAGCGTGACTTAGTTATGTGGATAGGCCATGAACCCTAGGTAAATGTATGACACAAATAGGTGCTTGACGATGTGTCCGGGATTGTGGAAAATCTATATAAATGTACGTTTATTCAAAATGTACAGCACTCTCTCATCTCACGGTGTCTGCTTGCACACATTGTGGGGTGTTGAGAGACCGGACAGCTGCCTGTTAATAAATGTATATGGTACCTTTGGACTTGTGACTGACGTATTTCTGTTATGTGGTATTGAGCCTCGATATTTTTAATCTTTCGACTCTCTTCGCCTAACCTCGTCCAAGTCCGCTCCCTCCCAAATTGGACCTATCTCCAAATGGTTCAACCCTCACCTGAAGGAACTCAAAATGTATAACTTCTACCTTGAGCACAAATTGCGAGCCTCCAGAACCCTGCAAAGCAAATCAGTACTCGCCCACCATCACTATAACTACAAATCAGAGATCCAAAAGGCAAAAAAAGACTATTATAGGAAAAAGGATCTTCAGTAGCAGTAGCAGCAGCAAAGAGCTCCCAGGGGTCATCACAGAATTCTTGAGCCCTTCCTGCAGAGCAACCCTGACTGCCTCATAACAAATGCTCTGCAACTCCCTCTATGAACATTTCCAACAAACAGCCCTAGACAGGACGGTGACCCTCAATGCCAAGCTCTCCATCCTGTCCGCCCTCCCAACACCCACTCTTTAAGAACCAACCCCCTTCCCTCCAAGAACCCCTCATTCTGCTGTTTTAACCCTCGAGCGAGGAGTTCCTCAAGCTACTCTCCGACAGCCGACCTTCCGGCTCCCCTCTCGACCCTTGCCGCACCTTTCACCACAAAGAAATCTTCACTTCCACTTGCACAGGAGAACTGGTGAGGTCCATTCTTACTGACTCCCTCACCTCCGGCAACTTCCCAGAATCTTTCAAAACTGTGCATGTCAAGCATCCCTCGACCCTCTCCTACCAATCAACTACAGGCCCATCTCCAACACTGATTCCTGACAAAACTTATAAGCTTGTGCCCTCTAGGACTGCACTGTGATTATTAGCTTGTGCCTTCTATGATAGTACTCTGATTATTAGCTTGTGCCCTCTAAAATAAGCTGGTGCCCTCTAGGATAGTACTCAGATTATTAGCTTGTGCCCTCTAAGATAAGCTTGTGCCCTCTAAGATAGTACTGTGATTATTAGCTTGTGCCCTCTAGGATTGCACTGTGATTACTGGTGTGTGCCGTCTAGGACAATACTGTGATTGTTAAACTTAAGCCTACCCTTAGAGATTTGCACAAATTGTCCTGATTCACATCTAGAAACCACCACCATAAAAACAGTACTCTGATTATTAGCTTGTGCCCTCTAGGATTGCACTGCGATTATTAGCCTGTGCCCTCTAGGATTGCACTGTGATTACTAGTGTGTGCCCTCTAGAATAATACAGTGATTGTTAGACTGCACCCTACTGTAGAGGAGGAGCCAAGTATCCCCACTCCAACTACCCCGCCTACACTTCCTGAAACTTATGAACCAAAGTATGTGACATATACTGAACAGTTAAACCAGCAAAGAGAAGAGCGTGGACTCTGTGCAGTACCCATAAGAATACCCATAACTTAGAGAATATGGGAGGTAAAGTACCCATTGAGGAAACATACCTGCATCCAAGACAATATGATGGCCATTTGAACGAGATTCCTGAAGAAGCAGAGAAATTAAATGGCAAAGGTGAATGGTGACGTCATATAAAGTTGAATCGACACCCATATAGAAAGATGACCAGACCAGAGAGGCAGACGATTTATAAAGTACAAGAAGGCACCAAGGATAAGAGACATCTTGGGATCAAGATGAAGAGACCTATGCCACAGACCTGATTAAGATACTTAGTTTGAAAAATTTACAGATGCAATGAAACGCAAGCAGCAAAGCAATCATGAAGCTAGCTACATGCTTTTAACTAGTTAGAACGCAGCAAGCGCAAACATATACATATATACCTCTATAGACATATGGACTAAGAAAAGATGGATGTTTCCGCTACACATATAAGCAGTACTGAACAAAGCAAGAAGGCCTCATTTCAGTGTAGCAGTTAAGAAAAGCAAATGAATTAAACAGAATAAAAGCTTAGCTAAGGAGTTGACAGAGCCAAGAAAGCCAAGGTTTTATCAGACTGAAATCGGCTGACATTAGATACAATTAACGTGAAAGAACAGAAGCTCCTGTTCAGAGAGGTCAAGCAAAAACAAAAGACGTCAGAGGACTATTGAAAACAAAATCTAATACATGAAAAGGCTCAATTTCATGCATGGTATCCAGTCATGTGATAGAAGGAAGTTGGACGAACGAGATGATCACACCTACGCACGGAAACCGGCTGGTGCCCATACTCCTTAAAAATTCTCAAAGAACAGTACAAACTCAAGGCCAACTTCAAAACACTAAATGACACTGGTCCATTGAGGTTGAGGTGATGATGGATGATATTTTAATTGGTGGGAAGCTGGTGCTAAAATGAGCTCACCCGCACCTGGTTGTTCAGTCTGCATGCTACTAAAGGTAGTTGGAAAATTACTGACAGGGGTTAAAAGCCAACCAATTGTAGGGGACCACATAGTTGGGGGTCCTATAGTATGTGTAGCCAATGGGACGTCGTACATTTAGTGACGTTCATGGTGGCCATTTTGAGGGGAGGGCTTAGTTGCCCCACCTGATGTTAACTATCCAATTACCTCTTTCTGTTACTCTATACAGATATAGAACCTATGCTTAGTTATTCACTTAGAACCAATCCCACCTTCCATTAGGTTTTTGTAGTTTGCCACGTAGGATGACATTGGTAATGACGCAGGTCAAAACGTCGATGATGACCAATGATGGGTATAAGAACTCCATTTCTGGATGTTCTCTTTTACATACTTGACATTAAAACAGACAAACTTTGCCAAACTATTTGTGTTGTCTTGATTATTGATGTATGAATAAAATCTGCATCCCCATCTATCTCCAGGGTATTGCTAACCATCTGAAAGGGCTGTTTGGGAACACCCAGCTCACTTGGTAGCAGAGATAAGATGGTTAGATAAGATAACTATCAGCTGTCGACATAAGTAACTTTAGAGTCTCTGCAATATCGCACGACCTTTGCCATTCGGCTGACAGGATGTAAAGCTCCCTGTAGAAGTGGTTAGAATAGGTAACTCCTTGCAAAGAGATGGTTTGACGGGCCCCCTGTTTGCAGATAGAAACCCCTCCCACATCTACGAGAATAGGATCGAAAAGCGGCTCAAAGAGGCGGTAACGAAGGCGGTGATCCCGAGGGACCCAAAAATGAAAAACATGTGAACGGTGAGTAAATAGACCAAAGAGTGTGGCAAAGGGATGCATATATAGTAAATAACGGAGACTAACGGAGGGAGGCTGGATAAAATATAATGAATGAGTAAGAGTGTAATATATATGTATATGGGAAATAAAATATTGACCTGAGTGTGGCCGAGCAATATATAAAGAGGAATAGTCGTGAGTGAGACCACGATAAGAGAATACGTCCTGTTCCTAGACTTTAAAGAGTGCTAGCAGAAACCTTTTATCCAGAGTCTCATAAAGTGGATGACGTAGGAGACGGGAAAGATTAAAGACGATCCAGAAAGAGATAGGCTTAAGTTCCAATTGGAGCAACTTTAGAGGGCAAGACGAGTCTTAGGAGAAAGACAGTACATGTGGCCGGTCAAGTCTGTCTGTTTGTTTTATGTGGTTGGAAGGTGTGATGACGTCAGAGTTGAAAGAAAACATTTTATGTAATAGAGAAGCATGAAGTTGAGACAGGAAAATTAATTGTTTTAAAATTAAAATTTGGTGGTTGTTTTTCAGCAAGATTAAAGTAAAAAATTGTGTTGTGACGGGATTAGAGCTTGCGACGATTGGTGCTCGCTCATGAGTGTATTTTGATTAAAAAATAAATTGGAAACTGTAACTAAAGCATAAGCGTGTGGTAGCAAAGAGAAAAGTGAAGGTTAGAAATGGAAAACGTTACTCCACTAGTGCATCTCTGCACGCGCTTCAACTTAAACAATACAGTGCAGAGTGAGTTAAAGGAACCGCAGATAAAATGTTGACGCCATGGCCACAAGGCGGATCATTATTGAGGGCAGTTCTGCAGCAGTTGATGACATATTTGCATGCTGCGTACACAGGAAAAAAGTTAGAAAAGCGCATAGCGAGCCTAGAGCTCTGGAAAATGTACGAACACGAGAAGGAGGAGGAGCTTCCTTTAGATTGGATACTTAACATATGCAAAGAGGGGGGTGAAGAGCCTTCTGCTCCACCCGCCCATTTGAAATAAAAGACGAAACAAGGAATGACGAAGGATTGTACCCATTAAGGGAACTTAAAGTAGCGACGGGATATAGCAATCCGTCATATGAGTCACCTACACAAAGTAGTGACGAGAGCCCAGAGAAAGATGCTGAGAAAGATATAACCTCCAAAGTCCTGAGGGCCAAGGAGAGACGCGAAAAGGTGAAAAGTGATTGAGCAAGTGCATCTCTAGAGATAAGGAGAGAAATAAAGATTTGGAAAGGAGACAAGGATAAAACTGATGAGATAGCGCTCGTACAAAACCAATGGGTGTGAGGTCAGATTTTACTTAAACTCAATGGTAAAGGCATTGAGGATGTAAGGCAAAGGGGAGATAAAGACGAACAAGACAGAAAAGACAAAGAAAGGGAGGAACTATTGAAAGATGAGGGAGCGAAAAGAAATGATAGAAAAAAACGAGAACAGTTATATCAAGATGAGCAGGCTAAAATAAATGAGATAACAGAAGAGCTAAGAAAGCGTGACAATAGACAAACAACAGCTGATGAACAGGAAAGGCTAGAAAGAAAAAGAATAGAACATGATAAACAGGAAAGGATAAGAGAGAAAAAAATACAGAGGCGAAAGGATGAGGACATACGAAGGGCATATGAACGA
The DNA here is from genome assembly GCF_040938575.1 of Ambystoma mexicanum. NCBI lineage: Eukaryota > Metazoa > Chordata > Amphibia > Caudata > Ambystomatidae > Ambystoma > Ambystoma mexicanum. The sequence continues at coordinate 1,307,871,828 of NC_090932.1, forward strand.
AGAGATATGAAAAAGAAAGAGGAAGACACAGTAAGAGAGGAAGCGAGAAAGCGCAGATAAGTCGATGACGATATGGAACGTAAAAGAAGACAGAGAACACGCGATCTTGAGTATTTGGAAAGGGAATTAAGAAATCCCAATCCACAGGTAGTATGGGAAGACATAGAGGAATTTTTTCCCGAATCTGAGTCATTACCAGGTACGTCTAGGGTAAATCTATAGGATGAGTTTGACTCGCAAAGTATTGGGGAAACAATCGACAAAGTATACCATGAAATGCAAGCCCAGAAGGAACCACACGGGAATGAAAAAAATTATTGTCTCGAAAGCACTCCATTTTATAACACGGAGGAAGCCTCCTGTAGTGCAAGACACAAGGAGCTGTCTTTAGACAGACTAACATTAAATAGAGATGATGATGAGAGAAGTTGCACGAGAAGTATCAGACAAAGAAAGGGAAACCTTCCAGAGGGAAGAGAGAAGTGATGTATGTGATCCAGAGGGATATTCGCCTTTGGGTAAAGGAGTAAAATGGTCGGATTCAAAAATACCTATGTCTAAGGCACCATAGCCACTGACACAGTCAGACCGACATAAGGGGCAACCCCATGGTCAGAGGGGGGAGTCACCGCCTTATGTAAGCAGGTTAAGATCATTGCCAGGTAGACAACGATGTGGGAATATTAGTCCGGTGGCAGATAGACAAATGATGAGAGATGAGAATGAGTTTGGGGCATCACAATTTCCTTTATTAGAAAAAGGAGGGGCCAGGCCGCAGTATATACCATGGCCCAAATGGAGATAATCTAAAGTGCAAACTCCCGAGTTTAACTTCCGGCACTGGAAAATGGATACATGAGTTAGAAAAAATTATGGGAGGGAATACATTAGCTATAGGGGATATTAAAGGTCTTCTAATCGCCATACTTGGTGAGAGAGCTGATGACGTATGGAGATGGGCAGGTTACACTGGTGTGACTACAGTCAACACCACGCATGATGGATCGCCATTTAATAATTGTAGAGCAGCGATTTGGAAAGCGCTTCGAGTGCTATATCCGGACACATCCGATATGGGAGATATAATGACAAGAAAGATGAAAGAGGGAGAGGATCCATTGCTTTACAGTCAAAGTTTTCAAGACGGTTGGACGCTTGAAACTCGCAAGGCTTGGGGGAAATCTATACCTGTATTTTATCATATATTATGCCAAGGGCTGTCAGAGAAAGTACAGAAGCAGCTCAAGAAATTAGTCGGTATAGAAGCTAAACCGTGGTCGGAAATCCAGTTAACTATTGCACATTATTTCAGAATCCTGCATGAAAAGAATCGCAAAAAGACGATACGCGAAAAGGTGAGGAAGCAAAATTGGTTCTGAAAAAACAGTCCAAATATGCCACTGAAGGGGCAATGTTAACTAGCGTAGGCGGATCAAATTCACAGCAGGCAGTGAACGTGCCACAAGTAAATAACCACAGACAGTTTGATCAGTGGATATGCTCCACGAGGAAGGGGATATCGAGGTAGAGGTTGGCAAGGTAATCAAGGGAATTGGGAGAATAATCAGGGAGGTTTTCAGAATATGCAAAATGGTAATCAGAATATGCAATATGGGCAGATGGGTAGACCACCGCCTATATGTTGGACATGTGGAATGACTGGGCACATGGCTCGAATGTGTAGAAGCAAAGGGATGGTGCAGAATGATCCGTTTTCTAGACAGGGAATGCCAAATCCACCTGCATATTCGCAGCAGAGCGAAAATGGGTTTGCACAAGATCAAACAGTGCAGCAGCAAGCGTCGAGAGTGCAGCAAGGCTTGCAAACACAGCAAATGGCAGGTAATCAACCGCAAGGACAATCACAGCAATCTCCTATGTAACTTCAGCAGAACACAAACACAGAACCACCAATGACGCGTAGAATAGGAGGTGTCACTGTCGATGGAGGAAATCCATTCACTGGTGATGGAATGAGACTGTACTCGCAATAGGACAACTCACTGGGAGACCTGATGTGTCCAGTCCTATCTGAGGATAGACGTAAATATAGGCGGCACAGCTTTTTTGTTCTTAGTAGACACGGGTGCAACACGCTCGTGTATACATGAGGGCACATTTTTAATGTATGGCAATGCGATGAATACTCAGGGCTTTACAGGAGCAACAAGTCAAGTTCCTTTCACAGACGAATTACCAGTCTCCATAGGAGAATACGATATGAAGGTGCCACTGCTTTATTTAAGGCAAACACCTGTCAACATATTTGTCACGATGCCCACTCCCGGGGAGCCGGCTCAGGCCCTGCGTCCCCGAAAGCGGACATCAAGTCCCCAGGGAAGGTCCCAGCAACCCCTTATAGGGGCCTTTTGGACAGCGTCCTGGCGCCTATGGCGCCAGGCTCATAGAAAATGTCAGTCCTGGCGCCATAGGCGCCAGGCTCATTATGAAAGTGTTTGGGTGCACTTACCTGATGCAGACCATGCTGCAGAACCCCGGCCTCCTTGAGGCCTGAAAGGAACTACTTTACCTGTGGGACTCATTTACCACCCGGGCGTGGTCGGGGAAGGTTACATACCTGATTGGAGGAAGGACACATTCTAGGAACTTCTTCCAAGGCTATTTAAACCACACCCGATCAGCCACACGTGCTTCGCGTTGTTCTGCATCTAGCAGCTGGACGCTCACCGTGTCTGCTCCTGCATCTTGACTTCTGCCACACCTGCCAGCATCCTGAATCACCTGCAAAGGAAGGGAACAAGAGAACAGAAGAAGGAAAAGGCCTCACCTGCTAAATCTGCATCACAGAGACATTTCGCCGACAATCCTGAAAAGGAAGACATTTATTTTTAAAAGCACATCGCATCGATCGCTGCAGCGCCGCATTCTACTCACCTTTACAGGGCGCCTCCATGTTCAGCAGCGACCATCCGGATTCGCAGTCGCGCCCCTGCGCCTAGGGAGAAAAAGACAAGAACAAAGGTGAGAGAAAGAAGGGAAAAGGGAAGCTAAAACTCCATGTCAAGACTTACCTGTTGGGTCATTCCCTTTTCATTTCGGGTCCGCGCCACATCCAGGCATTTTCGGACCCCAGCCCCTAAGGGGAAAAAGACATCAGCGTTAATGAGTGAATGAAAAGACATTACCAAAACACTCATTAAAGACTTACCTGATTTCCACAAGGATTTCACCGCTCACCTCGGGTCGGTGCCTGTTCCCCGGCATTCCGTATCCCAGCCCCTGTGGGGAAAAATACACTAGCATTAGAACATTAATGCATGGACACAAGGGGAACCACTTATAGAAAAAACTTACCTGGAAGCCAAGCAAGTTTGGTTCTCACCCATCCGAAAATCCAGTGACGTAACTGGATACCAATGCGCCCCTGCATCAGAAGCAGGATGGAGAGCTCGTCCTTCCAGACCCTAAGGTGAGACGCTACGGGGAAGCACAGAAGGGTTTTGAGGAGGGTGAGAGGGGTAAGTGGGAGGCCGATTGCATTACCCCGCAGACAGTTAACCCCCTATTCTCACCTACAGAAGGATAATTCTGCGAGTCAGACAAGCCAGATCTGGGGCCCGGTCCAGTCCGTCTTCCGAACCCTGCGCATCACCTTAGACAAGGTCACAGCAGCGCGAACCAGGCCAGTGCCCCCGTGGGAGTCAGGTGAGCGTTACAGAATGCGAAGCCTTCCTACAAATTCCCACCCAGGCGCTATGGAAACTTCTGAGACTGATCAGTTGGCCCAATTACTGGGGGAGTTACGGGCCGAAGTACATGCCGCTCGTCAAGAGACTAATGCCCTCAAGAGGGAATTAATAATATCAAAGGAAAGAACTGATGACCTGGCCAGACAGCTTTTGCAAGGTCAAGCTGGACAAACTCCTCTACCCTGTTCCGGAGGGAACCCCGCTCCTATGGTTCCCAGTAACCCTGTGCAGATTAATCTACCTGGAAACATGCCGCTGGCCCCACCTGAAATCTTTGCTGGGGACCCCAAACGATTCGCCGTATTCATGAATCAGTGTTGTTTGCACTTCCTATGCAGACCTGGGGCCTTCCCTAATGATCAGACCAAAGTAGCCTTTGTATTGTCATATCTCAGCGCTGCCGATTGGTCAGTTCCACTGGTTACTCAAGATGACCCGATTCTTCGTGATTTTCAAAGGTTTCAAGCAAGCATGGAAAGGTTATTTGCTCGACACTCTAAGGGGCAGGCTCTGGATGACGAACTTCTATCCCTGCGACAGGGCAATCAGGACCTCCTATCCTATATTGCAACCTTTAATAGACTAATTGTGGAAACGGGATGGCCTCTAGGATTAACCTCCCTCTCTGTCCTAAAACCAGCAAAGATGTCATCACCACAGTCGATGGAACTGAAATTGCCTCTGGACCGGTAACACATTCCACTACTGGGGTGACTCTTATTGGTCCTGACGGCCATCGGGAGGCAGTTGTGTTTGATGTAATCAAGGCTCCACAGTTTCAGGTTATTCTTGGAATTCCTTGGTTAGAGACACATAATCCTCAAATTGATTGGGGAGCTAAGAGAATAACCTTCCCGGATTGTGAACAAACATGCTACCCAGAAAACCTGAAGATTAATCTAGCATCTGTAACCTCTGCCTCCATGCAATTACCTCCAGAATACCAGGACTTTCAGGACGTCTTCCAAAAGGAACAGGCCAACACGTTACCTCCTCACCGATCGTACGATTGCCAAATCGATCTGGTGCCCGGTGCACAACCCCCTTGTAGCAGGATTTATGCCCTTACCGAACCTGAGAACCTGCATTTGAGACAATATTTGGATCAATACCTCGCCAATGGTTTTATTCGCCCGTCAAAGTCCCCGGCATCCTCGGCTTTGTTCTTCGTGCCTAAAAAAGAAGGCGACCTTAGAACTTGTATCGATTACTGCGCATTGAACCAGATAACGGTTAAAAACCGTTATCCTCTGCCTCTGATTCCTGAACTCCTTGACCAGGTGAAGGACGCTTGCATATACACCAAGTTAGATCTCCGGGGGGCATATCATCTGGTGCGAGTAAAAGAAGGCGACGAATGGAAAACAGCCTTCCGTACAAAATATGGATTATTCGAATACCAGGTAATGCCTTTCGGGTTGTGCAATGCGCCTGCTGCCTTCCAATTCTTCATGAATGATGTCCTTCGGGAACTCATCGATGTTTGTGTTGTCGTCTATATCGATGACATTCTAGTGTACTCCTCTTCGGAATCTGATCACAGAAAACACGTTAGGGCTGTTCTGGAAAAACTGCGCCAACACAAACTATTTGCTAAACTGGAGAAATGTGTTTTCCATACCACAGAAGTTGAGTTTCTCGGTTTCATCCTGACACCCAAAGGAGTCCGAATGGACTCAAGAAAAGTGGATGCCATCCTCAAATGGCCATCACCTAGCTCTGTAAAAGGGGTTCAAAGCATGCTCGGCTTTGCCAATTTCTATCGCAGGTTTATCCCGGAATTTTCACGCATAGTACAACCCATTACTGCACTCTTGAGGAAAAATAAACGTTTTGAATGGTCTGAAGAAGCCGAGCAGGCCTTCCAGGATTTAAAAGCTAAGTTTACCTCCGCACCTATATTGAAACACCCACGTCCAGATCTCCCGTATGTCGTCGAAACTGACGCATCCAGCCTAGCCATGGGAGCAGTTCTGTCTCAAAGAGATCCTGAAACCAACCAACTGCATCCCGTAGCATTTTGGTCCAGAAAATTCTCGGCACCAGAGATTAATTACGCAATCACTGACAAAGAACTGTTAGCCATAAAGTCCGCTTTTAAAGCGTGGCGGCATTACCTGCTTGGCGCTCGACATACCATCACGGTGATCACTGATCACCGGAATTTACAGTATTTGAAAACCGCCAAGGCTCAGTCATCACGCCAGCTCCGATGGGCTTTGTTTTTCGCTGAATTTGATTTCGTGATTACCTATCGACCTGGCTGCAAGAACGGCAAAGCAGACGCGTTATCCCGAATTGGAATGGGAGAATCTGATACAAACTCAGAACCAGTACCGATAATTCCCGAACAGAGAATTCTAGGCATGACTTCGTTACAGACGCTTGAAGACATTCAAGTCAGAGTGAAACAATTCCTGGACTCTACAGTCCTACAGGATTGGATACAAAAGGGATCAGACTTTACCATAGATAATGGTTTACCTTATTACCAAGCACGCTTATTCCTGCCGCACAAGGATTTACACGAACTAGTTATTTCAGGTTATCATGATACATTAATAGAGGGACACCCCGGTATTGCCAAGACAATGGAAAAGGTGAAACGACAATTCTGGTGGCCCTCTTGGCGAAAAGATGTTAAATCTTTTGTGATGTCCTGTGGTGTTTGCGCCCAAAATAAAGGTCAAAAGAAAAGACCAGCCGGTCTCCTTGAACCTCTAGACATACCGCCAGCACCCTGGCACACCCTATCAATGGATTTTATTACGGACTTGCCTCCTTGTTCGGGATACAATACCATTCTGGTAATTGTGGATTTGTTTTCCAAAATGGCCCACTTCATTCCTTTGAAAGGTTTACCTTCAGCTTCTGTCCTAGCCAAAGAATTCCTCGAAAATATTGTTCGGCTACATGGATTCCCATCTATACTAATCTCTGACCGGGGAAGCCAATTCATATCCCACTTCTGGCGCAAATGTTGTCAAATGGCACAAATCGACGTAAGATTATTGACCAGTCACCTCCCTCAGACCGATGGTCAGACCGAGAGGACAAATCAGACCCTTGAGCAGTACTTACGGTGTATGTTACAGCAATCTGAAAGCAACTGGAAAGACATTCTTTGGATAGCCGAATACGCATATAATAATTCGGTACACTCTGGAACTGGCCATAGTCCTTTTTATACCTTGTTTGGACATCACCCTCGAACCTCAAACCTCGACTCACCTCAGAACCTCGGAGTGCCCGCAGTAGAACATCTGCATTCTACCATTACCCGAGCCTTCAAAGAGGCAACCACGCATTTACAACAAGCCAAGAGAAAATACAAGGAGAATGCCGACCTACATCGGAGTGAAGCACCTCCGTATCAGATTGGGGATCAAGTGTGGTTAGCTACCAGACATTTACCGCTCAAAGGGCCTCAAACTTTTAACCCAAAATATCTGGGACCTTATTCTATTACGGCAATAATTAACCCAGTAGCGGTTAAACTTGATTTACCAGCTAATATGCGAATTCACCCTGTTTTTCATGTGTCACTTCTGAAACCAGTGGTCCCCTGAACCCGACTACTCAAACCTCCAGAACCTATTCAAATAGATGGGGAACCCGAATTCGAAGTGAAGAACATTTTAGATTCAAAAATGTTTAGGTCAAAGCTTTTCTACCTAATTGATTGGAAGGGGTACGGACCTCAGGAGAGGTCGTGGGAACCCAGTGACCATGTGCATGCACCTCGATTAGTCAGGAAATTCCACCGACTCTTCCCAAACAAACCAAAACCCCCGGAGGGAACAACCTTGGGGGGGGGCTTAGGGGGGGGGGAGTGCTGTCACGATGCCCACTCCTGGGGAGCCGGCTCAGGCCCTGCGTCCCCGAAAGCGGACATCAAGTCCCCGGGGAAGGTCCCAGCAACCCCTTATAGGGGCCCTTTGGACAGCGTCCTGGCGCCTATGGCGCCAGGCTCATAGAAAATGTCAGTCCTGGCGCCCTAGGTGCCAGGCTCATTCTGAAAGTGTTTGGGTGCACTTACCTGATGCAGACCATGCTGCAGAACCCCGGCCTCCTTGAGGCCTGAAAGGAACTACTTTACCTGTGGGACTATTTACCACCCGGGCGTGGTCGGGGAAGGATACATACCTGATTTGAGGAAGGACACATTCTAGGAACTTCTTCCAAGGCTATTTAAACCACACCCGATCAGCCACACGTGCTTCGCGTTGTTCTGCATCTAGCAGCTGGATGCTCACCGTGTCTGCTCCTGCATCTTGACTCCTGCCACACCTGCCAGCATCCTGAATCACCTGCAAAGGAAGGGAACAAGAGAACAGAAGAAGGAAAAGGCCTCACCTGCTAAATCTGCATCCCAGAGACATTTCGCCGACAATCCTGAAAAGGAAGACATTTATTTTTAAAAGCACATCGCATCAATCGCTGCAGCGCCGCATTCTACTCACCTTTACAGGGCGCCTCCATGTTCAGCAGCGACCATCCGGATTCGCAGTCGCGCCCCCGCGCCTAGCGAGAAAAAGACAAGAACAAAGGTGAGAGAAAGAAGGGAAAAGGGAAGCTAAAACTCCATGTCAAGACTTACCTGTTGGGTCATTCCCTTTTCATTTCGGGTCCACGCCGCATCCAGGCATTTTCGGACCGCGGCCCCTAAGGGGAAAAAGACATCAGCGTTAATGAGTGAATGAAAAGACATTACCAAAACACTCATTAAAGACTTACCTGATTTCCACAAGGATTTCACCGCTCACCTCGGGTCGGTGCCTGTTCCCCGGCATTCCGTACCCCGGCCCCTATGGGGAAAAACACTAGCATTAGAACATTAATGCATGGACACAAGGGGAACCACTTATAGAAAAAACTTACCTGGAAGCCAAGCAAGTTTGGTTCTCACCCATCCGAAAATCCAGTGACGTAACTGGATACCAACGCGCCCCTGCATCAGAAGCAGGATGGAGAGCTCGTCCTTCCAGACCCTAAGGTGAGATGCTACGGGGAAGCACAGAAGGGTTTTGAGGAGGGTGAGAGGGGTAAGTGGGAGGCTGATTGCATTACCCCACAGACAGTTAACCCCCTATTCACACCTACAGAAGGATACTTCTGCGAGTCAGACAAGCCAGATCTGGGGCCCGGTCCAGTCCGTCTTCCGAACCCTGCGCATCACCTTAGACGAGGTCACAGCAGCGCGAACCAGGCCAGCGCCCCCGTGGGAGTCAGGTGAGCGTTACAATATTTGGAGGAGATTTGATGACAAAATTGAATATGACCATTTTGTTTTACAGACGAAGGCATAGTATGCTCGACACCGGGAATGCATTATTTAAATGTGTGCGAAATTATTATGGCATTCGCAGGGCAGATAGCTCCTAGAGCGATACCGCTTAAACCCGAGGTGTTCCATTATGGGATACTCATTCTGTTAACATGGCTACCAGGCCTAGTAGGTAGAACCATGAGGATACCAGATGAACTTCTATTTAGGCCTCAGATACCCATGGATGAAGAGGAGGGATGCATTTTTCCCCTAAACATAGAAATAGCTATAGTCTGAGGAAACATGGCTTTACTTGATGCAACTGATGATAAGGGTAGACAATGGAGCAAAATAATTGCCATCGAAGAAGGCTGCAGAGTGACAGATGTCACTGATGAAGAATTGTTTGGAGATTATTTATCTGATGATTTTGTGATATTTGAAATGTGCATTACTTATTGGGTAAAGGTAATCAAGAGAGAAGTTCCGCAGAGAATGATGCTAGCAAAGAAGCGTCCTGAATATTTTGATGAAGATATGGCAAAAGTGCCAGTCTCATTTTGGACTATTGGTCCCTATGATGTAGGCTTACTGAAAGGGGTTGGGGAAGTGAAGATTAAATTGAAACCAGGAGCAATTTTACTGCAAGCATGACAATATCCCATGTCTCGAGAGGCAGAAGAAGGCATTTTTAAGACGACTTCCGCCATGATGGACCAAGGCATCTTAGTGACATCAGAGTCACCATGTAATATGTCAGTTTATCCTATCAAAAAATCTAAGGGGGGGTCTTGGAGACTAATACAAGATTTGAGACCAATTAACCAAATTGTAGAGGCTGAGGTCCCTTTAGTCCCGAACCCATCTACAATTCTATGTAATATACCTTTTGATGCACGATATTTCACTGTGATTGACTTGAAAAATGTGTTTTTCTCAATCCCATTGCACAAAGACTCACAAGATTGGACGTTGTTTACTTTTAGACAAGTGCGATTAAAAAGCACAAGGCTGCCCCAGGGGTACTGTGAGTCCCTATCAATTTTCAACAGAGTCCTCCAGATGGACTTGAGAAATATTGCTTTAGAAAGCGTTGTGCTGCAATACGTAGATGACATTTTAGTTTGCAGCACCACAGAGGAAGAGTGTAGACTCGATTCTGTTCAGCTGATGATTATACTTGCTGACAAAGGATATAAGGTTGACAATGAAAAGTTACAATATTGTCAACAAGAAGTGTTGTACATAGCCCAATTAATTTCACATGAGGGAAAGAAGGTCACACCTGAAAGAGTTGAAAGAGCTGAGGCCGTTTTAAAAACAGCTAAGCCACACATGATAAAACAAAATCAGAGTTTTCTAGGACTATGTAATTATGTCAGTGCATGGGTCTTGGACTACAGTTCGTATACAAGGCCTCTCTTACAGGCCTTAAAGAAAGCACAGGCAACGCAAGAAAAAATTGTGTGGACTGAGGCAATGGAAGCCCGAGTTCTAGGGATCCCCAATTATGCAGAGGAATTATTTTTATTCTCGCATACAGATGGTACTTTTATGACAGCAGTACTTACACAGAGAACAACATTGGGGTAGAAGCCCCTTGCATATTACAGTGGGATTTTGGACCCAGTGATGAGAGGTCACTTCCCATGCGAACAAAGTTTGACAGCCGCCGCGTTTGCCATACAAAAAGGCTACAAGCATAGTGATGGGATGTTCTATGACATTATTTGTTGAACACACACTATTTGCCATTTTGGAAAAACTGAAAGGCACGTTGACTTCTCAAAGGGCTTCTGCCTATGAGGTAGTAATATCAAATCCAGCAATTAAAATAGTTTGATGTAAAATAGTGAACCCAGCTATAGCTGAGCCAATCACAGAAGGAGAGCCGATGCACGATTGCACAAACTATGATGAGTTCTGTGATGAGCTCCCTAGAGTAAAGGAGAATGCACTCGCAGGGGGAGAGATTGTTTTCATCAACGGGTCTTCGAGAATCGATCAAAATGATGGACAAAGATACACAGATGCCCCTGTGGTAAAACATCTGGCAAATGGGGAATTCCGAGTGCTCGTTAGTACTCGATTGCCATCTCATTATTCAGCAGAAGCTGCAAAATTATTGGTGTTAACACTCGCGATTGAGAATCATGCAGACCGGGAAGTGACACTGTATAGCGATTTCTCCTATGTGACGTCGACGGTACACGCAGGATTAGCGTTCTGGAGAAACCCCTTTGCCTACACCCCTCCGCGAAGAAGCTACAAGCATCGGGGAAGAACCACAGCACTTGCAGACGAGATCGATGACTAAGAAAAAGTATGCATAACCTGACAAGTGGAAAGTGTAAAGAACCCTTTAATTGGACTGTGACTTGATTTTGGACACTCCCTTGAGCTATAACTAAAAGGGTCAAAGGACACATGCGAACACTCTGTGCATCTAAGTTGCAGAGTCAAAGGAAGACTTGCATTCATAAAGCCACAGTAGCTATTGACTTTGGACTGAGGCATACTTAAAGCCTTGATAAGAAAAGTATGCCATATTTTGATCATGGATATACCAATTGGAAGAGGATACAGTATCCTGATTCTTTCCACAAAGAGTTCTGATTTGGTTCTACTCATGGTGTTACCCAGTGATGGCCTTTCTAGGCACGTACTTACGTATTTTGAGTTGATGTTACATTCTTAACTGACACTCGTGGGGAGAAATTGCCGCATTCCAGATTTCCTCCAAAATGCTGCCAATGAAAAAATAAGAAGAAGATTTCTCACAGTCATAACAACTTCTTGAAGTTGCCAGAGTACAGTGAAGAATACACAAATGCCCTTATCAGATGATGCAGCACATAGACTGGTCCGTGTGGTGTTCTTTCGGCTAATACAAGAGTTTCCACATCTTGGTGGGAGGCACACTGATGTGCACACATTCCTTAGAGATCCGTTCCCCGCGCTCGCTTCTTTTCTTTTCCCCAGCTGAGCGTGGAGAGCGGTCGCCGGTGGCCTGAGGGGATCAGCAGGCCTGGGAAGCCCTGCCTGGGCCTCCGTGAGTGTGTTTTTTTTTTAAAAAAAAAAAGTTGAATTGTTCCTCGCGCTCCTAGCGCGGTGTTTGTGCCTGCTCCTGCTCCCCCCTCCCACTTCCTGGTCTTCCTCTCCCTCCCCGCATCCCTGCCCGCCCAACCCCCGCCTCCTCTCCCTCTGCCTTTAACCTCCCCCCTCCTGGGCAGCCCTCTGCCCGGCAGCCCCCGCGGCTAAGGGCCCCAGGCCAAGGGCGACTCCTACAGTGCGGCTCCCTGTGTGTCTGCAGGTGTCCGCAGGGGACGCCAGGCGCCAGTTCCACCTGTTCTCCGTTCCCCGGCCCACCCCTCCTACTCCTGGTTACATCCGCATGGGGCCTTGCCTCACTGTATTCACAGTTGTGGTTTACTAGGGTGCTTTTTTCTCCCCTCGCAGGATTCTCAATCTTAGGTGGCCCGGTACCTAATACGCATTACTGTTTTTGCTCTGATTTGTGGTATACTAGGGTGCTTTTTCTCCCCTCGCAGGATTCTCAATCTTAGGTGGCCCGGTACCTAATACGCATTACTGTTTTTGCTCTGATTTGTGGTATACTAGGGTGCGTTTTCTCCCCTCGCAGGATTCTCAATCTTAGGTGGCCCGGTACCTAATACGCATTACTGTTTTTGCTTGCTCTAATTGTGGTAACTTGTGCTTGCCGCTCACTTCCTGTCTGCGTGCTCTCGTTTCGTCTGTCCCCCCCCTCCCTCCTACTCCATGGTGCTCTCCGTCTCGCCTATCTTCTCTAACTGCTTCTCCATTGACTATCCTGCTCTCCTCACTAAATCTGGTAGGAAAAAGTTTAAAAAGGACATCCTGGTCTCCAACCCAGGCCTCCCTATCGCTGACACCTACACTAATGCCTGCTCTAAGGAAACTCTCACTGACATCCTCTTTTTCGTGCCTTCGCCTGACCTATGGACCCTTCATATGGTCTCTGTGCTCTCTCCTTTCTCCTCCTGTCCCATTAATGGTGGCACCCGTTGGGATGTCCTCTTGGCCCCCTTCCGCTCCTCTAAGGCCATCATTAATGTCTACGCTAATGGGACCGTCTTGGTCCGAGGCCCTCAGGCCAACCTTCACCTCTTCGACAGACGCTTCCCACACCTCATCAACTTCCTCTCCTCTCCTGCTGTCCCCCCTCCTCTATCCTTGGCTACCTTCCTCTACCCTCCCTCCCCCCTCTCGTGCTCCTTCTTCACCTCCTTCTTCAATACCTCCGCAGGGCGTACCTCTGATCTGTACCCCTCCCCGGAAGTTCTTCAAGGATGGCAGCCTTCTCCACATTGCCACACTAAACACTCGCTCTGCCATCAAGCACTCCTCCAATATCTGTCACCTTCTTGAGGAACTGGACCTCGACGTCCTTTGTCTCACTGAGACATGGTTCACAGCCAGCTCTGCCACCAGCTTTGACACACTCCTACCTGACGGTTACAAGATCCTCTCCGTGCCCAGGCCCAACCGTGCAGGGGGTGGTGTTGCCCTTATCTTCCCTGAGTGGATTCCTGCCACTGTCACTCCTACGCAGACCTACTCCTCTTTTGAATGCCTTGTCTGCCGACTCTCTCTCTCTCCTAGCCATTCCCTTACCGTGGCTACTATCTATCGGCCACCTGGTCAAATTTCCTCCTTCCTCTCTGAGTGGGCTGACCTCTCCTCCGCACTCCTGTCCTCAACCACTCAACTGCTCTTTCTTGGCGACTTTAACATCTACCTTGATGCCTCCAGTCCCCCCACTGGTCTCTTTCGTGACCTCTGCGACTCTCTCTCACTCTCTATTCTCCCATCTGGGCCTACTCACTCTGCTGGGCACACTCTTGATGCTCTGATCTCTTCTGACCTTCCCCTCTCCGCCCCTCTCTCCACTCCTCTCTCCTGGAGTGATCACTTTCTCCTATCCTCCCACCTCACCCTGCCTACCCCACAGGCAAAGCCACCCTCTTCACTGCCACCCACCTTCTCGGTCATCCGACCCATGAAGCGTGTGTCAGTTGAGGCTTTTGCTGCTACCTTTTCGCCCCCCCCTGCCCCTTCGGCTGACTCCCACCCTGACACAGCCCTCTCCATGCTCCACTCTGCTATATCTGTTACTCTTGATATCCTTGCCCCCGTCATGAGAATCCGCCTGAAGCCCAAAGCCAAATGTAACTCCTGGTATGACTTGGATCTCGCCACCCTAAAACGCAAGTGCAGGGTTGCAGAGAGGAAATGGCGTGCTTCATGTTCATCCTCTGACAAACTGGCCTGCTGCCTGCTCCAAAGGCAGTACCGGCTCTCCGTTCTCACCAAGAAGAGAGCCCTTATCCAAGCCCGCATCTCTGCGGCATCAAACAACTCCGCCGAACTCTTTAAAATCTGCAAGGAGCTGGCCAACCCTGTTGCAGTCTCTACCTCTCCTGTCCCCTCCCAGGCCCTCTGCACTGACCTCTCACTTCATCTCTAAAACTCAGGACATCCTGTCCTCGCTCTCCTCCTTTCACCTCCCTCCCTCCCTACCCGACCCTTCCTCTGGCCCTTCTGCGGTCACCCCTCCTCCCTCTTTCTCTACCTTTCCACCTTTCTCTGCTGACGAGGTTTCCAGACAAGTCCGATCTATGAAAGTCTCGTCTAAACAGGTTCACCCCTGTTCCTCCAAAACTATCAAGGACCACATCGACTCCCTGGCTCCTGCCCTTGCTGACTTTTGCAACCACTCCTTCGCCTCTGGAGTCTTCCCTTCCCCCCTCAAGCACTCCCTTGTGCACCCTCTTCTCAAGAAACCCTCTTCCGACCCCTCCTGCCCGGCTAACCATCACCCTATCTCCATCACTCCCTTCCTGGGCAGGCTCCTGGAGAAACTGGCCATCTCCCAGCTTAACCTCCATGCTGAATCTGTTGGTAGTCTTCATGACCATCAATCTGGCTTCAGAGCTGCCAGAAGCACGGAAACTGCTCTCCTGAACATCCGTGAAGACCTGCTCTTGAACCTCGATTCCAACACTCCGTGTGTTCTCATTCTGCTCGATCTCTCCTCTGCCTTTGACACTGTCAACCATGCCATCCTGCTCAACCGTCTCCGGGAAAACCTGGGTATCACTGGTCAGGCTCTGGCGTGGTTGACCTCTTTCGTTTCAAATCGACCCTCCCAGGTCCAACTGGGGTCCTTCCTCTCCGACATCTTTTTCTCCACCTGTGGTGTCCCCCAGGGATCTAATCTCTCTCCCTGGCTGTTCAACCAGTATCTGGCACTCCTGGCCCACCGCATCGCCGCTCTCTGCCCTAATTTCCAGTGCTATGCGGACAATACCCAACTCATCTTCAGGCTACCCTCAGCCTCCCCCTCTCCTTCCCTCATCTCTGACTGTCTGTCTGCTATCCAAGAATGGTGTGCCGCCAATGACCTCTGCCTTAATGCCAGTAAGACTGAGATCCTACTCATCGGTACTCCCACTCCCTCCTTCCCTGTAGCTCTCTGGCCTGCCTCCCTTGGCCCCCTCCCTGCTCCTACCTGCAAGGCAAAAAACCTTGGGGTCATCTTCGACTCCACACTCTCCTTCTCTCCTCATATTTCTGACGTCACCAAGAGGTCACACTACCAGCTGCACCTCCTCAGAGGTATTCTTCCCTTCCTCTCCTTCCCCCAGAAGCTCACTGTCTCCCGAGCCCTGGTTCTCTCGAAGCTGGACTACTGTAACAGCCTCTATCTTAATCTGCCTGCCTCCACTCTCCGCCCTCTGCAACTCATCCAGAACAGAACTGCGAGACTTGTCCTTGGCCTCAAGCCCAGGGACCGTATCTCTCCAGGACTGAAATCTCTACACTGGCTCCCAGTGGCTGCGAGGATAAAGTTCAAAACCCTCTGCATTGTCCACAAGGCCTTCTGGGGCCTGGGTCCTAAATACCTTCAACTCTCTCTTCCCAAATATCTTCCTTCCCGAGCCCTTCGCTCATCCGCCTCCAATTCCCTCAGGGTTAGCCGCTTCTCGAAGCAACGAGCTGGGGGTAGATCTCTCTCCGCGGCAGGGGCCTCCCTCTGGAACAGCCTTCCTGCCTCCCTGAAACTTGAGGAGAACTATCTCCGGTTCCGGAAGCACCTCAAAACCTTCCTCTTTGCTTCTGCTTTCTCTCTCCCTCTCCCCTGCTGAACAGCTAATTTAATTCCTCACTGAAACTGCACTGATCCTGCAACTGGACCACTCTAAACGGCCTCGGCCCTGGGCCCTGCCACTCTCCACTTGCACTGATGCCCTGGAACCCCTTTGCACTGCGGGACTGTCTCTGTATCCCTTCAGCCCCCCCCTCCCCCAGCACTTGTTCTGCACTTACCTCACACTTGCCACCAGCTGGCCCTATTTATTTATTTATTACGTTACGCCACTTACCTTGTACTGCACCCCCCCTCCCCTTCCCCTTACACTTTTCCCCCTCCCCCACCCCTGCACTTGCGCGATCTGAATGACACCTGGCCTAGTAAGATCGTTGTCTGTCTCCCCTTGTCCCCCCCTCCCTGCCTCGTCGCGCCTTGAAACACATGTGTATAGGCACGTTACAAATACCATATCATATCATATCATATCATATGATCTTGGAAAGTATTATTATCCAGGTGAGCATCTATTCGGAAAAAAATCACAGAACGGTGTAGAAACTTTCCTCTGAGGGACAGATTGAGGAAGTGACTAAAAGACAAAACATTGTGTTCATGCTGACAGGGAAGCTACATGTCATCTGGATTGAAGCAGATTCGAGGCATCGATTGGGAGCTAATAAATGAATAAGAGCTTATAAAGGCTTCCAGAGGTCGTTTTTCTTCACGATAAAGGAACATTTACATCCCGACTGGTGAAGGAACTGGTTCCAGATAGAAAAATAAAGTCATTTCCTAGCAATCGAGAAAGCAGATAGACGAATGCTGAAGCAGACAGCAGCTTCCGCAAAGCAATTACAAATGCAGAGCCATTAAAGTTTGTTTTTTCTTCCTTAGCATCAAATGATCGAGATGGGGAATTTCAACAGCAACATTGTGTTGCTCAATTAGAACAGACGCACACATTGTCCAAGAGGTAGATGCTGCAAAATCACATACCACTGTATAATCTCCACATGCATTATATTCATACTCATATTGCTTTCACTGACAGTGAGAACTGCATTTCATATAGGATCACATGGGGCCAAGACTCCTGTATATGTTTCTGAGCAGAAGAAAAAGGCGAGCGTGGCAACTACAAGGCAGCCTAGACCCTTCCTAGTTATTCCTGTCCGAAGAAAAGATGGGAAGATACCTGAGCTTGAAATGGATTTTGTTAGTAATCAATCACACATAGCACTTGGTTCAGAAACTGCTTTTAAACGCCTGAGACAGGGTCGGCGGATCAGGCAAAATAAGGGTTTACAAAGGTTGGGCCTACACAGATAATGCATGCAGACACACCTGGTCCAGTGACAAGAGGCCCAAGCACGAGTCCCAAGGAAAGGTTACACACAGAGATGATAGCAGAATCTTTGTGGCCGTTTTTAGCTGTTGCTAGAAAAAGACAGATGGATAAAGAAAGACTTGTTGAACTTTCTTCTACGCAGGGAACCCGGACGGATGTTCCTGCAAACAAATCAACCAGAAGAAGCTATGTTGATACATTTAGAGATGTGGTCATAGAAACTACATGAAGACTTTGAGAACCAAAAGAAGCACCCAAGCAGACAATTGCGAACTGAATGATTATCTGGACAGCACAGCACACTTGGGAAACAACATATGGTACCAACACATGGAAGAAGTTGGAAGAAGGACATCAGATGAAGAATGCTTGGTATGTGCACTCCTACCATACAGCATGGGGAAATCGAAGATCTTCATAGCTATTGAAAATGATGTCCTAACTGCATACTGTATAGTGCATCTAGCATTCTGTAGTACAAGAGGCCAGTTCATGGGCTGAACAGCCTCTCTCAAATGGGCAACTGAATGGACAGATCCAAAGGAAGATGACTATGTTGAAGATATAAAGACAAGAAACAATGCCAAGACAAAGAATATTGTGATCAGGTATGAGAAGCCTGGAGTAAAAGGAAATGGAATAAGAAGAGAGCTAAATACAAAATTGAAAGTTCCAGGACAATCTAAAGAAGACATCGTAAATGGAAAAACAGAGGCCAGATGCAGATTTGCGGAACTGTCCTACCACCAGATGGCTGGGAAGAAGCAGCAGTATTCTGCAGAGACTGGGTAATAATAGGTCAATACCAACCAACAATCTAGAATGCACAAATGTTGTGTAAACCATTATGGCCAAAACATGCTAAACTGATGACATGGGTCGAAGACAGAGGAGGACCCCTGCAGATAGTACCATTGGAGAGTTCTAAATTGTGCTTCAGGAATAATGGTACAAAATAATGGGGGAGAATCAGAACTGTGGACGAATCTTTGATGCACCAGTAATGAATATCGGAACAGCAGTCATCATGGATCATTATTGGGCTTGTGGATCCAAAACCTACATCAGACTGCCTAAAGATTGGGGAGAAAGCTTCACATTGGTGAATGTTCATGTTCCTGCGTTGGTGATTCCTAAAGGTGACCTAAACATTAATAGTTTCCTGAAAGCAGATGCACATCTGAGGAAGAAGAGATCTGTAGTGCTGATAAATTGAATAAAGAGGGAGAACTACTTCTCTGCCAAATCAATAGAAGCCTTTGATGCTATTCCCTATGAACACAGATTGTTCAGCAAGACTTCTTCAGTGTTCACATTGATCTTCATGCCAAGGATCCAGGTTGGAGCAAATACCAAGTGGCTTCAGATCACCAGATGGGAATTTCTGCAGACGATTAATACGACCATAAAGTTATTCAATGCAATCAGAGAAGAGATGAGAGCCATACGAATGATGACCCTCCAGAATAGGAATGTCCTGGACATGATCACAGCTTTGGATGGAGGTGTTAGAATGGAACATTGACAGAGGCCATAGACACGCTGACAAAACTCCATGGCTAGATGATAGAAGAGGTCGAAGACATTGCTGATGCCAGCTAGTTTGGATCACTCTTCTCATGGGTTCCACAATGGATGGCAGATATGTTCAAATTTCTTGGAGCTTTGTTGTTATTAGTGATGCTTGGATTCTGTGTAATCAAGATAATAATCTCACAATGCAAGAAGACAGCAAAGAAAGGCATAGCGATGAAGATTATGATTGATGGTGAACCAGGCGGAAGCCTAAAGATCTGACTAATGAAGAAATCAGAGACTTTGTGAAAGCCAGTATCCATGCACCCGAGGGTACAAAGTTCCTGTATCCAAAGGACCATAAGAAGTATGTGGGAAGATGGATCTATTGCAGTCCAAGTGGACAGTGCATGCTCATGACATAGAACAAGGATGAGCATCCAAATATGGATCCCTAAGAAGCATTTCTTCAGACCAGGATGACTAGATGTAGAAGATGATGTGAAAGTGGTTGATAAATCGCCCAGAGGGGGGAGTGTAGAGGAGGAGCCAAGTACCCCGGCTCCAACTACTCCACCTACATTACCTGAAACGTATGAACCAAAGTATGTGACGTATACTGAACAGTTAAACCAGCAAAGAGAAGAGCGTGGACTCTATGCAGTAACCATAAGAATACCTATACCTAAGAGAATATGGGAGGTAAAGTACCCATTGAGGAAACCATACCTGCATCCAAGACACTATGATGGCCATTTGAACGAGATACCGGAAAAAGCAGAGAAATGTAATGGCAAAGGTGAATGGTGACATCATATAAAGTTGAATCGACACCCATATAGAAAGATGACCAGACCAGAAGCAGACGATTTATAAAGTACAAGAAGGCACCAAGGATAAGTGACATCTTGGGATCAAGATGAAGATACTTATGCCACAGACCTGTTGAAGATACTTAGTTTAAACGTGTACAGATGCAATGAAACGCAAGCAGCAAAGCAATCGTGAAGTTAGCTACATGCTTTTAACTAGTTAGACCGCGGCAAGCGCCAACATATATACCTCTATGGACATATGGGGCCTCATTACAACCCAGGCGTTAAGGGTTTAAGGGCGCCGTCGGCGCCGTTAACCCTTAACGCCTGATTACCATTTTAACGCCTGCTTTTAGCAGGCGTTAAAATGCAAGGCGCTAACCCGCCTTGGTGCCTTCCCCACTCCCATTATGCCCTATGGGGCAAAAATGGGAATGGGGAAGGGTAAATGGGGAATGGGGATTTACCGCCCCACTCACCTTGGAATGGGGCAGTAAATCTGCCATCCACCATGGTGTAAACAGAGGTTACACCATGGTGGTAAAGTAGGGAACTTACCGCCTGGGTTGTAATGAGGCCCATGGACTAAGAAAAGATGGATGTTTCCGCTGCACATATAAGCAGTACTGAACAAAGCAAGAAGGCCTCATTTCAATGTTGCGGTTAAGAAAAGCAAATTAATTAAATAGAATAAAAGCTCAGCTAAGGAGTTGACGGAGCCAAGAAAGCAATGATCTTATCAGACAGAAATTGGCTGACATTGGATACAATTAACGTGAAAGAACAGACGCTCCTGTTCAGAGAGGTCAAGCAAAAACAAAAGACGTTAGAGGACAAATGAAAATAAAATCAAATACATGAAAAGGCTCAATTTCATGGTGTCCAGTCACGTGATAGAAGGAATTTGGACGAACGAGATGATCACACCTACGCATGGAAGCCGGCTGGTGCCCATACTCCTTAAAAATTCTCAGAGAACAGTACAAACACAAGGCCAACTTCAAAGCACTAATTGACACTGGACCATTGAGGTGATGATGGATGATATTTTAATTGGTGGGAAGCAGGTGCTAAAACGAGCTCAACGCACCTGGTTGTTTAGTCTGCGTGCTGCTAAACGTAGGTGGAAAAGTACTGACGGGGGTTAGAAGCCAACCAATTGTAGGGGACCACGTAGTTGGGGTCCTATAGTGTGTCTAGCCAATGGGACATCGTACATTTAGTGACGTTCATAGTGGCCATTTTTAGGGAGGGCTTAGTTGCCCCACCTGATGTTAACTTTCCAATTACCTCTTTCTGTTACTCTATACAGATATGGAACCTATACTTAGTTATTCACTTAGGACCAATCCCACCTCCCGTTAGGTTTGTGTAGTTTGCCACGTAGACTGACGTTGGGAATGACGCATGTCAATATGTCGATGATGACCAGTTATGGGTATAAGAACCCAATTTTTTATGAAGTAAGTAGAGTCAGAGTATCGAGTGATTGCTGATGTTCGTTGTACTCCCTGTTTTAGATACTTGACATTAAAACAGATGAACTTTGAATAAAATAAAATCCCCATCTATCTCCAGGGTATTGCTACTCATCTTAAAGGGCTGTTTGGGAACACCCAGCTCATTACCCTTAGTTTTTCCTGATTCATTACCTGATTCACATCTATATAACACCACTATAGAATAGCACTGTGAATACTAACGTGCACCTTCTAGGATACTACTGCAATTATTAGCTTGTGTCCGCTAGGACTACACTGTGATTATCAGCTTGTGCCCTCTAGGATTGCACTGTGATTATAAGCTTGTGCCCTCTATGACTGCACTGTGAGTTTAGCACAAATTGACCTGATTCACATCTAGAAAGCATCACTATAGAATAGTATTATGAAAACTAACACACACCTTCTAGGATAGAATTGTGATTATTAGCCTGTGCCCTCTAGGACTGCACTGTGATTATTAGCTTGTGTTCTCTAGGAATACACTGTAATTATTAGCTTGTGTCCTCTAGGATTGCACTGGGATTATTAGCATGTGCCCTCTAGGGTAATACTGTGATTATTAGACTGCACCCTACCCTTAGAGTTTAGCACAAATTGACCTGACTCACATCTAGAAAGCACCACTATAGAATAGTACTGTGAATATTAACTCTTGCCCTCTAGGACTACACTGTGATTATGAGCTTACGCCTTCTAGGGTAGTACTGTGATTATCAGCTTGTGCCCTCTAGGATTACACTGTGACTATTAAGCTTGTGCCCTCTAGGATTGCACAGTGATTATTAGCTCCTGCCCTCTAGGACTACACTGTGATTATTAGCTCTTGCCCTCTAGGACTACACTGTGATTATTAGCTTGTGCCCTCTGGGATAATACTGTGATTGTTAGACTACACCCTACCCTTAGAGTTTAGCACAAATTGACCTGATTCACATCTAGAAAGCATCACCATAGAATGGTATTGTGAATACTAATGTGCACCTTCTAGGATAGTACTGTGATTATTAGCCTGTGCCTTCGAGGACAGCACAGTGATCATTAGCTTGCCCCCTCTAGGACTAAACTGTGACTATTAGCCTGCCCCCTCTAGAATGAGACTTTGGCTATTAGCTTATGCCCTCTAGGATAACAGTGTGATTGTTAGACTGCGCCCTACCTGTAGAGATTAGCACAAATTGACCTGAATCACATTTAGAAAGCACCACTATAGAATAGTATTGTGAATATTAACATGCACCTTCTAGAATAGTGCTGTGATTATTAACTCTTGCCCTCTAGCACCTAACTGTGATTAGTAGCTTGCACCTTCTAGGATAGTACTGTGATTATCAGCTTATGCCCTCTAGGTTTGCACTGTGACTATTAGCTTGTGCCCTCTAGGATTGCACAGTGAGTATTAGCTCGTGCCCTCTAGGACTACACTGTGATTATTAGCTCTTGCCCTCTAGAACTACACTGTGATTCTTTGCTTGCGCCTTCTGATAGTACTGTGATTATCAGCTTGTGCCCTCTAGGATTGCACTGTGATTATTAGCTTGTGCCCCCTAGGACTACATTGTGATTATTGGCTTGTGTTCTATAGAATGGTACTGTGATTATTAGCTTGCCCCTTCGAGGATAGCACAGTGATTATTAGCTTGCCCCCTCTAGGACTACACTGCGACTATTAGCCTGCCCCCTCTAGAATTACACTGTGACTATTAGCTTATGCCCTCTAGGATAACAGAACAGTGTGATTATTAGACTACGCCCTACCCGTAGAGATTAGCACAAATTGACCTGAATCACATCTAGAAAGCACCACCATAGAATAATACTTTGAATATTAATGCACACCTCCTAGGATAGTACTGTGATTATTAGTTTGTGCCCTCTAGGACTGCACTGTGATTATTAGCTCTTGCCCTCTAGAACTACACTGTGATTATTAGCTCTTGCCCTCTAGAACTACACTGTGATGTTTTGCTTGCGCCTTCTAGGATAGTACTGTGATTATCAGCTTGTGCCCTCTAGGATTGCACTGTGATTATTAGCTTGTGCCCCCTAGGACTACATTGTGATTATTGGCTTGTGCCCTATAGGATGGTACTGTGATTATTAGCTTGCCCCTTCGAGGATAGCACAGTGATCATTAGCTTGCCCCCTCTAGGACTACACTGCGACTATTAGCCTGCCCCCTCTAGAATTACACTGTGACTATTAGCTTATGCCCTCTAGGATAACAGAACAGTGTGATTATTAGACTACGCCCTACCCGTAGAGATTAGCACAAATTGACCTGAATCACATCTAGAAAGCACCACCATAGAATAATACTTTGAATATTAATGCACATCTCCTAGGATAGTACTGTGATTATTAGTTTGTGCCCTCTAGGACTGCACTGTGATTATTAGCTCTTGCCGTCTAGTACTACACTGTGATTATTAGCTTGTTCCCTCTAAGATAGTACTGTGATTACTACCTTGTCCCTTTAGGACAATACTGTAATTATTAGCTTGTTCCTCCTAGGACAGTACTGTGATTATTACCTTATTCCTTGGGATAGTACCGTGATTATAGGCACACTGGGACAGTATCATGACTATTAACCTGGAATAATGGCCGACCTCACAACACTAGTGAATTGGCAAGAAGGCCTTTAAAACCACTTCTAGAGGTTGCCGCACCGAAATGGTACTGTGATAATTGGCCCTGACATTCAGAGAAAGTGCTGTGAAAAGTATTCTGCTTCACACCACAGAGACTTGTCTGTTGCGGTAAGTCTCTTCCAGGGAAAGCCACATCAGGGACACCCACTCAAACACCCATGCGATATAACCCATTAGACCTTCCCAACCGGACAGCCCAAACTCGAGACAGCGACTGAGCTACCCTAGTGATATCACCTGACTAGACCACCCCAACAGACAGAGAACTGGCTTGGATCGTACAATCCCCCACACCCAGTCCAACACCACCAGACACCCGGACCAAAAGCACAAAGACCAATTCTGCAACAATGAACTGAACAAATGAAACCAAACAAAAAACGCTCAAAACTCAAAATGCCATGGAAACGAATTGGACCAAAGGAAAGACAAAGAGCAGAAAGAACAAACCCAACTGAACACCACCGAAGACTCACAAATACAGAACACACTCCCATAGACCAGAACTACAACAGAACCAGCACCGAGAGAAGAGAGAAATCTCTATACCTAACTCCATACCTCGCAAATGACCACTCACCTGAACGAACCGACCCAACGCACAAATCAAAAACGACTAACCACCAAACACAACCACGCAGAAGAAGAACGGACAAAACTAGAGAGAACAAGAACATAATCGGCACCCTAACCCCTTACATCACCAAAACAAGAGCACCCTCTGCTCAACAACCACAAAATTTAGAAGAGCAGCCTGATGAAAACAAAAACCCAAGACTGAACCTTGAAGAGCTTTTCGGTGACACAGAACAACCAACACCACAACAAGAGAACGACTTGAAAGGAAACCTTAATACCAGTCAGAAGACCACGCCCACTAAAAAGCACAAACCAAACTACACCTTCAAAATCCACTGCAACCTAATAAACGCAAGATCCATGTCAAAAACACTCAACAGAGATCTTCGACCTTCTCTGCGACAACGGCATCGACATCCTATTCGTCACAGAAGCATGGCTGGATGACAACTACAAAATCACACTCCAAAGCTGCCTGCCCACCAACTTCCAATGCCTTCAGTTAAACCGGAAAAATGAAAAAAAAGGAGGCCTCGCAATAGCATTCAAAGAACACCTGAAAGTAAAAACAGACGAACCTCTTAACATCATGAACTGCAAATCAATGGTCTTACATCTATCAGCAAATCCAAAAACAAACATTAAATTCATACTGGGTTTACAGACCACTGACATACGATGCATCCTTTGTTGACAACTTCATAGAAGCCATTATCAACATAGCCATCGAACACGAACATCTAATAATCTTGGGGGACTTCAACATTTGGTTCGAAGAAAAACAAACTAACTCTCAAAACTCACTGATTGGGCAGCTAACAACCATGAAATTACAACAGTTGGTCAAAGGGGCAACAGACTCGGCAGGACACACCCTTGACGCAATCTTCGCCAAGAAAAAACCTCTCACCACAACACCACTGATACAAATACTTTGGAGCGACCATCTCCGCATTCCATTCGTGATCACACTTCCAACTCAAGTCAGCATCCCAACCACCACAAAAAGAAAGTGAAAATCTGTCAAAGCAAGCACCCTAATAGAACAACTGGAGACGACAAAACCTTCAACAGCAGAACTGGAGAAGGCAGACCTAGACGGGAAAGTGGAGCTACTCCACAAATAGATTGCTCATACAATCGAAAACATCACCCCGAAGAACCATTCACCCCCTCAAGAAAAAGAGCAATGGCAAAATGGTTCACCCCACTACTAAGCACCATGAAAAAGAAGAACAAGAAACTGGAATTGGAATGGAGGAAAGAATATGACGAAGTTAAGAAAACCCAGTTCCAGAAACAAATCCAATCATATAAGAAGGAAATTCAAAAGGCAAAGAGAAGAAATTATGATGACAGAATCACCAATGCCAGAATCACCAATGCCAGCAACACACAAAAAGAAATGTTCAACATCATAAAGGAAATGAGAAACCCACCAGGTTGCGACAACACTCTGATACCCTTACAGAAACTATGCAACAACTTGGCAGACCACTTCAAAAACAAAATCGACATCCGACAAATCATACAAAACAGACCAACCATCCCCAACACTCAACCAACCGGACCCGACGAGGAGCCACAACACAAACTCCAAAACTTCCCGGAAATATCAGTAGAGACATTCGTCAAGCTGGTTAAACACAGCAAGAAAGCAGGATCACACATGGATCCCTGCCCCCCCTGACATCTACAAATCAAACCTCGCGCAAAGGACCCCATCAGAATACTACAGAAACCTCTTAAATCTATCGCTCCAAACAGGGACTGTATCGCGGTCCTTCAAATCAGCAATATTTTAAACCACTTTGAAAAAACACAAGTGGTGATGTGGAAGACCTCTCCAACTACAGACCGATTTCAAACATTCCCTACCCGGCAAAACTGCTAGAAACATATGTATACAAATTAAACAAGAATATGTAGAAAAACACCACCTGCTAGACCAAGCACAAGTCAGCTTCAGACCCACAAGAGGAACAGAATCAGCCCTACTATCCATCTGGGACGACCTAAAAACAAACGCAGACTCCAACTCAACCTCGGCTCTGATTCTGCTCAAACTTCGACACAGTAAGCCATGACACCCTAATCAAAAGATTGGAAGATATAGGTATAACGGACATGGCACTACTCTGGATTAAATCATTTCTATCAGACAGAACAGAAACCACATGGATAAAACCCTTCAGGTACCCTCTACGAGTTAATGACTGTGGAGTACCACAGGCATCCTCACTATCACCACTATACTTCAACATCCACCAAACTCCAGTAATAAGGATCTTCAGAAAATACAACATTACATGCTACAACTACGCAGATGACACTCAAATCATCTACAAAATTGAAGACACTCAAGCCATTGCTCAACCCTACCAGAATGTCTAAAAGAAATCTTCGATTGGATGAACACCAACAACTTGAAAATCAACCCAGGAAACACAGAAATCATGATCATATCCAAAAACCAAGAGAACAACACCTACATTCCCTGGCCGACGGAAATGAGAACTGCGCCCGCACCATGTAAGGTAGTAAAAAACCTGGCAGTCCTAATGGACAACGCCCTAACCTTAGAACCACAAGTAAATGCAATAATTAAGAAATGCTTCTTCCTCCTTCACACAACAAGAAGAATCCTACCTTTCCTCTCCTTCACCCACAAAACACTGACAATCGTCACCCTCATCATGTCAAGAATCGACTATGCAAACAGCCTCTATCTCGGGATGCCGGAATTCCTCCTGAAGAAATTACAACGCATCCCAAATGCAGCAGCCAGACTGCTCCTCAAACTATCCAGAAGAGATCACATCGCTCCAGCACTAAAAATTCTACATTGGCTCCCAATCAAACATTGTATCACGTTCAAAACAATGTGCATACCGCACAGAGCAATCGGCGGACTGGGAGCAGAATTCCTATAAAAGAAAATAACAATCTACAAGCCAATGAGACTTCTCAGATCAAGCAATGAAACCCACCTGGAACCAAAACCATACATCAAGAAAAAACTAAGCGGCTCCTCTTTCTCCCACCTAGCTGCAAAAACCTAGCACAACCTCCCAAAAGAAATAAGAAACACCAAAGACCACCTAAAATTCAGAAAACTTCTAAACCTGGCTATTGAACACCTCAGAACCTAACTGAAACTAAAACAATCAAACAGGAAATACAAAGAACAGATTTACTGACTATATGATGGCACAGACAACCCTCAACGCCGACTAAGGATAACCCCTACGAGAACAAGAGAGGCGACGCTAAGTGGAATAGAACACAAGTGACAACCCCATGAGAACAGAAATTAGCATACATGTACAACCATACCAACAGCCTTACCCACTCAGAAAGGACGTAAAGTGCAGGCATAGCTGGCAAGTAAATAAATCCAAAACTAGGTCACAGCAAAGACAAACGGGGATAAAAGGGCTGGCCGAATACAAAGATTGAAACACAAAAGTAGCTAACTTAGCATAATGATAGAGATATGAAACAGCCTTATGACGCTGAAACTTAACCACCGAAAGGAAACTACCTTCTCTAAATCATGAAGGAGACGCAATAGGAATATGCATCTCGCCCAACAACAAGGATACTAACCAACCCCAAAAAACTACTAAGAACCTCAACACTCCTCACACACCTTTCACACTCTATTCAAACACAACCAAATCGCTTAAAACCGCAGCAACCTGCATGCACTTCACCACATCGCAACAACAACCACACCATACAGACCCAGAAGCAACAGCACACAACGGACTCAGAACCCAATAACACACCAATATACTCGGCGAACAGTGTTAACCGAAGCTGCCAACAGTACCCCACAGCTCCCTTGCTCTTCTCCAAACTTTATCCTACTAACACGCTTAACCTACCCCCTATGTTTCAGATCCGCCAGAGCGCCAGGGGACCTCTCCGGTGGTGATAGGGTGCAGTACAAATATCCTTTAACTTTAACATAGGAAATTGATAAATCATGCGTTCACGCACGTCATTCTTTGGAAATCTATCTAACTGCCTGAAGGCCCTAAATGGGCTTGTGTAACAGTGCCTGTCATTGTCAGTGTTCGTAACCGATAGTAAAACAAAGGTGACTCATAGACCCAACCAGACGCTCTGTGTTAAGTAAAATTACTGTGTGTGTGTGCCACGTGCTCTAGAGGGGTGCTGTGTCGCCGAGACCATGCCACTAGAGTACATATATCTCAAAAGACCATTGTGGATCTATCCATGAACTACTTCTTATTACCCAGGGAAATAATGTACTTGCAACATTACCTATACATACGTTTAGGAATAGGGGTGTAGTAAATGACAGCACCAGCACTCACAGATAAAAAGGAAGTGACAACATGAGGTGCCATAGATGCTGCTGCATGCTGTGTCAGAGGTAGTCGTGAAAACCAAACATCAATAAGACTCTATATCAAATCGCTGATACGTTTGTTGTGCCCTCCGACAAGTTGCTGCTCGTGCTCGCGTGCAGTGCCAGTAACAAAGTTATGGTTATCTAAACATTCTCTATCTGACACAAACAAGCGAATCCTGTATGCATGCATGCTGGCAGAGAATATCGGGCAACTCAGCTAATCACAGAAACAGTAGTGTATTGTACAATAAAAGTACTGCAAGTCTCTTATAGTAAATGCAGAGTCAATGAGAGAAATGGATACGGTTAGAGCAGGATGTGTTGATAACAGTGCGCACACACTCATATGTCTCTCACTTTATCACGGGTACTAATGTGCTAAACATGCTGACTGTACAAATATCACAGAAAACAGTGCAAATTAATCTCCTCATGCATTCCGCTGGGTGTCATGGACTCCAGCCTGTCTACCCCGAAAGCTTCTCTAAGTTCTATTCTTCTTGAGATGTCTCCTCAATATACTTTGGTGTCCAAGACTTCCAAGAACTGGAACTTCATCTGTGCTATGGTGTGTCCATGTTCATGAAAATGTCTTGCACCAGCTGAATTTACATTATTAGTGCGTACATTCGGCATGTGCTCATTCCATCTCCGTCACACACGCCTTTTGATTTCTGCAACATAATAAATTCTGCATGAACATCTAAGGCAGTATATAACATTTTCTGAGGAACAGGTAGCAAAATCTTTGAGTTTGATCTTTTCACCTGTACGGGGATGAAAGTCTACCGGGCCTTTGGTCACATTGTTACAATTACCACAGTTAAGACATGGGTAGGTCCCCTGTTTCCCTGCTCTGGTTTTGAGGGGTGATTGGTCCCTGGTGTTAACCAACCTATCTCTCAAGTTCTCGCTTCGTTGGTAAGCAAAGACCGGAGGGTTGGGAAATAAGTGTTTCTTCCTTTCATCACTTCTTAGAATGTCCCAGTGTTTGGTGATTCTCTGCTACACTCTGTGGCTTTGTAGGGAGAATGGGGGAGCTGTTTTTTGGGCCTCGTTTGCAATAATGTCTGACAGGGTTGATTGGTAGTCTTAGAAATTGCTGCTATCTTGCGTTGAATCCCTTCTCTTGGAATTTGTGTGTTAGTTTATCAAACTTGCTTCTGCATTCTTCTGGATCGCTTACAATCCTTTTTATCCTCAACAATTGTCCATATGGTACGTTCTTGAGTGTGTTGGGTGGAGGAAAACTCATTGGGTGAAGTAAGTTATTCTTGTTGGTGGTTTTGGTGTAGAGGGCAGTTGAAACGTTGGTATCTTTTACTTTGACAATCACGTGTAGAAAATGCACATTTGGCGTCCCAATCTCTGCAGTGAATTGGATTTGCGGATCTATCTCGTTGATGTAGATGAGAAAGTCTTTAAGAGTGTCCTGCGTGCTGTGCCAAATGGCAACAATGTCATTGATATACCTCAACCACCTAACGAGGTAGTAGCGCCAGACTTGGTGGTGTAATATGTGTAGGGACTCGAATCTGTGCATGAAGCAATTTGCATATGAGGGGCAATAGTGGCTCCGTTGGCAGTGCCTGAAGTTTGTAGGTAGTGCTGGTCCTTGTATTTGAAATAAGAGTTCTGAGAAAGGAATTCAGTATCTAGACTTTGAGAGTGGTCATTTTCCGAACACTGCCATTATTAACTACGTTATTGGAGCGCACTCCCTGCTTTAATGAGCATTTTTTTTTTCGAAGTCAGGCTTCAGAGTCTGTTCTAGGAGGCATAATGATACTCAGATCCTCCTACCACTTACTGGGGATTATGATAAGGATTTGGCCTTGGTGAATAGGGTATATCTCACCATCCAGGAATGGATGGCCACCCATGGACTATGCCTGAATGATGATAAGACTGAGATCATCATCCTGGGCCCTACCTCAATGCTAAAAAAACTGGGCCCCAAATACACTGCCTTTAATATTGACAGCAATAGTATCACTGTCGTAAGGAGGTGAACACCTTGGGGTTCTACGTGGACTCTACCCTGTCTTTCAACAAGAAGGTCAATGCCATGGCCTTGGCATATACTTGTAAACTGATTAGAGCGGGTAAACCTTTCCTGTCCAACAACAGTTGTATTACCCTGGCCAGAGCGCTCATTCTGCCAAAATCAGACTACTGAAATGCACTGTACATAGGGGCGAACAAACAAACTATTAAGAAAATCCAATTCCTCCAGAATAATGCCCTTAGAGCAGCACTCGGAATCGCCAGGAGAGAACATATTTCCGAGATCAGAAGATCAAATAACTGGCTTTCAACACATGACAAAATCAAACTAAAAGTTGCCTCACTCACATATAAATGTGTGACCAACGCGTTGCCTTGCTACTTGACAGAAAGACTCACCAGAAAATCCTCTACAAGAACTACTAGATTATCCAGCACTGATTGCCTCTTAGTCCCAAGATTTAAGCTTTCTAGAGTCGGGGGCAATAGCTTCCCGGTCAAGGCAGCGCAAGTTTGGAACTCCTTACCCCCCCCCCCATTGAGAGTAGATAAATCTTACCTAAATTTCCACCAGAACCTTATAAGATGGTTCAAAGACTCTGACAAGTAATGCCCCCTCCATTACACCATTAACTGACCTTCTCTTCTGTAAATAATTTAGAGTGTCTACCTGCCCGTGATATTGAACATCACTAGTTACATTTTTGACTGTCCATTGTATATGGCCATGTTTTTGCTTATGTTATGTTGCTTCTACTTGATCTTTCTGTACCCACAGCATGTATATTGCTTCTGTCCTGAATAACTCACATGTATTGTATTACTTTGATGTGTAACTAAAGCTGTAAATTGTCTTATGCAATGGGCCCTGATACCCACGGGTCTGGTGCGCAATACAAATAATAAAACAAACAAACAAACCTAAGTAATTTCACTCACACCAACCACGCCTGGTGAGAGAATAATGCACTGTCACAAGCTTTTGAGACGCTTATCGTGTTGAGGCAGTTGGTGACAGATCGAACTAACTCACTGTTTTCCTTTTCCGTTTCTCCAATTTTTCTCTTTCGCATCTAATCTTCACTAAATGCTCTATAAATGCACTGTTGGTCCACGTGGCTGCTTTCCATTATGGCTATCTCACAATGGTGGTAACGTGCAGTCATTGTGGCGTTTGTTTGACTTGTGGATGTATTTCTGAAAAATAATGTATTCTGAACCGATGTGCTGTTTATCTATTCTGATTGTGTCTCGGCATGATGGACACTATTGCTGGCAATGGCCTGTGTATAATATGACACCTCTGACACATGCTTAACGATATTGCAAAACACATGGAATACGACGCCTTTGACGCTGTAATGTATCTTTACTAACACTGCATTCTACATTAATTTGCTGTATGATGGCTTTTCATGATTGGTACAACTGTTTGAAACATGGTGCTTTTCGGTCTGAATTGCCTTTGGCATTCCTGCAAGGGAAGGCCTATGTGTGCACTCTGCAATTGTGTTACTTTCACACGGAGCACACTTATCTGGCATGGAATGTATTTCTATCTTGGTCCTTTGGTGTATCTTGTGTACTTGCCACCAGCTGGCCTTATTTATTATTTTTTACGCTACTTACCTTGTACTGCACTTCCCCCCCCTCCCCTTCCCCTTGCACTTTTCCCTTCCCCCCACCCCTGCACTTGCGCGATCTGAATGACACCTGGCCTAGTAGGATCGTTGTCTGTCTTCTCCTTGTTCCCCCCCCCTGCCTCGTCGCGCCTTGAAACACTTATGTATAGGCGCGTTACAAATGCCATATCATATCATATCATATCGTTATGCATATTGCGGCTCCCTGTTGTCTCCCTTGCTACATATACAGCTACTTGCCCTAATGAAGGACAAAAGGTCTGATATGCATAGGCATTTTAGCACACTGGTATAGGCCATCACAAAGTGGTCATACTTGTTTGATGTAAATACAGAGTGGTTTCTTGCCTCAACAATTGTTTGGAGTTTTTCTTATATAATGAAATAATCCTAGGAATGACACCTCTACTTTTCAATTGAATGTTAATCTAGCGGATATGCTAGGCAAAGGGTGCGCAAGCCTCACCGCAGGCTTCTCCAGCCTAGGTGCACAGCTTTGCCACTATTTGTAATGCCCCATGCGGGGTCATTTTTCATAGGGTATTCATAAGTTTACACTTGTGATAATCACCACTGCAACTAATTGCTTCATTTACACTTACCCCAGCAGTGCCCACTCACACTTGTGACTTGTATTTACCATATAATAACATCCTTGGCAAATTGCCTTTCGACCTACAACTCCCCTATCCCCTTAAAATGCATCATTATCGTACTGCCTCTCCCTCCCCTATATGAACCCGCCCCAAATGCACTGCCTTTGAGGAATTCGACCATCCGCACGGTGGGTGTGTGCTCGCTTGGGCTCTTTTTGAAATTGTATATGAAATTGAATGATGGTAGATCAACCTCTGGAAAATGTGTGGGGCTAATCCGCACACACTATCCTATGCTCCCCGCACAACATACACAGAGACCTCTGTACTCTGGCTGGACACAGCCTACAAGCACAGTCCTCCCTGTCATATTTAGATGGGATCTGACAGGTGGAGTACATGATGCATCTCAGAAGGGGAGGGCCAAAACCTTCCTCCTGCCATGGCCAAAATAATTAACTATCAAAGGATCCATGGATCCGCCCAGTCCGTGTGTTTACCCTCTGCAGATGGTGGCAGTAATTAACATAGTTAACCTACTAACAGAGTATACTTCAAACATACCCACATGGAGCCTGGGTGCAGAGGCTAAACCAAGAGAGAAAGGAAACCCCAACAACCTTTGATAGCACTGTGTCAACCCGAAGGCAGCTGCCGCCTCTCAGTATCAAGGGTAGTAGTAATCTGTCATGTCTGAGACTATGGGCCTCATTACGACTATGGCGGTAGCCATGCCGGTAATTACTGGCACGGCTGCCACCGGAGTCATATTTTTTCCGGCATCCGGCAATGGGCAATTATCAGGGCATTCCGGCCAAGCCGGAACCAGTGATTGCCCATTTCCGGGTGCCAGTATTAATCACTCCCCATTCCCATTTGAGCCCCATAGGGCTCAATGGGGTGGCCGGTAGCGCCGGCACCGGCAATAACGGTGCTGGCGCTACCGGGTAGGTCTGCTCGCGGGTGCAGTTCCGCACGGCAGGTTGGCTCTGCCGGGCTGACAGGCACCCGCGGGCAGACCTTGTAGTTTGCTGGTCCGGTAACTACGGTACCGGCAAGCTTACTGGTACCGTACTTACCGGACCGGCAAACTTATAATGAGGCCCTATGTGCTTACAGTAGGCAACCCCTGCAGGGGGACCCCATTCAGATGGTTCAAGTATGTGTATTGATGGAGACAGAAAGTCTGCTCTCGCTGCAGCTTCAAGGGAGACCTGCCGCTTTAATCCGGGACCACAGAGAGTTCAATTAACCAGAGAGACCCTTTGATCCACAACAGACAGGAAGATGGGTGGGATTTAGTATTACATGTTTTCACCACTTCACCTTTTCTGTTGCAAGGCACTCTGGTTATGACCTCAGGCACACAGGACATTGTTGGTGGGGACCCAGGATTGGTTCATTAATGTAGGTTTAGCCTACATCAATCACTGTGGCTCATTTGGCTGATCATCTGAAGACTTTGCAAGGATGAACAAGAAGACCTCATTTGGACCCTGCCTGAAGGTACAGTCTGCCTTACAGCTTCCGTCAGTGAAGGAAGGACAGGATTTCCAAAGAGGGAAGCAAGATCCCTCCTCTAAACATCTCCCAGGGAACAGAGGGAGATACTGAATCCAGAGGATCCTTCAGCAGCTCCAGAACCGGTGCCCAGCCAGCACACAGCATGCCCTGCTAGACTCTGCAAGCAAGCTTCCTAGGTGGGAAGTGTCAGAGAGTCTCTGAGCCAAACAAAGGGCAAGGCCGGTGCCTGCAACACTCTCCTCAGATTTGGGCCGTCCGCCTTAAAGGATGACACAAACCCAGTGAAGAAGCTAAGAGGCAGAGGCGTTGCTAGGGGGGGATGCTTAGGGGGCTATAGCCCCTGGTCTTTTGGTTGTAGC
Organism: Ambystoma mexicanum; assembly: GCF_040938575.1. Lineage (NCBI taxonomy): Eukaryota > Metazoa > Chordata > Amphibia > Caudata > Ambystomatidae > Ambystoma > Ambystoma mexicanum. The sequence goes on from NC_090932.1 coordinate 1,307,906,868, forward strand.
CCCGGATAGAATCTCAGGAGCTACAACCAAAAGGCTAGCTAGCCCCCAGTCCCGACAGTTCCGACATCAACGTAGCCCCGGGTCTTTTCCAGAACTAGCAACACCCCTGCTCAGAGGAGTGCATCAACAAGCATTAACCAGCGTCAGCCTTAATGGACATTTTCGAGCCAATCAAGCTGCAACCGACTGCACTGCTGACTGTTTTCACACCGCAGTCGCTGATGTCGTCCGAGACGCCTCAACTAGTGTTTCAAACCCGCAAACCAGCACTGAGACAATGATTGCTGACACTGAGCCACCGTGTAGGCCTGCCTGCAGCCGTCCATCCAGCCTCGCTTGCCAAACTGCCTGCCGCCTGATACCCGAAGCAGTCTCCTGTATTGAACTCTGTCACAGAAGCTGCAGTGGCCCGAACCCAAAACTATCGAGCACCAAGAACTTCTACAAGCACAAGGTACATTGTGGTTTTGTCCCACTGGTCCTTCTCTGAAGGCCCCTAGTGACATTTTACGACCCATTGCTCCATTTTGCTGAAACCAAGTATGCTAGAACTATTGCGATTAATTATTTTACTGACTACCCTCCTGTCAGTATCCAGAGCCCTTTACTTCTTGAAACTGTCTGTCGTCTGCATTCCTTTACAGGGTGGGTTGTATTTTGTAGGGTTCTAGAACTGTCTGTTGTGATAACAATAAAGTAAATATTTGTTTACAACCTTGACTAGAAAGTCCCTTTTTATCGTTGGGTAATTATTGTAATTTCACTGTCTTGCAACTATCCAACGATCCATGACCTTGCGAGATAGGCCTGCTGTTCTGTCCACGTTACCAAAATTGGACACTGAGGTTTATAATGTGGTTGTGTTTCCAATCTGTTTGGATCCCTTTGGGTGTACTAGAGGTGTGGGGCTGATTGATGGTTTAGAAACCGATATTCATCCCTGGACTGCTGGTGCCCCGGAAGTTGATTTGTCACACTGCCTCCTCCTATTTCCCTGCTGGTCTCTCCCAGCCTTTTTTCTGTCCTTCCCGTGGGCATTATTTCTTCCCTTTCCCCTGTTCCTTTTCAGGCGTGCCTGCCCACACTAGGACCATTTGACCTCACTTTGCCCTCCTTTTGACAATCGCCAAACTGTACTTACATTTATTCCACCACTTTCATTTTCTGTTTGCCATCCCTGATCTGCTTTAACGCCAAACCCGTAAATTATCATAAATGTATGAATATTACATATTTCATTGCCAAATGACCCTGCCTTGAGCCAAAAAAGGACGCCCCTTCCCTAAAACTAATCTCTCTCTGCCTTATGAATGATATGGGGTGGGTGCCTTTTTTGTGGTTGCAGGCACTGGGGTGAGAGAGGCGGGGAAGCTCCTCCAAGTGGCATCTTTAATAGGAGTCACCAGCCCTTTGACCAATCACGCTGGTGGTAAAGTGTTGTTAATTCTTATTTTCTGGTTCCATAGGACTTCATGGGGATTTTGCATATTTACCCCGAGTGGTAATTCCAGCCAGTAGAATTGATGATTTCGTTACGTGAAGTGAAGGATGCTAGAGTTACACCCTCCCCATTCACAACCAAAGACAGCAATAGACTGAGCTGTAACACTGGTGGTCATTCCATTACCCAAAAGTGGCAGTACCGAAGGGTTGCCACACATTTACGGCAGCACTGAGTGCTGCTGAGTCAGAGCAGTGCCCACACAAGGAAGAGGCAGTCGGGAGAGCGCGGAGGGAGGGAGAAGGAAAGAGAAACTCTCTTTCCCTGCGGAGATCAGTTTCAGTTTCTTCACTGGAGCATCATCACAAACAATGCAACGTCACGGGGCCCTGTGCCTCCTCCTGCCATATAACGGGACACCGCAGAGCGCAGATGTAACGCTGGGAGACGGCAGAGTGCTCCTATAGACCGCCGGGAGACTGCATGCAGAGTGCTGATCAAGAACTAAAACAGCACGGAGAGACTGCAGCCAGAGGCAGACGGGGGGAGAGAGAGACGGCGGATTCGCTTTCTTTAAAAGAACCAGGAGCCCGTAAAACAGTAAGTTCCTTAACCATCTTCACTGGCGACGACAGATAAAGCGGTTGTGCTTTTTGCAAGCAACCGTAGTTTTAGTAGTTTGAACTCTGGGAGAGCTGCTTAGAGCGTATAATACCACAGGTTCTTTATGAAGCGCCTTCACCAAAGCGCTTCACACAGAGCCCGTTTATATGCACACATTACAACACAATCGAAAAAAGCACAAGTGTTATAGCCCTCGGAAGGATTTAACGTTTTGCCGTGTTTTTTACCTGAGACCAAACGTATGTCAGTGGCAGGTGCTTAACCCACTGAGCTGTCTAACTTGCACGGTGCACTTTCCTCGAATATACATCAGCGAAGGCAATCGATCGTGTCAAGTAGGTTTCGTTGTCAAGGCGTGCTTCATTTAACGCCACGGGATCCCTGTAAGCAACAGACACTTGTCAATTTAGGGGGACGTTGACTGTGTGATTTCTGAGTGGTTGTAACCAGGAGTGTTGCTTGGTCTGGAAAAGATCCGGGGCTAAGCAAATGTGGGGACTGTCGGGGGGCTAGCTAGCCTTTTTGGTCGTAACCCCTGAGCTTCTATCTGGGGCTACAACCAAAAGACCTGGTGCCACAGCCCCCTCAGCCCCCCCTAGCAACGCCTCTGGTTGCAACACTGTTCATATCAGCTGTGTGTTGCGTGGGAGTGTAATTTGTCCAATGCTGAGTACAGAGAGATAGTGAAAAAGCACCCAAGCACAGATGAACGAAGTATTTTACATCTGCAACGAAAATATTCCTGTCCTGCCCGTCCCCATCACCCCAACCTCACCCCGATTTGGCAAGAACGAACTAGTGCCAACGCATGCATAGTTGCCAACATGACCCGTTCCAATCTGAAGGTGCTTATCCAGTCCTGGTTTTTTTCTTTGCATTCTGGGACTTGTCCGAGTTTTAAAATGGACGACGTGTAACTACAATTCCCAGAAAGCAAATAAAAAACCAGGACTGTATAATCACCTACAGACTAGAATGGGTCATGTTGGCAAGTACACGCATGTCTGCCATGTGTTGGGTGCTTCGTGGAAGCGACTTGCCTGCTGCCACATGCATGTAGTGTAATGAGCCGGGCGCTCCCTGATACCTGGGTGCCACCGGTTTCCTTCTGGCGCGGTGCCCGCATAGACTCTCCCGTGACTGCTTCCAGGGCATCCTGGGAGGTTATAGAGGAGATGCTGCTGCCCTATGTAGCCCTCGTCCCTGTGAATAGCTACTGCCAGAAGGCCAAAGAAAAGAAACCGCACTCGCCCCAGCCACTGAACAGCCCGCCCCCTTGCCCAGCAGTTAAGGTTAGGACGCACAGTGCCAGACCCTGGCACCAGAACTGGCACTCCCCCTCCACGCCCCATAGCCCACATCACTGAAAGCTGCCCGCGCCCCTGCTTCAGACGGTTGCTATGGAGCTGACCACCACTCCTAGACTGGGGTAACTTTGTGCCAAGTTTGGTGGGTGGGAGACAGGGGCCAGTCACAATGTTGGGCGAGGACTGTGCCACCTGTCACATTGCACACAGCTCAGCTAGGAATCTTTGTTAATTCGGGGAGTGTATTTCCTCATAACGCCTTTCCCCTCCGTGCCATTCCTCTTTAGAGCATGTTCCTTGAGGTGCGGCAGTTTGCATTACTCGACTCTTTTTCCCAAGTGGATTTAACGTGGGGCTTTCTCCCTCGAGATCTGTCCTGTTTAGTAGTTTCGGTATCTTTCACCCTTAACTCCTTTCACCTCACCCTTCACTCACAACCCTTCAGCCACAACTGCTTGCCTCTCCACCCCATCGCCCTAAATTCATCCCACTTTCCACTTAACCCTGACACTTTACCCGTAATCAGACCCCCCCGGATATATATAGTGGCATTGATTTACACATTTAATGGGCAAAATATAACTAGAACGATTGCTGCACAAATATGTACTTTTCCCAGAATGTTTGCTTCTCTTAAATATTTTATACTGTAGAGAATTCCATTTCTAAAGTCATTACTGGGAATCAGAAAGGGAGTTCCTCCGGATTAGTGAGGTTCCGGCCACTGGTGCTGTGGACGATGCAGGTCAGCAACTGGCACGGACTCGTTTGTTAGACTATTTATTTATTTATTTATTTATTGAATGTGACATAGTTCAAAGAACTTTCCACATATTAAAAGTCAGATGACAATAAATAAGTTAAAACATATACAAAATACCATACAGTTACAATGCAATGACAATATAATAAAAATAAACAATTAATACAAAACATTCAGAATTCACTAAACTCAATTAATTGTTTCTTTAACTGTGACAGCTTTTAGGCACAATCAGCCATATTCTATAGAGTGCAAGGTGCACAGCAGTCCTTTCAGATTGGAGGCAATAATGTCAGAAGACTGGCTCTTAATGGAGTCCATGTTATGAACAAAGGGTCCAAGATGGCCCATGTAAGTGGCCCCCAGTCCATTGCATTCAGTCAGCGCATGCTTAGGCGTCTCCATTATCTCTCTTCTGATGGTGACTCATTATAAGGGCCAGATGGGTAAAATGCTATATTTTGTGCCCGTTTAGCTGCATTTCACAGCACATTTCAAATTTACACATTTAGAAACGTATTTGTTGTGAGAGCAAAATCGTTACAAGTGAATGGTCTGCTTATATTTTTCCTTTTACTTCTACCTTTCACGTTTTACTCCATCTTTTCATCCCTTTCTTATAGCACTTCAATGCTACCATCACCACTAACCACCTTCCCGCTCACCAAGAACTTCACCCCTAAATGTTCACCAGCAGGCCAACCCAAGTTTTCTATCCGAACCCTTTATCTCTAACCATTCAATGCTAACATTTTGTCCAGCCTTACAACCTGCCATCTTTAAACCCTCACCCCTAGTCTCTTGCCCCTAACCCTTCGCCATTTACCCCATATTCACGGCTCCACATCCTTCACCCTTTACCCCTACCTCTTATCTCTAACCCTTCTCTGTTCACTCCTAACCAATCACCTGTTACCCTATACACCTTTCCGTTCACACCTTGTCTTTTACCCCTAGACATTCACTTATAGCTTTCAACCCCTAACAGTTCACCCCAAAACCTTCACTACCAATTCTTTTTCCATAATAACCCCTCCTTCTTATCCCTTCACCCCTAACCACTTGGCTCCTAGCCAAGTCACCAGAACCCTCCCCCCTCAACATTGCCCCTGGCCTCTGACCCCTGACCCTCCATCCCAACCTGTAACCCTTCACCCAGACCCTTAACCTCTAATCCTTCACCCCAATACATTGCCCCTAAGTTTTCGCCCTTAATACCCTACTATATTCTTTCACCCACAACATTTGACTCCTAACACTTCATCCCTAAACCTCAACTCTTCACTCCTAACACTTCTCCTCCAGCCCTTCACAACTAACCGTTCACCAATAGCCCTTCACACCTAACCCTACAGCCCAGTCCAATGGCTACCAATGTTTGACTCTCTCACATTAAAGGCAAATAGCCTGGGCTGCACAGGGCCTCCCACTGAGGTCTTACCTTAACAGTCTGAGCAGAAAACCATTTGCAATGGTATGTGCTTAGTGCGGTTAACAGGTAAATGGCAGTGACCATTACTGTGGCGCTTTTTATCCTTGGAATTCTACAAGGGTTTAATAAGCTATACTTGTTGGGTGATTACACAGTATGGGTGTACAGAGGGAACTTAAAATACATGGAACATTTGTCCCTAAAGTTCATCAATGTCCCCCTTGTGACAGCCATTAACTCCTCCCATCCTAAGCTCCGCCCACCCAGTGCCCTCGGTATATCTTGCCCGTAGGACCCTTTGCCTTAAATATACCACTGCCTCCCAAGCCTTGTCCACTTCCCTTGAAGGCTAGCCTTTGACCTTTAAAGAAAAGGATACTCAAGGAAGCAACACTCTTGGAATCGTGTCGTGCCCCCCACCCCCTAGCGAAGAGGCATGTCTACCAATCTGAGGCAGCTTCTTTCATAGTGAATTAGTGAATCATGGCATTGCTCTGCTCCATTCGCCGTCTGGGTTACCAATGAGGAAGGCGGTGGGCACAAGCCCTGCCTCGATGACTTTACTGCTGAGTGGCCGGGTTTGGCAGACGATATAAATGGTATTTTCTCCTCTTGTAGATCTTGCTCGTTTCAGCCAAGGGTCCGAATAATGCCACAACGTTGAAGGAAGGGAGGAGTTCCTTCGTGTGGGGGGATCCTTTTAAGCCACTGCAAAAACGGAGTTGGCTCCTCTTGACGATCATCCTAGGCTTTAGCCAGTGCTGTCCAACTCCGGGCCTCGAGGACTGGAATCCTGGTGGGTTTACAGGATATCCCTTATTAATATTCATTAGGAAAAATGTGCATACATTTAGGGTCATTGTATGCACATTTTTCTCATGAATATGAATGAGGGATATTCTGAAAACCCAACATGGATCCGGCCCATCATTTGACAATGAGTGTACGCCCCACGCCACTTCTATTTAAGACCTTGGTTTTATAATTGATGATTCTCCCTCTTTTAGTCCAGCCAAATTAATCAAATTCAAATCTACTCCAATGTAAATTCAAGTTTTTATCACTGCTGAAAAGTACAGAGTCTTTTCCCTATCCCTGCCTCTCATGCCAGGTAGATGCGGTCAAAGCGATATTGTATTTTAGGGTAGATCAAGTTGATAACGAATACCGGGGATCTGCAACCTTTAGCTTTGTAGATGTTTGAGACTACGACTCCCATCAGCCCTAGCTAGCACTGTCAATGACGAGGGATCATTGGGAGTCATAGTCCAAAACAACTGCAGAGCGGGAGGATGCATATCCTGGCCTATACCAGGGTCATCACTCTGTCCTCTTGAAAGCGGCCAGCAAGTCCAAAATGGGGTGACCCATCTCCAGTGAGTGTAGGAAGAAGGGAGCCTATGTCTCACACTAAGACTCGTCATTGGCTCCCTTTTGCGCACAGATTACACTTCACCGGTGATTCAGAAAGGCAATGATTTCCATGTGTTAGTTACACTTATGCACTGGGGCTTCGCCTTCAGGAAAGCAGTGTATGCTACTTCGTTTTCTGAATGTCACACATATGCTCGGAGAAAGGTTTGTGAATTAGCTTCTAAGTCTTTATGTGTTGTTCACAGAGCCCTTTACATTTGAGGTCATTTCCCGATTGTTGAATGAAAGTATTTATTCATCGTGGTATACAGCACCATGCGCCAAAGTACTTAATATAAACGTGGTAATATAGACTCAGGAAACAGCAGGACGCAGAAAGTAAATAAACAAACACAAAACGCTGGTAAGGCAAATATTTAAGGCCAATGGATGCCGAAACAGGTGGCAGGCCACTGAGATTGGGGTGCCTGCTCTGTGGATCGATGTGGATCGACCAATATAAAGGAAGCATGCCCAGATTAGGAGTCAATTGAATCATTATAACAACTGTATAGTTAGGTGAGTAGATGTAGATGATCTCCTAAAGCAAGGGTCTGCAACCTTTGGATCTCCAGATGTTTCGGACTACAGTTCCCACGATATTTGGCAATTAGCTATGCTGGTTAGGGATGATGAGAATTGTAGTCCAAAATATCTAGAGAGCCAAAAATGACTGGCCCCTGTCCTATATAAACTACCAGAGGAGTGGGGAGGGGTGTGGTTGCTGGTTAGGGATGGGGAGGCATCTCCTAAAACACTCCATAGTCAGGTGTGGATAAGGCTGTGTGTGCAGATGTTCTGCTTGCCTGCAGGGCACACACATGCCACTGTTGCAGCCCTCTTGGAGGTAGATCTCAACATGAGTCTTTGGGCTGCTGAGGATAGAAGGTGTGAGTAATTCTTGTAACAGATGACCGGTAGTTTGTGTGCCTTGTTGACACCCTTTCCCTCTTTACTTCCCCAGGTGATGCAGTTGAATGTGAAGTTCCTGACAGGGGCTGTCTACACCCTGGATGCCAATCCCTCCATGGCCGTCTCTACTCTAAAAGCAGAGGTGGCCAGAAAGACTGGGGTGCCCGCCCACCAGCAGAAACTGGGGTCACAGAAAAATGGGTATGTGGAGCTGCAGGATACAGCGCGGCTGTCCGAGTATAATCTCTCACCGGGGGACACTTTGCTGCTGGTTGTGAAGGAAGATGCCTCCTTCGAGGTGTTTCTCATGACAGACAAGGGCCGTAAGTCCCCGTACACAATCAAACCATCGGAACTTGTGAGTGAGTTCAAGGGGAGGATTTATGAGAAGGAAAAAGTCCAGGTATCTCAGTTCTGGCTCAGCTACGACTCAAAGCAGCTGGAGGATCGCCAGAAGCTTGGAGAGTACAACATTGCCCCTGGGGGGACCATCTACATGAACCTGCGTCTGCGTGGCGGCTGACGGAGAGAAGGTCTGGCACGTGGAGCCGCTGAATGAAGGACTGGGTCCTCCACATGTCCCCATTGCAACAAGGTTGGCCACCTTGGGACTCAACACGTTATCTTATCCCTGTTGTGGTCTCCTCTGCGGGAATTCATTTGTGCCCTGTGGACTCTAGCATTTGGCAGCGCAGCCAGACATGCAAGTCCACATCTCTGCAAAATGTACTGCCAGCACTTCGACCACTTCAGAGGCCTGTTCTGGCTCCATGGTTTCAATTGTATGACCTATCGTTTTTACTTTCCCCAGTATTAATATGGTCCCAAAAGACGTAGGGCTGGGGGCAGTTAGGTTTTTCCTTTGATAAGGGAGAAGGTGTTGAGCCTCTGAGACGCAACAAGGGAGTTCACAACTGTTAGCGAATAGAGCGTTAGAACAGGGAGATGAAAGTTCCTGGAAGAGGATTGAATGAGAAATACAGCATAGGATGAGCTGTGATTTCCTGACATGGTTGCAAATCAAGTGTTTTCAATGGGTGTTTAGTGGTATTCACATCACGAGGTGATTTAGGAACTTTGTCTGCACACTCAGAAATTAGTTTGCAGGTTAGGATTCATGTAAACTTGCAATGGTTGGTTTAGCCCTGATGTTCTAGAAATTAAGAAACACCAGCATGGCTTTTGTAAGTAAAACTATGTTTGCAAAAATAAATGTGTAACATATTAAATTGCTCTAAAGAAATAAGGCAAAACAAGACACATGAAGATGGAAAAGAAATAACCAATACATTGAATAAGGTCGGTCACAAGCAAAGCGTCTAGAGAATTGTGTTGGCAGTCAATGCAGTGAAAAAACTGGGAACAAATAAGATTGAAAAGAAAAAGGTTGGGGGAAACCTGTGATTTCCTTTATTGACTTTAATGGAATGTGAGGAGGAACGCTTTGGCTTAAAGATGCTAACTGTGTGTAGAAAACTGATTGATTCTGTATACATCATCTAATGTGTCCATCTCTATTTATAAGTTTCATGAATGTTATATGTTACTCAAAAGGGCGAAATAAATCTATTCTTGTTTATCTCCACCCATCGAGTTCCTTTAATTACTACCCTGGACAGCCTTTTTTTAGGCATTGAGTACAGCTCTACTTACCCATCTTATTAAACACAAAAAGCAGACTAGCTCCTCCAAGACTACCTGCGTGTGACAAGAGTAAATGTCTGGGACGAGAGGGTGTATCTAGTCAATGAGAGACACCTTTCGTAAGCATCAGCGATTGTTTTCAACTTTATATAGCTTCCAGACACACTCTTTTGGCACTTTTCCTAAATCTAATTTATTCCATTTACTATTGACCCAAAATCGTGCTAGGTTCCACGTAGCTCGCATTTATCTGTAAAGGTTTAATATACATCGGCGCTAGGGCAGCAGTGGCTGGCTAATCAGGTATTGGGAATGCAGCTGTATTTAACGGAACAAGGCCACGTACCCTCGCTACCTCCTCAACGTATGGGTGCATGCGTGCTCTGCAGTTACTTCATCATTCTGCCACTCTGGGGACGTACATTAAATCACTCAATATGGCCGCTGCCCTCTCTCTTCCTCCGTTAATGTGAACCCCCAAGGCTCCTGCAGACTTGCTCTGAATTGTCCACGCTACCAGCGCTTCTCCCACCCTGGTCCCTGTCGTCCAGGCTGTCAACTCCTATCATACCCCATACACACCTCTCCTACCCCAGCAGACGTAAGATATCATAAGGTGGGGGAAAACACTGACACCTTTATTGCCTTTTTAAATTGAATTGCATCTGGATCATCTTTCAAATCAGCACAGGCGTTTTGGGCAGGGTCTTTAATTCACCAAAATTCCAAGGGCAGCAGAAGTGACATCACATGCATGATGCTATCCCAGCAAGTGTCACAACATGACCTTTGACCCTGATAACATCATAGGAAGTTATATGATCTTAGACCCAGTGATATCACACATTGTAATAACAAATACCCACAATACGTGTAAGATTAATATAAAAGCCAATACTAATAAAGGCTATTTTAATTTCCAAGGCGCATGCGCCAGTGGGTGTGCCTGAGCAGGCGGAGAATTGTGGAAGGGCGGTGCGCGGAGCACGACTGACGGGCTGTTTTGGGGCCAGAGAGGCTCGGGGAAATTTAAAAAGAATTGCCATTTTATTGTGTTCTTTTCCCTACAGTGGAGTGTTGAAAACCTCAACTTGAGGTCAAGTAAGAATAAACGCAATGTATCAAGGGAGGTGCATGAGTGACACACCCCTGCAGCACTTGTGCAGGACCCTTCCGCCCAGGGGTCAGGTCCTAAAAATTCAAGTGGGGTGACTCATCAACAAATGCAAGGGAAAGTGACGTCGCCAGAAATTAACATATCAATGTGAAATATGCACATTTCATTAAATTGGCTTTGCATAACCACCCAAATTGCACAGGACGAATGGCATTTGCCTTTCATAAAAACAACACACACACAAATCCCAGAGAGGATTTTTTTTCTAATACTGTTTTTGAAAACGTTAAAAGATGTGCATGTTTTAAACTCCAAGAACCAATACAAGTGTTTTCCCTGGGACTTTGCAGTATCAAAATGAGACATTTCACCTTTAGTTATTTGTTATCTTTCATCGGGTTATATAGTGCAGTGGTGAAGTGTCTGGCCCACAAACCTGACGACTGCGGTTTGATCGCTGAGGTCGGCTTTAATGCATAAATTCAAAGAGGATATTCAACATTTCTCATTTTAGCTGGGGGGGAATGAGTCCACCCTCTGAAAAAAATGGGTGGACTCTGCCCCCCCTGCGTATACCCTCGACTTGAGCCCTGCTTCCGCCCTATAAGGACAAGATATGTAAATATAGCGAGGAATGGACGAAAAGTACCGTGGGTAAATTGGCTAAACCATGGCCACAATGCAGAAGTTTCTCCAAAGATGTGCAGCAACCACTATTGACACACTTACAGGACACTTTTAAGGGGAAGAAGTGAGCCAATCGTATGGCGATTTTCGAGCTCTGGTGAATGTTCCAGGAGTGCGAGGGGGAAGCAGCGAGGCGTCAATGGATGCTAAGCCAACAGGAGACACCGGGGCCAGCATCCCCACCAATGTTCCCTCCAATTAATTTTTCCTAAGTGCGGACATGATTAGCCTTCGTGCGTACATTATTTTCCATGTGCGCAACTGAATAACGATGTAAACCACTTTGTGAGCATGGGTAGTTAGTGAAAGTACGAGTTTTGAAGGCATTTTCCCCTTCCCAACCGTTGCAAATCTTTGCAAATCATTGCAAAAGGAGCATCTATCAATGCTTTTTCCAAACGTATAAGATAAAACAATTTTTTTTTACATGTGATTTTAAGGAGAGCTCATCAACCAATCCAAGACTTCAAGATATTCCATAATACCTATCAAAAGTACTCCTGCGCAGAGAGAAAAACGTGCAGGCACAAACAAAGTTTTCCATGCTTAGGAGAAACAATAGAATTAGCTGTGGCTATTTGTTTGTTAACACTAGTCAGAAACAATACAGAATGTGTTTAATGCCATTGGGAAAAAACTCCTGTTTATTACAAAAAACAAGTATTGCTAATCACTGATGTGGCTGTCAAAATAATCAGATGTTATGCAATATTTGCAAATGGAATAAATGCAACTGAAAGGAATGTGTCAGAAAACATGGCAATAGGAGTTCATGTGACCCTTTCATGAGTAATTCAAGGGCCAGGAGAAAATGCGCTCAATTTTTGTAAGGACGATAATTGCATCAGAATAACTGCACCACATAATATGATGGCATTCATGGTCCTCTGCCTATTATCCACATTATGTTCTGTGATTTGGGACAACATTTACTCATAACCAGCCTTACAGCTAGGAGGCATATGCACCACCCATTTACTCCCTAAAAACAGGGCAATGTGCCCAACAAAAACGGGAACCCATGAACATATAGGAATCTATCCCCTGCTTCTACCCACAAAGTTCCAATGACATCTTTTCGAATCCGTGACCAGCAGAGCAGTGGCATTGGGAGGAACACGAATATTAGTACCCGGTGGAGGGGGCGAGGCTTAGTCCTCCCAGCCAATGAGGAGGCTTAGAACGGGGGCTTTACCAAACAGCAAAGTCCCCGCTCCGAGGTTCCTCAGAGCAGGGAGACCGCCATCTTCCCCCATTGGGTGTAAGATAAGTTATCCCCATGTCCCTGTGTCCTCATTCCCCACCCCCTCCCCACCTTTTCAACTTGTTTTGTGTCCCCTCGCCCCACTTACCTTTCACTCCCTTCTCCCTCGCCTGCACCGGAAACAGTAGTGTCCCCTGCGCTTCCCCAACACACGACTGACTGCCATGGAAAGGGTGAAGGGACTTCGTGTAGTTCCCTTCTCCCCGATGCATGGTGGTTACTTTTTTTTTTTAAAGTTGCGAAACAGCGAAGATGTTGTTTCCCAATTTAAACACTATTAGTACCCCGGTACAACGTGCCAGGGAACTAACAGCAATATTCTCCAAGCAAGGGGAGCATTACCGGGCCTGGTAATATTCTGGGGCATTATCAGGCTGGGTAACATCCTAGGGCTTACTTTAAAGCCCTCGCTCTGCTTGGCCTTATAACTGCTGCCCCGTAGCATTACCTGGCCCAGTAATGCCCACTCTGCTTGGGTAATATTGCTTAAATATTATGCCAATCTCAAGAGAAACTTTATGGGGAAAGAACATATTTTAGTAAGCATAAAATATTCCTACTGACAAATTCGTATTGCGTGAAATCATGTCAGACCTCTGCTTGTAACCCTGACATATGAAGTAAAATTACAGGGCACATGATAAACCTTATGTTATGATATGTTAGTTTATTTATATAGCGCCTATATACAATGACGCTCATTACGAGTCCGGTGGTAGCCGGGCTGGTAAATCCAGCGGGTTGCCGCCAGACTCGTAAACAGTTACCGCCGCCTGGCTTGCCGCTAACACCGGGGTATTACAACCCCGGTTGCCGGTAAGTCAGGCGCCGGTAACTAAGTTGTTCCCCATTCCCATAGAGCCCCATAGACTCTATGGGAGTGGGGATCACTGAAACACCGGCACCGTTAATAACAGTGCCGGTGTTTCAGTGAAAATCTGTGGGGGGTGCCGTTCCGCCCGGCAGGGCAGACCTGGCGGACGAAATGGCAACCCGCCCACAAACTCGTATTTTGCCGGTCCGGTAATAATGGTGCTGGTAGCTTACCGGCACCGTTACTACCAGACCGGCACACTTGTAATGAGTCCCAATGTGTTTCAAAGCGCTTCAATGCAAGGGAGCGAGTAAGGGAAAATACAATTCTTACAGGCCAAGAACAGTAAGTATGTGAAATTAACTAGCGTACTCGGCCTGATGACATTTCAGATAGTACAAGAGCTAAGACATAGATAAGGAAAGGAGGGGGAGAGTTGGAAGGATATGGAAACAGACAGGTGACTATCGTACTAGGCCTGATGACATTTCTGGTAGAGCCAGAGAAAAACAAAAGCTGAGGGAGAGGGGTGCAGAAAGGGAGGGGAGGAAAAAATCAAGCGACTATCGTACTAGGCCTGACAACATTTCAGATAGTGTAAAACTGAAATATAACAGGGTCAGCGGTGTGCACTGTGTTACTGTGATGCTACAGCAAAATTGCTATGCTATGAGACAAACACAACAAACCAAACACTCGAAAAGTACATGAAATGAGATAACATAAGACACAAAGAAAACACACACAAATTAGTTCAATTATCAATAAACACACTTTATTCATGCCTTGCAATGCATGATAAAAATCACTACTAAATACACTCTCAGAGCAAACGAATTTGCAAGCCCATGCATGGGTTACTATCTACTGCAATCCACCCAGCCCTTCTGACTTCTGTGCTAGCAGCCTAATTACCCAGTCCTGCTGAGTCTAAATGCTAATAGCAAATAGCAGCCTAATAGCAAAACGTGGCAGCTCCTAATCGTCAGCATTTCTCTCTCTCCCCACACATTGGCACTCTCTAATGAAACAATCCCCCCAGCCTGATGAATGGCGATCTCCCCTTCATTCAGCCTCATAACCCCCTGCACGTGTCTTTCTAATCTAAAAGTCCTCATTCATTCGAAATACTCCCCTCTGTGTGTGTAAACAATCTTCCTACACCAGGCCTCTCTGCAAGATCAAGTGTGTGCTAACGGGCATCTCCCATCTCTCATCTCAGGCTGGTCTGCTCTCCCCCTCTGTCAGGCCGGTCTGCATGCACCCTCCTCTCTGCGAATCCCACAGCCTGGTCTCTCTGTGCGTCTCTCTCTCTGTGCGTCTCTCTGCTCCCTGCAAGCCCCAACCGAACTGCTCATGCCATCTCGAACTCAAACTCTCGAACTCCTGACTGCAAAGCCTCACTCATGGTTATACTGTGCGATGACATAAATGCAAATCTGATCATTACTAAGGTTACGTGTCGAAATACATATTTCTACTTAGCTAGCATTTCTCTCAAAAGCAAAGCGCCACTGTATCTTTCTGCGTATGTGGATGTCTAGGTTCACTGTGACATCTAAGGAACAGGACAGAACTGCATTTTGTGTCCTCTGTTCAATGCACGGAGCCGTCTAATATTGTGAAATCATAACACTTCTTCTAAGGACCTTCCACCAAAAAGCACTCATTCTTTTCCCTCCCACTGCTGTCTGCTCAGATAAGGCAGGCCGTCTTCCTTCTACTCGGGCAGAGGGCAAGCTAATAGTTTACATTCCAGTCTCACAGTGTACCATAAACAAAGTCTCCGTGGACAGCGAAGCTCTCAGAATGGCTCAGAGCCTCATGCTCTCTAGCGCCTAGCAAGCATTTCTTCAAGCACTAAGCACTACATAAAATGGACAATTACAGTCTAAATGCATATAAATGCATGGTTCTAAGCAAACATGGAAACAGCATGGCCAAAGCAAACCTCTAGTATTGATAGGGCCTATTTCTCTGGCAAATGCATGGTCAAAATGGTTGTATAATGTGGATAATGTGTGGATGAATTATATACATGATAACATAACAGCAAGCATAGAATCTGGCTTTACAAACTATCCTTTTATCATCAGATCATTTATCCTAAATACAGATCTCTAGGCAGATAGTCAGTCAGATAGCCAAAACATGCTATGCAAAGCAATTTGCTAAATTCTCAGAAATACTGAAGCATTCTAGCATGGACATTTTCAATGGAAACTCATTGCAGCATCCTAATGTCACTGCAAGCAAAATAGCAATTGCAAAACGTGTCAAAATGTACTAAAAGCAGGTGTATTCAAAAACGAAAATTGCATGGCAAATTGCATGGAAAACATGTGTACTGTGGACATAGGCCATCCTGTTGGATTCAATTTCAATGCTCTCTTGCACAGAAGAGACATTCACTTTCAAAGTGTACAGGTGACAAAGTGACAAGGTGTCACATAGTCAGTAGCCAAAGAAAAATTTAATTGGTCTCCTCATGGACCCAGTGTATTCCAGTCTATAGCACACTGCATGTCAGTCTGTGGCCAAATCAGCCAAACAGTATGGGCCTCATTACGACCCAGGCGGTAAGTTACCGCCTGGGTCGTACCTTTATCACCATGGCGTAAACTACGTTTACGCCATGGTGGTTGGCGGACTTACCGCCCCATTCCGAGGTTGGCGGGGCGGTAAGTCCCCAATCCCCATTTACCCTTTCCCATTCCCATTTTTGCCCCATAGGGCATAATGGGAGTGGGGAAGGCGTTAATTACTCCACCGTAAATTACGGTGGCGTAATTAACATCAAGGTCCCTTAGCGCCATGGATTTTAACACCTGCTAAAAGCAGGTGTTAAAACCTCCATGGCGCTAAGGGACCTCGGAATCAGACGGTAAGGGTCGGCGCTGTTTACGCCGCCGTAAACCCCTTACCGCCTGAGTCGTAATGAGGCCCAGTATGTGTGCCCTCACATCTGCGCAAAGTGTCAAAGCGTAGCGTAGCAGTTTCAGCAAAGGAGCGTCAGCAAAGGATAGGCATCAAAACGTGGTGCCCATCAAAACATAGGGTACTAGTGTTGCAAGCGGAACCCGTGTCCAGCAAATGGACAGTCTTCAGTGACCATCATGGAGCCCCACTGTATTGTCTCTCTCACACAAGATAGTTCCTTGGAGCAAATCATGCTCTCTGCATTGCAAGCAGACATCTTTCTTTCAAACGTTGGTGCCGATCAAAACATATTCCAAAGCACTTTCCTCAACTCGCCCTCAATCCAAAAACGTTCCCTAGTCTATCCTTTGATACTGAGCGTATCAATCATGGTGTTTCAGCACCATGCAGATGGCAACTCTCAAATAGCAATGACACATACCCGTCCCCGAATTGGTCAAAGATTCAGATCAAAACAGTGATTATAGCACCGGGAACAATGAGTAACCAGAGCCTGTTTCCAGCTCATGTGCATTTACTCCGTTCCCTAGCCCTCTCCCCCAGTGACCTTCTTCTATGGTCACAAGGTAAAGGCATTCAGTTGACATTCTTCTATCGCTGCAGATGCAAAGCAGCTCACAATAATGAATTCGGCACATGCTGAACCAATTTGGCAAAGATGCTGAGGTGTCGATTCCCAAGCATTCAGGAACTTCCCATGGCAAAGCAAGCAACCTGGAAGTTGGACAGCAAGACTATTCACGTACCTTCTCAGAACAGAACAGATATGGTGCTCATGCTCCAAGGCCTCAAACAGAGACATTCCGCAAAAACTCTTGCTGCTTCCCTGTGGCAAATGTGTCACTTGGCAAAGATGTCAAAGCTAGATCGGAGCAGCGGGAACAAATGTTCAATTCAGTGTCAGCCATCGTGGCACCCGAACAGACAGTATGGGACTTCAAAGTCTGGTCAGTCGTCAGTTGGCATGCGATGCATGTAGGCAGTCTCGGTCTTGGTCTGGTCTTGGTATGCAAGTCTGCAATCTCTCCCATCAGGTGTAACTCAAGGAAAACAAGAAAACGTGTGGTATCAGTCTTTTCAGTTTATATCAGCATGTATTCAAACAAAAGCAGAAATCTCATTGCTCATTGCACTGCTGCATAAACTAGGTGTAAACTTTCTGCTCTTCAAAAGACAAAAATACTAAAATCTGAGTGACCACAAGGGTCTGTCTATATGAAGCATTGTGCCTTCATGTCCTCTGCGAAATGCATATTCTCTGGCATCCCTATCTTTCTGATAGCAAAACTGAACACATTCCTTCACATAGTTCAAAAAGTGCAAGATTGCAAACCACTTTGTGTCGGACAATGTAACATAAACATTCTATACTGTCACTCCATCAATCTCTATAGTCATACACATCTCTCCTTCCAACATTAAGAAGTCACTATGACGACCTTTAAGTTGGCAATACAACTGGACTTCATTCAAAGAGACTAAAATAATGCCATCAGAGCTGCCCTCAACATCCCCAAAAAAATGCACATCTCGGAGACCAGATGCAAACTACGTTGGCTTCCAGTCAAGCACAGAATATCCCTTAAAACTCTGGCCCTTACACATAAAGCCAGGGCCAACCTTGCACCAGCCTACCTCACCAACCAACTTACACCTCACACTTCTTCAAGACCACTTAGAGCAGCACAAGCTAACACTATGTCCATACCGAGATTTAAACTTCATAACTCGGGTGGTGCCAGCTTCCCTGTACAAGCCTCCAAATTATGGAACACAATACCTGCGCCTTTGCGAGCAGAACCTTCATTTAACCTATTTAAACATAACACAAAGTGTTGGCTTCACAACATGGACTCTATGACAGCCTAACTGCCTGATCCCTGCATGATCGACTGTCACTGGTACACCTTGTAATTAATGTACTTATACTAGACTATGTATATAGGCATTTGTATGACTAAGTTTGTACCCACCTGTAACTGCAATGTAACGGAACCCTTATTCACTGCTTTCAATTGCAACTGTAACCAGATCTAACTTATGCGCCCGTATGCCCCTGGGCCTGGCTGCGCTTTATAAATAAAATAAATACAAATACAAATACAAATGTGTCCTGCATACGCATTTCTATTCAGTAATCAAACTTTGCCCTTCTGGCATACTTCACAACAGCCTGCTAAAATCGCGCATTGTCTTGGCAATTTTAATCTATCATAAACACCAGTTCTTTCAGTGTATTCTCTCGGCAGTCTAGCAAAAACAAAACTCAAAGAATTCTGCATTTCAAAACATGTCTGTGCTGCACCGTTTCCGCTCACTCCCAGTTCGTCTCCCAAACACATTAAAAGCTGTCAGCCAATACATTATTCTCCCTTTCACAATCTGGCCAAATGCTGTCATGACACTTCACGTCATAAATCTTCACTATGTCACTTCTCCCTATGAACTCAGAATGCAATGCAAAATGCTGTGAAAAAATATTTCTATGCAAGGGTGCACTCAAAAATACATCATCAGGATTGTACTCTCCACAATGGGATTCTACCAATAGACCCCCTCTGGACATAACCTGTTGAACCACTGCACCATCAATGCAACATGTCTGTTTCATAGCACTCATCACCCTCGAATTTTCTCCCCTAGGTAACTGTTTCTCCTCAAGGGTCACTCCTATCTCATTCACTTGCACTGCTGTCTCGTGCAATTCTCCTGCTTTTGTTGGGACTCTGTCCCCTCTTCCTGCTGGGACTCTGTCCCAATTCTCTAACATATTCCTGAGTTGATCTCTTATTGCTTTAAGGCCACTAAGGTATGGACTCATTACTGCAGTATTCTCTTCTAACCCTTTGGATTTCTCAACAAACAAATCCTCACAGCACGTGTGAGTTTCCAAACAAACTTCAGGCATCTCTAAACAAGCAGATCCAGCCTTCAAGCTTGGCAAATATTTGCACACATTTCAACCAAATAAATCCAAACAAAGGTCGGATTTTCAAAACAAATAAATCTGGATTTCAAACAAAGTAAACTTCGGGCATGTTCAAGAACAAAACGATTCTCTAGCCTGGCAAATATTTGCGCAAATATTTTCAAAATGCCAGCCAAAAACAAAGAGCTAGACAACCAATGCAAATACAAATAATGCATATTTCAAACAAAGGACAAAGGTCGGAACCAGTGTCTGTCAAAAGAGCATGTTCATCCAATTCAAAGAATTCCAAGAACAAAAGCGCACCTGCACACGGTGTTCGTAACCCTTCGCCGTTGCCAATTCGACCAGTGGATCAGAAGTCAGCTGCTGCACCAACTCGGCAGCCAAAACATCATCTCCTCTTCTGTTCCAGTCTTTCATTAGCTCTCTGAAGGCCCCACGTTGGGCGCCAGTTTGTCAAACTGAAATATAACAGGGGGGATGCACTGTGTTACTGTGATGCTACAGCAAAATTGCTATGCTATGAGGCAAACACAACAAACCAAACCCCAGAAAAGTACACAAAATGAGATAACATAAGTCACAAAGAAAACACACACAAATGAGTTCAATTATCAATAAACACACTTTATTCATGCCTTGCAATGCATGATAAAAATCATAACTAAATACATTCTCATAGCAAACGAATTTTCAAGCCCATACATGGGTCACTACCTAATGCAATCTACCCAGCCCTTCGGGTTTCTGTGCTAGCAGCCTAATTACCCAGTCCTGCTGAGTCTAAATGCTAATATCAAATAGCAGCCTAGTAGAAAAACATGGCAGCTCCTAATCGTCAGCATTTCTCCCTCTCCCCACAGATTGGCACTCTCTAATGAGATAATCCCCCAGCCTGATGAATGGCGATCTCCCCTTCCATCAGCCTCAAAACCCCCTGCATGAGTCTTTCTAATATAAAAGTCCTCATTCATTTGAAATACTCCCTTCTGTGTGTGTAAACAATCTTCCTGCACCAGGCCTCTTTGCAAGATCAAGTGTGTGCTAACAGGCATCTCCCATCACTCATCTCAGGCTGGACTCCCTCTCCGCTAGGCTGGTCTGCATGCACCCTCCTCTCTTTGTGAATCCCACAGCCTGGTCTCTCTGTCCGTCTTGTGCGTCTCTCTGCTCCCTGCAAGCCCCCACCGAACTGCTCATGCCATCTCGAACTCAAACTCTCGATTTCCTCACTGCAAAGCCTCACTCATGGTTATACTGTGCGATGGCGTAAATGCAAATCCGATCATTACTAAGGTTACGTGTCGAAATACATATTTCTACTTAGCTAGCATTTCTCTCAAAAAATTTAAAAAAAGCAAAGCACCACTGTGTCTATCTGCGTATGTGGATGTCTAAGTTCACTGTGACATCTAAGGAACAGGACAGAACTGCATTTCGTGTCCTCTGTTCAATGCATGGAGCCGTCTCATATTGTGAAATCATAACACTTCTTCTAAGGACCTTCCACCAAAAAGCACTCATTGGTTTCCCTCCCACCGCTGTCTGCTCAGACAAGCCAGATAAGGCAGGCTGTCTTCCTTCTACTCGGGCAGAGGGCAAGCTTATTGTTTACATTCCAGTCTCACAATGTACCATAAACAAAGTCTCCGTGGACAGCGAAGCTCTCAGAATGGCTCAGAGACAAAGCCTGATGCTCTCTAGCGCCTAGCTGTTACGCTCACCTGACTCCCACGGAGGCGCTGGCCTGGTTCGCGCTGCTGTGACCTCTTCTAAGGTGATGCGCAGGGTTCAGAAGACGGACTGGACCGGGCCCCCAAATCTGGCTTGCCTAGCTCGCAGAAGTATCCTTCTGTAGGCGAAAATAGGGGATTAACTGTCTGCGGGGTAATGCAATCGGCCTCCCACTTTCCCCTCTCACCCTCCTCGAAACCCTTCTGTGATTTCTCGTAGCGTCTCACCTTAGGGTCTGGAAGGACGAGCTCTCCATCCTGCTTCTGATGCAGGGGCGCGTTGGTATCCAGTTACTTCACTGGATTTTCGGATTGGTGAGAACCAAACTTGCTTGGCTTCCAGGTAAGTTTTTTTGATAAGAGGTTCCCCTTGTGTCCATGCATTAATGTACTAATGCTAGTGTCTTTTTCCCCATAGGGGCCGGGGTACGGAATGCCGGGGAACAGGCACCGACCCGAGATGAGAGGTGAAATCCTTGTAGAAATCAGGTAAGTCTTTAATGAGCGTTTTTTTGGTAATGTCTTTTCATTCGCTCATTAACGCTGATGTCTCTTTTTTCCCTTAGGGGCCGGGGTCCGGAAATGCCAGGATGCGGCGCGGACCCGAAATGAAGAGGGAATGAATCAACAGGTAAGTCTTAACATGGAGATTTAGCTTTCCTTATTCCCTTCTCTCTCTCACCTTTTGTTCTGGTCTTTTTTTCCCTAGGCGCTGGGGTGTGACTGCGAATCCGGATAATCGCTGCTGAACATGGAGGCGCCCTGTAAAGGTGAGTGGAATGCGGCGCTGCAGCGATCGACGCGATGAGCTTTTAAATTAAAGTCTTCCTTTTCAGGATTGTCGGCGAGATGTCTCCGGGATGCGGATTTTAGCAAGTAAGGACTTTTCCTTCTTCTGTTCTCTTCTTCTCTTCCTTTGCATGTGATCCAGGATGCTGGCAGGCGTGGCAGAAGTCAGGATGCAGGAGGAGACACGGTGAGCATCCAGCTGCTAGATGCAGAACAACGCGAAGCACGTGTGGCTGTTCGGGTGGGGTTTAAATAGCCTTGGAAGAAGTTCCAGGTATGTATCCTTCCTCCAATCAGGTATGTATCCTTCCCCGACCACGCCCGGATGGTAAATTAGTCCCACAGGTAAAGTAGTTCCTTTCAGGCCTCAAGGAGGCCGGGGTTCTGCAGCATGGTCTGCATCAGGTAAGTGCACCCAAACACTTTCATAATGAGCCTGGCGCCTATGGCGCCAGGACTGACATTTTCTATGAGCCTGGCGCCATAGGCGCCAGGACGCTGTCCAAAGGGCCCCTATAAGGGGTTGCTGGGACCTTCCCCGGGGACTTGATGTCCGCTTTCGGGGACGCAGGGCCTGAGCCGGCTCCCCGGGAGTGGGCATCGTGACAAATATGTTGACAGGTGTTTGCCTTAAATAAAGCAGTGGCACCTTCATATCGTATTCTCCTATGGAGACTGGTAATTCTTCTGTGAAAAGAACTTGACTTGTTGCTCCTGTAAAGCCCTGAGTATTCATCGCATTGCCAGACATTAAAAATGTGCCCTCATGTATACACGAGCGTGTTGCACCCGTGTCTACTAAGAACAAAAAAGCTGTGCCGCCTATATTTACGTCTATCCTCAGATAGGACTGAACACATCAGGTCTTCCAGTGAGTTGTCCTATTGCGAGTACAGTCTCATTCCATCAGCAGCATGGTCTGCATCAGGTAAGTGCACCCAAGCACTCCCATAATGAGCCTGGCGCCTATGGCGCCAGGACTGATGTCTTTTATGAGCCTGGCGCCATAGGCGCCAGGACACTGTCCAAAGGGCCCCTATATGGGGTTGCTGGGTCCTTCCTTGGGGACTGGATGTCCGCATTTGGGGACGCAGGGCTTGAACCGGCTCCCCGGGAGCGGGCATCATGACAGCACTCCCCCCCCAAGGCCCCTCCCAAGGTTGTTCCCTCCGGGGGTTTTGGTTTGTCTGGGAAGAGTCGGTGGCATTTCCTGACTAATCGAGGTGCATGCACATGGTCGCTGGATTCCCACGACCTCTCCTGAGGTCCGTACCCCTTCCAATCAATTAGGTAGAACAGTTTTGACCTAAACATTTTTGAGTCTAAAATGTTCTTCACTTCGAATTCGGGCTCCCCATCTATTAGAATAGGTTCTGGAGGTTTGAGTAGTCGGGTTCCGGGTACCACTGGTTTCAGAAGTGACACATGAAAAACAGGGTGAATTCGCATACTAGCTGGTAAATCAAGTTTAACAGCCACTGGGTTAATTATTGCCGTAATAGAATAAGGTCCCAGATATTTTGGGTTAAAAGTTCCAGGCCCTTTGAGTGGTAAATGTCTCGTAGCTAACCACACTTGATCCCCAATCTGATACGGAGGTGCTTCACTCCGATGTAGATCAGCATTCTCCTTGTATTTTCTCTTGGCTTGTTGTAAATGCGTAGTTGCCTCTTTGAAGGCTTGGGTAGTTGTAGAATGCAGATGTTCCACTGCAGGCATTCCGAGGTTCTGAGGTGAGTCAAGGTTTGAGGTTCGAGGGTGATGCCCAAACAAAGTATAAAAAGGACTGTGGCCAGTTCCAGAGTGTACCGAATTATTATATGCGTATTCGGCTATCCAGAGAATGTCTTTCCAGTTGCTTTCAGATTGCTGTAACATACACCGGAGGTACTGTTCAAGGGTCTGATTTGTCCTCTCGGTCTGACCATCGGTCTGGGGGTGGTGACTGGTCGATAATCTTACGTCGATCTGCGCCATTTGACAACATTTGCGACAGAAGTGGGAAATGAATTGGCTTCCCCGGTCAGAGATTAGTATAGATGGGAATCCATGTAGCCGAAAAATATTTTCGAGGAATTCTTTGGCTAGGACAGAAGCTGAAGGTCAACCTTCCAAAGGAATAAAGTGGGCCATTTTGGAAAACAAATCCACAATTACCAGAATATTATTGTACGCCGAACAAGGAGGTAGGTCCTTAATAAAATCCATTGATAGGGTGTGCCAGGGTGCTGGTGGTATGTCTAGAGGTTGAAGGAGACCGGCTGGTCTTTTCTTTTGACTTTTATTTTGGGCGCAAACACCACAGGACATCACAAAAGATTTAACATCTTTTCGCCAAGAGGGCCACCAAAATTGTCGTTTCACCTTTTCCTCTGTGTTGGCAATACCGGGGTGTCCCTCTATTAATGTATCATGATAACCGGAAATAACTAGTTCGTGTAATTCCTTATGTGGCAGGAATAAGCGTCCTTGGAAATAAGGTAAACCATTATCTATGGTAAAGTCTGATCCCTTTTGTATCCATTCCTGTAAGGTTGTAGGGTCCAGGAGTTGTTTCACTCTGGCTTGAATGGCTTCAAGCGTCTGTAACGAAGTCATGCCTAGAATCCTCTGTTCGGGAATTATTGGTACTGGTTCTGAGTTTGTATCAGATTCTCCCATTCCAATTCGGGATAAGGCGTCTGCTTTGCCATTCTTGCAGCCAGGTCGATAGGTAATCACGAAATCAAATTCAGCGAAAAACAAAGCCCATCGGAGCTGCCGTGATGACTGAGCCTTGGCGGTTTTCAAATACTGTAAATTCTGGTGATCAGTGATCACTGTGATGGTATGTCGAGCGCCAAGCAGATAATGCCGCCAGGCTTTAAAAGCGGACTTAATGGCTAACAGTTCTTTGTCCGTGATTGCATAATTAACCTCGGGTGCCGAGAATTTTATGGACCAAAATGCTACGGGATGCAGTTGGTTGGTTTCGGGATCTCTTTGGGACAGGACAGCTCCCATGGCTAGGCTGGATGCGTCAGTCTCGACGATATAAGGGAGATCTGGACGCGGGTGTTTCAATATAGGTGCGGAGGTAAACTTAGCTTTTAAATCCTGAAAGGCCTGCTCGGCTTCTTCAGACCATTCAAAACGTTTATTTTTCCTCAAGAGTGCAGTAATGGGTTGTACCACACGTGAAAATTCCGGGATAAACCTGCGATAGAAATTGGCAAAGCCAAGCATGCTTTGAACCCCTTTTACAGAGCTAGGTGATGGCCATTTGAGGATGGCATCCACTTTTCTTGAGTCCATTCGGACTCCTTTGGGTGTCAGGATGAAACCTAGAAACTCGACTTCTGTGGTATGGAAAACACATTTCTCCAATTTAGCAAATAGTTTGTGTTGGCGCAGTTTTTCAAGTACTGCCCTGACGTGTTTTCTGTGATCAGATTCCGAAGAGGAGTACACCAGAATGTCATCGATATATACAACAACACAAACATCGATGAGTTCCCGAAGGACATCATTCATGAAGTATTGGAAGGCAGCCGGCGCGTTACACAATCCGAAAGGCATCACCTGGTACTCGAATAATCCGTATTTAGTACGGAAGGCAGTTTTCCATTCGTCGCCTTCTTTAACTCGTACCAGATGATAAGCCCCCCGGAGATCTAACTTGGTGTATATGCAAGCGTCCTTCACCTGGTCAAGGAGTTCAGGGATCAGAGGCAGAGGATAACGGTTTTTAACCATTATCTGGTTCAATGCGCGGTAATCAATACAAGTTCTAAGGTCGCCTTCTTTTTTGGGCACGAAGAACAAAGCCGAGGATGCCGGGGACTTTGACCGGCGAATAAAACCATTAGCTAGGTATTGATCCAAATATTGTCTCAAATGCAGATTCTCAGGTTCGGTAAGGGCAAAAATCCTGCTACAAGGGGGTTGTGCACCGGGCACCTGATCGATTTGGCAATCGTACGATCTGTGAGGAGGTAACTTGTTGGCCTGTTCCTTTTGGAAGACGTCCTGAAAGTCTTGGTATTCTGGAGGTAGTTGCATGGAGGCAGGGGTTACAGATGCTAGATTAATCTTCAGGTTTTCTGGGTAGCAGGTTTGTGTACAATCCGGGAAGGTTATTCTCTTAGCTCGCCAATCAATTCGAGGATTATGTGTCTCTAACCAAGGGATTCCAAGAATAACCTGAAACTGTGGAGCCTTGATTACATCAAACACAACACCCTCCCGATGGCCGTCGGGACCAATAAGAGTCACCTCAGTAGTGGAATGTGTTACCGGTCCAGAGGCAATTTCAGTTCCATCAACTGTGGTGATGACATCTTTGCTGGTTTTAGGACGGAGAGGGAGGTTAATCCTAGAGACCAATTCACGATCCACATAGTTTCCAATAGCCCCACTATCGATGTATGCCTTTATTGCATGTAACCGCTTAGGCTGTTCTGGATCTACGAGAACCATTGGCACAATGAAATGCGAGGTCTGAGAGTTTGTTTTCAAGCTCGCAAGCGGACCCCTACACTTGTCGGGCGGAGTCGTTTCCCGAAACAGAGTCTTCATGGTTTTTATCAGCGGCTCCTACCGCCTTTCGGGCGGTTTTGCCGGGCAATCTCGTAGAAAGTGTCCAGAATTCCCACAATAAAGACATAATTTTAACTGCCGCCTCCTTTCACGTTCCTTTTGAGTTAAGGGTCCTTTAACCCCTCCAATTCGCATAGGCTCAGAGACATCAACTCCCTTGGGATTAGCATGGGTCTTGACCAACACCCAGGTCTCAAACCTGGACCGATCTGCTTTTCTGTTTTGAAGTCTGTGATCCAATTGGACCACTAAGTCTATATACTCTGTGCATTCTTGGGGCGGATTTACAACTTGGGCCAAGACATCTTTAAGTTCTCCGCGAAGGCCTCGATAAAACAACGTGACTCTTTTATCCTCTGGCCATCCCGTTTCCACAATTAGTCTATTAAAGGTTGCAATATAGGATAGGGGGTCCTGATTGCCCTGTCACAGGGATAGAAGTTCGTCATTCAGAGCCTGCCCCTGAGAGTGTCGAGCAAATAACATTTCCATGCTTGCTTGAAACCTTTGAAAATCACGGAGAATCGGGTCATCTTGAGTAACCAGTGGAACTGACCAATTGGCAGCGCAGCCGCTGAGATATGACAATACAAAGGCTACCTTGGTCTGATCATTAGGGAAGGCCCCAGGTCTGCATAGGAAGTGCAAACGACACTGATTCATGAATACGGCGAATCGTTTGGGGTCCCCAGCAAAGCGTTCGGGTGGGGCCAGCGGCATGTTTCCAGGTAGATTAATCTGCACAGGGTTACTGGAAACCACAGGAGCGGGGTTCCCTCCGGAACCGGGTAGAGGAGTTTGCCCAGCTTGACCTTGCAAAAGCTGTCTGGCCAGGTCATCAGTTCTTTCCTTTGATATTATTAATTCCCTCCTGAGGGCATTAGTCTCTTGACGAGCGGCATGTACTTCGGCCCGTAATTCCCCCAGTAATTGGGCCAACTGATCAGTCTCAGAACTTTCCATAGCGCCTGGGTGGGAATTTGTAGGAAGGCTTCGTGTTCTGTTACGCTCACCTGACTCCCACGGAGGCGCTGGCCTGGTTCGCGCTGCTGTGACCTCTTCTAAGGTGATGCGCAGGGTTCGGAAGACGGACTGGACCGGGCCCCCAAATCTGGCTTGCCTGGCTCGCAGAAGTATCCTTCTGTAGGTGAAAATAGGGGATTAACTGTCTGCGGGGTAATGCAATCGGCCTCCCACTTTCCCCTCTCACCCTCCTCGAAACCCTTCTGTGATTTCTCATAGCGTCTCACCTTAGGGTCTGGAAGGACGAGCTCTCCATCCTGCTTCTGATGCAGGGGCGCGTTGGTATCCAGTTACTTCACTGGATTTTCGGATTGGTGAGAACCAAACTTGCTTGGCTTCCAGGTAAGTTTTTTTGATAAGAGGTTCCCCTTGTGTCCATGCATTAATGTACTAATGCTAGTGTCTTTTTCCCCATAGGGGCCGGGGTACGGAATGCCGGGGAACAGGCACCAACCCGAGATGAGAGGTGAAATCCTTGTAGGAATCAGGTAAGTCTTTAATGAGCGTTTTTTTGGTAATGTCTTTTCATTCGCTCATTAACGCTGATGTCTCTTTTTCCCCTTAGGGGCCGAGGTCCGGAAATGCCAGGATGCGGCGCGGACCCGAAATGAAGAGGGAATGAATCAACAGGTAAGTCTTAACATGGAGAGTTAGCTTTCCTTATTCCCTTCTCTCTCTCACCTTTTGTTCTGGCCTTTTTCTCCCTAGGCGCTGGGGCGTGACTGCGAATCCGGATAATCGCTGCTGAACATGGAGGCGCCCTGTAAAGGTGAGTGGAATGCGGCGCTGCAGCGATCAACGCGATGAGCTTTTAAATTAAAGTCTTCCTTTTCAGGATTGTCGGCGAGATGTCTCCGGGATGCGGATTTAGCAAGTATGGACTTTTCCTTCTTCTGTTCTCTTCTTCTCTTCCTTTGCAGGTGATCCAGGATGCTGGCAGGCGTGGCAGAAGTCAGGATGCAGGAGCAGACACGGTGAGCGTCCAGCTGCTAGATGCAGAACAACGCGAAGCACGTGTGGCTGTTCGGGTGGGGTTTAAATAGCCTTGGAAGAAGTTCCAGGTATGTATCCTTCCTCCAATCAGGTATGTATCCTTCCCCGACCACGCCCGGATGGTAAATTAGTCCCACAGGTAAAGTAGTTCCTTTCAGGCCTCAAGGAGGCCGGGATCCTGCAGCATGGTCTGCATCAGGTAAGTGTACCCAAGCACTCCCATAATGAGCCTGGCGCCTATGACGCCAGGACTGATGTCTTTTATGAGCCTGGCGCCATGGGCGCCAGGACACTGTCCAAAGGGCCCCTATATGGGGTTTCTGGGTCCTTCCTTGGGGACTGTATGTCCGCTTTAGGGGACGCAGGGCTTGAACCGGTTCCCGGGAGCGGGCATCATGACACTAGCAAGCATTTCTTCAAACAGTAAGCACTACATAAAATGGACAATTACAGTCTAAATGCATATACATGCATGGTTCTAAGCAAACATGGAAACAGCATGGCCAAAGCAAACCTCTAGTATTGATAGGGCCTATTTCTCTGGCAAATGCATGGTCAAAATGGTTGCATAATGTGGATAATGTGTGGATGAATTATATACATGATAACATAACAGCAAGCATAGAATCTGGCTTTACAATAGTGTTGGGGGGGACAAGTAAGGGGAGGGGTCAGGAGACAGATGAGGTTGCTATCATACTAGGTCCAGGGAAAATTTTGATAGAGTAAGTGCATAGAAAAAAGTAAGGGGAGGAGATAGGAAAAGGGAGAAAGGGAGAGCAGGAGAGAACAGAGAGTAAGCAGTCAAAAAGAGTGGCGAAGCAAGAGGGGAGAGTGAATACAATTGCAGAAGTCAGTAGTAACACATAATGTTGCAAGCCAGGATACAAGATGAAGATGGGAACAGCATGAATCAGGGCCACCATGAGTACATATGTTTATAAAAGTCAAATCCAGCACTGGCCGCAAGATGGTGATGGTGAAACCAGAATGTTCTGCAGAAGTAGGCTGTAGGGGGTGAGGGGGAGCAGGGTAGACGAATAAACAGGCAACACCTGTGTGCGAGAAGGGGGGCACAAGGGAACATCACGGGAGCAGAGGGGGCGGGGAAGGCCTGTGGGGACAGAGGGAGTAAGCACATGTTGGTGCATGCTTACCTGCTGTCTGAGCAGGGGTTCTGGCCCTGGGTCCTCCTGGTCCGAACAGGAATTGCCCTTTTCTTTGTCTGCCCTTCACTTCAGACGCCTGGGCTAGAGACACCCTTGATCTAAGAGTTAAGAGCAGGAAGGAAGAGGCAGGGCTAAGAAGGTGGGCAGGGCTTAGGCCAGGTAACCTAGATCCACTTGCACCTAGGGTTGTTGCTAGGTCTGGAAAAGAACTGGGGCTATGCTAATTTTGGGACTGTCGGGACTGGGGGCTAGCTGGCCTTTTTGGTTGTAATCCATGAGCCTCCATCCAGAGCTACAACCAAAATACCCAGGGGTATAGCCCCCTCAAATAACCCCCCAGCAACGCCTCTGCTTGCAGCTGCTTCCCATCTGCAAAGGAAAAGAGGCTGGAGGGCTCCTTAAGTAGGGAAAAAGTGCGGCAACCAGGAAGGCACTAGGTGGGCGGGGCTTGCTAAGTGGGGAAAACGATGCCTACCTGACAATCCCAATTGCCAGAGAACACCGGAAATTCCCAAGCTTCATATGGAACCAGTTACACGTGGCAGTTCAGATACCTCCCATTCGGGCTGGCGTAAGTGCAGTGGGCTTTCACAAAAATTATGAGAGCAGTAGCGACAACCATGAGAGAGGGAGGCATCCAGATCATCATCTACCTAGACGACATCCTGATCCTAGCAAAGAACAAATACTCATTGAGCAGACCCAATAGGTTTCCTCTGTTCTATAGGTTTTCTGATAAAGAGAAATCGGAGCTCACCCCCAAGCAACGGCTGGAGTACCTGGGGTTCATAGTAAACACCACAAAGATAACACTAGAGCTTCCAAGCCACAAAATAAAAACGATAAAAAAGGAACTCAGGATCCACCAGGGGGCGCTGAGATGTTCTAAAGCATCTCCGCTCGTCTCCCCAGCAGGGCGCTAATCGAGGGACCTGAGCCCCCCCGAAACCCCTGGAGCGGGACATCCACCCCCCCCCCCCAGTAGGCTCAAACCCGAGCCTCGGGGGTGAAACGGAGCCGGAGTTATAGACCCGCGAATCTAGAGGGCGCGAGGCCCCTCCCCCCTGCGGCTCTGCGGCTCCGCGGATCGCAGCGGCGAGCCCGGGCCCAGGGAAGGCCTACAGAGACCCAGGCGACCGAGGCCGCGGGCACCTGCCTCGGCCTGACGACTGTCGGCGGCGGTGAAACGGCCCGGGAGGAGGACCCAGGAGCGGGAGAAGGAGGCATCGCAGCCGATTGTGGAACACTCCCAACGGGGCGGCAGGAACGGAGCAGCACCCCAGGAGTGCGCAGACTCCTGCAAGCCCGTGCGGGGCGCATAAACAGGACCCAACCCCAGGCCGATTGGAACGGGAGAGGCCCCCCGAGGTAAGGAGACCCAACCCGGGGCTGGGCACCCGCCGGGGGAAATAAGACTCATAAGGGGGAAGGAGGAGAGAAACCAGGTGAAGCCCACACAAGCCCCGGAAGCACCCTGAGCCGAAGTGGTGCACTGGGCCCAACCGAGGGCATCTACCCCCCGCAAGCGCTGCATAAAGACTGGCCGAGGGGCCTAAGACCCCTTCCCCGGGCCCCCCCCTCCCTGTTATAACACTCCAGGCCACGGCCCCAACTGCAGCGAAATACGAGGGGAAAATCCGAGAAGGGGAGACTCCCGCCCACGATAAGGGATTTGCTAGCGGCGCTGTCCCCCCCATAACCGAATCTCCGCCCTCGGCCTCAGAACTACCAGGGGCCCCCACCTCCCCCAGGATGCAAAGGGGTTAAGCAGGCCCCGCTGGCCACGAATACTTGGTGGCGGCCTCCGGGGAGCAAGTGTGCTCAAGGAAGGCCTATGAACTGGAGGGAATCGCTACAGAGGTTTCGGCGCCCGTTCCCTGAGCCCCCCAGAGCCCCTGGAATGGCGGCCCAAACGCAACAAGAAGCGGCAGATGCAAACGCGGTCTCCAGGGGAATGGCGGCCCTTCTGGATGAAATTAGAGGATTCCGCGCAGATATTACCCTTAGGCTGGACACCCTAGACAAAAAGGTAGACAATCTAGATGACAGGGTGCAGGCATTGGAGAACAATACTGCCTCGAATGGCATTTTCGAGACACAATTTGACATGCGCCTATCGGAGCTGGAGAGAAGAGAAGAGAAATGTTCTTTAAAAATGGATGATTTGGAAAATAGGGAACGGCGCTGCAACCTACGCTTCTTGGGCTTCCCGGAACAAGATGGTGAAACTCAGGCAGACATTGTCAAGGCCGTTAACGCGGTGGTGGGAGTGCTCTTTGACGGGGCTAATACCAACGAACCCACTATTGACAGGGCCCACAGAGCGGGGGCAGCCTCCAGAGGCCCCAGATCCATCTTAGTCCGCTTCCACTATTTCTCTGAGAAAAGCAGGATCCTCGAGCTCGCTCGCAAGAAGGGCCCGGTGGAATGGGAAGGGGCCCAGATTTCGGTATATCAAGACTTGTCGGCCTTCACTCTGGCGAGACGCCGCCTTTGTTCCCCTCTGACAAAAATGCTCCAAGCCAAGGGAGTCCGATATAGGTGGGGATTTCCATTTTCTCTTTCTTTCGAGTTCGAGGGATATAAATATGCCCTGATCACCGAAGATGACATCCATAGAGTGACGGGTGAACTCCTAGATAATTCGGGCTTGGAACCGGGGGACCGCGATCGGGAGCGCATCCCGATGGGCCCAAAAGGGAACAATGCTCCGAAGGAGAGGCGCAGAGTACGAGGCCAAAGGAAATTCAGGAGAGTGGCCCCAACGTCGCCGGACCTTCAGAATGGCTGAAACGAGCCACTGGAGTCCGACGAATAATTCATCTAATGACGCTGCAAAGGGGGGATGTTGTTATGTTTCACGTTTTGTATTGTTCCCGAAGAAGGGGAGGGTGGGCTCAAATGGGCGTTTATGAAGAGGTAACGAGCCCGGAGGGGGGAGACATGGTTGGCCTGTTGTGTGACCTTGGGACGATGCCTCAACACAACCAGGCGATCTGGGGGGAGGTGGGTGGGGGGAGAGAAGAGGGGAAGTTGGGTTGTTGGGGAAATAGTTATAGTACGCCAAGGCTTGGGGACTTGACCACACCCCGGGGGCTGTCACTAGCCCTCTGTGAGGTGCTGAAGCAATTTGGGAATTACGACACTTGCATCTTTGAAATTGGAGTTACGAGCCTCAAAACGCGTCCTAATGGATGATTCACTCCAATCCTTGTCAGTGGGGTCTTTAAATGTACGGGGGCTCAACTCACCTACCAAGAGGTCGCTACTTATGCGGGAATTTATGAGGATGAGACTACAATTCCTCTTTGTGCAGGAGACCCACTGGGTTCGGGGGAAGGAGCCCAAACTCAAGGCTAAAAACATAGATCAGGTGTTCTCTGCCTCTACCCAGTCTAAGAAGAGGGGAGTGGCTCTGCTGGTGTCCCCCGGGGTTCACTTTGGGTTTAAAGCGTCTAAGGCTGACCCCGAGGGCCGGTACCTCATGGTAAAGGGGGATGTGCGGGGACGTTTGTTCACCTTGGTCTGCATATACGCCCCAAACGAATCGCAGGACATCTTCTGGGAGAGCATGAAGGCGACAATAGTGGCTTTCGTGGAGGGAACCCTCCTGGTGGGAGGGGATTTTAATATGGTGTTGTGTCCCGAGAGGGATAGGAAATCCGTGAACCCCTGCCCCAACATCCGTCTTCACAAAAAAATGGCATCAACCTTTCAGAAAGTGAATGGGGACTTGGGGTTGTGCGACACGAGTATACCCAAGGAAGGGCTGAACCCCGGCTACACTTTTTACTCTAAGCCTCATGATGTTTTCTCGTGTATAGACTACATTCTGGTAGACTCATCTATGCAGGGGGAGGTCGCCGGCGCAGGGGTGGAAACCGTCCCCTGGACGGACCATGATATGGTTAAGATTAGGATTGGCCTCCCCCCGGCCCCGGCGGCCGGATCCCGTTGGAGTTGTAACGACCTCCTTCTACATGACAAGGAGACACGCCGAACCCTTCTGACAGCCATAGAAGACTATTTCTCCCTCAACGACAACGGGGAGGTGGGCACCATGGGAGTGTGGGAGGCGTTTAAGGCAACTATTAGAGGTACCCTGATTGGCATTGGTGCAGGAAAAAAAAGGGAGAGGGACCGGGAAGAGAAAGATCTGAAAACCAAGATAGAGGCCATACAACCGGGTGGTAAACTGAAAACACAGATGTTTCCCGGGCAGTGGGAGGAATTGCAGAGGCTGCGCACCAGGTTGGCTGACCTGCAAGTAGGGCAAACGGAAAGGAAGCTCTCATTTTTGAAACAAAAATATATGGAAAAGGGGGAAAAGGCCGATAAGATTCTGGCCTGGAGACTCCGCGAACTTAGGAATAGCAGGAGAGTGAATTCAATCCGCTCCGCGGATGGTAATTCGACTGCAAGGGATTCCACGATAGCGGAACAATTTAGGCTATATTATGAAAAATTATATTGCTCAGAATACAAGGGTGATGGGTTGGACATTGATAGATTTCTAGATTCCCTCCCTGTCCCGGGCCTACTACCAGACAAAGCTGACACTCTGGAAATCCCCATTTCCCCGGAAGAAGTAATCGACGCTATCACCTCCTTAAAGAGTAGCACTGCCCGGGGGGACGACGGCTTCTCAGTTAAATTTTATAAGACCTATAGATCCACGCTCGCCCCCTTTCTGGCCAAGCTGTTCAACTTTGCACTTAGCCAAGGGTCTCTCCCACCCACGATGATGTCAGCCCTAATAGTGGTCTTACCTAAAGAGGGCAAAGACCCAGCTTTATGCCAATCATATCGCCCCATTTCGCTCCTAAACACTGATGTTAAAATATTGGCCAAACTTCTGGCGAGCAGATTGGCAAAACTCCTCCCTACCCTGGTACATGGGGATCAAGTGGGTTTTATCCCGGGGCGTCAAGGGTCAGATAACATAAGAAAAACCCTCGACCTTATGCACGAGGCATCCGAACAGGGAGTGGAGGGATACCTCCTTTCACTTGACTCAGAAAAGGCCTTCGACCGTGTCGAATGGCCTTACATGATCAAGGTTCTTCGGAAGATGGGATTGGGAGTTAATTTTTGCGGGTGGGTCGCAGCACTGTACAACTCGCCCTCGGCGAGAGTATTAGTTAACGGGGGTACATCTGAGCCCTTTTCCCTTTCCAGGGGCACCCGGCAAGGATGTCCCCTGTCGCCCCTCTTATATGCCCTGGCCATGGAGCCCCTTGCCATAGCGGTTAGGAACGACCCGGAAGTCATGGGAATACGGTGTGGTGAGTGTGAATTTAAGCTCTCCCTATTCGCAGACGACATACTTGGTTACCTGACCAGCATTCAAAAGTCGCTACCGAGACTGTTTGAGCTCATACACTCTTTTGGCTCCTTTTCGGGGCTGAGAATAAACACATCCAAATCGAGCATCATGCCCATGGGCCTGGGGGAACAAGATATCGGGAACAATACCGATATTCAGGGGGTTAGAATTGAGCGAGAATCCACAAGATACTTGGGCACCATCATCCCCAGAGATCTGTCAAAACTATACCAGTGCAATTTCCCTGGAATCCTCGCCCGGGTCAGTAGCGATCTCAAAAGATGGGCTCCTCTTACACTCTCCTGGCTCGGACGCATGGTTACGGTTAAGATGAATATCCTACCATGCCTTCTCTATCTCTTCTCTGCACTCCCTATCGTGGTACCCGAGGCCTTCTTCGAGGTGCTCCAGTCCCGTGTCCTGCACTTCATCTGGAATGGCAAAAGGCCCAGGATCAAAACGTCCACCCTGACCCTCCCGAAATCCCATGGTGGCTTTGGACTCCCCGATTTTAGGCTTTACTACAAAGCAGCTCAGCTTAGGGTGTTGTTGGGGCACATGCGGGATGACATGCGTACGTACTGGACGTATGTCGAAGACACTCATGCTCACCCAAAAAAGGTCAGAGACTATCTCTGGGCCTCCCCCAGGTCTCTCCCCCTACAGCTCAGGACACATCCCACTTTAGCAGTCCTTTGGGCGCTGTGGAAACCCAGTAAAGCTAACAAAGTGTTAACTACATGGCCTTCTCCGCTGTCATCGCTCTGGGGCCCGCCCATCGACCTGGACATGAGGGGCTTCCGGGACACCCAGGCCTGGTCTGACATGGGCCTGGAAAGAGTCTCCCAGCTTTTACGAGAAGAGGGCTTCATTGAATACGACACCTTAACGGAGGCTCTGGTGGATAGGCCCCCCTCAGTTTTTGAATTCCTGCAGTTGAAAGGGATACTTACCCAACCACGGTGGTCCGAGCTGCTTAGTCGCCCCCTCACCCCATTCGAACTTATTCTGGCCAAAAGTACATTACGTAAGGGTTCGCTGTCTAGGTTCTACAGTGTACTGATTACATCGGACCTAGAGGGCAGACAACCCTTCAAGCACATATGGGAAGAGAGGATGGGAATGTCACTGGATGATCACACCTGGAGGGCGGTCTTTAAGTGCATCTTCACGGGCTCCCTATACACAGCAGCTATGGAACATAACTTTAAAATCCTTCACTCATGGCATCGCCCCCCGGCTTTGTTGTCTAGGATGTTCCGGGACGTTTCCCCTTTCTGCCCTAGAGGGTGCCACCAACGGGGAACCTGGTTTCATATGTGGTGGAGTTGCCCGTCCATACAGGTTTACTGGACGGAACTACTTAGCTGGATCAAAGATATTGAAGGTTATGGTCCATCATTGCACCCGCTGGAAATTCTATTGGGCTCCCCCTTGCCTGAGTCGGAGGTGAATGCCTTCCCCAAGGTCATTGGTGCCATGTTGCGGGCAGGGAGGTTGGCGCTTGCGCAAAAATGGAAGAGTGCCCTGGCTCCCTCTAAAGAGGAATGGCTCTGCAAACTCAGGGTGATTTTCAGCTACGAAAAACTCACTGCAATAGCAAATGATACTATGACTGATTTTATCCAAGATTGGACAGCAGTGCTGCTGCATGACGACTGTAATTCAATGCGATTATAGAGGGGCGATTGAACAAATGTTCGCATTGCACAGGTCCCCACACTCCTCAGAGGGTTGGTCTTACCTTGGCCTAACCGCTTCGTGGTCTTACCCCACTGTTTCAAGGATAACTTGTTACTATTGTGTGCTATGCAGTGTTCTCCCTTATGCTTAAAGTAGTTGCATCTTCTCTGAACTTGGCGGGTTAACTGTTGGGGGGAGGATCGGGAGGGGGCAAGAGGGGTTGGGAGTTTGGGTAGCGGGGGGGAGAAAAAAAATCAGAAAATGTTACTGACAATGTGTTTTTTTTTTTTGTAAACTCTTTTTGCTAGTTGGATAGGCCGTGTGGCCCTCCCTGTCATGTATGTTGTCAATAAATATAATTTAAAAAAAAAAAAAAGGAACTCAGAGCGACTTTGACGAAAGACTAAATATCGTACCGAACACTAGCGAGAATCATCGGCCTTCTGGTAGCATCGATACAGGCTATATTCCCGGGGCCCCTTCTCTACAGATCACTGCAGAGGCTAAAGATCTTCAACCTACAAGGAGGGCTAGGATATCATGTACTAGTTCCTCTAGAACAGGAGGCAAAGTCGGAACTACAATGGTGGCTCCACAACATGGAAGCCTGGAATGGGCATGCCATATTTCGAGACACCCCGGAGCTGATCAAAGAATCAGACGCCAGCAGAGTAGGCTGGGGAGCAAGGTGCGGCCACCTAGAAACTGGAGGGAGATGGTCTCAGAAGGAGCTAAACCTCCACATCAATTGCCTAGAACTGCTTGCAGGCTCATTCGCAGTGAAAGCATTCACCAAGGACAAAGTGGAGTGTTGCATCCTACTCAGAATGGACAACATCTCTGCAATCCGATATATAAATCACTTGGGGGTGACACAGTCACGCATGCTGGGGAACTAACAAAAGACTTCTGGCACTATTGCCTCGAGCACAAGGTCTCTGTGACAGCGGAGTACCTGCCGTGCACTCAGAACTGAGTAGTGGATTGGAATTCTCACTATTGGCATGACTCCAGCGACTGGAAGTTGCACAAGGAAGTGTTTGCTCAGATCTCAGCCCTCTGGGGCCCTCCAGACACCAACCTATTTGCTTCCAGATTGAACAAACAGTTACCCACATTTTTCACCTGGAAGTTAGACCCAGAAGCCCAGGGAGCAAATGCATTTTTGCAAACGTGGTCGGGGGCGATGACCTAAAGTAACCCACCCCCCTTCGTAATACTTGCAAGAGTACTAAGATCAGGAGAGAAAAAGCAGAAGTGGTAGTGATAGCCCCAAACTGGATGTCGCAAGCATGATTCTGATGGAGCTTTCTACATATTTACCGGGGGTCCTTGCACCTAGAGAGGATCTCCTACAGGATCCGTCAGGGAACTACCATCTTCTGACGATGACCGGCCAACTACCTCTCATAGCGTGCAGAGTATCGGGAGCAGATGGAGCTTGCCAGGCATTTCAGGGTCAGCTGCAGAATTC
Source organism: Ambystoma mexicanum (assembly GCF_040938575.1). NCBI lineage: Eukaryota > Metazoa > Chordata > Amphibia > Caudata > Ambystomatidae > Ambystoma > Ambystoma mexicanum. Next base: position 1,307,944,926 of record NC_090932.1, read on the forward strand.
ATTAAACAATCCTGGGCACCCTCTGCGCTCAGAGGTTACGAGGCGGCTTGGAGGAAATGGAGCATATGGTGCGACCAACACAACCTTTTTTTTTTAAAACAATTTTTATTTATTTTTAAACACAAACCACACACTTTAAATATCGTTAATAATCACAAGAACATCATGTAACGTAACAACTTCCCATCCCTCCCCCCAAGTTCCCTTCGGACTAGGCCTACACCGCACCGATAACCTCATTTTGTTCCTCGCATGCATTTTGTACAACTATGGTAGCTTCCTGTTCAGCGACTTCTACCACCTCCTGTGTCTTACATTCAGAGGCTAACAAGGCGGCTATGAGCAATCTCCATGACTCAATCCCTGTCCTCACCTGTTCCCCTTCTTTCTCAGATGCTTCTTGCCATACAGTGGTCTCTGCAGTAGCCCATTTCAACGGGCCCCTCCACCACAACTGTGCCATCAGTCTTTTTTGAGCTTCCAACCACATCGCTATTCTACGTTTTGCCAGGACAGACTCCAAGTCTTTAAGTTTACTTACATGCGGAGCTCATTTAGGTCTGGGGAACCCTCCTAACAAACAAGCCTTGAGAGACCTTACAGTGTGAGTACTTTCCACTTTTTCTAACAATTGTGCCACCTCCTTCCAAAACCGGCCTATCTGCACGCACGCACAAAACATGTGCACCAAATCCGCATCCACCTCCCTGCATTTTGGGCACGTCTGAACTCCCGTTCGGCCAATATAGCTATCTTGCCCGCAGTCAGGTATGCCCTATGTGTTACGTACAACTAAATCTGCTGTAATCTCGTGTTTCTCGAAACCTTCTTATGGTACAATTTAGCCCTGTGTCCCCCCCTCATCTGACAATGGTTCCCCAGGTCTGCTTCCCATTTCCTTCTAATCTGATCTATATCTCCTCCCACCTTAGACATTAACAACTCATACATACGTGATACTTTGTGTACTCCATTGGATACATCGTAAAATGATTCAGTCACTTCATCTGGCTGCAGGGGCATTACACAGTCTGGCCACCTCCGTTTCAGGCATCTCAAAAGTCTAGCATGCGTAATGTATTGTCCGCTATGCAATCCAGTGTTTGCCCTCAACTCCTCGAATGCTCGGGGCACACCTTCTCTAAGTACATCTCCCACTGTAACTACTCCCATGGGTTCCCAACTCTTCCGAACATTCCTCCTGGTCTGTTCGTCCACCTCTCCCAGCGTGACTAGCAGTATCTGTGGGAATACAATACTGCACACCCTAGCAGTTGTCTTGCTTTGTACCACATATTACACCCCAGGCGCAACAGTAGGCTCTCACTAGTCTTATACAAATCCGGTAACCATATGACTTTCTTCAAGAAAAACGGGGCGCCTATCGTACCCAACAGTCTAGATTCTGATGTTTGTTCATCCGACAGCCACTTGGCCACCAATCCTAGCTGACTAGCCATGAAGTATATCTTGAAATTAGGCAGCCTTATACCTCCTTGTTCAAATGAATTCTGGAGCTTCCACAGCGCAACTCTATTTCTGGAGCTATGCCATATGAAGCTCCTGCATATGCTATGCAATCTATTAAAAAAACCTTTCGGGATTGCGAAAGGGACATTGGCAAAGTAATGTAGAAGTCTAGGCAATACCACCATCTTCAACAATGCTGCACGCCCCATCATGGATAGTGGCAGCCTCGCCCAGAAGGACATGCTCTTCTCAATTTTGTCCACCGCTTTAACCGTGTTGTACTCGTGTTCTGCCTTGGGATCATGGTATATGTCCACTCCCAAGTACCTAAATGTTACTAAGTCCCACTTAATCGGCAGCACCGGCAATCTCTGTATGGGTCTCCTCCTGTACCCCCCTAGGGGGTATAAACTCAACTTCTGGGGTTTCACTGTTATTCCTGACACTAGGGCATATTGTACCATAACGTCCAGCACATACTGTAAGTTCTCCTCTGGGTATTGAAGGTACAGGGGCATGTCGTCAGCATACAACGAAATCAGATGCTTCCCACCTGGTGTATTTATACCCACCTCACCAAACTCTGTCCTCAATTAGACCGCTAGCGGTTCTAATGCCAATGTAAAGAGCATCGGGGACCATGGGAACCCATGTCTCATGCCTTTACTTAATTGCCATTGGTCTGAGAAGGTGGAGCCCGTCTTGACTCTCGATACCGGTACATTATATTATATAATAACTTCACCCACTTTATATATGTGGGCCCCATGCCAAAATTTTCCAGAACTGCTAGCAGCCAGGGCCATTTAACAGAGTCGAAGGCCTTCACCGCATCGAGCGATACCACCACTGCTTCTTGTGTCTCCTTATTTGTGTGGTCTACTATATGATGTAACCGTCTCAAATTGTTGGTGATGTTACTATGTGGGACATATCCTGTCTGATCCGAGTGCATGGGTTTATCTATCACAGGCCTCAGTCGCAGAGCCATAACTGCTGTGAGGATCTTTCCATCCTGGTTTAGCAAAGACAGAGGTCTGTATGACCCACATTCTGTGTCTGATTAATTAGGCTTGAGGAGGGGGGTGATTATTGGCTCCCGTAACGACCCAGGTAACATGCCGTGCTCTAATGATTCATTTAGCATTGCCAACAGCGGAGGAAGGATATCTGCCCTGTCGACCTGCACAACCTTCATCCCGTTTCTACCCCTTTAGTGGAAGTACTCAATTCTCTAGCTACCTTAGCCAAAGAAGGGAAAGCTTTCTGTATCAAAGGAGTTTACAGATCATCCATCTCAGCAGGGCACAACCCTTTAGAAGGAGCACCTACAGGGGAACACCGAGCAGTAGAGAGGCTGATGCAGGGGGGGTTAAAGCTAGTACGCCTCTGCTCCCGTAGTATGCACAGTTATGGGATGTTTCAACAGTCCTACGTCTACTCCTAGACTGGCCTTGCAATATAGTTTATAGTTTTGCTGACCCTTGCACACCATAGCCTAGACACAAATCAACAAGAGCCTTACTGAGGTTTCTTCTGGTGCATTGTTGAAGAAAATCACATATTTCCCTTTTAAGTCAATAACAGAAATGCTCACAGGTACAACATATTGAGTATCTTCTTCTTTAACTAGGGACTCCTCTTCTCAAATTCACTGCTATCGGTTGAACAAGATGCAAACGCATGATTATATTCGCATGATTATATTATATAAATAATATCGTGAGGCTTTGAATTGGATTTGCTTGCAAAGTATTGTGGGTATGCAAATATAGTGTTTTTACTGCTACAATCCCTCACTTTTTACAGAGCCCTGTTAACTAATATTGGAGGCTAGTGCAGTTTAAGAAAATGTCATAAATCTGCATGTGCACAATTACTGTGAAGTGCATACAAGATTGCTTGCAACATACCACATATTTTAGTTGATGGGTAGGATTATGCAAGTGCTCAGTGAAACCATGCTTGTATAGCAGCGAGTTAAAAGCATTCTAGTTACCTGACTATTGTTGCTCTCATTTTATATACGAATAATGACAAGCAGAGTCCATACCAATTATCCCTTCAAGCTAAGTAAATGATATTGCAATGTTACTCTCCATTTATAGGGTAATGTTAGCAATGCTAAAGTAGAAGAAGCTGAGCATGACATTTGCCTACTGTGGAGATTCACAAGGTGTTGTCACTTCTCCCCACGGAGGTGTTCTTTTCCATGAGGCTAAGGAGGTGCAGCCGCTACCTAATAGTCCCCCTAGAGGTGGTTTAATGCGAGAGGACGTCATGAGGAGGGACTCCCCCTCTGGGGGTAAGGACGATCACCATGCCTTTGAATGTTGTTACTTCCCGACATTCCTGGGCCCTTCCTGATGTCCAGAGCCACTAAATTGAAATCAAACCTACGTATTGTTGTAACATAGGGCCCAAAGCCAAAGGTACTAGGACGAGGAACATAGGAGACAAAGATCATTGACTGTGATAACACTGGTAAGAGATGGCCCCAAGGAGGCATGAGGATTAGGTCAGTAACAATGAAGAAAGACTTGTGAAAACCTAATGGGAGGAAATGGAATCAATGTTTTTTTTTTAATTGTGTAAATTTTAGTTTACATGCAAACTTTTATCACACTTTTTACCCCAATTCATGACCACCTCGATGTCCTTAGACCAGCTTGAGTGTTGTCCATTTTTTCTCCCTCTTTTCTCCCGTGTCTTTTTACGTGTTTTCTCCTTCTGACTCTTTGTCTTTCAATATTTTTTCCAAAAAGTGTATTCCCGCACAGGAGAATCTATGATTGTTTCCTTGGATGAAGTAATCCCATCTTTCCACGTCGCTTCTATTTGTCATTGATGACATGTGATTTGTCAACATTTGGTTTCTCACTTTTGCAACTGCTCTGCAGTTCACAAGGAGATGGAATGGTGTCTCCTGCTGGTCATTTTCCAGGCAAAATCTACAATGTCCTTCGTTCGTTCCTCTGCCGCCTGTTCTGTTTTTGTATTCGTTGGTCGGGTAGACTCCTAACCGAATTTTCATCAGTATACCTCTATGGATGTTTGAGGGGAATCTTGAACATAGTCAGTGAGCACGTTTCTTTTCCGATGCTCCCCGGCCATGTTCTTTATGTTTTTTAACTTCATTTTGGAATCTCTAGTTGAGATCCAGTCTTGTCTGAAAAGTTTTTCTTTCACTTTATTAGGGTTTGTCACCAGTTCTTCTTCTGAAGATTCCAAGTCTGATAGAATCCGACTCCATTCCCTTTTCCAGTGGTTAAGGTAGGTTGAACGGTTGCCCTGATCTTTTGTTGCCAGTATTTTGTAGCCCTCTGCCGGGCTCTCTTCACTGATTTTTCTCAACAGGCCTAGTGATTTCCATTTCATGGTGGCTTCTAAGGACTCTAGCCCAAGCTCAGATCTTATAGCTACAATTGGTGTGTGTCTTGGTAGCTTCAATAGTGGTTTCCAAAAACCACTTTCCAATTTGGGCCAGATTTTGTGGGAATCAATGTATAAAAAAGAACAAAGGACTATCAGATGTGTCATGCCTGGCTGAGCAGCCAAACACAACCGTAATGAGAAGCACAGTGGTGGCAGGCACAGCAGTATCCAGACCTGTTGGGGAAAGCAGCCAGTGTCTGAATTATCAACGCAGGAGATTCAAATGCCGGCCTACAACTGGGGGAAAGCGGAGATTGCCAAGAGGTAGCCAAAGAAGTACTCCACCCACTGAGTGGAGGCGGACCGAATCCCAAAGCAAGGAAGATGCTATGAAGCAACGAGTACAGTGGAGAGGAGCCCAGAGACCCGGAGAAGTGAACCGCGGCCCAGGAAGACTTGGCAACGTACCAGAGGCCCATAAGAGGTATGGGGATGTACACGAGATCTAGAGGGGAGCCAGGGGTTGACACAGAGGCTTAGGTGGATTCTCCCTAGTCCAGTATTAGCAGGGACGTTAATGGGCATAAGGAGAGGAGAAGGGTCTGGGTCCCCAACAGTGAGAAAGCTAGCATCAGAGGAAATCTTCCTTGGCACAGTGGTAATGAGGAAACCACTGGCCACCAGAGAAGGGTCCGGGACCTCAACAGTGAGAAAAAGCATCAGAGGAAATCTTCCTCTGCGCAGTGGTAACGGGAAAACCATTGGCCACCAGGGAAGGGTTTGGAACTCCAACACTGAGAAAGAACTGTGTCAAGCAATGCCAGGAGAAGGGAGTCATTCACCTGATACGAAACGAAGAGCTGTGATAAAGACGCCAGGCGAAGGGAGTAATTTGCCCTGACCTTGTGGTGAACTGTATCCAATAATACCAGGAGAAAGGGGGTATCCTCTTGGTCCTGAGCTGAGAGTTGTACTGGAGATACCAGAGGAAGTGCATCATCCCCCCTGGTTTTATTGGAAACTGTAAATCTGCATATGGGGAAGGAAGCCATTCTCCTGGATGTAAAATTGCAGAAAGACTGGGTGAAACCCACAAGCCAGGGGAACTGAATCATTCTACCTGGGATTTTTGTTGTAAGAGAACAATCTTTGGACACTTTTCAAGAAGCAGGAGGAGGGAGCCATTCTCCGGAAGAAGGAACTTTCGGTTAGTTTATCCGTTAGTTATAGTGTGAAGGTTAGAGTAGGATTTGATGCAGAACGGTGGGACTTTGATTTGGCAAATATTTTGACAATTTCTTTAGTTTAAGTTTGAGGCAGGGAAGCCCCTCTTAGAGATAGGGTCACATCGTTCTTTTCAATTTGATAAATACAAGTTTATAACCAAAACCATGCCAGCTTTGTGTCAGCTTCTTCGACACACTTACACTACTCAAAATCCTTAGAGGGCAAATTAATATTTGAGTTTTATTATGCGTTAACTTGCAAGGGGGGTGCTTCAAAGTGCTTGTGTGACATATGTACAAAGAATAGGAAGTATGGGATGATGTTAAACATCCTAGTAGCCTGCATACTTGCAGTGGGTATCCGATATTTGAGCTGACACTTGGGTTACATAGTAATGCTTTAATTCTAGTGCTTGAAAATCATTCATATTATTATAACAAACATAAAACAAGACTTGTATCTAAGTCTGGTAACATTTTGCAGAGCTAAGGTAGGCAGAGTCAAGGTTGTCTGCTAATATCTGAATGTGGCCTGGGGCAGAGTTTGAGTCAAACGGTATAAGTGTGGTAGAGTAGTATATGAGTCATGGGTGGGGAGGGAAGGCCATTTGGTTAATGTGTGCAGGCATAACTTAGTTCTATGTTCTGTTCATGGAGCCACTTTTTCATATTCGTTTTTAGCCTCTTGTGGGTGTATTCTATTTTTAGGTTTTTAAGCACAAGCTTGCATATTAAGGCAATATAAATAGGCTAGACCAGAATATCAAGAATAGTATAATTTAGCTTTGTTTTGAGAGAAAGCTAATATTAGGTACTTGTTGTGGCTTGTGCCTTATTAAATCTTTTAGAATAGGCGGGAATTGTCTGTGTGCGCTGCTAAAAGTCTTCTGAGCGTCACCCAGAAGGAAGCTGGGCAGGCGCACATGCGCACAACTTAGAGGGAACATTGGTCCCCACCCTCTCCTGCGAGTGAAAAGGCAGGGGACACAGATGATGAGCAAGGGCTTTACCCACTACGTGAGCTAAAGGTAGCAGAAGGGTATTCAAATCCAGTATTTCAACCTCCACCATATCCTAAGGAGGAGAGGCAGAAAGGGGTCGGAGAGACGGACAGTGGAAAGGGAGCGCGCGGCGAGACACAGGCAAACACTAAGGAGGGGCTAGGGGGCATAGCATCGAACGAATGGGTAGGGGGACAGATCCCTCTGAAATTGGAAGGAAAGACAATGGGGGAAGCAGCACGGTCGACAAGAGATGGAGTGCCTTAAGGGGTGTAGCGAAGCAAGAGACTGGGCAGAGATAATGGAAGAAGTGGATAGAAAGGAGAAGGAAGCTTAGGAAAGACAGAAAAGAGCATGTAGCGACAATCAAAGAGAAGAGGAACTAGAGCGTGAGCAGCGACAGAAGAGGAGGAGGGAGCTCACAGAGATAGAGAGACGAAGGGAAGAAGATGAGAAGGACAAGCAGGTTTTGGTAAAAAGGGAGCAGAGAAGGTGGGAAATAGAGCCACTCGCAAAAGAGCACACACGCAAGGAAGAGGAGGAGCATGCAATCAGAGACATAAAGACATGGTGAACAATGAGCACGGGAGATGACAGAATGGGAGGGGGTAGACGAACAGTGCCAGACAGCACGACTACACAGGATAGGACTAACCCGGTATCAGACAGGACAGGCATGGGGTCCTGTGGGAGAGGAGGCAGGCAAGACTTGATTGCCATTGACTTCATAGTAAAGCCCAACATAGACACAACCTCTAGGAGACTGAGCTTCGTGGATGACTGTTGCAGTAATATGGACACTGACTCAGACAACGACGCGAGGGGAAGTGGGGACGAGGGAAGCAGGCAACTCAAGCATAGGTCAACAGGAAAAAGTGCACACAGAAGTGTGAACTGGGACATGGGAAAAAGCACAGGGGCATCTAAGGGAGACAAGGACAACTGAACACCGCGATTGAGGGACACCTTATGCAACCTAGAGGACCTGGTTCCATATGTACCAATCCTTCCATGCTGGGCTTTATTTCCCAAATCTTCCTGGGGCACACAAAGAGAAACGTCAGGTGCTTCAGCGTTGGCGCTTCAGTGCCAAGCAAGTCTTCACCGGATATTTAAGGAGAACTACTTGCTGCATGTGCCAGTAGGATATTAGAGTTGAGAGTACTTGTGAGTAGATCAGATTTCAAAGCTGCCTAGATTTGAAATTGTGCGAGTGGACAGGATCTGATACTTACTGTTCCATATTGAAACCTGTGTTTGCCTGCATTATTTAAAGCAAAACCTGTGTTTGCTTGTGTTATACTGGTGAAATCTATGTTTGAACACTTTTTGTTAACAACCTGCAGAGAGAAAAGCACTCTTGTTAAATGTACTTGATACCGGAGCCAATCGCTCCGTGCTGGACTTCATTTCCCAGGTCTCCCTGGGGAACACGTAGAGAAACGTCAGGTACTTCAGCGCCAGCACTTCTGTGCCAAGCCGGTTTTCGCCGGTCATTGACGTGCGTGGCTTGTAGGCGTGAAGGTTCTGTTCAGTAAGTACAGAGAAAGTTTCTCTTCTTGCTATTATTGTAATACTCTCCTTCAATTAAGACGTTCCGTAGCAACATGGGTCACCCGGCTAAAGAACCACTATCGGTTTCCGCTTTACGAGTTAATCGGTTAGCTCTTATGAACAAACTGAAACTAACAAAAATCGACTGTCTCTCAAAGTCTGCTCCCCCACCCACCCCAAATCCCACAACTGAAGTAATAATCCAAATGCCTTTGACCCAACAAAACTTGGGAACAAAACGCATCATTCATCCTACAAAGTGCTCCTGACACTGTGTCGGGGATACTTGAAGTAGCATGTTTATTCGCCACTCCCTGCGCTAAGGACACCATACTAGCTCCAGACACTACGACACATTCTTCCCTCCGCTCTGATACCCTGAGCCGAAAGAGCCCTGCGCCGACCAGAACTAACAGCTACACAAACCTTGCAAAGGATTCTAAAATCTCTTTACCTCTTGAAAAGAAGAACAATATAAAAGTCACGTTGTTGAAGACACAATCACTAAATAAACACGCCCAAGATCTGCATGACTTAACCCTGGGTAGTAACCTGGATATTCTATGTATAACGGAAACATGGATCTGAGATACAAGCGGCCCATCAATTGACCTGGCCGTACCCCCAGGTTTTTCATTCTTTAGTGCTAACTGCACTGAGGGCTACGGTGGAGGTGTGGCTATTATTGCAAAAACTGAACTAGGTATATTTTCAGCCCCAACCACATGTTCAGGCTGTGAAATCCTCCATGCAAAAATAACTCTGACTTGTCACAATAGCATCAATATTGTGCTAATTTACAGACCTTCTAATCCAATGCCAGAATGTAATGAGGACATCCTTAAACTATTCAACAATTTCACCAGCCCTAATTCTGCTACCCTTTTCATAGGGGTCCTGAATCGCTGGAGAGGAAACAACCTTGACAAAGAAGCAATAGAACTAGAATCTGCCCCCTATCTATTGAGCATGAATTTATAAGTAAGAACTGACCACCGCAAAAAAACACGGGATTGTGACAAGGAAGTTTAAGACTAATACTATTGAGATCACTCCGTGTATATGGTCAGATCATTACATCATTAATTTTACCATCCAATCTTTAGATCCCCAACCCAAACAAAGAAATCTAGTGAAATCAGTTACAGGTCGGAACTTCAAAAAGGTTCACTGTCACAACCTCCAGGTTTTCCTGTAGCTTATCGTGTCCAAGTCACCTCCTCATGACCAAGCGAACAATATGGTGTCCTCTTTCTCCAACACCTTTACTGATATGCTAGCTCTCACAGCCCCCGTCAAAACTAAATTAGTTAGGGACTATCCGGGCCACCAAAACTGGTTTACCCCAGAACTAGGAGAAATGAAGAAAAAAAACAGGCCCTGGAATTAAAAAGGATAAAACATCCCTCAGATGCCTCCAGGACAGCATGGAAAGAGTTGAACAAAATGTACATACTTCTAATCATAGATACCAAAAAGAATTTTTTTAGCACCCAAATTCAGCAGTCCTCAAACTCCACAGGAAAGCTTTTTGAAATATTGAGGCTTCTGGAAAAACCTAAATTATCTCAGACCCCTTTCCTACCCTCGAACCTCGATTGTACTTTAACTCAATCGGCCTTTGACGTCAAAATTACCATCGCTAGGAATAAAATAACAGTGGCTCAGCATTATGCCATCCCTCACAAGAAACTGACAATTACAGAAAATGGGAGAGTTAAGCACCCTGAATTTACATTCTCACACATTTCTCTCCAAGACATGCTTAAAATGCTATCTTCTATGCACGCAACATCTTTCCCCCACAATGTCCTGCCCCCAAAACTGATTTTGGAGCACAAAGATCTATTTTCCCCATTTCTTACCCAATTTGTAAATGCTTCCTTTAGAGACATCCAAAGCCCTAATGCAATTAAGAAAGTTAGAGTTACGACTATCCCAAAAAAAAACTAACATCGATCTCAGAGACCTGAGTAACCTGAGAACAAGCTTCCTTACAGCTGCAAGTTTTCTGCGAATCGAATAACATCCGTCACGATCGACAGTCGGGCTTCTGTCCATCTTTTAGCATGAATACAGCTCTTGTGGATCTCCAATCTCACTAGCTAAAAATCAAGGACAAAGGGGAAGCCGGGATGCTGATCCTGTTGGATCTATCCGCGGCTTTCGACCTTGTAGACCACAAGTGTCTCCTATTGTTTTTGTAAGATCACCGCCGTTGCTCCAAGGAACCAGTGGATTGGGTTCAGTCCTTCCTCTCAAATCGAGTGTCTAAAATTCAATGGGGACAAGCATTCTCCCCTTCTGCATTAATTAATTTGTGGGGTGCCTCAGGGTGCTTCCATCTTGCCCCTTTTATTCAATCTCTATATTAGGTCACTCTTTACGCTCTTGGAGGACCTGGGTGTATTTTTATACAAATGATGCGGATGACACCCAATTGGTCCTCGAGCTCAGTGGTGACCATGCAAAGGACTCTCTATCCCTGTCTAACCTCTATTGCCTTATTGAAGGATGGATGTCTGAAAAATGGCTGTGCCTGAATGGCAGCAAGATGGAACTTCTTATATTTGGCTCTCATCAGGTTTGTGCCAAACCTAGCCCACAATACAGCAATTTCTACATACAAGACAACAACATTGAAATCCAAAAGAAAGTAAAAACATTAGGATTCCAAAATGAGGCATCCCTCAACTCAGATGCTCAAGTAAAATACCTTAATCAAACCTGCAACTACAACCTACGGCTACTTAGGTCCATCCACCCCTATATCACCGAAAAGAACTGTGTCACCATCTCCCGGGCTACCATTCTGAGCAGACTGGACTACTGTAACGCTTTGCTATGTGGGGCTTCCAAAACAAATCTTAAGACATGTCAGACTATTCAAAATGCCACTGTTTGCATTATCAAAAACGTTCCCAGCAGATTCCACATCGCCAATCACAGGAGAAAACTTAATTGGTTGCCTGTTCAGGAACGTATCCTCTTTAAAATTGACAGCCTGGACCATCGCTGCCTTTACAGCACACTCCCAGACTACCTCAAAACCCTGGTACCTTTAAATCATCTGATCAGAAGTCTTCAATCCTCTACCCTAGGCCTAATTCATGGTCCTAAAGCAACACAGTCCCCCCTACTGGAAAAGGGAGAGGGCGACCTCAATATATACCCTGGAAGCTAGACAAAGAAAACTCGAGGTGTAGGCTTCCCCTTGTTAACCGTGGGTGCTGGGAAATGGATATATGAAATGGAAAGAATGACAGCGGGACAGAAATTAGCAGTGGAGGATCTAAAGGGGCTACTAGTTGCAATCCTCCGGGAAGCCGCTTGTGATGTATGGAGAATGGTGGGGCACCCAGGGGTAACCACCCAGGACACGGCACACGATGGGTCGCCATATGCAAACTGCTGAGCAGCCATATGGCAAGCTCTAAGGACACGTCAGACATTTTTGAGATTATGGCACGCGAAATGGGGGAAGACGAAGACCCCTTACACTATATTCAAATGATTCATGTGCTTTAACACCTTGAAACACGAGAACCGTGGGACAAAACAGTACCAGTATTCAACCACATATTGTGTCAAGGGTTGCCAGAACCAGTACAGAAGCAGCTCAAGAAATTGGGAGGCATGGAGGCAAAACCTTGGCTGGAAATATAGCTCACGATAGTACACCATTTTAGGTTACGGCATGAAAATGCGAGGAAAAGGCATGAGGAGAAGAAGCATGAGGAAGTGAATTTGGTGCAGAGAAAGTTTTCTAAATACGCCATGGAAGGGGCAGTACTGACAAGCACAGGAGGACAGGGGACACTGTAGCCACAGTAAGCACTGCCATGAGGGGAGGATTCATGGGGATGGGGAATGTACAGCATGGGTTCCGAGGAAGAGGGGGGCCACCTAGAGGGCGCCGGTATGGGCCTCAAATATATGACAACCAAGGGGGATTTCCAGGGGGGATTCGCGGATACGGGCAGCAGATGCAGCAGGGGTCAGGGGGATTTTCTGGGGGTTTCCAAGGGCAAGGGAGGGAGCCACCACAGTGCTGGGTGTGCAGACAGATAGGGCACATTTTGAGAGTATGCAGAAGCAGCGGGATGCCACAGAATGGGGGTATGCAATACCAGCCAGCATACCAAGGGGAACAGGACGAGTATTACACACAGGACCAAACACAACAACAGGGACAGGCACCGAGCGCATACTCATAGCCACACCAGCCCTTGACACAGGCACCACAGATGCAAGCACCTATACCGCTGAACCTTCTCACAACCCACCACCTTCTCTTAACACTGCTCGCTAATCTATGCATGTGATCTAAGCAGATTCCACAAGCCTCAGAAGGGATACATTACTCACCGTAATCGTATTTCTGATGCTTGTATCTGCTTAGATTCACATGCTATCCATAGGCCAACATCTAGTGGAAGCGGCAGAGTATTCCAGTTGTTGTTTTTGAAATTCGAAAAGGGACGTCGACAGGGCATTCCAGTAATACTATCCCGAGTGTGACGTCCGCTGTACCCATGGTCCTTCAAGCGTCAAGGTCCCTCAGATTGTTTGTTTCTGACTTGAGGTAACATGAAGTGTAGCATGAGTACAGGTGTATCCAAGCAGATATGTATCCCACAAGCTCATAGAAACATCCATGCACCTTCTCTCCAAGGGGAGGAAGGGTGGGCATATGGAATCTGCTTAGATCAAATGCTATGCATAGATTAGCAAGCAGTGTTAGGAGAAGGTGGTGGGTTGTGAGAAGGTTCAGCAGCAAATAGATGTTTTAGAACCGCTTGTCCCACCTGTGTATCTTCTTTGGAATGGGTGTCAATGCAGTAGTGCTGAGTGAAAGTGTGTATTGGGCTCGATGTAGCTGCTTTGGAAATGCTGTCTAAGAGGACATTTGCAATAAAGGCCAGAGTGGTTCCTGTGCTCCTTGTGGAGTGAGCTCTAGGCGTGAAAGGCAGTTTCTTGTTTGATAAAGAATAGCACAGTTGTATGCATCTGACTATCCATCCGGCGATGGCATTCGTGGAAATGCGGTCTCCTTCTCTGCCTGGTGCTATGGAGACAAACAGTTGGTCTGTTTTTCTTAGCAGTCGGGTCTTGTTTACATGGTAAAGAACCGCCCTAAAGAACCGCCCTCCTTACATCTAGTGTGTGGAGTTTTAACTCAGCTGAGCTCATTGGGTTCTGAAAGAAAGCCGGTAGCTCAATGGACTGGTTCACATGAAATTTAGAGATGAATTTAGGAGAGAACCTAGGATGTATATAGAAAACCAGTTTGTCCTTGTCTATGACAAAGAAAGTGCCCTGCACTGACAATGCTTGCAATTCACTAACCCTTCTTATGGAAGTAATAGTCACTAAGAAGGCAGTCTTGTAAATCAAGTGTTTTAGATGTGACTTGTGAATCGTCTCGAATGGTGGCTCCATGAGCTGTGCGAGTACAACATTGAGATCCCATCCTGGCGGTGGGTTTCAAATTGGAGGGTTGAGTCTTTTTACTCCCTCCATGAATGCTTTGATGACCGGCACTTTCCACCACAATACTCTATTGTGCGAGGCGGTGTAGGCCGATAAGACTGCCAGTGTACCTTTGTAAAGTTGAATACTAACCCTGAGTCTAACAAGTGGAGCATATAATTGAGAATGTGGGATGGAGTACATTCTATAGGATTTATTTGTTTATTCTGGCACCAAATTACAAATCTCCTCCACTTGTTGAAATAACAGTGTCTAGTGTTTGGTTTTCGGGACTCCTTGAAGATATTCATACACCTCTGAGGTAGATTGAGATGTCCGAACTCTATGACTTCAGCAGCCATGCTGCCAAGTTCATTGAGTGAGGTTGAGGGTGCACTGTTAATCCCCCGTGTTGGGTAAGTTGGTCTGGCATGGGACTTTGATGGGATCGCACATCGCCAGTTTGTGCAGATGTAGATACCATAGCTGTCTTGCCCACATAGACGCAACTCCTGTGTGACTGTTGATCATTGAGGAGGGACTTAGAACCTGACGCGTTGTAACACGTAGATGAAGGTCTTGGGACACCGTGGCAGCATAGCTAATTTGAAGAAACACATTGGAAAATGTTTGGAGCCTGATTGTGACAACAATAAGGGCTACCACGAAGATTTACCTAGAAGGATTGAAACCAATGATGTACAGTAGAAAATGATTATATGGTGTACCTACTAACAAAAATATATGATTGGTGGAGACAGTACAGATAAATCATTTGGGGTACTGAGAATTTTCTTCCCATCATTTAAGGATATGTTTGATCATCAAAAGGCGATTTTAAAGATGCCAGGACACTATTGGAGTGGTGGGACTCACCCTACTTTGTTAAATGGGAATTATTGAACCTCCTGTTTTGGTCCTTATGAAGGTTGGGTTACCAAGTGGACATGATTTCTGAAGTCCTAACAGACAACCGAAACACGTGTCGACAATTACTTCTGTGAAATTGATTATATACAGCTAAAACCATCTGACAACAGGCAGAGGGGAGTTCACAGTGTTGAAACTACAGTTTGTTGATTATGACCAAGAGGTCATGAATATAGGTGTGAAATGCATCAATTGTAAGAGAAAGTGAGATTGAATGGATGGTAGGAATGATTGTGTGTGAGTCGAATTTTGAAAAATTGTTTTGATCAATATTTTTATGAAATTAAAGCATATACTTGTTTATGATAATAAAAAATCAAATCGAATCTAGACTGTGGCATTTACTGATATATATAAAAAGATAAATGCATAAGATGAGTCATCCCCTATCCTATTGGTCCATGTTTGTGTTTGTGTGTGTTTAGAGTATCACCCCTTTTTGTATAGATATATTGACCACATAGGAGCAACTATAATGAGCATCACTTGTTCCTTGTAAATCTTGTTCACCACCTTGTTCAAAAGAGGGGAAGCGGGAAAAGCATAAGCAAATCTGCCGTACCAGTTCATCCATAGGGTGTTCCCCTTGGAGCCTGGTTGTGGGAACCTGGATGCGAAG
Source organism: Ambystoma mexicanum (assembly GCF_040938575.1). Lineage (NCBI taxonomy): Eukaryota > Metazoa > Chordata > Amphibia > Caudata > Ambystomatidae > Ambystoma > Ambystoma mexicanum. The sequence goes on from NC_090932.1 coordinate 1,307,960,573, forward strand.
TATGGGCATTGTTTTTTTTCGCTTGTAGCAAACAAGTCTAGCGTGGGGAAACCCCACTGAGAGAAGAGGAGGTCTACGACCCCTGTGTATAGCTGCCGTTCGTGTTCCTTTGGTAGGGGATCTCTGCTCAGTGAGTCGGCTAGAGTGTTGAGTTCCCCTGGAACGTGTTGAGAGGATAGGAATATCTTCCGTTTGAGTGCCCATTTCCAAATTTGCTTTGCTAGTTTGGACAGATTTGGAGAATGTGTGCCCCCCTGTTTGTTGATGTAAAACATCGCTGGTTTGTTAGGTGTATCTTGAATGCCTGAAGGGCTTTGAATACTGCCAGAAGATCCAGCAGATTTATGTGGTTCTGTGCCGTGGCATGAGTCCACAGACCTTGTGCTGTGTGATGAAGGTGATGAGCCCCCCACCCGGTGAGTGACGCGTCTGCCATAACTATCACTTGCACAGTTGGATCGTGCAAGGGTTTCCCCTTCAACAGATCTTCCCTCGTCCACCAGCGAAGGTTTTGTACCAGGGTTGGCGAAACGACCACTAGATCGTCCCACTGACTGCCTGGCTGAGACCACTGTTTCACCAACCATTCCTGCATGGGCCGCATGCACAGGTGTGCGTGCGGTACCAGGTAAATGCAAGATGCCATCATGCCCAGCAAATGCATAGCTTTGCGTACGCTTATCAGGCGGCCGGCCTGATAATGGGGTATCTGCAGTAACATATTTTGGACTCTTTCCTCTGACGGGAAGACTATCCCCTCTCTTGAGTCTATTACATCTCCTAAGAACTGTTTAGATGTGCTTGGCACTAGGCTAGATTTTTTCTCGTTTATTGAGAAGCCCAATTGGAAGAGAAGGTTGATAGTTCTTTGAATATTTTGCCTGCAAATATGTGGAGTTTCCCCTGTAATCAGCCAGTCGTCCGGGTAAGGGTACACTGGGATTGTCTCCCTGCGCAGGTGCGCTGCCACCACCGCCAGTACCTTTGTGAATACCCTTGGTGCACATGCTATGCCGAAGGGTAGCACCTTGAATTGTTAGTGCTGGTTTGCTATCTTGAACTGCAAGAATTTTCTGTGCGCTGGGAACATTGAAATATGAAAAAAGCATCTTTCATATCCAAAGTTTCCCATATAGACCCCCCGCTTTAGCAGAGGGATTACTTCTTGTGGCATAGTCATGCATAATTTTTGTGGCTTGACATAGGTGTTTGCAGGGTGTAGGTCTAATACTGAGTGCATTGTTAGATCTTTTTTTGGCACAAGGAAGTAGGCTGAATAAATACCCTTGTTTACCTGGTTCGCCGGGACGACTTCTAATGTGTCCTTTTGGAGCAGCGTTGTGATTTCCTCGAGAAGGATGCGTTGTTCTTCCTTTGAGTGTTTCTTTTGACGTGGGGGATGGTTTCATGGTCTCTGGATTAGTTCCACACAATAACTGCCCACGACGGTGGATAGCACCCATTTGTCTGAGGTGATTCCCTCCCATGCTTGTGTGAAGTTTGAAATATGCCCTCCTACTGGAGAGGCATGGGAGGGCACCTGAAGGGGGTAGTCATTGTTTGGGTGGTGTGGCTCCACCTCTAAAAGTGGAGAACCTCCCCCGGCTGCGAGATCTGGGCTGCCCTCTTTGGTAACCCTGTGAGGCATGGCCTTGGATGTTACCCCAGGACGATCCCTGACTCTGTCCATAGCCTGAACCCCTCTGTGAATTTTGTCCACGAAATTGACGAAGATTATTATTATTGCCTCTTTGGCCTGGGGGTTTATTTGTCAGTTGGCCCAAAGATTTTAGGGTGTCGTATTCATCCTTTCCAGATTTTAGGGCGTCTTCAACAGCCTTTCCAAAAAGGAGGTTGGGCTCAATAGGCATATTAAGAAGCGTAGCTTGATTCTCTTGCTTGAAGCCGGACTGGCGTAGCCACGCATGGCGCTTAATAATTCTACCTGCATTGTCAGCGGCATCTAAATTATTCTTTAGAATGCAGCTAGAAAGTACTCTGCCTTCTGCTGCTACCTGGGCCAATTGGGTTTTAAGGGGTTCAGGAGCTGATGACAATAATGCAGACACTTCATCCCACTTTTGGCAGTTTTAACTCACCAGAAGAGTTGTATTGTTTGTGATTCTTGCCTGAAACGCAGCAGAAGTGGCTACCTTTCGCCCTATAGTGTATAGTTTCTTTCTCTCTTTATCCGGTGGTGCCTCCGAAGAGGCTAAGGGTGTTCCTGCTCTTTTCTTGTTGTTGTTACTACAAAAAAGTCTGGTTTGAGCTGTTCCTTGATATAGAGAGGGTCTGTAGGTGCAGGGTGGAAGAGCTTTTCGATGCGAGGATTAACTGCCCGCTTCTGGTTTGGTGTTTCGAGAGAAGGCTGACTCCTCCTCTGGATAGATTGCAGGATGGGAATGAACTGCTTGATGGCTTTCTTATTCCCTAGAATATCCTCAACAAAGTCCTTGTCTTGTTGAATCTCCTGTGTTTTGATCTGAAAGTGCTCAGCTCCTTCAATGAACATTTCATTTTGTAGTGGCTGGTTGTCTATTGGCGAATATGCACTGGGGGTCTATGGAGACGGGAGAGTCTATGTAATACATATCTTCCTCCTCATCGTCATCGCCATAGTCCTGTTGTCTGCCCACCTGAGCTGTGTAGTTGTCTTCAGTGTCGGTATCTGGGTCATACAGATCAATGAAGGGTGGGTCCTCCTGGGACAGAATAGGCAGGGTATCGGGATGAGGCCTCTTAGGGGGTGGCTGAGAAGTCTCGGGTCAGCTGCCGGGGTCTGAGAAGTAGAAGCAGCTGCAGTGGGAGGGGTGGTCTGTAAGCTTTGGAAAGAATCTGGGTTCTTCTCAAAGAAGTTTGCCATAAATGACACCCTCCTCATGACCCTACCAATGTCTTTGCATGTCCATTGGGCGGAGCTTGGTATGGACATAGAGTATAGTGGTGTAACTGGAACCTGAGGTGAGGGCTGGTCCTTGTTCTTTAAAGTTGCTGACAAGGAGTCCCTTCCTTGGTAATGTGAATTCTTTTCCCTGTGTGGTGTAGGAAATCTTTCTTTCTGGTGGTGAGGAGTCTTTGAAGAGTGTTTCCTGGACTCCTTAACCTTAAGAAGGTTACTCGGGGTGTGTTTCTTAATCAAGTGGGCTATTCCAGATTGTTTTGAATTCTTTGACGTTTTAGACGAGGCGTATCGACCTTCGGCCGTGGAGTGACCCGACGTCTCATCTGCTGACGTGTGACGTTCGGAACTGGATTTAGGCACAGCGTCTGTGCTGTCTTTTGACACTCGGGGCCTGTTGTGTGGCGATCGGGACCTCGAGTGCCCGGAGGACAGGGATTCTGTGGACCTCTCCCCAGACGCTGTGTGTGTACTCTTGGTTGACGTACGCGCTGACTCACGGTCCTTGGCTTTGTGTTTAGTGGTAGGGGCAGTGTGAGCACTGACACCGCCGGGGGTCGTCTCCATAAAAGAGCTGCCGGCCTGTCTCTTGGGGACGTGGGCTAGCACTTGAGAATCCAATGATCCCCTGTCGCCTTCGCCGTCTGGAAATGCGGCGTTGCTGCCATCGCTGTAGGTTCCCTCCACGTCCATGGTGGCCTCAGCCTGCATGGCGTGGTGGGCCCAGTGCTTAGTTTTTCGGTCCTTTAATGTCTTGGGTTTGAAGAGCCTGCAGGCTCGACAATTCTCCTCGATGTGATCCTGTGGGAGGCAAAGATTGCACACCAGCTGCTTGTCGACCCAGGGGAATTTTTTGTTGCAACTTGGGGCAAATTTGAAAGGGGTTCTATCCATAGTGAAACGAAATGTCAGCTGGGCAAGAAGAATGTATGAAAAGGGGTAAATACATTGTCCAATGTACTGCCCCCTCTCTCCCTACTGTTAGGGCCGAAGTCTGAAACGGCCCTCCAGGGCCAAATGGATCTGTCGATGGAAGTCTGATTCGACTGGCTTTCTCCTCACAGCTGTCGAAAATGATAACGATAGTCGGTGATAGAAAAGTATAAAAGATAGGAAGAGTGTACGAACTCTATTTTGATTAATCAATGGCATTATGCAGAAATCAGAACTCCGCGATTTAGCGTCCATCTATGATGGCGGAAAAAAACAATCTGAGGCACCTCGACACGTGAAGGGCCATGGGTACAGCGGACGTCACACTAGGGATAGTATTACTGGCACGCCCTGTCAACGTCCCTTTTCAAATTTTGAAAAACAACTGTAATACTCCGCAGCTTCCACTAGATGTTGCCCTATGCATAGCATGTGATCTAAGCAGATTCCGCAAGCCACGAAAAATATATATTTTTTGCTCTGATACATTTTTTTGCTCTGAAAGAAAATTGTCTTGCTTTAAAAAAAATGTTTTTCTTGAACTAATGAGACGGTTGCTACAATTGTCTGTGTCATTAATGAGTTAACTCTTTAGGGACTTGTCCCAAAGGAGTGTACCTGGGTGTAACTGTTGGAAACAACAGGCTTGGTTTTTGTTTGTCTTTATGAGGTTCCATGTGGTGGAGGGACCTTATCCAATCGCACGTGAAATAATAGAACTTATTATTAACGTTATAATGAGCAATCACCAATATTTAACGTTCTGTTTAGTTTCATTTACTGTAGAGCACCTCACTATCTCAGTGTTTATTCTATTGAATGTCACATTAACCTAATGTTCAGTATTGCATTCATTCTACTTTATAACTGCTGAACCCGGCAGAAGGTGAACCCCATGATATTGTTTTTGTGTCTGCCAGCCTTACAAATCGTTGAAACAATTTGTAGGATGTTCCACCCCAAAATGCAGTTTTGTGTGGATTGCTCTTTTTTGAGAAACGGACAAGGGTATTTAGTGGTAGGGTACGCAGTATGTACTACAAATGAAGTGATTGAAAGTGGCCAGGTTCCAAAAGTGTTCTCTGCTCAAATTGCTGATCTCATTGCACTGACCATAGCATGTAATCTATCAAAGGTAAAGGACTGTGGACCTCAGTGGTCGATCTTGTTGCCCTTGTTGTTAATTTTGTACATGCCGCTGTTTGGTGATCTGGCATGACTACGGTATTTCGAACCAGTTGATGGAATGTAGATGACAAACAGTTATACAACAGTTTGTCATCTGAGACTGACTTCCACTCGCTTTGCGTGGCATTGTCCCTCATACTGCTACCTCTGCCAGGCCTGTTCTCCTATTTAAAAATGCAATAATTATTTTCGGCCAATTCACAACCTTCCTTGGCCTCTCTTAGAGACAAATTAAATGGAAAATGTGTTGTTTGGTTTGCAAAGCATTTCACCTTAAGCAACCTATTTATCTGGCCGAACCCAGGATTCCATTAGGAAGGTAATAGGCCACACAAATTAGCTCTCTGTGATGTTAAAATGCCTTGTCATCTAGGCAGACCTCATCTCGTGCAGCTCCACGCTCTTCTGCACCTGGCCCTCTCTTCTTAGTTTCAGATATCAACTTTAAACATTGCCGTTTTCAAGAATCCTACTGAAAGATTTTGTTTTCCACTTTTAAAAATTGTTCATTTTCTGTTTTTCGTTTTGCTTTTGATGAAATTTGATTGTATAGATTTGCTCTGCCTAATTTTGTGTTGCTACTTTGCATCTTTAATATCCTGCACTTTGGATTTTTTTTGGTCTATGGGCAACCATCCAGGCAGGGTTCATACTACATCAAATATTTTTCATGAAAATACATTAAAAGACATTTCCTGATTCCGCAAACGATAAGTGGGATACACTGGAGGAAGGGAAGAATACTCATGAAACCATATGCAGTCCAACAACTTGTATAAATCCTAACTTGTGAGAAACTCACTATAGATTCTATATATGCTTTCTCTGAGATAAAAATGAATATGTGAGGTTCACAGCATTATCCTTATACATAGGCCTTGTGGCCCATTTGGGGGAATGTGACATTTGTGCTACCACAGCTGGGAGAGCAGTTGGAGGGTTGGTCACTAATTTATATGTATGACTGAGGTAGGTACTGTGGATATCCTCTTTCCATTCCCGCTCTGTAAGAGCTGGGCTTAGAAATGCAAAATGGAGGAGAGGTTTTGTGTTTCCATTCCTTGATTGCACCAAAGCGAAACCACCCGCCTCACTTCACAAGCCCAGTCTGCACCTCTGCGAAAATGTGTGCCCTCCCTCGCAAGGCCAGGCTGCACCCCTGCAAAAATGTGTGCCCTCCCTCGCAAGGCCAGGATGCACCCCAGCAAAGTCACGTGCCTCACCTCGCAAGCCCAGGCCACACCCTAGTGAAATCCTGTGCCCTCCATTGCAAGGCCAGGCTGCACCCAAATGATAAGGTGGGCCCCCCTCATAAGTGGAGGCTACACCCCTACCCGAAATGTGAATCACCCCTACACCCTCGGCACCCATTCTGGCCGTATACCCCCCTACTGCAAATTAACCGCTCTAGCCCAGACACCATCCCCAGCCCCTCTCACCTGTGGCACCCCCCTCAGGCAGCCCCCTCCATACTGGACTCCCCCGCAGGCAGGCCCCTCCACACTGGACACCCCCCGGGTAGCCCACTCCAGACTAGACACCACCACCAAACCCCTCACCTGTGACACCACCCCCAGGCAGCCCACTCCAGACTGGACCCCCCAGGCAGCCCACTACAGACTGGACACCCACCCCAGGTAGCCCCCTCACCTGTGACACCCCCCCCAGGCAGCCCATTCCAGAGTGTACACCCCCCATGAGGCAGCCCCCTCCAGACTGGACCCCCCAGGCAGCCCACTCCAGACTGGACAACACCCTCAGGCAGCCCCCTCCAGAATGGACACCACCCCAGGCAGTCCACTCCAGACTGGACAACCCCAGGCAGCCCACCCCTGACTGGACACCACCCAAAGGCGCCCTCACTTGTGACACCCCCACAGGCAGCCCACCCCAGACTGGACCACCCCCAGGAAGCCCACTCCAGGCTGGACCCCACCCCACGACAGCCCACTCCAATCTGGACACCCCCCCAGGCAGCCCTGACCAGACTGGTCACCACCCCCAGCCCCTTTCACCTGTGACCCCCTAGCCCCCAGGCAGCCCACTCCAGACTGGACCCCCTCCCCAGGCAGCCCACTCCACACTCAACACACATCCCCAGGCAGCCTGCTCCAAACTGAACACCCCCCCAGGCATGCCCCTCCAGACTGGACACCACTCCCAGGCAGCCCACTCCAGATTGGACAACACCCTCAGGCAGCCCACTCCAGATTGGACACCAGCTCCAGCCCCCGTCACCTGTGACACCCCCCAGGCATCCCAGTCCATACTGGACATCCACAACAGGCAGCCCCCTCCACACTGGACACCACCCCAGGCAGCCCAGTCCAGACTGGACACCACCTCCAGCCCCCCTCACCTTTGACACCCCCCAGGCAGCCCATTCCAGACGGGACTGCCCCCCCCAGGCAGCCGACTCCAGACTGGACTCCACCCCCAGGCAGCCCACTCCAGACTGGACCCTCCCCCCCCGGCAGCTCTTTCCAGACTTGTCTCCACCCCCACACCCCTCACCTGTGACACCACCCAAGGCAGCCCACTCCAGACTGTACACCTCCCCCCAGGCAGCCCACTCCACACTGGACACCCCCCCAGGCAGCCCACTCCAAAATGGACAACAACCCCAGGCAGCCCAATCCAGACTGGACACCACCCCCAGCCCCCCTCACCTGTGACATCCCCCCAGGCAGCCCATTCCAGACTGGACACCACCCCAGGCAGCCCACGCCAGACTGAACACCCCCCCCAGGAAGTCCCCTCCACACTGGATACCCCCCAGGCAGTCCCTCTCTACACTGGACACCCCCCCAGGCAGCCCACTCCAGTCACGTGCATCACCTCGCAAGCCCAGGCCACACCCTAGTGAAATCCTGTGCCCTCCATTGCAAGGCCATGCTGCACCCAAATGATAAGGTGGGCCCCCCTCATAGGTGGAGGCTACACCCCTACCCCAAATGTGAATCACCCCTACACCCTCGGCACCCATTCTGGCCGTATACCCCCTACTGCAAATTAATCGCTCTAGCCCAGACACCATCCCCAGCCCCTCTCACCTGTGGCACCCCCCTCAGGTAGCCCCCTCCATACTGGACTCCCCCGCAGGCAGGCCCCTCGACACTAGACACCCCCCGGGTAGCCCACTCCAGACTAGACACCACCACCAAACCCCTCACCTGTGACACCACCCCCAGGCAGCCCACTCCAGACTGGACCCCCCAGGCAGCCCACTACAGACTGGACACCCACCCCAGGCAGCCCCCTCACCTGTGACACCCCCCCCCAGGCAGTCCATTCCAGAGTGGACACCCCCCATGAGGCAGCCCCCTCCAGAATGGACCCCCCAGGCAGCCCACTCCAGACTGGACAACACCCTCAGGCAGCCCCCTCCAGAATGGACACCACCCCAGGCAGCCCACTCCAGACTGGACAACACCCCAGGCAGCACACGCCAGACTGGACACCATCCCCAGCCACCCTCACCTGTGATAACCCCCAGGCAGCCCACTCCAGACTGGACCCCCCAGGCAGCCCCCTCCAGACTGGATACCACCCCCAGGCAACCGACTCCAGACTGGATCCCCCAGGCAGCCCACTCCAGACTGAACACCACCCCCCAGTCCCCTTCACCTGTGACACCCCCCGGGCAGCGCACTCCAGACTGGCCACCCCCCAGGCAGCCCACTCCACACTGGACAACCCCCCAGGCAGTCCACTCCAGACTGGACACCCCCCCAGGCAGTCCACCCCTGACTGGACACCACCCAAAGGCGCCCTCACTTGTGACACCCCCACAGGCAGCCCACCCCAGACTGGACCACCCCCAGGAAACCCACTCCAGGCTGGACACCACCCCATGACAGCCCACTCCAATCTGGACACCCCCCAGGCAGCCCTGACCAGACTGGTCACCACCCCTAGCCCCTTTCACCTGTGACCCCCTAGCCCCCAGGCAGCCCACTCCAGTCTGGACCCCCTCCCCAGGCAGCCCACTCCACACTCAACACACATCCCCAGGCAGCCTGCTCCAAACTGAACACCCCCCCCCCCCCCCAGGCAGGCCCCTCCAGACTGGACACCACTCCCAGGCAGCCCACTCCAGATTGGACAACACCCTCAGGCAGCCCACTCCAGATTGGACACCAGCTCCAGCCCCCGTCACCTGTGACACCCCCCAGGCATCCCAGTCCATACTGGACATCCACAACAGGCAGCCCCCTCCACACTGGACACCACCCCAGGCAGCCCAGTCCAGACTGGACACCACCTCCAGCCCCCCTCACCTTTGACACCCCCCAGGCAGCCCATTCTAGACTGGACCGCCCCCCCCCCCCAGGCAGCCGACTCCAGACCGGACACCACCCCGCGATCCCCTCTCATCTGTGACCCCCCCCCCCCCAGGCAGCCCACTCCAGACTGAATCCCCTCCCAGGCAGCCTCCTCAAGACTGGACTCCACCCCCAGGCAGCCCACTCCAGACTGGACCCTCCCCCCGGCAGCTCTTTCCAGACTTGTCTCCACCCCCACACCCCTCACCTGTGACACCACCCAAGGCAGCCCACTCCAGACTGTACACCTCCCCCCAGGCAGCCCACTCCACACTGGACTTCCCCCCAGGCAGCCCACTCCAAAATGGACAACACCCCCAGGCAGCCCAATCCAGACTGGACACCACCCCCAGCCCCCCTCACCTGTGACATCCCCCCAGGCAGCCCATTCCAGACTGGACCGCCCCCCCCCCAGGCAGCCGACTCCAGACTGGACACCACCCCGCGATCCCCTCTCATCTGTGACCCCCCCCCAGGAAGCCCACTCCAGACTGAATCCCCCCCAGGCAGTCCCCTCCACACTGGATACCCCCCAGGCAGTCCCTCTCTACACTGGACACCCCCCCCAGGCAGCCTACTCCAGACTGGACACCACCACCAGCCCCCTCACCTCTAACTCCCCAGGCAACCCACTCCAGACCGGACACCCCTAGGCAGCCCACTCCACACTGGACTTCCCCCCAGGCAGCCCACTCCAAAATGGACAACACCCCCAGGCAGCCCAATCCAGACTGGACACCACCCCCAGCCCCCCTCACCTGTGACATCCCCCCAGGCAGCCCATTCCAGACTGGACCGCCCCCCCACCAGGCAGCCGACTCCAGACTGGACAACACCCCGCGATCCCCTCTCATCTGTGACCCCCCGCCCCCAGGAAGCCCACTCCAGACTGAATCCCCCTCAGGCAGTCCCCTCCACACTGGATACCCCCCAGGCAGTCCCTCTCTACACTGGACACCCCCCCCCCAGGCAGCCCACTCCAGACTGGACACCACCACCAGCCCCCTCACCTCTAACTCCCCAGGCAACCCACTCCAGACCGGACACCCCTAGGCAGCCCACTCCAGACTGGACACCACCGCCCAGACCCCCTCACCTGTGACACCCCCCAGTTAGCCCCTCCAAACTGAACAACACCCCCAGGCAGCCCACCCCAGATTGGACACCACTCCCAAGCCCCCTTCACATGTGACACCCCTCCCAGGCAGCCCACTCCAGACGGGACACCCCCCAGACAGCCCACTCCAGACTGGACGCCACCCCTCAGCCCCCCTCACCTGTGACACCCCCCCATGCAGCTCCCTCCAGACTGGATACCCCACCAGAAAGACCCCTCCACACTGGACACCACCCCAGGCAGCCCACTCCAGACTGGACACCACCTCCAGCCCCCCTCACCTTTGACACCCCCCAGGCAGCCCTCTCCAGAATGAACCCTGCCCCCAGGCAGCCCACTCCAGACTGGACACCACCCCCCGTGCCACTTCATCTGTGACACCGCCCCAGGCAGCCCACTCCAGACTGAACAACACCCCCCAGGCAGCCCACTCCAGACTGGACACCACCCCCCGTGCCACTTCCTCTGTGACACCCCCCCAGGCAGCCCACTCCAGACTGGACCCCCCCAGGCAGCTCCCTCCAGACTGGATATCACCCCCAGGCAACCTACTCCAGACTGGATCCCCCAGGCAGCCCACTCCAGACTGAACACCACCCCCCATGCCCCCTCACCTGTGACACCCCCCGGGCAGCGCACTCCAGACTGGCTACCCCCCAGGCAGCCCACTCCACACTGGACAACCCCCCAGGCAGTCCACTCCAGACTGGACACCCCCCCAGGCAGCCCACTCCTGACTGGACACCACCCAAAGGCGCCCTCACTTGTGACACCCCCACAGGCAGCCCACCTCAGACTGGACCACCCCCAGGAAGCCCACTCCAAGCTGGACACCACCCCACGACAGCCTACTCCAATCTGGACACCCCCCCAGGCAGCCCTGACCAGACTGGTCACCACCCCCAGCCCCTTTCACCTGTGACCCCCTAGCCACCAACCAGCCCACTCCAGACTGGACCCCCTCCCCAGGCAGCCCACTCCACACTCAACACACATCCCCAGGCAGCCTGCTCCAAACTTAACACCCCACCAGGCAGGCCCCTCCAGACTGGACACCACTCCCAGGCAGCCCACTCCAGATTGGACAACACCCTCAGGCAGCCCACTCCAGATTGGACACCAGCTCCAGCCCCCGTCACTTGTGACACCCCCCAGGCATCCCAGTCCATACTGGACATCCACAACAGGCAGCCCCCTCCACACTGGACACCACCCCAGGCAGCCCAGTCCAGACTGCACACCACCTCCAGCCCCCCTCACCTTTGACACCCCCCAGGCAGCCCATTCCAGACTGGACCGCCCTCCCCCCTCCCCCCCAGGGAGCCGAATCCAGACTGGACACCACCCCGTGATCCCCTCTCATCTGTGACCCCCCCCCCAGGTAGCCCACTCCAGACTGAATCCCCCCCCAGGCAGCCTCCTCAAGACTGGACTCCACCCCCAGGCAGCCCACTCCAGACTGGACCCTCCCCCCCCAGGCAGCTCTTTCCAGACTTGTCTCCACCCCCACACCCCTCACCTGTGACACCACCCAAGGCAGCCCACTCGAGACTGTACACCTCCCCCAAGGCAGCCCACTCCACACTGGACACCCCCCAGGCAGCCCACTCCAAAATAGACAACACCCCTAGGCAGCCCAATCCAGACTGGACACCACCCCCAACCCCCTCACCTGTGACATGCCATCCCCCCAGGCAGCCCATTCCAGACTGGACACCACCCCAGGCAGCCCACTCCAGACTGAACACCCCCCAGGCAGTCTCCTCCACACTGGATACCCCTCAGGCAGTCCCCCTCTACACTGGACACCCCCCCCCCAGGAAGCCCACTCCAGACTGGGCACCACCACCAGCCCCCTCACCTGTGACATGCCATCCCCCCAGGCAGCCCATTCCAGACTGGACACCACCCCAGGCAGCCCACTCCAGACTGAACACCCCCCCAGGCAGTCTCCTCCACACTGGATACCCCTCAGGCAGTCCCCCTCTACACTGGACACCCCCCCCAGGCAACCCACTCCAGACTGGACACCCCTAGGCAGCCCACTCCAGACTGGACACCACCGACCAGCCCCCCTCACCTGTGACACCCCCCAGTTAGCCCCTCCAAACTGAACAACACCCCCAGGCAGCACACTCCAGATTGGACACCACTCCCAAGCCCCCTTCACATGTGACATGCCTCCCAGGCAGCCCACTCCAGATGGGACACCCCCCAGACAGCCCACTCCAGACTGGACGCCACCCCCAAGCCCCTCTCACCTGTGACACCCCCCACGCAGCTCCCTCCAGACTGGATACCCCACCAGGCAGACCCCTCCACACTGGACACCACCCCAGGCAGCCCACTCCAGACTGGACACCACCTCCAGCCCTCCTCACCTTTGACACCCCCCAGGCAGCCCACTCCAGACTGAACCCTCCCCCCAGGCAGCCGACTCCAGACTGGACACCCCCCCTCCCCGTGCCCCTTCATCTGTGACAACCCCCCAGGCAGCCCACTCCAGACTGAACAACACCCCCAGGCAGCCCACTCCAGACTTGACACCACCCCCAGCCCCCTTCACCCGTGACATCCCCCAGGCAGCTCACTCCAGACTGAATCCCCCCCAGACAGCCCCCTCCAGACTGGACTCCACCCCCAGGCAGCCCACTCCAGACTGGACACACCCCCCAGGCAGCCCACTCGAGACTGGTCTCCACCCCCACACCCCTCACCTGTGACACAACCCCAGGTAGCCCACTCCAGACTGTACACCCCCCCTCCCAGGCAGCCCACTCCAGACTGGACACCCCCCCAGGCAGCTCTGCCCAGACTGGTCTCCACCCCCACACCCCTCACCTGTGACCTACCTCAGTCATCCCAGTCCATACTGGACATCCACAACAGGCAGCCCCCTCGACACTGGACACCACCCCAGGCAGCCCAGTCCAGACTGGACCCCCCCCCCTCGCCTGTGACATCCCCCAGGCAACCCCTCTCATCTGTGACACCCCCCCTGGCAGCCCACTCCAGACTGATCAACACCCCCAGGCAGCCCACTCCAGACTGGATATCCACCAGGCAGCCCCCTCCACACTGGACACCACCCCAGGCAGCCCAGTCCAGACTGGACACCACCTCCAGCCCCCCTCACCTTTGACACCCCCCAGGCAGCCCACTCCAGACTGGACCACCCCCCCCCCAGGCAGCCCACTCCAGACTGGACACCACCTCCCGATCCCCTCTCATTTGTGACCCCCCCCCAGGCAGCCCACTCCAGACTGGACACACCCCCCAGGCAGCCCACTCGAGACTGGTCTCCACCCCCACACCCCTCACCTGTGACACCACCCCAGGTAGCCCACTCCAGACTGTACCCCCCCCCCCCAGGCAGCCCACTCCAGACTGGACACCCCCCCCAGGCAGCTCTGTCCAGACTGGTCTCCACCCCCACACCCCTCACCTGTGACACCACCGAAGGCAGCCCACTCCAGACTGTACACCTCCCCCCAGGCAGCGCACTCCACACTGGACACCCCCCCCCCCCCCAGGCAGCCCACTCCAAAATGGACAACACCCCCAGGCAGCCCAGTCCAGACTGGACACCACCCCCTGCCCCCCTCACCTGTGACATCCCCCCAGGCAACCCATTCCAGACTGGACACCACCCCAGGCAGCCCACGCCAGACTGGACATCCCCCCAGGCAGTCCCCTCCACACTGGATACCCCCCAGGCAGTCCCTATCTACACTGGACACCCCCCCCAGGCAGCCCACTCCAGACTGGACACCACCACCAGCCCCCTCACCTCTAACTCCCCCAGGCAACCCACTCCAGACCGGACACCCCTAGGCAGCCCACTCCAGACTGGACACCACCGCCCAGCCCCCCTCACCTGTGACACCCCCCAATTAGCCCCTCCAAACTGAACAACACCCCCAGGCAGCCCACCCCAGATTGGACACCACTCCCAAGCCCCCTTCACATGTGACACCCCTCCCAGGCAGCCCACTCCAGACGGGACACCCCCCAGACAGCCCATTCCAGACTGGACGCCACCCCCCAGCCCCCCTCACCTGTGACACCCCCCACGCAGCTCTCTCCAGACTGGGTACCCCACCAGAAAGACCCCTCCACACTGGACACCACCCCAGGCAGCCCACTCCAGACTGGACACCACCTCCAGCCCCCCTCACCTTTGACACCCCCCAGGCAGCCCACTCCAGAATGAACCCTCCCCCCAGGCTGCCCACTCCAGACTGGACACCACCCCCCGTGCCACTTCATCTGTGACACCCCCCCCCCAGGCAGCCCACTCCAGACTGAACACCACCCCCAGGCAGCCCACTCCAGACTGGACACCACCCCCAGCCCCCTTCACCCGTGACATCCCCCCCAGGCAGCTCACTCCAGACTGAATCCCCCCCCAGACAGCCCCCTCCAGACTGGACTCCACCCCCAGGCAGCCCACTCCAGACTGGACACACCCCCCAGGCAGCCCACTCCAGATTGGTCTCCAACCCCACACCCCTCACCTGTGACACCACCCCAGGTAGCCCACTCCAGACTGTACATCCCCCCCAGGCAGCCCACTCCAGACTGAACACACCCCCCAGGCAGCTCTGTCCAGACTGGTCTCCACCCCCACACCCCTCACCTGTGACACCACCCCAGGCAGCCCACTCCACACTGGACACCCCTCAGGCAGCCCACTCCAAAATGGACAACACCCCCAGGCAGCCCAGTCTAGACAGGACACCACCCCCACCCCCCTCACCTGCGACATCCCCCCAGGCAGCCTATTCCAGACTGGACACCACCCTAGGCAGCCCACGCCAGACTGGACACTCCCCCAGGCAGCCCCCACCACACTGGATACCCCCCAGGCAGCCCCCTCTACACTGGACATCCCCCAGGCAGCCCACTCCAGACTGGACACCACCTCCAGCCCCCTCACCTCTGATCCCCCAGGCAACCCACTCCAGACTGGACACCCCTAGGCAGCCCACTCCAGACTGGACACCACTGCCCAGCTCCCCTCACCTGTGACAACCCCCAGTTAGCCCCCCCCAAACTGAACAACACCCCCAGGCAGCCCATTCCAGACTGGACACCACTCCTCTGCCCCCCTCACCTGTGACACCCCTCTCAGGCAGCCCACTGCAGACTGGATGCCACCCTTCAGCCCCCCTCACCTGTGACACCCCCTAGGCAACCCACTATAGACTGAACAACACCACCAGGCAGCACACTCCAGACTGGATACCACCCCCCAGGCCCCCTCACCTGTGACACCCCCCAGGCAGCCCACTCCAGACTGGACACCCCCCCTGGCAGCCCACTCCAGACTGGACAACCCCCCGGCAGCCCACTCTGGACTGGACCCCCCCCAGGCAGCCCACTGACAGTCTCCCACAATACCAGTGCAATCAATGTCTGCAGCTTACCTGAAGCTCTGAGGTCTGTGAGCACCATGAAGTGTAACACCAATATGTCCACCGCAAACATGATCAACATGAACCACTGGAGATCCATCCAGGGCTGCACAATCTGCTTACACACCCCTCGAGACCTTAACCAGCCCACCCCATACACATGTGATAAGTAAATGCAAAGGCAAGTGGCATGTGCATATTGGCCATGGCACATTACCAAGGCATCAAAGCACACTAACTGCATGTGTGCACACAACAGAAGTAAACCTACAATTAAATATGAATTATACACAGACAATGGCAGGGCGCATCACTGTCTGAGCATCAGTGACCTGGGTTGAAGGGGTGGAAAATTACCCGACAGGGAACAATAACATGACAGGGCCATGCATGGGTGAGGGCAGTCAGAGAGTGCATAAGTCACAGAGACCGGAGAACGGTGCTGCCACTCAAAAAGAGCAAACATGGCCGACTACTGTATTCCAGTGTCTGGGGTGGAGCAACACATGAGAGAAGGCAGTGTGACTGCACATGCTGGTGGCCTTGTCTGCATGACATGGGTTTAACACAGCTATAACAAACACAATTGCCATTAACAGGACCATACAACACCTCCACACTGAGCCCACCTCCCTCCACCCCAACCACACTGATGGCAATCACACAGTGATGCTGCACAGCTAAAAGCAAATGAAAACATGCAGACCCAGTCGTATGATGGACCCACCCCCACACGTCAGGCACATGGGCATCCTTCCAGCCGCAACCATCACAGCAACAACACACATGCATGCATGCCAAAAGACACATGACTTGCAATGGAGAGATGCACTTGCAGAAAAGTTAACTATCAAAGTAGCCAACACAAATGAACTGCATGAAGCATGGAATGTAACGAAATAAAATATTTTAAATTAAAATAGGGAATGAAGGTGAAAGCAGTCCAGGGGAAAAAAAGAAAAGATACAAAAACCCTACGCCTAACTAACCACATAAATGAACAACTGGGAAGGAAAGTCTGTCAAGTATGGGGAAAATAATAAATAAAAAAGAAACCTACATTTAAATAGCTATTTACAAAGGCAGCGGGCTAGTCCTCCTTCCAGATCTCAATCAGCCCTTCCCCCAGGGCTGGGTCCCACGCCATGTCTCCCCCCATCAGGCGGGCCTACGTTGTTGCATGGAGGGCTCACAGGTCGTCCAGCATCCGTGACTCTATCACTTGTGCCTCCCTGCAAGTGGCCTCCACAATGGGAGCCCGCATCCTTGCATGGCGCCATGCAATCTCAGCCCTGCAGATCACTACCACAGCTTTCTGTGCCCGCTGCCCCTTGCCACGATTTGCCATTCATATCGTCGGAACACCTCCCTCCTTTGGGTGGTCTGCCCTGCGAAAAATTGCCTCCTCTTCATTGCCACCTGCTGCTGCTCCGATGTCCGGTGCCTGCTACGTTGGTATGCCCTATGAGCTGATGAAGATACCCGGGGGCGCATGGCACCTGCACTGCTCATGAGTGCCTGCTGTGCCTCTGTTGCCGGTGCCCCTGTCGGTGCCTGTGTGGGTACGGTGGCCACCTGTTAGGCAGAATCATGTGCAGTACCATTTGGGAACACTACACACAATTACGACTACAAGTGTAAGCACAATTTCACCTTTGGTATAAGCCTGTGCTACACAGTAAAGTGGTAGCGATGGCTGAGTAGCCAGACTTATCTCAAGAGTTGAGTGAGCAGTAGAACAAGTTACACAAAGGACCAACTAATACAGTGATTCAAACAAACACTTACTCAAGGTTTCTTGGTAAAAGAATACATGTTTATTTACACAGTCAGTATGAAAACATTACACTACTAAGAGCAGCTGAATATCACACACTAATAAAACACAAATACTCAACCGGTAAGTAAATGAACAAGTTTAGCTCCCCTGAAGTGGGAGCAAAATGGCACTTCAGATACTTTGAAAAGGTGTAAAAAGACAAGGTTCTAAGAATAGACAGCACAAATGCTTGCATAGGCAGGGCAAAGGGTCTCAGTAAACTACAACCAGCAATTCAGTTCATAGGCCTGTGCCAAAGTCAATGGTTCAGAGTCTTTGGATAGGATAGCACAGTTCAGGTAGTAAACGGTTAAGTCTTTGCCACAGAGTTTAGAAGAAGTTGGCTAGGCAAAATGTTTGACGAATGTTTAGGGAAGGACAATCCTTCGAAGTTGAGAAACTTTCCATGAACTTTCGCAATGGCCGAAAAGATTTCTGGGCCGCGTTTGCACAGTACCTTTGTATTGAAGAAGAGCTGTAGCTGAGCAGTTGTTACTGGCAGTTCGAGCAGATCTCGCTGTTACTGAGCTTCAGTCGTGGGGACAAGAAGGAGGATGTCGGTAGGTTCCTGCACTCTCCAGGGATGAGGCCAAAAGCTTTAGCAAGATGTCAGTTTAAGGTGTGAGGGCCTCATTACACGGAAGGCGGTAAGGGTTAACGGTCACCGGTAATGCTACCGGTGACCGTTAACCCTTACCGCCTTACTACTATGAGGTCCCTTTGTGGGACCCGACCTTAACTGCTGGTGTAGACCAGCCGTTAAAGTAGGGACCCGCAAAGGGACCTTGGTGCTAATTACGGTACCGCAATTTGCGGTACCGTAATTAGCGCCTTCCCCATTCCCATTATGCCCTATGGGGCAAAAATGGGAATGGGGAAGGGCCATGGCGGCATGGGGAATTACCGCCCCGCCAACCTCGGAATGGGGTGGTAATTCCCCATTCCGCCATGGCGGAATCGGTAAATTACCGGCATGAACCATGGTGCTAATTTAGCACCTACCGTGTAATGAGGCCCTGAGTGCCTTAAAGTCCACAAGCTGGTTTCCTTCCCTCTGGCTATCTGGTTTTCAACAGCACTCTGATGAAAATTCGATCAGATGGGGACAGTGTCCAGGTGGCTTGTGGGTTGGTTGTTCCCACCAAACTCAAGGGAAGAAGTTAACCTTGAAGGGCTTCTCTGTCGATGGAGTTTCAGGCCATTCGGACCTGCAGCAGGGCTTCACCAGTTGTCCAGGGGTTGCAGCAGTCATCTTCCTTCAGCTCATCTTCGGTTCTTTCGTTCCAGTGGTCGACTCTGCTTTCCAAGTCCCAGAGACCTGCTTTTAAACAGTTTTCCCCCATTCATTCCAGCCTGGCTGTCACTCACAGAGCAGGGTGGCTGTCCTTGCCAGGCAGCCAGCCGGCCAATCACGCCAGAGTGCATTCAGGTCTCATAGGAGACTAAGCACAGGGAGTTTCGGGCACCTCCCTGCATCCTGTTCACCCCAGACACTCAGGCGCCAAAGGAGGGCTTCAGCACTGAAGCCCACCAAAGGCCAACGAACAAAGGGACCAAACCTGGTTTGGCGCGCAGAGAAAAACACAAGAAGGACTTTTCCTAAAAGAAATGGTGAGGAAAGATGACCAGAGTCTGTTTTTACAGATAGGTCAGGGGCGGCATATTGAAAAACATGGCTGTCCCGATTTTTAGCTACCGTTGTTAGCGGTCGGGAAAAATCATGGTAGTTTGATCTAAACCACTGCCACCAGCCAGTTGAAGTAGGAAAAGGTAACATTTGACTGTTACATGAGGGTTTTGGCTCAGGGGAAGCTAGGCAACCCCTCCAGCACTCTATTGGAAGATAGTGTGTGCTGGGTCTGTAAAGTTAAAGAGACTAGTAAAGTCAATTTAACTTTACATGCTTTGGGAGACGGTAGTCAGTCCCAGAGAAGGTATTCAAACATTGGGAAGTCTGAAAGACATCCCTGTGTCACTGCACTGACGGTGCTGTGTGACACACATAAAAAGATGATGCCTATGGAGTTGTTTTAAAACTCCATAACCAAAGAACACAAAAGTAAAACACATTGAAAATGAAATGTTCAAAGTTCCAAAATATAGCAAAAGAGCTGGAGGGCTCTGAGTTAGAGGGAATTTGGCACTTGTGTGAGAAATCTCCCTAACACCATCCCAGCTGCTGTGCCTTGGACTCCTAACCTGGGCAGGGATGTGATCTCCACCAGATGGGGAATTATGGGTGGGACTGGTGCGCAGGGGGGCCTTCTGTTATCTAGGCCAGAAGGCACCCTGGAGGACGATTGGTGCACAGAGGAGGAAGACGAGGAGGTGGTCGCAGCAGGCAACATCACACAAAGTACAACACGGAACAGGCATGTTGCAAGCCAAGACACGAGGCGGTATAGCTCACTCGAATGATGTGCAAGCAGACTACAAGTAGCCTGCAGATCATCACGAATGACACCTGTCTGCCTTGTCATCCCGGCCAGCAGGGGCAGCACATAATCCCGGATGTACACATCACATGGTAAGGGGGTGTTGGTCTGGGTGGACACACCAGCCGACAACGGGGGATGGGTCTGGGTGGAGGCATCCCGGCAGGCGCACACTACTGCATTCGATGGCCCAGGGACAGGACTTTGCACAGGCACCTCCACGGTGGCCTGCACAGCCTCATGCCCCTGGGACAGGACTTCAGTACGCACACCCTTGTCAACACCCCCACCTGACCCCATGGGCTGGGCGTCAACGGCCACCTCCTCCACCTCCCCCTCCGTCAACCTGGATGACTCTGGGGCGTCTTCCTCCATGGATGGCCCCTGTGTGGCATCACCAGCCCCCACCGCTGCTGGGGAGTCCACTCCCACCTTCACCTTCTTGGACTTAACCACAGCAGCCATACCCGATGTCTCCGCCGATACCCCAGCCACATTGCTCCCCGAAGATGAGCTGTCATGGGTGCGTGGCTGTGGCCTGCGCCACTGCTTGGTGGAGGCACCCCTGCATGCCTGCACCACAGCACTGCTTCTATCCACTTCATCAAATGCAACTGTGGAAAAGGAGACATAGAGCACCAACATCAGTGTACTACACCAAAGCCAGCATGGCATCACCAACATACACAGGAACATGACTTGCCAAGGGAACAACCATTAACCTCCACACCCACACACATGGATATGCAATACACATCCATGCAGACACCTGCCTGGCTATCACTCCACACGATCACATCTAACGACATTCCACTGTTACAACCAATCTATTGCATATGCCATGTACATATGCATCAATTGCACATGTACATGTGAGCATACCATAGCAACATGCACATTCACATGTCAGGCACACACACCAACTCCGAGGGCCCAAGCAGTGCCATGGCCAATCACATCAGAGTCCTGTGGACTGCAATGCCACAACGTAATTAAGCTAGACATACAAATGCTCGTGTTGCATCCAGACGTGAGTGATGCACCGTCACACATTTCCATTTTGGGCACATACACATGAGCATCATGCATGCACATGACGTGGCCAACAGTACATCAACTGGTACACTTGCCATCCTGGAACATCACAGACACAAGTAACATTGCATGGGCATGGTCTGCAAGACAGCACTACAAAACACAATGCAAGTAAGAGAACATTTGTAATCCAAAACTGTCTCAATGCACACATGGAGAACAATGTCTCAGAAGCATACTTGCTGCAAACCTAAGGAGGTTACTGCCAACTTGTTGGTACATGCACAGCACACATGCACCGTAGAGAAGTGCACCACATGGCTACTCACCAGTTGTAAAGACCGGAGGGGGGGTCTGTACTTCCACTCTCTATTTGGTAGAGGAGAGACACAGAGACCCCTGCCAAGATTCTCTATTATTGGTAAACGTGGTCGAGCAATCAAGGCCTAGCTTCTCAGGAGGTGATGCAAGCTGGTTCTTAAGTACAGTGTAGTCCCCAAGCATCCACAAAGGAATGTTAAAACACAGTCTTTATATTATTAATATTCAAGGTCATATACACGATCATGATAACTCACTTTGTACTCCGAAAATCAACAATGGCAAATATGTACAATTCTAAAGTGGTACCACTGTCGTTATCAGATCTCATTAAAGTGACGTTGGCGTAATTTGCTGACCTGAGTGTGCAGCACCAGGTAAAACCTCTCCAGGACCCGCATGTTGTTCCCCCGACATCCGGCACCTGCGCGCTCAGTGCCCCTCCGCGCTAGCACCGGCCTGGATGAATCACAGTGCCTTGCCGTGGGTCATGGATTGAAGCTCCTCCCAGTGCTTGTACATGGTCTTGAAGGAGCGGACCGCCACCCCCTCCGCGTTGATGGCATACGTGACCCCGTCCCAGATCTGCTGACATCCTTCCTTGCCACGTTGCATCACAGGGTTGAAGAAGGCATCATAATGCTCCAGGACATTCGCCACCAGGATGTCAACTTCCCTGGTGCTGAAGTTGACAGCTTCTGCCTCGCTGCCGTGGGGTTGCTGGTCTGATGATGATGATGGTGCAGACATGGCATCCCCTGAGGCAGGTGTGGGTGGGCAAGGTTGTCCTGGCTAGGCTATGGAGAGGTGGTGGTGGAATGGCATGGTGGGTGTCCAACAAAGCAGCTCAGGTGGTCATAGGGCCAAAGACAGGAGCATAGGCAATGGCTGCACAGCAGGCCCTCCAAAAACAGTGCAGGTGGGCAGCAGGCACACACACTGTACAGGCAGCTGCAAATGGCAAAGTTGGAGGCAGCACAGGGCAGGTGGAGGCAGGTAAAATGGCACAGTGGAAGGAACGTGGGTCTTCCGTATCTCGCAATGATGACAGTCGTGAACAGAGTGAAGGAACTTTGCAAACTGAGCGTGGACACTTGAAATCAGAGGGAAGGACCTCAGCATGTAACTTACATGACACGTGCTGCACACAAGCATTGAGCACGCCATAATCAGGGATACATTAGTACATGTAGAGACAACCCTGAACGTGTGTGCAAAGGGGAGGAGAGGGACAAGTGGAATACTGCGTATTTTGGGGTGCCACGCAATCTGTTCACTTCAGGGACAGTACAGACTTCTTATTTTGGTGGGGGATTTGTCTTCGCGCATACGCACATCTACTTTTGATTTTTGCGAGGCTGACGGCGAGTCACTTACACATTTTATTCAACTCTAGGTGCCCTTTTGTATCGCGTACCACTATTCTTTCCTTTCTAGTAGCTTTCCGGTATTCGCGTATGTAGGTTTTGCATTGCTGGGTGCCACTGCGTATCGCGTACTGCTTTTTTGTTATTTCAGAGGCTATCCTGGTATTGCATATGCATTTTTATTTATTTTTTGGTTGTGCAATAAGCAAGCCCTATTTTTCACACCTGGGGTACTATTTAGCCTTGCTGGACCCCAGAACTATGTTTTCCATCACATAGACTACCCCCCACTCACATTGCCCAGGACAATGATTTGGTATGCCTTCCATACTTTCTTTACACCTGGAACATGATTGGAAAGGCCCCAAGAGGGAAAGGGGGCATATGTGGCCGAGGTCAGGGACGTGCTATGGAGGCAGCTGTCCCAGCCCCAAGGGTTCCGGGACATGCAGCAGAAGCAGCTGTCCCCATCCAAAGGGTTCCAGGACCTGCTGCAGAAGCAGCCGCCCCAGCCCGAAAGGGTACGGGACGTGCAGAAGAACCAGCCCAACGGGTTCCAGGGCCTGCTGCGGAAGCAACTGCCCCAGCCCGAAAGGGTACGGAACATGCTGCGGAAGCAGCTGCCCAAGCGTGAGGGGGTAATGCCATGCTCCAGGTCACTAGTGGTCTGGCATCTGGACCCCAGAGTGGTCCCATCCACACTGGGGCCACACCAACACCTCATGACAAGAAGGCAAAGGCTGCACAGCAGGAGCAGGCTCAACCCCATGGCACGGCACAAGACACTGGCATGTTGAGGAAGAAGAACTTCCATGATGAAGAACTCAAGATCCTCATAAACTACGTGACCATTCACCACCGTGACATGTGCCAGCAACCAGGGAGCACCCATACACCTGCTCATTTTATGGTGCATTGGCAGCATTTCATGGATGCGATCAACGCCCTAGGTTTGAGAAGTGCACTGCTGCATAGGTAGTGAAGCAGTGGAATGACCTCACCCGTCGCGCCAAGTCCAAGCTGGGTGCCAACCTAGCATCTGCTCTGGCAACTGGAGTGCGGACACCAGAAGAGGAGGATCTGACCGAGCATGAAAAGGCTATGAACCAATTCATTCTACTGGAGCAGGTGCAAGGCGTGGGAGGCCTAGAAAATAATGAGGACATTTCCAGTGAGTGCCCAACATTGTGCATCCTGAGTACGTGAAGTAAAGCATTACCGAGATGTTTAATTGTGGTACACATCAGGCTGCATTGGAATGACTGCCCCAGGTGAACAATGTCATGTGGTGTACTGACTCCTGTCCAGTCTACACAAGAGTGGATACAAACCATGTGTTCTACATCAGTTGACCATGTCCATGTGACAGCACTCATCCCCCACTAGCGTACCCCCACAACATCTGCAACATGATACCTCTACGTGCACAGTTGTTTGCTGCATACTTGATGTCAGTGACTCTGCTCTGCTAGACATGTGCATGTGTCTGAAATAGGAGTTACACTTCATGCCCTGCAGGGTAGAAAATCTCTTTTCACACATGTACGTAGGTGCTTTCATGCTACATAGAACATCCAAGATGACAACCAACATGCCTTATGGCGTGCCCTGAGTGAGTGTGCATATGTTTAGACTGTGCACATCCCCACTGCCCCAATGGCAATGCCTCCTGAGGCAAATCGTTCTGAGGCCTGTTCCCTGTTACCCTCCCACACTCAGCCCACACTCCATGGGTCCATGTCCCTCTCCCTCTTGTGGGCCACCGTACCTTGTTCCTATCAACAACTCCATTGACTTACTCTCTCCACTTCACGGACCTTACCTAGGTTGTACTCTTACAGCCTTAGATCAACTGGGACTGTTTCCCTTTTCACACACTTGCAGCATGTTCCCATTGTGTACAGTCCCTGTACCAGGACAACACTGGTGTGGCATGTGATGGATGCAGACTTGGATATGGATATGTGTGTCTGCCTGTTGCCATGTGATGGAATTGCACTTCACAGAGCCACATGTCCATGCCGATTTCACTGGTATTAGTCAACAGTTGTTGTTGTTGTGCCATGGGCTATAATGTGCTTCTTAACGACCCTGTTTGTTGGCAATGTGTCCACTGGCAGCATGGCCTTGAGCAGGGAATTTTGTTGCCAGTCTGCATATGCCATGCTCAGTTAGCTTGTTGTACATAGTGTGTGGGTGCTGTATTTCTTATGGTGACATGCGCTGCATTTTGTTGCATGACAGCAATGTGATGCACATGTTTACTGTAGACACGTTGCACATGACTCCACATGTCTGTTTATGTCCATGTGCAGGTGAGGAGGCACCAGATGCAGAGGAGGAGAAAGAGGATGAAGAAGAGTCTGTGGCGCTTTAGACCACCAGTGGAGGATGTGGTGTGGCAGGCCGTGAGAATCCACTGGTGCTACAGACCATCCTGAGCTCTGCTGCAGACACTTCTGACTCTTTGGATTCAAGTAGCTCTGATGCTGAACCGGATGTTCAGTCCTCAATGCAGGCAGGGGTGAGTGCACCAATGGGTGGAGCAGTTGGGGCCTGTGAGTCTGCAGACAGTCAGGTGCCTTCACAAGGCCAGTCAGTGGTGTCACGCCCATCTGTGGTGGTTATGACTGCAAGGCCACACTCCGATGTATTGGTTTCTGGTCCTGGGGCAGATGTCCAATGCAGTGTTGCAGTCCTGCAGCCAGGGACAGGGGCATCACAGCAAGGGCCATGCTCCCTTGGAGCAGGCAGGTGTGGGCCATGCACACGTGGGGGAAGTGTGCAGGCTGGGCAGACAGAGTGGGAGCAGCAGATGTTGCGTTCCGCACACTGACAGAGTGCTGCCTATGAGAATTTGGCTGAAGGC
The DNA here is from genome assembly GCF_040938575.1 of Ambystoma mexicanum. Lineage (NCBI taxonomy): Eukaryota > Metazoa > Chordata > Amphibia > Caudata > Ambystomatidae > Ambystoma > Ambystoma mexicanum. The sequence goes on from NC_090932.1 coordinate 1,307,986,298, forward strand.
ATGGATTGGGTGGCCACTTTCATGATTCCCCCCAGCTACAAGAGTGGAGCAACAACTGCAGGTCATGCGGTCCACATGCCGCTCCCACAGACTGCGCATGGAGGCCAACATCAGGGGCGATAGGCAGATCTGCAGTGTCTGCAGGCATCCCTGCTTGCAGAGGGTCAGGCACACAGGGAAGCCCTGAGGCGTGAGTTGTTGGCCCGCAGAGCTGTAATCCGTGATGAAGAGGGAGTAAGCAGAAGACTGTTCCGCTAGGAGATGTTATCTTTGAGGCAGACAATCTTAGAGAAACTCTGTGCAACCTGTGAGGTTGTGGATAGTGACCTCCAAGCCCTCAGTGTGACGCATGGTGGCTGCCACTGAGGACCAGGCCAGGGCACTGCGTGGTGAGCCTCCAGCCCCACTTCCACCTTCAGATTCAATGCAGGATGGGGGTGCCAGCACAGACATGCCTCCCGGTCCACCGTAGCCGTGCGGTCTGTGAGCCCATGGTGGGGGTATTTATTTACATATACCAATGTGGATGTTGACATGCACCCTGCCCCTCCCCCGTCTGGGTGGTCCCCCCTAACCTCCTGGTCAATGATGAACATTTTTGATTTTTTTGTTAATTTGTTTATACTTATGTTGACCTCAGGCCCGGATGCTGGCATGTCATTTTTGAGTTGCCCTTTCCAGGTTTTCTTTTTATTTATTTTTACCTTGAGTTGAACTCTCAAGGCCATGACATTTGCAGTGGTGGACATGCAGGCATGCATAGTGAAGTCAACTTGCATATTTGCATGGTGGTGCGCAGGATGGCATGTGCAGGTAAATATGGGTTCAGTGTATCCTCGCACATGTGTGCTGTGTGGATGGTACTTCACTATGCCTGTTGTAATGTCTTCTCCCATGCCAGGATGGTATTTTAAGTGGTACTCATGTCACTGTGTTTCCTTCCTCGGTCAACACATCTATGTCCACACCTACTGTGAGGTTGTGCATGTCATTGGCCATCTCGAATCCAGGCAGTCTACTTCATGATGTGTGTTTCACTTGGCCTTCCCTCTCATTGTCACTCTTCTCCCTCTCTTTGTAGTGGTACGCTGCACTCATGGGCAGATCACAATGTATGTCCTGTCACCCTCTTGCACCTTGTGGTGCTTCTGCAGTGGGTGCTTTCAGCATATTTTCAGCATCCATTCATGTGTTGTCATGAATGTGCATGTTTTTTCTGTTGTTACTATGCCTGTCATTGCATTGTGTGTCTCCGGATGGGTTGCATCGTATATAACAAGGCAAGTGGGTACCTTGTGCAGGTACTGTGTGTAATCACTTTGGATGTACTTGTCTTTTGGGGCACCAGTACTTCTTCATGGGTGCATGCTTCATGGGGTGTGCTTCTGGTGATAGGTCTGGGCATGGTGTTGTTTCTATGGATTGGTGGGCAACTGGTTTCTTATTCAGAATTGTGGGAGTTCCAACTGTGTGGGCCTTTCTTGGGTTGTTGTGAGTGGGTGGCAGGGCCAGCTGTTTGTGGCCTGTGACACGTGTTGATGGTTGTGCTGGTGTGTGTCTCATAGCACTTTGAAAGGTGTACTGAGGGACACTTCATATCCCTTGCAATGTTTGTGGGTTAATGGTTTGATGGCACATGGGTCTTGCATTTTTGGATGGATGGATGTGTTAGCTGCACCCTGTTTCATTATGTTCATTGCCTGCAGATCCTTCCGTCAGAGAATGATGGCTAGTTTATGGGATGAATTTGACTGTCAACTGCATGCCAAGGGGACAGGAAAGATGTGCATTTATCTTGATTGTTATGGAATGGCTACTTTAGGTGCTGCATGTCTGGATGTGGGAATTCTGGTGGGTTGTCCTCTTTGTCGCAATTGTCTATTACCTCTTGTTAATTGTTGTTTTGGGGATGGGGTTTATTGTTGTCATGTTGCCATGTTGAGTAACATGTGGGTCGATACTACACTGCTTTTCTACACCCCACAATAGGGACATATTTGTGCACATCATGCACATTCTAGGACATGTGTGCAGCTATATGCCATTGTGATTGTTGTATTTGTGTCCATGTAAATTGTTGAGGCCATGTATGGCTTGCAGCTCAGACATGATGCTTCAGGATTTAGCGCTGCTTACACATTTGACAGGTATGTTAGTTAGTCAGATCCGCCAGAGTGTCAGGGCACCACTAAGGTGGGTATAGTGCACGGTATCAATATCCTTTAACATTACATATGGGATGTTTTTGGTACCAGAGAGGTGTTTTCATTAAATGGTTGTCATGGTGGTAGTGGTGTCCTCCCTCTTCAATGTGTTTCTTTTGTGTTTTGGAAACACAAAATGAAAAGTCTTGTAGTTCTAAGGGATGCACACAAATGTGCACTTCCAAGGGGACTTTCTCAGCGTGCTTTTGTGGGCACAGTGGATTGGGCCATTGTCATCATTGAATGGCACCTGGGATTTGGCGGGATTGCGTGCACTCAACAGAGGAAAGATTTTAGTTGAAAAAAGATTGTACAAGCTGGGTACGTGCAGACTCTCCACGTGCCCTTTGCCCAGAGATACTCAAGCAGTGTGCTTGCAGGTGTCGATGGTGTGCCACCACCATGTCCACCGGGACGCCACGCTGTGTTGCAACATTGTGCAGGACACATGCTGCCACAATGATCCTGCAGCCTACTGGTGTTGTATATAGCAACACACCACCAGAGTGGTCACGGGAGTGGAAATGTGACTTGAGCACTCTGAATGTGCGCTCCGCTATTCCCCGAGTTGCAATATGGGCATTGTTGTACCTTACCTCTGTGGGTGTGTTGGGGTTGCATATGGCGTCATCATGCATGCGCTCAGAGGGTAGGCACTGTCCCCTGTAGAGGTGAGAATGGTTGTCATTGTCATTTGTTGACAGTGCCTATTGGTCTGTGTGCAACATGCATGCATGTGCATGTCCAATCATACTCACCAATGAGCCCTGTGTAGTGGGAACATCCTGAAGATGTAACTATCATGTGTGCTACCAGGATAGTTGGCATACACTTCAGTAATGATGCCCTTGACATCACACACAGCCTGAACATTGATGGAGTGCCAATGTTTCCGGTTGCGGTAGATGTGTTCTGTTGCTCGAGGTGGACGTAGAGGAAGATGGGTGCAATCAATGGCACCTCGCATTTTTGGGAAGTGCGTCAGCCCATAAAAATCCTGGCCCACTGCTTGCCTTTCTGCAGGTGTTTCGGGCATATAGATATGCCGACGGACAGAATGACATGCAGTTATGATAGCCAACTCCTGGTGTAAGCAGCAAGATTGCATGGCCTGGGAGATGCCACCTACTATGGTGGTGGTCCGCTGGAATGAGTCAGTGGGGGCTCAGTGCTAGGCAGCACATGGTAGGTGATGTGAGGTCATCTTCCCACTCTGTGACCAGGTCTAGGATGATATGGGGGGAACCTATACCTGCCATAGACCTGGTCATCAGGCATCCCTAAAAGGGTGGTCCTTTGGTGGAAGATTCGGGCCTTGGCCATCCTCCTACTCCTGCGGTGTCCATGGGTTTATTGCTTCAACAAATGGTGCATTCATTGTGGCTGTATCTGTGCATTTGTTGTTAGCGTGTGTTTTTTATGCATTTGTTAGTGTGCGCATTGATGTTTACGCCTGCTATCGCGTGGCGTAGGTGTTTCTAGGTTTGCGTGTGCTTTTTCACGCACTGGCGTTCCCTGTTCAATTCCATGAATACGTCTGTTTTGTGCGCATGTGGGCGGTGCGATTGTTCGAAGGTGGTACGTCCCTCGTAACACCCACATTTTCCATTGTTCTTCCTCATTCCATGTGTTCTGCCCCCCTTTTAGGTGCCTGTGCAGGCCCGACGGACCCTTCACTTGGAGGCTCGCACAAGGCATTCATCGGGTCGCAGTGACATGGTGGACCGGTGCGGATTCCTCGCAAGTCCCGGGTAAGCCCTGCGCATTGTGTTCCATGAATCGACGAACAGGGATTTGAGTGTAATTTCACGCGCAAGTACCCAATGAATCGGGCCCAGTGTGTTTTGGTCGAGAATTTTGTGATGAACTTAGCATAATATTCAACCATTCCCATAACAGATTTCAACTCCTCTTTCTTTTTCTCTTCTGGGACTTCTTGAGTCTGATTCACCAAATTCTCTTTTGGGCTGATGCCGTTAGTGGATACTGAGTATCCAAGAAAAGCCAGTTTTTGTGGTAGGAATTCACGCTTATATTTTTTCAAGTGAAATACGCTTCTGCTCAAGTTCAATACCAACCCCTTTCTAGATCTTGGATATGGTCGTATTTGCTCAATCCATACACTAATATGTCATCTTGAAAGTACCTGAGATTTCTTAGCCCTTTATATACTATGATGCTGTCCGGCCCTGGCTCAACAGCTTCAGTATGTCAATATATAATGACTGAAAGACTCAAAAGCAAGGGTCTGCAACCTGCGGCTCTCCAGATGTTTTGAACTAGGACTCACATTATCTCTCACTATTGACTATGCTGGCTAGAACTGGTGGGATTTGTAGTCCAAAACATCCGCCGAGCCAAAGGTTGCAGACCCTTGCCTTTCAGCCTTTCAGTCATTATATATTGACATACTGAAGCTGTTGAACCAGGGCCTGACAGCATCATAGTATATTGGTAGACTTCAAACGAGATAATGTGGCGGTGAGTGGTTTAAAATCTGGATATAGCAGACAGTAGGCACTAATGAAGTCCAGTTTAGAGAAGACCTTTGCAACTTGCAGTGAGAGAATGAGTTCTGTTGTGTTGGGTAGAAGAAAGTTGTTGCATATTGTCTCGGCATCCAAACTGTTCAGGTCTACCTAGAGCCTCGTTGTTTGCATGCTTGTTTTCATGCAATGAGTACTGGGCTGAACGATCCTGTCACTTCAACAGCTTTTGTGGTGCCCTCTTTGATTAATTCCAAGACTAGTTACCCCAGTTCTTCTTCCGTTGTCATGGGTACTTGCCTCACCTTTTGTTTGGCTGGTATGGCGCCAGACCTCAATTTTATCAGATAGACGTATCCTTTCACCATGTCTAATGATGATTTAAAGATTGTATTATGTTTGTTCAAGGTGATTTCTAAAGTGTGTTACAATTTATAGCACGGCACACTCCAGCCAGGGACTCCTTCCCTGACAATGAATGTGGCGCACTATAAAGCGCTTTATGTTTTTAATAAACCACAGATTTGCTTTGAGTAGGCCTCCAACCCTTCTTGCACCCAACCTTCACAAACACCCCGTGTCACAACGGACCAGGAACCAGGCCGGTGTGTATCAATAAGCTATTTATTAATTTATGATTTAATGAAAAAGAAAATCAAACAATTTTACAACAGCCACCAATGTTATGGCAGCACAAAAGCAATGATTCCTTCAGAACAATTGGTGAAGATATCTTATCACAGTTCACATGGATCTTTAATGGCAAAACAGAAAAAATGACAGTTTTGAATCAATGAATAGCACTAAGGATTAGCACTCCCCCCTGCAACACTCACCCCAAAACATCAGCTAACTTAATTCCTTTTGAATGGAAGGCAGTGGCAAGGAGTAAGGATAAAGTGAGAAAAATCGGATTTGGAACAAAGCCCACCACCCCAAGATGGGAAGCCAGAAAAGAAAGTGAAAACCTGTTTTTGAACAAAATGTTATACTCAGATTTGGATTATTTCTCACACAGCTGTGGGACAGAATGGAAGGAAATTTGTGTTGCTACACTTGAGGAGATTGGGAAGTTTATAGACTACTAATTTGTACACAGAACAACGTAGAAATGAGGAAGGAAAATCGATTTTGGGGAGAAAGCAAATGCAAAAGAAAAAATAGAAATGGAAAATGGAAATTCGTTTTACACAGGATTGGCAATGACAGGTAGCTAAGGAAAGGGTTTACCTTTAAAAATGGGAAATCGGTTTTCAAGGACAAGGACAGAGGCACATAACAGATAGGATTCTAGACCAAAGGGATTGGACTCAATGGGACTACGGTTCGGGTTTTCAATGGGACAGATGCAAGTTAGAAGTTTGTGGGGTAATGCACACAATACACGGGCAAATTCGGTTTTCAGTGACAAGGAGATACATTCTTACAGACTATACTATAAAGAGTATAGTTATTAAAGAAAGACACTAGGCACAAGGGGGTTAATTTTGAATTTTAACCAACTTACACTGTGAATTTCCTTATAGGGGAATTCACTGTTTTACTTCAAAATAATGCTAAGGATTATACAGGCAACTGAGAGATTTATCACAGGGAATTGACTAACATACACAGGTTAAACACATTCTTCCATGGGAAGGAGAATAAATGATACTGGCAATTTGGGACTTTCAATTGAACTTTCAATGGGAATTTCAATGATATTTTCAATTAGATTTTCAATGTTATAATGTTACAAAAAGGAAAAGGTTTATGCAATTTAGGGCTGGTGTTATTTGCTACTTACAAAGTAAACCTTGGTTTGGGATTCTGGACAGCCAGCAGAATCTCAGGTCACTCTGGACAACTATGACAAGGGATCTGGTCACTTTGCTCTCCTGGATGGTATTCTGGACAGCTAGGCAAGGGTCTAGTCTCGGCACTCTCCTGGATGGGATTCTGGACAGCTAGGCAAGGGTCTCGTCTCTGCACTCTCCTGGATGGGATTCTGGTTCAGCTTTCCCTCCATCCTCTTTCTCCTTTCTCCCTTGATTCTTGTGTGTGTCTGTGTCTCTCTGTGTCCCCCTTATATAGCCCAAATGACATCATTCACTTCACAATCTAGGGTGAGTACTCTAAAATTACCCTACCCCAGGATTGGTGTGTCTATCATTCCTCTCTCTGTCCCCTGGACTTATTGGTTCAGGGGAGAGAGCATCATGTGTTTGGTCATTTATGACAGTTCTTTGTTTCTCAGGTCCAATTTTAGCGTAAATGAGTTATGCATCATAACTTTAAAGTTATACTAGCCACTGCCATAAGAAATAGATATGCAGATTCAGTGGGTCATAGGGAATTAGGCAAGCCAATCGCCAACTCTGTGCGAGGTAGCATAGCCCTTTAGCACAGTTTTGCTCTTTTCATGAAATGCATAACAGTTATAATTCTACAAATAATATAGCATGCTCATAATCTCATTTCCCACCTGTCCACCAATTTTCCTCTTTGTCCCATTTATACATTAGCCAGAAATGAATCTTTACTGTCCATTTCAATCCACAAAGTGCTAGGAAAATGCTCTTAGTCTCCTAACATTCGCCTGGAAATTGCATGGAAAAATAGCATAAAACAAATTTCTTTTCTTATTCTGAGTGCTGGGAAAAATGCCTAAAATGAATCAAACCTTTAATGTCAATTTGGAGTATCTGTCACATATGGGAGGGCGGTGTCTCATCCCCCACAGCCAACTGTCTCCCCCTGGTTCAGCTTGCAACAAAATACTTTTATTACACCCTTTGGAGTTTGTCAGTTTGTCCTTGGTAGTGGGTGCAAAAGGAACTCACACTTCTTGGTCAATCTCTAGCCACACTTGCTTTCTTTGTCCTCCCTGCGAGTACTGCCTTCCAGTCTGGCAGAGCAGGTGTCATGATGCCTACCCCGAGGCATCCAGATCGAGTCCATCAGCCCTGGGAGCAGGCATCCAGATACTTGTTAAAACTCCAGCAGCCCTGGCTGGGGGCTGTTTGGGTTCAGTCCTGGCGCCTTAGGCGCCAGGCTTATCTTAGAAACCAGTCCTAGCACCATAGGCGCCAGGCTCATAGACATTACTTACCTCATGCAGACCATGCTGCAAATGAGTCAGCGTGAGGCCTGGATGGGACTATTTTGTTACAGGGACTATTTTTTACTCGGGTGTGGTTCTGGGGAACTTCTTACCTGGAACTACTTTGGAGGTTATTTAAACCACGCCCGAACAGCAGCACACGCTTCGCGTTATTCTGCATCCTGCAGCGTAAAGCTTACTGTGCCTGCAAGTCAGCATCCAGTCTTCTGCCACACCCGCCTCGACACCGGAGCTCCTAGAAAAAGGGGAAAAAGGAAGAAAAGGTTAGATCACGGACATTATTTTAATTCCTTACCTGATTCTGGATACAGCACGTCTCCGAGCCTGGAAAGGACATTATTCCAGCACACGTCGCATCGACAGCAGCAGCGCCATGTTATACTCACCAGTCCACAGCATCTTTCGACTCGGCGCTGCCTCCATCATTTTCTTCGTCGAACTCCAGCACCTGGGGGAAAACAAAAGAAACAACAAGGTGAGGCAAGAGAGCCGACAAATACAATCTCTTACCACCATAGGCTTACCTGATTTACCACCGGAGGCATTACCCTTTAATACGCCTAATCTTCATATGCCGCACCTATAAAGGGAGAGAAAACAACAAGTTAAACTCATGCAACTTTTACCGGACAGTGTTGGGTAATACAGACTCTTACCGGTACGCCATTAGCTGCCTCCAGGCAACATTCTTTTGAACCAGCTGCAATTCAACAAGGGAATGGAACAAGAGTGAACATCAGACATATTGAACTCTTTGAACTTTATAAACCCCGTAGTCAATATTCCTCCGGAACTCTTCCAGTACCTTCAAACCAGTGAAGTAACAGTATCTACGCGCCCCTGCATGCCATGCAGGAAGGAGAGCTCATCATTTAAAAACATAAGGTGAGGTTACTAAAAGGGGATATCGGAGGTGACAAGTGGGGAGAACGAGAACAGTGGGAAGGGGCCATCACTAAAATCCACGGGTGGCTAAATCCCTTTCTCCACTTGTAGGAGAATACTTCTACGGATCAAGCAGACGAGATGAGGCGGGCCAGCCCAGACAGTCATCTCGGCACTACGCATCACGTTGGTGGAGACCGCAGCTGTCCGGGTCCGATCGACGCCCCTGTGGGAACCAGGTGAGCGTAACAGCAGGGAATTATCACTCCCTCAGCCCCATCACAGGTCCTTGCAGAATAGTTCACTTATTGGTGCGGCTTCAAGTGGGAGGCAAGGCTTTCAATTGAGTTTTTCCTGCTTGAGCCAAAACTGGTTTTACCGGTATTTCTGAGCCTCTGCCAAGTTGATTGAAGTCTTGTGGGGGAAAACATAATGTACATGGCTTTGTCAACCCCCCACCCACAACATATTCACCGACAATTCTGTGCAAGCAAAACTACCCTTTCACGTTGGCTTTTAAAAGTAATTTTCCTTTGTTTCTTTAACACGCGTGGAAGCCGTATTCCATCTAATGTTTGAAATGCGGTTCTGTAGGTCATGGGATTCTTTTAATTTGTCCTTCTTGAGTGGGTTTGAATTTGCTGCTGGTCCATAGACACAGAGGGGTGATCCCCTCAACAGGGTTCTTTAATTGGACACTAAATAGAAGCAAATGCCAAGCCGTTTTTCATTTGCAGTGTTTTAGAGTGCTGCTGTTCACATGAAAGGGAAAACAAAAGCTGTGTCGGGTTGTAATGTGAAATCCTTGCCCCTCATGTCAATGAACAGTAAGAAAAGGCTTTTTTTCAGCTATAGTGCATAACTTTGGTATCAGATGAAAGAAAAGCAAACGCAGGGCCATTTTGAATGCAGTGCATAACTTTTTGGTATTCAGATGAAAGAACAGCAAATGGAGGGCCGCTTTGAAACGCAGTGCATAACTTTGGTATTCTGATGAAAGAAAAGAAAATGCAGTGCTGTTTTTGATGCAGTGCATAACTTTTTGGTATTCAGATGAAAGAACAGCAAATTGAGGGCCGTGTTCCGGGATGCAGTGTTCACATGCTTGCCACACATGTGCCAGGGAAAGCCGAGCACAGCCGTTTTTGTTGGCAATGTTTAATGTAGCTTTTCAAGTGACAGGGATATCTGTTTCAGGGCCTTAAATGCACCCCACAGCTCCCCCTGCTCTTCCATGACTTTCTGTTGGGGATGAGTAGGGCAGAGTGGGGTTTCTTTCAGAGATATTCTGCTTCCTCAGGGAGTGGCACTCCAGGATCCCCTTCCGTCTTTGGGTTGGAGGGTGTCGCGCAATACCCTCTTTCCTTCCTTCCCTTCCAGGTCCCTGGGGTGTTCATCCCCAGGCTGGAATGTAGGGATGTTAATTCTCTAATAGAAGATAGAAAAATAAACAAGTTTTAGTACTTTTTACTGACATTTTTCCCAGAAGATTTACAAGGAGTTGACAACGACACTAACTTACAGTGAAGATACCATCCAGCTTCCTACACAATTTTCACATTATTAATATTTTTTGTCATTTATATGATAACTTCAAGTAAATAACTCCCTATATATATATATATATATATATAAATACTTCTGTCTGCTTTTTACTCCTTTCTTATCATTCTTCAGATGGTTATTCTGCTCAAATTTCATCTGGCTCATCATTCAGTCGTAAAGCGTGTCTGGGATGACAACTTTTCAACTGATTGAAGTGGACCCAATTTTCTTCTGCCTTTTCTCCTTTGGGGATGCGGATCTTATAGGCGACAGGTGAGATTCTGTCTACAATTTCAAAGGGGCTGCGCCAGGAGAGGAGGAATTTCCGCTCCTTGGTCTGGTTCCTCTGAAAATTGTACAAATAGACCCTGTCTCCTAATTGATGTTCTTTTTTAGTAGTTTTTAAATTGTAATGGGTTTTCATCCCCTCTGCCGATTTCTCCAGATTCCGCTGAGCGTACACAAAAGCCTGCTGAAGGTGTTTTCTCAGATTCTCAATATATTCATGTGTTGTGGACGCGTTAATCAGTGTCTGCTGTTGTGTTCTAGAGAGCAGATGCTGGGGTAGCACCATTTTTCATCCAGTCATTAGCTCAAATGGAGACGTTTTGGTTGCAGAAGATGGTGTAGACCCGATGGCCATTAGGACAAGCGGTAGTCGGATGTTCCAGCTAGGCCCAGAGTCTGCCACAAACTTCTTAAGAATGCCCACAATTGTTTTATTGTACCTCTCAACTCCCCCACTAGAGTCTGGCGGTAGGCAATATGGAGTTTTCTCTTTACCCCAAGTATCTCCCACATGTTTCTCATCACCTCACTAGTGAAGTGACTTCCATGGTCTGACTCAATCCTTTGGGGAAGGCCGGAACGCAAGAAGATGTGGTTGATCATCAGGGCAGCTGCTGTTTCTGCCTTGCAATTTGGGTCCGGGAGACATTCCACCCATTTGGTAAACATCATGTTACTGTTAACATGTACCTGTTTCCCCTAGAGGAGCGAATCACGGGCCCGATGAAATCTACTTGTAAATCTGACCAAGGCAGTGTCATCCCCCTTTTCTGGAGGGAAGCTCGGTGTGCGAGTGAACTTGGCTGAAATGGTGCACACACAAGACACCCCTTCAAATATTGGTCGAGGTCCTGACCCATGTGTGGCCACTATGCGACCTATCACAAGAATTTCAAAGTAGTATGAAAGCCCTGATGACCAGCTGTGGCTGCGTCATGGGCTTGACTTAGCATCAGGCTTCGGAATGAGGTAGGTACCATCCACTGGTCACATCCAGAGATGACTCTCCTTACCAACAAACCGTGTTGGATTCAGAACATTTTGGGAAACTTAATCAACACCCAGAGATCCTCTTTCCAGATGTAATCGGTTTCAGTCAGAGGAAAATTCACAGGGTCTTCAATGTGTTGATAACATTTCCCAATAATCGGCCCCCCTTTTTGTGCCATGATTAAATCAGCATCTTGGGTCTCCTTACTCCACTGGGCAGTTGAGAGTTAATTTTGGGCAAGTGTTTGGGACCTGGTGACAGCAGCGACCTGGATTTCCCCCAACAGGGACTCGATCTCAAGGAGATCCCCCTGGATGTCTCTGGTTTTGACCAACTGGTCAGTCAGGTCATTTCCGGTTTTATCTGGTCCCTCTATTCCTGAATGACCCTTGATCTTTTTCCAGTAGATGGTCATCCCATTAGAGGTGACCAGTTCATCAATGGATAGTATAAGTTTGCCAGGCTTGAGTGGTTTATTGTTAGCACACAGCATGCCTCTGGTTTTCCAATTAATCAGGTGCTCCACTAACCCGTTCCGGACATAATCTGAATCTGTGATTATGACCAGTTTGTGGAGTCAGTGTTGCACGGCAGTAAGGATGGCCCGGTGAACTGCCATCAACTCTGCCACCTGACTACTTCGGGGAACGGTCTTGTACCCAGCAAAGGGCTCCAGGGCATCATTCACCCAGGTATTCAAACGCTGGCCACTAGTTCCTTTTCCCTGTTGTTATGAACATGGTAGGAGCATCAGTCCACATAAACTGTGGGCATCCCCTTGCACATGTCTTCTTCATAGACCTTGTATAGGGAGTTCAGGTACGCCTCCATGTTGTCTTATTTTTTGAGACTTTCGTCCTCGAGACAGTTTTCTGTGGCACAATCATGCAAGTCAGCTAAACCTTGCGGGAGGGGACTCTACTTGTTTTGGCCAAATCTGACCTCCACAGGAAAGCCTTGCATGGACAGAATCCAGGAAAAATCCAGGAAGCAATTCTGGAATTACTCCCATTCCCTGCCCGGATTCTGTCACTTTGGAGGTATTGCAAAGGCTAGTGAGGAGTCTCAACGATTATGTGCTCCCCCTGGCTGAACGGGCAGTAATTTTTCAATGCCCACACCATTGCCATTTTTCCTCCACAGAGGATAAAATCTTACTCGCATAGGAGATGACTTTATTGACCTTGTCATGCTTTTGATATAATACTGCTGTTAAGCACGTATTCGAGAACCCCGTCTCCAAGAAGAACTCCTTGTTTTTGACGGGGTAAGCTAGACAAGGCGCTTGTGAGAGGCTTCTCTTCAGTTGTTTCACTGCCTCGGCTTGTTCTGGACCCCACTCCCACCTGACCCTGGCCTTTAATAAATGGACCAGAAGTCTTGTGACCTCTGCGTAATCCTCTATGAACTTTCTACTGTAATTATTTAGTACAAGAAGGCTCCTTAGTTCACGCAGAGTTGTGGGGTCTTTCAGTTTTAGTAGTGCTTCCACTTTTTTCGCCTGGGGACAGAGCCCCTCAGGGTGATTTCATGCCCTAAGAAGTTCACGCGGGTCCTACACCACTGCGCCTTCTGGAAGGACAGTTTCGCTCCGGCAACCTTCAACTGGGTCAGAACATAGCGGATTTCCGCTATGTGCTCCTCCACAGTTGAGCTTTTAATCAGGACATCATCCACATAGGCCAGTTTACCCCTTTCACTGAAGTCAGGCATGGCAATGTTAAATTAATTGCTGGAGTTTATATATCCAAAGGGAGTTTGGGTTCATGTGTACTGCTGCCCCCCTAAGGTGAAGGCTAGCTTGCATTGGCCTTCCCTACCAGTATCCGTTGGTCAGGTCAATGGCGGTGTACACCTTTGACCCCTGGATCTGGGCCAGTCCCTACTCAATGTAGGGAAGAGACCATTGGGACATGTGGACCCATTGATTCAGCTCCCTAAGGTCTGCGGATAGTCTCCATTGGCCATTAGGTTTTTGAATCCCCAGTACCGGATTGTTAAAGGTATGTGGACTGGACGAATTATCCCACGGGACTCTAGGTACTTTATTATTTCCGTGAGTGACTCCAAAGACGCAAGCGGCAACCAATATTGCTTCACGAATACGGGAGTCATCCCAGGGTCCGTGGGAGTGGATGTAGATTGTATCTCAGTGCGACCACAGTCGTACGAGTCTGCAGCAAAGATTTCATGAAAATCTAAGAACACCTGCTTCAGCTTTTGCTTTTGCTCCTCGGTCTCGCAAGCATCAGCGAAGTTGACCTGTTCCTCAACCATCTGTCTGAAGCCTGGAAAGACCTTGGGTTTTGCAATCTCTGTGGTATCCTCCAGCTGCGTGGAGAGATCTCTGGTTAGGGTGTTGACCTGGACACAAGGTTTCCGGTAGGAGAGGCAGTCACTGTGGACCTGGAATATCACCTCCTCCTTCTCTATGTCACAGGTCACCTCTTCCTCCCCGTAAGGGCAGCAAGAGCACACAAAGAAATTCCCCCCTTTGCCGGATGAAGATCTTTTCTGGCGTTATGTCATCATCAAAGTCATAGCAGTCATTGGGGATCTGTTCTATGATTTCATTTCCTAAGTCCATGGAGAAATGCTGGTCATCAACCACCATTCCAATAAAGGTGTCTGCGCCCAGAGTGATACTCATAGGGTTGCTGTTACCCACCAATATTGGAATGGTGTTGTGTTCTAAGTCAACTAATGGTGTCGGGTTCAAACCGAACCACTGCTGTTGGAGATGATGATTTAGATGTACATAAGCATCCGGGTTTTTGAGTTTCTGTCCTTTCTTAATTTAATTGTTGGGTCCGTCCTGGGATGGTGACCTCCACTTCCAATTTGAATTTCAACTGCATACGGCAGCAATTGAGCTGACCAAAATGCCTTTTCAGGATTGTCAAAGCCCATGGTGTTGCCCCCCAGTCAGGACCAGGCTTTGCTATTAATGAGGTCCAAATTTATTGCGAACTGATTGAGAATGTCACTGCCTAAGTAGAATTCAGAGGGGACATCTTGCACAACCCAACAATTATGCTCTATGCTTTTATCACCAATGGAAAGTTTTGCATACACCTGCTAGGCAGGAGATGTTTGGAGTTGGGAGTTTCCAGGCCCATTTCCCACTTATCAATCAATTTATATGTGGGAAAGGTCTGATCTTTTGGGGGTTTCCTGAATAACGCTTCGCTGATGAAGCTTTTTCTATTATTCAGACATACTCTGGCGAGAACAGGCTCCCCCCCTCTCATTTACCTGAATGGGGAGGAACAGCTGTTCACACCTTTTCTGAATATCGGCCAAGCTTTGAGCTAGTTTTTCATCTCTTTTTATCATGGGACTTTGGTTTTCAAATTGTGGATCAGTATAACATGTCAGGGTGTGCCACTTGGAACTGGAAGGAAATTAGATTTTCAGAAATGGAGAAGGGTTCCCATCACCAGTCTGTTGCCCTATAGCAATTACAGTGATGTTGGGGACTTGATTGTTCCTGAAATGGAACTACATTTTATCAGACCGCTGCTCAACCATGTGGCAGGTGCCATTTAGGCTTACATAGTTGGTGCTCTGTTTTAATTTCATTGGCCAGTTAGTCTGCGTCCAGAGGGCCTTGTTCACACAGTCTATTAGTGGAGACAACCTCCGAAGGAGGTAATTCCATAAGAGACAGGGGGTCCCTTCTGGAGTAACGACAATAGCAAGGTGTTTCACCTTGTGTCGCCTAATTTTAATCTCCAGATCCACAGTCCCCTCGACGGGAATGTCATTCCCGTTGAAGTTCTGGAGTTGTCCAGGAAGAGGTGTGAGGGGAATTTGGTGACTTTCCCCCCTTCCTGAATTAAGTTGCTCAAATGCCCTTTTGGACAAAAGTGGCTTGGGATCCGGTTCCACCAAACACTGCCCTTGCACCCGGACGGGGGCATACAACCTACCTTCTTTCTCCACCAGGGG
The DNA here is from genome assembly GCF_040938575.1 of Ambystoma mexicanum. Taxonomy (NCBI): domain Eukaryota; kingdom Metazoa; phylum Chordata; class Amphibia; order Caudata; family Ambystomatidae; genus Ambystoma; species Ambystoma mexicanum. The sequence continues at coordinate 1,308,001,751 of NC_090932.1, forward strand.
GCAAAGGAAATTGGGAAAGTGGGCCAACTGGGCAGTTTATTTCTTTATTTTGGACCTCAACATCGTGGGATCTTGGACAGTTTTCTGTGTAGGAGTTCGGCAATCTGTAAAGAAAATTTGGCATCCTGAGATTGGTGGGATTTTGGAATCCCCTGTTTCCCTTGATTCTGTGCTGTCCCCCTTTTCCTGGAGACAGTCAGTTGAACCGGTTTGTGGGGAGGATCCCTCATTTCTTTCTAAGTGCTCAGGAGGATATATCTGGGGTTCAGGGATAGGTGGTTCTAGATCAGCTCCCATACCTACCCAGTCTGAGTGATGGTCTTTTGGGACCCATTTTTCTTTCGGAGGAACCACCCCATCCTTGAAAGAGAAGACTTTCTTCCCAGAATCCTCCAAGGATTCTTCCCCTTGAAACTGGAGGATGCTGGCTTCCTCCACAAAACGAGTCTTCTTTGCCCCTTTGTTTCTCCTACTTACCCTTGCTCTGTTCCCTAGGTTGCAGCTTTTCGGGGGTAGGAGATGTGGGTTCAGGTTCACAGGTTTTTAGGGGCTTTTCATGGGTGAGGAAGGAAGCTTCCTCTAGGGCTTTGCATCCCCCTTCCTCCCGAGCCTCCTCCTCTGGAACCTGCTGGTTGTTGGGGTTCTCTTCCCGTCATTGTTCAGGGCAGCCAGACCCTGGGTTTGAGCTGTTCTGAGCAGCCATGTTCATCTGAGGGTTCTGCTGAGCCCTCAACATGTGTCTCAGGTCTTGGGTTAAGCTCTGGACCTGGTGCTCCAGTTGGGACACCTTCTCTGGCTGTTACGGGTCTTGAGACAAATCTGAGTTGCTCTCGGGAAGGGTAACTGTCCCTTCTCTCAGAGTAACTTGGGTATTGAGGGTTTCCCTGGTAGCCCTCCATCCTTGGCCTCCCCTCTCCCTGATTTGGTGGTCTAGACTCCTGAAAGTGAGGAGAGTAAGGAGGGTTGTTCTGAATGTTGGGGTTTTGAGGGTACCTGGGAAAGAAACTTAAACTAGAGGATGGAAGATTACTGCCATCCTGATGCAAGTTTGGAGGGAAGTTCCCTGGGGCAGTACTCACCTGATAGGACCCCCCCAGAGCCGGGGGAGTCCACACGTACCCCAAGATGGGTCTGTTCCCATTGTACCTGGGGCTGATGTAGGTGGCAGAGTCAGGTGACACATTTGTGGGTTACCCTGCCTGGCTACCACCTACTTGAGACTGCTCAGAGGGTCTTCTCTGCCTCTGGTTTAGTTGGTTAGGGGGAGGTGTATTTTTAGGCACCCCCATTTCTAGGTCCAAAGTTGGGGTAACCTTCACCTCCGTCACTTAAGCATCAGCGGGGGTGTTGGTTTGTTTGGGGTTTTTGTGTGGATTATTGTTTTCTACTTGCTTTTGGACCTCATTGATCCAGGTAGCTTGCTCTATTACTCAGTCCAGGGTCCTTTCATCATGGAGATCCCTAACCAACAGGATCATAATGTACTTACGGAGTGCATGGAAATAGGTATTGATGAACTCCCTACTGTTTATGCGCACCCGCCTAGTGGTTTGTGCAAATGCCTGCTTCAATTCCTGAACAAATTTTCTCGGATATCATCATCTGGTCATACAGCTCCAGATACCCCCAGACTGAGTATTTGGCATTTTATATGGTAGAGGGTCATGGAACTTCTAATGGCTTTTATCTGTCTAATGGGGTCTTTCACCAGAGTTCTCTTTTGTTTGGCAGCCTTCTTTTTCTGCTGCACCGGAGTCCATTCACCCTCAGACTCAGACCTGCTGCTATTTGAGGTCCCATCCCTATCCTCTAGGCGCTCCCTGATTCTTGGAGACTGAGACTCTCCCCCAGAATGAAGGGGCCCAGTCTCTTCTCCCCTGTTGTATTGTGGGCTCTCTGGGTCACTTCCCTTGGACTCCCTCTTTCGCACAGGGGAGTAGTCATCTGGCTACTCCCTTTTTCTGGGATTGGTGAAAAACTCCCCCCATCTCCCTGATTGGGTGGAGGTTTTCAGAATACTCTTTTGTGGCCTAAACTCAGACTCCTTTTTATCTGAAAAGTGGACCAGGTAGTTCCTTTGTTGCTGATGTTTCTGCCAGTCTAACTCCCTGATTTTCTCTTCATAGGAGTCCTCCTGGTCAGATACATTGGCCACAATATTTTTTATAACACTCAAAACAACAGAAGGTAAAGTTATTGTAAGTTATTCCTGTAGCTAGATCCCTAGCCAACAAATAAGTCTCCCTATCTGTGAATAATCTCAAACCAATAAGAGGGGTCCCTAGTTAGTGCTGCTGGGCCGACTACAAATGGTGTTGAGATCTTCTCCCTGGTCTCTCTAAAACACTTTCCTGGTGTCTAGTATGTGCACACAGGTTGGGGGTCGATTCTTGAATTTTAATGTGTCGCCCCCAATTTGTGTGTCTTATCGTTAAAAAACACAACAAGTGCTGATCCCAGAGTATCTGGTTGAGAAGCCAGATAACAATGGCGAAAAATTTAAAAAGATTTTTTTGTGTTAAAAAATTGTGTGGAAAGTGAAGATATTAATTCTTCATAACTCCCAAGGGTTCGGATTGAACCATAAATAATATGGATAACGAATTAAGTTTCCTTGCAACAATCCCTTTGTTTTTCTTTTGGAAAAGGAATGTGGGTCTGGGTTATCTTCCAGGCCTTTTCTATGGTCAACCGGTTTCAGCGGGATTCTTGAGTTGCCGCTTTCTTCAGGACGAATACTTCAAGTTGAGGTATCCTCAACAGTGTCTTCAACAATATTTTTTAACCTGAACAGGGATGCACGTTCATCAATCTCTGATGGACGCTGGCCTGCTCGCGCAATCATGCTGGGCCTAATTGAGTCCGGCTGCCTCGTGGTTCCTGATTCTTGTGAATTTGCACACATGAAGTTAGCAGTGCCTGGTGGATATGGGGCGGTAAGGTGGCTTGAGGCCCTTGGTACAGAGGGCATCACACTGTGATCAGGGGTTGCTCTGCCACTCTTTAAATGTTCGGGGTTCCTCAAGTCTTTATTTCAACTAGCACACTCTGTTTTTAACCTCTCAGATTTCTCTTTCCCGGACCCTATTTCTTGACAGTAAGCAAAGGCCTGAGCCTTGTGCTCTGCTATCGGGGCTTGACTGACTTCCATGACCTTCTCTTGCGCTACTACTGGACTCTGGAGTCCCCTGTTCTCCTCACTAAGGGCCTCATTTTCTTTCTGTGCTTCTTGTATTGCCTGGGAATACTCAGACCATTTTTGTTGCAGGAGATGCATCTCCTGTTACAAGCTTCTTTCTCTCTCACCTTTTCCTCCTTGCTTGTGTTCTTCCGGGATGAGGTTTCTTTCTTTTTCACCGACCGTGACTTGTACTGGCTGGAACGCGAGTCCTCGGGTTCCAGCGTGGAAGCCGGCTGCCAAGCCGGTAGCGTTCGATTTCCAGGAACAATGACAATAAATCCAGTAAGGAAAGTATCAGAAGGAAAGGATTGGAATTGGGAGGGGGGTTCCAGGATCAAGAGGGGAATTAGGATTCACGAAGGCACAGAGAGTGAACCTGAACAACGTCTAGTAACTCGTAGGGGTAGAGTTGAGACACGCGGAGCCGCAGGGATGTGCTGGTTTTCTAGGAAGCTGGCGAGTGCACGCAAAGGCTAGACCGCAACGGTTCTGACTCGTCAGCCATCTTGGATGAGTTGCAGAGTTTATGCCGCGGTGCATCATGGACCATGAAGTCCAGAAGGGTCGAATCCGACTATTCATGACATCTCCTCCCTCTGCACATTTTTGGTCTGGGTGGTCTGTTCTAGATCACATTCTATTTGTCTTATATGCCCCATTAAATGTTCATACTCTGATTTTAGGTCAGTCAGTTCCTGAAGACCCGACTCACTTCTCTCCAGGTCTGCCTTTAACTTGCACACTTCCTGGCATAGGGCATCTTTTTCCTGATACAGGGTGCCAATCTGTTCAGTCAGGTTATCTCTCTGTGGTTTTATAGCGCCTAACTTCTGGCGTTCCTGGTCAAAATCTGTTTGGGAATGGACTTCTTTAATAATTAACTTATTATTCTTCTCTTCCACTTGCTTGATCTGATTTTGTAATGCAATCATATCCTCTAAGCACCTTCTATTGTATATTACCTGTTGGTTCAATTTTAGTTGACTCGCTTTCAGGGAATCAACCCTTTCCTGGCACTCCTCTTTCAGTGCAGACATTTGGGCCTACTGTTCTGAATTAGTGTCTTGCTGAACTGCCAACTCATCCTTCAGCTGCTTGATGAGATTTCCTAACTCTAACTCAGGATTTTGTCTCTCTTGCATTTTCTCCTCTACCCGCTTTAACTCACTCTGTCTTTGGTTTAAAAGCTCAGACTGTTTTGCCCAGAGGTTACACTTTCTTGGTACTTTTCTTCCATGACTATCATGTGGAAGTACATGTACGCAGTGAGTTGGGCCATCTTAATCTGCTCATCTTTGATGTTCTGAGTCATATAGAACTCAGTCAGGGCTTGATGTAACAGGCCACTATCCTGCCACACATCCATACTTCTAGAGGTCACCTGTTGCATCATACTGGATAGCCAGGCCTCCTGCCCCTGCTCTGCCCATTCCCCTCTAATGAATAAATTGGACAGAACGTGCGACCTAGCCATGTTAATTTCCACCGTGCTCATTATGAAGAGTGTTCTTCCTTTGTTTATCTATGCAAGGACAAAACCTCTACCCTGCCCTTGCCTAGTTTATTGTTATAATATTCTATTTTGAGACATAGGCCTGGCACCTAGCGTACAAGTTTTTGGATGGCGCCTTTACAGTGTAACACAGCTTTCTAGACACTAAAAATAACACTACCTTCAATGGGTTAGTCTGCTGTGCTGGACTGTCACGGGTGGAAACGCTAACCTCAATCAGGGCACGAGCCCCACTTTGTCATGATTTATAACACAGCACACTCCAGCCATGGACTCCTTCCCCAACAATGAATGCAGCACACAATAAAGCGCTTTTTATTTTTAATAAACCACAAATTCGTTTTGAGTAGGCCTCCAACCAGTCTCGCACCCAACCTTCACAAACACCCTGTGTCACATTGGACCAGGAACCAGCCGTGTGTATATCAATAAGATATTTATTAATTTATGGTTTAATGAAAAAGCAAACTCAAACAATTTTACAACAGCCACCAATGTTGTGGCAACACAAATGCAATGCTTCCTTCAGAACAATTTGTGCAGATATCCTATCACAGTTTACATGGTTCTTTAATGGCAAAACAGGAAAAATGACAGTTTTGAATCAATGAATAGCACTAAGGTTTAGCACTCCCCCCTGCAACACTCACCCACAAAAATCAGCTAACTTAATTCCTTTTGAATGGAAGGCAGTAGCAAGGAGTAAGGATAGAAGGAGAAAAATAAAATCAGATTTGGAATAAAGCCCACCACCCCAATATGGGAAGCCAGAAAAGAAAGTGAAAACCCGTTTTTGAGCAAAATGGCAGAATCAGATTTGGAAGGAAATTTGTGTTGCTACACTTGAGGAGATAGGGAAGCTTATAGACTACTAATCCGCACACAGAACAGTGTAGAAATGAGGTAGGAAAATCGATTTTGGGGAGAAAATAAATGCAAAAGAGAAAATACAAACGGCAAATGGAAATTCGTTTTACACGGGATTGGCAATTACAGGTAGCTAAGGAAAGGGTTTAGCTTTAAAAATGGGAAATCTGTTTTCAAGGACAAGGACAGAGGCACATAACAGATAGGATTCTAGACCAAAAGGATTGCTCTCAATGGGACTACGGTTCGGGGTTTCAATGGGACAGATGCAAGTTAGGAGTTTGTGGGGTAATGCGCACAATTCACGGGCAAATTCGGTTTTCAGTGACAAGGAGACTAATTCTTAGAGACTATACTTTAAAGACTATGGGCCTCATTACATGGATGGCGGTAAGGGTTTACCGGTACCGGTATTTTACCGGTACCGGTAAATCCTTACCGCCTTACTACGAGGTCCCTTTGCGGGTTGGGGAATTTAACGCCTGCTTTTTACAGGTGTTAAAGACCAACCCGCAAAGGGACCCAGGGAGCTAATTATGGTACCGCAATTTGCGGTACCGTAATTAGCGCCTTCCCCATTCCCATTATGCCCTATGGGGCAAAAATGGGAACAGGGAAAGACAATGGTGCAAGGGGGAATTACCGCCCTGCCGACCTTGGAATGGGGCGGTAATTCCCCTTTCCACCAAGGCGGTGCCGGTATTTTCTCCGCCATCCGTGTAATGAGGCCCTATATTTATTAAAGAAAGACACTAGGCACAAGGGGGCTAAATCTGAATTTTAACCAACTTACAGCATGAATTTCCCTATAGGGGACTTAATTTATTTACTTCAAAATTATGGTATGGATTTATACAGGCAACTGAGAGATTTATCACAGGGAATCGACTAACATACACAGGCTAAACCAATTCTTCCATGGGAAGGTGAATAAATGATACTGGCAATTTGGGACTTTCAATGGAACTTTCAATGGGAATTTCAATGGGATTGTCAATTGGATTTTCAATGTTACAATGTTACAAAAAGGAAAAGGTTTATGCAATTTAGGGCTGGGGTTATTTGCTACTTACAAAGTAAGCCTTGGTTTGGGATTCTGGACAGCCAGCGGAATCTCAGGTCACTCTGGACAGCTATGGCAAGGAATCTGGTCACTGCGCTCTCCTGGATGGGATTCTGGACAGCTAGGCAAGGGTCTAGTCTCTGCACTCTCCTGGGTGGGATTCTGGACAGCTAGGCAAGGGTCTCATCTCGGCACTCTCCTGGATGGGATTCTGGTTCACCTTTCCCTCCATCCTCTTTCTCCTTTCTCCCTGGATTCTTGTGTGTGTCTTTGTCTCTCTGTGTCCCCCTTATATAGCCCAAATGACATCATTCACTTCACAATCTAGGGGGAGTACTCTACAATTACCCTACACCCAGGATTAGACAGTCTATTATTCCTCTCTCCACCCCCTAGCCTTATTGGTTCAGGGGAGAGAGCATAATTTGTCTGTTTGGTCACTTATGCCAGTTCTTTGTTTCTCAGGTCCACATTTTAGCAAAACTGAGTTATGTATCATAACTTCAAACTTAAACTAGCCACCACCATAAAAAAAATCGATATGCGGTTTCAGTGGGTCATAGGGAATTAGGCAAGCTGATCGCGAGGTAGCATAGCCTTTTGGCACATTTTTGCCCTTTTCATGAAATGCATAACAGCTATAATTCTGCAAATAATTAAGCATGTTCATAATCTCATTTCCCACCTGTCCACCAATTTTCCTCTTCGTCCCATTTATACATTAGCCAGACACAAGTCTTTACCGGTCATTTCAATCCACAATGTGCTAGGAAAATGCACTTAGTCACTTAACATCTGCCTGGAAGTTGCATGGAAAAATAGTATGAAACAAAAGAAAATTCTCATTCTAAGTGCTGGGAAAAATGCCTAAAATGAATCAAACCTTTAATGTCAATTTGGAGGATCTGTCACATATGGGAGGGTGGTTCCTCACCCCCCACAGCCAACTGTCTCCCCCTGGCACAGCTTGCAACAAAAGAATTGTATTACACCCTTTGGACTTTGTCAGTTTGTCCTTGGTAGTGGGTTGTCATGATCTCTGCTTCCAAAAGGTCAGGGTTTTCCCAACTCCCTTGGAAGCAGATCCATAACCCAGGTTCCGAGTGCCAACCAGTCCCAATTGGGACCTTTTGGACCCAGTCCTGGCGCCAGTGGCACCAGGCTCATAAATATGCCCAGTCCCAGCGCTGGAAGCGCCGGGCTCATAATGCTTGGGTGGACTTACCTGCAGCAGACCATGCTGCTTACTTGCCTGCCAGTTGAGCCTCTGATCCTCTTCTGTTTGGAACTACTTTTCCTGTTGGGTGGGGCTGGAGCCACTCCCTAGATTTAGAACACTGGAACTCTTCTGGAAGGCAGGAACTCTTTTCTTACCAGGAACTCTTTTCTTACTTAGGCGTGGCTGTGGAAGGAGACACCTAAGCACTACAGGAGGCTATTTAAACCACACCCGGTGGATGAATCTTGCTTTGCGTTATTCTGCACCCTCTGCAGCAGGACGCTCATTGTGTCTTCTGCATCCAGTCCTGGGCCTAAGGAAAAAGGCTTACCATCCTGAATCCAGTCTTCAGCAATACCTATAAAGACAAGAAAGAACAGGTTAGCATTCCGGCATCTGAAAGGCAAAGGCTTACCTACTCTTCGTGCGCTCCGGAGGTCTTCACACTGCATTCCGGCATCTGAAAGGCAAAGGCTTACCTACTCTTCGTGCGCTCCGGAGGTCTTCATACTGCATTCCGGCATCTGAAAGACAAAAGCTTACCAACTCTTTGCATGCTCCGGAGGCCTTCGGCGCTGCATCCGCATCTGAAAGACAAAACAAGGTGCGTTTAAAGACATTGGGGAACTTTAATACTCACATGCCATTACTCCTTTCCGCATCTAATCCAGTGGGTATTCCGGCACCCTGCAGCCGCTCCGAACTCGTACCTGCAAAATAAAAAGACAGTTAGAGCGCATCGTGAAGCAGGCAACAAGCGCTTACTCACGTGCTTCCAGGCGCTTCTATTCATCACACGGGCTCCATCTTCAACTCACTTCAGCCCGTCATCCGCCATCGCCGGAACCCTGCAAAACAAGAGACATCATTACTAAAGACTTTAAAAAGACATTTGAATGACTCGAAACTTACCGTTCGTGCAGTAAACGACGGACACCAGTCCTCTGAAGTCAAGAGGCCTGCGCTACCTATCCAGTGAAGAAACTGGCTACAGCACCCTGCCCCGAGGCAGATGGAGAGCTCGGCATTCACTTACCTAAGACATCTTACTCTACACGTCAGGCATACAGTGCACAGAGGTCCAGCCCAAAGAGCCAACCGGGTGCTACACATCACCTTTGAAGATACGGTAGTCGCCCAGTCAAGACCGGCGCCTCTGCGAGAATCAGGTGAGCGTTACATGGGTGCAAAAGGAACTCACACTTCTTGGTCAAGCTCTAGCCACACTTACTTTCTTTGTCCTCCATGTGAGTACTGCCTTCCAGTCTGCCAGAGCAGGGAAATATCACGCCCTACGCCCCATCACATGTCCTTGCTGAATAGTTCACTTATAGGTGTGACTTCAAGTGCGAGCCAAGACTTTCAATTGAGTTTTTCCTGTCTGAGCCAAAACTGGTTTAACTGGTATTTCTGATCATCTGCCAAGTTGATTGAAGTCTTGTGGGGGAAAACATAATGTACATGGACCTCTTTGTTGTACTTCGACTCCTTTGTATTCCACAGGTTTTTGGGAGTGGTTTATTTTTTCCTCATTCCATCTTGTATGTTGTATATGGGATTATGGTGAGATCAGACCCTGAGTTGGCCATCACTTCTACATGTTGCCCGTCAATTTTCATGGAATACAATGTTTATGGTGCCCTGCTTCTTTTTTCTTCCTTTCGTGCTGAGTACTCTGTGTAGTGGTGATTCTTCACTGCCTTTGGTTTGAGAGTCTTCGCTCCTGCCAGCTTCAAATTTCAAGAGTGTTGCACTCTTGTAAATTTTTGCAAAATGCCCTGTAATCTGGCACTTGGCAAATGTCCTTCAGTTGCAAAACCTCAATCTGTGTTTGGGTATGTTCCCCTTTAGACGAAACCTTTCATTTGGCATGACTCTTCTTTGCTTCATTGTACTTGATGTTGCTCACTGTGGCATTGTCTATTTGTTATTTGGGTAGGGTTCCTAGTATTCTCTTGCCTTCCGTTTCCAGCACTTTCTTTCTGCGCCTTTATAATGCAGACCGTAGGCCTCTAGACACACTTTAAAGCTGGCACTCCATTCTTGCCATGGGACATACAGTGTACCTGGTGTTGGTAGGCATTCCGGTGGAGCTTTTGCTTGCTGTGCCATAGTGGTGGCAGTGGGTTAGTCGTGGGTGCTGATGATCTGTTGTGGTCGTTGGCCTCCCACATGACATGGAGATCTTTAATCCCATCCTCTCGTCACCACTGTGGGAGCTTGTATCTATTTAATAAAGAAGTGCCACACCTAGAAGTGTCTCTCGTGTTCTTTATTGTATGTAACAATTCTGGTGAGTGACAAGCGCCTTGGAAACCTGTAGATGTCTAAGAAAGGAACTAGGATGGGCATTTCCTGGCTCGTTCCTCTCCTGCAGTATTTCTCTCTCTCTTTCTGGCTGTTTGTCTCTCTCTCTCTCTCTCTCCCGCTCTGAATGCCTCCACTCTTCATTGTGTTACAAATGCCCAGGGGTGTTGCCAGGTTCAGACTGGGACAAGATATCCATGTCACTTGAAATCTGACATTATGTCATGTCATTTTTTGCTACCCATCAGAAAATCCTACCGTTAGCACTTTTTGACCATGTAGAAGAAAAGTGAGGGTACATTTCAATGGGTAGACATTAGGCACATTTGACAGGCTATGCAGGGGTAGGAAAATGTGACGGGGTAGGAAAATCTGACAGCCTGTTATGTCATTTTTTGCTACCTGTCAGAAAATCCTACCAAGAACACTTTTTGACCATGTACAAGGAAAGTGGGGTACATTTCAACGGCTAGGCACTAGGCACATTTGACAATGTACGCAGAGGTAGGTAAATGTGACGGGGTAGGAAAATCTGACAGCCTGTCATGTCATTTTTTGCTACCCATCAGAAAATCCTATCGTTAGCACTTTTTGACCATGTAGAAGAAAAGTGAGGATACATTTCAATGGGTAGACACTAGGCACATTTGACAGGCTATGCAGGGGTAGGAAAATGTGACAGGGTAGGAAAATCTGGCAGTATGTAATGTAATTTTTGCTACCTGTCAGAAAATCCTACCGATAGCACTTTTTGACCGTGTAGAAGGAAAGTGAGGGTATATTTGAATGGGTAGACACTAGGCACATTTGACAGGCTATGCAGGGATAGGAAAATGTGACAGGGTAGGAAAATCTGACAGCATGTGATGTCATTGTATGCTATGTATTCAAATAGGTACAAAAATTCCTATTTACACATACCACATCTTACTCCACTAATAGGAATATTGATATATATCATAAAAGAAGGATAAGATGGTAAACTTTCTCTACTTGAAACCCTCTTTCTCCCCCATCAATTAGAAACCTCTGAAAGATTTTCCAGGCACTACAAGTCTTGACAACATAGATTGCGTGCAACATTCCGAATTTCAAAAAACATTCTTGTTTTATTCAAAATATAAAACATAAAAACTACCCTCACCTAACACAGTGTAAATACTACCACTAAAACCTACAGAATCTAAAAAGCTAGGCTTCAAATTAAACACGTACCCAAGACACAAACGAAATCACATTTCACAATATATAGAAAAAACCTAAATGTGTCAATAAAACAACATATAATCCCAACATGTTTCTGTTCTTCAAAGCCCCTTTCGGGCGAACATTCTTCAGGGGAAACTTTAAAACATCCACAATTCTTCTCAACACCGTGTTGAATGGGTAGTTTCAGGCAAATAGCCTGCAAGAAAAAGAAAAGAGGAAACTAATCAGACCCTCAGGGGAGGGGGTATTACCAAATGTAAAAGTGGAAACGGCTCAAAAAAGGGAGCAGCTCCACAGAAAGGTCTAAAAATCAAATCAGACCACTTAGATTTACCTTAATTTGGTGAACCTTCAATGCACGTCCGTGAATGACTGATAAGCTCATTTTTCTTCATTGAAAAACCAAAACTCTTCAAAAGGCGTCCCAATCCGCCGAGATATCGTCACACCTAGGGTAGACACATCAAACTGCCAATGAGCCATCCATACTGTCACAGCCACAGGTCATTACAGAATAACAGTCAAAAATTTTAAAAATATGACAGAAATTACCTTCATGAAAGTGAAGAAACCCACAACGTGTGGCACAGGGAAGAACTCCCTTGTTCAGACAACCGAATCCATTCCACAGATGACTACAACAATGACACAGTGTCAATCTGTAATATAAAACGGGGAGATCACTAACCGACTCAAAACCAGCAACATCCACCGATGTACCATAGAAACCCGGTGCTAGAAGTTAAAGCCTCCAAATGTTCCAAAAGGATCCCACATGTACACCAACCACGGTCATGTATACAAAAGTGGTGCCATCCAAAAGCATACTCCACAAAAGAGGATTTAGCGTTGGCATGCTGACCGTCACAGAATGGCAAGTGGTCATGCAAAACAGCCGTCTACTTGGCAAAGGACAGTGCGGTAAAGCAAGGATAGAAATACCAACCCCAAACGTGACGTGACTCGTATATTTCAAAATCAACATGTTTACCTCTATTTTCAGAACGGCATACTCCTCGCTAATAACTTGCGGGGTTTAAACAAGCCATGCGCCACCCGCATGCGTTTATATCAAGAGCACCAGTGTTCTCCTGAGCGTAACACGCTCACATCTTCCTTGTAAACACTAAAAAGGGACTACACAATTCATTTCGCTACTGGCTAGCCTCATCATGGTGAAAACTAAAGGAGGACTACACTAATTCAGCCGATTACTAACTAACAAACACGGCGGCCATATTTGCATGAAACAGCCCAGCAACAGAAAAACAGTGATGAGGGATTGGGTGCACAAAAGGGGCACAAAAACAATCAAGAACAGCCAAAACAACAATGCAGATGTCAGTCAGAGGCATATTGAAATTATAAATATATTCTTGGCAAAAAAATGCATGCTCATAAATGCACAAGATCATACAAGATCACAATTACAACATTTATCATGAAAAAGGTAAATCAAGTCTTTTATATTTGGCTAACCACATGCCACTCAATGCTCTCATTCAGACCCAACACATTGCTTTGCAGTTTGAAAACAATTTTCTGTTCCAGATTCAACAGTTTCTGGTCTGTCTCAGCTTTACTGTGGCCATGCACTTTTTTCAATATGATCCACGTAAACTCATTGCAGCCATGTTTCTTGTCAAGGAAATGTTTGAATAAAACAAGAATGTTTTTTGAAATTCGGAATGTTGCACGCAGTCTATGTTGTCAAGACTTGTAGTGCCTGGAAAATCTTTCAGAGGTTTCTAATTGATGTCATTGTATGCTGCCCATACGAAAATCCTACTGATAGGAACATTTGACACAGTAGGAAAATCTGACAGCAATTGTAATGTCCTTTTTGCTACCTGTCAGAAAACCCTAGTGATAGCACATTGTGACCGTGTAGAAGGAAAGTGTGGGAACATTTCAATGGGTAGGCACTAGGCACATTTGACAATCTATGCAGAGGTAGGAAAATGTGACAGGGTTGGAAAATCTGACAGCATGTAATGTCACTTTTGCTACCTGTCAGAAAATCCTACCGATAGCACTTTTTGACCGTGTAGAAGGACAGTGGGGGTACATTTCAATGGGTAGGCACTAGGCACATTTGACAATCTATGTAGAGGTAGGACAATGTGACAGGGTAGGAAAATCTGACAGCATGTAATGGCAATTTTTGCCACCAGTCAGAAATTCCTACCAATAGCACATTTTGACCGTGTAGAAGGAAAGTGGGGGTACATTTCAATAGGTAGGCACTAGGCACATTTGACAATCTATGCAGAGGTAGGAAAATGTGACAGGGTAGGAAATTCTGACAGCATGTAATGTCATTTTTTGCTACTAGTCAGAAAATCCTACCTAGAGCACATTTTGACATCACATAGGTTAGAAATCCTTGTAGCTGGTTGGTGCGACCCTATACATAGGCACACTCAATTTGTGGGGTTGGTTTTCGGGTACAACTTCTTCTGTTGGCAACCGCATATTGAATTTGTTGGAACGTGTCACGTTGGTGTGGTGATTTGGTGGAGGAACCAGTACCCCTACCTCCTTGGTTGCTGAAGATATATAATGGTTTCACCACACATTAACTGCACCACACAGGTATATGTTTGTTATCAAGTAACTTATATTCCCGTGATTCAAATGCAAAACTTTGATCAAAACAAAAAAAGTTTATGATGTTGTGCCCACAAATTGTCAACATGTGTTTCGGCTTCTCCCACACAGGAAAAATTATTTATAAAATGTTTGGATGCATCACCATGTGTTGCTCTTTATTTCAATCTTGCCTTACTCAGCCTGTTCGGTCCTTATAAAAAGGTGGCGAGAACGCTGGACATGTAGGATGACCCAAAGGGAGTCAGGGATACATGTGACAGGATGAGGAATAGATGGCTAAAAACACATGCTACAACTGAGTAGTGGCTCTGTGTCGTCTGCTAATCAAGTGAAAAATTAGGGTGTACAATGTACAAAGAGGCACAAGACTGGTTGATGCACATGTGGTCTGTGCCTCAGAGGAGTAAATGTTGATCACAGCGTTTCCAGGGTTTGCCAGCTGGTCGCTTCGTTCAGGCTGGTTACATCCAAAGAGTATATGCAGCAGTATTCCCTCACTAATGGTACTCTAATGAGTAGCACACAACATCATATGAGAGGATTACCACTCCCCCTTCTTTTACAAGATGACCCTGTTTTTAAGTTTAGTCCTTTCCTTTTAAACTGTTTTTCTGCTAATCATAGAATCCTTAATAAAACCCTAATTTTTCACTTGATTAGCAGACGACACAAAGCCACTACTCAGTTGTAGCATGTGTTTTAGCCATCTATAACTCATCCTGTCACATGTATCCCTGACTCCCCTTCGGTCATCCTACATCACCTAGTACTGCAGACATGGGAGCAGAGGCTACTTTTGAGGTCATGATAACTCCAAACCCCTGCTTGATCCCAGACGCATCAGCGCCGTTCCAGTTCTTCCCACCCTGAGCTTAAATTGTTACTTTCCTCGCAGCACAAATTACAGGGACATCAGGTGGGGTGAACTCTCCTTTCTGCTATGATCCTTGTGATGGATTAGCATACTAACAGTTTTATGGCCATTGGTCTGGGGTTGACCGGTACACTGGAATGCTGGGGTCTTGGGAGGGGGCATCAGGGCACTAAAACTTAGGGTTTGGACTGGTGAAGGTTGGAGGCTTGTGCCTTCTTTCAGGTGGGATAACTTCTCACAGGGAGCTCTCTGCCCCCATTTGGCCTTGCAATGTGCATTTCTTCTGGGATACGAGTGCTAATAATATGAAACAATGAGAGGTTTATGAACCTCCGCAGGTTTGGTCTTTCTCACTGCTGCCTAAGCTACACCCAAATGCAATGAAAAGTTGTCTTGTAGCCCTGAAGGCTTTTGTGTGGTCGAGGTAATACTTTAAGGCCCTCCTGACGTCTAAAGAATGTAATGCTGAATATTCACAATATGTACATCTATGAAAAATCCAATGCTTGAGAAAATCTAAAAAAGCAGAGGTGGGACAATTTGATAGGGTAGTAGAATATGACAGCAAAGGTCATCCTTTTTTCCTACCCATCAGAAATTACTACCGTCAGGAAAATGGGGGGACAATTGAGGAGGGGAAAGGGAAAGTGATCGTGAACGCTGGTAGCTATACTGATGGGTGGTGTGTCAGAGCGTACATTTCCATGTTGTGCTGAAGAAAGCAACCACTGTTGGCGTATTAATGCCTGATCCATTGCTTGTTTCGTTGAAGGAAGCTTGAAGAATTTGGAGGACAATCTTTTGGGCTACTTTTGCGCCTCTAGTGATATATATATATATACATAGTTACGAGTTAGGGGAGGGGAGTTACGAGTTAGAGATTTAAGCGAGGCAAGGGGCTGGTCAGTGGTTCCGGTCTTTGTGCAGCATTATTCTTGCAGACTTATATGGATTAGCTGCTGTGAATAACAATATGTTTTCAGTCGTGGGAGAGGAGAAACAGGCTGCTGTTAACACTATCACTGTGCACGGACTACAGAGTGAAGATGCAGCATCTGGAACCTCATACAGGGGTTCCGACAATGACCGCTCCGACTCCTGTGCACACAGATATGCGCTGTCAGGAAAGTGGATGAGGAGGTAATGAATGTCTTCACCGGCACAGCACGGATACTGGTGCAGAGCAGTATCCGGTCATTGTGATGTCATGTACACGGAGCACCTGTAAGGCTTGCCATATAAAGCATGATGCAGGTGTTTGTCTCCCACACACCCCTTGTGTTGAGTGCTTTCGTCTGGGTATAGTGTTGAGTGTTTGGGAGGGGTTGTTGGGTGTGGTTTTGCTGGTTCGGGGGACGGTGGGGGCAGGGGCACCTGAAGCAGGGTACGGTTTACATATTTCCTAAAGCTTCTTGCGGGGGGCCAGTTGTGGGTTTTCTGCACCTGTGCTGAAAAACCACCTGGGGACTGGATGGGACCCCAGCGCCAAGTGCTGCTAACTATGAAACAGCTGGGTAGAAGTGCTGCTTCCCTCCCATGCAAGCGTGATAACCTTGACGTAAAGTCCTGCCCTGCCTAACCCCACTGAAAGAATTGTACTTATGCTGAAATCAACGCTACAACTGACAGCACGCTACACATCCCATCTCGCAAGACCACAGCTATCTGGACAATTTGTCAAGACACTCTGTGTCCTTCCCTTCTTTTTGACCTCCGCTCCTACCTCCTGCTCCCCAGAGCTACCCCTTCCCCTGGTTGGGCTCACCTGCCCCCTCCTTCTTCCTCTCTGCGCCCTCTATGCAGTGGTCGAAGTGTATGAAAAGAAGTAGTGGAACTATGTTCCCTGCTGGCCTGCCCCCGCTCTCCACATACTCCATAGATGCGCCCCCTCCGACACACAATCCAAAGCCCCAAACAAACATACCTGCTGTTTATGGGAATGTTCAGTGCTGTGCACTGAATTGCAAGCTTCAACTTCTTCCTGTACTTTTATTTTAAAACTAAACCATTCCAGCACAGTTTCTTTTTCAAATAAAAGTATAGGAACAGTGAAACTTAAAAATAAAAAGTATAGGAGCACCGCTCCCGCCCACTTCAACCTCTGCCTCTATGGTGCTTTCTGTCTCACCTATCTTCTCAAACTGTTTTTCTATCAACTATCCCATCTCTCTCAGTAAGTCTGGCAGGAAGAAGTTCAAAAGGGACATCCTGGTCTCCAACCAAGTCCTCCCTATCGCTGATACCTACACAAGTGCTTCCTCCGGACAGACCCTTACTGACAACCTCTTTGTCGTTCCCTCTGCAGGCCTATGGACACCCATATGGTCTTGTTTCTCTCTTCTTTCTCCTCTTCTCCCATTAATGGTGGCACCTGGTGGGAGGCCCTCCTGGCCCCCTTCCACTCCTCCAAGACCATCATAAATGTCTACATTAATTGCACCGTCTTGGTCCAAGGCCCTCAGGCCAACCTCCTTTTTGATAGATGCTTCCCGCCTTGATCTTCCCGGAGTGGATCCCTGCTTTTGTCATCCCTTTGCAGGACTACTCCTCCTTTGAATGTCTGGTCTGTACCTCTATCTCTCCTGGCCTCTCCCTCACTGTGGCCACTATCTACAGGCCAACTGGCCAGGCCGCCCTCTTTGTCTCTGAGTGACGTGACCTCTCCTCCTCCCTCCTTTCCTCTGCCTCTCAACTTCTCCTACTCGGAGATCTTAACATCCACCTGGATGCTACCTGCCCATCTTTGTGACTCGTTACTGATCTCTGCGACTCTCTCTCTATATATATTCTTCCCTCAGGCCCGACTAACTCTGCAGTGCACACTCTGGATGTTCTGATCTCCTTAGACCTCCCTCTCCCTATCCCTCTCACCACTCCTCTCTCCTGGAGTGACCACTTTCTCCTTTCCTCCCAACTCTCTCTACCCTTCAGGCCAAGCCGACCCCTGCACTGCCACCTATCTTCTCGGTCATACGACCCATTAAGCACGTGTCAGCTGAGGCTTTCACCGCTACTTTCTCTCCTCCTTCTGCACCTTTGGCTGACTCACATCCTGACACAATCCGTTCAAACCTTCCTATCTCTATCACTAACACTCTTTATGTCCTTGCCCCTCTCATGAGAATCCGCTTGAAGGTCAAATCCAAGTGCAACTCTTGGTTTGACTCTGACCTTGTCAGCCATAAATGCAAGTGCCGGGTGGCGGAGAGGAAGTGGGTGGCATCACGCGCTTCATTTGACAAACTGGCCTGTTGCCTGCTCCAAAGGCAATATAGACTCTCTGTCCTCATCAAGAAGAGAGCTCACATGCACGCCTGCATCTCAGCAGCATCTAACAACTCGACCAAACTCTTCAAAATCTGAAAGGAGCTGGCCAATCCTGCTGCTGTCTCTACCTCCCCTGTTCCCTCCAGGCCCTATGCACAGCCCTGGCTTCTCACTTCATCACTAAACCTCAGGACATCATGCCCTCCCTCTCTTCTTCTACTTCCTCCTCCACTTCTGGCCCGTCTGTGGCTGTCTCTCCTCCTCCTCCTTTCTCTGCCTTTGCACTGTTCACCCTGACAATGTTTCTAGACAAGTCCATCTATGAAAGTCTCATCAAAGCAGGCTCTCCTCTGCTCATCCAGAACCATCAAGGACCACATTGACACCCTTGCTCCAGCCTTGGACCATTTCTGCAATTAATCCTTTGCCATTGGAACTTTCCCCTCCCCCTTGAGCTCTCCCCTGTGCACTCCCTTCTAAAAAAGCCCTCTGTCAATCTTTCCTCCGCGGCTAACTATCGTTCGATCTCCATCACTCCTTTTTTGGGCAAACTCTTGAAAAGGCTGGCCATCTCCCAGCTTAATATTCAGACTGAATCTGTTGGCTGTCTCCATGACCACCAGTTTGGCTTCAGAGCTGCTATAGCATTGAAAATGCTCTCCTGAACACCTGTGAAGAGCTGCTCTCTAACCTTGACTCTAACCTTCCTTCTGTCCTCATTCTCCTTGATCTTTCTTCTGCCTTTGATACGGTCAACCATGCCATCCTGCATCGCCTCCGTGATAACCTGGGTATCACGGATCAGGCCCTGGCAAGACTAACAGCCTTTCTCACTGACCGACCCTCTCAGGTCAAACTGGGATCCTTCATACAGTCTCGTGAGGATAGCTCAGGAGCAACATGCTTGCCTTGGAAGCAAGACGATGCAGAGCAACATGGGTTCGATCCCCGGGTCAGCGCTTAGAAACCTCTGTGTATTAAGCGCGTTATAAATAACCTATCCTATCATATCATAACCTTTCTCCCTGGCTGTTCAATCACTACCTGGCACCTCTTGCCCACCGCATCGCTGCCTTCTGCTCCAACTTTCAGTGTTATGCGGATGACACCCAACTCTCTTTCAGGCTACCCTCAGCTGCCTCTTCTCCTTCTCTTATACCAGTCTGTCTGGCTGCAATTCAAGAATGTTGCTCTGCCAAAGATCTCTGCCTTAATGCCAGTAAGATTGAGATCCTCATCGGAACACCAGCTCCCTCCTTTCCTCTGTCTCTCTGGCCGCCCACTCTGGACCCTCTTCCTGCTCGTATCTGTGAGGCTAAGAACCTCGGGGTCATCTTCGTCTCCACCCTCTCCTCTCCTCAGATCTTTGATGTCTCCAAAAATTCAAACTATCAGCTGCACCTCCTCAGAGTTATTTTCGTTTCCTCACCTTCCCCAGAAGATAACTGTCTCCAGAGCTCTGGTCCTCTCTAGGCTGGACTATTGCAACAGCCTCTTTCTAAACCTTCCTGCCTCTACTCTCCAACTTCTCCAACTTATCCAGAACAGGACTGCAAAACTTTTCCTTGGCCTCAAGCCCAGGGATCATATCTCTTCAGCCCTGAAACCTCTTCAGAGGTTCCCCATGGCGGCAAGGATCAAGTCCAAGACCCTCTGCATCGTCCACAAGGATTTCTGGGCCCTGGGACTGCACTACCTACAAATATGTCTTCCAAAACATCTGCCTTCCTGAGCTCTGCTCATCGACCTTCAACTCTCTGAGGGTCAGCCACTTTGCCAAGCAGAGAGTCGGGGGCAGATCTCTGACTTCGGCTGGGGCCTCCCTCTGGAACAGCCTCCCTGCCTCTCTGAAACTTGACCAGAACCACCTCTGGTGCCGGATGCACCTCAAGACCTTCCTCTTCACTTCCGCTTTTTCTCTTCTTCTCCCCTGCTGATGACCTGACTGCTCCACGCAATGGTCATCTGGCTACCCTCTGAACTTGGGCCCAGGCTCCTGCTTATCCAGTTGCCCTGCCCTTCGCACTGCCTCCTGGTCCCCCAGCACTTGTGGTCTGTATCTGTAACCCTACAGCCCACTCTCCTTGCACTTGATATACCCGCTGGTTGCACTTATTGAGTTTCTCTGCACTGAGTTACCTGTTAGCTGCACTTCAGACTTACTTGCACTTTTCCCCTCACCCCCTTTTGGCACTTCTCCCCTTCCCTTTTCCCTGCACTTGTGCGATCTTAATGACATAGGGCCTAGTAAGATCGTTGTTTTGTTCTTCCTCTGTTTTGCCCCTCCTTGTCTTGTCACGCCTAGAAAAACTTGTGTGCAGGCACGTTATAAATGCTATATCATATCTATTAGTGTGAAACAGCAGAAGGGGAGCAACGTGGAGAGGCAAAGTGTGAGCAAACCCCTACCAAAGTCAGATAAAGAGGTAGATGGCTAATACAAGTAAAATATGAAAAGGGCAATAATGTTTAAAGATAAAGAAGATGAGAATTCTTAAAGATAAAGAAAGAAATATACAAGGTTTAAGTTACTTACCTGTAACTATTGTTCTCCAGCATGGGTCTGGCATGGATTCACATGCTCATGAATATTCCCTGTCATCAGACTGAGAATCCTCAGTAAATAAAAAACAGTTTCACTTTCACTACAAAACTGTATTTCTCCTCTAAACCAATCACTGTCCTCTGGGTCATACTACCCCCATCCAATGACAGTCCTCTCCCTAAGCTCCACCCAAGGTGGCCATATTCAGATTTGGTAAGCACGTAAAGTGGCAGTATGGCCAAGAAGAGCCACAGAGGGGAAGGAGGGAGGGTTTGCATGTAAATCCATGCCAGCCCCACCGGTGAGCAACTTAAACCTTCTCTAGCATGGGGTCTGGCATGGATTCACATGATCATGAATAACGATTAAACAGCAGCACATATACACAACCACGGGAGGTGGCAAGGCTCGACAGAAGCAATAAGCACTCACCTCTGGAACAGACTCCTCCTGTCGATGCAGTAGAACCTTGTGAAGGTGTGCGTGGACCTCCATGTAGCAGTCCTGCAGATGTCAAGCAGTGGCACACCAGAGAGAAAGACTGTCATTGCTGCAATGGCCCAGGTGGAATGGGCACTGGGCGGGCCTGGCAGCGGCCTGCTCATCAGTCGATGACAGTGCTTGATGCAGCCAGAGAGCCACCCCGAGATATAAGCCTCCGATAAGGCCTTTCCTTGATGTACAGGACCAAAGTAGATGAACAACTGAGAAGTCTTCCGAAAAGTGTTAGTACGTGCCACGTAGAACTTCAAGGCACGAGCAACGTCCAGTGAATGCAAGGCCCTTTCCGCCGGTGACGATGGATTGGGAAGAAGATGGGCCACACCAAATGTTTGTTTTGGATGGAACTCTGAAGTTATTTTGGGCATGAAGGTGGGGTGTGTACACAGTACCAACCTCGAATCGTGGAAACACAAGTATATCCGCATGCGACAGTCTCCCTGACCCTCTTGGCCGAGGTGATAGCCATGAGGAAAAACTGTTTTTGTTTATTGAGTATTCCCAGCCTGACGACAGGAATATTCATGAGCATGTAAATCCATGGCATACCCTTAGTTCACTTTCATGTAGGGAACATTCCCACCTTAGAGCTATGGCAAGTTAGGCATTACACCATCCTGACCATTAAAATAAAGGTTTTTGAATTTTCAGTTGTCTGTGTCATCTCTTGATACCAAGCCTTTCTCACAGTTACTTTTGTGCCTTCTGTGGGTATGCATTTTCTGTGTTGCTCATTAACCGGGCCTGGATTTCCCCCCTTTACGCCGCTGACATCCCCATCCCCCAGAATCCCACACCCAACCTGTACATAATACCACCTCTTCTATCTGTCACTGACTTCAGCTTTGGAGCGGCTCTGTGCCCCTGCTGCTAATCGAATTTCTTTCATGAAAATAGTAAAGGTACATTGTCACTTTGCTATTTCCAGGCCACCACATTTCTTTAGTGATTATTTTCATGGTAAAACACTGCACTTTTAGAGCAAAGGTGGTGTTGCATGAAAAATTGAACACTGTTAGCAGCCCATTATATAACCTAGGGTGCTAATAGCATAAAGCACCCTACTATAGGATAGGTTAGCTGGTAGAGGTCCTGAGTGATTACTGAGGCCTGAGTGAACATCCTGGACTGTGAATAGCACTAAAGTCAATGCCAGAAAGGGCTATTTAATGCCACACAAAATCATGGGCCTAATGCTTATCAATTCATACCAAATGTCACTAATCGTACTGAAATATTGGTATTAGCCACTTGTTGGGGGCCAGCGTTTTTGTAGACCACGAGGACAAGTGTATACTTCATTTTCTACACATT
Source organism: Ambystoma mexicanum (assembly GCF_040938575.1). Classification (NCBI taxonomy): domain Eukaryota; kingdom Metazoa; phylum Chordata; class Amphibia; order Caudata; family Ambystomatidae; genus Ambystoma; species Ambystoma mexicanum. The sequence continues at coordinate 1,308,024,224 of NC_090932.1, forward strand.
GAGGACATTTTACACTAAAAAAGTTGCATCCTTCCAGAGTGCGACCTAAAGGTTAACCTGCCTTTGATCAATTGCAACAAAGGATAAATGTGAAATAGTGGTCACACAATAGTTCCTGATGACCCACTAGAAGGAAAGTGGAGAAACGCGTATTGAGACTATGGAAATAATTCCTTTCTTTACTGTTTAATGATATAATTAAGTGGAGTAAGAGTTTGATGACATACCCAAGTGGATTAAAACTTTTTTGGTCACCTTACTGCCTCAAAGTGCGTTTCTTTTTTTTTAAACTTTTTTTTATTGATTTTGTTATGCATAAACAAGCACATCAAGAAGAAAAAAAGAAGAAACTGAATAGCAGTGATATCTGATTTCTGCATATTGGGCAGCCTACTGTCCTTATGCAACCAAAGGACTTCCCCCAGTGGGGCGCCTACCACTGCCTGATCCATCCGTCGCCGAACCTTCCCTGAGTCTGGGGCGAACCAGTCTTTTATAACTCTGATTTGGGCGGCCTTGTAATAAGCCCGCAGGTCTGGTAAGCCTAACCCTCCTTTCTTAGTAGGCTGCTGCAATGTCTTCATCGCCACCCGGGCATCCATATGTATGCACTGATATACTTATACACGGCGCGGAAATACGATTCTGGCACCGCTATCGTGAGGGCTTGAAAGAGATATAATATCTTTGGGAGAACCGTCATTTTAATGCCATTAATCCTGCCTAGCCAAGAGGTAGGTAGGGGTCCTCGATTTTTAAGTTGGTCTAGTTGTGGGGGGTAATTGGCGTTGTAGAGGCCCCTGAGCGAGGGTGTTATGTGGATTCCCAGCACTCTCAGACTTGATTGCACCCATCTAAATTGGGAGGAGTCACTGGCTTGTTTGACCTCAACTCCCTTCAATGTCAGATTCAATATCTCTGATTTGGCCAGGTTCACCTTCAGACCTGCCACTTTTTTCTGACCCTCTTTATAGCCTCAAGCACTGACGGGAGTGAGGTTCCCGGCATCCCCAGGGTCAGCAGCATATCGTCATCATACACTGATACCTTATGCTCCGCGCCCCCATATGGTATACCCTTAATGTCTTTGTTTAATCAAATAGCTGCTAAGAATGGTTCCAAATATAGTGGGTATAGGAAGGGTGACTGTTTAGTACCCCTAGACAGTTGTATCTGAGATGATAGTTCCCCATTCACTAGGAAGAGGGCCCATGGGTTGTTGTAATTAGCTCTAATCATGGCCATGAATTTCGGCCCCACACCTAGTTTCCGCATGGTCTTAAATAAAAAGGACCATTCCACCCGGTCAAACGCTTTTTCAGCATCCAGGGAAAGTAAGACCGCGTGGGTTCCCTTTTTTTGTGTCTTTTCTAGGATGTGGCAGACCCTTCTGATATTATTGTGCGTTTGACGCTGCCTAATAAACCCAGAGTGGTCTGGGTGTATGAGTTGTGGCAGGAGTCTCTCCAGTCTGCCGGCCAGAACTTGTGTGTAGATTTTACCATCAATGTTAATTAATGCAATTGGTCTATACGAGCCGCATTGTGAGGGATCTTTATTTGGCTTGGGAAATAATAAAATGTTTGCCTCCTCCATCGTCTGGGTAATCTTCCCAACAGCCGTAAAAGTATTAAAAAGAGTTGTCAATATAGGGGCCAAAATCTGCTGATAGGTTTTATAGAATCCCGGTGTGTAGCCGTCCATGCTGGGAGCTTTTCCCGAGGGGAGGTGTTTAATTGCCCAGAGGACTTCCTCTTGGGTGATATCCACCTATTGGGCATCCCTGTCTACACTCGATATTAGGGGTAGAGGGAATGATCTGAGATAGCCCTTCTGGTTTCCCTCATCTGGACTATCTGATCTATATAGATGTTCATAATAATTGGCAAATTGGGCCACGATTTCAGTGGTAGCATGCAGTGTCTCGCCCTGGGAGACATAAGACATAATTCCTGTGATCTTGTGGGCTGCAGTTCTCTGCTTCAGTTGTCTGGCTAGCAGCCGGTCCGCCTTGTTAGCGTGTACATAGAATCTGTGTTTAAGAGCTAAAAGACCCCATTCTGCTTTTCTTCATTTGAAGCATGTGCAGCTGCCCCCTAATGTGTTGAAGTTCTTTACGTAATGCCCTTGTGAGGTTACTAATCATCCTCCCCAGGTCTTTTTCTAGTTGGGTCTCCACAGCACGCTTCTGGTTTTGTCACTGGGTGCGCAGAGCGATAAGATCCTTTCAAAGTGTAGCCTTAAAGGCATCCCATAACGTAGCCTCAGACACCCCCGTGTCCCCATTTATGTCAAAGTATTCATTGATCTTTGCCTCTACATCTGCTCTAATAGCCACGCCGGTAAATGCGACTCTCGGAAAAGTCCAGCGCCATAGACACTGTCGGGGCACATTACTCTTTATTGTCACTAACAGAGGTGCATGATCTGAGAAAGTGATTGATAGTGCGTGAATTACATGTGTCCTGCCTACTAAAGTGGTGGATCCCCAAATGTAGTCAATTCGGGAGAAGTTTTGGTGGATGTGGGAGTAGTACGTGAACCCATGATCAGCCCCCCCTCAATGCTAGCCATAGGTCTGACAGCGCTAGGTTTTCCATCTTCCCCTGTAAGGCCAATGTTGGAGGTGCCTGTGGACGGCGTGAGGTGCTGCTTCTGTCCCTTTGGTGGTCCCAGGCCATATTGAAATCTCCCGCCAGAATTATCTCCCCCTGTGCAAAGTCCTCGAGGTCTGCTAAGACTGCCCAGAGGAACCCATCTTTCCCTGAATTCGGGGCATAAACTGTGGCCAATGTGAGTATGAGATTGTCTACTGCCATGGTGACAAAAGCGTATCTGCCTTTCTTGTCTACTTTTGTAGCCGTTATTTGCGCTGTGAGTCCCTTTCTAAAACCCACTAGTACCCCCTTTGCTTTTGACTCTACCTTCGCCTGGATTAAAATACGAAACCTGCCCAAACTGAGGTGGTTAGCATCCGCTTTCCTTATATGCGTTTCCTGCATTGTAACGATGTCTGGCATGTGTTGAGCTAAGAACCTTCCGATTTTTTTGCGTTTCACCGGGGATTTTAGCCCCCGAATATTCATCGAAAGGGGTTTAATCATCCCTGCGGGTGATATTGTGTATGCGAGGCGCCCTGGATCGGAATTCCCTTGGGCTCTACCCCAACTTGAGCCTCAGTACCCCTCCCCTTACAGTGCTCCACTTCCCTTGACCCCCCAACCATTCCTTCCCCCTGCCCTGCGGTGGGTCTCTGCGCCTGTGCGAACCCCTGTATTGGTCTCCCAGAGTGCACGGACAGTCATAAATCACCAGGGCAATTACAGAGCCAATACTTTGAACATAGGAAGACGCAATAACTTGCAACCACACACTCTAATGAACACTTGTATGGCTATTTATTCAAAGCTTAGAAGCAACCAGTGATAACATAGAAATAAATCACAGAAGAAACAGAGAATTCAAAAGAAAATACATCACCGTGAGCGTAACTGGATTCCTCATCTCGCCAGAAGTGGCTGGAAGACCCCGATAACAGCCAGGCCAAGAGCACAACAGCCCACAGGTATGCCGGACGGAAGCGTCCCCCCTCCGGCTGAAGTCTCACCTGACCGCTCAGGGGTTCCGCATATATGCACACTTCAAAAAGGGGTGGCAATTTCTCGAACCTTTTGGCAACGCACTTGCGTATTGATGAGCAGCCGTTGGTTGCCAGCTGGGTCAACCGACAGTAACCTCAAGGAGCAAAGTGCCTCCCTCCTCTAAAAACAAGCACCACAGAAAACAGTCCCATAGCTCATAACAAGACATAACAAAGTTAGCTTTCCCAGCAGAAATGTCCTTGACTGCATACCAGGTTTGGAAAGCATGTTTTCTAAAGCATCGTGAATCTAGCTCTCAGCAAAATGAGTACAGCTTTTTACTGCGGCATGAAGTAAATATCCATCATGGCTCCGAGCACTTCCGGAATGCACTGCGCACCAGCGCCATGTTTTAGCTCAAACATAACAATTCCACCCTTGGATATTTATCTTCCATAGCCCAGTGGCAGAGGAGCCGGTCTCTGAAACCGACGAAATATTAAAACTAAATTAGGAATGCATTGAATACAACAACAACAAGCTAGTATGATAACTTATATAATGCAAATACAAGCAAACGCGTAACGTAGTGTACCCCCAACATCAGGAATCCATGAAAATAACCAATCCCACCAATTCCCAGTATGATCTTGAGACACTTGAGAAATGAGATCCCTCAAACCTCGAATATGACTTTAAATGGATTGTGAATGGTCACTTAAATTGAAACAACACATACCTTCAACTGCGTTAAAACCTAAATTATGCTTTAGCAATAGATAATCAACAGCAGCTCTGTTTTGCAAAGTTGCTTTTCTAATAACTTTAATATTAAGGAGTAACTCTTGTAATGCCTGAGAAGTATGATTAAGTCCTTTGACTACTAAACCTGCTAATTTGATCAAAGATTTGTAACCCCCAGCAGCTAAACCCCAAACTCCCACTAATGAAAGGGTTAATGCTAGAACCTCAGCTTCTGATAGCAAATGCACATGTGAATCACAATCGGGGGATAGACCCACAGACTCGAAAGTTGACCTTTTGCCTCGAGTCATCGCTGGGTGTAAAGGAAACATCATTAGTCCTAATCGAGTTAAGGCACATGGACCTCCGGAAATGTTAGCTGGAATATAAGTGTATGTGATGTTGCCACATGAAAAGAGCCATCCTGTTGGAAGTTTCACATGATTCAAATGACTGGCAGCTATCACTGTATGATTACAAGACATAGGGCCTCATCACGAGTTGGGCGGTAACGCCGGCGGTATTAGCGCCAGTGGTATTAGCCCTACCGCCAAACCCCCCGGCGCTATTAGCGCCGGATCACGGGTTTGGCGGTAATGGAATTCCCCATTCCCCACTGAGCCCATTCGGGAATGCCCCATTCCCCATTGGGCTCAATGGGGAATTTTCACGCTCTTACCGCCGGCGGATTTCCCGCCGGCGGTAATAGCGCAAATTTTCGGCAGATTTCCCCACAGCTCAGAGCTGGGGAGAAATTCGCTGAAGCCCTGATTTGGCGGACCATTAAATCCGGCGGTAATAGCGTGACCGCCGGATTTAAGGGTTACCACCAAACTCATGATGAGGCCCATAGTGTTATTCATGCTGGTACATGTGCGTGGCACTCGCGAACATAATCGTTGCTCAAACACCGTGTGATTTTGCTATTTGGTTAAATCGAGCTGTTGGCATTTGCCAATTTCTTTTGCATTGCATGTCATAAGCTAGCACACATCGCCTTGGGTTATATTATAGGTTATAACATGTGTCAAATTTCTCCATTTGCGATCTGTTTCCTGGCAAAATCTGCAGTACTCATAGATGGAAAAGATTGACTAATATCGGAATCTTGAACCAAAGAATCATTGTGTGTGACGCCGAAAATATGCTTTAAAACCGGAACTGGCGTCGGCACTGCTACTAAGCACGTAGTCAATAAGGCTTCAGCATTGGGCACATCAGTAAGGCAAAAGTGCGTAATGTTGAGAACCTGTTGTGCCAGATATATCCACATATTCTCTTTTTGGATAATCATGGGAGAATGTTTTCGCCGTCCTGAAGATGCCTCTCGCATGACTGGCATCAAGGTTGTTTTCACTTGCGCCTGACGTGTTTGCCGCATTTCACGAATCCATGTCTTCGGTCTGGCTGGCTTTTTGGCATCGGCATAAGGCTGCTTTTGGACATCATTACTCATCATTATCAGTTTCCCCTTGATCGCTGGCACAGATGTGACATTCTTCGTTGGTAGTAGCATGCCGTTTAACTCTCCCAAATGTAGTCCATTTAGCCCCACAATTACACCAGCCAGACACAGGATCTACAAGGCAAACCCAGAAAAGAGATATCAGTGGTGTACATCACTCTCTCAGGTAACATTTGTCTGCGGGCACATATTGCCATTTCTTTCTACCGGGCTACATTACTAAAACTACTTGGTCTTTGCCTGATGCAATAACATCTGCGGGCACTGGTGGGCCACTTGGCCTTTCCACCCACACCTTCGCACCCGGTACCATACTGTCTGAAGAGCCAAAACCACGATCCCCCCGGGTAGTTAACACTGTAGGAGGCTCCCCCTTCTTAATCATGGACAACTTAACGGGAATGATAATCAATTGGGCCACCCGATCACCCTTGTGGATCGGTAACAATTGGTCCCCACTATTCATCAGGATGACTTTGATCTCGCCTTGGTAATCGGCATCAATTACTCCTCCCAACACTTGAACTCCCTTTAATGCTAGGCCAGATCTAGGGGCAATCCATCCCATATGCTCTGGGGGAATTTGTACTCCAATCCCTGTTTCAATTACAACAATCCCTCTTAGGTCTAATCTGATTTCTTCATGGGAATGCAAGTCTACCCCTGATGACTCTGGAGTCGCCCGATAGGGAGCTAAAGAACCCGGGGTAATTTCCCAGTACAATAGGGTTTCTCTGACTGAATTGGGTTGAATCCGTAAAGTAGGAGTCATTAGCTGCATCAAAGGAGTTTCATTCTCATTCACAGGCCTATTGTTTAGTACTTGCACCGCATCAAACACACGATCACGCCAGCCTGCCAAATTGCCATCTTCAGATTTGCGCAGCTGTTCTTTCAACAACCCATTCATTCGTTCAATCAGCCCTGAAGCGGCAGGGTAATAAGGCACATGGTAAAACCGCTCAATGCTCTTTTCCTGACAATGCTCCTGTATTGGTTTGCCTTTGAAATGTGACCCATTGTCACTTTGAATCTGCAAAGGCACTCCGTAATGTAATATGATCTGATCTAACAACCTGATGGTGTTCAGTTGTGTTGCACGCTTGCACGGCAAAACCATCATGTATCCTGAAAATGTATCCACAAAAGTGCATGATTACTGACAACCTTTACTGATTGGTAGGGCAGAGGACCGATATAATCAATCTGCCAAATTTAACCTGGTACTTTTCCTCTTCGCAATGTACCCCGAACAATCTGAGGGATAGGTCAATGCTGTTGGTGTTGGCACACTGGACATTGCAAAATAATTGTTTTCACTACCTCTAAAGGAATACTGATTCCTCGAGCTTGTGCCCACCTGATAGTAGCCTTTTCTCCAAGGTGCCGACATTTCTGGTGAGCCCACTTGGCCAAACCCCCCAAATCGTCTTCCTGAGCCTGCGCATCCACAGATGAAATCTTGGTGTGTTCGTCTGCAACAGAATTAAACCAACATTCTAATGAGTCTGTGGCACAATGCGCGTCCACATGATACACAGTGACTTCACTTTGTGATAACATTTCTGCAATATCTTGCCACAGTTGTTTTCCCCACAACTCTTTTGAATGAATCTTCCACCCATTCTTTTGCCAGGTTGGCAACCACACCGCCAATCCATTCGCCACTGACCATGAATCCGTGTACACATGACATCGACCAGGGGTCACTTGTTTCAATGCCTGGTAAACTGCGTAAAGCTCTGCAAACTGACTGCTCTTCCCTTTCCCTGACGTTGTCAAAATCTTTTTTGTCTTGGGATTGTACGACACTGCTTTCCAGTATCGCTCAGTTCCCACATATCGGGCTGAGCCATCCGTGAACCAGGCATGCTCTGTTTGCTCCACGGTCAAATCGCTGTAAGGTACTCCCCATTTCACAGGAGACTCGAGTTTTTCAGGCACGTCCGGTGGTATGTAATCTGAGGGCGGTATGTTGGCTACTTGCTCATGTAATTTCGCAACTCCACCCTTCCCTGATTTGGCTCTGTCTTGAATGTACCATTTCCATGTAATTATGCTGGCTTCTTGAGCATGTCCTATTCTATGTGTTTTAGGAGAGCTCAGTACCATTGCATGATTGGTATTTCTGGCCTCATCAATACATCATGGCCCACCGTCATTTGCTCGGTGTCAACAAGGGCCCAATATCGGGCGTGGCCAACATGCAAGCGCAGAGGACGTGAGCTCCGTGAGCTCCTCTTGCCGCCGACAACATCCTGAGGAAATTATCCTGTTTGGTGGGGCGATACGATTTGCAACTTCAGGATTAGCTGCATGAATGCCAGAAGAAGCGCCGTGTGCATTCTCACCCTAAGAACCCTGCTCTGGGCGAAGGAGAACGGCAGAGAAGATTCGGCGCGCAGGGCGCGAATAGCTGACTTCAAAATGGCCGCCGCGGCCCGATCCCTGTGTTAGACCGAACTCCTGAAGGGGGAGGAACCCTCGGCTGCCTAGCCCGGAGCGGTGTGCCATGCTGTGTCCCGACACCCGGTCGCTGGGAAAAGGAGAGTTGTGAGACTGTCGGAGCTGTCCCCGAGAGCGAGGGGGCCCGGTGGCGCCTTGTGAGCGGGAAGGACGCTCGACTGACGGAGGTCGGGCTGTCCGCACGCACCGGCGAGGAAGACCCACGGGGCTAGATCACACGAGAAGCTAGAACAGGCACCTTCTGGCTGGTCTCCTGCACACAGGCACCCCAGCAACCGGTGCTTACGTAACTTGGAGGGCTAATCACTGCGGACAATTGGCGGCCCTGGTCCAGGATGGCCTGCGGTGCCCGGTGACGCCGTACGTAGGGGACCCCGCGTGAGGAGTGTGCCTGCATCGGAAAGCGCCCTCTGGAGCAGCAAGCAAGTAAGTGGGACTTTCCCACCCCAACCACCCCATCTATCCCGGGGAGCGCCTGGGGTCTCGCAAGCCAACAAAGGGGAAGGGACTACACCGAGTACTCTCCGCCGGACCCCCGGGGCACTGGCCCTTCCCTGCGGAGCCACGGAACAGAGCATAACTGGGGTAAGAATCACCGAGGTGAAGCACACCGCCGGCGCCCTGCCCCGCCAGGTTTTCGCCGTTGGGCCTAGTGGGAGACGCGGTCTTCGACGCACGGCACGATGGGGAAGGACAGGCAGAGAAAAGCATCTACCCAAAGCAGTATGGATCAGTTTGCGATAGCCACGGCCCCGGCTCCCGCGGCGTCAACAACACGAGCGCTCCCTCAACCAGAGGATGAACCTCTCTCACTGCGGGACATTATGGCGGCTATTGCTAGCTCGCGCTCCTCCATGGAGATTAAGATGGATAGTATAGCAGCAGATGTCTCCTTCCTGCGGCACGACCTACAAAAGTTAACTTCCAGAACGAGTGAGGCCGAGCACCGTATCTCAACAGTAGAAGATAACGTCACTGGGATCAACAGGCAGATGTCCCAGGCACTGGCCCGCCTGAAGTCCCTAGAGGCCAAGGTCGATGAGGGGGAGGGAAGGTCTCGTCGCAATAATGTTCGCATCCTCGGCCTCCCCGAGGGGGAAGAGGGGCAGTGCATGGAACTGTTTCTAGAACAATGGCTCACTGACATTTTCGAACCCTACTCTTTCTCAAAGTTTTTCTCGGTAGAGAGGGCACACAGAATGCCCTCGGGCAGACCGATACCGGGCACTCCGCCCCGAACAATAATTGCCAGGCTGCTGAACTATCGTGACAGAGATGCACTCCTGCAATTGTCCCGCTCCCAAGGGTCGATTACACATAATGGGTCGCGAATAGCCTTTTTCCCAGACTACACCCGAGAGGTGCAACGCGCAAGGCAATCCTTCGAGCCTCTCAAAAGACAGTTGGCGCAGTTGAAGGTGAAATACGGCCTTCTCTTTCCGGCCCAACTAAAGATTCACCATAAGGGGACGACAGTGCATTTTACAGACCCACAGGAAGCCTGGAAATGGGCCGAGGCACACATTGAAGGGGATTGGTCCACGAGACCACGACGACAGAGGGGCAGGGTCCGACCCGGGTCACGGCAAATCTCCCCGAGGAGAGCTCCGGAACGAGGGGAGCAGGAAGCTCCGGAGCAACAAGCAGAGCAGGACGCACACTGAAAACGCTCAAAGCCGGCAGCGAAGAGAAAGAGCGTTCAAACGCAGCATACGACTGAGCCACGGGAGACACCCCACCATACAAAACACCAACATACGGCACAAGAAGGAGAGCCCCCCTGGGTAGGTCCCTTCTTGGAGTTTCTCTTAAACTTAAAGTCAAGCCACACCCGCGTTACAGGTAGACACCTGTACCGTTAAGGTAGTTTGTTTCATGTGAGTTGTCCAGTTGACAACTTGGTTTCTCATGTTCGGGCGACAGATGCTTCTAGTTGGGAGGAGTATAGGGTGGGTAGTTATGGGTTTGTTATGTTTAGTTATGAATGGGGCCAGACAAGCAGGGGAGATACGAAAGATCAAGATAGGGGCAGCACTAAACAAACACACGGAATCCCGGCGCCAGGCGTCGCCACCAGTGGCATATACCTTCTCGTCTACAAATAGTCATGGCCTCCAATAGCTTTGGGACCAGCAAGACCAAGTCACTTAACCTCATGACCTGGAACGTCAACGGACTCGGCAATGTAATCAAACGCCGACTGGTAGGGCAATACTTGAAAAGGCACACGCCAGATATAGTTTTTCTGGTAGAAACACACCTCGCAGGCACAGAATGCTCTTTTTTCAAACGCACTAACTACAGACTTGCACTCCATGCGGGCTTCACAATGGGTTCACGAGGTGTCCTGATCCTGATACATAAAAACCTCCCCTTCCATCTGAATACGGTGACTCAAGACACCGGAGGCAGGTACATACACACGACAGGCACGCTCTGGGGAAACTCCATCACATTGCTCGCTGCCTACGCACCACCAACTTTGCTAACACCACTACTCACCGACATTTCCCCCATGATTACGGAGGATAACTCCGACATCACGATACTTGGAGGTGACTTTAATGAAGTCATGAACCCAACCCTAGACCGCTCACACTTACGCAATAGAAACCCTGAGACACGTACCAAACTCGCCACGTTCACGAACGCCCTAGGCTTGTGTGACGTGTGGAGAGAGCTCCACCCCGACTCCAGGGAATATTCCTTCCACTCTGGGGCGCATGCCTCGCTCTCCAGACTGGATTATTTCTTCATTCCTTCAACAGACCTTCATAGAGCACAAGAAGCTTACCTATTACCCAGGGGAATCTCTGACCACTCCCCAGTGGTGCTGAAAATTATGACCTCTAGACCGACACCCCCGCCAAGTTGGCGCCTGAATAATTATTATTTGGGAAACCCAGACCTGGTAGAAAAACTCCAAGGGGCGACCGAAACGTATTTTGAGCTAAACACGGAGTCTGCAGCAGATCCAGGGTTACTGTGGGAGGCATATAAAGTAGTTCTAAGGGGGGAACTCATTTCATGGACTTCCGCACATAAGAAGAAACACCTCCTCAAAGTACACGAGGCAGAACAACAAGTTAAATTGGCAGAGGAAGCCCACATTGCCCAGGACACGCCTGAGACGAACCGAGCCCTACTCCGAGCACAGAAGCTGCTCCAGAACACAGCACTTGACAACGCCAAACAAGCACACACAGCAATGAGGGCACGTGTTTATGAAACAGGCGATAAAGCTGGCAAATTGCTAGCGTGGCTGGAGCGTAAGGAGCAGGGGAGCAGGCACGTGCATCAGTTACAGGGGGGGAGTGCAGGGCCACTATTATCGGATCAAGCCATTTCACAAGGGTTCGCTGACTACTACGCTGATCTCTACAAAGAGCCCACAACCTGCATGAACACGTCAATAATAGATGAAATTAACCTTCCCACTTTGGACGAGACCCAACAAGAACTATTGGACAGGGATATAACGGAAGAGGAAGTGGCTTGTGCGATGTCCGCCCTCCAATCTGGCAAATCCCCAGGCCCAAATGGCTTTCCGATCGAACTATGGCGGAAGGTGGGGACCAACGTAATTGCCCCACATCTCCTGAGAATGTACCAGCATGCAAAAGAACGGGGTACCCTATCCCCAGACCTGAGAGAAGCCACGATAATAGTATTGCCCAAACCGGACAAGCCCCCGGACAGCTGCAATTCGTACCGGCCAATTTCACTCATAAACAGCGAAGCGAAAATTCTAGCTAAGCTGCTAGCGGACCGTTTACAGCAGGTGATAACAGCGCTGATCCATCCGGACCAGTGTGGGTTCATGCCCCAGAGATCGACGCGCATGAACCTCCACAGACTGCATGCGGCACTGGAAAAAACTGACAGCATTCAAGGGCCGCTGGCCTTACTATCAATCGACTTTGAGAAGGCCTTCGATTCAGTGAGATGGGAGGCCATCTGGGACATAATGAGACGCATGGGGTTTGGAGGAAACTTCATGAGCTGGGTGCAGTTGCTGTACAGCGGGCCGGTGGCCAGGACTAAGGTTAACGGTTGGCAATCTGATCCGTTTAGTCTGGGCAGAGGCACAAGACAGGGCTGCCCCCTGTCAGCAATGATCTTCGCAATAGCCATAGAACCCTTGGCTATCCTCCTACGTGAAACGCTGCTCTGGGAAGGGTTCCGCTGGTCGGAGACATGGGAAGACAGAGTATCTCTCTATGCGGATGACCTGCTGATATATTTGAAAGACCCGTGCAACTCCTGCCACCGCGTCACACAGATGTTGAAGGAATACGGAGACTTCAGTGGCTTGCGGGTAAACTGGTCAAAATCCACCCTTTTTCCCATCAGCAACGTGGCAGCTGCTAGCCCCGCGGATTGCCCTTACCAGGTCGTGACAGATCAGATTAAATACCTGGGGGTAATCATCACGAAGAACCTGATGGACTACACATCGCTGAACCTACACCCGGTTGTGACAAGGTTTGCGGAGGACACTCGCCACTGGTCTTCCCTGCCACTAACGCTGATGGGCAGAGCAGCCCTATTCAAGATGATTGCACTCCCAAAGTTTCTGTACATCTTGCAAAACGCTCCACTACACATCCCACACCAGGAATTCCTGAAGATAGACCGCATCCTCAGAAAGCTGTTGTGGAGCGGGGGTCATCCGCGGATTGCCCTCTCTACCCTGCAAAGGTCCATCTGGGAAGGGGGGATTGGGCTGCCCAGACTGCAAACTTATTACTGGGCCAGCCAGATGGCGGTGGTGAACGACGTGCTCCATGGGGACAGGAATTTGCCGCACATCAAAAGGATCAACTCCCAGAGTGGAGCTGCCCCCTTGGAACTTCTGTATCGCGGCCGGGGCCGCAGACCAGCTCTAGATATGGACACTAGCATCACAAGCATCTGGTCGGAAGCGCATCGCCACATAGGATGGGACGCGAAACTGACTCTAGCCCAACCTCTGTGGCACAACAAATTTCTCCCCGAAATGTTAAAACTCCCCAAATGGCACGCATGGGCCAGTAGAGGTATCACCAAAATTGGAGACGTAATAAGGGAGGAGACACTGGTCACATTTGAAACACTATGTTCTGAATTCGCCCTCCCTCCTTCTGAGGAATACCACTATACCCAACTGAAACACGCACTGCACGTCCACCGTCACACCATCAGCGATATCCCGGAATGCACCCCGATAGAACGAAACATTGTCCAAGACCGTATACAGCGCAAAGTCACCTCAACCATGTACAACGTGATCACATCCTTTGCTACGCCTGAATTGCTCAGCCTGAAAGCCAGATGGGAGCGCGACGTGGGCTCGCTCCAACCTGAGGACTGGACAGAAGCACTGATGTATCCCCGGGAAGTGGCCATCTCATCGAGACTCCGGCTGGTGCAACTTAAAATCCTACACCGCATCTACTATCCCAGAGTGGCACTTTTCCGCTGGGGCAGAATCCCGGACGCGCGTTGCCTACGCTGTAAACGGGAAGAGGGCACCTTCTTCCACATTATATGGGAATGTGACAAAATACAGCAATTTTGGAGGAAATGCTGTGACAAGCTATCCAGAGCCATGGGCAAACCAGTGCAAAGGGGACCAAAACAACTCCTGTTAGGGATCTCCGACGAAAGTGATCTGACCCGCTACGAGAAATTGCTCTGGTCGACCGCAACAGCAGTCCTCAGAAGGAACATTGCGCAGCTATGGGGATCCGAGAGAACACCCTGTTATGACCAGTGGGTCACAGATGTGGACATTTGCGTGATAATGGAACGCAGGGTGTATGCTGCAAGGGGGTGCCCGCAGAAAGCAGACAAGATATGGCAGAGATGGGAAGAGGATGACTGAGTCCCAGACGAGATGTAACGAGTGTAACGAGTGTAACGAGACATATCGGCGGGCGACGCCAGGCTAGCGAACCTGGAACGCACAAACTGCCTCACGAGCCTCCTCACTGCAGAATTGATGACCCCGAGAATTAAAGCCCCATTCTTTGTTTTCTTTGCTTTCTTTTCCTTTTCCCTTTCCCTGGAGCTATTTAACCCCTCTCCTCCCCCCCCCTCCCCCTTCTTTGTTATGATGGGATACTTGTAATGTTATATGCATGTTTTCAAAACCAAATAAAGTTTTTGATTAAAAAAAAAAACAAGGGCCCAATAACATGCCAGCAACTGCTTCTCAAACGGAGTGTATGAGTTACCAGCATCGGGCAACTTACGACTCCAAAACCCCAATGGTACACGTTTCCTGTCCTGTTTCTGCCACACACTCCAGTTAGCATAATTGTCTTGTACAGACACATTCAATTCCACTTCGCCTTCCTTCAATGGCCATAAATCAAGCACCTGCTGCACGGTGTCTTTCACCAAATCAAGTGCTTTCTGCTGCTCTTCCCCCCACTGAAACTCATATTTCTTGCGTGTCACTTTGTAGAGGGGGGGACAATATCTGCCCTAAATGGGGAATGTGCTGTCTCCAAAACCCAAACAGCCCTATAAACTGCTGAGCTTGCTTTTTGTTCATTGGAGTGGTGAATTCAAGTATTTTCTGTCTGGCTTTTGGCACCATTTCTCGATGCCCATGATGCCACTGAATCCCTAGGAATATCACTGTTTCAGCTGGGCCTTGAATTTTATTCGGGTTAATCTCCCACCCTTCCTTCTTCAATCCTTCCATTATGACATTTAACTGGCTTTGCACACTGTGCTCATCCTTGCCCTGAATCAAAATATCATCAATGTAGTGAGAGATTTGTATGTCAGGTTTACACGGTATCTTGTCTAAGTGCTCTGCCACCAGTCGGTGACAGATAGTCGGGCTATGTATGTACCCCTTAGGTAACCTTGTAAAGGTGTACTGACGCCTGCTCCAAGAAAATGCAAACTGCTCTTGACACTCTTCAGCAATTGGCACAGAGAAAAATGCATTGGCTAAATCTACCACTGCATACCAAGTCCCCTCAAACTTTTGGACATTCTCAATCAAGGTAATGGCATCTGAGACTGCGGGCACTAAGGGAGGAGTGTGTTTATTCAACTCACGGTAATCCGCTGTCATCCTCCACGACCCATCCCCCTTTTTAATAGGCCAGAGAGGATTGTTCCATGCGGTGGTGATAGGGCATAACACACCCGCCTCCACATACTCTTTGATGGTGTCTGAAATTTCCTTGTGCCCCCCAGGAATGCGGTATTGCTTCATTGCTACCCGCTTGGTTGCCACAGACACTTGCACTGGGGGCATCTTCAATTTGCCTACGGTAATGGGTGTACAGGTCAATGCACTCACCCCAAACTGGTACGTTGTACCTCCAAGTCCCAAAGTCAACCCTTCCAGAATGTCAAAGCCAATTATATATTCAGGAATCGGGACAATCAACACTTGGTATTTCTGCATATTCAAATTGCCTATTTTCATCTCTGCTTTCGTTTGTACTGCGGGGGTCTCCTTTCCGCCGAGACCTGTAATAGTAAATTGTCTGCCTTTGAATCATGCTGGATTGCCATGAATCAGAGAGGCCTCCGCCCCGGTGTCTATCAATGCTCGCACCCCTTGCGTATTTCCTAGCCCCCAAAAAATCTTAACATCAACATGGGGCCGCCTATCAACTTTTAAGCGAGCAGACGCTGCGGGAGATTGGCCGTAGACCTAGTCAAATTTTGAATGAGTGTGACTTGACTCCGCCTCTAGCATTGCACTCACCACCTTCCTCAAATCAGTGTATGTTGGCTGGTACGGGGAAGGTGTCCCCATAGAGCCTTCTTCTTGTTCTTCCTCAGGAGGAGCGGAAGAGGAGGTGTCCCCCTGTGGCTTGGTTACTACCTGTTTCTTAACCTGGTTAAGTCCTCTTTTTTTTGTATAATTCATAATTCATACATTACTCTGGTTTCAATGCCATCAATTTCTTCTCGTGTCACACCATCTTTTAACAAAGCCAGAAACATGTCCTTTCGGGACACTCGGGAGTCTCTACTATCTTGCCTCCTGCCTTCGGTTCTTCTCTCACTACGCCACTCTCTCTCCCGTGGCTTGTCATCACTCTTGACCCACTCCCCTAAATCTGCCAGTTGCTGAATGCCATCTACTACCTCATCAGTGGGTTTGCCCGTCATACCTATGAGCAAAGTCATAATGACACTTTTGTATGGGGGTGATGCAGTTCTAATCACCATGTTTCGAGTTGAAACTAGGAGCGGCATGGCCCTCATGTGTCCTGGAGCATCTACGTGAATTGCCTCTTTCATAGCATGCTCTCTGACTTTTTGAATTGCCTGTTTCAAAGTATACCACTTTGTTTCCTCACTAGGCCAATCTGTGGTAACATGCTTGGGCTGCTAGGTGCAACAAAGACACCTGTGAATCGTGACCATTCTCATCAGGGGGCGGCCCTGCCCTTAAGACCTCCTGTACCTGTACATTGGTGTCAGTTGACAAGGGTAGAAAACGCGGTGAGTCCGTGGAATCTACCAACAACCCTGTAGCGCCCCCATCTAGCAACCTCACCATCCATGTCAATAAAGGTTCCCCTGATTTTTGCCTCAAATGGGTAATGATTTCCCCAACCTCCTGCTGGGTGTAATCCTCCAGCGTGGTTAAATCCACCACTCCGCCCGCAGGATTCTGTGGATGGGGTCCGGCTCACCGTCTTCTAACGGGCTTAGCCGCCACTGTTTTCTGCTTAATTTCTATTTTGGGGTCAGATTCATTTGTGGAACTACTCTCTGGACTGGTTGAGTCAAAATATCACCATCCCACTTATCCGGGTCCCAGTCCACACCGGCGGTAGCGATTACAGCTGCCACCTTTCTTTTGTTGACCCCTCACCGTCTTTTCCTATACTTACACCGGGCTACTCTGACTGCTGCCCTCTCGGCCACAGCCTGATATGTGTCAGCCTTATCTTTAAAAAGTTTCATTTGAATCTGCTGCATTACCGCAGTCTACCTTTCTGCAGCCAGCTCTCTTTTTAATCGCAAAACCTCATTTTTCATTTCCAAATTCCTTTGATGTATTTTCCTATAAGCATGCAAAAGAACCCAACCTCGCCTACCTAATGCAGCGCATTCTCTGCCACGTTCCACTGGAACTTGTTGCAAGCACACCATTACATCAGACGGATTAGCATCTCCCAATCCCAGATCCCATTTTTCACTTAGACCTGCGCCGCATGCCCACGCCTGGGCCAATTTATCATATGGACCCTTGGTCAAGCCTGGAATGATAACATCAGAACATTCACCGCCAGCGGGAACGCTCTTTTTCCTGAACAAACTACTCATTACTGCAAACGGTACAAAACCTCTTTATATCTATATTTTTTTTTTCTTTCCACACTGCAATCACTCCCACAAGCATGCACACACCGGCAAAAGGAGAAAAAAAAAAACAGTTTAACACAGTTCAACGCTCACTGCCAAATTACTTTCGCTTGTAAGGCAACTGAAGCCTGTCTACGTTCAAACAGATTCTTGAATATTTGGAACAATTCATCACAAATATCCTATTCGTGACGCCAAAATGTATTGCTCTCCCAGAGTGCACGGACAGTCATAAATCACCAGTGCAATTACGGAGCCAATACTTTGAACGCAGGAAGACGCAATAACTTGCAACCACACACTCTTAGAAAATAATGAGCACTTATACGGCTATTTATTCAAAGCTTAGAAGCAACCAGTGATAACATAGAAATAAATCACAGAAGAAACAGAGAATTCAAAAGAAAATTCATCACCGTGAGCGTAACTGGATTCCTCATCTCGCCAGAAGCGGCTGGAAGACCACGATAACAGCCAGGCCAAGAGCACAACAGCCCACAGGTATGTCGGACGGAAGCGTCCCCCCTCCGGCTGAAGTCTCACTTGACCGCTCAAGGGTTCCGCATATATGCACACTTCAAAAAGGGGTGGCAATTTCTCGAACCTTCTGGCAACGCACTTGCGCATTGATGAGCAGCTGTTGGTTGCCAGCAGGGTCAACCGACAGTAACCTCAAGGAGCAAAGTGCCTCCCTCCTCTAAAAACAAGCACCACGGAAAACAGTCCCATAGCTCATAACAAGACATAACAAAGTTAGCTTTCCCAGCAGAAATGTCCTTGACTGCATACCAGGTTTGGAAAGCATGTTTTCTTCAGCATCGTGAATCTAGCTCTCAGCAAAATGAGTACAGCTTTTCACTGCGGCATGAAGTAAATATACATCATGGCTCCGAGCACTCCCGGAATGCACTGCACACCAGCGCCATGTTTTAGCTCAAGCATAACAACCCTCCATCTTGAGTAGGGGCCAGACCCACCTAAATCACCAGGGCCTTTGTGCGGGGTATCCTAAACCCCCTATGGATATCCAAGAGAGCGGCGCGTAAGCCCCCGTATCCCCTCCTCCAAATAGAAATAGTGAACACTATCCTGATCTTCACAGTGATGCCGTATCTTAGATTATTTACAGTTAAAGATTTTCCCCCTGGACAGCTTTCTTGGCAGATGTAGGGGCAGGGCCACTTGGAGGGGGCCTGTTACGACCCCTTGAAACCTGTGACCACTCCCAAGGTCTTTGTCAGCGAGGGTGACTCGTTGGCCGCCCTCTGTCCACGGAGTCATGCTCGTCCTCCAAATTCAATAAACAGATCCCCTCCTGCAGCGAAGTGACCCTATGTTTGCCCTCCCACTGGAAGAGCAGCCCAAAGGGAAATATCCACCGATACCTAATTTGCTTTTCCTGCAGGATCTTTAGGACAGGTGCCATTTCTTTCCTTTTTAGAAGGGTAGCGTGGGCTAGGTCCTGAGATAAATGAAGCGCCACTGCGTTGAAGTTGACCAGTTCCACATGACTAGCAGCTCTGAGAATTGCTTCCTTTTGTGGGAATCTGGCCAGTGCTGCTACAACGTCCCTCGGTCTGGCCCCCGGATCCTGGTGCTTTGGGCCGATTCGATGGACCCTGTCGATTGGGATGTCACACACGTGGTCGTTTTCTATAAGGGTCTCAAAGATTTGCGTGACAGTGTTTCTCAGATCCTGATCCGAGACTGAATCTGGCAGGTTCCTTATTCGAATGTTCCATCTGCGGGACCAGTTCTTCAGGTCCTCGCATTGTTGCTCTATGTTGTGGGTGACTCTCGCTAGTTTTTCCAGTGCAATATCCATTTTCTGAGTGTCTTTCACCACCTCTTGCAGGGCCCTTTCCGTTGCATGCGGCCCGCCCAGCTCCGAGATGTACCTCCTCAGTTCAGTGATAGATTGCTTCATTTCCCCCATAAAGGATGAGAATTGGGCTTTGAACGCCAGAGTCATTTTGCTGGAGAATTCCTGAAAGCAAGCCTCCAGGTCCTGCCTCGTGGCTGCGTTCAAGACGGGGCCTACTGCTGTGATTTCTTCTCCTGGGCCGAGGGCGAATCCTCCTCGTCGACTTCCTTTGACAAGCAGTGCTGCAATGGGCCTTCTCTGGAGGAGTTAGTGAGGGGCTTCTTGTGTCCTCAGACTTTGCCCCTGCTTCCAGACATTGTGGATGGATGCCCTGTCCTCCTGGAGTTCGGGCTTATTGGTGCTCCTCTTCCCCCCGCCTCGTCGCGGGTCTGGGCCAATATAGAAATCCGGGTCTTGCCCGTTACCTTAATGTTTGGCGTTTGCCTGCCTAAGACTCCCATTTTCGTTGGCTGCTGCTGGGGGATGAGGCGTTGGGGCCCGAACCTTGAGATGAGGCCACAATAATTTGTTCCTGCCCTGTTTCACCCTCACGAGATATGTCCAGTATAGTAACGCCACGGACGGACCATAACCTCTGGACCCTTGCTCTCGGAGTGTGGGTGAGCAGGAGAAGCCCACCTAAGACGTCTTTGGGCCTCCTAGAGGCCCCCCCGCCACCCCTGTGATGGCGGTGAATGCCTGGAGGTTCGCCACTGTTGCTTCGGGGCTTTACAAGGTACAGTGCCTCCACACCTTCAGAAGCGAGTCGGGGATGTGGGGGGGTGGGGAACCCCCTCGATGCTAGTAATTCTCTCTCGCCGATGTCAGTCCCAGTGACCCGCCGGCGTGCCACCTCACGCTGCTCCACTGGGGGAGTGGGGCCCTCTCCACCCCCGCCCATGGAATTAATAGTCTCAGCCGGGATCAATGACCAAGGGCTATTGTCAGTTTACGCGTCGCTCCTGCGGCCGCGATTTTGAATTGAACTGCGTCCACCCTACCCCCGTGGTCCCCGGGCCGGCAGAGCCTGCTGCACCGTTTGTAGCTCTAGAAGGGCGCCTTGCCCCTCGTCTGGATGATGGCCCCCCGCTCCCCTTCTTTGCAGGGGAGTGAGTGGCCGTTGTCACTGAAGACGCAGCTCGCCTCCGGCGACATGGTAGTCAGGTAGGTGTTGTGTAGTAAATGTTGGCGGCCTGCGATGCCCGCACTGCCGCAATGTGCTTGGCAGCCGCCCAGCCATTCTGCTCGTCGCCTGCCTCTCAGTTGCTCGACAGCCAACTCTGTCTTTCACAGATGTCGTGGGGTGCGACCCCAGGAGGGCCCGCTTGCCCCCCGCCTGTCAGATGGATGTTTGCCCGGTTGTAAGCCTATGATGTTTCTCGGCGCTCCTGGTTTTAGCCCCAGGCACCCGGGCTGCCGCGAGGGCGGTCAATCACCGCCGATATTCAAGCCCCCCCTTTTTTACAAAGGGGGCAATCCTCTCTCTGCGGCCGGTGCCCAGGGAGGGTGACCCCCAAGCAATCGTGGAGTGCCGCTAGTGCTGTGTGCTGCTGTAGGGGGACAGAGCGCACCGCCTGTCTGCCTTAGCACGCCGCCATCTTGAAATCCAAAGTGCATTTCTAAGGATGACAGCTTGCACAAATTCTATATGCCTCACCATTGCTTTACTATTTGGCGATTAGTATTGGGAAGACACAATACAGGTACATGATTGCTGACGGCTATAAGCTCAAACAATATTCAATTTAGAGATTTGCCAACAGTTTCACTTTTGCCTGCACCTTTTCTGACAACATGTCACAACAGTACTTTACATACTGAAATGTCCATATCACTGAAAATGTCAATGCACTTCTGTACACTTCCTACAAACAAAGTGATCTTTTGTTTTACTTGTTGAAGGAAGACAATCGAAATGCGTCCATCATTTGCATTGCTCACATTGTACCTGGTAAATCAAAAATATGAAAATCAAGAGCATACATAGCATAGAAATACACATTGATTAACATTAAAATAAAAGTTGGTTATGAATTATACAAATGGCAATCTACGCTTCTGTTTGTATTTCACTCCAGTGACAAATACAATAATAGACTAGTGACCAAAGCATACTCTCTAGTTACAGACATGAATTAATTACTGTTAATCACCTATAGATATGTAGTCTTGACATAACAATCGACATAACAGCAGTGAGTCTATTGGGATATGTGAGGTAAGAGAACATTTGTCTAAGGTGTTTGAGGTGGTAGTGACAGGATGCAAACGTCTAACCTTTCTGTAATTACACAAGTGACACTCTCTACATCAATAACTAGCGTAATTTCACAATTTCATGTTTGACAAATATATGAATGCTGTATTTAGGATAGAAACTACAACTGACCATTCCTTCATCCAAACCTTTTGATTCAATGAAGTTGCAAGCCATACAATAGTCCTCAATGTTGCCTGCAAGAGAAACACGTGTTACTTTGTGTGACGCACTGCTTAATTATATACCACTCTTCTTCCATCAATATTTCCTCCAACTGGACCATGGGGGTCCTCAAACATGTCAAGCAAGGGCTGTTCTCGCAAGACATCTTGACTCCTCACTTGCAGTCCCCCAACGTGTTTGTGCGTGGTGCATGACTGTTTGTGAATTCAATGATACTCTCATTAGTTATGTTATGTGGCATTTAAATAGCGCTCTATATATCATTGGTATGATCTCAAAGTGCTTGTAGGTTGAACTCTCTTGGGGACCAGGTCAGTCGAGAGAGTAGGGCATTATAGGGTGCTTGGGTGCACCCTATATGTGAGAAGCTGATGAGATTGCCTGATGGTAGCTGCATCCTAACATTAGGTGTGTGGTATTGAGAGAACAGTTGAATGTATGCAGTCTGGTGGTTGGTCTCCCAGACTGCATTCTGTCGACCTTAGGCCTGTGTAGGATGCTTATTTGTGCAGCTAGGCTGTTTTTTTTGTGGGTATAACTGCGTTCTAGTATGATGTTGAGGTGTTCATGGAGTATTGTTCGTATGTGAGCAGCTAGGCCGAAATCGATCTAGGGGTGCAGCTGCGCTGTATTGTGTGTTGGTGTAGAGTAGAGAGTGAGCACAGTGATAGGAGAGGTGAGTGTCTGGAGTGGATGTGTTATTCTTGCCAGCCCACTGTTCCGGATTACATTCACGCATTTTGCGATAGATGCACTCAGAGGGAGATGGAACAGGAGGCTTCTAGGCATGTTTAGTAGACTCAGGAAGCGGATAGTCGGCAGTCATATCTAGCACCTGCAAGACGCTAAGGTTGTCATCTAAGGTAACCGTTTCCTGATTCTGTCTTGGTGACTTATTAGTCGCTTTCGGTGGTGTAATTGCTCGGTATCTCCTTGAACATTTGTCCGCAGGCTATGGTTACTTTCCAGTGTAATGTCAATGAGGTCATGATCGATGGTGTTGTAGGGTTTCAGCGGCCTCAGATGGTCTTATTCAGGTTTACAAAAAGAGCCAGGTTTTTAGAGCTTTGCGGAAGGCCATATAGTCTTGGGTGTGTCGAATGTGTGGGTGGAGTGAGTTCCACATAGTTGGTGCCAAGGTTGAGAAGGCGGATCTTCAAATCCTGACTGACTTGGACGTTGGACTCACTAGTAAGAGGGCAGTGCTTGATTTTAAAGTGCGTGATGGGAGGTAGGGTTTAATCTTCTCTTGTAGGAACATTGGGCCGGTCTTTGCACTGCTTGGTGGGTAATGCATAGGGTTTTGAAGGTGGCTCTTCGTCCTACAGGGAGCCAGTGAAGGGTGCGGAGAGCAGGGGAGATCTGGTCGCTGAGTCCAAGGGCGAGAAGGAGTTGGGCGGCAGCTTTTTGGGTTCTTTGGAGTTTGTGAAGTTGGTATGCCGGTGCTCCCAGGGATAAGGAGTTGGCATAGTCTAGTCTTGACATAACAATCGACATAACAGCAGTGAGTCTATTGGGATATGTGAGGTAAGAGAACATTTGTCTAAGGAGTTTGAGGTGGTAGTGACAGGATGTTGATACATTATTGATCTGACGGGAGAGGGTTAGGCCAGAGTCCATAGTGTAGCCAAGGTTTTTGACAATTTTTGAGGGGGGGTGCCAAGGGATGGGGGCCCTGGGAGTGGGGGCGGGAGAAGGGCAGTATTCTGGTTTCAGAAGGAGGTGGTTTGTTGTCATCCATCGGTCAATATCAGAGAGGCAAGCTTCAAGGTTGTGTGCTTGTTTTGGGAATTCTTAGGATAATTTGGGTATCGTCAGCGTAGTTGTAAAAGGAGAGGTTGTGCACATGGATGATTCCTGGTAGGGTGGTCAGATAGATCTTGAAATGGAGAGCAGAGAGGTAGGCGCCTTGGGGTACTCCAGTCTTCAGAGCACGAGCAGGTGAGACAAAAGGGGAGAGGAAAGCAATTTGTTTCCTTTTGCTGAGAAAGGAGGCAATCCATTTAAGTGCAGAGCCACGGATTCCTAGGGAGCGGAGGCGGTCAAGGAGGATAGAATGGGTAACAGTGTCAAGGGCTGCCGACAGAGCAAGGAGAAGCAGCGTTGAGCAACTCTCAGAATCTGATGCAACCTTGCAATCATGATCGATGTTGAAGCCTGATTGCGCGGGGTCAAGTAGTTTGTTGGATTCTACAAAGCAGTTGAACTGGGAGTATGCAGCCCGGTCAATGAGTTTTGTGAGAAATCTGGTGTTGGAGATCGGCCTGGGATGCCTTTTTTAGAAGCGGTTTGACATGCGCTATTTTAATTGCTCCTCGACATGGGAGAGCCCTGTATACCTCTGACACACGGTACAGGTTTGATCAGCCTTAGTTCCTAGTCTTCGGTTTCTGACTTTCAAAGGTTCATGAATGTAACAGTCTTTATAGGTCAAGGGTGCTTCCCGCCTTGCACCCCTCTCCTGTCTCGCCATCTTTCTCCTTCTATTAAACTGCCATCTTGGAACTGTTGTTTCCTCGTGTGTTGTGCCTCGCTCAGAGTGTGCTTTCCTGCTCCGCCTTTTATCTGTGTGGGGAAGTGTGATGGAAGTTAGGTGTGTATAATGATCCGTAATTGCCTGACCATGGTGTTGGGACATGTCAGGTATACAGCTCTGGTGTTAGACTGTTGTCGCTCACGGTGAACTGTCTGTGAGAAACTGTTTGTGTCGGGCAAGGGGGTGGGAGGTTGAGTTTCCTAGGTATCCTACCTGGGACGATGGGGAAAAGGTGCTACAGGGAAGGGGATACCGCATCTCACCCTCCGATGTCCCACTTCTACTCCCCGAAGACCCCTCATCCAGGTGATCCTCCCACACTGGTCCACCCCCAGGAACTGGATACAAAAGCAATGGCCTGGATGACAGATCCCCGGGCAGTGGCGGTTGAGACACACTACCAACGACACAATCTCAAGTTTGAGTGGAGACCTTCCAGTGGCAGTGCAGTAATAATAGACAAATAGACTTGCTGGTCAATGGCCAAGCATTCTACATGGAGCAGCAATCACTGTCTTAACCTGTAACTACCACCGACTGAGCTTGTTAAGCAGATTACTGAATTTGGGCATTTGCAGCACTGCCCTCCTACTGCCCCCTTATCCTTATGCCCCATGCAGGCCCTGACTGCCGCCAATTCGTCCTCCTGGATCTTCTGTGTCTTTCTAACCCCCCATCCCCCACCCCCAATCAACTTTGCTTGTCTTTTCCTGGACCCTTCTGCCTCTTGACTCAACCCTGATCCAATCCCTTCTTCACAAATCCCTGAATCAGTCCTCCCCTTTCCCTCCTCAGTCCCCCCCTTTAAGCCTCTCCCCTGCTCCTTTTTCATAATCCTTCCTGTAACTTCCCGCCCCCTTTCCTTAGCCAAAGTATTGAAATGGTCCCAACACCCATCGTCTGCATTTAATCCCCTGCTTGTGCTGGGTAACTCTTCCTTCATCAATATTTCCTCCAACTGGATCATGGGGTCCTCGAACATGTCAAACCAAGGGCTGTTCTTGTGAGACATCTTGATTCCTCGCTTGCAATCTCCCAGCGTGTGTGTGTGTGTGTAGTGCACAACTGTCTGTGTATTGAATGATACTCTCATTAGTACAGAGGGCAATGCCTGCTCTTCCTTCCCCCAATGCCTTCGGGGCGCACCCTACCTCAATGTCTCGAGCCACCCACTACATGCAACCCCCACACCGATCCATCATTCCCCCAGCGTCCCCCCCAACCTTGCCCCCCAGTACTAATCCAGATTGGCCCTGCGGTGGCCCCCTCCTGAATCCAAGCCCTCTATACCCAGGCAGGGACTCCATTGATACTCCCTGTTTCTCTTTTTTTTGTTGCCTTCCCGAGTCCTCCTACCAGCTCGCCATCTCAACTACCTGTCCACCTGTGTGATCTTCTTCCGCATCTCTCCAAAGCTCCTTGATAACCAGCTCTATTTTTTGTCAGACACTGTGCCCCTTCAAGAACTCTGTTATTGCAGGTTACATGCCCCCCATGCCATTCCCCGCCCCTATGCCACCCTGCCCACATTCAGCCAGTCCCTTACCTCCTTACCCCCACCCATTGTTGGCCCCTGACTCCACCTGTAATCTTTGCCCTGCCCGTTGCCTCCCCACCATTTATCGCTGCACGCTCGTCTGTGGGAGGGTTTATTTATTTTTATTTTTTTGCTTTTTTTAAACGCGGCTTAAGGGGAGGTGGGTTACATCAATGAGACGGGTCCCGCAGCAAGCACTGCTGGGCACACATTAGCTCACATGACATTTACATTCATATAAGAGTGCTCTTTCTTAAATATTATTTTTCTTTTTGGCAGAATATCCCAACTGTATCCTACAACGATCAAAGAGCGTCATGCTTTCTATAGTAGCATTCTGAAGACTCTTCGGTCCGACTGGAGCATAGAATTGCCTCAGGCACAATAGAAAATGGCCCACCATTGCCAATTGATATTGATATTTTATTTCTATCGCGCTCGTACACAATTTGTTTCAGAGCGCGAAATGGCAATGGCAATTCATTTTGTTGTGTCAGACTGTTTATGTAGGACACACGTTTTTTTGTGTGTGGATAAAATGTGATGCAATTGTGCATTTTAAAGAATATTCATTTAGTAACACTGGCCAAAACGAATCACTGCATGGTGAAGTACCTTTTCACAACTGGTGGCCCATTCTGACCAATACCACTGGCCCACACTAGCATTTTGCGTTTTGGTTCGGCCAGTGCCCTATAGGTCAATCCACACCTGCTCATTGCTTGCCACGGTTTTCGAAAAGAAACTTAAAACCTTGAGTGTGATTTATGAATGACACTCGCATTGCGGACATACGTCGGACCCTATACACCTTTTGCCATTTCCGTTTCCCATTAGTTCATAGGTTGAGCACAAACTACCTCATTCCTCACCAGTGATGCTGAAGGAAGGTTGCGTACCGAACGTACCTCAGACACTAGATCCTCTTGCCTCCTTAGACATTCTCACCTCCATTTAGTAGATAACTGCACATACCAGAATGCCGCTTGGCGTGATAGCAACTACGGCCCAATTCTTTAGCAGATGCCATTTTCAACCCTTCCCCAGCCTCCATGCAATACCCCTATCTCCCAACCCCTTCCTGTGTCTCCACTGACATGTGCGATCTTCCTACCACCTCTTCCACTGCTTGTGATGCAGCTCAACCCTGAATTGCTAGTAGGCTAGGCTATTTAATTCGCCATGTCTAACCGGTTAGCTGCCTCCGACCTTTAGGTTTTATTGCGCCCCTGTTTAGTCCCCTTCGCATACCCACGTGAACGTGAACGTTTAACCCCCCCCATACACAGGACTAGGAACTTTGGAATGCCAATGCCCCCTGCCCAGTGAGCTGTAACTTCAAAGAGAAGGACGACGTTAGCACTCTCTATCTCACACTTGTGACTGCCACATCCCAGTAATAAATTATAGATGGGAATTAGGGAAAGAATTGGGCCAGAACAGAACTCACAAGTGCTGAATGTGACTTGGCTGCAAGTGCAATGTTAGGGGAAAAAATGCACAAAGTGATTGATCACTTTTAAAAGTTCACCTGGGTAATAGCCAAATAAATTATTCATATATGGATCATGGGTGTGTGCTGACAGACAGCAGGCAGGCAGAGGACCAGGGTCGCACTGGCTGTCCAATATACAAATTAAACTGTGTGATGCGTTTTCTCGCAGCACACAGCTGCATGCGAGTATGGTGTCCAGGAGACATGAGCACAATGCTGTAAGTCACATCCTGTCCTCTATCTCCTCCTCCTCCTCCTCTCCCTCTTCCTCTCTTGGCCCCCCTGTGGCCATCTCATCCTCTCCTCCTCTTTCTCTCTGACAAATTGGTTTGTCTTTCTCATTGGTTTAGTTCTGTCCAGGTAAAACATGACTGCCCTACGCAAATCTAACGTGTGTAGGCTTCTTTCGGCCACGTTAGTAGGGTTCTGGAAGAAAGTAGGCAGTTTTATTGCTTGGTTCACATGGAACTTGGAGATAAATTTAGGCGCAAATCGAGGGTGAGTGCGCAGAACTACCTTAGCTCTGTGAACTGTAACGAAAGGGCCTAGAACTGAAAGGGCCTGTAGTTCACTAACCCTTCTAATAGAATTGATAGCCACTACGGAGGCTGTTTTATAGGTAAGACCTTTGAGACTTGCCTTATGCATAGGTCCAAATGGAGACCCCATAAGTATGGTTAATACCACATTCAGGTCCCATCCAGGAGCTGGATTAGAAATGGGGATGGGGAGGAATCCTCTTGACCCCTTCCATGAAAGCCTTAATAACTGGTATCTTCCACCACAACACCTTCTGTTGTGACGTAGTTTAGGCTGAGAAAGCAGCTAAGTAAACCTTAAGGGAATTAAAAAACAGCCCTGGGTCAAGTGAGTCAGTCAGGTACAATACAATGTGCATGGGAGAGCAGTCAATGGGATTGACGCCCTTGGTACCAGATAAAGCGTTTCCAGTTACTGGAATAGCAATATCAGGTGTTAGGTTTTCTCGCTTCCCTAAGTATGTCCATGCATCTCTGAGGGAGTTGCAGGTGTCCAAACTTTATGATCTTAGGAGGCAGGCCACTATCTTCAATGTTTGCGGGCATGGGTTGAGTGTCTCTCCTTTTTCCTGAGACAACAGGTGCTCCCCTGCTCCTCCAGAACCATCAAGGACCATATTAACACCCTCGCTCCAGCGTTGACCGATTTCTGTAATCACTCTTTCACCACTGGAACTTTTTCCTCTCCCCTTACGCACTCCCTTGTGCACCCCCTCCTCAAGAAGCCGTCTGATGATCGTACCTGCCCGGCAAACTATCGCCTGATCCCTATGAACCCTTTCCTGGGCAAACTCTTGGAAAAGCTGGCCATCTCCCATCTTACTCTCCGCACTGCATCCGTTGGTTGTCTCTATGACCATCAGTCTAGCTTCAGAGCTGCCAGAGGCCCGGAAACTGCTCTCCTGAACACCTGTGATGGTCTCCTCTCTAACCTTGATTCCAGCATCCCTTCTGTCCTCATCCTCCTTGATCTTTCCTCTACTTTCCACATGGTCAACCACACCATCCTGATCAATCGACTCTGTGAGAACCTGGGCATCACTGGTCAGGCACTGGAGTGGATGACCTCCTTCCTCTTGGACCGCCCCTCCCAGGTCCAGCTTGGTCCTTTTCTCTCTGCCACCTCTCTCTCTACCTGGTGCATTCCCCAGGGCTCTATCTTATCACCCTGGTTTTTCAACCTCTACTTGACCCCTTTGGCCCACCTGATCTCTACCTTCTCCTCTAACATTTTGTGTTATGTGGATGACACTCAGCTTTCCTTCAGGCTCCCCTCAGCCTCCTCTCCTCCCTTGCTCATTCCTGACTGTTTATCTGCGATTCAGGATTGGTGCGCCTCAAACGATATTTGCCTTAATGCCAGTAAGACAGAGATCCTTCTCATTGAGACCCCTCCTCCTGCTTTCCCTCTCACACTCTGGCCGCCCGCCTTGGGCCCTCTTTCTTCGCCTTCCTGTGAGGCAAAAAACATTGGTGTCATCTTCGACTGCACTCTCTTTCTCTCCTCACATCTCGGACGTCGCCAAGACATCCCACTACCAGCTGAACCTCCTCTAAGGGTCTCTTCCCTTCCTCACTCTCTCCCAGCAGCTCACCGTCTCCAGAGCCCTGGTTCTCTCTAGGCTGGACTACTGCAACAGCCTCTTTCTCAACCTGCCTTCCTCTACTCTCCACCCTCTGCAACTAATGCAGAACAGCACTGTGAGACTTATCCTTGGCCTCAAGCCCAGGGACCATATCTCTCCAGTCCTGAAATCTCTCCACTGGCTCTCGGTGGATGCAAGGATCAAGTTCAAGACCCTTTGCATTGTCCACAAGGCTTTCTGGGGCGGGGGCGCGCACTACATCCAACGCTCTCATCCAAAATACCTTCCTTCTCGAGCCCTTCGCTCAGCTACCTCCAATTCTCTAAGGGTCAAACGCTCCTCCAGGCAGAGAATGGGGGGTAGATCTCTGTCCTCGGCTGGAGCCTCCCTCTGGAACAGCCTCCCTGCCCCTCTCAAACTAGAGCTGGACCAACTGAAATTCCAGAAGCGGCTCAAAACTTTCCTCTTCTCCTCTGCTTTCTCTCTCTCCCTCCCCTGCTGACCTCCCAGACCTACCTGTCTGCTGGACTGACTGGTTTCTTGGCTACCCTCAGAGTCTCACGGAGTACAGGCTCCTCATGATCCGTCACCCTGCACTGCCTCCCGGCCTGCCACGCACTTAGGGGCTGTAACTGTCACCCTACGTTCCACTGTCTCCTTGCACTTACCCAGAGCCGCGCTGCACATACTCAGAGCTTCACTGCCCTGTTTTCCACTTGCACTCCCCCCTCCCTACCCCATTGCACTTCCCGTTCCTCGCACTTGCACAATCTGAATAACACAGGCCCAGTAAGATCGTTTGTCTTGTCGCGCCTAGAAGCAGTTGTGTACAGGCGCGTTATAAATGACATATCATATCATATCTGCAATAAACAGATCCCCGAAGGGGTAAGTGTGTCCCCTTAGGGATGTGACGACAGAGCGGTCTTCTATACTGAAGAGATAAACAAATCGCTATGGGCCCCCACTAGTCTCAGAGATATTTTTCCGATTGTACATGCTGGTTGTCCCTGGGTTCCTTTGGTGAAATGGATACAAAACATGAATACAAATGGAGGAACAATCTATCGCTTCTGTGAAAGTGGTATGAGCAGGCCTATTGAGTGTCCAGTTGGGAGAGGAGAGGGTCCCTGAAAGGTATCAGTGAAGAGAGGGGCTCAAAGTCACTGAATGGGACAGTCCACGGAGCTGCCGGAGTATGCCCATACAGGGGTGCACCTAAGCTAAAATTTCAGTGGGGGTGCAACCCTTTAAATGTCGGGAGAGGTGCTAACTTCAGAGACTGTGGGGACGGGGCAAACTTACTTGTGTGGGGGCAACGGGGCATCTAACTTCTATACTAATTATTTCTGATGAGACTATTTTGGTGAAGCTTCAATGTTACAAACAGTTAACTCTCTCCTTCATTTCTGATATTTCACACTTAAGGACTGCTGTGAGAATAGGCTGTCTCCTGTCCCCATTACCCTTTTAATCACTCTCCTGACATGCAAGTGCTAACCCCACGTCACATTTTCAAGTGCCCAAACCTGTATGCATATGAATGCAGGTGCTAACAGTGAAATGCTTTATGTTAGTAATTGCAGTCCTTTGTTAACAGCAAAGCCCAGTTTCTGTCCATGGCTCTGTAGGTCAACCAGGCTGAGTGAACATAAGGCCGAAATGTTCTGGGGTGCTCTAAAGTCCGATCTGCTCAATGGTGTTGCGCCACTAGTGTGGGGGCAATGGGGCATCTAACTTATTTACACATTATTTCTAATGCGACTTTTCTGGCTTACAAGCAAAGCAACTCTCGTCTTCATTTCTGACACATCACATTTAAGGACTGCTGCGAGAATGAGCTCTCTCCTCCTCCTGTCCACAAAGCGTTTTACACACCACAGGGCACACTCCGCGCACCACATTTGCAATATGAAGAGCATTATTAGACATGTTAAATGTGTGGCTGCGGGACCAATGGGTTTTTAGCCAGTTTTGAAAACAGTACGTACAGTGAAAGGTCAGGCACCCACATTTCGTATAGCTTCTGGTGAAACTTTAACAAATATTATGACATGTACAAACCTAGCACTTATATTCTACAGCACTGAGAAAACACTGATCGAGGACATTCACACATCTGCGGGTCTACAGCACTGAGAAGGGACTGTACAGGACATTCACACTTCTGGGGACTTCTCAGCACTTAGAAGGCACAGCTCGAGGACATTCCCCCACTGGGATCCTACAGCACAGAAAAGTTCCTGCTCAATGACATTTAAACCACATAACTTTGCCTATTCCTTGGAACCATCGGCTGCTGGTGTAGATGTACACAGGCACCCAGAGCTGGCATTGCGGGACCAAGCAGCAAGAGGTGGTACTGCATGATCAAGAAGCAGGAGGTGCCACTGCACGATCATGCAACAGGTGGTGGCACAGCACGATCAGGCAGCCAGAGCTGGCAATACAGAGCCAAACAGCCAGAGCTAGCACTCCAGATCCAGGCAGCAGGAGGTGGCACTGCACGATCAGGCAGCCAGAGCTGGCAATACAGAGCCAAACAGCCAGAGCTAGCACTCCAGATCCAGACAGCAGGAGGGGGCACTGCACGATCAGGCAGCCAGAGCTGGCAATACAGAGCCAAACAGCCAGAGGTAGCTCTCCAGGTCCAGACAGCAGGAGGTGGCACTGTACGATCAGGCAGCCAGAGCTGGCAATACAGAGCCAAACAGCCAGAGCTAGCTCTCCAGGTCTAGACAGCAGGAGGTGGCACCGCACAATCAGGCAGCCAGAGCTGGCAATACAGAGCCAAACAGCCAGAGCTAGCACTCCAGGTCCAGGCAGCAGGAGGTGGCACTGCACGATCAGGCAGCCAGAAATGTCAGTGAAAGATCAGGAACGCAGTGTTGGCACTGCATGCTTCTGTGCCCAGGACTGGCAATGCATTGTTATTTACCCTCGGCTGACATTGCAAGATCAGTCACCCAAATCTGGAGAACGGCAGGTACCCTGAGGAGACAGGCCCCAGCCAGAGACCCCCTTGGGGCAGAGGTGCCAGAGGCTGACAGGCATTCCCGGGTCACACTTTCGGGAACCTGACTCTTCTCCGTCTGCTTTGAGAATGCTGTACTCTGATCAGACACTGCTGATACTGTACTCGCAAACACTGCTGCAGGATACCGGACTAAAACGGAATGCAAATGATGCTGGGCTCACACACACACACTGCAGAGGATCCTGGACTGACGGACACAGCTGAGGATGTTGGATTCACAAACACTGCTGAGCAAGGATTCTAGCCTTGGGAACAGGCACGCTTTCCTTTTCAAAATTATGTGGGACTCGGGTATAATTTACTTCTCCATAAAGTGCACTCAATTTAAATCATGGAAAGGCAATGTGCGGTTGCAACACAAGTAGCCATTGGTGCTCCATAGGGTGATTGGAGAAGAGTTGCTGCATGTACACTTTGCATGTCTGTGGATACAATGCTCCTTTTTGAGATAGTTTTACAAAGGTAGCGGGCGCCCCTCTCTCGCAAGAACAGACATGATAACCTGTTCAGTGGTTATTAACCACTTGAGAGTTCGCAGCCACTGCTTTTACTCACTGTGCCTTTCACAGATGGGAAATATCCATTTGCATATCAGTCTTTGTCCTGCCCAGGGGCAGTCCAGCACCGGAATACAATGGCAACTCCAATCTGAACGAGAGTACCACCAGCAACCCCATACACATGTTTCACCCTTGTTGGGGATCATCAGTGAGGTGAAGCTGATGCCTCTCTAAGCACAGTGAGTGGGAGACCACGTCTGGTTGCCCCCAGGAGACCTAGGGTTACCAATCTCAGGTTCCTTAAAAAATAGTTTTACAAAGGTAGCGGGCGCCCCTCTCTCGCAAGAACAGACATGATAACCTGTTCAGTGGTTATTAACCACTTGAGAGTTCGCAGCCACTGCTTTTACTCACTGTGCCTTTCACAGATGGGAAATATCCATTTGCATATCAGTCTTTGTCCTGCCCAGGGGCAGTCCAGCACCGAATTACAATGGCAACTCCAATCTGAACGAGAGTACCACCAGCAACCCCATACACATGTTTCACCCTTGTTGGGGATCATCAGTGAGGTGAAGCTGATGCCTCTCTAAGCACAGTGAGTGGGAGACCACGTCTGGTTGCCCCAGGAGACCTAGGGTTACCAATCCCAGGTTCCTTAAAAAATAGTTTTACAAAGGTAGCGGGCGCCCCTCTCTCGCAAGAACAGACATGATAACCTGTTCAGTGGTTATTAACCACTTGAGAGTTCGCAGCCACTGCTTTTACTCACTGTGCCTTTCACAGATGGGAAATATCCATTTGCATATCAGTCTTTGTCCTGCCCAGGGGCAGTCCAGCACCGAAATACAATGGCAACTCCAATCTGAACGAGAGTACCACCAGCAACCCCATACACATGTTTCACCCTTGTTGGGGATCATCAGTGAGGTGAAGCTGATGCCTCTCTAAGCAAAGACTGATATGCAAATGGATATTTCCCATCTGTGAAAGGCACAGTGAGTAAAAGCAGTGGCTGCGAACTCTCAAGTGGTTAATAACCACTGAACAGGTTATCATGTCTGTTCTTGCGAGAGAGGGGCGCCCGCTACCTTTGTAAAACTATTTGTTAAGGAACCTGGGATTGGTAACCCTAGGTCTCCTGGGGGCAACCAGACGTGGTCTCCCTCTCACTGTGCTTAGAGAGGCATCAGCTTCACCTCACTGATGATCCCCAACAAGGGTGAAACACGTGTATGGGGTTGCTGGAGGTACTCTCGTTCAGATTGGAATTGCCATTGTATTTCGGTGCTGGACTGCCCCTGGGCAGGACAAAGACTGATATGCAAATGGATATTTCCCATCTGTGAAAGGCACAGTGAGTAAAAGCAGTGGCTGCGAACTCTCAAGTGGTTAATAACCACTGAACAGGTTATCATGTCTGTTCTTGCGAGAGAGGGGCGCCCGCTACCTTTGTAAAACTATTTGTTAAGGAACCTGGGATTGGTAACCCTAGGTCTCCTGGGGGCAACCAGACGTGGTCTCCCTCTCACTGTGCTTAGAGAGGCATCAGCTTCACCTCACTGATAATCCCCCACAAGGGTGAAACACGTGTATGGGGTTGCTGGTGGTACTCTCGTTCAGATTGGAATTGCCATTGTATTTCGGTGCTGGACTGCCCCTGGGCAGGACAAAGACTGATATGCAAATGGATATTTCCCATCTGTGAAAGGCACAGTGATTAAAAGCAGTGGCTGCGAACTCTCAAGTGGTTAATAACCACTGAACAGGTTATCATGTCTGTTCTTGCGAGAGAGGGGCGCCCGCTACCTTTGTAAAACTATTTGTTAAGGAACCTGGTATTGGTAACCCTAGGTCTCCTGGGGGCAACCAGACGTGGTCTCCCTCTCACTGTGCTTAGAGAGGCATCAGCTTCACCTCACTGATGATCCCCAACAAGGGTGAAACACGTGTATGGGGTTGCTGGTGGTACTCTCGTTCAGATTGGAATTGCCATTGTATTTCGGTGCTGGACTGCCCCTGGGCAGGTCAAAGACTGATATGCAAATGGATATTTCCCATCTGTGAAAGGCACAGTGAGTAAAAGCAGTGGCTGCGAACTCTCAAGTGGTTAATAACCACTGAACAGGTTATCATGTCTGTTCTTGCGAGAGAGGGGCGCCCGCTACTTTGTAAAAATATTTGTTAAGGAACCTGGGATTGGTAACCCTAGGTCTCCTGGGGGCAACCAGACGTGGTCTCCCTCTCACTGTGCTTAGAGAGGCATCAGCTTCACCTCACTGATGATCCCCAACAAGGGTGAAACACGTGTATGGGGTTGCTGGTGGTACTCTCGTTCAGATTGGAATTGCCATTGTATTTCGGTGCTGGACTGCCCCTGGGCAGGACAAAGACTGATATGCAAATGGATATTTCCCATCTGTGAAAGGCACAGTGAGTAAAAGCAGTGGCTGCGAACTCTCAAGTGGTTAATAACCACTGAACAGGTTATCATGTCTGTTCTTGCGAGAGAGGGGCGCCCGCTACCTTTGTAAAACTATTTGTTAAGGAACCTGGGATTGGTAACCCTAGGTCTCCTGGGGGCAACCAGACGTGGTCTCCCTCTCACTGTGCTTAGAGAGGCATCAGCTTCACCTCACTGATGATCCCCAACAAGGGTGAAACACGTGTATGGGGTTGCTGGTGGTACTCTCGTTCAGATTGGAATTGCCATTGTATTTCGGTGCTGGACTGCCCCTGGGCAGGACAAAGACTGATATGCAAATGGATATTTCCCATCTGTGAAAGGCACAGTGAGTAAAAGCAGTGGCTGCGAACTCTCAAGTGGTTAATAACCACTGAACAGGTTATCATGTCTGTTCTTGCGAGAGAGGGGCGCCCGCTACCTTTGTAAAACTATTTGTTAAGGAACCTGGGATTGGTAACCCTAGGTCTCCTGGGGGCAACCAGACGTGGTCTCCCTCTCACTGTGCTTAGAGAGGCATCAGCTTCACCTCACTGATGATCCCCAACAAGGGTGAAACACGTGTATGGGGTTTCTGGTGGTACTCTCGTTCAGATTGGAATTGCCATTGTATTTCGGTGCTGGACTGCCCCTGGGCAGGACAAAGACTGATATGCAAATGGATATTTCCCATCTGTGAAAGGCACAGTGAGTAAAAGCAGTGGCTGCGAACTCTCAAGTGGTTAATAACCACTGAACAGGTTATCATGTCTGTTCTTGCGAGAGAGGGGCGCCCGCTACCTTTGTAAAACTATTTGTTAAGGAACCTGGGATTGGTAACCCTAGGTCTCCTGGGGGCAACCAGACGTGGTCTCCCTCTCACTGTGCTTAGAGAGGCATCAGCTTCACCTCACTGATGATCCCCAACAAGGGTGAAACACATGTATGGGGTTGCTGGCGGTACTCTCGTTCAGATTGGAATTGCCATTGTATTTCGGTGCTGGACTGCCCCAGGGCAGGACAAAGACTGATATGCAAATGGATATTTCCCATCTGTGAAAGGCACAGTGAGTAAAAGCAGTGGCTGCGAACTCTCAAGTGGTTAATAACCACTGAACAGGTTATCATGTCTGTTCTTGCGAGAGAGGGGCGCCCGCTACCTTTG
Source organism: Ambystoma mexicanum (assembly GCF_040938575.1). Classification (NCBI taxonomy): domain Eukaryota; kingdom Metazoa; phylum Chordata; class Amphibia; order Caudata; family Ambystomatidae; genus Ambystoma; species Ambystoma mexicanum. The sequence goes on from NC_090932.1 coordinate 1,308,060,961, forward strand.
TAAAACTCCTTTTTGAGATACCCTCGCACCACATCTGCCAATGAAATACAGACCCCCTTAAACATTTCTTGACATGTTTTTCTTGCAGGAAGCTGCGCTAAGTACACCCCAGGACAAACCTGTATTTATACATTCGGAATTGACCTAGCTGCCCTGGCACGAAGCTGGATTAAAGCAAGATAATGATTTGTTATTTATATAGCGCTTTACAGAGAACACACATACATACAGTTTCACCTTACCGAAGTTGGTACTCATTTATCAACCTCAAACTAATGAAAGGCTGAGTTGGCCTTGCCGGGATTCGAGCCAGAAACCTGCAGATCACACACATCTCACAGCAGCAAATACTCAACCCTCTGAGCTATCTTACAGACACAGGACTGACACTCATATTGACACGCATTTTCACAGACCACGCCATGAACCTTGTGTGGTGAACTGGGGTACAATGCACCTTCCCTCATCAGATGGCTAGGATGGCTTTTGGTGTGTAATGTTCTAAAATAAACCAAACCGTGTAATCTGCACAGAGCAAAACAACACGCACCAGTCCATGATTTACAGTAGAAGGGGCAGGGTGCTTTGTGAAAGCGCTTGGCACAGTGGCATGTGCCCGACATGCTCCGTGTGCAACCCCAGCTATGATGCACGCAGGCACAGCACACCCCCTGTAAAGTTACACATGATTGCGATGTGTGTGCCTTGCACTTTGCAATCCAACTTCCTGCGGCTTTCAGAGCATGGGTCTAATGGGTTTCTTGTAACTAGTGCCCACTCGCAGCAGAGAGGGGAGGCTGAATTACCAAGATGTCAACCTGCAGACATCAAACACTCCCGAGATCTTTAGCCCTTAGAAAGCAGATAGCTCCCCAGGCATGAAACTCACGTGCTGCAAATGCACGCAGGCAGGCATTGCTGCTTCTCAGTGTTCCCAGCTTGCGCTCCTTTTGCAGTGGAGGGGGCAGGCTAGGTAGTGCAATAGCTGCCGTAATAACCCAGGTTGAGGGCAGCTGTGAGCAGCGGCCTTGTGGCTCCCCCTTGGCACCGTGGCGTGGGCCCCCCCCAGCACCGAGGGGCTGCGGGGTACAACGACGCTATCAGAAAATCCTACCCACTAATTACTTACTGAGCATGCGCAGACACACTACGCATGCTCAGTTGGCCAGATAGGATTTTCTGACAGTTACCAAAAAATGACGTTACACCGGCCCTCCCCGGCAACATAACAGGCCTTAAAACTGGTGTGCGGACCCCAACAGTGGTGCCAACACAGTTCACTTTCCCAAAATCACACGGGCATACACCGGTGTTGTATGCTATCCTGCCTCCCATGGTAGATTGTGGGAGGCAGTGTTCGGCAATCTTCGGAGTCACGCCCACTTGATGGCTACAGCCATACATGCAGCCCGAAATGAAAAGCTAATGTAATAGCCCGCCTACAGCCCGCCCTCCAACATCTCTGTTAAGGGATTGGCCAGTGATCTTCTTGTAACTCCACCCCTGTCCTCGGGCGTCTGTGCCATCATTTACACAGTTGTTCTGTATTTTCTTCTGTAGCAGTTGTTCACGGATTTTCGCAGTTTGCAGCACGATATTTTCTCTGCTTCCAGGTAAGCTCTGTCATTACTGCTATTGCTTGCATTTTGTAAAGATGGCCCATTTTGTAGGTGCCTTGGTGTTAGTTTTTGTCCGTGTTTTTTAGCTCCGCCCCTCTCCTCGAGCGCACGTGCCCAAAGTACGCAGTTCTATATTAGTATTTTCTTCTGTGTAGCAGTAGCAGCCGTGCTCACAATATACTGTATTAACTTATTTATATATTCTCTGCCTCCAGGTAAGCTCTGTCATTACTGTTATTGCTTGCATTTTGTAAAGATGGCCCATTTTGTAGGTGCCTCGGTGTTAGTTGTGTTTTTTAGCTCCGCCCCTCTCCTCGAGCGCACGTGTCCAAAGTACTCAGGCAGCCGTGCTCACAGGGGTCAAGTCCTAAAGAAAGAAGTAGTGGGACTCATAAAAAATGCAATTGTATTCGACATCGCCATCGCCAGAAATGAGCATATCAAGGTGAAAAATGCACAATACATTGAATTGGCTTTGCATATCCACCCAAATTGCACAGGACGAATGGCATTTGCCTTTCAAGAAATCAACATACAAAACCAAGAGAGGATATTTTCTTCTAATAGTGTTTTTGAAAATGTTTAAAGGTGTGCATGTTTTAAACTTCAAGAACAAATACCAGTTTTCCCTAGAACATGCACTACTGAAATGGAACATATCAGCTTTAGTAGTTTGTTATTTTTCATAAGGTTTTATAGTGCAGTGGTGAAGTGTCTGCCGTGCCAACGTAAAGACTGGTTCTGAGCCCCGAGGTTCGTGTTAATTCCTAAATTCAAAGAATATACTCAATGTTTCTCATTTTTGCTGGGGGGGGGACTGAGTCCACCCTCCGAAAAAAGTGGGTGGACTCCGTCCCACCGCGTGTACCCTCGACTTCAGCCCTGCGTGCTCATAATATACTGTATTAACTTCTTTTGCAGTCGAGCATGATATTTTCTCTGCCTCCAGGTAAGCTCTGTCATTAATGTTATTGCCTGCATTTTGTAAAGATGGCCCATTTTGTAGGTGTCTTGGTGTTCATTTTTGTCTGTGTTTTCTTAGCTCTGCCCCTCTCCTCGAGTGCACATGCCCATAAAGTACGCAGTTCTAGTATTAGTATTTTCTTCTTTGTAACAGCCGTGCTCATAATTTACTTTATTACTTTCTTTTGCAGTCGAGCACGATATTTTCTCTGCCGCCTCTAGGTAAGCTCTGTGATTCATGTTCTTCCATTGTGTAGGTGCCTTGTTGCTCATGTTTGTCCTAGCCGGACCCTTGTTCTCGATGATAGTGTTGCCATTTTCCAGATAGTGGGCCTGTGTATACCTAAGTGATGCTCTGTAGTGTGGTTGTAGATGTAGCTTGCAATCTTTAATAAGTGCTGACACTGAGTCTATTTACATAGACCCATAAACATGTTTTTAAAAAGTATATATATATGCATTTGATTTTATCAGGAAGAAACACCAAACCGCAAAAGTGTGCAGGAAAAAACTGTCACGTTTTGACTATGATTGTTGTGGAAGTGAATCCCAAGCCCAAAATCCTACTAGTTTCCAAAAAACATAAATTATGGCAGGTCCTGAGTCCCAGTTACCTTTGTGCCTAGTCCAGACCTGACACCCCCCACACTCACATAGCGCAAAAGGGCCAATGTTAGCATGCAAGTTAAGCTCCCTCCACGAACTCCTCACTGCCTTCCCCCTCCCTCCACACACATCATGGATCTTAACTTCCACTACGTCCCTTCGATCTACCGCTATAAACCTCAGCAGCCCTGGGACCCCAGTACCGGATGTTTCCACGCTCTGCCACACTTTTGAGTTTTGTTACCGAAACTCAATTTATCACTTATTTATTTATTTCATTTTATTGGTTATTTTTAACGTGCTTAATACCCAGAGGTTTCTAAGCGAAGACCCGGGGGTTGAACCTTTGTTGCTCAGTGTCGTCTTGCTTCCAAGGCGAGCCCGTTGCCCCTGAGCTATCCTCCTGAGACTTGCTTCTGTGTCATGGTAGCTACCTTCCCACAAATGCATTATTGCTTGCAGTAATATCCACATGTATTAATTACAGGTGTCATGTAGTCCAATGGCGCTCCAAAATGGGGACTAATAGAAGGATTCACATGACTCTGAATCATGCAGGCACTGGTAACGTAAATGAGTTTAGTGGCATTACCATATCTAATACCACCAAACTCATATTAAAGCAATATGAGTGTATGGAATCTAACTTCCAGTTCCTTGACAGATAATTCAGTTGGAATCCATCCAGGAGTACATATGCAGCACCTGTGGGTATGGCATGTTCGCATTTCCGGAAGATGAGCAAGTGGTAACCCCGCCCACCCACAGATGCTACAGCCATACATACAGCGTGAAATGAATATATAACGGGATAGCCCGCCCTCAACAGCTCTGTTCCTGGGATTGTCCAGTGATCTTCTTTGTAGATCCGCCCCTGCCCATCACTGTCCTACAGCGCCCGCGTATATAACTTGTGCAGTTGTCCTCATTTTCTTCTTTTGTACATTGCCCGTGCCCATTACTTACTGTATTTTCTTCTTTTGCAGTTTTCCAAAGTGTACATCAAGCATCGTATTTTTCCTGACTCAAGGTAAGCTCTGCGATCTGCAATGGGGATCTCGTCTCATACAATATTCTGCTCCCCTGTTGTATGCTTACCATTCGTTGCTCACAAGCTGTTTCATGTTCTTCCCCTGCCCTTACCCCCCATTTCCCTTCCCCTCAGCCCCCTGTACCTGACAAGAGCTGGTCTTTGCATAAGTGACCCTTGGTCCTCCTCAGCTCCTTGCCTCCACCATCCTGCTCTTTGTGTGGCAAAACCCCATGGCCTCCCTCAATCGTCTTATACCCCCTGCTCCCTGCCCCCAGACTTACCTTTTGGCTCTCGGTGAACCTTGCCTTCATGCCTGCACTTCTTCCCTCAATGGCACTTCTCCATTTTGGGTTGATACAAGAAACATAATGATTAAACCCATTTTCAAGCAATGCCGTTCGTAATAAGTGTAATCCTTAGCTTTTTAATGAATGTGGATGCACCGGTGTTGTATGATATTCTGCATCCCCATGGGAGCACTTTCTAATCTTCAAACAGTCAATATAAAGCAGTTTGACACCCACTTTAACTTTCTGTTCACTTTTTAAAATAACCTGTTTCCTTCCCTCACCCTTTAAAATATTCATCCAGTCCACACACAACGTTTATGCTGAAGGCAGGGTATGGGTGTAAAGATGTAGTTCATTCAAGTGAGAAATCGGAAGGCTCGCTTACGCATTACAACAACCCGTTACTTAACGTTCAACTTGGAGTAAATGTTTTACAACGCACCATCTTTTCAGCTCTCCTTTTTCCCCAGCGCATTTGCTCTCACCATTAAATAGTTCAAGTAGCCCAAAACATGTACACATGAAATTGCGAAGTGTTAAAGAAATCACAAACACTTTTCATGGAAATTAAAACGTTTAGGGCAGTAGTCACAAGCTACTTTCCTTTGCAACATAATGTACCCTGGCATAACACGTGTGTGTGTATAATACTTTCTACAGTGTATGTGCCCCCTACTTTTCTGCCCGATATTAACGGAACAATGAATACAAAATGATCAGGTGCAGTTCGTTCAAGGGGAAAATTATGATGGAGTTTATTGCTGCCTTAAATCTGGAGGCCAGGGAATACTCGATGCATTGGGAAAAGCCAAGAGGGATCATGAAGCTCTTAAGAAAGTCAACAGGTTCAGTGTAGCTGGAGATATTACATTCTTACCGCAAGAATCTCCCCTTCTCTAGTTTGCCTACCGTATTGATGTTTTGAAGACTTCCGTACACCACTTCCATCATTCTGCCATGGCGATGCAGAATATCATACAACACCCCCATGGCAGAACCCTGATGATTGTAACTACATACGTTGTACTGCATTTGCATGTGTTAGTCAGATCAAAGGCAGGGCATCGATCATTGGGAAGATCATGCACATCCCCCCACCAGGTCAGTTCCTAGCCAACTTGGTGACCAAGGCAAACTAGAATGCACATCCTCTGAATGGCAACTGTCACTCCCAAACTACATCTCTGTGTCACGCAATAAAACCCTCCTCAATATCCATGAATAGTTGCTAAATGAAGGAAGCTGGTTTCATTACATTGTAATTCAAGTACCTTACAGAATACATCTAATGTGAAAACAGCTGTTGCTATCCAAGTAAATGGTATTTCTGTCAGCTGCTCTTAGGGGATGCCTTGCCTGAATGCAGTTTCAAACTGTCCATAGTAGCAGACTGGTGTGACCAGCCTGCCACGGTATGAGGGCCCACTGGCCCTATGTTGCAGGCACTCTGTTCGAACCACCTCACTTGTTTATTTATTTTAAAATGTTTTTATTTGCATTTGGATTATACAACAATTAGCTCTTTCATTGCAGCCTGTATCAATTGTCATTTTGGATATTTCAGAGCATCAATAAACCAAACATATAACGTTAACAACACAAACTGTCTTCGATTCTCAGGCGAGATCTCTTCTAGGTTCCTAGTTAGGAAGTGCAGGAGTGGTTTGCTCCGTCTTGGGGGGTGGAGGGGGGACATCAATGGCGTGGTTCCATAAGTGAGTTTTGCTTCGCAGCTCTTGCATTACGGGTTCCGTTTATAAATTCAAGGTGGTTTGTCATCAGCCGGCAGGAACATGTCTCTTAGTAGGGCTTTCCATGCTTCGAACGTGACACTGATGTCACCCTCTGATCTATCCATTCCCTTTTCCCAGGCTGCGGTCTCCGCCTCTGCACATCTTTCCAGTTTCTTGCTCCATTTCTCGTATTTTGGGCCTGTAGTCGATTTCCAAGTCATGGCTATTGCCCTTTTGACCAGTATGCAAACTAGGTCCATCAGTTGCACCAGGTGTTTGTGTTTGCTCAGGCGAGGGTATGTTCCCAGGAGGCTTTCGTTGGAGTCCAGGTGTATCTGTTCATACCCCCTCTTCTGCAAGTATTTTCTATTTTAGTCCAGAAGGTCTGTATCTTGTTGCACTCCCAGAACATGTGTAGTAGGCCAGCATCTTTCTCACTGCATCGTGGGCATTTTGAACTCGGGTGCCTGCCAAACCCAGCTAATCGCTTCGGGGTCATTTTCACGCCTTGAAACACTTGTGTATAGGCGCGTTATAAATGCCATATCATATTATATCATGTAGGTCCTGTATTGGATGTTCAGTTGGATTAATTTGAATCTAGTGTTCCTAGACACCTCTTTCGGGGACGTCAGCGCTCTTTCCCATTCCTTTTCGGGTATGCTAGTCGTCAGGTCTTTCTCGCATTTCTCTTTCAAGGTTAGGCTGCAAGGGTTAGGTCTATCCGATAGTTGGCTATGTAATCGGGATATGGGCCTCCATCCATTGCTCAAGTTGTACATGCCTTCTGCACCGCCGTTGTGTAATCAGGATATATTGTAATTTTGGAGTTGTCTCGTTCTATCACTCCTCCTTCCCTTGAGTGTCTGAGTATCACCTCTCTATCTTGAAAGTTGAGTATTTTCGCTATTATCGGGCGGGGATATGAGCCCGGTGGTGGTCTTTACTGGAGGGATCGGTGCGCTCTTTCCACAGCGAATCCCTGTGACAGCCAGCCAGCACCTATTTCTTGTTGTAGTAGTGATTCTACATATCCGGTCGTATTTGGCCCTTCCTGTCCTTCAGGTACTCCCAGTATTCTGATGTCGCTGCATCTAGCCTGTTCCTCCGCGTCCTCAGACCTTGCCTCCAGCGTTGCTACTTTCTTTTCTAGCTCCGCCACCTTAGCTTTTAGTTCGGTCATGGATTCGGTCGTCTCTTGTAGCGTGGCTTCAGCAGTAGTGACTCTTTCTGCTAGGTTGCATGCATCTTGCCGCATCAATTGCATGTCAGCTTTTACTTTGTCTATCTTTGTGTCAATGAATGTTCTTAAGGCAGCTATTGCTTCCAGAACCTGGTGGTCCTTTTTTTCACCGTCCTCATTTCTCTGGGTCTCAGGCTCTGCCGTCGTTAACTCCATTGGTGAGCGGGGTTTGGTTGCGGCAAAGGAGTCCATTATGGATGCCCTCCCTTTGTTTTTGGATGGTGAAATGGCAATTCGCAAGTAGGTGTCTGGAGAGGCCTTGTCTAGGGACGGTATTTGGGGAGGTGTGCTCAGCGTCCTCTATTTGCATGATAGCTGTGTGTTTCGTTTCAGTTGTGGACTTGCCAGGAATTCTAAGCAATATTCCGGGCTTGGCTTCGCTCCCAGATCTAATCAACTTAGTGTCAGCAGCCTCCCAGCCTAGGTGTTCTGGGTTATCTGCGTCTTGCGTGTTGCTCGCTGAGGTCTGTCTCCTGTTCCTTATCCCTCCAGCCTGGCGTTATTATGTTAGTCTGCTAATGGTTGGGTGCTACCATTATCTTCCATTCCCATGGGGTCATCAGCGTTGTCTTGACCATTCCTGTGCCTTAGGTTATGCGTTGTTTGGCTGTGGTGGTACCCCAGGTTAGGCCTGCACATCAATGGTGTTAGTGCCAGGCCGTTGTTTACTTTCCAGGCTATAGGTTTGTTAGGAGCAGCACAGTACTCATAGTGTCTCGCTCTTCTTGTAGCGTGTCCCCTGTATGTTTATGTGGCCTCTCCAATATTAGCTCGTGGGTTCAGGATTACTCGCTTTGCATGGCCGTTGGGATTATGGCCATTCGGTCGGGTCCAGGATCAAGCATGAGCGTATGTGTGCTCTTTCTAATCTTTATCTCACTTAGCCAGTTTAGCGTTCCTATTATGGTTCTGTCCCTCGCATCCCCCGCGTAGTGCAGCTGCTCGCGCTTTTCACCCCGCTCACCTCAGCGTTTGTGTTGGCGCCAGTCCTCTCTTCCCCCCCCCTGGCGCCAGGGGTCCTGCTGATTCCTCTGCTCCTCAGGGCGGCCCGCTCAGGGCAGGCTTACAGACAGCGCTGTAGTGGAGCTGTAGGAACGCTCCTTTATATCAGCCCGGTCTGCACCGCTGAGCATCTAATAAGCCGGTCCAGCTCTGTTTTTTTCTGCCTGTATTCAGGCGTTCTCAGGCTGCTTCTCGTTCTATTGAGTCGGGTCTGCTCCGCCCCTCCCCCTCTTCTATCTCCAGCACCGGGTCCCGTCCGCCATTTTGTTGGGACCCAGGGGGGAGTAGTACACAGAGTTTTGCACCTCCTTTTCGGGTCCGATTTCTTCTGGATTTGTTGCGGTTGTGTGTAGAATCCCTTTGGCTTCTCTTGGGTGTCTTTAGTATTGTCTGTAGCGTCGTATAACCGCCAGTGCAGGATCTGTTTACAGGATCTCGGCCGGAGCCGCAGGTTAGCACCTCCTTACACCATGCTCACCAGGCCACGCCCCCCTCAAATCCCCTCACTGGTATTTCCATCAGGGTTAACACTAGACTATTGTTGATTGACTATACACTCTTGGCTTGGGTATTACTTGTAGCTTTTAGACTGTTTAAAGCTTTCCCTTGGTGCTTTTGGGCTTTCCACACTTTCATGCGCTTGTTTATACAGCCACTTAGTTTCAACAGGTGCCACTTTTGTTGGTTTCGTATAGTTCAGTATTCAAAGTTACTGTTGCTGCTGCTTTCATACACTCGGTTTATTTTTTTCACCTGGTAAGAGTGTGAGCCCTTTTCCCACTCTTACATGTGTTTTGCTGTGTGTGTTTTTACCATTTGTGTGACCTTGGGCTCTGGAGCCTCACCTACTCCATGGGCATCATTTCTTTATGTTACACAGCACCTCCAGTGCAGTGACACAGGGTTGTCTTTCAGACTTCCCACTGACTCAATATTTCTGGGACCTGACTATTGTCTCTGAGAAACATGTAAAGTGCCATTAACTTTATGTAGTCTCTTTAAACCACATAGCCAGTACACCCCATCTTACATGGAGTATTGGAAAGGGTTAATTCTTATCCCTTTTTGTCTGTTTCACTTGGAGCACTGTTTCGCTCCCTTTTCATCAAGTCTTGGCTGGTGGCAGTGGTAACTACCCTATTTTTTATTCATTGCTTTGCTCTGCTGGTTTCTTCCCTGCGTAGTGCAGGACCCTCGAGTCTTCCTACTTCTTGTCAGTCCGACAGTCGTTTCAGGAACTGTGAGCCTGCAGAAACTACCAGGAACGTCCGCCTCAGCTACAGCTCCCTCTCTGTTTCAAGGTACTGTGCAAATCGGTTGTTTGTTTCGTCCAGCCGCTGGGCTTGTCCTTCTCTTCTCTTTGAATTAACTTTTCTGCTGGCCAACTCCGTCCGGAACTCGTGGCACGAACTTTACCGTGAACTACCCTGAACTGTGTGATCTTGAGCAAAAGACTTTTGACCTAATGACTTTGGCCCTAAGCAATTGCACTGAGTACTTACCTGTTGGTGTGGTTCAATTACCATTAACTTTGTCTTTCTCTCTCTTTTAAATTGCTTGACTGCCATTTTGCTCCCACTTCATTTTGTGAGCTTAACTTGTCTGGAGCATATTGGGAGTGGTGTATTAAGAGTGTGCTTTTTAAACTGCTTTAACTTAGTGAAATGTTATACAACTGAAGAGTAAAATAAATGTATATTCTTTTACTTGAAAACCTTGAGTCAGTGTTTGTTTGAATCATAGTAATTGCTGTCCTTTGTGTAACTATTTGATACTGCTCACTTACTCTTGAGATAAGTCTGGTTGCTCAGCCATCACTACCACTTTACTGTGTCGTACAGGCTTGTACCAAAGGTGAATTTGTACTGTCACTTGTAGTCCTAATTGTGTGTGGTGTTCCCAAATGGTACTACATATAATTCTGCCTAACACTGGTGTATAGCGGTGAGTATCAAGTATAGTGATTACACTAAGAGTGCTGCTATTACCTTGGATCAACTAACCACAAGGCTAAAACATCACTAAAAAGCAATATTAATCATGTCAGATATGGAAAGCTACAGTCAGGAGACCCTCCTTAGTTACACTGTGTAGTACAGGCTTGTACCAAAGGTGAATTTGTACTGTCACTTGTAGTCTTAATTGTGTGTGGTATTCCCAAAGGGTACTGCATATAATTCAGCCTAACAAATGGTTTACTGCTATCTTGGTTTCAAAGAGAATTGTATTTTTTCTTCAACCAGCTCTTACAATTCTTCTTCAAATGTCACTAATCAGTATGAGTTATTTCTGTTAGAACCATAGTTCAGCACTTGCATCAACTAGTACCTGGCTCATTCTTTTGCCAGGTTCTTGTAGGGAACAACTTCTGCCCTACAGGTATACTCGCCTGCCTGTCTACCTCTTCAACAACAAAACAGAAAAAAGTGTTTCAGTGGTAACTTCCAACTTAGAATAACAACACCTTCATTGGGCTTCTTCAGCATAAAACTTTAAACGAGTTGTGGGGAAACAAGAAACCACATTGGTCCTCTTTAAGACTTCTTGGCAACTATGCTCCCCTCTCTCTGAATAACCTTCTCCAGAGGGCAGCCTGTTTGTCACCTTTTTTTCCCCTCTGTACCAAAAAACAAATAATGCTAAACAGATAGTCTCACTTTTCCTCTGTCTCGGCTTTGGCTATGTATGTTTCTATCAGCATAAGATCTGTGTTTCATAGCACATAAGCAGTAAGTCTCACAATCCTTAAGCCTCCCAGTATTGCTCTCTGGCCTTGAGTGTGGTTTGTTATATTGGTATTGTTGATTGACTATACACTCTTGGCTTGGTTATTACTTGTAGCTTTTAGACTGTTTAAAGCTTTCCCTTGGGGCTTTTGGGCTTTCCATACTGTCATGCGCTTGTTTATAGAGCCATTTAATTTCAACAGGCACCACTTTTGTTGGTTTTGTATAGTTCAGTATTCAAAGTTACTGCTGCTGCTGCTGCTTTCATACACTCGCAAATGAACCGGCCTGCCGCGAGCACATAGACAGTGCTTGAGAGCTCCAGAGTCACTTGCAAGCTTTGCACTCACCGGGTAAGTCGCTCGATTACACTTCGCTTGGTTTTCACAGGTCTTCGGTACTAGTGGCTCCTTGTGGTTAGGTGGATAGCCTCCTCTGATCCTCCTCTGCTCACCCCACTCAGGAATGGAGCCTCCTCTGCTTCTGAGAGGGCCAGGTGCAACCCAGCCACCTGGAACCACCGAAGAGGGAACACTTCCCTCTGCTGCTTCCTGCTGCACAAACTCTTCACAATGAAAGGTCACTGGGCAAACGACCTCTACAACAGGGAGAGGCAATGGAAAAGACTCTCAGGACCAGTAGTCCTGGTGTTTTCTCTCGCCACAGATTTCCCTTTGAGCTGCAACCAAGGCCCATACTGCATCTTCCTCTTCTTCTCTCTCTTAATGCCTGCACCTGAGGGGGCTTTTTATGCCTCTCAGTCCCCTTCAGGTGTAGGTCATTTACACCAATTAGGAGATCACTCCCACAGTGGTGTTTCTTTGCCATCCCTCTTCTTGTCCCAGTAATGAGGGAATTATTGGACTTGAAATCCCTTGCAACAAAGTTAGTTTTTCTTGCTCTTTGTGCTTTGCTGATTTGCCTTCTATTTTCTGAAACATTTCTGAAGGAATTTCATACAATTGAGTGACCATTCTTGTTTGAATAGAGGATTAAGGGGTTCTAGGCTTTTTGTGATTATTATTCAGACATCTTTCCATTACCCCCTTTTGAGGTAGGGAACCATTGAGCTCTAGGGGCTTTACAATGAGTATTCTCTTTTAAACCACTGTAGCTTTGGCTGATTTTACCTACATTTATATGTTCGACAAGTGGAACATTTAGATTATTGTGGCAACAAGCAATTAGGTATTTTGGCATTTGTAACTTGTCTTCCTCAGAGGAAGTTAAATACTGTGTCTCGACCCCATTGGTTCCTCTCACCTCTGAGCCTTGTCTCCTCCCAGGTGATCCTCCCGCAGAGCACCACCTGCAAGCTCAGGATCAGGAAGTGTCTGCCTTTCCCTGGCCACCTGGGAGGAGACTTTAGTCAGGGATTTGGTGAGGGATCCATAGGAACAAGCACAGTAGGCAGGGAATTGTGGTAGAGTATAGGGTGGGAGACGTTTGTGACGGCTTCCTGTTTTCAATCCTGTATTTAAGTAACCTTTTGTACCCTTCATGGTGGATGCATTGTTGGTTTTATATGCTCATGTTTCCCATATTCCACCAGCATCATATTTTCAATGTTTTCTTTTAGATAATGGATCCCCAAAAAATAAAAGAAATAATTGATTACAAGTCAAATACGACATATCCATTAGGTGCCACAAAGTCAGAAAAGCACACAATTCGAAGAAGAGCCGCACATTTTGAATTATCAGGTAAAATCATGTTTCCATATTTCTATTTTAAGCCTGCTCTTTCATATTTATTTGAATTACAGTGAAACTGAGGCTCAAAACATGGAGAAATCACCAGCTTAATTAGCCACAGTAATCATCAATGAAAATGTCTTTGGTCACTCTTATTATTTACACATGAATCGTTAAATATTTCACAATACAACTCTCAGACATGTAATTCACAATCATATTACTCAGTAGCTGTGATTGAACCATTCATGACATGTCACAAAGCATCCTTGTTAGGGGTGCTGTTGCACTCGATGAGTATGGCCGCCTGAACGTTGAGCTCCATGTTAGGGAAGATCCTTTTCTGCAAACGATCTGCTGCGTTGCAGTATATCCTGAATATCTTAGGCTGAACTCTACATCTCCCATTCCTGCAGATACTGGCTAACTTGCAGCCTCCGGAGGCCGTAGACCTGGGAGCTACAACCACTTGAAGACCGCTGCGGGCCTCCCCGGCCAGGACCCAGGACGCTGCTCCACGCGGCACTGCTCATTCTCTAATCGAGAGGCGAGGCTTCGCAGGCCTTGTGGGGGAGGGGCGTCACTGCCCTGACTGCGCGCCTCGCCTGTGCTGCTCTGCCTGGGGGAAGGCTCTACGGCCATACTGCAGCACTATTATTCGGGCTGTTGGATACTTGCTGGTCGCCACTGTGTTCATTGCGCCTGAGCCCTTCCACCACTTGGAGACAGCACCCCATCACGCCTGCGGCTCTTCGGTGGGCGGCAGTTGACTTCTGGAGATCCTCCCTGACTGGCGCTGGGCCCCCATCTCCCGGATCGCTCCTGGAGACTGAGGCGCCGGTTCCTGGCTCAGCTTCTGGGCGCTCCTGTTGCTCCCCTCCCGCCGCTCACCAGCATGATGTGACGCATCTTTGGGCAAGGTAGGAACTGCAATGGCGGCACTGCAGGGGCTTTCGGGGATCCTCGCAGTGCATGGATACTGCGTGGCGGCGCATGAGAAGCAGGGGATCCACAAACCCTCCTAGGTTATAAGGACTTCTTCGCCCCTTACTGCTGTAGCATGCCGGGTGGTCCGGACTGCCTGCTCTTGTGCCATGTGTTGCGACTGTGTAGTCAGCGATCATACGCTGCGCTGGGCTCCCCCGAACCTCCCCACGCACGGCTCCTGGTCTCCTAACTAAACACAGACCCAAGCTAGCTTGTCACATTACTGCCAAGAATTCATAGTTAAGCATCCACGGTGGCAGGACGCGGACATGCACTGTCTGACAGCCTCCACTGTTCTCCTTTCATAAATCCTGCCTGCTGCGGGCGCATACATCAACCTGGCACGTGGGGGCACGGCTGAGCGCAGTGCTCCTTGATTGCGCCAGTGGTTCTGCTTGCATATTACTACTAGCGCAGGCTCACAATGTGTTGGGAGTCTCAGCAGGCTGTGACATTGTTGTGCTGAAGCGGACTACTGGTCTGGCATAGTAACTAGCGGCACTGGCCCTCCTGTTGTAATTTTCACATTTTTGAACCTACGTGGAGGGCTACAGTCGAGCCTGGGACAGCCAGGGGATTCGGCTTACACCAAGCCACGTCCCTATGATCCATCAATCTGCCAACTCTAAAGCCGTGTACACCAGGGTCCCCTCCCCGATCATACTATTGTAAGGATCTGTGCTACATGTGTGGACCCCTCCTGTGCCTGTGTGATGGTGCATGCTCCCCTTAATTGAGTTGGGCGACTCGGGCCCAAATACCAGACTGACCTATCCTGCAGCACCTAAGGGGCACTCCCCCGTGGCATCACGTCTTAACGTGTCCTGGACTCAGCTGGCAACCATTGAAGGGCATACATCCTGTACCTGCTGCCTCGGATCGGGGTGAGGCTACTCCCCCCCCTTTGGTTGCGGTAGGGCTGCTTGTAACACCTGAAAAGACTGCCTCCGTGTAGATTGTTAGAGACATGAAAGTGCTTGGAGGAGAACAGCAACTGAAATGCATCAGTTATTCAAAGCTGGGAACTAGAGTGCGCGCCTCACCCTCTCTCTTTTTTCTACATACTGATATTAGCACTTAACTAGATATGTTTTGTGCGCATTCTGAGCAGGAACGGAAGTTCTTTGATTCCCCCAGGCCACACATCAATACGTGGAGGCCGAACGCCCAGGTCGGGTTTTTGCCAGGTTGATCAGACTTGAACGGCGTGCATCACATATCCTGGCAATAGAAAAGGCTGATGGCACTCTGGATGTGACATCGCAAGAAGTCAACACTGAATTCCGATCTTTCTAGGAGAAGCTCTACTCTAAAACTGATACAGCCAGTGAAACGACATTGGGTCGTTCTTGGAGAGTCTCCCGCTCTCGGTTCTTTCTTTGGCAACTAGAGATACCCTTGATGCCCCGATCACATCAGACGAAATATCTACCGCCATTGACCAGATGGCTTAGGGAAAGGCTCCATGATCCGACGGTCTCCCTATCGAATTTTATAAACATTATAAATCCCATCTTGTATCACTACTCCTTGTGGGAGCCCTGGCCCCTTCCCTCTGTGAAGCAGTAATAACTGTGCTGCCCAAACCGGGCAACCCCCCACACAGTGTGGCTCCCACTGCCCTCTGTCACTCATAAATTGTGACGTTAAGATTTACGCCAAAGTGTTAGCCTTCCGTCTGGCCCCATACATGCACCATATTATACGCCCGGATCAATCCAGTTTTATTCCTGGCCATGCTACCTCCTTCAATCTACGCCGACGATTTAATGTACTGACGCGCATTAATCCCAGCAGGCAAGCAGTTGCAGCAACATTAGATATGAAGAAGGCCTTCGATTCTGTCTCATGGGGATACCTTTGGCAGGTACTTGAGAAATGCAACTTCAGCCCCGGTTTCAGAGCATGGATCAAACTGTTATATTCCTCCCCTGTTGCTAGGGTCCGCATCGACAATATGTGCTCAACTCAATTCCCGATAGCAAGAGGCATGAGACAGGGCTGCCCCTTCTCGCCACTAGTCTTTGCACTGGCTATTGGACCACTAGCCGATAGGATACGCCAGAGGCACGCACACAGAGGCATACGATTGGCGGGCCCATCGGAGATCATCTCACTATATGTGGATGATGCTCACCTTTTCGTTCGCCAACCCGAGCTCAACCTTCCCCCAATACTCTTAAGGCGTTATTCATTTCAGCGAGTTGTCAGGCCTTCAAGTTAATTGCTTCAAGTCCGTATTATTCCCGCTGACCGAAGCTACCACCCCGCCATCGAATCTCCAGGGGTTCACATGGGCACAGAATACGTTTACATACCTGGGCATGGTAGTCGCTCGTAATCCAGCCACGTTGTATGATGCTAACCTGGGTAAATACCTAGCCACTCTAATCCGGAAGTGCGCGGGTTGGACAAACCTGATGATTACCCTAGCTGGTAGGATAGCCATTCTCAAAATGCTGGTACTGCTGCAACTATGTTACAGGTTCTTAAATGTCCCACTGTGGCCGGGACAAGAATTCTCTGCTACACTCACTCGTACCATTAACGCATTTCTATGACACTCTGGCGCGGTCCGGCTGAAGCTAGCAACACTAACCACCCCAATAACGAAGGGAGGATTCGGAGCTCCGAATTTCGAGGGCTACTGGATAGCGGCTCAAGCCCACTTTGCATCATTCTGGTTCATGCCCTCTGACCCTCCCCTTCATGTCAAATTGGAGCATCTTGCTGTGGATAGCAAAAATATCCTTACCATAGTCCTGCGATCCCAGATTTGAACCCACCGATCCTGTAGGCGCCACGGCCCTAGCCTTAAGCAAGATGTGGAAACAGACCGGTGACACACAGCCGTTTCACGGAGAGTTCCCCTGAATTTTTTTCCTGATTTCCCCCCGGGTTGACATAACGACCGCGAACCGCTGGGCGGAAGCCGGCCTGAATTTTATTTGTGATATATGTGTACAGGGCACTTTCACTGAATGGGCCAATCTGCCGGGGTCCCTGCGGGGCAGGCCTTATCGTTGGTTACACTATGCAGGCCTGTAACGCGCACAAAAGTCCAGACTCCCTGACTTCCCTTCACTTCCACAAGATAACCATTTACTATCGGAACTATTAAACACTACGGCTCTCAGGGGCAAGGTCTCCAGATTATACGCTACCCTTCAGAGTGGGATATCCCCACAGATCACTAGGCTCAGGGAATTGTGGACCAGAGATCTGGGAACCGAGATTTCAGATCAACGGTGGGAACATATGTGCACTTGTACACACAACATCTCATTCAACTCATGCAATTTAAGATCCTACACAGGTTCCACTATACACAGATCATGCTTCGCCGCATGTCACAGTACCACCCCGCCACATGCCCAAGATGTAATTCTGATAGCGCAGACTATATACACACGCTGTGGTCATGCCCGCGACTTACCCAATTCTGGTCCGAAGTGTGTGCATCTCACTCTGCAATGCTGGAGTGTACCAACGCCCCATCCCCCTTGACATTTTTCTTTTACGATCTTCCCATGTTAAACCGCGGCTCCAGGAGACTGGTGAGTCTGTGCCTGCTTCTTTCCACCCGGTGCATTCTCTTACTTTGGCTCCGGCCTAGATCCCCGCACACGAACCATGACTCTGCGCTGTCACATGGGCTGCTGACACTGAATAATGCTGGGTACTACTACAACCATTAAGAGCTAGATCAAGCAATATGTGTGGCCCCTTTCGCTCATACATCTCCTCCCTGTCTGCCAGTTCGGGGGACGAGGTCAGCGAGCCACCACCCCCCCCTCCTGAAGGTGCTTAGTCCCTTTGTATTGCTATACTCATGTTACTTGTATTGATGTCATTCCCCTGGTCACCTTAAACAGTTGTTCTGCTGCTCATGAATGATTTGTGACTGTATATGTACACCTGATGTATGTTCACTGATCAAGTATGTACTGTTGGTGTCCGTTGTTGGGTTGTCAAGCTCTTCAATAAATAAAGTTTTAAAAAAAATATAATCATCCTTGTTCACATTGAAATATTTGCATCTGCAAATGCACAATCATTTTTTAAAATATGTGGATTTGTGTGTGCATTGTAGTAATTATCAATTATTGTTCAAATGTATACTGTATAAAACCAATAGATGAACAAACACCACAAAAGAAAGATTATTCTTAAAATCAATTCTGTGATTGTAAACGGTGGAGCAGCCACCTACATGGCTTTTTATATGAATAATATATCCTGCTCATACACAATACCTTTCTCATCCGCATCTATGTTGCCATTATTCCTCTCTACAGGTGAAGATTTGTGTCACGTTACTGTTAAAAGGGACGGGACGACAACTTCAGAAAAAGTGGTGTCTAGCGCTGAAAAGGCACAAGAAATATTTAAACATTTCCATGGCAGTGGAATTGGTGCCCACTGTGGCATTAATAAGACTTGTGATGCAGTTTCCCAACGCTACTACTGGCCAAACATGTATGCCGATGTTAGGAACTGGGTAACTATAAGTTGGCTATTTTGCATAATAAGTCTATAGAAGCAGTCGTGATATGTCCATTAGCATTTATTTCATTTCAAGCATCTTATGTTTTGCATATCTTCATGCATGCTATTAATATATGCTTTTTCTTGCATACCATTTTATGAGTCCAGTTATTGGCTGACTGTAGTATTAAATTTCAATTGCATGCATACCACACCTTACTTGAAACAAAATCCAATTATTAACTCTTGACCATGATATTTTACAATACTACATTTTCTTTACTCAAAACATTACAGGGTTCAAAATTGAGATTCTATGAGTAGGACCTAAAACCAGCTTCTGGGTGTCGGGCATCACCCATTAGGCAGGAGCCACTGCTGGTGAACTAGAAGCTACCAAAGATGCTCCTTTGTACATTTTGTCCAGTTTGTATGAACCATTGTGTTTAAATGTATATTAGATGTCTTCTAATTCTTATTTATTTATTAAATCTCCCGGCTACAGGACTGGGCTCCCAACAACTAGAGCGCAACCTGTGCTTTTGGTCTTTTATGTTCTGCATTACTCGATTCCTCTTCCTTGTCCCAGCTTACTTGCGGTTATGGGGATAGAAGTCCACCGAGCACCTATTTCCCCTTCCTCGTCCACACATCCCTTGACAAACATGACCCTTCCACCATTTAACCCCTCTATCCCCCCGACCACCATCACAAGACCAACTTTGGCCTTTCCTGAACCATCGCTTCAACCCCCTTCCTGCCTCCCTCGACCCACTTGCACAAACCTCTCCCACCCAAACACAGAAAACACAAAGGCAGTGGGCCACTCCTCACCATCAGCTCTACACACCTCTCTGGCCTACGTCAGTTTACCTACTACCCTTTCCCACCCCCTCTTTCTCACCCCTCTCTGTCACCTATGCCTTCCACCTCCCTCTTTGAATACAGCTCTTACCCCTGTCATCTCCAACCACCCACAACACCACCTCATCCACGCTCTGGACACCAATCCCAATCACCCCTCTCGAAGGCCTGTGACTGCCTGCTCACTCTCACCAATACCAGATTCTTGGCAAAACTGATTGCCCGCAATGCATATTCCTATATGTAAGGGAGGCATGATATCATCAAGGAGACACTGACACAAGAGCTGCAAGTTTTCAAAACCTTTATTTTAACTTGAACGGGGTTGGAAAACTCCTACCTTGCCCTACAACTACAAGTTTAGGAGTAAACTCTCGCCCCATGTTTGTATAGCACGGGGTAAGGTGGCACACTCAGACGGGGTGACACACTCTGGCACTGGATGCAAGGGTGCAGTTCACAATGTGGATCAACCCCTCCAAAACTCCACCATTGTCAAAAGCCTTGGCTGCATAATGGACTCTGGCCTAACTCTGTCACACCACATTAACAATGTCTCCAAATCCTACCACTTGCACCTTACGCTTTTGAAACTCATCTTCTTACCTCACCTACCTCAATAGACTGGCAGCAATTATGTTGATTGTCATGTCCATACCTGACTATGCAAACTCACTTTACCTGGATACACTGGCCCACCAAATAAACAAACTCCAAAGAGTCCAAAACTCGGCTGCCAGACGGCTCTTTGCGCTCAGACCAGGGGATCGCATCTCCCCTGCACTCCAGACACTACACTGGCTCCGGACTGGACCAAGGGTCACCTTCAAAATCCTGTTCATTACTCACTGAGTAAAGCTGGGCCAAAATACTGACAGGAAAAGATTATGTCTTACCACCCAAGCCACACTCTAAGGTCAAGTACTGCCCTCCTCCTAGTGGTCCCCGCCTCCAATTTAGCCAAGATTGAAGGCGCCACCTATTTAACCTTGGCATCAACATTGTGGAACTCAGTGCTGTGAGAAACCAAAGGGTGTCTCACCTGCTAGTCCCCGGGGATCGATCTCTCTCTCTCTCAGGTGGCCAGGGCATGCCCATCGCCTTTGGATCCAGACCCTGGTGGTGGACCAGTGCAGGAGGATCACCTGGGTGAGGGATCTTCAGGGAGTGGGGGTGAGCAGCCAGTGGTGAGACGCGGTATCCCCCTTTCCTGTACTCACACCCCATCCTATTTTATAGGATTCTCCCAACTCTGCCCCCTTTCTGCAAAAACTGGTGCAAGGAGGAGGAGGCCTGAGAGTAGAAAGGCTAACACTCAGCTATCTCATTGGACATGTCCTGTTAACAAGGTCCGGCAAAGTCTCCCCTCTTGGGGACAATGGCTCCCGTTCCCTGGAGCAACTCCACAACCCTCTTCCTTTGTGCTCCTCAGATTTGTTCCTGTATCCATTAGCATGATCTACGCTGGATTAATTTGACTGTTGCCTTATTTTCTCTGTTCAATGATTTCAAGCTATTTGCTGTGATTAATGCTTAATAAAAAGAAATTTAAATGAAGCATCCCCACGGTGGGTTCCCGTAGACAAGTTTGGATACTGAGTTACATTTTCATAAACGCAACATAATACCCAATATTTATTCATTCACGGGGATCGAAATTAAGTTTGGAGAAGGGGGGAGCTAAATGCAGCTCCTGTGTATCCGGCATTAACCATTGTGGAGGAGCTACCACTGGGGAGTGAGGGGCTAGTACATGGCGTTCCACAAATCTAACTTCTACGTAATGTGCAATTTTAACATTTTCTCCATTATTTATGACCTCTTATGCTTTTTTTACATGTTGTACAGATGTGTTATAATGCTTATTTAGACATAAGGTCTAATGGGAATGTGTGTTTGGCATAATTTGGCTTGGGGGGCCAAAAGTAGCTGCTGGTAGTTGTTGGTGTCAAGTTAATCAGGCGGTTCTAGGCCGCAAGCAGGACCTAAATAGCTCCCAGCTGCCCTGAATTTCGAACCCGGATTCAAAAAGTTCACAGAAGGCTACCGTGTGACAGGACGGGAGACACACAGGAATAGAAGTCATTTTTCTTTTTTCTATGACCCTCACTGGTAGTAGGTTCAAAGCAGGTGTGCACACGGGGGCTGGGCACAAGTAGAAGAAAGGCATACGTGCATGGTGCACCCTGCTAGAAATAAGAGGTGAAAAGTGAGATTAGACAACTGCAGGATTGCTAAATCAGGAAGGAGACAGGGATCTAGCTCGGTCCAAATCGATGAGGTGTGCAAGTAAGTGATCAGGATCTTTGAAATGTCTGCCATTATTGCCTGCAAGCCAAAGAGTCTCTTTGGGTGATGCACACCCAGTGTCCCAGTTAGTTTCTTTTCTTAAAAGTTTTGATGTGTTATTACAAATTAATGGAAAACTATGTTCATCTTTTTATTTTTCCTGAACTATATGGATTCAGAGGATACAATTGTAAAGTGTAAGGGTAAATGTGTGTATAACTAACATTTACATTCAATGTTGTTTTAGGTATCGCAGTGCACCGAGTGTCAAATGGAAAAAATCAATATTAAAACACCGTTCCAATACACACCAATAATGGTAATTTATAAAAAACGACTTCATTTTCCTCCTGAACCTTCCTCTTCATCAGTCCTGTTTCAAGTACCAGAAACACATGTATCTGCTTGTTAGGGCTCACCATACCTCTTTGTCTTTGAATATCTTGGCCGCCTACCTCGAGAGTTGCATTGTCTTGCTTCTTCAACTTTTAGCCTTCCATACATTAATTCAAATTTTCTATCATTGTTTTCTATAGGTGAAAGAACCATGGGAGCTTGTCGGTATGGACCTCATTGGGCCACTAGCTTCAACAAAAAATGGAAATCAGTATATATGTACAATTACTGATTACTTAACCAAATGGGTAGATGCATATCCTTTAAGATCCAAGACTGCAGCCGAAGTCGCCGACTGTATTGTAAAACTTGTTTACCGTTTCGGTGCACCAAAGCGCATATTGACAGATCATGGAAAAGAGTTCATTAATGAGGTAACTGTTAAATGTATGTGATTCATTTTTTTGACTGTCCATTCTGATAATTTATCAAGCTTAAGGAGCCGATTCATGGAATTTGTGTGCCGAAAAACGGGGATTTGTGCGCCATTCTGCCCGCAAATCCCTGTTTAACAAGTACAAAATATTTTGTACTTCTACATCACATCCAGTTTAATCCATACTTGTGGGTTATCATATCCTATGGTGATGGGGCATGAGGTAATGGGACAGTGGAAAAGGTTACAAAGTTCACTACAGTGAGTAACTTATTTTAATTTCACTAGGTATCTGAGTAAGTGTGCTGGACAGTAGACAGCCCATTTAAATAAACTTAGATAAACTTATAAAAAGCTATCACTGAATATAAATATAACTGACAGCACCTTCAACTTCATTAAAAACGTAAGATATCGGTGGCCAAGGTGCTTGCTTTAAAGCATTTACTTGTGCCCTTAGCCATATCCTTTAAAGTGTTGTCAGCTGCCCCAAGCCCAGTGGGTGGGGAAGAGACACAATGTTAGGATGGGCATTACTCCTATGTCCTGTCTCCTCTGTTCCATACTTTTGCTTATTAATTTGTTAAGTGCAATCTGCAAACCAAATTGCCTCTAACTGTTATAATGTCAAGATGTTGCATTTCAAGGTGGATCCATGGGTAGCCAATTAAGGGTTTTTACGAAGCAGGGATACATGATGTGTTTATATAATGGCACACCTAGACATATGGTGGCATTTTGCACTTTGTTTATTTTTTCTGTTAGGCGGTTAGAAGTTTCAGCATAAAGGGCATTGCCATAGTCCAAGCAGGCATTGATCAAAGAACCCATCACTAAGCAGCTTTTTGTCGCTGGGAATGATTGGTAGGGCTTTTTTGTTAAGAAGGGGATGACATCTTTTAGATAGATTAGAAGAGGCCGAATTTTGCTGTGGCTTGCATCTTCTAAGAGGGAGGAGGTTCAAAGCATGAGAAGAATATCATGGAGGTATCAGACAAGCAAACAGGCAGGTTGCAGGTATACATGGATGGACTGCTCTAAGCCATTTTAGTATCTGGACAGTGGTCTTTAGAGTGACATGGTGTTCTGGAGAGGATGTTGAGGGAGGATAGATGTTCAAAACCTCTGCGATTATCCTGTCGATCAAAGTAATGCAGAGGTCTATCAGGAGTGACAGAAAGTCAACAAAGACATTTGGGGTCATGGGTACGATAGAATACGAGAATTCTGTAGCAGACTGATGTGTGGTTAAATGTTAATGAATTCAAATTAGTTGAGCTTAATGTCAGCAGCAAGGGGAATGTGGGTGTATCCACACTCACTGCCCAAGTACGGAAGCTGAATGGAGAGCCTTCCCAGCTTGGTTGGTACGGGTTACTGATTTTGTACACAACAGAGGACCACGAGGCAGGCAATGGGTCGAAGAGGGTTAGGG
The DNA here is from genome assembly GCF_040938575.1 of Ambystoma mexicanum. Taxonomy (NCBI): domain Eukaryota; kingdom Metazoa; phylum Chordata; class Amphibia; order Caudata; family Ambystomatidae; genus Ambystoma; species Ambystoma mexicanum. The sequence continues at coordinate 1,308,084,705 of NC_090932.1, forward strand.
GGAGTTTCTGGAGACGTTAGGAAAACTGGGAAGAGGTTAAGGGAAGCAAGTTGGATAGTTATGGGGACACACAAGGAAAGTTCTCACATGCATTGATACAACCTTTATGGTAAATATCCACACTTAAGACATTGTCAACTCTTATTTGTGGCTAAGAACCTACCCTAACCCGATCCATAGATCTATGTATACTGCCTAAATTGATATTACAGAATCAACCACTCAGCCTTCTGGTCTGTTTTACAAAATGAGATGCCAAGTGGCACCCGCTAGGGTGAATGTGGCCAAATAAGTGTTGAACAACATTTCTTCAATTATTAGGACAGCTAGAATGAGATCTAGTGTTCAGTCGTGAAGTTTTATTATATTTAACGTTAGTGATCTGACCTGACATTGATAAGGAGACAGTGGTGAGCAGAGCATGTTCAGGGTTTCAGTAGATGATTCTTAATAGGATTTTGTAATGGATTGATGAATGACAAAAAAGGTTTAGCATGGCATCTCTGGATTATGTTAGTATTTTCAATACAGTATCATGGAAGCTTAGTTTGGGGCACATACAATAAAATAATTTTACCCAGCATACATCCAAGAACAGCAACATTGCCTCTGGCTGCTGTGGTAAGTTAGAGGCATCCTATGCTATGATGGGGCTGGGCCACAGGTGACTGCAACATTCTAGCCATTTTCCAATGGGCTTGCAAGATGGTGGATAGAGCAGCTTTCCCTTGGGTTGTCACCGCTTCTAAGGCACAGTAATATAATTTCCCATTTGGGGATACCAGACCTTAGCATATCGCAAATGCATTGCACGTTTTGGCAGCCTCTGTCCCTAATCTTGGAATGATCGTGGAGCAGGGTTTATCTCTAACAGCAAGCATTCAACAGAACAAGCTTAGCTGTTTGTCAGAGGAGATGGCAGATTCCAGACTCCCCATGGACCCTTGCTTTATAGACTAGGGTTTGGACTCAGGACCAGGACCATCATTGCATATAGAATGGGGTTTATATCATATTGTTTCACCCATACTGACACTTTGATTAGATAACAGCCCCATTTGGTTGTATAAGAGGAAAAGCTAACTCCCACTGGAATTCAGCCAACACGTGTCTAAAATCCAAGAAGGTAAATTGTGAAAAGTCAAAGACTCCTGCAATGAACAAGGAACTAGGAACATTGACAGTCTTGCCTTGGGTGACAAGCTTCGGTGTTGTTCCTTACGTTTGGGAGTATCCTGGCCAGCTTGTGGACAGAATTCGGCAGGGAAACTGGGAAAGTGGAGGCAACAATAACATTTATAAGATACCACCTTTCTCCTTTGAGGGCATCCTGTCTTTATATTTCTTTTTTTAGTCTGTTAATAAACCTGGTAAAAACCTTGAAATCAGGGTGTTCTGTTTCAACCTCTGACAATGTGCACTTTCACCAGGAATGAGTATACGAACTACATTACACATTTTTCACAGGTAATCAGGTTAACAAAGGGAAAACTTAGAACTGACCTATTTTACTAGTTCAATATGCTGTACTTTTAATGGAATCACAATAGTTAATCTTAATAGCAGCATACACTTGTCATCAACTGTGCACATATTCATGGTAACATTTATTTTGACAGCTCAACACAGCTCTGTGCCGTTTGCTAGATATTCAACAGAGTCTTTCCTCACCATACCACCCACAGACAAATGGACTTGTAGAAAAAATGAACGGAACTATTCAATTGTAAGTTTTCAATTCTATCGAATTCAACTTTGGGGATCTTATATTTTGAAGGACGTATTTAGGAAGCATCAGCATTTTAAAGAAAGCAGCTCTAGCAAGTAGTCATACAGTGTGTGTGTGTGCTCGGCTCTACATGTGTAGTGTTGCTTTATGCCTGCCTCTGGTGACCTCCGATTGCCCATGAACAGTTGTTTGGAGTTCTATGTTTGCCTGCTCTAGCTAACTCTTTGGCAGTATTTTGATGGTCTGTTTTAGCATCGTGCATCCCCCGTTCCTGGCATGCACTGAAAATCTCTAACTTTTGTCCTACGCTCAAGCTGAAAGATTGTGCCAGCACGATGACTTGTGCAAGGGGGCGGGGCAAATTGAAGCTGAGTGCACACATATAAGACAGAGTTTCGAGAATCTGTGCACTTCTCAGAGCTCCTACAGTAGCTCCACAGCAGGTGCCACAACGTTCTGTCATACAAATGAAGATTGTGTTAAGTCTCCCTGGCTCCTCCTCCTCTTAATGGCTCCATACTTCAATAGGTGTAGTACACGTCAATGAAATACCACAATGGCGATGTTTGGGTACCGCTCACCACCCCGCTTGAGCAGCTCACTGCACAACCTGCAATGTATCTGCACGTGAGGCCTGCCGCCCCATCCCCAGGCCCTCTAGAGAGTCAGCATTCAAGCAGCGAATTCTGACATAGTGTTTCTTCTATCACCAGATACTCTCTCCATAACGAGGGTACAATGGAAATCTGCATTTGCCTTATACTTGGAAGCTGTAGATGGGTTGGACTTTGCACCTAGCAGGAAACAAACCCTGCTGCTCATGGTATTGGGGTCTGACGGTTGGCGTGTTTTCGCCTTGGAGCATGAGTCCCAGCAAGCTGATGGGTCTGCCTTAGATTCATCATACGTTGAAGAAGTGGCCCACATAGAACACAGATTTGGGAAGAAAATGAACACTATTAGAAAGGAGAACATTCTACAACAGATTGCAGTCTTGATCAGAATCCATTACTGCCTTTATCACAACCCTCCATGACCTGGCAAGAATGTCCATGTTCGGACCTTTTACCAATCAATTGATCAGAAATCAACTTTTTCTGCCCTGCTTTGATACCAATCTACAGGAGGAACTATGGATGCACAATGATCTGCCATTGGAACAAGCCACCACCATTGCTAAGGCTTTGAAACATTTCATTTGTTGCATGGAAGATTCAATGAAACAAAGCCCATCGAAGAGGTATGTACTATACGACCTCACCTGAGGGTACACGTACATGTTCCCTGTGTGGCAGTCACACTCAGTTGAATTACCTTGATTATTGAAATTCTTGAAAAAATCGAATGCACCAAATGTAGAAAGACTGGGCACTTTGCAGTGAGAGGTGTGCCACGTGAGACATTCCTGGATTGTTGTTATAGTTGAGGATCACTCAGATGAAGAGACCATCTGTGACGATATTAAAAGTCTTGTCCTTGTGTCACATATGATAAAAATGTCACTGCTTGTAAGACGCCAACATATATTATGGTGATCAGTCGTGTTCTCTAAAAAGTTATTGGGACGTTATCTTGGCATTTGCCTGAGGAGGTTAAAGAAAAGATTCGGAAGGGGCTGTTTGTCGATGTCTGAGTTGGTGAACGAGGGCCTAAATCTAGACCGCTATAAACATCGGAAGGCGAAGAGGGGTACATTCAAGAAGCCACCAATTGTGAGGTCAGTAGTGAATTTGATGCAGAGTTTCTTGGTGTATATGTCATTGCTGTTGGAGAGGAATCCTGAATTGGGTCCAAGTTGTGTTTTTGCATGCATAACATTATTGAGGCACAGAGAGAATTTGGTTTGGAAGCTTGTTTAGCATATGATAAGAGGTTTCGAAGGATGAAGGCAGGCCAGCCCAGCATGCTGTGGTCCCTGATTGAATGGTCCAGTTGGCTTTCTAAGATGACAGCTAAACAGATAGCCCCCAAATATCAGTATTTATTTCCGCTGCTGAATGTTTTCGGCGATAAAAGGGGACGTAGGGGAGGATTGCTGGGCTTTCAAGAACCTGTCATTCAATAGGGGTGTCAAGTTGCAAGTTTAAACAAACCTGTTCTCGCTGCGGTCTGCCTTCCCACCCTGAACGCAAATGCCACAAGAAGTAAGTACAAAGTGAAAGAAGGGGACACATGATTTGGGGTTTTCAGGGGTGAGGGTGAAGAGGATGGGTGTCCTCTGGAGAGTAGGCAGGGTTGTCAGTAGCGCAACAAGTCCAGATCCCCGATGTGTCTTGAGACACAGATTTATTTATTTATTTATTTTTACATTTATAAAACACACTAAGCCCATGGACATGAAGGCCCTGGTTACAGAAATAGGTAAAGAAAGCAAGATAGTACATTTATCATTTGCAATTTTGACCTTAACACTGTTAAGCTCGCAGGCTTACTTAAAAACCAAGACAGATCATATTATGTTACATTGGACGAGAAAATGCTTTTAGATTTGCTGAGCAAAGGAATGGGATTACTTGCACAGTTTGCAGAAGAAAAGTTACTTCAGGTAATGATCGAAGAGACACGATTTTAGATGCTTGCCGAAACCCTATAAGAGTTGTCTGCTCTCAATGCTGGTGGCGGGGCATTCCAGATCTGAGATGCAAAGACTGATAAACTGAGACCTCCAGCTCATTGCATTTTGAATCTGGGGGTGATAACGCAGTGCTGATATGTAGAGCGGTAGGTCTGTTAGATTGCGCTTTGCTGATTTTGAGAGTTAAGTATTTAGGGGCAGTGTTTGAGAGACATTTGTGTGTAATGGCCAGTGTCTTGAACAATATGTGCTCACGAATAGGCAACCAGTGCACTTTTTTTCTCACAGCTTTGATGTGGTCTTTCTTTGGGATAATCGGTGCGGCTTGCAGCGAGTTATTTTGAATGATCTGCAGTTTGTTGATATTCTGTGTGGTAGTGCCAGCGAATACTGAGTTGCAATAGTCAAGCCTAGAACCTATAAGCGCTCTACATATGGTGGTGCAGATGTCCATAGAGAGGAAAGGCCTACACGCATTAAAACATTTTGTGGTGCAGGCTGCTGAAGAGGAGATTGCATTGACTTGCCTCGTTAGAGACAAGATGGAGTCCAGATAGACTCTGAGAGTTTTGACTTCCTGAGAGACTTGTATGGAAATGCCATCAATGGTAAAAGGTCTGTATGCAGGGTCAAGTTTGTTGAGGTGAGTCGATCAGGAGCAGCTCGGTCTTGTCATCATTAAGACAGAGCGAGTGATGGGCCATCCAGGCCTGAATAGTGTGGTAGATTGCTTCCAGTGAATTGGAATCGGTAAGCAAGTCTCCTGATATCGGTAGAAGGATCTGGGTATCATCCGCGTAGTTTGTGTAGGCGATTCCTTGTGTGTCAAGGAGGTCGAAGAGGGGCTTAGTGAAAATGTTGTACAATGTGGGTGAGACACAGGAGATTGTCGTACATCGCAAGTGACAAGGACTGGAGTGGTCGAGGCAAGGGGGGAGAACACTCTCATAGACCTGTTAGAGAGAAAAGAGGAGATGCGGACGGTGGCTTTGCCAGAGAAATGGGCTGCTGAGGTCAGGTGTTTGCAAAAGATGTGGTGACCCACCAAATCAAAGGCAGCAGAAAGTTCTAGAAGTAGTATTAACGACTGTCGAGGCATCCTAAAATGCATGCTGCAGAACTACTGCATGATGGATTTAGTTTTGGATTCCAAAGTCCAGTAGTTGGAGTGACTGGTGATGCAGTGACTAGGAACCAAGTGTTGGTATCGTCTAATCCTGAGATGGTACACCTGAAACTAGAGAAGGAACTGAGCTTGGGGAGTTTAGCAGGACCCTTTAAGGGCTCACCTCTGCAGAATCTAGATTATTCACCTTAGGGGTGGTGCCCAAAAAGGAAGTGGGGCAATTTAAAATATTTTATAATCTGACCTTCTCAAAAGGGGCTTTGGTGAATGATGGGATAAACCCAGGTCAGTCAGTATTCTGTGAAATATGCATATTTGACACAGTGCTGATAAGACTGAGGAGAATGGGGAAAAGAGGGATTAATGGCTAAGGCACACATCGAGTCAGCATTTAGGCTATGGCTGATGCACCTGGACAACTTCTGGTGTTTGGGTTTCCAATTTGATGGTGGATGTTTTGTTGCCAAAGGCATGCCAGTGGGTTGTTCTGTGTCCTGCTTTTCAGTTGAATGCTTCAACACATTCCTACAATGGGCTGTAAGAATTCTGGCTGGTTCGAGTGACTTAACTAGATGACTTACGTAAATTGGGAAGACCCAACAGCCTGGAGTGTGAGATTTTACTGGAGACATTTCTGTGGAAAGTGGAGAAATTCGGGGTGCCACCTGTTCCAAAACAGATGATGGCACCAATGATGCAATTGCAATTCTTAGGCGTCATGATTGAGTTAGTGGACGGGTGTTGCAGGCTAGCAGTTGAAATGGCCAGGAAATTCAGAGAGTCAGAAACGGGGTGTCTGGTCGCTAGCAAAGTGATGCCTGAGCATGTTCAGGTGTTAGAGAACTTAATTTCACATTGCGCACTATCTCCACTGGCCGCTCCTTTTAAAACCTATTTCCTGGGGGATGGTGAGGCTGAGGAAGAAGCAGCACAGGGTGCGGTTCTTGGATGAGGCAGAGCTGGATTTGAGAATATAGGATCAAACATTTCATACAGACAAACCTTACCAACAAACCATAGAAAGCAGACCACGCAATCACACCACAGACCCCACCTATCCTCACGAGGAACATCCGAACAAACTACAAAGCTTTCCTGAAATATCAGTGGAGACTTTCGTCAAACTGGTAAATCCAAGCAACAAATCCACAAGACTCCTGCCCCCCGGACATATACAAATCAATTCTCAAAGAAGGAACTCCCATGGAATACCATAGGAATGTTCTCAACCTTTCGATCTCAACAGGTAAAGTACGACAAGCCTTCAAATCGGCATACATCCGGCTGCTACTCAAAGACACAACAGGAAACGTAGAGGAGTTATCCAACTACAGACCCATCTCAAATATCCCGTACATAGCCAAACTTCTAGAAACTTACGTTTACAAAACAACCCAAGAATTCATAGAAGAACACTGCCTACTAGACCAAGGATAAGTTGGATTCAGACCAATGAGAGGAATGGAATCAGCGCTCCTCTCAATATGGGACGACCTGAAAACAAACGTAGACTTGGACAACATTACTGCATTGATTCTTCTAGACCTATCCGCAGCATTTGACACAGTCAACCACGACATCCTCATAACGAGATTAGAAGGACTGTGAATAACAGACACTGCCCTACAATGGATCAAATCCTTCCTAACAAACAGAACGGAAACCATATGGCTGAAACCTTTCAAGTCCAACCAAAGACACTCCACATGCGGAGTACCAAAAGGATCATCTTTCTCCCCGCTTTTATTCAACATCTACCTATATCTATTAATCAAAATCATCAAAAGACACCGCCTCACCTGCTACAACTACGCCAACGACACACAAATAATCTTTAAAATACAAGACACCCAAGAAGAAAACACAACACTAGAGAACTGCCTTCATGATATATTCAGTTGGATGAACTTGAACCACCTTACAATTAACCTAGGCAAAACAGAGATAATGATTGTCCAAAAAACGGAGGAGACATCGACTACATCCCTTGGCCAAGAGAACTCCTCATGACCCCAGCGCCATCGTCGATTGGAAAAAACCTGGGGTCCTGATGGACAACAATCTGACTCTAGAGCCACAAGTAAATGCTCTACTGAAGAAATGCTTCTTTCTCCTGCGAGCGGCAAAAAGGATCCTACCATTCCTACCGTTCCTGTCATTTGCAACAAAACACATCACACCCGTGCTAAAAATACTACTTTGGCTACTAATAAAAAAATGAATAAAATTCAAATCAATGTGCATCACACACAGAGCAATACACAACGAAGGCGCAGAATTCCTGAGAGATAAATTATGCCTACGCCAGCTGACAAGAACACTCCAATCAAGCAACGACATCCTCCTGGAACTGAAACCCTACATCAGAAGAAAACTTTGGAGGATCCTCTTTCTCTCACCAGGCACCGAAAACTTGGAATGACTTATCAAAGAATATACAGAACACAAGAAACCACCTAGTATTCAGGAAACCAAATCAAATCCTGGCTCTTCACTGTGTAACTAGAAGACCACTCACAAGAACACCCACACCGCTAAAACAACGATGACGGAAGATACCGATCCCGGCTCCCACCAAGCAACCGAATACGAACAGAATCCAAGGAACGCACTCCACGACATACCATAAGACATTATGAGAGATAGCCACAAGAGGAAGGCACTAAAGACTGAACACATAGACAGACCAAGACGGAAGCACTTAGATGACTCATCCCTAGCATCCTGGCCCTGTAACAGACCGAAGTTCCAGCACACAAATTCACATAGATAGTTGGGAAAGAGGACACCACAACTGGGAATAGCCTCCATCCTTGCATGCTGTATCATGAGATGTAGTTTATTGTGAAGCCCAGACCTCTTCACAACATTGAGGGGCACTTGGATCTAGGTGTGGCATATACATCTGTCCATTGTATGCTGATAGGGAGTGTACCATGGGACTGAGGTTTTTCGCCACCATGCAGGATTATCAAAATCTAGGCATTTAGCTATACTGTAAAGATTAGATTGAAATATTTACCAGACTAACCAAAAAGCTCAAACTTTCTGCATACTTAACTCACTCAAAATCTCACACAACCATATCTTGCACAGCAAGCCGCACGCACTTCACCACACCACAACAACACCACACCACAACAACACATAAGCCGCACCAACAGCACACGAGGACTGCCATCAATCCGATACTCGCACCAAAGCTCATCGCACAGTGTATACCGAGATGAAGCTGCCAACAGAACACCACTCCTCTCACTATCCTACTCCCTCTTCATCTTACTAACCCATCGCGCCTTCTCCTTTGCAGATCTGCCAGAGCACCTGGGAACCAACTCCGTTGGAGACAGTGCGCGCCTGGTACAAATACATTTAACATTTAACATTCTCTGGGTCAGTGATTTGGCCGGAGGCCCTGTGGCCCAATGCTACAGTTGGCCTGCATACAGAGGTTGCAGGGTGTTTGGGTTTTAGGGCTTTTTTACGAACATGATTGGTGTGTGTCAGAGTTGCCCAGAAATTGGTTTGAGAGGGCACTAGTATGGAGTTTGTCTTTTTTGGAATGTTTCCCTATACATAACAAATATAATTTTCTACAGAAAAATGGAGGTACTCGAGATGTTTGCTCCTTGTACTACACAATTACAGGGCACAGACACCTTTGTGCCCCCTCCCTCGCCATCGAATAAAAAAATGTAAGGAAAACAGAATCTCTGGCCACGCAATAGGCATGAGTAATCCCTTAATGTATGCTTAGCCTCTTCATACTTATTGAAATCAGAATAATAAAGAAGAGGCATTCCAAGGGCAATAATAACAGTAACAGTTTAAGACCAGGATATGTGTGTTCTAGCCTAGGTGCGGGGTCCTTTTTAACAATAGCAGCCACGAGGAAGGTCTACTGGCCATAGAATGATTGCAGGGCACAGTCTTTATGAACAATTATCCCATAACCCAGCATAGATAAAGACCTCAGATTGCAGCCTCACTGAATATAAATGTGATCTATCTGTCTCATGGATACAGGAGACAGATAGGAAGCAACAAATAAAAGTTCACACACCATAGCATAGGTAGTGAGTAAAGATTAGAAGCTACCAAGAAGGTGCACAGATCAGACTGAGATCAGAAGAGGGGTAAGGTTTTCAAGTTGTATTGCTGTCAGTGATATATGAAGCAACACAATACCCTGTTAAACCCATGAATGAGTACTCTCACAGGGGCTGACAAGTTTGAAATATTTAGGGACTCACAGAAGTGGCAGGCTAATTGATTTGCCCAGGATCAAAGCTGGAATTTGACTCCAGTGTGCAATTTCTGCCCTTGACCCAACTCTTTTTCAGTTCTTGTAATAGAGCAAGGTGCAAATATATGTGAATGTTTGACTTCCATGAACCAGAATAATGCAGTTTTGTAGACCTGACTTAGTAAGTACACAGATCACATAATAACCCACATTTAGAACTTGGTAGACTAATGTTATGCTAAAGGTGAATGATTTGAGCTTAATTTTCTACATCATAAAGGGAAGTAAAAATATAACAGAGTACTAGTTGATTCGAGCATAAAAAATACCATGTGAGTTTTTCCATTGCATTTTAAAGCTTTAAATCCACTCAACAAACACACTTGCAGATTGTTATTCGTTATATGTGTTTGAAATTTTACAAATAAGAAAAATAAGCAGACCTGAATATAAGCCTGCGATTGGGTCAGTTCTTTTCTCTCTAGGACCTCTTCCAATTAAACGGCCTACATAAAAGCAAACAGTGGCCTAAACAATATTACCAGAATGTAAGAGGGAACATATTTTCCAAGAAGACAGCACACTACTATCTAGTAAGATCAAAGGATGTAGCCAGGATCACTGTATCGTCTGGTGGTAAAGTATGAGCCTCAGCACTTTGGTTACACAGCCATGACTTTGGCTACCTAATCACCTCTCTGCTGTTGCCGTCCTATTTCGTTCTATCATCTTCAGGAGGAAGAGAGTTCCAAACATGTCCCATACTGATCCTATCTTCACTTTTATAACTCCCGCAATCTAGTGCAGGTGTGTTGCTTTGTAACACAGTAGGTGTTACTATCTCAAGAAATATCTACATGTAAGCTTATCAGACATAAGAAAGGCAGAGTCAGCCTTGCCAGAATGTGGCACTGTGATATGGCAAATGAAGAAAGATCTCTGGAATAAGTGCTTAACACGCTGAGATATCTTCTGAATCATAGTGGCCCCCAAATGTATCAATATGCATTTTAACTTTGGTTTGCAAGTGATCAATATATTGTCCACAAAAACTTGGAAAAGCTAGAGACGTTTTACTATAGTACATGCAAAAATAGTATGCACTAGAGTGAACACAGGAAGCATTGCACGAGGAGTCTGACTGGAATGTACTTGCCAACAACATCTGGGCAGCAGGTTTATAACCTCACTGGCGCACTAACAAATATCCTGATAGGTGTGATTTATGTTTTTTTTTCTAAAATGCGCAAAGGCTTATTTGCATCAGTAATCCACATACCCCCCAAGGTTGGGGCCTGGGGCACGTGCCCCTTTTGCCCTCTTTTCATGTATCAGTATGAAGCGATCTCATCAGGCTTCCAGTTCCACAAGATGCCTGCGAGGGGTTTTGCAGCAGCAGGGCCGTAGGCGCCAATTTCTCTTCACGTTCATTTAGAATTGGGGCTGCAACCTGCAAGGGCCTGAGTGACCCTGAGATGCAGAGAGCAAGGAGGTGGGATGGTGGGCTCTCACTTGTTCTGATCAGTTTTGCAGCCATGGTCAGTGATGTCATTTTACCATCTCTTTTTTTAGCAGGAGCCTACAAGTACGTGCATGGTGTGGATTGTGAAGCACACATTGGTGAGAAGGGGGCTGGCAAGGCTTAAAGACTACCCGGAAGCCAGTGCATTGGGCAACATCAGGTATTTCTGGTTCAATGGGTGATTGACAGCGGTGAGATACCAATGGCCGAGGTGATTGTGGTCTATTGGGGGAGCAGGGTTTGACTATGTTGTGTAGGAGACGGGTCAGAGAATTGTTGCTGAAAGAGTTGTCATTGTTGGAGAAATTGTTCCCTAATGCTGTGATTGCCTGGTCACAAATGATTCCACAAAGGGACTGGCACGTCACTGGAAGCAAGAAGCGCTCACTGCTTTGGTGAGGAAGAGATGGCAAAACCGGCGATGGGAAAGGAAAAATGACGCAGTGTTCGTCATGGCGGGGAGAAAGCAGAGATAATGTTCCCCAGGAATGGGGAAAACGTATCCAAAGGGGCACACAGGTGGACATGTGGCAGACGAGATGGATAAAGTACACAAAAAGGGTGGGAGCAGAGAATATGAATGAGGGATAGGAGACATAATGGAGCCAAGGGAGGTGGTGATGTGGCGAGGAATAGAGAGCAGAGCTGTCAACTAGACCCCTGTGTGTAGCCAATCCTGCCTTGGGTTTTATTCTTTGCATTCTGGAGTTATAATTTGTCTTTTCCATACTAAATGCAGGATTGCAAGCCCCGAATGCAAAGGGTAACAATGCAGATCACAGTGGCTGCACCCACAGGGGCTGCACCCACTGGACTGGGGGCTAAGGGACAGGTATGGTTGGGGGGCAGGGTCTAATGGAGAGGGGAGTGTATGAGGGGCAGTCATAGTGATGGTGGAAGGTGAAAGGCAACAGTGAATATCTTTGTTAGCACTTGAGTGTATAATAAGCCCCTCCATGAAAGTTCTTGGAATCCCTTTGTTGTTGAAACATACACCAAAGTAGGGGGAAAGCCACGTTTTGATGGCTTCTTTATACATGTCATTGATGGGGATAGGGAGGACGTTCCATATTTGAGGTACCACTGTCGAGAAGGGGTAACCCCTATTCTCCTTTTGAAACGTGGAGGCATTAAAAAGGTTAGATGCAATGAGGTGCTTCATTTTTGGTTCCAGCAACTCTTGCTCCAGCCCATGAAAATGCTCTGACCAGGAGTACACGTAAGCTATGATTAGAATTCAGCGTGCCTCGTTCAAGGCCAGGTTCAAAGTTAACAGTTTCAACAAGCCTCCTCTGGGAAGCACTACACGGCCAAACAAATAAATTGTTCAATCATAATAGAAATATATGGGTGCAGGTCTCACATACAGAAGGGTTTGCGACACGAGGTTTTTGTGGAATGCAAAACCTCCAGCAAAAAGGAAGTCTGGCGTGTGGCCTCCCTGCATCAATCCACGTTAACAGGAAGCATTGGAACCACTCTCCACTTTCAGTCAACTTTGTTTTTGCAGATAAACAGAAAGGTTCCTATCTGGCCTGAGGCTTCTTTGCCCGTCGGCAAAGCTTTATAAAAGATGGCTTGAATTGTGTACTTTTCAAGCCATCTTTTATAAACCTTGAAATAAACCTTGAAATATGTCAAGGAATACGAAGGTTCGCCGAGGCGACCTGGGGAAACAAAGGGACAGTAACTTCCTCTGGTGACCCCTGGCGTGAGGGGTCACCTGAGGAAGTTACAGTGACTGGCACGTCTGTCAGCTTATCTGCCTCAATGGCGGAGCATCTCCCATCGCGGCTAGAGTCCTGGCGGGATAATTTGTCCCGCCATGTTGCAGTGGACGGGGGGCCCCGGCAGGGCCCTGGCTAAGTCCCACTTTTTGGAGACTTCTGGGGCCCGGCCCACTTAAAGCACTTCATCTACCTTAAAAAGGGAAATGCATGGTGAACAAGTTCCACAACTGCAAAACCTGAGTTGAAAGTGTTCAACCATTCAACTAGGATTTCCAGAATCCAAAGAAGAGCCAACTTTATCTCCCAGTTCGACCCTTTCCACTTCCACTTTTCTTGTGGCTCCGTAACACGTCACAGTGTGAGAGAATGGACGGCTTCTGAGGCAGACAATAATACACAGTATCTCATAGCTAATGTGACAAGCCACCGGAAGTCAATGGACCCTGCACATGGTTGGGAGTCATATGACAGCTTTATCACAGATATGAGATTATTTGTGTAGCACCAACTAGAAGTATTTGCAGATGCGCCAGTACATATTTAGACAGGCCCAAGAATACTCGACTGGCATATTCTAAACCTCATTTGTACTGTGCCAAATCAGTACTATAGAACACCCAGAGCACCTAGGCTTGTCGGTAGATTGGTGTGTTCTGTCCCCGCCGGTGCAATCCAGACCTTTGTCTGGAGAAAGAAAAGAAGCAAGGGAAAGGTAAGAGGGAAGGGAAACACGGTGCATAGGGAGGGTGTAGAAGGGGAGAGAAATGTTTCGCGATAGCACCCATATGTAACTGCTGGCCCCATTAGGGTCTGACTAGGTGGGGTTAGATTGCTTGAACCTGGAAGGAGTGTTGTTTGTAGACACCCGTGCCACCTGAGCGAGAGGGAGCCCGCCTCACGTGACAAAGTACGAGGAGCGGACATAAAGCAAGTAAGCCCCAGAAGGGATTTCCTGGTAACTCTCCATGCTGGCTGACTATGTCTTCTTTGAGCTCCAGCACACGCAGTGTGCCGACAAGCAAACAAGGATGATCCCGACCCGGGGGCAGTTACCAGAGGTCGGCGCATCGCATAGCATCACACTGGCAACAAGGATACGATGTACCCACGTGTGCGCTCGCCATTTTCGATGGGCCCCGCACAGACCGTCAGTGCCTCATGGACAATCCGGGAGAGGGAGAGAGAAAAGGAAGAAAAAAGAAATACAGAAAATGACGGCATAAAGGCGCCAGAATGTTATCCTCACTCACACAGCAAAAACAGAGATGAGAGTGCAGTGGGGGAGGGGCGTATTTTCCCCACCGTGACAGAAAAAGAAAAAAAAAGGAAAGATTAAAACATAGATAATGCAACACTGAGAAACCACAAAGTACAGGAGCATCACACCCATGGCAAGCCCTCAGAACAGCCCCACAAGAGCGAGTGCCAGCAGCAGCAGAGGCAGAGACAGCTCAGTAGGACTAGGAGGCTGTTTTGCTTTTCGGACACGTGTAATGACCTCAGAACTACTCACCCTATTACACGGGCCAAACGTTCTTGGAATCAGGAAGGCAATAATACACACCTAGACCAATGATTGGAATAGAATTGGCTCTTTACAGGCCCTTTATTCACACAGAAAATAACCATAAAGAATACTATTGGAATAAATGCAATTGGTTATACATAGACACACAAATAAGAATAGTTACAAAAGGGTCTACATCACTGTTAGTTCAGTTGTAGGGGAAAACTTAATGTCAGCCACAACAACACTATCCATTCCCGAGGCATGTAGGCAGAGAGATCACACATAATAACGGGGTCTGGAGGGGAGTGTCCTCCCACTCAGCGAGACTTCATCACCTGGGCTTCCAATTCTTTGTCTTCTCATCAGGATACCTCTCTTCTTATGGGGGACAAACCCCGCCCATCATAGGTTGCAAACTGTCCCCGGCCGAAGGACAGACAGCAAGCATGGGAGGCAAAGAGCGGAAAAATGCAGACAGTAATGGAAAAACCCAGCTTGTCTTTTGCGCGCTCTTTCCCAGCACCCCTTATCAATGCACCTGCACATCTCTGACTCCCTTTCTCGGCTTGTCCTTGAGTGAACAATACAACAACTATCATTCATAGTGAGCTCCTCAGTTTCATAATATAATATTGCAATCATTGCAGAATTCATGTCTGCCTTCTAACTGAGCTCACAGAAATGTAGACTTTCATTCCGGTTTGGAAGTGAATGTCCAAAATGTCCACGCACCGGTGCCATCGTTTAGCTCATTTTCGCACACGCATTATACTCCACCCTTTGGACAATCAACTGCCATATCCCAATGAAACAAAAGACGGTTTCTGAACCTGACGAAACATCCCCACCAGATTGGGGAAGACTTGGAGAATTTTGACTTCCTGAGAGAATAGTATGGAAATGCCATAAATGGTAAAAGATCTGTATGCAGGGTCAAGTTTGTTGAGCTGGGGTTGTGAGCCGATCAGGAGCAGCTCTGTCTTATCATTAAGACAAGAGCGAGTGATGGGCTATCCAGGCCTGAATAGTGTGGTAGATTGCTTCCAGTGAATTGGAATCAGTAAGCTAGTTTCCTGAGATCGGTAGAAGGATCTAGGTATCATCTGCATAGTTTGTGTAAGTGATTCCCTGGGTGTCAAGGAGGTCGAAGAAGGGCTTAATGAACATTTTATACAATGTCGGTGAGACACTCGAGCCTTGTGGTACGCTGCAAGTGACTAGGGCTGGAGTGGCCGAGGCAAGGGGGGAGAACACTCTCATATACCTGTTAGAAGGGAAAGAGGAGATCCAGGCGGTGGCTTTGCCAGAGAAATGAGCTGCTGGGGTCAAGTGTTTGCAAAGGCAGCAGAGACGTCTAGAAGTAGTATTAACAATTGTTGAGGTATCCTAAGATGCATGCTGCAGAACTACTGCATGATGGATTTAGTTTCGGATTCCAAAGACAAGCAGTTAGAGTGGCTAGTGATGCAGTGACTAGGAACCAAGTGTTGGTATTGTCTAATCTTGAGGTCGTACACCAGAAACTAGAGATGGAACTAAGATTGGGGAGTTTAGCAGGACCCTTTAAGGGTCACCTCTGCAGGATCTAGATTATTTACCCTTTGGGTGATGCCCAAAAGGGAAGTGGGGCAATTTCAACTACTTCATAATCTGACTTTCTCAAAAGGGGCCTTGGTGAATGATGGGATCAACCAAGGTCAGTATTCTGTGAATTATGCATCATTTGACACAGTGCTGATAAGATTTAGGAGAATGGGAAAAAGGGGCATTAATGGCTAAGACACACATCGAGTAGGCATTTAGGCTCTGGCTGATGCACCTGGACAACTTCTGGTGTTTGGGTTTCCAATTTGATGGTGGCTGTTTTGTTGACAAAGGCATGCCATTGGGTTGTTCTGTGTCCTACTTTTCAGTTGAATGCTTCAACACATTCCTACAATGGGTTGTAAGAATTCAGGCTGGTGCGAGTGACTTAACTAGATGACTTACGTAAGTTGGGAAGACCCAGCGGCCTGGAGTGTGAGACGTTACTGTAGGCATTTCTATGGAAAGTGGAGACATTCGGGGTGCCACTTGTTACAAAACAGATGATGGCACCAATGATGCAATTGCAGTTCTTGGGCATCGTGATTGAGTTAGTGGACGGGTGTTGCAGGCTAGCAGTTGAAATAGCCAGGAGATCCAGAGAGTCAGTAACGGGGTGTCTAGTCACTAGCAAAGTGATGCTTGAGCATCTTCAGATGTTAGAGAACTTAATTTCACATTGCGCACTATCTCCACTGGCTGCTCCTTTTTAAAACCTATTTCCTGGGGGATGGTGAGGCTGAGGAAGAAGCAGCACAGGGTGCGGTTCTTGGATGAGGCAGTGCTGGATTTGAGAATATAGGATCAACCCTTTCGTACATTCTCTGTGTCAGTGATTTGGCCAGAGGCCCTGTGGCCCAATGCTACAGTTGGCCTCCATACAGAGGTTGCAGGGAGTTTGGGTTTCAGGGCTTTTTATGAAAATGATTGGTGTGGCAGAGTTGCCCGGAGATAGGTTTGAGAGGGGGCTAGTCTGGAATTTGTCTTTTTTGGAATGTTTCCCTACATATAACAAACATAGTTTTGTAGAGGAGGTACCAAGCGAGTCACACGCAAACCGCCCATTTTGAAATACCAGGAACATTCACGCCGAAATATGTGACGTATGATGAACAAATAAACCAGCAGAGAGCCACAATAGGGCTCTGTCCAGTACCTATCAGAAAAACAACAACTGCTGAAGTACTGACACCTAAGAAAACCTGGACAATAAGGTACCCATTGAGAAAACCATACCGACAAGTGAGACAAAATGACGATTGTCAAAATGCAATAACTGAATAAGCCAAGAAGATACTAAAAGAAGACGAATGGTGATGTCATAAGAAACCGGACTGAAAATATAACGACCTAAGAATGATGAAAAGAGACAAAGACACCATGGATAAGTGACATCCCGAGCCTAACTGAAATAATTGATGTCAAAACGTCAGAAACGTATGCCATAAGCGTGATGAAGATATTCAGCTAGTTTAAACGTGTACATATGCACAGTAACCGCAAGAAGCACAGAAATCGTAAGGCTTGCTTATGCTTAGTAGTACGATAAATTGCGGCAAGCGCCACATGTACATATCTACCTCAAGAAAGCACTTTATACATGTATCCTTCCACTATGCACAAGAGCAGAATCGACCAAAGGTTACTAAAGGTCTCAAGAGGAGAGCTTTGCAGCAAACAAATTGAGAATTAAAGACGGAGAGAAACTCAGACGAAGACAACCATGCCAAGAAGCCATGGTCATATTGGCTGAAATAGCCCAACAGTGGATACAATTAATGAAAAGAAGAACAGAGTATCCTGCGCAGAAAGGTCAAGATAAGCCACAGATGGCAGACAACTGGCAGAATTAAATGAAATACACAAAATTGCATGGAGAATAAGACGATTTCCCGATGTCGGAATCACATGATCAAGCAAGCAGAAGAGATCAAACTTTCACACCTACGCATGGACCCTTGCCATGCCGAGACGCCTTAACTTTCTCAGATCAAAAAGCAAACTCAAGGCCAGAAATACAAAGAAATAATTGACACATGACCACTGAAGTGATGACTGATTGTAACAATAATTGGAGGGAAGCTTGGGGTGCAGACAAACTCCCTGCACCTGGCCAGCTATTCTGCACGCTGCTAACAAATGGAAAAGTATGAGTGGGATTGATGCCAACCCAATCATAGTGGACCATTTAATCTAGGGTCCAATAGTTAGTAGAACCAATGAGACGTCGTACTTTTAGTGACGTTTACAGTAGCCATTTTGAAGGAAGGGCTTAGTTGCCCCACCTGTCATTGTTTATCCAATCTCCTCTCCCTGTTACCATATACAGATATAGTACCTATATTAAAGTTACCTTCCTAGAACCAATCAAGTCCATGCTAAGTTTCAAGAAATTATACGTCAGTGATGATACGTTTTTTGGAATAAATACTATGTTTTTTTCTGAAATTAGTTGTAGTTGAAGCGAGAAGGAAGATCGAGCAATTGCTGATATTCATGAACTCCCTGGTTTTTGTACTTGTCATTAAACGGACTCCCTTTGCCAAACTATTGAGTTGTCATTATTGATTTGATGCGAGAATACAAATCTGCATCCCCATCCATATCAAGGGTGCTGCTACTCATCTTAAAGTGCTGTTTGGGAAACCCCCAGTCCTATCGGCCGGCTGGGGTCCCTACTGCACACTTGGTAGCAGAGAATGATAGTTCGATTAGAATCGATTAGAATAAGACACCCATTGTCCGTCGACATAAGTGACTCTGGGTCCTCAGCAATATCACAAGTCTTTTGCCATCCGGCTAAGTAGAACGAGAGGTTCCTTGTGGATAGTGGATAGTCTAAGTGTAAACCCTTCAGGTTAGGTCTGAAGGAACCTGTGCTTTCCCCCACACACCCCTTCCCACTTCTACAAGCAGCTAATCGGACGAACAGCAAAAAGAGGCGGTAACGAAGGCGGTGATACCGAGCGTCCAGAGAGGAAAAAAATGTGAACGGTGAGTGAAAAAGACTAAGGGCCTCATTACACGGAAGGCGGTAATGGTTAACGGCCACCGTTAATGGTAACGGTGACCGTTAACCATTACCGCCTTACTACGAGGTCCCTTAGCGGGTTGGTGCTTTAACGCCTGCTTTTTGCAGGCATTAAAAACCAACCCGCTAAGGGACCTCGGAGCTAATTACGGCAGCGCAAAACTGCGGTGCCGTAATTAGCGCCTTCCCCATTCCCATAGAGCCCTAGGGGCAGAAATGGGAATGGGGAAGGGCAATGGCGGAAGGGGGATTTACCGCCCCACCAACCTTGGAATGGGGCGGTAAATCCCCTTTCCGCCAAGGCGGTGCCGGTAATAGCGCCATGGCTCACCGCCTTCCGTGTAATGAGGCCCTAAATGCTTTGGCAAAAAGCACAAGTAAGGAAAGGTAACGGAGGTAGGTGGGACAAAAATAACGACAGAGTAAGAGTATAATATATATAAGGGGAAAATATTGACTCGAGAAGGATACCGGGACGATACCCGAGAATAGAAGTATACCGGGAGGATACCCGAGCAATAGAGAGAGATAACGGGAGGATACCCGAGTAAGGAGGATACGCCCAAATACCTAGGCTTTAACATAGCGCTAGAAGAAGCCTGCATTTAAAGTCCTAAAAAAATAGGACGCAGTAGGAGACCAAAACGATGAAAGATGCTTTTGAAAGAAATGGGTTTACATTTCATGTCGGAATAATGATAGGGGCAGGAGATTTAGGTAGCTGGCCGGAGTCTGTCTAGTCTGTTACGTCTGTATTGTGTTTTTTTTCTCTTTTTTCTGACGTCACAAGGTAAGAACATTTTTGGGGGAAATAGCATTAAAATTGTGCAGTTGTATAGAAAAAATGTGGTATGACATGAATTGATGGTTGTTGTTTGAAAAAGAAAAAGTAACATTTTTGTGGAAAAAATGGGATTGGAGCTTGCAAGGATTGGTGCTCGCTCATATTGTTGATTTTGGTTGAGAAATGTAAAGCATAACAAAGTGTTATGTGGGGAAAAGTTAAACAGATTTAAGCATGGAAGACATTACACCGTTAGTACACTTGTGCAAACATGTGCCAAATCATGCACCTAAGCTGAAGAAGTACAGTGCAGAATGGGTTAAAGGAACCGCCCACAAAATGTTTATGCCATGGCCCAAGGCGGATCGCTATCTAAAACGGTCCTGCAACACATGACGACATATTTGCACACTACGTATACTGGCAAAAAGTTAGATAAACGCCTAGCTAGTTTAGAGCTTTGGAAGATGTACCAAGAGAATAAGGAGGAGGAGCCACCATTAGATTGGAAACTAAATGTATGCACAGAGGGGGGTGAAACGCCTTCTGCGCCACCCGCCCAGACTGAATCAAAAAGCAAAGCCAGTAAAGACGAAGGATTATATCCGTTGAGGGAACTTAAAGAAACCACGGGATATAGCAACCCAGAATATGAGTCACCTACACAAAGTAGTGACGGAAACCCAGACAAAGACAGAGATAGAGATATCACCTCCAGAGGGACAAGGAGAGGCACGAAAAGGGAAAAGGAGATCAAGCACAAGCAAGTACATCTCCAGATACGAGTAGAGAGGGAAAGAGATGGAAAGGAGATGAGGACAGAACTGATGAGATGGCATTCACACAGAATGAATGGATGGGAGGTCAGATTTTATTGAAACTCTATGGTAAAGGCATTGAGGACGTGAGACAAAAGGCAAAGTCAGACAATTCAAAAAGGAAAGAGAAGGAAAAGGAAAAAGGATTGAGAGACGAAAGAATCAGGAAAAAAGATAGACTGAGACGAGAGCAGCTGTATCGTGAAGAGCAAGAAAGGAAATGCGATCATAAGCCAAAAGCAGCTAATGATCAGGAAAGGCAGGAACAATGAAGAATAGAAGAAGAAGAACAAAAGATACTGGAGAAGAGAATAAAAAGAAAAAGGGATGAGGAAATACAAAGGGCAAATGAACGTGAAGATGCGAAGAAACAGGAAGAAGATAGGGTCGGAGAGGAAGCGAGGAAGCGCAGAGAGTTCGATGACGACATAAAACGCAAGCGAAGACATAGAGTACGGGATCTTGAATATCTGGAATGAGAGGTTAAAAAACCCAATCCAGTAGTAGACTGGAAGGACATAGAAGAATTCTTTCCTGAGTATGATTCAGTACCAGGCACGTCTATGGCAAATATCGAAGATGACTTCGACACCAGAAGCATCATAGAGACAATCGATAGAATATATGATGAAATGGAGCTAGAACAGGTACCCATAGGGAGAGCAGAGGACGAGCGTCTTGAGAGCACTCAGTTGTATGACACTGAGGACGCCTCCCGAAGTAGCAGAAATAGAGAACTGTCCCTAATAGGTTGACACTAAATAGCAACGAGGAAGGTGAGAGGAGTTACACGAGTTGGGCACAGACAATATCAGACGCAGAAAGAGAGGAATATGAGGAAAAGGAAGATGAGAGAATACATGAAAAACGCTTCTCTAGAGGAAAGGGAATAAGATGGTCAGATTCTAGTGAGTCTGCACCTAAGGCATCAGAGTCAGCCACACAATCAGACTGACACGAAGGAGTATCTTACGGTCAGAGGGGGGTATCTCCACTGCCCTATGTGAGCAGACTAAGGACATTGCCAGGTAGACGGCGCTGCAGGAATATTACCCCTGCAGTGGATAGAAAAATGATGAGGGAGGAAAAGGAGTGCCATGTGTTACAATTCCTGTTACTCAAAAAAGGAGGAACGAGGCCACAGTATATACCTTGGCCACACATGGATAGAGAAAACCTGAAAAATAAGCCTCCAATGTTGACATCGGGAGCTGGAAAATGGATACATGAGCTAGAAAAAATGACGGGAGGGAACCTGTTAGCTATCGGGAACATCAAGGGTCTTTTAATTGCCATACTTGGTGATAGAGCTGACGATGTGTGGACACTTGCAGTGTACCCTGGTGTGACTACAGTTAATACCGCACTTGATAGAGCTCCGTTTAACAATTGCAGAGCTGCGGTATGGAAAGCATTACGATTGCTATACCCGGATACTTCAGACATGGGAGCCATAATGACACGTAAAATGAAAGAGTCAGAAGATCCATTGCTTTACATTCAGAATTTCCAAGATGCATGGGTGCTGGAAACTCGCGAATCTTGGGGGTAGTCCATACCCGTGTTTTACCATATATTATGCCAAGGGCTGCCAGATCAGGTACAGAAGCAGCTCAAGAAATTGATAGGAATTGAGGCCAAACCATGGTCTGAAATACAGTTGACCATAACTCACTATTGCAGGCTGCTGCAAGAGAAAAATCACAAAAAGAGGCTGCACGAAAAGGTGAGGAGGCAACATTAGTGCAGGAGAAATTTTCAAAATATGCCATTGAAGGGGCAATGATAACTAGCACAGACGGATTGAACATACAGCAGGTCAATCATCAAAGGCAGGTTGATCAAGGCAGTAATGGGTTTTACCCCAGAGGGAGAGGCTTTCGACGAAGCGGTTTCCAGAGTAATCAGGGAGGTTTCCAAGGTAATCAGGGAGGTTTTCAAAACATGCAAAATGGCAATCAGGATATGTCGAATGGGCAAATAATCAGACCACTGCCAATATGTTGGACGTGTGGGATGGCAGGGCATCTAGCACGCACATGCAGAAGTCAAGGTATGGTACAAAACGACCAAGGAACAAGATTAGGTAGGTATGGTGTATCCACCTATATTTTTAAAGCAGGGTGGAAATGGAGTTGCACAAAATCACACAAGTACAGGACAGGCACTTAATTCTGGAATGAGAAATAGCACTGGTGATGGAGGAAGTCCATTCACTCAACATGGGACAAAGTTATATATGGACTAGGACTGCTCACTGGGAACCTGATGTGTTCTATCCTACCAGTGACACCAGACCCTCATGAGGAACCAAGGGTAGATGTCTGAATAGGGGATAAAGAATATTCCTTCTTAGTTGACACAGGTGCAACACGCTCGTGTATATATGAAGTTTTCCTTGTCCGGCGATGCCATAAATACTCAGGGCTTCACAGGAGCAACAAGTCGTGTTCCTTTTAGAAAAGAACTTCCAGTTTCTATAGGAGAGTGTGACATGAATGTGCCACTGCTATATTCAAGGCAAACTCCAGTAAATATATTGGGACGAGACCTAATGACGAAGTTGAACATGACAATCTCGTTCACGGAGAAGGGCATAGTATGTTCAACTCCAGGAATGCATTATTTGAACGTATGCAAAATGATTAGAGCATACGTGGGACAAACGGCCATGAGAGCTGTCCCATTGGAACCAGAAATATTTACGTATGGCTTGCGTATATTAATGTCATGGTTACCAGGCATTACAGACAAACCAATGAGAACCCCAGATGAGTTTTTATTTAGGCCAAGAATACCTATGCATGAGGAAAAGGGACAAGTGTTTCCCTTGGCAATACACACAGCCATGGTGCAGGGAAAAATGGCACTGATCGATGGTTGTGATGACGAAGGCAGACAATGGTGCACAGTAATCGACATTGAGGAAGGATACAGATTGACTGACATCACTGATGACGATCTGTTTGACGAACAAACAGATGTAGATGAAACAACAGTTGAGGTCAATCTCATTTATTGGATGAAAATGATCAAAAGAGAAGTGCACAAGAAAATGATGTTGGCACAAAAACTTCCTGAATATTTTGATGACGACATGGCCAAGGTGCCTGTCTCAGTGTGGACTATAGGCCCTTATGACGTAGGCTTGTTGAAAGGAGTGGGAGAAGTAAGGATTACATTGAAACCAGGAGCAATTTTACCAAAAGCACAACAGTATCTCATGTCTAGACAAGCAGATGAAGGGATTTTCAAAACAATTTCTGCTATGATGGGGCAGGGCATCTTAGTGACGTCAGAGTCGTCATGCAACACCGCGGTTTACCCTATAAAGAAAATCAAAGGGAGAGTCTTGGCATTTAATCCAAGATCTAAGGCCGATACATGATATTGTGGAGGCCGAGTTCCCTCTAGTCCCTAACCCATCCACAATCCTATGTAATATACCCATTGAGGTGAAATATTTCACGGTGATCGACTTGAAAAATGCATTTTTCTCAATCCCATTGCAAAAAGACTCACAAGATTTGACGTCATTCACGTTCAGACAAATGCATCAGAAAAGTACAAGGTTACCTCAGGGGTACTGTGAGTCTCCTTCGATTTTCAACAGAGTCCTGCAGATTGACTTAAGCAACATTGCATTAGAGAGTGTTGTCTTGCAATATGTGGATGACACCTTAATTTGCATCTCGACAGAAGAAATGCACAGACACGATTCCGTTCAGCTATTGACTGTATTGGGTGAAAGTGGATATAAAGTTGACAAAGAGAAGTTACAATACTGTCAACAAGAAGTGCTGTACATAGGCCAGCTGATCTCACATGAGGGGAAAAGGGTTACCCCTGAAAGGGCTGAAGCCATATTAAACACAGCCAAGCCACACCCGATAAAACAAATGCAGAGTTTTCTAGGATTATGCAATTATGTCAGGGCATGGGTCTTTGACTACAGCTCCTATACCAAGCCCTTGTTACAAGCCCTAAAGAAGGCACAGGGGACAAAAGAAAAAATTGAAAAGACCGAAACCATGGAAGAAGGATTTATCGAACTAAAAAGGGCCATTTGCACAGCACCAGTTTTAGGGATTCTCAATTATGCAGAGGAATTCTACCTGTTTTCACACACGAATGGCAGTGTTATGACAGCAGTACTCACACAGTGGACCACGTTGGGGTACAAGCCCCAGGCATACTACAGTGGGAATTTAGACCGAGTGATGAGAGGTCACTTCCCATGCGAACAAAGTTTCGCTGCTGCAGCGTTCGCCATAGAGAAGGCTACAACCATTGTGACGGGATGCTCAATAATGTTGTTCGTCGAGCACACACTATTTACCATTCTAGAGAAACCGAAAGGCACATTGACATCCCAGAAAGCTTCTGCATCTGAAATGATCATATCAAATCCATCGATTAAGATAATTCGATGTAAGATAGCGAACCCGGCTATGTTTATAGCAGATCCAGTCACTGAAGGAGAGCCGATCCATGACTGCGTGAACTATAAAGAAATTTATGATGAGATTCCCAGAGTGAAAGAAAATGCATTGGCAGAAGGAGAAATTGTCTTTGTTGACAGTTCTTCGAGAATCAATCAAAATGATGGGCAGAGATATACAGGCACTGCTGTGATGAAGCACACAGCAAATGGAGACGAGTACTTATTAGTGCACGATTACCACCCCATTATTCAGCACAAGCTGCAGAATTATTGGTGTTGATACTCGCACTCGAGAATCATGCAGACCAGGAAGTGACGGTGTACAGTGACTCTGCTTATGTGACATCAACAGTGCACGCAGGCCTAGCGCGCTGGAAAAGGAGGGGCTACCTCCGAGCGGATGGCACCCCAGTGCAGCACGCAGCCCTATAGGACAGGCTGATTAAGGCACTACAACTCCCAGTGGGCATATCGGTCGTGAAATGCGCCGGCCACACGAAAGTGACAGACTTCATGTCACGAGGAAATCAAGCAGCAAAAACAGAAGCCAAACGTGTGTCGACCAAAAACAAAACTATAATGAATGTGGAAATAACTGATGTGCATGAGAGAATGATTGTTGCATGAAGTGAACCTGACAGTTATAGTAATATGGAGAAAACCCAATTGATGGAACTCCAAGGAGAGGCACCACAGGAGGAGAAAGGCCTCTGGAAGCGGCCAGGGTGTTCTTTAAACCCCTCCGAGAGCTTGTAGGGACAAGACAGCACTGGTAAACCAGTAATGCCTATAGCCTTATTGAAGATAGCACTGGAACAGTTACACTATCCAGCACACATGACGAAAGAGAATTTAGCCACGACGATTGCTGAAGACTGGTTTATACCGAACGTGGCAGAGCACGTCGCATCTTTTATGGTGAACTGTATAATCTGCCAACAGTTCACGGCTGGGCATACACTACGAGTAATTAGAGGAGTCATCCCAAGGCCCAATGGACCTTTTCAGCACTTGCATGTCGATTATGTCGATATGATTCAATGTTACACTCACCTGACCTCTGCGGAGGCGTTGGGGCACGGTTGCAGCCCTCCCTGAACTTGAATCACCCCCTTCAGGCCTCTCCCTCAGTAGAAAAGCTGTGAGCAGTGGTACATAGTGATCATGCTCCTGCGTGGAGATAAGAGTGTGTGAGTGCGCCAATCTGTGATTGTTGTATGTCTGGAACCCTTCACCCCAAAGTACGGTTTCTGTGAGCATACGCCTGCCCACAAAGCTCACCTGTGAATTATGGAAGATAAGCTCTCCGTCCTTTTACTTCTGGCAGGGGCGCATCGAATGGGATCTAGTTCCTTCACTGATCCCTGTTAAGGATTAGTCCAGTCCAGCTGCGACTATGCTTCTCCTTATGATTGGTAAGTCTTTCTTGAGCTCTTGTGATGCTGTTCGTTCTGTTTAATGTCTTTATATGTTTCTCCTATTTATGCCCGGAATAATGTCTCTCTTCTGTTTTCTTCCCTTAGATGGAAATGCGGCCTCAATGCAGCTGTGAGAAGCGAGCCGCTGCCGGATGGAAGATGGATGCTACCGCAATGTTCGACAGCAGGTAAGTGATGGTTTAAGGAAAGCACGAAATACGGCAAAGCGCAACCTTAAACTGACCATTTTTTCGATGTCTAACCTTGTCTTCTGTTTTTCCTCGCAGGCGCTGCTGTCGACGATGGAGCATGTTGTGCTGCGGTGCCAAGATGAAGATTTCGGCGTTTCGGAAAGTGTAAAGATGAATACTTGGTTTGCCGAAGAGATGCACAGGTAAGAACAGCTTCCCCCAGTTGGTAAGTATGCTGGCAGGAAGCAGGATGTCCAGGAAGCAGGATCTTCAAAGGTAGGTCTGACCTCAGGCGACAGTGAGTGTTACGCTGGTTGCAAGTGCAGAATAATGCGAAGCGTCTGTCTTGAGGATCGGGGCAGCTTATATAGCTGAGATCGTGGGCACGCCCATTAGGGCCGGCTTACCAGCCACACCCTGCCACTCCTAGAGAGTGAGCATGTGCAAAGGCAATCCATTAACAGCCACACCCAAGAATACACTTGGGGCTGCTTAATGGATGGAATGTTCAAGGTTAATGCATCCTGCTTAATGGATGGAATGTTCAAGGTTAATGCATCTGAAGTGCTATGAACATAATAAAAGCTTTTTGGTGTTAAATTGATGTTCTTGTTTACTTTTGTTCATGAGCTTGGTGCCAAAGGCGCCAGGACAGTGTCCACCCAGGTCTCCTGTGCATGCGACCCCTGCATGACTGTGCCCCTGACTTTATGACCATGACATTCAAGTGTGTAACGGGCACAGGTACCTAATTGTTGTGGTGTGTCCATTCTCTAGATGGATAGAAGCAGGTCCATGTACACACCCAGACTCTACCTGTGCGGCCAAATTTCTTGTGAGGGAGGTATTTCCCATATGTGAGGTAATGAGGTCATGAGGTCAGACAATGGGCCTCACTTTGTTAATGTAGTCTTTGAACAGATCAGCTTGTTGCTTGGTATAAAGCACAGGTTTTCTTTGGCGTATGATCCTCAAGGTAATGGGTTATGTGAGAAGCTCAATGGCTTGTTAAAGAAAAGGATAGCCAAGTTGAAGCTTACTCTAAAGAAGGGATGGCAATACTGCCTTCCATTGGCACTGTATGCGCTCAGAAACCAGCCTGGTTCTGACTACCACCTTACGCTGCATGAAATTGTAACAGGCAGAAGGATGCACATGCCACTGCCCCCCCGAGATAGAGCTAGATGTGATGCTCAGCCATCAGGGGAATTGTTAGGATCAGAAATGCAAAATTACTTGAATTGCATGACATCTTGTCTTATTGTAATTTCAGGACAGCTGCAGCAACGACAAAAAGGGTGCAGAGCAGCACAGAACAAAGAAGGAGATACTACAACAGACCAAGTGCAAGGTTTAAGTGTTCCACAACTGTTCCCTGGGGACACAGTCCTGCTGAGAAACCACACGAGAAAGAAGTGGGACGAGCCAAGGTTCCACGGTCCATTCAGAGTGGAGGACGTCACTCCCTCTGCAGTCAAGTTACAAGGAAGAAGAGCATGGATTTTCTTGGGTGACATCAAGCCATACATCGGAGAAGACCCTCTCCGCAGACTACAGACAACGGGGAAGAACCACAGCACGTGCAGACGAGATCCATGACGAGGAAGAAGGACTCATGACCAGCAAAACAAAGGCAAAGAACTTTTGTTCTAAGTTGTGGCTTAATTTTGGACATTTCCTCTGAGCAAAAAAGGGGATAAGGACATAAACACGGACACTCTGTGCATCCTAGTGGCAGGGTGAAGAAGAAAGTTACACGTATAAGCCACAACATAGTCTGTTGACTTTGAAATTTGGACTGAGGCACACTGAAGCCTTGATAAGAAAAGGATATGCCATATTTTGATCGAGGACACACAGATTGGAAGAAAATACAGTATCCAGACTCTTTCAACACAGAAGCTTTATTTGGACTCACTTATGGTTGTCACACAGTAGTGACATCACTAAGGACGTTTTGATCTACTTCCAGTTAGTATTAAGATTGTACCCGTCGTTAGTGGGAAGGCTCACTGACATCACTGAATTTCTTCAAGACCCTGAAAACGAAAAGACAATAAAGAGGCTGCTCATCGTGATTACCGAGCAGTTCCTTTTGCTTCCAGAGTACAGCGAGGACAAGACAAATGTCCCCAGCAGAAGAAGCAGCGAATAGGCTTGTCAGTGTGCTATTCTTTTGCTTAATTGAAGACTGTCCCGATATTGTTGGGAGGCACACTGATGTCTTGACATTTCTTTGAGATACAGCAAACACAGAACGTTTGAGTATAATCCTGAATGGAATCATAATTCAGGTTGCTCTTCAAGCTCATCAAAATCACAGAAGAGTGTAAACTTTCCGCCGAGGGACAGATCGAGAAAGTGTTGCCAGAAAGCTTCACTCCTGCTCATGCTGACAATGAGACGACATGTCTTCTGGAGTGAAACAGATAAGAGGCATTTACTGGGAGCTTGTTTATTTTGAACACACAAACTAAGAGACTTGTTGAACTTATTACCTTATTTTGCCATTTTCATATACAGAAAAGAGAACTGGTTCCAGAGAACAAGAAACAATCTATTATTCAGGCAAAGAAGGACAGTCGTTCCAGTAACTACAACCTACGAGCAGAAACAGTAGAATCCAGAGATAACGATACTGCCTAGAATGTATTAAAGAGTTAGGTTTCTTTCCTTAGATGATCGAGATGGGCAACCAAAACAGTATTCTTGTCCTCCCTTAGGAGGAGAGACACTCGTATTGTTCAAGTACTTCAGTGTTGTAGGTTAACATATAGAGGAATTATGTACCTATGCATTATATTCATCATTGTTTTACTGTCACTGACGATTCGAACTGCATTTTTTATTGGTGCACAAAGCGTTCCAATTCCAGTGCACCCACCTAATGATGTAAGCACGAAACCCACAAAGGTGCCCAGACCTTACATAGTCATTCCAGTCCCTAGAAGGTCTGATAGCACAATGAGTGAATTTAAAATGGATGTGATGAGCAATAACACACACACATTTGTGGTAACAAACAAATTGAACCGGCATAGACAGGGTCGGCAGAGCAAACATGAGAAGGGGTTAATGAAAAACATACACACGCAAACGATGAGTGCACATGCACCAGGTCTAGTGTCAATAACTATAGAACCACAGTCCAAGGAAAGGGAGAAGTTTGGACAACCAACAATGAGAAGTTCCACACCAACAGAAGCCAGAGGACAAATGGAGTAATCTGAACCTTTTAAGAGACAAAAGGAGTTGGAGAATAAACAAACAGAGATAGCATTGACAAGCACACCTAATCCAATGAAGAGAACAAGTACAAGTCCTGCAGAACTATCACGTGCAGAGATGATAGCAGAATCAATTTGGCCATTTATAACCAGAGCAAGGAAAAGACAAGAGTACAAGGAAAGAATTGCCAGACTTTCTCCTTCTCAAATGGTAGAGATGAAGATGCCTGGACCATGGATGGAGATGCCTGAGAATCCTCCAGCAAGAAGAAGTAATATGGATGCGATTAAGGTTGTGATGATAGCAAACTACATGAAAGACTTAAGAATCAGAAGAAGCACACAAGAAGACAACAACTAACTAAACGACTACCTGGATAGCACAGCACACTTGGGAAATAACATCTGGTACCAACATATGAAAGAAGTTGGACGACAAAATTCAGAGGAGGAAGGCTTTGTTTGCGCACTCTTAGCATACAGCATGGGGAAGTCGAAGATCTTCGTAGCTGTGGAAATAGATGTCACGACAGCCCACTGTCTATCGCATATAGCAATGTGCAAGACCAGAGGCCATTTCATGGGAAGTGATGCCTCACTCAAATGGGCAACTGAAGCAACTGATCCAAATGAAGATGATTATGTACAGGACATAAAGACAAGAAACAATTGAAAAACAAAGAACATTGTAATCAGATATGAAAAGCCTGGAGTTAAAGGAGCAGAGATCAGAAGAGAGGCAAACCAAAGGCTGAAGATTCAAGGAAAAACTCCAGAAGAATCTCAGAGTTGGAAGAACAGAGGCAAAATGCAAATTTGGGGAACAGTGCTTTCACCAGACGGATGGGAGAAAGGAGTAGTGATCTGCAGAGCATGGATGATCATTGGACAATATAAAGAAACAATTGAAAATCCACAAATAATATGCATGCCATTATGGCCAAGACTTGCTAAACTATTAACATGGTTCGAAGACAGAGGAGGACCCTTGCAAATAGTGCCATTGGAGAGCCAAACATTCTGCGTCAAGAATCAGAAGTGTGGCACAGTCTTTGACGCTCCCGGAATGGTACATGGTACTGCAGTGATCATGTATCATTATTGGGGATGTGGATCCAATGCATATATCATACTGCCGAAAAATTGGGGAGGTATATGCACATTGGTGAATGTCCATGTCCCAGCATTGGTGATTCCAAAAAGTGACCTGAATATTGACAGTTTTCTGAAAGCAGATGCTTACCTGAGAAAGAAGAGATCTGTGGAACTGATGAACCGAATGAAGTGAGAGAATTACTTTTCTGCCAAATCAGAAGAAGCCTTTCATGCGATCCCATATGACCAAAGGCTGTTCAGCCTAACTTCATCAGTGTTCACAACAATTCTGATGCCAAGAGTTCAGGTTGGAGCAAATGCTAAATGGTTGCAGATAACCAGATGGGAGTTACTGCAGACCGTCAACACAACCATAAAAGGATTCAATGCAATCAAGGAAGAGTTAAGGGGGATTCGGCTAATGACTCTACAGAACAGATATGTCCTTGACATGATCACAGCTATGGATGGAGGAGTTTGTGCAAAAATTGGAGAATCGTGTTTCACATTTATACCATCTCACAATGACGAAAATGGAACCTTAACAGAGGCCATAGGTATGCTGACGAAACTACAGAATGAAATGATTGATGAAACTGACGAAGTTGATGATGACAGCTGATTTGGATCACTATTTTTATGGGTTCCACAATGGATGGCAGATGCATTCAAATTCCTAGGAGCCCTGCTGGTGATGATATTGCTCGGATTCTGTGTTTTCAAGATAATAATATCTCAGTGCCAGAGAACTGCGAAAAAAGCCATAGGGATGAAGATCATGATTGATGTTGAGTCAGGATGTAAACCCAAGGACCTGACCGATGAAGAAATACGAGTCTTTGTGAAAGCTAGCATTCATGCACCAGAAGAAACAAAGTTTCGGTATCCAAGGAAACACAGAAATTATGTGGGAAGATGGATCTATTGCAGTCCAAGTGGACAATTTCAACTTATGACATGGAACAAAGATGAGCATGTAAGAACAGCAGGAAGCCTGAAGGGAGTCATAAAGATATGGACCCCAAAGAGACATTTCTTCAGACCTCTATGTATGGACCCAGAGGATGAACTAAAGATGGATCCAGAGGATGAAATAACAATGGATCCAGAGGATGAAGTAAAGGTGGATACAAAGGAAAAAGTGAAAGTGGTTGATGAATCGCCCAGAGGGGGCAGTGTAGAGGAGGTACCAAGCACGAGTCACACTCCAACCGCCCATTTTGAAGTACCAGGAACATTCACGCCGAAATATGTGACGTATGATGAACAAATAAACCAGCAGAGAGGCGCAGTAGGGCTCTGTCCAGTTCCTATCAGAAGAACAACACCTGTTGAAGTACCGACACCTAAGAAAACCTGGAAAATAAGGTACCCATTGAGAAAACCATACCGACAAGTGAGACAGAATGACGATTGTCAAAATGCAATACCTGAAGAAGCCAAGAAGATACTAAAAGAAGACGAATGGTGATGTCATAAGAAACCGGACTGACTCACATATAGAAAATATAATGACCTAAGAATGATGAAAAGAGACGAACACACCATTGATAAATGATATCCCGCGCCTAAGTGAAATAATTGATGTCAAAACGTCAGAAACTGATGCCATAAGCGTGATGAAGATATTCAGCTAGTTTAAACGTGTACATATGCACAGTAACCGCAAGAAGCACAGAAATCGTGAGGCTTGCTTATGCTTAGTAGTAAGATAAATTTCGGCAAGCGCCACATGTATGTATCTACCTCAAGAAAGCACTTTATACAAGAATACTTCCACTATGCACAAGAACAGAATCGACCAAAGGTTACTAAAGGTCTTACGAGGAGAGTTTTGCAGCAAACAAATTGAGAATTAAAGATGGAGAGAAACTCAGACGAAGACAACCATGCCAAGAAGCCATGGTTGTATCAGCTGAAATAGACCAACAGTGGATACAATCAATGGAAAGAAGAACAGAGTATCCTGCGCAGAAAGGTCAAGATAAGCCACAGATGGCAGACGACTGGCAGAATTAAATAAAATACACGAAATTGCATGGAGAATAAGACAATTTCACGGTATCAGAATCACGTGACTGAGCAAGCAGAAGGGATGAAACTTTCACACCTACGCATGGACCCCTTTGCCATGTCCATACACCTTAACTTTCCCAGACCAAGAAGCAGACTCAAGGCCAAAAATACAGAGAAATAATTGACACATGACCACTGAAGTGATGATTGATTGTAACAATAATTGGAGGGAAGCTGGGGGTGCAGATGAACTCCCTGCACCTAGCCAGCTATTCTGCACGCTGCTAAGCAAATGGAAAAGTATGAGTGGGATTGATGCCAACCCAATCATAGTGGACCATGTAATCTAGGGTCCTATAGTTAGTAGAACCAATGAGACGTCGTACTTTTAGTGACGTTTACAGTAGCCATTTTGAAGGAAGAGCTCTGTTGCCCCACCTGACATTGTTTATCCAATCCCCTCACCCTGTTACCATATACAGATATAGTACCTATATTAAAGTTACCTTCCTAGAACCAATCAAGTGCATGCTAAGATTTAAGAAATTATACGTCAGTGATGATAAGTTTTTGGTATAAAAATTAGTTGGAGTCAAAACGAGAAGGAAGATCGAGCGATTGCTAATATTCATGAACTGCCTGTTTTTTGTACTTGTCATTAAACGTACTCCCTTTGCCAAACTATTGAGTTGTCATTATTGATTTGATGCGAGAATACAAATCTGCATCCCCATCCATCTCAAGGGTGCTGCTACTTATCTTAAAGTGCTGTTTGGGAAACCCCCAGTCCTATGGGCCGGCCGGGGTCCCTACTGCACAGTTTTCTACAGGGAAATGGGGGGGACTCGTTGGGAGATTAGGAGACCTTCGACCCCCACCTCGAACTAAAGAAATGAAGGAAAACAAAATCTCTAGCCATGCAATCAGCATGAGTAATCCCTTAATGTCCTCTTATCCTCTTCATCCTTATTGAAATCAGAATAATAAAGAAGACGAATTTCAAGGGCAACAGTAACAGTTTAAGACCAGGATATGTGTGTTCTAGCCTATGTGTTGGGCCCTTTCGAACAATTGCAGCCACGAGGAAGGTCTACTGGCCATAGAATGATTGCAGGGCACAGGTCTTACAAACAATGATCCCATAACTCAGCATAGACACAGACCTCAGATTGCACCCTCACTGAATATAAATGTGCTCAAATTAGTTCTATCTATCTCATGGATACAGGAGACAGATAGGAAGCAACAACAAACGTTCACATACCATTGCATAGATAGTGGGTACAGATTAGAAGCTATCAAGAAGGTACACACATCAAAACTTAGACTAAGATCAGAAGAGGGACAGGGTTTTCAAGTGGCATTGCTGTCAGTGATATATCAAGCAAACAATAGCCTGTTAAACTATAAATGAGATCACTCTCAGGGGCTGACAATTTTGAAATATTTAGGGACTCATAAAAGTGGCAGGCTAATTGATTTGCCCAGGATCACGCATTTTAATTAAAAGGTGAAGCTGGAATTTGAGCTCAGTGTGCAATTTCTGCCCTTGACCCAACTCTTTTTCAATCCTTGTAATAGAGCAAGGTGCAAATATGTGTGAATGTTTGACTTCCATGAACCCCAATAATACAGTTTTGTATACCTGACTTGGTAAGTACACATATTACATAATAACCCAGATTTAGAACCTTGTAAAATAATGTTATGCTAAAGGTGAATGAGTTTAGCTTCATTTTCTACATCATGAAGGGAAGTAAAAATATAACTAGTTGATGCAAGCCTTAAAAATCCCATCTGCGTTTTTCCATTGCATTGTATTTTAAAGCTTTAAATCCACTCAACAGACTTGCAGATTGTTATTCGTTATATGTGTTTGAAATTGTACAAATAAGCAAAATAAGCAGACCTGAATATAAGCCTGCGATTGGGTCAGTTCTTTTCTCTCTAGGACCTCTTCCAATTAAACGGCCTACATAAAAGCAAACAGTGGCCTAAACAATATTACCAGAATGTAAGCGGGAAAATATTTTCCAAGAAGACAGCACACTACTATCTAGTAAAATAAAACGATTTATCCAGGATCACTGAATCATCTTGTGGTAAAGTATGAGCCTCAACAATTTGGTTACTCAGCCATGACTTTGGCTACCTAATCACCTCTCTGCTGTTGCCGTCCAATTTCGTTCTACCATCTTCAGGAGAAACAGAATTCCAAACATGTCCCATACTGATCCTATGTTCACTTTTATAACTCGTGCAAGTAATCCTGTTGAATTCATAATTTGGAGTTTGTGAAATGCAAGAATAAGGTTTTAGTATTCTATGATGCATGTGATTTTTAGATGTAACAACTTTGAGGCATTTTAGGTTGTAGAGGTGCCCTCTTTTGGGCGGCATGGACTGGGTTTCCTTTACACTCCTGGAGCACAGGCTCCTCTTCACTACATGGAGCAACTCCCTCTTCAGCCCCCCCTGGAGACTGCTTTCCCAACAATTTATGAGCAGAGAGACCCCCTTCACTAACAGACACAGCCTCTCATCTCCTAGAGTGTCTACTGTGAAAGAGACTGTCTCACACAGCCCTCGATGGCTGCCTCTAATAGACCTGGTGGTGGGTGCTACTCAGTCCATGGGGGGCAGTGGGCTCTCCCACTCTCCTGACAGTCACTTTTGTCCTCTTGCCTGCACCCCCCGCAGCAGAGTCTCCTCTCTCCTCTCTCAACATCACACAGGTACCTGCATCTTGCTGTCCACTCCAAAGTCCTCCTTCGCCATACCTTGGACCATCCTCGTCGCCAATTTGTTATGACTACTGGTCAGTCATAGGGTTCACTCATCAAGAAGACACTGGTTACACTGGACAGGTGCTTCTCAAGATTACTTTAATAGCTTCTTATTTAGAAGATCAGATGTCATCAGGTTATTGAGAGAGATCAGGAGGAATACGGGACAAGAGCCCACTGGCTCCCACCACCCAGGCTCACATCTTCTAACTGCCTCAGTTAGAACCATTTCAACACCAAACATTCCAACCTCACACTCCACACTCACAACCTACATTCTGAAGTTGACATCAGTCCTAGCACCTCACACATACAGGAAGAGGACCAAACCAAACACACACATTGGTGAGAAGGGCGCTGGCAAAGCTTAAAGACCACGACTACCCGGATGCCAGTGCATCAGGCAACATCTGGTATTTTGTTTCTATAAGGGGTGATTGACAGCAGTGAGATACTGTTGGCCGAGGTGAGTGTGATCTATTGGGGGAGCAGGGTTTGACTATGTTGTGCAGGAGATGGGTCAGAGAATTGTTGCTGAAAGAGTTGTCATCGTTGGAGAAATTGTTCCCTAATTCTGTGATTGCCTGGTCACAAATGATTCCACAGAGGGACTAGCATGTCAATGGATGCAAGAAGCGCTACGCCAATGGGTGCAAGAATCGCTCACTGCTTTGGTGAGGAAGAGATGGCAAAATTGGCGATGGGAAAGGAAAAATTACGCAGTGTTCATCATGGCGGGGTGAAAGTACAAATAATGTTCCACGGGAATGGGGGACATTTATCCAAAGGGGCACGCAGGTGGACATGTGGCAGATGAGATGGATAAAGTACACAAAAAGGGTGGGAGCAGAGAAAATGAATGAGGGATAGGAGACATAATGGAGCCAAGGGAGGTGGTGATGTGGCGAAGAATAGAGAGCAGAGGTGTCAACTAGACCCATGACAGGTGGATGTAGCCAATCCTGCCTTGTGTTTTATTAACACTACAGATCACAGTGGCTGCACCCACTGGACTGGGGCCTAGGGGACAGGTATGGGTGCAGGGCAGGGTGTAATGAAGAGGGAAGTGTATGAGGGGCTGTCATAGTGATGGTGGAAGGTGAAAGGCAACAGTGAATATATTTTTTAGCACTTTAGTGTATAATAAACCCCTCCATGAAAGTTCTTGGAATCCTTTGTTGTTGAAACATACACCAAAGTATGGGGAAAGCCACGTTTTGATGGCTTCTTTGAAGGCAGGTAGTACATATATGTCTTTGATGGGGATAGGGAGGAAATTCCATATTTGATGTACCATTGTTGAGCAGGGGTAACCCCTATTCTCCTTTGAAACGTGGAGGCATTAAAAAGGTTAGATGCAATGAGATGCTTCATTTTTGGTTCCAGCAACTCTTGCTCCAGCGCATGAAAATGCTTTGACCAGGAGTACTCGTAAACCATGATTAGAATTCAGCGCGCCTCGTTCAGGGCCCGGTTCAAAGTTAACAGTTTCAACAAGCCTCTCCTGGGAAGCACTACACGGCCAAACAAATAGATTGTTCAATCATAAAAGAAATATATGGGAGTGAGTCTCGCAGACAGAAGGGTTTGCGGGATGCGCTTTTTGTGGAATGCAAAACCTCCAGCAAAAAGCAATTCTGGGTGTGGCCTCCCTGCATCCATCCACGTTAACAGGAAGCATTGGAACCACTCTCCAATTTCAGTCACCTTTGTTTTTGCAGATAAACAGAAAGGTTCCTCTCTGGCCTGAGGCCTAGGGCTTAGAAGGGAAACGCCCATTGTCCCTGGGGAGGCCTTCATGGAGACTCAAAAGTGAGATGAGGTGGAGAACCGTACCGGAGAATAGAAACTGCGCCAGGCCCCATAGTGACTGCACCTGTGAATACCTTAGCAATTACAAAATAAGACAATGACACCGGCTTGTAAAACAGGAAAAGTGAGCGCATTCCGAGCTAGTTACTGTGTGGTAAGCTCAGATTTCTGTACATCCGTCTACCCAGGACTTTAAGTGGGGTAAGAAATTGAGGGGGGGGGGCCTCATTTGGGGTGTGGCTTGCATGATGGGCGTGGCCTGAAAAGTACACAAATCATAGTAAGGTACGCAAACAAATATATAAATGTATGTAAGCATTTATAAATTTGTATGCGTAGCTTACTATGGTTTGTGTAGTATGCAAGCCATCTTCTATAAACATAGAAATATGTCCCATATTTCTATGTTTGTAAAAGATGGCTTGAAAAGTAAACAACCCATAGTAAGGTGCGCACATAAAAGCATTTATATATTTGTGTGCGCACCTTACTATGGTGTGTGTACTTTGCAAGCCATCTTTTATAAATATAGACATATTTTGCATATTTCTATGTTTATAAAAGATGGCTTGCATAGTACACAAACCATGGTAAGGTGCGCACATAAATATATAAATGCTTACATTTATATATTTGTTTGTGTGCTTTACTATGGTTTGTGCACTTTTCAAGACTTCCTTTTGAAACAGAAATAAGTAACATATTTCGAGGTTTATAAAAGATGGCTAGAAAAGTATACAATTCATTCCATCTTTTATAAAGCTTTGACTAGGGACAAAGGCTTCTTTGCCCGTCGGCAAAGCTTTATAAAAGATGGCTTGATTTGTGTACTTTGCAAGCCATCTTTTATAAACCTTGAAATATGTCACGGAATACCCAGGTTCGCCGAGGCGACCTGGGGAAACAAAGGGACAGTAACTTCCCCTGGTGACCCTTGGCATGAGGGGTCACCAGAGGAAGTTATAGTGACTGACAGAAGTACCAGACAGCCACAGCCTTGCTGTGGCTGGCTGGCACTCTGTCAGCTTGCCTGTCTCAATGGCGGAGCACCTCCCATTGCGGCTGCGGTCGTGGTGGGATAATGTGTCCTGCCATGATGTGGTGGACCGGGGTGCCCCAGCAGGGCCCTGGCTCAGTCCCACTTTTTGGAGACTGCTGGCGCCCGGCTCCGGCTGGCCCGGGCCCACTTAAAGCACTACATGTGCCTTAAAAAGGGAAATGCCTGGTGAAAAAGATTCAAAACTGCAAAACCTGATTTGAAAGTGTTCAACCATTCAGCTAGGTTTTCCAGAATCCAAAGAACAGCCAACTTTATCTCCCAGTTCAACCCTTTCCACTTCCACTTTTCTTGTGGCTCGGTAACACGTCACAGTGTGAGAGAATGGACAGCTTCTGATGCACACAGTAATACACAGTATCTCATAGCTAATGTGACGAGCCACCGGAAGTCAATGGACCCTGCACATGGTTGGGAGTCATATGACAGCTTTGTCACAGATATGAGATTATTTGTGTATCAGCAACTAGAAGTATTTGCAGATGTGCCAGTATATATTTAGACAGGCCCAAGAATACTCGACTGGCATATTCTATATGTTTTGCTAAACCTCATTTGTACTGTTCCAAATCAGTACCATAGTACTCCCAGAGCACCTAGGCTTGTCGGTAGATTGGTGTGTTTTGTCCCTGCCGGTGCAATCCAGAACTTTGTCTGGAGAAAGAAAAGAAGCAAGGGAAAGGTAAGAGGGAAGGGAAACATGGTGCATAGGGAGGGTGTAGAAGGGGAGTGAAATGTTTCGCGATAGCACCCATGTGTAACTGCTGGCCCCATTAGGGCTCGACTAGGTGGGGTTAGATTGCTTGAACCTGGAGGGAGTGATGTTTGAAGACACCCATGTCACGTGAGCGAGGGGAGCCCGCCTCACGTGACAATGGACGAGGAGTGGAAATAAAGCAAGGAAGCCCCAGAAGGGATTTCCTGGTAACTCTCCATGCTGGCTGACTGTGTCTTCTATGAGCTCCGGCACATGCAGTGTGCCGACAAGCAAAGGAGCGCGATCCCGGGGCAGTTACCAGAGGTCGGCGCATCACATAGCATCACACTGGCAACAAGGGTACGACGTACCCACGTGTGCGCTCGCCATTTTCGCTGGGCCCCGCACAGACTGTCAGTGCCTCATGGACCATCCGGGAGAGGGGGAGAGAAAGGAAGAAAAAAGAAACACACAAAATTACAGCATAAAGGCAGCAGAATGTTATCCCTACTCACACAGCAAAAATAGAGATGAGAGTGCAGTGGGGGAGGTGCGTATTTTCCCCACGTGACAGAAAAAGAAAAAAAAAGGAAAGATTAAAACATAGATAATGCAACACTGAGAAACCACAAAGTAAAGGAGCATCACACCCATGGCAAGTCCTCAGAACAGCCCCACAAGAGCGAGTGCCAGCAGCAGCAGAGTCAGAGACAGCTCAATAGGACTAGGAGGCTGTTTTGCTTTTCGGACACGTGTAATGACCTCAGAACTACTCACCCTATTACACAGGCCAAAGGTTCTTGGACTCAGGAAGGCAATAATACACACCTAGACCAATGTACTTTGCAAGCCATCTTTTATAAACCTTGAAATATGTCAAGGAATACCCAGGTTCGCCGAGGCGACCTGGGGAAACAAAGGGACAGTAACTTCCTCTGGTGACCCTGGCATGAGGGGTCACCAGAGGAAGTTATAGTGACTGACAGAAGTACCAGACAGCCACAGCGTAGCTGTGGCTGGCTGGCACTCTG
Source organism: Ambystoma mexicanum (assembly GCF_040938575.1). Lineage (NCBI taxonomy): Eukaryota > Metazoa > Chordata > Amphibia > Caudata > Ambystomatidae > Ambystoma > Ambystoma mexicanum. The sequence continues at coordinate 1,308,125,134 of NC_090932.1, forward strand.
TCAGCTTGCCTGTCTCAATGGCGGAGCATCTCCCATCGCGGCTGCGGTCGTGGTGGGATAATGTGTCCTGCCATGATGTGGTGGACCGGGGTGTCCCAGCAGGGCCCTGCCTCTGTCCCACTTTTTGGAGACTGCTGGCGCCCGGCCCCGGCTGGCCCGGGCCTACTTAAAGCACTGCATCTACCTTAAAAAGGGAAATGCCGGGTGAAAAAGATTCAAAACTGCAAAACCTGAGTTGAAAGTGTTCAACCATTCAGCTAGGTTTTCCAGAATCCAAAGAAGAGCCAACTTTATCTCCCAGTTCAACCCTTTCCACTTCCACTTTTCTTGTGGCTCGGTAACACGTCACAGTGTGAGAGAATGGACGGCTTCTGATGCACACAATAATACACAGTATCTCATAGCTAATGTGACGAACCACCGGAAGTCAATGGACCCTGCACATGGTTGGGAGTCATATGACAGCTTTGTCACAGATATGAGATTATTTGTGTAGCAGCAACTAGAAGTATTTGCAGATGTGCCAGTATATATTTAGACAGGCCCAAGAATACTCGACTGGCATATTCTATATGTTTTGCTAAACCTCATTTGTACTGTTCCAAATCAGTACCATAGTACTCCCAGAGCACCTAGGCTTGTCAGTAGATTGGTGTGTTCTGTCCCTGCCGGTGCAATCCAGAACTTTGTCTGGAGAAAGAAAAGAAGCAAGGGAAAGGTAAGAGGGAAGGGAAACACGGTGCATAGGGAGGGTGTAGAAGGGGAGTGAAATGTTTCGCGATAGCACCCATGTCTAACTGCTGGCCCCATTAGGGCTCGACTAGGTGGGGTTAGATTGCTTTAACCTGGAGGGAGTGATGTTTGAAGACACCCATGTCACGTGAGCGAGGGGGAGCCCGCCTCACGTGACAATGGACGAGGAGCGGAAATAAAGCAAGGAAGCCCCAGAAGGGATTTCCTGGTAACTCTCCATGCTGGCTGACTGTGTCTTCTTTGAGCTGCGGCACATGCAGTGTGCCGACAAGCAAAGGAGCGCGATCCCGGGGCAGTTACCAGAGGTCGGCGCATCACATAGCATCACACTGGCAACAAGGATACGACGTACCCACGTGTGCGCTTGCCATTTTCGCTGGGCCCCGCACAGACTGTCAGTGCCTCATGGACCATCCGGGAGAGAAAGGAAGCAAAAAGAAACACACAAAATTACAGCATAAAGGCAGCAGAATGTTATCCCTACTCACACAGCAAAAATAGAGATGAGAGGGCAGTGGGGGAGGTGCGTATTTTCCCCACGTGACAGAAAAAGAAAAAAAAGGAAAGATTAAAACATAGATAATGCAACACTGAGAAACCACAAATGTAAAGGAGCATCACACCCATGGCAAGCCCTCAGAACAGCCCCACAAGAGCGAGTGCCAGCAGCAGCAGAGGCAGAGACAGCTCAATAGGACTAGGAGGCTGTTTTGCTTTTCGGACACGTGTAATGACCTCAGAACTACTCACCCTATTACACAGGCCAAAGGTTCTTGGACTCAGGAAGGCAATAATACACACCTAGACCAATAATTGCAATGGAATTGGCTCTTTACAGGCCCTTTATTCACACACAAAATAAGCATAAAGATAACTATTGGAATAAATGCAATTGGTTATACATAGACACACAAATAAGAATAGTTACAAAAGGGTCTACATCACCGTTAGTTCATTTGTAGGAGAAAACGATGTCAGCCACAACGACACTACCCAGTCCCGAGGCATGTAGGCAGAGAGATCACACGTACTAACGGGGTCTTTATCACCTGGGCTTCCAATTCTCTGTCTTCTCATCAGGATACCTCTCTTCTTATGGGGGACAAATCCACGCCCATCATAGGTTGCATACTGTCCCCGGCCGAAGGACAGACAGCAAGCATGGGAGGCAAAGAGCGGAAAAATGCAGACAGTAGTGGAAAAACCCAGCTTGTCTTTCGCACGCTCTTTACCAGCACCCCTTATCAATGCACCGGCACATCTCTGACTCCCTTTCTCGGCTCGTCCTTGAGTGAACAATACAACAACTATCATTCATAGTAAGCTTCTCAGTTTCATAATATAATATTGCAATCATTGCAGAATTCATGTCTGCCATCTAACTGAGCTCACAGAAACATAGACTTTCATTGTGGTTTGGAAGTAAATGTCCAAAATGTCAGCGCACCGGTGCCATCTTTTAGCTCATTTTCGCACACACATTATACTCCTCCCTTTGGACAATCAACTGCCATATCCCAATGAAACAAAAGACGGTTTCTGAACCTGACAAAACATCCCCAACAGATTGGGAAGACTCTGAACATTTTAACTTCCTGAGAGAATAGTATGGAAATGCCAGCAATGGTAAAAGATCTGTTTGCAGGATCAAGTTTGTTGAGCTGGGGTTGTGAGCCGATCAGGAGCAGCTCTGTCTTATGATTAAGACAAGAGCGAGTGATGGGCCATCCAGGCCTGAATAGTGTGGTAGATTGCTTCCAGTGAATTGGAATCAGTAAGCTAGTCTCCTGTGATCGGTAGAAGGATCTAGGTATCATCTGCATAGTTTGTGTAAGTGATTCCCTGGGTGTCAAGGAGGTTGAAGAGGGGCTTAATGAACATTGTGTACAATGTGGGTGAGACACAGGAGCCTTGTGGTACGCCGCAAGTGACTAGGGCTGGAGTGGCCGAGGCAAGGGGGGAGAGCACTCTCATAGACCTGTTAGAGGGGAAAGAGGAGATCCAGGCCGTGGCTTTGCCAGAGAAATGGGCTGCTGGGGTCAAGTGTTTGCAAAGGATTTGGTGATCCACCTAATCAAAGGCAGCAGAGATGTCTAGAAGTAGTATTAATAATTGTTGAGGGATCCTAAAATGCATGCTGCAGAACTACTGCATGTTGGATTTAGTTTTGGATTCCAAAGACCAGCAGTTGGAGTGGCTGGTGATGCAGTGACTAGGAACCAAGTGTTGGTATTGTCTAATCTTGAGGTGGTACCCCGGAAACTAGAGAAGGAACTGAGCTTGGCGAGCTTAGCAGGACCCTTTAAGGGTCACCTCTGCAGGATCTAGATTATTTACCCTTGAGGGTGATGCCTAAAAAGGAAGTGGGGCAATTTCAACTATTTCATAATCTGACCTTCTCAAAAGGGGCCTTGGTGAATGACGGGATCAACCCAGGTCAGTATTTTGGAATTATGCATCATTTGACACAGTGCTGATAAGATTTAGGAGAATGGGAAAAAGGGGCATTAATGGCTAAGGCACACATCGAGTTGGCATTTAGGCTCTGGCTGATGCACCTGGACAAATTCTGGTGTTTGGGTTTCCAATTTGATGGTAGCTGTTTCGTTGACAAAGGCAAGCCAGTGGGCTGTTCTGTGTCCTGCTTTTCAGTTGAATGTTTCAACACATTCCTCAATGGGTTGTAAGAATTCAGGCTGGTTCGAGTAACTTAACTAGATGACTTACGTAAATTGGGAAGACCCTGCGGCCTGCAGTGTGGGATGTTACTGGAGGCGTTTCTGTGGAAAGTGAAGAAATTGGGGGTGCCACTTGTTACAAAACAGATTATGGCACCAATGATGCAATTGCAGTTCTTGGGCATTGTGATTGAGTTAGTGGACGGGTGTTGCAGGCTAGCAGTTGAAATGGCCAGGAAATTCACAGAGTCAGTAACGGGGTGTCTAGTCGCTAGCAAAGTGATGCTTGAGCATCTTCAGGTGTTCGAGAACTTAATTTCACATTGCGCACTATCTCCAAGGGCTGCTCCCTTTCAAACATATTTCCTGAGGGATGGTGCGGCTGAGGAAGAAGCAGCACAGGGTGTGGTTCTTGGATGAGGCAGCGCTGGATTTGAGAATATAGGATCAACCCTTTCGTACATTATCTGTGTCAGTGATTTGGCCGGAGGCCCTGTGGCCCAATGCTACAGTTGGCCTCCATAAAGAGGTTGCAGGGAGTTTGGGTTTCAGGGCTTTTTATGAAAATGATTGGTGTGGCAGAGTTGCCCAGAGATTGGTTTGAGAGGTGGCTAGTCTGGAATTAGTCTTTTTTGGAATGTTTCGCTATATATAACAAACATAATTTTCTACAGAAAAATGGGGGTACTCGTTGGGAGATTAGGAGATGTTTGCTCCTTGTACTACACGATTACGGGGGACAGACACCTTCGGCCCCCCCACCCCGAACTAAAGAAATTAAGGAAAACAGAATCTCTGGCCACGCAATCAGCATGAGTAATCACTTAATGTCCTCTTAGCCTCTTCATCCTTACTGAAATCAGAATAATAAAGAAGAGGCATTTCAAGGGCAACAGTAAAAGTTCAAGACCAGGATATGTCTGTTCTAGCGTAGGTGCTGGGCCCTTTTGAACAATAGCAGCACGAGGAAGGTCTACTGGCCATAGCATGATTGCAGGGCACAGATTGTATGAACAATGATCCCATAACCCAGCATAGACATAGACCTCAGATTGCAGCCTCACTGAATATAAATGTGCTCAAATGTGCTCTTTCCGTCTCATGGATATAGGAGACAGATAGGAAGCAACAACAAAAGTTCACACACCATAGCATAGGTAGTGGGTACAGATGAGGAGCTACCAAGAAGGTCCACAGATCAAGATTTAGGGGGTCATTACGACCCTGGTGATAGGGGGTTAACGGCCCGGTAGAGCTGCAGGCCCTGTTAATCCCCTACCGCCTCATTACGAGGTCTCCTCGCGGGACCCGCTAAGGACGCCTGGTTTTACCAGGCGTCCTTAGCGGGTCCCGCAAGCAGCCCAGCATGCTAACCATTCCCATTGAGCCCTACGAGGTCTCCTCGCGGGACCCGCTAAGGACGCCTGGTTTTACCAGGCGTCCTTAGCGGGTCCCGCGAGCAGCCCAGCATGCTAACCATTCCCATTGAGCCCTATGGGGGCTCAAATGGGAATGGGGATGGACCGGGTCCGGGTTCCCTGAATAGGGAAATACCAGGCCCTCCAAGGTTGGAATGGCCCGGTACTTCCCCATTCAGGGAACCCGGACCCGGTACCCGGAATGGAGGTAGCCATGCCGCAAATTGCGGCATGGTTATCTTCTACCTCGTAATGACCCCCTTAGACTAAGATCAGAAGAGGGACAGGGTTTTCAAATGGTATTGCTGTCAGCGATATATGAAGCAACACAATAGTCTGTTAAACTATGAATGAGATCACTCTGAGGGGCTGACAATTTTGAAATAATTAGGGACTCACAAAAGTGGCAGGCTAATTGATTTGCCCAGGATCAAACACTTTAATTAAGAGGTGAAGCTGGAATTTGAGCTCAGTGTGCAATTTCTGCCCTTGACCCAACTCTTTTTCAGTCCTTGTAATAGAGCAAGGTGCAAATATGTGTGAATGTTTGACTTCCATGAACCAGAATAATACAGTTTTGTAGACCTGACTTAGTAAGTACACAGAATACATAATAACCCACATTTAGAACTTGGTAGAATAATGTTATGCTAAAGGTGAATGATGTTAGCTTAATTCTCTACATCATGAAGAGAAGTAAAAATATAACAGAGTACTAGTTGATGCGAGCCTTAAAAATCCCATCTGAGTTTTTCCATTGCATTGTATTTTAAAGCTTTAAATCCACTCAACAGACTTGCAGATTGTTATTCGTCATATGTGTTTGAAATTGTACAAATAAACAAAATAAGCAGACCTGAATATAAGCCTGCGATTGCGTCAGTTCTTTTCTCTCTAGGACCTCTTCCAATTAAACGGCCTACATAAAAGCAAACAGTGGCCTAAACAATATTACCAGAATGTAAGAGGGAACATATTTTCCAAGAAAACAGCACACTACTATCTAGTAAGATCAAAGGATGTAGCCAGGATCACTGTATCGTCTGGTGGTAAAGTATGAGCCTCAGCACTTTGGTTACGCAGCCATGACTTTGGCTACCTAATCACCTCTCTGCTGTTGCCGTCCTATTTCGTTCTTTCATCTTCAGGAGGAACAGAGTTCCAAACATGTCCCATACTGATCCTATCTTCACTTTTATAACTCCCGCAATCTAGTGCAGGTGTGTTGCTTTGTAACACAGTAGGTGTTACTATCTCAAAAAATATCTACATGTAAGCTTATCAGACATAATAAAGGCAAGTCAATCTTGCCAGAATGTGGTACTGTGATATGGCAAATGAAGAAAGATCTCTGGAATAAGTGCTTAACACGCTGAGATATCTTCTGAATCATAGTGGCCCCCAAATGTATCAATATGCATTTTAACTTTGGTTTGCAAGTGATCAATATATTGTCCACAAAAACTTGGAAAAGCTAGAGACGTTTTACTATAGTAAATGCAAAAATAGTATGCACTAGAGTGAACACAGGAAGCATTGCACGAGGAGTCTGAATGGAATGTACTTGCCAACAACATCTGGGCAGCAGGTTTATAACCTCACTGGCGCACTAACAAATATCCTGATAGGTGTAATTTATGTTTTTTCTTTAAATGGGCAAAGGCTTCTTTGCATCAGGCAGCCATGTACCCCCCAAGGTTGGGCCCTGGGGAACGTGCCCCAGGGCCTGCCCTCTTTTCATGTATCAGTATCAGGCGCCCTTGTCAGGTTTCCAGTTCCACAAGATGTCTGCAAGGGGTTTTGGGCAGCAGGGCTGTAGGCGTCCATTTTCTTTTCACGTTCATTTGGAATTAGGGCTACAGCCTGCAGGGGCCTGAGTGACCCTGAGATGCAGAGAGCAAGGAGGTGGGACTGTGGGCTCTCACCTGTTCTGATCAGTTTTGCAGCCATCGTCAGTGATGTCATTTTACCATCTCTTTTTTTAGCAGGAGCCTACAAGTACGTGCATGGTGTGCATTGTGGGGCACACATTGGTGAGAAGGGGGCTGGCAAGGCTTAAATACCACGGCTACCCGGATGCCAGTGCACCAGGCACCATCAGGTATTTCTGGTTCGATGTGGGGTGATTGACAGCAGCGAGATACCGATGGCCGAGGTGATTGTGGTCTATTGGGGGAGCAGGGTTTGACTATGATGTGCAGGAGACGGGTAAGAGAATTGTTGCTGACAGAGTAGTCATCGTTGGAGAAATTGTTCCCTAATTCTGCGATTGCCTGGTCATAAATGATTCCACAAAGGGACTGGCACGTCATTGTATGCAAGAAGCGCTCACTGCTTTGGTGAGGAAGAGATGGCAAAATTGGCGATGGGAAAGGAAAAATTACGCAGTGTTCATCATGGTTGGGTGAAAGCAGAGATAATGTTCCCCAGGAATGGGGAAAATGTATCCAAAGGGGCACACAGGTGGACATGTGGCAGACGAGATGGACAAAGTACACAAAAAGGGTGGGAGCAGAGAAAATGAATGAGGGATAGGAGACATAATGAAGCCAAGGGAGCAGAGGTGCCACCAAGGGAGGCCATGGCCACCCTTATATAAACTCTGGCCTCCCACCGGCCCGCCTGCCGGTTATGAATTTGTTTTGGTTTGCCACCCAAGATTTCCAGTGACCTCATCAGGCCACCCCTATGAAAAATGTCTGAGGGCGCCACTGCAAAGGAGATGGTGATGTGGCAAAGAATAGAGAGCATAGCTGTCAACTAGACCCATGCCAGGTGTGTGTAGCCAATCCTGCCTTGTGTTTTATTCTTTGCATTCTGGAGTTATAATTTGTCTTTTCCATTCTAAATGCAAGATTGCAAGCCCGAATGCAAAGGGTAACAATACAGATCACAGTGGCTGAACCCACTGGACTGGGGCCTAGAGGACAGGTATGGTTGGGGGGCAGGGTGTAATGGAGAGGGAAGTGTATGAGGGGCTGTCATAGTGATGGTGGAAGGTGAAAGGCAACAGTGAATGGGCCTCATTACACGGTAGGCGGTAGGGATTTACCACTACCGGTAAGGGATTACCGGTATCGTTAAATCCCCTCCACAATTACGACCCGAATAAATCGCTATTAGCGGCAACGCTAAGTACGGTGGCACTATTAGCGGCAAGTCCGTGGGCGCACGACCCCTCAGTCCGGAAATAGCGCCATAGCGCTAATAGCACGCCATCACAAGCCATGCGGACATGGCAATACCGGCATGCCGAAGACCCAAAAAACCCTTACCGGCAAGGCGTTAATACTGGCATCGCGAACCACGCGTTAAAAGACCTGAGCAGTGTTCCCACCTGCCACAGGTTGACAAAATCAGCACAGGTGGAGGCAATGGAGACTGGCAGCACAAAAGAGCACACCACACCCCTCTCCACACCCATTTCCACACCAAGATGGATGCAATACTAGCAGCATTACATGGGCTGGAGGACATGATTGCAGTGCAGCAGCTACAACAACAGGCATCACAGAGGAGACGCAGGAGGAGGAGGAGGAGGGCAAGACAGGCGCAGCAAACACCACCAGTGCACCTAGTGATACCACAGAGACAGCCACCAATTCCCAGGATCAGAGCCAGTCCATTCAACCTAACCCCTGAGCAGATACACACCCTGTACCGTCTGGACCGGGATACCATCACCACCATTGTAGACATGATATACGACGACATTGTGAGTCTCATAGACATCCGTACTGCCATCCCCCCTCTACTGAAGGTGGTAACTGTGCTCCACTTCTTGGCCACAGGGACCTACCAGCATACGGTAGGTCAGATGCATGGCATATCACAACCAGTATTCTCACGCACGCTGAACCAGGTGCTCGATGCCCTCCTGAAGCACACAAGTCAACACATAGCCATGCCACGGACTGCCCAGGAGATCTCCAACACCAAAGTTGGCTTCCATTCACTGGCAGGCATCCCAAGTTGCATCAGGGCCATCGACTGTACCCATGTTGAACTGGTGGTCCCACATGCCAATGAGGTAGTCTACCGTAACAGAAAGCAATACCACTCCATCAATGTCCAAATGGTATGTGACTCCAACAAGATCATCACACATTGTTGTGCCCGATATCCCGGATCAACCCATGATTCAATGGTCCTGCGGAACTCGACAATACCACGATACATGGAGCGACATGCTGGACAACGTTCGTGGCTACTTGGTGAGTAGCAGGCCAACCACATGGCAGTGTGATGTGGATTGTGAGTGGGGGGGTGGGAGATGCATACTCCAACTGGGTGTGAGTGGGGGGGAGATGCATACTCCAACTGGGTGTGAGTGGGGGGGGTGCGAGATGCATACTCCAACTGGGTGTGAGTAGGGGGGGAGATGCATACTCCAACTAGGTGTGAGTGGGGGGGAGATGCATACTCCAACTGGGTGTGAGTGGGGGGGAGATGCATACTGGTGTCAGGAGAAGAATGGACATACATATTAGCATCAATGTCCAGTGAGGCAGCCCACAATGAACCAGACACCACACCACATGCAAGTTGTGATTTGCCGGACAAAGATATCAATCCATTACGTCAAACATGCCATTTCCAACCACATGCACACCGCACAACACACCATTTGCCCTATAACACAAATCAGCAACATGCATGGAAAAATCACATCAGAAATGTCCGCTGAACAACATCAGAAATGATCCGCGCCCATGAGTGCATACAAATGGATCTCCTGTAGCCATTGAAGTGAGTCACACCCGTACAACACTACTGAATTGCCATTAAACAGCATGGTGACTTCAAATGAGGAATGGCAGTATACTAGCAGTGTGGTACAAACGTTGAACATGAATGACTTAAACTCAGCCAGGACATGGCAATCTCTGCCGTATGCATGCATGGTGCATGTCCACTTGCAAGGACTACCTCACCTTCCCACATTGCAGTTACCCTGATTGCCATGCGTGCTTGGATCAGTGGATGTCATTCACAAAGCTATGATTGTTTGTGTGATATGTACAGGTTCCACCTGATGTAAACACTTACACATACCCATTGTTGCACCCATGCAGGTGATGCCGGTTATCCCCTGAAGAGGTGGCTCCTTACCCCTGTACGGAGCCCACAGAACAGGCACGAAGAGGACTACAATCGTGCACATACCCGTACCCGCGTGGTAATTGAGCAGACATTTGACCTTTTGAAGGCACGCTTCCGGTGCCTCAGCAGGTCGTTCGGGGCACTCCTGTACAGGCATGAGAAGGTGGCCAAGATCACCATGGCATGTGTCATGCTGCACAATATGTGTATCAGACGGAATGTGCCAATGCCCCCTGACATTGAACTGCAACCACCTGCTGAGGATGATGACGGGGATGAGGATGGAGGAGAGGGGGCTGCAGGTCATGCAGGTGGCGATGCCCAGGAGGGACGTGCTGTGCGCCAGCAGCTGATAGACCATTGTTTCTGATACACATGGATTAGGAGGGTGCAATTGATGTGGAGCTCAGGGCACTGGGTATTGGGAGGACATTGACACTGTGCACCCTTCACCAATAAAGCACACATACACAATAATCAATTTCCAGTCATGTGATTATCCATGCCATAACGTGTGTATTGAGCATTATGTGAATCAAAAGTGCATGTACCCTCCACCCCAAACATCCTCTCCCTCCTCCCCTCCCCCCACAACACCCCCAAACACCCTCTCCCCTCCCCCCATAACTCCCCCAAACACCCTCACCCCCTCCCCCCACAACTCCCCCAAACACCCTCACCCCCCTCCTCCACAACTCCCACAAACATGGTGTGCACATCAGTGCTGCATTAGTCTGCAAGTGTCAACAGTGACAGGCTGGCCCTACTTCCCTCCTCCACTAACACCATTGGGGGGTTGTGAGTCTGGCCGCCGCAAGGACCGGCTGGACCTGCGCAGGGTGCTTGTTTGGTCGGAGCTGGCAGACGAGGAGGTGCCTGGTTGATCAGGTCCCTGTGTGTGACGCATGCTCTCCATCCCCTCAGCAATGCGGGTTAGGACCTGCCTCACAGCGGCCATCTCATTATATAAGCGCGTCGTGTTGCTGTCCATGGCGGCTTTCATGTCCCTTGAAAACTCACAAATCTCCTCCCTGGACAAGGCAGCCTCGCTCACTTGCCGGCCAACCAGGGCATTGAGCTCCTCCTGGCGCTGTCGTATTAGGCTTATGCTCTCGTCTGTGGCCCAGCCCCTGTTTCGCCTCGGCGCAGCTTGCTGCATGTGGCCGCCATCAGGTGAACTCGCCACGGGACTCAATAACCCTGCCAGTGATTCTCCGGCATACACCTCATGGATGCTGCCATTTGGTGTGTTGCATGGGCTGTGGTGTGAAGACAGCTGGGGGCTGGGTGTACGCTGCACTTCCGGTGTCGGACATGGGTCCTCCACATCACTCATGGGTGCCGTGGTAGCTGCTTCCCCGACGGACCTATTGGCTGCGGACAGCGTGCCTTCTGAGTGGTGGGGGTGGGTGGTGTGGGTGCTACCACAGTGTCGGATGGGATATCAACCCTTGGTGTAGTCGGTGCGTGTGTGGCTTTGGACCGCTGGGCCACTCCAGATTTCCCATTGCCCCTCGATGTACTGGGCCTGGTGCCTGCATCCTTGCCCTTGGCCTGCTTTTTGGGTGGTGGGGCCTGCGTTGCAGAGTCCAAATCCTCACTGTCAGATTGTGAGCCTGTGGGGGAGCAAGACAGGGATAGCATCAGTGATGGGTCAACGTGCATCATGCATATGTTGTTGTTGCTGCAGTTCTATGGATTTGGACATCTAGTTTGGACATGCAGTTGTTGGCCAGATGGGTGGGTCATCCAGACATGAGTCAGGGTGACACGTGTGTGAGGTGCTGCATGCATGTGGTTGTGTGGGGATGTGCACGGCATATGTGCAGGGTTCTATACATGTGTGTGTGATGCCCCCATCCATTAGATAATTCCCATGTCACATTTGGGGGAGGACCTCATGCTTTGCATTGCAGTGTTTTGCGTGGACACTCACCTCCATCTGACGTAGTTGCCACACCGCGCTCCATTTGGCCCACTCCCTCGATGGATTCAATGCCAATGATGCAGGCACATGTCTCCTCCCACTCCTGCATCTTCATCGGGGATCCTCCTCCGCCTCCTGTGCCCATGGCCAGACTCCTGTTGGCCGATAGTATACTGCGTACACGGAGGCGCAGATCGTCCCACCGCTTGCGCACGTCCTTTACGGTGCGGGGGGTGGTGCCCACCGCACTGACTTTCCGCGCCACCTCTGCCCAGATCTCCTTTTTTCTCAGCAGTGCGGGACGCCGCATGTCGCATGCAAACACTACATCTGCGTTTTCAGCTAGTGTGTCTGCTAGCATTGTCAACTCCTCGTCGGAGAAGCGTTGCTTGCGCTGGTGCGCATCACCTTTCTTTAGGGCCTTGGGCATTCTTTGATGTCGTGGGAAGAAGTTTTTCCAGCTGTGGTGTTGCTGCAGGTCCTGGGTGCAGAGGATGGCAATGGATTGTGTTTTTAAAGATGGCCGCCGAGCTCTTTCCCGTTCCTGTGCGATGACACTATTTCCGGTTCCGCTTTTTTACGGTGACCGCTAATAGCGGTGACCGCTAATGGCGGTAAGCGCTATTAGCGGTAACCGCTATTTCCATGTAGCGTGAGGGCGGAGGTGCTATCAGCACTTTGGTCAAAGCCGGTAAGGTGCTCTTGGGGGACTTGGCGGTAGGGTCATTTACCGGCATGGCACTATGCGCGTGTCCGCGTACTCGGAATGGGGCGCTATTAACGGTCGTCTGCGAGGGCGGACACGCTAATAGCGCCATGCCGGTAAATTCCATTTTTTACCGCATACCGTGTAATGAGGCCCAATATCTTTGTTAGCACTCGAGTGTATAATAAGCCCCTCCGTGAAAGTTCTTGGAATCCCTTTGTTGTTAAAACATACACCAAAGTAGGGGGCAAGCCTTCATATATGTCTTTGAATGGGATAGGGAGGAAATTCCATATTTGACGTACCATTGTAGAGAAGGGGTAACCCTATTCTCCTTTTGAAATATGGAGGCATTACAAAGGTTAGATGCAATAAGGTGCTTCATTTTTGGTTCCTGCAACTCTTCTTCCAGCCCATGAAAAGAATGATTAGAATTTAGCGTGCCTTGTTCAAGGCCTGGTTCAAAGTCAACAGTTTCACCACAAACCTCCCGCAGGAAGCACTAAACGGCTGAACAAATACATTGTTAAATCATAAAAGAAATATATGGGAGCGGGTCTCGCAGACAGAAGGGTTTGCAGGGCGCGCTATTTGTGGAATGCAAACCTCCAGCAAAAAGGAAGTCTTGGAACCACTCTCCACTTTCAGTCACCTTTGTTTTTGCAGATAAACAGAAAGGTTCCTATCTGGCCTGAGGCCTAGGGCTTAGAAGGGAAACACCCATTGTCCCCGGGGAGGCCTTCACAGAGAATCGAAAGTGAGATGAGGAGGAGAACCGAAGGTAGAATAGAAACTGCCCCAGGCCCCAGAGTGACCGCACCTGTGAATACCGTAGCATTTACAAAATAAGAGAATGACACTGGTTAGTAAAACAGGAAAAGTGAGCGCATTCTGAACTAGTTACTGGGCCTCATTAAACGGTAGGCGGTGGACCAAGGTGCTATTAGCACCTTGGTCCATGCCGGTAAAATACCGGCACTGCCTTGAAGGAAAGGGGAATTACCGCCCTATTCCAAGGTTGGCGGGGTGGTAATTCCCCCTTCCCCCATTGCCCTTCCCCATTCCCATTTTTGCCCCATAGGGCATAATGGGAATGGGGAAGGTGCTAATTACGGTTCCGCAAACTGCGGTACCGTAATTAGCACCCTGGTCCCTTTACGGGTTGGTTTTTAACGCCTGCTAAAAAGCAGCGTTAAAGTACTAACCCGCAAAGGGACCTCGTAGTAAGGCGGTAAGGGTTAACGGTCACTGGTACCATTAACGATGACCGTTAACCCTTACCGCCTTCCGTGTAATGAGGCCCACTGTGTGGTAAGGTCAGACTTCTGAACATCTGCCTACCTTAAAAATCTTAGCGGGGACAGCCCACAACAGCGCCTCCCATGGTTGTGGAATCCACACCTCTTTCGTCCAACTACCCCTTCCCCTCACCCGGCCTCTCCCTCCCCCTCCCTGCAAGGACTGCTTGAGAATTCCCTGAAATAAAGAGGCAGGACCAGTTTTCAAAGGTGGATATCACAAATGCTGCAGCAAGTTTTACTGAAACATCAAGCCAGGAGTTATCTTACAGGTGATCCGTTTCTCCACCACACCTCAGGATTATTATACGCTGGATGTGGCTTCTTAAGCACCTCCCCCCTCCGGCAGTGTCCAGAGTACCCTACCGGGTAGACCGCTCCCTCCCTAATCATTCCCTCTCTACCCATGGCCATTTCTTTATTTACTTTTACTGTTACTTTTTGTATTTCTTGTTCTTCTTTCTTTTCTTCTATTCATGAACTTTTCCCCCATTCTATCTTTCTATTCATTCATTGTTTCTTCCCATTCTATCGTTCTATTTCTATTGCTTATTTTCTTTCTTCACATTCTACCCTTCTTTCAATGTTCTCTTACGTCTCTGTCTATTTCCCCATTTCTTTCTTTCCCCACTCGGTGCCTCTTCCCCGTCTAATCTATCCCCCCTTCTGCCATTCCAGAGGCTCTTCTTACTCCCCCAGTGATTTCACCCCATTCGGTTTTGTCCATTTGCCGCCCCTTAGTTTTCCTTACTCAGTTCTTTCTATTCCCCGAGTTGCCTAACCATTCCCTCCGACACGTTCATCTCTTGGTTCCCCAAATGCTTTGCCTGCCCCCCCTAACTCCTTCTATTGCTTACCGATTCCATCTGCCAGTAGCCTCATTTTTCTTCCCTGGTTCTTCCAGTACCACCATCCCCCGCAAGTCTATTCCAACCACCTAATTAATTCAAGACCTGAAATCAAGACCTGAAATCCTTGCTCGCCCCAATGCTTTCCATCCCCCACTCTTCCCATTCCCCCAACTCTTCCATTCCCCCATATGCTTCCCATTCCCACAATTCTTTCCTTACTCAAACCTTTCTTACCCCAACCCTATCCATTTCCCAAATCCATTCCTTCCTTTCCCAGTCCTTCCTGTAACCAAATTTTTCCTGTCCCCCACTACTTCCCCCAGTTTCTGTTCTCCCATTACTTCCCCCCATTTGCTTTAATTCCCCTTCTCCCTAGCTTCCCACACCCCTTTGTTAGAGTTGGAAAGACTTCCAAGCTCCCTAACGCCTGCCCCTTCCCCCAGGCCTCCCCTGAGTCTAGTACTCCTGGGCGCTGTACTTCTAAGCTATTGGCTGCGCAGTCCCCTTTGGGTATCTGTCAACGCTTTTTCCTGTGATCAACATGTAACATCCACTGGGCCACTCTGTAAGAGAAAACAGAACATTTCAAGACAGTAACATGACCATGCCTCAGCTGAGGGAAGGGTGTGTGGGGTCCTCTGTGCTGGGGGGAAGTAGGACCAAAGGGTGCACCTGCAGGCCAAGGGGCCTTATATAGCCTGCCCCTCCTGGTCTTGCTCCCCCTCGGCACCTCCCTGTGATGTCCTTCTGCCCCCTCACCCCCTGTGGATGGGTGCCGTATAATTTGTCCCTCCTTCCTCTCCACCCCCTGGTTAGGCTGGGTGGGTGTCCCCACTAAGGCACCCGCTATTTGCCGTCCCGACGGCGGGTTCGCCCGCCATAGCGGGGACAGCCCACAACTTCGCCTCCCATGGTTGTGGCATCCACACCTCATTCATCATACTACCCCTTCGCCTCACCCGGCCTCACCCTCCCCCTCCCTGCAAGGACGTCTTGAGAATTCCCCAAAATAAATAGGCAGGACCAGTTTTCAAAGGTGGAAGTCACAACTGCTGCAGCAAGCTTTATTGAAACATCAACCCAGGAGTTATCTTACAGGTGATCTGTTTCTCTACCACACCTCAGGATTATTCTACGCTGGGTGTGGCTTCTTAAGCACCTCCCCCCTTCGGCAGTGTCCAGAGGACCCTACTGGGTAGACCCCTCCCTCCCTAATCATTCCCTCTCTACCCATGGCCATTTTTTTATTTACTTTTGCTTTTTATTTCTTTTTCTTCTTTCTTTTCTTCTATTCATGAACTTTTTCCCATTCTATCTTTCTTTTCCTTAATTCTTTCTTCCCATTCTATCGTTCTATTTCTATTGCTTAGTTTCTTTCTTCACATTCTACCCATCTTTCAATTTTCTCTTACTTCTCTTTCCATTTCCCCATTTCTTTCTTTCCCCACTCGGTGCCCCTTGCCCCGTCTAACCTATCCCCCCTTCTGCCATTCCAGAGGCTCTTCTTACTCCCCCAGTGATTTCACCCCATTCGGTTTTGTCCATTTGCCTCCCAATAGTTTTCCTTACTCAGTCCTTTCTATTCCCCAAGTTGCCTAACCATTCCCTCCCCCAAGTTCTTCCTACACCCCACTTCTTGTTTCCCCAAATGCTTCGCCTGCCCCCCCGTAAATCCTTCTATTGCTAATCGATTCCATCCCCCACAGTACCCTCATTCTTTTCCCCCCGCTCTTCCAGCAAAACCATCCCCAAGCAAGTCTATTCCAACCGCCTAATTCATTCAAGACCTGAAATCAAGACCTGAAATCCTTACTCCCCACAATGCCGTTGCATCCCCCACTCTTCCCATTCCCCCAACTCTCCCACCCCCCCATATGATGACCATTCCCCCAATTATGTCCTTACCCAAAAGCTTCCTTACCCCCATCCTTATCCATTCCACAAATCCATTCCTTCCTTTCCCAATCTTTCCTGTAACCAAATGTTTCCCGTCCCCCACTACTTCCCCTCCCTTCCCCCCAGTTTCCATTCTCCCATTAATTTCCTTTCCCCCATTTGCTTTCATTCCCCTTCTCCCTAGCTTCCCACACGCCCACGTTGGAGTTGCGAGGACTTACAAGCCCCCTAACCTGCCCCCTTTCCCCGGGCCTCCCCTGAATCTAGTACTCCTGGGCGCCATACTTCTAAGCTATTGGTTGCACAGTCCCCTTTGGGTATCCATCAGCGCTTTCTATTGGGATCGACCTGGGACTCCTCCATGACTCTCTGCCGGTTACCGGCGGCAGAGAGTTCCCCCCAGAAAGCAGGTCGTGGCTCGCCCTGGGGCAAGGGACTTCCCACCAACTTCTGCTTAACACACACATTCACATTCATCACAACATTGATGCCATCCGAAGAGCATTTGACTCTTACAGGCTGCCATCACTGAGCCCCTGAACCTGAGGGCCTGCCCCCTCCTGGCGGTGGTGGCTTCAACTGTGTCGTTGACATTGCCTAGTCTATTCCTAGCCTGGAGGCCCCCCACAACATCCAAAAAACATACACACCTCGAAAAATCTGCTGAAAGCCGCGAAATCCCCAACCTTAACCAAAGAGTGACTAACTTAATATTAGACCAGCAGAACCTTAATTACCCATGGATTACCCCTTAGCCCTAGGCACAATTAAATACCTCTACGTTTCTCGCTATCATACTGTCAGGTGAGTGCAGGTGGGACTTCAGGCGGGGGGCTGAGGAAAGAGACTGGGCTCTGCAGTCGCCCTGCCTTATATCCGCTCCCCCGGATGCCAGACGGATGTGGCTGGGCCCAGGGACACCCTTGCCTCCTAAGGAGGAGTCCAAGTGGGAGTGCCTCCCTTTCTAAGCGAATCTCACTGTTAATTGCCTGCAAATTTGGGAGTTCACAAAGCATGGCTCCACTGCCCTATGTAATCCTGCTCCAAAGGTCATCCCAGTTATTTTTCCCCCAAACTTGCTTGCCTTGTTCATGCCCTATCACTAACATCAGGGGCCCTCATACGTCATGGCTCGTCTAAGGTACTGTGTAGAATCATTGGGCGTGAACTGCCCCCACTCTCAAATCTTATCTGCTCACTGACAAAACCTATGCCCTAAAAGGGCCTAAACTGGCTCATCACGAAACCCCCACATCCTTGCCTTTTACCCCATGCAAAGGATCCTCAGCTAATTTTATCTTTTACCCCATGCAAAGGATCCTCAGCTAAGTTTGTCAGCAAACAAACTGCAACTTCTCTTTCTAGTTCACCATTTATTTATTTCCCCACTCAGTGCCCCTTCTGCATCTAATCTATCCCCCCTTCCGTCATTCCTGAGTCTTTTCTTACTCCCCCTGTGCTTTCACCTGCTTCGGTTTTGTCCATTTGCCACCCCTTAGTTTTCCTTACTCAGTTCTTTCTATTCCCCAAGTTGCCAAACCATTCCCTCCCCCAAGTTCTTCCTAGACCCCACCTCTTGATTCCTCAAATGCTTTGCCTGCCCCCCAACTCCTTCTATTGCTAATCGATTCCATCCCCCAGTACCCACATTCTTCTTCCCCGGCTCTTCTAGTACAACCATCCCCCAGCAAGTCTATTCCAACCACCTAATTCATTCAAGACCTGAAATCCTTACTCCCCCAATGCCTTTCCATCCCCCACTCTTCCCATTCCATCAGCTCTCCCATCCCCCCATATGCTTCCCATTCCCACTATTCTTTCCTTACCCAAAACCTTCCTGCTCGGCTCTACATGTGTATTGTTGCTTTATGCCTGCCTATGGTGACCTCTGATTGCCCATGAACAGTTGTTCGGAGTTCTATGTCTGTCTGCTCTATCTAACTCTTTGACAGTATTTTGATGGTCTGTTTTAGCATCCTGTATCCCCTTTTCCCGGCATGAACATTTCTAACTTTTGTCCTGCGCTCAAGCTGAAACATTGTGCCAGCATGATGACTTGTGCAATGGGGCAGGGCAAATAGAAGCTGAGTGCACACATATAACACAGAGTTCCGAGAACCTGTGCAGGTCTCAGAGCTTCTGCAGCAGCTCCGCAGCAGGTGCCTCAATGTTCTGTCCTACAAATGAAGATTGTGTTAAGTCTCCCTGGCTACTCCTCCTCTTCATGGCTCCATACTTCAATAGGTGCAGTACACGTCAATGAAATACCACAATGGCGATGTTTGGGTACCACTTACCACCCCACTTGAGCAGTTCACTGCACAACCTGCAATTTATCTGCACGTGAGGCCTGCCGCCCCATCCCCAGGCCCTCTAGAGAGTCAGCATGCAAGCAGCGAATTCTGCCATAGTGTTTCTTCTATCACCAGATACTCTCTCCATACCTACGGTACAATGGAAATCCACTTTTGCCTTATACCTGGAAGCTGTAGATGGGTTGGACTTTGCATCCAGCAGGAAACAAGCCCTGCTGCTCATTGTATTGGGATCTGACGGTTGGCGTGTTTTCGCCTTGGAGCATGAGTCCCAGAAAGCTGATGGGTCTGCCTTAGATTCATCATACGTTGAAGAAGTGGCCCACATGGAACAGAGATCTGGGAAGAAAATGAACACTATTAGAAAGGAGAAAATTCTACAACAGATTGCAGTCTTGATCAGAATCCATCACTGCTTTTATCACAACCCTCCATGACCTGTCAAGAATGTTCATGTTCGGACCTGTTACCAATCAATTGATCAGTGTGGTGCTGGAAATGCATTGGAGGGACAGGGCCTCCCTGTCCTTGTCCTGTAGTCCTTTTTCATTTGTGTTCTGTATTATTTTCTGCCCAGGACTCTATGTGGGACTCCTGGCAGTGCAGCTCTTCCTGTTTTTGGTTTGGTGTACAGACCCATGGGATTCCCTTATGGCACTCATGGGTGGGGGTACAACCCTGTGCCCCTAGTGTATGTTTTTGGGCACCTGTGAGTGGCCCACAGAGCAGGGTATGGGCTGGTGGCAGCTCCATGTTGAAATGACGGGTGCTCTGGTTATCCTCCATTTTGGGATACGCAGGCCCTGCCATTGGAATCAGTTGATTCCTGATAGAAAACAAGATGGCCCCTGTGGCCTCTTGCTTTCTATTGCCTGTTACCTTGTTTTCCCAAAGTCCTGGGAAGCATTGACGCTGTCCCTTCCCCCTGACTGGCTGTTGGGTGGAAGTTCCATATATGGTGTTGTTGTGAATTCCAGGCCAGACTGGCTGGAGCCTTTCCAGTGACTGTTTGTTGTGGGTACACCCTGTGGGTGGGACCTGGCTGAATGGAGTTTGTGACCAATATGCACTTCTTGTTGTGGCTGTCTGGTTTCTGGTATGAGAGACAAAGACTGAGACAGCCCTGCCCGAAACTGGCCTGAATGCAGTGAGTAGTGTTGAATGGCTGGGTACTTGTCCTAATCCACATTCCTTGTTGTGAGTGTCTGAGAGGGAGGAGGATGGCCTGAATGCACTGTGTGCCTGATTGGCTGACTGACTGCATGAATGCCCTTCTGTATGATTGGCTGCTGAGTGTGACCCAGCAGTGTGGATGAGAGACAGAATAGTATATCTGGGGACCTCTCACAAGTGGAAATTGTTCAGAAGCTCTGTCTACACTTGAAGAGTAACTGGAATTGCTGATCCTCGATGCCAAGCCGGAAGAAGAAGACTTGCTGTTGCATTTGCTTCGACCTGATCTGAAAGCTGCCGAATTCGTCGAAGACTGATCCGAGAGAGGGCCTGGTAAGGCGCCCTCTTCCCGTGCTCCAAGGGACCATCGAGCACTGCTAACCTTCGCCGAAGCTCCCTGGAAGTCAGACCCTCGAAAGGCTGCCGACCGGAGACGGGGACCGCTGAGGAGAACGAAGTGAAGCACCAGGACTTTGCCGCTGTCGAAGTCCATTGCCGTCAACCATGGTTCGCAGGTTTGTGTAACCGCTGGAGGCCTGTCAAAGTCGTGTTGCCCCAGAAGAGGGGACCGCTTGACGCCGTGCCACTGATGACCGGAGCCGCCCACTGCTTTGCCTAAGAACATTTGAATCGAAGGACTCCCTTGTCCGCAACGTCGACCGCTTTGTCCTGCCGGAGAAAGTCAAGTCTGCCGACGCGCCGAGGAGAATCCGCCGGTGGGTTTCTCGCCACCTGAAGGCCACAAAGACTTTGACGACTCGACACCCTTGCTGGGCCACAGTTCTTCAGAAACTCTTTGCGGTCTTGAACAATCAATCGCTGAGGTGCCCCGCACACCTCATCCGCGAAGGACGTCGCCGACGAGCACCGCCTGGATCGACGCCGTGGCCTCGGCACCCTCGAACTTCTCATTGACGCCGTTGACGCAAGTTCACCTTCTTCGACGTCTCTCAACGATCCGTGACTCCTGCTTTAAAGGGAGTCACTCAAGAAGGATCCGTCGACGCTTCTTCGAAGAACTCTACTCCACCAGGCACATTGGGGGGGGTAAAAACATTATAGGAAAAAATAAGACTATTGATCAATATATGGACTGGGCTTGTGCTATATCTTTATTTTACAGGCTGCCCAGGTGGGGGATCTCCACACAGAACTGTGTCTAGGTAGCTGGGCCAGTAATCTGCCTAATGTTTCAACCATCTTGCTTTCCTTCCTCTCTCTACTATTGGTTTCCTCTTTATTGATCCGTGTGAAATTTTGACAGTATAGTTGATGCACTTTAATGAGATCTAATAATATTTGTGGTACCACTGTAGAACCGTATATATTTACCATTGTTGATTTTCTGAGTACAAAGTGAGGTATTGTGATAGTGTACATAGCCTTGAATATTAATTATATAAAGACTGTGTTTTCAGTAATAAAGTGTGTGGACATTCCTTTGTGGGGGTTTGGGGACTGCACTGTACTTAAGAACCAGCCTGCATCACCTCCTGAGAAGCTAGGCCTTGATTGCTCGTCCATTGCTACCCTATAGAGAATCTTGGCTGGGGTCCTCTGTGCCTCTCCTCTACCATATAGGGAGCAGAAGAACAGACACCTCCCTCCAGTCTTTACAATCAGAGATCAACTTTTTCTGCCCTGCTTTGATACCAATGTACAGGAGGCACTATGGATGCACAATGATGTGCCATTGTAACAAGCCACCACCATTGCTAAGGCTTTGAAACATTTCATTTGTTGCATGGAAGATTCAATGACACAAAGCCCATTGAAGAGGTATGTACTATACGACCTCACCTGAGGGTACACGTAAATGTTCCCTGTGTGGCAGTCACACTCAGATGAATTACCGTGATTATTAACATTCTTGCAAAAGAGAATGCACCAAATGTAGAAAGACTGGGCACCTTGCAGTGAGTGGTGTGCCACGTGAGACATTCCTGGATTGTTGTTATAGTTGAGGATCACTCAGATGAAGAGACCATCTGTGACGATATGAAATGTCTTGCCCTTGTGTCACATATGATAAAAATGAGACTGCTTGAAAGACGCCAACATATATTATGGTGATCAGTCATGCTCCATCAAAGGTATTGGCACGTTATCTTGCCATTTGTCTGAGGAGGTTAAAGAAAAGATTCGGAAGGGGCTGTTTGTCGATGACTGCGTTGGTGAACGAGGGCCTAAATCTAGACCGCTATAAACATCTGAAGGCGGAGAGGGGTACATTCAAGAAGCCACCAATTGGGAGGTCAGTAGTGAATTTTATGCAGAGTTTCTTGGTGTATATGTCATTGCTGTTGGAGAGGAATCCTGAACTGAGGCCAAGTTGTGTTTTTACAAGCATAACATCATTGGGGCACAATGAGAATTTGGTTTGGAAGCGTGTTTAGCATATGATACCAGGTTTCGCAGGATGAAGGCAGGCCAGCCCAGCATGCAGTGGTCCCTGATCTAAGGGTCCAGTTGGCTTTCTAAAATGACAGCCAAACAGATATCACCCAAATATCAGCATTTATTTCCGCTGCTGAATCTTTTCGGTGATAAAAGGGGACGTGAGGGGCGTGGGGGTTTCGTGGGCTTTCATGACCCTGTCATTCAATAGGGGTGGCAAGTTGAAAGTTCAAACAAACCTGTTCTCGCTGCGGTCTGCCTTCCCACCCTGAAAGCAAATTCCAAAAGAAGTAAGTACAAAGAGAAAGAAGGGAACACATGATTTGGAGTTTTCAGGGGTGAGGGTGAAGAGGATGGGTGTCCTCTCGAGAGTAGGCCAGGATGTCAGTAGCGTAACAAGTCTGCATCCCGGTGTGCCATGAGACACAGATTTATTTATTTATTTTATTGTGGCATTTATAAAGCACACTAAGCCCATGGGCATCAAGGCGCTGGTTACAGAAATAGTTGATGAAAGCAAGATAGGAAATGTATCAATTGCAATTTTTACGTTAACACTGTTAAGCTCGCAGGCTTACTTAAAAACAAAGACAGATCATATTACGTTACATTGAAGGAGAAAATGCTTATAGATTTGCTGAGCAAAGGAATGGGATAACTTGCATAGTTGGCAGAAGAAAAGTTACTTCAGGTAATGATCGAAGAGCCACGTTTTTAGATGCTTGTCGAAACCAAATAAGAGTTTATTGCTCTCAATGCTGGTGGCAGGGAATTCCAGTTCTGAGATGCAAAGACTGAGAAGCTGAGACCTGAAGTGTGCAGATATGTAGAGCGGTTAGTAGATTGTGCTATGCTGATTTTGAGAGATAAGTATTTAGGAGCAGTGTTCGAGAGACATTTGTGTGTAAGGACCAGTGTCCTGAACAATATGTGCTCACGAATAGGCAACCAGTGTGCTTTTTTTCTCACAGCGGTGATGTGGTCTTTCTTTGGGATAATCAGTGCGGCTCGCAGCACGTTATTTTGAATGATCGTCAGTTTGTTGATATTCGTGTGCTAGTGCCAGCGAATAGTGAGTTCCAATAGTCAAGCCTAGAACCTATAAGCACTCTACATATGGTGGCGCAGCTCTCCATAGATAGGAAAGGTCTACACGCATTAATACATTTTGTGGTGTAGGCTGTCGAAGAGGAGATTGCATTGACTTGCCTCATTAGAGACAGGTTGGAGTCCAGATAGACTCAGAGAGTTTTGACTTCCTGAGAGACTAGTATGGAAATGCCATCAATGGTAAAAGATCTGTATGCAGGGTCAAGTTTGTTGAGGTGGGGTTGTGAGCCGACCAGGAGCAGCTTGTTTTTGTCATCATTAAGACATTAAATTAAAACTACTGAATTTGGGCACAAAACATACTCAAGAGAACCGACTAGAAAAGCTGACGAAGAAAAAGCGAGGAAAGGAATATGGGCTTGGCTCCTAAAAGCCCTTGCAATTAAGTCTACAAGATCGCAACCATCCGACCGAACTCAGAGGCGCCTGGACGATACTTTGCATGCATCCCACATCGTCACAACATCATCATTGACAATGGGGTCATGGAACACCAGAGGCCACACACATTTGACCCAACCAGGAGGTCCTGACTTAGGTGCTTTTGACATTCTTTGCTTGCAGGAGATCTGGCTGGAGGAAAAGTCTGCACTTGACGGCTTTATGGTTGTAATTTCGCCCGCCTTTGAAGGGCTACTAGGCCGCCCATCGTCAGGCCTCCTACTAGCGGTGCGTGCTGGCTCAGGGATCAACATCACAAAAAAGATTTCGGAGTCCTACGGGCAGCTGGTAACACTTCTCACTTGGGAACATCGTGGACCACTGAGTAGGAATCTAGAAACAACTCAAATGGCCATTAGCACCCATTATTGGAACCCTCAAAGAACTACGAACAAAAACTTCTGTGCATCAGTGGCGGTGTCAATAGATGAGCTTTATGTAGACCATCAGGTAACGGATATAATTATCTGCGGCGACCTTAATGCAAAATGTGCAAAACCTAGTCTGACCAAATCAGCGGAAAACCGGGTTCGCATGCCGAGGAACGAGGGGCCGTGTGCTTAGACCTAATGAACTCGCTGAACTTTCATAACGTGGCATTGTTGCAGGCAGACAACCCTCAGATTCCTATGTTGGAGAGAGATACCTCGTCGGCTACTTTAGATTACATTTTCATCTTGCATGCATTACTTCCTTTAATCTCAGCTTTCAAGGTGATATGAACTGAAGAAAGCGACCACTACCTGCTGACCATGATCTGGAACGCAAAGCGCCCTCTAAAGCCATGCTATAAGCCCAACATTGAAGTCAACAACCAACAGACTCGTCTGCGGCTCACGGTAAATAACATTGCAGACTTAACAAGAAAGTACAAGCAACAAGCATTCAGCAGGTAAGACGGTGAAAATTCGTCAACAGTCAATTACCGGCCGCTGCTATCAATATACAAAGTGGGACGGACCTCAAGATCGAAACCGAGTTTAGCTAGAAATCATGACTACAACAAGGCTCTGGTCGAAAGAAGGTGCAAACTAAGAAAACTAAAAAGGATGGTAATGAAGCAAAACACACACCAATCCAGAACGGCTCTACTTGAGAATACTAAGAATTATAAATCGTGGCTTAAAAATCACCGGATTAGTCTATACCAACACAACGCAGAAGAAATGTTAAAAATTGTGAGCAGTAAGAAATCTCGAGAATTCTGGGACTTAAAAAAAGAACACAGACTCTCGAACCAACGAGACGCTCACAAACTCTGCAGGTGAAAATAAATGGGTGAACCACTTTACGAGACTCTTCAAACCCCCAAGAGGGCATCTTCCGAAAACCAGAGAAAAAGAACAGCGCAGCATGGGTAGACTTAACGGAAGAAGATGACATCAAAAAAGTTATTTGGAAATTGAAATCGTCCAGAGCCCCAGGACCTGACGGTCTGACAAATATAGACCTAAAACTTCATCCAGAGGAGTGGACAACTCTTATCAGCAAGATCTTCAGTCGCTGTAAGGAATTAAAAACAATTCTGACTTTGTGGACCTCTGTGGTTGTGGTACCTATTTTTAGGTTCTTAGAGAGACACAGCCTCACCTCACTGATGATGCCCAACAAGGCTGAAACACGTGTATGGGGTTGCTGTTGGTACTCTTGTTCAGAGGAGAATTACCTAGCATTTCGGTGCTGGACTGCCCCTGGGCAGGACAAAGACTGATATGCGGGGAAATTTCTTCTCTGTGAAAGGGACAGTGAGCTAAAGACTTGGTCGAGTCTCTCCCAGGAGTTATTCACCCAAGAACAGGTCATTGGGCTGTGTTCGTGCTGGTAGAGAGATTCCAAGACCCCCCCCCCTTATTTTGCATAAATTAACTTTGGGTTTCACCCTAAGTTAACAGGGCGATCCAGACGTGGACCCCTTGCTCACTGTTCTTAGAGAGACACAGCCTCACCTCACTGATGATGCTCAACAAGGCTGAAACACGTGTATGGGTTTGCTGTTGGTACTCTTGTTCAGAGGAGAATTGCCTAGCATTTCGGTGCTGGACTGCCCCTGGGCAGGACAAAGACTGATATGCGGGGACATTTCTTCTCTGTGAAAGGGACAGTGAGCTAAAGACTTGGTAGAGTCGCTCCCAGGGGTTATTCAGCCAAGAACAGGTCACTGGGCTGTGTTCGTGCTGGTAGAGAGATTCCCAGACCTCCCCTTGTTTTGCATAAATTAACTTTGGGTTTCACCCTAAGTTAACAGGGCGATCCAGACGTGGACCCCTTGCTCACTGTTCTTAGAGAGACACAGCCTCACCTCACTGATGATGCTCAACAAGGCTGAAACACGTGTATGGGTTTGCTGTTGGTACTCTTGTTCAGAGGAGAATTGTCTACCATTCCGGTGCTGGACTGCCCCTGGGCAGGACAAAGACTGATATGTGGGGACATTTCTTCTCTGTGAAAGGGACAGTGAGCTAAAGACTTGGTAGGGTCTCTCCCAGGGGTTATTCACCCAAAAACAGGTCATTGGGCTGTGTTCGTGCTGGTAGAGAGATTCCCAGACCCCCCCTGTTTTGCATAAATTAACTTTGGGTTTCAACCTAAGTTAACAGGGCGATCCAGACGTGGACCCCTTGCTCACTGTTCTTAGAGAGACACAGCCTCACCTCACTGATGATGCCCAACAAGGCTGAAACACGTGTATGGGGTTGCTGTTGGTACTCTTGTTCACAGGAGAATTGCCTAGCAATTCGTAGCTGGACTGCCCCTGGGCAGGACAAAGACTGATATGCAGGGAAATGTCTTCTCGGTGAAAGGGACAGTGAGCTAAAGACTTGGTAGAGTCTCTCCCAGGGGTTATTCACCCAAGAACAGGTAATTGGGCTGTGTTCGTGCTGGTAGAGAGATTCCCAGACCCTCCCTTGTTTTGCATAAATTAACTTTGGGTTTCACCCTAAGTTAACAGGGCGATCCAGATGTGGACCCCTTGCGCACTGTTCTTAGAGAGACACAGCCTCACCTCACCGATGATGCCCAACAAGGCTGAAGCACGTGTATGGGGTTGCTGTTGGTACTCTTGTTCAGAGGAGAATTGCCTAGCATTTTGGTGCTGGACTGCCTCTGGGCAAGACAAAGACTGACATGCAGGGAAATTTCTTCTCTGTGAAAGGGACAGTGAGCTAAAGACTTGGTAGGGTCTCTCCCAGAGGTTATTCACCCAAAAACAGGTCATTGGGTTGTGTTCATGCTGGTAGAGAGATTCCCAGACCCCCCCTTGTTTTGCATAAATTAACTTTAGGTTTCACCCTAAGTTAACAGGGTGATCCAGACATGGACCCCTTGCTCACTGTTCTTAGAGAGACACAGCCTCACCTCACTGATGATGCCCAACAAGGCTGAAACACGTGTATGGGGTTGCTGTTGGTACTCTTGTTCAGAGGAGAATTGCATAGCATTTCGGTGCTGGACTGCCCCTGGGCGGGACAAAGACTGATATGTGGGGAAATTTCTTCTCTGCGAAAGGGACAGTGAGCTAAAGACTTAGTAGAGACTCTACCAGGAGTTATTCACCCAAGAACAGGTCATTGGGCTGTGTTTGTGCTGGTAGAGAGATTCCCAGACCCCCCCTTGTTTTGCTATTTTAGAGAAGGGCTATAGGGAAGCTCCGAATAACTACTGCCCGATCGCCCTTCTAGATATCATTGAAAAGGTTTTTGCAATCCTCCTTCTTACAAGATTCCAGCCGTGGGCTAGACTTTCTCCATGAACAGACCTGTTTCAAATGGGTTTCATGAAGAGCGCAAGTACATCGGTGAACATTATGCTTTTAAGCATTATTAAAAGCAAGATCAGAGCCGGCGCCGCCAAGAGTTTTTCTAGCCTTCATCGACCTAACTGAAGCGTTTGACCAAGTGGACCGCGAGAAACTCTGGAAGAAGCTTGAAGCCTGGAAGTGTCTGCCTTCCATCTTGGGTCCCTTTATTGCTATACATACCAACACAAAAATGCGTGTACAGCTTAGTCAACAGGGCATTCTGTCGGATGAAATACCCTCCAAAAGGGGGGTTAAGCAGGGCTGTCCCCTGGCTCCTGCTTTGTTTATCGCTTTTTTGGGGAGATTTTAAAGACTCAGACTCAATGACTACAGTAAGATCTTTTCCGCCAAAAATTATTGGTAATTGCAGTGTTTCACGGTTGCTCTATGCCAACGACATGATACTGTTGGATCAAACGCCCGTCGGACTCCAAAGGCAATTTAACAACTTGACGCTATACATAGAACAAAATAACCTAGAAATAAGTAAGACCAAGACTAAAATCTTCATCCTGGAGAAAGATTGGCGAAAAATTGAGATGGACCTTGGACGGTACTAAAATTGAGTCTGTTGACCATTTAAAATACCTGGGAGTCACGATCGACAGCTCAAGATCTGAAGTCAGAATGCAGCAAATCCTCTGGAATAAAATGCAAAATCTAACCTCGCAAACCAGAGCAATGGACAAAAAATTTGGAAGGTTCTCTTTGTTACCTGCAATTCAATTTTACAAAACCAAAGTGGTACCATCTATTGTGTAAGGGATGGATGCAAGCCCTACCATCCCAGCAACAATATGGCCTAAACTGGAAGGTTTCCTGTGGAGATCAGTTCTTAATATACATAAGTCTACCTCCATTGCAGCCATCAGATGTGAACTGGGCCTGATCTCGTTGTCAGCAATGGTAGAACAGAGCAGTATGCAGCTTTATAGGAATATTTTGATGAAAGAAAGCCCGCCAGTCTCAGGAGGCCATAAAAGGCTGCTGCAACATGTTAAACATCTGGGTGACTGCACAAAAACTTCCACTGGATACCATAACCTGCACTGAGGAAGACTTAATGTCCAACCCTCAGAGAGTTAAAAAAGATTGAAGATCGGGATTGGATTAACACCCAAGAATTGGCAGCAAGTAACACATTAAGCCACCTACCTAAGTCGGCTAGAAAATTAAAAGAAACTAAAGCATACATTAACACATTTCCAGATAAAACCTTAAGAAGCACATTTTTGAGAGCACGACTAAATCTTCTTCCGACATACGAAATTTTGGAAATAAGATCAATGTCAAACTCAAACAAATGCAGACTATGTGCAGAGCAACAGCACCGGGAAACTGTAGGACACCTACTGATGTCCTGTTTGGAAAACTAGAGGAGCGAGAGCCACATATCTTACACCGTTCTTCTCGGATTGTAAGTTACAAGAAGAAGAGACTAGGTGGGCTCGCCTGATTTCAGGTGAAAAGTGAAAAGACTAGATGGACTATTGCCACGGCAAAGATTTTAAAAATCGCCATGGAGAACATAGAAGCTCTACCTATCTAATTAGATGGAAATATCTTCATGGACTTCTATTGTTAATCACTCCTTGTAAAAATCATAACTGATTAAATACAAGTAAATAAAAGAAATAAAAAAAAAATCTGTTTGAAATTGTACAAATAAGCAAAATAAGCAGACCTGAATATAAGTCCGCGGTTGGGTCAGTTCTTATCTCTCTAGGAACTCTTCCAATTAAAAGGCATACATAAAAACAAACAGTGGCCTAAACACTATTACCAGAATGTAAGAGGTACAATATTTTCCAAGAAGACAGCACACTACTATTGAGTAAGATAAAAGGATGTATCCAGGATCACTGTATCGTCTGGTGGTAAAGTATGAGCCTCAGCACTTTGGTTACACAGCCATGACTTTGGCTACCTAATCACCTCTCTGCTGTTGCCGTTCTATTTCGTTCTTTCATCTTCAGGAGGAACAGAGTTCCAAACATGTCCCATACTGATCCTATCTTCACTTTTATAGCTAGCGCAATCTAGTGCAGGTGTGTTGATTCGTAACAGAAGGTGTTACTGTCCCAAAGAATATCTACATGTAAGTTTATCAGACATAAGAAAGGCAAGTCAGTCTTGCCAGAATGTGGTACTGTGATATGGCAAATGAAGAAAGATCTCTGGAATAAGTGCTTAACACGCTGAGATATCTTCTGAATCATAGTGGCCGCCAAATGTATCAATATGCATTTTAACTTTGGTTTGTAAGTGATCAATATATTGTCCATAAAAAGGTGGAAAAGCTAGAGACGTTTTACTATAGTAAATGCAAAAATAGTATGCACTAGTGTGAACACAGGTAGCATTGCACAAGGAGTCTGAATGGAATGTACTTGCCAACAACATCTGGGCAGCAGCTTTATAGCCTCACTGGCGCACTAACAAATATCCTGATAGGTGTTATTTATGTTTTGTTTTTTTAAATGGGCAAAGGCTTCTTTGCATTAGGCAGCCATGTATCCCCAAGGTTGGGGCCTGGGGCACGTGTTCCTTTTGCCCTCTCATAAAGAGGGCCCGTCCTCTTTTCATGTATCAGTATGAGACGCCCTTGTCAGGCTTCTGGTTCCACAAGATGTCTGCCAGGGGTTTTGCGGCAGCAGGACCGTAGGCGTCCACTTTCTTTTCACGTTCATTTAGAATTGGGGCTGCAACCTGCAGGGGCCTAAGTGACCCTGAAATGCAGAGAGCAAGGAGGTGGGACTGTGGGCTATCACTTGTTCTGATCGGTTTTGCCGCCATGGTCAGTGATGTCCTTTTACCACCTCTTTTTTTAGCAGGAGCCTACAAGTATGTGCATGGTGTGGATTGTGGGCAACATAAACAGTGCATCGGGCAACATAAGGTACTTCTGGTCCGATGTGGGGTGATTGACAGCTGTGAGATACCGATGGCCGAGGTGAGTGTGATCTATTGGGGGAGCAGGGTTTGACTATGTTGTGTAGGAGACGGGTCAGAGAATTGTTGCTGAAAGAGTTGTCATTGTTGCAGAAATTGTTCCCTAATTCTGTGATTGCCTGGTCACAAATCATTCCACAAAGGGACTGGCACGTCACTGGAAGCGAGAAGCGCTCACTGTTTTGGTGAGGAAGGGATGGCAAAACTGGCGATGGGAAATGAAAAATTACGCAGTGTTCCTCATGGCGGGGTGAAAGTACAAATAATGTTCCACAGGAATGGGGAACATTTATCCAAAGGGGCACAAAGGTGGACATGTGGCAGATGAGATGGATAAAGTACACAAAAAGGGTGGGAGCAGAGAATATGAATGAGGGATAGGAGATATAATGGAGCCAAGGGAGGTGGTGATGTGGCGAGGCATAGAGAGCAGAGCTGTCAACTAGACCCAAGCCAGGTGGGTGTAGCCAATCCTGCCTTGTGTTTGCATTCTCTAGTTATAATTTGTCTTTTCCATTCTAAATGCATGATGGCAAGCCCCTGAATGCAAAGAGTAACAATACAGATCACAGTGGCTGCACCTAGGAGACAGGTATGGTTGCAGGGCAGGGTGTAATGGAGAGGGGAGTGTATGAGGGGCAGTCATAGTGATGGTGGACGGTAAAAGGCAACAGTGAATATCTTTGTTAACACTTGAGTGTATAATAAGCCCCTCCATGAAAGTTCTTGGAATCCCTTTGTTGTTGAAACATGCACCAAAGTAGGGGGAAAGCCACGTTTTGATGGCTTCTTTGAAGGCAGGTAGTACATATATGTCTTTGATGGGGATAGGGAGGACTTTACATATTTGAGTTTAAACCGAAATTGAACCCCGATTATGAATGGTTGTAGTTCTGCATGTCCAGGCAGAGAGCAAAAGAAAATATTGATGACTTTCACGCTCGACTCAGAGAACTAGTGTTAGGCCGCAAATTCCCAGATGAAGAGTACGCCATCCGCCTGCATATCATTAACGGAATGTCATCGGACAAACTACGCAGGGCAGTGCTGTCAGAGAAAATCATCCCATTGGACCACATTCAGGCCATGGGGAGACTACAAGAACGTACAGACGACCAAGTAGCTGTCATGGAAGCTGCCAGGCAACGACTTCCACTTGACAACGTCCAGAAAGATGAAGAAATTTCCACAGTCAGAAGGAGACCGGAAGGGAGACGACCTACCAACACTGTGGAAAGGCAAGCACCAACGCTCTGGGAGTCCTCCAATTGGTGTGGAGGGCCCTGGCACAGAGGAGAGCCATGCCCAGTCTTAGGGGTTACCTGTAGAAAGTGCAAGAGGCTGAACCACTTCGCAACAGTTTGCCTCACCCCCCAGCCCCGTCCGATAGGAACTGAACAACCAGAAGCAGCAAACCCCAGGCAAAAAGTAAAATACAAGGCAAGAGCCATCACCGCTGCACAACGATCACCCAGCAGTAGCGACACCGAGGACTCCTCAGAGGAAGAGACATCCCCAGAAAGACGCTTCAAGAGACAAAAACAGTGAACAGGTCCACATGATCTCCCCCATCAAGCCAGGAAGGAGCGACCGGAATAAGGAGACATTGAAACGACCCTCATGCACCATCCGGGCAGATGGGACACCCACTAAAGTTGACGTCTCTGAACTAGCGGCAAAGACCATTCCTCCCCCAAGTAGCTCTGCGGAACAGCATTCGGAACACCAACCTAAAACTACAGACCACTACACAGGTAGAAGAAGAGAGGCCTACAGGGAAGAAACTCCACTCGTCTAATACTGACGAAAGCACTGAGTGGGCTCATAATAAAAAACGAGAGCCGTCGGGGCCTTGGAGGTGGCTGTTAAATCCAAACCCTCAAAATTAACAACGAAAAGATTCAGCGACTCCTACTGCAACCCTACAACCGAAACTTCTTTCAAAGAAAACAAGCACTATGTGTTCTTGGAACACGAGAGGACATGAACATTTGACACAGCCAGACGCATTCGATTTGAGTCATTTCGATATCATCTGTCTCCAGGAGACCTGGTTAATGGAAAAACCAGTGCTTGATGGATACGAAACGTACATCTGCCTGGCGGTGAAAGGCATTTTCAGAAGACGATCTTCAGGCCTTTTAACCGCGATTAAAATTGGATCAGGGATTTCCATCAAAATGAAAGTGCCTGAAACATACGGTATGCTAGCTCTTCAAGCTTAGTGGTCCCACACAGAGAATTCCTTGAGGGGCAAAGTGAAATCTAATCTAGCTATCATCAATGTTTATTGGAATCTGCAGAGAACAAGCAACTCAGAATTTTGCGATAACATAGCGGAAACCATAGACCAATTCTCAACTGAAATGGCTACGGACCACATCATAATCTGTGGCGACTTGAATGCTAGAGTCGATCAATTCTCCTCTACCACCTATCTTTGCCCCTCTTCCGTGAGAGGCGCACTGTGGTCTGGCTTTATGGACATTAGAAATTTCCACAACGCAGCATCAGCTCGAGGCCAGCTCCCACGGATTCCAACGTGGGAACGAGCTGAAACATGAGCAACGTTGGACCACATTTTCATTTCATACTCCCTTCTCCCGTTTGTCGACTTCTTCGAGGTCTACAGAACTAAAACTAGTGACCACAATCTTCTGACGATGACTCTTGAGACAGAAAGTACCTCCAAGCAAGCCTATACATTCGAGGTGTAGCACGGAAGTCGTCGCGAAATTCAACTCACAGAGACTAATATCAAGGAAATCTCCAAAAAATTGGATGAAGTCAGCAAAAGTACTATGGATCCAACATACAGGCCAAACTATATTGCCTTTTTTCTGCCACATAGGAAACAACAAGGAAACCGTACCTAATCTAAAGGAAATGGTGTACATGAGTATGACATCGAACTGGTTACGAAACGAAGACAAATGCGCAAACTGAATCGCTTAGCCAGAGTCTCTAATAACAACGAGAAAAAAGATATTGCCAAAGCGGCAACTAGATCATATAGATCATGGCTGAGACATCATAAAGCAACAATGTATCAGAATGACGCGGAGCAAATGCTTAAGACCTTGATGTCAAAAAATCGAGAATTCTGGGCTTTGATCAAACACAAAAACAACGAGACTAATAATCAATTGTCTAACGTTGTATCAGAACAGACTTGGATAACTTTTTTCTCATCTCAATTCGCTCCCCTACCACAAACCTCCAGTAATTACACATGTGGTACAACATCGCCATGGGTAGATCTGGCTGATCGAGATGAGATCTTGGCGACAATTTTGAAACTAAAAACGTCCAGGGCTCCGGGACCAGATGGCTTAACCAACATAGACTTAAAAAACATCCTGAGGAATGGGCCGCCCTAATAACAAAAATCTTCAAACAATGTAAACTCACTAACAAAAATCTTCAAACAATGTAAACTCACTAAGTAAATCCCTAAAACATGGACGGATGCGGTAATAGTACCCATTTTCAAAAAGGGTAATAGAGATAACCCGGCAAATTACCATCCTATTGCCCTTCTTGACATCATGGGCAAGATTTTTGCTACCCTTCTGTTAACCAGATTTCATAGATGGGCGAGATCTGCACCTTGCTTGGACCAATTTTAAACAGGCTTTGTTAAGAATGCAAGCACCAGTATCAACATCATGATTTTGAACATCATAAAAGAAAAAGTAAGCAACGGTGCACCAACAGTATACATTGCGTTCATAGACTTGACGCAAGCTTTCGATAAGATCAGTCGTCAAAAGCTGTGGGCGAAATTAACCAACTGGAATTGCCCACGGAAATATTAGGCCCTGTGATCGCATTACACACGGACACCAAACTCCGAGTCCGTTTAAACCAGCAAGGGATCTTATCGGATCAATTCCCATCGGAGCGCGGTGTGAAGCAGGGATGCCCGCTTGCTCCAGCTTTGTTCATTGCCTTTACGGGAGATTTCCAGCACACACAACCAGCGGTTAGAGCCTTTCCGCCAAAAGTGGGTAATAGCGCAATAACTAGATTGCTATACGCGGACGATCTGATCCTCATGGATCAAACTCAAATTGGCCTCCAGCGCCAACTAAACAACTTGGCAAAGTACATTGATGAAAACGATCTGGAGATAAACATTGCTAAATCAAAAATTTTGACGATGGGGAAAAATCGATCAACAACTACAGATCAAGGCCGCTGGTATGTGAACAGCATAAAAGTAGAAACCGTCTCTACTATGAAGTATTTGGGAATTATGATAGACTCAAAAAGATCGGAAAGTGCAACTTATTTAGCTCTGTGGACAAAAATCAAAACCCTGACAACCCAAACTAAACTAGTAGACTGGAAACATGGAAAATTCGCCCTACTCCCGGCAATCTAATTCTACAAACAAAAGGTAGTCCCATCGATAACCTATGGCATGGACGCTGCCCTGAATATTGACAACCCTATATGGGCGAAGCTGGAAGGTTATCTGTGCAAAGCCGTGTTAGGCCTGCCTAAATCCTCATCTATATCAGCTGTTAGACGTGAATTGGGCTTACTATCGCTGAAAGCATCAGTCGACCAGATGAGACTATATCAGAAAATCATCTTACCAGATACTCTACCTATGTACAAGCTGATCCAGGTAGAACTCAATCAAGGGTGCTGCAAGGCATTGAACAACTGGGAACAAAAACTTACAAAAAAGCTATCAGACTTGGCCTGTTCAGCAGAGGACCTCATCCTGAATCCGAACAGAATTAAGACAAAAATAGCCCAAGAAGATTGGATTCAAACTGGCGAGAAAGCGATAGGAAATAAGCTACTCGCCCATCTACCAGCAATAACAAACAAACTTAATCAACCCATGAATTACTGCATAAAATTCCCCAACAAAAAAATGCAAAAAACTTTTATGAAAATAAGATTTAATCAAATGCCAACGCAGGAAATTATGGCCATCCGTACGAAAACTGAATCACGATCTTGTAGATTCTGTTCAGAACCAGAAATGGTGGAAACCTTAAGACATTTACTTTTGAGTTGTCCCAGAACCGCGTTTTTGCGGGTGGCCTACCTGCTACCCCTGATGTATGATGTATCGCTCCGAGAGGAAGACACATGGTGTGCCGTCTGATTGCAGGAGATAACACCAAATGGTCAACAGCGGCTGTAAAGATTTTAGAAGCGGCATTGAGTTTAAACCAGAATCCGCCAATTACTAAACTAAAATGAATCTTGATGTTTCTGTTATTCCGGACATTACTTGTTCATGTTTTATGCTTCCTGGTTTTTCTCTCCTTTTCATCTTTTTTTTTTCTTCATCTTTTCCTACCCACCTTTTTTTATATTGCGTTTTATATGTGAAACAACATCCTGTAAAAATCAAATTGTTCTTTGATTACAAACAAGTAAATAAATAAATAAATAAATAAAAGTTGCCGTAGACACCAGAGCAATGGTGAATGTCATGCCCCTGCAAGAATTCAAGAAAATCGAACCAAAGCCACAACTCAGAAACAGGCAGGTACAACTATTTGCGTATAGATGTAAAAAGCCACTATCCGTGACAACATTTTTCTGCTCCAACCTAACGTGCAATGGAACAACATGTTGAGCGAGACTATATTTAGGGGACGCAGGTCTGGAGATGCTAGTCAGCTGCCGCACAGCAAACAGACTAAAATGAGTCCACTTTGCATTCAGCATTAACACATCTGACATCGACGACATCATAACAAAGCATAGCAACGTATTCCAAGGAATCAGATGCCTCAGAGAAAGACCAGTGAAGCTACATATCGACCCTACAATTGAGCCCAAAGCTGTGAGACACTGCAGAGTTCCCTTTCGCACACAGGAAGCAGTCGGGAAGGAACTATAAAAGCTGGAGCAACAAGGGATTATCGAAAAGACATCCAGACCAACACCACAGGTATTGCCCATGGTCGTAGCACAAAATCCATGTCAACCCAACACAGTGAGGATCTGCATTGACATGCGTTTGCCCAACGCAAGAACGACATGTGATGCTGACAGCAGGTGAGCTGATTGTAGATCTCAAAGGGGCAAAGATCATCAGTAAGTTAGATCTACGCTCCGGTTATCATCATACGCCTGGCCTGCGAGTCACG
The DNA here is from genome assembly GCF_040938575.1 of Ambystoma mexicanum. Taxonomy (NCBI): domain Eukaryota; kingdom Metazoa; phylum Chordata; class Amphibia; order Caudata; family Ambystomatidae; genus Ambystoma; species Ambystoma mexicanum. The sequence continues at coordinate 1,308,162,076 of NC_090932.1, forward strand.
CTACATAATTACCTTCTCTTCCCACCTGGGACTCAGGAGATACAAGAGACTCAACTTCGGGATATCATCAGCTGCTGAAGTTTTCCAAATTGAAATGACAAGTAAAACCAAGCCCGTCGAGCACAGCACAGGGAACTACAAGTCAGGGACACAGTATTGGTGAAGAACAGAACACTCCCAAAGAAGATGCTCAGGTCCAACTACAGCATGGTGACAGCCTCCAGAGGGCAAGAAGTGGTAACAAGAAACATATCCCACTTCCAGAAGGTACCCTCAACACTCTGGAAAGAACAGGCTACACCTAGGATAGGAGGGAACGAACCGCCAGAGTCACCAGAGCGACATCCAAAAACGACAGCCCAAAACGAGTAATGCTGCCATCCCGCAAGAGGAGCCACCAACACCGCTACCTCTTAGTGACGACCACAGAGAGAGCCAGAATGACGCAGACGTTCAAGGAAGGTCAGGTACCAGATATGGACTCCGAGAAAAACCTCTCCATCAGCCTATGAGGGTATGTCCTGCACAGAATACATTGCTGAGAAACATGAAGAAGCGACAGCCAGCCAGGCAAGTGATAACTCATAGAGACACTAACAGTAGAGAAAGACATTCATATTAAAAAGATCTAAGTTTGGGAGGAGTGTGATGTTTGTAGACACCCGTGTCACGTGAGCGAGGAGAGCCCACCGCACATGACAAGGGACGAGAAGCAGAAATAAAGCAAGGAAGCCACGGAAGGGATTTCCTGGTAACTCTCCATGCTGGCTGTGTCTTCTTTGAGCTCCGGCACACGCAGTGTGCTGACAAGCGAACAGGTGTGATCCCGACCCCGGGACAGCTACCAAAGGTCGGCGCATCGCATAGCAACACAGAGGGAAACAGAAACATAACAACGCAGACATGTGGGGTAGTTTCAAATCATTTATTAAATGTGTATATGACTTTGAGTTGCATTACTTACATGTGCTGGCAGGCTTGTGCCAAGGAGCCCTTCCTAGGGGGTTCCTAGAATATTGGGAAGCAGAGAACAATGGAGAGCTACTCCCCTAGCCTGGGACCAGGGACTGGTGTGGAAGAAGGGGGAGAGAACTGTAAGAAAAACAGGAATCATGGTTGTTGAATCGACCCGGGTTGGATGGTTATACATCTTGCTATCAACCATCCATTAAGGGTAAGGCGGGCCATCCTTAAATCAGGTATTGCAACAGTGATTAAGGAGGATAATATCTAGCAAGGGGCCCTAGCTGTGGAAATATTCATGTGCTACCAAGTTCTGAAAAAGAATCTCTTACTTGTTAATATATACTGCCACATGGGTGTTAGTAACCTGCATACGTGTTTGGATAAACTGTCAAACTACAGTACTAACTGGATGGGCCAGACAGAGACAGACAATGGTATGATTATAGTAGTGGGGGATTTAAATTATACATGCCCCCAAGAGAATGAGTATAATAATAACTTGTGTTTTGTGCTAACAGCCGATTCAGGCACCAAGAAAACCTCTCTTGGGGCTAGATGAACCTCAGGTTTATCCTCCTTAGGTCTTCATATGTTGAATGGAGCCATTTTGTGTGACATTCCAGGGGAATAGACTTGTCGAAGAGGAACCAGTCGTTCTGTTTTGTATTATATTTTTGTTGATCAGTTTCTTTTCAATAATTGTAAGAAGATGCATGTTGTGTTGTGCTTTGTTCTTCATATTTTGAGGAGCTCAAATATTGGTCCGGTTGACGTCACCCTTAATTCCTGGAAAAAAAGAGTTTCCTGGAGTGCGGGTGCGGTCAAAGGGGGAATTGTAAAATGGCTTTGATTCTGAGCTTCACTAATTATGAATGGAAACTAAACACTTTAAACTTGGATAATTATGGACGTTTTAGCTGTCAAAATTCGAGTGAAATGTTTCGGACGATTAAGACATATGTTGCTGTGGTGGGAAGGTCTAGTAAATACATCCATGTCTTTGATCCAATCCTAGCGGATAGGAAAAAAGAATTGAGGGTGAACATTAGGGGTATAAAGAAACAAAATATGGAGTTAGACGAGCAAAGAAAACAGAATAAAAGACTAAGGCAAAGTTGAATGAGGAAGCAGCGTGCACGTCTTTTGAAGAAGGATGATGAAATTATGCTCAACTCTCTGAACTAAGGACACAGTGAACTTTTGGAGATTCATTAACTCCTTGAGTATTGGACAGATTGAATTACAACAGAAATCGGTATTAGAGGCAGATTGGGAGAGGCATTTTGAGTCTTTTGAACCAGTTATTTCTCGCTCTGTGGGTAACTGGGTGTAATTGGCCTCCACCACTGTGACTCTACATATAGATCAAGAGATGATGAATGAGATTATTGCGAGGGTAAGTAATTCGAGGGCTCCTGGTCCAAACAACCTATCTAATAGAGTGTTCAAAGGTTACCCAGTCTCATGGGCAATGATATTAACAATATTATTTAAATATATCATAAGTAGTGGGTGTTTAACTTCTTCCTGGCGCACATCTTACATTATTCCCGTGATTCAAAAGGTAACAAGATCAGACCCAAAGAACTTCCACCCTATTACCATCTTAGATGAGGATAGCAAGGTTTTTGCGGCTATCCTCTTACAGCACTTGGAATCTTGGGTGGTTGAGGCTGGTAGGCTTAAGAAACCCCAAACTGGTTTCAGGAAAAGATGTTTGCAGGAGCTGACTTGGTCAAAACAATATGAGGATAAACATGTGGCCGCTAAAGATCTAACTTTGGCCTTCTATTTGGTCAATCACACCATCTCTGCTCTAAATTGTATTCTTGGGGTATTTCTTTGGGCCTTTTAAAACTCATTGTAGGTCTTCATGAGCATTGTAACGGCCAAGTACGGCTGAATTTGAAGAGATACTTTACTTGGACAATAGCTACCAGGATGGGCTTGAGGCAGGGGTGCATGTTAGCCCCCTGTCTCTTTAATTAGTATGTCTCTGATATAGATGTATGCATTGAAAAAGCCTTGTTTGTTTCACCCAAATTGGGGCCCTGGAGGTCAACCTGGCTCGCATATGCCGATGATTTCTTTGTTGTTGATTGCACACCGTTGGGCCTCCGCAGGCCTCTTGCTTACTTTTCTGACTATGCGGAAGTAAATTCATAAAAAATCAGTACAAGTAAGACCAAGATATTGCACTTAATAACATGCAAAAGGAAGCCTGCCTTGCACTGGGAAACGTAATGAGGATTCCTTGGAGATTGTTGAAAATCTAATATATCTTGGAATCCCTGTTATTGCTAAGCCAGGGTAGCTTCACACTAATACTTATTCAAGGCATAAGGCTGATGTTCTAGCTATATAGATGAAATACATCAAAATAAGTACTGTAAGTTTTCATTGATACCCTTACTCAAGTCTTATGAGGGTAAAGTTAGTAAAGTTAAAGTTTTATTTTATTTTATTATAAAAAAAAATAATCTATGGCATTGAAACCTTGCAGTACTGGGTTCAAGATATTCTCCATATTCTAGTAAGTATTATCAGGCGTAAAGTGTTGAACTTCCCTAATGCAGTTCCTTCTATCGCGATCTGCTTTAAATTGGGGTTAAATTCAATGCGAGTGCAAGCTAGGCGGATATACCTGCAATTATATTACGAGCTATTAAACCCCTGCGCTAATACTCTGTATAAAGATCTGGGAAATCTGGGCCATTTAAGACATGAACGCAAAAGAAGGGGTACTTTTGCGCCATAACTAAAGATTTTCCCTTGTCCCCAGGCACGCATGGATTTCATGCGTTTTAGATGGAACTTATTTCCTACTAGGGAGATCATATTGAGACATAATGAAATTGAACTGCTGACAGCCCATTGTTGATTTTTTAAAAACCCCAATGAACTGGAGACTCTGAACCATGTGCTTATTTATTGTCCGAATTTGATGTTGAGTTGTATTATGGCTTTCATGCCCCAGCTGGAGGGCGGTCATGGGCTTTAACAGCCGACCACCCCGAACTTTGGTAGACCAGAGCAAAGTAAGAACCTCAGCTTGTGCTGCGGACTTTTAAAGCCCATGTCCGCCCCCCAGCTGGGGCATGAAAGCTATTCGCACCCCGGGATTTATTGGGGTGCAGATAGTTTCTTTTCTTTTTTCGTCCAACGGGAGACCAGCTCTGCGCTTGACCATTTAAAAAATGGCCGTCGCCATTAGCATGGAAAAGGGACTAGGTCAGTTTTCGGATAATGGCGGCCATGGAAAACATGTTCTAAAATAGACACCGTCATCCGAAAAGGGACCTAGTCCCTTTTCTATGTCAATGGCACAGCTAGAAAGGAGGCGATCGGGGACCGGAGCGCAATGCTCTAGTCCAACAAGTAAGTTGGGGTAGGGGGATCGGGTGATTTGGTGAGGGGTTGGGGAGGCAACAGAGAGGCTCCCTGCTGCCTCCCCACATTAAAAAATAAATAAATATCACCACCCGGGGAAGGGCCTTGGGTGGCTGGAACCGCGGGCGAGGATTGTGTATTCTTACCCGCTGTTCCATCACCATGATTGTTTGGCTCACCCTCCCCGGCTGCAAATATGTATTTTACACCTCATGTTCACATCTTTGGCTTTGTGGAGAGTGAAACTCTTTGGCGGAGGTGTTTGAAAGGTTGTCCTACATCAGTGGCACTTGCCGTTCTTGGCTTTTTGAAGCAATTGAAGTTAAGTGAGGAAAATGTTTGAAATGCTATCACGTTTTACACACTGCTAATTCTCATTTAATATGCTATCTGGATATTGAGGATTTAGGCACATTTTATATGCGCCATAACTTGTTATTTGATGCATTTTACTGTCTACTTATGGATGGAATAACATCATTTTTTACTTGTAGTGTATGTGACATTTGTTTTGTTAAGGTTGAAACTTTGTTATTAACCAAGAAACTATAATAAATAAAAGTAGTAAGTAAAGCAAAAAGACATTGAAAAGAAACCGTTTGGTCAACTGTTTTGCTGACGAAAGAGAGGGGGCAGGAGGATGCGCTGCAGCTCTCTAGGCGGCCGTGGCTTTGAAACTCCTGCCCCCGTGGTGCGGAGAGCACTTTAAGCTGGGCGTGTATGCCAGAAGTGGGCCGGAGCGAGCGGGGCAGCCCAAGTAATGCTCTGGCCTGGGAGCAGTTGGCCGATCCTGGGATCAAACTGCTTGGGCCCAGCAGATGGACTCTTCCCAAAAGCCTGTTCAGGGCCAGACCGGGTAGGTGTGAAAGACCCAAGTCTCAACCCACACACAGGATGCGGGTCAGGTGAAAGCATTTGTGATCAAGCCAGTGCACCTCTAACCAACCCCTGCACTAGAAGGCTGAATAAGACAGTGCAAGCGGGCCCGCCAGAGCCGTCCAGACGCAGTGAGTCATCGGGGGAGACCTGCGTCTAATCCCAGAAAGAAACAAGTATGTATGACTGGGTCCACGGTGGTGATAGTGCTGCTGCCATGACACCAGTGCCCCCATGGCGAACTGGGCACCACAGAAAAGGCACATTCCATGGTGGTGACAATGGCACCCCACATGCGCTTGGGGCACCACCACACATGACCAGCTCCTCGGATCCTGCAGTGGTGTTAGCAGCCAATGGGGCATTGCAAGGAAGCATTTGAAGCCAGGCCAGTGGTGTAGATTCTGCCGTGTGGCAAGCGAGGAGTGCTGGGCACAGGCAACGGTCTCCCAGAGGTCTGGATGGACAGGAACTGTAGTGGTGCTGTCCCCCCATAGGACAAGCTAGAAGATTGAAAATAAAACAGAGCACTGCCAAAAGGCTCATTCTATGTCAACAGTGTTGGTTGACTTCAGAATACCCCTGAGTAAATATATGTAGATATGAATGTGTGTTCATAGTTGAAGCACTACAATTAACAGCAATAACAGTGTTAGAGTGAAGTATTGGCACGAGGGTCTTTGTGGGACAGGTCAGTGGCGAGTTAGGGTGGTGGTGGCCTGCTTCTTTCAGCCCATATATGACTGGGGCCTTCCCCAGAGCTACCCTCTATCTTAGTATAAATTCGAACCTCAGGGAAGTAAGGAAGGCCTGTCTTGCATGTCCACCTCCGGGTGTCCGCTGTCACCCATTTGAGTGGGGGGTGGGCTGGCCGCGCAGGGCTTTGTTGGGAATGGTCGCACAAGGTATAGAGCTGTATGGATTAAGTGGCCCGTCTCTTGCTATGATGTGCTAACAACTATTCTCTGGCCGGTTGCCCAACGCTCCTTTATTTTTGCAGCTGGACCTTGGGGGAGTGTGGTGCAGAGTGGACCCTCCCTGGACTAGGAACAGGTGCACAAGGGATGCCAGGCCACAGTAAATACACCTATAACTGAGCTTCACATGCATTCTCGTGCTGTTTCGTGGACCATCGATTTATGATGATTGAAAAAGCGTGAATGCTTTAGAGGTTTAAGAAAGAGTACTATGCCTGTGTTTTGAGGCAGATTAGCACACTATGTAATGTTTGGATGTATGAGAGTCTCGCGACATGCCCAGGGAATCATAGGACAGATTTGGTGTTTATTGGTATCGACATGCATATAAATGTATTATACCTCAGGGTAGACTCAAGAATGTTGGTTCTCGGACTGCCAAGCTTGAAAGCCAAGAGTCCCTAGTCAGGAATAGACGATGGGCCTCATTCCGAGTTATGCCGGTAAGTAACTGTATTTTCCGGCATGGCGTAAAGTACGACACCGTGCTGGTTGAAGTCCGAAAATTACGGCCCATTCCGAGCTCACGGACACCCGCTTTCCGCCATGCCGGAAAAGGACCGCGCGGCCTGCCGCAAAATCCCCCCGAAAAACCCCTACCGGCATGCAACCGACACGTAAAGTACTACACCGCCCTGTAAGCATTAGCGACAGTGCATAACGGTGACCGTAAATTACGGTGACTGTAATTTACAGAAACCGTAAATTACGGTCTCCGCCGAAAAACGGATCCGGAAATTACGACATCGCACAGGAACGGGAAGGAGAGCGGCAGCCATCTTTAAAAACACAATCCATTGCCATCCGCAGCTGCCAGCAGCCCTGTGAGGAAAGTAAAGTCGTGAACCGGACCAGGCACCGCAGGACAAGCCGAAAGCACCAAAAAGGGCGGCGGATCGCGTCCGCAAGGTGAAATTCTCCACCGATGAACTGCAGGTCATGGTAGACCACCTTGCAGAGCATGCTGATGTAGTTTTCAGCGGTGACATGCGCAGGGAATCAACCCTCCGCAAGAAGACCATCTGGGCGGAACTGGCACAGAGGGTGAGCACCGTTGGAAGCACCCCCCGCACTCCAAGGGACTGCCGCAAGCAGTGGGACGACCTGCGGGTGTGGGTGCGGGGCCTCCTCTCCACCAACCGCAGCCAGGCCCTGCAGACGGGAGGTGGGCCAAGTACACAGGTCCAACTAGAGCCGTGGGAGGAGACCTGCGCGCAGCTTATTGGCACGGAATCCATAGAGGGCGTGGGGACCATGGAGTGCGGCGGAACGACTTCTGCAGAAGGAGGTGAGTGTTGACAGTGCACACTTGCAATGTCTATTGCATCATGTAAACTGACCCAGAGGCCATCGAAGGCACCCTCTCTTGTTGCCCTCCCCCCATCTAACGCATCCCCCCATCCAACAAATGCTGAGGCAAGTGCCGCCTAATGCTGGCCCAAGTGCGAGTACATAACGCACATCAACCATACTGGACTGACTTGCACAGCCCATCATGCACCCCGTCCAGCGTGGTAGGCATAGTACCTGACGAAATGTACACGAACAGGGCACAACGAATCACTCCCAAACATGTGTATATGTCTTCACCATGCACATGTACCACTGCTATAGCTACCCCCCAAACTGAACAACCCGTGAATGACTGAAATGTCCATGCAACCATGTATGCAAATAGGACATAGCACATACACTAATGTTGTCCCTCTCTCCTACCCCCACAGGCACAGACCATGACAGCACAGAGCCCCAAGGAAGCTGGCCAAGCACCTCCGCGGGTACTGGCAGGGCCAGGCCGAAGCCAGCAGCCAAGAAAACCACCCCTCAGCCTACGGAAAGGCCACTTGAAGCTGGCAGACCAGCAAGCCACACAACATCCGTGGCAGCAGCCGAGCAGACCCCTACCTCAGCACAATCGAGCATTTCAGGGGAGGCTGCCGCTACCGCACCAGATGAGTGGGAGCCCAGCCCGCCACCCATCCAGGGGCCCATGTCGGAGGACGACCAGGAGAGCATGCAAATGCTGGAACCATGCCCCGTGACACTGGCGTCATGCAGCGACTCCGGGGATGCACCATCACCAGTGCACAGCCTCGAACTTGACCCGCTGGGGTGTGACGTCGTTCCCCCCAGTCCACCCATACAACCCCCTGCACAGCATGCTGGTGCAAGTAGATCATCCGATGGCCCCACCAGTTCAGAGTCCAGCAATTGAGCGATCTCATAGGGAACTACATTGAGGATAATCACCAGACCAGGGCTGGACTGCATGAGGAACACGTTGAAATGCGCCAGTCCCTCAACGACTGCACCACCAGATTGTGCGACTCCCTGACGGACAATACAACCCGGCTATGCCATGTCCTGAACTGCATTGCTAATGCCCTTGAGGCAGGGAGTCAAAATACGGAGCCGCAGCAGGAGGGCACGTCCGAGACAAGTGAGGCCACGCAAGGCAGCCCGGAGAGACGCCTCCGGCGTTCCTTGCGCAAACGGGATTTGCCTCCCCCAGACAAGGGCTCCAAGGGACATTAGCCATTCCTGCCACATGTGGTCCCAGGATCCTACATGGGACGACTGCTCGGGAGTCGGGGGGAGGGGGGAGGGGGGTGGCGTTGTGTTCTGGAGTTGGGGGGTGATGTTGTGTTCTGGGGTTGGGGGGAGGGGGGTGGCGTTGTGTTCTGGAGTTGGGGGGAGAGGGAGGGGGCATGGGCATTTGCTGAAGTAAGCACTTTTTTTTTCATTTCTTGTTATCTCAATACACAATTGGTGTTGCAAAGTTGAACCATTGTGGACATTCTTCATTGCACTTTTTGTCCATCTGCACATATGGCATGGGCCCATTCGACACCAGATATCAGTGGAGGGGTCAGCCACCAGTCCTGGTTTGCGGGCACATATGTGCATCACGCAAACCTGGTGACTGCTGCATCTACACGCATGCACGGGTATGGCCATGGTCTGGTTGCCCCATGGGTCTGTTCAGGGGGTTCATGACAGGGGTCATGTGGCTTGCTGTTAGGGTACATCCACCAACAGCTGCATGTGTCGCAAAATGAGGTGGGTGTGTGGACTGTCATGGTGGTGAACAGCACTTGGCTGTCATGGCAGGCTTTCGATGATGGCCATATGTACATGTACATAGATATATTCGGCACAATCAGGGACACAAATGTGTCCGATGCAATGTTATGCTGTGGGGTGTCGTGTCTACATGATGGTCCGTGAACGGTGGTGTGGACATCTTGGGGTACATGTTCCTTTGTCGCATGCTGCTGTTCTGATTTCGGATCATTCTGGTGCTGTGTACTGTGTACATTCTCATTTGGCTGTGGATCATGTCCATCATCCAGCTCTGATCCATTCTATGGTGATTCCCAACACTCCTATGGGGGTGCCATGCCGGTGACGTGATATCGTACCCCTGCTGTCCTCCGTGAATTCCACTTCCAGGTGTGGGTCTCCAATGTGGTGCCAGGCTGGGGGATGCCGCAATGTGAATGTGCAGTGTGCCCTCAGATATGCACTTGCGGTTGTGGTGTCCGCCAATGAGTGGTGCTGGTGTAGTGTGCCTATCCCTTGTCAGTTGGTGTGGATGTAGTGTGATGTGGGTGCCTTATTCTGGCAAAGTGAAAATATGTTCATATGTGCCGTTGCCCTGGTTCTTTGGCAGGTTTGTTGTCAGGGTGAACAACGTACAATGGCTCCATCTTTTCTACGCAGTTGGTTCATGCAGGCACCCACCCTGTGGCACCAGTGCACTTGCATGACACAGTCAGACGACTCAACAGCCAGCCAGACAGGTCATCCTGCATGTTGGGCCATGTGGCGGGTAGCGTGCTGACCTCTTTCCTTTTCAATCGACCCTCCCAGGTCCAACTTGGGGCCCTCCTCTCTGACATCTTTTCCTCCACCTGTGGTGTTCCCCTGGGATCTAATCTCCCTCCCTGGCTGTTCAACCAGTATTTGGCCCTCCTTGGCCACCGCATCGCCACCCTCTGCCCAAACTTTCAGCGCTATGCGGACGATACCCGGCAAATTTTCGGCCTACCCTCGGCATCCTACTCTCCTTCCCTCATCTCTGACTGTCTGTCTGATATCCAGGAATGGTGTGCAGCCAATGAACACTGCCTTAATGCTAGTTAGACTGAGATTCTCCTCATCGGCACACCCACTCCCTCCTTCCCTTAAATTCAAAACACTATGCATTGTCCACAAGGCCTTCTGGGGCCTGGGGCATGAATACCTTCTACTCTCTCTTCCTGAATGTCTTCCTTCCCAAGACCTTTGCTCATCCGTCTCCGACTCACTCAGGGTCAGCCGCTTCTCAGAGCAACGATCTGGGGGTAGATCTCTCTCCGCGGCAGGGGCCTCCCTCTGGAACAGCCTTCCTGCATCCCTGATATTTGAGGAGAACCATCTCTGTTCCGGAAGCACCTCATGACCTTCCTCTTTGCTTCTGCTTTCTCTCTCCCTCTCCCCTGCTGCATTCTTCGCTGAAACTGCACAGGATCTGGATCTGGGCCACTCTCGCCGACCTCGGTCCTGGGCCCAGCCACTCTCCACTTGCACTGCCTCCCTAGCAACCCCTGCACTGCGGGTCTGTCTCTCTATCCCTGCAGCCCCCCCTTCCCAGCACTTGTCTGCACTTACCTTGCACTTGCCACCAGCTGGCCCTATTAATTTATTTTTGGATATTCGACTTACTTTGTACTGCACTTCCCCCGTCCCCTTGCACTTGCACTTTTTCCATTCTCACTACCCCTGCACTTGCACGATCTGTGTGACACCTGGCCTGGTGGGATCGTTGTCTGTCTTCCCCTTGTTCCCCCCTCCCTGCCTCGTCACGTCTTGAGACACTTGTGTATGGGCACGTTCCAAATGCCATTTCATATCATATCATGTCATTTCAGCAGGCCCTTTGAGTCATGTGTAGTTGTTTGGTGTCGGGCCCACCCATGTGTGCGGTTCCTGGTAGTGTTGCATTCCATCTGCACTCACGTTGGGGGAGTGGTATTGTTTGCAGTTGATGTCCGCAACGTGCATGCCAAGCTGGTCCACATACGACCGGTGGGTGCTGTCAGGGGCAACATTGTCATTTGCCATGCCTCCATTTGCTTTTGGTCCACCTTTACTGTTGTGTGTCTCATGGGTGATCCATGTTGGGGATCGGTGGACCCTTGTGTGTTTGGGGATGTGTTTGGGGGGGTGTAAGGGCACTTGGATATGTGGCCGAATAATGGACGGTTGTGACATGCCACTGTGTGCTGGTGGGTGCCTTTGGCATGGGTGTGGGGCACAGGCAACACCATCACTTGTGCCGGGTTGGCACTGTACATTTGTATGGTGCTCGCTGGTCTTGTGTCTGTGCCGCAATATGGTGGTGACGGTGTCACAGTCTAGGTGGTCAGGGGTGTCTGTCTGGTAGGCCTTCTCCTAGAGCGTCGTCATGCTACGTGTGCATGGGGGTTGCAGGGGTGGTAACGGAGGATGCACTGGTGCTGCATGCAGGGCCTGTCTCCCCCCTCCTTCTACCCCTGTGTCTCCTCAGTGGGGGTGCCTGGTGTTGTTGCAGGGGTTTGTGTGGTTGTGGACTTGATTGTTCAATTGGTGTCATCTTGGTGTGGGAGGGTGGTGGTGTGTGGGTGTGTTCCTTTTCTACTATGCCAGACTCCTGGCCTCCGTCTGTGTTGCATGTGTGCACCTGTGGCTCTGGGTCCCACTGCTCAGGGTTCTTTACTCCTTCTCTGAGATGCCTGTATGTACTGCATGCCGGTAAGGTAATTTACGGCCTTGAGGAGGACGTAATTTACGCGTGGTCCTTAATTGGAATCAGCTCCAGTTTACGCCATGGCGTTAATTTCGCCATGGTGGTGCGCGCGCGCGACCCAAGACCGTAAATTACGGCATTGTAGTTTACGGTGCCGTAATTTATGGTCTGAGGGGTCGGAATGGCATGGAGCGGAAAACCATGCCGGTAAATCAATACCGGCATGGTTTGTACCTTACCTCCAGACTCGGAATGACCCCCATTGTAAACATATGAATAATCGTGGAAACCACAATCTCGATTCTGCTAATCTGTTCACATAATAAAATAAATTGATAGGTATTGCCACAACTGAAAAAAAAACTCATAGCTCAAGTTTCCATTTTGCTTTTTGTATTAATTACCTAGAACCTAACAAGTAATAGAGCTCCCTAGCTGGTGCCAAGTAAAGTTGGCAAGACACCTCCAATCCTTTTAACCCCGGCTGTTAGATTGCCCAGATACCTGCCCTGAGGGTCTGTCGTTAGAGTAAAGGGATCTGCAAATTGTGGCTCTTCTTATGTTTTAGACTATGAGTCCCATAACTGCTCACCATTGACTGCGCTTCTAGGGATAATGGGAGTTGTAGTTAAAAACACCTGGAGAGGAAAACTGTTGCAGACCCCTGTAGTAGACTGAAGAATAGTGGTTGATTCAGTATCTATGTATGTACAGGATTTATATAGTGCTTACAAGCAGGGTGTAGGCATGGCAGAGGAGGTGGGGTGGGTAGGGAATCAGGGGAGGAGGGAATGCAACGCAGGGAGAAATAGGGTTCAGTGAAGTGGTAAACAATTTGAGAGAAGGGTATTCAGGTTCATCCTGAAGTGTAGGATGTAGGGGTTCCATCTTATTTGTGTTGGTATCCTATTCCTGAGACCGGGTGCACAGCAGGAAAAGGTCTGTTTCCTGTTTTCTTCTCTCTTTCCGTTCTTTGTTTCCAACCTGGCGATGCTGTGGCTTCTGGTGGTGCACTAACCTCTGGAGATGGTGAATTTCTCGGCCAGGTAAAGTGGTGTTTTGGTTGTGACCGGTGATGCCGGCAATCTTCAACATGATGCTTTAAGGGGTAGCCATTTCAGCTTCTTGAGTATGGGAGTAATATGGCAGAAATGTCTTAGTCCTGTAATGAGATTGTGTGACATAAAAACTGCAAGGAAAGTAAAATAAATATACACAAACTTTGAGAAGCTACTACTTCAGAATGCACACATAGATAAGGGGTACTGAGACAAAACAGTAAAACCGCAGAACTCATGTTTTATAGTAGGGTATATAAGGTAGCCCAGGTCCAGTGATAGCAATCATTATCCATAGCATTGTGGCAAGGAGACTGTTAGGAATCGTGCAACAGGTCACTTCTTATCTATGTTAGCGCTCAAGCGTATAATGCGTCCTCTATGAAAGTTCTTGGAATCCCTTTGTTGTTGAAACGTACATTAAAATGGGGAAAGCCAAGTTTTGATTGCTTTTCTGAAGGCAGGTAGATCATGCAGGTCTTTGTTGGGCATAGGGAGGAAGTTCCATATTTGAGGTACCATTGTCGCGAAGGGGGAATCCCTATTCTCCTTTTGAAATGTGGAGGCATTACAAGGTTTAGATGCAATGTGGGTCTACAATTCCAGATGGGAAGATGGCTCTTCATTTCTACTTCCAGCAACTCTTCTTCCAGCCCATGAACAGCCTTGAAGGCAATGAGCATCACCTTGAAGGCCACTCTATGCCCTATAGAGAAACAGTGCAGAGTTATAATGTTAGGGGGTATATCCTCTCTGCACTACATTCTAAGTAGTAACTGAGCTGCTGTGTTATCTCTTCTTTACAGTCTCCCAATAAAATGTGCTGGTGCACCTCAGCACAGACTATTCACATAGCCAGGTCTGTGTAGAATGATAGCCATAATGGCTGTATATTTTGGTGGGAAAGCGAGGAAAAGGAAGATTCTCAACAGCGGTTTGAGGTGAACAAGGCCTGTTTAGTAATTGATATAATCTGTGTCTCCAAGGGTGAATTGGAGTCCATATCACTCCCAAACCATTAACCTCGGAGGAGGGTCAGAGGGAAAGGCTTAATATTATTGAGGTTAGAAAGGAAGAACGTTTAATGTGCGGAATGGCTTGTAGTAAGGACTACGTTTTTTTCTGCATTAAGTAACAAGTGGTTGGATGCCATCCACCGATCCATCTAAAGCATGCTATTAGTAATGTTTGTGTTTGGGAGTCTTAGAATCAGTCGGGTGTCGTCAACGTAGTTATAACACAGGATGTTACGGGGTATCTCAAATGAGGGAGGGGGAAGGCTAGAGATTGAACAGGAGTGAGGAGATGAAGGATCTTTGGGGAACTCAAACAAGCACTCTTTAGATTCAGAAACAAATATGATTGTGTTACGATCTGTTGTGAGCATTCATTGAGGAAGGACATAGTTTGTGCTAGGGTTTCTTCCTCATTGAAAGCTAGCATCTTTGTAAAGTGGAAGGCAGCTGCGAGATCAAGCAGGTTGATGGCAGCTGCATTATCCTGAGCTGATCTCTGCTCACTTTCAGGTCTTCACAAATAGGTAACAGGGACAAAGCTGTACCATGCCCGAGTCTGAAACCCACTTGTGGTAGGTCAAGCAATTTCTATATGTGAAACCACCATGGCTGCCACTGCGTTGACCGCTGGTCTATTAGGAGGTGGTGGATGTTGGTGGTGATAGATTGACCAATAATGCAGTGTCATCTGCATCATTAAGGAAAAGCCACACTAGACACATTCAACAAGCAGATCTGTTCTGTTGTCCTTCCAGGCACCATTAGAATACAGACTTTCATTTGTTCAGTATGTGATGAGCCGTCTTCTTGTGTGCTTACATTTTTTTCATTTTATGTTTACCACGTTCTTTTCTGCTTTTTTAGGTTGAGAACTACTCTATCTGCACTGTGACCACATTATTCAAGCAGTTCTCAATTGCATGACTCTGACTTCTCACTCAAACTATAACATCCACTCTAAGGGTCACAAGAACAAAATCCTTTTTTAACATAACACATTTATTAATGCAATCACTTACTGCTTTATTTATTGCTGATTTGCATGGTGATATCTACAAGGAGAACTGATTTGTGGCACTCCAGGGGGGCTTTGTGCTTCACTTGCCTGCTAGAGACGCAGGCCAAATGATGGGGACCAGAAAGTAACACTTCAAAGTTTGCTGTCACCTAAAGCACCAAACTACGGATCCAGAAGTGACCTACCTTGACAGTCCTCTGTGAGCATTGCCAGTCTGGGACCCAGAGGCACCTCACACACTTAAATCCAAAGTTAAGTAAACATGGTCTATGGTATGCAGGGCAAAAGGACCAGCAGCCATAATCACAAGGCAGTCTCCTGCTCCACCATAATAAGTACGAGCTGCTCATTGTATGACTACTGTACTCCTAGTTCCCTTCCCCTTTTACTCATGGTCTATCCCGTTTACAGGGCAAGGGGTTGGTACTTGATCAATAGATCTTTCTGGGATTTCTCTTTTAGACACCCAGAGTGTGTCTCTCATCCAAGACCAGGCACCACACCCTCACCTGCTTCCTTTGCCAATCCCTTATGATACAAATATTTTGGGATTGTGATTTTACAATGGATTCAGGACATGTAGGGAGGGATGTATTAGTGCTGGGGGAAGGTGACTCGGTTCTATGAGTACTGCAGTCATTTCAATGAGCAACCCAGACTTACTTCTACAGCCCTTCCCCTTTGCCCAACACCCATAAATACCCATGGGAGATTCCCCAATCATAAATGGCTGAGAGGAAGGATTCAGCTAAGTAGAAGAACCAACATTACAAATCTAACCAAACAGTGTGCTAGGACCAGCTGGACCAAACAGGGTATCTGCAAACGACCTTATGCCTCATTACCGGTCCAGCAGTGAAGTACAAAAAGGTGGTAAAGTGATGGTAATACGTTGGGCTCCTTACAGCACTGCAGCCTTTTGAGTTTGGAAGTAAAGTGGAAGAGAAACATCCAGCACCTGGTTGGAGGTTTCTCCTCCACTTTACCACCAAGAAATTAGGATTTAATGCAGGCGGCATGACCACACTTGATCCTATGGACTTTGTTAATGGGGTGTAACACTGTCAATCTACCACTCATAATCAGGCAGGTTTACTGCCAGACTGAGCGGCGGACACAGTAACAGAGTTTGGCATTATTTCCAGAGGAGGCCGCTTCTGTTTATGCAGTAGTTTTCACAGAAAGGGTATACAGTGGTGAGTGTAGCAAGCCTTCAGATAGCGTCCCGATGGACATGGCGTTTGAAGGCCACTAAGCAGCCTTATCCCTGAACTAATGAGCCCAAATACCTTTTTGGAATTATAACGCCTAGTGCTGAGTAAGACTGTGATATGCAAGAAACCACCCAATGAGAGATGGAGGCCTGCCTGCTAGGGTAGAATGCCACGAAAAGTCACAAATAGTCTACATACATTTTGTTCAGGAACAACCCTTAGACAGGTAGAACTTTGAAGCTCCTACTAAGTCTAGTGAGTGGAGAGGCAACCCTATCCCCTTCTGTGAAGGGGGTCTGGAAAGAAGGTGGGGAGACAAATATTATGATTCAAAAGGAAATCAGATAGCACCTTGGCTAAAGATCAACCTGGTGATGATGGAACACTGTAAAAGGTTTGTTGGTGCTGAGGGTTGGAGTTCACTGGCCCATATGGCTGAGTAAAAGCAACCAGAATATATATTTGGAGGCTAACAAAACAAATGTCAGCAATGGCTATGACTTCAAAAGATTTGTGGGCCAAACACGATAGAACAAAGTCAAAGTACCACATAAGGTATGTAGCCTTTAAAGAAAGAAGGCACAGAGAAGGCTGTGTTAGTGTCCATGACCAACAGGTTTGCAAAGTGAGGAGCAGTGCCTTATGAAACTTCCTGCAAATACTACCTTGCAGCAGCCAACTTAGATGACCGATCCAACATAGAGAAGAGGACTGTGTCAAGAGAGGCAGACATAGGTTTGGTTCTCTTCTTGAGGGTAGAGTGATATAACCTGGGCAATTTCCTGAAATGTTAGATTTGTGTGGATTTCTTTCTGTCCACTTGCAAAGTAGCAATGTGCTCCTGTTTGGTGAGTTCCTTTGGTTCTGGAAGGGAGGGGTGGGCAACTCTTCCCCCCTAGCAAGACAGTAGATTCTCCCAAGGAAGATGGGGCGGGGATATTGTTAAGCCAACCCCACAGAGAATAGCCTGTGTCCAGGGTTTCTTCTCTTTGCAGGGTGCCAGCAGACTCTTGGAAATGTGAGGTAATATTGGATACATTTGTGGAATGATCAGGCACATCCGTAAAGCATTTAGAACCAATCGTGGCACATACTCTTCCCAGAGAGACAAAGAAAAGGTCAAGGGCCATACAATTTTGTAGGATGATTGTGCGCAAGGCCACTTGCTCTTGCTTCATTATGGTCAGGGTGCTATAGGTATCATTTGACACCTTTCCAACAATAAGGCGGCCCCTGGATCTTATCTCTGTTTATCTCAGAAGTTGGGGGATTATTTGGGGCCGGGTAAACCTAAATGAGGATCCAATGGCCCTTACAGGCCTCAGGACCTCCTCACTCATAAAGAAGTCTCAGTTCATCACAGATGTCCTCCCAATCAACGGAAAGAGGTGTCATTGGGAAGCCAGAGTCCATGTTATGGGGAAGATTTGCATAGATCCATCAGTCTGATATGTTCTGGATCAGTCATAATGACAAGTTGTGTGAGATAGTTGTTTGTACTTTCCTTCCATGGGTGACCACCAGTGTTTTTGGACTCATGGCAAGTAGTGTTGAAATAGTCTATAGTCAGTACTGGAAGCAGAACAAGCAGATGAAAGAAAGTTAAGTTGTAGGATTAGCTCTGCTCAGTCTAAGTTTAGGTGCACAACACAATTAAAATGTTGTTTGTTGACCAACAACAGTTCTCACAGAGGTCCAACGAGCCGACAGGCAGAGTACATTCTCAGCATCATGAATAACTACCCACAAACTACAGCAGTAATCAGGATGCATAAGTGAAGGATTGGGGGACTTGTTATCTGCCTGCATTATAAAAAAAACTCTGCATATGCATCAGCCTGAGAATTCGAATAACCAACAAAAGCAGTCCAATCAATATGTTGCACAGAGGGTTGTAGAAATAGTACTGGCCTCATTACGAGCATGGCAGTAAGTGGTAAAATTGGCGGTAACAGAGTTACCGCCAATTTTACCACTACCCCAAATTATAAGGTCGGGCCATGGATTGGAAGATTTACTTCCATAAAAATCCTGGAGGTAAATACTGCCACTCACTGCCAAAGAATTGGCATAATCGGCAGAATTACCGCAGTGGAAATTCCACTGTGGTAATTCCACCAAAAAGCCACATTGAGTCCAATGAACTACAAAAAATGGGGAATTACACTGCCACCGCCACTTGTAATCCAGCGGTAATTCAGTCGGACCAAGGGACAGTAACAGTAATTCAGCTGGGCGGTATTGTGGCAGATTTACCACCAGAATACCACCCAACTCGTAATGAGGCCCACAGTGGGAGCACAGGAGATATTTCCAGCTTCTTCGTACAGTCACACGTTCAGTCATTTCCTCAAAAAACATACTGTTAGCAGCAAGAGTGTGTGCTATTTAGTGTAATTAACACTTTTGTTGAAATAACAAAATGCAAGCAAATTACTGTTCACTAAGAGGTCAGAGGTTGTAACCATGCAAGGCTGCTGTCTCTACGCCTTGAGTAGCAGGAGTGTGCAGGAGTTCACCTTCTTCAGCAGTTTGGGAACTCAATGGAGATGAGGCAGGAGAAAAAAGTTGAAGTTGATGTTGGAGTTGGTGCTGGGAGCTGGACGGTAGCGGCAGTAGCCGGCTGAAGGAGACGTGGTCACTGCTGCAGGTGCTGGTAAAGAGATTTTCGTTTGGTACTGGATGAGCGAGATAAGAGTATCCATGCTGGAGGTGTGATTGGCAATCTGGGGGCTACTGGGTCACCATTAAGACTGCTCGATAAATGATACATTCTCAGCTAAAAATTTCTGCGATACTCCTCATTACGGGTCTGGCGGTAGCTGTGCCTATAAAAAAGGCACAGCTGCTGCCGGACCTGTGATTTTACCAGCACCCACGAATGGGCAATTACCGGGTCATGCCGAGGTCAGCAGACCCGGTAATTGCCCATTTGCGGGTGCCGACAATAAGGGACTCCCCATTCGGCCCCATAGGGCTGAATGGGAATGGGGAAGGTGGTAGCACCGGTACTATTAATAACGGTACCGGTGCTACAGTCCTGTTCTGCTCACGGGTGCTGGTACGGCCACCAGGTCAGACCTGGTGGCTGCAAGGGCACCCGCAAGCAGAACTTGTAGTATGGCGGTACGGTAGCAACGGTAGAGCTACCGGCACCAATGTTGCATTACCGCCATACTTGTAATGAGGCCCTTTATCTTGTTCTATAGCTATATCCTACAACACTGCCAGATTAGAAAGGGTGGCATTTGGTGAGTCATAAATAAGACACAAATAAGGACATCATTAGGAGCAAAAGAGCTTTGGAGCTCTGCGGTTCTGGCTGATTATTCAGCCAGAGAGTTTCCTTGAGCAACATCAGAAATTGGTCCTTCAAGTGCCTTGCATTTAACTATTGCTAGGGCAGAAGGAAGCAATAGGTATCTAGTAAAGCAGCTACATGTGGGCCATTACCTACCAGTGATACCGTTCCAGGTGTGGCCACCTCAGTGTTTCTGCAGTATGCTAAATTCATGGGCAACACCATGGGCATAGCAGGAGTAAGTTTAAACAATGGCGGACTTGCCTTTTTCTATAATACAGGCACGTGGAAGAGCAATCAGCCGAGAAACTTTAGCAAAATGGGCATGTGCCAAGAGATAAGCTAACACTTTGCAGTGAGTAAACTGCTGTACATTTTCCCTGAGGATCCCTCAATCAAGGACCATGAACATAGAGAATTAACTCTGGGTTCTGCAAAGCTACATCCTTTAGATTCAATCTGGGGGTTAAGCGGTGTTCAATGAAAATTAAGCAGTAATGAGAGTCACGATCAGATGTTGTTAGAAGCTGAGAAGAAGGGTTCAGAATAGAATACTGAGATATAGCTGCAGAAAGTAGAACCTTTTCATACTTAATCAAATGGGAATTAGAAATGTGCTGGGTTCTCTCATTCAGGAGTAAAGCGGTAAGGCCTAGAAATGGAGTCTGTAGTGTAGGGGCTTCAGGCAGAAGCAGCATTTTCTTGCATACAGAGGCATTTGTCCACAAAAATGTCTTACACGATTGACTACAATCTTGGTAGTGAGTAGAACCTTACATGGCCCCCACCCTAGGCTGTGCAAACTTTCTCTGGTGCACACAGGTTAAGTCCCAGTTGCCTGGCCTAGGTGAATAGCAGGGACCTTCGGGTAGGCCTGCTTCACCCGGAAATAAACAGATCTGACATCGTTTACTAGGGAATTACAGTAGTCTATCATCAAGGTGCACATTTATTTCACAAGGAGAGTGTGGCATACAAATTGGTCGCCGTGTGAGTCTCACATGAGGTGAGGTTGGTCCCCTGGTCACCATGTACTGTGACTGCGAGACCAAATCAGGGAAAGAATTCTGTTATTAGCTTTTTGCCACTGTAATGGCATCTGCATTTCAACAGGGATAGCCCTCAACCCACCCTGAAAATGCATACTCTAGCACCAGAAAACATTAATAGGATAGACTTCTTAGGAGCTGGATAAAGTCTATTTGGATATTCTGAAAAGGTCCTTCAGGGTGTGTGGAGGTTTGCTGCGATCATTTGGAGCCAAATGGTCTCAGTGGGACATCGTTTTCGCTGATCCATCAGATGGAGTGCTTCCTTGAGCGGCAACAGAAATTGATAATGTGTGAGTCTTGCACATAACTATTGTGAGAGGTCTTCAGAGGTGTTCATTAAAAAATAATCAGTCATGAGGGTCACCATCAGAGTGTTGGAAGCAGAGAAGTGCAGTTCAGTATGGGATATTGAGATAGTATCATAATAGCTGCCGAAAGTAGTAGCTTTTTCATATTTTGTCAAACAGGAATTAGAAATGCATTGGGTTTTGCCTTTCAGGAGTAGTGTAGT
Organism: Ambystoma mexicanum; assembly: GCF_040938575.1. Classification (NCBI taxonomy): domain Eukaryota; kingdom Metazoa; phylum Chordata; class Amphibia; order Caudata; family Ambystomatidae; genus Ambystoma; species Ambystoma mexicanum. Next base: position 1,308,183,225 of record NC_090932.1, read on the forward strand.
AACAGCATGACCTACTGCCACAGACACTGAGTCACCTAAAATCAGATGATCTGCCTTTTCTAGTAACAGGGCAGGTGTGTCAACCGATTGAAGACAGGGTAGTAGACCTTCAGCAACAGGGTTCACGGTTGAGCTGTAATAAGCAACAGGATGGTGCTTATCGAGCTTATCATTGTTCAAATGAGTCGGAACCCCTAAAGCAATACCATAACATTCATCACAATAAAGGGTAAAACATTTCTGGTAATTGGGAGGACCCACAGTAGTGGCTTGAAATATCTCTTCTTGGATCTCAGTGAATGCCCCATCTACTTCTCGCAGCCAAAAGAGAGATTCAGAAGTGCAGTTAAGGACAAGGCCTTAAGCAGAGGCTTAACAATAAAGGCTTAACCCATTATACACTGCACTAGTAGCCAGCTATCCCAAGAAACCCACTCATCTGTTCTTGGATTACAATTTTTAAAACTTGGATATGACATCAATTAAAGCTTGGGACAGGTGTCTTTCCCCTGCAGAGATGTTGTGCCCCAAGTAATGAACTCGGGATGACGCAACAGAAGTTTTTCTTTCAAAGGTTTATGACATTTCAGAGCAAGTGCATTTAACAGATAGAGAGAATATTTCTGTCATGCTTCTAGTGATGGTGATGCCAATAACACATCATCCACATACTGCAATAACCAGACCCTCATTTGAACATAAGAGAGTCCAAATCTCACTTAACAATCTGGCGAAAGCAGATCAGATTTTCTAAGAACATGTATGGAAGACTTGTGATGATTTCTTGCAAATTTGTATAGGTAAAAGAGAAAAGATATGAAATGTCAAGGTACAGAAAAGAATGTGGAACACAGACCTACTACTATGAAATCGGCCATGTCTGCAGCGATGCAGGACAAAATGGTTGTGGGATTCGGAATAATAGGAATGGTGGGAAGAACAGCTGCATTCACAGCAGGATGATCTTGCACAAATTGATAAGCCTCTTTACCAGGTTTATTAATTGGCAGGATCGGGGTATTGCAAGGGCTAAGGCTCGGTACAATTATCCCTTGCTGTAGCAGAGCCTCAATGACAGACTTTATGCTTTCATCTGCAGATTGGCTGGATGCAGGGTGATATGTACAGGTTCTATGTTCTATGCTTATTTGCAAGAGAGGATGTTAATTATGGAGGAACTTTGTCCAACAATCCCTCTTGCAATGCAGGAGTGTTATTCTGTGGTATGTCTATAAGGGCAGCTGGGTCCTGTGACGGTATACACGCATTTCGTCTACCTATTTTTGGTCGTGGTACTTTTCATCGCCGGATTTTACATCGCCAGAAACCGCGTTTTTTTATTTTTTATTTTGGGGGGTGTTTTGTTGGGGTTGGGGTATTATTATAATAGTAAGGGGAGGGTCTGGGGGGGAACCCCCCCTAGAATAAAAAAAAAAAAAACAAAAACAGGGTTTCTGGCGATGTAAAATCCGGCGATGAAAAGTACCACGACCAAAAACAGGTCGGCGATATCACATAGAAACCCTGTAACATAGCCAAGATTTCCATTACATTATGCATGGGGACATGCAAATAAATACCACAGGGGAATTTTAAATAGTGCAGCCAATTTACATAGTCTATCTAATCCTAACTGTTTCACATGGGCCATGGGACTAAGCAGAAAATCAGAGATGGGTCTCAGAGTAACAATCAAAGGTCATAGGTCGGGTATAGGCTGACCACCAATAACCACAGCATTTTAAATGTATATAAACGTGGAGCATGCAGAAATTCAAAGGTTTTTAGTGTGGAGTGAGAAGCTCTAATGTCTAGTATATAAGAAACATTGTTTCCACTAACAAAACATTCTACATAAGGAGCAGAGGGATCAAGTGAAATGAATGGTGCAATGATGTTGCTGCCCCTCCAGCTGTCCTCTTGGGGATTGAAAGAAGCAAGAGGATGGAGGAGGTGGACAAGATTGGGGGAAGGACTAGGCTGTCTGTTGGGCTGGTCGGATAGGGCACTCTGATTTCACACAAATATATATTAGCCCTTACAGCTTTTTTACTGTGCCATAAAATCAAGTACACAAAGACATACATATACAAGCTCAATTTGCAGAGGAAACACTATAGTTAAATGAGTCCAATCATCAACCTTTCTTGTTGTAAATTACAATCTTAGTAACACAATCTATACAGTTGTTAATTAAGTAAATAAAAAAATCAATATACTATAATCAATTCAATGCAAATATGAAGTCAATTTTAAAAATATCTAAAATATTATTGATGTTTAGCCACAATTTAGTAATGTAATATAAATCCTTGACCTTTAAATACCTGTCCCACTCTACTTCACTAAAGTCGTGACTATTAATGACAATGCCGCAAGAAAGAAGTGCCAAATTGCGTATTTATTTTTCAAGGGCCAACCAGTGAAGATTTTATTGCACATGTTTACAAAGTATATTTGTTAAAACAATCTGTATGCTTAAAACACTGTGCTTAAGGGAGCATTTTAAGAGGTATAATGGGAATATTGCAATGCACCTGTAGCCCTATAACCCTAAGGAGGCTCAGTGGGGACCCAGAGGTACAGAATATATAGGAATAAAAGAAAAATAGCTCTTCCTTGTTACAGGGCTCACATATCTGAGGAGCCGCACATTTGAGATCAAGGGTCGACTCATGGGTCCACAGGCTAAGGTCAAATCTCAGACATGGCCTGGTCATGCTCAGGCCCGTGTACTGAGGTCAGACCCACAAAGAAGGTCTGTGACTAGTCATTGCACATTTAGCCACCACAGCCAGATCCAGTGGAGTTTGGTTGTACATTTTTGGAAAAGTGGCCACTCAGTCTTACCTACAGCAGTCAAAGATATCTTGTACTTTAAAGACCCTGACACAAGACTCCAAATATCATAAGAACAGGATGACAACTTAGTAACTCCTGGAACAACTGCCAAGGACCTTCTACTTTTGTGATTGTTACTTGCATTAATTGCATATGTAGTCTATGGACCTCACTACGAGGCTGGCGGCCGCAGAATTAACAATTTGTTTGTTTGTTTATTCACTTTTTATGCGCACCAGACCCGTAGGTAACAGGGCGCAGTGATAAGAAAAATGTGAAGCTTACAAGGTTACAGAATAAAACAGTATACAATATGCAATATACATATATAAATCTCACATAGATACAGAATATACAATATACAAAAGTACAATTTACCAGATATTACGCTAGGTATTTACAGTGCAATAGTATTACACTAGATTAGATAACACATAGTCATCTGAGCAGTGACACAAGGGGCAAGTGGGAGTAGGCAGCGTCAGGTGGTGAGCGATAAGGGGTCAGTAGAGATGATATGTTTAGTTACATTTTTTCTGAAATGTAAGTAGGGTTGGTCAACTCTCAGGTTTTGTGGCAGTAGGTTCCAGATTTTGGCTGCCTTCACTGAGAAGCTATTTCCACCGATCGTGGTAAGCCGGTATCTAGGTATTGCTAGGCAGTTAGCGTTGCCAGCTCTAGTTGGTCTGGGGGAGATTTTCCTATGAAGTTTGTCTATAAGGTAACTAGGGGCAGCGTTATTTAGAGCTTTGTGGGTCAGAGATAGCATCTTTCACTGTATTTTATTATCAGTAGATAGCCATTTATATTGGCGTCTGATGGAGGAGATATGGGTTCTTTTGTTTATGGCGAGTGCTGCTCTCAAGGCGTTATTTTGTAATATTTGTAGCCTCCGGATGGTGGTTTTGTTAGCTCCACTGTATAGGGCATTACAGTAGTCAATTCTAGAGAGTATTAAGGCTCTGGCCAGGATCATGCAACTGTCATGGCTTACCGGCTCTTATCTGCTTACAGGTGTAGGCCGTGGTGAAAGCCAGGGATTTTACCTGTTTATCAAATGACAAGGTGGAATCAAGGTAGAAACCCAGGGTTTTTACTTCCTTGGAAACTTAGATGATATTCCCGTCAATATTAAATGAGAATTCTTGGCCTACTTTTTTAATGTTGGTATGAGTGCCCATGATTATCAACTCAGTGGGGGGCGTGGCCTGGAGCTCATGGCGAGTGGGAGCTGAGTCGCCGTGCTCCGGCCGAGGCGCCGTATCCTGATCCTTTTGCCTGCCTAAAATTGCACCTGAGACGGAAAGAACCGGTTCCAGGGGAAGGGGAACCGACCCCGAATACGTTACTGTGGTCCTCCCCTGGACCCAGACCTCCAAATCCACGGATTCTTCCCGATAAAGGTCCTCCCCACGGCGGGACCCAAGATGGCGGCCATCTTTCGAAGCTGATGTCGCAGGAGAACGCCAGCCGCTTTTGCATTGAAACCGGCTTGTAAACTGCTGCCGCAGGGAAGAAGAGCCTCCACCTCTGCAGCGGGGAGCCAACTGGGGGCTCCCGACCGGGCCCGTGCCCTGGACTACGGCACCAAGTGAGGCCGCCCCGACCCCCCGGTGCGGGGGACCCCTGCCATCGACAGCGGAAGAAGGTGGAGGTGAGGAGAGCGCTGGGCGAGGGCATAAACTGATTGAACATGTGCCATTGTATATTCCCCCGAGAACTTGATCACTGACTCTGCCCGAACCGGACCACCCTGCTTTCGGAACCATAAGCTCCCCAACCTCGCCCGCCGTCATTCGCCTCCACACGACCGAGTGACGCCCATCATGGCGGCCAGGAACAAGACAAAGGCAACCACCATGGACACATATGTGTCCGCTAAAGTTAAAGCTCCTCCGCAGCCATGCGCTTCCACTCCCGAACCTCCCCTAACAAAACCGGCAGACCCTCCCGAAAATCAAGCCCAAGTGTTGGAGGCAATTGCATCACTGCGTGCATTTATAGATTCCAGAATCGGAGGGTTCAAATCCGAGCTACAACTCATGCGCCAGGATGCCCGCAATCTGACAGAAAGAGTAACCTCCGCCGAATCAACCATAAAGGAGACGTCGGGAGATACAATGGAGCTGAAAGCCAAGGTGCTGGACTTAGAACGGAAGGTGCTCAGACTCGAGGCCAGGGCTGAGGAGGCCGAGGGCCGAGCCAGACGCGCCAACATCAGAATACTGGGGGTACCGGAGGGAATTGAGGGCCCGAACCCGACGGCCTATATAGAATCCCTGATACAACAGGAGGTGGGCGCTGGAAAGCTGACGCAAGGATTTTCGATTGAAAGGGCGCACAGATCGCTACAGAAGAGACCCCCGCCAGGCTCACACCCTCGCCCTATAATTGCTAAAGTCCTCAACTTCCAGGACAGAGAGACCATCCTCCGGCATTCCAGAGAGGAGGGCCCCATTGAACGTGGGAGCTCGAAGATCACGATCTACCCCGACTACACCCCGAAAGTCCAGCGGGAAAGGAACTCATTTGTGCCGATTAAAGCCCGACTCAGGCAACTGAACCTGAAGTATATGTTACTATACCCCTCCAGACTGAAAGTGATCCACAAGGGCAGGGCGATTTTCTTGGAATCCCCGGCAGCCGCAAACATGTGGCTAGAAGACAACAATCTAGCTGCAGATAAAGACCCTCAACCTACTGAAAATTGACGAACCCCCCGCGCCTGAGACATCGAAGATACCGTGACTCATAAACCCAACTCGGACGTAAGGCAAATGACCTAAGAGAAGGTAAAATCACCCAACAGCTAGCAATGATGATACGGCCCTCGCTCGGCCCACACCAGGCACAGGGCCCCGCCTCCCACGAACAGTACAGGACACGCCCGTTGCCTGACCGACCTCCCTCGTGCCCGACACCCGGATGGGTCCTGACGGTACGAGAGCGCCTGAGCACCAGCAAGACCCTGTTGTTGCTGGGCGCACCAGTTACAGTTTTGTTAATTGTTTTTGTTCACACCACAGTCTTCAGAATATCAGCGGAGAGGAAACATGGGGCCGGAGGCCCTTGGGGGCGGCGGAAGAGAAAACATCAGAACCTAGAGGGAAAGCCACATCACCTGGAGACAGGGGCGGCAGGGAAGATGAAACCAAGACGCAGGCCCAATGGCACTCCAACTTAAGGTGATGATGTGGAATGTGAGGGGCATGGGCACGTACCTGAGAAGGAACCGGATCCACTCCTACTTGCGTAGGAAAAAGGTGTCAATAGCGATGCTTCAAGAAACCCACCTCACGGAAGAAACCACGGCCAAATTATCCGATAGATGGGGAGGTATGGGGAAAGGGGCCCCATACTCCAAATTCGCCAGAGGAGTGTTTACGTGGGTGAGTCCGACTGTGCCCTTCCACCTATTGGGCTATGAAGCTGATAAAGAGGGCAGATACCTAATATTATGGGGTACCATTGAATCCACGCCAATCTGCCTGGTGAACTCATACTTTCCGCAACATGGAATACCCTCACACCTTTCAACGCTCAGTGCCAAAATGATTCCTCGGAGAGAGGGCGCTTTCATATGGGGTGGCGACTTCAATTCCATCAGAAACGGCGCTGTGGACAGATCAGACCCCCCCGTCTCTCAAATAGCCCTGCATCCAACGCGCTAAACACTGCAATAGAACAGCTCGACCTGGTGGACATTTGGAGGGAACAACATCGCACTGAGAGGTGCTACTCTTATTACTCTGCCCTGCACAAGGTCCACACGAGAATAGACTATCTGTTCATAGATCGTGAGCTGGCTCAACAAGTGGACGACACACTCTACCTAGGCAGAACCATATCCGATCACTCACCGCTGATCATGCAATGGGCCCCGAGAGGTCCCAGACCGCCTGTCCCCCTATGGAGAATGCCACCCGCAGCACTCACAGACCACGCATTTAGGGAGGAACTCGGCACCAAATTTGAGGAATACCTAGACATTAACACAGGCTCAGTGTCAAGCTGGAACACACTATGGGAGGCCATGAAGGTTGTAACAAGGGGTGAAGTAATATCAGGTGCCGGTGGTATCCGTAAGCTCCTGAGACTGGAACTGGAGGAACTGGAGAACAAGATCACCCACCTGGAATCCGGAATCAATATCATGCCGGACGCCGAAATAGAATTAAAGAGCACCCGGGAGAAGTGCCTTTTGGCCTGGAACAGACTGTCCAAATTTGACTACGCGACCTACACGGCCAGAGCTCACAAAGAAGCGGATAAGCCTGGTAGAATGTTGGCCTGGCTATGTAGGCGCGAGTTCCCAAGACATCTCCCAACTGAAATAACCGATGAAAGGGGGATAACTCACCGGACTCAGCTAGACATTAACTCAGCTTTTGCGGCCTTCTACTCCAGATTGTACGCCCACGACACCAAAATACCAGTGGACGACATAAAGGCCACACTGGCCGAGATTGAGCTCCCAAGACTGACGGAGGCCCAAAGAGAGTTACTGGATGCGGAAATCACTACAGAGGACGTGACAGACGCGATTAAATCGCTGACCACCTGCAAAACCCCAGGGAGCGATGGGCTCCCGCCTGAATTTTACAAAGCGTACGAAGCGACCCTTGCCCCGACCCTCCACAAGGTGTATATGGAGGAATACGAAAACGGAAACTTACCCAACACCATGAAAGAGACAATTATCATCCCTATACTCAAACCCAACAAACCCGCCAATAACTGTGAATCATACCGCCCAATTGCCATGCTAAACTACGACTGCAAGATCCTGACGACAATCCTGGCTAAGAGGCTGGCGAGGGTGATTGGAACCCTGATTCATGAGGACCAGAACGGCTTTGTGCCAGGATGCAACACCACCGCGAACCTGAGGAGGCTCCAACACATTATGGCAGAGACCTATGATCGGGACGAGGACCTGGCAGTGCTCTCCTTGGATGCCATAAAAGCCTTCGATTCAATCTACTGGGAGTGGCTGATCGAAGTGCTAAAAGAATTTGGCTTTGGCGAGAGCTTTGTAAAGTGGGTCGAGGTACTGTATAACACACCGACAGCGAGAGTGAAGACTGGCAAGATATTGTCCGAAGCCTGGCCGATACAGCGGGGCACGCGGCAAGGATGCCCGCTATCCCCAATGTTATACATACTGGGCCTGGAGCCAGTGGCTGCCTATTTCAGGACACAACACTTCGACGCGGGCATTGGACTGGGCAGTGATTAAGCCATAATATCCATGTACGCCGACGACGTCCTCCTATATCTGAATAACCCCCAGCTCAATGCACAAGTCGCATTGGACATCCTCGACAACTATGCTCGATACTCTGGAATAACATTTAACAAACTAAAGTCGTGCGCTTTTCCACTGGCCAGACTCAGGGGTCTGGATGCGCCCGACCTCCCAGATGTTGGGATACAATGGCAACCAGAGCAGTTCAAATACCTGGGAATCGAGGTGTGCCGTACCCCAGCGCTCACGCACGAACACAACACGGAAAAAGCAGTAAGAGCCCTCCGCAAATCTATGAACTTCTGGTCGAAGTTACCACTGGCAGTTATGGGTAGAGCGGCAATAGTCAAGATGATAGTTCTCCCCGTCTCTTATACCACTTCACGAACGTATGCTTCTACATCAGACCTCCTTTCTTCAAAAAACTAGATTCTTTGATCAAGGACTTCATATGGGGGTCGTCTAGACACAAGATCTCCCTACCCACACTCACGCTCCCGTACAAAGAAGGTGGGATACAACTACCCGATCTGCAAAGGTACTACCTAGCCGCGCAGCTCAGCCACACAACGAAATGGCTCTCTGACGACCTCTCAGCAGAAGTAGGGCTCCTGCGACATGCGACTCCCAAACTGTTCCCTAAAGAAATGCTTTGGAACCCGACGAAACAAACTTCTGGAGTCCCCATGATTGTCAACCTGGGCAGGCAGGTATGGGCCAGAATTGGCTTCCTTCGACAACTGCAACACCCTTATAATCCCAATACTCCCATCCTGGTGGACGTGTGCAAAACTCAGGCAGACTTGGCGACAGCCAGGAGGTGGGAGAGAGCCGGAATCTATACATGGGGAGATCTGTTTGAAGACGGCACGTTCAGAGAGCTCGAATCGCTACAAGCCAACGAAGGCATCCCGAACACCCAGTTCCTGTGGTACCACCGCCTCAAACGGACAGCAAAGGCACAGTGGCCTGACTGGCCAGAAGAACCCCCACCGGACCCCCTCCTCCAGGAGATGTACGATCTAGCAGACGGTTGGAAACCGGTCTCCCGCTTGTACACCAAACTAAACAATAGACCCAACCCGAAAAGCGTGTCCCTGAGACAGAAATGGGAATCCGAATTAGGGTTCGCGCTAACCGACAGTGAATGGGAGCGAATACTACTATACCCCAAGGAGGTGTCGAGGAACATTAGATTTAAACAAGTTCAATTGAACGTGCTATACAGGACATACATGACCCCACTAAGAGTTGCTACCTTCAACAAACATGCACCGCCGAACTGCCCCTGGTGTGGAAATGACAAAGCGGACATGGTCCATATGTTTTGGACTTGCACCAAAACAGCAAATTTCTGGTCCATGGTGGAACGTACCTGCACCGCAGCGGGACTCACGAGATATGAGTGGAACCCAAAGGAATGCCTACTGGGAGCTCATCCCAGGCCTAGCAAACACAAACACCTGGTCAAACTAATGGACCTAGCCTGCATCCTTGCAAAACGTTCCATAGCAATGGCATGGAAATCCCCAAGGGGCCCAAGGCACGGACGTTGGCTTATGGACCTGGAAAAGTGGACGGAGGCAGAGACCAGGGCCTGGCAGGATGGAACCCGCTCAAACGATGATGACTCCAACGACACCCTAGACTCATGGAAGGCCCTGGTGCGTGACATCCAATTTGCCTCCGACCACAAACCCCCCTGAGCTTTCACCCTCACTAGAGACTTGCTTGTGACTTACCCCAAGAATGGTCAACCTGATAACCAAGCCCCCCGCCACAATTACGAACAATATATTGACCTATGAAGACTGTGGTAGTTAATTAGTTAATTTGATTTAGTTTGTTTGTTGTGTTACCGTTTGATGGTTGTGTTGTATTTATATAAATGCCAATAAAATACTTTAAAAAAAAAAATGATTATCAACTCAGTCTTATCATCGTTCAGGCAGAGGCCATGAGTGGCCATCCATGCCTGGATGATAAGATAAACCCTATTCACCAATTCTGTGTCCTTGCTAGGACCCTCGGAAATCGGGAGGAGGATCTGTGTATCATCTGCATAGTTAGTGTAGGTGATACCCACATGGTCCAAATCATCGAAAATGGGCTTGGTGAAGATGTTATATAGAGTTGGGGAGACACAGAAGCCTTGAGGAACACCACACAAGATGGGAGTAGGGTCTGCGGCTGCTGATGGAGAGAATACTCTCATGGTACTGGCACTTGGAGTAGCATTAGGGGGAAAGGGGCCAATGGGGTTCACTGCAGGCTAGGCCCAATGGCTACCTTGCATGGGTTGGCAAGATTAGGGAATGGTCAGTGACCAGTGACACATGGACTCTCAATGGGGATAAAGAGGTAGCCCGGTCGAATTCCAGGACCAATGGCCACATTCCATGCTTCGGCAATATGACCTCCAGGGGTTAAGATGGTCACTTGATTTGGCTGCAGGCTACTCTCATGGGCCACTTTGGGTGGCTTGGTGGGACCTGGATAAATACCATGACTATGTCAAAGTAACCAATGACAGGGCTGAAGGCAATGGCTTATGGCCCATGGACCTGCAAGGATTTCAAAGTTGTCACTGGGCCTGGACACAGACAAGCTCAGTGGCTACCTTGCATGACTTATCAGGTCCTGGGGAATGGCTGCAAACCATGCCCTTGGAAATGAGGGCACTGGCCCAAGGACCTGCAATGGGGGTAAAGAGGTAGTAAGCTACTTCAGATCACTTGGCAGGGCTGGGAAATGAGGGTACTGGCCCAAGGACCTGCAATGGGGGTAAAGAGGTAGTAAGCTACTTCAGATCACTTGGCAGGGCTGGGGGTAGAGCAGAATGCCATGCCCCATGCAATATGGCCACTGGCACTGATCGAAGGCCTTCAAATGTGGTCCCTGGATCCTCAATGGGGGCCCAGTGTCCACTTTGGTTTGCTTGACAGGGCCTGTGGCATGGCTAAAGGCCATGACCAGGGAAACGTTGCCAGTTGGCATGGCCTCTTGCAATTCCCAACAACCAGTGGACTTACCAGTGGACTTACCAAGGGGGGAGTGGCCACTGCAAGCAGGTCAGGATAAGTCGCTCTTCTGGATGGCTTTATGGGGTCAGATTACCATTAACCAGGCCTAGAGGCAAGCGGCCATGGTAACAGGCAACACAAGCAATGGCACTGGCCCATGGTACTTCAATGGGGGAAAAGTGGCCGCTGGGCCTGGCTGCAGGCTTGCCCAGTTGCTACTTTGGTGGCATGTGGGTCATGGACATGCAACAGTGATAAAGTAAATATTTGTCTGGCGGAATGCCAGCCCCAGTGGCCACATAGTGGGGCCCGGGATATTGCCAAAGGACATACGTTGGGAAAAATGGCTACTGTCAAAGGACATGGCCTGTTGCCCATGGACCGGAAATTGAAGTAAAGTGGAAACTTGCAATGGCCACATTGCAGACAAGCCTATAATGAAGCAAAATGACTATAAGGAAGTGAATGAAGAAATCTGGTACCATTCAGATACCCAATGACCAGGAAAAATCCATTTTAGTGAGCCTCCTGTGCCTGCTCATGTCATGCTAAAGTAAAGGCTTGGCCGGATACACCACGGGGGGTTCCGGGGTTCCGGGTACCTAGTGGGCCCTTGGACCCAGCGAGTTCAAGGGAATTGAACGTATAGTATTGCAAGCTGGAGAACGAGGGGTTTTCGCCACCTCATACATAAGGATGACTCGATGCCCTGTTAGCAAAGTACAGCATGTTCCTTCTACAGGAAACCCTGGCTTAATACCACATTGCACATCAATGGGTACCATCTATATAAGGTGATGGCAAACAAGGGCATAAAGGGCAGACCATATGGAAGACTTATCATTGGAGTCCGACAAGACATCGACTCACGTCATATAGTCCTCCCCGTTGGTAGTAGCTCTGTCCAGGCCATCAAATTGAGATCAGACGTTAAGCACAAGACGGGTAACTTGCTGCTTGTAAATGTATATATCCCCCGGGAAACCCAGAGCCTTGATAATATTCATGCACTTTTAGTGGATCTTTTTGCGGCCTGGGGGGAAGTGCCTGAAAATCATTTAATCCTCCTGGGTGGGGACCTAAACGCACGTTGTATTGACGAGCAAGAATGCGCTGCTTATTGTCACGTAGCTAAGAAAAGTGAGATGGTACAGAAAAAAAGTAATAGTAAGGATGGCCAGCGAGTAAATATTTTAAGAGCTTGGTACATCAATTTATTGAATGGTCGAAACCACGGGGGACAGACCGCGGCAACATACATGGGGCTTGAAAAATCGCAGTCACCCTGGATTACTTCTTTTGTAATAATATATGTCTTGGTCAGGGAATGGACTTAAAAGTGGTTCCAAACGACTCTAGTGATCCTGCCATTCTGGCATTGACTATGCAAAGACCCAAGCCAGTAGATATTCCCTGTAGCTGTGTAGGAATCCAGTCGAATCACTCGGGTAATCATATTTGTTGGACCACCAGACATGTTTTGGGGGCAAATCAACTCCTTTCGCAACTAAGTGCCAGTGACATTAGGTTGTTGTGTAACGTCTAGCGGTCAAAACGGGTATTTATCCCATGGGACATTTGAAAGTAGTGGATAAACATGTAAATGATTTTGATTCTTCTATTTGCGATGCAAAAAGGGAAATGAAAAGGAGGCTGAGAGCTCTACGAACTGCCGGTGGCGCACAAAGCGAGCTGAACCGATTAACAAAGGTGATCAAGGGTCAATATAAAGATTGTATAACGCACTGGAGATTATCGATTAAGAATAGGCAATGTCAAAATAAGATTTGTGGTCTCAAAAGTGGGGACACATATGGTCAACTCTAGCACGGGCTAAAGGCGAGAGCAAAATGCACACCTTAAACCCTCTTAAGGAACAGGTATGGCTGGATTACTGGAATGACAAAGATGGCGATTTCTCACAAGAGCCGAGGCTGCAAAATTGCCAGCGGGAGTGGCCATTGCTTATTACAGTGAGTGACATTGCGGCCACAATTTTGAAACTCAAGTGCTCCAGAGCTCCTGGCCCAAATGGACTAGCCAGTGTAGTTTTGAAATACGACACAAGTGGCTGGTCCAACATTCTAGAGAGCTTATTTGAAAAAGTATGACAATCACAGATGATACCAGCTTCATGGCAGCAATCAACTTTGCTTTCAGTTTACAAAAAAGGTGATCGATTGATGCCAGAAAATTACGGGTTACTGTCCCTCTTGGAGGTGACGGGAAACATGTTCTCTTCATTCGTCCTGAGGGCCTTACAGTCCTGGGTTGATGAATGCCATCTACTCCAATTCGTCCAGACAGGTTTCAGGATTTTAGACACAAATTGTTTCCAGAGCAGCAATCCTTGTTGACTTCCGGGCGGCTTTCGACGGTGTTAACCGAGCAAAGCTCTGGAGCAAAATGGAGGTCTGGGTCTGTCCAATGTGGTTGATGTCCATATTAAAGGGACTTACCAGGAATAATAGAGACTCCCAGACATGTATTTACGGAATGTAAAGCACTGGGGTCAGCATACATGGCTATATTGGGTAAATATGTGCACCACTATGATTCAATAAAGACTGATGCGTTTGGGACTACTGCCTGAGCAGTGACTCTGAACAGGTGCACATAGCCTTGTATTGGGTATGGTGTCACTTTGTTAAACTTTTAATACTAAATCAAGTATTTAGGCCTATTATAGGCACTGTTTCATGTTTTAAGTGGTTCATAGTATCTTAGAACTTGTATCACAGTCGTTCGCTAGCTTTTATTGATTTTATTGTAAAGAATGAGTGGCCTTTGACCTATTTTTTTTTAAAACTTTATTTTATTGAGAGTCATATCAGTAGCACAACATTACAGTTAAAGCAACTTCAATGCAATATAAGTGCAACATCATACACTTGTGAAAAAAGTGATAAATCATGGAGTGGAGGTCGGAGAAAAGACACTGTCGGATAGCATATCACACAGATAGCATCTGAAAGGTGCCCACATGTCCTTAGGGCGGCTTGTTACAGGTGCAGTCAATACGTAATGTTCTTCATATTCGTTAACAAATGTAAGTTCACAGAGAAAATCAACAATTCGGGGTGCATTTGTGGCTTTCCATTTCAATATGCAACGTTTTGCAACAGCACAAGCTACATTGAACAGACGTCTGGTGATTTCAGCTACCTTGCCAATATCGCCGCACAAATATTTCAAGAGGGACAGTGATGCTGGGATTGATGTTATTTTCTGAAGGATCTCTGCAACATGACCCCAGAACCCAGAGATTAGAGGGCATGCCCAGTACATATGAAAGGCGTTTGCATTAGGTTCACCACATTTTAGACATTCCCCGGAGCAGGAAGCTGTGAACTTGGCCATCTTGACAGGGGTAAAATGAAGTTGATTAAGAATCTTGAATTGAATCAGGCGTAAGCCATCATTTAAAGACACAGATTTTGTCAATTGGCAGTATTTGAGCTACTGTTCCACACCCAATGTTACACCAAAGTTGCCTCCCATTTCAATTTTACGGTGTTCAGGGATTTGGAATGTGCTTGCACCAAGGTATTCAAATTGGAGACCCCTTTCATTACCCCAGGCTCAGCTGTTATTGCACGTATACACTCATGTGTAGGGGGCTCTGCAGGAAACGACAGCCATCTCGCCGCTCTCATACGATGATATTGGAATAGTTTAAGCTGACCACCCCCAACAGTATTTATAAAAACTGCAGAGCTCTCATATGTACCCTCTGGAAACATATCGACCATCTTTAGTTGCTTGTCTGGGTCCCATGTCTTCTGCAATTTCCCGTCACATGTCGGGGAGATACCAGGGAAGTGCCATAGCGGAGCCGTAGGGTATTTCCAATGCAATTCTTTTGTATATTCTGGACCATGCATGGACGGTGGTGCTGACTGCGTTGAACCTGTAGGCGTCCTTGTGGCGGGGACTGAAAATAACAAATCCAAGGTCGGTTGGGGCATATCTCTCTATAGGGATGTGAGTGGCAATATTGTCAGGGATGTACCATTGTTTGGCAGTTTGAAGTCTGGCGCAGCAATGTCACTGCTCGAATACGGCTCCACCAGCTTGTCCCATTTCATTCTTGCAGCCCCCTGACCTCGTACAAACGATGTGGGTAGGGATTAGGGATTGTAATTTCGTGAAATAAAACTCTTCCTGGCCAAAGGGGGACATTTCCAAAATAGTACAGTGGCTTGGGAAGAATTACCAATTTAAGGAGCGATACCCAGCCATATAAGGAGATGGGGAGATTAGTCCATAACTGGAGTTTGACTGTCAGTGCCTGTAGGAATGTTTCATGGTTGTCCACGTATAGCGTGTGTTTCTCTCTAGACACAATTATGCTTAGGTAGCGGACTCGCACTGGAGTCCATTTAAATCCGCTGATATTAGAGGGGCATCTGGTGGCTAGAGTAAGTGGAAACAATTCAGATTTGGTGTTGTTAAATTTATACCCAGAGTAGCATGCAAAGTCATGTATGTCCTTCATGATGGGCAATAGGTTAATCTCGGGGACCCGGACATAAAGGAGATTGTCATCCGCGTAGAGATATTATTTGCGGCGGGCCGGTCATCCTGATTCCCCTATGCGCATGTTTCTTCCGAACGAATTCAGCCATTGGTTCAATCATGAGGGCAAACAATATAGGGGAGAAAGGGCAGCCCTGTCTGGTGCCTCTGCCCAGGGGAAAGAGCACGGATAGAATATGATTGGTGAGTACTCTCGCACCAGGGTTAGTGTAAAGTAAGCCGACACATCTTATAAAGTACTCCCCCAGGCAAAAGCATTTAAGTACAGAGAACAGATATACCCAAGAGACAGAGTCGAATACCTTCGAGGCGTCTAGTGCAGCTACTGCTTCGTTTGCATTTGGGCAAATCTGTGCCATCACCCTGAATAACTTGTGAAGATTAAGGGCTGTGGACCGCATTAGGATAAAACCCGACTGGTCTGGGTGTACCAGGCTGGGCATGTTAGGGAGGAGTCTGGTCGAGAGGATTTTAGCAAAAATGTTGGCGTCGGTGTTGATCAGGTAAAGGGGTCTGTATGAAGGCATATGGTGGGAGGGACGTTGGGGCTTTAGCAGTACTGTTATTATAGCCTCACGGATTGAATCCGGGAGTGTACCTCGGTCCATGGCCTCCTCCCACACATTCAGCAATATGGAGGCCAATTTCTCGCGATATACCTTATAAAGTTTTACACCTAGAGCATCGGAGCCAGGGCTTTCCCGGAGGTCAGGGCCTTAATGGCACTTGTTATCTCCTCAAGGGAAATCAGCAGGTCCAGCACGGATCTGGCCTCGGGCAAGAGAGTGGGAAGGCCAAGTCTAAGTAGATATTTGGATGTTTCCTCAGCTGATCTCTCGTCGCGATTAGAGTATAGTGCTGTGTAATACTGCGTAAATGTGGCATTTATATCTCCCTCCTGGTTCACCACCTCTCCCTGTATCATTTGAATACTAGCAATGGGATTACGATGGCTTTCTGCTTTCAGCATATTAGCTAAGGATTTACCTGCTTTGTTACCCTCCCCGTATCTACAGGCCCTTACGGAGGCAGCCATATACTGCACCTCTCGATCAGTCAGTTTGTGGAATTCACTCAGTAATACATGAATGTCTGCAAGGGTATCTTTGTTGTGTGTAGCACTATAACTCTGTTCGAGTTTCAAAAGTTGAGACTGTCTGGCCCAGTTCTTTCCTTACCGATTTGAGCAGCCCGGTGATCTTGGACATGAGGATACCATGCAGCCATACCTTAAATGTTTCCCAAAGTGTTGCGTAGGACCCAACAGAGCCCTCGTTAATTTCAAAGAACTCCTCTATCTCCATATGTAGGGCTACACACACAGTAGGATTATTTAGAATAGCAGAGGGCATCCGCCAGCGTTTGGTTCGCGGGGGAACATTGCGAAGTGTGAGGCATAAGGAGACCAGGGAGTGGTCAGAGAGTGTACGCGTTTGGATGACGCATGCCGACACTGCATTTGAGAGCGAGGCAGAAGTAGCCAGTAGTCGATTCGAGATTCCGAGTCATGGACTGTGGAATAGTATGTATGTTGCTTGTTCGTCGGGTGCTGCATACGCCAAGCGTCTATCAAGGGTGTCTGTAGCAGTATCTGTTGTAAGGTGGTGGTAGCCTTTGTGAGCGTGTGAGGGCCAGTGGATGACCTATTCAGTGTCATGTTGAGGATTGTGTTAAAATCCCCGCCCCAGAATTCTAAAGTCTCGTCCAACGGATGAGCATGTCCAACACAGCCCGGTAGAGCCCCGGATCATCCAGATTCGGCCCGTATGTATTGAACAGGACCAATGAGTGACCAGCTAATTCCCCCCACAGCAGCACAAATCGACCCATAGTATCTATTTTACTACTCAAGTATCGGAAACCAAGCAATGGATGAATAAGGGTAAGGACCCCCCCTAGACTGTGCCGAATAATCCGTATAATATCGAAGTGGTCCCCACCGTGCATTGAAACCAGAATTTACTTTCTTCAATGCATGTGTTTCTTGGAGCCTCAATATCTATGGGTTATGTCTTGACACGTATGCAGCCACTATTCTGGTCTTACCCAGGTTATTGAGACCTCTCACATTCCAAGAGAGCACCCGGACTGTCAGCCCGCTGCCTGTGTGTGTGTTATGTGCCATGTGTAATCAAGGTAGTTATCATAAGTTCCATATGTATAATGTAGGTCAATACTGTTCGCAGCGACATGACTCTCAGTTTTTAAACTTTTAACATCCCCAACATGGCCCACTCCACTGTCAAGGGCCAAGCATCATGAACCCCGTTCCCCACCCCTTCCCGCACAATCAACCCCAACAGGATGATGACATCCCCTCTTGAACTTGGGGAATCTTCCGGGGATGCGTATCCTGTTGTTTGCACTTGCCTCAGCCGGATGCTTCCTATCCGGTAAAACCTTACAGTTTAGTTCGGTGCCACCCAGCAACTTCACCCTTCAACACACTTAAATGATATTGCAATCAGCCTCGCTCAGTCTGCTGGGTCTCTCCTCTCTGCTTCAGGTCGAGGGGATCTGTTCTGGTCTGCTCTGTGGTCGCATGGCAGCGCTGGGATTGAGGCTTCGATGAAGTCCATTGCCGCATTTTCAAAGAAGTGAGCTCTGCCACCATGTTGTATCCGTAATTTCGCTGCAATGATTATAGCATATGGAACGTGTCATAGTCGGAGCTGCCTCTTGACCTGCTCGTAGGATCTTCTTTGTGCCTGTATTCCTGCAGCAAAATCTGGGTAGATATATGTATGTTGTCTCCTTCGTGACGTAGAAGCCCCATCTCCCTTTCCAGTCCACATCCCTGTCCCTGTAATTAAGTAGTTTGGCAATGATGGTGCGAGGAGGAGCTCTGGGTTTAGGCGCCGGGGCCAGAGGAAATGGTCTGAGAATGAAGTAGCCCCAAAAAGGGTTTTCAGGAGGGCTTCGATGTATATCTCCATAGGTCCTTTACAAGAAGATTCTGCCACTCCCACTATCTGAATGTTGTTTCTCCTAGACCTGGACTCCAGGTCATCACATTTGCCTCGGAACTTGGCGACCTCGCCCTTTAGCATAGCGATGTCATGGTTGTGCTGGCCGATTGTGTCCTCGTTGGTACTTATCCTGTTCTCGGTCACCCGGGCGCTTTCCTTATCTAGGCACGCCTTAAGTGACCCAATGGTGGAAACAATGTCATCCAGTTTTACATTAACAGTGAGAAACACGCTCTGCATGGTGGCGAGGAGTTGATCGTCCCTGGAAGCATCTGTGGACGTTGTCGGGAGGTCTCCAGTTGTTGACGCCATGGCGGTCGTGGCTGGAGTGTTCGTGTACGAGTCCATTGGGCCTTTCTTCCTGCCACCAGAGCCCTTTGTCCTTGTGGAAGGATTGTTATGCTAGTGTAATCTTGCACCGTGTGTGGGGATGAAGAGTGAGTTATGCAAAGAGGAAAATGCGTGCAGAGGTTGAATGCTCACTGTGTCGAGGATGTTAATGCGTTGTCGCCTCGTCAGAGTTTCCGTTCACTGCATATGGCTGTAGTTTGTTAGGGTAGCTCCCATCACCCCAAGCCACTCCCCTGCACCGCAGAGCAGTAGGTGCCAAGTCATCCAGGTGCAGGACCGCAGCACTGGGGTGGGATCCTATGTATATAGCGAGACTGATGTCGTCAGCCCGATATCAGCAACACCAACCTGCGGATAAAACGACTCATCTGGCTCCGCACCTTTGTAAGTTCCGTGCTTGGCACGCAATGTGTCCAAGCAATGTTCTCAACAGAGTGGAGAGCTGTTGTTTAGCAGCCGATGATTCTTCCGTCGAAGATAGTAACGTGACACAGTCGCAGTATAGATTAACCGGCTGTCCGTAGTTTCTGGGTATTTTCTTTGGAATGCAGGCCTGTAGTACATATGATCGCCACGGTCAGATACCCTGTCGTTTTATAGCATGTCTCCTCCGCTGCACACTCTATGTAAGGGTGGATTGTGCTCTCCCACATCTGGAGATATTGACTGTGACTCAGGAACTAGCCCCAATGTGTTTGCTGCTCTCTTCCGCTGTGGTGTTCCAGTATCTGGCTCAGGGTATGCTATGTACCACTACCGAGTGTCTGTTTAGCAGTTAGTAATGCATCTGTCGGAGATATCAACGAGATTGAATTACAGTATCGCTTTATCCGGTGTAGTGTCCGTGGAGAGCAGGCTTGTAGTATATATGACAGTTAAGGTCGGGCACCGTACTGCTTCACAGCATGCCTCCTCCGCTGTACACCATATGCAAGGATGAAGTATGCTTGCCCAGGTCTGGAGATAATGACTATGTCTCTGGATCTAGCACCAGTATGTTTGCAGCACTTTTCTGTAACGTTACTCTGATATCTGGCTCAGGGCATGTTAAGTACCACCACTATGCATCACACAGTCTGCAGTCAGGGTGAGGCGGGATTCATAGCTAGCATGTGGCTGGGCACTTACTTAAAGCAGATGACTTCTCTGCATGTCAAAGGCCCGTGTGGTCAGCAAATCTCGGGTTTGCAATCACGTGGAGGTCCGGGCGGGATTACCTTCTATCCATGCTGTGTTTGTAGTATCCGGGAGTGCCGCTGCCACTTGGCTTCGTATACAGCACATGTGTATGGTTCAGCGCTTTTGTAACTAGTGATTGGTATTGGGCGCAGCAGAGTCACCAGTTACTATTAATCGGGCCTGAGCGGGTCAGCAAACATCAAAGTATGTGCACCATTGACAATTCTGGAATAGTTTCGGATAGGGGGACCAGGATGGATTGTGACCCCCATGTATCAGCAAATATATTTGTTGGACCGGCTGACCGTTGGAGCAGTGTGAAGGCGTTTAAACGCCTGCATCTGTATATGAGGAGGCAATGCGGTCTGCTAATCCCCGTTGAGTGCATTGATCAGGATGGGCATTGAGTTTACCTGGTATTTGTTGCCTGATGTCACCCCCGCCCTGCTGAGGGAATCAATCGTCCAGCAGTGCATCGCGGTGCTCACGCTCCCGACCTGGGTTGTAGATTTCTGCCACGTGTGTGCGGTGGAGTGTGAGCAGGTCAGTTGACCCTGCGTCTGTCGTGTTTTCAACTCAGCAGCAGGCTGATCTGCAAAATTCGTATTGGGAACGGGATGGCATCCGTCACCCCCTCGGCGATATCCGATCATGGCTGGGCCGTGTCACACCCAATGCTGGAGGTGAACGGCGGGCCGGGTAGACTGGTGCAAGAGAGCAGTCTGTCCGCCATTAGGTCCGACTCATTTCTTCAGAGAGCCGCTGCAGCAGCTCCCACTATTGTGGATTCCTCCCACAGGAGTAAATGGCACTGATTTAAGTGACCACAGCACGGTCAGACAGCCAGCTATGGTCCGGCCGCCTCCGTACAGTCAAGTGCCACGCGCGTGGGCCAGCTTCAGCCGTGACCTCGGTGGGCCGTAAGGTACAACCACCTTGGTCGGTGTTGGCGCGTTTCTCCAGTGTCCTGGGATCTTAAGTAATGCGTCTAGTACGGCCTCCGCTTCTAAGGGAAGCTGGGAAGGTATACCGCACGAGGGGGGAGGTCCCCTCACGTTCAACTGCAAGCTGGTGGATCTTCTGGGATCCTCCCTCTGCGTGGCCCAATGGCACTGCTCACCCTGCAGACTAAAGTGGTTTTCATGTGGTACTCGGGGTCGGCCACCGCACCTCATCTCCCCCGCCCAGACCACCCGCTAAGGATTTCTCAGGCAGTTGTCAAAACAGCTTGATTTTTTCACTGGCAGGTCTTCGGGACTTCATAAGCCGATAGAGCCGAATTACTTCTATGGGTGGCTCCAAAGCAGGATTAATTACAAATGAGGATCTTGGCCGGAGCAGAGCTCGACGGCTAGGCTTCCATCTCGGGCGTGTGCAACAGCGTCCCCCGAATTGCGTACTTGGTGTAGACTTTCACATGACAACAATACATGTCTTCATATCACATTGTGCCATGGAATTCCTTCCCTAGCTCCCCTGACTTCCATTGTATTAATCATGTTGAATTGTATTCTCGAGCCTTCTTCATTTATGTAGTACGCTGGGAATTCCTTAATGTTCACTCGAAAGTTGTTGGGATAGCGGTAATGATTTAAATATTCAGTGCTCATGGCGCAGACCGGCAAAAAATAGTGGTGTGGAAGGTTCCCCAGAGCAGTGCCAGTGGTTGAGATTAATTCAAAACCTTCCACAAATCACTTGTTTGGTTTCAGTTTGTCTCCCTATGTGAGAGAGGGTATGCCCAGACGTGAGTCCCTTGCTCGCTGCACCATAGGTAACCAAGTTGCACCTCACTGATGAGGCCCAACAAGGCCGAAACATGTTGGAGTTGTCTTGTGTTTCCATGCAGAGGGGACCTGGCCTGGCAATTCGGGCAGGACTTTCTGTGCTCTTGTATCTACCTGAGGACTGCAGATCCTCAGTAACTACACCTCCCAGGACGCACAGGGTATTTAGAACCCTCAGCCGGCACTTGAGCTAGGCGCGTCTGTCCGGTTTTCCCAGTATAAAAGGTATTTCCCATCAGCTCCATGCACAATTTGTGACTGTAATTTTATAACTCTGCCATCAATGATTATTGGAACTGTTTCTAGATAGATTCTCTTTATTTCGCTCCTGCATCTGTTTTTGCTATCGCTGACCATTGAAATAGTCTTTTACCAGAACTGTTAGTGTGAATTGTGTTTAAAGTAACCTTTCATTTCTGTGCCCTTCTATCTACTGGGGGTACTTCATTTAACTGACCTGTAACACTGCCGTATCTCCTGCCTCGCATTTCTTCCTGTCTGTTTGTCTCCAAAAGCTGCTCTCATGTCACCTTTCCTCGCAGTCATGATGCAAGCAGATCCCCTGGAACTACTCCTCCCAGCAGGCGCAGGGTATTTAGAACCCTCAGCAGTTGCGTGAGTGCCGGCGGGTGGACCTGGTTTGCGCCTGTTTGCATCTGGGAAGCGTTTGGGAGCTCTCGCCTACACTGCTGATGCCTTAACCCACTGGTAACAAGGTGAGTTATCCTCCCTGCATATCCCTACTGTGTACACACTATTCCCTGAACTGCCTATTCACAAACTGTCTCTCCAAGTAAATATGCTACATTTGGATATGGCTGTTGTGCTAGAAATTAACCGGCGTGAGCGACAGAAACTGGTAGCACGCTACCTAGCCATGGATTTTTAAGTGGATCCAGTTGCGCACAGTGCCAATATTCACTAACCTACATGCACTGCTCCTCTCAAACAAAATATGGATGTCGCTGTTGTAAAACAACCTACTGTTTTGCCCTCAATGGCCCTGCCAGCCAATGAATCAGCTACCCCTATGCCCAGTATGCTAGGTGGCAACATTTTAGCAAGTGCACCCTGGCAGGTATATGTGGTCTCTAGGACCTCATCTAATAACAATTTCTCACCAGAACCCCAAGCATATCTAAAAACTGCATTACTAAATACTAGATCACTAGTCTGCCACGCTAATCAAATTACAGATTGTGTTTGAGGCACAGGTTGACATATTTGCAATTATGGAAATCTTGCTCCAGGAGTGGGCAACCCATGCCTTGTTTGCTGCCACCCCAGATGGATATAACATCATATGTGTGGACTGTGACGGGTTGATGTACAAAGACCACCTAAACATTCATAGTACCACTATATTGGATCATGACCACTGCAAAGCTATGATGGTCAAACTAGGTATTAGTGCCACATCCACCCTGAGCCTACAAGTACTGTACAGGCCACCCAATAAAAGAGCAGACTTCGAGTAACAACTACTGGCTATCCACAATGCCTTGCTGAAGTCATCCACCCATGTTCTTGTAGTAGGGGACGTTAATCTCTGGGTAGATAACCCTTTCAATCTGAATGCTGTGTCTCTGTTGAATGTACTTGATGGATCCAGCTTCTCGCAAAATGTTCAAATTCTTAGACACAGTGGAGGTCACATCCTGGACTGGATACTAACCAGGAACATCCACATCTCACCGATCAAAGTTGATGCCTGTCCCTGGTCTGACCACTCATGTGTTCTCTTTAATCTCCTACTGCCTAACGCCCGGAACTATCGCCCTCCTGAGGCAATGAAACCTATTATGGTCAGAAATACCAGTAAAGTAACCTCTGAGGCATTCTCCTCCATGCTGCTCCCACAACTGACCAGCATACCCAATGACACTATCCTGAAAAACCTTACATAGCAAATTAGAAAATTTCCTCATAGTGCTTTTGATACTATGGCGCCCCTACGTCCTATCAAGCCTAAACAATTATAGTTATTCTGTACTTCTAGGCCTCTTTCTTCTGTGTTTGAGCATGCAACCAGGAGCAAAAATTTACCTCTGATTGACATTTACTAAAACATGGGAAATTAGCTCATACCATTTTCCATCCGGGATAATCAGCTAGGGCAATGCCAGACCTAGGGCAGTACTGGGTACACTGTTTTTCACATTAGTTAAATTGGGGTGCCAAATAAACAACAGCAGATTTACAAGACCACACAAACAATAGGACCATCACACATACTTACTTTTATCATGTATTTTATATACAGTTTGAAAATCTCAGCTCAGCATAAAACAACATGTCATTTCACATTTTACATTGGAGGGAAAACACTCTATATTTTGCAGGCCAAAACAGCCTTAGTTGCCATTTACCATTTCTGGACAGATGATAAAGTGAGAAATATATTCACAGACAGCTCAGCGAAGACCCCCCTCTTTACACGTTCCCTCCCACAATGTATGTTTCTCTTTTCTTTTAGCGAAATTATTTATCCATCCATCCATAACTTGGCAGGAGACACACAGTTATCTATGACCTTGGCAGTCAAACTAGAATCCCTTAGCACTCCTGCGAAATCTATCCCTTCGCATGTGAGAAAAAAGATGCATCAAGAACAGAAGCGTTTATGTCCCCTGTTTATATTTTATCCCAATTTAGAACCTCACAAATCAAACCAGGGCTTGTCCTAATCAATTGTCTTATTCATTCTAATTATTTTATGACTCATACTCAGCATGTCCAGCAAGGGGACTCGGCTTGCACGGGAAATGCCTATGGTCCAACCGGCCGTCTTTCTCCCAACGACAGCTGCTTGCTGGGCTGCACAGGCCTGCCCCTCCTTTGTCCACTGTTTTTGGCTCAGACTGCAAATTACAGCACCCAGCCCTGCTACCGAACGGCACTCTTCTCTTTTTGGTTTTTCTCTCTCTCTCCCCCTTCTGCTCCCCTTTGATTTTCTTGTGCAACCCCCAAAAGAGTTGTCTTTTACATACCACATTCCGCTGCCCCCTTGCTCTGACCCTCACGTTCAGCACACTGCAGAACAACTTTTAATTTGTGCATTTATTTCTCTAAATCAATGTTGCAGTGTGAGTTCATGCACCCTCAGCCTGCAGCGATACTATGGCCTAGATCTCAGTGTAATCACTAATCACTAATTAGTTTTGTTTTGTTAAAATGAGTGGTTAATGGATTAGTACTTAGTAAGGTTAATTGTTAGTAAAACTACACAACACTATACTGTGCATTGCTAAACCCCCAAATTACCCTTAGTGTGGGATGGTTCTCATCAGTGCCTCACATCAGCTCCACATCACACACCTAAGCTGTACACTGGCATCCCTTTTACATTGGTGCTTATCTTCCCTACTGATATCAGTAGCCTAGTTGAGATTGGTGTGCGGTTAGAATTTGTGCACTAATGGACTCATTATCCCTACATTTACACGATCCTGGAAAAACTAGAACAATCACTAATAGTATTTTTGATACTATGGTTCCCCTGTGCTCTATCAAGCCTAAAAAAGTATCAAATCACAACTACTGGTTCAATACTGAGATAATTGCTCTTAGGAAAGACCAACATACAGTCAAACAGAGTTGTAGAAAGAACTGCTGTACCTCCATCATATAGAACAGTCATCACACATTATAAAAAGGCTTTACTAACAGCCAAGCAAACAAACTTCAATGACTGAATTACCACCGCTCTATCTAGCTCACGTGAGCTCTTCTCCATCCTAGATGAGCCAGAGGGAAAAACCACAAATTCTAGTTTAATGGTGAAGATGAATGGTGTCAGAACATTCAAAATGAATTCTCTAGGAAAGTGGCCTGCCACCAAAATGCTACTGCCAAACATGTCTCATTGCTAGGGGAACAAGCAACTGAACCCCAAACACTGACTGCACTTGGAAAAATCATCTGACTCTGTGACACCCTTTTTCTTGAAGGAACTGTCAGAGTTGGAGGTTCAAATCATTGTGTAGGCTTTGAAACCAGTCTCCCGTAAAGGTGACATCTTTCCTGCGTCATCGTTCAAAGACTGTCTCCTCCCACTGCTACTGTGGGTGACAAATTTAATTAATATGTCCTTCTCCGATGTCCAGGTACCACCAGGGGTGAATTGGCCTATAGGGAACTCTGAAGATTTCCCGGTAGGCCTCTACACCCATGGCCTCTTTTCTGTAGTAGCCTATTTTATGTCCATATTTTCTCATAGGAAAAGGGTTGGGCTTGCTGAAAATGTGTAATAGAGGCCACTTTTTTAAAATTATTTCCAGGGCCTCTTTTGATTCCTAGTCCACCCCTGGTTCCCACATGCCTGCTGGAAGCTTGGATTTCTCCTCTTCGAAAAAAGAATAACTTGGATACAACTGTAGCTTCAAATATTTTATCCATAGCCAATGTCCCTATGTGACCAACTGGACATTCTGGGTGTGCAATTTGCCAACTATGCAGACGATACGTAGATTCTTATTGAACTCTCAGGCTTTTACTCCACAGATGTGGAAAGAGTGAACCAAACTTTCTCAGCAATTCAGTCATGGATGGTGCGAAATTCTTTAGCCCTTAATAACTAGAAGACTGAGCTGCTGATTATTGGAACTGGTACAACGTTAAAGAAAATGGATCCACAATACATTTCCTTTCGAATTGTAGGTAGCATCATTCCTGTGGCCCAGAATGTCAAAACGCTGGGAGTATACCTAGACTCACAACTAACATCAAATTAACATGTAGCACATCTAAAAACATCATGTTCATTCATGATGAAATTGCTGTGGCAGATAAGACCATACCTGTCGGAGCAGAATAGGGCATTAGTGGCCTCTGCCACTGTAATTGCGAAGCTCGACTACTGCAACAATTTGCTGGTCGACACCTCACAGCCAAACATACAGAAATTGTAAACCGTGCATAATAGAGCGGTGCATGCGGTATGTGGTCTTGGGAAGCAGCGCATATTTCAGAGGCATGCTGGAAGCTACACTGGCTCCCGGTTGAGCAAAGAATACAGCATAAGGCAAACTCCCTTGTTCACAAATTCCTGTCTGGTAGTGCCCCTGTGCATCTCTGCTCACATGTTCAAAATACTGCCGTAAGACAAACCTTGCAATCTAATAAAAATTGAATCCTGGCCTGCCCACGTTTCAACCTATAAAAGCTCAGAGGTACCAGCTTTGATGTCTGGGCTCCTATGATATGGAATGCGCTGCCTATCTTGCCGAGGGCGATACCATGTCTATCCCACTTCAAAAAGAGTTTGAAGACCTTTCTCTTTGATAAAGGTACAGCCTAAGGAGAACTCAGCTTCTACTCCTGTATGTATACATGTTCTGTCTGTCTTGTTAGTGCTCTGAGGCCTCCAGGTGAGTGGCGCTATACATAACAGATAGGTAGATAGATAGATAGATAGATAGATAGATAGATAGATAGATAGATAGATAGATAGATAGATAGATAGATAGATAGATAGATAGATAGATAGATAGATAGATAGATAGAGGCAGTACCTGACTGATCTGCATATTGCTGGACCCCTTTTGCAATGGCACAGACAGGCTAAAAAACAGTGGTGTCGAAAGTTGCCCATAGCAGTGCCAGTGGTTCAGATTAATTCAAAACCTTCCACTCATCACTTTTTTGGATTCGGGCTGGTCAGATAGGGCACTCTGATTTTAAAAAGAATTATATTAGCCTTTTCGGCTTTTATACTGTGCCATAAAATCAAGTACACAAAGACATGCATATACAAGCTCCATCTGCAGATGAAACACTATAGTTAAATGAGTACATTCATCATTTTTTCTTGTTCAAATTACAATCTAAGTAATACAATTTTAACAGTTGTTAAGTAAATAAATAAAAGTAAATAAAATCAAATCAATATACTATAATCAATTGGTGGAGCTGGTCTCTCCCAAAGGCTGTGCCACAAGGCCTTGGGAGCTCTCTGCAGCTGTGCTGCGACATCAGTCCACATTGAGACCCCCGGACCCTCAGAAGCTTGGAGATGCCCTCTACAACTTAGAAGCTGTACCCGCCTGCAAGCGGAATAAACCTTTGCGCCTCACTGAGACCCAATGAGCACACTGATTGACTCAATGAAGAAGAAATTGCATTGGCTCAACTGAGCCGGCCACTCCCAAAGGCCGTGTCACAAGGCCTTGGGAGCTATTTGCAGCTCTCTGTTGCTCACAGCGGTGGACGCTAGACGAGGATGCCCAATTCCTCTCATGGCGACTTCATTCTAAAGTTAAGCCTGATGTTCACTTTTGTACTGAAGGCTTGTACATTGCTGTCAAAAATAGTAATGCCCGCCTTCATTGCCTGCACCACTTCCCTGCCCCATCCCCCACACCATTCCCCCCTCTGTAGTCTTATTTGGCCCTCCCACATGCCCTGTTTACCCAAAGTCTGCTAACGCTACAAATCCTAAGCTTCCAGCCACACGCATGCACAACATGCCATCTGTTACGAGCAGCACCACTTCTAAGTCATCTGCATGCCTGGGCAGGGTGGAGATGACACCCTGCTCACAGATTGCGCCTCCACTCCCGCCACTGCTCCACAAGGAATGGTCTTCTGTCCAAGATCGCATGATAAGGCCTCTCCCCATACGAAATGCGAACACACGGAAACAAGTCCTCACCATACCGCCTAACGAGGCATCCTGTGCCTGAAACCCCAAAGGGGCAGTAACTGCCCTTGGGCACCTACCCCCATAGGACATAGGGCAACAACAGACCTCCCAAGGATGGTTTTCCATCCTTACCAGAGACACGGACCAACACCCCATCTGGTCTGAGAACAAGGGATCACACTAACAACCAAGTGTCCACATACACTTCCCTTTCACCTCCTTCTTGTCCCACCTTGCATTCACTGATTGCCACCCACAAGCACATGGGAGCTGCTACCTCTACCCCAGCTAAGACTGCAGCAAGGAACAACAGACTTGGCACGAGGCTACACAGAGTATACCCCTCCCACCACCCAGCATCCATCATTATGAGAAACCTCCACTTAATTTCTAGAACTTGCATCAGGCTTCACCACCCATACACGAGCACCAAAGGCACATCCTGTGGCATGCATTCAAGGAGAAACCAACTTAACACAAACCCAAATTGGAAAGCCAGCTTTCTAGAATCAAATAGTCAGAACCCGACCATCCCCTACCATGACCCCCACTCGGAAAGAAACCCTAATGATGCACACTATAGTACACAGCACCAATGTGGGCATTCCCACAAGCACCAAGCCTAGGAGTCCAAAGGCACACACCTCGGCTGTGACCTTAGGTTCACCCACAGCACACCTCAACCCCCCCCCCATCCTCCACGGAGCCCTCATTAATGTGAGGTCCCTACCGGCCCATGCCCTTGACATTAATGACCTAATCACCACCAAAAAACTAGACTTACTGGCTATCACAGAAACTTGGCTCCACCAAGCATCAGGCGCAGCCCTGTCCCTAGCTCTACCTGAGGGTTTCACCATACTCAGGTGGGATAGAACCGACACCAGAGGCAGAGGCGTCACACTCATATACAGGGAATCTCTGTTATTTAGACCCATCAGTAACTCGATGGAGGGAAACTGTGAGCTCCTCACTATTAAACTTGCATCCACCCCTTCTGATTCTATCACCCTACACATCATCTACAGGTAGCCCGGCCCAACCACCTCTTTTGAGGAAGAGCTCACTCACGTGGTGGGGGATAACATCAAGCCATCATCAAGAGTTTACTCCTGGGTAATTTCAATTTAGGCCTCCATGACCCTCTGGACACCAGGGCGACAGCTGTGGCGAATGTCCTCTCAGACCTAGGCTTCACACACTGTGTCTCCTCCCCTACCCATAACAAAGGTAGATCCCTGGACTGGGTAGCTGATTTCAATAGCCAGATCACTATCACCTCTAAGGCCCCATGTCCATGGTCAGACCATGATATCCTTTGCTTTACCTTCCCCCGTTAAAAGAATACCCTCCAGCCGCCCCGATCATGCCACCAACCTTGGCCCGCAGCTCCTGGAAGATCTTCAAGGAGTCGATCTCCCCCTTCTCTCACCCCTCGACCCAGAACACATAGGCACAGCAGACGCAAAGGTCCTAGCAGACCTGTACACAAGCACCCTGACCAAAGCAGTAAACCTGGTGGCCCCCCCTCCTCCATAGAAAGGCCAAACCTACAAGCCACCTCAATTACTGGTTTACCCCAGATCTCCAAAGCTCCAAAAAGAGACAGGCGGAAGCCATCAGGAAGAAAGACCCCACTGACCTCCCTCAACCGCTTTTACCACTATTGCCAAAGACTATAAGCAGGCCATCACGGCAGCTAAAGCAGAAGCCTACAATGCAAGAATATTCAAGGCCAATTTCAACTTGCAAGAAACATTTAGAATTCTTAGAGAACTAGAGAACCCCTCTATGCCCCCTACCACCATCACCAAGGACGAGACCTGGTGTATTAACATTCAGAATGCTATGCGAGCGTAAATAAGTTCCCTACAGCAGAAAATTGAAAAGAAAACACCACCTGCTTGCCCCATCAACTTCCCTCCAACACCACTAAAGTACATTCCACACCCTCATTCCACTTCAGACAAGTTTCTTAAGTAGAAACAGCCAACATTCTTAGAAATCTAAAGCCATCGATATGCAAAGGGACCTATGCTGAGCCACCATCATCAAAGAATGTTCTGGAGCCTTAGTCCCGTTCATCACGAGATTCGTCAACACCTCTTTCTCCTCTAGCCTGGTCCCAGCCAGCTTAAAAGAGTCCTGGGTACTCCCACTACTAAATAAACCCTCTGTGGACCCATCTTCACCAGACAACTACCAGCCTAGACCTACAGTACCTTTCTTACCAAAGATTCTGGATAGAGCAGCCTACAACCAAATACAGCAAGACCTCCAAACTAATCACATCCTAGGGATCCAGCAATCAGGTTTCTGGCCATGTCAAGGTACGGAATCAGCGTTACTAGATCTAAAAATCCAACTCGGCTACTTCAGAAATGAGGGCAAACCAGCACTCCTCCTCCTACTCGATATATCAGCCTCCTTCAATCTAGTAGATCACAAAACATTGTGCCACCACCTCACAGCCGCAGCTCACTTCTCCCACGAAGCAACATCATGGATAGCATCCTTCCTGGAAGGTAAATCCATGAGAGTCTTCTCAGACATTGCCAGTGCCCCACCTATTCCCATTCCCTGTGGTGTCCCTCAAGGTTCATGTGTCTCCCCCTCACTCTACAACATCTTCGCCAAACCCTTATTCGGCCTCTTGGATGCCACCGGCATCCCCTAAACCAACTATGCTGATGACACCCAAATTCTCCTCCCCCTGTCAGGCTCCCACTAAGACGACTCCCTCCCCATCAACAACATCTACTCAACAGTCCAGTCCTGAATGGCCACCAACTACCTGTGCTTGAACTACGATAAGACAGAGATCCTGTTGATGGTCTCCCCTGCCATGCTAAAGAATCTCAGCCCCCAATTCACCTTCTTTACCATATACGGAATACAGATACCGATCTCATCCACAATAAAAACACTGGGTGTCCACTTGGATGCCACCTTCTCACTAACCAAACAAAAGAACGCTATCGCCTCCTCGTCAGCTTACACAGATAAACTCATCAACGGGGCTGACCCTGGACAACTTCTTAACTATCGTCCAAGCAATTTCGGGGCCAGATTGGATTACTGTAATGTCCTCTTTGCAGGAATCTCTAAACAGAACATCAACAAGTTACAGGTTATCCAAAACAATGCTCCCCGGCAGCACTGAACAACCCGAAAAAGACCACATCTCAGCGGCCACAAAAAAAAGCTCATTGGCTACCAATTCTGGAAAGGATTTTTTTCAAAACTTTGACCATTACCCATAAATGTATAACCAATATGGCCCCACAATACTTGTCCCAGAAAATCATGAGATTCAAGTCCACCAGACCACTAAGGTCTGTCTATGCTCATCGCCTAGCCTTACCAAAAGTGAAAAGAGCAAAAGGAGGAGGGGCCATCTTCCACACAATGGTCGTGAACCACTGGAACGCCGTTGCCCTCCCTCCCGACCTAAGGGCAGAGGTCTCCTATTGGCCTTTCCGAAAGGCGTTAAATACCTAGTTATTTGGTTAATTGGGGTCCCTTGTGACAAGGTCGCTACCCCAGTTCTCGAGTAAATGTATCTGATATCTAAGTAACTGGCAAAGATGATTGTTATGTCTTGCAGGTTTTCTCTGGTGGAAAAGACACCGCTAGTTGCAGCTTACTTTGCGTGTAATCAGATTGCAACAGCCCCCTGATGCCCCCGGGCTTAGGTGCTTTAAAAATGAAATAACTAAATACATAAATAAATACATTCAATGCAAATATGGTGCCAATTAAAAAAATATCTAAAATATTATTGATGTTTATACACAACTTAATAATGTAATATATTAGAGGGAAATCCTTGACCTTTAAATACCTGTCCCACACTACTTCACTAAAGTCGTGACTATTAATGGCAAAGCCGCAAGAAATAAATGCAGAATTGCGTACTTGTAGTAGCCTTTCACATGACAACAATAGATGTTTGGCAGTCTCCAGTATCAATCTCCCGCAGAGTCTTCATAACCCGTTGTGCCATGGAATTCCTTCCCTAGCTCCCCTGACTTCCATTGTATTAACCATGTTGAATTGTATTCTCAAGCAATCTTTAGTTATGTAGTTCACTGGGAATTCCTTAATGTTCACTGGAAAGTTGTTGGGATAGGGGTAATGATTGATATATTCAGTGCTCATATAGTTACTTGCCAGATTAGTTCTTATTTGATCCCAACCTAAAGCATAGATGTTATGCTTGAGAACGGATTTAAATCTCAAATACTAAGTATCCCTAAAATTGGCCTCAATGCAGTTGTTCCAGGTGCATATTTCTATGTCAAGAAGTCCTGTTAAAGCTATGTACTACACTAGGGAGTCAGATGCAGCATGACTAAGTTGCCACTATAAGAATTTCTCGAATGCATGTGTCGAAAGCTGAACTATAGTCCACAGTCTCTATATACAGGAGCTGGATTAGTACATCCCATGAAAATTCTATCATGGAAACCCATGCTGACGTTTTCACGTACATTCCGTTCCCTTTTCTGAAGCCTGTCGATTCATGGGTATTATAGTACACTCAGTTGCCCATTCAGACAGCTCTCGTAAAATAACCCTGGCAAATACTTCACCAGGGACTTCAAGCATAAGTAATATTCAAATCGTTTTTTTCGGATCGGTGTGCTGTCCCTTCTTATAAAGTGGGACAATTATACACTGCCTCCAAGATTGAGGCAGGGAGCCACAATAACTTACTGCAGTGAATAACACATGTAGAAGCTTTCCCCAGCAATATGCGTTTAGCTTGATTAGCTTACTGCACAGCTCATCGGGCCTGA
The DNA here is from genome assembly GCF_040938575.1 of Ambystoma mexicanum. NCBI lineage: Eukaryota > Metazoa > Chordata > Amphibia > Caudata > Ambystomatidae > Ambystoma > Ambystoma mexicanum. Next base: position 1,308,216,607 of record NC_090932.1, read on the forward strand.
CACTGAAGATTATTTTAGCGCAGTAATGATGTCCATGTGTTCCTCCAATTTTAGTGTATACGTCATCTACCAGTATGCAGGGAAAAATGTCAAGGAACCGTCTGTATTGGGCGGGCAGTGCGGTGCATCCAAGCTCCCCATTCCCATTCAGCCCGATGGGGCCACATCGGGATGGGGAGTCCCTTATTGCCGGCAACCACGAATGGGCATTTACCGGGTCCGAAGACCTCGACATGACCAAGTAATTGCCCATTTGCTGGTGCGGGTAAAATCACGGGTCCGGCGGCAGCCGTGCCTTTGTTACAGGCACGACTACCACCAGACCCGTAATGAGGCCCATAGTCTATCTTAAAATAGTGTCATTGATTGAGGCACTTACTTGTCTTGGAAGTGAATAATGTATGTACATTAAATCATCTGGACTCCCTTTAAGAGGCAATGGCACTTGCTTTGACTGACCTCTCCCCATTCTCATGGGTAAAACAAGGAATGATTTATATATGAGTATGTGCCGCTTCTTCATAATGCCCTGCTCTACCACGATGAGACCTGCATTTCAGACCTGACAAGGGTCTATGGCTTTCCACTTTCCCGCTATTCTCTGTGCTATAGCGTTGAGAATTGGTTATATCCACAGAGCATTCCAGAGACGGGATATGGGAAAGAGACAGGTTTCCATGCACGTGGGAGTGGAAGACAGCTGACCCTTTTTGGATCCCATTGCTAGGATAATAGAAAGAGATAGAAGTAGAAAGAATGGAAAAACATGTATAGGAAGGGAAAGGTCTAAAAGCAGGTGAGTGTCAAGTCACTAGCATTCCCTTGCAAAAGGCCACAAGAACTAGGAAGACTCAAAGTGAAAAGTCAAAGACTTCACCAAAGTCCCATATCCATCATGCAGTGGAGCTATGGCTGAACAGATATATTGGATTCAGGAGGAGACATGACAAATGAAATGAATATATGCATACATATGGGTCACTTTCTGGTACTCAAGCAGGATCCTATGCTGACCGTCCTGATAAACAATTGGTTATAATGAAGTTTGGGATTTGTAGGGTAAATGTGCTGGTTGCCAGACAGTTTTGAATTGTGTGTGAACTGCATGTTTTCAAAACAATAAAGCAGAGTTCCCATGTGGGAAACCCTCTTACACCACCAGTATGAGAACAAGGTAGATGCAGAGAAAAAGCATAGAAAACCTTTTTGACATCTTTTCCTTTTTCCTTTCCATCCGCCTTATTTAAAAGGAAACTGTTAGTAGAACAGACCCGTATCAGAAACAATGTCCTGGCCATAGGTTCATCCATCACTTCTCAGCACAGTAATGAAGGATCCCCTATGTTAGGCCTTGCAGACTGAATGGCATAACTTATGCTTGAACAATTGATCCTCATCCCCACACATCTAGGTGGGCATATTCCCCACCTTATCCTCCTTTGTCATGTGCAAGGTCAGATTGAAAGAGATATTCCTTTGCCCATGCCTGATCATTCCCTATTCATGTTTAATTGCTTGTTCTCTACCAACAATATGAAATATAAACATACCCTCTTTCTATCTTAAAAGGAGACAGGACACAAACCCCTCCCAAGTCAAGCCTACGTTTCATTCAAGAATTAAAGGGAACACAGGAAAGCACAACTACATGTGAAGCCCACTTAAACTAATGTATCCCCACATTAGAAGAAAACGGTAGTACTTAGTCCTCCTGGTGTACTCAGATAACACTCTGAACAAAACATAAAAGCCATATAATGGACAAACCATGGTCACTCATGGCTAACCAGGCAGGAAACATAAAAATAAGCATGGTTTAAAAATGACCAAATAAATTGGGTGGACATATGAAGATCCGTTGCTCAACAAAGAAGCCTGGTTGTCTGGATGTCAATCATCTGGATGGGAAGAACCAATGTGAAGCTTAACATGACAAAGGCAACTTTAATTCTCCAAAGGGAAACCCCAACAAACATTCTCAAGTATTGAATTGCCTGACATGACATGAAGTTTGACAGATTCACGCCTCAACTTATAGCCCTTGCAAATTCTCACAGTTTTACTGTGACCTCTTATTTAAAACACAAATTGCCAAGCAGACGACTCAAACAGGATGGTACCAGCTTGCACTACTCCATGAAGTCAAGCTGTTCATCTTTGCCCAAGTTCCAGAACAGTTGTCGAAGATCTGGTCATCTCTCACTTGGACAATGGAAACACCCTGCTCGCAGGTGTCGGCTTCCCAGATGCATGGGAAGCCATCTAGCATGCTGCAGCATGCCTCTTCACAGCACTAAGAAATTCAACCATATCACACCCATCGTGAAGGAGCTGCACTGGCTACCCCGTCAACCATGTAGCATGTTCAATACTGCATGTATCACGTACAAAGCTGTCACGCGCCCACAAGAGTGGCGCTTGCGGAGTCGATGGAAAGTACGGCGCCATTGAATTGTGCCGCTATGTTCCTTGATGTTGCTGAGCTGCGCTCTAGTCTTTTTTCAAACATGGCCACCGCCGGGCTGCCTTAGCCAGTCAGCGGCCAGCGCCTTGCAACCCCCTGGATTCTCTTTGGGTGAGACGCTAGCTTTCCTCTGTCTGGCTATCTTGAGTCCTGCTGGCTCTGCGTTCTTTCTTTCTTTCTGGCTCTCCCGTTGTCTGCCGTCCCTGCACATCACTCTTGGTCCTTTCTCTCTGGACTGCCTTTCCGCTCCTGCTGTCAGTTTACACGTTTTCGTGTCTCTGTTGGCGTGGCATCGTCTAGCGGCTTCTCCCTGCCTTACTGGGACTACCTTGTGTTCGCGCTCCTCTTTGTTGCGCGACTCCCTCCAGTCTCCCCTTTCCTGTGCTGTTTCTTCTCTCTCTATTTGTGTGAACTGACTTTCTGCTTTTGCATGTCCTGCTGTTCCGAGGGCTGGATTTGTCTTCAGGTGGATAGATTGGATATTGGACTGCCTGTTTCCCGCTGCGTGTTACTCGACTCCATGGTTGGAACTTCAACTCTTCTTCAGAAGAGCCTCGGTTCTGTTAATCCACTCGATAACAGACCTTCAGATTCCTGCACTCAAGAGGTTTCTTTTAGCCTGGCTGGGCTTTTTCCTCTTGTTGGCTTCCTCTGGGAAGAGGCCACTAGCCCGCCCTCGCTACTCAGGCAGGCATAGTGGCTTCCCTCCGAGGGAGACCATTCCTCTTCCACAAAAAGCGAGGCTCAAGAAGGAGAAGAGGGGACAAGGATCTTCGGACCCACTCCAGTGAGTCGGTTGTTGACGAGGGGGAGCTGTTTGACTTGAGTGACGAGATCAGTGAGAAGGGTATTCCTGCCAAAAGCAGTCACAACCAAACCAAAACTTTATCTGCCCAAATAACTCACATCCCTGGCAGCCAACCCACAACCAGAAGCCATTACATCGCCAGACTGGTAACAAAGGACTGCAAGAGGGGAAACATGGAAAACAGGTGTTTGCCTGCTACACACTCTGTCTGTGAAAGAAGTCGTCAATGCAGGTCAGACTGGCTCCCTCCATCCTACACTTCAGGAGGGATCTGAAGACCCTGCTCTTCAAAGAACATATAGCCAAAAGCTCCACTCAACCATACGTCTTCCCCTCCAGAGCACCCCCACAGCTCCTCTTATCCATTTAAGCTCCTCTGCTATTCCGAACCCAACCTGCAAACCCTTGAGTAGGTCCCCTATGAATAGCACACCATTGCTTCCCAGCTAGGTTCACATTTACATACCGCATCCATGAATACTTGCATGCGAAGAAGCCGGAGAGCTTAAGAGGTAGGAATGATACCAGTGATGCAAGTGGTATATAAATGCATCTGAGTCTGATAAGTCATCTCATGATCTTCCACAAAGGTAACCTAAGCTGAGGAAACAGTGCTTTCATCCGAAAAGTACGCCTGGTCTATATTTTCCAAGTCCAATAATTGTTTTCCCTCTCCAAAACGTGCCATATAAAGGACTGAGTGATGAATAAGGCCATTTGTGGTAATTCGTATTGGCACACATTGATCCCTGTGACTCCCTTAGTGGGCATAGCAATCCCTTTGTCTACTGTAGCATTTCTAAGGGATCTTTCCCCAGTGCCTTAAAAAAGTGGAATGCATTAAAGTTCATTATGCCCCAGTTCCAGCAAGGATGATAATGCTCTATGCCAAGATATTTCTTCCTTCTATTCAAGAAAATGGGCCTCATTATGAGCACGGCAGTGCAGGAACAAATGGCAGTAACGTGGCAGTAATTCCATTCCTGCCGCATTACCACTGCATTACCGCACTGCCCTACTATGAGTTTGGTGGTAAGGTGGAAGATAACCTCTAGCTAAAAGCTGGAGGTAAATCCCCCATTTTACCACCAAATATCATCAAAATCAGAAGAATTACTGCCAGTAGTAATTCTGCCAAAATCCCCATGGAGTCCTATGGACTCAAAAAATGGGGTCTTACACCACCCTACCACCACTGTTAATCCTGTGATTAATCCGCAGGACCAAGTGGTGGTAACAGTAATTCCAATTGGTGGTATTTTGGCAGATTTACCAGCAAATTGTAGTGAGGCCCATTGTTTCCAGCTCAACCAAAAGGGCTCTTAGCAATGTTCGTGCAATGTTAAGACACTGCCCATTTTCAATTCTTCACTGTGTTGCAAAGACCAGTAACAAGCTAGAGGTGCTATAAGTTAATGTTAAAGGATTTTATACAGCACAGGGATGCCACTTGTGTGGTCTCCAGGCGCTCAGGTGGATCTGCAATGCAAGGAGGGAGGGTGGATGTGTAGTCGGGTTGAGCTGGAAGAGAGCAAGAGAGCTGTGATGTGCTGTTGGCAGCTTCAGTTCGGAAACACTGTTCACTGAGCCTAAATGTGAATTTCAAAAGTTGGCCATCATGTGCTGTTGTGCAAGATTATGCGTGGTTTGTTTTGTTGTTGTGGTGTTGTCAAGTACGTGTAATGTATAGGTCTGGTTGTGCTAAGTCCAGAGTTTGAGAGGTGTATGTAGAGGAGTGGGTTTGTTAGTACGGATTGTCGTCAAAAGTCCTGGAAATCCATCCAAGTTCTCCACACCTCCGAACACCCTACCCCGAAAACCACCCAGGTGCACTATATCTCCCACCCTATGAATCCATCCAAGTGCGCCACCCCACCGGAAATCCACCAAAGTGTACCCCCATCCCAGCAATCAATCCAAGTGCGTCACCCCCCCCCCAATGAAAATCCATCCAAGTGCCTCACATTTCTCAACCCCGGAATTCACCCAACTGCGCCACAACTCCCACCTCTGAAATCCATCCAAGTGCATCCCTCCTCTCACCCTAGGAATCCATACGAGTGTGTCACACTCCTCCCCCCACTGAAAATCTGTCTAAGTGCATCACATTTCCTAACCCTGAAAAATACCGAAGTGCGTCTGATTCCCTAACCCTGACATCCATCCAAGAGCATCACAATTCCCACCCCTGAAATCCGTCCACGTGCGTCAAACCTCCTTTCCATGAAATTCATCTGACTGCATCACCTGTGGCACTCGTGATCTTTGTCTACCCCCCTAGTTGCCTTTCCTGGGTTTTACCTTGATTGTCACTGCATGAGACATGCTTCCTCAGCTTCTCCGGGATTCGTTTAGCTGTCTGCTTTCTTAGTACATGCCCTAATTATATCAAGGTGATGTGTTCACTGGCCTAAGGGGATTCTGCAGGGGACAGTTAGTCGTCTTCCTCGATACCCTATGGACGTTGTCTTTTATCTATTGGGGAGGGTCTGGTGCATTACTCCTGTTTACTTATCTGTTCCCAGTGGGGGTACGCCTAGGCTGAGAGTCCCCCTTCCCTGATTTTCCCTCCCCTGGTTTCTCTTGAGGTTTCTTCCCTGGCCTACCAGCTTCCCCTGTTTCTTAGTGGTCCCTCTTTAGTGGGTGGGCTGGGCCGGATGTCTCTGTTTAAGGTCTCTCCTCCCAGTCCTATCACTCATTCCTCTATTGTTTTCAGGGTACTAAGTATAAGACCCATTAACTTCCATTGCTGCCCTATCTATTATGGCACTAGGAATCTTTACTGTGGTGCGGGTGAGAGAATGTCTATTAAATGTTGAAAATTGGTTGCGCTTGAGCTGGCTGCAGCTAACTACTATTAGAACATAGAGGACACTGAATTCCAGAAGGAATAATCCTAGCTACTATGGATATGAAATCCGTGTACCACGATGTAGTGGCAGAATGCAGTGAATTCCAAGAATAGCAGGATTTACCTACACAGTAACCCAACATACACAGGTCATGTTAACTTATAAATATTTTTTATTTTTGACATGACAACTACCTCCAGAAAATGGGAACAAATATGGGAACTGAGATAGCACCATAGTATGCCAACTCACTTACGGCAAAACCTGCAAACAACTATATTGCCACCTGTTAGGCAGAATGTCTAATATGTCTGTGCTATATTGATGACATACCACTGAGTTGGACTACCAAGGAGCTCAGTTGTATCTAGTTGAAGACAACTTCAGCACATTCCATGCAACTGTCAAGTTTAAAGGTACACACTCCTCAAAATAAATGATTTGTTTGGACCCTAAGATAAGAATAAAGAAGAAAGAAGTACAGACTTCAGAAGTCTGCATAGCCATAGACTGCCTATCTACTTGCAGAGGTAAAAGATGTACTTAGAACACACACAACATGCCGCCACCTTCTGACAAGCAATATGGCGCAATAAAATATGCTCTGATACGTTAGATAGAAAGAACAAACAACACCCGCAGAAGGGAATTAGGATTGTGGGCGGACAGATGTACAAAGACTTAATACTTAGAAACAGCCTACCTCAACCTAAAGGCATGACACGGCCAGACTCCCTTGGTGGTCATACTAGCACCATACGGAAGTCCTGCGAAAGACTAACCGGTATATGCAACTAATTCTCCAGAAAAATAAGAGGCTGAGGAAAATAATCCCAACAATTTTACCCTCATGGAATCAAACAATCTGCAACAAATAAATCAGAATGGCCGTGAGGCAGAACCTGGGACACACCCCTGACAGCAAAGAGTTGGCAAACAGGCACACACTGAAGGTTTAGGCACAATTCACACCCAGAATAAACCCTCGGAACCCAATCTAATTCAGATGTACATATACCAATGTGGTTTGCCTCAATAAATCCATAAAATGCAGGAGTGTTTTATATATGCTGTGAAATAGGACAGACACTTGGAGAAGGTTTGACCATGCATTGGCACAGTATAACAACAGAGTAATTGACAAAGCACTTGCAGGATTTAAAAAGCTAATGATGGCCAACACGCATGGACATCCTAAAACAATGAAAAGTGGACTTAGTGTAACTAATTAATTACGTGGAATCATAGCTAAACAGAGACATGATTTTATGGAGTATTACACACATTGATAATCTGACATGGTCCCCTTCCCTGGTCATCAGGCACAAAGCCATACCTGAATACATAGAACACATAGAACAATTGCTCAGTGAAATCTCCTGTCCCTCTTTGCTCACAAGGTATATTCAGATGTGTTATTTCTCCCTCCATGTGTGGGTGTAGACGGTAAAGAGCATCACGTCATTAGGAACAGACATCTCAGTACAACAGGTCAATTTGCTGAACATTATGCTTTATTGTTCACCTGGATAAGCATTATTGATATGTTATTTGTATTGCAATTATTCTGAAATGTCACTGGACTCAGCAGCTCCCATATTGGTTCTTTCAAAGGCTCAACATTATGTCCTGCTGCTTTCAAGTAGAAATGCTGACATTTCCTCATCCAACGATGTGGAGTCTTGGTCCTCAAAACAATCCGTCTAGGAGTAATTCATCCTGAGTACTGCCGCATCGGGTGTGCTTCCCTTGTCAAGACAGCCTGGAGCTGTCTGTCCTCACTGCACATAGCATTAGGTGCGAGTTATCCGTCCTCTGGTAAGTTTGTATGAGACTGTCTGTGTCCTCCTTACAATCTCTATGGTGGTCCTGAGGTGTTGGTACACTCAGTCTGAGAGTCCCAGGTCACCTGTCCAGTTAGTGAGAGAGTTGGCATCTGTTGAGCTAGCTGGTGGTACGTGTCCTGTCTCTTCAGCCAGGATAGGTATTTGTCTTCAGTTGAGTCAGTCTGGTTTTCTTTCTGCAGTGAAGTAAACATGGGAACTCTTAGCCATTGGTACAGTCAGACCAGAGTCTTCTTTGTATTTGGGGCAGTCAGTTTAAGACACTTTGTCCTCCATGCTGTCAGTTTGGGGGTGGTTTTCCCATGGTGCAGTCTGTCGAGGGGTTCTTTTTAATTTTGGCAGAAAGTGTCCCATCAGCGCCAACTATAGCCAAAACTATTGCACTGCAGTGCAGTGCGTTATATATGTTTTTGAAGTGGGAGTAAATGACTCCCTATTTTTTTAAAGTTGAGAGTAAAATTATTTTTATGGGAGTAAAATGGTAAATCCTGGAGTAATTAAAATGTGTTTAAACTATAAAACAGAAATGTGTTTGTAATAAATATTTGCAGCTAGTTATTCATGCACGTTAAGACATACAATTGTACCTATTGAGATCAGGCAGCTATATTAGTGTCTCCCTGTGGCAGTACGTGTACTACTGGCCCAAACATATCCATCGAGCTGTGTGGGCGAATGCAGGGGACAGGCTCTTACGTGCCTGTTTCCTATTTTTGTGGGAAGTATTTTTACTTTTTTTTTATTTCTTGGGAGTAATTGCCTAATTTCTAGGGGGAAAAAGAGGCTGCTACACCCCTTAACTGTAGGGCTGGGAATGCCTTTAGAAGGGAGTTGTGAGGGACACACAGCCTTTGGATATTTGGAAATTTACCCACACATTGACCACCCATGGCCACACTAATCCTATGGCCATTTCCACCCAATGCTGACCCTCCCCATCTAAAACACCCCCCCCTTCTGTTCTCTTTTAGCTAGCTCTATCATGTAGTAACATAAATCGTCGTGCTATAAAGGGCCTTCCAGTGTTATTTCAGCCACTTGATTTATAATCTATATGTGTCTCCCTGCACTGAAGCCCTACTAAAAGCAAGCATTGGCAAAGCCAACAGTTTTGGCTTGTGCCTAGGCATTGGACATTTGCGAGACACTGATATCATTTGCACAGGTACTCGCAGCATTTTTCAGCAGTTTCCATCTTATGGCCGGGGAGTACCATTAGGTCAGTTCCTGGCAAATGCCTATCCCATGCCTACACAAAAGCCAAAACTGCTGGCTTTGCCAATGCTTATTCTTGTATGCGTGCAATACAAGGGCATTTGTCTTCGACAGAGTCTGCCTAGTAATGATCTTAGCGTTCATGTCATTTAATTTGCTATGGGCGTAATGAAAGCTGTGTGCCGTCCACCGAGGGGGGGTTATCATTCTCTCATGTTTGCTCCACCCCTGAGTCTCAGTAACAGCAAGAGGGTGGATTCGTTGCTGATATTGTAATATGCCAGTGTATTGCTGTCCTCCAGCTCTCGGCTGCTGTAAGACAGGCGCTGCTGGTTCACTGGGACATGAAGATCTTGATAAAGTTTTTGCTTCAGTTCCCTTACGGTGATACTAGGGCGGACCTGGTAGGTGTGGGTCCTGCCGTCTGTATTTTTCACAAAGATCTGAATCTCTTGGGGTTCGGTTTTGAGGAGAACGACTGTGGTGTCCCAGAATAACCCGTAATCCGCCAGTGTGTGACCATCCTGCAGTACCTCGCAGCCACCTCCCGGTCCCTGTATGCTGAGACGTTGCTCATAGGTGGACATGTTCCATTTTTGTTGGATTTCACCTTTAATCTGTGAGACATAGACCCAAGGACTTACTGGCATGGTCAGAGCTGACCCGGAAAGTAGTTTCACTGTTAGTTCCACAGGCCTCGCAGGCTGCAAGAAGAAGAAGAGATTTCAGAATAAACACATGGTTGGCAGAGAGTGCAGGAGTCAGACATTGCAAAGAGCATTCACATGATGTGGACCTTCAGGAGCCTCTGTTCAACAGCACTTCCAAAAGACACATGACAAGTACATAACATTTAATGGAAGAGATTTCCATTACAGAATCATCATTGAAAAGTCACGATCAGTGAATCCTCCATGGAGAGTGTGGTCTGCACATCATTAGAGAACCCTATGTAGCAACTCTAAAAGGGTTGTTCATTAGATCAGGGTCGGACCGGGCCATAAAATTGTCTTGGCACCAATGAAAAAGTGGCCCACAGTTGCAAATGGCTATTCATTCCTTTTATGACAATGTTTGAAGAGTACCCAAGGGGGAGTTTTCAGATCAAATGTGATGCAAATTGTGCATTTTAAAGAATATGTGTTCAGCAACACTGGTCAAAACTATTAGCCGCATAGTGAAATAACTCATCAAACCGGCCCACACTGGCCAAAAAAGTAGCCCACATTGTCCCACACCAGCATTTTGTGTTTTTGGTTCAGCCATGGCCCTATTGGCCTATGGGCTAGTCCGAGCCTGCATTAGATAGGTCTTTATGAAACGTTGTGCAGTGCCCCTCATCAGCAAAGCTGTCATGAAACGTTTAGATGTGTCCCAATTGAATTTTCCTTGAAACAAGTAGGGAAATGTATGTAGGAGCCCAGGCCATGTCTTCCATTGGAGAAATCTGAAACCTAGGCCTTGTAGTGCATCCCATTAAAGCATCCTCAAGTTTAAGTTTTGGGAATATGTTATGTAATTGCCGGGATTTAATCAAATCCCATTTCAGCATAATTTCTTTTACTGCATTTTCCCACGTGGGGAGACTCCCTGCATTCGCCACCCACCTCCACCATTCTAAATAACTAAACCCATCCCCATCTACAAATTCGCAATAAACTGCTGTAAAATAATTACAGTGAAATGGGATGCAGTGAAGCTGGCATGCGATACAAAGGGGCACTTTGTAAGTCTTGTAGTGCTCCTCATTACAGAATCCTTCACAGGAAGTCCTACCACTCCCAACGTTTTGGGCCTGATTCATGGAAAAGTGTGCACTGATCCCGCAAAGTCCCCTGCGCTGAGAATAGCTTTGCGTGTCCCTGTGTGCAGAAAATGCGCAGTGTGTGCAGTGTGTGTCTCGTGTGTGCAAGCTACTTTGTTGGAATTCGAGCAAACGTGCTGAAGTCTGTCTTCCATCCTAACTCCTGCATGAAGGTGAACTTTTAATACAAAACCTCACCAGCAGCGTGGAGCGTGCGCGGTGTGTGCAGTGTGTGTCTCGTGTCTGCAAGCTATTCTGTTGGAATTCAAGCTAACGTGGTGAAGTCTGTCTTCCACCCTAACTCCTGCCTGGCAGTGGACTTTTCATACAAAAACTCACCGGCAACGCGTAGCGCACCCAGTGTGTGCAGTGTGTGTCTCGTGTCTCCAGCGTCGACGGTACAGTGGGGGCAGCCGTCTAGTTGCCACCTTGGGGTGAAACTGATCCCTGATACCTCAAGGGATGTCACTGGAAGGCCCGCACACTCGCCAGCAGTCAAGACTACAGGAGGTCTACTCGACGAACTTCACTACTCCGGCTCAGGTGAGTGAGCTGCAGTGAATTGACCATGGGTCCCCTGAACTCCCAACCTCATTGGTTTCCCCAAAGGCCCCTGTCTGTGACAAACAGGCTGAGAACGCACCTATGGTTATCATCAAAGCTAAACAAGGTGCTGTCCAAGCGGGTGAAACCTTAGAAACAAGGGGAGGAGCCTCAATGGTGGCAAAAGGGTCCCTGGGGCTGATGCAGGACTTGCTGAAAAATGATTACCTGCCCTCTTTTATGCCACCTATGTTCCCGGGGCAAGCTCGGCCTTGTTTGGCAACTGTGACCACAGGTGTGACATTTGGATCTCAATAGGAACCTTGAGCCTCGTGGCCCAATCCCATTTAATGGAGGGATTACCAACAAACCCAGCAGTATTGGAAACGGGATTGCTTGACCACCAGACCCCTAGTGCTATAAACAAAATCCATCCCCCAACTTTGACAGCGTGTTTATCCATGACATTAACAGGTCACTTGGTCTTAGCCCTCCCCCACAATCCCTCTTGTACTCGAGTCACTATCGCGTACCCCGAAAGTTCAGGGAAGACACCTATCAAACTTGTTTCAGCTTGAAAGCTCCCCAAAAACGGAAGGAAACTCCTCGATGTCACAACAGGCCTGTGCCTCTGTCTTTCTTCCAGGTGATATGGATAGTGGGCTGGACCCCCGGGTAAAAACAATTACTCATGGATGTTTGGCATCCCTCTCTTATGCAGCAATCTTACAAATGCAGAATAATGTTATGGCTGCCCTAACGATCTCCCTGGCACCCTTCTCAAAGCTATATGAGTCGTTAAATGACACTATAAAGGACCAAACCATGCTTCTGGCCATGATTGACATTAATGGTGGGCTTGCTGGAAGATTGCAACTGGATGCAGTCTTACCACAAATTAACAACATCCTGTAATCGAATGATAGAGTCAGGTGGTACCTCTCGCCAACTTCTCTCTAACCAACAGATACCCGCCGCCCCAAGTACATCTAGACTAAAAGGGAGAGCAAATGTCGTAGTAACTATACCAACCCTCTAATCATCCGCGATGGGGCCCCCTCCAGCAAGTGATAAATCTCCTGAGATCCCCCAGCCGGTCAGTGATGGAGGGTTGCCGTTATCCTCACAAGTCAGGGTGGCGGGTACTTCCTCAACATTGGTCCACTCAGATGCATCAAACACCCTGATAACTATCTCCCCAGAGCCCTTCTGCATATTCAAGAAGCCGGATCAATTGCTCTCAGGGAAGATAAACCCCAACCCTGCACCCGCTTTGCAAAAATTAAAATAAAAAAAACGTGTGGCAAAACCCAAATCCAATGGATCGAGAGCCTTCTTGAGAAATCTAAAGACTCCACCTAAAAGTCCACAGACCACTACAAAAAACACTGAGCCTTGTCAAGTCCGGTCTCCCCGTTGGTGTGAAGCTTGCCCCCAGAACCTGAATTACCTGACAAACGGGCTACTTCAACATTGAATGACACAAGGATAACAGATCTATTGGAGGCTGTCAGCACCTATGAAGAGGATGGATCATGGGAAGCCCAGGAGTGTGAGATTGATAGGCCTACACTGCACGAAAGCGATGTACCCCTTGTCGAGGAGTGTTATGTAGACTTCTCCCCAGTGCAGTCAAGATCAACTGGCAACATGGAGACAAAAACAGATATTTTTAAAAAATTGGAACAAAAAAGATATGCCATGACTGCAAAACTGAAAACTGCAAATAACGAGAGGGAACCCTTAAACACCTGTAAAATGAGAGATCGTGCCATTAACCTGACTAGATACAATGAATCGGCGAAGAAGGGTAATTTGCTTATATTGGAGCGTATATTACCAGCAAATGATAATTGAATCCTAAATAGGTAAAATGTCTTCAAACTGCTACATCACACCCCTAAACTGAGATACATTAATTCAGATGACATCAGGGTGGTTCAATTTGTTAATGAAACAAGAACGGCCTGGGTCATTTTACATTTGAACTCAGCACTGATCAAATCAACTTTAATGTAGGTTGGACTCGACCTGTTTCCCCTGGGCTTTGAGCTAACTGATTATATTGATGCTACGGAGAAGTGGTTGACGACCTCTACTTCGGCTGTTAATCGAGATCTTTCAGGCCCTAATTTAGGTTCCAAGATCATGCCCGAGATTCCAACCAACTTTAAATGGGAAGGAGCTCGCCACCACCCACAATATGTGCCCTTGAAGGAGACATTCGAGGGCGTGATATCGGCCTCTAAGTCAAGCCGGAGGGTGAAAGAGTCTGAGCGGCTTGTCCACTCCATTGCCGACCTACAAGATTTGTCATGGCTACCCTGTACCTTGAAACCTCCTGGTACCCATTAGAGCTAGGACCCTCCCCCTTTGGGTCGCCTTCATATTGGCTTGTGGAACTCTAGAGGTTTTGTTCATTTGTTTAATAATAATGAGCCATGTCGGGGTCTATTTGACATCTTGTGCCTGCAGGAGACCTTGTTAAGAGAGAATCGCCATTGTGACGGTTTCGAGAGTTATTTAAATTCGGCACAAAAGGGACTGACAGGTAGACCATAATAGGGACTCTTGACCCTCATAAAAATATGAAAGGGTTTTTCTATGCTGGGAAATCATAGCCCTAACATTTGTGTACAATCATTAATTTTGGAAAAATATCACCATTTTTGTGGTCTTCAACCTGTACTGGAACACGGCCCTATATAATGAGGATGTTTTTATTGATTCAGTGATCAAGCTGCTGGATGAATGCCTCACTGCATATGCTAATCCACATATAGTTGTGTGTGGTGATCTAAACATCAAACTCTTAGATGGGGAGGGATACTTGACTCCCAAAAACGTGTTAACAAAACAAAGAGAGCCACCTGCTGGGTCATAAAGACCTCAATGCGTGGGCTTCACATGTTGAATGGATTAACGAAGGAAAACTCCCCGGCTGTGTGCATGTGGGTCAGGGGGAATCAGAGGGCGTGCTTAGATTACTTTTTTGTATCACTAAAAAGCTTGTGCTCTGTGACCCAATTGATGGTGAACCCAATGCCTTCTAGTGATCATGACTTACTAGATGTGAAATGTGCAGGAACCATCTCCCTCCCTGGGATGTCATCACAACTGGGTGTGGAAATTACACAGGGAGGAAACAGACTCAGGATTAGACCTGGGTCTGTCCCATCCCTCATGTCAAAGAAGGGTAAACATTTGGTACAAGGCACATCTGAGGTGGAATATGCATGGATTTTGAAAGACTTCATGATAAAATCTGTCCCACATGACAAGGTGGAATTCAAACCCCCTGCATGTATACAACAGTTGAGTGGCAGAGGCTAAGAAACTCCTCCATGCTAACGTAAGGAAATTAAAGAGAGGAAGTTGTGAGGGCTGGGAAGGCCTCATTAAAAAAGCACAAACAAAAGTTTAAGAATTGGCGGATTGCGTCAAGGGGCTTAATAGCTCAGCAGGATGTGAAAGCCGCGCTAAAAACATGGCAAATCTAACACTAGATTCCTGTGGGACTTGATAAACAACAATGGCAATTTTCAATCTGCATTGCAATTAACCTCAGTATCCGAAAGTGACTGGATTTCACACTTTTCGGAGCTTGTTGCAGGTTGTAATCTCACGCTTGGTATAATAATCCACAATCGGCCTCTGTATGGTCCATAGAGTTCAATGTGGAGGACATTGCATCAAGGATCAGGGGATTGAGCTCCTCCCTGGCCCCTGGTCTTGGTGGCTTCAGCAAATTATGCTAAATGAGGCCATGGAGCACTGGGCAGAGTTCATCTTTATGGTCCTCAAACAGGTTGTGACTATGTGCACCATTCCTGGATCCTGGAGGACTGCCACTATAGTACCTATTTTAAAAATGGAATGAGGGAGGTCCCTAGAAATTACAGGCCCATAGCCCTTTTGGATATCATGGACAAGATTTTTGCCTCACTCCTATTGCAGGATTTGAACAGCTGGGCATTGAATTTGGGGCGCTTAGACCCCAGACAGTCAGGCTTTGTAAAGGGGGTGGGTGCCAACTTAAACATTTTTTTGCTAAACCTCCTGAAAATTAATGCAATTAAGACCAAGTCAAGCTACTATCTGGCCTTCATCGATTTAGAGCCAGGTGTGGACTTGCCTATAGGGAACTCTGGAGATTTCCCGGGGGCATCTGCACCCTAGGCCTCTTCCATGATATGTCGTCAGTTTGATGTGCAGTATCCTGATAGCAGAGCTTGGTAACACCTTATTGTATCTGGGTCATGTTGTTGATCGCCTCTAGTTTCTTGAGGATTAGAATCACTAGTCTTAAGAGTGCTAATGTTATTTTCATTTTTTCTCCTTCTACAAGCGTCCTCCACCACTCATCGACATTCCTTGTCATGTGACTTCTAATGATGTCCCCTAAGCGCTGCTCTTGCTCTTTCCTTAAACCGGTACACTGAAGTGTGAGATGTTTCAGAGATTCTGTCTCTCCTTTTATTTTACACATTCTGCAGCTCTCACGGATGTCTAACCTTTTTCTTCTTTGTAGTATTTCTCCCGTTGGTAAAATGTTCAATCTGAATCTCAGAAAAAGGTCTCAGAAGTACCAGTTAGGGAATAGAGTCAGATAGCTCGGGATCTGGTTCAGTTTTCGTGGTTGAGCCCAGAGGTTTTCGTAACCTTTGTATTTGCGGTTGTATTCTTGGGTTTCAATCCAGTCTGCCATGTATAGTTTCTTTTTAGTTTTGTCTGGGTTGATCCATAAGTCGTCCTCTGACTCACTGAGGTTCACTAGCATCCCTCGACATTTCTTTTACCAGTCTGTTAAGATTGTATCAGATTGGTCTTTTAGGGCTTTTTTCAGCACCCCAAATCCTCCCGTGGTATTTTCCTCAAGATATTTTCGGTAGAAGCTTAACATCTTCCATACCGCTATTGTTTTGAGTGATGTCAATGCCAGCTCTCTCCTTATTTGCTGTATTGGGACTGATTTGGGCAGCTGTAAAGTTTTCCTCCAAAACAGGCCCTCCAGGATTGACCATGTTTGAGCTTGTAGGGGGGTTGGTGATTCTACCCCATATGTTAATATTGGCACCACTTTCATCCTATAAAAGGATATTAGAGGTGATAAGGTGAATCTGCAGTATCTTTTACGAAGAATTCTCCCTTGGGCAGCTATGTTGGTTGCTTTCCTTTTTAGCCCCACTATTATTGGCATGTTTTTTTTCGGATTGTCTGTACAGGCTCCCAAGTACGTAAACGCTTCAACTTCCAAGATTTTTTTGTTTTTCAGAGACCATCCAAGTTTTTTCCCTCTGTTTTTGTTACCTCCTGGGCATAACTTCAGAATTCTCGCTTTTTCTGGATTTATTACCAGATCATTTGAGTCCACGTACGATTGTAATTTTGTGAGTTGTCTTTGCAAGCCGATTTGGGTTTGGTCTATCAGGGCGATGTCATCTGCGTAAAGCAGTCTCCCAATCGGCGTTCCTGCTATTTTTGGTGGAAAACAGCGAGTGGACTCAAATGACTGCTCCAGGTCCGATGTGAACAGGTTATACAGTTCCGGAGCCAGCAGGCATCCTTGTTTTAAGCCCATTTTTATCTGAATTTCGTCTGTTAATGTACCCGCTGTGTCCAATCTGACTCTGATGCTTGTATCCGTGTACAAGTCTTTGATGTTCTCCACCAGTAACTGTGGACATTCCCAGCTTTCCATTTTCTTCCATAGTTTAGCTCTTTTTATGGTATCGAAAGCCTTTGACAAATCTACAAACGCAATGTAGAATTCTTGGTTTTTATTCCTTTGTGTTCTGGCTTTCATTAAGTTAATCAGGAAGATGTTAAGTGCTGTGCCTCTCCCTTTCACAAAACCCGATTGCCATGGATCACGTCGTCCACTTTGCTGTACCCAATGGTCTAATGCTTTTAGTAGTGTAGACGCAAAGACCTTCCCCACCACGTCTAGTAATGCGATTGGTCTGTAATTGTCTGCTGATGTTCTGAGACCCTTTTTAAAAATGGGCACCACTACTGCCTTTCGCCAGGAATCCGGAATTTTTTCTGTTGTTAGTATGTAATTAAATAGAAGGTGAAGAAATTTAGCCCATTCGCCTGTGTTACTTTTCAGTATTACATTCGTCAGCCCGTTGGGTCCAGGGGCTCTCGAGTCTTTCAGTTTTTTTAGGATGTTCTCAATTGCCTCAATACTGATATCTATTATTGCCTCAATTTTGTTTGTCGTTGCTTTCCGCTTTGGGTCGGTGTAACTTTCTCCTTGCAGCTCTGTGTAGTGCTTAATCCATGATGAAGCACTAATTGGGTTCATTTGACTTAATGCTTGAGGCTTCTCCACTTCGTTGATGATTGCCCAGATTTCAGCTGTATTTTTAGTTCTTATTTTTCCCAGCATTCTTTCTGCGTCCTGGTTTAGCAAGGTCTTCTTATGTAAATGTAACCAGTTTCTGTATTTTTGTTTTAGCTTATGTATCTCTTTACTCCAGTTGTCGTATTTAATTTTTTTTAGTCGTCTGATGTCTCTCCTTAATGCTTTTTTCTTTTCTCGTATACGACTCTCATACTGGTTTTGGTGGGGTGTTGTTTGATGGTTACTACAAACTCTAAAGCTGGGGCTGCCCTCCAGCCCTGTTTGACGCCATGAGAGCCTAGACTGTCAAGAAGTGGTATAATGACTAATCACATCAAGATTTATAGGGGATCAAAACATCGATGCCCTTTCGCATTGCTGCTCTTTAGCCTTTATGTCTCTGATTTACGTGAGTCACAGGAGCATACTTCAGCCTTCCCCCCGAAACTCCAGGGTATACCTGTCCTATGGGTTTTATACGCAGATGATTTGGTTCTTATCGACCAAACACCAGTAGGTCTTCAGCGAAGACGAACCCAATTGATGAATTATACAGCATCCAATATTCTTAGAGTTAACATAGAGTTAACATAGGGAAATCCAACATTTTAATACATTTTTTTTGTTTTAACATCAGCCAATTAAAGATCGGCAAAAAGAAAGGGGAACAAAAAACAACCCTGCTGGCATTTTAAGGGAAATAGATTACCAGTGGGCATCTCAACGATCTATCTGGGGATATTGATCAACCATATTGTAAGCGAGAGGCCTGCTATCTAATTTTAAGGACAAAAACGAAAAGACTCCCGATACAGGTTTTGACCCTGCACAAAGGCTAAAGGAAATGTACAGTTATCCCGGTGGTGACCTTTTATAAACAGAAAGTGATCCCGATATTAACGTATGGGGCTGAAGCTATGTTAAATCTTTCATGGAAAGTTTGGGAGCTATTGGAAGGGTGCTTTTGGAGGCGAGTATTGACCCTCCCAAAGTCCTTACATGATAAGATATGAACTTGGGCTCTAATCAATGAATCTATTGGGAGGTGGAAGTCTATTACTTTTTTTAGGAAATGCGTCATGTTGGATCATCTCCCCCCTTTGAGGTTTTGAGAAATGTGCTTAGATCCCAACAGAATTGCTTGATGGAAAAATGGCAAAAAAATGTGGAGATTGGTTAGGGCATCTAAATGTATAGTTAGAGGTCTTACTAACAAACCCTGACAAGGTGAACACTAAATTAAAGTTTTAAGATTGGATCGATACATTGGCTAGTAGATACAAACATAAACTCTCGCTAGACCTACTCTTTGAAGCGAGAGCGGTGAACCAGATGCCGGCATATTTGTCCTGCCTATACGTGGTGGTGTGATCGGGAGCTTTGCGTGCTATTTTCCCTGACGTGATGTTGTGCGGTCAGATCCATGAATAAGCTTGGTTTGCCTGGTGCTGGGCATCCAATTTCCAAGCGCAAGCCTTCCCTCGACATGCCCACATAACGCCTTGTTCGTCCTCATTCTGCGCAGAGTATGGGCAATAATCATGTTCTGTCCCCTATTTAACTCTCTGTGCAGGCCCGGCCCACACTCTGCGTGGAGTGTTGCTCAAGGCGTTTGACTGCTCGCAGAGGCGTGCCTGGCCTGCGCAAAGTCCCTGCAATGTCCGAAAATGTCCTGCAAAGTCGATTCCATGAATCGACAGAGGGGGGGGGGGTTGCATGCAGATTGGCCCGCAAAGTCCCTAATTACCGCACAAAATATTCCATGAATCAAGCCCTAAATAACCCTTAGTGTAAAGTCTTTCAGTATCCCTCCTTAAACAACCTTCCAATAAAAGTCCCTGGGCCATGGTCATTAAAGAACTTTTCATGGGGATGCTTGCAGTATCCCTTATTAGAGAATGTTCCATTGAAAGTTGTAAGTGTACTTAATACGAACTCCTGCATAAAGAAATATAGAGATTTCCATCAACAAGTTTCCAATGTGTTCATCATTAAAACGCTTGCTACAATATTGGCTCCTCTATTGGAGAGCCTGCGTAGAAGAAGTTTTAAGTTATCAGAGCTTTGTGTATCAAAGGGTCACCCTTAAAGAGTCCTGAATGGCAGTGAATGGCGGTGTCCTGTACAAGAGTTCTACCTTTCAGGGTCTGCTGTAAAATAAGTCTCTTAAAAGTGAGGACACTCTATGTGTGGCACATATATGAATATCTTGGAAACACTTGGATTAAGTGCAAAATTATTGCATTCGGGAATGCTACTAAGAGCCAATCTCTCTTCATTGGAGGTGAATGACTACTGCAAGGTCATGGGTGTTTTTCTATACCAACATGGCATCAGAGTATTCTTGTGTTTTACATTCTTTAATTTAAAAAGGATTATTTTCCGGTTATCTACTGATCTTGCAAATATGACCCTGTATGTCATGGTACTTTATCATCCTGGGCCAACTATCTGCACGCTTGAAGGGGCATCAGAAGTCACAGTGTAAGTGACAGATTGTTGACTGTTTGCAACATTCCTTAGCATACAACAGATTTTGCACCAGACTTCACAAAGATACTCTACCACGTTACACCATTCCCGGATGTGGCAGTGCTGGTGAAGGGGCAAGTGCAAGTAAGATGCTTAATATGATAGACTGCAGATGCCAAAGAGCCACCGGGGGTGGGGGGTGATGGAGACACAAGTCGCCCTCACCTCCCTCTGCTTGGTACGCCACTGGTAGTCTGCAAGATTATGTGCGGAAAAGGGGAGCACGTATGAGCAGTAGGATGATCACATGACCTTTCACAGTGCTGGTTGCAAATGTGTCTGTAGTGCGAGCATGTGCAACAATGATATGTAGCCCTGCACTGAAGCATAGCAACAATGCATGAGTTGCCATCCATGCATGTAACAGATTTATGAGCACATTTTGTAAAAGAAAATACGCATTTCACGGAAATGCGTACATATGCGGTATGTTTCAGTGATGGTCCACCAATCATCCTATTGTGCATGCTTGTGCTACAGACATGTGTGTGTTCGGCAGAGTGAGCCGGCCTGCACTATATGTTGTGATAGGGGTGCAAAGTACAGCAGTTCCGCCTTTGGTTGTGAAGCAGAACGCACAGAAGTACAGGCTTTAGTTGTTGAGGGGAAGTGGAAGGCCCTTATATGTCCAGAGTGGAGTAAAAGAACAGTACCTAAAATGGAAGGTATACGAGCTGAGTCCATGATGTGGAAGTCCACGAGCTTGCTGTGGGGAGAACTGACTGAAAGCGACTCAGCGTGCTTGCTGTGGAGAGAAATGACAGCAAGCGACTCCGCAAGCTTGCTGTGTAGAGAACTGACTGAAAGGGACTCAGCGAGCTTGCTGTGGAGAGAACTGACTGAAAGTGACTCAGCGAGCTTGCTGTGGAGAGAAGACATATCTCCTTGTAGAAAGGAGACGTTAAGAGCACCTGCTCTTGAGACAAGCATGTAAGGCAACCATTTAACAAATTGAAAGTATAAGACCACTGTTTAAGGAGAGAAGAGTGTAAGACCACTCTCTATGAAGAGTATAATGAAAGGGTACTGGGCATGGGGGTAATGTACCAGATCAGTGGCTCTGGAGGGGACAATGTCACAGTACTTTCATATAAGAGGAGAATATAATAGGGTGGGGTGTTGAGAGTGCAGTTTAGAAGGGCTGTCTATAAAGGGTAGAGTGCGCCAGCGCTTGATGATAAGAAGAGAGGGCAAGTCTGATGACCACCAAGGGGAATCTGAGGTTGGATTAAGCCCCCACTGCATTATGTTATGGCAATTTATGTCATGTTATTGGTTTTTACATGACACAGCTACTTTCCCATTCATGTCTTCTTGGCACTTTGCAGTGCTTACACCCATTTTCTGATTTAGCTTATTTGGAACAGCTGCCAGCATCAGCCTGATGCTGCAATTCAGAAATACACAGATATCTGTGGTCCTGGGCTTGTAAAGCATTACTTTGAACTAACTGTACAATGAGGTGGAGCTGGAACTTTAAAAAAAACAAAATAATTATTATGATGTTTGTTATACATTAATACGGATCTCACTCGCAACACTTGGCTGCAGTCAAGCCCAATTTTCCGTTATTTTTTTAAAATTAAAACTAAGGTAAAGCATATTTTGTACAAACTAAATGTTATGACTGAATGGGCATAGGAGAGGGACTTCGTCATTGCAACTCTAAATATGGGTTTTTTACACCATAAATCAATACCTTTGATACTAGCAAACTGTGAAAGATAGGAAATTAAAGAAAGTTTTCTCACCAGTCAATATTTCCTCCCAGTGCAGCCATGAGATGATTGAATGCCAAGAGATGATTGAATGTTATGAGATGATTGAATTTAATCAGATGATTGAATGCCATGAGATGATTGAATGCCAAGAGATGATTGAATGTAATGAGATGATTGAATGCCATGAGATGATTGCATGCCATGAGATGATTGAATGCAATGAGATGATTGAATGCCATGAGATGATTGCATGCCATGAGATGATTGAATGCCATGAGATGATTGAATGTAATGAGATGATTGAATGTCTGCCTGGATAATGCCCCCCATTGGCACTGTAAATGACGTCCATGCATGAGTGGTAAATATTGACTACCAGAGTAGCAGCAGCTACTCGCCTCTGCTTTGCTAGAAGTTACAATTGGTTTATATTTCAGTGTTGAGAGTGGCCAACACCATACCTGAGGAGAAGAAAGGATCATTTGATGTTTATGACCCCATATCCTTGATTAGATGCTGCTGTTTGAGCACTTGCTAATGCCCGGAAGAGCAATCCTACGATTGATCGATGCTTCATTGCCTTGACAAGTCTTCCCACTCCTAAAATGTGCCAGTACTACTTTGGAGGAAAAAAAGGTGTATCTTCTGGAATGCCCCTGACGTTTCATCATCTGGGACTACCTTCAAGAAAGGTGAACACCCAAACCTACTGTAACCTCCTGTACATTACAGGGTAACTAATCAGGCAATCCTCAGTGAGGTGTAGGCCATATTGTGTGGCCACCCCTTCGTATCTTATATATATATATATATATATATATATATATGAGAATGCATTACTTACCGTAAAAGCATTTCTGATGGTTGTATCTGCTTAGATTCACATGCTGTGCATAGGTCCGACATCCAGTGGTCACTGCGGAGTATTGCATTTTGTTTTTCGTAGTCGAAAAGGGGACGTCGACAAGGCGTGTCTGAAACACTATCCCTATAGTGACGTGCGTTGTACCCACAATCCCTCACGCGTCGAGGTCCCTCTGTTTGTATTTTTCTGCCCTGAGGGAGCCTTCTAGACGTGAGTGAGTACAGAAAAGAGAGAGATATATAAAGGAAGTCTATGTTCCTTCCATCCGAGCGGGGAGGAAGGGTGGGCGCATGTGAACCTAAGCAGATACAACCATCAGAAATGCTTTTACGGTAAGTAATGCATTCTCTTCTGATGTTTGTTAATCTGCTTAGAATCACATGCTGTGCATAGACTAGCGAGCAGTACCCGGAGTTGGCGGTGGGTTATGAGAAGGAACAGTAGAGAAAAGGTGTCGTAATACTGCCTGTCCCACCTGGGAGTCAGATCTAGAGTGTGTATCTAGACAGTAGTGTTTTGTAAAGGTGTGCACAGAACTCCAGGTAGCCGCTTTGCAGATGGACTCAAGGGGAACATTTGCAATGAATGCTATGGATGCCCCCGTGCCTCGAGTAGAGTGTGCTCTTGGCCTAAAGGGCAGTTCTCTCTTAGCAAGAGTATAGCAGAGAGTGATGCATTGAACAATCCATCTAGAAATAGTGGATTTTGAAACCGCATCTCCTTCTCTTCCTGCTGCCACCGAGACGAAGAACTGATTAGTCTTCCTCAGTGGTCTGGTTCTTTCCATGTAGAACATGACCGCTCTGCGTACATCCAGTGTGTGCAGAGTCCTTTCTCCCAAATTGGAAGGATTGTGAAAGAACGTTGGTAGTTCTATAGATTGGTTTACGTGGAATTTAGAAATAAATTTCGGAGCAAACCTAGGGTGAGTGCGTAGAACCACTTTATCTTTGTGAACTGTAACGAAGGGGTCTAGAATAGAAAGAGCCTGAAGTTCACTTACTCTCCTGATGGAGGTGATAGCTATTAAAAAAGCAGTCTTAAGCGTGAGGTGTTTAAGAGATGCTTTGTGCATGGGTTCGAATGGAGAGCCCATGAGTCTGGTAAGTACCACATTAAGGTCCCATCCGGGAGCTGGGTCAGCTATCGGGGGGTGTATTCTCTTTACTCCCTCCATGAAGGCCTTTATAACAGGGATCCTCCACCACGACACTTTGAGTTGGGAAGTGGTGTATGCAGAAAGTGCAGCTAGGTGGACTTTAATGGAGTTAAACACTAGACCTGAATCCAATAGGTGGGTCAGGTATAGGACCACATGTGTGGGAGAGCAGTCAATAGGGTTGATGCTTTTACTCCTGCACCAGATGACAAATCTTTTCCACTTGCTAGAATAGCAGTGGCGAGTGTTCGGTTTTCTGGCTTCCCTGAGGATGTCCATGCATCTTTGCGGGAGTTGTAGATGTCCGAACTCTATGATCTCAGGAGCCAAGCTGCTAAGTTCATGTTCTGGGGGCATGGATGCAGAGTCCTGCCTTTGTCCTGAGACAGCATGTTGTACGGGCAGGGGAGTTTTACTGGGGGGGATAGAGACATCTCCATCAAGTGAGCGAACCATGGTTGTCGTGCCCACATTGGGGCCACTAGTATCATGGTCACTTGTTCCTGGTGCATCTTGTGCACCACTCTGTTGAGAAGGGGAGTCGGGGGAAAAGCGTAAACAAATTTCCCTGACCATTGCATCGACAGACCGTTCCCCTTGGATTGGTTCTGGGGGTACCTGGAGGCGTAACTTAGGCATTGTGAGTTTTCCAGGGTTGCGAACAGGTCTATTTCTGGGAATCCCCATTGTGTGAAGACGTCGAAGACGATGTCTTCGTGCAGGCGCCATTCGTACTCTTCGGGCAGGGGGAAATCTCTGCTGAGACTGTCTGCCAGCAGATTGAGTTCCCCGGGTACATGTAGTGATAGTAGGAACATGTCCTGTTTGAGAGCCCACTTCCATATATTCTGGGCCAGCTTGGACAGGCCTGGAGAGTGGGTGCCCCCTTGCTTGTTGATGTAGTACATGGCTGTGGTGCTGTCTGTAAGGACCATTACTGTTTTGCCTTGTAGGTGTTCCTGGAAGGCTCTTAGCGCCTTGAACACAGCTAGTAGCTCCAGTAGATTTATGTGTTTGGATGCTACGTTCGGAGTCCACACTCCGTGAGCAGTCTGATGGGTTAGGTGCGCCCCCCATCCTGTGAGGGATGCGTCTGTGGTTAGAGTGGCTTCCGCCGCGGGTGTGGCAAAGGGTTTCCCTTTTTCCATGTTTTCCTTTGTCCACCACCGTAGCGAGAGAACCAAGGCTTGCGAGACCAGAACTAGATCCTCCCATAGTCCGCTGGCCTGACACCACTGGCTGTTGAGCCACTCTTGCATTGGGTGCATGCGCAGGCGCGCGTGAGGTACCAAATAAATACACGACGCCATCATTCCTAGCAAGCGCATTGCTTTGCGTACCGTCACCTCTCGACCGGTCACATATTGAGGGATTTGAAACAGCATGTTTTGGACCCTCTCTTTGGAGGGGAAGACGAGGCCGTCCTTTGTTTGAATTAGAGCCCCTAGGAATTGCTTCATTTGACTGGGGTCTAAACTGGACTTCTTTTCGTTGATGGAGAAGCCCAACTGGAACAAAAGGTCTACTGTCTTTTGGGTATTGGAGAAGCATGTTTCGTAAGAATCCCCTGTTATGAGCCAGTCGTCGAGGTAAGGGTAAACTGGGATGGACAACCTGCGCAGGTGGGCCGCTGCCACTGCCAGCACCTTCGTGAATACCCTTGGTGCTGATGCTATGCCGAAGGGTAGCACTTTGAACTGGTAGTGTTTGCCCTCTATCATGAACCTGAGGTATTTTCTGTGCGCTGGCAACATTAAAATATGAAAGTATGCATCTTTCATGTGCAATGTTGTCATGTAATCTCCCTGAGAAAGCAGTGGGATTACTTCCTGTAAGGTTACCATACGAAACTTTTGGGGTTTGATAAACTTGTTCGCTGGGCGCAGATCTAATACAGGGCGCATGGTTAGATCCTTTTTGGGTACAAGGAAGTACACTGAATAAATACCTTCCGTTACCTGAGATAGAGGCACGACCTCTATGGCTCCTTTTTCCAGCAGTTGTTGTACTTCTTGGAGAAGGATGGCAAGATGTTCCGGTGTCATGCGACGTCCCCTCGGGGGTCTGTAGGATGGGGAACTGTTGAATTCGATACAGTATCCGTGGGCTACGGTGGAAAGTACCCAACTGTCTGACGTTATCTCCTCCCATGCAGGAAGAAAGGATGTTATCCGGCCCCCGACCGGTGTTGCATGGGAGGGGACGCGAATCTTCGCGTCACTTGGAGTTGTTGGGGGCTTGGGAGCCTGTGGGGGTGGATCCCCGACCTCTCCCTTTACCCCGGCGTTGGCCTCTTTGGCTGTACTGCCCACTATTGGTCTGGTAATTGGTGGCAGGGTATTGTTGATGCTGACTTTGTTGTTGTTGTTGGCGTTGGCCACGAAAAAAGCGTTTGTTGCCATAGCCGCGTCTGGCAGTGGGCTTAGAGATTTGGTCAAGAGTCTTGATAGTATCGAACTCTTTTTTAGCCATCTCTAGAGCTTCATCCACCGCTTTTCCGAAGAGGTTAGAGTCTTCCACAGGTTTATTTATTAAAGACGCCTGTGTCTCCGGTTTAAACCCTGAGTTGCGCAGCCATACATGGCGTTTTAGGAGTATTCCCTGCACCAGGGAACGTCCCGCTGTTTCTGCCGCGTCCAGAGAGTTCTTTACAATGCTCTGGTTCACCTGGGTTCCTTCGCCAATAGTTGAAAGTAGGCGTGTACGTAAAGGCTCCGGTGCTTCCTCGGCGTCCTTGCGCAGTTTGGCCCACTGCGCGTCTGCATAGCTAGCAAGCAAAGAATTGTTGTTCGCAATTCTTGCTGAGAAGGCAGCCGAGGAAGTTACTCTTTTTGCAAGGGCATATAGCCTTTTGCCCTCCTTGTCAGGGGGTGCCTCACTGGTGGAAAGTGGTACCCCTGCCCTCTTTCTAGTATTAGATACTACTAGGGAATCCGGAATGGAATGTCCCCTAATGTAGAGCGGGTCTGAGGGAGAAGGAGTGAAAAGTTTTTCAATTCTTGGATTGACCCCTCTGATCAATGCGGGAGTGGCCAGCGAAGGGATGATTCTTCTCTTCACTGAAGCTAGGAGCGGAATGGTTTGGCTGACCGGGGGTTTCTCTTTAATTACTTTTTCTACAAAGTCTAATTCTGGAGAGAGCTCCCCAGTGTCCAGCTCGAAATGTGCTGCTGCTCTGCGCAACAGTGCATTGAAAGTGGGCTGATCGTCAATTGGAGACGTGTTCCTAACCGGTGAATTGTCAGGAGGATTTAGGTTTAGGACATCAGTGTCGGAATATACTGATGGGGATTGCCAGGGGTGCGAAGGTCCTTCTTCAGTGTCTTCTCGGAAGCCTTCTTCTATAATGTCTGGCCTGTCTCCCAGACATTCCTCCTGGTTCTGTCCTTCTTCATCGTCCATGAAAACATCCTCCTCCTCCAAGTATTCTTCCTCCCCAGTGAGGTCGTATACGTTATGGAAGTCTGAGGCTGTGTCCACCTGGGGATCGACTAGCCTCGGATTTTTGGCCCTGGGGTCCTCCTGAGGCCCTTCTCTAGTCCTCTTGGGAGTTTGAGAGGTCTGGGTATTCATAAACCTTTCCATCCTCTCCATACAGAGGTGGAGTCTTTCCATGGTTTCATGGGGTACCCCAGAGCGGTCTGGCGGGGGAAAAATAGAGTCATCTAGCTGGAAACGGCTCGACCTTTCCCAAAGCGTCGAGAAAAGTGTCCCGTCGCCCTCCGAAAAACCTTCAGGTGTGCTGGGTGACCCCCCGACTGAAGGGGGTAGTCCCTGCCTTTCTTCGGGCTTTTTCGGCGTGTCTTTCGACTTATGCGTAGCGCTCGACGTGTTCTTCGGCGTACGCTTCTGGGCGTCGGCTACAGCGATCCTCGCCAAGCTTTCGGCGACTCGTTTGTCGGCGACTCGTTTGTCGGCGGAAGCTTGCGTTTTCGACGCTATGGGTGTCGAACGCTCTACGGCGGTATGCGCCTTCTGTTGATGCGCGCCGGCCGATGGTTTGGGGGCGGCGCCCTTATTTGCCGAAAGCCCAGTCGCTGGTCGCGGCTGCGGTTGCGAGAGGGGCTTCGAACCCGAACGGTCCGAGGAGGCCGCCGGTGGAACCTGCGTCTCCTTGGGCGCCGAAGCTCTTTTCGTCTTAGACGAAGAAGAGCCGTGGGTTGTGTGCTTATGTGAATCTCTGTGTGCGTCAGTGTCGCCGGGGTGCTCATCCCCATAAGCAGGGCGTGAGCCGAGCCCGTCGGGGCCGGGGACAGACGACGAAGCGCGCAAGCGCTCCTTAGAGGGGGTTTCGACTTCCGTAGCGGAGGTCGTGTTATCGCGTTCCTCGTCACTGTCGGTGGTAGCAGCGGCGGGTGAACCTTCGGCCTTCGACATCGCGTAGGCCGCCCACCTTTTAACCCTACGGTCTTTTAGAGTTTTAGGCTTAAGAAGCCGACAAGCCGCGCAACCTTCCTCCTTGTGATTGAGGGGCAAGCAGCGGTTACACCGTGAATGCTTGTCCTTCCAAGTGAATTTGCCTTTGCAAAGCGGGCAAAACCTAAAGGGTGTCCTCTCCATAGCCGAGGCAATAAATCGAGATAAGCACCCCAAGGGAAAGGAAGGGGAAAGGGAAAGGCATTCTCAGAAAAGACCCAGAGATGTCCCACGACCCCACTCTCCCTACTGTATATGGCCTGCGAGGCCAGGCCACGTGTTCGGCAGCGCCAAAGGATTTCCTCCGCTCGACCCTCCGTCGAAGATTTTGCTCGGCGGAGAACAGCTTACAACTGCGTCGAGGGAGGGATTATTAATATTATGTGAAAAAACGACCAAAGGTCGAGGAGTTGCAATGTCTCTCGAGGAGCTCCGCGTGAAGGCGATATTTAGGGCACAGAATGGATATTAAAAAAAAAAAATATATATATATATATATCATACATTAATTACTTGTAATCGTATTTCTGATGCTTGTAGCTACTCAGATTCACATGCTATGCATAGGCCGACATCTAGTGGTAGTTGCTGAGTATTACATGACTTGTTTTCAAAATTCGCAAAGGGTTGTCGGTTGGGCGTGTTTGTAATACTATCCCTTGTGTGACGTCTATTGCACCCATGGTCCTTCAAGCGTTGAGGTCCGTTAGATTGTTTTGTTTCTGGCATGAGGCATCATGAAGTGCTTGTGTGAGTACAAGAAAGATAAAGTAGAAGAGAAACATCTATGCGCCTTCAACTTCCGGAGGGGAGGAAGGGTGGGTGCATGTGAATCTAAGCTGATATGATTATAGTCAGTAATGTATGCCCTATGAGACTTGTGGATCTGCTTAGAATCAGATGCTATGCATAGTTTAGCGAGCATTACCTGGAGAAGGAGGTGGCAAGTGTGAAGGTACAGCATCAAACAGATGTTTTAATACTGCTTGGCCCACCTGTGAATCTGCTTTAGAGTGTGCGTCTAAGCAGTTATGCTGTGTAAAGGTATGAATGAAACTCCAAGTAGCAGCGTTGCAAATTGCATCTAAAGGAACATTTGAAATGAATGCTAAAGTAGCCCCGTCCGTCGAGTAGAGTGGGTTCTTGGTGTAAAAGGTAAGGTGAGGCAATCATCATGTTATTGAAATGGTAGGATATAGGGCCTCATTCCGAGATTGGAGGTAGGCATGGCGCTATTTGCGCCATGGCTGCCACCAATACCGGGTCCGGCACCGGTCTTGTTCAATGGGTACTTACCAGTGCATTCCGACCCTGGAGGGACCGGTAAGATCCCATTGAACAAACCATTCCCCATTCCCATTTGAGCCCCAATAGGGCTCAATGGGAATGGGGAGGGCGCTAATAACGGGCTTGCGACTAGCAAGCCAGTTATTAGTGCCCTGGTCCCTTATCGGGACCCGTAAGGGACTTGTGGTCAGACCAGACGTTCCTTACGGTTCACGGTAAGGGACCTCGGAATTGGGAGGGAAGGGATTACCGGCACCGGTCTCCTTAACGGTGCCCGGTATCCCTTACCGGCCAACTCGGAATGACCCCCATAGTCTTTTAACCCCTTCCATGAACGCTTTGATTACTGGAACTTTGCACCACAACACTTTGCTTTGAGATGTAGTGCAAGCAGCGTGTGCTGCATCGTTTCAATTTGTTAAAATAGCTGTTTCTTGTGTTAGGCTTCTTTAAGGATGTCCATACACCTTTGTGGAAGGTTTAAATGTCCAAACGCTACTACTTCAGGAGCCAGGGTGCCAAGTTCAGAGTTGGAGGGTGTGGCTCAAACGTTGTTCACTTGTGTTGTGACAGAATGTTGTATGGACACGGAAGCTTGATTGGTTTGCACATTGCTATTTTGAGGAGGCATGGAATCCATTATTGTCAATCCAACATAGGTGCTAATAAGATTAGAGCGACTTGTATCTGGTGCATCTTGTGCACTATTTTGTTGAGGAGTGGTGGTGGTGGAAAAGCATAAGCACATTTCTCTGACTAACTCATCCACAGGGCGTTCCCCTTGGATCCTGGTTGGGGAAACCCGGACGCAAAGTCTACGCATTGTGCAATTTGCTTTGTTGCAAATAGGTCTAGAGGTGAATGTCCCCATCGGGTGAAAATAGTGTCTGAAATATCTAGGTGAATTTGCCACTTGTGTTCTGAGGGTAGCTGTGGATTTCAGCTTAGAGTGTCTGCTAGTGAATTGCATCACTAGGTAAATGTTGCATCTGACAGACCACTTCCAAATCTTTTAGGCTAACCTGGACAGATTTAGAGAGTGTGTCCCACACTGTTTGTTGCGATAGAACATGGCACTGTTACTGTCTGTAAGTACTTGCACTGCTTGCCTTGTTAAGTGTTCTTGGAATGCTTGTAGGGCTTTGAGGACTGCTAGTAGTTCTAGTAGATTGATGTGGTTTCTTGCTGCTGTCTGTGTCCACACGCCATGTGCAGTGGGATGAAGGTAATGTGCTCCCCATCCTGAGAGTGAGGCGTCTGTTGTGAGAGTGACCTACACTGGTGGGTTGCGAAAAGGTTTCCATTTTAACATGTTCTCTGTGGCCCACCGGTGTAGAGATTGTACTAAGGTTTGCAAAACCACTATATCGTCCCACTGTCCACTCACCTGAGACCATTGTTTCGCTAACCACTCCTGCAGCGGACACATGCGCAGCCATCATCCCGAGCAGGCGCATTGGATTGTTCATGGTTATCTGACAACCAGCTACATGGTGAGGTACCTGGAATAGCATGTTTTGTACTCTCTCATTTGAGGGGAAAGCCAACTCTTCTTGTGTTTTTATAATTACTCCCAAGAATTGTTTTACTTGACTGGCGATGAGACTTGACTTTTTCTCATTGATTGAGAACCCCAATTTGAACAAGAGATTGCTTGTTGCTTGGGTGTTGTTTTTGCAAATTTGTGGTGTTTTCCCAGTAATGAGCCAGACGTCCAGAAAAGGGTTGGATTCCCTTCACAGGTGTGCTGCTTCCACTGCTAGTACTTTTGTGAACACCCTTGGCACTGTTGAAATGCCGAAGGGCAGTGCCTTGAATTGGTAGTGTATGTTTGCTAGTTAGAAACCCAGGTATTTTCAGTGCACTAGCAACATTGAAATATGAATGTTTGCATCTTTCATGCCCAATGATGCAATGTAATCCCCCTGTTTTAAGAGTGGCATTACCTCTTCTAGTGCTGTCATGCAACACCTTTGTGATTTCACATACGTGTTGGCTGGACGCAGGTCTAACACAAGACGTATAGTTAAATCTTTCTTTGGCACTAGGAAGTACACTCAATAGACCCCCTTTTTTACCTGGTGAGCTGGAAATAGCTCTATTGCGCCTTGTTTCAGATAAGAGACTTGATTTCTTGCAGTAGTATCTTCTGATGTTGTGGAGACATTTTCCGGTGTTTTGGAGGATGATGCTGGGGTTTTTCTAAAAACTCGATGGTGTACCCCCCTACCACTGTGGAGAACATCCACTGATCAGATGTGTTCCCCTCCCATGCATGGGTGAATTGACAAATGCGACCTCTGACTGGAGTTGCATGGGAGGCAACCTGTACTGGGATGTAATTGTTTAGAGGCAGAGGAGCCTCAAGTAGTCGAGGCTCTTCCACTATCTCTAGCCCTTATATACACCATTTGAAAATTGAATTGGTAAGGGGTGATTTGAACCTGGGAACTACTCCAAGAAGAAGACTGTCCCTGACTGTATCCCAGTGAATGTGGCTCTCCTTGCCCTCGAAAGGAGCAGCGTGTATTAAAGACCCCCGTCATAAAAATGTTTGTTGCTGATCTGACCTAATGACTTTGAGGTTTCATTTCCCTCTTTTGCACTTTTTAGTGCATCATCAACAGCCATTTTATAAGGGTTCCTTCCGCTATAATGTGTCTAGCATTGTCTCCTGCGTCTAAGTTATTTTTTAAGATGCAGCTGGCAAACTGTTTACCCTCGGAAACAGACTTTAATATTTGTGATTTTAAAGGTTCGGGTCCGGTGTCCCAGAGAGGGCAATTGTAACTAGCTAATACGGTTGTATTGTTGGCGATGCATGTTTGGTACGCTGCTGATGTTGCCACTTTCCTGTCCATTCTGAATATCTTCTCACTTTCCTTACCAGGGGGTTCCTCTGCGAATGCTAATGGGGTGCCTGCCCTTTTCCAAGTGGTTGAAACCACCAAGGAGTCTGGTTTTAATTGTCCTCTAATGTAGAGGGGATCAGTTGGAGCTGGTTTAAAATAGAATTCAATTTTAGGGTTAACAGTTCTGGTTAATGTAGGAGTAAGTAAAGACGGTTGAATTTGTTTTTAAACAGATTGGAGCAAGGGTATGAACTGTGTTAATGTTTTATCTTCCAAGATGTCATGTACGACTTCTTGAGCATCATTTTTAAAGGGTTGGGCTGCCTTAATTAGCATTTCATTTTACTGCATTTGATTGTCTATCAGGGAATCAGCAATTGGCTGGTTTTGGCCCTCTGGAGACAGAAATATATATACATTTGGGTCATCGTCATCATAAAATTGGTCTTTGGAGTATTGGTCATCATGTGAGTACTGATTACCTTGTTGAGGGGGGGTCGATGATGTATAGATATCATAAGTGTCTTGACTATGACTAGGTATAGGCTGAGGAAGTACTTGGTTCTCAAGTGTCTAACCTTTGTACTTTAGCAGGTGGTTTCACACTATCCGGTGGGTGTGAGAATTCTAGTGGGTTAATTCTAGTGGGTTTCTGTCCATGATGTCCACAAAGCATGAAATACGTTTCATGACTCTTTCAAAGTTTTCTGCAGTCCACTCAGGGGATTTTAGAAATGGGTTTTTCTTAAAGTTGTGTTGGAAGGTGTATAATGTTTGTTCTGTGACGTGACATCTACGGTGTTCGAAATACTTAGGGATTGCAATGGTTTAGCTTTAAGAAGTGTTTTTGTGACGTGTTTTAACTGTAATTGTTGCTTTTTCGACATACCGGAACCTTGCGTCGAGAGTTTGATTTTCGGTGCCTGTTCTTCAGCACACGAAAGAAAGGATTTTTTCGGAGCAGAATCAGTAATGGGTTTATTCGGCATCTGTTTGGAAATGTTGTCATGCGATGATCACGACTGCGAGGACCCAGAGGACAATGGATGCTTGGAAGAAAGGGTTTCCCCCTTTGCTTTTGACACTGCGTGGCCATGTTTTTCCGATGATGTAGTCGGAGTATGGCTAGGGGTTGTGTGCTTAGTGTGATGATGGCTGTTGAAGTTTTTATCACAGAGTGTTGTCTCCATCACAGGGCCGTCGGCCTGCTTACCGGAGGCAGGGATTAGCACATGGGAACACACAGAAACCCGATTGTCTTCGGCATCACTATGAGCACCGCAGCTGCCCTGATCATCGTCAAACTCTTCGGCGCCTGCTACGTTGATGGACGCGTCAGCCAGCGTGGCCTGGGCAGCCCAATGTTAAGTGCAGCGATCTTTCAACTTTTAGGGTTTGAAGAGCTTACACGACTTACAGTGTTTTTCTGCGTGGTCTCTAGGAAGACAATGATTGCACACACATTACATGTCCATCCAGGGATATTTGCTTTTACTAGCGGAGCAACATTTAAAAGGTGTATTTTCAATGTTTGATGTGAAAGGCAGCTCGACTATTAATTGAAGGTGGTGTAAAAGTAAAAGGCATTTTATAAGTACAAGAGTCAATGACCACCCCTCACCAGCCCTACTGTAACAGGCCTGAACCTGGTGAGGGCTTGGTGTATGCCGAAGTTAGCGTTCGTCGAAGATCTCCCGTCAAAGGTTGTAGCTGGAGGCATCCGTCGAAGGTCACTGAAGATTGGTTGTTGAAGCGATGGGGGACTGAATATCAGAACAGCTAACATAACTGTGCAACTTTATAATAATAATGGCCTTAGCCAAGAACTGTGCTACACGCGACCGACTATGATGCCATAAAAAATCACTCAGAGGGATCTCGACACATGAAGGACCATGGGTAAAATAGACATCACACAAGGGATAGTATTACAATCACGCCCAGTCGACAACCCTTTTTGAATTTTGAAAACAAGTCATGCAATACTTAGCAGCTACCACTAGATGTCAACCTATGCATAGCATGTGATTCTAAGCATATCCACAAGCCTTAGAGAGCTATATATATGGGATACATTACTCACCGTAATTGTATTTCTGATGCTTGTATCTGCTTAGATTCACATGCTGTGCATAGGCCGAAATCTAGTGGAAACTGCAGAGTATTACAGTCTGTTTTTCAAAACTCGAAAAGGGGCGTCAAACTAGGGCGTGCCAGTAATACTATCCCTAGTGTGACGTCCACTGTACCCATGATCCCTCACTCGTGTAGGACCCTCAGATTGTATTTTTTCTGACATGAGGTAGCATGAGGAGTAGCGGGAGTACAGACTATCCAAGCAGATAAGCTAGATAAGACTACAAGCATCCATGCACCTTCTCTCAGAGGGGAGGAAGGGCGGGCGCAGGTGAATCTAAGCAGATACAAGCATCAGAAATATGATTACGGTGAGTAATGTATCCCTCCTGAGGATTGTGGAATCTGCTTAGATCAAATGCTGTGCATAGGTTAGCAAGCAGTGTTAGCAGAAGGAGGTGGGATGTGAGAAGGGTCATGAGCGAACAAATGTCTTAGAACCGCTCGTCCCACTTGAGTATCTGTCTTGGAATGAGTGTCAATGCAGTAGTGCTGAGTAAAGGTGTGAATAGAGCTCCATGTAGCTGCTTTGCAAATGGTGGCAAAGGGTACATTTGCAATGAAAGCCAGAGTGGCCCAGTACCTCTTGTAGAGTGGGCCCTCGGCGTAAAAGGCAGTGGGCCTCATTACACGGATGGCGGAGAACCATGGCGCTATTAGCGCCATGGTTCATGCCGGTAAAATACCGGCACCGCCTTGGTGGAAAGGGGAATTACCGCCCCATTCCAAGGTTGACGGGGCGGTAATTCCCCCTTCCGCCATTGCCCTTCCCCATTCTCATTTTTGCCCCATAGGGCATAATGGGAATGGGGAAGGCGCTAATTACGGTACCCCAAATTGCGGTACCGTAATTAGCTCCATGAGTCCCTTTGCGGGTTTGTTTTTAACGCCTGCAAAAAGCAGGCGTTAAATCCCCCAACCCGCAAAGGGACCTCGTAGTAAGGCGGTAAGGATTTACCGGTACCGGTATTTTACCGGTACCGGTAAATCCTTACCGCCATCCGTGTAATGAGGCCAAGTGTCTTATCTGAAAGGGAGTAGCACAGTTGGATACATCTGACTATCCATTTAGAGATGGCACCTTTAGAGATGCAATCTCCTTCTCTGCCTAGAGCTATGGAGACGAACAGTTGATCTGTTTTTCTTAGCGGTCTGGTCTTGTCGACGTAGTAGTGGACCGGTCTCCTCACATCGAGTGTGTGGAGTTTCACCTCAGCAGAGCTTTTGGGTTCTTGGAAGAAGGCCGGTAGCCAAATGGACTGGCTAACATGGAATTTTGAAATTAATTTAGGTGAAAACCTAGGGTGAGTGCATAAAACATGTTTATCCTTATGTACAGTAAAGAAAGGATCTTGCACTGACAGAGCTTGAATTTCACTGACCCTTCTTATGGATGTAATGGCTACTAAGAAGGCAGTTTTATAAGTCAGGTGTTTGAGACTAGCTTTTTGCCTGGGTTCAAAGGGAGGTCCCATGAGTTTACCAAGCACCACTTGTGTTCCTCTAGGAGGGGATCTCTGTTCAGAGCGTGCGCTGGTGAATTGAGATCCCCTGAAACATGTTGGGATGACAGATAAATCTTCCGCCTGAGTGGCCATTTCCAAATTTTCTGGGCAAGCTTGGATAGATTTGGCGAACGAGTGCCCCCTTGTTTGTTTAAGTAAAACATTGCTGTTGTGCTGTCTGTTAGGATCTGAACTGACAGGTTGGATAGGAGGGGTCCGAATGCCCAAAGTGCTTTGAAGACTGCCAGAGGTTCTAGCAAATTGATGTGATTCTGAGCCACTGTGTGGGACCAGAGACCCTGAGCTGTGTGGTGAAGGTAGTGAGCTCCCCACCCTGATAGGGAAGCGTCTGTTGTGACAACGGCTTGTATCTCTGGATCGTAAAAGGGTTTCCCCTTTGTAAGATTCTCTCTTGTCCACCAGCGAAGACTCTGTACTAGTGTTGGCGAAACGACCACTAGATCGCCCCACTGACCCTTTGCCAGAGACCACAGTTTCGCCAACCATTCCTGCATGGGTCGCATGCGCAGGCGCGTGTGGGGAACCAGGTAAATGCAAGATGCCATCATGCCTAGCTAGCGAATCGCTTTGTGCACCCTTATTTGGCGACCAGCCTGATATTGAGGAATTTGCAGCAACAGATTTCGAATTCTTTCCTCTGATGGAAAGGCCATCCCATCTTGGGTGTCTAGGATAGCTCCTAGGAACTGTTTTGAGGTGCTTGGCACCGGGCTTCATTTTTTCTCGTTGATAGAGAAGCCCAATTGGAAGAGGAGGTCGATTGTTCTTGTTTAGTCTGCAAATCAGGGGGGACTCCCCTGTAATGAGCCAGTCGTCCAGGTAAGGGTACACTGGGATTGCCTCCCTGCGTAGGTGTGCTGCCACCACCGCCAGTACCTTGGTGAATACCCTTGGAGTCGAGGCTATACCGAAGGGCAGCACCTTGAACTGGTAGTGCTGGCTGTCTATCTTGAAACGCAAGAACTTCTGTGCGCTGGGAACATTGAAATATGAAAATAGGCATCTTTCATAGCCAATGTTGCCATGTAATCCCCCTTTTTTAGTAGTGGGATTACCTCTAGAAGTGTTATTATTATTATTATTATTATTATTATTATTATTATTATTGTTGTTATTATTATTATCAGCAGCATTATTATAATTAGGGTATTCATTGAGTGGGGACCTAGCTTTGGGAAGCAACAGAGTGCTTTACAAGTAATAGCAGGCAGTACACAGTGAGGGAAGCAGATTGCAAGGGATCAATACAGGGATGAGGGGAGCTAACAATGAGTTTGTTGGGAGGGCAGGCATTTTGGCACTAAGGGATCTACAAATTACCAGGTGAGGAGAAAACAATGGGGAGCAGAACACCCAGTCTTAAGTTAGGTGGAGAGTGGGGGGTGAGTGGACTGAGGAGTTAGGAAGAAGCCATTCCTTGAAAAGGAGGGTCTTGAGCTCCAGCCTGAAATGTAAAGTGAGGGCGCATGTCTGTTGACAGGGAAGAGGTTCTAGAGTATGGGAGGTAGAAAGAGAAGGCCTGCCTTCTGATTATTTCCTTCGTACATCAGTGGAATTCAAGTCTGCACATGTCCTTGTTTCTGATTTATTGTGCAAGTCATGCTTGTGTATTCGATGGTCTGTGTGTGCATGATGTGTGGGTGTGCACAATGTGTCCATGTTTTTGGTGGCAGGAGGCTGAATCATGTAAGATATTGATAGTGATAATGCTTGCATATAGTGTTTGTTCAACATCATCCAGTTTGCTATATTGAGAATTGTGGAATAGATTGTGGCTGCAGCTTCATCAACATGATTTACACTGACCATACTGACATAAATTGTGGCCACAGCTTCACGAAAGTGATTCACATTGACCATACAAGCCTACATTGGGTTAGCAACTTCAGAAAACTATTTCCAGTGACCATAAGGCATAAAGTAAGTCAACAAATTCAAACTGCTTTACACTAGGAATGTTGGCATTTATTATGGAAACAGCTTCATGAGATGATTTGCACTGGCAATGCAGAGATACAGCATAAGCACAGCTGCAAACAAATGATTTACAATGTGAAAGGTGGAACATTTTGGGAACGCAGGCATCATGACAATGTTGTCAAATGCACTTCTGTAGCGTGGCTGACATCACATTTACTAGAATTTTTCATGTGTTATCCTAGAGACCGAATTGTAAATTGTGTGACTTTTCAATACATTTTCCACAAAGAATATGCTGTAAAATTCAGCAATTTAGCAGATTATTTTAGAAATGTTCTTTGGAGAAACACCCAATTTCTAGTACATTACCAAGGGCTTTCTTGCTATGCTTGCTCCTGGCTCACATTTTTCAAAGATGTTAATGCCCCTGCACTAAAGACATTCACCTGCCGCCAATGACCTTGAATCATTTACAATACCAGTGCCCCACCAGGAGCTGCCCAACCCCATGGCACAATATGCAAACTCTCCTACTGCTTTGCGCATAATAATGTTATTGGCCGCATGCATTTTGGTGGCAGGGTCTGGGTGCCCCCCTCCTTGTTCCTATGTTAGGTGTAAGATGTAATATTTGATTCAAAATCCAATATCTTTCACGTAGTGCGGTCTGCAGTACGCCACTGTGACAGCATGATCACCATAATCATTAGGCATGAGTGGTGGGCCAGGCCTGCTCGATAGTCTGTGATGTGGAATATGCATCTTCAAGGATTTTGGGGGTCCGCCGCAGCAGGGCTCACAGTGGGTCCCTCATTTTGTGCTACCACTCTGACGAGACCACTTTCTTTCAAGCCAGTAGTACTCTGTCTGGGACATTGTCTTGGTTACTGACAGGAATAACTAACTTCTTGTCAAATATCTGGAGGGAAACACCAATTACAGGGAAAATGTGAGAGGGCCTACTGAGTGGGGACCATAGTGGATTTTAGAGCTTTATTTACTAGAGTTTCTGTCCCAAAGAAACAATACTGTCTACAACAATCATACTTGCAAAAGTGTCCCGTATCCCAGTAGTTGCTTAGCAAATGGGACAAGGTACTGCTGGGTACTAAGAGGAATCTCTACTTCCATTTTGGGATTTGGTTACCTACTACAAAAGAAGCTGAATAAATCTCTTAGGTGTGTGCTTTGCAGCAATTCTTCTAAGAGTCACAAGTCTCTGTGCCTTTTTGGAACAATTAAGCCTACCTCTTGGATGGCCAAAACGACCACAGTCCCAGCAAGGGCAAGGAGCAGGGATTTCCACCGTTCTTGTGGGACCTCAAGCCCAAGTGGCAGAGTTATCCTAAACATTTTGGAGGGACTGGAAGACAGTTTTAAAAAACCAGGTATGCAGGTGGGTCCATGAGTGATCCGCCGCACCCAATGCCCCTCCAGTTACTGGCACTGCCACTATCTTGTGTGCCTTTGCTTTGTGCACTCTAGCTCGGCAACCCTCATACTCAAGCATAAGCTGTCTCTCTGCTCCCAACTAACTAGAAAATAAAATAAGACAAAAAGGGAAGCATTGGTGTTAGTGTTGATGAGTTACTTGTAAAACAGAGCGCTTTCTCAAGATTATGTGAGGTGACTACAGGTCCAAGCATCAGAAGCTAACCGGTATCCGTATCCCACCAGAAACTGAGTGTTTTTCTGGCTGGTTACACACACAATGGTAGTAGGTCATACAGGGTTCCATATCATTTCATCGCCTGCCTGTTCATCCCCAGGCCTTTTAACGTGCACATTCCATCGAATGTGCTCATCGTTTTATTTTTTTTTATTTTTTTGGGGGTACCCCCTAGCCCCCTCCCACACTTATTTTTTGCTATTGCCCACCCGTCCAAACCCTTATCTGCCCTTTCCCACCCACCCCTATAAAAATTTGATGAGCACATTCGATGGAATGTGCACGTTAAAAAGCCTGGGGATAAACAGGCAGGCGATGAAAGGACGTTGTACCCATATATGACATGAGTGGGGGGGTCTACTTTAAGGTTATGGTTTTACAGTCAAATGTTTACCACACTTCTTTTTACCAACAAACATTGTACCAAATATTTACCTCCTCATGACTTCAAAATGCATGAGGTACTGGGCGTAACCCCTCAAACTGCCTCTTAGACCCTAACCACCCCCTCCTCTCTACAATCAAGAGCCCCCTTCTCAAAGTTACTATCTGTTTTTTTAGTAATGCATGGTCAGTGTATTTCATTACAGTGTATATTTTGCACTGAAGAATGTGTGTGGTGAATATTCTGCAGTGATCTCACTGCGTACCCTATTTTTATGAGCAACGACCCATCTATTGAGGGTTCATGGCTGGCCCTAGGTAGATGACCATAGCTTTTCCATAACATTTACATTGGTTTCCCTCTGGGGAGAGAAGAACACCCCTAGGAAGGAAAGATTGTACAAACCTGGTCATTCAAGGAAGAGATTGGAAGAACTGGTCATTATGGGTGTGGGGTGGGTATTTCTATCTATGCAGGGGGATTTGGGGTAACTGGTTGCAGAGGGTAGCATAATGCAACACTGCCTCTTAAGGGGAGCATGAGTGAATGTACTGTGGGGAGATACCAGAGACAGTTACAGACGCTTCATTTCACTTCCTTGCTTTACATGTGATGCAAGATTTGAGAGCGGCAGATGGTGGAGTCTTACCTGCACATTCCATGCCTGGATTGGTGACAGGCCATTCTGACAGCATGCTGCCTTCAGACACCGCCCTGCCTCTGCGGCCACCACGTCCCAACGAGTCCCCAGGCCCACTGTCCCAGTAGGATCTGCAGGGTCCAAGATCACTGGTCTGTAAAAGGGAAAAGACAAATAATTGACGGGATTCTCAAACAGCAACTAAAAACATCCTTTTGACATGAGTGTTTGAGAACTCTACACAGAGAGATACAGAAGAACAGAGCTGCAGATTCAGGAACCTAGAGAGGTACACATAGAGACAACTTTCAGTCGAAAATATAGAGATGGACAATGATACAGATGCTAACGGAGAAGCAGGAAGATAAACAGAAGTACATGGCACACATTTGGTCAAAGAGAGAAGAGAACTACAGGATGGTGGTCGAAGAAAAAAGAATGCAAACAAACCCCTGGGGAAGGACACATACATGTGTGGGCATGGGTAAAATGAGACCATGAACCTGTTGCGTATTCAGATAGAAACAGGCCGATAGACAGCTACACAGCCAGTGAACGACAGGTATTGGTAGGTTGGGTTGGCTTCAGGGTAAGGCATGCCTAGATAGCTCGCCACATCACCGGTACTCCCCCCCCCCCCGTGCCCCATTGACACTGCAAATAACAATGGTTGCTTCCGTGCAAGAGGAAAGTGGCGCTTTGCTCTTTCTAGGGTCAGGCTGTTTCTAGGGTGAGGCAAACCTAGGTGATCATCCACTAGCAGCGGGCGCCACAGTGCTCCTAGAAGCAGCAAAGGCTGTCTCGGAGGAGCTATGGGGGACCACTTGACTGGGACTTCAAAGGTCATTGAACCAACCCTTTCCATACAGAGTCAGACTCAGAGGGAAGGACCAGGAAAGGCAGGGAGATGAATTCAGACAAACAGAAAGATGTGCAATTGGACCATATTTTAGAAAAATAATCTCACTATACATCTGGCAAAACAAAAGCACTTGAGGATGAATCTATGTAACGAGTTAAAACCTCTGCACAAATGTGCAAAGTCTCATTAAACAAATATATCCCACACAGACAGAAAGACATACACAAGGAGATAAACAGGATAGAAGAGAGATTAAAACGATTAACACAGGAACATGGTGTCACATGATGTGATAAATACCACATATTATCTGATATGAGGCACTCTTGTAAATCTGTAGCATTTTAATGTTGGTCTGCCGCATTGCAGGATGGTCCAGACCTATCACACTTTGAGTGCCATTTTATTTTCTCTAGAGTGCCACTGCCACCTGCACACACTGCGTGAATGAGATTATGATGCAAAGTGCCACCACTGAAAGTATCCCCCGGAACCCAAGAGCAGCTTCTCCTGTTAGATGTTCTGTGTCTGTCTGTCCTGAGTCGTATGCGGAAAACACCACTCAGGGCCATGAGTGCTCAGTCAGTGGTGACTGTGCGCAAATCTCTGAGCATCTTTTGCACCGTCCTGCTGTCACTAGCTTCCAGTGGCACACACAGGATGAATTGGCAGTTCCACTGTGCCTAGGGTTCCTCGGCGTCTGGATAGCGCCAGCTGAGCACCAGCTACTGCAGGCTGTTAGTGTAGCTCTTGGTATCTCACACATAATTGCAGCAGCATGAATCCTGCAGAAGGACCAACAGACATCCTGCAGGCAGCATACTACGCTGCGCGTGGTGCAGCTCCCAGGCAGAAGATGTCCCACCATGGATCCCTCACTTGAGCATGCTGCAGCCTGTGTGCAACTCTCCACTCCAGCTTTCAGCGGAATTCTCTGCTGACCCCAGTGTCATGAATGCTGGGGTACCGCCAAATGCGTGCCCACCAGATCTCCATCAGCCCACAAGTCAGGGACTGATAAAGGTCTCTCCTATTCCTGGACTAGTGGAGAAAAGGGGAAGGAAAACAAGGCACGGGGTGTGCCAGTACCAGGAACCTTTGCAAAAGGCAACCACAATAAGTTTGAGGTTGACCAAAAAGCAATGTGTAAGTAAGCGGGTGGGATGGACTACAGACGTATCCAACACAGAGTTACGGGGCAGCTGGCTCTGCCAGGAGCCACAGCCTACAGCAAGAGTGAGGAAAATGTGACTCCTGAATGGAAAAACAAATTGTAATCTCGATGTCCTTTCTGACCTCTAAAGCTCTTTCCATAATGTTATTTCTTCTCTTGCTCGTTCCTGTCATTCCCGTCTCTATTCCAACCAGCGATGTTGACCTATTATTACCTTCTTAGCTATAAGCACTCTTAATCTGGCCCTGTTGGGATAGCAGGTTTATTGTTACTCTCTCTACTTGTAGACCTCTCTGCCAACGCCCCGTCTCTCTGCAGTCTATCTTCAACTCGGCTCCATCTACACTCTCCTATCTCCCCTCTCTCTTTTCCTGTCCACCTCCAGTTTAATTACTTATGCATCGTGTTTAAATGTCTTACGCTCTGGCTCGCTCTCAGCTTTCTTTTCGTGTCTATGCTCCTAGTCAAACTCTTCATTCTTGCCTTCTATTGGCTGCCCCACGCACTCCCTCTGCGAATCCCGCTTTTTTTTGCTACCAAACATTTCAAACAGCCTTCCTTTGGCTTTATGCCCTGCTCACTATATGCATTCAAATGAATAAATACCTAAAACGAATAAGTGCACGGCAGTAAAATAAGGGATAACAAAGGCGAAATCACAAGATCTGGGGCCAGGAACTGTCACAAAGAGGAGAGAAGTACAGCGTGTGGGTCTCAGAAGTGTGGGCGGAATAGGACATAAGGGTAAAACATTTTTGAAGAGGAGAGTCGTAAGGCCTTTTCTGAAATGTAAGTGGTTTCTGAGGTAGGCAGATGATTCCAGAGGCTGGCTCCAAGCGTGCCAAGGGTCCTGCTCAGAACTGCCTTCTCTTCTGCCTCCAGATAGGCAGGTACACGGCAGAAGCAGATCCAGAGACCTGTATGGGGTAGTGCTGACCACTTTGTGCTGGAGGTACCATGGGGTCACTTCCCAGTAGAATGACATGATGTTAGGGTGCAGGGCGCCTGTGAGGCAGCAGGTGTGCTTGTCATTGGTGTAGCTGGCTGGGTGTATAAATACACTTAGATCATAATCCAGATATAAATGAAAGTTTTCTTCCACCTAATTGTTTTTATGT
Source organism: Ambystoma mexicanum (assembly GCF_040938575.1). NCBI lineage: Eukaryota > Metazoa > Chordata > Amphibia > Caudata > Ambystomatidae > Ambystoma > Ambystoma mexicanum. The sequence goes on from NC_090932.1 coordinate 1,308,260,748, forward strand.
GGAGTCCAGTTGATACTAACGCGATAGCGCTATTTCAGATTTGTTTAGAATGCATATAGCAGATACTATCAATAATCCAACTGACTAATTTATGAAGGAAACTCCCAGATTAATGCTTTTGAAATTCATGAACTGTATATAAAAAAGTATGATGAAAGAATTTTTTATTAGATGGAAACTTTAACCAGTATATAACAAAATCAATAATCTATGATTTTTTTTTTGGTGTCTTTCTATATTTGTTTTTAAACGCAGCATGGTAAATTAACACTATTTAATGTGTGGTTATATGTGCCAGATGAAGTAATTATCACTGAAGAAGCTTGCTTAGGGTCAATATATCAGAAAGATAACCCATGAGAAACACGTGCTGGCAAATCACACACCAATTGGAATGATCAGAAAGGCAGATGACATGCACAATGGAATGATTAGAAGTGTATAATTAGATGGCAGATTAGGAAGAGCACTTTTTGGGCAGTTTATAACTTCGCTCCCCCTGGACGAATCCTCACCAAACTTTGCAGAAAAAGTATATGGCCCACTCTGTATTTTTTTGCAAAGTTTGGTGAAGTTTGGTCCAGAGGGGGCAAAGTTATAGGGGGGGTCCCACAATTTCTTTTTTTCCCATAGACATCATGGGAAAAAACTTTGCTCATGCCTACAGCCCAAACTGCTGGACGGATTTTCACCAAATCCCGAAATTGGTCCCGAAAGTGTGCTTTTGTTAATTTGGTGTAAATCCGCCCAGTAGTTTTTTAAAAACGACCCAAATGTAAGTCAATGTAAGTCAAAAAAATTAGTGATATCTATGTCCGCTCCGCGGATACACTTCCCTTTTCGCTCCACGGACAGGACACCGATTGGTTAATCGGCTTGCGTCATGTCCGCGGACACCCGACGTGTTCGCTGATTGGTTGGAGTGAAACGTGAGGTGCGTCAGATTTTTGGAAACGCTCGCCATCTTGGATTCGCGGACATCACCCGTTGTCCACGGACATCGTGTTAAAAACATATTAAATAACACACCATTGCACTTGTCAAACTTATCAAATAATATCTGGGGAGGTGAGGGGTGATGAGGATGGGATTCACTGCGAAAGTCTGCGAACAGTTCGGATGTTCGCGAACAGTCCTGTGAAAGTTTGCGGTCACCTCTGCATAACTGGTTTGGTGAAAAGCAGTCCTTGGATGGCTTATAACTTTGGCGCCACTTAACGGAACTGCATGTAATTGTGCAATTATATTCCTGACCTGATCCCGAATGAGGTTGCAAAGTTTGGTGGGATTCTGTCAAGAGGGGGCAAAATTAGAGGGGGGGTCCCAAAATAATGTAAAGGCTTATAAATGAGGTGCCATTTGACAAATCTACACTTAATTTGGCAAACTGATAATAGATCTAGACATAAATGTTTTTGCAAAGTTTGGTGGGATTTCGTCAAGAGGGGGCAAAATTAGTGGGGGGTCCCAAAAAATTGTAAAGGCATATAAATGTGGTGTCATTTGACGAATCTGCACAACATTTGGCAAAACGATTTTGGATCTAGATATAAATGGTTTTCTAAAGTTTGGTGGGATTTTCTCAAGAGGTGGCGAAATTAGAGGTCGGTCTCAACATTTTTAGATGGCTTATAACTTTGTTGCTATTTGACGAATGTGGACAAATGTTTTGAGAAAGATTATAGACCCAACCTTCAATGTTTGTGTAAAGACTGAATGGATTTTGTCAAGTGGGGGCTAAGTTATATGACTATTGTATGTACATACATTTTGACACTTTTAAAAAAATAAAACATGGGCGAATTTTGAGCAAACTCGTGAGGAGCATTGGCAAGGACATTAAAGCATGGTTTTGTAAATGTGCCCGTGTTTTATTTTTTGACAAGTGTACTAATGTAGGTACAAAAAATAGTCATATACCTTTGGTGACTGAGGTATAGCCTGTGGCCGTGGGCAGTTGCCAGATTATCTGGGTGATGGCATAAGGTCATGCCGTAGACAATCTGGTTACTGGCCATGACCGCTAGGGAATGAAAAATGGTGTTAAAGTGGCTGTCTACCTGGGACCGGCTATGTGGTAAAGTTATTCGAAGGTAGGATAGGTTTGAAAGGGAAAAAAAGTGCTTGTGGTAATATGTTCATAGGGTTTTGCAGGCTGCCATGGCAAAGGAAGAGGGGCTGTTTACAGAGCCCCACCTTCTCTTTCCATGTTGGCTGTCTTGGAAAATGACTTTCCTTCCTACAGCGGGACGCCGCAGGTGTCCCGCTGTACGAAGAATAATCCTTCCATCTTATAGCGGGGCGCCGCAGGCCCGCTATAGGAAGAAAAATCTATGTTTTAGCACCCTGGTTTCCCGCTTTGGGAGCAAGGGGTGCTAATGGCCTTTATCCCCCATTTCAGGGGCTGCAATGGACGATAATGGTCCATAGCCCCCCTTATTTATTTATTTATTTATTTATAACAGACCAATGCCCGCAGATATCAGGCTGTGTGATTACAGTATTTTTTAAAGAAGATGAGGTGGAGGAAGACAGCTTACTACTTGCTGAGAAAGGAACAACCTTTCTGAGAGCATTGTGGTCATTGGATTTGGTGTGGCGGCTCATGGAGGTGGTCCCGTAGGAGTACTGTCCAGGTAGTCTGTGACTGAGTACAAAATTGCACTCAGTGCATTTCACTTTGGTAGCTTTAGCCTTTGGTACACTCCCAACAGTAGCAAAGAACTGGCACACCCATGATTCGATCTTGGTGCTAGAAGTAGGCACTTCCTCTACCTCATCTTCTTTGTCCTCTTCATTGTCTTTGACAGTACTGTGCTTTTATTGTTGTGAAGGTCCTCCAGCTGGTGGTGGCTCTTGGGGATTAGGAATGGCAATAACTAATGCCATTTTTAAGATAAATAGCAGTTTTGATAAAATTCTTCCAAGTATGTACTGTGTACTAGATTAGTAATGGATAATGAGTACGAAAAGGTGTAGAAGGTGTGCAAGGGAAATTTTGAAGTTGAAAGTTCCTAGATCAGTAGAAAAGGCAGTTCCGAACTGTCTGAGAAGGACGGATCTTATTGTGAAGTGCGAACGGGTTCTCGGACACGTCATAATGCTGCGCGCTAGCGTATGGTCATGTGGCACTGTCTGGAAGGTCCACAATGAAGTCAGATGTTCGCAGACATCTACGGATGCAAAACTAGTTGAAATAGTTACAAAAAGTGTATTGAAGTGTTAAAAATGATTCTAGAAGGTGGGAAATGGCACAGTTTTAAGGTGACACTTTGTAAATTGGACACAGATATTGTTATATTTGGTAAGTATGATATTAGTAAGTTGTAGGAAAATAGCATGCACTCGTAAAAACCCACGAAATTCACTGAAAAAACATTATTAAAGGGATGTTATGGTTAAGTGCACTAATAAAAACCTATGAAATTCAATGAAAAAACTTTGTTAAGTGGATGTTATGGTTAAGTTGCACCATTAAAAACCTATGAAATTCACTGAAAAAACTTTGTTAAAGGGACATTATGGTTAAGTTGGACTAATAAAAACCTATGAAATTTAATGAAAAAACATTGTTAAAGGGACGTTATGGTTACGTTGCACTAATAAAACCTATGGAATTCCGTAAAAAATGTTGTTAAAAGGACGTTATGGTTACAAGTAAAATCGAAAAACCCCTGAAATTCACCAGTTATGGTAAGCTAAGCAACCATAACTCGCGCCACCACCGTGCACTGCTAAGACTAACACCCAGGACATCAAAGATGACATCACAAATATCATTGATGACATCTCTGATGACATCACATGTGCATTTACTTTTCATACAAGGGGTTGTGAATGTAATGTTGGCAAAAAAGTATCAGGGATTATCGGGAGATGTGTAATAAACTACATACTTCATTACGCAATGTAGTGTTCTAAAGAACATTCCATTGCAGTGTTCTTTCTAGTACAGGAACCTACTCATACAGAAATGGAGGTATTGGCTGCAGCATACACCACAGAGGTGGTATATTTGTAATTTTCCAAAGTTATATCATACAATGGTGAATGTTCTGTATCAGACTTTTCCGTACTGTGAAACATGTACTAAGTAGCTAATAATGCATCACTTACTACATATTGCTACTAATACACAGAAAACATAAATAGACTACAATGCATACAAATATGGGGCTTATATATGGAGAGTAAAGTAAGCAAATAAGAGGCAGTATCATTAGCAACTGTGTATAATCTACATGATTGTAGTCACGCACAAAAATGATTGCTGTGTTTCAGGCCTGCGTCTTCCTCTATATATGTACATCATAAGATGCAATTAAATTCTAAGGAAAGCAGTGTAAGAACACGTGAGAATAGCAATATCTATAAATGTAATACCTTTTCAAAGTTACGTTTCTGACTGTCAGTAAATAAAACCACCTGGCCTAGATATGGCAGTGAACAAACAAGAAGGGGCTAGACATGTGATGTCATCAGTGATGTCATCAATGATATTTGTGATGTCCATCACCTCTTTGTTTTTGCTATGTCACCCCGAGTGGGACGGGTATGCCCAGACGTGGGTCCCGTGCCTGCTGGGCCTAGAGACCCAGGCTACTCCTCACTGATGAGCCCCAACAAGGGCGAAACATGTTTGGGGATGCTTGTGGTCTCGTGCAGAGGGGATGTGGCCTAGCAGTTCGGGCTGGACTGCCCCTTTTGGGGTGGGGCCAAGCCTGATTTGCATATGGTCTTTCCCTTCTGTAATGGCTTGGCAGGCAAAGAACGGTGGTCTGGAGGGTTGCCCAGAGCACTGCCAGTGGTTAAGATTAAGTCTAAACCTTCCAGCCATCACCTCTTTGTTTTTGCTATGTCACCCCGAGTGGGACGGGTATGCCCAGACGTGGGTCCCGTGCCTGCTGGGCCTAGAGACCCAGGCTACTCCTCACTGATGAGCCCCAACAAGGGCGAAACATGTTTGGGGATGCTTGTGGTCTCGTGCAGAGGGGATGTGGCCTAGCAGTTCGGGCTGGACTGCCCCTTTTGGGGTGGGGCCAAGCCTGATTTGCATATGGTCTTTCCCTTCTGTAATGGCTTGGCAGGCAAAGAACGGTGGTCTGGAGGGTTGCCCAGAGCACTGCCAGTGGTTAAGATTAAGTCTAAACCTTCCAGCCATCACCTCTTTGTTTTTCCTGGGTGTTAGTCTTAGCAGTGAACGGTGGTGGCGCGAGTTATGGTTGCTTAGCTTACCATAACTGGCGAATTTCAGGGGGTTTTCGATTTTACTTGTAACCATAACGTCCTTTTAACAACGTTTTTTTACTGAATTTCATAGGTTTTTATTAGTGCAACTTAACCATAACGTCCCTTTAACAAAGTGTTTTCATTGATATGACAATGCATTACTTACCGTAAAAGCATTTCTGATGGTTGTATCTGCTTAGATTCACATGCTGTGCATAGGTCCGACATCCAGTGGTCACTGTGGAGTATTGCATTTTGTTTTTCGTAGTCGAAAAGGGGACGTCGACAAGGCGTGTCTGTAACACTATCCCTATAGTGACGTGCGTTGTACCCACAATCCCTCACGCGTCGAGGTCCCTCTGTTTGTATTTTTCTGCCCTGAGGGAGCCTTCTGGACGTGAGTGAGTACAGAAAAGAGAGAAATATAGTAGAGGATGTCTATGTTCCTTCCATCCGAGCGGGGAGGAAGGGCGGGCGCATGTGAATCTAAGCAGATACAACCATCAGAAATGCTTTTACGGTAAGTAATGCATTGTCTTCTGATGTTTGTTAATCTGCTTAGAATCACATGCTGTGCATAGACTAGCGAGCAGTACCCGGAGTTGGCGGTGGGTTATGAGAAGGAACAGTAGAGAAAAGATGTCTTAATACTGCCTGCCCCACCTGGGAGTCAGATCTAGAGTGTGCATCTAAACAGTAGTGTTTTGTAAAGGTGTGCACAGAACTCCAGGTAGCCGCTTTGCAGATGGACTCAAGGGGAACATTTGCAATGAATGCTATGGAAGCCCCAGTGCCTCGAGTGGAATGTGCTCTTGGCTTGAAGGGTAGTTCTCTCTTAGCAAGAGTGTAACAGAGAGTGATGCATTGTACAATCCATCTAGATATAGTGGACTTAGAGACAGCATCTCCTTCTCTTCCTGCTGCCACCGAGACAAAGAACTGATTAGTCTTTCTCAGTGATCTGGTTCTTTCCATGTAGAACATGACAGCTCTGCGTACATCTAGTGTATGCAGACTTTTTTCTCCCAAGCTGGAAGGGTTTTGAAAGAACGTTGGTAGTTCTATAGATTGGTTTACATGAAATTTGGAGATGAATTTTGGTGCAAACCTTGGGTGTGTGCGGAGAACCACCTTATCCTTGTGAACTGATACGAAGGGGTCTAGTACAGAAAGAGCCTGTAGTTCACTTACTCTCCTAATGGAGGTGATAGCTATTAGGAAAGCAGTCTTAAGAGTGAGGTATTTAAGAGTTGCCTTGTGCATGGGTTCGAAAGGAGTGCCCATGAGTCTAGAAAGTACCACATTTAAGTCCCATCCGGGAGCTGGGTTAGCTATCGGGGGGTGTATTCTCTTTACCCCTTCCATAAAGGCCTTGATAACTGGTATCTTCCACCACGACACTTTAAGTTGGGAAGTGGTGTATGCAGAAAGTGCCGCTAGGTGAACTTTAATGGAATTAAACACTAGACCTGAATCCAGTAAATGGGTCAAGTACAGAATAATGTTAGTGGCAGAGCAGTCCACCGGGTTGATGTTCTTACTTCTACACCAGATGACAAATCTTTTCCACTTGCTAGAATAGCAGTGGCGAGTATTAGGTTTTCTGGCTTCCCTGAGGATGTCCATACATCTCTGAGGGAGATGTAAATGTCCAAATTCTATGATCTCAGGAGCCAGGCTGCTAAGTTCATGGTCTGAGGGCATGGATGCAGTGTCCTGCCCTTGTCTTGTGACAGCATGTTGTACGGGCAGGGAAGTTTCATTGGGGGAGATAGGGACATCTCCATCAAGTGAGCGAACCATGGCTGCCGGGCCCACATTGGGGCTACTAGTATCATGGTAACCTGCTCCTGGTGCATCTTGTGCACCACTTTGTTGAGGAGGGGAGTCGGGGGAAAGGCGTAAACAAATTTCCCTGACCATTGAATCAACAGACCGTTCCCCTTGGACTGGTTCTGGGGGTACCTGGAGGCGTAACTTTGGCATTGTGAGTTCTCCAGGGTTGCGAACAGGTCTATTTCCGGGAAACCCCATTGCGTGAAGACGTCTAAGACGATGTCTTCGTGTAATTGCCATTCGTACTCTTTGGGTAGGGGGAAGTCTCTGCTGAGTTTGTCTGCTAGCAGATTGAGTTCCCCTGGTACATGTTGTGATAGTAGGAACATGTTGTGTTTGAGAGCCCACTTCCATATATTCTGGGACAGCTTGGACAGTCCTGGAGAGTGAGTGCCCCCTTGTTTGTTGAGATAGTGCATGGCTGTGGTGCTGTCTGTGAGGACCATCACTGTCTTTCCTTGTAAGTGTTCCTGAAAGGCTTTCAGTGCTTTGAACACTGCTAATAGTTCTAGCAGGTTTATATGCTTGGATGCTAAGCTCGGAGTCCACACTCCGTGAGCAGTCTGATGGGATAGGTGAGCCCCCCATCCTGTAAGGGATGCGTCTGTGGTTAGAGTGGCTTCCACTGCGGGTGTGGCAAAAGTTTTCCCTAATAACAGGTTTTCCTTTGTCCACCACTGTAGCGAGAGAACCAAGGTCTGCGAGACCACCACCAGTTAGTCCCATTGTCCGCTGGCCTGACACCACTGGCTGTAGAGCCACTCTTGCATTGGGCGCATGCGCAGGCGCGCGTGAGATACCAAATAAATACATGACGCCATCATCCCTAGCAAGCGCATTGCTTTGCGTACCGTCACCTCTCGACCTGCCACATATTGGGGGATCTGAAACAGCATGTTTTGGACCCTCTCGTTGGAGGGGAAGACGAGGCCGTCCTTTGTTCGAATTAGAGCCCCTAGGAATTGTTTGATTTGGCTGGGGTCTAAGCTGGACTTCTTTTCGTTGATGGAGAAGCCCAGTTGGGACAAAAGGTCTACGGTCCTTTGGGTATTGGAGAAGCATGTTTCGTAAGAATCCCCTGTTATGAGCCAGTCGTCGAGGTACGGGTAAACTGGGATGGATAATCTGCGCAGGTGGGCCGCTGCCACTGCCAGTACCTTCGTAAATACCCTTGGTGCAGATGCTATCCCGAAGGGTAGTACTCTGAACTGATAGTGTTTGCTCTCTATCTTGAACCTGAGGTATTTTCTGTGCGCTGGCAACATTAAAATATGAAAGTATGCATCTTTCATGTCTAGTGTTGTCATGTAATCCCCCTGTGATAACAGTGGGATTACTTCCTGCAGGGTCACCATACGAAACTTTTGGGGTTTGACAAAGTTGTTCGCTGGGCGCAGATCTAATACAGGGCGCATGGTTAAGTCCTTTTTGGGTACAAGGAAGTACACTGAATAAATACCTTCTGTTACCTGAGATAGGGGAACAGCCTCTATAGCTTCTTTTTTCAGTAGCTCTTCTACTTCTTGAAGAAGAATGGTGAGGTGTTCCGGTGTCATGCGTCGGTTCCGTGGGGGTCTGTATTTCGGGGAACCGTTGAATTCGATGCAGTATCCGTGGGCTATGGTGGATAATACCCAGCGGTCTGACGTTATTCCCTCCCATGCTGAAAGGAACGATGTTAGCCGGCCCCCGACCGGTGATGCATGGGAGGGGACCCGAATCTTTGGGTCATTTGTTGGTATTGGGCGTGGGGCCTTTTGGACTGGAGCCGCGCCCTCTTCCTTTGCCACGCCGTTGGCCTCTTTGACTGAACTGGGTGTTCTGGTTAGCGGGCCAGTTGGTAGCAGAGTAAAATTGTTGTTGGCTTTGCTGCTGGCGTTGGCCACGAAAGGAGCGTCTATTGCCATAGCTGCGTCTGTTAGGTGGCCTAGAAATTTGGTCAAGAGTCTTGATGGTATCAAACTCCTTCTTCGCATGTTCTAGTGCCTCATCAACTACTTTCCCAAACAGATGTGTTTGCTCTATGGGCTTATTTATTAGGGAAGCCTGAGTTTCTGGCTTAAATCCCGAATTGCGCAGCCAGACATGGCGTTTGAGAAGTATTCCCTGAACCAGGGAGCGGCCAGCTGTCTCTGCGGCATCTAAGGAGTTCTTTACGATACCCTGGTTTACAAGAGTTCCCTCTGATATAGTAGCCAACAGGCGTGAACGCAGGGGTTCTGGTGCGTCCTCTGCTTCGCTGCGCAGTTTGCTCCACTGTGCATCTGCGTAGCTAGCTAGTAGGGAATTGTTATTCGCGATCCTGGTTGAGAAGGCGGCGGAGGTCGTGATTCTCTTCCCAAGTGCATAGAGCTTCTTGCCCTCTTTGTCAGGTGGTGCCTCACTAGTAGATAGTGGTACCCCCGCTCTCTTTCTTGTGTTTGTCACTAGCAGAGAATCCGTAATAGAATGTCCCCTGATGTACAAAGGGTCAGAAGACGAAGGGCTGAAGAGCTTTTCTATCCGAGGGTTGACCCCTCTGACTAAGGCCGGATTGGAAAGGGAAGGAGTTATTCTTCTCTTTATAGAAGCCAGGAGCGGAATGGACTGGCTGACCGGGGCTTTTTCTTTAATAACTTTTTCTACAAAGTCTATGTCCGGAAGAGTCTCCCCTGTGTCTATTTCAAAATGCGCTGCTGCCTTGCGCAATAGTGCATTAAGTGAAGGCTGGTCATCTATGGGGGAGGTGTTCCCAATAGGTGAGTCCTTGGGAGGAGAAGGGTGAAAGACATCAGGGTCTGAGTGCACTGATGGGGATTGCCAAGGCTGCACTGATGGGGAGTGCCAGGGCTGTGAGGTAGCTGTATCTTCCTCAAAAGCTCCTGCGCTAGTGTAAGGGTCTTCCTCAAACCTCTCCTCCTCATGTTCTTCCTCTCCACCTAAACACTCCTCATCTTCCTGGAGGTATTGCTCCTCTTCAGTGAGGTCATATGCATCTGTAGAAGGGGGAAACAGCCTAGGAATCTTGACTCTAGGGTCATCCTGGGTCCATTCTCTTGGTCTTTTGGGTGTGGGTGGGTTTTGGCTACCCAAAAACCTCTCCATCTTTTCCATACAAGAATGGAGTCTTTCCATGGTCTCATGGGGAACCCCTGAATAGTCTAGAGGGGGGAAATCAGTGTTATCACCTTCAAAACGCTTCGAACGCTCCCACAACGTCGACGAAAGGTTTCCGTCGCCCTCAGAAAAGCCCTCCGGTAGTTCAGAAGTGCCTTTAGATGAATGGGGCAGTTCCTGGCTACTCTTGTGCTTTTTCGGCGTTTCTATTTCCTTCGGTGCGGTATTCGACGTCTGTTTTGTCGTCCGCTTACGTTTGTCCTCGGAAACAATTCTCGCCAGACTCTCGACGACGAGTTCGTCAGTCGAGGGTTCTGGAGTCGGCGTTGCCTGCGTTGCGCGTTGTTTTTCGACGGCCGCTCTATGGAGCGTTACGTCGGATGTTTTTGAGGTAGCGCCCGTATTAAATGAAAGCCCAATCGCTGGTCGCGGCTGCGTTTGCGGGTGGGGCTCGAGACCCTTGCGGTCTGAGGTCGACGCCGGAGTGCCCTGCGTCCCCTTCGGCGCTGGTGGATCCTTCGTCCTGGACGAAGAAGAGCCGTGGGTTGTGTGCTTAGGCCTATGGGGTCTGTGTGCGTCCTTGTCGCCGGGGTGTTCATCCCCATAAGCAGGGCGTGAGCCGAGCCCGTCGGGGCCGGGGACGGACGTCGAGGAGCGCGAGCGCTCCTTCTGGGGGTTAATGACTTCCGTAACGGACGTCGAGTTATCACCCTCCTCGTCACTTTCTGTAACAGCGGCGGCGGGTGAGGAAATTGACTTCGACATGGCGTAGTCCGCCCACCTCTTAACTTTCCGTTCTTTAAGAGTTCTTGGTTTCAAGAGCTTACAGGCCGCGCAGCTGTCCTCCTTATGATCGAGGGGCAAGCAACGATTACAGAGCTTGTGTTTGTCCTTCCAAGTGTATTTGCCCCTACAGCGTGGGCAAAACTTAAAAGGTGTCCTCTCCATAGCTGAGGCAATGAAAACTGGTGATAACAACCCCCAGGGAAAGATAGGGGAGAAAGAAAGACATTCTCGACGAGAAGGTAAAAGTTTGAAACCCCCACTCTCCCTACTGTATGTTGGCCGGCGAGGCCTGGCCACTAGTTCGGCAGCGCCGAAGGATCTCCTCCGTCTCTTCTCCTCCATCGAAAACTTGCTCGGCGGAGAAAACAGCTTCACAGCTAACGTCGAGGGGAGGGATCTTTAACAATGAGTGTATATTAAGGACCGAGGTCCGTAGTAATTGTTTAGCAATGTCTCTCTAGGAGCTCCGCGTAAGGCGACCATAAGCTGGGCGGAAAAAAACAATCAGAGGGACCTCGACGCGTGAGGGATTGTGGGTACAACGCACGTCACTATAGGGATAGTGTTACAGACACGCCTTGTCGACGTCCCCTTTTCGACTACGAAAAACAAAATGCAATACTCCGCAGTGACCACTGGATGTCGGACCTATGCACAGCATGTGATTCTAAGCAGATTAACAAACATCAGAAATATATATTCCCCCAGGTGTGAATTCATTGATGGCTTATCTTTCGAAATCCCCTTTTAGGGACCATAGAATGTGATTCCTAAAATTTACGTTTAACTGTCTTTGCATGTTAGAAGTGGTTGTCCCTTGTATTGGACTACCTCGAGAGAGTCGTACATGTAAATCTGACAAACTCGAATCACTATGCCATTTAATCCGGGATTGTCCGTACTCATTACAGAGAATAGCATTTTACTTTGAAAAATGTATCCATTCCATTTCGGCTGTTATTTCCCAGAATCTTTGCAGGAGACTGATGAATGACAATTATCTCTGACAATTGCACTAATTGCTTTTTTTTAAAGGAGGTATTTCCTTAACTAGCTGAGTTTACAGGACTGATTATGTTCTGTCTGTGAAAGGGGGTTTGTAGAAAGTTTACTATTTAATCTGGTCGAGTTCCTTTGTCCTATATGTTATTGCTTATTGTTGTGGCTTTAATTCAATTGGAGGACCGAATTTGCAATGATGCACTCTGTGCTCTGCTGTCTGCATAGTTGCACCTTAACCTCACAATAGGTTTTCTTTAGTAAAGGATGCTGGTTCCTGTATGGAATTTGCACTTGTCACTTTGTATTGGCTCTAGGAAGGCATAGTGGGGTTTCAGCAAAGCATATCAATGTTGAGCTCTGATTGTATCTTCTTGTATCTCCTCCTTTATGCACATTTTACTATAAGATGAACAAACCTGAAATGCTCATATTGTGAAATGTTATACATCTGATTAATTTTAGAGTGTGCGTTTTTAGAATGAATGATACTGTCTGTAATACTTTTCTTTGCATTGTGAAAGGTTGTAATTATAAACCATAAAACAATCAAAGAAACCGACCCGGGGAGGGAAACGGAGAGGCAGCTAGAGGCAAACACAGAGTGAAAAGGCAGAGGTATAAGACCGCAGCTAGAGAGAGATATCAATGCATCTGAGGCTCTTACTTGGGTTTCCGCAATTGTTTCCTAACATAGTCTCCCAGGAACGGGTTATGGAAGTCGTAGTACTTGGTCCAGTAGATGCAGAGTTTCTGGTACTGGCAGAGCAGGCTCAGGACGGTGCAGAATCCTTGGTCCATGCGGAAATCGGCCGCCCCGCTGCCCTGCTCCCACGCATAGATGGTCAGCAGCTCCAGAGCGTACTTATGTGGCAGGGGAATGTCCTTGTTTCTCCCTTTAACATACTGGCAAAAGAGGGACACAATCACACATGTATCTGAGGTTTACACTGTGCCAGCATTATCACCAGCATGCACCCGTAGTAGATTTACACGTCGGTTGTGTAACCAATGATTGAAGTGTACCCAGTCGTTTCCCAAGAAACATATTGGTTTATAAAGGTTGCATTAGTATTCAGTGAAAAAAAACATTTTAAGGGATGAGATGGTTTTCTACTAAGAACAGGTCATAACCTAAGTTAACAACCAAATGAAACACCAAATGTGGCATGTTGGGGGACCACTCAGGCCAACAGTCGATAGACAGGTACTACTACAGCTATCTGGGGACTATAGACATGATGATCACCACACTAATAACATGTATAATATTGTTCAGAATTGGATGGCCTGCAATAAATTGGGCTTCAATGACTCCATAACTGAACGTATGATTGTTGGTACTCAGTTGAGGTTAAACAGGCTTCCGCCTGAGCACAAGAAGTTTATAATTGCAGGATGTACCATTCCAGTCTCACCCAAAGTTAAGACTTTGGGGGTTTATCTGGATGCTTCATTGAATCTAAAATCTCAAACAAATTACATTATTTCAACAACATCCTCTGACCTCAAACTCCTTTGCTACATTCGCCCATTTCTATCCAAAGAGAACTGTGCCCATCTGGCACATGCTATCAGCAGTGCAAACAGAGATTACTGTAGTAGTCTTTTGTATGGTTCATCACAAGGCAGAATGACCAAACTACAGACAGTGCAAAACAGCGCAGTGCATATTGTTAATCAACTCAAGTGCAGGGCTAATGTTAGCGAGTCCCGCACTGCTCTTCACTGGCTTCATGTTATGGAGCGTATTGCCTATCGGGTCATTACCATTACCTATGAGTGCCTTTACGGGAGATGCCACTGAGCCCTATCTCCGGCATAGCCGTCCTGCAAGCTAAGAGATACCTGCTCATTGCCAATCTTCAAGAAAGCACTGAAGGCTTTCTTTTTTACCTAAACTCTGGCTGGAACTTACTTGTAGGACCTGTATATGTGGCTAAACAGTCTGTTCTTTGTCTTGTAATTTGGTACTTTTGCATGGGTGGTCTTGTTTATGTGTGCGCCTTTTTGCCATGGGCCTTTGGCACGTTACACATATTAAAACGAAATTAACAGCATTCCTCCCATACATGCTGAAATGAAATATGACATGTTGCACAGATCATGGAGGAACAATGGAGGCAGACATAACATGAAGTGGAGTTAACAAGTCATACTACAATGGTTGCATGAGAAATCTTTGTCGCCTGCATGGAAAAGGAGGCATCTCATGGTCAACACCTAATTTCTGGAAAGCCTAAACCGGTGATGACCCCCTACCAATCAATCGAAGTGCTTTGCGACCGTATGTGCTGTGTGTGGATGACTGTTTGCATTACTTTGAAGCTATCCCGTAGGAGTTCTGCCAGATAATAAACCAGGGGATAATATCTGAAAAATATGATTGCATTGCTTTGAATTTATCATAAATGTCTTGCTGTGCTGTAGCTCAGAGGAGGATGCGTGTGAATGGTTGCCTATCTTTGGATTTTTCATGAATATGTCCTGCTAGGAAGTAGCCCGCTATGGACACCTGCGTATGGTAACTGTATGGGGTCGTGGAGGCCCTAGCATGCAACACCAAAAGGGTTTGAAAAGTGTGCAACCATACAAGTAAGCACAACAATATGAACTAAGTGCAACAATACATATTTTAAAACATGCTGCAAATTAGAAACAGTAGAAAGCATAGAACAATAACTGAGGTTCATGTTATGTAATAACCCGGCACTACCACATGACATTCTGAATGTTACATTGAGCGCTCAATCATAGGAATTATGCAACTTTATTCCTACTACACAGAGTTCAGCAGGAACATGAAGTTGATCTGTCTGCTGAAGACAGTGGTGCAACCTATTAATGTAAATACAAAATTTGGCATGCAAGGTCTAGTTATTGGGTCCACAGTGTGTGGTGACATTACACACACAAAGGTTTCAGGTATTCCAGTGCAACACTACCATGACATGAGTGGGCCCATTCTTTCAATCTATGGGCGCAAGAACCGTTGGGCATCCTTGTTGCCACGGCAACCCCTCACTTTTTCCAATGCACAGCGGGGCTAGTTCCAACATTCCGTGGTGTCACGCACTATGTGATGTCAACTGTATTCTGGTCTATGCACAGTGAACGGAAGAACCGTAAACTTCTCACAGACCACAATTGCCTTATCCAACAAAGAGTGACCCTTCTTGCATGGCCCAGCAGGTAATAGATATTTGTGTGCCATCCCTGGGTCATGGCCATTGACCATCAAGTATACAGTAGCCACCGGATGTTCATTCAACACACAGGATCAACTGACACTCTAGGAACCCACATACCTCTGACATGCCCAGGGTTCCATGTATAATACCATTCATGACATCATGCATTCCTGTTCACTCAGTTATGCACGTGTTCAGATTGCAACTGTCTCTGCTATTTAAAACCAACAACATTGCAGAAGAGCCCGAAGGTTCGCTCTGAAGACCTTTTTGTAGACCAATCAAAAGGATGTTTGGAATTCCAAATGTGATGTTTAGAAGTGTCTGTCTATGGACAATTGTCTATGGATTTCTAAATATGTAGTTCCAGATTAAAAATGTTCACCAAATCACAATAGGTTTTAAGTTTGATTAACAGTTCCAGGTTGGTGAAAGTTGGTGAAAATTGTCCAAGCGGTTTTTGCTATAGATTTGAACCAAGATTCCTATGAACGTTAAATGGGGACTACAATTGTTGTGGTCTGAAACCTTTCCTTTGAATGTTTTGCCCTCCTCCTGAAGGGCCTCTGTAGTAAGTATCACAGTACTGGACCTTCTTGAAATATTCTTCTTTATTTAACTCGTAGATAAGAAAAACACCCGCAGCTCCCCTCCAGCCTCCAGTTTCCCTGTATCAGTCTTCCAAACGTCCTCTGGGGAACCCCTAGAGTTCCCATTTCTGTATGTTCCACATTCGACACTAGCCCAGCCTCTGTAAAATAACGAAACACCAAACCAATACCAACCTATAAAGAAAACGTGAACAGTTATCACACTAAATGATTTCACTGAGTTAAAAACATAAGAACATGTAATAAAACATGCATTTATTTTAATTACAGCGTTTGGCTTGTACAGACAGGTGGTCTCTTACCACCCCAAATGCATATACAGGCTGGGAGAATAGCTCAAGGGCAACGTGCTTGCCTTAGAAGCTAGACAACTTTAAGCAACACAGGACAGGTTCGAAGCCCATTCTTGCATTGTAGAGGCTGAAACACACCGATGCTGTCCCGCATTTAACGTTGTTCCCTTCACTCTACGCGAATCCGCTCTAGCCACACTCCCCAGCGTACCCTCATGCACGCTAACCCCGAAGCTGGCAACAAAAGCAGCGGGTGTCCAATGGAGGAAGCTCCAACTGCCTCCTAGATCGTCACGTGCACTCTTGCTCACACCCCTCTCAGCAAAGGAACTTGCTTGCAGTTATAGGAATGTGGTCTTTATTTTCCACAACAATCTGGTTCCTTGGATGTCGTGTACCCGCTGCTGTGTGGTCTCATGGAAGTGCCACTGGGCGCACTTCCCGGTAATCCCCTGGGCCCAACAAGGCCGATTTTGTCAGAGCAGAGAACAGAACAGAGCGGCCGGAGACCCCGGGAGGGGCAGACAGAGCCAACGCGGAAGCAAGAGCGGATCGGAAAATCGTGGATTTATGCACACAGGTACGTGCGTCCTTGTCCAAAAGAGCTCTGGGACTGTGCCACCCTCTGCGACCAGGACAACGGGTCCTGGTGAAAATCCATCAGCAGAAGACATTGCTTCAACCAAGGTGGTGCGGTCCCTACCAAGTCCTCATCACCACGAACTCTGCAGTGAAGTGTGATGGGATTCCGGTCTGGATCCATGCGTCGCACTGTCACAAGGTCCCCGCTCTGTCCGATAACATCACTGCTGAGATCACCGATCATGCGCGGACAGGCTCCAGAACCACCACAGTGACCGATCTTCCTCAGACATGCACCAGCACTGCCACAACCCCCAACACCACCGTCTGTGACTCCTCCCGCCTAGTGCCAGTGCCAGAATCGTTCTGTGTTTTTGGACCAGACTGAGCTTTTCGGGCGAGCCAGGACCCGACCTACAATCAGCCAATACATTCATATTAGTTGTGTAAGCACTGGCGAGTGGGGAAACTGATCACTGGCTATGTCAACAACCGCAACGATTGCGCCGACTGGGGAGGCCGCAGAGAGAGCTTGTGGATCGAACCGGAGTCGGCATGGACTCTCGGCCCGCTAATTGATTAGCTACATGGAAGCTGTATGGCTTTAATCAGGCCTGCTTGGTTAATGCACATGGACTGATACTGCTGGGCAACTTTTGAGCTGCAAGGATAAAGGCAACGGGCAACCCAGGACTGGTTCGGAGAGCGGGCGCCGGGCTTAGAGTAATCCAAGATAGTAGCCGCTTTGTGTCCTGCGCTCAGTGCCTGAGGAGGCATTGTGTTCCCTAATCTCGCAGAGCACTGAAGAGAAGGGTGAACGGCCACTTGACTGCATCCTCTGTGATTGGAGCCCGGGTGGTGCAGAGAGGCCATGCAAAAACATAATACAATGGCATCCTGAGAACTCAAGCAACACCCGAGGACTGGGTGCCGCAACTTGATTGGAGCTCGCAGAGAAAAGCCAACACACTTCATAAAGACAAAGCTGGAGTGGCCTCAACATTCTGCGTTCTATGATTTAGATCCCTCTGAAAACATGCAAAGTTCAATGATTGGTTGCTGTGTTTGTAAATGAGCAGCGTTGGGAGCCTCTTAAAACCTCAAGTCCCAGGACTTCATCTTCAACCCTTACAGTGCAGCACTGTGATTCGAAGAAACCTGGTTGAGTCATGGCACCATTTAAGGTTCGCCTTCAATTCATTTGACATTTGCCCTATGCCAAACCAGACAGTCATGCCAGAGAAATGCCAACACACTTCACCAAGAAAAAAGCTGGAGTGTCCACAACATTCTGCCTTCTATGATTTACATCCCTCTGAAAACATGCAAAGTTGACTGATTGCTTGCTGTGTTTGTAAGTGAGCAGTGTTGGGAGCAAAATAAAGGAATCTCTGACTACAGCGTGACAACCCAGCTGCCTCTGACTTTTGGCACCACCGCCTCCCTTCCATCTGGAGACGCTGTGGATCACTCCACCCTTGTGTTTGTGCCTTGGGGACACTCTTCAGTGGCCTAGACTTCCCTCTCGTGCACCCGTTTCATCTGCGCCTGTCTTACTGCTAGGCCGCCTGGCATCATTGACTTAAGAACCTAAGGACTTCGCCTGCTGCATTTCTGCATCTATCCCATTGGAAGGAGGGCCTGACTGACCAGATGCGGCCCTGAAGATTCAGCTCCCATCTATCGGCATATGTCTGTTGCTAGGCCGCCTGGTGAGTTTGTCTTGCTTTGCAGTTCTCCGTCTCTCTCCCCTCTTTCTTTCCATCTTTTGCTCTCAACCCTCCTTCCAGGGTGCTCTTCATCACACCTATTTACTGAAACTGCTACTCGATCACCTATCCTTCCTCCCTCTCGAAGCCTGGAAGGAAAAAGTTCAAAAAAGATCTCCTGATCTCCAATCCAGGCCTGCCCATCGCCACCTACGTCAACGCTTCTTCCAGGCAGACTGTCACTGGCATCCTCTTTGTTGCTTCCTCATCGGCACTATGGACTCGACATATGGGCTCTGTCCTCTTTCCTTTGGCTACATGTCTTAATAATGAAAAATAAATGTTGATATTTCCGAATTACGAATTACAAAACTACGAAGAATTAAATGTTTTACGTCCAATGTAAAGTGTCCAAATAACAAAAATGAAACAACAGATGTATATAACGAAACCGTAGGGCGCTCTGTCAAAATAGAGGAAATAGCATATTTACACAGCCTAGCATTTCATTTGCAATACTAAATAAAGCAAAACAAACCTTGCCAAGAGGTGTCCAGAAAGCAGATATTTCCAATTGCCATTGAAAAGCAAATCCAATTAAATCCAAGTGAGAATCTGGAACCGAAAAATAAACCCACAATCCACATCCAGGAACCAAGTCATTAAGAAAACCATAAACATGTTGAAAAAAAACGCAAGATAAGGAAAGAAATCCAAACAGAAACCAGAAGTCCAGTCTGCCCAAAACCCCCAAATCCACATGCAGGAACCGAGGCAGGGAGAAATCCATTAAAAAAGTTGCAAAAAATCCCATGTTAAGTGAAGAAATCCAACCGGAATCCTGTAGTCCATTGTGCAAGAATTGATCCCAGGAATCCAAAGAAACAGTATCAAACCAAATCCAGGTACCCAAAATTGAAGAAGTCTGGCAACCAGCAGATGAAAAACTACGACAAAATGAAAAATCCAAAGAAAACAGGAACTCCAAAGAAAGGCATCCTATCACATACAAAGTTGAAGCCATAATTGGCATCGGAGTGTTTCCGGTCGGAATACATTGCAAAAGGTCATGGAATGAGTGACACCTACTGGCCGAAATTAATATTGCTGTTGCAAGAATAAATGTTGCATTGTTTAAAGTTTTAAAAGTTTAAATATAGATCCATTGTAAATTATAATACAAAGTTCATTATTAGTTATTACAAATTTCGCTATTTGTAATTCAACATATTTTATTTCGTTATAATAAATTCACTGAAGAGGATGTCAACATTTGTTGTGTCGTTATTAACACTGTGTACCCTCTCTTTTCTCCTCGTTTCCCATTAATGAAGGCACCAGATGGGAAGTACTCTTGGCGGGCTTCTCAACTTCTAGGTACATCATTAATGTCCATCGCAATGGCACTGTCATGGGCCAGGGCTCTCTGCCCAACCTTCTCCTTCTTGATAGGCGTCTTCCGTCTCTCATCAACTTCCTCCCTTCTGCCGCCATTCTTCTGGTTGCATCCCCCCTTGACCCTTCTCCACCTCCGTTGAGCGTACCACGTCCCTGTACCCCTCCTCGGTAGACCTTCAAAGGTGGTAACCAGGTTCACTTTGCTACCCTCAACTCTCACTCTTCCATCAAACACGCTTCTGATATCTGTCTCCTTCTCAAAGATTTTGACCTAGACATTCTCGCCCTCACTGAGACGTGGTTCAACATCTACCTTACCCCTTCGGCCCACTTGATCTCTTCCTTCTCTCCTCACTTCCAGTGTTATGCAGATGACATGCAGCTCTCCTTCAAGCTTCCCTCCTAGTCCTCCTCTTCCTCCTTTCTCATCCCTGACTGTCTGACTGCTATTCAGTCATGGTGTGCTGTCAATGATATCTGCCTTAATGCCAGTAAGACTGAGATCCTTTTCATTGGGGCACCAGCTCCCATCTTCCCTCTGGCTGCCCTATATGGGTCCCCTCCCCTCATCCTCCCTTGTGAGGCAAGAAACCTTGGTGTTTCAGGAGAGCCCTTAAGACTCTGCTCTTCGACGGAGGCGGCATGTAAGTCGTTTGCTACACTGACTACCCATTGACCATGGCATGCTGATGTTCCCTGCTACTGCCCTGCCTTATCTGTTTTATGGTGTACTGTCCGTTTGAGCGCTCTGAGGCCTGCGGGTTAGTTGGCGCTGTACAAAAATAAATTAGAATAGAGTACAATAGGTGTCATCTTTGATTCCTTTCTCTCCTTCTCTCCTCACATTGCGGACCTTGCCAAGATGGCCCGCTATCAGCTGCACCTCCTCAGAGGTATTCTCCCTTTCCTCACCTTTTTCCAGAAACTCAATGTCTCCAGAGCTCTGGTCTTCTCTAGGTTTGACTACTGTAAAATACTCTTCCTCAATCTTCTTTCCTCCTCCCTTCGTCACCATCAACTAATATAGAATAGTAATGCAAGACGTATTGTTGGTCTCAAGCCCAGGGACCGCATCTCTCCAGCCCTAATTTCTCTCCACTGGCTCCCGGTTGCTGCTAGGATCAAATTCTCTGCATCATCCACAAGGCTTTCTGGGGCCTGGGACCCCGCTACATCCAACTCTTTCTCCCTAAATACAACTCTGCTAGAGCCTTTCAGTCTGCTACCTCCAACTCTCTGCACAAAGAGTGGGGGGTAGATGTCTCTTCTCTGCAGGAGCCTCCCTCTGGAATGGTCTCCCTGCCCCTCTCAGGCTTCAGCCGGATCTCCTTAAGTTCCGGAAGCTCCTCAAGACCCTCCTTTTCTCCTCCTCCTTCACTCTCCCCCTCCCCTGCTAACACCTTCTTCTGCCTCATTGACTGGCTGCCTGGTTCTCTCTGAGCTCTACAGAGCTCCAGGCCCCTTGCCCCGTCCCCCTTCCTTGCACTTAACTTCATTCGCTTGCACTTGCCTTCTGGCCTTCCCTCCCATCTTCACCTTTTTCCCTTCACACATTAGCACTTGTTTTTGCGCAGACCGGCACTTCCCCCAGTCCCCATCCCTGCACTTCTTGTTCTACATTTGCATGATCCGAATGTCACCAGGCCTAGTACGGCCATTATTGTATCTTTCTCCCTTGCCCCCACTTCTTTTTTTTGTCTTGTGGCACCTTGAAACACCATTTGTTGTATAGTAAATAAATAACTATATGAAGCACATTTTTATTTTATGTACTCGGGATAACATAAACTAATTAATTTGGATCCTCCAAAAATATCACTACCTTCATGAACCATTTGCTCTACATGTTCTGCACCCACTTCCTCCTGCCTTTCTTAGTTGTATATTCTATATTCCCGAGGTGACCTACCTTTGTTATCCCACATCAATAATGTACTGTCCCTCATAACTACCTTTGTCGCTACATTTTGTCCCTTCTACTCCTTGCATTCGCCCTTCTTCCACCTAATTACTCTGGTGAAAATCCATATTGAATTGATATGTCCTGCTTTCTAAAAGCAGTTGTTAAAACCTCACTTACTCTCACAGGATCAAAGAATTTGGGAGGAAACGTTGCTTATCAAACATCCTTTCTTCCTTTATTTATTTATTTTTTGTATTCATAGCTTTTCTGTGAGCAGACATATTGTCGATCCAGAAAAACAGACACCCCTCGATCATAAGGATATGTATTATGTTGGCCAAAGACCAACCGTCTCATGCCTTCAGAGATAGAGATACATAACCATAAGCTTGACTAGAGTGTGGCCATTTTAAGGTGACTGAAATCGCCATTTTGTTTTCTCTAACATTTGCTTTTTGCTTTCTGTTCTAATTCTTCGCTGAAATAATATTCTGCTTTACTAGTGCGCAATGCAAGGCCAAGGGAGATATGTTGAAACATAACATTGCAACCCAGATAGAAAGGCCCGGTCTCCTCCCGTGCGCTATCCTTGAAAGAGGGCAGCGAGGCATCCTAATCAGCCCGCAGGTGCCAGCAAGTCTCGAAAACACAGTAGAAATGTTAAAAACAAACATTAAATGACTTGAATTATGCTCTTCTTTGCGGCCCCCCTTCCCGAGTCCTGGAGAGCGAGTTCACCCCCAGGATCCAAATAGAAACTAGCAGATAGGAAGGCCTGGAATGTGGCTCTCCCCCCACACGGAGCTTGCTAGTGAGAACAGAAGCAGTATGTTCTTTTCAACAAAGACCCATGTCTGCAGTCTCACAAAATTGCAAACTGTTGCTAAATAAATGTTTAAGGTGTCATACTCGTCACCATTGTCAATCATCGTGCTCAATTCAAAGGAAATGTACAAGGGGCGGTATTTGATGTGACACTACTGATTGCAAGAATCTTGTTTTGTATATATGTAACTGATGTACGTTTTTCTCTCTCTTGCGTCCCCCGAGGTTTGGTAAGACACACGTCGCGGGGCGTGGGACCCAGTTGGCCAACTGAACTTACTTTGCTTTGCAATAAACCCTAGATTTTGGGAATACAACCTTGTGTCTGGCGTATCAGTTTGTGTGTGGTGATTGTGCCTTGTTTCCTCACGCAAGGGTAACCTAGGGGGCCCTTCAATATGTTCTCTTTTAGTCATATTCAGAGTTGAATGGATAGCGTTATTCTGTATGGTCTGGAGTTTATTGAGGTTGCACTTGGAGGTGCCTGCAAGGAGTTGAAATAGTCTAGTCGTGAGTCGATAACGGCTCTTGCAACGATTAGTTGGTCTTGTGTGGTGAGGAAGGATTTGGCTGCATACAGGCGCTTGGTGGTGTGAGCCACTGATGATGCAATGGTGGGTCATGCTTAGGTTGGAGTCTAGGTAGACACCCAGAGCCTGATTGACAGAGCGTTTTCCAGTGGGATTGTGCCATTGTAAAAATGTTTCTGTGAATCTGGCCCCCAGAGTTTTGATATGTGGGGAGATTGGGATAGGGATGGTGTCAATGGTGAAGGCTTGGAAGGCTAGGTCGCGATTGGCCAGTTGTGAAGGGGGGCCCACCAGGAGTCTTTCCGTTTTGTCTTTGTCGAGGCATAGTTGACGGGATGCCATCCAGGCCTGAATGATGTTGTAGATTCTATTGATGGAGATAATGTCTTGTATGTGGTCGCCTGTGATTGGGATGAGGATCTGTGTGTCGCTGGCCTAGTTTGTGAAAGATATGCCAAGGGCGTCGAAGTGGTCAAAGTGGGGCTTGGTATAGATGGTATACAATGTGGGGGAGATGCAGGAAACGTGTGGGACACCACATGTGTGGGGACGGCGGCTGCATTCCCTGTGTAGACTCGAGCAGTTCAGTCTGCCAGAAATGAGGCGACCCATTTGGTTGCCTCAGAAGAGAAGGTGGTGGCTGTGGTAAGGTGTTGGCAGAGGATATGATGGTTTACCAGGTCAAACGCTGCTGACAGATCGAATAGCAGTAGAAGAGCTAGGTTGCCCGTGTCCCCGGTGTCGTTTAGTTAATTTTTCAGATCAAGAATAGCCAGGGGTCAAGTCCTAAAAATTAAAGTGGGGGGACTCATAAAAAAATGCAAAATTAGTATATCAAGGTGAAATATGCACATTTCATCAAATTGCCTTTGCATAACTTCCCATATTGCACAGGATGAATGGCATTTCCCTTTTATTAAAATCAACACACACAAAACCAAGAGAGGATATTTTCTTCTAATAGTGTTTTTGAAACGTTAACAGGTGTGCATGTTTTAAACTCTAAGAACCAATACGGATGTTTTCCCTGGAACTTGCAGTACCGAATCGGGACATGTTACCTTTAGTTGTTTATTATTTTTCATTACGTTACATAGTGCAGTGCCTGGCCTACAAACCTGACGACTGTGATTCGATCCTGGTGGACCGCTTTAATGCTTTAATGCATAAATTCAAAGAGGGCATTCAATGTTTCTCATTTTAGCTGGGGGGGACTGAGTCCACCCTCGGAAAAAAGTGGGTGGACTCCGTCCCCCCACATGTACCCTCGACTTGAGCCCTGAGGATAGCGGATTCAGTGCCACAGCCAGCGCAGAAGCCTGATTGGCGGGGACTCGGGATGTTGTTATTCTCGAGGTGGGACTGGATTTGGAGGTATGCAGTGTGGTCCAGGATTTTTTAATTGGAATGGGACAGCAGTGACAAGACTGTAGTTGGTTGGTGTGGCAGTTGTAATTGGTTGGTGTGGCAGGATCTAGTGAGACTTTCTTAATGAGTGGGGATATCCATGTTTCGTTATGTGTGGGTGGAATGAGGCTGAAGCGGAATGTGAGTTGACAAAGGCTGTGATTACAGGGCTGAGGGCATCTGTGCAGTCTTTGATGAGCAGTGTGGACAGCTGTCTCCATGGCAGCGTGATGGTTTAGGGCTAGCAATGATTTTGGTGGTGTCCTCTTCCGAAACACGGAGGAAGCTGAATGGGGTGAATGTGGCAGGGGCTGCAGGAGTCGAGTCAGGTATACGTTGGAGGGTGTGGGGTTTTGGTTGGGAAGTACTGTGTTTCACTGTTAATTTCTTTTGGTCAGTGGAGATTTTGTTAGTGAAGGCAACTTGGACTTTTTGGCACCAGGCGGCTTCTTTGATTGAGTTAATGATAGGAGTGGCAGGGGTCTCTAGTTTGCATACGATGGTAGTGTCACTAAGTTGAATCTTCCTTTCAACTTGTGAAGCTCTGACGTCCACATTTATTTTATACCTGACCTGTGACTTCGTAATCCAATGCTCATTCTCTTGTGATGAAATGTGCCCATTTTATAACATGGAATTCACCCACGCCAGGTTGTGCCTAATGTTGGTATTCCTATGACTCATAGGGTGAAATGGAGACACCCTGGTCACTCTACTAGGTGATGTTCCGATGCTCCAAAATATCTCTTCTAATGCCTGCCTGATCTCCATGTTGTTCATCTTTGCCTGTTCAATTGTTTCCACTATTAATCTATTAAATCTTTTCACCAAACTGTTGGTCTCTAGGTGATAACTAGCTGAGTACTTTCACGTAATCCCTACCTTCTGGGCATAACCCATCATGGGGCCCCCTGAAACTGAGGCCCATTATCATTTATTGTATGGTATGGTAATGTTTATTTGTAAAACGCCTATACACAAGGCCAGTGTTTCAAAGCACTCAAGGAGGGAGGGAAACAGGGGGAAAAAAACAGTCATTCAGAGCCCTTGAATTTCTGAACGATACAAGCCTGCACAGGCAGAGTAGTGCATATGATACAATTAACAGTGAAGATAACAGCAAATCGGTCTGACGACGAATCCGCAGTTTTTCCAAGTGCATTGAGGCTCCACCATGCAAGGAGGGGAGACAGGGAAGATAGACGATCTTCAGGCATGGTAGGTACAGATCGTGCAAGTGCACAGAGGGTGCACGAGAAGGGATGGTGGGAGGACAAGTGCAGGTGGGGGTCTAAGTGCACCCAGTCAGTCAGGAACGGAGGTAAGTGCCGAGAGAGGCCACTCTAATGGGTCATTGACCAAGTGCAGTAGCAATGAGGCAAGTGCAGGCCAGGAGGCAGCGCAAGAGGACTGGTGAGGGTGCCAGGGACCTGTGAGACTCTGAGGTACACCCGGCGGCAGTCGGCAAGGGTATCAGGTAATAACATCCCCAACAAAAATATCACCATATATATGGCCGTTTCGTTCGCCATAGACAATATTTTTGTTGGGGATATTATGTTGGAGCGGGGTTGCAGGGTTGTCCCCCGCACATTAAAAAATGATGCAGGGGGCAAGCTGTGTGGAAAAGGAGGGAGAGAGGGATAGAGCAGAGAGAGAGGTTAGCAGGGTAGAGGGAGAGCGGAGGAGAAGGGGAATGTCTTATGGAGTTTCCAGAACTTAAGGAGATCAGGCTCAAGATGGAGGGTGGCAAGGAGGCTATTCCAGGGGGAGGCTCCTGCTGAAGTTACAAATCTCCCTCCAAATCTCTGTTTGGAGAATCGGCTCACACGCAGAAAGTTGGAGGTAGATGAATGCAGGGTTCGGGAAGGACAGTATTTAGGTAGGCATTGTTGCAGATAGGAAGGTCCCAGGCCCCAGAAAGCCTTGTGGACAATGCAGAGGTTCTTGATAGTGATCCTTGCAGCCACGAGGAGCCAGTGGAGGGATTTCAGTGAGAGAGATGCGACCCTAGGCTTGAGGCCAAGGATAAGTCTCACGGTTCTGTTCTGGATGAGTTGCAGAGGGCGCAAAGCAGAGACAGGGAGGTTGAGAAAGAGGGTGTTGCACTAGTCCAGCCTTAAGAGTACCAGGGCTCTGGAGACAGTGAGCCGCTGGGGGAAGTTGAGAAAAGGAAGAGTACCTCTGAGGAGGTGCAGCTTGTAGTTGGACTTTTTAGAGATGTCTGAAATGTGAGTGGAGAAAGAGAGAGTAGAGTCAAAGATGACCCCAATGTTTTTTGCCTCGCAGGTGTGTGTGGGTGCAGCGCCAAGGGAGGCCGGCCAGAATGTGAGTGGGAAAGCGGGAGCAGGAGTCCCAATGCGAACAATCTCAATGTTACTGGCGTTGAGGCAGAGGTCATTTGCAGCACAGCATGACTGAATTGCGGACAGACCGTCAGATATGAGCGAGGTAGAGGAGGTGGCTGAGGGTAGCCTGATGGAGAGTTGCGTGTCATCCGCATAACACTGGAGGTTAGAGATGGAAGTGACAATCACACGTGCCAGGGCAGCCATGCAGACATTAAAGAGAAAGGGCTCAAGTTCCACCTGGGATGGGTGGTCGGAAAGAAAGGAGGTTAACCACATCAAAGCCTGACCTGTGATTCCCAGGGTGTCACGGAGATGTGCAATCAGGATGTTGTGGTTTACTGTGTCAAAGGCAGAGGAGAGGTCAAGAAGAATGAGGACAGAGGGAGTGTTAGTGTCTAGATTTGAGAGCAGGTCTTCACGGGTGTTCAGATGAGCAGTTTCCGTGCCTCTGGATGCTCTAAAGCCAGACTGATGGTCGTGGAGGCAACCAGCAGATTCAGTGTGGATGGTGAGCTGAGAGATAGCCAGCTTCTCCAGGAGTTTGACCAGGAAAGGGGCGATAGAGATGGGGCGGTAGTTTGCCGAAATGGAGGAGTCGGCAGAGGTTTTCTTAAGCAGAGGGTGCACAAGGGAGTGCTTAAGAGAAGTTGGGAAAATTCCAGTCACAAAAGAGAGATTGCAAAGATCAGCCAAGGCTGGAGCGAGCAAGTCAATGTTGTCCTTAATGGTTTTGGAGGGGTAGGGGTCCACCTGTTTGGATGAGGCCTTCATAGACCAGACTTGTCTGGTGACCTCATTAGGTGTGATGGGAGTGAGAGAAAATAGTAGAAGTAGTGGAGGGGCCAAGGGAGGCTCCAGGGGTGTTGATGTATGATGTGGTGTGAAGGAGAGAGATGAAACGATGTCTTGGTTTTTTTCGGTGAAATGTGCTGCCAGGGTCGAGCAAAGGTCCTGGGTGGGTGTGACAGAAGAGGAGGCTACTGCAGGATTGGCCAGTTCCTTACAGACTTTGAAAAGTTTGGCCGTGTTATTTGATGCTGCGGCGTTGCAGGCTTCAATAAAGACTCTTTTCTTGGTGTGGATGCAGAGTTGATATTGCCTTTGAAGGAGGCGGCAGGCAAGTTTGTCAGAGGGTTGGCCTGACGAATTCCATTTCTGCTCAGCTGCCCTTCACTTGTGTTTAAGGGCAGCCAGATCAGAGTCGTTCCAAGAGTTGCACTTTTTGGAAGGCTTCAGTCGGACCCTCGTGACAGGGGCAAGAATATCAAGGGTGTTAGAGAGATAGAGAGATTGAAGTTAGCGAGGGCTGAGTCAGGTTGGAAGTCAGCCGCAGGAGTAGGAGGCGGAGAGTAGGTGGAGGCAAAGGCAGCCGCTGTCACTCTTTTCATGGTTCTGGTGACTTTGAATCTGAGTGGCCACGCTGGGTGTGCCAATGCAAGAGGAGAGGAGAGGAGAGCTTCAAGTGTGAGGAGAGAAGAGAGTGGTCCGTCCAAGAGAGAGAGGGAGTGAGAGGGATAGAGAGAGGGATGTCGGAAGATATTATTATTATTATTATTATTATTATTATTATTATTATTATTATTTTAAATCTTGTAATGCGCCAACATGCCCGTAGGCCTCAGGGCGCACATAAAACTGAACAAACAAACAAGCACACATGGCAAAGAAGAAAGAGGTGTCAAAGAGTTATTCCAGATTGAAGTAGTGGGTTTTTACAGCACGTTTGAATGCAGTGTAGTCCTGAATCTGCCGCATCTGGGCTGGAAGTTTGTTCCATAGAAGGGGACCTTGAGCATCAAGAGTGGTACCTCCAAATTTGGCTGTCCTGTATTTTGGATGCTTGAGAATAGTGGCAGAGGATGAGCGAAGGTTCCTCGCATTAGATTTAATGCTAATGCGGGCTGACAAATAAGTGGGGCTACAGAGGCTGAGGCATTTGTAGGTCGTGGTCAATATCTTGTGCGTTATCCGATGTTTAACGGGTAGCCAATGAAGTTTTTTCCTAAAGATGGAAATGTGTGTACGACGGGACTGGTTGAAGATATTACGAACAGCATTGTTCTGAGCCACTTGTAATGATTGGATATTGGAGGCTGTGGTGCCCGCTAGGAGGCTGTTGCAATAATCCAATCTAGAATTAATCAGTGCAGTGGCCAGAAGGGCACAGTTTTCTTCCAAGATGAATGGTCGAATATAGCCTATTCTTTTATTTATAAAACCGCAGCTAGATTTAATGCTGGAGACATGGGACTTCATAGAAAGTTCTTTGTCAAGAACGACGCCTAGGGCCTTGACTTTCTTCTGGACGAGAATGGTATTGTCGGCAATATGGAAACTAGCATAGTTGGAGTCGAGTTTCGCCCGGGTGTTTTTAGATGCCACGATGAGGAGTTCAGTTTTTTTGTCGTTCAGGGCAAGTGAATTGCAGGCCATCCAATCTTGTATGGCTTTGTATATTTTATTGATGGTAACTGTATCGCTGCTATAGGCGCCACTTTGCTGTATGACCACCTGAGTGTCATCAGCGTAGTTCGTGTATTGCACTCCTAATTTGTTTAAGAGGTCAAGAAGGGGACGAATATAAAGATTGAAAAGCACAGGCGATAGGCAGGAGCCCTGAGGAACTCCGCATGTCTGAGATATTGGAGAAGATTGATTATCGCCAACACAGACCCTCACCATTCTGGGACCCAGAAAGGAAGCAATCCATCTGGATGCAATTACGGAGCAGTTGGCGACATCCCCGAGCCTTGACACCAGTAAGCTGTGATCAACTAGGTCGAAGGCTGCGGAGAGGTCTAATACCATGAGCAAAGCAGCTTGATTGTTATCAGCTATGCTAGCTAAGGTAGATTTAAGATCTAGCATTGCTGTTTCAGTCCCGTGACGAGCCCTATAGCCCGACTGACGGGTACCCAAGATGTTATATTTTTCGACATGGGCTTGTAACTGTAAATAGGCAAGTTTGTCAATTATCTTGAGAACATATGGCACATTGGTAATGGGCCTGTTATTGTCGTTGTTCGCTGGATCAAGATTTTCCTTTATCAATAAAGGTGTGATCCACGCTGATTTTAGCAGTTCCGATACCAGGCCCTCATCAAAAGAGAGATTGACCAGTTTGGTAATCCATGGAACCAGAGTTTCTAAGGACTCCTTAAGAGTGCTTGTGGGGCAGTCGTCAGCAGGACAAGACGTGTCTTTAAGGTCCTTTATGATTTTGAGTACTTCATCCTCGGAGTAGTGTGTGAAGGAGAATTGAGGGATGTTGTTTTCGCAGGTATTGGGCAGAACGTTGTCTATGGGGATTTGCGGGGATGTTACATTGCCTAGAGCTCTATTTATTTTTTCTTTTTGAGAATCAATCTTGAGTAGAAAGGCATCATGTATGCCCTGACACCATTTATTGTCCTTAATGATATTATTAATGGTTGGGGGCTGACTTTGGAACTCCGCTAAAATTTTGAAAAGCTCCCCAGTGTTGGATTGAGCATTCACTATCCTTGCGTTATAATGTGTGGCCTTAGCTTCTGTGATGAGTTTTTTATAATTGAGGATGGATTTTTTATAGTTGGTTAGAGTGTTAACGTTGGGGTCTTTCCTCCAGACTCTTTCGAGGGCTCGTTTTTCTTGTCTGGCCACAAGAATTTCATTAGTGAACCAGGTGTTCTTTATGGTTTCGGTCTTTATTGTCTTCATTTTCAATGGGGCAAGGTCGTTAACTGTTTCTTTGATGTTGGTAGACAGATGATTGATAAGTTTCGAGGAGTCAACAAAGTTGTCAAGGGGTTGAAGTTTAGAAGACAGCAGTGTGGCAAAATTTGGAGCTGTAAGATTTTTAAGGTTGCAAGACATTTTCTGTATGCGTGGGTTTGCATTAAGTTTAGGAGGAGGGGAGGGTAGTGAAATCTTGGCTTGAATAAGAAAGTGGTCAGACCAAATACATGGTGTGGCCGAGATGTCAGAGATATTGGCATTTTGAGACAGGAGCCAGTCTAAGGTATGTCCCTTACTTTGCGTGGGGGATTTCATCCACTGGGTAAGGCCAAGGGAGGTGATGGTATCCATCAGATTGGTGCCTGTTTTATCCTGTTGGTCATTGGCCCAATAGTTAAAATCACCCATGATGATAACTGGGCCTTTAGTGGTACAGATCTGAGCCAGTAGGTCACTGAGCTGTTCTTCAAATAGGGGCATGACTTTGGGTGGGCGATAGATCGTGAGTGTGTTTAAAGTGGTATGTGGAGAGGTTTTTATTTTTACCCATAAACTCTCACAGCCTTCTGGAGAGGTATGAGGAATTTCATAGCATTCAAGATTTGATTTACATAACCAGGCCACTCCGCCACCTTTACCCTGCAGATGATCTGCTCTAAAAAGGGTGTAGTCGTCGGGCGTGGAGAGT
Source organism: Ambystoma mexicanum (assembly GCF_040938575.1). NCBI lineage: Eukaryota > Metazoa > Chordata > Amphibia > Caudata > Ambystomatidae > Ambystoma > Ambystoma mexicanum. Next base: position 1,308,291,899 of record NC_090932.1, read on the forward strand.
GTGGCTTGGGTGGGAAGGTCAGGGTTGAGCCAGGTTTCAGTTATACCGAAAAAGTCAGGCTTGAGTTCATTAGTTAGGTCGGAGATTTCCACACCATGCTTATATAGCGAGCGTGTGTTGAGAAGGGAGAAAGATAGTACCAGCAAGGGTGCGATCTTGAACTTCATGTTGGATTGGCGTGATATTTTCTTCAGGCACATAATGGACATAATGCAGGATACGTGAGCAACTTACTTGAAAGGGAGAGGCGTTTGCTTGCCAACGTAATTGAAGCCCCCGCTAAAAGCCGAGGTTTTCTGCCAGCCGGCGAGCTGCGGTGATGACCGGTGAAGACCGGCGCGACCCAGAAGCGCCGGCGCTGAAGCGCCTGGACAAAGGAAATATACCCTAGGGATCGTGGGAAATGTAGTTCACAGAAACTACTTTCGGTTCAGTCCCTCACAACAATCAACAACGAGAGTGCTTTGCTCTCTGCCACTCGTGCACACAATCACACAATATGGTTCCTGAAGCACTCGCAAAAATGCAGAATGCAAAGGAGAGGAGAAGTGCTACAAAGAAATCCAATGGGGAGACAAAAGGTGAGACAAAACGGCCGTGCGTGCCGTTTAGAATATGAGATTATCCAAAGTTTGGCCTGCTGTGTGCGTGGAGCCCGAGGGTAAGATAAAGAGGGAGAGACAACCACCTAGGTTGCGGAAAGGTCCTGAGGAGTCAGGAGAGTCAAGATGGATGTTGAGGCCGACAAGGGTGCTGGGACAGTGGGGTAAGGCAAGGGCGCCTGTGCAGAGGAGGCGGAAGGCAAAGCAGGCAAGGTGGCCTGTGCAGAGGATAAGGAAGGCACAGTAGGCAAGGGAACCTGTGCAGAGGTTGAGGAAGGCCCAGGAGTTAAGGGAGCCTGTCTAGTAGGAGAGGTAATGTTTGAGAGGCAAGGTAGGAGCCTGTCAAAGAGAAGAAGGTTGGGTTGAGGACCCTGAACCATGATGGTTCCATTCAGATAGACATTAATGATGATCCTAGAAATGGCGAACAGGTCAAGGAGGACCTCCCAGTGGGTGCCACCATTAATGGAAGAAGAGGCGATAGGAGAGAGAAAGGCGACCATGTACTGGGTCCATAGGTCGGGTGAGGTAACAACAAAGAGGATGTCTGTGAGAGTCTCTCTGGCGGAAGCCGTGACATAGGTGTCTGCAATAGGAAGGCCTGGGTTGGAGCCCAATATGTCCTTCTTAAGTTTCTTCCGGACAGATTTAGTGATAGGAAAGGGATAGGAAATAGAGAAGCAGTTAGGGAATTTAGGAGAGATGGATAGTGACATAGCTAGCCGCAATGGTGAGGAGGACGATTACCAGGCTGATGTACTGAGGCACATGGAGGGGGGAGGGAGGTGCGGCAAAAACACAAGGGTTGGGGGACAGAGGTTACGAGGGTGGGGGCACTGAGGACAAGGTAGGACGTGCAGGACCTTAATGCAGGATGAACTCAACAGCAAACGCTGTATATAAAAAGGTAGTAAGCAACAGTTGAGCACCCAGCAAAAATGATTTTCAACAAACAAGTACTTTCAATCAGGAAGGAGGCACAGTAAAAAAAGAAAAATCTCATACACACAGCTACTTTCAATCAGGAAGAAGGCGCAGCTAAAAACTATTTTCCGGCAAACAGCTACTTTCAGCGGGGGAAGGAGGCACAGCTAAAAGCAATTTTTGGGCAAACAGCTCCTTGCAATGCAGGAAGGAGGCACAGCTAAAGGCGATTTTCAGGCAAAAGGGTACTTTCATTCAGGTAGGAGGCACAGCTAAAAACGATTTGCAAGCAAACAGCTACTTTCAATCAGGAAGGAGGCACAGCTAAAAACGATTTTCAGGCAAACAGGTACTTTCAGTGGGGGAAGGAGGGCACAGCAAAAAGCGATTTTCAGGCAAACAGCTTCTTGCAGTGCAGGAAGGAGCCACAGCTAAAAGCGATTTTCAGGCAAACAGGTACTTTCAGTGGGGGAAGGAGGGCACAGCAAAAAGCGATTTTCAGGCAAACAGCTTCTTGCAGTGCAGGAAGGAGCCACAGCTAAAAGCGATTTTCAGGCAAACAGGTACTTTCACTGGGGAAAGGGTGGCACAGCTAAAAACGATTTTCAGGCAAAAAAAGACAGTGTTTGAGGAATGGCACAGGAAGTGGAGTACAGCAATGCAGTAGTTGGAATCAGTGGGATTGAGTCACAAGGGGTGGGGTAGAATGTAGAGTCACTACAGTGCAAGGAGCATCTGCAAGGTTGAAATTCTTGAGAGGCAGATGAAATTAGTTCTGTGGTGCCGAGGCAGAAACTGAGTTGCAGTACTCATGTGAAGACACGCTTAGCGATGACACAGTAAAGAGGGCTGTTGCAGTAAATAGAACATTGCAGAGCATTTTACTGAAAGATTCCGGAGGTGGGCCAGGAGCACGGCCAGGCACTAACAGGAACAGACAGGTGCCTTAGTGGTGGGCCTTGGAAAGGGGGCAGGCACAGCCTGCCGGCACCCTGATTGGCCTGAAGGCTGCCTCGTTGGCCAATCAGAGCAGAGGCCACGCAGCTGGAGAAGGGACACCCATGCCTGTAATGACACCCGCCATGTTGAAGGTGATCGTTTCTGGGCTGTTGGATCCAGGAGACAAAGGCACAAAAAAGCACCATAGGAATAGGCAGTGCCTCAGGCAGGCACCAACAATGCAGATCTGAAGATTTCATTTCTTTTTTTCTGATGCGATCGGGAAATTCAGTGGGCGCAGGAAGTTCTTGTAAAAGCCGTGGTGCTGGGCTTACCTGGGATGTCCAGTGTGGGTCAGCGTGGGCGAAACCTTGTGGTGGAAGGGAGGCTTCGATGTAGAAGGCAATGTCTGCGCCGGTCAGGAAAAAAGTGAGGCAGAGCAGAATCAACAGGGCCTAGTGGTGTGGCTTGTAGAGGGGGCCGGCACAGCCCTCCGGAACCCTGATTGGCCTAAAGGCTGCCTTGTTGGCCAATCAGAGCAGAGGCCAGGAGGCTGGAGAGGGACACCCATGCCTGTAATTGCACCTGCCATGTTTAAGGTGATTGTTGCCCCACTGGGCTATTGGATCCAGGAGACAAAGTCACAAGAAAGCACCATAGGAATAGGCATTGCCTCAGGCAGGCGCCCATCATTATGTCTGGATATCCTTCCTTCCTGAACACCTGATCCATACAATTAATGATATCAGAAGCAGTTGTACCCTTGATTAACATAATTTCTGGACATTTAGGGCGTCATTACGAGTATGGAGGCAGCCATGGTCCTATTAGCGCCATGGCTGCCTCCATAGCGGGCTCCAATACTGGGTTCCTGCAATGAGGAATTACCGGGTCATTCCGACATTGGAGGAGCCGGTAATTCCTCCTTGCAGGAACCCATCCCCATTTGAGCCCCAGTAGGGCTCAATGGGAATGGGGAGGGAGCTCATAACGGGCACATTACGAATGGCCCGTTATTAGCTCCCTCTTCCCCTCGCGGGACCCGGAAAGGACGTCTGGTTTTACCAGACGTCTGTTCTGGGTCCCGCAAAGGGAACCTCGTAATAGGCGCTCCCGTAATGAAGGGTGCCGGTCCCGTACCGGCACCCTTCATTACGGGAGCACCAAGGTCGTAATGAGGCCCTTAGATTAATAGTCTACCTACACCAACACTACCTTTACCCTTGATCCCAAAGTGTGGTCCTAAAATGTCAAACCCAACCTGTTGCCATGCTTTCTCTGGAGGGGCTAGCAGATTCAACTGCTGCTTCACCAACTTCAGACTATTATCAGAATTCCAACATGACCAACAATCTCTGATCATACATTCCATAACACATTGACTCCTGGCCACCACTTTCATGTTTGTGCCAGTTATGCCAGGATGACCCTCGTTCTAAACGGACTAGGCTTTCTTACAAAGAGGTTGGCCGTATCAGCTGCTCTCCATGCACTAACAACCTATCCTCTTTAGACAATTTTACTTTCACCTCCCACTATAGCGACAACTGGTCATCTAGTGCCTTATCAGAAGGCCTCCATCCTATGGTCCATTGTATTACTTGTTTCAACACTAAATCAGAGCTCAACTCCTTAATCCATTCTTCCTTTGATACCCCAGACAATTTCTTTTGCAATAATGTCACCACTACATCTTCTTCCCCTCCATCTGTTGTCGCTCCAATAGTCATTAACCGTGAAAGAAAATCAGTTATTTTATTCCTCACATCAGATACATATTTGACCTGAAAGTTATAGTCTTGCAGTAGTTTCAAGCTCAATCGTGCTAATCACAGAGTAGCCCTTTTCATATCGTTAACTGTCAGGAGCTCCACTGTAGGTGTATGATCTGTTCATACTGTAAATAGACTTCCCCACAAACATTTCTGGAAATAGTTCACTTCCCAAACACAAGTCAGTAATTCACACTCTATGGTAGAATGCCTTGTCTCAGTGTCTGAAATAGCCCTAAATGCTTGACATACCACCTTCTCCACAACATACACACTTGTGAAATGTCAGCCCATAAGCCTTTTTCACTGGCACCTAGTGTCAATCTAACTGGTGTACGAACAAAGAACCCTCCTAAGTGTTGTGCACTACAAATCCTTTCATTAATACACTGCACCACATCCTCACACTCACTACCCCGTCAGAATTTAGCATCCTTCTGGAGCAAAATCCTTGATTAATTTGTTATGCCATTCTGCAAGACCAAAAAACAATCTCAATTCAGCCTTATTGGTCTGTATGGGTACACCTTTGATCACTTTAATCGTATCATGCTTGGGCCTGTATCCGTTACTACTCAGTAGGTGTCCCAAATATTGTACTTTCATCTACATTTACATTTGTTAGCCTCTATTGTCAAACCCTTGTTTTTGAGTTTATTTAGAACTGCAATGAACCTGTTAAGACTGCTCCTTCATGCCCTTTCCATACACCAAAATATCATCCTAGTAAACAAAGGTTCCTTCTAAACCCTTTAAAATATGTGACATCATCCTCTGAAATATTGTGTTGATCAAAGCTAACCCACATGGCATGCTACAACATTTATAAAGGTCATATGGCGCTATCAATGATGTAAGATTCCTGCAATACTAAGTTAATTGTATCCGATAGTGTTGCCGATGGATCTAACGTTATGAATAAATCAGTGCCTTGAAGACAATTCAACACGTCAAATGTAATTGGTAATGTAAATGTGTCCACTTGAATGTTCTTGTTCACATCTCATAAGTCTACGCAAACCCTAATTATTCCATTCCCCTTTAAGGCTACAACAATCTAAGGCTACGACAATCAGACTTACTCGCAGATTATATTCTTTCAATTATGCTTTTTTCTCCAAGTCGATCCAATCCCTTTTCTAGTTCAACTGATATCTCATTGCTTCTTATGCTTAGTACAGCTTCAATCATGCATGGGTTTAGCCTTATTCTGACAGATGTTTGATCTTTCCATCCAAGAACATTAACCTCTTTATTTGCTACATACATTTTCATGACTGCAATCCTGCCCTGAAACTCCAGCAAGTAATGAAACCATCCTAATATCTCAATGCAAGTGAGCTTGTAACCTATAGGATATTTTTTATATCAGACTTGTTTAACTTTACTTTCAACCCTTGTTCTTGCAAATATTCCCATTTGGTGAGATGTTACTATTGTATACGGAGAATACCTATCAACCATCCGAGTCACTTTATAGCTGTTGATTTGTACCACGAAGCTTGGACATTTCAATTATGATGTTGACAATGTATTTCTTACTATCATCACCCGCTCCTCCTCTGAGCAATTCTCCTCTTGTACACATGCCAGCTTCTTTTCCAATCTGCATTCAATTGCAAAATGCCGTTTGGTGCTACAATTCAAACAATATTGATGTATTGCTGAGTACAACTTGGAACTGCCCTAGTGACCTGTTCTGCCGCACTGGTAGCATCTATATCTGTCCACATCATTTGGATGTTATGTTCTTTTAATTATTTAAGTAGCAGTTTCTAGATAATGTGTACTTTTTACTCTTGTTTCCTTCTCCTTTGATCAAATTGTTTCTGTTTTCTTGTTCGCTTCACTTATTTGCGCATCATCATCTGCAAAAGTTTCTTTTTCGCCTTTTCCATGAAATGCTTCCTTTTTACTTCGTTTCATTTCTTTTGAGCATAATTCAGTGTGCACAATCTTTTTCGCTATGGCTTTCGCTGCTGCCAAGGGTGAATCACCACACCTCCATGGTCGTTCTTGTATCGCAGGGTTATTGATGGTACATATAATTATGTTATCCAGTTCCTCTGTCATTATCCCTGTAACAACCCTACACAATAAGAATAAGGTTTTTAATGCAGATACACTATATTCTCTTGTGCCTTTTGTATTCTCGAGTAAAAATGACATCTATTGAGGGTTATGTTCATCAAAGTGCATAGTGCAAATCCATCTGTCTTGTGTTTTTTTCATGCTCATCCATGTCTCCAGCTTCACATACTGATAGTGGAGGACGTTATTTATATTTACTCTGTCCCTCTGGACCAAGGGCATGAAGTAGTAAGGGTGTTTTTTTTCTGCTGATATATTACCATGCTCTGCAGCTTTAAAATCATTATTCCAGTACTCTTTCCATTCGGACCATGGAATGGAGGGTTCTCCTGAATTTGGTAATACATTTTCTGGAGGATAGGCTGTTATTCATTGCATCAGTGTTATTTCAACTCATTGACAAGTCTTTAACTTTTGTTTTTTTTAACACAGTACAGTTGAATAAAGGTGTGTAGCCGGCTACTGATAGTTAGTGTCATGCCTTCCATACTACGTACAATACCTTTGTATCCCTTTGCCAGTTGTTGTCCATGAAGTGTATGGGTTATTTACACCCATTACCCACGTCTGAAGGAGGAGTCCTTTATTTTTCTGTGCCGTTGATGCCACGTTAATAAGTTCTTTTCTCTGAAAGCGTACAGGATGAAAAAAGTGCTCACACTATTCAGCATGGATCCGCGGGCTTGCGCTCTCTTCCACAAATCTGACATTGCTGTATATCCAACGCTTTTGACAACCAAGCTTAGAAATTGTGTTCCCGCTTCTGGATCCTAAATATTGGCATTACGAATATGTCGTACATTTTTTGCTGTTCCTCCGGACTGCATTGTCATGTGGTTTCGATCCACAGGAGTTGCACACTGGCAGCCAAATATAGAAAATATCACAGTACTTGACCTTTTTGATATAGGGGGTCATTCCGAGATTGGAGGCACAATGGCTGCCTCCAATACCGGGTCCGGTCTGGCTGAATGGGGACTTACAGGGTCATTCCAACCCTGGAAGACCCGGTAAGTCCCCATTCAGTAAACCATTCCCCATTCCCATTGAGCCCCCATAGGGCTCAATGGGAATGGCGAAGGCGCTAATTACGGGCCCGCTAGTAGCGGGCCGTAATTAGCGCCCTGGTCCCTTAGCGGGACCTGCTAAGGACGTGTGGTCTGACGACACGTCCTTTGCGGTTCCCGCTAAGGGACCTCGGAATTGGGCGGTAAGGGTTTACCGGCACCGGCATCCTTACCGGTGCCCGTTAACCCTTACCGCCCAACTCGGAATGACCCCCATAGTCTTTATTTAACTTCTAGGTACAAAACTGTGCCGGCTCTCATCCAACCTCCAGCTTCGCTGTGTCAGTCTGTTAACTGTCCTCTAGTGAACCCTCACACATTCTACTCCTGAATGCTCCACATTCCACACAGGCCTGGCCTGTGTAGCATACAGAAACACCAAATGTAACAGTCTCCTTTGTACTTGTAGAAATTAATTGAAACTTTACAAAAAGAAAATAAGAGGTATGCACTTTTTTCAGGGGAAGATTCTTAACATCGTGCCAAATTTCTGAGCATTTTAAAAAGTGCCTTTCTCGTAGAAGAAGACACTTAGCCTTTTCTGCAGAGGGACTATCGTCACCTATGGAGTACCGAACTATGAGTGACTGGGAGCACTTATACAGCTACAAGGCAGACTGGGTCGCCTCTTGGTGCTGTCTTCACAGACCAGACAGAGCAGGGAAGAAAAGGCTGGCTACTAAACAGAAGAGTTTTAAGCTGTGCTTTGAAGTGCCAATAGTTGGTTTCAAGACAGCTGGAGGGAGGTAGGGAGTCTACCAAACAACGAATGTGTCCTGTAGAGCAACACAGAATCTCGGGGTGAGCCAAACGGATTTGTCGCTGTAAATAAGAGCATGCAGGGAACATTAGGGCTGAATCTTGACTGCTAAGTGTGCTGGGGAAGTAACTGGTAGAGCTCTATGGATAAGGCAGAGCATTTTCAATAAACCTGTTTTTTTAACAGGGTGCTGAGAAGCGTGTTGCGATTTTAGGTTGATTCAACCAAAGCCAGTTCCAAACCCTCCAGCCCTGCCTTGAAAGATGCCTATGCAAGAACATAAGATGATGGACTGACAAGGGAAGTGGACTATGTGTATGTAACGCTGTGTATCACCAGCATAGAAGGGATAGTTGATATTGAAGTAGGTCGCACCTCTGCACAGTACAGGATGTAGGGTGCAGGTACAATCATTTATAAAGGTGTACACTGTGATATCGGTAGTCTACATAAGATGTCGGATTTGGGGAGATAAAGTCCTTACTTTGAGTGTCTCACTCTCATTCTATGATAATTAACCATAATCAAACAGTGCAAGTCATGAAGTCTCATCCTGCCACTTGGTGCAAGGTCCTGGTATTTTTCCATGCCTGCTGACTGGTTGCTTAACTTTTTCCATGATGAAGGCCTGCCTGAGGCCACATAAGAGACCGAAATGTCATATGTACCCTATGCTCCATAGAGTCGACACAGCGTACACATGATATAGCCTGTTTTCTTGTTCAAGTCTCCTCAAAAAGCTTGCCGTGTATGCTGAAATGGTTGCTGGCATCTGTCTTTTATTCTAAGAGGGTACCACTATGCCCAGGGGCACTCTTGCCAGGAGCCGCCAATTAAATGCAGTGCTAAAGGCAACAGCTGGGCATTGTTCATACCAAAGAGTGAATGGGACAAAGATGGTGGCCATATATGGTCATGGCTTTTGCAGAGCAAAGGCTACAGTTGCTAAGAACAGCGTTGACCTGTTTGTGAATAGCGCCTGGGTTACATACCTGAATCCACACATGCAAGATAGCTCAGAATGGAGCCAGAAAAAGTTGAACATAGCAGCTCCCACTGCAGGGAGGCCCCCGAAATGGCTAAATACATTTAACCATTTGATGGAGGCCTAAGCCCAGTACCTGCTTTACCAGACTTCGCTCTGATGGAGGGAGATCCAGCCTGGTGATCACTTTCCTTGAATTTAAGGGAAAATATAATTTGCAAGCCCCGATATCCTTTCTCGAACAAGGTTTTGTGTCCGTTTCCTGCACAGACCCACACACGAAACATGTAATGTAAAATGTATTTTTATAGCGCACTTCTTCCAGTTTGACAGGGTCTCTGCCCTGCCAAAAAAGGTTGGGGCATTGTTAGTGGGATAGAAGGAGAGTTACATGCAAACCCTGTGTTGTTGATGCTTGCAAGCCAGTGATCCCCGAGTAAGTCTGGAGTGTCAGTGTGGTTATGGGTGGGTAGTGGTCAGGAAACTCTTGAGTTTGTGTTGAATTTGTGCACAATAAAAATGCTACAGCTGGAAAGCTTTGGAGCCTACGCGATGAACAAATACAGCGAGTGGAACTTAATTGCTTCGGGCTCACTACTGTTAAGGCACTATTGTGAGTCTATATTACTGCTGGTGGTGGTACTTAGAACCACTGACAGGACACATTGTTTCTCGAGATTATTCAGTGCTATAAATACTGTGATGGTGATTCCTGAGGTTAAAGGATAGTTCCGGGACTTTTTTTTTATTGTCCCTACGGTTCGGCCATGTGTTTTTAAGCATAAATCGGTAGATCGTAGAAAACTTTCCTATGGACCTTACCCGATTTTTCGTCCATTAACGCACTCGAAATCAGCCGCCATTTTGTGATAATCCTATCATTTCCCCCCATCGACCTGGCTCACCTGCGTTTGCGGCACTAAATCAAATCCCCCGCCCTTGAGCCTGACATCAGCAGACGCGTACCGCCCATTTCCCAACGCCAAAGCACGTTTCGTGTCAACAATCGCTGCGCCTCAGCTAATGAAGTGTCGCCATGGAAATGGCAGGACGCCTCTTTCCTCAATAAGTATAAACACACCGTTTCACAACACACAGCAGCAGATTTTCGATTCCATTACTCTCTCTGTGTTACTTTGAGTATTCTGTGACTCGTTTCTGTGCTCTGGTCAGCTACCTTCGCCGCTTCTAGGCCTTGTGAACACCTGTACCATCTCTGTAAATTATTTTACTTTCTTTACCACACAATGGCTACAATAATGCCGTATATGTACGAGCCCGAGTACACCGAGGAGGAACTACTGGAAAGGCAAGCACGCGAAAACGATGGGGATTCGGACGGCAGTTGGGAGGACCAGTCAACGGATGAAGAGCCTGGACCATGTCGCATGGACGGCGTCTCCACCTGGTGCACGTGCAATCGGTGCGAGCTAATGCCAACTGAGGAGGAGAACTGCTGCTGCCGTGAAAATTCCGGGTGCTTGGCCTACAATTCGGAAGGCGAGCCAAGTCCGCAATGCATCACCGAGCTGCCAGAGTTCAGGGAAGCCTGCCTCTCACGGACCGTGTTGAGGATGATGATGGTGCTTATGCACGAACTTCGCGGCACTGTTCGTCCGCGTAATCCGAGTAACGAGTAAGTATACTCTGGTTGTGATGTCAGTGATGCCACTACTATTTCATGGTCGTCTCCCACATATAAAATTACATCTACATATCATTCGAACGCATGTAAATTGGTTCCATATTGTGCATTTTCTAGATAGAATTTTTTTCAAAGCAGAATGACATTTTTTACCTGAATCGACATTGATAAGAAAGTTTTGTCATTTTAATACAGTTTGCATCTTTCTTTTTCACAGGTGGTACAGGCTGGTGGCCTATAGTTGCTTCACTTGGTGGCTTCACGGGAGGCTCGGACACCGCGTTCGGAGAGTAATACCTGCCTGTGCGGTACTTGCCATTAGACAACATTTCCCCAGCGACAGTGGACAATACCGCGGATTTTCCCTGGATGTGCTGCAACCGGAACTTTACAATGTGTAATGTTTATTATTTATGTTCAATTGAAATTAAGATCTAAAATAAAACCCAACATATATTTTAACAATGGTTGTTTTGATTTTTTAAATGAATCTAGTGTGTCTCCATTGAATAGTCTTCCTGTGCCTTGTCTTGTCACACCACATGTCTCCGGCCAGCATCCTCCCTCACGCTGGCCGCCCACCTTCAAGCCACATAACCGTTGAACCCATATGCAGCAGACATACATATGTTATTTTGTGGGTTGGCATCAAGCCTCCCGGCCTTGCCTCCTCCCCCAAAAATACTTACCACACCACTTTGTTCAAGCGTTGGCAATAAAAGGCAGTTGGATTTTATTGATACAAAACATGGTTATAGGTAAATAATCAATATGGTTGATCATAATAAATCATCCTTTTGGGCACCGGGTACAGAGATGACCCCCTCTGGCCCGTGCCGCCTTGCCACCACAGGCCAGCCTGCTGCTGACTAACTGCCTAGGCATCCAGGGTCTCCAGGGTGAACTGCACCCATATATTATCCTGGGAGGGTGAGGTATTTATAAACTCACCCCCCTGCCTTCCATGTACTAGATCCTGCAGCCTGCCTCTTACATGCAGTTAGATGGCCTCTCCTTGGTGAGGCCCTGCGGCAAACGAGTCTTGTCTGCACGACCACCGCCCCAATCCACCCCCCGCCCTATCAAAGGCAGTTCGCACCGGGGTACTTGCGCTGGCAAGTGGAGCTGTCAGGGAGCGATAAAGGCCAAGAGGTGCCAAAGACCATGTACACTTCAAAGTGGTCAATAGAGCATGGGTTGTTGTTCCCATGTCTACCTCCAGACCCCGTGTCTCCTGCCAAGCATCCCCCCTCACGCTGGACGCCCCCCTGCAATCCACATAAGTGTGTCTCCATTCACGAGTCTTCCTGTGTCTTGTCTGCACGACCACCGCCCCAATCCATCCCCCGCCCTATCAAAGGCAGTTCGCACCGGGGTACTTGCGCTGGCAAGTGGAGCTGTCAGGGAGCGATAAAGGCCAAGAGGTGCCAAAGACCATGTACACTTCAAAGTGGTCTATAGAGCATGGTTTGTTGTTCCCATGTCTACCTCCAGACCCCGTGTCTCCTGCCAAGCATCCCCCCTCACGCTGGACGCCCCCCTGCAAACCGCATAATGCCACGACATATTCACGTCATTCATTCACAAACACACCCCTGTTTCGAATTCTTTATAACCCACTTCATATTTCTAATGAGAACTTCTTTGCGTTTTTGCTAGTCAACCCGTGAAGGTGCTGGTTATCTGCTCTTCGTCTCTGTGAACTTCCGTGACCACTTCGAGCAAACTCGTCAGTTTGCAACCTGTGAACTGCTCCCTGTTCTACGACAAGAAACTACTCTGATCCCTGCATCTAACTGTTTGTTCGTCAAGGTAAGGCCATGTACCATAATCATTTTGCGTCCAATTTTTTAATTTATATCTATTTGCTAGTAGTCATCAAATTGCATCCATGTTTTCTTTTCGTTCAAGACAGTACATGCAAGGAACTAGTCACATGTTCTGAGTTTAGTCAAATTATTTTTCTATTTTTTTAAAGTTATTCAAATACTTATCCGCATGTGAATAACGTGTATAGTTCCAAGAACCAAAACGAACCTTGCATTGAACCTTTTATGTGTCATTTAATTTTTTAACACATTGGTATTCATAGAGAATTGTTGATCTTTACTTTTCAGAACTTTCCACAATGCCTGCCTGTTCCATTGGCGGTTGCCCTTCGAAGACCCATAAAAAATCTGAAGGTACTATAATGCATGTTTTCCCTAAGACAATAGATCAGATAAGAGAATGGGTCCGATATTGCGGATATCCACCGTCTGAGCTTGAAAGTAGAGTCCTAGAAGTCTTTGCGGACAAGAGGGGTGATCGATACCGCATCTGCAGCAGGCACTTTAGCTCAGACATGTACTAAATGCTAATAAAGAAGAACACACCGCGAGCGAAGCGAAAATTGCTCTCAACCGCTATTCCCACTCTATTCGTCCACATCCCTCCACTGGTGAGTCAAGTTTACGGATTTAGCTCTCGGCCTTGCGGTAGTGTGTAGCATTAGCTAACAATAATTTCCCCATTTATGTATCCACTCAATATGAAGGCGGAAGATTCTCCATCCGTGTCGTTATTGCAGTCATCAGCCACTTCAAGTGCCTATCGGGTAATCTTACTTAGCTATTCTGCCACTGACTTGTTTTAGGCATGTAAATCAATAGTTTTAATTTATCGTGTAATTATTTTACCTAATGGTACACCCTAGTACTCGTCCTCTAGTCTTTGTTTTCAGTTATAATTATTGTTATCCAAAATAATGCAAGTACTGTCTTTCAGGGAGATGCTGAGGAGTCCAACGCATTGACGACAACCGTTGATGTCACTCAGATGCTCGAGGTACGTTTCCGGACAGTTCCATCGATGGAGATCATCAGATCTTGCATTCTTGTAGCGTGATTGTTACACACAATGTTTCTTTCGTTTTTAGCCATTCATATGTCCTTCTGTCGTCGCCCTCCTATGTGTCTTCTTTTTTCAATATTGTGTTCATTACTAATGAAAGTCCTATGTTTCAGGGAGTCGATGGAGCATTAGTCCAAGAAGAAGGGGGAGCATGCAGTTACGGGTCGGCGCAACAGCTTGCAGAAGTGTGCACTGCAGTTACAGCGTCCCTTGATGTTCTTATGCATTTCGATGTATGGATACTGACAGTTCGAACAAGCGAGATCATATGACGTGATTACATCCGCTATACTTCCTTCTTTATTAACGCAAGTACTATGTTTCAGGGAGATGACGGAGCTTCTTCTACAAGAACATCACCCCTAGTAGTTGATGCAGATCTCTGGGTGGTGACACTTCCAACGATCGAGCAAATCAAATCATATTTAGATATCCATTACTTATTTTAGACAACTGATCATTTGTGCAGGTCTATTTAGATGAGCCGTTGACGCCTGCACAAAGTTTATGTTCTTTTTAACAAAATAGAAAACCATACTAATGCAATTACTCTGTTTCAGGGAGTTGCTGAAGCGTCATCTTCAATAATATCATCAATGGAAGTCTATGCGGAGCCCGAGGTATGGATCTTGACAGTTCCAACTAACTAGATCAACAATGTGTGAATAATTGTCGTTTGAATGTTCTACACAATGCGTTCATTCGTGTTTTGCTATTGAGATGTACGTAGGTATTGGTCCCCAAGTACATTTTGTGTTTTCAATATTATTATACATACTAATGAAAGTTCTATGTTTCAGGGAGTCGATGGAGCGTCAGTGCGTGATGGATGTGCTTATCATGAAAATATAGTCGTTGCAGCGCAAGAGGAAGTGGAGACATGCACACACGAGTCGGAGCAACAGCGTCCTGATGTTGAAGTTCGAGGCAAGAAAGTTTCAAAGAAAAGAAAGCAAAAGAAGGTTATTGTCCTGGTCACTATATTATGTTGTTTTTCACTGTTAATAGTTCAATACTGTAAGTTGTGTTTAAACTGAACATCCCTTTTCCAATCTGTCCTCTAGTTGCGAGTGGGTGTACGAACTAGATCTACACAGACAGTGAAGCGAACGAGAGATGTTGCTTGTCAAACCTTTTGGCAGGGACTTGAGACTGGAGATGCATCGTGCCAATGGGAAGAATATGAAGTGATTGACAACGGAGCTATACCACCACCAGCCATTGATAGTGAATGTCCTCCTGGTAGTTCGGATGCAGTCGGAGATCAATTCACAGAATCCACACCCGCAAAAACTAAGACCGCGAGAAAGTTGAAGAAATTGTTTTATTCACCCATCGCCGGAGAAGGAACAGATGTTGCAATGGAAGTGGACAACAATGAAACACCATCAATATCACTGAACATAGCGGAAGACGATATCAGAGATTCTACCTTTCATGTGAGTGACATGTCCTCAACGTTACAGGCCGAACCAGCTGGGATGCAGAGTGACAGTATAAGGAAAGAGGCCAAATTCATTGTATTCGATAGTTGTTTGATTGATATTATTATTAGGATGAAATGTGGGCATTCGGTTGGTGGGGAAGTATGTGGGGAGCCATTGATTAATGTGACTCGTGCAATTCGAGGCACTAACCTTAAAATACATGCCACCTGTACAAAATATCATCCTTTCTCATGGTCTGCCCAACCCATGCTGGGGCAACTGCCAGCAGGCAATCTACTTTGTGCAGCGGCCGCACTTTTTAGTGGTTCAAGTTTTAAAAAGTTAGAGTATTTCTTTCAGTTTGTGGGAATCCATTTCATTGCGAAAACTCAGTTCTACAAATACCAAATCGATTATCTATTTCCAGCCATTAGCAAAGCTTGGAGAATGGAAAAAATGTCTATTGATAGTACATTCGCGGGCAAACGGTTCAGGCTAGCCGGTGATGGACAGTGCGACAGCCCAGGATTTTCAGCCAAGTACTGCACCTACCACTTTCAGGACATGGAAATTAAGAACATTTTGAGTTCGGTGGTCGTGCAGGTGTCACAAAGTACATCCTCAGTGGCCATGGAGAAAGTTGGCTTTGTAGCATCATTGCAAGAACTACAATCGCGGGGAATGGTGATCGACCTGATAGCCACGGACAGACACGTTTCAATTGCCAAGACAATGAGAGAAGAGTACAAAAATATAAATCACCAATTTGACGTATGGCATCTTGCAAAAACAATCAATAAAAAAATGTCGGCTGCAGGTAAAAAAAAAGATATGCAAGGTATTTCACAGTGGTCCAAGTCAATCAGCAACCATCTTTGGTGGAGCTCAAAAACATGTGGAGGGTCGTTGGAAATTCTACTGGAAAAATGGCGGTCAGTAATGCTACACTGTAGCAACGTTCACTGCTGGACCACAAACCAACATTTCCACAATTGTGAACATGGCCATTTGTCCACAGAGGAGGCACAGAAAAAGAAGTGGTTGATTCCTTCATCACCCACTCACAAAGCCATTGAAAAGATTGTATTTGATAAAACTATAACAAGAGATTTGAGGGGACTCACGGAATTCTGCCACACAGGAGATTTGGAGGTGTTCCATAATATGTGCCTAAAGTACAGGCCAAAACGATTGCATTTTGGCATGGAGGGCATGATAAATCGGACTCTTCTAGCGGTCTTGGCACATAACCATAATGTTGGCCCTCAACAAAGTAGGACGACCGGAACTTTAGGGACGCTTCGCTACAATAAGGCCTTCACTAAAAGAAGTAAACAATGGGTGATCAAACCAGTGTTTGAGGATATGCAATATGAGTTTATTGAGAGACTTATTGTTGATGTCCTAGATAGGCACATACATGGAGTTGTGAACGAACCTGTGCAGGGGACAACTGCATTGCCACCCAACATTGCCTCTGTTCCATGTCCACCTAAAGCAGAGCTCATTGAGAAATACACATCACGGTTTAAATGATTGTAATTTGATTGTCTGTTCTCTCGAGTCTCCTCATGTTGCAGGCCCATTGAATATGTGTATCTATGTAATGTGTAAATAAAAGTGATTGCTCAGTGTACATGCAATGTGTCTCTCCACCCTTGCCCCTCCCTTCACCGTGCAGTTGTGCGAACCACCCGGGTGTCACCTGTGACTTTGCTCTGGAGTCTCCTCATGTCGCAGGCCCATTGAATATGTGTAGCTATGTATTGTGTAAATAAAAGTGATTGCTCAGTGTACATGCAATGTGTCTATCCAACCTTGTTCATTTGCGCATTAAATTAAACCAAACAGTAATATAAATCATTTTTCAAAAAATATAGAATGTCTCCGTATTTATGGTTCTCTGGGGCTGCAAATGCACGCAGACAAAATGCAAAGATGGAGTGTAAATTTCAAGTCCTGTGAGATGGCCTTACACTGAATGTAGCTAACTAGGAATGTGTGCTCGTTCAAAGTGAAGGTCAGCTGCTTTGATTTTTTGCTCGGGTGCCGGAATGGCCCACGACTCAGTATAAGGTTCTATTGTTATTTGACCTTGACAGGCCGGGACCATCCCGAAAGACTTCTTTTTGGGGGTGTGGTGCAATAACGTAAACGATAATGAATATAATTTCAGAAACGAAAGCCATTTAATGTTCGTTCATTAGAAGAAATAACGTCGGCATAGAAGGAGTGGTATTTCGGGACTGCCCTACGCACAGACACAATGGAAAATGCAAATATAATGTAAGTAACTCTTTAGATGAGTTTATACCGCAATTTAATTACTATACAGTAGCTTTAAAGACGGGTTAAGTTGTACTTGTTCGTTCTATGTGGCATATTGTTTTGTACCGCGCACTATCTTGAGGAGAACCATCTCCTTTTACGGAAGCACCTCAAAACCTTCCTCTTTGCTTCTGCTTTCTCTCTCCCTCTCCCCTGCTACAACTGGTCCACTGTCTGCGACCTCGGTCCTGGGCCCTTCCACTCTCCACCTGCACTGCCTCCCTGTCAACCCCTGCACTGGGGGACTGTCTCAGTATCCTACAGCCCCCCCTTCCCAGCACTTGTTCTGCACTTACCTTGCACTCGCCACCAGCTGGCCCTATGTATTTATTATTTTATGCTACTTACCTTGTACTCCACTTCCCCCCCCTTCCCCTTGCACTTTTACCTTCCCCCTACCCCTGCACTTGCGCGATCTGAATGACACCTGGCCTAGTAGGATCGTTGTCTGTCTTCTCCTTGTTCCCCCCCCTCCCTGCCTCGCCACGCCTTGAAACACTTGTGTATAGGCGCGTTGCAAATGCCATATTATATCATATCAGTGACGAAGTGGTCCACTGGCGCTCAGGCGGCTCTGAAAAAGGTGGAGGAGAGGGGGTGGGTTACTGGAAATGACGTATAATACCCAGTTGCACTGTCCTAGCTATGAAATAATTTCCCGACCTAATATATAAAATGAATAATTTTAATGAAGATCTGATGGTGAGACTAATTTCATTTTTTATGATTTTAAAACAGGTACATCCTTCATTATTGTATGTGTCACGAGTACCAGACACCGGCGGATGGCTTTTACAACCGCCAGTTGCTTCTCCGCGTGAACAACGTTACCACCCTGACCATTTTATGGGACGATCGCCAAGTACAAGTATGCCCTTACGCGGTACTAATGGCTAGATGCAACATACATACCGTTGTGGTGGCCTAGTGCCTCGTTGTTGGAACAGCCATGCGATTATCAGTGCGACCGAAGAGCTTATTTTATCGTAAACCAACACCCTGTGTACTGCACACGAACATCGCTTGCCTCAAGACGAACTATTTTGGATCGAGAGCAAAGAAAAATGCAAATCGCTGAATATTCTCTAAACATTTGATGTCAAATAAATGTACTTTACCAAATTTACAATCTTGCGGTTTGATTTAAAAGTACAGTTTCATATTCCGAATTGTGGCGCGCTGTGTTGTGAGCTGATCTGTGTTGGTTTCCGGGTTCTGTGTGGAGTCGCGTAGAAGACGCCTGGGCGCGTTTGCCTACGCAGCACAGTCACGTCACGGATAGAGGCGGGGAATATGAATGTTTTGATAAAGTCTGTTTCAGGGGCGGGGGATATGATTTAGTGCCGCAAACGCAGGTGAGCCAGGTCGATGGGGGGAAATGATAGGATTATCACAAAATGGCGGCTGATTTCGAGTGCGTTAATGGACGAAAAGTCGGGTAAGGTCCATAGGAAAGTTTTCTACGATCTACCGATTTATGCTTAAAAACACATGGCCGAACCGTAGGGACAATAAAAAAAAAGTCCCGGAACTATCCTTTAATGTTAATACCATTGGCGGTAATTGATTTACCTGTGGTAAATATTTAAAACCGTATTTTAGCATTTTACTGATGACTGTATGTTTCATTTACCCCTGATGGCACTATCCTGCCTGAAATGAGTGTCTATGTGTTTGATAAAGGGGCGTGAGTTAAGCTTCTGAGTTGGATGTCTCATGTTGGTGCAGTTGTACTTCCAGGCTGGCCAATATGGGCCTTGTATCTTCTAGTTGGCTTCCTCTTGTGGCATAGGATCAGTGACAGAAGTGCTTGTAAGGTTAAGTTGAGGGGGTCTGCTCTGAGAACAAGACATAACTGCTTTTGAACCTGCCAGTCTCCAGCCATAATAACCAGGTTCTTGAATTGTTACTTGGTACCGTTTTCTCCAGTTGCTTAAGAGTGGTCAGGTGTGACCAACAACGATATTTACAATGCACAGAAATCACGATAGACACAAAGGAGACACTACTGATTTGGGAGGCTCAGCAGTGTTGCAATGACCCCCTTACCAACCGCAGGGCCCAAGTTGCTGACATGCACTAATGAGTGACTTGGTATTGCTGGTATGTGGGAAACCCCACCCAGTAAGTAATCGTCTCCTCAGTCTTCCATTTAGAATCTGCTTGGTCTCTTAACACAGGTTGTATTTTTTCTTATGTGTCTTCAAATCATGTTTTGTTTAGCGTGAGGTGGCTGCTCATCCTCATAGGCGTGCTATTGTAAAGAGACTCAAAGATGTCATGCCGCCGAAGGAAGGCCACCGCTCTGGAAATGTGTGGGGATTAATGCGCGGGATTGCCCCGTCAAAAAAGTACAAAAAAGATAACGTTTCTCTCCATGTTGGGACTACATTGGATTGCCTGAAGTATTGCGGGCTGCAGGGCGAATCAATCAAAACTCCAGCAAACACAGACACCCAATGGCCATGCTAGCAAAAAGAGGGGAGCCCTCTACAGGCTGCCCAACTTCACTCCATCAGGACCGCTCTGCCCGGTGGCATAAGAGGCAGAGAGAGTGCCTGCAATGTCCATGTTAGCCAAGCAAGCGGAGAGACCCCCACCCCTAGCCTGCCCAATCTCAATCTATCACAATCTCTCTGCCGGGTGACGTAAGAGGCAGGTGGAGTGCCCAGAATGCAAGGTTTTATTATTAACTTTATATGACAAATGCGTTTTAATGATTCAAACTGCAATAGCAGTGAGATAATTTTTGCACACATGCTTCCATGACCCCCCACCCCCCACCCCCACCACCTCATGCTGAATGTTAGGGAGAATTCTCATAAATGTGCTAATTCCCTTCGCTTTAGAGACCCCCAGCAACTTTGATGGATTTTTGAGGACTTGCTTTTCTTTCTTGGAAAGAGTGTGAGCCTTTTTTTTCAACTCTTACATGTATTTTGATGTGTGTTTTACCTTTGTGTTCTTTGATTAGGGAGTTTTAGATAACTCCACATGCATCATCTTTTCATGTGTGTTGCACAGCACCCTCAGTGCAGTGACACAGGGATGTCTTTTAGACTTCCCAAAGGGTTAAATACCTTCTCTGGGATAAACTACTGTTTCCCAGAGAATGTAAAGTGAAATTGACTTTACTAGTCTTTCCAAATTCCTAGACCCAGCACATCACATCTTACAATGGAGTGCTGGAGGGGTTACATAGTATCCTCTGTGTCTAAATCCTCATTTAGCCGTCAAATGCTACCCTTTCCTATCGAAAAGGCTGGTGGCAGTGGTTTTACAACAAACTACCATGATTTTTCCCAGCAGCGAACACCGGTAGCTAAAAATCACGGGAGCAATGTTTTTCAAGATGGCGCCTTTAGCCCCTTTTTTAAACGGGTCCCGGTCTTCTTTTTTCGCCATTTCTTTTTGGAAAGGTCCTTCTAGTGTTTGTCTGAGCGCCAAACCAGGTTTGGTCCCTTTGTTCGTGTGCCTTTGGCGGGCTTCAGGACTGAAGACTGCCTCTGGCATCTGAATGTCTGGGGTGGGCAGGAAGTGAGGGAGGTGCCCGAAACTCCCTGTGCTTAGTCTCCTAGGAGACCCAAATGCACTCTGCCATGATTGGCTGGCTGGCTGACTGTCCGGCAAGGACAGCCACCCTGATGGGTGAGTGACAACTAGGCTGGAATGAAAGGGAGAAAACTGTTTAAAAGGCAAGTCTCTAGGACTGGAAAGCAGAGTCGACCACTGGAACGAAAGAACCGAAGACAAGCTGGAAGAGGACGGCTGCTGCAACTCCTGGACCGTTGGTTTGCCCGGTGAAGCTCTGCTGCAGGTCTGAATTTCCAAACTCCATTCGACAGAGAAGCTCCTTCAAGGATGGCTTCTTCCTTTGAGTTGGTGGGACCAATCAACTTATAAGACACCTGGATACCATTCTCAAGGCTGGTTAGGATTAACCAGGCAGAGGGACACCAGTTTGTGTTTTTGAATCTACAGCTACTGGAACTGAAGTGACTCCATCTTGTTTGCTTTCTTCAACGATCCCGTGCAGTGCAGGAGTCCCCCAACGTCATCCCTCTTGTCCCCACGACTGAGGCTCAGGAACAGCGAGATTTGCAGGACCTGCCACGAACCACGACTTCAGCAACATTTGTTACTTCATACAAAGGTACTGTGCCAACCCGATTGAGAGAATGCCACTCTCGCGGTGAAAGTTCGTGAAACCTTCCCAACTTGCAGGCCTAATCAGCTTGTGAATGATTCTTTTTCGTCTAAACTACTTCTGAGAACTTTTGCAAAGACTTTACCGTTGGATACCAGAACTGCTCTTTCCTATCCAGAACACCAGCCCATTGACTTTGGCCTGACCCATTGACTTAAATTGAACTCTTCTGGTGAACTGAAACTATTTGCACTGCCTAGAAAGTATATGTGTTCTATTCTACTTACTTTTGTCCTTTTTGCTCACTGTTAAGTAACTGAACTGCCATTTGGCTCCTATTTCAGGGGAGCTCAAACTGTCTCAAAAGGCTTAGAGTTTTGTATTGAAGTGTATTGGTATATAATATTAAGTTGCCTCCTTCTAGTGAAATCTTTTCTAAATGATTGTGTAATCAATTACTAAGTGTTTTTACCAACGAACCTTGAGTATAAATGACTACTTGAACCACTGTGATTGTAAGACGGCTGTGTAACTTCTTATACTGCTCACATTCACTCTTGAGATAAGCCTGGCTGCTCAGCTCGCTACCGAAAACTGTGTGGTACAGATTTATACCAAAGGTTGGTTTGGCTAACACCTGTAGTCCTAATTGTGTGTAGTGGTCCCAGAGGGTACTGCCTGCAATTCTGCCTAACACTCACTATTTGGTCAGTGGGAACCATGGGTGGAAAATATGATATACGACACTAGTGGAGTATTTCTATAGCTCTATACTGTCTCAAAAAGCCTACCTCCTGGTCCCTAGTTTCAGAAAATGCTGATGCCGATGGCTTTAGGATATGCAGGGATGCGATACTTGTAGTGGAAAGAAATCCGTTTTTTTCAGTTGTCGCACTGCAAAGCAATTGTGCGGGCAGTAAACTGTTTGGCAATTTGTTTTGGATTTGGAGAGCAGCTGTTGGAAAGAGGCGGGCTGGGCACTGTTAAGTAGGTTTGTTGTAGGAGCATCTTGAATATAGAGGATCAGTTAGTTCTAAAAGCTGATAAAGGTTGCTGAGGCATGACAGTGGGGGCTGAGGTTGTTAAGGATTAATGAAAGCTGGGAGTGGGAGGGCGGGGCACCCTTCATGGGGTATTGTTAATGCTTACGGGTGTGGGAAGGGTTTGTAGACTGTACTATATCACTTTAAGGCATTTGTACAGTATTAGGCCCAGAGGTCTGCAACCTGTTGCTCCCCGCATGTTTTGTGATATAACTTCCATCAGCCCTAGACAGCGCAGTAAATGCAAAAGCACCATGGGAGATGCAGTCCCAAACATCTGGAGCGGTGCATTTGCAGATTTTTTACGGTCATGGTGTGGGTACATAAATGTTAGGTCCATAGCGCTTCACAATAAAGTTGTCTTTTGCACAAACAAAAGGCGTGGATGACTTATTTATTTGTCTTCATTTCAAACGTGCTAATGCGGGTAAGGAAGCCACCTGGCGCCAAGCTTACTTACTTTAATCGAGTAACCGTTGAGGCTTACGTGCAAGATGAAGTTTGAGGATTTAGGCTTTTACTATGTTGTTGCTTGGGTAAATTGTTCATGAAAGCATTAAAATGTC
The DNA here is from genome assembly GCF_040938575.1 of Ambystoma mexicanum. Classification (NCBI taxonomy): domain Eukaryota; kingdom Metazoa; phylum Chordata; class Amphibia; order Caudata; family Ambystomatidae; genus Ambystoma; species Ambystoma mexicanum. The sequence continues at coordinate 1,308,315,087 of NC_090932.1, forward strand.
ACAGTACTTGGGGAAATTAAAATGGTAACGTGCTTTATAGACTCTGAGTTGCCTAAGAGACTGCGAGAAGCTCTATGACTGTAAACATAGACCCAGGCCGAAAGGGAAAAACTTGATAAGGCTAAAGTAGGTTGTAAACATAGCACCATGGGCCTTTTTAGATGTGAATTAGCCAAAAGCGCTTCACAGACAATTTACCCTTTAGCAGAGATGTGCTCTTATTAGTGACAACAGTAAAAACATGCCTTTTGAAAAAAGAAATTTAAAAAAAAGAAGGATTAATACGTACAACATGAACATATAAATTAAATAAATTGTGTTTTGGAGCCAAATTAGGAAATTAATGATCCCACCATAATACATTGTTTGAAAGCTTTCCCAGAATGGAGCATTTACCTTGCGGTCAGAGAGACCATCTATTGCAATAAGATGAACCCACGTCAGGTTTGAGAATTTAAGGTTCGCACCAATGCAGACTTTTGGTCGTGCATACACACACAATTAGTGTGATGTAACATATTATTCCATTTCTAACACATGTCTATCTGTTTTTACGTAACACATCGCAGATATAGGGGCATCAAAATCTGGAGCTTTTGAAAAACATTTTTGGCCCTGTTGAAGGCTTTTTTTTACAAAAAGGAGACAGGGCCACATGATATTGTGCACCCTTATACATAGGCCGAAACACAGAGTGTCGACATTTGTCAGATCTAGTGGGAGATGCAGTTGTCATTAAAACACAAGATCCTTCTCTACACAACATCAAGAAAGGTGTGTGGTGACAGTGTAGGCATTTGGAAGTTATATAGACAGAATTATTCTATGCATGCCTGTGACACTGGACAGAGTATGATGCTATAGGAAGGTTTAACCCAATGAAACATTGTTATCTTGTGATGAAATGAAACGATTCACTTTTTTGACTGCACAAATGTACTAACCTTGTTTGTTTGTTTGTTAATTTAGTAATGCGCACCAAACCCTCAGGTAGCTGGGCGCATCAGATACAAGAATACTTGAAGCTTAGTTACAACATGGAAATAGGTACAATACTAATATACAAGACAAGAAAGTGGTCAGATCTACACAGTGATACATTTAGATGGTAGCGTCGGCGAGAGGTCAGGTGCACCGATAGGTACAGGAAAATAGGCCAATATTAGTTGTCATTAGCTCGAAGCCAGTTTAACAAGTTGCGTCTAAATCTGGAGCATGCCGTTCAACTCTGAAGGCTAGGGGGATTGCATTTCAGGATAGGGCCGCTTTGACTGGGAAGCTAGCTCTGCCGGATTTGGAGAGTCTAAATCTGGGAATTTCTAGGCAGTAGGAGTTCGATGATCTAGTCGGACAGGTCGAAGTTCTTCTGGTCATTCTGTCTGAGATATATGGGGGTGTGGCATTATTAAGGCATTTAAAGGTGAGGGATACAGTTTTAGCGAGTATCCTGTCGCTGATTTTTAGTCAGAGCTGGTCTCTTCTAATGTTGGAGATGTGCTCTCTACTGGGTATGTTCAGAGCAGCTCTGAGGGCATTATTTTGTAATATTTGCATTTTATCTAGGATGTATTTGTTAGCTCCTGCGTAAAGGGCGTTGCAGTAGTCTAATTTGGACATTATTAGTGCATTGGCGAGCGTAATGCAACTAGCTTTAGAGAGAAAGGGTCTGCAGAGCCTGATAAGTTTACATGTATAGGCGGTTGATGAAGCCATGGCGCTAACTTGTTTTTTCAGTGATAAGGTAGAGTCAAGGTAAAATCTGAATGTTTTTACCTCGGTTACTGCTTTGATTACGTTGCCGTCAATATTGAATGCAGCGTAGTTGGGGTTACGTTTTTTTAGGTTGGAATCAGAATCCAGTATCAGGATCTCAGTTTTGTTGTCATTCAGATAGAGGCCATGTGATGCCATCCATGCCTGAATGAGGAGGTATATCTTGTTTACCAAGGCCGTGTCTTCGACTAAGTTGCCCGAAAGGGGTATGAGGATCTGGGTATCATCTGCATAATTGGTATAGGTGACACCCAGTCTATCCAATGTGTCAAAGAGTGTCTTGGTAAAGAGGTTATACATTGTCGGTGAGACGCATGATCCCTGTGGGACACCACAGGAGATTTGGATTGGGTCTGCGGAGGCTGAGGGGGAGAACACTCTCATGGTATGGTCAGCTAGGAAGGATTGTACCCAGGCTATGGCATCACTTGAGAAATGGGTGGCTGACGCCAGAAGTTTGCATAACACTGCATGATCTACCAGATCAAAAGCCGTTGATAGGTCAAGGAGGAGTAGCATAGCTATTTTACCTTTGTCCTTCAACTCGTCGATTTGTGTCTTTAAATCAATTAAAACCGTTCTGTACCGTGTTGTGGTCTGAATCCGTATTTGCGAGAGCCTAGTAAATGGTTAGGTTCAAGATGGTTCTGAATTTGGAGATAGGCTATTCTGTCAATTATTTTGAGGAGGAAAGGGACCGTGGTAATTGGTCTGTAGTTTGTTGGGATGGCCGGGTCTAGGGTCTGTTTCTTTAATAACGGTAGAACCCAAGATTCTTTGAGATTAATTGGGACTGTGCTCGTCTTGAAGTAGGCATTAATTAATTTAGAAATAAACAGTGGTAAATCTCTAGCTGTGTCCTTGATTATTTGTGCTGGACAGCTATCACCCTGACAGTTTGTGGGCTTCAGAGATAATATAACTTTTTCATTTCCTAGTATAGAGATTTTAGTGAATCTGAATGGAGTGTTAGTGCTAGGTCTACAGTCGGTAGGGTAGATTGCATCTCGGTGGAGAGCAAGGATGCTTTTTAATTAGTTATTGTAGTCTGAAGAGTAGCTATTTTGTTGGCTAGAGCATTCTGGATGCTAGTGCACCATTGCTTATTTTTAGGGATATTATCTATAGGTGGAATGAGGGTTTCCATTTCACGGAGGATGGTAAATAGCTCCTTGGTGTTGGAGTTGGCCTTGGAGATTCTGTCATTGAACGTGTTCCTTTTGGTGAGGATTATTTCTTTTTTATACATATTGGCGAAGTTGGTTAATAGGACTTTGTTCTCTTCCGTAGGGGAATGTCGCCATATAGCTTGGAGTTTTCTTTTTTGGAGTCGTAGTTCTTTAAGCTGGGGGGGTGAACCAGGTATTTAGGTGGGTCTTTTATTTATTTTTGCGTAGTTTGACTGGTGCAATGATGTCAAGGGCCTTGGTCATAGTGTTGTTGAAGGTCTCTACTAGAACGTTAGGGTCGAAGGTTGTTAGTGAGAGAGGAGATATTTGAGGGGGGGTGGTTAGACTTACTGCCAGTTTTATTTTAGCTATAATAGCTAGTCCACCTCCTCTGGGATTGGGTCTGTCTACTCTAAGTATTTGGTAATTATCTGGTATGGCTAGCATGAGGGCAGGGCCTGATGCATCATGAAGCCAGGATTCAGTAACAGCCATGATGTCTAACTCGTCAGTGGATAAAATATCTGCAATTTCAGTAATGTGTGCCATGAGAGATCTTGCGTTAATAAGAGCTCCTGAGATTGTTGTAGTTTTGTTGTGTCTTTGGGGAGGGGATGGTCTGCGTTTGGGGTAATTGGTTCTCGTGCGGGTGTGAGGGGGAGAGGGGATAGTATAGGTCTGTGTTTCTTGCAAGGCTTCTAAGGCTGATATAAATGGTTCCTGATCTATGGTGGTAGAGTTATTATTGTGGTGGAGGTTTTGGAGCCTGATTCTGTTTATCTTGGGCTCGTGAAGCCGGGGTCGTCTTACTCGTAGTATATGATTTCTCTCCTGCAAGGGGCATGATATGAAGTTGATGCAGGCCATTATTGTGAGAGTGTAACGAAGTGACAGTCGTATGTTGGACAATTGGAGCTTTTTAGTGTGCATCGTTCTGTTTGGCTATAGTATTTGGTATTCAGGTGGGGCGAGTGTAGTGCCAATCAGAAGGGCTAGAGTGGTATGGGCAAGGCAGGTGCTAAGCAGATGGGATGGACCTCCTTGGTGAGGTGGTAACAGTCGGATAGGCTAATCTTGCATTGGGGAGCAAAAGTAGGCTAGTCCTTCCTAGGTAGTAGTCTAGTTCACCACATTAGTGAAGTTGCAAATCAAAATAGGCTAGTCCCACATTAGCAAGGTTGCATTCAACTCAGGTAGGCTAGTCCTGCATAGTATGCTTACATTTCATTCAGGTGGGCTAGTCCTGCATTAGCATGGTTACATTCAATTCAAGTGGGCTAGTCCCGCATTAGCATGGTTACATTCGGTTCAAATAGGCTAGTACCGTAATCAGTTGTAAAGAAGAATACTTGAGCACTTTATCACGGTCAAGGCCTTTATTTTAAATACAGCTTACTTGGCTATAATAACAAAAGCGATGTTGTGCATCTAAAAACTGTATTTGAATGTGTTATTCCTTATGGAGGAGATACCACTGCTAATAGACAACCAAAAGTCCTAGAAGAACGTTTTCACGACTTAGAGGAAGTTAGGTGGATGATCCAACGATTTACAGATGTTCTTGTTTACAGAAGCCTACTTTCAGTAGGATCCTGGTGTATTGGGTTAACCCTTTGTTGACCTCCTTTAAATGTAGACATGATTAGATTAGGGGATAGGTGCCCGTTCCTGTGGTCTCCATTCAACCTGAAACGCAAGCAGGCAGGTCAGGTGTATGACTATGGAAGATGAATCCAGAAAGAGTGTTCACTCCATCGGCTGAATTGAGGGGGCAGCGAGGGACAATGGTTCAGGCAATGGGGCCAGAGGTTGCAACAATTGCTGGCTCTGGAGAGATGCCAAGGGTTGATCGAGCACAGAGGATTAAATTCAGACCATTAGGTCTCCTTTCCAAATATCCGGCTTCTTTACATCATCCCCACCACTGCACCACAGAGGTGCAGTATGACCAGGAGCACAGACATTTTGAGAGCAATGCTCTCTTCTGTTTGGAAATACAAGAAGCACTTTCCATCAGGTCAGATAATTGGGCTCATTTCAAGTACGGCAGTAACCCTGCTGGTGCTACCGGCAGGTTGCCGCCGAACTTGCAAGATTTACCGGCACCTGGATTGCCGGTAACACTGGGGTATTACAACCCTGGCGTTCCGGGAAGTCAGGTGCCGGTAAATTGTAAATCGCTATTCCCATTTGAGTGCCATAGGACTCAATGGGAATGGGGACCATGGAAGCACTGGCAACGTTAATAACAGTGCTGGTGCTTCCGTGAAACTCTGCGGGCGGATGCCATTCTGCCGTGTCATACTGTGCCGGTCCGAGAACAACAGTGCCGGTAGGCTTACCGGCACCGTTGTTACCGGACCGGCACAGTCATAATGAGGCCCAATGTATTTCTTTTCACATATTGTAGAGACCCTTACTTCACAAGGGTCTCCAACAGAATTCCCAGTCCGAAAACTGAGACTGCCTTCATGTTCAGGAAATATCACAATGCTTACAGTACTTTTAAATAAGAGATATTTAGTATTAAGTGGCTCACTGTTTTCACATTATAAATATTTCACGTACCTATCCATCTAGACATTCAATCTTCATCCTGCTATCCTTCAATGCAACCATTGGTACATTGGTACATTGATCCATCCATCCATCTGCCCATTCCTCCATCCCTGAAACCATTCCTCGATATATTATCTCACATTTCTGTTCACCATTTGATTATGCTCACCGTCTTGTACCAGTGCTTCACAAGGCGAATAAGGCTCTTCAGCTTTGGCGAGCAACTTTTGACAAAGTTTCTTTGTAGTTCGGTGAAGCAAGTAGAGAAGTCACCAGGGTCACCTCCGGCCTTAATCAGGATGTTGTAAATCTCTGGATCTGGTTTACCATCATTAACAACCTGTCCTGTACAAAATATGGGAATAGTTATGTTATTGATTGATATATTATTATTGCTTACAATACGTGTTGAGAGCATATCATTCCAGGGGGTAAACGCTGTTATACCACCACACAAAGAAAGACTGAGCTGGGTAGAACTCAAGTACATTTCACAGCTACAATAAACAAGCATTGGTAAAGCCAACAGTGTGGGTTTTGTTTAAGTATGGGATATGCATTTGCTAGGCACTTTTGTTAACATACTCCCGGACATTAAGATTGCAACAGCTGGAAAATTGAGTGATTATCTGAGCAAATTATGTCAATACCAAGCAAATTCCTATCTACTACCTAAAGCCAAAACTGTTGGATTTGTCATTGCTTGTTTTAAACACTACTTCAGCGCATGGAAGAGATATAAATCAAGAGGCTGAAGTTAGACTTGGACTTGGTTAAGACATTTTGAATACACCAGTAGCTATTTACAACTGCAATTAAGATGCTAACTCTCAGCAGACTCCTTAGGAAAAACAATGGGAGGCCAAAGTTTGATGTTACTGCTTGAGCGAGTTCAAAGAGATCACTGGAGGGTGCGTTTTAGGTGTGGCAGTGGTGGTAGTGGGTGGAATGCAACAGGGATTTGCATAGCCATGGGCAGTCAATGGGTGGGTAAATAACCATAAAACACCAACAAGCTGTGTGTCCGTTCCCACATTCCCTCTCCCTACTATCTATACTCCAATGCAATAGGTTTGGCTTAATAGCCCACACTAAAAATGGCCTTTTAAATGCCTTCAAATCAGAGCTCGTTATATTTTCCTGGGGTGGCAGAGGCACTTCGGCATCCCTTCCTTTGTGGTAGCTTTGTACAGAAACAATTGCCACAACAGACTCTGCAAGATGTTGGTTGTCGAGTTAGTGTATTGTTGTGATCTGTTCTTGTGGTGCCATCTGTAATGGAATGGAAGGCACAAGCTCACAGAATGTATTGTTGTGATTTGGGGAGGAGTCGGTTGGAGTGTGCCTGCCGGGTTCAATTCCTATGGGTGGTGCTCTGGTGTGGCAGGCTGGAGGCTCTGGGGTGGCAGCCTGGGGCAGAAGGTGAATAGTGCACGGTTGGTTGTGAGCGTTGGTCTGGTCTTGAGTGTCAGGTGTGGCAGGCCTGTTATCCGAGGGGCAGCTCGGGTATGGTTAGTGTAAGGGTTGGTATTCTTGCATGTTAGTCCTGGGTTGTAGTTTTAGGAACGATGGTCCATGGACTGGTGTTCTGTAGTGTGGTTGGTTTGGTGCTTTGGTGGTATAGGTTGATGAATAAGTGATGTAAGATACACGTGTCTTGGCACTGGATTGTTTTCACGTATAGTACTTTGGCACATTGGCTTCTTTTCACGGTAGTGTGGATGTTTGTTGGCAGCATTATTTTTGCAGGCTTTGTAATCTTTAGGGAGGTTGTGGAGTGCACGTCATGCTGGCCACATGATGTGCATTTTTGTGGTTGTGAATCTTGGTCTATGAAATAAAGAGGCACAAAGTATGGGAGAAGAGAAGAGCTTTATTTGAGGCCCCCAGGTAGCTGCAGTGGAAGCATCAACTGGCGAGGCACTCTCAAATGGAATCTACATGCACAAGGTTCTAAGGAGATCTGTGCATGTATTACCATAACATCTCCCCCACGTGAGGCAAAAGAAAAGGGAAAAACAGGTGGGGGAAAAGCGGGAAAGTGAAAGGGAAAAAAAAGGGTGTCAAGTGGGAGAGGCAGAGGGAAGATGGGTAAACTGGGGTACATTAGTAATAAAAATAGTCATTGTTGAAGTTTTGGATGATTTTGCGGTTCCTTCTGGACATTCTTCCAGTGGGGACTCCTTGATGCATGGAGTGAGGTCTGTCATTGTCCACATGTTCACAGAGGGATTCTCTTGGGGAATGTGAGATGTGTTGTGATGGTTTGTCAGGACTGTTGTCCTTAGATATGCCGGTCTCTTGGATGTCTTTTGTTACTTTTATGAGATAATCTCCAGACCATCTCTTTCCATCATCGAGGATGACAGACTTCCCATGACAACTCACAACTCTCTGTGGAGGTCTGAAGATGGATTCACCCTTGAGAGTTTTCTTCGATTCTTTGACACGTACCCAGTCTCCTTCACGAACCATCATCTCTTTTACTCCATGTCTGGAGTCGTATTGTCTTTTGTATTTTGCTTGTTTTTCTCTTACTGTCTTTTGAAGTAGATCCATGTTCACCCTTGCTTCTCCCGTGTATAAGAACATCCACGCCGGTCTAAATCGGTTAGTTGCAACCCTACCTCGCATGAGGGTGAAGGGCTCTATGTTCGTGGTGGTGTGTGGGGTAGTTTTATACGCATGCAAAGCTTCTTTGAGGGTTTCTCTCCACGGGAGGTTGTTGGCCGTGGCCAGTTGGACTACGCTCTTCACGAGCCTGTTCATGCGTTCCACAAGTCCGTTGGAAATTGGATGGTACAAAGATGTTGTTATGTGGCTGATGGACCTTTTCTTGAGGAAATCAGCAAATTCCATAGATATGAACTGAGACCCGTTGTCCGAAACCAATTCCTTGGGGTCTCCCTCCCTGCTGAAGATCTCTGTCAGGAAATCTATGACTTTCTTTGAGGTCACATTGTCCTCAGCTATTCCCCATTCTGTCCATTTAGAGGTGTAATCGACAAGTACTATGATATATACTTTGACTGTTTTGAGGTTCTCGAATGGACCCATGATGTCGATTGCCAGTTTAGACCACATATGTTTGGGAGGTTCAATAGGCTGTAAGGGGGTCTTTCTTAAGATCTTGGACTTGTCACTCATGGCACACGTGGAGCAATTTTTGACCAGTTCTTCTGCTTCTTTCCACATTCCTGGCCACCAATAGTTGTTTCTCAACTTGTTTTTCGTCAAGCTTCTTCCTAGGTGACCTTCGTGTGCCAGTTGGAGTACTTTTTTTCTGAGTTGAGTGGGTGGGATTACTCGATCGCCTCTGAAGATATGCTCATCGTCCATCGATAATTCTTCCTTGAAGGGAATGAAGGTTGTTAAAGCCTCTCCCGTTTCCACCCAGTCATTAGCTATCGCTTCCCTGATTTCTCGCTGTTCCGGATCAGTATTGGCATTAATTTTCCATTCATCTCTCGAGATGGCAGGGTTTAGGACAGCTATGATGTCCTCATCTGGAGATGCAATCTCAGTGTCGATGTTGGTCGATAATCTGGAAAGACAATCTGCTACTTGGTTTTGTGGACCAGGAATATAGCATAGTTGGAGGTTGTATTGCATGATGTCGAGGAACCAACGTCTTATTCTCGGTGATATAAGGTGAGGAGTTTTGGACTGAAGGACATTTACTAGAGGTTTATGGTCTGTTTTCAGTATGACGGGTAAGCCCCAAATTAGGTTCCTGAAATGCTGAAGAATCCACCTCAGACCCAGAGCTTCTCTCTCAATGGTGGAATAGTTTAGTTCGGCTCCCCTCAGTACTCTCGATGCGAATGCGATCGTCACGATGTCCTTATCTTGTTGCTGTTCTAGGACACCACCCAGTCCGGTTTTACTTGCATCTACGGATATGATGGTTTTAGCTTTACAATCGAACATTCCTAAGGCTGGGGCTTGGTTAATTTGAAATTTGATTTCTTCGAATTCGTTCTTGCATTCAGTGGACCATATGAATTTGGTTGCCTTCTTCAAGATGTTTCTCATGTTTTTGGTCTTATCAGCATAGTTGCTTATAAACTTGGAGTAGTATTTTGTCATCCCGAGGAAACTCATTAATTGGTCTTTATTTTGAGGCTCGGCGATATTCATTATGGTGTCCATGAGTTTCCTCTTGGGGCTGATGCCGTTGGCGTCAATGGAATGGCCCAGGTATGAAACTCGGTCGCACTTTATGTTGCATTTCTCTAATTTGAGTGTGAGCCCACTTTTTTGTATGACCTGTAGGACACCCACAAGTTTTGCATTGTGCTCTTCTTCTGTACTGGCTGATATGAGGATATCATCTTGGAAGCAGTGTATGCCATCAAGTCCTCCAAATAGATGTGACATGAGTCTTTGAAAGACTGCTGCGACTGAAGCGAGTCCGAATGGCATTCTGTTAAACATGAATGCACCGAGAGGTGTGACAAAAGATGTTAGGTTCTTTGAGCTCTCTTCCAAAGCAATCTGGTGATAGGCTGAGGAGAGGTCCAGAGTTATAAAGTATTTTGCAGGTTTCATGGTCGATAGGAGTTCAGATATATTGGGAAGTGGGTGTCTGTCAACCCATATGTTTTTGTTTAGGTCTCTCAAGTCGACGCACATTCTTATGGAATCGTCCGGTTTTTTTACTAAGACAATTGGGGCAAGCCATTCTGAACTTTCGATGGGCTGTATGATATTTTCATCGCAGAGGCGCTTAAGTTCTTTCTTCAACGCCTCTTTTGTTCCAAAGGGAATACTGCGGACTCGGTGGGCCACTGGGACATCACCTCTTTTGAGGATTATTCTGTGTTGGAAACCTTTTAGGAGTCCAATCTTGTCGCAGAACACCTTGGGGAATTGTTTTGCTAAATTAGATTTGATGTCCATATCATTATTGAGCACACTCAGCACGGGGATTTCTTCTCCAGGGTGTATTCTTACTCGAAGAGCGGCTTGTTCTTCCCATCCCACAACGGAGGAGCCATCTTTGGCTACAAAGAGTTTGCAATATGTTTCTCTGTCATGGAACTTGAGGTTCACCCACACATATCCCATTATCTCGATGGGCGTTTTTCCATTACCGGTAGCTCTTACACAAGTGCTTCGCAGGTCATGTATCTTGCCAGAGAGTACACTCAAAAAGGTCTTGAGATCCACGATGGTGTAGGGGGAGCCAGTGTCTACCATTACAGGTAAGGATATGCCGTTGATTTGCATTTTGACCCAGGGACCGTTGCTCTGTTGTTGGGATGTTACAGTGAGTATTTGTACCTTTTGTTGCATTGGACTGATAGATAACATGTCATTGTGCTCTTGGTTGCTTTCGATTACTCTCACAGAGGACGGTCTGATGAAAGGTCGCCTGGTGAGATTGCCATATCTGGTTGTCTTTCCCCGTGTGTTCTTGCAGACTTTGGCAAAGTGTCCAATCTGGCTGCACTTATAACACTCCACAGCGATGGCGGGGCATTCTTTGTCAGGATTTGCATGCTTGTACCATCCGCACCTCTGGCAGCGTGTTGGATTCTGGGAGTTGTATGGCCTCGCTCTGCTTGAGCCAAATTTCGAACCCCTTGATGGCGGAGCCTTTCTTACTGCTGCTACTAGAGGCTCGTAAGGCTCGGACTCAGGGCTGACACATTTGATTTCCACACTGGTCGTGTGGTCACGTCTTTCCCTCATGCATCGATCTCCCAATTCCATGCTCCTTGCTATCTCCGTGGCTTGATCCAGGGTGGGATTTTTGGTTTGCCACAATTTTTGTTGGATGCGTGGATCAGCCACATTCAGCACCAATTGGTCTCTCAAATACTCATCACAGACACCTGTGAAACTGCAGGTTGACATAAGCGCCCTGAGGGACGCTATGTATGAATCAATAGACTTGCCTTTGAGCTGCTTTCTGGAAAAGAACCTGTATCTTTCCAGTACTACGTTGGTCTTGTTGCCAAAATGACTGGTGAGTTTGGCCAATGCTATGTCAAACTTGCGGTTGCCATCTCCTCCTATGTTGCCGGGTTCGGGAAGGGTCCTGAAAAGTCTCAGTGCTTCTGCCCCTATACAGTTCAAGAGGGTCGCCTCCTTGAGGTCATCATTGAATTTGCTGCCCCCAATGGCTCTGAGGTAGACGTGGAATCCATCGATCCATTGTTCCCATGGGCAGGTTGGGCTCCCAGGGCATGGAAGAAACTTGGTGGGAGGCGGAACGCCCTGCATGGTGGTGTGCCTGATTCAGGTTGTAAGTGGTGAGGAATGGCGTTGAGTGGCACCAGTTGCTGTAGTGTAGGCAGAGGTTTTCAGTACTGTTGGCAGTTAGCAAGGAGGCGCTGAGATACAGTCTTTATAGAATTGCTTGCATGGCAGGGTGGGACCCGATTCAGAGAATGCCCAGGTGTATCTGTACTGCAGAGTCTTTAGGCTTCAGTGTATGGATGGTCCTTAGTACAGATTGTGACCTCACAATGGGCTGGGAGCACAGGTTGGCTGGTTCAGGGAAGACCTGATGGAATGTTCAGTTGTGATGTCACAATGGACCAAGATAGTGAGTGATTAGTCCCGGAAAGTCAGAGTAGCCATTGAGAGAATGAAGACTGCTAATGCTGTGTGTGTGTTGCTGGGCAACAGCTAGCAGCTTTTGAAAATGATGCAGGGTTCTGCTCAGGGCAGCAGTGAGGGTTTTACACAAAAGAAATGCCAATAAAAGGAAAGCGTACGTTTCATTTTGTCCGTTTTACACATAAAATGCCAAATGAAAGGAAAGTGTAAGTTTCACTTCGTCCTCCCCCCTCCTCTGACCTGATATATGGACAGCTCCTGCTGTCTGAAGCACTTTTGGAGTAGGGCAGGAGTGCAATGTGCGCCGCTCTAAACTCCCAGCGGGGAGGAGCGGCACCCTTTACAGTGGAGAACTGAAAGGTGATGTCGAGGCCTCTCTTGGCTGTTCCTCTTGGCTGTCCACAGCTGACAGGCAGGCCGATGCAGGCGCTGGCAGCAGAAGTCGGCGGCAGCGAAAAAAGGGGGGGGGCTGCGCCCAATCAGGTGACCTAATACGCTCCCGGGGGCTTCGGGGTACAGTGCCTCATCGCCATATGAAATAAAGAGGCACAAAGTATGGGAGAAGAGAAGAGCTTCATTTGAGGCCCCCAGGTAGCTGCAGTGGAAGCATCAACTGGCGAGGCACTCTCAAATGGAATCTACATGCACAAGGTTCTAAGGAGATCTGTGCATGTATTACCATAACAGTCTCCTTTGAATTGTTGTTTAACCAAAGGGGGGAGAAGTGTTGTGATCTGTGCTTGTGGTGTCATCTGTAATGGAATGGAAGGCACAAGCCCACGGAATGTATTGTTGTGATTTGGGGAGGAGTCGGTTGGAGTGTGCCTGCCGGGTGGGAAGCCGGTGTATGTTCTCCGTATGTTAATCTGTATCTGAAGACATTAAAGACTTACCTGTAACTTACCTGCATGTCCGGACATCCATTATTACATGTATCATTGACATTAATCAAAATGGGAAATACTAGTGCCTACCTCTCGAAGCTGCAAGTTCATTTACCTTAGATGAGCCTCTTTGTCTTCCTTACATCCTCGAAATGTTTATGTGAATCCCTCTAACTAGACTTTTACACAGCGAGAACTCTTTCTGTCTCCTCGACATCTCCTAGAACTTAAGAGCAAGAGCATTCCTCTGATCAACCGTAGAGAGAATGTAGTTCTGCTATTACCCAACATCTCTCTGAATATCAAAACAGGTCTATCAATTTCCTCTTCCCAGCTTCTTAAGGGAGAGGGGACCTCTTCTGACATTCTTCAGCAGCTCCTCAGCAGTTGAGTGTCCCCTTTTTTAGTTTTGGCTCATAAGTGCCAAAACAGGGCATGTAGTGTGTCAAAACTATTGTCATGAGATTGTAGTAGTGGAAAGATGGATATGTGGAAGGGTACGCAGCCTGGAGGTGTTGTTTGGTCAGGGCAAGTTGAGTGGCCATGTTGGAATGGAGACTTTTCCATCCTAACTGAATGGGGATTCTCTATTGTGAAGCATCTAACACAAAGGTTATTTGTTTTGTTGAGATCATTATCACCATCTACAGCATCTATACACACACACAGACACACACACGCACACACACACACACACACATATAACAGTGCACAAGCATGGCACAAAGAAATGTCACTTTTCCTGCACAACACCTCCAGCATGGTAGACGCATACTCGCAACCAAACAGGCACACAGACAGTGCTTCTAGTACTGCACAAAAAGACTACCCGCAGCACTACACTACTAACACACAGCACCCCAGCACTGCACACATACCCGCATGCACACATGCAAACACACAAACAAGCACACTGATCTCAGTACCACAGTGTACATACATACCACCCCAACATTGAACACACACACACACACACACACACACACACACACTGCCCCATCACCACACACACAAACACACCACCCCCAGTACTGTGCAAACACCACTCCAGGCACTGCATAAACCACCCACTGCACAGCATACGCAACCCACAGCATTGCATATTGCGAAGAATCCTGCGGATCCCTCACTGAAACCCTGCCTACAATCTCCTTCCAGGGGGCGAGGGGAGGGTATACGCTTCCTGATCCAAAACCCTGGGAGTGGTGTACTGCGGGAGGATCACGTGGGTGGAGACAGGCCCCAGGGTAATGAGGAGATTCCGTGGGATGAGACGCAGTATATTTCCTCTGAAGGGGACATTCTTTCCAGTATGCCAGAAGAGGTTCTGGCTTATTGTCATTTTAATATCTCTCAACCTCTGCATAAACCTAGAGTGGTAGCACCTAAGGTTGTAACATCTAAACCTATTATATCAAAAGAAAGAATCCTTTTTATCCCTAAGATTAAATGCCCTCCTCGATATCAAAGCTACACTACAAGGGATAGTGAAAGCGTTGCCTTCTCTACCGCATCTTCTTCTAATAGACTTTTATTTATTTATTGTTTGCTTGTTAGGCGCTTATACAATAAGAATATACTGTTTCAAAGCACCCACAGGGCAGGGAGGAAGGGAGGGTACATTACAACACAATATTAAGAGCTCAGGGGAAGAGGAAGAGGGATGAACCTACTATGCCTTGTGAGTATTCAGAACGTGCAAGTGCAGAAAGGAAGAGGGAAGAGGGGGTAAGTGCTGGGGAGCCCAAGCTCGTGGGAGAGCCATGGAGGAAGTGCCAGGAATGTTGAGTGCTACACAGCCAGAGCCGCGGGAGGTGTAAGTGCGAGTCTCTAGAGCGGAGGGTGTGCAGATGCAAAGTGCTGTGGATAGACAGGAGCTGAGAGTAATCAGTGAGGCAGGCCAAGTACCCTTAAAACCTATATACCCTTTGTGAAAAATATTAAGAGAATTCAATCTACCTTTAAAAGTACATCAGAATTAGAAAAACCTAACTTTGAGAAAGTAGACTACATGTCCCAGAATCCCATAGGGACTGAGACGAAGAAGAGGGCTGAAGAGGCATGTAGAAGTAGAGTATAGGCAATTAGTGCTACAACATATGAAACAACATCAACACCATGATTTAAAACATTGAATAGTGCTTTAGAACATAGACAAACAACATTATTAAAAAACCCAATCTCTGAACTTCCTCAGTATGCAACCGTTATTTCATAAATGGGGAGCAAACTCAAATTTTGTTATAAACTCAAACCCAAGATGCTCGGGGTTAGTTAACCTCCTTATGCATACAACAGGGGTAAATTAATTACCATTGTTAAAATGGGCCACTAAATCCCCAACTGTCTTCAAATAAAAAAACAAGGAAACGCCCTTAATGTACATTCCTGTCAGCTCAAGCAATAAGCCCCCAAAGGGTGCGCAATAAACAAGGAAAACTAGAGACATACCATGTTTTCAGCTAACATTTATCTACTTATTACTATTATACTTACAGGAACGGTATTTAGCGGAAAACTTTGCCCTTGAGGTGGAGTTATAAACATTTCACTCGCTTACTGAATGCTAGTGAGAAGACACAGTAGGAAACCACAGGAATGGGAACTTTTTGCAAAGCTGCAAAAAGGAAGCTTTTTCAAAATGGACGTTTAAAGCTACAAATGAGATTGCCTTGACTTATAGATACCCTCTCGCCCTTTTTCCTTGTTTATTGCGCACCCTTTGGGGCTTATAATTGCTTGAGCTGACAGGAATGTACATTAAGGGTGTTTCCTGGTTTCTATTTGAAGACAGTTGGGGACTTAGTGGCCCATTTTAACAATGGTAATTCATTTACCCCTGTTTTATGCATAAGGAGGTTAACTAACCCTGAGCATCTTAGGTTTGAGTTTATAACAAAATTTGAGTTTGCTTCCCATTTATGAAATAACGGTTGCATACTGAGGAAGTTCAGAGATTGTGTTTTTCAACAATGTTGTTTGTCTATGTTTTAAATCATGGTGTTGTTGTTGTTTTATATGTTGTAGCACTGATAAAGCCTTTGAATAAGTCTACTAATCCTGAAGAAGACATTGACCAATGGTTCTGTAAAATCTGGCCAACTGATGTCAAGTCGAAACTATACAAAAGGAAATCCAATGATGAGAGGAATACTACTAGAATAATCTTGGCTACTTGTAGTTGATACATAATGGTGGACTGTCAAAGTAGGAATATTACTACTGCAAAAGTTATTTAGAATGTCTCTATACAAACCAGATTTGGCTGTGAAGTTGAATGGTAGAATGGTGTGTTAGTGATATGTACATGGGAGAAATGTTTACACAAAAATGCGCTATTTGCACAAAAAACTTTTGTTTACAAAAAATATATGTTTATTGGAAATGATTGTTGTCTTATAATTGTTTAAAAATTATGTATTTTAGAAGGAGCCGGGAGAGGAGCTGGAACAGGAGTTGATAGGGTGGCAGTAGTAGTAAAAGGAGAAGAGCACAAGGCTGACAGGTCATGAGGAAGTGTGATCACTTAAGGGATGCTGGGACACGGAGAGAGCAGATTTCACCTGCAAGTTCTTAGAGGGTCCTGTGTTCACAAACCCTGCTTTGCCGTGGCTGCACTGAGAGAGATGTGCTGAGAGTGAAGGTCTTCCCAGGTGCGCCTAGTGGCTGTAATTGGAAAGCCGTGCTGAAGCCTGAGGACCGTAGCAAGAAGCAAGTTAAGGGACAGAGGAGTGCAGGATAGGCGTGGCCGGACCATAGACACATGTGCTGCAGGTGGTTGTGGGAACCAAGTGTGCCTAGAGCTGTAGAAGAAGAAGTAGAAGTCAGGAAGTTGAAGCAGCCCACAACCGCAGTGTTCCTGGAGCTGATGAGTGAAGCTTGGTGTTCAAGTTCACTCTTAAATGCTTGCCGGTAACTGTTTCCAGCTCTAAAGCATCCCGCGTAGAAGAAGTAAAAGTGGTTAGTTGCTGTGAAAGTTGTTCTACACAATGGAAATGTATCACACGCACTTCTAATCAAAGCTACAGTGCTCACGTGTGAAGAAAAGCCTTTCCATTTTCCATTGTTAAGCTTGTACATATTGCCGGAGTGGTCGCGTGTCTCCAATAAAGGACGGGAAACATTTTAGAAAGTCTCCAAAAACGTAGAATCTGATTTTCACAAGTGTTACAAGATCTTAGGACATCAAAGGAAGGTCACGTGTGACCAATTATACTTCCCGACCGGAATAAAAAGTATCTCTGTGTTAAGACGAGGACCCTTAATGACAATTGAAGTTGAAAAGTTACTTGAAAGAGTAGCCGCGTATACCTAAAACAGATTTTCCTTTGAAGATTGAACCTCATAACTCTAAAAACGAATACTCTTTTGACATAAAAGTTGTTGCATTAATAAGGAGAACAAGCATTACCCAAGCCAAGAGGTGAACCCTTTATATAGTGAAGAAAACCCTTTTTACATCAATGCACCTAACGGGCGAAGATGTTAAAGGTCCAGTCTCCTCTGATACAAGTGAGACATTGTTATCTGAAGTTCGTAGTTTGGCAATACAGCTTCAAGGAAGCTACTGGAACTAAGAAGGTGTGTACAAAGCTGGGGAAGGGAGCTGGGTGCGTATAAGAAGACTAAACAAATAACTTGTAATGCTGAGACAGTTGAAGTGGGGAGAGAGTCAGTCTGGAAGCAGAGGCGGGTTATCCTTGTGGCAGAAAGACAGACTGTAGAGGGAAAGAGGCTGCTCTTTTCTTGGAGAATAGGAAAGAACAGTGCCTTGCCTACCTGTAGAGGTCAAAATGTCTTGTCTTTAAAATGCCTAATCATTCTCATTTATTAATCATTCTCATTTATAAAGTCGAAGCGGAAGTACCAGAACTGTGTATATGTATAATACTGTCAGTTGATGTCACATTTGAAGTTGATAGAAGTAGTGGCATACTGTGGAACCAAAGTGTCGGTTTGACAAGTAACAGTAGTGAAACGGTGGTTGTTAGGAGGTGGGAAGAAGCATCCTAACAATTATACCAGATATACTGCAGAGGTTACAAACACTTGTAGAATTTTAGAAGAAGGAGTGTCTAATCTATTTTCTAAACTGTGGCAACGCAATCTTGGAAGGAAGACATCCAGTATTACCATTGGTGTTATTTTCTTGGCTACATTTGGGATCTTTTCAATTGAAATCTGGAGAACTGTTACCAGTGGATTTTTGTTTGATGAACTTTTATCTCATTTGGAATTTACAAGAACTGGTTCAAGATTTTATCCTTCTGTTTTACTTTTTTGGGAGAAATTGACTTTGAACAATCCTGGGGAACGGATTTACGCAGGACAGGTGAAAGTCATCCAAATTGCTGGTTATTTGTTATTCATTTATTTATGTTGTTGATCATATATTTTACATGTTTGTTGTTTAGAGTGAGGGCCAGTTTGTTTCTTTTAGGAGTGATCCCTAGACTAGGGAGGGAACTCCCTGATAGAGGAGGTTTAGCGAAGATTTATTTACATCTTTTTCTTTTAATAAAATGTTTATTTCTGAGAAACATACAAGCAGTTGTCCGCCTCGCATTACTGACCCCTACCAATATACAGACACTGTCCTTAGCACTGCACACACTGTCTCCAGCACCACACACACACAGAGCCGCAGTACCACACTACACACACCCGTGCAGCCACAATGGACTTCGGTCTTCATGTGCTAAATAGGCATACTCGAATCTGGGATTACGTTGATTTCTGAACATAATGAAAACTGAGACTCCCTTTTTCCTCATTTTTACATATAAATACAGGCAGAAATCACCAGATTTCGTTTCAGTATTTATTTGTACAAAGTGGAAAAAAACAAAATGCATATTTCTTGGTTGGGTCTTTAAGTTATCCAGCATGCATTATTTGTGGAAAGTAACTTAAAAGAGATTAAATAAGAAATGTAATTCCTTTTTCAGTTGTTAAAATGGTTGCAGATATGCAGACCTTGGGCCTCATTACGAGATCGGTGGTAAAACCCGCTGGTAGGTGGTGGGCTACCACCGACCCTGTAACACTGTTTCTGCCACCTGATATCCTGGTGCCACCTGGATATCATGAGCGGCGGCGAAAAGGTAAATCCCCATTCCTGTGGAGTAGAACAAAAATGGTTATATTGGCCTTGTGACAATCCTACCGTGCAAGTGCATGACAAGGTGGTAAGTGCAAGGGGTGGAGATAAAGTCAGAAGTGCAGGAGTGGGGTTCCCCCAAGGGTGGGGATGGGAAGTTCTGGGTGGGCCTGTCTAGGGACACTGAAGCACTGGCACTGTTTTCTAATGGTGCCGGTACTTCAGGGAAAAGCATTCTGGTAGGGGACTGGAGGTCAAAATGTCAGGCAAAATGCCAAACTTGTAATGATGCCCCTTGACTTGTTGTGCAATAACCCAAGCCTGCTATGGGCAACCAAGAACTAATGTGGATAAAATACTAATGACCACATATTTTTTAAATGCAAAAAAAGAAACGTATAAAAACAAAGAAAATGACCAAAAATAACCTGCCATATGATATTATGTCACTATCATACAAATGACTGTCCTTCCCGGACATATGATGGAAATTGCTGGCAAATGGTGTCATTAACCGGAGACATGATAACAATACCTATATCAATAACAATTACTGGCTTTGTCAGTACTTGCTTTTAAATCATGATGCAGTCTGTCCTCCACACGTCCCCCCACATGCACTTTTCAAGTTAAAGGGATCTTTGCTTTTTTTGTACTTCGTGACCTGGATATTCACCTAAAATGTCATAAGCAGGAAGAACGTCCACATCAATGGCCTCCTTCACCTTTCGGGACCGGATGCTAAAGGTCAGGGAACGTGGTTGGCACAGTTGACCCATCGGATCCAGTTTGTCTCTTGGTTCTTCAATTGTGACCTCATAGGCAATGGATCTCGAGCACTTCTTCAGCATTTCATAGATTTCAGAGATGACATCGCTACGCACCTCACGCTGGTCTTTTAAAGTTTGGAAGCAGCTGAGGAAGACCACGAGGTCTGCATCAGACCCATTCTTCAGGGTTGTGCCCTTTCCTGAGGATCCACCCTGCACAACCAAAAGAAAAGGTTAATTTCTGTGTGTAGAATTTCTGTGCCCCATACCATATTTTACTACTGACCGAAAAGGATAACAGCAGTGCATGGCAAGCAGATCTAGAAATGGGCCAGCAAACGGACATTCAACACATAATAGCAGTGGAACTGTTCAGAAAGAGATCAATATGAACAACGAGGGGCTCCAAATGCCTAGGGAACACAATGGGGTAAAAACCAAATATCTAACGAAAGATGTTCCCGTACGGCTAAAGTTTTAGCAACATTTTAATGAACTAGTAGTACCTATTCAACTGGTAGCTAGAAAAGAGTAAATCATACAATTTGGCAAATGTACTTATATCACCAGTCATGCTAGACCTCGGTAGTGCCATTTATTGATAGCACCTAACATGGAAACCACACAAAAAAGTATAAACACACGAATTTTTATTATTTAAAACAATAAACAATGATGTGCAAAATAGAAAAACATATAAAAAATAAATCTTAAAATAAATACAAAATACATTCAGTATTGTAAGAAACAAAAGAATAAGAGAGATAAAGGGGAGAAAGATAAATAAGAAAGAAGGGCATAGATACGCCTTCCGCTAGTAAGCGTGAATGCCACGACCGGCGGTCACAGGTACACATGCACCTATGACAGGAGCGTGGCAGGTATGGCGTTTCGGTGGATTATAACAGGATAAAGACCACCTTCTTTATGAAGTTTAGTCCTAAATTCAGCCCCTAGAATACTCCAGAGTAGCCTGCTAGACCGGCATATTGGAAAACAGGGCACCTGATATAGTCCACTTGAATATGTGGGAGCCACCTCAGGAGAGTAAGGACACAGCTACAGGCGGCACCGTCATCATGTGCAAAGAAGCGAGGACAGGAGGCAGCATTAATCAATGCAGAGAGAGACGTAATTTACAAGCCGTCAGAATGCAGCTTTCATCAAAATACGGGTCTTATGTTTCATCTGCCGAAGTGGCCGTATGTACGTGCGATATTGGCAATAGCCATGACTCGCCTCGCAGATGAAAAGAGTCCGTGTTGAGTTCTGTACGTGAAAGAGATCAATGACAGCATCAACTGTGATTTTAAAGATCATTTTCAGAGGCTTCGCCTCAAAGATCAGATTAAACCTTGCAAGCCACTTGGGCTAAATACCCTATCTGGAGGTGACTTCAAGAGTAATTGACCAGAAAGTCGAAACCACGGACAACCAAATCTCGTTATCACTCACTGAACTGAATTTTGGGTCCATATCATCATGCAATTAATATGTACCATTCCAATTCTTTAAGCAGAAAGGCATGTCTGTAATGGGACAGATGAACATACTTATTGTGTACTTCAGACACACACTCATGAAATATTGCAGTGCTCAAAGTTACTTGAATTGTCATCTTTTCAAGGTTCATGGAGTGGGTAGGCGGCTTTAGCCTCTTGCTACAGAAAGAAGAAATAATCAATTTCCAACTGATGCATCCCTCGACAAGGCTACTGTGAAGATTTTTTAAAACACTGAAGGCCAAGGAAGCTAAGCTTAATGCTAGGATTGAGACAGCTAAGTCCAAGCCTAAGGAATTGTTCCAAGTTCTACAAGAGCTAAAGGGTAGCCCGGTGGATCCTCATTCAGAGGCGCACAATGAATGGTGCCAGAAGATTCATGACAGTTTCACTCAGAAAATGAAACTACACCAGCAAAGCATTGCAGACCAACTCATTCTACTACAATCTTGTGGTAAACGAACGTCTCTGGGTTCCTCGCCAAATGGCTCTCTACTTTATTGCTTCTCCTTTCCAGAGGTATCTGAAGTAGAAGTTTGGGACACTGTGATTAAAATGAGTCCACCCTCATGTAAAGGGGATAGTTTCCCTGCTTCGCTGTTCCAAGAGTTTTTGAACTACCTTGTGCCTTGGGTGACCAAATTGGATTATTGCAATAGCCTGTTGGTTGAATCCTCTCAGGCACATGTTAAGTCTTCAGGTGATTCAGAATGGAGCTGCCCGTGCCGTTTGTGGTATTGGTCGTCTGCCCCATGTCACGGAGGCCTGTAGAAAACTGCACTGGCTACCTGTCAGTCAAAGAATCAGGTATAAAGGCACCACCTTAGTCTTTAAATGCTTGCTAGGTGAAGCCCCCAACTATCTTTCAGACAGATTTTCTAGGGTCCCTTTTAGGCAAACCCTTTGCTCTAATAAAGACATCATCTTACAGCAACATCAAGTCTTCCTGAAAAAGATTGGTGGCTCAAGCTTTCATGCCTGGGCCCCGAGTCTTTGGCTGTGAGTCGAGTGCCCAGTTAAAAAAACAATTAAAAACGTACCTCTTTGATCTGGGCACAGGTTAATCTTTTTTTTTCTCTACAGCCTGACCATATTTCTTAACCTGATCTTAATCCTCTGCATTTTGCATGTTGTGGGTTTTTTGTTGTCTTTGTCTTGTGAGCACCTTGAGGCCCATGGGTGTATGGCGCTATATAAACATTTAGTAGATAGATAGAAAGATAGAAGCACCATGCACAGCTCTTTCACAAGATGAGAGAACATCCATGTTCTGTGAAAAGACACAGTTATGTTTGGTTATGTTAGTTGGTAGTTGTAAAATGCTTTGTTCACCCAATGCCGGCACATGGCTGCCGGTAGCCTAGCTTAAACTACAGGAACAGGCTATGGATGAGATAATCAGGTTTGGAGTAGAAGTCGTTTATTAGTTTCTTTCAAACTGTTAGGTAGGAGAATATGGCTTGGGGCTTGAGAGGCAATGCATTCTATTGTAGGGTCCCTGCTTGGATCAGATTAAACTTGGGTGATCTCCGGTAAAAAGTAGTTTTAAGGATTGCAGGATGCAGGCAGAGACTTACAATTTAACTCAATTGGCTATGGTGATGCCGCATTTCCATGCATGGACCTGTGAACTATGCACTGGGCTTTGAAGAGGACTTGCTGCCTCACTAGGAGCCATGATGTAAGGAGTCTGTGTTGTATTGTATTGTATTGTATTGTATTGTATTGTATTCGTCATTTATATAGCGCCCTTTCCCCATTTGTATGGCTTCAATGCGCTTTGTGGTTGGAATCCCCTCAGGGACTATAGTCCATGTGTGGGAGATTCTAAGAGTTGATTTATAAGACATGTGTGTGCATTTTTCCAGGTTAGGATTTAGGTGGCCTGGCTAGTAAATAAGCAGCCAGTAAGCAGCCCGGAGGTCAGACACGTGGGCGGGTGCTGTTGGTGGTTTAGGATAGAGTGCTAGTGCTGGAGATTCGATATGTGTCCAGCTAGACCAACATTTTTTCGTAGGGTGTCGCTGTATACTAATGGCAGAGGTGTTGTGGTACATCAGGGGTTTCAGTGTGAACAGCTATGCGAGCTGCTAGACCGGAATTGCATAGCCCCAACTGCATTCTAAAGTGCATGGATGGGTGGCCGTGCCTGCGGCCTATGTCCATGGTCTATTCAAAAGAATCTTGGTGGTCTTAGACTGCACTCCACCTAATCTAGAAAGAACAATTTGGCAGGATATAGGCTTAATGTAGCACTAGTGCTCACGGTTGGAAATACTAACGGCACGCATGCCAGCATTCCCCATTAGCAACCAGGCTGAGGGGCTACAGCCAATCAGGATGCACGGAACACGGGCTGTATTCCCTAATAGAAGCCCAAGTTATGAGCAGCAGGTTGGTTGCACGCACCTCACCCACAATAGCCTCTAGCATCATTCCCCTATTTCGCCTCCCTCCGCAGACCCTACCAGCAACCCCATTACCACCCACGTACAGCAGACACAGGTGCAAAGTCTTTGTTCAAGTCCCCTGAGCTATCAGGAAGGATAGTTCATGGGGCAACGCGTTTGTCTTGGAAGCAAGACAACGCAGCACAAAACAGGTTTGAATTCCGATCCCGCGCTTATATAAAAGAATTATTATAATTAAAATATAAAATAAATAAACATACCTTTTCCATCTGCGTAACTGCTCCCCCAAGTACGTTTGTGCTCTGTGTTGATGACATCATGCTAATTGTTAGGAAAGTTTTCTCTTTCTAGCAACTTTCCCTCTATTTTTATGGACCCCCCAAACATTTTGCTTTTATTTTTTAATCTGACCTGAACTTTTTACAGTGCAGTGAATCCTCAAGCTTCACTACACTGGCTATTGCTCATTTGTCATGGAGAAGCTGGCATGTCCTTCAGGCTGTCAGCACTGGAAAACATTGTATACCTTAGTCTTTTGACTTTATCACTTTTGGTAACTTGTTATCACTTTTGGTAACTTTCTATCATTGTACAATGCCTCTTGCAATGCAGTACAATTGGGTACACTTTTTGTTTTGCCCTAGACTAACACTCAGAGGATTTCTGGTTACTTTAGGTGTGTCTAAGGGACAAGCTGGTGGCAGCAGTTACTTTTTGCTATTTTATTGGATATTTTTATTTAGCTTTACCACGTTTAGAGCGTTCGGCTACCTACTGTGGCTAGTGTCTGAACATGGCCATGCCACAAGGTTTTTCGTTTGTCCCTTGGCCATCTTGTCACTAACCCTTCTTCCTAACCTGTGAGGACATGAAAATCCTTATATTGACATGCAGTGCATGGGAAAGCAGAGGCTTTTCGTGGGCTACTGCAATGCCATGTGTGTTTGCTGCCAGGAAGTGGGTTGGGACTGTCTGGGCCCAATACAACATCTGGTTTCAGTGTGACTGCGTGGTATGCATGACCTGTGCCACCAGTGGTTCTGATTGGACTACTGCTGAGGTATGTGTGTGAGGGCCAGATCCTAGATTAACTAGTGGGAGTTTCAGCTCGTAACTACCTTTTGGATAAGAAGAGGACCCCTGCACCCATTCTAGAAAGATCCTGGATGAAACCGAAAGGAGCCAAGTATCCTGTCAAGCTGCAAGACGAGCAAGGAGCCCATGGACCCAACTGAAGAAGGCCCGGTGACTAACTTTTGCTTCTGTACCAGAAGAGCCCTGCCTTGTAGGTGATCTCCAGAAGTCCTGCGAGGGAGCTTCGACCCTTGGAGTGGAGGGAACATCCATTCACGATGTCAGCTCGGTGTTCTGCGAAGAAGACCCCTCGGAAGTGTCCCTGAGCCAATCTGGGGGTGACTAGCTCAGAGTTTGGGCTACCGTACTGCAGACATCGCCGTTCAGTGTTAAGGCCCGGAACATTGGGGATCCACAGTTTGTGCCACTGGGGTCGTCCCTGCCCCATTTCATGGCTCCAGCATCAAGGGGACCCGAGATATGAGGCGGAGTTTGACCGTGAAGATGCCGGAGGAGTTTGACCGTTTGGTCCTGAAGATGCCCCTCCTCACCCCAGATTCATGTTGAGACGAAGAGCCCGAAATGCTCGCAGCCACCAATCTTATTTTGGACGAATTCCGAGTGCACCAATGATTGACAAATACACTGAAAGGTATCCTCTCAGCCAGCCATAGAGACATAATACAATGCAAGTCTTTACATGTGTAGGAGAAGAACCAGATATTGTGGACAGAGAAACCTATATGGACAGCCTCAACTAAGTAACAAGAAGCCATGGTGCTGACATCATTAGTGACACCACAACATAGCAGCTTTAGACATGAAGCACACTCACAGTCCTGCACTGCATCACACAAACACACACTCATATACATGAAGAACATGAGAGCACCGTTCTATAGATAGAGGACAGATACATAAACATACTGTCATTGCTTGTATTATTTTTTCATTAGCCAAATGCAGTAACGCAGAACCGCAAGGCACAAGAGATCCTGAGCAAGCTTGCATATATGCTTAACGTGAACAAACCTATGGGACTACAGGGATATATATGGAACCTGATAGGACCGTGTGTGACTAACATCTAGATAACCTAGCATAACATGGACAATGTAGAAACTGCATTATAAAGGTTAGGGAAATTACAGCAGACCTCAAGCCACTGAGCATGAGACGGCAAAGCTCATTCAGGAGTCACGGAGCATAAAACAAACTCCCAGCCACGATCAGAGATATGCAGAGACATTCCAATCCCAGACAACTAGCGCACCAGCTGCAGAGAAACAAAATAATTCCTCATAAATGGGAGCTGCAGAGCTCAATTCTGTGTCCCTAAACAGTGGTAGAGCCAAATGAGACAATGGACAGTCATCCGTGGTGGGAAAGGGGAGCCGATCCCAGCAAGCCAGACACAGAATGCAACAAGTGTTGCCACGCGAGGAGCACATTCTCATAGGCAAAGCTGGTACACACACGAGTGACAATACAG
Source organism: Ambystoma mexicanum (assembly GCF_040938575.1). Classification (NCBI taxonomy): domain Eukaryota; kingdom Metazoa; phylum Chordata; class Amphibia; order Caudata; family Ambystomatidae; genus Ambystoma; species Ambystoma mexicanum. Next base: position 1,308,341,391 of record NC_090932.1, read on the forward strand.
ACATATAATCGTTCACATCACCTTGAAGAGTTGCACAGCGATCTGAGAATTTGATCGAGTCCCAGGCATGGGCAGATCAGCTCTAGCCAATCACAGCCTAGAAGCTCAGGCGTGGATTGCAAGGGGCATGAACCAATGGTAAGCCCACTACTCTGCAACAATGCAATAGATAGTTTCTTGGGGGTGGGACAGGCCAGCCACCTGACATGCAAGGACCAGTAGAATAACACCTATAGGGGATAATTCCTGTTTTCCTGTATTGATCCTTGTTGGTTTTGTAAACCGCAATTTGTACTTGCCGTTGGCTAAGTCCTCTGTTTGTTCTGGGGCGGGTGTTGGGCCCTCGAAGTCGGAAGACCCATAGCCATACTCTGGCATACCTGGGAGGCCCTCCCAACAACAGTGACAATTGTGTCCCCCTGCGTCGCTGTGCATCGGTGGCTGTCATCCAAAACAGCTTTCCTGTATCCAGTCCTGTGCTGGGAGGGGCCCTGCATCGAGTTCCTCTGCATTCTCCATCCTGAAGACCTTGCATCAGCATTTGTCGCTGACCAGAGAAGTGCTCGAACCTGTAACCTCTGGGGATCGAGGACTGGAGCTCACTGTGGGAAAAGCGACCTTGGACACTCTTCTGAAGACCTCCCAATTCCCAAGAAGAATCAAAGTAAGGGGGGTGAGTAGTAACAGTAATTTGATGAACCTTTGGGCACAAGGTCCCATAAATCTTAGGGATGGACTTTAGAAGTAAGTGTTGTATCTCTGTGGACTAGTAGTGCTGTGTACTAATACTTACCTTCCTTTGCAGTGGTTTGTTATGTATTATACCCTACTCCAGTGATTTCATATATGTGTCATTTATTAGTCTTATGTGATAATATTGCATACTATTAGTCATTTTTCATAGTGTTGCATGGCTATTAATAAATAAGTATTTCTATAACTGTCTAAGTGTGTTCCTTGACTGTTCACTGTGTGCACTCATTGAGGGCCCCTTACTAGACTCACCCTTCTTGAAACTTAGCCTTGGCCCCTCGCCTAGCTACCTTGAACTGGTTTGGCTGCCGCTGTCATGAAACGTCGTCTGCGTCACTTCTGGACATCATGGTCCTGGACCCATAGGGGATTGAATACAGTAATCCTTCCAATATGGCCGCCTGATATGGAACGCTGCTTGCCAGTCTCTGCGCTCCACGCTCTACGTTCTACAAAACAGACACGCCCGCGGCTCTGTGCGTCTCAACCCTACTGCTTGCTGTAGTTGGACGTGTGTTGCCGGAGTTCGCTCAGAGCTTTCTTCTGATTCTTGGTTCCCGGTTCCTTGAATTCCCCTTCCTTCCGCCCTTTCCTCTGCCTTACCTTCAATCTTCCTGGATTTTCACCCGAGCTCGGGTCACAGCGTTCCGTGCCTCCGAGTGCGAGCATCATTTCTTCCTGGTCTCTGTCCTGGTCATCTGAACGTATCCTGGTGTTGGATTGTGAACATCACGCTGGAATCCGAGGACCAGTACACATGTTTATACAAATCCCGGACCGTGAGAAAGAAGACGCCACAGAAGGTCACAAGCAAACAACAAAAACAGGTGAGAAGAGGAGAGACTTGTGACAGATTGAGACGCCTAAAAAACGATACCGATACAGAGATGGAAGCTGCGGTTCAAGACCTCATGCGAGGCATGCAGGAACTAACCACAGAGGTCAAGAACCTTTAGGCTGAGAATGTTGCATTAAAACAGCTAGTCTTGTCACGTGACTCTGCAACTAAGGAAAGCGTGTTATTGGGAGGAGTAGTGGACAAATATGATGGTTCTTCAAAGACCCTCCGTGCCTTCTTTGATTCATGTTTAGTGCACTTCACCTTCAAGCCCTACTACTTTTCCACTCCTAGAACAAAAGTGGGGTTTATGATCTCACACCTCACTGGTAATGCCTTGACCTGGGCAACCCCCCTAGTCAATTCGGGCAATGCCCTCCTGGATGATTATGATGGGTTTGTGGAAGCCCTAAAGGCCATGTTTGATCGCCCAGAGCAGGTTTACAGCGCTCAAGAACGTTTACTTGAATTTCAACAAGGATCCCAGGATATGCTTACCTATGTGACCCGCTTTAAACAACTCGTGAAGGAAGCTGATTGGTCTCAAGAAGCCAGCTTCACCCTCGTCCGAAGAGGTCTGAATGAAGAAATAAAGGACGAGTTAGCCAGGGTAGCTCGCCCAAGCTCCTTCCAGGCTCTCATGGACCTTTCCTTGCAAATAGACTTTCGAATCCAGGAAAGAAAAGCAGAGAAAAAGAAGTCTTAAGTCAACTCCCCAAAGGGCCACCTCAGACCATCCATCTAGACCAGAGCCCACAGCTTCTCCGACCTCGGACCCAGAACCCATGCAACTGGGGGCCATCCGTGGACCCATTACCCCACAAGAAAGGATGCAACGGATTCACACTGGTCTGTGCATGTGTTGCGCCTCCGACAAGCACCTCGTGAGAGAGTGCCCTATTGCTCCTCCACGGCGTTCGGGAAACGCCAGCTCCCGATCCTAGATGAGGCACAGTTTCGGCAGAGAGATGTCTGCTCCACATCAATTCCATCCTTGAACTCTCCTGGGCAAAATAATCTTGTGATTCTACAGGCCTTTCTATTGCCTTCCAAGAAAGAATCTTACCCCATCCTGGCATTAGTGGATTGCGGATCCATGGGCATATTCATAGATCATGATTGGGTAACTACTCACAACATTCCACATGAAACTCGAAAGACTATGCAACCTGTAGAGGCTATTGATGGGAGACCCCTGTCTTCAGGACCCATAACCCTTCAAACTAAAGAGATCTTACTCTCTATAAACCACCATCAAGAGAGGATCAAATTTGACATTATAAGATCTGCCCACTATCGAATGGTTCTAGGCATGCCCTGGTTACAGAAGCATAACCCTTACATCAATTGGGCAGCAGGCTCCTTGTTTCTTGGTTCTGAACACTGTATGTCCCACTGCTTATCCCTAGATTCCTTACCAAAGTCCTCTGAAGACTCGCAAGTGATTCAGCAAAGTCCAGTCACCATCTCTAACATCATCCGGATTCCCAGGGCCTATAAGGCCTACACAGATTTATTTTTGACCGCCATAGTTCAAGCTCTCCCTCCTCACAGACCTGAGGATTGTGCCATCGATACTGAACCTTCAGCAGTGATCCCTTTCGGGTGGATATTTATTTTATCAGAACCTGAAAAAAGGGCCCTCCGGGAATACCTGGATACTAACTTGGAAAATGGCACCATACGACCATCTAAATCCCCGGCAGGTGCTTCGTTATTTTTCATTCCCAAGAAAGACACCAAGGAGCTCAGACCATGTCTAGATTAACGTGGCCTTAACCAGTGTACTCTCAAGGACCACTACCCATTGCCTCTCATCTCGGATATCCTGGAAGCAGTCAGAGGTGCAGTAGTCTTCACAAAATTAGATCTAAGGGGTGCCTACCATCTTATTCGTATAAAGGAAGGTGACGAATGGAAAACAGCCTTTAGAACACCCGTTGGCCATTTTGAATACCTTGTTATGCCCTTTGGACTTGCTAATGCCCCAGCGGTCTTCCAACGTTTTATGGACCGGGTATTTTCTGATATGCTGTTCATCTTCGTCATTGTATATCTGGATGACATACTGATATACTCTAAGGAACATCTAAAAAGATGAAGAGCATGTAAAGGCAGTCTTACAACGTCTACGTGAACATAAGCTCCTGGCCAAACACGAGAAGTGCCTTTTCCATGTATCAACTGTTCACGATCTCGGATTCGTTCTTAGTCCTAAGGGGATTGGAATGGACTCATCGAAGGTAGACTCCATTCTATCCTGGCCCGTTCCAACTACTATAAAACAAGTTCAGTCCTTCTGGGGCTTGCTAACGTCTATCGGAAATTTATACCAGCCTTTTCAGAGATTGTGCATCCTATTATTACATTGTTAAAGAAGGATACCCCCTTTCAGTGGACCTCAGCCCAAGATACGGCGTTCAAGTCGGTTTTCACACAAGCTCCCATCCTAGCTCAACCCGACATTGATCGACCTTTTCTTGTTGAAACTGATGCTTCCAACTACACCATTGGGGCAGTCCTAAAACAAGAATTTGGTGACAAGCTAGAACACCCCCATCGCCTATCTTTCTCGCACCTTGACTCCCAGTGAAACTCATTATTCCGTCCTGGAAAAGGAATTACTAGCCATCTGTCAAGCCTTCACTGACTGGCGTCATCTCCTCCTGGGAGCCAAACACCCGGTGCAAGTCCGCACGGACCATCGGACTCTTCAAGTCCTGCAATCCCATGAATGTAGAAACAGTCGTCAAGCCATTGGGCCTTCTTTTTTGCTCAATACCAGTTTCAAATTCACCATGTCCTGGGAACACACAACATAATAGCTGATGCCTTATCCAGACGTCCTGATTACGAACCCCTTGAAGATCAGACTTTTCCTAAGATGTTTCCCCACACAATATTTGTTGCCCAAGCAATCACCCTCCTGGTGGATATTCAAATTCAAACTCAGTCCTCTGATACCTGGAAGGCGTTTAAGAGAAACAATCAATGGAATCTCAAAAAAAAGGACGGATATCTGTTCAAGGACAATCACTTGGTCATTCCCACTCCTGGACTGAGACAAAGGATCACAAGCCTATGTCATGATACTTTCATTCAGGATACTGTGGCATCACCAACACTCTCCATCTAATACAAAGACAGTTTTGGTGGCCGAAGATGAAGGATGATATCAGGATCCATATCCAGACATGTGCAGTCTGCAATCAGAACAAACATGATAATAAGAAACCGGCAGGTCTCCTGCTCCAACCAGCAATACCAACAAGACCCTGGGAAATCATCACCACGGATTTAATCGTGGAACTACCATCTTCCAGGGGCTGCACAACTATCATGGTTACCATTGATTTGTTCACTCATATGGCGCATTTTACACCTTTATACAAATTGCCATCCTCATCTGAACTTGCCGGAATCTTCCTGGAACACATATTCCGGCTTCATGGGCTACCCTCCAAGATCATTTCTGACCGAGGACCCCAGTACATATCCCAGTTCTGGAAACAATTATGTCGTATACTGGGAATCCAACGTGCCTTGTCCTCAGGTTATCACCCACAGACCAATGGAGCCACTGAACGTGTAAACCAAACTCTAGAACAGTATTTTTGTTACTTCGCCACTAAGGTCCAGGATGATTGGTCACTCTTAATACCTGTGGCCGAATTCGCTTACAACAATTCGGATCATTCAGGTATCAAAACCAGTCCTTTCTTCTGTAGTCAAGGATTTCATCCTTCAGTTCTACCATCCATTCTTCCACAACTTACCCCAGTTCCTGCGGTTGATTCCTGGATTGAAACCCTTATTAATGTACACAAAAAAGCAAAAGAACACTTAGAAAAGGCCTGAAGAGACGTTAAACATTATGCTGACTCTAAATGAAGGCCTGGGCCTTCCTATTCAGTAGGCGATAAAGTCTGGTTATCCTCGAAGCTCCTTCCCCAACATCTGCGACCAAATAAATCAGCAATCCAGTGGCCTTTCGACTTCGACTACCAGAATCATGGAAAAGGATCCATCGAGTATTCCACACCTCTCTGTTAAAACCATATCTTCAGCCATCTCGAACAGCTCCAAAATCTACCCCAGTGATTGTCAATGACCAACTCGAATATGAGGTTTCCAGAATCTGTGACTCTAGGTACCAACGTGGTCAACTACAATAGTTGGTCGAATGAAAAGGATACCTTCCCAGTGAGCGCACCTGGGAACCCATGTCAAACATGAACGCCCCCAGGCTGGTTCGAAGATACCATCTTATCCATCCGGGCAAACCCTGAGGAGCTGGGCTTCAGGGGAGGCATACTGTCATGAGCCGTCGTCTGCGTCCCTTCTGGACTTCGTGGTCCCTGACCCATAGGGGATTGAATACAGTAATCCTTCCAACATGGCCACCTGATGCGGAACGCTGCTTGCCAGTCTTTGCGCACCACGCTCTATGTTCTACAAAACAGACACGCCCGCGGCTCTCCGCATCTTAACGCTACCGCTTGCTGTAGTTGGAAGTGTGCTGCCGGAGTTCGCTCGGAGCTTTCTTCTGATTCTTGGTTCCCGGTTCCTTGAATTCCCCTTCCTTCCACCCTTTCCTCTGCATTACCTCCAATCTTCATGGATTTTCACCCGCGCTTGGGTCACCGCGTTCCGTGCCTCCAAGTGCGAGCATCATTTCTTCCTGGTCTCTGTCCTGGTCATCTGAACATATCCTGGAGTTGGATTGTGAACATCACGCTGGAATCTGAGGACCAGCACACAGGTTTATACAAATACCGGACCGTGAGAAAGAAGATGCCACAGAAGGTCGCCAGCAAACAACAAAAACAGGTGAGAAGGGGAGAGACTTGTGACAGCCGCTCACAGAGTTGTCCCTGTCACTAAACTACGTTGGCCTGCTATACTTCTGTCTACCAGGGCAGAGTATAGAAATCCAGCCCTAATGCTAATCAACACTAAAAATTGCCTTTACGAGAGTGGAGCTGCTAAAGAGATGCACATGGTAATTTTCCTTTTATTTTGACTAAACAAAGCCTTAGCACCCACGCCTGTTGTTCGCAGAAGTTAATGGCACTATTACCCATGGTTGTGGACCGACCCTGCCAGTAATGGCCCTCGGCTTGTCTTAAGGAACCCTTGTTTCATTTGGGCCCTTAACTTGGGCAGAGGGCTGTGGTCGGCAGGGTCGTCCCGCTGCCATGTGTAGTCCTGGATTCATAATAGCGGTATTCAGTACTACAAATCCTACAATCCAAAGAATAGCTGGGCTGGCCCACCATCTTCCGAATGGAATGGGGCATGCAGACTAATATGTACCAGGGATTAGGGACCATTAATGAGGGTCAAGGACAATAATGCCCTGTTAGTCCAATTAAATGTGCACACTTTTAGGACCCAGCTGCAGGGCTCTATGGAACCTTTTTTTTTATAACTCTTTTAATTGGAATTTTGTAAACATTAACAACGTAACACCTAAAATTAGAACTAGAAACATACAAGAGAAAAAGCATCACAGTCTCAGCGTGGACTCCACAGTCCCCTTGCTCGGTTATCGTAAGTTCGGTTGGTTCTTTGCATTAGTGGTAGTCCTTTTTCTTCCCACAAGTGGGTTGCACTAGGGCCGCATAGGTAAACTGCCTCCTCATCAGTTATGTTGAGTGCATGAAAAAAGAGGCTATGGGAGTCAGTGGTCGTTCTCTTCATGTTGTGTTGAGAAGTATGATGGTAGTTTCAGGAAACTGTACCCTTGTATGGCTCTTGATTCTCCTCTTCCGTCTGATTCAGCAGATAGTGTACATAAAGGTCCCACATATTTGATAGGCTCGAGCGATAGGATGATAAACCTCTGTATCCTGCCTCCATATCAATGCAACGCACCACATCTGAATGACAGTCTTCTATTTTGGGGTGTGTGGGACCCTTCCAATGTATTGCCACCCTCCTTTTGGCTAACAATAGGAGTAGCCCAGCCAACCACCTTCTGCCCTTGGGGATGAGTTTAGTAAATCCAAGTAATGCTGTCATCGGGTTTGGGACTAGCTCCTCACCAATATTTTCTCCAATAGTTTGACATGCTTCTTCCCAAAAAGAGTGTACCGCTGGGCACCACCAGGCCATGTGTATAAAGTCTGCCGTTGGTTCATTGCATCTAACACAGCTGGCGGCTGCCCCCGGAAAGTAGTCGTGGATTTGGATAGGGGTATAATAGAATTGGTGTAGGTATTTCCAATGGATTCGTTTATATCCAGCGTTTCTTGCCACCTTCCTGGTGCCCTCGCAGCAGTATGTCCATTCCTCTCTGGATATCTCATGCCCCAGGGACCGTTCCCACTTTTCTCTAGGGGACAAAATCTGTGGCTTAGAGTCTAAACACATAGCGTACATGACCAAAACCACCCTCCTGTGCTGCACTTCAGAGATTATTCTATCGGGTATTGGTGCCACTGCTGGTTGTTCCGGGAAGTTTGGGAATATCGTTTGAAGCAATGTTTTTAGCCTATAATATAAAAAAACCTCCAATGAGTTTAAACCTCCCTTTGCCTTCATCTCATCTCTCGGGAGGATAGCTCAAGGGCAATGTGTTCACCTTGGAAGCAAGACGACACGGAGCACCACATGTTCGATCCCCGGGTCCGCGCTTAAAAACCTCTGGGTATTAAGCGAGTTATAAATAACCTATCATATCTAATGTTATGAACCTCCCGTCGGGAAACAAATCGCGGTAACTATGCATCTCCAAGTTCCACAAAAGATTGACAAAGCCCCTCTCTGAGGTGAGTGGTATACACGGAGTGAACAGGATCAGGAGTATTGGGGAATAGAGGACCTCTGTCCTCGACTTATGCTGTATTCGTGTCCATGCTGTGCAAGTGAGTTCTACCATGTTCCCTGCTCTATTCCCTCTTTTGAGAGCGGTGAGAATGCGGATCTTAGTAGGAACGGTGGCGCCAGTGCCCTTTCTACCTCTACGTGCCTCCTCTCCCCTTGGTCTCCAAACCAGTAAAGAGACAACACAGCCTGTACCACTGTGTAGTACGTTTCTAGGTCCGGCAGGGCCAAGCCTCCCCGTGTATTGGTGCTATCAACTTATCCCACTACACTCTTGGCTGTTTTCTGGCCCATATGAACTGAGTGAATAGCGATTTCACATCCCGGAAGTATTCGGCTGGGACTGCTATAGGTTCATTGGTAAGCTCTTTCACCTGAGTGTCGCTTGGTTTAGTGCCCTTTAGTAGTTACTTTCGATTATGTTTGTGTCGTGGGCTATAATGACCCCCAGGAAACGAGTTTGTAAGACGTGCCACTGAAACCCCCATTCATCAGCATACTGTACCCCACTCTCTGTTAGAGGAAAAAGGACTGATTTTGTCACATTGATCACGAGACCAGAGTAGTGCCCAGACTTGATTATATCCTCCATGATGGGGTCTAGGTTCCGCTCAGGGTCCCTTATGAACAACACATGTTGTCTGCATATAGTGAGATAACCATCTTACGATTGAAGAGTTGGATGCCCCTGTGTATGTGGGCTTCCCGCACCCTATCGGCCAGCGGCTCAATCGCCAAGGCAAACAGCAGCGGGGAGAGGGGGCATCCCTGTCTTGTGCCCCTATTCAGAGTTATCCTCAGGGTAAGTTGACCATTCACTCGCATCCTGGCAAAGGGCGTCTCTTATAGTAGCAATACCATGGTCATGTATTGCTCTCCCAGACCCATTCTACGCAAGACCGTGAACAAAAAGGGCTATTCCACTGAGTCAAAGCCCTTGGTGGCATCTAGCAGTGCTGTGACTACGTGGTCCTCCTGACTGGTTGCCAAGATCAGTTCAAACATTCTCTGTATCCCAAAACATGTGGAGCATCCCAGGATAAATCCAGCCTGGTCAGCTCTCACCATCTGCTCATCAGGGGTGCCAATCTGGAGGCCAGTATCTTAGCTAGGATCTTGTTATCTAGATTAATAAGGGAGAGCGGCCTGTATGATGCACAGTCGTTTGGCGGCTTACCAGGTTTGGGTAAAACTGTAACTAGGGCCTCCCTCAGGGACTCCGGGACCCTCCTTTCCCAGATACTTTGATGATACATTTTTAAGAGGTAGGGACCTATCTTTGCTGCATAGTATTTATAGAATTCCGCCCCCCCTAAACCGTCGGGCCTGGGGGCCTTCAAGAGGGCAGAGACCTAATGGCCGATAGAACTTCTAAGGTTATTTGATGGTTCAATCCTGCTCTATCATCCTCTGAGCACCAATATAGGGCCACCTGGTCTAAGTATCCCTCTAACTCGTGTTGGGAGACTTGCGTATGGGATGAATACAGGTCTTTGTATAAATGGTGGAACTCCTGCGTTATCCCAGCATCACCAAATCTCTCTGCTCCTTGCTCATCTATTATAGATGTTACCCGTCCCTTGCATGTTTCAAGCTTCGCGGCCTTAGCTAGTATTCTGCCTGGTTTCTGCCCTTCCCCATACTGCCTTATGGCTGCCCCCACCCCAGTAGTTTCGCCTTCCTGTGTGCCAACATTTTAAACTGCTCCATTAGTTGCTTTGTCTCCGCCTGTTGGCTGGGGGCCACTGGGCCCTGGTCCCCTGTAGTGTGCATAAGCGTGACTCCACTTCACCCATCTCACGTCTGATCTGTTTCAGCATCCCCACCTCTTTGGCAATACACTCCCCCCGTATCACACACTTAAAGCCCTCCCAGAGGAGTCCCGCCGACTCCACCAAGCCCTCATTACTCTCAAAGAAGGAATCTATGGATTTTGATATGCCTTCGCGGAACAGTGTGTCCGCCAGGGCCCCTCCCTTGAATTGCCATGTTTCCTCTCCCACGCCCCACCAGATAGTTCCAAGTTTAACAGTACCGGCGTGTGGTCTGAAAGTGTACGGGCTAAAATGGGGACCTCTGTTATGACTGCCATTAGTGCCTGAGAAATCGAAAAAGAAGTCCAGGCGTGATGCAGTACTGTGTACCGAGGAGTTGAAAGTGTATTGTCGCACCCCTTGATTTTTGAGTCTCCACACATCCTCCAGTTCCCACGTCTGACTCATTCCTCTTAATTCACTATATCCTCCAGTTAGGGGTCAGGGCGCACCTGTCATGCGTTACATCGGGCCCATCACCTCATTAAAATCGCCTGCCCAGATGCTGTCTCCAAATGGAGCATCCCACAGCTGCCGATTAGGCCATTCCAAAGTTGTGACCGTGTCCTGATTAGGCCCGTAATAATTAACTAGACTGTACAGGCGACCCGGTATCACTGTCCCTGGTTTTGGAGATTAATTTGAACCCTGCCGCACTGTGGACAAGGATGCCCACCCCTCTCGCATAGGAAGAATAGGAAGAAAAATATCAGTGACAGCCCCAGGCTTTAACAAAGTGTGATTCAGCTTCCGGTGTGAGGTGCGTCTCCTGCAGAAACGCAATCTCCACTCAGTGATGCTGCAGCTAGAGGAGGACCCTTAGGCATTTCGATGGGCAGTTCAGCACTCAAACATTCCATGTGAGGCATCTGATCGATCCCACCATGAGCTATCGCACTCCTGTTTCCAAGCCCTTCTTCTGGACCCGGGTGTGTCCCAGAATGTGGTCCTGGACTCCCCTTGTTGTGCAACCCATACCTTTCTGTGTGTTGTGATGCTTTCTCTCGACGTGTACCCCCCCCATGGCCACCCCTCCCCCACCGACATCCCCAGCCTGTCAGTAATTCGTACTCCCTCCCCCTCCCCCAACCTACCAGCATGTGAGTCTGTGAAACTTGCTTCCGCTTGGGCGGCAGCCAGTGGCCCGACCATGTCTCTGCACTTACTACTTAAAGGTCCGCTCCTGGCCCCTTATTTCCTTTTTCTGCTGTTAGTTGACTCCTGGTCCTTGAAGATTGTGTACTTTTGGTGCATGCTCAGTCATTGTTCCCCCTAGGTCTTGGGTTCCGGGGTAGGCGCTCAAGGAAGTCATTGGCCTTGGCCGGGTGGTGAAGAATAGTGTGCGGCCTTCATGTTCTACCCGGCTTTTGGCTGGGAACATCATGGAATAGTGGATGCCTCTCTCCCTCCTCCTCTTCTTCACATCTATGTAGGTGTTACGCTCACCTGGCTCCCACAGAGGCGTCGATCTGGACTGGACTGCTGCGGTCTCCACCAATGTGACGCGTAGGGCCGAGATGATGGACTGGACTGGCCCACCTAGCTTCGTTCGCTTGGCCCGTAGGAATATTCTTCTGCAAGTGGAGAAAGGGAATTAACCACCCGTGGAGTTGAGCGTAAATCCCCCGCCCCGCTGTTCTCCCCACTGATCACCTTGGATGTTCCCTCTTATAGTCTCACCTGATGATTTGAAAAGATGAGCTCTCCATCCTGCATTGAGCGCAGGGGCGCGTAGATAACCAGTTGCTTCACTGGCTCGAAGGAATTGGTGAGTTCCAGGACAATATTGACTCCGATATTCCTGGCAAGACGCCGTAAGTATGTAGTTCGTAAGAGTTCAAATGCCTGACTTTCACTCTTGTCCGATTCCTTGCAGGTTGCAGCTTGACCCTATTGAAGAGTTCCTCGTGGCAACCGGTAATGTTCTGGTAAGGATTTGTATTATCCAACACAGTTCGATAAAATAATGTCCATATGTAACCTGTTGCTTTCTCCCTTATTCAGGCACTGAGAGAAAGTATGAAGTCTCTGGGAATAATGCCTCCGGCGGTAAAATTAGGTAAGTCTTTTGTGGTGAGGAGGGTTCCCCTTGTTAGTCCCTTGTTTCACCTTGCTGTCCTTTGTTTCCCCTTAGGGGCCGGGGTTCGGGTAGGATGCAGTGGAAGCTGCACCGACCCATGAAGAAGAATAGTACCCCCGGTGGTAAAATCAGGTAAGTCTGTGGGGGGTATTCCTCTGTGTATTCCCTTGGCTCACCTTGCTGTTCTTGTCTTCTCCTTAGGTGCCGGAGTGTGGTGGTAACATGCAGGAGGATGCGGTGAAATGTGAAGATGCTGCGAAGGCCGGTGAGTTCAGCGCGGCGCTGCAGCAGGCGAGGCGACGCGCATAAAATAACTTCTTTCTTCCAGCTCGAAGGCGCGATGGATCGGGAATTCTGGTAAGGATCAAAGGTATTGCTCTTGTTCTAACCTTTTCTCCTTCTTTCTCCCTTTTTCTAGGAGCTCCAAACTCGAGGCGGGCGTGGCAGAAGACTGGATGCAGACTGGCAGGCACGGTGAGCGTTACGCTGCTGGATGCAGAATAACGCGAAGCATGTACTGCTCTTCGGTCATGGTTTAAATAGCATCCAAAGTAGTCCCAGGTAAGTATTCCTCCCCAGCCCCACCCAAGTAAAAAAATAGTCCCTAGGTAAAATAGTCCCTTCCAAGCCTCGTTTGGCTTGGAGCTCTTGCAGCATGGTCTGCATCAGGTAAATTTGAAGCATGGTCTGCATCAGGTAAGTTTTAATCTATAAGCCTGGCGCCTATGGCGCCGGGACTGACTCTCCATATGAGCCTGGCGCCATAGGCACCAGGACTGCACCCAAATAGCCCCTAGCGGGGGTTGTTGGGTTTGCTTGGGGTAACTTGATGCCTGCTTCCGGGGTTGCTGGACTTGGTCTGGGTCCCCGGGGGTAGGCATCATGACAGTAGGTTCTTCGCGATGCCTGGACTTTATCAGAGAAGTCCGGAAAGATTTCTATCGTGTCCCCTTTGTATGTGAGGGTCACTTTCTCTCTCTCCTTCCATAGGGTGGAGTCCCTGTCCCGATAGTTTAACATTTGTGCGATTATTGGTTGTGGTGGAGCTCTGGGTATTGGCTTCCTGCCACTGGGTATTCTAGGTGCCCTTTCCACCCAAAAAATATTTCAGAAGCCTTCCAGGCCCAGTGCATCCCTTAGGATCTCCTCCACCATCGGTTCCATTTTTTCCCTGGTCCGCTGCTTCAGAAACACCAATTATTCGCAGGTTGTTTCTCCTGGACCTTGACTCCACGTCATCTTGTTTCTCTGTGAGTTCTTTCAGCGTTCTCTTCATTTGTCGCAAGTCTCTGGATGTTGAAGCAGCCTTATCCTCAACCCTTGAGACCCTACCATCCGCCTCGTCCAATCTTTCACTGTGCTTGTCCAGACAAACCTGCATGTGATCCACCTTACACGTTAACGTGTTCATCTTACCGTCAAGGGATTGTATGCTGCTTTGCAGCTGACTGAACATCTCCTTTATATCGTGAAACACCATCGAAGTCTTGTGGGTGGTCTGTGGGCTGCATTCCTCTGGGGGGTCCTTGGCCTCAATTTGTTTGGGTTGTGAAGCAGCCTCAAATTGGAGCTTGGTTTGCTGTTTCCCACTCTTGTTTGCCATGGCCATCTTCCGATTTGCAGTTCTCAGGTGTTGCCTCTCCTCCCAAGTCGTCCTGTTACGTAAGCGATATTCTGCTGCCCGATGGATGTGGGCGCTGTCCTCCAGGCAATATGAAGTGAGGATATGAAAGAGCATTCTTGGTGGCCTGATGCCTGCAGCAGGGTCTTCCCGCCTCCCTGCTCTGCCCACAGTGCGTCCTCACGCCTTTGTTATGACCTGTCCCTGTAATACTGAAATAGGAAGACTAAGTGCTGCGTGTCCTGATTTCTCTTGTCAAGAGCGAACTGCCCAGCCCCCGGCCAGGCTCCACAGGATGGAGCAGTCCCCAGTGCCAGAAGGCTGAGATGTTAGCACAGGGAGTTGGAGCAGCGCCTCTTTGTTTATTCAAAACTCATTATTCCCCTTCTCTGGGTTCCTCGCCGAACTCGGGGGCACTGTGTCTCACTGTCCCAAGGCGGGTCCACCTGCGGGGCTCTAGGCCTTACCATACGTGGCCGAGGCATCGCTGGGTCTGTCAGCGCCCTGCGTCGTCGCCTGCGGTGGTGCCCAACAATACAAAGACCCAATCAGTGGCCCGCCTGGGCCAGCTCCCAACTCTGTTGTTCAACCTCTGGTTACTGGGGTGGGGAAGTGTCTTCCTTTATTCTGATCTCTGTGTGGTTGGTAATGCGCCTCTGGTAGTCGTGGGGGCTTGAGGGAATTAGGGTTGGGGGGTCACTCAACTGACCTGTTGTTATCCGCTGCTCTGAGCCCTGGTGCCTCTCAGAGTAGCAAGTTCAGTTGGTTGGGCACACTTGCAGTTCCTGGTTCGTGTTTCTTTAGTGATTCTGAGGGGTTTTCCCTCCTTGGGCCTATGGTGTCAGTCCCCCCATCTCGCAGGTGCCAGCTCATGCAGTCTCTCCTCCAGTTAACCACCTAGGCAGTGGCACCACCGCAGGAGGTCTCCCTCTCCTCTTAATGCAGCATTCTGTCTGCTCTGCTGTTCTGTCCGGCTGCGGTCGGTTCGCCCTGCTCCCTCCTCCCGTGGGGCACCAGGGTCTCCGCTACCTTCTACAATGGACAGGAACAACTTCAGCCAGCCCCTGCACAGGCGACCCGTCGTTGTCTTCCCTCGGGGGTCAGGAGGGTGGGAAGGGGGTCGGCCGAGCAGTGCACTGCGGTCTGTACCTCTGCGCCGCCACTGCCCTGCAGCTGTCTGTACCTCACTCTCCCTTCAGCACGGGGCAGACCGCCTTACACCGCCGAACCCCGCTGGGTGTCAGGATCAGCTCCTGATCTAGCTGAAGCTCCGGCGGGATGTTCTCTCGGGGCTCCTCAATCCACCTTCTTTCTCAGGCTTGTTGGTTTCCGTTCTGACAGTGTTCTTACCGGGTCCTCTCCTCTAGCGCCTCTGCCTCTCAGCATCCCACGCTCCCCCGGGGCCTCGCTCAGTCACAGGGCTCTCTTTCCCTCGCCTGATGCTCCGCAACGCGGGGTTCTGGGAACTACAGATTTTGACAGGGTGCGCCTGGGACCCCCAGTCAACGTATCGCCCGTTCACAGCTTCACTGTGGGCCAGATGATGGCAGGATCTTGTACAGATTTATTTAAGGTGCAGAGAGCTCACAGCCATCTTGGTCAGGCTCTCTAGCACCCCCCCATGGAACCTTTTCGTCACTGTATGACAATTGTGCAAATCAAACACAAAGCTATTGGCTTGCAAACAGGTTACGTTTTGTCAAAATCAAACAAAACAAAACGAATGAAACATGGCCACCAGGACGACACTACAGAGTGGCTTCAAGTGGACAGAGAAAAAGTCCACTTTCCATTTTCGAACATCTTCAAGTGAGCTGCACCACAGGCCGTATCAAGCGACTGAGAAGGAGGAAGGCAGGCAATGCAGCCACAAATGTAGTGCCCAGGGCATGGGCAGTGTAGACCACTGCCCTGAAGGGGCTGATGACCATCAAACTCTTGAGAAAAGTATGGTACACGATGACAGAGACGAACAAGATGCCCCAAGCCCACTCCTGCAGCATCCATCATGCGGGGAACAATTGCTGTGTCTTGTCACACAGTACATCTATTTTAGGCAGCACTTGTGTAATGCAGGAATGAAGCAGACACCTCAATCAGTGATGTGTGAAGTGTGGTCGAGACCATATTCTCTGATCGATTGCACCTTCTGGTAAGTGTTTATGTTTGGTAACTAGCAAAGCAATGGCACATATACATACTGGAAGGCTCCCAGTAGGATTTTCGATGATCTGTCACTCTTTTAAAGTAAGGGGCAAGCTTCTGTCAAACAATGACAAAAAGCATGTAACTTTGTCACATATGCTCGTATGGGCTATGTCTTCATATATTAAAAGCACAATAACCCAGAGGACAATGTACAGTATGCTCAGGTTGCCCCATAAATTCTGACCTTAAAACTCAACTCAATCTGATGCTTGTCCTGTATCTACGGCATGAAACGGCTACTCGTACTGCATAAGAATGCAAAATAACATGCTATAGAAGATAGGAATGCACAATATGGCTTGCAATCCTTACTGTGAATTGTTGCATCACTACTGCTCCCCACTTGTAAAGTTAGGTGACACATCTGAGTAGTGGTTTGCTGACCCTACTGACTTCTGTGAGCATTGGATGTGTGTTCTCAGGAGTTATGTTATTGCACTTCCCCTGCAGATTACTGTGGTGCCACACACACACACACACACCGAAGATGGAGAGGGCTCATCCCAGAGGACCTGGTTCACATCAGGCAGATCTCCAGAGATCTCTAGGGAAATGCAGAGATTCTGTGAAATCTGCAAGTAGATGTTTGAATTGCAGCAGAATTGTCTGCTTTTCATTATTCTGCAGCTGATAAATGTGTAAGGCTGAGTTTGGTTATGTGCAGCATCTATTATTTACAATGCAGTGAAGCAGCAGAACTAGATGCAGCAACAATCACCTGGAATGCGTTCACACATGATGTATGTACTTGGGAGCATTCGGATGAACCAGGGCATATGAAAGTGTTCCTGTCATTTCATTTGTCTTGGCATATTCAGGTGCCCCTGACAAATATGGTGTTGCACAGGAATGTGGGACATTAGTACATGAGAGTACTTACTGAATACATTCATCTGATATTCGTGGATACGCCTAAAGGGCATTGGATGGGACATGGGAGGAGTGGCAAGTAAGGAGAGGAGAGGGGCAGAGCGAGGATGGGACTAGGAGAGGGCAGCAACATGCCTTGTGGGGATGTTGGCAGAGTGTCAGCAGAAAGGACCCTTTGAATGCACTGAAGCGATCAGTAGTTAGTCCCACAAACAGAGGACTCTTGTGGGCGGGCAGCCAGCATTGGAGCTCAGAGGCTAATACACCCTATACCACAATGCACTGGTCCCCAGTAAGTCATGTTCATATATCCCTGAGGGTGTAGACCCAGAAAGCCTGTTCCCTGTGTGTGCGAAATAGCGACCTCGTCAGCCAGGAGGGAGGGAGCGCCCAAAGGGACAGCATTGTAAATGATGCAGCTGGCCTTGCTTTCTTGTAGGGGCAACCAAGGAAGTTCAGCGAGTGTGGGCATAACGTGGTCGCATTTATGGAGACCCTTGGTGAGGCAGGCTGGGGCCAGAAGAGGCTTCTCACTGGTGCCACACTAGAGGTGGGTAGGCCAGTGAGCACGGCATTTCCACCATCCAGGTGAGAAAGGAGGATCTTGTGAGGGAAAGAGAAGTGGGTAATGGGGCGATAGTTGCTGAAGTCATCAGGGTACAGTGGTTATTTTTGGAGCATAATTGTCCGGTTTTCAGGGTAGTGGAAAATGTTCTTGGGCGAGGGAATATAAATGTCATCACCCAATTACTTACTCTACAGGGTTGGAAATTGCAGGGAGCTGGGAGCGCTCCTGCTCCTACGTTTGGCTCCCCAGGCCAACTGGTGCCTTACAAACATACATATGTGACATTACCTTTGAGTATTTGAGAATGTTAATAAAGAAGAATTAGGACACATCTAGTACACAGTTAAACATAACAGATCCTACATAATAGACGAAAATGTAAAGTTTGCCTGTCCTGTAGAAGTTAGATTTGTGGTTCGTGGTGCACTCTCACTGCTGCTTCGCCAGCAATAGCTCCTGCTTACTGGGTGATGCTCGACACCCAGGAGCTGGCTTTAGCTCCCGCTTACCGAATCTTAATTTCGAACACCGCTCCATTGATGGCTAGTTTCAAAAGTGAACATAGAAATTTAACCTATACGAGATGACTTGCATATGCAATGCAAAACCTTTAAACTGCTACCTGCCTGCACTACAAAACCTAACAATCAATAACCGAATACCACTCGTTCAACACCAGGGTGGAAGTGCTGCAACTTTCATTATAATAGCTGTTTAGGGTAAACACATTTCATGTACCTTTGCAATCAATTACCATTTTTTTTTTTTAAAAGGTTATATATTAGGTTATATAAAAGGTTAAGTCACCACACCAAGGTGCACGTCCTCTAGGATTGAGTTTGTTTTACTTACTTCTATAGAGCCTACTCCTAAGCGCTTTACAATCATTCATGCAATAGTACAATTGGTGAAATGATGATAAAAATACAGCAGAAAACAGAATCTGACATTGCAGAACCATCCAACCCACAAAGTACAAAAAGACACCCTGGGTGGGAGGCAAGGTCTAAAGATAAAAGGAAAAGTGTCGAAAAACTGCAAGTAGTGGGATAGGAATAATCTGCTTCAAATGCAGAATTCAGAAATGCACAAATTTAAGTTGTAATGTCATGGCGTAGCTCCAGCATGACTCCAGCAAAGTCACAAAGACAATCAGCACCTTCTTCATTCCTCTCCTGTCCACCGACAAGGTCAAGAATCAGCAAGGCTGCCACCAACCGCCCTCTCCAGCAACCAAGCAATCTGCCAGCAGAACCAAAACAGATGGCGAAACAGCACGTGACGGAGCGCAGCGCTGCGGCGGAGCTAAAAGCCTAAGGACAACCCCTGTATTGCTGTATAACTCAAATAAATGTGATCTTGTGTTTCCAAATATACACCAGTTGTCCTTATTATTCTTAGGTATGCGTATCTATTGCATGATGTCTTATGCCCCCAGAAAAGGGGTGGCCAATGGGGGATGGCCCCGCTATGCCAGCAGAACCAAAATGGATGGCAAAACAGCATGTGACGGGTCGCTGCACTAACGTGGCGCAGCTAAAACCTGAAGCAGCGTCCTGGCCCGGGCAGCAGAAATCCCTGACATGTAACCCACGGTCTCGAGTGGTTGTAGACGGGAGATGACCGGCAGGAAACCAAACACCCTGCAACACCCACATAGGCGGCACTGGAGAAACGCCAAGCAGCACAGAGACGGGAGAGGAGTGCGACTCGGACAGCCCTGGCCGGCCTGTCAGCAGTGACACCATGCAGTGGCATGGTCCAACACTACTACCACGCTTGACTCTAGTGGCGCCATGATGATTTGGGTGCATGGGCGTGTGTGCGGGCCCTCTGTTGTGCACTGCCTAGAGGGTGCATGCCAGCAATGCCAGTTCAAAGCATCCCGCATTAGCATTTCAATATAAGCGGCTAAGAGACTCTAAACACCACAGGTGCACTTTGCATAGTCAGCCAGGGAGCTGAGCTGTGTTTGCTAACCTTTGTGATAAACTAATTTAGGTGATTAAAGTTAAATAAACCAAACAACATTAATGCAATGCCAGTTGTTTAATGAGACCAACAGACCCGGATATATACCCAACCTGGGTGCAGGGCTGGGATTACCATCCACACACATTTTTCTGTTTCCAATGGAGCACTCGCTTGCACTAGAAATAGAAAAATATCCTTTCTATTTAATGCGGGAAATAGAAAAAAGAATTCTGTTTCCTGGTCAAGCAAGCTCTCACGCTGGAAAAGTAAAGTGCAAGGCACTTTGTGGGAAGACAACCAAACCTCATACCCAGAACCTTTAGGCTGCCGCTGCACCTCCAGATTTTCCTTGACACTGGTGTCAAAGAGCCGCCATTTTCACATCTGCAACCTGCTGAGTCTTCTAGAGTCCAAAACTCGACACTGCCTGCCTGCTTACCAGGTTCTTCAAGCTCCAAAACATCACTGCTGTTTCACACTGACTCTTTGTTGAGCAAGCCGAGCCCATTCACTGCTCACAGCTGGAAGTCCAGTCACCACTTCTCTGAGTCCACCGAGATTTCCAACACCACCAACCTGACATCGCCTGCCATTGCTAGCATCTTTGACCTGCCAGCTGCACCGCATCATTTGAGCCCCAGCGCTGCCCCTCCCTGACTCAACCCCAGCCCTTTGCTGAAAGTACCCAGACTCCCAGTTTGACACCAAAAACGCTAGCTTGCTTCTGTTAAGCTCTGAAGGACAAGAACTAATAGTATTAAGTAGCCCTGTTCCCCCTGGTCTGCATTCAAGGACCCTAGTGACTTTGAACCCCCCTTCCCTACCGTTTTTTAACAGACATCTTCATAAACCTTATCATTTTGCTGCTGAAATCTTTGCTGGGGCACCCCACCTACACAACCAGTTTCCCATTATTTTAAAGTCTGCTTTCTTTGTGTTTCCCCTTAGAGGGGTAGCCCGTAGTGTTTTCATTAGTTGTGTGTATTTTTGTTGGTTAAATTAAAGATCCTATTTATATTGAACATTGGTTGGACTATTACTGTTTGTGTTGCTCCTGTACCAGTTCACTCCCCGCCTGAAGAGTATAGTCACCCCTCTGCCTGCGCTGCCCCAAAGGGCAAAGGAGGTATCCATGTCGGGCTGTGCCTTTTTCACCTTTATGATTTGGATCATTGCTGGTTTAGTAGTGGTGGGGAGAGGGGCTGAGTAGTGGCTTTATCCACTACTCATCCCTCGCTCCTGCAGAGCAGTAGTTATTTCATCATTATACGGTTCAATGTTGAAGACATTTTAAAATTAGGGTAAACGTTGTGAAAAATTAAATGAGCATCAGCCCAGTGTGCATTATGTATTTAGTGAATTAAGCATAAAACCCTTTTATCACAGATATATTTGTCAATTACAAAGGTCTCTGGTCATCCTTATGTCCCCATTATGCCATTTGATTTTATGTAAAGCAGGCTGCAACTCTTACTCGTGCTGTTTGTCCATTTCCCCTTTTTTACATTGGTCTTTCGAAAGCGTATAATAGGTGTGTACCAGACTGTCCATCTTGGAATAATAGCCTTCTATCAGAAAATATTGAATACGAGTGCAGCAGTTATCAATGGCTGAGCTGGATCTATCAAACCCGCACCTGTAAATGCATCTCTCCTCCACACATAAAAAGAGGGCCTCATTCTAAGTTTGCCGGTCTGGAAACAACAGTGCTGGTAAGCTTACTGGCACCGTTATT
The DNA here is from genome assembly GCF_040938575.1 of Ambystoma mexicanum. Classification (NCBI taxonomy): domain Eukaryota; kingdom Metazoa; phylum Chordata; class Amphibia; order Caudata; family Ambystomatidae; genus Ambystoma; species Ambystoma mexicanum. Next base: position 1,308,362,680 of record NC_090932.1, read on the forward strand.
TCCAGACCGGCAAACTACGGGTTTCCCTGCCGGAGCCGCTGCGCCCAACAGGTCTGACCCTGCCAGGCACAGTGGCCAAGGTAGGCAAAGCCGTCATGGAAGCAAATGATGCTTTGTAGCTGGCACGTGCCGGTGCCTCCATGTCCCCACTCCTATAGTCTATGGGAATGGGGATTAACGAAATTACCGGCGCCCGACTTCCTGGCCGCCGGGCTTGGAAGAGCCCGGTAATACCGGGAAGTCAGGCACCAGTAATTTATTATGGGTCCAGCGGCAACCTGCCGGTAGCACCAGCACGGTTACCGTCGGATCGGTAATGAGGCCCAGAGACATAGAGTGAGACAGAAAGTGACTGACAGAGCAACAGAGAGCGAGAGGGGGTGAGAGAGAAAAAGAGAGAGTGTGAGTGAGAGTGCTTGATCGATGAATGATAAGCTAGGTACAACTGTATACCAATTAAGTTTGAAAAGATATACTAATAGCCATGAATAGGTATGGGAAAATAATGCCTGGGATGAATTTCCATCTGGCCAGGGTGTGAAAGCCCTGGCTGTCATGGTCATGAAGTCAGGGGCACAGGCATGCAGGGGTCGCATGCACAGGAGACTTGGGTGAACAGTGTCCTGGCGCCTTTGGCGCCAGGCTCATGAACAAAAGTAAACAAGAACATCCATTTCACACATCCAATATTAGGATGCATTAACCCTGAACATTCCATCCATTAAGCAGCCCCAAGTGTATTCTTGGGTGTGGGTGCTAATGGATTGCCTTTGCACATGCTCACTCTCTAGGAGTGGCAGGGTGTGGCTGGTAAGCCAGCCCTAATGGGCGTGCCCACGATCTCAGCTATATAAGCTTCCCCGATCCACAAGACAGACGCTTTGCGTTATTCTGCACTTGAAGTCAGACTTAACTTTGCAGATCCTGCTTCCTGGACATCCTGCTTCCTGTCAGCATACTTACCAACTGGGGGAAGCTGTTCTTACCTGTACATCTCTTCGGCGAACCAAGTATTCATCTTTACACATATCCTTTTTTAACATAGTGGTCTTTAATTGCCTTTTATCCGCCCCTCCCCCCATCTCACTACCCAGAGCGCTGTATGTGCAATCTTTGAATATTCTGTGCTCATTGTACAGGGATGGGGTGTTTTCTAGATAGTTAATACTGTACATGGCCTGTTTGATTAAAGTATATTTATATATATTGTATAGAACCTTGATTGGACGTTCCTTTATTTTGCACTGTTATGTTTGGGTTGCTACTGAACCACATTCTCACCCCTCTTGAGAGGATAGCCTTTCCTGGTCCCACGTCACCACAAAAGGCGATGGAGGTATTGCTCTTAACTGTGCCTGTTTTACCTTCATTATTGCACTGGCTCTTGGTTTGTAGAAGTGTGAGGGCTGAGTAGGCGATTTAGCCTCTACTCATCTTTGTACTCCTGCAGGGCAGAAGTCAATTTGTCACAATGCCCTTTTAAAGATTTCAAAATGTACATGGACACCGTTGATTGGTTTTTAAAAATCTCGCCTTGGATAAGTGAATTACTAATGGCCAGCGCGGTCAGCACTTAGTTCTGCAAAATGTTCTTCTTCCTCTTTACTTGTTATGGCATCTGGCGAAGAGCTCATCGGAGGACCAATTCCAGCAGCAGGCCGCACACCTTGATGTTAGCAGCGAGCACAGAGGACTACACTACTTAACAACACTCACTTTAAATATAAGGTGGATTGCATCCCTGTTATATGGTATAGCATGGCATCAGTATAGCTAAATTGAGACTGTTGAAGTAAGGCTGTAGGGTGAGTAGAGATTTATTTTTTCACCTGAATTTAACAAAAAAATGAAAGCATTTCAACACATTTTCATATAATCGACCGCTGTGATGTCAAAACTAGAAGATTATAATACAAATGTCCAGTTGAACTGTCACAAATACAGTATTATTACAATATCCTTCCACAGATTAGCAGATAGTGCTGCTTGGCATAGGATAGCAAAGCATAGCCGGGCAACTCAAAGAATATGGGCCTCATTAGGAGTGTGCCGGTCCGGTAAGGGTACCGGCACCGTTGTTACCGGACTGGCACTCTACAAGTCTGTGGGCAGGTGCCGTTTCACGGAGGCACCGGCATGGTGCCAGTGCTTCCGTCATCCCCATTCCCATTGAGTCCTATCGGACTCAGATGGGAATGGTGATTAACAATTTCCCGGCGCCTGACTTCCAGGAACACCAGGGTCGTAATCCCCTGGGGTTTCCGGCAAGCCAGGTGCCGGAAAAAATCGCAAGTCCTGCGGCAGCCTGCCGGTTTTACCTGCATGGCTACCGCCGGGCATCTAATGAAGCCCCATGTCTTAAACTGTATGGTTTAAAACTCTACACGGAATAAAGGGAGGTAAAAGCAAGTACCACCCACCGCTGCTTCTTGAAGAACATTGTATCATTTGTATAGCGCCAACGCGCCGTCGGTTGAACACCCTTTGGGGAACGAATTCCAGGACTGGGAAAATCGAAAAGTGCTAGTATGCGTGTGTGCATAGCGGCCAGTGCGAAGATATGAAGCGAAGGCCAGATCCCTTACTAACCTCCCATGCCGAACTGGCATGTGGATGGGTGGTGAGGGGCAGCCGGCAGTGAGAGAGGGATATTTCATATGTGTGCAGCTATATATCGAATCTTTGTAGCTGCATTCTTATGGCAGAGGTGATGTGCCAAGTGTTTTGAGTGGTGTGTGGTGGCAGATGCAGTGAAGGTCTGTGGCCCTGCCTTCGCCTCCAGCTCCATAAGCATGGAGTGTAAACAGGTTTAAAAAGCATAACATTGAGTGCCTTGGCTGCTTTCAGCGTTCGCTGGGAACCTCAGCACTAGCTACATTCTCCCCTCCCTTAGAAATCATTTAGGTGGTGGTGGGTTGTATATTCAATATGCTTAAGCTTTGACCCGAAACGCCCACATGCAAACCCTTAACCAAATTCCAGATATTAACGCAGGGGAGACTCGCCTTCTCGGGGAGTGGGGTTTCTCCGGTAAAGGGAGACTCCACCGGAGAGGGGAGGGCTCTCCCTCACCAGGGAGCACGATCCATCACGAGAGAGGACCGTTACCAGGGAAGGCACTCACCTTCACCACTTTGTGCACCTTGGTGGTCTTGAAGCACGTCTCTTTCAGAAAGGTTCCGATCCTGTCAATGGCGTCTCCCACCTGGACATTGAACTCCCCGTTGGGCATGAGGCAGCGCTCGATCCATGCGTCCAGCTTGTTGGCAGGGGTCTGGTAAAGCTCCTGGGTTTCTGTGAGCTGTGCCTGCAGCGTCGTTGCTAGCGGCTGCCACGCCATCCCTGGTGCCTGCTCCGACTTTACGCCCCCTGCCTGCCCCCGAAGACTCTGTGGTGACAGGCACGCTTTGTTAGTTTGTCACTAGTGAAAAGGTGTCCGACTCTCCGGTGACTGGCTCCGTCAGACTCCCTCTGGTGACAGGCTCGCTGTTGAGGCGGGTTCTGTCAGGCTTTCTCTGCTACAAAGATGTCTGTCTCCCGGTGAGAATTTCTGCAATAGGCTACTCAAGGCTCTCCCAGAGTACAGGTCTGCCAGCGGCGACTTTTATAGTGCCTGCGCCTGAACTTTCCTCTCAAGGAGGGACTTGGGATCAGTGGCTGTCACGCGATGCAAAAAAACTACCTCTTTAAAGTTGTCATAAACCGTTAGGTTTCGTTTTCGTCAGAGAACACTGCTTCCCTTGTATGCCCATTGCCCAGCCTTAAATCAAGCGGGGGCGGGCCGGGGCAGATGTTGGCTCCCTCTTTTTGACACACCCTCCTATCTCACCCACACGTTCTCGAACTCGTGCCTCTATATTCCAGAGCAGAGTCTCACGGTCATTGACCCTCTTTTTCCGCGGCCCCATAAGCACCCATCACCGACTCTAATCCCTGCCTCCATTATCGTTTGATTAATAGCTGCATTGCACTGTAGGGAGATGTCTCGATGGAGTTCTGTGGGACGCTTATGGGCACGTAACAGTAAAGAGGAGACTAGTTCACACACAGGGGTGTAGGGTGCACAATATATAGTAAAGCTTGGGTCACAGTGCATGGGGTAGGGAGCATCCCCCTGGGCTCTGGCTCCACGGGGGCTTGGACAACCTTGAATGGGGGAGAGGGGGAAGGGCCAATTCAGTCAGGTTTGAAGCAGTGGTCGAAGTGTACGAAAAGAAGTCGTGGAACTATGTTCCCTGCTCGCCTATACCTGCTCCCACAAAACCCATTGCCTCGCCCCCTCCCACGTGCAATACAAACCCCTAAACACATGTGCCTGCTTTTTAAGGGAAGATTCAGTGCAGTTCACGGATTTAATTATAAAATGAAACAATTCCGGAATGGTCTCTTTTTAAAATAAAAGTATAGGAACAGTAAACATTACAACAACAAAAAAAAGTAGAGGAGCACTGCTCCTAACTGCTCCCGCCCACTTCCACCACTGGTTTGAAGGGTATTTTGGTAACGAGTAAGGAGTACGGTGGTGGCAAGTTACAAGGGCCACACATTAAATATTCACTGATAAATAAATAGAGTGAGTTTAATATTAGTAGTAAACAGTGGATTGAATATAAAGTAGTTTGGACGTAGGGTTGTGTGTTGGGAAAGGGGAGAATAAGGTTGGAGTGACACTCCTGTTCAGTAACTCTTTTATATGTTGAATCTTGCAAACAACGTGCTTAGGGTCAGTTTGTCTGTGCATGCGCTGTTAATACCTGTTTAAATGCTGAACATATTTGAATATCTGTAAGACTATGTTTCAGTTTGTGAATTTAATAAAAAAGTAATATATAAAAATGTGTTTTTTTAATTTTTAGTGGCTATTTAACCTCCACCCGGAAACAGTAGCGAAAAATGCGGCATCCGGACACATAGCAAGAATTCTTCACTATGCATCTGGCAACAGAGCACATATTCCTCCTCCCCAGGTATCCGGCTGCTGGACACATAACAGAGGGTCGGCGCGGTTGTGTATTAGCCATTTAACTGTGGGCACGTTGCCCCTTTAAGAAGACGAGTCATGAGACTCGTGCAATATAAGGGGCTCTGCATGCACGTGCGGGGCACTGCAGCAGAGACCCAGGAAGTAGCAACTCTGTGTCCGTTGTCTTATTGTGTCTGGTCTGCCATTTGACCACGGCCTGTGGTCCCCATAGCCGAGGCTGGTGTCAGCTGGGTGTCCCCCAGCAGTGGTGGTATTGCCTCCTGCGGTCCGTACCAGCTGTGTGCTCACAGCTTGAACTGTAAACTGGGTAATCCTGGTGTCTACAGTATCCTGTGCATCCCGCTCCGGTGCCCCGTGAGCGGGACGCCACATTGGCGACGATTGTGGGATGGTCCAGGGCCCCTGTGCTGTCATACAGTGCGGGCTGCCGAGGGGCTGTTCGGAGCCTGGTCCCTGGTGTGAGGAGAGCAGTTGAGGCGGCATCGGCAAAGCGAGGGGGCGTGGCCTCAGGTTGAGAGGCCTTCTTCTTCTTCTTAATTATCGGATGCATGGGCGCACCCACGCAGGCGCTTCCCCATCCTAAACGATGATGTGCACCAGACCCACCAATCAATACTTTGCTTACATAAACTCACAACTCCTCCCACCGCCCAGTTTGCCTCACACAATCCAACATCACACTATTCCTCCTCCTGCCTCTCTCCCCTTCACCTCGCAGCAAAGTCTTCCCACTCAGCTCAGCCACACCCAGCGCAGACAATCGAACCCTCATCAATTCTCTCTCCTCAACATGTCTCTCACACCTAAGAAGAAAATGTCCCACAGTCTCAAGCACACCATACACCGCACAATCTCTCGACTCACGTTTCCCCACTTGAAACAGACAATCATTCAGTCCCGCATGTCCTATCCTCAACCGATTCAGCATCACCTCCTCCCCCCTCCTCCATTCCAGATTCCCTGCATCCACCTTCACCGACACTTTCCCACGAACACCAAACATTCACCTGCCCTTCACCCCACTCACCCACCTCTCCTGCCACTCATCTATGACCCGTCTCACCACCACCGCCTTCACCTCATCCACACTCAAAGGTGGTGAAACCGTGTAGTGCTGCGGCCTGGTTGGCCTGTTGCCGGTCTCCCCAGGTGGAGCGAGAAGCGGCGTCGGCCGTGGAATGAGGGGGCGTGGCCCACACTGTATTGGGGCAGCAGCAGTGAAAACACAGAGCGCTGCTGCCTGGCTGGCAGCTGCTAGTAGTACCTAGAGTGAGGGATGAAGAGCCACGTGGAGAGGAGCAAGGAAGAGACGAGTTTCCTCGCACCCCTGCCATCGGCAGGGTGAGGCGTGGGTGAGTGTGCTAATCAGCAGCCCCAGAGAGAGGGGCCAGCAGTCCCCAGAAGGTGGGAAAAACAAATGATTGGTGCACATGGTACAGGACCTGCATCCCTCATTGTTTTCACGCGTGCAGGTAGCACGTGAGGCCCTGCAGTCATCAAGGGGTGGATGAGGGGCAAGGGACAAGACAACCCCTCACAACCTTTCAGCAACTTTCCTCCAAGTGGAGCTACCAGGAAAGAGGAAGGAACGCCGACTGAGCAGCAGGGTGCCCCACTCCCTCTCCCTATGGTCACTGGTGGGGAAATCAAGGAACCCAGAAGGGTAGCGGCCCCCCAAGGAGTGCTTGTGCACCCTCGTTGACAACTAGCTGAGCCACGCCAGGTGTATATTGGGTGGGAACAAACTGTGCTACATCAAGTGCCCATCATGGGTGATGAGGAAAATGACGCCCAAGGGGCATATTTGCAGAATGCACAGCTGGTGCCACTGCATGACTTAAATGTTGTGGGAGCAACTGCCAGGTTGCGGCCTTGTTGGATGGCGTGGGTGGAGAACCTTAAGCTGTACTTTGAGGCGGTGGAGATAAAAGACAGGGCAAAACGGCCAACCCTCCTGTATTCAGCTGGTCCAGCTGTCCAGAGACAGTTCAAGACCTTGCGGCCCAGAGACAAATCATATGACGCAGCCATTGCCACACTGAGCAAGTACTTTATGCCCATGATCAACCAGGATTATGAACGGTTCAGGATGAGATGAGCGAGACAAGAGGAAGGGGAGAGCCTAGATGCATTTCATGGCAAGCTTCAGGGCATCGCGTTGTCTTGCGCTCTGGGCAACTTTGAGGATGACGAGATCAGGGCTCAGACAATCTACGTCTGTAGCTCTGCCAAACTGTGGAAGCAGGTCCTCAGGGAGCCTGGGCTGGGTCTGGACCAAATCTTAGAACTGGGGCGTGCCCAGGAGGCGGCGGAGGTGCGTGCCTCGGCCATGGACATCTCCAAGCAGCAGCTCAAGTTAGAAGCCCCCATGCACTGGGTGAAGCTGGAGGAGGTGTTGGTCGTGGGCAAATGGCAAGGGAGTAGGCCAGCAAGAAAAGAGGAATGGCCACGGAGGCAGACAGGCCCCACATTATGCCCTCAGTGTGGATGGGGCCCCCCGCACGCACATGAGTACCCAGCCAAAGGACATACGTGTGAGAGGTGCAGAAAAGAAGATCATTTTGCACGGGTATGCCCAGCCCCATCACCTGCAAGCATGGTGGGGCCGACCGCAGGAGGTGCGTCAAGGGAGGCTATGGGGAGGAAGCCATCCAGAGCAGCTGCAGTCCAAGTGGCAGCGGACCAGAGGAGGCAATATGACTATGTGGAGGATGACGAAGACAAGGATGTCTTCTTTCTGTCCTGCAGCGATACAAGTGGCCAGTGGCGCCTCCAGCGAAGGCCAGGGGACCAGAACATAACTCCCCAGGGAGGACAGTTTGATACAGGAATATTTTGATCCTGAGCAGGGCCACTGGGCCTCAAGTTGGTGCTCGGACTGGAAAAGCACCAAAGTTTGCTGTTATTCCGTAGGTGATAGTAGTGGTGTGCGGACTGGAATGCACCAAATTTGTGGGCTTGGTTGTAAGGCCACTGTTACTGTGTTTGTTTTGGTTTTGTGATAATAAAGAAGGAGTGTTGTGTATCGCCCATTTAAGAAGATGAGTCATGACTTTGTCATGACTCGTGCCAATAAAAGGGGCTCTGCATGCACGTGCGGGGCACTGCAGCAGAGACCCAGGAAGTGGCAACTCTGTGTCCGTTGTCTTATTGTGTCTGGCCTGCCGTGTTACCACAGCGTGTGATACAGCCCGGCCTGGGTGCCCCCAGAGCCGAGGCTGGTGTCAGCTAGGTGTCCCCCAGCACTGGTGGTATTGTCCAGGGATCCGGACTCGGCAGGGTGCCCCCTGCAGTCCGCCCCAGCTGCGTGCTCACAGTCTGAACTGTAAACTGAGTGATCCCGGTGTCCGTAGTGGCCTGTGCATCCCGCTCCCGTGCCCCGTGAGCGGGGCGCCACAGGCGCTCATTTGTAGAGCGCTCTAAACCTGTAAGCATCAAGGCGCTGGTTACAAGAACGGTTACAAGGTAGGCATTAGACAGACAGTAGTGGACTGTGGCGATGGGGCGGTAGTTGGAAGGAATAGAAGGGTCCAGAGTAGGTTTTATCAGAAGAGGAAGGCCCCAGGCTTCCTTCTTCGGGTGGCAAATAATTAGGAGACAATTATTGTTTAGTTTTATAGAATGTAGATCCCATTTCCCTGCTGGCGAATCGACTCTAACGTTGGAGGCTAATAATATGGAATCCCACAAGTGTTTGGTATCATAAAGGTGGACTGGACAAGTGTGATGCAAACTGGGGTCTGTTTCTGGACATGTACCACTAACATGGATGCTGGCTAAGGACACCCCTCATCTTGCTTGATGCTCTGTACCGAGCCCTAGTGACTGCGGGTTTGATGAGTTTCTACCTGCCTTACCTTTTGCATGGTGTGGGTTTTTTATTTTTGTATTTCATCTCTGATCACTCGATTAAAGCATTAGGTTTTGTTTCTGGTGTTGTTCCTATGTATTTTTGACATCTGTTATTCGACTATTCACATGCTGTCTTGACTTGTATTTTCAGTTCTGCTCGTACCTATAAAATACAAAATGAAATCTTGATAAATGTTAGGTATCCTGCTATGGGTAGTATATATATTAAGGGCCGGATTCATGGAAATCTGGGCAGAAAACCACCATGGGCTGAGCGCTGAGAAGGACACTGCGCAACATGCATGCAGAAAGAAAAACGCACGCACCGCGTAGTCATGGAATTAACAGCGCAAAGTAACTGTATTCGCAAGTCACACCGGAACGCCCCAGACACGCCCACATGCAAAGCATGAACATCCAGAACAGCTACCTTTGTGCGCTCCCCCGGTGCAAATACATGCACCCTTGAAACAGTGCAGGGGTCCCCCATAAGTAGGCCTGCGACTCGGTGACCATGCACAGGGTCCCCCGTAACTTTATCCGGCAGCACGTCAACATGCGTATAAAAAAATCGTAGCTCGGCAATAACTCAGGAAATCTGCGTGCAAACCGCGTAAAACGTTCCTGCACCCCGCTATACTGCTTATGTGTACCCCTAAGTTATATCGGAAGCCCGACTGTGTACACGCACCCCGAAATCCGACATGCAACCTCACCTGCGTGCTGCAAATCCTACACACAAGTGTACTTACACTTGCCTTCGGGGTGGCGGATCGTATGAAGGACTTGCGTGGCCATTTCCCAGCCGAGACGTGCGATCGAATCCATAAATACGTCTCGTGCTGCGCAATTGTGGGTGTGCAAGGGACTGCCTGCAGGTCGTCCCTTGGACCGCCCACTTTTTCGCAAGTTCTTCCCCATTTTTGGTGTTCCGTCCCCTTCTCAGCCCTCTGCGCAAGCCACACTCATGCTCTGCTTGGAGTCTCGTGCAAGGCCCTCAACGGCTCGCACAGACGTGCCAAGCCAGCGCGAACTCCACGCAAGTCCAGGAAGCGTGTTACATTGCATGAATCGACAAAGGCGGATTTGCACGCAGTTGCGTGCGCAAGGACCCTATTTTCCGCGCAGATATTTCCATGAATCGGGCGCTAACTGTGTAGAAGCCCGCCAGATAACTAGTATCTGATATTTATCAGGACCATACAGAAATAATAACACATATCTCGTGTAGCTGGAAAGATAATGAAAAGACTCCCATTTTATAGAGCAGCCAGGAAAATAGTGAAAAGCAAGTCCCGTCTTGCACTCAGCCTGTTAACGATTTGAAAATAATCTCGTTGCTTTGTAACCCTTGCATTTTAGAACGCAGGCTGCCTATCAGTGCGCAACCCTTCTCAAATGCCGTGCTTTTGAAGCAAGGCCTCACATTTTGATTTACGATTACCTGTTTTATACATTTTCTTTTATTCCCTTTAATGACATTTAAATGGCCTGCTATACAAACAGGGAGTTAAACTGTGACTCTTTGAGTTGCACTGGTTAATTTGCATGGCTTGCGAGTGAGATAGTGAGAATAAGAAGTTAATAATACACCTACCGCCCTAACTAACATTATTGAAGTCATTGAAAACAACATTGCGGACGATGTTTCCGACTTAGGCCCTCTGTCAACCAATCTGAACCAATCAAATTCTCCGCATTTACATCATACATTGAAAGATGTGGATGAACGAATTCGCTTGACGCACCCAACAGTCTCAGCCCTTAACGTTGTTCTGAGCTCCTTTGTTGAGCTTTATGACAATGTTTGGTCTGAGCTGAAATCTGTCAAATCTGCAATGACAGAACTTAATTCAAAAATTGATTGTATTGGCACAGATATTTTAGTGGATCTTAATAATAAAGTGGATTGGATCGGTACAGAGATATCCCAGAGGCGACCGGTGCAAGTTTCATAAGGCGATAGTTCTCCAACCCCCTCTTGTCAAACAGCCAGGGTCAATTCCCAAATTATAGAGATATCCGATAATAACTTGCCAGTGGAATCTTCTAATAATGCTGTTGTTCACGATTATGATTTACCAGCAATTTTTTCTTGTTCTGGTACTCCTACCACGGCTATAGGTATATTGTCCGACCCTATCCAATGCTTGCCTGACCCGATTTCTATTCGGGGTCAATCTAATTCTACTGGATCTCCAGTTATTATAGCAAAGGCTATTAATAAAGCAACTCTCTCTGTACAACCTAAGCCTATTTCACCGGCAATTCCCTGTAATACTGCTGAGGAGTTACTGAAGAATATTAAACCTACTCGGCCGATAGAGTCCAGTCCTGGTACAAGCTTGACTCCAACCCAGGGTCTTAAATGCCCACATGACAATGCTATTAAGCACCCAACTTCCAAGAAAACAATGGCCCCACGTAAATCGCGCCTTATCAAGCGGAAACTGGCCACTAAGCAAACTAATATACTCTTTACCAAATCTACTGCAAAGGTTTTCACTTTTTCGAATAATGCTTCTACCTCTAAGGGTAACTTAACGAATGTTATTAAGCCTCCAATGATTAAATTAGCTGACCCTATGGCTCAAACTGTTAATTGTAACCCTCCAGCTACACTTGTTTTTGACAAGTGGTCTGGCAACCCTCCAAAATTCGGCTTGGCCCCCCCCCAAACAGTCCATAAGTGAAACCTTATTTGCCTCCTCTATTTCAAAATTGTGCCCTTTGGTGCCACTTCAACATGGATGTGGTACAGGTAAATTTAGGTCTACCGAGGAAACTTCAATGGTTCCGCTGATTTTACAAGCTACTAATTCCAGCAATCTACCACCTGGTGCTGCCATGAGTAAATTTAAAACCTACGATACAGCTCTGGTGGATTCGGGCGCGACACAAGCTTGTGGTACCAACAACTCCAAGCTGTGTGAAGATCATCTCATGGTTCCCGTGATTCCACAAGGTGTAAATTATAGTAATTTACATCAGGGGTGTGGTATTGGAAAATTCACAACCTTGGAAGCATTTCCCCTGACTCGGGCCGTGTCTCTAGTTCCCGATCTAAATTGCTCTCAGAGCGCGTCGGTCCTAAGGCCTCATCAAACTCCGGCAAATTGGGGGCCCATGCAACTGCAATCTCCAACGAAATCACTACTTCACCAGCCCCTGATCCCTGCTTTTCCTTTGGATCTGGGTTTGGTGAGGGGATTCTCTCAGGTCACCAACAATCTGTCTGCCCCTACCCACCCCACAATTTCTGCTGGGATTCGCAACCTGGTGGATCGTCTATACAAACCACAGACCAGATCCTTGCCCCCTGCTGCTGCCAAATATCTTGATACAAACATGAAAGGCCCTCAAAATTTATCAGCAGGCAATTTAATACGCCAAGAATGTACGAATAACAAGAAACTTAACTCTTTACACTTGATAAAGATCCAAAGCTTGCTGAAACTGGAAGAGCCTGTTTGTTTGAATCGTCAAAATGTATTATCCATTTTCTCGGAAATCCCTGCCCTCGCCCTCATTTCCTCTAAGGACATTGATAGAGTGGCCTTTGTGGATTGTAATTCTGTGGATATGAGCATGATTCTTCTTGCATCACCATTTGTTAAAGAACTGATTCTTACTCAACAAGACTCTCTGAAGGAATTGGGCTTCAGAGTGGAAGCGGCTACACCTTGGGAACTGCCGACCAATGGGCCCTCTTCTCTACAATCAGCAGTTAAACCAATAGGGGCTCATACAGGTGGTCAAGATTCTCTGCCCACTTCAATAACTCTATTGCACCAGCAAAATAAAGATGTTGACTGGGCTACCATCATCTCCACCTTGTGGCAAAAACTTGTGCCCTAGCTATATTTTCCCAAATCTGACCTCAGATCCTCAGTCGAACTTTTGTATAAAATCTTGGAACTCCAGAGGTAACCAACACCTATTCACGAATTTGGAGTGCCTACAGCGGCTGAGAGATGCTAATGTTATTTGCATTCAAGAGACTTGGATGACCTCAACCCCTTGTTTAGATGGTTTTCAAATTTTCGACCAGCCAGCCCGACATAACCTGAGGGGTAGACCTTCGGGTGGTCTACTGGTGGCAGTGGATAACTGCTGTGGGCTTGCTGGCAAGGTTCTTTTGGGTCTTCCCTATGGGGCGCTGGGGGTAGCCCTAAATTCGAGTACCGGCCATCTAAAATTACTAATTATTAACATCTATTGGCATACAGGGGTTGGTGAAATTAAGCTGTTTGTGTCTCTTATCTCTCAGATTATTTTGGAGTGGGGGCTGGCTAATGTCTCAGGTCATGTAATATTAGCTGGGGATTTGAACTGTGATTGTTTATTTGACTATTCACCATGGGCACTTTGTGAGTTGTATCCCTCTGACCGATGTGACAAATGGAAAAAACTGGCTAGTCAAACTTGGTACATTGAACTGGGCAATCTAGGTTTACAACCCCTGCGTGAGTTATCACCACCCTCTTCAAATCCTCCTAGTCATACCTGGAGGCGGGGGTCTTCCTTCTCCATTCTTGATTATATCTTTGTAGATGATTTCCTGCTTACAAGATGCTCGAAGTTTGAAATTTTCTTGAATTCTTGGAGTGACCATGGTATACTAACGGCAACTTTTAACATCTGCCTGAGAAAGGAGCGGTTGTGCCAGCCGATCGTGGTTTCTCCAAATTTATCTGGATCTGCTATTCGCTGGTCCCCTAAAAATATTGAAACCTTGAATGGTAAACTGTGGGACATGCTTAATAAGACTACTCTTGATTGGAAATTGACAACATTTAATTCGGCAATGGTTTCTACCTTGATACAAGGGGCAGTAGACGATATTGGCAGTTCTTTTACAAATCGAACTCCAGTTGTCAGGCATTCACATCAATATAATTCTGAGTTGGCAGCTGCTAAAACTACTAAGAATAAAAACATTAGGAAATTACAAACTGCAACAAGCGACCTGTCCAGTCGTTTAATTCTTATTAAGAAGGTCAAATTGGCCTATAAGAACTACTGCAAAACAATTAAACACCAATTGTTACAGCAGGATTCGGAATTAATGCTACAGGTTATTATGAAGGCAAATGTGGGAGCCTTCTGGCAGATTGTTAATGGACAGGATTGTTATCAGGCCATTGCTGAACTTAATCCGATTGCGGAACAAGATTGGCTAGTGTTTTATTCCAATAGATTTTCTCCTAGCCCCCTAGCGGTAACGGCCAGCTTTACTGATTATGATCCATTTGTCCCTTATTCAAAATGGGATCCCCCGTTAAATACTGATATGATCCTGGAGTTAATTTGTAGGTGTAAGAGCTCAAGAGCCCCTGGCCCGAATGGGTTAACGAATAATACCTTTAAAGCAGACCCAAATCTTTGGGCCAATCTCTTATGTATTGAGTTTCGAGATATCTTGCAAACTGGGATCTGTCCTATCTCTTGGTCCGCCGCACATGTTATTCCGATCTTCAAATGTGGTAGTAGGTCCGATCCTAAAAACTATCGGCCTATCGCTTTGATAGATACGGATTGCAAACTCTTCTCTGCTTTTCTTCTTTTACATTTAAGGGAATGGGAAAAAACTTGCCATCCTCTGAGCCCCTTTCAAACGGGTTTTCGTAAAAACCACTCAACTAACATCAATGGTCTGGTAGTTAAATGTATTCAGGAGACTGCCTGGAGCTCAACTAGGGGACCCACTTTTATGGCCTCAGTGGACCTCTCGGCAGCCTTTGACTGTGTTGACCGAAATAGGCTTTGGCAAAAACTCTATGCCTGGGGTCTGCCAAGGGGCTTAATTAGCCTAATGGAGGGGGTTTATAATAATTCTACTATTCGAATCCGGTTAAATAAAAAGGGGGATATGTCAGATGCTGTCCGTACTCATCGTGGGGTTAGACAGGGCTGTGTGCTAGCCCCTTGGGTGTTTAATCAATATGTCTCAGATGCAGCTGAGCACCTTTGGAAAGAGGGGCTATTAGCGCCGAGTATTGGCACTTTGAAGCTTATTTGGCTGGCCTACGCTGATGATTTTGTTCTATTCGATCTAACTAAGGTGGGGTTACAGCGCTTGCTGGATCTATTCGCCAATTATGCTCAACTTAATGGCCTGTATATTAATCCGGCGAAAACCAAAATTCTTGCCTTTTCTAATGGGATTATTAAGAAGAAAACAAATCTCTGGAAGTTAAGTGATGTGACTGTAACCAGTTCCACTTGCCTTACTTACCTGGGCTATCACCTGGGAGCAAGCAGAGGTTCAAAAGGGCAAAACCTTCGTCTCTTGAATAAAGCCAAGGTTCTGGCCAGTCAGGTCCTTAAAATTGACCGTAAATATGGCCGATTCTCCATTAGACCTGCTCTACTCTTTTTTGAGGGGAAAATCGCACCGAAATTGATATATGGCCTAGAGTTCGGCACTCGGTTAACCATCGCCAAATTGGAGGGTATTGAAGGGGACATATGGAGACGGGTTTTACTCATCCCAAATGCAGTACCCCTTGCTGCGATTCGTTTCGAGCTAGGCTATATTTCTTTGACTGCACGAGTCGAGTGGAGGAAGCTTTTGCTCTATGCTAAACTAAAGGCCCCTATCGCCAACACGCTATACGAACTGGTTGGCAATAACATTTATCGATCTGGTTTCCTACATAAATTTGCTATGCTCTGTGAAGATATTCTGGCCAATATCAGTTCAGACTTAGAGCAACTAATCACTAACCCGACTAAAACTAAAATGAAGCTGTGGGATTTTGATTGGTGCCGGACTGTGGATGCTTTTCATACATATGCTTCTATGTCTCACTTGGCTCATGAGCACAAAAAAAGAGGAACTCTCTCTCCAATTCTTAAGATTTTTCCAAATCGGGATCATAGACAAACACTACTCAGACTGC
Organism: Ambystoma mexicanum; assembly: GCF_040938575.1. Classification (NCBI taxonomy): domain Eukaryota; kingdom Metazoa; phylum Chordata; class Amphibia; order Caudata; family Ambystomatidae; genus Ambystoma; species Ambystoma mexicanum. The sequence goes on from NC_090932.1 coordinate 1,308,378,421, forward strand.
GGTGGAATATTCTACCTACTCGGGATACTAAGTTGAGGTGGAAACTGATTACACCAGCTAACAGTCTCTGTAGATTTTGTTACTTAGTTCCTGAAACGGCTAAACACCTTATTCTGCTTTGCACTCATCTTAATGTCCTGAGAGACTCTTGCCTGAATGTCTTGAAATTACAATTTCTAGGTCTCTCGATTGACCTAGTATGGCAACGTTGCTTGTGTATTGGAACAAGTAGAGAGGGTTTGGCCCTATCGAGTTTTATTCGTAACCTCCACCTGGAATAGATATGCTTGTTTGTTACCATGCTGTCCTAGGATATGGGTTAAGGATCTAGGGTAATTTGGTGTTACTGTGTTTGCTCTTGCAACTTTTTGATGATTTTAGGATGAGTCTCCGATTTTTGTGCTTTGAAATACTTCTAAATACTCTTATAGCCCTGTCAATATGCTAAATCTGTAACTGTGTATCTATTTTGTGTATTTTGTGTGTTTGTGTTTTCTTTTGTAAAGGTTTAATAAACCATATACAAATAAAAAAAAAAAAAAAGAAGTTATTAGTTCTGGCTTCTCTGTTGGCAAGTGGAAAGCATTTTGCCAGTGTCTGCCATAATGGTACTACCCAGCTATAAGTCAGCAACAACTGGAAAATGATGTACCTGAGCATGTATATGACAGCAGTTGCTGGCAAATCTGTAATGCACATGCATACGCTGAAACTTTTGACTTTGTCAATGCTTTTAACATGACTTTAGCGAAAAGAACATATGTCCTGCTTTAAAACGGCCTTTCAGAATACTGCTTAGAAATAACACTGGCAGGCACTATACAGCACACACTTTAATAGTACTGCTTAACTGAGCTATCTCAGAGAGATCTGCCGGTGGGAGGAGGGTGTTTGGGTAGGAGGGGCAGGTAGCTGGTGGGAACGGCCATGGGAGGTCAACCGCGTGTAAAGAAATAAAAAATAACACCCATGAGTTGCGGGTCCCGCCTCACATCACCGCTCTACTCAAGAAATAATAGCGGAAAATACCAGCTGCACAGAGCAACAGGACCCCGCCCCTCCTCCACCCCTACACACTTTAGTAGGTAAGGGGGCATGCAGTCTTCGCAACTGCGGGTGGAGACGCTTGCTTCTTCTGCAGATAAACAGTATGCTTTGAGCGGCCACCAGGCTCATGGAGAGAAGGATGACGCGTGTTCCCGTGGCGATTCTAGAGAAACGAAACTGAGAGGAAGATGGCGGGAGAATCGAAACTCACGGGAGGAAGCGTGTGGGAGCGAGAGGGAGGAGAGGCCATGGGGGAAAAGCGAGCTCTCTAATGCATGACACGCGCACAGCAGGAGCAGACCACACCCAGCAGCAGGCACACAGGATACACAGCCCAACAATAGCAACCGTAGCACAAGAAGCACCGGCTGCAGAAAGCACTCAAGTGCTGTGATTGGCTGGAACCAATACATATACTTAGGCTTCAATATACGTTATGCGGTAAAGGTAAAACAGGTGGCATTTCTGAATACAATCCTCTTTACCGCTCTGCGTGACTATGCGTTTAGTAACCCATTAAAACAACTCCTGCTTTGACCTGGCAGTAATACCTCCATAAAATGCAGTATTTCCACCTACCCGAAATGAGTCCTCTTATGCAGAGCAATAGAAAATCATAAATGATCCGTTTGACAGGATTGGTTAATATTGCCAAACTTGTGATGACCCCCACAGAACAACTATGGGCACTTTAGGGTGGTCTCATTATAGGTTTGCCGGTATGCTGCTGGTAATTCCATCAGGATACCAGCAAACCTGCCTTGCGGTCTCCGCAGCCCGATATCCTGGTATTACTGAGATATTACGAGCAGCGGAGAGCCGATAAGATCTCATTGCCATGGAGCACTCCATGGGATGGGATTGCCTGAATCACTGGCACTGTTAGTAACAGGCATTTATTTGCCTGTATGGGCCTGAACTCCCAGCAGGTCAGGCCAGCCGGGAGATCGGTGGCCCCACTGGCAAACTTGAAGTGTGACGGTCTGGAAAAAACTTCAGAGCCGCAATAACCAGCATTTTATCCGGACCAGCACACTTATAATGAGGCCCAAGTCACAGTGGAGGCTTAAGTTTAATGTTCTCCTAAGAGGCCCTTAGGTGCATACTATGCACAGTTAAACAGCAGTATATATTTCATCATTGTAGTGAGAGCATATCATGGTGGTGCGTCTGTTATTTCTTTAGATGGCAATTGTGATGTCTTAAACTAATGTGAAGAAATAAGGATACTGAGTTATATTCCCAGGGGACATAGCATGACAACTTTGGCATGTTATGGCCATGAATGGAACAGTGGGTGACAGTGACCAGGGGTCCCACCATTGGTAAGTATCGACTGCACTTCGGGTTCATAGTAGATGGCTGTGGCCCTCTAGGGAGGAAACTATGAACACATTGCCTGAAACAGTAGGCGGAGGGTGCATATCACCATTTCCTCCTGAAAGTCCATAGCATTGAACCTTTTTGTGGTAGGCAACAAAGTGGAACCAAAAATAGCGATGTGTGGAATGTTTTGAATGAATCATGACCACTTGCATTGCTCTGGATAACCTTCCAAGCCATTGTTTTTTGGAATACCAGAATACCTCCTGAAGAAACTACAACGGACCCAAAATACAGCAGCCAGAATACTCCTTAAACTATCCAGAAGAGACCACATCTCTCCTGCTCTAAAAACATTACACTGGTTCCCAGTAAAACATTGCATCACCTTCAAAACAATGTGTATAACGCACAGGGCGATCAGTGGACATGGAGCAGAATTCCTACAAAAATAAATAACAATCTACAAGCCAACGAGACTCCTCAGGTCAAGCAACGAAACCCGCCTGGAACTAAAACCATACCTTAAGAAAAAACTTGGAGGCACCTCATTCTACCACTTAGCTGCACAAACCTGGAAAAACATCCCAAAATGAAATAAGAAACACCAAGGATCATCTAAAATTCAGGAAATTACTAAAAACCTGGCTCTTCAACACCACAGACTCAAACAGAAAACCAAAACAACAGGAAGGAAAAAGAATGACTAAACTTAAGAGGATACTGACAACACCCAGAACCGACTAAGAAACTCCGACCACAACTAGACAAGTAACATCAAGTCAAATAGAACACAAGCGACACCCATTAAGACAGAATCAACAACCCCAGCCAATTCCAGCCAACATCCTCACTCACCCCGTAAGTGCTAACAGGTACCACACTTTTATAGAGTTTCCTATATGTTAGCAATCGCCACACTCAAACTGAGCTGAGGACCTTAGCAGATACACTGGCTGTATGAGTGGAAAAGGAAGACAGGTAAGGTTATGAAGGAAGTTGATGGAAGTGGAGGACAGATGGGAAAGGGACTGTGAATACCGGACAAGCCCAGATCAGGGCAGAGGTGCAAAAATGTCCCCACAGCTCTTCTGGGGAGATTACGCTAACCCAGTGCCTCACTTCGAGACAGAAATGCCAACTACTCATACCCCTAACAATTTCCCCCTCTGCATACACCTCTCAAACTAAAAACCAAACACTACCACAAACCTACAGCACAACCAACCGCACTAATTTCACTACAATGCAACAACAAAACAAAAGCACACATAGACTCACACAACAGTACATGACGACTACCGGCCGCAAACACCCAAGGCCCAGCCAATGGACCCACCGGGCTGAGGCTGCCAACAGCACATCACTGCTTTCTTGAACTTTTCCAGCTTCCTCCCACTAACCCACCCTCCCTCCCTTTCCCCTTTTCAGAGCTGCCAGAGCGCCAGGGGACCACTCCCGTGGTGATAGTGCATGGTATAAATGTCCTTTAACATTAACATTAACAAATTACAGAAGGGAAACGAGCATATGCAATCAGGCTTAGTCTCAACCCGAATGGGGCAGTGCAGCCCAAACTACTCAGTGACATATCTTGTTTTCAGCTCATTAGTGTAGTGTGGCTTGGGACTCGAGGGAAAGAAAGATCGTGCCCCATATCTGGTGTTAGGAAATATTTCTCTTTACTCCACCTTTCCTTCCATTTTAATGGACCCCCAAACTTTTTGCTTTTTTTCCTGACATGTACTTTGTTCAGTGCAGCCTTAAGGTTCACTACACTGTATTTTGCTCATCTGTTATGGGGAAACTGACATGTCCTTCAAGCTGTCATTACTGGGGAACATTGTTTCCCTTAGTCTTGCGACTTTGTTACTACTTTTAGTAGCTTGTCATTACTTGTGGTAACTTTTATCATTGTACAATGCATCTTACAATGCAGTACAATGGGGTACGCTTTTTGTTTGCCCTAGACTAACACTCAAAGGATTTTTGGTTACTCTAGATGTGCTAAATGGTGGCAGCAGTGACTTTTTTTAATCTCCCTTCTGTCCTCATTCTCCTTGATCTATCCTCTGCTTTTGACATGGTCAACCATGCCATCCTGCTCAATCGTCTCCGGGACAACCTTGGTATTACTGATCAGGCCCTGGCCTGGATGACCTCCTATCTCACTGACTGACCCTCTCAGGTCCAACTGGGGTCTTTACTCTCGTCTATCTCTCTCTCTACTTGTGGTGTTCCCCAGGGGTCTAACCTCTCCCCCTGACTCTTCAACCACTACCTGGCACCTCTTGCCCACCGCATCGCTACTTTCTGCTTCAATTCTCAATGTTATGCGGATGACACTCAGCTCTCTTTTAGGTTCCCCTGAGCCACCTCTGCTTCTTCGCTCATATGATATGATATGATAGTTTATTTATATAGCTCCTATACACAATGTGTTTCAAAGCGCTTCAAGGCAAGGGAGGGAAGAAGGGAAAATACAATGACATTCTTACAGGCCATGAACAATAAGAATGTGAAATTAACTATCATACTCGGCCTGGCGACATTTCAGATAGTGCAAGAGCTAAGACACAGATAAGGAAGGGAGGGGGAGAGTGGGAAGGAAATAGAAACAGACAGGTGACTGCCGTACTAGGCCTGACGACATTTCTGGTAGAGCTGGAGATTAACAAAAGGTGAGGGAGAGGCAGTGGTCGAAGTGACCGGGAACGGTTGGGAGCGGTGCTCCTATACTTTTTAAAATTACCTTGTACAGCCCCTATACTTTTATTTTAAAAAGAAACCTTCCGGAATGGTTTTGTTTTAAATTAAAAGTGTAGGAAGAAGTTTAAACCTTCACTTTCAGTGCACTGCAATGAACGTTCCCTTAAACCGCAGGTGCAAGTGTTTGGGGGGGGTGTATTGTGTGTGGGAGGGGTTGTGGCAGTGGGGTTTGTGGGGAGCAGGGGCAGGCCAGCAGGGAACATAGTTCCACTACTTCTTTTCATATTCTTCGACCACTGGGGAGAGGGGAGCAGAACGGGAGGGGAGGAACAAAACAAGCGACTAACGTACTAGGCCTGATGACATTTCAGATAGTTTTTGGGGGGGAGACGGGTAGGGAGGGGAGGGAGACAAAAAAGGTTGCTATCATACTAGGTCAAGGTCAAGGACAATTCTGATAGAGTAAGCGCATAGAGGAAAGTAAGGGGAGGCGATAGGAAAAGGGAAAAAGGGAGAAAGGGAGAGGAGTAGAGAACAGAGAGTGAGCAGTGATAAAGTGGAGAGGCAAGAGGAGAGAGCGAATACAATTGCAGAAGGCAGTATTAACACATAATGTTGCGAGAGAACAGCACATACAAGCCAGGATTCCAGATGAAAATGGGAACAGCATGATTCAGGGCCACTATGAGTACAAGATGCAGGGGAAGTCCAGCATGAGAGTTGAGAGAGAGTGACGCCCTGTGAGTCAATGAAGTCCATACAAGTCAAATCCAAGCATTGGCAAAAGGCGTTGATGGTGAAATCAGAATGTATCAGACAGACTCCTGCAGAGGTAGGATGTAGGGGGTTGGGAGAGGATTGGAGGGGGGTAGGGAAGCATGGTAGAATAATCAAGCTAAACAGGCAACACCTGTATGCGAGAAGGGGGTGGGTACAACGGAACATCACATGGGGAACAGGAGGTGGGGATGGCCTGTGGGGACAGAAAGAGTAAAGATTCCTGGAGGTACTCCTGGTATACGTTCTTGCCAGGAAGCTTTCAGTAGGTTTCTCAGATGCCCTGGTATACTCTCCTGCCAGGTGTCTCTTCACAATGTTAATTTTCTCGGTATCTTTTAAATAGATTACCTGGTATACTGCCCTGCCAGTAAGCCCTGTCTGGGGTTTGCAGATACCCTGGTCGTTCCTCCTTCCAAGTATCTACTCCCTGCTTACTGCCTGATATAGCCCTCTCACCAGGACGTTCTTTTAATGTTCTTTCCGTTTTTCAGTATAGAACCGTTTCATTCCTTTACGGTCTATGCTTTCTAGGCTTAAGGCACTACTTGTTCCAACCTTCCCGCACACTGACATCCCGTACATGGCGACTTGTTCAAGTTCACTCTTTTAACTTTGGATCAGCGCCGGTCAGATTGCACAGCGAGTAGAGCGCTCGCTTTGACATCGGTGCAGAGCCTGCTGACGCAGGTTCGAATCCCGGCAGGGCCAAACTCAGCCTTTCATCCTTCCGAGGTTGATAAATGAGCACCACACACAGTGGGAAATAAGCAGCGCTCAGATACCAGAGGGTTCGTAGTGCTATATAAAGAAAACAAAAAAAACTTGTTCAATAATTTGAATTTGCTTTTGGTAACGCTTGTTCAAACTTTCTTCACATTGATATCTCATGTGTGGAGATTTGTTCAAGTTTTGTCTTCTAATTCCTTCATTATCATTCATTGGCTTGTGGCAACACTTGCTCCAATCTCCCCCATATTGACAATCGCATATATGAGGCATTATACAAATCCGCTCTTTGTTTTCTATTTGGTCGGTATTCAAATAAAGTTCTTAAGGGTTCACATGCCTGTTGGTATGCACCGGGGTCCCCAATACCTCTTGGCAGATTCACCAGTGTCTGGCACTTCCTCCGACTTGTGGTATGATGCCTTGGTGAAGCCCTCACCATGGGATGGCGCACAGACCCTCTGCTAGCTCCTCTGTGGTTTTCGCGTGCCTCTGGCGGTGAACCTGCAGCCCCTGGACTTGACTGCTGCCGCTGGCTGCTCTGCTGTTGCTGTCGGTTTCCCAGCAATCTTTTCCAAATGCCTGCAACCTCCTCTGTGGCCACACGCCACGCGGGTAAGCTCTGCCTGCAAGGGGCAGTTTGGGCATGCCAGTTCTCTTCAGCATGGTTCGCTCCTGTGCCTCTGCCTTCTCCCATGGTTCTGCTTCCTTCAAATAGGCATCTCTCCCTTTTGCAAAAGCAGAATTTGTAAATGTCCCACAAAGTGGGATTTCATTACAACCACTAGTCTGCATGTTTAACTTAGTGTTTCTATTAATCCATATACATTCCTTCTTCCTCTTGCTCGTCTCAGTACTTGAGGCTTTATGCGAGTTGGAGACCATAGGTTTTAAAGAACTTTTAAAGTGATTTTATTTGGGATTTATATTTAACACAAAATCATCAGAGACAGGAGGTGTTATGTGTGTGTTGTGTGCATATGAGCTGTGATGTCCTGCCTAGGATGTTTTGCAAGAAGGGGCTTTAGGGTTGCACAACTGGAGGGATTTGCACAATGACAACATGCCATCAGGAATGTAGGAATTATATGGTCTTCTTCACATGGAAGGGAAGAATAACACATCTCTCCCGATGGAGTCACCACATCTCCCCGACAGCCATCTCTTCCTATGATACTCCCTCATAATACCACCCCCAGGGTCAGGTAACAACAGCCACATGGGAGGAGATCTCAGGCTGGGGATCAGAGATAAATCCACAGGATTCATCACAGTACCACTATCACATGAGTTATCAAGTATTGTGATTTTATCTGAATAAACAGCTTCACAACAGCTGACAGTAGGCAGTGTAATGGGTTTTGGCAGGCCGTACAAAGGAAGTCTGTAAGTATTCATGTGGAGTTTTGGAAGGAATGGCCTTCGCTCGTCCACAGAAGGTTTGAGAATCTAGAAAGGAAGTCTGTAAGTATTCATGTGGAGTCTTGGAAGGGATAGCCTTAGTTCGTCCACAGAAGGTTCAATAATCTAGAAAGGAAGTATGTAAGTATTCATGTGGAGTTTTGGAAGGAATGGCCTTAGTTTACAGAAGGTTTGAGAATCTAGAAATGGAACATTGCACATGCCCAGAAGTTGCTAACAGTGCTGGTGCTTCCGTGAAATCTCTGCAGTCATACCAGACTGCCTGGCCGCAATTCAGGAATGATGTGCCACCAATGATCTCTGGCTTAATGACAGTAAGACTGAGATCCTCCTCATTGGGACACCCGCTTCCTCCTTTCCTCTCTCTCTGGCCGCCCACTCTGAGCCCTCTTCCTTCTCCTTCCTGTGAGGCTAAGAACCTTGATGTCATCTTGTCTCCACCCTCCACCCTCTCCTTGTCTCCTCACATGTCTTGACGACGCGTTGTGAAGAATATATGGGCCTCTGTCCCCAAGTTCCACACAGGGAGAGAGAAAACTACTCCCTGTGCGAGCCTTGAGGCCACAGGAGGTTGTTGTTTCGCAGGATCAGACGCCGCCGAGGACCCCAGAGCTGTTGGAATGAATTCAGGTATTAGCACAAACAAGCAGTGTACTGTAAACAATGTAACTGTTATTGAAAAGGGGCTTACCTAAGTTTAATGGAAAGGTACTAGGAACTCTGAGGCTGTAGTGCAAGGAAGCGTCAGCAATCCATAAAGCCAGGCGCCTGAAACTCAGCGCTGGCTACACACCTGATGATTCTTGGATGTATTTGTGACCCTGTGGGACTCGTGGTCTACTTGGAGGCACCGTAGCAGTTAGAGGAACCTCAAAGACAGAAGAGTAAATGACAAAGCAGAGAAGGGTAATCCAAACAATCGGTTAACCGTTAGCCAAAAATCCAAAAGTCAGTGAATCCGAGCAGAAACCAAAACCACAAATCCAAGGAGCAGAATAACCAGTCCGTAATCCGTAAGCTTGAGGTCTTTTTCCAATGAATCCTAAACGTGAATCGAGAATGCCAAACAGTGTCGTGAAACAGCTGTGAAGCGGCGAATGATTCAAATTGCGCGGCTTTTATGTCTGCCGACTCCCGATCACGTGAGCGGAGCTCAGGGCACGTGACTGGGAAGTCGGCCCGTAACCAGGAAGTGGTTGCCGTCGGCTGCTCCAGCCCGCTCGCAATCTCCATGACAGTTGCCACTGGAAACGAGAGAACAAACAAAGTCGCCCTCTGACAGAGCCTTGGAGCTGATGACGCTTCCTCCGCACCACAGGTAGTGTGACCTTGGGGAGTCTAGCTGTGTTATGTGTCAGGGAGTCCCCGGGGGTATGAGTGTTATGTAAAGCGGTGTGCCTGAGGGTAACCTTCCTTCCGCGCATGACAGAGCCCCCCCAATGGCCCACGACCACGTGGGCATGCGGGATGGTCCAGGTGAAAACGAGAAAGCAGCCGCGAGGCATGGACATCTGCCGCAGGAACCCAACACTGTTCCTCCGGGCCAAAACCCGCCCAGTCCACAAGATACTGGAGACCCCCCCTAACCACACGGGACCCCAAAATGTTCGACACCTCATACTCCTCAGAACCACCCACAGAAACGGGGCCAGGGGCAGACCGGAGACGGGTAGGAGCGGGACATGGTTTCAATAGGGAGGTATGAAACACGGGATGGATGCGCCAAGAAGCGGGAACAGAGAGGTGATAGGCCACCGGGTTGATCACTGCAGAAATCCTATAGGGTCCTACAAAACGGGAAGCAATTTGCGACAGCCTGGTAGTCGGTGGTGATGTGAAGAAAGCCAAACCCTGTCCCCCACAACATAGGAAGGTGCCATAGCCCTCCGTCTATCAACCGCAGACTTCGCCGACGCCTGAGCCTCGCGAAGATGAGTGAGCTTCTGGGCATGAACAGCCGACAGGTCTCGGGCGCATGCAACCGCGGCAGGATTAACAGAAAGCGTGAAATCAGGAATAGGCAAGGTACGGGGGTGCTGACCATACAGAACATAAAAAGGAGAAGAGCCAGTAGAAGCGTGCAAAGAGTTATTGTATGCGAATTCAGTAAGGTGCAAGACACTTAGCCATGATTGTTGGTGCTGTAAAATGAGACAACGTAAATACTGCTCCATGGCCTGATTCACCCTCTCAGTCTGGCCATCCGTTTCTGGATGATAGGCGGATGAAAAACAGGAATCAATGCCCAGGATGCGGCCCCCTGTCCGAGATGATAACCGTGGGTAGCCCAAAAAGACAGAAGACAGATTTAAAGAAAGGTTGGCCAAGACTGGGGCGGACGGAATACCAGAACAGGGAATAAACTGAGCGACCTTAGAGAAAGAATCCACCACCACCCAAACTGTGTCGAAACCCTTGGTTCGAGGCAAGTCCATCACAAAATCCGTCGAAACCGTGTGCCAGGGTCTAGGAGGTGCAGGTAAGGGATGTAAGAGACCCACTGGGCGCCCCCGGCGATGTTTACACTGGGCACATATTGCACACGTGTTCACATAGCCTTCGACATCGCGTATCATGGAGGGCCACCAACACCAGCGTTTGAAGAGGTCCAACGTCCTCTTTTGTCCAGGATGTCCATTAATGGCTCTGTCATGGGACCATTCCAGAGCGAGGTTGCGGTGTCTGCTGTTGGTAACCATAATTTATTCTGGATGAAAGGTAACCCATCATGAAACACCGGATCCCACTCAGAGACTTGTTCAGGATTTAGCGAAACCCATGTACGAATTGATTTCAGTAGTGGTAAAGGAGGTGTACAGAAACATCCGCGGATGTAAAGTCACTTGCGTGCTTACGCGCTAAGGTCCTTTCCTCGGATTTCAAGAAATGACATGTTGGTTTAATAGGGTTTCAGGGAAAACGGGAACGAGATAATGCGTCTGCCTTTCCATGGGACAAGCCTGATCAATGTTTGATCTGGAAGTCGAAGGCCGCAAAGAATAAATGTCACCACACCTGCCGGCTATTGATACACTTGAGCGAGGCCAAATCCTGGATATTACGAGGATCTGTGAATACTGTGATTGGATGTTTTGCCCCTAACAGATGATGTCGCCAGAACTTGAAAGGCATCCTTGATTGCCAATAATTTCTTTTCCGTAACAGTGTAATGTCGGTAGGAGAAAACCTTCGGGAATTAAATGCCACCGGATGTAGCTGACCTGAAAAGGGACAATGCTGGGATAACACTGCGCCAAGAGCAAATGAGGATGCATCTGCTTCCACTATGAAAGGGAGTTCTGGGTCGGGATGTTTTAGAACGGGGGCAGTGGTAAATGCTGTCTTTAATGCATCAAAAGCTGTCTGGTGTTCATCTAGCCACACAAAAGGCATCTTTGGGCTGGTTAATGCAGTAAGGGGTGTTACAATGGAGGAAAAATCCTGAATAAAACGCCTGTAGTAATTTGAGAAGCCCAGAAATGATTGTAATGCCTTGAGGTTACTGGGCTTCGGCCAATCTAACACAGCACGGACCTTGGAATGGTTCATGGATAGAGCTCCGGGTGTAATATGGAATCCCAGGAATTCCACACTGTCAGTATGAAACTGACACTTCTCAGGCTTAGCGAAGAGTGAATTTTGATGAAGACGAGACAAAACCTCGCGGACATGTATCACATGTTCTTTTAAGTTTTGCGAGAAAATGTGGATATCATCGAGATATACCGCTACACATACGTCCAACAAGTCATGGAATACCTCGTTCATGAAACGTTGAAACGTGGCTGGGGCGTTACAAAGCCCAAAGGGCATAACCACGTATTCAAACAGCCCATAACGAGTACAAAAGGCAGTTTTCCACTCGTCTCCGGGGCGAATCCTAATCAGGTTATATGCTCCACGGAGATCGAGTTTCGTAAAGACATTGGCGTGACTTAGTCTATCCAACAACGGGGTGATCAAAGGGATTGGATACCGATTTTTTACGGTGATGGAGTTCAAGCGGCGGTAGTCCACACAGGGACGTAAGTCGCCCTCCTTCTTGGGAACCAAAAAAATAGGGCTGGCCGCCGGGGAGGTAGAAGGGCGTATGTGACCAATTTTTAGGGCCTTTTGGATGTATTCCTTGAGAGCCTGTTCCTCCGAGGGAGACAGTGAGTAAGTGCGTCCCGAAGGAATGATGGAATCAGGAATTATGTCAATGGGACAATCATAAGGGCGATGTGGAGGAACAATTTCAGAAGAGCCCTTATCGAAAACCTCCTGAAAATCCTGATATTCTGCAGGAATACCGGTTGCAACAGCCCCCACCAGGTGTGGCTCTAAAGGAGAAGGGATGTCATCGTTCAGCGTGAGCTGCGCGATGGCCCCCAAAGCACGTGGGGGTGATTCAATGCCTTCGGGTGCGGTGAGGCAATCATTTTTACATAATTCTGACTCAAAATGAACATGCCCAGACTTCCAGTCAATCAGCGGATTATGTTGTTTCAACCACGGAATACCCAATATCAAACCAAACCGTGGCATCGAGATTAAATCAAAGGAAATCACTTCCTGATGGTTGTTCTGTATATTCATGGTGATTGGGGCAGATTGTTGTCTGATGGACCGGAAATCAGTGCCGTGCCGTCCACTGCATGGACGTGTTCTGGGTGTTGTTTGGTAACCAGGGGTAGATTCAATGACTTGGCCAACATTATATCGACATAATTGTCTGTGGCAGCTGAATCAATAACAATGGACACTGTATGAACAATATCTGGTTTGGGTTTTAAAGTAGCCTGTACCACCACTGTGTCATGATGCATACCCCCGGGCATCCAGACCACGTCCATCAGCCCCGGGAGCAGGCATCATGTTGCCTTGAGAAAACCCAGCAACCCCTGCTAGGGGCTGTCTGGGTTCAGTCCTGGAGCCCATGGCGCCAGGCTCATATGGGACATCAGTCCTGGCGCCTAAGGCGCCAGGCTCATAGGTGCACACTTACCTGATGCAGACCATGCTGTAAGAAGATCCAAGCCCATGTGAGGCCTGGAAGGGACTACTTTACCTTAGGGACTATTTGTTACTCGGGTGTGGTCGGGTAGGAATACCTACCTGGGACTACTTTGGTGCTATTTAAACCACACCCGAAGAGCAGCACACGCTTTGCGTTATTCTGCATCCAGCAGCGTAACGCTCACCGTGCCAGCAGCAGCATCCCGCCTTCTGCCACGCCCACCTCGAACCTGGAGCACCTAGAAAGAAGGAAAGAAGCAAAGGTTAGAACAAGAGTATTACCTGATTTCTTACCTGATTCCGGATTCATCGCATCTTCAAACCAGAGGAAAGACTTTGTTTTAAACGCGTCGCATCGCCAGCAGCAGCGGCGCGCCATACTCACCGTTTAACACACAGCATCTCTTCGATCCGGCGCTGTCTCCATCTTTACATCGCCGAGTCCCGGCACCAAAGGGGGACAAGAAACAACAAGGTGAGCAGAGAGAACAGACACAGACAATCTCTTTAGCCGCCATATGCTTACCTGATTTTACCGCCGGAGGTATAATTCATCAGCACGCCACATCTTCTAATGCCGCACCTGTAAGATAAGGAGAAAGCAGCAAGTTTAACCCTTGGCATTGTTTACCGGACAGTTTTGGATAACACAGACTTTTACCGCAGCGCTTTCAGCTGTCAATCTTCTTATTGGGTCAAAACTGCAAGATGAAAGAGGAATTGGACAGGAGTGAATTCCAGACATTTAGAACTCTTACAAACTACATACTTGCGGCTGTTCGACAGGACCTTTTGGAGTCAGGATTCGTCTACAACTCTTCCAATATCTTCAGGCCAGTGAAGTAACTGGTCATCAACGCGCCCATGCGTGCTTCGCAGGATGGAGGGCTCATCCTTCAAGAATATAAGGTGAGATTGCTGAGGGCGCTTCAGAGGTGATTAGTGGGGAGGACAATGGGGGTGCTGTCACTTGAATCCACAAGTGGCTAAATCTATCTCTCCACTTGTAGGAGAATATTTCTACGGGCAAAGCAGACAAGATTAGGAGGGCAGATCCAGTCAGTCATCGCTGCACTACGCATCACATGGGTGGAGGCCGCAGCAGTCCGGGTCTGACCGACGCCCCTGTGGGAGCCAGGTGAGCATAACACACTGGCCTAACCCTCCCAAAGGCGGGTATCATTTCCGAGGGAGTAGATGAACTGCTCGATCCGGCCCTCGGATCTAGGGTCGAGCAGACTGAAAAAATTGATTTTTTGTCTTGGGACGCCGAGGACAGGTCTTTACAAAATGTCCTTTTAGGCCACAATAATAGCAGGTATTGTCAGTTCTACAGCGTTCTCGCTCGGTTTGCGAAATCGGGCTGCGGATTCCGCCTATTTGCATGGGTTCACCAGCTGTGTCTGTGGAAGCGGAGGTCTGAACTGTATTAGGAAACCCTGCTTCGGATTTGCGTTCAGAACGCTGTGCGTCTATCTGTAAGGCGAGGTCTACTAATTCAGTGTGTTGTGTGGGTAGAGATGGGACAACGGCCATAGCATCCTTCATGGAATTACTGAGTCCTCTATAAAACACCACTGCCTTTTTTGTTTCGGTCCAAGAGGTCTCAGTGGCCAATTGATTGAATCGGGCAATGTATTCTATGAGTGAGCCTTTTCCTTGAGATAATTCCAATAACTCGAGATCCCGGGACTGGGCCTTATGACGTGTGTCAAATACATGAGACATTTCTGTGACTAGTAAATCGAAATCATAAAGAACGGGACTGTCATTTTCCAATAACGGGTTAACCCAAGCGGCAGCTGTACCAGCTAGATGGGATAGAGTAAACGCCGCCTTTGTGGTGGAATCGGGGAAGGCCTGGGGTCTACAGAGGAAATGCAATTTGCATTGGTTTAGGAATGTACGAAACCTTCTGGGATCTCCATGGAATCTTTCTGTAGCAGCCAAGGGAAAGGGCGTGGGCACGAGTACGGGAACCTGAGGTGCTGCCGTGGGGACGACAGGTAGTGCTACTGGGGGTTGGGCAGCAACATCACCGAACTCTGCATCACCGGGTAAGGGATTGTGAGCACTTTGGATGAGGTCTAACCGCTGATGTATAGCGGTATTGGCGGCTGTCATATCTGCCCTCAACACTGTGATTGCCTGTACCAACGCAGCCACGGGGTCGTCGGCTGCGGCCCCCATATTCAACACAACCCAAGGCTTCACAGTTTGTCTTGACTTGACGCGTCGTGAAGAATATATGGGCCTCTGTCCCCAAGTTCCACACAGGGAGAGAGAAAACTACTCCCTGTGCGAGCCTTGAGGCCACAGGAGGTTGTTGTTTCGCAGGATCAGACGCCGCCGAGGACCCCAGAGCTGTTGGAATGAATTCAGGTATTAGCACAAACAAGCAGAGTACTGTAAACAATGTAACTGTTATTGAAAAGGGGCTTACCTAAGTTTAATGGAAAGGTACTAGGAACTCTGAGGCTGTGGTGCAAGGAAGCGTCAGCAATCCATAAAGTCAGGCGCCAGAAACTCAGCGCTGGCTACACACCTGATGATTCTTGGATGTATTCGTGACACTGTGGTACTCGTGGACTACTTGGAGGCACCGTAGCAGTTCAAGGAACCTCAAAGACAGAAGAGTAAATGACAAAGCAGAGAAGGGTAATCCAAACAGTCCATTAATCGTTAGCCAAAAATCCAAAAGTCTGTGAACCCGAGCAGAAACCAAAACCACAAATCCAAGGAGCAGAATAACCAGTCCGTAATCCGTAAGCTTGAGGTCTTTTTCCAGTGAATCCTAAACGTGAATCGAGAACGCCAAACAGTGTTGTGAAACAGCTATGAAGCGGCGAATGATTCAAATTGCGCAGCTTTTATGTCTGCCGACTCCCGATCACGTGAGCGTAGCTCAGGCCACGTGACCGGGAAGTCAGCCCGGAACCAGGAAGTGGTTGCGGTCGGCTGCTCCAGCTCGCTCGCAATCTCCATGGCAGTTGTCACTGGAAATGATTGAACAAACAAAGTCGCTCTCTGACAGAGCCTTGGAGCTGATGACGCTTCCTCCGCACCACAGGTAGCGTGACCTTATGAGGGGCTGACTGTGACTTGGGGAGTCTAGCTGTGTTATGTGACGGGGAGTCCCCAGGGGTATGAGTGTTATGTAAAGCGGTGAGCCTGAGGGTAACCTTCCTTCCGCGCATGACAGCACATCTCTGACATCTCTAAGAAGTCAAACTATTAGCTGCACCCCTCAGAGCCATTCTTCCTTTTCTCACTTTCTCCCAGAAGCTCAATGTCTCCAGAGCTCTGGTCCTCTCTAGGCTGGACTATTACAACAGCCTCTTTTTAAATCTCCCTGCTCTACTCTTCGACCTTTGCAACTTATCCAGAACAGGACTGCAAGATTTGTCCTTGGCCTCACGCCCAGGGATCGTATCTGTCCAGCTTGGAAATCTCTTCACTGGCTCCCTGTGGCTGCAAGGATCAACTTCAAGACCCTATGCATTGTCCACAAGGCTTTCTGGGGCCTGGGACTGTTCTACCTGCAACCTTCTCTTCGAAAACATCTTCCTTCTGAGGCTCTCTGCTCATTCACCTCCAACTCTCTGAGGGTCAGACGCTTCTCCAAGCAGAATTGGGGGCAGATCTATCTCCTTGGCTGGGGCACCTCAGTGGAACAGCCTCCCTGCCTCTCTCAAACTTGAGCAGAACCACCTCTGGGTCTGGAAGCAACTCAAGACCTTCCTTTTCACTTCCGCTTTCTCTCTTCCTCTCCCTTGCTGATGCACCTGACTGCTCTGCGCACTGGTCACCCTCTGAACTCGGGCCCAGGCTCCTGCATATCCAGTTGCCCTCGCACTGCCTCTGGGCTCCCCAGTACTTAAGGGTCTGAATCTGATCTGCAACCCTACTGTCCCTTCTCTCTGCACTTTTGAGCCACCCACTGGCTGCACTTGTGAGTTAACTGCACTTCCACCTTCCCTTCCTCCCGGCACATCTCTTCTCCGTACTTGCGCGATCTGAATGACACAAGGCCTAGTAAGATAATTATTTTGTCCTCTCTTGTTTCCCCCTCCTTGTCTTGTTGTGCCTAGAAACACTTGTGTACAGGTGCGTTATAAATGCCACATCATATGATATGAACTGTGGCTAGTGAACAAACATGACTGTGCCACATGGTTTCTCGCTCGTCCTTTGGCCATCTTGTTCTTTAGCCTTCTTCCTGGTCTGTGAGGCCAGACAAATCCTTATGAGGACATCCAGTGCACAGGAAAGCAGAAGCTTTTGGTGGGCTACTGGAGGGATTTGTGTGTTTCCTGGCAGGATGTGGGCTGGGACTGTCTGGTCCCAATCCACAAACTGGTTACAGTGTATCTGAGTGTTATGCATGAGTGTTCCCACCAGTGCTCCTGATTGGACCACTGCTGGGGTGTGTGTGTGGGCTAGGCCTGCTATTGGCTAGAGGGAGTTTTGGCTCTTGCCTGGCAATTAGGATAAGAAGAGGACCCCTGCACCCATTCTTCAGAGATCCTGGAGAAACCCGAAGGATCTAAGACTACTATCCAGCTGTGAGACCTGGGAAGAAACCAGTGACCCACCAGAAGGACGCCTGGCTACCAACTTCTGCTGCTGTTCTGGTGGAGCCCTGTCTTGCTGAATATCTTTAGCAGTCCTGCGAAGGAGCTGTGACCCTGGGAGTGGAGGTTCCAGATGCCTGCACAGTCCCCTGTGAAGAAGCGACGTCGGAATTGTCCCTGGGCCAACTAGTGGTTGACTAGCTCTGAGTTTGGGCTACAGCACTGCAGAATCCGCTGCTCCACGTTGAGGCCTGGAACTTTGGGGACCCTCAGCTTGCCCTACGAGACTCACCTCTATAAGATTTCACTGTCCTAGCCTCAAGGGTACCCGATATAGGAGGGAAAGTCTGACCACAGCAGTTGAGTCCCTTTGCATCACCATGCTGCGGTGACCACCGTCCAAAATTGCTTACCTGCATCGAGTCCATTCCTGAGAGAATTACTGCATTGTTTTATATCAAGTTCTTCACTCGAGAGTCCTTGCACCAGCCAAAAACACCAACCGGAGAGCTGCTAGAACCTGCAACTCCTGCGAATCAAGGGCTGAGGCTAATGGCGGGAAAAGCGAGTTTGGACCTTCATCTATTGACCTGCCAAGTCTTGGGAATAATGGACGTATGGGGGGTAAGTTACAGTGGGTTTTTCCTGCCCCCAAAACTCCCATTATAAGTGTCCTGCCTTATAATAAATGTATTCTAAAAATATTGGCTTTGCCAGTGCTTGCTCGCACAAGACTTCTGAAAGTTGGGGCTACTTCTGTTATCTAGTTTAACTTGTATTCTGACAACCTTCCCTGGACCCCAGACACATTAACTGCATTTTTATCGGAACTATTGGGCAAAAGGCCCCAGACAACGTAGGGCTGGACTTTTAAAGTTAGGGATCATACTCTGTGGACCTAAAGTGCATATTATAACCATACCTTTCCTTTACAGGAGTTTGTGATGTATATTAGGCCCTCTGATAAGTAAATGTATATATGTAATCTATTTTTCTAGTGTTCTGTGATAACTCTACTTGCTAATAGTCATTTTTCTTTAGTGTGTTTGCCCAATACATGATAATTGTATTTTTATGCATCCTGTCTAAGTGTAATCTGTGATTCCCATTGTGTGAACTCATTGTGGACCCTTTACAAGCTCACCATCTCTGAAGAACTTAGCATAGACAGCCTGTTACTACTACCTGAACTGGTTTGGCTACAGCTCCCAGGAGTTGTCCCTGTCACAATATAGGTTGGCCTTCTATACATCTGTCCAGCAGGCCAGAGTACAGAAAATCAGTCCTAACAAATTGGTGGCAGGGGTGGGATGACCCTCGTCACATAACATCTGGGTGTTTTGTGAAAAGGATCAGTATTGGGTACCACAGTCTAGAGCACTTGTGGTGTGTCCGGATAATACTTAAACAGAACACTATAATTTTTTATTGCCTGGTAGTAACAGTCCCCTACTGTAATAGATAACATGGAAGCAATCACTTTCACCACTTTACCTTCCTCCAAAGTGGATCACTTGAAAAAGGTAATGTGTTGACAGTGGCTTGACAGTCTTTGGCACTAAAGCAGAGTTAATTGTAAAACTTCTTGATTTTCAAAAGAATAAGGTTGTGCCTATCCAGACAAATGCTCCTGATAGTGGAGCTGGGGCTGGACCGAGCACCAGTAATGGAATTGTTGCCCCTGCAGTGGCTAACGTTGAGGATGAGGAGGAAGAAAGTGAATCCTCTGGAGTTCTGTCTGTAACCACCTCAGAGGCTGAGGAATTTTTTGATTTGAAAAAGGAAAAATGCAGGCTGAAGGAAAAAGAGCGTAAGTTCAATGTGGCCAAATTAGAATATGACAGGGTTGAAAGACAGAAGGACAGGGATCACCAGCTGGAGCCTGCCAAGATTCAGGCTTCATAAAGTTCTTGCAGAGGATCTGGAGATGGTTCTGGGCCCTCTTTGTACATCCTAGATTTCAAAAAGATCTTCTAAGTATGTATGAAGATAAGGATGATATAATTGATTGGCTTGTGACTTTTGAGTATGCATATGAGGTACAAGGAGTGAGTGATGCTGATAGAATTGCATGGTTGATCAGCAGACTGACCCATTCTGGTAGCAGTGCCATCATGGAGATGTCTAAGGCCGATAGATTAGACTTTGTAAAACTTAAGCAAACTCTTATCCTCAGGTTTGGAAAGACACCTGCCCAATACTTGAGGGGGTTTAGAGAGTATTGAACACGTAGGCCCTTTACGCGAGCTAGCGCTCTATGGGATGGATGGGGATGCAGATCTTACTCTTACACCAATAATAAGACCGACTCAGGAAGTTGGCAAAACATAACTGTTTTTCATTGCAATTGTCTAAAACAGGGAGTACAACGGGCATCAACGGATGGCCCACAGCGTAAGTCTCAAAGCATTTCATAAAAAAACATTGCTTTCATAACAAAAATTCATCATACGTGACATCATACTATGTGGCAAAATAAGAAAACCTACTTGGGGTTCTGATAGGCTTAAGGGGAACATCTAGATCAGGGGTGCACAACTGATTTTGACAGAGGGCCGAAAGTACCTTACATGATGGCTATAGTGGGCCAAAAAGTAAATGTGGGTGGGGCGGTAGGCGCGGTGGGGCGTGGTGTGGCAGGAGGCTTTTTCAACCCCCTATATTTATTAAACACTATGCCCCATAGCCCCCACCCCTCAAGCAAACACTATGCCCCATGGCTCCCAACCCCAAACACTATGCCCCATGACACCCACCCCTCATGCAAACACTATGCCCCATGGCCCCCACCCCTCATGCAAACACTATGCCCCAAGACACCCACCCCTCAAGCAAACACTATGCCCCATGGCTCCCACCCCTCAACCAAACACTATGCCCCATGACACCCACCCCTCATGCAAACACTATGCCCCATGGCCCCCACCCATCATGCAAACACTATGCCCCAAGACACCCACCCCTCATGCAAACACTATGCCTCAAGACACCCATCCCTCATGCAAACACTATGCCCCAAGACACCCACCCCTCATGCAAACACTATGCCCCAAGACACCCACCCCTCAAGCAAACACTATGCCCCATGACACCCACCCCTCATGCAAACACTATGCCCCATGGCCCCCACCCATCATGCAAACACTATGCCCCAAGACACCCACCCCTCATGCAAACACTATGCCTCAAGACACCCACCCCTCATGCAAACACTATGCCCCAAGACACCCACCCCTCATGCAAACACTATGCCCCAAGGCACCCACCGCTCAAGCAAACACTATGCCCCATGGCCCGACCCTTCATGCAAACACAATGCCCCAGACACCCACCCCTCATGCAAACACAATGCCCCAAGACACCCACCCCTCATGCAAACACAATGCCCCAAGACACCCGCCCCTCAAGCAAACACTATGCCCCATGGCCCCCACCCCTCAAGCAAACACTATGCCCCATGGCCCCCACCCCTCATGCAAACACTATGCCCCATGGCCCCCACCCCTCATGCAAACACTATGCCCCAAGACACCCACCCCTCATGCAAACACTATGCCCCAAGACACCCACCCCTCAAGCAAACACTATGCCCCATGGCCCGACCCTTCATGCAAACACAATGCCCCAAGACACCCACCCCTCATGCAAACACAATGCCCCAAGACACCCACCCCTCATGCAAACACAATGCCCCAAGACACCCACCCCTCATGCAAACACTATGCCCCAAGGCAACCACCCCTCATGCAAACACTATGCCCCAAGGCACCCACCGCTCAAGCAAACACTATGCCCCATGGCCCCGACCCCTCATGCAAACACTATGCCCCAAGACACCCACCCCTCAACCAAACACTATGCCCCATGGCCCCGACCCCTCATGCAAACACTATGCCCCAAGACACCCACCCCTCAACCAAACACTATGCCCCATGACACCCACCCCTCATGCAAACATATGTCCCATACTCATACAGACCCCAACCCCCCCACCCCTGCATACAAACTAACAAGTATACACCATGCACCCATACAGACCCGAACCCCCACCCCCCAACTCAGCACACAAACCCACAAGCATACACCATGCACCCATACAGACCCGAACCCCCACCCCCAACTCAGCACACAAACCCACAAGCATACACCATGCACCCATACAAACTCGAGCCCCCCCAACTCAGCACACAAACTCGCAAGCATGCACGCATACAGACTCGGACCCCCCACATCTCAACATACACTGAACGTGCACACAACAACAACAAACATTCAGGCAAACCCGACCCCACCCTCCCAGCCCCCCCACCCCCACCCTCCCAGCATCTCAACATACACTGCACTTGCACACAAACATATTCAGGCAGACCCGACCCCACCACCCCCCCACATCTCAACATACACTGCACTTGCCCACAAACACATTCAGGCAAACCCGACACACACCCCCTCTCCGCATCTCAACATACACTGCACTTGCACACAAACACATTCAGGCAGACCCGACACACACCCCCTCTCCGCATCTCAACATACACTGCACTTGCACACAAACACATTCAGGCAGACCCGACACACACCCCCTCTCCGCATCTCAACATACACTGCACTTGCACACAAACACATTCAGGCAGACCCGACACACACCCCACCCCCGCATCTCAACATACACTGAACTTGCACACAAACACATTCAAGCAGACCTGACACACACCCCACCCCCGCATCTCAACATACACTGAACTTGCACACAAACACATTCAGGCAGACCCGACACACACCACACCCCCGCATCTCAACATACACTGCACTTGCACACAAACACATTCAGGCAGACCCGACACACCCCACCCCCGCATCTCAACATACACTGCACTTGCACACAAACACATTCAAGCAGACCCGACACACACCCCACCCCCGCATCTCAACATACACTGCAGACATACAAATACAAACACACCCATAGACACCCGACACCCCCCACCTCCGCATCTCAACATACAATGCAGACATACAAATACAAACACACCCGACACACACCCCCACCTCCGCATCTCAACATACATACAAAAACAAAAAACACAGGACGGAGCCGAGACAGACACACACACAAACATACAGCCCCCCCACCATGTACTTACCCAGACGTCCTGGAACGCTGGCGAGGCTTCTGGCACTGCCCAAATCGTTTTGGGTTGGGTGTACCTCTACATCTGTGCACCCCGGTGCACAGATGTAGAAGTATACCCAACCCAAAACGATTTTTAGAAATGGAGGGACAGATGCAAAACAAGAGCCTCTTGCTTTGCATCCGTCCGTCCATTTTTAAACATCTTTTTTCTCCGGCTTTTACCCGGGCCGCCAGAGAGAGACAGTATGGATGGAACAAAGGGCCATCCATACTGCCCCTCTTCTGTGCGGCCCGTGGGGGGGTGGGATTGCTCAGCCCCCACGTCATTCTGCCGGGGGTGGGGGGGGAGGAGGGCCCCGCAGCCCCCCCTACTCTGCACCCCTGCCAGGGCAGATTAGGTCACTGAGCCCCAGCTTCCCTGGCAGCATACACACACACACTGCGTGACTCAAGGCCCGGCAAGGAAAACAAAGACTTTCTTAATGGAGGGCGACCTTTGCTGCTTGCGGGCCGCCTTCCATTAGGAAAGTCTTCAACCCTGCCGGGCCGCATCCAGCAGCATCACGGGCCGCACTTGGCCCGCGGGCCGTATGTTGTGCACCCATGATCTAGATATACTTTATATGGGGCTGTCATTGTGATTGGATCTCTAAGGTCAGGTGGACAGCTATGCCCACCCAAAGTGCAAGTCATTTTTGCTGTCATGATTTACACTACAGGGCTATTTGATATGTGGCCCTCTACAATTGGCTGGCACACTTGCACCCTTCTGGAATATGCCACTCACTAGTAGCACGCAAGCTGGTGCCTCAGGTGCTAGAGGGTTGGACTTGACCATGCCTCCCCACCCAATTAGCCCAACATCCATCATCACTCCTGCTGTCTACCATTCAATTAGTCTTTGACCTCGGCCTTGCAAGTATCACTGTGCCTGAGAATAGAAGGGAGTGTGAGCATGGTCTTATCTTCAAGTCTCGGTGTAGCTTGCCCAAAGTCTATTTTCATTTTGACCATGTGACAGGAGACCGTGTTCTGAGCTCCTTCTTTGCATTTAACACTATTAAATGAGTAAATCCTGGCACTTCCAGTGTTTTTTCATTACACCTCAGCAGGAGCTTGTCTTGCTTCTCACGTTCATTGTATCTTCTCGAATAGATAACCAGTTTCATGGCTGCTCCAACCCTTGACACTTGGCCAGATAACCTTTCTCGAATCTTCCTTCTTCCTCAGCTGTTTTCTTCAACTGCGCCACACTTTCAGCCCTTCTGTTCATGGGGTCCTTGTTTGCTAAAATGCGCTGTGGAACATCCAGATTTTATACACATAGGTAAAGGCGGCGCCGTCTGCAGTCCATTCACTACGTATAGCAGCCTTATGATTACTTAGTCTGCTTGCGTTTCAGCATCGGTACAATTATAAAACGACTTTGCATTTTCTTCAGTACTTTGCACGCGTGCAGTCTTCATTTTGCTCGTGAAATGTTGCTCAATTCGCCATCAGATTCTATAGGGTCTATATACTCTCTTCATTGGCATCACTTCTGGGTGCGTCATTTTTGCTTCATGTGACGTCACCAGTCTCCTCTTTCATTCATCTTCACACTTCTACCGGAACTTCCTTCAGAAAGCCGCCCTTTCTTTGCGGATACATATAGGGTTTTCTCAATGGATACCTTGTTTCAAGGACTCTTTGCGTTATAGAGACCATTATTGGTCATTATGATTATTGGCGCCGTGCATGTTGCATTTTCCAGTTTCCAACATATAGGCACTATGGGGCGGGACTTCCAGTAGAGGCACTTGGCTCCTCCTCTACACTCTGCAATATCTTCTATTCATCCTCCATCTTGATGTGCAAGTTTTTCAGCATCGTTATGGCCTCTGTCAAGGTCCCATTCTCCTCATCGTGAGAAGGTATGAATATGCAACATGATTCTCCAATTTTGGCACAAACGCCTCCATCCATAGCTGTAATCATGTCCAGGACATATCTATTCTGAAGAGTCATCAGTCTTATAACTCTCAACTCTTCTTTGATAGCATTGAATCCCTTTATGATAGTGTTGATTGTCTGAAGGAGCTGCCATCTGGTAATCTGTAATCATTTTGCATTTGCCATCCTCTGAATACCTGGCATGAAGATTGTCGCTAATACTGCCGAAGTCTGACTGAACAACCTTTGCTCATACGGAATAGAGACAAAGGCTTCTATTGATTTAGCTGAAAAGTAGTTCTCCCTCTTTGTTCGATTGAGAAATTCAACTGATCTCCTCTTTCTCAAGTGAGCATCTGCTTTTGGAAACTCCCCAATGTTCAGGTCACTCTTTGGAATCACCAATTCTGGAATATGAACAATCGCTGGAGAACACAGCTTTCCCCAGTTCCTGGGCAACTTCATGTAAGCTCCGGATCCACAGGCCCAGTAGTGGTCCATTACCACTACTGTTCCATCCTTCATTCCCGGTAAATCGAGAATTGGACTGCACTGCTGATTCGTTCCAACCTTTCTTGCGCTATTGTTTCTGTAACATAGTTCTGCGCTGGCCAGAGGCACTATCTGCAGCGGGCCTCCTTTGTCATCAACACATGTCAGCAATTTTGCAATATTCGGCCAATGGGTTGTTGACTGTCTGTCTACTATCCAGGAGTGGTGTGCCACCAATGACCTCTGCTTTAATGCCAGTAAGACTGAGATTCTCCTCATTGTCACACCCACTCCCTCCTTTCCTGTAGCTCTCTGGCCGGTCTCTCTTGGCCCTCTTCCTGCTCCCACCTGTGTGGCTAAAAACCTCAGGGTCATCTTCGACTCTACACTCTCCTTCTCTCCTCACATCTCTGACGTCTCTAAGAAGTCACACTACCAACTGCATCTCCTCGGAGGTATTCTTCCTTTCCGCTCCTTCGCCCAGAAGATCACTGTCTCCAGAGCTCTGATTCTCTCTAGGCTGGACTACTGCAACAGCCTCTTTCTAACTCTGCCTGCTTCTACTCTCCATCCTCTGCAACTTATACAGAACAGGACTGCAAGACTTGTCCTTGGCCTCAAGCCCAGGGATTGTATCTCTCCAGGACTGACATCTCTGCCCTGGCTCCCTGTGGCTGCGAGGATTAAGTTCAAAACCCTCTGCATCACCCACAATGCCTTCTGGGGCCTGGGGCCTCAATACCTTCAACTCTCTCTTCCTAAATACCTTCCTTCTCAAGCTCTTTGCTCATCTGCCTCCAACTCCGTCAGGGTCAGTCGCTTTTCCAAGCAACGAGTTGGTGGTAGATCTCTTTCTTCGGCTGGGGCCTCCCTCAGGAACAGCCTCCCTGCCTCCATGCCTCCCTGAAACTTGAGGAGAATCATCTTCGGTTTCGGAAGCACCACAAAACCTTTCTCTTTGCTTCTGCTTTTTCTCCTCCTCTCCCTTGCTGACTTCCTGGCTGACACTGACTTTGCACTGGTTGCCTGGCCGCCCTCTGATCTCGGGCCCAGGTCCCCTCTACCACCATTCACACTCCTGCACTGCCCTCCTGGCAACCCTGCACTTGGGGACTGTTTTCTGTATCCCTACAGACCCACTTCCAGCACTTGACACCTGTTGTCTGCACTTACCCTTGCACTTGCCACCTGCTGCCGTACTTTACCTATTGTTATTTATTTTCTCATCCCATGTACTGTACTGTCCTCTCCCCCTTCCCACCCTGCACTTCTTCCCCCCCTTCCCACGCACTTGCGCGATCTTAATGACACCTGGCCTAGTAGGATCCTTGTCTTCTTCCCTCTGTTCCCCTCCCTTGCCTCGTCGTGCCTTGAAACACCTGTGCATAGGTGCGTTATAAATGCCATATCATATCATATCATATCATATCAATGCTCTTTGCATTCTTACTCTGTAGTCTTTATAGCTGGCTCATAGTATCCTGTAAGTGCTAATGCCCTACATACGATCATGCCTTCCTCCCATCTATCTGGAGAAAGCACTGTTTATTTGCAGCTGCCCTCTCTCCTTGCATATTCGTATTTCTTCATCATTTTCTCCATGACAATTGAGCTTTCTATTTATTTCCCATCTGATTCCTGCTCCCTTCATTCCAGGCTGTTCATATCTCATCACGTTATCTCTGGTGAGTGCTCTCTCTCTTGTCTTTGAATGTTGCACATAATCATCTTCTTCTGGAGCTGTCAACTTTTTTACCCATACCAAGGATGCTGTTTTTTATTTATTTATTTTATTTATTTATTTTTACATTTGTATAGCGCACTACAGCCCACGGGCATTGAGGCGCTTTTTCAAGAAAGTATTTGACCCTGGAACTGACCTCTCGTATGGCAGAGTGCAAGATGTGTCAGGCAATGAGCTTTCTGGGCTTCTACTTCTATAGCTTTGAATATTTTAGAATTCCCCATAGCATAAGGTAGGAGAGCACAAACATAACAACTCTCCTTGGATGTCCTTTTTCCCACCTCTTTCATGTGTTGGTACCACAGTAATCCCCCATATGTGCTATACTGTCTAGATCATTATTTAACTCATAATCATCTTCCCCTGGGCTTCTCCTGTGCCTCCCTCTTGCAAGGAGGGTGCACGCATAATGCTCATGAAGTACATCAATAAGGGTCCTTCCTACTGGGGGAATCATAGGAACACTTCTCAGAGAAATGGGTGACCGTACATGTGTCACTGGTGTAGGGATAATCATAAAAGGCATTGGTTTCCATGCAACAGGTAATTCTGCATAAGTCACTGGAGTTGGAAGAATCAAAGGGACTCTTATCTTTCTTGGACCAATGTAATAGACAGTATGGATTAGCAACATCAGAAAAAAAATAATAAATGCTGAGCATGTATATATTATGCACTAATACATCAATCCCCACCATTTTCGATTCTCCACACGTCGTTGAGTTTGCTCACTTTCTGAAACTGCACCATTCTCGACAGTCCTCATTGTGCCTGTGTACTGCTTTAAGGAAGGAAAAAAACCTTCTTAATCAGGCAACTCTTTTAGATGATCAGGCAGCTGCAATATCTGTTCAACTATTGCCATAAGCAGCCTCCTGATTGCAGGGCCATTTTTAGGATCATGCAGAAAAACATGTATATATGTACTGCGCCCAACAAGAGCAGGATAAGCTCGCAAAATAAAAAGGAAAATATCAAGAGGTAGTCTATGGATATCAACATCAGATAGGACCATGGGCTTAACCAAAGAGAAACTCAGTGAGGAATGAATCGAGACACTGCTCCCTTTTCCAGTCGCCAAACTCAAATTCTACATTTGGCATATTTAGCACATCAACACTTTTGAAAGTCCAATTCAAAGTTTCCTGAAGCTCGAGAACTTTGCTTAGCACTCCCGCTATAATATCTATAAAGAGTGTCCAGAGGAAACCACAGTCCAAATGCACATTTAAATTTATTTAACCAGCAATCTTAGCATCCTTCTTCCTCATCATCGATCGAGTCTGCACGTGCTGAACAACTTCTCCTTGTCTTGCTTCCAAATCAATGGTTGGGGGTGCATCGGTCTCACCAGCATACAGTTTTACGTCACCCAAATGTATCCATGCGTGTGTTTCTTGGACTTTTACTGCCGAGGGATTAACTTTTCCACAATATAGGGACCACTAAAACAGGGCTTGTGCCACTTCCTTGTGAAGTTGCACACTAGGACTGAATCTCTCACAAACAATCTAGGTATAGGAAACCATTTGTGAAGTCTGGTTGCTGAATGGTCTTCATCTGTGTCCTAAGACCGAACCTCCTGGTGCTTGAGTTGATCAGAAATGACAGAGATACTAGCGGTCATACATGTCAAATACGTACTAATTTCCTAACAATTCTGCAGTCGTCTGGTATCACTTCTGCTCCCCGATGGAGGAGACAAAGGTGTTCTCATTCGCCTCCCTGTCAATATCTCGTGGGGTGTGAGGTGGTGGTCCGACCCAGGCTGATTCTTTAATGCATATCATGCTAGGGGCAGGCAATAAAACCATCCCTTCTTCAGTGTCAATTTGAGTTTAGCAACTCTCTCTTTGAGAAGACTGTTGAGTCTCTCACATATCCAGTTCGCTTGCAGGTGATAAGCAGAAGAAAACTTGTGTTTTATACTAAGTAATAAGCTAATCTGTTCAAATACTTAATTAACACAATGGGGCCCATTGTCGGATCTCAGCACCTCACATACTCTCCATCTGGGAAAGACTTCCTTGACTAAAAACTTTGCTGCGCAAGTGGCATCAGGGTGTGTACATGGACCTGCTTCGATCCACCTAGAAAAGGGACACACCACCACTATCATATACCTGTATCCTCTACATACTTGCAGCATATAAACATAGTCAATATGTAAATGCTGAAAGGGACAATTCGGTCGAGGAATCACTCCTCTGATTGTTTGCAGTGTGTGCCCAGCGGTAAATCTTTGACATACGATGCAATTTACTACATAAAATGCAACATGTTCTAACGGGTTCGGTATGAACCAGTCCTATGCAATAGCTGCTGCAAGGCTTTTCCTAGTAACATGTGCAGAGTAATGCAACAGATCAAGCGCTACCCTTAACAAAGCTACGGGCATCATCGGCTTTCCAATGCTGTCCTGTCGCCACAATGCTTCAGAACGGGATAAAGAACGTCCCCTTTGTTGCCACAATTCTTGCTCTTCCTGTGGTGCACTGCCTTGAACCTCCATCAACTGTGTTCTTGACAAATGATTAAACCCGTCATTTACAATCATAATTGTAACTACTTTCTCCTTTACATCTGGAGTATCAAAATGTGAAATATGCAGTGAATATGCAAACCTTTTGGCCTCTTCATCTGCGACTTCATTCCCGCGAGAGATAAAGTCAGTTTGCTTAGTATGTGCTCGGCATTTAACTATTGCGATGGTCACTGGTAGTTGTAGTGCCGTGATAAGCCTGTGCAATAATGCTTTGTGTTGCACTGGAGTGCCGTCCGCTCTGAGGTAGCCCCTCCTTTTCCAACATGCTAGCGCTGCGTGCACGATTGAGGTCACATAGGCAGAGTCACTGTACTCCGTCACTTCCTGCCCTGCAAGTTTCTTGAGCGTGACAATAAGTGCCACCAATTCAGCTGCTTGTGCTGAAAAGTGAGACGTAGTCTTGCACTTGCTACAACCTCAAATTCACCATTGGCTCTGTGTCTTACCACAACTGAACTTGAATGCCTGTCCCCATCAATTTGATAATTTTTGAAGTCCCGTCAATAAAGAGAATCCCCCCCTGCTAGCGCATCTCCTCTACTCTTGGGATGTCATCGTAAAACTCCTCGTAATTAGCGCAATCATGCGCATGCGCACCTTTTGTCACAGGCTCAATTACAAACGTGGCAGGGTTCACTATTTTACACCTGACTATTTTGATAGCTGGATTTGACATAACTACCTCATATGCGGAAGCCCACTGAGATGTTAATGTACGTTTAGGTTTCTCCAAAATGGCAAACAAAGCATGCTCACCAAACAATGTCATAAAACACCCCATCACAATACTAGTAGACTTCTCTACTGCGAATGTGCTGCTGCCAGCAACTGTTTGCAAGGAAAGTGCCCTGTCATAACTGGATCTAAAATCCCACTGTAATACGCCTGGGGTTTGTACTCCAATGTAGTCCTCTGTGTAAGCACTGCTGTCATGACTGTCCCATTCGTATGTGAAAACAAAAAGAATTCCTCATCATAGTTGGGAATTCCTAAAACTGGAGCTGTATAAATTGCTTTCTTCAATTCTTCAAATCCTTCCTCCATTCCCTCAGTCCATTCTATTCTTTCCTTATTGAGCTTTCTTCAGAGCCTGCAAAAGGGGTCTTGTGTATCAAATACCCACGCTCTAACATAGTTGCATAATCCCAAAAACTGCTGCATGTGGGTGGTTTTACGGTTTTCATAATCACCTCAGCTCTTTAAGGTGTGACTCTCTTTCCTTCATGTGAGATTAACTGACCTATCTACAAGACCTCTTGTTGACAATATTGCAACTTCTCCTTATCCACTTTATATCCCTTGTCTGCTAGAATAATCAGTAACTGAATCAAATATTGCCTGCACTCATCTTCTGTCATGCTACAAACCAAAATGTCATCTACATACTGCAACACAACACTTTTCAAATCAATATTGCCTAAGTCCATCTGCAGGACCCTATTAAAGACCGATGGAGATTTGCAGTACCCTTGGGGCAAACGAGTGCTCTTCAGCTTAGTTTGACGAAACGTAAATGGCGTAAGGTCTTGAGAGTCCTTATGCAACGGGATTGAGAAAAGCGCATTTTTGAAGTCAATCACCGTGAAATATCGTGCCTCTGTGAGGATACTACATAGTATCATCGCCGGATTCGGAACTAAAGGAAACCCTGCCTCTACAATCTGGTTAATTGGTCTCAGCCTACCAGTTAACGTGTGTATCTTGCCCTTTTACGCATGTAAATATGGCAAATACGGACCATTTAATTTTGTACTGCGTACCATGTACGCTTTCATTTATTCATTAAAAAAACATACTTTCCACCACTAGATGGGAATGTAGCGTTTCTTTTGTCAGCAGCATAGCCTTCTTATGCATGATGGTGAATTTCCAACTGAAAGACCAAATCTGTGACAGCTAAGCGAGCAACACAATAAAGCATGCACCCTTTTAAAATGTGTTCATACCCATAACGTATGTGTTGGATACGTTTTACTCTCTTGCAGAGGAGAAAACTAATTTTTACTCTCTTGAAATTGCATTTACGCTCTAATTTGAAAAATCATGCATAAAATACTCCCACCTCAAAATCTTATCTGGAGCACTGATTGGTCTCATGTCCTGAATTAGTCTCCACGACCCTGCTTTGGATTTTTTCACAGGGTACTCTGCAGTATTACACAGTGACTCTGACATCACTAAGATACCTTGTTCCATTATAGATAAAATAGTCTTAAAAATACCCTCAACTGCCTCTCGAGAAATCAGGTACGCGGTGGAAACCCTGAAAGAAAATCCTCTGAAAGCAAAGACAGAAACAGAAAAAACGGACTGGATCAAAACGGGGGTAGAAATGCTGCTTTCAAAACCAAATAATAGTTTCATGACTGTGGAAAAAAATCAGGGAGAACTGCCAAAGTATTTGCAAAAGCATCCTGATCAGGATTCTAGAAATATATTTTTTAGAACACGACTAAACTTAATTCACACAGGTATTAGAGGCCAGAAACACAATGCCATTATCTTTCGCAAAACATGTGCAGATACAAAAAAACAAAATCTGCAGCATCTGCTTCGAGACTGTGAAGGAACTTGGGAAACTAGAATATTCCATTTTTCCAGGTTTGTTAATACAGCGGAATGGCTACTCTCTGAACATTTTTGGAACTCTTAATTTCAGGTTACAACACTGCCCTAACAATTGCAGTAGGACAGGTCCTAACAAAGATTGGTCTGATACCCACAGAAACTAGTGAGATTGTGGACATTAGTATAAAGAAACTAAATGGAAAGTTGGACTTGGAATTACTGGACGCTTAATATAAGACCTGTTGGACAGAGTATACATTGGTACTAGAGGTTCCTTAAATAATTTCCAAAATTAAAATCTTTTTTTTTCTTCATGTTAAGAGAGTCTGAAATGCTTGGTTTGTATATATTTTATTTGTAAAATGTGACAAATTGATTTTTGATCTTTTTGTAAAGGTCTAATGTGGCCAAAACAAATTTAAAAAAAAAGAAATCAGGTACTGTCTTGCTCGAAGTAAAATTGTTCCTGGCTTCAGCTTAATCCTAACCTCGCCTACCCCCTTCAATAGGCCTACGTCATAGGGGCCTGTAGTCCATAAAGAGTTTGGCACTTTTTCCAAATCTTCATTAACAAATGCGGGGCGCTGCCACAGTATAACCATTCGTGGTGGAATTTCCCTTTTCTCTATTCTGATCCAATATGCAATACTCATCTCGAATATTAATTATCATCTGCTGGATCATCTGTAAACATATCTTCATCAGTCGATCTATACCCTTCCCCAATGGCAATCAGTGTTCTCCATGGCCTGACCGCGTCATCGGTTCCTTCGAGCATGGTAATTTCCCTTGCACTATGGCTGCATTTAACTCTAGGGGAATAGTCTGTCCCCCCTCTTCATCCATCGGTATGTGTGGCCTGAATAAAAATTCATCAGGTATTCTCATAATCTTTCCCACTAAGCCGGATAGGCAACAAAATGAATTCCTCGCAGAGCCATTTGCCCTGTAAACACCAATATAAATTCGCCCACATTCACATAATGTATCCCTGGAGTAGGAAACACTGTGGCTTCATCGGTAAAAGAAATCGTCAAATTAAGCTTCATCATTAAATCTCGGGCCAGAATATTAACTGGTATCTGCCTTGAATACAATAATTGAACAGACATGTCACACTCTCCTATGGAAACTGGTAATTCATCAGTAAAAGGAACTCTACTTGTAGCTCCAGAGAAACCTTGCACAATCATGAAATTTCCCAACATTGGATATTTGCCCTCTCATATACATGAACGTGTAAAAGTATATTTTGCATGAATACCATCTGATAGTAAACGTTGGCCTAAGCACATTCGTATCGCACTGTTAATCGCATTTGAATAAACCTGAAACAGGCTGACTACGCTGCCATTTTGAGTTATCCGCCATTTTGATTAACTCCTGCTTTCTGTCCCATGTTAGAAATTGTGTTTTAGGCTCCAGCAGAGCAAAATAAACTTTGT
Source organism: Ambystoma mexicanum (assembly GCF_040938575.1). NCBI lineage: Eukaryota > Metazoa > Chordata > Amphibia > Caudata > Ambystomatidae > Ambystoma > Ambystoma mexicanum. The sequence continues at coordinate 1,308,411,860 of NC_090932.1, forward strand.
ACTGTGTCAACGTAGATAATCATGCTGAAGCTTCTAAGGTGGATTGTTTGTCCTGCACTAAGGAAACCTTGGAGCTAAACAAGAGCCATGCTAATCAGTAATTTAGATGCCATCTGTACCAACAGTGTCTTCCCTGTTCAAATAGCGAAACAGAATGATGAATAGCTGAACATGTGCTTTTGCAGAAATCTTTGTTTTCGCTCCTTGAAACTAAGCTGACTTTAAACTTAAGAATAAATGGTAGACAAATATAAGTAAATGAAATGAGGACTGTTACCTTTGTGTCCAATGTTTGAAAAACATATGCAATGTTTAACAGAAAACAACCAACCAGTCAAAGATGTTTAAACATGTATTAGTTATGTGAAAAGGCTATGAACCCTAGGTAAGTGTGTTACGCAAAGAGAGGATGGACGATGTGTCTGGGATTGTGAGAAAAATGTATAAAAATGTGTTTTTGAAATGTCCAGCACTCTCTCATCTCATACATTGCGGGGTGTTGAGAGCCAAACAGCTGTTCTGTTAAAATAAAGTGTACTTGTACCTTAGTACTCGTGACTGGCGTATTTCTATTATGTGGTATTAAGCCTCGATATTCTTTTAATCTTTCACATGGCGCCCAAATAGGGACCCTAAGGATTGATGTCACATTGCTAGACAAAGACGAGGCTGCCGGACCGGGATCGGAGAGTGAAAGGGGCCCCTACAAAGTGAGACGCGATTCCTCTGCAGTACTGCACGCCTAATCCCTGACGGTGAGCAGTGTTTAGTAGGACATCACGACGAGGGTCCCCGTATCGGGGCCTTATTTGCAAAAACGCCAGCCCTGACGATTTGTAATCCGATCGGACCACTTTGAAATTTGAAATCAGTTGAGTCGTGCCCCGATTCTTAAAAGTCATGATATTGGTTGCAGTTTTGTTTTTGCAAATACAAGCAACGCCAGGTAAAGACAGTGATTTGATATGCCTGGGAAATTGTCATCCTGTTTAAGGGTATTATTCCGTAGAGAGAGACAATCTTTGAAACAAAGCCAATCGGCACCAGCCGATGGGTCGCCGGCTTATTTAATGTATTGTAAGATGTAAATTTGGCACAGACAGACCAGCATGTTTCCGAACTTCAGTGGGCAGTCTATGGTAGTTTTGACATTGCCCGCCTAGAGCATTTAAAATCTGTATTGTTGAGAAAAAAGGCTAGGCCTGCAGCATTTGATGCAGTTAGAGATTGGAGGAAGGAAGCTATGCAGCAACTCAAAAGTAGAGAAAAGCATGCACGTAGACACATGATGAATGCTGAGAAAGCATTGTTGCATGATTAGCAGGTACAGTCAGAATCCATTAGAAGCATGGATAGGGCTTTTTAACTAGATGTGCAAAAGATATATCCCTCTCAGGATTTTCATATATCAGATGAGTTACTTAATAAATTATTGAATGAACATAGAACTGTTTCAACTGCACCACCTCTTTATGTGCCTCCTCCCGTTGTTGTTCCTCCTCTTCCCATTGTTGTTCCTCTTGCTCCCGTTGTTGTTACCCCTCCTGCACCTGCACCCTTGCCGACAGTTGCCATGCCCATAGCTCTGTCTGCACCACCAGCAGTATTGCCTCAGCTATATATTCACTCTTTGTTAGGTGGTTCTGCTCCACCTGTAGTGGTTGAAGGGGCGGGAGCTGATCCAAGAGTAGTGACTTGTGGCACAGTATCTAAAGGCAGAAAGAGAGAATTGTATACGTGGGCTAAAAAGTACATAGAAGAGGGCGATTAATCGGCTGTTTTAGTTGCGATTTCTGACCAAGAGAGTATTCCTGAACAGAATATTTTGATAGAACGGATGGGAACGTATTTAGTTGATATATGGAGTGATTTACCAGACATTAATGTCCCACAGGGGTTGAGGGATTTCAATATCCTTGCCCGCTCAAGGGACACTGCTGAGAAAGTATATGAGCATGTAGAGAAGGTTTTTGAGTTTAAAAGGGAGCTAGATCGATCACACGAAGATGAAATGGATGATAATGAACGGCAAGCTTCATATGTGCAGAAGCGATTTCTTCCTCCATTGAAACCAATGAGTGAAGAAATGTGCATTTGCACAAGAGGCACTCTTAGATGGATTTCAGATGTTTCAATTTCTCCTATTTGATGTGCATGACACGTTTAGTCAGTATGCTCCGGCAATGCAAAGGAAAGTGTTACAGGTGATGGTAGAGTATCTACAAGATGAATTTATGAAGAGAAAGGAATGTTTTCCTGCAGATTTGATGGTTATTTATTAAAGAGCATTTTCACCCGATACTGCTTTGACTACTTTGTCACTTGATTTAGCCTTGTTGCTTAATAGACGTTCGAATTTGCCTACTTTACAATTGCCAATGAGGGAGGTTCCTCCAACATTTGTTCCAAAATTAGAGATTCCAACTAATGCTGCAGCAGGAACACCTGCAACTACTATTGAAGCACATTATGTCTCACTGTTTGTCCATGTTCCATTTTCTAGACAGGAAGTGAATACCATTAGGCAATCAATTCCATATATTAGGAAGAATCCAACGGGATTTTATAAAAGAAATTGAATCTGTTTTGCATTTGTCAGTTTTCACGCTGGGTGACATAGATTTGTTGTTTCCCGTGATCCTTCCTACTGATTTGTGGAAGCAGATTAGAACTGTAGACGATCAGGCAGGGATGGGTGATACATGGGATGCCTTAGTACGAATAGATGGGGAAAGGAATGCCGGTGAGAATCCGCCATAGGTGATACTGATGTTGCCAGGTAGAATAGTGACTAAATTGAAAATTCTGGTTCCTGAAAAAAGAATCATATGGGATAAGCTAATGGCTTGCATGCAATTGAAGTCAGAGGGTGCAACTGAGTTTTTTAACAGAGTTGAGCAAGTATTTTCAGATTTTAGTGGTCAAGACTTAAGTACTGAGCCAGGAAAGAGGCTGTTCGTTGATTAGTTTGTTCGTGGATTATTGCCTGAAATACAATCACAGATCATGACTTCTGAGAGTGCATGGCAAGCTAAATCACAATCTGAAGTGTTATACATGACTCAGTACTATGAAAATAGGGTTAATACAGAGAAGGAGAAGGTGGAAAAGAAGAAGGGAGATCTGAAAACTAGAGTGTTATTGCAGCAAATAGCTAGCGGAGCCAGAGGTGGGAATACACAGTTTAGAGGCCAATTTACACCACAGGGTGGTGCACAACTGGGTCCTGTACATATGAACCAGTGTGCATATTGTAGACAGGAGAGTCATTGGCGAGCACAATGCCTGATGCTTCAGCAGAGATCGAATAGCACATATGGTGCCATGGGTAGACGATCCAGAGGCCGGCCTAGGATAGGGGGTCCTGGTAGAAGTCAGTTTGTACAGAATCAAAAGACACCATCACAAGATAATCCGCAACAGAGTGTTACTAGTGGGATTATTGTTGATACTCCTTCCAATGTCTATTTTTCAGAGGATTTTGGATCTGACGATATACTGTTCCGTTAGGACAGCCCGAAGCAGGGTCTGGAACCGATACCTATTCCCATCGATCAAAAAGGGCCCTACGTTGAAATGAAGGTAGGGAATAGGGAGAATTTCTTTTTGATAGATACAGGAGCACAGAAGTGTTCTATTGATCATTCACGGGTTCCAGATATTCCACTGTCAGGGTAGAACAATATTTCTGTAGGGTTCTCTGGTACGCCAGTGGTGAGTCCGGTCTCTCGGCTGGTACCAATTTCACTTGGACCATTCACTGATTCTTGCCCGTTTCAATTGACGACAAATTGTGGAAAAAATGTGTTGGGATTTAATTTATTAAAGGAATTGAATGCTGTGATTTACTATTCTCCAGATGGAGTGTACTTAACGATTTAGCCCCAACAAACTTCTGTTCCATGATTTTTGTCTATACATTTACCAATTGAATTGAATAAGATTCCGACATGTTATTGGGCAGTTAATGATAATGACGTTGGAATTTTACAAATTGAACCTGTTAATATTGTGTTGAAACCAGGTGTTAAATTGCTACGTATTCTGCAGTATAAGATTTTGGTTGAAGGTGAACAGGCTTTGAAGAGTATTATTTCTGATTTCGTACACGGAGGTGTAATTGAGGAAATTGCAGGGAGTGTGTGTAATAGTCCAATTTTAACAGTCTACAAGAAAGGGGATAATGCGATTCCTTTTCATTTTATTATTGATTTGCACGCAATTAATAAGGTTGTTGCTCCACAGTTTCTGATTGTGCCTGATGTTACCACAATTCTGACTATGATTCCAGCCACAGCTAAACATTTTAGTGTTGTGTATTTGAAAAACGCTTTCTTTAGTATCCCTGTGCATGTTGATAGCAGATATTTGTGCGTGTTCACCCTAGGGGGACGCTTGTTCACATTCACTTGTGTGCTGCAAGGGTACACTGAGAGCCCAAGCATCTATAGTAGAGCGTTCAAAGAACAGCATGATATGCTTGAGTTACCTTCCACTTGCACATTCCTGCAATATGTTGATGATCTACTTCTAGATGCTGATTTTGAAGCTGCTTGCAAAGAAGGCGCCGTGTTGCTGCTTATTCATTTAGCAGAGAATGGGCATAAGGCATTGTTGAAGAAGTTTCAGTATTGTTTACAGGAGGTTGCCTATTTGGGCTATCTCCTGTCAAAGGAGGGAAGAAGACTGATACCTGAACGGATACAAAGCATCTCTGATATGTCTGTTCCAAATACACAGAAATAGGTCAGAGCTTTAATAGGCATGGCCTCATATTGTAGACAGTGGATCACAAATGTTTCTTTCTTGATAAAATCTATGTTGGCACTGACAAAGAAGGACATTACTTTGCCTTTACCATGGAACATGGATTGCCAGAATGCTTTTGATCTGCTTAAGGCTGCGCTGTGTGCAGCACTAGATTTGGGCACACCAAATTACAGAAAAGGTTTTGTTTTGTATGTCAATGGACGTGATGGATGTGCTTTAGCTGTTTTGACACAGGAACATGGGGGCAAGAATAGGCTGTGCAGCTATTTTTCCTCCACGTTAGACCCTGGTGCATGCGCTTTGCTCAGATGTTTGAGAGCTGTAGCTGCTGCATCCGTGAAACAAAGTGAGGGTATGGTTTTAGGTCATTCTTTAACTGTGATGGTACCCCACTCCGTAGATGTTCTATTAAACAGAATGCAGACACAACATCTGACCTCAGCAAGATTAACAAGATACAAGCTGATTCTATTTGCTCCGCATATCCAAATTAAGAGATGTAGTTCATTGAATATGGCTGAACTTTTGCCTTCTCCACAAGAGAAGGATTGCAGTGACGAAATGTCACATGATTGCCTCTTTATTACAGACCAAGAAACTAAGGGCAGAATTGATTTAATTGATACACCCTTAAAGAATCCACAAGGGGAGCTATTCTATGATGGCTTCTGTTCTAAACTTCCGGATGGTACATCCACTGCTGCTTATGCAATCACCACATTAAGCACTATTGTGGAGACTAAACAAATTCCGCATAATTCTGCCAGGCCGTAGAGATTATTGTGCTAACCATTGCTTGTGAAATTTCCAAAGGGCTTAGTGTAAATATATATATATACAGATAGTCAGTACGCATTAGGGGTGGTTCATAATTTTGGTCGACTATGGGCTGAGAGAGGATTTTTGACCTCACAAGGAACAAAAATTCAACATGGCACTCTGATAATCCGGTTGCTGTCAGCACTTGAGCTTCCTATGTAACTAGCAATAATGAATGTGGCACACACCAGAAAGTGACGGACGATGTAGGAAAAGGGAACACTTTTGCTGACAGAATAGCCAAACAGACTGCTATTAAGTTGCACTCAAAGATGTACGTGCTCGATCCAACAAGATGGGTTACTGATACTTGTATGATGAACGAAGGGATTAGCTGTATAAAAGAAATTCAGGTTGAAGCTACCCCAGAAGAAATTAAACAGTGGACTGACGGTCCAGCGGGTCTAGATGATGAGGGTAGTTTGGAGGATAATGAGAAGCAAAGATGGATACTACCCAATGCCTATGTCACTGCTATGGTCACGATGGCTCATGGCCCAACACACATATGTGCCAAAAAGATTTGCCAACAGTTAGATCACGTCTGGTATAACACTAATATCCAGAAAACTGCTGAATGTCTGGTGCAGAGTTGCATGATAACATTGAAAGGGAACACTGACACCGAAAGGCAGTTTTGGTCCCGCCTCCAAGCCTTCTGATGTGATCCATTTTGACTTTATTGAGATGGAACGTTGCCAAAACAATAAATATGTCCTAGTTGTGATCTGTGCCTTTAGTTATTGGGTTGAGGCTTTCCCACTGAAAGATGCCACAGCAACGTCAACAGCAAAAACCATGCTTAAGGAATATTTTCCTAGGTTTGGCTTGCCGAGAGTAATTTGGTCTGATAATGGTCCACATTTTATCGCTGCTGTCATCCTGCAAATATGTGTGGGATTACAGATTGATAAACGGTTCAACTTTGCCAGACATGCTCAGAGTGCCTGCCTTGTGGAACGGCATAATGGAATTCTAAAGAACAAAATTGCCAAGGTGTGTGCACATGGCAATCTGAAATAGCCTGACGCTTTGCCAATAGCCTTACTATCAATGCAGACGACTGCACAATCAAAGACATGGCTCTCCCACTGTGAGATTGTCATGGGGAGACTAGCCAATGTATGAACTTCACCGAGGCCCAAGCAGTTGAAAGAAATTGAGTACCCGCTTTTGTCTGACTATTGTGATCAGTTGACTCAAAACTTGCGTTTGATTCACCAACAGGTACGAGCAGCCCTCCCTGTAAAATACGAGGGTCTAGGTCATCGACTCCAACCTGGTCAGTGGGTCCTGGTGAAGAATGATGAGAGGGGCACCTGCCTTGCACCTATTGGAAAGGACCACATCAGATCCGTTTGGCTACGCAAACTGCAGTAGGAGTGACTGGAAAGAAACACTGGATCTACACGACACATGTGAAGAGGATTCCCTTTCCTCTACCCTATGACAGAGAGGAGGAGAAGGGAATTGATGATCCCGATGCTCACAACGAGCCTGCTTTGATCAACACCAAGGGTGTCACGAAAGTTCTTCCTGAGCCCGTGGGACCTGGGGAGATTGTTGCTTCTTGTTCAAAAGTCCTTCCTGAGCCCGTGGGGCCTGGGGAGATTGCTGCTTCTTCATTTTCTTCTTCACCATTGATCAATCTTGTTTCTGCTTCTTCATCTTCTTCAGGAAACGACAACGCTTTGTTCACCGATCATTCAGTACCTGGAGTTGTAAGGTACGATCTGTAACCATGGAACAGGATTTAGATTTAGAGTTTGTTGACATTACATTAATGTAAATAGAATAGGAAAGTACAGCTAGGATTCTGTGCCCACAAGAAACCCACAAGAAACCACCGTTGAGCCAGTCCCTTGTCATTCCTCTGCTGCATACAATAAGAGGCAGGGACCGGCAAAGTTACCTTTACTCAAGATTGAATCAAGTGCCACCCACGGACGAACTAAAAAAGCCTAACAGTGAGGCTTCTTAACGGATGCTGAGAAACTATGCCTATTTTAGGGGCCACTCGTACTAAAAAGGATCTTGATTGTTTGGCTGATAATGAGTACACCCATCGAGGATCATGGTCCCGAGGACCAAATGGATACTGATCACAATAACAGCCTGTATTGTAATTACTTGACATTCAGCTTTTGGTATCTGGAGAGTGTACATCCGTTTGATGTTTTATTGCCAACTGCAAGTGTCTCCACTGTGTCTCCACCTTATGTGCATTTGCACACTCTTCATCCTCGAGACCTCCAACATAGAGGGGGTTACCATAACAACACCCTCTTGATGATCATGAACGCAAACCAGGCCATTCTGAATAAGACCAATTGTTGGCTATGTTCACATCTGCCACAACATGGGGAAAAGGGATTGGGCTGGTATACACATCCACTACCTCTAACTACTGCTTGTTATGCTTCACCTAGGGCATTATTCTTTGGCCGATAGAACGATAGTGTCACTGGGAATTTTGATGGGACTAATGTCAATAAGTTTGAAAAACGAGTTTTAGCACCTTTAGGATGTTCTCTGTTTGCAAATAGGAGCAAGCTAAATGCTGCTTCTATTAGGCCTTCTGATAGACTTTCCAGACCTTTCCAATAAATGATTCCCTTTAAAATGGCTCCCATAGGGAATAGGGATGCCATGCATCCTTCCTATACTGTTAACCATATTCCAAACTCTGTTCCATTTTGCATACGAAGAGAAGGTTCCCAACCAATGGGTACATTTGAGGGATGTACGAACATTGCTGTGCTAACTAGTGAAGATAGACCTCTGTATGTAAGAGATCCTGTTTACTTTGTTTGCGGTAATGAGGCATATCCTTGGTTGCCAAGAGATTGGGGGTACTTGTTATTTGGGTATACTATTACCAGGCGTATATGTTGCCACCACTGCTGAAGTTTCTAGAACTCATCCCAGGCGGGATGAGGATGGTGACACTCCCTCACAGATTCTCAGTGACGTTGCTAAATCCTTTGTGCCATTTTGGGGACAGATCATAAACTCCCAAGATGTTAGAAAATTGGCGAGGGTTTTAGAGAAAACCATCAATGAAACCACTGACATCCTATACAATATGACACTAGAGCAAAAGGGTATTAGACTAGTGGCTCTTCAAAATATAGTGCTAGACATCATTCTAGCTGAGCATGGTGGGGTGTGCAAAATGGTGGGATCTACGTGTTGTGTTTTTATACCTGATTCCTCCCCCACCATATTAAAAGCAATTAAGAAATTGCACACCTTAAGTACTGAGGTACATGTTCCAGAGGGAAACTGGGATATTGGCACATGGTTTTGGGACTTGTTGCAACCTTGGGGCTGGAAAATCTTTGCAGTTCTAATGGTGATCCTTGGCATTGTACTGTTTTGCTGCTGTTGCATACAGTGTCTTCCTGTCATTTTTTCTATGATAGGGGGAAGTTGTGCACAAGCGGTTGGTAAACTAGCACCTAAGAAACATATGCCCGAAAAGATTACTAATGCCTTGGTAATGAAGGACATCGCTATAAAGGAGTTAATGGCGATCAATGTTTTTGAATATAGAGATTCAGGATGTTCTGACGATGATACATGGTTCTCGGATGATGCTAATATTTGAGTAATGCTCCTGGCTTAGGCCAAAAGGAGGATTTGTAAAAGTATATTTTGCATGAATACTGTCTGATAGTAAACGTTGACCTAAGCAGATTAGCATCAAACTGTAAATCATATTTGAATGAACCTGAAACAGGCTGACTATGCCGCCATTTTAAGTTATCCGCAATTTTGATTAACTCCTGCTTTCTGTCCCCTGTTAGAAATTGTGTTTTCGGCTCTAGCATAGCAAAATGAAATTTGTACTGTGTCAATATAGATAAGCATGCTGAAGCTGCTAAGGTGGATTGTTTGTCCTGCACTAAGGAAACCTTGGAGCTAAACAAAAGCTGTGCTAATCAGTAATTTAGATGCCATCTGTACCAACAGTGTCCTCTCTGTTCAAATAGCGAAACAGAATGATGAATAGCTGAACATGTGCTTTTGCAGAAATCTTTGTTTTCACTCCTTGAAACTAAGCTGACTTTAAACTTAAGAACAAATGGTAGACAAATATAAGTAAATGAAATGAGGACTGTTATCTTTGTGTCCAATGTTTGGAAAACATATGAAGTGTTTAACAGAAAACAACCAACTATTCAAAGTTGTTTAAACATGTATTAGTTATGTGGAAAGGCTATGAACCCTAGGTAAATGTGTTACACAAAGAGGGGCTGCATGATGTGTCCGGGATTGTGAGAAAACTGTATAAATACTTGTGTTTTTTAAATGTCCAGCACTCTCTCATCTCACGGTGTCTGCTTGCACACATTGCGGGTTGTTGAGAGCCAGACAGCTGTTCTGTTAAAATAAAGTTTACTTGTACCTTAGTACTTGTGACCGGCGTATTTCTAATATGTGGTATTAAGCCTCGATAGTCTTTTAATCTTTCAAACAAGTAGCCCCAGTGTCTACTAAAAAAGAAAAAGATTTGCCTCCTATCGTCACATCAACCCTTGGTTCCCCTTGGGGGTCTGGTGTCACCGATAGTACTGAACACATCAAGTTGCCCTGTGAGCTGTCCTATTGTGGGTACATATGTATCCCTGTACCTGTAAAAGGATGTCCTCCCACCACTGTGTTACCCCCTACTCTAAGTGTCAATAACTGTCCTGTGTTTGCATTCTGCTGTATCTGAATGGGTGCATGCTATGACTGCCCTTGTGGTGGATTCAATGGTGCTTGCTGTGGTTGCAATGTCTGTTGCATTTGCAGTGCTTGTACTCGATACACTGTCTGATCTTGGGCAAACCCGTCCCTAGCTTGTGGGCTATATGCTAGAGGATAAGCTGTCCCCCTTTTTGAGAATTGCCCATTCTGCACATACTCTTGGCTTCCACATGTTCACGCGATGTGCCCTGTCATTCCACATGTCCAACATATAGGCGGAGCTCTTCTGACTAGCCCACCTTGGTTTAATCCCCCTTGTACATTCTGATTATCATGCTGTATATTTTGAAAACTGCCTTGATTATTCTGAAAACACCTGTCCTTTTCTCTTGTAACAGCTGGCAGTGATGCGCTATAGTCAACTGTATCTATGCCCATGGCTTCGCTTCCATTCCCACTAATTTCTTGAGCTTTCTCTGCACCTGTTCTGGCAATCCCTGACACAGAATGTGGTAAAATACTGAATACTTTGAATGTAAGCAAGCAGATCTTTGTCATCCTTTATCTTATGTGCCATAATTGCACCCATAACTGAAGTGTCAGGATACTGTAGCCTGAGTGCCCGCCAGACATCTGCTCTACAATTATTAAATGGCGTGCCATCATGCACTGTGTTCTGTGCCTTGACTCTTGAGTAGCCTGCTCTCGTCCAAATGTCATCAGCTCTTTCCCCAAGAATGGCTGCTAGGAGATCCTTAATTTCCCCTATTGCCAGAGTATTTCCTCCTGTCATCTTTTCTAGCTCATAAATCCATTTCCCTGCACCCGCTGTTAAACTGGGAAGTTTACACCTTAAATTATCCTTATCCATGTGTGGCCAGTTAATATACTGCAATCTGTCCCCTCCTTTCTCCAGTAAAGGGAACTGTGTGAACCCAAATCCGCAATCGGCTCCCGTTATCTGCCTATCCATAGTGGGGGCAATGGTTCCTGATTGCCTTCTACCTGGCAATGACCTGAGCCTGCTCACATATGGTGGCTGTGGAAATCAAAATAATATTGTACCTCCTATCGCATTGTTTGAATGTATGTTGGCCTACGCCAAGTTGTCTAAAAACATTGTGTACATAGATTCCGCGGCAAGGTCTTGACCTTAAACGTATTGTGTAAATCGCCATCTTGGATGTAGCCGCCATTTTAGGTACTCTTGCAGTGTGGAAGTCACCCTGAACAACAAAATGGAGGCCGAATGACATTTCAAGTGGGATTCTGGCCGCTGTGACCTCCGCACACGTGAATGAATAATATGCCCGCAGGCCACTTGTTGGGGTCGCGAACTGAGACCTTGTCCTATCCCTGACCTATGTGTAAATGAACAACTGTATCAGCGGAACTGATCAAAATGCATACATTATGGGATTGACCTGGCAACGAACCCTAGGCCTGGTCCTAAGAATGGTTAACCCGCGAGGGGGTTGGCCAAGGCTGGATAAAAAGTATAAAAACCCGAGTATCCCAATGTACGCTCTCTCACACTAACACGGCGAACTACCGTTGATGGTTCGTCCTGTTACTTTGAGGGCCGAATAGCTATCCGTATGTCAATTGACTTTTGGTAATTGTTGTATCTTTGAATAAAGCGCTTTGTATGTAACCTGTGTTGGTGTGTTTCCTTTGGGCTTCCCGGCCTCATATCAATTTTTCTGTTTCCACAGTTGGCGCCCGAATAGGGACCCTCAAGATTGATGCCGGATCCTTGAAGGTTGACGCAGACTATCGAACCGGGATCGGACGGTGTGATTCTGCGGGCCCGACCGATCGAGACGCGATACCTCGGCAGCGCTGCACGATCCGATCCTTGGATGATAGTCGTGTGGTCTGACACGGCATCTTGACGAGGGTCCAACTTTGAGGCGGGCAGATTTGCCGAAACCACCAAACGCAAGGTAAAATTCGTTAGGTAAGTTCTTTGTAAACCGTACGGTCCTCCTTAGTTTTGGTCAGGTGCAGTCGTGACCCGGCTCTTAATTTAACCCTGACACTTTGAATTTGGCGTATTCTATCTGCAGACACAATTATTGGACCAGGTAACACCAATTATTTGAGAAATGCCTGGGAAATTGTCTAGCTGTTTTAGGGCTCTGCTCCGCAGAGATCGACAATCTTTGGAATTTAGCCGTCCGGCACCACAGGAGGGGTGGCCGGCGTGTACTATGTACTGTAAGTATGGCATTGGAAGTATCGTATTTAATGATATTTGGCACAGACAGACCAGACATGCCTCCGAATTTCAGTGGCCAATCAACGGTAGTTTTGAGATCCCCCGTATTGAATACTTAGAATCGATCTTGTTAAAGAAAAAGGCTAGACCAGCAGCCTTTGATGTGTTACAAAATTGGAAGAAAGAAGCATTGCAGCAGCTTAAAGGTAGGGAAAAACATGCACGTCGTCATAAAACAAACGCTGAAAAAGCATTATTATATGATAAATAAAAGCGGTCAGAATTAGTTAAAAATATGGATAGAGCCTTTTCACTCTGAGTCCAAAAAAATTTATCCCTCTAAGGATTTCCATGTGTCTGAGGAATCTATTGAGAAATTATTAAATGAACGCAGGCCCGATGCCTCAGCGCCACCTCCGTATGCTCCTGTCCTGGGCACTCTGCCCATTCCTGCTGTTGTTCCTGTTGCTATTCCTGTTCCCCCTGTACAGCCTATTGTTCCTAGTCCTTTGGTTGTCGTTCCTCCGCCTGTCGCACCGCCCCTTCCCCCTGCACCTGCACCTTTGTTAAATTTACCTATACCTTCACTCCCGAGTGGCCCCGTATTTATTGGAGTCGATCCAGGTGCAGGGTCAAAGATTGTGACTCGTAGTACTGTTTCTGCAGATAGGAAACAGGAATTGTTTGCATGGGCTAAGCATTGCATGGAGAAAGGTGATCAAGCTAATGTTTTTTCTACATTATCTAATTTGAATAGTTTTCCCGAGAAAAATGTTTTTATCGAAGGTTTGGGGACTCATTTGTGTGTGATGTGGGGTAGATTACAAAATTCGGATCTTCCACAAGGGGTGAGAGATCTGAATGCTTTGGCACTTTCGAGGGACACAGAGCAGAAAGTATATGGACATGTTGAAAGATTGTTTGAGTTTAGGAAAGACTTTGAAAAATCACGAGATGAGGATGATGAGGACTGATAGAATATATGTACAGAAGCGGTTCCTTCCGTGCCGAAGAACAGCACCTGAGGAAGTACGAATTTGTACCAAAGATGCGGTCCGATGGATCTCGGATTCATCGATACCGCCAGACGAAGTGTATGACATGTATAGTCAGTATACACTAGAGATGCAAAGAAAAGTAATTCAGGTGATGGTGCAGCACCTGCAAGAGGAATGTGTAAGGAAGAAGGTTAGTTGCCCCATAGAACTATTGGGGATTTGTAAAAGGGCTTTTTCGCCCGACACTTCTACAGCTGCCTTAGCGCTCGACCTGGCTCTATTGCTTAGTAAGCGGCCGGAGGTACCTATATCTCAGTTGCCTATGAGAGAGGTTCCTCCGACCTTTGTCCCAAAAGTTGAGATCCCCGCCAACGCGGCGACTGGTGCCCCCGCGGTGGATATCCATGCACATTATGTATCGCAATTCGTTCACGTCCCGTTTTCACGACAGGAAGTGAACACAATTAGACAATCAGTTCCTGAAATTAGAAAAAACCCGACGGGGTTTTATAAAGAAATAGAGTCCGTTTTACAGTCCTCTGTGTTCACCTTGAGTGACATTGACTTGTTATTCCCTGTACTCCTACCCGTAGATGTATGGAAACAGGTTCGGACAATAGACGATGTGCCAGGGCTGGGAGATACGTGGGCAAATATGATTAGAATTGATGGAGAAAGACCAGCTGGTGAGAAACCACCACAGGTAATACTTACTTTACCTGATAGGATTGTTGCTAAACTAAAAACTATAATTCCAGAGAAAAGGATTATTTGGGACAAGCTTACAGCCTGTGTCAAAGGGAAAACTGAAGGTGCCACCAAATTTTTTAATAGATTCGAGCAGGTATTTTCTGACTTCAGTGGACAGGATTTAGGTACAGAGTCGGGGAAGAGGTTGTTCGTGGACAAATTTGTACGTGGATTGTTGCCTGACATCCAGTCACAGATTATGTCCTCTGAGAGTGCTTGGCAGGCAAAATCTCAATCTGAGGTTTTGCACATGGCTCAGTATTATGAGAACCGTGTTAATAATGAAAAGGAGAAAATTGAAAAGAGAAAGGGAGATTTGAAAACCAAAGTATTATTACAGCAAATTATTAGAAACCCCAGAGGAGGTACGACACAGACTAGAGGTCAGTACGTTCCAAAAGGAAATGCTCCTCTGAGTACTGTGAATATTAATCAATGCGCTTATTGCCGCCAGGAAGGTCATTGGCGAGCACAGTGCCCTGTCCTTCGCCAGAGGTCAAGCAGTGCGTTTGGGGGTATGGGTAGACGACCTAGGGGCTGCCCTGGAGCAGGGGGCCCTGACAGAGGTCAACTTTTACAAGATTCTCAGCAACCTTTTTCACGGGAAAGTCAGACCTCAAGTATGGACTCGAGAAACATATTTGATCACCCTTCTGCTGCCTACCTTTCTGAAGAGCTTCCTTCTGACGAGGCTCTCTTTCATTAGGATTGCCTGAAGCAGGGTTTGGAACCTTTGCCTATTCCCGTTAATCAGAAAGGCCCCTACGTTGAATTATTAGTAGGGAATAGGAAACACCAGTTTTAGATTGACACTGGAGCACAGAAGTGCTCCATTGATCATTCTCGGGTTCCAAACATCCCACTGTCAGGGCAAACAAATGTTTCCGTAGGGTTTTCTGGTGTACCAACTGTCTGTCCGGTTTCTGCGCCAGTATCCGTTTCTTTGGGTCCCTTCACGGACCGTTGTCCTTTTCTTCTCACTTCAAACTGTGGAGAGAATTTGCTGGGGTTGAATTTGTTAAAGAAATTGAACGCAGTAATTCATTGTTCTTTGGATGGAGTACGCCTAACGGTTTCACCACAGCAACTTCCTAATTCTCAGTTCTTGATTCGACCTTTACCTCCCGAGTTCAGCATTGTCCCGGAATGTTTGTGGGCGGTGGACAACAATGATGTCGGAGTGTTACAGATTGAGCCTGTTAAAATAGTTCTGAAACATGGGGTGAAACTGCAACGCATCCCGCAGTATAAAATATCAGTGGAAGGCGAATGTGCTTTGAAATGCATTGTCTCCGATTTTGTACATCGTGGGGTGATCGAGGAGATTACAGGTAGTTTGTGTAACAGTCCGATCTTGCCTGTATATAAGAAAGGCGACAATGCAATTCCATACCGGTTTATAATTGATCTTCGTGCTATTAACCGAGTGGTCGCCCCACAATTTCCTATTGTACCCGATGTGACGACGATACTAACGATGATCCCTGCTACGGCTACGCACTTCAGCGTTGTGGATCTGAAAAACGCCTTCTTTAGTATCCCGATACATAAAGAAAGCAGATATCTGTTTGCGTTCACCTTGGGGGGACGCTCATTTACATTTACAAGGGCACCTCAAGGGTATACTGAAAGTCCCAGTATTTATAGTAGAGCTTTAAAAGAGCAGCTCGACACCCTTGAATTGCCACCTACTTGCACGCTGCTTCAATATGTTGACGATTTACTTTTGGCTGCAGATTCTGAGAAAGCCTGTAAAGAAGGCACTATCCTGTTGCTTGTTCATCTAGCTAAAAATGGTCACAAAGCTTCGCTTAAAAAATGTCAATATTGTTGTCAGGAGGTTGCCTGTTTAGAGAATGTATTGCTTGTAGACTACTGTAACCAGTTAACTAAAAATTTGTATTTCATCTACCACCAGGTGCATGCTGCTTTACATGTACGGTTCACGGGCCCAGGACACGATATACAGCCTGGAAGTTGGGTCCTCGTGAAGGCCTACGAGAGGTCTTCCTGTCTCGCGCCTCGCTGGCGGGGACCCCACCAGGTATTGTTGGTCACCAGGACAGCAGTGCGGGTGGCTGGAAAGAAGAACTGGATTCACGCGACGCACGTCAAGAAACTTCCTCACCCGACGCCACACGCTACAGAAGAAGCAGAACCCCTCGCTGATGCTACAGTCTCTGATCTTGGAGTAGCAAACAGCGCTGTGAGTGCGTCGGAGAAGTTCTCTGAGCCTGAGGAGCTTGGGGAACAGTCCATCTCGTCTCCACACTCTCTTGAAAAATCACTTCCGGAAAACACTGTTTCGAGCTCTGCGACTTCCGTCGCCACCGACACGTCGCTTCCCTCAGGAAGTGACGATACTTTGCTTCTGGACCAGACAAATTTGGGTACCATCGGGTACAACCTTCGACCACGGAAATAGAACTACGGCACGAGTGTCGTGCATCTGGAAAAGGAAGTGATTGGAAAATTGTCTTGTTTTGTTGAACAAAAAAGGGATTCTGCTGGCTAGGGTTGGGAAGGACTAAGAAATCACGCGACCGTAGTGTCGCCAGCAACGAACATTGGGGCCGTCGATCAAGGAACTACGATGCCTGCCACCTTCACCGCTGCTCCCCGCACTGGACTTTTAGATAAGGGGGTGACCAAATCGAACAATGAACAATATGACTGGGCCCCGAAAACGTACTGTTGTAATGTTTTGACACTAACCTGTCTCGTGCAGCAATTTACCAGGCAATTGGGGAGTCCCCTGAGGCCCCTAACACCTCCCTCCTCCCTAAGAGGGAACCGAAGGGGTGTGCAAGGGATCCCAGGGAAACCCTCCTGGGGGAAAAAACCCTGCTGGAATGGATGAGAAGCTGGATCGGTCGCGTCTCCGCTGGCTGCAGCTCCTCAAGTTTTACAGGATTCACTGGATCTGGTCACTGTACCTCGGCAAAGTCCTGATTTAAAATAAGTAAACGAGAGATGAGAGAAGGAACTAGGTACGAGAGGAATCAATATAATGATTGGGTAAGTACCTAATTTGTCTGAAAGGGGGGATTATCTGTGGACTGCGGAACGGTAAGGCTAGGCAGGATGGTACGGCTGTAAGAAAGAGTAGAAAAGAAAAGGTAAGCATAGGTATGAGGGATAGAATAGTAACCCCCTAGTTGCGAACTCACGTAGCGTCTGTAGAGAGTAGCGACGCTTTGGGCTTCGGCTCTGCTGGACCATATCCGGAATCCGTGAGAGAACGAGATGACGTCAGAGGACATCTGACTTGTGAACGTGAAAACACTGCACCGTAACCCAGAGGATGAGAAGCCATCTTGGAAGAGGGGAAAACGGCGAGTGCACGCAATCTCCAGCGTCGCCACAGGGAACGCCGGTGCCAGCCAGTCGTGACAGTATGCCCCCTTCCGAGGGTAACACCTCCTGGTTTGCCCGGATGACACCTGTGGAAACGGCGAACCAGTAAGGGGGCGTGAACTGCTGAAGCCGGTTCCCACGTACGGTCAGCCACCGAGTAACCCTTCCAGTGGATCAAATACTGCAGTCGACCGCGATGATAACGGGAATCACAAATGCCCGAGACTTCGAACTCCGGACCTTCCGTAGTAGCCACTGGAGGCGGGTAGGCCCTTATAGATCGACCAAAACGATCCGATTTGTGAAGTTTGAGTTGCGAAACATGAAAAACTGGGTAGATCCTGGACCAAGAAGGTGGGAGCTGTAACTCAAAAGCCAAATAACCTTTTGCTCTCAATACTGTAAAAGGACCAAAATATTTCGGAGACAATTTAGAGGGCAGAAACTTTGCTGAGAGCCAGACCAAATCCCCCGGGACAATCACTGGAGTCGATGAACGATGCAAGTCAGCATAACGTTTAGAATGCTCTTGAGCTTCCAGTAATGCGGTTCTGGCCAAAAGATGTCCCTGTTGAATGTCGCCCATTAGGGCGTCCACATCTGGAAAGGCCGAAGCTCTGAGAAGAGATGAGGAATAGCAGGAAGGATCGTACCCATAGGTACAATGAAAGGGACTAGTTTTGATAGAAGCAAGAGGAGCATTATTGTAGGCAAACTCTGCCAAGGGTAACAAATCCTTCCAATTGTCCTGTGCCGCTGATACAAAACAGCGCAGATACGTTTCCAGAGTCTGATTTAAACGTTCAGTCTGCCCATTAGTTTGAGGATGGTATCCCGAACTCAAGGCTCTCTTTATGCCTAAAGCAGAGCAGACTTGTTGCCAATATCGAGAAATATATTGGGAACCTCGATCTGACACTATGCTGTCAGGAAGACCATGCCGGGAAAAGATGGAGTCTATGAACTGTCTTGCCATCTGTGGAGCTGTTGGTACTGAGGGTAGAGCCTGGAAATGAGCCAATTTGTTGAAATAATCCACTGTTAACATAATGGTTGTATGATCTTTAGATACAGGTAAGTCAACGATAAAATCTGTGGAAATCAATTGCCAAGGACGAGTAGGTATTTGGGCTAGAGCCAGCTTTCCCAATGGTTTACTGCGAGGAACCTTGACTTGCAAACAGATTACACAGGAAGAGACGTAATCAGTCACGTCCCTTCTTAAGGTTTCCCACCAGAAATGTCTCAGTATGAGTTCTTGGGTACTGGCTATTCCACGATGTCCAGCAACCATAGAATCGTGACACATGTGCATGACTTCCGTTCGGAGCAGGAGTGAGGGAATGTACACCTGATGACCCCGGTAGAAACATCCGTCTTCGAGACTTAGTCCCCATTTGTCTGCCTGACCTCTAATGGAGTCCATTAAGACTAGAGTTTGGGCTGCTACAGAGTGGAGGAAGTCCTGGACCATAGATATGAACGTAGCATGAGGAAACAATCTCTCGGTCTGAAAACCAGATTTGCAATCAGGATCTCTACGAGATAGAGCGTCAGCTTGAAGATTGGTTTTACCTGGAATTATAGTGAAAGTGATATTGTAGGGAGAGAAAAAACGGGCCCATCTTGCTTGCCGGCTGTTACGAGTCTCAGCGTATTGTAAACTCTTGAGATTCTGATGGTCGGTGCGGACCTCAATGGGATGTTGGGAACCCAACAGGAGATGTCTCCATTCTGTAACGCTCACCTGATTCCCGTAGAGGCGCCGGTCTTGACTGGGCGTATACCGTATCTTCAAAGGTGATGTGTAACACACGGCTGGCTCTTTGGGCTGGACCTCTGTGCACTGTATGTCTGACTTGAAGGGTAAGATGTCTGCAAATAGAAAATATGGGATTAAGGAACTGGGTTATTGAATGTCTCTCTCTTCTTCCCTTTCTCTTCTCCTGTAGAACCCCAAAGGTTAACACTCTCACCTTAGGTAAGTGAACGCCGTGCTCTCCATCTGCCTCGGGGCAGGGTGCTGTAACCAGTTTCTTCACTGGATAAGGGGAGCAGGCCTCTTGACTTCAGAGGACTGCTGTCCGTCGTTTACTGCACGAACGGTAAGTTTCGAGTAATTCTAATGTCTTTAAAGTCTTTAGTAATGATGTTTCTTGTTTTGCAGGGTTCCGGCGATGGCGGATGACGGGCTGAAGTGAGTTGAAGATGGAGCCTGTGTGATGAATAGAAGCGCCTGCAAGCACGTAAGTAAGCGCTTGTTGCCTGCTTCACGATGCGCTCTAACTGTCTTTTTATTTTGCAGGTACAAGTTCGGAGCGGCTGCAGGGTGCCGGAATACCCACTGGGTTAGATGTGGAAAGGAGTAATGGCACGTGAGTATTAAAGTTCCCCAATGTCTTTAAACGCACCTTGTTTTATCTTTCAGATGCGGGATGCAGCGCCGAAGGCCTCCGGAGCGTGCGAAGAGTTGGTAAGCTTTTGTCTTTCAGATGCCGGAATGCAGTGTGAAGACCTCCGGAGCGCACGAAGAGTAGGTAAGCCTTTGTCTTTCAGATGCCGGAATGCAGCGCGAGGCGTTGGTGACAGCCGATGGACCAGGTAAGTGAAGAGCTGTCACTGAAGACCGTAATGCTAACCTGTTCTTTCTTGTCTTTATAGGTGTTGCTGAAGACTGGATTCAGGATGGTAAGCCTTTTTCCTTAGGCCCAGGATCAGATGCAGAAGACACGATGAGCGTTCTGCTGCAGAGGATGCAGAATAACGCAAAGCAAGATTCATCCATCGGGTGTGGTTTAAATAGCCTCCTGTAGTGCTTAGGTGTCTCCTTCCACAGCCACGCCTAGGTAAGAAAAGAGTTCCTGCTTTCCAGAAGAGTTCCAGTGTTCTGAATCTAGGGAGTGGCTCCTGCCCCACCCAACAGGAAAAGTAGTTCCAAACAGAAGAGGATCAGAGGCTCAACTGGCAGGCAAGTAAGCAGCATGGTCTGCTGCAGGTAAGTCCACCCAAGCATTATGAGCCCGGCGCTTCCAGCGCTGGGACTGGGCATATTTATGAGCCTGGTGCCACTGGCGCCAGGACTGGGTCCAAAAGGTCCCAATTGGGACTGGTTGGCACTCGGAACCTGGGTTATGGATCTGCTTCCAAGGGAGTTGGGAAAACCCTGACCTTTTGGAAGCAGAGATCATGACACATTCCTGAAAGGCCCGTTTTATCGCCAGCAACTCTTTCTCTAACACCGTGTAATTGATCTCAGAGGAAAAAAAAGTCTTGGACAGAAAGGCCACAGGGTGTTCTGGTCCGTGAGTAAAGGCTTGTTTAAGCACCGCACCCAACGCAAAATGGGAGGCATCAGTTTCAACTATAAACGGTAAGCTTTGATCTGGGATTCGTAAGAGAGGAGCAGAAGTAAAGAGAGTCTTCAAAGTATCAAAGGCTGACTGGGCGTCTTCTGTCCAATAAAAAGGCTTTCCCTTCTTGAGTAGTCTTGTAAGGGGCAGAACGATTGATGAAAATCCGGCTATAAATTTCCTATAGAAATTCGAAAACCCCAGAAATCTCTGTAGTTCCTTGACAGAACTAGGAGAGGACCATTCCAGAATAGCGATCACCTTGCGAGGATCCATGGAAATTCCAGTAGGGGACCAAAAGAACCCCAGGTACGTGACTGTAGTCTGATGGAATATACACTTTTCAGGCTTGCAATAGAGGTGATTACTTCGTAATCGGTGTAATACCTGACATACGTGTCGGTGATGTTCTTTAGGATTCCTGGAAAATACCAATATGTCGTCAAGATACACCACTACCGTATGAAGAAGGAGGTCTGAGAATATATGGTCAATGAACCTTTGAAAAACTGCCGGGGCATTCGCGAGTCCGAAGGGCATTACTCGGTATTCAAAATGTCCAAAAGGGGTACGAAACGCTGTCTTCCACTCATCCCCTTCCTTGATTCTAATGAGGTGATATGCCCCTCTGAGGTTCAACTTTGTGTAAATAGTTGCCCCTTTTACTGCTTCTAGGATGTCCGGTATTAAGGGCATTGGGTATCGATCGGGAATCGTGATCTTATTAAGACCCCTATAATCAATGCAGGGACGTAATTCGTCCGTGTCCTTCTTAGTTATGAAGAATAATGATGCACCTGCAGGGGAAGTCGATTCCGTAATCAAACCGTTTCTGAGGTGGGTATCCAAATACTGCCGTAGGACTAATTTTTCCTTCTCGGAAAGGATGTACATCTTTCCAAAGGGGAGTGGCTGAGAGGAGTCTAGACGGATGCAACAATCATCTCTCCGATGAGGCGGAAGTTCAGAAAATTGGGAAGAGGAGAAAATGTCCTGAAACTCTTCGTACTCAGGAGGAACATGACTAATCAAGTCTACTATCCTTTGAGAGGCCACAGGGTTCGATGAAGGAGCACAAAATCCAACTGATCCTTCAGTAAGACAGTGTTGGGTACAATATTCAGATCCCAAAAAAATGGAACCGGCTGCCCAATTTATGTATGGGTTATGTAGTTTTAACCAGGGCAAGCCCAGAATGACAGGGTAGTGAGCTGCTTTTATTATATCAAATACGGCTTCCTCCCTATGTGAACCAATGAGCATTGTCAAAGTGTGAGTCTGTTCTCGGATAGGTCCCGATATTAGTGGGGTTCCGTCTACGCCTTCAACTGGTATCGCGATAGCTTTGGGAGATCGGGGAATATTCAGTTTTCTCGCCCATAAATCGTCCATGAACCAACCAGCTGCTCCACAGTCAACCAATGCTGGGACAGAAACAATGTTTTCATCTGGCAAAGAAAAAGTGACGCGCAAGACTACCATGTCCAGCGAGGGAGACAACCTTGTAGGAGATTGGGAACCTGTATCAGTTACCCCGACCGTAGGTCCCCTTACGGTTGAATTCTGGCATTTCCCGAACGAAAAGGTTTTCTGAGAGGAGCGACTGGGCACTCGTGCACGGTATGATCAGAAGAGCCACAATACATGCATAGTCCCTGGCTTCTTCTACGGGCGCGTTCCTCTTGAGTCAGAGGACCCCGTGTAGTGCCTAACTGCATAGGTTCGTCTGCAGTAGCTGTTTTAGAGAAGGATACTAATTCTGGCGCAGAGCGATGACTTCTCCCTTTCCTCTTCACTGCATGCCTTTCTTGCAGTCGATAATCCAGCTGCATGGTTAATGAGATTAGTTCAGCTAAGGTGTTTGGTCTCGGAACTCGAGCCAATTCATCCTTCAACTCCTCATTAACCCCTCTCCTAAACAATGTAATAAGTGCATCATCGGCCCAGGATGTGCCTAAGGCCATTTGTTTAAAGCGGGTAATAAATTCTAAGATTCCTAAAGAACCTTGCTTGAAATCTAGGAGTTTCTCTTGAGAGACATTGTATTCTCTCCGAGAAAACATAGCTTTTAGACTCGCCGTAAAAGCAGGCACAGAATCCAATATGGCATTATTGGAAGTGACAATAGGCGTGGCCCAGGCTAGCGCGGGGCCCGTGAGATGAGTAATCATATCTCCCACTCTATCTCTGTCTGAGGGAAAGAATGATGTCTTAAAAGCAAATTGCACCGTACAAGCATCCAAAAATTCCCTTAAAGAATGCGGGTTTCCGTCATATTTCCCGCCTGGTAGAGGGCCAGGAGGAATTTCTGAACTAGTGGGGGCCTTATTGAACATTTGCTGTTTAAGGATTGCATTTTCATGTTTTAAGGCTTGTACCTCGTGGGACAATCCTTGTACTGCGGTTGTCAACTGCTGCACTTGATCTAAGGCTGCCGGCAAAGTAGTCATGATGTGTATCTAAGCCTTCTTCCCCTTACTCTGGGCGTCGCTAGCTGTAATGTTTTGACACTAACCTGTCTCGTGCAGCAATTTACGAGGCAATTGGGGAGTCCCCTGAGGCCCCTAACACCTCCCTCCTCCCTAAGAGGGAACCGAAGGGGTGTGCAAGGGATCCCAGGGAAACCCTCCTGGGGGAAAAAACCCTGCTGGAATGGATGAGAAGCTGGATCGGTCGCGTCTCCGCTGGCTGCAGCTCCTCAAGTTTTACAGGATTCACTGGATCTGGTCACTGTACCTCGGCGAAGTCCTGATTTAAAATAAGTAAACGAGAGATGAGAGAAGGAACTAGGTACGAGAGGAATCAATATAATGATTGGGTAAGTACCTAATTTGTCTGAAAGGGGGGATTATCTGTGGACTGCGGAACGGGAAGGCTAGGCAGGATGGTACGGCTGTAAGAAAGAGTAGAAAAGAAAAGGTAAGCATAGGTATGAGGGATAGAATAGTAACCCCCTAGTTGCGAACTCACGTAGCGTCTGTAGAGAGTAGCGACGCTCTGGGCTTCGGCTCTGCTGGACCATATCCGGAATCCGTGAGAGAACGAGATGACGTCAGAGGACATCTGACTTGTGAACGTGAAAACACTGCACCGTAACCCAGAGTATGAGAAGCCATCTTGGAAGAGGGGAAAGCGGCGAGTGCACGCAATCTCCAGCGTCGCCACAGGGAACGCCGGTGCCAGCCAGTCGTGACAACTGTTGTGTTTTGATTTTGATTATTGTTATTTTTGCAACTGCTGCTGTAGGTCTTTGGTATTTCGAAGAAGTTTATCCTTTGAAACCTTTATTACCGACCAAGATCGTACCAACTGTTTTGACTCCCTCTGTACACCTTCACACTCTGTCCCCTAGAGACTCCCAACATAGACAGAAATATCATAATAACACTCTGATGATAGTAATGAATGCTACTCATGCCATTTTTAATAAGAGTAATTGTTGGATTTGTACTCACTTGCCGCAACATGGGAACAAGGGACTGGGATGGTATATACATCCTCTACCTTTAACGACTTCTTGCTATGCCTCTCTTAGAGCACTATTCTTTGGCCGATGGAATGATAGCATCTCAGGGAACTTTGATGGAACTAATTTGAATGATTTCGAGAAACGTGAATTGACTCCCCTGGGATGCTCACTTTTCGCAAATAGAAGTAAACCTAATGTTGCTTCTATTAGGCCGTCTGACAAACTATCTCTTCCTTTTCAAACTCTGATTACTTTTAAAATGGCTCCGATAGGCAATAAGGACGCTGTACCTCCTTCTTATTCTGTAAATCATAGTCCCGATTCGGTTCCCTTCTGTGTACAAAGAAATGGCACTAGGCCAATGGGAGATTTTGAAACTTGTAAAAATATTGTAAATTTGACTGGGGAAAACAGGCCTCTGTATGTAGGAGGGCCCGTTTATTTTGTTTGTGGTAGTTTAGCATTTCCCTGGTTGCCCAAGGATTGGCAGGGAACTGGTTATTTAGGAATATTGTTACCCGGGGTCTTTGTAGCTAGTACCTTGGAGGTTTCTAAGGCTCGCCCACGGCGAGACAACAATGGGGATACCCCTGGGCAAGTATTTGGGGACATAGCGAAATCAGTTGTACCCTTTTGGGGACAAATAGCAAACTCGGAGAACATTAGGGGATTAGCAAGGGTATTGGAGAGAACGATCAACCGGACCACGGACATACTCTACAATATGACCTTAGAGCAAAAGGCGATAAGATTGGTAGCACTTCAAAATCGGATGGCATTAGATGTCATCTTGGCAGAACGAGGTGGAGTATGCAAATTAGTGGGGTCTGCTTGTTGTGTTTTCGTACCAGACTCCTCACCAACAATTTTTAAAGCAATTCAGAACTTGCATACTCTCAGTTCTGAAGTCCATATCCCTGTAGTAGACTGGAACCTTATTATTTGGTTTTGGGATTCTCTGCGATCTTGGGGTTGGAAGGTGCTTTCCGTCATTCTGGTTATTTTAGGGATTCTGTTATTCCTTTGTTGTTGTTTTCAATGCCTCCCAAGTATATGTGGAATGATAGGGGGGTGTTGTGCTCAAGCAGTGAGCGCAATAGGGCATACAATATATACTCCAGATACAGCATCTAAAGAATTCATGTTACAAGAGGTTCTTATGAACAACCTTATGGCTATAGACATTACAGACAATGATGCGGAACTTATGGATGATAATACATGGAGTCATTTTCGAAAGTATTAGGGATGATGTTTAGCACTTGGCATAGGCCAAAAGGAGGGTCTGTGGAAATCGAAATAATATTGTACCTCCTATCGCATTATTTGAATGTATGTTGGCCTACGCCAAGTTGTCTAAAAACATTGTGTACATAGATTCCGCGGCAAGGTCTTGACCTTAAACGTATTGTGTAAATCGCCATCCTGGATTTAGCCGCCATTTTAGGTACTCTTGCAGTGTGGAAGTCACCCTGAACAACAAAATGGAGGCCGAATGACATTTCGAGTGGGATTCTGGCCGTTGTGACCTCCGCACACGTGAATGAATAATATGCCCGCAGGCCACTTGTTGGGGTCGCGAACTGAGACCTTGTCCTATCCCTGACCTATGTGTAAATTAACAACTGTATCAGCGGAACTGATCAAAATGCATACATTATGGGATTGACCTGGCATCGAACCCTAGGCCTGGTCCTAAGAATGGTTAACCCGCGAGGTGGTTGGCCAAGGCTGGATAAAAAGTATAAAAACCCGAGTATCCCAATGTACGCTCTCTCACACTAACACGGCGAACTACCGTTGATGGTTCGTCCTGTTACTCTGAGGGCCGAATAGCTATCCATATGTCAATTGACTTTTGGTAATTGTTGTATCTTTGAATAAAGCGCTTTGTATGTCCTTTGTAACCTGTGTTGGTGTGTTTCCTTTGGGCTTCCCGGCCTCATATCAATTTTTCTGTTTCCACATGGCGACTCTCCCTTCTCACTGTACGATCCTCCTTTAGGGTGTTCTGAATATGCTATAGGATTTGGCGTCCTATCCTTAGGCTGCTCTAGATCAGACCATCTTACTTCCTTGTAACCGCATGCACTTTCTCCCTCCTCCCCATGGAAGGTTTCTCTCTCTTCGTCTGACATATCTAGTTCCCTTCATGACTGGAGGACCAGGGATTGTTCCCCCTTCCCTTGGCTTCCCAATCTGCTGCTTTCTCTTAAGTCTTGATAGGCTTTATCGATTCTCTCCCATATGCTCCCTATGTCAAAATTCTCCTCTTGGGTTATACTAGATGGTACTGCCACTGGTCCCTGTGATGGGAGGAACTTCTCTATGTTTCCCCATGGTATTACTGGACTCGGTTCCATTAACTCTTTCTGAATGTGATCAATATCACGTTCCCTTTGTCTTCTTTTTCGCTCTGTTTCGTCATCTAATTCTCTTTGCTTTCTCGATTCCCATCTAACCCTTTCCTCTGCTTGTCTTTTCTCTTCCCTTCTTTCATTCGCTTTACGCTCTTCTTCTTCCCTTCGTCTTTGCATTCTTTAATCCCTTAATTTCTGTGCTTCCTCTTCTTCTCTCTTCTTTTCTTGCCTATCTCGTTCTTCGATTGTTCTCTGCCTGTTGGCATACTTCCTTTGCTCCTCTGCCCTTCCTTTCTTTGCAGTTCTTCCTGATACATCTGTGCTTGTTTCTGTCTATTCTTTCTCTTGTGCTCATCTCTTTCAGTCTTTTCTCTCATTCCCTGTCTTTTCTATCCTGTTTGTCTTGATCTTCCTTTTGCTTAACTTCCTCGATACTTTTCCCATCGAGCTTGAGCAATATCTGTCCACCCATCCATTTGTTCTGTGCGAGTGTTACCCCGTCAGCTTTACCCTTTTCTCCTTTCCATCTCTTAATCCCTCATTCTATGTCTGCGGATATATTTGGTCTTTCTCCACCTTGTCCTGTAAGACCTTAAAGATCGCCTCCTTTCTTTTAGTCTCTTCTGGACTATCGTCACTGCTGTAGGCAAGCGGTTCATATACCAGATTACTATATCCTGTTGCCGCTTTCAGTTCCTTTAACGGATACATTCCTTCATCTTCTGTACTATCGCCGTTTACTTCGGGCGAGGTAAGGGGAGCAGAAGGCTCAACACCTTCCTCCCTACACTGATTAAGCATCCAATCCTCAGGAGATAGATATTTACGTTCCTCCTGGTAAATTTTCTAGAGCTCTAAAATAGCTAACCTATTCTGCAATTTCTTCCCTGTGTACGTAGCATGCAAGTATGTGGTCATGTGTTGCAAAACCGCCTTTGACAGCCATCCTCTTTGTGGCAATGTGTGATGCTGGAAATGCATTGGAGGGACACAGCCTCCCTGTCCTTGTTCTGTAGTCCTTTTTCATGTGTGTTCTGTATTATTTTCTGCCCAGGAGTCCATCTGGGACTCCTGGCAGTGCAGCTCTTCCTCTTTTTGGTTTGGACTACAGACCCATGGGAGACCCTTATGGCACCCATGGGTGGGGGTACAACCCTGTGCTCCTAGTGTATGTTCCTGGGCACCTGTGTGTGGCCCACAGAGCAGGGTATGGGCTGGTGGCAGCTCCATGCTGAATTTGACAGGTGCTCTGAGTATCCTCCATTTTGGGATACCCAGGCCCTGCTGTTGGAATCAGTTGATTCCTGATAGGAGACAAGATGGCCACTGTGGCCTCTTGCTTTCTATTGCCTGTTACCTTGGTTTTCCCAAAGTCCTGGGAAGCCCTGACTCTGTCCCTCCTCCCTGACTGGCTGTTGGGTGGAAGTTCCATATATGATATTGTGGGGAAGTCCAGGCCAGACTGGCTGGAGCTTTCATAGTGACTGTATGTTGTGGGTACACCCTTACGGTGGGACCTGGGTGAATGGAGTGTGTGACCAATATGCACTTCATGTTATGGGTGTCTGGTTTCTGGTATGTAACACAATGAATGAGACAGCCCTGCCCGAAACTGGTATGAATGCAGTGTGGAGTGCTGAATGGCTGGGTGCTTGTCCCATTCTACATTCCTTGTTGTGAGTATATGGAGGGAGGAGAATGGGCTGAATGCACTGTGAGCCTGATTGGCTGCCTGCCTGCATGAATGCCCTTCTGAGTGATTGGTTGCCTGAGTGTGACCCAGCAGAGTGAACGAGAGACCAAACAGTATATCTGGGGACCTCTCACTGATAGAAATTGTTCAGAAGCTGAAGTTGATACTTAATGTTTAACCTTGAAGCCCACTGGAAGAAGAATTGCTGCTGCTGTCCTTCGCTAATCTGCAAGCTGCATGACTGTCAAGGAACTGATCCAAGAGAGGACCGGGCTAGGAGACCTCTTCCGAGCTACAAGGGACCATCGTGCACCAGCTGATCTTTGCCAAAGCTCCCTGGATGTCAGACCCTCGAAAGGCTGCCGACCGGAGATGGGCATCGCGGAAGAATCATGAAGCCAAGCGCCCGGACATTGAAGTCCATCACTGTCGCCGACCGTCATCGCCGACCGGAGCGGCAGTGCTCCTTTGCCTAAGACTTTTAATCCGAGTACTCCCTTGCTCATCACTTCGACCGTGTTCATCCTGCCGGAGAAAGTCAAGGCCACCGAGGAGAATCCGCTGGTGGGTATTCCGCCACTCGAAAACCACAGAGACGCTGATGACCTGACGCCCTTGCTGAGCCAAAGTTCTTCATTGACTCTTTGCAGCAACTAACACTCGTCCTGGAGGTACACCGCACACCTCAGCTTTCAGGACGTTCTCGACAGATCGTCAACGAGCACCGCAAGAACCGAAGCTGCTGCCACAACAACAGTGTTCACCCTTTTCTTCACCGACTCTCGACGACCCGTGGCTCCTGCCTTAAAGGGAGTGCACTCAAGAAGGGCCAGTCGACGCCTCAAGA
Source organism: Ambystoma mexicanum (assembly GCF_040938575.1). NCBI lineage: Eukaryota > Metazoa > Chordata > Amphibia > Caudata > Ambystomatidae > Ambystoma > Ambystoma mexicanum. The sequence continues at coordinate 1,308,441,189 of NC_090932.1, forward strand.
ACTCTACAAAACCAGGTACTTTGGAGTCATAGAAACTTTAGAAGGAATAAAGAGTATATTAAGCATAATTGGACTGGGCTTGTCAATATCCTTTATTTACAGGTTGCCTAGGTGGGGGGATCCTTGCACAGAACTGTCTCTAGGTAGATTGGGGACTGTTCTGCCATTGCTTGATTTAACTTGCTTTCTTTCTGTCTCTATCGTTGATTCATCTTACAATCTGATTTGTATGCTATTGTGGGGCTGTTAGCCGTGGACGCATTTTAAATGAATCGATAGAAAGAGTGGTACCACATAGACCTGTATATATTTGCCATTATAGTATTGCCAGAGTACAAAGTGTGTTATTGTGATTGTGTATACAACGTGAACCTTATTTATATAAAGAATGTGTTTTCACTAACATAGTGTGTGGACATTCCTTTGTGGGTTCTTGGGGACGACCCTGTACTTAAGAACCAGCCTGCATCACTTCCTGAGAGCTCAGCCTTGATTGCCCGTCCATTGCTACCAACAATAGAGAAGCTTGGCTGGGGTGCTCTGTGCCTCGACTCCGCCATATAGGGAGCAGGAGTACAGATAACCCCACTCCAGTGCTTTACACTGATGGCAGTGGTGGGATGCTAATGGTTTTAAGAAACAGTGTGTAACCTTGCCACTTACAAAATATCTACACTTTGTGAAATTGAGGTTTAGTTATGTACTAGATAACTACATTACAAGCAATGGAATCTATTGCAAATGGTAAATGGACTAGGATGAGTGTAGAGGCTCGCCAGAGTGCTTGTGAAGCCAGGGAGTTAGACTTTGAAGATAAGTCTAGGGCTGAGTGAGCTGATAGCTGCCCTGGTGGACTAGCAGACAGATTGTGAAACTCTTGCTAATGGGGGGATGTAACCAATGAGGACCTTGCCCCTCGGGTTGTTATTGAATCTGATTCTGGGAATGCCAGCACTCCTGCTGCCTCTGTTCCGAACCCCAGTACTGCTCTTCAGGGGGAAGCCCTGGAGATTGAATTTTTAAAATTAGAGCTACAACGGGAACAGTTAGCCTGTTCACCAGAGCTGCGTCAGTATGTTGCTGACCAGAACATTTTAGATCCCTTTAAGCTGGCCAGGCTAGCTGACATGTGGGTCTCCCACCGGGTGTCCCCTAAGGGCTCCAGTGGGAAGGACAAGGACAAAGAAAAGAGGACCTCTCAGAAGTATGAGGAGTCCCAGAAGCAATTGCAGTCGGGTAAACCAAAACCTCCCGCTCCTAAAACCCAAACATCTAGTGGGGATAAGTCCTATGTGGTAGGGAGTAAGAGTAGTGGTCCTCCTGCTGTAAAGCAGGCTCCCAGTGGTTCCAGTACCGTACCCCGCATTCCTGGCACTTGTTGGGACTGTGGGGCTCTGGACCACAAGAAGGGTGACCCCAAGTATAAAGATAAGGCACTTGGAGTCCAGGGTGTCTGCCTAACCTACCCTTTCCCCATGCCTGAGGTGGAGGCCACTGTCCTCCCCTCCTCTACAGGAATCACATTCAGTGCTCCTGTAGAAATGTCCCTAGTGTCCCTTGGGGCCTGGGACCAGTACACAGAAGTACTGGCGACAATCCCACAGAACACCCGTAGGTTTTTGAGAAGTGTCCTTTTGAATGGCCAGCCTTCTACTGTTTTGAGAGACACTGGGGCAAGCATGACAGTGGTGAACAGGACCCTGCTCAAGCCAGGGGACAATTTACGTGCTCCTCTGAGAACCACCAGGTTTGCTGGTGGGCGTCCCAAATGATCGCCTGTAGCCTTAGTCAACATAATGATTGGAGACAAGACAGAGAAGCTTCCTCTCCTGGTTCAGGACAACGTACCTGCTAACATTTTGTAAGGCAATGATTTGGTGGAATTGGGGATGGTCGCGGATGGGCTACCCATGGCTGCTGCGGCGGTCACCCCATCACAGGTAACACCGGTAACTGACTGAGAGTCAGGTACCCGAGCCAAAGGGGCGGCCCAAGGCAAGAAGACGGAAGAGTAAGAAGGCCACCTCTGCGAAGGGGACTCCTTCTCTTCCTGCTGCTTCAGCAGCATTCACTGGGATTCATGCTCCGGGTGAGAGAGGTGTCCAACCCAGAGGACCACCCGACCTTCAATGCCTGCTGGCTGAGGGGGGGCCTCTAGGGGAGACTTCTGTAAGGTTCAGAGAGAGTGCCACTCTCTCGAGGGTCTGAGGAAACAGGCCCTGGCCCAGGCACAAGGAGAAGTGCTTAGGTCTTTCTCGATTTATTGGGAGGGTGAGCTCCTTTGTAGTGAGCCCACTAAGCCTGAAACTGGTACCCTCAAGAGGTTGGTGGTGCCCCAGGTTTACAGGCCCTTCCCACTGCAGTTGGTGCATGAGGTGCCCTTAGCTGGTCATCTTGCTACCAAGAAGACTAAGCAGAGGCTCTCTGCCCATTTCTACTGTCCCTGGATGGGAGTAGAAGTGGAGTCCCACTGCAGGACCTGCCCAACTTGTCAGTTGACTGGCAAGACTGGAGGCAGTGTCATTGCCCCACTGCAGCAATTGCCAGTGGTTGCACACCATTTGAGAGGGTGTGCATCAACATTGTCGGTCCCCTTGACACTCCCATTTCAGGTGGACATCGGTTCATCCTAGTCTTGGTAGATTATGCCAGCAGGTACCCTGAGGCTATACCCCTTTCGGACTATTACTACCAAGGCGGTTGCCAGGGCTCTCCTGGGCATTTTTACCAGGGTTGGTTTCCCTAAGGAGTTTGTCTCTGACAGAGGATCCAACTTCATGTTGAGTTACATGAAAACGATGTGGAAAGAGTGTGGAGTAACCTACAAGCTCTCCACCTCCTACCATCCCCAGACCAATGGTCTGGATGAGAGATTTAACAAAACTCTCAAGGGCATGCTGGGTGGTTTAGAAGAGTACCTAACGAGGAAATGGGCTCTCCTCCTGCCATGCCTGCTGTTCGCTTACAGAGAGGTACCTCAGGAGGGTGTTGGTTTTAGCCCCTTTGAGTTACTCTTTGGACATCCCGTGAAGGGGCCACTTGCCTTGATCAGAGAAGGTTTGTAAACCACCCCTCCAGGGCCTGCCAAGCAAGTGGGAGACTATGTGCTAGGCCTCAGACAGAGGATGACATAGATGATGGGTCAGGCGACAACGAACCTTAAGGCAAACTAGGAATTGAACAAATACTGCTATGACCTTAAAGCATAACAAGTGGAATGGACTCTGGGTCAAGATATCCTTGTGATGGAGCCTACCAAGCCTAGAGCTTTGGCTGATAAGTGGACTGGACCCTACAGGATAATCTCCAAGATGGGCGGAGTCAATTATCTGGTTGACATGGGAGTTCCTGGGGTAGCCCCTCAGGTGTTCCACATCAACAGGCTCAAGCCTTTCCATAGGCGACCGGAAGTCTCATGCCTCTTGCTAGCTTCAGAACAAGAAGAGGATGAGAGTGAGCCCCTTCCTGATTTGCTGGGTAGCAACCTCCAGGATGACTCAGTGGAGGGATTCCATCTCTCTCCAGATCTGACACCAGAGGGCCTGCAGAGCTTTGCTCCGGCAGGATGCCCCTCTGTTCTCGCTGACACCAGGCCTCACCCCGTGGTGCAGGCACGAAATTGACATTGGTGACAGCGTACCTGTCAAAAGCAGATGCTACAGGATGTCAGACACTGTGAAGAACCACATCCAGGCTGAGGTCGCCAAGATGTTGGATCTGGGTGTTATTGAACCCTCAACCAGTTCCTGGTCCAGTCCAGTGGTCCTTGTCCCTAAGGCAAGTTCCCAGGCAGGTACCAAGGATTGGCGGTTCTGTGTGGACTACAGAGGGGTCAATGCTGTCACCAAAACTGTCACGCACCCATTGCCCAGGGCTGATGAGCTCGTGGACATCATAGGTGCTGCCAAATTTGTGAGCACCTTTGACATTACCCCAGGCAATTCGCAAATAGCTCTGACGGACCCTGCCAAGGAAAAGACTGCATTCTCAACACCTGAGGGGTGTTTAGAGTCATGCCTTTTGGGTTGAAAAATGCACTTGCCACCTTCCACAGATTAGTCAATAATGTGCTCAGTGTGTTGGAGGCCTTTTGTGTGGCCTACTTAGACGACATTGCTGTCTACAGTTCCAATTGGGAAGAGCATTTGACTCACTTGGATAAGGTGTCGCAGGCCTTGAAAAGGGCTAACCTCACTATCAAGGCCACCAAGTGCCAGATAGCTCATGGGAAAGTCACGTATCTTGGTCATGAGGTACGAGGGGGTCGAATCCAACCTCTCCACAGTAAAGTGGAAAGGATGTACATGACTGGGAGACTCCCACTACTCAAACCCAGGTGAGAGCCTTTTTTTTAAAATTAATATATTTTTATTAGTTTTTCAACAAGACAATTTTGATACATGTTGGAATCACAGTACCTTTCTGTGGAGCCTTTATTGTAACAAATGCTAGATAGTGTGAGACAGTCATTAACTTGAACCTTGTACTTTAACCCCTTCCCTCCCCAAACTTCCTTCCATCCCGCTTCCCACGCATCTCAGTTTACACGTTGGAAAAAAAAAGAAAAGCATGCCAATTAAGGATTAACAGTCAAATCTTGACATTGCGCTGGCAACCATTAGTCCATTTCACACAGCTACATGCCACTTGGGAATACAGCTGAATTTTAGCAGGCAACAGACAGTATGGGGCTGAGCCTTTGGCTTGGCTCGCTGAATCGGTGATGGGTGAAAAACAGTTAGTCCTTGGGTTCCCAATATGCTGTGTAATGTTCGAGGAAGGGTAACCAAATCATGTCTATGTTTCTACGTGATTCGTGCAGAGCGGCTGTGAGGCTCGCCATTTCATAAATAGTGTGTGATTTAATTAACCATTCTCTTTTTGAGGGGAGTGCGGCCGATTTCCATTTAATGGTAAGGCACACTGTGGCTGCTAATAGCAGATTGTGTAGCATGTGTGTCACAGACCCATATGATTCGCCATCATTAGACTCTACCTCAAACAGCACTAGCACAGGTGTTAGTTCCCTGGAGACCCCATCTATGGCCCTGATCCATCCCAACACTTCCTTCCAATACAACTGGACCTTACTGCATGTCCACCAATGATGCCAATAATCACTGTGCTCATCGCAACCCCTCTAGTAGTAGGGGGACGTGCCTGGGAACATCTTGGACAACCTTGCAGGTGTGTAGTGCCACCTCATCAGTAGCCGTACATTGTGCATTTTATATTGCATGGAAATGGATGATGCCCACACCGCCCTATATATCCCCTTCCATATCTCTGGCTGAGCTGCTGTATCCAGTTCGACTTCCCATTTAACTTCTGTTGACGGGCGCTAGAGATGTCCTCTTGAGAGCAGTGTTTTGTACATACGTGATATGAGACCTCTAGTCATTTCGGGGGAGCTCAATATTTGTTCAAATGGCGTTAGGGAGTGTTTTAGGGAATCGCCCCAATGGGCGTCGTTCAGAGCATTCCTTAACTGAAGGAAGAGCATGGGGGGCACCTCTACCCCCTGCAGGTCACACTTCAATTCCTCCAAGGTGGTAAACACGCCTTTTTTCCACAGCTGCCCTGCACGGGTGATTCCAGCCTCATACCAAGGCTGAAATCGCTGAACCTCATTCAACAAATCTCGAATGGCAGGGACCAAATGCAGCTAAGGGGGGAGGGCCAAGATGTTATACCCTGCATAGCTCGCACCGGGCGCCAGAGGGACCACAACACCTTTAGGATGGGATGTTCTTTAACTCGTCGCGTCATAGTCGACATCGGGACCCACAGCCACTCTACCAGCGTGACCGGTGCAAAAATGTCGTTCTCTATAGCTACCCATTGTTTTTCAGGGTTTTCCCACAAGTGGCCTGGGAGAATCCGTAGTTGTGTTGCTCTGTAGTATTCTCCCAGGTCTGGGAATGCCATACCTCCCTCCTCTTTGGGCTGGATCAGTGTGGTATACTGGATCCTTGGTTTTTTATCAGCCCATAATAATCTCAGTAGTATTCGCTTTGCCTCTGTCAGAAAAGAATCTGGAACGATAATTGGGAGGGATTGAAACAAAAATAAAAATTGTGGTAGAACGTTCATTTTTATGGTGGTAAAACGCACCGCCCAAGACATGGGCAGTTTGAGCCATCTAACAATGTCACTTTGAATAGCTTTCCAAAGGGGGGTGTAGTTGGCCTCAACGAGGTCAGCGAGGGAAACTGTTATATTTACCCCCAAGTATCGGACGGAATCGGTTTGAACTTGGAAGCTCCAGTTTTTTCTTAGAAGCTCTAATAGTTCAGTGTTCTTTTTTAAGGGGACTGCTATGGTTTTCTGAATATTAGCTCAAAAACCCAAAAGGGCCCTCTATCGTGACAATTCGATGGTTGGGTGAGGTACAGGAGGATATAAAAGATGGCTTGAAAAGTACACAATTCATTCCATCTTTTAGAAAGCTTTGCCGACAGACAAAGCCACAGGCATCTTTGTCTGTCAGCAAAGCTTTATAAAAGAGGGCTTTAATTGTGTACTTTTCAAGCCATCTTTTATAAACCTTGAAATATGTCGAGGAGTCCCCAGGTTCGCCAAGGGTTCAAGATGTCTCAGTGACTTGGGGAGGGGGTAGGGAAACAAAGGGACAGTAACTTCCTCTGGTGACCCCTTGTGCGAGGGGTCACCAGAGGTAGTTATAGTGACTGACAGAAGTGCCAGCCAGGCGGCTGGCTGGCACATCTGTCAGCTTGCCTGACTTAATGGCGCTGCATCTCTCATTGCGGCAGCTGCAGGATAATGTGTCCCACCAACATTGTGGTGGGACCAGGGGACCCGGCAGGGCCCTGGCTCAACCCCACTTTTAGGAGACTGCTGGGGCCTGGCCCCAGCTGGCCCCGGCCCACTTAAAGCACTGTGGGCAGCGAATAATATATGGCAGAATGCAAGTCACGAGAGATGAAGAGCATTAACATGGCAGAGATTGAACCACAGTTCAGCCATTTTTAAACAGAACTTTGAAAGGCCTTTATTCTGAAATACTGAATCCTGACATCAAAACTGCTTTGCACACAATCCCAAGCCCCACGATGTTCAGACAGATGCTCAGGCGTAAAGGTCAGTGAGCAATGGGGACACAACAGAGAATCCAAACCACACTAGATAACAATGTCCAGAAGCACCCAGCATGCAACTATAAAGTTAATTTGTTTCTATTGGTAGCAGTGAGAAAGTACAGATAGCCTCCAGGTGCAAATAGCTACCGTGCCAAGCTGCCTCTTAATGAATAAACACAGAGTGCAGCACACACGTTAGAATAGAAGGAAAGCTCAATAAATATAAAAAAACTCAACAAAATAAAAAAAAGTTTACATTTGAACAATTAATCCAATTTAAAATCTATTAAACATTACTATGATAAAAAGGATCTTGTATATTCTACTAGGACAAGACTGAACACATCTCATAATTTTCAACTTACTCTAAAATTTAGTAAATTACCAGAGGAATAATTCTTCATGACATGTTTTCTGTTGGTAGAACATATTCCAAAAATTGAACTATGGCTTTCATTACTACGAAACTCTTTGTCATGAACAACATATGCCAAATTTTGTCATCCCCTTCATCATTACATAAGCATAGGAGTTTTTTGAACTATAGCATTCTTTGGACAATCAGTATGGGACATGAGACCAATATGTGCTGTAGTGTCTCCTTTTCAGTAGTCATGTTACAATAACGACAACAGCTCAAAGAGGATGGTATTACCTTTCGTCGGGCCAAAATTTACCTTGTTGTCCAAAGATTTAATCTAAATCGTAAATATTTGTTCCTTATCACTGGTGATGGGCATTTTACTAAATAGTGCCATATTTGGCACAATCTTTTATAGCCAAATCTAATGGTGTCAAAATCCTTATAGCTCATACAATTTGTCCTATTCTTTATCCAATCCCATTGATACAATTTCGCCTTAGCTTGTGATGGCTTTTCAATTAGTAAAGCTATTGTAATGTCTGCTTCAACCATAGCTTCTTCTACACACTTACGCCATTTCATTGGAAAGCGATTAGGAGATGATATAAACTGATGGGCTATCACACTCAAAAGATTGTTAGCATCTAGACCCAGTAAACATTTACGAAATAGGCTACACATTCGCCATAGTATGCGTGCTACTAGTGACACTAGACCCAATTCATATCGAAGAATCGGCATTGGGGTGCAGTTTGGTAATTTTAAAGTTGTTTTCCAGAATCGGGCCTCTAAAATATTCCACATTTTAATTTGGGTATTTAACATGGTTTCTGCTCCATACAGCATAACAGGAATGACTTTTTGTTCGTAAAAAAGTAACACATGTTTTGTTGTGGACAGTCAAACCGAGATATTTGTATTCAGAAACAATTATAAGTGCTGTGTTTTGTAGAGTCCATACATAGTTAAATCGGTTCATTCTCTTTGAGTTTTTACAGACTAGAACCTGTGATTTTTCAAGATTGATTATGAGGTTGTTTAATTGGAAGTAATTAGTCAGAGCATCCAACAGATTCTGAAGACCTTTAGGGGTTTGAGATATGAGTACGCTGGCTTCCTATTTTGGAGCATCTGATATAACATTAAGGAAGGACACCCACATGTCTAGGATAAACAGATTGAATAGTATCGAGGCCATTATGCACCCTTGTTTAAGGCCACGTAAGGTGTTAAATGCCGATGATAGAATTCCTTCATAGGACAATCCTACTTGCATGGTGGTGCTACTGTGAATTGTTTAATCAAAACCAATAATGATGTCGGACAACCATATGCTTCCAATTTTGAATATCATAAATTCCTGTCTACTGAACCATACGGAAGTCGATGAATGCAAGGTATAAAGGTTGGTTCCGAATGGCACTTTGTGATCGAAGCATATTAAGGGCAATCATATTAGGAGCTGTTCCCAGGCCACTGACAAAACCTGATTGAAAAGGGTTTCTCTTAAAGTTTTTTGCTGACCAATTATTAAACTCTTTTAGAATGATACAACCAAATATTTTCCCTGGGACATCTAATAATGATATCGGTCGATAGCTGGCCGGATTAGCCCGATCACCCTTTTTATATATAGGAATAGTGATCGAGCATTTCCAGGATTTTGGAATTGTTTGGGAGACTACTATGTTGTCAAACATAGTCATTAAGATGTCGGCCCAAATTTTTGGAAACTATTTCATTGTTGAGTTAGACAGGCCATCTGGACCCAGAGATCTATAGTGACTAATTTTGTGTATATAACACAATATGTCATCACGATCATAATTTAGAGTGGAAGCGTTTTGTTCTATTTGGAGCTCAGAAGTTGTAACTGGGTCTGGGAGACTGTATAGGTTTTGATAATAATCAATCCATTCTTGTTCTTTTACAGAATTTGCTTGTACTGCAACCTGATTTCCAGCCGTAGCTCGATTTATAATGCTCCAAATTTGTGAAGAGTTTTTGTTAGACAATTTCCTTAGCACGTTACTGCCATCATCCTGATACATTCTAGATTTCATACCTTTTATCCAATTCTTGTATTTTGTCTTAATTTGTGTGAGGGCGTTGGATCTGCAATCAACCGGCAGCTTTAGCGTTTCGCGTTTTTCATATCTAACTTTGGTTTTCATTTTTTTGATTTCATGATTATAGACATGCAAGTGGGGTGTTTGTTTTGTCTTTGTCTGTACTAAGTTGGATTGAAATAGCTGCATTAATTCAGGATAGACCATGCTTGTCTTATGATCATCATTTCCTGCTTGAAGGATCTGTAAAGCATTATATTTTCTAAAAGCTTGCAACGTAGGCCCCAACCAGATTAATCTGTTTTGAGCAGTGTTTACACTTAGGTTTCCCAGGTGTGATTTACTTGCAGTTGTCACCAACAAACATTTGGGTACCCAGGATAAATTTAACATATTATGGTCGCTTAAATCAGAATCTAAGACTTGGAAAGACGATACCTGCGAGAACAGGGCCGCATCTACGTAAATGAAGTCAATAATACCAGTACAAGAACCTCTGTGCCAGGTTGCTTTAGGCGGAATGTCTGACAACAGGGATCCGTTAAGCCTAAAAGATTTCTGGATTTAATAAATGTATTCAATTTCTGTAGGCGCGTTCGTTCAAGATATCTATCCATATCAAAACAATGTAAATTAAGATCTCCTGCTAGTATTATATGGCAGAAGTTGATTTCTTGAGCTACTAGATCCAGTGCTTCAGTCATAGATTCCAGAAACCTGTCGTCACTCAACCCGTCCGGATTCCAATATACATTAATTAGTGCATATACATTTTGTTTCTTATACAATGTAATCATTTGAATGAAAGGATTGGGAGAAAACCACTTTTCAGAATGTAGATGTAAACTCTGTTTGATAGCAATCAGGAGCCCAGAGGTTGGTCTACCATAGTTAGCCTTTTTGGCTGCAACCAAAAACACATCATAATTGTTCCAAGATGGTGAAGTCATAAGCCATGTCTCTTGTAGAAAAATGATATTATGTGCTACCAATGTGATTTCCTTGTTGTTAATTAAATGCTTAAAACCTCTTGAATTCCAGCTGAGTAAAGACAGAGAGGCACAGCCTTCAGGGACTATCTAATTCTGGGTTGTTATCGAGCCACAACTGCAAGGACCATTACAAGATACTTGATTTCTCCCAGCATCATTCAACAGAGTAGTCACTCGAGAGGACTGTACAGACACTTCACCATCCGATTTACCAGGACCAGCTGAAATTACAAAGCCCAATTCAAAGAGTTGGGATCTAACAGCCCAAATGGTGTTAAGTACCACTCTAGAATTCAACCATAGGGTGACCAATGTTCGTTTAGATGATTCAGGAAACTCGACTAATGCTATATCGATAGTACCGAAGTACGGTTTAAATTGTACTGGGTACATGGCAATGGGCGACTCATCATGGTAAGTGAGTGAATTGCCGGTTTTTTGATTGATTGATTCGTGGGTTTAGAATTTTTCAAAACTATACCAGGAGCCTGTTTGGCCTGCTCATTAGAGGTACCTTTTTCTTCTAGAATTTGACATACGGTTATTATAATCAGATGTTTTAGGTCAAGGTCTGTTAAAGAATGGCCTATAAGAGCTTTAGGATTCACCTCCACCACCTCTTTAGGTTGAGCTTCAGTAGAGTTTTCGCAGATTGAGGTAGGATTTTGAGGAGTGGGAATAGATTCATGGTTGCTTTGTTCCCATCGGGACCCTTGATCATATGTATGTGTGTTCGAATTCAGGATATATTTGCCATTTGGAAAAAATCTGAGAACTTTTTGAGATGGAAGGGCAGCCATATAAGCATTCACTGCTTGTCTTATTTCGCTGCGGCGGGAAGCAATGTGTCAATATCAGTACTTACTATTATTGGCTCCATGTCTGGGGATATGTTGTTGACTGGTGCAGCCGTGGCGGCAGCCACCAGATTATCCAATGGTCCATATGATTGGACCTTTTCATCGTTATTTGGTGGAAGAGGTTGCCTCTTTAAAGAGGCTTGCAACACATATTTTTTTACTATTGCATTAGAAGCTGTATCTACTATCTACTGCAGATCGCGGTTGTGATACATTTTTAATAAATTGTGTTGATTGAGAGGAGGAGAATGGTTTAACATTTTTGATGTTCTGCGTCTTTTTTTCCGTGAATAGCTTTCATTTTATTTAATTTAACTTTCAGGCCTGGAGCTTAGTCACCAGGCCCTGAGAACAAGGTGTAATTTGTTTTCTCCTTTGGATATACTTGGTCCACCATTCTAAGTTCTTTAGAAATTTGTGCGGTGGATTGAACATTTTCAGACTGGAGATCAATGATTGGGATCGGTATGAAAGGTACTGAAAGGACATTTGTTTTGGTTTTGTTATTGTTGATTAAATCTTCTTTTATAGTTGGGTGGCTGCTTTCCAATATTTTTGTTTGGGTGGAAATTGCCATTTTTTCTGAAGCTTTAATGCTTGTTGAGAATGATTGTTGTCAGGTCAATATTTTCTCTAATTACACAGCTTGAAGAGAAATTTTTACATTCAGAGTCTCAAATAGACTTATCAAAGCTTGGATAGCAAAATTCATTCAAGTAAGAGCTATTTCAATTAAACCGTTTGTTGGGTTTATTTGTTAAACCTCATTAGAAGGTGGAGGAGGAGGCTTAATTTTACAGGGGGTAGGCACAGCAAAGGATAATTCTTTGACTGATTGGGAAACACTACAATTTGAAAACATGTCTGGTGATTTAGACAAATGTTCAGGTAAAGTGTGAGCTGAAAAGCATGAAGCATCAAAATCTAAATCAATGACGACCGGATCAGCCGCAGGACTCAATCCAGAGGTATTTAGATTTCCAACACCTGCCCCGGTTAGGACACTACAAAGTAGTGTACTATCGGTGAGGGAAACATTTTCTTTAGTGAAAATAACAGAAACAGAGTCATTGGTGGTTAGTTTCTTATTTACCTTAACAGTATTCCCGGCAAGCCCTACATTGTTCTGAGCGCATTTTGTGTCCAATGGATCAGCCGTGTCATTCTCTATAGTTGAAACAATGAATGCTGGCAGATGTACTCCAGCAGTCCGCACTGCGGGAGATGTAAAATCTTTGTCCGTTTCAATTGCGCCAAGGAATGTTAGGATCTTGACAAAAGGAGCGGATAGCTGTGTTTTTTGTCTCTTTTTTCCACATAATAGCCTTAGTTTGGGCATTAGATAATAAAGGGGTCAAGGAGGTGCGGACACGTTTTAGCGGGCACTCCGGGAATGTAAATGAGACACCAGCAGTAGTGTTCTTTTAAATGGCAGTCCGCCGCGGCATGCCTGATTTCAAGGAGGCGATGCTTCGCTTCATTGTAACGTTTGAATTAGGATACCACCCACACACGTTCAGCAATAGCAACGGGCAGATACCCTGAAGTACCGCTCGGAACCGCGAAGACGTAACAAGCGTGGTAAAGTGGCCAAGCGGTACTTTCTCGGTACTTGCTCCGGTGCGCCGACCCACAGAGTTTAGGCAGAAGTGCCTTATGGGCCAGGTAGTCCACAATATTAAAGCTTGAAGCAGGCAAAGCAGCAAAGATGAATTATCTGGTCCAGAGTAACGCGGCCAAGTGGTACTTTCTCGGTACTTGCTCTGGTGCGTGGAGCAAGATATACTAAGATATACGTTTTATATCTTAGTTACCAATAGGACAAGTGAATAAAAGTGTTTTTTTAAATCACTAACCATGATTCCATTTATGATGTGTTTTTCATTTTAAAACTTGTGTTTTGTATTACACCATTTGAGAATGCTTTTATGTGTTTTCCGGCTGACCATGTTTGAATAAAGCTGGGTGTTCTCGTGCACTTGTAGTTACTCAATTTTGTTCAGTTTGTCTTGTTACTGATTATTTAATTATCGATTAGGAACACCTTAACAGGGTGATAGGACAGACCCGGCGAATTATCATCCCATCGCCCTTATTGATGTTCCAAGCAAACTGTTTGCTACACTATCAGAAAAAGAGTTACTGGCCTGGGCCTATCAGTCAAACATGTTGGATAAATATCAGTCACGTTTTGTGCAAGCTACAGGAATGTCCTTGAATAGCTTTGTGCTGAACCTGTTAAAAGTAGAAGCGGTATGAAGGGACAAAGCAGTCTATGTTGCTTTCATCGATTATACAATGGCGTTCGATAGCCTCAATCGTGAACATCTCTGACAAAAGCTTCAATGCTGGGGTTGCACCTTGAACCTCCTGAACCTGGTCATGGCACTTTTATTTATTTAATACATTTTTTATGTGCATAGACAAGGCCCGCAGGCATAATAGTGCAGGGACATAACAGAAAAATAAGAGCAAGATCACAGACAGGGCGAATCGGGGGTGGGGTTCACCTAAAAAGGACAGTTTTATCCCAACACTCAGGTGAAAATTAGATTGAATAGGCAGGGGCTCTTGTCAGAACCAATTGAGAGCAATGGGTAGGAGGGATCTAAAGCAATGTTGTGTTTTAGCTCCCCTTCTTTTAAACTTTTTTATCTCAGATATTGGCGAATCTCCGCACCTGGCTTCCGTTGTAGTAAATTGGCTCTTATGCGCAGATGATGTGGCTCTGCTGGATTATACCCCCATCAGCCTTCAGTATCAATTAAGGGCTCTTGAAAGCTATGCACAGGCAAATTATTTCATTGTAAACATTAAAAAAACACATTTCGGTTGGCCACCAGGGGGCGCACGGATGAGTCCTGCTTCCGTGTGAGCTCCGATGCCGTAGGTCCTTGAGACGACTTGAGCCCCCGTTTCATGACCCCCCCCGCACAATGAAGTGAGGAGCAGCTATACGAAGACCCCCCCGACACCCAGGAAAAAACGCGGACGAAAACGACCAGGGGAACGAGGAGAAACTCCGCCCGAATAAACGTGTATCACAGCACGTGTAAAGCGAAAGTGAAACCCTGCTGGATAACACGGCTGCCAAACAGTGAGTCTCACGGGACGGCCCAGGTACGGACGAGAGGCCCGCAAGGTGCTTCCCTTAACCTCCCCATCCTCCCCCCCTCTCTTCTGATCGCCGGAGGCGGAGACCGCAGAGAGAGTCCCCGGCAGGTCCTTCCGACCTGCGTGTCACCGGAGACCCAGAGAGACCCGCGGTGGCGAGCCTCCCTCCGCGCCCACGGAGTGGGGAAGCCGGCTAAGCAGCCGCTCTACGCGCTGCCCGCGCAACATTCTACGGACGAACGCCGCACTCCCCCTGCTCGCGACCCCCCCAGGGGAGGTCCGCGGGCGCAGGACGAAGGGGGCGGAAGTACCCATCCACCACCGCATACTGGGCTCCCCGGATCACAAGCCCACTAAAGGCTAAGGAAACCGGCGCCCCCAGACTGAACGCGAGCCAAATCGGGGCAGAACTAGGAGGGTGGCTGACGCTTTGCCGGCCGAATTGACCCGGAATCATGAGTCACGGCAGCAGGAGATGGAGTGAACAGAGCTAGCCCACTGTACAGGGCAGTGCACGGCCGAAAAGTGCAGACCAATGAGACTGCTGGGGAAGTGCATCCCCAATCCTGCAACGTTCTCTGCGTTCTCCCCGGCGCCTCGCTCATCTGATAAGGAATACCCGGGCCGCCTGGTCTGATGCCACACTATACTACCATATAGGGGGTAAGACCATTGAGTCGTGCCCCCTCCACACATAAGGTCCACGGGCAGAGAAACTCTTGGAGGCCTGGGAAGACTCACATAGCAGTGGAGGGGCAACCTGCCCCCCCAATACCTTGAATGAATTCAGGTGAGCCCCTGCTATTCCCACACCATAACAAGCAGCACCAACGTCGAGACCTGTGAGGGGCCCTGCTCCAAACTTCGGTGATTCATCGGACTCAAGCCAGCAGCACGGTCCGGACGGTGGAGCACGAAGTGAAGCAGTCGGGCACCTCCTCAGTCCTACTACACCGCTGTGGAGATCACACACCTGCATTGCCGTGCGGAGGGTAGAGCCCCCGATTCAGGGGCGTGTGCCTCCTCTGCAATCTGCCACTCAAATAACCCAAGCAACACCACAGCATCTCGGGAGACCAATGGACATAAAGGGTAAACTAGCCACATACTCCTACGTCCCAACCTCTACCGAAAATCTGGACTCTATCATGGCGAATCAAGGCCCCTCGGTGAGTGAGTCCGCGGCTACCAAGGGGGACATCGCTGCTCTCCTGGGAGAAATTAAAAATATGGGTGCCAGTATCGGCTCCAAAATTGACAAAATCACCCAAAGACTGGACACCATGGAGGAAAGGCTGGAAGGTGTTGAGAATAACCAAGCGTCCATAGATACCCTGGAGATACAATTAGACCAGCGGATGACCGAACTGGAGCAACGTGAAGAGAGCTTCAAACTTAAGCTTGACGACTTAGAAAACCGGGAGAGACGGAACAACCTGAGAATCTTCGGGATCCCGGAACGAGAAGGGGAAACGGAGAACGATCTGAAGAACACATTGCATGACATCATCAAACTCTTACTTACTGATGATGAGGTTGATGAACCAAAGACAGAGAGAATACATAGAGCCGGAGGACCCCCGGGCGGACCTAGATCAGTCCTAGCTAGATTTCACCGCTTTCAGGACAAGACAAGGATCCTAGAGAAAGCAAGAAGCAGTGACTCAATTACCCTCCAAGGTTCCCAAATTATGATATATCAAGATCTATCCTCTATGACCTTGGCACTCCGACGCATGTGTGCCCCCCTAACCAAACACCTGAAGGAAAAGAATATAAGATACAGATGGGGATATCCCTTCTCTCTGTTCTTCGAATACAATGGGAACAAAATCAAGCTGAGTTCGGAAAAGGAGATCAAGGCGTGTATTTTAGACCTCCTTGGTCCAAATACGGCAGAAAATGGTCGAGAGGACCCGCGTCGAGAAGAAAGAGGCTGGCGTATACAGGGGCCCAGAAGGAAACGAGTCAAGGGTTCAAGAAAATATCGGAGAGGTAATACCCCCCCAGGGGGGGAGAAATGATGACTCGCAACAACGGTAAGATGGCATACATTTTAAAACATATGTCCATGACCCGAACTTCCTGAGAGTGTATGGGCTCTAGAGAGACTTGGGTCATGTAAACGGGGAATGGGGGGAAATGGGGGCTCAGTCAAGACTATGATGCTATAGTGATCTTGGGGACGTGCAGTAACGGTCCCCAAGGGTGGTTCGATGCCAGACCGGTACCTTCACCTGGGTCTGCACGAACGCCGTCAATTCGGGAGGGGTTGGGGGTGGGGGGGCTGGGTGGACAAGAAATGCATAGAATATGATGCACCAGCGGCAACACATACGACTGTTCAAGAATATGTGAGTCTCCATGTAAGATACATTTACTCAATGCGGTCACAAATCTACGATTGACATACCTCGAAAATGGCACCGGTTGAAGAACAGAAGGGCAGGGAGTCCCTTAGGATAGGAACGCTTAATGTGAAAGGCCTCAATTCACCAACCAAGAGATCATTGGTGGCAAGGGAATTCCGTAGATCTCAAATTGACATCCTCCTTCTACAAGAGACGAAGTTCGCCAAGGGAGAAGAGAGGGGGATACTAGGGAAAAGAGGGGGAAAAGAATTCTGGGGCTCAGGCCCGCTCAGGAAAGGAGGGGTCGGAATCCTGATCAAAAATGGGATCAACCTTGAAGTGGAGAAGACTTGGTCTGATGTGAGTGGACGTGCCCTCCTGATATCCGGAACTATCGCAAAGGTTAAAGTAACAGTGGCAGTAATATACTCTCCCAACACAGGACAATCCAAGTTTCTAGAGAGGACAATACCCAAAATAATGTTAGAAGCATCTGGCCAGGTTGTTCTCGGAGGGGATTTTAATCTGTGGGCAGACCCGACCAAAGACTGGGAACCTGGCAACCCCGAGACAAGAAACCAACCGAGAAGTGATCACAAGGGACTCTCCGACATGATGGAGATATATGATTTGCAAGATGTATGGAGGATTAAACATCCGCATGAAAGGGGTTACACATTTTACTCTAACCCGCACAAAACTTTTACCCGGATCGACTACTTGTACCTCACCAAGGACCTCCTTGAATCCGCAACGCTGTCAGAAATCATTCCAATAACGTGGTCAGATCACGATATGGTCCTGTCAGACATAAAATGGGCAGACCTGCCGGTTCAGGGAGGGAAGAGGCGCTGTAATGAAGGCCTGTGGAAAGATGCAGTATTTAAGACTGAAATGGCGACTGAAATTGAGGAATACCTTAAATTAAACAATAATGGGGAAGTCTCCAAACAAATAGTATGGGACGTGGGTAAGGCCACCTGGAGAGGTATTCTGATACGTGAAGGGGCTACCAAGAAAAGAGAAAGGAAGATCATCGAGCACAGGCTTAGGTCTGAAATATGCAAACTTGAAAGCGAAAACAGGGGACACCCGGGAGCAAATCATGACAACATTAGTACAGCACAACGCAAAAGGGAAGAACTGAGACTATTGGAACACGAACAAATTGTGCGAAAACTTAGATTTCTCAAACAGAAATTCTATGAGAAAGGGGACAAAGCCGATGCACTACTTGCAGCTCGATTAAGAAAACAAAGGGCAGAGCGAACAGTGAAAGAGATAATCGAGGAAAATCCTACGACCCCCCCCACCTCCAACACCATACCGGAGACTTTTGCCAATTTCTACGAGCGATTGTATACCTCGGAAGTGACCCCAGGCCAATCAGACACAGATCGCTATCTCTCCCTGGTGGACATGCCCAAAATCTCGTACTCTGAAACTGACCTATTAGAATCCCCGATATCTGAACCCGAGGTCCGAGAAGCAATCAAAAGACTCACTGTAGGCAAATCTCCTGGAGAGGACGGGTACACTGCTGGGTTTTATAAAACCTTCAGCGCTCAACTTACACCATTTCTAACCGAGCTCTTCAATGAGATACTAGAGACAGGGACAGCCCCCGACTCCTTCACAAAGGCCCTCATAACTGTGATTCCGAAAGAAGGAAGGAACCCCAAATACTGTAGCTCATATCGCCCAATCTCTCTACTTAACTTAGATGCCAAAATCTATACTAGGGTACTAGCTGCTCGGCTGGAAGTACTAATCCCCCACCTCATACACAATGATCAAGTCGGATTTATATTGGGTAGGCAAGGGGCAGATACCATGCGCAAAACTCTCCATCTCATCCACTCATCACCAGAGCTATCAGGAAACCCTGCCCTATTGTCGATAGATGCAGAAAAAGCCTTCGATAGAGTGGAGTGGGGATTTCTGAGGGCGGTTCTCTGCAAAGTGGGGATAGGGCCGAGATTTAGGAAGGGTATACAGGCGGTATACACATCCCCCAAAGCGTCTATCTCGGTCAACGGGGAATACTCCAGGTGGTTCGAACTGGGAAGAGGTACTAGACAGGGATGTCCCCTCTCCGCAATTCTCTTCGCGCTCTCCCTGGAACCGCTAGCCCAAAACATACGAGCCGACCCCAGAATAGAAGGCATGCGATTGGGGACTAAAGAATATAAGCTAGCACTTTATGCTGACGACATACTCTTACACATTACAAACCCCTCTGTATCCGTCCCGCACGCTCTCCAACTGTTAGAGGAATATGGCCAACTATCTGGGTTTAAAGTAAACAAGTCTAAATCAATATTGTTCCTTTTACAGGGTATGCAAGAAGAAAACGAAACTAGGTATTCTCCCCTAGGCCTTAGACTGGAACACTCTGTGCTTAAATACTTAGGCATCCAGATCACTAAAAATCTAACAGATCTATATGAGGCCAACTTCCCCCCGCTCCTCCGCAGCTTTTCGGCTGACCTACAAAGATGGGACAAGCTTACAATTTCATGGATAGGGCGGATTAACGCCATTAAAATGGTATGCCTCCCCCGATTTCTGTACCCCTTTCAGATGTTACCTATCGAATTACCAAATGAGTTCTTTGTAGAGGCCAAAAGGCTCATGTTGAGATTTCTCTGGCAGGGGAAGAAGGCGAGGATCGGGTATGATACCTTGACGCTTCCTAAGGACAAAGGAGGAGTGGGCCTTCCCGACCTACGAGGATATTATAAAGCCTCACAATTACGTGTCCTGATCCCACACTTGCGTAATCACAATCACCTCCAGTGGATCCACATGGACAACCATTATTTCTCTCCAGCCACAGTGTCAGAATGGTTATGGACCCCACGTAAGAGAATTCAGCGGAAAATCAAGGGCCATCCAATATTGAGCACTATATGGACAATCTGGCAACCAGGCAAAGGAATGAACAAGATCACCACCTGGCCGTCTCCACTAAGCCACCTATGGTCCCCTGGTATGAACGACCAAATACCCGACGTAGGTAGATTCCAACCCTGGTACGAGGCGGGCCTCGAAAGAGTAGGGCAACTCCAGAGAAAAGACAACTTCATATCTCTTCCGGACTTAACTGAAGCCCTAGGGATAGGCCCACTATCCACCTTCCAATACATTCAGATTAAAGGAGTCCTCACGAAACCTACGTGGAAGGAAAAGCTCCAGAGAGAACTCACCCCGTTCGAACAAATCTTGGACTCAAAGTCTGGACTCAAGGGTCTGATATCCTTAATGTATAAGGAACTTATCGAGGCAGGTGCTGGGTCCACGGAACGTCTCAGGAGCCGATGGGGAAGAGACCTGGGGGAGGAGATAGACCCGGACCAATGGGAACTGATGTGTAAAGCTGCATCCAAAACATCCTTGTCCACCCAATATAAATCACATGCCATTAAACTCTTACACCGATGGCAATACGATCCACTCAAGTTGTCCCGGATGTTCCAGACACTGAGCCCAAGATGCTGGCGAGAATGTGGAGAGATAGCCGACTACTGGCACATGTGGTGGAGCTGCCCACGTATAAAGGTATTCTGGGAGGAAGTCCTGACATGGATCAAGGATATAGACGGCATACAAAGGGATGCTGATCCACGTCTGATTCTCTTTGGATTGGAGAGGGAAGAGGACGGATGGACCAGACTCAGAGGTCTTGCCCCACAGTTACTCCTCGCAGCCCGAGCGCTGCTGGTAACAAAATGGAAATCCAAAACAGTACCAAGCAAGAGAGAATGGGTCTGCCTATCAACCAACATCTACACAATGGAGACGATCACTGCTTCTTTGCACAACAAAGCGTCCCAATGCGAGACCTTATGGTCAGACTTCCGGAGCAAACATCTTTCAGAGACGACGGACTCCCAACCAGAGGATGACACTGGACCCTAAGTAAAACGAAATCTTACAGCCCTCATTGAGAAATGATGTTGATCCCAGAACTGTAGAAGACCACATGACAAGTGGGTAGAACTCTATCCATTGCGATTATACCGATAGAGAAAATGATTGCCGCAGAGATGTCTGCCCAGTTAGGGGGAGGGAGGTGGGAGGGCACGGGCTATGTTATTTTGCCTGTTACAACCAAGGAACAGACTTGAATATAGTAACGATTTATTGAATGATGAGATTCTGATGCTGCTCCTCAAATGTAAACATATGCTAACAGTGATGTAACAAGTGAAATACTTCAACTGTTTTTTTTCCGTTTTGTTTTTGTTGTTGTTTCAAAATCAATAAAACCAAATTTAAAAAAAAAAAAACACATTTCTATTCTGAAATCAGGATGAAAAAAATAAAGGGAAATTTTAAATGGTACCTTAATGAAACTGAAATCGAAAGGGTGCCTTCATTTATTATTTAGGATTTTATCTGTTTATGGGAATGGATATAAATAATTTATTTAAGGTAATTAAATATAAAGCCATTTGTTCAGCTTCTCAAGTTTCGATTATTAATAGCAAATTCGGTTATTTCTCTCTCTTGCCAGTTTTAGAATTTTACAAAAAGAAAGCAGTTCCTATTTTAACATATGGGGCAGAGGTTACCCTAATCACGGAAAAGATGGACTGGGGCAACTTGTGGGAGTGTTTTGGAAACGTGTATTACAAATCCACCAGTCTGTTTCAAATTGTGTAATTCGTTACAAACTCATTTTGCTATCTCTTGAAGCCATAGTGAATTGGAAAAAATTGTCTCTCTGCATTAAAATAGAAAATGCTTGGGAAAATTCACTATGGTGGTACTTAAAACTTCTTATGGAACACAAAACTAATTTTACATTTAATAGATGGATAGATGTATGCCAAGTGCTGTTGGATCAATAGGGAGTAAACAAAAAATGATGACAGAGAATCCTACTAAGCTAAAGAATAAATTGTAGGAGAATGATTGGCAAACCACAATTGAAGAGGTCAGAATATATAAACTCTTCTCCCAGATCTTAACGGATGTAAACCTTAAATACTGTACCTCATTATGTGATGAATTCTGCAGAGGCCTCACAAAAACCCAATCTAAAGTCTCCTCCCAGGCGGCCAGGGACAGCAGACGCTTCCTGATCCTGGTTCTGGGGGTGGTATTAGCCACGCTGATCACTTGGGAGGAGAAGGGTCCCTTGGGAACAGGAGGACTCAGTTGAGTGAGACACAGCATTTGCCTTCTTCACAGAAGGAAGTATCAGGGATACCGGAATATCTAATGGCTTGCTGTCAGAGAAAGCTTTCATTTTTCCAAGCTAATTATCTCAATGTGGGTGAAAACAATAATAACCAGTTATGTATTGGGAGTAAGAAAACTCCTCGTAAAATCACTGACATTCATAGGGATGAAAGATTCTTTGATTTTCAGAGGAGTATTAAAGATGAGTCTTTAAAATGAACAACTTAAACTCTGAAAACCATAATTCCCCTGTAAAATTGAACACTTCATTAAATCCTTATAATACTCCTTTAGGGAATATAAATAAGGAAAGAAATGAATTTGGTGTTGATCCTTGCATTAGAAAAACTGATTTTTACATTGTGGACTTCAAGTCCTACAATTCTCAAAGTACCGGGACAAAGAAGAGGGCTGCAGAGGCACGAGAATGCAAGTTGCAGCCTATTAGTGATAATGGCCCACACCTGATATAAAAGGCCCCCTCAGGTGCAGGCCATGAAGAAGAGTAGCAGCAGGAGGTGGAGTGGTCTTGGTCTCTCCACGTTGCAGAAGAAGCAGAGGAAGAAACTGGAGGAGAAGCAGGCACTGGGAGCACTGTCGTATGTCGAGCAGTTGCTGGTTCTGAAAGGGTCTCTTCCTCTTTAAGCCTTAATTGCAGCGGTCACACAGTGGGAAGTGTTGAAGTTGAAGCTTTCCCCCTGGAGACCTGAAGTGCAGAGGTTGTGCGGTGGGAAGCGTAACTTTGTAAGCATTCCCCTAAGTAAGGCAAGTTCCGGCGGCAGGTGAGCACTTGAGAGCCTCTGGATCAGAGAAGTCTCAGTTTTCGAGTGGCATAGGACACAGAGGACCGGAGGAAGCAGGTTGTCAGACCGTGTGAAGCAGAAGAAGCAGAAGACCTTCAGGCACCAGAGCGAACGGAGGCGCACGCCAGACCCGGTGAGTTCACTATTGTACTGTGACCCCCGGAGTGCTCCGTTGTCGCCCGCTGGCCAATCCGGGGTGCCATAACCAAAGAACTATTGAAGGGGCAAAGAAGCTCTGGTTTTTAATACCGAATTGACATAAAGCAGAATATTAATCCATGTGAAAACCTTGCTGATATAAAGAGAAGGACTTGGCAAAATAAGAACTTGATAAATAGACCAGAAAGTTGTGGTTATATATATGTGGTTCAAAATATAGGCCAAAATACAAAACCAGTCATATGCTGACAGGTGGTCCCTAAGTGCACTCCTAGGGGATATAAATCCCTTATATTCTAATATACAAATTCAAAAAATTAGTACAATTCAACTCCAGCATAAATGATTTGAAACACTTAAACGTTCAATGCATATAGATAAGAACCATCTGAATCAGATAGTTATTTTCTAAACACATACTTTATGATACAGGTGTTCAAAGCAAAAATATTTCCAATGAGGGTATTCATACAAGACAATTTTTTGTGTTGATGAAAGAAAGTTTTTTGTATAAAGCCAAACAGGTATTTTCAAATGCATTCAAGGAATCTCGTAATTGAAACTTACGACATGTTCATCAAATTAACAGAAAAACAGTGGTCAAAATAATAAATAAAGAGTTAGATCAAACTGAGACAGATAGTTCATACAGGATTGTATCTAATTCCTCACTCCATTCCAGTGTAACAGTTCTGAATCTGCCTTCAAAGAGTATTATGATATCTTTCACAATGTTATGTGTCCTGTATTGCTGTCTCCAAAAGATCCACTGGTGTAGGCAGTATCCAAGATTTTATATACAAATGCCAACGCGTTTCGGAATAAATCCTTCAGGGCTGATACTGACATGCTGTGTTTAAAATTCAGACTCAAGATGTATATCTGTAGATAACACATTGATACGGTATGTGTCAGGATGTCATATAACATATCAAGAAATACTCAACGACTCAAAAGAGATATCAGGAGTAGTTGGGACCCAAGAACAACAAACCTTCTGTCTCTTTCACAAAACATAAGCTTGCTTAATGCGCTGAGGGCGGTGATTCAAGGAGTAGTAGATGACTGTGAGGGTTGTAGCATGGCTGTGAGCTATTTGTCTCTTAGCTTCCCTGGGGTAGCATGTACATCTGGTTGGAGAATAGCGAGCTAAAGAGAAAGTAAAAAGTAGGTGTCACTGCGTGTCACTGCCGCATATGTCTGTGCAGGCTGTATGTTAGAAATATTCATTCTGAAACCGAGTGATCAATATTCTGTCTAACCTTGTATCCGAAAATATCATGTATAGCGTGCCTAACATCATCAGTATAATGTGACTCCCCGAGTCCCCTATAATTTGTTGCGCATCGTATGACCTAGCAGTCTCCGCTCGCAGCGTGTGTCTAAAAGTACTCTGTTTCTATTTCAAATACACTTCCTGATGTAGCAATATCTACACTACCAACGGGTAACCATCCTCAAGGATCCACATGAAATGTCATTCCTAACGTTGAATGAATAGAAAGGGAATTTACAAGTGCGGAGGTTTGTCCGCCGTGCGTTCAAATGCTTGCCAAGCCAAACTGGAATATGCCGCTTGTTGATAAAGTTGGCATGACTACGGTTGCGCATGCGTACTGCGTCGCATGAGCGCCATATTGGTATAGGCAATGACACGTAGCCTAGGAAACATCATAAAGTTACCAGGCTAACCCGTCACCATCGAGTTTCAAGAGAGATCGCTGGATGTACATAGTTTTATTCTCAGAGTCCTGCGCTAACAGTGAGATCAGAGGCGTTGCTGGGGGGGGGGGCTAAGGGGGCTATAGCCCCTGGTCTTTTGGTTGCAGCCCCGGATAGAATCTCAGGAGCTACAGCCAAAAGGCTAGCTAGCCCCCAGTCCTGACGGTTCCGACATTAGCGTAGCCCCGGGTCTTTTCGAGACCTAGCAACACCCCTGAGTGAGATTATGGCTTGCTGTCACAATTCATAAAATTACAGTCAAATCGGTGACTGAAGTAGCCTAGTGTAGATGCAGACGCGCATGCCCAGCACAGTTGTCTATGGCATTATAGTCAAACCGGTGCCTGAAGTGTTCTAGTGTGAACGCATCAGCGCATGCCCAGCTCCGAAGTTTACAAACAAAGTCATCTAAATGTCATCTGTCAAAATATAACATATAACACATCCAGATTGCTGCAGACTGCAACGTCGATGTTATTGATACTCCTACCCCATGTATCAGAGTTCCACCGCTGAAGTGGGAGAATAATGCAAGTTCTGAAGGGAGATAATGTCGGGCGGGCGAAGGGACACCTTGCCACAATAAGTAGACGCGGTGCCCCTCCAACCACCCCAGGTACAGACCGACAAGAACATGCGGGTGAGTAAAAATATCCCACCCACTATCCGAAGTCGGAGAAGAATTCCTCAATGTTGTAAGTCATTCTCAGGACCTTACCACCACTACTCAAAGAGGATCGTATCTGTGAATATAGTGACCACAAATCAATAATCCTGATCCTAATGGACCCTTATACCACACTTATAGTACACATGTCATAGAACCTACAATTGCTCATCATATGCATCAAATACATCGAATACAATGCTTCCAACATTTCAAATACAGATGGTAATTGAAACATTCAATATGTAAGGCAGAGAGTGGAATACAAAAGTACCTTAAATAAATATACAAGTAATCAAACAGTCGAGTAAGAACCATCCAATGCTATTTTAAAACGGACATCAAAAGGTATTTGCTAACAGTTTATGATATCATCAATAAGCAAGTGACCATCTCACACAAAACACATCAAATCAGTTTCACAATTCATGCCCCTTGGTTGCATAGAGTCTGACAGGTCAATCCACCACATCTCTCTTTGTTTTCATTTTCTGATGATGTCCCCCCTCTATTTCCTAGAGTGACTTGTTCCAAAATGACACATTTAAGTTGTGCTATTGTATGTCTGACTTCAAGAAAATGTGATGTCACTGGAGATTTCAAATTGCGTGTTCGTATATTTGACTTATGCTCTGTCCAACGGAGCTTCGCTTTTCTTGTAGTGATCCCCACATAATACAATCCACAGGGACATTTCAATGCATACACCACATTTTTGGAATCAGACGTACAAGAGTGCTTAAGAGAGATTGTTTTGCCCGTGTGTGGGTGTGTGATAGTGTTGCCTTTCATAATGTTGCCACAATGCTGACAATTGTGGCATGGCATGGTACCTTTATAATTCTTGTTAGTTGAATTGGAAGTGGGTATTTCCGCTTTAATCAGGCTCTTCCATAGCGATTTGCTATTTCTATAGGCAAACATGGGTAATTCTCTAAATAGCAGTTGAAGTGTTGGGTCCATCTGTAGCATGGGCAAGTTCTTTTTGATTATGCCCTTAATCTTCCCACTTTGTAGTGAATGGGTTGTTACGTACACAAGTGATTGTTCGTCTTTAGGATGTTTAAGTGTGAGTAAGGTCTCTCTATCAGTGAATTCAACTTTTCTTGCATCTCTGTGATCAAAGTTTGATTACAGCCACGTTCTTGACATTTCGTGCTCAGTGTCTGTGATTGTGACTTGTACTCGTCAGGTTATGAAATGTTCGTCTGTAACGTAGAAATTGGCTAAGGGGCACACTCTCTATTGTTTGCTTTGGATGGAAACTGGTTGCCGTTAATAGGTTATTGCGATCCATGATTTTTGTGTAGATCCTTGTAGCTAGTTTGTTGTTCTTAACACAAATTTCCACATCCAGATAGTGAATCTGAGTTCTGCTTGTCATGTTTGTAAATTGAATTCTCGGATGCATGTTATTCATGGTTTCAAACAATTCTTGTAGTTCATCCTTGGGTCCCGACCAGATACCAAACACATCATCAATGTATCTCACAAAACAGGTAAATGTTGTGTCCATCTTGGTGATGACAAGATATGTTCATGTTCAAGATAGAACATATAGATATTGGCGTATGCGGGTGCCATCGCCGCCCCCATGCTAGTTCCTGATAGCTGCATGTAGTATTCTGCGCCAAATCTGAAAAAGATATTCATTGGGACGAGTTTCAAAAGAATAAGTACAAACAAACGATCCCCTTGGCACTCCGGAGAGCGTAGTAGAAGCCATTCTACCACCTCTATGCCTGCCTCATGTGAAATGTTCGTATATAATGAGGTAATGTCCATCGTAAAAAGTATATCTCTATCCTCGACGAAGTTCACATCTTTTATCATGCTAAGAAAATGCATGGTGTTCTTGACATAGGTATTTATCTTTTGTACTAACGGTTGAAAGATCTTGTCCAGGTATTTCGCTATAGGTTCTAGTAAGCTATCGGTTGCCGCAATGATCAGACGTCCAGATGGTTTTTCTAATCTTTTGTGAATTTTGGGAAGGATATATATCACTGGTGTGATTCAATGTTTGTTCTCGAGGTATGTTCGCGTCTTCTCTGTAATCACTTCCCTGTCAATTGCTTCATCTAGTATCTAGATCTGCCAGTTGTCGTTCAATCTCTTCAATGTAGTCTGTCTTATCCATTAGTACTAGAGCATCGCCCTTGTCTGCAGGTTTGAAAATAATCTCTTGATTGTTCAATAGGTTCCCTAAGACTTGTCTCTCTTTCTTCGTGAAGTTTCCAACTTTCTTTGTACAGAATGACAATTGTTCGAAGTCTTCTAGTACTGATTTTTCAAATACAGATAAGATGTGGTTTTGGATAGGATGATTAAATGTATCTTTGTAAACATCTCTAGATACTCTGATGGTTCCTCTCCTTCTCTTGAGTCGTGTTCTAAAGAATTAAAGAACACTTTTAATTTCAACTTTCTTATCAATTTGAAAAAATCAATATTTTCTTTGAGAAGGTTGCTGCTGTATTGTGGAGCAAACGATAGTCCTTTTCTTAAAATTGATAGTTCCAATGGAGTAAGTGTATACGATGAGATATTAACAACTAGGTCTTTTTGTTCTTCTGTTTCTTTCTTTGTGGGTTTTTTCTTTTTTCCCCTTCTTGTGGGACCTTTTCTAAAAAATCACCTGTGGCAGCCTCCACTTCTATGTCCTAATTTGACGTTGGGGCACTTCTAGTCGCAACCTCTACAGCCCCATCTAACTCAGTACTGGAGGCTTCAGAGGACGCAGTTTCAGGGTTGGATGGTCCTATTTTCTTCGATCTTGATGTTGCTGGTCTGTTTGTTCTTTGACAATAATATTCTTGCCATGTATAAACTATTTTTCTGATTTTCTTTGTTTCCAATCCCTGTCGGTAGCGTGCTAATTTGTTGTTAGTATCCTCCAATATTTGTTTCAATTGATCAGCTGTAAGACTTTTGCTTAGATTAGCTTTAATGCTCCTGATGTCTTCTTCCAAGATCGTCAAATTGTTAGCCAGTTCTTCAATTGTTAGGAGATTTAAATCCAGACTGCATTTGTTTAAGATTTGTCGCCATTTTTTAACAAAGATCGGGTTCTCCTTGCAGAGTGTTGGTTCTAAGTTAATTCTAACTCCCCGAGGGACACGCTGGGCTTTGTGGTATTGAGCAAGAGTAGTTGCATGTAATTTCAAGTTGATAGTTCTACAGACTTTCCACTCAAGTTGTTTTATTAAGGATTCTGGATTATCAGTGGTCTGTAGTTCCTCCCCAGTGAGTTTAATCAGATTCAAGATCCGTTTAGCTTCTTCGTTGCTGAATCCTAGCGTTTCAGCCCTATTTTTGGTGGTTTGTTCGATTTGTGAGAAGGACATTTCCTTCTGGGTACAGTGTTTATTGAATATATGTATAGTTTGTTCTGTGTGTGCTCCCTCTGGGTGTGGTCAAACACAAAAATACAAAATACAGCAGAGGAGTAGAGGGGCACTCCTATGTAAGTCTATGATACTCAATAGTTTAAGAAAATGTGCAGTTATGGCTGTGTTCAACAAGTTTCCCGTGTTCAAGTAATATAGTTTACAACTATTTCAGGTGCAGAGGGACTAGGATATGTCTCAAGACCACTAGAGACAAAAGATGTGAACCAAAATACAAAACCAGTCATATGCTGACAGGTGGTCCCCAGGTGCACACCTAGGGGATATAAATCCCTTAAATTCTAATATAAAAATTCAAAGAATTAGTACAATTCAACTCCAGCATAAATGATCTGAAACACTTAAACTTTCAATGCATATAGATAAGACCCATCAGGAATCAGATATTTCCAATGAGGGTATTCATACAAGATAATTTTTTGTGTTGATGAAAGAATGTTTTTTGTTATTCAAAATAAAGGCCAGCAATATTCAGAACCAATAAAAGCAATACAAACAACTACTGCCAAAGCCGAAAGAGAGTCATACTTAGGCAAGTTAAAAAGAAACAACATTGCCAAAGGCAGGAGGAGGCACTTAAGAGATATAAAGTTTGTAAAACATATTACCCATATGTAAAGGAGGTTATAAGAGGAACTGGCTTAAACCCACATTGCCAAAGAAGTATAAAAGTGAGAGATAACTTTTGTCATCATTGGGTTTGATGCGAAGTGGGGAAACAAGAGTGGCAGGAGAGCTATCCTTCTGACAGGAGATATTCAGGTGTGGAGTGTAACCTGTATTGCGTGGGGCAAACACAAGCGTGTTATGAATAGCACCAATATGTTTCTTGCATTCCCCGAAATAATACTTAAACTTTATGTTGTGAAACAAGAGACATTGACCGTTTGATATCTGTGTGAATATAGGTGCTAGCACTGCACTGTTTATTGACAATTTGAACATATCCTGTTCCATCAATGAGCACGCCTCTTTAAACAACGATAACAACAGCAGCAACTGCAACCACATTGCTGATTCTGATCCCAAACCAGGCATATTAAAAGTTCTGGAATACCACGCAATACCACCTGTCAGAGTGGGTTTATGCCCGTCAATAGGCGGTATCGCTGACATGGCGAATGATTTTGATTCTCACTCGCAAACATAGACTACAGTTAGTGCGGAGCCATCCATCGGCGCTGAGAAACTATCATTAAGCCTAGACAGTAGGCCCATACAAAAAACCAGTCCAAGACATAGGGGGAGAGGAGGCAAAACTATCTGCCTATGGAGGGGGCGTGCCTTGCAGGCACAATGAAAGTAGGTCTTTAGTGCCTCAGTTCTCTACGGTTTTCCTCTTTAATTCATCTACTAGAGGCACCAACATCCCCAACTTGGTTTAGTAGGGCCTGATTGTCTGGACTCCACGTACTCCTCTGAAAGGCCAGCATTGCAGAAATCCCTCAAGCACCTAAATAAGCTTCCTCACCTGTTGAATAACCCTAAGCAAACAGGTTGGTCGAGGAAGGACACGACAATTAAAAATATAAGCAATCAATCATCCAAAAACATCTGACAACCGACAGGCTTGACGTCTTCGAGCCTGTTAGCCAACCAACATTTCTTTTACAGGAAACAAACAGCAAATTGCCACCAAGGCCCACCTGTCGAACCTCACTGTGCAAGCGAAGACCCGTGGCTACATGTGAGGTCTCAGATCGAGCCCTACTGGAGAGTACCACGTCCATTGACCCTGATACTGCTTCTCCCAAATCTACAAGTACTATTGAGGGTGCCACAACTGCCCTTATTCACTCTCAGGCAGCAGGGGCAACACTGCCCACTGACAGCTCCAGGAGGGGGGTTGGAGCCTCATAATTTGAATAATACCTGTTGGAAAGCACAGCAAGGCACGATCAACAGTACAAAAGAATCCCTAGATGCATGGGCAGCTGACCAGCTACACGCACTGAGCTGCAACTCTGCAATTTAACAGGATATGAAAACACAAAGCAGGATACAAGCTCTAGCAGCTGCACCAAGCTCAACGGTTCTACGAAAAGATCAAGGCTCTCTTGGGCTATGGATAAACCCAACAACTTCTCTCCCAGGACAGTTGATCGGGCAACCCTTACTGAGTCCATGATGCCTCCATGATGCCACTGGAATCTGATGTAGTTCAAACAACGGATAACTTTCCTCCCTGACAGGAGCTTGATGCCAACACAATTGCTGTTCTTTCTGCTACCATGGTGCCTTTTATGAAGTTATATGAGAACATAGGACACCAATTAAAAGATCAAACAACAATTATCGCCATGATGCATGCCAAAATGTTGTTTGTTGAAGGATTTATTACTGGTATCCAGAATAATTTGGATAACAGTTTGGCTAGGGTCTTCAACCTACTACACAGCACCCTGGTCCCTATTATTAAGGACAAACACAATAAAAGAGCATCAAATGAGAAACAGCGCGGTTTGAACTCCCCAATGGCCTAGCCTGTAGATTTAGTGGAAAGTAGCAGTACTTCTAAACTTGGCGTGGCACCGCAGGACTGTACTAACAAGGAAGATATAACTACTCAAAGTTCACTGTAAACCAGTCTGTGCTGGTCCAATCCATAGTAACAAGCCCTGCGATGATTACAAATCAGGAAGATCCAGGGAGCCTGCAAGAGCCACAGCCCACAGTTGGCAGTCTTGTAAGTACTTTGTTGCCAGAAGACCACACCGACAGAACACTGTAGGCAGTGGTCGGCCCTCGAATCTCAAAGATGGGGGTGGACAAGGAGGGAACCCCAAGTCTGAGCAATAAGAACAGAGCAAAAGAATTTGACATCTTTAAGCATCAAGAGTTAAATTAGGTACGTCAGCTAAACTAGCACATAATTTGATGAAGTCTGCAAAGAAACATTCTAAGACAGCACACACTAAAGAGGCTCTCCAGAAAAAACAAAAAAATATAGGTACACCACCAAAGCCGAGATCCAATGGGAGTCTCTCCTTCATCAGAAACATGATGCACTGTCACAGACAGGAAATCCAGATCGCCGGTTTTCTCGCTGCAAGTGTATGGAAGCTAACTTAGTCCGCATACAACAACCAATGACAGGGGGCAAGATCTAGATCTGATGAAGCCATTGAGGAGGATCTGTTGGAGCTCTATACGGACATTGTGATGGCAGGAGAGGAGTTTAACGACTCACTGAACCCGGAGAATGACCAAACTTACATTGAGCTGGACCCTACCGCGGATGAGGCTGAATCTACAAAGAAAAGCAAGTCAGAGATAAGAGCTGTGAGAATGTACCCATCCTCCCTTGCGGAGGGATTAAGTAAGGCAGGGCTATAGGTGCACCAGAGATTTGCACCCAGGGATGCCCCCGATAACTCTGATTTGAGCACTAGCAACACTAGACCAATCAGGGTAAACATGACAGAGAAGAGGAAGTCTCTGCTAACAGATGAGAATCATCGGATTCCAGGAGGCAGCCAATCAAGCCAGGCCGGCAGATGAAGAGGCTGGCAGCTACGAAGATCAGGATAATACCTCCTCGTCCATAATGGGTGGTAAAGTATCAGTAAATGGGGGGAGTCCCACCAAAAAGGAACTAAGAGAAATCCAACCGCCCACCTTTAAAACAATGGAACACAGGAGAAAGGAACTCCTCCTGAGATGTACAACTGCGTTACCTGTCGTAAGACAAGTGACTAAGGACCGGAGCACGACTCAGTACACAAGATGGGCCACTTGTGGGGCTCTCACCCAAGCAAACAACAGTTTTCTATTGGAGAGAATACTACATTTGAATGATGGCCTGATCCTGAATAGAGCTAACGTTTTGCGTCTGTTTCACCATGTCCCAAGTCTAAGGTTGTTGACAAGGAATGACCTGAATATCATCGAGTTCCCAGAACAAGAGAAGTTAGACAAAATTATTGTCTACCTCGCTTCGTCGATAGTTAAACGATAGTTAAACAACTTCTGTTGGAAGAAGTGCCCCGCCTGCTACCAATGGGATTTGACCTGACAAAATTAGACAGTTCACCAGCACAGACCCAGAGAGCTCAGAATCAAAGCTGTGCACCTTCAGGCACAAGAGACAAGCCTTGGAATGGCAATGACCGACAACAGGATCCTACTAAAGACACCCATCCAATAATGTCAACTCTGGGAGGCGGTTCCAGGATGGAGATGGAAAGCAAGACCGAGATAACAACAGGATTGCAGAAGGGTGACAAAGAAAACTGGAAATGGCTAGCAGGTATTTTGGCAGACAAAATCAGAAAGTCATAACGCCATGAACCCATCTCCGCTAACAAGTTTATCCTTGGCAGCTGGAATACGAGACGCTTTGCCCATTTTTTCAGTCAAGGGGTATTACGCTTTGAAACTTTTGACATAATTTGTTTCCAGGAGTTGTGGCTGCAGCAAGCCCCCATATTAGAAGGTTCCACCACCTACCTAAATACCACAGTAAAAAAGGAAGACCTACGTCAGTCCTACCGATAGCCTTAAAAATGGGATCAACCTTTCACCATGGTCGACAGAGAACCCCAACCCTTACATTCAGGTGATAATGTTTGAGGTGGGGCAAGGTGACATGGCAAGCCGAAGAGTCCTGATAGTATTCAATTTATATTTGAACCCTGAAGCACCAGGAACACAGCACCTACCGGAAACTGTAACAGATATACTTGATCAGCAGATAGAGCGGTAGCATGACCCTTGGATCATTATCAGTGGAGACTTGAACATCCATTGTTTTGATAAAAATTGTCTTCTGATCTAGAGTACAGACATCTTGGCAGGCCCGGCGGAAAAAAGATGGCTGGATTGGTGACAAAACCTCACCCTGAGAAATATTGACATTATGAATGGACTTACCGAAGGTGACATCCCAGCTCAAATCACAAGGAAAGGAAGAAGAGACAGGCGAATTTTGGATTACATCTTTATGTCCCGAAACATGACCACAGAAGCAAATCAGCTGGAAGTGGAAAATACATCCGTGAGTGAGCATAACCTCCTTAGACTAACTTGTGTATCTTTGAGCAAATATCAAAGGGAGTTCCACCAGGGCGTGTTGGGAGTGATGCCAGGAAGAACTAGTTTGATCGTGTACCAGGAAAGAATCAGCCAGCTGACCATCAAATTCAGATCTCTAATAGAGTTTGAAAGTGGGGGGCCTGACGAGTGACCCATTGACTATTCCATCATGTTGAATGACTTCGTACAACACAAGAACTTCAATAATAAAAATACAATCTGCTACTGTCAAAAATACGATCTGGAGTTGGCTACAAGGAAGAAGACCCTTAATTCCAAAACATGCATTCTTAAAAAGAATGGCACAGTGAAAACCCAGTTCCTAAAAACTCTAACAACAATATCGGAGCTGGGTTTATTCACACAGGAAGAGAATGTTACAACAAGGCTCTAAAGCCATGCTGAACAAGATCGCGTCTAAAAATTCTGGGGAAATCTGGCAAATAATCAACTCAATGCATGCCCCACAAGACTCCCTAATCACACACGCTGTAGCAGCCAGTGCATGGGTTGATCACTTCACCTTGCTCTTCGAGTGCAATGAAGAGGTCCTGAACCAAGCCGCACCAGTCAGTAATACCACATGGGATTTTGCCATGGAAATCGAAGATATCCTGGAACTCATAAAGAAGGCGAGCAACTCAAGGCCAGCGCGCCCAGATAGGATGACCAACGCCATGTTAAAAAAAGACCCAGAGCTATGGGAAACATTCTTATATGATTTTTCTACTCACATCTAAAGGTCTAGACAAGTTCCGTTGTCATGAAAGACCTTTGTGGTGGTTCCCCTTCCCATCCGACCCAAAGAACTACCAGCCTATCGCCTTCTTGTATGTGGCTGGCAAAATATTTGCGTCTCTGATCCTCATGGCCCTGGTATCGTGGACTGTGTCCTCAGGTCATCGGAACAAATGGCAAGCAGTATTTGTCAAGGGATTTGGCACCTCTCTCAATGTCTTCCTGATTAACACCTTAAAAGCTCAAGTGGAGAGGTAGAAAGAGGCGAAGAGCTACATGGCATTCATTGATCTGGCACAAACATTTGACTCCATAAACCCACTTAACCTATGGACGAAACTTGATGGCTGAGGATGCCTGTACGACATTATAGACACATTGAAAGACCTCTATTCTGGAACTACTCTAAGGGTCCAGTTGGATAGGAGTGGCCTTCTCTTCGCCTCAATTTCCAATGGTAAGGGCCTCAAGCAAAGCTGCTCACTAGCACCAGAGCTGTTCAATCTGTTTATATCAGACATAAAGGATGCCTTTGTTAAAATCCGATGCTTCCACCCCAAATTAACTAACGTATCCATATGTAGAATGCTTTATGCGGATGATGTTGTACTAATAGATCGAACACTGATTGGTTTACAATGACAGCTCGATGCTTTGCAACACTAAAGTGTGCCCAGAGTTAAAGGTTCTGACGACTGCAAGGGCTTCAATAAAGACTTTGTGGCAGTATCAGATGCAGGAATGCCCCCTTGGCTTTGGGCTTATTGCTGTGCAAACTCCTATTATGTAAAACACAGTATGGGCCTCATTATAACTTTTGCGGAATGGGTTAACAGGCTCTGCTAAAGGTGGGGGACCCGTTAAACCTGTTCCGCAAAATTACGAGGTCCCCTCGTGGGACCCGATCTGCACATCTGGTTTTACCAGACGTGCAGAGCGGGTCCCGCGCGGGGACCAGGGAGCTAACAATGGGCTGGCCGTAATCGGCCCGTTGTTAGCTCCCTTCCCCATTCCGGGGAAGGTCCGGGCCTGGGTTCCCTGTAGGAAGAATTACCGGGCCCTCCATACTCGGAATGGCCCGGTAATTCCCCATTAATGGGAACCCAACCCGGACCAGATTTTAGAGGCAGCCATGCCACAAATTGCAGCATGGCTACCTCCAAAGTAGTAATGAGGCCCTATGTGTTAGGAAATGCTATTTTAGTACAGAAATTAGAGGTTATAAAATGTTGGAATGGTTTATTTGAAGTTTACATGTGCAACAGTTTTAAATAGGAAACACTGGGCCTCATTACGACCCAGGCGCTACTGGGTTAACAGCGCCATAAAAGGCTGCGGCGCCGGTAACCTATTAGCGCCTAATTACGAGGTCCCTTTGCGGGACCCGACCTTAACGGCTGGTTTGACCAGCCGTTAAAGTAGGGACCCGCAAAGGGACCTTGGTGCTAAGTACGGTGCCGCAATTTGCGGCACCGTACTTAGCGCCTTCCCCATTCCCATTGAGCCCTATGGGGCAAAAATGGGAATGGGGAAGGACCATGGCGGCATGGGGAATTACCGCCCCGCCAACCTTGGAATGGGGCGGTAATTCCCCATTCCGCCATGGCGGACACCGGCATGGACCATGGTGCTAATAGCACCATGGTCCTCCGCCTGGGTCGTAATGAGGCCCACTGTTTTTGTTTTAATGTTCTTGTTATTGTATTTTTATTTGCTACAGAAATACTGGCAGCTGTCAATGGCAGTTTACTGGCCACACAGTCACAGACAGTCCTGTGAGGTCCACGAACAACTTAGAAATTCAGGGGCATCTATGCTTATTTGTGCATTACAGTGTTGGTGAAAAGCAGTTTTTGGATGGCTTACAACTCTGGTGCCACTGAATGAAACTGCATGGAATACAGGAATTTAATTGTAGACCTGATTCTGAATGGTTTTGCAAAGTGTGGCGCTGTTTTGTCTAGAGGGAACAAAATTAGAGGGGGGTCCCAAAATATTGTAAAGGCTTTTAAACGTGGTGCCATTTGAGGAATCTGCAGAAAAGTTTGCAAAAAGATTTAAAATGTTTGGTGGGATTTTGTGAAGAGCGGGCAAAATTAGAGGGGGTCTCAACATTTTTTGATGGTTTATAACTTTTTTAACGTTTGACGAATGTAGACAAAAGTTTTCAGAAAGATTATAGTCCCAACCTTGAATCTTAGTGCTAAGTCTGAATGGAATTTGTGAAGTGGGGGCTAAGTCATATGTCTCTTGTATGTACATACATTTTGACTTTTTTGAAAAAATAAAACATGGGCGGATTTCCAGCAAAGTCATGTAAGGAGCATTGGCAAGTACCTAAAAGCATGATTATTTTTTGACAAGTGTCATAATGTAGGTACAACAAATAGTGATATATCTGTAGTGATTGAGGTATAGCCTGTGGCCATGGGCAGTGGCCAGATCGTCTGGGTCATGGCATAAGGTCATGACCCAGACAATCTGGATAATGCCAGTGACCACAAGGGATGACCAATGGGGTTAAAGTGGCCATGTGCACCAGGGACCGGCTATGTGGTAAGGAATTTTGAAATAGGGATAGGTTTGAAAGGGAAAAACAAAGGTGCTTGTGGCTACAGGTTGAAGTGCTGGATGGGATTGCAGCAAATATGTATGAGGAGAGTCAGCAAGAACTGGAAAGCATGGTTTTGCAAACATGTCCTGTGTTGTTTTTTAAAGTATAAATAGTAAGTACACAACAAAGTGATATAACTCTGGTGAATGGGCAATGGGTGTGGGCGTTAGCAAGGAGAAATGTGTACTGCAATTTGCTTATTGTGGCATGCAGCATTGCCAAAGCGGTAAGCTATCGGCACCGTTGTTACCAGACCAGTATACTCAGAGTTCTGTGAGCGGGTGCCTTATCGGCAGCCAGGTCTGACCTGGCGGGCGGCAAGGCACACGCTCGCAGACTTGGTCGGTAGCACCGGAGCCATTATGAATGGTGCCGGTGCTACCATCCTCCCCATTCCCATTGAGTACTATGGGACTCGAATGGGAATGGGGAGTCATTTTTCCCGGCGCCTGGCTATGGGGAATTACAGGGACTGCCCGGGCTATAATGCCCCGGGAATTCCCCATTGCCAGGCGCTGGAAAAAAAAAACAACTCGGCTGGCAGCTGTGCCGTTTTTACCGGCACGGCTACCGCCAGGGTCGTAATGAGGCGTCATTGTCTTTTTCATGTTGTCATTTTTATTGTTTTACATATTTCTTCCCGGTTGGACATTTCCAACATGTCCGATCATGAGGGTACCAGCAGTGATGATGTTATAATTATTTTTTGGAATTCATTGCTACTGAGGAAGAAGGCAACTAACATGAATAGCACTACTGAGAGTTGGCGCTTCTTTAAAGTTAAAAACACTGTTACATGAAAGAGGCAGAGGAGGAACTTTGCACATTCTACAACAAAGCTCAACGCTGTGTCACTTCAAATGTTCTGTGTCAAAGCTTGGGGACATTAATCATGATAAGTCATTTGGTGTGAGTCTTTTTCAATGATATGGATGATGTTTATTGGAAATTGGACAAGATGGTCTGGCCAATACCTGGCTGGGAACATCAGTTATGATAAAGCATTTGGTGCAAGTCTTTTGGGATGCTGTGCATTGGAAATTGCATTAGATTGTTTGAACCATAGGGGGCTGAAATCTTTTTTTGCTTATATGTGGTCTGATATGTTTATTGTAGCTGTGAGCGCTGGTTGTGCAGAATAAACCTCCGCCCATTAAAGGTGTTGTTAGCATCAGCCATAGTATTCAAACACTGATAGCACTGGAGCACTCTAGATGAAGAGTTATTAGAAATGGTAAGGAAATTCAGAGAGGAGGCTTTTCATGAAGTGTCCACAGATGTGCTGTATGTCCATGATTGCCTCTTGGATGAGTGACAGGCCTTCGCAGGATGTTTTCTTTCTTATGCAATGTATCTGCCGGAAGTCTTCATCCACTTCATCCCGGGGTACTAATAATGTTTTTATTCAGTTGAGTACTCTGCAGCATTTTGGTACTGAAAAAAAAAATTGTGGGATATGAAGCTTGGGAACATCAATTATGATAAATTATTTGGTGGGAATCTTCTGGAATGACTGGATGATGAGTATTTGAAATTGCATGAGATGGTCTGGATCATACAGGGCTGAGTTCTTTTTTGGCTTATATGTGGTCTTATATCTTTACTGTAGCTGTGGTTGTGCATAATCAACCTCCATCCTTTAAAGGTGCTGCTAGTAACAGCCAGAGTTTTCAAACACTGGTAGCACTGGAACACTCTATTTGAAGAGCCATTAGAAATGCTAGAGAGGTTCAAAGAGGAGGCTTCATTTTTTGTGACATTGGGCCTCATTACGCGTCTGGCGGTAACCCTGCTGGTGCTACCGGTGGGTTGCTGCTGGACCCGTAAAAAATCACTGGCACCTGACTTCCCGGGGCCTCTGGGCTATTCCAAGTCCGGCGGCCGGGAAGTCAGGTGCTAGCAATTTCGTTACTCCCCATTCCCATAGAGTCCAATAGGTCTCTATGGGAATGGGGATACGGGAGCACCGGTGGTGCCCGGCAGGATCAGCACTGTCAGGCACAGGGGCTCCGGCAGGAAGACATTGTAATTTGCCGGTCCGGAAATAACAGTGCTGGTAGGCTTACTGGCACCATTGTTTCCGGACCGGCAAACTTATAATGAGGCGTATTGTCTTTTTAGAGTTATCATTTTTATTATTTTATATTTTCGTCACCAGTTGGACATTTGAATATGTCTAACATTGTCCAAGAAAACAGTAAAACGTAGCCCTTCTAATAGTCCCTTTTTTATGTTTTGAGGCCTTGGGCCTCATTCTGAGGTTGGAGGTAAGGGGTTAACGGTGCAGGTAAGGATGCCGGTGCCGTAAACCCATTACCTCAGCATTACGAGGTCCTTTAGCGGGTCCCGCTAAGGGCGGCTGGTTTTACCAGGTGCACTTAGTGGGAGCCGCTAAAGGACCAGGGAGCTAATAACAGGCCCGTAATTAACTGGCCCGTTATTAGCTCACTCCCCATTTCCATTGAGCCCTATGGAGGCTCGAATGGGAATGGGGATAGGTATTTTGAATGAGGAATTACTGTGTCCTCCAAGGTTGGAATGGCCTGGTAATTCCTCATTTAAGGAACCCATTCCCAGACCCGAGTTCGGAGGCAGCCATGGCGCTTATAGCACCATGGCTGCCTCCAACCTCGGAATGAGGCCCATTGTCTTTTTCATGTTGTAATTTTTATTGTTTTACATATTCCTTCCCGGTTGGACATTTCCAACATGTCCGATCACGAGAGTACCAGCAGTGATGATGTTATCATTTAGTTTATGAATTCATTGCCACTGAGGAAGAAGGCAACTCACATGAATAGCACTTGTGAGAGTTGGCACTTCTTTAAAGTTAAAAAACACTGTTCCATGAAAGAAGCAGAGGAGTTACTTTGCACATTCTGCAACAAAGCTTTATGCCATGGGACTTCAAATGTTCCATGTCAAAGCTTGGGGACATTAATCATGATGAATAATTTGGTGCAAGTCTTCTTGAATGGTGTGGACGATGCATATTGGGAATTGGACAAGATGGTCTGGCCAATACTAGGCTGCAGTATTTTTAATTTATATGTGGTCTTATATCTTTACTGTAGCTGTGAGCTGTGGTTGTGCATAATGAACCTGCACCTATTAAAGGTGCTGCTAGCAACAGCTAGAGTTTTCAAACATTTGCAGCATTGGCACACTCTATTTGAAGAGTTATTAGAAATTCTAGAGAGGTGGCTTAATTTTATGTGGCATTGTCTGTTTAGAGTTGTCATTTTTGTTATTTTATATTTTCGTCACCAGTTGGACATTTGAATATGGGTAACATTGATCATGAAAACTGTTATGATGCTCAATCCAGGCAGCTTTAGGTTAATATATAAGTTTACTTCAGTTCTTGTGATCCAGTTACAGTTACAGAATTAAGACTTTAAGACAGAGACACAGAGAGAAGAAACACCGGCACCCATCACCCAGGAAGGGAGGGCTCA
The DNA here is from genome assembly GCF_040938575.1 of Ambystoma mexicanum. NCBI lineage: Eukaryota > Metazoa > Chordata > Amphibia > Caudata > Ambystomatidae > Ambystoma > Ambystoma mexicanum. The sequence goes on from NC_090932.1 coordinate 1,308,481,834, forward strand.
ACTGACACAACATGGAACTCTCATCACAGCATTCTCCCACTCAGCATTCATCAACATTCCACAGGCACTCTGGTGACATCATAAATCACATGACAAACCACACCAGACTAACCAAGCACATCACAACACATCTTCCCCTTTACACAACACACTTGCAACAAAAGCTTCACAACACATCTCCCTCCTATCATTTCACAAAGACAGCGCACGTCTCATCCAACCCACGAGCAATGGAGGTTTCACTTGAAAAACCCACAACTATGCAATTTCAGAACTCCGCCTATCATTCTTAAACACCATCAATACAGCACTGATCACCTCCCATCCACCCCTGCCACGAGTAGACTCTAGTCTCCCACACTAGACACAAACCAGCCCAGATCCAAGGCTATACCTAACCCACAATCTCATTATCCATCGCAAAATAACTTTGGTCCTTCTGCTCGCCCCCGCCACAAGCGAGCCTTCAGGCTGCCACCCTGAAGCACCTACTTGCCACCCCGACGCAATACTAGTCATCAGGATGACAACGAAATCACCATAGACAGATAAGAGGTTCAGTAAAATTCTACAGCGCACTCACACACAACCAGCAACAGGCATGCCTCAGAAATACACAAACATTTGCATACATATATATATATATATATATAGGCGGACCAAGCCAATCAAGCAAACCTGACCATACCATGGTATAAAGCTCCTCAAACAGCTTGGAGATGCTGGCCAGTCAACTCCAAGACCATCTCAAAAACATATGGTTCTCTCAAACACACTTCTCAATGGCAGTACAATCCAGTCCCATAATAAACCCTGACCAGGAAAAAAAATGGCCAGGATCAACACACAACGCACAAATATAATCGAATCACTCAGAGATTCTCCACTTAGAACAGCATCTTCAACTTTATATAGTATTTACTAGAGGGCGTCCCCTACCAGCATCTCTCTTCACCTGTCTTCTGGTTACTGTCCTTTAAGATAAGAATCATCTCTTCAAAGAGTGCACTACTTCCAAACAAAGTATTTGACTAGACTACCGCTATAACAAAGACCTCGACATTTACATTACCTTTCACATTTGTGCAACTCTCACTAACCACTACTTTAAAATTCCTGACAAGGCGCTACCCTCAGGATTTCTCTTCCTAACCTGCAAAACTTACTGAGGCGCTACCTCACTTTGGTTACATCACCATAAGCATTTTCATGACTTAAACAGCGCTAACTAAAACACTGACGGAGTGCACTTCCATGTGGCGCTACCACTGAACCCAACTCCTTAAACAGTTAGACTTCCCACTGTATATACCAAGGAGGCGCTACCTCCCTAGTATCAAAACTTCCAGTTAAAAGAATGTTGCTCCCACTCATTCTTTTAAACATCCATACGCCTTCTAGACAATATGCTAGTGACATGCCTTCACTTCCATACCTCTAGTGCATGGATATACATGACAATGTTAACTTCATCATTTAACTTCCTTTTAAATTTCAACATTTTATACTTAGCATATGCAACTTTCTTCTCGATTTGATTGTTATATATGCCCAAAAGTCCATGTTGTTGTGCAACAACTCACTCCTGCAAATCCTCTAAATCCGTTAACTCTCAAGTTCATAACTAATTTGAACATTTACAAAACATGCATGTTCACGTGGCATATTAGAATGAACACAGAAACCACTGCATTCAACCTATAAGTGCTTAATGACCTTAGCATACACTTTAAACATTGTCGTAATAGAATAAATTTACGTACAATCCATATTTCTTCATACTTTAGCTAATGTCCTGTTTTCCCAACCTTATTCAGAAAATACAGAACTTCCATTATATAATATACCCTGTTTTAACTTTGTCAAAACCGCTTAGGTACTGAAAACATGCACTGTATCAATGAACCTGGTGACTTTATACTATTCATATATTAAATGCTCATCACACTTTTGCGACCTACAACAGTCACCTTATCTCATGTTGGCCACTACAACGCTTCACTAATTGAGACGGAGCGGCATAAGCTGGGCAATCCCAGCTTCATTCTTCTCCTCGTCAGCTGCTTCAAAATTCCCATGCAACTGACCGGTCACGCAAGCACGAGTTCCCTCTTTTTTTTTTTTTTTTCCACCTCATGTATCCCTGATGCGGCATTCCAGCGTCCCTCGACGAGTGTTTTCTTCGGCTCTTCCAGAACTTGCATCGAATCCAAGTTCGAATTTATGCCAGCCTAGAAACGGCTTACACGCTACTCTTCTACTGTGTGAGTCCTCTCTCAGTGTGCCCGTTTCCGACTTCCGCATCTAATGTAGATACCCGTCACAACGGGAATGAGAATCACTTCCTGGACACGCCGAACGACGTTGCAGGGTCCGTTATTCGAAACCCTGGCGCAGCTCACAAGCTAGCCGCGGGCTCCCAAGCATCCGTACACTTCGTCACGTGAAGAATCTTCATCACTCCAAGTTCCAAAGCTTCGCCGAATCCCTCAGTTTACACATGACGTCATCATAACTGAAATTGCCACAGAAGACAAAGGTACTGCTGCCCTGACCCATGTCTAACGGTCGCAAGCCAGGCACTGTCATTAACACAGACACTTGTTTAACGCTGTATCTGGATCCCGTATGTCGTTATAGCACGATTTATGTACTCGAACCACTTCTCATTATTACACCCACTTTTCACACTAGATAAAGTGCCACTTCAACTGCTGCCATGTCCAACAGTCACTTCTCAATGCAGTAGTACATAGGTTAACAGTGCCTTACTCCTTTCTTCATACTTAAGTGCCAGGTTATCCATCAGCTTAGTGTACCTCTCGACTTCATTATTTCACACTGGGCTCTCCCTTGTCACACAAGAGAGGTTCAGTACAACTCACTCCTGCTAATCCATTGTGCTATGCACGCGTGGGTTCGTATCCCATCCTCGTCGCCATTGTTATGATGCTCAATCCAGGCAGCTTTAGGTTAATATATAAGTTTACTTCAGTTCTTGTGATCCAGTTACAGTTACAGAATTAAGACTTTAAGACAGAGACACAGAGAGAAGAAACACCGGCACCCATCACCCAGGAAGGGAGGGCTCAACTGACACAACATGGAACTCTCATCACAGCATTCTCCCACTCAGCATTCATCAACATTCCACAGGCACTCTGGTGACATCATAAATCACATGACAAACCACACCAGACTAACCAAGCACATCACAACAAAAACATTAAGACGTGGCCCTTCTACTGTTTTGTCAGAAAGCTTGGGAACATAAATCCTAATAGATCATGTGGGGCGAGACTCCTGGGATGATGTGGATGATATGTATTGGAAATTGCATGAGATGGTCTGGCCCATACTGGAGGGCAGTCTATTTTGGCTTATATGTGGTGTTATATCTTTACTGTAGCTGTGAGCAGTGGTTGTGCAGAATCAACCTCCCCCATTAAAGGTGCTGCCAGCAACAGCTGGGTCTTCAAACCTTGGCAGCACTGGAGCACTCTATTTGAAGAGTTATTAGAAATGTTAGAGAGGTTCAGAGAAGAGGCTTTTCATGAAGTGTTCACAGATGTGGTGCTGCAGTCTGCAGTATTAGCACTTGTATGAGCGAGAGGTCTTCCTAGGATCTTTTCTTTCTGATGCAATGCATCCATTGCACGTTTTCATCCACTTCATCCCTGGGTACTAATAATCTATTTATTTGGTTGAAGACACACCAGCATTTCAGAACTGAGAAAAGAAAAGAAAAAGATGTGGGATGAAGCTTGGGAACATCAATTATGATAAATCATTTGGTGTGAGTCTCTTGGGGAGATGTGTACTGGAAATTGCATGACATGGTCTGGACCATACTGGCTGCAGTCTTTTTTTGGCGGTGGTTGTGCATAATCAACCTCCACCCATTAAAGGTTCTGTTAGCAACCGACAGAGTTTTCAAACACAGGTAGCACTGGTGCGATATATTTGAAGAGTAATTGGAAATGCTAAAGGAGGCATCATTTTTTGTGACATTGGGCCTCTCTATGACCCTGGCAGTAGGGGATTAACGGCGCCGGCAGTGCTGCCGGCGCTGTTAACCCCCTACCGCCTCATTATGAGGTCTGCTCGCAGAACCCGCTAAGGACTCCTGGTTTTATCATACGTCCTTAGCTGGTCCCGCGAGCGGACCAGCATGCTAACAACGGGCACGTCATTAACGGGCCTGTTGTTAGCATGCTCCCCATTCCCATTGAGCCCTATGGGGGCTCAAATTGGAATGGGTCTGTACTGGGTCCGGGTTTCCTGAATGGGGAAATACCGGGCCCTCCAAGGTCGGAATGGCCCGGTATTTCCCCATTCAGGGAACCCGGACCCGAGTTTAAGGGCATGGCTACCTCCAAACTCGTAATTAGGCCCTTTGTCTTTTTAGAGTTGTAATTTTTGTTATTTTATAATCTTGGTCACCAGTTGGACATTTTAATATGTCTAACATTGTGCAAGAAAACAGTAAGATGTAGGCCTTCTGATATTACCTTTTTTATATTTTGAGGCGTCTTTTTCATGTTGTCATTTCTATTGTTTTACATATTTCTTCCCGGTTGGACATTTCCAACATGTCCGATCACGAGAGTACCAGCAGTGATGATGTTATAATTTGTTATAATTTGGTTTCTGAATTCATTGCTACTGAGGAAGAAGACAACGCACATGAATAGCACTGCTGAGAGTCCTCAGAGGAGGTACTTTGCACATTCTGCAACAAAGCTCTACACCTTGGGACTTCAAATATTCCATCTCAAAGCTTGGGGACATTAATCATAAGACATTTGGTGCAAGTCTTCTTGAATGATGTGGATGATGCATATTGGAAATGGGACAAGATGGTTTGGCCCATATTGGGCTGCAGGCTTATATGTTTATATGGTCTTATATGTTTACTGTAGCTGTGAGCTGTGGTTGTACATAATCAACTTCAGCAGTGGTCTCAACCGCACATACTCCTGTTTTACCAACTCATGATCTTTCCATGATGCAAGTCATGTGTAGATGATGTCTTGAATGGGTAGTCAAGGGAGGTGCCCATTTGAGGAATGGTAGAAGTTAATCGCTGAATACCTGATTACCTGTAATTCTTATTTCTTGTTTTGAGTGGTAGTTTTCGCCCACTTTTTTCTAAAAATAAACTTTCGAAAATATATATATGTGACGCTTTTTATTTTAATTCCCTTTGTTAAATGTTTAATTATGTGCTTTCCTCCCCTAGTCCATCGCCTTCTTTTCGTCCCCCGAAATGGCCTTGTTAAGGGTCGCCTTTTAAGTTCCAAAAATAGATAAAATTGAACACAGACTGCAAAAATATATACAATGGGCCTCATTACACGGAAGGCGGAGGACCAAGGTGCTATTAGCCCCTTGGTCCATGCCGGTAAAATACCGACACCACCTTGGTGGAAAGGGGAATTACCGCCCTATTCCAAGGTTGGCGGGGCGGTAATTCCCTCTTTCACCACTGCCCTTCCCCATTCCCATTTTTGCCCCATAGGGCATAATGGGAATGGGGAAGGTGCTAATTACGCCACGTTAACTTTGCGCCCCCTGTCGCGCAGCCTATGACCACAATGATGACATCATAGATCACATCACTGATGACATCCCTAATTACATGTGGTATGAGAACACTGATAGTATTGTTTTATTTGTAAAGCGCCTATACACAAGGCAAGTGTTTCAAAGCGCTCAAGGAGGGAGGGAGCAAGGGGAAAGAAACAACAGTCGTTCAGAGCCCTTGAAATCCTGAAACGATAATAGTCTGCACACCAGGCAACGTAAGTACAATGAACAGATAAAAGCAAATAGGTCTGCTGATGATTCTGCAATTCTTCCAAGTGCAATTAAGGTGTCACCATGCAGGGAGTGAAGACAAGGGGGAACAGACAGACGATCTTCATGAATGGTGAATTTGGATTGTGGAAGTGCACAGACGGTTACAGGGGAGCAGGAGGTGGAGGGGGGACAAGTCCAGGGGGGGGGTCCAAGTGCATCTAGTCCGTGGAGATTGGGGTAAGTGCAGAGAGATGCCACTCTCTTTGGTCATTGATCAAGTGCAGTGATGATGAGGCGAGTGTGGGGCCCAGAGGCAAGTGCGAGAGGACTGGTGGGGGTGCCAGGGACCTGTGAGACTCTGAGGTACACCAGGCGGCCAGTCAGCAAGCTGTACGGAAAAAGAGGAAGAGAGGGAAAGAGCAGAGAGATACATTAGCAAGGTAGAGGGAGAGAGAAGGAAGAGGAGAAGAGGAAACTCTTGAGGACTTTCCAGAGCTTAAGGAGATCAGACTCAAGACGGAGGGTGGCAGGGAGGCTATTGCAGAGGGACGCCCCTGCTAAGGATAAAGATCTCCCTCTAAATCTCTGCTTGGAGAACCGGCTCACTCACAGAAGGTTGGCGGTGGATGAGCGGAGGGCTCGGGAGGGACAGTATTTAGGTAGGCAACGTTGCAGATATGTAGGTCCCAGGCCCCAGTAAGCCTTGTGCACAATGCAGTGGGTGTTGAACATGATGCTTGCAGACACGGGGAGCCAGTGGAGGGATTTCAGAGCCAGAGAAATGCGTACCCTGGGTTTGAGGCCAAGGATAAGTCTCACGGTTCTGTTCTGGATGAGTTGTAGAGGGCGCAGAGCAGAAGCAGGGAGGTTGAGGAAGAGGTTGTTACAGTAGTCCAGCCTAGCGAGAACAAGGGTTCTGGAGACAGTGAGCAGCTGGGGGAAAGTGAGAAAAGGTAGTGTGCCTCTGAGGAGGTGTAGCTGATAGTTAGACTTTTTAGAGATGTCTGAAATGTGAGAGGAGAAGGAGTGGAGTCGAAGATGATCCCAAGGTTTTTAGCCTCGCAGGTGGGTGCGGGCGCAGGGCAAGTGAGGCCGGCCTGAGTGAAAATGGGAAAGTCGGAGCAGGGGTCCCAATGCGAACATTCTCATTCTTACTGGCGTTGAGGTTTTCAGCACACCATGACTGAATAGCAGACAAACAGTCAGATATGAGCGAGGAAGAGGAGGCGGATGAGGGTAGCTTGGAAGATAGTTCCGGGGCATCAGCATAACACTGCAAGTTAGAGGTGAAAGTGGCAATCACACATGCCAAGGCAGCCATATAGATGTTGAAGAACCAGGTGGTTAGGTTAGATCCATTCGGAACGACAAACGTTGAAAAACAATAGTAGAGAGAAAGGCTCTGGGTTACACCTGGGATGGCGTGGTCAGAGAGAAAGGAGGTTAACCACACCAGAGCCTGACGTGTGATTCACAGGGTGTCACAGAGATGTGCGATCAGGATGTTGTAGTTAACCATGTCAAAGGCAGAGGAGAGGTCAAGGAGAATGAGGATAGAGGGAGTGTTAGTGTCAAGATTTGAGAGTAGGTCTTCACAGGTGTTCAGAAGAGCAGTTTCCGTGCCTCTGGATGCTCTGATGCCAGACTGATGGTCGTGGAGGCTACCAATAGATTCAGTGTGGAGGGTCAGCTGAGAGATGTCCAACTTCTCGAGGAGTTTGCCCAAGAAAAGGGTGATAGAGAGCAGTTGGGAAAACTCCAGTGGCAAAAGAGAGATTGCAGAGATCAGCAAAGGCTGCAGCGAGGGAGTCCCTATTGTGCTTAATAGTTTTGGAGGGGCAGGGGTCCACCTGTTTGGATGAAGTCTTCATAGACCGGACTTGTCTGTTGACCTCATCGGGTATGACGTGTGAGAGAGAAGAGATGGGAGTTAGACGGGAGTGGGGCAGGGAGGCTCCAGGGTTGGTGTATGCTGTTGTGTGGTAGAGAGGCAGGAAAGAATGTCTTGGGTTTTTGTGATGAAGTGTGCAGCTAGAGCCGAGCAAAGGTCCTAGGTGGGTGTGACAGAAGAAGAGGCTGTTGCAGGATTGGCCAGTTCCTTACAGACTTTGAAAAGTTTGGCCATGTTGCTTGATGCCACGGAGATGCAGGCTTGGATAAAGACTCTTTTCTTGGAGTGGATGCAGAGTCGATATTGCATTTGAAGGAGGTGGCAGGCCAGTTTGTCAGAGGGTCCGCCTGATGAGTTCCATTTCCACTTATCTGCCCTACACTTGCATTTAGCGGCAGCCATATCAGAGTTGTACCAAGAGTTGCACTTTTTGGAAGGCTTCAGTCGGACCCTCATCACAGGGCAAGAGTATCAAGAGTGTTGGAGATAGAGAGATTGAAGTTGGCGAGGGCTGTGTCAGGGTGGGAGTCAGCCACAGGAGTAGGAGCAGGAAAGTAGGTTGAGGCAAAGACAGCCACTGTCACTCTTTTCATGGGTCTGGTGACTTTGAAGCCGAGTGGCCATGTCGGGTGTGCCGCTGCAAGAGAAAAGGAGAGCTTCTAGTGTGATGAGAGAAGAGAGTGGCCAGTCCAAGAGAGAGAGGTAGTGAGAGGAATAGAGAGACGGATGTCAGTAGAGACGAGAGCATCCAAAGTGTGACACGCTGTGTGTGTGGAGCCAGAGGGTAAGATAGAGAGGGAGAGGGAATCACATAGGTTGCGGAAGGGTCCTGAGTAGTCAGGAGAGTCCAGACGGATGGTGAGATTACCCATCAGGAGTAGTTGAGAGGAGGAGGAAAGTAGAGAGGAGGCCAGGTCAGCCCATTCCGAGAGGAAGAGAGTGGACTGTCTTGGTGGCCGATAGAAGCTGGCCAGAAGGAGAGAGGATTTAGGAGAGAGTGAGAGCCTGCAGACTACGCATTCGAAGGAGGAGTAGGCCTGAGTAGGGATGATGGACGCAGGTATCCATTCAGGGTAGATCAGCGCCACTCCTAGACCTGTCTTCTTTGGCCGGGGTGCAGAGAGAATCTTGTAGCCTTCACGGAGGAGTGTGTCAAAGCTTTTGATAGAGCTATCCTTGAACCATGTCTCCGTAATAGCGAGCACATCAAGTTCCATGAGTTTGAGGAGGCTGCAGAAATCAGAAGAGTGTTTGACAGCAGAGCGAGTGTTGAGCGTGGTAATGTGGAGCAGCTTGCCATCTTTGAAGGTCTTCTGCAAGGAATGCAGGGGATGGTGTTCCCCCGAAGGGTGGCAAGAAGAGGGCCAGAGGGATAGTGGAGGATAGCGGAGGATCCAAGGCTGGCAATGGAGTCGGGACAGTGCGGCAAGGGGCCCTGTGCAGAGGAGGAGGAAGGCACAATGGGAAAGAGAGCCTGTGCAGAGGAGGAGGAAGGCACGGTGGGCAAGGGAGCCTGTGCAGAGGAGGAGGGAGGCACAGTGGGCAAGGGAGCCTGTGCAGAGGAGGAGGAAGGCACAGTGGAAAAGGGAGCCTGTGCAGAGTAGGAGGAAGGCACAGAAGGCAGGGGAGCCTGGCGAGAGTGAGAGGTAAGGTTAGAGAGGCGCAGCAGCAGCCGGTCAAAGAGAAGAAGTTTGGGTTGAGGACCCTGAAACATGAGGGTTCTGTTGAAATAGACATTAATGATGACTCTGGGAATGGCAAAGAGGTCAAGGAGAACCTCCCAGCGAGTGCCATCATTAATTGGAGAAGAGGCGATAGGAGAGAGAAAGCCGACCATGTAACGGATCAATAGGTCAGGTGAGTTAACGAAAAAGAGGATGTTTGTGAGAGTCTCTCTGGTGAAAGCTGTGACATGGGTGTCTGCAATAGGAAGGACTGGGTTGAAGCCCAGTATGTACTTCTTGAGTTTCGTCCGGTCAGTTTTAGTGATAGGAGAAGGATAGGTGATAGAGAAGCAGTTAGAGAAGATAGGAGAGATAGATAGCGACATACAGTGGTGAGGAGGACACTTACCAGTCTGAAGTGCCGAGGTACAAGGAGGATGGGTGGTGGGGGGTAGGGGATGACGGGGAGCACAAGGGCCGGGAGTCAGAGGGTAGTGCACACAGGTAAGTTCAAATTTTAGTAACGCATATGAAAACACAATGCAGCCACTGGGCACAGCTAGGTTCAATTGTTGTAGCAAAGCAGAATGAAAACACAGTGCAGCCACTTGGCACAGCTAAGTTCATGATGATATTACAAATCACATCACTGATGCCATCACTGGTGACAACACTAATTAGATTACAGCAGTAACTGGCCTTAAGCATGGCCTTCAGCCATGGTTAGTGTGCATGGCCAAATATATTTTAACACATGAATGGGTACTAGTCATGGCCTTCAGATATGACCAGTGGTGACAACCTTCACCCATGTGCACTGAATATTTGAAAACACTAAGGGGGTCATTACGATCTGGGCGCAAAGACATACCGGGCACCGGTAATGACACCGGTGCCGGTAATCCCTTTGCGCCATTTTCCGAGGTCCTTTTGCGGGTCCCTCCCTTAACGCCTGGTTTTACCAGGCGTTATGGATGGGACCCGCAAAGGGATACCAGGGTCAATAATTGCGGTACCGTTATTGACGCCTTCCCCCTTCCCATTGAGCCCTCTGGGGGCTCAAATGGGAATGGGTAATGGCTTTTCAAATGGGGATTTACCGGTTCCCGCAAAGGTCGGAATAGACCGGTAAGTCCACATACCACCAAGTCGGTGGCGGTACCGGTATTGGTGCTAGTCAAGGCACTAATAGCGCCATGACTAGCACCATCCTCGGAATGAGGGCCTAACAGTCTACCAACCATAGATTTTGCCCTTTGTCAGTGGTACAGATTTCCGTCGTGTCCACTGTATATTATATACACTGGTCAGGCACTAGACATGGACATTAGGACAATACAGGCCAGTGGCCACTATCTTTGGCTGTGCCCACTATATATTCTAACATATAAATAGACCACTAGCCATAGCCTTTGACCTTGAGCAGTTTGTACATCTTTTGGCCATGTCTGCGGTATATTTTTACAATAATAAAATTCAATAAGCGATGGCCTTCGGCCTTGCCCACTGTTTATACAGTAATAACCAGCCACTAGCTATGGCCTTCAGCTGTGCCCACTGTATATTATATAAACTAACCAGCCACTAGCCATGGACTTTAACACAATACTAGCCAGTGCCCATGGTTTTGAGCTATGCGGACGGTATATTGTAACATATTAATGGGCACTAGCTATGGCCTTTAGCCGTGGCCACTGACTACTGCTTTTAATGTTGCCCACTGTATATTTGAAAACAGTGATGGGCTACTAGGCATGGCTTTTAACCATGCACGTTGGTATTTCTTAACAGTAACCGACCACTAGCTATGGTCTTTGGTACAGGCCAGTGACCGCAGACTTTGTTTTGTCCAAGTCCACCACCTAAATTGTTATTACGGTAATGACATTTTTCATGAACTAAGCTATAAATAATTGTATGTCTAATTCCATTTTTGATGTAATCAGTTATATTCAATGTAATTAGTGTTGTCACTAGTGATGGCACCAGTGATGTGACTTGCAATGTCATCAGTGTTCTCATACAACATGTAATTAGTGACGTCATCAGAGATGTGATCTGTGATGTCATCATTGTGGTCATAGGCTGCGTGACAGGGGGTGCAAAGTGAAGGTGGCTTTTGCTGAATTTCAGGGGTTTTGTTGCATTACGTTCTCACCTTAGCATCCCTGCAACTAAAGTTTTTTCCTTGAATTTCAAGGGTTTTGTTACAAGGTATAGCTCACCTTAACTTCCCTGCAACTAAAGTTCTTTCCTTGAATATATATGTCACAAACAATGATAAAATTAAAAATATAAAACAGTATGTCACATAGCGGTGACTGCTACTGTCAGCCACCCCTTTTCAGTACCTTTAAGGTAAAGTCTCTCGAGTGGTGGATGTCTGCCCTGGATGAAATGGGGCTGTGACTGCTTATTCGGTTGTGTTATCAGTGGTGCCCCTTCCACTATGTGGGGCACCACTTTCCCATGTACACCATTGAGCACCACTTCCCCACACACACTGCAGCTCCAATGGCACACACTGTGCTGTTCACCGGTCCCCATACTGGGGGGAGGGGTGCCTGATGTCACTGACGCACCCGCTGCTTATTGTTGTTCTTGGCAGCCCTGTGCCATGGGGGGCCACCCGTTATCATGGGGATGCTGACTCCTCACTACTTCCTGCACCTATAGCTTTACCTCATGGGCAATCTAGCATACGCGGCCCGAGAGGAATTTCTATGAAGGGCCCATCCACACTGGCTCCGGGGCAGGCTGACAGAGGGCATTGCCATGCTGCTCCATTTGGGCCTCACAGCCCATGTGACTCAGATGGGGTGGCATAGTCCAGGCCCACGGTAGAGCTCGCCTTAAACACACAACCCAGCTCAGGCTGCGGCCACTTGACAGAGCAGTTTTCTTTTCTTATGCCTCTTATACTCTGCGCTTCTAATGGTTTCCCTTCTGGATTCTTCTCACCTGCCAAGCCCAAGACTGCTTTTCAGACTACTGTCAGAACAGACTTTTCCTCTCCCACTACCCCCTTCCCCAAGAACCTCTACCAAAGATGAAGATCTTACCACCTTCTGCACCTCCTCTGCACAGCTCCTGCAGAGTTGCTGTGAATATTTACTAGGAACAGCAAGAAACACAAGGCAAACATACACTGAAAACACTTATCTCAAGGCCCATATCGCCAATGCAGAAGAGGGCATCACAGTAGCCTGGCCCCTCTTATTGCCCTTTAGGTCCTAGTGTTTTTTCTCTACTAGGCAGTCAGACACCCTGTGGATTATAGGGATTGGAAGACACATAGAACAATGGCTCTGTTCTGCTCCTGTGGAACACCAACAAGGTTGGCCTTGACAGCAGTGACTTGAAATGGTAAATTCATTAGTGTGAGGATCGTTGTCCTTCTTTCACTGCTCCGCACATCTTTCCCCAATCCATGCTGGATAGAATCTCAGCATGCTTCAATAGAATGGAGAGTTTGAAGCAGCTGTTTAAATGTAAGCCTAAATGTAAGCCCCTTCCTTCAACATTCTACGTTCAAGGGGAGAATTCATCTTCTTGAGAGTGTGTCTTATTGCCTCAAGGCATGGCTTTGTGTTTCAAGAGACAAACTATGGCCAGTAATCACCATACTCCTGCATGCGACAAAATTGAAAAGAATAGATGCATTGTAACTGAAGGGCTCCCTCTAATTCTTTGATGATATCCTCCCATCCATCCTCATGGGGTGCACTTGAATATGAGGAGGGTGAGGCTGTGGAAGTTGGTCCCAGGGATAAGTTTTGGAGCTGGAGAGGAGAGGTTGCAGGTGGTTGTGCTGCTGGAGAGGGGAAAGCAACAGCTGGACAAACTAGAGGTGGTCACCCTGTAAATAGGGACAAGAGACAGAGGCCTCTAGGGACGTATACCTGTGTGATTCATTACCTCATCCCGTATCTGGGTCTGTCAATTGAGGGGATTCTGCCCTTTGTTTTTCCTCAGTGGTTAATTCACTTAGTTTGAGATGCATTCTGTTTAGACACAATCTGTTTTTAACCTTCTGGTCATTCCAGTTAAGGATTTAATATTTAGGCAACAGGGTAACGTTGACAAATTATTGCTACCTTTATGCATAAATAACATGTACCCTTTAACTAAGTGTGAGAGGCTTCAATTCCTAAGGAGGAGGTGCCTTCCAGTGACGCATCAGCCAAAAGATTTGAAGAGGTTCTCAAGGGATCCTAGTCTAGGTTTAACATGAATCGTAGAGCTGGTTCCCTCAAGGCTGCAAGTCCCTGTTGGAGGATTTGTCCACTGGGATGTATGAAGTGTTGGACTGTTCGCAGCTTCTAAGCAAGATAGAGATGCAACATTAGTTTCTATTGTTTTCATATTTTGATGTTGGTTGAAGTAGTTTAGCTTCAATGTTTCTTTCACTCATAGATTCATTGTTTACAGGGTGCAAAACGGATCAGGGATGGCATATAAAGAGCATAGGTGGAGCCTAAAGGCAACAAGCATTGCCAGTGGGGTAGTGCTCAGGGTAGTGGGAGGGATAAATGTTTGGTTGAGAAATACCCTGTCCCCCAAAAAATGAGTAACATGGCCTCCCATTTCCCTTTTTAAGTATGCTGGTGCAGGCTAAAAGGAAGGCTGGTCTTCCTTTCTGGAATAAAAGATTGCAAGGTATTTCTGTTTGAGGTGTCAGAATAACTAATACCTCCTACACTAGGTAAATGCACAGATAACAAAAACTGGGAGAAAGTTGAACCTGGTGGAGTTAGTGTTAAATAGCAGATGAAATTAAAACAGAAAGCAGGAAAGGGAGAAGGAACGGAAGACGGAATGAAAGGAACAATGAAAACAGAAGGAAAGAGATAAAATGGTAGCATGAGAAAGAAGAGAAGCTGTAAAAAGATGGAAGAAAGGTACTTTAGAAGGGAAAGAGAAAAGTAGAAGCAAGGAGATGAAATAAAGAAACAAAGAAAGAAAAGAGCAAATAAAAGTCATAAAGAAAAGGAAAGAAAAAGGGAAAGTCAAGCGAGATAAACATATAGAAAGAAGGGAAGAAGGAAAATAATTGATAGATGTAATAAAAAATGTAATCTTGAAATAAAAGACAAGACACAGAGGGAGAAGGAAAGAACAAATAAAGAAAAGAGACAAAAGTAAAAACTTAATAACAGGGCTGGATAGACGGAAAGGTATAAGATATAAAATGAAGTGAAGAAAAAGAGGAAATAAGAAGAAATAAAGAGGAGAGAAAGCGAGGGAAACAGATAAAAAGAAAAGGATAAAAGAAATGAAGGTTAGAAAGAAGGAAACAAAGATGGAAAGAGTGCTCCTTCCAGGCAGGGCTTTTCGGCCAGCCCTACTTGCGGGTCGAAGTGAATCTTATGGGCCAGAGTACTTAAGGGGGGTCCCTTTTTTCCAATGTACAATTTTTAACAGGTGGGAATGCCCCCTGGTTGTCCTTATTCCTGCTGCGTTTTGATATAGGTTTGATTTCTTTTTTATATGAAATTTTATATCAATTAATTTTTTATATCAAAATGTTTTGGTATATAATTTCATAATGATTTGATATCCATTTTATATAAATGGATATATAAAGTGTTTTTGTGTACTTTGATACAGTTTGATATAAAGTGTATATCAAAATGATATAAAGTGTATATCAAAATGTTTTTAATATGGGAGAGCTTGTGTGTGCTGTTGCTTGGTTGAGGGGAAAGTGAGTTGTGAGGAGTTAGACTGCAAGTGGTAGGGTCTGGTGACGCAGCGATGATGCAGGACTGGTGATGCTGCGTGTGTGAGAGTTTGATAGAGATGGAATATAAAGCTAGGCAGATTGGGTGACGTCACACACTGATAAGAGTTTTATGAAATCTAGTCACGACTTGAAAATATAATTCTAGGGGGATTGCAACATGATTTTATGTGGATTTAATATAAAATGGTGGGTTTTTAGGCACACCATTGTTATTTTATTTTAAAATGTAAAGGAAAGGTTTGAGCTATAAATAGTTTGAATCTCGTTTTAGGTGGGGTAGTGAGAGCTTGATAGAGATGGAATATAAAGACAGGTTTGGTTTTGATGCCCAATGGCATGCTTTTAAATAGATATAACAAAAAAAGGAGGTGTGGTTCTAGGACACACCATTATTATTTTATAATGTGGAGTGGCTTGGGAGGGTTTTGGGTATTATTGGTAAAATGAAAAGTGTTGTTTCTAAAGGGGGTGCGACGGGGGCGGACATGCCCAGGCATGTATGTTTGTAAGGACCATGGAACCACTGAAAATAGAAGCTGGCAAAACAAGTGTAACGTTCCAGCACCTATGGGAAATGTGAATGTGTGGACAGCGTGGGTGCAATTCTGCCCTTTTATTATTTTAAAAAATGATTGTTTGAACCTTATAGAGTGCTTGCTATAGTTAAATGGACCTGCACAACTTGTGTGCTGTTTTGAACACAGGCATGTTTGTTTTTTAGAACGAAGTGGGGTTTATATTTGAAACAAGGCTGTGCGTGTGTGTGTGTGATTTATGGATTTATGTCCTTGTAGCTGGCAGGGGTTACACATACACACACACTGATTACAAGATTTAAAACTGTTAACAACATACAAATATATAATATTTCCCCATTTCTTCAACATAGCCAAAATCAAAGGCCTATGCGTGGCTGCAGGCAACACGTTTCCCTCATTTAAAAAAATAGCTCCAAGTGTTTTGTAAAAGGCTTAATTAAATGCATCTGTGCTGAGCTGAAAGATAGCGCACTGAAAGATAGCGCACTGCCCCCTGCGGAGTTTGAGCTTAGACGACAGGGGACAGTCCGTGGATCAGGGTTCTTGTTCTGCCCCGGGGGTTTGATCAAGTATTTTAATTAGGTGTGACGAAATGACATTGTCAGGACACACATGGCTGAGTATCGCATGCTCACACAAATTAAAGAGAGAATATCAAACATTTAAAATGATGGGGCATTCATCATAATGCCCCAGGCCCCCGCACGTGCACATCTCATGATAAACCCAGAGCTTTAAATAGCTATTAGGATAGGCGGGCCAAATTGGCAATGTCAAGAGTTCCAGGGCTGAGAGGACAGCCTGTGGCTCATGGGCTCTTGTTATGTCCAAGGGTTTAACCAAGTATTTGGCGTGACAAATTGGCATTATCAAGAGATCCAGGGCTGAGTATTGCATGATCACACAATCTAAGGAGACAATGTGGGAAATTAAACATTACGTAATGCTAATGGTGTCAGCTGAGTCTCATGAGGGGAAACAGGGTTGACTGGGACAAGAAATAGGCCCGGACACCCAAAAAAAAGTGGCCCGCCCCTTGCCTCAAAAAGGTGGCCTACCCCTCGCCTCACGACCCTTGAGCTCTGATGACATCACAT
The DNA here is from genome assembly GCF_040938575.1 of Ambystoma mexicanum. Classification (NCBI taxonomy): domain Eukaryota; kingdom Metazoa; phylum Chordata; class Amphibia; order Caudata; family Ambystomatidae; genus Ambystoma; species Ambystoma mexicanum. Next base: position 1,308,498,573 of record NC_090932.1, read on the forward strand.
GTCATTTGACCCCACCCCAAAGTGACACCCCGGGAAGCGATGAAACATGACCTTTCACTCCTTGACAAAACAGGAAGTGGCATCAAATAGCATTGTTCCTAAGTACACTATGATAAATATGGTTATGATTTCACTAATGTGATATACATTCCATACAAGAATCGATCACCATATGTATCATTAATATCTGTGTGTATAGATCCATATTGCACGTTGCAGGTGTTTTTTTCCAAACCCAGCCCAGGAGTGGCCAGAAACCGGCCCCCACCCCCCAGGGACGATTTCGGCCCGGCCACGGGCCGAAAGGCTGAGGGACCAATCCGACCCTGAGCGGAAAAATAACTACAAAGCACCTTCTACAGAGGGGTCCCCTGAACCATTGTTACAGCGCTGGGCATGCAGAACTGGATGTGTGAGGTGCAGCCAACCCTGCGAAGGTGAATAGCTAACACGGACAGCCCCCTCCAGGTGCAGCTCTCAGCGGGAGATGCTTACCGGGCCAGAGGTGAGCAGGAGAGGTCTGGCGCCGGAGACCTTTGGAAACCGAAGCAGATGTATCGGCTAGAGCAGGAAGACACCACTCCAGGCCCAGCTTATCTTATCTTGACTTCAAGGCGTGTGAATAAGGTAAGCGACATTGCCTGGGTGGGCAGGGGTGTTTGCATATATTCTTCAATGGGTGTTTTTGACAGCAGGGCATTGTTGTTGTCAATTACACGCTGATCAAGCGATCCCGACTCACATTTATGCAGGACTGTATTGAACATTTACACTAGCCAAAGTTGAAATACATGTTGATAAACTTAGGCGCAGTGATGGTTCAGAGGATAGCTCAGCGTGTTAAGCACATACTGCAGACAGTTGTGTTCATGTGTACTATTACAATCACAATTCCAGCAGAGAGAGAGAGAGAGAGAGAGAGAAATAGAGAGTGTGTGTGTTTGTGTGGTGTGTGTTTGTGTGTGTTTGTGTGTTTGTGTGTTTGTGTGTGTTTGTGTAACAGGGCCATTTGGACCGTTAGGGACAGTGTGGCCATTTGGACTGTTAGGGACAGGGTGGCCATTTGGACCGTTAGGGACAGTGAGGCCATTTGGACCTCACTGGACCTCGCCGGGGCTAGTGTGTCCCACGATCGGACATACTGAACATCAGTGAGCACAACCGTCCATTGACCCTCCAGATGTACGGGTTTGGCCAGCTTCATGGTAAAGTTGGATATTTTGTTCCCTGGAAATGTCTCGGCTGAAGCGTTGCTGGGACGCATGATATGAAAAGATGCAGACTCCATTTTGACCACAGCTACACGGCCATGACCTCTAGGGAATCCGACGGGTACCCAACTGTTGAATTTGTCAGGCCATCCCAGCCATTTAACTAAATAGTGTTTTTTGGCTCCACGACCTTTACTTTTTATGTTTTGTTCGATTCTATAAATGCGCTGCTGGTTTTTACTGACTTTCTGGATCTCATCCTTATAAAAAAGCACCCTGAACACCCTCCCCTGAATAATCTTTTTATAAACACCCTCCCTTTGAACCACGCTGTCTATAATAAAGATCTCTTTGTATTTCTGCTCATACCCCTTTCTGAAGACGGCCTTGTGTTTCAAGATCCGCACATGATCCCCCTTTTTAAGGGGTATATATTTTGTCTTTTTAAAAAGTCTTTTGCCGTACAGTTTTTTCCAGACCGGCAGGGAATTCTGCTGTGTTACACCCGCCGGTATGGTTTTAATAGATCTATGATGCGTGTTGTCATACACATTTATAAATGTGGGTTGCACCTCCACATATCTGCGGGTGTTTTTATCTGTAAAAAATCACCAGAGTCCTGTCTTAAAGGTGCATATAAAACGTTCAACAATAGAGGCTTTAACTTCAGAGTGTGTTACAAAGTGGTGTACACCGTGCTGCTTCAGAAGGTTTTGCAGCGGTTTATTTAAAAACTCTTTACCGGCACCCGTCTGTAGTTTAGCAGGGACTTAGCCATTGTTAAACATGCACTTAAAAGCTGCCGCTACGGTGTGCACCGTCTTGTTCTTCAAAGCCTCAACATAGGCATATTTTGATAGAACATTGATGATGGGTAGAATATAGCGGAAATCATTGTTGTATTCACGGAACTGGCTCAAATGCATAATATCTGGCTGCCATTGTTGATGATTGACCTCACATAAAACTGTCATTCGCTGTTTAAAATGTTTCCGGGCCGGTTTATGCAACGCGTAGGCCTCCTCCCCTGAAAGCCACGTTTTAACAGACCCCCGTGACACCTTCTCACCATAGGTTCGCATTTACGATACGGGCTGTCAACCCCGCCATAACTGCCGTCACCTCCTTCATCATAATATATTTTTGACAGCTTCAGGCCGGACGTGTCTGCCTGTAACAACTCAACATAAAGACACAGTCAGTTTTTATAAACAACGTTTTTTATTCGCATTTAAAAACAACAATTATATTCAAAATATATTCACATTAAAACATTCCCATTAAAATAATACCTATGAATACCGCACAACTACATTGTATGTCGCCGCTTTGTTAAGCGCTCGTGTTACACTCCATTTCTATATATTTTATCCCCGCCCAGTTGGGAACAGTTTTTTAATGATGTTTCTAGCGCCCATTGGACACATACGACTAAACTGCTTCATTTTCAAAAGCGGGTTATTCGCCGATTCTATAGCCCATAATGTTTTAGATATGCATTGTTCAGTCCCCGCTCCAATCCTTATCTGTGTTAGCTATTGTGTCAGTTGCAACAAGTCTATAATGCGTTTTGGGCTCAACACAAAACATATTTTACATAGCGAATTATCTGCATAAGCTTTTTCCAAACACTCGTGAGCATCCTGCTGTGGATCATGTGGATTTTAGGTCCTTAGCACCACCTGTAAAAGTGTTTTTTAAACACGCCCCCATTACGATGGCCGTAATCCCCTAGGTGGCATGGATATCAGCACGAAGAGGGGCCTGCGTGTCCATGTCGATCTTCATTAGCACAATACAATCCTTGCACAGATTGATATCCGCCAGACTTTCAATTGGTTCTGAACAACAAACGCATTGAATAGTGACATTGTCTTTAAGGCCGTCGGTCTGCAGCAGCGATAGACATGCCTTACACAGGCTACTTTCAAAATATCCAGGGGTTTCAAACCAGTTGGAACAGCAAGCGCAATAAATATTAATAGTCTCTGCCGTAGTCTGGTTCGCCCAACCCCCGCACACTTGGTCCTGTTTTTCATCAGGGTTCCGAGGGCCAGAAGCAGACTCCGTAGTCATCGCCGTGCCCGGTGACTTCGCCGTAGCTTCGCAGTCCTCATCTTCAGGGTTTGCGTCGACCGCAAATGACTGCTCCAAAACCACCTCGTCATTGTCCCAAAACTCTTTGGGTACATAGCTGGCCATTAGATCCCGAGCATCCTCCATCCCTATGTACATCATCTAATCCACGGGACTTTCTGTGGGTGTTCGCCCCTCGCCATAGCTATAGCTGTTCATAACAGCTGCTTCCGGAATAGTCTCTGAAAATCTCAAAAATTGCTGTGTTTTCCAGCCCATCGCAGAGCGGTATATATCCGGGTTGTGCGACCCTCCCCTGTGTCACTATCGCAGTCTTAAGCCGGCCCTTTCAATCAAATTTTATATGAACATTATATAAAGTTTATATAAAAGGTATTATTTTAATATCGAGAAGTCTTGATACCAAAAAATGTATTGCGATATAAGAATGACCAATAATAATTTGATTAAAAATTATATCAGAAAAATATCCGTTATCAAAAAAATCTGGTATAAATGCTGTAAATTGATATCAAATGTACATAAAATGATGACATCAGTAGGGTCCGCCCCACATCCGTGTCATTGCCATGTCACCAAACCCTTACACTCGCCGTCTAACTCCTCACAACTCACTTTGCCCTCAACCAAGCAACAGCACACATGCACTCTCCCATATTAAAAACATTTTGATATACACTTCATATAATTTTGATATAAACTGGATATCAAACCGTATCAAAGTACACAAACACACTTTGTATATCCATTTATATAAAACAGATATCAAATCGTTATACAAATTGATATCAAAACATTTTGATATCAAAAATTATTTGATATCAAATTCCATATCAAATTCCAGGGCGCGTTCCCACCGGTCAAAAATGTTACATTGGAAAAAGGATGCCCCCCATAACTACTGGCCAGTGTCTGTGACCCAAAAGTTCTTACAGGACTCAATGGCTGCCCACAACAGCTCTGAAACCTGAATTTGTGGGTTCAGGAAGGTGGGTTCTGTTCAGAAGAACACTCAGGAACATCAAATCTGCAGCAAGATTCATTTGGTTCTGTGAGGTGCAGGTACCCTTGAGGGATCAGCTGGCTTTCACATAGACTATATGGGACTGGCTAAATTGTAAGAGCAGAAGTGTACAGGGCTGGCCCAAAACTTGTGTTTTAGAGGTGTTTTGCTGAACTTTGGAGTAGGTGATTTACCACCGTATATTCATGCTAGTGCTTTTTGATTAGAATATGATCCTTTTGTCTATGTAGCTTATTAGGCCCCCTTTGCAATCTTTTCTATGTTATCCTTACTTTCCCTCTTAAAAGGTTGGGGAGAAAAACAAAACATTTTAATTTACTTTTCCCTTTCCCCATTGTGCCACCCCAACAACTTTAAAAATGTAAAACAATGCCTATCTCTCATGTGTGTTTCTAATCACGTTTGTTTATACATTCTCCTTCTAGAGCCATGTGTCTGCAAGTTGTCGCTCTCCAGATGTTTTGAGAAAAAAACCCTATGATCCCTCACTATTGGCCTTTTTAGTGGTCTCGTTAGTGGCTGATGGGAGTTGTAGAACAAAACATCTAGAGAGCCAAAGGATGGAGACACTGGTACTAGACTGTGTGCGAATTTGGCCAATTGCTTCCCTTACCTTGTCTTTTAGTCACTAAAATAAAATAAACAAGAAACTGCCCCATTTTGTATTCCTCTGTGTTTTTGTGAATCAAAAAAGTTTGCTATTTCTGTGCGAACTAGAATTCTTCCTGTGTTTTATTCATCTTTCTTTGGGTATCCAAGAGCTCCGCCCAATAGTCTGAGTAACATGGGAATCGATGGGTTTGCTGTCGGTCACTTTCCTTTGTTTGTTTTTTTCTTCTAGTTTGAGTCTTTCCTTAGTAAGGAATTGAAATCACAAATCATGTCAGAGTTGTATTTTGAGGAAGAGAGAAGGCTCACTTTTCAGAGGGCAGGGATGTTTATTGACAGGTCTTGGAGGAAAATTGAGTGCCTGTGTATGTAGGTACTAGTTGGCAACACCCAGAGCAGGTGTTGAACGAGATGGGAGAGACATTGGGGATTGCTCATGAAGAGGGGATAAGGCGTGGCTGAGAACGGAGCATGCGCAGCTGCCACAAGGGAAGGACATAAATGATGAGGTGGAGGAGGCAGGGGCTGACAAAGTAGTGTTTGTCACTGTTACAGGAGGGGGAGACAGCAGAGGAAGAGAAGGAGGCAGGGCTGGTAGCATGGAGTACTTGTACCAGAGGTGGTGGAAGCAGCTGGCAATGGGTCTGGGGACTGGATAAACTCACATTTTACTTTTGTATGCATTAAACAAATATGGAGTTCCAAAGCTGTGAATTCCAACATCACAGCTGAGAAGGTAAGCCCACAAGGGGCTTGGGACTGCAATTTAGGATATTTGGAGCGTGCGTGGTGGCGAGCACAAAATTAATTAATTTCGCAATTGCTGGCTTTCACTTTCTTGCTTCTACGTACCCCTCCAACAACGTGTGCTAGTTCATGCTTTGTCTGTATTTTTGGCCAGTGGGCCATGCAGTGCCTTTGTCTCCTTTGCACCTTTAAAATTGCTGCTTCATTTTTCCATTCACTGAGTGCTCAGCTTCCTGCCTCTGCCTCACTCCGATTGGCCTTCCTTCTCCATTTCAAGCCAATCAGGCGCCGGAAGGTGAATAGCCAGCCCCTGTTTTGAAGGACTACTTTCTAAGGTGCCTGTCTGTGCCTGTCTGTGCCTGTCCGGGCCGTTTCTGTGCTTGTCTGTGCCGTGGATAGAAAACTCTATTCTAACTATGTTCCGTCCACCAGACTAATTTCTGGACTGGTCCTCTGTCTATGGATCAAAGGCCTCCTACTATCCTTGCAGTAATGACTGTGGGTTTGGCTGTTCTACCATTACTAGCTTTCCTGAGGCATTGCCAATGCTGTACTCTCAGTGCCTTTTCTTAACTAACCTCATTCCTTTTTACTACATCTACTTCTTTCATACATGTATATCAGTGCTTCTGTTTCCCTGTGCTCCAACTGCATTCATTGTTGCTGCATTTCAAAACGTTTTTGGGGTGTGTTGCTTAATTCGAATTTGGGTGCTTCTGTTACCCTTGCACCATGCTTCACTGTGTTTCATTCTGCTGTGCCTGATATTGAACTTGGCTATGTGCACATGCTGCATTGTGCTTCATTCTGCTTTAGCTAAAATCGAACACAGCTGTGTACTTGCTGTTACCATTTTTTTTTTAAATCGCTTTTTGCTGGGTGCCCAACTGTTACTTTACTACCATTAAAAATAGTGTTTGCTGTGAGTACATCCTGCATTACCGTCCTAAATGTCCTACCTTGTCTCCCCCCTACCCACTGTCCCGCACCCCCTGTGATTTGCCTGCCCCCCCTCCTTGTGCCTCAGAACATTATGCTGGTAAGTGTGCTCCACACCACTGCAGCTACCATGTCGCTATCTATCTCTCCTATCTTCTCTAACTGCTTCTCTATTTCCTATCCCTCTCCTATCGCTAAACCTGGCCAGAAGAAATTTAAGATGGACATAATGGGCTCCAACCCAGGCTTTCCTATTGCAGACAACTATGTCGCTGCTTCCGCCAGAGAGACTCTCACCGACATCTTCTTTGCCGTTCCCTCACCCGACTTGTGGTATCTCCACATGGTCGCCTTTCTCTTTCGCATCGCCTCTTCTGCCATTAATGGTGGCACCCGCTGGGAGGTCCTCCTTGACCTCTTCGCCATTTCCAGGGTCATCATTGATGTCTATCGGAATGGAACCATCATGGTTTAGAGTCCTCAACCCAACCTTCTCCTCTTTGACAGGCTCCTACCTAGCCTCCCAAACCTTACCTCTCCCCCTGGACAGGCTCCCTTGCCTACTGTGCTTTCCTCCTCCTCCGCATAGACTCCCTTGCCTGTTGTGCCTTCCTCCTCCTCTGCACAAGCTCCCTTGCATACAGTGCCCTCCTCCTCCTCTGCGCAGGCTTCCTCACCTTTCCTCACTGTCCCGGCTCTCTTGTCAGCCTTGGCTCCTCCACCACCCTCCAGTATCCCTCAGGCTCTTCTGGCACCCTTGGGGGTGGACCACCGTCCCCTGCACCCCCCCCGGAAGACCCTCAAAGATGGCAAGCTGCTCCATATTGCCACGCTTATCTCTCGGTCTGCTGTCAAACACTCGTCTGACATCTGCAACCTCCTTGAACTCATGGATGTTGATGTATCCGCCATCACAGAGACATGGTTCAAGGACAGCTCTGTCACGAACTTTGACACACTCCTCTCTGAAGGATACAAGATCCTCTATGTTCCCAGGCCCAAGAAGATAGGAGGGTGAGTGGACCTGATCTTCCCAGAATGGATAATTGTGTCCATCATCCCTACTCAGGCCTGTTCCTCCTTCGAATGCCTAGTCTGCAGGCTCTCACTCTCTCCCAAATCTTCTCTCCTTATGGCCACCTTCTATCGGCCACCAGGACAGTCCACTCTCTTCCTATTGGAATGGGCTGACCTGGCCTCCTCTCTACTTTCCTCCTCCTCTCAACTCCTCCTGGTGGGTGATCTCAACATCCATCTGGACTCTCCTGACTCCTCAGGACCCTTCCGCAACCTATGTGATTCCCTCTCCCTCTCTATCTTACCCTCTGGCTCCACGCACACAGCAGGCCACACTTTGGATGCTTTCATCTCTACCGACATCCCTCTCTCTATCCCTCTCATTGCCTCTCTCTCTCGCTCTCTTACACAGACCACTATCTTCTCTCATCACACTTGACACTCTCCTCTCCTCTTGCATCGGCACACCCAGCGCGGCCCCTCAGTCTCAAAGTCACCAGACCCATTCAAAGAGTGACTGAGGCTGCCTTTGCCTCTACCTACTCTCCACCTCCTACTCCTGCAGCTGACTCCCACCCTGACACAGCCTTCGCTAACTTCAATCTCTCTATCACTAACACCCTTGATACTATTGCCCCTGTCATGAGGGTCTGACTGAAGCCTGCCAAAAAGTGCAACTCTTGGTACCACTCCTATCTGGCTGCCCTTAAATGCAAGTGTAGGGCAGCTGAGAAAAGGATTTGTTGGGCGGACCCTCCGACAAACTGGCCTGCAACCTCCTTCAAAGGCAATATCGACTCTGCATCCACACCAAGAAAAGAGCCTTCATTCAAGCCCGCATCTCCCCGGCATCAAACAACACGACCAAACTTTTCCAAGTCTGTAAGGAACTGGCCAATCCTCCAGCAGCCTACTCTTTTGTCACACCCACCCAGGACCTTTGCTCTGTCCTGGATGCACACTTCACCGCAAAAACCCAAGACATCCTTTCTTCTCTCTCCTCCACACCACCTCATTCACCAACACCTCTGGAGCCTTCCCTGGCCCCTCCACCACTCCTCCTCTCTTCTCTCGCTCCTGTCACACCTGATGAGGTAGCTAGACAAGCCCGGTCTATGAAGGGTTAATCCAAACAGGTGGATCCCTGCCCCTCCAAAACCATTAAGGACAACATTGACTCTCTCGCTCCAGCCTTGGCTGATCTCTGCAATCTCTCTTTTGGCACTGGAGTTTTCCCAACTTCTCTTTAGCACTCACTCCCTTGTGCACCCTCTACTTAAGAAACCCTCTGCTGACCCCTCCATTCTGGCAAACTACTGCCCTATCTCTATCACCCCTTTACTGGACAAACTGCTGGAGAGGCTGGCTATCTTTCAGCATACCCTCCACACTGAAACTGCTGGTTGCTTCCACGACCATCAGTCTGGCTTTAGAGGCACTGAAATTGCTCTTCTGAACACCTGTGAAGACCTGCTCTGAAATCTCAACACTAACACTCCCTCTGTGTTCATTCTGCTTAACCTCTCCTCTGCCTTTGACATAGTAGACCACAACATCCTGATTGCACGTCTGCGTGACACCCTGGGAATCACAGGTCAGGCTCTGGCGTGGTTAACCTCCTTCTTTTCCGACCACCCATCCCAGGTGGAACTTGGGTCCTTTCTCTCTACTATCACTCTTTCAACCTGTAGCGTTCCCCAGGGTTCTAACCTAGCCCCCTGGTTCTTGAATGTCTACATGGCCGCCCTTGCACGTGTGATTGCCACTTTCATCTCTAACTTCCTCTGTTATGCGGATGACACGCAACTCTCCTTCAGGCTACCCTCCTCGACCTCGCTCATATCTGAGTGTCTGCCTGCAATTCAGTCATAGTGTGCTTCAAACAACCTCTACTTCAATGCCAGTAACACTGAGATCGTTTGCATTGGGAACCCTGCTCCTGCTTTCCCACTCTCACTCTGGCCGGCCTCCCTTGTCCCTGTGCCCGCACCCACCTGCGAGGCAAAAAACCTTGGGGTCATCTTTGACTCCACTCTTTCCTTCTCCACTCACATTTCAGGCATCTCTAAAAAGTCTAACTACCAGTTACACCTCCTGAGAGGTACTCTTCCTTTTCTCACCTTCCCCCAGCTCACTGTCTCCAGAGACCTGGTTCTCTCAAGGCTGGACTACTGCAACAGCCTCTTTCTCAATCTCCCTGCCTCTTCTCTGCACCCTCTGCAACTCATCCAGAACAGAACAGCGACACTTATCCTTGGCCTCAAGCCCAGGAACCACATCTCTCCAGTGCTGAAATCCTTCCACTGGCTGCAAGGTTGCAAGAATCAAGTTCAAGACTCTCTGCATTGTCCACAAGGCTTATTGGGGCCTGGGACCTACCTATCTGCCTAGCTAAATACTGTCCTTCCAGAGCCCTCCGCTTATCTACCTTCAACCTTTGGCGAGTGAGCCATTTCTCCAAGCAGAGGTTTGGAGGGAGATCTTTATCCTCTGCAGGGGCCTCCCTCAGGAATAGCCTCCCTGACGCACTCCATCTTGAGCCTGATCTCCTTAAGTTCTGGAAACCCCTTCCTCTTATCCGCTTCCTTCTCTCTCCATCTATCCTGCTAACCTTTCTCTCCACTCTATCCCTCTCTCCCTCCTTTTATGTGCAGCCTGCTGACTGGCCGCCTGGTGTACCTCAGAGTCTCACAGGTCCCTGCCACCCTCGCCAGTCCTCTCGCACTTGCCTCCGGGCCTTGCACTTGCCTCATTGTTAATGCACTTGGTCAATGACCCATGAGAGTGGCATCTCTCAACACTTACCCCAGCTTTGGACTTACTGGGCGCACTTGGTCCCCCCCACTGCCTGCACTTGTCCCCCACTCCCCTCTCCCGCACCTGTCTGCGCACTTGCATGATCTGAATGCACCATGCCTTGAAGAACCTCTGTTTTTCCCTTGTCTCCCCTCCTTGCATGGTGGCGCCTCAATGCACTTGGAAAAACTACAGAATCATCGTCAGACCTATTTGCTGTTATCTACACCGTTAATTGTATTATTTGCACTTGTTCCATGCACCCACTCGGCCTGTACAGACTTGTATCATTCAGAAATTCAAGGGCTCTGAAGGACTGTTGTATTCTTTCCCCTTGTTCCCTCCCTCCTTGAGCGCTTTGAAACACTTGCTTGTGTATAGGCGCTTTACAAATAAACAATACCGTACCATACCATACCAGAGGAGATGGAGACACCTCAGCAGGGAGACGGTGCAGCAGAGGTTTGGAGCTACTTAGAGACAGATGACCACAAGTTGCAGGTGGTTGTGCCGCAAGGGAGAGCAACAGTGGGAGGAAATAGTGGTGGTAATCTATCAGATAGATCAGAAAGAAGTAGAGCTAGGTCTATGTACTAGTGCCTGTCTTTTGTCTTTAAAACCAAATAGCATCAACATGAAAGTGACACAAAAAGCTCTTTTAAACCAAAGGTTTTTAGTGATATATGCAAGGTTAGGTCACATTAAAAGAATGCAACAGATGGCTTTTCAGATTATGTTCTAAGGGCTGAAATGATCAATTTACAGCCAGTTACAGGGCTGGGGTTTTAGAAAGTTTTTCTTGTGTCTGTGGTTTGATGAACCTGGTTGTTTGCGGCTCCTCCTTGGGTTAGTGAGTGTTCATCTGATACTCATCCTGGATTCCATGTCATTGAACTTCTCCAACTTTATCTTTGATTTTTCCCCTGGTCCCTTTCTAGTATTTTCTCCCAACCTCGTTTCTCTTTCTTATATTTTCCACAATCTCCTTCAGATGTCTACTTCCAGACCCTTCTCCTTGTTAACTCTCCTCTTAACCTCCTCTTCCAACTGTATAGTAAATACTTCAACCTTATACTGATGTCACCGTCCAACCTATTATCTTAAACTGTTTTGACAAATTCAGCCCTGGCACCTCTGGCCCACCGCATCTCCACCTTCTGTTCTAACTTTCAGTGCTATGCACAAGACAACCAGCTTTCCTTCAGGCTCTCTTCAGCCTATTCTGCTCCTTCTCTCATACCTGACTGTCTGTCCACAATTCAGGAATGGCGTGCCTCCAATGATCTCTGCCTTAAAAAGCCAGTAAGACTGAGATGCTCCTCATTGGGACACCTGCTCCCGCCTTTCCTCTCTTTCTCTGGCCCCCCACCCTGGGTCCTCTACCTGCACCTTCCTGTAAGGTTAAGAACCTTGGTGTCATCTTCAACTCTGCACTCTCTTTCTCTCCTCACATCTCTGACGTTTCTAAGAAGACACACTATCAGCTGCACCTCCTCAGAGGTAGTCTTCCTTTTCTCACTTTCCCCCAGAAGCTCACTGTCTTCAGAGCCCTGGTCCTCTCTAGGCTGGACTACTGCAACAGCCTCTTTCTAAATCTGCCTGCCTCTACTCTTCGCCCTTTACAACTAATCCAGAACAGGACTGCAAGACTTGTCCTTGGCCTCAAGCCCAGGGATCGTATCTCTCCAGCCCTGAAATCTCTCTGCTGGCTCTCTGTGGCTACAAGCATCAAGTTCAAGACCCTCTGCATCGTCCACAAGGCTTTCTCGGGCCATAGATCACGCTACATCCAACATTCTCTTCCTAAGCATCTTCCTTCTCGAGCCCTCCGTTCATCTACCTCCAACTCTCTGAGGGTCAGACGCTTCTCGAGGCAGAGAGTAGGGGTAGATCTCTGTCCTCGACTGGGGCCTCCCTCTGGAACAACCTCCTTGCCTCTCTCAAACTTGAGCAGGACCACCTAACGTGCACATTATTAGTCATACATGACAGACAATCGGCAGCATAGTTACTCACTCCAGGAATGTATGGGATTGTGAAGTCAAACTCCTGTAGTCTGGACACCCACCTTCTTATTCTGCCAGAAACCTTATCTAATCCTTTAGTAGAAAAAATCTCGACCAACAGTTTGACTGCTACGGCTTATTTTTCGGTGGTTGCGTAGGTTTTCACTGGCCCCCTCAACAGGCGTGAAGCAAATGCTACAACATACTCCTTGTCTTCGATTTGCGAGAGCACAGCACCCAACCCCACATTACCGGCATCTGTGGTAATCACAATTTGTCACCCCCCTTTTATAATAATGTAACACCAGTGCTGCTGCTAAAGCTCGCTTGATATACTGAAACACTTCCCCACAGTTCACATTCCATGAAAATTGCACATTTGATCTTAATAGACTTTTTAGGGAGCGTGTGTGATCGGCAAATCCCCTGACAAACTTTAAATAATTTTCAGCCATTCCTAAAAGTGTTCTCACATGATCGTTGCAATTAGGTGTGGCCATTTGCTCTATTGTGCTGATTAAGTCTTTTTTTGGTGAAACGCCAAGTACTCAATGTATTTCCTATCAATTTTCGACTTTTCCTTACTGAGAGTTATTCCTACATCACACACTTCTTCTCTTATGGACAGCGCATTGGTGCGTAGTTTTTGTGCGAATGGTTTGCACCCTACTATTAGTAGAATCCAATGCATGAACCCCTTCAAGCATCCAATACCTTCCTTAAACACCTCATTTCCATCTTCACTCTTGTACTGCTTCAAGTCCTCAACCACAAATACCACTTCATCAGCATTTGGATCAAGTCATCCCTTCAGAAGCCTTTTGTTTGTCTATCTTAGGAGAGAGGAGGCTCGTCCTTCAGCATATCTCCTTTTAAAATTCAACTTCACTTTAAACTAGCAAACCAGATCAATCTTTGCCCCTCCATAAGCTTTTGGGTTTATGTCTACATAAGGGTGTATTTAGCCCCAGAATCAACCATCATACTGATCGGAGCACCATTAACTTGAACAATCATCTTTGATCTATCCGTCATTTCTTCCTAATCCCCAACAGCAGAGATACATTCCTCACCTTCATCCTTCTCTTCATCCCCTTTCCAATTAGTGGAGTCCTTGTTCCTACAGCATTTTGTTATATGTCCTCTACCCCTGCAGATCCTGCATACCATCTTTAGCGTCGGACATATCGGGCTGTTGGCTAGATGGGAGGGACTGTCCCTCCTGTAGCAGGACATGACCATCCTTCGTCCTCTTGTGCTTTGACATCGGCTACGTCCTTCCATACCCGTCATCCTTCCGGTGCTCCTACTCATTGCTTCGCCGCCTTCACCGTTGTACCTGAATTCTCTGTTATCAGTATTCCATCTTCTCCTCCCACTGGGGTTACTTATCAATGCTATAGATTTATTACATCAGGTTTGTTGGCACTTTATAAATAAACTCTTCTTCCTTCTTTTAGTATCTCCTGCATATGTTTCCCCACCCACTTCTCCTCTAGCATCTCTTCCAGCCTTTTCCTATTTCGACTTCCTTCATCCTACCTGCTTTTCCAATGCGTCCTTAGCCCTACTCCCCTTCTCCTGAGAACATTTTATTCTTCACAGATACCTCCTCCAAACTGCTTTCTCTCTCTCCTTGTAGCCTATCCAGGTTCTACACTCTGGCTTACTCTTACTAATTGCTATTTCCCTCCCCCCTCAAAGTTCCCTATGTTCCCCCCTCCTCCCCTCTTGTCCCCTTTCTGATGTTTCTCTCCACCTCTTTTTTGCAATATCCTTCCACTGTCTCACTTCAGTCACTTCTGTCTTCCTCTCCTCCCTTCATTCTCTCTTCCTTATCCTTCTCTCCTTAGGTCTTCTTACCACTTTTTCACTGCCTCCTATCTTATTCTTATTCTTTCCGCCATCTGAATACTCTTGTTTAGCACATCTCCCTACACTGGCCTCCTTCATAACTCACCCACCAGCTCCTCATCTTTTTGTGAATATTCCTACACTTTTTAGGAGGGTCCAAGCCCATCCCATTATGCTACACGATGGGTAAATCGGTGCAAATGTGTCTTGTGATTAATGAGTGAACAGGATTGGACCGGCATGGTTTGTCAACCTTAAACACATAATTGTAATGTCCTTCTACTGGGGTACGTGGCAATGCAGACTAAGCCACATCAGGCTTCGCCGCCATCTTTGTTTGTACAAGCGTACACAGGACACCTGTAAGTGGACCATCCTTGCTCAGGCTTGTCCCCTCTCTACCTGTAGTGGGCACAACTCCCAAATGATTCTGCTTCACAGTGCTTATCAGCTTGTCACACAGAATACCTACCACTAATCTCCTGTTACATGGAGCATGGTCCCTATAATACCGGGGCTCCGTTCTTCACTACCTACAGAGGCTTTTCTTAAAGGGGACTTCAGTCACAGGGGATGGCAGGGAAGTCTAGGGAATCTTCAGTGTGCACAGCATCACATCGTGCGTGGTGGCACGTAGCCCGCATGATCATCGTATCACCTAACCACGGATATAAGAAGGGAACTTTGTCACTTCTGGCAAAGGACACAAAGCAGGTACAGGTGTCCCTTGTCAAGTTTTAGGCAGGAAAGGGGCTATGTTCAAGCTCTTGACAGTCCGCACCTTATCTCAGCTCTGGGACTACTTTAGGTTGCTGAAGTGGAAGACTGAAGGAGGGGGAAGGCACAGAGCTATGCATCGTATGCAACACGCC
Organism: Ambystoma mexicanum; assembly: GCF_040938575.1. Lineage (NCBI taxonomy): Eukaryota > Metazoa > Chordata > Amphibia > Caudata > Ambystomatidae > Ambystoma > Ambystoma mexicanum. The sequence goes on from NC_090932.1 coordinate 1,308,513,745, forward strand.
AGTGAAACAGTGTATGCCAAGGAAGGGTTGTTCCTTGGGAACCATGGAAATTTGCAAGAACATGATTTGGAGGAATGGCATGACTAGCACATATTTTACCTTTCAGTGATCCCTCTTCCAAAGCACCCTCCCGCGGTGGTAAGGGCAATGAGAGTGTTTCAGGGTCCTCATAGTGTGGAAATCGATATAATATTGTGACCCCAATCGCATTGTTTAAATGTATGTTGGCCTACGCCAAGCTGTCTAAAGAATACTATGTACATAGGTTCCGCGGCAAGGTCTTGACCTTAATGTATCGTGGAAGCCGCCATCTTGGATTTAGCCGCCATTTTAGGTACTCTTGCAGTGTGGAAGTCACCTCGAATCACAAAATGGAGGCCGAATGACATTTCGAGTAAGACTTCGGCTATGGTGACCTCCGCACACGTGAATGAATAATATGTCCGCAGGCTACCTGTTAGGGTCATGAACTAAGACCCTGTCCTCTGTTTAACCTAGGTGTAAATATGTAACTGTATCAGCGGAACTGATCTAATACATGGAAATTGCGTGTTCGACCTGGCTACGAACCCTAGCCGTTGTTCCAAGAATGGTTAACTTACAAGAGGGCTGGCCAATGCAGCACAAAATGTATAAAAGCCCGAGCATCCCGATGATCGGTCTCTCCCACTTTCAGTGCGAACCTAACGTTGAAGGTTCGTGTGTAAGTCAGAGGGCCGAATAGCTATTCGCATGTCAATTGACTTTGGTAACTTTGTAACTTTGAAATAAAGCGCTTTGTGTGTCCTTTGTAACCTGTGTTGGTGTGTTTCCTTTTGGGCTTCCCGGCCTCATATCAATTTCTCTGTTTCCACAGTTGGCGCCCGAATAGGGACCCTCAAGATTGATGCCGGATCATTGAAGGTTGACGCAGACTATCGAATCGGGATCGGACGGTGTGATTCTGCGGGCCCGACCGATCGAGACGCGATACCTCGGCAGCGCTGCACGATCCGATCCTTGGGCGATAGTCGTGCGGTCTGACACGGCATCTTGACGAGGGTCCAATTCCGAGGCGGGCAGATTTGCCGAAACCACCGAACGCAGGTAAAATTCGTTAGTTGAAGTCCTTTGTAAACCGTACGGTCCTCCTTAGGTTTGGTCAGGTGCAGTCGTGACCCGGCTCTTAATTTAACCCTGACAATTTGAATTTGGCGTATTGTATCTGCAGACACAATGATTGGACCAGCTAACACCAATTCTTTGAGAAATGCCTGGGAAATTGTCTAGCTGCTTTAGGGCTCTGTTCCGCAGCGATCGACAATCTTTGGAATTTAGCCATCCGGCACCACAGGAGGGGTCGCCGGCGTGTACTATGTACTGTAAGTATGGCATTGGTAGTATTGTATTTAATGACATTTGGCACAGACAGACCAGAAATGCCTCCGAATTTCAGTGGCCAATCAATGGTAGTTTTGAGATCCCCCGTATCGAATACTTAGAGTCGATCTTACTTAAGAAAAAGGCTAGGCCAGCAGCCTTTGATGTGTTATAAAATTGGAAAAAGGAAGCATTACAGCAGCTTAAAAGTAGGGATAAACATGCACGACGTCATAAAACGAATGCCGAAAAGGCATTGTTATATGACAAGGAAAAACGATTAGACGAAACCCAGAAAATGGACAGAGCTTTCTCGCTCGGAGTCCAGAAAATTTACCCCTCTAAAGATTTCCATGTTTCCGAGGAGTTTATCGAGAAAATATTAAACGAACGGAGGCCTGATTCTTCAGCGCCACCTCCGTATGCTCCCGTTGTGGGCGCTTTGCCCATTCCTGCTATTGCTCCTATCGCTATTCCTACTCCTCCTGCGCAGCCTACTGCCCCTAGTTCTTTAGTTGTCGCTCCTCCGTCTATTTCGTCTGTTACATTACCTCTTTCCCCTGCACCCAAGTTAGGTTCACCTACACTTTCGATTTCGGGGAGTCCTGTGTTCACTAAATCAGATCCCGGTGCAGGGTCGAGAATAGTGACTCGTAGTACTGTTCCTGCAGGCAGGAAACAGGAACTATTTGCTTGGGCTAAACATTGCATGGAAAAAGGTGATCAAACTGATGCATTTTCAACATTATCTAATTTGCACGATTTTCCCGAGAAAAACGTTTTTATTGAAGGACTGGGGATTCACTTATGTGTAATGTGGGGTAGATTGCAGACTTCGGATCTCCCACAAGGGGTGAGAGATCTGAATGCCTTGGCACTCTCGAGGGATACAGAGCAGAAAGTATATGGGCATGTCGATAGGTTGTTTGAGTTTAGAAGGGATTTTGAAAGGTTACAAAACGAGGATGATGAGGACGATAGGATATATGTGCAGAAACGGTTCCTTTCGTGCCGAAGATCAGCACCTGAGGAAGTACGGATTTGTACCAGAGATGCGATTCGGTGGATCTCGGATTCATCGATACCGCCAGATGAGGTATATGACACATATAGTCAATACACGGTAGAGATGCAAAGGAAGGTAATCCAAGTGATGGTACAGCATTTACAGGAGGAATGTATAAGGAAGAAGGTTGGTTGCCCCACAGAGTTATTAGGTATTTGTAAAAGAGCTTTTTCGCCCGACACTTCTACAGCTGCTTTAGCGCTCGATTTGGCCTTATTACTTAGTAAGCGGTCGGAGGTCCCTATATCTCAGTTGCCTATGAGAGAGGTCCCTCCGACCCTTGTCCCAAAAGTAGAAATCCCCGCCAACACGGCGGCTGGTACTGCCGTGGTGGATATCCCTGCACATTACGTATCACAGTTTGTTCACGTCCCGTTCTCTCGGCAGGAAGTGAACACGATTAGACAATCAGTCCCTGATATCAGGAAGAACCCGACAGGGTCTTACAAAGAAATAGAATCCGTTTTGCAGTCTTCTGTGTTCACCTTAAGTGACATGGATTTATTGTTTCCAGTGCTTTTACCTGTTGATGTATGGAAACAGGTACGAACAATAGATGATGTGCCGGGGTTAGGGGATACATGGGTAAATTTGACTAGAATAGATGGGGAACGACCAGCTGGTGAGAAACATCCCCCAGGTAATACTCACTTTACCCGATAGAATAGTTGCTAAATTAAAAACTATAATCCCAGAAAAAAAAGGATTATTTGGGACAAGCTTACGGCCTGCGTCCAAGGGAAAACTGAAGGTACTATCGAATCCTTTAATAGATTCGAACAGGTGTTCTCCGACTTCAGTGGACAGGATTTAGGTACAGAGTCGGGGAAGAGGTTGTTTGTGGACAAATTTGTGCGTGGATTGTTGCCCGACATCCAGTCACAAATTATGTCCTCAGAGAGCGCTTGGCAGGCAAAATCTCAGTCAGAGGTTTTGCATATGGCTCAGTATTACGAGAATCGGGTTAATAATGAAAAAGAGAAAATCGAAAAAAGAAGGGGTGACCTAAAGACTAAGGTATTGTTGCAGCAAATTGTCAGAAACCCCAGAGGAGGTACGACACAAACTAGAGGTCAGTACATTCCAAGAGGAAATACTCCTCCAAATTCTATAAATATTAATCAGTGTGCTTATTGCCGCCAGGAAGGTCACTGGCGAGCACAGTGCCCTGCCCTCCGTCAGAGGTCAGGAGGCACATTCGGAGGTATGGGTAGGCGACCACGGGGCCGCCCTGGAGCAGGGGGCCCTGATAGGGGTCAGCTTCTACAAAATTTACAGGAACCTTTTTCACAGGAAAATCAGACTTCGAGTATGGACTCGAGAAATATATTTGATCACCCTTCCGCCGCCTATCTTTCTGAGGAACTTCCCTTTGATGAAGTTCTGCCTTATTAGGATTGCCCGAAGCAGCGTTTGGAACCTTTACCTATTCCCGTTATTCAGAAGGGCCCCTACGTTGAATTATTGGTGGGGAATAGGAAACATCAGTTCTTGATCGACACTGGAGCACAGAAGTGCTCCATCGACCATTCTCGGGTTCCAAACATCCCCCTGTCAGGGCAAACAAATGTTTCTATAGGGTTCTCTGGTATACCAACTGTTTGTCCGGTTTCTGCGCCGGTATCCGTTTCTTTAGGCCCTTTTACAGACCAGTGCCCTTTTCTTCTTACTTCAAACTGTGGAGAAAATTTGCTGGGGTTGAATTTGTTGAAGAAATTGAACGCAGTGATTCATTGTTCCCCTGATGGAATAAGATTAACAGTTTCACCACCGCAACCCTTTAACTCCCAATACTTGACCCGACCTCTACCTCCCGAATTTGACATTGTCCCAGAATGTTTGTGGGCAATAGACGACAATGATGTCGGGATATTGCACATCGACCCTGTTAAGATAGTATTGAAACATGGGGTTAAGCTACCGCGCATCCCGCAATATAAAAATTCAGTTGAAGGTGAGCGCGCTCTGAAATGCATTGTCTCCGATTTTGTACATCGTGGAGTGATCGAAGAGATTACAGGTAGCTTATGTAATAGTCCGATCTTGCCGGTATATAAGAAAGGCAACAATGCAATTCCGTACCGGTTTATAATAGATCTTCGTGCTATTAACCGGGTAGTGGCCCCACAATTTCCAATCGTGCCTGATGTAACAACAATCTTAACAATGATCCCTGCTACGGCTACACACTTTAGTGTCGTAGATTTGAAAAACGCCTTCTTTAGTATTCCGATACACGAGGAGAGCAGGTATTTGTTCGCGTTCACCTTGGGGGGACGCTCATTTACATTCACAAGGGCACCTCAAGGGTATACTGAAAGTCCTAGTATCTATAGTAGAGCCTTAAAAGAGCAGCTCGACACCCTTGAATTGCCACCTACTTGCACGCTGCTTCAATATGTAGACGATTTGCTCCTAGCTGCAGACTCTGAGAAAACTTGTAAAAGAAGGCACTATATTGTTGCTTGTTCATTTAGCCGAACATGGTCACAAAGCTTCACTTAAGAAATTTCAATATTGTTGCCAGGAGGTTGCCTATTTAGGCTACCTCCTGTCAAAGGAGGGGAGAAGATTGACACCTGAACGAATAAAACACATTTCTGGCATGTCTGTCCCAAAAACACAGAAGGAAGTCAGAGCCCTGATAGGGATGGCGTCCTACTGTAGACTGTGGATCCCGAACTTTGCCCTAGTGGTAAAACCGATGTTGGCTTTGACGAAGAAGGGCATTTCTCTGCCACTGCCATGGGAATCGGAACATCAACGATCATTTGAGCTTCTCAAAGCCGCGCTGTGTTCAGCACCGGTTCTGGGTACACCAAATTACGATAAGGCCTTTGTGTTGTTTGTGCATGAATGTAATGGATGTGCTTTGTCTGTGTTAACGCAGGAACATGGAGGGAAGAATAGGCCGTGCGGCTATTATTCCTCCGCCCTCGATCCTGTTGCATGCGCTTTGCCGCGATGTCTGCGCGCTGTTGCTGCTGCCGCTGCGTCTGTAAAACAGAGTGAGGGGATGGTCCTGGGCCACGATTTGATTCTGATGGTACCTCACTCTGTTGATATTCTATTGAATAAAACTCAAACACAACACCTTACTTCTGCCCGGTTGACCAGGTATGAATTAGTTCTATTTGCTCCTCATATCCAAATTAAAAGGTGTTGTGTTCTCAATCCGGCTGAACTTTTGCCTCTCCCGCAAACTACTGCTTGCGGCAATGATGGATCACATGACTGCCTGTATGCCACCGAACAAGAAACAAAGGGCAGAATAGACCTCTCAGATACTCCTTTGGAGAATGCGGAAGGGGAGCTGTTTTGTGATGGCTCCTGTTTTAAACTTCCGAATGGCACATCTACAGCTGCTTATGCAGTTACTACTTTGAACAAGATTGTAGAAACTAAAAGGATTCCGCATAACTCCGCGCAGGCCGCAGAGATTATAGTGTTGACCCGTGCTTGTGAGCTCTCCCAAGGGCATAGAGTTAACATTTATACGGATAGTCAGTACGCCTTTGGAGTGGCTCACAACTTTGGAAAACTGTGGTCGGAAAAAGGGTTTCTGACCTCACACGGGACCAAGATTCAGCATGGCCCCTTAATAGTACAACTACTCTCAGCACTCTCACTCCCTGAACAACTAGCGATCATGAAATGTGCAGCACATCGGAAGGTCATAGACGATGTGGGCAAAGGAAATGCTTTTGCAGATTCGATAGCTAGACAAACAGCCACAGACCTTAGCACAGACATGTATACCTCGAGGGAAGTGAGAGATGGTTGTATAATAGATGAAGGCATTGGGTCTGTGCGAGATATTCAGACTGATGCCTCTGTTGAAGAATCTAGGAAATGGGCTGAAGGCATGGGGAAATTGGATGACGAAGGGTGTTGGGTGGACACATCTGACGGGAAATGGTTGCTTCCTGATTCTTATGTATTAGCAATGGTCACAATGGCACACGGTCCAACACATGTGTGTGCCCAGCAAATTGCGAAGATATTACAGCAGGTTTGGGTGAATGATAAAATTTTGGAAACTGTAAAAAGATATGTTCAGAATTGTATGATTTGCCTGCAGCACAATGTGGGTAAAGGGACAGTGACTCCAAGGGGAAGTTTCGGGCCCCCCTCTGTCCCCTTTGAAACCATTCACCTTGATTTCATTGAAATGGAACGATGTAATAACTTGAAATATGTTCTTGTTATCATTTGTGCTTTTAGCAAATGGGTCGAGGCTTTCCCTGTCAAAGATGCTACCGCCATGACTACCGCAAAGATCTTGGTGAAAGAATATTTTCCTCGATTTGGGCTCCCGAGGATAATCTGGTCGGACAACGGCCCACACTTCATCGCCGCTGTAATGTTACAAATATGTGTTGCCTTAGGGATTGAGAAACGTTTTCATTCAGCTAGGCACCCTCAAAGTGCGGGGTTGGTAGAAAGACACAACGGTATTCTGAAAAACAAACTTGCAAAAACATGTGCCGACACTAAATTAAAATGGCCAGATGCTTTACCTATTGTGTTGTTAGCTATGCGCACCACACCCCAGACTAGAACTGGGCTTTCTCCATTCGAGGTAGTAATGGGAAGGCCTGCTAATATTTGGGGTCTCCCTAAACCTAAAGCCCTGAGGGATGTGGAGAATGTATTGCTCATAGACTATTGTAATCAATTGACTAAAAACCTGTATTTCATTTACCACCAGGTGAATGCCGCCTTACCTGTACGGTTTACGGGCCCAGGACACGATATATTGCCCGGCAGCTGGGTCCTGGTAAAGGCCTACGAAAGGTCTTCCTGTCTCGCGCCTCGCTGGCGGGGACCTTACCAGGTTTTACTGGTCACCAGGACGGCAGTGCGGGTGGCAGGAAAGAAGAACTGGGTACATGCAACGCATGTGAAGAAGATCCCTCACCCGACGCCACACGTTACAGAAGAAACAGAACCCCTTGCTGATGCTACGATCTCTGATCTCGGAGTAGCAGGCAGCGCTGTGAGTGCGTCGGAGAAGTTCTCTGAGCCCGAGGAGCTCGGGGAGCCGTCCATCTTGTCTCCGCACTCTCTTGATCGATCACTTCCGGACACTCTTGTTTCAAGTTCTGCGACTTCCGTCGCCACCGACGCGACGCTCCCCTCAGGGAGCGACGATACTTTGCTTTTGGATTCAGCAAACTTGGGTACCATCAGGTACAACCTTCGACCACGAAAATAAAATCACTGCACGAGTATTGTGCATCTGGGAGAAAAAGGAGTGATTGAAATACTATTGTCTTTCCTTTTTTTTTGGAACAAAGAAAAGAAGGGTTCTGTTGGCTAGTGTTGGGAAGGACTAAGAAGTCGCGCGGTCGAAGTGCCGCCAGCAACGAACATTGGGGCCGACGATCGGGATAACCATGATGCCTGCCGCCTTCACCGCTGCTCCTCGTATTGAACTATTAGATAAGGAGGTGACCAAATCGAACAATGGACAATGTGCCTGGGCCCTGAAAACGTACTGTTGTGTTCTTGTTTTGATTATTGTTAGTTTTGCAACTGCTGCCGTGGGACTTTGGTACTTTGAAGAAATCTATCCTTTGAAACCTCTGTTACCGACCGAAATTGTACCAACTGTTTTGACTCCCTCTGTACACCTTCACACTCTGTCCCCTAGGGATTCTCGGCATAGACAGAAATATCATAATAACACTTTGATGATAGTGATGAATGCTACGCATGCTATTTTTAATAGGAGTAATTGTTGGATTTGCACTCACTTACCACAACATGGGAACAAGGGACTGGGATGGTATATACATCCCCTACCGCTAACGACTTCCTGCTATGCCTCTCTTAGAGCACTCTTCTTTGGCCGATGGAATGATAGCATCTCAGGGAACTTCGATGGTACTAATTTGAATGAATTTGAAAAACGTGAATTGACTCCCCTGGGATGCTCGCTTTTCGCAAATAGGAGTAGACCTAATATCGCTTCTATTAGGCCGTCTGATAAACTTTCTTTTCCTTTTCAAAATCTAGTTTCTTTTAAGATGGCTCCGATAGGCAATAAGGATGCCATGCCTCCTTCTTATTCTGTAAATCACAGTCCCGATTCTGTCCCTTTCTGTGTACAAAGAAATGGCACTAGGCCAATGGGAGATTTTGAGCCGTGTGTAAATATTGTAAATTTGACTGGGGAAAATAGGCCTTTGTATGTAGGGGGACCCGTTTATTTTGTTTGTGGTAGTTTAGCTTTTCCCTGGTTGCCCAAGGATTGGCAGGGGACTTGTTATTTAGGGATATTGTTACCAGGTGTGTTTATAGCCAGTACCTTAGAGGTATCTAAGGCTCGCCCGCGACGGGATAATGATGGAGATACCCCTGGACAAGTATTCGGGGATATAGCCAAATCAGTAGTCCCCTTCTGGGGACAAATAGCAAATTCAGAAAACATTAGGGGATTAGCGAGGGTATTGGAGAAAACGATCAACCGGACCACGGACATACTTTACAATATGACCTTAGAGCAAAAGGCGATAAGATTGGTAGCACTTCAAAATCGAATGGCATTAGATGTCATTTTAGCTGAACGAGGTGGAGCATGTAAATTAGTGGGGTCCGCTTGCTGTGTTTTCGTACCAGATTCTTCACCAACAATATTTAAAGCAATTCAGAATTTACACACTCTTAGTTCTGAAGTCCATATCCCTGTAGGAGACTGGAGCCTTAGCACTTGGTTTTGGGATTCTCTACGATCTTGGGGGTGGAAGGTGCTTTCTGTTATTCTAGGTATTTTAGGGACTCTGTTATTTCTTTGCTGTTGTTTTCAATGCCTCCCGAGTATATGCGGAATGATGGGGGGATGTTGTGCCCAGGTAATGAGCGCAATAGGGCGTAAAATATACACCCCGAAGACAGCATCTAAAGAGTTCATGTTGCAAGTAGTTCTTATGAATAACTTTATGGCTATTGACATTTCAGACAATGATGCGGAACCTATGGATGATAATGCCTTCAAGTATTTTCAAAAGTATTAGGAAATGATGTTTTAGCACTTGGCATAGGCCAAAAGGAGGGTCTGTGGAAATCGATATAATATTGTGACCCCAATCGCATTGTTTAAATGTATGTTGGCCTACGCCAAGCTGTCTAAAGAATACTATGTACATAGGTTCCGCGGCAAGGTCTTGACCTTAATGTATCGTGGAAGCCGCCATCTTGGATTTAGCCGCCATTTTAGGTACTCTTGCAGTGTGGAAGTCACCTCGAATCACAAAATGGAGGCCGAATGACATTTCGAGTAAGACTTCGGCTATGGTGACCTCCGCACACGTGAATGAATAATATGTCCGCAGGCTACCTGTTAGGGTCATGAACTAAGACCCTGTCCTCTGTTTAACCTAGGTGTAAATATGTAACTGTATCAGCGGAACTGATCTAATACATGGAAATTGCGTGTTCGACCTGGCTACGAACCCTAGCCGTTGTTCCAAGAATGGTTAACTTACAAGAGGGCTGGCCAATGCAGCACAAAATGTATAAAAGCCCGAGCATCCCGATGATCGGTCTCTCCCACTTTCAGTGCGAACCTAACGTTGAAGGTTCGTGTGTAAGTCAGAGGGCCGAATAGCTATTCGCATGTCAATTGACTTTGGTAACTTTGTAACTTTGAAATAAAGCGCTTTGTGTGTCCTTTGTAACCTGTGTTGGTGTGTTTCCTTTTGGGCTTCCCGGCCTCATATCAATTTCTCTGTTTCCACAATAGGAGGAGACACCTGCTTATAGCTGGACACACCGGTGCGAACAGCCCTCAGTCTGTCGTCTGTCTGAGCCTTGCCAAGCACTTCTGCCCTTTGTGTATGTATACGGCACCAGTGATACTGTAAAAACTATCACCACCACCATAATGAGTAGTTGTTGGTGTCTTTGATTCTACATGAGCAGCAGTAGTAGTATCATAGCATCATACTGACACGTGCTGTCTGCATTGACAGATCAATCCCCATCATTCAGGATATCTGAACCCTACGGCCAGGGAGAATGCTCAAGCATCATACTAACCAGTTGTAGGTGACTTAGTGGGCATAGGGCAATAAGGTGGGAACAGTGCAGGTGGTGTGTCAGCCCTCAGAAACCAGGGGGCTAGTAATGAAATATTGCATGAATTGCTCTGTGGTTTATGCTAAATGGTTGCAATGTGTCAAAACCTTTTTTACAGCCTTTAGTTTTGTGCAAAAACATGCAACCATACTAAACATTGGAGATATCACCAGTCACCAGAGTTGAAAAGGGTGTGAAACAAGGTGAACAGGATGTCAGTAGGAAGAACTAATCCAGAATCAATTTAATGGACTCAATGTTAGCAAATTATAGCATATGGTTGTGAACTTGTGATTTGCGATAGTATTAGATCGTCCAGATGAAGAAATCCAGTGAATTGTGTTCCATCCATTCATAAGTATTAGTAGTTTTTATCCTCAGCATACAGAATGATACCAGATATGAAGATGCCCTTTGTGCTACACAATCTACCTTCATTGATGGAAGAAAGCTCAATGTGTGTTTAAGGTTATGAAGATGTGCTATAAAGAAGAAGCAACAAATGTAACACGTTGGAAGAGGATCTGAGGTGACATTAGTCAACACCAGATAGCTTAGTGAGTCTGCTCGAACATCATACCTGGTTAGTTATGCACATTTGACCTCTTGTCATTGATGTTGATGTCCTGGGGATGATGGTGGGTTTTATAAAGCAGATTTGTTGATTTTTACAATAGCTGGATAGCATCAGAAATCAGTTTATGGCATACAACATGAACATGTACCACATCAGAATCCTACAGTTGAAACTCACAATCATTTGCAATTAGATAATGTTGCCTTGTAATATATGACAGACCCAAATTGTTTGCGCAATCTTCAAAAATGCTTCACCAAAACATCATATATGGGTGAACCTTCCCAGGTGCTCAAACTTGCATGTTTCCAGCTGTTATGCTCAGGTTTAGAGCTCTCATTTCACAGGAGAAACTGAAAAACAAATGCCTGGGGTACTACTCTCTGTACTCTTGTAAGGTGGGTTTCTGTGCATTACTATTGTTGTAAAAAAAATGGATGAATTTGAGGATGCCATCCATTCTTCCCTAGGGGGAGACCTTTCCCATGGGGACAGGGCAGTGCACACACAGTACAACATTCCTCCTGGGGGTGGTGCACCGGGCGAGGATCACATGGGGAAGGAACCCCCTTATGGGATTAGGGACGGCTATCTTCAGAGAATGCGGTATGCCCCTACAGTAGTGCCCCTTAACCCCTCTCCAATGTACAATCCCCCACCCCTTCCTTTTGACAAAGTCAATATTTGTTGTAGTCATGTTAGTTATTCTAATATACCAGATAAAGTACAATACCTAGAAAATGTAAAGTCTCTTAGATCTGACACTCTGACATATACTGAGAAGCAGTGGCGGCTGCTTACATAGGGCCGGGGGGCGCGGCCCCCCCCACCCAGGCCCCCCAGGAGTGTGCAGTAGACTGCATGCAGAGAAGTTCAAGTGAGAACATCAGTGTTTCAGAGCGGCAGATTAATTATTTAAGTATAAATAAATAATTACTCTGCCGCTCTGCAATTGAATCTTCATGTGGCTGGGCCTGCCACAGTGCCATCAGAGGGGCGCGTCCCATTTTACGGAGCTTTTGCAATGGTAAAGTGCGTGGAGCTACGTAAACATCCTCAATCTAGGAGGCTGGCGGGGCGCTAGAGGGGTGGCCCCGCCAGCATTATAATCTGTGCGCAAACAGCGCACCACCAGGATGATTGACCTGCGTGGGTAGCAACAAGTTAAAGGAATATTCTTCATTGGCTGGTGGCCAGCCAATGACAGAGTGTGGTCTGGGCGGGGTTGGATGGCGTCTTCTCGAGGGTTCTCTCCCTTCTTCAATCACTTTGCTGCGTCTGAGCTGCCCGAGGGAATTTCCACAGCAGAGCCTACTTGCTTCCCTTGACGGACGGATGACGGTGCAGGGTGCAACCTACCTGGTAAGTGCAATCCGTCTAACTTAAGTTCTAACTTGCAGCACACAAGCCAACTAAAGTGTGAGGTTACTTGTAGGCCCTGGCCGAGACCGAGAGGCATTAAGAGTCTTAGGGGCCTGGCTCGGCCTACATGTAACCTTGCACTTTAGTTGGCTAATGGTGCCGCGTCGGCATGCTTACTGCTTATTGAAGATTGATTACTTAATAGTCAATCTTTAATAAGGGTGCTGATGTGTCGCCGACGAGGACTTCACTTTTTGTCCCTGCGGCAGTCTCCTGGCCTCCATTCACAGCCAGGAGGACAGTGCTCCGGGGATGCTTCCCCCACCCCCCTGGGCTGTTGGTCCTCCTGATTGTGTCTCCCTCCCTGGCCCTGTAATATAAGACGGGAGGAGGGAGGGTGTGTGCTCAAGTCTGCTGCTAAAACGCAGACTTGAGCTCCCTCCTCCCTCGACCCCTTTGAGTGCCATTCCTGTAAGTCATATAGGCTATAGAGCTGTGCAGTTTGAGCCCTGTAACCTTTTGCATGCGACTCGCTTGCAAAAGGTTACGGGGCTCAAACCCATAGCTCTCAACCATTTGTGTCACAAAGGCGGGTGAAAACACCCGTTTTTATTTTTGGCGGGTGAGAGGCCCATTGAAATGAATGGGCATGCAGGAGGCTTGGCGGGTGAGGCAGCTGTTTAGAAGGCGGGTGACACCCGCCAAAAGCGTGTGAGTTGAGAGCTATGTCAAACCGCAGAGCACCTCGATTTTAAATGCTTTAAATGCTATATATATGATATATGATACTTTGGACAGGTGGTGTTAAAAAATAAAAAAAAATTGGAAGAACACACATAGCACAATTCCAAGTATCAGACAGTCGCATCGAGGAGCTGTGCGGTTTGAGCCCTGTAACGGGGCTCAAACCGCAGAGCACCTAGATTTCAAATGCTATATCATATATACATAAAATAAACCTTTTGCATGCAAGTCGCATGCAAAAGGTTACAGGGCTCAAACCGCACAGCTCCTCGATGTGACTGTATGATACTTGGAAATGTGCTATGTGTGTTCTTCCTTTTTTTTTTTTTAACACCACCTTGTCCAAAGTAGCATGTTGCATATTTAGCGAGAAAACGTTCTGGAAAAAGTATGGTAAGACTTTTATTGGCGCATGCAAATATAGTACTAATTGTAAAAAACGGTGTAAACTCGTTCCATGGAACGACTCAAGCCTTGTATTTCACAACTCAAGGGCACTAAATCTGCCATCATGCCATGAATAAATTAAGCCTACACCTGCCTAACCGGTCATATCTTGCTGTATTATGCGCATTGTTGGATGAGGCCTGTGTCGTCCCACTACACATGAGACGTTTTGGGATATTTGCGACCTTCCTCTGTGGCTGGACGAGAGTGAGCAACTCTGCCTGTGTTTCCGATTGTATTCTCCCGTGTTTGCTGCTTAAAAACACAATTGGGAGACTTGTGCTAATCAGACCATTACCTACTCCCACAATATCGTGGCAATGATTTCCCAATTGTGCACAAATAAAATGGAAATCTTGTGGCAAAGGTGTGCACACTGTACTGTATTAGCTTTTTGAGGGTTTTAGCATGGTTGGGTCACAGAGTTCCTGCTATAGAAGATACATACACACAACAGTTTCTACAAGTCTTATTGTCATCCAGCCACATCAAGGTTACACACCATGGTTTTGAAGCAACACGCTCATGGACAGATAATTCCTTGATTAAGGATTCACGATCGCAAAATGCGTTGGATTTTTCCTTCGGTCCTCTTGGGAAACTGATTAATATGGGCATGTACTCATTAAAGATTTTTTTTGTTTTCTACCCATCAACGCTTAGTACTATTTTCAATAATAGAGGGAAACAATAGCAACAATGGTGTGTACCATAATGGGCAGTGACATTACGAGGTAGTGCTTAACTATGAGTGTGTGTATTTCTAGATTTCTTCACGCTGTCAGAGCAGGCACACGGACAGAAAGTCCTTATTTACAAGTGTTTGAGTGTCACTGTCTGTGCTTCCAATCCTTTCTGGAGAGGTGGGACAAACCAGATGAAAGGAATCGAGTTTCGGTGTGAGCTTCTTAAAAACGAACAATTTTCTTTATTATTTGTATGCCTTCAGTACTTCCCCGCCTAGGTGCACGCCAACAATTTGGACATTTGTCACGGACAATTTTGTGCAATTTGTCTCGATGGAGTGGTTTGACAAAATCCATAAAGCCACAAAACCTCTGTGGAACATAATGCTTTCATAGTGTGCTCTTTAAAAATAAAGAAACATTCTCATTAAAACCTAACTTACTGACTAATATAAAGGAAGGATAAACATGTTTTTTTTTTACAAGTCTACTGAATAGTATACAACAGTTTTCAAAATACAACTTCTTTCAAACATTATTGTCCTCTTAAAACAAAAATCTTTTCATGGTATACTAAGCCAAACTAAATGCTACCTTGGGCCGGGAAGATAGCTCAGGGTGAACACGTTTGTCTTGGAAACAAGACAACGCAGAGTAACACAGGTTCAATCAAATCGCAGTCCCACTAAGAGACTGTTTTACGGTATTAAGTGCGTTATAAAAGATGCCATTAAAGCAACTGAACTTGTAAATGACACTTGTGAATGCTACGGCAATAGTATCCAGTTACTGCTGGCCGAACAACAATATGAAATTCGTATACTTTGAGCTCAGTCACAAGGAAAATAGGCTCTTTACAATAAAGGCAGTGCTCCTATTTTTCATTAGGTGTTTTTTGCTTATGTCCTGTATATATCAATGCATCTGTGATTAGCATCCGCAATATCATGTGTGAAGTCATGAGAAGTGCATGACAGAGGTGAGTTGTGGTTGACATGCAAACCATAACTAGCAGAGAATATCTGTAGTTTTTAGGGTTTGCATTGCAACCATAACCTTCATTCAAGTAAATATTTTTTGACAGCCATTAGAGGTAGGACAAATGTTGCATTAATTAAGTGGTTAACAAGTCATATATTATCTTAGTTTCTCCCCTTTCAGAAAATGCCTAAAATCCCACCTTTGTAAGAGGATGAATGGATATGAATGCCAGCAACAGCATGAGAAAATTATATTTTTCCATCATTACTGGCTAGCTATGTAATGAATTTCTTTATGCATACACCATAGTACCAGCTTTTCTCAATACAAGCTGCTAAAAGATACACCATCAAGCTTGCACACGTACGAATAATCTACCACCATTAGTATGTAAAACCTAATGCTTTTTATGTCATATTTCGGTGGGTTTGGACAGTAAATTGCACATTTTGGCAGCCATTTTTCAAAATATTTTGCGGGGGAGCACCCCCTGCAGCCCCCTTGGGTGGTGTGGGCTCGCCCGCTGCACGCGCTCGCTCCCAAATTCACCCTTCGAAATGTACGCCCCGCCAGCTTTCAAACTCACCAGCCGCCACAGCTGAGAAGAAGAAATGGTCAGGAGTCCAAGTATTACTATTGGGAAACGGAATGAGCATTCTAGCCTCTGAAGACTGAGATGAAGAAGATGATCAGGAGTTCAAGGAGCACTGTCAAAAAGCAGAATGATCATACTAGTTTTCCAATTAATGCGATTGACCCAAAGCAAATCCTGTTCCCAAATCGGGAGTTTACATCTCAGACAGCTGAGATGTCAGAGGGAGACGATCCTCCAAGGAGAAAATTGGCAAGCTGAGCCGTGGAAAGCAGGACGAGAGCTAGTTGGAGGGAAAGCTGAGAGCGAAGGAAGAGGGCAACACGAGCAAGGTACCAGAAGCTGCTTGTGGCATGACTGCATCCACCGAGCCAACCGAGCTCCGGCGAAGCGCCCAACAGAGAGGACGCACTGCTGGGGGAAAGCTGACGTCCGGGGAGCCGCTTCCGACCACTACGAAGCCCTGAGCGTGACCAGAGCCTCCAGAGAAGCTGCTGTTGCTCGGGAAATGCAGGTACCTTCCAGTGGTAAGAAAACAGGTAGGCGGATTACCTGAGCGGAACAGGAGGTCCAGGGGAGCAAAGGGGTGAAGACAGAGGCTACAGAAAGCATGTCTGGGACCCTGAGAGCCCAGTGCAAGTCTGGGACATGCACTCATTGAAAATATAAAGTCAAAAGCCAATGTGAACTTTGTGAGTCTTGGACTCGCACCCACGTGAGAATCTGAAACCAAACCAAACATTGCGAGTCTGGAACCCACACCCAAAGAGAGATAGCATATATTAGAATTGTTACTTGGCAGGAGAGTAAACCAAGTAACTGTAAACATTACGAGTCTGGGACTCGCACCCAAAGAGGGGCAGTCCATGAAAGGATGAAGGTATGGCAGGCGAGTACACCAAGTCGAATTGAATGTTGGGAGTCTGAGACCCACACCCAAATAAGAAATTCCATGAAAGAATAACTGCTTGGTAGGAGAGTGAACCAAGCAGTTATATTGTGAATATGGGACCTGCACCCAAAACAGAAGAAAGCACAGTACAACCACTCCTGGGCAGAGGCAACATGCCAATGTGATGGGATTAATAGGAAAAGCATAAGGAGCATATTCTTGTGAACTGCCTAGTGTCATTTGTGGAAGCAAGTACAGGCCTGAGGGCCCTTATAAAGAGAGAGACACATAAGAAGGATCCCAAGGGAAAGGGCCATGACCCTAATCATTGGAATCCTACAGTTGTTAAACATGACTTTATTGTTGTCAGTTTGTTGCCCAAGGGACTGGGGAGTTTTCTGTTGCTTGGAACCAGAAGGAACATTTTTACTTTAGGAATAAATTATCCTTGCGGAGTTGGTTTATGTTGTTAGTGTGAGCGACAGAAGTAGGATTTTGAGACACAACAGGGACGGACTTTATAATTTGGACATACTGACAGTTTCATTCGTTTTCTTAGAGGCAGGGAAACCCCCTCTTAGTTTTAGGGATAGAGATGTATTTTCCCAACCCTTTCCATATAATAAATATTTCTGATAACAAAGATGCCGCCACTGTGTCTGAATCTTACCTCTGACCCCTCACAAAAAGCAGGAACAGGATTCAAGAACAGGACAGTAGCAGCACAAATGCTAATGGCATCTCTTACTATTATGGTCAGTCACTGCTGCAGTTAGTCACAAGAGTTATGGCAGAGCAGCAACATTGTCTGGGGTGACTGGCTACCGGTGATCCGGCTCCAGTATAGGTCCTCTGGGATCATCCCAGTCCCGCGTATGTTTACAGCTGTATAGCTCCCTGGAGCTACGGTAGAGCACTGCAGTTCCCCCTTTGGGTAGGAGACCTTGTTACATTGCATCCTGGCAGTGATTTATTTTAAGGTATGGCCTGAGGGCTCAGGCATTATGCTATTTCTAGCAACAAACAGTTGTGGGTGCCCCAGGTGTATTGGTTAAATCATAGCCTCCCTTAATGTAGTTTATATACCTGTTTCTGCAGACCATAAAGTGAACCAGCTCTCAAGAAGGCCTTTATGGGCCGAGAGGTTCGTTCATGTGCTGGATGCTTGCCTCTGAAATGGGGCCAGCTGGCATGTTGCAGGTTTGAGTACCGACAGGGCCGACTTCTGCCTTCAGCCAAGACATCTTCATCTATGGGATAGATGGACTGAGAACCACTGAAATTGGCAGGGATTTGAAAGCTATTACTGCATCTCTTCCAAACAGGATTAATCTGGCAAGCATTATATAAAGACCTGATATTATTGCTCGAGCAGTTTTGCTTTCTGACCTTAGGCCTTCAGTCAGACTAGCATGTTTAGTAAGACACATTAGTGTGCATAAACAGGACAGTAAAGGTTGGGTTTATCGTGGAGGAGGTATGTATTGGTTTTTATCTTTTAAATGAACCACTCAAATCAGAACAACCAACACAGAGAAAAACAAGCATTGGCAAAGGTAAAAGTTTTGGCTTGTGCATAGGTATTTGGCATTTGCCAGGCACTGCTATTAGATGCCCAGGGACTCGTAGCATTTTGCACCTGCTACCATCAATTGCCAGTTAATACCACTAATAACACTATTAGTTAATACCACTACAACACTACAACAGTACCTGGCAAGTGCCTGTGTCATGCCTAAACAAGAAACCAAACTGTTGGTACTGTTGGTATTGCCAATGGACATTTGCTAGCCACTGATTTAAAGGTACTACCTTGCCATAAGAGGGTAAGAGCTGAAAAATAAAGCAATCACCTGGCATATGATCGCAGTACCTGGCAAATGTCTAATGCCTGACGTTTGTTTTTAACAGGCCTTCAGTGCAAGGAAGCGATATAAATCAAGTGGCAGAAGGTACAATTGGTACTTTTTTATTACACCAGTAGCCATTAACAGCTGCAATTAAGCCTTTACCTCTGAGCAGACTGCTAAAAAAAAAAAAAACCAACAGGCTACATTTTGATGTTACGGCTTGATACAACAGATCAAAGAGATCCCAGGAGGAGGTGATTTGGACGAGGGGAGACGAGTAGTGGGTGGGAATGGCCATACGGATTAGCATGGCCATGGTCAGTCAGTGGGTGGGTAAATAACCAAGCAACACCCGCAAGCTGTGTATCCCTCCTCAAATGTCATCTCCCTCCTCCCTGTGTGCCAATACCATAGTTTAAGCTGATAGGGGGCACCATCTAATAGCCCAAACTAAAAAACAATGACAAATGCAACAGCACGTGACAGCACATGAAGATTGTGGTCTAGGGGCAATGTGTCACATGTGGGGCAAGCAAAGGTGAGATTTTTTATCATGGGATCCCCACACCCCCACACCATCCCGACATTGCTTGTTTCTTAAATTCAGCAGAGCTCAGACACATGCCAACAACACATGTATCTGCTTTGTTAATAAAATATGGTCAGTTACATCTCTGCCCACACAGAGACACAAAACACATAGTGCGGCACATCGTGATACGAAAATAGTCATGGATTCACTAATCGACATTCCTGTGTACAGACATGAACTAACACAGAAACACAGCACTACACACTGCAAATTACACCGTTCTACACAAAGAGCAACTCACACTGGTCTTTCCAGGCCAAATGTTTGTTTATGAAGCATTGAGAGCATGTAGAGTCATGTCACACATGTTTAAATGCATGGCAACTCACACACATCATCAGACACACATATCTACGTAGAGCTGCAAACACAGGCCACAGAGAAGCTCCACACACACACACACACACACACACACCTACAAACAGAGATGCAACGGGCACACAGGTACATACAGAACAACACACAGACACAAGGTATTTTCAGCACATGTACATAGATTAAATCACACATGAACACAACGCAGGTATGTTCGGAGAAAACAAAAAAACTACCATCACCAGGCACTTTGCGCTCTGTTACAACAGGCAATAAACAAGCAAGAAACTGCACCAACACCGATGAAGCATCAATGCATAGAAGCAGGCAGCACAATATTACAAAGTGACTCGCGCACATGTAAGCCAGTGTCAGCCAGACTTACACTGCGGAAACACAACACACACGCCAGAAAGGAGACGCAAGCATCACCAGACGTAGGGTTCACACACACATTCAGATGAGTGACACATATGGCACCATCAGAATTTCACATGCAGAGTGTGCACACTGTAGACACACACACTAAGGCATGCAGTCCCACAATCACACACCCGGAAGCCCTGCTTCTTGCTCCTGAGTCCAGTGGGTGGCAGATGGCAGCGCCTGGCGCGGGACCCGTGGGCACACATGATTTGGCGCCCCTCTTGCACATGCTGCAGTGACACTAAGCAGCTGCAATAAATCAGGCAGTCCCCCAGTGTGTGGCGATGACAGACAGCCACTCGTCCCCGAGCCTATCTGCTCCCTGCCAGGCTGCATGCTTCACAGCCACACGTTGGTCCAGTCCCTGGAGGCAGTGGCTTTAGGAAGTTTCTCTTACACTCCTGCTTGCTTTTTCGTGCCCTTACCCACCTCCTCTGGTAGAGGCACGCCACCACAAACAGCCTTACCCCTCTCTTCCAACGTGGAAAGAAAATGGCTACCTTGTGGAAACAAGCACAGACTCCAGATTCAATTACATCATACTGTCATCACTAACATAATGCACAACCAATGATGTACTGCTTACATCACAAAACACATGACCAACACCCACAAGTAAGAGCATGGACATTTCCAGGGACATTTTGTAACAAAACGTATCTATAACAGTAAGTTGTTTATTTTTAATACAAAATAAATACAGATATATTACATGACTTAAAAGCACTAACATATTTTTTAAATAAAAAAACAAGTAAGATAACTTTTTACAAACATTAACATATAGCTGCCGCCATTTTGGAAGTAAAAACGGCTGCCAAATTCAGCACACAATACAAATGCAGGGAAAGAGTGCAAAAGGGGTGTGGCTTTGGGTGGAATGGGTGGAAATGGGTATAAAATCATATAGATTTGACTTGGAGATGGGCGTTAAATGGACGGACACATAACCAAACAACAACAAAAGCCTATGTATTCGTCCTCATGTGTCATCTCCTTTGAAAAGCATTACAGACCCTCATTTAGTGATCCTATTTGAAGCCCTTATTTTAAAGCTCTTATTTTAATGACAATAGTTTTGGCCTAAAGGTATTGCTTTCAGCACCACCTAATAGCAAAACTAATGATATTTGAAAGGATGTTTACAAATTAAGAAATTAGATCAGTTTACTAAAAGACAACAGACACACTCTATACTCCCATCATCCCTTTACCGTCATGTATATTAGCCACTGGCATACACTTGATGAAGGCAAGATCTGTGCACTCAGGTCTGTTGTGTTTACATTATGGTGGTATTCAGAATAATTTCTTAATTTCTTATAGTCTGGTAGTTCTGATATGCGGTGCTCACCCTCTGAAGGGTTTCACAGTAAGTGTTAATGCTTTGAGGGTTCTGCGATTCTATATTATTAGAAATCTGTCGCACAGTTCTTCCATGTTCATTTTTCCAGTCTGGGATCTATGCTACCTTCTAGCAATCTGTGTATTCACTGTCCAACTATTATAAAAGTAGGCATTATATTACTTTCTAATATTACTTTGGCTATTCAACTACTTACTACCATCAGACAGGGTATTCCCTGTCCACATACTATCAATCTGGCTATTCTACTTTCTACTATAGCCTGGGCATTCACCTACTTCCTACTTTAGTCTGGTTACTCTTTCCATCTGCTAGCATTCTAGGTATTTTCCTAATTTCTACTACCAGTCTGGGTTTTCATGTCCCTCAACCACAAGTCTTGGTATTCATCTACCCTTTACTACGTAGCTGGGGATTCCTTTCCCTCAACTGTAACTTAAGAGCTTCTCTTGAAGAGTTCCCCTTGGCTGTGGGCTCTGTGGAACTCCCTATCCTGTCCAGTTACTCTTGCGTTCTTCCACCCTTTCAAGTGTCTCTGGACATCTCCTTTGTACAGTTAGTTTTCTAGCCTGCATGCCATCACTCTATGTCCCTCCTGCCCCTATGTCGGTATCTTGGAAAGTTTTGAAAGGCTGTGGAGTCACCTCAGGGTCATTCCAACACTGTGCTATCATCAAAGATTATCTTGCCACTGTGATGCCACTTTAGGGTCCCCCTTCCCTTTGCTATGACCTTGGAGATTCTCCCATCAATGTGCAGGCACTCCAGGGGTCTCCTGTTCATTCGATGTTACCCTAAGGTTAACCTGTCCACTTGTGGCCACAATGCCGGCCCACTTACCTTGCACTGGCACTGGAAGTATGTGGTTCATCTTTTGCGTTCAGTGCAGTCTTATCCCCCCCTCAGTCTCATTAACAAGAAGAGAGTAGCCTCATTGCGGATCTTGTAATATCCCAGGGTGTTGTCATCTTCTAGTTCCCTGCCGCAGTAGGTCAAGCGTTGCTGTTCCACTGGGATTTTTGTCCTCTTCTCGATCATCATCTTTAGGCGTTCCACAGAGAGTTTGGGCCAGACCAAATATGGAATGGTTCTGCCATCTGGGTTTCTAACAAATATTTGTTTCTTTGGAGGTGGGGATGTAGCTCGAGGCACTGGGATCACTGGCTGCAAGAAGACAGAATATGTTAAATGTGAACAGTGGTGGCCCTTCCATAATGGCCAAAAGCACCATGCCCCCTCACCCTACATAACGTTACATAGGCAAAAATAAATACAAACACAAATGCCCATTTGAGGGGCCCAAAAAAGAAAAGCGGGGCACTCCGTTGTGAGAGCACAGTGCTCTGCAGGCAGAAGAAATCTCTACCTGCAGACAAAGCATCAATCTGTGGCAGGCTTGCATGTGACCCTGCCCCTGCAGGGCCTCATGCCCTTTAAAGGCATCAGAGGTGAAAAGCCCTGGCGTGCCCTGTTCTGACATTTTGAGATGTGAACCTCCTTGGTGCAAGGCAGAGGCAGAATTCAGAGATAGGGGTGATTGACACATCTCTCCCTGCTTCCTGTTTCTACATGCCACCCAAAGGGCAGAGAGCTTGGGGCTATAGTGGGACTGGCCTGCACATGAGAGAAAGGTATGTTGCTTTGGTGGTGTCATGGGGGAGAAAAGCTGTGGCAGTTCTGGGCCAATGAGTGTGACAAAGGACACAGCCTGGAGCCAATGAGTGGGGCAGAGGTGCAGATCAGGTGGTGATGAGGCAGTTATAGGGTAATGAGACTGACATGATGTAAAATAGTAACATACCTTGTTAAAGTAATCCCTACTAGGAGAATTCATTCTAAACATGTCCCATATAAAAGTGTACCCATATGACAACTCATTCAAAGAGTGTTTTCTGTGGTAGGCCCCCTACAGAAGGCGTCCTTGTAACAATGCCTGACAGGGGAGAGTACCTATTGACAGGAAAATAATTCGAATGCTTGAAAGTATACCTTTAAACTACTGAGAACACACCCTTCTGGCAGCATCCCATCATATTAGGCTCACCAGTCAGTTTGACCCCCCAGTGCCCTTATCCCACATATATTGGCTGCACTGAATGGTGTATGAGCAATCCCTGCTTGAAATTGTGGGAATGGGCCGGATGCATAAAACATTGCAAGTGCACCCGAAGTAGTGAAAAGTGCCAACTGGTTGCCTCTACCATCGACGTTGCCCGCATTGTGAGAAATTAGTTGGGTTTTTGGTACAGTCTTACCTCCACACTCCATAGTTCACAGTCGAAACAGCATGCTGACTGCAGACACATGGCTGCTTCTTCGGCTACGAGATTCCAGGAGGCCTCTTGCCCAAGGATTCCTGTTGGATCTGCAGGGTCCAGGATCACGGGTCTAAAATGGGAAATTAAATGGTTTTCTAATGTTGCAAGTGCCTCCCCCGCAGGGACAGAGTGATAGGCAGAGACATATGTGAAATTAAAACGTTTTGTTAATAGTATTTGTGTACTGTGCCAATAAGGAAGCACAGACTGTGGGTAGATGTGGTAAAATAAATGAGGAAAAATTATTTTGTTGGATTCTTAATGTATCTGCTTTTAGCTAGGGTTGTGTTTTGGACCTTAAAAGACTTGCTGTGCGAAGAAACTGCCTCTTAAACCTTAAGAACTGCTAGTGTTGCACTAACCAACAATTTTCCTTCCCAAAAGTCACTATCTTATATGTGTATGCAGAGTTAATGTCCTTACCGTATTTCTACTAGGATTAGCAAGTGCGCGTTATACCGATAATACGATAGAACTGTCATTACTGTCAAAAGCTGTAACAAATTTAACCGCGAGCAACTATAAACTAAGCAGTGGCCTTTGAAAAGTATTCTAAAGTATTCCTATGTGTTTTGGTTTATTGTGCAAAATAATTTAAAGTGAATCTTGTGTAAATATAATAAATCTATATTTTAATATACATGTAAGTGTTTCTTTGGTGTGCTTTACTAATTGGGTTCAGTGTACTTACCTACAGCTCACATCTTCCTCTTAAGAAAAGCCTGACTGCTCTGCCACTCTACCAAGGTTTCAGCAGTAGTACAGACTGAAACTAAGAGTTGGGGATCTACAAACCGTGGGAAAGCTTACTAAAGTCTTACCTCCAAGTGGGACTTCAGGAAAACTCCCCTAACGCCGACAATGTGTCCTAACTTCCTAATTTTGGGAAAATCCCCTATACTGATAGCCCCACCCTGTGCAGGACGAATTTGTGGGGTTGATCAGATTTCACCATCGCCAGTACACCCTAAGCTGGTATGCCGACCTCGGCCCAAAATATCAGTCCACCAACTGTTGTGGGGCTGGAGCCAACAACCGCAAAATCATCAATCTCCTGAAATTGCATGTACTGATAGCACAGGGTCAGACCCCGCCATGTGCAGGATGAATGTGTGGGTTTGGTCAGATTTCACCATTGCGAGTACACCCCAGACTGGTATGCCGACATTTTAGCCCACCAACTGTTATGGGGCTGGAGCCAACCCCGAACAAAAAGTAGGTCAAGAGAGTGGCAGCAGACCTGAAGAGGACAAAACACTGGTGAGACAGACAGAGACTTGTAAGTAATGTGTGAGAGCAGGAAGAACTAAAGTTTAAAAGCAATGAGGGAGCAAATGATACATGTACTGGGGTGAGAGAACAAGATGGAAGGAAGGTGATGGCGCACAATAGATAACATCAGCGTGTAGTGAGAATAATTTGGGACAATAAGGCCGGCGCCTTCCCCTCTTTCTTTCTTTGAAATATTCTGATAACTCATGCTTAGCTATGATATAATAATGCGGCAACAGAGAAGATGTGATCACTCTTTGAATGATACGCTGTACGTTCTGTGTTTGAAATAGAAAGGGAATACGGTAGAATTCTGAGCTAATCTGAGTTACCACCTTTGGCAAAGAGGGTGTGAGTCAGAGAAAGAGGCACTCACGAGTGCCTAGCAACAACCCTAAAAAACAACTGGAACAAAACAGAAACAAGTGCAGACGACCCTGAACAACAGAGAGTTTAACCTCCTAGGCCCCAGTGCTTCCTTGACATCACTCGCTCATTCAACCTCAACTTCATATCACCCCACAGAGAAACTCTAAGGCTAAGACCTTAGACCTTGTTATCTCGGCAACCCCAATTCTATCCCACTCCACCATATCCTAGGTCAGCCAGCCACCAAGCAATCTTATTCCACCTGACTGCACCGCATTCTCTATTTCAGATCAAGTAAAAACAACCCCAGTGAGACGTGACAAGAAACACTTTTCTCTGACATAGCATAACACACCAACACAACAGACTTACTACTTCACAAACTCACTCTCTTGGGCATATACATCAAGAAAATACCAAAAATCAGATCACAACCCCCACCTTGGCACACCATGAACTCCATGCCAACGAGAGCTACATTAGGAAACTTGAAAAGATCTGAAGCTCTAACAAACCCCCTGGAAACTCTTAATCCACAAAGCAAAAGCAGATACTACAACAAAACAATAGCAGAGGCAAAATAAAACATGAAAGCAACACCCGCTTCCAAACAGTAACATTTTGCACTGACCCGATCCTGCACATCATTCCCCATTCATTCGAACAATCTCAACAAAATGAAAAGCATCAATTGAAATAATGGAGATGAACACAGGCAGATTTCCGAGCCCCCACAATACACAATGATGCCACACAATGCCACCTCGCCCTCAAGCCCAGGGATCGTATCTCTCCAGCTCTGAAATCTCTCCATTGGCTCCCA
Organism: Ambystoma mexicanum; assembly: GCF_040938575.1. NCBI lineage: Eukaryota > Metazoa > Chordata > Amphibia > Caudata > Ambystomatidae > Ambystoma > Ambystoma mexicanum. The sequence continues at coordinate 1,308,539,864 of NC_090932.1, forward strand.
GTGGATGCAAGGATTAAATTCAAAACCCTCTGCATTGTCCACAAGGCTTTCTGGGGCCTGGGTCCAAAATACCTTCAGCTATCCCTCTGCAAATACCTCCCCTCTCGAGGTCTTCGCTCCTCTACCTCTAACTCCCTCGGGGTCTGTCGTTTTCCAAAGAAACGAGCTGGGGGTAGATCTCTGTCTTCGGCTGGTGCCTCCCTCTGGAACAGCCTCCCTGCCACTCTAAAACTTGAGGAGAACCATCTCCGGTTCCGGAAGCACCTCAAGACCTTCCTCTTTTCTTCTGCCTTCCCTACCCCTCTCCCCTGCTGACCTGTTCTCTCTTGGCACTGTGGACCTGGCCACCCTCAGTCCTCCGGGCCCAGGCACCTGCTCACCCCGCCACCCTCCTGCACTGCCTCCGGGCCACCCCTTGAACTGGGGTCTGTATCTGTACCCATACAGCCCCCCCCTATTTCTTCCTGCACTTGTCAGACCTACCCTGTCTGCTGCCTTTAACCTAGCACTTGCACATTTCTGGCTCCACTACCACTGTTTGTTGCCTTTATTATTTATTTATTGATATTTATCTATTTCTCCTCTGCTTCAGACTTTCCACTTCTCCCCCCTTCCATGCACTTTCCCCCTCCCCCTCTCCCATGCACCTGCGCGTTCTCAATGTCACTGGGCCTAGTAAGATCACTGTTTTGTTCTCCCCTGTTCCCCTCCCTTGCCTTGTCGCGCTCTGAAACACTTGTGTACTAGCGTGATAGAAATAAAATATCAATATCAATATCACCCCTCACAATAGACACTTTCCATTCCAGTAGCATGTCCATTAAAGCGGCATCCTATGAAGATGACTTTGTACCTTCCACTATCATTAAATCCCTCAAAACTCCTCTCTGTGGTCCGGCAGATTCCCATCCTCCCTCAAAACTAGATAAATCCTAGCATTCTTCAAAGAAAGTATCTAGAGCCAGATGGCCATGTCAATTCCTGCCCCAACACTCTTTGCCCTTTCCTTGGCAAAATATTGGAGAAGTCTGTAACAAAGCAATAGCAAGATCAAAATGACTACAACAGCCTCCTCCAGTCCTACCAGTTTGGTTTCTGAATAGGCTGCCCATCGAGACAGCTACTCTCCAGGTAATCAATGCCATGAGAATTCATGAGAAATGTGACTCTTGCTTCCCAAGTCTCCTAGATCTATCATCAGCCATTAAAACAGCTGTTCACAAGTATCTGCTCTCTTCCTGCATGGGTGCCACTCTAGCTTGCATTTTTGCTACTTTCCCCTCCAATACGCAATAATATGCCAAAAGGGAATTATCGAGATCGCCACCCCTTTCTGCCACCCTTAGAGTACAACAAGGTCCTATCTCATCCCCAATGATATTCAACCATCATATGTAGCCATTGGGAGTTCTACTGTCTTAACAAATCTCTCTCTCCATCAACATGCAGACAAAAAGCTCCATCTCAAGGTGTTGTTAGTCTGTTACACTGAACACCTCCAATCCTGTTTGGACACCTTTAAGACCTGGATATCTTTAGTGTACCGCAAACAGGAAATAACAGACAATGGATTAATTCTCATCTGTTTTGCAAACCCCTGTCTCCAACAGAAGAATGGCTCTCAAAAGCGAATCTCAACAGATTCTCTTCTACTGCCAAGTGTTGTGGTGTCCAGATAGACCCTGATCGCTCATTCAAAGATCATATTAGAAAGAACACGCCAATGGCATGGCCTCAGGCCACTTTCCTCCCAAGGAACACACATTTCATCCGACTAACAACTTTCGCTCGATGGGGCCCAGTAATGTCCCATATCAGGTTCTCCTTTCTCCACTGTAGATTGCTTTCCATGCCTCAGCAAGCCTAACCACAGGTCACCCGAAATTCAGTTATAGCACCCCGGACACATGGAGCTCCACTGCCTTCCTCTGCAGGCTTGCATTCAATTCAAGTTCTCTGTGCATCAATGAAACATCAAATACCGGAAAACCTGACTACCTAAGGGGGAAGCTGCTCCACGCGGAACAAACAGTGCACAACTCCATTCAAATGTTCCTGCAATCCCAGAGGAAATCCAGAGAGATGAGCAAGAAAAGGCTTCTCATATTATGATCCTGCACACTAGCACTCTGTCATCATACCTGGGCCTTGCTCCTGTCTTACTATAATTCAGGAATAAACTAAACTCATTATGACATCTGTTTACACTTCTTTACCCTCAACTACATACATAACCATCATCTGCTTCAATTTACCACCTGCTTGTATCTTCCTATCCAATGTGTGCATCCTCCTCCCATCCAATATAACCTCTTGTTCTCTGTAAATACCAAGGCATACAGTAAAGCCTGCACAGTTCTGGCTGTTATCACCTTTCACTGTGCTATGTAAAGCACTTGGCTTCCCTTTGGGGGTGGGTCTGCAGTATAAAAATACACCAAATAAAATAAGGCGGGACAGGCATACAGCTAAATCAAGACAATGTGACCATATAGCTCACCTGGGCTTTCTCAGTTGTCTTCTCACATAGTCCCCCACGATCTGGTTCTCAAAATCATAGTTCTCAGTCCAGTAGATGCAGAGTTTCTGGTACTGGCAGAGCAGGTTCAGGATGGTGCAGAAACCTTCTTCAGTGCAGAAATCCTCAGCCCCACTGCCCTGCTCCCACGCAAAGATGGTCAGCAGCTCCAGGGCATACTTAGGTGGTAGAGATTGGTCCTTATATTTGCTTTTAACATGCTGATAGAAAAAAGAAACCTTGAGTGAGTCCATGCATATCTGAAGTGCAGAACACGTTTTTTTTCCACATTAAATAAACTTTGTAGACATGGAGCAAGTAATCGCAGGTTATCTCTTAGTGGGGGTCTACAAGATAGAAGCTATTGAGCAAGCTAGAGGTACACCCTCCAGACCGGGGGCCTGCAACTTTTGGCTCTCCAGATGTTTTTTAAAAAACTGCAATAAGCCCTGTCCAACACAGTCAATGGTGAGGGATCAAGGGAGACATAGTCCAAATTATCTGGAGTGCCACAGCACGCAGATCCATGATTAAGAGAGAACGAGAGGCCAGGTATCGAAATGACATGGACACTTACGTCAACCAACCCCTGTATATGCTCGTCAAAGATACAAGGGATTGAATGCAGATGGAGACTTACTCCAACCATCTCTAGAGGTACTATCTCAAAACACTGCAGAGGCTGAAAAGACATGGAAAATGACTGCTACGATCCCAGGGGGTATTGCTTCTAAAGGAACCTGGAATTGAATGGGAATGGAGATGTATTACCTCTAGTAATGGATTTACTATCTCCAAAGACATCAAATACTGAGTGGACATGGAGATTGACTACAACCATCTCAAGAGGTACTTCCTCCAAAGACAAATGGGGCTGAACAGACTTAGAGACTTATTCCAGCATCTCTATACTTGTTCCCTAGAAGTTCTCACCACCAGAGATTGAATAGGCATTGGATCTTACTCCAGCCATCCCTAGAGGGGGCTCCCTCCAGAATGACTGTGGATTGAAAGGACATGCTAAACCATTTCTCTCCGACATTAGAGCCCTCATCCTGTCGCGCCTGGACTATTGCAACGCCCTCTATCTTGGGTCAACCAAAGCTACCATTAGAAAAATCCAAACCCTACAAAATAATGCCCTTAAAGCGGCATTAAGCATCTCCAGAAGAGACCACATCTCTGAGAGTAGCCAACAGATTAACTGGCTCCCTACCAATGACAAAATCCTCCTAAAAACCGTGTCACTCACCTACAAATCCCTTACTAACGCTGCACCCATTTACCTGGTCAACAGATTCCATAGACACATCTCCCTGAGACCTTCCAGAACAGTTTATAAAGATTGCCTCTCTATTCCTAATTTCAAGCGCTCTACAATCGGTGGCAATAGCTTCCAGGTGAAAGCAGCTAAATTGTGGAACTCCCTACCACCCACATTGAGAACTGACCTTCCCTACCAAAACTTTAGGACCAACACCATCCTCTGGTTGAAAGCGACTGATCACTAAATGTAGCAAGCTGTCAGGATCCACTGTGAGGAGCCACAGCTACCCCCTTTATATACCTGTACACATTCACCTCACTATCACCTATACCTGTATATATTGCTGTTGCAAGCATGCTGTATGTATCATTTGTATTTTTGCTCTTGTAGCATCCGCCGATATGCATGTTCTATCTGTATTTACCCTTGTATTTAATACCTGTATGTATTTATTGACGCTGTTGTAACCAATCTTCACATATTCATGAAACTGCTGCACCCTGTTACCTTAGGGTATGCTGCGCATTATAAATATAAAACAAACAAACACACAAACATGGAGATGGGGGTTTTTCCTCGCTCAAACAAACGTATAGACTGACGTCCACTTTCACTACCAAATGTGATTATCCCAGTGAGTGGCCAGTAATTGAAAGGACATGGCAGGTGATTAGCACTCTTATGATTGATAGAAAGGGGGAGATAATTGAACATTTGTGCATGGATCTTCAAAAATGTCCCTCACAGCCAAGGAGGTGGGGCAATAGATAGCCCAAGAATAGCCTCCGCAGGAAAAGCGAACGTTTGCTGTGTACCATAGAGGTATTAATCACACATCAAGGCCAAATGCTAAATAATCTTTGGTATTACCCATTTTGATTGAATTTTTCTGATTGCATCCCTCATCTGCCCGAATTTGCCATGTACTTTTTGACAGTCTACAAGGGCAACGTTTCATTTTCATACAAGAGCATGACATTGTTATCTACCCCCACCCAACAATAACACCTAGGACTTAAGCACAGGCAGATAATTCAGTTTGTGAGGTGCATCACTATCTCACCTCCTTGAACCAGTGCTTCACCAGGCGAATCAGGTTTTCCAGCTTTCCCGGGCGACGCTTCACAAAGTTCCTTTGAAGTTCAGTGAAGCAAGGAGAGAAGTCACCCGGAAGTCCTTTGGCGTTGATCAAGGAAACGTAAACCTCAGGGTCTGGTTTCATATCAGCAGAGATGGAGCCTGCAGGAATGGCCAGGGAGTCGTGCAATCATTACTTAGTCCTTAAGTATGCACTCCCTCAATCATACGAGATACCAGCTACAGCTCTACTCTGTGCAAAGACGTGTACAAAAAGGGGCACATGTAGGATTAATGGGTGTTCTGCAGAGGTGTAATTCCCCCTGGATTGGGTTTTTACTTTCTCTCTGGATTGAACAGCTCGGGGGCAATGGAAACCCCAATTACACCCATGCAACCTCTCTCTCACATTTTGGAAAGTATAGCTAAAAGTTTAAAAGTTGTTTGTAGCTTTCGCTGTAACATGCACAGAACTCTTTACAAGCCATGACATTGTGCTTATTCGAGGACTGCCTGGCACGCTTTTTAAATCCCAGTAGTAAAAATGTTCAGCATTTGCCCTAAAGAAATTCAATGCTTGCCCTCAATCATAAGGGCACTCAAGAATTGGAAAATGCAGTGTCTTCACAAATATTGGGCAGAGCACTGCTGCAGTAACCTGCCCAGCTCCTCTGCTGATTGCGCTGGCACACTTCAATCCTCACTCCACCCTCACCCCCGATTCATCAATAAGATGGGAGTGCCTCTACTGCCTGCAAACAAAACCTTGTGATGGGAATACTCACCTAAGGCATTGAAAGCTGGAAGAACATCAACAGAGATGGACTCCTTCACCTTGCGGGACTGCATGATGGACAGCGATCGCGGCTGGTACAATTGGCCCATGCGGTCCATTTTTTCTTTCGGCTCTTCAATCTCTATGTCGCAGGCAATGCTTTGCCAACATTTATTCAACATTTCATGGATTTCATTAATGATGTCACCGCGTTCCTCGTTCTGATCCTCGAAACAGGTGAAGCAGCCAAGGAAGACAACCAGGTCAGCGTCAGACCCATTCCTGACGGCTGTGCCCTTGCCGGAGGAGCCGCCCTACAGAGCCAGAAGAGAAATGTTTGTTACCAAGAGTGATTCATGTCTGTGCCAAAAAAGGTGCTCAACAGTATTAAGATCCAGAAAGCAGACTTAGATCAAGTCAAAACCATTTAATGGGAAATGTGTTGCAGCTGTTTAATTGCTTCAGCTCACGAAATATATTGACCTGATGTTAATGATGACATGGCCATTAACCGAGCCCATATAAGGACAATTCACATTCACTTGCATTCTAAATGAGGAGTAAATGGTATGTAGAGGACTGCAGCCAGTAACACTTCCCTGTCCTGGCCCCTGTTCACGACATTGTGATTGTTTTCTGTTAGGCATGGGAATCTGGGTGGTCCTGAGTTCCTGTGCCTTTTTACACCTCTAAAAACAAAAGAAGAGTTAATGCGGGCCCTACCATTTACACGCATGCCCGAGGGCAAATAAAAATCCTTATAAATGCTGCCAGTTTTTAATGGAAAGAAATGGGTGGAGTCCACATGGATTCAAGCCGCTCCACATGCATACATATTCTATAGTTTATGTACAGAGGAGGGTTGTGAGGCAGAGCCTTTAAGGTTCATCCCCCTAATCCGTGGAGAACATATGACCAAAATGACCCACGACATCATTTACAGGTGGCGTGCCGGTGTCGCATGTAAATTCTGTTCTGGCCCATTGACCAGGGGCATACAATGAGCCCCACTGCTCACCCCGAGTGTGTCTTAAAAGGCGCCCTGAGCTACAGCTCAATTTGGCACACACTCTCCACAGATTGGTGTGACCCAGATTCAGGTCATGACTTCCTGCAAAAAGTAAGGAAGTCAGTCTGCTATATAAAAGTATCCAAACATAAGTGCTTTGGACACCTTCGAGGCACAATAGCCCACCCTGGGCACTGAGTGTCTTAACCCCTGAAGTGCTCAAATGGTCTTTTTATGAAGGGGCATATTCCCCTCCAGGAGACCAGGTGGAACGTGCCACCCAAGGTGCAGATTAGAATACCTGCCAAACGACTGTTTTGACAATGTTGGATTTGAATTTTGAAGGAAAAGTTGCAGTTGTTAGATGTGCCATGCTAACCATTCTGATTTTCGGCGTAAGCTTGTACCAGCCTACAGCAGAATCAAAGAAGCACTCCCTCAGCGGAGAGCATAGGCAATGCCATCCATTAGGTGGGCTATATTTTCTGAGTGCTTCCCTGAGGGATAGACACTGGAGTTTTGGGAGTTGTTGTCAAGCCTGATTCTTTTGCTTGTCTGAGGGTAGGAGGGCCTCAGAGAGATGGTTTACCTGGCTTTTCCAGGAAAAGGGAAGCCCTATCTGGTAAAAGCAGTCTATAGTACCTTGACAGCAGGTTCCACAGTGGGAGAGTTGATAGATGCCCTGTTGGTGCCAACTGTTTTTAACGGTTTAACTATAAGCTATTCCACGTGAGTGAACTTTGTCTGTTGGTGTGATGAAGAGGGGAAAAGAGTGATGTGAATGCAATGGTGTCGCTGTGACACAGTGATTCTAGGGCCAACAGTGAAACAGGACTGGAGCAAGTGCAGTTAGAGTCTGGGAGGCCCAGGTGGTGTGCGTTTGCGAGGCTCATGCCCCAGTAAAAAGGAGCAGTTTGTGACGAGAGTATGTGGTAAACTAAAAAGTATATAAGGGAGCCTCGAGTTTCGTGAAGGGAACAGAAGTGATAGGGTGAAATACAAAAGGAAAGAGAGCAAAATTATGAGGGAGCCTACCCTTGCCAACGGGGGCACGGAGCACGTGAATCGCGTAAGACCCGGTAAGGTTCCTTCCAATAGAGCAGCACACGGAGGTGGTGTGCTTGCTAGAGGTCAAGTAGAGTTGCCTGAATCCAGAGATGAGCAAGATCTAAGCCAATATGGAAGAGGTTCATGGGGCGGATATCATGCCTGGACCCAAATGGAGGGCTCGGGTTCTGGGCCTCTCCCGGACACAATCGCTGTACTCAGGGGCGTGGCCTGCAAAAAGTGGCATGCATCTGCTTAGTCATTCAAGGCACTTGTGATCCAGAAGACCCCAACCGAGAAAGGGACATTGACAGAAAGCATGGAACTGAGCCGGAGCCACTGGAGGTGAACTTGAGTTGGGTCTATGATGCAGTCTTTTAGGGATATATATTCTGTAGTATTATTATTATTATATTTTCTATAGTACAGTAAATTGCACACATGGCCTGTTCAGTGTGTGAAGCACTGACCACAGGGCTCGGCAAGGATTCCAGTAAAACGCATACGCACCCACGCAGAAAGGGATTGCAAGTCGCCTTTCTTGCATAGGGCTCAGAAGATTTAAAGGAGTACCGCCGCAAGACAGACTCAAAAGGAGGTCTTTGTACCTTAGTTCATATGCATGGATTCAGCAAGGGTCCGTGTCAAATGCCCCTTACTCAAAGGACTCACCAGAGAGTCACTGTCATTTCCAGATATGGGCTGTCTCGGATGAGAACTACTGGTCATTGGGCAGTCTCTAGAATGGAGTGTTGAAGTAGTGGGAGAGGGCCGGTAACTTGACAGACGGTGTCACTATGTGCTGGAAACTATCAGAAGTGTAGGCAGCCATTTCGCTAGCACAGGGGGGGTTGTGGGGACTATAGCCCCGGGTCTTTTGGTTCTAGAACCGGATAGAACCAAAAGTCTAGCTAGTCCCGACAGTCCCGTCATTAGCGTAGCCCCGGATCTTTTTCAGACCTAGCAACACCCATGAGTGTAGGAAGTGCACCTGGTCATGGGTGTAGAAAGAAAGACACATTTAACGAGTAAATACTAAGCCAATAGTGTACCCATCTTAAACTAGGACGTACTAAGCATGCTTGCATGAAAGCAGGAGAAATGCAAAGGTTACCGCGTTCTACCTTACCACTGTTGGGACAGCGCTTATTATGGCAAAGGTTCACCAACTCCAAGGATAAACTATAACAACATCAGCTCTGGATGTGCCATGTCTTCCCAGAGAATCGTAGACATGGGTGAGGCGGGGGGACTGCATCCAAGTTAAGGAATGGCTGAAGGAAAACCCAGAGGTAGCGAGGAACATGTGTGGGCAGGAGGCATGGAAGGTGTTTCAAGGACTTGGGCTGCGATTATGGGATGAGGCCTGTCTCCTGAGGGACCGGCCATTAACTGTTCTTAAGTAAGAACCTCCTTGCGGCCTTGGCCTACGGGCGGCTTCTCTTTTCTCTAATCAAGAAAGTGCATATCCTTAAGACACGCTGCGGCACAATAACAAGTGAATCGCCACGACCAGTGGCTTTAGGGTCACGGCTTGCATTGGCTCACCCACCGGCCTTGGCCACCTTGTAAATCACCCCCGAGAATTGAGGATCAAATGGGGGCAAACAAGGGATGTTAGGTGGCCCATGCAACTAATAGATAAAATATCGTGCTTTAACTGTGCCATACAAATAGGGGATAGCACCCCAGGTCAGTGTATTTACTCAACAGGTCCTGTACTCTCCTTTACTGTTGTTACTAAGCCCCCCCTTTCGATATGTAATTACAAGAGAAGCCCTGGGGCATTTAAAAACGACCCGGACAGCTTTTAATGACTTATCCAATTGTCTCTACAGCAAGAACAACCTGAGGCTGTCTGTGAAATACGCGGACAACAGTCTGGTCCTGCATCAGACACAATCACCTATTCTGACTAATGATGCATGGAAGGTTAGTGCATATTGACATTATTTGTGCCCGAGACACCTTCGATTGCACGATTTTGTAAATTACAAAAGCATGCATGTAGTAGCATTGTTTTAGTTCATCACGTATCTAGATGTGTATCATACCGATGTCTTGCACTTTCACTGTAGTGTATAGAGGGACATGGTGTACACTGCACCCTCTATAGCAATTTAGCCTGGAGCAGTAATTGAGAAGTTACTTTGGACTATCTTCTGTTTGTCCCTAGGTTCCTCTCTTGAACTTCCTAGTCCATGGCAATAAGAAGTGGGGTAAAGTATATCCCCCATGTCAATGCTGGTGATTAACTGTCTGACCTTACCAGTTTCTTTTTAGAAGACTGTCCTGAAGAAAGTGGTCATATCCACACCTGTACCACTGAAACCAGTAGGCAGTGGTTATGAAACAGTGGAGGCGAACAATAAACCTACCTACACTCTGAACAACCCTCTTTTTAGCTCTCCCATACTCTGTCTAGTACCAAGCACCTAAGGACAGATGATGTGGGTTTGCATGTTTTTGTCTTCGTTTAAGAAGTTCATCCAGACAGGTAGTGCCATCCTCTCTCTTTGGCATAACCTTCCTTGTTTGAGCTATCTGATCTTAACCTAAGTTACCCTAGGACTACTCAGCCTGTCTACAGGATATTAAATTACTATGTACCCATAGTAGAAGGCTGAGATTTTTGCCATAGGTGTTACTTTTTTTTTTAATTTGTTTTTTATTGACAATATACATATAAGGATGGGCGGGACAGCCGACCCAACCAGCAAAACAATCAAAATGAACCAGATCGTCAATGATATTTTCTCTTTTTTTTCAATAACTCCCTTCCCCATTTCCCTCCTCCCACCCCACCCCCCCCAATAGGTCAAAATGCCAAGTTTTGAGGTGTTGCAAACTTATTTAAACTTAGGGGCGAACACTTGCATACCACATGATTGTTAGAGGTACCACTTGAGACAGTGGGGTCCGACCAAAAGACAGTTGAACAGGAAACATCTCGGGTCCTTAGGGGGTGTAAGAACATGTACCATATCAAAGCAGCTCAGTATTCATTCTACAACCGCATAGAAATACAATCATCATGGAGAAGAACTGCAGTCCATTCCTGTAGAAAATCAGTCATAGTATCGTTTGTTATTGCAGTAAGTTTTTCGTATACAAAAATCGACCTAAGTTTACAGAGCCATTCCTCCTTGGAGGGGGCAAGGGCGCTTTTCCATTTTTGGGTTAGCGCCAGTCTCCCCGCTCGTAGCATGGCCCCAATGACCTTAGGATAAACATTTGATTCTGTCTCCGGCATAGGAGTGCCCAGTAGAATTTCCAACGGGTGTAGGGAAGGGCCAAACCTCTCGATATCTTTAATCCAGCTGAGTAGTTCCGACCAGTAAACCTGTATGACCGGACAACCCCACCACATGTGAAACCAGGTTCCTCGTTGGTGACAGCCCCTAGGGCAAAAGGGGGACTCATCTCTAAACATCTTGGACAGCAGGGCCGGGGGACGGTGCCACGAATGGAGGATTTTAAAGCTATGTTCCATGGCAGCGGTATACAGAGAGCCCGTAAAGATAATTTTAAAGACAGCCCTCCAAGTGTGATCATCCAATGGCATGCCCAGCCTTTCCTCCTATATTTTTTTGAAGGGTTGTCTACCTTCTAGGTCTGCTGTTATCAAGACGCTATAAAACCTAGATAAAGAACCCTTTCGAGTTGTACTTTTAGCCAGGATAGTTTCAAAAGGAGTGAGGGAGCGTCTAAGCTGGTCAGCCCAGCGAGGGTGGGTTAAAATCCCCTTCAAACGTAAATATTCAAAGACCGTGGGTGGTCTATCTGTCAGTGCCTCGATCAGATTGTCATACTCTATGAAGCCCTCTTCTCGTGAGAGCTGAGAGACCCTCTCCAGACCCATGTCTGACCAGGCCTGAGTGTCTCGGAAACCCCTAGAGCCCAGATCAATGGGGGGGCCCCAGTGCGAGGACAAAGGGGAAGGCCATGAAGACAGTTGTTTATTAGCTTTATTAGGCTTCCATACTGCCCACAAGGCTGCCAGGGTGGGGTGTGTTCTGAGCTGAGAAGGGAAAGCCTTAGGAGGGGCCCACAAAAGGTCTCTAACTTTTTTCGGGTGGGTGTGAATGTCCTCGACATATGTCCAATATGTTCCCATATCGTCCCGCATATGCTCCAACATCACCCGGAGTTGGGCTGCTTTATAATAGAGCCGGAAGTCGGGGAGACCAAAACCACCATAAAGCTTTGGGAGGGTCAGGGTGGAGGTTTTAACTCTCGGCCGCTTACCGTTCCAAATGAATTGGAGGACACGGGACTGAAGCACTTCAAAAAAGGTCTCGGGTATCATGACTGGAAGCGCTGCGAAGAGGTAGAGGAGGCGGGGCAAAATATTCATCTTCACCGTGACCATGCGCTCAAGCCAGGAGCGCGTGAGGGGTGCCCACCGTCTGAGGTCGCTGCTAACCTGAGCAAGGATCCCCGGGAAGTTGCACTGGTATAGTTGGGATAGATCTCTGGGGATGGTAGTGCCCAGGTACCTAGTGGATTTCCGTTCAATTCTAACCCCCAGAATGTCGGCGTCCCTTCCGATGTCTCGATCCCCTGGACCCATGGGCATGATGCTTGATATGGACGTGTTTATTTTCAGTCCAGAAAAGGAACCGAAGTAGTGTACAAGATCAAATAACCGGGGCAGGGAGTCTTGAATATTTGTTAGGTAGCCCAGAATGTCATCCGCAAATAAGGATTGCTTAAAGTCACAATCACCACACCCTATTCCCGTGATTTCTGGGTCGTTCCTAACCGCAATGGCCAGGGGCTCCATTGCCAAAGCGTACAGTAGGGGTGACAGGGGGCATCCCAGCCGGGTACCTCTAGAAAGGGAAAAAGGCTCTGAAGTGCCTCCGTTGACCAGCACTCTCGCCGAGGGACCATTGTATAGAGCTGCGACCCATCCACAAAAATTGTCTCCCAGACCCATCTTTCGGAGAACCCTGCCCATGTAAGGCCACTCGACGCGGTCGAAGGCTTTTTCTGAGTCTAGCGAGAGAAGGTACCCCTCCACGCCCTGTCTAGATGCCTCATGCATAAGGTCGAGAGTTTTTCTTATATTATCTGATCCCTGCCGACCGGGGATGAAGCCCACTTGGTCTCCATGTACTAGGGTAGGGAGGAGCTTTGCTAGTCTATTCGCTAGGAGCTTAGCCAATATTTTAACATCGGTGTTAAGGAGGGATATGGGGCGGTATGATTGGCAATAGGAGGGATCCTTGCCCTCTTTAGGCAGGACTACGATTAAAGCAGACATCATCGTGGGTGGGAGGGTGCCTTGATCCAGTGCAGCATTGTACATCTTAGCCATGAATGGGGCAAGCGTGGATCTGTAGGTCTTATAAAACTTAACTGTAAAGCCATCGTCCCCCGGGGCAGTGCCGCTCTTTAATGAGGATATGGTGTCTATTACTTCTTCCGGGGAAATGGGGTGTTCGAGAAAATCAGCCTCGTCAGGATGAAGACCCGGGATGGGAAGGGAGTCTAGGAAACTGTCAACATCATTCCCATCCCCCGTACATTCCGAGCAATACAATTTTTCATAATATAGCCTGAATTGTTCTGCAATCTTGCTATCCCTCACGGTCGAGTCCCCTTCCGGGGTGCGTAATGAATTCACCCTCCTACTGTTCCTAAGTTCTCGAAGTCTCCAGGCCAATATCCTATCCGCCTTTTCCCCCTTTTCCATATACTTCTGTTTCAGAAATTAGAGCTTCCTTTCCCTTCGTCCCACCTGGAGGTCCGCCAACTTAGATCGCAACCCCTGCAGTTCCTCCCATTGCTCGGGAAACATCTGTGTTTTCAACTTCCCCCCCGGTTGGATAGCCTCTATCTTTTCCTTTAACAATTTCTCTTCACGGTCCCTCTCCCTTTTTCTCCCAGACCCTATACCAATAAGGGTGCCTCTAATCGTTGCCTTAAATGCCTCCCATACTCCCATAGTACCAACCTCCCCGTTGTCATTAAGGGTGAAATAATCTTCTATGGCTGCTAGGAGGGATTGGCGTATCTCCCTGTCTTGCAGGAGGAGGTTGTTACACCTCAACCAGGTTCCGGTCGCCGGAGCAGGGGGAAGGCCAATCCTAATCTTTACCATATCGTGATCCGTCCAGGGGACGATCTCCACACCCGAGTCCGAGACCTCTCCCTGCAGCGAGGAATCAACCAGGATGTAATCTATACGAGAGAAAGCAGCATGTGGCTTTGAATAGTATGTGTACTCGGGGTTCCGACCCCGCTCGGGTATACACGTGTCACATAGACCCAGTTCCCCATTTACTTCCTGGAAGGCCAACACCAATTTCTTGTGGAGACGGATGTTGGGGCAGGGTTTATCAGACTTTCTGTCCCTCTCGGGGCAAAGCACCATGTTAAAATCCCCACCCACCAGTAGGGTGCCCTCAGAAAATGACATGATTATCCCTTTCATTCCCTCCCAGAAGGTGTCCTGCGCTTCATTCGGAGCATATATGCAGACCAATGTGAACAAACGGCCCCGCACTTCCCCCTTTACCATGAGGTACCGACCATCCGGATCCGCTTTTGAGGCTTTAAACACAAAATGGGCCCCAGCGGAGACCAACAAAGCTACCCCCCGCTTCTTTACCTGGGAAGAAGCCGTGAACATCTACTCAATGGTCTTGGCCTTGAGCTTAGGCTCCTTTCCCCGAACCCAATGAGTCTCCTGCACAAAGAGAAAGTGAAGCCGCAGCCTCGCAAATTCCCTCACAATTAGCAACCTTTTTGTAGGCGAGTTGAGCCCGCGGACATTTAATGACCCCACTGTCATGAATTGGAGTGAATCATCCATTAAAACACAGGTAAAGTCTCATAGCTCCATGCTTAGAACAGCAAGCGTTGATACTCCCACAGTGCTTCCGCAACCCCCTAGCGGCTCGAGACAGCCCCAGGGGTGCAAGAAAGAACAGAAAACCTGGAGCGCCATAACTGTAACTCCAGCAACCCAACTCCCCCTCTACCCCCCCCCTCCCCCCTCATCGCCTGCTTGTTCCATGGCTTCATCCAATCGCCAGACCAGGCCACCATTGTCTCCCCCCTCCGGGCTCATAAACTCTTTATAAACAACAACTCGAGCCCCACCCCCACCCCAGGATCAATGCAGTTCACAAACCGTTACATCACCCTCCATTCACAAAGTCAAATGCCGGTTTTTCTGTCTGGTGCCAAGAGCACGCTTCAGGTACTCGGAAGGTCCGGGGAGGCTGGGGCCACTCTCCTAAATTTCCTTTGGTCACGAACTCTGCGCCTTTCCCTTGGAGCTTTGTTCCCTTTTGGGCCTGTCGGGGTTCGCTCACGGTCCTGCTCCCCCATCTCCAGGTTTGAGTTGTCCAAAAGTTCGCCCGACACTCTCTGGATATCGTCCTCAGTGATCAAGGCATACTTGTAGCCCTCGAACTCGAAAGAGAGCGAGAATGGGTATCCCCACCTGTATCGGACCCCCCAGGACTGGAGCATCTTCGTCAATGGGGAACAGGTGCAATGTCTTGCAAAGGTGAAGGCCGACAGGTCTTGATACACCGAGATCTGGGCCCTTTCCCACTCCACCGGGCCCTTCTTGCGAGCCAGTTCGAGGATCCTGCTTTTCTCGGAGAAGTAATGAAAGCAAACTAGAACGGATCTGGGGCCTCTAGAGGATGCGCCCGCTCTATGGGCCCTGTCAATGGTGGGTTTGTTGGTGTTGGCCCCCTCGAATAGCACTCCTATTACTGCATTGATAGTTTTGATGATGTCTGCTTGCGTTTCGCCTTCGTGTTCTGAAAAGCCTAGGAAACGTAGGTTACAGCGGCGTTCCCTATTCTCCAAATCATCCATTTTTAAGGAGCATTTCTCTTCTCTCCTCTCGAGCTCCGACAGGCGCATGTCAAACTGTGTCTCAAAGATGTCGCTCGAAGCTGTATTGTTCTCCAGTGCCTGAACCCTGTTGTCAATATTGTCCACTTTTTTATCCAAGGTGTCCAGTCGTAGAGCAATATCCGCCCTAAAGCCTCTAATTTCCTCCAGTAGGGCCGCCATGCCCCTGGTGACTGTGCTTGTATCAGCAGATTCCTGTTGCATCTGGGCTGCCATTTCAGGGGGTATCAGGGGCTCGGGGGGCGTGCGGCGAAACTTCTGCAGGGATTCCTTCCAGTTCATAGACTCTCCCCAAGCATCCCTGCTCCGTGGGGGCCTTCCCCGAAAGCTTGTGCCCAAGGTGACCCGCTATCACACACGCATACAACGCCACAGGGGGGCGAGGGCCAATGTCAGCCGAGGGGCGAGGAGCGGAGACCCAGCAACGGGGGTCCGAGTCCCCGACTAATACACTCCTGCGGGGATAGGTTTCACCTCCGCCGGGTTCCCACCTCCCCTCTCACCCATCGAACTGTATAACTTCACTCCCGTCGGAGCAGAGGCAGTACTTAATGTTCCAGAGGCTGGGCGTGGGGAGGACCAATCTCCAAGCCCTCGTGTCTGTACCCCGGTTTGGCCTGCTGAGGCCGATCTCTCCCAACTGGGCCCTGAGTGCCCGTTCTGTCTGCCTGGGAGCCGCTGTACTCGGGGGACACTCCGCTGCCCGAGATGGTGTATGCCAGGGCCTCTCCCCAGCCTCACTCTTCCCGTGACACCTTCAGTCTCCCGGAGGTCCTCCTGCCCGGGCCTGCACCTCCTTACCTCCTCGGCGCAGATCCGCCGCTCAGCCTGTGGGAGTCCGTGTGCTGCGTGTGTAGGCCAGTGCGGGGCATCGCCTGCCTCCCACGCACTGCCGACACCGATTCCTTAAGCTCCAGTTCGCCCTGCGGGGGTTCACCAAGCACCTGTGGGGGCCCTCACGCACCTTCCTTCTCCTTGTACTATAGGCCTCGCCCAGGCCTGGAACTCCACGGCGCTTTCGTAGTACCGCCTCCGGCTCCCGGATCCGCTGCGGGTGCCCCCAGATGCGTCCCGCTCCTACCGATGTGCACTAGGCGGGGGGGTGGGGGAGGGGCCGCCAGTCAGGGTAGCCGAGCCCCACCACAGGCCTCGCTCGGGCCCGGGTTCGCCCTAGATTCTCGCGGAGCCGCGGCACCGCAGGGGGGAGGGGCTTCTGTCCCTCTAACCTCGGAAGCTCTTATATCCGGGATGGTTCCCCCCCGGGGGCTCAAATTTGGGCCAGGGGTGCCCGGCTCACTCAGATGGGTGGGGGTGATGCCAGCTTCTCACTCCAGGGGTGTCGGGGGGGCTCAGGTCCCGCGATCAGTGCCCTGCGGAGGAGACGAGCCAAGATGCGTTAGGACATCTCTGCGCCCCCTAGTGGATCCCTCAGGTGTTACTTTTTTAACACTTTTTTCCATACCTTCACCCATTTGGGTGCCGGTGACCTAGGACAGACAAGGTTGTAACAATCATTATATTGTCAGTCTATTCAAAAACGATTTCTCTTTACCTTCTTTTCCTGTCCCTTTTAGACAAGAGGCCCATCAGCGCATTCTAGTATTACTCTGGGACTAGGCAGGGATAGTGAGAAATACGATCTATCCTTCTGTCTTCAACAACAACTTTGTAACTCCCAGGCCACCTTTTTGGTTTCTTGGTATATGGAAGATTTACTGCGCCGTAGAAAAATTATACAGTTGCGTTTTGCCTTTCTTTTGTGATAAAAAACGAACCTGTTAGGGCATTACCCTGTACACTGTTATTTCAGTGCCCCTCCGTTTGTGACTGTCTCCTGATACACCAAGCGTATATGGTGCAGTGAAACTGCGCCATACGGTGACTGCGCCAAACTGTTGTACTTGATCTCTGTCATAGCTTGCCCCATCAGCGCTTCTAGCAACAGCCCAAAGAAGGGTCTGGAGCTGCTAAAAAGGGGCCAGATAGGGCCTGAATCATGGAAATGCTTTATAATGGCGCAATCCCATAGGAAAACGTTCTGTGACTCGGGCCCTATATAACATTTGCACCGGTGCTTAGAATTGAGTAAATCTGTGCAGCAGTTTTTGATGCTTAGGTAATACAGAATGGTGAACAGGTTTAGCACAATCCGTACTATTTAAAATAGTTTACATTAGGGCAAAAATGAACAAGCAGCTTTTGCACTATTTATACTTCATAAGATAAAACAAAATATGTTGATCACATTTCATTTTATGTTAAGCAGCAAGCATAGTAAAAACAGCATTCAGCTTTATTTTGCCTAGTGAAAAGATGTTTAGATAATACGGATTGGGGCAGAACTTGTTTGCTCCATTCCCTATTGTACAAACAGCAGCATTGGTGCAAAATTAATTTGTTCAATTTTTTAGCACAAGGACAAAGGTATGACAATCTAGCCCCTGGTGGCCGGTGTGTGACCCGCGAGTGCCTCATCTGCACAGAACTAACAACGGATGGCCCTGCGGGGGTAACAGAGCGGGGGGGGGTGAAGATTTGTGCTGCCCCACCTCCCTTTAAAACCAAAGGAAGAAGAGTGGGTGGTAATTCGCACATGATAGTGCATCAGTGTCTGTGACAAGGAGGGTCCTAGAGTAGGAGTTACGCTGCGGATGCTGCTGCGAGCTTTACCCGCTGGCTGCATGAGCTAGGATGGGGTTCGACGGGCACTGACACCATTAGGGACAGTTGGGACTCCTCAACAACTGAATGCAGGGGCCTGGAACTCGCTCCATACAAAGGTTATGAGAGTGACTGACCTGGCAGTTAGATGCAAGAGGCGGGCCGTTCTCGCTAGAACGGAAACCAAAATGAGGAGGGCTCACCAGTTTGTAAAACCCTGAGAATGGCAAGGGGCACCCGGGGAAGTGTTTGTATGCCAGGTGCACTTGAGGCCTGAGAAGGGCTAGGACCGCCCATTAGGATGACTCCAATAAATTGACCATGTTTATTCCAATCAAAAAATGTATGTATGTCTAAGTTATGTGGGTGGTAAAATATAATATGTGATGTATAGGATTCTCCCACCATCATGCACTTCAAAGCCATTTCTTTCTGTTTCCCCAGCACTTCATTTGGTATTGATATGACGCTTCAAGCCGGACTGCAGCTTCTAAGCCCGAGACCGGGTCTCAAACCTATGTTGCCTTGTTCCCAAGAATGAGTGAGTTGCCCCTGAGCTACCTTCCAGGCCCAAACAAACAGGCTTAATGACTGATCCCATCGGGACCCTCGACGCATACCCTCAGAGCCAAACATGGAACTCCCCAGCTGGTTTGGCCTACAACTCCCACCACCTCGAACCATAACGTCAACGATGAGGGATCAAAAGCCCAAAACATCTTGAGAGTCGCAGGTTGCATAGCCCTGAACTAGTTTCTAATGCTTGTGAGTTGCACACCACAACCTTTAAAAACATTGGAATTGATATTCTGTGCATTGTTTATAGTGGCTATATCTGGCTACACTTAGCAAATGACACCAGGGATATCCTTTTTAATGTCTGTCTGTCAGGCTGAACATAGCATGCCACACATTTTATTTTTTATAACCCACCGACAGCCCGCAGGCATCAGGGCGTGACAAAAACACACAAGGACAACACATTGAATGGGACAGTGCGCAGCAGGTTCACACATAGGTTAGTGTTCACATCCCTGGACAAATTGAGCACATGGCATAAACAGTGACGTGTTTACAATAAAAATGGTTTATGTTTCACATCTGTGTGTGACTGACACTAAGCAACACAAACGAGGTGATGGCTGGTGGGTTTAAAATTAATCCTAACCTCTGGCATTGCTCAGGGCAAGCCTCTGGAACATCATTCTTCAGCCATTACAGAAGGGGAAAGAGCATATGCAAATCCAGGCCCAGCAGCTGTGGGCCCACGTCTGTGCATACCCTTGGGGGGATTTATGTAACACAAAAGAGGTGATGGCTCTAAAGTTTGGAACTAATCCTAGCCTGCTGGGCCTAGAGATCCAAGCTACTCCTCATTGAAGAGGCCCAACAAGGCCGAAAAATGTCTGGGGTTGCTTGTGCAGAAGGGATGTGACCTAGCAGTTTAGGCTGGAATGCCCCTTTAGGGATGCGCCCAAACTTGATTTGCATATGATCTTTATCCTTCTGTAATGGCTTGACAGGTAAAGAACGGTGGTCTGGTGCGTTGTCCAGAGCAATGCTAGAGGCTAATGTTAATGCTAAACCTTCCAGCCATCACCTCTTGTGTTTTGATTGGCACTAAGCACAGGATACAAATAGTGCAGTATTGACAGCAACTATGTGTGTGTCCACTAAGTACATGACAAAGAGTTGAAAGCATGCACGGGCCTGATTTTCGAGAAAATGTTTAAAGGAACTTTCCCATGTTACATTTTTTTTGTAAATCAGCTTGTCTGTGTCCGATTGCACTAAGTGTACGGTGGCAATGGTGCTGTTGTCAGTTTGTGTGTCTGGCTGCACTAAACACACAACACAATTAGTTCATTGGTGACAGCATGTGTTTGTTTGTCTCTAGCTCCACTAAGAACATCCTACCAATAATGCAGCAGTGACAGCCATTTGTATCTGGCTTCACTGAGCACCTTAGACAGGCGTTAACTCAGTTCTCATCTGGAAGCTCGGCATCTCGAATTATAAATAGTCTATTTGTGGGGACTTCCCATCACGCGATCGCGAGAAGGCGATCTCGCGAGATGTTGGAACAGGAGCGGATCCAACGTGGGAGAACGTTCAGAATCCGGCGGAGAGCGTAGTCGCACCGCCCCAGCGCTTCTCCTGAATCAGGAGCTCAGACCAGAGGTCGAAGGGGGCAGGAGCGGTGCTCCCATACTTTTTATTTTTACATTTAACTGTTCCTATACTTTTATTTTAAAAAGAAACTGTTCTGGAATGGTTTAGTTTTAAAATAAAAGTGTAGGAAGAAGTTGACGCTTACACCTCAGTGCACTGCACTGAACATTCCCTTAAATAACAGGTGTGTTTGTTTGGGGGTTTGGATTGTGTGTGGGAGAGGGTGCAGCGATGGGGTTTGTGGAGAATGGGGCAAACCGGCAAGGAACATAGCTCCACTACTTCTTTTCGTACACTTCGACCACTGGCTCAGACACTTCCAGGCCCTGACATCCAAGGGCTGCACACCCAGAGTGTAATGCCATGTCTGAGGGCAGACACCTGGGTGCTCTGGAGTGTAGTCTGTGCATCCCTGACAGACACAAGACACAGTGAAGTAGCTGCCTGAAAGAGACTGCCTAATCCAGTGAGTACTGTTGTGCCCCTGGACTGTGCCATCCTCAGTTTAAGTGAGTTATTGCAGGTGTCTAAATAAACACTGTTCAGCGCAGCCTGTGTCCTGTCTTCATTCAGGCCACCACACTATTGCTGTTATAATCTATGATTTTTTTGTGTATTATCTGCAATACGTGTGTGGCATGAGAGCGCCTAGAAACTGGCTTTTGTTCTTGTGATAATTTGCGCTTAATACATTTCTACTACATGATATAATTAGTGGTTGGGGTACTACTACACTGTTCTTCCATCGGACAATTACAGCTTCTAACAAACATGGCGCTTACTGACTGTGTGCTAACCGACCAAACTTCACTTTATAGACAGCAAAACGTGCACCACCTCCACTGCATAACTCTCCCGACACCTCCACCACACGAATCTTAATTGCCCTCGACCTCCATATTAATTCCCCACTGCCCCCGCAATCTATGCCGCTGTTGTATGCTATCCTGCGGGCCATGATAGATTGTGGGAGGCAGTGTTCGGCAATCTTCGGAGTCACGCCCACTTGATGGCTACAGCCATGCATGCAGCCCGAAATGAAAAGCTAATGACATAGCCCGCCTACAGCCCGCCCTCCAACATCTCTATTGAGGGATTGGCCAGAGCTACCAGGTGGGCGTTGTTTCAGGGCCTTCACTCTGTCATGGGAAGCCGAATATCATATAGTATGGTATAATATACGGCTTCCCATGTTGTTGTTTTTTTTTAATACTGTGCAAAGTCTGGGAGCCTAGCATTCGCTCAGTTGTACATTTGCGCACATGTTATTATTTTAAATGGTATAATCATAACAAAGGTTGTACTGTTACAGTAGATGGGGCGCTTAAGCATTTTTTATGGCATAATTAACCTTTCTATATTTGATTCCAACATTAAAGCACGAGGAATCACTGCAGGAGCCTCTCTTAAGGATAAAGGGGGAGGTTGGGCTCATTCACACAACTCTGTCATAATGCAGGGGGGTGCACGGTAGGGTCTCCCTTCAGCATGTGTTATTGGGAAGGGAAGTCAACAGTATTTTACCTAATTGGTGTTAAGCTCCCTGTTCACCCCCGGCTTGGTAAACTGTGCACATTATCACACACTGCTGCAAGTGACTGGTATGGGCTGCGCTATGTCATGGATACAACACCACTGGGCTAATGAGGCTCAAGCCCCCTACCTAAAGTTTGGGCTGTTTGCATGGGGATGAAATGCAGACTAGTGAGAGTCTGTGTAATTCCTTTCCTTTTTTCCTCAGCAGTGCTGTTCTTCGGCATGCATTTGGCCATCACACACTACAATGGGACATTTCCAACCGAAAGATCCCCTTCCCCTTACAGCTACAACTATCAATTCTGTGTCTGCTTCCAAGACGGATCTATGTGATTACTGTGCCCCAATTACTATGACCCCCACAATGTTGACTTTTTTATTTCAACCCCATTTTCACCTCATATATATGCTGGGAGAGACACCATCAGCCCCCTTACATGTATTATGGTAATTCGCATCCCCTGTCTCCCTGGGGTTAACTCACACTAACAAAAGTGGTCATCCTGTTTTATTTTTAATCTGGTCCCAAACGAAGTAGAGGCACCATCTAACCTCGCCCTGGACACCCCCATACCTTTTGATTGTGGGGGGTGCAAGATGTCATGGCCTGTACACACCTATGGTAATTCGCATCCCCTACCTCCATGGGGTTAACTCACACTGACGCAAGAGGTCATCCTGCTGTATGTTTAATCTGGTCCTAACCAATATAGAGGCGTCCCCAAGCCCCTTCCTGGAAACCCCTATGCCTTTTGATTGTGGGGGGTGCAAGATATCATGGCCTGAATGCACGTATGGTAATTTGCATCCCCTATTTCTCTTGGGGCTATTGACACTAGCGCAAGTGGTCATCCTGGTTTATGTTTACTCTGGTCCTAACCAATGTAGAGGCGTCCCCTAACCCCTCCCGGAACACCCCCATACCTTTCGATTGTGGGGGGTGCAAGATTTCATGGCCTGAATGAACCT
This sequence comes from Ambystoma mexicanum, assembly GCF_040938575.1. Lineage (NCBI taxonomy): Eukaryota > Metazoa > Chordata > Amphibia > Caudata > Ambystomatidae > Ambystoma > Ambystoma mexicanum. Next base: position 1,308,562,779 of record NC_090932.1, read on the forward strand.
ATGGTAGTTTGCATCCCCTACTTCCCTGGGGTTAACTCACACTGACACAAGTGGTAATCCTGTTTTATGTTTAATCTGGTCCCAACCAATGTAGATGCACCATCTAACCCCTCCTTGGAGACCACCATGCCTTTTGATTGTGGGGGTGCAAGATATCATGGCCTGAATGCACCTATGGTAATTTGCATCCCCTATTTCTCTTGGGGCTATTCATACTAGCGCAAGTGGTCATCCTGTTTTATGCTTAATCTGGTCCCAACAAATGTAGAGGCACCATCTACCCCCTCCCGGAATACCCCCATACCTTTTGATTGTGGGGGGGTGCAAGATATCATGGCCTGAATGCACCTATGGTAATTTACATCCCCTATTTCACTTGTGGTAATTCACACTAGCGCAAGCGGTCATCCTGTTTTATGTTTACTCTGGTTCTAACCAATATAGAGGCATCCCCCTAGCCCCTCCCGGAACACCCCCATACCTTTTGATTGCGGGGGGTGCAAGATATCATGGCCTGAATGCACCTATGGTAATTTGCATCCCCTATTTCTCTTGGGGCTATTCACACTAGTGCAAGTGGTCATCCTGTTTTATGTTTAATCTGGTCCCAATCAATGTAGATGCACCATCTAACCCCTCCCTGGACACCCCCATACCTTTTGATTTTGGGGGGTGCAAGATGTCATGGCCTGAATGCACCTATGGTAGTTCGCATCCCCTACCTCCCTGGGGTTAACTCACACTAGCACACGTGGTCATCCGGCTGTATGATTAATCTGGTCCTAACCAATATAGATGCATCTCCTAGCCCCGCCCTGGAGACCCCTATGCCTTTTGATTGTGGGGGGTGCAAGATATCATGGCCTGAATGCACCTATGGTAATTCGCATCCCCTATTTCTCTTGGAGTAATTCACACTAGCGCAAGTGGTCATCCTGGTTTATGTTTACTCTGGTCCTAACCAATGTAGAGGCGTCCTCTAACCCCTCCCGGAACACCCCCATACCTTTCGATTGTGGGGGGTGCAAGATATCATGGCCTGAATGCACCTATGGTAGTTTGCATCCCCTACCTCCCTGGGGTTAACTCACACTGACGCAAGTGGTCATCCTGTTTTATGTTTAATCTGGTCCCAACCAATGTAGATGCACCATCTAACCCCTCCCTGGACACCCCCATACCTTTTGATTTTGGGGGGTGCAAGATGTCATGGCCTGAATGCACCTATGGTAGTTCGCATCCCCTACCTCCCTGGGGTTAACTCACACTAGCACACGTGGTCATCCGGCTGTATGATTAATCTGGTCCTAACCAATATAGATGCATCTCCTAGCCCCGCCCTGGAGACCCCTATGCCTTTTGATTGTGGGGGGTGCAAGATATCATGGCCTAAACACACCTATGGTAATTCGCACCCCCATTTCTCTTGGGGCTATTCACACTAGTGCAAGTGGTCATCCTGTTTTATGTTTACTCTGGTCCTAACCAATGTAGAGGCATCACCTAGCCCCTCCCTGGACACCCCCATACCTTTTGATTGTGGGGGGTGCAAGATATCATGGCCTGAATGCACCTATGGTAATTTGCATCCCCGGCCTTCCTGTGGTTAATTTACACTGACACAAGTGGCCATCCTGTTTTGTGTTTATTCTGGTCCTAACCAATGTAGATGCACCATCTAACCCCTCCCTGGAGACCACCATGCCTTTTGATTGTGGGGGGTGCAAGATATCATGGCCTGAATGCACCTATGGTAATTTGCATCCCCTATTTCTCTTGGGGCTTTTCACACTAGCGCAAGTGGTCATCCTGTTTTATGTTTAATCTGGTCCCAACAAATGTAGATTCACCATCTAACCCCTCCCTGGAGACCACCATGCCTTTTGATTGTGGGGGGTGCAAGATATCATGGCCTGAATGCACCTATGGTAATTTGCATCCCCTATTTCTCTTGGGGCTATTCACACTAGTGCAAGTGGTCATCCTGTTTTATGTTTAATCTGATCCCAATCAATGTAGATGCACCATCTAACCCCTCCCTGGACACCCCCATACCTTTTGATTGTGGGGGGTGCAAGATGTCATGGCCTGAATGCACCTATGGTAGTTCGCATCCCCTACTTCCCTGGGGTTAACTCACACTAGCGCACGGGGTCATCCGGCTGTATGTTTAATCTGGTCCCAATCAATGTAGAAGCATCACCTAGCCCCTCCCTGGACACCCCCATAGCTTTTGATTGTGGGGGGTGCAAGATGTCATGGCCTGAACACACCTATGGTAGTTCGCATCCCCTACCTCCCTGAGGTAAACTCACACTAACGCATGTGATCATACTGTTTTATGTTTAATCTGGTCCCAATCAATGTAGATGCACCATCTAACCCCTCCCTGGAGACCCCCATGCCTTTTGATTGTGGGGGGTGCAAGATATCATGGCCTGAATGCACCTATGGTAATTTGCACCCCCTATTTCTCTTGGGGCTATTCACACTAGTGCAAGTGGTCATCTGTTTTGTGTTTACTCCGGTCCTAACCAATGTAGATGCACCATCTAACCCCTCCCGGAACACCCCCATACCTTTTCACTGTGGGGGGTGCAAGATATCATGGCCTGAATGCACCTACGGTAATTCGCATCCCCTACCTCGCTGGGGTTAACTCACACTAACGCAAGTGGTCATCCTGTTTTATGTTTCATCTGGTCCCAACGAATGTAGATGCACCATCTAACCCCTCCCTGGACAGCCCCATGTCTTTTGATTGTGGGGGTGCAAGATATCATGGTCTGAGCACACCTATGGTAATTTGCATCCCCGGCCTTCCTCTGGTTAATTTACACTGACACAAGTGGTCATCCTGTTTTGTGTTTACTCTGGTCCTAACCAATGTAGATGCACCATCTAACCCCTTCCTGGAGACCCCCATGCCTTTTGAGTGTGGTGGGTGCAAGATATCATGGCCTGAACACACCTATGGTAATTCGCACCCCCTATTTCTCTTGGGGCTATTCACACTAGTGCAAGTGGTCATCCTGTTTTATGTTTACTCTGGTCCCAATCAATGTAGATGCACCATCTAACCCCTTCCTGGAGACCCCCATGCCTTTTGATTGTGGGGGGGTGCAAGATATCATGGCCTGAACACACCTATGGTAATTTGCATCCCCTACCTCCCTGGGGTTAACTCACACTAGCGCACGTGGTCATCCTGCTGTATGATTAATCTGGTCCTAACCAATATAGAGGCGTCTCCTAGCCCCTCCCTGGAGACCCCTATGCCTTTTGATTGTGGGGGGTGCAAGATATCATGGCCTGAATGCACCTATGGTAATTCGCATCCCCTATTTCTCTTGGAGTAATTCACACAAGCGCAAGTGGTCATCCTGGTTTATGTTTACTCTGGTCCTAACCAATGTAGAGGCATCCTCTAACCCCTCCCGGAACACCCCCATACCTTTCGATTGTGGGGGGTGCAAGATATCATGGCCTGAATGCACCTATGGTAGTTTGCATCCCCTACCTCCCTAGGGTTAACTCACACTGACGCAAGTGGTCATCCTGTTTTATGTTTAATCTGGTCCCAACCAATGTAGATGCACCATCTAACCCCTCCCTGGAGACCACCATGCCTTTTGATTGTGGGGGGTGCAAGATATCATGGCCTGAATGCACCTATGGTAATTTGCATCCCCTATTTCTCTTGGGGTAATTCACACTAGCGCAAGTGGTCATCCTGTTTTATGTTTACTCTGGTCCTAACCAATATAGAGGCGTCCCCCTAGCCCCTCCCGGAACACCCCCATACCTTTTGATTGTGGGGGGTGCAAGATATCATGGCCTGAATGCACCTATGGTAATTTGCATCCCCTATTTCTCTTGGGGCTATTCACACTAGTGCAAGTGGTCATCCTGTTTTATGTTTAATCTGGTCCCAATCAATGTAGATGCACCATCTAACCCCTCCCTGGATACCCCCATACCTTTTGATTGTGGGTGGTGCAAGATGTCATGGCCTGAATGCACCTATGGTAGTTCGCATCCCCTACCTCCCTGGGGTTAACTCACACTAGCGCACGTGGTCATCCGGCTGTATGTTTAATCTGGTCCCAATCAATGTAGAGGTATCACCTAGCCCCTCCCTGGACACCCCCATACCTTTTGATTGTGGGGGGTGCAAGATGTCATGGCCTGAATGCACCTATGGTAGTTCGCATCCCCTACCTCCCTGGGGTTAACTCACACTAGCGCACGTGGTCATCCTGTTTTATGTTTAATCTGGTCCCAATCAATGTAGATGCACCATCTAACCCCTCCCTGGAGACCCCTATGCCTTTTGATTGTGGGGGGTGCAAGATATCATGGCCTGAATGCACCTGTGGTAATTTGCATCCCCTATTTCTCTTGGGGCTATTCACACTAGTGCAAGTGGTCATCCTGTTTTATGTTTACTCTGGTCCTAACCAATGTAGAGGCATCACCTAGCCCCTCCCTGGACACCCCCATACCTTTTGATTGTGGGGGGTGCAAGATATCATGGCCTGAATGCACCTATGGTAATTTGCATCCCCGGCCTTCCTGTGGTTAATTTACACTGACACAAGTGGCCATCCTGTTTTGTGTTTACTCTGGTCCTAACCAATGTAGATGCACCATCTAACCCCTCCCGGAACACCCCCATACATTTTCTCAGGGGGGTGCAAGATATCATGGCCTGAATGCACCTATGGTAATTCACATCCCCTACCTCCCTGGGGTTAACTCACACTAGCGCACGTGGTCATCCTGTTTTATGTTTAATCTGGTCCCAACCAATGTAGATGCACCATCTAACCCCTCCCGGGAGACTCCCATGCCTTTTGATTGTGGGGGGTGCAAGATATCATGGCCTGAACACACCTATGGTAATTTGCATCCCCTACCTCCCTGGGGTTAACTCACACTAGTGCAAGTGGTCATCCTGTTTTATGTTTACTCTGGTCCTAACCAATGTAGAGGCATCACCTAGCCCCTCCCTGGACACCCCCATACCTTTTGATTGTGGGGGGTGGAAGATGTCATGGCCTGAATGCACCTATGGTAATTCGCATCCCCTACCTCCCTGGGGTTAACTCACACTAGCGCACGTGGTCATCCTGTTTTATGTTTAAACTGGTCCCATTGTAGATGCACCATCTAACCCTTCCCTGGAGACCCCCATGCCTTTTGATTGTGGGGGGTGCAAGATATCATGGCCTGAACACAACCATGGTAATTTGCATCCCCTACCTCCCTGGGGTTAACTCACAGTAGCGCACATGGTCATCCTGCTGTATGTTTAATCTGGTCCCAACCAATGTAGAGGCACCATCTACCCCCTCCCGGAACACCCCCATACCTTTTGATTGTGGGGGGTGCAAGATGTCATGGCCTGAATGCACCTATGGTAGTTCGCATCCCCTACCTCCCTGGGGTTAACTCACACTAGCGCACGTGGTCATCCTGTTTTATGTTTAATCTGGTCCCAATCAATGTAGATGCACCATCTAACCCCTCCCTGGAGACCCCTATGCCTTTTGATTGTGGGGGGTGCAAGATATCATGGCCTGAATGCACCTGTGGTAATTTGCATCCCCTATTTCTCTTGGGGCTATTCACACTAGTGCAAGTGGTCATCCTGTTTTATGTTTACTCTGGTCCTAACCAATGTAGAGGCATCACCTAGCCCCTCCCTGGACATCAGATTGTGGGGGGTGCAAGATATCATGGCCTGAATGCACCTATGGTAATTTGCATCCCCGTCCTTCCTGTGGTTAATTTACACTGACACAAGTGGCCATCCTGTTTTGTGTTTACTCTGGTCCTAACCAATGTAGATGCACCATCTAACCCCTCCCGGAACACCCCCATACATTTTCTCAGGGGGGTGCAAGATATCATGGCCTGAATGCACCTATGGTAATTTGCATCCCCTACCTCCCTGGGGTTAACTCACACTAGCGCACGTGGTCATCCTGTTTTATGTTTAAACTGGTCCCATTGTAGATGCACCATCTAACCCTTCCCTGGAGACCCCCATGCCTTTTGATTGTGGGGGGTGCAAGATATCATGGCCTGAACACAACCATGGTAATTTGCATCCCCTACCTCCCTGGGGTAACTCACAGTAGCGCACATGGTCATCCTGCTGTATGTTTAATCTGGTCCCAACCAATGTAGAGGCACCATCTACCCCCTCCCGGAACACCCCCATACCTTTTGATTGTGGGGGGTGCAAGATATCATGGCCTGAACACACCTATGGTAATTCGCATACCCTATTTCTCTTGGAGTAATTCACACTAGCGCAAGTGGTCATCCTGTTTTATGTTTACTCTGGTCCTAACCAATGTAGAGGCGTCCCCGTGCCCCTCCCGGAACACCCCCATACCTTTTGAATGTGGGGGGTGCAAGATATCATGGCCTGAATGCACCTATGGTAATTCGCATCCCCTACCTCGCTGGGGTTAACTCACACTGACGCAAGTGGTCATCCTGTTTTATGTTTAATCTGGTCCCAACCAATGTAGAGGCACCATCTACCCCCTCCCGGAACACCCCCATACCTTTTGATTGTGGGGGGTGCAAGATATCATGGCCTGAACACACCTATGGTAATTCGCATCCCCTACCTCCCTGGGGAAAACTCACACTGACACAAGTGGTCATCCTGTTTTATGTTTAATCTGTTCCCAATCAATGTAGATGCACAATCTTACCCCTCCCTGGACGCCCGGATAACTATTGATAGTGGGGGTGCAAGATATCATGGCCCAAACACACCTATTGCAAATTTAATTCTAGCCGCCGCTCCCCACAGGAAACCCTGTGATCTTCCGGCCAATGGCAGACGATGACGGATCGTCCGAAACTCTGGAGACAAACTAGTTTGGATCTTTTTCAACCATCCGCACCGCTACCACGTGAGCATATGGCTCTTTAGTAACGTGCATGCAATGGATGGGGTTGCAGAATAATTCTGAGTCCAAATAATGGAACCAACTCGGGAAGATGGCAAAGGTACTGTTTTATTAACAATTATCCAAAACAGGGAGGTATCAACGGACGTTCGCTCAGGCTCTTGACGATTTTCTCATAAAAACATCCTTATATGCAAAGAATACGTCAGACGTGATGTCATACTGCATGGCAAATAATAGGAAACCTATCAAAGGCTGTGATAGGCTTAAGAGGAACAACTAAGTATACATTGCATAGGGACTAGGATTGGGATTTGCTGCCCACTCTCAGGTGGAAAACGTATGCCTACCTCTTAAAACTTGTAAAGTGCACAGTTTTTCATTGGTCTTCAAACTATAAGGCCCTTCACTATATGGCCCTCTACAATTGGTTGGCATACTCGTGCCATGTCTGGAACATTCGGTTCACTTATCAGCACGTAAACTCAAACCCAGGTGCCAGGAGGTGGACTGGACATTACCTCCCCACCCAATTAGCCCAGCATCTCTCATCAACCATGGCTTCTGCCATGAAGATTGTTTTAGAAATTGGCCTTGCAAAGTATCCTTGTCTGTGGGAATATATGGGAGTGCAGGCTCTCACTATCGTTGTTTTAGGACTCCAAGCTGAACTCTATTTCCATCCTAGGCTCACATTACAGGAGTCCATGAATTGGCCCATTTTGCAGCAGCCAACATGACCTCTGACCCTTTCAGTACAACTCACACAAAGGGAACTGATGTATGTGTTATTATTGTGTTACAATGCAATAATACTATTATGTCCGTGGCACTTAATCATAGATATGTACTGTGAATCATTTAAAATTCCAATCCGAAGCATATGTGATTGTGCACTTCTAACAGGCAGGGCACCTGGGTAATTGGCGTGCAGGCCAATGGTGGTATGTGGGTGGGAGCATATCTATTCTCTGTCTTTGCATCAGGTGGTGTGGGTTTTCTTGACTGTGTTTGTGCTTCTTTTTGTCACTTTGGTTGGGTGCATTCTGGTACATGTAGTGATTTACGTATTGGTGTACGGAATGGATGTTGTTACGCATGCACTGGATCATTTTCTTCAATTGAGACACACCTGTCAAGCCCTTGCACTCAAGCATGCTATTACTGTGTTGCACCTTGATTTCCCCCTCTACACTTGCACGTTCAATGCATTCACTAGCAATAGTAGGTTTGTCTCCCCTTACCTTTTTTTATCATTACTTGTTTTACTATTGTAGCAATTATTGATCCTTGCTCTAATTCATAGTCTACCTTCCCCTTTACCCACCCTTTCTGCCCTCTGTGCGCTTTCAGGGTGTTTTGCTAATTGCATGAGCGCAGAATATTTGAACAACAAATAAAGGAATGCATACACTGCGCACAGCCACTGCTGATCAGTGTTATACGTGCCCATAATTCAACAGTGCACATGCCCTTGTAGTTACATTCACCCAGCATCCAGTTACACAGTCCACTGTGACATGCCATGTACCCAGGCAGCGTGGAGTTGCGCAGCACCATGGAGTCATGGGTTGAACCAGGACATCTGGCACAGCAGTGGGTGATGAGGTGGCGGGCATCACACACCATCTGCATGTTCAGTGAGTGATAGTTTTCTGTTCCGGTAGACTGCCTCAACAGCATGCCTGGCCACCAGCTCCACATGTGTTCCGTCCAATACACCTATGATATAATATGGGATTTATAACGCACCTATACACAAGTGTTTCAAGGCGCGATGAGGCAAGGGAGGGGAAACAAAGGGAAAACAAAGACAATGGTCTTACTAGGCCAGGTGACATTGAGATCGCGCAAGTGCAGGGGAGGGGGGAAAGGGAAAAGTGCGGGGGAGGAGGTGGCTGTGCAATACATAGGATCAACAGTAAAAAATAAATTAAATTTAAAAAAAAGGTAAAAGTGCAGCCAGCTTGTGGCAAGTGCAGGGGTAAGTGCAGACATCAAGTGTCAAGAGCTTGTAGGGGACTGTAGGGATACAGAAACAGCCACCCAAGTGCAGCTGTTACCTGGGAGGCAGTGCAGGTGTGCAACTGGTGGGGGAGGGTACCTGGGCCCGAGATGAGAGGGTAGCCAGGTGACCAATGCAGTTTCAGTCAGGAGTTCAGCAGGGGAAAGGGGGAGAAAAGAATCAAAGAGGAAGGTCTTGAGGTCCTTCCAGAACCAGAGATCGTTCTCCTCAAGTTTCAAGGAGGCTGTTCCAGAGGGAAGCCCCAGCCGAAGAAAGAGATTTACCACAAACTCGTTGCTTGGAGAAGCGACTGACCCTGAGGGAGTTCGAGGCGGGTGAGCGAAGAGCTCGACAAGGAAGATATTTAGGAAGAGAGAGTTGAAGGTATTGAGGCCCCAAGCCTGAGAATGCCTTGTGGACAATGCAGAGGGTTTTCAACTTAATCCTTGCAGCCACTGGGAGCCATTGCAGAGATTTCAGTCCTGGGGAGATACGATCCCTGGGCTTGATGCCAAAAACAAGTCTTGCAGTCCTGTTCTGGATGAGTTGCAGAGGGCGCAGAATAGAAGCAGGCAGATTAAGAAAGAGGCAGTAGTGCAGCCTAGAGAGAACCAGAGCTCTAGAGACAGTGAACTTCTGGAGGAAGGAGAGGAAAGGAAGAATACCTCTGAGGAGGTGCAGCTGGTAGTATGACTTCTTAGAGATGTCAGAGATGTCGGGAGAGAAGGAGAGTGGGGAGTCGAAGATGACCCTGAGGTTTTTAGCCTCACAGGTGGGAGCAGAAAGAGGGCCAAGAGAGGCTGGCCAGAGAGCAACAGTAAAGGAGGGAGTAGGTGTGCCGATGAGGAGAATCTCTGTTTTACTGCCATTAAGGCAGATGTCGTTGGCGACACGCCACACCTGGATAGCGGACAGACAGTCAGAGATGAGAAAGGGAGAAGAGGTGGCAGAAGGGAGCCTGAAATGAGTGTCATCCACACAGCACTGAAAGTTCGGGCAGAGAGCAGCAATGCGGTGGGCAAGAAGTGCCAGGTATTAATTGAACAGCCAGGGAGAGAGTTTAGACCCCTGGGGAACACCACAGGTAGAGATAGAGGAGAGCAAGGATCCTAGTTAGACCTAGGAGTGTCGATCGGAGAGGAGAGAGGTCAGCCAAGCCAGGGCCTGATCAGTGATCACGGAGACAGTTGAGCAGGATGGCATGGTTGACCAAGTCAAAGGCAGAAGAGAGATCCAGTCATGCCTGCAAGGGCATGGAAGGCAATTTTAGTGGCATTGACCTGGTCAGCAGTCCTGAGTAGGATGATGTGGTCTCCAACCTGAAACAGGACACGCGAAAAACAGGGTTGCAATATCCCATGCAGTTCACCCACAGTGTGTTGGTATGTGCCCGTGGCTATGAAGTGTAGCACAGACACTAACTTGAGCAAGTGGGGGGTGTGGCTGTACGGATATGTTTGTGTTCCTGTCCTTTTTGTTGTTCCTCTACTTCCAGGAAAGGTTTAAGTGCCTTGCCTTTTTTTTCCTTCATAACTCTTTTTCCTTAATCCCTTCTACCTCATATTCAGTTCTTTTTGACCTTGGAATAGTTGTTTAATGTGGTGAGAATTTCTGTGTTGATTTCTTTCTAAAATGTGAAACTGGTTCAGTCACTGTATGGATTAGCAAAGTTGGGTGGCATGGTTGATGTTTGGAGAGGTTTTTTTCTTTTGATCTTTGCTGTCTTTAAAGGTGGGTAAGAGCCAAAGGTGAAATTCTCTATTTCTGTAGCAGACCGTGAACCAATAATAAGATTCTATCCAAAATAAAAAAAGATGCGTATTGGTACAAATTTACAACCATTTGCTTCTTAAATATCCATTGTGAAACATGTTTAAAAGTTATCGAGGGGGGTGTGGCTTAGGAGGCCCACACACGGATGCCTCCTTGAACAGTCTCCGGACATCGCCGGGCCTTCAGTGTTAATGGCGCCGTCATAAGTGTCGCCAAAGCCTAGAAATCCTCACTTTGGCTAGGTGAAGCCTCGAGGCATGCAGGGACCGAGTTTCGGCACCCGCAGCCCTCGCTGGACAGGGTTGGGAATCCTGGAATCAGCGGAGCGGGGACCGCACCAACTCCAACATGGCGCCTGCAACCCTTGCTCGCCATAAACTGAGCAGCTGACCCTCTTCTCCAGGGCAGAGATGCGTGGGTCTGGGACTGTAACTTGCACTAAGCTGTCTGACCCAAGCTTTTCCTTTAGGGAACCTGTTGTTTTTTCTCTGCATCTTTCTCCGCTCTTCCTTTGGGAGCTGCCTTGAATTACATGCTTTCTGCCCAGCTGGTGAGTGCTCTGGCAGTTGGAGGCTTACCGTGAGGACTTGCCAGATGCCTGACTCATTGCTTGATGCATACGGAGCATCTCCTTGAAGGCTTTGGTTGGTCCTAGGTGTGTGGTGCCTGGGTGTGCGGTGACTCTTACTACATGGGTGATAGTGGTATCTGTTGGAGTCCCTGTGCATGGATTACATGCTGCCTTATCTCTCTTCATGAGCATTGTAGTTAAGAGCCCTCAGTCCCTGTGCACAGATCACATACTGCCTGATCTTTCTTTATTGGTGCTGGGGCTACCTGTGGTCCCTGGATTTGTTACCTTGAGGCTGTGATGGCAAAGAGGGGAAATACCCCTACAGATGGTGATATTGCGTGCTTGGTACATGCCTGTGAAGGACCTAAGAAGATTGACAACGCTGTCCTGCTGGTGCAGTGTCCCCAGGAGAGGGGAGAGGACATGGCTCTACCAGCTACCAAACCGGATCTGGCTAACCTGCTGAGGGAACTGAAGCGGGCACTCCAAAACAGTGTTGCCGAGCTCTCCTCTAAAGTTGTGACAATTGACAAACGCGTGACGGAGGCAGAACAGTGTATTAGGGACATTGAGGACTCTTTCTGAGCAAACCTTGGAGTCTTGCGATGCTTCCCAATGCCTTCCGAGGTGTGAGGCCCTGGAACACATGCAGGAGGACATTGACAATCATTCACGACGTAACAATGTCAGGCTACGAAGCATACCTAGATCTGTAAGTGACTGCACCTTCTTCCGGTCTCCTCTCTGACTGTCTGAGTATGCCAAGGTGGAACTGAACCATACCCATAGTCTTTGAGGGTCTCTCTGGGATGGATCAAGCCAGTCACCTGATGTTCTCAGTAGAGTCAATTTCCTCACGTTTAAGCAGCACATCATGGAAGCAGCACGTGCACGTGCAGACCAGTCTTCACTTTTCGGGGTGCCGACTTTCAGATATCCCAGGATCTGGCGACTTTCACAATCCAGAGGAGCAGGATGCTTTGTCCACTTACTGTGTGGCTCAGGGAGGATGGTATTCATTTCTGATGGGGCTTCTCCACTGCTCTGTTCTTCACTTTGGAGGGGAAACACTGGTCAATAACATCACATCAGGATGCTTAGGATTTACTGTCATCATGGCCATCTGGCCCTCATGAGGTTGGGTCCCTGAGCCACAGAGGGGATTGTGGTCAAGAGCTGGTAAGGCGCAAAACCCTGGGGGCCACTCGGGAGTAAAATGAAGGTGATTCGACCCACGCAGGTGAAGTAGTTCTGGATGCTTTTTTTTTTTTTTACTCATCTCTATAGGTTCTGGTTGAAATTAAAATGGATATTTTATTTCTATCGCGCTCATACACAAGTGTTTCAGAGCGCGACAAGACAAGGGAAGGGGAACGGAGGAGAAAGAAAAACAACGATCTTACTAGGCCCAGTGACATTGAGAACAAGCAAGTGCATGCTAGAGGGGGAGAGGGAGAAGTGCATGGAAGGGGGATCAAAAGGAGAGTGCGGAGCAAGGAGGAAAAAAAACATAAATAATAATAAATAAATTAATAAATAAAAAGGCAACAAACAGAGTGCAGCCAGCAAGTGGCAGTGCTGGGTTTAAGGCAGCAGGCTGGGTAGGTCTGATAAGCAGGAAGAACAAAACAAAGGGGTAGGGGCTGTGTGGGTACAGATACAGACCCCAGTGCAAGGGGTGGCTCGGAGGCAGTGCATGCGGGTGGCAAGAGGAGCAGGTACCTGGGCCCAGAGGAAAGAGGGTGGCCAGGTGCATGGTGCCGAGGGAGAGTAGAATCAGCAGGGGAGAGGGGGGGCAAAGGCAGAAGCAAAGAGGAAGGTCTTGAGGTGCTTCCGGAACCGGAGATGGTTCTCCACAAGTTTCCTCAAGATGGTTCTCCTCACTTTAACTGTTTGGACGATCTAGACTCTGTGAGCGGATGGACTTGGCGATGGCATGAATATTCTCTCTATTGATTTGTAACTGTGTTTTGGTCTGGCGACAGCAGGCAATAGCCCCGGTCTGTGATAATAGATCATTTTCTGAACCGTTTTTATTTTTATACGAGTCTTTCTTGTTGGTGGGTGTGGGTTGGGCTTTTTTGGAAGGGTTCTCGTAAATGTTGAGGTAAAATTTGATGCGGGATGGTAAGAGTCATGATCAGTTCACTACTTGTAGAGTGTGACACCTGCTTAGTTTAAGCTTATCTCTTATTTCCACTTAGCACTGAGGTCGTGTTAGCGGACTCCCCGTTGGGCCAGAGTTAAAGAACTTGCTCTTAATGTGCACAGATTGAACTCCCCCTTAAATCTGTGTTGAAGAGATTGAGGGACCAGGAATGTTCCATAGCCTTGTTACAGGAGACGCACCTCTATTTTCGTAGACTGCGCAATAGACACTTTGCTAAACAATATCTTGCCTATTTCAGTACTAATAAAGGTGGAACAGGGATCTTTGTTGAGTTGGGAGAGAAGAATGACCCGGGGGGGTCGGTTTATAGGGGTCAAGGGCTTGTTAGGCGGTCATCTGTTTACTGTCATATCTCTTTATTCCGCCAGTGAGAAGCAGGGTGGATTCCTGGTGGACTTTCTGTCGGAAAGGACTGCTTTTGCAGATGGAAAAGTGATCTTGGTGGTGGGGGTAAGGGGATTATAATGTAGTACCTGACCACATGATTAATCACACCCACCCTCTGCTACAGACTTTAAACTGGCCCAGTCTTTAATTAAAGTTCTGAGGGAAATGAATCTGGTTTACTTGTGGAGGCTATTGCACAAGGGAGAACTTGACAACACACATTTTACACGCATATAGGACTTTCTCAAGGATCAATCTCTGGCTCATATCTCCCTTTCTCCAGCATGGGGTCTGGCATGGATTCACATGCTCGTGAATATTCCCCGTTGTCAGGCCGGGAATCCTCGGTAAAAGAATAAACTGTTTGACTTGCACTTACAAACTGTCTTTCTTCTATACACCAAACACTGAGCTCTGAGTCATACTGTCCCCAGCCAATGACTGCCCTCTCCCTAAGCCTCTCCACTGGCAGCCATCTTCACATTTTTACCGCACGTTCAAGTGTTGGGAGTCCTCGTGTTGTGCTCAGAGAGCTTTTCTACGTTTTTGCGCTTTTTCGATAAAAAGTTTCTATTTTTGTCAAATAGAGCCTGTGTGTTCTTTCGTTCCTTTGACCGGCAAGCAGGGATCCGTTTGTCGGCGTCTTTCAACGCCCCTTAAGGGCAAGAATTTCATGAAAGAGTTTCATGGAAGATTCCAGAACGCCAATGGGCCTACATCGCACTCCGGACCATGTCGGAGGAGAAGACAGAGGGAGGCTCCCTCTTCAAGCTCTGCTCCAGCTGCGGATTGAGGAACTTGTTTGTGGAGGACAAACACTCTCAGTACCTCTACTGTCTCCATCCGGACCACAGCAAACCATATTGTGAAATCTGCCTTGGGTTCTCCAAGCGAACCATCAAGGACAGTCACAGTAGGTTGGTGGCATGGCTTAACGCCAAGGCCTCTACCCTGTGCGGCAAGCAGGGGCATGCCTTACCCAGGACCGGCCGGTCCAAAGAGCTGGCTTCTAAGTCCTTTGAGGGTGCTCGATCCGCGGGGGCCCAAGACAAGGCCAAGTACCGCAAGTTTGTTTCCGTCTGGGTTTCCGCACAAGTGGGTCCCACGATACGCAGCGCACGTTCATCTTCGCCATCTGCCTCCATCGCCAGTCATCGCTCCAGCTCCTCCTCGAAGAGGAAATCGGTTAACCCAGGGAAGCTGCGGGAAAAGCCGGAGAAGACCAAGGCGCAAGGAAAGGTGTCCGACCTGCCCCTGAAGGCCCAGGTGGTCCAGACTAAGTCATCCTTGAGGATCGAGCTGGTGGCGGCCGCCCTCTCGAAGGCAAAAGGGGCTGACCTGGTCCAGCGAGTGGGAAAAGATCTCCACCGACCGGTGGGTGCTGGACGCTCCCACCCATGGGCACTCTCTAAAGTTCCAGCAGAAGTGTCCGCGGATACCACTTGTGGCCCGGCAGGAGCAGCACATCCCTCCGCTCCTGCGGGAAGTACGGGCCATGTTAAAAAAGGGGGCTATAGAGCTGGTTCCGATGTGACTGCGGGCTCCGCAGTCTACTGCAGATACTTCTTGGTGAAGAAGACTGGAGGCTGGAGGCCCATTCTAGACTTGCGGCGCCTTAACAAATACCTCAAGTTCCAATAATTCATGATGGTCATGTTGCAGCACGTGCTTGGCCAACTGGAGGAAGAGGACTTCTTGTCGTCGCTGGATCTGGAGGATGCATACTTCCACATCCCCATTCACGAGAAGCATCGGAAGGTCCTGTGCTTCGTAGTACAGGGAAGGCACTACCAGTTCAAGGCCCTTCCCTTCAGACTGAATTCGGCACCCAGGGTGTTCACAAAAGTGCATGGCACCAGTGGCGGCCCATCTGCGCCTACAAGGGATACATGTGTACACGTACCTTGATGACTGACTCATCCGCGCCAAGTCCAGGGAAGTAGCAGTTCAACACACGGAGAGGACCGTCCAACTGCTGACAGATCTGGGGTTCTCCGTCAACAATCCAGAATCCTGCTTGATACTATCGCAGAACGTGCTATTTCTGGGGGCCAGGCTCAACTTGGTCTCCTGCCTGACTGCCCCCTTGGAAGAGAGGATAGTGGCCATGCTGGGCAAGGTGCAATGGCTGTTGACACTGAAGACTGCCACGGTGCGGACCATCAAGTCAGATGGGGCATGCTTGTATTCAGTGTTCTCCAAATAAAACTATAAAAATTCTCTTTGGTTATCGACCTCCTGGCCCAGCACAGGCTTTCCTGGAGAAATTAGAATTATTTCTGGCAGACACAGGGAATAAGCATAACAAGCTGTTATGTTTGGGGGACTTCAATATATGGGCTGAGGAGGTGACATCTGGGGATGGGAGAGAATTAAAGGAGACCCTGGAAGCCCATGCTTTGGAACTTCTAGCATCATCCCCCTCACATTGCCAGGACCATTGTCTTGATGTCCTGCTATATCGAGGGAAGATAATTTGTTATGTTGAGACAATCGCAATATCATGGACAGACCACTATGCCATAGTATTTGAAATGAGAATGCATAAGAAAACTCTGGAAGTGCAAACGGAAAATTGGATGGGGGAGTTCCGCAAGCTGAAAGATTTATTGAAAATCTCAGGGGAAACTCTGAAACATGCTTTGGAACAGATTGAAGAGGCTCTTCCATGTGAGGAGTTCTTCAATAAAGGCATGTAAATCATGGCTATTCTATGTAATGCACAGGCCCCTCTCCAACAAAACAAAGCCATGTAACCCCTGGTTTTCGCCAGATTTGGCCAAGAAAAGGGTACAGGTGAGATCTTTAGAGAAAAAAATGGAGAGGACATTGTACAGAGGGCATTTTAGAACAGGTCAAGAGCGCCTGAAGAGAATATGGAAAAGCCATTTTTGATGCCAAAGCTAAATTTATAACGGGGAAAATTGACAAAGTCATGAACAGGCCACGGGAATTGTACGCTGCTATTTCCCAGTTAGCAAATCCTGGGTGTGCGTCAGCAGCACCTGAATCGTCACAAGCACAGCCGGATGCTTTTAATAATTACTTTATAAATAAAATAGAGCTAATACAAGGAAAGATTATGGAAATTAAACCATTACATCCCCAAGAGGATCTGGAAGTAACAGAAGAGATTAGCCCAGAATGCATAGCTCATGATGAAGACACTGGGGCGGATCAGAAGCTATTTATGTTTACGAAAGTATCTGAGGAAAGGGTCTGCACCTTGCTCTCTGCGTTGAAGGCTACTAATGATGTACTCTTCGTTATTCTATCTTCAGTAGCTAAACTAATAGCTCCAGATATTACCCCATTTATCACAAAATTTGTTAACAAATCTCTTACATCAGGGGTAGTACCGATGATTCTGAAGAAATCTGTGGTCACGCCACTGCTAAAAAAACTAATTTAGACCCTAAGAATTTCCAGAATTACAGGCCAATGGCAGGATTGTCATGGCCATCGAAAATTCTGGAAAACATTGTGACAGCTCAGCTGCAGGAACATCTGGATCAGGAGAATCTGCAATCCACTGCAATCCGGCTTCCGACCAGGTTTTGGGATGGAGATGGCGTTGCTGACAGTCTGGGACTATCTATTGGAGACGGCGGATCAGGGTGGCGTGTCCCTGTTGGTCATGTTGGACCTGTCCGCCGTCTTTGATACGGTTGTCCATGGGACCCTGCTGAAACGTCTGAGAGAAGTGGGTGGAGTAGGGAAACAAGCTCTTCAATGGTTTGAATCTTTTCTCTCTAGAAGAGAACAAAGAGTAGGATTTGGAGATTTCTTGTTAGATTCAGGATTACAAAGCTGTGGAGTCCCGCAGGGATCGTCCCTTGTCACAGGTTTCCCCCTTTCTCACCTGCTTTCGCTGCTTGATGGAATCCAGAGGAGTTTTCTTCCGTACGGATCGGGTCTTGTACAAGCCTGCTCTGCCGTCTTCGGCTTCCAGTGTTCGTTCAGCTTTAACGTCCGGGAAAAAATGAGGAAACTCCAGGAAGACCAGAAAAGGAGTAGTGCAATCGGAGGCGGGTGCACGGAATCCGGGAAGAAGGCTAAATAGGAGGAGGGAGGATAGAAGGGAAAGCGGAGGGTCCAGGAATCGGGAAACTACAGAATTCCACAAGGCGAACTTCGGAGCACACGTCTAGCCACAGCAACAGTAGCGTTGAGACGCGCGGGCCGCGGGGGCATGGCCATTTTATAGAACATGCTGCCTCGGACGTAAAGACTGGTAGGCAGCGTTCTGTGTGTACGGCCATGTTGGAAGTAGTACAGAGTGTAAGCCCCGACGCGTCAAGGACCAGGAGGTCCAGAAGGGTCATGTCTGATGGTTCATGACATCCCTCTCCCCACTGCTTTTTAATTTATATGTTAAACTACTCATGGACATTCTGAGGAAGCACGGCATACAGTTTCACTCATACGCAGGTGTTCTTGAGGATACAGAATCTAGAGGAGACGTACGAAATAGTTGACCGGTGCCTACAAGAAATACAGGCTTGGATGTGTGCGATCCAGCTACTGCTGAATGTCAGCTAAACAGAAGTGACTATTCGCTTCAAAGCACAATCTGCAGAGGGAGCATTTACACTCCCTATGTTTCCTGGGGACACAGCTGAATTTCTCCAAGAAAATAAAAAATGTAGGCTGTGTCTGGGAGGATAACATGGGAAGTGGAGCTCAAGTTAGTGCGAAGGTACAAGCAGCTTTCCACTCACTACGCCTATTGAAACATATCCTACCATTCATTGCGAATGAGGACAGAGCGGTAGTCATTGGCACTCTGGTCAACTCGAGGTTAGACTATGGAAATGTATTGCTGTCGGGTCTACCAGCCTATCAGTTGAGAAGACTGCAGGTGGCCCAAAATGCAGCGGTTAGGCTGGCGTATAGGTAAAAAATCAGCTCCAACCTCTAACTTAAGAAGAGCCCTACATTGGCTGGCAGTAAAGGAGATCATTGAGTTTAAGGTACTCTGCTTGGTTTATAGGTATGTTAACAAGACAGGAACAAGATATCTATCAGATAAAATCAGGAGACATGTTCCTACCCGACAACTGCGCTCAGCAGATCAAAATCTGCTTCATATACACCACACCAGGTATATGTGCAAAGGGGACCGCAGATTCGGCGTCTACGGTCCAAGAGCATGGAATAAACTACCCAGAGAAATCTGTGAGATTAAAACCTTTCCGGCATTCCAGAAGGCCGTGAAGACCTATCTGTTTTGTTAGAACTCTCCTAGACCTTAACTGGTGTATTTCAATCTCATATGATTAAGTGGATTAAGACATGGGCCTCATTACGAGTATGGAGGTAGCCATGCTGCTTTTAGCGGCATGGCTACCGCCATACCGGGTACCGGATCCGGGTTCCTGGAATGGGGAAATACCGGGCCATTCTGACCTTGGAGGGCCTGGTATTCCCCCATTCCAGGAACCCGGACCGGTACATCCCCATTCCCATTTGAGCCCGCATAGGGCTCAATGGGAATAGGGAGTATGCTAACCACGGGCCCGTTAATGACGGGCCTGTTGTAAGCATCCTGGTCTGCTAGCGGGTCCCACTAAGGACGCCTGGTTTTACCAGACGTCCTTAGAGGGACTCACGAGCAGACCTCGTAATGAGGCGGTAGAGGGTTAACGGCGCTGGCAGCTCTACCAGCGCCGTTAACCTGATCCGGCTCTGTAGGTTGCGGATAGGACCCCTTCAGGAATTCCTGGCGCTTGGTGGATCCAGGTGTCTGGAAGCTTTGCAGACAAGATTGTTCTCAACGAGGAGTTCCGTCGAGCGATAAGGTGGTGGGGCGTGCGCTCCAGCATTGCCGGGGGCACAGATTTCCAGAGCCCCCCATACCAAGAGACAGTCACCACAGACGGGTCCCTGGAGGGCTGGGGAGCCCACACCGGACGTCTCCACGCCAGAGGCCTGTGGCTACCATAGGAGAGGGCTCTCCACATCAATGTCCTGGAGCTGCGGGCAGCGTTCTGGGTCCTCTAGTCATTCCTTCTGTCACTCAAGGGCAAGGTGGTGAGGGTCTTCACGCACAATACCACCACGATGTTCTACATCAGGAAGCAAGGAGGTACCAGATACCCGGCACACTCCAGAGAGGCGCAGGACTTGTGGCACTGGGCCGTCAGCCAAGAGATGTTCCTCATTCCTTTTCACCTGGCTGGAGTCAAGAACACCATCACCGACTCCCTCAGCAGGGAGCTGCGCTCTTGCCACAAGTGGGAACTTCGACTTGATCAAGTGAACAACCTCTTCCTCAAATGAGGCAGACCCCAGATCAATCTGTTTGCGACAGCGATGAATTCCAAATGCCAGAGATTCGCCAGAAGGTTCCACCAGCCGAGGAGCATGGGGGACGCGTTTTCCTTTCTGTGGGAAGGCCTGTTCTGCCGGAATTCCCCTTCCCCGTTGCCTCTCCTGCTGCGAGTCATCAATCAACTCAAACGGTGGCGATGCAAGATGATCCTCATCACCCCGGCGTGGCCGAGTCAGATTTGGTACCCGGATCTTCTCAGCCTGTCAGTGTTACCCCCGGTCAAGCTGCTGGTGGTTTGGATCTGCTCGCCAGAGAAGGAAGCGCAATCCTACATCACGACACAGGATCGCTGAACCTGAAGGCTTGGCTCCTGCAGCCTTAGGGTTTGGAGTGTATGAGCTGCCGGCGGACTGCAGGGAGGTCCTTACCAGAGCCAGAGCATCGTCGACTCTTCATTGCTAAGGGCACAAGTGCAAACATTTTGCAACGTGGTGCCCGACGCAGAAGACCAACCCTCTGAATATCTCAGCTCTGCAGATTCTTCCGTACTTGTACTTGGTCAAGGCAGGGCAGATGCACGCCTCTATCAAGGTGCTTCTGGCGGCTATCTCCCGCTACACCAGGTCTCCAGGACGGTCTTCTCTTTGGTCCCACCGTCTAGTCAAGGAGTTCCTCAAATGACTGTTTCGATCATTACCGCCGGAGAACGCCCCTACCCCGGCGTGTGAACTCAACGTGGTGCTGACGAGGAACATGGGGGCTCCCTTCAAGCATATGCATCAGGCCCCTCTCAAGTTCCTTTCGTGGAAGACAGCTTTTCTCGTGGCCATCAACTCTGCCAGGAGGGTAGGTGAGATCCAGGTCCTTTCCTGCGAACAGCCTTAGCTGACTTTTCACAACACAACGGTGGTGCTGCGGATGCACCCCTCCTTCATGCCAAAGGTTCTGTCGGAATTCCACCTCAACAAGCCTTTGGTGCTGTCTGTGTTTTTTCCAAAACCTTTGTCGCCGGCTAAAAGGACTTTGCACTGGCTGGATGTGGCTTGTGCGCTGAAGTTCTATGTGGCCCGCACAAAGTGTTTCCGGAAGACATCTCAACCATTCATGAACTTTGGTCCTGTGAACCATGGGAAGGCCTTGTCCAAGGCTTCCATCTCCAGGTGTCTCTCCGGCTGCATCACACACTGTCACTGGTTGTCAAACCAACCGCTGCCCGGCCGTCCGAGAGCCCATTCTACCAGAGCGATCGCTGCGACGACGGCGTTCCTGTCTGGTGTGCCCCTGCTGGACATCTGCAGGGCTGCTACGTGGTGGTCCACGCACACCTTTACAAGATTCTACTGCGTCCACAGGGATTCCAGAGAGGAGTCCAGGGTTGGCCAAGCAGTGCTACGCAACCTGTTCGCTTGAAGGTGAGCCTGTTCCGGAGGGAAGAGTATTTGCTTCTGTTGAGCCTTGCCACCTCCTGTGGTTGTGTAATGTTGTACTGCTATGTATTCTTTATTCATGAGCATGTGAATCCATGCCAGACCCCATGCTGGAGAAGGAACAAGTTTCTTACCTGCAACTATTGTTCTCCAGCATGGGTCTGGCATGGATTCACATGCAAACCCTCCCTCCTGCCCCTCTGTGGCTCTTCTTGGTCATACTGCTACTTTTTGGGCTATTAAATCTGAAGATGGCTGCCAGAGGAGGGGCTTAGGGAGAAGGGCAGTCATTGGCTTGGGGCAGTATGACCCAGAGCTCAGTGATTGGTTTATCGGAGAAAGACAGTTTGTAAGTGAAAGTGAAACTGTTTTTTCTTTTTGATTCCCGGCCTGACGACGGGGAATATTCATGAGCATTTGAATCCATGCCAGACCCATTCTGGAGAACAATAGTTACAGGTAAGTAACTTGTTCCTTCTGATTCCGTTTGTATCAGAGGTACTCATTGCTACCCATGTACTCTCAGATCATGCAGCAGTTGAGTGTACACCTTCAGTTGATAGGTTGTCCCCCGTTAGCAGGCCCCCATGGAAGCTGCACGACCCGGCCCTCTCAGATTTGATGTTCAAAGGACTCCATAACTAAGGCAATAACTGATTTCTTTAGGGAAAATAGCACTGATACCGTTCCGACTGCCACGGTATGCGACCCTATGAAGGCAGTGATTAGATGGGAACTGATTGCTCACACGACTGCTTGCACTTATAGGAATAGAACCCTAAGGTAGGCACTTTAGGGGGAGATGCGCGCTTCAGAAATGCTTCATAAGCATTTCAATTCTGTCATGGCCAGGAAGGGCCTACGGGTAGCCCGAAATAAACTAGAAGCACACTTAGCAGGACATACGGCCAAATCGATTATTCGTGCTAAGCAATCTTATTATGCCATGGGTAATATGGTGAATACATTTCTGGTTCATAAGTTGAAGGCCATACATACAACAAATACTACAGCAGTGCTGGTAGACTCAGACATAAATATTCAGTACAGGGAATCGGCGAAAAGGAAGGTTTCTGAATGATATTTACCCACAGAATCTGCAGGAGGCCCGTCCCCCCACCCCCATCTCTGCGACTTATGCCAGACTACCAAATCAGCCTCTCGTCAACTGGTCAGGAGACCTTAGACACTCCTGTAACCACGGAAGAGGTGGCAATAGCAATAGTTTCTCTTAAACACAGGACCCCTAGTCCGGATGGTTTCTCAGCATCGTTTATACGATTTTTCAACCACAACTACTCAAACCTTTGACTAACTTATTCAACTTGTTCCCGGAATTTAGGGAGGGTTACTCCTTCGATGGAGTCAACTACAATTTTAATACTTAAGCTGGGGAATCCCACACAGGATTGTCACCCGTACAGGCCAATTTCTTTGAACCTGGATGCCAAGTTGTACTCTAAGGTGTTGGCCTCGAGGTTGGGGACGGTTCTACCCCAACTGATAAATCCGGATCAGGCTGGGTTTATTCCAAAGCGAAGCACACAAGACAACATCAGATGAGTCTTGGATATCCTTGACCTAGCCAGGAGGGGATAGTCTTGCCCTGGGAGTACTCACACTGGATGCTACTAAAGCATTCGACAGAGTGCACTGGCCCTACCTTTGTGAGGTTCTGCTTGCTTTTGGATTTGGCCCGTTGGCTAACTACCATTGACCTTTTACTCGAATAAGGGTCCCTATCGCTCATGGAACTAAGCAGGGTTGTCCACTGTCTCCTTTGATTTTTGCTCTTGTAATGGAGCCATTTGCGCAAAGGATCAGAGACAACTCGGAGATCACAGGGACTGAGGTATCTTGGGTGCAACACAAAATGCCTCTTTATGCCGATGATGTCCTGCTCATGTTAACTAATATACCAACCTCCCTTGAGGCTGTCCTGTCTGAATTAAGATGATTTGAACTGGCTTCTCTGTCAATTACTAGAAATCCTTGCCATAAGTGTGCAATTGCCCAAGCAAGTCATTGCCGCTACGAGATCCACCTGTCGAATTCCGTGGGCATCGGACACTATTGAGTACCTGGGGGTGAGGATTCCTGTTTCCCCGCAGAATGTATATGAGGTCAACTTCCCAGGGTTGCTTAAGGATCTTGCCGAAGATCTTAAACGTTGGAGTAAGCAGGAAATATCACTGATGAGATGAATCGCTGCAGTAAAAATGAATCTTTTATCCAGATTCTTGTATCTTTGTCAAGCCTTGCTAGTTAAGATACCCAACCTTGAAGTACGTATGCTGCAGCGTAGCGTCCTACAATTTATCTGGGTGGGCAAAAAGCCTAGAGTTCCAAAAGCTGAGGTTTTAAGCGATGCCCGGAGGGGAGCAATGGCGGTTCTGGACCTCCTCAGGTATTATGTGGCTGCTCCGGTTACGCACATTTTGGCTTGGAGGTCCCCTCCCAGATGGGTAGCTCTTGAGAAAGCCAACTCCTCCTGCCGGTTATCTTTCTTACCCTTTATCGACAATACTAAACTCCCCGATCTGACACACACTTGAGCTCGACAAAAATCTTGCTGTATTACTGGCACGTGGCTTTTATGAAGAAGTGGGTGAATCGGGTTTCAGACCGTGCTCTCCAGTCTTTGGTAATGCAGAATTCTCCCCAGGATTCTTAGGGAATAGTTTTTCAAATTGGCATAATGGGGGTCTGCATAGCTTGCATCAGCTGTACCAGGAGGGCTCTCCTCTCTCGTGTCCGAATGTAAGGCTCAATTCTCACTAACCGAAGGCGAACGATTTAGATATGGTCATATTCGGCACTGGATTTCACAACTGTGAGGAGCCAGGTGACCCGCGAAGGTGAGAGTATTGGAATGTACCCAACAGTATGGCATAGATGGGGGTAGAATCTCATGCTTTTATAAACTTTTGGGAGGCAACTTACTAACCGTCAGATCCTCCTACATTGCCATTTGGAAAGCGGATGTGGGACCTCCTGTCGAGGATTTATGGGAAGAGATCTGGGCTAGAAACCACGCCTCCTCTAGATGTGTAACCAATAGAGAATGTATGCATAAACTTTGCTACAGATGGTACCGGCCTCTGCTAACTTTACATAAAATGAATGCTGCTTTGAATTCGGCTTGTGGAGGGGGTGCGGCCTCGGGAAGCTACTTTCATATGTGGTGGTCCTGGCATGTGATCCACACTTTTTGGGTTGCTGTACTGTCTCACATTAAGGAGAGAACTGCAGTGGACTTACCCCTGGCTCCACTAGTTGGCCTATCGCGTCACTCAGTGGAAGATGTGTACCCTAAATCGGGTTGCAGAGCACAATCGGCGACACACCAATTTTTAGCAACTAAAATTTAAATAGCACGATCGTGGAAGGCTCCTATGGGGCCAGTTTTGGCACAATGGTGGATGGAGGTATGGGACATCTTGGTTGACGAAAAAGTTACAGCATGTGTAAAACAATGCGCTGCCTTGGTATCTAGATTTCTGGCTCCCATTTGTTGACTATTACCAGAATTTTCCCTCCCTAACGTTTAAACCGTCTCTACTTTCAAACTATTCCCTGATGTGATGTGCTTGGTGTGGTACTTTTTTTATTTTAACAGGGTTATGCATTTTCGCATTAGCGCCTCGGTGGTGGGATGGCTTGTTGGACCCGGGAATGTTGTGCATTATGCATTCAGCCATATTTTACTGTCTATGTATGTCTCGCATCCTTGTTTGAATAAAAGGTTTGGGAAAAAAGTTATAGAATTTTGCTTTTATACTTAACAGATACTTCATTGTTCTGATATTGTGAAATGTGTAGGCTTAATTGAGCTGCAACAAGAATGCTGTGTGACTTGACTAGTTTATATTTGTTTATGATTTTGTATTATCTGGGGAGATGGTTTATATTTATGGCCTGTATTGTTTGTCTAATTGTGCATAGGAGACTTTTAAATATTCATGTTCGTGTGCAAGGTTTGTTGGAAACCAAAGCACAAATGGAAAAATAAATAAAAAAGAATGCTAATCCATGCACTGGGAGAAATTGTTAACCCTGAGGTGCAGGCCCGTTTCTTGGCACGGGCGAGGCGGGCAGCTGCCCGGGGCGCAACCGCCAGCGGGGTTCGCAATTACCCCGCTACACTGGAGCCTCTGGAGGGGATAAAATTCCCCAGTTTGTGGGGCGGCGCATTGCCGTGGGGAAAGTTCTGTGGGTCAGGTACTGGCGCTGCCCCTTCCGACTGTAATGTCACAAGTACTACGTAACATTACAGAAGTCAGAGGCTTCCTCCGACCACTTTTGCGCCACTTGGGGTGGGGGCATAAGCACAACAATTAAAACACTTCAGGTCCCCCTGCAGCTAAAACCAGCTCCTCCCATCACAATGCAGGCAGGAAACTGCTAATGGTGGGCCATTAGTCACTGAATGGTTTTGTGCTGACATTGTGTTGGGAGGGGAGGTAGTGTGGGGCGTGGGCGTGCACTGTAGGCAGCTTTGCCTCTCCCAAAATAATAGTTTAAAGCGGCGCTATTTCTTTCATGCTGCTTCTTTTCCAAACTTGATATCAATTCCACTTTAAACCACTTCCATGGCACTGGTGATGAGTTACTTCATTATGCTGATAATAGTTTTGATCAGTGTTGCTGAGTAAATATTCTTTAAGCCACGACCCGGTTCATTTATTTATTTATGCAATGTTTGTCGGGTACATGGACACAGATTATTTATTTATGCAATGTTTGTCGGATACCTGTATCCGACAAACATTGAATAAATAAATAGGTACCCGACAAACATTGCATGAATAAATAAATAATCCGGTTCCATCTCTCCTTATAACAAGTCAACAGTCAGACTTTACTGTATCAAAGCATACACTTGATTCCCATTGAAAGAATTTTAAAGTGATTGTTTATTGTGTTCGGGTGTCTCCTTGTCATTGCCCTTTTGGCTTAGGTTGCCTCCAAACCCCCTTCAGCATCTTGTGTTCTTTGATGGTTGCATATACTGCATCCTGTGCCATATTCATGTTCTCTTGGTGTGCCCAGTCCTCATTATCTGCAGCCTAAGTGGGACTAGAGCATACAATTGTCTTGGGCACCAATGAAAAAGTGGCCCACTGTTGCAAATGGCAATTAATTCCTTGTGTAATGGACTGTTTGACTTTGGGTAGGAGTCCCTTAATGGTGTAGTTTGGGAGTGGGGTGGGGTGCGATGCAGTGGGGCTGGGGCGCGGGGTGCGGTGGGGCTGGGGCGCGGGGTGCGGTGGGGCTGGGGCGCGGGATGGGATGTGGGGGGGTGTATTCCTAGTGTTTCGCTCTGGGCACCAAATGGATTAGAAACTGCCCTGCTGAAGTGCGTTATAATGGTTTTCAAACAGGCAACATAACTGTGGAAACCATGATGACCATTCTCCGTGATAAAGAGAGTGGAATTAACATGCAAGGAGGATTCATGACAAGTGGGAGTATGGCATCCATCCTGCCACAAGACTGCAGCCTACCTTGTGTTCACTTATTTACAGGCACGCCTGATGCAGACAGGTGTGAAACCATTGTTCGCTAAACACTCTTTTTGCTTGGTATAATATTTCTTTACATTAATGTTTTGGCTATAGAACAGTGATAAAACACACAAGTTATGAAATAGTTAAGTTGACATTCATCACACAATGTTGTCCATGCACGAAGCCCCCAAAACAGACCACCTTGAGTCAGGGGCGTTGCTAGGGGGGGACTAAGGGAGCTATAGCCCCTGATCTTTTGGTTGTAGCCCCGGATAGAATCTCAGGAGCTACAGCCAAAAGACTAATTAGCCCCCAGTCCCAACAGTTCCGATACCAGCGTAGCCCCGGGTCTTTTCCAGACCTAGGAACTCCTCTGCCTTGAGTTAAGCATTTCCATAAAACATTCAGGTGCTTCGTTTCAGCAATATGGTGATTAGCCCTCTCTTAATATGGCATTCTTCCGTGTTAATGTGTCTACGTACATGGGGGAGTAAACAATGTTACGTTGGTGTCATGAAACAGAAAAGTCAAAATGTTTTTCATTTATGTGATTTTTATTATTTTTTGATCCCAGCAATTAAACCACTGTACAGGGCTTTTGTAATCCTCGGTAGCCTTTCAAATACTGTGCTTTCGTTGTGTCGGTGCAGAAGGGTCCCTCCTTTGTTACTGCTCAGTCCCGTGTGTGCCTCGAGCTCCTGTATTCCCACCACAGCCCCGCAGTGTAGAGCTCGGTTCTACTCCATGCGACTTAATTTCTTCAAACCCCCTCTTTCCCAGTCTCCCCTTCCTCTCTCCACAGCCGCTCGGTGTTGCCAGGTCAGAAGGAAAAAATAAGCTGAATGTTCCTTTAAAACAAGCCCAAAACAAGCTGACTCCCAACCAAATAAGCTGCAAAAACAAGCGCACCTCTAAAATAAGGTGGAAAGGTCTCAGAAGTTGAAAAATAACTATAACGCAGAGAATACATACAGAGAGCTCAAACATATGTTAACAAAAATCATTTATTAAAATTGTTATTTTCTAACAATTGGTGTCTATTTTAATTTTTTGTATGTATGCGACTTATAAAAGCAACATTATTGGCTTTTTGGATCCTTGGCTGCTCTGGTCCTTGATTCGTCGCTCACCTCTGGTCCTTGGCTCCATTGCAGGTACCTGCCAAGTAGCCCCATGTACTTCATGACACTGAGCCAGTCCAGGCATTTACTATTAAATGCTAGGACTGGTATTTTATTTCTTCCCATTATAAGTATGGGCCTACAAGGACCAGTATGCAAAGGGAAAATCCAGGACTAGTTTATGGCGACAAGCGTGACATGGCCCCCCCACTGTTGTCCTTCTGGTATTGGGAAACCTGGTTGATTGCTGTCATCTGGTCCTTGGTTCATATAGTCCATCACCCCTCTGGTCATTGGCTCCCTCATGACTTACTCCTCTAGTAAATCACTAACCCACCCATTGACTGTTCATTGCCATGCTAATCTTCAACCCTGTTCTTGCCCCTACCCGCCCAAAACACCTTCTCATGGGAACTCTTTGAGCTCTCTTTAATCAAGCCTTAACATTAAACTTTGCACTCAATGCTGAATTAATTTGAGCTGTAAATACTACTGGTGTAATAGAAAAGTCTTAACCTGGTCTGCGTTCAGCCAATCAAGTTAAAAGCACTGTGTGTGTCCTTCAGTGAAGTCATGTTAACAGTTTTTGGCTTTTGCAAACGTATCAGGCATTTGCCAGGCACTGCCATTAGATGCCCCGGTACTTGCACCATTTTGCACCTGGTGCCGTTCATACAACTAAAGACAGCAGTGCCTACCAAGGGCCTTTCCCATGCCTACACAAAACTCTAAACTATTGTCATTGTCTATGCTTGTTTCCATCATGACTAAACTACATGTTGCTGTAAATACCTCGTGTTTACCTCTTGGCTAGGTAATGCGTCTTCAAAGGGTCTCTCATATTGAAAGAGCCCTTCAATGCAAAAGAAAGGAGTACTTGCAGGTCGTTAAGGGGCTGCAGACAGCCCCCTCCAGGACGCTGCATGGGGCTTCACATCAGGAAGGCAATCAGCCCGAGCCTCACAGCGTGTGCATAACTGCTTACGGCAGGACGGCATGTTCACCTTTCATATTCATTTTTCTTTTTTGTAAATGGGGCCAAGTCAGACAGACTGGCAAATAAGCGGAACAATAAGCACACAATTAAGGAAAAACGTGGACAAAAACCGCGACAAGCAACCTGCTAATATTATAAGCGACTTTGGGCAAAAACAAGCCTAAAGTCACTTATAATATAATAAGCGGACATAGCAACACTGCGGCCGCTACAAAAGGAGAAAATATGAGAACTGCTTAAATGATGTACACGGGCACTCAGGGACAGGGGTGGAGCTACGCAGATCACTGGCCAATCCCTGAATAGAGATGTTGGAGGGCGGGTTGTAGGCGGGCTATGACATTAGCTTTTCATTTCGGGCTGCATGTATGGCTGTAGCCATCAAGTGGGCGTGACTCCGAAGATTGCCGAACACTGCCTCCCACAATCTACCATGGGAGGCAGGATAGCATACAACACCGGCTGCGTAATTCTGTCTCACTCTGGTGAGAGGTTTTATCAGAATAGCTCTTAATTGTCATGGACTCTATAGTGACAGAACGTCTGTTGAGGTAGCAGCCGCTTTCAGCCTTCGCCAGCCGACAAACAGGCTCTGCTAGCCTCACTCCGGTGCGGAGTTCTGCTAGGCAGGTTCTGGTGATAAGCTCTAATGACTCTTTCTCACTATAGGGCTGGCCGCCAGCGTTAATTTCTGATTTAATAAGTCAGTGCTAACCCAATTGCCCCCGCCTACCGCTCCGGGGGGTTGCTACTTACACTGCTGCAAATCTATAAGGGATCCGTTAAAGGACGTGTTCTTAAAGCAGCTGCTCAGAATGAAGTGTCAATATTTCCACCTTAACCAACAGTAGGAGCGGGGGAGGGGAGTGAAGTTTACCTATCCTGTACTTCTTTCCCCGCCCCAATCTCTCTGAAAAATCACTAACTTGTTTCTCTGTACTCTCTTTTGTATATTAATGCTCTTGTCTTCCTTTGTCTTTCCCACCCTCCCTCTGTTCTGCTCTCCTGCCCCTTCCCCATAGACCTCCCGGATTCATTGCTTCACGGTGGTGGTGTCTTGTTTAATGTTCGGTTCCTATGTAGCAGCCTTCGGGATAGACTGTGAAATGTCGCTGCTATGGATCCCGCGGGCAGATACACAGGGAAGCATTTCTACCACGCATACTGTCGGCAGATAAACAGAGAAAGATTCAGGGGGCCTGCTATCTGCACGCTCCAGATGCTTCGTACTTATAGGCTGAGTAGTGTGGGCCCCCCCCTTCGCTCTTGTTCCTTGTACCCCGACTATGGAATAATATGACAAGCAGACTTGGGTGTGGAAAACTTATAGGCCGTAGGCTTATTTATTTTCTACCGAAAATAACACCAAAACATAACATAACAGAATACATTACACCAGATGCTTTTGGGCACATCGTGTCCAGGGTTGGAGGAGATGCCCAGCCTTCTCCTCAGCAAGTCTTTGTTACCCTTGGGCATCTGACCCCGGACACGTGCCGCCGCCTACGACTTTCTTCTACCGTGTACCGAAGAAAGTACTTGGCATTCCGTTTCCTCCTTCTTTCTCCTTTCCTTCCTTTTTGCAGGGTGGGTTGGGTGGCAAAATGTTTCCTTCTCCCCCTTTTCTAGGCCCTAGGAGCTTACCCGAATGAGGTGAGCTCCTTACCTGGTTTGTCCTTCTCTTGGTTTCTGTGGGGTTACTGATACTCCCCTGCTCCTTTGTTGTCCCTTTGGGGGCCGGGCTTCCCCTGACTCCCCTGTTGCTTTTCCTTCGCATCTTTCCCTGTTGTGTTGCTTGTTTCCTGGCCGCACCATGGGTTGGGGCGCCGCCTGGCTGCCCCTCCCCTTGCTTTTCGCGCCGTTTAGTCCACCACCCTGCCCCTAACCCCCCAGGCCCTCCATCGTGCCGTACTTTGTACGGTACGGGGCCTGGGGCATAGGCTGAGTAGTGTGCCCCCCCCTTCGCTATTGTTCCTTGTACCCCGACTATGGAATAATATGACAAGCAGACTTGGGTGTGGAAAACTTATAGGCCGTAGGCTTATTTATTTTCTACCGAAAATAACACCATAACATAACAGAATATATCACACCAGATGCTTTTGGGCACATCGTGTCCATGGTTGGAGGAGATGCCCAGCCTTCTCCTCAACAAGTCTTTGTTACCCTTGGGCATCCGACCCCGGACACGTACCACCACACCTGAGTGGATGTTGCCTCAGCCGCTCAGGTCCCCCCAAAAGCGTCCCTATCTGCCCTGAGAATGTTGCTATAACAAAACCCCCCCTTCCCTTAGTCAACAGGTTCGCCCCAGATTCTCTGTGCCATAAATTCTGACATGAAACTTTCAGTTTCCCCCCCCCATTGCGTGCCATGCTACGCAGTATACCTGCTGCTGCTGCCTCTATGGTAGTGGTCCTTCTCTCCGATGCTGTTCAGGTATATTGCTCTCCCTCTACCCGACTGGTATCCTAACCTCGCTTTTTGCCTGGCCCTCCCCATCTATCGTGTGACGGGCCATTAGTTCCCCTGCCCTGAAAGCCCCATGGTATGCCTCGGCCCAGCTTTTCTTTCTCCCTTTGGCCAATGCCTCTTCCCAACATTCACCCCTTTTTGACGAAATTACACCCACCTCCTGCGCTCCTGTTTCCACCACTGCATTTATTACCTGCTTCTCGTACTGCTTACCTGTTTTGTACGTTAGGGCGTTCCTTGCGCGCTTGTTTATGACCCGCCGTGTATCCTTTTTCCCTTTTGAGTCAACCTTTGTAGTCAACCGTACTTTCCTTTCCAGGTTTTTAATGGACTTTTCTTTTTCCTTTTGGCCAATGCCTCTTCCAAACCTTCACACACTTTCTCTGCCGCAATTAGTTTTTTTTGGTTTTTTGTTTTTTTTGTTTTTTTTTCACATTGCACTCCCCTGCGGTCTTCCTTTTCCGTTTTGCGTTAACCTTGTAGTTAACCGTTCTTATCATTGCAGAGCTTTTCGAGGACATTTCCACTTTTCCTTTTCCCTTTGGCCAGTGCCCTTACCAAGCATTCACACCTTTTCTCCACCAAAAAATTATTATTTATTTATTTATTTATTTTACTTTTTGAGTTAACCTTATAGTCAACCGTTCTTCCTTTTCCAGAGTTTTTGATGGGACCCATGCCTTCTTTGTCATGGGCGTTTTCTCCTTTCTGGCGCTCGGCCTTGGATCCCTGCACCTCTCTCCACTGAAAATGCACCAAGGTGACAGCTACACTTTTAATACAACTGGACATTATGCACCCCCTTTACTCGACCCGTGCACCACTGCTATGTTATCCGACTGCACCACTATTTCTTTTTTATTCAGCTCCTCTCCCGCTGCACATAATGCTACCCAGCTAGTAAACAATTCCCGCCTGCGTGTTATTCCTAGCTCATTCAGCCTCCAGCCCTGCTTTTGGTCATTTCTCCGTGCACCACTCTCACCCTAGTGTTGCGCCGATGCCAAGTTCCCTTGCAGCACCCGCCAGCAACACTCTTTTCCCCTTGGTTCCTCCTCGTATCCTACCTATGTGGAGCCCCATCCTGGCCCCCTTGTCCTTGGCTCAATGCTTCTTTAGAAAACCACTTTCCCTTGTTCTATGACCCTTCCTGCCGTATTTAGTTTTTCAGCTAATGCTTGCAGTTCTGTCATGGTGGCCTTGTTCCTCCCTTTTAGCTGACTGCCCCTTGCCGCACTGAACCTCCCCTCCATCCATATGCCATGAGCTGGTACGCCCCATATGTAGACATTTGCCCCTGAAATATTCCTCTTCCCCTTGCATACCTAGCCATTTCTGTGATTCCTTTTTCCTGATCAACTCTTCTTTTAATACATGAACTATGTCAGGTTAAAAAAGTCCCATCCCATATCCGTAAAGCAATCAATTTATCATCTAAACTCGTGGTCCTCTTCATTCCATGCATCCCCCCCGCATGCCTTGTATACTTTTAACGCCCTCTGCTGATATGCTACCAATGCTATCCCGTCCTCTGGGAATTTCTGTAACATAATGGTGGGCATTTGTCTGGAAGGCAGTCATCCAGCTGTCGAAGCTCTTTATTACTGTTGCCATCCTCAGTACACCTTTCTCGTCCTCTTTTATATCTTCTATTGACCCATTCATTATTCTTCTTAGCAGAGAATAAATGTCAACCAACTCTTTTCTCCATATTTGTTCCCCTTTACCTTGTCGTTTATATACCATCCCCTTGCCTTCGTGGACCTGCCCTGTGGGTCCTTTCTCATTGTTGGTCTGCCGTATTTAGTCATGAGAGGTCCCATTTCTTTGTCTCCTTTAACTGCAGCTGCTACCAATGTTGGTGCCACCCCCTGTGGTGGGTTCCCTGCCACTGGTACTGCTGTTGCTCCTATAGGTCCTATTGGCTGTGGATTGGTACCTTGTGGTACCCCTCCTGAGTTTGGCACTATTGGTGCCCCCTGAAGTGTTGGGGCCGGAGTCCCTCTGGGTTCCGACCCTGCCTCCCCCTCCTTGTTTATGACACCTTTCCAATTATCCCATGCCTTCCAATGATCCCCATCCTCATTATCGCTGCTCTCTGTTTCGGATGATGAAACCCCTTGCCCATTAACTCTTTGTTCTCTCAGGTGGATTTCAGATTTTTTTTTTTTTTTTGGGGTGTTCTGAGACCCTTGTTATTCTATTTGTAATCACTTCTGTAATCATTTGGCCAGTATTGCTTTCTATGATATCCTCCCGCACTTTGCTCCCTGGTGTCACATTTCTCCTTTAAAACCTTAAATATGTACAGGTTGAAGTTTTCCTCATCCCAACCTAAATCTGGGAGGCAAACCATTTCTTTCTTAAATTCATGGTCATACTCTTTCCATATTTCCCCCCCTAAATGCTTTGTACCTTCAATACTCTCTGCTGGTATGTCACCAACGGTACCCCGTCCTCTGGTTATTTTTGCAGTATAATAGTGGACATTATTTGAAAAGCTGCCATCCATTTATCAAAAACACGTTGGTACCTTAATAAGCCTTTCTCATCCTCCCTTCAAAAAATATCTATGAACTCTTTTCTCCCTATTTTCTCCTTTACCTTCTCCTTAATGTGCCATGCCTGTGCCTTCATGAACCGGCTGTGGGTGTCCTTACCAACCGTGGGCCTACCATACTGGGTCACCCTCCTTTCCTGCTGTGCCAGTGAGTGGCCCTGCTGGGACTATGACTGTCCTTTGTATTGGTACATGTGTGAACCCTGCGGGTGTCACCGGTAAGCTGGGGAATAGACCCTGGCGGAATCCCTTGTGCCACCCCCTGTGGTATGGGGACCCCGTTGTCTGCTGGTCCTGGCCCTCCTGCCCCTTGACCGTCACCTGCACTTTCTACCCTTGCCCTTTTCTGTTTATCCTTACTCATTACCTCCTTCCATTTTACCCATGCCTGCAAGTGGTCCCTCTCTTCGTCCTCGCTACTTTCCGTTTTAGATGACACCATCCTTTGTTCGACCCCGTGCTTTCTGTGCCCCATGGGTTCTGGGCGACTTACCCTGAGCCGTGATGCATGTTTTCAACATTTTACAATTTTGCCCCAATTTTATTATTACTTTTCACGGCACCTTTTTTTGTTTTCTTTCCTTTGCCTCTTCCTAGGCTCCTCCGGCTGCTCCTGCGACCCTCTTGTCTCCTCTCTCGCCCTCTTCTGTCCTTGCGGTATTGTAACCTCCTCCTCGCTGCCGCTGGAATCCTCTAGCAGCAAAGGCGGCATTGCCCTTGCCCTTTCCTCCTTCTGCATAACATCCAGCACCCATTGTGCTCCATATTATTTTTCAGCTTTTTGCCCATGCGCTGAATTCTTGCGCTCTTCTTGATCTTCCATCTGCCATTTTTAGCAATTCGCCTTCAATTGCGTTCTGGTTTTGCCGCCCTTAGCTTTCAGAACATTGACATTGTTTTGTCACAACTCTTTCAGAATTTTTGTTGTTAGAGGATTGTCTCGAACCCCCCAACCTTTCGGGTACAAGTCACAGCGTGTACTGACTGCACCACAGGGATTGGCTTATAGCTTCTGTGTAGCCGCCCCTTTAAGCCGCTTTGGCTCTGCTGTCAGTAAAGCCCCCCTTTCCGCCCGTTGGCGCTCCTCTTCGCGAAAATATTGAGTCTTACTTGACCCCAGCGTGATCTGAACACGCAACCTTCTGATCTGGAGTCAGAGGTGCTACGTTTGTGCCACGGGGTCCTTGTGCCTGTTTTTCCCCTTATTTATCCCTTTTAGGCCTGCTGCTGCCGTGTTTCTCTTTCCGAATGACTTCTGTTGAATTACCTCTGAACACGCAAAAATTATTTTCTGTGCGTTCCGGCTTGTCCGTTGTGGCTGCTCTATGAGCCTACTACTGGTCCCCCTGCCTTGTTGTTCATGCCTCGTGGTTTGCCACGTAATAATGTTGCTTGCCCCGGAGGTTTAGGACATTGGATTAGAACTCGGGTCCCCAGCATACCAAACCCAAACACTTATCAGTTGAGCCACTGGTTGCTGGCAGTATTGTCAGACCAAGCACACAGTTTTTACCGCTTTCGTCCTTATTGCACACTTTGACTTGCTCCGTGTGCCTATACCTTTAAAATTCCCAGCGCGTCCGCTCCCTCCGATTGCGTGTGCCTGAACCGGCCACGCCCCTTTGTTGTCACGCCTTCCTTTCTTCACCGGGCTTTCGCGGGCTTCGTCCGGCGCCTTCCCCTGCCCTGCCGGGCCTCTTTACAGAGTTGCTCCCTCGCTGCCGAAGGACTCCTACAGCATGCGTGCCCGCTGCTCCAGTCTTCCTCGCTGAAGCTGCTCTTCGGCTGGGACCGCTGGCTTCCTCCACGGTGGACGTTCCTCCCCGGCCCGTCCTGTGGCTGCATCCTTCCGGCGCCCGCGGCTCCTGCAATCTCTCCACACGGCCCCGGCGATGACGGTAGGTCTGCTCCAGCTTTTTTCCGCCGCTCCTACTGCTGTGGGGGGAGAATTTGGGAAAACAAAGTCACGAAAAGCCCGCAGAGGCAAAACGCAAAATGTTTCCTTCTCCCCCTTTTCCAGGCCCTAGGAGCTTACCCGAATGAGGTGAGCTCCTTACCTGGTTTGTCCTTCTCTTGTCCTTCTCTTGGTTTCTGTGGGGTTACTTATACTCCCCTGCTCCTTTGTTGTCCCTTTGGGGGCCGGGCTTCCCCTGGCCCCCCTGTTGCTTTTCCTTCGCACCTTTCCCTGTTGTGTTGCTTGTTTCCTGGCAGCACCATGGGTGGGGGCGCGCCGTTTAGTCCCCCACCCTGCGCCTAACCCCCAGGCCCTCCATAGTTGTTATACATGTATTTGTAGAGCTTAATATAGTCATATAGACAGAGCGAGGGGTCGTTATTGTGGGATCATAACCCGCCACCAATTTATGGACCAAGAAGTAGCCGAGGTCCATAAGTTGGGGAAGGGTCATTATCCGAAGTGATAATGACCCCCTCCTGAGGTCCATAAGGCTATTAGCACATAGTGGTAGTAGCACTACATGTTTCTGAGATTTTGTGGAGAAGTAACAATTTTACTTTTAATAGTAAGGTACTCACTATTACAGATACAGATCTGCTGATCTCTTCCTACTTACTGTTCCTCCTTCCGCTTGTGCCCGTTCTCTTTACCGTTCCTTTCAGCTCCTTGACCTTCTACACTGGAACACTCTACCTCTCTCTATCCGCTCCATTTCCTCTTACACCTCCTTCCATTCTTCCTTGAAAGCTCATCTTCTGCACTCCCCTTCCTCTTAACCTTGATTCCCTCTTACTCTTCCCCAGTTCAGTTTCTCTTTACATTCTTCTGAAAACTTTTCTATATATTGCTTTTGATGGCTTGTTTCATGTTGTACAATAATGCTTCCATTTTATTCTAATGTGTTCTTGTTTCTTGTAAAGCGCTTTGGTGTAAAGCGCTATATAAACCTAATAAATACAAAATACAAATAGACTAACAAATGCATTTTTATTTTGTAGTATTTAAATGCTGTTGTCTTCACAAGTTAAGCATTTAAATTGCAAACTTGGTTGTACTGCAGGTTTAACATGAGCATGAATTAGGTGTCAAAATAAACGATTTCTCGTTAAAAAAAGGGAAATGCTTTCCCTAAGTTTTAGCGTGTTCTTTGCTGTGTTTAATAGGTTGTTGCAACAAAAAAATATCCTTCCATACAGCAGGTTTCTTGTTGAAAAAAGTCTTGCCTGGAAATTGCATTGTTTCCCTGTCTACTTTTGGACACAGAACGCTGAGAAAACTGTTAATACCAGTAGGTATTGACTGCAGTCTCAACATTCTGATTTGTTAAGAGACGATTTCCATGTGATGATATATTTTATGTATCTGAGAGTCGCTTTGGTATATCCCACAGACAGATAAATAGTGAAATCAGTACGTTTGCATGAGTACGGCAGCTGGGTGAAGAGTAATTAATGCAAGGTTTGAAAATTGGAAAAATAGAATTTAATGTTTGGTGGGTGGAATGTAGGTTTCTGAGCAAATAGTACAGAATGCACCTTGCTTGTCTCTCTTTGAATGCAATATCCTTTGACCTGATTGACATTTTTTTTTACAAATTTGCCTTTGATGCTTTATGAAGGAATTTACTTGATTTGTTGTTTGTCTCGCTGTGTCCAACAATGTTCCCTTTTTTCGCGTTGGTATGTTATTCCATGTGCCCTGCCTAAACCAATCTGTGTATGACTGTTCATATTACTTATCACATAAAAAAAATCTTGGGAAATTGCAAAGTAGACCACTCACACAAAGATGAAAACTGACAGATACAGACTGGCAATCACAGAACTTATATGCTACCAGCAACAAGAAATATAGGCATTGACATACCAGTCAACACAAGGAAGACACATGTGGTATTTCTATGCCGTTATAATATGCAGTATTATTGGGTCATCATGAAGCCATCCATTGCCGACTATTAATTGGGAAGGCCAGCAGTGTCTTTAATATCCCGAAGGCCGATGCCACCTTCCCAGACTGAGCCATATACCGTTTGTAGGGTGATTCAAGTAGGGAATTAAGACTTCGCAAATGCTTTCAATTATTTATTTATTTTTATTAGTGTAAATAGTTTATTCCAAACTTTTCACTATTTTGTTCTACATTAAAATGTCCATAAGTAAAGATTATTTATAGTATTTATTTAAATTATTTTCAATTCTATCGAATTCAACTTTGGGGATCTTATATTTTGAGGGACGTATTTAGGAAGCATCAGCATTTTAAAGAAAGCAGCTCTAGCAAGTAGTCATACAGTGTGTGTGTGTGCTCGGCTCTACATGTGTAGTGTTGCTTTATGCCTGCCTCTGGTGACCTCCGATTGCCCATGAACAGTTGTTTGGAGTTCTATGTCTGCCTGCTCTAGCTAGCTCTTTAACAGTATTTTGATGGTCTGTTTTAGCATCCTGCATCCCCCGTTCCTGGCATGCACTGAAAATCTCTAACTTTTGTCCTGAGCTCAAGCTGAAAGATTGTGCCAGCACGATGACTTGTGCAAGGGGGCGGGGCAAATTCGAAGCTGAGTGCACACATATAAGACAGAGTTTCGAGAACCTGTGCACTTCTCAGAGCTCCTACAGTAGCTCCGCAGCAGGTGCCACAACGTTCTGTCATACAAATGAAGATTGTGTTAAGTCTCCCTGGCTCCTCCTCCTCTTAATGGCTCCATACTTCAATAGGTGTAGTACACGTCAATGAAATACCACAATGGCGATGTTTGGGTACCACTCACCACCCCGCTTGAGCAGCTCACTGCACAACCTGCAATGTATCTGCACTTGAGGCCTGCCGCCCCATCCCCAGGCCCTCTATAGAGTCAGCATTTAAGCAGCGAATTCGGCCATAGTGTTTCTTCTATCACCAGATACTCTCTCCATAACGAGGGTACAATGGAAATCTGCTTTTGCCTTATACTTGGAAGCTGTAGATGGGTTGGACTTAGCACCTAGCAGGAAACAAACCCTGCTGCTCATGGTATTGGGGTCTGACGGTTGGCATGTTTTCGCCTTG
Source organism: Ambystoma mexicanum (assembly GCF_040938575.1). Lineage (NCBI taxonomy): Eukaryota > Metazoa > Chordata > Amphibia > Caudata > Ambystomatidae > Ambystoma > Ambystoma mexicanum. The sequence goes on from NC_090932.1 coordinate 1,308,601,992, forward strand.
GAGCATGAGTCCCAGCAAGCTGATGGGTCTGCCTTAGATTCATCATACGTTGAAGAAGTGGCCCACATAGAACACAGATTTGGGAAGAAAATGAACACTATTAGAAAGGAGAACATTCTACAACAGATTGCAGTCTTGATCAGAATCCATTACTGCCTTTATCACAACCCTCCATGACCTGGCAAGAATGTCCATGTTCGGACCTTTTACCAATCAATTGATCAGAAATCAACTTTTTCTGCACTGCTTTGATACCAAGGTACAGGAGGCACCACGGATGCACAATGATCCGCCATTGGAACAAGCCACCACCATTGCTAAGGCTTTGAAACATTTCATTTGTTGCATGGAAAATTCAATGAAACAAAGCCCATCAAAGAGGTATGTACCATACGACCTCACCTGAGGGTACACGTACATTTTCCCTGTGTGGCAGTCACACTCAGATGAATTACCGTGATTATTGACATTCTTGCAAAAAAGAATGCACCAAATGTAGAAAGACTGGGCACTTTGCAGTGAGTGGTGTGCCACGTGAGACATTCGTGGATTGTTGTTATAGTTGAGGATCACTCAGATGAAGAGACCATCTGTGACGATATGAAAAGTCTTGTCGTTGTGTCACATATGATAAAAATGTGACTGCTTGTAAGACGCCAACATATATTATGGTGATCAGTCGTGTTCTCTAAAAAGTTATTGGCACGTTATCTTGGCATTTGTCTGAGGAGGTTAAAGAAAAGATTCGGAAGGGGCTGTTTGTCGATGTCTGAGTTGGTGAACGAGGGCCTAAATCTAGACCGCTATAAACATCTGAAGGCGAAGAGGGGTACATTCAAGAAGCCACCAATTGTGAGGTCAGTAGTGAATTTGATGCAGAGTTTCTTGGTGTATATGTCATTGCTGTTGGAGAGGAATCCTGAATTGGGTCCAAGTTGTGTTTTTGCATGCATAACATTATTGAGGCACAGAGAGAATTTGGTTTGGAAGCGTGTTTAGCATATGATACCAGGTTTCGAAGGATGAAGGCAGGCCAGCCCAGCATGCTGTGGTCCCTGATTGAAGGGTCCAGTTGGCTTTCTAAGATGACAGCTAAACAGATAGCCCCCAAATATCAGTATTTATTTCCGCTGCTGAATGTTTTCGGCGATAAAAGGGGACGTAGGGGAGGATTGCTGGGCTTTCAAGAACCTGTCATTCAATAGGGGTGTCAAGTTGCAAGTTTAAACAAACCTGTTCTCGCTGCGGTCTGCCTTAACACCCTGAACGCAAATGCTACAAGAAGTAAGTACAAAGTGAAAGAAGGGGACACATGATTTGGGGTTTTCAGGGATGAGGGTGAAGAGGATGGGTGTCCTCTGGAGAGTAGGCAGGGTTGTCAGTAGCGCAACAAGTCCAGATCCCCGATGTGCCTTGAGACAAAGATTTATTTATTTATTTATTTATTTTGACATTTATAAAACACACTAAGCCCATGGACATGAAGGCCCTGGTTACAGAAATAGGTAAAGAAAGCAAGATAGTACATTTATCATTTGCAATTTTGACCTTAACACTGTTAAGCTCGCAGGCTTACTTAAAAACCAAGACAGATCATATTATGTTACATTGGAGGAGAAAATGCTTATAGATTTGCTGAGCAAAGGAATGGGATCACTTGCACAGTTTGCAGAAGAAAAGTTACTTCAGGTAATGATCGAAGAGACACGATTTTAGATGCTTGCCGAAACCCTATAAGAGTTGTCTGCTCTCAATGCTGTGGCGGGGCATTCCAGATCTGAGATGCAAAGACTGATAAGCTGAGACCTCCAGCTCATTTCATTTTGAATCTGGGGGTGATAACGCAGTGCTGATATGTAGAGCGGTAGGTCTGGTAGATTGCGCTTTGCTGATTTTGAGAGTTAAGTATTTAGGGGCAGTGTTTGAGAGACATTTGTGTGTAATGGCCAGTGTCTTGAACAATATGTGCTCACGTATAGGCAACCAGTGCACTTTTTTTCTCACAGCTTTGATGTGGTCTTTCTTTGGGATAATCGGTGCGGCTTGCAGCGAGTTATTTTGAATGATCTGCAGTTTGTTGATATTCTGTGTGGGTAGTGCCAGCGAATACTGAGTTGCAATAGTCAAACCTAGAACCTATAAGCGCTCTACATATGGTGGTGCAGCTGTCCATAGATAGGAAAGGCCTACACGCATTAAAACATTTTGTGGTGTAGGCTGCTGAAGAGGAGATTGCATTGACTTGCCTCGTTAGAGACAAGATGGAGTCCAGATAGACTCTGAGAGTTTTGACTTCCTGAGAGACTTGTATGGAAATGCCATCAATGGTAAAAGGTCTGTATGCAGGGTCAAGTTTGTTGAGGTGGGTCGATCAGGAGCAGCTCGGTCTTGTCATCATTAAGACAGAGCGAGTAATGGGCCATCCAGGCCTGAATAGTGTGGTAGATTGCTTCCAGTGAATTGGAATCGGTAAGCAAGTCTCCTGATATCGGTAGAAGGATCTGGGTATCATCCGCGTAGTTTGTGTAGGCGATTCCTTGTGTGTCAAGGAGGTCAAAGAGGGGCTTAGTGAAAATGTTGTACAATGTGGGTGAGACACAGGAGCTTGTCGTACATCGCAAGTGACAAGGACTGGAGTGGTCGAGGCAAGGGGGGAGAACACTCTCATAGACCTGTTAGAGAGAAAAGAGGAGATGCGGACGGTGGCTTTGCCAGAGAAATGGGCTGCTGAGGTCAGGTGTTTGCAAAAGATTTGGTGATCCACCAAATCAAAAGCAGCAGAAAGTTCTAGAAGTAGTATTAACGACTGTCGAGGCATCCTAAAATGCATGCTGCAGAACTACTGCATGATGGATTTAGTTTTGGATTCCAAAGACCAGTAGTTGGAGTGACTGGTGATGCAGTGACTAGGAACCAAGTGTTGGTATTGTCTAATCCTGAGATGGTGCACCTGAAACTAGAGAAGGAACTGAGCTTGGGGAGTTTAGCAGGACCCTTTAAGGGCTCACCTCTGCAGAATCTAGATTATTCACCTTAGGGGTGGTGCCCAAAAAGGAAGTGGGGCAATTTAAAATATTTCATAATCTGACCTTCTCAAAAGGGGCTTAGGTGAATGATGGGATAAACCCAGGTCAGTCAGTATTCTGTGAAATATGCATATTTGACACAGTGCTGATAAGATTGAGGAGAATGGGGAAAAGAGGGATTAATGGCTAAGGCACACATCGAGTCAGCATTTAGGCTATGGCTGATGCACCTGGACAACTTCTGGTGTTTGGGTTTCCAATTTGATTGTGGATGTTTTGTTGCCAAAGGCATGCCAGTGGGTTGTTCTGTGTCCTGCTTTTCAGTTGAATGCTTCAACACATTCCTACAATGGGCTGTAAGAATTCAGGCTGGTGCGAGTGACTTAACTAGATGACTTACGTAAATTGGAAAGACCCAACAGCCTGGAGTGTGAGATTTTACTGGAGACATTTCTGTGGAAAGTGGAGAAATTCGGGGTGCCACTTGTTCCAAAACAGATGATGGTACCAATGATGCAATTCTTAGGCGTCATGATTGAGTTAGTGGACGGGTGTTGCAGGCTAGCAGTTGAAATAGCCAGGAGATCCAGAGAGTTAGTAACGGGGTGTCTAGTCGCTAGCAAAGTGATGCCTGAGCATGTTCAGGTGTTAGAGAACTTAATTTCACATTGTGCACTATCTTCACTGGCCCCTCCTTTTAAAACCTATTTCCTGGAGGATGGTGAGGCTGAGGAAGAAGCAGCACAGGGTGCGGTTCTTGGATGAGGCAGAGCTGGATTTGAGAATATAGGATCAAACATTTCATACAGACAAACCTTACCAACAAACCATAGAAAGCAGACCACGCGATCACACCACAGACCCCACCTATCCTCACGAGGAACATCCAAACAAACTACAAAGCTTTCCTGAAATATCAGTGGAGACTTTCGTCAAACTGGTAAATCCAAGCAACAAATCCACAAGACTCCTGCCCCCCGGACATATACAAATCAATTCTCAAAGAAGGAACTCCCATGGAATACCATAGGAATGTCCTCAACCTTTCGATCTCAACAGGTAAAGTACCACAAGCCTTCAAATCGGCATACATCCGGCTGCTACTCAAAGACACAACAGGAAACGTAGAGGAGTTATCCAACTACAGACCCATCTCAAATATCCCGTACATAGCCAAACTTCTAGAAACTTACGTTTACAAAACAACCCAAGAATTCATAGAAGAACACTGCCTACTAGACCAAGGATAAGTTGGATTCAGACCAATTAGAGGAATAGAATCAGCGCTCCTCTCAATATGGGAGACCTGAAAACAAACGTAGACTTGGACAACATTACTGCCTTGATTCTTCTAGACCTATCCGCAGCATTTGACACAGTCAACCACGACATCCTCATAACGAGATTAGAAGGACTGGGAATAACAGACACTGCCCTACAATGGATCAAATCCTTCCTAACAAACAGAACGGAAACCATATGGATGAAACCTTTTAAGTCCAACCAAAGAGACTCCACATGCGGAGTACCAAAAGGATCATCTTTCTCCCCGCTTTTATTCAACATCTACCTATATCTATTAATCAAAATCATCAAAAGACACCGCCTCACCTGCTACAACTACGCCAACGACACACAAATAATCTTTAAAATACAAGACACCCAAGAAGAAAACACAACACTAGAGAACTGCCTTCATGATATATTCAGTTGGATGAACTTGAACCACCTTACAATTAACCTAGGCAAAACAGAGATAATGATTGTCACAAAAAACGGAGGAGACATCGACTACATCCCTTGGCCAAGAGAACTCCTCATGACCCCAGCGCCATCGTCGATTGGAAAAAACCTGGGGGTCCTGATGGACAACAATCTGACTCTAGAGCCACAAGTAAATGCTCTACTGAAGAAATGCTTCTTTCTCCTGCGAGCGGCAAAAAGGATCCTACCGTTCCTACCGTTCCTGTCATTTGCCAACAAAACACATCACACCCGTGCTAAAAATACTACATTGGCTACTAATAAAACAACGAATAAAATTCAAATCAATGTGCATCACACACAGAGCAATACACAACGAAGGCGCAGAATTCCTGAGAGATAAATTATGCCTACGCCAGCTGACAAGAACACTCCAATCAAGCAACGACATCCTCCTGGAACTGAAACCCTACAACAGAAGAAAACTTTGGAGGATCCTCTTTCTCTCACCAGGCACCGAAAACTTGGAATGACTTATCAAAGAATATACAGAACACAAGAAACCACCTAGTATTCAGGAAACCAAATCAAATCCTGGCTCTTCACTGTGTAACTAGAAGACCACTCACAAGAACACCCACACCGCTAAAACAACGATGACGGAAGATACCGATCCCGGCTCCCACCAAGCAACCGAATACGAACAGAATCCAAGGAACGCACTCCACGACATACCATAAGACATTATGAGAGATAGCCACAAGAGGAAGGCACTAAAGACTGAACACATAGACAGACCAAGACGGAAGCACTTGGATGACTCATCCCTAGCATCCTGGCCCTGTAACAGACCGAAGTTCCAGCACACAAATTCACATAGATAGTTGGGAAAGAGGACACCACAACTGGGGATAGCCTCCATCCTTGCATGCTGTATCGTGAGATGTAGTTTATTGTGAAACCCAGACCTCTTCACGACATTGAGGGGCACTTGGATCTAGGTGTGGCATATACATCTGTCCATTGTATGCTGATAGGGAGTGTACGATGGGACTGAGGTTTTTCGCCACCATGCAGGATTATCAACATCTAGGCATTTAGCTATACTGTAAAGATTAGCTTGAAATATTTACCAGACTAACCAAAAAGCTCAAACTTTCTGCATACTTAACTCACTCAAAATCTCACACAATCATATCTTGCACAGCAAGCCGCACGCACTTCACCACACCACAACAACACCACACCACAACAACACATAAGCCGCACCAACAGCACACGAGGACTGCCATCGATCCGATACTCGCACCAAAGCTCAGCGCACAGTGTATACCGAGATGAAGCTGCCAACAGAACACCACTCCTCTCACTATCCTACTCCCTCTTCACCTTACTAACCCATCGCGCCTTCTCCTTTGCAGATCTGCCAGAGCACCTGGGAACCAACTCCGTTGGAGACAGTGCGCGCCTGGTACAAATACATTTAACATTTAACATTCTCTGGGTCAGTGATTTGGCAGGAGGCCCTGTGGCCCAATGCTACAGTTGGCCTGCATACAGAGGTTGCAGGGAGTTTGGGTTTTAGGGCTTTTTACAAACATGATTGGTGTGTGTCAGAGTTGCCCAGAAATTGGTTTGAGAGGGCACTAGTATGGAGTTTGTCTTTTTTGGAATGTTTCCCTATACATAACAAATATAATTTTCTACAGAAAAATGGAGGTACTCATTGGGAGACTACGAGATGTTTGCTCCTTGTACCACACAATTACAGGGCACAGACACCTTTGTGCCCCCTCCCTCGCCATCGAACAAAAACATTTAAGGAAAACAGAATCTCTGGCCACGCAATAGGCATGAGTAATCCCTTAATGTATGTTTATCCTCGTCATACTTATTGAAATCAGAATAATAAAGAAGAGGCATTCCAAGGGTAATAGTAACAGTAACAGTTTAAGACCAGGATATGTGTGTTCTAGCCTAGGTGCGGGGTCCTTTTTAACAATAGCAGCCACGAGGAAGGTCTACTGGCCATAGAATGATTGCAGGGCACAGACTTTATGAACAATTATCCCATAACCCAGCATAGACAAAGACCTCAGATTGCAGCCTCACTGAATATAAATGTGATCTATCTGTCTCATGGATACAGGAGACAGATAGGAAGCAACAAATAAAAGTTCAAACACCATAGCATAGGTAGTGAGTACAGATTAGAAGCTACCAAGAAGGTGCACAGATCAGACTGAGATCAGAAGAGGGGTAAGGTTTTCAAGTTGTATTGCTGTCAGTGATATATGAAGCAACACAATACCCTGTTAAACCCATGAATGAGTACTCTCACAGGGGCTGACAAGTTTGAAATAATTAGGGACTCACAGAAGTGGCAGGCTAATTGATTTGCCTAGGATCAAACACTTTAATTAAGAGTTAAAGCTGGAATTTGACTCCAGTGTGCAATTTCTGCCCTTGACCCAACTCTTTTTCAGTTCTTGTAATAGAGCAAGGAGCAAATATATGTGAATGTTTGACTTCCATGAACCAGAATAATACAGTTTTGTAGACCTGACTTAGTAAGTACACAGATCACATAATAACCCACATTTAGAACTTGGTAGAATAATGTTATGCTAAAGGTGAATGATTTGAGCTTAATTTTCTACATCATAAAGGGAAGTAAAAATATAACAGAGTACTAGTTGATTCGAGCATAAAAAATCCCATCTGAGTTTTTCCATTGCATTGTATTTTAAAGCTTTAAATCCACTCAACAGACTTGCAGATTGTTATTCGTTATATGTGTTTGAAATTTTACAAATAAACAAAATAAGCAGACCTGAATATAAGCCTGCGATTGCGTCAGTTCTTTTCTCTCTAGGACCTCTTCCAATTAAACGGCCTACATAAAAGCTAACAGTGGCCTAAACAATATTACCAGAATGTAAGAGGGAACATATTTTCCAAGAAGACAGCACACTACTATCGAGTAAGATCAAACGATGTAGCCAGGATCACTGTATCGTCTGGTGGTAAAGTATGAGCCTCAGCACTTTGGTTACACAGCCATGACTTTGGCTACCTAATCACCTCTCTGCTGTTGCCGTCCTATTTCGTTCTTTCATCTTCAGGAGGAACAGAGTTCCAAACATGTCCCATACTGATCCTATCTTCACTTTTATAACTCCCGCAATCTAGTGCAGGTGTGTTGATTCGTAACAGAAGGTGTTACTGTCCCAAAGAATATCTACATGTAAGCTTATCAGACATAAGAAAGGCAAGTCAGTCTTGCCAGACTGTGGTACTGTGATATGGCAAATGAAGAAAGATCTCTGGAATAAGTGCTTAACACGCTGAGATATCTTCTGAATCATAGTGGCCCCCAAATGTATCAATATGCATTTTAACTTTGGTTTGCAAGTGATCAATATATTGTCCACAAAAACTTGGAAAAGCTAGAGACGGTTTACTATAGTAAATGCAAAAATAGTATGCACTAGCGTGAACACAGGAAGCATTGCACGAGGAGTCTGAATGGAATGTACTTGCCAACAACATCTGGGCAGCAGGTTTATAACCTCACTGGCGCACTAACAAATATCCTGATAGGTGTGATTTATGTTTTTTTTTTTTTTAAATGCGCAAAGGCTTATTTGCATCAGTAATCCACGTACCCCCCAAGGTTGGGGCCTGGGGCACGTGCCCCTTTTGCCCTCTTTTCATGTATCAGTATGAAGCGCCCTCATCAGGCTTCCAGTTCCACAAGATGCCTGCGAGGGGTTTTGCAGCAGCAGGGCCGTAGGCGTCCAATTTCTCTTCACGTTCATTTAGAATTGGGGCTGCAACCTGAAAGGGCCTGAGTGACCCTGAGATACAGAGAGCAAGGAGGTGGGATGGTGGGCTCTCACTTGTTCTGATCAGTTTTGCAGCCATGGTCAGTGATGTCATTTTACCATCTCTTTTTTTAGCAGGAGCCTACAAGTACGTGCATGGTGTGGATTGTGAAGCACACATTGGTGAGAAGGGGGCTGGCAAGACTTAAAGACTACCCGGATGCCAGGGCATTGGGCAACATCAGGTATTTCTGGTTCAATGGGTGATTGACAGCGGTGAGATACCAATGGCCGAGGTGATTGTGGTCTATTGGGGGAGCAGGGTTTGACTATGTTGTGTAGGAGACGGGTCAGAGAATTGTTGCTGAAAGAGTTGTCATTGTTGGAGAAATTGTTCCCTAATGCTGTGATTGCCTGGTCACAAATGATTCCACAAAGGGACTGGCACGTCACTGGAAGCAAGAAGCGCTCACTGCTTTGGTGAGGAAGAGATGGCAAAATCAGCGATGGGAAAGGAAAAATGACGCAGTGTTCGTCATGGCGGGGAGAAAGCAGAGATAATGTTCCCCAGGAATGGGGAAAACATATCCAAAGGGGCACACAGGTGGACATGTGGCAGACGAGATGGATAAAGTACACAAAAAGGGTGGGAGCAGAGAATATGAATGAGGGATAGGAGACATAATGGAGCCAAGGGAGGTGGTGATGTGGCAAAGAATAGAGAGCAGAGCTGTCAACTAGACCCATGTGTGTAGCCAATCCTGCCTTGGGTTTTATTCTTTGCATTCTGGAGTTATAATTTGTCTTTTCCATTCTAAATGCAGGATTGCAAGCCCCGAATGCAAAGGGTAACAATACAGATCAAAGTGGCTGCACCCACTGGACTGGGGGCTAAGGGACAGGTATGGTTGGGGGGCAGGGTCTAATGGAGAGGGGAGTGTATGAGGGGCAGTCATAGTGATGGTGGAAGGTGAAGGCAACAGTGAATATCTTTGTTAGCACTTGAGTGTATAATAAGCCCCTCCATGAAAGTTCTTGGAATCCCTTTGTTGTTGAAACATACACCAAAGTAGGGGGAAAGCCACGTTTTGATGGCTTCTTTATACATGTCATTGATGGGGGTAGGGAGGACGTTCCATATTTGAGGTAACCCCTATTCTCCTTTTGAAACGTGGAGGCATTAAAAAGGTTAGATGCAATGAGGTGCTTCATTTTTGGTTCCAGCAACTCTTGCTCCAGCCCATGAAAATGCTCTGACCAGGAGTACACGTAAGGCATGATTAGAATTCAGCGTGCCTCGTTCAAGGCCAGGTTCAAAGTTAACAGTTTCAACAAGCCTCCTCTGGGAAGCACTACACGGACAAACAAATAAATTGTTCAATCATAATAGAAATATATGGGTGCAGGTCTCACATACAGAAGGGTTTGCGACACGATGTTTTTGTGGAATGCAAAACCTCCAGCAAAAAGGAAGTCTGGCGTGTGGCCTCCCTGCATCAATCCACGTTAACAGGAAGCATTGGAACCACTCTCCACTTTCAGTCAACTTTGTTTTTGCAGATAAACAGAAAGGTTCCTATCTGGCCTGAGGCTTCTTTGCCCGACGGCAAAGCTTTATAAAAGATGGCTTGAATTGTGTACTTTTCAAGCCATCTTTTATAAACCTTGAAATAAACCTTGAAATATGTCAAGGAATACCAAGGTTCGCCGAGGCGACCTGGGGAAACAAAGGGACAGTAACTTCCTCTGGTGACCCCTGGCGTGAGGGGTCACCTGAGGAAGTTACAGTGACTGGCATGTCTGTCAGCTTATCTGCCTCAATGGCGGAGCATCTCGCGGCTAGAGTCCTGGCGGGATAATTTGTCCCGCCATGATGCAGTGGACGGGGGGGCCCGGCAGGGCCCTGGCTAAGTCCCACTTTTTGGAGACTTCTGGGGCCCGGCCCACTTAAAGCACTTCATCTACCTTAAAAAGGGAAATGCCTGGTGAACAAGTTCCACAACTGCAAAACCTGAGTTGAAAGTGTTCAACCATTCAGCTAGGATTTCCAGAATCCAAAGAAGAGCCAACTTTATCTCCCAGTTCGACCCTTTCCACTTCCACTTTTCTTGTGGCTCCGTAACACGTCACAGTGTGAGAGAATGGACGGCTTCTGAGGCAGACAATAATACACAGTATCTCATAGCTAATGTGACAAGCCACCGGAAGTCAATGGACCCTGCACATGGTTGGGAGTCATATGACAGCTTTATCACAGATATGAGATTATTTGTGTAGCACCAACTAGAAGTATTTGCAGATGCGCCAGTACATATTTAGACAGGCCCAAGAATACTCGACTGGCATATTCTAAACCTCATTTGTACTGTGCCAAATCAGTACTATAGAACACCCAGAGCACCTAGGCTTGTCGGTAGATTGGTGTGTTCTGTCCCCGCCGGTGCAATCCAGACCTTTGTCTGGAGAAAGAAAAGAAGCAAGGGAAAGGTAAGAGGGAAGGGAAACACTGTGCATAGGGAGGGTGTAGAAGGGGAGGGAAATGTTTCGCGATAGCACCCATGTGTAACTGCTGGCCCCATTAGGGTCTGACTAGGTGGGGTTAGATTGCTTGAACCTGGAAGGAGTGTTGTTTGTAGACACCCGTGCCACCTGAGCGAGAGGGAGCCCGCCTCACGTGACAAAGGACGAGGAGCGGAAATAAAGCAAGTAAGCCCCAGAAGGGATTTCCTGGTAACTCTCCATGCTGGCTGACTGTGTCTTCTTTGAGCTCCAGCACACGCAGTGTGCCGACAAGCAAACAAGGATGATCCCGACCCGGGGGCAGTTACCAGAGGTCGGCGCATCGCATAGCATCACTCTGGCAACAAGGATACGATGTACCCACGTGTGCGCTCGCGTTTATCGATGGGCCCCGCACAGACCGTCAGTGCCTCATGGACAATCCGGGAGAGGGAGAGAGAAAAGGAAAAAAAAAGAAATACAGAAAATGACGGCATAAAGGTGCCAGAATGTTATCCTCACTCACACAGCAAAAACAGAGATGAGAGTGCAGTGGGGGAGGGGCATATTTTCCCCACCGTGACAGAAAAAGAAAAAAAAAGGAAAGATTAAAACATAGATAATGCAACACTGAGAAATCACAAAGTACAGGAGCATCACACCCATGGCAAGCCCTCAGAACAGCCCCACAAGAGCGAGTGCCAGCAGCAGCAGAGGCAGAGACAGCTCAGTAGGACTAGGAGGCTGTTTTGCTTTTCGGACACGTGTAATGACCTCAGAACTACTCACCCTATTACATGGGCCAAACGTTCTTGGACTCAGGAAGGCAATAATACACACCTAGACCAATGATTGGAATAGAATTGGCTCTTTACAGGCCCTTTATTCACACAGAAAATAACCATAAAGAATACTATTGGAATAAATGCAATTGGTTATACATAGACACACAAATAAGAATAGTTACAAAAGGGTCTACATCACTGTTAGTTCAGTTGTAGGGGAAAACTTAATGTCAGCCACAACAACACTATCCATTCCCGAGGCATGTAGGCAGAGAGATCACACATAATAACGGGGTCTGGAGGGGAGTGTCCTCCCACTCAGCGAGACTTCATCACCTGGGCTTCCAATTCTTTGTCTTCTCATCAGGATACCTCTCTTCTTATGGGGGACAAACCCCGCCCATCATAGGTTGCAAACTGTCCCCGGCCGAAGGACAGACAGCAAGCATGGGAAGCAAAGAGCGGAAAAATGCAGACAGTAATGGAAAAACCCAGCTTGTCTTTTGCGCGCTCTTTCCCAGCACCCCTTATCAATGCACCTGCACATCTCTGACTCCCTTTCTCGGCTTGTCCTTGAGTGAACAATACAACAACTATCATTCATAGTGAGCTCCTCAGTTTCATAATATAATATTGCAATCATTGCAGAATTCATGTCTGCCTTCTAACTGAGCTCACAGAAATGTAGACTTTCATTCCGGTTTGGAAGTGAATGTCCAAAATGTCCACGCACCGGTGCCATTGTTTAGCTCATTTTCGCACACGCATTATACTCCACCCTTTGGACAATCAACTGCCATATCCCAATGAAACAAAAGACGGTTTCTGAACCTGACGAAACATCCCCACCAGATTGGGGAAGACTTGGAGCATTTTGACTTCCTGAGAGAATAGTATGGAAATGCCATCAATGGTAAAAGATCTGTATGCAGGGTCAAGTTTGTTGAGCTGGGGTTGTGAGCCGATCAGGAGCAGCTCTGTCTTATCATTAAGACAAGAGCGAGTGATGGGCTATCCAGGCCTGAATAGTGTGGTAGATTGCTTCCAGTGAATTGGAATCAGTAAGCTAGTTTCCTGAGATCGGTAGAAGGATCTAGGTATCATCTGCATAGTTTGTGTAAGTGATTCCCTGGGTGTCAAGGAGGTCGAAGAAGGGCTTAATGAACATTTTATACAATGTCGGTGAGACACTCGAGCCTTGTGGTACGCCGCAAGTGACTAGGGCTGGAGTGGCCGAGGCAAGGGGGGAGAACACTCTCATATACCTGTTAGAAGGGAAAGAGGAGATCCAGGCGGTGGCTTTGCCAGAGAAATGAGCTGCTGGGGTCAAGTGTTTGCAAAGGATTTGGTGATCCACCTAATCAAAGGCAGCAGAGACGTCTAGAAGTAGTATTAACAATTGTTGAGGTATCCTAAGATGCATGCTGCAGAACTACTGCATGATGGATTTAGTTTCGGATTCCAAAGACAAGCAGTTAGAGTGGCTAGTGATGCAGTGACTAGGAACCAAGTGTTGGTATTGTCTAATCTTGAGGTCGTACACCGGAAACTAGAGATGGAACTAAGATTGGGGAGTTTAGCAGGACCCTTTAAGGGTCACCTCTGCAGAATCTAGATTATTTACCCTTTGGGTGATGCCCAAAAGGGAAGTGGGGCAATTTCAACTACTTCATAATCTGACTTTCTCAAAAGGGGCCTTGGTGAATGATGGGATCAACCAAGGTCAGTATTCTGTGAATTATGCATCATTTGACACAGTGCTGATAAGATTTAGGAGAATGGGAAAAAGGGGCATTAATGGCTAAGACACACATCGAGTTGGCATTTAGGCTCTGGCTGATGCACCTGGACAACTTCTGGTGTTTGGGTTTCCAATTTGATGGTGGCTGTTTTGTTGACAAAGGCATGCCAGTGGGTTGTTCTGTGTCCTACTTTTCAGTTGAATGCTTCAACACATTCCTACAATGGGTTGTAAGAATTCAGGCTGGTGCGAGTGACTTAACTAGATGACTTACGTAAGTTGGGAAGACCCAGCGGCCTGGAGTGTGAGATGTTACTGTAGGCATTTCTGTGGAAAGTGGAGACATTCGGGGTGCCACTTTTTACAAAACAGATGATGGCACCAATGATGCAATTGCAGTTCTTGGGCATCGTGATTGAGTTAGTGGACGGGTGTTGCAGGCTAGCAGTTGAAATAGCCAGGAGATCCAGAGAGTCAGTAACGGGGTGTCTAGTCACTAGCAAAGTGATGCTTGAGCATCTCCAGATGTTAGAGAACTTAATTTCACATTGCGCACTATCTCCACTGGCTGCTCCTTTTAAAACCTATTTCCTGGGGGATGGTGAGGCTGAGGAAGAAGCAGCACATGGTGCGGTTCTTGGATGAGGCAGTGCTGGATTTGAGAATATAGGATCAACCCTTTCGTACATTCTCTGTGTCAGTGATTTGGCCAGAGGCCCTGTGGCCCAATGCTACAGTTGGCCTCCATACAGAGGTTGCAGGGAGTTTGGGTTTCAGGGCTTTTTATGAAAATGATTGGTGTGGCAGAGTTGCCCGGAGATAGGTTTGAGAGGGGGCTAGTCTGGAAATTGTCTTTTTTGGAATGTTTCCCTACATATAACAAACATAGTTTTGTAGAGGAGGTACCAAGCGAGTCACACGCAAACCGCCCATTTTGAAATACCAGGAACATTCACGCCGAAATATGTGACGAATGATGAACAAATAAACCAGCAGAGAGCCACAATAGGGCTCTGTCCAGTACCGATCAGAAAAACAACAGCTGCTGAAGTACTGACACCTAAGAAAACCTGGACAATAAGGTACCCATTGAGAAAACCATACCGACAAGTGAGACAAAATGACGATTGTCAAAATGCAATAACTGAAAAAGCCAAGAAGATACTAAAAGAAGACGAATGGTGATGTCATAAGAAACCGGACTGAAAATATAACGACCTAAGAATGATGAAAAGAGACAAAGACACCATGGATAAGTGACATCCCGAGCCTAACTGAAATAATTGATGTCAAAACGTCAGAAACGTATGCCATAAGCGTGATGAAGATATTCAGCTAGTTTAAACGTGTACATATGCACAGTAACCGCAAGAAGCACAGAAATCGTGAGGCTTGCTTATGCTTAGTAGTACGATAAATTGCGGCAAGCGCCACATGTACATATCTACGTCAAGAAAGCACTTTATACATGTATCCTTCCACTATGCACAAGAGCAGAATCGACCAAAGGTTACTAAAGGTCTCAAGAGGAGAGCTTTGCAGCAAACAAATCGAGAATTAAAGACAGAGAGAAACTCAGATGAAGACAACCATGCCAAGAAGCCATGGTCATATTGGCTGAAATAGACCAACAGTGGATACAATTAATGAAAAGAAGAACAGAGTATCCTGCGCAGAAATGCCAAGATAAGGCACAGATGGCAGACAACTGGCAGAATTAAATGAAATACACAAAATTGCATGGAGAATAAGACGATTTCCCGATGTCGGAATCACATGATCAAGCAAGCAGAAGAGATCAAACTTTCACACCTACGCATGGACCCTTGCCATGCCGAGACGCCTTAACTTTCTCAGATCAAAAAGCAAACTCAAGGCCAGAAATACAAAGAAATAATTGACACATGACCACTGAAGTGATGACTGATTGTAACAATAATTGGAGGGAAGCTGGGGGTGCAGACAAACTCCCTGCACCTGGCCAGCTATTCTGCACGCTGCTAACAAATGGAAAAGTATGAGTGGGATTGATGCCAACCCAATCATAGTGGACCATTTAATCTAGGGTCCAATAGTTAGTAGAACCAATGAGACGTCGTACTTTTAGTGACGTTTACAGTAGCCATTTTGAAGGAAGGGCTTAGTTGCCCCACCTGTCATTGTTTATCCAATCTCCTCTCCCTGTTACCATACACAGATATAGTACCTATATTAAAGTTACCTTCCTAGAACCAATCAAGTGCATGCTAAGTTTCAAGAAATTATACGTCAGTGATGATACGTTTTTTGGAATAAATACTATGTTTTTTCTGAAATTAGTTGTAGTTGAAGCGAGAAGGAAGATCGAGCAATTGCTGATATTCATGAACTCCCTGTTTTTTGTACTTGTCATTAAACAGACTCCCTTTGCCAAACTATTGAGTTGTCATTATTGATTTGATGCGAGAATACAAATCTGCATCCCCATCCATATCAAGGGTGCTGCTACTCATCTTAAAGTGCTGTTTGGGAAACCCCCAGTCCTATCGGCCGGCTGGGGGCCGCACTGCACACGCCTTGGAATAGGCTACTGCACACTTGGTAGCAGAGAATGATCGTTCGATTAGAATCGATTAGAATAAGACACCCATTGTCCGTCGACATAAGTGACTCTGGGTCCTCAGCAATATCACAAGTCTTTTGCCATCCGGCTAAGTAGAACGAGAGGTTCCTTGTGGATAGTGGATAGTCTAAGTGTAAACCCTTCAGGTTAGGTCTGAAGGAACCTGTGCTTTCCCCCACACACCCCTTCCCACTTCTACAAGCAGCTAATCGGACGAACAGCAAAAA
Source organism: Ambystoma mexicanum (assembly GCF_040938575.1). Classification (NCBI taxonomy): domain Eukaryota; kingdom Metazoa; phylum Chordata; class Amphibia; order Caudata; family Ambystomatidae; genus Ambystoma; species Ambystoma mexicanum. The sequence goes on from NC_090932.1 coordinate 1,308,618,403, forward strand.
GAGGCGGTAACGAAGGCGGTGATACCGAGCGTCCAGAGAGGAAAAAAATGTGAACGGTGAGTGAAAAAGACTTAGGGCCTCATTACACGGAAGGCGGTAATGGTTAACGGCCACCGTTAATGGTAACGGTGACCGTTAACCATTACCGCCTTACTACGAGGTCCCTTAGCGGGTTGGTGCTTTAACGCCTGCTTTTTGCAGGCGTTAAAAACCAATCCGCTAAGGGACCTCGGAGCTAATTACGGCAGCGCAAAACTGCGGTGCCGTAATTAGTGCCTTCCCCATTCCCATAGAGCCCTATGGGGAAGGGCAATGGCGGAAGGGGGATTTACAGCCCCACCAACCTTGGAATGGGGTGGTAAATCCCCTTTCCGCCAAGGCGGTGCCGGTAATAGCGCCATGGCTCACCGCCTTCCGTGTAATGAGGCCCTAAATGCTTTGGCAAAAAGCACAAGTAAGGGAAGGTAACGGAGGTAGGTGGGACAAAAATAACGACAGAGTAAGAGTATAATATATATAAGGGGAAAATATTGACTCAAGAAGGATACCGGGACGATACCCGAGAATAGAAGGATACCGGGAGGATACCCGAGCAATAGAGAGAGATAACGGGAGGATACCCGAGTAAGGAGGATACGCCCAAATACCTAGGCTTTAACATAGCGCTAGAAGAAGCCTGCATTTAAAGTCCTAAAAAAATAGGACGCAGTAGGAGACCAAAACGATGAAAGACGCTTTTGAAAGAAATGGGTTTACATTTCATGTCGGAATAATGATAGGGGCAGGAGATTTATGTAGCTGGCCGGAGTCTGTCTAGTCTGTTACGTCTGTATTGTGTTTTTTTTTTCTCTTTTTTCTGACGTCACAAGGTAAGAACATTTTTGGGGGAAATAGCATTAAAATTGTGCAGTTGTATAGAAAAAATGTTGTATGACATGAATTGATGGTTGTTGTTTGAAAAAGAAAAAGTAACATTTTTGTGGAAAAAATGGGATTGGAGCTTGCAACGATTGGTGCTCGCTCATATTGTTGATTTTGGTTGAGAAACGTAAAGCATAACAAAGTGTTATGTGGGGAAAAGTTAAACAGATTTAAGCATGGAAGACATTACACCGTTAGTACACTTGTGCAAACATGTGCCAAATCATGCACCTAAGCTGAAGAAGTACAGTGCAGAATGGGTTAAAGGAACCGCCCACAAAATGTTTATGCCATGGCCCAAGGCGGATCGCTATCTAAAACGGTCCTGCAACACATGACGACATATTTGCACGCTACGTATACTGGCAAAAAGTTAGATAAACGCCTAGCTAGTTTAGAGCTTTGGAAGATGTACCAAGAGAATAAGGAGGAGGAGCCACCATTAGATTGGAAACTAAATGTATGCACAGAGGGGGGGGAAACGCCTTCTGCGCCACCCGCCTTGACTGAATCAAAAAGCAAAGCCAGTAAAGACGAAGGATTATATCCGTTGAGGGAACTTAAAGCAACCACGGGATATAGCAACCCAGCATATGAGTCACCTACACAAAGTAGTGACGGAAACCCAGACAAAGACAGAGATAGAGATATCACCTCCAAAGTCCAGAGGGACAAGGAGAGGCACGAAAAGGGAAAAGGAGATCAAGCACAAGCAAGTACATCTCCAGATACGAGTAGAGAGGGAAAGATATGGAAAGGAGATGAGGACAGAACTGATGAGATGGCATTCACACAGAATGAATGGATGGGAGGTCAGATTTTGTTGAAACTCTATGGTAAAGGCATTGAGGACGTGAGACAAAAGGCAAAGTCAGACAATTCAAAAAGGAAAGAGAAGGAAAAGGAAAAAGGATTGAGAGACGAAAGAATCAGGAAAAAAGATAGACTGAGACGAGAGCAGCTGTATCACGAAGAGCAAGAAAGGAAATGCGATCATAAGCCAAAAGCAGCTAATGATCAGGAAAGGCAGGAACAATGAAGAATAGAAGAAGAAGAACAAAAGATACTGGAGAAGAGAATAAAAAGACGAAGGGATGAGGAAATACAAAGGGCAAATGAACGTGAAGATGCGAAGAAACAGGAAGAAGATAGGGTCGGAGAGGAAGCGAGGAAGCGCAGAGAGTTCGATGACGACATAAAACGCAAGCGAAGACATAGAGTACGGGATCTTGAATATCTGGAATGAGAGGTTAAAAAACCCAATCCAGTAGTAGACTGGAAGGACATAGAAGAATTCTTTCCTGAGTATGATTCAGTACCAGGCACGTCTATGGCAAATATCGAAGATGACTTCGACACCAGAAGCATCGTAGAGACAATCGATAGAATATATGATGAAATGGAGCTAGAACAGGTACCCATAGGGAGAGGAGAGGACGAGCATCTTGAGAGCACTCAGTTGTATGACACTGAGGACGCCTCCCGAGTAGCAGAAATAGAGAACTGTCCCTAGATAGGTTGACACTAAATAGCAACGAGGAAGGTGAGAGGAGTTACACGAGTTGGGCACAGACAATATCAGACGCAGAAAGAGAGGAATATGAGGAAAAGGAAGATGAGAGAAGACATGAAAAACGCTTCTCTAGAGGAAAGGGAATAAGATGGTCAGATTCTAGTGAGTCTGCACCTAAGGCATCAGAGTCAGCCACACAATCAGACTGACACGAAGGAGTATCTTACGGTCAGAGGGGGGTATCTCCACTGCCCTATGTGAGCAGACTAAGGACATTGCCAGGTAGACGGCGCTGCAGGAATATTACCCCTGCAGTGGATAGAAAAATGATGACGGAGGAAAAGGAGTGCCATGTGTTACAATTCCTGTTACTCAAAAAAGGAGGAACGAGGCCACAGTATATACCTTGGCCACACATGGATAGAGAAAACCTGAAAAATAATCCTCCAATGTTGACATCGGGAGATGGAAAATGGATACATGAGCTAGAAAAAATGACGGGAGGGAACATGTTAGCTATCGGGAACATCAAGGGTCTTTTAATTGCCATACTTGGTGATAGAGCTGACGATGTGTGGACACTTGCAGTGTACCCTGGTGTGACTACAGTTAATACCGCACTTGATAGAGCTCCGTTTAACAATTGCAGAGCTGCGGTATGGAAAGCATTACGATTGCTATACCCGGATACTTCAGACATGGGAGCCATAATGACACGTAAAATGAAAGAGTCAGAAGATCCATTGCTTTACATTCAGAATTTCCAAGATGCATGGGTGCTGGAAACTCGCGAATCTTGGGGGTAGTCCATACCCGTGTTTTACCATATATTATGCCAAAGGCTGCCAGATCAGGTACAGAAGCAGCTCAAGAAATTGATAGGAATTGAGGCCAAACCATGGTCTGAAATACAGTTGACCATAACTCACTATTGCAGGCTGCTGCAAGAGAAAAATCACAAAAAAGAGGCTGCACGAAAAGGTGAGGAGGCAACATTAGTGCAGGAGAAATTTTCAAAATATGCCATTGAAGGGGCATTGAAGGGGCAATGATAACTAGCACAGACGGATTGAACATACAGCAGGTCAATCATCAAAGGCAGGTTGATCAAGGCAGTAATGGGTTTTACCCCAGAGGGAGAGGCTTTCGACGAAGCGGTTTCCAGAGTAATCAGGGAGGTTTCCAAGGTAATCAGGGAGGTTTTCAAAACATGCAAAATGGCAATCAGGATATGTCGAATGGGCAAATAATCAGACCACTGCCAATATGTTGGACGTGTGGGATGGCAGGGCATCTAGCACGCACATGCAGAAGTCAAGGTATGGTACAAAACGACCAAGGAACAAGAGTAGGTATGGTGAATCCACCTATATTTTTAAAGCAGGGTGGAAATGGAGTTGCACAAAATCACACAAGTACAGGACAGGCACTTAATTCTGGAATGAGAAATAGCACTGGTGATGGAGGAAGTCCATTCACTCAACATGGGACAAAGTTATATATGGACTAGGACAGCTCACTGGGAACCTGATGTGTTCTATCCTACCAGTGACACCAGACCCTCATGAGGAACCAAGGGTAGATGTCTGAATAGGGGATAAAGAATATTCCTTCTTAGTTGACACAGGTGCAACACGCTCGTGTATATGTGAAGTTTTCCTTGTCCGGCGATGCCATAAATACTCAGGGCTTCACAGGAGCAACAAGTCGTGTTCCTTTTAGAAAAGAACTTCCAGTTTCTATAGGAGAGTGTGACATGAATGTGCCACTGCTATTTTCAAGGCAAACTCCAGTAAATATATTGGGACGAGACCTAATGACGAAGTTAAACATGACAATCTCGTTCACGGAGAAGGGCATAGTATGTTCAACTCCAGGAATGCATTATTTGAATGTATGCAAAATGATTAGAGCATACGTGGGACAAACGGCCATGAGAGCTGTCCCACTGGAACCAAAAATATTTACGTATGGCGTGCGTATATTAATGTCATGGTTACCAGGCATTACAGACAAACCAATGAGAACCCCAGATGAGTTTTTATTTAGGCCAAGAATACCTATGCATGAGGAAAAGGGACAAGTGTTTCCCTTGGCAATACACACAGCCATGGTGCAGGGAAAAATGGCACTGATCGATGGTTGTGATGACGAAGGCAGACAATGGTGCACAGTAATCGACATTGAGGAAGGATACAGATTGACTGACATCACTGATGACGATCTGTTTGACGAACAAACAGATGTAGATGAAACAACAGTTGAGGTCAATCTCATTTATTGGATGAAAATGATCAAAAGAGAAGTGCACAAGAAAATGATGTTGGCACAAAAACTTCCTGAATATTTTGATGACGACATGGCCAAGGTGCCTGTCTCAGTGTGGACTACAGGCCCTTATGACGTAGGCTTGTTGAAAGGAGTGGGAGAAGTAAGGATTACATTGAAACCAGGAGCAATTTTACCAAAAGCACAACAGTATCTCATGTCTAGACAAGCAGATGAAGGGATTTTCAAAACAATTTCTGCTATGATGGGGCAGGGCATCTTAGTGACGTCAGAGTCGTCATGCAACACCGCGGTTTACCCTATAAAGAAAATCAAAGGGAGAGTCTTGGCATTTAATCCAAGATCTAAGGCCGATACATGATATTGTGGAGGCCGAGTTCCCTCTAGTCCCTAACCCATCCACAATCCTATGTAATATACCCATTGAGGTGAAGAAATGCACAGACACGATTCCATTCAGCTATTGACTGTATTGGGTGAAAGTGGATATAAAGTTGACAAAGAGAAGTTACAATACTGTCAACAAGAAGTGCTGTACATAGGCCAGCTGATCTCACATGAGGGGAAAAGGGTTACCCCTGAAAGGGCTGAAGCCATATTAAACACAGCCAAGCCACACACGATAAAACAAATGCAGAGTTTTCTAGGATTATGCAATTATGTCAGGGCATGGGTCTTTGACTACAGCTCCTATACCAAGCCCTTGTTACAAGCCCTAAAGAAGGCACAGGGGACAAAAGAAAAAATTGAAAAGACCGAAACCATGGAAGAAGGATTTATCGAACTAAAAAGGGCCATTTGCACAGCACCAGTTTTAGGGATTCCCAATTATGCAGAGGAATTCTACCTGTTTTCACACACGAATGGCAGTGTTATGACAGCAGTACTCACACAGTGGACCACGTTGGGGTACAAGCCCCAGGCATACTACAGTGGGAATTTAGACCGAGTGATGAGAGGTCACTTCCCATGCAAACAAAGTTTCGCTGCTGCAGCGTTCGCCATAGAGAAGGCTACAACCATTGTGACGGGATGCTCAATAATGTTGTTCGTCGAGCACGCACTATTTACCATTCTAGAGAAACCGAAAGGCACATTGACATCCCAGAAAGCTTCTGCATATGAAATGATCATATCAAATCCATCGATTAAGATAATTCGATGTAAGATAGCGAACCTGGCTATGTTTATAGCAGATCCAGTCACTGAAGGAGAGCCGATCCATGACTGCGTGAACTATAAAGAAATTTATGATGAGATTCCCAGAGTGAAATAAAATGCATTGGCAGAAGGAGAAATTGTCTTTGTTGACGGTTCTTCGAGAATCGATCAAAATGATGGGCAGAGATATACAGGCACTGCTGTGATGAAGCACACAGCAAATGGAGACAAGTACTTATTAGTGCACGATTACTACCCCATTATTCAGCAGAAGCTGCAGAATTATTGGTGTTGATACTCGCACTCGAGAATCATGCAGACCAGGAAGTGATGGTGTACAGTGACTCTGCTTATGTGACATCAACAGTGCACGCACGCCTAGCGCGCTGGAAAAGGAGGGGCTACCTCCGAGCGGATGGCACCCCAGTGCAGCACGCAGCCCTATAGGACAGGCTGATTAAGGCACTACAACTCCCAGTGGGCATAGCGGTCGTGAAATGCGCCGGCCACACGAAAGTGACAGACTTCATGTCACGAGGAAATCAAGCAGCAAAAACAGAAGCCAAACGTGTGTCGACCAAAAACAAAACTATAATGAATGTGGAAATAACTGATGTGCATGAGAGAATGATTGTTGCATGAAGTGAACCTGACAGTTATAGTAATATGGAGAAAACCCAATTGATGGAACTCCAAGGAGAGGCACCACAGGAGGAGAAAGGCCTCTGGAAGCGGCAAGGGTGTTCTTTAAACCCCTCCGAGAGCTTGTGGCGACAAGACAGCACTGGTAAACCAGTAATGCCTATAGCCTTATTGAAGATAGCACTGGAACAGTTACACTATCCAGCACACATGACGAAAGAGAATTTAGCCGCGACGATTGCTGAAGACTGGTTTATACCGAACTTGGCAGAGCACGTCGCATCTTTTATGGTGAACTGTATAATCTGCCAACAGTTCACGGCTGGGCATACACTACGAGTTATTAGAGGAGTCATCCCAAGGCCCAATGGACCTTTTCAGCACTTGCATGTCGATTATGTCGATATGATTCAATGTTACACTCACCTGACCTCTGCGGAGGCGTTGGGGCACGGCTGCAGCCCTCCCCGAACTTGAATCACCCCCTTCAGGCCTCTCCCTCAGTAGAAAAGCTGTGAGCAGTGGTACATAGTGATACTGCTCCTGCGTGGAGATAAGAGTGTGTGAGTGCGCCAATCTGTGATTGTTGTATGTCTGGAACCCTTCACCCCAAAGTACGGTTTCTGTGAGCATACGCCAGCCCACAAAGCTCACCTGTGAATTATGGAAGATAAGCTCTCCGTCCTTTTACTTCTGGCAGGGGCGCATCGAATGGGATCTAGTTCCTTCACTGATCCCTGTTAAGGATTAGTCCAGTCCAGCTGCGACTATGCTTCTCCTTATGATTGGTAAGTCTTTCTTGAGCTCTTGTGATGCTGTTCGTTCTGTTTAATGTCTTTATATGTTGCTCCTATTTATGCCCGGAATAATGTCTCTCTTCTATTTTCTTCCCTTAGATGGAAATGCGGCCTCAATGCAGCTGTGAGAAGCGAGCCGCTGCCGGATGGAAGATGGATGCTACCGCAATGTTCGACAGCAGGTAAGTGATGGTTTAAGGAAAGCACGAAATACGGCGAAGCGCAACCTTAAACTGATCATTTTTTCAATGTCTAACCTTGTCTTCTGTTTTTCCTTGCAGGCGCTGCTGTCGACGATGGAGCATGTCGTGCTGCGGTGCCAAGATGAAGATTTCGGCGTTTCGGAAAGTGTAAAGATGAATATTTGGTTTGCCGAAGAGATGCACAGGTAAGAACAGCTTCCCCCAGTTGGTAAGTATGCTGGCAGGAAGCAGGATGTCCAGGAAGCAGGATCTTCAAAGGTAAGTCTGACCTCAGGCGACAGTGAGTGTTACGCTGGTTGCAAGTGCAGAATAACGCGAAGCGTCTGTCTTGAGGATCGGGGCAGCTTATATAGCTGAGATCGTGGGCACGCCCATTAGGGCCGGCTTACCAGCCACACCCTGCCACTCCTAGAGAGTGAGCATGTGCGAAGGCAATCCATTAACAGCCACACCCAAGAATACACTTGGGGCTGCTTAATGGATGGAATGTTCAAGGTTAATGCATCCTGCTTAATGGATGGAATGTTCAAGGTTAATGCATCTGAAGTGCTATGAACATAATAAAAGCTTTTTGGTGTTAAATGGATGTTCTTGTTTACTTTTGTTCATGAGCTTGGTGCCAAAGGCGCCAGGACAGTGTCCACCCAGGTCTCCTGTGCATGCGACCCCTGCATGACAAGTGCCCCTGACTTCATGACCATGACATTCAAGTGTGTAACGGGCACAGGTACCCAATTGTTGTGGTGTGTCCATTCTCTAGATGGATAGAAGCAGGTCCATGTACACACCCAGACTCTACCTGTGCGGCCAAATTTCTTGTGAGGGAGGTATTTCCCATATGTGAGGTAATGAGGTCATGAGGTCAGACAATGGGCCTCACTTTGTTATTGTAGTCTTTGAACAGATCAGCTTGTTGCTTGGTATAAAGCACAGGTTTTCTTTGGCGTATGATCCTCAAGGTAATGGGTTATGTGAGAAGCTCAATGGCTTGTTAAAGAAAAGGATAGCCAAGTTGAAGCTTACTCTAAAGAAGGGATGGCAATACTGCTTTCCATTGGCACTGTATGCGCTCAGAAACCAGCCTGGTTCTGACTACCACCTTACGCTGCATGAAATTGTAACAGGCAGAAGGATGCACACGCCACTGCCCCCCCGAGATAGAGCTAGATGTGATGCTCAGCCATCAGGGGAATTGTTAGGATCAGAAATGCAAAATTACTTGAATTGCATGACATCTTGTCTTATTGTAATTTCAGGACAGCTGCAGCGACGACAAAAAGGGTGCAGGGCAGCACAGAACACAGAAGGAGATACTACAACAGACCAAGTTCAAGGTTTAAGTGTTCCACAACTGTTCCCTGGGGACACGGTCCTGCTGAGAAACCACACGAGAAAGAAGTGGGACTAGCCAAGGTTCCACGGTCCGTTCAGAGTGGAGGACGTCACTCCCTCTGCAGTCAAGTTACAAGGAAGAAGAGCATGGATTTTCTTGGGTGACATCAAGCCATACATCGGAGAAGACCCTCTCCGCAGACTACAGACAACGGGGAAGAACCACAGCACGTGCAGACGAGATCCATGACGAGGAAGAAGGACTCATGACCAGCAAAACAAAGGCAAAGAACTTTTGTGCTAAGTTGTGGCTTAATTTTGGACATTTCCTCTGAGCAAAAAAGGGGATAAGGATATAAACACGGACACTCTGTGCATCCTAGTGGCAGGGTGAAGAAGAAAGTTACACGTATAAGCCACAACATAGTCTGTTGACTTTGAAATTTGGACTGAGGCACACTGAAGCCTTGATAAGAAAAGGATATGCCATATTTTGATCGAGGACACACAGATTGGAAGAAAATACAGTATCCAGACTCTTTCAACACAGAAGCTTTATTTGGACTCACTTATGGTGTCACACAGTAGTGACATCACTAAGGACGTTTTGATCTACTTCCAGTTAGTATTAAGATTGTACCCGTCGTTAGTGGGAAGGCTCACTGACATCACTGAATTTCTTCAAGACCCTGAAAACGAAAAGACAATAAAGAGGCTGCTCATCGTGATTACCGAGCAGTTACTTTTGCTTCCAGAGTACAGCGAGGACAAGACAAATGTCCCCAGCAGAAGAAGCAGCGAATAGGCTTGTCAGTGTGCTATTCTTTTGCTTAATTGAAGACTGTCCCGATATTGTTGGGAGGCACACTGATGTCTTGACATTTCTTTGAGATCCAGCAAACACAGAACGTTTGAGTATAATCCTGAACGGAATCATAATTCAGGTTGCTCTTCAAGCTCATCAAAATCACAGAAGAGTGTAAACTTTCCGCCGAGGGACAGATCGAGAAAGTGTTGCCAGAAAGCTTCACTCCTGCTCATGCTGACAATGAGACGACATGTCTTCTGGAGTGAAACAGATAAGAGGCATTTACTGGGAGCTTGTTTATTTTGAACACATTAACTAAGAGACTTGTTGAACTTATTACCTTATTTTGCCATTTTCATATACAGAAAAGAGAACTGGTTCCAGAGAACAAGAAACAATCTATTATTCAGGCAAAGAAGGACAGTCGTTCCAGTAACTACAACCTACGAGCAGAAACAGTAGAATCTAGAGATAACGATACTGCCTAGAATGTATTAAAGAGTTAGGTTTCTTTCCTTAGATGATCGAGATGGGCAACCAAAACAGTATTCTTGTCCTCCCTTAGGAGGAGAGACACTCGTATTGTTCAAGTACTTCAGTGTTGTAGGTTAACATATAGAGGAATTATGTACCTATGCATTATATTCATCATTGTTTTACTGTCACTGACGATTCGAACTGCATTTTTTATTGGTGCACAAAGCGTTCCAATTCCAGTGCACCCACCTAATGATGTAAGCACGAAACCCACGAAGGTGCCCAGACCTTACATAGTCATTCCAGTCCCTAGAAGGTCTGATAGCACAATGAGTGAACTTAAAATGGATGTGATGAGCAATAACACACACACATTTGTGGTAACAAACAAATTGAATCGGCATAGACAGGGTCTGCAGAGCAAACATGAGAAGGGGTTAATGAAAAACATACACACGCAAACGATGAGTGCACATACACCAGGTCTAGTGTCAATAACTATAGAACCACAGTCCAAGGAAAGGGAGAAGTTTGGACAACCAACAATGAGAAGTTCCACACCAAGAGAAGCCAGAGGACAAATGGAGTAATCTGAACCTTTTAAGAGACAAAAGGAGTTGGAGAATAAACAAACAGAGATAGCATTGACAAGCACACCTAATCCAATTAAGAGAACAAGTACAAGTCCTGCAGAACTATCACGTGCAGAGATGATAGCAGAATCAATTTGGCCATTTATAACCAGAGCAAGGAAAAGACAAGAGTACAAGGAAAGAATTGCCAGACTTTCTCCTTCTCAAATGGTAGAGATGAAAATGCCTGGACCATGATGGAGATGCCTGAGAATCCTCCAGCAAGAAGAAGTAATATGGATGCGATTAAGGATGTGATGATAGCAAACTACATGAAAGACTTAAGAATCAGAAGAAGCACACAAGAAGACAACAACTAACTAAACGACTACCTGGATAGCACAGCACACTTGGGAAATAACATCTGGTACCAACATATGAAAGAAGTTGGATGACAAAATTCAGAGGAGGAAGGCTTTGTTTGCGCACTCTTAGCATACAGCATGGGGAAGTCGAAGATCTTCGTAGCTGTGGAAATAGATGTCACGACAGCCCACTGTCTATCGCATATAGCAATGTGCAAGACCAGAGGCCATTTCATGGGAAGTGATGCCTCACTCAAATGGGCAACTGAAGCAACTGATCCAAATGAAGATGATTATGTACCTGACATAAAGACAAGAAACAATTGAAAAACAAAGAACATTGTAATCAGATATGAAAAGCCTGGAGTTAAAGGAGCAGAGATCAGAAGAGAGGCAAACCAAAGGCTGAAGATTCAAAGAAAAACTCCAGAAGAATCTCAGAGTTGGAAGAAAAGAGGCAAAATGCAAATTTGGGGAACAGTGCTTTCACCAGACGGATGGGAGAAAGGAGTAGTGATCTGCAGAGCATGGATGATCATTGGACAATATAAAGAAACAATTGAAAATGCACAAATAATATGCATGCCATTATGGCCAAGACTTGCTAAACTATTAACATGGTTCGAAGACAGAGGAGGACCCTTGCAAATAGTGCCATTGGAGAGCCAAACATTCTGCTTCAAGAATCAGAAGTGTGGCACAGTCTTTGACGCTCCAGGAATGGTACATGGTACTGCAGTGATCATGGATCATTATTGGGGATGTGGATCCAAAGCATATATCATACTGCCGAAAAATTGGGGAGGTATATGCACATTGGTGAATGTCCATGTCCCAGCATTGGTGATTCCAAAAAGTGACCTGAATATTGACAGTTTTCTGAAAACAGATGCTTACCTGAGAAAGAAGAGATCTGTGGAACTGATGAACCGAATGAAGTGAGAGAATTACTTTTCTGCCAAATCAGAAGAAGCCTTTCATGCGATCCCATATGACCAAAGGCTGTTCAGCCTAACCTCATCAGTGTTCACAACAATTCTGATGCCAAGAGTTCAGGTTGGAGCAAATACTAAATGGTTGCAGATAACCAGATGGGAGTTACTGCAGACCGTCAACACGACCATAAAAGGATTCAATGCAATCAAGGAAGAGTTAAGGGGGATTCGGCTAATGACTCTACAGAACAGATATGTCCTTGACATGATCACAGCTATGGATGGAGGAGTTTGTGCAAAAATCGGAGAATCGTGTTTCACATATATACCATCTCACAATGACGAAAATGGAACCTTAACAGAGGCCATAGGTATGCTGACGAAACTACAGAATGAAATGATTGATGAAACTGACGAAGTTGATGATGACAGCTGATTTGGATCACTATTTTTATGGGTTCCACAATGGATGGCAGATGCATTCAAATTCCTAGGAGCCCTGCTGGTGATGATATTGCTCGGATTCTGTGTTTTCAAGATAATAATATCTCAGTGCCAGAGAACTGCGAAAAAAGCCATAGGGATGAAGATCATGATTGATGTTGAGTCAGGATGTAAACCCAAGGACCTGACCGATGAAGAAATACGAGTCTTTGTGAAAGCTAGCATTCATGCACCAGAAGAAACAAAGTTTCGGTATCCAAGGAAACACAGAAATTATGTGGGAAGATGGATCTATTGCAGTCCAAGTGGACAATGTCAACTTATGACATGGAACAAAGATGAGCACGTAAGAACAGCAGGAAGCCTGAAGGGAGTCATAAAGATATGGACCCCAAAGAGACATTTCTTCAGACCTCTATGTATGGACCCAGAGGATGAACTAAAGATGGATCCAGAGGATGAAATAACAATGGATCCAGAGGATGAAGTAAAGGTGGATACAAAGGAAAAAGTGAAAGTGGTTGATGAATCGCCCAGAGGGGGCAGTGTAGAGGAGGTACCAAGCACGAGTCACACTCCAACCGCCCATTTTGAAGTACCAGGAACATTCACGCCGAAATATGTGACGTATGATGAACAAATAAACCAGCAGAGAGGCGCAGTAGGGCTCTGTCCAGTTCCTATCAGAAGAACAACACCTGTTGAAGTACCGACACCTAAGAAAACCTGGAAAATAAGGTACCCATAGAGAAAACCATACCGACAAGTGAGACAGAATGACGATTGACAAAATGCAATACCTGAAGAAGCCAAGAAGATACTAAAAGAAGACGAATGGTGATGTCATAAGAAACCGGACTGACTCACATATAGAAAATATAATGACCTAAGAATGATGAAAAGAGACGAACACACCATTGATAAATGATATCCCGCGCCTAAGTGAAATAATTGATGTCAAAACGTCAGAAACTGATGCCATAAGCGTGATGAAGATATTCAGCTAGTTTAAACGTGTACATATGCACAGTAACCGCAAGAAGCACAGAAATCGTGAGGCTTGCTTATGCTTAGTAGTAAGATAAATTTCGGCAAGCGCCACATGTACATATCTACCTCAAGAAAGCACTTTATACAAGAATACTTCCACTATGCACAAGAACAGAATCGACCAAAGGTTACTGAAGGTCTTACGAGGAGAGTTTTGCAGCAAACAAATTGAGAATTAAAGATGGAGAGAAACTCAGACAAAGACAACCATGCCAAGAAGCCATGGTTGTATCAGCTGAAATAGACCAACAGTGGATACAATTAATGGAAAGAAGAACAGAGTATCCTGCGCAGAAAGGTCAAGATAAGCCACAGATGGCAGACAACTGGCAGAATTAAATAAAATACACGAAATTGCATGGAGAATAAGACAATTTCACGGTGTCGAAATCACGTGACCGAGCAAGCAGAAGGGATGAAGCTTTCACACCTACGCATGGACCCTTGCCATGCCCAGACGCCTTAACTTTCCCAGACCAAGAAGCAGACTCAAGGCCAAAAATACAAAGAAATAATTGACCCATGACCACTGAAGTGATGATTGATTGTAACAATAATTGGAGGGAAGCTGGGGGTGCAGACAAACTCCCTCACCTGGCCAGCTATTCTGCTCGCTGCTAAGCAAATGGAAAAGTATGAGTGGGATTTATGCCAACCCAATCATAGTGGACCATGTAATCTAGGGTCCTATAGTTAGTAGAACCAATGAGACGTTGTACTTTTAGTGACGTTTACAGTAGCCATTTTGAAGGAAGGGCTCTGTTGCCCCACCTGACATTGTTTATCCAATCCCCTCACCCCGTTACCATATACAGATATAGTACCTATATTAAAGTTACCTTCCTAGAACCAATCAAGTGCATGCTAAGTTTTAAGAAATTATACGTCAGTGATGATAAGTTTTTGGTATAAATATTATGTTTTTTCTGAAATTAGTTGGAGTTAAAACGAGAAGGAAGATCGAGCGATTGCTAATATTCATGAACTGCCTGTTTTTTGTACTTGTCATTAAACATACTCCCTTTGCCAAACTATTGAGTTGTCATTATTGATTTGATGCGAGAATACAAATCTGCATCCCCATCCATCTCAAGGGTGCTGCTACTTATCTTAAAGTGCTGTTTGGGAAACCCCCAGTCCTATGGGCCGGCCGGGGTCCCTACTGCACAGTTTTCTACAGGGAAATGGGGGGGACTCGTTGGGAGATTAGGAGACCTTCGACCCCCACCTCGAACTAAAGAAATGAAGGAAAACAAAATCTCTAGCCATGCAATCAGCATGAGTAATCCCTTAATGTCCTCTTATCCTCTTCATCCTTATTGAAATCAGAATAATAAACAAGACGAATTTCAAGGGCAACAGTAACAGTTTAAGACCAGGATATGTGTGTTCTAGCCTATGTGTTGGGCCCTTTCGAACAATTGCAGCCACGAGGAAGGTCTACTGGCCATAGAATGATTGCAGGGCACAGGTCTTACAAACAATGATCCCATAACTCAGCATAGACACAGACCTCAGATTGCACCCTCACTGAATATAAATGTGCTCAAATGAGTTCTATCTGTCTCATGGATACAGGAGACAGATAGGAAGCAACAAAAAAAGTTCACATAGCATTGCATAGATAGTGGGTACAGATTAGAAGCTATCAAGAAGGTACACACATCAAGACTTAGACTAAGATCAGAAGAGGGACAGGGTTTTCAAGTGGCATTGCTGTCAGTGATATATCAAGCAAACAATAGCCTGTTAAACTATAAATGAGATCACTCTTAGGGGCTGACAATTTTGAAATATTTAGGGACTCATAAAAGTGGCAGGCTAATTGATTTGCCCAGGATCACGCATTTTAATTAAGAGGTGAAGCTGGAATTTGAGCTCAGTGTGCAATTTCTGCCCTTGACCCAACTCTTTTTCAGTCCTTGTAATAGAGCAAGGTGCAAATATGTGTGAATGTTTGACTTCCATGAACCCCAATAATACAGTTTTGTATACCTGACTTGGTAAGTACACAGATTACATAATAACCCAGATTTAGAACCTTGTAAAATAATGTTATGCTAAAGGTGAATGAGTTTAGCTTCATTTTCTACATCATGAAGGGAAGTAAAAATATAACTAGTTGATGCAAGCCTTAAAAATCCCATCTGAGTTTACTTGCAGATTGTTATTCGTTATATGTGTTTGAAATTGTACAAATAAGCAAAATAAGCAGACCTGAATATAAGCCTGCGATTGCGTCAGTTCTTTTCTCTCTAGGACCTCTTCCAATTAAAAGGCCTACATAAAAGCAAACCATGGCCTTAACAATATTAGCAGAATGTAAGCGGGAAAATATTTTCCAAGAAGACAGCACACTACTATCTAGTAAAATAAAACGATTTATCCAGGATCACTGTATCATCTTGTGGTAAAGTATGAGCCTCAACACTTTGGTTACTCAGCCATGACTTTGGCTACCTAATCACCTCTCTGCTGTTGCCGTCCAATTTCGTTCTACCATCTTCAGGAGAAACAGAATTCCAAACATGTCCCATACTGATCCTATGTTCACTTTTATAACTCGTGCAAGTAATCCTGTTGAATTCATAATTTGGGGTTTGTGAAATGCAAGAATAAGGTTTTAGTATTCTATGATGCATGTGATTTTTAGATGTAACAACTTTGAGGCATTTTAGGTTGTAGAGGTACCCTCTTTTGGGCGGCATGGACTGGGTTTCCTTTACACTCCTGGAGCACAGGCTCCTCTTCACTACATGGAGCAACTCCCTCTTCAGCCCCCCCTGGAGACTGCTCTCCCAACAACTTATGAGCAGAGAGACCCCCTTCACTAACAGACACAGCCTCTCATCTCCTAGAGTTTCTACTGTGAAAGAGACTGTCTCACACAGCCCTGGATGGCTGCCTCTAATAGACCTGGTGGTGGGTGCTACTCAGTCCATGGGGGGCAGTGGGCTCTCCCACTCTCCTGACAGTCACTTTTGTCCTCTTGCCTGCACCCCCCGCAGCAGAGTCTCCTCTCTCCTCTCTCAACATCACACAGGTACCTGCATCTTGCTGTCCACTCCAATGTCCTCCTTCGCCATACCTTGGACCATCCTCGTCGCCAATTTGTTATGACTACTGGTCAGTCATAGGGTTCACTCATCAAGAAGACACTGGTTACACTGGACAGGTGCTTCTCAAGATTACTTTAATAGCTTCTTATTTAGAAGATCAGATGTCATCAGGTTATTGAGAGAGATCAGGAGGAATACGGGACAAGAGCCCACTGGCTCCCACCACCCAGGCTCACATCTTCTAACTGCCTCAGTTAGAACCATTTCAACACCAAACATTCCAACCTCACACTCCACACTCAACCTACATTCTGAAGTTGACATCAGTCTTAGCACCTCACACATACAGGAAGAGGACCAAACCAAACACATACATTGGTGAGAAGGGCGCTGGCAAAGCTTAAGGACCACACTACCCGGATGCCAGTGCATCAGGCAACATCAGGTATTTTGTTTCTATAAGGGGTGATTGACAGCAGTGAGATACTGTTGGCCGAGGTGAGTGTGATCTATTGGGGGAGCAGGGTTTGACTATGTTGTGCAGGAGATGGGTCAGAGAATTGGTGCTGAAAGAGTTGTCATCGTTGGAGAAATTGTTCCCTAATTCTGTGATTGCCTGGTCACAAATGATTCCACAGAGGGACTAGCATGTCAATGGATGCAAGAAGCGCTACGCCAATGGGTGCAAGAATCGCTCACTGCTTTGGTGAGGAAGAGATGGCAAAATTGGCGATGGGAAAGGAAAAATTACGCAGTGTTCATCATGGCGGGGTGAAAGTACAAATAATGTTCCACGGGAATGGGGAACATTTATCCAAAGGGGCACACAGGTGGACATGTGGCAGATGAGATGGATAAAGTACACAAAAAGGGTGGGAGCAGAGAAAATGAATGAGGGATAGGAGACATAATGGAGCCAAGGGAGGTGGTGATGTGGCGAAGAATAGAGAGCAGAGGTGTCAACTAGACCCATGACAGGTGGGTGTAGCCAATCCTGCCTTGTGTTTTATTAACACTACAGATCACAGTGGCTGCATCCACTGGACTGGGGCCTAGGGGACAGGTATGGGTGCAGGGCAGGGTGTAATGGAGAGGGAAGTGTATGAGGGGCTGTCATAGTGATGGTGGAAGGTGAAAGGCAACAGTGAATATATTTCTTAGCACTTTAGTGTATAATAAACCCTTCCATGAAAGTTCTTGGAATCCTTTGTTGTTGAAACATACACCAAAGCAGGGGGAAAGCCACGTTTTGATGGCTTCTTTGAAGGCAGGTAGTACATATATGTCTTTGCTTGGGATAGGGAGGAAATTCCATATTTGATGTACCATTGTTGAGCAGGGGTAACCCCTATTCTCCTTTGAAACGTGGAGGCATTAAAAAGGTTAGATGCAATGAGATGCTTCATTTTTGGTTCCAGCAACTCTTGCTCCAGCGCATGAAAATGCTTTGACCAGGAGTACACGTAAACCATGATTAGAATTCAGCGCGCCTCGTTCAAGGCCCGGTTCAAAGTTAACAGTTTCAACAAGCCTCTCCTGGGAAGCACTACACGGCCAAACAAATAAATTGTTCAATCATAAAAGAAATATATGGGAGTGGGTCTCGCAGACAGAAGGGTTTGCGGGATGCGCTTTTTGTGGAATGCAAAACCTCCAGCAAAAAGCAATTCTGGCGTGTGGCCTCCCTGCATCCATCCACGTTAACAGGAAGCATTGGAACCGCTCTCCACTTTCAGTCACCTTTGTTTTTGCAGATAAACAGAAAGGTTCCTATCTGGCCTGAGGCCTAGGGCTTAGAAGGGAAACGCCCATTGTCCCTGGGGAGGCCTTCATGGAGACTCGAAAGTGAGATGAGGTGGAGAACCGTACCGGAGAATAGAAACTGCGCCAGGCCCCATAGTGACTGCACCTGTGAATACCTTAGCAATTACAAAATAAGACAATGACACCGGCTTGTAAAACAGGAAAAGTGAGCGCATTCCGAGCTAGTTACTGTGTGGTAAGCTCAGATTTCTGTACATCCGTCTACCCAGGACTTTAAGTGGGATAAGAAATTGAGGGGGGGGGGCCTCATTTGGGGTGTGGCTTGCATGATGGGCGTGGCCTGAAAAGTACACAAATCATAGTAAGGTACGCAAACAAATATATAAATGTATGTAAGCATTTATAAATTTGTATGCGTAGCTTACTATGGTTTGTGCAGTATGCAAGCCATCTTCTATAAACATAGAAATATGTCCCATATTTCTATGTTTGTAAAAGATGGCTTGAAAAGTAAACAACCCATAGTAAGGTGCGCACATAAAAGCATTTATATATTTGTGTGCGCACCTTACTATGGTGTGTGTACTTTGCAAGCCATCTTTTATAAATATAGACATATGTTGTATATTTCTATGTTTATAAAAGATGGCTTGCATAGTACACAAACCATGGGAAGGTGCGCACATAAATATATAAATGCTTACATTTATATATTTGTTTGTGTGCTTTACTATGGTTTGTGCACTTTTCAAGACTTCCTTTTGAAACAGAAATAAGTAACATATTTCGAGGTTTATAAAAGATGGCTAGAAAAGTACACAATTCATTCCATCTTTTATAAAGCTTTGACTACGGACAAAGGCTTCTTTGCCCGTCGGCAAAGCTTTATAAAAGATGGCTTGATTTGTGTACTTTGCAAGCCATCTTTTATAAACCTTGAAATATGTCAAGGAATACCCAGGTTCGCCGAGGCGACCTGGGGAAACAAAGGGACAGTAACTTCCCCTGGTGACCCTTGGCATGAGGGGTCACCAGAGGAAGTTATAGTGACTGACAGAAGTACCAGACAGCCACAGCCTTGCTGTGGCTGGCTGGCACTCTGTCAGCTTGCCTGTCTCAATGGCGGAGCATCTCCCATTGCGGCTGCGGTCGTGGTGGGATAATGTGTCCTGCCATGATGTGGTGGACCGGGGTGCCCCAGCAGGGCCCTGGCTCAGTCCCACTTTTTGGAGACTGCTGGCGCCCGGCCCCGGCTGGCCCGGGCCCACTTAAAGCACTACATCTACCTTAAAAAGGGAAATGCCTGGTGAAAAAGATTCAAAACTGCAAAACCTGAGTTGAAAGTGTTCAACCATTCAGCTAGGTTTTCCAGAATCCAAAGAAGAGCCAACTTTATCTCCCAGTTCAACCCTTTCCACTTCCACTTTTCTTGTGGCTCGGTAACACGTCACAGTGTGAGAGAATGGACGGCTTCTGATGCACACAGTAATACACAGTATCTCATAGCTAATGTGACGAGCCACCGGAAGTCAATGGACCCTGCACATGGTTGGGAGTCATATGACAGCTTTGTCACAGATATGAGATTATTTGTGTAGCAGCAACTAGAAGTATTTGCAGATGTGCCAGTATATATTTAGACAGGCCCAAGAATACTCGACTGGCATATTCTATATGTTTTGCTAAACCTCATTTGTACTGTTCCAAATCAGTACCATAGTACTCCCAGAGCACCTAGGCTTGTCGGTAGATTGGTGTGTTTTGTCCCTGCCGGTGCAATCCAGAACTTTGTCTGGAGAAAGAAAAGAAGCAAGGGAAAGGTAAGAGGGAAGGGAAACACGGTGCATAGGGAGGGTGTAGAAGGGGAGTGAAATGTTTCGCGATAGCACCCATGTGTAACTGCTGGCCCCATTAGGGCTTGACTAGGTGGGGTTAGATTGCTTGAACCTGGAGGGAGTGATGTTTGAAGACACCCATGTCACGTGAGCGAGGGGGAGCCTGCCTCACGTGACAATGGACGAGGAGTGGAAATAAAGCAAGGAAGCCCCAGAAGGGATTTCCTGGTAACTCTCCATGCTGGCTGACTGTGTCTTCTTTGAGCTCCGGCACATGCAGTGTGCCGACAAGCAAAGGAGCGCGATCCCGATCCCGGGGCAGTTACCAGAGGTCGGCGCATCACATAGCATCACACTGGCAACAAGGATACGACGTACCCACGTGTGCGCTCGCCATTTTCGCTGGGCCCCGCACAGACTGTCAGTGCCTCATGGACCATCCGGGAGAGGGGGAGAGAAAGGAAGAAAAAAGAAACACACAAAATTACAGCATAAAGGCAGCAGAATGTTATCCCTACTCACACAGCAAAAATAGAGATGAGAGTGCAGTGGGGGAGGTGCGTATTTTCCCCACGTGACAGAAAAAGAAAAAAAAAGGAAAGATTAAAACATAGATAATGCAACACTGAGAAACCACAAAGTAAAGGAGCATCACACCCATGGCAAGCCCTCAGAACAGCCCCACAAGAGCGAGTGCCAGCAGCAGCAGAGGCAGAGACAGCTCAATAGGACTAGGAGGCTGTTTTGCTTTGCGGACACGTGTAATGACCTCAGAACTACTCACCCTATTACACAGGCCAAAGGTTCTTGGACTCAGGAAGGCAATAATACACACCTAGACTAATGTACTTTGCAAGCCATCTTTTATAAACCTTGAAATATGTCAAGGAATACCCAGGTTCGCCGAGGCGACCTGGGGAAACAAAGGGACAGTAACTTCCTCTGGTGACCCT
This sequence comes from Ambystoma mexicanum, assembly GCF_040938575.1. Classification (NCBI taxonomy): domain Eukaryota; kingdom Metazoa; phylum Chordata; class Amphibia; order Caudata; family Ambystomatidae; genus Ambystoma; species Ambystoma mexicanum. Next base: position 1,308,639,523 of record NC_090932.1, read on the forward strand.
GGCATGAGGGGTCACCAGAGGAAGTTATAGTGACTGACAGAAGTACCAGACAGCCACAGCCTAGCTGTGGCTGGCTGGCACTCTGTCAGCTTGCCTGTCTCAATGGCGGAGCATCGCCCATCGCAGCTGCGGTCGTGGTGGGATAATGTGTCCTGCCATGATGTGGTGGACCGGGGTGTCCCAGCAGGGCCCTGCCTCTGTCCCACTTTTTGGAGACTGCTGGCGCCCGGCCCCGGCTGGCCCAGGCCCACTTAAAGCACTGCATCTACCTTAAAAAGGGAAATGCCGGGTGAAAAAGATTCAAAACTGCAAAACCTGAGTTGAAAGTGTTCAACCATTCAGCTAGGTTTTCCAGAATCCAAAGAAGAGCCAACTTTATCTCCCAGTTCAACCCTTTCCACTTCCACTTTTCTTGTGGCTCGGTAACACGTCACAGTGTGAGAGAATGGACGGCTTCTGATGTACACAATAATACACAGTATCTCATAGCTAATGTGACGAACCCCCGGAAGTCAATGGACCCTGCACATGGTTGGGAGTCATATGACAGCTTTGTCACAGATATGAGATTATTTGTGTAGCAGCAACTAGAAGTATTTGCAGATGTGCCAGTATATATTTAGACAGGCCCAAGAATACTCGACTGGCATATTCTATATGTTTTGCTAAACCTCATTTGTACTGTTCCAAATCAGTACCATAGTACTCCCAGAGCACCTAGGCTTGTCAGTAGATTGGTGTGTTCTGTCCCTGCCGGTGCAATCCAGAACTTTGTCTGGAGAAAGAAAAGAAGCAAGGGAAAGGTAAGAGGGAAGGGAAACACGGTGCATAGGGAGGGTGTAGAAGGGGAGTGAAATGTTTCGCGATAGCACCCATGTGTAACTGCTGGCCTCATTAGGGCTCGACTAGGTGGGGTTAGATTGCTTGAACCTGGAGGGAGTGATGTTTGAAGACACCCATGTCACGTGAGCAAGGGGAGCCCGCCTCACGTGACAATGGACGAGGAGCGGAAATAAAGCAAGGAAGCCCCAGAAGGCATTTCCTGGTAACTCTCCATGCTGGCTGACTGTGTCTTCTTTGAGCTGCGGCACATGCAGTGTGCCGACAAGCAAAGGAGCGCGATCCCGGGGCAGTTACCAGAGGTCGGCACATCACATAGCATCACACTGGCAACAAGGATACGACGTACCCACGTGTGCGCTTGCCATTTTCGCTGGGCCCCGCACAGACTGTCAGTGCCTCATGGACCATCCGGGAGAGAAAGGAAGCAAAAAGAAACACACAAAATTACAGCATAATGGCAGCAGAATGTTATCCCTACTCACACAGCAAAAATAGAGATGAGAGTGCAGTGGGGGAGGTGCGTATTTTCCCCACGTGACAGAAAAAGAAAAAAAAGGAAAGATTAAAACATAGATAATGCAACACTGAGAAACCACAAATGTAAAGGAGCATCACACCCATGGCAAGCCCTCAGAACAGCCCCACAAGAGCGAGTGCCAGCAGCAGCAGAGGCAGAGACAGCTCAATAGGACTAGGAGGCTGTTTTGCTTTTCGGACACGTGTAATGACCTCAGAACTACTCACCCTATTACACAGGTCAAAGGTTCTTGGACTCAGGAAGGCAATAATACACACCTAGACCAATGATTGCAATAGAATTGGCTCTTTACAGGCCCTTTATTCACACACAAAATAAGCATAAAGATAACTATTGGAATAAATGCAATTGGTTATACATAGACACACAAATAAGAATAGTTACAAAAGGGTCTACATCACCGTTAGTTCATTTGTAGGAGAAAACGATGTCAGCCACAACGACACTACCCAGTCCCGAGGCATGTAGGCAGAGAGATCACACGTACTAACGGGGTCTTTATCACCTGGGCTTCCAATTCTCTGTCTTCTCATCAGGATACCTCTCTTCTTATGGGGGACAAATCCACGCCCATCATAGGTTGCAAACTGTCCCCGGCCGAAGGACAGACAGCAAGCATGGGAGGCAAAGAGCGGAAAAATGCAGACAGTAGTGGAAAAACCCAGCTTGTCTTTCGCACGCTCTTTACCAGCACCCCTTATCAATGCACCTGCACATCTCTGACTCCCTTTCTCGGCTTGTCCTTGAGTGAACAATACAACAACTATCATTCATAGTAAGCTCCTCAGTTTCATAATATAATATTGCAATCATTGCAGAATTCATATCTGCCTTCTAACTGAGCTCACAGAAATGTAGACTTTCATTCCGGTTTGGAAGTGAATGTCCAAAATGTCCACGCACCGGTGCCATCGTTTAGCTCATTTTCGCACACACATTATACTCCTCCCTTTGGACAATCAACTGCCATATCCCAATGAAACAAAAGACGGTTTCTGAACCTAACAAAACATCCCCAACAGATTGGGAAGACTCTGAACATTTTAACTTCCTGAGAGAATAGTATGGAAATGCCAGCAATGGTAAAAGATCTGTATGCAGGGTCAAGTTTGTTGAGCTGGGGTTGTGAGCCGATCAGGAGCAGCTCTGTTTTATGATTAAGACAAGAGCGAGTGATGGGCCATCCAGGCCTGAATAGTGTGGTAGATTGCTTCCAGTGAATTGGAATCAGTAAGCTAGTCTCCTGTGATCGGTAGAAGGATCTAGGTATCATCTGCATAGTTTGTGTAAGTGATTCCCTGGGTGTCAAGGAGGTTGAAGAGGGGCTTAATGAACATTGTGTACAATGTGGGTGAGACACAGGAGCCTTGTGGTACGCCGCAAGTGACTAGGGCTGGAGTGGCCGAGGCAAGGGGGGAGAACACTCTCATAGACCTGTTAGAGGGGAAAGAGGAGATCCAGGCGGTGGCTTTGCCAGAGAAATGGGCTGCTTGGGTCAAGTGTTTGCAAAGGATTTGGTGATCCACCTAATCAAAGGCAGCAGAGATGTCTAGAAGTAGTATTAATAATTGTTGAGGGATCCTAAAATGCATGCTGCAGAACTACTGCATGATGGATTTAGTTTTGGATTCCAAAGACCAGCAGTTGGAGTGGCTGGTGATGCAGTGACTAGGAACCAAATGTTGGTATTGTCTAATCTTGAGGTGGTACCCCGGAAACTAGAGAAGGAACTGAGCTTGGCGAGCTTAACAGGACCCTTTAAGGGTCACCTCTGCAGGATCTAGATTATTTACCCTTGAGGGTGATGCCTAAAAAGGAAGTGGGGCAATTTCAACTATTTCATAATCTGACCTTCTCAAAAGGGGCCTTGGTGAATGACGGGATCAACCCAGGTCAGTATTTTGGAATTATGCATCATTTGACACAGTGCTGATAAGATTTAGGAGAATGGGAAAAAGGGCATTAATGGCTAAGGCACACATCGAGTTGGCATTTAGGCTCTGGCTGATGCACCTGGACAAATTCTGGTGTTTGGGTTTCCAATTTGATGGTGGCTGTTTCGTTGACAAAGGCATGCCAGTGGGCTGTTCTGTGTCCTGCTTTTCAGTTGAATGTTTCAACACATTCCTCAATGGGTTGTAAGAATTCAGGCCGGTTCGAGTAACTTAACTAGATGACTTACGTAAATTGGGAAGACCCTGCGGCCTGGAGTGTGGGATGTTACTGGAGGCGTTTCTGTGGAAAGTGAAGAAATTGGGGGTGCCACTTGTTACAAAACAGATTATGGCACCAATGATGCAATTGCAGTTCTTGGGCATTGTGATTGAGTTAGTGGACGGGTGTTGCAGGCTAGCAGTTGAAATGGCCAGGAAATTCACAGAGTCAGTAAAGGGGTGTCTAGTCGCTAGCAAAGTGATGCTTGAGCATCTCCAGGTGTTCGAGAACTTAATTTCACATTGCGCACTATCTCCAAGGGCTGCTCCCTTTCAAACTTATTTCCTGAGGGATGGTGCGGCTGAGGAAGAAGCAGCACAGGGTGCGGTTCTTGGATGAGGCAGCGCTGGATTTGAGAATATAGGATCAACCCTTTCATACATTCTCTGGGTCAGTGATTTGGCAGGAGGCCCTGTGGCCCAATGCCACAGTTGGCCTCCATACAGAGGTTGCAGGGAGTTTGGGTTTCAGGGCTTTTTATGAAAATGATTGGTGTGGCAGAGTTGCCCAGAGATTGGTTTGAGAGGGGGCTAGTCTGGAATTTGTCTTTTTTGGAATGTTTCGCTATATATAACAAACATAATTTTCTACAGAAAAATGGGGGTACTCGTTGGGAGATTAGGAGATGTTTGCTCCTTGTACTACACGATTACGGGGGACAGACACCTTCGGCCCCCCCACCCCGAACTAAAGAAATTAAGGAAAACAGAATCTCTGGCCACGCAATCAGCAACAGTAATCATTTAATGTCCTCTTAGCCTCTTCATCCTTACTGAAATCAGAATAATAAAGATGAGGCATTTCAAGGGCAACAGTAACAGTTCAAGACCAGGATATGTGTGTTCTAGCCTAGGTGCTGGGCCCTTTTGAACAATAGCAGCACGAGGAAGGTCTACTGGCCATAGCATGATTGCAGGGCACAGATTGTATGAACAATGATCCCATAACCCAGCATAGACACAGACCTCAGATTGCAGCCTCACTGAATATAAATGTGCTCAAATGTGCTCTTTCCATCTCATGGATACAGGAGACAGATAGGAAGCAACAACAAAAGTTCACACACCATAGCATAGGTAGTGGGTACAGATTAGGAGCTACCAAGAAGGTCCACAGATCAAGATTTAGGAGTTCATTACGACCCTAGTGATAGGGGGTTAACGGGGCCGGTGGAGCTGCACGCCCTGTTAATCCCCTACCGCCTCATTACAAGGTCTCCTCGCGGGACCCGCTAAGGACGCCTGGTTTTACTAGGCGTCCTTAGCGGGTCCCGCGAGCAGCCCAGCATGCTAACCATTCCCATTGAGCCCTATGGGGGCTCAAATGGGAATGGGGATGGACCGGGTCAGGGTTCCCTGAATGGGGAAATACCAGGCCCTCCAAGGTTGGAATGGCCCGGTACTTCCCCATTCAGGGAACCCGGACCCGGTACCCGGAATGGAGGTAGCCATGCCGCAAATTGCGGCATGGTTATCTTCTACCTCGTAATGACCCCCTTAGACTAAGATCAGAAGAGGGACAGGGTTTTCAAATGGTATTGCTGTCAGCGATATATGAAGCAACACAATATTCAATAAACTATGAATGAGATCACTCTGAGGGGCTGACAATTTTGAAATAATTAGGGACTCACAAAAGTGGCAGGCTAATTGATTTGCCCAGGATCAAACACTTTAATTAAGAGGTGAAGCTGGAATTTGAGCTCAGTGTGCAATTTCTGCCCTTGACCCAACTCTTTTTCAGTCCTTGTAATAGAGCAAGGTGCAAATATGTGTGAATGTTTGACTTCCATGAACCAGAATAATACAGTTTTGTAGACCTGACTTAGTAAGTACACAGATCACATAATAACCCACATTTAGAACTTGGTAGAATAATGTTATGCTAAAGGTGAATGATGTTAGCTTAATTCTCTACATAATGAAGAGAAGTAAAAATATAACAGAGTACTAGTTGATGCGAGCCTTAAAAATCCCATCTGAGTTTTTCCATTGCATTGTATTTTAAAGCTTTAAATCCACTCAACAGACTTGCAGATTGTTATTCGTTATATGTGTTTGAAATTGTACAAAAAACAAAATAAGCAGACCTGAATATAAGCCTGCGATTGCGTCAGTTATTTTCTCTCTAGGACCTCTTCCAATTAAACGGCCTACATAAAAGCAAACAGTGGCCTAAACAATATTACCAGAATGTAAGAGGGAACATATTTTCCAAGAAGACAGCACACTACTATCTAGTAAGATCAAACGATGTAGCCAGGATCACTGTATCATCATGTGGTAAAGTATGAGCCCCAGCACTTTGGTTACACAGCCATGACTTTGGCTACCTAATCACCTCTCTGCTGTTGCCGTCCTATTTCGTTCTTTCATCTTCAGGAGGAACAGAGTTCCAAACATTTCCCATACTGATCCTATCTTCACTTTTATAACTCCCGCAATCTAGTGCAGGTGTGTTGCTTTGTAACACAGTAGGTGTTACTATCTCAAAAAATATCTACATGTAAGCTTATCAGACATAATAAAGGCAAGTCAATCTTGCCAGAATGTGGTACTGTGATATGGCAAATGAAGAAAGATCTCTGGAATAAGTGCTTAACACGCTGAGATATCTTCTGAATCATAGTGGCCCCCAAATGTATCAATATGCATTTTAACTTTGGTTTGCAAGTGATCAATATATTGTCCACAAAAACTTGGAAAAGCTAGAGACGGTTTACTATAGTAAATGCAAAAATAGTATGCACTAGAGTGAACACAGGAAGCATTGCACGAGGAGTCTGAATGGAATGTACTTGCCAACAACATCTGGGCAGCAGGTTTATAACCTCACTGGCGCACTAACAAATATCCTGATAGGTGTAATTTATGTTTTTTCTTTAAATGGGCAAAGGCTTCTTTGCATCAGGCAGCCATGTACCCCCCAAGGTTGGGCCCTGGGGAACGTGCCCCAGGGCCTGCCCTCTTTTCATGTATCAGTATCAGGCGCCCTTGTCAGGTTTCCGGTTCCACAAGATGTCTGCAAGGGGTTTTGCGGCAGCAGGGCTGTAGGCGTCCATTTTCTTTTCACGTTCATTTGGAATTAGGGCTACAGCCTGCAGGGGCCTGAGTGACCCTGAGATGCAGAGAGCAAGGAGGTGGGACTGTGGGCTCTCACCTGTTCTGATCAGTTTTGCAGCCATCGTCAGTGATGTCATTTTACCATCTCTTTTTTTAGCTGGAGCCTACAAGTACGTGCATGGTGTGCATTGTGGGGCACACATTGGTGAGAAGGGGGCTGGCAAGGCTTAAATACCACGGCTACCCGGATGCCAGTGCACCAGGCACCATCAGGTATTTCTGGTTCGATGTGGGGTGATTGACAGCGGCGAGATACCGATGGCCGAGGTGATTGTGGTCTATTGGGGGAGCAGGGTTTGACTATGATGTGCAGGAGACGGGTAAGAGAATTGTTGCTGACAGAGTAGTCATCGTTGGAGAAATTGTTCCCTAATTCTGCGATTGCCTGGTCATAAATGATTCCACAAAGGGACTGGCACGTCATTGTATGCAAGAAGCGCTCACTGCTTTGGTGAGGAAGAGATGGCAAAATTGGCGATGGGAAAGGAAAAATTACGCAGTGTTCATCATGGTTGGGTGAAAGCAGAGATAATGGGCCTCATTCCGAGTACGGCGCTAACCAATGGCGCTATTTACGCCTTGGTTAACGCCGTACCCGGACCGGCAGCGCCTTGGTGGATGGCGGAATTACCGCCCCATTCCAAGGTTGGCGGGGCGGTAATTCCCCAATCCCCATTTACCCTTCCCCATTCCCATTCTTGCCCCATAGGGCATAATGGTGGTGGGGAAGGCGTCAATTACGCCACCGTAAATTACGGTGGCGTAATTTACATCAAGGTCCCTTAGCGCCATGGTTTTTAACACCTGCTAAAAGCAGGTGTTAAAACCACCATGGCGCAAAGGGAACTCGGAGTATGGCGGTAAGGGATTACCGCCACCGCTCTCGTTAGCGGTGGCCGCTATCCCTTACCGCCATGCTCGGAATGAGGCCCAATGTTCCCCAGGAATGGGGAAAATGTATCCAAAGGGGCACACAGGTGGACATGTGTCAGACGAGATGGACAAAGTACACAAAAAGGGTGGGAGCAGAGAAAATGAATGAGGGATAGGAGACATAATGAAGCCAAGGGAGCAGAGGTGCCACCAAGGGAGGCCATGGCCACCCTTATATAAACTTTGGCCTCCCACCGGCCTGCCTGCCGGTTATGAATTTGTTTTGGTTTGCCACCCAAGATTTCCAGTGACCTCATCAGGCCACCCCTATGAAAAATGTCTGAGGGCGCCACTGCAAAGGAGATGGTGATGTGGCAAAGAATAGAGAGCATAGCTGTCAACTAGACCCATGCCAGGTGTGTGTAGCCAATCCTGCCTTGTGTTTTATTCTTTGCATTCTGGAGTTATAATTTGTCTTTTCCATTCTAAATGCAAGATTGCAAGCCCGAATGCAAAGGGTAACAATACAGATCACAGTGGCTGAACCCACTGGACTGGGGCCTAGGGGACAGGGTGTAATGGAGAGGGAAGTGTATGAGGGGCTGTCATAGTGATGGTGGAAGGTGAAAGGCAACAGTGAATGGGCCTCATTACACGGTAGGCGGTAGGGATTTACCAGTACCGGTAAGGGATTACCGGTATCGTTAAATCCCCTCCACAATTACGACCCGAATAAATCGCTATTAGCGGCACCGCTAAGTACGGTGGCACTATTAGCGGCAAGTCCGTGGGCGCACGACCCCTCAGTCCGGAAATAGCGCCATAGCGCTAATAGCACGCCATCACAAGCCATGCGGACATGGCAATACCGGCATGCCGAAGATCCAAAAAACCCTTACTGGCAAGGCGCTAATACTGGCATCGCGAACCACGCGTTAAAAGACCTGAGCAGTGTTCCCACCTGCCACAGGTTGACAAAATCAGCACAGGTGGAGGCAATGGAGACTGGCAGCACAAAAGAGCACACCACACCCCTCTCCACACCCATTTCCACACCAAGATGGATGCAATACTAGCAGCATTACATGGGCTGGAGGACATGATTGCAGTGCAGCAGCTACAACAACAGGCATCACAGAGGAGACGCAGGAGGAGGAGGAGGAGGGCAAGACAGGCGCAGCAAACACCACCAGTGCACCTAGTGATACCACAGAGACAGCCACCAATTCCCAGGATCAGAGCCAGTCCATTCAACCTAACCCCTGAGCAGATACACACCCTGTACCGTCTGGACCGGGATACCATCACCACCATTGTAGACATGATATACGACGACATTGTGAGTCTCATAGACATCCGTACTGCCATCCCCCCTCTACTGAAGGTGGTAACTGTGCTCCACTTCTTGGCCACAGGGACCTACCAGCATACGGTAGGTCAGATGCATGGCATATCACAACCAGTATTCTCACGCACGCTGAACCAGGTGCTCGATGCCCTCCTGAAGCACACAAGTCAACACATAGCCATGCCACGGACTGCCCAGGAGATCTCCAACACCAAAGTTGGCTTCCATTCACTGGCAGGCATCCCAAGTTGCATCAGGGCCATCGACTGTACCCATGTTGAACTGGTGGTCCCACATGCCAATGAGGTAGTCTACCGTAACAGAAAGCAATACCACTCCATCAATGTCCAAATGGTATGTGACTCCAACAAGATCATCACACATTGTTGTGCCCGATATCCCGGATCAACCCATGATTCAATGGTCCTGCGGAACTCGACAATACCACGATACATGGAGCGACATGCTGGACAACGTTCGTGGCTACTTGGTGAGTAGCAGGCCAACCACATGGCAGTGTGATGTGGATTGTGAGTGGGGGGGGGTGCATACTCCAACTGGGTGTGAGTGGGGGGGTGGGAGATGCATACTCCAACTGGGTGTGAGTGGGGGGGTGGAAGATGCATACTCCAACTGGGTGTGAGTGGGGGGGAGATGCATACTCCAACTGGGTGTGAGTGGGGGGGTGCGAGATGCATACTCCAACTGGGTGTGAGTAGGGGGGGAGATGCATACTCCAACTGGGTGTGAGTGGGGGGGAGATGCATACTCCAACTAGGTGTGAGTGGGGGGGAGATGCATACTCCAACTGGGTGTGAGTGGGGGGGGAGATGCATACTCCAACTGGGTGTGAGTGGGGGGGGAGATGCATACTCCAACTGGGTGTGAACTGGTGTCAGGAGAAGAATGGACATACATATTAGCATCAATGTCCAGTGAGGCAGCCCACAATGAACCAGACACAAAACCACATGCAAGTTGTGATTTGCCGGACAAAGATATCAATCCATTACGTCAAACATGCCATTTCCAACCACATGCACACCGCACAACACACCATTTGCCCTATAACACAAATCAGCAACATGCATGGAAAAATCACATCAGAAATGTACGCTGAACAACATCAGAAATGATCCGCGCCCATGAGTGCATACAAATGGATCTCCTGTAGCCATTGAAGTGAGTCACACCCATACAACACTACTGAATTGCCATTAAACAGCATGGTGACTTCAAATGAGGAATGGCAGTATACTAGCAGTGTGGTACAAACGTTGAACATGAATGACTTAAACTCAGCCAGGACATGGCAATCTCTGCCGTATGCATGCATGGTGCATGTCCACTTGCAAGGACTACCTCACCTTCCCACATTGCAGTTACCCTGATTGCCATGCGTGCTTGGATCAGTGGATGTCATTCACAAAGCTATGATTGTTTGTGTGATATGTACAGGTTCCACCTGATGTAAACACTTACACATACCCATTGTTGCACCCATGCAGGTGATGCCGGTTATCCCCTGAAGAGGTGGCTCCTTACCCCTGTACGGAGCCCACAGAACAGGCACGAAGAGGACTACAATCGTGCACATACCCGTACCCGCGTGGTAATTGAGCAGACATTTGACCTTTTGAAGGCACGCTTCCGGTGCCTCAGCAGGTCGTTCGGGGCACTCCTGTACAGGCATGAGAAGGTGGCCAAGATCACCATGGCATGTGTCATGCTGCACAATATGTGTATCAGACGGAATGTGCCAATGCCCCCTGACATTGAACTGCAACCACCTGCTGAGGATGATGACGGGGATGAGGATGGAGGAGAGGGGGCTGCAGGTCATGCAGGTGGCGATGCCCAGGAGGGACGTGCTGTGCGCCAGCAGCTGATAGACCATTGTTTCTGATACACATGGATTAGGAGGGTGCAATTGATGTGGAGCTCAGGGCACTGGGTATTGGGAGGACATTGAAACTGTGCACCCTTCACCAATGAAGCACACATACACAATAATCAATTTCCAGTCATGTGATTATCCATGCCATAACGTGTGTATTGAGCATTATGTGAATCAAAAGTGCATGTACCCTCCACCCCAAACATCCTCTCCCTCCTCCCCTCCCCCCACAACACCCCCAAACACCCTCCCCCCTCCCCCCATAACTCCCCCAAACACCCTCACCCCCCTCCCCCCACAACTCCCCCAAACACCCTCACCCCCCTCCTCCACAACTCCCACAAACATGGTGTGCACATCAGTGCTGCATTAGTCTGCAAGTGTCAACAGTGACAGGCTGGCCCTACTTCCCTCCTCCACTACCACCATTGGGGGGTTGTGAGTCTGGCCGCCGCAAGGACCGGCTGGACCTGCGCAGGGTGCTTGTTTGGTCGGAGCTGGCAGACGAGGAGGTGCCTGGTTGATCAGGTCCCTGTGTGTGACGCATGCTCTCCATCGCCTCAGCAATGCGGGTTAGGACCTGCCTCACAGCGGCCATCTCATTATATAAGCGCGTCGTGTTGCTGTCCATGGCGGCTTTCATGTCCCTTGAAAACTCACGAATCTCCTCCCTGGACAAGGCAGCCTCGCTCACTTGCCGGCCAACCAGGGCATTGAGCTCCTCCTGGCGCTGTCGTATTAGGCTTATGCTCTCGTCTGTGGCCCAGCCCCTGTTTCGCCTCGGCGCAGCTTGCTGCATGTGGCCGCCATCAGGTGAACTCGCCACGGGACTCAATAACCCTGCCAGTGATTCTCCGGCATACACCTCATGGATGCTGCCATTTGGTGTGTTGCATGGGCTGTGGTGTGAAGACAGCTGGGGACTGGGTGTACGCTGCACTTCCGGTGTCGGACATGGGTCCTCCACATCACTCATGGGTGCCGTGGTAGCTGCTTCCCCGACGGACCTATTGGCTGCGGACAGCGTGCCTTCTGAGTGGTGGGGGTGGGTGGTGTGGGTGCTACCACAGTGTCGGATGGGATATCAACCCTTGGTGTAGTCGGTGCGTGTGTGGCTTTGGACCGCTGGGCCACTCCAGATTTCCCATTGCCCCTCGATGTACTGGGCCTGGTGCCTGCATCCTTGCCCTTGGCCTGCTTTTTGGGTGGTGGGCCCTGCGTTGCAGAGTCCAGCTCCTCACTGTCAGATTGTGAGCCTGTGGGGGAGCAAGACAGGGATAGCATCAGTGATGGGTCAACGTGCATCATGCATATGTTGTTGTTGCTGCAGTTCTATGGATTTGGACATCTAGTTTGGACATGCAGTTGTTGGCCAGATGGGTGGGTCATCCAGACATGAGTCAGGGTGACACGTGTGTGAGGTGCTGCATGCATGTGGTTGTGTGGGGATGTGCACGGCATATGTGCAGGGTTCTATACATGTGTGTGTGATGCCCCCATCCATTAGATAATTCCCATGTCACATTTGGGGGAGGACCTCATGCTTTGCATTGCAGTGTTTTGCGTGGACACTCACCTCCATCTGACGTAGTTGCCACACCGCGCTCCATTTGGCCCACTCCCTCGATGGATTCAATGCCAATGATGCTGGCACATGTCTCCTCCCACTCCTGCATCTTCATCGGGGATCCTCCTCCGCCTCCTGTGCCCATGGCCAGACTCCTGTTGGCCGATAGTATACTGCGTACACGGAGGCGCAGATCGTCCCACCGCTTGCGCACGTCCTTTTCGGTGCGGGGGGTGGTGCCCACCGCACTGACTTTCCGCGCCACCTCTGCCCAGATCTCCTTTTTTCTCAGCAGTGCGGGACGCCGCATGTCGCATGCAAACCCTACATCTGCGTTTTCAGCTAGTGTGTCTGCTACATTGTCAACTCCTCGTCGGAGAAGCATTGCTTGCGCTGGTGCGCATCACCTTTCTTTAGGGCCTTGGGCATTCTTTGATGTCGTGGGAAGAAGTTTTTCCAGCTGTGGTGTTGCTGCAGGTCCTGGTTGCAGAGGATGGCAATGGATTGTGTTTTTAAAGATGGCCGCCGAGCTCTTTCCCGTTCCTGTGCGATGACACTATTTCCGGTTCCGCTTTTTTACGGTGACCGCTAATAGCGGTGACCGCTAATGGCGGTAAGCGCTATTAGCGGTAACCGCTATTTCCATGTAGCGTGAGGGCGGAGGTGCTATCAGCACTTTGGTCAAAGCCGGTAAGGTGCTCTTGGGGGACTTGGCGGTAGGGTCATTTACCGGCATGGCACTATGCGCGTGTCCGCGTACTCGGAATGGGGCGCTATTAACGGTCGTCTGCGAGGGCGGACACGCTAATAGCGCCATGCCGGTAAATTCCATTTTTTACCGCATACCGTGTAATGAGGCCCAATATCTTTGTTAGCACTCGAGTGTATAATAAGCCCCTCCGTGAAAGTTCTTGGAATCCCTTTGTTGTTAAAACATACACCAAAGTAGGGGGCAAGCCTTCATATATGTATTTGAATGGGATAGGGAGGAAATTCCATATTTGACGTACCATTGTAGAGAAGGGGTAACCCTATTCTCCTTTTGAAATATGGAGGCATTACAAAGGTTAGATGCAATAAGGTGCTTCATTTTTGGTTCCTGCAACTCTTCTTCCAGCCCATGAAAAGAATGATTAGAATTTAGCGTGCCTTGTTCAAGGCCTGGTTCAAAGTCAACAGTTTTACCACAAACCTCCCGCGGGAAGCACTAAATAGCTGAACAAATACATTGTTAAATCATAAAAGAAATATATGGGAGCGGGTCTCGCAGACAGAAGGGTTTGCAGGGCGCGCTATTTGTGGAATGCAAACCTCCAGCAAAAAGGAAGTCTGGCATGTGGCATTCCTGCCTCAATCAACCTTAACAGGCAGCATTGGAACCACTCTCCACTTTCAGTCACCTTTGTTTTTGCAGATAAACAGAAAGGTTCCTATCTGGCCTGAGGCCTAGGGCTTAGAAGGGAAACACCCATTGTCCCCGGGGAGGCCTTCACAGAGAATCGAAAGTGAGATGAGGAGGAGAACCGAAGGTAGAATAGAAACTGCCCCAGGCCACAGAGTGACCGCACCTGTGAATACCGTAGCATTTACAAAATAAGAGAATGACACTGGTTAGTAAAACAGGAAAAGTGAGCGCATTCTGAACTAGTTACTGGGCCTCATTAAACGGTAGGCGGTGGACCAAGGTGCTATTAGCACCTTGGTCCATGCCGGTAAAATACCGGCACTGCCTTGGAGGAAAGGGGAATTACCGCCCTATTCCAAGGTTGGCGGGTTGGTAATTCCCCCTTCCCCCATTGCCCTTCCCCATTCCCATTTTTGCCCCATAGGGCATAATGGGAATGGGGAAGGTGCTAATTACGGTACCGCAAACTGCGGTACCGTAATTAGCACCCTGGTCCCTTTACGGGTTGGTTTTTAACGCCTGCTAAAAAGCAGGCGTTAAAGTACTAACCCGCAAAGGGACCTCGTAGTAAGGCGGTAAGGGTTAACGGTCACCGGTACCATTACCGATGACCGTTAACCCTTACCGCCTTCCGTGTAATGAGGCCCACTGTGTGGTAAGGTCAGACTTCTGAACATCTGCCTACCTTAAAAATCTTAGCGGGGACAGCCCACAACAGCGCCTCCCATGGTTGTGGAATCCACACCTCTTTCGTCCAACTACCCCTTCCCCTCACCCGGCCTCTCCCTCCCCCTCCCTGCAAGGACTGCTTGAGAATTCCCTGAAATAAAGAGGCAGGACCAGTTTTCAAAGGTGGATATCACAAATGCTGCAGCAAGTTTTACTGAAACATCAAGCCAGGAGTTATCTTACAGGTGATCCGTTTCTCCACCACACCTCAGGATTATTATACGCTGGGTGTGGCTTCTTAAGCACCTCCCCCCTCCGGCAGTGTCCAGAGTACCCTACCGGGTAGACCGCTCCCTCCCTAATCATTCCCTCTCTACCCATGGCCATTTCTTTATTTACTTTTACTGTTACTTTTTGTATTTCTTGTTCTTCTTTCTTTTCTTCTATTCATGCACTTTTCCCCCATTCTATCTTTCTATTCATTCATTGTTTCTTCCCATTCTATCGTTCTATTTCTATTGCTTATTTTCTTTCTTCACATTCTACCCTTCTTTCAATGTTCTCTTACGTCTCTGTCTATTTCCCCATTTCTTTCTTTCCCCACTCGGTGCCTCTTCCCCGTCTAATCTATCCCCCCTTCTGCCATTCCAGAGGCTCTTCTTACTCCCCCAGTGATTTCACCCCATTCGGTTTTGTCCATTTGCCACCCCTTAGTTTTCCTTACTCAGTTCTTTCTATTCCCCGAGTTGCCTAACCATTCCCTCCGACACGTTCATCTCTTGGTTCCCCAAATGCTTTGCCTGCCCCCCCTAACTCCTTCTATTGCTTACCGATTCCATCTGCCAGTAGCCTCATTTTTATTCCCTGGTTCTTCCAGTACCACCATCCCCCGCAAGTCTATTCCAACCACCTAATTAATTCAAGACCTGAAATCAAGACCTGAAATCCTTGCTCCCCCCAATGCTTTCCATCCCCCACTCTTCCCATTCCCCCAACTCTTCCATTCCCCCATATGCTTCCCATTCCCACAATTCTTTCCTTACTCAAACCTTTCTTACCCCAACCCTATCCATTTCCCAAATCCATTCCTTCCTTTCCCAGTCCTTCCTGTAACCAAATTTTTCCTGTCCCCCACTACTTCCCCCAGTTTCTGTTCTCCCATTACTTCCCCCCATTTGCTTTAATTCCCCTTCTCCCTAGCTTCCCACACCCCTTTGTTGGAGTTGGAAAGACTTCCAAGCTCCCTAACGCCTGCCCCTTCCCCCAGGCCTCCCCTGAGTCTAGTACTCCTGGGCGCTGTACTTCTAAGCTATTGGCTGCGCAGTCCCCTTTGGGTATCTGTCAACGCTTTTTCCTGTGATCAACATGTAACATCCACTGGGCCACTCTGTAAGAGAAAACAGAACATTTCAAGACAGTAACATGACCATGCATCAGCTGAGGGAAGGGTGTGTGGGGTCCTCTGTGCTGGGGGGAAGTAGGACCAAAGGGTGAACCTACGGGCCAAGGGGCCTTATATAGCCTGCCCCTCCTGGTCTTGCTCCCCCTCGGCACCTCCCTGTGATGTCCTTCTGCCCCCTCACCCCCTGTGGATGGGTGCCGTATAATTTGTCCCTCCTTCCTCTCCACCCCCTGGTTAGGCTGGGTGGGTGTCCCCACTAAGGGCGGCACCTGCTATTTGCCGTCCCGACGGCGGGTTCGCCCGCCATAGCGGGGACAGCCCACAACTTCGCCTCCCATGGTTGTGGCATCCACACCTCATTCATCATACTACCCCTTCGCCTCACCCGGCCTCACCCTCCCCCTCCCTGCAAGGACGTCTTGAGAATTCCCCAAAATAAATAGGCAGGACCAGTTTTCAAAGGTGGAAGTCACAACTGCTGCAGCAAGCTTTATTGAAACATCAACCCAGGAGTTATCTTACAGGTGATCTGTTTCTCTACCACACCTCAGGATTATTCTACGCTGGGTGTGGCTTCTTAAGCACCTCCCCCCTCCGGCAGTGTCCAGAGGACCCTACCAGGTAGACCCCTCCCTCCCTAATCATTCCCTCTCTACCCATGGCCATTTTTTTATTTACTTTTGCTTTTTATTTCTTTTTCTTCTTTCTTTTCTTCTATTCATGAACTTTTTCCCATTCTATCTTTCTTTTCCTTAATTCTTTCTTCCCATTCTATCGTTCTATTTCTATTGCTTAGTTTCTTTCTTCACATTCTACCCATCTTTCAATTTTCTTTTACTTCTCTTTCCATTTCCCCATTTCTTTCTTTCCCCACTCGGTGCCCCTTGCCCCGTCTAACCTATCCCCCCTTCTGCCATTCCAGAGGCTCTTCTTACTCCCCCAGTGATTTCACCCCATTCGGTTTTGTCAATTTGCCTCCCAATAGTTTTCCTTACTCAGTCCTTTCTATTCCCCAAGTTGCCTAACCATTCCCTCCCCCAAGTTCTTCCTACACCCCACTTCTTGTTTCCCCAAATGCTTCGCCTGCCCCCCCCTAAATCCTTCTATTGCTAATCGATTCCGTCCCCCACAGTACCCTCATTCTTTTTCCCCCGCTCTTCCAGCAAAACCATCCCCAAGCAAGTCTATTCCAACCGCCTAATTCATTCAAGACCTGAAATCAAGACCTGAAATCCTTACTCCCCACAATGCCGTTGCATCCCCCACTCTTCCCATTCCCCCAACTCTCCCACCCCCCATATGATGACCATTCCCCCAATTATGTCCTTACCCAAAAGCTTCCTTACCCCCATCCTTATCCATTCCACAAATCCATTCCTTCCTTTCCCAATCTTTCCTGTAACCAAATGTTTCCCGTCCCCCACTACTTCCCCTCCCTTCCCCCCAGTTTCCATTCTCCCATTAATTTCCTTTCCCCCATTTGCTTTCATTCCCCTTCTCCCTAGCTTCCCACACGCCCACGTTGGAGTTGCGAGGACTTACAAGCCCCCTAACCTGCCCCCGGGCCTCCCCCGAATCTAGTACTCCTGGGCGCCATACTTCTAAGCTATTGGCTGCACAGTCCCCTTTGGGTATCCATCAGCGCTTTCTATTGGGATCGACCTGGGACTCCTCCATGACTCTCTGCCGGTTACCGGCGGCAGAGAGTTCCCCCCAGAAAGCAGGTCGTGGCTCGCCCTGGGGCAAGGGACTTCCCACCAACTTCTGCTTAACACACACATTCACATTCATCACAACATTGATGCCATCCGAAGAGCATTTGACTCTTACAGGCTGCCATCACTGAGCCCCTGAACCTGAGGGCCTGCCCCCTCCTGGCGGTGGTGGCTTCAACTGTGTCGTTGACATTGCCTAGTCTATTCCTAGCCTGGAGGCCCCCACAACATCCAAAAAACATACACACCTCGAAAAATCTGCTGAAAGCCGCGAAATCCCCAACCTTAACCAAAGAGTGACTAACTTAATATTAGACCAGCAGAACCTTAATTACCCATGGATTACCCCTTAGCACTAGGTACAATTAAATACCTCTACGTTTCTCGCTATCATACTGTCAGGTGAGTGCAGGTGGGACTTCAGGCGGGGGGCTGAGGAAAGAGACTGGGCTCTGCAGTCGCCCTGCCTTATATCCGCTCCCCCGGATGCCAGACGGATGTGGCTGGGCCCAGGGACACCCTTGCCTCCTAAGGAGGAGTCCAAGTGGGAGTGCCCCCCTTTCTAAGCGAATCTCACTGTTAATTGCCTGCAAATTTGGGAGTTCACAAAGCATGGCTCCACTGCCCTATGTAATCCTGCTCCAAAGGTCATCCCAGTTATTTTTCCCCCAAACTTGCTTGCCTTGTTCATGCCCTATCACTAACATCAGGGGCCCTCATACGTCATGGCTCGTCTAAGGTACTGTGTAGAATCATTGGGCGTGAACTGCCCCCACTCCCAAATCTTATCTGCTCACTGACAAAACCTATGCCCTAAAAGGGCCTAAACTGGCTCATCACAAAACCCCCACATCCTTGCCTTTTACCCCATGCAAAGGATCCTCAGCTAATTTTGTCTTTTACCCCATGCAAAGGATCCTCAGCTAAGTTTGTCAGCAAACAAACTGCAACTTCTCTTTCTAGTTCACCATTTATTTATTTCCCCACTCAGTGCCCCTTCTGCATCTAATCTATCCCCCCTTCCGTCATTCCTGAGTCTTTTCTTACTCCCCCTGTGCTTTCACCTGCTTCGGTTTTGTCCATTTGCCACCCCTTACTTTTCCTTACTCAGTTCTTTCTATTCCCCAAGTTGCCAAACCATTCCCTCCCCCAAGTTCTTCCTAGACCCCACCTCTTGATTCCTCAAATGCTTTGCCTGCCCCCCCCAACTCCTTCTATTGCTAATCGATTCCATCCCCCAGTACCCACATTCTTCTTCCCCGGCTCTTCTAGTACCACCATCCCCCAGCAAGTCTATTCCAACCACCTAATTCATTCAAGACCTGAAATCCTTACTCCCCCAATGCCTTTCCATCCCCCACTCTTCCCATTCCATCAGCTCTCCCATCCCCCCATATGCTTCCCATTCCCACTATTCTTTCCTTACCCAAAACCTTCCTGCTCGGCTCTACATGTGTATTGTTGCTTTATGCCTGCCTATGGTGACCTCTGATTGCCCATGAACAGTTGTTCGGAGTTCTATGTCTGTCTGCTCTATCTAGCTCTTTGACAGTATTTTGATGGTCTGTTTTAGCATCCTGTATCCCCTTTTCCCGGCATGAACATTTCTAACTTTTGTCCTGCGCTCAAGCTGAAACATTGTGCCAGCATGATGACTTGTGCAATGGGGCAGGGCAAATAGAAGCTGAGTGCACACATATAACACAGAGTTCCGAGAACCTGTGCAGGTCTCAGAGCGTCTGCAGCAGCTCCGCAGCAGGTGCCTCAATGTTCTGTCCTACAAATGAAGATTGTGTTAAGTCTCCCTGGCTACTCCTCCTCTTCATGGCTCCATACTTCAATAGGTGCAGTACACGTCAATGAAATACCACAATGGCGATGTTTGGGTACCACTTACCACCCCACTTGAGCAGTTCACTGCACAACCTGCAATTTATCTGCACGTGAGGCCTGCCGCCCCATCCCCAGGCCCTCTAGAGAGTCAGCATGCAAGCAGCGAATTCTGCCATAGTGTTTCTTCTATCACCAGATACTCTCTCCATACCTACGGTACAATGGAAATCCGCTTTTGCCTTATACCTGGAAGCTGTAGATGGGTTGGACTTTGCATCCAGCAGGAAACAAGCCCTGCTGCTCATTGTATTGGGATCTGACGGTTGGCGTGTTTTCGCCTTGGAGCATGAGTCCCAGAAAGCTGATGGGTCTGCCTTAGATTCATCATACGTTGAAGAAGTGGCCCACATGGAACAGAGATCTGGGAAGAAAATGAACACTATTAGAAAGGAGAAAATTCTACAACAGATTGCAGTCTTGATCAGAATCCATCACTGCTTTTATCACAACCCTTCATGACCTGTCAAGAATGTTCATGTTCGGACCTGTTACCAATCAATTGATCAGTGTGGTGCTGGAAATGCATTGGAGGGACAGGGCCTCCCTGTCCTTGTCCTGTAGTCCTTTTTCATTTGTGTTCTGTATTATTTTCTGCCCAGGACTCTATGTGGGACTCCTGGCAGTGCAGCTCTTCCTGTTTTTGGTTTGGTGTACAGACCCATGGGATTCCCTTATGGCACTCATGGGTGGGGGTACAACCCTGTGCCCCTAGTGTATGTTTTTGGGCACCTGTGGGTGGCCCACAGAGCAGGGTATGGGCTGGTGGCAGCTCCATGCTGAAATGACGGGTGCTCTGGTTATCCTCCATTTTGGGATACGCAGGCCCTGCCATTGGAATCAGTTGATTCCTGATAGAAAACAAGATGGCCCCTGTGGCCTCTTGCTTTCTATTGCCTGTTACCTTGTTTTCCCAAAGTCCTGGGAAGCATTGACGCTGTCCCTTCCCCCTGACTGGCTGTTGGGTGGAAGTTCCATATATGGTGTTGTTGTGAATTCCAGGCCAGACTGGCTGGAGCCTTTCCAGTGACTGTTTGTTGTGGGTACACCCTGTGGGTGGGACCTGGCTGAATGGAGTTTGTGACCAATATGCACTTCTTGTTGTGGCTGTCTGGTTTCTGGTATGAGAGACAAAGACTGAGACAGCCCTGCCCGAAACTGGCCTGAATGCAGTGAGTAGTGTTGAATGGCTGGGTACTTGTCCTAATCCACATTCCTTGTTGTGAGTGTCTGAGAGGGAGGAGGATGGCCTGAATGCACTGTGTGCCTGATTGGCTGACTGACTGCATGAATGCCCTTCTGTATGATTGGCTGCTGAGTGTGACCCAGCAGTGTGGATGAGAGACAGAATAGTATATCTGGGGACCTCTCACGAGTGGAAATTGTTCAGAAGCTCTGTCTACACTTGAAGAGTAACTGGAATTGCTGATCCTCGATGCCAAGCCGGAAGAAGAAGACTTGCTGTTGCATTTGCTTCGACCTGATCTGAAAGCTGCCGAATTCGTCGAAGACTGATCCGAGAGAGGGCCTGGTAAGGCGCCCTCTTCCCGTGCTCCAAGGGACCATCGAGCACTGCTAACCTTCGCCGAAGCTCCCTGGAAGTCAGACCCTCGAAAGGCTGCCGACCGGAGACGGGGACCGCTGAGGAGAACGAAGTGAAGCACCAGGACTTTGCCGCTGTCGAAGTCCATTGCCGTCAACCATGGTTCGCAGGTTTGTGTAACCGCTCGAGGCCTGTCGAAGTCGTGTTGCCCCAGAAGAGGGGACCGCTTGACGCCGTGCCACCGATGACCGGAGCCGCCCACTCCTTTGCCTAAGAACATTTGAATCGAAGGACTCCCTTGTCCGCAACGTCGACCGCTTTGTCCTGCCGGAGAAAGTCAAGTCCGCCGACGCGCCGAGGATAATCCGCCGGTGGGTTTCTCACCACCTGAAGGCCACAAAGACTTTGACGACTCGACACCCTTGCTGGGCCACAGTTCTTCAGAAACTCTTTGCGGTCTTGAACAATCAATCGCTGAGGTGCCCCGCACACCTCATCCGCGAAGGACGTCGCCGACGAGCACCGCCTGGATCGACGCCGTGGCCTCGGCACCCTCGAACTTCTCATTGACGCCGTTGACGCAAGTTCACCTTCTTCGACGTCTCTCAACGATCCGTGACTCCTGCTTTAAAGGGAGTCACTCAAGAAGGATCCGTCGACGCTTCTTCGAAGAACTCTACTCCACCAGGCACATTGGGGGGGTAAAAACATTATAGGAAAAAATAAGACTATTGATCAATGTATGGACTGGGCTTGTGCTATATCTTTATTTTACAGGTTGCCCAGGTGGGGGATCTCCACACAGAACTGTGTCTAGGTAGCTGGGCCAGTAATCTGCCTAATGTTTCAACCATCTTGCTTTCCTTCCTCTCTCTACTATTGGTTTCCTCTTTATTGATCCGTGTGAAATTTTGACAGTATAGTTGATGCACTTTAATGAGATCTAATAATATTTGTGGTACCACTGTAGAACCGTATATATTTACCATTGTTGATTTTCTGAGTACAAAGTGAGGTATTGTGATAGTGTACATAGCCTTGAATATTAATTATATAAAGACTGTGTTTTCAGTAATAAAGTGTGTGGACATTCCTTTGTGGGGGTTTGGGGACTGCACTGTACTTAAGAACCAGCCTGCATCACCTCCTGAGAAGCTAGGCCTTGATTGCTCGTCCATTGCTACCCTATAGAGAATCTTGGCTGGGGTCCTCTGTGCCTCTCCTCTACCATATAGGGAGCAGAAGAACAGACACCCCCCTCCAGTCTTTACAATCAGAGACCAACTTTTTCTGCCCTGCTTTGATACCAATGTACAGGAGGCACTATGGATGCACAATGATCTGCCATTGTAACAAGCCACCACCATTGCTAAGGCTTTGAAACATTTCATTTGTTGCATGGAAGATTCAATGAAACAAAGCCCATTGAAGAGGTATGTACTATACGACCTCACCTGAGGGTACAAGTAAATGTTCCCTGTGTGGCAGTCACACTCAGATCAATTACCGTGATTATTAACATTCTTGCAAAAAAGAATGCACCAAATGTAGAAAGACTGGGCACCTTGCAGTGAGTGGTGTGCCACGTGAGACATTCCTGGATTGTTGTTATAGTTGAGGATCACTCAGATGAAGAGACCATCTGTGACGATATGAAATGTCTTGCCCTTGTGTCACATATGATAAAAATGAGACTG
The DNA here is from genome assembly GCF_040938575.1 of Ambystoma mexicanum. Classification (NCBI taxonomy): domain Eukaryota; kingdom Metazoa; phylum Chordata; class Amphibia; order Caudata; family Ambystomatidae; genus Ambystoma; species Ambystoma mexicanum. The sequence continues at coordinate 1,308,662,246 of NC_090932.1, forward strand.
CTTGAAAGACGCCAACATATATTATGGTGATCAGTCATGCTCCATCAAAGGTATTGGCACGTTATCTTGCCATTTGTCTGAGGAGGTTAAAGAAAAGATTCGGAAGGGGCTGTTTGTCGATGACTGCGTTGGTGAACGAGGGCCTAAATCTAGACCGCTATAAACATCTGAAGGCGGAGAGGGGTACATTCAAGAAGCCACCAATTGGGAGGTCAGTAGTGAATTTTATGCAGAGTTTCTTGGTGTATATGTCATTGCTGTTGGAGAGGAATCCTGAACTGAGGCCAAGTTGTGTTTTTACAAGCATAACATCATTGGGGCACAATGAGAATTTGGTTTGGAAGCGTGTTTAGCATATGATACCTGGTTTCGCAGGATGAAGGCAGGCCAGCCCAGCATGCAGTGGTCCCTGATCTAAGGGTCCAGTTGGCTTTCTAAAATGACAGCCAAACAGATATCACCCAAATATCAGCATTTATTTCCGCTGCTGAATCTTTTCGGTGATAAAAGGGGACGTGAGGGGCGTGGGGGTTTCGTGGGCTTTCATGACCCTGTCATTCAATAGGGGTGGCAAGTTGAAAGTTCAAACAAACCTGTTCTCACTGCGGTCTGCCTTCCCACCCTGAAAGCAAATTCCAAAAGAAGTAAGTACAAAGAGAAAGAAGGGAACACATGATTTGGAGTTTTCAGGGGTGAGGTTGAAGAGGATGGGTGTCCTCTCGAGAGTAGGCAAGGATGTCAGTAGCGTAACAAGTCTGCATCCCGATGTGCCATGAGACACTGATTTATTTATTTATTTTATTGTGGCATTTATAAAGCACACTAAGCCCATGGGCATCAAGACGCTGGTTACAGAAATAGTTGATGAAAGCAAGATAGGAAATGTATCAATTGCAATTTTTACGTTAACACTGTTAAGCTCGCAGGCTTACTTAAAAACAAAGACAGATCATATTACGTTACATTGAAGGAGAAAATGCTTATAGATTTGCTGAGCAAAGGAATGGGATAACTTGCATAGTTGGCAGAAGAAAAGTTACTTCAGGTAATGATCGAAGAGCCACGTTTTTAGATGCTTGTCGAAACCAAATAAGAGTTTATTGCTCTCAATGCTGGTGGCAGGGAATTCCAGTTCTGAGATGCAAAGACTGAGAAGCTGAGACCTGAAGTGTGCAGATATGTAGAGCGGTTAGTAGATTGTGCTATGCTGATTTTGAGAGATAAGTATTTAGGAGCAGTGTTCGAGAGACATTTGTGTGTAAGGACCAGTGTCTTGAACAATATGTGCTCACGAATAGGCAACCAGTGTGCTTTTTTTCTCACAGCGGTGATGTGGTCTTTCTTTGGGATAATCAGTGCGGCTCGCAGCACGTTATTTTGAATGATCGTCAGTTTGTTGATATTCGTGTGCTAGTGCCAGCGAATAGTGAGTTCCAATAGTCAAGCCTAGAACCTATAAGCACTCTACATATGGTGGTGCAGCTCTCCATAGATAGGAAAGGTCTACACGCATTAATACATTTTGTGGTGTAGGCTGTCGAAGAGGAGATTGCATTGACTTGCCTCATTAGAGACAGGTTGGAGTCCAGATAGACTCAGAGAGTTTTGACTTCCTGAGAGACTAGTATGGAAATGCCATCAATGGTAAAAGATCTGTATGCAGGGTCAAGTTTGTTGAGGTGAGGTTGTGAGCCGACCAGGAGCAGCTTGTTTTTGTCATCATTAAGACATTAAATTAAAACTACTGAATTTGGGCACAAAACATACTCAAGAGAACCGACTAGAAAAGCTGACGAAGAAAAAGCGAGGAAAGGAATATGGGCTTGGCTCCTAAAAGCCCTTGCAATTAAGTCTACAAGATCGCAACCATCCGACCGAACTCAGAGGCGCCTGGACGATACTTTGCATGCATCCCACATCGTCACAACATCATCATTGACAATGGGGTCATGGAACACCAGAGGCCACACACATTTGACCCAACCAGGAGGTCCTGACTTAGGTGCTTTTGACATTCTTTGCTTGCAGGAGATCTGGCTGGAGGAAAAGTCTGCACTTGACGGCTTTATGGTTGTAATTTCGCCCGCCTTTGAAGGGCTACTAGGCCGCCCATCGTCAGGCCTCCTACTAGCGGTGCGTGCTGGCTCAGGGATCAACATCACAAAAAAGATTTCGGAGTCCTACGGGCAGCTGGTAACACTTCTCACTTGGGAACATCGTGGACCAGTGAGTAGGAATCTAGAAACAACTCAAATGGCCATTAGCACCCATTATTGGAACCCTCAAAGAACTACGAACAAAAACTTCTGTGCATCAGTGGCGGTGTCAATAGATGAGCTTTATGTAGACCATCAGGTAACGGATATAATTATCTGCGGCGACCTTAATGCAAAATGTGCAAAACCTAGTCTGACCAAATCAGCGGAAAACCGGGTTCGCATGCCGAGGAACGAGGGGCCGTGTGCTTAGACCTAATGAACTCGCTGAACTTTCATAACGTGGCATTGTTGCAGGCAGACAACCCTCAGATTCCTATGTTGGAGAGAGATACCTCGTCGGCTACTTTAGATTACATTTTCATCTTGCATGCATTACTTCCTTTAATCTCAGCTTTCAAGGTGATATGAACTGAAGAAAGCGACCACTACCTGCTGACCATGATCTGGAACGCAAAGCGCCCTCTAACGCCATGCTATAAGCCCAACATTGAAGTCAACAACCAACAGACTCGTCTGCGGCTCACGGTAAATAACATTGCAGACTTAACAAGAAAGTACAAGCATTCAGCAGGTAAGACGGTGAAAATTCGTCAACAGTCAATTACCGGCCGCTGCTATCAATATACAAAGTGGGACGGACCTCAAGATCGAAACCGAGTTTAGCTAGAAATCATGACTACAACAAGGCTCTGGTCGAAAGAAGGTGCAAACTAAGAAAACTAAAAAGGATGGTAATGAAGCAAAACACGCACCAATCCAGAACGGCTCTACTTGAGAATACTAAGAATTATAAATCGTGGCTTAAAAATCACCGGATTAGTCTATACCAATACAACGCAGAAGAAATGTTAAAAATTGTGAGCAGTAAGAAATCTCGAGAATTCTGGGACTTAAAAAAAGAACACAGACTCTCGAACCAACGAGACGCTCACAAACTCTGCATGTGAAAATAAATGGGTGAACCACTTTACGAGACTCTTCAAACCCCCAAGAGGGCATCTTCCGAAAACCAGAGAAAAAGAACAGCGCAGCATGGGTAGACTTAACGGACGAAGATGACATCAAAAAAGTTATTTGGAAATTGAAATCGTCCAGAGCCCCAGGACCTGACGGTCTGACAAATATAGACCTAAAACTTCATCCAGAGGAGTGGACAACTCTTATCAGCAAGATCTTCAGTCGCTGTAAGGAATTAAAAACAATTCTGACTTTGTGGACCTCTGTGGTGGTGGTACCTATTTTTAGGTTCTTAGAGAGACACAGCCTCACCTCACTGATGATGCTCAACAAGGCTGAAACACGTGTATGGGGTTGCTGTTGGTACTCTTGTTCAGAGGAGAATTACCTAGCATTTCGGTGCTGGACTGCCCCTGGGCAGGACAAAGACTGATATGCGGGGAAATTTCTTCTCTGTGAAAGGGACAGTGAGCTAAAGACTTGGTCGAGTCTCTCCCAGGAGTTATTCACCCAAGAACAGGTCATTGGGCTGTGTTCGTGCTGGTAGAGAGATTCCAAGACCCCCCCCTTATTTTGCATAAATTAACTTTGGGTTTCACCCTAAGTTAACAGGGCGATCCAGACGTGGACCCCTTGCTCACTGTTCTTAGAGAGACACAGCCTCACCTCACTGATGATGCTCAACAAGGCTGAAACACGTGTATGGGTTTGCTGTTGGTACTCTTGTTCAGAGGAGAATTGCCTAGCATTTCGGTGCTGGACTGCCCTGGGCAGGACAAAGACTGATATGCGGGGACATTTCTTCTCTGTGAAAGGGACAGTGAGCTAAAGACTTGGTAGAGTCGCTCCCAGGGGTTATTCAGCCAAGAACAGGTCACTGGGCTGTGTTCGTGCTGGTAGAGAGATTCCCAGACCTCCCCTTGTTTTGCATAAATTAACTTTGGGTTTCACCCTAAGTTAACAGGGCGATCCAGACGTGGAGCCCTTGCTCACTGTTCTTAGAGAGACACAGCCTCACCTCACTGATGATGCTCAACAAGGCTGAAACACGTGTATGGGTTTGCTGTTGGTACTCTTGTTCAGAGGAGAATTGTCTACCATTCCGGTGCTGGACTGCCCCTGGGCAGGACAAAGACTGATATGCGGGGACATTTCTTCTCTGTGAAAGGGACAGTGAGCTAAAGACTTGGTAGGGTCTCTCCCAGGGGTTATTCACCCAAAAACAGGTCATTGGGCTGTGTTCGTGCTGGTAGAGAGATTCCCAGACCCCCCCTGTTTTGCATAAATTAACTTTGGGTTTCAACCTAAGTTAACAGGGCGATCCAGACGTGGACCCCTTGCTCACTGTTCTTAGAGAGACACAGCCTCACCTCACTGATGATGCCCAACAAGGCTGAAACACGTGTATGGGGTTGCTGTTGGTACTCTTGTTCACAGGAGAATTGCCTAGCAATTCGTAGCTGGACTGCCCCTGGGCAGGACAAAGACTGATATGCAGGGAAATGTCTTCTCGGTGAAAGGGACAGTGAGCTAAAGACTTGGTAGAGTCTCTCCCAGGGGTTATTCACCCAAGAACAGGTAATTGGGCTGTGTTCGTGCTGGTAGAGAGATTCCCAGACCCTCCCTTGTTTTGCATAAATTAACTTTGGGTTTCACCCTAAGTTAACAGGGCGATCCAGATGTGGACCCCTTGCGCACTGTTCTTAGAGAGACACAGCCTCACCTCACTGATGATGCCCAACAAGGCTGAAGCACGTGTATGGGGTTGCTGTCGGTACTCTTGTTCAGAGGAGAATTGCCTAGCATTTTGGTGCTGGACTGCCCCTGGGCAAGACAAAGACTGACATGCAGGGAAATTTCTTCTCTGTGAAAGGGACAGTGAGCTAAAGACTTGGTAGGGTCTCTCCCAGGGGTTATTCACCCAAAAACAGGTCATTGGGTTGTGTTCATGCTGGTAGAGAGATTCCCAGACCCCCCCTTGTTTTGCATAAATTAACTTTAGGTTTCACCCTAAGTTAACAGGGTGATCCAGACATGGACCCCTTGCTCACTGTTCTTAGAGAGACACAGCCTCACCTCACTGATGATGCCCAACAAGGCTGAAACACGTGTATGGGGTTGCTGTTGGTACTCTTGTTCAGAGGAGAATTGCATAGCATTTCGGTGCTGGACTGCCCCTGGGCGGGACAAAGACTGATATGTGGGGAAATTTCTTCTCTGCGAAAGGGACAGTGAGCTAAAGACTTAGTAGAGACTCTACCAGGAGTTATTCACCCAAGAACAGGTCATTGGGCTGTGTTTGTGCTGGTAGAGAGATTCCCAGACCCTCCCTTGTTTTGCATAAATTAACTTTGGGTTTCACCCTAAGTTAACAGGGCGATCCAGATGTGGACCCCTTGCGCACTGTTCTTAGAGAGACACAGCCTCACCTCACTGATGATGCCCAACAAGGCTGAAGCACGTGTATGGGGTTGCTGTTGGTACTTTTGTTCAGAGGAGAATTGCCTAGCATTTTGGTGCTGGACTGCCCCTGGGCAAGACAAAGACTGACATGCAGGGAAATTTCTTCTCTGTGAAAGGGACAGTGAGCTAAAGACTTGGTAGGGTCTCTCCCAGGGGTTATTCACCCAAAAACAGGTCATTGGGTTGTGTTCATGCTGGTAGAGAGATTCCCAGACCCCCCCCCCTTGTTTTGCATAAATTAACTTTAGGTTTCACCCTAAGTTAACAGGGTGATCCAGACATGGACCCCTTGCTCACTGTTCTTAGAGAGACACAGCCTCACCTCACTGATGATGCCCAACAAGGCTGAAACACGTGTATGGGGTTGCTGTTGGTACTCTTGTTCAGAGGAGAATTGCATAGCATTTCGGTGCTGGACTGCCCCTGGGCGGGACAAAGACTGATATGTGGGGAAATTTCTTCTCTGCGAAAGGGACAGTGAGCTAAAGACTTAGTAGAGACTCTACCAGGAGTTATTCACCCAAGAACAGGTCATTGGGCTGTGTTTGTGCTGGTAGAGAGATTCCCAGACCCCCCCTTGTTTTGCTATTTTAGAGAAGGGCTATAGGGAAGCTCTGAATAACTACTGCCCGATCGCCCTTCTAGATATCATTGAAAAGGTTTTTGCAATCCTCCTTCTTACAAGATTCCAGGCGTGGGCTAGACTTTCTCCATGAACAGACCCGTTTCAAATGGGTTTCATGAAGAGCGCAAGTACATCGGTGAACATTATGCTTTTAAGCATTATTAAAAGCAAGATCAGAGCCGGCGCCGCCAAGAGTTTTTCTAGCCTTCATCGACCTAACTGAAGCGTTTGACCAAGTGGACCGCGAGAAACTCTGGAAGAAGCTTGAAGCCTGGAAGTGTCTGCCTTCCATCTTGGGTCCCTTTATTGCTATACATACCAACACAAAAATGCGTGTACAGCTTAGTCAACAGGGCATTCTGTCGGATGAAATACCCTCCAAAAGGGGGGTTAAGCAGGGCTGTCCCCTGGCTCCTGCTTTGTTTATCGCTTTTTTGGGGAGATTTTAAAGACTCAGACTCAGTGACTACAGTAAGATCTTTTCCGCCAAAAATTGGTAATTGCAGTGTTTCACGGTTGCTCTATGCCAACGACATGATACTGTTGGATCAAACGCCCGTCGGACTCCAAAGGCAATTTAACAACTTGACGCTATACATAGAACAAAATAACCTAGAAATAAATAAGACCAAGACTAAAATCTTCATCCTGGAGAAAGATTGGCGAAAAATTGAGATGGACCTTGGACGGTACTAAAATTGAGTCTGTTGACCATTTAAAATACCTGGGAGTCACGATCGACAGCTCAAGATCTGAAGTCAGAATGCAGCAAATCCTCTGGAATAAAATGCAAAATCTAACCTCGCAAACCAGAGCAATGGACACAAAATTTGGAAGGTTCTCTTTGTTACCTGCAATTCAATTTTACAAAACCAAAGTGGTACCATCTATTGTGTAAGGGATGGATGCAAGCCCTACCATCCCAGCAACAATATGGCCTAAACTGGAAGGTTTCCTGTGGAGATCAGTTCTTAATATACATAAGTCTACCTCCATTGCAGCGATCAGATGTGAACTGGGCCTGCTCTCGTTGTCAGCAATGGTAGAACAGGGCAGTATGCAGCTTTATAGGAATATTTTGATGAAAGAAAGCCCGCCAGTCTCAGGAGGCCATAAAAGGCTGCTGCAACATGTTAAACATCTGGGTGACTGCACAAAAACTTCCACTGGATACCATAACCTGCACTGAGGAAGACTTAATGTCCAACCCTCAGAGAGTTAAAAAAGATTGAAGATCGGGATTGGAATAACACCCAAGAATTGGCAGCAAGTAACACATTAAGCCACCTACCTAAGTCGGCTAGAAAATTAAAAGAAACTAAAGCATACATTAACACATTTCCAGATAAAACCTTAAGAAGCACATTTTTGAGAGCACGACTAAATCTTCTTCCGACATACGAAATTTTGGAAATAAGATCAATGTCAAACTCAAACAAATGCAGACTATGTGCAGAGCAACAGCACCGGGAAACTGTAAGACACCTACTGATGTCCTGTTTGGAAAACTAGAGGAGCGAGAGCCACATATCTTACACCGTTCTTCTCGGATTGTAAGTTACAAGAAGAAGAGACTAGGTGGGCTCGCCTGATTTCAGGTGAAAAGGTGAAAAGACTAGATGGACTATTGCCACGGCAAAGATTTTAAAAATCGCCATGGAGAACATAGAAGCTCTACCTATCTAATTAGATGGAAATATCTTCATGGACTTCTATTGTTAATCACTCCTTGTAAAAATCATAACTGATTAAATACAAGTAAATAAAAGAAATAAAAAAAAAAATCTGTTTGAAATTGTACAAATAAGCAAAATAAGCAGACCTGAATATAAGTCAGCGATTGGGTCAGTTCTTATCTCTCTAGGAACTCTTCCAATTAAAAGGCATACATAAAAACAAACAGTGGCCTAAACACTATTACCAGAATGTAAGAGGTACAATATTTTCCAAGAAGACAGCACACTACTATCGAGTAAGATAAAAGGATGTATCCAGGATCACTGTATCGTCTGGTGGTAAAGTATGAGCCTCAGCACTTTGGTTACACAGCCATGACTTTGGCTACCTAATCACCTCTCTGCTGTTGCCGTTCTATTTCGTTCTTTCATCTTCAGGAGGAACAGAGTTCCAAACATGTCCCATACTGATCCTATCTTCACTTTTATAGCTAGCGCAATCTAGTGCAGGTGTGTTGATTCGTAACAGAAGGTGTTACTGTCCCAAAGAATATCTACATGTAAGCTTATCAGACATAAGAAAGGCAGAGTCAGCCTTGCCAGAATGTGGTACTGTGATATGGCAAATGAAGGAAGATCTCTGGAATAAGTGCTTAACACGCTGAGATATCTTCTGAATCATAGTGGCCGCCAAATGTATCAATATGCATTTTAACTTTGGTTTGTAAGTGATCAATATATTGTCCATAAAAAGGTGGAAAAGCTAGAGACGTTTTACTATAGTAAATGCAAAAATAGTATGCACTAGTGTGAACACAGGTAGCATTGCACAAGGAGTCTGAATGGAATGTACTTGCCAACAACATCTGGGCAGCAGGTTTATAGCCTCACTGGCGCACTAACAAATATCCTGATAGGTGTTATTTATGTTTTGTTTTTTTAAATGGGCAAATGCTTCTTTGCATTAGGCAGCCATGTATCCCCAAGGTTGGGGCCTGGGGCACGTGTTCCTTTTGCCCTCTCATAAAGAGGGCCCGTCCTCTTTTCATGTATCAGTATGAGACGCCCTTGTCAGGCTTCTGGTTCCACAAGATGTCTGCCAGGGGTTTTGCGGCAGCAGGACCGTAGGCGTCCACTTTCTTTTCACGTTCATTTAGAATTGGGGCTGCAACCTGCAGGGGCCTAAGTGACCCTGAAATGCAGAGAGCAAGGAGGTGGGACTGTGGGCTATCACTTGTTCTGATCGGTTTTGCCGCCATGGTCAGTGATGTCCTTTTACCACCTCTTTTTTTAGCAGGAGCCTACAAGTATGTGCATGGTGTGGATTGTGGGCAACATAAACAGTGCATCGGGCAACATAAGGTACTTCTGGTCCGATGTGGGATGATTGACTGCTGTGAGATACCGATGGCCGAGGTGAGTGTGATCTATTGGGGGAGCAGGGTTTGACTATGTTGTGTAGGAGACTGGTCAGAGAATTGTTGCTGAAAGAGTTGTCATTGTTGCAGAAATTGTTCCCTAATTCTGTGATTGCCTGGTCACAAATCATTCCACAAAGGGACTGGCACGTCACTGGAAGCGAGAAGCGCTCACTGCTTTGGTGAGGAAGGGATGGCAAAACTGGCGATGGGAAATGAAAAATTACGCAGTGTTCCTCATGGCGGGGTGAAAGTACAAATAATGTTCCACAGGAATGGGGAACATTTATCCAAAGGGGCACAAAGGTGGACATGTGGCAGATGAGATGGATAAAGTACACAAAAAGGGTGGGAGCAGAGAATATGAATGAGGGATAGGAGATATAATGGAGCCAAGGGAGGTGGTGATGTGGCGAGGCATAGAGAGCATAGCTGTCAACTAGACCCAAGCCAGGTGGGTGTAGCCAATCCTGCCTTGTGTTTGCATTCTCTAGTTATAATTTGTCTTTTCCATTCTAAATGCATGATGGCAAGCCCCTGAATGCAAAGAGTAACAATACAGATCACAGTGGCTGCACCTAGGAGACAGGTATGGTTGCAGGGCAGGGTGTAATGGAGAGGGGAGTGTATGAGGGGCAGTCATAGTGATGGTGGACGGTGAAAGGCAACAGTGAATATCTTTGTTAACACTTGAGTGTATAATAAGCCCCTCCATGAAAGTTCTTGGAATCCCTTTGTTGTTGAAACATGCACCAAAGTAGGGGGAAAGCCACGTTTTGATGGCTTCTTTGAAGGCAGGTGGTACATATATGTCTTTGATGGGGATAGGGAGGACTTTACATATTTGAGGTACCACTGTCGAGAAGGGGTAACCCCTATACTCCTTTTGAAATGTAGAGACATTGCAAAGGTTAGATGCAATGAGGTGCTTCATTTTTGGTTCCAGCAACTCTTGCTCCAGCGCATGAAAATGCTTTGACCAGGAGTACACGTAAACCATGATTAGAATTCAGCGTGCCTCGTTCAAGGCCCGGTTCAAAGTTAACATTTTTACCACAAGCCTCCCACGGGAAGCACTAAACGTTTGCGACGCTTTTTTTGTGGAATGCAAAACCTCCAGCAAAAAGCAATTCTGGCGTGTGGCATCCCTGCATCAATCCACGTTAACAGGCAGCATTGGAACCACTCTCCACTTTCAGTCACCTTTGTTTTTGCAGATAAACAGAAAGGTTCCTATCTGGCCTGAGGCCTAGGGCTTAGAGGGGAAACGCCCATTGTTCCCGGGGAGGCCTTCATGGAGACTCGAAAGTGAGATGAGGTGGAGAACAGTACCAGAGAATAGAAACTGCGCCAGTCCCCAGAGTGACTGCACCTGTGAATACCTTAGCAATTACAAAATAAGACAATGACACCGGCTTGTAAAACTGGAAAAGTGAGCGCATTCCGAGCTAGTTACTGTGTGGCAAGCTCAGACTTCTGAACATCCGTCTACCTTAAAAAGCTAAATGCCTGGCGAAGAAGTTCCACAACTGCAAAACCCGAGTTGAAAGTGTTCAACCATCCAGCTAGGTTTTCCAAAATCCAAAGAGGAGCCAACTTTAACTCCCAGTTCGACCCTGTGAACCAGTGGCGTCGCTAGGGAGGGGGGGGGGTCTGGCGCCCCCCCTGTGAAACCCTGTGCCCCCCATTGTGCCCCCTACCTAAGACGAGCAGTGACCATGTTCTCCCCTTACTTTTGTCTGTGCCCCCCTACTTTTGTCTTTGGCCCCCTCTGTGCCCCTCCAAAATTTGATTCCTGGCGAGCCACTGCTGTGAACTTCCACTTTTCTCGTGGCTGGGGAAACAAGTCACAGTGTGAGAGTATGACGGCTTCTGAGGCACACATTAATACACCGGAAGTCAATGGACCCTGCACAAGGTTGGGAATCATATGACAGCTTTGTCACAGATCTGAGATTATTTCCGCAGCAGCAATTTGAATTATTTGCTGATGCACAAGTACATATTTAGACAGGCCCAAGAATATTCGACTAGCATATTCTCGAGTATTCGACTGGCATAATACTTGCTGTGCTATCGGACATCTGTGCAGATCCTACTAACGCAGGTTCGAATCTCGGCAGGGCCAAACTCAGCCTTTCATCCTTCCGAGGTCGATAAATGAGCACCACACTGTGGGTAATAATAAGCAGCGCTCAGATCCCTGAGGGTTTGTAGCGCAGCTAAATATGTTATGTTAAACCTCATTTGTACTGTGCCAAATCAGTACCATAGTACTCCCAGAGCTGCCGGTGAAATCCAGACCTTTGCAGAAAGAAAAGAAGCAAGGGGATGGGTAAGAGGGAAGGGCAACAGGGTGCAAAGGGAGAGTGTAGAAGGGGAGAGAAATGTTTCACGATAGCGGCCATGTGTAGCTGTTGGCCCAATTAGGGCCCGACTAGGTGGGGGTAGATTGCTTGAACTTAGAGGGTGTGTTGTTTGTAGACACCCGGGTCACGTGAGCGACAGGGAGCCCGCCTCACGTGACAAAGGACGAAGAGAAGAAATAAAGCATGGAAGCCCTGGAAGGCATTTCCTGGTAACTCTCCATGCTGGTTGGCTGTGTCTTCTTTGAGCTCCCGCACACACAGTGTGCCAACAAGCGAGCAAGGGTGATCCCGACCCCGAGGCAGCTACTGGAGGTGGGCACATCACATAGCATCACAATGGCGACGAGGATACCACACACCCACGTGTGCGTTGGCAGTTTTCGCTTGGCCCTGCAGCAGACCGTCAGTGCCTCACGGACCATCCAGGAAAGGGGGAAAGAAAAGGAAGAAAAAGAAAAACCAGTGACAAGATGGCATAAAGGCACCAGATCGTTATCCCGACTCACACAGCAAAAACACAGGTGAGAGTGCAGTGGGGGAGGGGTGCATTTTCCCCATGGTGACAGAAAAAAAAGTAAAGATTAAAACATAGATAGTGCAACAATGAGAAACCACAAAGTACAGGTGCACCACACTCATGGCAAGCCCTCAGAAAAGCCCATCAAGGGCCAGTGCCAGCAGCAACAGAGGCCCCAGAGACAGCTCAGTAGTACCAGGAGGCGTAGGCCCAGAGGCCACACAAGCACCATTTACGAGGCCTTTTGACCCATACGCCTCAGGAGCCGCCCTAAGGTGGGAAATATGGCTCCAACAGTTTGAGCTCACCATACAAGTCAGAGAGACAACAGAAGGGAAAAGCCAACACACCCTACTATTACTAAACCTTGATGCCTTTGCGCTAAGGTTGTTCAACACCCTGCCAAGTAGAGGAACAACGGACAACTATGATGTCGCAAAACTGGCACTCAACAACAAATTTAAACCGAAATTGAACCCCGATTATGAATGGTTGTAGTTCTGCATGTCCAGGCAGAGAGCAAAAGAAAATATTGATGACTTTCACGCTCGACTCAGAGAACTAGTGTTAGGCCGCAAATTCCCAGATGAAGAGTACGCCATCCGCCTGCATATCATTAACGGAATGTCATCGGACAAACTACGCAGGGCAGTGCTGTCAGAGAAAATCATCCTATTGGACCACATCCAGGCCATGGGGAGACTACAAGAACGTACAGACGACCAAGTAGCTGTCATGGAAGCTGCCATGCAACGACTTCCACTTGACAACGTCCAGAAAGATGAAGAAATTTCCACAGTCAGAAGGAGACCGGAAGGGAGACGACCTACCAACACTGTGGAAAGGCAAGCACCAACGCTCTGGGAGTCCTCCAATTGGTGTGGAGGGCCCTGGCACAGAGGAGAGCCATGCCCAGTCTTAGGGGTTACCTGTAGAAAGTGCAAGAGGCTGAACCACTTCGCAACAGTTCGCCTCACCCCCCAGCCCCGTCCGATAGGAACTGAACAACCAGAAGCAGCAAACCCCAGGCAAAAAGTAAAATACAAGGCAAGAGCCATCACCGCTGCACAACGATCACCCAGCAGTAGCGACACCGAGGACTCCTCAGAGGAAGAGACATCCCCAGAAAGACGCTTCAAGAGACAAAAATAGTGAACAGGTCCACATGATCTCCCCCATCAAGCCAGGAAGGAGCGACCGGAATAAGGAGACATTGAAACGACCCTCATGCACCATCCGGGCAGATGGGACACCCACTAAAGTTGACGTTTCTGAACTAGCGGCAAAGACCATTCCTCCCCCAAGTAGCTCTGCGGAACAGCATTCGGAACACCAACCTAAAACTACAGACCACTACACAGGTAGAAGAAGAGAGGCCTACAGGGAAGAAACTCCACTCGTCTAATACTGACGAAAGCACTGAGTGGGCTCATAATAAAAAACGAGAGCCGTCGGGGCCTTGGAGGTGGCTGTTAAATCCAAACCCTCAAAATTAACAACGAAAAGATTCAGCGACTCCTACTGCAACCCTACAACCAAAACTTCTTTCAAAGAAAACAAGCACTATGTGTTCTTGGAACACGAGAGGACATGAACATTTGACACAGCCAGACGCATTCGATTTGAGTCATTTCGATATCATCTGTCTCCAGGAGACCTGGTTAATGGAAAAACCAGTGCTTGATGGATATGAAACGTACATCTGCCTGGCGGTGAAAGGCATTTTCGGAAGACCATCTTCAGGCCTTTTAACCGCGATTAAAATTGGATCAGGGATTTCCATCAAAATGAAAGTGCCTGAAACATACGGTATGCTAGCTCTTCAAGCTTAGTGGTCCCACACAGAGAATTCCTTGAGGGGCAAAGTGAAATCTAATCTAGCTATCATCAATGTTTATTGGAATCTGCAGAGAACAAGCAACTCAGAATTTTGCGATAACATAGCGGAAACCATAGACCAATTCTCAACTGAAATGGCTACGGACCACATCATAATCTGTGGCGACTTGAATGCTAGAGTCGATCAATTCTCCTCTACCACCTATCTTTGCCCCTCTTCCGTGAGAGGCGCACTGTGGTCTGGCTTTATGGACATTAGAAATTTCCACAACGCAGCATCAGCTCGAGGCCAGCTCCCACGGATTCCAACGTGGGAACGAGCTGAAACATCAGCAACGTTGGACCACATTTTCATTTCATACTCCCTTCTCCCGTTTGTCGACTTCTTCGAGGTCTACAGAACTAAAACTAGTGACCACAATCTTCTGACGATGACTCTTGAGACAGAAAGTACCTCCAAGCAAGCCTATACATTCGAGGTGTAGCACGGAAGTCGTCGCGAAATTCAACTCACAGAGACTAATATCAAGGAAATCTCCAAAAAATTGGATGAAGTCAGCAAAAGTACTATGGATCCAACATACAGGCCAAACTATATTCCCTTTTTTCTGCCACATAGGAAACAACAAGGAAACCGTACCTAATCTAAAGGAAATGGTGTACATGAGTATGACATCGAACTGGTTACGAAACGAAGACAAATGCGCAAACTGAATCGCTTAGCCAGAGTCTCTAATAACAACGAGAAAAAAGATATTGCCAAAGCGGCAACTAGATCATATAGATCATGGCTGAGACATCATAAAGCAACAATGTATCAGAATGACGCGGAGCAAATGCTTAAGACCTTGATGTCAAAAAATCGAGAATTCTGGGCTTTGATCAAACACAAAAACAACGAGACTAATAATCAATTGTCTAACGTTGTATCAGAACAGACTTGGATAACTTTTTTCTCATCTCAATTCGCTCCCCTACCACAAACCTCCAGTAATTACACATGTGGTACAACATCGCCATGGGTAGATCTGGCTGATCGAGATGAGATCTTGGCGACAATTTTGAAACTAAAAACGTCCAGGGCTCCGGGACCAGATGGCTTAACCAACATAGACTTAAAAAAACATCCTGAGGAATGGGCCGCCCTAATAACAAAAATCTTCAAACAATGTAAACTCACTAACAAAAATCTTCAAACAATGTAAACTCACTAAGTAAATCCCTAAAACATGGACGGATGCGGTAATAGTACCCATTTTCAAAAAGGGTAATAGAGATAACCCGGCAAATTACCGTCCTATTGCCCTTCTTGACATCATGGGCAAGATTTTTGCTACCCTTCTGTTAACCAGATTTCATAGATGGGCGAGATCTGCACCTTGCTTGGACCAATTTTAAACAGGCTTTGTTAAGAATGCAAGCACCAGTATCAACATCATGATTTTGAACATCATAAAAGAAAAAGTAAGCAACGGTGCACCAACAGTATACATTGCGTTCATAGACTTGACGCAAGCTTTCGATAAGATCAGTCGTCAAAAGCTGTGGGCGAAATTAACCAACTGGAATTGCCCACGGAAATATTAGGCCCTGTGATCGCATTACACACGGACACCAAACTCCGAGTCCGTTTAAACCAGCAAGGGATGTTATCGGATCAATTCCCATCGGAGCGCGGTGTGAAGCAGGGATGCCCGCTTGCTCCAGCTCTGTTCATTGCCTTTACGGGAGATTTCCAGCACACACAACCAGCGGTTAGAGCCTTTCCGCCAAAAGTGGGTAATAGCGCAATAACTAGATTGCTATACGCGGACAATCTGATCCTCATGGATCAAACTCAAATTGGCCTCCAGCGCCAACTAAACAACTTGGCAAAGTACATTGATGAAAACGATCTGGAGATAAACATTGCTAAATCAAAAATTTTGACGATGGGGAAAAATCGATCAACAACTACAGATCAAGGCCGCTGGTATGTGAACAGCATAAAAGTAGAAACCGTCTCTACTATGAAATATTTGGGAATTATGATAGACTCAAAAAGATCGGAAAGTGCAACTTATTTAGCTCTGTGGACAAAAATCAAAACCCTGACAACCCAAACTAAACTAGTAGACTGGAAACATGGAAAATTCGCCCTACTCCCGGCAATCCAATTCTACAAACAAAAGGTAGTCCCATCGATAACCTATGGCATGGACGCTGCCCTGAATATTGACAACCCTATATAGGCGAAGCTGGAAGGTTATCTGTGCAAAGCCGTGTTAGGCCTGCCTAAATCCTCATCTATATCAGCTGTTAGACGTGAATTGGGCTTACTATCGCTGAAAGCATCAGTCGACCAGATGAGACTATATCAGAAAATCATCTTACCAGATACTCTACCTATGTACAAGCTGATCCAGGTAGAACTCAATCAAGGGCGCTGCAAGGCATTGAACAACTGGGAAC
Source organism: Ambystoma mexicanum (assembly GCF_040938575.1). Lineage (NCBI taxonomy): Eukaryota > Metazoa > Chordata > Amphibia > Caudata > Ambystomatidae > Ambystoma > Ambystoma mexicanum. The sequence continues at coordinate 1,308,678,780 of NC_090932.1, forward strand.
AAAAACTTACAAAAAAGCTATCAGACTTGGCCTGTTCAGCAGAGGACCTCATCCTGAATCCGAACAGAATTAAGACAAAAATAGCCCAAGAAGATTGGATTCAAACTGGCGAGAAAGCGATAGGAAATAAGCTACTCGCCCATCTACCAGCAATAACAAACAAACTTAATCAACCCATGAATTACTGCATAAAATTCCCCAACAAAAAAATGCAAAAAACTTTTATGAAAATAAGATTTAATCAAATGCCAACGCAGGAAATTATGGCCATCCGTACGAAAACTGAATCACGATCTTGTAGATTCTGTTCAGAACCAGAAATGGTGGAAACCTTAAGACATTTACTTTTGAGTTGTCCCAGAACCGCGTTTTTGCGGGTGGCCTACCTGCTACCCCTGATGTATGATGTATCGCTCCGAGAGGAAGACACATGGTGGTGCCGTCTGATTGCAGGAGATAAAACCAAATGGTCAACAGCGGCTGTAAAGATTTTAGAAGCGGCATTGAGTTTAAACCAGAATCCGCCAATTACTAAACTAAAATGAATCTTGATGTTTCTGTTATTCCGGACATTACTTGTTCATGTTTTATGCTTCCTGGTTTTTCTCTCCTTTTCATCTTTTTTTTTTCTTCATCTTTTCCTACCCACCTTTTTTTATATTGCGTTTTATATGTGAAACAACATCCTGTAAAAATCAAATTGTTCTTTGATTACAAACAAGTAAATAAATAAATAAATAAATAAAAGTTGCCGTAGACACCAGTGCAATGGTGAATGTCATGCCCCTGCGAGAATTCAAGAAAATCGAACCAAAGCCACAACTCAGAAACAGGCAGGTACAACTATTTGCGTATAGATGTAAAAAGCCACTATCCGTGACAACATTTTTCTGCTCCAACCTAACGTGCAATGGAACAACATGTTGAGCGAGACTATATTTAGGGGACGCAGGTCTGGAGATGCTAGTCAGCTGCCGCACAGCAAACAGACTAAAATGAGTCCACTTTGCATTCAGCATTAACACATCTGACATCGACGACATCATAACAAAGCATAGCAACGTATTCCAAGGAATCAGATGCCTCAGAGAAAGACCAGTGAAGCTACATATCGACCCTACAATTGAGCCCAAAGCTGTGAGACACTGCAGAGTTCCCTTTTGCACACAGGAAGCAGTCGGGAAGGAACTATAAAAGCTGGAGCAACAAGGGATTATCGAAAAGACATCCAGACCAACACCATGGGTATTGCCCATGGTCGTAGCACAAAATCCATGTCAACCCAACACAGTGAGGATCTGCATTGACATGCGTTTGCCCAACGCAAGAACGACATGTGATGCTGACAACAGGTGAGCTGATTGTAGATCTCAAAGGGGCAAAGATCATCAGTAAGTTAGATCTACGCTCCGGTTATCATCATACGCCTGGCCTGCGAGTCACGCTACATAATTACCTTCTCTTCCCACCTGGGACTCAGGAGATACAAGAGACTCAACTTCGGGATATCATCAGCTGCTGAAGTTTTCCAAATTGAAATGACAAGTAAAACCAAGCCCGTCGAGCACAGCACAGGGAACTACAAGTCAGGGACACAGTATTGGTGAAGAACAGAACACTCCCAAAGAAGATGCTCAGGTCCAACTACAGCATGGTGACAGCCTGCAGCGGGCAAGAAGTGGTAACAAGAAACATATCCCACTTCCAGAAGGTACCCTCAACACTCTGGAAAGAACAGGCTACACCTAGGATAGGAGGGAACGAACCGCCAGAGTCACCAGAGCGACATCCCAAAACGACAGCCCAAAACGAGTAATGCTGCCATCCCGCAAGAGGAGCCACCAACACCGCTACCTCTTAGTGACGACCACAGAGAGAGCCAGAATGACGCAGACGTTCAAGGAAGGTCAGGTACCAGATATGGACTCCGAGAAAAACCTCTCCATCAGCCTATGAGGGTATGTCCTGCACAGAATACATTGCTGAGAAACATGAAGAAGCGACAGCCAGCGAGGCAAGTGATAACTCATAGAGACACTAACAGTAGAGAAAGACATTCATATTAAAAAGATCTAAGTTTGGGAGGAGTGTGATGTTTGTAGACACCCGTGTCACGTGAGCGAGGAGAGCCCACCGCACATGACAAGGGACGAGAAGCAGAAATAAAGCAAGGAAGCCACGGAAGGGATTTCCTGGTAACTCTCCATGCTGGCTGTGTCTTCTTTGAGCTCCGGCACACGCAGTGTGCTGACAAGCGAACAGGTGTGATCCCGACCCCGGGACAGCTATCAAAGGTCGGCGCATCGCATAGCAACACAGAGGGAAACAGAAACATAACAACGCAGACACGTGGGGTAGTTTCAAATCATTTATTAAATGTGTATATGACTTTGAGTTGCATTACTTACATGTGCTGGCAGGCTTGTGCCAAGGAGCCCTTCCTAGGGGGTTCCTAGAATATTGGGAAGCAGAGAACAATGGAGAGCTACTCCCCTAGCCTGGGACCAGGGACTGGTGTGGAAGAAGGGGGAGAGAACTGTAAGAAAAACAGGAATCATGGTTGTTGAATCGACCCGGGTTGGATGGTTATACATCTTGCTATCAACCATCCATTAAGGGTAAGGCGGGCCATCCTTAAATCAGGTATTGCAACAGTGATTAAGGAGGATAATATCTAGCAAGGGGCCCTAGCTGTGGCTATATTCATGTGCTACCAAGTTCTGAAAAAGAATCTCTTACTTGTTAATATATACTGCCACATGGGTGTTAGTAACCTGCATACGTGTTTGGATAAACTGTCAAACTACAGTACTAACTGGATGGGCCAGACAGAGACAGACAATGGTATGATTATAGTAGTGGGGGATTTAAATTATACATGCCCCCAAGAGAATGAGTATAATAATAACTTGTGTTTTGTGCTAACAGCCGATTCAGGCACCAAGAAAACCTCTCTTGGGGCTAGATGAACCTCAGGTTTATCCTCCTTAGGTCTTCATATGTTGAATGGAGCCATTTTGTGTGACATTCCAGGGGAATAGACTTGTCGAAGAGGAACCAGTCGTTCTGTTTTGTATTATATTTTTGTTGATCAGTTTCTTTTCAATAATTGTAAGAAGATGCATGTTGTGTTGTGCTTTGTTCTTCATATTTTGAGGAGCTCAAATATTGGTCCGGTTGACGTCACCCTTAATTCCTGGAAAAAAAGAGTTTCCTGGAGTGCGGGTGCGGTCAAAGGGGGAATTGTAAAATGGCTTTGATTCTGAGCTTCACTAATTATGAATGGAAACTAAACACTTTAAACTTGGATAATTATGGACGTTTTAGCTGTCAAAATTCGAGTGAAATGTTTCGGACGATTAAGACATATGTTGCTGTGGTGGGAAGGTCTAGTAAATACATCCATGTCTTTGATCCAATCCTAGCGGATAGGAAAAAAGAATTGAGGGTGAACATTAGGGGTATAAAGAAACAAAATATGGAGTTAGACGAGCAAAGAAAACAGAATAAAAGACTAAGGCAAAGTTGAATGAGGAAGCAGCGTGCACGTCTTTTGAAGAAAGATGATGAAATTATGCTCAACTCTCTGAACTAAGGACACAGTGAACTTTTGGAGATTCATTAACTCCTTGAGTATTGGACAGATTGAATTACAACAGAAATCGGTATTAGAGGCAGATTGGGAGAGGCATTTTGAGTCTTTTGAACCAGTTATTTCTCGCTCTGTGGGTAACTGGGTGTAATTGGCCTCCACCACTGTGACTCTACATATAGATCAAGAGATGATGAATGAGATTATTGCGAGGGCAAGTAATTCGAGGGCTCCTGGTCCAAACAACCTATCTAATAGAGTGTTCAAAGGTTACCCAGTCTCATGGGCAATGATATTAACAATATTATTTAAATATATCATAAGTAGTGGGTGTTTAACTTCTTCCTGGCGCACATCTTACATTATTCCCGTGATTCAAAAGGTAACAAGATCAGACCCAAAGAACTTCCACCCTATTACCATTTTAGATGAGGATAGCAAGGTTTTTGCGGCTATCCTCTTACAGCACTTGGAATCTTGGGTGGTTGAGGCTGGTAGGCTTAAGAAACCCCAAACTGGTTTCAGGAAAAGATGTTTGCAGGAGCTGACTTGGTCAAAAAAATATGAGGATAAACATGTGGCCGCTAAAGATCTAACTTTGGCCTTCTATTTGGTCAATCACACCATCTCTGCTCTAAATTGTATTCTTGGGGTATTTCTTTGGGCCTTTTAAAACTCATTGTAGGTCTTCATGAGCATTGTAACGGCCAAGTACGGCTGAATTTGAAGAGATACTTTACTTGGACAATAGCTACCAGGATGGGCTTGAGGCAGGGGTGCATGTTAGCACCCTGTCTCTTTAATTAGTACGTCTCTGATATAGATGTATGCATTGAAAAAGCCTTGTTTGTTTCACCCAAATTGGGGCCCTGGAGGTCAACCTGGCTCGCATATGCCGATGATTTCTTTGTTGTTGATTGCACACCGTTGGGCCTCCGCAGGCCTCTTGCTTACTTTTCTGACTATGCGGAAGTAAATTCATAAAAAATCAGTACAAGTAAGACCAAGATATTGCACTTAATAACATGCAAAAGGAAGCCTGCCTTGCACTGGGAAACGTGATGAGGATTCCTTGGAGATTGTTGAAAATCTAATATATCTTGGAATCCCTGTTATTGCTAAGCCAGGGTAGCTTCACACTAATACTTATTCAAGGCATAAGGCTGATGTTCTAGCTATACAGATGAAATACATCAAAATAAGTACTGTAAGTTTTCATTGATACCCTTACTCAAGTCTTATGAGGGTAAAGTTAGTAAAGTTAAAGTTTTATTTTATTTTATTATAGAAAAAAATAATCTATGGCATTGAAACCTTGCAGTACTGGGTTCACGATATTCTCCATATTCTAGTAAGTATTATCAGGCGTAAAGTGTTGAACTTCCCTAATGCAGTTCCTTCTATCGCGATCTGCTTTGAATTGGGGTTAAATTCAATGCGAGTGCAAGCTAGGCGGATATACCTGCAATTATATTACGAGCTATTAAACCCCTGCGCTAATACTCTGTATAAAGATCTGGGAAATCTGGGCCATTTAAGACATGAACGCAAAAGAAGGGGTACTTTTGCGCCATAACTAAAGATTTTCCCTTGTCCCCAGGCACGCATGGATTTCATGCGTTTTAGATGGAACTTATTTCCTACTAGGGAGATCATATTGAGACATAATGAAATTGAACTGCTGACAGCCCATTGTTGATTTTTTAAAAACCCCAATGAACTGGAGACTCTGAACCATGTGCTTATTTATTGTCCGAATTTGATGTTGAGTTGTATTATGGCTTTCATGCCCCAGCTGGAGGGCGGTCATGGGCTTTAACAGCCGACCACCCCGAACTTTGGTAGACCAGAGCAAAGTAAGAACCTCAGCTTGTGCTGCGGACTGTTAAAGCCCATGTCCGCCCCCCAGCTGGGGCATGAAAGCTATTCGCACCCCGGGATTTATTGGGGTGCAGATAGTTTCTTTTCTTTTTTCGTCCAACGGGAGACCAGCTCTGCGCTTGACCATTTAAAAAATGGCCGTCGCCATTAGCATGGAAAAGGGACTAGGTCAGTTTTCGGATAATGGCGGCCATGGAAAACATGTTCTAAAATAGACACCGTCATCCGAAAAGGGACCTAGTCCCTTTTCTATGTCAATGGCGGCAGCTAGAAAGGAGGCGATCGGGGACCGGAGCGCAATGCTCTAGTCCAACAAGTAAGTTGGGGTAGGGGGATCGGGTGATTTGGTGAGGGGTTGGGGAGGCAACAGAGAGACTCCCTGCTGCCTCCCCACATTAAAAAATAAATAAATATCACCACCCGGGGAAGGGCCTTGGGTGGCTGGAACCGCGGGCGAGGATTGTGTATTCTTACCCGCTGTTCCATCACCATGATTGTTTGGCTCACCCTCCCCGGCTGCAAATATGTATTTTACACCTCATGTTCACATCTTTGGCTTTGTGGAGAGTGAAACTCTTTGGCGGAGGTGTTTGAAAGGTTGTCCTACATCAGTGGCACTTGCCGTTCTTGGCTTTTTGAAGCAATTGAAGTTAAGTGAGGAAAATGTTTGAAATGCTATCACGTTTTACACACTGCTAATTCTCATATCAATTTAATATGCTATCTGGATATTGAGGATTTAGGCACATTTTATATGCGCCATAACTTGTTATTTGATGCATTTTACTGTCTACTTATGGATGGAATAACATCATTTTTTACTTGTAGTGTATGTGACGTTTGTTTTGTTAAGGTTGAAACTTTGTTATTAACCAAGAAACTATAATAAATAAAAGTAGTAAGTAAAGCAAAAAGACATTGAAAAGAAACCGTTTGGTCAACTGTTTTGCTGACGAAAGAGAGGGGGCAGGAGGATGCGCTGCAGCTCTCTAGGCGGCCGTGGCTTTGAAACTCCTGCCCCCGTGGTGCGGAGAGCACTTTAAACTGGGCGTGTATGCCAGAAGTGGGCCGGAGCGAGCGGGGCAGCCCAAGTAATGCTCTGGCCTGGGAGCAGTTGGCCGATCCTGGGATCAAACTGCTTGGGCCCAGCAGATGGACTCTTCCCAAAAGCCTGTTCAGGGCCAGACCGGGTAGGTGTGAAAGACCCAAGTCTCAACCCACACACAGGATGCAGGTCAGGTGAAAGCATTTGTGATCAAGCCAGTGCACCTCTAACCAACCCCTGCACTAGAAGCCGTCCAGACGCAGTGAGTCATCGGGGGAGACCTGCATCTAATCCCAGAAAGAAACAAGTATGTATGACTGGGTCCACGGTGGTGATAGTGCTGCTGCCATGACACCAGTGCCCCCATGGCGAACTGGGCACCACAGAAAAGGCACATTCCATGGTGGTGACAATGGCACCCCATATGCGCTTGGGGCACCACCACACATGACCAGCTCCTCGGATCCTGCAGTGGTGTTAGCAGCCAATGGGGCATTGCAAGGAAGCATTTGAAGCCAGGCCAGTGGTGTAGATTCTGCCGTGTGGCAAGCGAGGAGTGCTGGGCACAGGCAACGGTCTCCCAGAGGTCTGGATGGACAGGAACTGTAGTGGTGCTGTCCCCCCATAGGACAAGCTAGAAGATTGAAAATAAAACAGAGCACTGCCTAAAGGCTCATTCTATGTCAACAGTGTTGGTTGACTTCAGAATACCCCTGAGTAAATATATGTAGATATGAATGTGTGTTCATAGTTGAAGCACTACAATTAACAGCAATAACAGTGTTAGAGTGAAGTATTGGCAAGAGGGTCTTTGTGGGACAGGTCAGTGGCGAGTTAGGGTGGTGGTGGCCTGCTTCTTTCAGCCCATATATGACTGGGGCCTTCCCCAGAGCTACCCTCTATCTTAGTATAAATTCGAACCTCAGGGAAGTAAGGAAGGCCTGTCTTGCATGTCCACCTCCGGGTGTCCGCTGTCACCCATTTGAGTGGGGGGTGGGCTGGCCGCGCAGGGCTTTGTTGGGAATGGTCGCACAAGGTATAGAGCTGTATGGATTAAGTGGCCCATCTCTTGCTATGATGTGCTAACAACTATTCTCTGGCCGGTTGCCCAACGCTCCTTTATTTTTGCAGCTGGACCTTGGGGGAGTGTGGTGCAGAGTGGACCCTCCCTGGACTAGGAACAGGTGCACAAGGGATGCCAGGCCACAGTAAATACACCTATAACTGGGCTTCACATGCATTCTCGTGCTGTTTCGTGGACCATCGATTTATGATGATTGAAAAAGCGTGAATGCTTTAGAGGTTTAAGAAAGAGTACTATGCCTGTGTTTTGAGGCAGATTAGCACACTATGTAATGTTTGGATGTATGAGAGTCTCGCGACATGCCCAGGGAATCATAGGACAGATTTGGTGTTTATTTGTATCGACATGCATTAAATGTATTATACCTCAGGGTAGACTCAAGAATGTTGGTTCTCGGACTGCCAAGCTTGAAAGCCAAGAGTCCCTAGTCAGGAATAGACGATGGGCCTCATTCCGAGTCATGCCGGTAAGTAACTGTATTTTCCGGCATGGCGTAAAGTACGACACCGTGCTGGTTGAAGTCCGAAAATTACGGCCCATTCCGAGCTCACGGACACCCGCTTTCCGCCATGCCGGAAAAGGACCGCGCGGCCTGCCGCAAAATCCCCCGAAAAACCCCTACCGGCATGCAACCGACACGTAAAGTACTACACCGCCCTGTAAGCATTAGCGACAGTGCATAACGGTGACCGTAAATTACGGTGACCGTAATTTATAGGAACCGTAAATTACGGTCTCCGCCGAAAAACGGATCCGGAAATTACGACATCGCACAGGAACGGGAAGGAGAGCGGCAGCCATCTTTAAAAACACAATCCATTGCCATCCGCAGCTGCCAGCAGCCCTGTGAGGAAAGTAAAGTCGTGAACCGGACCAGGCACCGCAGGACAAGCCGAAAGCACCAAAAAGGGCGGCGGATCGCGTCCGCAAGGTGAAATTCTCCACCGATGAACTGCAGGTCATGGTAGACCACCTTGCAGAGCATGCTGATGTAGTTTTCAGCGGCGACATGCGCAGGGAATCAACCCTCCGCAAGAAGACCATCTGGGCGGAACTGGCACAGAGGGTGAGCGCTGTTGGAAGCACCCCCCGCACTCCAAGGGACTGCCGCAAGCAGTGGGACGACCTGCGGGTGCGGGTGCGGGGCCTCCTCTCCACCAACCGCAGCCAGGCCCTGCAGACGGGAGGTGGGCCAAGTACACAGGTCCAACTAGAGCCGTGGGAGGAGACCTGCGCGCAGCTTATTGGCACGGAATCCATAGAGGGCGTGGGGACCATGGAGTGCGGCGGAACGACTTCTGCAGAAGGAGGTGAGTGTTGACAGTGCACACTTGCAATGTCTATTGCATCATGTAAACTGACCCAGAGGCCATCGAAGGCACCCTCTCTTGTTGCCCTCCCCCCATCTAACGCATCCCCCCATCCAACAAATGCTGAGGCAAGTGCCGCCTAATGCTGGCCCAAGTGCGAGTACATAACGCACATCAACCATACTGGACTGACTTGCACAGCCCATCATGCACCCCGTCCAGCGTGGTAGGCATAGTACCTGCCGAAATGTACACGAACAGGGCACAACAAATCACTCCCAAACATGTGTATATGTCTTCACCATGCACATGTACCACTGCTATAGCTACCCCCCAAACTGAACAACCCGTGAATGACTGAAATGTCCATGCAACCATGTATGCAAATAGGACATAGCACATACACTAATGTTGTCCCTCTCTCCTACCCCCACAGGCACAGACCATGACAGCACAGAGCCCCAAGGAAGCTGGCCAAGCACCTCCGCGGGTACTGGCAGGGCCAGGCCGAAGCCAGCAGCCAAGAAAACCACCCCTCAGCCTACGGAAAGGCCACTTGAAGCTGGCAGACCAGCAAGCCACACAACATCCGTGGCAGCAGCCGAGCAGACCCCTACCTCAGCACAATCGAGCATTTCAGGGGAGGCTGCCGCTACCGCACCAGATGAGTGGGAGCCCAGCCCGCCACCCATCCAGGGGCCCATGTCGGAGGACGACCAGGAGAGCATGCAAATGCTGGAACCATGCCCCGTGACACTGGCGTCATGCAGCGACTCCGGGGATGCACCATCACCAGTGCACAGCCTCGAACTTGACCCGCTGGGGTGTGACGTCGTTCCCCCCAGTCCACCCATACAACCCCCTGCACAGCATGCTGGTGCAAGTAGATCATCCGATGGCCCCACCAGTTCAGAGTCCAGCAATTGAGCGATCTCATAGGGAACTACATTGAGGATAATCACCAGACCAGGGCTGGACTGCATGAGGAACACGTTGAAATGCGCCAGTCCCTCAACGACTGCACCACCAGATTGTGCGACTCCCTGACGGACAATACAACCCGGCTATGCCATGTCCTGAACTGCATTGCTAATGCCCTTGAGGCAGGGAGTCAAAATACGGAGCCGCAGCAGGAGGGCACGTCCGAGACAAGTGAGGCCACGCAAGGCAGCCCGGAGAGACGCCTCCGGCGTTCCTTGCGCAAACGGGATTTGCCTCCCCCAGACAAGGGCTCCAAGGGACATTAGCCATTCCTGCCACATGTGGTCCCAGGATCCTACATGGGACGACTGCTCGGGAGTCGGGGGGGAGGGGGGAGGGGGGTGGCGTTGTGTTCTGGAGTTGGGGGGTGATGTTGTGTTCTGGGGTTGGGGGGAGGGGGGTGGCGTTGTGTTCTGGAGTTGGGGGGAGGGGGAGGGGGCATGGGCATTTGCTGAAGTGAGCACTTTTTTTTCATTTCTTGTTATCTCAATACACAATTGGTGTTGCAAAGTTGAACCATTGTGGACATTCTTCATTGCACTTTTTGTCCATCTGCACATATGGCATGGGCCCATTCGACACCAGATATCAGTGGAGGGGTCAGCCACCAGTCCTGGTTTGCGGGCACATATGTGCATCACGCAAACCTGGTGACTGCTGCATCTACACGCATGCACGGGTATGGCCATGGTCTGGTTGCCCCATGGGTCTGTTCAGGGGGTTCATGACAGGGGTCATGTGGCTTGCTGTTAGGGTACATCCACCAACAGCTGCATGTGTCGCAAAATGAGGTGGGTGTGTGGACTGTCATGGTGGTGAACAGCACTTGGCTGTCATGGCAGGCTTTCGATGATGGCCATATGTACATGTACATAGATATATTCGGCAAAATCAGGGACACAAATGTGTCCGATGCAATGTTATGCTGTGGGGTGTCGTGTCTACATGATGGTCCGTGAACGGTGGTGTGGACATCTTGGGGTACATGTTCCTTTGTCGCATGCTGCTGTTCTGATTTCGGATCATTCTGGTGCTGTGTACTGTGTACATTCTCATTTGGCTGTGGATCATGTCCATCATCCAGCTCTGATCCATTCTATGATGATTCCCAACACTCCTATGGGGGTGCCATGCCGGTGACGTGATATCGTACCCCTGCTGTCCTCCGTGAATTCCACTTCCAGGTGTGGGTCTCCAATGTGGTGCCAGGCTGGGGGATGCCGCAATGTGAATGTGCAGTGTGCCCTCGGATATGCACTTGCAGTTGTGGTGTCCGCCAATGAGTGGTGCTGGTGTAGTGTGCCTATCCCTTGTCAGTTGGTGTGGATGTAGTGTGATGTGGGTGCCTTATTCTGGCAAAGTGAAAATATGTTCATATGTGCCGTTGCCCTGGTTCTTTGGCAGGTTTGTTGTCAGGGTGAACAACGTACAATGGCTCCATCTTTTCTACGCAGTTGGTTCATGCAGGCACCCACCCTGTGGCACCAGTGCACTTGCATGACACAGTCAGACGACTCAACAGCCAGCCAGACAGGTCATCCTGCATGTTGGGCCATGTGGCGGGTAGCGTGCTGACCTCTTTCCTTTTCAATCGACCCTCCCAGGTCCAACTTGGGGCCCTCCTCTCTGACATCTTTTCCTCCACCTGTGGTGTTCCCCTGGGATCTAATCTCCCTCCCTGGCTGTTCAACCAGTATTTGGCCCTCCTTGGCCACCGCATCGCCACCCTCTGCCCAAACTTTCAGCGCTATGCGGACGATACCCGGCAAATTTTCGGCCTACCCTCGGCATCCTACTCTCCTTCCCTCATCTCTGACTGTCTGTCTGATATCCAGGAATGGTGTGCAGCCAATGAACACTGCCTTAATGCTAGTTAGACTGAGATTCTCCTCATCGGCACACCCACTCCCTCCTTCCCTTAAATTCAAAACACTATGCATTGTCCACAAGGCCTTCTGGGGCCTGGGGCATGAATACCTTCTACTCTCTCTTCCTGAATGTCTTCCTTCCCAAGACCTTTGCTCATCCGTCTCCGACTCACTCAGGGTCAGCCGCTTCTCAGAGCAACGATCTGGGGGTAGATCTCTCTCCGCGGCAGGGGCCTCCCTCTGGAACAGCCTTCCTGCATCCCTGATATTTGAGGAGAACCATCTCTGTTCCGGAAGCACCTCATGACCTTCCTCTTTGCTTCTGCTTTCTCTCTCCCTCTCCCCTGCTGCATTCTTCGCTGAAACTGCACAGGATCTGGATCTGGGCCACTCTCGCCGACCTCGGTCCTGGGCCCAGCCACTCTCCACTTGCACTGCCTCCCTAGCAACCCCTGCACTGCGGGTCTGTCTCTCTATCCCTGCAGCCCCCCCTTCCCAGCACTTGTCTGCACTTACCTTGCACTTGCCACCAGCTGGCCCTATTAATTTATTTTTGGATATTCGACTTACTTTGTACTGCACTTCCCCCGTCCCCTTGCACTTTTTCCATTCTCACTACCCCTGCACTTGCGCGATCTGTGTGACACCTGGCCTGGTGGGATCGTTGTCTGTCTTCCCCTTGTTCCCCCCTCCCTGCCTCGTCGCGTCTTGAGACACTTGTGTATGGGCACGTTCCAAATGCCATTTCATATCATATCATGTCATTTCAGCAGGCCCTTTGAGTCATGTGTAGTTGTTTGGTGTCGGGCCCACCCATGTGTGCGGTTCCTGGTAGTGTTGCATTCCATCTGCACTCACGTAGGGGGAGTGGTATTGTTTGCAGTTGATGTCCGCAACGTGCATGCCAAGCTGGTCCACATACGACCGGTGGGTGCTGTCAGGGGCAACATTGTCATTTGCCATGCCTCCATTTGCTTTTGGTCCACCTTTACTGTTGTGTGTCTCATGGGTGATCCATGTTGGGGATCGGTGGACCCTTGTGTGTTTGGGGATGTGTTTGGGGGGGTGTAAGGGCACTTGGATATGTGGCCGAATAATGGACGGTTGTGACATGCCACTGTGTGCTGGTGGGTGCCTTTGGCATGGGTGTGGGGCACAGGCAACACCATCACTTGTGCCGGGTTGGCACTGTACATTTGTATGGTGCTCGCTGGTCTTGTGTCTGTGCCGCAATATGGTGGTGACGGTGTCACAGTCTAGGTGGTCAGGGGTGTCTGTCTGGTAGGCCTTCTCCTAGAGCGTCGTCATGCTACGTGTGCATGGGGGTTGCAGGGGTGGTAACGGAGGATGCACTGGTGCTGCATGCAGGGCCTGTCTCCCCCCTCCTTCTACCCCTGTGTCTCCTCAGTGGGGGTGCCTGGTGTTGTTGCAGGGGTTTGTGTGGTTGTGGACTTGATTGTTCAATTGGTGTCATCTTGGTGTGGGAGGGTGGTGGTGTGTGGGTGTGTTCCTTTTCTACTATGCCAGACTCCTGGCCTCCGTCTGTGTTGCATGTGTGCACCTGTGGCTCTGGGTCCCACTGCTCAGGGTTCTTTACTCCTTCTCTGAGATGCCTGTATGTACTCCATGCCGGTAAGGTACTTTACGGCCTTGAGGAGGACGTAATTTACGCGTGGTCCTTAATTGGAATCAGCTCCAGTTTACGCCATGGCGTTAATTTCGCCATGGTGGTGCGCGCGCGCGACCCAAGACCGTAAATTACGGCATTGTAGTTTACGGTGCCGTAATTTATGGTCTGAGGGGTCGGAATGGCATGGAGCGGAAAACCATGCCGGTAAATCAATACCGGCATGGTTTGTACCTTACCTCCAGACTCGGAATGACCCCCATTGTAAACATATGAATAATCGTGGAAACCACAATCTCGATTCTGCTAATCTGTTCACATAATAAAATAAATTGATAGGTATTGCCACAACTGAAAAAAAAACTCATAGCTCAAGTTTCCATTTTGCTTTCTGTATTAATTACCTGTAACCTAACAAGTAATAGAGCTCCCTAGCTGGTGCCAAGTAAAGTTGGCAAGACACCTCCAATCCTTTTAACCCCGGCTGTTAGATTGCCCAGATACCTGCCCTGAGGATCTGTTGTTAGAGTAAAGGGATCTGCAAATTGTGGCTCTTCTTATGTTTTAGACTATGAGTCCCATAACTGCTCACCATTGACTGCGCTTCTAGGGATAATGGGAGTTGTAGTTAAAAACACCTGGAGAGGAAAACTGTTGCAGACCCCTGTAGTAGACTGAAGAATAGTGGTTGATTCAGTATCTATGTATGTACAGGATTTATATAGTGCTTACAAGCAGGGTGTAGGCATGGCAGAGGAGGTGGGGTGGGTAGGGAATCAGGGGAGGAGGGAATGCAACGCAGGGAGAAATAGGGTTCAGTGAAGTGGTAAACAATTTGAGAGAAGGGTATTCAGGTTCATCCTGAAGTGTAGGATGTAGGGGTTCCATCTTATTTGTGTTGGTATCCTATTCCTGAGACCGGGTGCACAGCAGGAAAAGGTCTGTTTCCTGTTTTCTTCTCTCTTTCCGTTCTTTGTTTCCAACCTGGCGATGCTGTGGCTTCTGGTGGTGCACTAACCTCTGGAGATGGTGAATTTCTCGGCCAGGTAAAGTGGTGTTTTGGTTGTGACCGGTGATGCCGGCAATCTTCAACATGATGCTTTAAGGGGTAGCCATTTCAGCTTCTTGAGTATGGGAGTAATATGGCAGAAATGTCTTAGTCCTGTAATGAGATTGTGTGACATAAAAACTGCAAGGAAAGTAAAATAAATATACACAAACTTTGAGAAGCTACTACTTCAGAATGCACACATAGATAAGGGGTACTGAGACAAAACAGTAAAACAGCAGAACTCATGTTTTATAGTAGAGTATATAAGGTAGCCCAGGTCCAGTGATAGCAATCATTATCCATAGCATTGTGGCAAGGAGACTGTTAGTAATCGTGCAACAGGTCACTTCTTATCTATGTTAGCGCTCAAGCGTATAATGCGTCCTCTATGAAAGTTCTTGGAATCCCTTTGTTGTTGAAACGTACATTAAAATGGGGAAAGCCAAGTTTTGATTGCTTTTCTGAAGGCAGGTAGATCATGCAGGTCTTTGTTGGGCATAGGGAGGAAGTTCCATATTTGAGGTACCATTGTCGCGAAGGGGGAATCCCTATTCTCCTTTTGAAATGTGGAGGCATTACAAGGTTTAGATGCAATGTGGGTCTACAATTCCAGATGGGAAGATGGCTCTTCATTTCTACTTCCAGCAACTCTTCTTCCAGCCCATGAACAGCCTTGAAGGCAATGAGCATCACCTTGAAGGCCACTCTATGCCCTATAGAGAAACAGTGCAGAGTTATAATGTTAGGGGGTATATCCTCTCTGCACTCCATTCTAAGTAGTAACTGAGCTGCTGTGTTATCTCTTCTTTACAGTCTCCCAATAAAATGTCTGTCAGGTCTGTGTAGAATGATAGCCATAATGGCTGTATATTTTGGTGGGAAAGCGAGGAAAAGGAAGATTCTCAACAGCGGTTTGAGGTGAACAAGGCCTGTTTAGTAATTGATATAATCTGTGTCTCCAAGGGTGAATTGGAGTCCATATCACTCCCAAACCATTAACCTCGGAGGAGGGTCAGAGGGAAAGGCTTAATATTATTGAGGTTAGAAAGGAAGAACGTTTAATGTGCGGAATGGCTTGTAGTAAGGACTACGTTTTTTTCTGCATTAAGTAACAAGTGGTTGGATGCCATCCACCGATCCATCTAAAGCATGCTATTAGTAATGTTTGTGTTTGGGAGTCTTAGAATCAGTCGGGTGTCGTCAACGTAGTTATAACACAGGATGTTACGGGGTATCTCAAATGAGGGAGGGGGAAGGCTAGAGATTGAACAGGAGTGAGGAGATGAAGGATCTTTGGGGAACTCAAACAAGCACTCTTTAGATTCAGAAACAAATATGATTGTGTTACGATCTGTTGTGAGCATTCATTGAGGAAGGACATAGTTTGTGCTAGGGTTTCTTCCTCATTGAAAGCTAGCATCTTTGTAAAGTGGAAGGCAGCTGCGAGATCAAGCAGGTTGATGGCAGCTGCATTATCCTGAGCTGATCTCTGCTCACTTTCAGGTCTTCACAAATAGGTAACAGGGACAAAGCTGTACCATGCCCGAGTCTGAAACCCACTTGTGGTAGGTCAAGCAATTTCTATATGTGAAACCACCATGGCTGCCACTGCGTTGACCGCTGGTCTATTAGGAGGTGGTGGATGTTGGTGGTGATAGATTGACCAATAATGCAGTGTCATCTGCATCATTAAGGAAAAGCCACACTAGACACATTCAACAAGCAGATCTGTTCTGTTGTCCTTCCATGCACCATTAGAATACAGACTTTCATTTGTTCAGTATGTGATGAGCCGTCTTCTTGTGTGCTTACATTTTTTTCATTTTATGTTTACCACGTTCTTTTCTGCTTTTTTAGTTTGAGAACTACTCTATCTGCACTGTGACCACATTATTCAAGCAGTTCTCAATTGCATGACTCTGACTTCTCACTCAAACTATAACATCCACTCTAAGGGTCACAAGAACAAAATCCTTTTTTAACATAACACATTTATTAATGCAATCACTTACTGCTTTATTTATTGCTGATTTGCATGGTGATATCTACAAGGAGAACTGATTTGTGGCACTCCAGGGGGGCTTTGTGCTTCACTTGCCTGCTAGAGACGCAGGCCAAATGATGGGGACCAGAAAGTAAAACTTCAAAGTTTGCTGTCACCTAAAGCACCAAACTACGGATCCAGAAGTGACCTACCTTGACAGTCCTCTGTGAGCATTGCCAGTCTGGGACCCAGAGGCACCTCACACACTTAAATCCAAAGTTAAGTAAACATGGTCTATGGTATGCAGGGCAAAAGGACCAGCAGCCATAATCACAAGGCAGTCTCCTGCTCCACCATAATAAGTACGAGCTGCTCATTGTATGACTACTGTACTCCTAGTTCCCTTCCCCTTTTACTCATGGTCTATCCCGTTTACAGGGCAAGGGGTTGGTACTTGATCAATAGATCTTTCTGGGATTTCTCTTTTAGACACCCAGAGTGTGTCTCTCGTCCAAGACCAGGCACCACACCCTCACCTGCTTCCTTTGCCAATCCCTTATGATACAAATATTTTGGGATTGTGATTTTACAATGGATTCAGGACATGTAGGGAGGGATGTATTAGTGCTGGGGGAAGGTGACTCGGTTCTATGAGTACTGCAGTCATTTCAATGAGCAACCCAGACTTACTTCTACAGCCCTTCCCCTTTGCCCAACACCCATAAATACCCATGGGAGATTCCCCAATCATAAATGGCTGAGAGGAAGGATTCAGCTAAGTAGAAGAACCAACATTACAAATCTAACCAAACAGTGTGCTAGGACCAGCTGGACCAAACAGGGTATCTGCAAACGACCTTATGCCTCATTACCGGTCCAGCAGTGAAGTACAAAAAGGTGGTAAAGTGATGGTAATACGTTGGGCTCCTTACAGCACTGCAGCCTTTTGAGTTTGGAAGTAAAGTGGAAGAGAAACATCCAGCACCTGGTTGGAGGTTTCTCCTCCACTTTACCACCAAGAAATTAGGATTTAATGCAGGCGGCATGACCACACTTGATCCTATGGACTTTGTTAATGGGGTGTAACACTGTCAATCTACCAATCATAATCAGGCAGGTTTACTGCCAGACTGAGCGGCGGACACAGTAACAGAGTTTGGCATTATTTCCAGAGGAGGCCCCTTCTGTTTATGCAGTAGTTTTCACAGAAAGGGTATACAGTGGTGAGTGTAGCAAGCCTTCAGATAGCGTCCCGATGGACATGGCGTTTGAAGGCCACTAAGCAGCCTTATCCCTGAACTAATGAGCCCAAATACCTTTTTGGAATTATAACGCCTAGTGCTGAGTAAGACTGTGATATGCAAGAAACCACCCAATGAGAGATGGAGGCCTGCCTGCTAGGGTAGAATGCCACGAAAAGTCACAAATAGTCTACATACATTTTGTTCAGGAACAACCCTTAGACAGGTAGAACTTTGAAGCTCCTACTAAGTCTAGTGAGTGGAGAGGCAACCCTATCCCCTTCTGTGAAGGGGGTCTGGAAAGAAGGTGGGGAGACAAATATTATGATTCAAAAGGAAATCAGATAGCACCTTGGCTAAAGATCAACCTGGTGATGATGGAACACTGTAAAAGGTTTGTTGGTGCTGAGGGTTGGAGTTCACTGGCCCATATGGCTGAGGTAAAAGCAACCAGAATATATATTTGGAGGCTAACAAAACAAATGTCAGCAATGGCTATGACTTCAAAAGATTTGTGGGCCAAACACGATAGAACAAAGTCAAAGTACCACATAAGGTATGTAGCCTTTAAAGAAAGAAGGCACAGAGAAGGCTGTGTTAGTGTCCATGACCAACAGGTTTGCAAAGTGAGGAGCAGTGCCTTATGAAACTTCCTGCAAATACTACCTTGCAGCAGCCAACTTAGATGACCGATCCAACATAGAGAAGAGGACTGTGTCAAGAGAGGCAGACATAGGTTTGGTTCTCTTCTTGAGGGTAGAGTGATATAACCTGGGCAATTTCCTGAAATGTTAGATTTGTGTGGATTTCTTTCTGTCCACTTGCAAAGTAGCAATGTGCTCCTGTTTGGTGAGTTCCTTTGGTTCTGGAAGGGAGGGGTGGGCAACTCTTCCCCCCTAGCAAGACAGTAGATTCTCCCAAGGAAGATGGGGCGGGGATATTGTTAAGCCAACCCCACAGAGAATAGCCTGTGTCCAGGGTTTCTTCTCTTTGCAGGGTGCCAGCAGACTCTTGGAAATGTGAGGTAATATTGGATACATTTGTGGAATGATCAGGCACATCCGTAAAGCATTTAGAACCAATCGTGGCACATACTCTTCCCAGAGAGACAAAGAAAAGGTCAAGGGCCATACAATTTTGTAGGATGATTGTGCGCAAGGCCACTTGCTCTTGCTTCATTATGGTCAGGGTGCTATAGGTATCATTTGACACCTTTCCAACAATAAGGCGGCCCCTGGATCTTATCTCTGTTTAGCTTGCTGTCTACCCCAGGCAGTGACCTTCTTCCACACAGACTCTCCCTACGTCGGGAGGCATAGGTAGCTTAGGAAAGTGTCTGTTGATCGATAAGACATAGCCCATGTAACAAGAACCTGAACGGCCCATTGGAAACCAACTGTAAGTGGATGTTCTGCAAACAAGCTACCATGGCATGTGGCATTACCTGACTCAATTTAGCCATAATGTTCCCAGTTCCCTGGGCCGTACCGGGTGGTAATGGTCCGCTTCCTGCATTTGCAAGAGCCTTTAATGAGGGACCCAGGATGTTACCACCGGGTACGGCCCGGGGAACCTGTCATTATGGCTATTAACACCCCCGGTTTACATCCCAGGGGATAATAGGCATTTATTTCTCTGAAAAAACAGGGCGCGATGAGCGTACAAGTCGTTGTTTGAAAGAAAAACTAACGTAACATGGCTGCCATGGAAATGGAAGCGAAGCTCCAATCGGAGCCCCTCTTCCATTTCTATTGCAGTCGACGGACATGAGAGGAGCAGCGCTGCAGCACTATGGTGCCACAACCTCTTCAGGTAAGTGGGAAGGATGGAAGGCAAGGGTGGAAAGAGAAGCAGAGAAGGCACAGGGATGAAGAGAAAATGGCAGAGTGGGCGCTGGCAGCTCCAAGGTTGCTCGCAGTGCGGACTTATAATGTGATGGCCAGCCCGTGTTCCGAGCAACCTGATTGGCTCTGCCCCCCCCCTCACACAGGGTGCTAATAAAGGAGAATCCTTTGTTAAAAAAGAAAGGAAGGAACACCATTAATAGTGAAATTCTTAGTGGTTGATAGGATAGATCTAGAGTTACTAATATAAATAGATAGTGGTCCCTAGTTTTCACAACAGAGTGGACCTACTATAGGAAAAGACATTATGATAGCACCAGGCCTCTTTCTTATCTCAGAAGTTGGGGGATTATTTGGGGCCGGGTAAACCTAAATGAGGATCCAATGGCCCTTACAGACCTCAGGACCTCCTCACTCATAAAGAAGTCTCAGTTCATCACAGATGTCCCCCCAATCAACGGAAAGAGGTGTCATTGGGAAGCCAGAGTCCATGTTATGGGGAAGATTTGCATAGATCCATCAGTCTGATATGTTCTGGATCAGTCATAATGACAAGTTGTGTGAGATAGTTGTTTGTACTTTCCTTCCATGGGTGACCACCAGTGTTTTTGGACTCATGGCAAGTAGTGTTGAAATAGTCTATAGTCAGTACTGGAAGCAGAACAAGCAGATGAAAGAAAGTTAAGTTGTAGGATTAGCTCTGCTCAGTCTAAGTTTAGGTGCACAACACAATTAAAATGTTGTTTGTTGACCAACAACAGTTCTCACAGAGGTCCAACGAGCCGACAGGCAGAGTACATTCTCAGCATCATGAATAACTACCCACAAACTACAGCAGTAATCAGGATGCATAAGTGAAGGATTGGGGGACTTGTTATCTGCCTGCATTATAAAAAAAACTCTGCATATGCATCAGCCTGAGAATTCGAATAACCAACAAAAGCAGTCCAATCAATATGTTGCACAGAGGGTTGTAGAAATAGTACTGGCCTCATTACGAGCATGGCAGTAAGTGGTAAAATTGGCGGTAACAGAGTTACCGCCAATTTTACCACTACACCAAATTATAAGGTCGGGCCATGGATTGGAAGATTTACTTCCATAAAAATCCTGGAGGTAAATACTGCCACTCACTGCCAAAGAATTGGCATAATCGGCAGAATTACCGCAGTGGAAATTCCACTGTGGTAATTCCACCAAAAAGCCACATTGAGTCCAATGAACTACAAAAAATGGGGAATTACACTGCCACCGCCACTTGTAATCCAGCGGTAATTCAGTCGGACCAAGGGACAGTAACAGTAATTCAGCTGGGCGGTATTGTGGCAGATTTACCACCAGAATACCACCCAACTCGTAATGAGGCCCACAGTGGGAGCACAGGAGATATTTCCAGCTTCTTCGTACAGTCACACGTTCAGTCATTTCCTCAAAAAACATACTGTTAGCAGCAAGAGTGTGTGCTATTTAGTGTAATTAACACTTTTGTTGAAATAACAAAATGCAAGCAAATTACTGTTCACTAAGAGGTCAGAGGTTGTAACCATGCAAGGCTGCTGTCTCCACGCCTTGAGTAGCAGGAGTGTGCAGGAGTTCACCTTCTTCAGCAGTTTGGGAACCCAATGGAGATGAGGCAGGAGAAAAAAGTTGAAGTTGATGTTGGAGTTGGTGCTGGGAGCTGGACGGTAGCGGCAGTAGCCGGCTGAAGGAGACGTGGTCACTGCTGCAGGTGCTGGTAAAGAGATTTTTGTTTGGTACTGGATGAGCGAGATAAGAGTATCCATGCTGGAGGTGTGATTGGCAATCTGGGGGCTACTGGGTCACCATTAAGACTGCTCTATAAATGATAAATTCTCAGCTAAAAATTTCTGCGATACTCCTCATTACGGGTCTGGCGGTAGCTGTGCCTGTAAAAAAGGCACAGCTGCTGCCGGACCTGTGATTTTACCAGCACCCACGAATGGGCAATTACCGGGTCATGCCGAGGTCAGCAGACCCGGTAATTGCCCATTCGCGGGTGCCGACAATAAGGGACTCCCCATTCGGCCCCATAGGGCTGAATGGGAATGGGGAAGGTGGTAGCACCGGTACTATTAATAACGGTACCGGTGCTACAGTCCTGTTCTGCTCACGGGTGCTGGTACGGCCACCAGGTCAGACCTGGTGGCTGCAAGGGCACCCGCAAGCAGAACTTGTAGTATGGCGGTACGGTAGCAACGGTAGAGCTACCGGCACCAATGTTGCATTACCGCCATACTTGTAATGAGGCCCTTTATCTTGTTCTATAGCTATATCCTACAACACTGCCAGATTAGAAAGGGTGGCATTTGGTGAGTCATAAATAAGACACAAATAAGGACATCATTAGGAGCAAAAGAGCTTTGGAGCTCTGCGGTTCTGGCTGATTATTCAGCCAGAGAGTTTCCTTGAGCAACATCAGAAATTGGTTCTTCAAGTGCCTTGCCTTTAACTATTGCTAGGGCAGAAGGAAGCAATAGGTATCTAGTAAAGCAGCTACATGTGGGCCATTACCTACCAGTGATACCGTTCCAGGTGTGGCCACCTCAGTGTTTCTGCAGTATGCTAAATTCATGGGCAACACCATGGGCATAGCAGGAGTAAGTTTAAACAATGGCGGACTTGCCTTTTTCTATAATACAGGCACGTGGAAGAGCAATCAGCCGAGAAACTTTAGCAAAATGGGCATGTGCCAAGAGATAAGCTAACACTTTGTAGTGAGTAAACTGCTGTACATTTTCCCTGAGGATCCCTCAATCAAGGACCATGAACATAGAGAATTAACTCTGGGTTCTGCAAAGCTACATCCTTTAGATTCAGTCTGGGGGTTAAGCGGTGTTCAATGAAAATTAAGCAGTAATGAGAGTCACGATCAGATGTTGTTAGAAGCTGAGAAGAAGGGTTCAGAATAGAATACTGAGATATAGCTGCAGAAAGTAGAACCTTTTCATACTTAATCAAATGGGAATTAGAAATGTGCTGGGTTCTCTCATTCAGGAGTAAAGCGGTAAGGCCTAGAAATGGAGTCTGTAGTGTAGGGGCTTCAGGCAGAAGCAGCATTTTCTTGCATACAGAGGCATTTGTCCACAAAAATGTCTTACACGATTGACTACAATCTTGGTAGTGAGTAGAACCTTACATGGCCCCCACCCTAGGCTGTGCAAACTTTCTCTGGTGCACACAGGTTAAGTCCCAGTTGCCTGGCCTAGGTGAATAGCAGGGACCTTCGGGTAGGCCTGCTTCACCCGGAAATAAACAGATCTGACATCGTTTACTAGGGAATTACAGTAGTCTATCATCAAGGTGCACATTTATTTCACAAGGAGAGTGCGGCATACAAATTGGTCACCGTGTGAGTCTCACATGAGGTGAGGTTGGTCCCCTGGTCACCATGTACTGTGACTGCGAGACCAAATCAGGGAAAGAAATGCCAGAGTCGGCGCTGAGTCTTGGGAGTGACCGGAGTGATTCCCTGTTCGCTCTGTTTTTTTGCAGTGTGTCCTTACTGCTGCCTGTTTCCAGACTCGGCTGTGGGCGTGTCGAGAGCGCTGAAAGACCTGAGCCTTCCGCGGAGCGGACGCGGAGTCGGCGCTGAGTCTTGGGAGTGACCGGAGTGATTCCCTGTTCGCTCTGTTTTTTTGCAGTGTGTCCTTACTGCTGCCTGTTTCCAGACTCGGCTGTGGGCGTGTCGAGAGCGCTGAAAGACCTGAGCCTTCCGCGGAGCGGACGCGGATTCGGCGCTAAGTCTTGGGAGTGACCGGAGTGATTCCCTGTTCGCTCTGTTTTTTTGCAGTGTGTCCTTACTGCTGCCTGTTTCCAGACTCGGCTGTGGGCGTGTCGAGAGCGCTGAAAGACCTGAGCCTTCCGCGGAGCGGACGCGGAGTCGGCGCTGAGTCTTGGGAGTGACCGGAGTGATTCCCTGTTCGCTCTGTTTTTTTGCAGTGTGTCCTTACTGCTGCCTGTTTCCAGACTCGGCTGTGGGCGTGTCGAGAGCGCTGAAAGACCTGAGCCTTCCGCGGAGCGGACGCGGAGTCGGCGCTGAGTCTTGGGAGTGACCGGAGTGATTCCCTGTTCGCTCTGTTTTTTTGCAGTGTGTCCTTACTGCTGCCTGTTTCCAGACTCGGCTGTGGGCGTGTCGAGAGCGCTGAAAGACCTGAGCCTTCCGCGGAGCGGACGCGGAGTCGGCGCTGAGTCTTGGGAGTCTTAGGAGGTTGAGGAGTGCGAGGTCTCGTGCACTCCCTCGAAAAGATGACGAAGGTGGTCCTTTCGCCCAAAACTCGGGCGCAGCGGAGGTTCGAAGCAGCTACAATGGAAATACGAGGCAAGACTAATATGGCTGCCTGGGCTGAAACTGTAAGCCATGTACTAGAAGATCCAGCTGAACTGTCTTCTAACACATCCAATACAACTCATGTTTCCACGGAAAAGTCCTCTGCCACTTTTCAACAAGTAAGTGCTAACACGCACGCCTGTGATCAATTTATCACCCCTGAACCCGCACTTGTAGCTGAAGTGGTGCATCCTACACAGCAGACGTTGTTAAGCCCTTTGTTAAGCCTGATGCCCGATCTGTCTCCCAAGTCCTGTAGAGTATTGTCTGATGTGTCGGATGTGAGCGACACGCCTACAACGCGTGCTGCTGAACAGGTGGTTGGAGCAAAGTTGGCAAAGCTGGCCTGTGTGCTGGACGATTCAGATACGTGTGATGCAAATCCGAAAAACTTCAATGGCAAGAAGTTTGTCACTGGTCATTTGCCCACATTGGTGATTGAACAGTCCGGTTCCTCTAACCCCTTAAGTATTGACTCTCAAGAGTTGGGCATCCCCTATATTATAGCAGAATCGGTTGGCTCGGCGCCATGTGAGTTTCGCCGACGGTCGCTGAATGCTGACTCCCTGAACTGTATTACTGAGGGAGTTTCTTGCGAAACAGAGACTACCAAAAAGTCGTTTCAGTGTTGTGATTCGGAGACTCTAGAAATTGCACGATCCTTCTCTGGGCCCGTAGATGACGATCCACAACTGTCTATAGGCTGTGATGATGTTGTGTTTAGTGGACCATTAGAAAGTTCTGGAGTTCTTCATTAACATAGAGATATAGCACATATTCACTCCACCACTGATACTGATATAGTTCATGGTAGAGAACGAAGAAACTCGCTAGAAGTGGTAAACAAATTGCTGGCTGATCTCACTCGCATAAATCAACAAAGAACATCTAAGGTCAAAACTGGCAAAAACAACGTTGGTGTCAAAAAGGCTGACTTAGAAAGCGAGTGTTGTCAAACTGCCAGTGGGGCTCATTCTCTACTTGAGAAACAAAAGAAGAATGGAGTTGGTTACCTGATGAAACGCACGAGACGTGAGGAAAGCCTCTCACCCAGTTTAAGATGCTCTCAAAATAAGAAAGCTAAAAGGCCTGTGTACAGCATTTCACCTCACTGCACCCTGCCCTTGGAATCTGAGTACGACTCTCGTAACTCGGATGTAGCATCTCGTAACTCGGATGTAGCATCTAGAGACATCTTTGCTGGACATGAGTCTTCAGATTCCTCGCTGATGGAGCGGCCCTACCCTAAAATTAGACGGCCTGTTTATAAAAAGAAAGGCGTGCCTAGCAAAGCAACCATGCCTGAACTTGCAAGGAACTTACCGTCAATGCAAGATTTACAGGCCCTGATAATGTCCTCACTAAACTTATCGATTGCTCCTTTTCTCAAACTATATGAAAGTCTAAATGACACGATCAAAGACTTGTCTGCAGGGGTCTGTAGATTGTCCAATAACTCTGTAAACTTTGGAAAAGAAATGTCTGAAACCAGGAATATGGTGGAAGAGATGATTAGGAAGACTAATATAACAGAGGCCGCACTCTTAAATCAAGTCACAAATGCTAACATTGATAAAAAATTACTGGCAGAGGTTGCTAAAGAGGCCTTGAAAATATTTCACAAAAAAAAAGAATGCGAAGAGCAATTAAAGTATCCTTATTGCCATAAGTGTCAAACGCAAAAAACTGTAAGTGATGTACAGATGTCAACAGTAGATACCTCTGACCAACAGACGCATGTTAAGTCGATTGTGCTCGAGGACCATTCTATTGCCTGCTTGGATGGATATAATGACTGTTGTGCGGCCGCCACAAAAACTCATACTTCAATTAATAGTGAAGTAACGAGTCTGAAGTCTGGCTTTGCTAAAGCAATTCTAGAGGCCCATGACGTGTCTAACTTAGCCCTACAAGATCCACAAAGACCATCTACATCGAAGGAAGTCATCGCTCCAAAGCAGCAATTCTTCGCCCCATCTCAGGCTATGAAGAACAGCGAGGCTGAACCCACTGGGATATTTGCTATTTTTAAACCCGCTGGTGACTTACAAAAGACGAGCAAAGCCAACAGCTCTGCAAATGAGACCCTTGGAATGAAGACTAAAAATCAACCAAAAAAGAAAGCTAAGAGACGTAACATTAACTCGCTTAAGTTTCTGAGAAACCTTAAAAGTTTGGACATAAGGGTGAACGGTGTGTCCACAAACGTAGTTCCTACAGCTTGCAATCAAACTGAAAAAAGCAGTTTAAATACAGCCAAGGCCTTAAATGTCTCTTATACCCGTACTAGTGACATATCTGACACTCTGATAAATGTCTCAACCTATGAGGACGAAGATTCGTGCAACAACGCAATGATAAATGATCACGAACGGTCATTGGCTGTGCTCCAAGTATCAACAGCAGAAGAGATTTTACCACCATTGGCCACTCATGCGGGCCACTCAGTTGTATTGGTACAATCACAGAACAACCTACAGTCGATGGCCGATCAGGCCATAGGCGATTGTAAGCGGTCCCCCATGATGTCTTCTAATGTACACAATAATGGAACGATACTTCCTGACGATACGCGGATGTCATCTAGAACATGCCAAGTGATCTCTTTAACATCTAATTTACCACCTGGAAAGGAAGCGGTAAATTTGGAACTTATAACGCTTGAGGACAAAAGAAAGCTACTCGAAGCAAGGATGAAAGCATCTATGGCCTTACCGACTAGCAAAGATGCTAGCAGAGACTGGAACGAGCAGGTGAAGTTGCTGACGACTAGTGAGACGGTGTTCCCTGACTTTGCTGGAGTTTCTCGTGACCCTGGAAGGATTCCCAGAGGACCGGTCCTTAGCCCTTGGGCTAAGCCTCAACAAGTGACACAGAAACTGCCGAAGAAGAAGTCAAACATTGATAATGGAAGAGAACTTTATTCAGCGAATCAAGAGTCTCATACTCTGCAACGTTTGTTACTCGAGCGTATCGAATCTTCGGACGATCTAATCCTAAATCGGCACAATGTTCTCTGGCTGTGTCACTTGATTCCTAGCCTAAGAGCAATTGAATCTGACGATCTCAGAATTGTTGAATTCTATGACGAGAACAAAAACGATGCTGTCATCTTACATCTTCAATCAAAACTGATTGCTGAAGCCATGCTAGAGGCTGGGCCTGTTCTAATGTCCTTGGGGTTTGATATATCAAGAGCTGATGGCTGCCTGCAATTACCAATACACAAAAGAGATCCTGGTGTCACTGTAGACGGGAAGAGTCGAAACCACTCTCAGCAGCTCGAATTACGACCATCCGCTGCACTGATTCGAAGCCCAGCACCGAAGTCTACCTCTGTGGCGAAACCATCTAAACTTATGCAAACAGGAGAGTGCATACGAATCACCGTGAACGGACCCTTACGCAGTCATAAGACCCTTGCGGAAAGTGCAAGTGACCCTTCTTTAACTCCAGCAGATTCTGATTGGTCTTGGCTTGCAGGTTTGTTAAATAAGAGCGATAACAAATAACGCCAGAAGTCTGAGACGCAAAATGTCTGTCGACTGGCCTCTTGGAACACTAGAGGTTTTAGCCATTTGTTTCAAACACCATGGGCAACCAACTTGGACCTGTTGTGCCTTCAAGAAACTTGGCTATCCTCCAGCCCTCTCTTAGAAGGATTTGAAATTGCTTGTAACCCGGAACCTGTCTCCATTTATTCAACTGTCAACTATTGCCTTACTCCAACCTAATGGAAAGAACGTTGATCGCCTACATATTCTTAATGTCTATTGGAACCATCGAAATAAATTTGCAACAACTTTTCTAGACACTGTGACTACTGTGATAGACGACCTCCTTGGGAAAGAAGCTTCGCTGAACTTGATTGTTTGTGGTGATCTGAACTTGGACTGTGTGAAAGAGAAATCCCAACTTGAGCCTAAAGCAGTGCAATGGTGCGATGAAATGGACCTTCGTGCTTTACACATGCTAAACGGTAACACCACAGGCGATATTCCGGCACAGCCTACGTGGAGAAGAGACGCATCAACATCAGTACTTGATTACATGTTTGTAACTGAAAATCTTCACAAGAGAGTTCTGCATTTTAATGTCCAAAAAATGTCCCATAGTGATCATGAAATGGTACAACTAACCCTCCAGAAAAAATGCGCCTGTCCGCAGCAAGTATGGTCGCACACGGTAAAAACAGGCTCAGGTAGGATTCGACTCCATTTAACAGAACCAGAAGTGGAGGCAATAACAACAAAATTTATAGAAAATACTGAGGGTCTCGAATACGAACACTTATTAGTTCAATTTGAAGAAAGAAGATCCAAACTGAGCCATGTTCAACTACATCGAAAACACAAATTTGACCTTTGTGTGCTACAGCAGAAACGTCTGATGAGACAGGAATTAAGGAAAACCAAAACCATCCTCAATATAAATGTTAAACAAACCTGTAGAGCGATCAAACAGAAATATAAACATTGGCTTAAGTCTCATGAGGCCACCAGATTACAAAATGATTCTGAGATGATGATGGGAAAAATGGAAGGGCGTAACTCAGCAGAATTCTGGAGCATAATAAACAACAGTGCATCCTCACAATATGCCTTACAGGCTAACGCTGTTAGTGAACAAGCCTGGGTTGCATTCTACTCTACTTTATTCACCAAAGACGATCTAGTAAGAGCTAATATATTCCTGCCCGAATCTAAATGGGATTTGCAATTTGAAAGAGATGAAATTCTCTTAATTATTAAGGGATTGAGTGAATCCAGAGCGCCGGGTCCAGATGGACTAACTAATTACACGCTCAAACGCAATCCAGAACTATGGGCAGATTTCTGTGCCACTCTGTACAACCGCGTTGCTAAAAATGGATCTACTCCCAATTCATGGAAAAGTGCTATCGTGGTTCCCATCTTTAAAAAAGGAGATCGAACCAACCCTAAAAACTATCGTCCGATAGCATTACTTGATGTTGTAGGGAAGATCTATGCAACCTTGCTTCAACGCAAATTGGTGAAGTGGGCAGAAGAATCTAAGCACATTGATCCGAGACAAGCGGGCTTTGTAAGAGGAGTAGGTTGTGGCCTCAATCTATTACTACTAAACCTCCTAAAGATGGAAGCTCTCAGAACCAAAACAAAAATCTATTTGGCTCTGATCGACCTCTCGCAGGCATTTGATAGTATCAATAGAGAGAGGATGTGGGATAAACTGAGCAAATGGGGCTGCCCACCTAGCTTACTGAGTGCAATTCAGGAACTACACTCTGAGACGTCTATCAGAGTTCGGTTGGACCTGAAAGGCACCTTGTCTGCAAAAATCAAAACATGTAGGGGAGTGAAGCAGGGCTGCCCCTTGGCAGCAACAATATTCAATTTGTTTATATCAGACATGACTGAGATTTTTTGTGGCAACAACATGTTCCCCCCAAAAATTCAGGGAGTACCTATCAACTACCTGTTATACGCTGACGACCTGGTCCTAATAGATCAGACGCCTATAGGTCTTCAGCGAAAAATGAACCTGATAAATACCTATATAACATCAAACGGCTTGCAAATTAATAGACTAAAAACCGAAAATTTGATATTGGGAAACCTGCAAGGAACCCTTGGCAAGGGGTTGAAAGAGCATTGGTACATTGCCGACGAACGTATCAAAATTGTAAAATCCGTGAAATATCTGGGGATGACTATCAGTGCGAGCAGAAATGACGCTCGTTGGACGGAAGTGGCAAAAAGCAAATGTCGGCAATTAGCAAATCAAGCATGCTTAATTAACAACAAATATGGCAAATTTTCATTGAAGCCGACTATCCTATTTTTTCAACAGAAAGTGGTCCCGAGCCTGATCTACGGAGGAGAAAACGCCTTCGGTTGCTCTAATGATTTATGGAACTCTTTAGAAAACATCTTCTGGTCTCGTGTACTACACCTACCGAGGGGAATAGCAACTGTTTGTATACGGTACGAGCTTGGCTTAATTTCAATACATGCCAGAGTAATGTGGAATCTGCTAAGCCTATACCGTAAAACGATGCTAAAGACTCCGACACCCCAATTCCAAATCATGCATAGACCAGACAGTGCGAAAGAGTATACAATACTCGCAAAGTGGAATCAGCTTTGTCAAGACCTGCTAGGCGAGTACGATATTACCTCTGCCTTGCTAGTGGAAAACCCAGATGCAGCAAAGATGAAGATTTGGCGGTTAGATTGGATCAAGACCTGTGAGCAAAGAACAAAATGTAAGCTAATGCAGGAAGTCCCAGGTGAAGCGAAAGCCTTCAATCAACGCCACTCTTATCTAACCCATCTGCCAAATCAGCATGCCAGAGCCTTGTACATGAGATTCAGATTAAACGCTCTAAATACAAGAGAGCGATTAGGCTCTTGGCCCAAGTATGCAAATATTGATCGAAGGTGTCGTTTCTGTAATTTTGATATGGAATCTCTAAAGCACTTGATCATGTCATGCCCGAGCCTTGGGAAAGAACGAGGACGGCTTTTTTCACCGATTATTCATAATATTAGTTCAAGGAGTCTAGAAAACTGGTGGGAATTGTTCTTTGAAGCCTCCAACCGAACTGTACTGTTCAATTTGATAACCTTCCTCCAGGTCATAAAAACAAGATTGGATTTGAAGGAACCAATTGAAGTGCCTGGAGTCGAATGAGCCCTTGTAGTCAAAACGTCAAGACTCAGGCCACTTGTTTTACTGTGTACAGAACGGCGGCGAGAGAAATGGATTTTAAAAGGATATGTGGTTGATTAGACGTGATTTGTCTGTTAAAAATTTTTTTTTTTTAAAGGTTGAATAAACCGTATAAAAATAAAAAAAAAATAAAAATTCTGTTATTAGCTTTTTGCCACTGTAATGGCATCTGCATTTCAACAGGGATAGCCCTCAACCCACCCTGAAAATGCATACTCTAGCACCAGAAAACATTAATAGGATAGACTTCTTAGGAGCTGGATAAAGTCTATTTGGATATTCTGAAAAGGTCCTTCAGGGTGTGTGGAGGTTTGCTGCGATCATTTGGAGCCAAATGGTCTCAGTGGGACATCGTTTTCGCTGATCCATCAGATGGAGTGCTTCCTTGAGCGGCAACAGAAATTGATAATGTGTAAGTCTTGCACATAACTATTGTGAGAGGTCTTAAGAGGTGTTCATTAAAAAATAATCAGTCATGAGGGTCACCATCAGAGTGTTGGAACCAGAGAAGTGCAGTTCAGTATGGGATATTGAGATAGTATCATAATAGCTGCCGAAAGTAGTAGCTTTTTCATATTTTGTCAAACAGGAATTAGAAATGCATTGGGTTTTGCCTTTCAGGAGTAGTGTAGTAACAGCATGACCTACTGCCACAGACACTGAGTCACCTAAAATCAGATGATTTGCCTTTTCTAGTAACAGGGCAGGTGTGTCAACCGATTGAAGACAGGGTAGTAGACCTTCAGCAACAGGGTTCACGGTTGAGCTGTAATAAGCAACAGGATGGTGCTTATCGAGCTTATCATTGTTCAAATGAGTCGGAACCCCTAAAGCAATACCATAACATTCATCACAATAAAGGGTAAAACATTTCTGGTAATTGGGAGGACCCACAGTAGTGGCTTGAAATATCTCTTGTTGGATCTCAGTGAATGCCCCATCTACTTCTCACAGCCAAAAGAGAGATTCAGAAGTGCAGTTAAGGACAAGGCCTTGCAGAGGCTTAACAATAAAGGCTTAACCCATTATACACTGCACTAGTAGCCAGCTATCCCAAGAAACCCACTCATCTGTTCTTGGATTACAATTTTTAAAACTTGGATATGACATCAATTAAAGCTTGGGACAGGTGTCTTTCCCCTGCAGAGATGTTGTGCCCCAAGTAATGAACTCGGGATGACGCAACAGAAGTTTTTCTTTCAAAGGTTTATGACATTTCAGAGCAAGTGCATTTAACAGATAGAGAGAATATTTCTGTCATGCTTCTAGTGATGGTGATGCCAATAACACATCATCCACATACTGCAATAACCAGACCCTCATTTGAACATAAGAGAGTCCAAATCTCACTAAACAATCTGGCGAAAGCAGATCAGATTTTCTAAGAACATGTATGGAAGACTTGTGATGATTTCTTGCAAATTTGTATAGGTAAAAGAGAAAAGATATGAAATGTCAAGGTACAGAAAAGAATGCGGAACACAGACCTACTACTATGAAATCGGCCATGTCTGCAGCGATGCAGGACAAAATGGTTGTGGGATTCGGAATAATAGGAATGGTGGGAAGAACAGCTGCATTCACAGCAGGATGATCTTGCACAAATTGATAAGCCTCTTTACCAGGTTTCTTAATTGGCAGGATCGGGGTATTGCAAGGGCTAAGGCTCGGTACAATTATCCCTTGCTGTAGCAGAGCCTCAATGACAGACTTTATGCTTTCATCTGCAGATTGGCTGGATGCAGGGTGATATGTACAGGTTCTATGTTCTATGCTTATTTGCAAGAGAGGATGTTAATTATGGAGGAACTTTGTCCAACAATCCCTCTTGCAATGCAGGAGTGTTATTCTGTGGTATGTCTATAAGGGCAGCTGGGTCCTGTGACGGTATACACGCATTTCGTCTACCTATTTTTGGTCGTGGTACTTTTCATCGCCGGATTTTACATCGCCAGAAACCGCGTTTTTTTATTTTTTATTTTGGGGGGTGTTTTGTTGGGGTTGGGGTATTATTATAATAGTAAGGGGAGGGTCTGGGGGGGAACCCCCCCCTAGAATAAAAAAAAAAAACAAAAACAGGGTTTCTGGCGATGTAAAATCCGGCGATGAAAAGTACCACGACCAATAATAGGTCGGCGAAATCACGTAGAACCCCTGTAACATAGCCAAGATTTCCATTACATTATGCATGGGGACATGCAAATAAATACCACAGGGGAATTTTAAATAGTGCAGCCAATTTACATAGTCGATCTAATCCTAACTGTTTCACATGGGCCATGGGACTAAGCAGAAAATCAGAGATGGGTCTCAGAGTAACAGTCAAAGGTCATAGGTCGGGTATAGGCTGACCACCAATAACCACAGCATTTTAAATGTATATAAACGTAGAGCATGCAGAAATTCAAAGGTTTTTAGTGTGGAGTGAGAAGCTCTAATGTCTAGTATGTAAGAAACATTGTTTCCACTAACAAAACATTCTACATAAGGAGCAGAGGGATCAAGTGAAATGAATGGTGCAATGATGTTGCTGCCCCTCCAGCTGTCCTCGTGGGGATTGAAAGAAGCAGAGGATGGAGGAGGTGGACAAGATTGGGGGAAGGACTAGGCTGTCTGTTGGGCTGGTCGGATAGGGCACTCTGATTTCACACAAATATATATTAGCCCTTACAGCTTTTTTAATGTGCCATAAAATCAAGTACACAAAGACATACATATACAAGCTCAATTTGCAGAGGAAACACTATAGTTAAATGAGTCCAATCATCAACCTTTCTTGTTGTAAATTACAATCTTAGTAACACAATCTATACAGTTGTTAATTAAGTAAATAAAAAAATCAATATACTATAATCAATTCAATGCAAATATGAAGTCAATTTTAAAAATATCTAAAATATTATTGATGTTTAGCCACAATTTAGTAATGTAATATAAATCCTTGACCTTTAAATACCTGTCCCACTCTACTTCACTAAAGTCGTGACTATTAATGACAATGCCGCAAGAAAGAAGTGCCAAATTGCGTATTTTTTTTTCAAGGGCCAACCAGTGAAGATTTTATTGCACATGTTTACAAAGTATATTTGTTAAAACAATCTGTATGCTTAAGACACTGTGCTTAAGGGAACATTTTAAGAGGTATAATGGGAATATTGCAATGCACCTGTAGCCCTATAACCCTAAGGAGGCTCAGTGGGGACCCAGAGGTACAGAATATATAGGAATAAAAGCAAAATAGCTCTTCCTTGTTACAGGGCTCACATATTTGAGGAGCCTCACATTTGAGATCAAGAGTCGACTCATGGGTCCACAGGCTAAGGTCAAATCTCAGACATGGCCTGGTCATGCCCAGGCCCGTGTACTGAGATCAGACCCACAAAGAAGGTCCGTGACTAGTCATTGCACATTTAGCCACCACAGCCAGATCCAGTGGAGTTTGGTTGTACATTTTTGGAAAAGTGGCCACTCAGTCTTACCTACAGCAGTCAAAGATATCTTGTACTTTAAAGACCCTGACACAAGACTCCAAATATCATAAGAACAGGATGACAACTTAGTAACTCCTGGAACAACTGCCAAGGACCTTCTACTTTTGCGATTGTTACTTGCATTAATTGCATATGTAGTCTATGGGCCTCACTACGAGGCTGGCGGCCGCAGAATTAACAATTTGTTTGTTTGTTTATTCACTTTTTATGCGCACCAGACCCGTAGGTAACAGGGCGCAGCGATAAGAAAAATGTGAAGCTTACAAGGTTACAGAATAAAACAGTATACAATATGCAATATACATATATAAATCTCACATAGATACAGAATATACAATATACAAAAGTACAATTTACCAGATATTATGCTAGGTATTTACAGTGCAATTGTATTACACTAGATTAGGTAACACATAGTCATCTGAGCAGTGACACAAGGGGCAAGTGGGAGTAGGCAGCGTCAGGTGGTGAGCGATAAGGGGTCAGTAGAGATGATATGTTTAGTTACATTTTTTCTGAAATGTAAGTAGGGTTGGTCAACTCTCAGGTTTTGTGGCAGTAGGTTCCAGATTTTGGCTGCCTTCACTGAGAAGCTATTTCCACCGATCGTGGTAAGCCTGTATCTAGGTATTGCTAGGCAGTTAGCGTTGCCAGCTCTAGTTGGTCTGGGGGAGATTTTCCTATGAAGTTTGTCTATAAGGTAACTAGGGGCAGCGTTATTTAGAGCTTTGTGGGTCAGAGATAGCATCTTTCACTGTATTTTATTATCAGTAGATAGCCATTTATATTGGCGTCTGATGGAGGAGATATGGGTTCTTTTGTTTATGGCGAGTGCTGCTCTCAAGGCGTTATTTTGTAATATTTGTAGCCTCCGGATGGTGGTTTTGTTAGCTCCACTGTATAGGGCATTACAGTAGTCAATTCTAGAGAGTATTAAGGCTCTGGCCAGGATCATGCAACTGTCATGGCTTACCGGCTCTTATCTGCTTACAGGTGTAGGCCGTGGTGGAAGCCAGGGATTTTACCTGTTTATCAAATGACAAGGTGGAATCAAGGTAGAAACCAAGGGTTTTTACTTCCTTGGAAACTTAGATGATATTCCCGTCAATATTAAATGAGGAGAATTCTTGGCCTACTTTTTTAATGTTGGTATGAGTGCCCATGATTATCAACTCGGTCTTATCATCGTTCAGGCAGAGGCCATGAGTGGCCATCCATGCCTGGATGATAAGATAAACCCTATTCACCAATTCTGTGTCCTTGCTAGGACCCTCGGAAATCGGGAGGAGGATCTGTGTATCATCTGCATAGTTAGTGTAGGTGATACTCAGATGGTCCAAATCATCGAAAATGGGCTTGGTGAAGATGTTATATAGAGTTGGGGAGACACAGGAGCCTTGAGGAACACCACACAAGATGGGAGTAGGGTCTGTGGCTGCTGATGGAGAGAATACTCTCATGGTACTGGCACTTGGAGTAGCATTAGGGGGAAAGGGGCCAATGGGGTTCACTGCAGGCTAGGCCTAATGGCTACCTTGCATGGGTTGGCAAGATTAGGGAATGGTCAGTGACTCAGTGACCAGTGACATATGGACTCTCAATGGGGATAAAGAGGTAGCCCGGTCGAATTCCAGGACCAATGGCCACTTTCCATGCTTCGGCAATATGACCTCCAGGGGTTAAGGTGGTCACTTGGTTTGGCTGCAGGCTACTCTCATGGGCCACTTTGGGTGGCTTGGTGGGACCTGGATAAATACCATGACTATGTCAAAGTAACCAATGACAGGGCTGAAGGCAATGGCTTATGGCCCATGGACCTGCAAGGATTTCAAAGTTGTCACTGGGCCTGGACACAGACAAGCTCAGTGGCTACCTTGCATGACTTATCAGGTCCTGGGGAATGGCTGCAAACCATGCCCTTGGAAATGAGGGCACTGGCCCAAGGACCTGCAATGGGGGTAAAGAGGTAGTAAGCTACTTCAGATCACTTGGTAGGGCTGGGAAATGAGGGTACTGGCCCAAGGACCTGCAATGGGGGTAAAGAGGTAGTAAGCTACTTCAGATCACTTGGCAGGGCTGGGGGTAGAGCAGAATGCCATGCCCCATGCAATATGGCCACTGGCACTGATCAAAGGCCTTCAAATGTGGTCCCTGGATCCTCAATGGGGGCCCAGTGTCCACTTTGGTTTGCTTGACAGGGCCTGTGGCATGGCTAAAGGCCATGACCAGGGAAACGTTGCCAGTTGGCATGGCCTCTTGCAATACCCAACAACCAGTGGACTTACCAAGGGGGGAGTGGCCACTGCAAGCAGGTCAGGATAAGTCGCTCTTCTGGATGGCTTTATGGGGTCAGATTACCATTAACCAGGCCTAGAGGCAAGCGGCCATGGTAACAGGCAACACAAGCAATGGCACTGGCCCATGGTACTTCAATGGGGGAAAAGTGGCCGCTGGGCCTGGCTGCAGGCTTGCCCAGTTGCTACTTTGGTGGCATGTGGGTCATGGACATGCAACAGTGATAAAGTAAATATTTGTCTGGCGGAATGCCAGCCCCAGTGGCCACATAGTGGGGCCCGGGATATTGCCAAAGGACATACGTTGGGAAAAATGGCCACTGTCAAAGGACATGGCCTGTTGCCCATGGACCGGAAATTGAAGTAAAGTGGAAACTTGCAATGGCCACATTGCAGACAAGCCTATAATGAAGCAAAATGACTATAAGGAAGTGAATGAAGAAATCTGGTACCATTCAGATACCCAATGACCAGGAAAAACACATTTTAGTGAGCCTCCTGTGCCTGCTCATGTCATGCTAAAGTAAAGGCTTGGCCGGATACGCCACAGGGGGTTCCGGGGTTCCGGGTACCTAGTGGGCCCTTGGACCCAGCGAGTTCAAGGGAATTGAACGTATAGTATTGCAAGCTGGAGAACGAGGGGTTTTCGCCACCTCATACATAAGGATGACTCGATGACCCTGTTAGCAAAGTACAGCATGTTCCTTCTACAGGAAACCCTGGCTTAATACCACATTGCACATCAATGGGTACCATCTATATAAGGTGATGGCAAACAAGGGCATAAAGGGCAGACCATATGGAAGACTTATCATTAGAGTCCGACAAGACATCGACTCACGTCATATAGTCCTCCCCGTTGGTAGTAGCTCTGTCCAGGCCATCAAATTGAGATCAGACGTTAAGCACAAGACGGGTAACTTGCTGCTTGTAAATGTATATATCCCCCGGGAAACCCAGAGCCTTGATAATATTCATGCACTTTTAGTGGATCTTTTTGCGGCCTGGGGGGAAGTGCCTGAAAATCATTTAATCCTCCTGGGTGGGGACCTAAACGCACGTTGTATTGACGAGCAAGTATGCGCTGCTTATTGTCACGTAGCTAAGAAAAGTGAGATGGTACAGAAAAAAAGTAATAGTAAGGATGCCCAGCGAGTAAATATTTTAAGAGCTTGGTACATCACTTTATTGA
This sequence comes from Ambystoma mexicanum, assembly GCF_040938575.1. Lineage (NCBI taxonomy): Eukaryota > Metazoa > Chordata > Amphibia > Caudata > Ambystomatidae > Ambystoma > Ambystoma mexicanum. The sequence continues at coordinate 1,308,716,327 of NC_090932.1, forward strand.
ATGGTCAAAACCACGGGGGACAGACCGCGGCAACATACATGGGGCTTGAAAAATCACAGAGTCACCCTGGATTACTTCTTTTGTAATAATATATGTCTTGGTGAGGGAATGGACTTAAAAGTGGTTCCAAACGACTCTAGTGATCCTGCCATTCTGGCATTGACTATGCAAAGACCCAAGCCAGTAGATATTCCCTGTAGCTGTGTAGGAATCCAGTCGAATCACTCGGGTAATCATATTTGTTGGACCACCAGACATGTTTTGGGGGAAAATCAACTCCTTTCGCAACTAAGTGCCAGTGACATTAGGTTGTTGTGTAACGTCTAGCGGTCAAAACGGGTACTTATCCCATGGGACATTTGATAGTAGTGGATAAACATGTTAATGATTTTGATTCTTCTATTTGCGATGCAAAAAGGGAAATGAAAAGGAGGCTGAGAGCTCTACGAACTGCCGGTGGCGCACAAAGCGAGCTGAACCGATTAACAAAGGTGATCAAGGGTCAATATAAAGATTGGATAACGCACTGGAGATTATCGATTAAGAATAGGCAATGATTCTTCTATTTGCGATGCAAAAAGGGAAATGAAAAGGAGGCTGAGAGCTCTACGAACTGCCGGTGGCGCACAAAGCGAGCTGAACCGATTAACAAAGGTGATCAAGGGTCAATATAAAGATTGGATAACGCACTGGAGATTATCGATTAAGAATAGGCAATGTCAAAATAAGATTTGTGGTCTCAAAAGTGGGGACACATATGGTCAACTCTAGCACGGGCTAAAGGCGAGAGCAAAAAGCACACCTTAAATCCTCTTAAGGAACAGGTATGGCTGGATTACTGGAATGACAAAGATGGCGATTTCACACAAGAGCCGAGGCTGCAAAATTGCCAGTGGGGGTGGCCATTGCTTATTACAGTGAGTGACATTGCGGCCACAATTTTGAAACTCAAGTGCTCCAGAGCTCCTGGCCCAAATGGACTAGCCAGTGTAGTTTTGAAATACGACACAAGTGGCTGGGCCAACATTCTAGAGAGCTTATTTGAAAAAGTATGACAATCACAGATGATACCAGCTTCATGGCAGCAATCAACTTTGCTTTCAGTTTACAAAAAAGGTGATCGATTGATGCCAGAAAATTACGGGTTACTGTCCCTCTTGGAGGTGACGGGAAACATGTTCTCTTCATTCGTCCTGAGGGCCTTACAGTCCTGGGTTGATGAATGCCATCTACTCCAATTCGTCCAGACAGGTTTCAGGATTTTAGACACAAATTGTTTCCAGAGCAGCAATCCTTGTTGACTTCCGGGCGGCTTTCGATGGTGTTAACCGAGCAAAGCTCTGGAGCAAAATGGAGGTCTGGGTCTGTCCAATGTGGTTGATGTCCATATTAAAGGGATTTACCAGGAATAATAGAGACTCCCAGACATGTATTTACAGAATGTAAAGCACTGGGGTCAGCATACATGGCTATATTGGGTAAATATGTGCACCACTATGATTCAATAAAGACTGATGCGTTTGGGACTACTGCCTGAGCAGTGACTCTGAACAGGTGCACATAGCCTTGTATTGGGTATGGTGTCAATTTGTTAAACTTTTAATACTAAATCAAGATGACCTATTATAGGCACTGTTTCATGTTTTAAGTGGTTCATAGTATCTTAGAACTTGTATCACAGTCGTTCGCTAGCTTTTATTGATTTTATTGTAAAGAATGAGTGGCATTTGACCTATTTTTTTTTTAAACTTTATTTTATTGAGAGTCATATCAGTAGCACAACATTACAGTTAAAGCAACTTCAATGCAATATAAGTGCAACATCATACACTTGTGAAAAAAGTGATAAATCATGGAGTGGAGGTCGGAGAAAAGACACTGTCGGATAGCATATCACACAGATAGCATATGAAAGGTGCCCACATGTCCTTAGGGCGGCTTGTTACAGGTGCAGTCAATACGTAATGTTCTTCATATTCGTTAACAAATGTAAGTTCACAGAGAAAATCAACAATTCGGGGTGCATTTGTGGCTTTCCATTTCAATATGCAACGTTTTGCAACAGCACAAGCTACATTGAACAGACGTCTGGTGATTTCAGCTACCTTGCCAATATCGCCGCACAAATATTTCAAGAGGGACAGTGATGCTGGGATTGATGTTATTTTCTGAAGGATCTCTGCAACATGACCCCAGAACCCAGAGATTAGAGGGCATGCCCAGTACATATGAAAGGCGTTTGCATTAGGTTCACCACATTTTAGACATTCCCCGGAGCAGGAAGCTGTGAACTTGGCCATCTTGACAGGGGTAAAATGAAGTTGATTAAGAATCTTGAATTGAATCAGGCGTAAGCCATCATTTAAAGACACAGATTTTGTCAATTGGCAGTATTTGAGCTACTGTTCCACACCCAATGTTACAGCCAAGTTGCCTCCCATTTCAATTTTACGGTGTTCAGGGATTTGGAATGTGCTTGCACCAAGGTATTCAAATTGGAGACCCCTTTCATTATCCCAGGCTCAGCTGTTATTGCACGTATACACTCATGTGTAGGGGGCTCTGCAGGAAACGACAGCCATCTCGCCGCTCTCATACGATGATATTGGAATAGTTTAAGCTGACCACCCCCAACAGTATTTATAAAATCTGCAGAGCTCTCATATGTACCCTCTGGAAACATATTGATCATCTTTAGTTGCTTGTCTGGGTCCCATGTCTTCTGCAATTTCCCGTCACATGTCGGGGAGATACCAGGGAAGTGCCATAGCGGAGCCGTAGGGTATTTCCAATGCTATTCTTTTGTATATTCTGGACCATGCATGGATGGTGGTGCTGACTGCGTTGAACCTGTAGGCGTCCTTGTGGCGGGGACTGAAAATAACAAATCCAAGGTCGGTTGGGACATATCTCTCTATAGGGATGTGAGTGGCAATATTGTCAGGGATGTACCATTGTTTGGCAGTTTGAAGTCTGGCGCAGCAATGTCACTGCTCGAATACGGCTCCACCAGCTTGTCCCATTTCATTCTTGCAGCCCCCTGACCTCATACAAACGATGTGGGTAGGGATTAGGGATTGTAATTTCGTGAAATAAAACTCTTCCTGGCCAAAGGGGGACATTTCCAAAATAGTACAGTGGCTTGGCAAGAATTACCAATTTAAGGAGCGATACCCAGCCATATAAGGAGATGGGGAGATTAGTCCATAACTGAAGTTTGACTGTCAGTGCCTGTAGGAATGTTTCATGGTTGTCCACGTATAGCGTGTGTTTCTCTCTAGACACAATTATGCTTAGGTAGCGGACTCGCACTGGAGACCATTTAAATCCGCTGATATTAGAGGGGCATCTGGTGGCTAGAGTAAGTGGAAACAATTCATATTTGGTGTTGTTAAATTTATACCCAGAGTAGCATGCAAAGTCATGTATGTCCTTCATGATGGGCAATAGGTTAATCTCGGGGACCCGGATATAAAGGAGATTGTCATCCGCGTAGAGATATTATTTGCGGCGGGCCGGTCATCCTGATGCCCCTATGCGCATGTTTCTTCCGAACGAATTCAGCCATTGGTTCAATCATGAGGGCAAACAATATAGGGGAGAAAGGGCAGCCCTGTCTGGTGCCTCTGCCCAGGGGAAAGAGCACGGATAGAGTATGATTGGTGAGTACTCTCGCACCAGGGTTAGTGTAAAGTAAGCCGACACATCTTATAAAGTACTCCCCCAGGCAAAAGCATTTAAGTACCGAGAACAGATATACCCAAGAGACAGAGTCGAATGCCTTCGAGGCGTCTAGTGCAGCTACTGCTGCGTTTGCATTTGGGCAAATCTGTGCCATCACCCTGAATAACTTGCGAAGATTAAGGGCTGTGGACCGCATTAGGATAAAACCCGACTGGTCTGGGTGTACCAGGCTGGGCATGTTAGGGAGGAGTCTGGTCGAGAGGATTTTAGCAAAAATGTTGGCGTTGGTGTTGATCAGGTAAAGGGGTCTGTATGAAGGCATATGGTGGGAGGGACGTTGGGGCTTTAGCAGTACTGTTATTATAGCCTCACGCATTGAATCCGGGAGTGTACCTCGGTCCATGGCCTCCTCCCACACATTCAGCAATATGGAGGCCAATTTCTCGCGATATACCTTATAAAGTTTTACACCTAGAGCATCGGAGCCAGGGCTTTCCCAGAGGTCAGGGCCTTAATGGCACTTGTTATCTCCTCAAGGGAAATCAGCAGGTCCAGCACGGATCTGGCCTCGGGCAAGAGAGTGGGAAGGCCAAGTCTATGTAGATATTTGGATGTTTCCTCAGCTGATCTCTCGTCGCGATTAGAGTATAGTGCTGTGTAATACTGCGTAAATGTGGCATTTATATCTCCCTCCTGGTTCACCACCTCCACCTGTATCGTTTGAATACTAGCAATGGGATTACGATGGCTTTCTGCTTTCAGCATATTAGCTAAGGATTTACCTGCTTTGTTGCCCTCCCCGTATCTACAGGCCCTTACGGAGGCAGCCATATACTGCACCTCTCGATCAGCCAGTTTGTGGAATTCACTCAGTAATACATGAATGTCTGCAAGGGTATCTTTGTTGTGTGTAGCACTATAACTCTGTTCGAGTTTCAAAAGTTGAGACTGCCTGGCCCAGTTCTTTCCTTACCGATTTGAGCAGCCCGCTGGTCTTGGACATGAGGATACCATGCAGCCATACCTTAAATGTTTCCCAAAGTGTTGCGTAGGACCCAACAGAGCCCTCGTTAATTTCAAAGAACTCCTCTATCTCCATATGTAGGGATACACACACAGTAGGATTATTTAGAATAGCAGAGGGCATCCGCCAGCGTTTGGTTCGCGGGGGAACATTGCGAAGTGTGAGGCATAAGGAGACCGGGGAGTGGTCAGAGAGTGTACGCGTTTGGATGACGCATGCCGACACTGCATTTGAGAGCGAGGCAGAAGTAGCCAGTAGTCGATTCGAGATTCCGAGTCATGGACTGTGGAATAGTATGTATGTTGCTTGTTCGTCGGGTGCTGCATACGCCAAGCATCTATCAAGGGTGTCTGTAGCAGTATCTGTTGTAAGGTGGTGGTAGCCTTTGTGAGCGTGTGAGGGCCAGTGGATGACCTATCCAGTGTCATGTTGAGGATTGTGTTAAAATCCCCGCCCCAGAATTCTAAAGTCTCGTCCAACGGATGAGCATGTCCAACACAGCCCGGTAGAGCCCCGGATCGTCCAGATTCGGCCCGTATGTATTGAACAGGACCAATGAGTGACCAGCTAATTCCCCCCACACCAGCACAAATCGACCCATAGTATCTATTTTACTACTCAAGTATCGGAAACCAAGCAATGGATGAATAAGGGTAAGGACCCCCCCTAGACTGTGCCGAATAATCCGTATAATATCGAAGTGGTCCCCACCGTGCATTGAAACCAGAATTTACTTTCTTCAATGCATGTGTTTCTTGGAGCCTTAATATCTATGGGTTATGTCTTGACACGTATGCAGCCACTATTCTGGTCTTACCCAGGTTATTGAGACCTCTCACATTCCAAGAGAGCACCCGGACTGTCAGCCCGCTGCCTGTGTGTGTGTTATGTGCCATGTGTAATCAAGGTAGTTATCATAAGTTCCATATGTATAATGTAGGTCAATACTGTTCGCAGCGACATGACTCTCAGTTTTGAAACTTTTAACATCCCCAACATGGCCCACTCCACTGTCAAGGGCCAAGCATCATGAACCCCGTTCCCCACCCCCTCCCGCACAATCAACCCCAACAGGATGATGACATCCCCTCTTGAACTTGGGGAATCTTCCGGGGATGCGTATCCTGTTGTTTGCACTTGCCTCAGCCGGATGCTTCCTATCCGGTAAAACCTTACAGTTTAGTTCGGTCCCACCCAGCAACTTCACCCTTCAACACACTTAAAGGATATTGCAATCAGCCTCGCTCAGTCTGCTGGGTCTCTCCTCTCTGCTTCAGGTTGAGGGGATCTGTTCTGGTCTGCTCTGTGGTCGCATGGCAGCGCTGGGATTGAGGCTTCGATGTAGTCCATTGCCGCAGACGGATTTTCAAAGAAGTGAGCTCTGCCGCCATGTTGTATCCGTAATTTCGCTGCAATGATTATAGCATATGGAACGTGTCATAGTCGGAGCTGCCTCTTGACCTGCTCGTAGGATCTTCTTTGTGCCTGTATTCCTGCAGCAAAATCTGGGTAGATATATGTATGTTGTCTCCTTCGTGACGTAGAAGCCCCATCTCTCTTTCCAGTCCACATCCCTGTCCCTGTAATTAAGTAGTTTGGCAATGATGGTGCGAGGAGGAGCTCTGGGTTTAGGCGCCGGGGCCAGAGGAAATGGTCTGAGAATGAAGTAGCCCCAAAAAGGGTTTTCAGGAGGGCTTTGATGTATATCTCCATAGGTCCTTTACAAGAGGATTCTGCCACTCCCACTATCCGAATGTTGTTTCTCCTAGACCTGGACTCCAGGTCATCACATTTGCCTCGGAACTTGGCGACCTCGCCCTTTAGCATAGCGATGTCACGGTTGTGCTGGCCGATTGTGTCCTCGTTGGTACTTATCCTGTTCTCGGTCACCCGGGCGCTTTCCTTATCTAGTCACGCCTTAAGTGACCCAATGGTGGAAACAATGTCATCCAGTTTTACATTAACAGTGAGAAACACGCTCTGCATGGTGGCGAGGAGTTGATCGTCCCTGGAAGCATCTGTGGACGTTGTCGGGAGGTCTCCAGTTGTTGACGCCATGGCGGTCGTGGCTGGAGTGTTCATGTACGAGTCCATTGGGCCTTTCTTCCTGCCACCAGAGCCCTTTGTCCTTGTGGAAGGATTGTTATGCTAGTGTAATCTTGCACCGTGTGTGGGGATGAAGAGTGAGTTATGCAATGAGGAAAATGCGTGCAGAGGTTGAATGCTCACTGTGTCGAGGATGTTAATGCGTTGTCGCCTCGTCAGAGTTTCCGTTCACTGCATATGGCTGTAGTTTGTTAGGGTAGCTCCCATCACCCCAAGCCACTCCCCTGCACCGCAGAGCAGTAGGTGCCAAGTCATCCAGGTGCAGGACCGCAGCACTGGGGTGGGATCCTATGTATATAGCGAGACTGATGTCGTCAGCCCGATATCAGCAACACCAACCTGCGGATAAAACGACTCTCATCTGGCTCCGCACCTTTGTAAGTTCCGTGCTTGGCACGCAATGTGTCCAAGCAATGTTCTCAACAGAGTGGAGAGCTGTTGTTTAGCAGCCGATGATTCTTCCGTCGAAGATAGTAACGTGACACAGTCGCAGTATAGATTAACCAGCTGTCCGGAGTTTCTGGGTATTTTCTTTGGAATGCAGGCCTGTAGTACATATGATCGCCACGGTCAGATACCCTGTCGTTTTATAGCATGTCTCCTCCGCTGCACACTCTATGTAAGGGTGGATTGTGCTCTCCCACATCTGGAGATATTGACTGTGACTCAGGAACTAGCCCCAATGCGTTTGCTGCTCTCTTCCGCTGTGGTGTTCCAGTATCTGGCTCAGGGTATGCTGTGTACCACTACTGAGTGTCTGTTTAGCAGTTAGTAATGCATCTGTCGGAGATATCAACGAGATTGAATTACAGTATCGCTTTATCCAGTGTAGTGTCCGTGGAGAGCAGGCTTGTAGTATATATGACAGTTAAGGTCGGGCACCGTACTGCTTCACAGCATGCCTCCTCCGCTGTACACCATATGCAAGGATGAAGTATGCTTGCCCAGGTCTGGAGATAATGACTATGTCTCTGGATCTAGCACCAGTATGTTTGCAGCACTTTTCTGTAACGTTACTCTGATATCTGGCTCAGGGCATGTTAAGTACCACCACTATGCATCACACAGTCTGCAGTCAGGGTGAGGCGGGATTCATAGCTAGCATGTGGCTGGGCACTTACTTAAAGCAGATGACTTCTCTGCTTGTCAAAGGCCCGTGTGGTCAGCAAATCTCGGGTTTGCAATCACGTGGAGGTCCGGGCGGGACTACCTTCTATCCATGCTGTGTTTGTAGTATCCGGGAGTGCCGCTGCCACTTGGCTTCGTATACAGCACATGTGTATGGTTCAGCGCTTTTGTAACTAGTGATTGGTATTGGGCGCAGCAGAGTCACCAGTTACTATTAACCGGGCCTGAGCGGGTCAGCAAACATCAAAGTATGTGCACCATTGACAATTCTGGAATAGTTTCGGATAGGGGGACCAGGATGGATTGTGACCCCCAACGTATCAGCAAATATATTTGTTGGACCGGCTGACCGTTGGAGCAGTGTGAAGGCGTTTAAACGCCTGCATCTGTATATGAGGAGGCAATGCGGTCGGCTAATCCCTGTTGAGTGCATTGATCAGGATGGGCATTGAGTTTACCTGGTATTTGTTGCCTGATGTCACCCCCTCCCTGCTGAGGGAATCAATCGTCCAGCAGTGCATCGCGGTGCTCACGCTCCCGACCTGGGTTGTAGATTTCTGCCACGTGTGTGCCGCGGAGTGTGAGCAGGTCAATTGACCCTGCGTCTGTCGTGTTTTCAACTCAGCAGCAGGCTGATCTGCAAAATTCGTATTGGGAACGGGATGGCATCCGTCACCCCCTCGGCGATATCCGATCATGGCTGGGCCGTGTCACACCCAATGCTGGAGGTGAACGGCGGGCCGGGTAGGCTGGTGCAAGAGAGCAGTCTGTCCGCCATTAGGTCCGACTCATTTCTTCAGAGAGCCGCTGCAGCAGCTCCCACTATTGTGGATTCCTCCCACAGGAGTAAATGGCACTGATTTAAGCGACCACAGCACGGTCAGACAGTCAGCTATGGTCCGGCCGCCTCCGTACAGTCAAGCGCCGCGCGCGTGGGCCAGCTTCAGCCGTGACCTCGGTGGGCCGTAAGGTACAACCACCTTGGTCGGTGTTGGCGCGTTCCTCCAGTGTCCTGGGATCTTAAGTAATGCGTCTAGTACGGCCTCCGCTTATAAGGGAAGCTGGGAAGGTATATCTGTGTCACCGCACGAGGGGGGAGGTCCCCTCACGTTCAACTGCAAGCTGGCGGATCTTCTGGGCTCCTCCCTCTGCGTGGCCCAATGGCACTGCTCCCCCTGCAGACTAAAGTGGTTTTCATGTGGTACTCGGGGTCGGCCACCGCACCTCATCTCCCCCGCCCAGACCACCCGCTAAGGATTTCTCAGGCAGTTGTCAAAACAGCTTGATTTTTTCACTGGCAGGTCTTCGGGACTTCATAAGCCGATAGAGCCGAATTACTTCTATGGGTGGCTCCAAAGCAGGATTAATTACAAATGAGGATCTTGGCCGGAGCAGAGCTCGATGGCTAGGCTTCCATCTCGGGCGTGTGCAACAGCGCCCCCCGAATTGCGTACTTGTAGTAGACTTTCACATGACAACAATACATGTCTTCATAACACATTGTGCCATGGAATTCCTTCCCTAGCTCCCCTGACTTCCATTGTATTAATCATGTTGAATTGTATTCTCAAGCCTTCTTCATTTATGTAGTACGCTGGGAATTCCTTAATATTCACTCGAAAGTTGTTGGGATAGCGGTAATGATTTAAATATTCAGTGCTCATGGCGCAGACCGGCAAAAAATAGTGGTGTGGAAGGTTCCCCAGAGCAGTGCCAGTGGTTGAGATTAATTCAAAACCTTCCACAAATCACTTGTTTGGTTTCAGTTTGTCTCCCTATGTGAGAGAGGGTATGCCCAGACGTGAGTCCCTTGCTCGCTGCACCATAGGTAACCAAGTTGCACCTCACTGATGAGGCCCAACAAGGCCGAAACATGTTGGAGTTGTCTTGTGTTTCCATGCAGAGGGGACCTGGCCTGGCAAGTCGGGCAGGACTTTCTGTGCTCTTGTATCTACCTGAGGACTGCAGATCCTCAGTAACTACACCTCCCAGGACGCACAGGGTATTTAGAACCCTCAGCCGGCACTTGAGCTAGGCGCGTCTGTCCGGTTTTCCCAGTATAAAAGGTATTTCCCATCAGCTCCATGCACAATTTGTGACTGTAATTTTATAACTCTGCCATCAATGATTATTGGAACTGTTTCTAGATAGATTCTCTTTATTTCGCTCCTGCATCTGTGTTTGCTATCGCTGACCATTGAAATAGTCTTTTACCAGAACTGTTAGTGTGAATTGTGTTTAAAGTAACCTTTCATTTCTGTGCCCTTCTATCTACTGGGGGTACTTCATTTAACTGACCTGTAACACTGCCGTATCTCCTGCCTCGCATTTCTTCCTGTCTGTTTGTCTCCAAAAGCTGCTCTCATGTCACCTTTCCTCGCAATCATGATGCAAGCAGATCCCCTGGAACTACTCCTCCCAGCAGGCGCAGGGTATTTAGAACCCTCAGCAGGTGCGTGAGTGCCTGCGGGTGGACCTGGTTTGCGCCTGTTTGCATCTGGGAAGCGTTTGGGAGCTCTCGCCTACACTGCTGATGCCTTAACCCACTGGTAACAAGGTGAGTTATCCTCCCTGCATATCCCTACTGTGTACACACTATTCCCTGAACTGCCTATTCACAAACTGTCTCTCCAAGTAAATATGCTACATTTGGATATGGCTGTTGTGCTAGAAATTAACCGGCGTGAGCGACAGAAACTGGTAGCACGCTACCTAGCCATGGATTTTTAAGTGGATCCAGTTGCGCACAGTGCCAATATTCACTAACCTACATGCACTGCTCCTCTCAAACAAAATATGGATGTCGCTGTTGTAAAACAACCTACTGTTTTGCCCTCAATGGCCCTGCCAGCCAATGAATCAGCTACCCCTGTGCCCAGTATGCTAGGTGGCAACATTTTAGCAAGTGCACCCTGGCAGGTATATGTGGTCTCTAGGACCTCATCTAATAACAATTTCTCACCAGAACCCCAAGCATATCTAAAAACTGCATTACTAAATACTAGATCACTAGTCTGCCACGCTAATCAAATTACAGATTGTGTTTGAGGCACAGGTTGACATATTTGCAATTATGGAAATCTTGCTCCAGGAGTGGGCAACCCATGCCTTGTTTGCTGCCACCCCAGATGGATATAACATCATATGTGTGGACTGTGACGGGTTGATGTACAAAGACCACCTAAACATTCACAGTACCACTATATTGGATCATGACCACTGCAAAGCTATGATGGTCAAACTAGGTATTAGTGCCACATCCACCCTGAGCCTACAAGTACTGTACAGGCCACCCAATAAAAGAGCAGACTTCGAGTAACAACTACTGGCTATCCACAATGCCTTGCTGAAGTCATCCACCCATGTTCTTGTAGTAGGGGACGTTAATCTCTGGGTAGATAACCCTTTCAATCTGGATGCTGTGTCTCTGTTGAATGTACTTGATGGATCCAGCTTCTCGCAAAATGTTCAAATTCTTAGACACAGTGGAGGTCACATCCTGGACTGGATACTAACCAGGAACATCCACATCTCACCGATCAAAGTGGATGCCTGTCCCTGGTCTGACCACTCATGTGTTCTCTTTAATCTCCTACTGCCTAACGCCCGGAACTATCGCCCTCCTGAGGCAATGAAACCTATTATGGTCAGAAATACCAGTAAAGTAACCTCTGAGGCATTCTCCTCCATGCTGCTCCCACAACTGACCAGCATACCCAATGACACTATCCTGAAAAACCTTACGTAGCAAATTAGAAAATTTCCTCATAGTGCTTTTGATACTATGGCGCCCCTACGTCCCATCAAGCCTAAACAATTATAGTTATTCTGTACTTCTAGGCCTCTTTCTTCTGTGTTTGAGCATGCAACCAGGAGCAAAAATTTACCTCTAATTGACATTTACTAAAACATGGGAAATTAGCTCATACCATTTTCCATCCGGGATAATCAGCTAGGGCAATGCCAGACCTAGGGCAGTACTGGGTACACTGTTTTTCACATTAGTTAAATTGGGTTGCCAAATAAACAACAGCAGATTTACAAGACCACACAAACAATAGGACCATCACACATACTTACTTTTATCATGTATTTTATATACAGTTTGAAAATCTCAGCTCAGCATAAAACAACATGTCATTTCACATTTTACATTGGAGGGAAAACACTCTATATTTTGCAGGCCAAAACAGCCTTAGTTGCCATTTACCATTTCTGGACAGATGATAAAGTGAGAAATATATTCACAGACAGCTCAGCGATGTGAACACACTTCGATCCCCCTCTTTACACGTTCCCTCCCACAATGGATGTTTCTCTTTTCTTTTAGCGAAATTATTTATCCATCCATCCATAACTTGGCAGGAGACACACAGTTATCTATGACCTTGGCAGTCAAACTAGAATTCCTTAGCACTCCTGCGAAATCTATCCCTTCGCATGTGAGAAAAAAGATGCATCAAGAACAGAAGCGTTTATGTCCCCTGTTTATATTTTATCCCAATTTAGAACCTCACAAATCAAACCAGGGCTTGTCCTAATCAATTGTCTTATTCATTCTAATTATTTTATGACTCATACTCAGCATGTCCAGCAAGGGGACTCGGCTTGTACAGGAAATGCCTATGGTCCAACCGGCCGTCTTTCTCCCAACGACAGCTGCTTGCTGGGCTGCACAGGCCTGCCCCTCCTTTGTCCACTGTTTTTGGCTCAGACTGCAATTTACAGCACCCAGCCCTGCTACCGAACGGCACTCTTCTCTTTTTGGTTTTTCTCTCTCTCCCCCCTTCTGCTCCCCTTTGATTTTCTTGTGCAACCCCCAAAAGAGTTGTCTTTTACATACCACATTCCGCTGCCCCCTTGCTCTGACCCTCACGTTCAGCACACTGCAGAACAACTTTTAATTTGTGCATTTATTTCTCTAAATCAATGTTGCAGTGTGAGTTCATGCACCCTCAGCCTGCAGCGATACTATGGCCCAGATCCCAGTGTAATCACTAATCACTAATTAGTTTTGTTTTGTTAAAATGAGTGGTTAATGGATTAGTACTTAGTAAGGTTAATTGTTAGTAAAACTACACAACACTATACTGTGCATTGCTAAACCCCCAAATTACCCTTAGTGTGGGATGGTTCTCATCAGTGCCTCACATCAGCTCCACATCACACACCTAAGCTGTACACTGGCATCCCTTTTACATTGGTGCTTATCTTCCCTACTGATATCAGTAGCCTAGTTGAGATTGGTGTGCGGTTAGAATTCGTGCACTAATGCACTCATTATCCCTACATTTACACGATCCTGGAAAAACTAGAACAATCACTAATAGTATTTTTGATACTATGGTTCCCCTGTGCTCTATCAAGCCTAAAAAAGTATCAAAGCACAACTACTGGTTCAATACTGAGATAATTGCTCTTAGGAAAGACCAACATACAGTCAAACAGAGTTGTAGAAAGAACTGCTGTACCTCCATCATATAGAACAGTCATCACACATTATAAAAAGGCTTTACTAACAGCCAAGCAAACAAACTTCAATGACTGAATTACCACCGCTCTATCTAGCTCACGTGAGCTCTTCTCCATCCTAGATGAGCCAGAAGGAAAAACCCCAAATTCTAGTTTAATGGTGAAGATGAATGGTGTCAGAACATTCAAAATGAATTCTCTAGGAAAGTGGCCTGCCACCAAAATGCTATTGCCAAACATGTCTCATTGCTAGGGGAACAAGCAACTGAACCCCAAACACTGACTGCACTTGGAAAAATCATCTGACTCTGTGACACCCTTTTTCTTGAAGGAACTGTCAGAGTTGGAGGTTCAAAACATTGTGTAGGCTTTGAAACCAGTCTCCCGTAAAGGTGACATCTTTCCTGCGTCATCGTTCAAAGACTGTCTCCTCCCACTGCTACTGTGGGTGACAAATTTAATTAATATGTCCTTCTCTGAAGTCCAGATACCACCAGGGGTGAATTGGCCTATAGGGAACTCTGAAGATTTCCCGGTAGGCCTCTACACCCATGGCCTCTTTTGTGTAGTAGCCTATTTTATTTCCATATTTTCTCATAGGAAAAGGGTTGGGCTTGCTGAAAATGTGTAATATGAGGCCACTTTTTTAAAATTATTTCCAGGGCCTCTTTTGATTCCTAGTCCACCCCTGGTTCCCACATGCCTGCTGGAAGCTTGGATTTCTCCTCTTCGAAAAAAGAATAACTTGGATACAACTGTAGCTTCAAATATTTTATCCATAACCAATGTCCCTATGTGACCAACTGGACATTCTGGGTGTGCAATTTGCCAACTATGCAGACGATACGTAGATTCTTATTGAACTCTCAGGCTTTTACTCCACAGATGTGGAAAGAGTGAACCAAACTTTCTCAGCAATTCAGTCATGGATGGTGCGAAATTCTTTAGCCCTTAATAACTAGAAGACTGAGCTGCTGATTATTGGAACTGGTACAACGTTAAAGAAAATGGATCCACAATACAGTTCCTTTCGAATTGTAGGTAGCATCATTCCTGTGGCCCAGAATGTCAAAACGCTGGGAGTATACCTAGACTCACAACTAACATCAAATTAACATGTAGCACATCTAAAAACATCATGTTCATACATGATGAAATTGCTGTGGCAGATAAGACCATACCTGTCGGAGCAGAATAGGGCATTAGTGGCCTCTGCCACTGTAATTGCGAAGCTCGACTACTGCAACAATTTGCTGGTCGACACCTCACAGCCAAACATACAGATATTGTAATCCGTGCATAATAGAGCGGTGCATGCAGTATGTGGTCTTGGGAAGCAGCGCATATTTCAGAGGCATGCTGGAAGCTACACTGGCTCCCGGTTGAGCAAAGAATACAGCATAAGGCAAACTCCCTTGTTCACAAATTCCTGTCTGGTAGTGCCCCTGTGCATCTCTGCTCACATGTCCAAAATACTGCCGTAAGACAAACCTTGCAATCTAATAAAAATTGAATCCTGGCCTGCCCACGTTTCAACCTATAAAAGCTCAGAGGTACCAGCTTTGATGTCTGGGCTCCTATGTTATGGAATGCGCTGCCTATCTTGCCGAGGGCGATACCATGTCTATCCCACTTCAAAAAGAGTTTGAAGACCTTTCTCTTTGATAAAGGTACAGCCTAAGGAGAACTCAGCTTCTACTCCTGTATGTATCCATGTTCTGTCTGTCTTGTTAGTGCTCTGAGGCCTCCAGGTGAGTGGCGCTATACATAACAGATAGATAGATAGATAGATAGATAGATAGATAGATAGATAGATAGATAGATAGATAGATAGATAGATAGATAGATAGATAGGTAGGTAGATAGAGGCAGTACCTGACTGATCTGCATATTGCTGGACCCCTTTTGCAATGGCCCAGACAGGCTAAAAAACAGTGGTGTCGAAAGTTGCCCATAGCAGTGCCAGTGGTTCAGATTAATTCAAAACCTTCCACTCATCACTTTTTTGGATTCGGGCTGGTCATATAGGGCACTCTGATTTTAAAAAGAATTATATTAGCCTTTTCGGCTTTTATACTGTGCCCTAAAATCAAGTACACAAAGACATGCATATACAAGCTCCATTTGCAGATGAAACACTATAGTTAAATGAGTACATTCATCATTTTTTCTTGTTCAAATTACAATCTAAGTAATACAATTTTAACAGTTGTTAAGTAAATAAATAAAAGTAAATAAAATCAAATCAATATACTATAATCAATTGGTGGAGCTGGTCTCTCCCAAAGGCTGTGCCACAAGGCCTTGGGAGCTCTCTGCAGCTGTGCTGCGACATCAGTCCACATTGAGACCCCTGGACCCTCAGAAGCTTGGAGATGCCCTCTACAACTTAGAAGCTGTACCCGCCTGCAAGCGGAATAAACCTTTGCGCCTCACTGAGACCCAATGAGCACACTGATTGACTCAATGAAGAAGAAATTGCATTGGCTCAACTGAGCCGGCCACTCCCAAAGGCCGTGTCACAAGGCCTTGGGAGCTATTTGCAGCTCTCTGTTGCTCACAGCGGTGGACGCTAGACGAGGATGCCCAATTCCTCTCATGGCGACTTCATTCTAAAGTTAAGCCTGATGTTCACTTTTGTACTGAAGGCTTGTACATTGCTGTCAAAAATAGTAATGCCCGCCTTCATTGCCTGCACCACTTCCCTGCCCCATGCCCCACACCATTCCCCCCTCTGTAGTCTTATTTGGCCCTCCCACATGCCCTGTTTACCCAAAGTCTGCTAACGCTACAAATCCTAAGCTTCCAGCCACACGCATGCACAACATGCCATCTGTTACGAGCAGCACCACTTCTAAGTCATCTGCATGCCTGGGCAGGGTGGAGATGACACCCTGCTCACAGATTGCGCCTCCACTCCCGCCACTGCTCCACAAGGAATGGTCTTCTGTCCAAGATCGCATGATAAGGCCTCTCCCCATACGAAATGCGAACACACGGAAACAAGTCCTCACCATACCGCCTAACGGGGCATCCTGTGCCTGAAACCCCAAAGGGGCAGTAACTGCCCTTGGGCACCTACCCCCATAGGACGTAGGGCAACAACAGACCTCCCAAGGATGGTTTTCCATCCTTACCAGAGACACGGACCAACACCCCATCTGGTCTGAGAACAAGGGATCACACTAACAACCAAGTGTCCACATACACTTCCCTTTCACCTCCTTCTTGTCCCACCTTGCATTCACTGATTGCCACCCACAAGCACATGGGAGCTGCTACCTCTACCCCAGCTAAGACTGCAGCAAGGAACAACAGACTTGGCACGAGGCTACACAGAGTATACCCCTCCCACCACCCAGCATCCATCATTACGAGAAACCTCCACTTAAGTTCTAGAACTTGCATCAGGCTTCACCACCCATACACGAGCACCAAAGGCACATCCTGTGGCATGCATTCAAGGAAAAACCAACTTAACACAAACCCAAATTGGAAAGCCAGCTTTCTAGAATCAAATAGTCAGAACCCGACCATCCCCTACCATGACCCCCACTCGGAAAGAAACCCTAATGATGCACACTATAGTACACAGCACCAATGTGGGCATTCCCACAAGCACCAAGCCTAGGAGTCCAAAGGCACACACCTCGGCTGTGACCTTAGGTTCACCCACAGCACACCTCAACCCCCCCATCCTCCACGGAGCCCTCATTAATGTGAGGTCCCTGCCGGCCCATGCCCTTGACATTAATGACCTAATCACCACCAAAAAACTAGACTTACTGGCTATCACAGAAACTTGGCTCCACCAAGCATCAGGCGCAGCCCTGTCCCTAGCTCTACCTGAGGGTTTCACCATACTCAGGTGGGATAGAACCGACACCAGAGGCGGAGGCGTCATACTCATATACAGGGAATCTCTGTTATTTAGACCCATCAGTAACTCGATGGAGGGAAACTGTGAGCTCCTCACTATTAAACTTGCATCCACCCCTTCTGATTCTATCACCCTACACATCATCTACAGGTAGCCCGGCCCAACCACCTCTTTTGAGGAAGAGCTCACTCACGTGGTGGGGGATAACATCAAGCCATCATCAAGAGTTTACTCCTGGGTAATTTCAATTTAGGCCTCCATGACCCTCTGGACACCAGGGCGACAGCTGTGGCGAATGTCCTCTCAGACCTAGGCTTCACACACTGTGTCTCCTCCCCTACTCATAACAAAAGTAGATCCCTGGACTGGGTAGCTGATTTCAATAGCCAGATCACTATCACCTCTAAGGCCCCATGTCCATGGTCAGACCATGATATCCTTTGCTTTACCTTCCCCCGCTAAAAGAACACCCTCCAGCCGCCCCGATCATGCCACCAACCCTGGCCCGCAGCTCCTGGAAGATCTTCAAGGAGTCGATCTCCCCCTTCTCTCACCCCTCGGCCCAGAACACATAGTCACAGCAGACGCAAAGGTCCTAGCAGACCTGTACACAAGCACCCTGACCAAAGCAGTAAACCTGGTGGCCCCCCCTCCTCCATAGAAAGGCCAAACCTACAAGCCACCTCAATTACTGGTTTACCCCAGATCTCCAAAGCTCCAAAAAGAGACAGGCGGAAGCCATCAGGAAGAAAGACCCCACTGACCTCCCTCAACCACTTTTACCACTATTGCCAAAGACTATAAGCAGGCCATCATGGCAGCTAAAGCGGAAGCCTACAATGCAAGACTATCCAAGGCCAATTTCAACTCGCAAGAAACATTTAGAATTCTTAGAGAACTAGAGAACCCCTCTATACCCACCATCACCAAGGACGAGACCTGGTGTATTAACATTCAGAATGCTATGCGAGCGTAAATAAGTTCCCTACAGCAGAAAATTGAAAAGAAACCACCACCTGCTTGCCCCATCAACTTCCCTCCAACACCACTAAAGTACATTCCACACCCTCATTCCACTTCAGACAAGTTTCTTAAGTAGAAACAGCCAACATTCTTAGAAATCTAAAGCCATCGATATGCAAAGGGGACCTATGCTGAGCCACCATCATCAAAGAATGTTCTGGAGCCTTAGTCCCGTTCATCACGAGATTCGTCAACACCTCTTTCTCCTCTAGCCTGGTCCCAGCCAGCTTAAAAGAGTCCTGGGTACTCCCACTACTAAATAAACCCTCTGTGGACCCATCTTCACCAGACAACTACCAGCCTAGACCTACAGTACCTTTCTTACCAAAGATTCTGGATAGAGCAGCCTACAACCAAATACAGCAAGACCTCCAAACTAATCACATCCTAGGGATCCAGCAATCAGGTTTCTGGCCATGTCAAGGTACGGAATCAGCGTTACTAGATCTAAAAATCCAACTCGACTACTTCAGAAATGAGGGCAAACCAGCACTCCTCCTCCTACTCGATATATCAGCCTCCTGCAATCTAGTAGATCACAAAACATTGTGCCACCACCTCACAGCCGCAGCTCACTTCTCCCACGAAGCAACATCATGGATAGCATCCTTCCTGGAAGGTAAATCCATGAGAGCCTTCTCAGACATTGCCAGTGCCCCACCTATTCCCATTCCCTGTGGTGTCCCTCAAGGTTCATGTGTCTCCTCCTCACTCTACAACATCTTCGCCAAACCCTTATTCGGCCTCTTGAATGCCACCGGCATCCCCTAAACCAACTATGCTGATGACACCCAAATTCTCCTCCCCCTGTCAGGCTCCCACTAAGACGAATCCCTCCCCATCAACAACATCTACTCAACAGTCCAGTCCTGAATGGCCACCAACTACCTGTGCTTGAACTACGATAAGACAGAGATCCTGTTGATGGGCTCCCCTGCCATGCTAAAGAATCTCAGCCCCCAATTCACCTTCTTTACCATATACGGAATACAGACACCCATCTCATCCACAATAAAAACACTGGGTGTCCACTTGGATGCCACCTTCTCACTAACCAAACAAAAGAACGCTATCGCCTCCTCGTCAGCTTACACAGATAAACTCATCAACGGGGCTGACACCGGACAACTTCTTAACTATCGTCCAAGCAATTTCGGGGCCAGATTGGATTACTGTAATGTCCTCTTTGCAGGAATCTCTAAACAGAACATCAACAAGTTACAGGCTATCCAAAACAATGCTCCCCGGCAGCACTGAACAACCCGAAAAAGACCACATCTCAGCTGCCACAAAAAAAGCTCATTGGCTACCAATTCTGGAAAGGATTTTTTTCAAAACTTTGACCATTACCCATAAATGTATAACCAATATGGCCCCACAATACTTGTCCCAGAAAATCATGAGATTCAAGTCCACCAGACCACTAAGGTCCGTCTATGCTCATCGCCTAGCCTTACCAAAAGTGAAAAGAGCAAAAGGAGGAGGGGCCATCTTCCACACAATGGTCGTGAACCACTGGAACGCTGTTGCCCTCCCTCCCGACCTAAGGGCAGAGGTCTCCTAGTGGCCTTTCCGAAAGGCGTTAAATACCTAGTTATTTGCTTAATTGGGGTCCCTTGTGACAAGGTCGCTACCCCAGTTCTCGAGTAAATGTATCTGATATCTAAGTAACTGGCAAAGATGATTGTTATGTCTTGCAGGTTTTCTCTGGTGGAAAAGACACCGCTAGTTGCAGCTTACTTTGCGTGTAATCAGATTGCAACAGCCCCCTGATGCCCCCGGGCTTAGGTGCTTTAAAAATGAAATAACTAAATACATAAATAAATACATTCAATGCAAATATGGTGCCAATTAAAACAATATCTAAAATATTATTGATGTTTATACACAACTTAATAATGTAATATATTAGAGGGAAATCCTTGACCTTTAAATACCTGTCCCACACTACTTCACTAAAGTCGTGACTATTAATGGCAAAGCCGCAAGAAATAAATGCAGAATTGCGTACTTGTAGTAGACTTTCACATGACAACAATACATGTTTGGCAGTCTCCAGTATCAATCTCCCGCAGAGTCTTCATAACCCGTTGTGCCATGGTAGTCCTTCCCTAGCTCCCCTGACTTCCATTGTATTAACCATGTTGAATTGTATTCTCAAGCAATCTTTAGTTATGTAGTTCACTGGGAATTCCTTAATGTTCACTGGAAAGTTGTTGGGATAGGGGTAATGATTGATATATTCAGTGCTCATATAGTTACTTGCCAGATTAGTTCTTATTTGATCCCAACCTAAAGCATAGATGTTATGCTTGAGAACGGATTTAAATCTCAAATACTAAGTATCCCTAAAATTGGCCTCAATGCAGTTGTTCCAGGTGCATATTTCTATGTCAAGAAGTCCTGTTAAAGCTATGTACTACACTAGGGAGTCAGATGCAGCATGACTAAGTTGCCACTATAAGAATTTCTCGAATGCATGTGTCGAAAGCTGAACTATAGTCCACAGTCTCTATATACAGGAGCTGGATTAGTACATCCCATGAAAATTCTATCATGGAAACCCATGCTGACGTTTTCACGTACATTCCGTTCCCTTTTCTGAAGCCTGTCGATTCATGGGTATTATAGTACACTCAGTTGCCCATTCAGACAGCTCTCGTAAAATAACCCTGGCAAATACTTCACCAGGGACTTCAAGCATAAGTAATATTCATATCGTTTTTTTCGGATCGGTGTGCTGTCCCTTCTTATAAAGTGGGACAATTATACACTGCCTCCAAGATTGAGGCAGGGAGCCACAAAAAGTTACTGCAGTGAATAACACATGTAGAAGCTTTCTCCACCAATATGCGTTTAGCTTGATTAGCTTACTGCACAGCTCATCGGGCCTGACACTGAAGATTATTTTAGCGCAGTAATGATGTCCATGTGTTCCTCCAATTTTAGTGTATACGTCATCTACCAGTATGCAGGGAAAAATGTCAAGGAAACGTCTGTATTGGGCGGGCAGTGCGGTGCATCCAAGCTCCCCATTCCCATTCAGCCCGATGGGGCCACATCGGGATGGGGAGTCCCTTATTGCCGGCAACCGCGAATGGGCATTTACCGGGTCCGTCGACCTCGACATGACCAAGTAATTGCCCATTTGCAGGTGCGGGTAAAATCACGGGTCCGGCGGCAGCCGTGCCTTTGTTACAGGCACAACTACCACCAGACCCGTAATGTGGCCCATAGTCTATCTTAAAATAGTGTCATTGATTGAGGCACTTACTTGTCTTGGAAGTGAATAATGTATGTACATTAAATCATCTGGACTCCCTTTAAGAGGCAATGGCACTTGCTTTGACTGACCTCTCCCCGTTCTCATGGGTAAAACAAGGAATGATTTATATATGAGTATGTGCCGCTTCTTCATAATGCCCTGCTCTATCACGATGAGACCTGCATTTCAGACCTAACAAGGGTCTATGGCTTTCCACTTTCCCGCTATTCTCTGTGCTATAGCGTTGAGAATTGGTTATATCCACAGAGCATTCCAGAGACGGGATATGGGAAAGAGACAGGTTTCCATGCACGTGGGCGTGGAAGACAGCTGACCCTTTTTAGATCCCATTGCTAGGATAATAGAAAGAGATAGAAGTAGGAAGAATTGAAAAAAATGTATAGGAAGAGAAAGTTCTAAAAGCAGGTGAGTGTCAAGTCACTAGCATTCCCTTGCAAAAGGCCACAAGAACTAGGACGACTCAAAGTGAAAAGTCAAAGACTTCACCAAAGTCCCATATGCGTCATGCAGTGGAGCTATGGCTGAACAGATATATTGGATTCAGGAGGAGACATGACAAATGAAATGAATATATGCATACATATGGGTCACTTTCTGGTACTCAAGCAGGATCCTATGCTGACCGTCCTGATAAACAATTGCTTATAATGAAGTTTGGGATTTGTAGGGTAAATGTGCTGGTTGCCAGACAGTTTTGAATTGTGTGTGAACTGCATGTTTTCAAAACAATAAAGCAGAGTTCCCATGTGGGAAACCCTCTTACACCACCAGCATGAGAACAAGGTAGATGCAGAGAAAAAGCATAGAAAACCTTTTTGCCACCTTTTCCTTATTCCTTTCCATCCGCCTTATTTAAAAGGAAACTGCTAGTAGAACAGACCCGTATCAGAAACAATGTCCTGGCCATAGGTTCATCCATCACTTCTCAGCACAGTAATGAAGGATCCCCTATGTTAGGCCTTGCAGACTGAATGGCATCACTTATGCTTGAACAATTGATCCTCATCCCCACACATCTAGGTGGGCATATTCCCCACCTTATCCTCCTTTGTCATGTGCAAGGTCAGATTGAAAGAGATATTCCTTTGCCCATGCCGGATCATTCCCTATTCATGTTTAATTGCTTGTTCTCTACCAACAATATGAAATATAAACATACCCTCTTTCTATCTTAAAAGGAGACAGGACACAAACCTCTCCCAAGTCAAGCCTACGTTTCATTCAAGAACTAAAGGGAGCACAGGAAAGCACAACTACATGTGAAGCCCACTTAAACTAATGTATCCCCACATTAGAAGAAAACGGTAGTACTTAGTCCTCCTGGTGTACTCAGATAACACTCTGAACAAAACATAAAAGCCATATAATGGACAAACCATGGTCACTCATGGCTAACCAGGCAGGAAACATAAAAATAAGCATGGTTTAAAAATGACCAAATAAATTCGGTGGACATATGAAGATCCGTTGCTCAACAAAGAAGCCTGGTTGTCTGGATGTCAATAATCTGGATGGGAAGAACCAATGTGAAGCTTAACATGACAAAGGCAACTTTAATTCTCCAAAGGGAAACCCCAACAAACATTCTCAAGTATTGAATTGCCTGACATGACATGAAGTTTGACAGATTCACGCCTCAACTAATAGCCCTTGCAAATTCTCACAGTTTTACTGTGACCTCTTATTTAAAACACAAATTGCCAAGCAGACGACTCAAACAGCATGGTACCAGCTTGCACTACTCCATGAAGTCAAGCTTTTCATCTTTGCCCAAGTTCCAGAACAGTTGTCGAAGATCTGGTCATCTCTCACTTGGACAATGGAAACACCCTGCTCGCAGGTTTCTCGCAGGTGTCGGCTTCCCAGATGCATGGGAAGCCATCTAGCATGCTGCAGCATGCCTCTTCACAGCACTAAGAAATTCAACCATATCACACCCATCGTGAAGGAGCTGCACTGGCTACCCCGTCAACCATGTAGCATGTTCAATACTGCATGTATCACGTACAAAGCTGTCACGCGCCCACAAGAGTGGCGCTTGCGGAGTCGATGGAAAGTACGGCGCCATTGAATTGTGCCGCTATGTTCCTTGATGTTGCTGAGCTGCGCTCTAGTCTTTTTTCAAACATGGCCACGGCTGGGCTGCCTTAGCCAGTCGGCGGCCAGCGCCTTGCAACCCCCTGGATTCCCTTTGGGTGAGACGCTAGCTTTCCTCTGTCTGGCTATCTTGAGTCCTGCTGGCTCTGCGTTCTTTCTTTCTTTCTGGCTCTCCCGTTGTCTGCCGTCCCTGCACATCACTCTTGGTCCTTTCTCTCTGGACTGCCTTTCCGCTCCTGCTGTCAGTTTACACGTTTTCGTGTCTCTGTTGGCGTGGCATCGTCTAGCGGCTTCTCCCTGCCTTACCGGGACTACCTTGTGTTCGCGCTCCTCTTTGTTGCGCGACTCCCTCCAGTCTCCCTTTCCTGTGCTCTTTCTTCTCTCTCTATTTGTGTGAACTGACTTTCTGCTTTTGCATGTCCTGCTGTTCCGAGGGCTGGATTTGTCTTCAGGTGGATAGATTGGATATTGGACTGCCTGTTTCTCGCTGCGTGTTACTCGACTCCATGGTTGGAACTTCAACTCTTCTTCAGAAGAGCCTCGGTTCTGTTAATCCACTCGATAACAGACCTTCAGATTCCTGCACTCAAGAGGTTTCTTTTAGCCTGGCTGGGCTTTTTCCTCTTGTTGGCTTCCTCTGGGAAGAGGCCACTAGCCCGCCCTCGCTACTCAGGCAGGCATAGTGGCTTCCCTCCGAGGGAGACCATTCCTCTTCCACAAAAAGCGAGGCTCAAGAAGGAGAAGAGGGGACAAGGATCTTCGGACCCACTCCAGTGAGTCAGTTGTTGACGAGGGGGAGCTGTTTGACTTGAGTGACGAGATCAGTGAGAAGGGTATTCCTGCCAAAAGCAGTCACAACCAAACCAAAACTTTATCTGCCCAAATAACTCACATCCCTGGCAGCCAACTCACAACCAGAAGCCATTACATCGCCAGACTGGTAACAAAGGACTGCAAGAGGGGAAACATGGAAAACAGGTGTTTGCCTGCTACACACTCTGTCTGTGAAAGAAGTCGTCAATGCAGGTCAGACTGGCTCCCTCCATCCTACACTTCAGGAGGGATCTGAAGACCCTGCTCTTCAAAGAACATATCGCCAAAAGCTCCACTCAACCATACGTCTTCCCCTCCAGAGCACCCCCACAGCTCCTCTTATCCATTTAAGCTCCTCTGCTATTCCGAACCCAACCTGCAAACCCTTGAGTAGGTCCCCTATGAATAGCACACCATTGCTTCCCAGCTAGGTTCACATTTACATACCGCATCCATGAATACTTGCATGCGAAGAAGCCGGAGAGCTTAAGAGGTAGGAATGATACCAGTGATGCAAGTGGTATATAAATGCATCTGAGTCTGATAAGTCATCTCACGATCTTCCACAAAGGTAACCTAAGCTGAGGAAACAGTGCTTTCATCCAAAAAGTATGCCTGGTCTATATTTTCCAAGTCCAATAATTGTTTTCTCTCTCCAAAACGTGCCATATAAAGGACTGAGTGATGAATAAGGCCATTTGTGGTAATTCGTATTGGCACACATTGATCCCTGTGACTCCCTTAGTGGGCATAGCAATCCCTTTGTCTACTGTAGCATTTCTAAGGGATCTTTCCCCAGTGCCTTAAAAAAGTGGAATGCATTAAAGTTCATTATGCCCCAGTTCCAGCAAGGATGATAATGCTCTATGCCAAGATATTTCTTCCTTCTATTCAAGAAAATGGGCCTCATTATGAGCACGGCAGTGCAGGAACAAATGGCAGTAACGTGGCAGTAATTCCATTCCTGCCGCATTACCACTGCATTACCGCACTGCCATACTATGAGTTTGGTGGTAAGGTGGAAGATAACCTCTAGCTAAAAGCTGGAGGTAATTCCCCCATCTTACCACCAAATATCATCAAAATCAGAAGAATTACTGCCAGTATTAATTCTGCCAAAATCCCCATGGAGTCCTATGGACTCAAAAAATGGGGTTTTACACCACCCTACCACCACTGCTAATCCTGTGATTAATCCGCAGGACCAAGTGGTGGTAACAGTAATTCCAATTGGTGGTATTTTGGCAGATTTACCAGCAAATTGTAGTGAGGCCCATTGTTTCCAGCTCAACCAAAAGGGTTCTTAGCAATGTTCCTGCAATGTTAAGACACTGCCCATTTTCAATTCTTCACTGTGTTGCAAAGACCAGTAACAAGCTAGAGGTGCTATAAGTTAATGTTAAAGGATTTTATACAGCACAGGGATGCCACTTGTGTGGTCTCCAGGCGCTCAGGTGGATCTGCAATGCAAGGAGGGAGGGTGGATGGGTAGTCGGGTTGAGCTGGAAGAGAGCAAGAGAGCTGTGATGTGCTGTTGGCAGCTTCAGTTCGGAAACACTGTTCACTGAGTCTAAATGTGAATTTCGAAAGTTTACCACCATGTGCTGTTGTGCGTGGTTTGTTTTGTTGTTGTGGTGTTGTCAAGTATGTGTAATGTATACGTCTGGTTGTGCTAAGTCCAGAGTTTGAGAGGTGTATGTAGAGGAGTGGGTTTGTTAGTACGGATTGTCGTCAAAAGTCCTGGAAATCCATCCAAGTTCTCCACACCTCCGAACACCCTACCCCGAAGACCACCCAGGTGCACTATATCTCCCACCCTATGAATCCAACCAAGTGCGCCACCCCACCGGAAATCCACCAAAGTGTACCCCCATCCCAGCAATCAATCCAAGTGCGTCACCCCCCCCCATGAAAATCCATCCAAGTGCCTCACATCTCTCAACCCCGGAATTCACCCAACTGCGCCACAACTCCCACCTCTGAAATCCATCCAAGTGCATCCCTCCTGTCACCCTAGGAATCCATACGAGTGTGTCACACTCCTCCCCCCACTGAAAATCTGTCTAAGTGCATCACATTTCCTAACCCTGAAAAATACCAAAGTGCGTCTGATTCCCTAACCCTGACATCCATCCAAGAGCATCACAATTCCCACACCTGAAATCCGTCCACATGCGTCAAACCTCCTTTCCATGAAATTCATCTGACTGCGTCACCTGTGGCACTCGTGATCTTTGTCTATCCCCTAGTTGCCTTTCCTGGGTTTTACCTTGATTGTCACTGCATGGGACATGCTTCCTCAGCTTCTCCGGGATTCCTTTAGCTGTCTGATTTCTTAGTACATGCCCTAATTATATCAAGGTGATGTGTTCACTGGCCTAAGGGGAATCTGCAGGGGACAGTTAGTCGTCTTCCTCGATACCCTATGGATGTTGTCTTTTATCTATTGGGGAGGGTCTGGTGCATTACTCCTGTTTACTTATCTGTTCCCAGTGGGGGTACGCCTAGGCTGAGAGTCCCCCTTCCCTGATTTTCCCTCCCCGGGTTTCTCTTGAGGTTCCTTCCTTGGCCTACCAGCTTCCCCTGTTTCTTAGTGGTCCCTCTTTAGTGGGTGGGCTGGGCGGGATGTCTCTGTTTAAGGTCTCTCCTCCCAGTCCTATCACTCATTCCTCTATTGTTTTCGGGGTACTAAGTATAAGACCCATTAACTTCCGTTGCTGCCCTATCTATTATGGCACTAGGAATCTTTACTGTGGTGCGGGTGAGAGAATGTCTATTAAATGTTGAAAATTGGTTGCGCTTGAGCTGGCTGCAGCTAACTACTATTAAAACATAGAGGACACTGAATTCCAGAAGGAATGATCCTAGCTACTATGGATATGAAATCCGTGTACCAGGATGTAGTGGCAGAATGCAGCAAATTCCAAGAATAGCAGGATTTACCTACACAGTAACCCAACATATACAGGTCATGTTAACTTATAATATTTTTTATTTTTGACATGACAACTACCTCCAGAAAATGGGAACAAATATGGGAACTGAGATAGCACCATAGTATGCCAACTCACTTACGGCAAAACCTGCAAACAACTATATTGCCACCTGTTAGGCAGAATGTCTAATATGTCTGTGCTATATTGATGACATACCACTGAGTTGGACTACCAAGGAGCTAAGTTGTATCTAGTTGAAGACAACTTCAGCACATTCCATGCAACTGTCAAGTTTAAAGGTACACACTCCTCAAAATAAATTATTTGTTTGGACCCTAAGATCAGAATAAAGAAGAAAGAAGTACAGACTTCAGAAGTCTGCATAGCCATAGACTGCCCATCTACTTGCAGAGGTAAAAGATGTACTTAGAACACACACAACATGCCGCCATCTTCTGTCAAGCAATATGGCGCAATAAAATATGCTCTGATACGTTAGATAGAAAGAACAAACAACACCCGCAGAAGGGAATTAGGATTGTGGGCGGACAGATGTACAAAGACATAATACTTAGAAACAGCCTACCTCAACCTAAAGGCATGACACGGCCAGACTCCCTTGGTGGTCATACTAGCACCATACGGAAGTTCTGCGAAAGACTAACCGGTATATGCAACTGATCCTCCAGAAAACTAAGAGGCTGAGGGAAATGTTCCCAACAATCATACCATCATGGAATCAAACAATCTGCAACATATACATCAGAATGGCCATGAGGCAGAACCTGGGACACACCCCTGCCAGCAAAGAGTTGGCAAACAGGCACACACTGACGGATCAGGCACACTCCGCACCCAGAATAAACCCTCAGAACCCAATTTAATTCAGATCTACATACACCAATGTGGTTTGCCTCCATAAATCCATAAAATGCAGGGGTGTTTTATTTATGCTGTGAAATAGGACAGACACGTGGAGAAGGTATGACCATGCATTGGCACAGTATAACCACAGAGTAATTGACAAAGCACTTGCAGGATTTAAAAAGCTAATGATGGCCATCGCGCATGGACATTCTAAAACAATGAAAGGCGGACTTGGTGTAACTAATTAATTCCGTGGAATCATAGCTAAACAGAGACATGATTTTATGGAGTACTACACACATTGATAATCTGACATGGTCCCCTTCCCTGTTCATCAGGCACAAAGCCATACCTGAATACATAGAACAATTGCTCAGTGAAATCTCCTGTCCCTCTTTGCTCACAAGGTATATTCAGATGTGTTATTTCTCCCTCCATGTGTGGGTGTAGACAGTAAAGAGCATCACGTCATTAGGAACAGACATCTCAGTACAACAGGTCCATTTGCTGAACATTATGCTTTATTGTTCACCTGGATAAGCATTATTGATATGTTATTATTGCAATTATTCTGAAATGTCACTGGACTCAGCAGCTCCCATATTGGTTCTTTCAAAGGCTCAACATTATGTCCTGCTGCTTTCAAGTAGAAATGCTGACATTTCCTCATCCACCGATGTGGAGTCTTAGTCCTCAAAACAATCGGTCTAGGAGTAATTCATTCTGAGTACTGCCCGCATCGGGTGTGCTTCCCTTGTCAAGTCAGCCTGGAGCTGTTCTGTCCTCACTACACATAGCATTAGGTGCGAGTTATCCGTCCTCTGTTAAGTTTGTATGAGACTGTCTGTGTCCTCCTTACAATCTCTATGGTGGTTCTGAGGCGTTGGTACACTCAGTCTGAGAGTCCCGGGTCACCTCTTCAGTTAGTGAGAGAGTTGGCATCTGTTGAGCTAGCTGGTGGTACGTGTCCTGTCTCTTCAGCCAGGATAGGTATTTTCTTCAGTTGAGTCAGTCTGGTTTTCTTTCTGCGGTGAAGTAAACATGGGAACTCTTAGCCATTGGTACAGTCAGACCAGAGTCTTCATTGTATTTGGGGCAGTCAGTTTCAGACACTTTGTCCTCCATGCTGTCAGTTTGGGGGTGGTTTTCCCATGGTGCAGTCTGTCGAGGGGTTCTTTTTAATTTTGCCAGAAAGTGTCCCATCAGCGCCAACTATAGCCAAAACTATTGCACTGCAGTGCAGTGCGTTATATAAGTTTTTGAAGTGGGGGTAAATGACTCCCTATTTTTTTAAAGTTGAGAGTAAAATTATTTTTATGGGAGTAAAATGGTAAATCCTGGAGTAATTAAAATATGTTTAAACTATAAAACAGAAATGTGTTTGTAATAAATATTTGCAGCTAGTTATTCATGCACGTTAAAACATACAATTGTACCTATTGAGATCAGGCAGTTATATTAGTGTCTCCCTGTGGCAGTACGTGTACTACTGGCCCAAACATATCCATCGAGCTGTGTGGGAAGTATTTTTACTTTTTTTTATTTCTTGGGAGTAATTGCCTAATTTGTAGGGGGAAAAAGAGGCTGATACACCCCTTAACTGTAGGGCTGGGAATGCCTTTAGAAAGGAGTTGTGAGGGACACACAGCCTTTGGATGTTTGGAAATTTACCCACACATTGGCCACCCATGCCCACACTAATCCTATGGCCATTTCCACCCAATGCTGACCCTCCCCATCTAAAACACCCCCCCTTTTGTTCTCTTTGAGCTAGCTCTATCATATAGTAACATCAATCTCTGTGCTATAAAGGGCCTTCCAGTGTTATTTCAGCCACTTGATTTATAATCTATATATGTCTCCCTGCACTGAAGCCCTACTAAAAGCAAGCATTGGCAAAGCCAACAGTTTTGGCTTGTGCCTAGGCATTAGACATTTGCGAGGCACCGATACCATTTGCACAGGTACTCACAGCATTTTTCAGCAGTTTCCATCTTATGGCTGGTGAGTACCATTAGGTCAGTTCCTGGCAAATGCCTATCCCATGCCCACACAAAAGCCAAACTGTTGGCTTTGGCAATGCTTATTCTTGTATGCGTGCAATACAAGGGTATTGGTCTTCTACAGAGTCCGCCTAGTAATGATCTTAGCCTTCATGTCATTTAATTTGCTATGGGCGTAATCAAACCTGTGTGCCGCCCACCAAGGGGGGGTTATCATTCTCTTATGTTTGCTCCGCCCTTGAGTCTCAGTAACAGCAAGAGGGTGGATTCGTTGCTGATATGGTAATATGCCAGTGTATTGCTGTCCTCCAGCTCTTGGCTGCTGTAAGACAGGCGCTGCTGGTCCACTGGGATATGAAGATGGTGATACAGTTTTTGCTTCAGTTCCCTTACGGTGATACTAGGGCGGACCTGGTAGGTGTGGGTCCTGCCGTCTGTATTTTTCACAAAGATCTGAATCTCTTGGGGTTCGGTTTTGAGGAGAACGACTGTGGTGTCCCAGAATAACCCGTAATCCGCCAGTGTGTGACCATCCTGCAGTATCTCGCAGCCACCTCCCGGTCCCTGTATGCTGAGACGTTGCTCATAGGTGGACATGTTCCATTTTTGTTGGATTTCACCTTTAATCTGTGAGACGTAGACCCAAGGACTTACTGTCATGGTCAGAACTGACCCGGAAAGTAGTTTCACTGTTAGTTCCACAGGCCTCGCAGGCTGCAAGAAGAAGAAGAGATTTCAGAATAAACACATGGTTGGCAGAGAGTGCGGGAGTCAGATATTGCAAAGAGCATTCACATGATGTGGATCTTCAGGAGCTTCTGTTCAACAGCACTTCCAAAAGACACATGACAAGTACATAACATTTAATGGAAGAGATTTCCATTACAGAATCATCATTGAGAAGTGAATCCTCCATGGAGAGTGGGGTCTGCGCATCATTAGAGAACCCTATGTAGCAACTCTAAAAGGGTTGTTCATTAGATCAGGGTCGGACCGGGCCATAAAATTGTCTTGGCACCAATGAAAAAGTGGCCCACAGTTGCAAATGGCTATTCATTCCTTTTATGACAATGTTTGAAGAGTACCCAAGGGAAAGTTTTTAGATCACATGTGATGCAAATTGTGCATTTTAAAGAATATTTGTTCAGCAACAGTGGTCAAAACTATTAGCCGCATAGTGAAATAACTCATCAAACCGGCCCACACTGGCCAAAAAAGTAGCCCACATTGTCACACACCAGCATTTTGTGTTTTTGGTTCAGCCATGGCCCTATTGGCCTATGGGCTAGTCCGAGCCTGCATTAGATAGGTCTTTATGAAACGTTGTGCAGTGCCCCTCATCAGCAAAGCTGTCATGAAACGTTTTGATGTGTCCCAATTGAATTTTCCTTGAAGACAAGTAGGGAAATGTATGTAGGAGCCCAGGCCATGTCTTCCATTGGAGAAATCTCAAACCTAAGCCTTGTAGTGCATCCCATTAAAGAATGCTCAAGTTTAAGTTTTGGGAATATGTTATGTAATTGCTGGGATTTAATCAAATCTCATTTCAGCATTTTCCCACGTGGGGAGACTCCCTGCATTCGCCACCCACCTCCACCGTTCTAAATAACTAAACCCATCCCCATCTACAAATTCGCGATAAACTGCTGTAAAATAATTACAGTGAAATGGGATGCAGTGAAGCTGGCATTCGATGCAAAGGGGCACTTTGTAAGTCTTGGAGTGCTCCTCATTACAACATCCTCCACAGGAAGTCCTACCACTCCCAACGTTTTGGGCCTGATTCATGGAAAAGTGTGCACTGATCCCGCAAAGTCCCCTGCGCTGAGAATAGCTTTGCGCGTCCCTGTGCGCAGAAAATGCACAGTGTGTGCAGTGTGTGTCTCGTGTCTGCAAGCTACGTTGTTGGAATTCGAGCAAACGTGCTGAAGTCTGTCTTCCATCCTAACTCCTGTATGAAGGTGAACTTTTAATACAAAACCTCACCAGCAGCGTGGAGCGTGCGCGGTGTGTGCAGTGTGTGTCTCGTGTCTGCAAGCTATTCTGTTGGAATTCAAGCTAACGTGGTGAAGTCTGTCTTCCACCCTACCTCCTGCCTGGCAGTGGACTTTTCATACAAAAACTTACCGGCAACGCGTAGTGCACCCAGTGTGTGCAGTGTGTGTCTCGTGTCTCCAGCGTCGACGGTACAGTGGGAGCAGCCGTCTAGTTGCCACCTTGGGGTGAAACTGATCCCTGATACCTCAAGGGATGTCACTGGAAGGCCTGCGCCCTCGCCAGCAGTCAAGACTACAAGAGGTCTACTCGACGAACTTCACTACTCCCGCTCAGGTGAGTGAGCTGCAGTGAATTGACCAGGGGTCCCCTGAACTCCCAACCTCATTGGTTTCCCCAAAGTCCCCTGTCTGTGACAAACAGGCTGAGAACGCACCTATTATTATCATCAAAGCTAAACAAGGTGCTGTCCTAGCAGGTGAAACCTTGGAAACAAGGGGAGGAACCTCAATGGTGGCAAAAGGGTCCCTGGGGCTGATGCAGGACTTGCTGAAAAATGATTACCTGCCCTCTCTTATGCCACCTATGTTCCCGGGGCAAGCTCGGCCTTGTTTGGCAACTGTGACCACAGGTGTGACATTTGGATCTCAATAGGAACCTTGAGCCTCGTGGCCCAATCCCATTTAATGGAGGGTTTACCAACAAACCCAGCGGTTTTGGAAACTGGATTGCTTGACCACCAGACCCCTAGTGCTATAAACAAAATCCATCCCCCAACTTTGACAGCGTGTTTATCCAGCGACATTGAACACTTGTATACACACATTGCGAGTCATAAAAAGATGACATTAACAGGTCACTTGGTCTTAGCCCTCCCCCACAATCCCTCTTGTACTCGAGTCATTATCGCGTACCCCGAAAGTTCAGGGAAGACACCTATCAAACTTGTTTTAGCTTGAAAGCTCCCCAAAAGCAGAAGGAAACTCCTCTATGTCACTACAGGCCTGTGCCTCGGTCTTTCTTCCAGGTGATATGGATAGTGGGCTGGACCCCCGGGTAAAAACAATTACTCATGGATGTTTGGCATCCCTCTCTTATGCAGCAATCTTACAAATGCAGAATAATATTATGGCTGCCCTAACGATCTCCCTGGCACCTTTCTCAAAGCTACATGAGTCATTAAATGACACTATAAAGGACCAAACCATGCTTCTGGCCATGATTGACATTAATGGTGGGCTTGCTGGAAGATTGCAACTGGATGCAGTCTTACCACAAATTAACAACATCCTGTAATCGAATGATAGAGTCAGGTGGTACCTCTCGCCAACTTCTCTCTAACCAACAGATACCCGCCGCCCCAAGTACATCTAGACTAAAAGGGAGAGCAAATGTCGTAGTAACTATACCAACCCTGTAATCATCCGCGATGGGGTGCCCTCCAGCAAGTGATAAATCTCCTGAGGACCCCCAGCCGGTCAATGATGGAGGGTTGCCGTTA
The DNA here is from genome assembly GCF_040938575.1 of Ambystoma mexicanum. Lineage (NCBI taxonomy): Eukaryota > Metazoa > Chordata > Amphibia > Caudata > Ambystomatidae > Ambystoma > Ambystoma mexicanum. The sequence continues at coordinate 1,308,750,142 of NC_090932.1, forward strand.
TCCTCACAAGTCAGGGTGGCGGGTACTTCCTCAACATTGGTCCACTCAGATGCATCAAGCACCCTGATAACTATCTCCCCAGAGCCCTTCTCCATATTCAAGAAGCCGGATCATTTGCTCTCAGGGAAGATAAACCCCAACCCTGCACCTGCTTTGCAAAAATTAAAATAAAAAAAACCTGTGGCAAAACCCAAATCCAATGGATCGAGAGCATTCTTGAGAAATCTAAAGACTCCACCTAAAAGTCCACAGACCACTACAAAAAACACTGAGCCTTGTCAAGTCCGGTCTCCCCGTTGGTGTGAAGCTTGCACCCAGAACCTGAATTACCTGACAAACGGGCTACTTCAACATTGAATGACACAGGGATAACAGATCTATTAGAGGCTGTCAGCACCTATGAAGAGGATGGATCATGGGAAGCCCAGGAGTGTGGGATTGATAGGCCTACACTGCACGAAAGCGATGTACCCCTTATCGAGGAGTGTTATGTAGACTTCTCCCTGGTGCAGTCAAGATCAACTGGCAACATGGAGACAAAAACAGATATTTTTTAAAAATTGGAACAAAAAAGATATGCCATGACTGCAAAACTGAAAACTGCAAATAACGAGAGGGAACCCCTAATACCCGTAAAATGAGAGATTGTGCCATTAACCTGACTAGATACAATGAATCGGCAAAGAAGGGTAATTTGCTTATATTGGAGCGTATATTACCAGCAAATGATAATTGAATCCTAAATAGGTAAAATGTCTTCAAACTGCTACATCACACCCCTAAACTGAGATACATTCATTCAGATGACATCAGGGTGGTTCAATTTGTTAATGAAACAAGAACAGCCTGGGTCATTTTACATTTGAACTCAGCACTGATCAAATCAACTTTAATGGAGGTTGGGGTGGACTCGACCTGTTGCCCCTGGGCTTTGAGCTAACTGATTATATTGATGCTACGGAGAAGTGGTTGACGACCTCTACTTCGGCTGTTAATCAAGATCTTTCAGGCCCTAATTTAGGTTCCAAGATCATGCCCGAGATTCCAACCAACTTTAAATGGGAAGGAGCTCGCCACCACCCACAATATGTGCCCTTGAAGGAGACATTCGAGGGCGTGATATCGGTCTCTAAGTCAAGCAGGAGGGTGAAAGAGTCTGAGCGGCTTGTCCACTCCATTGCCGACCTACAAGATTTGTCATGGCTACCCTGTACCTTGAAACCTCCTGGTACCCATTAGAGCTAGGACCCTCCCCCTTTGGGTCGCCTTCATATTGGCTTGTGGAACTCTAGAGGTTTTGTTCATTTGTTTAATAATAATGAGCCATGTCTGGGTCTATTTGACATCTTGTGCCTGCAGGAGACCTTGTTAAGAGAGAATCGCCATTGTGACGGTTTCGAGAGTTATTTAAATTCGGCACAAAAGGGACTGACAGGTAGACCATAATAGGGACTCTTGACCCTCATAAAAATATGAAAGGGTTTTTCTATGCTGGGAAATCATAGCCCTAACATTTGTGTACAATCATTAATTTTGGAAAAATATCACCATTTTTGTGGTCTTCAACCTGTACTGGAACACGGCCCTATATAATGAGGATGTTTTTATTGATTCAGTGATCAAGCTGCTGGATGAATGCCTCACTGCATATGCTAATCCACATATAGTTGTGTGTGGTGATCTAAACATCAAACTCTTAGATGGGGAGGGATACTTGACTCCCAAAAACGTGTTAACAAAACAAAGAGAGCCACCTGCTGGGTCATAAAGACCTCAATGCGTGGGCTTCACATGTTGAATGGATTAACGAAGGAAAACTCCCCGGCTGTGTGCATGTGGGTCAGGGGGAATCAGAGGGCGTGCTTAGATTACTGTTTTGTATCACTAAAAATCTTGTGCTCTGTGACCCAATTGATGGTGAACCCAATCCTTTCTAGTGATCATGACTTACTAGATGTGAAATGTGCAGGAACCATCTCCCTCCCTGGGATGTCATCACAACTGGGTGTGGAAATTACACAGGGAGGAAACAGACTCAGGATTAGACCTGGGTCTGTCCCATCCCTCATGTCAAAGAAGGGTAAACATTTGGTACAAGGCACATCTGAGGTGGAATATGCATGGATTTTGAAAGACTTCATGATAAAATCTGTCCCACATGACAAGGTGGAATTCAAACCCCCTGCATGTATACAACAGTTGAGTGGCAGAGGCTAAGAAACTCCTCCATGCTAACGTAAGGAAATTAAAGAGAGGAAGTTGTGAGGGCTGGGAAGGCCTCATTAAAAAAGCACAAACAAAAGTTTAAGAATTGGCGGATTGCGTCAAGGGGCTTAATAGCTCAGCAGGATGTGAAAGCCGCGCTAAAAACATGGCAAATCTAACACTAGATTCCTGTGGGACTTGATAAACAACAATGGCAATTTTCAATCTGCATTGCAATTAACCTCAGTATCCGAAAGTGACTGGATTTCACACTTTTCGGAGCTTGTTGCAGGTTGTAATCTCACGCTTGGTATAATAATCCACAATCGGCCTCTGTATGGTCCATAGAGTTCAATGTGGAGGACATTGCATCAAGGATCAGGGGATTGAGCACCTCCCTGGCTGGTCTCGGTGGCTTGACCAAATCATGCTAAATGAGGCCATGGAGCACTGGGCAGAGTTCATCTTTATGGTCCTCAAACAGGTTGTGACTATGTGCACCATTCCCGGATCCTGGAGGACTGCCACTATAGTACCTATTTTAAAAATGGAATGAGGGAGGTCCCTAGAAATTACAGGCCCATAGCCCTTTTGGATATCATGGACAAGATTTTTGCCTCACTCCTATTGCAGGATTTGAACAGCTGGGCATTGAATTTGGGGCGCTTAGACCCCAGACAGTCAGGCTTTGTAAAGGGGGTGGGTACCAACTTAAACATTTTTTTGCTAAACCTCCTGAAAATTAATGCAATTAAGACCAAGTCAAGCTACTATCTGGCCTTCATCGATTTAGAGCCAGGTGTGGACTTGCCTATAGGGAACTCTGGAGATTTCCCGGGGGCATCTGCACCCTAGGCCTCTTCCATGATATGTCGTCAGTTTGATGTGCAGTATCCTGATAGCAGAGCTTGGTAACACCTTATTGTATCTGGGTCATGTTGTTGATCGCCTCTAGTTTCTTGAGGATTAGAATCACTAGTCTTAAGAGTGCTAATGTTATTTTCATTTTTTCTCCTTCTACAAGCGTCCTCCACCACTCATCGACATTCCTTGTCATGTGACTTCTAATGATGTCCCCTAAGCGCTGCTCTTGCTCTTTCCTTAAACCGGTACACTGAAGTGTGAGATGTTTCAGAGATTCTGTCTCTCCTTTTATTTTACACATTCTGCAGCTCTCACAGATGTCTAACCTTTTTCTTCTTTGTAGTATTTCTCCCGTTGGTAAAATGTTCAATCTGAATCTCAGAAAAAGGTCTCAGAAGTACCAGTTAGGGAATAGAGTCAGATAGCTCGGGATCTGGTTCAGTTTTCGTGGTTGAGCCCAGAGGTTTTCGTAACCTTTGTATTTGCGGTTGTATTCTTGGGTTTCAATCCAGTCTGCCATGTATAGTTTCTTTTTAGTTTTGTCTGGGTTGATCCATAAGTCGTCCTCTGACTCACTGAGGTTCACTAGCATCCCTCGACATTTCTTTTACCAGTCTGTTAAGATTGTATCAGATTGGTCTTTTAGGGCTTTTTTCAGCACCCCAAATCCTCCCGTGGTATTTTCCTCAAGACATTTTCGGTAGAAGCTTAACATCTTCCATACCGCTATTGTTTTGAGTGATGTCAATGCCAGCTCTCTCCTTATTTGCTGTATTGGGACTGATTTGGGCAGCTGTAAAGTTTTCCTCCAAAACAGGCCCTCCAGGATTGACCATGTTTGAGCTTGTAGGGGGGTTGGTGATTCTACCCCATATGTTAATATTGGCACCACTTTCATCCTATAAAAGGATATTAGAGGTGATAAGGTGAATCTGCAGTATCTTTTACGAAGAATTCTCCCTTGGGCAGCTATGTTGGTTGCTTTCCTTTTTAGCCCCACTATTATTGGCATGTTTTTTTTCGGATTGTCTGTACAGGCTCCCAAGTACGTAAACGCTTCAACTTCCAAGATTTTTTTGTTTTTCAGAGACCATCCAAGTTTTTTCCCTCTGTTTTTGTTACCTCCTGGGCATAACTTCAGAATTCTCGATTTTTCTGGATTTATTACCAGATCATTTGAGTCCACGTACGATTGTAATTTTGTGAGTTGTCTTTGCAAGCCGATTTGGGTTTGGTCTATCAGGGCGATGTCATCTGCGTAAAGCAGTCTCCCAATCGGCGTTCCTGCTATTTTTGGTGGAAAACAGCGAGTGGACTCAAATGACTGCTCCAGGTCCGATGTGAACAGGTTATACAGTTCCGGAGCCAGCGGGCATCCTTGTTTTAAGCCCATTTTTATCTGAATTTCGTCTGTTAATGTACCCGCTGTGTCCAATCTGACTCTGATGCTTGTATCCGTGTACAAGTCTTTGATGTTCTCCACCAGTAACTGTGGACATTCCCAGCTTTCCATTTTCTTCCATAGTTTAGCTCTTTTTATGGTATCGAAAGCCTTTGACAAATCTACAAACGCAATGTAGAATTCTTGGTTTTTATTCCTTTGTGTTCTGGCTTTCATTAAGTTAATCAGGAAGATGTTAAGTGCTGTGCCTCTCCCTTTCACAAAACCCGATTGCCATGGATCACGTCGTCCACTTTGCTGTACCCAATGGTCTAATGCTTTTAGTAGTGTAGACGCAAAGACCTTCCCCACCACGTCTAGTAATGCGATTGGTCTGTAATTGTCTGCTGATGTTCTGAGACCCTTTTTAAAAATGGGCACCACTACTGCCTTTCGCCAGGAATCCGGAATTTTTTCTGTTGTTAGTATGTAATTAAATAGAAGGTGAAGAAATTTAGCCCATTCGCCTGTGTTACTTTTCAGTATTACATTCGTCAGCCCGTTGGGTCCAGGGGCTCTCGAGTCTTTCAGTTTTTTTAGGATGTTCTCAATTGCCTCAATACTGATATCTATTATTGCCTCAATTTTGTTTGTCGTTGCTTTCCGCTTTGGGTCGGTGTAACTTTCTCCTTGCAGCTCTGTGTAGTGCTTAATCCATGATGAAGCACTAATTGGGTTCATTTGACTTAATGCTTGAGGCTTCTCCACTTCGTTGATGATTGCCCAGATTTCAGCTGTATTTTTAGTTCTTATTTTTCCCAGCATTCTTTCTGCGTCCTGGTTTAGCAAGGTCTTCTTATGTAAATGTAACCAGTTTCTGTATTTTTGTTTTAGCTTATGTATCTCTTTACTCCAGTTGTCGTATTTAATTTTTTTTAGTCGTCTGATGTCTCTCCTTAATGCTTTTTTCTTTTCTCGTATACGACTCTCATACTGGTTTTGGTGGGGTGTTGTTTGATGGTTACTACAAACTCTAAAGCTGGGGCTGCCCTCCAGCCCTGTTTGACGCCATGAGAGCCTAGACTGTCAAGAAGTGGTATAATGACTAATCACATCAAGATTTATAGGGGATCAAAACATCGATGCCCTTTGGCATTGCTGCTCTTTAGCCTTTATGTCTCTGATTTACGTGAGTCACAGGAGCATACTTCAGCCTTCCCCCCGAAACTCCAGGGTATACCTGTCCTATGGGTTTTATACGCAGATGATTTTGTTCTTATCGACCAAACACCAGTAGGTCTTCAGCGAAGACGAACCCAATTGATGAATTATACAGCATCCAATATTCTTAGAGTTAACATAGAGTTAACATAGGGAAATCCAACATTTTAATACATTTTTTTTAGTTTTAACATCAGCCAATTAAAGATCGGCAAAAAGAAAGGGGAACAAAAAACAACCCTGCTGGCATTTTAAGGGAAATAGATTACCAGTGGGCATCTCAACGATCTATCTGGGGATATTGATCAACCATATTGTAAGCGAGAGGCCTGCTATCTAATTTTAAGGACAAAAACGAAAAGACTCCCGATACAGGTTTTGACCCTGCACAAAGGCTAAAGGAAATGTACAGTTATCCCGGTGGTGACCTTTTATAAACAGAAAGTGATCCCGATATTAACGTATGGGGCTGAAGCTATGTTAAATCTTTCATGGAAAGTTTGGGAGCTATTGGAAGGGTGCTTTTGGAGGCGAGTATTGACCCTCCCAAAGTCCTTACATGATAAGATATGAACTTGGGCTCTAATCAATGAATCTATTGGGAGGTGGAAGTCTATTACTTTTTTTAGGAAATGCGTCATGTTGGATCATCTCCCCCTTTGAGGTTTTGAGAAATGTGCTTAGATCCCAACAGAATTGCTTGATGGAAAAATGGCAAAAAAATGTGGAGATTGGTTAGGGCATCTAAATGTATAGTTAGAGGTCTTACTAACAAACCCTGACAAGGTGAACACTAAATTAAAGTTTTAAGATTGGATCGATACATTGGCTAGTAGATACAAACATAAACTCTCGCTAGACCTACTCTTTGAAGCGAGAGCGGTGAACCAGATGCCGGCATATTTGTCCTGCCTATACGTGGTGGTGTGATCGGGAGCTTTGCGTGCTATTTTCCCTGACGTGATGTTGTGCGGTCAGATCCATGAATAAGCTTGGTTTGCCTGGTGCTGGGCATCCAATTTCCAAGCGCAAGCCTTCCCTCGACATGCCCACATAACGCCTTGTTCGTCCTCATTCTGCGCAGAGTATGGGCAATAATCATGTTCTGTCCCCTATTTAACTCTCTGTGCAGGCCCGGCCCACACTCTGCGTGGAGTGTTGCTCAAGGCGTTTGACTGCTCGCAGAGGCGTGCCTGGCCTGCGCAAAGTCCCTGCAATGTCCGAAAATGTCCTGCAAAGTCGATTCCATGAATCGACAGAGGGGGGGGGTTGCATGCAGATTGGCCCGCAAAGTCCCTAATTACCGCACAAAATATTCCATGAATCAAGCCCTAAATAACCCTTAGTGTAAAGTCTTTCAGTATCCCTCCTTAAACAACCTTCCAATAAAAGTCCCTGGGCCATGGTCATTAAAGAACTTTTCATGGGGATGCTTGCAGTATCCCTTATTAGAGAATGTTCCATTGAAAGTTGTAAGTGTACTTAATACGAACTCCTGCATAAAGAAATATAGAGATTTCCATCAACAAGTTTCCAATGTGTTCATCATTAAAACGCTTGCTACAATATTGGCTCCTCTATTGGAGAGCCTGCGTAGAAGAAGTTTTAAGTTATCAGAGCTTTGTGTATCAAAGGGTCACCCTTAAAGAGTCCTGAATGGCAGTGAATGGCAGTGTCCTGTACAAGAGTTCTACCTTTCAGGGTCTGCTGTAAAATATGTCTCTTAAAAGTGAGGATACTCTATGTGTGCACCATATATGAATATCTTGGAAACACTTGGATTAAGTGCAAAATTATTGCATTCGGGAATGCTACTAAGAGCCAATCTCTCTTCATTGGAGGTGAATGCCTACTGCAAGGGCCTGGGTGTTTTTCTATACCAACATGGCATCAGAGTATTCTTGTGTTTTACATTCTTTAATTTAAAAAGGATTATTTTCCGGTTATCTACTGATCTTGCAAATATGACCCTGTATGTCATGGTACTTTATCATCCTGGGCCAACTATCTGCACGCTTGAAGGGGCATCAGAAGTCACAGTGTAAGTGACAGATTGTTGACTGTTTGCAACATTCCTTAGCATACAACAGATTTTGCACCAGACTTCACAAAGATACTCTACCACGTTACACCATTCCCGGATGTGGCAGTGCTGGTGAAGGGGCAAGTGCAAGTAAGATGCTTAATATGATAGACTGCAGATGCCAAAGAGCCACCGGGGGTGGGGGGTGATGGAGACACAAGTCGCCCTCACCTCCCTCTGCTTGGTACGCCACTGGTAGTCTGCAAGATTATGTGCGGAAAAGGGGAGCACGTATGAGCAGTAGGATGATCACATGACCTTTCACAGTGCTGGTTGCAAATGTGTCTGTAGTGCGAGCATGTGCAACAATGATATGTAGCCCTGCACTGAAGCATAGCAACAATGCATGAGTTGCCATCCATGCATGTAACAGATTTATGAGCACATTTTGTAAAAGAAAATACGCATTTCACGGAAATGCGTACATATGCGGTATGTTTCAGTGATGGTCCACCAATCATCCTATTGTGCATGCTTGTGCTACAGACATGTGTGTGTTCGGCAGAGTGAGCCGGCCTGCACTATATGTTGTGATAGGCGTGCAAAGTACAGCAGTTCCGCCTTTGGTTGTGAAGCAGAACGCACAGAAGTACAGGCTTTAGTTGTTGAGGGGAAGTGGAAGGCCCTTATATGTCCAGAGTGGAGTAAAAGAACAGTACCTAAAATGGAAGGTATACGAGCTGAGTCCATGATGTGGAAGTCCACGAGCTTGCTGTGGGGAGAACTGACTGAAAGCGACTCAGCGTGCTTGCTGTGGAGAGAAATGACAGCAAGCGACTCCGCAAGCTTGCTGTGTAGAGAACTGACTGAAAGGGACTCAGCGAGCTTGCTGTGGATAGAACTGACAGCAAGCAACTCAGCGAGCTTGCTCTGGAGAGAACTGACTGAAAGCGACTCAGCGAGCTTGCTGTGGAGAGAAGACATATCTCCTTGTAGAAAGGAGACGTTAAGAGCACCTGCTCTTGAGACAAGCATGTAAGGCAACCATTTAACAAATTGAAAGTATAAGACCATTGTTTAAGGAGAGAAGAGTGTAAGACCAATCTCTATGAAGAGTATAATGAAAGGGTACTGGGCATGGGGGTAATGTACCAGATCAATGGCTCTGGAGGGGACAATGTCACGGTACTTTCATATAAGAGGAGAATATAATAGGGTGGGGTGTTGAGAGTGCAGTTTAGAAGGGATGTCTATAAAGGGTAGAGTGCGCCAGCGCTTGATGATAAGAAGAGAGGGCAAGTCTGATGACCACCAAGGGGAATCTGAGGTTGGATTAAGCCCCCACTGCATTATGTTATGGCAATTTATGTCATGTTATTGGTTTTTACATGACACAGCTACTTTCCCATTCATGTCTTCTTGGCACTTTGCAGTGCTTACACCCATTTTCTGATTTAACTTATTTGGAACAGCTGCCAGCATCAGCCTGATGCTGCAATTTAGAAATACACAGATATCTGTGGTCCTGGGCTTGTAAAGCATTACTTTGAACTAACTGTACAATGAGGTGGAGCTGGAACTTTAAAAAAAACAAAATAATTATTATGATGTTTGTTATACATTAATACGGATCTCACTCGCAACACTTGGCTGCAGTCAAGCCCAATTTTCCGTTATTTTTTTAAAATTAAAACTAAGATAAAGCATATTTTGTACAAACTAAATGTTATGACTGAATGGGCAAAGGAGAGGGACTTCGTCATTGAAACTCTAAATATGGGTTTTTTACACCATAAATCAATACCTTTGATACTAGCAAACTGTGAAAGATAGGAAATTAAAGAAAGTTTTCTCACCAGTCAATATTTCCTCCCAGTGCAGCCATGAGATGATTGAATGCCAAGAGATGATTGAATGTTATGAGATGATTGAATTTAATGAGATGATTAAATGCCATGAGATGATTGAATGCCAAGAGATGATTGAATGCAATGAGATGATTGAATGCCATGAGATGATTGCATGCCATGAGATGATTGAATGCAATGAGATGATTGAATGCCATGAGATGATTGCATGCCATGAGATGATTGAATGCCATGAGATGATTGAATGTAATGAGATGATTGAATGTCTGCCTGGATAATGCCCCCCATTGGCACTGTAAATGACGTCCATGCATGAGTGGTAAATATTGACTACCAGAGTAGCAGCAGCTACTCGCCTCTGCTTTGCTAGAAGTTACAATTGGTTTATATTTCAGTGTTGAGAGTGGCCAACACCATACCTGAGGAGAAGAAAGGATCATTTGATGTTTATGACCCCATATCCTTGATTAGATGCTGCTGTTTGAGCACTTGCTAATGCCCGGAAGAGCAATCCTACGATTGATCGATGCTTCATTGCCTTGACAAGTCTTCCCACTCCTAAAATGTGCCAGTACTACTTTGGAGGAAAAAAAGGTGTATCTTCTGGAATGCCCCTGACGTTTCATCATCTGGGACTCCCTTCAAGAAAGGTGAACACCCAAACCTACTGTAACCTCCTGTACATTACAGGGTAACTAATCAGGCAATCCTCAGTGAGGTGTAGGCCATATTGTGTGGCCACCCCATATATATATACTATATTTAGGGCACAGAATGGATATTAAAAAAAATATATATATATATATATATCATACATTAATTACTTGTAATCGTATTTCTGATGCTTGTAGCTACTCAGATTCACATGCTATGCATAGGCCGACATCTAGTGGTAGTTGCTGAGTATTACATGACTTGTTTTCAAAATTCGCAAAGGGTTGTCGGTTGGGCGTGTTTGTAATACTATCCCTTGTGTGACGTCTATTGCACCCATGGTCCTTCAAGCGTTGAGGTCCGTTAGATTGTTTTGTTTCTGGCATGAGGCATCATGAAGTGCTTGTGTGAGTACAAGAAAGATAAAGTAGAAGAGAAACATCTATGCACCTTCAACTTCCGGAGGGGAGGAAGGGTGGGTGCATGTGAATCTAAGCTGATATGATTATAGTCAGTAATGTATGCCCTATGAGACTTGTGGATCTGCTTAGAATCAGATGCTATGCATAGTTTAGCGAGCATTACCTGGAGAAGGAGGTGGCAAGTGTGAAGGTACAGCATCAAACAGATGTTTTAATACTGCTTGGCCCACCTGTGAATCTGCTTTAGAGTGTGCGTCTAAGCAGTTATGCTGTGTAAAGGTATGAATGAAACTCCAAGTAGCAGCGTTGCAAATTGCATCTAAAGGAACATTTGAAATTAATGCTAAAGTAGCCCCGTCCGTCGAGTAGAGTGGGTTCTTGGTGTAAAAGGTAAGGTGAGGCAATCATCATGTTATTGAAATGGTAGGATATAGGGCCTCATTCCGAGATTGGAGGTAGGCATGGCGCTATTTGCGCCATGGCTGCCACCAATACCGGGTCCGGCACCGGTCTTGTTCAATGGGGACTTACCAGTGCATTCCGACCCTGGAGGGACCGGTAAGATCCCATTGAACAAACCATTCCCCATTCCCATTTGAGCCCCCATAGGGCTCAATGGGAATGGGGAGGGCGCTAATAACGGGCTTGCGACTAGCAAGCCAGTTATTAGCGCCCTGGTCCCTTATCGGGACCCGTAAGGGACGTGTGGTCAGACCAGACGTTCCTTACGGTTCACGGTAAGGGACCTCGGAATTGGGAGGGAAGGGATTACCGGCACCTGTCTCCTTAACGGTGCCCGGTATCCCTTACCGGCCAACTCGGAATGACCCCCATAGTCTTTTAACCCCTTCCATGAACGCTTTGATTACTGGAACTTTGCACCACAACACTTTGCTTTGAGATGTAGTGCAAGCAGCGTGTGCTGCATCGTTTCAATTTGTTAAAATAGCTGTTTCTTGTGTTAGGCTTCTTTAAGGATGTCCATACACCTTTGTGGAAGGTTTAAATGTCCAAACGCTACTACTTCAGGAGCCAGGGTGCCAAGTTCAGAGTTGGAGGGTGTGGCTCAAACTTTGTTCACTTGTGTTGTGACAGAATGTTGTATGGACACGGAAGCTTGATTGGTTTGCACATTGCTATTTTGAGGAGGCATGGAATCCATTATTGTCAATCCAACATAGGTGCTAATAAGATTAGAGCGACTTGTATCTGGTGCATCTTGTGCACTATTTTGTTGAGGAGTGGTGGTGGTGGAAAAGCATAAGCACATTTCTCTGACTAACTCATCCACAGGGCGTTCCCCTTGGATCCTGGTTGGGGAAACCCGGACGCAAAGTCTACGCATTGTGCAATTTGCTTTGTTGCAAATAGGTCTAGAGGTGAATGTCCCCATCGGGTGAAAATAGTGTCTGAAATATCTAGGTGAATTTGCCACTTGTGTTCTGAGGGTAGCTGTGGATTTCAGCTTAGAGTGTCTGCTAGTGAATTGCATCACTAGGTAAATGTTGCATCTGACAGACCACTTCCAAATCTTTTAGGCTAACCTGGACAGATTTAGAGAGTGTGTCCCACACTGTTTGTTGCGATAGAACATGGCACTGGTACTGTCTGTAAGTACTTGCACTGCTTGCCTTGTTAAGTGTTCTTGGAATGCTTGTAGGGCTTTGAGGACTGCTAGTAGTTCTAGTAGATTGATGTGGTTTCTTGCTGCTGTCTGTGTCCACACGCCATGTGCAGTGGGATGAAGGTAATGTGCTCCCCATCCTGAGAGTGAGGCGTCTGTTGTGAGAGTGACCTACACTGGTGGGTTGCGAAAAGGTTTCCATTTTAACATGTTCTCTGTGGCCCACCGGTGTAGAGATTGTACTAAGGTTTGCAAAACCACTATATCGTCCCACTGTCCACTCACCTGAGACCATTGTTTCGCTAACCACTCCTGCAGCGGACACAGGCGCAGCCATCATCCCGAGCAGGCGCATTGGATTGTTCATGGTTATCTGACAACCAGCTACATGGTGAGGTACCTGGAATAGCATGTTTTGTACTCTCTCATTTGAGGGGAAAGCCAACTCTTCTTGTGTTTTTATAATTACTCCCAAGAATTGTTTTACTTGACTGGCGATGAGACTTGACTTTTTCTCATTGATTGAGAACCCCAATTTGAACAAGAGATTGCTTGTTGCTTGGGTGTTGTTTTTGCAAATTTGTGGTGTTTTCCCAGTAATGAGCCAGACGTCCAGAAAAGGGTTGGATTCCCTTCACAGGTGTGCTGCTTCCACTGCTAGTACTTTTGTGAACACCCTTGGCACTGTTGAAATGCCGAAGGGCAGTGCCTTGAATTGGTAGTGTATGTTTGCTAGTTAGAAACCCAGGTATTTTCAGTGCACTAGCAAAATTGAAATATGAATGTTTGCATCTTTCATGCCCAATGATGCAATGTAATCCCCCTGTTTTAAGAGTGGCATTACCTCTTCTAGTGCTGTCATGCAACACCTTTGTGATTTCACATACGTGTTGGCTGGACGCAGGTCTAACACAAGACGTATAGTTAAATCTTTCTTTGGCACTAGGAAGTACACTCAATAGACCCCCTTTTTTACCTGGTGAGCTGGAAATAGCTCTATTGCGCCTTGTTTCAGATAAGAGACTTGATTTCTTGCAGTAGTATCTTCTGATGTTGTGGAGACATTTTCCGGGGTTTTGGAGGATGATGCTGGGGTTTTTCTAAAAACTCGATGGTGTACCCCCCTACCACTGTGGAGAACATCCACTGATCAGATGTGTTCCCCTCCCATGCATGGGTGAATTGACAAATGCGACCTCTGACTGGAGTTGCATGGGAGGCAACCTGTACTGGGATGTAATTGTTTAGAGGCAGAGGAGCCTCAAGTAGTCGAGGCTCTTCCACTATCTCTAGCCCTTATATACACCATTTGAAAATTGAATTGGTAAGGGGTGGTTTGAACCTGGGAACTACTCCAAGAAGAAGACTGTCCCTGACTGTATCCCAGTGAATGTGGCTCTCCTTGCCCTCGAAAGGAGCAGCGTGTATTAAAGACCCCCGTCATAAAAATGTTTGTTGCTGATCTGACCTAATGACTTTAGGGTTTCATTTCCCTCTTTTGCACTTTTTAGTGCATCATCAACAGCCATTTTATAAGGGTTCCTTCCGCTATAATGTGTCTAGCATTGTCTCCTGCGTCTAAGTTATTTTTTAAGATGCAGCTGGCAAACTGTTTACCCTCGGAAACAGACTTTAATATTTGTGATTTTAAAGGTTCGGGTCCGGTGTCCCAGAGAGGGCAATTGTAACTAGCTAATACGGTTGTATTGTTGGCGATGCATGTTTGGTACGCTGCTGATGTTGCCACTTTCCTGTCCATTCTGAATATCTTCTCACTTTCCTTACCAGGGGGTTCCTCTGCGAATGCTAATGGGGTGCCTGCCCTTTTCCAAGTGGTTGAAACCACCAAGGAGTCTGGTTTTAATTGTCCTCTAATGTAGAGGGGATCAGTTGGAGCTGGTTTAAAATAGAATTCAATTTTAGGATTAACAGTTCTGGTTAATGTAGGAGTAAGTAAAGACGGTTGAATTTGTTTTTAAACAGATTGGAGCAAGGGTATGAACTGTGTTAATGTTTTATCTTCCAAGATGTCATGTACGACTTCTTGAGCATCATTTTTAAAGGGTTAGGCTGCCTTAATTAGCATTTCATTTTACTGCATTTGATTGTCTATTAGGGAATCAGCAATTGGCTGGTTTTGGCCCTCTGGAGACAGAAATATATATACATTTGGGTCATCGTCATCATAAAATTGGTCTTTGGAGTATTGGTCATCATGTGAGTACTGATTACCTTGTTGAGGGGGGGTCGATGATGTATAGATATCATAAGTGTCTTGACTATGACTAGGTATAGGCTGAGGAAGTACTTGGTTCTCAAGTGTCTAACCTTTGTACTTTAGCAGGTGGTTTCACACTATCCGGTGGGTGTGAGAATTCTAGTGGGTTAATTCTAGTGGGTTTCTGTCCATGATGTCCACAAAGCATGAAATACGTTTCATGACTCTTTCAAAGTTTTCTGCAGTCCACTCAGGGGATTTTAGAAATGGGTTTTTCTTAAAGTTGTGTTGGAAGGTGTATAATGTTTGTTCTGTGACGTGACATCTACGGTGTTCGAAATACTTAGGGATTGCAATGGTTTAGCTTTAAGAAGTGTTTTTGTGACGTGTTTTAACTGTAATTGTTGCTTTTTCGACATACCGGAACCTTGCATCGAGAGTTTGATTTTCGGTGCCTGTTCCTCAGCACACGAAAGAAAGGATTTTTTCGGAGCAGAATCAGTAATGGGTTTATTCGGCATCTGTTTGGAAATGTTGTCATGCGATGATCACGACTGCGAGGACCCAGAGGACAATGGATGCTTGGAAGAAAGGGTTTCCCCCTTTGCTTTTGACACTGCGTGGCCATGTTTTTCCGATGATGTAGTCGGAGTATGGCTAGGGGTTGTGTGCTTAGTGTGATGATGGCTGTTGAAGTTTTTATCACAGAGTGTTGTCTCCATCACAGGGCCGTCGGCCTGCTTACCGGAGGCAGGGATTAGCACATGGGAACACACAGAAACCCGATTGTCTTCGGCATCACTATGAGCACCGCAGCTGCCCTGATCATCGTCAAACTCTTCGGCGCCTGCTACGCAGATGGACGCGTCAGCCAGCGTGGCCTGGGCAGCCCAATGTTAAGTGCAGCGATCTTTCAACTTTTAGGGTTTGAAGAGCTTACACGACTTACAGTGTTTTTCTGCGTGGTCTCTAGGAAGACAATGATTGCACACACATTACATGTCCATCCAGGGATATTTGCTTTTACTAGCGGAGCAACATTTAAAAGGTGTATTTTCAATGTTTGATGTGAAAGGCAGCTCGACTATTAATTGAAGGTGGTGTAAAAGTAAAAGGCATTTTATAAGTACAAGAGTCAATGACCACCCCTCACCAGCCCTACTGTAACAGGCCTGAACCTGGTGAGGGCTTGGTGTATGCCGAAGTTAGCGTTCGTCGAAGATCTCCCGTCAAAGGTGGTAGCTGGAGGCATCCGTCGAAGGTCACTGAAGATTGGTTGTTGAAGCGATGGGGGACTGAATATCAGAACAGCTAACATAACTGTGCAACTTTATAATAATAATGGCCTTAGCCAAGAACTGTGCTACACGCGACCGACTATGATGCCATAAAAAATCACTCAGAGGGATCTCGACACATGAAGGACCATGGGTAAAATAGACATCACACAAGGGATAGTATTACAATCACGCCCAGTCGACAACCCTTTTTGAATTTTGAAAACAAGTCATGCAATACTTAGCAGCTACCACTAGATGTCAACCTATGCATAGCATGTGATTCTAAGCAGATCCACAAGCCTTAGAGAGCTATATATATGGGATACATTACTCACCGTAATTGTATTTCTGATGCTTGTATCTGCTTAGATTCACATGCTGTGCATAGGCCGAAATCTAGTGGAAGCTGCAGAGTATTACAGTCTGTTTTTCAAAACTCGAAAAGGGGCGTCAAACTAGGGCGTGCCAGTAATACTATCCCTAGTGTGACGTCCACTGTACCCATGATCCCTCACTCGTGTAGGACCCTCAGATTGTATTTTTTCTGACATGAGGTAGCATGAGGAGTAGCGGGAGTACAGACTATCCAAGCAGATAAGCTAGATAAGACTACAAGCATCCATGCACCTTCTCTCAGAGGGGAGGAAGGGCGGGCGCAGGTGAATCTAAGCAGATACAAGCATCAGAAATATGATTACAGTGAGTAATGTATCCCTCCTGAGGATTGTGGAATCTGCTTAGATCAAATGCTGTGCATAGGTTAGCAAGCAGTGTTAGCAGAAGGAGGTGGGATGTGAGAAGGGTCATGAGCGAACAAATGTCTTAGAACCGCTCGTCCCACTTGAGTATCTGTCTTGGAAGGAGTGTCAATGCAGTAGTGCTGAGTAAAGGTGTGAATAGAGCTCCATGTAGCTGCTTTGCAAATGGTGGCAAAGGGTACATTTGCAATGAAAGCCAGAGTGGCCCCAGTACCTCTTGTAGAGTGGGCCCTCGGCGTAAAAGGCAGTGGGCCTCATTACACGGATGGCGGAGAACCATGGCGCTATTAGCGCCATGGTTCATGCCGGTAAAATACCGGCACCGCCTTGGCAGAAAGGGGAATTACCGCCCCATTCCAAGGTTGACGGGGCGGTAATTCCCCCTTCCGCCATTGCCCTTCCCCATTCCCATTTTTGCCCCATAGGGCATAATGGGAATGGGGAAGGCGCTAATTACGGTACCCCAAATTGCGGTACCGTAATTAGCTCCATGAGTCCCTTTGCGGGTTTGTTTTTAACGCCTGCAAAAAGCAGGCGTTAAATCCCCCAACCCGCAAAGGGACCTCGTAGTAAGGCGGTAAGGATTTACCGGTATTTTACCGGTACCGGTAAATCCTTACCGCCATCCGTGTAATGAGGCCCAGTGTCTTATCTGAAAGGGAGTAGCACAGTTGGATACATCTGACTATCCATTTAGAGATGGCACCTTTAGAGATGCAATCTCCTTCTCTGCCTAGAGCTATGGAGACGAACAGTTGATCTGTTTTTCTTAGCGGTCTGGTCTTGTCGACGTAGTAGTGGACCGCTCTCCTCACATCGAGTGTGTGGAGTTTCACCTCAGCAGAGCTTTTGGGTTCTTGGAAGAAGGCCGGTAGCCAAATGGACTGGCTAACATGGAATTTTGAAATTAATTTAGGTGAAAACCTAGGGTGAGTGCATAAAACATGTTTATCCTTATGTACAGTAAAGAAAGGATCTTGCACTGACAGAGCTTGAATTTCACTGACCCTTCTTATGGATGTAATGGCTACTAAGAAGGCAGTTTTATAAGTCAGGTGTTTGAGACTAGCTTTATGCCTGGGTTCAAAGGGAGGTCCCATGAGTTTACCAAGCACCACTTGTGTTTCTCTAGGAGGGGATCTCTGTTCAGAGCGTGCGCTGGTGAATTGAGATCCCCTGAAACATGTTGGGATGACGGGTAAATCTTCCGCCTGAGTGGCCATTTCCAAATTTTCTGGGCAAGCTTGGATAGATTTGGCGAACGAGTGCCCCCTTGTTTGTTTAAGTAAAACATTGCTGTTGTGCTGTCTGTTAGGATCTGAACTGACAGGTTGGATAGGAGGGGTCCGAATGCCCAAAGCGCTTTGAAGACTGCCAGAGGTTCTAGCAAATTGATGTGATTCTGAGCCACTGTGTGGGACCAGAGACCCTGAGCTGTGTGGTGAAGGTAGTGAGCTCCCCACCCTGATAGGGAAGCGTCTGTTGTGACGACGGCTTGTATCTCTGGATCGTAAAAGGGTTTCCCCTTTGTAAGATTCTCTCTTGTCCACCAGCGAAGACTCTGTACTAGTGTTGGCGAAACGACCACTAGATCGCCCCACTGACCCTTTGCCAGAGACCACAGTTTCGCCAACCATTCCTGCATGGGTCGCATGCGCAGGCGCGTGTGGGGAACCAGGTAAATGCAAGATGCCATCATGCCTAGCTAACGAATCGCTTTGTGCACCCTTATTTGGCGACCAGCCTGATATTGAGGAATTTGCAGCAACAGATTTCGAATTCTTTCCTCTGATGGAAAGGCCATCCCATCTTGGGTGTCTAGGATAGCTCCTAGGAACTGTTTTGAGGTGCTTGGCACCGGGCTTCATTTTTTCTCGTTGATAGAGAAGCCCAATTGGAAGAGGAGGTCGATTGTTCTTGTTTAGTCTGCAAATCAGGGGGGACTCCCCTGTAATGAGCCAGTCGTCCAGGTAAGGGTACACTGGGATTGCCTCCCTGCGTAGGTGTGCTGCCACCACCGCCAGTACCTTGGTGAATACCCTTGGAGCCGAGGCTATACCGAAGGGCAGCACCTTGAACTGGTAGTGCTGGCTGTCTATCTTGAAACGCAAGAACTTCTGTGCGCTGGGAACATTGAAATATGAAAATAGGCATCTTTCATAGCCAATGTTGCCATGTAATCCCCCTTTTTTAGTAGTGGGATTACCTCTAGAAGTGTTATTATTATTATTATTATTATTATTATTATTATTATTATTATTATTATTATTATTATTGTTATTGTTATTATTATTATTATTATTATCAGCAGCATTATTATAATTAGGGTATTCATTGAGTGGGGACCTAGCTTTGGGAAGCAACAGAGTGCTTTACAAGTAATAGCAGGCAGTACACAGTGAGGGAAGCAGATTGCAAGGGATCAATACAGGGATGAGGGGAGCTAACAATGAGTTTGTTGGGAGGGCAGGCATTTTGGCACTAAGGGATCTACAAATTACCAAGTGAGGAGAAAACAATGGGGAGCAGAACACCCAGTC
The DNA here is from genome assembly GCF_040938575.1 of Ambystoma mexicanum. Classification (NCBI taxonomy): domain Eukaryota; kingdom Metazoa; phylum Chordata; class Amphibia; order Caudata; family Ambystomatidae; genus Ambystoma; species Ambystoma mexicanum. The sequence goes on from NC_090932.1 coordinate 1,308,769,200, forward strand.
TTAATTTAGGTGGAGAGTGGGGGGTGAGTGGACTGAGGAGTTAGGAAGAAGCCATTCCTTGAAAAGGAGGGTCTTGAGCTCCAGCCTGAAATGTAAAGTGAGGGCGCATGTCTGTTGACAGGGAAGAGGTTCTAGAGTATGGGAGGTAGAAAGAGAAGGCCTGCCTTCTGATTATTTCCTTCGTACATCAGTGGAATTCAAGTCTGCACATGTCCTTGTTTCTGATTTATTGTGCAAGTCATGCTTGTGTATTCGATGGTCTGTGTGTGCATGATGTGTGGGTGTGCACAATGTGTCCATGTTTTTGGTGGCAGGAGGCTGAATCATGTAAGATATTGATAGTGATAATGCTTGCATATAGTGTTTGTTCAACATCATCCAGTTTGCTATATTGAGAATTGTGGAATAGATTGTGGCTGCAGCTTCATCAACATGATTTACACTGACCATACTGACATAAATTGTGGCCACAGCTTCACGAAAGTGATTCACATTGACCATACAAGCCTACATTGGGTTAGCAACTTCAGAAAACTATTTCCAGTGACCATAAGGCATAAAGTAAGTCAACAAATTCAAACTGCTTTACACTAGGAATGTTGGCATTTATTATGGAAACAGCTTCATGAGATGATTTGCACTGGCAATGCAGAGATACAGCATCAGCACAGCTGCAAACAAATGATTTACAATGTGAAAGGTGGACCATTTTGGGAACGCAGGCATCATGACAATGTTGTCAAATGCACTTCTGTAGCGTGGCTGACATCACATTTACTAGAATTTTTCATGTGTTATCCTAGAGACCGAATTGTAAATTGTGTGACTTTTCAATACATTTTCCACAAAGAATATGCTGTAAAATTCAGCAATTTAGCAGATTATTTTAGAAATGTTCTTTGGAGAAACACCCAATTTCTAGTACATTACCAAGGGCTTTCTTGCTATGCTTGCTCCTGCTCACATTTTTCAAAGATGTTAATGCCCCTGCACTAAAGACATTCACCTGCCGCCAATGACCTTGAATCATTTACAATACCAGTGCCCCACCAGGAGCTGCCCAACCCCATGGCACAATATGCAAACTCTCCTACTGCTTTGCGCATAATAATGTTATTGGCCGCATGCATTTTGGTGGCAGGGTCTGGGTGCCCCCCTCCTTGTTCCTATGTTAGGTGTAAGATGTAATATTTGATTCAAAATCCAATATCTTTCACGTAGTGCGGTCTGCAGTACGCCACAGTGACAGCATGATCACCATAATCATTAGGCATGAGTGGTGGGCCAGGCCTGCTCGATAGTCTGTGATGTGGAATATGCATCTTCAAGGATTTTGGGGGTCCGCCGCAGCAGGGCTCACAGTGGGTCCCTCATTTTGTGCTACCACTCTGACGAGACCACTTTCTTTCAAGCCAGTAGTACTCTGTCTGGGACATTGTCTTGGTTACTGACAGGAATAACTAACTTCTTGTCAAATATCTGGAGGGAAACACCAATTACAGGGAAAATGTGAGAGGGCCTACTGAGTGGGGACCATAGTGGATTTTAGAGCTTTATTTACTAGAGTTTCTGTCCCAAAGAAACAATACTGTCTACAACAATCATACTTGCAAAAGTGTCCCGTATCCCAGTAGTTGCTTAGCAAATGGGACAAGGTACTGCTGGGTACTAAGAGGAATCTCTACTTCCATTTTGGGATTTGGTTACCTACTACAAAAGAAGCTGAATAAATCTCTTAGGTGTGTGCTTTGCAGCAATTCTCCTTAGAGTCACAAGTCTCTGTGCCTTTTTGGAACAATTAAGCCTACCTCTTGGATGGCCAAAACGACCACAGTCCCAGCAAGGGCAAGGAGCAGGGATTTCCACCGTTCTTGTGGGACCTCAAGCCCAAGTGGCAGAGTTATCCTAAACATTTTGGAGGGACTGGAAGACAGTTTTAAAAAACCAGGTATGCAGGTGGGTCCATGAGTGATCCGCCGCACCCAATGCCCCTCCAGTTACTGGCACTGCCACTATCTTGTGTGCCTTTGCTTTGTGCACTCTAGCTCGGCAACCCTCATACTCAAGCATAAGCTGTCTCTCTGCTCCCAACTAACTAGAAAATAAAATAAGACAAAAAGGGAAGCATTGGTGTTAGTGTTGATGAGTTACTTGTAAAACAGAGCGCTTTCTCAAGATTATGTGAGGTGACTACAGGTCCAAGCATCAGAAGCTAACCGGTATCCGTATCCCACCAGAAACTGAGTGTTTTTCTGGCTGGTTACACACACAATGGTAGTAGGTCATACAGGGTTCCATATCATTTCATCGCCTGCCTGTTCATCCCCAGGCCTTTTAACGTGCACATTCCATCGAATGTGCTCATCGTTTTATTTTTTTTTATTTTTTTGGGGGTACCCCCTAGCCCCCTCCCACACTTATTTTTTGCTAATGCCCACCCGTCCAAACCCTTATCTGCCCTTTCCCACCCACCCCTATAAAAATTTGATGAGCACATTCGATGGAATGTGCACGTTAAAAAGCCTGGGGATAAACAGGCAGGCGATGAAAGGACGTTGTACCCATATATGACATGAGTGGGGGGGTCTACTTTAAGGTTATGGTTTTACAGTCAAATGTTTACCACACTTCTTTTTACCAACAAACATTGTACCAAATATTTACCTCCTCATGACTTCAAAATGCATGAGGTACTGGGCGTAACCCCTCAAACTGCCTCTTAGACCCTAACCACCCCCTCCTCTGTACAATCAAGAGCCCCCTTCTCAAAGTTACTATCTGTTTTTTTAGTAATGCATGGTCAGTGTATTTCATTACAGTGTATATTTTGCACTGAAGAATGTGTGTGGTGAATATTCTGCAGTGATCTCACTGCGTACCCTATTTTTATGAGCAACGACCCATCTATTGAGGGTTCATGGCTGGCCCTAGGTAGATGACCATAGCTTTTCCATAACATTTACATTGGTTTCCCTCTGGGGAGAGAAGAACACCCCTAGGAAGGAAAGATTGTACAAACCTGGTCATTCAAGGAAGAGATTGGAAGAACTGGTCATTATGGGTGCGGGGTGGGTATTTCTATCTATGCAGGGGGATTTGGGGTAACTGGTTGCAGAGGGTAGCATAATGCAACACTGCCTCTTAAGGGGAGCATGAGTGAATGTACTGTGGGGAGATACCAGAGACAGTTACAGACGCTTCATTTCACTTCCTTGCTTTACATGTGATGCAAGATTTGAGAGCGGCAGATGGTGGAGTCTTACCTGCACATTCCATGCCTGGATTGGTGACAGGCCATTCTGACAGCATGCTGCCTTCAGACACCGCCCTGCCTCTGCGGCCACCACGTCCCAACGAGTCCCCAGGCCCACTGTCCCAGTAGGATCTGCAGGGTCCAAGATCACTGGTCTGTAAAAGGGAAAAGACAAATAATTGACGGGATTCTCAAACAGCAACTAAAAACATCCTTTTGACATGAGTGTTTGAGAACTCTACACAGAGAGATACAGAAGAACAGAGCTGCAGATTCAGGAACCCAGAGAGGTACACATAGAGACAACTTTCAGTCGAAAATATAGAGATGGACAATGATACAGATGCTAACGGAGAAGCAGGAAGATAAACAGAAGTACATGGCACACATTTGGTCAAAGAGAGAAGAGAACTACAGGATGGTGGTCGAAGAAAAAAGAATGCAAACAAACCCCTGGGGAAGGACACATACATGTGTGGGCATGGGTAAAATGAGACCATGAACCTGTTGCGTATTCAGATAGAAACAGGCCGATAGACAGCTACACAGCCAGTGAACGACAGGTATTGGTAGGTTGGGTTGGCTTCAGGGTAAGGCATGCCTAGATAGCTCGCCACATCACCGGTACTCCCCCCCCCCCCCGTGCCCCATTGACACTGCAAATAACAATGGTTGCTTCCGTGCAAGAGGAAAGTGGCGCTTTGCTCTTTCTAGGGTCAGGCTGTTTCTAGGGTGAGGCAAACCTAGGTGATCATCCACTAGCAGCGGGCGCCACAGTGCTCCTAGAAGCAGCAAAGGCTGTCTCGGAGGAGCTATGGGGGACCACTTGACTGGGACTTCAAAGGTCATTGAACCAACCCTTTCCATACAGAGTCAGACTCAGAGGGAAGGACCAGGAAAGGCAGGGAGATGAATTCAGACAAACAGAAAGATGTGCAATTGGACCATATTTTAGAAAAATAATCTCACTATACATCTGGCAAAACAAAAGCACTTGAGGATGAATCTATGTAACGAGTTAAAACCTCTGCACAAATGTGCAAAGTCTCATTAAACAAATATACCCCACACAGACAGAAAGACATACACAAGGAGATAAACAGGATAGAAGAGAGATTAAAACGATTAACACAGGAACATGGTGTCACATGATGTGATAAATACCACGTATTATCTGATATAAGGCACTCTTGTAAATCTGTAGCATTTTAATGTTGGTCTGCCGCATCGCAGGATGGTCCAGACCTATCACACTTTGAGTGCCATTTTATTGTCTCTAGAGTGTCACTGCCACCTGCACACACTGCGTGAATGAGATTATGATGCAAAGTGCCACCACTGAAAGTATCCCCCGGAACCCAAGAGCAGCTTCTCCTGTTAGATGTTCTGTGTCTGTCTGTCCTGAGTCCTATGCGGAAAACACCACTCAGGGCCATGAGTGCTCAGTCAGTGGTGACTGTGCGCAAATCTCTGAGCATCTTTTGCACCGTCCTGCTGTCACTAGCTTCCAGTGGCACACACAGGATGAATTGGCAGTTCCACTGTGCCTAGGGTTCCTCGGCGTCTGGATAGCGCCAGCTGAGCACCAGCTACTGCAGACTGTTAGTGTAGCTCTTGGTATCTCACACATAATTGCAGCAGCATGAATCCTGCAGAAGGACCAACAGACATCCTGCAGGCAGCATACTACGCTGCGCGTGGTGCAGCTCCCAGGCAGAAGATGGCCCACCATGGATCCCTCACTTGAGCGTGCTGCAGCCTGTGTGCAGCTCTCCACTTCAGCTTTCAGCGGAATTCTCTGCTGACCCCAGTGTCATGAATGCTGGGGTACCGCCAAATGCGTGCCCACCAGATCTCCATCAGCCCACAAGTCAGGGACTGATAAAGGTCTCTCCTATTCCTGGACTAGTGGAGAAAAGGGGAAGGAAAACAAGGCACGGGGTGTGCCAGTACCAGGAACCCTTGCAAAAGGCAACCACAATAAGTTTGAGGTTGACCAAAAAGCAATGTGTAAGTAAGCGGGTGGGATGGACTACAGACGTATCCAACACAGAGTTACGGGGCAGCTGGCTCTGCCAGGAGCCACAGCCTACAGCAAGAGTGAGGAAAATGTGACTCCTGAATGGAAAAAAAAATTGTAATCTCGATGTCCTTTCTGACCTCTAAAGCTCTTTCCATAATGTTATTTCTTCTCTTGCTCGTTCCTGTCATTCCCGTCTCTATTCCAACCAGCGATGTTGACCTAGTATTACCTTCTTAGCTATAAGCACTCTTAATCTGGCCCTGTTGGGATAGCAGGTTTATTGTTACTCTCTCTACTTGTAGACCTCTCTGCCAACGCCCCTGTCTCTCTGCAGTCTATCTTCAACTCGGCTCCATCCACACTCTCCTATCTCCCCTCTCTCTTTTCCCGTCCACCTCCAGTTTAATTACTTATGCATCGTGTTTAAATGTCTTACGCTCTGGCTCGCTCTCAGCTTTCTTTTCGTGTCTATGCTCCTAGTCAAACTCTTCATTCTTGCCTTCTATTGGCTGCCCCACGCACTCCCTCTGCCGAATCCCGCTTTTGTTTGCTCCCAAACATTTCAAACAGCCTTCCTTTGGCTTTATGCCCTGCTCACTCTATGCATTCAAATGAATAAATACCTAAAACGAATAAGTGCACGGCAGTAAAATAAGGGATAACAAAGGTGAAATCACAAGATCTGGGGCCAGGAACTGTCACAAAGAGGAGAGAAGTACAGCGTGTGGGTCTCAGAAGTGTGGGCGGAATAGGACATAAGGGTAAAACATTTTTGAAGAGGAGAGTCGCAAGGCCTTTTCTGAAATGTAAGTGGTTTCTGAGGTAGGCAGATGATTCCAGAGGCTGGCTCCAAGCGTGCCAAGGGTCCTGCTCAGAACTGCCTTCTCTTCTGCCTCCAGATAGGCAGGTACACGGCAGAAGCAGATCCAGAGACCTGTATGGGGTAGTGCTGACCACTTTGTGCTGGAGGTACCATGGGGTCACTTCCCAGTAGAATGACATGATGTTAGGGTGCAGGGCGCCTGTGAGGCAGCAGGTGTGCTTGTCATTGGTGTAGCTGGCTGGGTGTATAAATACACTTAGATCATAATCCAGATATAAATGAAAGTTTTCTTCCACCTAATTGTTTTTATGTGGAGTCCAGTTGATACTAACGTGATAGCGCTATTTCAGATTTGTTTAGAATGCATATAGCAGATACTATCAATAATCCAACTGACTAATTTATGAAGGAAACTCCCAGATTAATGCTTTTGAAATTCATGAACTGTATATAAAAAAGTATGATGAAAGAATTTTTTATTAGATGGAAACTTTAACCAGTATATAACAAAATCAATAATCTATGATTTTTTTTTTTGGTGTCTTTCTATATTTGTTTTTAAACGCAGCATGGTAAATTAACACTATTTAATGTGTGGTTATATGTGCCAGATGAAGTAATTATCACTGAAGAAGCTTGCTTAGGGTCAATATATCAGAAAGATAACCCATGAGAAACACGTGCTGGCAAATCACACACCAATTGGAATGATCAGAAAGGCAGATGACATGCACAATGGAATGATTAGAAGTGTATAATTAGATGGCAGATTAGGAAGAGCACTTTTTGGGCAGTTTATAACTTCGCTCCCCCTGGACGAATCCTCACCAAACTTTGCAGAAAAAGTATATGGCCCACTCTGTATTTTTTTGCAAAGTTTGGTGAAGTTTGGTCCAGAGGGGGCAAAGTTATAGGGGGGGTCCCACAATTTCTTTTTTTCCCATAGACATCATGGGAAAAAACTTTGCTCATGCCTACAGCCCAAACTGCTGGACGGATTTTCACCAAATCCCGAAATTGGTCCCGAAAGCGTGCTTTTGTTAATTTGGTGTAAATCCGCCCAGTAGTTTTTTAAAAACGACCCAAATGTAAGTCAATGTAAGTCAAAAAAATTAGTGATATCTATGTCCGCTCCGCGGATACACTTCCCTTTTCGCTCCACGGACAGGACACCGATTGGTTAATCGGCTTGCGTCATGTCCGCGGACACCCGACGTGTTCGCTGATTGGTTGGAGTGAAACGTGAGGTGCGTCAGATTTTTGGAAACGCTCGCCATCTTGGATTCGCGGACATCACCCGTTGTCCACGGACATCGTGTTAAAAACATATTAAATAACACACCATTGCACTTGTCAAACTTATCAAATAATATCTGGGGAGGTGAGGGGTGATGAGGATGGGATGGGATATGGCTGTAAGAGTCAAAAAAACGGGTGTTTTTCACTGCGAAAGTCTGCGAACAGTTCGGATGTTCGCGAACAGTCCTGTGAAAGTTTGCGGACACCTCTGCATAACTGGTTTGGTGAAAAGCAGTCCTTGGATGGCTTATAACTTTGGCGCCACTTAACGGAACTGCATGTAATTGTGCAATTATATTCCTGACCTGATCCCGAATGAGGTTGCAAAGTTTGGTGGGATTCTGTCAAAAGGGGGCATAATTAGAGGGGGGGTCCCAAAATAATGTAAAGGCTTATAAATGAGGTGCCATTTGACAAATCTACACTTAATTTGGCAAACTGATAATAGATCTAGACATAAATGTTTTTGCAAAGTTTGGTGGGATTTCTTCAAGAGGGGGCAAAATTAGTGGGGGGTCCCAAAAAATTGTAAAGGCATTTAAATGTGGTGTCATTTGACGAATCTGCACAACATTTGGCAAAACGATTTTGGATCTAGATATAAATGGTTTTCTAAAGTTTGGTGGGATTTTCTCAAGAGGTGGCGAAATTAGAGGTCGGTCTCAACATTTTTAGATGGCTTATAACTTTGTTGCTATTTGACGAATGTGGACAAATGTTTTGAGAAAGATTATAGACCCAACCTTCAATGTTTGTGTAAAGACTGAATGGATTTTGTCAAGTGGGGGCTAAGTTATATGACTATTGTATGTACATACATTTTGACACTTTTAAAAAAATAAAACATGGGCGAATTTTGAGCAAACTCGTGAGGAGCATTGGCAAGGACATTAAAGCATGGTTTTGCAAATGTGCCCGTGTTTTATTTTTTGACAAGTGTACTAATGTAGGTACAAAAAATAGTCATATACCTTTGGTGACTGAGGTATAGCCTGTGGCCGTGGGCAGTTGCCAGATTATCTGGGTGATGGCATAAGGTCATGACGCAGACAATCTGGTTACTGGCCATGACCGCTAGGGAATGAAAAATGGTGTTAAAGTGGCTGTCTACCTGGGACCGGCTATGTGGTAAAGTTATTCGAAGGTAGGATAGGTTTGAAAGGGAAAAAAAGTGCTTGTGGTAATATATTCATAGGGTTTTGCAGGCTGCCATGGCAAAGGAAGAGGGGCTGTTTACGGAGCCCCACCTTCTCTTTCCATGTTGGCTGTCTTGGAAAATGACTTTCCTTCCTACAGCGGGACGCCGCAGGTGTCCCGCTGTACGAAGAATAATCCTTCCATCTTATAGCGGGGCGCCGCAGGCCCGCTATAGGAAGAAAAATCTATGTTTTAGCACCCTGGGTTCCCGCTTTGGGAGCAAGGGGTGCTAATGGCCTTTATCCCCCATTTCAGGGGCTGCAATGGACGATAATGGTCCATAGCCCCCCTTATTTATTTATTTATTTATTTATTTATTTATGTATAACAGACCAATGCCCGCAGATATCAGGCTGTGTAATTACAGTATTTTTTAAAGAAGATGAGGTGGAGGAAGACAGCTTACTACTTGCTGAGAAAGGAACAACCTTTCTGAGAGCATTGTGGTCATTGGATTTGGTGTGGCAGCTCATGGAGGTGGTCCCGTAGGAGTACTGTCCAGGTAGTCTGTGACTGAGTACAAAATTGCACTCAGTGCATTTCACTTTGGTAGCTTTAGCCTTTGGTACACTCCCAACAGTAGCAAAGAACTGGCACACCCATGATTCGATCTTGGTGCTAGAAGTAGGCACTTCCTCTACCTCATCTTCTTTGTCCTCTTCATTGTCTTTGACAGTACTGTGCTTTTTTTGTTGTGAAGGTCCTCCAGCTGGTGGTGGTGGTGGCTCTTGGGGATTAGGAATGGCAATAACTAATGCCATTTTTAAGATAAATAGCAGTTTTGATAAAATTCTTCCAAGTATGTACTGTGTACTAGATTAGTAATGGATAATGAGTACGAAAAGGTGTAGAAGGTGTGCAAGGGAAATTTTGAAGTTGAAAGTTCCTAGATCAGTAGAAAAGGCAGTTCCGAACTGTCTGAGAAGGACGGATCTTATTGTGAAGTGCGAACGGGTTCTCGGACACGTCATAATGCTGCGCGCTAGCGTATGGTCATGTGGCACTGTCTGGAAGGTCCACAATGAAGTCAGATGTTCGCAGACATCTACGGATGCAAAACTAGTTGAAATAGTTACAAAAAGTGTATTGAAGTGTTATAAATGATTCTAGAAGGTGGGAAATGGCACAGTTTTAAGGTGACACTTTGTAAATTGGACACAGATATTGTTATATTTGGTAAGTATGATATTAGTAAGTTGTAGGAAAATAGCATGCACTCGTAAAAACCCACGAAATTCACTGAAAAAACATTATTAAAGGGATGTTATGGTTAAGTGCACTAATAAAAACCTATGAAATTCAATGAAAAAACTTTGTTAAGTGGATGTTATGGTTAAGTTGCACCATTAAAAACCTATGAAATTCACTGAAAAAACTTTGTTAAAGGGACATTATGGTTAAGTTGGACTAATAAAAACCTATGAAATTCAATGAAAAAACATTGTTAAAGGGACGTTATGGTTACGTTGCACTAATAAAACCTATGGAATTCCGTAAAAAATGTTGTTAAAAGGACGTTATGGTTAAAGTAAAATCGAAAAACCCCTGAAATTCACCAGTTATGGTAAGCTAAGCAACCATAACTCGCGCCACCACCGTGCACTGCTAAGACTAACACCCAGAACATCAAAGATGACATCACAAATATCATTGATGACATCTCTGATGACATCACATGTGCATTTACTTTTCATACAAGGGGTTGTGAATGTAATGTTGGCAAAAAAGTATCAGGGATTATCGGGAGATGTGTAATAAACTACATACTTCCTTACGCAATGTAGTGTTCTAAAGAACATTCCATTGCAGTGTTCTTTCTAGTACAGGAACCTACTCATACAGAAATGGAGGTATTGGCTGCAGCATACACTACAGATGTGCTATATTTGTAATTTTCCAAAGTTATATAATACAACGGTGAATGTTCTGTATCAGACTTTTCCGTACTGTGAAACATGTACTAAGTAGCTAATAATGCATCACTTACTACATATTGCCACTAATACACAGAAAACATAAATAGACTACAATGCATACAAACATGGGGCTTATATATGGAGAGTAAAGTAAGCAAATAAGAGGCAGTATCATTAGCAACTGTGTATAATCTACGTGATTGTATTCACGCACAAAAATGATTGCTGTGTTTCAGGCCTGCGTCTTCCTCTATATATGTACATCATAAGATGCGATTAAATTCTAAGGAAAGTAGTGTAAGAACACGTGAGAATAGCAATATCTATAAATGTAATACCTTTTGAAAGTTACGTTTCTGACTGTCAGTAAATAAAACCACCTGGCCTAGATATGGCAGTGAACAAACAAGAAGGGGCTAGACATGTGATGTCGTCACTGATGTCATCAATGATATTTGTGATGTCATCTTTGATGTCCTGGGTGTTAGTCTTAGCAGTGCACGGTGGTGGCGCGAGTTATGGTTGCTTAGCTTACCATAACTGACGAATTTCAGGGGGTTTTCGATTTTACTTGTAACCATAACGTCCTTTTAACAACGTTTTTTTACTGAATTTCATAGGTTTTTATAAGTGCAACTTAACCATAACGTCCCTTTAACAAAGTGTTTTCATTGATATATATATATTCCCCCAGGTGTGAATTCATTGATGGCTTATCTTTCGAAATCCCCTTTTAGGGACCATAGAATGTGATTCCTAAAATTTAGGTTTAACTGTCTTTGCATGTTAGAAGTGGTTGTCCCTTGTATTGGACTACCTCGAGAGAGTCGTACATGTAAATCTGACAAACTCAAATCACTATGCCATTTAATCCTGGATTGTCTGTACTCATTACAGAGAATAGCATTTTACTTTGAAAAATGTATCCATTCCATTTCGGCTGTTATTTCCCAGAATCTTTGCAGGAGACTGATGAATGACAATTATCTCTGACAATTGCACTAATTGCTTTTTTTTAAAGGAGGTATTTCCTTAACTAGCTGAGTTTACAGGACTGATTATGTTCTGTCTGTGAAAGGGGGTTTGTAGAAAGTTTACTATTTAATCTGGTCGAGTTCCTTTGTCCTATATGTTATTGCTTATTGTTGTGGCTTTAATTCAATTGGAGGACCGAATTTGCAATGATGCACTCTGTGCTCTGCTGTCTGCATAGTTGCACCTTAACCTCACAATAGGTTTTCTTTAGTAAAGGATGCTGGTTCCTGTATGGAATTTGCACTTGTCACTTTGTATTGGCTCTAGGGAGGCATAGTGGGGTTTCAGCAAAGCATATCAATGTTGAGCTCTGATTGTATCTTCTTGTATCTCCTCCTTTATGCACATTTTACTATAAGATGAACAAACCTGAAATGCTCATATTGGGAAATGTTATACATCTGATTAATTTTAGAGTGTGCGTTTTTAGAATGAATGATACTGTCTGTAATACTTTTCTTTGCATTGTGAAAGGTTGTAATTATAAACCATAAAACAATAAAAGAAACCGACCCGGGGAGGGAAACGGAGAGGCAGCTAGAGGCAAACACAGAGTGAAAAGGCAGAGGTATAAGACCGCAGCTAGAGAGAGATATCAATGCATCTGAGGCTCTTACTTGGGTTTCCGCAATTGTTTCCTAACATAGTCTCCCAGGATTGGGTTATGGAAGTCGTAGTACTTGGTCCAGTAGATGCAGAGTTTCTGGTACTGGCAGAGCAGGCTCAGGACGGTGCAGAATCCTTGGTCCATGCGGAAATCGGCCACCCCACTGCCCTGCTCCCACACATAGATGGTCAGCAGCTCCAGAGCGTACTTATGTGGCAGGGGAATGCCCTCGTTTCTCCCTTTAACATACTGGCAAAAGAGGGACACAATCACACATGTATCTGAGGTTTACACTGTGCCAGCATTATCACCAGCATGCACCCGTAGTAGATTTACACGTCAGTTGTGTAACCAATGATTGAAGTGTACCCAGTCGTTTCCCAAGAAACATATTGGTTTATAAAGGTTGCATTAGTATTCAGTGAAAAAAAACATTTTAAGGGATGAGATGGTTTTCTACTAAGAACAGGTCATAACCTAAGTTAACAACCAAATGAAACACCAAATGCTGCATGTTGGGGGACCACTCAGGCCAACAGTCGATAGACAGGTACTACTACAGCTATCTGGGGACTATAGACATGATGATCACCACACTAATAACATGTATAATATTGTTCAGAATTGGATGGCCTGCAATAAATTGGGCTTCAATGACTCCATAACTGAACGTATGATTGTTGGTACTCAGTTGAGGTTAAACAGGCTTCCGCCTGAGCACAAGAAGTTTATAATTGCAGGATGTACCATTCCAGTCTCACCCAAAGTTAAGACTTTGGGGGTTTATCTGGATGCTTCATTGAATCTAAAATCTCAAACAAATTACATTAATTCAACAACATCCTATGACCTCAAACTCCTTTGCTACATTCGCCCATTTCTATCCAAAGAGAACTCTGCCCATCTGGCACATGCTATCAGCGGTGCAAACAGAGATTACTGTAGTAGTCTTTTGTATGGTTCATCACAAGGCAGAATGACCAAACTACAGACAGTGCAAAACAGCGCAGTGCGTATTGTTAATCAACTCAAGTGCAGGGCTAATGTTAGCGAGTCCCGCACTGCTCTTCACTGGCTTCATGTTATGGAGCGTATTGCCTATCGGGTCATTACCATTACCTATGAGTGCCTTTACGGGAGATGCCACTGAGCCCTATCTCCGGCATAGCCGTCCTGCAAGCTAAGAGATACCTGCTCATTGCCAATCTTCAAGAAAGCACTGAAGGCTTTCTTTTTTACCTAAACTCTGGCTGGAACTTACTTGTAGGACCTGTATATGTGGCTAAACAGTCTGTTCTTTGTCTTGTAATTTGGTACTTTTGCATGGGTGGTCTTGTTTATGTGTGCGCCTTTTTGCCATGGGCCTTTGGCACGTTACACATATTAAAACGAAATTAACAGCATTCCTCCCATACATGCTGAAATGAAATATGACATGTTGCACAGATCATGGAGGAACAATGGAGGCAGACATAACATGAAGTGGAGTTAACAAGTCATACTACAATGGTTGCATGAGAAATCTTTGTCGCTGGCATGGAAAAGGAGGCATCTCATGGTCAACACCTAATTTCTGGAAAGCCTAAACCGGTGATGACCCCCTACCAATCAATCGAAGTGCTTTGCGACCGTATGTGCTGTGTGTGGATGACTGTTTGCATTACTTTGAAGCTATCCCGTAGGAGTTCTGCCAGGTAATAAACCAGGGGATATCTGAAAAATATGATTGCATTGTTTTGAATTTATCATAAATGTCTTGCTGTGCTGTAGCTCAGAGGAGGATGCGTGTGAATGGTTGCCTATCTTTGGATTTTTCATGAATATGTCCTGCTAGGAAGTAGCCCGCTATGGACACCTGCGTATGGTAACTGTATGGGGTCGTGGAGGCCCTAGCATGCAACACCAAAAGGGTTTGAAAAGTGTGCAACCATACAAGTAAGCACAACAATATGAACTAAGTGCAACAATACATATTTTAAAACATGCTGCAAATTAGAAACAGTAGAAAGCATAGAACAATAACTGAGGTTCATGTTATGTAATAACCCGGCACTACCACATGACATTCTGAATGTTACATTGAGCGCTCAATCATAGGAATTATGCAACTTTATTCCTACTATACAGAGTTCAGCAGGAACATGAAGTTGATCTGTCTGCTGAAGACAGTGGTGCAACCTATTAATGTAAATACAAAATTTGGCATGCAAGGTCTAGTTATTGGGTCCACAGTGTGTGGTGAATTCATAGTTTCCAGTACAGTATGGCTATACTTACAACGTGCAGCAGATCTGAGAGTTAGTTCGGGAAGGCAGCCTTCCATTGCCATAGGGACATTACACACACAAAGGTTTCAGGTATTCCAGCGCAACACTACCATGACATGAGTGGGCCCATTCTTTCAATCTAAGGGCGCAAGAACCGTTGGGCATCCTTGTTGCCACGGCAACCCCTCACTTTTTCCAATGCACAGCGGGGCTAGTTCCAACATTCCGTGGTGTCACGCACTATGTGATGTCAACTGTATTCTGGTCTATGCACAGTGAACGGAAGAACCGTAAACTTCTCACAGACCACAATTGCCTTATCCAACAAAGAGTGACCCTTCTTGCATGGCCCAGCAGGTAATAGATATTTGTGTGCCATCCCTGGGTCATGGCCATTGACCATCAAGTATACAGTAGCCACCGGATGTTCATTCAACACACAGGATCAACTGACACTCTAGGAACCCACATACCTCTGACATGCCCAGGGTTCCATGTATAATACCATTCATGACATCATGCATTCCTGTTCACTCAGTTATGCACGTGTTCAGATTGCAACTGTCTCTGCTATTTAAAACCAACAACATTGCAGAAGAGCCCGAAGGTTCGCTCTGAAGACCTTTTTGTAGACCAATCAAAAGGATGTTTGGAATTCCAAATGTGATGTTTAGAAGTGTCTGTCTATGGACAATTGTCTATGGATTTCTAAATATGTAGTTCCAGATTAAAAATGTTCACCAAATCACAAAAGGTTTTAAGTTTGATTAACAGTTCCAGGTTGGTGAAAGTTGGTGAAAATTGTCCAAGCGGTTTTGCTATAGATTTGAACAAAGATTTCTATGAACGTTAAATGGGGATTACAATTGTTGTGGTCTGAAACCTTTCCTTTGAATGTTTTGCCCTCCTCCTGAAGGGTCTCTGTAGTAAGTATCACAGTACTGGACCTTCTTGAAATATTCTTCTTTATTTAACTCGTAGATAAGAAAAACACCCGCAGCTCCCCTCCAGCCTCCAGTTTCCCTGTATCAGTCTTCCAAACGTCCTCTGGGGAACCCCTAGAGTTCCCATTTCTGTATGTTCCACATTCGACACTAGCCCAGCCTCTGTAAAATAACGAAACACCAAACCAATACCAACCTATAAAGAAAACGTGAACAGTTATCACACTAAATGATTTCACTGAGTTAAAAACATAAGAACATGTAATAAAACATGCATTTATTTTAATTACAGCGTTTGGCTTGTACAGACAGGTGGTCTCTTACCACCCCAAATGCATATACAGGCTGGGAGAATAGCTCAAGGGCAACGTGCTTGCCTTAGAAGCTAGACAACTTTAAGCAACACAGGACAGGTTCGAAGCCCATTCTTGCATTGTAGAGGCTGAAACACACCGATGCTGTCCCGCATTTAACGTTGCTCCCTTCACTCTACGCGAATCCGCTCTAGCCACACTCCCCAGCGTACCCTCATGCACGCTAACCCCGAAGCCGGCAACAAAAGCAGCGGGTGTCCAATGGAGGAAGCTCCAACTGCCTCCTAGATCGTCACGTGCACTGTTGCTCACACCCCTCTCAGCAAAGGAACTTGCTTGCAGTTATAGGAATGTGGTCTTTATTTTCCACAACAATCTGATTCCTTGGATGTCGTGTACCCGCTGCTGTGTGGTCTCATGGAAGTGCCACTGGGCGCACTTCCCGGTAATCCCCTGGGCCCAACAAGGCCGATTTTGTCAGAGCAGAGAACAGAACAGAGCGGCCGGAGACCCCGGGAGGGGCAGACAGAGCCAACGCGGAAGCAAGAGCGTATCGGAAAATCGTGGATTTATGCACACAGGTACGTGCGTCCTTGTCCAAACGAGCTCTGGGACTGTGCCACCCTCTGCGACCAGAACAACGGGTCCTGGTGAAAATCCATCAGCAGAAGACATTGCTTCAACCAAGGTGGTGCGGTCCCTACCAAGTCCTCATCACCACGAACTCTGCAGTGAAGTGTGATGGGATTCCGGTCTGGATCCATGCGTCGCACTGTCACAAGGTCCCCGCTCTGTCCGATAACATCACTGCTGAGATCACCGATCATGCGCGGACAGGCTCCAGAACCACCACAGTGACCGATCTTCCTCAGACATGCACCAGCACTGCCACAACCCCCAACACCACCGTCTGTGACTCCTCCCCCCTAGTGCCAGTGCCAGAATCGTTCTGTGTTTTTGGACCAGACTGAGCTTTTCGGGCGAGCCAGGACCCGACCTACAATCAGCCAATACATTCATATTAGTTGTGTAAGCTCTGGCGAGTGGGGAAACTGATCACTGGCTATGTCAACAACCGCAACGATTGCGCCGACTGGGGAGGCCGCAGAGAGAGCTTGTGGATCGAACCGGAGTCGGCATGGACTCTCGGCCCGCTAATTGATTAGCTACATGGGCGCTGTATGGCTTTAATCAGGCCTGCTTGGTTAATGCACATGGACTGATACTGCTGGGCAACTCTTGAGCTGCAAGGATAAAGGCAACGGGCAACCCAGGACTGGTTCGGAGAGCGGGCGCCGGGCTTAGAGTAATCCAAGATGGTAGCCGCTTTGTGTCCTGCGCTCAGTGCCTGAGGAGGCATTGTGTTCCCTAATCTCGCAGAGCACTGAAGAGAAGGGTGAACGGCCACTTGACTGCATCCTCTGTGATTGGATCCCGGGTGGTGCAGGGAGGCCATGCAAAAACATAATACAATGGCATCCTGAGAACTCAAGCAACACCCGAGGACTGGGTGCCGCAACTTGATTGGAGCTCGCAGAGAAAAGCCAACACACTTCATAAAGACAAAGCTGGAGTGGCCTCAACATTCTGCGTTCTATGATTTAGATCCCTCTGAAAACATGCAAAGTTCAATGATTGGTTGCTGTGTTTGTAAATGAGCAGCGTTGGGAGCCTCTTAAAACCTCAAGTCCCAGGACTTCATCTTCAACCCTTACAGTGCAGCACTGTGATTCGAAGAAACCTGGTTGAGTCATGGCACCATTTAAGGTTCGCCTTCAATTCATTTGCCCTATGCCAAACCAGACAGTCATGCCAGAGAAAAGCCAACACACTTCACCAAGACAAAGCTGGAGTGTCCACAACATTCTGCCTTCTATGATTTACATCCCTCTGAAAACACGCAAAGTTGACTGATTGCTTGCTGTGTTTGTAAGTGAGCAGTGTTGGGAGCAAAATGAAGGAATCTCTGACTACAGCGTGACAACCCAGCTGCCTCTGACTCTTGGCACCACACGCCTCCCTTCCATCTGGAGACGCTGTGGATCACTCCACCCTCGTGTTTGTGCCTTGGGGACACTCTTCAGTGGCCTAGACTTCCCTCTCGTGCACCCGTTTCATCTGCGCCTGTCTTACTGCTAGGCCGCCTGGCATCATTGACTTAAGAACCTAAGGACTTCGCCTGCTGCATTTCTGCATCTATCCCATTGGAAGGAGGGCCTGACTGGCCAGATGCGGCCCTGAAGATTCAGCTCCCATCTATCGGCATATGTCTGTTGCTAGGCCGCCTGGTGAGTTTGTCTTGCTTTGCAGTTCTCCGTCTCTCTCCCCTCTTTCTTTCCATCTTTTGCTCTCAACACTCCTTCCAGGGTGCTCTTCATCACACCTATTTACTGAAACTGCTACTCGATCACCTATCCTTCCTCCCTCTCGAAGCCTGGAAGGAAAAAGTTCAAAAAAGATCTCCTGGTCTCCAATCCAGGCCTGCCCATCGCCACCTACGTCAACGCTTCTTCCAGGCAGACTGTCACTGGCATCCTCTTTGTTGCTTCCTCATCGGCACTATGGACTCGACATATGGGCTCTGTCCTCTTTCCTTTGGCTACATGTCTTAATAATGAAAAATAAATGTTGATATTTCCGAATTACGAATTACAAAACTACGAAGAATTAAATGTTTTACGTCCAATGTAAAGTGTCCAAATAACGAAAATGAAACAACAGATGTATATAACGAAACCGTAGTGCGCTCTGTCAAAATAGAGGAAATAGCATATTTACACAGCCTAGCATTTCATTTGCAATTCTAAATAAAGCAAAACAAACCTTGCCAAGAGGTGTCCAGAAAGCAGATATTTCCAATTGCCATTGAAAAGCAAATCCAATTAAATCCAAGTGAGAATCTGGAACCGAAAAATAAACCCACAATCCACATCCAGGAACCAAGTCATTAAGAAAACCATAAACATGTTGAAAAAAAACGCAAGATAAGGAAAGAAATCCAAACAGAAACCAGAAGTCCAGTCTGCCCAAAAACCCCAAATCCACATGCAGGAACCGAGGCAGGGAGAAATCCATTAAAAAAGTTGCAAAAAATCCCATGTTAAGTGAAGAAATCCAACCGGAATCCTGTAGTCCCTTGTGCAAGAATTGATCCCAGGAATCCAAAGAAACAGTATCAAACCAAATCCAGGTACCCAAAATTGAAGAAGTCTGGCAACCAGCAGATGAAAAACTACGACAAAATGAAAAATCCAAAGAAAACAGGAACTCCAAAGAAAGGCATCCTATCACATACAAAGTTGAAGCCATAATTGGCATCGGAGTGTTTCCGGTCGGAATACATTGCAAAAGGTCATGGAATGAGTGACACCTACTGGCCGAAATTAATATTGCTGTTGCAAGAATAAATGTTGCATTGTTTAAAGTTTTAAAAGTTTAAATATAGATCCATTGTAAATTATAATACAAAGTTCATTATTAGTTATTACAAATTTCGCTATTTGTTATTCAACATATTTTATTTCGTTATAATAAATTCACTGAAGAGGATGTCAACATTTGTTGTGTCGTTATTAACACTGTGTACCCTCTCTTTTCTCCTCGTTTCCCATTAATGAAGGCACCAGATGGGAAGTACTCTTGGCGGGCTTCTCAACTTCTAGGTACATCATTAATGTCCATCGCAATGGCACTGTCATGGGCCAGGGCTCTCTGCCCAACCTTCTCCTTCTTGATAGGCGTCTTCCGTCTCTCATCAACTTCCTCCCTTCTGCCGCCATTCTTCTGGTTGCATCCCCCCTTGACCCTTCTCCACCTCCGTTGAGCGTACCACGTCCCTGTACCCCTCCTCGGTAGACCTTCAAAGGTGGTAACCAGGTTCACTTTGCTACCCTCAACTCTCACTCTTCCATCAAACACGCTTCTGATATCTGTCTCCTTCTCAAAGATTTTGACCTAGACATTCTCGCCCTCACTGAGACGTGGTTCACTGCCATCTCTGTCAATGGTTTTGAAACACTCCTGCCTGGCGGTTACAAGATCCTCTCCAAACCGAGGCCTAACCGGTCTGCAGGCGGAGTGGCCTTTATCTTCCCTGACTGAATCCCTGCTACCATCATTCCCACTCAATCCTTCTCCTCCTTTGAATGCCTCGTCTGCAGGCTTGGCGTCTCTCTATCCATTTTGCGGACTCTTGCCACCATCTACAGTACCCTTGGTCCTGTCACCCTTTTTCTCTCTGAGTGGTCTGACCTCACCTCTTCCCTTCTTGCCTCTACCTCCAAACTTCTCCTCAGTGACTCCAATATTCACCTCGACTCTCCTGAGGCGTCCACTGGACTCTTCTGCAACCTTTGCAACGTTCTCTCTCTCATCATTCAACCTCCCCATCCGACACACTCTGCCGGACATACCTTGGATACTCTCATGCCCTCAGACTTTCCTATCTCCAACCCTCTCACTATGCCTCTCTCCTGGCCTGACCATTCCCTCCGGTCTTCTCATCTGGATCTCTTTGGTCCCCAGCTAAGCCTCTGCCTTCACTGCCTGTCTCCTTCTCCGTCATTCGACTGATGAAGCAAGTGTCAGTTGCTGTCTTTGCTGCCACCTTCATTCACCCTCCCACAGACTCCCACACTGACTCTGCCCTTGCTAATCATCACCTTTCTATCAGTAACACCCTGGTTATCCTTTCCCCTGTCCTGAGAATCCGAATGAAGCCAGCCTCAAAGCGCAACACCTGGTAGGACTCTGACCTAGCCTCTCTGAAACGCATTTGCAGAGTGGCTGAGCGGAAGTAGCTGGCATCAGACACATCATCTGACAAACTGGCTTGTCGCTTGCTCCAAAGGCAAAACAGACTCTCTGTTTGCTCGAAGAAGAGGGCTCACATCCAAGCCTGCCTCTGCGGGGCCACTAACAACTCTGGTGAACTGTTTAAAATCTGAAAGGAACTCGCCAATCCTTCTGCAGTCTCCACATCTCCCCTGCCATCCCCGACCATCTGTACCTCTCTGGCCTCGCACTTCCTTTCCAAAACTCAGGACATTCTGTCCTCACTATCCTCCTCCCTCCTCTATCTTCCCTCCCCAGATGTCATTCTTCCCTTGACTCCCCTCTCCCTACTTCTCTCCTCCGCTCCCACATCACCGGATGAGGTCTCTAGACTAACCCTCTCTATGAAAGTCCCCTCCAAACAGGTGCCCCCCAGTTCCTCTAGAACTATGAACTAGAACATTGGCTCCCTTGCACCTTCCCTGGCGTATTTCTGTAACCACTCCTTTGCCACCGGCTCCTTCCCTCTTCCCTTCAAGCACTCCCTTGTGCATCCCCTCCTTAAAAAGCCCTCTTCCTACTCCTCCTGCCCTGCCAACTATCGCTCTATCGCCATCACCACCTTCATGAGAAAACTCCTGGAGAAGCTGGCTATCTCCCAACTCACCCAACACACCGAATCTGTCGGATGTCTCCACGACCACCCTTCTGGCTTCAGAGCTGCCAAAAGCATGGAAACTGCTCTTCTGAATGCCCTTGATGACTTTCTCTCTAATCTTGACTCTAACTCTCCATCTGTTCTTATCCTCTTGGATCTTTCCTCTGCCTTCGGAACCCGTCAATTATGCCATCCTGACAAATCGGCTCTGTGACACACTGGCCATCACGGGCCTGGCACTGGATGGGTTGACCTCCTTCCTCTCCAACTGGCCTTCCCCGGTTCAACTTGGCCCTTTTCTCTCCCCATCACACTCGCCACCTGCAGCGTCCCTCAAGCCTCTCTCCTGTCGCTGTAGCTTTTCAACATCTACCTTGCCCCTTCGGCCCACTTGATCTCTTCCTTCTCTCCTCACTTCAAGTGTTATGCAGATGACATGCAGCTCTCCTTCAAGCTTCCCTCCTAGTCCTCCTCTTCCTCCTTTCTCATCCCTGACTGCTATTCAGTCATGGTGTGCTGTCAATGATCTCTGCCTTAATGCCAGTAAGACTGAGATCCTTTTCATTGGGGCACCAGCTCCCATCTTCCCTCTCTTCACTCTGGCTGCCCTATATGGGTCCCCTCCCCTCATCCTCCCTTGTGAGGCAAGAAACCTTGGTGTTTCAGGAGAGCCCTTAAGACTCTGCTCTTCGACGGAGGTGGCATGTAAGTCGTTTGCTACACTGACTACCCATTGACCATGGCATGCTGATGTTCCCTGCTACTGCCCTGCCTTATTTGTTTTATGGTGTACTGTCCGTTTGAGCGCTCTGAGGCCTGCGGGTTAGTTGGCGCTGTACAAAAATAAATTAGAATAGAGTACAATAGGTGTCATCTTTGATTCCCCTCCCTCCTTCTTTCCTCACATTGCGGCCTTGCCAAGATGGCCCGCTATCAGCTGCACCTCCTCAGAGGTATTCTCCCTTTCCTCACCTTTTTCCAGAAACTCAATGTCTCCACAGCTCTGGTCTTCTCTAGGTTTGACTACTGTAAAATACTCTTCCTCAATCTTCTTTCCTCCTCCCTTCGTCACCATCAACTAATATAGAATAGTAATGCAAGACGTATTGTTGGTCTCAAGCCCAGGGACCGCATCTCTCCAGCCCTAATTTCTCTCCACTGGCTTCCGGTTGCTGCTAGGATCAAATTCTCTGCATCATCCACAAGGCTTTCTGGGGCCTGGGACCCCGCTACATCCAACTCTCTCTCCCTAAATACAACTCTGCTAGAGCCTTTCAGTCTGCTACCTCCAACTCTCTGCACAAAGAGTGGGGGTAGATGTCTCTTCTCCGCAGGAGCCTCCCTCTGGAATGGTCTCCCTGCCCCTCTCAGGCTTCAGCCGAATCTCCTTAAGTTCCGGAAGCTCCTCAAGACCCTCCTTTTCTCCTCCTCCTTCACTCTCCCCCTCCCCTGCTAACACCTTCTTCTGCCTCATTGACTGGCTGCCTGGTTCTCTCTGAGCTCTACAGAGCTCCAGGCCCCTTGCCGCGTCCCCCTTCCTTGCACTTACCTTCATTCGCTTGCACTTGCCTTCTGGCCTTCCCTTACCACTCACACCTCCCCTCTTCACCTTTTTCCCTTCACACATTAGCACTTGTTTTTGCGCAGACCGGCACTTCCCCCCAGTCCCCATCCCTGCACTTCTTGTTCTACACTTGCATGATCAGAATGTCACAAGGCCTAGTACGGCCATTATTGTATCTTTCTCCCTTGCCCCCACTTCTTTTTTTGTCTTGTGGCACCTTGAAACACCATTTGTTGTATAGTAAATAAATAACTATATGAAGCACATTTTTATGTTATGTACTCGGGATACCATAAACTAATTAATTTGGATCCTCCAAAAATATCACTACCTTCATGAACCATTTGCTCTACATGTTCTGCACCCACTTCCTCCTGCCTTTCTTAGTTGTATATTCTATATTCCTGAGGTGACCTACCTTTGTTATCCCACATCAATAATGTACTGTCCCTCATAACTACCTTTGTCGCTACATTGTGTCCCTTCTACTCCTTGCATTCGCCCTTCTTCCACCTAATTACTCTGGTGAAAATCCATATTGAATTGATCTGTCCTGCTTTCTAAAAGCAGTTATTAAGACCTCACTTACTCTCACAGGATCAAAGAATTTGGGAGGAAACGTTGCTTATCAAACATCCTTTCTTCCTTTATTTATTTATTTTTTGTATTTATAGCTTTTCTGTGAGCAGACATATTGTCGATCCAGAAAAACAGACACCCCTCGATCATAAGGATATGTATTATGTTGGCCAAAGACCAACCGTCTCATGCCTTCAGTGATAGAGATACATAACCATAAGCTTGACTAGAGTGCGGCCATTTTAAGGTGACTGAAATCGCCATTTTGTTTTCTCTAACATTTGCTTTTTGCTTTCTGTTCTAATTCTTCGCTGAAATAATATTCTGCTTTACTAGTGCGCAATGCAAGGCCAAGGGAGATATGTTGAAACATAACGTTGCAACCCAGATAGAAAGGCCCGGTCTCCTCCCGTGCGCTATCCTTGAAAGAGGGCAGCGAGGCATCCTAATCAGCCCGCAGGTGCCAGCATGTCTCGAAAACACAGTAGAAATGTTAAAAACAAACATTAAATGACTTGAATTATGCTCTTCTTTGCGGCCCCCCTTCCCGAGTCCTGGAGAGCGAGTTCACCCCCAGGATCCAAATAGAAACTAGCAGATAGGAAGGCCTGGAATGTGGCTCTCCCCCCACACGGAGCTTGCTAGTGAGAACAGAAGCAGTATGTTCTTTTCAACAAAGACTCATGTCTGCAGTCTCACAAAATTGCAAACTGTTGCTAAATAAATGTTTAAGGTGTCATACTCGTCACCATTGTCAATCATCGTGCTCAATTCAAAGGAAATGTACAAGGGGCGGTATTTGATGTGACACTACTGATTGCAAGAATCTTGTTTTGTATATATGTAACTGATGTACGTTTTTCTCTCTCTTGCGTCCCCCGAGGTTTGGTAACACACACGTCGCGGGGCGTGGGACCCAGTTGGCCAACTGAACTTACTTTGCTTTGCAATAAACCCTAGATTTTGGGAATACAACCTCGTGTCTGGCGTATCAGTTTGTGTGCGGTGATTGTGCCTTGTTCCCTCACGCGAGGGCCCCCTAGGGGGCCCTTCAATATGGTCTCTTTTAGTCAGATTCAGAGTTGAATGGATAGCGTTATTCTGTATGGTCTGGAGTTTATTGAGGTTGCACTTGGAGGTGCCTGCAAGGAGTTGAAATAGTCTAGTTGTGAGTCGATAACGGCTCTTGCAACGGTTAGTTGGTCTTGTGTGGTGAGGAAGGATTTGGCTGCATACAGGCGCTTGGTGGTGTGAGCCACTGATGATGCAATGGTGGGTCATGCTTAGGTTGGAGTCTAGGTAGACACCCAGGGCCTGATTGACAGAGCGTTTTCCAGTGGGATTGTGCCATTATAAAAATGTTTCTGTGAATCCGGCCCCCAGAGTTTTGATATGTGGGGAGATTGGGATAGGGATGGTGTCAATGGTGAAGGCTTGGAAGGCTAGGTCGCGATTGGCCAGTTGTGAAGGGGGGCCCACCAGGAGTCTTTCCGTTTTGTCTTTGTCGAGGCATAGTTGACGGGATGCCATCCAGGCCTGAATGATGTTGTAGATTCTATTGATGGAGATAATGTCTTGTATGTGGTCGCCTGTGATTGGGATGAGGATCTGTGTGTCGCTGGCCTAGTTTGTGAAAGATATGCCAAGGGCGTCGAAGTGGTCAAAGTGGGGCTTGGTATAGATGGTATACAATGTGGGGGAGATGCAGGAACCTTGTGGGACACCACATGTGTGGGGACGGCGGCTGCATTCCCTGTGTAGACTCGAGCAGTTCAGTCTGCCAGAAATGAGGCGACCCATTTGGTTGCCTCAGAAGAGAAGTTGGTGGCTGTGGTAAGGTGTTGGCAGAGGATATGATGGTTTACCAGGTCAAACGCTGCTGACAGATCGAATAGCAGTAGAAGAGCTAGGTTGCCCGTTTCCCCGGTGTCGTTTAGTTAATTTTTCAGATCAAGAATAGCCAGGGGTCAAGTCCTAAAAATTAAAGTGGGGGGACTCATAAAAAAATGCAAAATTAGCATATCAAGGTGAAATATGCACATTTCATCAAATTGCCTTTGCATAACTTCCCATATTGCACAGGATGAATGGCATTTGCCTTTTAATAAAATCAACACACACAAAACCAAGAGAGGATATTTTCTTCTAATAGTGTTTTTGAAACGTTAACAGGTGTGCATGTTTTAAACTCTAAGAACCAATACGGATGTTTTCCCTGGAACTTGCAGTATCGAATCGGGACATGATACCTTTAGTTGTTTATTATTTTTCATTAGGTTACATAGTGCAGTGCCTGGCCTACAAACCTGACGACTGTGATTCGATCCTGGTGGACCGCTTTAATGCTTTAATGCATAAATTCAAAGAGGACATTCAATGTTTCTCATTTTAGCTGGGGGGGACTGAGTCCACCCTCTGAAAAAAGTGGGTGGACTCCGTCCCCCCACATGTACCCTCGACTTGAGCCCTGAGGATAGCGGATTCAGTGCTACAGCCAGGGCAGAAGCCTGATTGACGGGGACTCGGGATGTTGTTATTCTCGAGGTGGGACTGGATTTGGAGGTATGCAGTGTGGTCCAGGATTTTTTAATTGGAATGGGACAGCAGTGACAAGACTGCAGTTGGTTGGTGTGGCAGTTCTAGTTGGTTGGTGTGGCAGGATCTAGTGAGACTTTCTTAATGAGTGGGGATATCCATGTTTCGTTATGTGTGGGTGGAATGAGGCTGAAGCGGAATGTGAGTTGACAAAGGCTGTGATTACAGGGCTGAGGGCATCTGTGCAGTCTTTGATGAGCAGTGTGGACAGCTGTTTCCATGGCAGCGTGATGGTTTAGGGCTAGCAATGATTTTGGTGGTGTCCTCTTCCGAAACACGGAGGAAGCTGAATGGGGTGAATGTGGCAGGGGCTGCAGGAGTCGAGTCAGGTATACGTTGGAGGGTGTGGGGTTTTGGTTGGGAAGTACTGTGTTTCACTGTTAATTTCTTTTGGTCAGTGGAGATTTTGTTAGTGAAGGCAACTTGGACTTTTTGGCACCAGGCGGCTTCTTTGATTGAGTTAATGATAGGAGTGGCAGGGGTCTCTAGTTTGCATACGATGGTAGTGTCACTAAGTTGAATCTTCCTTTCAACTTGTGAAGCTCTGACGTCCACATTTATTTTATACCTGACCTGTGACTTCGTAATCCAATGCTCATTCTCTTGTGATGAAATGTGCCCATTTTATAACATGGAATTCACCCACGCCAGGTTGTGCCTAATGTTGGTATTCCTATGACTCATAGGGTGAAATGGAGACACCCTGGTCACTCTACTAGGTGATGTTCCGATGCTCCAAAATATCTCTTCTAATGCCTGCCTGATCTCCATGTTGTTCATCTTTGCCTGTTCAATTGTTTCCACTATTAATCTATTAAATCTTTTCACCAAACTGTTGGTCTCTAGGTGATAACTAGCTGAGTACTTTCACGTAATCCCTACCTTCTGGGCATAACCCATCATGGGGCCCCCTGAAACTGAGGCCCATTATCATTTATTGTATGGTATGGTAATGTTTATTTGTAAAACGCCTATACACAAGGCCAGTGTTTCAAAGCACTCAAGGAGGGAGCGAAACAGGGGGAAAAAAACAGTCATTCAGAGCCCTTGAATTTCTGAACGATACAAGCCTGCACAGGCAGAGTAGTGCATATGATACAATTAACAGTGAAGATAACAGCAAATCGGTCTGACGACGAATCCACAGTTTTTCCAAGTGCATTGAGGCTCCACCATGCAAGGAGGGGAGACAGGGAAGATAGACGATCTTCAGGCATGGTAGGTACAGATCGTGCAAGTGCACAGAGGGTGCACGAGAAGGGATGGTGGGAGGACAAGTGCAGGTGGGGGTCTAAGTGCACCCAGTCAGTCAGGAACGGAGGTAAGTGCCGAGAGAGGCCACTCTAATGGGTCATTGACCAAGTGCAGTAGCAATGAGGCAAGTGCAGGCCAGGAGGCAGCGCAAGAGGACTGGTGAGGGTGCCAGGGACCTGTGAGACTCTGAGGTACACCCGGCGGCAGTCGGCAAGGGTATCAGGTAATAACATCCCCAACAAAAATATCACCATATATATGGCCGTTTCGTTCGCCATAGACAATATTTTTGTTGGGGATATTATGTTGGAGCGGGGTTGCAGGGTTGTCCCCCGCACATTAAAAAATGATGCAGGGGGCAAGCTGTGTGGAAAAGGAGGGAGAGAGGGATAGAGCAGAGAGAGAGGTTAGCAGGGTAGAGGGAGAGCGGAGGAGAAGGGGAATGTCTTATGGAGTTTCCAGAACTTAAGGAGATCAGGCTCAAGATGGAGGGTGGCAAGGAGGCTATTCCAGGGGGAGGCTCCTGCTGAAGTTACAAATCTCCCTCCAAATCTCTGTTTGGAGAATCGGCTCACACGCAGAAAGTTGGAGGTAGATGAATGCAGGGTTCGGGAAGGACAGTATTTAGGTAGGCATTGTTGCAGATAGGAAGGTCCCAGGCCCCAGAAAGCCTTGTGGACAATGCAGAGGTTCTTGATAGTGATCCTTGCAGCCACGAGGAGCCAGTGGAGGGATTTCAGTGAGAGAGATGCGACCCTAGGCTTGAGGCCAAGGATAAGTCTCACGGTTCTGTTCTGGATGAGTTGCAGAGGGCGCAAAGCAGAGACAGGGAGGTTGAGAAAGAGGGTGTTGCACTAGTCCAGCCTTAAGAGTACCAGGGCTCTGGAGACAGTGAGCCGCTGGGGGAAGTTGAGAAAAGGAAGAGTACCTCTGAGGAGGTGCAGCTTGTAGTTGGACTTTTTAGAGATGTCTGAAATGTGAGTGGAGAAAGAGAGAGTAGAGATGACCCCAATGTTTTTTGCCTCGCAGGTGTGTGTGGGTGCAGCGCCAAGGGAGGCCGGCCAGAATGTGAGTGGGAAAGCGGGAGCAGGAGTCCCAATGCGAACAATCTCAATGTTACTGGCGTTGAGGCAGAGGTCATTTGCAGCACAGCATGACTGAATTGCGGACAGACCGTCAGATATGAGCGAGGTAGAGGAGGTGGCTGAGGGTAGCCTGATGGAGAGTTGCGTGTCATCCGCATAACACTGGAGGTTAGAGATGGAAGTGACAATCACACGTGCCAGGGCAGCCATGCAGACATTAAAGAGAAAGGGCTCAAGTTCCACCTGGGATGGGTGGTCGGAAAGAAAGGAGGTTAACCACATCAAAGCCTGACCTGTGATTCCCAGGGTGTCACGGAGATGTGCAATCAGGATGTTGTGGTTTACTGTGTCAAAGGCAGAGGAGAGGTCAAGAAGAATGAGGACAGAGGGAGTGTTAGTGTCTAGATTTGAGATCAGGTCTTCACGGGTGTTCAGATGAGCAGTTTCCGTGCCTCTGGATGCTCTAAAGCCAGACTGATGGTCGTGGAGGCAACCAGCAGATTCAGTGTGGATGGTGAGCTGAGAGATAGCCAGCTTCTCCAGGAGTTTGACCAGGAAAGGGGCGATAGAGATGGGGCGGTAGTTTGCCGAAATGGAGGAGTCGGCAGAGGTTTTCTTAAGCAGAGGGTGCACAAGGGAGTGCTTAAGAGAAGTTGGGAAAATTCCAGTCACAAAAGAGAGATTGCAAAGATCAGCCAAGGCTGGAGCGAGCAAGTCAATGTTGTCCTTAATGGTTTTGGAGGGGTAGGGGTCCACCTGTTTGGATGAGGCCTTCATAGACCAGACTTGTCTGGTGACCTCATTAGGTGTGATGGGAGTGAGAGAAAATAGTAGAAGTAGTGGAGGGGCCAAGGGAGGCTCCAGGGGTGTTGATGTATGATGTGGTGTGAAGGAGAGAGATGAAACGATGTCTTGGTTTTTTTTGGTGAAATGTGCTGCCAGGGTCGAGCAAAGGTCCTGGGTGGGTGTGACAGAAGAGGAGGCTACTGCAGGATTGGCCAGTTCCTTACAGACTTTGAAAAGTTTGGCCGTGTTATTTGATGCTGCGGCGTTGCAGGCTTCAATAAAGACTCTTTTCTTGGTGTGGATGCAGAGTTGATATTGCCTTTGAAGGAGGCGGCAGGCAAGTTTGTCAGAGGGTTGGCCTGACGAATTCCATTTCTGCTCAGCTGCCCTTCACTTGTGTTTAAGGGCAGCCAGATCAGAGTCGTTCCAAGAGTTGCACTTTTTGGAAGGCTTCAGTCGGACCCTCGTGACAGGGGCAAGAATATCAAGGGTGTTAGAGAGATAGAGAGATTGAAGTTAGCGAGGGCTGAGTCAGGTTGGAAGTCAGCCGCAGGAGTAGGAGGCGGAGAGTAGGTGGAGGCAAAGGCAGCCGCTGTCACTCTTTTCATGGTTCTGGTGACTTTGAATCTGAGTGGCCACGCTGGGTGTGCCAATGCAAGAGGAGAGGAGAGGAGAGCTTCAAGTGTGAGGAGAGAAGAGAGTGGTCCGTCCAAGAGAGAGAGGGAGTGAGAGGGATAGAGAGAGGGATGTCGGAAGATATTATTATTATTATTATTATTATTATTATTATTTTAAATCTTGTAATGCGCCAACATGCCCGTAGGCCTCAGGGCGCACATAAAACTGAACAAACAAACAAGCACACATGGCAAAGAAGAAAGAGGTGTCAAAGAGTTATTCCAGATTGAAGTAGTGGGTTTTTACAGCACGTTTGAATGCAGTGTAGTCCTGAATCTGCCGCATCTGGGCTGGAAGTTTGTTCCATAGAAGGGGACCTTGAGCATCAAGAGTGGTACCTCCAAATTTGGCTGTCCTGTATTTTGGATGCTTGAGAATAGTGGCAGAGGATGAGCGAAGGTTCCTCGCATTAGATTTAATGCTAATGCGGGCTGACAAATAAGTGGGGCTACAGAGGCTGAGGCATTTGTAGGTCGTGGTCAATATCTTGTGCGTTATCCGATGTTTAACGGGTAGCCAATGAAGTTTTTTCCTAAAGATGGAAATGTGTGTACGACGGGACTGGTTGAAGATATTACGAACAGCATTGTTCTGAGCCACTTGTAATGATTGGATATTGGAGGCTGTGGTGCCCGCTAGGAGGCTGTTGCAATAATCCAATCTAGAATTAATCAGTGCAGTGGCCAGAAGGGCACAGTTTTCTTCCAAGATGAATGGTCGAATATAGCCTATTCTTTTATTTATAAAACCGCAGCTAGATTTAATGCTGGAGACATGGGACTTCATAGAAAGTTCTTTGTCAAGAACGACGCCTAGGGCCTTAACTTTCTTCTGGACGAGAATGGTATTGTCGGCAATATGGAAACTAGCATAGTTGGAGTCGAGTTTCGCCCGGGTGTTTTTAGATGCCACGATGAGGAGTTCAGTTTTTTTGTCGTTCAGGGCAAGTGAATTGCAGGCCATCCAATCTTGTATGGCTTTGTATATTTTATTGATGGTTACTGTATCGCTGCTATAGGCGCCACTTTGCTCTATGACCACCTGAGTGTCATCAGCGTAGTTCGTGTATTGCACTCCTAATTTGTTTAAGAGGTCAAGAAGGGGACGAATATAAAGATTGAAAAGCACAGGCGATAGGCAGGAGCCCTGAGGAACTCCGCATGTCTGAGATATTGGAGAAGATTGATTATCGCCAACACAGACCCTCACCATTCTGGGACCCAGAAAGGAAGCAATCCATCTGGATGCAATTACGGAGCAGTTGGCGACATCCCCGAGCCTTGACACCAGTAAGCTGTGATCAACTAGGTCGAAGGCTGCGGAGAGGTCTAATAACATGAGCAAAGCAGCTTGATTGTTATCAGCTATGCTAGCTAAGGTAGATTTAAGATCTAGCATTGCTGTTTCAGTCCCGTGACGAGCCCTATAGCCCGACTGACGGGTACCCAAGATGTTATATTTTTCCACATGGGCTTGTAACTGTAAATAGGCAAGTTTGTCAATTATCTTGAGAACATATGGCACATTGGTAATGGGCCTGTTATTGTCGTTGTTCGCTGGATCAAGATTTTCCTTTATCAATAAAGGTGTGATCCACGCTGATTTTAGCAGTTCCGATACCAGGCCCTCATCAAAAGAGAGATTGACCAGTTTGGTAATCCATGGAACCAGAGTTTCTAAGGACTCCTTAAGAGTGCTTGTGGGGCAGTCGTCAGCAGGACAAGACGTGTCTTTAAGGTCCTTTATGATTTTGAGTACTTCATCCTCGGAGTAGTGTGTGAAGGAGAATTGAGGGATGTTGTTTTCGCAGGTATTGGGCAGAACGTTGTCTATGGGGATTTGCGGGGATGTTACATTGCCTAGAGCTCTATTTATTTTTTCTTTTTGAGAATCAATCTTGAGTAGAAAGGCATCATGTATGCCCTGACACCATTTATTGTCCTTAATGATATTATTAATGGTTGGGGGCTGACTTTGGAACTCCGCTAAAATTTTGAAAAGCTCCCCAGTGTTGGATTGAGCATTCACTATCCTTGCGTTATAATGTGTGGCCTTAGCTTCTGTGATGAGTTTTTTATAATTGAGGATGGATTTTTTATAGTTGGTTAGAGTGTTAACGTTGGGGTCTTTCCTCCAGACTCTTTCGAGGGCTCGTTTTTCTTGTCTGGCCACAAGAATTTCATTAGTGAACCAGGTGTTCTTTATGGTTTCGGTCTTTATTGTCTTCATTTTCAATGGGGCAAGGTCGTTAACTGTTTCTTTGATGTTGGTAGACAGATGATTGATAAGTTTCGAGGAGTCAACAAAGTTGTCAAGGGGTTGAAGTTTAGAAGACAGCAGTGTGGCAAAATTTGGAGCTGTAAGATTTTTAAGGTTGCAAGACATTTTCTGTATGCGTGGGTTTGCATTAAGTTTAGGAGGAGGGGAGGGTAGTGAAATCTTGGCTTGAATAAGAAAGTGGTCAGACCAAATACATGGTGTGGCCGAGATGTCAGAGATATTGGCATTTTGAGACAGGAGCCAGTCTAAGGTATGTCCCTTACTTTGCGTGGGGGATTTCATCCACTGGGTAAGGCCAAGGGAGGTGATGGTATCCATCAGATTGGTGCCTGTTTTATCCTGTTGGTCATTGGCCCAATAGTTAAAATCACCCATGATGATAACTGGGCCTTTAGTGGTACAGATCTGAGCCAGTAGGTCACTGAGCTGTTCTTCAAATAGGGGCATGACTTTGGGTGGGCGATAGATCGTGAGTGTGTTTAAAGTGGTATGTGGAGAGGTTTTTATTTTTACCCATAAACTCTCACAGCCTTCTGGAGAGGTATGAGGAATTTCATAGCATTCAAGATTTGATTTACATAACCAGGCCACTCCGCCACCTTTACCCTGCAGACGATCTGCTCTAAAAAGGGTGTAGTCGTCGGGCGTGGAGAGTGTGGCTTGGGTGGGAAGGTCAGGGTTGAGCCAGGTTTCAGTTATACCGAAAAAGTCAGGCTTGAGTTCATTAGTTAGGTCGGAGATTTCCACACCATGCTTATATAGCGAGCGTGTGTTGAGAAGGGAGAAAGATAGTACCAGCAAGGGTGCGATCTTGAACTTCATGTTGGATTGGCGTGATATTTTCTTCAGGCACATAATGGACCTAATGCAGGATACGTGAGCAACTTACTTGAAAGGGAGAGGCGTTTGCTTGCCAACGTAATTGAAGCCCCCGCTAAAAGCCGAGGTTTTCTGCCAGCCGGCGAGCTGCGGTGATGACCGGTGAAGACCGGCGCGACCCAGAAGCGCCGGCGCTGAAGCGCCTGGACAAAGGAAATATACCCTAGGGATCGTGGGAAATGTAGTTCACAGAAACTACTTTCGGTTCAGTCCCTCACAACAATCAACAACGAGAGTGCTTTGCTCTCTGCCACTCGTGCACACAATCACACAATATGGTTCCTGAAGCACTCGCAAAAATGCAGAATGCAAAGGAGAGGAGAAGTGCTACAAAGAAATCCAATGGGGAGACAAAAGGTGAGACAAAACGGCCGTGCGTGCCGTTTAGAATATGAGATTATCCAAAGTTTGGCCCGCTGTGTGCGTGGAGCCCGAGGGTAAGATAAAGAGGGAGAGACAACCACCTAGGTTGCGGAAAGGTCCTGAGGAGTCAGGAGAGTCAAGATGGATGTCGAGGCCGACAAGGGTGCTGGGACAGTGGGGTAAGGCAAGGGCGCCTGTGCAGAGGAGGCGGAAGGCAAAGCAGGCAAGGTGGCCTGTGCAGAGGATAAGGAAGGCACAGTAGGCAAGGGAACCTGTGCAGAGGTTGAGGAAGGCCCAGGAGTTAAGGGAGCCTGTCTAGTAGGAGAGGTAATGTTTGAGAGGCAAGGTAGGAGCCTGTCAAAGAGAAGAAGGTTGGGTTGAGGACCCTGAACCATGATGGTTCCATTCAGATAGACATTAATGATGATCCTAGAAATGGCGAACAGGTCAAGGAGGACCTCCCAGTGGGTGCCACCATTAATGGAAGAAGAGGCGATAGGAGAGAGAAAGGCGACCATGTACTGGGTCCATAGGTCGGGTGAGGTAACAACAAAGAGGATGTCTGTGAGAGTCTCTCTGGCGGAAGCCGTGACATAGGTGTCTGCAATAGGAAGGCCTGGGTTGGAGCCCAATATGTCCTTCTTAAGTTTCTTCCGGACAGATTTAGTGATAGGAAAGGGATAGGAAATAGAGAAGCAGTTAGGGAATTTAGGAGAGATGGATAGTGACATAGCTAGCCGCAATGGTGAGGAGGACGATTACCAGGCTGATGTACTGAGGCACATGGAGGGGGGAGGGAGGTGCGGCAAAAACACAAGGGTTGGGGGACAGAGGGTACGAGGGTGGGGGCACTGAGGACAAGGTAGGACGTGCAGGACCTTAATGCAGGATGAACTCAACAGCAAACGCTGTATATAAAAAGGTAGTAAGCAACAGTTGAGCACCCAGCAAAAATGATTTTCAACAAACAAGTACTTTCAATCAGGAAGGAGGCACAGTAAAAAAAGAAAAATCTCATACACACAGCTACTTTCAATCAGGAAGAAGGCGCAGCTAAAAACTATTTTCCGGCAAACAGCTACTTTCAGCGGGGGAAGGAGGCACAGCTAAAAGCAATTTTTGGGCAAACAGCTCCTTGCAATGCAGGAAGGAGGCACAGCTAAAGGCGATTTTCAGGCAAAAGGGTACTTTCATTCAGGTAGGAGGCACAGCTAAAAACGATTTGCAAGCAAACAGCTACTTTCAATCAGGAAGGAGGCACAGCTAAAAACGATTTTCAGGCAAACAGGTACTTTCAGTGGGGGAAGGAGGGCACAGCAAAAAGCGATTTTCAGGCAAACAGCTTCTTGCAGTGCAGGAAGGAGCCACAGCTAAAAGCGATTTTCAGGCAAACAGGTACTTTCAGTGGGGGAAGGAGGGCACAGCAAAAAGCGATTTTCAGGCAAACAGCTTCTTGCAGTGCAGGAAGGAGCCACAGCTAAAAGCGATTTTCAGGCAAACAGGTACTTTCACTGGGGAAAGGGTGGCACAGCTAAAAACGATTTTCAGGCAAAAAAAGACAGTGTTTGAGGAATGGCACAGGAAGTGGAGTACAGCAATGCAGTAGTTGGAATCAGTGGGATTGAGTCACAAGGGGTGGGGTAGAATGTAGAGTCACTACAGTGCAAGGAGCATCTGCAAGGTTGAAATTCTTGAGAGGCAGATGAAATTAGTTCTGTGGTGCCGAGGCAGAAACTGAGTTGCAGTACTCATGTGAAGACACGCTTAGCGATGACACAGTAAAGAGGGCTGTTGCAGTAAATAGAACATTGCAGAGCATTTTACTGAAAGATTCCGGGAGGTGGGCCAGGAGCACGGCCAGGCACTAACAGGAACAGACAGGTGCCTTAGTGGTGGGCCTTGGAAAGGGGGCAGGCACAGCCTGCCGGCACCCTGATTGGCCTGAAGGCTGCCTCGTTGGCCAATCAGAGCAGAGGCCACGCAGCTGGAGAAGGGACACCCATGCCTGTAATGACACCCGCCATGTTGAAGGTGATCGTTTCTGGGCTGTTGGATCCAGGAGACAAAGGCACAAAAAAGCACCATAGGAATAGGCAGTGCCTCAGGCAGGCACCAACAATGCAGATCTGAAGATTTCATTTCTTTTTTTCTGATGCGATCGGGAAATTCAGTGGGCGCAGGAAGTTCTTGTAAAAGCCGTGCTGGGCTTACCTGGGATGTCCAGTGTGGGTCAGCGTGGGCGAAACCTTGTGGTGGAAGGGAGGCTTCGATGTAGAAGGCAATGTCTGCGCCGGTCAGGAAAAAAGTGAGGCAGAGCAGAATCAACAGGGCCTAGTGGTGTGGCTTGTAGAGGGGGCCGGCACAGCCCGCCGGAACCCTGATTGGCCTAAAGGCTGCCTTGTTGGCCAATCAGAGCAGAGGCCAGGAGGCTGGAGAGGGACACCCATGCCTGTAATTGCACCTGCCATGTTTAAGGTGATTGTTGCCCCACTGGGCTATTGGATCCAGGAGACAAAGTCACAAGAAAGCACCATAGGAATAGGCATTGCCTCAGGCAGGCGCCCATCATTATGTCTGGATATCCTTCCTTCCTGAACACCTGATCCATACAATTAATGATATCAGAAGCAGTTGTACCCTTGATTAACATAATTTCTGGACATTTAGGGCGTCATTACGAGTATGGAGGCAGCCATGGTCCTATTAGCGCCATGGCTGCCTCCATAGCGGGCTCCAATACTGGGTTCCTGCAATGAGGAATTACCGGGTCATTCCGACATTGGAGGAGCCGGTAATTCCTCCTTGCAGGAACCCATCCCCATTTGAGCCCTAGTAGGGCTCAATGGGAATGGGGAGGGAGCTCATAACGGGCACATTACGAATGGCCCGTTATTAGCTCCCTCTTCCCCTCGCGGGACCCGGAAAGGACGTCTGGTTTTACCAGACGTCTGTTCTGGGTCCCGCAAAGGGAACCTCGTAATAGGCGCTCCCGTAATGAAGGGTGCCGGTCCCGTACCGGCACCCTTCATTACGGGAGCACCAAGGTCGTAATGAGGCCCTTAGATTAATAGTCTACCTACACCAACACTACCTTTACCCTTGATCCCAAAGTGTGGTCCTAAAATGTCAAACCCAACCTGTTGCCATGCTTTCTCTGGAGGGGCTAGCAGATTCAACTGCTGCTTCACCAACTTCAGACTATTATCAGAATTCCAACATGACCAACAATCTCTGATCATACATTCCATAACACATTGACTCCTGGCCACCACTTTCATGTTTGTGCCAGTTATGCCAGGATGACCCTCGTTCTAAACGGACTAGGCTTTCTTACAAAGAGGTTGGCCGTATCAGCTGCTCTCCATGCACTAACAACCTATCCTCTTTAGACAATTTTACTTTCACCTCCCACTATAGCGACAACTGGTCATCTAGTGCCTTATCAGAAGGCCTCCATCCTATGGTCCATTGTATTACTTGTTTCAACACTAAATCAGAGCTCAACTCCTTAATCCATTCTTCCTTTGATACCCCAGACAATTTCTTTTGCAATAATGTCACCACTACATCTTCTTCCCCTCCTTCTGTTGTCGCTCCAATAGTCATTAACCGTGAAAGAAAATCAGTTATTTTATTCCTCCCATCAGATACATATTTGACCTGAAAGTTATAGTCTTGCAGTAGTTTCAAGCTCAATCGTGCTAATCACAGAGTAGCCCTTTTCATATCGTTAACTGTCAGGAGCTCCACTGTAGGTGTATGATCTGTTCATACTGTAAATAGACTTCCCCACAAACATTTCTGGAAATAGTTCACTTCCCAAACACAAGTCAGTAATTCACACTCTATGGTAGAATGCCTTGTCTCAGTGTCTGAAATAGCCCTAAATGCTTGACATACCACCTTCTCCACAACATACACACTTGTGAAATGTCAGCCCATAAGCCTTTTTCACTGGCACCTAGTGTCAATCTAACTGGTGTACGAACAAAGAACCCTCCTAAGTGTTGTGCACTACAAATCCCTTCATTAATACACTGCACCACATCCTCACACTCACTACCCCGTCAGAATTTAGCATCCTTCTGGAGCAAAATCCTTGATTAATTTGTTATGCCATTCTGCAAGACCAAAAAACAATCTCAATTCAGCCTTATTGGTCTGTATGGGTACACCTTTGATCACTTTAATCGTATCATGCTTGGGCCTGTATCCGTTACTACTCAGTAGGTGTCCCAAATATTGTACTTTCATCTACATTTACATTTGTTAGCCTCTATTGTCAAACCCTTGTTTTTGAGTTTATTTAGAACTGCAATGAACCTGTTAAGACTGCTCCTTCATGCCCTTTCCATACACCAAAATATCATCCTAGTAAACAAAGGTTCCTTCTAAACCCTTTAAAATATGTGACATCATCCTCTGAAATATTGTGTTGATCAAAGCTAACCCACATGGCATGCTACAACATTTATAAAGGTCATATGGCGCTATCAATGATGTAAGATTCCTGCAATACTAAGTTAATTGTATCCGATAGTGTTGCCGATGGATCTAACGTTATGAATAAATCAGTGCCTTGAAGACAATTCAACACGTCAAATGTAATTGGTAATGTAAATGTGTCCACTTGAATGTTCTTGTTCACATCTCATAAGTCTACGCAAACCCTAATTATTCCATTCCCCTTTAAGGCTACAACAATCTAAGGCTACGACAATCAGACTTACTCGCAGATTATATTCTTTCAATTATGCTTTTTTCTCCAAGTCGATCCAATCCCTTTTCTAGTTCAACTGATATCTCATTGCTTCTTATGCTTAGTACAGCTTCAATCATGCATGGGTTTAGCCTTATTCTGACAGATGTTTGATCTTTCCATCCAAGAACATTAACCTCTTTATTTGCTACATACATTTTCATGACTGCAATCCTGCCCTGAAACTCCAGCAAGTAATGAAACCATCCTAATATCTCAATGCAAGTGAGCTTGTAACCTATAGGATATTTTTTATATCAGACTTGTTTAACTTTACTTTCAACCCTTGTTCTTGCAAATATTCCCATTTGGTGAGATGTTACTATTGTATACGGAGAATACCTATCAACCATCCGAGTCACTTTATAGCTGTTGATTTGTACCACGGAGCTTGGACATTTCAATTATGATGTTGACAATGTATTTCTTACTATCATCACCCGCTCCTCCTCTGAGCAATTCTCCTCTTGTACACATGCCAGCTTCTTTTCCAATCTGCATTCAATTGCAAAATGCCCTTTGGTGCTACAATTCAAACAATATTGATGTATTGCTGAGTACAACTTGGAACTGCCCTAGTGACCTGTTCTGCCGCACTGGTAGCATCTATATCTGTCCACATCATTTGGATGTTATGTTCTTTTAATTATTTAAGTAGCAGTTTCTAGATAATGTGTACTTTTTACTCTTGTTTCCTTCTCCTTTGATCAAATTGTTTCTGTTTTCTTGTTCGCTTCACTTATTTGCGCATCATCATCTGCAAAAGTTTCTTTTTCGCCTTTTCCATGAAATGCTTCCTTTTTACTTTGTTTCATTTCTTTTGAGCATAATTCAGTGTGCACAATCTTTTTCGCTATGGCTTTCGCTGCTGCCAAGGGTGAATCACCACACCTCCATGGTCGTTCTTGTATCGCAGGGTTATTGATGGTACATATAATTATGTTATCCAGTTCCTCTGTCATTATCCCTGTAACAACCCTACACAATAAGAATAAGGTTTTTAATGCAGATACACTATATTCTCTTGTGCCTTTTGTATTCTCGAGTAAAAATGACATCTATTGAGGGTTATGTTCATCAAAGTGCATAGTGCAAATCCATCTGTCTTGTGTTTTTTTCATGCTCATCCATGTCTCCAGCTTCACATACTGATAGTGGAGGACGTTATTTATATTTACTCTGTCCCTCTGGACCAAGGGCATGAAGTAGTAAGGGTGTTTTTTTTCTGCTGATATATTACCATGCTCTGCAGCTTTAAAATCATTATTCCAGTACTCTTTCCATTCGGACCATGGAATGGAGGGTTCTCCTGAATTTGGTAATACATTTTCTGGAGGATAGGCTGTTATTCATTGCATCAGTGTTATTTCAACTCATTGACAAGTCTTTAACTTTTGTTTTTTTTAACACAGTACAGTTGAATAAAGGTGTGTAGCCGGCTACTGATAGTTAGTGTCATGCCTTCCATACTACGTACAATACCTTTGTATCCCTTTGCCAGTTGTTGTCCATGAAGTGTATGGGTTATTTACACCCATTACCCACGTCTGAAGGAGGAGTCCTTTATTTTTCTGTGCCGTTGATGCCACGTTAATAAGTTCTTTTCTCTGAAAGCGTACAGGATGAAAAAAGTGCTCACACTATTCAGCATGGATCCGCGGGCTTGCGCTCTCTTCCACAAATCTGACATTGCTGTATATCCAACGCTTTTGACAACCAAGCTTAGAAATTGTGTTCCCGCTTCTGGATCCTAAATATTGGCATTACGAATATGTCGTACATTTTTTGCTGTTCCTCCGGACTGCATTGTCATGTGGTTTCGATCCACAGGAGTTGC
Source organism: Ambystoma mexicanum (assembly GCF_040938575.1). NCBI lineage: Eukaryota > Metazoa > Chordata > Amphibia > Caudata > Ambystomatidae > Ambystoma > Ambystoma mexicanum. The sequence continues at coordinate 1,308,808,968 of NC_090932.1, forward strand.
ACACTGGCAGCCAAATATAGAAAATATCACAGTACTTGACCTTTTTGATATAGGGGGTCATTCCGAGATTGGAGGCACAATGGCTGCCTCCAATACCGGGTCCGGTCTGGCTGAATGGGGACTTACAGGGTCATTCCAACCCTGGAAGACCCGGTAAGTCCCCATTCAGTAAACCATTCCCCATTCCCATTGAGCCCCCATAGGGCTCAATGGGAATGGGGAAGGCGCTAATTACGGGCCCGCTAGTAGCGGGCCGTAATTAGCGCCCTGGTCCCTTAGCGGGACCTGCTAAGGACGTGTGGTCTGACGACACGTCCTTTGCGGTTCCCGCTAAGGGACCTCGGAATTGGGCGGTAAGGGTTTACCGGCACCGGCATCCTTACCGGTGCCCGTTAACCCTTACCGCCCAACTCGGAATGACCCCCATAGTCTTTATTTAACTTCTAGGTACAAAACTGTGCCGGCTCTCATCCAACCTCCAGCTTCGCTGTGTCAGTCTGTTAACTGTCCTCTAGTGAACCCTCACACATTCTACTCCTGAATGCTCCACATTCCACACAGGCCTGGCCTGTGTAGCATACAGAAACACCAAATGTAACAGTCTCCTTTGTACTTGTAGAAATTAATTGAAACTTTACAAAAAGAAAATAAGAGGTATGCACTTTTTTCAGGGGAAGATTCTTAACATCGTGCCAAATTTCTGAGCATTTTAAAAAGTGCCTTTCTCGTAGAAGAAGACACTTAGCCTTTTCTGCAGAGGGACTATCGTCACCTATGGAGTACCGAACTATGAGTGACTGGGAGCACTTATACAGCTACAAGGCAGACTGGGTCGCCTCTTGGTGCTGTCTTCACAGACCAGACAGAGCAGGGAAGAAAAGGCTGGCTACTAAACAGAAGAGTTTTAAGCTGTGCTTTGAAGTGCCAATAGTTGGTTTCAAGACAGCTGGAGGGAGGTAGGGAGTCTACCAAACAACGAATGTGTCCTGTAGAGCAACACAGAATCTCGGGGTGAGCCAAACGGATTTGTCACTGTAAATAAGAGCATGCAGGGAACATTAGGGCTGAATCTTGACTGCTAAGTGTGCTGGGGAAGTAACTGGTAGAGCTCTATGGATAAGGCAGAGCATCTTCAATAAACCTGTTTTTTTAACAGGGTGCTGAGAAGCGTGTTGCGATTTTAGGTTGATTCAACCAAAGCCAGTTCCAAACCCTCCAGCCCTGCCTTGAAAGATGCCTATGCAAGAACATAAGATGATGGACTGACAAGGGAAGTGGACTATGTGTATGTAACGCTGTGTATCACCAGCATAGAAGGGATAGTTGATATTGAAGTAGGTCGCACCTCTGCACAGTACAGGATGTAGGGTGCAGGTACAATCATTTATAAAGGTGTACACTGTGATATCGGTAGTCTACATAAGATGTCGGATTTGGGGAGATAAAGTCCTTACTTTGAGTGTCTCACTCTCATTCTATGATAATTAACCATAATCAAACAGTGCAAGTCATGAAGTCTCATCCTGCCACTTGGTGCAAGGTCCTGGTATTTTTCCATGCCTGCTGACTGGTTGCTTAACTTTTTCCATGATGAAGGCCTGCCTGAGGCCACATAAGAGACCGAAATGTCATATGTACCCTATGCTCCATAGAGTCGACACAGCGTACACATGATATAGCCTGTTTTCTTGTTCAAGTCTCCTCAAAAAGCTTGCCGTGTATGCTGAAATGGTTGCTGGCATCTGTCTTTTATTCTAAGAGGGTACCACTATGCCCAGGGGAACTCTTGCCAGGAGCCGCCAATTAAATGCAGTGCTAAAGGCAACAGCTGGGCATTGTTCATACCAAAGAGTGAATGGGACAAAGATGGTGGCCATATATGGTCATGGCTTTTGCAGAGCAAAGGCTACAGTTGCTAAGAACAGCGTTGACCTGTTTGTGAATAGCGCCTGGGTTACATACCTGAATCCACACATGCAAGATAGCTCAGAATGGAGCCAGAAAAAGTTGAACATAGCAGCTCCCACTGCAGGGAGGCCCCCGAAATGGCTAAATACATTTAACCATTTGATGGAGGCCTAAGCCCAGTACCTGCTTTACCAGACTTCGCTCTGATGGAGGGAGATCCAGCCTGGTGATCACTTTCCTTGAATTTAAGGGAAAATATAATTTGCAAGCCCCGATATCCTTTCTCGAACAAGGTTTTGTGTCCGTTTCCTGCACAGACCCACACACGAAACATGTAATGTAAAATGTATTTTTATAGCGCACTTCTTCCAGTTTGACAGGGTCTCTGCCCTGCCAAAAAAGGTTGGGGCATTGTTAGTGGGATAGAAGGAGAGTTACATGCAAACCCTGTGTTGTTGATGCTTGCAAGCCAGTGATCCCCGAGTAAGTCTGGAGTGTCAGTGTGGTTATGGGTGGGTAGTGGTCAGGAAACTCTTGAGTTTGTGTTGAATTTGTGCACAATAAAAATGCTACAGCTGGAAAGCTTTGGAGCCTACGCGATGAACAAATACAGCGAGTGGAACTTAATTGCTTCGGGCTCACTACTGTTAAGGCACTATTGTGAGTCTATATTACTGCTGGTGGTGGTACTTAGAACCACTGACAGGACACATTGTTTCTCGAGATTATTCAGTGCTATAAATACTGTGATGGTGATTCCTGAGGTTAAAGGATAGTTCCGGGACTTTTTTTTTATTGTCCCTACGGTTCGGCCATGTGTTTTTAAGCATAAATCGGTAGATCGTAGAAAACTTTCCTATGGACCTTACCCGACTTTTCGTCCATTATCGCACTCGAAATCAGCCGCCATTTTGTGATAATCCTATCATTTCCCCCCATCGACCTGGCTCACCTGCGTTTGCGGCACTAAATCAAATCCCCCGCCCTTGAGCCTGACATCAGCAGACGCGTACCGCCCATTTCCCAACGCCAAAGCACGTTTCGTGTCAACAATCGCTGCGCCTCAGCTAATGAAGTGTCGCCATGGAAATGGCAGGACGCCTCTTTCCTCAATAAGTATAAACACACCGTTTCACAACACACAGCAGCAGATTTTCGATTCCATTACTCTCTCTGTGTTACTTTGAGTATTCTGTGACTCGTTTCTGTGCTCTGGTCAGCTACCTTCGCCGCTTCTAGGCCTTGTGAACACCTGTACCATCTCTGTAAATTATTTTACTTTCTTTACCACACAATGGCTACAATAATGCCGTATATGTACGAGCCCGAGTACACCGAGGAGGAACTACTGGAAAGGCAAGCACGCGAAAACGATGGGGATTCGGACGGCAGTTGGGAGGACCAGTCAACGGATGAAGAGCCTGGACCATGTCGCATGGACGGCGTCTCCACCTGGTGCACGTGCAATCGGTGCGAGCTAATGCCAACTGAGGAGGAGAACTGCTGCTGCCGTGAAAATTCCGGGTGCTTGGCCTACAATTCGGAAGGCGAGCCAAGTCCGCAATGCATCACCGAGCTGCCAGAGTTCAGGGAAGCCTGCCTCTCACGGACCGTGTTGAGGATGATGATGGTGCTTATGCACGAACTTCGCGGCACTGTTCGTCCGCGTAATCCGAGTAACGAGTAAGTATACTCTGGTTGTGATGTCAGTGATGCCACTACTATTTCATGGTCGTCTCCCACATATAAAATTACATCTACATATCATTCGAACGCATGTAAATTGGTTCCATATTGTGCATTTTCTAGATAGAATTTTTTTCAAAGCAGAATGACATTTTTTACCTGAATCGACATTGATAAGAAAGTTTTGTCATTTTAATACAGTTTGCATCTTTCTTTTTCACAGGTGGTACAGGCTGGTGGCCTATAGTTGCTTCACTTGGTGGCTTCACGGGAGGCTCGGACACCGCGTTCGGAGAGTAATACCTGCCTGTGCGGTACTTGCCATTAGACAACATTTCCCCAGCGACAGTGGACAATACCGCGGATTTTCCCTGGATGTGCTGCAACCGGAACTTTACAATGTGTAATGTTTATTATTTATGTTCAATTGAAATTAAGATCTAAAATAAAACCCAACATATATTTTAACAATGGTTGTTTTGATTTTTTAAATGAATCTAGTGTGTCTCCATTGAATAGTCTTCCTGTGCCTTGTCTTGTCACACCACATGTCTCCGGCCAGCATCCTCCCTCACGCTGGCCGCCCACCTTCAATCCACATAACCGTTGAACCCATATGCAGCAGACATACATATGTTATTTTGCGGGTTGGCATCAAGCCTCCCGGCCTTGCCTCCTCCCCCAAAAATACTTACCACACCACTTTGTTCAAGCGTTGGCAATAAAAGGCAGTTGGATTTTATTGATACAAAACATGGTTATAGGTAAATAATCAATATGGTTGATCATAATAAATCATCCTTTTGGGCACCGGGTACAGAGATGACCCCCTCTGGCCCGTGCCGCCTTGCCACCACAGGCCAGCCTGCTGCTGACTAACTGCCTAGGCATCCAGGGTCTCCAGGGTGAACTGCACCCATATATTATCCTGGGAGGGTGAGGTATTTATAAACTCACCCCCCTGCCTTCCATGTACTAGATCCTGCAGCCTGCCTCTTACATGCAGTTAGATGGCCTCTCCTTGGTGAGGCCCTGCGGCAAACGAGTCTTGTCTGCACGACCACCGCCCCAATCCACCCCCCGCCCTATCAAAGGCAGTTCGCACCGGGGTACTTGCGCTGGCAAGTGGAGCTGTCAGGGAGCGATAAAGGCCAAGAGGTGCCAAAGACCATGTACACTTCAAAGTGGTCTATAGAGCATGGGTTGTTGTTCCCATGTCTACCTCCAGACCCCGTGTCTCCTGCCAAGCATCCCCCCTCACGCTGGACGCCCCCCTGCAATCCACATAAGTGTGTCTCCATTCACGAGTCTTCCTGTGTCTTGTCTGCACGACCACCGCCCCAATCCATCCCCCGCCCTATCAAAGGCAGTTCGCACCGGGGTACTTGCGCTGGCAAGTGGAGCTGTCAGGGAGCGATAAAGGCCAAGAGGTGCCAAAGACCATGTACACTTCAAAGTGGTCTATAGAGCATGGTTTGTTGTTCCCATGTCTACCTCCAGACCCCGTGTCTCCTGCCAAGCATCCCCCCTCACGCTGGACGCCCCCCTGCAAACCGCATAATGCCACGACATATTCACGTCATTCATTCACAAACACACCCCTGTTTCGAATTCTTTATAACCCACTTCATATTTCTAATGAGAACTTCTTTGCGTTTTTGCTAGTCAACCCGTGAAGGTGCTGGTTATCTGCTCTTCGTCTCTGTGAACTTCCGTGACCACTTCGAGCAAACTCGTCAGTTTGCAACCTGTGAACTGCTCCCTGTTCTACGACAAGAAACTACTCTGATCCCTGCATCTAACTGTTTGTTCGTCAAGGTAAGGCCATGTACCATAATCATTTTGCGTCCAATTTTTTAATTTATATCTATTTGCTAGTAGTCATCAAATTGCATCCATGTTTTCTTTTCGTTCAAGACAGTACATGCAAGGAACTAGTCACATGTTCTGAGTTTAGTCAAATTATTTTTCTATTTTTTAAAGTTATTCAAATACTTATCCGCATGTGAATAACGTGTATAGTTCCAAGAACCAAAACGAACCTTGCATTGAACCTTTTATGTGTCATTTAATTTTTTAACACATTGGTATTCATAGAGAATTGTTGATCTTTACTTTTCAGAACTTTCCACAATGCCTGCCTGTTCCATTGGCGGTTGCCCTTCGAAGACCCATAAAAAATCTGAAGGTACTATAATGCATGTTTTCCCTAAGACAATAGATCAGATAAGAGAATGGGTCCGATATTGCGGATATCCACCGTCTGAGCTTGAAAGTAGAGTCCTAGAAGTCTTTGCGGACAAGAGGGGTGATCGATACCGCATCTGCAGCAGGCACTTTAGCTCAGACATGTACTCCACATCATTGCTAATAAAGAAGAACACACCGCGAGCGAAGCGAAAATTGCTCTCAACCGCTATTCCCACTCTATTCGTCCACATCCCTCCACTGGTGAGTCAAGTTTACGGATTTAGCTCTCGGCCTTGCGGTAGTGTGTAGCATTAGCTAACAATAATTTCCCCATTTATGTATCCACTCAATATGAAGGCGGAAGATTCTCCATCCGTGTCGTTATTGCAGTCATCAGCCACTTCAAGTGCCTATCGGGTAATCTTACTTAGCTATTCTGCCACTGACTTGTTTTAGGCATGTAAATCAATAGTTTTAATTTATCGTGTAATTATTTTACCTAATGGTACACCCTAGTACTCGTCCTCTAGTCTTTGTTTTCAGTTATAATTATTGTTATCCAAAATAATGCAAGTACTGTCTTTCAGGGAGATGCTGAGGAGTCCAACGCATTGACGACAACCGTTGATGTCACTCAGATGCTCGAGGTACGTTTCCGGACAGTTCCATCGATGGAGATCATCAGATCTTGCATTCTTGTAGCGTGATTGTTACACACAATGTTTCTTTCGTTTTTAGCCATTGATATGTCCTTCTGTCGTCGCCCTCCTATGTGTCTTCTTTTTTCAATATTGTGTTCATTACTAATGAAAGTCCTATGTTTCAGGGAGTCGATGGAGCATTAGTCCAAGAAGAAGGGGGAGCATGCAGTTACGGGTCGGCGCAACAGCTTGCAGAAGTGTGCACTGCAGTTACAGCGTCCCTTGATGTTCTTATGCATTTCGATGTATGGATACTGACAGTTCGAACAAGCGAGATCATATGACATGATTACATCCGCTATACTTCCTTCTTTATTAACGCAAGTACTATGTTTCAGGGAGATGACGGAGCTTCTTCTACAAGAACATCACCCCTAGTAGTTGATGCAGATCTCTGGGTGGTGACACTTCCAACGATCGAGCAAATCAAATCATATTTAGATATCCATTACTTATTTTAGACAACTGATCATTTGTGCAGGTCTATTTAGATGAGCCGTTGACGCCTGCACAAAGTTTATGTTCTTTTTAACAAAATAGAAAACCATACTAATGCAATTACTCTGTTTCAGGGAGTTGCTGAAGCGTCATCTTCAATAATATCATCAATGGAAGTCTATGCGGAGCCCGAGGTATGGATCTTGACAGTTCCAACTAACTAGATCAACAATGTGTGAATAATTGTCGTTTGAATGTTCTACACAATGCGTTCATTCGTGTTTTGCTATTGAGATGTACGTGGGTATTGGTCCCCAAGTACATTTTGTGTTTTCAATATTATTATACATACTAATGAAAGTTCTATGTTTCAGGGAGTCGATGGAGCGTCAGTGCGTGATGGATGTGCTTATCATGAAAATATAGTCGTTGCAGCGCAAGAGGAAGTGGAGACATGCACACACGAGTCGGAGCAACAGCGTCCTGATGTTGAAGTTCGAGGCAAGAAAGTTTCAAAGAAAAGAAAGCAAAAGAAGGTTATTGTCCTGGTCACTATATTATGTTGTTTTTCACTGTTAATAGTTCAATACTGTAAGTTGTGTTTAAACTGAACATCCCTTTTCCAATCTGTCCTCTAGTTGCGAGTGGGTGTACGAACTAGATCTACACAGACAGTGAAGCGAACGAGAGATGTTGCTTGTCAAACCTTTTGGCAGGGACTTGAGACTGGAGATGCATCGTGCCAATGGGAAGAATATGAAGTGATTGACAACGGAGCTATACCACCACCAGCCATTGATAGTGAATGTCCTCCTGGTAGTTCGGATGCAGTCGGAGATCAATTCACAGAATCCACACCCGCAAAAACTAAGACCGCGAGAAAGTTGAAGAAATTGTTTTATTCACCCATCGCCGGAGAAGGAACAGATGTTGCAATGGAAGTGGACAACAATGAAACACCATCAATATCACTGAACATAGCGGAAGACGATATCAGAGATTCTACCTTTCATGTGAGTGACATGTCCTCAACGTTACAGGCCGAACCAGCTGGGATGCAGAGTGACAGTATAAGGAAAGAGGCCAAATTCATTGTATTCGATAGTTGTTTGATTGATATTATTATTAGGATGAAATGTGGGCATTCGGTTGGTGGGGAAGTATGTGGGGAGCCATTGATTAATGTGACTCGTGCAATTCGAGGCACTAACCTTAAAATACATGCCACCTGTACAAAATATCATCCTTTCTCATGGTCTGCCCAACCCATGCTGGGGCAACTGCCAGCAGGCAATCTACTTTGTGCAGCGGCCGCACTTTTTAGTGGTTCAAGTTTTAAAAAGTTAGAGTATTTCTTTCAGTTTGTGGGAATCCATTTCATTGCGAAAACTCAGTTCTACAAATACCAAATCGATTATCTATTTCCAGCCATTAGCAAAGCTTGGAGAATGGAAAAAATGTCTATTGATAGTACATTCGCGGGCAAACGGTTCAGGCTAGCCGGTGATGGACAGTGCGACAGCCCAGGATTTTCAGCCAAGTACTGCACCTACCACTTTCAGGACATGGAAATTAAGAAAATTTTGAGTTCGGTGGTCGTGCAGGTGTCACAAAGTACATCCTCAGTGGCCATGGAGAAAGTTGGCTTTGTAGCATCATTGCAAGAACTACAATCGCGGGGAATGGTGATCGACCTGATAGCCACGGACAGACACGTTTCAATTGCCAAGACAATGAGAGAAGAGTACAAAAATATAAATCACCAATTTGACGTATGGCATCTTGCAAAAACAATCAATAAAAAAATGTCGGCTGCAGGTAAAAAAAAAGATATGCAAGGTATTTCACAGTGGTCCAAGTCAATCAGCAACCATCTTTGGTGGAGCTCAAAAACATGTGGAGGGTCGTTGGAAATTCTACTGGAAAAATGGCGGTCAGTAATGCTACACTGTAGCAACGTTCACCGCTGGACCACAAACCAACATTTCCACAATTGTGAACATGGCCATTTGTCCACAGAGGAGGCACAGAAAAAGAAGTGGTTGATTCCTTCATCACCCACTCACAAAGCCATTAAAAAGATTGTATTTGATAAAACTATAACAAGAGATTTGAGGGGACTCACGGAATTCTGCCACACAGCAGATTTGGAGGTGTTCCATAATATGTGCCTAAAGTACAGGCCAAAACGATTGCATTTTGGCATGGAGGGCATGATAAATCGGACTCTTCTAGCGGTCTTGGCACATAACCATAATGTTGGCCCTCAACAAAGTAGGACGACCGGAACTTTAGGGACGCTTCGCTACAATAAGGCCTTCACTAAAAGAAGTAAACAATGGGTGATCAAACCAGTGTTTGAGGATATGCAATATGAGTTTATTGAGAGACTTATTGTTGATGTCCTAGATAGGCACATACATGGAGTTGTGAACGAACCTGTGCAGGGGACAACTGCATTGCCACCCAACATTGCCTCTGTTCCATGTCCACCTAAAGCAGAGCTCATTGAGAAATACACATCACGGTTTAAATGATTGTAATTTGATTGTCTGTTCTCTCGAGTCTCCTCATGTTGCAGGCCCATTGAATATGTGTATCTATGTAATGTGTAAATAAAAGTGATTGCTCAGTGTACATGCAATGTGTCTCTCCACCCTTGCCCCTCCCTTCACCGTGCAGTTGTGCGAACCACCCGGGTGTCACCTGTGACTTTGCTCTGGAGTCTCCTCATGTCGCAGGCCCATTGAATATGTGTAGCTATGTATTGTGTAAATAAAAGTGATTGCTCAGTGTACATGCAATGTGTCTATCCAACCTTGTTCATTTGCGCATTAAATTAAACCAAACAGTAATATAAATCATTTTTCAAAAAATATAGAATGTCTCCGTATTTATGGTTCTCTGGGGCTGCAAATGCACGCAGACAAAATGCAAAGATGGAGTGTAAATTTCAAGTCCTGTGAGATGGCCTTACACTGAATGTAGCTAACTAGGAATGTGTGCTCGTTCAAAGTGAAGGTCAGCTGCTTTGATTTTTTGCTCGGGTGCCGGAATGGCCCACGACTCAGTATAAGGTTCTATTGTTATTTGACCTTGACAGGCCGGGACCATCCCGAAAGACTTCTTTTTGGGGGTGTGGTGCAATAACGTAAACGATAATGAATATAATTTCAGAAACGAAAGCCATTTAATGTTCGTTCATTAGAAGAAATAACGTCGGCATAGAAGGAGTGGTATTTCGGGACTGCCCTACGCACAGACACAATGGAAAATGCAAATATAATGTAAGTAACTCTTTAGATGAGTTTATACCGCAATTTAATTACTATACAGTAGCTTTAAAGACGGGTTAAGTTGTACTTGTTCGTTCTATGTGGCATATTGTTTTGTACCGCGCACTATCTTGAGGAGAACCATCTCCTTTTACGGAAGCACCTCAAAACCTTCCTCTTTGCTTCTGCTTTCTCTCTCCCTCTCCCCTGCTACAACTGGTCCACTGTCTGCGACCTCGGTCCTGGGCCCTTCCACTCTCCACCTGCACTGCCTCCCTGTCAACCCCTGCACTGGGGGACTGTCTCAGTATCCTACAGCCCCCCCTTCCCAGCACTTGTTCTGCACTTACCTTGCACTCGCCACCAGCTGGCCCTATGTATTTATTATTTTATGCTACTTACCTTGTACTCCACTTCCCCCCCCTTCCCCTTGCACTTTTACCTTCCCCCTACCCCTGCACTTGCGCGATCTGAATGACACCTGGCCTAGTAGGATCGTTGTCTGTCTTCTCCTTGTTCCCCCCCCCTCCCTGCCTCGCCACGCCTTGAAACACTTGTGTATAGGCGCGTTGCAAATGCCATATTATATCATATCAGTGACGAAGTGGTCCACTGGCGCTCAGGCGGCTCTGAAAAAGGTGGAGGAGAGGGGGTGGGTTACTGGAAATGACGTATAATACCCAGTTGCACTGTCCTAGCTATGAAATAATTTCCCGACCTAATATATAAAATGAATAATTTTAATGAAGATCTGATGGTGAGACTAATTTCATTTTTTATGTTTTTAAAACAGGTACATCCTTCATTATTGTATGTGTCATGAGTACCAGACACCGGCGGATGGCTTTTACAACCGCCAGTTGCTTCTCCGCGTGAACAACGTTACCACCCTGACCATTTTATGGGACGATCGCCAAGTACAAGTATGCCCTTACGCGGTACTAATGGCTAGATGCAACATACATACCGTTGTGGTGGCCTAGTGCCTCGTTGTTGGAACAGCCATGCGATTATCAGTGCGACCGAAGAGCTTATTTTATCGTAAACCAACACCCTGTGTACTGCACACGAACATCGCTTGCCTCAAGACGAACTATTTTGGATCGAGAGCAAAGAAAAATGCAAATCGCTGAATATTCTCTAAACATTTGATGTCAAATAAATGTACTTTACCAAATTTACAATCTTGCGGTTTGATTTAAAAGTACAGTTTCATATTCCGAATTGTGGCGCGCTGTGTTGTGAGCTGATCTGTGTTGGTTTCCGGGTTCTGTGTGGAGTCGCGTAGAAGACGCCTGGGCGCGTTTGCCTACGCAGCACAGTCACGTCACGGATAGAGGCGGGGAATATGAATGTTTTGATAAAGTCTGTTTCAGGGGCGGGGGATATGATTTAGTGCCGCAAACGCAGGTGAGCCAGGTCGATGGGGGGAAATGATAGGATTATCACAAAATGGCGGCTGATTTCGAGTGCGTTAATGGACGAAAAGTCGGGTAAGGTCCATAGGAAAGTTTTCTACGATCTACCGATTTATGCTTAAAAACACATGGCCGAACCGTAGGGACAATAAAAAAAAAGTCCCGGAACTATCCTTTAATGTTAATACCATTGGCGGTAATTGATTTACCTGTGGTAAATATTTAAAACCGTATTTTAGCATTTTACTGATGACTGTATGTTTCATTTACCCCTGATGGCACTATCCTGCCTGAAATGAGTGTCTATGTGTTTGATAAAGGGGCGTGAGTTAAGCTTCTGAGTTGGATGTCTCATGTTGGTGCAGTTGTACTTCCAGGCTGGCCAATATGGGCCTTGTATCTTCTAGTTGGCTTCCTCTTGTGGCATAGGATCAGTGACAGAAGTGCTTGTAAGGTTAAGTTGAGGGGGTCTGCTCTGAGAACAAGACATAACTGCTTTTGAACCTGCCAGTCTCCAGCGCATAATAACCAGGTTCTTGAATTGTTACTTGGTACCGTTTTCTCCAGTTGCTTAAGAGTGGTCAGGTGTGACGAACAACGATATTTACAATGCACAGAAATCACGATAGACACAAAGGAGACACTACTGATTTGGGAGGCTCAGCAGTGTTGCAATGACCCCCTTACCAACCGCATGGCCCAAGTTGCTGACATGCACTAATGAGTGACTTGGTATTGCTGGTATGTGGGAAACCCCACCCAGTAAGTAATCGTCTCCTCAGTCTTCCATTTAGAATCTGCTTGGTCTCTTAACACAGGTTGTATTTTTTCTTATGTGTCTTCAAATCATGTTTTGTTTAGCGTGAGGTGGCTGCTCATCCTCAGAGGCGTGCTATTGTAAAGAGACTCAAAGATGTCATGCCGCCGAAGGAAGGCCACCGCTCTGGAAATGTGTGGGGATTAATGCGCGGGATTGCCCCGTCAAAAAAGTACAAAAAAGATAACGTTTCTCTCCATGTTGGGACTACATTGGATTGCCTGAAGTATTGCGGGCTGCAGGGCGAATCAATCAAAACTCCAGCAAACACAGACACCCAATGGCCATGCTAGCAAAAAGAGGGGAGCCCTCTACAGGCTGCCCAACTTCACTCCATCAGGACCGCTCTGCCCGGTGGCATAAGAGGCAGAGAGAGTGCCTGCAATGTCCATGTTAGCCAAGCAAGCGGAGAGACCCCCACCCCTAGCCTGCCCAATCTCAACCTATCACAATCTCTCTGCCGGGTGACGTAAGAGGCAGGTGGAGTGCCCAGAATGCAAGGTTTTATTATTAACTTTATATGACAAATGCGTTTTAATGATTCAAACTGCAATAGCAGTGAGATAATTTTTGCACACATGCTTCCATGACCCCCCACCCCCCACCCCCACCACCTCATGCTGAATGTTAGGGAGAATTCTCATAAATGTGCTAATTCCCTTCGCTTTAGAGACCCCCAGCAACTTTGATGGATTTTTGAGGACTTGCTTTTCTTTCTTGGAAAGAGTGTGAGCCTTTTTTTTCAACTCTTACATGTATTTTGATGTGTGTTTTACCTTTGTGTTCTTTGATTAGGGAGTTTTAGATAACTCCACATGCATCATCTTTTCATGTGTGTTGCACAGCACCCTCAGTGCAGTGACACAGGGATGTCTTTTAGACTTCCCAAAGGGTTAAATACCTTCTCCGGGATAAACTACTGTTTCCCAGAGAATGTAAAGTGAAATTGACTTTACTAGTCTTTCCAAATTCCTAGACCCAGCACATCACATCTTACAATGGAGTGCTGGAGGGGTTACATAGTATCCTCTGTGTCTAAATCCTCATTTAGCCGTCAAATGCTACCCTTTCCTATCGAAAAGGCTGGTGGCAGTGGTTTTACAACAAACTACCATGATTTTTCCCAGCAGCGAACACCGGTAGCTAAAAATCACGGGAGCGATGTTTTTCAAGATGGCGCCTTTAGCCCCTTTTTTAAACGGGTCCCGGTCTTCTTTTTTCGCCATTTCTTTTTGGAAAGGTCCTTCTAGTGTTTGTCTGAGCGCCAAACCAGGTTTGGTCCCTTTGTTCGTGTGCCTTTGGCGGGCTTCAGGACTGAAGACTGCCTCTGGCATCTGAATGTCTGGGGTGGGCAGGAAGTGAGGGAGGTGCCCGAAACTCCCTGTGCTTAGTCTCCTAGGAGACCCAAATGCACTCTGCCATGATTGGCTGGCTGGCTGACTGTCCGGCAAGGACAGCCACCCTGATGGGTGAGTGACAACTAGGCTGGAATGAAAGGGAGAAAACTGTTTAAAAGGCAAGTCTCTAGGACTGGAAAGCAGAGTCGACCACTGGAACGAAAGAACCGAAGACAAGCTGGAAGAGGACGGCTGCTGCAACTCCTGGACCGTTGGTTTGCCCGGTGAAGCTCTGCTGCAGGTCTGAATTTCCAAACTCCATTCGACAGAGAAGCTCCTTCAAGGATGGCTTCTTCCTTTGAGTTGGTGGGACCAATCAACTTATAAGACACCTGGATACCATTCTCAAGGCTGGTTAGGATTAACCAGGCAGAGGGACACCAGTTTGTGTTTTTGAATCTACAGCTACTGGAACTGAAGTGACTCCATCTTGTTTGCTTTCTTCAACGATCCCGTGCAGTGCAGGAGTCCCCCAACGTCATCCCTCTTGTCCCCACGACTGAGGCTCAGGAACAGCGAGATTTGCAGGACCTGCCACGAACCACGACTTCAGCAACATTTGTTACTTCATACAAAGGTACTGTGCCAACCCGATTGAGAGAATGCCACTCTCGCGGTGAAAGTTCGTGAAACCTTCCCAACTTGCAGGCCTAATCAGCTTGTGAATGATTCTTTTTCGTCTAAACTACTTCTGAGAACTTTTGCAAAGACTTTACCGTTGGATACCAGAACTGCTCTTTCCTATCCAGAACACCAGCCCATTGACTTTGGCCTGACCCATTGACTTGAATTGAACTCTTCTGGTGAACTGAAACTATTTGCACTGCCTAGAAAGTATATGTGTTCTATTCTACTTACTTTTGTCCTTTTTGCTCACTGTTAAGTAACTGAACTGCCATTTGGCTCCTATTTCAGGGGAGCTCAAACTGTCTCAAAAGGCTTAGAGTTTTGTATTGAAGTGTATTGGTATATAATATTAAGTTGCCTCCTTCTAGTGAAATCTTTTCTAAATGATTGTGTAATCAATTACTAAGTGTTTTTACCAACGAACCTTGAGTATAAATGACTACTTGAACCACTGTGATTGTAAGACGGCTGTGTAACTTCTTATACTGCTCACATTCACTCTTGAGATAAGCCTGGCTGCTCAGCTCGCTACCGAAAACTGTGTGGTACAGACTTATACCAAAGGTTGGTTTGGCTAACACCTGTAGTCCTAATTCTGTGTAGTGGTCCCAGAGGGTACTGCCTGCAATTCTGCCTAACACTCACTATTTGGTCAGTGGGAACCATGGGTGGAAAATATGATATACGACACTAGTGGAGCATTTCTATAGCTCTATACTGTCTCAAAAAGCCTACCTCCTGGTCCCTAGTTTCAGAAAATGCTGATGCCGATGGCTTTAGGATATGCAGGGATGCGATACTTGTAGTGGAAATAAATCCGTTTTTTTCAGTTGTCGCACTGCAAAGCAATTGTGCGGGCAGTAAACTGTTTGGCAATTTGTTTTGGATTTGGAGAGCAGCTGTTGGAAAGAGGCGGGCTGGGCACTGTTAAGTAGGTTTGTTGTAGGAGCATCTTGAATATAGAGGATCAGTTAGTTCTAAAAGCTGATAAAGGTTGCTGAGGCATGACAGTGGGGGCTGAGGTTGTTAAGGATTAATGAAAGCTGGGAGTGGGAGGGCGGGGCACCCTTCATGGGGTATTGTTAATGCTTACGGGTGTGGGAAGGGTTTGTAGACTGTACTATATCACTTTAAGGCATTTGTACAGTATTAGGCCCAGAGGTCTGCAACCTGTTGCTCCCCGCATGTTTTGTGATATAACTTCCATCAGCCCTAGACAGCGCAGTAAATGCAAAAGCACCATGGGAGATGCAGTCCCAAACATCTGGAGCGGTGCATTTGCAGATTTTTTACGGTCATGGTGTGGGTACATAAATGTTAGGTCCATAGCGCTTCACAATAAAGTTGTCTTTTGCACAAACAAAAGGCGTGGATGACTTATTTATTTGTCTTCATTTCAAACGTGCTAATGCGGGTAAGGAAGCCACCTGGCGCCAAGCTTACTTACTTTAATCGAGTAACCGTTGAGGCTTACGTGCAAGATGAAGTTTGAGGATTTAGGCTTTTACTATGTTGTTGCTTGGGTAAATTGTTCATGAAAGCATTAAAATGTCACAGTACTTGGGGAAATTAAAATGGTAACGTGCTTTTTAGACTCTGAGTTGCCTAAGAGACTGTGAGAAGCTCTATGACTGTAAACATAGACCCAGGCCGAAAGGGAAAAACTTGATAAGGCTAAAGTAGGTTGTAAACATAGCACCATGGGCCTTTTTAGATGTGAATTAGCCAAAAGCGCTTCACAGACAATTTACCCTTTAGCAGAGATGTGCTCTTATTAGTGACAACAGTAAAAACATGCCTTTTGAAAAAAGAAATTAAAAAAAAGAAGGATTAATACGTACAACATGAACATATAAATTAAATAAATTGTGTTTTGGAGCCAAATTAGGAAATTAATGATCCCACCATAATACATTGTTTGAAAGCTTTCCCAGAATGGAGCATTTGCCTTGCGGTCAGAGAGACCATCTATTGCAATAAGATGAACCCACGTCAGGTTTGAGAATTTAAGGTTCGCACCAATGCAGACTTTTGGTCGCGCATACACACACAATTAGTGTGATGTAACATATTATTCCATTTCTAACACATGTCTATCTGTTTTTACGTAACACATCGCAGATATAGGGGCATCAAAATCTGGAGCTTTTGAAAAACATTTTTGGCCCTGTTGAAGGCTTTTTTTTACAAAAAGGAGACAGGGCCACATGATATTGTGCACCCTTATACATAGGCCGAAACACAGAGTGTCGACATTTGTCAGATCTAGTGGGAGATGCAGTTGTCATTAAAACACAAGATCCTTCTCTACACAACATCAAGAAAGGTGTGTGGTGACAGTGTAGGCATTTGGAAGTTATATAGACAGAATTATTCTATGCATGCCTTTGACACTGGACAGAGTATGATGCTATAGGAAGGTTTAACCCAATGAAACATTGTTATCTTGTGATGAAATGAAACGATTCACTTTTTTGACTGCACAAATGTACTAACCTTGTTTGTTTGTTTGTTAATTTAGTAATGCGCACCAAACCCTCAGGTAGCTGGGCGCATCAGATACAAGAATACTTGAAGCTTAGTTACAACATGGAAATAGGTACAATACTAATATACAAGACAAGAAAGTGGTCAGATCTACACAGTGATACATTTAGATGGTAGCGTCGGCGAGAGGTCAGGTGCACCGATAGGTACAGGAAAATAGGCCAATATTAGTTGTCATTAGCTCGAAGCCAGTTTAACAAGTTGCGTCTAAATCTGGAGCATGCCGTTCAACTCTGAAGGCTAGGGGGATTGCATTTCAGGATAGGGCCGCTTTGACTGGGAAGCTAGCTCTGCCGGATTTGGAGAGTCTAAATCTGGGAATTTCTAGGCAGTAGGAGTTCGATGATCTAGTCGGACAGGTCGAAGTTCTTCTGGTCATTCTGTCTGAGATATATGGGGGTGTGGCATTATTAAGGCATTTAAAGGTGAGGGATACAGTTTTAGCGAGTATCCTGTCGCTGATTTTTAGTCAGAGCTGGTCTCTTCTAATGTTGGAGATGTGCTCTCTACTGGGTATGTTCAGAGCAGCTCTGAGGGCATTATTTTGTAATATTTGCATTTTATCTAGGATGTATTTGTTAGCTCCTGCGTAAAGGGCGTTGCAGTAGTCTAATTTGGACATTATTAGTGCATTGGCGAGCGTAATGCAACTAGCTTTAGAGAGAAAGGGTCTGCAGAGCCTGATAAGTTTACATGTATAGGCGGTTGATGAAGCCATGGCGCTAACTTGTTTTTTCAGTGATAAGGTAGAGTCAAGGTAAAATCTGAATGTTTTTACCTCGGTTACTGCTTTGATTAAGTTGCCGTCAATATTGAATGCAGCGTAGTTGGGGTTACGTTTTTTTAGGTTGGAATCAGAATCCAGTATCAGGATCTCAGTTTTGTTGTCATTCAGATAGAGGCCATGTGATGCCATCCATGCCTGAATGAGGTGGTATATCTTGTTTACCAAGGCCGTGTCTTCGACTAAGTTGCCCGAAAGGGGTATGAGGATCTGGGTATCATCTGCATAATTGGTATAGGTGACACCCAGTCTATCCAATGTGTCAAAGAGTGTCTTGGTAAAGAGGTTATACATTGTCGGTGAGACGCATGATCCCTGTGGGACACCACAGGAGATTTGGATTGGGTCTGCGGAGGCTGAGGGGGAGAACACTCTCATGGTATGGTCAGCTAGGAAGGATTGTACCCAGGCTATGGCATCACTTGAGAAATGGGTGGCTGACGCCAGATGTTTGCATAACACTGCATGATCTACCAGGTCAAAAGCCGTTGATAGGTCAAGGAGGAGTAGCATAGCTGTTTTACCTTTGTCCTTCAACTCGTCGATTTGTGTCTTTAAATCAATTAAAGCCGTTCTGTACCGTGTTGTGGTCTGAATCCGTATTTGCGAGAGCCTAGTAAATGGTTAGGTTCAAGATGGTTCTGAATTTGGAGATAGGCTATTCTGTCAATTATTTTGAGGAGGAAAGGGACCGTGGTAATTGGTCTGTAGTTTGTTGGGATGGCCGGGTCTAGGGTCTGTTTCTTTAATAACGGTAGAACCCAAGATTCTTTGAGATTAATTGGGACTGTGCTCGTCTTGAAGTAGGCATTAATTAATTTAGAAATAAACAGTGGTAAATCTCTAGCTGTGTCCTTGATTATTTGTGCTGGACAGCTATCACCCTGACAGTTTGTGGGCTTCAGAGATAATATAACTTTTTCATTTCCTAGTATAGAGATTTTAGTGAATCTGAATGGAGTGTTAGTGCTAGGTCTACAGTCGGTAGGGTAGATTGCATCTCGGTGGAGAGCAAGGATGCTTTTTAATTAGTTATTTTAGTCTGAAGAGTAGCTATTTTGTTGGCTAGAGCATTCTGGATGCTAGTGCACCATTGCTTATTTTTAGGGATATTATCTATAGGTGGAATGAGGGTTTCCATTTCACGGAGGATGGTAAATAGCTCCTTGGTGTTGGAGTTGGTCTTGGAGATTCTGTCATTGAACGTGTTCCTTTTGGTGAGGATTATTTCTTTTTTATACATATTGGCGAAGTTGGTTAATAGGACTTTGTTCTCTTCCGTAGGGGAATGTCGCCATATAGCTTGGAGTTTTCTTTTTTGGAGTCGTAGTTCTTTAAGCTGGGGGGGTGAACCAGGTATTTAGGTGGGTCTTTTATTTATTTTTGCGTAGTTTGACTGGTGCAATGATGTCAAGGGCCTTGGTCATAGTGTTGTTGAAGGTCTCTACTAGAACGTTAGGGTCGAAGGTTGTTAGTGAGAGAGGAGATATTTGAGGGGGGGTGGTTAGACTTACTGCCAGTTTTATTTTAGCTATAATAGCTAGTCCACCTCCTCTGGGATTGGGTCTGTCTACTCTAAGTATTTGGTAATTATCTGGTATGGCTAGCATGAGGGCAGGGCCTGATGCATCATGAAGCCAGGATTCAGTAACAGCCATGATGTCTAACTCGTCAGTGGATAAAATATCTGCAATTTCAGTAATGTGTGCCATGAGAGATCTTGCGTTAATAAGAGCTCCTGAGATTGTTGTAGTTTTGTTGTGTCTTTGGGGAGGGGATGGTCTGCGTTTGGGGTAATTGGTTCTCGTGCGGGTGTGAGGGGGAGAGGGGATAGTATAGGTCTGTGTTTCTTGCAAGGCTTCTAAGGCTGATATAAATGGTTCCTGATCTATGGTGGTAGAGTTATTATTGTGGTGGAGGTTTTGGAGCCTGATTCTGTTTATCTTGGGCTCGTGAAGCCGGGGTCGTCTTACTCGTAGTATATGATTTCTCTCCTGCAAGGGGCATGATATGAAGTTGATGCAGGCCATTATTGTGAGAGTGTAACGAAGTGACAGTCGTATGTTGGACGATTGGAGCTTTTTAGTGTGCATCGTTCTGTTTGGCTATAGTATTTGGTATTCAGGTGGGGCGAGTGTAGTGCCAATCAGAAGGGCTAGAGTGGTATGGGCAAGGCAGGTGCTAAGCAGATGGGATGGACCTCCTTGGTGAGGTGGTAACAGTCGGATAGGCTAATCTTGCATTGGGGAGCAAAAGTAGGCTAGTCCTTCCTAGGTAGTAGTCTAGTTCACCACATTAGTGAAGTTGCAAATCAAAATAGGCTAGTCCCACATTAGCAAGGTTGCATTCAACTCAGGTAGGCTAGTCCTGCATAGTATGCTTACATTTCATTCAGGTGGGCTAGTCCTGCATTAGCATGGTTACATTCAATTCAAGTGGGCTAGTCCCGCATTAGCATGGTTACATTCGGTTCAAATAGGCTAGTACCGTAATCAGTTGTAAAGAAGAATACTTGAGCACTTTATCACGGTCAAGGCCTTTATTTTAAATACAGCTTACTTGGCTATAATAACAAAAGCGATGTTGTGCATCTAAAAACTGTATTTGAATGTGTTATTCCTTATGGAGGAGATACCACTGCTAATAGACAACCAAAAGTCCTAGAAGAACGTTTTCACGACTTAGAGGAAGTTAGGTGGATGATCCAACGATTTACAGATGTTCTTGTTTACAGAAGCCTACTTTCAGTAGGATCCTGGTGTATTGGGTTAACCCTTTGTTGACCTCCTTTAAATGTAGACATGATTAGATTAGGGGATAGGTGCCCGTTCCTGTGGTCTCCATTCAACCTGAAACGCAAGCAGGCAGGTCAGGTGTATGACTATGGAAGATGAATCCAGAAAGAGTGTTCACTCCATCGGCTGAATTGAGGGGGCAGCGAGGGACAATGGTTCAGGCAATGGGGCCAGAGGTTGCAACAATTGCTGGCTCTGGAGAGATGCCAAGGGTTGATCGAGCACAGAGGATTAAATTCAGACCATTAGGTCTCCTTTCCAAATATCCGGCTTCTTTACATCATCCCCACCACTGCACCACAGAGGTGCAGTATGACCAGGAGCACAGACATTTTGAGAGCAATGCTCTCTTCTGTTTGGAAATACAAGAAGCACTTTCCATCAGGTCAGATAATTGGGCTCATTTCAAGTACGGCAGTAACCCTGCTGGTGCTACCGGCAGGTTGCCGCCGAACTTGCAAGATTTACCGGCACCTGGATTGCCGGTAACACTGGGGTATTACAACCCTGGCGTTCCGGGAAGTCAGGTGCCGGTAAATTGTAAATCGCTATTCCCATTTGAGTGCCATAGGACTCAATGGGAATGGGGACCATGGAAGCACTGGCAACGTTAATAACAGTGCTGGTGCTTCCGTGAAACTCTGCGGGCGGATGCCATTCTGCCGTGTCATACTGTGCCGGTCCGAGAACAACAGTGCCGGTAGGCTTACCGGCACCGTTGTTACCGGACCGGCACAGTCATAATGAGGCCCAATGTATTTCTTTTCACATATTGTAGAGACCCTTACTTCACAAGGGTCTCCAACAGAATTCCCAGGCCGAAAACTGAGACTGCCTTCATGTTCAGGAAATATCACAATGCTTACAGTACTTTTAAATAAGAGATATTTAGTATTAAGTGGCTCACTGTTTTCACATTATAAATATTTCACGTACCTATCCATCTAGACATTCAATCTTCATCCTGCTATCCTTCAATGCAACCATTGGTACATTGGTACATTGATCCATCCATCCATCTGCCCATTCCTCCATCCCTGAAACCATTCCTCGATATATTATCTCACATTTCTGTTCACCATTTGATTATGCTCACCGTCTTGTACCAGTGCTTCACAAGGCGAATAAGGCTCTTCAGCTTTGGCGAGCAACTTTTGACAAAGTTTCTTTGTAGTTCGGTGAAGCAAGTAGAGAAGTCACCAGGGTCACCTCCGGCCTTAATCAGGGTGTTGTAAATCTCTGGATCTGGTTTACCATCATTAACAACCTGTCCTGTACAAAATATGGGAATAGTTATGTTATTGATTGATATATTATTATTGCTTACAATACGTGTTGAGAGCATATCATTCCAGGGGGTAAACGCTGTTATACCACCACACAAAGAAAGACTGAGCTGGGTAGAACTCAAGTACATTTCACAGCTACAATAAACAAGCATTGGTAAAGCCAACAGTGTGGGTTTTGTTTAAGTATGGGATATGCATTTGCTAGGCACTTTTGTTAACATACTCCCGGACATTAAGATTGCAACAGCTGGAAAATTGAGTGATTATCTGAGCAAATTATGTCAATACCAAGCAAATTCCTATCTACTACCTAAAGCCAAAACTGTTGGATTTGTCATTGCTTGTTTTAAACACTACTTCAGCGCATGGAAGAGATATAAATCAAGAGGCTGAAGTTAGACTTGGACTTGGTTAAGACATTTTGAATACACCAGTAGCTATTTACAACTGCAATTAAGATGCTAACTCTCAGCAGACTCCTTAGGAAAAACAATGGGAGGCCAAAGTTTGATGTTACTGCTTGAGCGAGTTCAAAGAGATCACTGGAGGGTGCGTTTTAGGTGTGGCAGTGGTGGTAGTGGGTGGAATGCAACAGGGATTTGCATAGCCATGGGCAGTCAATGGGTGGGTAAATAACCATAAAACACCAACAAGCTGTGTGTCCGTTCCCACATTCCCTCTCCCTACTATCTATACTCCAATGCAATAGGTTTGGCTTAATAGCCCACACTAAAAATGGCCTTTTAAATGCCTTCAAATCAGAGCTCGTTATATTTTCCTGGGGTGGCAGAGGCACTTCGGCATCCCTTCCTTTGTGGTAGCTTTGTACAGAAACAATTGCCACAACAGACTCTGCAAGATGTTGGTTGTCGAGTTAGTGTATTGTTGTGATCTGTTCTTGTGGTGCCATCTGTAATGGAATGGAAGGCACAAGCTCACAGAATGTATTGTTGTGATTTGGGGAGGAGTCGGTTGGAGTGTGCCTGCCGGGTTCAATTCCTATGGGTGGTGCTCTGGTGTGGCAGGCTGGAGGCTCTGGGGTGGCAGCCTGGGGCAGAAGGTGAATAGTGCACGGTTGGTTGTGAGCGTTGGTCTGGTCTTGAGTGTCAGGTGTGGCAGGCCTGTTATCCGAGGGGCAGCTCGGGTATGGTTAGTGTAAGGGTTGGTATTCTTGCATGTTAGTCCTGGGTTGTAGTTTTAGGAACGATGGTCCATGGACTGGTGTTCTGTAGTGTGGTTGGTTTGGTGCTTTGGTGGTATAGGTTGATGAATAAGTGATGTAAGATACACGTGTCTTGGCACTGGATTGTTTTCACGTATGGTACTTTGGCACATTGGCTTCTTTTCACGGTAGTGTGGATGTTTGTTGGCAGCATTATTTTTGCAGGCTTTGTAATCTTTAGGGAGGTTGTGGAGTGCACGTCATGCTGGCCACATGATGTGCATTTTTGTGGTTGTGAATCTTGGTCTATGAAATAAAGAGGCACAAAGTATGGGAGAAGAGAAGAGCTTTATTTGAGGCCCCCAGGTAGCTGCAGTGGAAGCATCAACTGGCGAGGCACTCTCAAATGGAATCTACATGCACAAGGTTCTAAGGAGATCTGTGCATGTATTACCATAACATCTCCCCCACGTGAGGCAAAAGAAAAGGGAAAAACAGGTGGGGGAAAAGCGGGAAAGTGAAAGGGAAAAAAAGGGTGTCAAGTGGGAGAGGCAGAGGGAAGATGGGTAAACTGGGGTACATTAGTAATAAAAATAGTCATTGTTGAAGTTTTGGATGATTTTGCGGTTCCTTCTGGACATTCTTCCAGTGGGGACTCCTTGATGCATGGAGTGAGGTCTGTCATTGTCCACATGTTCACAGAGGGATTCTCTTGGGGAATGTGAGATGTGTTGTGATGGTTTGTCAGGACTGTTGTCCTTAGATATGCCGGTCTCTTGGATGTCTTTTGTTACTTTTATGAGATAATCTCCAGACCATCTCTTTCCATCATCGAGGATGACAGACTTCCCATGACAACTCACAACTCTCTGTGGAGGTCTGAAGATGGATTCACCCTTGAGAGTTTTCTTCGGTTCTTTGACACGTACCCAGTCTCCTTCACGAACCATCATCTCTTTTACTCCATGTCTGGAGTCGTATTGTCTTTTGTATTTTGCTTGTTTTTCTCTTACTGTCTTTTGAAGTAGATCCATGTTCACCCTTGCTTCTCCCGTGTATAAGAACATCCACGCCGGTCTAAATCGGTTAGTTGCAACCCTACCTCGCATGAGGGTGAAGGGCTCTATGTTCGTGGTGGTGTGTGGGGTAGTTTTATACGCATGCAAAGCTTCTTTGAGGGTTTCTCTCCACGGGAGGTTGTTGGCCGTGGCCAGTTGGACTACGCTCTTCACGAGCCTGTTCATGCGTTCCATAAGTCCGTTGGAAATTGGATGGTACAAAGATGTTGTTATGTGGCTGATGGACCTTTTCTTGAGGAAATCAGCAAATTCCATAGATATGAACTGAGACCCGTTGTCCGAAACCAATTCCTTGGGGTCTCCCTCCCTGCTGAAGATCTCTGTCAGGAAATCTATGACTTTCTTTGAGGTCACATTGTCCTCAGCTATTCCCCATTCTGTCCATTTAGAGGTGTAATCGACAAGTACTATGATATATACTTTGACTGTTTTGAGGTTCTCGAATGGACCCATGATGTCGATTGCCAGTTTAGACCACACATGTTTGGGAGGTTCAATAGGCTGTAAGGGGGTCTTTCTTAAGATCTTGGACTTGTCACTCATGGCACACGTGGAGCAATTTTTGACCAGTTCTTCTGCTTCTTTCCACATTCCTGGCCACCAATAGTTGTTTCTCAACTTGTTTTTCGTCAAGCTTCTTCCTAGGTGACCTTCGTGTGCCAGTTGGAGTACTTTTTTTCTGAGTTGGGTGGGTGGGATTACTCGATAGCCTCTGAAGATATGCTCATCGTCCATCGATAATTCTTCCTTGAAGGGAATGAAGGTTGTTAAAGCCTCTCCCGTTTCCACCCAGTCATTAGCTATCGCTTCCCTGATTTCTCGCTGTTCCGGATCAGTATTGGCATTAATTTTCCATTCATCTCTCGAGATGGCAGGGTTTAGGACAGCTATGATGTCCTCATCTGGAGATGCAATCTCAGTGTCGATGTTGGTCGATAATCTGGAAAGACAATCTGCTACTTGGTTTTGTGGACCAGGAATATAGCATAGTTGGAGGTTGTATTGCATGATGTCGAGGAACCAACGTCTTATTCTCGGTGATATAAGGTGAGGAGTTTTGGACTGAAGGACATTTACTAGAGGTTTATGGTCTGTTTTCAGTATGACGGGTAAGCCCCAAATTAGGTTCCTGAAATGCTGAAGAATCCACCTCAGACCCAGAGCTTCTCTCTCAATGGTGGAATAGTTTAGTTCGGCTCCCCTCAGTACTCTCGATGCGAATGCGATCGTCACGATGTCCTTATCTTGTTGCTGTTCTAGGACACCACCCAGTCCGGTTTTACTTGCATCTACGGATATGATGGTTTTAGCTTTACAATCGAACATTCCTAAGGCTGGGGCTTGGTTAATTTGAAATTTGATTTCTTCGAATTCGTTCTTGCATTCAGTGGACCATATGAATTTGGTTGCCTTCTTCAAGATGTTTCTCATGTTTTTGGTCTTATCAGCATAGTTGCTTATAAACTTGGAGTAGTATTTTGTCATCCCGAGGAAACTCATTAATTGGTCTTTATTTTGAGGCTCGGCGATATTCATTATGGTGTCCATGAGTTTCCTCTTGGGGCTGATGCCGTTGGCGTCAATGGAATGGCCCAGGTATGAAACTCGGTCGCACTTTATGTTGCATTTCTCTAATTTGAGTGTGAGCCCACTTTTTTGTATGACCTGTAGGACACCCACAAGTTTTGCATTGTGCTCTTCTTCTGTACTGGCTGATATGAGGATATCATCTTGGAAGCAGTGTATGCCATCAAGTCCTCCAAATAGATGTGACATGAGTCTCTGAAAGACTGCTGCGACTGAAGCGAGTTCGAATGGCATTCTGTTAAACATGAATGCACCGAGAGGTGTGACAAAAGATGTTAGGTTCTTTGAGCTCTCTTCCAAAGCAATCTGGTGATAGGCTGAGGAGAGGTCCAGAGTTATAAAGTATTTTGCAGGTTTCATGGTCGATAGGAGTTCAGATATATTGGGAAGTGGGTGTCTGTCAACCCATATGTTTTTGTTTAGGTCTCTCAAGTCGACGCACATTCTTATGGAATCGTCCGGTTTTTTTACTAAGACAATTGGGGCAAGCCATTCTGAACTTTCGATGGGCTGTATGATATTTTCATCGCAGAGGCGCTTAAGTTCTTTCTTCAACGCCTCTTTTGTTCCAAAGGGAATACTGAGGACTCGGTGGGCCACTGGGACATCACCTCTTTTGAGGATTATTCTGTGTTGGAAACCTTTTAGGAGTCCAATCTTGTCGCAGAACACCTTGGGGAATTGTTTTGCTAAATTAGATTTGATGTCCATATCATTATTGAGCACACTCAGCACGGGGATTTCTTCTCCAGGGTGTATTCTTACTCGAAGAGCGGCTTGTTCTTCCCATCCCACAACGGAGGAGCCATCTTTGGCTACAAAGAGTTTGCAATATGTTTCTCTGTCATGGAACTTGAGGTTCACCCACACATATCCCATTATCTCGATGGGCGTTTTTCCATTACCAGTAGCTCTTACACAAGTGCTTCGCAGGTCATGTATCTTGCCAGAGAGTACACTCAAAAAGGTCTTGAGATCCACGATGGTGTAGGGGGAGCCAGTGTCTACCATTACAGGTAATGATATGCCGTTGATTTGCATTTTGACCCAGGGACCGTTGCTCTGTTGTTGGGATGTTACAGTGAGTATTTGTACCTTTTGTTGCATTGGACTGATAGATAATATGTCATTGTGCTCTTGGTTGCTTTCGATTACTCTCACAGAGGACGGTCTGATGAAAGGTCGCCTGGTGAGATTGCCATATCTGGTTGTCTTTCCCCGTGTGTTCTTGCAGACTTTGGCAAAGTGTCCAATCTGGCTGCACTTATAACACTCCACAGCGATGGCGGGGCATTCTTTGTCAGGATTTGCATGCTTGTACCATCCGCACCTCTGGCAGCGTGTTGGATTCTGGGAGTTGTATGGCCTCGCTCTGCTTGAGCCAAATTTCGAACCCCTTGATGGCGGAGCCTTTCTTACTGCTGCTACTAGAGGCTCGTAAGGCTCGGACTCAGGGCTGACACATTTGATTTCCACACTGGTCGTGTGGTCACGTCTTTCCCTCATGCATCGATCTCCCAATTCCATGCTCCTTGCTATCTCCGTGGCTTGATCCAGGGTGGGATTTTTGGTTTGCCACAATTTTTGTTGGATGCGTGGATCAGCCACATTCAGCACCAATTGGTCTCTCAAATACTCATCACAGACACCTGTGAAACTGCAGGTTGACATAAGCGCCCTGAGGGACGCTATGTATGAATCAATAGACTTGCCTTTGAGCTGCTTTCTGGAAAAGAACCTGTATCTTTCCAGTACTACGTTGGTCTTGTTGCCAAAATGACTGGTGAGTTTGGCCAATGCTATGTCAAACTTGCGGTTGCCATCTCCTCCTATGTTGCCGGGTTCGGGAAGGGTCCTGAAAAGTCTCAGTGCTTCTGCCCCTATACAGTTCAAGAGGGTCGCCTCCTTGAGGTCATCATTGAATTTGCTGCCCCCAATGGCTCTGAGGTAGACGTGGAATCCATCGATCCATTGTTCCCATGGGCAGGTTGGGCTCCCAGGGCATGGAAGAAACTTGGTGGGAGGCGGAACGCCCTGCATGGTGGTGTGCCTGATTCAGGTTGTAAGTGGTGAGGAATGGCGTTGAGTGGCACCAGTTGCTGTAGTGTAGGCAGAGGTTTTCAGTACTGTTGGCAGTTAGCAAGGAGGCGCTGAGATACAGTCTTTATAGAATTGCTTGCATGGCAGGGTGGGACCCGATTCAGAGAATGCCCAGGTGTATCTGTACTGCAGAGTCTTTAGGCTTCAGTGTATGGATGGTCCTTAGTACAGATTGTGACCTCACAATGGGCTGGGAGCACAGGTTGGCTGGTTCAGGGAAGACCTGATGGAATGTTCAGTTGTGATGTCACAATGGACCAAGATAGTGAGTGATTAGTCCCGGAAAGTCAGAGTAGCCATTGAGAGAATGAAGACTGCTAATGCTGTGTGTGTGTTGCTGGGCAACAGCTAGCAGCTTTTGAAAATGATGCAGGGTTCTGCTCAGGGCAGCAGTGAGGGTTTTACACAAAAAAAATGCCAATAAAAGGAAAGCGTACGTTTCATTTTGTCCGTTTTACACATAAAATGCCAAATGAAAGGAAAGTGTAAGTTTCACTTCGTCCTCCCCCCTCCTCTGACCTGATATATGGACAGCTCCTGCTGTCTGAAGCACTTTTGGAGTAGGGCAGGAGTGCAATGTGCGCCGCTCTAAACTCCCAGCGGGGAGGAGCGGCACCCTTTACAGTGGAGAACTGAAAGGTGATGTCGAGGCCTCTCTTGGCTGTTCCTCTTGGCTGTCCACAGCTGACAGGCAGGCCGATGCAGGCGCTGGCAGCAGAAGTCGGCGGCAGCGAAAAAAGGGAGGGGGGCTGCGCCCAATCAGGTGACCTAATACGCTCCCGGGGGCTTCGGGGTACAGTGCCTCATCGCCATATGAAATAAAGAGGCACAAAGTATGGGAGAAGAGAAGAGCTTCATTTGAGGCCCCCAGGTAGCTGCAGTGGAAGCATCAACTGGCGAGGCACTCTCAAATGGAATCTACATGCACAAGGTTCTAAGGAGATCTGTGCATGTATTACCATAACAGTCTCCTTTGAATTGTTGTTTAACCAAAGGGGGGAGAAGTGTTGTGGTCTGTGCTTGTGGTGTCATCTGTAATGGAATGGAAGGCACAAGCCCACGGAATGTATTGTTGTGATTTGGGGAGGAGTCGGTTGGAGTGTGCCTGCCGGGTGGGAAGCCGGTGCATGTTCTCCGTATGTTAATCTGTATCTGAAGACATTAAAGACTTACCTGTAACTTACCTGCATGTCTGGACATCCATTATTACATGTATCATTGACATTAATCAAAATGGGGAATACTAGTGCCTACCTCTCGAAGCTGCAAGTTCATTTACCTTAGATGAGCCTCTTTGTCTTCCTTACATCCTCGAAATGTTTATGTGAATCCCTCTAACTAGACTTTTACACAGCGAGAACTCTTTCTGTCTCCTCGACATCTCCTAGAACTTAAGAGCAAGAGCATTCCTCTGATCAACCGTAGAGAGAATGTAGTTCTGCTATTACCCAACATCTCTCTGAATATCAAAACAGGTCTATCAATTTCCTCTTCCCAGCTTCTTAAGGGAGAGGGGACCTCTTCTGACATTCTTCAGCAGCTCCTCAGCAGTTGAGTGTCCCCTTTTTTAGTTTTGGCTCATAAGTGCCAAAACAGGGCATGTAGTGTGTCAAAACTATTGTCATGAGATTGTAGTAGTGGAAAGATGGATATGTGGAAGGGTACGCAGCCTGGAGGTGTTGTTTGGTCAGGGCAAGTTGAGTGGCCATGTTGGAATGGAGACTTTTCCATCCTAACTGAATGGGGATTCTCTATTGTGAAGCATCTAACACAAAGGTTATTTGTTTTGTTGAGATCATTATCACCATCTACAGCATCTATACACACACACAGACACACACACGCACACACACACACACACATATAACAGTGCACAAGCATGGCACAAAGAAATGTCACTTTTCCTGCACAACACCTCCAGCATGGTAGACGCATACTCGCAACCAAACAGGCACACAGACAGTGCTTCTAGTACTGCACAAAAAGACTACCCGCAGCACTACACTACTAACACACAGCACCCCAGCACTGCACACATACCCGCATGCACACATGCAAACACACAAACAAGCACACTGATCTCAGTACCACAGTGTACATACATACCACCCCAACATTGAACACACACACACACACACACACACTGCCCCATCACCACACACACAAGCACACCACCCCCAGTACTGTGCAAACACCACTCCAGGCACTGCATAAACCACCCACTGCACAGCATACGCAACCCACAGCATTGCATATTGCGAAGAATCCTGCGGATCCCTCACTGAAACCCTGCCTACAATCTCCTTCCAGGGGGCGAGGGGAGGGTATACGCTTCCTGATCCAAAACCCTGGGAGTGGTGTACTGCGGGAGGATCACGTGGGTGGAGACAGGCCCCAGGGTAATGAAGAGATTCCGTGGGATGAGACGCAGTATATTTCCTCTGAAGGGGACATTCTTTCCAGTATGCCAGAAGAGGTTCTGGCTTATTGTCATTTTAATATCTCTCAACCTCTGCATAAACCTAGAGTGGTAGCACCTAAGGTTGTAACATCTAAACCTATTATATCAAAAGAAAGAATCCTTTTTATCCCTAAGATTAAATGCCCTCCTCGATATCAAAGCTACACTACAAGGGATAGTGAAAGCGTTGCCTTCTCTACCGCATCTTCTTCTAATAGACTTTTATTTATTTATTGTTTGCTTGTTAGGCGCTTATACAATAAGAATATACTGTTTCAAAGCACCCACAGGGCAGGGAGGAAGGGAGGGTACATTACAACACAATATTAAGAGCTCAGGGGAAGAGGAAGAGGGATGAACCTACTATGCCTTGTGAGTATTCAGAACGTGCAAGTGCAGAAAGGAAGAGGGAAGAGGGGGTAAGTGCTGGGGAGCCCAAGCTCGTGGGAGAGCCATGGAGGAAGTGCCAGGAATGTTGAGTGCTACACAGCCAGAGCCGCGGGAGGTGTAAGTGCGAGTCTCTAGAGCGGAGGGTGTGCAGATGCAAAGTGCTGTGGATAGACAGGAGCTGAGAGTAATCAGTGAGGCAGGCCAAGTACCCTTAAAACCTATATACCCTTTGTGAAAAATATTAAGAGAATTCAATCTACCTTTAAAAGTACATCAGAATTAGAAAAACCTAACTTTGAGAAAGTAGACTACATGTCCCAGAATCCCATAGGGACTGAGACGAAGAAGAGGGCTGAAGAGGCATGTAGAAGTAGAGTATAGGCAATTAGTGCTACAACATATGAAACAACATCAACACCATGATTTAAAACATTGAATAGTGCTTTAGAACATAGACAAACAACATTATTAAAAAACCCAATCTCTGAACTTCCTCAGTATGCAACCGTTATTTCATAAATGGGGAGCAAACTCAAATTTTGTTATAAACTCAAACCCAAGATGCTCGGGGTTAGTTAAACTCCTTATGCATACAACAGGGGTAAATTAATTACCATTGTTAAAATGGGCCACTAAATCCCCAACTGTCTTCAAATAAAAAAACAAGGAAACACCCTTAATGTACATTCCTGTCAGCTCAAGCAATAAGCCCCCAAAGGGTGCGCAATAAACAAGGAAAACTAGAGACATACCATGTTTTCAGCTAACATTTATCTACTTATTACTATTATACTTACAGGAACGGTATTTAGCGGAAAACTTTGCCCTTGAGGTGGAGTTATAAACATTTCACTCGCTTACTGAATGCTAGTGAGAAGACACAGTAGGAAACCACAGGAATGGGAACTTTTTGCAAAGCTGCAAAAAGGAAGCTTTTTCAAAATGGACGTTTAAAGCTACAAATGAGATTGCCTTGACTTATAGATACCCTCTCGCCCTTTTTCCTTGTTTATTGCGCACCCTTTGGGGCTTATAATTGCTTGAGCTGACAGGAATGTACATTAAGGGTGTTTCCTGGTTTCTATTTGAAGACAGTTGGGGACTTAGTGGCCCATTTTAACAATGGTAATTCATTTACCCCTGTTTTATGCATAAGGAGGTTAACTAACCCTGAGCATCTTAGGTTTGAGTTTATAACAAAATTTGAGTTTGCTTCCCATTTATGAAATAACGGTTGCATACTGAGGAAGTTCAGAGATTGTGTTTTTCAACAATGTTGTTTGTCTATGTTTTAAATCATGGTGTTGTTGTTGTTTTATATGTTGTAGCACTGATAAAGCCTTTGAATAAGTCTACTAATCCTGAAGAAGACATTGACCAATGGTTCTGTAAAATCTGGCCAACTGATGTCAAGTCGAAACTATACAAAAGGAAATCCAATGATGAGAGGAATACTACTAGAATAATCTTGGCTACTTGTAGTTGATACATAATGGTGGACTGTCAAAGTAGGAATATTACTACTGCAAAAGTTATTTAGAATGTCTCTATACAAACCAGATTTGGCTGTGAAGTTGAATGGTAGAATGGTGTGTTAGTGATATGTACATGGGAGAAATGTTTACACAAAAATGCGCTATTTGCACAAAAAACTTTTGTTTACAAAAAATATATGTTTATTGGAAATGATTGTTGTCTTATAATTGTTTAAAATTATGTATTTTAGAAGGAGCCGGGAGAGGAGCTGGAACAGGAGTTGATAGGGTGGCAGTAGTAGTAAAAGGAGAAGAGCACAAGGCTGACAGGTCATGAGGAAGTGTGATCACTTAAGGGATGCTGGGACACGGAGAGAGCAGATTTCACCTGCAAGTTCTTAGAGGGTCCTGTGTTCACAAACCCTGCTTTGCCGTGGCTGCACTGAGAGAGGTGTGCTGAGAGTGAAGGTCTTCCCAGGTGCGCCTAGTGGCTGTAATTGGAAAGCCGTGCTGAAGCCTGAGGACCGTAGCAAGAAGCAAGTTAAGGGACAGAGGAGTGCAGGATAGGCGTGGCCGGACCATAGACACATGTGCTGCAGGTGGTTGTGGGAACCAAGTGTGCCTAGAGCTGTAGAAGAAGAAGTAGAAGTCAGGAAGTTGAAGCAGCCCACAACCGCAGTGTTCCTGGAGCTGATGAGTGAAGCTTGGTGTTCAAGTTCACTCTTAAATGCTTGCCGGTAACTGTTTCCAGCTCTAAAGCATCCCGCGTAGAAGAAGTAAAAGTGGTTAGTTGCTGTGAAAGTTGTTCTACACAATGGAAATGTATCACACGCACTTCTAATCAAAGCTACAGTGCTCACGTGTGAAGAAAAGCCTTTCCATTTTCCATTGTTAAGCTTGTACATATTGCCGGAGTGGTCGCGTGTCTCCAATAAAGGACGGGAAACATTTTAGAAAGTCTCCAAAAACGTAGAAGCTGATTTTCACAAGTGTTACAAGATCTTAGGACATCAAAGGAAGGTCACGTGTGACCTATTATACTTCCCGACCGGAATAAAAAGTATCTCTGTGTTAAGACGAGGACCCTTAATGACAATTGAAGTTGAAAAGTTACTTGAAAGAGTAGCCGCGTATACCTAAAACAGATTTTCCTTTGAAGATTGAACCTCATAACTCTAAAAACGAATACTCTTTTGACATAAAAGTTGTTGCATTAATAAGGAGAACAAGCATTACCCAAGCCAAGAGGTGAACCCTTTATATAGTGAAGAAAACCCTTTTTACATCAATGCACCTAACGGGCGAAGATGTTAAAGGTCCAGTCTCCTCTGATACAAGTGAGACATTGTTATCTGAAGTTCGTAGTTTGGCAATACAGCTTCAAGGAAGCTACTGGAACTAAGAAGGTGTGTACAAAGCTGGGGAAGGGAGCTGGGTGCGTGTAAGAAGACTAAACAAATAACTTGTAATGCTGAGACAGTTGAAGTGGGGAGAGAGTCAGTCTGGAAGCAGAGGCGGGTTATCCTTGTGGCAGAAAGACAGACTGTAGAGGGAAAGAGGCTGCCCTTTTCTTGGAGAATAGGAAAGAACAGTGCCTTGCCTACCTGTAGAGGTCAAAATGTCTTGTCTTTAAAATGCCTAATCATTCTCATTTATTAATCATTCTCATTTATAAAGTCGAAGCGGAAGTACCAGAACTGTGGATATGTATAATACTGTCAGTTGATGTCACATTTGAAGTTGATAGAAGTAGTGGCATACTGTGGAACCAAAGTGTCGGTTTGACAAGTAACAGTAGTGAAACGGTGGTTGTTAGGAGGTGGGAAGAAGCATCCTAACAATTATACCAGATATACTGCAGAGGTTACAAACACTTGTAGAATTTTAGAAGAAGGAGTGGCTAATCTATTTTCTAAACTGTGGCAATGCAATCTTGGAAGGAAGACATCCAGTATTACCATTGGTGTTATTTTCTTGGCTACATTTGGGATCTTTTCAACTGAAATCTGGAGAACTGTTACCAGTGGATTTTTGTTTGATGAACTTTTATCTCATTTGGAATTTACAAGAACTGGTTCAAGATTTTATCCTTCTGTTTTACTTTTTTGGGAGAAATTGACTTTGAACAATCCTGGGGAACGGATTTACGCAGGACAGGTGAAAGTCATCCAAATTGCTGGTTATTTGTTATTCATTTATTTATGTTGTTGATCATATATTTTACATGTTTGTTGTTTAGAGTGAGGGCCAGTTTGTTTCTTTTAGGAGTGATCCCTAGACTAGGGAGGGAACTCCCTGATAGAGGAGGTTTAGCGAAGATTTATTTACATCTTTTTCTTTTAATAAAATGTTTATTTCTGAGAAACATACAAGCAGTTGTCCGCCTCGCATTACTGACCCCTACCAATATACAGACACTGTCCTTAGCACTGCACACACTGTCTCCAGCACCACACACACACAGAGCCGCAGTACCACACTACACACACCCGTGCAGCCACAATGGACTTCGGTCTTCATGTGCTAAATAGGCATACTCGAATCTGGGATTACGTTGATTTCTGAACATAATGAAAACTGAGACTCCCTTTTTCCTCATTTTTACATATAAATACAGGCAGAAATCACCAGATTTCGTTTCAGTATTTATTTGTACAAAGTGGAAAAAAACAAAATGCATATTTCTTGGTTGGGTCTTTAAGTTATCCAGCATGCATTATTTGTGGAAAGTAACTTAAAAGAGATTAAATAAGAAATGTAATTCCTTTTTCAGTTGTTAAAATGGCTGCAGATATGCAGACCTTGGGCCTCATTACGAGATCGGTGGTAAAACCCGCTGGTAGGTGGTGGGCTACCACCGACCCTGTAACACTGTTTCTGCCACCTGATATCCTGGTGCCACCTGGATATCATGAGCGGCGGCGAAAAGGTAAATCCCCATTCCTGTGGAGTAGAACAAAAATGGTTATATTGGCCTTGTGACAATCCTACCGTGCAAGTGCATGACAAGGTGGTAAGTGCAAGGGGTGGAGATAAAGTCAGAAGTGCAGGAGTGGGGTTCCCCCAAGGGTGGGGATGGGAAGTTCTGGGTGGGCCTGTCTAGGGACACTGAAGCACTGGCACTGTTTTCTAATGGTGCCGGTACTTCAGGGAAAAGCATTCTGGTAGGGGACTGGAGGTCAAAATGTCAGGCAAAATGCCAAACTTGTAATGATGCCCCTTGACTTGTTGTGCAATAACCCAAGCCTGCTATGGGCAACCAAGAACTAATGTGGATAAAATACTAATGACCACATATTTTTTAAATGCAAAAAAAGAAACGTATAAAAACAAAGAAAATGACCAAAAATAACCTGCCATATGATATTATGTCACTATCATACAAATGACTGTCCTTCCCGGACATATGATGGAAATTGCTGGCAAATGGTGTCATTAACCGGAGACATGATAACAATACCTATATCAATAACAATTACTGGCTTTGTCAGTACTTGCTTTTAAATCATGATGCAGTCTGTCCTCCACACGTCCCCCCACATGCACTTTTCAAGTTAAAGGGATCTTTGCTTTTTTTGTACTTCGTGACCTGGATATTCACCTAAAATGTCATAAGCAGGAAGAACGTCCACATCAATGGCCTCCTTCACCTTTCGGGACCGGATGCTAAAGGTCAGGGAACGTGGTTGGCACAGTTGACCCATCGGATCCAGTTTGTCTCTTGGTTCTTCAATTGTGACCTCATAGGCAATGGATCTCGAGCACTTCTTCAGCATTTCATAGATTTCAGAGATGACATCGCTACGCACCTCACGCTGGTCTTTTAAAGTTTGGAAGCAGCTGAGGAAGACCACGAGGTCTGCATCAGACCCATTCTTCAGGGTTGTGCCCTTTCCTGAGGATCCACCCTGCACAACCAAAAGAAAAGGTTAATTTCTGTGTGTAGAATTTCTGTGCCCCATACCATATTTTACTACTGACCGAAAAGGATAACAGCAGTGCATGGCAAGCAGATCTAGAAATGGGCCAGCAAACGGACATTCAACACATAATAGCAGTGGAACTGTTCAGAAAGAGATCAATATGAACAACTAGGGGCTCCAAATGCCTAGGGAACACAATGGGGTAAAAACCAAATATCTAACGAAAGATGTTCCCGTACGGCTAAAGTTTTAGCAACATTTTAATGAACTAGTAGTACCTATTCAACTGGTAGCTAGAAAAGAGTAAATCATACAATTTGGCAAATGTACTTATATCACCAGTCATGCTAAACCTCGGTAGTGCCATTTATTGATAGCACCTAACATGGAAACCACACAAAAAAGTATAAACACACGAATTTTTATTATTTAAAACAATAAACAATGATGTGCAAAATAGAAAAACATATAAAAAATAAATCTTAAAATAAATACAAAATACATTCAGTATTGTAAGAAACAAAAGAATAAGAGAGATAAAGGGGAGAAAGATAAATAAGAAGGAAGGGCATAGATACAACTTCCGCTAGTAAGCGTGAATGCCACGACCGGCGGTCACAGGTACACATGCACCTATGACAGGAGCGTGGCAGGTATGGCGTTTCGGTGGATTATAACAGGATAAAGACCACCTTCTTTAGGAAGTTTAGTCCTAAATTCAGCCCCTAGAATACTCCACAGTAGCCTGCTAGACCGGCATATTGGAAAACAGGGCACCTGATATAGTCCACTTGAATATGTGGGAGCCACCTCAGGAGAGTAAGGACACAGCTACAGGCGGCACCGTCATCATGTGAAAAGAAGCGATGACAGGATGCAGCATTAATCAATGCAGAGAGCGACGTAATTTACAAGCCGTCAGAATGCAGCTTTCATCAAAATACGGGTCTTATGTTTCATCTGCCGAAGTGGCCGTATGTACGTGCGATATTGGCAATAGCCATGACTCGCCTCGCAGATGAAAAGAGTCCGTGTTGAGTTCTGTACGTGAAAGAGATCAATGACAGCATCAACTGTGATTTTAAAGATCATTTTCAGAGGCTTCGCCTCAAAGATCAGATTAAACCTTGCAAGCCACTTGGGCTAAATACCCTATCTGGAGGTGACTTCAAGAGTAATTGACCAGAAAGTCGAAACCACGGACAACCAAATATCGTTATCACTCACTGAACTGAATTTTGGGTCCATATCATCATGCAATTAATATGTACCATTCCAATTCTTTAAGCAGAAAGGCATGTCTGTAATGGGACAGATGAACATACTTATTGTGTACTTCAGACACACACTCATGAAATATTGCAGTGCTCAAAGTTACTTGAATTGTCATCTTTTCAAGGTTCATGGAGTTGGGTAGGGCGGCTTTAGCCTCTTGCTACAGAAAGAAGAAATAATCAATTTCCAACTGATGCATCCCTCGACGCCTACAAGGCTACTGTGAAGATTTTTTAAAACACTCTGTTGAAGGCCAAGGAAGCTAAGCTTAATGCTAGGATTGAGACAGCTAAGTCCAAGCCTAAGGAATTGTTCCAAGTTCTACAAGAGCTAAAGGGTAGCCCGGTGGATCCTCATTCAGAGGCGGACAATGAATGGTGCCAGAAGATTCATGACAGTTTCACTCAGAAAATGAAACTACACCAGCAAAGCATTGCAGACCAACTCATTCTACTACAATCTTGTGGTAAACGAACGTCTCTGGGTTCCTCGCCAAATGGCTCTCAACTTTATTGCTTCTCCTTTCCAGAGGTATCTGAAGTAGAAGTTTGGGACACTGTGATTAAAATGAGTCCACCCTCATGTAAAGGGGATAGTTTCCCTGCTTCGCTGTTCCAAGAGTTTTTGAACTACCTTGTGCCTTGGGTGACCAAATTGGATTATTGCAATAGCCTGTTGGTTGAATCCTCTCAGGCACATGTTAAGTCTTCAGGTGATTCAGAATGGAGCTGCCCGTGCCGTTTGTGGTATTGGTCGGCTGCCCCATGTCACGGAGGCCTGTAGAAAACTGCACTGGCTACCTGTCAGTCAAAGAATCAGGTATAAAGGCACCACCTTAGTCTTTAAATGCTTGCTAGGTGAAGCCCCCAACTATCTTTCAGACAGATTTTCTAGGGTCCCTTTTAGGCAAACCCTTTGCTCTAATAAAGACATCATCTTACAGCAACATCAAGTCTTCCTGAAAAAGATTGGTGGCTCAAGCTTTCATGCCTGGGCCCCGAGTCTTTGGCTGTGAGTCGAGTGCCCAGTTAAAAAAACAATTAAAAACGTACCTCTTTGATCTGGGCACAGGTTAATCTTTTTTTTTCTCTACAGCCTGACCATATTTCTTAACCTGATCTTAATCCTCTGCATTTTGCATGTTGTGGGTTTTTTGTTGTCTTTGTCTTGTGAGCACCTTGAGGCCCATGGGTGTATGGCGCTATATAAACATTTAGTAGATAGATAGAAAGATAGAAGCACCATGCACAGCTCTTTCACAAGATGAGAGAACATCCATGTTCTGTGAAAAGACACAGTTATGTTTGGTTATGTTAGTTGGTAGTTGTAAAATGCTTTGTTCACCCAATGCCGGCACATGGCTGCCGGTAGCCTAGCTTAAACTACAGGAACAGGCTATGGATGAGATAATCAGGTTTGGAGTAGAAGTCGTTTATTAGTTTCTTTCAAACTGTTAGGTAGGAGAATATGGCTTGGGGCTTGAGAGGCAATGCATTCTATTGTAGGGTCCCTGCTTGGATCAGATTAAACTTGGGTGATCTCCGGTAAAAAGTAGTTTTAAGGATTGCAGGATGCAGGCAGAGACTTACAATTTAACTCAATTGGCTATGGTGATGCCGCATTTCCATGCATGGACCTGTGAACTATGCACTGGGCTTTGAAGAGGACTTGCTGCCTCACTAGGAGCCATGATGTAAGGAGTCTGTGTTGTATTGTATTGTATTGTATTGTATTCGTCATTTATATAGCGCCCTTTCCCCATTTGTATGGCTTCAATGCGCTTTGTGGTTGGAATCCCCTCAGGGACTATAGTCCATGTGTGGGAGATTCTAAGAGTTGATTTATAAGACATGTGTGTGCATTTTTCCAGGTTAGGATTTAGGTGGCCTGGCTAGTAAATAAGCAGCCAGTAAGCAGCCCGGAGGTCAGACACGTGGGCGGGTGCTGTTGGTGGTTTAGGATAGAGTGCTAGTGCTGGAGATTCGATATGTGTCCAGCTAGACCAACATTTTTTCGTAGGGTGTCGCTGTATACTAATGGCAGAGGTGTTGTGGTACATCAGGGGTTTCAGTGTGAACAGCTATGCGAGCTGCTAGACCGGAATTGCATAGCCCCAACTGCATTCTAAAGTGCATGGATGGGTGGCCGTGCCTGCGGCCTATGTCCATGGTCTATTCAAAAGAATCTTGGTGGTCTTAGACTGCACTCCACCTAATCTAGAAAGAACAATTTGGCAGGATATAGGCTTAATGTAGCACTAGTGCTCACGGTTGGAAATACTAACGGCACGCATGCCAGCATGCCCCATTAGCAACCAGGCTGAGGGGCTACAGCCAATCAGGATGCACGGAACACGGGCTGTATTCCCTAATAGAAGCCCAAGTTATGAGCAGCAGGTTGGTTGCACGCACCTCACCCACAATAGCCTCTAGCATCATTCCCCTATTTCGCCTCCCTCCGCAGACCCTACCAGCAACCCCATTACCACCCACGTACAGCAGACACAGGTGCAAAGTCTTTGTTCAAGTCCCCTGAGCTATCAGGAAGGATAGTTCATGGGGCAACGCGTTTGTCTTGGAAGCAAGACAACGCAGCACAAAACAGGTTTGAATTCCGATCCCGCGCTTATATAAAAGAATTATTATAATTAAAATATAAAATAAATAAACATACCTTTTCCATCTGCGTAACTGCTCCCCCAAGTACGTTTGTGCTCTGTGTTGATGACATCATGCTAATTGTTAGGAAAGTTTTCTCTTTCTAGCAACTTTCCCTCTATTTTTATGGACCCCCCAAACATTTTGCTTTTATTTTTTAATCTGACCTGAACTTTTTACAGTGCAGTGAATCCTCAAGCTTCACTACACTGGCTATTGCTCATTTGTCATGGAGAAGCTGGCATGTCCTTCAGGCTGTCAGCACTGGAAAACATTGTATACCTTAGTCTTTTGACTTTATCACTTTTGGTAACTTGTTATCACTTTTGGTAACTTTCTATCATTGTACAATGCCTCTTGCAATGCAGTACAATTGGGTACACTTTTTGTTTTGCCCTAGACTAACACTCAGAGGATTTCTGGTTACTTTAGGTGTGTCTAAGGGACAAGCTGGTGGCAGCAGTTACTTTTTGCTATTTTATTGGATATTTTTATTTAGCTTTACCACGTTTAGAGCGTTTGGCTACCTACTGTGGCTAGTGTATGAACATGGCCATGCCACAAGGTTTTTCGTTTGTCCCTTGGCCATCTTGTCACTAACCCTTCTTCCTAACCTGTGAGGACATGAAAATCCTTATATCGACATGCAGTGCCTGGGAAAGCAGAGGCTTTTCGTGGGCTACTGCAATGCCATGTGTGTTTGCTGCCAGGAAGTGGGTTGGGACTGTCTGGGCCCAATACAACATCTGGTTTCAGTGTGACTGCGTGGTATGCATGACCTGTGCCACCAGTGGTTCTGATTGGACTACTGCTGAGGTGTGTGTGTGAGGGCCAGATCCTAGATTAACTAGTGGGAGTTTCAGCTCGTAACTACCTTTTGGATAAGAAGAGGACCCCTGCACCCATTCTAGAAAGATCCTGGATGAAACCGAAAGGAGCCAAGTATCCTGTCAAGCTGCAAGACGAGCAAGGAGCCCATGGACCCGACTGAAGAAGGCCCGGTGACTAACTTTTGCTTCTGTACCAGAAGAGCCCTGCCTTGTAGGTGATCTCCAGAAGTCCTGCGAGGGAGCTTCGACCCTTGGAGTGGAGGGAACATCCATTCACGATGTCAGCTCGGTGTTCTGCGAAGAAGACCCCTCGGAAGTGTCCCTGAGCCAATCTGGGGGTGACTAGCTCAGAGTTTGGGCTACCGTACTGCAGACATCGCCGTTCAGTGTTAAGGCCCGGAACATTGGGGATCCACAGTTTGTGCCACTGGGGTCGTCCCTGCCCCATTTCATGGCTCCAGCATCAAGGGGACCCGAGATATGAGGCGGAGTTTGACCGTGAAGATGCCGGAGGAGTTTGACCGTTTGGTCCTGAAGATGCCCCTCCTCACCCCAGATTCATGTTGAGACGAAGAGCCCGAAATGCTCGCAGCCACCAATCTTATTTTGGACGAATTCCGAGTGCACCAATGATTGACAAATACACTGAAAGGTATCCTCTCAGCCAGCCATAGAGACATAATACAATGCAAGTCTTTACATGTGTAGGAGAAGAACCAGATATTGTGGACAGAGAAACCTATATTGTCAGCCTCAACTAAGTAACAAGAAGCCATGGTGCTGACATCATTAGTGACACCACAACATAGCAGCTTTAGACATGAAGCACACTCACAGTCCTGCACTGCATCACACAAACACACACTCATATACATGAAGAACATGAGAGCACCGTTCTATAGATAGAGGACAGATACATAAACATACTGTCATTGCTTGTATTATTTTTTCATTAGCCAAATGCAGTAATGCAGAACCGCAAGGCACAAGAGATCCTGAGCAAGCTTGCATATATGCTTAACGTGAACAAACCTATGGGACTACAGGGATATATATGGAACCTGATAGGACCGTGTGTGACTAACATCTAGATAACCTAGCATAACATGGACAATGTAGAAACTGCATTATAAAGGTTAGGGAAATTACAGCAGACCTCAAGCCACTGAGCATGAGACGGCAAAGCTCATTCAGGAGTCACGGAGCATAAAACAAACTCCCAGCCACGATCAGAGATATGCAGAGACATTCCAATCCCAGACAACTAGCGCACCAGCTGCAGAGAAACAAAATAATTCCTCATAAATGGGAGCTGCAGAGCTCAATTCTGTGTCCCTAAACAGTGGTAGAGCCAAATGAGACAATGGACAGTCATCCGTGGTGGGAAAGGGGAGCCGATCCCAGCAAGCCAGACACAGAATGCAACAAGTGTTGCCACGCGAGGAGCACATTCTCATAGGCAAAGCTGGTACACACACGAGTGACAATACAGACATATAATCGTTCACATCACCTTGAAGAGTTGCACAGCGATCTGAGAATTTGATCGAGTCCCAGGCATGGGCAGATCAGCTCTAGCCAATCACAGCCTAGAAGCTCAGGCGTGGATTGCAAGGGGCATGAACCAATGGTAAGCCCACTACTCTGCAACAATGCAATAGATAGTTTCTTGGGGGTGGGACAGGCCAGCCACCTGACATGCAAGGACCAGTAGAATAACACCTATAGGGGATAATTCCTGTTTTCCTGTATTGATCCTTGTTGGTTTTGTAAACCGCAATTTGTACTTGCCGTTGGCTAAGTCCTCTGTTTGTTCTGGGGCGGGTGTTGGGCCCTCGAAGTCGGAAGACCCATAGCCATACTCTGGCATACCTGGGAGGCCCTCCCAACAACAGTGACAATTGTGTCCCCCTGCGTCGCTGTGCATCGGTGGCTGTCATCCAAAACAGCTTTCCTGTATCCAGTCCTGTGCTGGGAGGGGCCCTGCATCG
Source organism: Ambystoma mexicanum (assembly GCF_040938575.1). Taxonomy (NCBI): domain Eukaryota; kingdom Metazoa; phylum Chordata; class Amphibia; order Caudata; family Ambystomatidae; genus Ambystoma; species Ambystoma mexicanum. The sequence continues at coordinate 1,308,851,770 of NC_090932.1, forward strand.
AGTTCCTCTGCATTCTCCATCCTGAAGACCTTGCATCAGCATTTGTCGCTGACCAGAGAAGTGCTCGAACCTGTAACCTCTGGGGATCGAGGACTGGAGCTCACTGTGGGAAAAGCGACCTTGGACACTCTTCTGAAGACCTCCCAATTCCCAAGAAGAATCAAAGTAAGGGGGGTGAGTAGTAACAGTAATTTGATAAACCTTTGGGCACAAGGTCCCATAAATCTTAGGGATGGACTTTAGAAGTAAGTGTTGTATCTCTGTGGACTAGTAGTGCTGTGTACTAATACTTACCTTCCTTTGCAGTGGTTTGTTATGTATTATACCCTACTCCAGTGATTTCATATATGTGTCATTTATTAGTCTTATGTGATAATATTGCATACTATTAGTCATTTTTCATAGTGTTGCATGGCTATTAATAAATAAGTATTTCTATAACTGTCTAAGTGTGTTCCTTGACTGTTCACTGTGTGCACTCATTGAGGGCCCCTTACTAGACTCACCCTTCTTGAAACTTAGCCTTGGCCCCTCGCCTAGCTACCTTGAACTGGTTTGGCTGCCGCTGTCATGAAACGTCGTCTGCGTCACTTCTGGACATCATGGTCCTGGACCCATAGGGGATTGAATACAGTAATCCTTCCAATATGGCCGCCTGATATGGAACGCTGCTTGCCAGTCTCTGCGCTCCACGCTCTACGTTCTACAAAACAGACACGCCCGCGGCTCTGTGCGTCTCAACCCTACTGCTTGCTGTAGTTGGACGTGTGTTGCCGGAGTTCGCTCAGAGCTTTCTTCTGATTCTTGGTTCCCGGTTCCTTGAATTCCCCTTCCTTCCGCCCTTTCCTCTGCCTTACCTTCAATCTTCCTGGATTTTCACCCGAGCTCGGGTCACAGCGTTCCGTGCCTCCGAGTGCGAGCATCATTTCTTCCTGGTCTCTGTCCTGGTCATCTGAACGTATCCTGGTGTTGGATTGTGAACATCACGCTGGAATCCGAGGACCAGTACACATGTTTATACAAATCCCGGACCGTGAGAAAGAAGACGCCACAGAAGGTCACAAGCAAACAACAAAAACAGGTGAGAAGAGGAGAGACTTGTGACAGATTGAGACGCCTAAAAAACGATACCGATACAGAGATGGAAGCTGCGGTTCAAGACCTCATGCGAGGCATGCAGGAACTAACCACAGAGGTCCAGAACCTTTAGGCTGAGAATGTTGCATTAAAACAGCTAGTCTTGTCACGTGACTCTGCAACTAAGGAAAGCGTGTTATTGGGAGGAGTAGTGGACAAATATGATGGTTCTTCAAAGACCCTCCGTGCCTTCTTTGATTCATGTTTAGTGCACTTCACCTTCAAGCCCTACTACTTTTCCACTCCTAGAACAAAAGTGGGGTTTATGATCTCACACCTCACTGGTAATGCCTTGACCTGGGCAACCCCCCTAGTCAATTCGGGCAATGCCCTCCTGGATGATTATGATGGGTTTGTGGAAGCCCTAAAGGCCATGTTTGATCGCCCAGAGCAGGTTTACAGCGCTCAAGAACGTTTACTTGAATTTCAACAAGGATCCCAGGATATGCTTACCTATGTGACCCGCTTTAAACAACTCGTGAAGGAAGCTGATTGGTCTCAAGAAGCCAGCTTCACCCTCGTCCGAAGAGGTCTGAATGAAGAAATAAAGGACGAGTTAGCCAGGGTAGCTCGCCCAAGCTCCTTCCAGGCTCTCATGGACCTTTCCTTGCAAATAGACTTTCGAATCCAGGAAAGAAAAGCAGAGAAAAAGAAGTCTTAAGTCAACTCCCCAAAGGGCCACCTCAGACCATCCATCTAGACCAGAGCCCACAGCTTCTCCGACCTCGGACCCAGAACCCATGCAACTGGGGGCCATCCGTGGACCCATTACCCCACAAGAAAGGATGCAACGGATTCACACTGGTCTGTGCATGTGTTGCGCCTCCGACAAGCACCTCGTGAGAGAGTGCCCTATTGCTCCTCCACGGCGTTCGGGAAACGCCAGCTCCCGATCCTAGATGAGGCACAGTTTCGGCAGAGAGATGTCTGCTCCACATCAATTCCATCCTTGAACTCTCCTGGGCAAAATAATCTTGTGATTCTACAGGCCTTTCTATTGCCTTCCAAGAAAGAATCTTACCCCATCCTGGCATTAGTGGATTGCGGATCCATGGGCATATTCATAGATCATGATTGGGTAACTACTCACAACATTCCACATGAAACTCGAAAGACTATGCAACCTGTAGAGGCTATTGATGGGAGACCCCTGTCTTCAGGACCCATAACCCTTCAAACTAAAGAGATCTTACTCTCTATAAACCACCATCAAGAGAGGATCAAATTTGACATTATAAGATCTGCCCACTATCGAATGGCTCTAGGCATGCCCTGGTTACAGAAGCATAACCCTTACATCAATTGGGCAGCAGGCTCCTTGTTTCTTGGTTCTGAACACTGTATGTCCCACTGCTTATCCCTAGATTCCTTACCAAAGTCCTCTGAAGACTCGCAAGTGATTCAGCAAAGTCCAGTCACCATCTCTAACATCATCCGGATTCCCAGGGCCTATAAGGCCTACACAGATTTATTTTTGACCGCCATAGTTCAAGCTCTCCCTCCTCACAGACCTGAGGATTGTGCCATCGATACTGAACCTTCAGCAGTGATCCCTTTCGGGTGGATATTTATTTTATCAGAACCTGAAAAAAGGGCCCTCCGGGAATACCTGGATACTAACTTGGAAAATGGCACCATACGACCATCTAAATCCCCGGCAGGTGCTTCGTTATTTTTCATTCCCAAGAAAGACACCAAGGAGCTCAGACCATGTCTAGATTAACGTGGCCTTAACCAGTGTACTCTCAAGGACCACTACCCATTGCCTCTCATCTCGGATATCCTGGAAGCAGTCAGAGGTGCAGTAGTCTTCACAAAATTAGATCTAAGGGGTGCCTACCATCTTATTCGTATAAAGGAAGGTGACGAATGGAAAACAGCCTTTAGAACACCCTTTGGCCATTTTGAATACCTTGTTATGCCCTTTGGACTTGCTAATGCCCCAGCGGTCTTCCAACGTTTTATGGACCGGGTATTTTCTGATATGCTGTTCATCTTCGTCATTGTATATCTGGATGACATACTGATATACTCTAAGGAACATCTAAAAAGATGAAGAGCATGTAAAGGCAGTCTTACAACGTCTACGTGAACATAAGCTCCTGGCCAAACACGAGAAGTGCCTTTTCCATGTATCAACTGTTCACGATCTCGGATTCGTTCTTAGTCCAAAGGGGATTGGAATGGACTCATCGAAGGTAGACTCCATTCTATCCTGGCCCGTTCCAACTACTATAAAACAAGTTCAGTCCTTCTGGGGCTTGCTAACGTCTATCGGAAATTTATACCAGCCTTTTCAGAGATTGTGCATCCTATTATTACATTGTTAAAGAAGGATACCCCCTTTCAGTGGACCTCAGCCCAAGATACGGCGTTCCAACAGTTCAAGTCGGTTTTCACACAAGCTCCCATCCTAGCTCAACCCGACATTGATCGACCTTTTCTTGTTGAAACTGATGCTTCCAACTACACCATTGGGGCAGTCCTAAAACAAGAATTTGGTGACAAGCTAGAACACCCCCATCGCCTATCTTTCTCGCACCTTGACTCCCAGTGAAACTCATTATTCCGTCCTGGAAAAGGAATTACTAGCCATCTGTCAAGCCTTCACTGACTGGCGTCATCTCCTCCTGGGAGCCAAACACCCGGTGCAAGTCCGCACGGACCATCGGACTCTTCAAGTCCTGCAATCCCATGAATGTAGAAACAGTCGTCAAGCCATTGGGCCTTCTTTTTTGCTCAATACCAGTTTCAAATTCACCATGTCCTGGGAACACACAACATAATAGCTGATGCCTTATCCAGACGTCCTGATTACGAACCCCTTGAAGATCGGACTTTTCCTAAGATGTTTCCCCACACAATATTTGTTGCCCAAGCAATCACCCTCCTGGTGGATATTCAAATTCAAACTCAGTCCTCTGATACCTGGAAGGCGTTTAAGAGAAACAATCAATGGAATCTCAAAAAAAAGGACGGATATCTGTTCAAGGACAATCACTTGGTCATTCCCACTCCTGGACTGAGACAAAGGATCACAAGCCTATGTCATGATACTTTCATTCAGGATACTGTGGCATCACCAACACTCTCCATCTAATACAAAGACAGTTTTGGTGGCCGAAGATGAAGGATGATATCAGGATCCATATCCAGACATGTGCAGTCTGCAATCAGAACAAACATGATAATAAGAAACCGGCAGGTCTCCTGCTCCAACCAGCAATACCAACAAGACCCTGGGAAATCATCACCACGGATTTAATCGTGGAACTACCATCTTCCAGGGGCTGCACAACTATCATGGTTACCATTGATTTGTTCACTCATATGGCGCATTTTACACCTTTATACAAATTGCCATCCTCATCTGAACTTGCCGGAATCTTCCTGGAACACATATTCCGGCTTCATGGGCTACCCTCCAAGATCATTTCTGACCGAGGACCCCAGTACATATCCCAGTTCTGGAAACAATTATGTCGTATACTGGGAATCCAACGTGCCTTGTCCTCAGGTTATCACCCACAGACCAATGGAGCCACTGAACGTGTAAACCAAACTCTAGAACAGTATTTTTGTTACTTCGCCACTAAGGTCCAGGATGATTGGTCACTCTTAATACCTGTGGCCGAATTCGCTTACAACAATTCGGATCATTCAGGTATCAAAACCAGTCCTTTCTTCTGTAGTCAAGGATTTCATCCTTCAGTTCTACCATCCATTCTTCCACAACTTACCCCAGTTCCTGCGGTTGATTCCTGGATTGAAACCCTTATTAATGTACACAAAAAAGCAAAAGAACACTTAGAAAAGGCCTGAAGAGACGTTAAACATTATGCTGACTCTAAATGAAGGCCTGGGCCTTCCTATTCAGTAGGCGATAAAGTCTGGTTATCCTCGAAGCTCCTTCCCCAACATCTGCGACCAAATAAATCAGCAATCCAGTGGCCTTTCGACTTCGACTACCAGAATCATGGAAAAGGATCCATCGAGTATTCCACACCTCTCTGTTAAAACCATATCTTCAGCCATCTCGAACAGCTCCAAAATCTACCCCAGTGATTGTCAATGACCAACTCGAATATGAGGTTTCCAGAATCTGTGACTCTAGGTACCAACGTGGTCAACTACAATAGTTGGTCGAATGAAAAGGATACCTTCCCAGTGAGCGCACCTGGGAACCCATGTCAAACATGAACGCCCCCAGGCTGGTTCGAAGATACCATCTTATCCATCCGGGCAAACCCTGAGGAGCTGGGCTTCAGGGGAGGCATACTGTCATGAGCCGTCGTCTGCGTCCCTTCTGGACTTCGTGGTCCCTGACCCATAGGGGATTGAATACAGTAATCCTTCCAACATGGCCACCTGATGCGGAACGCTGCTTGCCAGTCTTTGCGCACCACGCTCTATGTTCTACAAAACAGACACGCCCGCGGCTCTCCGCATCTTAACGCTACCGCTTGCTGTAGTTGGAAGTGTGCTGCCGGAGTTCGCTCGGAGCTTTCTTCTGATTCTTGGTTCCCGGTTCCTTGAATTCCCCTTCCTTCCACCCTTTCCTCTGCATTACCTCCAATCTTCATGGATTTTCACCCGCGCTTGGGTCACCGCGTTCCGTGCCTCCAAGTGCGAGCATCATTTCTTCCTGGTCTCTGTCCTGGTCATCTGAACATATCCTGGAGTTGGATTGTGAACATCACGCTGGAATCTGAGGACCAGCACACAGGTTTATACAAATACCGGACCGTGAGAAAGAAGATGCCACAGAAGGTCGCCAGCAAACAACAAAAACAGGTGAGAAGGGGAGAGACTTGTGACAGCCGCTCACAGAGTTGTCCCTGTCACTAAACTACGTTGGCCTGCTATACTTCTGTCTACCAGGGCAGAGTATAGAAATCCAGCCCTAATGCTAATCAACACTAAAAATTGCCTTTACAAGAGTGGAGCTGCTAAAGAGATGCACATGGTAATTTTCCTTTTATTTTGACTAAACAAAGCCTTAGCACCCACGCCTGTTGTTCGCAGAAGTTAATGGCACTATTACCCATGGTTGTGGACCGACCCTGCCAGTAATGGCCCTCGGCTTGTCTTAAGGAACCCTTGTTTCATTTGGGCCCTTAACTTGGGCAGAGGGCTGTGGTCGGCAGGGTCGTCCCGCTGCCATGTGTAGTCCTGGATTCATAATAGCGGTATTCAGTACTACAAATCCTACAATCCAAAGAATAGCTGGGCTGGCCCACCATCTTCCGAATGGAATGGGGCATGCAGACTAATATGTACCAGGGATTAGGGACCATTAATGAGGGTCAAGGACAATAATGCCCTGTTAGTCCAATTAAATGTGCACACTTTTAGGACCCAGCTGCAGGGCTCTATGGAACCTTTTTTTTTATAACTCTTTTAATTGGAATTTTGTAAACATTAACAACGTTACACCTAAAATTAGAACTAGAAACATACAAGAGAAAAAGCATCACAGTCTCAGCGTGGACTCCACAGTCCCCTTGCTCGGTTATCGTAAGTTCGGTTGGTTCTTTGCATTAGTGGTAGTCCTTTTTCTTCCCACAAGTGGGTTGCACTAGGGCCGCATAGGTAAACTGCCTCCTCATCAGTTATGTTGAGTGCATGAAAAAAGAGGCTATGGGAGTCAGTGGTCGTTCTCTTCATGTTGTGTTGAGAAGTATGATGGTAGTTTCAGGAAACTGTACCCTTGTATGGCTCTTGATTCTCCTCTTCCGTCTGATTCAGCAGATAGTGTACATAAAGGTCCCACATATTTGATAGGCTCGAGCGATAGGATGATAAACCTCTGTATCCTGCCTCCATATCAATGCAACGCACCACATCTGAATGACAGTCTTCTATTTTGGGGTGTGTGGGACCCTTCCAATGTATTGCCACCCTCCTTTTGGCTAACAATAGGAGTAGCCCAGCCAACCACCTTCTGCCCTTGGGGATGAGTTTAGTAAATCCAAGTAATGCTGTCATCGGGTTTGGGACTAGCTCCTCACCAATATTTTCTCCAATAGTTTGACATGCTTCTTCCCAAAAAGAGTGTACCGCTGGGCACCACCAGGCCATGTGTATAAAGTCTGCCGTTGGTTCATTGCATCTAACACAGCTGGCGGCTGCCCCCGGAAAGTAGTCGTGGATTTGGATAGGGGTAAATTAGAATTGGTGTAGGTATTTCCAATGGATTCGTTTATATCCAGCGTTTCTTGCCACCTTCCTGGTGCCCTCGCAGCAGTATGTCCATTCCTCTCTGGATATCTCATGCCCCAGGGACCGTTCCCACTTTTCTCTAGGGGACAAAATCTGTGGCTTAGAGTCGAAACACATAGCGTACATGACCAAAACCACCCTCCTGTGCTGCACTTCAGAGATTATTCTATCGGGTATTGGTGCCACTGCTGGTTGTTCCGGGAAGTTTGGGAATATCGTTTGAAGCAATGTTTTTAGCCTATAATATAAAAAAACCTCCAATGAGTTTAAACCTCCCTTTGCCTTCATCTCATCTCTCGGGAGGATAGCTCAAGGGCAATGTGTTCACCTTGGAAGCAAGACGACACGGAGCACCACATGTTCGATCCCCGGGTCCGCGCTTAGAAACCTCTGGGTATTAAGCGAGTTATAAATAACCTATCATATCTAATGTTATGAACCTCCCGTCGGGAAACAAATCGCGGTAACTATGCATCTCCAAGTTCCACAAAAGATTGACAAAGCCCCTCTCTGAGGTGAGTGGTATACACGGAGTGAACAGGATCAGGAGTATTGGGGAATAGAGGACCTCTGTCCTCGACTTATGCTGTATTCGTGTCCATGCTGTGCAAGTGAGTTCTACCATGTTCCCTGCTCTATTCCCTCTTTTGAGAGCGGTGAGAATGCGGATCTTAGTAGGAACGGTGGCGCCAGTGCCCTTTCTACCTCTACGTGCCTCCTCTCCCCTTGGTCTCCAAACCAGTAAAGAGACAACACAGCCTGTACCACTGTGTAGTACGTTTCTAGGTCCGGCAGGGCCAAGCCTCCCCGTGTATTGGTGCTATCAACTTATCCCACTACACTCTTGGCTGTTTTCTGGCCCATATGAACTGAGTGAATAGCGATTTCACATCCCGGAAGTATTCGGCTGGGACTGCTATAGGTTCATTGGTAAGCTCTTTCACCTGAGTGTCGCTTGGTTTAGTGCCCTTTAGTAGTTACTTTCGATTATGTTTGTGTCGTGGGCTATAATGACCCCCAGGAAACGAGTTTGTAAGACGTGCCACTGAAACCCCCATTCATCAGCATACTGTACCCCACTCTCTGTTAGAGGAAAAAGGACTGATTTTGTCACATTGATCACGAGACCAGAGTAGTGCCCAGACTTGATTATATCCTCCATGATGGGGTCTAGGTTCCGCTCAGGGTCCCTTATGAACAACACATGTTGTCTGCATATAGTGAGATAACCATCTTACGATTGAAGAGTTGGATGCCCCTGTGTATGTGGGCTTCCCGCACCCTATCGGCCAGCGGCTCAATCGCCAAGGCAAACAGCAGCGGGGAGAGGGGGCATCCCTGTCTTGTGCCCCTATTCAGAGTTATCCTCAGGGTAAGTTGACCATTCACTCGCATCCTGGCAAAGGGCGTCTCTTATAGTAGCAATACCATGGTCATGTATTGCTCTCCCAGACCCATTCTACGCAAGACCGTGAACAAAAAGGGCTATTCCACTGAGTCAAAGCCCTTGGTGGCATCTAGCAGTGCTGTGACTACGTGGTCCTCCTGACTGGTTGCCAAGATCAGTTCAAACATTCTCTGTATCCCAAAACATGTGGAGCATCCCAGGATAAATCCAGCCTGGTCAGCTCTCACCATCTGCTCATCAGGGGTGCCAATCTGGAGGCCAGTATCTTAGCTAGGATCTTGTTATCTAGATTAATAAGGGAGAGCGGCCTGTATGATGCACAGTCGTTTGGCGGCTTACCAGGTTTGGGTAAAACTGTAACTAGGGCCTCCCTCAGGGACTCCGGGACCCTCCTTTCCCAGATACTTTGATGATACATTTTTAAGAGGTAGGGACCTATCTTTGCTGCATAGTATTTATAGAATTCCGCCCCCCCTAAACCGTCGGGCCTGGGGGCCTTCAAGAGGGCAGAGACCTAATGGCCGATAGAACTTCTAAGGTTATTTGATGGTTCAATCCTGCTCTATCATCCTCTGAGCACCAATATAGGGCCACCTGGTCTAAGTATCCCTCTAACTCGTCTTGGGAGACTTGCGTATGGGATGAATACAGGTCTTTGTATAAATGGTGGAACTCCTGCGTTATCCCAGCATCACCAAATCTCTCTGCTCCTTGCTCATCTATTATAGATGTTACCCGTCCCTTGCATGTTTCAAGCTTCGCGGCCTTAGCTAGTATTCTGCCTGGTTTCTGCCCTTCCCCATACTGCCTTATGGCTGCCCCCACCCCAGTAGTTTCGCCTTCCTGTGTGCCAACATTTTAAACTGCTCCATTAGTTGCTTTGTCTCCGCCTGTTGGCTGGGGGCCACTGGGCCCTGGTCCCCTGTAGTGTGCATAAGCGTGACTCCACTTCACCCATCTCACGTCTGATCTGTTTCAGCATCCCCACCTCTTTGGCAATACACTCCCCCCGTATCACACACTTAAAGCCCTCCCAGAGGAGTCCCGCCGACTCCACCAAGCCCTCATTACTCTCAAAGAAGGAATCTATGGATTTTGATATGCCTTCGCGGAACAGTGTGTCCGCCAGGGCCCCTCCCTTGAATTGCCATGTTTCCTCTCCCACGCCCCACCAGATAGTTCCAAGTTTAACAGTACCGGCGCGTGGTCTGAAAGTGTACGGGCTAAAATGGGGACCTCTGTTATGACTGCCATTAGTGCCCGAGAAATCGAAAAAGAAGTCCAGGCGTGATGCAGTACTGTGTACCGAGGAGTTGAAAGTGTATTGTCGCACCCCTTGATTTTTGAGTCTCCACACATCCTCCAGTTCCCACGTCTGACTCATTCCTCTTAATTCACTATATCCTCCAGTTAGGGGTCAGGGCGCACCTGTCATGCGTTACATCGGGCCCATCACCTCATTAAAATCGCCTGCCCAGATGCTGTCTCCAAATGGAGCATCCCACAGCTGCCGATTAGGCCATTCCAAAGTTGTGACCGTGTCCTGATTAGGCCCGTAATAATTAACTAGACTGTACAGGCGACCCGGTATCACTGTCCCTGGTTTTGGAGATTAATTTGAACCCTGCCGCACTGTGGACAAGGATGCCCACCCCTCTCGCATAGGAAGAATAGGAAGAAAAATATCAGTGACAGCCCCAGGCTTTAACAAAGTGTGATTCAGCTTCCGGTGTGAGGTGCGTCTCCTGCAGAAACGCAATCTCCACTCAGTGATGCTGCAGCTAGAGGAGGACCCTTAGGCATTTCGATGGGCAGTTCAGCACTCAAACATTCCATGTGAGGCATCTGATCGATCCCACCATGAGCTATCGCACTCCTGTTTCCAAGCCCTTCTTCTGGACCCGGGTGTGTCCCAGAATGTGGTCCTGGACTCCCCTTGTTGTGCAACCCATACCTTTCTGTGTGTTGTGATGCTTTCTCTCGACGTGTACCCCCCCCCATGGCCACCCCTCCCCCACCGACATCCCCAGCCTGTCAGTAATTCGTACTCCCTCCCCCTCCCCCAACCTACCAGCATGTGAGTCTGTGAAACTTGCTTCCGCTTGGGCGGCAGCCAGTGGCCCGACCATGTCTCTGCACTAACTACTTAAAGGTCCGCTCCTGGCCCCTTATTTCCTTTTTCTGCTGTTAGTTGACTCCTGGTCCTTGAAGATTGTGTACTTTTGGTGCATGCTCAGTCATTGTTCCCCCTAGGTCTTGGGTTCCGGGGTAGGCGCTCAAGGAAGTCATTGGCCTTGGCCGGGTGGTGAAGAATAGTGTGCGGCCTTCATGTTCTACCCGGCTTTTGGCTGGGAACATCATGGAATAGTGGATGCCTCTCTCCCTCCTCCTCTTCTTCACATCTATGTAGGTGTTACGCTCACCTGGCTCCCACAGAGGCGTCGATCTGGACTGGACTGCTGCGGTCTCCACCAATGTGACGCGTAGGGCCGAGATGATGGACTGGACTGGCCCACCTAGCTTCGTTCGCTTGGCCCGTAGGAATATTCTTCTGCAAGTGGAGAAAGGGAATTAACCACCCGTGGAGTTGAGCGTAAATCCCCCGCCCCGCTGTTCTCCCCACTGATCACCTTGGATGTTCCCTCTTATAGTCTCACCTGATGATTTGAAAAGATGAGCTCTCCATCCTGCATTGAGCGCAGGGGCGCGTAGATAACCAGTTGCTTCACTGGCTCGAAGGAATTGGTGAGTTCCAGGACAATATTGACTCCGATATTCCTGGCAAGACGCCGTAAGTATGTAGTTCGTAAGAGTTCAAATGCCTGACTTTCACTCTTGTCCGATTCCTTGCAGGTTGCAGCTTGACCCTATTGAAGAGTTCCTCGTGGCAACCGGTAATGTTCTGGTAAGGATTTGTATTATCCAACACAGTTCGATAAAATAATGTCCATATGTAACCTGTTGCTTTCTCCCTTATTCAGGCACTGAGAGAAAGTATGAAGTCTCGGGGAATAATGCCTCTGGCGGTAAAATTAGGTAAGTCTTTTGTGGTGAGGAGGGTTCCCCTTGTTAGTCCCTTGTTTCACCTTGCTGTCCTTTGTTTCCCCTTAGGGGCCGGGGTTCGGGTAGGATGCAGTGGAAGCTGCACCGACCCATGAAGAAGAATAGTACCCCCGGTGGTAAAATCAGGTAAGTCTGTGGGGGGTATTCCTCTGTGTATTCCCTTGGCTCACCTTGCTGTTCTTGTCTTCTCCTTAGGTGCCGGAGTGTGGTGGTAACATGCAGGAGGATGCGGTGAAATGTGAAGATGCTGCGAAGGCCGGTGAGTTCAGCGCGGCGCTGCAGCAGGCGAGGCGACGCGCATAAAATAACTTCTTTCTTCCAGCTCGAAGGCGCGATGGATCGGGAATTCTGGTAAGGATCAAAGGTATTGCTCTTGTTCTAACCTTTTCTCCTTCTTTCTCCCTTTTTCTAGGAGCTCCAAACTCGAGGCGGGCGTGGCAGAAGACTGGATGCAGACTTGCAGGCACGGTGAGCGTTACGCTGCTGGATGCAGAATAACGCGAAGCATGTACTGCTCTTCGGTCATGGTTTAAATAGCATCCAAAGTAGTCCCAGGTAAGTATTCCTCCCCAGCCCCACCCAAGTAAAAAATAGTCCCTAGGTAAAATAGTCCCTTCCAAGCCTCGTTTGGCTTGGAGCTCTTGCAGCATGGTCTGCATCAGGTAAATTTGAAGCATGGTCTGCATCAGGTAAGTTTTAATCTATAAGCCTGGCGCCTATGGCGCCGGGACTGACTCTCCATATGAGCCTGGCGCCATAGGCACCAGGACTGCACCCAAATAGCCCCTAGCGGGGGTTGTTGGGTTTGCTTGGGGTAACTTGATGCCTGCTTCCGGGGTTGCTGGACTTGGTCTGGGTCCCCGGGGGTAGGCATCATGACAGTAGGTTCTTCGCGATGCCTGGACTTTATCAGAGAAGTCCGGAAAGATTTCTATCGTGTCCCCTTTGTATGTGAGGGTCACTTTCTCTCTCTCCTTCCATAGGGTGGAGTCCCTGTCCCGATAGTTTAACATTTGTGCGATTATTGGTTGTGGTGGAGCTCTGGGTATTGGCTTCCTGCCACTGGGTATTCTAGATGCCCTTTCCACCCAGAAAATATTTCAGAAGCCTTCCAGGCCCAGTGCATCCCTTAGGATCTCCTCCACCATCGGTTCCATTTTTTCCCTGGTCCGCTGCTTCAGAAACACCAATTATTTGCAGGTTGTTTCTCCTGGACCTTGACTCCACGTCATCTTGTTTCTCTGTGAGTTCTTTCAGCGTTCTCTTCATTTGTCGCAAGTCTCTGGATGTTGAAGCAGCCTTATCCTCAACCCTTGAGACCCTACCATCCGCCTCGTCCAATCTTTCACTGTGCTTGTCCAGACAAACCTGCATGTGATCCACCTTACACGTTAACGTGTTCATCTTACCGTCAAGGGATTGTATGCTGCTTTGCAGCTGACTGAACATCTCCTTTATATCGTGAAACACCATCGAAGTCTTGTGGGTGGTCTGTGGGCTGCATTCCTCTGGGCGGTCCTTGGCCTCAATTTGTTTGGGTTGTGAAGCAGCCTCAAATTGGAGCTTGGTTTGCTGTTTCCCACTCTTGTTTGCCATGGCCATCTTCCGATTTGCAGTTCTCAGGTGTTGCCTCTCCTCCCAAGTCGTCCTGTTACGTAAGCGATATTCTGCTGCCCGATGGATGTGGGCGCTGTCCTCCGGGCAATATGAAGTGAGGATATGAAAGAGCATTCTTGGTGGCCTGATGCCTGCAGCGGGGTCTTCCCGCCTCCCTGCTCTGCCCACAGTGCGTCCTCACGCCTTTGTTATGACCTGTCCCTGTAATACTGAAATAGGAAGACTAAGTGCTGCGTGTCCTGATTTCTCTTGTCAAGAGCGAACTGCCCAGCCCCCGGCCAGGCTCCACAGGATGGAGCAGTCCCCAGTGCCAGAAGGCTGAGATGTTAGCACAGGGAGTTGGAGCAGCGCCTCTTTGTTTATTCAAAACTCATTATTCCCCTTCTCTGGGTTCCTCGCCGAACTCGGGGGCACTGTGTCTCACTGTCCCAAGGCGGGTCCACCTGCGGGGCTCTAGGCCTTACCATACGTGGCCGAGGCATCGCTGGGTCTGTCAGCGCCCTGCGTCGTCGCCTGCGGTGGTGCCCAACAATACAAAGATCCAATCAGTGGCCCGCCTGGGCCAGCTCCCAACTCTGTTGTTCAACCTCTGGTTACTGGGGTGGGGAAGTGTCTTCCTTTATTCTGATCTCTGTGTGGTTGGTAATGCGCCTCTGGTAGTCGTGGGGGCTTGAGGGAATTAGGGTTGGGGGGTCACTCAACTGACCTGTTGTTATCCGCTGCTCTGAGCCCTGGTGCCTCTCAGAGTAGCAAGTTCAGTTGGTTGGGCACACTTGCAGTTCCTGGTTCGTGTTTCTTTAGTGATTCTGAGGGGTTTTCCCTCCTTGGGCCTATGGTGTCAGTCCCCCCATCTCGCAGGTGCCAGCTCATGCAGTCTCTCCTCCAGTTAACCACCTAGGCAGTGGCACCACCGCAGGAGGTCTCCCTCTCCTCTTAATGCAGCATTCTGTCTGCTCTGCTGTTCTGTCCGGCTGCGGTCGGTTCGCCCTGCTCCCTCCTCCCGTGGGGCACCAGGGTCTCCGCTACCTTCTACAATGGACAGGAACAACTTCAGCCAGCCCCTGCACAGGCGACCCGTCGTTGTCTTCCCTCGGGGGTCAGGAGGGTGGGAAGGGGGTCGGCCGAGCAGTGCACTGCGGTCTGTACCTCTGCGCCGCCACTGCCCTGCAGCTGTCTGTACCTCACTCTCCCTTCAGCACGGGGCAGACCGCCTTACACCGCCGAACCCCGCTGGGTGTCAGGATCAGCTCCTGATCTAGCTGAAGCTCCGGCGGGATGTTCTCTCGGGGCTCCTCAATCCACCTTCTTTCTCAGGCTTGTTGGTTTCCGTTCTGACAGTGTTCTTACCGGGTCCTCTCCTCTAGCGCCTCTGCCTCTCAGCATCCCACGCTCCCCCGGGGCCTCGCTCAGTCACAGGGCTCTCTTTCCCTCGCCTGATGCTCCGCAACGCGGGGTTCTGGGAACTACAGATTTTGACAGGGTGCGCCTGGGACCCCCAGTCAACGTATCGCCCGTTCACAGCTTCACTGTGGGCCAGATGATGGCAGGATCTTGTACAGATTTATTTAAGGTGCAGAGAGCTCACAGCCATCTTGGTCAGGCTCTCTAGCACCCCCCATGGAACCTTTTCGTCACTGTATGACAATTGTGCAAATCAAACACAAAGCTATTGGCTTGCAAACAGGTTACGTTTTGTCAAAATCAAACAAAACAAAACGAATGAAACATGGCCACCAGGACGACACTACAGAGTGGCTTCAAGTGGACAGAGAAAAAGTCCACTTTCCATTTTCGAACATCTTCAAGTGAGCTGCAGCACAGGCCGTATCAAGCGACTGAGAAGGAGGAAGGCAGGCAATGCAGCCACAAATGTAGTGCCCAGGGCATGGGCAGTGTAGACCACTGCCCTGAAGGGGCTGATGACCATCAAACTCTTGAGAAAAGTATGGTACACGATGACAGAGACGAACAAGATGCCCCAATACCACTCCTGCAGCATCCATCATGCGGGGAACAATTGCTGTGTCTTGTCACACAGTACATCTATTTTAGGCAGCACTTGTGTAATGCAGGAATGAAGCAGACACCTCAATCAGTGATGTGTGAAGTGTGGTCGAGACCATATTCTCTGATCGATTGCACCTTCTGGTAAGTGTTTATGTTTGGTAACTAGCAAAGCAATGGCACATATACATACTGGAAGGCTCCCAGTAGGATTTTCGATGATCTGTCACTCTTTTAAAGTAAGGGGCAAGCTTCTGTCAAACAATGACAAAAAGCATGTAACTTTGTCACACATGCTCGTATGGGCTATGTCTTCATATATTAAAAGCACAATAACCCAGAGGACAATGTACAGTATGCTCAGGTTGCCCCATAAATTCTGACCTTAAAACTCAACTCAATCTGATGCTTGTCCTGTATCTACGGCATGAAACGGCTACTCGTACTGCATAAGAATGCAAAATAACATGCTATAGAAGATAGGAATGCACAATATGACTTGCAGTCCTTACTGTGAATTGTTGCATCACTACTGCTCCCCACTTGTCAAGTTAGGTGACACATCTGAGTAGTGGTTTGCTGACCCTACTGACTTCTGTGAGCATTGGATGTGTGTTCTCAGGAGTTATGTTATTGCACTTCCCCTGCAGATTACTGTGGTGCCACACACACACACACCGATGATGGAGAGGGTTCATCCCAGAGGACCCGCTTCACATCAGGCAGATCTCCAGAGATCTCTAGGGAAATGCAGAGATTCTGTGAAATCTGCAAGTAGTTGTTTGAATTGCAGCAGAATTGTCTGCTTTTCATTATTCTGCAGCTGATAAATGTGTAAGGCTGAGTTTGGTTATGTGCAGCATCTATTATTTACAATGCAGTGAAGCAGCAGAACTAGATGCAGCAACAACCGCCTGGAATGCGTTCACACATGATGTATGTACTTGGGAGCATTCGGATGAACCAGGGCATATGAAAGTGTTCCTGTCATTTCATTTGTCTTGGCATATTCAGGTGCCCCTGACAAATATGGTGTTGCACAGGAATGTGGGACATTAGTACATGAGAGTACTTACTGAATACATTCATCTGATATTCGTGGATACGCCTAAAGGGCATTGGATGGGACATGGGAGGAGTGGCAAGTAAGGAGAGGAGAGGGGCAGAGCGAGGATGGGACTAGGGGAGGGCAGCAACATGCCTTGTGGGGATGTTGGCAGAGTGTCAGCAGAAAGGACCCTTTGAATGCACTGAAGCGATCAGCAGTTAGTCCCACACACAGAGGACTCTTGTGGGCGGGCAGCCAGCATTGGAGCTCAGAGGCTAATACACCCTATACCACAATGCACTGGTCCCCAGTAAGTCATGTTCATATATCCCTGAGGGTGTAGACCCAGAAAGCCTGTTCCCTGTGTGTGCGAAATAGCGACCTCGTCAGCCAGGAGGGAGGGAGCGCCCAAAGGGACAGCATTGTAAATGATGCAGCTGGCCTTGCTTTCTTGTAGGGGCAACCAAGGAAGTTCAGCGAGTGTGGGCATAAGGTGGTCGCATTTATGGAGACCTTTGGTGAGGCAGGCTGGGGCCGGAAGATGCTTCTCACTGGTGCCACACTGGAGGTGGGTAGGCCAGTGAGCACGGCATTTCCACCATCCAGGTGAGAAAGGAGGATCTTGTGAGGGAAAGAGAAGTGGGTAATGGGGCGATAGTTGCTGAAGTCATCAGGGTACAGTGGTTATTTTTGGAGCATAATTGTCCGGTTTTCAGGGTAGTGGAAAATGTTCTTGGGCGAGGGAATATAAATGTCATCACCCAATTACTTACTCTAGAGGGTTGGAAATTGCAGGGAGCTGGGAGCGCTCCTGCTCCTACGTTTGGCTCCCCAGGCCAACTGGTGCCTTACAAACATACATATGTGACATTACCTTTGAGTATTTGAGAATGTTAATAAAGAAGAATTAGGACACATCTAGTACACAGTTAAACATAACAGATCCTACATAATAGACGAAAATGTAAAGTTTGCCTGTCCTGTAGAAGTTAGATTTGTGGTGCGTGGTGCACTCTCACTGCTGCTTCGCCAGCAATAGCTCCTGCTTACTGGGTGATGCTAGACACCCAGGAGCTGGCTTTAGCTCCCGCTTACCGAATCTTAATTTCGAACACCGCTCCATTGATGGCTAGTTTCAAAAGTAAACATAGAAATGTAACCTATACGGGATGACTTGCATATGCAATGCAAAACCTTTAAACTGCTACCTGCCTGCACTACAAAACCTAACAATCAATAACCGAATACCACTCGTTCAACACCAGGGTCGAAGTGCTCCAACTTTCAATTATAATAGCTGTTTAGGATACACACATTTCATGTACCTTTGCAATCAATTACCTTTTTTTTTTTAAAAAAGGTTATATATTAGGTTATATAAAAGGTTAAGTCACCACACCAAGGTGCACGTCCTCTAGGATTGAGTTTGTTTTGCTTACTTCTATAGAGCCTACTCCTAAGCGCTTTACAATCATTCATGCAATAGTACAATTGGTGAAATGATGATAAAAATACAGCAGAAAACAGAATCGGACATTGCAGAACCATCCAACCCACAAAGTACAACAAAAAGACACCCTGGGTGGGAGGCAAGGTCTAAAGATAAAAGGAAAAGTGTCGAAAAACTGCAAGTAGTGGGATAGGAATAATCTGCTTCAAATGCAGCATTCAGAAATGCACAAGTTTAAGTTGTAATGTCATGGCATAGTTCCAGCATGACTCCAGCAAAGTCACAAAGACAATCAGCACCTTCTTCATTCCTCTCCTGTCCACCGACAAGGTCAAGAATCAGCAAGGCTGCCACCAACCGCCCTCTCCAGCAACCAAGCAATCTGCCAGCAGAACCAAAACAGATGGCGAAACAGGTGTGTTTCCAAATATACACCAGTTGTCCTTATTATTCTTAGGTATGCGTATCTATTGCATGATGTCTTATGCCCCCAGAAAAGGGGTGGCCAATGGGGGATGGCCCCGCTATGCCAGCAGAACCAAAATGGATGGCAAAACAGCACGTGACGGGCCGCTGCACTAACGTGGCGCAGCTAAAACCTGAAGCGGCGTCCTGGCACGGGCAGCAGAAATCCCTGACATGTAACCCACGGTCTCGAGTGGTTGTAGACGGGAGATGACCGGCAGGAAACCAAACACCCTGCAACACCCACATAGGCGGCACTGGAGAAACGCCAAGCAGCACAGAGTCGGGAGAGGAGTGCGACTCGGGACAGCCCTGGCCGGCCTGTCAGCAGCGACACCATGCAGTGGCATGGTCCAACACTACTACCACGCTTGACTCCGGTGGCGCCATGATGATTTGGGTGCATGGGGGTGGCGTGCGCGGGCCCTCTGTTGTGCACTGCCTAGAGGGTGCATGCCAGCAATGCCAGTTCAAAGCATCCCGCATTAGCATTTCAATATAAGCGGCTAAGAGACTCTAAACACCACAGGTGCACTTTGCATAGTCAGCCAGGGAGCTGAGCTGTGTTTGCTAACCTTTGTGATAAACTCATTTAGGTGATTAAAGTTAATTAAAACCAAACAACATTAATCCAATGCTAGTTGTCTTATGAGACCAACAGACCCGGATATATACCCAACATGTGTGCAGGGCTGGGATTACCATCCACACACATTTTTCTGTTTCCAATGGAGCACTCGCTTGCACTAGAAATAGAAAAATATCCTTTCTATTTAATGCGGGAAATAGAAAAAAGAATTCTGTTTCCTGGTCAAGCAAGCTCTCACGCTGGAAAAGTAAAGTGCAAGGCCCTTTGTGGGAAGACAACCAAACCTCATACCCAGACCCTTTAGGCTGCCGCTGCACCTCCAGATTTACCTTGACACTGGTGTCAAAGCGCCGCCATTTTCACATCTGCAACCTGCTGAGTCTTCTAGTGTCCAAAACTCGACACTGCCTGCCTGCTTACCAGGTTCTTCAAGCTCCAAAACATCACTGCTGTTTCACACCGACTCTTTATTGAGCAAGCCGAGCCCGTTCACTGCTCACAGCTGGAAGTCCAGTCACCACTTCTCTGAGTCCACCGAGATTTCCAACACCACCAACCCTGACATCGCCTGCCATTGCTAGCATCTTTGACCTGCCAGCTGCACCGCATCATTTGAGCCCCAGCGCCGCCCCTCCCTGACTCAACCCCAGCCCTTTGCTGAAAGTACCCAGACTCCCAGTTTGACACCAAAAAGGCTAGCTTGATTCTGTAAATCTCTGAAGGACAAGAACTAATAGTATTAAGTAGCCCTGTTCCCCCTGGGCTGCATTCAAGGACCCTAGTGACTTTGTACCCCCCTTCCCTACCGTTTTTTAACAGACATCTTCATTAACCTTATCATTTTGCTGCTGAAATCTTTGCTGGGGCACCCCACCTACACAACCAGTTTCCCATTATTTTAAAGTCTGCTTTCTTTGTGTTTTCCCTTAGAGGGGTAGCCCGTAGTGTTTTCATTAGTTGTGTGTATTTCTGTTGGTTAAATTAAAGATCCTATTTATATAGAACCTTTTGTTGCACAAGGAGAACTGTTTATTTCAAGTGGAAACGTTTGCTTTCATTGTCGTTTCCATTCCGGCATTACGAGCTGACAAGGGGCTCTTGCCGTGGATAGCTCGCTTCCTGGAGGAGGCGGAGCTTGCCCAAAGCACGTGACAAGCCACGTGATCCACCTCACCAGCAAAAAGCAGGCCCATCCGCCCGAGTGGCGAGCGTTTGTTGCACAAGGAGAACTGTTTATTTCAAGTGGAAACGTTTGCTTTCATTGTCGTTTCCATTCCGGCATTGCGAGCTGACAAGGGGCTCTTGCCGTGGATAGCTCGCTTCCTGGAGGAGGCGGAGCTTGCCCAAAGCACGTGACAAGCCACGTGATCCACCTCACCAGCAAAAAGCAGGCCCATCCGCCCGAGTGGCGAGCGTTTGTTACACAAGGAGAACTATTTATTTCAAGTGGAAACGTTTGCTTTCATTGTCGTTTCCATTCCGGCATTGCGAGCTGACAAGGGGCTCTTGCCGTGGATAGCTCGCTTCCTGGAGGAGGCAGAGCTTGCCCAAAGCACGTGACAAGCCACGTGATCCACCTCACCAGCAAAAAGCAGGCCCAACCACCCTCGCGGCGTTAAGCCCGACAGGAGTCAAGTCCATTGGCTGTTGTGCGGCTGTTTGGCGCACTGGGGTGCACCAGTAAGATTGGCTCCTGTCCAACGGATGGTTGCTCCTGCATGGTTGACAGCAAAAACTGTGCACATTTTTGAAGGGCGGCAAAGTGCAGTCTCTGGCAGTCTGCGGCAGGAAGGCACGAAGGCAGAAAGGTAATTGTGAATTATACTTACTGAATTTTTCCTGCACGTTTCTACTGGTACGGAAGTGTACTACAAGGGTTCACCGCACTATTTTGATTAAAAGACTTGTGGTACACGGTACTGGAAGTTGCCCTGAAATTCCAGCCAGTCCGCTTGGGTTCAACTGTTTATCTGCGGACAATGGTTGGTTCCCCGGCCCCCAAACTTCCTCCACTCAGGACAATGGGGGACCTCTACCCTGAAGTAGCCATTACAAGCACCACTGCTTCACATGAAAACATTTTGCAACTAAACACGGGAGAGGGGGAGGGGAAGGGACCGAGTGCAGGGGAAAGAGAAGTTACTCATTCACACCCTCAACATCCCTTACAGACTCCACAAACTCCGGGGCCACCCAAAGAAAATGGAACTTTCTTAACTCCAAATAGAGCGGTGGTCACGGAAGAAACGGGACTGAGTAAGGATCCATTGTCAGGTCTGTCCCCCAATGAAACTCTGCGGGAGGCCTTTCTCAAACTGACCCCTCCAAATATTACCCCTCCCGCACTAAAGGACTTGGGTCCGGCCCCCGACGATGCAATGGGTTCTCCAAGGTTAACACCCCCTCTAGACGCGAACCCCTTTGTCTTTGGTACTCTCAATGGGTCCAAGGGAGGTCAGCCCTACGCACAAAGACCGGACAAAGGTTGGAAACCATTTGGGATCTCCTTGTCGAATACTGTAATCTGTCCGGACCTTTCTAGTGGGGACCAGCAAAATAAGGCATCTCCCCAAGGCCGTTTCCCGGACTACTGTACGTCACGGCTTAGTCACCATCAAACGGACATTTGGGGGTCCTACACCACAGCCCCCGAGCGCAAGGGCGCACTTTTAAACACAAGAGGGGGGCAACTTGCCCCAGCAAATAAAATCGTATTGGGGGTCCCCCTCAAAGATTCCACAAAGGAGTCTTTCCTCAGCAAGCTCCATTCCCGAGCAAACAGCAAAGAAGACAACCATCACCCACAGATGAGGACCTCCTGTCTGTCCTGGTATCTACCCAAGTAGATGACTCTTCTAAAAAGGACCCGCAAATCGATCCCGGAATGATTACAGCTTTTGCCCTTGTAATGGCCCCCTTCATGAAACTCATAGAGACGCAAAATGACCAGCTTCGGGACCACTCGACAACAATTGCTATGCTGTACTCCAAAATGATCTTCATTGAAGGCTTTGTCACAGCAATCCAGTCGAAACTGGAAAAAAATGATGAACATACGACTGAAATCTTGAAAAGCATCATCGAGCCGATTATAAAGGAAAAAGAAACAAGGAGATCTGAAAGGCTAGGTCTTCTGCATGGGGGAGTGGGTGGCCCCCTGATGGATCTTGTAACCCCAGCACAAACTACAAAACCTCAGGTGGTACCGCCCTCTAAGAGTTCTTTTGTAGATACCCCCCTATTAAAATTCATGGATGCCTCTACTAACACGGATAATACCGTGTGGGCGATCGTCCCCGCAACGAAGGAGAGTGGTCCTGCCCCTAAAGAAGGTCGCTCAGTGACCTCCACTGCAACAAATACCTTGCCGCAGGTGATAGTGGATCCACCCAAGGCTTCAGAATCAACTAATACTACTAAAGTGTTTGATCTTTTCAGGAAACCCAAAACAGGCCTTTCCCATTCAGACAAAGGTCAACTCAAAGTAAACAAGAAAGGAGAAAGAAATTACGGGAAGACCCCTATGCTGCCGGAAAAACCTACAGGACAGGGGCCTTTGAATACAAGGAAACCTTCAGCGAGATCTATAACCGTTAGCGGCCTAACTCTACCTAGGAATCTGACCCTCCCCTCCAAATCATTGATTCACGACAGATCATCAAATAAAATCGGTGATCCCCCCGCCCTCTCACAAAATGTGAGCCCAGATGAGCATCGTCGCCCGCTGGTCAGCGAGAGGGAGAACGAAAACATTGATATTTCCCTCATGGACTTATCTGTTTACTCGGACATGAACACCTCATGGGAGGAGAAGTCGGGAACAAATACATCCGATACAGAAAGTGGAACTGAGGATGATGACTCTGAAGTACAAAACAAAAGCAAAGGTGTTGAGTACAAAGGGGCGACGGAGGGTCAGATGTTTAAAGATCGGGAGGAGCGACAAGTAACTTTTAAAAAGCCCTCATTACCAACGTTGTCGGTGCCGAAAGCGGACTCAGTTAAAAAGTTCAAGTGGGAATCTAGAGTGCACACTGGGAGAGAAGACAAGGCCTGCTCCTTGGAAAAAGGAAGTATGGTTGTGCAGACACTTAGCCCCCTGGACTTTGTAACACTGGAAGACAGGAGGAACTTCCTGGTCCGGAAATTTTCGGAAGTCTATAACAACAAAGGAGACCGTATGGATACGATAAAGGGGATTAGAAGAACAGTCTCATGGGCGGAAAATATAGAGAACATGCTAGTATCAGGACTCACTAACCAGACTGTCCACAAAGGGTCTGAGATACACAACGCTCCAGCACACTACAGAGTGCTACTGGAAAGAACCCTGGGTTACGAAGACAATCTGATTATGAATCGGGCAAATGTTATGAGACTCCTGCAATCTCTGGACTATCCTGACCACCTAAAATCTAGGGATATAGACTGGATTGAATTTCACAATGAACAGCGTCATGATAGTGTGATTCTCCACACAGGTGATCGAAACATCAAAAGCTCACTTTTGGAGTTGGGTCCTAAACTCAATCTATGTGGGTTCGTGTTAAAGGAGTTGGAGGAGGGGACCAGTTTAGAACGTGTAAGTCCTAAAGACCCGAAACACACATTAAGTAACTCCTTAAACTCTTCCGCCGAACTCAAAAAGGAACAGCAGGCGAACGTTGGTAAGAGCGATAGGGGTGTACGAGGGGAGGACAACAGAAAAGACCATGTGCGCACTCAACCATGACAAAGCCGGATTGATCCTGGAGAACAGCTCAGAGGACTGGAGTTGGTCCCTATCCGCCAAATCATAACATCATCAGTGCCCCAGGAGTGCCCAACTCAATCCCGTATCAAAAGGGATAAAAATCATGAGTTGGAACACAAGGGAATACTCGCACCTCCTCGGAAACCTGGCTGTGTGATCTTCCCCTCTTGGATAGGTTCGAGCTACTCTTAAATCCCGCAATAAAGGGCTTGAAAGGGAGGCCGAGTGCAGGCCTCTTGGTAGGGGTAAAGCGCACCAGTGGCTTAAAAGTGCTTTCATCAGTAAATAGGAATCCTTGGATCCAACTCATTAGGATTTCATCTACAACAAAATCTTCACTACGATCCCAAGACTGGCAGCTCCTAATATGTAATGTATATTGGGGTCCTAAAGCACGAGAAGAAGACACATTTATGGAAGTCCTTATGAAAGCCATAGACGATGCTAGGACTGAGTGCCCGAAACTCGAAATCCTTCTATGTGGCGATTTCAATACGGAATGCTACGATAAGAATCAGAGGAAGATTGAATTTGTGCCTTTGACCGCCTCTAAAAACATAATAAGAGGAGTAAACATGGAGAAGGAACTCACAGCTAGGAATATCCATATGGTCAATGGGAACTTGTTGGGCGACCAACCAGCCGCTCCAACTTGGAAACGGGCCAATCAAATGAGCACGTTGGATTACATTTTTGTATCAGAAATTCTCTTTGGAAATCTAACATCGTTGAAAGTGGTCCCCACGACCCAGAGTGACCACAACATTCTGGAACTTGTAATTGAGGCCTGGGATAAGTCCCCCCTTATACCAGCCAAACATTTACCAAATCAGCCCCTTGAGATAACTCCGGGGGGAAACAGACTACGTATGGGAAGAAAAGAGATGAGCCTGGTGTTGGATTCTTTAATTAAAGACCAAGGTTCCAAACTGATCGAATATGCTGAAGTACTGAAGATCTTTCGAACAAAGGCGGCTGCCAGGGGTAGTCACCAATGTACTCGGCACACTTATGATCACCATGTAGTGACAAAACAAAAAGCTGTAAGAAAAGCCAGGAGGCGATTTCTTAAAACCAGTGCACCAGTTGATTTATTCCTGTACAAAAAATTCAGAAACAACTACAGGAATTGGATCACGCAACATAAACATCAACTGGTGCAACAAGACAGTGGCCCTCATTACGACCCTGGCGGATTTTTTCCGCCATCGGCGGACTTTTCCGCCATGGCGTAAAGTCCGTTTACGCCATGGCGGATGGCGGACTTACCGCCCCATTCCGAGGTCGGCGGGGCGGTAAGTCCCCATTGACCCATTTACCCTTCCCCATTCCCATTTCGGCCCCATAGGGCTCAATGGGAGTGGGGAAGGCGTTAATTACGCCACCGTACATTACGGTGGCGTAATTAACACCAAGGTCCCATAGCGCCATGGATTTTTACGCCCGCAAAAAGCGGGCGGAAAAGTGACCATGGCGCTATGGGAACTCGTAGTTGGCGGTAAGGGGTCGGCGCAGCTAACGCTGGCGCAAACCCCTTACCGCCAGGGTCGTAATGAGGGCCAGTGAGACAATGCTAGAATTGTTAACTACTAAAAATATCACTGGTATTTGGAAATTGATTAATGAAATAAATACCCCTCCGGACTCCAAGATGGTGAATCCCATAGCAGCAACAGTATGGGAAACCCACTTTCGTAATCTTTATTCCAAGGGGATAAAAAGTGGTCCACAAATACCCTTATCAGCCGACGAATCTTGGGCCATTAAATTTGGAAAACAAGACATTCTCGACCTAATTAAAAACTCAAACTCTTCAAGAGCTGCAGGTCCGGACGGCCTTACTAACGACATCCTTAAAAAGGACCCGGAAAAATGGGCCTCATTTATGCTGTTGTTGTTCAACGATATAACGAGACTAAAAAAGTTACCCAAATCATGGACGACGTCCATAATCGTGCCGATTTTTAAAAAGGGAGATAGGTCTGTGCCCACGAACTACAGATCAATTGCCCTCTTGGACGTCGTGGGCAAAATTTTTGCAGCGCTAATCCTGAAACATCTGAACGGTTGGAGTTGGTCGACAAATCACTTGGACCCTTGGCAATCAGGTTTTCGTAAGGGCATTGGGACATCCCTAAATGTTCTGATCATAAATATATTAAAATGCCTGGTCAAGGAGAAAAGTTACAAAAACATCTACATTGCGTCCATAGATTTGGAACAGGCGTTCGACTCTGTCGACCGTTGTAATCTATGGCAAAAACTGAGGAAATGGGGTTGTCCGAACAACCTGAGAGAACCCTTGGAAGCACTGCACACTGGGACAACCCTTAAAGTAAGGCTGGACAGACAGGGCAACCTTTCAAACAGTGTGGAGGCCATGAATGGGCTGAAACAGGGCTGTCGGTTGGCTCCAGCGGTATTTTGTCTCTTCATATCCGACATGCAGGAAGCCTTTGAAGCAGTGAGATGTTTCCCCCCTAAGATCGCGGGGACTCCCGTGGCAAGGTTGTTGTTTGCGGACGACCTCCTGCTATTAGACCAGACTGCTGTTGGATTACAGCGCCAACTAAAGGCACTTGAGTTGTATATACAAGGTAATGGCCTCCGAATAAATCCGAAGAAGTCACAGATCCTGAGGCTAGGCCCCATCAGGGGCGCTAAAAATCTAAGGTGGTTCTTGTCGGGGGAAGTGGTACCAGTGGTCTCAACCATGGTATACCTTGGAGTAACCTTAAACAACAGTATCCAAGATGGTCCGGGTATCGAAAGACTTAGAAGTAAAGTCACGAACTTAGCTTCCCAAGCACTGTTAATTAAACGGCGATACTGCTCCTTCTCCCTTAGACCACTGATTGTCTTCTATAAACTGAAAGTCTCGCCCATTTTGACCTATGCGGCGGAGGCGACCTTTTTCCTCACTCCAGAGGTTTGGAGACTGTTGGAGGGTCTGTTTTGGAAAAGAGTATTGGGTCTACCGTCATCGATCCCGATTGAAAGTATCCGTAAAGAACTGGGCTTATCTTCACTCTACGTATCCATGGCTTGGAAATCATTGACACTCCTTGGTAAATGTTTGCACCCACAGGAAAGAAGTGGTTTCCTGGCCATTAATGAAGCCATGACAAGAAAACTGATCCCGGCTCTAACCAAGTGGCAGTTAATCTGCACAGAAATCTTGAACTTTATAGCCTTGGAACCTAAAAACCTTGTGCTAAATCCGCACACGGTAAAGAGGAAACTCCTGGACTGGGATTGGATAGCCACCTTGGACAGATTTAGTGCCTTTTCATCTATAACCCAGGGCATGGATGAGCATTACCATAGAGGTACCGTGCACCCGTATCTCGACAAATTTCCCTCAAGCATGGAAAGGGACCGATTTCTAAAATTCCGATTAAATCTCCTCCACACTAGAGAAGTTCTAGGGAGAAGAAATAAAAAGGAGGTGCAACCTAGTTTGTTGTGTCGTTGCTGTGGGCAGGAGACTGAAACCTTACAGCACTTGGTGATGAACTGTGTTACTTTATCTAGGCCCAGAGAAAAATGGCTAGGGTCGCACTTCCAAAATCTAACTACTCTATCCTTGCAAGAGAGGTGGACAATTTTAAGAAGGGGAGGAAAAGTATCCACGACCTTGGCACTGTTGAACTTCGTGAGAGAAATTTTCACAAAACTGGATACTTAGCTACACTTTTTTATCTTTATTACTTTTCCTCCCTATATATAATTGATGTAATTTTATGTCTCTGTAAGAAAATCTTGGTTTCAGTATGCATTTAAAGTTTTTTTTGGAAACTAATTGATGCAATAAAAAAAATAAAAAAAAAATATAGAACCTTGGTTGGACTATTACTGTTTGTGTTGCTCCTGTACCAGTTCACTCCCCGCCTGAAGAGTATAGTCACCCCTCTACCTGCGCTGCCCCAAAGGGCAAAGGAGGTATCCATGTCGGGCTGTGCCTTTTTCACCTTTATGATTTGGATCATTGCTGGTTTAGTAGTAGTGGGGAGGGGGGCTGAGTAGTGGCTTTATCCACTACTCATCCCTTACTCCTGCAGAGCAGTAGTTATTTCATCATTATACGGTTCAATGTTGAAGACATTTTAAAATTAGGGTAAACGTGGTGAAAAATTAAATGAGCATCAGCCCAGTGTGCATTATGTATTTAGTGAATTAAGCATACAACCCATTTATCACAGATATATTTGTCAATTACAAAGGTCTCTGGTCATCCTTATGTCCCCATTATGCCATTTGATTTTATGTAAAGCAGGCTGCAACCCTTACTCGTGCTGTTTGTCCAGTTCCCCTTTTTCACATTGGTCTTTCGAAAGCGTATAATAGATGTGCCCAGACTGTCCATCTTGGAATAATAACCTTCTATCAGAAAATATTGAATACGAGTGCAGCAGTTATCAATGGCTGAGCTGGCTCTATCAAACCCGCACCTGGCAATGCATCTCTCCTCCACATGTAAAAAGAGGGCCTCATTCTAAGTTTGCTGGTCTTGAAACAACAGTGCCGGTAAGCTTATTGGCACCGTTATTTGCAGACCGGCAAACTACAAGTTTCCCTGCCGGAGCCGCTGTGCCCAACAGGTCTGACCCTGCCAGGCACAGTGGCCAAGGTAGGCAAAGCCGTCATGGAAGCAAATTATGTGGTGTAGCTGGCAGGGGCCGCCGCCTCCGTGTCCCCACTCCAATAGAGTCTATGGGAATGGGATTAACGAAATTATCGGCGCCTGACTTCCCGGCTGCCGGGCTTGGAAGAGCCCGGTAACACTGGGAAGTCAGGCACCAGTAATTTATTACAGGTCCGGCGGCAACCTGCCGGTAGCACCAGCACAGTTACCGCCGGATCGGTAATGAGGCCCAGAGACATAGAGTAAGACAGAAAGTGACTGACAGAGCGACAGAGAGCGAGAGGGGGTGAGAGAGAAAAAGAGAGAGCGTGAGTGAGAGTGCTTGATCGACGAATGATAAGCTAGGTACAACTTGTATACCAATTAAGTTTGAAATGATATACTAATAGCCATGAATAGGTATGGGAAAATAATGCCTGTGATGAATTTCCATCTGGCCAGGGTGTGAAAGGCCTGGCTGTCATGGTCATGAGGTCAGGGTACAGGCATGCAGGGGTCGCAAACACAGGAGACTTGGGTGGACACTGTCCTGGCGCCTTTGGCTCCAGGCTCATGAATAAAAGTAAACAAGCACATCCATTTAACACCAAAAGGCTTTTATTATGGACATAGCACTTCAGATGCCTTAACCTTGAACATTCCATCCATTAAGCAGGATGCATTAACCTTGAACATTCCATCCATTAAGCAGTCCCAAGTGTATTCTTGGGTGTGGCTGCTAATGAATTGCCTTTGCACGTGCTCACTCTCTAGGAGTGGCAGGGTGTGGCTGGTAAGCCGGCCCTAATGGGCGTGCCCACGATCTCAGCTATATAAGCTGCCCAGATCCTCAAGACAGATGCTTCGCGTTATTCTGCACTTGCAAGCAGCGTAACTCTCACCGTCGCCTGAGGTCAGACTTACCTTTGCAGATCCTGCTTCCTGGACATCCTGCTTTCTGCCAGCATACTTACCAACTGGGGGAAGCTGTTCTTACCTGTAGATCTCTTCGGCGAACCAAGTATTCATCTTTACACTTTCCGGAACGCCGAAATCTTTATCTTGGCACCGCAGCACGACACGCTCCATCGTCAACAGCAGCGCCTGCAAGGAAGACATCGAAAAAACAGTCAGTTTAAGGTTGCGCTTCGCCAATCTTTGCGCTTTTCCGTAAAACATCACTTACCTGCTGTTGAACATTGCGGTAGCATCCATCTTCCATCCCGCCGCGTTTCACAGCTGCATTGAGGCCGCATTTCCATCTAAGGGAAGAAAACAGAAGAGAGACATTATTGCGGGCATAAATAGAAGCAACATATAAAGACATTAAACAGAACAAACAGCATCACAAGAGCTCAAGAAATACTTACCAATCATAAGGAGAAGCATAGTCGCAGCTGGACTGGACTAATCCTTATCAGGGATCAGTGAAGGAACTAGATCCCATTCGACGCACCCCTGCCAGAAGTAGCAGGACGGAGAGCTTATTTTCCATAATTCACAGGTGAGCTTTATGGGCCGGCGTATGCTCACAGAAACCGTACTTTGGGGTGAAGGGTTTGAGAGGTACAACAATCACAGATTGGGGCACTCTCATACTCTTATTTCCACGCAGGAGCAGTATCAGCACGTACCACCGCTCACAGCTTTTCTACTGAGGGAGAGGCCTGAAGGGGGTGATTCAAGTTCAGGGAGGGCT
Organism: Ambystoma mexicanum; assembly: GCF_040938575.1. Classification (NCBI taxonomy): domain Eukaryota; kingdom Metazoa; phylum Chordata; class Amphibia; order Caudata; family Ambystomatidae; genus Ambystoma; species Ambystoma mexicanum. The sequence continues at coordinate 1,308,881,849 of NC_090932.1, forward strand.
GCAACCGTGCCCCAACGCCTCTGCAGAGACCCGGTGAGCGTACACTGGCTTTTTTTTATTTTTATCAATTAATAAAATGATGCAGGTAATTCCATTTCTGAAAGAGTAATGTGCACATCAGATTCCTCTTTCATATACTCCATGCCAAAATCATAGTATATTCTTGTGCCTTGCTACTTCAGTATCCTGATCTGCAGTACCTGCCAGTGTCACAGAGCAGGTTCAAAAGTCACAGGTGCCCATTTGACAGCTGCAGTGACAGGCAAGTCTCAGCAGCACAAGGGCTGCATTCAAGATATGCACCCTGTACCAAAAATGTGATGATGGCAGGGCAAACTCTAAAACAGGCCATGCCTGAGATAGGGCATGATGCATGGCACTGCTCATAATCATTGCAGCCACATCAAATCGATATCACACATGTGTCAGCCCTAGAGACCAGTTCAGCTGTGTAAGGGTGTTGTGTATTCTCCCCAGAAAGGCTGGAGCTTGACCTACTGGTATGAATGTAGCCTTGGGGATTGTCTTTTTTTGTTCCTTTGTAAGGGCAGGAAGCACCCTTTCCCAGGGACAGCCATTCTACAGGAAGATGGCCTGGGAACAGGAATCAAAGGGCACACCCATTCACAAAAGACATGGCCTGACACCATTGTGTTGCATTTCTAAAAGCCTTTGGTCCTATTGAGATGGGAAGGGAATGGGTTAGTGGAGAGAGGGAGATCTCTGTACATGTGAGGGAGGTTTGCACATCTTGTTTCTCTCTTCCGTTGCCTCTCCTTCCTATCCCCTCCACGTCCTCTAGCACAGAGCACTTTGGGCGTGTTGTCAGAAAAGCAAATTCCACTTCTTTCCAGAACAGGGATTTGACCATTAAGGCAGGATAGCTTTAGTTCAATCACCTGTGCGCTTTTAGTTTTAAAAATGGGGTCTCACACAACTTCTTGGAATCATCTTTGAATCATATTTTGGACCCCAACCCTTGAAGAAGATTTTGTTTGGACTCTGCCGGAAGAGCAGTCCTTTCCAGAGTGCTCCATTTGTGAGGTGAATGTAGGTATTCATAAGCAGAAGCAAGCTCTGTACCCTACCCATCCTCAGGGAACATTGGGGTGAATTTGCTGTTCGAACAAGACCGTCCTCTCTGCCAGCCACAACAGTACCCAGAACCTCACTGTGTTGAATGACCCCTGCAGTTGGGTGCCAGCCTCCCCCGTGTTTGAAGGCACAAAAAAAGGACTAATCTTGTCCCTGAGCCCCTGGATTGCGGTTCACAGCACCCTGAGGGCCAAGATAATCGTACCCTACTGCTTTTTGCTGTTGAATTGCTCAGAGCCATGTTTCAAGAACCGTTCGACACATTTGAACCACCATGACCCTCCGGTGCTCTGTTTACACTCTCCTGATCTTCGAATTGCTTGCACAGTAGAAGTCTGATTCGGCACTGCCAGACCACTGAGTACCGCAAAAAAGGTACTATTGGCTGTTAACTGCCCCCCTTGGTCCATTTATAGGCCCTAAAGACTGATTAGGTCACTTGTATCCCTTTTGCACTCAAGAACATATCCTTTTTTAACATAGTGGTCTTTAATTGCCTTTTCTCCGCCCCTCCCCCCATCTCACTACCCAGAGCGCTGTTTGTGCAATCTTTGAATATTCTGTGCTCATTGTACAGGGATGGGATTTTCATTGTGTTTTCTAGATATTAATAGTGTACATGGCCTGCTCACCTCCCTGAACTGACTGATGTGCCTGACTACTCCCCGCTGGAACGCAACCTGTTCCCAGAACTGCTTAAACATAAAGTCACATCCACTATGTATAACGCCATAAACTCCTTTGCCACGAAAGAACTGACAGGTCTAAAAACCAAATGGGAGAGGGAGGTGAGTGTCATACTTCCAGAAGAATGGGTAACCGCATTAATGTACCCCAGAGAATCGGCTATTTCCTCCAGGCTCAGATTAGTTCAACTAAAAATATTACATAGAATTTATTATCCAAGGGTGGCACTGTTCAATTGTTCAATTGGGGGAAGACCACTAGCCCAAACTGCCTGAGGTTCAAGAGGGAGGAAGGTTCCTTCTACCACATAGTGTGGGAGTGTGCCATCATTCAGCAATACTGGCAGAAATGCTGCGATGAACTGTCAAGTGTAATGGGGAAAAGGATACCAGTAAATCCAAAGCAACTACTGCTCGGGATAGAAGAAGATATTGAACTAACAAGGTATGAAAAAGCATTCTTTTCCACCACCACTGTGATACTTAAAAAGGAATATAGCGCAACTGTGGGGCTCCGAAAGGCCACCGAACTATGAACAATGGATTGCAGATGTAGACATCTGCATCGCAATGGAAAAAAGGGTTTACACTGCCAGAGGGTGTCCTGAGAAAGCTCAAAAAATATGGCGCAGCTGGGAAGATGCGCACTAAAGCTAATATATAATGACAAACCAAACTACCACTCAAAGACTCGAAAGTGCTGCAAGCTGGGTGATATAAAAGGAATAAATGTCAGAACATGTCTAAAGACTCATTGGTACAAGACTATGGCGGCGAACCATTGGCGGGCGGGTAAGGGAAAATGTGTTTGCCCCGCTGTATGGGGCTGTATGTTCTTTGAGTAACTAAAAACTAATAAAATGTTTTATTAAAAAAACAAAAAAAAATACTGTACATGGCCTGTTTGATTAAAGTATATTTATATATATTGTATAGAACCTTGATTGGACGTTCCTTTATTTTGCACTGTTATGTTTGGGTTGCTACTGAACCACATTCTCACCCCTCTTGAGAGGATAGCCTTTCCTGGTCCCACGTCACCACAAAAGGCGATGGAGGTATTGCTCTTAACTGTGCCTGTTTTACCTTCATTATTGCACTGGCTCTTGGTTTGTAGAAGTGTGAGGGCTGAGTAGGCGATTTAGCCTCTACTCATCTTTGTACTCCTGCAGGGCAGAAGTCAATTTGTCACAATGCCCTTTTAAAGATTTCAAAATGTACATGGACACCGTTGATTGGTTTTTAAAAATCTCGCCTTGGATAAGTGAATTACTAATGGCCAGCGCGGTCAGCACTTAGTTCTGCAAAATGTTCTTCTTCCTCTTTACTTGTTATGGCATCTGGCGAATAGCTCATCGGAGGACCAATTCCAGCAGCAGGCCGCACACCTTGATGTTAGCAGCGGGCACAGAGGACTACACTACTTAACAACACTCACTTTAAATATAAGGTGCTTTGCATCCCTGTTATATGGTATAGCATGGCATCAGTATAGCTAAATTGAGACTGTTGAAGTAATGCTGTAGGGTGAGTTGAGATTTATTTTTTCACCTGAATTTAACAGTAACAATGAAAGCATTTCAACACATTTTCATATAATCGACCGCTGTGATGTCAAAACTAGAAGATTATAACACAAATGTCCAGTTGAACTGTCACAAATACAGTATTATTACAATATCCTTCCACAGATTAGCAGATAGTGCTGCTTGGCATAGGATAGCAAAGCATAGCCGGGCAACTCAAAGAATATGGGCCTCATTAGGAGTGTGCCGGTCCGGTAACAACGGTGCCGGTAAGGGTACCGGCACCGTTGTTACCGGACTGGCACTCTACAAGTCTGCGGGCAGGTGCCGTTTCACGGAGGCACCGGCACGGTGCCAGTGCTTCCGTCATCCCCATTCGCATTGAGTCCTATCGGACTCAGATGGGAATGGTGATTAACAATTTCCCGGCGCCTGACTTCCAGGAACACCAGGGTCGTAATCCCCTGGGGTTTCCGGCAAGCCAGGTGCCGGAAAAAATCGCAAGTCCTGCGGCAGCCTGCCGGTTTTACCTGCATGGCTACCGCCGGGCATCTAATGAAGCCCCATGTCTTAAACTGTATGGTTTAAAACTCTACACGGAATAAAGGGAGGTAAAAGCAAGTACCACCCACCGCTGCTTCTTGAAGAACATTGTGTCATTTGTATAGCGCCAACACGCCGTCGGTTGAACACCCTTTGGGGAACGAATTCCAGGACTGGGAAAATCGAAAAGTGCTAGTATGCGTGTGTGCATAGCGGCCAGTGCGAAGATATGAAGCGAAGGCCAGATCCTTTACTAACCTCCCATGCCGAACTGGCACGTGGATGGGTGGTGAGGGGCAGCCGCGAGGGAGAGGGATAGTTCATATGTGTGCAGCTATATATCGAATCTTTGTAGCTGCATTCTTATGGCAGAGGTGATGTGCGAAGTGTTTTGAGTGGTGTGTGGTGGCAGATGCAGTGAAGGTCTGTGGCCCTGCCTTCGCCTCGAGCTCCATAAGCATGGAGTGTAAACAGGTTTAAAAAGCATAATATTGAGTGCCTTGGCTGCTTTCAGCGTTCGCTGGGAACCTAAGCACTAGCTACATTCTCCCCTCCCTTAGAAATCCTTTAGGTGGTGGTGGGTTGTATATTCAATATGCTTAAGCTTTGACCCGAAACGTCCACATGCAAACCCTTAATCAAATTCCAGATATTAACACAGGGGAGACTCGCCTTCTCGGGGAGTGGGGTTTCTCCGGTAAAGGGAGACTCCACCGGGGAGGGGAGGGCTCTCCCTCACTAGGGAGCACGATCCATCACGAGAGAGGACCGTTACCAGGGAAGGCACTCACCTTCACCACTTTGTGCACCTTGGTGGTCTTGAAGCACGTCTGTTTCAGAAAGGTTCCGATCCTGTCAATGGCGTCTCCCACCTGGACATTGAACTCCCCGTTGGGCATGAGGCAGCGCTCGATCCAGGCGTCCAGCTTGTTGGCAGGGGTCTGGTAAAGCTCCTGGGTTTCTGTGAGCTGTGCCTGCAGCGTCGTTGCTAGCGGCTGCCACGCCATCCCTGGTGCCTGCTCCGACTTTACGCCTGCTGCCTGCCCCGAAGACTCTGTGGTGACAGGCACGCTTTGTTAGTTTGTCACTAGTGAAAAGGTGTCCGACTCTCCGGTGACTGGCTCCGTCAGACTCCCTCTGGTGACAGGCTCGCTGTTGAGGCGGGTTCTGTCAGGCTTTCTCTGCTAAAAAGATGTCTGTCTCCCGGTGAGAAGTTCTGCAATAGGCTACTCAAGGCTCTCCCAGAGTACAGGTCTGCCAGCGGCGACTTATATAGTGCCTGCGGCTGAACTTTCCTCTCAAGGAGGGACTTGGGATCAGTGGCTGTCACGCGATGCAAAAAAACTACCTCTTTAAAGATGTCATAAACCGTTAGGTTTCGTTTTCGTCAGAGAGCATTGCTTCCCTTGTATGCCCATTGCCCAGCCTTAAATCAAGCGGGGGCGGGCCGGGGCAGATGTTGGCTCCCTCTTTTTGCCACACCCTCCTATCTCACCCACACGTTCTCGAACTCGTGCCTCTATATTCCAGAGCAGAGTCTCACGGTCCGTGACCCTCTTTTTCCGCGGCCCCATAAGCACCCATCACCGACTCTAATCTCTGCCTCCATTATCGTTTGATTAATAGCTGCATTGCACTGTAGGGAGATGTCTCGATGGAGTTCTGTGGGACGCTTATGGGCACGTAACAGTAAAGAGGAGACTAGTTCACACACAGGGGTGTAGGGTGCACAATATATAGTAAAGCTGGGGTTACAGTGAATGGGGTAGGGAGTGTTAGGTGGGACCCTCCTGTGTGCATTGCCCCTTTAAGGGGATGTGTTTTCCTCACGTGTATGGCCCCTTTAAGATGGGCCATGACTGTGTCATGGCCCAAGCTAATAAAAGGAGCCCCTGCAGGCACGTGAGTCAGAGCGGCTGCAGACTCCCAAAGAGGAACGACTGAGTCCGTGTCTCATTATCCATGTAGGCCCCAGGCCTACACGTGGAGGCGCAGGCCTGCACGCCCAGACACTGAGGGACTCGCATGCCAGGATGGCAGTCGAGGTCCCCCCGGTCAGAGGCCTGGCAGGCTGTGACCCCACGCCAGGGTGCCAGAGGCCCTGGCACCCGGGGCCATGCCGGATGTCCATGGCAGGCCCCCACCCCCACACATAGTGGGACTGCACGGCGCTAGCAGAGATAGCGCCCAGGGGCGCCTGCCGGATGACCATGGCAGGCGACTCCCAACAATGGCGACGAGGAACATGAATCCGCGCGCCCCCCCCCTGCTGCCGTTATGTGGTGGGAGGAGGAGCATCCGACCCCACCGCGGATCCAGCGTGGCCTGCGCCTCACTGCCGTGGCGAGGGCGGTGTAGGCCCGGGCTGCCCTGCGGTGGGGCACACGACTAGCAGCGTTCCGCCGCAAGGAGAAGAACATGAGCGGTGGCGGCCGCAAAGAAAAGGAGGCGCCCGTGGGGAGAGGGCGATGCTTCCTTTCCCCCGGCGATGTCCGCCGCGGAGGGCGGTACGCTCCCCTGACCTTGTGGGGAGAGGAGAGAAGAAGTGAGAGCCCCGCCCTGGATTATCCCCGGCCGCGGCCCTCTGAGAGGGGGTGCTCGTGCGGCCGGGATGTTTGTCTCCCCTGAGGCCCTCATCGGCCCACCCCACTGGTGCAGCATCTCCCGACATCAGAGGGGAGTGTGAGGCTCCATTCCCCTGCTGCAGAGGTGAGCGGCCGACGCCGTGAAGAAGGGAGAGTGACGCTCCGCTCCCCTGCGGCATCCGCCGCACACCGAGGCCTTTGTTTGCCCTGGTCCCGTGGGGAAGAGAAAGGGGGGCCATCCCAGCGCCCTGATGGCGGTCCCGTGCTCCTGGCCGCGGTCCTCATAAAAGAGGGTGCTCGTGCGGCCAGGGTGAAGATCCGCAGCATGGCCTGTCCCCATGACACCCGCTGTGTGTGTGGGGATCCAAGAGCGGCTCCCTGCAGCACTAGCTGCGTGCAGGGAGGAGGCCGGCCCGTCGGCCACGGCGAACAGGAAGATGCACGAAAACACCCAGACTACGCCTCGGGTGAGCGCCGGCTGCCCCGGCGCCCCCACCGGAGCAGAGGGATGGACTGCTGCCACTCCCATCTCGTGATCTGGGGCCAACTGCTGGTAGGGAGGTGGGGGGTGCTTCAGCAGCAAAGTTATGCTGCCAGGAGCCCTCACTGTGCCCCGGTGGCGTTCCCCATGCCTGACAAAAGGGGAGGCTGTGCGTGCCCCGGCCCCCAGCGAAGAAGATCATGAGTGGCATCTGCTGCGAAAAGGGAGGCCGTGCTTGACCCGCCTCCTCCGCCCCCAGGAAGGAACAGAAAGCGACTGCGGGAGGTCCCGGGCTGCTGGGTGGGATGATGGAGACAGGCTCCTGTCTAGAGCAGGAAAATAGAGGCCCACACGTGTGGGCACGATGGATGCCGGCGCCCCCAGTGTGATCCTGGGGCGCCAGTGGTGACGACTGCTACGCCTGCCATTGGAACAGGCGGGCCGTGAAGTGAGGGCCCTCCAGCGATCCCAGGCCTAGCTGGTAATGATTGAGGGCAGGTAACGTGCTCCAACCACTCAGCATATGCAGCCCCCAGTAGTGATTCTGGGCCCCCAGTGGCGGTGAGATGCTTCAAAGTTAAACGCAAAGGTACCTAATGGAACTCTGAGAACATAAGTAATGCTGTGAAGTGCTGTGCACTACACCGGTGATCACCTCCCTGCACAGTGCCACCAGGAAAGCCACAGGGGAAGCAATGGAAGTCAAATAGGTCACCCTGACAAGGAGGGCTCATGGCCAGCCCTGCAGACTGTCTCGACACCCTCCCACCAAAGTCCCCTACTGGACCATCTGAGAATCAAGGAGCTGGTGGCCCTGCCGGCCTGCTAATATCACCCGGCGGGCCACATAAGGACTGGCTCTGGCATGGAGCCGTGAGAGAAGTGCCGCCCCTGTGGGGTAATCTGCACTGCGGTCTGGTGGCCACACAATCATGGAGGACAGAGGTGTGCCCTCCCCTGCGAGATGCCTTTCCCCTGCCTGGGGTGTGGAGGAGATGTCGAGATGGCGTCATTGGTGGGTCAACGGGGCCCCACTACCATATGTGTCCTGCACAATTCTATACCTGTCAGGTGACGTGGTACCGCCGGAGCCCCCCGGCATCATCCCGGGGCATACAGCGGTGCAGGAGGTGAGCACGACAACCAGGCTGCAACCTACACCGCAGGAAGATCATGAAGACCCCAGGCCGTGAGGCGGTGACTCGCAACAGCGCTCCGGCGCCAGAGCCCTGGAAAGTAGAAGGCCCTTTAAAGAGCCCAGCCCAGCGGGGCTGACAAGGAAGTGATCCATGCCTCCATGCAAGAGGAGCTGAATAAATATGTGGTGGGCTGCCCCCACCACTCTCAGCGCCACGTTACCAGCATCGCCCCGTCACGAGTGCCCTGCTACCATGGGTGCGTGCCTTTGTCTGGAGAAGAGAAGGTGCAGGGAAGGAACTGTGCACCCCCAAGACAGCCGTGTGTCGCTTAAATGTGGCATCACGGTGGCACCAACAATATAGCACCACAGTCACCGTGTCTGCCCCACGGGTGTCCTAGACACCGAGCCACAAAGGTTCCAGAACTGCCTACCACTGGTGCTGCCCTGCATGCCATGCCGTCGTGAGGACCGAACCAACACCTCGAAGCAGTGCAGCGAGCAGGGATGGGGTGCAGCTCATCATGAGTGCTTGTGTGCCCTCCTGCACCCCTGGGGGAAAAAGACACTCCTGACTGGGGGAGCATCGCGAGAAGGGTGGGGTGAGCGATGTCCTGTCATCCCGGGCCCTACCTGCAGCACCGTCCCCATCAACAGCATCAGGAGCAGCCTGGACGCCCTGTGATCTGCGTCTCGCTACCCTGCTCTAAACATAAGGAGGATATGCCGATGTGGCCGCTGGTCAGGTGCGGTTTTGCCAGCCGTGGACTGTACCATCAAGGGACGAGGACCTGGGGGGAAGGGACTCCTGCATGGACGGCCCATAACATCAAGGGTCTATGCCGATGTGGCCCCTGGCGTTCTCTGACAGGCGCGGCTTTGCCGGTTTTGAATTACGCCATCCATGGACCTGGTCACGGGGAGGTGACTCACAAATGGACGCGGATGGAAGATGGACTGGTGTCCTGTAATTCCATCATCGTTTGAAGAGGACTCAGTAAATATGCGTTTCAATGCTGTGAACCTGCATATTAACCACATGCTTTTAAGTGGTCTCAGTAAAGAATGATAAGGTGAGGCCGTGATCCTGCCGTTGCAAGGTGTGCATGTAATGCCAGCCGCCAATCATGGCGGTTGTTTGTATATTGACCGTTCCGAGCCCCAGGTTAATAAAGGGTTTTGCAAACTGTGGTAGAACTGCCTGTGTTCCTCTGGCAGCTCACCTGCCACGACTGTCACTTGTTGAGTGTGTTTAGAAATGGGTTAATATATGTTAGGTCTTTAATTGTTTGAGCAAGCTAGGTATGTGGCGGTGGCATATCTTATTATTTGCCTACCCCACAAGTTCTAAACCGAAAAGTATTCTGTTGTTTTGTAACAGGTGGGATGCCTGTATGTTTCGGCACTGTTTGTTTGTTCATTATGAAAAAGGAGGAGTGTTAGGTGGGACCCTCCTGTGTGCATTGCCCCTTTAAGGGGATGTGTTTTCCTCACGTGTATGGCCCCTTTAAGATGGGCCATGACTGTGTCATGGCCCAAGCTAATAAAAGGAGCCCCTGCAGGCACGTGAGTCAGAGCGGCTGCAGACTCCCAAAGAGGAACGACTGAGTCCGTGTCTCATTATCCATGTAGGCCCCAGGCCTACACGTGGAGGCGCAGGCCTGCACGCCCAGACACTGAGGGACTCGCATGCCAGGATGGCAGTCGAGGTCCCCCCGGTCAGAGGCCTGGCAGGCTGTGACCCCACGCCAGGGTGCCAGAGGCCCTGGCACCCGGGGCCATGCCGGATGTCCATGGCAGGCCCCCACCCCCACACATAGTGGGACTGCACGGCGCTAGCAGAGATAGCGCCCAGGGGCGCCTGCCGGATGACCATGGCAGGCGACTCCCAACAGGGAGCATCCCCCTGGGCTCTGGCTCCACGGGGGCTTGGACGAACTTGATTGGGGGGAGGGGAGAAAGGGACAATTCTGACGCCCGTTACGTAAACAAGAGTTTGAAGGGTATTTTTGTAACGAGTAAGGAGTACGGTGGTGGCAAGTTACAAGGGGCACACATTAAATATTTACTGATAAATAGATACAGTGAATTTTATATTAGGAGAAAACAGTATATTGCATTTAAAGTAGTTTGGACGTAGGGTTATGCGTTGGGAAAGGGGAGAATAAAGTTGGAGTGACACTCCTGTTCAGTAACTCTATTTTTATATTTTGAATCTTGAATCAAAAAATAAATATATAAAAATGAGGTTTTTTTTATTTGTGGTGGCTATTTAACCTCCACCCGGAAACAGTAGCAAAAAATCAATGATTCTTCACTATGCACCTGGCAACAGAGCACATATTCCTCTCCAGCCGGTATCCGACTGCTGGACACATAACAGAGGGTCGGCGCAAATTTCTAGAGAGCTTTAAACCTGTAGGCATCAAGGCGCTGGTTACAAGAATGGTTGCAAGGCAGGCATTAGATAGACAGTAGTGGACTGTGGTGATGGGCCGGTAGTTGGAAGAAATAAAGGGTCCAAAGTAGTTTTTTTGAGAAGAGGAAGGACCCAGGCTTCCTTCTTCGGGTGGCAAATAATTAGCTTTATAGAAAGTAGATCCCATTTCCCTGCTGGCGTATGGACTCTAACGCGTGAGGCTAATAATATGGAATCCCACAAGTGTTTGGTAGCATAAAGGTGGACCGGACAAGTGTGAAGCGATCTGGGGTCAATATCTGGACATGTACCGTTAACATGGATGCGGGCTAAGGACATTACACTCCTCATCTTGCTTGATGCTCTGTCCCGAGCCCTAGTGACTGCGGGTTTGATGAGTTTCTACCTGCCTTACCTTTTGCATGGTGTGTGCTTTTTATTTTTGTATTTCATCTCTGATCACTCGATTAAAGCATTAGGTTTTGTTTCTGGTGTTGTGTATTTTTGCCATCTGTTATTCGACTATGCACATGCTGTCTTGACTGTTGCATTTTGAGTTCAGCTCGTACCTATAAAATACAAAATTAAATCTTGATAAATGTTAGGTATCCTGCTGCAGGTAGTGTACATATTAAGGGCCGGATTCATGGAAATCTGTGCAGAAATCCCATAAGGGCTGTGCGCCGAGAAGGACACTGTGTGAGCCTGCGTGCAGAAAGAAAAATGCACGCCCCGCGTATTCATGGAATTAACAGTGCAAAGTAACCATATTCACAAGTTGCGCCTGGAACGCCCCCGACATGCCCACATGCAAAGCCTGAACAGCCAGAACAGCTACCTTTGCGAGCTCCCTCAGGTGCGAATACACGCACCCTTCAAACAGTGTGTGGGGTCCCCGTAAGCAGGCCTGCAACTCTGGGTCCATGCGCAGGGTCTCCCGTAACTGTATCCAGCAGCACGACAACATGCGTATAAAAAATCGTAACTCTGCAATAACTTGGGAAATCTGCATGCGAACCCCCGTAAAATGTTCCTGCACCCTGCTACACTGCTTACGCACACCCCTAAGTTACATCAGAACCCCGATTGAGTACACGCACCCCGAAATCCGACATGCAACCCCACCTGCATGCTGCAAATCCTACATGCAAGTGTACTTACGCCTGCCTTCGGGTGGCAGATCGTATGAAGGACTTGCACGGCCATTTCCCAGCCAAGACGTGCAATCGAATCCAGGAATACGTCTTGTGCCGAGCAATTGTGAGCGTGCGAGGGACTGCCTGCAGGCCGACCCTTGGACCGCCCACTTTTTCGCAAGTTCTTCCCCATTTTTGGTGTTCTGCCCTCCTTCTCAGCCCTCTGCACAAGCCACACCTAGGCTCTGCTTGGAGTCTCGTGCAAGGCCCTCGACGGTTCGCACAGCAGGGACGTCTTTTAGGGGTCAGCAGAGGTCGCAACTGCGACCTCTGAGGTCTCCCTTGCGACCTCTATAAGAAAAAAAGAACCCAAAAAAAAACTTTTCTTTTTTTTTTTTTTTTTTGTAATGCAAGATCCTGTGCTGTGGCAAGCACCATGTGGCTCTTTACTCCTGGAGTGATTGGCTTTCTTGTTCAGGCCCCTTAAAAAAAAAAGAAGAAAAATAAGAACAGGAGTGCCACAAGTCTAACACTTTCAACACTGACCCTAAATAAGAAAGAATAGGAATACCAAATAATGTGTCTTTCTGAATTTCTATACAATAATTGCTAGGCTCATTAAAGGTTTATTTCAGACACACTTCAGGGGGTGAGTCACTGATTTAGTCTGTTCTTAAAGGCCTCAACTCAGCTTTCATCCTTCTGAGATCGATAAATGAGTACCAACACAGGTTGGGTGATATTGGGTGTATATTTTTTCTATATAAAGCGCTTAAGCGTAAGTGCTATATAATAACACATCATTATCATTTGGTCATGGATATCTGCTTGCATTCACAGTAACTTGGTAATATGGGCCTATATACACTGATCTTAACGATACATATGGCGATCCATTCTTGTATGAAATGTACATCACATTATAGTGATATCGTAACCATCTGTTTCGTAGTGTACAATGCAATGTGATGCCACTTCCTGTTTTGTCAACAGGTGAAAGGTTGTGTTCCATCGCTTCCCTTGATATCACTTCGGGGTGGGGTCAAATGACATCACTGCCTGTGATGTCATCAGGGGTCAAGGGTCGTGTGATATCACTTCCGCTACCCCTGGCATTTTGGTGAAATGACGTCCCTGTCGCACAGATGTGCCGAGCCAGCGCGAAATCCGCACAAGTCCAGGAAAAGTACCACGCATTAGATTCCATGAATCGGCGTAGGCCGATTTGCGTACAGTTACGTGCACAATGACCCTATTTTCCGTGCAGATAATTCCATGAATCGGGCCCTAACTGTGTAGAAGTCCACCAGATAACTAGTATCTGATATTTATCAGGACCATACAGAAATAATAACACATATCTCGTGTAGCTGGACAAATAATGAAAAGACTCCCCTATGTATAGAGCCGCCGGGAAAATAATGAAAATCAAGTCCCATTTTGCACTCCGCCTGTTAACGATTTTAAAATAATCATGTTGCTTTGTAACCCTTGCATCTTAGAACGCAGGATGCCTATCAGTGCACAGCCCTTCTCAAATGCCATGCTTTTAAAGCAAAGACTCACACTTTGACCTACGATTACGAGTTTTATAAGTTTTCTTGTATTCCCTTTTATGAAGTTTCAATGGCCTGCTATGCCAACAGGAAGTTACAACTGTGACTCTTTGAGATGCCCTAGTCTATTTGCATGGCTTGCGAGTGCGAGAGTGAGAAAAAGAAGTTATTAGTTCTGGCTTCTCTGTTGGTCCATGAAAAGTATTTTGCTAGGGTCTGCCATAATGGTACTACCCAGCCATATGTCAGCACAGCTGGAAAATGATGTGCCTGGGCACGTGTATGATAGCAGTTGTTGGCAAATGTCTAACGCACATGCATACAACATTTGACTTTGTCAATGCTTTTAATAGGACTTTAGCGAAAAGAACAGATGCGAGGACAGACCTACACTGCTTTAAAACTCCCTTTCAGAATACTGCTTAGAAATAACACCGGCAGGCAATATACAGCACACACTTTAATAGTACTGCTTAAATGAGCTATCTCAAAGAGATCTGTCGGTGAGAGGAGGGTGTTTGAGTAGGAGGGGCAGGTAGCTGGTGGGAACGGCCATGGGAGGTCAACCCGCGTGTAAAGAAATAAAAAACAACACCCATGAGTTCCATGAATTGCGGGTCCCTCCTCACATCACCGCCCTACTTACTATCTGTACGCCACTGCAATAAATTCAATTTAGCCAAAAATAAAAAAGCCTGTGTACAAAAAAGTGCTGCCTACTTAGAACTGTCAATACAACATAAGAAGGGACTGGGATGGGGCTCATTATGAAGAAATATGCGGCCGTTTAGAACGAACATTGTCAAGAAATAATAGTGGAAAATACCGAATGCACAGAGCAACAGGACCCCCGCCCCTCCTCCACCCCCACACACTTAAGTAGGTAAGAGTGCATGCAGTCTTCGCATCTGCGGGTGGAGACTCTTGCTTCTTCTGCAGATAAACAGATGTGCTCTGCGCGGCCACCAGGCTCATGGAGAGAAGGATGACGCGTGCTCCCGACCGTGGCGATTCTAGAGAAACGAAACTGAGAGGAAGATGGCGGGTGAAGGAGAATGCGGGATAATCGAAACTCACAGGAGGAAGCGTGTGGGCGCGAGAGGGAGGAGAGGCCATGGGGGAAAAGCAAGCTCACTAAAGAACACATGCATAACACGCGCACAGAAGGAGTAGACCACACCCAGCAGCAGGCACACAGGATACACAAAGCCCAATAGCAACCTTAGCACAAGAAGCCCCGGCTGCAGGAAGCGCTTGCGTGCTGTGATGTGATTGGCTGGAACCGCAATACATATACTTAGGCTTCAATATACATTATGCGGTAGAGGTGAAACAGATGGCATTTCTGGATACCACCCGCTTTCCCGCTCTGCGTGACTATGCGTTTAGTAACCCATTAAAACAACTCCTGCTTTGACCTGCCAGTAATACCTCTACAAAATGCAGCATTTCCACCTACCCCGAAATGAGTCCTCTTATGCAGAGCAACAGAAAACCATAAATGATCCATGTGACTGGCTTGGTTAATATTGCCAAAATTGGGAAGAGTCCCACAGAATAACTATGGGCCCTTCAGGGTGGTCTCATTATAGGTTTGCCTGCATGTCGCTGGTAATTCCATCAGGATAGAGGCAAACCTGCCTTACGGTCTCCGCAGCCCGATATCCTGGTATTGGTGAGATATTACGAGCGGTGGAGAGCCGGTAAGTTCCCATTCTCAGGGAGCACTCCGTGGGATGGGATTGCCTGAATCACCGGCAGTGTTAGTATTTGCTGGTAGGGGCCTGAACTCCCAGCAGTGAAGTGTGAAGCAGAAAAAATGTCAGAGCTGCAATAACCAGCATTTTATCCGGACCAGCACACTTATGAGGCCCAAGTCACAGTGGAGGCTGAAGGCTGGAGGCTGAAGGCTGCATTAAGTTTAATGTTCTCCTAAGAGGCCCTTAGGTGCATACTATGCACAGTTAAAGAGCAGCCTATATTTCATCATTGTAGTGAGAGCATATCATGGTGGTGTGTCTGTGATTTCTTTAGATGGCAATTGTGATGTCTTAAACTAATGTGAAGAAATAAGGATAGTGAGGTATATCCCCAGGGGACATAGCATGACAACTTTGGCATGTCATGGCCATGAATGGAACAGTGGGTGACAGTGACCAGGGGTCCCACCATTGGTAAGTATTGACTGCACTTCGGGTCCATAGTAGATGGCTGTGCACCTCCATGGAGGAAACTATGAACACATTGGCCCTCATTAGGACCCTGGCGGTAAGGGGTTTGCGCCAGCGTTAGCTGCGCCGACCCCTTACCGCCAACTACGAGTTCCCATAGCGCCATGGTCATTTTTCCGCCCGCTTTTTGCGGGCGTAAAAATCCATGGCGCTATGGGACCTTGGTGTTAATTACGCCACCGTAATTTACGGTGGCGTAATTAACGCCTTCCCCACTCCCATTGAGCCCTATGGGGCCGAAATGGGAATGGGGAAGGGTAAATGGGTCAATGGGGACTTACCGCCCCGCCGACCTCGGAATGGGGCGGTAAGTCCGCCATCCGCCATGGCGTAAAGGGACTTTACGCCATGGCGGAAAAGTCCGCCGACGGCGGAAAAAATCCGCCAGGTTCCTAATGAGGGACATTGGGCCTCATTACGACCCTGGCGGTAAGGGGTTTACGCCAGCGTTAGCTGCGCCGAGCCCTTACCGCCAATTACGAGGTCCCTTAGCGCCATGGAGCTTTTAACACCCGCTTTTAGCGGGTGTTAAAATCCATGGCGCTAAGGGACCATGGAGTTAATTACGCCACCGTAATTTACGGTGGCGTAATTAACGCCTTCCCCACTCCCATTATGCCCTATGGGGCAAAAATGGGAATG
Organism: Ambystoma mexicanum; assembly: GCF_040938575.1. NCBI lineage: Eukaryota > Metazoa > Chordata > Amphibia > Caudata > Ambystomatidae > Ambystoma > Ambystoma mexicanum. The sequence goes on from NC_090932.1 coordinate 1,308,897,887, forward strand.
GGGAAGGGTAAATGGGGATTGGGGACTTACCGCCCCGCCAAGGTCGGAATGGGGCGGTAAGTCCGCCAACCACCATGGCGTAAACGTAGTTTACGCCATGGTGGTAAAGTGACGGCCCAGGCGGTAACTTACCGCCTGGGTCACAGTAGGCGGAGGGTGCATATCCCCATTTCCTCCTGAAAGTCCATAGCATTGAACCTTTTTGTGGTAGGCAACAAAGTGGAACCAAAAATAGTGATGTGTGGAATGTTTTGAATGAATCATGACCACTTGCATTGCTCTGGATAACCCTGCAAGCCATTGTTTTTTGGGCGGCTGTGCTATTTCAGAAGGGGAAAGAGCATATGCAATCCGGCTTAGTCTCACCCTGAATGGGGCAGTGCAGCCCAAACTACTTGGTGACATCTCTTGTTTTCAGCACATTAGTGAAGCGTGGCTTGAGACTCGAGGGACAGAAAGATCGTGCCCCAGTCGTGTTAGGAAAGATTTCTCTTTACTGCACCTTTCCTTCCATTTTAATGGACCCAGAAACTTTTAGCTTTTATTTTTGATCCTGACCTGTACTTAGTTCAGTGCAGCCTTAAGCTTCACTACACTGGGCCTCATTACGACCCAGGCGGTAAGGGGTTTACGGCAGCGTTAACAGCGCCGACCCTTACCGCCTGAGTACGAGGTCCCTTAGCGCCATGGCGCTTTTAACACCTGCTTTTAGCAGGTGTTAAAATCCATGGCGCTAAGGGACCATGGAGTTAATTACGCCACCGTAATTTACGGTGGCGTAATTAACGCCTTCCCCACTCCCATTATGCCCTATGGGGCAAAAATGGGAATGGGGAAGGGTAAATGGGGATTGGGGACTTACCGCCCCGCCAAGGTCGGAATGGGGCGGTAAGTCCGCCAACCACCATGGCGTAAACGTAGTTTACGCCATGGTGGTAAAGTCACGGCCCAGGCGGTAACTTACCGCCTGGGTCGTAATGAGGCCCACTGTATTTTGCTCATCTGTTATGGGGAAATTGACACGTCCTTCAGGCTGTCATTACAGGGGAACATTGTTTCCCTTAGTCTTGTGACTTTGTTACTACTTTTAGAAACTTGCTATCACTTGTGGTAACTTTTATCATTGTACAATGCATCGTACAATGCAGTACAATGGGGCACTTTTTGTTTGCCCTAGACTAACACCCAAAGGATTTTTGGTTACTCTAGATGTGCTAAATGGACAAGCTGGTGGCAGCAGTGACTTTTTACAATTCTTTGGTACTTTTTTGTTTTAGCCTTACCGTGTTTGACTACTAACTTGCTCTCCAATCTTGACTCTAATCTCCCTTCAGTCCTTATTCTCCTTGATCTATCCTCTGCCTTTGACACGGTCAACCAGGCCATCCTGCTCAATCCTCTCCGAGACAACCTTGGTATTACTTATCAGGCCCTGGCCTGGATGACCTCCTTTCTCACTGACCGACCCTCTCATGTCCAACTAGGGTCTTTACTCTCTTCTATCTCTCTCTCTACTTGTGGTGTTCCTTAGGGGTCTAACCTCTCTCCTTGACTCTTCAACCACTACCTGGCACCTCTTGCCCACCGCATCTCTACTTTCTGCTCCAATTTTCAATGTTATGCGGATGACACTCAGCTCTCTTTCAGGTTCCTCTCAGCCACCTATGCTTCTTCGCTCATATGATATGATAGTTTATTTATATAGCTCCTATACACAATGTGCTTCAATGCGCTTCAAGGCAAGGGAGGGAGCAAGGGAAAATACAATGACATTCTTACAGGCCATGAACAATAAGAATGTGAAATTAACTATCGTACCCGGCATGGCGACATTTCAGATAGTGCAAGAGCTAAGACACAGATAAGGAAGGGAGGGGGAGAGTGGAAAGGAAATAGAAACAGACAGGCGACTACCGTACTAGGCCTGACGAAATTTCTGGTAGAGCCGGAGATTAACAAAAGGTGAGGGAGAGAGGTGCATAAAGGGAAGGGAGGAACAAAACAAGCGACTAACGTACTAGGCCTGATGACATTTCCGATAGTGCTGGGGGGGGGGAGAAAACAAGTAGGAGAGGGGAAGGAGACAAACAAGGTTGCTATCATACTAGGTCAAGGACAATTCTGATAGAGTAAGTGCATAGAAGAAAGTAAGGGGAGGAGGGGAGGAGATTTGGAAAGGGAGAAAGGGAGAGGAGTAGAGAACAGAGAGTGAGCAGTGAAAAAGTGGAGATGCAAGAGGGGAGAGCAAATACAATTGCAGAAGTCAGTAGTAACACATAATGTTGCGAGAGAACGGCAAATGCAAGCCAGGATTCAAGATGAAAATGGGAACAGCATGATTCAGGGCCACCATTAGTACAAGATTCAGGGGAAGTCCAGCATGAGAGTTGAGACAGGGTGATGCACCGTGAGTCAATGAAGTCCATACAAGTCAAATCCAAGTATTGGCAAAAGGCGTTGATGGTGAAATTAGAATGTATCAAGACAGACTCCTGCAGAGGTAGGATGTAGGGGGTTGGGAGAGGATTGGAGGGGGGGTAGGGGAAGCAGGGTAGAAGAATCAAGCAAAACAGGCAACACCTGTATGCAGGAAGGGGGTGGGTACAACAGAACATCACAGGGGGACCGGAGGTGGGGATGGCCTGTGGGGACAGAGGGAGTAAACACTCCTGGAGACACTCCTGGTATACCTTCTTGCCAGGAATCTTTCAGTAGGTTTCTCAGATGCCCTGGTATACTCTCCTGCCAGGTTTCACCTGCCCGGTATCTCTTCACAATGTTAATTTTCTCTGTATCTTTAAATAGATCACCTGGTATACTGCCCTGCCAGTAAGCCCTGTCTGGGGTTTGCAGATACCCTGGTAGTTCCTCCTTACAGGTATCTTCTCCCTGCTTACTGCCTGATATAGCCCTCTCACCAGGACGTTCTTTTAATGTTCTTTCTGTTTTTCAGTATAGAACAGTTTCATTCCTTTACGGTCACTACTTGTTCCAACCTTCCCCCACATTGACATCCCATACATGGCGACTTGTTCAAGTTCACCCTTTTAACTTGTTCAATAATATGAATTTGCTTTTAGTAACGCGTGTTCAAACTTTCTTCACATTGATATCTCATATGTGGAGATTTGTTCAAGTTTTGTCTTCTAATTCCTTCTTTAGCATTCATTGGCGTGTGGCAACACTTGCTCCAATCTCCCCCATATTGACAATCGCATATATGAGGCATTATACAAATTCTCTCTTTGTTTTCTATTTGGTCGGTATTCAAATAAGGTTCTTAAGGGTTCACATGCCTGTTGGTATGCACCGGGGTCCCCAATACCTATTGGCAGATTCACCAGTGTCTGGCAGTTCCTCCGACCTGTGGTATGCTGTCTTGGTGAAGCCCTCACCATGGGATGGCGCACTCTTCAGACCCTCTGCTTGCTACTCCGTGGTTTTCACGTGCCTCTGTCGGTGAACCTGCAGCCCCTGGACTTGACCACTTCCGCCAGTTGCTCTGTTGTTGCTGTCGGTTTCCCAGCAATCTTTTCGCAATACCTGCAGCCTCCTAGGTGGCCTCGTTGGGACACCCGCTCCCTCCTTTCCTCTCTCTCTGGCCGCCCACTCTGGGCCCTCTTCCTTCTCCTTCCTGTGAGGCTAAGAACTATGATGTCATCTTCGACTCCACCCTCTCCTTCTCTCCTCACATCTCTGACATCTCTAAGTCAAACTATCAGCTGCACCCCTCAGAGGCATTCTTCCTTTTCTCACTTTCTGCCAGAAGCTCACTGTCTCCAGAGCTCTGGTCCTCTCTAGGCTGGACTATTACAACAGCCTCTTTCTAAATCTCCCTGCTTCTACCCTTCGACCTTTGCAACTTATCCAGAACAGGACTGCAAGACTTGTCCTTGGCCTCAAGCCCAGGGATCGTATCTCTCCAGCTCGGAAATCTCTTAACTGGCTCCCTGTGGCTGCAAGGATCAACTTCAAGACCCTCTGCATTGTCTACAAGGCTTTCTGGGGCCTGGGACTTCTCTACCTCCAACGTTCTCTTCGAAAACATCTTCCTTCTGAGGCTCTCTGCTCATCCACCTCCAACTCTCTGAGGTCAGACGCTTCTCCAAGCATAAAGTTGGGGGCAGATGTATCTCCTCGGCGGGGCCTCTCACTGGAACAGCCTCCCTGCCTCTCTCAAACTTGAGCAGAACCACCTCTGGGTCTGGAAGCAACTCAAGACCTTCCTTTTCGCTTCTGCTTTCTCTCTTCCTCTCCCCTGCTGATGCACCTGACTGCTCTGCACACTGGTCACCCTCTGAACTCGGGCCCAGGCTCCTGCATGTCCAGTTGCCCTCGCACTGCCTCCGGGCTCCCCAGCACTCAAGGGTCTGTATCTGATCTGCAACCCTACAGTCCCTTCTCTCTGCACTTTTGAGCCACCCGCTGGCTGCACTTGTGAGTTAACTGCACTTCTACCGTCCCTTCCTACTGGCACATCTCCCCTTCCCTCTTCTCCGCACTTGCGCGATCTGAATCACACAAGTCCTAGTAAGATCATTATCTTGTCCTCTCTTGTTTCCCCCTCCTTGTCTTGTTGCGCCTAGAAACACTTGTGTACAGGTGCGTTATAAATGCCACATCATATCATATGAACTGTGGATAGTATCCAAGCATGACTGTGCCACATGGTTTCTCGCTCGTCCTTTGGCCATCTTGTTCTTTAGCCTTCTTCCTGGCCTGTGAGGCCAGGAAAATCCTTATGAGGACATCCAGTACACGGGAAAGCAGAAGCTTTTGGCGGGCTACAAGAGGGATGTATGTGTTTGCTGGCAGGATGTGGGCTGGGACTGTCTGGTCCCAATCCACAAACTGGTTAGAGTGTGTATGCATGAGTGTTCCCACTAGTGGTCCTGATTGGACCACTGCTGGGGTGTGTGTGGGGGCTAGGCCTGCTATTGCTCCTGATAGTGGAGCTGGGGCTGGACCGAGTACCAGTAATGGAATTGCTGCCACTGCAGTGGCTAACGTTGAGGATGAAGAGGAAGAAAGTGAATCCTCTGGAGTTTTGTGTGTAACCACCTCAGAGACTGAGGCATTTTTTGATTTGAAAAAGGAAAAATGCAGGCTGAAGGAAAAAGAGCATAAGTTCAATGTGGCCAAATTAGAATTTGACAGGGTTGAAAGACAGAAGGACAGGGATCACCAGCTGGAGCTTGCCAAGATTTAGGCTTCATATGGTTCTTGCTGAGGATCTGGAGATGGTTCTGGGTCCTCTTCGTACATCCTAGATTTCCAAAAGATCTTCTAAGTATGTATGAAGATAAGGATGATATAACTGGTTGGCTTGTGACTTTTGAGTATGCATGTGCGGTACAAGGAGTGAGTGATGCTGATAGAATTGCATGGTTGTTCAGCAGACTGCCCCATTCTGGCAGCAGTGCCAGCATGGAGATGTCTAAGGCTGATAGATTAGACTTTGTAAAACATAAGCAAACTCTTATCCTCAGGTTTGTGAAGACTCCTGCCCAATACTTGAGGAGGTTTAGAGAGTATTGAACCCGTAGGCCCTTTACGCGAGGTGGCGCTCTATGGGATGAATGGGGATGCAGATCTTACTCTTACACCAATAATAAGACCGACTCAGGAAGTTGGCAAAACATAACTGTTTTTAATTGCAATTGTCTAAAATAGGGAGTACAACGGGCGTCAACGGATGGCCCACAGCATAAGTCTCAAAGCATTTCATAAAAAAACATTGCTTTTATAAAACAAATTCATCATACGAGACGTCATACTATGTGGCAAAATAGGAAAACCTACTTGGGGTTCTGATAGGCTTAAGGGGAACATCTAGGTATACTTTCTACTGGGGGGTGTCTTTGTGATTGGATCTCTAAGGTCAGGTGGACAGCTATGCCCACCCCTAGTACAAGTCATTTTTGCTGTCATGAATTACACTATAGGGGTCTTTGCTATGTGGCCCTCTACAATTGGCTGGCACGCTTGTACCCTTCTGGAATATTCCACTCGCTTGCAGCACGCAAGCTGGTACCCCAGGTGCTAAAGGGTTGGACTTGGCCATGCCTCCCCACCCAATTAGCCCAACATCCATCATCACTCGAGCTGTCTACCATTCAATTAGTCTTTGAACTCGGCCTTGCAAGTATCATTGCGCCTGAGAATAGAAGGGAGTGTGAGCATGGTCTTACCTTCAAGTCGCGGTGTAGCTTGCACCATGTTCCGAGCTCCTTCTTCGCTTTTTATACTATTAAATGAATAAATCCTGGCACTTCTAGTGTTTTTTCATTACACCTCAACAGGAGCTCATCTCGCTTCTCACGTTCATTGTATCTTCTAGAATAGATAACCAGTTTCTTGGCTGCCCCAACCCTTGACACAGGGCCAGATAAACTTTCTCGGATCTTCCTTCATCAGCAGCTGTTTTCTTCAACTGCGCCACACTTTCTGCCCTTCTGTCATGTGGTCCTTGTTTGCTAAAATGTGCCATGGAACATCCAGATTCTATACACATATATATAATTGCGGCACCGCCTGCAGTCTATTCACTACGTATAGCCAGCTTTATGATTACTTAGTCTACTTGTGTTTCAGCATCGGTACAATTATAAAATTACTTTGCATTTTCTTCAGTACTTTCCACACGTGCAATCTTCCCTTTGCTCATGAAATGTTGCTCAATTCTTTACTTCGCCATCAGATTCTATAGTGTTTGTATACTCTCTTCATTGGCATCTCTTCTAGGTGTGTCATTTCTGCTTCATGTGACGTCACCAGTCTCCTCTTTCATTCATCTTCACACTTCTTCCGGAACTTCCTTCAGAAGACCGCCATTTCTTTGCGGATACATATATGGTTTTCTCAATGGATACCTTGTTTCAAGGACTCTTTGCGGTATAGGTACCATTATTGGCGTCGTGCATGTTGCATTTTCCGGTTTCCAACATATAGGCAATATGGGGACGGGACTTCCGGTAGAGGCACTTGGCTCCTCCTCTACACTCTGCAATATCTTCTACTTCATCCTCCATCTTGATGTGCAAGTTTGTCAGCATCGTTATGGCCTCTGTCAAGGTCCCATTCTCCTCATAGTGAGAAGGTATGAATGTGCAACATGATTCTCCGATTTTGACACAAACGCCTCCATCCATAGCTCTAATCAAGTCCAGGACATATCTATTCTGAAGAGTCATCAGTCTTATGGCTCTCAACTCTTCTTTGATAGCGTTGAATCCCTTTATGGTAGTGTTGATTGTCTGCAGGAGCTCCCATCTGGTAATCTGTAATAATTTTGCATTTGCCATCCTCTGAATCCCTGGCATGAAGATTGTCGCTAATACTGCCGAAGTCTGACTAAACAACCTTTGCTCATACGGAATAGAGTCAAAGGCTTCTTTTGATTTAGATAAAAAGTAGTTCTCCCTCTTTGTTCGATTGAGAAATTCAACTGATCTCCTCTTTCTCAGGTGAGCATCTGCTTTTGGAAACTCCCCAATGTTCAGGTCACTCTTTGGAATCACCAATGCTGGAACATGAACAATCGCTATATAACACAGCTTTCCCCAGTTCCTGGGCAACTTCATGTAAGCTCTGGATCCACAGGCCCAGTAGTGGTCCATTACCACTACTGTTCCATCCTACATTCCCGGTAAATCGAGAATTGGACTGCACTGCTGATTCATTCCAACCTTTCTTGCGCTATTGTTTCTGTAACATAGTTCGGCGCTGGCCAGAGGTACTATCCGCAGCTGGCCTCCTTTGTCATCAACTCATGTCAGCAATTTTGCAATATTTGGCCAATGCTGTTTGCATTCTTTCTCTGCAGTCTTTATAGCTGGCTCATAGTATCCTGTAAGTGTTAATGCCCTACATACGATCATGCCTTCCTCCCATCTATCTGGAGAAAGCAATGTTTATTTGCAGCTGGCCTCTCTCCTTGCATCTTCGTATTTCTTCATCATTTTCTCCTTGACAATTGAGCTTTCTGTTTATTTCCCATCTGATTCCTGCTCTCTTCATTCTAGGCTGTTCATATCTTATCATGTGATCTCTGGTGATTGCTCTCTCTCTTGTCTTTGAATCTTGCACATAATCATTGACTTCTGGAGCTGTCCACTTTTTTACCCATACCAAGGATGCTGTTCGACCCTGGAACTGACCTCTCGTATGGCAGAGTGCAAGATGCGTCAGGCAATGAGCTTTCTGGGCTTCTACTTCTATAGCTATGACTATTTTAGAATTCCTCATAGCATAAGGTAGGAGAGCACAAACATAACTCTCCTTGGATGTCCTTTTTCCCACCTCTTTCATGTGTTGGTACCACATGTAATCTCCCATATGTGCTGTACTGTCTAGATAATTATTTAACTCATAATCATCTTCCCCTGTGCTTCTCCTGTGTCTCCCTCTTGCAAGGAGGGAGCATGCATAATGCTCATGAAGTACATCAATAAGGGTCCTTCCTACAGGGGGAATCATAGGAACACTTCTCAGGGAAATGGGTGACCGTACATGTGTCACCGGTGTAGGGATAATCAGAAATGGCCTTGCTTTCCATGCAACAGGTAATTCTGCATAAGTCACTGGAGTTGGAAGAATCAAAGGGACTCCTATCTTTCATGGACCAATGAAGTAGACAGTATGGATTAGCAACATCAGAAAAACAATAATAAATGCTGAGCATGCAAATATTATGCACTAATACATCAATCCCCACCATTTTCGATTCTCCACACGTCCTCACTTTCCGAAACTGCACCATTCTCGACAGTCCTCATTGTGCCTGTGTACTGCTTAAGGAAGGAAAAAACCTTCTTAATCTGGCAACTCTTTTAGAGGATCAGGCAGCTGCAAGATCTGTTCAACTATTGCCATAAGCAGCCTCCTGATTGCAGGGCCATTTTTAGGATGGTGCAGAAAAACACGTATAAGTACTGCGCCCAACAAGAGCAGGATAAGCTTGCAAAATAAAAATGAAAATAGCGAGAGGTAGCCTATGGATATCGACATGGGCTTAACCAAAGAGAAACTCCGCGAGGAATGAATCGAGACACTGCTCCCTTTTCCAGTCGTCAAACTCAAATTCTAGATTTGGCATATTTAGCACATCAACACTTTTGAAAGTCCAATTCAAAGATTCCTGCAGCTCGAGAACTTTGCTTAGCACTCCTGCTATAATATCTATAAAGAGTGTCTGGGGTGAGCCACAGTCCAAATGCACATTTGCATTTATTTAATCAGCAATCTTAGCGTCCTTCTTCCTCGTCATCGATCGAGTCTGCATGTGCTGAACTTCTTCTCCTTGTCTTGCTTCCAAATCAATGGTTGGGGGTGCATCGGTCTCACCAGCATACAGTTTTACGTCGCCCTAATGTATCCATGCGCTTCTTTCTTCGAATTTTACTGCTGAGGGATTAACGTTCTCCACAATATAGGGACCACTAATACGGGGCTCATGCCACTTTCTTGTGAAGTTGGGCACTAGAACTGAATCTCTCACAAGCAATCTAGGAATAGGATATAATTTGTGAAGTCTGGTTGCTGAATGGTCTTCATCTGTGTCCTGAGACCGACACCCCTTGTACTCGAGTTGATCTAAAATGACAGAGATAGTAGCGGTCATACATGTCAAATACGTACGTAACTCATTTCCTAACAATTTTGCAGTCGTCTGGGCATCACTTCTACTCCTTGATGGAGGAGACAAAGGCGTTCTCATTCGTCTCCCTGTCACTATCTCGTGGGGTGCGAGGTGCTGGTCCGACCCAGGCTGATTCCTTAATGCAAATAATGCTAGGGGCAGGCAACAGAGCCATCTCTTCTTCAGTGTCAATTTGAGTTTAGTAACTCTCTCTTTGAGAACACTGTTGAGTCTCTCACAAATCCCGTTCGATTACGGGTGATAAGCAGAAGAAAACTTGTGTTTTATACTAAGTAATAAGCTAATCTGTTCAAATACTTTATTAACACAATGGGGCTATTGTCGGATCTCAGCACCTCACATACTCCCCATCTGGGAAAGACTTGCTGGACTAAAAACTTTGCTGCGCAAGTGGCATCAGGGTGTGTACATGGACCTGCTTCGATCCACCTAGAAAAGGGACACACCACTACTATCCTATACCTGTATCCACTACATACTTGCAGCATATAAACATAGTCAATATGTAAATGCTGAAAGGGACCATTCGGTCGAGGAATCACTGATTGTTTGCAGTGTGTGCCCAGCAGTAAACCTTTGACATACGATGCAATTTACTACATAAAATGCAACGTGATTCTAACAGGTTCGGTATGAACCAGTCCTCTGCAATAGCTACTGCAAGGCTTTCCATAGTTACATGCGCAGGGTAGTGCAACTGTTCAAGCGCTACCCTTAACAAGGCTACAGGCATCACCGGCGGCATCACCGGCTTTCCAGTGCTGTCCTGTCACCTCAATGCTTCAGAAGGGGATAAAGATCACCCCCTTTGTTTCCACAATTCTTGCTCTACGTGTGGTGCACTGCCTTGAACCTCCATCAACTGTGTTCTTGACAAATGATTAAATCCTTCATTTACAATCATAATTGTAACTACTTTCTCGTTTACATCTGGAGTATCAAAATGTGAACTATCTGGTGAATATGCAACCCTTTTGGCCTCTTCGTCTGTGGCTTAGTTCCCGCGAGAGATAAAGTCAGTTTGCTTAGTATGTGCTCCGCATTTAACTATTGCGATGGTTACTGGTAGTTGTAGTGCCTTGATATGTCTGTGCAATAATGCTGCGTGTTGCACTGGAGTGCCATCCGCTCTGAGGTAGCCCCTCCTTTTCCAACGTGCTAGCCCTGCGTGCACGATTGAGGTCACATAGGCAGAGTCACTGTACACCGGCACTTCCTGCCCTGCAAGTTTCTCGAGCGTGACAATAAGTGCCACCAATTCTGCTGCTTGTGCCGAAAAGTGAGACAGTAGTCTTGCACTTGCTACAACCTCAAATTCACCATTGGCTCTGTGTTTTACCACAACTGAACTTGAATGCCTGTCCCCATCAGTTTGATCAATTTTTGAAGACCCACCAAAAAAGAGAATCTCCCCCCCCCTGCTAGCGCATTCTCCTCTACTCTTGGGATGTCATTGTAGAACTTCTGGTAATTAGCGCAATCATGCGCATGCTCACCCTTTGTCACAGGCTCAATTGCAAACGTAGCAGGGTTCACTATTTTACATCTGACTATTCTGATAGCTGGATTCGACATAACTACCTCATATGCGGAAGCCCACAGAGATGTTAATGTACCCTTAGGTTTCTCCAAAATGGCAAACAAAGCATGCTCACCAAACAATGTCATAAAACACCCCATCACAATACTAGTAGACTTCTCTACTGTGAAGGCGGCTGCTGCCAGCAACTGTTCGCAAGTTAAGTGCCCCGTCATAACTGGATTTAAAATCCCACTGTAATACGCCTGGGGTTTGTTTCCCAACGTAGTCCTCTGTGTAAGCACCGCTGTCATGAGTGTCCCATTCGTATGTGAAAACAAAAAAGATTCCTCATTATAGTTGGGAATTCCTAAAACTGGAGCTGTATAAATTGCTTTCTTCAATTCTTCAAATCCTTCCTCCATTCCCTTAGTCCATTCTATTCTTTCCTTATTGTGCTTTCTTCAGAGCCTGCAAAAGGGGTCTTGTGTATGAACTACAATCAAATACCCACGCTCTAACATAGTTGCATAATCCCAAAAACCGCTGCATTTGCTTTATCGTGGGTGGTTTTACTGTTTTCATAATCGCCTCAGCTCTTTCAGGTGTGACTCTCTTCCCTTCATGTGAGATAACTGACCTATGTACAACACCTCTTGTTGACAATATTGCAACTTCTCCTTGTCCACTTTATATCCCTTGTCTGCTAGAATAATCAATAACTGAATCGAATCTTGCCTGCACTCATCTTCTGTCATGCTACAAACCAAAATGTGATCTACGTACTGCAGCACAACACTTTTCAAATCAATATTGCCTAAGTCCATCTGCAGGACCCTATTAAAGACCGATGGAAATTCGCAGTACCTTTGGGGCAAACGAGTGCTCTTCACCTTAGTTTCACGAAACGTAAATGACGTAAGGTCTTGAGAGTCCTTATGCAACAGGATTGAGAAAAACGCATTTTTCAAGTCAATCACCATGAAATATCAGGCCTCTGTGGGGATACTACATAGTATCATCGCCGAATTCTGAAATAATGGAAACTCTGCCTCTACAATCTGGTTAATTGGTCTCATGTCCTGAATTAGTCTCCACGACCCTGCTTTCGATTTTTTCACAGGGTACACTGCAGTATTACACAGAGACTCTGACATCACTAAGATACCCTGTTCCATTAGTGCTAAAATAGTCTTAAAAATACCCTCATCTGCCTCTCGAGAAATCAGGTACTGTCTTGCTCGAAGTAAAATTGTTTGTGGATTCAGCTTAATCGTAACCTTCCTTACCCCCTTCAATAGGCCTATGCCATAGGGGCCTGTAGTCCATAAAGAGTTTACCACTTTTTCCTAATCTTCATTAAAAAATGCTGGGCGCAGCCGCACTATCACCATTCGCGGTGGGATTTCCCTTCTCTCTATTCTGATCCAATATGCAATACTCATCTCGAATATTAATTATCATCTGCTGGATCATCTGTAAACATATCTTCGTCAGTCAATCTATACCTGTCCCCAATGGCAATCACTGTTCTCCATGGCCTGCTCTCGTCATCGGTTCCTTCGAGCATGGCCAGTTTCCCTCGCACTATGGCTGCATTTAACTCTAGGGGAATAGTCTGTCCCCCTTCTTCGTCCATCGGTATCTGTGGCCTGAATAAAAATTCATCAGGTATTCTCATAATCTTTCCTACTAAGCCGGGTAGCCAACAAAATGCATACCCCAGAAAGAAAGACTTCTTGCTCTAATGGCATTCCTCGCAGAGCCAATTGCCTTGTAAACACCAATATAAATTTGCCCACATTCACATAATGTATCCCTGGAGTAGATCACACTGTGCCTTCATTGGTAAAAGAAATCGTCATATTAAGCTTCATCATTAAATCTCGGCCCAGAATATTAACTGGTGTCTGCCTTGAATACAATAATGGAACAGACTTATCAAACTCTCCTATGGAAACTGGTAATTCATCAGAAAAAGGAACTCTACTTGTAGCTCGAGAGAAACCTTGCACAATCATGGAATTTCCCAACATTGGATATTTGCCCTCTCATATACATGAACGTGTAAAAGTATATTTTGCATGAATACCGTCTGATAGTAAACGTTGGCCTAAGCACATTCGCATCGCACTATAAATCGCATTTGAATTAACCTGAAACAGGCTGACTACGCCGACATTTTAAGTTATCCGCCATTTTGATTAACTCCTGCTTTCTGTCCCATGTTAGAAATTGTGTTTTCGGCTCCAACAGAGCAAAATGAACTTTGTAGTGTCAACGTAGATAAGCATGCTGAAGCTGCTAAGGTGTATTGTTTGTTCTGCACTAAGGAAACCTTGGAGCTAAACAAGAGCCGTGCTAATCAGTAATTTAGATGCCATCTGTACCAACAGTGTCTTCCCCATTCAAATAGTGAAACAGAATGATGAATAGCTGAACATGTGCTTTTGCAGAAATCTTTGTTTTCGCTCCTCGAAACTAAGCTGACTTTAAACTTAAGAACAAATGGTAGACAAATATAAGTAAATGAAATGAGGACTGTTATCTTTGTGTCCAATGTTTGGAAAACATATGAAGTGTTTAACAGAAAACAACCAACTATTCAAAGATGTTTAAACATGTATTAGTTATGTGGAAAGGCTATGAACCCTAGGTAAATGTGTTACACAAAGAGGGGCTGGAGGATGTGTCCGGGATTGTGAGCAAACTGTATAAATTCTCGTGTTTTTGAAATGTCCAGCACTCTCTCATCTAACAGTTTCTGCTTGCACACATTGCAGGGTATTGAGAGCCAGACAGCTGTTCTCTTAAAATAAAGTGTACTTGTATCTTAGTACTCGTGACTGGCGTATTTCTATTATGTGGTATTAAGCCTCAATATTCTTTTAATATTTCAAACGAGTAGCCCCAGTGTCTACTAAAAAAGAAAAAGATTTGCATCCTATCGTCACATCAACCCTTGGTTCCCCTTGGGGGTCTGGTGTCACCGATAGTACTGAACACATCAAGTTGCCCTGTGAGCTGTCCTATTTCGGGTACATATGTATCCCTGTACCTGTAAAAGGACTTCCTCCCACCACAGTGACACCCCCTACTCTAGGTGTCAATAACTGTCCTGTGTTTGCATTCTGCTGTATCTGCATGGGTGCGTGCTATGACTGCCCTTGTGACGGATTCAATGGTGCTTGCTGTGGTTGCATTGCCTGTTGCATTTGCAGTGCTTGTGCTCGATACACTGTCTGATCTTGGGCAAACCCATCCCTCGCTTGTGGGCTATATGCTAGAGGTTAAGCTGTCCCCCTCTTGAGAATTGCCCATTCTGTACATACCCCTGTCTTCCACATGTTCACACAATGTGTCCTGTCATTCCACGTGTCCAACATATAGGCAGAGCTCTTCTGACTAGCCCACCTTGGTTTAAACCCCCTTGCGCATACTGATTATCATGCTGCATATTTTGAAAACTGCCTTGATTATTCTGAAAATGACCCCGTCCTCTGTACACTATTCCTCTGCCTCGCGGCATAAACCCATTCCCTCCTTGGTCCATCTGGCGATGATTATTTGCCTGCGATGCACCCACTGCTTGCTGCATTCCCAGTCCCTCTCCGGTTGTCAACACAGGCCCTTCTATGGCATATTGTGACAATTTCTTCCAAACTAACTTGGCTTCCTCAAGTTTTCTAGCATCTTCCTTCTTCTTGTTTTTCTCTTGTAACAGCCGGCAGTGATGCGCTATAGTCAACTGTATCTATTCCCATGGCTTTGCTTCCATTCCCACTAATTTCCTGAGCTTTCTCTGCACCTATTCTGGCAATCCCTGACACAGAATGTGGTAAAATACTGCCACTGATTTCCCCCATGGCTCCCTCATTTCAAGAGTCCGGCATTCCCGAATACTTTGAATGTATGCAAGTGGATCTTCTTCATCTTTCATCTTATGCACCATAATTGCACCAATATCTGACGTATCAGGATACTGTACCCTGAGTGCCCTCCAGACATCTGCTCTACAATTATAAAATGGCGCGCCATTGTGCGCTGTGTTCTGTGCCTTGACACTTGAGTAGCCTGCTCTCGTCCAAATGTCATCAGCTCTTTCCCCAAGAATGGCTGCTAGGAGATCCTTAGTTTCCCTTATTGCCAGAGTATTTCATCCTGTCATCTTTTCTAGCTCGTAAATCCATTTCCATGTACCCGCTGTTACACTGGGAAGTTTACACCTTAAATTATCCTTATCCATTTGTGGCCAGTTAATATACTGCAGTCTGGCCCCTGCTTTCTCCAGTAAAGGGAACTGCGTGAACCCAAATCCGTAAACGGCTCCCATTGTCTGCCTATCCATAGTGGGGGCAATGGTTCCTGATTGCCTTCTTCCTGGCAATGACCTCAGCCTGCTCACATATGGTGTCGACTCTCCCTTCTCACTGTACGATCGTCCTGTAGGGTGCTCTGAATATGCTATAGGATTTGGCATCTTATCCTTAGGCTGCTCTAGATCAGACCATCTTACTTCCTTGTCTGTCTGCTGACATCTCTTGTGACCGCATGCACTTTCTCCCTCCTCCCCACGGAAGGTTTCTCTCTCTTCCTCTGACATATCTAGTCCCCAACTAGTACAGCTTTCGTCCCCATCACCCTTGTTTAAAGTCAGCCTGTCTAAGGACAAGGCTATATGCTTGAGACTAAAGAGGTCTCTTTCTTCGCTTCGTGACTGGAGGACCAGGGATTGTTCTCCCTTCCCTCAGCTTCCCAATCTACTGCATTCTCTTAAGTCTTGATAGGCTTTATCGATTATCTCCCATATACTCCCTATGTCAAAATTTTCCTCTTGGGTTATATTACATGGTCCTGCCGCTGCTACCTGTGATGGGAGGAACTTCTCTATATTGCCCCATGGTATTACTTGGCTCGGTTCCATTAACTCTTTCTGAATGCGATCAATATCACGTTCCCTTTATCTTCTTTTTCGCTCCGTTTCCTCATCTAATTCTCTTTGTTTTCTCGATTCTCATTTAACCCTTTCCTCTTCTTGTCTTTTCTCTTCACTTCTTTCATTCGCTCTACACTCTTCTTCTTCTCTTTGTCTTTGCATTCTTTAATCCCTTAATGTCGGTGCTTCCTCTTCTTCTCTCTTCTTTTCTTGCCTATCTCGTTCTTCCATTTCTCTCTGCCTGTTGTCATACATCCTTTGCTCCTCTGCCATTTCTTCCTTTCTTTGCTGTTCTACCTGCTATATCTGTGCTTGTTTCTGTCTATTCTTTCTCTTGTGCTCTTCTTCTTTCAGTCTTTTCTCTCGTTCCCTGTCTTTTCTATCCTGTTTGTCTTGATCTTCCTTTTGCCTAACTTCCTCGATACTTTTCCCATTGAGCTTGAGCAATATCTGTCCCCCCATCCATTTGTTCTGTACGAGCGTTACCTCGTCAGCTTTATCCTTTTCTCCTTTCCAAATCTTAATCTCTCGTTCTATGTCTGCGGATATATTTGGTCTTTCTCCTACTTGTCTTGTAAGACCTTAAAGATCTCCTCCTTTCTTTTAGTCTCTTCTGGACTATCGTCACTGCTGTAGGCAGGCGGGTCATATATCAGATTACTATATCCTGTCGCCACTGTCAGTTCCTTTAACGGATACACTCCTACATCTTCTGTACTATCACCGCTTACTTCGGGCGAGGTAAGGGGAGCAGAAGGCTCAACACCTTCCTCCCTACACTGATTAAGTATCCAATCGTCAGGAGGCGGATCTTTCCATTCCTCCTGGTACATTCTTCAGAGCTCTAAAATAGATAACCTATTCTCCAATTTCTTCCCTGTGTACGCAGCATGCAAGTATGTGGTCATGTGTTGCAAAACCACCTTTGACAGCCATCCCCTTGTGGCAATGTGTGATGCTGGACATGCATTGGAGGGACACAGCCTCCCTGTCCTTGTTCTGTAGTCCTTTGTCATGTGTGTTCTGTATTATTTTCTGCCCAGGAGTCCATGTGGGACTCCTGGCAGTGCAGCTCTTCCTCTTTTTGGTTTGGTGTACAGACCCATGGGATACCCTTATGGCACCCATGGGTGGGGGTACAACCCTGTGCTCCTAGTGTATGCTTTTGGGCACCTGTGTGTGACCCACAGAGCAGGGTATGCGCTGATGGCAGCTCCATGCTGAATTTGACAGGTGCTCTGAGTATCCGCCATTTTGGGATACCCAGGCACTGCCATTGGAATCAGTTGATTCCTGATAGGAGACAAGATGGCCCCTGTGGCCTCTTGCTTTCTATTGCCTGTTACCTTGTTTTTCCCAAAGCCCTGGGAAGCCCTGACTCTGTCCCTTCTCCCTGACTGGCTGTTGGGTGGAAGTTCCATATATGGTATTGTGGGGAAGTCCAGGCCAGACTGGCTGGAGCTTTCACAGTGACTGTATGTTGTGGGTACACCCTCGCGGTGGGACCTGGTTGAATGGAGTGTGTGACCAATATGCACTTCATGTTTTGGGTGTCTGGTTTCTGGTATGACAGCCCTGCCCGAAACTGGTATGAATGCAGTGTACAGTGCTGAATGGCTGGGTGCTTGTCCCAATACACATTCCTTGTTGTGAGTGTCTGGAGGTAGGAGAATGGCCTGAATGCACTGTGAGGCTGATTGGATGCCTGCCTGCATGAATGCCCTTCTGAGTGATTGGTTGCCTGAGTGTGACCCAGCAGAGTGAATGAGAGACCAAACAGTATATCTGGGGACCTCTCACTGATGGAAATTGTTCAGAAGCTGAAGTTGATACTTGATGCTTAACCCTGAAGCCCACTGGAAGAAGAATTGCTGCTGCTGTCCTTCGCTAATCTGAAAGCTGCATGACTGTCAAGGAACTGATCCAAGAGAGTACCTGGCTAGGAGACCTCTTCTCGAGCTATGAGGGACCATCGTGCACCAGCTGATCTTTGCCCAAGCTCCCTGGATGTCAGACCCTCGAAAGGCTGCCGACCGGAGATGGGGACTGCAGCGGAATCACGAAGCGAAGCACCAGGACATTGAAGTGCATCACCGTCGCCGACCACCGTCGCCGACCGGAGCCGCAGTGCTCCTTTGCCTAAGACTTTTGATCCGATGACTCCCTTGCTTATCACTGTCGACTGTTTTCGTCCTGCCGGAGAAAGTCAAGGCCGCCGACGACCGAGGAGAATCCGCTGGTGGGTTTCCCGCCAACCGAAGACCACAGAGACGCTGACGACCTGACAACCTTGCTGGGCCAAAGTTCTTCATCGACTCTTTGCGGTAACACACACTTGTCGTCGAGGTGCACCGCATGCCTCAGCTTGCAGGACGTTTTCGACCAATCGTCAATGAACACCGCAAGAACCGAAGCTGCTGCCGCAATGAAAGTGTTCACCCTTTTCTTCACCGACTCTCGACGACCCGTGGCTTCTGCCTTAAAGGGAGTAAACTCAAGAAGGGCACATTGACGCCTCACCGAAGAACTCTACGAAACCAGGTACTTGGGGGGTCGTAGAACCGTTAGAAGGAATTGAGACTATATTAAGCATAATTGGACTGGGCTTGTCAATACGCTTTATTTACAGGTTGCCCAGGTGGGGGGATCCTCACACAGAACTGTCTCTCGGTAGACGGGGGACTGTTCTGCCATTGCTTGATTTAACTTGCTTTCTTTCTGTGTCTATCATTGATTCATCTTACAATTGATTTGTATGCTATTGTGGGGCTGTTAGCCGTGGACGCATATTAAAGGAATCGATTGAAAAAGTGGTACCACATAGACCTGTATATATTTGCCATTATAGTATTGCTAGAGTACAAAGTGTGTTATTGTGATTGTGTATATAACGTGAACCTTATTTATATAAAGACTGTGTTTTCACTAACATAGTATGTGGACATTCCTTTGTGGGTGCTTGGGGACTACCCTGTACTTAAGAACCAGCATGCATCACCTCCTGAGAGCTAAGCCTTGATTGCTCGTCCATTGCTACCAACAATAGAGGATCTTGGCTGGGGTGCTCTGTGCCTCGACTCTGCCATATAAGGAGCAGGAGTACAGATAATCCCTCTCTGGTGCTTTACACCATGGCATGAACATTTTATCTGCTGTGCCCTTTACCCACTCCACACTATACTGTCTGAGCTTGGGCGCATGTTTTGGCAGGGTCCTGCACAGATGCATCAGTGGAGTAACATCCCCCATTGTGACAAGTCTCAATTGACTGTCAATACTTACCGTTAGTTACACAGATACATTTCAGAAAAACAACAAAAATGAGTGCGCGCCAACCTTGCCGCTCAAAGCCTCTACTTCTCAATTATCTCAATCTATCTATTCAGTCGGCGCCGACAATGACTAAAATAGATAACAACTTGTTATCTCTTCTTTTCTTCTTGTATTTATTTTATTTATTTTACAACAACCAAACAACATACAAAAACAAACTTAGCGGTGCATGTTATACATTATTGAATATTGCGCTTCTCGTCATGCAATAGCCGCGTCCCACCCTCCAGCCTCCCCCCCCTTAACTCGAGCCTACTCCATTTCGCCTTCCGCCATTATCTCCTCTAGGGATGTTCCCTCTTCCATCCTCTGGGAGGCATCGTCCTCGCTTAAACATACCTGGGTGGACACGACCAATGTGGCCACTAAGTGCCTCCAATCCATCAGTGTGTCTGCCTCCTCTTCACCCCCTCTACTGGCTGCTTCGGTCCATACCACTGTTTCGGTTTCAGCCCACTTCTTGAGGTCATTCCACCACACCTCTATCTTTGGCTTAACACATGCTTTCCAGCCCATAGTGATCCTACACTTGGCCAGTATCTAAGCCAGATCTTTGAGCTTGCTCACATGCTTTAGCTTCCGTGGCCTAGAGAACCCCCCAAAATACATGCCCACACCGAATCCACATCCAGTGTGATCCCCTTTTCTGTCAAGTGGTGGGCTACTTCGTGCCAGAATTTGTTAATTTCCGGGCATGCCCAGAACATGTGGGTCATTTCCGCATTCAGTTCTCCACATTTGGGGCATGATTGTGTTACTGTGTTTTTAAATCGGGCTATCCTCTGGGGGGTCATATATGCTCTATGATTTACGTATAGCTGGATTTGTAGCAGCTTTGCGTTTCTGAACACCTTTTTATGATATCGCTGAGCTCTCTCCCACAGCCCGTCGTTCATACATTCTCCCACTTCCTCTTCCCACTCCCGTCTTAACTGTGTAATTGGCCTTGCGGGGCTTGTGGGGGGGTCTCCTTGTGAGTGCTCTATGCGCTCTCTCCACTGCAAATCCTTGAGTGAGGGCCCCACCTCCTATTTCCTGAAGCAACATGGTTTTGACGTAGTCCGTTGGGTTAGGGCCTTCCTCCCCTTCCGGAAGGCCCACTATGCATACATTGTTCCTCCGGGCGCGCCCTTCAGCTTCCTCTGCTCTGTTTTCTAGATTGCTTACTTGCTGCTTCAGTATGTGGATCTCCGAGGCATGAGATGCTATTGTTCGTACATCTTGTCTGAGTAGGTTGACTTCCTCCTGTACTGCACCCCCTTTGAGCTCCAGCGCTGTCTTGAGTTCGGCTGTGGCTGCCTCCAGTTTGCTTTCCCATGTCACCTTCAGGTCCGCAATTGCATCCGGGATCTGCTGGTCATTGCGCGTTGGGGTTGTGTCCACTAGTGGGTTCTTATCTTTATTCCTAGCCCCCTCTGTCGGCTGGGGGTTTTTCGTGAATTCCTCCAGTGTGGGTTGCTTCCCCTTGGACTTGGGAAGTTTAGATGTCATCTTGGTACCTAGGCTTGTTCTGATTCTAAGTAACTGGAGTACGATGTCCACTAAGTACACAGAGAATCTCCGCCAGTCCCCTATATCGTGGTCTTAGGCCGAGAGGGCTAGTGTATACGCAGTCGGGTTGTGGACGTTCTGATGTTATGATGAAGCTGGGTCTCTTTGTTTCTTGAGCTGTGGCGCTTCTGGGCCTTTTCCCGGGGGGGCAGGGGATCACTTGTTTCCTGTAGTCCACTCCCAGGGCGGCCCCGCACCCCTGCAGTAGTATCTTGTGCTATGCAGGTCCGGTTTCTGCTTGCCGGATGAGTCCTTAGCAATAGCTGTGTTGCCCTCCCATTCATCTTCCTTATAAGTGCGAGCACAATCTGCCTCGTCTCACTGTGTTACTGCTGCTTTCCCTTCTGTCGGTTCAATATACTTTGCCCCGTGTGGTGTCCAATCCAGCCCTCTGGACAGATCTTGTTGCCTTTATTGTCCATTGCTTGTCTACCCTGCTATCTCGGCTCAGCGTATGCCACCAGGTCTCAGGGATGTGCGTTTTGATCTCTCCTTCGTGTGTCTGCCGGTATCCTACTTCAGTGCTCCAATGTCCGTGCTTCCCGCCAGGGGTGGACTGGCCTATAGGGAACTCTGGAGATTTCCCGGTGGGCCTCTGCACCCTCGGCGTCTTTTGTGTGGTATTTCCAAATTTTCTCATAGGAAAAGCATTGCACTTGCTAAAAATGTGTCATATGGGGCCCCTTTGCAAATTATTTCCAGGGCCTCTTTTAGTTCCTAGTCCTTCCCGCCCTATGGCAGGTGGTCACTCTGCTTGCTTTATTCACAGTCCACCTTGTTTGCCCTTTCCGCTTTTCCATGCACAAGCTTTGGGGCGCACAGTTGGTTTCATCTGGCGCCAGTATTGTATTCGCTGCTCCAATGTCCACTACTCCGCTGAGCAGACAGCACTCCAAGGGGGACCATCCAGCTCCAGCCACGGCCCGGCAATGGTTACACTTTTTAATTCGCCACTTGTTTGGGGCTGCAGGGTCAAACGGGCCAACAGCAGCAGTGGTCCTTGTCTACCCAGCACAGGTGCCTGGTCCGGGCATACGGTTGTTATGCCTCAGGCCACCTGGTCTTGTCATGCAACTGCATGTATCCCTGCAGCCTTATGAAGTTTATTATTTGTGCCTACAGTTCGTCCTTCTGCACAGTTTATAATTCGTTCAGGAAGAGCTGTCTGCTCCCAGTCACAGGGCTAACATCTGGGCTCACTGGCTATCATTGGTGGCAGTTGCTAGGGATTGTAACGTGGTGTGCGTGTCTTTGAGGAAGCGCTATTGTTATATTTCATGCAGGCCCCCGGGCGGAGCTACTCGGCGACTGAACCAACATCCGCTGGTGCCGCACTCCTCTTCATGCGTCCATACCTGCGCTATTCGGCACCTTCAGGGAAGAACGTTGTACATTTGTATCCAACAGCAATCCTCGCTGTATATTTGCGCTTACCGCAAGCGTTGAGCTTTTGCGGCTACAATGTATCCCTGTACACTCCGGGCTCCTGCTGTACTGTCAATTTCACTTTCGCACACATCAGCCTCCCGCTCCCACTGTTATGTGGCTTAGATGCTTTGCTTAAGCCGCCCTGCCCCTGCTGAATTTGGGGGCTGCCACAGCGGTGCTGCGAGCGCCGTGTGCCCAGCACATCTCGCCCAGCTACGCAGCCTCAACAGCACCCATTTCCAGTGGTGCAATCTGTCGCGGCAGAGCCTCCTGTGTCTCCTTCAACATGCGGCTCAGATGGGGCTACCGGCTCGGGCCACAGTCAATGTCCAAACAACTTTGCAACGCACCAGGAGAGTCGGTCTGCCCCCACACTGCGTCTGCCTTGGTAATAGGGGATCCTACTGTGCATTCTCTGCTGGAAATTCACGTAGGCTACAGCATCTGCCGGGCTTGGGTATCCTTATATAGTGCAGCTATGAGTCGTTTCCAGTCATCCGCTGCAACAGGCTGGACCGGTCCCGTGTTGGTGTCGCTCCGTATCTCAGGCGTCCACCATTATCCTCTGTTAATGACGGACGCCATCTTGAGAATTTGTCCTCAGGATTGGCAGGGAACGGTTTCTGTCCTAGCTACAGTTTCTTCCCATGAATCTTCATCGGGGCACGGTCCTTGGGTGCCTCACACGTTCCCACAGCAGTAGTTTAGTTTGTAGCCACAACACGTTTGTTTAAACGTCCATGTGCAACAGGATAATGAAGGATCCTCAGGAGCCGCACGGAAACGCGGCTTATTCCATGGCTCTCTAGCCACGCCCCTCCTGTTATCTCTTCTTTAACCTCACAGTTTGCTCTCGCTCTTTGACCCCTTTTTTCAGTTACAAAATACACAAACAGACAGACTAGTCGACTTTACACATATTTCACAATGGTACTCCTTTTCTCCTAGCCTTTAAAATACCCTGATTGGAGTTTGAGTCATTCCCTATCATAAACCTGTTTATGTGCCGCCTATTTACCCTCCTGGGGTTTTGAAATTACTCCTTCTAGACCTGGCTTGAGGTGGGAAACTGGGCTTTCTAACGCTCCTCGTTATATATCTCTAACACTCCTTGTTCTATGTTAAACAACCCCCGTTACATTTCTATGTTACCACAATCCCATCCTCTTATTTTGCCAGTCCCCTTAATCTACTCATCATTCCTTCTTCAGCTCTAGGCCTTTGGTATCGTCCCCCCTCCTCCAATCGACCACCGTCGCCTTAGGTCCGCTAAGCGCCTGTGGAAACAAGGAGGGAATTTGTCAAAGAGAGACCTGTCCCACCTATATCGATTTTCTTGAAAGAGTTCTATATCGGCTGCTCTCCACAGGAAACTTTGCGATCTTCCGGATAAATGGCAGAGGGTATTCGATTATCCGAAAATCTTTAGACCGACTAATCAATGGATCTTATTGAACCATCCTCCCTCTGCTACCACGTGAACCCGTAGGCCCTTTAAGCGAGGTGGCGCTCTATTGGATGGATGGGGATGCAGATCTTACTCTTACACCAATAATAAGACCGACTCAGGAAGTTGGCAAAACATAACTGTTTTTCATTGCAATTGTCTAAAACAGGGAGTACAATGGGTGTCAACGGACGGCCCACAGCATAAGTCTCAAAGCATTTCATAAAAAACATTGCTTTTATAATTTGTCATACGTGACGTCATACTACGTGTCGAAATAAGGAAACCTACTTGGGGTTCTGATAGGCCTAAGGGGAACGTCTAGGTATACTTTCTATGGAGGGTATCATTGTGATTGGATCTCTGAGGTCAGGTGGAGAGCTATGCCCACCCCTAGTGAAAGTCATCTTCGCTGTCATGAATTACACAACGTTTCCTTGACTTTCAAACTATAGGGCTCTCTGCTATGTGGCCCTCTACAATTGGTTGGCACACCTGTACCCTTCTGGAATATTCCACTCGCTAGCAGCATGCAAGCTGGTACCCCAAGTGCTAGAGGGTTGGACTTGACCATGCCTCCCCACCCAGTTAGCCCAACATCCATCATCACTCCTGCTGTCTGCCATTCATTTAGTCTTGGAACTCGGCCTTGCAAGTATCACTGCGCCTGAGAATAGAAGGGAGTGTGAGCATGGTCTTATCTTCAAGTCTCGGTGTAGCTTGCCCAAAGTCTATTTTCATTTTGACCATGTGACAGGAGACAGTGTTTTGAGCTCCATCTTTGCATTTAACACTGCTAAATGAATAAATCCTGGCACTTCTAGTGTTTTTCCACTACACCTCAACAGGAGCTCGTCTCCCTTCTCACGTTCATTGTATCTTTTCGAATAGATAATCAGTTTCATGGCTGCCCCAACCCTTGACACCGGGCCAGACAACCTCTCGAATCTTCCTTCATAGTCACCCGTTTTCTTCAACAGCGCCACACTTTCAGCCCTTCTATTCATGGGGTCCTAGTTTGCTAAAATGCGTTGTGGAACATCCAGATTTTATACATATATATATAATGGCAGCGCCACCTGCAGTCTATTCACTACGTATAGCCAGCCTTATGATTACTTAGTCTACTTGTGTTTCAGCATCTGTACAATTATAAAACTACTTTGAATTTTCTTCAGTGCTTTCCGCACATGCAATCATTTTGCTTGTGAAATGCTGCTCAATTTTTTACTTCGCCATCACATTCTATAGGGTCTATATACTCTCTTCATTGGCATCGCTTCTGGGTGCGTCATTTCAGCTTCATGTGACGTCACCAGTCTTCTTTTTCATTCATCTTCACACTTCTTCCGAAAACCTCCTTAAAAAACTGTCATTTCTCTGCAGGTACTACACATAGGGCTTTCTCAATGGATACCCTGTTTTGAGGACTCTTCGCGGTATAGGGACCATTATTGGTGTTGTGAATGTCGCACTTTCCAGTTTCCAACCTATAGGTAATATGGGGGGCGGGACCTCCGGTAGAGGCACTTGGCTCCTCTTCTACACTATGAAAGAAAAGAATGTATGACATGTTATTTTTGTTGAAGATTCTTTGAAAACCTGTGTCGCTGGGTAGACGGTTATCAGGTAACCACCTTTGAGGACTTGATTAATTTTGTCATGCTTAAGCCTATTTTTGCCACTTGTGCCCCAGAGCTTAAGCAGCATTTGGCTGGCTCGAAGGAGCTAAATACAAAGAGTGTCCCATAAGGACAGGCCTGCTTCAGGTAAGCAGGAGGAGGGAAAGAAGCAGAAAGAGGAAGAGGTTGGGGGTACTGATAAAACTTTGTCCAAGAAGGCCCACACAAAGTTTAACAAAGGGAAGTCACAAGAGTCAAGTCAGGGTAGTGGGACTAATCCTCCTAAGCATGAGAGTGGTTTCTCTAAGCCTCCCTATGTGTCAAGATCCAGTGGGACTTGTTACACTCGTGGAGCCAGTGACCACAGGAAGGGGGACCCCAAGTATAAGGGTAAGACCATGGTGGTCTATTCGGCAAGTCTGGCCTTCTCTCAGTATGAGGAAGAAGAGTTTGCAGGGGTGTCCTTCCCTTTAGATTGCTTCCCCTCAGGCGAAGAATCTGAAGATAGACTAGATTCTGTGGAATATAGTAGTGCTGGAGGATCTGCTCCCATCCCAGGCCTGTCCCCATGTCCTGTATTCTCTGAGGATAGTGTTCAGATAGAAGGTGTAAGTACCTCTACTGTTAGCAACACTGGGCCCAATCTAACTGAAGTAGCTTCCTCCATAGTAAACCCACAGGGCATTGCCAGAAGTCCTGAGGAGGATACTCAGTTGACTGATGGGCCCCCTCTCAATGTTCCAGTAGCACCTGTCAGTAGAGTTGTGAATAGTGAACTGGTTAGGGCATCTGTCAATGTTAGGAGAGCCGTTCCTAGAAGAGTTCTAGGTGAGGTGAGATTAGTCTTCAAGACTTAGGTCCTGATAGACACTCACCAGACCTGGTCTCAGAATCAGGCTGCCTTAGCCAAGCCTAAGGGAAAGCCTAGGCCTAAGGGGAAACCCACGGCCAAAGGAGTCCGAAAAAGAGGCAGAGGGAAAGAGAATATTACCCCTGTCCTACCTACAACATCTGTTGAGGTATTTGGTAGTGTTCCTATTCCTGGTTTGGAAGAAAGACTACCAGAACATCTTGTGTCCTATAGCATGCTGGTAGAGGAAATCCCTAGTAGAGAGGTTAGTATGAGCCAACACAGAAAGAAACCATCCTATATAGGCCTATGGAGAAAGGCCTGCTTCCAGTGGGAGGATTCTCTGCCAGTGAAGCAAAGGATACAAAAGGAAAGTGGGTTACTGGAAGAGCCCACCAGAGAAAACCTTGAGAGGTTGGAGATTTCTCAGGAGGTGAGGCCATTCCTCCTAAAGTTGGGGTGTGACAATCCCTCAGTGGTTCATCCTAGTGTCAGGATACCACTAGAGAGGTCTAACACACTTTCTTGCTGGCCCATGATGGGGGTCCCAGAAGAAACCCACTGCAGGAGTCTCCCTCTCTGTCACCAGGTTGACAGGGGTGAGACATGTATTCACATACTCCAGAGTTTACTTCTAGGAGTGGTCTCATTTGTACCAGAGGCAAGGCCTACTTTGTTTAGCCCTTTGACCCTGGAGACCTCAGGCAGTAAGGTGAAAATGGTGGTTGCTGATCACAACACCATAGGCCTTAATGCCAATCCACAGAAAATGACTGCCACTTCAGTCATAAATGCCATACTGAATGACAGGCCCAGAGGTAGTTCCTTTGCTGTGCTCAGTAGTGGTCAGACCCAGTGGAGAGAAAGTGAAGTGACCTGTCAAGTGTCACTTAGCTGTCATCCACAGGAAGATGGTCTGAGAGGGAGAACTGTCAGATCTCTCATGAGCTTGATTGGAGCCCCCAGTGTGCCCCAGAGAAGGACGTGGGACCTTGTCCCGTCAAACCTATTTAAATCCCTGAACACCCGTGAGTGGTCTGGGCCTTGCCATGTTTCACAACTTGGCAAAGGAAACTATTCAGAAGGTCTTGGTGCACCTGTCCAGGTGACCATAATGTTTGCTATGGATAGTATGGAGGATTCGATCTTGAGAGATAGAATAGGAGCCCTGCTCATGGTTATAGAGAGAGAGCCAGAGACATCTGTGTGTCTCCCTGCCATGTGCCAAAGCCATCCTTCTTATAGCTTCAGTGAGGATGCCCTAGTGTCCCCTCACCTGACCCCACAACAGCAAGGTGAGCTGGGTATTTTGCGGCAGCAACCTCCCCCCTTGTTGTCACTGCAACCCTTTACAGCAGATTGGTGTAAATCAGACTGTATTCTGGGAGTTGGTGAACCCACCAAGTTTGGGTGTTGTGGTGGTTCAGACCAAACAAAAAGTTCTGATACCTGGTGTGATATCCACCCTGTGGAGGAGCAAGGATTGTTTGGGTGCTCTAGCTGTCCAGAGTCCAGTTCTGAGGATCTGGAGGAACATACAGGTAAAGCCAGTTTGGGATTCTGTATGGACACTAGAGCTCATTATTCTGTCCCTAAGACATACACACTCTCCACTAAGAGGTAACAACTTAGTGGATTAGCTCTGTACTGAAAAGTACAGTTGCTTTTATGATCTCTCTGCAGGGTATAGCAACTTATCCCTTGCAGTCTATGCTGAGGAGGAGACAGCAGTTTCGGCCTTATCAGAGCCTTACTTTTGATATGATATGGCATTTATAACGCGCCTATACACAAGTGTTTCAATGTATGAACTTCTGGATTGGTGGCTGAAACTGACACCTGTCAAATGAGCTTAGCCCCTGTTCTAATGGGAAAATGCTTCTCAGCAATACATGTCTGGATGACATGGCAGATTTAACCCCCACTTGGAAGGAACTGAGTATGTCTCAAGAGACTGGGTGTCAGGACCTTCATCAAGCCAACTTGTTCAGGGAGACAACCAAGTGTCAAACTGAACAGGAGCCATTGGCCTTCATAACTGGGCAACCCCCACTACCCAAGCCCAAGAGAGGGCTTTCCTGGCCCTCACTGGGAAACACAGGAGCGAATTGGCAGGCTATAGCAATATAGCTGCCCCTCTGACTTCCCTCACTACTCATAGGTGACATAAAGAATTCTTATGGACCCTTGAGTGTGAGAAGGTCATCACTGGCCTGAAAGAATCCTTAGGACAGGCCCCTGGTTAAATGGCACCTAATTGGAAGAGACATTTCTTAGTGCAGACAGATGTCTATGACACTGGGATAGTTGGGAAACCTTCACAGCTTGATGACAAACATGAGGAACAACCTATACGTCACATCAGCTACCAGTTTAGGTGTGGAGAACTCAGGTGGTCCAAGGTGGAGAAATTATGTTTTTCCATTATATGGTGCCTTAGGAAGTTGAAGTGCTACCTCCATGGGACTCAGTTCACTATGTATGCTCACCCCAAGCCTTTGAAGGGGTTGGTGGATATTAAGGGAGAGAATCCAAAGTGGTTCAGGTGGTTCATGAGTCTGCAGGACTTGAACTTCACTATTGGACATAGCCAGATCCCAAATGTTGCAATTTTGATGGGCTGTCCAACTGGGATAATCGACTGGAACAGAGTACCCATCCAGAGATGGATTTGTTCCCCCTGTCCCTAGTCTGGGAATGGGAGGGAGTGTTAGGAAAGATTTCTCTTGACTGCACCTTTCCTTCCATTTTAATTGACCCCCGAATGTTTTGCTTTTATTTATGATCCTGACCTGTACTTTGTACAGTGCACTGAAGACTTAAGCTTCGCTACACTGTCTTTTGCTCATCTGTTATGGGGAAACTGTCATGTCCTTCAGGCTGTCAGTACTGGGAAACATTGTTTCCGTTAGTCTTGCGACTTTGTTACTACTTTTAGTAACTTGTTATCACTTGTGGTAACTTTTAACATTGTACAATGCATCTCACAATACAGTACAAAGGGGTACACTTTTTGTTTTGCCCTAGACTAACACTCAAGGGATTTTTGGTTACTCTAGATGTGCTAAATGGACAAGCTGGTGGCAGCAGTGACTCTTTACCATTTTTGGTACTTTTTGTTTGAGCCTTACTGCCTTTATAAGGACTTCCAGTGCCCAGGAAAGCACAAGCATTTGGCAGGCTATTGGTGGGCTGTGTGTGTTTGCTGGCAGGATGTAGGCTGGGACTGTCTGGTCCCAATCTACAAACTGGTTTCAGTGTGTCTGAGTGTTATGCGTGAGTGTTCGTTCCCGCCTGGTCCTGATTGGACCACTGCAGGGGTGTGTGTGTGTGGGCTAGTCCTGCTATTGGCAGTGGGAGTTTTGGCTCTTACCTGGCTTTTAGGATAAGAAAAGAACCCCTGCAGCCATTCTTCAGAGATCCTGGCGAAACCTGAAGGAGCCAAGACTTCTATCCAGCTGTAAGACCTGCAAAGAAACCGGAGACCTATCGGAAGGAGGCCTGGCTACCAACTTCTGCTGCTGTCCTGGAGGAACCCTGTCTTTAGCAGTCCTGCGCAGGAGCTGCGACCCTGAGAGTGGAGGGAACATCCATTCCAGACGCCTGCACGGTCCCCTGTGAAGAAGAGCTGTCAGAAGTGTCCCTGGGGTAACCAGTGGCTGACCAGCTCGGAGTTTGAGCTACCGCACTGCAGACAAAGCCGTTCCACATTGAGGTCTGGAACTTTGGGAATCATCAGCTTGCCCTACGGGACTCACCTCTGCAAGAATTCAGCGTCATAGCATCAAGGGGGCCCGAGATAGGAGGGAAAGTCTCACAGCAACATGATGCCTTTGCGTGAGCTATATAAGAAGTCTTAACGTAACATAACCATTAGAAACCTTCACTGAACCCCAGAGACCCACCTGCAATTTTTCCTGCTTTATAGAATCTGTGGAACTTTACATGAACTATTGGGCAAAAGGCCCCACACAATTTAGGGCTGGACGTTTTAAGTTCAGGATCATTCTCTGTGGACCTAAAGTGCATAATATAACCTCACCTTTCCTTTTCAGGAGTTTGTGATGCATATCATACCGGCTGATAAGTGGATGTATATATGTAATCTATTTTTCTAGTGTTGTGTGAGAACTCTACTTGCCAGTAGTCATTTTGCTATAGTGTGTTTGCCCAATATATGATAATTGTATTTGTATACATTGTGCCTAAGTGTAATCTGTGATTCCCATTGTGTGCACCCTTTACAACCTCACCATCTCTGAAGAACTTAGCCTAGACCGCCTGTCACTGCGACCTGAACGGGTTTGGCTACAGCTCCCCAGAGTTGTCCTTGTCACAATATAGGTTGGCCTTCTATGCATCTGTTCACCAGGCCAGAGTATAGAAAATCAGTCCTAACATCTGGGAATACCCGCCCCTCTCAAGATTACTTTAGCCAAACTGATGAGTGATGGAAGGAAAGTTTTGAGTGATATAGGATTTATTATGAATTTAAGTTTTTATTTCGTTAAGGTACACCCTCTGATTTAACACCCCTTAGTACACAATCCCATCCCATAACCTGGGACAAGAAATAGACTGTACTGGAGTTAGAATTCTTCCTTTTTTTAATGAAAGATTGAAACCAAAGGTGGTCCCCAAACCTTGGTGTGGGGGAAGTCACCACTGTAATTTGCAGACAGGGACATAGTCTACAGAAGAAAATCAATTAGCCTCTAAAAAAATCTCACTAGGTCGCATAAAGCATACAATCATTCCCATGAATCAGATACTTAATATTTTTCAAAATTAATTCTAAATCATACAATGCAACTGCTAAGGAGCACAATATAATGTAATCTTAGTAATGGCAAAACCAGCCACAAGAGCACCGAGATTCCGATGGTTCTGCGACGGATCAAACTTGGAAAAAGTGAACACATTCAAATATCTGGGGATAATCAACTACAAACAAGAAGTACCCATGCAAGATCTGCTGTGGAAAAAGAAAAAAAACAGCACAGGCGAAGGCTGTTGACAGAAAGTACGGAAGGTTCTCAATGATCCCGATGCTAAGATTCTTTAGGATGAAGGTGATCACATCGCTAACCTATGGCATGGATGCAATGCCGTATCTACCAAACTCGATCTGGGAGAAATTGGAAGGCTACTTCTGGAGGGGTGTATTGGGGTTGGCGAAATCCACCCCAATGGCGTTGATCAGAAGAGAACTCTGCCTATCATTGCTGCTGGTAATGAGAATGAGAGCCTCTCTGATGCTGTACAGGAAAGTGATAAACAATCCCGAAGCCAAAGTCTTGGAATTAATCAGAAGGGAGATGGTGGACGGGTCAAACTTGATGTTGCAGCAAGGGGAACATCTAAATTTGAATATACTGAAAGAACTGGACACAACCGCTGAAGTCCTGTTACAAAATCCAAACAAAATCTCAAAGAAGCTCCTTGAGGCAGACTGGATTAACACGCAGGAGATGGCCAACAGGTATGTCCTGACCAAAGATTTCCCGTCAACACCTATGAAGCTGAACAACGTCAGAGGGTACCTAAAGCAATTCCCAGACAAAAAACTAAGCAGATGTTTTCTAAGATTTCGGTTAAATCAAATGAAAACCAACGAAATACTAAAGATAAGAAAGCAATCGACTACGAACACTTGTTGGTTCAGTAAGGAAGATTCCTCAGTGAAAACCAGTAGGCACCTACTACTGGAGTGCAAAGAACTTAAAAGAGAAAGAACAAGATTTCTCGCTGAACCTCTGGAAAACTCCAGAACCTTAGACGCAGACAATCTCTGGAACTTTCTGACGTGCGGAAACAACAGACGAGGTGTAATTGGAGTGACCTCTTTCCTGAAGTACTTGGACATTCGGTAAGCTGGAACACTTGGGGGGGAAACTTGGTTTGCCAACCGCTCCAATACACCTCTACCTATCCAACGAAAAAGACAGTTTGGTGGATCTTAAAACATTTTGTAAAAATTGTTTTGCAATTAAATAAAAAAAAAAAAAATAATGTAATCTTTAAATTGCTGCTTATCGCCCAGTGTGTCGAAATACTTTGACAGCATATACATAAAAACAAACTTTCTTTTAATGAATGACAGATTCTCAAAACACTTTATTTTCTCCAATATCAATAGTAGTATTAGAGAAAGGCTACATAAATAGCAACATTAATATACGTCCCAGCTTAATTCAATATCTAAAACGACATGAGTGCCGCCACACGTAGGGTGAGAGGTAGAGTGCACTCATAAGATTAGTGAAAGGTTGCAGTATACATAGATAGAGTTACACACGTAGCATAAAGATGGGCATAGGTAGGGATATAGGTAGGGATAGTTTCCATATATATGGGCAGGCAGGGCTTTAAGTGGGGTAAGAATTTGAGGAGGGGGCTCATTTGGGGGCGTGGCTTGTGGAATGGGCGAGGCCTTAAAAAAGTACACAAACCATAGTAAGGTACGCAAACAAATATATAAATGCATGTAAACATGTATATATTTTTATGCGTACCTTACTATGGTTTGTCTAATATGCAAGCCATCTTATATAATCATAGAAATATGTAACATATTTCTATGTAAATAAAAGATGGCTTGAAAAGTATACCAACCATAGTAAGGTACGCATATAAATATATAAATGCTTACATTTATATGTTTGTTAGCGTGCCTTACTATGGTTTGTGTACTTCAAGGTGGCTTGAAAAGTACACAAACCATAGTAAGGTGGGCACACAATTATATAACATTTACATATTTGTGTTGCATACTTTTCAAGCCATCTTTTTAAAACATTTCTATGTTTATAAAAGATGGCTTGAAAAGTACACAATTCAATCCATCTTTTAGAAAGCTTTGCCGACAGACAAAGCCGCAGGCCTCTTTGTCCGTCAGCAAAGCTTTATAAAAGATGACTTGAATTGTGTACTTTTCAAGCCATCTTTTATAAACCTTGAAATATGTCGAGGAGTCCCCAGTTTCGCCAAGGGTTAAAGATGTCTCAGTGACCTGGGGAGGGGGTGGGGAAACTAAGGGACAGTAACTTCCTCTGGTGACTCCTTGTGCTAGGGGTCACCAGAGGAAGTTACAGTGACTGACAGAAGTGCCAGCCAGCCACAGCATGGCTGTGGCTGGCTGGCACTTCTGTCAGCTTGCCTGACTTAATGGCGGCACATCTCCCATTGCGTCTGCGGCAGGATAATGTGTCCCGCCAACATTGTGGTGGGACCAGGGGACCCAGCAGGGCCCCGGCTCAACCCCACTTTTAGGAGACTGCTGGGGCCTGGCCTCGGCTGGCCCCGGCCCACTTAAAGCACTGTGGGCAGGGAATAATATATGGCAGAATGCAAGTCACGAGAGACGAAGAGCATTAACATGGCGGAGATTGAACCACAGTTCAGCCATTTCTAAACAGAACTTTGAAAGGCTTTTATACTGAAATACTGAATCCTGACATCAAAACTGCTTTGCGTGCAATCCCAAGCCCCACGATGTTCAGACAGATGCTCAGGCGTCAAGGCCAGTGAGCAAGGGGGCCACAACAGGGAATCCAAACCACACTAGATAACAATGTCCAGAAGCACCCAGCATGCAACTATAAAGTTAATTTGTTTCTATTGGTAGCAGTGAGAAAGTACAGATAGCCTCCAGGTGCAAATAGCTACCGTGCCAAGCTGCCTCCTAATGAATAAACACACAGTGCAGCACACACGTTAGAATAGAAGGAAAACTCAATAAATATACACAAATGAGTTCTGAACAGTGGTCCTCTACCACATGATCTGAACAGTGATCATTTATTCCTGGCTCGACTAGATAGTGCACCTGCCTCTCCCTTAGTGCATTCAGACAAGACACAGGGATGGCACGCCAAGGCCACAAACAAATTGTCAGATAAGGTCTCAGGCCTGGGAACGAGAAGGGAGTAACTTCTTCAAACTGAATCATAGCAGCCCGTTCATCTCTCCTTCCTCACCACGCAACCTGGCATCACATTAAAGTGCCCATGGTTGGTTGAGCAAACTACCAACCATTTAGGATTCTGTCCACCAGGTTGGCTACTGTAGTATAGAGCCAACCAATTAAATGATAGAATGAAATCTAACATTGTTTAGAAGGACGAACCTAGGAGGAGCAGTTAAATAATATCCAATAGATGTGGCCTTTACCTATAAAATGTATATGTTTTATATCTTAGTTACCAATAGGACAAGTGAATAAAAGTGTTTTTTAAATCACTAACCATGATGCCAATTATGGTGTGTTTTTCATTTTAAAACTTGTGTTTTGTATTACACCATTTGAGAATGCTTTTATGTGTTTTCCGGGTGACCATGTTTGAATAAAGCTGGGTGTTCTCGTGCACTTGTAGTTACTCAATTTTGTTCAGTTTGTCTTGTTACTGATTATTTAATTATCGATTAGGACCACCTTAACAGGGTGATAGGACAAACCCGGCGAATTATCATCCGATCGCCCTTATTGATGTTCGAAGCAAACTGTTTGCTACACTATTAGAAAAAGAGTTACTGGCCTGGGCCTATCAGTCAAACATGTTGGATAAATATCAGTCACGTTTTGTGCAAGCTACAGGAATGTCCTTGGATAGCTTTGTGCTGAACCTGTCAAAAGTAAAAGCAGTATGTAGGGACAAAGCAGTCTATGTTGCTTTCATCGATTATACAATGGCGTTCGATAGCATCAATTGTGAACATCTCTGGCAAAAGCTTTTATGCTGGGGTTGCACCTTGAACCTCCTGAACCTGGTCATGGCACTTTTATTTATTTAATACATTTTTAATGTGCATAGACAAGGCCCGCAGGCATAATAGTGCAGGGACATGACAGATAAATAAGAGCAAGAACACAGACAGGGCGAATCGGGGGTGGGGTTCACCTAAAAAGGACAGTTTTATCCCAACACTCAGGTGAAAATTAGATTGAATAGACAGGGGCTCTTGTCAGAACTAATTGAGAGCAATGGGTAGGAGGAAGCTAAAGCAATGTTGTGTTTTAGCTCCCCTTCTTTTAAACTTTATCTCAGATATTGGCGAATCTCTGGTCCAAACGGATTTGTTCTCTCTGCACCTGGCTTCCGTTGCAGTAAATTGGCTATTATACGCAGATGATGTGGCTCTGCTGGATTATACCCCCATCAGCCTTCAGCATCAATTAAGGGCTATTGAAAGCTATGCACAGGCAAATTAATTCATTGTAAACATTAAAAAACACATTTCTATTCTGAAATCAGGATGAAAAAACTGAAGGGAAATTTTAAATGGTACCTTAATGAAACGGAAATTGAATTATTTCATTTATTATTTAGGATTTTACCCGTTTATGGGAATGGATATAAATAATGTATTTAAGGTAATTAAATATAAAGCCATTTGTTCAACTTCCCAAGCTTCGATTATTAATGGCAAATTCGGTTATTTCTCTCTCTTGCCAGTTTTAGAATTTTACAAAAAGAAAGCAGTTCCTATTTTAACATATAGGGCAGAGGTTACCCTAATTACGGAAAAGCTGGACTGGGGGCAACTCGTACAAGTGTTTTGGAAACATGTATTACAAATCCACCAGTCTGTTCCAAATTGTATAATTCGTTACAAACTAATTTTGCTATCTCTTGAGGCCATAGTGAATTGGAAACAAATTGTCTCTCTGCATTAAAATAGAAAATGCTTGGGAAAATTCACTGTGGTGGCACTTGAAACTTCTTATGGAACACAAAACTCATTTTACATTTAATAGATGGATAGATGTATGCCAAGTACTGTTGGATCAATTGGGAGTAAACAAAGAAAGGATGAGTGAGAATCCTACTAAGCTAAAGAATAAATTGTAGGAGAACGATTGGCAAACCACAATTGAAGAGGTCAGAATATATAAGCTCTTCTCCCAGATCTTAATGGATGTAAACCTTAAATACTGTACCTCATTATGTGATGAATTCTGCGGAGGCCTCACAAAAACACAATCTAAAGTCTCCTCCCAGGTGGCCAGGGACAGCAGATGCTTCCTGATCCTGTCTCTGGGAGTGGTATTAGCCACGCTGATCACTTGGGAGGAGAAGGGTCCCGTGGGAACAGGAGGACTCAGTTGAGCGAGACACAGTATTTGCCTTCTTCACAGAAGAAAGTATCAGGGATACCGGAATATGTAATGGCTTGCTGTCAGAGACACAAAACACATCTGATCAGTTTCACAATTCATGCCCCTTGGTTGCATAGAGTCTAACAGGTCAATCCACCACACCTCTCTCTGTTGTAATTTTCTGGTGATGTCCCCCCCCCTCTATTTCCTACAGTGACTTGTTCCAAAATGACACATTTAAGTTGTGCTATTGTATGTCTGGCTTCAAGAAAATGTGATGTCACTGGAGATTTCACATTGCGTGTTCGTATATTTGACTTATGCTCTGTCCAACGGAGCTTCGCTTTTCTTGTAGTGATCCCCACGTAATACAATCCACATGAACATTTCAACGCATACACCACATTTTTGGAATGACACGTACAAGAGTGCTTAAGAGATATTGTTTTGCCCGTGTGTGGGTGTGTGATAGTGTTGCCTTTCATAATGGTGCCACAATGCTGACAATTGTGCCGTGCGTGGTACCTTTATAATTCTTGTTAGTTGAATTGGAAGTGGGTATTTCCGCTTTAATCAGGCTCTTCCATAGCGATTTGCTATTTCTATAGGCAAACATGGGTAATTCTCTAAATAGCAGTTGAAGTGTTGGGTCCATCTGTAGCATGGGCCAGTTCTTTTTGATTATGCCCTTAATCTTCCCACTTTGTAGTGAATGGGTTGTTACATACACAAGTGATTGTTCGTCTTTAGGTGGTTTAGGTGTGAGTAAGGTCTCTCTATCAGTGGATTCAACTTTTCTTGAAATCTCTGTGATCAAAGTTTGATTATAGCCACGTGCTTGAAATTTCGTGCTCAGTGTCTGTGATTGTGACTTGTACTCGTCAGGTTCTGAAATGTTCCGTCTGTAACGTAGAAATTGGCTAAGGGACACACTCTCTATTGTCTGCTTTGGATGGAAACTAGTTGCCAGTAATACGTAATTGCGATCTGTGGGTTTTGTGTAGATCATTGTAGCTAGTTTGTTGTTCTTAACATATATTTCCACATCCAGATAGTGAATCTGAGTTCTGCTTGTCATGTTTGTAAATTTAATTCTCGGATGCATGTTATTCATGGTTTCAAACAATTGTTGTAGTTCATCCTCGGGTCCCGACCAAATACCAAACCCATCATCAATGTATCATACAAAAACGGGTAAATGTTGTGTCCATCTTGGTGAGGATAAGCTATATTCATGTTCAAGATAGAACATATAGATATTGGCATATGCGGGTGCCACCGCCACCCCATGCTAGTTCCTGATAGCTGCAGGTAGTATTTTGCGCCAAATCTGAAAAAGTTATTCATTGCGACGAGTTTCAAAAGAGTAAGTACAAACAAACGATCCCCTTGGCACTCCGGAGAGCGTAGTAGAAGCCATTCTACCGCCTCTATGCCTGCCTCATGTGCAATGTTCGTATATAATGAGGTAAAGTCCATCGTAAAAAGTATATCTCTATCCTCTACGAAGTTCACATCTTTTATCATGCTAAGAAAATGCATGGTGTCCTTGACATAGGTATCTGTATTTTGTACTAACGGTTGAAGGATCTTGTCCAGGTATTTCGCTATAGGTTCTAGTAAGCTATCGGTTGCCGCAATGATCGGACGTCCAGGCGGTTTTTCTAATCTTTTGTGAATTTTGTGAAGGATATATATCACTGGTGTGATTGGATGTTTGTTCTTGAGGTATGTTCGCATCTTCTCTGTAATCAGTTCCCTGTCAATTGCTTCATCTAGTACTTCTGAAATCAGTGTTCTGATCTGGTCAGTAGGGTTAAACTGGATTTCTTTATAAGTATCTAGATCTGCCAGTTGTCGTTCAATCTCTTCAATGTAGTCTGTTTTATCCATTAGTACTAAAGCACCGCCCTTGTCTGTAGGTTTGAAAATAATCTCTTGATTGTTCAATAGGTTCCCTAGGACTTGTCTCTCTTCGTGAAGTTCCCAACTTTCTTTGTACGAAATGACATTTGTTTAAAGTCTTCTAGTACTGGATTTTCAAATACAGATAAGATGTGGTTTTGGATAGGAGGATTAAATGTACTCTTTGGAAACATCTCTAGATACTCCTATGGTTCCTCTCCTTCTCTTGAGTCTTGTTCTAAAGAATTAAAGAACACTTTTAATTTCAACTTTCTCATCAATTTGAAAAAGTCAATTTTTTCTTTGAGAAGGTTGCTGCTGTATTGTGGAACAAACGATAGTCTTTTTCTGAAAATCGATAGTTCCAATGGAGTAAGTGTATAAGATGAGATATTAACGACTAGGGGCCTCATTACTAGGTGGGCGGAATGGGTTTAAGGGCGCCGGTAATGGTGCCGGTAAACCAATTCTGCCCTATTACGAGGTTCCCTTGCGGGACCCGCTCTGAACGACTGGTCAGACCAGACGTCCTTTGCGAGTCCTGCAAGGGGACCAGGGAGCTAATAACGGGCCCGTTAATAACGGGCCCGTTATTAGCTCCCTCCCCATTCCCATTGAGCCCTAATGGGGCCTCAAATGGGGATAGGTTTTTTGAATGAGGAATTTCCGGGTCCTCCAAGGTTGGAATGGCCCGGTAACTCCTCATTCAAGGAACCTGGACCCGAGTTTGGAGGCAGCCATGGCGCTAATAGCACCATGGCTACCTGCAAACTCGTAATGAGGCCCTATGTCTTTTTGTTGTTCTGTTTCTTTCTTTGTGGGTGTTTTCTTTTTCCCCTTCTTGTGGGACCTTTTCTAAAAAATCACCTGTGGCAGCCTCCACTTCTATGTCCTGATTTGACGTTGGGGTACTTCCAGTCGCAACCTCTACAGCCCCATCTAACTCAGTACTGGAGGCTTCAGAGGACACAATTTCAGGGTTAGATGGTCCTGTTTTCTTCGATCCTGATGTTGCTGGTCTGTTTGTTCTTTGACCATAATATTCTTGCCATGTATAAACTATTTCCAATTTATATTCTTGGGTATCTGTTACGCGTACCTGGTATCCATGGGGATGCCACCCAGCCCTGGTTGGATGATTTGCACTCTCGAACCCTCTCCCGGTCCCTTGGTAAGGCCTCTGGTTAAAGATGGGTCTGCAATATAGGAGAGCTGGATTCAATACCAGATTGTCTTTATGTTTTCCCACCTCCCTTGGCCTCAACTCCTTCCTCCCCCTTGGGCCTTCTCCTCACCTTAATATTGTAAAAGGTGGATTCTCCGTCCTGCTCCTCGTGGCAGGGCCGCGTAGATGTGGGGGGCGAGCAGCAACCAAGTTACTTCACTGGTGCAAGCCCCCCTGTGGGAATCCAGGCCTGCTGCGACTCCGTAGGTTTGCTGCTTTACAGTCTTTATATGCAGTTCTTATGTTCCTCTTAGTTCGAATAATGTCTTGCTTCTTTCCTTTTAGGTATGGAAAGGTATTTTGGTGTTGTCATGCAGTTTGAAGACGAGCATGGGCCGGTAGGCGAAAGCGCAGAGTGCGCGATGCTGTCTGGTGAGTAATGCGCGAAGCGCTGGGCTGTTTCGCCTTTTATATTACTAACCTCTTTCTTTTCTCTCCTTGCAGGTTGAGATGTTCCTCGCTGAGCGCCATAATGTTCCAGCAATGATACTGACCAGGAGATGACTACCCAGGTAAGAATTGTGTGGCTTTCTTCATTCGGGAGGAAACGTGAGTAAACGCTTACTAATGCTGTCTTTCTTTCTCCTCTTTCCAGGTAATGGTATTCCAGGATGCATGCGGTGCCGGATGATGGAGTTCGTAACTTCAGGTGAGTGGAACTGAAGTCAGCGATGGATTGAAGACAGGATACTGTTCCAGGTAAGTTTCGTAGTGTTCTTTCTCTCTCTGCAGGTCCTTGGTTTCAGGTAACTTTGCATCAAAGAACTGGACACGGTGAGCGTTACGCTGCCCACAGCAGAATAACTCAAAGCATGTTCTGCTGTTTGGGTGTGGTTTAAATAGTCTCAGGTAAAGTAGTCTAGGTAAAATAGTCCCAGGCCTGCCACACCCAAAGTAGTCCAGGTAAAGTAGTCCCAGGCCTGCCACACCCAAAAGACTAGACTGCATAGCTCAGTTCCTTGTAACTGAGCTATGTGTGTGCCTCCATGTTGGCTGAACCCCCCCCAAGTTAAATAGTCCCATTCTAATGTTGGTCTTCATGATGGTTATGAGCCTGGCGCCAAAGGCGCCAGGACTGACTCCAAGGGAGTCTTGGATGAGGTTTTAAGGCCTTGTGACCTGGCCCTAACTGGAAGGCTGAATCGCCAGTGAGGGCCAGGGGCAAGGGACATGACAACACTCCCCCCAAGGGCCCCTCTTACGGTGGCACTTCTGCCTGGTCCTGGTTTGGCTGGGTAATTCTGATGGAACTTTTTAATTAAGCGAGGTGCATGGATGTATTCACTAGGTTCCCATGATCTGTCTTGAAGGCCGTATCCCTTCCAATCAACTAAGTAGTATAGTTTGGATCTGGTGTATTTTGAGTCTTGGATATCCTTTACTTCAAACTCTGGTTCTCCGTCAACTAATACTGGTTTTGGT
The DNA here is from genome assembly GCF_040938575.1 of Ambystoma mexicanum. Lineage (NCBI taxonomy): Eukaryota > Metazoa > Chordata > Amphibia > Caudata > Ambystomatidae > Ambystoma > Ambystoma mexicanum. The sequence goes on from NC_090932.1 coordinate 1,308,938,885, forward strand.
GGTGTTGTAACCCGAGTACCGGGTAGTACCGGTTTCAGGAGTGATACATGAAACACAGGATAAATCTGCATAGTGGGTGGTAGGGCTAATTTAACTGCCACTGGATTTTTTTATGGATTCAACAGAATAAGGTCCCAGATATCGGGGACGAAAGGTCAGAGTCCCTTTTATGGGCACATATTTTGATGCTAACCAGACCTTGTCTCCAATTTGATAGTCGGGGGCTTTACTACGATGTTGGTCAGCAAATTTCTTTTGTCTGTTCTTGGCTTGGAGTAAATGTTCTGCTGCTTCTTTGAAGGCCTGCGAAATAGTCGTATGTAGGGTTTTAACCGCTGGCATTTCCAAAGGGGTTGGGATCGCCAATTCTGAAGTATGTGGATGTCTACCATATATAGTGTAGAAAAGGGTTTTGTCCAGTGCTGGTGTGTAATGAATTATTATAGGCATATTCAGCTATCCATAACAAGTCCTTCCAATTTCTTTCCACTTGATGTAATATGCAACGTAAGTATTGCTCGAGGGTTTGGTTTGTTCTTTCTGTTTGGCCACCTGTTTGAGGATGGTGACTTGTGGATAGTCGAATGTCAATTTGGGCCATTGAACAGCATTTCCTCCAGAAGTTGGATACAAACTGACTACCTCGATCTGAGATCAAGACTGATGGAAAGCCATGTAGCCGTACGATTTCCTCCAGGAATACTTTTGCTAAATTGGATGCATTTGGAAGACCCTTAAAAGGAATAAAGTGTGCCATTTTAGATAACAGGTCTACTAAGATGGTGTTGAATCCTTGACTGGGAGGTAGATCTGTAATGAAATCAAGGGACAGTGTGTGCCATGGTGCGGGAGGAATTTCCAATGGTTGGAGAAGACCAGCTGGTTTCTGCTTTTGGGACTTGTTTTGTGCACACACACCGCAAGATTGTATAAATTGTATGATGTCTTTACGTTATGTGGGCCACCAATAGTTTTGTTTTACTTTAGCTAGAGTTTTGGCAATTCCAGGATGACCTTCAATCAGGGAGTCGTGATAACCCAAAATAACCTGCTCTTGTAAATCTTTACTTGGCAAGTATAGACAGTTCCTAAAATATGGTAACAGGTCTTTAATGGTGTAATGTACTCCGTGAGTACACCACACTTGTGAGAAAGTGGGATCTATTAAGAGTTGGATCTTGTTTTGGAGTTCACCCTGTGTCAATGTTGTCGTAAGACCCAGAAGTTTGTCTTCTGGAATGATGGCTACTGGATCTGGAGTTATGTATACCTTTTCCGCAACACCCATGCGGGACAAGGCGTCAGCCTTTCCGTTTCGGACTCCTGGCCGGTAGGTGATCACATAGTCATATTCAGCGAAGAACAGAGCCCACCGCAGTTGACGGGATGATTGAGCCTTTGCTGTTTTTAGGTATTGCAGGCTTCGATGATCAGTTATGACTGTGACAGTATGTCTAGCACCAAGGAGATAGTGTTGCCTGCCTTGAAAGCTGATTTTATAGCCAAGAGTTCTTTGTCTGTGTTAGCATAGTTTATTTCGGGAGGTGAGAATTTTCGTGACCAGAAGGCCACAGGGTGTAACTGGTCAGTTCCTGGGTCCCTTTGTGAGAGAACAGCTCCCATAGCCATGCTAGAGGCATCTGTTTCAACTATATAAGGGAGGTCTGGGCGAGGATGCCGTAGAACTGGAGCAGAAGTGAATTTTTTCTTAAGTTCTTGAAAGGCCTTCTCTGCTTCTTTTTAAACAATTTTTATTAATTTTACAACACACCCAAAAATACAAACCAAACAAGCAGTGCACTATACAATCATTACGTTAACATCAATTAGTCCTTGAGCACCGCCCCCCTAATCCCACCCCCCATTACGAGCATGTTTGTCTTTCACACTCAGTATCTGTTACGCGTGGCAGGGCATCACTGTCCTCGGATCCTGCCGATTCCAGCATTGTTCCAAACAATCCAGCTATAAGTGACTTCCATGCCATCAGGTTACCTACTTCTTCTTCCCCACTCATGCTACTTGTCTCCTGCCATACCACCGTTTTAGCCTCTGCCCATTTCTGCAGTTCTCTCCACCACACCTCCACCCGTGGCCTGTGACACTTTTTCCATCCCATAGCAATCCTCCGTTTTGCAAGCACATATGCCAAGTCTTTCAGTTTCCCAGCAGGCAGGCCCAGGCTGTGTACGATGAGCGTGACCCCTTTCTCTGCTAGTTTTTGTGCCACTTCCCTCCAGAAACGCTCAATTACTGGGCATGACCAAAACATATGTGTCATATCAGCATTCTCTTCATCGCACTTAGGGCACGCCTGTCGCCCAGCGTTTCTAAACTTAGATATCCTCAAAGGGTCATATATGCTCTATGAGTTACATACAGCTGTATTTGCTTCATTCTGGCATTCCTAGATACCTTCTGGTGGTATCCCAGGGCACGCTCCCATACCCCATCCTCCATCTGGGCCCCCACCTCCGCTTCCCAATCCAATCTCAAATGCGTCAATTCTTTCCCAACCTTAGTCATCACCATCTCATACAGTCTAGAGATCTCGTGCCCCCCTTCCGTTATGTCATATATTGTCCCTATAATGGCATCTGGTTCTTCCGCCAACATTGTCTCAGGCCATTTCCTCTGAATTTTCTGCACTAGCCTATGATATGTAACGTATTGGCCCCATGCAATCCTGCCTCTCCCCCCAGTTCCTCAAAATCCCTGATGATCCCTTCTTGCCAAATGTCCCCTACTGTTACCAGCCCAACCGACTCCCAGTAGGTTCTGATTATCTTCCTCAGTTGATTATCCCCATCCACCAAAGCAACCAGCGGTACCTGCGGGGACCACGGGAGCGGGTCTCCCATCATCCGGCATGCTCGACGCCACATTTTCCACCCCAGCAACAACATCCCCGGTCGCTCTTTCATTTCTGACTCAGGCAGCCAGATAATTTCCTTCAGGTAAAACGGCGTACAGTCTCGCCCAAACAACCTAAGTTCAGGGATCTCTTCATCAGAAAGCCATTTGGCCACATATTGTAATTGACCCGCTACATAATAAGCCTCAAAATTAGGTATCTTGATACCCCCTTTCTCATGGAAATTCTGTAACTTCCATAGCGCCACTCTATTCCGGGTACCATGCCATAGGAAGCTTCTACACATACCATTCAGTTGAACAAAAAACCTCCTGGGAATCATATGTGGAATGTTACTAAATGCAGGAGCCGAGGCAGAACCACCATCTTAAGCATCGCCTCTCGTCCCATCATCGCTAAGGGCAACTTCTCCCAAAACCCCATGCACTTGCGGATTTTACCAATGGCTACCTCGGTGTTGTGTTTATGTTCCTCTTTCACCGTATGATACACATCTATTCCAAGGTAGCGGAAGGAATCGACAGTCCATGGCACTGGCAACACTGGTAACCTTTCTACGGGGATCCCCTTATAACTACCCAGCGGGAATATGCTGGATTTCTGAGGGTTCACCGCTATACCGAACAACCTCGCATACCTTTCCATTACCTCCAAAATATACTGAAGATTTTTTTCCGGGTATCTTAAATATAACAACAAATCGTCTGCATATAAGGATATCAGGTGCCTCTCCCCTCCTACTTAGATACCTACCGTGCTATATTGTTGCCTGAGGTATATTGTCAGGGGCTCCAGAGCCAGAATGTACAACATCGGGGACCAGGGGCACCCCTGTCTAGTGCCCCTACTAAGTTGCCACCTCTCAGATATCACCGCTCCCGTTCGGACCCTCGCTAGCGGCTCGCTATACAGCATCTTTGCCCACCTGATGTACCCCGGCCCCACCCCGTACTCTCCCAGGGCTGCCAGCAGCCACGGCCACCCAACCGAGTCGAAAGCTTTTACTGCGTCTAGAGACACTACTGCCATTTCTCCTTCATTGTCACCCCCCCATTCATCTACCCTATGGAGTCGCCTGTGGTTGTGGGTTATATTCCTGTTCGGGACATAGCCAGTCTGGTCTGGATGTATTAATTTGCTTTATCACTTTCCGCAGTCTATTTGCCAGGACTGCCGTTAGTATCTTGCTGTCCTGGTTCAGCATCGACAGCGGTCTGTATGAGCCACAGCTATGCCCTAGCTTATTAGGTTTTGGGAGCGGTATTATGATCGCTTCTCTAAGCGACTCCGGCAACCGTCCCATTTCAAACGCCTCATTAAGCATGTCTAGCATTGGGGGTAGTACTTCCTCCCTGTATGCCTTATAGAATTCGCTAGGGAACACATCCGCTCCCGGGGTCTTACAGGTAGGCAGTTGCCTAACCACCTCCTCCAACTCCTCTAAAGTAATTGGTTCATCAAGTTCTTCTCTTTCTTCTGCACTGATTTTGGGCAATCCTATATCTTCCAGAGATTCAAGTATCTCCTCCTGGCTGCCCCCCCTCTATCCTCATACAATACCCTGTAATAATCCGCAAATTCTCTATTAACTTCCTCTTGGGTATCCGCTATCTCACCATCTTCACAGGTTATTGTCCTAATCGGGGGCCTAGGGGTTTCACTCTTGTACAGCCACGCTAAGAGGCGGCCAGTTTAATCTCCTCCCGCATGCTGTCTCTCAACATATTTTTTATAGTTAAGGTTGCAGAGCCTTTCCCAGTGTTCCGCACACTGTTGCTGTAAGTTAAGTACCCTTTCCGTGTATATACTACCCTTTTTCAATTCAGTTTCTAGTCCCTCTTCCGCTTTTTGTAGATCTGCCAGAACCCCGCCCTGCAGGCCTTTCGATTTAGCTATAGCCACACCCCGCATCACCACTTTAAAGGCTTCCCATAACGTACCCGCCGAGTCAACACTGCCAGTGTTCACCTCAAAATAGTTGATAATCTCGTCTCTGATATCTTCTCTAAAAACTGGATCTTTGAGCGCCTCTGCGCGGAGGGGCCATGTCGGAATCCGTGCCCCAGGGCGGCAGTACTGCCACCCCAGGACCAGGGGCGAGTGATCCGACAGGACCCTCGCTTTATATTCTACTTGAGTAATCTCTATCATTATATCTGACGTGGCAAACACATAATCTAGTCTAGTGTGCAACTGCTGAGGGGCTGAGTAATGCGAATATTGCCTTTCATTAGGGTGCTTTGTTCTCCACACATCTACTAACCCAAAATCATCCAGCAACGTCTGCAATGTTCTAGCTGCTGGGGCGGGCCTGTCAATTTTGTTATCAGATCTGTCTACTCTGGGGTTTAGTACACAATTGAAATCCCCTCCCCAGATAACCGCACCACCCACACACATACTTAGGTTGGTGCACAGGGTCCTGAAGTATGCCGCCGTATTATGATTGGGGGCGTACGTGTTTACCATGCACACCTCTTTATTTTCTACCAACCCTCTCACTATGACCATCCTCCCCTCAGTGTCCTTAACTTCCTGGATGAGCTGGAACGGGACGTGCGGTGCCACCCACACCAGTACTCCCCTAGCATAAGCAGAGTAGGAGGAGCCCACTACAATACCTTTCCACTTCTTCCCAACCAGCTCCATCTTTTCCCGCGTCAGATGCGTCTCCTGTAACAGTGCAATATCTATTTTTTGTCTCTTCAAATACAGCATGACCTTGTTTCTCTTTAAATAACTGTTAAGTCCCCTGACATTCCATGTCACTATCTTAAGATCTCCCATAGTTCGTTAGTATCCATCTCCCTGCCTCCCATCCACGCCCGCTCGCCCACGCAATACAGACACGACTGTCTAGCTCTTCCAAATAGGCTCATATTTAGGCTCAAACACCCCAGAACTATGTACACACCAAACTCCCCTCCACCCTCCCCTCCCGCCACCCACCCCTTCCCAACTCCCAACAACACCCCCCTCAACTTTTGCCCAGCTCCATTCCTGGATCTCAGGCACTCCCACATCTAGCCCCGACTAACACACACCTACGTCCAGGGCCCAGTAGGGTAAAGCCGCCCTAGTGGCCACTTAACTAACAATGTTTGGGGCAGGATTGCTCCAGTTCCGTTACTCCTGTTCCTACAGACCTTACGCTGTGTGTTAATGCTTAGACAACCATAAATACATTTACACTATATTCTAGTCCATAACGAGCCAAGGCTCGCATATTAATCAATGTTCAACCAGTCTCATTTCCCAGTGTAAACAGGATCACCCACCCACTTACCCCTCTGTGTAAATGGCTCAAGTCCTTCAAGAATCACCGCCTCGCCGGTCACGGTCCGCCTCTTTCTCAGGGCAACCCTGCAAATCCAACCATGTCACCGCATCTTCCGGAGTATCAAAGAAGAGAGCCTTGTTCTTGTGCAACACTTTAAGTTTTGCCGGGTACAGGAGCATGTACTTGATGCCTGCGTCGCGTAGCATCCTTTTGACAGCTACATAGTTGTATCTCTGCCTCTGTACTAGCATCGTATAATCTGGGTATGCCGTGACGTTAGTAGATGCCCTCTCGATTGTTCCGCCTTTACGAAAAAATTCTAGGATCTTTTCCCTGTCCCTATAATTCAAAATCCTAGCAATGATCGGTCTTGGTGGGGCCCCAGGTCGCGGTTTCCTCATCAATGCGCGATGCGCCCGTTCCACCGTGATCCCCTGTGATAGTTTGTCAGCTCCTATCTCTTGAATTATCATGTTCTCAACGTAGTTCGTAGGGTCCTGGCCTTCTTCTCCCTCCGGCAGGCCGATCACGCGTATGTTATTTCTTCTCGCCCTCCCTTCCGCTTCTTCAACTCTATTTTCCAAGTTGGCAACCTGCTGTTTCAGCACGTGGACTTCTTTGGCATTACTGGAGCTAACCTCTGTGTTAGTTTTTACTGCACTTTTCAAGCCACTGGTCCTGTCAGCGAGCGCTCTTACATCTTGCCTTAACAGAGTGAGTTCAGTCCCCACCGCATCAATCTTAGCTTCCAGGGCTACACGTAAGTCTGCCATTGCGAGGCCCCATTTCGTGCTCATCTCCGTTATCGCCTCCAGGATCTGCTGTTTGTCTCCCTCCGGGGCTTCCTCTATGCCAGCCACATCCTTGCCCTGTGCAACTGCAGTAGGGGTCCTTTGCGTCTTTGCGAAGACTTCCATTGTAGGTTGTTTGGTCTTAGACTTAGCAGGTTTCACCGACATGTTGTCACCCTCCGTACGTGTGCAGTACCGGTCAATGTTATTGTCAGCTGCAGAGGTTTTGCCAGTTGTTAGGGTCTATATCAGCTGTTTGTTGTCTGCATGCGCCTTTTGCAATTGCCAGTCAAGTGGGTTGCGGCCTCCCACGTATTCTGTGACAGTGACCTAGGCCTCCATATTCGATTTACTTGAGCCCATGTGGCATGTGGGTCAAGTATCTTCTGTGAAAGATGATGCTCACATTTAGCAAGCAGCACCTGGCCTAATTCGATTCTGTTAGTGGTGCGCTCACGTACTCCTCACTGGCCTCTTATATGTCCCAGGCCCCTTTATATAGGTTTATTCCACATCCGTGTCACGCCTCCACAGCACCCTCTGCAACCGATGCTGCGCATCTGTTGGTCACCTCTTTTAATAATACACAAATTCGGGCATATTTGCGCTTGTATAACCTCACTCTGCAACAGTTACCTCGTGCGATAAGCAACAGGGCCCAATCTTCACAATCTGCAGTGCCTACTTCACCAATCGACACCGCCGTACTGTTTTGTGTCCGTGCAGCACTATTTTGTCCCGCGGGCGGCCTCCGTCTTCTGCGTATCCAACTTTTCTACGTTCGCGCGGTTGCCCTTCGCACCGGCCGGCGCCGCGTTCGTTTCTCACAGACAGCCGCCTCGGCTGTGTACCGCAAGACCTCCCTGGCAGATGCTCGCCTGGGCACCGTTCAATCGACCTCCATCCACGATCAGTGCTGTCCTCCGAAGTTCGCACGCAGCGGGATCAGGCCGCAACGTGTGCACCTCCCGGCCGTCTCGGAGTCGCTTGTTACAGCGATGCCGTCTGATTTCGCCAGCACGTGAAATGTACATAAGCTGCACATAAACAGAAAATGAAATGAGATGAGGCAGCCGCCTGCAACCGCTGCTACAATGAGACGAGTCAGTTACATTTCGCTTCAGCAGTTCCTTTGTGCTCCGCCATTTTGGCGACAAAGTATCTTCCCGGCAGCAACAGAAAAGTTCATTTATCTCTCAATCCGCAGGCCCAGCACACTCTTCCTTCAGGATTCCTGCAGCCCATGCATTCCAAAGCACAATCCTGTGTTTTCAAGGCATGCGTGCCGGTTTCAACAGCGTAAGTTGGTAAAATGTCGTCGGATCATCAGGAGCTCATCACGGAGCACGTCCTATTCCATGGCTGGTTAGCCACGCCCCCAATCACCCCAATGGAACTTTTTATTGTTTTTTCTCAATAGTAATTGGATGCACTATTTGGGAAAAATCTGGGATGAATCGGCGGTAAAAGTTTGCAAAGCCCAACATACTCTGGATTCCTTTAAACGAAGTTGGTGACGGCCAGTTACGAATGGCATCTACCTTGTGCCTATCCATTCTGATACCTTTTGGTGTGAGGATAAAACCGAGGAACTCCACTTCGGTGACATGAAAAGAGCATTTTTTGTGTTTAGCACACAGTTTATGTTGGCGGAGTTTAGTAAGGACGGAGCGGACATGCCTGACATGGTCTTCTCTTGTAGCAGAATAATCTAAGATGTCATCAATGTAAACCAGGGCGCAAACGTCGATTAACTCCCGCAAAACATCATTCATAAAGTACTGGAATGCAGCAGGAGCGTTGCAAAGTCCAAAAGGCATTACCTGGTATTCATACAAGCCGTATTTGGTACGAAAGACGGTTTTCCATTTGTCTCCTTTCTTCACTCGAACAAGATGGTATGCCGCCCTAAGGTCCAGATTTGGGCGTCTTTGACTTGATCCAATAATCCGGGAATAAGGGGCAGTGGATAACGGTTTTTTACTGTGATCTGGTTTAATGCGCGCTAGTCGATGCAAGTCCTCAAATCTCCTTCCTTCTTTGGTACGAAGAATAAGGGACTGGCTGCCGGTGATTTAGATGGGCGGATAAATCCATTTGCCAGGTACTGATCAAGATAAGATTTGAAATGGAGGTCTTCTGGTTCAGTAAGTGCATAGATTCGACCACAAGGAATTTCGTAGGGCCTGTGCGGTGGTAGAGTATTGGCTTGTTCTTTCTGGAACACGTCTTGAAAATCTTGGTATTCATTTGGTAGAGTACTAGTCACACCTAGTAAAATCGCTGCTGTACTGGGAGTAGCAGATGTACATAAGTCTGTTTTCCCCTTTTCTTGGTAATAACAGGTGCGAGCACAATCATCGGAAAAGGCCAACTTCTTGGCACTCCAATCTATTAGAGGGTTGTGAGCTACCAACCATGGCATCCCTAAGATTAGTTGAAACTGAGGAGCTTTGATGAGATCGAATGCAATAGATTCTCGGTGTCCATCCTGGCACAGTAGGGTTAGTGCTGTTGTACATTGGGTTACTGGTCCGGAAGCTATTTCTGTACCATCAACAGTAGTAACTTTTTCAGTAGTCGACTTAGAGCATAAGGGAAGTCCCATCTCTGCTGCCAGATCTTGGTCTACATAATTCCCAACTGCTCCGCTGTCTATGTATGCTTCGACAGCATGCATCCGAGACGGTTGTTGGTGATTGATCAAAATTACTGGTAATGCAAAGTGTGAGGTCTTTGAGGTCTGTGTGAGGTCTGTGGCTCATCCATCTCGCTCGACAAGCGGACCTCTACGCTTGCCGGGCTTGGTTGTTTTCCGACTCCTCGTTATTATCTTCCTTCTCTGTGGCTCCAACAGTTCTCCTTGGTGGTTTCACTGGACATTCTTTGAGGAAGTGGCTTGATTTTCCGCAATATAAGCATAATTGCTGTTGCCTTCTCTTGTCTCTTTCAGTTTTAGTTAAAGGGGGCAGTACACCTCCGATTTCCATGGGTTCTACCGTGTTTTCCAATGTACGTGGAACATTATCCTTTGACCGGACATACACAGCTCGAGTGTCTAACCTTATCCGGTTCGCTTTTCGGTCTTGTAATCTGTGACCTAATTGCACCACAAGGCTGATGAATTCTCCACAGTCTTTAGGTGGGTTAACCACTTGAGCAAGGACATCCTTTAGTTCCCCTCGTAGACCCCGATGAAATAGTGTGGTCCTTTTTTCCTCCGGCCACCCAGCTTCAACGACTAGTCTGTTAAATGTTGCTATATATGTAAGCAAGTTTTGACTTCCTTGACGGAGTGACAAAAGTTTGTTGTCTAATGCTTGGCCTTGGGTATGACGAACAAAGAGTTTTTCCATTTCCATCTGGAAACCCCCAAAGTCATGTAACAACGGGTTATCCTGACTTACCAATGGTATTGACCAATCCGCAGCACTGCCACTCAGATATGACAAGACAAAAGCAACCCGCGCTTGGTCGTTAGGAAAAGCCCCAGGTCTGCAAAGGAAATGAAGACGACACTGGTTCATGAACGTTGCATACTTCTTGGGGTCCCCTGTAAATCGTTCAGGTGGAGCTAAAGGAACTGCCCCAGGAAGGGTTATTTGTACTGGATTGGTGGAAGAAGTTGGTACAGGTGCTGGCGGAATGTTACCAGGCAATGGGGTCTGTCCTGCCTGTGACTGGAGCAATTGTCTACTTATTTCGTCGGAACGATCCTTAGTAGCAATCAAATCCCTCCTAAGAGCATTGGTTTCTTGCCTGGCTGAATGTACTTCGGCGCGTTATTGTCCCAACAACTGAACTGACTGGTCAGTCTCTGAAGTCTCCATGACGCCCAGGTGGATAATATTATTGAGGCTTTGCGTTCTGTTACGCTCACCTGGTATCCATGGGGACGCCACCCAGACCTGGTTGGATGATTTGCACTCTCGAACCCTCTCCCGGTCCCTTGGTAAGGCCTCTGGTTAAAGATGTGTCTGCAATATAGGAGAGCTGGATTCAATACCAGATTGTCTTTATGTTTTCCCACCTCCCTTGGCCTCAACTCCTTCCTCCCCCTTGGGCCTTCTCCTCACCTTAATATTGTAAAAGGTGGATTCTCCATCCTGCTCCTCGTGGCAGGGGCGCGTAGAAGTGGGGGGTGAGCAGCGACCAAGTTACTTCACTGGGGCAAGCCCCCCTGTGGGAATCCAGGCCTGCTACGACTCCGTAAGTTTGCTGCTTTACAGTCTTTATATGCAGTTCTTATGTTCCTCTTAGTTCGAATAATGTCTTGCTTCTTTCCTTTTAGGTATGGAAAGGTATTTTGGTGTTGTCATGCAGTTTGAAGATGAGCATGGGCCGGTAGGCGAAAGCGCGGTGTGCGCAATGCTGTCCGGTTAGTAATGCGCGATGCGCGGTGCTGTTTCGCCTTTTATATTGCTAACCTTTGTCTTTTCTCTCCTTGCAGGTTGCGATGTTCCTCGCCGAGCGCCGTAATGTTCCAGCAATGATACTGACCAGGAGATGACTACCCAGGTAAGAATTGTGTGGCTTTCATCATTCGGGAGGAAACGTGAGTAAACGCTTACTAATGCTGTCTTTCTTTCTCCTCTTTCCAGGTTATGGTATTCCAGGATGCATGCGGTGCCGGATGATGGAGTTAGTACCTTCAGGTGAGTGGAACTGAAGTCAGCGATGGATTGAAGACAGGATACTGTTCCAGGTAAGTTTCATAGTGTTCTTTCTCTCTCTGCAGGTCCTTGGTTTCAGGTAAACTGGCATCAAAGAACTGGACACGGTGAGCGTTACGCTGCCCACAGCAGAATAACGCAAAGCATGTTCTGCTGTTTGGGTGTGGTTTAAATAGTCTCAGGTAAAGTAGTCCAGGGAAAATAGTCCCAGGCCTGCCACACCCAAAGTAGTCCAAGTAAAGTAGTCCCAGGCCTGCCACACCCAAAAGACTAGACCGCATAGCTCAGTTCCTTGTAACTGAGCTATGTGTGTGCCTCCATGTTGGCTGAACACCCCCAAGTTAAATAGACCCATTCTAATGTTGGTCTTCATGATGGTTATGAGCCTGGCGCCAAAGGCGCCAGGACTGACTCCAAGGGAGTCTTGGATGAGCTTTTAAGGCCTTTGACCTGGCCCTAACTGGAAGGCTGACTTGCCAGTGAGGGCCAGGGGCAAGGATCATGACAGCATCTCTTCTCAATTTTCTGATTTTCTTTGTTTCCAATCCCTGTCGGTAGCGTGCTAATTTGTTGTTAGTATCCTCCAATATTTGTTTCAATTGATCAGCTGTAAGACTTTTGCTTAGATTAGCTTTAATGCTCCCGATGTCTTCTTCGAAGATCGTCAAATTGTTAGCCAGTTCTTCAATTGTTAGGAGAATTAAATCCAGCCTGCATTTGTTTAAGATTTGTCGCCATTTTTTAACAAACAAAGATCGGGTTCTCCTTGCAGATTGTTGGTTCTAAGTTAACTCTAAGTCCCTGAGGGATACGTTGGGCTTTGTGGTATTGAGCAAGAGTAGTTGTGTATAATTTCAAGTTGATAGTTCTACAGATTTTCCACTCAAGTTGTTTTATTAAGGATTCTGGATTATCAGTGTTCTGTAGTTCCTCCCCTGTTTAGCTTCCTCGTCGCTGAATCCTAGCGTTTCAGCCCTATTTTTGGTGGTTTGTTCGATTTGTGAGAAGGACATTTCCTTCTGGGTACGGTGTTTATTGAATATATGTATAATTTGGTCTGTGTGTGCTCCCTCTGGGTGTGGTCAAACACAAAAATACAAAATACAGCAGAGGAGTATTTTATTTTATTTTTATTTTATTTATTTGCATTTGTATAGCGCGCATCGACCCTAGGGCATCGTGGCGCTTTTAAGGATACTTGCTTAGACAAAGAGCATAGCTTATAGGGTTACAAGAGCATACAGCAGTTTAGACATACATTTCAGTTACGGTTTGGGCAATTAACATGGATGGACCCACAGGTCAGGAAAGGTATGTCTGAAGTGTCTAAGGTGGCTGGCCTAGTGGAATAGTTGAGTTTTCAGAAACTTGCGGAAGGCTGAGCGTGAGGTCTCTTTCCTGAGTGTTGGTGGTAGTGCATTCCGATCTTTTGGTGCTCGACTGCAAAGCTGGCGCCTCCAGCTTTGGCTCTTTTAAAGGTTGGGATGGCACGCATGTTGCAGTGTTGGGTGCGTGTAGGTCTTTCTAAAGTGGCGCGGTGAATGGTTTCTGGGAGGTACGGAGGTGCTGTGTTTGCTAGGCAGGTGTGTGTAATGGAAAGGGCTTTGAATAGGATGCGCTCTCTGACTGGGAGCCAATGGGCGTCTTTCCGGGCTTGAGAGATGTACTCCCTTTTGGGAATGCTGAGGGCTGCCCTGAGGGCATTGATTTGAGTGGTTTGGAGTTTCTTTAAATTCTTGGCTGAGGTGCCTAAGAAGAGGACATTGCAGTAGTCCAATCTAGCCCCTACTGTGGCTCTGGCTATGGACAGGCAGTTTTGAGGTGAGAGATAAGGTTTGACAGCATTTATGATTTTGGTGGTAAGAGCTGCCGAAGATGTGATGGTGCTGACTTGTCGTGACATGGATAGGGTGAAGTCTATGTGTACTCCCAGTCTTTTGGCTGTTTTTGATGTGGTGATGGGAGTGTTGTCTACGATGAAGGAGGAGTATTTGCTGTCCAATTTATTGAGTGTTTGTTTGGTACCCACTATGAGTATTTCAGTCTTGTCTCCGTTGAGACAGAGGCCGTTAGCCGCCATCCAGGCCTGGATGATGGCATAGATCTCACTTAGCTTGGCAGTGTCCTGTTCATAGGAGCCGGTGAGTGGGAGTAGTATTTGCGTATCATCGGCATAATTGGTGTAAGTTATGCCGTGATCATCGAGGTCGTTGAAGAGAGGGAGGGTAAAAATGTTGTAGAGAGTCGGTGACGTGCAGGAACCCTGCAGAACTCCGCAATGGATGGGTGTGGGGGTGGCGCATGCTTGGTCTGAGAATACCCTCATTAGCCTTCACTCAAGGAAGGAGGTGATCCATGTGGTAGCTTGCTGTGAGAAGTGAGCTGCCTTCTTGAGGTGTCTGCATAGGGTCATGTGATCTACCAGATCGAAGGCTGCAGATAGGTCAAGCCTTTTTCTCTGTGGTTTGTTCAATTTGCATTTTTAGGTCGAGTAGGGCGGTTTTGGTTCCATGCCTTGGCCGGAAACCTGATTGCATCTTGCCCAGGATGTGGTTTTCTTCCAGAATTTGTTGTATCTGAAGGTATGCTGCTTTGTCCAGTATCTTGAGCAGGAATGGGACGGTTGTTATGGGTCTATAATTATTGGACATGTCCGGGTCGAGTGAAGGTTTTTTGAGTAATGGGCGGTCCCAGGCTTCTTTGAGAGCAGGGGGGACTATGCCGGTGGAGAGAGAAGCATTAATGATGGCTGTAATCAGTGGTGCTAGTGGTTCTCTGCACTCTTTGATGAGTGCTGCGGGGCAAATGTCGCCCTTGCATGAGGAGGGCTTGATGCGTTCCATGATGGCTGTGACTTCTGAGTCAGTGACTGGTCTGAAGGAGAAGGCTTTAGAGTCTTTGCTGTCATGAGCGAGAGCTGGGCTTTGGGGGGGGCTTGGTCATAGGCAGGGCACTGAGGTGGTTTTTTATTTTCTCTTTGAGTGTGTCTATTTTGAGTAACATGGCTGTTTGTATATTATTACACCATGTTTCGTCTTTGACTGTTTCCTGGGTATTGGTGGGTGGGCAGGTGAGCTCTTTGTAGATAGCAAATAGTTCCTTCGCCTCAAAATGAGCGTTAGTAATTCTGGAGTTGTATGATGCAGCTTTGGCTAATGTGATTTCTTTTTTGTAGCGGGTGGCAAGGGATTTGTAGGCCTCTAGCGTGGGTTGGGTCGGGCATGCTTTCCATGTGGTGAGTGCCGTTCGTTTTAAGGATCTCAGGTATAGTATCTCTTGGGTGAACCATGAGTTGGAGTGCTTCCGCATTTTGGCTTTTTTCTTGGTTAGAGGTGCAATGGCGTCTATGGCCGTTTTGATAACTATGTTGTATGTGTCAACTAGTGCTACCGGGTCTGTAGAGAAGGGAGGCCTCAAGGCTGATGCAGTCTCTAGGACGGGGAGCATTCTTTATTTAGTGAGGAGTCTGGCTGATCTAGTAGTAGCTGACGGTATGGGTTCCATGGGTTTGGGTGGCGGTTTTGTTGGGATAAAGAAGTGTATGAGGAAGTGGTCAGTCCAAGAGCATGGCGTGATGGAGCTGATGTCTATGTCACAATTGTGGTCTGATATCCAGTCCAGTACTCGCCCTTTGGTATGTGTAGGGTCAGTGACTCTTTGGATGAAGGTTAGGTCATGAAGAGCTTTGTCAAGGGCTTTGCTTTGTTTGTCCTTGGGGTCTCGGAGGCCAAGATTAAGGTTGCCTAGGATGATAGTTTTGCCATTGTTTTTCAGGTTGTGTCCTATCTGGTGGAGCAGGTTAGCTTGGAATTCTAGTAGTGGGCCTGGCGGGCAGTATATGGCAAGTATGGTGATTGTTTCGTTAGCAGAGACTGCAAGCTTGATAGATAGTGCGTCTGTGTGTTCTTCGAAAGTAATGCTGATTTGTCTTATGGTCAATGAGTCTTTGGCGATGATCGCCACCCCCCCTCCTTTGTTGTTAGTTCTGTCTTTGTGGAACATAGTGTAACCTGGTGGGAGTGAGAGGCAGATTGAGGGGCCAGAGGCTTCATGAAGCCATGTTTCAGTGAGGGTAAGGATGTCTAAGTCAAGGTCGGTGATCAGGTCATGAATCTCTGTGGCGTGAGCCGGGAGTGACCTGACGTTGATTAGGGCGCACTTGAGGGGTGCGTGTGTAGAGGCTATAGGTGCATCTCTGTTTTTGCTGGGCTTGGCTGCGATAGCTGTGGTGTCAGGGGGGGGTGTATGTAGAATTGGATGGGGTGGGAGTTTTCGGCTTGTGTGCGGCAGTTGTGGTGGCGTGTGGTTTATTCTTGGGTGATATGTATCTGTGGTGGGAGCGGATTCCTAGGAGTTGGTTTCTCATGGATGTGGGTCTGGGGTGGGAGCTGGGAGTCTGGGAAGTGTTAGAGCTGCAGCTGGTCTTGGTTTGCGGCCTATTATGTGAGTTGGTAGGTGTGATGCTGGAAATGCATCGGAGGGACAGGGCCTCCGTATCCTTCTCCTTTACTGCTTTTTATCGTGTGTTCTGTCGTGTTTTCCGCGCAGGAGTTCCTGTGGGACTACTGGCGGTGCAGCTCTCTCTTTTGGTTTGGTGTACAGGCCCATGGGATACCCTTATGGCACCCATGGGTGGGGGTACAATCCTGTGCCCCTAGTGTATGTTTTTGGGCACCTGTGGGTGGCCCACAGAGCAGGGTATGGGCTGGTGGCAGCTCCATGCTGAATTTGACAGGTGCTCTGGGTGTCCTCCATTTTGGGATACCCAGGCCCTGCCATTGGATCAGTTGATTCCTGATAGGAAACAAGATGGCCCCTGTGGCCTCTTCCTTTCTATTGCCTATTACCTTGTTTTCCCAAAGTCCTGGGAAGCCCTGACTCTGTCCCTTCCCCCTGACTGGCGTGGGGTGGAAGTTCCATATATGGTGTTGTTGTGAAGGCCCGGCCAGACTAGCTGGAGCCTTCCCAGTGACGGTATGTTGTGGGTACCTCCTGTGGGTGGGACCTGGGTGCCACCCACAGGAGGTAAGTTATGTGAGTGTCTCTCCAGACACTCACATAACTTGTTGTGAGTGTCTGGAGAGAAAGAATGGCCTGAATGCACCGTGTGCCTGATTGGCTGCCTGCCTGCATGAATGACCCTAGTCGTGATTGGATGCTTGAGTGTGACCCAGCGGAATGAATGGGAGATCAACAGTATATCTGGGGACCTCTCACTGCTAGGAATCGTGTTCAGAAGCTGAAGTCCACTACGACGAGTAACTGGAATAACTGAAGCTTAACCTTGAAGCCCCGCTGGAAGAGAAGTCTTGCTGCTGCTCTACTTCGTCGATCTGAAAGCGGCTGTGTCTCTAAGGACTGACCCAGAGAGGACCTGGTAAGGCGCCCTCTTCCCGAGCTACGAGGGACTATCGTGCACAGCTGATCTTTGCCAATGCTCCCTGGTAGACAGACCTTCGACAGGCTGCCGACCGGAGACGGGGCCTGCCGCGGAATCCCAAAGAGAAGCGCCCGGACTGTTGTCCGCCACCGTCGACGACCGCCGTCGCCGACCGGAGCCGCCGTGCTCCCGTTTGCCTAAGAACTTTCATCTGATCAACGGACGCTCTCGTCTGCATCGTCGCCCGCTTTATAACGCTGGAGAAGGCCTGACCGTCGACGCGCCGAGGAGCATCCGCCGGTGGGTTTCCCGCCACCTAAAGACCACAGAGACGCCGACGACTCGACGCCCTTGCTGGGGCACAGTTCTTCATCATCTCTTTGCGGTCCAGAACTAGTGTCACCGGGGCGCCCCACACGCCTCTTCCTTGCAGGACACCAGCGCTCTGTCATCGACGAGCACCGCTCGGATCGAAGCTGCCGCCTCATCGACACCGTTCTACCTTGTTCACTGTCGGACGTTCGACGACCCGTGACTCCTGCTTTAAAGGGAGGGCACTCAAGAACGGTCGTCGATACCCCGACGCCGAACGCCAAGTTTCTCGTCGCCTCTCGACGATCCGTGACTCCTGCTTTAAAGGGGGTCACTCAAGAAGGATCTGTCAACGCCCCGTCGACGGACTCGACTCCACCAGGTACATTGGGGGGGTAAAAACATTATAGGAGGGAATAAGACTATTGAACAATATACGGACTGGGCTTGTGCTATATATCTTATTTTACAGGTTGCCCAGGTGGGGGGATCTCCACAAAGAACTGTGTCTCTTGGTAGGGGCCAGTATTCTGCCTATTGTTTCAACCACCTTACTTTCTCTCCTCTCTCTATTGCTGGCTTCACTTTTATTGATCTGTGTGACATTGTTACAGTATCGTTGATGCACTTTAATGAGATCTAATACAAAGGGTGGTAACACTTTAGAATTGTATATATTTGCCATTGTTGATTTTCCTGAGTACAAAGTGAGTTATTGTGATAGTGTACATAACCTTGAATATTGATTATATAAAGACTGTGTTCTAACCAATACAGTGTGTGGGCACTCCTTTGTGGGGGCATGGGGACTACACTGTATTTAAGAACCAGCCTGCATCACCTCTTGAGAAGCTAGGCCTTGATTGCTCGACCACGTACCAATAATAGAGAATCTTGGCTGGGGTCCTCTGTGTCTCTCCTCTACCATATAGAGAACGGAAGTACAGACCACCCCCTACCAGTCTTTACACTGGTGGCAGCGGTGGGATGCTTATGGTTTTAAGAATCAGTGTATAACCGTGCCACTTACAAAATATCTGCACTTTATTAAATTAAGGTTTAGTTGTGTACAAAATAACTGCATTACAAACAATGGAGTCTATTGCAAATGGTAAATTGACTAGGATGAGCTTAGAGGCTCTCCAGAGTGCTTGTGAAGCCAGGGAGTTAGACTTTGTGGATAAGTCTAGGGCTGAGCTGATAGCTGCCCTGGTGGACTACCAGACTGATAGTGAAACTCTTGATGAGGGGGGGAATGCAACCAATGAGGACTCTGCCCCTGGGGTTTTTGCTGAATCTGTTTCTGGGAATGCCACCATTCCTGCTGCCTCTGTTCCGAACCCCAGCAATTCCTTGGAGCTTGAGTTATTAAGGATGAAATTGGCCTTTGAATACCGCAAGTTGGAAATAGATGCTGAGCTTAAGAAAGAGGAGCTGGCACAGCAAGTGGAACTCAAGAATAGGGATCTTGAACTCAAAGACAAGGACACTGAATGTCAGAGAATCCAGCTAGAGAAAGCTAGAGTGGAGACTTCAGCTAAAACCAGTGAGAGTGTCAGGTCCCCAGCCACCAAGTTTATGAAAGATTTGGTTGGTGTGTTTGTAGAGGGTTCAGATATCCTCCAATGGATTGAAGTGTTTGAAATGGCTTGTGCAATTCATGATGTTGATAATAGAGATTGGGCTAAGTGTTTGTTAAGCAGAGTGCCTCAAACTGGATATGACTGTATTCTGAAGCTGAGTGTGGAAGAAAGGGGTCAGTCAGTATGAGTGTATGAAATCTGCTTTGATTGGCAAGTTTGGCAAGACACCTACCCAATACCTTAAAAGGTTCAGGGATTTTAAGAAAAGAGAGAATGTGTCTTGGGTTGACTGGATGAGTGCTGCGCACATGAACATGATGGGGTGGATTGATGGATACAAGGTGAAAACTTTTGTTGAATTGTCCCACCTGTTGTTTTTTGAGCATTTTTCTGAAGCCTGTTCACCAGAGCTGCGTCAGTATGTTGCTGACCAGAACATTTTGGATAACTTTAAGCTGGCTAGGTTGGCTGACAAGTGGGTCTCCCACCGAAGGGCCCCTAAGGACTCCAGTGGGAAGGACAAGGACAAAGAAAAGGGGGCCTTTCAGAAAGCTGAGGAGTCCCAAAAGCAGTCACAGTTGGGTACACCTAAACCCTCCTCTCCTAAGACACAAAAATCTAGTGGGGATAAGTAATCTGTGGGTGGGAATAAGAGTAGTGGTCCACCTGCTGCAAAGCAGGCTCCCAGTGGTTCCAGTACCGTACCCCGCACTTCTGGCACTTGTTGGGATTGTGGGGCTCTGGATCACAGAAGGGGTGACTCCAAGTGTAAAGGTAAGGCACTTGGAGTACAGGCTGTCAGCCTGAGCTACCCTTATCTCATGTCTGAGGTGGAGGCCACTGTCCTCCCCTCCTCTACAGGAATCACCTTTGGTGCCCCTGTAGAGATTTCCTTAGTGTCCCTTGGGGCCTGGGACCAGTACGCAGAAGTACTGGCGACTATCCCACAGAACACCCGTAGGTTTTTGAGAAGTGTCCTCTTGAATGGCCAGCCTTCTACTGGTTTGAGAGACACTGGGGCTAGCATGACAGTGGTGGACAGGACCCTGCTCAAGCCAGAGGACTATGTAGGTGCTCCTCTGAGAACCACCAGGTTAGCTGGTGGGCCTCCCAAATTATCGCCTGTAGCCTTTGTCACACTCATGATTGGAGACAAGACAGCAAAGCTTCCTGTCCTGGTTCAGGACAATGTCCCTGCTAACATTCTGTTAGGTAATGATCTAGTGGAATTGGGGTTGATCTCTGATGGTGTCCCCATGACTGCTGCTGCAGTCACTAGGTCACAGGTGACACCAGGTCTGGCTGTGAGTCAGGTACCCGAGCCAAAGGCGAGGCCTAAGGCAAGAAGAAGGAAGACCAAGAAGGCCACCTCTGTGGAGGGAGCTCCTTCTCTTCCTGCTGTTCCTACATCACCCATTTGGATCCATGCTCCGGACGGGCTGGGTCCAGTGGAAAACCCAAACTCTACTCCTGAGGGAGAGGAGACAGAAAACTCTCCTGTGGGAGAGGTTCTCAACCCGGAGGATCATCCCGACCTTCAATGATTGTTAGCTGAAGGGGGACCCTCCCGGGCAGACTTCTGTAAAGGACAGAGAGAGTGCCACTCTCTCGAGGGTCTGAGGAAACAGGCCCTGTCCCAGGCACAAGGAGAAGTGCCTAGGACATTCCGGATTTATTGGCAGGGTGAGCTCCTTGTTAGTGAGCCCACTAAGCCTGAACCTGGTGCCCTCAAGAGGTTGGTGGTACCCCAGGTTTACAGGCCCTTCCTACTGCAGTTGGCGCATGAGGTGCCCTTAGATGGTCATCTTGGGAGCAAGAAGACTAAGCAGAGGCTCTCTGCCCATTTCTACTGGCCACGGATGGGAGTAGAAGTGGAGTCCCACTGCAGGACCTGCCCAACTTGTCAGTTGTCTGGCAAGACTGGAGTAAGTGTCATTTCCCCATTGCAGCCATTGCCAGTGGTTGGCACCCCATTTGAGAGGGTGGGCATCGACATTGTCGGTCCCCTTGACCCTCCCGCTTCAGGTGGACATCGGTTCATCCTGGTCTTGGTAGATCATGCCACCAGGTACCCTGAGGCTATACCCCTTCGGACTGTTACTGACAAGGTGGTTGCCAGGGCTCTACTGGGCATTTTCACCCGTGTTGGATTCCCTAAGGAGGTTGTCTCTGACAGAGGATCCAACTTCATGTCTAGTTACATGAAAACCATGTGGAAAGAGTGCGGGGTAACCTACAAGTTCTCCACCTCTTACCACCCCCAGACCAATGGTCTGGTTGAGAGATTTAATAAAACTCTCAAGGGCCTGCTAGGTGCTTTGGAAGAGCCCCTAAGGAGGAAATGGGATCTCCTCCTGCCATGCCTGCTGTTTGCTTACAGAGAGGTACCTCAAGAGGGTGTTGGTTTCAGCCCCTTTGAGTTACTCTTTGAACATCCCGTGAGGGGGCCCCTCGCCTTCATCAGAGAAGGCTTGGAAGCCACCCCTCCAGGTCCCGCCAAGCAGGTGGGGGACTATGTGTTAGGCCGCAGACGGAGGATGACACAGATGATGGGTCAGGCAAAAGCGAATCTCAAGGCCAGCCAGGAATTGAACAAGTACTGGCATGACCTTAAAGCCTCGCAAGTGGATTGGACTCCGGGACAGGAAATCCTTGTGATGGAGCCTACCAAGCCTAAGGCTTTGGCAGACAAGTGGACTGGACCCTTGAGGATAATCTCCAAGATGGGCGAAGTCAATTATCTGGTAGACATGGGAATGCCAGGGGTAGCCCCTCAGGTATTCCATGTCAACAGGCTCAAGCCTTTCCACAGGCGAGCAGAAGTCTCATGTCTCTTGCTAGCTTCAGGGCAAGAAGAGGATGAGAGTGAGCCCCTTCCCGATTTTCTGCATAGCAACCCTCAGGATGGCTCAGTGGAGGGAGTACATCTCTCTCCAGATTTGACAACAGAGCAGCAGAAGGCCTGCCGGACTTTGCTTCAGCAGTATGCCTCTCTGTTTTCACTGACGCCAGGCCTTACACCGTGGTGTAGGCACGAGATTGACACTGTTGACAGTGTGCCTGTCAAAAGCAGGTGCTACCGTATGTCAGATACCGTCTAGAACCACATCAAGGCTGAGGTCGCCAAGATGTTGGATCTGGGTGTTATTGAATCCTCAACCAGTCCCTGGTCCAGTCCCGTGGTCCTTGTCCCCAAGGCAAGTTCCCAGGCCGGTACCAAGGATTGGAGGTTCTGTGGGGACTACCGAGGAGTCAATGCCGTCACCAAAACTGACGCGCACCCATTGCCCAGGGCTGATGAGCTCGTGGACACCATAGGTGCTGCCAAATTTGTGAGCACCTTTGACCTTACCTCAGGCTATTGGCAAATAGCTCTGACGGACCATGCCAAGGAAAAGACGGCGTTCTCAACACCAGAGAGACTCTACCAGTTTAGGGTCATGCCTTTTGGGTTGAAGAAGGCCCCTGCCACCGTCCAGAGATTGGTCAACCATGCGCTCTGTGGGCTGGAAGCCTTTTGTGTGGCTTACTTAGACGACATTGCCGTCTACAGTTCCACCTGGGAAGAGCATTTGACACATCTGGACAAGGTGTTGCAGGCCTTGAAAAGGGTTAACCTCACTATCAAGGCCACCAAGTGCCAGATAGCTCAGGGGAAAGTTACCTATCTTGGTCATGAGGTAGGAGGGGGTCAAATCCAACCTCTCCCCAGTAAGGTACAGGATGTACATGACTGGGAGACTCCCACTACTCAAACCCAAGTGAGAGCCTTTTTGGGCCTCACTGGGTATTATCGCAATTTCATGGCAGACTATGGAATCATAGCTGCACCCCTGACAGCTCTGACTTCACCCAAACAACCTAGGAAGGTTAATTGGACTGAAGACTGTCAGAGGGCCTTTGATGGCTTGAAAGAAAGTCTGTGTAGGGCACCTGTGTTGTGTGCGCCTGATTACAGCCGACCCTTTATCGTCCAGACGGATGCCTGCGACACCGGAATTGGAGCTGTCTTGTCCCAGTTAGATGATAAAGGGAGAGAACATCCTATCATATTCATCAGTACACAACTCAAGGGTAGAGAACTTAGGTGGGCTACTGTTGAGAAGGAATGTTTTAGCATAGTTTGGAGCCTTAGGTGTTTTAGGCCCTACCTTACGGGGTCTACCTTTAAGGTCCAAACAGATCATTGGCCTGAAGTGGCTTATGCAGATGAAGGGTGAAAACCCGAAGCTGTTTAGGTGGTCCATTAGCCTGCAAGGGCTAGACTTCACCATAGAGCACAGACCAGGGAAGAGTCACGATAATGCAGATGGCCTTTCCAGAAGGTATGTGGACCGTCTGGATGAGGGTGTCTATCCCGTGGGAGATTAGGCACCCTCCACCTCAGTCTGGGGGGGCGACTGTGATGATGGAAATGCATCGGAGGGACAGGGCCTCTGTATCCTTGTCTTTTACTGCTTTTTATCATGTGTTCTGTTGTGTTTTCCGCGCAGGAGTTCCTGTGGGACTCCTGGCGGTGCAGCTTTCTCTTTTGGTTTGGTGTACAGACCCATGGGATACCCTTATGGCACCCATGGGTGGGGGTACAATCCTGTGCCCCTAGTGTATGTTTTTGGGCACCTGTGGGTGGCCCACAGAGCAGGGTATGGGCTGGTGGCAGCTCCATGCTGCATTTGACAGGTGCTCTGGGTGTCCTCCATTTTGGGATACCCAGGCCCTGCCATTGGGATCAGTTGATTCCTGATAGGAAACAAGATGGCCCCTGTGGCCTCTTGCTTTCTATTGCCTATTACCTTGTTTTCCCAAAGTCCTGAGAAGCCCTGACTCTGTCCCTTCCCTGACTGGCGTGGGGTGGAAGTTCCATATATGGTGTTGTTGTGAAGGCCCGGCCAGACTAGCTGGAGCCTTCCCAGTGATGGTATGTTGTGGGTCCCTCCTGTGGGTGGGACCTGGGTGAATGGCCTGTGTGACCAATATGCCTTCTTGTTGTGGTTGTCTGGTTTCTGGCATGAGAGACAAAGACTGAGACAGCCCTGCCCGAAACTGGCCTCAATGCAGTGCAGTGTTGAATGGCTCAGTACTTGTCCCAATACACATAACTTGTTGTGAGTGTCTGGAGAGAAGTGAATGGCCTGAATTCACTGTGTGCCTGATTGGCTGCCTGCCTGCATGAATGACCGTAGTCGTGATTGGATGCTTGAGTGTGACCCAGCGGAATGAATGGGAGATCAACAGTATATCTGGGGATCTCTCACTGCTAGGAATCGTGTTCAGAAGCTGAAGTCCACTACGACGAGTAACTGGAATAACTGAAGCTTAACCTTGAAGCCCCGCTGGAAGACAAGTCTTGCTGCTGCTCTACTTCGTCGATCTGAAAGCGGCTGTGTCTCCAAGGACTGACCCAGAGAGGACCTGGTAAGGCGCCCTCTTCCCGAGCTACGAGGGACTATCGTGCACAGCTGATCTTTGCCAACGCTCCCTGGTAGACAGACATTCGACAGGCTGCCGACCGGAGACGGGGCCTGCCGCGGAATCCCAAAGAGAAGCGCCCGGACTGTTGTCCGCCACCGTCGACAACCGCCGTCGCCGACCGGAGCCGCCGTGCTCCCGTTTGCCTAAGAACTTTCATCTGATCAACGGACGCTCTCGTCTGCATCGTCGCCCGCTTTATCCCGCTGGAGAAGGCCCGACCGTCGATGCGCCGAGGAGCATCCGCCGGTGGGTTTCCCGCCACCTACAGACCACAGAGACACTGATGACTCGACGCCCTTGCTGGGCCACAGTTCTTCATCATCTCTTTGCGGTCCAGAACTAGTGTCACTGGGGCGCCCCGCACGCCTCTTCCTTGCAGGACACCAACGCTCTGTCGTCGACGAGCACCGCTCGGATCGAAGCTGCCGCCTCATCTACTCCGTTCTACCTTGTTCACTGTCGGATGTTCGATGACCCGTGACTCCTGCTTTAAAGGGAGGGCACTCAAGAACGGTCGTCGATTCCCCGACACCGAATGCCGAGTTTCTCGTCGCCTCTCGACGATCCGTGACTCCTGCTTTAAAGGGGGTCACTCAAGAAGGATCTGTCGACGCCTCGCCGATGAACTCGACTCCACCAGGTACATTGGGGGGGGTAAAAACATTATAGGAGGGAATAAGACTATTGAACAATATATGGACTTGGCTTGTGCTATATATCTTATTTTACAGGTTGCCCGGGGGGAGGGATCTCCACACAGAACTGTGTCTCTTGGTAGGGGCCAGTATTCTGCCTATTGTTTCAACCACCTTACTTTCTCTCCTCTCTCTATTGCTGGCTTCACTTTTATTGATCTGTGTGACATTGGTACAGTATTGTTGATGCACTTTAATGAGATCTAATACAAAGGGTGGTACCACTTTAGAATTGTATATATTTGCCATTGTTGATTTTCCTGAGTACAAAGTGAGTTATTGTGATAGTGTACATAACCTTGAATATTGATTATATAAAGACTGTGTTCTAACCAATACAGTGTGTGGGCATTCCTTTGTGGGGCTTGGGGACTACACTGTACTTAAGAACCAGCCTGCATCACCTCTTGAGAAGCTAGGCCTTGATTGCTCGACCACGTACCAATAATAGAGAATCTTGGCTGGGGTCCTCTGTGCCTCTCCTCTACCATATAGAGAGCGGAAGTACAGACCACCTCTACCAGTCTTTACAGTAGGCAGCGCATGTGCTGAGGGTGTTTGTGTGAGAAAGTCAGTGGGGGATCTATTAAAGGGGGGTAGAAAGGGTGTAGGGGTTATGTTCTCAGAGAGTGGTGGGGCCTGTGGCGCCATATGGGCAGTGAGGATTCAAACAGGTCTGTGTGGCAGGTGGGCGGGCGTAGGACCTAGTAGAGCCTAATCACATCAGCACGTTCGAGCTAAGACGCACAGGGTGCAGACAGGGCAGAATCACAATAGTACATTGTGGGCCTCATTACACGGTAGGCGGTGAGCCATGGCGCTATTAGCGCCATGGCTCATGCCGGTAAAATACCGGCACCGCCTTGGTGGAAAGGGGATTTACCGCCCCATTCCAAGGTTGGAGGGGCGGTAAATCCCCCTTCCACTTTTGCCCTTCCCCATTCCCATTTCTGCCCCATAGGGCTCTATGGGAATGGGGAAGGCGCTAATTACGGCACCGCAATTTTGCGGTGCCGTAATTAGCTCCGAGGTCCGTTAGCGGGTTGGATTTTAACGCCTGCAAAAAGCAGGCGTTAAATCCCCCAACCCGCAAAGGGACCTCGTAGTAAGGCGGTAAGGATTTACCGGTACCGGTATTTTACCGGTACCGGTAAATCCCTACCGCCATCCGTGTAATGAGGCCCTCTGAGTTGGAGGTGTAGGGTGCACACAGTGCAAAATCACAATATCACGTTTTGATTTTGAGGCACAGGGAGCAAACAGGCAAAATCACAATAGCACATTTTGAATTTGAGGCACAGGGAGCAAACAGGCAAAATCACAATAGCACGTTCTAAATTTGGGGCATGCTCCTGCGGCGCAGTGATGTGGGATCTTAAGGGAGATGCATATAGCTGCACAGATCGTAGACAATTTGATCGACAAAGGCAGAACAGGACAGTCTCGTCAGCAGAATGTGTGTATTAATTGAGCAAATATGCTATGGCATAGTTGGTGACATACAGGTGACTAGTACATTCATGCATGTTAAGATAATGGCATTAGTGATAATGTTTACGAGCAGACTGTGCGAGATAATGCAAATACATAGGACGCACGGTGCATATCACAACTGCGTGCGCTCGAGGATCAGTAGAAAGAGCATTACAGTAGTTTGAATCTATGCTGCCACGAGGGCAGAGGTAGGGTAGTGTGCTGGAGATGGAGCGAGTCAAACAGGGGAGAAGGACAGTAGATCTGAGTGTGGAGCAGGTGGGGTGCACCTACACGCGGAATGCGGGCAGGAGGCACTCAGGCAGAAAGGGAGGTGGTTGGGTGCACGAATGCCCGTAAAGCAGGGAGGAGATGTAATGTCAAGTATGAAGCTGAGAGGGTGCACCACGAGACGACGAGCAAGCAGGAGACACACAGTTAGTTATGGCCTAAGAAGAGCCGGCTGAAGTAGAGCGCAGGTTGAAAAGAAGTTGCCAGGCTTGGTGCGGGTTGTAGGGTGCAGCACTAGGCAGTGTGCATGCAGGAGCCACACAGTCAGGAGCAGTCCAAGCAGAGTCGGTTAAAGTCGAGCACAGGAAGAGGAGACTTAGCTGGATTATGTGCAGGTTGAAGGGTGCAGCACTAGGCAGTGTGCTTGCAGGAGCAACACAGTCAGGAGGAGCCCAGTAAGATCTGGTTAAAGTAGAGCGCAGGTTGAAAAGAAGTTGCCAGGCTTGGTGCGTGTTGAAGGGTGCAGCACTAGGCAGTGTGCATGCAGGAACCACACAGTCAGGAGCAGCCCAGGAAGAGCCTGTTGAAGTCGAGCACAGGAAGAGGAGACTTTGTCGGATTATGTGCAGGTTGAGAATGCAGCACTAGGCAGTGTGCTTGCAGGAGCCACACAGTCAGGAGGAGTTCAGGAAGCGCTGGTTAAAGTCGAGCACAAGAAGAGGAATCTTTGCCGTATTATGTGCAGGGTGGTAGGAAAGGCAGTAGGCCGGGTACTAACTTAGGTAGGATGCAGACAAATGGCACGCCGACCTGTCCGCAGCAAGATTGGAGGTACGCTCACGGAGGCACTGGACGCGGGCACGCCACCAGCACAGGAGCCGAGGAGGACGTGGCTAAGCTGCACAGTCAGAGCTCCGATCAATCCAATCGGACAGGCTTGTTAGAAAGAACAGGAGCAGGTAGGGTACATATGGACACCAGAGGAGGGGGATGGCACGCCGACAGGGCCGGAGCGGGGCTGAGGGTGCAAACACAGAGTCACGGTACTCGGGCACGCCTGCAGCACAGGAGCTCAGGTGGTCAGACAGGTCCGGAGCGGGCCTAAGGATACGCTCACAGATGTGCAGAACTCGGGCACGCCCGTAGCACTGGGGCTCAGGTGATCCAACAGGTCTGGGGCGGGATAAAGGTGCATTCGCCGAGGTACTGAACGTGGGCCCGCCCGCAACACAGGAGCTTCGGAGGAGGCCACGCTGCCCAGATGGTGATCCAATCCAGCAGGTGCAGCAGGAGCTAGAGGGAGCCAAAAATGTGGAGACTCAGGAAGATGAGTCGCAGAAGGATCTTGTGCAGGCAAGTTGTAGGATAGATCAGCAGAGCACAGGCAGGCTCTGCCGCGTCGGAATTAGAGAAGGTTGGAGGCCATGATGGTGCACACGCGGTTGAGTACTGTGAGATGTTGTAGTATGTTACCATTCTGATGGAGGCTGCCTGATCTTTATGGGACATGCCTGATTACATCATGGCACGGAGAATCAGAACACTAAGAACTCAGGTCTCATCAGAGTTCTAGAAGAGAGGACTGAATTGAAATATAACTGTCCAGCTCTCGGTGCTACAAGCTGTCTCCCTCCTCTTTCTTTCCATGTAACGTAATTGTATGATTAAATATACATTTATAATTATAACTGCTGTCCGCCGACTCATATATTACCCCTGTTGCGGTCCACTTCATTTGGCGACGAGGATGGCTCATTGATGTGTACGGAGCCGCTCCGCTCATGCCCGAGCGAAGTAGCGGCCCCGTCTTCTTGTTCCTGAAGGTGACGCTTCCTATTCTGTATCAGCTGCTTTGTGCTAGTGCCGCGTTTCACTCGTTCCTTAGCAAATGCGACGTATGAAAGTCGTTTGATGTGGCTGGGCCGTGCTACACATCGCTGAATCGTCTCAGCCTTTCCTGTCGACTTCTTCTGTTTACACTGCTCATTGAATTTCGCGCATGCGTTGAATGCGCTGAAGGAAGAAGGCATCTTTAAAGGCACAGTACGCCGTTTTCCCTAATGCAAGCCTCCGTTTCCTTTGCACATTGAAAGTGCTGAAACTGTTTTGTCTCAGTGCAAGTTCATGGAATACTTTATGATTTACAAGTTGAATACGTACCTTCCGAATTATATTAAGGATCCATTTCCCTACTGAGAAGAAAATGAAAAAGGGGGTATTTAGCTAACTTTACTCTATCAAAATTAAACACACACAAACTTGCAAGGATTCTGCAGAAAAGCTCTGTGCATTGCACGCTTCCTGGACATTACTGTGCCCTATACACAGTATTCAAGCTGAACTTGAACTTGCACAGTTCTGCACCTTACAGAGTCTTAACTGAATCATACATACACTATTTAATAAACATAACTTATCATGGCATTTAGCAGTGTGCCTCCACCTGCTTTCTTTATGCCCAGCACTGATGAACCTGCTTTGCCTTGGAAGAGGTGGATAAAGTCCTTTGAACATTATGCAGGAGTGATTTGTGGTCCCAATTGTAGTGCAGAGAAGAGGAAGTCATTACTCTTGCACTGTTTAGGTCCTGTTGGACAAGAAAAATATGAAACACTTCCAGAATTACCAGATGAGGAGAGTGTGGACCTAAATGAATACCAGCGAGCTGTAAAAAAAATTGACAAACACTTTGAAAAGAAGGTGAGCATAATTTTGGAACGTTACAAGTTTGGCAAACGCACACAGGAGGAGGGAGAAAGTGTGGAAAAGTTTGTCACTGCATTAAGGAAATTATCAAAGTCATGCAATTTCAATGAGCAACTGGACGAGAAACTCAGAGACCAATTTATGTTAGAGTGTCGCAGTAGCAAAGTGAGGGAAAGATTGTGGTCGGAAAGTGATCCTTCCCTTGACACCGTTCTCCGAGTGGAAAAAGAAGTAGAACACACGGAAGAGTGTGTCAAAGAATTGGAGAATAAGATGAAACAAGTAAAAATAGGAAGCAGCAATAGTAAAATGCATGATGCACCTGATGAGGAGTCAATTTCCATGATCAAGGATAATACCATTAAGAGGAGATCTGTCACCAAACAGTACAATTTGTTGAGAACGGACAAAAGATTAAGCAAATATGGTCAAAAAAGTTTATCATATGAAGCTTCTAAGAAAAACAGTCCAGAGAATCGATTAAGGAAACTGGAAAAAAACGCCAAGGAAGGTGTTACAGATGCGGCAACGTGAATCATTGGGCTGATGATCCAGATTGTCCAGCATTGAAGATCATTTGCAATAAGTGTAAAGGGAAAGGTCACTTCTCTAAATGTTGCAGATCACGTGATAATGCCATGAACTGGATAGGAGACAATTCCGATAGTGATTGCAGTGAGAAGGAAATTCAAGAGGATTGCGTGTGTACCATAACTGATGATGATGATGAAGAGGTGTTGGAAAGTCCCAGGGCTATGGTGTCCATTGATGGCAATGAAGTATGTATGATAATTGATACTGGTGCAAAATATACACTTCTACCAAGACAATTGTGGAACAAGAATAAACATGAGTATTTACATGAAACTGATATCAATCCAAGAGCTTATGGAGGTGTGAAGATCAATGTCATCGGTTGGCATTGGGGAAAATTGAAATTTAAGAACAGAACTGCCAAGGGCAAGATATATATCACTGGTGAAGGGAAAACTGCCCTACTCAGCTGGACTCACCAGAGCAAATTACGAGTGAAAGTGGATTCCACCAGTGAGGAATCAGTTTTGTCTATAAGTAGTGGCAATTCTGAATTGAGTAATGGCAGTGATGTTATACGTAAAGCTGGTTTGATACAGGTTTTCCGAGATAAGATAGGATGTCTCCAAGGTTATACCCATCAGATATTACTCAAACCAGACCAAAAACCTATAGCCCAAAGATTAAGAAGCATTCCTTTAGCTGTAAGAGAAGAAGTCAGTAAGGAGATAAGGAAGATGGAAGAAGATGGAATCATAGAAAGTATTGATGCCAGCGAATGGGTTTCCCCACTTGTTATTATTAGAAAAAAATCAAGAAAACTTAGAATTTGTGTTGACTTACGTGAGTTGAACAAATGTGTCATACCTGATCGCCATCCCTTACCAAATATACAAGAAATTGTTTCTACTATTGGACCCTCTAAAATATTTTCAACGTTAGACCTATCATCCGCTTACCATCAGATTAAACTTCACAGAAGTTCAAGGAAACTGACTGCTTTCATAACTCCTGATGGGTTGTATCAATTTAAAAGAATGCCTTTTGGATTAGTGTCGGCAGCGTCAGTTTTCCAGAAGGTTATGTATAGCATGTTCAAGAATACTGAAGGAGTGATTTGTTTTCAAGACGATATATTGATTCATGCCGTCACTCAACAACTACATGACAAGAGGTTATTACATGTATGTCAAAAATTATGTGATGCAGGCATGACATTAAGCAAGGACAAATGTAAGATAAATTGCACAGAGATCGAATATTTGGGACATAAAATTACAGCAGAAGGGATTTTTCCAAAACCGCAATTGGTCAATACCATTGTGGGGATGCCGAGTCCGAATAACAAAGATGAGATTCGTACATTCATTGGTATGGCTGAGTATTACTCAAAATTTGTCAAGGATTTTGCCATCCACACCGTCCCATTACGAGAGGCACTTAAGAGAAAATCGTTTGAATGGAACGTCGAATGTGAAAGTGAATTCAATTTTATAAAAAATGCGATAAATTCTGCTCCTGCATTAAAGAATGTTTGTACTAATGACAAGATTATTATCACTACAGATGCCAGTAACATAGGCTTGGGAGCTGTGTTGTCTCAAGAGAAGGATGGTCAGGAAGCAATAATTGCTTTTGCATCAAGATTGCTTAAGGGATCAGAGACTTCATATGCCACTATAGAGAAGGAAGCTTTAGCTATTAAGTGGGCAGCGGACAAGTTTAGAAGCTTTATATGGGGAAACCAAGTTGAGTTTCGAACTGATCATAAGCCCTTAACTCAAGTGTTCATGTCAAAAGGTCTTAATAAGGTATCCAACAGGATGAGAAGATGGGTCATGATGTTGCAAGAGTTCAACTACACTGTGATATATGTTCCAGGAATTAAGAATGTGTCTGCTGATTGCTTATCTCGATTGACTAACATTTCTGAGATTGTCGATGAAGATGAAGACATGGAAGTTGTCTTTTGTGTGGAAACTTCTTCCATCTCTAAGGACGTTTGGGATCGCGCTGAATCAAACGATAATAACATCAAGAAATTGAAAGTATTAATTCAAAGCCAAGGTTTTATGAAGAAATCAAAATTTGAAGAGGCCAATTTGAGTGTTTTTTGGCCTGTTGCAGATGAACTGCATGTTCACGGTGATTTTGTAATGAGAGGAGATAAGGTCATCCCTCCGACGGATCTGCGTTTGAAGATTATAGAACTGGGTCATGAAGGTCATCAAGGAGTGATAAAGACCAAACAAAGAATTAGGAACGACTATTGGTGGCCTGGTTGCGACCTGCAGATTGAGCGATTTATTAGGGAATGTATCCTTTGTTGCGATGATGAAAAAAGATGCGTGGGTTCCAGACAACCAATGGTTATTACTGACATTCCCAATAGTTTTTGGAGGGATATAAGCATGGATATTTTAGGTCCCATATGTTGCAAGGGTGTACAAAAATATTGTCTGGTAGTCATAGATCCCCTCACCAGGTGGGCAGAGATTTTGATTGCCTCTAGTATCACGGGTAAAACTGTAGTTGAATTTTTATCAAATGTATGTGAGAGGGAAGGATATCCGGGAAGTATTCTTTCTGATAACGGTACTCAATTTAAGTCTAAAGAAGTGGCAGATTTCTGTAAAAAATTTGCTATTGAGCACAAGACCAGTTCAATTTACCATCTCCAAACTAATGGATTAGTAGAACGCTTTAATAAAATCTTGAAAGAAACCATCAGAATGGCTTGGGCTAATGGGATAGATTGGGAGGATGCTGTCAGGGAGAAAGTAATTGCCCATCGATTTACCCCATACACCAGTACAGGTCTTTCTCCCTTTGAGTATAGTAGGGGAAGAAAAGCAAATACCAAGTTGGCTCCCATTTGGCTTATCAAGGAGAGTAAGGAAATAGAAAGGAATTTAGTCAATGCAAAAGACAAAATTAGGGAAACGCAAAAGAGAAACAAGATAAACTATGATAAGAAAGTACGTAGCAACAAGTATGATATGTCTACAGCTGTTGGTAAGTTGGTCAAGGTGTTACTTCCTCCTGCTCTAAGAAATAGACCATGCAAATGGTCCAATCCTATTAGGGTGATAGAGGCTTTTCGTCATGCTGTCAGGACAGAGGACAAAAGGATATTGAATGTAGAAAGAATTTGGATGTGTGAAAGTAATGATTTTAACAAGAAAGATAAGGGAAATGTAGGCCAGAATATAGTCAGAAATGTTAAAGTTTCTAGAAATTTAAGCAGTGGTGTGAAGAAATGTGGTAGTGCTGTTGAGAAGAAATGTGATAGCAATTCTGAGCAACTTCAATTTTCCTTGCCAAACACCTCGAGACATGGTGGATGCATGTCCAGATCTGGCAGATCGTATCGTTTGCCGAAAAGGATGGAGGACTATGTGGAGTTTACATGAACCAACTGAAAACTTTGTTTCATGAGTTTTTTTGTATATAGTTTGTGAACAATATAAAGGGAAGGAGATGTGTAGTATATTACCATTCTGATGGAGGCTGCCTGATCTTTATGGGACATGCCTGATTACATCATGGCACGGAGAATCAGAACACTAAGAACTCAGGTCTCATCAGAGTTCTAGAAGAGAGGACTGAATTGAAATATAACTGTCCAGCTCTCGGTGCTACAAGCTGTCTCCCTCCTCTTTCTTTCCATGTAACGTAATTGTATGATTAAATATACATTTATAATTATAACTGCTGTCCGCCGACTCATATATTACCCCTGTTGCGGTCCACTTCAGATGTGTTCGTCTAAAAAGGGAGAGCGGTTCCTGAGGAAACAAGGTCCAGAGGTGCTAGGAGAGTTGGAGAGCAGAAACGTTCAGTGAGGGCTCGGTAAATTGCGCCTCAGGCAGTGCGGGAAGAAGGAATGGGCCACAGCGGGAACCCACGGGGGTTGGAAGGACCCGCTGGCTCACCCTCGGTGCCCTCTTGGGGCGCTGTGCTCAAGCTGCGTCTGCCTCTTCCGCGTCTCTACCGTTGCGGTCTAATGGTGCTGTACCTCAGGGCTGGCATGTCCTCTCGGGTGGTTGCCTCAGCCCAGCAACTTCTCCGGGAGTTTCAGCCTTCTGCCATACGATTCCCAGCGGCGCCTTTCTCCGCGCTCTTGGGCGCTAAGTCACTTTCACTTTTGGTGTCACACACCGAGCCAGGCCGCAGCTGGAGCACACCACGTTGAGATGAGTTTCTAAGCGAATCCTTCACTGATTTTCTTCGGGCTTTCACTCACAGGGAGGAGGGTATGTTCCCACATCGAACCTGCCAAGTTTTTTCAGGGAGGGGGGTCCACTAGTGGGGGCTCAAGCCACTTGTAGGGGGTACACCCCCTTTTGGCGCGGCCGTATCGCCGCGGGCCGGTTCGGCGTGGCCAGTTGGCCGCAGCGGCCAGTTCGCCGCGCCCATTTCGGCAAGGGAGCCTTTCTGGCGCCGCCGATTTGGCGCGAGGGACGTTTGGACGTGGCTGACATTGCAGCCACATCTAAACTCCCTCACGCCAAATTTTAAAGCATAATTATTTTCAAATGCAGCACGTTGACAGGAACTGTGCCTGACAACGTGTTGCATTTGAAAATAATTTGGGGTCAAGTGACTGGCGTGAAGTGTAGAATTTTTCATTGTGATTTTCCCAAATGCTTTATCATTATTTTTTTTTATTGGACTATTCAATTATGCGAGTTAAATATGCAATTTTTGCTGCCTCAGGCACAAGGCCAGTTTGGTCTTGTGGTTAAGTTCCAAGCCTCACAATCTTGCAGGCCATGGTTCGTGGCTGGGATAAAGCTTTTAATTTTATTCTATTTGAAAAAAAAAATAATGTGATATTTTGCAAATAGAATAAAATTAAAAGCTTTAGCCGAGCCACGAACCATGGTCTGCAAGATTGTGAGGCTTGCAACTTATCCACAAAACCAAACTGGCCTTCTGCCTGGTGCTGCAAAAGTTACATATTTAACCCCCATGATTGAACAGTCTAATAAAAAAAAATAATAATAAAGCATTTGGGCAATTCACAATAAAAAAGAACCCTCTGCCCACTACAACCCCCTCCTCCCACCACCTGCCCACTACCACCTCCCACCACCTGTCAGCTACCACCCCTGCCCACTACCACCTCCCCCTTCCCACCCCCTGCCCACTACCACCTCCCCCCTCCAACTCCTGCCAGCTACCACCTCTAACGCCCTGCCAGCTACCACCTCTCTCCTCCACCCCCTGCCCACTACCACCTCCCCCTTCCCACCCCCTGCCCACTACCACCTCCCCCTCCAACTCCTGCCAGCTACCACCTCTAACCCCCTGCCAGCTACCACCTCTCTCCTCCACCCCCTGCCCACTACCACCTCCCATCACCTGCCAGCTACCACCTCGCTCCTCCACCCCCTGCCCACTACCACCTCCCCCCTCCAACTCCTGCCAGCTACCACCTCTAACCTCCTGCCAGCTACCACCTCGCTCCTCCACCCCCTGCCCACTACCACCCCTCTCCTCCCAAATTTGCTGGAGGTAGTGGCCTTGCGTTAAGTTCTCTACCCCAGAGTCTTGCAGGCCATGGTTTGTGGATAAACTGAACCTTTTGTTAATTTCCCCTTTTAAATAAAAATAATGTGATATTTTGCAAAATGGAACAGCCCAGCCACGAACCTGGGGGGTCTTGGAACTTAACCACAAGACCAAACTGGCCTTGTCCCTGGGCAGCAAAAGTTATATATTTAACTCCCATGATTGAAGAATTGATAAAAAATAATAATAATAATAATAATAAAGCATTTATATTAAATTCACAATACATTTAAAAATACCGAACCGGCAGAATCTCCCCAAACCCCTATGATAATCTCCCCAAACCCCCCCACCCCGCGCCTAAACAGAATCTCCACAAACCCCTATGCGAATCTCCCCCAACCCAACACCCCCACCCCGCGCCAAAACATCCCCGCGGCCAAACGTCGCAGCGCCGAATTGGGCGCGCCAAAATGGGCGCGCCCAATTGGCTGCTGGGCCGAATCGGTCGCGGCGAATCGGCTCGCGCCGAACTGGCCGCGCCTAATCGTCCTGCTCTGCTTGTAGGACCGTGGGATGCAGAGCTCACACGGAGCTTGGCTTCATCCGTGCGCCCCCTGGTGGTGATAGGGCACTACTTTGTAAGTAGTAAGAGTACTACTATGTAAGAGTAGAGGGGCACTCCTATGTAAGTCTATGATACTCAATAGTTTAAGAAAATGTGCAGTTATGGCTGTGTTCAACAAGTTTCCCGTGTTCAAGTAATATAGTTACAACTATTTTAGGTGCAGAGGGACTACAATATGTCTCAAGACCACTAGAGACAAAAAATGTGAACCAAAATACAAAACCAGTCATATGCTGACAGGTGGTCCCTAAATGCACTCCTAGGTGACATAAATCCCTTAAATTCTAATATACAAATTCAAGAAATGTGTACAATTCAACTCCAGCATAAATGATCTGAAACACTTAAACTTTCAATGCATATAGATAAGAACCATCAGGAATCAGATAGTTATTTTCTAAAGACATACTTTATGATACAAGTGTTCAAAGCAAAAATATTTCCAATGAGGGTATTCATACAAGACATTTTTTTGTGTTTATGAAAGAAAGTTTTTTGTTATTCAAAATAAAGGCCA
The DNA here is from genome assembly GCF_040938575.1 of Ambystoma mexicanum. Taxonomy (NCBI): domain Eukaryota; kingdom Metazoa; phylum Chordata; class Amphibia; order Caudata; family Ambystomatidae; genus Ambystoma; species Ambystoma mexicanum. The sequence continues at coordinate 1,308,975,552 of NC_090932.1, forward strand.
GCAATATTCAGAACCAATACAAACAACTATTGCCAAAGCCAAAAGAGAGACATACTTAGGCAAGTTAAAAAGAAACAACATTGCCACAGGCAGGAGGAGGCACTTAAGAGATATAAAGTTTGTTAAACATATTGCCCATATGTAAAGGAGGTTATAAGAGGAACTGCCTTATACCCACATTGCCAAAGGAGTATAAAAGTGAGAGATAACTTTTGTCAGCATTGGGTTTGATGCGGAAGTGGGGAAACAAGAGTGTCAGGAGAGCTATCCTTCTGACAGGAGATATTAAGGAGGTGTAGAGCATAACCTGTATTGCGTGTGGCAAACACAAGCGTGTTATGAATAGCACCAATATGTTTCTTGCGTTCCCCGAAAGAATACTTAGGGGGTAATTCATAGAATTCAGCGCAAATGTGGCACACGCGGCTGGCGCACAGTGTGCACGTGCGAATCCCTGCGCCAGTCGCGTACGCTAAAATACATTTCCGCGCACAGCGTATTCATGGATTCCAGCCACCAAAACCAGCCGTGGCGCACAGTGGCGCAGCGACCCTGCAGCAGTGCCAGTTACGCCCCCAAGAACGCCCCTTGCGCAGGGAAAAGCCATCAAAATCCCCAATCCAGCGCAAAGGGCTGCGCTAACCCTGTACCAGCACGGCAAGCGGGGAACGCGTATCACTGGGGATCGCGGGAAGTTTCACACGCGATTGGCCCTGTGCGAGCGGGGTACGTGTATTACTGGGGTGCGCGGGAAGTTTCACACGAGATTTCAGCAGGGTACGTGTATTACTGGGGTGCGCGGGAAGTTTCACACACGATTTCAGCTGGGTACGTGTATCACTGGGGATCGCGGGAAGTTTCACACGCGATTGGCCCTGTGCGAGCGGGGTACGTGTATTACTGGGGTGCACGGGAAGTTTCACACACAATTTCAGCAGGGTACGTGCATTACTGGGGTGCGCGGGAAGTTTCACACGCGATTTCAGCTGGGTACGTGTATCACTGGGGATCGTGGGAAGTTTCACGCGCGATTGGCCCTGTGCGAGCGGGGTACGTGTATTACTGGGGTGCGCGGGAAGTTTCACACGCAATTTCAGCAGGGTAAGTGTATTACTGAGGTGCGCGGGAAGTTTCACACGCAATTTCAGCTGGGTACGTGTATTAATGGGGTGCGCGGGAAGTTTCACACGCGATTGGCCCTGTGCGAGCGGGGTACGTGTATTACTGGGGTGCGCTGGAAGTTTCACACGCAATTTCAGCTGGGTACGTGTATTACTGGGGTGCGCGGGAAGTTCCACACGCGATTGGCCCTGTGCGAGCTGGGTACGTGTATTACTGGGGTGCGCAGGAAGTTTCACACGCGATTTCAGCTGGGTACGTGCATTACTGGGGTGCGTGGGAAGTTTCACACGCGATTTCTGCTGGGTACGTGTATTACTGGGGTGCGCGGGAAGTTCCACACGCGATTTCAACTGGGTACATGTATTACTGGGGTGCGCGGGAAGTTCCACACGCGATTGGCCCTGTGCGAGTGGGGTACGTGTATTACTGGGGTGCGCGGGAAGTTTCACACGCGATTTCAGCTGGGTACGTGTATCACTGGGGTGCGCAGGAAGTTTCACACGCGATTTCAGCTGGGTACGTGTATTACTGGGGTGCGCGGGAAGTTCCACACGCGATTGACCCTGTGCGAGCTGGGTACGTGTATTACTGGGGTGCGCGGGAAGTTTCACACCCGATTTCAGCAGGGTACGTGTATTACTGGGGTGCGCGGGAAGTTCCACACGCGATTGGCCCTGTGCGAGCTGGGTACGTGTATTACTGGGGTGCGCAGGAAGTTTCACACGCGATTTCAGCTGGGTACGTGCATTACTGGGGTGCGTGGGAAGTTTCACACGCGATTTCAGCTGGGTACGTGTATTACTGGGGTGCCGGGGAGACCCACACGTGATTTGGCAGTGTGGGTCCTCCCAGGTGTTCCCTGTACACCCTCTACGGCCCCTGCAGGCAGCCCACACCACAGGGGACTACCTGCATCCCTGGTCATGTCCCGCAGGCAGCCCACCCAACATGGCCATGCCTCACAGCAAAGGCACATGTCTCCTTGCACTACTGAACACCAACTCATGTCCCCTTGCACCCCCACCCCCCAGCATTGCGAGGCACCTGCCAGCAGGCCCCCACTCATGTCCCACTCATGTCCCACTGCACTCCCACCCCCCAGCATTGCGAGACACCTGCCAGCAGGCCCCCACTCATGTCCCACTCATGTCCCCCTGCACCCCCACCCCCCAGCATTGTGAGGCACCTGCCAGCAGGCCCCCACTCATGTCCCACTCATGTCCCCCTGCACCCCCACCCCCCAGCATTGCGAGGCACCTGCCAGCAGGCCCCCACTCATGTCCCACTCATGTCCCCCTCCACCCCCACCCCCCAGCATTGCGAGGCACCTGCCAGCAGGCCCCCACTCATGTCCCACTCATGTCCCCCTGCACTCCCACCCTCCAGCATTGCGAGGCACCTGCCAGCAGGCCCCCACTCATGTCCCACTCATGTCCCCCTGCACTCCCACCCCCCAGCATTGCGAGGCACCTGCCAGCAGGCCCCCACTCATGTCCCCCTCCACCCCCCCTCCCAGCATTGCGAGGCACCTGCCAGCAGGCCCCCACTCATGTCCCACTCATGTCCCCCTGCACTCCCACCCCCCAGCATTGCGAGGCACCTGCCAGCAGGCCCCCACTCATGTCCCACTCATGTCCCCCTGCACCCCCACCCCCCAGCATTGCGCGGCACCTGCCAGCAGGCCCCCACTCATGTCCCACTCATGTCCCCCTGCACTCCCACCCCCCAGCATTGCGAGGCACCTGCCAGCAGGCCCCCACTCATGTCCCCCTGCACCCCCACCCCCCAGCATTGCGAGGCACCTGCCAGCAGGCCCCCACTCATGTCACACTCATGTCCCCCTGCACCCCCACCCCCCAGCATTGCGAGGCACCTGCCAGCAGGCCCCCACTCATGTCCCACTCATGTCCCCCTGCACTCCCACCCCCCAGCATTGCGAGGCACCTGCCAGCAGGCCCCCACTCATGTCCCACTCATGTCCCCCTGCACTCCCACCCCCCAGCATTGCGAGGCACCTGCCAGCAGGCCCCCACTCATGTCCCACTCATGTCCCCCTGCACTCCCACCCCCCAGCATTGCGAGGCACCTGCCAGCAGGCCCCCACTCATGTCCCACTCAGGTCCCCCTGCACTCCCACCCCCCAGCATTGCGAGGCACCTGCCAGCAGGCCCCCACTCATGTCCCACTCATGTCCCCCTGCACCCCCACCCCCCAGCATTGCGAGGCACCTGCCAGCAGGCCCCCACTCATGTCCCACTCATGTCCCCCTGCACCCCCACCCCCCAGCATTGCGAGGCACCTGCCAGCAGGCCCCCACTCATGTCCCACTCATGTCCCCCTGCACTCCCACCCCCCAGCATTGCGAGGAACCTGCCAGCAGGCCCCCACTCATGTCCCACTCATGTCCCCCTGCACCCCCACCCCCCAGCATTGCGAGGCACCTACCAGCAGGCCCCCACTCATGTCCCACTCATGTCCCCCTGCACCCCCACCCCCAGCATTGTGGGGCACCTGCCAGCAGGCCCTGACACATGTCCCCCAGCCAACACGTCATCACAATCTAGATCCCTGGCCCTTATGGGCAGCCTCCACATGCCAAACACCCACCCAAGTATTGCATCCACCCACTCAGAATTGCCAATTACATGATACAACCCCAATGGCAAGTATGTAAATGAACACATGTCCCTCACATACACACAATGGGTGTAAGTGAATGTCAAAACCCATATCATGACATGCATGAAACCAATGATATGATACTACACATTGAAGTTTGATGAAAAAAATGTATTAAAAGCAACATAAATGGGATTAAAAATAAACAAACGACAATGGGAATTAAAAACAAAAAAGCAGCATGGGTAAATCAAAAAGAAAACATAATCCAACAGTCAACTATATACAGATAAACAATCCAGGGTCCATGATCCCAACTGAAGAAATGAAACCTATCTAAAAATACTACCTAATAAAAAAACTATATACAAAAATGTTGGCCATTGTCCAAAAGGTCCAAAAGCAAGAAAAAAGCAAAGGAAACCTAACACTAACTACATAACTATTTACAAGGGCAGCGGGCTAGTCCAACGGCTCACTGGATTTTGTCATGGGCCAGGGCATCATCGAACTCCTGTTCAATGGCTTGGAGGCGGGCATGTTCCCTGGCCCCGAGGACTCGCAGGGATAAAGCAGTGTCCAGCTCCAACTCACTGCGAAGACCCTTGAGGCACTCAGCCGCCTCAGCGCCCTCCGCATGGAGTTCTCCGCTCTGACCATTGTGAGCCGTTCCTCCTCTGCCCGCTGCCACTCTGCACCTATCTGCTGGCCCAACCGCTCCGACACGGAAGCCACTCACATTCCAGGGTTCTCCTGCCCTCCGGCCGATGCCTGCACCCCTGATGTTGATGGCCCAGAGCCATGATGCCTCCCACGTCGAGCCTGCCGCTGCCTCCGACGCAACTGCCTGTGCCAGCACGACGGCATCCAGGCTGATGGAATCCACCGACGCCGTCGTGCACGTGCCCTGCCCGATGATGCCGTCACATCCTCCATCTGCTGGGGTCCAGTTGCTGGTGTGTCCACCCCGGCTGGACCTCCGACTCCCGACTGTGGCAGGGATGGGATCCCCACCGAGTTGGCTGCATTGGTTGGGGCAGGTCCACAGGGGGCCCTGGTGGCATCTGGGCCGGAAGACGGCATGGAGAACGACTGGCGCATAGCCTCCACAGAGGAGGAGAGGGTCACCAAAGTGCCCAACACATGTACGAGACCCCCGACCATGACCACTCCCAACTGTGCCACGTTGGCACGGTGCTCTTCGTGATGACATGCGTGCTCCCCCCGGGAAGCACGCACCTCATCACGAATGACACCCGTGTGCAACGCGACACCAATCAGGACCTTCTCCATACGGCCAGGGGTCCCCTCGTCCGCAGGTGCAGGGGAGTCAGATGACATGGATATCCCCCCTACCTGCGGACGGGCCTGGGATGGGGCATCCCTGCTGGTGCATGGTGGTGCAGTCACAGTGTCAGGGACAGTGACATGCACAGGCACCTCCACGGCAACCTGTGCTGCCTCCTGCCCCTGCCCCTGGACTGCACCACTTGCTCCAGCAGGGATGCTCCCACCAGGCCCCATGTGCGGCTCAGTAGCGGCCTCCTCCTCCTCTGTGGAAACCACCAACCTGGATGGCTCCACACCGTCTTCCGCCGTTGCAAGCCCCTGTGGGGGCTCACCCACCCCTTCCGCTGCAGCCGTGGGGACATCCCCGCCGCTTTGCTCCACAGCGCCGTCTCCGCCCTCTTCTTCACTTTGCGCTGTGTAGAGGGAGACATAGAACACAAGCATCAGGGTACTGTACAATGGTCCCCTAGACAGGAAGCAATAGCAGATGAGTGGCAGTGTCAAAGATCACTTCCATCATGTCCCTCCACAACACATGGGTCAGTGCAGGCAAAACACATGCAGTAACAGGCATGTCGCATGCTATGGACATAAGCAAACATGTCCAAGGGACTCTTGAAACATACAATGTTGTTTTTGAACTCACATGCATCATGGGTCATGCCTATCACATTCACACACTTCACCGTACTTTCATCCATCTGGACTCGTACACCCCAGACACAGTGGATGCAAGGATACCTAGGCTGCATCAGTGGATCTGAACATTGACACAGACATGTGTCATGCATCCATGGCATTCACAAGTCACAGACACGCAGGTCAGACACACAGACATGGACACCATACATGTACATGGCATCATCACCCATCCCTCACCCAGACCCATGTCCAGGAACAGAGACTGGCATGCTCTCATGTGTCCATTCCGCATAGGGCTCCCCATGTAGCATTTAAACACATACACCAACCGTGTGCTTCACACATTACTGGTCTCACATGCATGACCATGATGTCCCTGCACACACACACGCGTACATGGCCTATGTCACACATACAGGCAAGTATCAGACAACCAGCACACTGCAACATGCCCTGTTTCACACAGCAATGCCTGGCCACTTACCGCTCTACTCCAGAGGGGTCTGCCTCTCAAGGACCTGGACGTGGAGCGCTGGGGATATGCGTTTCAGGACCCTCATCTGATCTTCCGACAAGTGGCCCCGGCGCCCCTTAGCATCTGCTGCCTTCAAGAGGCGCCGGGCCTTGTTGAGGGTCCTGGACCTGAAGTCCTCCCAGCGCTTCTTGACATGATGTAATAGTCGGACTGCCACACCCTCCGCGTTGATGGCAGTCACGATGTCCGTCCAGATCCTGTCCCGTCCATCCTTGTCGGCGCGTGATGATCCGAAGAGGGCATCATATTGCCCCAGGACATGCTCTACCAGGACACCAACTTCCTTCTGACTGAAGCTGGTGGCCCTCTGCCCCTCTGGCTGGGGGTCGCCAGTGGTCTCGGATGGTGTTTGCCCCGACATGGCGACCCCCGAGGCAGGCGTGGGTGGGCAACTGGGTCCTGGGGCTGGGCTGTGGAGCGATGGTATCCCAGTCGGGAGTCTTCTGTTCCAGCAGGGGTGGACACAGCAACTGGACCCCTGCAGATGGCTGATGTGCAGGCACCAAATGGCAGGGCACGGTGGCAGCAGGCAGGCAGGCAGGCAGCAGCAGATGGCTCGTGGGAGGCTGCTCGGGGCTCTGGGGGGCAGTAATTCGGCCTTTTGGGCAGGAGCGTGGTCTTCCGTGTGCTTACGCGTGGTCAGCTTGATACAGAGTGATTTGGCACGTGAAAATTCTGCACGTCAGCGTGTAATTCGAGGAAAGGCCCTTAGCGCGTAAGCGCGTCTGCACGCATACGCAATTTCATTGGACAGAAGGCCCTTCAAGCGCAAGCGCCTCTGTGATGTGACGCGCGCAGGCGTGCATGGGCGTTTCAGCGTGCGTGAAAAACTGCACGTCCGCGTGGGAATGCGTGTAATCCGAGGAAAGGGCCCATGCGCGTAAGTGACGTGACCCACGCGGGCGTTTCCCTCAGCACGGGTTAAAGGTGAGCGGGGGCAGCAGTTTGCTGTACGTGCCTTTCGTGGAGACCGACGTGTGTTGCTGCTTCCTGTTGTTTCGCGGGCCATCACAACTTCACAGCTATCAAGGGCGTATCTCTTCTTTTGGCGGGGGTATTGCCTACGCGTGTTTTTCTGCATCTCGCTAGTCAGACGGTGAGTCGCACACGCTATTTTTCCCACTGCGGGTGCCCCTGTGTATCGCACCCATTTTCGAGGTCATAGTAGCCTGCGTGTCCCCCGCGTACGCGTTATTCGTGTTACCGGGTGCCACTGCGTGCTGCGGGAGGTTGATTCCACGCACGTAGGCTGCAGGGTTGCGTGCACGGTTTTACTGCAGTTTTGTGGTGCCTGAGCGTTGCGTGACCCGTCACTACATCACCGGGGTCACATACAGCCTTGCAGGTGTAGGGGGGCTGTTAACATCTTGCTTCCCACCCCCTTCACCCTAATTGCCCAGGTCAATTGTGGTGTGCACCTCCCATTGGCACTACTCCATCTGTGCCGGCACTACTACATCTGTGCCATGGTTGGGAGGACACCAAAGGTGAGGGGCGCCGCAGCTGGGCGTACTCCTCGTGGCGGGCGTGGTCGGGGATGTGGCCCTGGTGACCAGGGAGTAGGGGGACTCCAGGGTGTCCAGGGCGGCCACAGAGGGGGAAGAGTCAGGGGTGCGCCACTTGAGCACAATGTTGTGCCATGTGTCGGTGCAGTCATGCCACCACCCCCTTTGGTTCCGGGGGATGCAGCTTCTGCATCTGGCACTGGCTCCCGTGTGACCCGGCAGTCCGTTCCATCGACTGCCACGGGCCCAAGGGTAGTGGTAGCTGCAGGTGCAGCTGTGGACACCGCCACCCAGGCTCAGGGTCTACCAGCGCAGGCTGCGTTGGCACTTGAGGAGCCCTTGGTAGATTTGTAACAGGCCAGCAGGGAAACCATAGGGGCAGGCAGGGCTGCTCAGACCAAGACACGTGTCCCTGGGGCAGTTATGTCATCTGCTGCCCCGAACAGCCGGGTGTTGGCAAGTGCAGGGGCAGATGCACCCAACAACACCCCGGTTGTGAGTCTGCCAACCAGGACCGTTGCGGTCAATGACCCTGCCACAGCGGATGTTGCTGCGCAGGGTCCATTAGAGGGCACCCAGATGCCACTGACACAAGTCAGGCCTTTGGTCGTCCCTCCACCTGCCACTCCCTTGGCTCAATCCACCGAACCCACTGGCCATACTGGTCAGGGCGGCATTAGCCAGCCAGGGTCTGTGCCACAGTCCAAGAGGAGGAAGGTTGCACCTGCAGCACAGGCTGGGACCCCACACACAGCCACGGCCTCCTGCACGTCGAGGAAGAAGCCTTTCTGCAAGCAGTAACTGGACTTCCTCGTGGACTACGTGCGGGGCCACAGCCGTGACATGCTAGTGGGTGCCAATAGTCAGACTACGGCTGCCCACCGTGACACCCACTGGAAGCATGTTGCGGAACATGTCAGTTCATTCGGCCATGAGGTGCGCACGGCGCAAGAGTGCAAAAAGCGTTGGAATGACCTCAAACGCAGCACTAAGGCTAAACGTGCCTCTAATTACAACTTGACTCTGGTGACTGGCGGTGGGCCTGCACCAGAGGAGGAAGAGCTCACTCCGCATGAGGCACTCGTTGCAGAGTTCATACCACCTGAATTGGTCGAAGGAGTGGGAGAGATGCTGGACTTTGATGCCCAGTCCAGTGAGTGTTGATGCGTGTTTGTTGAGGACTTGTGTGTTTCACTTGTGAGATGTGTTGTGCATGATTGCCACTACATGTGACGTGTACATGGTTCTGATGTGTAAGTAATGCAATGCTTCCGTGATGCATGTCTGCTCTGCTAGATGGTGGACATGTGGAGCAGACGGGGACTGTCCGCATCACCACTATTGCACCCTACTGACATGCTGGTTACAAGTATGCCCCTCCGGTCCATGTTCCAGCTCACTGGCCCTTCTGCATGTGGCGTGGGGTGACCTTCCTCTCAGCCCAGGCACAATGTCATTGCATGACTGACGTGCATGTCTCCTCTGCCTGCATGCGGGGACTCCATGTAGGCATGCTCCCTTGCCCCTCCTCCGCCACTCTGCACCCCAGTTCCACCTTTGCACTGGTCTGCTTCAATCTTGCCAATGTGTACTTTCCTGTTCATGCGTCCTGTGTAGATGCTAACTTCCAGCGTACAATCTGCCAGACATATGCCGTGTGGTACAGCCTTAGTACTTGATGCAGGGTATCTCACCTGTACTGTGCATAGGTCAGATGTCCCGCAGGGACATGAGTGCCCATTCATGCTCCATGTGCATTGCACGCATGCCCCTATGTGTCCTTGACTGGATCACTGTAATACAAGTCCTGGGTGACATACATTGCATGGCATCTCATCAGCCTTCCCATGTCAACTGTGGCTCAGTACTGCGTTGCACACATGTTTAGGGTCTGACAATCTGTGTGGCTCACAGGCCTCAGCCTGTTTAATGGCCAATGACTCTGTCCAACTGTTGTAGTGTCTTCTTCACACGTGGGCGGCCTCCAGAGTTTTCATCATGTGTCCTGCTTACTGTCCCATCATCATTTTCAGTGTTGTCACTTAAATCACATTACGCTGTTGATGCCAGTCAACACTGCCTGTCAATACACAGGTGTATGGTCAGCCTTTTGATACCATGCTAGGCATCTCTGCTTTTGTACTTGGGTGGAGGGGTGCTTGGCTTGTAGATATGCTACACATTGAATGCACAGTGCACGTGATGCCTGAATTTGACCTTGCACTGCCTTCACATTTCCTGACACACACCATGGAGTCCTTGTACATGTAGGTAGTGAGTGGCGTACACATTTTCTGCACTGCATAGACCCACTTCCATGGAAACTGCCACCTTTCAACAGGTCTGATCACAATAGCAATTCAAAGTTGACCCAGCATGCATGCAAGGTTATATGTTGTGTGTCACATGTCTGCCTGATGTGTTTGTTGTCGGTGTGTGTGTGTGTTGTGTGCTTCTGACATGTGTAGTGACCTCTTTTCTCTCTTTTTTTCAGGTGATGACGTAATGGAGGTGGAGGATGGTGTTGTCATGCCAGACACAGGGTTGTTACCACTACATCAACCCGGCACAAGTGGGGGTCGTGGAGTGGTAGGCCACGAAAACCCCCAAGTGCTACAGTCCATCTTGTCTCTGGCTGCCTATGAGTCCAGCCTTGATGACGACTCTGACGTCCATGTCGAGTTGGATGAGCATCAAGTCCATGTGTCAGGGGTGAGTGATTCTGATGTGGACACTCCTCTGTCCGCGACACCTGCACTGAGGGATCAGACAGTCTTGGTTCCTCTGCCCGTGGTGGATCGGGATGCAGGGTCACCCTCCACACGAGTCACTGATGTGCCTGGGACATCACGTCGACGGGGGCATGTAGTCGTGCAGCCGCGGGCGGTGCCAACACAGCGAGGACACCCGGTCCTTGGGTCCCGCAGGGGTCAAGCCCAGCAACGCGGTCGCCGCGCGCAACCGCAGTATACTGAGTGGGAGCAAGACATGACTGCCAATTCAGAACGGCAGGGGGCAGCAATGGAGAACATCGCTGAGAGCATGGAGCGTGTGGCCCGATATGTGCTCCCCCCTGCTAGGCAGGTGCTTCTCCAGCAGCAGGCGGCACGGTCCACGGCGCGCTCACTCAGGCTGGGCATGGCGGCCTCAGACAGGGCACACCAGGCTGAAATGTCGTCTCTGCATCAAGCAATTGCTGCTCACGCAGAGGCGCACATGGATGCCCTGAGGGAGGAATATGCTTCCCTCAAATCCACTCTGGGTGTCCTTATGATGTCCCAGAGGCAGCGGGCAGAGGAGAGGTTTGCACAGCTTGAGCGTACCATCTCGGCTGAGCTACAGGCTTGCCGGGAGGTGCAGCGGTTGTCCAGCCAGGCCTTGCAGGAGGAACTCTGTGTTACACGTGCTACCTTACAAGAGGAAGCACGTGTATCACGTGAGGTTCTGCATGCAGACCTACGTCACATTGCCACACAGAACCAGGCTCATCCGTCCGGCAGACTTGCTGCCGACGAGGGGCAAGCTGCAGCTAGGCGTGGCCAGGCTACTGTGCCACGTCCTCCTTTCCAGGATGAGCCAGACTCGGACAACCATCTATCTCCCACATAGGTCGGGCTGTGCAGGCGTTGAGCCCATGGAGGTTTTTTTTTTGGCTCAGCATCATCGCATGTGGGTGTTGAGCAGCACCCTGTACCTCCCCCCTCCTGGGTGCCCCCCCCCCGGGTCGTATGTGGCCATTTTTGATTTTTCTTTTAGTTTAGTTAGTTAAGTTTCTGTTTGATAGTTAGTTTAATTAGGTAATGTAGGTTTTTCATAGTTAGTGTAATTAGTTAATATAGTTTAAAAATGCTTGTCTATTGTGCTTTCATGTGACGGTGCGGTGCTTTGTGGCTTTTGAAGGCATCCACTGTCTGTTCCAGCTGGGCCCTTCAGGCTTGTCTTGTGTATGTGTTTGCTGCTTGGGGTCCTTGACTCACATATGCCACTCCTGCCTCCCTTATCCATGGGCTCGCAAGGATGGTTCGGTGTGACAGCCTATTACACAAGGGCTTTGGACTGTCATATCTGTGGCATGTCTGGTGCTGTGTAACTTGTGTTGACACCCCTAGTGGGGATGATTGCGGTGTTATTGACCACTGTTCAGCTTTTGCTAGATGGGGTGTTTCATGATTAATGTGTACATTCATTGCTATGCATTGTGTAGTATGTTTCTTATCTTTACTGTACACGTGCTTGTTGCAATTCATGCCGTAGATAGTGTGTTCCACACTTTGGATGTGAAAGACGGACTGATGGTGTGATTTCTGATGTAAGTCTCTGACATGATCCAGTAATGAGATGCCTGAAGAGACACACACAGATGACTTTAAAGCATTAATCAAGTGTTTCATGCCCTTTCTGCAGGGGGATGAGCCTCCAGACCACCTTTGCCAGCAGACGTGGCCCATTGAACATCTGAATTGTGGACACGTTGTTGGTGGTACAGGTATTGCTGACCTACATCCTAGAACTGCTGACGTGTTCCAAGGAACTCCAGGTAAGGTGAGCAGCACAGGGGGGCCACAACACAGCAAAGCTTGCACCAGGCCAGTTGCACATGCAGGCTTAGTAACAGCACTGAGGGTGAGCTTGGACGAATATTGGTGTTGAAGCACACAATACAGCTCAGATGTGTTGGTGGACTGATGGCTGTTGATTGTAAGGTTGTCTGGGGCACCTGCAGGGGCAGTGGCACATACCCTCCGGTACACCAAGGGCCATTGAGGCACTTGTATCAACCATGTAGCCTTCCGAGACATGGAAAGGGGCAGCTCACAGGGACATACAGCAAGGGACATACTCAGGTGCAGTGCATTTCATTTCCATGTACATTTTGAAACATGCACTGCCTACTTTGTTTTGGTCATGGTGGAACACGACTTGTTCTGAAGTCATGCCTTGCTATATGGGTCTGTCTGCTTACCCAGGGAACATTGCATGTTGTGTGAATTGTGACACATTGGTGTTCCATTTGCCACGCACCCACTGGCGGCTGACTTACTGCATTGACTGTGTATGACCCATCACAGGGGTTATGTTACATATGGGTAAGAAGCAGCTACACCAGATTGTCTGTTTGTAGAGTAGTTTGTTGCTATGCGGCATATTTGGTGGTGTGTTTTTGTGTTATGGGCACGGACAGATTATTAACTGTGGCTCTCTTTGCAGCATTGAAGTGCTCCTGTAACCGGACCTGAGAGTGCGCAGGCAGGAGGCCAGCACTCAAAACCAGAGCTAAGTGTCTTGTTGTTTTTCTTTCAAACTGCTCTGCATAGGCTTGCTGGGGGGTGCACTAATGCATGGATGAATGTGTAATTCAATTTGGTATGTTTATTTTCCCCTAATCACCCGGAGTCCTATCCAATTTTAAACCCTGTACCATCTACCCGGTGTTCCTGCTTCCCGTACCTATCCAAGCAACGTTCCCTAACCCTCTTTCCCCGCTGGGAGTTGCGGATGCCTGTGTAAGCCCCAAACTTGCAGGCGCCAAAACCCTAGAGGGGGTGGTTGGTTCATGCCACTCCTAAGCCTGGACTACAGAAGGCCATGACAATGATGTCCAAGTTTGTTCGGATTGTGTATGTGTTCATGGAGGTAGTACATTTTCGTGCATTCCCTACTTTCATGTGTCATTCCTCCTCCCCTCTCCTGCCACTCATTCCAGTTATCCAGTTTGCCAACACCTGTCCCGACTGCATATCCCTGACCCTCCTTCCCCACCAGGGTCTCAGAGGCCTGTGTGAGTTTGACCTTGCAGGCACCGGGGCCACGGTGGGGGTGGTTGTTTCGTGCCACTCCTGCGCCTGTACACGGGACCTGTGACAGTACACATCCGTTCATGGTGCATCATTCTATGTTATGTACCACACATGGTTCACATCCTATTGTGACATTGTTTTACTGTGCTACCTTGGTTGTTACATCATTGTGGTAGTACTTGGCCTTTGTGAGGTACTGCTACGTCAAGTCATCTACTGGAGGGTGTTCTGGTTCGTTTTTCTGGCTTGGATTTTGTGATTTTGCAAATGAGGGTGGACTCTGAGGGTGCATGCACCTTTTTACACACAAGGTGGGAGATGGTGACGAAGGGGAAGGGTGATCCTGTGGCCAGGTGAAATTGAGGGTTGAAGGCTCCATGACCCAGGTGCAGTTGTTCAGTGGGTCATGGTCTTTTGTGAGGGAGGGGGGTGTTTTGTTGTTGATAGTTGCCTTGCCCTGCAGTGTGATGGGAACCCTGACATTGTAATTGTGGTATCCTATGTACATGTTGTGTTCTGCTGATCAATGCCTGTTCATGTGTTGTGTTTACCTTTCAGGTGTGAGGGGATAGTTGTGGTTTGACATGCTGGGGTGTACACATGGTGAATGTTCACATGTGATGTGTAGAGGACACTGATGGTCACTTGATTGCACATGCATATGTTGAGTGCATGTCCTTACTGACCCACACACTTGCACTATGATGCACTACATGTACAACCACCCTTGGATATCCACGTGTACACTCTGTTTGCCTTCTGGTGCCCACTGTGTCCCTGCAGCACATGTTCTGTGACCAATTATGGATCCTGTACATGCCTAATTTGCTTTTTGATGTGGTTTGTCGCTTAGATGTGATGCTCAGGGTGTGCATCACACACAATAGCTGTTCACTGTGCAGTGCGCTGAGCAGTGTGTTGCAGGAGTTGGACACAGCACACAGAAGCTGCAGTGTTGATTTTGCAATGCACAATGTGCATGTAGACAGGCATTTATTGTTATGTTACGTCTAAAACTTTTGTAATGCATTTGGGAATGACTTATTTTGGGTGGGAGGTTGTTGGTCAGTCATTTCATCTAATTCCATGTCAGGCATCATTGTCTGATGCCACTGTACATTTTTGACATGGCAATGTGTACCTTATTGGTACTGTGTTGGTGTATGGCTATTGCTTGCCATGTCATGTTGTGGTTTGGGAGGGTTTGAGTGACATAACATTGATGGTCATGGCCTGTTTTGCAGGTGTGTGTGATTCACACCTTGCATGTCAGGGTCATCCGCTTCTCAAAGCAACTAGCTGGGCGTAGATCTCTCTCCGCGGCAGGGGCCTCTCTCTGGAACAGCCTTCCTGCCTCCCTGGAACTTGAGGAGAACCATCTCCGGTTCCAGAAGCACCTCAAGACCTTCCTCTTTGCTTCTGCTTTCTCTCTCCCTCTCCCTTGCTAAATTCTTCACTGAAACTGCACTGGATCTGCAACTGGGCCACTCTCACCGACCTCGGTCCCTGGCCCAGCCACTCTCCACTTGTGCTGCCTCCCTGGCAACCCCTGCACTGCGGGACTGTCTCTCTATCCCTACAGCCCCCCCTTCCCAGCACTTGTCTGCACTTACCTTTGCAGTTGCCACCAGCTGGCCTATTTATTTGTTTTTTATTCTACTTACCCTGTACTGCACTCCCCCCCTCCCCTTCCCCTTGCACTTTTCCCTTCCCCCTACCCCTGCACTTGCGCAATCTAAATGACACCTGGCCTAGTAGTATCGTTGTCTGTCTTCCCTTGTTCCCCCCTCCCTGCCTCGTCGCACCTTGAAACACTTGTGTATAGGCACGTTACAAATGCCATATCATGTCATGTCATATGTCATATGTGTGCCTTTTGGTCACACAGGATAGCTTGTGTTTAAGTAGCTAGGGATGCAGACAATGTGGCACTTCCATGGCAACTATCTCAGGGTGGTAAGGTTGTGACAGTTGACTGTCTCTTTGTTATCATCGATTGTCACCTGGTATGTGCCAGGCCTGTGTGCACTCCGCAGGGGTGGGAGTTTAGGTGAAAAATGTGGCCACAAGCTGGGTCCGGGCTTCCTCGCCACGTGCCCTGTCCCCTCCCATGGGCAGCGCCTGTGCCTGTGGTTGGGGATGTGGGGGCACCACCATGTCCACCGGTACGCCCTGCCGTGTTGCAACATTGTGCAGGACACATGCTGCCACAATGATCCTGCACACTACTGGGGGTGCATAGAGTAGCTGCCCGCCAGAGCGGTCAAGGGAGCGGAAACGTGACTTGAGCATTCCGAATGTGCGCTCCACTATGGCCCTGGTTGCAATATGGGCGGCGTTGTATCTTACCTGGGGTGGTGTGGTGGAGTTCCGGATTGGCGTCATCATGTGGTTGCTCAGAGGGTAGGCACTGTCCCCTGGGGAGGTGTAAATGGTTGTGATTATTGGGGTTTGTGTATTTGTGTGTGTGTGTGTGACATGCATGCATGTGCAAGGGCATTTGTACTCACCTAGGAGCCAGGTGTCGCCATGCTGCCCAGCTTCCAGGGCCCGGCTCAGGGCGGACATTCTGTATATGAAACTGTCATGGGTGGAGCCAGGGTAGTTTGCATAGACAGAGGTGATGATTCCCTTTGCATCGCATACCACCTGTACATTGATGGAATGCCAGTGCTTGCGGTTTCGGTAGATGTTCTCAGTGGCCCTAGGTGGACGTAGGGCCACATGGGTGCAATCTATGACACCGAGCACTTTGGGGAAGTGTGCCACCCTGTAAAAATCCAGGACAATGGCCTGCCTTTCTGCGGGTGTTCTGGGCATGTATATGTGCCTGCGGACTGAGGGGCGCGCTGTCATGATTGCCAGTACCTGGTGTAGGCAGCGTGACTGCGTGGCCTGTGAGACCCCCCCCCACTATGGCAGTAGTCCGCTGAAATGACCCAGTGTCCAAGAAATGCAGGACATTGAGCACCTTCTCCAAGGGGCTCAATGCTTGGGAACAAAGGGTGGGGGATGTAAGGTCATCTTCCCACTCCCTGACCAGGTCTAGGATGATATGGGGTGGAAACCTATACCTGCGTAAGACCTGGTCGTCAGGCATACCAAAAAGGCTTGTCCGTGGTGCGAAAATGCGTGCCCTGGCTATTCTCCTTCTCCTGCGGTGTCCCACGATCAGTGCTGCGACAAATGGGGCATTCATCGTAGCTGTATATACGTGTTTGTTGTTTGCGCGCACTTTTATACTGTGCGCAGGGACGCTTCTGCCTGCCTTCGTGTGGCGGACGCGTTGACGCCTGTGTGCGTCTTTTGCCGTGCGCGGGTTTCCCGTATTCGAATCCATGAATACGGGTTGTTCGCGTGCGTGTGGCCGTTCCGTGTAGTTCCCTGCAGTACTTCCCCAGTTACGCCTTCTTTTTCACGCGTTATTCCCCATTCCGCGTGTTACGGCCACTGTTCCGCCCACTTTGGTTGTGTGTGGCGCGCTATGTGCGCTTTTGCTGTGCGCGTAGCGCACGCCGTGTGTGCCCGCGTGCGCCATGGCAGGATTTGGCGCACGGACAGCGGGAAACACGCGCAGCGTCTTCCTTGAATCGCACGCGTGCGCTGGATTTCTCATGCTTGCGCCACCTTGCGTCTGCTTGCGCTGGGATTTTCGGCGCATGTTTGCTCCATGAATCGACCCCTTAAACTTTATGTTGTGAAACAAGAGACATTGGCCGTTTGATATCTGTGTGAATATAGGTGCTAGCACTGCACTGTTTATTGACAATTTGAACGTATCCTGTTCCATCAATGAGCGCGCCTCTTTAAACAACATTAACAACAGCAGCAACTGCAACCACATTGGTGATTCCGATCCCAAACCAGGCATATTAAAAGTTCTGGAATACCACGCAATACCACCTGTCAGAGTGGGCTTATGCCCGTCAGTAGGCGGTATCTCTGACATGGCGAATGATTTTGATTCTCACTCGCAAACATTGACTACAGTTAGTGCGGAGCCATCCATCGGCCCTGAGAAACTATCATTACGCCTAGACAGTAGGCCCATACAAAAAACCAGTCCAAGACATAGGGGGAGAGGAGGCAAAACTACCCGCCTATGGAGGGGGCGTGCCTTGCAGCGCAATGAAAGTAGGTGTTTAGTGCCTCAGTTCTCTACGGTTTTCCTCTTCAATTCATCTAATAGAGGCACCAACATCTCGAAATTGGTTTAGTGGGGCCTGATTGTCTGGACTCCACGTACTCCTCTGAAAGGCCAGCATTGCAGAAATCCCTCAAGCACCTAAATAAGCTTCCTCACCTGTTGAATAACCCTAAGCAAAAAGATTGGTCGAGGAAGGACACAACAATGAAAAATATAAGCAATCAATCATCCAAAAACATCTGGAAACCGACAGGCTTAAGGTCTTCGAGCCTGTTAGCCAACCAACGTTTCTTTTACAGGAAACCAACAGCAAATTGCCACCAAGGCCCACCTGTCGAACCTCACTGTGCAAGCGAAGACCCGGGGCTACATGTGAGGTCTCAGATCGAGCCCTACTGGAGAGTACCATGTCCATTGACCCTGGCCTCATTACACGTAGTGTGGTAAGGGTTTACCGGTACCGGTAAGGGCACCGGTACCGGTAAACCCTTACCGCACTACTACGAGGTCCCTTTGCGGGTTGCAGACTTTAATGCCTGCTTTTTGCAGGCGTTAAAAATCAACCCGCAAAGGGACCAAGGTGCTAACTACGGTACCGCGATTTGCGGTACCATAATTAGCGCCTTCCCCATTCCCATAGAGCCCTATGGGGCAAAAATGGGAATGGGGAAGGGCAATGGAAGAAGGCGGAATTACCGCCTTCCCGACCTCGGAATTAGGCGGTAATTCCCCTTTCTTCCAGGGCGGTGCCGGTAATTTACCGGCATGGTCCTCCGCCTAACGTGTAATGAGGCCCACTGTCTCTCCCAAGTCTACAAGTACTATCGAGGGTGCCACAACTGCCGTTATTCACTCTCAGGCAGCAGGGGCAACACAGCCCACTGACAGCTCGGGGGGGAGTGTGGAGGGTGAATGGAACCTCATACTTTGAATAATACCCGTTGGAAAGCACGGCAAGGCACACTCAACAGGACAAAAGAATCCCTGGATGCACGGGCAGCTGACCAGCTACACACACTGAGCTGCCACTCTGCAATTTAACAGGATATGAAAACACAAAGCAGGATACAAGCTCTAGCAGCTGCACCGAGCTCAACGGTTCTACGAAAAGATCAAGGCTCTCTTGGGCTATGGATGAACCCAACAACTTCTCTCCCGGGACAGTTGATCGGGCAACCCTTACTGAGTCCATGATGCCTCCATGATGCCACTGGAATCTGATCTAGTTCAAACAACGGATAACTTCCCTCCCTGACAGGTGCTTGATGCCAACACAATTGCTGCTCTTTCTGCTACCATGGTGCCTTTTATGAAGTTATATGAGAACATAGGAGACCAATTAAAAGATCAATCAACAATTATTGCCATGATGCATGCCAAAATGTTGTTTGTTGAGGATTTATTACTGGTATCCATAATAATTTGGATAACAGTTTGGCTAGGGTCTTCAACCTACTACACAGCATCCTGGTCCCTATTATTAAGGACAAACACAATAAAAGAGCATCAAATGAAAAACAGCGCTGTTTGAACTCCCCAATGGCCCAGCCTGTAGATTTAGTGGAAAGTAGCAGTACTTCTAAACTTGACATGGCGCCGCAGGACTTTACTAACAAGGAAGATATAACTACTCAAAGTTCACCGGAAGTAAGCCAGTCTGAGCTGGTCCAACCCATAGTAACAAGCCCTGCGATGATCACAAATCCGGAAGATCCAGGGAGCCTGCAAGAGCCACAGCCCACAGTTGGCAGTCTTGTAAGTACTTTGTTGCAAGAAGACCACACCGACAGAACACTGGAGGCAGTGGTCGCCCTCCAATCTCAAAGATGGGGGTGGACAAGGAGGGAACCCCAAGTCTGAGCAATAAGAACAGAGCAAAATAATTTGACATCTTTAAGCATCAAGAGTTAAATTAGGTACTTCAGCTAAACTAGCACAGAATTTGATGAAGTCTGCAAACAAACATCCTAAGATAGCACACACTAAAGAGGCTCTCCAGAAAAACCAAAAAATTATAGGTACACCACCAAAGCCGAGATCCATTTGGAGTCTCTCCTTCATCAGAAACATGATGCACTGTCACAGACTGGAAATCCAGATCGCTGGTTTTCTCGCCGCAAGTGTATGGAAGCTAACTTAGTCCGCATACAGCAACCAACGACAGGGGGAAAGATCTAGATCTGATGAAGCCATTGAGGAGGATCTGTTGGAGCTCTCTACGGACATTGTGATGGCAGGAGAGGAGTTTAACGACTCACTGAACCCGGAGAATGACCAAACTTACATTGAGCTGAAACCTACCGCGGATGAGGCTGAATCTACAAAGGAAGGCAAGTCAGAGATTAGAGCTGTGAGACCGTACCCATCCTCCCTTGCGGAGGGATTAAGTAAGGCAGGGCTACAGGTGCACCAGAGAGTTGCACCCAGGGATGCCCCTGATAACTCTGATTTGGGTCCTAGCAACACTAGACCAATCAGGGTAAACATGACAGAGAAGAGGAAGTCTCGGCAAACAAATGAGAATCATCAGATTCCAGGAGGCAGCCAATCAAGCCAGACCAGCAGATGAAGAGGTTGGCAGCTACGAAGATCAGGATAATACCTCCTCATCCATAATGGGTGGTAAAGTATCAGTGAATGGGGGGAGTACCACCGAAAAGGAACCAAGAGAAATCCAACCGACCACCTTTAAAACGATGGAACATAGGAGAAAGGAACTCCTCCTGAGATGTACAACTGTGTTACCTGTCTTAAGCCACGTGACTAAGGACCGGAGCACGACTCAGTACTCAAGATGGGCCACTTGTGGGGATCTCACCCAAACAAACAACAGTTTGCTATTGGAGAGAATACTACACTTGAATGATGGCCTGATCCTGAATAAAGCTAACGTTTTGCATCTGTTTCACCATGTCCCAAGTCTAAGGTTTCTGACAAGGAATGACCTGGATATCATTGAGTTCCCGGAACAAGAGAGGTTAGACAAAATGATTGTCTACCTTGCTTCGTCGTTAGTTAAACAATAGTTAAACAACTTCTGTTGGAAGAGGCGCCCTGCCTGCTACCAATGGGATTTGACCTGACAAAATTAGACAGTTCACCAGCACAGACCCAGAGACCTCAAAATCAAAGCCGTGCACCTTCAGCCACAAGAGACAAGCCTTGGAATGGCGATGACCGCCAACAGGATCCTACTAAAGATACCCATCCAATAATGTCAACTCTGGGAGGCGGTTTCAGGATGGAGATGGAAAGCAAGACCGAGATAACAAGAGGATTCCAGAAGGGTGACGAAGAAAACTGGAAATGGCGAGCAGGGATTTTGGCAGACAAAATCAGAGTCATAACGCCATGAACCCATCTCCGCTAACAAGTTTATCCTTGGCAGCTGGAATACTAGACGCTTCACCCATTTGTTCAGTCAAGGGGAATTACACTTTGAAACTTTTTACATAATTTGTTTTCAGGAGATGTGGCTGCAGCAAGCCCCCATATTAGAAGGTTACACCACCTGCCTAAATACCGCAGTAAAAGGAGCAAAAGGAAGACCTATGTCAGGCCTACCGATGGCCTTAAAAATGGGATCAACCTTTCACCATGGCCGACAGAGAACCCCAACCCTTACATTCAGATGATAATGTTTGAGGTGAGGCAAGGTGAAGAGTCCTGATAGTATTCAATTTATATTGGAAACCTGAAGCACCAGGAACACAGCATCTACCGGGAACTGTAACAGATATACTTGATCAGCAGATAGAGCGGTAGCATGACTCTTGGATCATTATCAGTGGAGACTTGAACATCCATTGTTTTGATAAAAATTGTCTTCTGATCCAGAGTGCAGACATATTGGCAGGCACGCCGGAAAAAAGAGGGCTGGATTGGTGACAAAACCTCACCCTGAGAAATATCAACATTATGAATGGACTTACCGAAGGTGACATCCCAGCTCAAATCACAAGGAAAGGAAGAAGAGATGGGCGAATTTTCGATTACATCTTTATGTCCCGAAACATGACCACAGAAGCAAATCAGCTGGAAGTGGAAAATATATCCGCGAGTGATCATAACCTCCTTAGACTAACTTGTGTATCTTTGAGCAAATATCAAAGGGAGTTCCACCAGGGCGTGTTGGGAGTGACGCCAGGAAGAACTAGGCTGATCATGTACCCGGAAAGAATCGGCCAGCTGACCATCAAATTCAGATCTATAATAGAGTTTGAAAGTGGGGGGCCTGACGAGCGACCCATTGACTATTCCATCATGTTGAAGGACTTCGTACAACACAAGAACTTCAATAATAAAAATACCATCTGCTACCGTCAAAAATACGATATGGAGTTGGTTACAAAGAAGAAGACCCTTAAATCCAAAACATGCATTCTTGAAAAGAATGGCACAGTGAAAACCCAGTTCCTAAAAACTCAAACAACAATATCAGAACTGGATTTATTCACACAGGAAGAGAATGTTACAACAAGACTCTAAAGCCATGCTGAACAAGATTGCGTCTACAAATTCTGGGGAAATCTGGCAAATAATCAACTCAATGCATGCCCCACAAGACTCCCTAATCACACACGCTGTAGCAGCCAGTGCATGGGTTGATCACTTCACCTTGCTCTTCGAGTGCAATGAAGAGGTCCTGAACCGAGGCGCACCAGTCAATAATACCACATGGGATTTTGCCATGGAAATCGAAGATATCCTGGAACTCATAAAGAAGGCGAGCAACTCAAGGCCGGCAGGCCCAGATGGGATGACTAACGCGCTGTTAAAAAAAGACCCAGAGTTATGGGAAACATTCTTATATGATTTTTCTACTTACATCTAAAGGTCTAGACAAGTTCCGTTGTCATGAAAGACCTTTGTGGTGGTTCTCACTTCCCATATACAAGAAAGGGGATAGGTCCGAACTACCAGCCTATCGCCTTCTTGTATGTGGCTGGAAAAATATTTGCGTCTCTGATCCTCATGGCCATGGTATTGTGGAATGTGTCCTCGGGGCAATCGGGACAAACGGCAAGCAGTATTTGTCAAGGGAGTTGGCACCTCTCTCAATGTCTTCCTGATTAACACCTTAAAATCTCGAGCGGAGAGGGAGAAAGAGGCGAAGAGCTACATTGCATACATTGATCTGGCACAAACCTTTGACTCCATAAGCCCACTTAACTTATGGACGAAACTTGATGGCTGAGGATGCCCGTACGACATTATAGACACATTGAAAGACCTCTATTCTGGAACTACTCTAAGGGTCAGGTTGGATAAGAGTGGCCTTCTGTTCGCCTCAATTTCCAATTGTAAGGGCCTCAAGCAAAGCTGCTCACTAGCACCAGAGCTGTTCAATCTGTTTATATCAGACATAAAGGATGCCTTTGTTAACATCCGATCCTTCCCCCCAAATTAACTAACATATCCATAGGTAGAATGCTTTATGCGGACGACGTTGTACTAATAAATCGAACACTGATTGGTTTACAACGACAGCTCGATGCTTTGCAACATTAAAGTTTGCCCATAGCTAAAGGTTCTGACTACTGTGAGGGCTTCAATAAAGACTTTGGGGCAGTATCAGACGCAGGGATGCCCCCTTGGCTTTGGGGTTATTGCTGTGCAAACTCCTATTATGTAAAACACAGTGGGCCTCAGTACGAGTATGGAGGCAGCCATGCCCTTAATAAGGGCATGGCTGCCTCCATACCGGGTTCCAGCTCCGGGTTCCTTCAATGAGGAATAACCGGGCCATTCCAACATTGGAGGACCTGGTATTTCCTCATTGAAAAAGCCCATCCCCATTCCCATTTGAGCCCCCGCAGGGCTCAATGGGAATGGGGAGGGAGCTAATAACAGGCCCGTTATTAGCTCCCTGGTCCCCTTGCGGGACCCGCTAAGGACGTGGGGCTTCATTACGAGTATGGAGGCAGCCATGCCCTTAATAAGGGCATGGCTGCCTCCATACCGGGTTCCAGCTCCGGGTTCCTTCAATGAGGAATAACCAGGCCATTCCAACATTGGAGGACCCGGTATTTCCTCATTGAAAAAACCCATTCCCATTCGAGCCCCCATAGGGCTCAATAGCAATGGGGACGGAGCTAATAACGGGCCTGTTAATAACGGGCCCATTATTAGCTCCCTGGTACCCTTGCGGGACCCGCTAAGGACGTCTGGTCTGACCAGACGTTCTACGCGGGTTCCGCAAGGGGACCTCGTAATATGGCATCCCGTAATGAACGGTGCCGGTCCCGTACCGGCACCGTTCATTACGGGAACGCCAGGGTCGTAATGAGGCCCAGTATGTGTTAGTAAATGCTATTTTAGTACAGAAATTAGAGGTTGTAAAATGTTGGAATGGTTTATTTGAAGTTTACATGTGCAACAGTTTTAAATAGGAAACACTGTTTTTTGTTTAATGTTCTTGTTACTGTACTGTTATTTGCTACAGAAATACTGGCAGCTGTCAATGGCAGTTTACTGGCAACACAGTCACGGACAGTCCTGTGATGTCCACGAACAACTTAGAAGTTCAGGGGCATCTATGCTTATTTGTGCATTACAGGGGTGTGATGGCTTACAACTCTGGTGCCACTGAATTAAACTGCATGGAATACAGCAATTTAATTGTAGACCTGATTCTGAATGGTTTTGCAAAGTGTGGCGCTGTTTTGCCAAGAGGGAACAAAACTAGAGGGGGGGGTCCCAAAATATTGTAAAGGCTTATAAACGTGGTGCCATTTGACGAATCTGCAGAAAAGTTTGCAAAAAGATTTTAGATCTAGATATAAATGTTTGGTGGGATTTTGTGAAGAGCGGGCAAAATTAGAGGGGCTCTCAACATTTTTAGATGTGGACAAAAGTTTTCAGAAAGATTATAGTCCCAACCTTGACTGTTTGTGCTAAGTCTGAATGGAATTTGTGAAGTGGGGGCTAAGTCATGTGACTCTTGTATGTACGTACATTTTGACTTTTTTGAAAAAATAAAACATGGGCGGATTTCCAGCAAAGTCATGTAAGGAGCATTGGCAAGGACCTGAAAGCATGATTATTTTTTGACAAGTGTCATAATGTAGGTACAAAAAATAGTGATATATCTGTGGTGATTGAGGTATAGCCTGTGGCCATGGGCAGTGGTCAGATTGTCCGGGTCATGGCATAAGATCATGACCCGGACAATCTGGATAATGCCCGTGACCACGAGGGATGACCAATGGGGTTAAAGTGGCCATGTGCACCAGGGACCGGCTATGTGGTAAGGACTTTTGAAATTGGGATAGGTTTGAAAGGGAAAAACAAAGGTGCTTGTGGCTACAGGTTGAAGTGCTGGATGGGATTGCAGCAAATATGTATGAGGAAGGTCAGCAAGAACTGGAAAGCATGGTTTTGCAAACATGTCCTGTGTTTTTTTAAAAAGTATAAATAGCAAGTACACAACAAAGTGATATAACTCTGGTGACTGGGCAATGGGCGTGGGTGTTAGCAAGGAGAAATGTGTACTGCAATTTGCTTATTGTGGCATGCAGCATGGCCAAAGCGGTAAGTTACCGGCACCGTTGTTACCAGACCGGCATACTCAGAGTTCTGCGAGCGGGTTCCTTATCGCCAGCCAGGTCTGACCTGGTGGGCGGCAAGGCAAAAGCTCGCAGACTTGGTCGGTAGCACCGGCACCATTATGAATGGTGCCGGTGCTACCATCCTCCCCATTCCCATTGAGTACTATGGGACTCGAATGGGAATGGGGAGTCATTTTTCCCGGCGCCTGTATATGGGGAATTACCGGGACCGCCCGGGCTATAATTCCCCGGTAATTCCCCATTGCCAGGCGCCGGAAAAAAAATGACTCGGCCGGCAGCCGAGCCGTTTTTACCGGCACGGCTACCGCTAGGGTCGTAATGGGGTGTAATTGTCTTTTTCATGTTATCATTTTTATTGTTTTACATATTTCTTCCCGGTTGGACATTTCCAACATGTCCAGTCACGAGGGTACCAGCAGTGATGATGTTATAATTATTTTTTGGAAATTCATTGCTACTGAGGAAGAAGGCAACTCACATGAATAGCACTGCTGAGATTTGGCGCTTCTTTAAAGTTAAAAACACTGTTACATGAAAGAGGCAGAGGAGGAACTTTGCACATTCTACAACAAAGCTCTAAGCCGTGTCACTTCAAATATTCTGTGTCAAAGCTTGGGGACATTAATCATGATAAGTCATTTGGTGTGAGTCTTTTTGAATGATGTGGATGATGTGTATTGGAAATTGGACAAGATGGTCTGGCCAATACCGGGCTGCAGTCTTTTTTTATTTATAGGTGGTCTTATATCTTTACTGTAGCTGTGAGCTGTGGTTGTGCATAATGAACCTGCACCTATTAAAGGTGCTGCTAGCAACAGATAGAGTTTTCAAACATTTGCAGCATTGGCACACTCTATTTAAAGACTTATTAGAAATTCTAGAGAGGTGGCTTAATTTGTTGTGGCATTGGGCCTCATTCCGAGGTTGGCGGTAAGGGGTTAATGGCGGCGGTAAAGGTGCCGGTGCCGTTAACCCCTTACCGCTGCATTACGAGGTCCTTTAGCGGGTCCCGCTAAGGGCGGCTGGTTTTACCAGGCGCCCTTAGTGGGAGCCGCTAAAGGACCAGCATGCTAACAACGAGCCCGTTAATATTGTTAGCATGGTCCCCATTCCCATTGAGCCCTATGGGGGATTGATTGGGAATGGGGATGGGTTCCCTGAATGGGGAAATAACGGGTCCTCCAAGGTTGAAATGGCCCGGTAATTCCCCATTCAGGGAACCCAGACCCGGTATGCGGTAATGGGGTAGGCATGGCGCTAATAGCACCATGGCTACCTCCAACCTTGTAATGACCCCCATTGTCTTTTTAGAGTTGTAATTTTTGTTATTTTATATTTTTGTGAGCAGTTGGACATTTGAATATGTGCAACATTGTCATGAAAACACTAAGACATGGCCCTTCTAATGATTTGTGAGAAAGCTTGGGAACATCAATCATAATAGATCATGTGGGGCGAGTCTCCTGGGATGATGTGGATGATGTGTATTGGAAATTGCACGAGATGGTCTGGCCCATACTGGAGGGCAGTCTTTTTTGGATTATATGTGGTGTGCTTGGAGAACGGGCTCTCTCGCAGAAGATTGGAGGTAGATGAGTGGAGGGCTCAGGAGGGACGTTGCAGATAGGTAGGTCCCAGGCCCCAGTAAGCCTTGTGGACATTGCAGAGGGTCTTGAACTTGATCCTTGCAGCCACGGGGAGCCAGTGTAGGGATTTCAGCGCCGGAGAGATGTGGTCCCTGGGCTTGAGGCCAATGATAAGTCTCACGGTTCTGTTCTGGATGAGTAGCAGAGGGCGCAGAGCAGAAGCAGAGAGGTTGAGGAAGAGGCTGTTGCAGTAGTCCAGCCTAGAGAGAACCAGGGCTCTGGAGACTGTGAGCTGCTGGGGGAAAGTGAGAAATCGTAGAGTACCTCTGAGGAGGTGTAGCTGATAGACTTTTTAGAGATATCTGAAATGTGAGAGGAGAAGGAGAGAGTGGAGTCGAAGATGACCCCAAGGTTTTTAGCCTCGCAGATGGGTGCGGGCGCAGGGCCACGGGAGGCCGACCAGAGTGAAAATAGGAAAGCGGGAGCAGGGGTCCCAGTGCAAACAATCTCAGTCTTACTGGCGTTGAGGCAGAGGCCATTTGCAGCACACCATGACTGAATAGCGGACAGACAGTCAGATATGAGCGAGGAAGAGGAGGTGGATGAGGGTAGCCTGAAAGATAGTTGTGTGTCATCTGCGTAACACTGGAAGTTAGAGGTGAAAGTGGCAATCACACGTGCCAAGGCAGCCATATAGACGTTGAATAACTAGGGGGATTGATTAGATCCCTGGGGAAAGCCACAGGATGAAAGAGCCATAGAAAGGCTCAGAGTTCCGCCTGGGATGGGCGGTCGGAGAGAAAGGAGGTTAACCACGCCAGAGCGTAACCTGTGATTCCCAGGGTGTCACAGAGACGTGAGATCAGGATGTTGTGGTTAACTGTGTCAAAGGCAGAGGAGAGGTCAAGGAGAATGAGGATAGAGGGAGTGTTAGTCTCAAGATATGAGAGCAGGTCTTCACAGGTGTTCAGAAGAGCAGTTTCCGTGCCTCTGGATGCTCTGAAGCCATACTAATGGTTGTGGAGGCAACCAATAGATTCAGTTTGAAGGGTCAGATGAGAGATAGTCAACTTCTCCAGGAGTTTGCCATAGAAAGGGGTGATAGAGATAGGGCAGTAGTTCACCGGAATAGAGGGGTCGGCAGAGGGTTTCTTGAGCAGAGGGTACACAAGGGAGTGCTTAAGAGCAGTTGGGAAAACTCCAGTGGCAAAAGAGAGATTGCAGAGATCCTCCAAGGCTGGATCAAGTGAGTCAATGTTGTCCTTAATAGTTTTGTAGGGGATAGGGGTCCACCTGTTTGGATGAAGCCTTCATAGACCGGACTTGTCTGGTGACCTCATCGGGTGTAACGTGTGAGAGAGAACAGAGGGAAGGCGGAAGGGGGCCAAGGGAGGCTGCGGTGTTGGTGTATGCTGTAGTGTGGTAAAGAGGGAGGAAAGAATGTCTTGGGTTTTTGTGAGAAAGTGTACAGACAGGGCCGAGAAAAGGTCCTGGGTGGGTGTGACAGAAGAAGAGGCTGCTGTAGGATTGGCCAGTTCCTTACAGACTTGGAAATGTTTGGCTGTGTTGCTTGATGCCTCAGAGATGCAGGCTTGAATAAAGACTCTTTTCTTGGAGTGAATGCCGAGTCGATATTGCCTTTGAAGGAGGCGGCAGGCCAGTTTGTCAGAGGGTCCACCCGACGAGATCCATTTCCGCTCAGCTGCCCTAGACTTGTGTTTACGGGCAGCCAGATCGGAGTCATACCAAGAGTTGCACTTTTTGGAAGGCTTCAGTCGAACCCTCATGACAGGGGCAAGCGTATCAAGAGTGTTGGAGATAGATTGAAGTTGGCGAGGGCTGAGTCAGGGTGGGAGTCAGGAGTAGGAGGAGGAGCGTAGATGAAGGCAAAGGCAGCCGCTATCACTCTTTTCATGGGTATGGTGCCTTTGAATCCGAGTGGCCATGTCGGGTGTGCCGATGCAAGAGGAGAGGAGAGCTTAAAGTGTGATGACAGAAGAGAGTGGTCGGTCCAAGAGAGGGAGGTAGTGAGAGGGACAGAGAGAGGGATGTCAGTAGAGATGAGAGCATCCAAAGTGTGGCAGTCAGTGTGCGTGGAGCCAGAGGGTAGGATAGAGAGCGAGAGAGAGTCGCATAGGTTGCAGAAAGGTCCTGAGGAGTCAGTAGAGTCCAGATAAATGTTGAGTTCACCCATCAGGAGGAGTTGAAAGGAGGAGGAAAGTAGAGAGGAAGCCAGGTCAGCCCATTCCGAGAGGAAGAGAGTGGATTGTCCTGGTGGCCGATAGAAGGCAGCCCGAAGGAGAGAGGATTTAGGAGAGAGTTAGAGCCTGCAGACTCTGCGATAGAAGGAGGAGTGGGCCTGAGTAGGGATGATGGACACAGGTATCCATTCAGGGTACATCAGCGGCACTCCCCCACCTGTCTTCTTTGGCCTGGGCACAGAGAGGATCGTGTAGCCTTCAGGGAGGAGCATGTCAAAGCTTGTGACAGAGCTATCCTTGAACCATGTCTCTGTGATAGCGAGCACATCAAGATCCATGAGTTCGCAGAGGTTGCAGATATCAGACGAGTGTTTGACAGCTGAGCGAGTGTTGAGCTTGACAATGTGGAGCAGCTTGCCTTCTTTGAGGGTCATCCGCAGGGGGTCGCAAGGGACGGCGCCCCCCCCCCCCCAGGGTGGCAAGAGGGCCAGAGGGATAGTGGAGGATGGCAGAGCCGGGACAGTGCGGCAAGGCAAGGGCACCTGTGCAGAGGAGGAGGGAGGCACACTGGGCAAGGGAGCCTGTGCAGAGGAGGAGGAAGGTACGATGGGCAATAGAGCCTGCACAGAGCAGGAGGGAGGCACAGAGGGCAAGGTCACCTGTGCAGAGGTGGAGGAAGGCACAATGGGCAAGGGGCTCTGTGCAGAGGAGGAGGAAGGCACAGTGGGCAAGGGAGCCTGTGCAGAGGAGGAGGAAGGCACAGTGGGCAAGGGCGCCTGTGCAGAGGAGGAGGAAGGTACAGTGGGCAAGGGAGCCTGTGCAGAGGAGGAGGGAGGCCCAGTGGGCAAGGTCGCCTGTGCAGAGGTGGAGGAAGGCACAGTGGACAAGGGACTCTGTGTAGAGGAGGAGGAAGGCACAGTGGGCAAGGGAGTCTGTGCAGAGGAGGAGCAAGGCACAGTGGGCAAGGGTGCCTGTGCAGAGGAGGAGGGAGGTACAGTGGGCAAGGGAGCCTGTGCAGACGAGGAGGAAGGCACAGAAGGCAGGGGAGCCTGGCCAGAGGGAGAGGTAAGGTCAGAGAGGCGAGGGAGGAGCCTGTCAAAGAGATGAAGTTTGGGTTGAAGACCCTGGACCATGATGGTTCCATTGAAATCAACATTAATGATGACTCTGGAAATGGCATAGAGATCAAGGAGAACCTCCCAGGGAGTGACACCATTAACGGGAGAAGAGGCAATAGGAGAGACAAAGCCGACCATGTAGCGGGTCCATAGGTCAGGTGCGTTAACGAAAATGAGGATGTCTGTAAGAGTCTCTCTGGCGGAAGCCGTGACATAGGTGTCTGCAATAGGAAGGCCTGGGTTGGAGCCCAGTATGTCCTTCTTGAGGTTCTTCCACACAGTTTTAGTGATAGGAGAAGGATAGGCGATAGAGAAGCAGTTAGAAAAGATAGGATAGATAGCGACATAGCTAGCTGCAGTGGGGAGGAGGACACTTACCAGTCTGAATTACTGAGGCACAAGTAGGATGGGGAGTTAAGGGGGGAGGGGAAGCACAAAGGGCGGGAGACAGAGGGTAGTGCACACAGGTAAGTTCAATTTTCGCAAAGCAGAATGAAACACAGAGCAGCCACTGGGCACAGCTAAATTTAATTTTTAGCAAAGCAGAATAAAAACACAGTGCAGTCACTGGGAGCAGCTAAATTCAATTTTAGCAGCGCAGAATGAAAACACAAAGCAGCCACTGGGCACAACTAAGTTCGATTTTTAGCAAAGCAGAATGAAAACACAGTGCAGACACTGGTCACAGCTAAGTTCAATTTTAGCAAAGCAGAATGAAAACACAGTGCAGCCACTGGGCATAGTTAAGTTCATGATGACATTACAAATCACATCACTGATGCCATCACTGGTAAAAACCCTAATTACATTACAACAGTAACTGGCATTAAGCATGGCCTTCAGCCATTGTCAGTGTGCACGGCCAAATATATGTTAACACAGGAATGGGTACTAGTCATGGGGCCTCATTATAAGTATGCTGGTCCGGTAACAACGGTGCCGGTAAGCTACCGGTACCGTTGTTACCGGACCGGCATACTCCGAGTTCTGCGAGCGGGTGCCTTTCAGCCCACCAGGTCTGACCTGGCGGGCGGAATGGCACCTGCTCGCAGACCTTGACGGTGCATCCGTCCTCCCCATTCCCATTGAGCAATTTTTACTGGCGCCGGGCAAGGGGGAATTACCGGGACCGCTGGGGGTGTAATGCCCCGGTAAGTCCCAATTGCCGGGCGCCGCCGGGGTCATAATGAGGCCCATGGTCTTCACTTATGGACAGTGGTGACAGCCTTCACCCATGTGCACTGAGTATTTTAAAACACTAACAGTCTACCAACCGTAGATTTTGGCCTTTACCAGTGGTACATATTTCAGCCGTGTCCACTGTATATTATATACACTGGTCAGGCCCTAGCCATGGACATTAGGACAATACTGGCCAGTGGCCTCTATCCTTGGTTGTGTCCACTATATATTCTAACATGTAAATAGACCACTATCCAAGGCCTTTGACCTTGAGCAGTTTGTATATCTTTTGGCCATGTCCACTGTATATTTTACAATAAAATGCAATAAGCAATGGCCATCGGCCGTGCCCGCTGTATTGTACAATATTAACCAGACACTAGCTATGGCCTTCAGCCATGCCCACTGTATTTTATATAAACCAACCAGCCACTAGCCATGGTCTTTAACACAATACTAGCCAGTGCCCATGGTTTTGAGGTATGCAGACGGTATATTGTAACATATTAATGGGCACTAGCTATGGCCTTTAGCCATGGCCACTGACTACAGCTTTGAATGTTGCCCACTATATATTTGAAAACAGTGATGGGCTACTAGGCATAGCTTTTAACCGTGCACATTGGTATTTTTTAACAGATACCGAACACTAGCTATGGTCTTTGGTACTGGTCAGTGACCCTTTGTTATGTCCATGGCCTAAATTGTAATTAAGGTAATGACATTTTTCATGAGCTAAGTTATAAATGATGTTATGTTTAATTCCATTTTTAATGTTATCAGTTATATTCAATGTAATTAGTGTTGTCACCATTGATGGCATCAGTGATGTGATTCGTAATGTCATCAGTGTTCTCATACAACATGTAATTAGTGATGTCATCAGTGATGTGATCTGTGATGTCATCATTGTGGTCATAGGCTGCGTGACAAGGGCTGCGAAGTTAAGGTGGCTTTTGCTGAATTTCAGGGGTTTTGTTGCATTATGTTCTCACCTTAATGTCCCTGCAACTAATGTTTCTTCCTTGAATTTCAAGGGTTTTGTTACAAGGTATTGCTCACCTTAACTTCCCTGCAACTAAAGTGTTTTCCTTGAATATATATATATTTATATATATATATCTCAAACAATGACAAAATAAAACATAAAACATTATGTCAGATAGGGGTGACTGCTACTGTCAGCCACCCCTTTTCAGTACCTTTAAGGTACAGTCTCTAGAGTGGTGGATGTCTGCCCAGGATGAAATGGGGCTGGGACTGCTTATCCAGTTGTATTGTTGGTGGCACCCCTTCCAGTACGTGGGGCACCACTTTCCCATGCACACCACCAAGCACCACTTCCCCACGCACACTGCAGCTCCTATGGCACACAATGTACTTTTCAGCGGTCCCCATACTGGGGGGAGGGGTGCCTGATGGCACTGACGCACCTGCTGCTTATTGTTGTTCTGGACCGCCCTGTGCCATGGGGTGCCACCCATAATCACTATCATGCCTGCTGGGCCATCTTGACTCCAGGCAGCATCCCCATTAGTATGGGGATGCTGCCTCCTCACTACTTACTGCACCTCTCTCTTCACATCTCGGGCCATCTAGCATATGCAGCCCGGGACGAATTTCTATGAAGGGCCCATCCCCATTGGCCACGGGGCAGGCCGAAAGAGGGCATGGCCACGCTGCTCTTTTCGAGCCGCACGGCCCATGCAACTCAGATGGGGTTGCATAGTCTAGGCCCATGATAGAGACGTCGCTCGCCTGAAGAACACAACCCGGCCACAGCAATATCTTTAGGTTCAGGTGAGCTGCTCTGGCGGTGGCCCCCCAACATAGCAGTTTTCTTTTCTTCTGCCTCTTCTTCTCTCTCCACTTCTTTTTTTTTTTAACTTTGGTTTTATTGGCATTTTCTTAGAATAACAAGAGGGCACAATGTAAATCCCAGGGTTATACAATCAAGTGGCCCTGAAACCCTTACCCTTCCTCCCCCTTCCCCCCCTAAAAAGTCCCTCCCCCCAAATAACATGACCCAACATGAACTTTATTCTTGGGAGTGTCCATGGAAGCTCTTTGTGTTTGGAGCTTTGGAAATTATGTAAATGCTGACTTCATCAATGGCTGTATAGTGTCCACCGTCCCCCGGGCCGTGGGCGCCCGGATTGCATCTAGCTCATCCCTGTTCCCCCCCCACACCTCCCCTCCCGGGCCTCGCTCCGGCTTCAATGAACGTCCCATCCCCAGGACTGCTGTGCCCCATACCAATTCGCTTGGAACCAGCCAGAGTTATTGTTCATCATAGCAGTCAGTTTGTCCATCAGGAACATGTTCTTTACTTTTTTCAGCCAGTCCTCTTTTGAGGGGGTCTCCGGGCTCTTCCACCTCTGCTCCAGGGCCACCCTGCCCGCCCTCAACATTGTTTCCCACATTCTTGGATACCTATGTATTTCCGTTTCCTCCGGGGGGAGTCCCAGCAGCATCGTCAGTGGGTTCTGGGGGAGTAGTTCCTCAGAGACCTCAGCAATCCAACCCCTTACCTTCCCCCAATAATCTTGGACCTTTGGGCAGTGCCACCACATGTGGCCCCTCGTTCCCACCTGGCCGCATCCCCTTGGGCATTCGGGAGACACCCCTGAGAACATCTTTGACAGTTTAACTGGGTCCCTATGCCATCCCTGCAGGATCTTAAAATTGTGTTCCATGTTCGAGGTGAATACGTTCCCGTGGAATGCTATTTTAAATATCCGTGACCAGGCGTCCTCCGAGATGACCTCCCCTGCTAGATCGTTCCAAAAAGAACGGAAACCCCTCCTCTCCACTAAGTTGTTAGTGTTTAGGATTTTGTACATCTTGGACACTGTCCACTTCCTCGAGGTTGCTGTGGCGAGTAGTTTCTCGAAGGGGGTCAGCTGTCTCTTCAAGTTTTGGCCCCATGACTGGTCGCAGTGGATGCCCTTCAGGTGAAGGTATTCAAATATGGATAGAGACCCCTGCCCGAATGCTTCTCTCAAGTCCTCGTATGCTAGGAATTCCCCCTCTCTGAACATCTGCCCCGCCCACTACATTCCCAAGTCCGACCAAGCCTGGGCATTCCGGAACCCCTTATTGCCCAGTTTGAGGGGGTGACCCCAGAGAGAGGTCATCGGGGACGGCCATGACGTGAGATATGCAGTCTGGGGGCCCTCTCTCCAAATTGTACAGAGAACACCCAATGTTGGGTGGGTTTTTAACCTGTTCGGAATGAACTTGCGTGGGGCCCACAGGAGGTCTCAGACTTTTAGAGGGTGGGCGTCCATGTCTTCTAGGTAGGACCAGTAAGTCCCCATCCCCTCTTTCATGTGTTCCAGGAGGACGCACAACTGGGCGGCGTGGAAATAGAGTTCAAAGTCCGGCAACCCAAATCCCCCCTCCTCCCTCGGTAAGGTCAGGACGGCCCTCCCGGTTCTCTGGGTTTTACCCTGCCATATAAACCCACGCACTGCATTCTGTAGAACCCTGAAGGTCTGGTCTGGGACACTGGTTGGGAGCGCTGTGAAGAGGTACAGCAGACGCGGCAGTATATTCATCTTCACTGCCGTCATGCAGCCATACCAAGACAGTATCATCGTGCCCCATCTCCTCAGATCTGAGGTAATCCCTGCCATTACGGGGTCATAATTGGCAGGGGCTAGTTTCGTTAGGTCCCTGGTGAGGAGGACACCCAGATATCGGATCGAGTCCCTCTTCACTGTAATCCCATTGTACCTATCCAGGGGATGTAATTAGTGATGTCATCAGTGATGTGATCTGTGATGTCA
Source organism: Ambystoma mexicanum (assembly GCF_040938575.1). Taxonomy (NCBI): domain Eukaryota; kingdom Metazoa; phylum Chordata; class Amphibia; order Caudata; family Ambystomatidae; genus Ambystoma; species Ambystoma mexicanum. Next base: position 1,309,010,659 of record NC_090932.1, read on the forward strand.
TCATTGTGGTCATAGGCTGCGTGACAAGGGCTGCGAAGTTAAGGTGGCTTTTGCTGAATTTCAGGGGTTTTGTTGCATTATGTTCTCACCTTAATGTCCCTGCAACTAATGTTTCTTCCTTGAATTTCAAGGGTTTTGTTACAAGGTATTGCTCACCTTAACTTCCCTGCAACTAAAGTGTTTTCCTTGAATATATATATATATATCTCAAACAATGACAAAATAAAACATAAAACATTATGGCCCTCATTACGACCCTGGCGGAAATCGAAAAACGATGGCGGAAATGCAATACCGCCATCGAATAGCGCTCGGTGCGATTATGACCCGTCACCGTAAAGTACGATGCCATTAGCGACACCGTAGTGAACGCCAACGCTAACTGCACCAAGTACGCGCACGTGCGCCAAGCGAAACCGTAATTACCACCATGGCGCAACGGGACGGGAATTCTGACCCTAGCGGACATGTACCTAACGCCATCAAGCATGGCGGAAAGTACCATTCCGCCATGGTGAGAAGTACGGCATCGCGAACCAACCGTAAAAGGCCCTACAGAGTGCCTGTACACCACTCCCTGGCCACATTGCACAACTCCTCGTAGGTTTAATGAAGTCACACAATGCAACCAGTGAAATGTACAAGTCACCCATGCATGCCAACGAACAAATGAATGTAGGGGCTCCAAGTGGCATGTGAGTGGCCATCCATATTAGCCATGGCACCATTGCCGTACTGATGCAGCACAGGCATGTGAAGCTTCAAGTACAGCAACATGAACTGAAAACTGAGACAAACAAAAACAGGCCCCCCATCGCTTGACACCAGTGTAAGGCAACATTCAAAGCAGTATCCTGAGTGAGACTGCACCAGCCCTGTACTCCTGCCAGTAAACAAACCAACCATCAGCATAAGCATGTACCACACAAGTTGGCAGAGTGACTGAGCAGCCAGGCTCATCTCAAGAGGGGCCAATGGGAGCTGCAGGGCACATATGGCACGAATACAGAAGCTATTCCAATGGACATGACCACAGTCTCCCTCCAAGAAACGCACGCAAACACAGGCACCTGTGACCAGCCATTTACTGATAATCACATCATTCCACCAATCCACCTGGCTGACCGGCATCTGTTACACAAAAGCTAATCCCCCTCCCATGAGCATGACATCATTAAAATAGTCATAATGGCAGGCCCTATCCCTGACCTCACTGGGCTTCTTAGGCAAACGCGCCCAGTACAGTACCACGCAACTATACACAGAAGCCGGAACCCAAAGCAGATCTTCTCACAATACATCGCTCCACAAATAGGAATATGCTACATTACTTGCAAAGAATAACGCTACACGGTCAATATCACAATCAAAATTTAATGCACAACAAAATCACCAGGCCCATACAGCCATTAAGTCATGAACTCCAAAATATATTTCATTATTGTGGGCTGCATCCGCAATAAATGACCAGCTTCTTCTTGTGTGACGCCCTGTTCCTTCATGGTACACAGGGGCTACATTCACGTTCATAAAGGCAACATGGAAGCGCCTAGAACGGCAGGGCCGTCCCATTAGGTAGGCACTAGTCCAGCTGAAAGGTCGAAATGTTGCTCCTAGCCACTAGTACTGCGTAAGGGCATGTGGGCCATTGGCGATCGTCCCACAAGATCGTAATGGTGCTCCACTGATTAACACGAAGCAGCAGGTGTCGGGAGTAAAAGCCAACTGCAGGAGTGGCATACAGATGGCAGCGGCAAAAGGGGAGGAGATACCTGTCACCCAAATGAAATGAAAAAGAATAGTATGGGCATCAGAACTCCATTTGAATCACTCACTTCAATGATCACACTAAATCCACAGCCATATGCATGCTAGCCCACTCAAAAGGATCAATCGCACCCAAAAATCACCAATATCTCACTTCCATCGGGATGAAATACATGATTGTAATAGCAAGATGCCATGCGTCGAATTGCAGCGTTGTGTGCGGGACGTGCTCGGCCAAAGGGGATTGCAGCTTGCACAGGTGGAATGAATCACCACAGGTGGAGGCTATTCAGCTTGAAAACACATAAATTGCACACCCAACCCCCTCCCACAACCACACCCACTCCAAAATGCTACCGGCAGGACTAGCGATGTTGGCCCTGGGGGACCTGATAGCACTGCAAGTACTCCAACTTCAAGAAGAAGACGAACACCAACTACTACAACAACCGGCCGCACAGAGGAGACGCAGGAGGAGGAGGAGGGCAAGGCAGGGCCAGCAAGGGCCACCAGCACAGCCACTACCACCACGCAGGCAGCCCGCAATCCCACGCCTCCGAGCACATCCGTTCAACCTCACTGAGGAGCAGATCCACACCCTCTACCGTTTTGGACCGGGACACCATAACCGCCATTGTAGACATGACACACGCTGACCTTGTCAGCATGATAGATAGCCCAACCGCCATCCCACCCCTACTGAAGGTGGTGTCTGTACTCCACTTCCTGGCCACAGGCACCTACCAGCACACAGTCGGACAGTTGCATGGCATTTCACAGCCACTGTTGTCACGGACACTATTGCAAGTGCTCGAAGCAGCAGGTGTCGGGAGTAAAAGCCATCTGCAGGAGTGGCATACAGATGGCAGCGGCAAAAGGGGAAGAGATACCTGTCACCCAAATGAAATGAAAAAGAATAGTATGGGCATCAGAACTCCATTTGAATCACTCACTTCAATGATCACACTAAATCCACAGCCATATGCATGCTAGCCCACTCAAAAGGATCAATCGCACCCAAAAATCACTTGCGAATCATAAGTATATAAATCGAGGTGAAAACACTATTACAAACGAGTGTTTGTGTGCATGCGTCTGTTAAAACAAAATCCATTAGATGGGATTAGTAACGTGCATAGACACAAGTGTCCGAAGGCTCGTCGAGACAGGGAGGGTTCAACAAGGGCAGATAGACAATGGTCCCAGTATGGCAGCCCTGCATCACATAGCGCAGGGGAAGTGGATAGATTCCAAAAAGCCATATACATGGCAGACTCTCTATTAAATCATCTGTCCATGCATCCATACATCATTCCCTCATCCCTGTATGAAAACGCCTGATTATTTACTCACATAACATGTGAAACTTCCATTGAGTCTGTGCGTAATGCAGTCTGCAAAATCCTCTGTGCTCCAGGCCGGAATTCTAGTGTTGTGAAGTAACATGTATTTGGGAACGTCCTGCCTTATCCTCCACTACGCTATTGCGCATTCCATACTATTCATATCAATCATTGCATTCTCGCCATGGCCCCTGTCCCAAGGACATTAAACAATAGAACTTTATATCTGCAGTCAGACCTGTGGGCGTCTCCTCGCCGCTAGCTGGAAACCGAAAGCGCTGTCCTTCGAATTCCTCATTTGCAACATCACGTCGAAAATGCATCTGTGACCGCATGAAATCACAAATTCATCCATGTAGTGCGGCAGTGTGTGAAAATGGCAACTGGCTTCACTCACAAATGGGACGCCCCGCCCGTCGGTGAACCGCGGTACAGTGCTGCATGAGGGTCCACCGTTAATCGAGTACTACATTCCACTGACCCTTCACAAGTTTGTTCGCGACTGCAAAAATAGTATGTGAAACAATGGGACCATAGCATAATGAACATATGAACCAATATCTCACTTCCATCGGGATGAAATACATGATTGTAATAGCAAGATGCCATGCGTCGAATTGCAGCGTTGTGTGCGGGACGTGCTCGGCCAAAGGGGATTGCAGCTTGCACAGGTGGAATGAATCACCACAGGTGGAGGCTATTCAGCTTGAAAACACATAAATTGCACACCGAACCCCCTCCCACAACCACACCCACTCCAAAATGCTACCGGCAGGACTAGCGATGTTGGCCCTGGGGGACCTGATAGCACTGCAAGTACTCCAACTTCAAGAAGAAGACGAACACCAACTACTACAACAACCGGCCGCACAGAGGAGACGCAGGAGGAGGAGGAGGGCAAGGCAGGGCCAGCAAGGGCCACCAGCACAGCCACTACCACCACGCAGGCAGCCCGCAATCCCACGCCTCCGAGCACATCCGTTCAACCTCACTGATGAGCAGATCCACACCCTCTACCGTTTTGGACCGGGACACCATAACCGCCATTGTGGACATGACACACGCTGACCTTGTCAGCATGATAGATAGCCCAAGCGCCATCCCACCCCTACTGAAGGTGGTGTCTGTACTCCACTTCCTGGCCACAGGCACCTACCAGCACACAGTCAGACAGTTGCATGGCATTTCACAGCCACTGTTGTCACGGACACTATTGCAAGTGCTCGATGCCCTCCTGAAGCATGCAGACGACTACATCTCTTTACCACGCTCGGAGCAGGAGATTACAAACACAAAAGTGGGATTCCATGCACTTGGCGGCATACCGGGTTGCATTGGTGCCATCGACTGCACCCATGTGGAATTGGTTGTCCCACATGCCATGGAGGCCCAGTACCGCAACCGAAAACAATATCATTCTCTTAATGTACAAATGGTGTGTGACTCCAACAGGATCATTACACATTGTTGTGCCCGATTTCCTGGATCAACCCATGATTCCATGGTCTTACGGAACTCTACAATACCACGCTACATGGAGCGACACGCAGGGAACAGATCCTGGCTACTCGGTGAGTCTCATTTCATGCATGATAATGTGGGGTATGTGATGCGGCAATGACCTGGCAGGAAGGGGGGGGTGCTTACGTAGCAATGGCATTCCTCAAACATCCTTTATTGTCCACATACAGGTGATGCCGGGTATCCACTGAAGAGATGGCTCCTTACACCACTCCGGAACCCACAGAACCAGCATGAGGAGGACTACAACCATGCCCATTCACGTACCCGTGTAGTCATAGAACAGGCATTCGGCCTACTGAAGGGTCGTTTCCGCTGCCTCAGCAGGTCTGGCGGGGCACTCCTGTACCGCCATGAGAAGGTTGCAAAGATGGTCATGGCATGTGTCATGCTACACAACATGTGCGTACGTAGAAATGTGCCCATGCCCCCTGACGCAGAACTGCAAGCACCTGAATATGGTCATGATGAGGGTGGGGATGTGGCAGCACCTCAAGGAGTCCGCGAGGCACAGGAGGGCCGTGAAATTCGTCAGATTATCATAGATTCATGCTTCTAGCACTCACGCCTGGTGGCTGATACATGGACACGGGACTTGTGGCACTGTGTGTGTCTGGAACATGCACAATATGGACTGTACGCCTATAATGGCCTCGTACACAAAGATCAATGTCCACACATCTAATTGGATGATAGTGAAATGTTTATCGCATATGTGAAATTATGTTACACACCCCATCGACCCGCCACCCAAGTAAGCCCAACACACCCCCTCCACCCTCCTACCTCCCCCCCGAACACCAGTGTCCAAAGATGCTCATTGTCAGTGGGCAGACGCTATTGCAAGCCCCCTCTCCGGGTATCAGGGGCACCCCTGCCTGTGGAGCGCAGGTTCCTCCCAGATCTACGTTGGGGGCTGCCCTGGACGGAACTTGCAACGGATGATATCTCTGCCTGCTCACGTCCATGCATGTCCCTAAGGGTTTGTGAGAGCTCAGTGAGCACACGGCGCACAGCGGCAAGTTCAGCACATACGTCTTTGGACGTCGCATGCAGTTCCCCCCTCAGGCTCTCGGTGCTTCTCTCCATTTGTACTCTCAGGCTCTCGGTGCTTCTCTCCATTTGTACTCTCAGGCTCTCGGTGCTTCTCTCCATTTGTGCCCTTAGTGTCTCTGTACATGTTTCTATGGCTGCCTTAGTACCCCCACATTCATCAGCATGGTCCTTGAGGAGCGTGGCCAGTTGCTGCTGTTGCACGATCACCTGGTCGAGGGACTGTTGCCTCTGCTGGGCCATGGACATTTGCGGTGGTGTCACAGAGGGGCTGATCACCTCATGTTGCCTTGACACAGGGCTTGTGGGGGATGGCCAGTCGTCGTCTTGTGGGTGCCCCTGCGTGGTATCCTCATGGTGTACGGGATGAAACATACAGGGGGATTGAGACAGGTCATGGATGGGTCCTACATCGACATCACCGTTTTCTGTGTCGGAGCATGCTGCCATTAATGCAGTGTCACCTATGGTGCTGCTGCCACCAGAAGCAGTGCCTTCTGTGGCATCCATTGGGGGGGCCTGTGGTGGTGCTGTTGTGGCCCTCCTGTGTGCTGCCACTTGATTTGTGCTGCTGCCGTGTCTTGATCCGTGCAGCTGAGGTGGAGGGTCTTTGGCCGTTGGTCTTGGCCCTCTTTGCAGGTGTGCTGGTAGGGGTGTCCTGGAGCTCGTCGTTTGGATCGGACCCTGTGGTGGAGTAAAGGAGGGCGAGCGTTATTAATGGGTCTGTGGAAATTGGAATGGCAATGTATCACATGCATTGGGGTGGTACCTGAGGGTGATTTGGGTCTGGGCCTTGGAGGTGTTTTCATTTTTGTGTGGATTGAGGATGCAGTTGTTTTGCAGCCTGCAGTTAGGGGGTGCCTGCTGCACGTGTAGAGGGTGTTTTTAGGAATTTTAATTATTTATTTATTTAATGTGACTTTTAATGTGCGCTATCAGGCCAATGTATGTGGACGTTCTCCTGGACATGTGTTTCTGTTGCACTATGTGGACACATGGTACTTCACATGATTGGACATTGTGGTTTTAGCATTGTTTTATTTCGGACACCTACCTGATTCTTCGGATGTCTGCACTCCTTTCTCCATCCCTCCGACTCCCTCTATGGTCTCCATTCCAATGGTGGAGGCACAGATTTCTTCCCAGGGGGTCAACTTGATGGGTGATTCCGATCCTCCCCCGGTAGCTGTGGCAATGTTACGGTTGGCGGATAGTATGCTCCGTACGCGTATCCGCAAGTCGTCCCATCGCTTTCGGCATTGCTGTGGGTTGCGGGGTGCGGTCCCCACCGCATTTACCCGCTGTGCCACCAGGGCCCATATGGCCTTCTTGTTCGCAAGTGCCGTCCTGGTCATTTGCGTCGAGAAGACGACGGCAGCATTCTCCTGGAGGGTCTCTGTGAGCACCGTGAGTTCCTCACGGGAGAAGTGGACCTGCCGCTTGCGGTCGCACGCTTTTTTCGCTACTTTTCCCATTGTTTTTGGTTTCACTAGGGTGGATGACGGGTTGGGATGTGTCTCAGGGTAGTATTTTTAATGGTTGTGTGGAAATTCTGATTTTATAGGTGTACGGCGTGCTGTTTCCCGTTCCGGGACCATGTTTTTGCTTCCGTTTCCGTATATTTACGGTCACCGTATTTTCCGATTGCCGCTCATTACGGTGACCGCTATGATCGGTGGTGGAATTGCACCTAGGTCGCCGTACGACGGCGGTGAGGGGCGTTTTGGGGACATTTCCGCCATCGCGGACTTTGCACTTAGCACTCAGAATTAGCCGCACTTTACTCCGTCGTGCAATGGCGGAAACGCTATTTACGCTATGGCGGTCAGGTCAGTTGCTTTCCGCCAGGGTCGTAATGAGGGCCTATGTCAGATAGGGGTGACTGCTACTGTCAGCCACCCCTTTTCAGTACCTTTAAGGTAGTCTCTAGAGTGGTGGATGTCTGCCCAGGATGAAATGGGGCTGAGACTGCTTATCCACTTGTATTGTTGGTGGCACCCCTTCCAGTACGTGGGGCACAACTTTCCCATGCACACCACCAAGCACCACTTCCCCACGCACACTGCAGCTCCTATGGCACACAATGTACTTTTCAGCGGTCCCCATACTGGGGGGAGGGGTGCCTGATGTCACTGACGCACCTGCTGCTTATTGTTGTTCTGGACCGCCCTGTGCCATGGGGTGCCACCCATAATCACTATCATGCCTGCTGGGCCATCTTGACTCCAGGCAACATCCCCATTAGTATGGGGATGCTGCCTCCTCACTACTTACTGCACCTCTCTCTTCACATCTCGGGCCATCTAGCATATGCAGCCCGGGAGGAATTTCTATGAAGGGCCCATCCCCATTGGCCACGGGGCAGGCTGAAAGAGGGCATGGCCACGCTGCTCTTTTCTAGCCGTACGGCCCATGCAACTCAGATGGGGTTGCATAGTCTAGGCCCATGATAGAGACGTCGCTCGCCTGAAGAACACAACCCGGCCACAGCAATATCTTTAGGTTCAGGTGAGCTGCTCTGGCGGTGGCCCCCCAACATAGCAGTTTTCTTTTCTTCTGCCTCTTCTTCTCTCTCCACTTCTTTTTTTTTTTAACTTTGGTTTTATTGGCATTTTCTTAGAATAACAAGAGGGCACAATGTAAATCCCAGGGTTATACAATCAAGTGGCCCTGAAACCCTTACCCTTCCTCCCCCTTCCCCCCCTAAAAAGTCCCTCCCCCCAAATAACATGACCCAACATGAACTTTAATCTTGGAGTGTCCATGGAAGCTCTTTGTGTTTGGAGCTTTGGAAATTATGTAAATGCTGACTTCATCAATGGCTGTATAGTGTCCACCGTCCCCCGGGCCGTGGGCGCCCGGATTGCATAAAGCTCATCCCTGTTCGCCCCCCCACACCTCCCCTCCCGGGCCTAGCTCCGGCTTCAATGAACGTCCCATCCCCAGGACTGCTGTGCCCCATGCCAATTCGCTTGTAACCAGCCAGAGTTATTGTTCGTCATAGCAGTCAGTTTGTCCATCAGGAACATGTTCTTTACTTTTTTCAGCCAGTCCTCTTTTGAGGGGGTCTCCGGGCTCTTCCACCTCTGCTCCAGGGCCACCCTGCCCGCCCTCAACATTGTTTCCCACATTCTTGGATACCTATGTATTTCCGTTTCCTCCGGGGGGAGTCCCAGCAGCATCGTCAGTGGGTTCTGGGGGAGTAGTTCCTCAGAGACCTCAGCAAACCAACCCCTTACCTTCCCCCAATAATCTTGGACCTTTGGGCAGTGCCACCACATGTGGCCCCTCGTTCCCACCTGGCCGCATCCCCTTGGGCATTCGGGAGACACCCCTGAGAACATCTTTGACAGTTTAACTGGGTCCCTATGCCATCCCTGCAGGATCTTAAAATTGTGTTCCATGTTCAAGGTGAATACGTTCCCGTGGAATGCTATTTTAAATATCCGTGACAAGGCGTCCTCCGAGATGACCTCCCCTGCTAGATCGTTCCAAAAAGAACGGGAACCCCTCCTCTCCACTAAGTTGTTAGTGTTTAGGATTTTGTACATCTTGGACACTGCCCACTTCCTCGAGGTTGCTGTGTCGAGTAGTTTCTCGAAGGGGGTCAGCTGTCTCTTCAAGTTTTGGCCCCATGACTGGTCGCAGTGGATGCCCTTCAGGTGAAGGTATTCAAATATGGATAGAGACCCCTGCCCGAATGCTTCTCTCAAGTCCTCGTATGCTAGGAATTCCCCCTCTCTGAACATCTGCCCCGCCCACTCCATTCCCAAGTCCGACCAAGCCTGGGCATTCCGGAACCCCTTATTGCCCAGTTTGAGGGGGTGACCCCAGAGAGAGGTCATCGGGGACGGCCATGACGTGAGATATGCAATCTGGGGGCCCTCTCTCCAAATTGCACAGAGAACACCCAATGTTGGGTGGGTTTTTAACCTGTTCGGAATGAACTTGCGTGGGGCCCACAGGAGGTCTCAGACTTTTAGAGGGTGGGCGTCCATGTCTTCTAGGTAGGACCAGTAAGTCCCCATCCCCTCTTTCCTGTGTTCCAGGAGGACGTGCAACTGGGCGGCGTGGAAATAGAGTTCAAAGTCCGGCAACCCAAATCCCCCCTCCTCCCTCGGTAAGGTCAGGACGGCCCTCCCAGTTCTCGGGGTTTTACCCTGCCATATAAACCCACGCACTGCATTCTGTAGAACCCTGAAGGTCTGGTCTGGGACACTGGTTGGGAGTTCTGTGAAGAGCTACAGCAGACGCGGCAGTATATTCATCTTCACTGCCGTCATGCGGCCATACCAAGACAGTATCATCGTGCCCCATCTCCTCAGATCTGAGGTAATCCCTGCCATTACGGGGTCATAATTGGCAGGGGCTAGTTTCGTTAGGTCCCTGGTGAGGAGGACACCCAGATATTGGATCGAGTCCCTCTTTACTGTAATCCCATTGTACCTATCCAGGGGATCCAATCCCGGGTCCCCGAATTCTCATGGGGAGCAGTACTGACTTTGTGGTGTTGATCTTTAACCCCGAGAACCGCCCAAATGTGGCCACCAGGGACAGAAGGGGGGGGAGGGAGGAGCCCGGCTCCACCAGGTAGGCCAGGATGTCATCCGCGAACAGGGAAAGCTTGAATTCCACTTCACCTCTCCTAATCCCCCTGATGTCTGGGTGTGCTCTCACTGCTATGGCCAGGGGCTCCATCGTGAGGACGTAAATCAAGGGAGAAAGCCGGCATCCCTGCCTCGTCCCCCGAGAAAGAGGGAATGATTCCGATAGCTTCCCATTCACCAGAACCCTCGCCGTTGGGGCTCTGTAAAGTACGGCCACCCAGTCCCTGATGTGTACCCCAAAACCCATTTTTTGGAGGAGGAGTTCCATGTATCTCCATTCAACCCTGTCGAATGCTTTCTCCGAGTCTAGGGAGAGCACACTCGCACCGAGCTCAGATTCCTGGGCATAGTGGAACAAATCTATGGTTTTGCGGATGTTGTCCGAGCCCTGCCTGCCCCTAATGAAACCCACCTGATCCCCATGAACCAGCTTCGGCATAATCTCTTCCATCCGCCTCCCCACCACCTTGGCCAAGATCTTCACGTCAATGTTTAACAGTGATATTGGGTGGTAGGAGGAACATTCCGTAGGGTCCTTACCTTCCTTGGGCAACACTACAATTATGGCCCCCATCATGGATTCTGGGAGGGAGCCCCCCTCCAGCACAGCATTAAAGACCTTCACTACGTGTGGGCCTAGGGTGGAGCGAAATCCTTTGTAAAAGTATACCGTGAAGCCGTCCTCCCCAGGGGAAGTTCCCACTTTCATCCCGCTGATCACGTGTTCTACCTCCTCCTCAGATACCGGGCCCTCTAACATCTCTGCCATCTCTTTCGTCAGGGCCGGGATTTGTATGGAGTTCAGGAAGCCTTCAATCTCAGCCTCGTCCCCGTCGTAATCTGAAGAATATAATTTTTCATAGTATCGGCGGAAGGCCTCTCCTATGTGGGGGATATCATGGCCTATCGACCCTCGCTCATCTTTCACCGCTTTCACCATTCTGCTTCTTTGGACCTCCCTCAGTTTCCAGGCCAGGATCCTATCCGCCCTGACCCCTTTTTCATAATATTTTTGTTTGACCAGCTGGAGACTCCTCTCTGTTTTGTGTAGGAGGAGGTCTTTTAACTGGAGCCTATAGTCTTCCAGGGAGGCTACCCGCTGGGGATCGAGGGGTTGATCTGGGGGGCCCCCCGGTTGGAGTTGGGCTATTTTTTCTCTCAGAGACTTCTCCTGGGCTTCCCTTTCTCTTTTGTTCCGGGCTCCTGCTTTGATGAGGACTCCCCGCAGGGTTGCCTTAAAGGCGTCCCACAATGTATGTGTGCCTACCTCCCCGTTGTCATTAAATTCAAAGAATTCAGTTATGGCGTCTAGCACCTCCTGTGCATGGACCTCGTCTTTCAGCAAGGAGTCATTACATCTCCAGCGCCCTCTGTGGTTGCTTTGCCAGCCCCTCGCTATGGTGATCCGGACCATGTCGTGGTCTGACCAGGGGACTGGGTCGACCATGTGACCAGTGACATAGGGGTGCAAAAGCTTGTCCGCTAGAATGTAGTCTATTCGGGAGAATGAGGTGTGGATTGCGGAGTAGTAAGTGAAGGGGGGAGCACCCGTCCTGGGGGTCGTAATTGTGTCCACCAGGCCCAGTTCCGAGTTAACCCTCTGGAAGGTTCGTGCCATGGTTTCCTCTGCGGCCCTAGAGATTTGGGGGCCTACGCGTTTCCTGTTGGCGGATGGGTCCAGAACCATGTTAAAGTCCCCCCGACCACTACCGTGCCTTGCACAAATAGCTTTAACCTGTCCCTCACATCCTCCCAGAATTGGGCTTGGCCTTCGTTTGGGACATATACAACAGCGAGAGTGAGTGGGGCGCCCTGTAGGCAGCCCCGTACCAGCAAGTAGTGGCCCTCGGGGTCCTTCAATGTGGCCTCTGTGTCAAAGCCTACGTTCTTCGCAAATAGAATTGCTACCCCTCTTTTCTTAGCCTTGTGGGAAGCGCAATGAACCTCTCCAATCCCCCCCCCCGCATTTTAGGTTCCTTCCCCCGCGCCCAGTGTGTCTCCTGGAGGAAGAGTAGGTCAAGTCTCGCCCTTCTAAATTCCCTACAAACCAGGGACCTCTTAGTAGGGGTGTTCAGGCCCCGCACGTTCAGGGAACCCACTCCCAGGGCCGGCAGACTGTCAGCCATAATCTAGGTTTCCTTCTTTCTCGGTCAGCATGGTCACATCGTTTTTCCTTGCTCGCTTCCTTAGTCTTGCATTTAGCTCCCCCTCACCCCACCTCCCTCCCCCCCGGGTGGGCCTTAAACACTTCCCCAACTGCCCCCCCATCCACAACCCCTAAATAAACAACCCCAACATTCGCGTGTCCCCCCTCCTCCCTCCCCGGCGTCCAGCCAGTTCTGCCATTGCTGGCTTTTGGCCGGACCACCAGCCTGCCTTCTTCAGCCAGGCGATCAATTAATTGCTCTTTGTTTTGAGCCCCCCCTCCCCCTTCGCTGTTTCGTCCCCTCTGTAGACCCCCTTATACTTGCTGTTCAAGGGGACACTGCTTGTGGCGGAACCTCTGAAATACCAACTCTCGCTCCTTTGCTGGTTGGGTCCCCCAGGTCCTCAGCCCTCAGAGTCGTTTCGCTCTCCTTCCTTCGTCGGTGAAGGTGTGTTCATTTTTCTAAATTTCCTTGCGCCAGTTTTCCTTCTCCTGTCACCCGATGGGCCCAGGCCGCTCACTCTGCCCACACCCGCCCCGTAGGTCCCCTCCGGGGGGTCGGTTCCGTCACGTAGTCTTGGATGGCTCCCTTAATGCCCTCCTCCGTGATCAACGTCGTCCGTTGGCCCAGGTATTCGAAGGCCAGGGAGAAGGGGTAGCCCCATCTATAGCGCACACCCTTCTCCTTTAGCAGCTGCGTAAGAGGGCGGCACATTCTGCGTTTGGCCAGTGTATATGCGGAGAGGTCCTGGAAGATGGAGACCTGGGCATTGTTGTATGTGATCTCCTGTGCCTTCCTGGCTTCCTGCAGCACCTTTGTCTTTTCCGTGTAGTAGTGGAACCGGACCAGAATCGATCGGGGGCCCCCTGCCCGTCCCCTCGCTCTGTGCACCCGGTCGAAAGTGAGTTCTGTGGTCATCTCTTCTACGAAGAGGAGGGTGATGATGTCTCTCACCACACGGGTGACCTCTCTCTCCGTCTCTCCCTCCGTCTCGGGGACCCCAAAAAATCTGAGGTTGTTTCTCCGTTCCCTGTTTTCGTAATCGTCCATTTGCCTTGCTCTTTCCTCGTCCCTCTTCTCCAGGGCTGCTAGCCTAATGCTTGTCTGTACCTCTTGGGTTGCTGATGTTGATTGGTTGGTTTCCACCTGTTGAAGTCTGTCTTTGACCTTGTCCACCCTTTGGTCAATTTTTTCGAATTTCTGGCCAATGTCGGAACGCATGTCCCTGATTTCTTGCAGGATTGAGGCGAAGCCCCTCTCCATTGCCACCGCTGAGGGTGCCGAGGCCTCCGGCTGGGCCATTTCCCTGTCGTGGGACGAACCGTTGTTGTTGCGTCCTGACTCTTGGTAGCGGTATTTCTGTAGGTTCTCCTGCCAGTTCATCTGGTTGCCCCCTGGGCCCCGCCTTTGGGTTTTCCATGGCCCCGGGGGGGCTGAGGGTTCTCCTCCCAGGCCGGCCGGTGCTGTCTTGATGGTGGTGCCCAGGAGGGGGGGGCAGGCTGGGGCCACCCCCCTCTTGCTCTGGTGTTCCTTCGCTACTGCTGGGGGGTCGTTTCCGGGCGGCACACGCCCTGCCGTCGCCGGGTGGGGGCCTCACACCCAATTCAGTCTCCCCGGGTCCGTCAGCGTCTTCTATGCACTCCCAGGGGGAGGGTGGGGTTGGTCGGCGAGGTCTGCCTGGGCGGGCCCGGGGGGTCTCACCCTCGGATGGTGGGGGGGCTGACCGTGGTGACCCCCGTCCCCCACCCGCTGTGACTTATCCCCTCTTTATCTGGTGCTGTGCGTCCTCTGTTGGCGGAGCCCAGACACCGGGCCCGAGCGACGGGGAGAGAAGGAGGAGCTCTTCCTCGAAGCGGGCCGAGGCGCGACCCGGGGGGTCTCTGCGCCCAGGCCCGTAGTGCTGTTCTCCTCGCAGGACAGGGAGTAGCAGGGGGGATCCTGGCTCCTGGCCCCGGCGTTGCCACTCCTTTTTGCACGGGGTCCAGTCCGGGAGTATGCGCTCCCTCCTCATGTGGGCCCGGGCTGCCGGTGTAGCTTTCACCCGCACGGGTGAGGTGGGGGCGGGCCGCCGCCTCGTTCCGGGGCTGTGAGCCTGTCCTGCGGGGGCTCAATGTCCCAGCTCCCCGTTCCCCACACGCGAGTGCGGGGTGCTGGTCGGGTAGGGGGGCGGCCCCTCTGGTGTGGTCCTCCGATTTCGGCGGATCGCAGCTCCTCCCCTGACTCCGTGGCCGATCCGGCCTCCTGTAGCTTTTACTCTCCTGAAGCCGCGGGCCCCGTTCTCTGTCTCCCGGGGGTCCCTGGACGTCGCCTTTTCTGGCGGGGGAGCCCTGGGGATTCACCATCCGCTCGGGCACCTTTAATCCACTCAGGGGGTCTCGGGGGGTTCAATCCCCATCTCGACCTGGCCTCGGCGGGAGCTTGGGATTCAGGCAGCCATTGCCTGTGCGCCCCCTGGTGGCCTCCCTCTCTCCACTTCTAATGGTTTTCCTTCAGGATTCTTCGCCCCTATCGAGCCCAAAACTGCTTTTCAGACTGCTGTCAGAACAGTCTTCTCCTCTCCCACTACCCCTTCACCAAGACCCTCTACCAAAGATCAAGATCTTACCACCTTGTGCACCTCCTCTGCACAGCTCCTGGGAATATTTACTATGAACAGCAAGAAACACAAGGCAAACATACACTGAAAACACTTATCTCAAGGCCCACCTCGCCAATGCAGAAGAGGGCATCACAGTAGCCTGACCCCTCTTACTGCACTTTAGGTCCTAGTGTTATTTTCTCTACTGGCAGTCAGACACCCTGCGGAATATAGGGATTGGAAGACATATAGAACTATTGCTCTGTGCTGCTCCTGTGGAACACCAACAAGGTTGGTCTCGACAGCAGTGACTTGAAATGATAAGTTCATTAGTGTGAGGATCGTTGTCCTTCTTTCACTGCTCCGCACATCTTTCCCCCATCCATGCTGGATAGAATCTCAGCATGTTTCAATAGTATGGAGAGTTGGAAGCAGCTGTTTAAATGTAAGCCTAAATGTAAGCCCCTTCCTTCAACATTCTACGTTCAAGGGGAGAATTCATTTTCTTGAGAGTGTATCTTGTTGCCTCAAGGCATGGCGTTTGTGCTTCAAGAGACAAACTATGGCCAGTAATCACCATACTCCTGCATGCGACAAAATTGAAAAGAATAGATACATTGTAACTGAAGGGCTCCCCCTGGTTCTTTGATGATATCCTGCCATCCATCCTCATGGGGTGCACTTGAATCTGAAGATGGTGAGGCTGTGGAAGTTGGTCCCAGGGATAAGTGTTGGAGCTGGAGTGGAGACGGTGCAGGTGGTTGTGCTGCTGGAGAGGGGAAAGCAACAGTTGGATAAACTAGAGGTGGTCAACCTGGAGATAGGGACAAGAGACAGAGGCCTCTAGGGACTTCTACTTGGGTGATTCATTACCTCATCCCAAATCTGAGTCTGCCAATTGAGGGGATTCTGCCCTTTGATTTTCCTCAGTGGTTGATTCACTCAGTTTGAGATGCATTCTGTTTAGACACAATCTGTTTTTAAACTTCTGGTCATATTTAGGCAGTGGGGTAACATTGGCAAACTATTGATACCTTTATGCATAAATAACATGTACCTTTTAACTAAGTGTGAGGAGGTCTCAATTCCTAAGGTGGAGGTGCCTTCCAGTGACGCATCAGCCAAAAGATTTGAAGTAATTCTCAGGGGATCCTAGTCTAGGTTTAACTTGAATCGTAGAGCTGGTTCCCTCAAGGCTGCAGGTCCCTGTTGGAGGATTTGTGACGTTGTCCACTGGGATGTAGGAAGTGTTGGACTGTTCGCAGCTTCTAAGCAAGATACAGATGCAACATCAGTTTCTATTGTTTTTATATTTTGATGTTGGTTGAACTAGTTTAGCTTCAATGTTTCTTTCTCTCGTAGATTCATTGTTTACAGGGTGCAGTACGGATCAGGGGATGGCATATAAAGAGCATAGGTGGAGCCTAAAGGCAACACTTATTACCAATGGGGTAGTGCTCAGGGTAGTGGAAGGCATGAATGTTTGGATGAGAGAAAATCCCCTGTCCCCCAGAAAATGAGAAAAATGGGCTCCCATTTCTCTTTTTAAGTATGCTGGGGACAGGCTAAAAGGAAGGCTGGTTTCCCTTTCTGGAATAAAAGATTGCAAGGGATTTCTGTTTGAGTTGTCAGATTAACTAATTAACTAACTAACTAACTAAATATTTTTTTATATAGCGCAACTCTCACTCAGGGCGCTCACATGGACAAAAACAACAGAAACCAAAACATAAAAGCAGTTAAGGGATTGAGCAGTCATTCTTAGTCAAATGACAAACAGTGTCATAGGGAGAGGCGAGGATTATTTATGGAAAGCGGACGTCATTTGTTATTAGCCTTCTAATACCTCCTACACTAGGTAACTGCACAGATATGAAAAACTGGGAGAAAGTCAAACCTGGTGGAGTGAGTGTTGAATAGCAGATGAAATTAAAAAATAAAACAGGAAAGGGGGACAGAACGGAAGACGGAATGAAAGGAACAATGAAAACAGAAGGAAAGAGATAAAATAGCAGCATGAGGCAGAAGAGAAGCTGTAAAAAGATGGAAGAAAGGTACTTTAGAAGGAAAAGAGAAAAGTAGAAGCAAGGAGATGAAAGAAAGAAACAAAGAAGGAAAAGCTCAAATAAAAGTCATAAAGAAAAGGAAAGAAAAAGGGAAAGTCAAGTGAGATAAACAAAAAGAAAGAAGGGAAGAAGGAAAATAATTGATAGATGGAATTAAAAATGTAATCTAGAAATAAAAGACAAGACAGAGCAAGGAAGAAGGAAAGAACAAATAAAGAAAAGAGACAGAAGTGAAAACTTAATAACAGGGCTGGGTAGACGGAAAGGTATAAGATATAAAATGAAATGAAACAAAGAGTAAATAAGAAGAAATAAAGTGAGGAGGTGAGGGAAACATATAAAAAGAAAAGGATAAAGGAAAGAAAGGTTACAAAGAAGGAAACAAAGATGGAAAAAGCATCAAAATAACATTGCAAAATATCATTGTTCATGTAATACTGGTGAATTAGTCAGTTTCAGAATTGTATCGCTGTACATCAGAGTTCAATGTTTTTTCTTGCAATCGAATCAGCTATGATTCCTGTCAGTGCTCCTTCAAGTCAGGGCTTCCAGCGAGCCCTACTTGCGGGTCAAAGTGAATCTTATGTGCCAGAGTTGAGGTGGGGGGCCCTTTTTCCAATGTAAAGTTTTTTACAGGTGGGAACGCCCCCTGGTTGTCCTTATTCTCACCCCATTTTGATATGGTTTTAATTTCTTTTTGATATGTAATTTGATATCAGTACATTTTTTATATCAAAATGTTTCGATATCAAATTTTATAACGATTTGATATCTGTTTCATATAAATGGATATATATAGTGTGTTTGTGTACTTTGATACGGTTTGAAATAAAGTTTATATCAAAATGATATAAAGTGTATATCAAAATGTTTTTAATATGGGAGAGTTTGTGTGCGCTGTTGCTTGGTCGAGGGCAAAGTGAGTTGTGAGGAGTTAGACAGCGAGTGTTAGGGTTTGGTGATGCGGCGATGATGCGGGAGCGTGTGGTGCTGCGTGTGTGAGAGTTTGATAGAGATGGAATATAAAGCTAGGCAGATTGGGTGATGTCACACACTGATAAGAGTTTTATGAATATAAATCTAGGTGCGCTAAATGACATCACGACTTGAGAATATAATTATAGGGGGATCGCTGACATGATTTTATATGGATTTTATATAAAAGGAGGGTTTTTAGGCACGCCATTGTTATTTTAAAAAGTAAAGGAGCGGTTTGAGCTATACATAGTTTCAATCTTGCTTTAGGTGGGAGAGTGAGAGCTTGATAGAGATGATATATAAAAACGGGTTTGGTTTTGAGGCCCGATGGCATGCTTTTATATAGATATAACATAAAAAAAGGAGGTTATGTTTCTAGGACACACCATTATTATTTTATAATGTGAAGGAGAGGCTTGGGAGGGTTTGGGTATTATTGGTTAAATAAAAAATGTTGTTTCTAATGGGGTTGCGGCAGGGGCAGACATGCCCAGGCATGCATGTTTGTAAGGACCATGGAACCACTGAAAATAGAAGCTGGCAAAACAAGTGTAATGTTCCAGCGCTTATGGGAAATGTGAATGTGTGGACAGCGCTGGCGCAATTGTGCAATTTTGTTATTTAAAAAAAAATTTGTAAAACCTTATAGAGCGCTTGCTATAGTTAAATGGACCTGTAAAATGTGTGTGCTGTTTTAAACACGGCATGTTTGTTTTTTAAAACGAAATGGGGTTTATATTTGAAACTAGGCTGTGTGTGTGTGTGTGTGTGTGTGTGTGTGTGTGTGTGTGTGTGTGTCTTTATGTCCTTCTATAAAGCTTGCAGCAGTCTAAACAAATTCAATCCATGGGAATAGCCTGCTCTGAAATAATGTTTGCTACACTCACAAGCAATACAATCATGTAGCTGGCAGGGGTTACACATACACAAACACAGATTAGGAGATTTAAAACTGTCAAAAAAATACAAATATATAATATTTCCCCATTTCTTGAACACAGCCGAAAATGAAGGCCTATGCGCGGCTGCGGCCAATGCATTACCCTCATAAAAAAAAAGCTCCAAGTGTTTGTAAAAGGCTCAATTAAATGCAATTGCGGCAAGCTGAAAGACAGTGCACTGCCCCCCGTAGAATTTGAGCTTAGACGACAGAGGACAGCCAGTGGATCAGGGCTTTTGTTATGCCCAGGGAGTTTGACCAAATATTTTAATTAGGTGTGACGAAATGACACTGTCAGGAGACACATGGCTGAGTATCGCGTGCTCACACAACAAATATTTTGAATGACGGGGCATTCATGATAATGCCCCAGGCCCCCGCACATGCAAATCTCTTGATAAACCCAGAACTTTAAATAGCTATTAGAATAGGCGGGACAAATTGGCAATGTGAAGAGATACAGGGCTGACGGGACAGCCCATGGATCTGGGCTCTTGTTATGCCCAGGGGTTTAACCAAGTATTTTAATTAGGTGTGATGAAATGACAGTGTCAGGAGACACAGGGTCAAGTATTGCGGGCTCACACAATCTAAAGAGATAATATCAAACATTTAAAATGACGGGGCATTCATGATAATGCCCCATGCCTCCGCATGTGCACATTTCCTGATAAACCCAGAACTTTAAATAGCTATTAGACTAGGCATGACAAATTGGCAATGTCAAGAGATACAGGGCTGAGTATTGCGTGCTCACACAATCTAAGGAGACAATGTGGGACGTTAAAAATTACATAGTGCTAATGGTGTCATGGGAAAAAGAACTACAAAGCCCCTTCTACAAAAATGTGTAACTTATTCTATAAAAGAGGGGTCCCCTTAACCATTGTTACAGCGCCAGGCATGCAGAACTGGGTGTGTGAGGTGCAGCCACTCCAGCGAAGGTGAATAGCTAACACGGACAGCCCCCTCCAGGCGCAGCTCTGAGCGGGAGACGGCTTACCGGGCCGAAGGTGAGCAGGAGAGGTCTGGCACTGCAGACCTTTGGAAACCGACTCTGAAGGCAGATATCTCAGCTGGAGCAGGAAGACACCGCCCCAGGCCCGGCTTATCTTATCTTGACTTCGAGGCGTTGAACAACACAGTGTGAATAAGGAAACTGACATTGCCCGGGGGCGGATGGCTTGCATATATTTTTCAAAAGGTGTTTCTGACAGCAGGGCATTGTGCTTTTAAAATGTGAAACGGCAGTGTTAGGACTAGTCAATCTGTGTTAGGAGGTATTGACAGCTCCCAACTGTGTGAAAGATAGCTACAGATAACCAGCGTGACATTTGTAATGTAAAGACATATGTTTCTCTACAGTCCTTGCAATGTTCTAGGGTCTTAGAGGCTTTTGTGTGGGGTCAGAGTTTATTACAACCACTAACCAAATACCTTGTATTTTGTTTCAAGCGTGAGAATGTTTTTTAAATATCTGCAAGGTAGTTTACAGTGCTCTATTTCAGTTAAATGATGCAGTATTTGAAAGCTTGGCTTTTGAGAGTTTTAGCAATTTCTGGTATGGAGTGTTTAAACTACAGAGCTGTCTGTGCTAAAGAAGTCGGTTTGCATTGTTCACCAAACTTAAATAGCACACAGCTGCATATTTTACTGCTAGCCGCTGTAGCTCTAACCCTATCGCACAGCTTTTGTTGTCAATTACGCACTGATCAAGCGATCCCATCTCACATTTACATGGACCGTTAGGGACAGGGCAGCCATTTGGACCGTTAGGGACAGGGCGGCCATTTGGACCACCAGGGACAGCCGCAGTATTGCAGCGAGGATCCCGCTGTTGTCCATACCGGTCCAAACGGCTGAACTGTGCCTGATGCGCTTACATAGTCGGTATTATGTTGTTTTCTTAACTGTGCATCATGGTTTTAAAATATAATGGCGCCTTTTATAAAAGAATGTCCAGTTGGTAATTAATTCACAGACATTTTTTAAGCTGCCGAGATTCAGGATCTAAAATTCTGAGTCTGGGTATAAAAAAATAAGACAATGTTTTTATAGAAATGGCCTATAACACCCGGATGGCACTGGCATCGCAATCTCTGGATGTGAATTGTAGAGTGATTGATTCAGCAAATTATGGATGGCAGGATGGAGCGGGGATGGCACTTTTAGCAGCCGGTTCAACAAATCCTGGATGTCCCGAGGTGAATGGAATGATGCAACCTGGATCTACTGGGTCTTTTGAGGGCACTGTGTCAGGGTCTGTTTTGCATGGGTCAACAAATTTGGAATGTTTCAATGACACCAGAATGGGGTACCCTCTTTTGTTACAGCATCAGCAACGGTCCTGGGATTTGGGGACCCCAACGCTGCAGTGTTCTTTTGTAAATTCAACACTAGGCCCGCTTGGGTCTGGCGTGTTTGCTACACCCGATAGAGTGTCTGTGGGACAGGCACTGCAGAGTTATTTTGTAAATTCAACACCGGGCCCGCTTGGGTCTTCATGGCTCCCATTACTTCGTCATCACCAAGTTGTTTTTGGTTCATCCGAGGGGGGCCGATGGAATGTCTGGGGGGGCACTAGGATATAAGTTGTTTCTGGTATACCCATTGGGGCCTGAGGAGTGTCTGGGGGCCCCTAAGATCAAGGTTGTTTCTGGTTCGCCCATCGGGGCCAGAGTAGTGTCTGAGGCCCTGTAACATGGAGTTGTTCCTTTGTTTCATCCAAAGGGGCCCAGTGGATCCAATGCCCCGAATTCTTCTCTTATTTCTGAAAAACAGTGCCGTGGAATGCCTGGTAAATGCTAACACAGTGTTTTTTACAGGTGCACTGGGCTGGGGCGCTATATGCTGAATGATTCATTATAACTTCTAAAGCTATGTTGTGTGCGATATATACAACACGCCTTTGCGTGTGTGCTGGCAGGCTCTTCTAGCTGCGGCAAGAGTTATTTTGTCAAAACCTTTTAGGAAACTCCCACACCATGATATCACATGCCCCCGAAAATATTATTGGGTTTTACAGCTGCTGGTAACCTCTTTACAACACCCTGCAACAGCAGTTTAAACACCTTTGGTTTGTATAAGGTATGCCCGAGAGTATTAACGACGATCGTTTATTACCACCGAGTGTGGTGAATATGATTATTGTGGACGATTTGAGGACCGAGGGGGGGTCAGAATGGCGAACTAGAAAAAGCTTTTACTCAATATTCCCATCACTCCAAACTGAGCATATGTTATATCGTGCAAAATGTATTTAAAAAAGGGAAGAGTAACAGATCAATAACACTAAACGCTAGCTATATAGTGTTATTTAAAACCCTCCGGGATAAACAGCAACTAGCCGTGATAGCCCACCAGATGTATCCGACCAAAACACATTTTTTCATGGAAGCTTTTGAAGACGCGACCAGTAAGCCCTACAGATATCTCCTGGTTGATTTAAAAGCGACCACTCTAGAGGATTATAGATTGCGCACTGATCTATTTGCGCCAGGATTACCCGCGTTTATAACCTGAGGAAGACATCTAAAAAACAACATTAAGGGCAATATCACGTCAGTACACTGTCGCGCTTTCACCATGTCGACATGCATACGAAGAAACATTGCGCTGTCGAAAATGCTTCTATATGCCACACCTCAACAACGTAAGGCCATTCCAGCCGCTGCCTCTGGCGATCTGGTGGCCGCTATTGCAGAGATTGCTCAGAACTCTTTAAAGGGACACGTCCCCCAACACACCGTCAAATAAGTGTGTTGAAAAAGAAAAAGAACGTAATCAAGAAACTGAGCAAATATCGCTAAGGTTTCGCAGGCCGGTGGGTTCATAGGATCGCTCATAGGCATAGCCCTACCGCTAATCACCAGCTTGCTCGGGGGCCAATAATGGAACACACCCATAAAACGTATCTCGTGGACAAGCGTCAGTTAGAAAACCTGACGACTCCCAGAGCCCTGCCGGATTGGGATATTCGAAAAGTTGCTAGCATGCATCTCGACTCGGAAATGAAGGATGTTCTGAACAGATCTGATTTATCGGTGCATGATAAAGCAGCAGTGTATTAGAATACTCTGCACAAATACCTAAACCATACCCGACACGACAATGCAGAGAAAAACAAACTAACTTTATACATGCAGCCTGAAGAATCTAGCGGTGCGAGGGAACCATCTAGGACCAATTCGGTTGTGGTGGATGTGTTAAATACGCTTAGCCAATGCTCTAAACCTAACGCAGAACTATTGCTACATAAGATGAAACTTGCAAAGGATATGGCAGCGTGGACCTATAGAGGAGAGTTTGTTTATAAAGGTAGGGTTTTAAGGGGTTTGAACTTGCACAATCTAGTACGAAGGTTTACAAACCAACACCCCACTTCTACAATAAATGCCCCCATCAGATGGAATTAGTTTATGCAGGCAGTGGCTGATTTATATATACCGACTTTGGTCGTGGGTAATGTTGCCCAACACCGCCTTCTGGAACGGTTAAAAGCCGGGGCTCCTGCAACTCCTCGGCAACAACACAGCCCGTTAAGTACACCCATAAGCAGCCACTGTTCACCCAGTGTCAGGCTGCTGGTCCTGAGGATATTCTGGTAGAAGAACTGGAAGCGTTGCTGTAGAGTTCTTCCTACCAATGTACCCCTTTGTATTTCTAATCAAACTACAAAGGGATCAATTAGCCGAAAGATGGAGATCACTGCATCCGTAGTTTGGCAAGTTCGGACACCGTTGTTAGCCTCGGGTTGGAAAGTCCAATACTGATGACTGCCTAAATGGAAAGACCGGATTTCAAAACAAGGTAGTTTCCCAAGAACTATAACAAGAACATGAATATCAGAACCAAACAAGAGCATGAAACAGCAAGGAGCAAGAAGAAACGAGGAGATGAAATGTAGCATACTTACCACTGGGGACTATGGTGAAAACACTACCGAGAAACTCGTACACCATCCAACCTAACCCTAACACCTCGCCGACAAGAGGACGCCTAAGCGGAAATAGTCTCTAGTCCAGGGTACTATTCCGACGAAACGAGGACGCCTAACGCCTTATGAGCCAATGATCACAGTCTCTAGTCCAGGCACCTAGAATGGGATGGTGTAGGTTCGCTCTAGGCATTAGTGGAGACAAAGCAACACGGCCACCCAATCAGCCGTAGTGGATCGGAAGCCGCTCCCCAGGTGAGGGCGTGTGATGGATGCAGATGATGTCCACGAAGAGGAAGCAGGTCGTTGGACGTTCCGGGTTCAGCAGCGGACAATCAACAGAAGGTAAGACAAATCCACAATACAGGCCAGAGGGACAGTCCGGTGTCGAGAGCCAGGGGGAGAGCAATCAGACAAAAGAGGGCAAGAGGGGGTTAAGAACAAGAGCAAAGGTACGAACAAACTAGCCTTGAATCAGAATCAGAAGCAATGAGTGCGGCAACCCGGAAGGGATTATAGCGGGTGAGCGCGGTCTCGCTTTCGCTTGGCTCCTCCCCTGCGGAACGCGATAGCGTTACGCTTGTGGAGGGGACACCACAATCGCCATGGCAGCGAAGCTGTATGCATCCTGAAGTGGTTGTGGATGTAACGGGAATCCAAACGTGACGTGAGTTTGGAAAAGGTTCTGCCGGGGATACTGCCGGGTGACAAAGAGCGCAATGAATGTTTGTGGCTGATCCTGACACCCAGACCCAAAAGGGGGTGGAATACCATTTGGCTTACGGATTCATTAGCCGCCTCCGGCATGCGTGACTCTGCAACGTCTAGACCCTGACTAGGCTGTAACAGGCCTATATGGTTTTCAGAGTAATGCGGGGCGCCCCTTGTTGAATGTGTATGATTCTTCTCCACTATATTCTGCTGTAACTTTTTTTCAGTATTAAATATGTCTTTTTATTAATAAATGTTTTCAATTCATAAACATGACTGGTTGTTTAATATGTTATATTCTCTAGTATGTATAATAACACGCGCTGCATGGTTTATAAAAAAGCTATTTTATTGACACATTTATCAGTGTATAGATGATACACATTGCAAATAACAAGGGGGCTGGTTACAAGAGCCTTACCCAGAGTCTTTAGCTCACTATCTTTCACAGAGAAGAAATATTCCAAACATATCAGTCTTTGTCATGCCCTGGGGCAGTCCAGCACCGAAATGCTAGGCAATTCTCCTCTGAACAAGAGTACCAACAACAACCCCAGACACGTGTTTCGGTCTGGTTGAACCTCATCAGTAGTGTGTAGCTGTGCCTCTCTAAGAATAGTGAGCAAGGGGTCCACGTCTGGATTACCCTAGTAAATTAGGGTGGGACCCAAAGTTACTTGAAATATGCAAATAACAAGGGGGGTCCTGGGAGACTCTCTGCCAGACATAAGTCATGGTTACAAGAGCCTTACCCAGAGTCTTTAGCTCACTCTCTTTCACAGAGAAGAAAGATCCCAAACATATCAGTCTTTGTCCTGCCCTGGGGCAGTCCAGCACCGAAATGCTAGGCAATTCTCCTCTGAACAAGAGTACCAACAGCAACCCCAGACACGTGTTTCGGTCTGGTTGAACCTCATCAGTAGGGTGTAGCTGTGCCTCTCTAAGAATAGTGAGCAAGGGGTCCACGTCTGGATTACCCTAGTAATTTAGGGTGAGACCCAAAGTTACTTGAAATATGCAAATAACAAGGGGGTCCTGGGAGACTCTCTGCCAGACATAAGTCCTAGTTACAAGAGCCTTACTCAGAGTCTTTAGCTCACTATCTTTCACAGAGAAGAAATATCCCAAACATATCAGTCTTTGTCCTGCCCTGGGGCAGTCCAGCACCGAAATGCTAGGCAATTCTCCTCTGAACAAGAGTACCAACAGCAACACCAGACACGTGTTTAGGTCTGGTTGAACCTCATCAGTAGGGTGTAGCTGTGCCTCTGTAAGAATAGTGAGCAAGGGGTCCATGTCTGGATTACCCTAGTAATTTAGGGTGAGACCCAAAGTTACTTGAAATATGCAAATAACAAGGGGGGTCCTGGGAGACTCTCTGCCAGACATAAGTCCTGGTTACAAGAGCCTTACCAAGAGTCTTTAGCTCACTATCTTTCACAGAGAAGAAATATCCCAAACATATCAATCTTTGTCCTGCCCTGGGGCAGTCCAGCACCAAAATGCTAGGCAATTCTCCTCTGAACAAGAGTACCAACAGCAACCACAGACACGTGTTTTGGTCTGGTTGAACCTCATCAGTAGGGAACCAAGCTGCACCTCACTGAGGAGGCCCAACAAGGCCGAAACATGTCTGGGGTTGCTTGTGTTTCCGTGCAGAGGGGACCTGGCCTAGCAGTTTGGCTAGGCTGCTACCATTGGTGGCCGTACCTGACTGATTTGCATATGGCTGGACCCCTTTTGCAATGGCGCAGACGGGCTAAAAAACGGTGGTGTGGAAGGTTGACCAGAGCAATTTCCAGTGGTACAGATTCATTCAAAACCTTCCACCCATCACTTTTGTGGTCACAGTTTGTCTCACTATGTGAGAGAGGGTATGCCCAGACGTGGGTCCCTTGCTCGCTGCGCCATAGGGAACCAAGCTGCACCTCACTGAGGACGCCCAACAAGGCCGAAACATGTCTGGGGTTGCTTGTGTTTCCGTGCAGAGGGGACCTGGCCTAGCAGTTCGGGCTGGCCTGCTACCATTGGTGGCAGTACCTGACTGATTTGCATATGGCTGGACCCCTTTTGCAATGGCGCAGATGGGCTAAAAAACGGTGGTGTGGAAGGTTGCCCAGAGCAATTGCCAGTGGTACAGATTCATTCAAAACCTTCCACCCATCATTTTTGTGGTCACAGTTTGTCTCACTATGTGAGAGAGGGTATGCCCAGACGTGGGTCCCTTGCTCGCTGCGCCATAGGGAACCAAGCTGCACCTCACTGAGGAGGCCCAACAAGGCTGAAACATGTCTGGGGTAGCTTGTGTTTCCGTGCAGAGGGGACCTGGCCTAGCAGTTCGGGCTGGGCTGCTACCATTGGTGGCAGTACCTGACTGATTTGTATATGGCTGGACCCCTTTTGCAATGGCGCAGACGGGCTAAAAAACGGTGGTGTGGAAGGTTGCCCAGAGCAATTGCCAGTGGTACAGATTCATTCAAAACCTTCCACCCATCACTTTTGAGGTCATAGATAATACACATTTACATTTTTGACACACTGTAAACATTTTGTGAGATCTATGCACGTTGTCTAGCGTCTTCTTAACATATCTGGTCACCATTTGATCATTTTGCATGGGGTTGTTCGAATACATTTTCAAAACAGCCGACAGCATTCTCCATTCAGACATTTCAGTGATGAAGAATATACAGTGTTGACCGCATGTCATGGCTTTAGAGTCTTGAACCGGTACAGTAATATAGCGTAAATGCTTTGCGATGCTTCTTACATAGTCTGTTAAAACTTTGGCGTATATGGGCTGGGTAGATGGCTGGGACATGTATCGCTGGCATACATACCATGAAATGTTTTTTGTGCGTGTCATGCTTCCGCAGAAATATTCTTATCTGTAGAGTGTCCATTAAATATCAAAAAGTATGTTTCTCAGCGCATTGATCTCAAGACGCTATCGAAAAACGCTCAACACTAGCAGCAAATGTGTGACGGTTAGGTTTCTTTCAAACTTTATCTCAGCGCAAAGGTTTCCGGTCCTCGCGAGGTTGAAATGTCGCACTGACGCGTTATCGGGTCTTAGATCAAAGGCCAGTAGGGTATAGCCGAGAGCATATTCGTTGTGTGTAAATGAAACCGGCACAACGTGCATGTGTTTCCTCTTGACAGCCACCACCACCATGTATTCTCTGATTATGTTCGGAAGTCCAAAGTTTGGGGTATACCCTTTGGCAGGGATTGAAACACTGTCCTTGTGCAGCGCTGCATAGTTCATGTTACAGTGTTTGAACACAAAGGGGTTTTTATCGTATGACCCATTGAGGGCCGCTGTTTCAACAATCCCCATGATGAGGATAGCTCAGCGTCAACGTGCTCGCCTTGGAAACAAGACGACACAAAGCAACACAGGTTCGATCCCCGGTTCCGCATTTAGAAACCTCAGGGTATTAAGCACGTTATAAATACGCAACTAAGACATGTTCCTGTAACAGCGCCTCGATGCCCCAGGGCTGTGTGAGCACTTTAAACATGCAAAATAAATAAATAAATGATTATTTTAAGGAGCTGCCCTAGAAACAGGTTGTCTTGACTGGTACTGCGGCTACCGGTAGGAATGGTGAGGACTTTTAGAGCGAGTCTCTCCACAGGGTATTTCATGTTGGATATCTGGAGCTCCTCTGCATGCGCCATTCTAACAGTCAGTGAGACGCTTACACGCTTGAGGAATAAACTGGCCGATACGATCACTAGTTTGTATTGCTCCGCGTCTCTGCTCATGAGGCAGAAAGCACCTGTGTTTCTGGATAGTTACACTTTAAGATCAACGCTGTTAATCAATAGTTTATCCTGAAAGAATAGGACAGGGTGTAGGCGGCCTAGTAAATCAAATGCCCTGCTGGTCCTAGCATGATAGGGCTCTTTTCACGAATCTCTTGTTATCACCGTCCAGAGCGGTGCTGTCGAAATGCCCTGGGTTATCGCGGTAAAGTTGTTTGTCCAGGACATCACTGCTATACTTTAACAGGCTCTCTATATAGGCCCGGTAGGCGTTCATGTTATCGCTCTGCGTTATCAGACGATCACCGAGCGTCACGTCCACCTGATTGAACATGCTGGCTATCGGGTAAGCGGTTGTGCCCATTCGCGCTGTAGCAGTGGTGTCGGTTCCATCAGCCTTTGCTATTTTACAGGTTAGATGTAGCAGCCTATCGTTCAAATCCAGATACATATCGGTCAACCCCGATACAAAGAATTATATGGGGGCTAGCTGTGATAGAGCCACCAGCGGCGAGACCTAGATAAAGAAACTGTTGTTGATGCTGGTTTGGGTCGTGGGTACAGTAAAGAGATGGAGCTCCGATTTTACACACTCCCTCGATGCTGCGTGTAGGAAGGCCATTTTTCTTTAGAAAATATCACTGCCCTTCTGTCTTTTAGGAATAACATGTTTCTTGTTCCCATGCGTTGGTGCGCAGCAGGGCTTTGATCTGTTTTCCCTGTTGGGTCTTGGTGGACCGCGCAACACGGATGCCGACCTGTTGCTCTTAACGCTTTTACGTGATTTATAAATGTGCCCCAACCCGTCCTGACCCTCCTTTTTCTGTCTGGCTAGCCGCTCATCAACCGCCATTGTCACGCTTCCCACAACATTTTTTGCAATATTGCTGGCCCTACGTTTTCACGTGCGTTTTAACTAATTCAAAGTCCTGCTGTAGAAAGGGCTTTGCGTATCTAAAAAGACTTTCAAAGATACTGGTGAGCTCCGCCCCATACATGACGGGGGCTCTGTTAAAATACAGTTGATTACCGTAACCGGCTAGATTCATATAATATTCCATGTAAGCCCTTGGATCTCCATAGTTCTTCAGAACTGCCATCATAGCGCTGCTTTTATTAGTCTTTTAGCCGGAACGGTCTGAAGTGCAACCGCAAACAGATTTCTCTGTATTTAAATGATACAAACTACCCCTGATCGTCTCGTATCTGTATGTTGTTGATGGTGTAAAAGTGTTTTTTACGGACATACTCGGGTTTGCTGTATTCAATGTTCACAATATCGCTGTTGTTTCCTTTAAGCTCCACGGTTCTAAGCAGCGGGGCATAGCTATCCCCCGTCCTTTGATACTCCACGATGTCACTATAAAGCAATAAGCTATAAAAAACCCTGTTAATATCGGTGCAGGGTTTGTCCCACAGTTCTTTACTTCCAATGTGTTGCACAGTTCCCAATATGCTGTGCAGTCTCCCGGTTGTTGAAAACCTAACAGATTGGTCTGGGCCCTGCAGAAAAACTTTCCACTGGTGCGGGTCTAGATGTAGCGTTGTGTCCTCATACCCGGGTATGCTTGCTACGGCCTTGTTGATGACTCTGACAAGTTCCTGTATATTTGGATAATGTCCCCCGGAAAATCCTCCCGGCCAATGCCTTGCAGATTTTTTTTTTAATGATGAACATAGCTTCCCCCGGGGCTAGTGTGTCCCACGGTCGGACATACTGAACCTCAATGAGCGCAACCGTCCGATGACCCTCCAGATTTACGGGTTTGGCCAGCTAGACAGTAAAGTTGGATATTTTGTTCCCTGGATATGTATCGGCTGAAGCGTTGCTGGGAAGCATGATATAAAAAGATGCAGACTCCATTTTGACGGCAGCGACACGCCCGTGGTCTCTAGGGATCTGGCGGGTACCCAACTGTTGAATTTGTCAGGCCATCCTAGCCATTTAACTAAATAGTGTTTTTTGTCTCCACAACCTTTACTTTGTATGTTTTTTTCGATTCTATGAATGCACTGCTGGTTTTTACTGACTTTCTGGATCTCATCCTTATAAAAAGACACCCTGAACACCCTCCCATGAATAATCATTTAATCCATATATATAAACACCCTCCCTTTGAACCACGCCATCTATAATAAAGATCTCAGCGTTGTAGTTCTGCTCATACCCCTTTGTGAAGATGGCCTTGTGTTTCTAGATCCACACATGATCCCCTTTTTTAAGGGATATATCTTTTGTCTTTTTAAAAAGTCTTTTGCCGTACCATTTTTTCCAGACCGCCAGGGAATTCTGCGGCGTTACAATAGTTTTAATAGATCTATGATGCGTGTTGTCATACACATTTATAAATGTGGGTAGCACCTCCACATATCTGCTGATGTTTTAAGCTATAAAAAAAAATCACCAGAGTCGTGTTTTAAAGGTGCGTATAAAATGTTGTACAATAAAGGCTTTAACTTCAGAGTGTGTTACAATGTGGTGTACACCGTGCTGCTTCAGAAGGTTTTGCAGCTGTTTATTTAAAAACTCTTTACTGGAATCCGTCTGTAGTTTAGCAGGGACTTTGCCGTTGTTAAATATGCACTTAAACGGCGCTGCTACGCTGTGACCATCTTGTTCTCCAAATCCTCAACATAGGCGTATTTTGATAGAACGTCAATGACAGCTAGAATATAGCGCAAACCATTGTTGTCTTCACAAAACTGGTTCAAATCCATAATATCTGCCTGTCATTGTTGATTGACGTCACATACCACTGTCATTCGCCGTTTAAAATGTTTCCGGGACGGCTTATGCAATGTGTAGGCCTCCTGCCCTGAAAGCCACGTCTTAACAGCCCCCCATGAAACCTTCTCATAATCGGTTCACAGTTTATGATACAGGCTGTCAACCCTGCCATAACTGCCAACACCTACTTCATCGTAATATATTTTTGACAGCTTCAGGCCGGACATGTCTGCCCGTAACAACTTAACATAAAGACACAGTGGCCCTCATTACGACCCTGGCGGAAAGTGACTGACCGGACCGCCACAGCGTAAATAGCGTTTCCGCTATTGCAAGAAGGAGCAAAGTGCGGCCCATTCCGACCCATCGGGCACGAGCACCACGGCATGGCGGAAGAGCAAAGTCCGCGATGGCGGAAATGAACCCAAAACGGCCCACACCGCCGCCGTACGGCGCCCTAGGTGCAATACCGCCACCCATCACAGCGGACACCGCAGTGTGCGCCTACCGTAAAGTACGGTGACCGGAAATATACGGAAACGGAAGTTAAAACACGGGCCCGGAACGGGAAACAACCCGCCGTACACCTATAAAACCACTAAAACCACACAACCACTAAAATCACTACCCTGAGACACAACCCAACCCGTCATCCACCCTAGCGAAACCAAGAAAAATGGGAAAAGTAGCGAAGAAAGCGTGCGACCGCAAGCGGCAGGTCCACTTCTCCCGTGAGGAACTCACCGTGCTAACAGAGACCCTCCAGGAGAATGCTGCCGTCGTCTTCTCCACGCAAATGACCAGGACGGCACTCGCAAACAAGAAGGCCATATGGGCTCTGGTGGCACAGCGGGTAAGTGCGGTGGGGACCGCACCCCGCACCCCACAGCAATGCCGTAAGCGATGGGACGACCTGCGGATACGCGTCCGCAGCATACTCTCTGCCAACCGCAACATTGCCACAGCCACCGGGGGAGGGTCGGAATCACCCATCAAGCTGACCCCCTGGGAAGAAATCTGTGCCTCCACCATCGGAATGGAGAGCATAGAGGGAGTCGGAGGGATGGAGAAAGGAGTGCAGACATCCGAAGAATCAGGTAGGTGGGCCTAATGAAACAATGCCAAAACCACAAAGTCCATCCATGTGAAGCACCATGTGTCCCCATAGTGCAACAGAAACACATGTCCAGGAGAACGTCCACACACATCGTCCTGATAGCGCACGTTAAAACCCACAATAAATACATAAATAATTAAAAACCCCTAAAACACGCACTACACGTGCAGCAGGCACACCCTAACTGCAGGCTGCCAAACAACTGCACCCTCACTCCACACACAAATGGAAGCACCTCCAAGGCCCCGACCCAAATCACCCTCAGGTACCACCCCAATGCATGTGATACAATGCCATTCCAATTCCCACAGACCCACCAATAACCCTCGCCCTCCTTTACTCCACCACAGGGTCCGATCCAAACGACGAGCTGCAGGACACCCCTACCAGCACACCTGCAAAGAGGGCCAAGACCAACGGCCAAAGACCCTCCACCTCAGCTGCACGCATCAAGACACGGCAGCAGCACAAATCAGGTGGCAGCACACAGGAGGGAACATCAACAGGCACCCCAGCAGCCAGCATGCCCACAACACCACCACCACAGGTCCCCCCAACGGATGCCACAGAAGGCACTGCCTCCGGTGGCAGCAGCACCATAGGTGACACCCCATTGATGGCAGCATGCTCCGACACAGAAGACGGGGATGTCGAAGTCAGATCCATCCATGACCTGTCCCAATCCCCCTGTCTGTCCCATCCCGTACTACATGAGGATACCACGCAGGGGCACCCACAAGACGACGACTGGCCATCCCCCACAAGCCCTGTGGCAGGGCAACATGAGGACAACAGCCCCTCTGTGACACCCCCGCAAATGGCCATGGCCCAGCAGAGGCAACAGTCCCTCGACCAGTTAATAGTGCAACAGCAGCAACTGGCCACGCTCCTCAAGGACCATGCCGATGAATGTGGGGGCACTAAGGCAGACATAGAAACATCAACTGAGACACTTAGGGCAGAAATGGAGAGAGGTACAGAGACACTAAGGGCACAAATGGAGAGTAGCACCGAGAGCCTGAGAGTCCAAATGGAGAGAAGCACCGAGAGCCTGAGGGGGGAACTGCATGCGACGTCCAAAGACGTATGTGGTGAACTTGCCGCAGTGCGCCGTGTGCTCACTGAGCTCTCGCAAACCCTTAGGGACATGCATGGACGTGAGCAGGCAGAGACATCATCCGTTGCAAGTTCCGTCCAGGGCAGCCCCCAACGTAGATCTGGGAGGAACCTGCGCTCCACAGGCAGGGGTGCCCCTGATACCCGCAGAGGGGGCTTGCAATAGCGACTGCCCACTGACGATGAGCATCTTTGGACACTGGTGTTCGGGGGGGAGGTGGGAGGGTGGAGGGGGTGTGTTGGGCTCACTTGGGTGGCGGGTCGATAGGGTGTACAACATGATATCACATATGCCATAAAAAGTGCACGATCAACCAATGAGATGTGTGGACATTGATCTTTGTGTACGAGGCCATCATAGGCGTACAGTCCATATTGTGCATGTCCCAGACACACACAGTGCCACGAGTCCCGTGTCCATGTATCAGCCACCAGGCGTGAGTGCTAGAAGCATACATCAATGAGATGCTGACGAATGTCACGGGCCTCCGGTGCCTCGCAGACTCCCTGAGGTGCTGCCACATCCCCACCCTCATCATGACCATCTTCAGGTGCTTGCAGTTCTGCGTCAGGGGGCATGGGCACATTTCTACGTACGCACATGTTGTGGAGCATGACACATGCCATCACCATCTTTGCAACCTTCTCATGGCGGTACAGGAGTGCCCCGCCAGACCTGCTGAGGCAGCGGAAACGAGTCTTCAGTAGGCCGAATGCCTGTTCTATGACTACACGGGTACGTGAGTGGGCATGGTTGTAGTCCTCCTCATGCTGGTTCTGTGGGTTCCGGACTGGTGTGAGGAGCCATCTCTTCAGTGGATATCCAGCATCACCTGTATGTGGACGATAAACGTATGATGTGGAATGCCATTGCTACGTACGCACACCCCCCCCCGCCCCCTTCCTGCCAGGTCATTGCCGAATCACATACCCCACATCATCATGCATGAAATGAGACTCACCGAGTAGCCAGGATCTGTTCCCTGCGTGTCGCTCCATGTAGCGTGGTATTGTAGAGTTCCTCAAGACCATAGAATCATGGGTTGATCCAGGGAATCGGGCACAACAATGTGTAAAGATCCTGTTGGAGTCACACACCATTTGTACATTCAGAGAATGAAATTGTTTTCGGTTGCGGTACTGGGCCTCCATGGCATGTGGGACGACCAATTCCACATGGGTGCAGTCGATGGCACCAATGCAACCCGGTATGCCGGCAAGTGCATGGAATCCCACTTTTGTGTTGGTAATTTCCAGCTCCGAGCGTGGTAGGGAGATGTAGTCGTCTGCGTGCTTCAGGAGGGCATCGAGCACTTGCAATAGTGTCCGTGAGAACAGTGGCTGAGAAATGCCATGCAACTGTCCGACTGTGTGCTGGTAGGTGCCTGTGGCCAGGAAGTGGAGTACAGACACCACCTTCAGTAGGGGTGGGATGGCGGTTGGGCTATCTATCATGCTGACAAGGTCAGCCTGTGTCATGTCCACAATGGCGGTTATGGTGTCCCGGTCCAGACGGTAGAGGGTGTGGATCTGCTCATCAGTGAGGTTGAACGGATGTGCTCGGAGGCGTGGGATTGCGGGCTGCCTGCGTGGTGGTAGTGGCTGTGCTGGCGGCCCTTGCTGGCCCTGCCTTGGCCTCCTCCTCCTCCTGCGTCTCCTCCGTGCGGCCGGTTGTAGTTGGTGTTCGTCTTCTTCTTGGAGTTGGAGTACTTGCAGTGCTATCAGGTCCCCCAGGGCCAACATCGCGAGTCCTGCCGGTAGCATTTCGGAGTGGGTGTGGTTGTGGGAGGAGACTGGGTGTGCAATTTATGTGTTTTCAGGCTGAATGGCCTCCACCTGTGGTGATTCATTCCACCTGTGCAAACTGCTCTCCCCTTTGGCCGAGCACGTCCCGCGCACAACGCTGCAATTCGTGGAATGGCATCTTGCTATTGCAATCTTGTATTTGTACCCGATGGCCGTGTAACATTGGTTGATATGTTCATTCTGCTGTGGTCCCATTGTTTCACATACTATCTGTGCAGTCGCGAACAGAGTTGTGAAGGGTCAGTGGAACGTAGTACTCGAGTAACGGTGGGCCCTCATTCATCACTGTACCGAGTTGCAACGACGGGCGGGGCGTCCCATTCGTGGGTGAAGGCAGTTGCCATTTTCACACACAGCCGCACTCGATGGATTAATTAGTGTTTTCAAACGGCCACAGATGCCTCTTCGACGTGATGTTGCAAATGAGGAATTCGAAGGGCGGCGCTTTCGGTTTTCAGCTGCAGGCGAGGAGATGCCCACAGGTCTGACTGCAAATATAACGTTCTATTGTTCAATGTCCTTGGGACAGGGGCCATGGCGAGAATGCTATGATTGATATGAATAGTATGGGATGCGCAATTGCGTAGTGGACGATAAGGCAGGACGTTCCCAAATACATGTTACTTCACTAGACTGGAATTACGTGCTGGGGCACTGTGGATTTTGCAGGCTGCATAAGGCACAGACTCAATGGATATTTCTAATGTTATGTGAGTAAATATTCAGGCGTTTTCATTACGGGATGAGGGAATGATGAATGGATGCATGGGCAGGTGATTTGATACAGAGTTTGCCATGTACAGGGCTTCTTGGGATCTGTCCGCCCCCCCTGCGCTATGTGATGCAGGGCTGCCATAGTGGGACCATCGTCTATCTGGCCTTGTTGAGCCCTCCCTGTCTCGACGCGCCTTCAGACACTTGTGTCCATGCACGTTACCAATCCCATCTGAAGGATTCTGTTTTCACAGACGCATGCACAGGTACACTCGTTTGTGATGGTGTTTTCACCTCGATATAGATAGTTATGATTCGCAAGTGGTTTTGGGGTGGTGATGATCCTTTGGAGTGGGCTTGCATGCATATGGCTGTGGATCTAGTGTGATCATTGAAGTGAGTTGTTCGAATGTAGTTCTGATGGCCATTCTATTCTGTTTCTTTTCTTTTGGTTGACAGGTATCTCCTCCCCTTTTGCCACTGCCATCTGTATGCCACTCCTGCAGATGGGTTTTACTCCCGACACCTGCTGCTTCGTGTTAATCAGTGGAGCAGCATTACGATCTTATGGGACGATCGCCAATGGGCCACATGCCCTTACGCAGTACTGGTGGCTCGGAGCAACATTTCGGCCTTTCAGCTGGACTAGTGCCTCCCCATTGGGACGGCCCTGCGGTTCTGTGCGCTTCCATGTTGCCTTTTCGTACGTGAATGTGGCCCTGTGTACCATGAAGGAACAGGGCGTCACACAAGTAGTGGCTGGTCATTTCTTGCGGATGCAGCCCACAATGGTGAAATGTGTTTTGGAGTTCATGGCCTGATGGCTGTATGGGCTTGGTGATATTGATGTGCATTAAAATTCTATTCTGATATGGGCCGTGTAGCGTTCTTCTTTGCAAGTGATGTGGCATATTCCTATTTGGGGAGCGATGTATTGTGAGGGGATCTGCATTGGGTTCCAGCTTCGGAGTTTTGTTGCGTGGTCCTGTACTGGGCGCGTTTGCCTACGAAGCCCGTGAGGTCAGGGATGGGGGCTGCCAATATGACAGTTTGAATGTTGTCATGCTCAGGGGCGGGGGATTGGGTTTTGTGTGACAGATGCCGGTCAGCCAGGTGGACTGGTGGAATGTTGTGATTTTCTGAATATTGCTGGTCACAGGTGCCTGTGTTTGCGTGCGTTTCTTGGTGGGGGACTGTGGTCATGTCCATTGGGATGGCTTCTGTATTCGTGCCATCTGTGCCCTGCAGCTCCCATTGGCCCCTCTTGAGGTTCATTTGTTCGTTGGCATGCATGGGTGACTTGTGCATTTCACTGGTTGCATTGTGGCTTCGTTGCGCCTACGGGGAGTTGTACTTTGTGGGCAGGGAGCGGTGTACGGGCAGTCAGTGGGGCCGTTTACGGTTGATTCGCGATGCCGTACTTCTCACCATGGCGGAATGGTGCATTCCGCCATGCTTGATGGCGTTAGGTACATGTCCGCTGGGGTCGGAATTGGCGTACCGTTGCGCCATGGTGGTGTTTACGGTTTGGCATGGCGCGCGCGCGCGTGCTTGGTGCAGTTAGCGTTGGCGTTCACTACGGTGTCGCTAATGGCATCGTACTTTGCGGTGACGGGTCATAGTCGCACCGAGCGCTATTCGATGGCGGTATTGCATTTCCGCCATCGTTTTCCGAATTCCGCCAGGGTCGTAATGAGGGCCAGTCAGTTTTTATAAACAACGGTTTTCATTTGCATTTAAAAACACAATTTTATTCAAAATATATTCACATTAAAACATTCACATTAAGATAACACTTGCGAATACCGCACAACCACATTGTATGCCGCCGCTTTGTTAAGCGCTCGTGTTACTCTCCATTTACATATATTTTATCCCCGCCCAGTTGGGAACAGTTTTTTCAATGATGTTTCTAGCGCCCATCGACACATACGACTAAACTGCTTCATTTTCAAAAGCGGGTTATTCGACGATTCTATTGTCCATAATGTTTTAGATACGCATTGTTCAGTCCCCGCTCCCATCCTTATCTGCTTCAGTGGTTGTGTCAGTCGCAACAAGTCTATAATGCGTTTTGGGCTCAACACAATACATATTTTACATAGCGAATTATCTGCGTAAGCTTTTTCCAAACACTTGTGAGCATCCTGCTGTGGATCATTAATTAATTTTATGTCCGTAGCACCACCTGTAAACGTGTTGTTTTAAATGGCCGTAATCCCCTGGGTGGCATGAATATCAGTGCATAGAAGGGCCTGCATGTCCATGTCGATCTTCATTAGCACAATACAATCCTTGCACAGACTGATATTCGCCGGGCTTTCAATTTGTTTTGAACAACAAACTCATTGAATAGTGGCATTGTCTTTAAGACCTTCAGTCTCCAGCAGCGATAGACATGCCTTACACAGGCAACTTTCAAAATACCCAGGGGTTTCAAACCGGTTGGAACAGCAAGCGCAATAAATATTCTCTGCCATAGTCTGGTGGTCTGGTTCGCTCCACCCCCGCACACTTGGCCCTGTTTTTCATCAGGGTTCCGGGGGCCGGAAGCTGTATCCGTTGTCATTGCCGCGTCCAACGACATCGCCGCAGCTTCGCAGTCCTCTTCTTCAGGGTTTGCTTCGACTGCAAATGACTGCTCCAAAACCGCCTCGTCATTGTCCGAAAACTCTTCGGGTTCATAGCCGGTCATTAGATCCTGAGCATCTTCCATCCCTTCGTACACCAGCAAATCCACGGGACTTCCTGGGGGTGTTCGTCCCTCGCCATAGCTATAGTTGTTCATAATAACTGCTTCCGGAATAGTCCTTGCAAAGCTCAAAAAGCGCAGTGTTTTCCAGCCCATCGCAAAGCAGTATATATCCGGGTTGTCCGACCCTCCCCCGTGTCACCATCGCGGTCTTAAGCCGGCCCTTTCAATCAAACTTTATATTAACATTATATAAAATGTATCTAAAAGGTATTATTTTGATATCGAGAAATTTTGATATAAAAAAGTAATTGCAATATAAAAATGACCAATAATAATTTGATAAATAATGATATTAGAAAAATATCGGTTATCAAAAAATCTGATATAAAATGATATCAAATCTATATAAAATGATGATGTCAGTAGTGTCCGCCCCAAATCCGCGACATTGCTGCGTCACCAAATCCTAACACTCACCGTCTAACTCCTAACAACTCACTTTGCCCTCGACCAAGCAACCACGCACATGCGCTCTCCCATATTAAAAACATTTTGATATACACTTTATATTATTTTGATATAAACTTTATATCAAACCATATCAAAATACACAAACACACTTTATATATCCATTTATATAAAACGGATATCAAATCGTTTTAAAATTTGATATCGAAACATTTTGATATAAAACATTAATTAATATCAAATTCCATATCAAAAAGAAATCAATCCCATATCAAAATGGGGCAGGAATAAGGACAACCAGTGGGCGTTCCCACCTGTCAAATATTTTCATTGGAAAAAAGGGGGCCCCTTAACTATTGGCCAGTGTCTGTGGACCACAAGTTCTCGCAGGACTCAATGGCTGCCCAAAACAGCACTCAAACCTGCATTTGTGGGTCCAGGTAGGTGGGTTTCTGTTCAGGAGAACACTCAGGAACATCAAATCTCCTGCAAGATTCATTTTGTTCTGTGAGGTGCAGGTGCCCTCTTAAGGGATCAGCTGGCTTTCAGATAGACTATGTGGGATTGGCTAAGCTGTAAGAGTGGAAGTGTACAGGTCTGGCACAAAATCTGTGTTTTAGAGGAGTTTTGCTGAACTTTGGAGTAGTTTAACAGTGATTTATCGCCGGATATTTATGCTAGTGCTTTTTGATTAGAATAAGATCCTTTTGTCTACATAGTTTATTAGGCCCCCTTTGTAATCTTTTCTATGTTATCCTTACTTTCCCTTATAAAGAGTTGGGGGAAAAAAACATTTTTATTTACTTTTCCCTTTCCCCATTGTTCCACCCCACCAACTCCTACTAGAGCCAGGTGTCTGCAAATTGTGGCTCTTCAGATGTTTTGGGAAACGACTCCTATGATCCCTCACTATTGGCTATCTTGTTAGTGGCTGAAGGGAGTTGTAGAACAAAACATCTAGAGAGCCAAAGGTTGGAGACACCAGTACTAGGCCGTGTGTGAATTTGGCCAATTGCTTCCCTTACCTTGTCTTTTATTTGCTAAAATAAAATAAACAAGAAACTGCTCCATTTTGTATTCCTGCATGTTTTTGTGAATCAAAAAAGTTTCTTATTTTTGTGTGAACTAGAATTCTTCCTGTGTTTTATTCATCTTTCTTTGGGTATCCAAGAGCTCCGCCCAATAGTCTGAGTAACCTGGGAATCGATGTGTTTGCTGTTGGTCACTTTCCTTTATTTATTAGTTTTTCTTCTAGTTTGAGTCCTTACTTAGTAAGGAATTGAAATCACGAAGCATGTCAGAGTAGTATTTTGAGGAAGAGAGAAGGCCCACTTTTCAGCAGACAGGGATGTTTATCGACAGGTCTTGGAGGAAACTGGAGTGCTTGTGGATGTACGTACTAGTTACCCACACCGAGAGCAGGTGTTGAACAAGATGGGAAAGTCATTGGGCATTGCTCATGAAGAGGAGAGAAGGCAGGGCTGAGAATGGAGCATTTGCAGCTGCCACAAGGGAAGGACATAAATGATGAGGTAGAGGAGGCACGGGATAGCAAAGTAGGGTTTGTCACTTTTACAGGAGGAGGGGACAGCAGAGGATGAGAAGGAGGCAGGGCTGGTAGCATGGAGTCCTTGTACCAGAGGTGGTGGAAGCAGCTGGCAATGGGTCTGGGGAAAGTATAAACGCACATTTTACTTTTCTATGCATTAAACAAATTTGGAGTTCCAAAGCTGTGAATTCCAACATCACAGCTGAGAAGGTAAGCCCAGAAGGGGCTTGGGGCTGCAATTTAGGGCATTTTGATCATGCGTGGTAGCGAGCGCAAAATTAATTAATTTCGCCATTGCTGGCTCTCACTTTTTTGCTGCTGAGCACCCCTCCAACAATGTGTGCTAGTTTATGCTCTGTCTGTGTTTTTGACCATGGGTCCATGCAGTGTCTTTGTCTACTTTGCACCTTTAAAATGACTGCTTCATTTTTCCATTCACCGAGTGCTCAGCTTCCTGCCTCTGCCTCAGTCTGATTGGCCTTCCTTCTCCATTTCGAGCCAATCAGGAGCCGGAAGGCCAACAGCCGGCCCCTTTTTCAAAGGACCACTTTCTAAGGAGCCTGTCTGTGCCTGTCCGGGCCGTGGAGGGCCTGGAGTGCCATAGAAAACTCTGTTCTTACTATGTTCCATCCACCGGACTAATTCCTGGACAGGTCCTCTATCTCTGGATCAAAGGCCTCCCACAAACCCTGCAATAATGACTGTGAGTTTGGCTGTTCAAACATTAACTCTCCTGAGGCATTGCCAATGCTGTACTCTCAATCCATTTTCTAAACTAACATCATTCCTTTTTTATTACATCTACTTCTTTCATACATGTATATCAGTGCTTCTGTTTCCCTTGCACCATCTGCATTCAGTGTTGCTGCATTTCAAAACATTTTTGGGGTGTGTTGCTTAATTCGAATTTGGGTGCTTCTGTTACCCTTGCACCATGCTGCACTGTGTTTCATTCTGCTATGCCTGATATCGAACTTGGCTGTGTGCACATGTTGCATTGTGTTTAATTCTGCTTCAGCTAAAATCGAACTTGGCTGTGTACTTGCAGTAACCATTTTTTTAAATAGCTTTTTGCTGGGGGGCACGACTATTACTTTACTACCTTTAAAAATACCATTTGTTGTGAGTACATCCTGCATTACTGTCCTACCTTGTCCTCTGTGCCTCCCCCTATACTGTCCCCCACCCCCTGTTTCCCCCCCAACCCCTCCTTGTGCCTCAGTACATCAGCCTGGTAAGTGTCCTCCTCACCACTGCAGCTACCATGTCGCTTTCTATCTATCCCATCTTCTCTAATTGCTTCTCTATTTCCTATCCCTCTCCTATCACTAAATATGGCCGGAAGACACTTAAGAAGGACATACTGGACTCCAACCCAGGCCTTCCAATTGCAGACACCTATGTCACAGCTTCCGCCAGAGAGACTCTCAAAGACATCTTCTTTGTAGTTCCCTCACCCAACTTGTGGAATCTCCACATTGTCGCTTTTCTCT
Organism: Ambystoma mexicanum; assembly: GCF_040938575.1. NCBI lineage: Eukaryota > Metazoa > Chordata > Amphibia > Caudata > Ambystomatidae > Ambystoma > Ambystoma mexicanum. The sequence goes on from NC_090932.1 coordinate 1,309,052,763, forward strand.
CTCCTATTACCTCTTCTCCCATTAATGGGGGCACCCGCTGGGAGGTCCTCCTTGACCTCTTTGCCATTTCTAGGATCATCATTAATGTCTATCAGAATGGGATCATCATGGTTTGGGGTCCTCAACCCAACCTTCTCCTCTTCGACAGGCTCCTACCTCGCCTCTCAAACCTTACCTCTCCCCATCGACGGGTTCCCTTGCCTACTGGGCCTCCCTCCTCCTCCACACTGTGAAGGATTCTAACCGGGGTCACACACCGGATCAGTACTTTTGCCCTTAGCCTAGGATGTAGCGCTCAATTAGAATACTTTCTCTTTATTTTCTATGAATTCGAATTGAGCCGATACCCAACCCATCTCACCTCCCCTTTTACAAATACCCGGGGTCATAATGGACCTTGAACCAGGCTGGTTGGTGGGAATACAGTATCTATTTATTTTAATTTCAAAGGAAATCACACAATTTTTATATTGGGCAGTAATCGCCAATGGGGTGATAGTTACAATGAAAACTACTGAAATACACTTGGGTCACCTTCTACAAGAACATATCCAAAGCACACATGAATAAGAGTACTTTTTCACTTAGGATAGATGGCACCCGAGTTAAGGTTTCCCCCTGCAATGTTCCCTCAACCCACAATTATTCGAATTCTGAGTGGATAGAAAGAAGCAGAAGGTAGTCAGGGATATGAGACAGCAAACAGTATCCGACCTTCTCTCACAAAATAAGAGGCAACATTTTGGAACCCTTTGCAATGGCCTAAAATGACACTCGGATTTTAACAAATAATTAATTATATGTGTGGTTAAATAATGATGTACATATGTTTTATCACAGTGTCAGGGATGTTATATCACTAGCAACTACAAGGTAAGGTATCACAAAAGGCATACAGTTCACAAAGCAGGTTGAAATTGAGAACACAGTGCAGTCAAATCACATGGAAAAGTTGCATTTTTCTCTTTTCCAGCTTTAAATGTCAAAAACGTTTTAAAACGGGTGAAAAACACAGAATCAGAATGCGGTTTTTAGGCTGGGTGATAGATGCACATCACAAGGACAATATAGAAGTGAAAGGGTGACTATAGCTGAAGAATTGGATGAGGTTTTCAAGGTGAAAGGAGGTTTGGTTTTGGTAAAATAAGAACAGTTTAAGATGAGAAAATCGGTTTTGAAAGAAAAAGTACAAGTTTTACTTACACAAGATTTAATGGCTAGAAAAGAGGAACGCCACCCATGAATATAAAAGTTATGCTGCAGTTGTAACCCTTCACGCAGTGTACCGTTTTTTTCTTTAGGGAAAATTAATGTATTTAATCAAAATATTGCTAAGGACTCATGATCTATGCAAGACAGAAATTAAGAGAAAAGTGGCGCTAACGCTTGGACAAGATGCACAGAGAATTCTAACAGTTTTAAACAAGGAATTAGGGTATGGATAGGATTACTTAAAAAGTAGGACCAAGTCAAGGTATCAAGATGGGTAGACTATGTGTTGCTATGGGATGGGAAAATACTCACAATCCACACTTGAGTTTGGATTTGGGACAGTCAACCGGGTTCTGGACTCAAAACTCTGGTCACAACACGGCGGGCGCCCCTCACAGCAAACAGCTGGGCAATTCTGGTTGGGATGGCAAGGGTACAACGGGCATGCAGGTAGTGGGCAAAAAGCCGGTCTGGTCAAAGGATGCTTCCCAAAAGTACCACAGCTTTTCCCCTTGGTTATTGGGATTTTAGTGGAATTTCTGGATCAATGATTTTGCTGGGATAGGATCAGCTATGCTTTGGCCTTGCTGGGATAGGATCAGCTATGCTTTGGCCTTGCAGTAGAGTCTGGAATCTTGCAAAGGTGGATCTGGAATGTCAGGATACGCAGGCGCTGGAAATTCAGGAGAGAGTGTGTCCAGAGTTCTGTCAGCCTCTCTTATTTATAAGACATGGTGACATCACCAGATTCATTATGGGGCAGGCTTAGGCTGGGCATGCCGCTAACAACTGGATTGGTCAGAGGTGATTGTTACCGCCTTGCTGTCAGCCAGTTGGGTTTCATGGGCATGACATCAGATTTATGATGTGTGCTTTACAATGTATAGGATCATCCCACAGTTACTTTTGCTAAAATCGGTCTTAACATAAATTACATATTTGTACAGTTGTGGCACTTTAACAAATTACATAGGCAGATTACATATTTCACGCAGGGCATTGCAGTCCAATTCTCACGTTTGTAGGACTTTGTTTCGTCCGTCTAATAGTTTTTCGCAGTTTTTCAATGAAATTACTTTACCTAACATTCTATAACTTTATACATGTGTATATATAGTCATAAGGCATGTGAATATTTAATTTCAAAGTGGCATCATATACACTTTCCTCAGAATATCCAATTCTCTGCCATTTCTGTCCACAATATGTCAGTGAAGGGTACCACGTCTTGTTTAAAAGCCACAAATATTATACTTAAACTGTACAACTTTTATATTTCTGCACTGTCCGGTCACAGAATTAACAGTCTTAAAGGTTTATTCATCAAATAGTATTTTGAGACAGATGGTCAGCCTTTGTCCTTCAACTGGGACCGTTTTTTTCAGGCTACCAGCAAATTTCAGCTTCAGCCCAGGGTAGCCATGGGGGTTTCCCAGTTTGATTGAATGTTTATTGTCACTTCCCCACTTCACACGTAGGTGTCCCAGATCTATTGTCTCAAGCGGAATCCCAGACAGAAGTCTGACGAGCGTGTGATATTTCTTTCCCATGGTCCATTCAAAGTTTTCAAAGGTAGCAATTAACACGCATGTGTCCCAGAACTCCCTTGTGGCGCATGTTGGGGGAAGCACCCAGCCCCCAACTGTCCCTTGAGCCATAATAGAACCCTGTTTGGCAAATTTTCCACAATGCAGCCAATACCTTAGTTATTTAATTTTTCTGCATCAGAATCATGTCTGTTGAAACAAAACATCCCATCTATGTTTTCACACAACACCCCTTGACATTCCTAGTCAAGGAAAGGGCTTTATTCAACATTGTACTTTTTAAAACAGGCATGTTTCCTTATTTGCAAAAGCACATTTTAACCCATGGTGAAGTCTGGTGGGCTGACCATTTCAAAAGTTTTCCTCCTCCTTCTGACTTCCCAACATTGTTTTGCCCTAGTTAGTTTCACTTATACAGCAATCTGTTTAAGACACAGTTCCACTGAAATTGACATATGCCCTTAGAGCTAGGGTTTCTTTTGAAGCAGTGATTTTTGACATTTTGTAGCCCAAATGTCAAGCATTTTTCCATGCAGCTGAAAGTAAAGCTTCTGTTGATTTCCTGGATCTGGTCTGACACAGCCTGTTATTCAGGGATAATGCCCTCTTCTGCTGGGGCACAATCTGAATATGGATGGGCATGGCAGGGCCTCACTGATAAAATCAGAGTAATGTAGAACATATGAAAAGAGCATCAGAGCGCCATCATTTTAAATGTAAAATATTTCCCTTTTTCAATGGGAAACTTTGGGCTAGCAGCAAAGCAGCGCAGCTTCTCACTTCGCTTCTTTAATACACACAAGAATACACCCTGGCAGCCTTACTCAGGTGCTCCATGTTCCAACTTGCCCAATGGTGCTTGGCAAAACAGTGCAGCCATCCTTTTGTAGCTGCAAAATACAGTTTTGGTGCGAGGCAGTGGTGCTCAAAGGAGCCAGTGCAGCCATTTTGCTGTTAACTGCTGAAGTGCAGCTTGGTTATGGATGGGAATTCTGCTGAGTGGGTCAATGTATCCCACAACACAGGCTCCCTTGCCTACTGGGCCTTCCTCCTCCTCCACACAGGCTCCCTTGCCTGCTGATCCTTCCTCCTCTGCAGAGGCTCCCTTGCCTACTGTGTCTTCCTTCTCCTCCGCACAGGCTCCCTTGCCTGTTGTGCCTTCCTCCTCCTCTGCACAGGCTCCCTTGCCTACTGTGTCCTCCTCCTCCTCTGCACAGGCTCTGTTGTCTTTCCTCACTGTCCCGGCTCCCTTGTCGGCCGTGGCTCCTCTGCCACCCTCCACTATCCCTGTGGCTCTACTGCCACCCTCGGGGGGACCACCGTCCCCTAAACCCCACTGCGGAAGACCTTCAAAGATGGCAAGCTGCTCTATATTGTAAAGGGAGATAGAGGTGGGGACCACAACAATTTCTTTATTGTTTTGAAAATATATCTTTATTACTAGTAATGTTATAAAGGAGGTACCAGACTTTTTGGACGATCCTGTGACACCAGGATCCGAAAAATACCAACAAACAAAAAGTGGGGTGTACCACCCAGCTACGTCTGATGCTCTCCAAAGTGCTCTTCAAACAAGCTATTTATTAGTGCTTATTTGAATAGTATTGATGTTCTGTTTCGAGTTCAAATTATTTATTAATAGTTAAACCCTTTCATTCCAAGAAAGGTAAGGAATTCATACAATTGTGTGACTCTGGTAAACAATTTAATAAAACATACATTTGTATTCAAATTGGTCTTAGTTGAATGGGAAAACAGTTCCTAGGTATGAAATATGGCTCAAATGCTGACGCATTTCGGAGAAACTCTCCATCCTCAGCGCTTAAATCAAGCCATATATTGTAACATACCAATAAGTAAAGTTAACAAAAGATCATGAAGTACAAAGTCAGAAGTACATACCATAATCAGCCATTATCAGTTCCAACATATAAAAAACAGAAAGAAAAATAATCATGAACCTCATGAATATTAAATTAAATTATGTATGCGTATTTTTCACACAAATGAAATTCAAACAGCTTGTACTTTGTTATTTTAGCCTTTTTGCTGTGGATTTACAATAAAGACAGAAGTATATAAGTGGTCAGTGCGTGATACCCAACATTCTGCACTGTGTGCCGTAGAAACTTGGCATGAAGAAAATATTTTACCTTAGGAACCATTGATTCTTGTTTTCCAGTCAAAGTGGTTGGTTGCAAAGTATTGGGCCTCATTCCGACCCTGGCGTTAACCAAGGCGCTATTAGCGCCTTGGTTGACGCCGTTATTTTTCCGACTCCGCCATGGTGAATGGCAGAATTACCGCCCCATTCCAAGGTTGGCGGGGTCGGTAATTCCCCATTCACCATGGGCCCTTCCCCATTCCCATTTTTGCCCCATAGGGCTCAATGTGAATGGGGAAGGCGCTAATTACGGCACCGTAAATTACGGTGCCGTAATTAGCTCCTAGGTCCCTTTGCGGGTTGGTATTTTAACGCCTGCAAAAAGCAGGCGTTAAGTACCAACCCGCAAAGGGAACTCGGAATAGGGCGGTAAGGGTTTAACGGCACCGGTCTCGTTACCAGTGACCGTTAACCCTTATCGCCCTACTCGGAATGACCCCCAATGTATCTGTTGGTAATGGATGCGTATGTGTACAATTCTGTTAATCTATGTATGCATTTGTATGCCGCTTACCTTCCTTCCTGCGCGTTGTTTGAATGAAGCCGCCCACAAGCGTGCGCTTCATGTCCTGATGTTAATAGCGTTGTCATGGCGACCTTGCGAGGCATCACGACGCAACACTGTGCATGTCAGTGCATCAGCGCCTCGCGTCCCGTGCCTCCAAAGTAACAGAGGGACGGGAGTCGGTCTCATTCAAGTAACCTTGGTTACCCATTGTATGAAACTTTTACGCTCTGCTTTACTTGTTCTATGAAGTTAAAGGCAAGACTTCTGAACATGTCATGTATACGTATACAAAGTGTGTAGTAAAAATGCCTGAATTAAATGAATCGGCAGATTCACAGTGTGTAAATGAACGATTAAACGAAATGAATTCGTAATGGTACAGAGTGTATGGAATGCGGAATTGATGCAATCTGGTTGCCATATTATAATGTATGTATGCATTACTACAGTATTGAGGGATTGCAACCGATGTAGAATTTAAAAGTGTTATGTTTACGCTTCTAAAGAGAGAACATACGTAAGTGTGGGTCATTCCTCTCTATTATTATGTATTAGATGACTTAAATCCACACAGCATATTGGTCATGGAGTAGGTATAATGTATAATGCACGTGTTCAAAGCCAAAATCCTTACCCACTTCTGTTGTAATAAGTCTAGAACTAATCATATGCTCCGTTACATTATCCCTTCTAAGGCTGACATGGTGTTATTAGCATAAAGCATAACAGTGTGTCTATTTAGAGCTTTTTTACAATAGAATATCCATGACGAATGTCTCTAGTACAGCTATGCCAGCAAAGCAATGATTTTTTGAGAAAGTTTCTTTTAAACCGGGTCTGACCATAAATATAAAAATTCCACGAAGTTATGAAATAAACCTTCAGTTATGTGCAATACAGTACACTCACAAGTAGTGTGCAGAGTTCATTTTTCTTCGTTCAAATCTACATGTGATTACAAAGACCTTACAACCCAGTCAAAACCCTACAATTAAAGAACTCAATGTGGTTCTAAGGAAAATCAAAATCATATGTGTTACAGTATATTCACAAAAAACATGCAAAGTTCACTTCCTCATTCAACCCTTTGGGCGCCAAAGTTCCTAGGTGTTCTATCCAATATGATTCTCTTTTATCAAGTCTGCTTTGAATATTCTCATGTGGCTCGTTTCTCAATTAGGAAGCGTATCTGTGCCAAATTGTGTTTTTTGTCAAGCCAATGTCTAGCGACTGCAGAGTTTGTGTTCCTGTTCCTTATGCAGAATCTGTGCTCATTCCAGCACAACTTCGCTTTCCTCTTCGACTGACCTACATAGTAGCTGTTCTCGTTTGTACCAATCGGTCTCTGACATTTTTGCTTCTTTGATATGCAAAAGTAGGGAGTTCTCTAAATAAATGTTCTACTAGTTGGTCACAAGTGAGTGTTCTCCAGTTTTTCTTGATGATTTTCTTTATACTATTGCTTTGGGTTGAGTACCTAGATACAAACACGAGTGGTGGTTCTTTCTTCTCTTTAGTTTGTGTCCTTATTAGTTCATCCCTATTTTTCTGCTCAACTTTGGTTCTGGCCAATTCGACTTCCTCAACCTTATATCCTCTGTTGATAAACTTCCTGCCCATCTCTGTAAGTTCTTTGGTATAGTCTTCCAGATCACTAACAATACGTTTCACCCTTAACATTTGACTATATGGCAGATTTCTTATCAAGCTGGGTTGGTGGAAGCTAAACCTGTGGAGAAGGTTATTCCGATTTGTTTCTCTACGAAAGATATTGGTTTTGGATCTATCTCCTGTTGATTCGATATTTACATCCAGAAAATGTATGTTGTTCTTAGAGAACGCATGAGTAAATTGTATTCTCTGATCAATTGTATTCAAATATTTGAAGAAATCTTTTAGTTCATCATCAGTACCTGTCCATATGCCAAAAATATCATCAATGTATTGTATCCAGATGCTCAGATAGGGTTTCCATACTGGATGTGTTAGTACATAATTAGATTAAAACTTATGCATAAATGTGTTGGCATAAGCAGGTGCCATGGTGGCCCCCATTGATGTTCCCGACATCTGTAAAAAGGGTTTATCCAAATAGGTGGACACCTGCCCCTCCAAAATCATTAAGGACAACATTAACTCTCTCGCCCCAGCCTTGGCTGATCTCTGCAATCTCTCTTTTGCCACTGGAGATTTCCCAACTTCTCTTAAGCACTCCCTTGTGCACCCTCTACTTAGGAAACCCTCTGCAGACCCCTCCATTCCGGCAAACCACGCCCTATCTCTATCACCCCTTTCCTGGGCAAACTCCTCGAGAAGCTGGCTATTTCTCAGCTCACCCTCCACACTGAAACTGCTGGTTGCCTAAACGACCATCAGTCTGGCTTTAGAGGCACGGAATTGCTTCTTTGAACACCTGCAAAAACCTGCTCTCAAATCTCGACACTAACACTCCCTCTGTGCTCATTCTTCTTGACCTCTCCTCTGCCTTTGACACGGTAAACCACAACATCCTGATCGCAAGACTGCATGACACCCTGGGAATCACAGGTCAGGCTCTGGCGTGGTAAACCTCCTTCCTTTCCGACCTCCCATCCGAGTTGGAACTTGGGTCCTTTCTCTCTACTATCACTCTTTCAACCCGTGGCGTTCCCCAGGGTTCTAACCTATCCCCTGGTTCTTCAATATCTACATGGCCGCCCTGGAACGTGTGATTGCCACTTTCATCTCTAACTTCCAGTGTTATGCGGATGACACGCAACTATCCTTCAGGCTACCCTCAGCCACCTCCTCTACCTCACTCATATCTGACTGTCTGTCCGCATATATAGTCATGGTGTGCTGCAAATGACCTCTGCCTCTACTTGGAAAAAGTGCAGAAAAAATGCTGTTATCTACACCGTTAATTGTATTATATGCGCTTGTTCCATGCACCCACTCTTCCCTTGCAGACTTGTATCGTTCAGAAATTCAAGGGCTCAGAATTACTGTTGTTTTTTCCTCTTGTTCCCTCCCTCCTTGAGCGCTTTGAAACTCTTGCTTTGTATATAGGTGCTGTACAAATAAACAATACCATACCATACCAGAGGAGATGGAGGCACCTCAGCATGGAGACGGCGCAGCAGAGGTTTGGAGCTGCTCAGAGACAGATGACGACAGGGTGCAGGTGGTTGTGCCGCGGGGAGAGCAACAGTTGGAGGAAATAGTGGTGGTCAACTAGCAGTTAGATCAGAAAGAAGAAGAGCTAGGTCTATGTACTTGTGCATGTCTTTTGTCATCAAAACCAAATACCATCAACATGAAAGTGACACAAAAAGCTCTTTTAATCCAAAGGTTTTTAGTGATATTTGCAAGGTTAGGTCACATTAAAAGAATGCAAACAATGGCTTTTCAGATTATGTTCTAAGGGCTGAAATGATCCATTTACAGCCAGTCACAGTCATAGTAAATCCTTCAACCTCATACTGACTGATGTCACCTTCCAACCTATTATGTTAAACTGTTACGACAAATTCAGCCCTTTCTTTCTAAAGCCCTCTCCCAGGCTCTTTAACCACTATATGGCACCTCTGGCCCACCACATCTAAATAAAAGTTTTTTTTAAAAAAAACGTTCAGTGCTATGCGGATGACACCCAGCCTTCCTTCAGGCTCTCCTCAGCCTCTTCTGCGCCTTCTCTCATACCTGACTGTCTGTCCGCAATTCAGGAATGGTGTGCCACCAGCGATCTCTGCCTTAATGCCAGTAAGACTGAGATCATCCTTATTGGGACATCTGCTTCCGCCTTCCCTCTCTCTATCTCTTGGCGCCCACCCTGGGCCCTCCACCTGCACCTTCTTGTAAGGCTAAGAACCTTAGTGTCATTTTCGACTCCACCCCCTCTTTCTCTCCTCACATCTCTGACGTCTCTAAGAAGACACACTATCAGCTGCACCTCCTCAGAGATATTCTTCTTTTTCTCACTTTCCCTCAGAAGCTCACTGTCTCCAGAGCCATGGTCATTTCTAGGCTGTACTACTGCAACAGCCTCCTTCTAAATCTTCCTGCCTCTATTCTTCACCCTTTACAATTAATCCAGAACAGGACTGTGAGACTTGTCCTTGGCCTCAAGCCCAGGGATCGTATCTCTCCAGCCCTGGAATCTCTCCTCTGGCTCCCTGTGGCTGCAAGGATCAAGTTCAAGACCCTCTGCATCATCCACAAGGCTTTCTGTGGCTCGGGACCACGCTACCTCCAACTACGTCTTCCTACGCATCTTCCTTCTCAAGCCCTACGCTCATCCACCTCCAACTCTCTGAGGGTTAGATGCTTCTCAAGGCAGAGAGTGGGGGGTAGATCTCTGTCCTCAGCTGGGGCCTCCCTCTGGAACAGCCTCCCTACCTCTCTCAAACTTGAGCAGAACCACCTAAGGATCCAGAAGCAACTCAAGACCTTCCTTTTTCACTTCTGCTTTCTCTCTCCCTTTCCCTTTCTGATGTCTCTGTCTGCTGCGCATACTGGCTACCTGGCCACCCACTGAAGTTACGGGACCAGGCTCCTGCACTACCAGTTGCCCTTGCACTGCCTCTGGGCCTCCTAACCACATAGGGACTGTATCTGCAATCCTACAGTCCCCTGACTCTCTGCACTTATTAGCCACCTCCCAGGCAGTATTTACGAGTTCCTTTGCACTCTACCCTCTCCCTTCATCATTGGTTCTAAGATTGATTATTGTGGCTGTCTTATGGTGGGCACTAGCTCAGATAATTTTGCAAAGCTTCAGACAAACCAGAATGGGACTGTGCATGTCATCTACAATATTCCATGCAAAGAACATGTTTCAAATGCACACCGTGAACTTCACTGGCTTCCAGTGGAGTCAAGGGTTATGTACCGGCTGCTTATTACTTCTCACAAATGCATGTATGGAGTAGCCCCACCTTAGCTTAAGGAGATAATTGAATGGCTGCCTGTCTTCAAAGCTTTATGCTTGAATAACACTTGCCAACTGGTTCAACCTAGATATCATCTAGAGTGAGCTGGTAAACTTGCTTTTCGACCACATGGCACCAATACTGTAGAACTCTCTTCCACCTGATTTGAGACGAATCAACGCTATCTTGCTGTTCAAATGTGCTTTGAAGACTCATCTTTTTAAGTGACTGATTTTTTGGCTCTTTGCTTCCTGAATTTTGAAGTAAGTGACACAGCAGGGAGACAGTGGCGGCAAGTATCTTATGTATTTATAACTATAAGCATAACATATGTGTGGGACATGGATAATGTGAGCCCCACTCTCCCAGCAACTCCAACCATCCTCTACTTCTGCTTTGCGCGTCCCGTTCCATGGAGCTCGACACTCTGCATCGCGTCATAGGTTCCATGACGCAATGCAATCCCAACACTGCACATCCCCTTTCTTTCACAGAGGTGCTTCCAGTATTTCCACTAATTGGTATAGTCGTCCAAGTAATCTGGTCTTCGATAACTCCTTCCCCATCTCTAAGTGGATGGTGATATATCTGATGTATCTGACAAGGAAAACTTCCCAACTCTCTCAACCTCAATCCTCTCTCCAACCTCACTGTCCACATATATATTCCTTCTCCCAATCTCTTCAAGCATGTCTCAATTCCACCACCATCACCCTTTCCATATTCCACACCCCGCTATCTTTTGTCCTCAGAGCACGCTTGAACACCTCAACCACCTCAATAGGCATAGACTACCGACAGCCACCACCACTCAACACACAGGGTAATTTGATCCTGAACGAACTCCCCTCATGGGGAACACTGCATCTCCTGAACAGTCTGTTGTCTTTGGCTGCCTTATTCTTCATTTGGCTCCCTCTAATCCTCTCTTCAACACCAATCAACATCACCTCCATGCCTGACGCATCACCCCTCCAACCGGGAAAAAGCCTTGTTGTACCCTTTCTTCCTCTACTATGTTGGCAGTGGTGCAGTCTGGGGTAAATCTATGGGCAACAATCATTCTCTTTACTACTTCCTTCCACTCCTTTTCATTGGACCATGCTCATCTGATAGCTTCCTTAATTATTCTGTTATACCTCTCCAGAATTCCATTGGTTTGTGGGTGATATATGGCACTGGCCTTATGGAAAATGGCTCTCCTTTCAGAATACATTTCCATTTCTTTTGACTTAAACTGTGAACCATTATCAGTGAGAAGTACACCCGGTTATCCCTCATGCTCACACAGTTCTTCCAAAAAACTCAGTTATTCTTTTTGTGGTGGCATGAGGTGTCATCTCCACCTCTGCCCACCGTGTTAAAACATCCACAACCACTATGCGATACATCTGACATCTATCACTCCATATTGGCCCAAGCACATCAGTCGCCAATTTCTCCCACAGTCTTTCCAGTATGTCAGTTAAAGCCATAGGACACCTAACTCACACACACACCTTGTCACTATTAGCACAAAGGATACAATCAACTAACCCTCTTCTCAATCTGGGCATCGCACGCCGGCCACCAATCACATGCTTTGTCTTCACAATCCCTTGATGACTTTCATGTCCCAGGCATATTATTTTCTCCTTCAATCCCTCCGGAGGTACCAGTTTGTCATCCCTCATGAGAATGTCATCATATACATGTAGTTCATTTCTTAACTTCCATAATCCTTCAACACCTGCTTCTCTGTCAGTGTCTTTATTCAATTGTCCTTCAAACAAATCTTTAATGATAGTCTGCATTGTGTTGTCTTTTTCCATTTCACCATACCACTCCTGTCTAGAAATTGCAGGTTCCTATATTTCTCAAATTGCATCCTGCTCCTCATTTTCCTTTCCAACTTGCACATTATTAGTCATACGTGACAGACAATCGGCAGCGTAGTTACTCACTCCAGGAATATATAGAATTGTGAAGTCAAACTCCTGTAGTCTGGACACCCACCTTCTTATTCTGCCCAAAACGTTATCTAATCCTTTAGTAGAAAAAATATCAACCAACGGTTTGTGGTCTGTATGTAGTTAAAATTTGGTGCCCCAGGCGAAACTCCTGAACTTTTCAGTGGCCAACTTGACTGCTAGAGCTTCTTTTTTGATGGTTGCGTAGGCTTTCTCTGGCCCCTTCAACAGGCATGAAGCAAATGCTACAACAAACACCTTCTTGTCTTTGATTTGCGAGAGCACAGCACCCAACCCACATTACTGGCATCTGTGGTGATCACAATTTGTCACACCCTTTTATAATTATGTAACACCAGTGCTGCTGCTAAAGCTCGCTTGATATACTGGAATTGTTCCCTACAGTTCACATTCCAAGAAAATCGCACGTTTGATCTTAATAGACTTTTTAGGGAGCTTTTGTGATCAGCAAATCCCCTGATAAACTTTGAATAATTTTCGGCCATTCCTAAAAATGTTCTCAAATGATCGTTGCAATTAGGTGTGGCCATTTGCTCTTTTGCGCTGACTAAGTGTTTTTTGGTGTAATGCCTTTGGAAATCACGTGACCCAAGTACTCAATTTCTTTCCTATACATTTTTGACTTTTCCTTGCTGAAAGTTATTCCTACATCACACACTTCTTCTCTGATGGAGAGCGGTATGGTGTGTAGTTTTTGTGTGACTGGTTTGCACCCTTCTATTAGTAGAATACGATGCATGAACCCCTTCAAGCATCCAATCCCTTCCTTAAACACCCGTTACGCTCACCTGGTCTCTGCAGGGGCATTGGGGCACGGTTGCAGCCCTCCCTGAACTTGACTCACCCCCTTTCAGGCCTCTCCCTTGGTAGAAAAGCAGTGAGCGGTAGTACGTGGTGATACTGCTCCTGCGTGGAGATAAGAGTGTGTGAGTGTGCCAATCTGTGATTGTTGTACCGCTCGAAACCCTTCTCCCCAAATTAAGGTTTCTGTGAGCATACGCCGGCCCATAAAGCTCACCTGTGAATTATGGAAGGTAAGCTCTCCATCCTGCTACTTCTGGCAGGGGCGCGGTGAATGGGATCTAGTTCCTTCACTGATCCCTGATAAGGATTAGTCCAGTCCAGCTGCGACTATGCTTCTCCTTATGATTGGTAAGTGTCTCTTGAGCTCTTGTGATTCTGTTTGTTCAGTTTAATGTCTTTATATGTTGCTCCTTATGCCCGCAATAATGTCTTTCTTCTGTTTTCTTCCCTTAGATGGAAATGCGGTCTCAATGCAGCTGTAAGACGCGGCCGGATGGAAGATTGATGCTACCGCAACGTTCGACAGCAGGTAAATGATGGTTTAAGGAAAAGTGCAAAGTATGGCGAAGCGCAACCTTAAACTGACTGTTTTTTCGATGTCTAACCTTGTCTTCTGTTTTTCCTTGCAGGTGCTGCTGTCGACAATGGAGCGTGTCGTGCTGCGGTGCCAAGATGAAGATTTCGGCGTTCCGGAAAGTGTAAAGATGAATGCTCGGTACACCGAAGAGATGTACAGGTAAGAACAGCTTCCCCCAGTTGTTAAGTATGCTGGCAGGAAGCAGGATGTCCAGCAAGCAGGGTCTTCAAAGGTAAGCAGGTCTGACCTCAGGCGACGGTGAGCGTTACGCTCCTGGTAAGTGCAGAATAACACAAAGTGTCTGTCTTGAGGATCAGGGCAGCTTATATAGCTGTGAATCCATTAGCAGCCACACCCAAGAATACACTTGGGGCTGCTTAATGGATGGAATGTTCAAGGTTAATGCATCTGAAGTGCTTAATGGATGGAATGTTCAAGGTTAATGCATCTGAAGTGCTTAATGGATGGAATGTTCAAGGTTAATGCATCTGAAGTGCTATGTCCATAATAAAAGCTTTTTGGTGTTAAATGGATGTTCTTGTTTACTTTTGTTCATGAGCCGGGCGCCAAAGGCGCCAGGACAGTGTCCACCCAGGTCTCCTGTTCATGCGACCCCTGCATGCCTGTGCCCCTGACTTCATGACCATGACACACCTTATTTCCAACTTCACTCTTGTACTGTTTCAAGTCCTCAACCACAAATACCGCTTCATCAGCATTTGGATCATGTCCAACCTTCAGAAGCCTTTGGTTTGTCCAATTTAGGAGAGAGGAGGCTCCCTTCTTTGATACGTATACATGTCCTTCAGCATGTCTCCCTTTAATATTCAACGTCACTTTGAACCAGCCAACCAGATCAATCTTTGCCCCTCCATAAGCTTTTGGGTTTATGTCTACCTCATGCAGAGGTTTAGGACCAACTCTTTTCCATTCCACTTCTGGCATGACGGTGTATTTAGCCCCAGAATCAACCATCATACTGATCGGAGCACCATTAACTTGAACAATCATCTTTGGGCTATCCGTCACTTCTTCCTCATCCCCAATGGCAGAGATACATTCCTCAACTTCATCACTCTCTTCATCCCCAATCCAATTAGTGGAGTCCTTGTTCCTACAACATTTTTCTATATGTCCTCTACCCATGCAGATGCTGTATACCATCTTTAGCGCCGGACATATCGGGCTGTCGGCTAGATGCTACAGACTGTCACACCTGTAGCAGAACCTGACCATCCTTCGTCCTCTTTTGTTTTGACCTTGGCCACGTCCTTCCATACCCGACATCCTTCTGGTGCTCCTACTTATTGCTTCTCTGCCTTCACTGTTGTACCTGAATTCTTCAGTTCAGAGGAGAATTGCCTAGCATTTCGGTGCTGGACTGCCCCTTGGCAGGACAAAGACTGATATGCGGGAACATTTCTTCTATGTGAAAAGAACAGTGAGCTAAAGACTTGGTTGAGACTCTCACAGGGGCCATCCACCCAAGAACAAGTCAATGGGCTGTGTTCGTGCTGGTAGAGAGTTTCCCAGACCTCCCTCTGTTTTGCATACCAAGTAACTTTGTGTCTCACCCTAAGTTACAAGGGGAATCCAGACGTGGACCCCTTCCTCACTGCTCTTAGAGAGGCACAGCTTCACCTCACTGATGATGCCCAACTAGGCTGAAACACGTGTATGGGGTTGCTGTGCTACTCTTGTTCAGAGGAGAATTGCCTAGCATTTCGGTGCTGGACTGCCCCTGGGCAGGACAAAGACTGATATGCGGGTACATTTCTTCTCTGTGAAAAGAACAGTGAGCTAAAGACTTGGTTGAGACTCTCCCAGGGGCCATCCACCCAAGAACAAGTCAATGGACTTTGTTCGTGCTGGTAGAAAGTTTCCCAGACCCCACCTCTGTTCTCCTTCATAACTCGCCCATAAGCTCCCCATCTTTTTATGAAATTTCCTACACTTTTTAGTAGGGTCCAAGCCCATCCAATTGCTACATGATGGGGAAATCGGTGAAAATGTGCCTTGTGATTAATGAGTGAACAGGATTGGAGTGGCATGGTTTGTCAATCTAAAACACATAATTGTAATGTCCTTCTACTGGGGTACGTGGCAATGCAGACTAAGCCTACATCAGGATTGGCCACCATCATTTTTTCTACAAGCGTACACAGGACACCTGTAAGTGGACCATCCTTGCTCAGGCTGTTCCTCTCTCACTCTCTGCTGCAGTGGGCACAACCCCCAAATTCTGCTGCTTTACAGTGTTTATCAGCTTGTCACACAGAATACCTACCACTAATCACCTGTTACGTGGAGCATGGTCCTATCATACCGGGGTTCCGTTCTTCACTACCTGCAGAGGCATTTCTTAAAGGGGACTTCATTGAGTCGGTGGAGACCCAGTGACAGTCCCCTGCCTCAGTCACAGGGGATGGCAGGGAAGTCTAGGGAATCCTCACTGTACCGCCTTTGAGCACAACACGGTGGCATGCAGCCCACATGACCATCGTATCACCTAACAACGGATATAAGAAAGGAACTTTTTCACTCCTTGCAAAGAACACAAAGCAGGTAAAGGTGTCCCTTGTCATGTTTTAGGCAGGAAAGGGTTTATGTTCATGCTCATGACAGTTCCCACGTTATCTCGGCTCTGGGACTACTTAAGGTTGCTGAAGTGGAAGACTGACGGAGGGGGAAGGCACAGAGCTATGCATCCTATGCAACACGCCATTAAAACAGTGTATGCCAAAGAAGGGTTGCTCCTTGGGAACCATGAAAATTTGCAAGAACGTGATTTGGAGGAATGGCATGACTAGCACACATTTTAACTTCCAGTGATCCCTCTTCCAAAGCACCCTCCCGCGGTGGGAAGGGCAATGAAAGAGTGTTTTAGGGTCCTCATAGGAGGAGACACCTGCTTATAGCTGGACACACTGGTGCGAACAGCCCTCAGTCTGTCTTCTGTCTGGGCCTGGCCAAGCACCTCTGCCCTTTGTGTATGTATACGGCACCAGTGACACTGTAAACTAGCAGGGCTGTTTTGCAGCTATCACTGCCACCATAATGTGTAGTTGTTGGTGTCTTGTGGGTGTGATGCTACATGGGCAGCAGTATTATCATAGCATCATACTGACACGTGCTGTCTGCATTGCCAGATCAATCCCCATCATTCAGGATATCTGAACCCTACGGCCAGGGAGAATACTCCAGCAACATACTAACCAGTTGTAGGTGACTTAGTGGTCATAGGAAAATAAGGTGGGAATAGTGCAGGTGGCGTGCCAGCCCTCAGACATCAGGGGCTAGTCACCAAATATTGCATGAGTTGCTCTGTGGTTCATGCAAAATGGTTGCAATGGGTAAAAACATT
This sequence comes from Ambystoma mexicanum, assembly GCF_040938575.1. Classification (NCBI taxonomy): domain Eukaryota; kingdom Metazoa; phylum Chordata; class Amphibia; order Caudata; family Ambystomatidae; genus Ambystoma; species Ambystoma mexicanum. The sequence goes on from NC_090932.1 coordinate 1,309,069,819, forward strand.
TTTTTACAGGCTTTAGCTTTGTGCAAAAACATGCAAACATACTAAACATTGGAGATGTCACTGCAGTCACCAGAGTTGAAAAGGGTGTGAAACAAGGTGAAAAGGATGTAAATCCAAGTAGGAAGAGCTCATCCAGAATCAATTTAATGGACTAAATGTTAGCAAATGATATCACATGGTTGCGAACTTGTGATTTGCGATAGTATTAGATCGTCCAGATGAAGAAATCCAGTGAATTGTGTTCCATCCATTCATAAGTATTAGTAGTTTTTATTCTCAGCATACAGAATGATACCAGATATGAAGATGCCCTTTGTGCTACACAATCTACTTTCATTGATGGAAGAAAGCTCAATGTGTGTTTAAGGTTATGAAGATGTGCTATAAAGTAGAAGCAACACATGTAACACTTTTGAAGAGGATCTGAGGTGACATTACACAACATCAGATAGTTTAGTGAGTCTGCTTGAACATCACACCTGGTTAGTTATGCACATTTGTCATCCTGTCATTGATGTTGATGTCCTGGGGATGATGGTGGGTTTTCTAAAGCAGATGTGTTGATTTTTACAATACCTGGATGGCATACAACATGAACATGTACCACATCAGACTCCTACAGCTGAAACTCGCAATAATTTGCAATTAGATAATGTTACCTTGTAATGTATGACTGACCCAAATTGTTTGAACAAGCTTCAAAAATGCTTCACCAAAACATTATATGTGGGTGAACTTTGCCAGGTGCTCAAAACTGCATGTTTCCAGCTGTTAGGCTCAGGTTTAGAGCCCTCATTTCACAGGAGCAACTGGAAAACAAATGTTTGGGGCACTATTCTCTGTACTCTTGTAAGGTGGGTTTCTGTGCATAAGTACGGTTGGAAAAAATGTGACAATTCTGAGGATGCCGTCCATTCTTCCCTAGGGGGAGACCTTTGCCATGGGGCCTGGGCGGTGCGCCCACAGTACAACAGTCCCCCTGGGGGTGGTCCACCGAGGGAGGATCACATGGGGAAGGAACCCCCTTATGGGATTAGAGACGGCTATCTTCAGAGAATGCGGTATGCCCCCTAACCCCTCTCCAGTGTACAATCCTCCTCTCTCTCCTTTTGACAAAGTCAATATTTGTTGTAGTCAGGTTAGTCATTCTAATATACCAGATAACGTTCAATACCTAGAAAATGTAAAGTCTCTGAGATCTGACTGTCGGACATATATTGAGAAGAAAAAGATGGTCAGGAGTCAAAGTATTACTATTGGGAAACAGAATGAGCATTCTAGCCTCTCAAGACTGAGATGAAGAAGATGATCAGGAGTACAAGGAGCACTATCAAAAAGCAGAATGATCATACTAGTTTTGCAAGGAATGTGATTGACCCAAAGCAAATCCCGTTCCCAGTGCAGGAGTTTACATCTCAGACAGCTGAGATGTCAGAGAGAGACGATCCTCCAAGGAGAAAATCGGCAAGCTGAGCCGTGGAAAGCAGGGCGAGAGCTAGCTGGAGGAAAAGCTGCGAGCGGAGGAAGAGGGCAACACGGGCAAGGTCCCAGAAGCTGCTTGTGGCATGACTGCATCCACCGAGCCAACCGAGCTCTGGCGAAGTGCCCAACAGAGAGGACTCACTGCTGGGGGAAAGCCGACGTCCGGGAGCCGCTTCCGACCACTACGAAGCCCTGAACGTGACCGGAGCCTCCAGAGAAGCTGCCATTGCTCTGGAAATGCTGGTACCTTCCAGTGGGAAGCAAACAGGTAGGTGGTACAGGAGGTCCAGGGGAGCAAAGCGGTGAAGGCAGAGGCTACAGAAAACGTGTCTGCGACCCTGAGAGCTGAGTGCAAGTCTGGGACATGCACTCATTGAAAATACAAAGTCAAAAGCCAATGAGAACTTCGTGAGTCTTGGACTTGCACCGATGTGAGAATCTCAAACCAAACCAAACCAAACATTGCGAGTCTGGAACCCACACCCAAAGAGAGATAGCATATATTGGAATTGTTACTTGGCAGGAGAGTAAACCAAGTAACTGTGAACATTACGAGTCTGGGACTCACACCCATAGCAGGACAGTCCATGAAAGAATAACGGCTTGGCAGGAGAGTGAACCAAGCAGTTATATTGTGAATCTGGGACCTGCACCCAAAACAGAAGAAAGCACAGTACAACCATTCCTGGGCAGAGGCAACATGCCAATGTGATAGGATTAATAGGAAAAGCATAAGGAGCATATTTTTGTGAACTGCCTAGTGTCATTTGTGGAAGCAAGTACAGGCCCGAGGGCCCTTATAAAGAGAGAAACACATAAGAAGGATCCTAGGGATAAGGGCAATGACCCTAATCATTGGAATCCTACAGTTGTTAAACATTACTTTATTTTTGTCACTTTTTTGCCCAAGTGACTGGGGATTTTTCTGTTGCTTGGAACCAGAAGGAACATTTTTGCTTTAGGAAGAAATCATCCTTGCACAGTTGGTTTATGTTGTTAGTGTGAGCGACAGAAGTAGGATTTTGAGACATAACAGGGACGGACTTTATAATTTGGACATACTGACAGTTTCATTCGTTTTCTTAGAGGCAGGGAATCCCCCTCTTAGTCTTAGGGATAGAGATGTATTTTCCCAACCCGTTCCATATAATAAATGTTCTGATAACAAAGATGCCGCCATGTCCGAACCATACCTCTGACCCCTCACAAAAAGCAGGAAAAGGATTCAAGAACAGGACAGTAGCAGCACAAATGCTAATGGCATCTCTTACTATTATGGTCAGTCACTGCTGCAGTTAGTCACAAGAGCTATGGCAGACCAGCAACATTGTCTGGGGTGACTGGCTACCAGTGATCCGTCTCCAGTATAGGTCCTCTGGGATCATCCCAGTCCCGTGTATGGTGTTGCATCAATTATTATTTCCTGATATGGCCGTTTTCTTATCTATGTTTACAGCTGTATAGCTCCCTGGAGCTACGGTAGAGCACTGCAGTTCCCCCTTGGACGGGAGACCTTGTTACATTGCATCCTGGCAGTGATTTATTTTAAGGTATGGCTTGAGGGCTCAGGCATTATGCTATTTCCAGCAACATACAGTTGTTGGTGCCCCAAGCGTATCGGTTAGATCATAGCCTCCCTTAATGTAGTTTATCTGTTTCTGCAGACCATAAAGTGAATCAGCTCTCAAGAAGGCTTTTATGGGATGAGAGGTTTGTTCATGTGCTGGATGCTTGCCTCTGAAATGGGGCCAGCTGGCATGTTGCAGGTTTGAGTGCCAGCAGGGCCGACTTCTGCCTTCAGCCGAGGCCTCTTCATCTAGGGTATAGAAGGACTGAGAACCACTGAAATTGGCAGGGATTTGAAAGCTATTACTGCATCTCTTCCAAACAGGATTAATCTGGCAAGCAGCATTATATAAAGACCTGATATTATTGTTGGAGTAGTTTTGCTTTCTAATCTTAGCCTTCAGTCAGACTAGCATGTTTAGTAAGACACATTAGTGTGCATAAACAGGACAGAAAAGGTTGGGTTTATCGTGGAGGAGGTTTGTATTGGTTTTTATCTTTTAAATGTACCACTCAAATCAGAACAACCCACAAAGAGAAAAACAAGCATTGGCAAAGGTAACAGTTTTGGCTTGTTTATAGGTATTCGGCATTTGCCAGGTACTGCTATTAGATGCCCAGGTACTCGTAGCATTTTGCACCTGATACCATCAATGGCCAGTTAATACCACTACGACAGTGCCTGGCAAGTGCCTTTGCCATGCCTACACAAAAGCCCAAAGTGTTGGTATTGCCAATGGACATTTGCTAGCCACTGATGTAAAGGTACTACCTGGCCATAAGAGGGTAACAGCTGAAAAATGAAGCAATCACCTGGGCACATGATAGCAGTGCCTGGCAAATGTCTAATACCTTTGCTCAAGCTTTTTTTAATAGGACTTCAGGGCAAGGAAGAGATATAAATCAAGTGGCAGACGGTACAATTGGTTCTTTTTTTATTACACCAGTAGCCATTTACAGCTGCAATTAAGCCATTAACTCTGAGCAGACTGCTTAAATAAACACTAACAGACTGCAAGTGTGAGGTTACTGCTTGATACAACAGATCAAAGAGATCCCAGGGGGAGGTAGTTTGAACGAGGAGTGGGTGGGAATGGCCATATGGATTAGCATGGCCATGGTCAGTCAGTGGGTGGGTAATTAACCAAACAACACCAAGCTGTGTATCCCTCCTCAAATGTCATCTCCCTCCTCCCTGTACGCCAATACAACAGTTTAAGCTGAGAGGGGGCACTTAAGCACCACCTAGTAGCCCAACATAAAAAAAACTATGACAAATGCGACAGCACGTGAAGATTGTAGTCTAGGGGCAATGTGTCACATGTGGTGCCTGCAAAAGCGAGTGGTAATCCCGACATCCCCATTTCTTATCATGGGACCCCCACACACTCCCCATCCCGATATTGCTAGTTTCTCAAATTCAGCAGAGCTCGGAAACATGCCAAAAAAACATGTATGTGCGTTGTTAATAAAACATGGCCACTTACATCTGTGCCCGCAGAGAGATACAAAACACATAGTGCAGACATCGTGACTCGAAAATAGTCATGCATGCACAAATCGGCATTTATGTGCACAGACAGGGGTTCACACAGAAACACAGCACTACACACCACAAATGACACCGTTCTACACAAAGAGTAACTCACACTGGTCCATCCAGGCCAAATGTTTGTTTATGCAGGGTTGAGAGCATGTAGAGGCACATCACACATGTTTAAATGCATGGCAACTCCCACACATCATCAGACACAGATATCTACATACATAAAAAACATGAAGAGCTGCACACACAGGCCACAGAGAAGCTCACCTACCAGCACACAGAGAGACAATGCACACTTCTCCCCACAATTAAACACTGCAAAAACACACACACACACACACACACACACAAACACACACACACACACACACACGCACACGCACTGCACCACAAACAGAGATACAACTGGCACACTGGTACACACAGAACAACAGGCAGACTCAAGGTATTTTCAGCACATGTACATAGATGAAATCACACATGAACACAACGCATGTATGTTCGGGAAAGAAAACTACCATCAGCAGGCGCTTTGTTACAACAGGCAACAAATAAGCAACAAACTGCACCGACACCGATGAAGCATCAATGCACAGATGCAGGCATCACCATATTACAAAGTGACTCGCGCACACGTAAGCCTGAGTCAGCCACACTCACACTGCAGAAACACAACACACACCGCCACAGAGGAGACACAAGCATCACCAGACGTAGGGTTCACACACACAGAAGCCCTGCTTCTTGCTCCCGAGGCCAGTGGGTGGCAGATGCCAGTGCCTGGCGCAGGATCCGTGGGCACACACACTTGGGCGCCTGCACATGCCGCAGCGACACTGAAGAGCTGCAATAAATCAGGCAGTCCCCGTGTGTGCGGCGATGACAGCCCGCAGCTCATCCCTGGAGCCCATCTCCTCCCCGCCAGGCTACAGCCTGACAATGCATGCTTCACAGCCACACGCTGGCCCAGTCCCTGGAGGCAGTGCCTTTAGGAAGATTCTCTTACACTCCTACTTACTTTTTTGTGCCCCACTTGCCTCCTCTAGTAGTGGCATGCCACGGCAAACAGGCTTACCCCTATCTTCGAATGTGGAAAGAAAATGGCTACCTTGTGGAAACAAGCACAGACTCAGACCCAATCACATCAAACTGACTAACATACTGCACAGCAAATGAGGTACTGTTTATATCACAAAACACTTGACCAACACCCACAAGTAAGTACATGGAAATGTTCGGAGACATTTTGTAACAAAATGTATCTATAACAATAAGTTGTTTATTTTTAAAACAAAATAAATAAAAATATATCACATAACTTAAAAGCCCTAGTATGTTTTTTTTTATCAGAAAACAAGTAAGATAACTTTTTAGAAACATTAATATATAGCGGCCGCCATTTTGGAAGTAAAAATGGCTGCCAAATTCAGCACATAATACAAATGCAGGGAAAGAGTGCAAAAAGGATGTGGATTTGGGTGGAAATGGGTAGAAAATCATATAGATTTGACTTAGAGATGGGGTTAAATGGGTGGACACATAACCAAACAACACCAAAAGCCTATCCATTTATCCTCATATGTCATCTCCTTTGAAAAAGCATTACAAACCCTCATTCACCGATCCTATTTGAAGCTCCTTTTTTAAAGCTCTTATTTTAATGACAATTGTTTCGGCTTAAAGGTAGTGCTTTTAGCACCACCTAACAGCCAAAACTAATGATGTTTGAAAGGATGTTTACAATTTTGCGAAATTAGATCAGTTTATTAAAAGACAACAGACGTTGTGACCCACACTCTATACTCCAGCATCCCTTTACGGGCATGTAAATTAGCCACTTGCATACACTTGATGAAGGCAATAAAGACAAGATCTGTGCATTTAGGTCTGTTTCTCACCTTGTGTTTACATTATGGCGGTTTTCGGAATCATTGCTTATAGTCTGGTAGTTCTGATAGGCGTGCTCACCCTCCGAGGGGTCTCACACTAAGTGTAAATGCTTTGAGGGTTCTGCGATTCTATATTATTAGAAATCTGTCTCAGAGTTCTTCCATGTTAATTTTTCCAGTCTGGGATTTATGCTACCTTCTAGCAATCTGGGTATTCTTTGTCCAACTATTATAAGAGTGAGCATGATATTACTTTGTGATATTACTCTGGCTATTCACCTACTTTCTACCATCAGACACAGTATTCCTTGTCCATATACTATCATTCAGGCTATTCTTCTACTTTCTTCTATAGCCTGGGCATTCACCTACCTCCTACTTTAGTCTGGTTACTCTTTCCATCTGCAAGCATTCTGGTATTTTCCTAATTTCTACTAACAGTCTGTGTTTTCATGTCCCTCAACCACAAGTCTTGGTATTCATCTGCCCTTTACTACGTAGCTGGGGATTCTTTTCCCTCAACTGTAAATTAAGAGCTTCTCTTGAGGAGTTCCTCTTGGCTGTGTGCTCTGTGGAACTCCCTATCCTGTCCAGTCACTCTCGCATTCTTCCACCCTTTCAAGTGTCTCTGGACATCTCCTTTGTACAGTTAGTTTTCTAGCCTGCATGCCATCACTCTATGGCCCTCCCGCCCCTAAATTAGTATCTTGGAAAGTTTTGTAAGGCTGTGGAGTCACCTCGCGGTCATTCCAACACTGTGCTATCATCAAAGATTCTCTTGCCACCGTGATACCACTTTGGGGTCCCCCTTCCCTTTGCTATGACCTTGGAGATTCTCCCATCAATGCACAGGCACTCCAGGGGTCTCCTGTTTATGCGCTGTTACCCTAACTTTAACCTGTCCACTTGTGGCCACAATGCCGGCCCACTAACCCTGCACTGGCACTGGAAGTATGTGGTTCATCCTTTGCATTCATTGCAGTCTTATCCCTCCCTCAGTCTCATTAACAAGAAGAGAGTAGCTTTATTGCGGATCTTGTAATATCCCAGGGTGTTGTCATCTTCTAGTTCCCTGTCGCAGTAGGTCAAGAGTTGCTGATCCACTGGGATTTTTGTCCTTTTCTCGATCATCATCTTTAGGTGTTCCACAGAGAGTTTGGGCCAGACCAAATATGCAATGGTTCTGCCATCTGGGTTTCTAACAAAGATTTGTTTCTTTGGAGGTGGGGATGTAGCTCGAGGCACTGGGATCGCTGGCTGAAAAAAGACAGAAAATGTTAAATGTGAACAGTGGTGGCCCTTCCATAATGGCCAAAAGCACCCTACATAACGTTACATAGGCAAAAATAAATACAAACACAAATGCCCATTATGAGGGGCCCAAAAATGAAAAGCAGGGCACTCTGTTGTGAGAGCACAGAGATCTGCAGGTAGACGAAATCTCTACCTGCAGACAAAGCATCACTCTGTGGCAGGCATGCATGTAACCAAGCCCCTGCAGGGCCTCTTGCCCTTCAAAGGCATCAGAGGTGAAAAGCCCTGGCGTGCCCTGTTCTGCACATGTTGAGATGTGAACCTCCTTGGTGCAAGGCAGAGGCAGAATTCAGAGAGAGAGGTGATTGACACATCTCTCCCTGCTCCCTGTTTCTACGTGCCACCCAAAGGGCAGAGAGCTTGGGGCTATAGTGGGACTGGCCTGCCCATGAGAGAAAGGTATGTTGCTTTGGTGGTGTCATGGGGGAGAAAAACTGTGGCAGCTCTGGGCCAATGAGTGTGACAAAGGACACGAACGGGAGCCAATGTGTGGGGCAGAGGGGCAGATCAGGTGGTGATGAGGCAGTTATAGGGTAATGAGATTGACATGAAGTAAAATAGTAACATACCTTGTTAAAGAAATCCCTTTGTAGGAGAATTCATTCTAAACATGTCGCATATAAAAGTGTACCCATATGACAACTCATTCAAAGAGTGTTTTCTGTGGTAGGCCCCCTACAGAAGGCGTCCTTGTAAATGCCTGACAGGGGAGAGTACCTATTGACAAGAACATCATTCGGATGCTTGAAAGTATACCTTTAAACTACTGAGAACACACCCTTCTGGCAGCATCCCATCATATTAGGCTCACCAGTCAGTTTGACCCCCCAGTGCCCTTATCCCACATATATTGGCTGCACTGAATGGTGTACGAGCAATACCTGCTTGAAACTGTGGGAATGGGCCGGATGCATAAAACATTGCAAGTGCACCCGAAGTAGTGAACAGTGCTAACCGGTTGCCTCTACCATCGAAGTTCCCGCATTGTGAGAAATTAGTTGGGCTTTTGGTACAGTCTTACCTTCACATTCCATGCCTCACAGTCGAAACAGCATGCTGACTGCAGACACATGGCTGCTTCTTCGGCTACGAGATTCCAGGAGGCCTCTTGCCCAACCATTCCTGTTGGATCTGCAGGGTCCAGGATCACGGGTCTAAAATGGGAAAATAAATGGTTTTCTAATGTTGCAAGTGCCTCCCCGCAGGGACAGAGTGATATGCAGAGACATATGTGAATTTAAAACGTTTTGTTAATAGTTTTTGTGAACTGTGCCAATAAGGAACCACAGTCTGTGGGTATCACGCCAACCTTGGCATATGTGGTAAAATAAATGTGAGGAAAAATAATTTTGTTGGATTAATGCATCTGCTTTTAGCTATGGTTGTGTTTTGGACCTTAAAAGACTTGCTGTGCGAAGAAACTGCCTCTTAAACCTTAAGAACTGCTAGTGTTGCACTAACCAACAATTTCCCTTCCCGAAAGTCACTATCTTATATGTGTATGCAGAGTTAATGTCCTTACCGTATTTCTGCTAGGATTAGCAAGTGCGCGTTATACCGATAATACGATAGAACTGTCATTACTGTCAAAAGCTGTAACAAATGTAACTGTGAGCAACTACAAACTAAGCAGTGGCCTTTGAAAAGTATTCTAAAGTATTCTGATGTGTTTTGGTTTATTGTGCAAAGTAATTTAAAGTGATTCTTGTGTAAATATAATAAATCTATATTTTAATATACGTGTTTCTTTGATGTGCTTTACTAATTGGGCTCAGTGTACTTACCTACAGCTCACATCTTCCTCTTAAGATAAGCCTGACTGCTCTGCCACTATACCAAGGTTCCAGCAGTAGTACAGACTGAAACTAAGAGTTGGGGATCTACAAACACTGGGATATCTTACTAAAGTCTTACCTCCAAGTGGGACTTCAGGAAAACTCTCCTAACACTGACCATGTGTCCTAACTTCCTAATTTTGGGAAATTCACCTATACTGATTGCACAGGGCTGGGCCCACCCTGTGCAGGACGAATGGATGTGGTTGGTCAGATTTCACCATCGCCAGTACACCCTAGACTGGCATGCCAACTTCAGGCCAAAATTTCAGTCCACCAACTTTTGTGGGGCTGGAGCCCACAATCGCAAAATCGTCAATCTCCCAAAATTGCCTATACTGATAGCACAGGGTCGGACACCGCGCTGTGCAGGGTGAATGTGTGGGGTGGGTCAAATTTCACCATTGCCAGTACACCCCAGACTGGTCTGCCGACCTTGGGCCAACATTTCAGCCCACCAACTGTTATGGGACTGGAGCCAACCCCAAACAAAAAGTAGGTCAAGAGAGTGGCAGCAGACCTGAAGAGGACAAAACACTGGTGAGACGAACAGAGACATGTAAGTAATGTGTGAGAGCAGGAAGAACTAAAGTTTAAAAGAAATGAGGGAGCATAAGATACATGTACTGGGGTGAGAGAACAAGATGGAAGGAAGGTGATGGTGCACAATAGATAACATCAGCGTTTAGTGAGAATAATTTGGGACAATAAGGCCGGCGCCTTCCCCTCTTTCTTACAAATATTCTGATAACTCATGCTTTGCTATGATATAGAAATGCAGTGACTGAGAAGATGTGATCACTCATTGAATGATACGCCGTACGTTCTGTGTTTGAAATAGAAAGGGAATACTGTAGAATTCTGAGCTAATATGAGTTACCACCTTTGGCAAAGAGGGTGTGAGTCGGAGAGAAAGAGGCGCTCACGAGTGCCTAGCAACAACCCTAAAAAAACAACTGGAATAAAAAGAAACAAGTGCAGACGACCGTTAACCACAGAGAGTTTAACCTCATATGCCCCAGTGCCTCCTTGACATCACCCCCTCATTCAACCTCACCTTCACATCACCCCACAGAGAAACTCTAAGGCTAAGACCTTGTTATCTCGGCAACCCCAATTCTATTCCACTCCACCATATCCTGGGTCAGCCAGCCACCAAGCAATCTTATTCCACCTGACTGCACCACATTCTCTACTTCAGGTCAAGTAAAAACAACCCCAGTGAGACGTGACAAGAAACACTTTTCTCTGACATAGCAAAACACACCAACACAACAGACTTAATACTTAACAATCTCACTCTTGTGGGCATATACACCATCAAGAAAATACCAAAAATCAGATCACAACTCCCACCTAGGCACACCATGAACTCCATGCCAACGAGAGCTACATTGGGAAACTTGAAAAGATCTGAAGCTCTAACAAACGCCCTGGAAACTCTTAATCCACAAAGCAAACGCAGATACTACAACAAAACAATAGCAGAGGCAAAATAAAACATGAAAGCAATACCCTCTTCCAAACAGTAACATTGTGCACTGACCCGATCCTGCACATCATTCCCCATTCATCCGAACAATCTCAACAAAATGAAAAGCATCCATTGAAATAATGGAGATGAACACAGGCAGATTTCCGAGCCCCAACAATACACAATGATGCCACACAATCCCAACCCTCACAATAGACACTTTTCATTCCAGTAGCATGTCCATCAAAGCAGCATCCTATGAAGATGACTTCCTACCTTCCACTAACATTAAATCCCTCAAATCTCCTCTCTGTGCTCTGGCAGATTCCCATCCTCCCTCAAAACTAGACTAATCCTAGCATTCCTCAAAGAAATTATCTAGAGCCAGATGGCCATGTCAATTCCTGCCCCAACACTCTTCGCCCTTTCCTTGGCAAAATATTGGAGAAGTCCGTAACAAAGCAAAAACAAGATCAAAATGACTGCAACAGCCTCCTCCAGTCCTACCAGTTTGGTTTCTGAATAGGCTGCCCGTCGAGACAGCTACTCTCCAGGTAATCAATGCCATGCGAATTCTTGAGAAAGGTGACTCTTGAATCCCAAGTCTCCTAGATCTATCAGCGGCCATTAAACAGCAGTTCACAAGTATCTGCTCCCTTCCTGCATGGGTGCCACTCTAGCTTGCAAGTTTGCTACTTTCACCTCCAATAGGCAATAATATGCCAAAAGGGAATAATCTAGATCGCCACCCCTTTCTGCCACCCTTAGAGTACAACAAGGTCCTATCTTATCCCCAATGATATTCAACCGTCATATGTAGCCATTGGGAGGGCTACTGTCTTAACAAATATCTCTCTCCATCAATATGCAGACACACAGCTCCATCTCAAGGTGTTGTTAGTCTGTGACAATGAACACCTCCAATCATGTTTGGACACCTTTATGACCTGGATATCTTTAGTATACCGCAAACAGGATTAATTCTGATCAGTTCTGCAGGTCTCCAACAGAAGAATGGCTCTCAAAAGCGAATCTCAACAGATTCTCTCCTCTACTACTAAGTGTCGTGGTGTCCAGATAGAACCTGATCTCTCATTCAAAGATCATATTAGAAAGAACACCCAAATGGCTTGGCATCAGGCCACTTTCCACACAAGGAACAAACAGTTCATCTGACTACCAACTTTTGCTCAATGGGGCCTAGTAATATCCCATATCAGGTCCTCCCTAACGCCACCCTTTCTCCACTGTAGGTTGCTTTCCATGCCTCAGCAAGCCTAACCACAGGTCACCCAAAATTCAGTTATAGCCCCCCGGACACATGGAGCTCCACTGCCTTCCTTTGCAGGCTTGCATTCAATTCAAGTTCTCTGTGCATCAATGAAACCCTAAATACCGGAAAACCTGACTACCTAAGGGGGAAGCTGCTCCACGCGGAACAAACAGTGCACAACTCCATTAAAATGTCCCTACAATCCCAGAAGAAATCCAGAGAGATGAGCAAGAAAAGGCTTCTCAGATTATGATCCTGCACACTAGCACCCTATCATCATACCTGGGCCTCGCTCCTGTCTTACTATAATTCAGGAATAAATTAAACTCATAATGACTTCTGTTTACACTTCTTTGCCCTCCACTACATATCTAACCATCATCTGCTTCAACTTACCACATGCTTGTATCTTCCTATCCAATGTGTGCATCCTCCTCACATCCAATATAACCTCTTGTTCTCTGTAAATACCAAGGCATGCATGTAAAACCTGCACAGTTCTGGCTGTTATCCACTTTCACTGTGCTACGTAAAGCACCTGGCTTCCCTTTGGGGGCAGGTCCGCAGTATAAAAAACACCAAATAAAATAAGGCAGGACAGGCATACAGCTAAATAAAGACAATGTGACCATATAGCTCACCTGGGCTTTCTCAGTTGCCTTCTCACATAGTCCCCGACAATCCGGTTCTCAAAATCATAGTTCTCAGTCCAGTAGATGCAGATTTTCTGGTACTGGCAGAGCAGGTTCAGGACGGTGCAGAAACCTTCATCAGTGCAGAAATCATCAGCCCCACTACCCTGCTCCCACGCAAAGATGGTCAGCAGCTCGAGGGCATACTTAGGTGGCAGGGATTGGCTCTTATATTTGCTTTTAACACACTGATAGAAGAAAGAAACCCTGAGTGAGTCGATGCATATCTGAAGTGCAGAACAAGTTTTTTTCCACATGACATAAACTTTGTAGACATGGAGCAAGAAATCGCAGATTATCTCTTAGTGGGGGTCTAGCAAGATAGTAGCTAATGAGCAAGCTAAAGGTACGCCCTCCAGACCGGGGCCCTGCAAGCTTTGGCTCTCCAGATGTTTTTGAAAAACTGCAATCAGCCCTGTCCAGCACAGTCAATGGTGAAGGATCATGGGAGTCATAGTCCAAAACATCTGAAGTGCCGCAGCTCAGAGATCCCTGATTCAGAGAGAGCGAGAGCCCAGGGATCGAATTGGCATGGACACTTACGTCAACAATCCCCTGTATATGCCGGTCAAAGATACAAGCTATTGAATGAACATGGAGACTTAGTCCAACCATCTTTAGAGGTACTATCTCCAAAGACACCAGAGGCTAAAAAGACATGGAAAATGACTACACCGATCCCAGGTTGTATTCCTTTTAAAGGAACCTGGAATTGAATGCGAATGGAGATGTAGTACCTCTAGGAATGGATGTACTATCTCCAAAGACAACAAAGTCTGAGTGGACATGGAGATTTACTACAACCATCTCAAGAGGTACTTCCTCCAAAGACAAACGGGGCTGAACAGACTTAGAGACTTATTCCAACATCTCTATACTTGCTCCCTAGAAGTTCTTGCCACCAGAGATTGAATAGGCATTGGATCTTACTCCAGCCATCGCTAGAGGGGGCTCCCTCCAGATAGACTGGGGATTGAAAGGACATGGAGATAGGGGGTTTCCTCGCTGAAACAAACATATAGACTGACGTCCACTTTCACTACCAAATGTGATTATCCCAGTGAGTGGCCAGTAATTGAAAGGACATGGTAGGTGAACAGCACTCTTATGATTGATAGAAAGGGGGAGATGATTGAACAGTTGTGCATGGATCTTCAAAAATGTCCCTTACATCCAAAGAGGCCAAATGCTGAATAGACTTTACTGCGATCACCCTCAAAAAGAGAGGCTAGTGGTTGGATGGGAGTGGAGGAAACACCCCAGTTTTCTTCAAGGAAAACGGGCTGATGATTGGATGACCATAGAGATTAGACCTCTTTCTCCTTCAAGGAAGAGAGGCTAATGATTGAGAAGCATGGACATTAGACTGCTATCTTTCTTAGATGCAAGGTTAATGATAGTAAAGGTAGGAAGACAAGACCCATTTATACCTCAAAAGAAAGGATAATGATTGGATGAGCATGAAGACAAGACCCAAGTCTCCCTTTAAAGAGTGGCTAATGATTGGATGTGCAAGAGTGAGGCCAACAACTGCGTGAGCATGGAAACCACATTTCCCATATACACTGATTTGAGCTTTGTATAAGTCTACACGGGCAACGTTTCACTTTCATACGTGGGCATGACGTTATCATCTACTCCCACCCAACAATATCACCTAGGACTTAAGCACAGGCAGATTATTCAGTTTGTGAGGTGCATCACTATCTCACCTCCTTGAACCAGTGCTTCACCAGGCGAATCAGGTTTTTCAGCTTTCCCGGGCGACGCTTCACAAAGTTCCTTTGAAGTTCAGTGAAGCAAGGAGAGAAGTCACCAGGAAGTCCTTTGGCGTTGATCAAGGAGACGTAAACCTCAGGGTCTGGTTTCATATCAGCAGAGATGGAACCTGCAGGAATGGCCAGGGAGTCGTGCAATCATTACTTAGTCCTTAAATATGCACTCCCTCAATCATTCGAGATACCGGCTACAGCTCTACTCTGTGCAAAGACGTGTACAAAAAGGGGCACATGTGGGATTAATGGGTGTTCTGCAGAGGTGTAATTCCCTGGATTGGGTTTTTACTTTTTTTCTGGATTGAACAGCTGGGGTGAAATGGAAAACCCAATTACTCCCATGCAACCTCTCTCTCAAATTTTGGGAAGTATAGCTAAAAGGTTGGATGTAGCTTTCGCTGTAACATTCACAAAACCCTTTACAAGCCATGACATTCTGCTTATTCGAGGAATGCCTGGCACAAAAACCCAGCAGTAACAATTTTCATCATTTGCTCTAAACAAAATGTAATGTTTGCCCTCAATCATAAGAATTGGAAAATGAAGTGCCTTCACAAATATTGGGCAGAGCACTGCTGCAGTAACCTGGCCAGCTCCTCTGCTGATTGCGCTGTCACCCTTCAATCCTCACTCCACCCTCACCCCTGATTCATCAGTAAGATGGGTGTGCCTCTACTGCCTGCAAACAGGACCATGTGATGGGAATACTCACCTAACGCATTGAAAGCTGGAAGAACATCAACAGAGATGGACTCCTTCACCTTGCGGGACTGGATGGTGAAGGACAGGGATCGCGGTTGGTACAATCGGCCCTTGGGGTCCTTTTTTTCTTTCGGCTCTTCAATCTCTATGTCGTAGGCAATGCTTTGTCGACATTTATTCAACATTTCATGGATTTCATTAATGATGTCACCGCGTTCCTTGGTCTGATCCTCGAAACAGGTGAAGCAGGCAAGGAAGACAACCAGGTCAGCGTCAGACCCATTCCTGAGGGCTGTGCCCTTGCCGGAGGAGCCGCCCTACAGAGCCAGAAGAGAAATGTTTGTTACCAAGAGTGATTCATGTCTGCGCCAAAAAAGGTACTCAACAGTATCAAGATCCAGAAAGCAGGCTGAGATCATGTCAAAACCATTTAATAAGAAATGTGTTGCAGCTGTTTAATTACTTCAGCTCACTGAATATATTGGTCTGATGTTAATGATGACATGGCCATTAACCGAGCCCATATAAGGACAATTCACATTCACTTGCGTTCTAAATGAGGAGTACATTGTATGGAGAGGACTGCAGCCAGTAACACTTCCCTGTCCTTGCCCCTGTTCACGACATTGTGATTGTTTTCTGTTAGGGGATCAAAAAGGCATGGGAATCTGGGTGGTCCTGGGTTCCTGTGCCTTTTTACACCTCTAAAAACAAAAGAAGAGTTAATGCGGGCCCTACCATTTACACACATGCCTGACAAATAAATAAAAATCCTTATAAATGCTGCCAGTTTTGAATGGAAAGAAATGGGTGGAGTCCATATAGATTCAAGCCGCTCCACATGCATACATATTCTATAGTTTATGTACAGAGGAGGGTTGGGAGGCAGAGCCTTTAAGGTTCATTCCCCCAAATCTGCGGAGAACATATGACCCACGACATAATTTACAGGTGGCCGGTGTCGCATGTAAATTCTGGTCTGGCCCGTTGACCAGGGGCATACAATGAGCCCCATTGCTCACCCTGAGTGCGTCTTAAAAGGCGCCCTGAGATTTAAAGGTGTAGCTACCGCTCAATTTGGCACACACTCTCCACAGATTGGTGTGACCCAGATTCAGGTCATGACTTCCTGCAAAAAGTAATGAAGTCAGTCTGCTATATGAAAGTATCCAAACCTAAGTGCTTTGGATACCTTCGAGGCACAATAGCCCATCCTGGGAACTGAGTGTCTTAACCCCTGAAGTGCTGAAATGGTCTTTTTATGAAGGGGCATATTCCCCTCCAGGAGACCAGGTGAGACGTGCCACCCAAGGTCCAGATTAGAATACCTGCCAAAGGACTGTTTTGACAATGTTGGATTTGAATATTGAAGGAAAGGTTACAGTTGTTAGTTGTGCCATGCTAACCATTCTGATTTTCGGCGTAAGCCTGTACCAGCCTACAGCAGAATCAAAGAAGCACTTCCTCGGCGGAGAGCATAGGTCATGCCATCCATTAGGTGGGCTATATTTTCTAAGTGCTTCCCTGAGGGGTAGACACTGGAGTTTTGGGAGTTGTTGTCAAGCCTGATTCTTTTGCTGGTCTGAGGGTAGGAGGGCCTCAGACAGCTGGCTTACCCTGGCTTTTCCAGGTAAAGGGAAGCCCTGTCTGGTAAAAGCAGTCTATAGTACCTTGACAGCAGGTTCCACAGTCGGAGAGTTGATAGATGCCTTGTTGGTGGCAACTGTTTTTAACAGTTTAACTATAAGCTATTCCTTGTGAGTGACCTTTGTGTGTTGGTGTGATGAAGAGGGGAAAAGAGTGATGTGAATGCAATGGTGTGGCTGTGACACAGTGATTCTAGGACCAACAGTGAAACAGGACTGAAGCGAGTGCAGTCAGAGTCTGGGAGGCCCAGCTGGTGTGCGTTTGCGAGGCTCGTGCCCAAGTAAAAAGGAGCAGAGTTTGTGACGAGAGTATGTGGTAAACTAAAAGGTATATAAGGGAGCCTCGAGTTTCGTGAAGAGAACAGAACTGATAGGGGGAAAAACAAAAAGAAATAGAGCAAAATAATGAGTGAGCCTACCCTTGCCAAGGGGGGCACGGAGCATGTGAATCGCGTAAGACCCGGAAAGGTTCCTTCCAATAGAGCAGCGCACGGAGGTGGTGTGCTTGGTAGTGGTCAAGTAGAGTTGCCTGAATCCAGAGCTGAGCAAGATCTAAGCCAATATGGAAGGGGTCATGGGGCGGATGTCATACTTGGACCTAGATGGAGGGTTCAGGTTCTGGGCCTCTCCTGGACCCAATCGCTGTACGCAGGGGCGTGGCCTACAAAAAATGTCATGCATCTCCTTAGCCATTCAAGGCACTTGTGATCCAGAAGACCCCAACTGAGAAAGGGACATTGACAGAAAGCATGGAACTGAGCCGGAGCCCCTGGAGGTGAACTTGAGTTGGGTCCATGATGCCGTCTTTTAGGGATGCATATTCTGTATTATTATTATTATATTTGTTATAGAACAGTAGATTGCACACATGGTCTGTTCAGTGAGTGAAGCACTGACCACAGGGCTCGGCAAGGATTCCAGTAAAACGCATACGCACCCACGCAGAAAGGGATTGCAAGTTGCTTCATGCTTAGGGCTCGGTAAGATTTAAAGGGGTACCGCCGCAAGACAGACTCAACAAGAGGTCTTTGTACTAAGGGTCCGTGGCGAATGCCCCTTACTCGGACTCACCAGATAGTCACAGTGATTTCCAGATATGGGCTGTCTCGGAAGAGGACTGGCCATTGGGCATTCTCTAGAATGGAGTGTTGAAGTAGTGGGAGAGGGCCGGTAACTTGACAAACAGTGTCACTATGTGCTGGAAACTATCAGAAGTGTAGGCAGCCATGTCGCTAGTGGGGGGGTTGTGGGGGCCATAGCCGCAGGTCTTTTGGTTCTAGCCCCGGATAGAAGCTCAGCGGCTACAACCAAAAGTCTAGCTAGTCCCGACAGGCCCGTCATTAGCGTAGCCCCAGATCCTTTTCAGACCGAGCAACATCCCTGAGATTAGGAAGTGCACATGGTCATGGCTGTAAAAAGAAAGACACATTTAATGAGTAAATACTAAGCCAATAGTGTACCCATCTTAAATAAGGACGTACTGAGCAAGCTTGCCTAAAAGCAGGAGAAATGCAAAGGTTACCGTGTTCCATCTTGCCACTGTTGGGACAGAGCTTATTATGGCAAAGGTTCACCAACTCCAAGGATAAACTATAACTGCTCTTCTTCCCCATTTAGCAAGCCCTGCCTACCTGGTGCCTTCCTGGTTGCCGCTCTTTTTCCCTACTTAAGGAGCCCTCCAGCCGCTTTTTCTTTGCAGATGGGGAGCAGGTGCAAGTGGATCTAGGTCACTTAGACTAAGCACCACCCACCTTCTTAGTCCTGCCTCTTCCTTCCTGTTCTTAACTCTTAGATCAAGAGTGTCTCTCGCCCGGGCATCAGAAGCGAAGGGCAGACAAAGAAAAGGGCAATTCCTGTTTGGGCCTGTTCGGACCAGGAGGACCCAGGGCCCGAACCACTGCTCAGACAGCAGGTCAGCATGCACCAACATGTGTTTACTCCCTCTATCCCCACAGGCCATCCCCACCATCATCAGGCAACGCCAACGTTAACTGCTGGCGTGAGGACAGGTGCTCCGTGGCACAGTAAGTTGTGCAAGTTGTGTTACGCTGCCTGCCGCTTGTTTTTCGATGTCCCCCGCCCTTTTTTATGCATATGATGCCTGTATGCTTAAATCCTTCATCTTGCTGTCCTCCACACCCCACAAGGCAGCACTCTCCTGCTATCCCTCCCTGCATCAACAATCCCTCCCTGCCCATTGTGGAAGTTTGTATTGACACATTATGGTGACACCATCAACGCCTTGTTGCTGATGCTTTGATTTGATTTTTGGGCTCATGTGACTCATGTTGGTTCACCCATCTCGAATCTCGTCGTTCTCATGCGGGACTTCCTTAAGCATCACGTAATCATTGTGACCATGAGTCATGTTGTGCCCATCTACCACTTGAATCCTGGCTTGCACTTGCTGATCTCTTGCAACATTATGTGTTCAGTACTGACCTCAGCAACTTGATGTGCTCTCTCCACTTGCTTATGTGCTCTATAACACTGTATTTCTCCGGCTTTGCTTCTTCCTCTCTTTCACCACACTCACTGCTTCTCAGTTTTCTATTCCTCTCCCTGTCTTTTCCCTCTCTCCTCTCCCCTCACTATATTCTATGCACTTACCCTATCAGAATTGTTGTCAGACGTATTATGATAATCAATTGTTTGTTCTCTCCCCCCTCACCTTTTGTCAATCTCCAGCACTACCAGAAATGTCCTCAGGCCTAGTAAGATAGTTGCTTGTTTGTCCCCCCCCCTTTTGTCAATCTCCAGCACTACCAGAAATGTTGTCAGGCCTAGTACGATAGTCGCTTGTTTTGTTCCTCTCCCACCCCCCCTTCCCTCACCTTTTGTCATTCCCCTGCACTAACAGAAATGTAGTCAGGCCTAGAATGATAGTCGTTGTCTGTCTCATCCCCTACCACTCCCTCCCTCCTTTCCCTCCTTATCATTGTCAAAGCTCTTGCACTATCTGGAATGTCGTCAGGCCTAGTATGATAGTTTATTTCACATTCTTTTTTTTTTTTCTTCTTTTTTTTTATCATTAACGACATTAGCTCTGGATGTTCCATTTCTTCCCAGAGAATCCTAGACATGGGTGGGGGGGCACTGCATCCAAGTTAAGGAATGCTTTAAGGAATACCCAGAGGTAGCGAGCACCATGTGTGGGCGGGAGGCAGGACTCGGGCTGCGATAATGGGATGAGGCCTGTCTTCTGATGCACCATGCGTATGTTGCAACTTAGTGCGCCAGAAGGGGACCGCGCCCAACTGTTGTACTTGATCTTTGTCATAGCTTGCCCCATCAGCGCTTCTAGCAACAGCCCAAAGAAGGGTCTGGCGCTGCTAAAAAGGGGCCAGATTATATAACATTTGCAATGGTGCTAGAAATTGAGCAAATGCGTGCAGCAGTTTTTGATGCTTAGATAATACAAAATGGTGAACAGGTTTAGCACAATCCGTATTATTTAAAACCGTTTACATTAGGGCAAAAATTAATAAGCAGCTTTTGTACTATTTATACTCCATAAAATAAAACAAAATATGTTGCCTAGTGAAAAGATGTTTAGATAAATGGATTGGGGCAGAACTTGTTTTCTCCATTCCCTATTGGACAAACAGCAGCAGTGGTGCAAAATTAATTTGCAGATTTTTTTAGCACAACGGCAAAGGTATGACAATCTGCCCCTTGGTGGCCGGTGTGTGACCCGCGAGTACCTCATCTGCACAGGGCTAAAAACGGATGTTCCTGTGGGGGGAACAGGGGGCAGGGGGGGTGGAGATGTGTGCTGCCCCACCTCCCTTTAAAACAAAAGGGGGAAGAGTGGGTGGTAATTCGCACATGATAGCGCATCAGTGAATAAAATAATGCCATCTTTTTGTCAGAGGCGGAGTCACAAGGGCGGTCCTAGAGAAGGAGGTACGCTGCAGATGCTGCTGTAAGCTTTACCCGCTGGCTGCATGAGCTGGGATTGGGTTCAACGGGCACTGACACCCTTAGGAACAGTTGGGACTCCTCGGCAACTGATTGCACTGGCCTGGAACTCGCTCCATACAAAGGTTATGGGAGTGACTGACCCGGCAGTTGGATACAAGATGTGGGACATTCTCGATAGAATGGAAACCGAAATGAGGAGGGCTCACCAGTTTGTAAAACCCTGAGAATGGCAAGGGGCACCTGGGGAAGTGTTTGTATGCCAGGCACACTTGTGGCCTGAGCAGGGCTAGGACCGCTCGTTAGGAGTTAGGATGACTCCAATAAAAGGACCATGTTTATTCCAATCAAAAATTGTTGGATGTCTAAGTTATGTGGGTGGTATAATATGTGATGTATGTTATGGTTTGTGGGCTTGAGTAGGGGTTAGCCCCGCTATGCATCCAGATTCTCCCACCATCATGCACTTCAAAGCCATTTCTTTCGTTTTTCCTAGCACTTGATTTGGTATTTATATCACGCTTCAAGCCAGACTGCAGCTTCTAAGCCAGGGACAGGTATCAAACCTGTGCTGCCTTGTTCCCAAGAATGAGTGCGTTGACCCTGAGCTATCTTCCAGGCCCAAACCAACAGGCTTAATGACTGATCCCATCGGGACCCTGGACGCATACCCTCAGAGCCAAACCTGGGACTCCCCAGCTGTTTTGGGCAACAACTCCCACCACCTCTAACCATAACGTCAAAGATGAGAGATCAAAAGCCCAAAACATCTTGAGAGCCGCAGGTTGCAGAGCACTGAACTAGTTTCTAATGCTTGTGAGTTGCACACGACTTTTAAAAACATTGGAATTGATATTCTGTGCAGTTTTTATTGGTTCCCAATGCATTATTTAAACGAGAAACACACTGCTGAGTTTACAGTTCACGTGTCATGATTCTACGCTACGCACACCATTCAAAAAGTGCAGTGTTTACATGCTTCATGTCAAACTGCACTAAGGACATGATAAAGCTGCATTGTTTACAGTATGCTTCTGTCTTTGCCTTCACTAAGCACATGATTCAAACGGTGAATTTTTCAGTGTGATGTGTTCACAGTTTGTATGTGACTGCCTACATTAAGCATTAGGTAAAATAACGCAGTGTGTATTGCTTGTGTGTTCAGTTTCACTAAGCTCATGTCATAATCAGTGCATTGTTTACACTTGCTACATCTGGCTATACTTAGCAAATGACACCAGGGATGTCATTTTTAATGTCTGTGTGTCAGGCTGAACATAGCATGCCACACATAGGTTAGTGTTCACATCCCTGGCCAAATTAAGCACATGGCTTAAACAGTGAAGTGTTTAGAGTCTGCCTGGGCCTTGGAGCACAATAAAAATGGTTTATGTTTCACATTTGTGTGTGACTGACACCAGGAAACACAAACGAGGTGATGGCTGGAAGGTTTGAAATTAATCCTAACCTCTGCCATTGCTCTGGGCAACCCTCCAGAGCATCATTCTTCAGCCGGCCAAGCCATTACAGGAGGGGAAAGAGCATATGCAAATCCAGGCCCAGCAGGCTCAGACCCACGTCTGGACTTACCCGACCCACTTGGGGTGACTTATTTAACACAAAAGAGGTGATGGCTGGAAGGTTTGGATATAATCCTAGCCTGCTGGGCCTAGAGACCCTAGCTACTCCTCAATGATGAGGCCCAACAAGACCGAAAAATGTCTGGGGTAGCTTGCAGTCTCGTGCAGAAGGGATGTGACCTAGCAGTTCAGGCTGGACTGCCCCTTTAGAGTTGGGACCAAACCTGATTAGCATATGGTCTTTACCCTTCTGTAATGGGTTGGCAAGCGAAGAACGATGGTCTGGGGGTTTGCCCAGAGCAATGCCAGAGGCTAATATTAATTCTAAACCTTCCAGCCATCACCTCTTGTGTTTTGACTGGCACTAAGCACATGATACAAATAGTGCAGCGTTGACAGCAACTCTGTGTGTGTCCACGAAGTACATGACAACGAGTTGAAAGCATGCACGGGCCTGATTTTCAAGAAAATGTTTAAAGGAACCTTCCCATGTTAACACATTTTTGTAAATCAGGCCCTCAGTGTTGTGTAAATTGTGCAGTATTGACTGCTTGTCTGATTGCACTAAGTGTATGATAGCAATGGTGCTGTTGTCAGTCTGTGTGTCTGGCTGCACTAAACACACAACACAATTAGTTCATTGGTGACAGCATGTGTGTGTGTCTAGCTCCACCAAGAAAATTCTACCAATAATGCAGCAGTGGCAGCCACTTTGTATCTGGCTTCACGCGGGTGGCGCACGGTGCTTGCAGAACGCTCCGCCCCCACCTTTGAGGAAGTGGAGCCGGAGCGCTACGCACGCCCGGTGGAGAATATCACGAACACATATTAACAAGTTAGGAAAAAGAATATAACATAACTCACGCGGCAACGACGCCAGCTTATTTCAGCTGACAGGAGGGCTGAAGAGCGGTGCAGTAGGCCGCACAAAGGGAGGAAGTCCCTCTATGATGAACAGGCGCAATTAGCCTATTGAAGGACATTTATCCACCTGAAACAGGGAGAAATTGTCCAGAGCAGCCTATTACAGGGCTACAAGTTAAAAGACTGGTTCGGGAAGATATCTCACGCTCACACCTATACTTTAACAAAATTCCTCAGCAATTTTAGTCAAAACAACATCAATTTACGTCCATCAGTACAATGATTCCCAACAAAAATTGTTTTTTTATTTTGTCAAAGAAAAACAGCCACAGCCGACACGTGTTTAGATCCCACGTCTGTTATTTACATATAATAACAGACGTGGGATCTAACCCTTTGAATGGTGAACTTTGTTTCCAGATACACATTTATGTGTTAAAAAGTTTGGAATGTGATAGCAATCAGCTATATATATAAAAAAATTTCAGGAAACCCAAACGTTAAAAGCTGATCTGAAAATTGAATTGACAACTCGAGACCGAGTAAACAGAGTGATCCGTTACACTTCAAACAGGAGAATTTCTAGTGATCTATATATGGGCCTTGAAACCGACCTAAGGTCGAAACACGTGTCGGCTGTGGCTGTTTTTCTTTGACAAAATAAAAAAACAATTTTTGTTGGGAATCATTGTACTGATGGACATAAATTGATGTTGTTTTGACTAAAATTGCTGAGGAATTTTGTTAAAGTATAGGTGTGAGCGCGAGATATCTTCCCGAACCAGTCTTTTAACTTGTATTTTTGTTACAAACTTTGTGGGAAGTTTGAGGGTAAGATATAACTTGCTGCCGACCCATTTTTTAAGAATTTTGGTGGTAAATAGCGCACATGACCTAATAGCAATCCCACAAGTGTTGGTAATCTATTACAGGGCTAGAGAAGACAAAAAAGTCTGATGCCAGCCACAACAAAAAAAAAGGGAAAAAAAGACAAAATAAAATATATATAAGTATTGGTATTGAGTAACAATTATCGGATCAGCAGCGTGGGCATGCAAAGACACCTGTTGCAGGTACCAGGCACACAGCACCTTTAGAAATGTCAGAATTTGAATGGAGCGAGGAGGAGCAGACCCTAGACCTCGTAGCTAGCTTTAAGGAAGTGCTGGGAAGCTCGCTGGTTGATGCATTGGCGCAGGGAGTGAGACCCTTGCAAGAGAGGCTGGAGACACTAGAGACGATGCTCAACCAGCCCAGAGAAAGCACCAATGAGACTGTAAGCGTGCCCACAAGACCCTTGAAGACAGGGCAAAAGGGGAGTATTGAGACCCGAAATAGGAAATCCTCTTACGATCCCCCGGGTCAAATGTACGGGGTGAAACAGAAGACCCCAGAGGCAGCCGACGCATTCGCTAAGCTGAAAGAAGCCTATTTGCGACGTCAGGCAGTGCCAGGCCTCACGACCCCCGCCCCAGGGGAAGACAATATGGGAAGAGAGGACCCAGGTTCGGAAGAGGAGCCAGCAGAGGGAGACCTGTCCTCGCCTGAGGATGAGGAAGTAACAGAGGAAAAGTGGGAGAGACCCAGCGAGGGGAAAAGAGTTTGCAGAGAAAAACATCTAGAGGAAGTGCAAGAGGACACTGTGGACATTTTTGATCCTGACAGTATCGAAACCCAAGATCCTCTGACTGGCAGCCCTCCCACAGAGTGATGCAATATATGGCCCCAAGACTGCAGAAGGCCAGGGACAAAGAAGTGAGGCAACACCTGCGCACGGAATGCCCACGGCCAGACCTCGCAGGGAAGGTGGCAGAAACTCCAGAGCTGGACCCTAAGATGCTGACCTTCGTATCGAAGATCTGTAAGGACCCGCGGAAAGGGATTGACAGACCATGGAGGAGCTGCCAAGAGAAAGTCCTAGATCTGTCGGGTCCTCTCGCGAAGATAATGCACCTAGCAGAAAGAGCCAAGGATACATGAGAAGAAGTGGACTAGCGAGCTGGGTGCAAAGGGCTGTCTGCCTTCTAGGCAACGCAAACTGCGCCATCTCCTCAGAAAGAAGGAGAGGACAATAGCTCAAGATAGATCCAAAACTAAGCGACCTCGCGTCATATGAAGCCGGAGAAGCGGCGCAGGGCCCTCTTTTCGGAGAGACCTTTGGAAAAGAAATGGGCCGCTTTGGCGGCACGTACACATCTCTGGAGAAGGCGCAAGCGTCTATAAGGAAAGTGCTCCTAGGCAGAGTTTTTGCCGGGACCGGCCGCTTTTGGGGTCGTGCAGCCGGTCGTTTTCAAGGAGGAAGAAGACCCCCTAACCCCAGAGCTCAATACTGGGAGAATAAACAGCAAGACACCTTCTTCCCTGCCACAGGGTGATTCCCAAGAGGTTGCGGAGGAAGAGGGACCGGTCAGGGACAAGGCTTTACACCAGGTGAGAGCAGCAGCGTACGCTCCAGTTGGGGGGAGAACAAGAATTTTCTGGGGCAATTGGCGCGCGCTTTCCAGCGATACATGGGTTTTGCGAACCATCAGAGGTCTGCAACTGGAATTCATACAACCGCCCATACAGTTAGGTTGGCCCCCCTAGCAGCATTTAGCGCAAGCAGAACAACAATGTTTAGATTACGATCTAAGTAAGTCAGTTAGAAAAGAAGGGCGCCATAGAGAGGTGCGCAGTCCCTCCCAGATTTGTGAGCAATATGTTTCTGGTGCACAGAAAAGAGAAAGTGCGACCAGTGATAAATCTGAAAGAATTGAACGGCTGGATTGTGTACCGCCATTTCAAGATGGAGGGTATACATCAGCTCAGAGATTCCCTGAGAGAGGGACACTGGCTGACAAGGGTGGACTTGAAGGACGCCTACATGACAGTACCAGTAGAAGATAGTTACTGGACCTTCCTAGCTTTTCACTGGAACAGGCAACTCTGGCAATTCAGAACGATGCCCTTCGGGCTTGCATCAGCTCCTTGTGCTTTCACCAAGCTGATGAAGCCTGTCGCAGCAGCGATTCGGGAGAAGGGTATCAGGATGATTATTTACTTGGACGACCTGCTACTCTTAGTGGACGACCGGGATACGTTGACCTACCAGACGGCGTGGGTGCAAGAGCTTCTGGTTTCGCTAGGATTTCTGATAAACGTGGAGAAGTCAGACACCACGCCAGCGCAGAGGCTGGATTTCCTGGGATTTGTCCTAGACACCAGGAAAGCCACATTAGAATTACCAGCCCGCAAGATAAGAGATATCAAAAGGGAGATCAGAACTTGTTTGAGCAAGCAATTGATTTCACTTAGAGTTCTGGCGAGGATAGTAGGTCTGTTAGCAGCCTCTATTCAGGCCATATTTCCAGACCCTTTACACTACCGAGCACTGCAGAGATTAAAAATAAAGCACCTGCAGCAGGGTTTAAAGTATCATCAGCAGATACCTTTGGATCAGGAGTCCATTACGGAACTGGAATGGTGGTTGAAGAATATGGATGCCTGGAATGGACGTGCCATCTTCGGAGACCGTCCAGACCTAATAATCGAGTCGGACGCCAGTCGGGTAGGCTGCGGTGCGAGATGCAGAGATCTGGAGACAGGAGGAAAATGGAGCCGAGAAGAGCTTCGTCTCCATATAAACTGCCAGGAGCTCCTAGCGGGATCATTTGCGATCAAAGCATTTACGAGAGGCAAAGTGAGTTCATGCTTCCTGCTGAAGATGGACAATATTTCAGCGGTCCGATACATAAATCACCTGGGAGGAACGAAGTCCAAATTGCTAGCAGAGCTAGCAAAGGATTTTTGTCATTTCTGCCTCCAGACAGGGACTTCCGTGACAGCAGAATACCTGCCCGGAGCACTGAATGTAGTGGCCGACTGCAACTCACGATACCTGACAGACTCCAGCAACTGGAGACTGGAGCCAGCAGTATTTCAGAGTCTGAATCATAGGTGGGGTCCAGTGCACATAGACCTTTTTGCATCCCGACTCAATGCTCAGACATCCAGCTACTTCAGCTGGAGGTTGGATCCAGAAGCGCTAGGCACAGATGCGTTTCTCCAGCAATGGGCAGGAGGTCTGCACTACGCATTCCCTCCCTTTGTGATGCTGAGCAGAGTTCTAGCGAAGTGTCGGAGGGAAAGGGCAGAATTGATTTTAGTAGCACCACTGTAGAAATCACAGGTATGGTTCCCCACGCTGATGCAGGTAGCAGCGGACATGCTGTGGATCCTTCCGGAAGGAGAGCGATTGCTCATGGACCCAGTTGGGTCGTGTCATCCTCCGAGAGTGAGAGGGACTCTCCTGCTCATTGTGTGCAGGATATCAGGAGACGTTGAGCGTTGCCAGGCATTTCGGCTCAGGCTGCAGAGCTTATCGCTGAATCCTGGGCGACATCCACTAGGAGGAGCTACGAGGCGGCTTGGGCCAAGTGGACGAGATGGTATAAAGGGATAAATGTTCATCCCATTTCAGCTCATATAGTAGCTGTATTGAATTTCCTGGTGCAGCTGTTACAGGACGGGAGAGCTTTTTGTACCATAGGTGTATACAGATCAGCGATTTCAGCAGGGCATCTGCCGGGCGAAGGAGTCCCAGCAGGGGAACATCCGGCAGTAGTGAGGCTCATCAGAGGAGCGAAATATAAAGTGCCTCCGGAGCCAAGGTATAATAAGGTATGGGACGTGACAGTGGTACTGCGACTGTTAGAGAGTAGGCCAGCGAATAGATATCTGTCGCTGAAGCAATTATCAGGCAACGTAGCAATGTTATTATGCTTAATATCTTGGAAGCGCCTGGCAGATGTCAGAGCGCTTGAGATTAATAGGAAGTCTTTCAGTCCGGAAGGAGTTACCTTCTCGGGAAGTCATAAGGACTAAAACAGGGACTAACAGTACATTATCCTTATTTCCCGAGTAACCCCAAGTGGTGCGTAGCGAGATGCATTAAAGAGTATGAGAGCAGGACAGCAGATTTCAGAGCAGCCAGTACTACTCAATTATTGATAGCATGTAGGAGGCCTTTTAAAGCAGTAGCAACAGCAACCATTGCGAGGTGGGTTAAGGAAGTGATGCAAGCAGTAGGTATTGATGTGAGAATGCATGGGGCATATTGGTGAGAGGTGCGATGGCATCCAGGGCTTGTACGGCAGGTGTGTCATTGCGAGAGATCATGCTAGCAGCGGATTGGGCTAGTGATCAGACATTTAAAGAGTTTTACTTTAAGCCAATTGAGAGCTTGGCCACAACAGCATTGGGGAAGCTTTCAACAAGCATAATGCTCGCCTCCAGTCTTGCCACAGAATGAAGATTACCCCTGCTAGCTGCGCAGGGAGTATTAATTCTATTAAAGACTAGGAGGCAAGCATTAAATACCCTCCCTATCATGTATTGTTTATAATGTGTGATGTATGTAAATTACAACAGTACATGAACGCCACCCTGAATTTTGTTAATTTTATGCTCCCTAGGGGAAGAGCAGAAGAATAATTGAGAAGCTGAAGTCAGCAGCACTGAGGCCTAGGTCGAAGAGTTCAGTTTGTAAGAAAGCAGCGACGCCCAGCTGCCAAGTGTTACAGTTATTCGCCCTGTTGGCGGGACATGGTTATAAAGTTCAAGAGACAGTTCAGAGTATGTAAAAGAGAGGAGGAGCCCAGGAACAGGAAGTGTGTTTTAGCTGGGCTGTGTTGGATTGGACTACAGAGACTTTGGGATTTGTAGTTTCAAGAAAAGAAAAGTTAGATGTGGATACTTTTCAGTTTTTTCTTGTGTTTTGTTGAAACTGCTGAGGAGTAATAAAGTGAAGATGAAGCATAATGCTCGCCTCCTAGTCTTTAATAGAATTAATACTCCCTGTGCAGCTAGCAGGGGTAATCTTCATTATAGTCTATTGTTGTAATCTATGATTTTATTTGTGTATTATCTGCAATGCGTGTGGCATGTGAGCGCCTTAAGGCTTTTGTTCTTGTGATAATATGCGCTTAATTAATTTCTACTACCTGCGCAGGCGATTGGGAGGGCTCTAGCCGGGTCCAAGAAGGCACCAGATGTGTAGCCTGATCTCGGGATCCGGCCAGAGTCAGCCGCCCCAAACCTCTGTTCTGTGCTGGGAAAGCGCCCGCGAGCAAACTGTAACTTCCTCTTTTGACCCCTTGGAAGGGGTCACGAGAGGAAGTTACAGTCCTCAGCCACAACCCGGTTTATTTATTTATGCAATGTTTGTCGGATACATGGACCTGGATTATTTATTTATGCAACGTTTTACATTGCATAAATAAATATAGAGGTATCCAACAAACATTGCATGAATAAATAAATACCCCTATTAACATCACACACGATGCAGCCACCCAACTGCTTTCAGAGGGGAGCTGCAGGAGCTGTGCTGGATGTGGTTCAAGTAAAAAAAAAACGTTGCTTATGGCAGACAGAAATCACACCGTTTTTTATAAAATGGGATGCACATTGTGCATTTTAAAGAATATTTACTCAGCAACACTGGTCAAAACTATTATCCGCATAGTGAAGTAACTCTTCACTAGTGCCATGGAAGTGGTTTAAAGTGTAATTGATATATAGTTTGGAAAAGAAGCAGCATGAAAGAAATAGCGCTGCTTTAAACTATTATTTTGGCCATTTCCTTTGATCAGAGGTCAACTGCCAGCTCTGCCCCCTAACCCCGCCTCCTCGGGCACCGCCCCCCCAAACTCCGCCCCCTCACCGGCCCTTGTGGGATACCCCACCAATTATTTTTCCATTTCCACCACTGTCTACTACATGATATAATTAGTGTTTGGGGTACTTCACTGTTCTCCCATCGGACAATGACAGCTTCTAACAAACAAGGCACTTACTGTGTGCCAACCGACCAAACCTCGCCTTATAGACAGCAGAAAGTGCACCCCCTCCACTGCATAACTCTCCCGACACCACCCCACACGAGTCTTTGCCCCTGACCTCCACATGCATGCCCCCACCTCCGCAATCTATGCCGCCTCACCTTCACCACCTTGCTGACAGTGGTCTCCCGGAAGCAGATACCCTTCAGGAATTCTGCCGTCCTGTGGGTGGCCTCGCGGATTTGGCGGCTGAACTCCTCGTCTGGCAGCAGGTTCTGGGCGATCCAGGCGTCCAGCCTGCCGCCAGGGGTGTCATACAGATCCATTTGCTCCATGTCTCGGGCTTCCGGGCTTCCGTGTGTCACGTTGTCGTTGCGGCTGGGTCACTGCTGCTGTGTGTGACAGGTTCTGCACAGCGAGATCAGTGATGTGCGTCCTAGAAGGCTCTGCACAGCGACTTCGAGGTTTGTGGGACCCAAAATAAATGCACAGCTTTCAGTGGCGTGCCTCTGGCGTTAGTCACATCGGCTGAGCGCTAGATGGGTCTGAATCCTGCAAGTCATCCTTTTAAAGACTTCAGGCTGCGGGCGCCTCCCCTGCCGTACAACTCTTAAGGTGGATCTTCGGGATCGATGCGGTGACACCGCCCCAGAACACACACGAGGAAACTCGTTTTCAAAAGAGAGTGAAACTGACGTGGAACAACCCGAGGGCTGTCCAGGCCCACACGAATCTGAAGTCAACAACTCTGCACCAACCTTCGATCCAGGAAACGTACAGGCTTCGTTGGTAAACACGAGTGCTATGACCCCCTAGTGTACAAAACACATTTTTCAATACACTTGAGTGCATACATTTCCCTGGTTTAAAAAACCATTGAAACAATGTTTTTTGCAGTGGTGCTTATTGACTTGCACCAGTGCAAATTTCTGTAGAGCAGCCCAAACATTTTTTCGACATTTTGCTGAATTTTACTCTTGTTATATAGGGTGTGATTAAAGGAATGGTTCGGTAAAATTTTTTATTGTCCCTTCGGGTCGGCCATGTGTTTTTAAGCCTAAGTGGCTCGATTTTAGAAAAATTTCCTATGGACCTTACCCGGGTTTTCGTCCATTAAACGCACGCGAAAACAGGCATCGGGGAGCTGCCATTTTGTGATAATCCTATCATTTCCCCCATCGCCCTGGCTGACCTGCTTTTGCGGCACTAAATCATATCCCCCGCCCCTGAGCCTGACATTATCAAAACATTCATATTCCCCGCCTCTCTCCGTGACGTTACTGTGCTGCGTAGGCAAACGCGCCCAGTCGTCTTCTACGCGACTCCACACAGAACCCGGAAACCAACACAGATCAACTCACAACACAGCGCGCCACAATTCGGAATATGAAACTATACTTTAAAATCAAACAGTAACACTACATTTGGTAAAGTACATTTATTTGACATTAAATGTTTATAGAATATTCAGCAATTGCCATATGAACTCCGAAAGCCATTTATTTTCTTTTATCTGTATCCGCAAATCCGTAAAAGTTTATTGTGAGACACGCAATGTTCCTTTATGGTACACAGGGTGTTGTTTTTTCGTTAAAAGAAGCACTTTGGACGCACAGTGAACCGCAAGGCTGTTCCATCAACTAGGCACTAGTCCACCGTAAAGGTTGATATGTTGCTTCTAGCCGCTCGTACCGATTAAGGGCATATGGGCCCTTGGCGATCGTCCCATAAGATCGTCAAAGTGGTGCAGTTGTTTACACGGAGCTGCAGCTGGCGGTTGAAGAAGCCGTCTGCCGGGGTCTGAAACCGGTGACAGAAGCAAAAGGGTAGTATATACCTGTTTAGAAAACATAAAAATTATAATTAGTCTCGCCAGCCGATCTTTATTAATATTATTCATTTTATTTATTACGGCCGATAAGAAACTATTTGCTTGCAAGGATAGTTCAATGGAGTATGTTCGGCTCTAAAATCAATGCGAAAAGTAACGAAATAAATTGAGGCTAACACACAATGAGAAACAACTGTTTTGTCTACATGCGTGTGGAATGTGGACCTGCATGCCCATGTGCCCGCTACAAAGACGATCCCACAAACGTTTTCCAAGCTCTTCATTCATTCATTTATTCATGCATCCATTCATTAATTCTTCATTCCGGTATAAAAGCGTCTAAAGAGTTACTTACATTATATTTGCAATTTCCATTGTGTCTCTGGGTAATGCAGTTCGTAAATCCGTCTGTGCTCTTGACAACGATTTTTCGTATACTGAACTAACATGAAACTCGGTCTAGTTTCAGAATTTTCTGCCTTATCGTCTCTTACGTTATTGCACACCCCCTTCAAATTAAGGTCTTTCAGCATGGTCCCTGTCTCTCAAGGTCAAAAAACAATAGAACCTTATACTGCCAGTACGAGTTGTGGGCCTCTTCAGGCCGCGACCTGAAAATCAAAGCCGCTGACCTTCACTAGAAATGTGCATACATTCTTTATTTGCAACATCCCGTAGTAAAGGCATCTGTGAGAACTTGAAGTTTCGAATCCATCTATGTACTGCGCCTCAATGTGCAAATGCGAACTGGCTTCTCTCCCAAATGCCACGGCCCGCTTGGCGCGTTGTAAGGCCCCCAATTTTGTCCTCGTCTGCGAGCTTTGCAGCCCCAAAGAATCATAACTATGGAGACATTTAATTTTTGGCGGAAGGTCAGGGAAAGTATAAAGTACCCGAGGAGTTGAGTTCAAAGTGAGATTTATTGTTTGTTTGTTTTATTATTTGCAATACGCAAGCCTCCTCTCGGTTAACAGTGCGCAGCATTACGTGAAATATTGAAAATTAGTTACATCAACAAAAATATATACATACACATATAGACAAGGTCAGCAATATGAGGTGAATAGAGAGATAATTCAAAGATGACACCCAGGTTGTTCGCCACCCATGATGGTGAAGGTAGGGGTTAGGGTTACCATACTTTGTACGTACACTGTACAATAACATTTATTTACAAAAAGACAATCGTATTACAATTATTTAAACCGGGATTTGTACTTCACAACCAGCTCTCCTTTGGGTGGACATGGCACAGTTGCAATGTTCGGTGGCAATGGATCACTGCTCTGCACAGAAACGTCCAAAATTCCATATCTGTGCTTCTCTAATACAGCAACAATAAGGCTTTTGACAAAGTCGAACTGCATTTCATCATAGACTGGTTTGATCACCCATTGCTTCCTTCGTTTTGAAAAGGCATTATTGTAGCGAGGCATCCTTACATTACCCCTAGTCCTAGATTGTTCACGGCCGAGATTCTCGTTATGGGCCAAGACCGCTGGTAGAGTGCGATGTTTCATGCCCTGTATGCTAAAATGCAAGCGCTTTGGCCTGTACTTTAGGCACATATTGTGGAACACCTCCAAACATCCTGTGTGACAGAATTCTGGCAGTCCACTCAAATCTCTTGATAGAGTTTTATCGAAAACAATCTTCTCAATGGCTTTGTGTGTCGGTGAAGTTGGAATCAACCACTTCTTCTTCCTTGCCTCCTCTGGGGACAAAGGGTCATGTTCACATTGGTGGAAATGCAGGTTTTCTGACCAGCGGTGAACGTTGGTACAGTGGTGCATCAGTGACCGCCATTTTTCAAGTAGTATTTCCACTGACCCTTCACAAGTTTTTAAGCTCCACCAAAGATGTTTGCTGATAGACTGGGACCACTGCAAAATACTTTCCAAACCTTTTTTTTTTTCCTGCAGCCGAGATTTTCTTATTGATTGATTTAGCAAGATGCCATACGTCAAATTGATGATTAATATGCGGGAACTGCTCTCTCATTGTCTTGGCAATTGAAACGTGTCTGTCCGTGGCTATGAGGTCGATGTGCATTCCCCCTGATTGTAGATATTCCACTGATTTTATAAATCCTAGTTTCTCCATGGCCGCTGAGGATGTACATTGTGTTACCTGCACGACCACCGAACTCACAATTTTCTTACTGTCCATGACCTGAAAGTGGTAGGTGCAGTACTTGGCAGAAAATCCAGGGCTGTCGCACTGTTCATCGCCGGCTAGCCTGAATCATTTCCCTTCGAATGTACTTGCTAGTGACAATTGTTCAATTTTCCAAGCATCACTAATGGCCGGAAACAGATAATCATGTTGGTATTTGTAGTACTGCGTTTTAGAAATGAAATGGAGTCCCACAAACTGAAAGAAAGACTCTAACTTTCTAAAACTGGAGCCACTAAAAAGTGAGGCAGCTGCACACAGTAGATTGCCTGCTGGCAGTTTCCCCAGCATCGGTTGTTCAGACCATGAGAACGTATGATTTAATCTACAGGCGGCTTGTATTTTGACGTTACTGCCTTTTTTTTGACGAGTCACATTCATCAATGGCTTCCCACATACTTTCCCTTTAACGGAATGCCCACATTTCAGCATACTTATAATATCCATCAAACAACTGTCGAATACAATGTATTTGCTCTCTTTCATTAGACTGTCATCCGACGT
Source organism: Ambystoma mexicanum (assembly GCF_040938575.1). NCBI lineage: Eukaryota > Metazoa > Chordata > Amphibia > Caudata > Ambystomatidae > Ambystoma > Ambystoma mexicanum. The sequence continues at coordinate 1,309,104,709 of NC_090932.1, forward strand.
CAACGTTTCGGCCTGTGACGTTGTGGAGATTTCAACACATTTGAAAGAAATATCGCTGATATCAAGTTCTGATGTGTCGGTGAATGCTGCTGCTGGTTCATTCTCTGTCATTTCAACATCTGTTACTTCAACATTGATGGGAGAAGACAACAATGTCGACAGCTTTTTGGGTGGCAATTTTTTGGCGGGTGTAGATTGTGTGAATTGATCTGCGACTACTTCAGAGCTATCTTCAATACATTCAGTATCATCTTCTTGTGGTGGTGCGGTTGCACTGTAGCAATGGTCCAATTCAACTTTGCTGGATTCTCTGGACACATTAAATTCATTTTCTGGCCATTGGACAAGAGCATCTCGAGTCTCAACACGCGCCGTCTGAATTAATAGTTCCTCCATAGCCTCCATAGTGTAAATGGTCTGGCAAGCAACATCTCATTCGCTTCACTGTCTGTGTATGTATACTTCTGACACCCACGGGTAACTAGAGGACAGATTGGAAAAGGGATGTTCAGTTTAAACACAATATAAAGTATATTCCAATTGACTGGAAAAAAACATAAAATTGTCCCCAGCACAAATTTTTTTTAAAGTTATGAACTGTTTGTAACTAACCTTATTTTTGTTTCTTTTCTTTGCAACTTTTTTGACTCGACCTTCAACATCTGCACGCTGTAGCTCCGATTTGTTTCCGCATCTCTTCCCTTCCTGTTGCGCTGCAACGACTATATTTTCTGTATCCGCATAGACAGCACGGAATGAGGCTCCATAGACTCCCTGAAACATAGTACTTTCATTACTATGTATCAAAATATTGTTAGCATAAAACACACGTGAGGAGGAACACACAGGCACATCTCAATAGCCAAACACGATTTAAACATTGTGTAGAACAATCAAACGACAAGTATTTGACCTCTGATGATCTAGTTCGATGGAACTGTCAGTATCCATACCTCTGGCTCCACATAGACTGCCGTGAATGGTTGTATTGGAGAGGCGGCATCAGCAACTCCCTGAAACACAGTACTTGCATTAGTATGGTTTTCAATATTGGAAACATAACACACACTTGGGGTCGACGGCACAGGTACATATAAAGAGATAACCACAAATGATGCATTGTCTAAAAGAATCAAGGTAAATCTAAATATGATCCGATTTCCTCGACTTATTTCTCCGATTTCTTTACATCTGCATCACCTACAAGGGATGTTGTTATTGTTGAGGAAGATCCGTCGTCTCCCTGAAACACAGTACTTGCATTAGTATGGTTTTCAATATTGTAAACATAACACACACTTGGGGTCGACGACACAGGTACATATAAAGATATAACCGCAAATTATGCATTGTCTAAAAGAATCAAGGAATATCTAAATATGATCACATTTCATCAACTTATTTCTCCGATTTATTTACATCTGCATCATCTAAATGGGATGTTGGGATTGTAGTGGAAGCTCCGTCGTCTCCCTGAAACACAGCACTTGCTTTAATAGGGAAGAAAGTATAGCAAATGGAATCACGTTATATGATCACGCACGATGGAGCTGTCAGTATCCATACCTCGTGCTGCTGAAGAATATCTATGGATGTTGCAAATGTAGTGCGCTGTTGCGCCGATTCGTATACGCAAGGTCCCGCTTCCACTTCCCCTGGAATTACTTGAATGTCAGGCTCTGCATCAAGTGCAGGGGTTGACGCTCCATCAACTGCCTGAAACCTAGAACTTGCATTAGTAAGGATTACAATATTGAAAACATAACACACACTTGGGGTCGACCGCACAGGTACATATCAATGGCTAACCACGAATGAAACATTGTGTAGAACAATCAAACGACAAGTATTCCAGCCCTGATGATGACGCTCGATGGAGCTGTCAGTATCCATACCTCGTGCTGGTGAAGAACATCTAGAAATGTTGTAAATGTGGCAGACGCTTCAGCATCTCCCTGAAAGACAGTACTTGCATTACTATGTATAACATTAATTATAACTGAAAACAAACAACAGTGGATGCTAACTAAGGTGTATATCAATTGGAAAGCACTAACCAAACATTGGGTAAAATAATTACACGATACAATAAAATTATTACATGACATGCATAAAACAAGTCTGTAGCAGAGTAGCCAAGTAAGATTACCTGATACGCGCTAGAAGTGGTTGATAACTGCAAGCACGTCACGGATGTAGAATGTTCTTGTTTCAGATTCAAGGGATAGTCAAGAAGTTGTAAAGGTAAATTATTGATTGATAATGAAATGCCAATATTAAAAATAGCCATGTAAGGCGACAGAATACTTGAGAGTAATGCTATTGAAAAGGCGCAATATAGCACAGTTCCCTGTTCCCATATATATAGATTTCGTTTGTGGGTTATGAAATCGAAAAATAATATATTGATAAATGTCATTATTCAAAAAGCTATACACTCATATCAATGTCGACAGTATTACAAGGGACACAACACCTAAAATATCAATGAATCCATTCGGCTAACTACACACTACCGCAAGGCCTAAAGCTAAATCCGGACACTTGACTCACCAGTGGCGGAATGTGGACGAATAGAGTGTGAATAGCGTTCGCGAGCAATTTTCGTGTCGTTCGCCGTTTATTCTTCATTTATTTATTTAACATTTATAAAGCGCTCACACAGCCCGCAGGCATCGAGGCGCTGTTACAGGAATTGTTTGTTTTTTCTTAGTTGCGTAATTGTGTTTTTTTTTTGTCTTAGTTGCGTATTTATAACGCGCTTAAACACCCAGAGGTTTTTAAGCGCAGACCCGGGGATCGAACCTGTTGTTGCTTCGTGTCGTCTTGACGCGCACGCTGCCGCTGAGCTATCCTACCCAAGATGTTGTGTACATGTTCGAGGAAAAGTGCCGGCTGCAGATGCGGTATCGTTCACCCCTCTTGTCCTCTAGGACTTGTTGGACTCTACCTTCCAGCTCATCCAGTGGATATCCGCAATGTCTGACCCATTCTCTTATTCGATCAACAGTTTTCGGGAATACATGCATTGTAGTGCCTTCAGATTTAGCATGGGTCTTCGAAGGGCAACCACTAATCGAACAGGCAGGCATTGTTGGTAATTCTGAAAAGTAAATATCTACATTATTATACAATCTTCATTAATACAAATTTGATACAAAAGTAAATGAATCATACAATGATCAATGCAAGGTTTGTTTTGGTCGAAGGAACTATACCAGTTCATCATGTGCGGCTTAGTATTTGAATAAGTTGCAGAAATGTATAAATGATGTGACTAAACTCTGAACATGTGACTCGTCCCTTGGATGTTCTGTCTTGCACGAGAAGGAAACATGCTTACATTATAGACTGGACCCCCGAAGGATGCAATTCGATGACAATTGACACAGATGAAAATAAATAGATCTATTGATAGCATAACAATGGAAACTCAAGTCAATAGCAATGAGACCAATGAACATAGCACTATTGAGTACTCTACTCGCAAATAGATAGAAATTTAAAAATCAGCGAAACATGACTAGGATACATGGCCTTACCTTGACCAACAAACAGTTGGATTCAGCAAGCAGAGCAGTATGTTGCAGGAGAACAGGTAGATGGCCACAAGTAGCACACTGACGAGTTTGCTCGAAGCGGTCACAGATGGCACGACGACGAGCAGATTAGCATAGATCTCAGTGCTTCTCAGGTAGAACGTTCAGGAGTTGACTTGCAAAGATGTTCTCATGAGACATATCAAGTGGTTTATAAAGTATTAGAAACAGGGGTGTGTTTGTGAATGAATGACGTGTGTATGTCGTGGTATTAGTGGGGCGGCCGGCCTCAGGGGAGGCCTGCCTGGAGACACGGGGTCTGAGGAGGCCATGTGAGCGATTGCCCCTTTGGCGTAAAATACCTTTTGAAGTGTACATGTTGTTTGGCACCTTGGCCGTTTGCGCCCCAGACAGCCCCCCATGCCAGCGCACATCCACTGGTGCGAACTGCCTTTGATAGTGGGGGGTGGGATGGATGGGCCGGTGGGCGTGCAGACAAGGCACAGGAAGACTCTTGAATGGAGACACACTTATGTGGATTGCAGGGGGGGCGGCCTGCTTCAAGGGTAGGCCTGCCTGGAGACACGGGGTCTGAGGAGGCCATGTGAACAATGGCCCCTTGGCATAAGGTACCTTTTGAAGTGTACATGTTGTTTGGCACCTTGGCCGTTTGCGCCCCAGACAGCCCCCATGCCAGCGCACATCCACTGGTGCGAACTGCCTTTGATAGTGGGAGGTGGGATGGATGGGACGGTGGGCGTGCAGACAAGGCACAGGAAGACGCTTGAATGGAGACACACTTGATTCATTTAAAAAATCGAAACAACCGTTGTTAAAATATATGTGGTGTTTTATTTTGTATCTTATTTTGATGACACAAAAATACAAGACTTTACACATGATACAGGTCAGGTTGCAGCACAGCGAGAGAAAATCCCCTGTACTGACCGCTGTCACTTGGGAAAGTTTCTCTTATGGCACGAACGGCACAGGCGGGTATAACTCTTCTGACGCGGTGTCCAAGCCTCCCGTGAAGCCACCATGTAAAGGAACGATAGGCCACCAGCCTGTACCACCTGTGAAAAGGAATGAAACAGACTGTTTTTAAATGACCAAGATAAGTTTAATAAACGTTTGTTGTCAATGACAATTCTTGTAAATAATGGCATTCTGCTCGGACAAATGCTATCTAGACACTGCACACTATTGAACGACTTTCATGCGTTACAATGATATGTTTATGTAATTTTGGATATAGTAGAAGACCATGAAATAGGAGTGGCATGACAAGCAGAGTATACTTACTCGTTACTGGGATTACGATGACGAACAGTTGCACGAAGTTCGTGCATAAGCACCATCATTATCCTCAACACGGACCGTGTGAGGCAGGCTGCCCTGAAGTCTGGCAGCTCGGTGATGCATTGCGGTCGTGGCTCGCCTTCCGAAATGTAGGCCACGCATCCCGAGTTTTCACAGCAGCAGCAGTTCTCGTCCTCGGTTGGCATTAGCTCGCACCGATTGCATGTGCACCAGGTGGAGACGCCGTCCATGCGACTAGGCCCAGGCTCTTCATCTGTTGAATCGTCCTCCCAACTGTTGTCCGAATGCCCATCGTTTTCGCGTGTTTCCCTTTCTAGTAGTTCCTCCTCGGTATACTCGGGCTCGTACATGTAGGGCATTATTGTAGCCATTGTGTGTTAAACAAAATAAAATAATTTATAGCGGTGGTACTGGTATCTGTTCACACGGGCTACAAGCAACGAAGGTAGCTGACCAGAGCACAGAAACGAGTCACAGAATACTCAAAGTAACACAGAGAGAGGAATGGAATCGAAAATCTGCTGCTGTGTGTTGTGAAACGGTCTGTTTATACTTATTGAGGAAAGAGGCGTCCTGCCATTTCCATGGCGACACGTCATTAGCTGAAGCGCAGCGATTGTTGACACGAGACGTGCTTTGGCGTTGGGAAATGGGCGGTACGCGTCTGCTGATGACAGGCTCAGGGGCGGGGGATATGATTTAGTGCCGCAAAAGCAGGTCAGCCAGGGCGATGGGGGAAATGATAGGATTATCACAAAATGGCAGCTCCCTGATGCCTGTTTTCGCGTGCGTTTAATGGATGAAAACCCGGTTAAGGTCCATAGGAAATTTTTCTAAAATCGAGCCACTTAGGCTTAAAAACACATGGCCGACCCGTAGGGACAATACAAATTTTTACCGAACCATTCCTTTAATGGCGATTATGCCTCGGCAAGCTCGGAATGGCCTATAGGGCAAAAGGGCAAGTGTAGGCCAGTTTTTTGGGTCAAAGTGGGGCAGTTTTTTGGGTCAAAGTGGGGCACATTGAGAAGTTGCTTCACTGTGCAGCTAGTAGTTTTTAACAGTGTTACTGAATGAATATTCTTTCAAATGCACAATTTGCATCACATTTGAACCAAAACCTCCCCCTTGGGTACTACTCAAACAGGCTGTCACAAAAAAAATGCAACTGTGGGCCACTGTCTCATTGGTGCCCGAGACAATTTTATGCCCCTGTCCGACCCTGTGCATAGCACTGTCATTTCGCAATAAATCCCCAACAAAGACTGGCCCATTGGCCACCACGTCCATTGTTCCTCCATAAAGAGTGCCAAGAGGCAACAGTGTGCAGTACAAGACCACATGACAAAACATAAATTTGCATCGTACACCCAGCCCTGCCACTGTGAAAGCATCAACGAAGCACGAAGCTCCTTGAGGCAAGAAAAGTAGGCACGCCAAAATGGACACCACCATCTTGAGAAATGTTGTGCCACATTGATCACATCAGCAGGTGGTAACAGTAGGAGAGATAATACTCATCTTGGTGCTGTGATATCGTGATGTGTGAGTCCATTAAGGAAGACCTAGCTATGGCGCCTGGCATTGAGCGAAGCAGGAATGTCGCTGACAGAGCATGACCAATTGTGGCCAGCCACATCAACTGTCCAATGTCCAAGCCATCGAAGTGTGACTGGCGCTTGGCTGGAAAACCATCCAACAGCAGAAGACAGTAGAACACATTGCCTGATGGAAGATAGGGCGCCTGGAGGAATCACAAAGAAATGAGAGGAAGAGCATTTGACATCAGTGCGGAAGGGCACTGCCGCATGAAGAAGTGCGCCCCGGGCAATGTCAGGTCTATTAGGCATATGGCAAACCACTCTGTGCAAATATGCCGGTCCAAACCAACAAGAGGGAGAAGAATGGCGAGGCCCCAGTGACGAAGAGAACAATTAGCTGTCAAAGAAACAACAAAAGAGGACTCTGTGCAAAGGTGGAGAAGTATACATCATATCAATGAACAATATGAGACCCAAAATGAAGAAGGCCAATCCCATGTGCCAAGTGGCAGTCACTGTAATAGCCCAGGAGCAACTAAGCAGTTGCAACCAGGCCTGAGGCTAAAAGTGACCAAAACTAAGATATACGTATATAGAGTAATAACACCCAGACCATCGCAGGGCGCATTCAAGACGAACACTACACATGAGCAGCACCAAGCCCATGCCACAATCTTTGTGATGAAGACAGGAATTGGTACATTGTTTAGCTGCAATACGGCAAACGAACTAGATCTTAATGCATGTTTGCAAAGTATCAAACTTCATGAGGGAAAGAGCATGTTCGAAGAATTTGATTAACTCTTCAAGGGCATAGTTGTCTAAAGAGCAAAATGGTAAAGCTGCACATTGACAAATCTGTTCAACCGGGAGCTCCCTGACACAGCAGAATGCATTTTCTCACCCAGAAGAAAGCATAGGTGGAATTAAACTGCATGTAAGAGCAAGGTATTATTGAGAAAGCACAGAGGACAAAGCCCTGGGTATCTCCCATAATCATTGTGAAAAATAAAGCAGCCCAGAGACTTCTGCATCTGTGTAGATATGCGGTGCCCAAACACAGTGGTTAATTGGGAAGGACACATAATTCCTACTACGGATGACACCATTAATAGCTGATCTCACTGAAGTGCAATGGTTTTCGAAGCTAGATGTGAAAGCCAGATATCATCAATTGGCTTTGCATACTAACTCACCATGATATATAACAACCTTCGCCACCCATCATGGACTGAAAAAATATAGGAGGCTCAGCTTCAGGATTTCTTCCACGGCAGAGGTTTTTCAGAATGCTATAAGGCATGGGGATTTAAACAGTTTTATACTGAGAACCCATTAAGTAAAAATATCGCTAATGCCCCCTCCCCTCCCACAAGCTATATCTACTTATATTTTCTATTAAAAGCAATCACCATAATGCCTTTTTGAAGAGCCTCGCGCCCCCCCTGTTCATCCTGTGGATCTCCAAAGGGAATCAGCCCCATAGTTTGAAACCACTGCAGGGAAGTGATAAGGCATCTGCCGGAGGCGCACAATATTAGTGACAACATACTGATACAGGCCCGAGATGAACCGAAACTTCATGAATGGCTGATGGCGATATTACAAACTCTATAGGATAATGGCCTCACATTGCATGAGAGAAAATGCGTGTTCTTCTGAAACAAATACCTCAACAATGTGCATTTAATTCATGGTTTTCTAGGACTGACGACCTACTGTGGTAGATGTATTCTAAACATGGCCACGCTCACGGCGCTGATACGTAAACTGTTAAAAAGTGACATTGAGTGGCCCTGGGGTGAATGACAGCAGATGCCCATCAAAGACATTAAAGAGGCATTGTCTGCAAGAATACAGAGCTGATGGAGGATGCAAGAATGTGTGGGTTTGGAGCAGTACTTACTCAGAAAGACAAAGAAGGAAACGTACAACCCATTGCCTATGCGAGCTGAGCTGTAACCCAGACAGTGCAGAGATACTCCCATTTAGAAATGGAGGCCATATGCATCCTCTGGGGGTGCAACCATTTTCACCTGTACATATACAGGCATCCTTTTCTCATAATTACCACATGCCTCCTTTTTATGTTATATTATGTTATGTTATTGACATTTATCAAGCGCACGTACACCCAGAGGTATCATGGTGCTAAGAGAGAGGGAGGAAGATGGAAAAAGCAGACAGAGAGCAGATAACTATTTAAACAGCAAAGTTTTCAGATTGCGCCGCAAGGTGAGATGGCCGATGGTCTCATGCAGGGGGAGAGGCAGATTATTCCATCCCTTTGCAGCCGGTACCAAGAATGCGCAGCCACCTTTACGAGCAAATCTGAAACTGGGCACCATCAATCGACAGGTCCCTTGAGAGCGGAGGACACAAGTGGGTAGGTATCGAGGGAATTTAGCCTGCAGGTATTCGGCTCCTAGTGCATCTGTTCACGGGGTCAGCGGCTCAGCCCCCACCCCCATGGGTAGAACATTTGGTGCTACAACTCCAACTGTAACAGTATGCCCTGGGGTACATTCCCGGTATAGCCAACCCTGCTGACTAGTTGCCCAGTCATCCCAGAAAAGCTACCTCAGAGGAGCCAGAGGTAGCGCAGCAGACCGAAGAGTACATGCAACTCTGGTAAACCAAACAGTGTCTCTTTCATTGGTCAAACTTCAAGCAGACACCAAGGAAGAACCAGTGTTTCAAGTAGCCATTCAGGCTCATCAGACGGGAAGGCGGGAAAACATCCTGTGCAAAGCAATCACGGAAAATATCCAAGCTAGGACCAGACTACTTATGACTGAGTGTCACAAACTCTCAGTAATCTCCGATTTGCTCATTCTGTGTGATTGCCATCATGGTACCTTAAGCTCCCAGAGTGAGGGCTGTTCGACTGGCCCATGTGGCACACCTGGCTCCAATGCAGTCAGGAAGCCTTGACTCAGATGCCGTGGGAAGCCGTGAATGCAGACGTCTGTGCCTTCATGAATGTACAACTACTTGCATTGATGGACGTGCACTCCTAATATCGTGTCGTCGAACTAGTGTCTGCACTTGCTGCCAGGGCCATCATGAGGAATTTGGGCCCCAGGGGCACAGACGTCTTTGTAGCCCCCAGTATCAAAGAAATTAAGGTATCCAGAAACTTCTCATCATGATAACAACCCATAGCTTGATAGGCTTCTCAAAATATGCACGGGTACTCCTTTCCAGTGCCTTACCCTTTCCATACTTGCCCTAACTAAAATAAAAAACAAGTGTCAACATTAGCAGACCGTGACAAGGATACTTGTGTTCTAGCATAGGTACAGGACACATTTTAACAATAGCAGCAACAAGGGAAGTGTAGCTCAGATGCAGGACACAGATCAGTAGCTGTATGAAAACGTACTCATCCCCCCAGTATGTACAGAGGACTCAGATTAGCATACTCACAGGATGTACAATTGCTCAAGCATGGGACCAGATGGACAGCAATGAGAAAGGTACACCTACCATTGAATAGGTAGTGGATGTAAATTAAAAGATACAAGAAAAGTGCATGTATCCTGACATAGACTGAGATTAGAAGAGGGCCACAGCTTTCAAGTGCTCTACCTATTAGTCAGCCAATAAACATATGACTTTTAGGTGTGCAGTATATCAATGGCCACTAGTGTAATATGTCAAGCAACACTATAGCCAGGTAAACAATGAGAGTGAGACTTTTTTGAAGAACATCCCATGAGAACTAAATCACTCTTAGGTGCTGACACTTTTAAAATGTTTAGATACAAACGATTTTGGCAGGTTAGGCACTACAAGAGAAAACGAGTTGCCCAAGATCACACACTTTGGTTAAGAGGTGAAGCAGGGATTTGAGCCCAATCTGCAATGTATGCACATGACTACATTTGTTTCCAGTTGTTATCATAAATCAAGGTGCAATTATTTGTGAATGTTTGACTTTCATGAGAAAAAATAATACGGTGTTGTAGAAATGATTTGGAAAACACACATCACATTATAACCCCAAATGACAATATTGAAAAACAAAACTTTACAGAAACATGTTATGGAAAATGAGAATGATTCTAGGTTCATTTTCTCCATCAGCAGCCTCAGACAGAGGAAAGGCTAAGTCAATGTTGCTGGAATTTGGTCCTGGGATCTAGCATATGAACACAAATCTTTGTAACAAGTGTTTAACACACTAAGAAATATCCTGAACCACTGTGGCCACATTTATCAGTATGCATTTCAACTTTTGGCATTTCACGCAGACAATATAGTCCCCCAGAAGGGTGAGCATGCTACAGGAGTTGTGCTGTAGTGAATGGATAAACTGTGTGTGCTACAGTGAACACAGAAAGCATCACTGTATTATTTGATCAGAGCAGAATGTGCCTGGCAACAGTCAGGCAGCAGGCCTAGAGCTTCAGCCCCACCACATCATGAAACATTATGGCATGTGTTATTTAAAGTATGTAAAAAATGGGCTCTGACTTCTTTGAATCAGCCAGCTATGCGGATCCCCCGAAAGGATGGGGACGCAGGGCACATGGCCCTGTTGCCATCCCATAATGACATCTCTGGTAAATATATATGAAGAAACAGATAAAACCATAGCTTCCCCCGTTGAGCTTTATCCTAGTGGAAATCCTTTTTGAAAATACGTACACAATTTGTGGAGAGCAGAGACCTAAGTAAAATCCTTTAAGAGAAACCTCAGTGGGCGGGCTTGTAGCAAGAAAGCTGGTATAGTTCTGCCAACACACAAGAAAAGGTCTTGACCTTGAAGAACACTGAGATACACCACCAATATTCCTGTCACAAGATAGATAACCAACACTCTGTTCGTATTCAACTCCGTTACTCTCTTTATAAGACTTCCTAGAGAGCAGACACCCGGATGGTCCATGCAACGCAATAACATGCCAGAGGGAATCACCATCATTGTAATGACAAGGAAATGGGAATGTTGCAACTTAAAGCTTTTTTAAATTCTCTTATTAATACCTGAGTGGAAATGGTGGTATCAATGAAAACCACCACTGTAGGGAACCCATACCACTTTGAAATGTAAACCTGGAGTAAGACCAAATCATTTAGCCACCCTGACAAATTTCCTGAGAAAGGTATCCTGCATAAAGTCTCGTCCTTAATATTATTATTATTATTATTATAATATTTATTGAACGCTGGCCTAGCTTCGAGAAACAACAGAGTGCTCTATAGAGGTATACAATAATACTGATACATAACAGAACACTTTACAGCGGTAACAACAAAACAGATATACAGCGGGGGTTAGGATACAGAGGGACACAGAGGAGGGATACATCTGTACAGAGTGGTGGGGAGGAGAGTGGCGAATGGCATGATATGATATGATATTTTATCTAGCAAGTCAGGTGGTACGGCAGGCGATGTTATGGCCTAGGTGTTGAGGAAGAGAGAGTCCTTGAAGAGGTGGGTCTTGAGTTCTTTTCTGAATTGTAGGAGAGAGGGGGCAGGTCTGATGCTGACGGGGAGGAGGTTCTATAGTCTTGGGGCGTAGGCAGAGAAGGCTTGTTTTCTCGTCCTTTCCTTTTTGCAGCAGCAGATTTCAAGTTTGCATGTGTCCTGGCTTCTGGTGGTGCGCTGTCCGCCAGAGATTTTGAGTTTCTCTGCGAGATAGCTGGGTGACTTGGGTGCGACTGCCTTATAGATGATGTAGCAAGACAATGTTGGGAAGGGCACACTCTCTTCCCGCACCCCCAGGTGCTTTAGACTAAGGCAAAGGCCCCCACAGTGACTGTAGGATACCAGGGGGAAGGTGGTGCTGTTACACAATCATACTATTGAATGCTTCATAGATATAGAGCACATACGAGAATAAATGCCATGTGAGGGCAAACGCCATCTTAGATATTAGCAGCTACATAGTGGCACAAAGCTTAAATGTAGCACAGCAGTTAGCACCCCAGGCATAGACTGCGAAAATGAGCAAAGGAATAGTTTGCGTCTCAGACACTGATGAGAAAGGCCAGAGCTGCACAGATCCATAAAACCCTTAATTGTTCCAAAATGTTGCTAATGTTCGCACCCTGGGAGGAATGTGCCCTGCAAGGCCATGGGAGGAGGGTTGAGCATCAGTGAACATCGCAATCTCATGAGAAGGAGGGCACGGGCCTCCGACCCCCACCAGTACCAATTCCAAGTTATAGCACCCAAATGTATTAGCTGTGCAACCTCTGAGTTTCATGGCAGCAGCCAGGTCCAGACCACTGACCATAAAACTGTTAAACCCCCAATCGATCAAGAAAGATCAGAAAGCAGGCCTCTCTTTCCTTCACTTTTGGGTCACGTAATTTGTGCTGCGAGGTGCAGGGAAGGATAGAGTTACAGCCCAGAACGAGGGTGGAAGACCTTGGAGAGGTGCCGGCCTGCCTGGGAGCGGGTGAGGTGTGTGAGTTAGTATGACCTCGGCTTTTCCACGACCGGCATCTGTCTGCTCGTACCAGGTGCACTGCTACACAGATAAATATGTGTTGTTTAGCTTGCAAATAAATTGCCAATCACCTCGTCAGTGACCGGTGACGAATGCAGCATCACCCACGTGGAAGAAGATGGACGGACAGGGCTGGGAGCAGGCGGCCTATGTATAGGATCTCACCAACCAGCCACGCGGGTCTCCACTTTAAGTAATGACATCACTGATGACGCTATATACCCATATAATATGCCGCTCGTACAGATTCTGGCAAAATGTTCTGCAGCAGCAGAGTTCTTTGTTGCCGCTTTCCATTTTTGTGTGGAAATAAAACCTGTTATCCTCGCAAGATGGGTATTGGGCCTTTTTCCCTAGTGGGGATGTATTTCTTCTGGTGTGAGTGTCTAGGGGGGCTTTCCTACAACTTGAAGGTGATTTGTCTGTTCAGTGGGTGCCAGTGAAGGTCGATGAGGGCCAGGATGATGTGGTTGTACTTGTATAGACCCTTGATGAGGCGTGCAGCCGCGTGTAGGACACTTCTCAGGGGCACAAGGGAGAACAAAGTGAGACCCTTTGAGGAGGGCATTGCCCCCATCCAGGTGGGATAGGACCAGTGCTTGAACGGTGGATCTAAATTTGTCCGGAGGGAGGAAGTGCTTGACTTCCCACAGGAGGTGAGCCTGGGTGTGAAGTCCTCAAGGTTCATGGTTGATAGCCAGGTCTGTATGTCTGGGTGTTCGGTGTTGTAGGTATGGAGTAGGAATGTGGTGGAGAGATTGAGCTTCAAGTATGCACTGAACATCCAAGACTGGATCAGCAAGAGGCAGGTTTTGAGCCTGTGGATGTCCTTGGTGGAGTCTGTCTTGAGGTATAGCTATGTGTCGCCGGCGTATTGGTGGATGTGGATGTTGGGTGTGGCTAGGAGGGCTCCCAGCGGCTCCATGTATAGATTGAAGATCACTGGGGAGAGGATGGAACCCTGCGGGACTCCACAAGGAGATGTAAAGGAGTCCATCTGAACCAGCATAGAACAAGGTCGCTTTTCCCCATGCACTGATGTAGGGTGTCCATGAGTGCCAGGTGGTCTACTGTGTAGAACCAGGAAGCAGGGGTGGTCATCGTTGAGGATGTTGAGGGCATCGTGGACCACCTGTATGGTTGCCGTCTCTGTGCTGGATTTGGGTCTGAACCCGGATTGGTAGGTTTAGAGGAGATTGTTGTGTCGATACCATTCCAGAACACCCTGAAGGTACAAAAAGTTGTAGGCCAACTAACGCCACAGGGAGGTATGGGAGGGATAATTGTCATCTCTGTATCTTTAATAGAATATAAACCCCCACACACAATGTGAGGGGATTACCCATTATGTGTCAGGCTTCCTGTTATGCATGTTCAAAGCATTAGTAAAAACCCCAATAAGACCTTTCAGGTGAGAGTACGATGGAACCCTATCAGGAAATGTATAGGAACCCAGCCAACTCGAGACAACAATGAATAGCTATAATCTATGCATAGGACTCAGATTGCACCCAATCTTATCCACCCACACTGTGAAGGAAAGGGAGCAGAAACTACCATAAGAAAACTCATTTGGGTTAGAAGACCTCATCTACTGGTCATATGAATCCTGAAAATGACACTCCTGAAAATAAAAAGACCGGCTTTATGTCCCTACAAGAGACAACAGATAAGGGAAAAAGTAGGCAGGCAGAAGACTCGCTACCGACTGGCAGAAATGTCCCGTGCCTCCTATGCTATAATATATCTATGGTAAAGGCCAATCATTCTTCAAACAAAGCCACCTTGGCTGGGGACGGAAAGACCAGGAAACTTTGGAGAAACCTATTTATAGATTAGATATAAAAATAAAAGTCTTTTAAAATCAAGAGTTAAGGTTAATGTCACAAAGAGTTCATATCTACAAAGAGTGGGAAAACATAGTTAAGGTACAAACACTCACCATGTACCACTACAAATTCAACCATAAAACTCGGAAGTATAAACACTAACTACACACTACTACAAACCCAACTTTAGCACTCACTTCAACTACGGTATTGATGTAACCTGACTAATTCTTGAAGTGAGTGGTAAGGTTGGATTTTTCGTGGTTTGGAGTGTTTATATTTCTGAGTGTTATGGTTGAGACTCACCTATAGAGGATGTGCCAGTGGTTCCTGTGAATTTTCAGATGTCTCAGATAACCCTGTCACAAGATCTAATGTTCCTAAGCTCTTAGTTTTGTACCAGGCAGGGGGCGGATTTGTTCCAGTGGAAATAGCTGCAGGTGGTATGGGCCAAAACCCTGGTGAAGGATTGGGTTCCTGTAAAGGAACCCCTGGCAATACAGGGCCACATTGCCTCTTGTGTATTTTTGGTTCCCTGGGTGCATCTTCTCGAATCCCTGCAGTGCGATTCCCTGATTCTCATATCCCCTGGCTTGGGAGAGGATTTGAGCTGGTGGCTACAAATGGGCGATATAAGGAAAGAGATTGACCTAGATTTACCTTTGAAGATGATACTTACTACAGACACCAGCAATCTGGGTGGGGGGGCACCCTGGGGACAAGGTCCTTCCAAGACAAATGGGGTCAGGAACACTTAGGCAGGGTCTCAAACTGGGGAGAGCCGGCAGCTATTCTCAGAGCTCTAAGGGTTTTCCAATGAGGAGGTGAAGAGTCAAGTGGTTCTGGTCAGGACAGACACATGACTATGGCTTATATAAACCAGCAGGGAGGATCAGGATCGAGGCCCCTGGAATCCCTTGCCCAGGAGATATGGAGTCCGGGGAGATAAACATCTGAGATCCCTGGAGGCAGCTCACATCCAGAGGGTGGATAATGCAGGGAATTCTCGAAGTTCCCAGGAATTGTGCCTGTCAAGGGGAACCTTTCAGGAAATATTGCAAAGGTTCGAATTACCCAAGATAAACAAGCTTGCCTCCCCAATGTCAGCAAAGGTAGACTTGTTTTGCTCGAGATTCCAGACAGTGGGACATTGGGGGATGGATGTGTTGTCCCTGGAATAATCTCGAGAATGTGTTCATGCATTCCCCTACATTCCCTCACCCCCTCATTTGCAAGGCTGTCAGGAAGATCAGGGAAAGCAGCTCCTCAGTGATTCTGGTGGTTCTCTACTGGCAGAGAAGTCTTGGTTTCCCACACACTAGAGCTTGAGTGTCTGGAGCTGTTGGAGCTGTTGAACATTCTAACGTGGCCCTTCGTTCTGCTGTCCAGCCAGGACCGTGAGGCTTCCAAGATTCAATGGTCAGTTTGGAAATTGAGAGGGGCAAACTGTTGGATTTAGGATTGTCAGAGTAGGTGGAGGAGACGATTTTTCATTCCAAACATCCAGTTACACTTAAAGGACATGCTAGGCTTGGGTGAATTGCCTAGCCTTGTATGAAAGGAATAATATCCCCCCTCCATTTCTATGCGGGACAGTATATACATGGCAATTTCTCCAGGACTGGTCCCAAAAGGCATTAGCTATGCCATCCCTAAGGGCACAGTGAGCCTCCCTCAATGGAAGAGGATGCATGGTGGACAGGCTCCTGAAGAGAATGGCTTCTCCAGGCATCTTCCATTCAAGGGTCTGCCTTCTTAGTGCCTTCAATTGATACTGCAATCCCCTCTTTTGAGCCTAGTGAGTCAATAATATCAAAGCCTTGACATTGAAAACAGCATATCTAGTTGTCATCACATCAGCCCGTAGGTTGTGTGAAATTGTGGCCTCATAGTGTATACCTCCCTTTCCTAGTATACAACCAGAGGCTCTCCTATTGAGAGGCCAGGTTTCTCACAAAAGTAGTGTCAACATTTGATACCTTGTAAAATGTGATTCTCCCTGCTTTTTTCAGAGTCCCTGTACTTCGGAGGAGGAGGCGTGGCATTGCATAGATGTGAGACACCTGCATAGAATGGAGAGCTTCAGGAGGTTAGACAGTCTAGTGTTGACTTTTGGGTTGGGAGGGGCTGGAAGGAATGCTTCAGTGGTGACAATTAATCAACAGATTTAAGTCTGTCTTTTCCATGCCTTACGATGCATCTGGCCTATCCCTGCCAGGCCAGGTGCAGGGCGGATCGACCAGGGGTATGGCAACCTCTTGTGCGGATGCTCTGGGGATTTCATTGCAGGAAACCTGTAGAGCCTCAACATGGGCGGATGCAAATGTTTGTTAAACTCTACATATTGAATTTAGACCCATCCCGTGGATGGATTTTGTGGGTGGGGTATTCACGGCCGGTAATCAGTAAAGACTGGTGTGAACTGTATTCTATAAAAAAGTGGTATTGGGAAGCAGCAGCTCGCAGTGACTTATGAGGATATCATTGGTTCCCTTCCACTGGTAGTTGCTTGAGTACACCGCAAAGGTCAGTACTGGGACGAGGAAGAGGTACGTGGAGGTAATGTTTGGATAACCTATCGATAAACTTCATTACTCCTATTCCTGCTCTACGTCGTCACAGTACTGACATCCCTCCACACTAGGGTGACCAGATTGTGAAAATAAAAAACCGGGACAGGTTAGAAACATACAAGTAGGACTAGCACCGTAACCACATTCAACCCCCTAACCCCCACCTCTGTCACGCCCCCCTTCCATGGCACCCCAAATAGTTCCAGCACGTTTCATATATATATATTAACTGCAGGGTTGTACAATTATACATCACTAGAGTTCTTTGAGGAACTTTTGCTTTGATTGTTATTACATCCTTCTTTTTACCAGCCTCAGTGTTGCAATCAGATATGTGTGCCCATGGACAAAAAGGTATGCGATTCGAGGCTACCCTGGGGTTTCTAACAATGGTGATGTTAGAAACAATTTGGTATGTAAAAATGTCATTTTGAATTGTTGCCTTACTGTGATGCTGGAAATGCATCAGAGGGATAGGGCCTCCGTATCCTTGTCCTTTACTGCTTTTTATCGTGTGTTCTTTCGTGTTTTCCACACAGGAGTTCATGTGGGACTCCTGGCGGTGCAGCTCTCTCTCTTTTGGTTTGGTGAACAGACCCGTGGGATACCCTTATGGCACCCATGGGTAGGGGTACAACCCTGTGTCCCTAGTGTGTGTTTTTGGGCCCCTGTGTGTGACCCACAGAGCAAGGTACAGGCTGGTGGCAGCTCCGTGCTGAAATGACTGGTGCCCTGAACATCCTCCATTTTGGGATGCCCAGGCCCTGTCATTGGAATCGGTAGATTCTGGATGGAGACAACATGCCCCCCATGGCCTCTTGCCTTCCATCACCTGTTACCTTGATTTTCCCGAAGTCCCGGGAAGCCCTGCCTCTGTCCCTTCCCCCTGACTGGCTGTTTGGTGGAAGTTCCATATATGGTAGTGTGGGGAAGTGCCGACCAGACTGGCTGGAGCCTTCTCAACGACCGTATGTTGTGGGTACGCCTGTGGGTGGGACCTGGGTGAATGGAGTGTGTGACGAATCCGCATTCTATTTTGTGGGTGTCTAGTATCTGGTGTTTGACACAATGACTGAGACAGCCCTGCCCGAAACCGGTATGAATGCAGCTTGGAGTGTTGAATGGCTCGGTACTTGTCCCAATACACATAACTTGTTGTGAGTCTCTGGAGAGAAGTCAATGGCCTGAATGCACCGTGTGCCTGATTGGCTGCCTGCCTGCATGAATGACCGTAGTCGTGATTGGATGCTTGAGTGCGACCCAGCGGAATGAATGGGAGATCAACAGTATATCTGGGGACCTCTCACTGCTAGGAATCGTGTTCGGAAGCTGAAGTCCACTACGATGAGTAACTGGAGTAACTGAAGCTTAACCTTGAAGCCCTGCTGGACAAGAAGAACTGCTGTTGCTCTCCTTCGCAATCTGAAAGCTGCTGTGCCTCAAGGACTGACCCAGAGAGGACCTGGTAAGGCGCCCTCTTCCCGAGCTACGAGGGACCATCGTGCACAGCTGATCTTTGTCTAGGCTCCCTGGTAGACAGACCTTCGACAGGCTGCCGACCCGATATGGGGATTGCTGCGGAACTCCAAGGAGAAGCGCCCGGACTGTGTCCGCCACTGTCGACGACCGCCGTCGCCGACTGGAGCCGCCATGCTCCCGTTGCCTAAGAACTTAATTGATCCAAGGACGCTCTCGTCCGCATTGTCGCCGCTGTATCCTGCTGGAGAAGGCCTGACCGTTGATGCGCCGAGGAGCATCCACCGGTTGGTTTCATGCCACCCAAAGACCCCAGAGACGCCGACGACTCGACGCCCTTGATGGGCCACAGTTCTTCAACTCTTTGCGGTCCACAACTATCGACACCGAGGTGCCCCACACGCCTCTTCCTTGCAGGACATTTACGCTTCCCCGTCAACAAGCACCGCTAGGAACGACGCGGCCACTTCACCGTCGTAGCTCGACCTGTTCTCCGTCGGACGTTCGACGACCCGTGACTCCTGCCTGAATGGGAGGACACTCAAGAAGGACCGTCGATTCCCCGACGCGGAACGCTACAACGCCAAGGTACTTTGGGGTTGCAGAACTAGTGTGAACAATATATGGACTGGGCTTGTATCTTTCTTCTACAGGTTGCCCCGGTGGGGGGATCTCCACACAGAACTGTGTCTAGTGGTACGGGGCCAGTATTCTGCCAATTGCTCAACCATCTTGCTTTCCTTCCTCTCTCTACTGCTGGTTTCCTCTTTATTTTGATCTGTGTGTCATTCTGACCGTATGCACTTTAATGAGATCTGATAACGTTAGTGGTACCACTTTAGAACTGTACATATTTGCCATTGTTGATTTTCGGAGTAAAAAGTGAGTTATCGTGATCGTGTATATGACCTTGAATATTAATTATATAAAGACTGTGTATTAACCGATACAGTGTGTGGAAATTCCTTTGTGGGTGCTTGGGGACTACACTGTACTTAAGAACCAGCTTGCATCACCTCCTGAGAAGCTAGGCCTTGATTGCTCGTCCATTGCTATCATAATAGAGAAACTTGGCAGGGGTCCTCTGTGCCTCTCTACAATAGAGAGCGGAAGTACAGACCCCCCCTCCGGTCTTTCCAGCTGGTGGCAGCGGTGGGATGCTTATGGTTTTAAGACTCAGTGTATAACCGTGCCACTTACGAAGGATATCTGCACTTTGTTAAATTAAGGTTTAGTCGTGTACAAGATAACTGCATTACAAGCAATGGAATCTATTGCGAATGGTAAATTGACTCGGATCAGCTTAGAGGCTCTCCAGAGTGCTTGTAAAGCCAGGGAATTAGACTTTGTGGATAAGTCTAGGGCTGAGCTGATAGCTGCCCTGGTGGACTACCAGATCGATTGTGAAACTCTTGAGGGGGGGGGGTGCAACCAATGAGGACTCTACCCCAGGGGTTGTCGCCGAGTCCGATTCTGGGAATGCCACCATTCCTGCTGCCTCTGTTCCAAACCCCAGCAGTTCCTTGGAACTTGAGTTATTAAGGATAAAGTTGGCCTTTGAATATCGCAAGTTGGAAATAGATGCTGAGTTTAAAAAGAGGAGTTGGCACAGCAAGTGAAACTCAAGAATAGGGATCTTGAACTCAAAGACAAGGACACTGAATGTCAGCGAATCCAGTTGGACAAAGCTCGAGTGCAGACTTCAGCGAAACCAGTTGAGAGTGTCAGGTCCCCAGCAACCAAGTTTATGAAAGATTTGGTTGGTGTGTATGCGGAGGGTTCTGATATCCTCCAATGGATTGAAGCGTTTGAGATGGCTTGTGCAATTCATGATGTTGATGAGAGAGATTAGGCTAAGTGTTTGTTAAGCAGAGTGCCTCAAACTGGATATGACTGTATTCTGAAACTGAGTGTGGAAGAAAGGGGTCAGTATGAGTGCATGAAGTCTGCTTTAATTGCCAAGTTTGGCAAGACGCCTACCCAATATCTTAAACGGTTCAGGGATTTTAAGAAACAAGAGAATGTGTCTTGGATTGACTGGGTGAGTGCTGCGCACATGAACATGATGGGGTGGATTGATGGTTACAAACTGAAAACGTTTGTTGAATTGTCTCACCTCTTGTTTTTTGAGCTTTTTTCGGAAGCGTGTTCGCCAGAGCTGCGTCAGTATGTTGCTGACCAGAACATTTTGGACCCCTTTAAGCTGGCTAGGTTGGCTGGCAAGTGGGTCTCCCACCGGGTGTCCCCTAAGGACTCCAGTGGGAAGGACAAGGACAAAGAAAAGGGGGCCTCTCAGAAAGCTGAGGAGTCCCAAAGGCAGTCACAGTCGGGTAAATCCAAACCTTCCTCTCCGAAGACCCAAAAACCTAGTGGGGATAAGTCTGTTGTGGGTGGGAGTAAGAGTAGTCGCCCGCCTGCTGCAAAGCAGGGTCCCAGTGGCTCCAGTACCATACCCCGCACTCCTGGCACTTGTTGGGATTGTGGGGCTCTGGACCACCGAAGGGGTGACCCCAAGTGTAAGAGTAAGGCACTTGGAGTCCAGGCTGCCAGCCTGACCTACCCCTACTCCGTACCTGAGGTGGAGGCCACTGTCCTCCCCTCCTCTACTGGAATCACCTTCGGTGCTCCCGTAGAGATTTCCTTAGTGTCCCTTGGGGCCTGGGACCAGTACGCAGAAGTACTGGCGACTATCCCACAAAACACTCGTAGGTTTTTGAGAAGTGTCCTCTTGAATGGCCAGCCTTCTACTGGTTTGAGAGACACTGGGGCAGCATGACAGTGGTGGAAAGGACCCTGCTCAAGCCAGAGGACTATGTAGGTGCTCCTCTGAGAACCACCAGGTTAGCTGGTGGGCCTCCCAAATTATCGCGTGTAGCCTTAGTCAACATTACGATTGGAGACAAGACAGCAAAGCTTCCTGTCCTGGTTCAGGACAATGTGCCTGCGAACATTTTGTTGGGAAACGATTTGGTCGAGTTGGGGATGATCACGGATGGTCTACCCATGGCTGCTGTGGCGGTCACCCGATCGCAGGTCACACAGGGTCCGGCTGCGAGCCCGGTATCCTTGCCGACGGGGAAACCCAAGGCACGAAAGAAACGGAAGAGTAAGAAGGCCACCCCTGTGGAGGGAGCCCCTGCTCTTCCTGCTGTTCCGACAGCACCCATTGGGATCCATGCTCCGGACGGGCTGGGCCCTGTGGTAAATCCCGTCTCAACTCCTGTGGGAGACGAGCCAGAAGACTTTCCTGTGGGAGAGGCTCTTAACCCGGAGGATCATCCCGACCTTCAATGCTTGTTAGCTGAAGGGGGACCCTCCCGGGTGGACTTCTGTAAGGGACAGAGAGAGTTCCACTCTCTTGAGGTTCTGAGGACACAGGCCCTGTCCCAGGCACAAGGAGAGGTGCCTAGGACATTTCGGATTTATTGGGAGGGTGAGCTCCTTGTTAGTGAGCCCACTAAACCTGAACCTGGTGCCCTCAAGAGGTTGGTGGTACCCCAGGTTTACAGACCCTTCCTGCTGCAGTTGGCTCATGAGGTGCCCTTGGCTGGTCATCTTGGTACCAAGAAGACTAAGCAGAGGCTCTCTGCCCATTTCTACTGGCCACTAATGGGAGTAGAAGTGGAGTCCCACTGCAGGACCTGCCCAACTTGTCAATTGTCTGGCAAGACTGGAGGCAGAGTCATCGCCCCACTGCAACCATTGCCAGTGGTTGGCACACCGTTTGAGAGGGTGGGCATCGACATCGTCAGTCCCCTTGACCCTCCCACATCGGGTGAACATCGGTTCATCCTAGTCTTGGTAGATCATGCCACCAGGTACCCCTTTGGACGGTTACGGCCAAGGTGGTTGACAGGGCTCTCCTGGGCATTTTCACCTGGGTTGGATTCCCTAAGGAGGTTGTCTCTGATAGAGGATCCAACTTCATGTCGAGTTACATGAAAACCATGTGGAAAGAGTGCGGGGTAACCTACAAGTTCTCCACCTCTTACCACCCCAGACCAACGGTTTGGTTGAGAGATTTAACAAAACTCTCAAGGGCATGTTAGGTGCTTTGGAAGAGCCCCTCAGGAAGAAGTGGGATCTTCTCCTGCCATGCCTGCTGTTTGCCTACAGAGAGGTACCTCAAGAGGGTGTTGTTTTCAGCCCCTTTGAGTTACTCTTTGGACATCCTGTGAGGGGGCCCCTTGCCTTGATCCGAGAAGGTTGGGAGGCCACCCCTCCAGGTTCCGCCAAGCAAGTGGGGGACTATGTGTTAGGCCTCAGACGGAGGATGACACAGATGATGGGTCAGGCAACAGCGGATCTTAAGGCCAGCCAGGAATTGAATAAGTACTGGCATGACCTTAAAGCATCGCAAGTGGATTGGACTCCGGGACAGGAGGTCCTCATGATGGAGCCTACCAAGCATAGGGCTTTGGCAGATAAATAGACTGGACCCTTCAGGATCATCTCCAAGATGGGCGAAGTCAATTATCTGGTTGACATGGGAATCCCAGGGGGAGCCCCTCAGGTATTCCATGTTAACAGGCTCAAGCCTTTCCACAGGCGAGCCGAAGTCTAATGTCTCTTGCTGGCTTCAGGGCAAGAAGAGGATGAGAGTGAGCCCCTTCCTGATTTTCTGCATAGCAACCCTCAGGATGGCTCCGTGGAGGGAGTACATCTCTCTCCCGATTTGACAGCAGAGCAGCAGAGGGCCTGCAGGGCTTTGCTCCGGCAGTACGCCTCTCTGTTTTCACTGACACCAGGCCTTACACCGTGGTGTAGGAACGAGATTGACACTGGTGACAGTGTGCCTGTCAAAAGCAGGTGCTACCGTATGTCAGATACCGTCAAAGAACCACATCCAGGCTGAGGTCGCCAAGATGTTGGATCTGGGTGTTATTACCAGTCCCTGGTCCAGTCCTGTGGTCTTTTGCCCCCAAGGCAAGTTCCCAGGCAGGTACCAAGGATTGGAGGTTCTGTGTGGACTACTGAGGAGTCAATGCCGTCACCAAAACTGACGCGCACCCATTGCCCCGGGCTGATGAGCTCGTGGACACGATAGGTGCTGCCAAATTTGTGAGCACCTTCGACCTTACCTCGGACTATTGGCAAATAGCTCTGACGGACCATGCCAAGGAAAAGACGACGTTCTCAACACCTGAGGGACTCTACCAGTTTAGGGTCATGCCTTTTGGGTTGAAGAATGCCCCTGCCACCTTCCAGAGATTAGTCAATCATGCACTCAGTGGGCTGGAGGCATTTTGTGTGGCCTACTTAGACGACATTGCCGCCTACAGTTCCACCTGGGAGGAGCATTTGACAAATCTGGATAAGGTGTTGCAGGCCTTGAAAAGGGCTAACCTCACTATCAAGGCCACCAAGTGCCAGATAGCTCCAGGGAAAGTCACATATCTTGGTCATGAGGTAGGAGGGGGTCAAATCCAACCTCTCCCCAGTAAAGTACAGGATGTACATGACTGGGAGACTCCCACTACTCAAACCCAGGTGAGAGCCTTTTTGGGCCTCACGGGGTATTATCGCAATTTCATGGCAGACTATGGAACCATAGCTGCACCCCTGACAGCTCTGACTTCGCCCAAACAACCGAGGAAGGTTAATTGGACGGAAGACTGTCAGAGGGCCTTCGATGGCTTGAAAGGAACTCTGTGTAGGGCACCCGTGTTGTGTGCACCTGACTACAGCAAGCCCTTTATCGTTCAAACTGACGCCTGCGACACAGGAATTGGAGCTGTCTTGTCCCAGTTAGATGACAAAGGAAGCGAACATCCGATCATATTCATCAGTAGACAACTTAAGGGTAGGGAACTTAGGTGGGCTACTGTTGAAAAGGAGTGTTTTAGTATAGTTTGGAGCCTTAGGCGTTTTAGGCCCTACCTTACCGGGTCTACCTTCAAGGTCCAAACCGATCATAAGCCCCTTAAGTGGCTTATGCAGATGAAGGGTGAGAACCCGAAGTTGCTCAGGTGGTCCATTAGTCTGCAAGTGCTAGACTTTACCATTGAGCACAGACCAGGGAAGAGTCACGATAACGCAGATGGCATTTCCAGAAGGTATGTTGACCGTCTGGATGAGGGTGTCTCTCTCGTGGGAGATTAGGCACCCTAACCTCAGTCTGGGGGGGGCGACTGTGATGCTGGAAATGCATCGGAGGGACAGGGCCTCCGTATCCTGGACCTTTACTGCTTTTTATCGTGTGTTCTGTCGTGTTTTCCGCACAGGAGTTCATGTGGGACTCCTGGCGGTGCAGCTCTCTCTCTTTTGGTTTGGTGAACAGACCCGTGGGATACCCTTATGGCACCCATGGGTAGGGGTACAACCCTGTGTCCCTAGTGTGTGTTTTTGGGCCCCTGTGTGTGACCCACAGAGCAAGGTACGGGCTGGTGGCAGCTCCGTGCTGAAATGACTGGTGCCCTGAACATCCTCCATTTTGGGATGCCCAGGCCCTGTCATTGGAATCGGTAGATTCCGGATGGAGACAGAATGGCCCCCATGGCCTCTTGCCTTCCATCACCTGTTACCTTGATCTTTCCGAAGTCCAGGGAAGCCCTGCCTCTGTCCCTTCCCCCTGACTGGCTGTTGGGTGGAAGTTCCATATATGGTAGTGTGGGGAAGTGCCGACCAGACTGGCTGGAGCCTTCTCAACGACCGTATGTTGTGGGTACGCCTGTGGGTGGGACCTGGGTGAATGGAGTGTGTGACGAATACGCATTCTATGTTGTGGGTGTATAGTATCTGGTGTTTGACACAATGACTGAGACAGCCCTGCCCGAAACCGGTATGAATGAAGCTTGGAGTGTTGAATGGCTCGGTACTTGTCCCAATACACATAACTTCTTGTGAGTGTCTGTAGAGAAGTGTATGGCCTGAATGCACCGTGTGCCTGATTGGCTGCCTGCCTGCATGAATGACCGTAGTCGTGATTGGATGCTTAAGTGTGACCCAGCGGAATGAATGGGAGATCAACAGTATATCTGGGGACCTCTCACTGCTCGGAATCGTGTTCGGAAGCTGAAGTCCACTACAACGAGTAAGTGGAGTAACTGAAGCTTAACCTTGAAGCCCTGCTGGACGAGAAGAATTGCTGTTGCTCTCCTTCGCAATCTGAAAGATGCTGGGCCTCAAGGACTGACCAAGAGAGGACCTGAGAAGGCGCCCTCTTCCCGAGCTACGAGGGACCATCGTGCACAGCTGATCTTTGCCTAGGCTCCCTGGTAGACGGACCTTCGACAGGCTGCCGACTCGATATGGGGATTGCTGCGGAACTCCAAGGAGAAGCGCCAAGACTGTTGTCCGCCACTGTCGACGACCGCCGTCGCCGACTGGAGCCGCCGTGCTCCCGTTGCCTAAGAACTTCATTGATCCAAGGACGCTCTGGTCCGCATCGTCGCCGCTGTATCCTGCTGGAGAAGGCCTGACCATCGACGCGCCAAGGAGCATCCACCGGTGGGTTTCTCGCCACCCAAAGACCCCAGAGACGCTGACGACTCAACGCCCTTGCTGGGCCACAGTTCTTCAACTCTTTGCGGTCCAGAACTATCCACACCGAGGTGTCCCGCATGCCTCTTCCTTACAGGACGTTTACGCTTCCCCGTCAACGAGCACCGCTAGGAACGACACGGCCACTTCACCGTCGTAGCTCGACCTGTTCTCCATCGGGCGTTTGACGACCCGTGACTCCTGCCTGAAAGGGAGGACACTCAAGAAGGGCCGTCGATTCTCCAACGCGGAACGCTACAACACCAAGGTACTTTGGGGTTGCAGAACTATTGGAAAGTCTAGAGGGAACAATATATGGACTGGGCTTGTATCTTTCTTCTACAGGTTGCCCAGGTGGGGGGATCTCCACACAGAACTGTGTCTAGTGGTACGGGGCCAGTATTCTGCCAATTGCTCAACCATCTTGCTTTCCTTCCTCTCTCTACTGCTGGTTTCCTCTTTATTTTTATCTGTGTGTCATTCTGACCGTATGCACTTTAATGAGATCTGATAACGTTAGTGGTACCACTTTAGAACTGTACATATTTGCCATTGTTGATTTTCGGAGTACAAAGTGAGTTATCGTGATCGTGTATATGACCTTGAATATTAATTATATAAAGACTGTGTTTTAACCGATACAGTGTGTGGACATTCCTTTGTGGGTGCTTGGGGACTACACTGTACTTAAGAACCAGTTCGCATCACCTCCTGAGAAGCTAGGCCTTGATTGCTCGTCCATTGCTACCATAATAGAGAATCTTGGCAGGGGTTCTCTGTGCCTCTCCTCTACAATAGAGAGCGGAAGTACAGACCCCCCCTGCGGTCTTTACAATTACACCTCCAGGTGGGACGGTTCATAAGGGAAAGTTAAAAAGAATTAGTTCCTGTGAGGGACGTT
Organism: Ambystoma mexicanum; assembly: GCF_040938575.1. Taxonomy (NCBI): domain Eukaryota; kingdom Metazoa; phylum Chordata; class Amphibia; order Caudata; family Ambystomatidae; genus Ambystoma; species Ambystoma mexicanum. The sequence goes on from NC_090932.1 coordinate 1,309,131,839, forward strand.
GGGCCATGAAGGTAATGTGACAAGGAATAGTGGGATGAGAAGTAATGAAGATTACCAGTAAGTAATCTTAGCTTTAATGCCTCTGGCCTTGTCATAGAATTGGCGAAGCACAGGCAGTAATGAAATGCACATCACATGGAAGTGAGACCTGATCTCACGGCTTTGTGACACCTTGGAAATCACAGGTCAGGCTCTGGCTTGGTTAACCTCTTTTCTCTCCGACCGCCCATCCCAGGTCGAACTTTGTGCCTTTCTCTCAACTATCACCCTCTCAACCCGCGGCGTTCCCCAGGGTTCTAACCTGTCCCCCTGGTTCTTCAACATCTACATGGCTACCCTGTCACATGTGATTGCCACTTTCACCTCTAATTTCCAGTGTTGTGCGGATGGCACGCAACTATCCTTCAGGCTACCCTCAGCCGCAGCCTCCTCCTCACTCATACCTGAATGTCTGTCTGCTATTCATTCATGGTGTGCTGCAAATGACCTTTGTCTCAATGCCAGTAAAACTGAGATTGTTCGCATTGGGACACCTGCTCCCGCTTTCCCCCCCTCACTCTGGCCGGCCTCCCTTGGCCCCGCGCCTACCCCCACCTGTGAGGCCAAAAACCTTGGGGTCATCTTCGACTCCACTTCGACTCCACTCCTGCTCTCCAACCTCGACTCTAGCATTCCCTCTGTCCTCATCCTACTTGATCTCTCCTCTGCGTTCGACACAGTCAACCTTACCACCCTGCTCAAACGTCTCCGTGACAACCTGGGTATCACCGATCTGGCTCTGGCCTGGCTGACTTCTTTTCTTTCTGATCGACCCTCCCAGGTACAACTTGGGTCCTTCCTATCTTCTATCTCCCTTTCCACCTGTGGTGTCCCCCAGAGGTCTAACCTCTCACTCTGGCTTTTCAACCAATACCTGGCAACTCTCGCCTACTGCATCTCCATTTTCTGCTCAACTTTCCAGTGCTATGCTGACGACACCCAACTCATTTTCAGGCTTCCTTCAGCCTCCTCCTCTCCTTCCCTCATCTCTGATTGTCTACTCGCTATTCAAAATTGGTGTGCCGCCAACGATCTTTGCCTAAATACCAACAAGACCGAGATCCTCCTTATTGGTACACCATCCCCATACTTCCCTCTCACTCTCTGGCCGGCCTCCCTTGGCCCTCCTCCTACCCCCACTTGCGTGGCTAAGAACCTCTGGGTTATCTTTGACTCCACACTTTCCTTCTCCTCACACATCTCTGACGTCTCCAAAAAGTCAAACTTTTTATTGCACCTCCTCAGAGGCACTCTGCCTTTCCTCTCCTTCCATCAAAAGCTCACTGTCTCCCAAGCTCTGGTTCTCTCCAGACTTGATTACTGTAACAGCCTCTTTCTGAATCTACCTGCCTCCACTCTCCGCCCTCTACAACTAATCCAGAGCAGGACTGCAAGACTTGTCCTTGGCCATAAACCCTGGGATCGTATCTCTCCAGCCCTGAAATCCCTTCAATGGCTCCCAGTGGATGCAAGGATTAAATTTAAAACCCTTTGCATTGTCCACAAGGCTTTCTGGGGCCTGGGTCCAAAATATCTTCAACTATCGCTTCGTAAATACCTCCCCTCTCAATCCCTTCGCTCCTCTACCTCTAACTCCGTCAGTGTTAGTCGTTTTGCAAAGAAACAAGCTGGGGGTAGATCTCTTTCTTCGGCTGGGGCCTCCCTCTGGAACAGCCTCCCGGCCATCTTGAAACTTGAGGAAACCATCTCCGGTTCGGGAAGCACCTCAAGTCCTTCCTCTTTGCCTCTGCCTTTGCCCCCCTAGTCCCCTGTTGATCTGTTTCTTCTCTTGGCATTGTGCACCTGTCCACACTCACTCGGGCCCAAGTACCTGCTCACCCTGCCACCCTCCTGCACTGCCTCCGGTCCACCCCTGCACTGGGGTTCTGTATCTGTACCCATACAGTCCCCATCCCACCTTTCTCCTTCACTTATCACATATCCCTTATCTGACTACCTTTCACCTGCCACTTGCTGGCCGCACTACCATGGTTTATTTCCCTTATTTATTCATTTATTTTATTTATTTTTTATTATGTTCTCTCCTCTGTTCTGCGCTCTCCACTCCCCCCCTTCCATGCACGTTCCCCCTTTTCCCTTTTCCATGCACTTGCGCTTTCTTAAATGTCAGTAGGCCTAGTAAGATCGCTGTTTTCTTTTTGTTCTCTCTTGTTCCCCTCCCTTTTGCCTGGTCGCACTCTTAAACACTTGTGTACGAGCGCGATATCAATAAAATATCATTTCATTTCATCATTTCACTCTCTCCTTCTCATCTCACATTTCTGACATCTCAAAAAAGTCTATCAACTACACCTCCTAAGAGGCACTCTACCTTTTCTCACTTTCCCTCAGCGGCTCACTGTCTCCAGAGCCCTAGTTCTCTCCAGGCTGTACTACTGCAACAGTCTCTTCCTCAACCTCCCTGCTTCTGCCCTGCGCCTTCTGCAACTCATCCAGAACAGAACTGCAAGACTTATCCTTGGCCTCAAGCCCAGGGACTGCATCTCTCCATCACTGAAATCCCTTCACTGGCTCTGCATGGCTGCAAAGATCAAATTCAAGACCCTCTGCATTGTCCACAAGGCTTTCTGGGGCCTGGGACCTATTTACCTTCAACGTTGCCTTCCTAAATACTGTCCCTCTCAAGCCCTCCGCTCATCTGCCTCCAACCTTCTGCGAGTGAGCAGGTTCTCCAAGCAGTGATTTGGGAGGAGATCCCTTTCCTCAGCAGGCACCTCCCTCTGGAACAGCCTCCCTGCCACCCTCCGTCTTGAGCCTGATATTCTTAAGTTCCGGAAACTCCTCAAGACCTTCTTCTTCTTCTCCTCTTCCTTCTCTCTCACCCTACCTTGCTACCCTAGCTCTCTGCTCTTCCTTCACTCCCTCCCTTCCACACAGCTTACTGATTGGCCGCCTGGTGTACCTCAGAGTCTCACAGGTCCCAGGCACCCCTGCCAGTCCTTCTGCACTTGCCTCAGGGCCCTGCACCCCACCTCCCAACCCACCACTGCACTTATAATAAATCCCTGAGAGTTTCTCTCTCTGCACTTCACCAGTCTCTAACGACTGGGTGTACTTGGTCCCCTGCCCCTAGCTTGCCCTTCCCGCACTTGCACCATCTGTATACAACCCTGCCTGAAGATCGTTCTGTCTGTTCTCCCTTGTCTTCACCCCTTAATGTGCACTTGAAAAAACGGCAGAATCGTTGTCAGGCCTATTTGCGTTATCTACACTGTTAAATGTACCATATTCACTTAATCTGCAGCACAGACCATTATCGTCTCAGCAATTCAAGGGCTCTGCGCAACTGTTGTTTTTACCCTGTGTTCCCTCCTTCCTTGAGCGCTTTGAAACACTTGCCTGTGTATGAGCGCTATATAAATAAACATTACCATACCTACCATACCAAGTGGGAACATTAAAGCAATTGCTTTATAACCAGTGGTAAGTATCACCAGACAGCCTCGTGCTCATCAGAGAACTGTTGCACAAAATGAAACTCCTCTCTACAAACGAGACGGACTGCCCCTTTCTTGGTGGTGGTATCTGCTGCCCCCAACAGTTCATGGATGCGCTTAGCAGTTCAGCTGTACTGCTGTTTAGGGGCGTGGGGTTCGCTTTTCATTTAGTCGGGGCGGAGGGAGGGTATCAGTGAAAATAAGCAGTGGACGTGTTCGTTGGAGCTATCCCCTCGCCTATCACCCAGTTCCACCTTAAAATGTTAAGCATTGTTGCTGAGTCGGGGCTTTACAGAGGGGGATTTCCCGGCGTCAGCTGTGACGTGCCTGCAAGCGCTGAAGTTTGACAGTCGTGAAAAGTGACACATGGGGAGGAGCCAGAAAATTAGGCGGTGACAGGCACTAGCACGAGAAATTCCATTGGGAGGAGACTGCAACGTCGCAATCAGTCAGCCATAGGAGAAACGAAACTGAGCAGAGGAGGAATGATGGAAGTAGAAACGAAACTGAGCAGAGGAGTAATGTTGGAAACTGAGCAGAGGAGGAATGTTGGAAGTAGTTTGCCGGGCGATGGAACTTTTGGGTGGGGAAGTTGGGTGAAAGGAAGTGACAGGCGGCTGCGGAAGGGGGCAGTGCAGAATGGCTTGTAGGACGCAAAAAAAAAGGGAAGTTGCAGGGCATGCGAAACTGAAGACCAATATTAATTTATGTAGGTGTTAATTCACCCAGACGACGGATTAATATTGTAATATAGAATCTCCACAAATTGAAGGTGGTTGGAAGTGACCTAAACCAAACATTTCCTTTAGGTTTTCCATACCTGCCAACATTATCCATTCTATTCAGGAATTATCCATTCTATTCAGGAGACGCTAGTCCAGACTTGGTTTTAACTTTGCATTCTGGGACTTGTAGTCCTGGGGTTACAATGGTGAAATCCAGGACTACAAGTTCCAGAATGCAAAACTAAAACTAAGTCTGGACTACTATATCCAGAATGGAATGTATAATATTGTCACATATGTTTTCTTAGAAGGGTCCTATCAGAATCTTATAAGATCTAAATAATTTAATATTTAAGACTTATTAGCAACCAGTGCAGGGAGTCAGCCAAGTGACTCGTTCCAACACAGGGCTGAATTCCTCGATGTATGCAAGGTGCTTTAAGTGGGTCAGGGCCAGCCGGGGCTGGGCCCAGGCAGTTTCTAAAAAGTGGGGCTGAGCCGGGGCCCCCCCGGTTCCACCACACCACGACTGGACACATTATCCTGCCATGCCTGTAGACGCAACAGGATATGCGCCGCCATTAAGTCAGGCAAGCTGACAGGAGTACCAGCCAGCCAGAGCATCGCTGTGTCTGGCTGGCACTTCTGTCAGTCACTGTAACTTCCTTTGGTGACCCCTCACACGAGGGGTCACCAGAGGAAGTTAGTGTCCTTTTGTTTCCTCCTCCCCAGGTCACAGAGGCCATATTTCTGTGTTTATAAAAGATGACTTGAAAAGTACACAATTCAAGCCATCCTTTATAAAGCTTTGTCGACGGACAAAGATGCCTCTCACTATGTCCGTTCTCAAAACTTTATTAAAGATGGATTGAATTGTGTACTTTTAAGCTATCTTTTATAAATACAGAAATATTTCAAGGTTTAAAAAAGATGGCTTGAAAAGTACACAAACCATAGCATTTATATATTTGTTTGCGTACCTGACTATGGTTTGTGTACTTTTCAGGCCACACCCATCCTGCAAGCCACGCCCCCAAATGAGTGCCCCCCCCACAATTTCTTACCCCACTTAAAACACTGTGTATGCCTGCATTTGGAGGGCGCTTGATACTCTAGCCCCATCGCTGGGCTACCCACTGTAGCCTCTGTTTATCCACTCTTCCTCCTGCTGCGACTCATTCCCTGCCTGCTCCCATCCATAACAGGCCCCCCTCTGTTTCAGCTACAGCACCCCTTCGCTCCACAAAGTTACCTGATACACCAGTCCACTAGCTCACCACTTCCTCCTCCTTCTTCAGATGCCGCCATGGACAGGTACAAGGGATTCGCTCCGAAGTCGGTCTTGCGTGGCCATCTTGCCAGAGAGAAACCTTCACTTCGTAACTGGGTCACAGCTATTCAAGCCCATTCCTCAAAGGGAACTCTTTTTTTTTTATACATGTTTTGCATCTACAATATGAACACCCTTGAAATCATGCCAGGCTCATATGGGTCAGACATATGCGGTCACAACCCTCCCACCTCGCTGAGACCCAGCACTTGCGCGATCTCAATGCACCTGGCCTAGTAAGATCGTTGTCTCTGTCTTCCCTCTGTTCCCTCTCCCTTGCCTCGTCGCGCCTTGAAACACTTGTGTATAGGCGCGTTATGAATGCCATATCATATCATATCATGGAACCTACCTGGGCTCTTTCTGGTGGAGCGTTTACACTCATATCCACCCCTAAACCCAGAGGTTAAGGCTAAATTAGCACATAGTTTATGAAGCAATCAGAATGCAGTTTATAATATCTGGTATAGAGCTCATTTCAAATATTCTAACTTGAGCAGCAGTCTAAAATCATTCACTTTCCCTTTTAGTTGCAAAACTAAATGTGCTAATTGTCCTCATCAGGGGTCATGATTGCTTGGGATAATGACCTTTCCCCTTCCTACAGCCCTCGGTTTCTTCTCTGTAATAACATGAGGTGGGTCACAAACCCTACCTCGGTGTATGAGGCTTAATACAAATTCAATAAGAAAATGTGTGCTATTTAAGTTCTTATACATTTCTTAGTATTCGTCCCAAAATCCTACTTGTTTCTCACAGGTTCTCAACAACTACTAAAGAATCTTAAGAGGCATTTCAGGTGTGGAAAGGTAGGGACTAGATCCCATTGGGATCTCCGAACTGTGGGGCATGGCTGTAACGTCTTATCTGGATATTGGGCCTCATTACGATGAGGGCGGTAAGGGGTTAACGGTGCCAGTAAAGGTGCCAGAGCCGTTAACCCCTTACCGCCCTATTACGAGGTCCGCTCGCGGGACACGCTCAGCACGCCTGGTTTTACCAGACGTCCTTAGCGGGTCCCGCGAGCGGCCCAGCATGCTTATAACGGGCCCGTTGTTAGCATGCTCCCCTTTCCCATTGAGCCCTCTGGGGGCTCAAATTGGAATGGGGATGGACCGGGTCCAGGTTCCCTGAATGGGGAAATACTGGGCCCTCCAAGGTTGGAATGGCCCTGTATTTGCCCACTCAGGGAACGCGGACCAGGACCCGAGTTTGGGGGTAGCCATGCCCTTATTAAGGGCCCTTATTAAGGGCATGGCTACCTCCAAACTCGTAATGAGGCCCATTGACTTCCACGGACACTATGGAGTTGACCTCTACCTGCGGTGGGATACCTTGGCCCGTCCACCCTCACCGGAACCCCAGGTAACTGACAATAGGATAGTCGTGTGGTGGTCCAGCGAGGGGCAAGGGCTGGTTTTGGTGATTGGCCTTAAGGAAAACCCTTCAGGAGTGGTGTGGAGATGCATTCATGCCTTTGGTTGACTCTGTGAAGACAAGGGAGACTAAAGTTTTTTTTTTTTTAAATATCTTTATTGTTTTTCCAAAAAAAGGCAGAAAAGAAAACAGAAAGGAAAAAAGAACCACAAATACAACATACAAACACATAACATAACTGGCATGTTGGCATTTCTACGAATTTCTTTTAGTGGGTTCATTTCTCCGGCGCTTGCTGGCAGCCTTGCTATCTTGTCGCCGGCTGTTTGTGTGGGCAGGTACTACCCCCCCATTTATGCTGTCCATTTGTTAAGTGCCCGTGCTTGACTGTCTTATCTCCATCATTGTTCTCGCGCCTCCTCCAGGCCTTCATCTCCCCCACCCTCCTCCTCTTGGCCAAATAAGTCCTGAACCAGAGAGTTCCATGCTGCTATTTTCTCTGCTGTTTCCCCTTCCCCTCTTTGCACTGCTCTTATCCACACCGCGGTTTCCGCCAAAGTCCACTTGCGGAGGTCCGACCACCATGACTCTACGGTCGGGCCTTCCTTTGTTTTCCAGGCCATTGCTATCCTTCTTTTGGCCAATATGCATATCAAGTCTTTCATCTTAGCTAGATGCGTTCCGTGTCTGCCCCCTCTTGGGAAGAGGCCCAGCAAGTACCTCTCTGGGTGCTCCATCTGTATCTGGAATCCACTGTCTATTATTCTGGCTCTAATGCCCTCCCAGAAGGTTTGTATGGTTGGGCAGGCCCAGAACATGTAGAGCATGTCTGCTTCGTCAGCCGAGCATCGGGGGCATTTATTCTGATCTCCCTCATATATTTTATTCATCCTCTTGGGTGTGAGGTACGCCCTGTGAGTCACGTACAGCTGTGCCTGTCTGAATCTTGCGTTCCTGGACACTTTCTTTGGATATTTTAACACTCTGCTCCATTCCTGGTCGCTAAAGGGCCTGTGGAGTTCCGCTTCCCAGCTCTGTCTTATTTGAAGTTCTTTCTTGTTACTGGCTTTTAGCATCTGGTCATATAACCTGGAGGTCGTGTGCGTTCCCTCAGATATATCATACCACGTGTCTAGCTCCCTTATGGTGTCCTCCTGGTCCTCCCATACCGGCCATCTTTTCTTGATTTTGAGGATCATTCTATTATGGAGGATGAATTGGCCTTCATGTATATCAAATTCCTCCGCCATTTCTTGGAAGTCCGCCCACCTCCCTTCTTTCCGCAGATCCCCAATTTGTGCCACATCTTTTCCTTCCCACTCAGTTCGGTAGATTGCTAATGTGTTTGTGTCCGTGCCCACCAGTCCCGCGAGAGGGATCTGCGCCGACTGGGGGTCATGTACCCCCTGTAGCTTCCACGCTCTGTTCCACAACCCCACTGCGAGGCCAAGCAGACGTGGCAGGGTCTTAAGTAGGGGTTTGTCCAGCCATAGTATTTCTCTCAAATAATATATTTTTAGTGTTGACTGCAAAATACTTGTGTCGATCGTCTCATCCTCCCCTAGCCACTTGACTGCGAACTGGAGCTGCCCTGCTAGATAATACATCTCAAAGTCGGGCAGTCTAATGCCCCCTTCTTCGTAGTCTCTCTGTAGGGTTTTCAGCGTGATTCTGCGTCTACCCGCAGCCCACAAGATGCGCCCTGCTATTGAGTTTAACTTGCTGAAGAAGGTCTTGGGGATCCTATGTGGGATTACCGTGAGGTAATACAGTAGGCGTGGAAGTACCACCATTTTCAAGAGGGCCGCTCTACCCATCACCCCCAGTGGTAGCGTTCCCCAGAATTTCATAGACCTCTGTGTCCTTTCCAGGGCTGCCTGCGTGTTATGTTGGTGGGAGTCTGCAGTGTCGTGATGTATCTCTATTCCTAAGTATCGGAAGGAGCGTGGTGCCCAGGTTAGGCCCAGGTCTGGGAGCTCCGCAAGGGGAACCCGCTGCAGGCCAGCGAGGGGAAAGATCAGGGATTTTTCTTTATTGATTGCTATGCCGGAGAGTCTGGTGTATGCCCTGATTGCTTCCAGGAGGCAGGGCAGGTTGGCACGCGGGTTTCCCACATAGAGCAGCATGTCGTCTGCATATAACGAGATTTGATGCAGTACTCCATCTATGTCTATGCCTGTGTCTCCATATTCCGCCCTGAGAAAGACCGCCAGCGGTTCCAGGGCCAGAATATACAGCATTGGTGACAGTGGGCACCCCTAGTTGGTTCCCCTGTATATTCTCCATTCTCCCGAAATATTCCGCCCGGTCTTTACCCTTGCTCTGGGGTCCCTGTACAATAACCCAATCCATCTAAGAAACCCTTCACCAATGCCAAAATGAGCGAGGACCCTCAGCAGCCACCCCCAATTCACCGAATCGAATGCCTTAACGGCGTCCAGGGACACTATCGCGCATTCCCCCTGTTTCTGGTTTGTCCTATCTATCACATGATGTAATCTACGGAGGTTCCACGACGTGTTCCTCCCTGGGACGTAACCCGTCTGGTCAGAGTGTATTAAGGCGGGGATTACCTGCTTCAGGTGGTTGGCCAGGACAGTCAGGAGTATCTTGGCATCCTGGTTGATGAGGGAGATCGGCCAGTACGAGGCGCATTTCGTGGGCGGTTTACCTGGTTTGAGGATCGGTACAATTATTGATTCCGACATGCTAGTCGGTAAATGTCCACTTTCATACGCATCTTGGAATGTCTCTAATAGTTTCGGGGTGATGGTACACTTGTATGTTTTATAAAACTCTCCCGGGAGTCCGTCTGGGCCTGGGGATTTGCCAGTGGGGAGCTCAGCGATTACGCTCTCTATCTCCTCCTCCGTGAGTGGGGCATCAAGCATTTGCGCCTGCTCTTCTGCTAGCTTTGGCAGCCTTATCTCAGCCAGCGCATCTGTGATGTCCTCTGGGTCAATTTCTGGGTTAGGGGCGTACAGTTGCTTGTAAAAGCGGGCAAATGATTGATTGATATGCTGCTGGTCCCTGACCTCTCTCCCTGTTTCGTCTTCTATGACTATTATGGGGTCTCTTTTGGTCTCTTGCTTGGTGAGCCATGCCAGGAGCCTACGCGGCTTATGCCCTTCTGCGTGCAATCGTTGTAGGTATCTCGCATAATTCAACTTTCCCAGTTTCTCCCACAGTTCTATACATCTCATCCTCAACTCCATCAGTTCCCTAGGCTCTTCCCCCACCGCCTCCGCTCTGCGCTCCTCTGTTTCTATCTGCCTCTCCAGTTTGTTGAGTTCTTCCAAGGCTGCGCCTTTCAGTCCCCCCATCCTGCCAATAGCCGCCCCCGTGTCACCACTTTGAATGCATCCCAGAGTGTAGCGTTGCTTCCCACACTTCCCTCATTATTTTCGAAGTAGTCTTCGATCACCTCCCGAAGGTGTTCCTCAAACTCACCCTCTCCCAACGGCTCTGCCCGGAGCCGCCATGTTGGTATCGGGGCTCTCCGGTGTGTATGTGCCCATGTTGCTAGCACCGTGGCGTGGTCTGAAAGTGTTCGGGCTTTAATGTCAATCGTTGTAAATTCCTGCAGTGTCTCAATGCCCATGAATATATAGCCTATTCGTGTAAATATTCCATGGGGTGCGCTGTAGTGTGTGTACCCTCTTTTCCCTCCATGTACCTGTCTCCAGACGTCCTCCAGCTCCAGACGGTCGAGGGCCCTGTGCAGTTCCCTGGCAGGGGGTGCTGGTTTCTTGTGCTTGTCGTCCGACCTGTCCAGGAGCGGGTCCAGGGTGTAGTTGAAATCTCCCGCCCAAACCAACGTGGCTTCTCTGTATTGGGCTAGCTTGGGTGCCAGCTTCCTGAAGAATTCGGTTGCGTCGTGGTTTGGGGCATAGGTGTTAACTAGACACACCTCCTTGTTCTCCAACATGCCGTGTACCAGCACCAGCCTGCCCTCTGAATCAGTCTCTTGTTTTATAAGCTGGAATGGGACCCCCGGAGCGATCCATATTAGCACTCCTCGCGCATAGTTTGAATATGTTGCACTATATACTTGTCCTCCCCATTTCTGGTCAACCTTAGTCTGTTTTTCTGGTGTCAGATGTGTCTCCTGAAGCATGGCTATCTTCACCTTCATCTTGTTCAGCCAGGCATAGACTCGCAGCCTCTTAACATATGCGATTAGCCCTCTCACATTCCAGGTCGCGATTACCAGCTCATCTAGACCCATGTGTGATTATTCGGTCCGGCTCCATAGTCCCATAGCCTCTTGCTTGTCCACTGCCTCCTGCGCCCGCACCTGGTGTTTCTGAAATTCCCTTTTCATATTTAATCCCCCCGATCTTGCTGCAAATGCCTTTCATATGCCATTTAAACAAGTCCATAACTCGAACTAGAACTGTAACTAAAAAACTAACACCCAGCCACCCTCCTCCTGCTCGGGCCTCGCCGCTTCTCTTGTCTTGCTCCTTTGAATGGGGCAGACTCGTCGCAGCGTGATGCCTTGGAACTGACATCCGAACTAGCTTACGCTTATTCTCGGGGGTAGGTTGCTCTCGGTGTGACGCGACTGGGCAGGGTTGATTGCTCCTTCGCATTCCCATTCATCCTGACTCGTGCATTTCTCAGGTGCTTGGCGTCATTGGTTCTTAGAGCCCGAGGGGCTCTTCACCGGGGCTGATTTGCCTCGTTGTTGCCATTTCTCCGCTCCAGTTGGGGGATCCCCTGCGCGTCCATCCACGCGTGGGCCTCTTCTGTGGACTCAAAGAAGGATGTCTTGCCCTTATGCAGCACCTTCAGCTTAGCCGGAAACAGGAGCATATATCGAATATCCGCTCTTCTGAGGCGTTCTTTTGTAGGCCCAAACTGCGCTCTTTGTTTTTGGACCGTGGCTGTATAGTCCGGGTATATGGTGACCCTGGAGGAGCCCCTGATGATCTCTCCTCCCCCCCTGGAGAATGCTAGTATCTTTTCTCTATCCTTATAGTTCATGATCTTGGCGATCGTCGCCCTCGGGGGGGCACCGGGCCGGGGTCTCCTAGTTAGGGCTCTGTGCGCCCTTTCCACCACGAAATTTTGGGACAGTGTTCCTGCTCCGACCTCCTGGAGGAGCATGTTTTCGACATATTCTGTGGGGTCGTTTCCTTCCTCCCCCTCCGGAACCCCTATTATGCAAACGTTGTTCCTCCTTGCCCTGCCTTCCGCATCTTCAGCTCTTCGCTCTAGGATCTTGACTCTCTGCATCACTTCCGACATTTGGGTTCGTGCAACGGTAGCGTCCGTGGTGTTTTGTTGCACCTGCTGCTCCGTTGCCATTACTCTGTCTGTCAGATTCCTTGCGTCCTGGCGAAGGAGGCCAACATCCACCATGACCGTATCTAGTTTCTGTTCTAGGGATGCCTTCAGGGCTCCTATAGCGGCGTCCACTTTGTTTTCCAAGGATGTCTTTAGAGAGGCGATCGCCTCGAGGATGTGGCCATCCTTCCCATGGTCTGGCTGGTGAGGGGTGCTCATCCCTGCCATTGCTGCGCCCAGTGGGTTCTGCTGTTTGTCCCCCGGTGTTTTGGTAAAAGTGTCCATGCTGCTTTGTTTGGATTTCCCCTCTGTTCTCTTGTTAGACATGGCCACTGTGCGTATTATATTGTTCGTATGTGCTTGCGTGTGGCCTGTCGTGGGGGGTATGTGTCCGGCTGCTTGTGGGCCCCTGGTTTTCCTCTGTTACTTTTGTCCTCGAGGCTTGTTGGGCGCTGTAAGCGGATCCTGGAGCTACAATTCGTTTCTGCCTTCCTTGTCCCTGGGGGTTTATATGTCTTATTTTTCCGGCATGTCCGTGTCTCCCAGGGTGTGTTGGGCGCCTCTCAGCCTCCCCTCCTCCCGTGATCTTCTTTGGGGCCGCACCGCCCGCCGATTTTGTAAAATGTCTCCCGTCGAAGGGACGGAGCGGAGAGCACTCCAGCTCCTCCTCGCCTGCTCCGTCTGTGGCGGGGATGCCCTGCCCCGTGTGCGGGGTCGCGGTGGTACTGGGGGCAGGAGAGGAGCGGGGCGGGCTCCCGACTCGGCTCACCTTCTCCTGTGCGAGCCGGCAGCACTTCGCTTCGGGCGCCCTTATTCTCGTCCCGGAGGCGGAGCGGGCCCTCGTCCCCGGCTCCCCGTCTGCTGTGTTGGCCGGCGGCGCGTGGCCTCGGTCGTCTCTCCTCTCCTTCAGGGTGACCGGGTCTCTGCCGTGGCTTCTGTGGAGGTCTTCCTGGCCCTAGATTCGCTTTCGCACCTCCTGTTCTGCGTCCTGCTGGGGCGCGGCTTCGCTTCAAATCTCCGTGCTAGAGAGATCACCCCAGCCGGCCGCCATCTTGTTTCTCGTGGGCCGCTCCTTCTTCGGGCCGTTTCCCCCCGATCCCCGGTCTGGTTCTGTTCCAGGATCAGGACAAGTGGTCCACAGGTGTTCTGACGCCTTTCAGCCGAATTTGGGCTGATTTTGGTCAGTTTATACGGATCTTAGACAGGATCGCAGCGGAGCTCCCCAGTAACGCGTCTTACTGCATGGCCGCTAAGGGGAGACTAAAGTTACTGTTGTTTCTTCCTAGTGGCACTTCCACCTCCCCCGTTCTGCGGTTTCTGAATAGATCTGTTTCCCGTCCCTGATTTACCCAAGTACCTGTGTTCCCATGCGAAGGGCCAGAGAAGGTGAACTACACCACTGAAGTCTCGACCAGCAACGACTGCGAGTGTGCTTGCCAAGGAACTGTAGCAGTTAAACTTCACTCTGTTCGTTGTACGGGGCATTTTTTCACAGTGATTTAGCTTCCCCCATGTCTTCCTGGAATCTTCAATTGCAGATAAACTTCTGAGCTTAAGTCTGCTAAAGTCTCAATGTAAAGATAACCTTCTGCTCCCTGTTCTTTTCTCCTCTTCTTGTAGGTAAAGACCTGGTCCCGACTTGGAAAAGGGCAGCGAAGACCGCAGGTGAGAAAAACCCTATGGCGGGAGTATGGGTCTGTTTATAAGTCCCAATGTAATCTCTTTTCTTGTTCCCACTGATGTGGCGATGGAGAGTTTCCGGAGTCGCCGTAGTCACCACGGAGAATTAAGGCATTTGTTCGGAGAACAGGTAACTTCCTTCGTACTGAATTCATGCATTCTGATTAGGTGCATGCTTGGATTTCTTGTTGTCTTTTCTTCTTGCAGGTATATTCAGGTCGGAGCCTTCTAGGTGTGAGAAGAAGGAATGCAGGAAAACTGTTTATCTAGGTAAGCTTCTCGGAATGTCTGGCATGGACTGCCATAGGATGGAGCCTTATATAGGTTCATGCATGAAATCGCACGTAATATCTCTTCTGTTGGGTGTGGTTTGTTCTCCTGGCCTTCCCTGTATTTGGGATATCCTGCATGCTCTTTGGATGGCCATCTCCTGACCCAAGGTGTCCATGTGTCCAGGGGGCCCCCATGTGAGGGGTGGCCCTGTATTAAGGGCACCCATGACAGTACCTCTCCAGTCAGACATTGCTGAGAGGTTTTGAAGTTGCTAAAGAACACAGCAAGTGCTACCTGTCTTTATTACCACTTCACCTGGAAGCAAAACAATGCATTTCAACACAGGTTCGAATCCTGTTCTTGCGCTTAGAAACTGATCTCCAGTATTAAGCGCGTTATTAATGAACAATTATAATTATCATTATCACAGTCCTCACTTTAAAGGCACACTGACCTGGTGTTTGGATGTTTTTCCAAGTTTTTTACCTGAGTTTTGTAACCCTCCACATGTGGTTCAACCACCCAAACCTATAACTGGGAGGTTGCTGGATCCAATCCTCCTCTTCTCTGCGTTTTGAGACGCTCAGAGGGCATGGTTGGGGGCAGGCACCCAAACATGCCGAAGAAGCCAGTAGTGTCTGAAGGGGAGAGCTAGCAGAAGGCAAGGTAAGAATTGAGTGAGCAAAATATCTCTTTTCCCCTGTCAGGTCCTGGGCTGGTCTCCAAAAAGGCACAGTGAGACAAGCCATGACCACTGTACACTGTTAAGATGGATTTCTGAACTCTGACCTGGTGGGCAGAGGTTCAGAAGCCAGCTTAGTTTCTTGGAACAGGGTAACCTTCTGGACAGGCCAGACCAATCTAGGTAGCATTGGCCGCGGTCAAGACTAGGTCTCAGGAGGGGTGAGGGTGATTGAAAGTCCACAATGAGCACCCACAGTAAACGAAACCACAAATTACTCTCATTCAGGTGTATATATCAAAAATACATATACATTTATAAAAGGCCTTTCAAGACAAACACAAGATAAACCACAGCAATATTAACAAAACGAACACAGCGCGAACTCTGAAACATATATACAGTAACTCGTGGCATAAAGGAAAATTCAACGAGTATAAATCCACAAACTGAAACAGAAAGGGGTCACACAGTGTAAATATACTTTAGGCAGTCCTTCAACAACTCAAACCCTAACTAATAGGCAGTCCAGTCCCTACGAAGTGTGGAGCTTTGCGCTCAAAAGTACATTCAGTGCCGGAGCACTCGATCGTGCAGTTAAGTTCAAAATGTGTCTTCTTCTGGGGCTGTAGCGGCTCAGTAAGGTGGGTGAGGTGATGAAGAATAAGGTCCCACTATTCAAGGAGGACCTCCACAAGAGGGCAGAGCGATTTCCAAGAATCAGGAATAGCTTGATAGCACAGGCTGCCTTAACAAAGGAGAGTGGCCCTTGGGGGACACTCGTGCGTAAAAGTCTATGGATGCGCCAGGGGCCACCGGTAAGAGTTGCAAGTACTTACCGACCCTCGGCGCACTCCGGACCAAACTTCGCCAGTCAAGTCCAGTTCGTTCTCATGTTCGAATCCCTCAGCGGCGCATTTCTCCGGCTTTCAGGGGCTGCATTCTGGGACCTCAGTCTGTGGTGGGTCAGTTGCGATTTCTCCGCTTCCACTACAGCTCATTTTAGGGCACAGGGGGGCACAACAGCAAGGCAACCACGAAGATCGTCATCACAGTGGGGCGACACAAGAACCGTATATGCTTGGGTTCAGGCGGACTCTCCTAATTCCAGACCTAGGAATGCTAGGTTTACAAAACTCGGTGGGAGAGTGCATTCTACCAAGAGCTTATAGTCCTCAAAGGCTCAAGTCTAAACTCGAGACGGTGGCGGTTCCAGAGCAAAGGTCCCATACAAGCTGGTCAGTTCAACGGGCGGTCCAGGAACTTTTCCGAAAAGACTCGCATGCAGCTTAAGCAGGAGGTGCCGGGAGTAATTAGTCCCACTACTCCAACCGGTCGAAGCACCCTTGTTGGCCTTCTGTGATCGATGAGAAACAAGGGCTCTGACGGGACAACAGCGGGGTCAGGGTACCAAACCTTTCAGCAGCGGTTCCACGGATCTGCTTCTTCGGTTCAGGATACTTGTCTGAGGCTCCTTTGCTAAGTTTGGTGTGAACTCAGAAGATCGACCTGGAATGGGTGTAAGGTGCCTTCTCTTATCTAAAATCTCCTTCCTACCAAAACGAAGAGAAACCAATAAGAGATCTGCTCACATTCAGCCATCCCAGACGTGGACCAATCATGGACAACGGTGGTCCCAGTCATCCCAGCACACCAGCCATCCTGGCACCTAGGATGATCATGTGTATTGGAACTAGACAGCTCCAGCCCACATGCTGTGCGCACACACACACACACACAAGGCATGCAGAAGCCAGGGAAAGCTTCGGTTTGTGCAGGGGTCTGCATGACCAAATAAGAACATTCCCGGGTCGACCTTTGGAAGGCAAAGGGACAAAATGGCCAAAAGACAGAACAAAGGACCTCGTGGCATGGCCCTTTTAGGCACTGGCCACTGTCCTGGGCCAAACGCGGTAAACGCGGTTTGGACCATAGAAAAGAGTCAAAAATGCTTTAAAAGTAACTGCTGCCTCCAGCTCTATCCTGGACACACTTGTACATTGACCAAAAATACTTTGAGGGTGTCTAGGGTCTTCAAAATGAAAAAGGGACCCCAGCTCACTGTACTGGAAGGTACATTGTGCACTGATAAAATGTTGCTAAGAAATAGCAACAAAGTGAAAGACTAAGGGAAACAAAGTCTCCCAGTATTGACAGTCTGAAGGGCATGTCATCTTCCCCATACCAAAATGAGCAAATGCCCAGCGGAGTGCAGCAGAAGTCTGGCCTCCATTGGTAAAAGTCAGGCTAGGATGGTCAGACAACAGCAAAATGTTGGGTGGTTCACAACTGGAGGTAAAATTACCCATAAATGGAAATCTTTCCTAACGTACACCTTTCACAAGAAGTAGGCACATCTGGTTATTTGCACCATCCATCCTTAAATCCAGAAAGCACTTGAAGCTACTTGTCACATTTTAATGAGAATTGCCATACGTAACCAAGGCATTCATCCTCCTGAGGAACCACGGTTTCATTTTGGTTGTGCTTTGCATAAGTGCTATTTTGCAACTGAGAAACCTAGATCATCCTATTGCAGGTGGATGGTCTTACCTTTTGTTTGATGCTTCATTAATAATTTAGGACTCTACCTTTGCACTATATTCGTTAGCCATGTGGTCAAATTGTCCAGTATAAAAGGGAATGCTCCCTAGGGTATTAAGTGTCCCATTATTTATACTGTGATGCTAAGCCTCAATGCAAGTGATACTAGGCAAGGACCAGGAAAATTAAGATCTTGTTAAAAAAGGAACATCTTTACTTTAGTTACTAAAATATAATCTCAAAGAAGAACAGATGTAAAACTAATTACTAACATAGACAAACGTGCAAACATTAAACATTTAAAGACTGTTATCTTAAGCTTTTTTGCCAATGATCTTATGGTGCATAAACAAAACAATAATACACATATATATAAATACTAAAGCAAAAGAGGAAAGACACATTACAACTTATATGTGATTATATAACCAATAAAGACAAAGACAACATTTAACAGAGCTATGCAAATATTCATATGTGTTGCTGGTCAGTGTTGGGTGGGACTCCCATGTATACCAGAGCGATGCTGGTGGTCCGCGGACTCAGAGGGCCCAACACCCTCCTCAGAAGAAACAGAGGACTCAGTCAATGGTAAGTACAAACTGCGGTTTTTTCAAATAAAACCAACAGGGAACACAGGAGGATTCAGGCACAGCTCGAGGCTCCAAGGCACGCAAGCCGGTTTTCTCTCACTCTGGCGTCATCACTCGGGCCCTTGCCATAAATACCTATTGCCATGAGGGATTGGTTACTGAGAGTCTATACTACCTATAGTGGACCCTATACGTGTCATTCTACTGGCCCTCGCATATGAGGTGGCTGGCTGTCATGATGCCTACCCCCGGAGCACCAGGCCAGGCCCAGCACCCCCGAGAGCAGGCATCACGCCCCCGGGTAAAAGCCCAGCGGCCCTTTATAGGGGCTCTTTGGACTCTGTCCTGGCGCCGTTGGCGCCAGGCTCATGTTGGACATCAGTCCTGGCGCCATAAGCGCCAGGCTCATAAGGGGAAGTGTTTGGTGCACTTACCTGAAGCAGACCATGCTGCACACTCACCTGATGCAGACCATGCTGCATGAAGAACCAAGCCAAATGAGGCTTAGGAGGAACTATTTTTCTGATGGAACTATTTTGTTACTTGGGTGGGGCTGTGGAAGAATACTCACCTGGAACTTCATCCAAAGCTATTTAAGCCACGCCCGGACAGCCACACGTGCTTCACGTTGCTCTGCATCCCAGCAGCTGAACGCTCACCGTGTCTGCTCCTACACCTGGACTCCAGCAACGCCCGCCTCGAACCTGGAACACCTGTAAGGGAATAAGAGAAGAGAAAGGTGAAAACCAAGAACTTATTCAACCTTCTTACCTGCATCCGGAATCTTCACGCCAGCATTCCTGAAGGAAGACTTCCATTTAAAAGCACCGCGTTGCTCGCTGCAGCGCCGCGCTTCACTCACCTGTTCCCGAGACGCCGCCCGGCTCCATCGCGTCTCTCAGCACCGGTCGCCACATCTCTGCACCTAGGGGAGAGAAGAAGAGACAAAAGGTGAGCAAGGGAACACAAGAGGAAAGCCGAATTTTCAGCCATATTACTTACCGGCTTTTCTTGGTGAACCCATTCCACATCTCGGGTCGGCGCCGCATCTTTGGCAGGTACCGCATCCCGGCCCCTATGGGGAAAGGACATTTTTAGCCATATTACTTACCGGCTTTTCTTGGTGAATCATTCCACATCTCGGGTCGGCGCCGCATCTTTGGCAGGTACCGCACCCCGGCCCCTATGGGGAAAGGACAAAAGACATTACTGGGGAATTATAAAGACATTTAGAGGGATCGCCCTCATCACTAACTCACCTGATTTTACCACCGGCAATTTAACCCCTCAACGCATCGCCTTTGTTGTGCACCTGAAATAAAGGACAGAAAAGACAACATAAAAGGAGGCTCACACTTGAACTTTTGCATCTTCATACTTACGGCGTATTGCTCAGAGAAGTCAAGTGGATGTGCCAGCGCTATTCTGAAAACCAGTGAAGTAACTGGACGAACGCGCGCCCCTGCACCAGAAGCAGGGTGGAGAGTTCATCCTTCCAAACCATAAGGTGAGCTTAAACCGGGGGTTTTGGAGGAATCAGAGAGGAACAAAGGCAGGAAGGGGGGAGCAAGCACACTATTCGGCAGACAGTTAATCCCCTTTCTCATCTGCAGAAGGATAATCCTACGGGCCCAAGAAGCAAGATTTGGGGGTCCTGTTCAATCGGTGGTCCGAATTCTGCGCATCACGCTTGAAGAGGCCACAGCAACCCAGACCAGACCAGCGCCTCCGTGGGAGCCAGGTGAGCGTTACAGAACGCGAAGCCTTCCTACAAATTCCCACCCAGGCGCTATGGACACTTCCGAGACTGACCAGTTGGCCCAACTACTGGGGGAATTACGGGCCGAAGTACACGCCGCTCGTCAAGAAACTAATGCTCTCAGGAGGGAAGTGATTGTAACAAAGGAAAAAGCTGATGACCTGGCTAGACAGCTTTTGCAAGGTCAAGCTGGACAAACCCCTTTACCCGGTTCCGGAGGGAACCCCGCTCCTGTGCTTTCCAGTAACCCGGTGCAGATAAATCTACCTGGAAACATGCCGCTGGCCCCACCGGAACGCTTTGCTGGGGACCCCAAACGATTCGCCGTATTCATGAATCAGTGTCGTTTGCATTTCCTGTGCAGACCTGGGGCCTTCCCTAATGACCAGACCAAGGTAGCCTTTGTATTGTCATATCTCAGCGGCAGTGCTGCCGATTGGTCAGTTCCACTGGTAACTCAAGATGACCCGATTCTTCGTGATTTTCAAGGATTTCAAGCAAGCATGGAAAGGTTATTTGCTCGTCACCCCCAGGGGCAGGCTCTAGATGACGAACTTCTATCTCTGCGACAGGGCAATCAAGACCTCCTTTCCTACATTGCAACCTTTAATAGACTAATTGTGGAAACTGGGTGGCCAGAAGATAAAAGAATCACGTTATTTTATCGAGGTCTACGCGGAGAACTTAAAGATGTCCTGGCCCAAGTTGTAAATCCGCCCCAAGAATGCTCAGAATATATAGACTTAGTGGTCTAATTGGATCACAGACTGCAAAACAGAAAAGCTGATCGGTCCAGGTTTGAGACCCGGGTGTTAGTCAAGACCCACGCTAACCTCAAGGGGGCTGAAGCCTCTGAGCCAATGCAAATCGGAGGAGTTAAAGGACCTTTAACGCAAAAGGAACGTGAAAGAAGACGGCAGATGCACTTATGTCTTTATTGTGGATCCTCTGGACACTTTCTACGAGATTGCCCGGCAAGGCCGCCCAGGAAGGTGGTAGGAGCCGCTGATAAAATCCATGAAACCTCTGTATCGGGAAACGACCCCGCCTGACAAGCGTAGGGGTCCGCTTGCCGAGCTTGAAAACGAACTCTCAGACCTCGCATTTCACTGTGCCAATGGTCCTCGTAGATCCGGAACAGCCTAACCGGTTGCATGCAATAAAGGCATACATCGATAGTGGGGCTATAGGAAACTACGTGGATCGTGAATTGGTCTCCAGGATTAACCTTCCCCTGCGTCTTAAAACCAGCAAAGATGTCATCACCACAGTTGATGGAACCGAAATTGCCTCGGGACCGGTAACACATTCCACAGCTGAGGTGACACTTGTAGGTCCGGACGGCCATCGGGAGGCAGTTGTGTTTGATGTAATCAAGGCTCCACAGTTTCAGGTTATTCTCGGAATCCCTTGGTTAGAGACACATAATCCTCGAATTGATTGGCGAGCGAAGAGAATAACCTTTCCGGAGTGTGCACGAACCTGCTACCCAGAAAATCTGAAGATCAGTCTAGCATCAGTAACCTCTGTCTCCATGCAACTACCTCCGGAATACCAAGACTTTCAGGACGTCTTCCAAAAGGAACAGGCCAACACTTTACCTCCTCACAGATCGTATGATTGCCAAATCGATCTGGTGCCCGGTGCACAACCCCCTTGTAGCAGGATTTATGCCCTTACTGAGCCGGAGAATCTGCATTTGAGACAAAATTTAGACCAATACCTAGCCAATGGTTTCATTCGCCCGTCAAAGTCTCCGGCACCCTCGGCTTTGTTCTTCGTGCCAAAAAAAGAAGGCGACCTTAGAACATGTATTGATTACCGCGCATTGAACCAGATAATTGTTAAAAATCGTTACCCTCTGCCTTTGATCCCTGAACTCCTTGACCAGGTGAAGGACGCTTGCATATACACCAAGTTAGATCTCCGGGGGCTTATCATCTGGTACGAGTAAAAGAAGGCGACGAATGGAAAACGGCCTTCCGTACAAAATATGGACTATTCGAATACCAGGTGATGCCTTTCGGGTTGTGCAACGCGCCTGCTGCCTTCCAATTCTTCATGAATGATGTCCTTCGGGAACTCATCGATGTCTGTGTTGTCGTGTATATCAATGACATTCTGGTGTACTCCTCTTCGGAATCTGATCACAGAAAACATGTCAGGGCCGTCCTTGAGAAATTGCACCAGCACAAACTGTTCGCAAAGCTGGAAAAATGCGTTTTCCATACCACCGAGGTTGAGTTTCTTGGATTCATCCTGACACCTAAAGGGGTCCGAATGGACTCACGGAAAGTGGATGCCATCCTCAAATGGCCATCACCTAGTTCGGTGAAAGGTGTCCAAAGCATGCTTGGTTTTGCCAATTTTTATCGCAGGTTTATCCCGGAATTTTCACGGGTGGTGCAACCCATCACTGCACTCTTGCGGAAGAATAAACGTTTTGAATGGACCGAGGAAGCTGAACAGGCCTTTCAGGAATTAAAAGCTAAATTTACGTCCGCACCTATTTTGAAACACGCGCGTCCTGATCTCCCATATATAGTCGAAACCGACGCATCCAGCTTAGCCATGGGAGCTGTCCTGTCTCAGAGAGACCCCGAAACCAACCAACTGCACCCTGTAGCATTTTGGTCCAGAAAGTTCTCGCCGCCGGAGATAAATTATGCAATCACCGATAAGGAATTATTAGCCATTAAGTCCGCCTTTAAGGCTTGGCGGCATTATCTTCTTGGCGCCAGGCATACCATCACCGTGATCACCGAAATTTACAATATTTAAAAACTGCCAAGGCTCAGTCTTCACGACAGCTCCGATGGGCTTTATTCTTTGCTGAGTTCGATTTTGTAATCACCTACCGTCCCGGCTGTAAGAATGGCAAAGCGGACGCGCTATCTCGAATTGGAATGGGAGAAATGGACACAAACTCAGAACCTGTGCCGATAATTCCCGAACAAAGAATCTTGGGGATAACCACTTTACAAACCCTTGAAGACATTCAAGTACGGGTAAAACTATTCCTGGACTCTTCAGCCTTGCAGGATTGGATCAAGAGGGGATCTGCCTTTTCAATCAACGATGGCTTACCTTACTTCCAAGGACGTTTATTTTTGCCAGAAAAGGAATTGCAAGAACTGGTTATTTCCCGTCATCACGATACTCTGATGGAAGGACATCCTGGCATTGCCAAAACAGAGGAAAAAATTAAACGACAATTCTGGTGGCCGTCCTGGCGAAAGGATATTAAATCTTTCGTGATGTCCTGTGGAGTTTGCGCCCAAAACAAAGGTCAAAAAACAAAACCCGCCGGTCTTCTTCAACCCTTAGACATTCCACCAGCACCTTGTCACTAGATTTTATCACGGACCTGCCCTCTTGTAATGGATACAATACTATACTGGTTGCGGTGGATTTATTTTCCAAGATGGCCCATTTTATTCCGTTGAAAGGATTACCTTCAGCTTTTGTTCTTGCCAAGGAATTCCTAGAAAATATCATCCGTCTGCATGGATTCCCGTCCATACTAATCTCCGATCGGGGAAGCCAGTTTATTTCTCATTTTTGGAAAAAGTGTTGTGAACTGGCACAAATCGACGTAAGACTCTCAACCAGCCACCACCCACAGACCGATGGTCAAACGGAGAGAACGAACCAGACCCTTGAACAATATCTACGGTGTATGTTGCACCAATCGGAGGGTAATTGGAAGGATATTTTATGGGTGGCTGAATATGCATACAATAACTCGATACACTCTGGAACTGGTCAGAGCCCCTTTTATACCCTATATGGACATCACCCTCGTACTTCAGACTTGGACTCACCTTTGAGCCTCGAAATGCCCGCAGTGGACCATTTGCATTCTACGATTACTCAAGCCTTCAAGGATGCTACTGCACACTTACAACATGCGAAAGGGAAATACAAAAAGAATGCGGATCTGCATCGAAAGGAGGCGCCTCAATACCAAATAGGGGATCAAGTATGGTTGGCTACCAAACACTTATCGCTCAAGGGACCTCAGACTTTTAATCCAAGGTATTTAGGCCCTTACTCGATCAAAGCTATAATTAACCCAGTGGCAGTCAAGCTAGATCTACCAGCTAACATGCGGATTCATCCCGTTTTTCATGTGTCGCTTTTGAAACCAGTGCAACCAGGAACCAGATTAATAAAGCCACCAGAACCAGTCCAGATAGATGGGGAGCCTGAATTCGAGGGATAAGAACATTTTGGACTCTAAGATCTCAAAATCAAAACTTTTCTATCTAATTGATTGGAAGGGGTACGGGCCTCAGGAAAGATCTTGGGAACCCAGCGACCTCGGCTAGTAAAAAGGTTCCATCGGAATTTCCCGAACAAACCGAAACCTCCTGGGGAAAAGACCTTGGGAGGGGCCTTGGGGGGGAGTGCTGTCATGATGCCTACCCCCGGAGCACCAGGCCAGGCCCAGCACCCCCGAGAGCAGGCATCACGCCCCCGGGTAAAAGCCCAGCGGCCCTTTATAGGGGCTCTTTGGACTCTGTCCTGGCGCCGTTGGCGCCAGGCTCATGTTGGACATCTGTCCTCGCGCCATAAGCGCCAGGCTCATAAGGGGAAGTGTTTGGTGCACTTACCTGAAGCAGACCATGCTGCACACTCACCTGATGCAGACCATGCTGCATGAAGAACCAAGCCAAATGAGGCTTAGGAGGAACTATTTTTCTGATGGAACTATTTTGTTACTTGGGTGGGACTGTGGAAGAATACTCACCTGGAACTTCTTCCAAAGCTATTTAAGCCACGCCCGGACAGCCACACGTGATTCGCGTTGCTCTGCATCCCAGCAGCTGAACGCTCACCGTGTCTGCTCCTGCACCTGGACTCCAGCCACGCCCGCCTCGAACCTGGAACACCTGTAAGGGAATAAGAGAAGAGAAAGGTGAAAACCAAGAACTTATTCAACCTTCTTACCTGCATCCGGAATCTTCACGCCAGCATTCCTGAAGGAAGACTTCCATTTAAAAGCACCGCGTTGCTCGCTGCAGCGCCGCGCTTCACTCACCTGTTCCCGAGACGCCGCCCGGCTCCATCGCGGCTCTCAGCACCGGTCGCCACATCTCTGCACCTAGGGGAGAGAAGAAGAGACAAAAGGTGAGCAAGGGAACACAAGAGGAAAGCCGAATTTTCAGCCATATTACTTACCGGCTTTTCTTGGTGAACCCATTCCACATCCCGGGTCGGCGCCGCATCTTTGGCAGGTACCGCACCCTGGCCCCTATGGGGAAAGGACATTTTTAGCCATATTACTTACCGGCTTTTCTTGGTGAATCATTCCACATCTCGGGTCGGCGCCGCATCTTTGGCAGGTACCGCACCCCGGCCCCTATGGGGAAAGGACAAAAGACATTACTGGGGAATTATAAAGACATTTAGAGGGATCGCCCTCATCACTAACTCACCTGATTTTACCACCGGCAATTTAACCCCTCAACGCATCGCCTTTGTTCTGCACCTGAAATAAAGGACAGAAAAGACAACATAAAAGGAGGCTCACACTTGAACTTTTGCATCTTCATACTTACGGCGTATTGCTCAGAGAAGTCAAGTGGATGTGCCAGCGCTATTCTGAAAACCAGTGAAGTAACTGGACGAATGCGCGCCCCTGCACCAGAAGCAGGATGGAGAGTTCATCCTTCCAAACCATAAGGTGAGCTTAAACCGGGGGTTTTGGAGGAATCAGAGAGGAACGAAGGGGGGAAGGGGGGAGCAAGCACACTATTCGGCAGACAGTTAATCCCCTTTCTCATCTGCAGAAGGATAATCCTACGGGCCAGAGAAGCAAGATTTGGGGGTCCTGTTCAATCGGTGGTCCGAATTCTGCGCATCACGCTTGAAGAGGCCACAGCAACCCAGACCAGACCAGCGCCTCCGTGGGAGCCAGGTGAGAGTTACACTGGCCTGTACCATCCCCAAGGAACTATCTATTACATTGTTGCAGAGTAGTGGGTTTACCACTGGTTCTTGCCCCTTGCCATCCACCCCTAGCATTCTAAGCTGTGATTGGTCAGAGCTGATGCCCGAAGGTCTGGGACTCGATTGAGTTCTCCGCTCGTTGTGCACCTCTTCAAGGTGATGTGAACTAATATGTGTCTGTATTGTAACTTGTGTGTACCACCTTTGCCTATGAGAATATTCTCCTCCCGTTGCAACACTTGTTGCAGTCTCCATCTGGTTTGCTGGGATTGGCTCCCCTTTCTCACTGTGGATGACTGTCCATTGTCTCGCTGCATCACGTGTTTAGAGACCACGAATTTGAGCTCCGCAGCTCATAATTATGAGGATTTTATTCCGCTTTTCTGCAGCTGGTCACCTTGTCATCTGGAGATTGGAATGTCCTCATATCTCTGACCTTGGCTGTGAGCCTGTCTTCGCCCATTCTTGCTCTCTATGCAGGCTGAGTCAGCTCAGCTCGTCTCATGTTCAGTGGTTTGAGGCCTGCTGTAATTTTCCTAAACCTTATAATGTGGTTTCTACACTGTCCATGTTGTGCTATGTTCCCTATGGGATAGCTATACGTGGTTCGATTAGGTTCCATATATACTCCTTTATCTCCACATGGACATTAGCTTTAAGCATCAGCAAGCTTGCTCTGGATCTCTTGTGCCTTGCGGTCCTGAGTTACTGCATTTGGCTAATGGCAAAATAATGAAAGCATTAACAGTATGTATGTATGTATCTGTCCTCTAGCTATAAAACTGTGCAGTCATGTTCTTCAGGTCTGCGAATGTGCTTCATGTCTAACTCTGCTATGTCATGATGTCACTAATGATGTCAGTACCGTGGCTTCTTGATGCTTTAGTCGAGGCAGTCCATAAGGGTATTTCTGTCTACGATCTCTGTTTCTTCTCCTATACCTGTGAAGATATGTACAGGATTCGGTCTGTTTGGCTCGCTGAGAGGATACCTTTCAGTGTATTTGTCAATCATTGGTGCACTCTGGATCTGTCCAAAATAAGATGGGTGGCTGCAAGCGTTTCTGGCCTTTCATCTCGTTATGAACTTCGGAGGGCAGAGGGGTGGTCTCGGGACTCTCTCTTCATCAGGGAATTAAATTAATTATTTTGTGATCCCAAAGACAGTTGTGTGAGTGATAGTTAATATCATCTACAATAGTTTATGCAAAAAGGTGGTTGTTTAATTTTATACCCCTGCCTTCTTCTGGACAGATGGTTGTTATAGAGTATCAAACATTTTTTTTTTACATAGAACCCTGAAAAATAGCACTTGCTTTATGTGTTAAAGAAAAGAAAGATCATCTTGGCAACGTGTAGCAACCTGTATGTGGAGAGGGAGCGAGAAGTGCATTGCACAGGGATCGATCTCATTGAGTCCTGTGTGCCAAGAAGACAAATATTTCTCTCACCTGTACATGTCAAATGAGCATAGCTCGTGAGGGTAAGCCATCTGAATCCCTCAACATTATATATATATATATATATATATATATATATATATATATATATATAATGACTTTTAGAAAGTGAAACGTGTCACAGTACCTGCCAAGTGGAAACAGTACATACTGTTTAAATCACACAGCTGCACACCTATGTGGCTATGCAGCAAAGAAGCAGAGGTTCCACAGATGCGCTATGTTGGAGCCTAGTGCATGCTTGTAGCAGCAAACGTGGATCACATCACCCCCATTTTATCCCAACTTCACTGGCTTCCGTTGGATTTTCAGGTATCATCGCTGGCAGCTCTGGAGGTGCAAGTAGCAAAGTGCTCAAGAGATTACATAGTACAACTTTTAATTATTCAAAGCTTTCTAATCGGGCCTTTCCAACTGCAGTTCCTCCTTAATGGTTATCGCTTCCCATTGCTGTATGTTTGTCCTACTCCCTACTTGGGTATTGGAAATAGTTAAGAACATATTTATTCAGGCTTGCCTTTACCCTTTTTGATTTCGTCTTGATCTGTTATTTTACCATTACAACTATCTCATTCTCCATCGCCTCGCAGCGTCCCGTTCATTCAAACAAAATACTTACTTGAGATGGCCACCGTGGAGCTGGAAGGCGGGGCTCCATATGCAGCACCTCTTCCATTTCCATGGCGACCAGCGGGCCAGGACGGACGCTGCATCAGCAGCAGTGGTTGTCGTCACCAAAAGATTAAGGTGAGTGGAATAAGGGGGAGGGGAGGAAATGGTGACCAGAGAGAGGGGAAGGTGGGAGTAAGATGGTGGGGTGAAGAAGAAGCAGTCAGGCTGATCGGAACACAAGCTGAGCAACCTGATTGGTTGGCTCCCCTGTCCCGGGTGCTAATAAATCAAATAGCATAGGGTTCTCTGGAAAGACAGTACAGACATTCACTTCCTAGGCAAAGGTTAGCTCCCTTTGAATATAGGATCACTTAGGTACACCTGAAATAAAGGCCACCCTCCCCCTTGCTCCATGATGATCTTACCCCAGTGAGCAGTCATGACCTTGAAGCTTGAACCCATGTTAACTATGAGTTTGAGATAGTGCATACCACAATTACACTATTATTATTTACTCAGCAGTATATTTTCTTCCTTTCCTATTGTGATATGCGCCCATGACTCATTTTTTGATTTTTTCAAGGGCCTTAGGTCTAGTCACCCTAGGTTTCCCAGGGTCATCCAGACGTGGACCCCTTGCTCACTGTGCTCATAGAGACACAGCTCCACCTCTCTAATGATGCCCAACAAGGCTGAAGCACGTGTATGGGCTTACTGTTGGTACTCATGTTCAGAAGGGAATTGCCATAGCGGGACAAAGACTGATATGCAAATGGATATTTCCCATCTGTGAAAGGTACACTGAGCTAAAGTGTGGCTGCGGACTCTAGAGTGGGTACCTTCCCAACGAACAGGTAATTTAGCCATGTTTGTTCTCGCAGAGGGGCTCCTATGGACTATTTTTTTTTAATTTTTATATTGTGATATGCAGTAGCACACTATCTGGTGGCATGTATATAATTTAAAGGTCACCAGGCGCTGCCTTTTGTTAGCTTTTGTGAAAATTTGAAGTTTTCTTTTGCTTGTACAGCTATTTTAGCTTTTTGTACCCACTTCATGTGATTTCATCAAAGTCAAAGGCTGCGCTGACAATTTTAGTCAAAGGACATGTAGCACCACTCTCTATGATCCGACAGGGGGCGCTAAAGTTTTGTGATGTACCTTCTGCTACACCTGTGATTTTGATTAACTAACTCTCAGGGTGAACCATAAATCTGGGCTTTGACGGTTTTTAAACCCAAATTTGGTGGCTTCCTGAGTAGTTTGTTGCCTCTCTCCTTCCTTCTCTGCCGATTGGCCTCTTCCTTAGGGTCTTGGACGACTAGAGTTTTTGTCCAGTGTATGTTGTTGGAAAAGAAGGACTTGTTTAGCAGTTCTTGGCTCACTTCACCTCTTGTTTAGGATTAGCGCTTTATGGAGCTTTGGGAGTAAGAAGGCTACAGTTTTACACCCTAACGTTTGGTAAAATAATGCCGTTGCTGTGCTGTATCAAGTCTGTGTCCTCTCACCCACTTCTTGTTATTATTCCCTCTTCTCATTTCAAAAAGGCAGAGGCGTAGACTGGCTAAGGCCTGAGAGGGCAAGGCCCACCCAGAATCTGTTAATGCCCACTCAGCAGCACTGTTTGGGCATTTACAGATGTTAATACCACTGCGGTGGGCCCAACTACATTAGATTCAGGCCCAACTTGTTAGATAGTCATGGCTATGCCTGAGGCAGGTCTCTCCAGGGATGCTTTTCAAAGGCCAATGCCTTGTTGAGTATGTTTTGGGTTCTCATTCTGCCCTCAGATTATTCCACAAATTACAGTTGTAAAGGAGGAGGTTCACAATTGTGTTCAATCCCCCCACGTGTTTGTTTTTGGAGTCAGTGATTTTGCAGGCACTATGGCATGTTGATTGCAGCCTCCCACCCTTATTTTGGCGATTTAACCCTTAAGGCTGTGGGTTTGAAGGTGGGGGAACCCATCACTGCCCAGATTATCTTTCTTGCAAGCCGTGCATGCCGCACGTGTCTGTCCTGTCTTGAAGTCAGCACAGCGGGTGCTGTTTCCGCCCATGCAGCTCCCTTCATTGTAGGAATGCTAAGGACCTTTGATCCCTTTCTTTCATAACACCTTTGGACCAAATGGAGTTTCCTATTATTGATTGAGTTCATGTTTTTTGAAGGTCTTGGGTGGTGCAACTCTGCCTGATAGTTGTAAGGCACGCCCAAGAAAAATCTTGTCCCACACAGTTTAGCTTTGGCTATTAGTTGGCTATAAACCGAAACTATTGCATTAGAGTACAACTAGGAGGGAGATGGGAAATGTGGAGGGACACAAAATTGTGGGGGTTGTTTGGCTATTTACCCACCCACTTCCTGGCACTCCTCGCCCAAAACACATCCACCTGGGATCTCTTTCAGCTAGCTTTTTCAAGCAGTAACCTCAAACCTTGTACACAAAATTCATGCCAGTATTATTTTAAAGCAGTCTTCCAAGAGTTTAGGGCTTAATTGGAGCTCTAAATGTGCTCTTGGGGCCAGTTTATAGAAAATGTGCATCAGCGCTAGTGCAACTGTGCACAGTAATGGCACTAGGGCAGTTTTCCCTGGTGCAAAAATGCATTAAAAGACTAGTTTTTCTTCCTAAGGAAAACATTGCCCTAGTGCTAATACTCTGCAAAGTTGCACTGCCACAATGTTTCAGTGATTTGGCCTCTGGTGTAATAAAAATGTATTTACTAAGTGTGCTGTCAGCAGCAACGTGTACTTCACTAAAGTCCTCTTAAAAACATGCATTGGCAAAGTCAACAGTTTTGGCTTGTGTTCATTTATTTATTTATTTAATGAAAATGACTGAGAAAACAATGTAACACTGATTTACAGAGCAGAGGGCCATTCTCCTTAACAGTAGAGCATAATATAGGAACAGGATAGGGGAGGAAGTGCTAAGTTTAAGGATGACGGGGTGAAGGATAAGTGCAGTGGGGTTGTCGTAGAGAGTCAGGGGGAGAGGAGAACAGGGAGATGTGATGTAGAATGCTATGCAAGTTCTTCAGAAAGGAGGAGAGCTAGGAGGTTGGAATTAAATCCAGAATGTGATTAGTGCCGAGAGGGAGAGGGAGAAGAAGAGCAAGCCAGAGTAAGGGAGTGGGAAGAGGAAAAGAGCGGAAATGAGAGGGAGCTCAAGGGGCACGGGAGGTGGCAAGAAGGTGACCTGAGGATGATCTTAGGGAGCAATGGGGAGAAAGTGAGATGAGCTAATAGGTAGGCTGGGCCAAGTCTGTGTATAGTTTTGAAGATGATGCCAATGAGTTTAAACTTTGCCCTCTGCCTCATAGATAAGCAGCCTAACAACCGATGGGCTGGGGAGGTGGAGGTGAAGCTGGGGAAGGTTGAAGAGTGTATGGACAGCAACGATGAGCGGTTTGTCGAGGGGTGAAAAAGCATAGTTGGGCAGGCCATAGAGTAGATTGGCAAAGTAGCCCGATCGAGAGAGTACTTAAGAGTAGATTAGGTGCTTAGTGGTGTTGAAAGGAAGAAGATGTCTTATTTTTCAGATGTTGAGGTGATTACGTCTGGCAGCAGTGGCAGATTTGGAGATGAAGAAAGACAAGTTGTGAGATGGGTTGAAGATGACACCAAGGTTGCAAGCAGAAGTGGAGTAGGGAAGTTAGTAAGGCGCGAAGTATAGAAGAGGAAGAGAGGAAGAGCTCACCTATTTGGATGGGAAGTAGAGAACTTCTTAGTGGAGTTGAGCATGAGTGTGTGAAATGCCATCCAGTACTTGATGGCGTAGAGATAGCTAGACATTTTTGATTGTAGCTCGTCAAGGAAGAGATGATATATGTTTTAGAGAGGCATTTGCCAGGTACTGCTATATGCCTAGGCTCATTCCATTTTGCAGCTGCTATCATTAATGGCTAGTTAGTATCATTACTGCAGTGCCTGGCAAATGCCTATACTCACCTACAAACGGTTAGGGCTGATTTTGAAACTGCCATCCTCTCCTTAGCATAGACTGACAGGGATGTGTTGAGAACACACATGCCACTGCACTTTTCAGAACAGAGCTCATCCACCAAGTGTCCATACTGAATCCCATACAGAATCCCAAACTGGCTGTACCTGTATGTTACTCCAGATCCTCAGAACTGGACCCATTGCAGCTAGAGGGCTCTAACACCCCTTGTTCCAACATAGGGTTGGTCTCACACCAGTTAGAACCTCTTGTGTGTGGGTCTGAACCACCACAACACCCAAACTATGGGGGTTCACCAAATGGCTCATACCACTCTGTTATAGTGGGTCTCAGTGGAAATAAGGGAGCATTTGCCTCAGCAGTATCTCCATCTCACCTTGCTACTGTGGGGTCAGCTGAGGAGACACTAGGTCCTCCTCACTGTAGCCATTAGAAGGGCTGCTCTGGCACAGGACAGGGAGACACTCTGATTCCTCTGCCCCCCTTTCTGTAGCCGTAAGCAGGGTTCCAATTCTATCCCTCAAGACAGAATCCTCCATACTATCTATAGGGAACTCTATGGTAACTTCTCTAAGCCTTCTGAATAGTTTACCTCGCTAAGTTGGGAAACTTGGCAAGTCCCAGTCCACTTGCATGTGTTCATGGATTTAGGAAGCGGGTTTAACAGGAGAAGGCCCTGCTTCCTTCTCTGGGGCTCACTAAGGGCTCCAATCAAGCTTAGGAGAGATCTAACAACTCTCCCTCCCAGACCATCCTCCTGTGGATGACAGTGGAGTGACATATGACAGGTCACTGTACCTTCCTTCCACTGGGTCTGACCATTACTGAGTACAGCAGAGGAGCTACTTCTGGTTATGACACTCAATAAGGTGTCAATGACTGACTTGGCAGTCATTCTCTGTTGGTTGACACAAATATATGTGGTGTTTTGATCAGCAACCACCAATTGTAGCTTATTGCCTGAGGTTTTCATAGTCAAAGGGATTTCCAAATGTGGCCTGTCTCTGGTAAATATGAGTTCACTCCTAAAAGTGAATCCTGGAGTCACTGAATACTTGTCTCACCCCTGTCATCCTGGAGACAGACAGTGAGACCCCTACGGTGGTTTTCTCTTGGGACCCCCATTTAGGGCCAGCAAGAATGTATGTTAGACCACTCTTGTGGTATCCTGACATTAGGGTGAACCACCAGGGGAATGTCACACAACAATGGTAGGAGGTAGGGCCGCACACCTGGAAGAACCTTCAACCTCTGAAGGTGCGCTCTGGGGGCTTACCTTCCAGTAACCCACCTTCCTGCTCTATCCTTTGCTTCACTGGAGGGGAACCCTCCCATTGGAAGCAGGCCTTTTCTCCACAGGCCTTTTAAAGATGGTTTCTTTCTTTGTTGGCCCATACTGATCTCTCCCCAAAGGATCTCCTCTACCAGCAAGCTGGGTAGTTCAGGAGTCCCATAGGATCTGAGATTTTCTAGTTGTCCTTCTTCCAAACTTGGATTAGGGACACTACCAACTACCTCAACAGATATTGTAGGGAGGTCTGGGGAATATTCTCTTTCCCTCTGCCTCTTTTTCTGACTTCTCGGCCTTTGGGGTTCCTCTTTGGCCTAGGCTTTCCCTGTTGCTTGGCTAAAGCAGCCTGATTTTGAGACCTAGTGCTTGAAGGATCTGGTGAGTGTCTATCAGGACCTAAGTCTTGAAGCCTGATCTCACCCAAAGCTCTTCTAGGAACAGTTTACCATGGAGGAAGCTACATCAGTAGGACCGGACCCAGTGTTCCTAATAGTAGAGACACTTAAACCTGCTACTTGAACACCTTCCTCAGATGTAACATGACTAAGGGACATGACTGGAATGGGAGCAGAAGCTCCAGCATTATTAGGGTCCAAGGAATCTAGGCTAACTGTAGTGTAGAAATCAAAAGGGAAGGACACCCCTGCAAACTCTCCTTCCTCATCCTGAGGAAAGGCCAGACTTGCAGAGTGGACCCCCAAGGTCTTACCCCTACACCTGGTGTCCACCTTCCGGTGGTCACTGTCCCCACAAGTGTAACAAGTCCCACTGGGCCTTGACGCACAGGGAGGCTTAGAGAAACCACTCTCGTGCTTGGGAGAATTAGTCCCACTACCCTGACCTGACTCTTGTGACTTCCCCTTATTCAACTTTTTGTGGGCCTTCTTGTACAAAGTTTTATCTCCTTCTGCTTCCTTCCCTCCTGCTTACTAGAAGCAGGCTTGTCCTTATGGGACACTCTGTGCAAGACCCATAAGTCAGCTGGCAATGCCTAACCTCTTAGGAACTAACTCCTTAGAGTCAGCCAAATGTTGCTTAAGCTCTGGGGAATAAGAGGAAAAAATGTGCTCAATCTTGACCAAGTGCATCATGCCCTCAAAGGTGGTTACCTGATAACGTTCTATGCAGCCACACACATTTTTCAACTAATCTGTAACCAAGGTAACGTAAGTCATACTTTTATTTCTTGTACTTTGTAAATCTCCTCAAGTATTGGGCAGGAGTCTTCCCAATCTTTAAGATGAGAGTTTGCTTAAGTTGTTCAAAATCTTGCCCTTCAGCTTTTGACATTTTCATAATGGCACTACAGCCAGAATGGGGCAGTCTGCTGAGCAACCATGCACTCCTATCAACATCACTCACACCTTGCACTTCACATGCATACTCAAAGGTCACAAGCCAATCAATTATGCCATTCTTCTCCTCATACACATTGCGTAGATCTTTTGGGAACCATGTATATGAAGATGACCCAGAAACATCTGGAAATCCTCTGGAAGAACCTTGTGAAGACTATAACTTGGCAAGCTCCATCTGGTGAGCTCTGTCCTTCTGCCTCTTGGCTCTCTCAACGTCCAATCTTGCTAAATTGAACTCAAGCTCTTTTTCCTTGAGCCTAAGCCTCTCCTTTTTCAGATCAAAAACGACCCCAGACTCTGAGGCAGTTGCAGACAAAAGTTCAGAAGAGTCATCCTCCTCCTCCCCATCCCTTACTACAGTAGCTGCAGTGGCAGCAACTCTATTACGGCTGCTAGGCACAGCCCCAGCACCACTACCAGTACCATTAGTTAGGGGAGATACACCCTTATTGTTCTCAACATCTAGAATCTTGACAATTAATTCAGTTTTGGTGCCAGAGATTGTCAGCTTTCTGTCACTACACAACTTTTTCAAGTGATCCACTTCAGAAGAACTTAAAGAAGTGAATGTGATTGTCTCCATGCTATCAATTATAATAGGTGACTTTCAACTACAATACAATCAAAGATCACAATTTACTGTGTAAGTGCTATCCAGACACTTCACCAGTGGACAACACTGAGGTACCTAATACCTGATCCTCACCACTGCACACCAATTTGTAAGGACTTGGTATCTATGCTCTGGTCTGGTGGATGGGTGTATAAGACTGGGACTACTTTGGGAGCTGTAGCGGAACCAGTTCAAGGTAGCTAGGTGAGTGGTCAAGGCTAGGTCTCAGGAAGGGTGAGCCTGGTACTGGGTCCTCAATGAGTACACACCGTGAAAAATCAAGTATCACACTTAGACAAATAATTATATAGCCATAAATAAATATTTGTATAACAGTATTATCAATTAATACTAGCATGTAATATTATCACACAACACTAAATAAAAGATACATATATACAATCACTGTAGTAGAGCAAAATATATAACACACCCCTGCAAAGGAAGGTAATTATTAGTATTCAGCGCTACAGGTCCAGAGAGATACAACACTAACTTTATAATTCAATCCTTAAAATGTATGAGTATGTATGGGTCCTTGTGCACCGAAAGCTCACCAAAGTGCCACCCTCTTTTGTGAGACGGGAAAACGTTAATGGAGGGCTTTTGGGGTCCAATGAAGAGTTCCAAGGGGTAAAGGACAAGTTGTTCTAGTGAACAAAAGTGTCCCCCACTTTTGAAATGCTTGCACAAGCAAGCAATAGCAAGCCAAACTGTTAGAAAAGTTTCTAAAAGTTACCAAACTTTTAAATGGGAGATAGGAGTTCAGGCAACTACTGTTACAACTCACCCCCATACTCTTCTTAGGACTTGGCATGTCTTCAGAAGAGGGTCCAAGGTCGCGTTTCCGCCTTCAGCTCTGGTCCTTGATGCCATGAGGTTTCAAGTTGAAGCACTTCTCTCGTCGGCAAGAAATACTGTTGCAAGGCCTTCAGGATGGAGAATGCAGAAGAACTTGATGCAGGCCCCCGCCCAGCGCAGGACTGGATGCAGTAAAGCTGTTTTGGATGACAGCCACTGATGCACGGCGACGCAGGGGGACACACTTGTCACTGCTGGACTTAGCCTCCTTTCTCAGGTCCCTTCGATGCTGGAACCACAAAACTTGGCAGAGAGGAGTTCTGTAGTAAAAGCTGCCGCTCCCCAACGTTCCAGGCATCCACGCAGAACAGCAGTGTCTGCAGCATGGTAGCCCAAACTCTGAGCCGGGCAGCGACGATGATAATGGATGTTCCCTAAACTCCAAAGGTTGAAGCTCCCTCACATGACTTCTGGGTATCACCTACAAGGCAGGACTCTTCCAGGACAGCAGCAAAAGTTGGTCATCAGGCCTTCTTTCTGCGCGCCCACAGTCTCCTAACACGTCTTGCAGCTAGACAGGATACTTGGCTACTTCAGGTTTCTTCCAGGATCTCTCTGAAATGGGTGCCATGGTTTTCTTCGTATCCAAAAGGCAGGAAACAGCTGAAACTCCCACTAGCCAATCTAAGTTCTGGCTACACACACACACACACACCAGCAGTGGTCCAATCAGGACCACTGGTGGCATAGCTCATGCATACAATTCAGACACACTAAAACCAGTTTGTGGATTGGGACCAGATAGTCTCAACCCATTTAATGGCAGCAAGCACACATGGCCCAGTAGTAGTCCACAAAAAGCCTCAGTTTTCCTGGGCAATGGAAGTCCATATAAGGATTTTCCTGTCCTCAAAGGTTGGGAAGAAGGGTTGGTGAAAAAAATGGCCAAGGGACAAATAAAAAACCGTGTGACATGGCCATGTTTGGAAACTAGCCACAGCAGGTAGCAAAATGCAGTAAACTCAGTAAGGCTAAAACAAAATACACCTTCACATAGCAAAAAGTAATTGCTGCCACCAGCTTGTCTCTTAGGCACAATTAAAGTAACCACAAATCCTCTAGGGCAGAACAAAAAAGTACCCCATTGTACTGCATTGCAAAATGCATTTTACAGTGATAAAATGCTACCAAAAGTGATGACAAGTTTCCAAACTTGGCAACAAAGTAACAAGTCTAAGGGAAACAATGTTTCCCAGTACTGACAGCCTGAAGCACATGTCAGTTTCCCCATGACAAATGAGCAAAAGCCAGTGTAGTGAAGGTGAAGGCTTCAAAGCACTGTAAACAGATGAGGTCAGATTCAAAAATAAACAGCACAAAGTTTTGGGGTCCATAGAAATGGAGGGAAAGGTCCTGTAAAGAGAAATCCTTCCTAACACAAACTATTGCTGATGCTGGTTGCAGGTTGTGTCCATTTCTGTGTGAAATGTAAAAAACTTGTATTTTAAGCTTTCCGCTTATGGAATTTAAAACAACTGTTAAGGCCACGAACTACTGCATCGTTGTCATCCAAGTCATGTAAATAAGCGTGAGGAAAATTGATATTTGGCATGGTAACAACAGTCCATTGGTGACTACAAAGGGCTGTGTTTATCAGATCACATTCACATTTTCTCTGAGTTTTGCACCAGACTCGGGTAGAAGAGTAGAAGAGTCGCTAAAACTCAGTCCCGCTTAGCAGTGTGCCGACTGATTCGAAACCTGTTTGCGGCTTCATTATTTGTTTTAATTACATAAGCTGCTAGGTAATGTTGACCAATGCCACCCAATGCCATACGCAGACACATGTGGGGCAG
This sequence comes from Ambystoma mexicanum, assembly GCF_040938575.1. Lineage (NCBI taxonomy): Eukaryota > Metazoa > Chordata > Amphibia > Caudata > Ambystomatidae > Ambystoma > Ambystoma mexicanum. Next base: position 1,309,169,500 of record NC_090932.1, read on the forward strand.
AGAAACAATGTGTTGCTCAATGAGAAAATGTTTCTTCTCACTATTGATAATCTGCTTTTATATTTCTTTATTTGAAGATCAGGCATGTCAATTACTTAGAATAACATATTTACAGCTGGCGAGGCATTTCCATGAACGGTGCCTGTACAATATCAAAAAGATGAGAACAAGTGGTGAGCCAGTTTATGACGGTGTGAAAAAATGGGACCTATACCGGGTACTAAACAAAACAAACTGAAAAAAATACATGTAGGAAAGAGCACATATAGGTCAGATGAGAGTTTACGTATCTCTTTGCTTAGTGTCAAGTGTATTCAGTGCACACATTTGTGTGTTTTCCCACCACTCTAAAGCTTCTTCTTTCTGATCCCATATACTTGAGGCTGTTTGTCCCCGATGCAACAGATAGAAAAAGTATTGTCACAGCATCACCCCACTCTCTTAAAGTGCAGAGAGAACAAGAGAAATTGGAGAAAAACATGGTTAAATACTTGACAGTTCCAAGTTGCGGTATCTTCTCAACAGTCTACGATTCCTTTAAGATCACCTCAGTCCTCCTCCAGTAAATTGTCTTCATTCATATAATGTGCTTAACCTGAGGCCTCATCAGTTTCATTATTCACTGTTCTCACGGTTCGCTGGTTTCCCAGCAGGATCCAATGAGCCTGGTCATCAATTTCTCTTTGTCCATAAAGCTCTGCAACATCTTGCCAATGAGATTCTTCATTGACGTGTGCGCTTACCCTAAGATACAGGATTACCCTTTCTATATTCCAAATTTACATAGTCAACCTTGGTTGCAACTGAATGTTAGATCTATTCTCTGCACAAGTCTTATTTTCACTCCTTTTATGGAATTCAAATATTTGGCTTTTCGCATGCCATGGGTGCTTTTTCTCTGGTGGGAGCCTACTCACTCACTTATTTTTCCACCATTTAAGTGCTCTGAACCTCTGTGGTTTAACACCCAGGCTAGTGCCAATGGTTTCTTAGCTTGCCTACCCATCATGCATGGCTGTAGCACAGTCCACACGCCCTGCCGGATCACCCTGATTGTCCCTTTTATGAACCTGTTTATCTTCTCATTCTGTTCATTTTCCTGGGCATGGTACAGTACTGCTCGTATTTTATGTATTGCATGATATACTAAGAGACTTTACATCTTTGTGGTGCGGAACTGCATCCCATTGACTGTCATCATCTGCGAGGGAGTGCCTTACTGTCACAAAAACACATGGAAGAATTAATTTGCTTGTCTTGATAGTGCTGTCTTCCAAAAACTTTACTTCCATTAATTTATAGGTATAGTCAACCAACACAATCTCGTGCATTGCCTCATCTCGTGCATTGCCTTGTCCATTGCCTCGAGGCGTGGTTCAATGCCAGCTGTGAGAAACATGACGGTGTCTCCCAGGCTGGTACCCGGGTATCTGTCATCCAGGTGGACAGGACAAGGCCATCGCTATTGCATCCAATTCCTGGAGGTGGACCAGTGAGGGAGGATCACCTGGATGGAGGAGTCCTTGGGGAGCAGGCCACCGACAGGTGAGACATGGTATCCCCCTCCTTTGAACACCTTTTCCCCATCCTACCATGCGTGATATTCTAAAACACTGCCCCTCCCTTTCCCGAAACAGACACTTTTGCACAACACAACGGACTAACACCAGAGCTGTTTACCTGACATGTCCCAATGCAAGGGTCAGGCAAAGTCAGGCAATTGACCAAAACGCTTGTCTCTGTTGTACCTGTTGTACCAACCTTGACTCCAGAGAGAAAAGAAAGCCAAGCGGTTCATCACAGCTGGTGAGTTGAGGGGAGAAGAAACCAAACTGTGTTGAACGAAAAATAGCCAACAGCTAATTTGAACTTTGAAAGCTTTAAAGAAACTTTTGTGAGAGAATGGGGAAAACCAGCAACAGAGGATTCTGGCACCACATGGGTGTTCACGCAGGAAACTCTGGGCGATTACCCAATAGTAGAAACTACCGTAACCAGAAGGCCTTGGGAAGAGGCGAAAAGAGATCAAAGTGGTCAAACAGGGGTCTTGTAAAATCCTCTGTACCGTCAAAAGTCTTTGGCGGACAGATAATTATGAAGCTAAGGAAAATTAATCCCGCTTGGTGAAATGAGCGCATGAACAGTGTGTTTGTAAAAGTTGGCACGAGTGAACCCGGCGGAGGGATGCTGACCAAAAGGGGTGAAGCCTGAAATTGCTATGAACAGTGTGTTGAAAGGAGTGACCCCGACCGAGGTATGTCCGCAATAAATAGTTTGAAAAGACATTAAGACTCTTAAAATTGAGAAAAGCAATAGTGAACATGAAGGTGGGAGGCTGACATCTGAAAAGGGTCCGAGCCTGAATGAGGGAAATCCAGGGGTAGAAAGTCATCACCCCAAAGCTAATTTTGATAAAGCCTGAAGAATTGTTTAAAACAACATTGTGATTCATGAAGACAAGATAAGCCATAGTGAACCTCAAAGGAGGGAGGCTGACTTTTGAAAGGGGTCCGGACCCAAAAGAGGGAGATCCAGGGGTGGAAAATCCATCACTCAAAGTTAATTGAGAAAGGAACTGCTTAGTTGTTTTGCTGAATATGACTTGTGAGGGGTCTGCGCCCGGAAGAAGGGGTCCCAGGGGTGAAGCCATCGCACAAAGTAAATGTGGAACAGAACTTTGTGTTTATTTATTGAAAACATCAGGCCCTAAAAAACAAGAGACTTTTTGTTAAAAGAGACTTAACCATTGAAGAACCTGGTAGCTGGTAGGGAATTGTTAGCTTGTGCTGGGAAAGCTTGAGAGAGTGCTGTGCGCCAAGTCCCACCTTGTCCCGTGCTGAAAACGTGGGGAAGGGAGACCTCAAGTACCGCATCCTGACTTATTCTTTGTGAAAACGTCTTTGTTTCTTGAGAACATTATCACACACTTATTTTTGTATTTAGAGTAAAGATTGGCAATATGTTTTTCTTAGTATGTTCCTTTTTACTTTGACAAGATGCCAAAAGAGGACGGTATCCCTACATATTATCCCCACCAAAAATATTGCCATACATATGGACGTTTGTCCCGCCATAGGCGATATTTTTGGGGGGATAATTTGTGGGAGCGGGGGTTGCGGGGGTGTCCCCCGCACATTTTAAAATAATGCAGGAGTTGCAGGGGTGTCCCCCGCAGGGTCCATGGCTCAATATCGCCGCAAAAATATGGCGACATGTTGGTATTGCGATATTTTTGCGGGGATATTAACACATGGAACCGCAAGGACTGCCTTATTTTTCATTTGATGGTCGAAGCTTGCTCCCATCTTAGATTTAGGTTAGGCATTTTTCCACCCTGCATTTACAGTTTAATAAACACCCTTGAACTGTGATCACTTGTGTCGGTCTTTACGGTTGCCACCATGAGTTCCCTACAAAGCTCAGTCACTGCTATTGACTCACTTCTTCCTGATGGCTACAAGATCATCTCTAAGCCTCACCCTAACCGTCTTGATCTTCCCTAGTGGGTCCCTTCTTCGCTCGTACCCACCCAACCATACTCCTCTTTCGAGAGCTTGGTCTGCAAGCTGGTCATCTCTCCTACCTCCTCCCTGACCATTGCCACTATCTATAGGCCACCTGGCTCTATCACCCTGTTCCTCTCTGAATGGGTTGATTGCTCCTCCTCTCTGGTGACATCTTCCTCTAAACTTCTTCTACTGAGTGACTTCAACACCCGCCATGAATCCTCATGCACAGCGTCCACTCTCTTCAGTGACCTCTGCACCCCTCTCTCTCTCCATTCTCCTCTCTGATCCTACCCACTCGGATGGACACACTCTGGATGCCTTTATCCACACAGATCTTTTGCTCTCTGCCCCACTCAACACTCCTCTCTCCTGGTCAGACCACTCCATTCTCTCCGCCCACCTGGGCCCTCTCTACCCTCTGACCGCACCGCCAACAGCCCTGCCATACTCATTTAGATATCCGTCCGATGAAACGAGTGTCAGTTGCTACCTTTGCATCCACCTTCCTCCCCTCTCTCCTCCCACTACAGACTCTACCTCCAACTCTACTCTCAGCAATCTCCATCTCTCCATCTCTAACACTCTCGACATTCTTGCCCCAGTCATGAGAATATGCCTGAAACACGCCACAAAGCGTACCACTTGGTATGACTCTGATCTAGCAGACCTGAAACGGAAATGCAGAGCTGCAGAAGAACTGCAGAACGGAAATGGCAGACCACTGGCTCATCCTCTGACAAACTGGCCTGTCACCTTCCCCAAAGGCAATACTGTCTCACCATTCATTCCAAGAAGAGGGCTTACATCCAGGTCCGTGTCTCTGGAGCATCTAACAACATGGCTGAACTCAGGATGAGCGCTCTTTCTTCCCCTACCCTGCCATCCCCTTGCCACCTCTGGCCTCCCAACCTCCCTCTGCCTTTCTCTCCTCGTTCTCTCCTTTCACACCGAACAAGGTCACTAGGGTTGTCCGCTCTATGAAGGTCTCCTCCAAATAGGTTACCCCATGTTCTTCCAGAACTATTAAGGACAACATTGGCTTCCTTGTCACTGCACTTGCTGATTTCTGCATTCACTCTCTTGCTACAGGGTCTTTTCTCCTCTTCCCTCAAGCACTCTCTCATGCGCCCCCTCCTGAAAAAACCTTCTACCGACCCCTCGTGTCTGGCTAACTACCTCCCCATCTCTATCACTCCCTTCCTTGGGAAACTCCTTGAAAAGCTGGTCTACCCCCAACTGGCCCAGCATACTGAGCTCGTTGGTTGCCTAGACGACCATCAATCTGGATTCTGAGCATCCTGAGGCACGGAATCTGCTCTTCTGAGCACCCGTGAAGAATTGTTTGCATCTCTTGACACTAATTCCCCCGCTGTCCTCATCCTACTTGATCTTTCCTCTGCATTTGATATGGTCAACCATTCCATCCACATAAAAGGGCTCCACGATATCCTTTGTATCTCAGAGCGGGCACTGGACTGGCTGACCTCCTTCCTCACTGACCGTCCGTCCCCAGGTCATCCTGGGCTCTTTCTCCTCTCCTACCTCTATCTCCACCTATGGCAGTTCCCCAGGGCTCTAACTTCTCACCCTGACTCTTTAACATCTATCTCGCTTCACTTGCTCACCTTATCTCCACTTTCTCCCCCTCACTTTCAGTTATGCAGATGATACCCAACTCTTCTTCAAACATCCCTCTGATGCTCCTCCTACTTCCTCTACCGTTCCCGACTGCCTATATGCTATCCAGTCCTGGTGTGCTTCCAATGATCTGTGCCTCAATGCCAGAAAGACTGAGATCCTTCCTATTGGGATTCCCACTCCCTCCTACCTCCCTTCACCTTTGTCACCCTCTATGGGCTCTCCCCCCTCTCCTGCATCTGAAGCCAGAAATCTTGGAGTGATCTTCAACTCCCTCACATCTTGGACCTTGCCAAGAAGGTCCATTTTCAACTCCACCTCCTCAGAGGTATCCTTCCTTTAATCACCTTTCCCCAGAAGCTCAATGTCTCTAGAGCTCTGTAACTCTCTAGGCTTGACTACGACAACAGCCTCTTCCTTAATCTACCTTCTTACTCTCTCCGCCCCCTCCAGCTTGTCCAGAACAGGGCTGCAAGACTTATCCTTGGCCTCAAGCCAAGGGACTGTATCTCTCCAGCCCGGAAATCTCTCCACTGGCTCCCGATTGCTGCAAGGATCAAATTTAAATCCCTCTTCAGCCTCCATAAGGCTGTCTGGAGCCAAGGACCAATCTATCTACAAATTGCTCTTAACAAATACTTTCCTTGCAGATCTCTACGCTCCTCCTGCTCCAACTCTGTGTCAGGCGCTTTTCTTAGCAGTGAGCGGCTGGAATATCTCTCTCCTCGGTTGTCTCCCTCCTCTGGAACTGTCGCCCCTTTTCTCTCCGTCTTGTGCCAGATCTCCTCAAATTCTGGAATCTCCTCAAGGCTTTCCTCTTTACTTCCTCCTTACCCCTCCCATTCCTGTGCTAATACCCCACAGTTGCTGAGATTGGTGGCCTAGGACCTTATGTGTTCTTCGTGATCCCGGCCTTCGGCCCAACCGCTTTTAGCCATTCACACCGTCCCAGCATTTGCCTTCAGGCACCCACTGGCTTGTATTTCACAGGCCTGCACTTTTTAATGGCAGTTGAACACTCTGTACCAAGAAATCTCTGCCACTCACTTACTGTTGCACACAACTGACTCCTTGGCACTTCCCTCAGTGGAACTCCTTGCACTTACCCATTTCCTGTTGCTCTCTCTCTCGCTCTCTGCACTTGCACGTTCTGAATGCTCACAAGGCCTAATAGGACCACCCCATCCTCCTGATCATCTGTTGATTACTTTGCCTATCTCCCATGTTCATTACGCTTTGCCATGTGGGCGCTTTGAAACACAATTTCTTAATGTGCCTTACACATGCACAATAAATAAAATAAATATGTGGTATGTGATCCAGATGACCGGAAAATTAACTACTCTTTTTTTTCCATACTTCTTCCCCACTCACATTCAAAGTGATTTTGGGTCTTGTGACGAGTTGCATGTCACTGCATCATTCTATGTGGCCTGAAATAAAGACACAGGTGACTCCAATACATCCCAGAGGGCTATATAAAGCACACTTCTACCCCAAACACTGTTTCCAACACTATGCTGTCACTAGTCAACGTGAACTGGGACAGGCAGCTGCTCATGCTGTGCCGGGAAGTAGAGAGGCTGGACAACCAGGCCAGGGAGCAGAGGGGAGTGGGGGGAGGGGAGCAGGAGGAGGACCCAAGCAAGGCGTGCCCCAGTACCCATGGTCAGGCCCTCACCTTGGACCCTCACTGACAGCCAGTTGGTCACTCTATACCGCCTCAACAGGGAGACCATAACAGAGCTGCTCACCACAATACAGGACGACATAGGGAGCAGGATCAGCATCCAGATAGTTGTGCCCCCACTGCTGAAACTAGTGTCCGTCCTACAATTCCTTGCAACTGGCACCTTCCAGCACTCTGTGGCAATGATACATGGCATGGCACAGCCCACGTTGGTCACCCTGAGTTACCTGGGGGCAACCAGACGTGGACTCCCTGATCACTGTGTTCAGAGAGGCACAGCTTCACCTCACTGATGAGGCCCAACAAGGCTGAAACACGTGTATGGTGTTGTTGTTGGTACTCTTGTTCAGAGAGGAATTGCCATAGCATTTTGGTGCTGGACTGCCCATGTGGGCGGGACAAAGATTGATATGCAAATGGGTATTTCTCATCTGTGAAAGGTACAGTAAGCAAAAAGTGTGTGCTGCAAACTCTACGCTTAGAACACGTTATCATGCAATGTTCTTTCTGGAGAGGAGCGCATGCTACCTTTTTTGAAATATTTGCAAGGAACTTGGGGTTGGTCACCCTGAGTTACCTGGGGGCAACCAGACGTGGACTCCCTGCTCACTGTGCTCAGAGAGGCACAGCTTCACCTCACTGATGAGGCCCAACAAGGCTGAAATACGTGTATGGGGTTGCCGGTGGTACTCTTGTTCAGAGAGGAATTGCCATAGCATTTTGGTGCTGGACTGCCCATGTGAGCGGGACAAAGACTGATATGCAAATGGATATTTGCCATCTGTGAAAGGTACAGTGAGCAAAAAGTGTGTGCTGCAAACTCTCATCTCAGAACAGGTTATCATGCCATGTTCTTTCTGGAGAGGAGCGCCTGCTACCTTTTTTGAAATATTTGCAAGGAACTTGGGGTTGGTCACCCTGAGTTACCTGGGGGCAACCAGACGTGGACTCCCTGCTCACTGTGCTCAGAGAGGCACAGCTTCACCTCACTGATGAGGCCCGACTAGGTCAAAACACGTGTCTGGGGTTGCTGTTGGTACTCTTGTTCAGAGAAGAATTGCCATAGCATTTTGGTGCTGGACTGCCCATATGGGCAGGACAAAGACTGATATGCAAATAGATATTTCCCATCTGTGAAAGGTACAGTGAGCAAAAAGCGTGTGCTGCAAACTCTCATCTCAGAACAGGTTATCATGCCATGGTCCTTCTGGAAAGGTGCTCCTGCTACCTTTTTTGAATTACATCCTTGGAGTGGTTGCATTTCCAGAGCCTCCTTGCTGATGCGCTCCTGAGAATTGGAGGATACAGATCTCCCTGCTCCACATGCCTGTGGTGCCTAGCCTCGGGGAAGTCTTGACTCAGGTGGCAGATCTGCTAAGCAGCACTGGGTTCACGATAAGTGGTACTGAAGTATTGCAATCGTCATCCCAGCTACTGATGGTGGGTATGACCTGGACATTGAGGGTGCAGCTGTGATGTGGACTGTTTTATTCGGTTCGGGCACCGACACGAGCCATGGTGATGGTGCTAACTGGCCTGGGCCCACCGACCCAGTAAGGCAAGGCAGTGCCACGGGCCCGAGGGAGACCTAGATTTAGATGGCAAAAATGCTGGGCAAGTAGGACAGGAAGGTGGGGGAATTCCCGATGCCAGGGCGATATTGATGTGCATTGTCTTTCACATGGGGGCCGGGTTGTGCCCGGACAAGGGCAAAATGACTATTGGACGACCCTCATGAATCTCCATTTATGTCAAAGTTGTTCAGTGCGTGCTCTCATCATCCTCATTTCAATCCGAGATGTGCATTTTTCCCTAAATGTAATTGTATTTGCTTGGTAAGCTGCATTTGTTATGGCATATATTTCCATTTGTACTGTTCATTTGTTGTGTTCGTTGTGCGCTGTGTTCATTGAGTGGTGTCTGTGTGTGCGTTTGCATGTCTCATATTTGTCTATGTAGGGGTTAATTTGGTTAACATGCTTTGAGCAGGATTGCAGTTTGGTATTTCACTTTGTACGTGTGTGGCACCATTCGGTCTTTGCCCTTTTGTATGATCATCTGCTCAGTTGGTGTAGTTGCTTTGTGCAGTAAGTGTGGTTGTGTATGAGGAGGTGGTAGCCAAGCAAATATGAACCCGTGGGTCTCGTCAATCGCATGCGTCGTTCTTCATTTCTCGATTCAGCAATCCTTTTGGAATCATAACCTTTGTGCACATTGCCTGTGGCACACACCCCTTGTTTATGTAGTCAGACATTTTGATGACGACGTGTTTCCTCAATGTGACCCCTATACCTTTATCAGTTTAACAGATTTTGTATAATTCTTTCAAAATTGCTTAATGACAGCTGAAGTGATTTGGACCAAACAGAGGGGATTATAAATTAGAGTTAGCATTCATCCCGACTGGTTCAGAGGGTGGACAGCAGAGATGGATAGACAGAGCGATGACTGGGAGGGAGGGAGGGAGAGATGGAGAGAAGGAGGGAGGGAGAGGAGGGGGGTGGGGGGGCAGAGGGAGAGAGAGAGAGAGGGAGAGAGAGAGAGAGAGGGAGAGAGAGAGGGAGAGAGAGAGAGAGAGAGATAGATATGGGTCGGCGATGAGGTGATCAGATGAATAGAGTGATCTCGTGAATGGAGCAGGTAGAATGAAAGATCGAGCAATAGCATGGATGGACAGATCTATGAGTGATGGCTGGGTAGAGAGAAAGGATGAATGAATAGAAGGAAAAAAGAGATAGATTGAGGATTCACTGGGGTGGTTTTGCTGAACCACTCATGTGCAAATGGTCCAACGTGCCATTAGAAAGTGTAAGGGCCTCATTACGAGTTTGGAGGTAGCCATGCTACAAGGAGTTCCTCACCTGCTATTTGCCATCTGTTGGGTCTCCTTTCCCTTAATTCACGTTTTGCGTGGAGTTGCTTGCAATTGTACTGTAGATTTGTGGACCTCTTAGAAGGCTCCTTATTTATTCTTTTAGAAGATGTTATGAACTTGAATTCCTGTCCAGTTTTATTTACATGAGGTGAGGCGTGCACCAGTCAATTAAGTGAAATTGGATCATCTAAAGAGGAATTATCTAATCATCCACTTTGTGTCAAGAACAAGTTGTTTCTCCATTCCTCAGCCAAAATGGTGTTTGGCCCTTCCTCACCCACCTCTCCTCCCTCCTTCTCTGCCTTTCCCCTGTTCTCCCCAGACGAGGTTGGCCCTTCCTCAGCCACCTCTCCTCCCTCCTTCTCTACCTTTCCCCTGTTCTCCCCAGACAAGGTTTCTAGACAAGTCCGATCTATGAAAGTCTTGTCAAAACAGGTTCATCCTTGTTCCTCCAAAACCATCAAGGACCACATTGACTCCCTGGCTCCTGCCCTGGCCAACATCTGCAACCACTCCTTCGCCACTTGAGTCTTCCCTTGCCCCCTGAAGCACTCCCTTGTGCACCCTCTTCTTAAGAAACCCTATGCTGACCCTTCCTGCCTGGCTAACTATCGTCCAATCTCCATCACTCCTTTACTGGGAAAACTCTTGGAAAAGCTGGCCATCTCCCAGCTCAATCTTCACACTGAATCTGTTGGTTGTCTCCATGACCATCAGTCTGGTTTCAGAGCTGCCAGAAGCAAGGAAACTGCTCCCTGAACATCCGTGAAAACCTACTCTCCAACCTCGATTCCAACACCCCCTGTGTCCTCATCTTACTTGATCTCTCTTCTGCCTTTGACACAGTCAACCATGCCATCCTGCTCAACCGTCTCAGTGATAACCTGGGGATCACCGGTCTGGCCCTAGCATGGCTGACTTATTTCCTCTCTGATCGACCCTCCCAGGTTCAACTTGGGTCTTTCCTCTCCTCTATCTCTATCTCTACCTGTGGTGTTCCCCCGAGGTCTAATCTCTCTCCCTGGCTGTTCAACCAATACCTGGCACTTCTTGTCCACTGCATTGCTGCGCTCTGCTCCAACTTCCAGTGCTATACGGATGACACTCAGCTCATTTTCAGGCTACCCTCAGCCACCTCTTCTCCCTCTCTCATCTCTGAGTGTCTGTCCGCCATCCAGGAGTGGTGTGCCGCCAATGATCTCTGCCTTAATGCCAGTAAGACAAAGATTCTGCTCATCGGCACACCCACACCCTCCTTTCCTGTCACTCTCTGAACAGCCTCTCTTGGCCTTCTTCCTGCTCCCGCCTGTGAGACAAAAAACCTCGGGCTCATCTTCGACTCTACACTCTCCTTCTCTCCTCACATCTCTGACGTCTCTAAGAAGTCACACTACCAGCTGCACCTCCTCAGAGGTATTTTCCCTTTCCTCTCCTTCCCCCAGAAGCTCTCTGTCTCCAGGGCTCTGGTTCTCTCTAGGCTGGACTATTGCAACAGTCTCTTTCTAAATCTGCCTACTTCTACGCTTCGCCCTCTGCAACACATCCAGAACAGGACTGTGAGACTTGTCCTTGGCCTCAAGCCCAGGGATTGTATCTCTCCAGGACTGAAATCTCTGCACTGGCTCTTAGTGACTGCGAGGATTAAGTACAAAACCCTCTACATTGTCCACAAGGCCTTCTGGGACTTGGGGCCTCAATACCTTCAACTCTCTCTTCCTAAATATCTCCCTTCTCGAGCTCTTCGCTCATCCGCCTCCAACTCCCTCAGGGTCAGTCGCTTCTCCAGCTGGGGGCCTCCCTCTGGAACAACCTCCCTGCCTCCTTGAAACTTGAGGAGAATCATCTCTGGTTCCGGAAGCACCTCAAAACCTTTGTCTTTGCTTCTGCTTTTTCTCCTCCTCTCCCCTGCTGACTTCCTGGCTGAAACTGCACTGGTTACCTGGTCACGCTCTGAACTCGGTGCCCAGGCCCCCTGCCCTGCCAGTCGAACACCTGCACTACCTTCCTGGCATCCTCTGCACTTGGGGACTGTTTTCTGTATCCCTACAGGCCCACTACCAGCACATGACAGCTGATGCCTGCACTTACCCCTGCACTTGCCACCTGCTGGCCTTACTTTTACTTATTGTTATTTATTCTATTTTCCCATATAATTGCACTGTTCCCTCCCCCTTGCCCCCCTGCACTTCCCCCTTCCCCTTTGCCATGCACTTGCGCAATCTGAATGACACCAGGCCTAGTATGATCGTTGTCAGTCTCCCTCTGTTCCCCCTCCCTTGCCTCGTCGCACCTTGAAACACTTGCAATATCATATCTCCATGATTGGACTACTAATAGAGACTTGCTAACAACTTTTTAATCATTTTATCTGTGATATAAAATCTTTTAATGTAGTACAGCCCTTTTTACTTAAGCACTTTTCTATAAAATGTAGGAACATTCTGTTGATACTAAAACTAAACCTGTTTCCCACACAGAACATTATTGTGGCAGACTCATAATTCCGAAACATAAATACTGTCACGTTTGTAACAATGAGGTGGAAACTTTAGAACATCTGCTTGGTTAGGTTTGTACATTTGGTTCACTTGCGTATTCAAATGTTTAATAGGTTTGGGACAGTTGAGGATGTTACTTTTTTATTTTTTCTATCGCAACGCCTGTTATGTGACCCTAGCACTGCACTTTGTATTGCTGCTATGCGATTCTTAACTTGTTTATTTTTACGTGAAAAGTGTTTCCTACATTAGTGTGTTTTCTTTCTTTCTATGTAATTTCAGATTTTTTTTTATTTATTCATTATCTGTGCTGTTTGTGTGAAATGTTTATGTAAAGCTAAATCATACAATAAATAAATAAACAAACAGATAAAGAGATGGATGGATGGATGGAATGGAAGGCTAAATTAAGAATTAAGAAGAAAGATATTAAGATTGTGAGAACGGTTTGATAGGAGGAATACAAGGATGTGTAGGATGGCGAGGTGGTGAAGCGAGATGGTTAAATCAAAGTATAGAAGGAAGTCTTGACCAATAGGAAGGACAGACTGATGAAAGGGAAAAATAGACCAGATAGATGAATAGCAGGGTTACATAGAAAGAATTCAAAAAGCTATGAAGGATTTATGTGAAGGCTGTAAGGATAGACAGGTGGGAAGGATTACGATGAAGGGTTGTAAATGATGTGAGTGGAAATAGGAAGGATGGAACAGAAAAGACATTTGTTCGGAAAGATAAACAGACATAGGGCCTCATTCCGAGTATGGAGGTAGCCATGCCGCTTTTAGCGGCATGGCTACCCCCATACCGGGTACCGGGTTCTTTGAATGGGGAAATACCGGCCGTTTCGACCTTGGAGGGCTGGTATTTCCCCATTCAAGGAACCCGGACCCGCTACATCCCCATTCTCATTTGAGCCCCCATAGGGCTCAATGGGAATGGGGAGGATGCTAACAACAGGCCCGTTAATTACGGGCCCGTTGTTAGCATCCTGGTCTGCTCGCTGGATCCGCTAAGGACGTCTGGTTTTACCAGGCGTCCTTAGCAGGTCCCGCGAGCAGACCTCAAAATGAGGTCAGTAGGGGGTTAAAGGCGCCGGTAGCTCTACCGGCTCAGTTAACCCCCTACCACCTGGGTCATAATGAGGCCCATCGTCCCTCCTTCAATCCTCGAGTCTTACTACTTCTCTTCCTTCTCACATCTCCTTAATCCCCTTCTGTTTTACCTCCCCTTAATGTCTTCTCATCTCACAAATATATCCTTTTGTCCTTCCTCTCATTCACTTCTTTCCTCGTCTTGTTTCATCTCTTTTCTTGCGCTTGCATCATCTTTCTTCCTCTCATCTTCCTTTCTTCTTTCCTCCCATTCTCTTCAATTCTTTGCGCCCCTCGCCCCTTTCTTCCTCCCTCCCCTGCTTTTGAAGAGATTTCTCTACCATGGGCAAAGACCTCAATGCTAAATTCTACAGTTAAGTGTTTTTTGATTATGTGCTTTCTGTGTAAAAGTAAATTCTTTTTGGCTACATTACTATTTATTTCAATGATGACATTTATTAACAGTCACTGTGCTAGCATGTCTTTGTTGGACTATTGCAGGGGTCTCCAACTTTTGGCGCTCCAGATGTTTCGGACTACAAATCCCAGTTGTCCTAGCCAGCACAGTCAATGGTGAGGGTTAATGGGAGTCTTAGGGCCTCATTACACGGAAGGCGGTGATCCAGGGTGCTATTAGCACCCTGGACTATGCTGGTAAATTACCGGCACCGCCTTGGCGGAAAGGGGATTTACCGCCCCATTCCAAGGTTGGTGGGGCGGTAAATCCCCCTTCCGCCATTGCCCTTCCCCATTCCCATTTCTGCCCCATAGGGCTCTATGGGAATGGGGAAGGCGCTAATTACGGCACCGCAATTTTGCGGTGCCGTAATTAGCTCCGAGGTCCCTTAGCGGGTTGGTTTTTAACGCCTGCAAAAAGCAGGCGTTAAAGCACCAACCCGCTAAGGGACCTCGTAGTAAGGCGGTAATGGTTAACGGTCACCGTTACCATTAACGGTGGCCGTTAACCATTACCGCCTTCCGTGTAATGAGGCCCTTAGTCCAAAATATTTGGAGAGCCGCGGCTTGCAGACGCCTAGACTAGTGCAACCTGAAACACACATTGTTTATGTCTTACTTTCCTTATAGAATGGTTTGGACCCTGGGATCTGATGTGCTGTTGGCCTGCCTAGAGTGCAGAAACACATTGCGTGAATGGAAAATTTAAGGGTTTGAGCAATTCAAGGGTTACTGAAACACATTTCTACGGGTGCACACATATGATTTGTCATATTTATAATGGGCCTCATTATGAGTTTGGAGGTAGCCATGGCGCTATTTGCGGCATGGCTGCCTCCAAACCCGGTCCCGAGGCCGCCTTCGTTCAATGGGGACTTACCGGTCTATCCCGACCTTTGCGGGACCGGTAAGTCCCCATTGAGAATTCCATTCCACATTCCCATTTGAGCCCCCATAGGGCTCAATGGGAATGGGGAGGCAGCTAATAACGGTACCGCAATTTGCGGTACCGTTATTTGCTCCCTGGTCCCCTAACGGGACCCGTAAGGTACGTTTGGTCCGACCAGACGTACCTTACGGGTCCCGTTAGGGGACCTCGAAATAGAGCGCAAAGGGGTTACCGGCACCAGTGTCTTTACCGGTGCCCGGTATCCCTTTGCGCCCACCTCGTAAAGAGGCCCAATATTTTTATTTGCACATTTGATCATCCCAGGTCCTTTTTTGAAAATTGTACATAAGGCCATGAGGGCTTATCCTGCTTAGATGCTTATATGCAAAACAGAAAAACAGGCCTGACCAGCACTGTTATCAGCACATTCTACTATCGTTTTGACCTTTGCATTCACATCTGAACAATCAGGAAGCGAATGAAGAAAAGCAGCGTAAAGGCAATCTCCATAAATATGTGGGCACATCACATAACACCACACAGAGACTTTAAGACCCTTTGCGGGAACATGGGAGAAGCAAGCAGGTGAAAGGGAGGCCTTTACAAGTCAGGAAGAAGGACACAGCATCAAATATACATCTGTTGCAGACTGAAATGGGTCTATCTGGTATTACGTCTTCCGTGTCATTGATTGTGTTTGAATTATTGCTGCATCAGGTTTTATGTTCCTGGGCAAGGCACATGACCACTTGTGTCCCAGTTTTATGCTAATAGTTTATGAACTTTTCATTATATTACTTTAATACATGCTCCTCAACCTTTACACTCCTCCGCTCTCACTTCATCTCATCAGGAGTCTATTCCTACCCAGGGAATTGTCATCCTCCACTTCCAGCTTACAAGGGAGTTTTACACAAGTTACTATCTGTGACAGGGCTTGTAACTAGCAATGGCTGAGCAGCCAGACTTAGTCTAGAAGGGATACGGGCTGTAGTAAGGCATACAGTGCCTGAAGCATATAATTGGTACAAGGGAACACTGGGCCTCATTCCAAGTCCGGCAGTAGCCGTGACGGTAAAACCGGCAGGTTGTCGCCGGACTTGCACATTTTACTGACACCTGGTTTGCCGGAAACACCGGGGCATTACAGCCCCGGCGGTCACGTATGTCAGGCGCCGGTAAATAGTATTTCCCCATTCCCATTGAGTCCAATAGGATTCAATGGGAATGGGGAACATGGAAGCACCGGCCCCGTTAATAACGGTGCTGGTGCATCCGTGATGGTCTGCTTACTGTCACAGCAACTCCGGCAAGCAGACCCGTAGTGTGCCAGTCCGGTAACAATGGTGCCGGGAGGCTTACCAGCACCGTTGTTACCGGACCGGCACACTTGTAATGAAGCCCACTGACACACTAGCAGTTATGCACTAATAGATATTTATTTTATATACACTAAGGCTTTAGAAAATAAGTAATGTAAGTACTATCCACACAGTAAAATCACAGTAGAATAAAAGGTAGCAAGCATTAAATCAAAAATATTAAGCAACACAAAAGTGGTTACATGTGATTATTACTAATGAAATAAAAACTAATGAAATAATAACGAATGAAACCAAATATCACATTTTTGTTTTTTTAATTGGGGGGACGGCCCCCCAAACCCTTTGTTTCCCAATGCCCCTAACCCAACCCAAACCACCCCCACAGGTTTTAACCCCTTACCCCACAACCTATAGTTATTCTTTGTTAATTTTTCTCATTATTTCATTCGTTTTTTCCCATTAAAATCCCTGCATATCCACAAATGTTAGTGAAAACTGCTAATACTACTAAGCAAACTTTAACTCTTGCAACTTTAATTAACTCTTTCTTAACCACTTTTCAAAAGTCAAACCCTATAGTAAATGAGTCACAATGAGTCAAGGGGGGCACTGGGGATCCTGTCGTGACCAAGGGCTGAGGAGGAATGAGGTAGGTACGCAGCAAACAGTCTAGGTGATACGTAGCATGCTCTTTGTACATAGACGGACCCAGGATGTAAACATTGTCGTTTGTACAGCTAACACATTTCTCCCCTCGCACACCGCACCTTTGTAATTTAGCAGCAGGCATAGCCTCATTTAACACATCCTGCACTCACATATAACACAAAAACTATTGCACAACACCTCTGTCATTAGAATGAAGCCACCTTTAATGATAATAATTCGAACTGTAGCTTCCCACATAATTCTCTATCTCTTTAAACACAATCCACCCTGTTTAGTTCATAGTTTACTTCTGCTGCACCCATCCACATGTCTTTCAGACCTAGGTGACAAACAGGGTCTTGGCCACTGTCACATAACTTTATTGGCTGAAATGCACAAATGCATAATAGCAACTCCTAATTCTCCCAAATTTGGACTCCGGTCCCTCCGTGGGCATTTAACCAACAAGCGCGTTGGGACCATAATTATGGTGAAAGGCGCTATACAAATGACAAAATGAATGAATGAAACAGAACAAACTCTGAGGATGTCTTCAGGTTTGCAGGTAGGTAATAATTTTAGCAATTTAGAGCCCAATGGGGTGTTCACTCCAATGGGACTCATGGTGCCCTGGAGTGGGGTGCAAGTAACTTAACTGCAGCCCTCCAAGAACACCTGAGCAATGCAACAAGACCAAGATAAGTACCTGGGCTTGGAACAGTACCTTTTCAATGAAGAACTTGGTGCACTGGCTCCTGGTTGCTGCACGGATTCCAGAATAGGGCAGTAAGACTTATCCTTGGCCTTAAGCTCAGGGACCGCATCTCTCCTGCCGTAAAAAGTCTTCACTGGCTCCCGGTTGCTGCATGGATTAAATTCAAATCCCTCTGATATCATCCACAAGGTTGTCTGGGCCCGGGCACCACACTATCTTCAACTTTATTTTACCAAATACTCTCTCTCTTGGCCACTACGTTCCTCTGGCACCAACGCTTTGTGTGTAAAGCGTTTTGCTAAACAGAGGATAGGCTGTCGATCACTTTCCTCAGCTGGCTTCCTCCTATGGAACAGCCTCACCCTACCTATGCGCCTTGAGCAAGACTTCCTTAAATTCCGGAAGCTCCTCAAGACTTTCCTCTTGAGCTCCTCCTTCCCTTCTTCTCTTCTCTGCTAATCCCACAGTTGCTGTGTTTGGTGTCTGGGGCCCTTATGCATCCTCGGGCCCCTGACCTCTTGCACCCAATCGCCTTAGCTCTCTCAGCACTTGCCTTGGCACACGCTCCACCCTGAAGGTTCTCACGTACTCCTAACGTGGCCCTGCAGCACTCCACAACCCAAGCACTTCATCTGTGATTCATCCATGAGCTCGGACTCCCCAGCACTTACGCCCTCTTCCCTCTTCCTTGCTGCACTTGCATGTTCTGAATACTCACAAGGCATAGTAGGTTCGTCATTCTTTCCTTTTACCTCCACTGCTCTTATTAAATATCGTGTTTTGTAATGTATTTCACTGCCTTGTTGCCTCCCCGTGCCCTGTGGGCGCTTTGAAACAGTATTTTACTTGCTGTATAAGTGCTTACAAGCAAGCAATAAACAAACAATAAGCAGGTTGGCCCCCAAGGTGAGGCGAGAGTTGTGCCCGGTTCGGGTTTCTTGGCCTGGATGGCTGAGGAAGGAACTTTGGAGGGAACAGATGGATGTACTCGAGCAGTGAGATGCCCAGCAGTGGATTCTTGCTGCGCTGATGTGCTGGAGCACTTCAAGGCTTCGGTTCAGCGACACTTGTCATCTGGGAGACTTTTATTCAGTTCTCAGTCCTCAATTTAGCTGAGGGGACTTCAAGGAGTGGAAAAGTGTCACTGTCTGCCCAGAACGATGCCCACAAGGTTTCAGCTGGATCCACGCTTCACACAATGTTGCACTGCAAAATGGAACAGATCCCAGGGTATTGGGAGTTTGCAGCCCAGGAGGGTGACAGCTCTTCGTGGGATGGTGAAAAATGCAGGTGGTCTTTAGACTGGTTGTATCCACCAGTCTATGGGAGGATGCTTTCTTCAAAATATCTTCCCTGTCACTTGGAATTCGGGCTTGGGTCTTAAGCGGTCACTCAACGGCTCTGGCGGTCGCTTGGTAGTTGCTGGGACATCCATCTTTGAATGCCTCTTCGGTCAAATGGTCAACTCTGAGGTTCAGCTCTGGGACCCTCGCCTTTTATGCAAGAAAACTGTCTGAGCCCACCAATCACCATTTAAGCCTCTCGTGCAAATCTGGGGGACAGCTGTCCAGGAGGACAGCCAGCCTCCCAGTTCAAATTGGTTCCAGGCAGGCACACTGCAAGACAAAGACCAGGGGAGTTTCGGTCACCTCCCCAACTTCCTGGCCTTTCAGGCACTGAGAGCACCTCGGTAGGCTTTCCAAGAGAAGTCCGCCAAAGATAAAAGACTCATCAAGACCTCCCCCATCCAGAAAGGCAGAAGAAGGCTCAAGTAGGAACAAGTCATCATGAACAGGACTTAAAAAAGTGCAGCCACCATTTTAGGCAAATGGTTACCCCTGTGTACCTACTGCAGCTGCGAAGACAGCCTGTGGTAGAAGTCCACAAAAAGTAATGCAAAAAGGTACACTGCCACCAGCCTGACAGGTGAACTTGTAACAGTAACTAAACATTACTGAAATAGTGAGAAAGGGAGACATTGGGCCTCATTACGAGTATGGAGGTAGCCCTGCCGCTTTTAGCGGCAGGGCTACCCCCATACCGGGTACCGGGTCCGGGTTCCTGGAATGGGGAAATACCTGGCCGTTCTGACCCGGGAGGGCCCGGTAATTCCATTTCCCGGGACCCGGTACATCCCCATTCCCATTTGAGCCCCCATGGGGCTCAATGGGAATGGGGAGGATGCTAACAATGGGCCCGTTAATGACAGGCCCGTTGTTAGCATCCTGGTCTGCTAGCAGGTCCCGCTAAGGAGGCCTGGTTTTACCAGATGTCCTTAGCGGGACCCACGAGCAGACCTCTTAATGAGGCAGTAAAGGGTTAATGGCGCCAGCAGCTCTACCGGCGCCGTTAACCCTCTACCGCACTCGTTGTAACGAGGCCCAATATTTCCCTTCAGCACTCCACACACAGTGCGGTGTGTTGATCTCACAAAATAAAATACAGGAGTGACAGAAGGGTATCCCCCTGCCTTGGTAACTGTAGTAAACCCGGGTAAAATAAAAAAGAAATCTCAAGCAGCTCCCAGAAACACTGCACAGAAAGTGCTGCGTGCTGCAAGAGTAAAAAGGAGATGCCGGAAAACATGGAGGAAAGCATAACTCCAAGAAAAAGTATCCAAAAGAGATTTAAAAAAAGGGTTCCCAAGAACAGAGCAAAATAATGAGTGAGTGTGAAAAAAGGTTCCCACTCACTCAGGAGAAATAGTCCAAAAATCCAATAGTCCAGAAAAAATCCTGGGGGACTCACAAAGTGTGAAGAATTACACTCAAGAAGGAAATTCTACCTAACGCAGCTCCATTTCTCCTGGAGTTTCTATCCAACCTTTAGCATTCGCTGCCTCCGTTTCCTGTCTCCAGATATCGCTTACGGTTTCCAACCGTCTTTAGCTCCCCCACTCCTCCCACAATTTTGTTTTATACGAATCTCACTCTCCAGCCTTCCCCACATTAGTTTAATTCTCCAGAAGTCTCACCTCAGCCTTTAACCTAACCCACGTTATTGTCTCCAGAAGCCTCTCCCAAACCTTCACCCTCTTATCTTATCAGTTTAATTTGCTCAGCACTTTCTCTCCTGCCCTACCCTCCCAACCTTAGTTTCATTTCTCCACGAGTCTCTCCAAAGCAGTCATTCTCTTACCTATCAGTTTCTCACCTGCCGTATCCTCCCACCTGTAGTTTCCTTTCTCGCGGAGTGTCTTTACAACCTTCACCCTCCTCCCCTATCAGTTTCATTTCTTGATGAGTATTTCCCAGCCTTTAGCTTCCTCTCCTCTCAGTTTCATTTCTTGATGAGTATTTACCAGCCTTCACCCTCCTCCCCTATCAGTTTCATTTCTTGATGAGTATTTCCCAGCCTTTGGCTTCCTCTCCACTCAGTTTCATTTCTTGATGAGTATTTACCAGCCTTCATGGTTCTCCCCTCTCAGTTTCATTTCCTGCTGAGTATTTCCCAGCCTTTAGCGTCCTCCCCTCTCAGTTCAATTTCTTGATGAGTATTTCCCAGCCTTTAGCTTCCTCCCCTCTGAGTTTCATTTCCTGATGAGTATTTCCCTGCCTTTAGCTCTTCCATTTCCATAGGTTGCCCCCTTTAGTCAGTAGGTGCACCTACGCCTTCAGCCTGTGTCCCCCCAATTTCCATTACTTCATCAGGAGAAGTGCCTATTCCATGGGCTCTGTTTCATTAATCATGGGTATGGCAGTGCAGGGGAGGTTGTAATAAGGATTATAAGTCACTGCTCATTGCATTATCTTGTCATCCCCTTCCTTGTTACAATGCTGACATTAAGAGTCTATAACAAAGCAGTGCCAGTCATCAGCCAACACAACTCAGATTCTGCTCGTTTGTTATACACATGCAACCCTTTATCCGTGTGTTTCCAATTGGGCAGTTTCCAGAACTAATGCTACTTTTTGTTCAACCAATGACTGAAAGGTAGTGAAAGAGGAGTTCCCAATAGTGAGCCCATATTGCAGGAAGTGCAGTAACTGACAACAGTTTCAAAGATCCATCTGGACCTCTATAGGCCAACCGATAATTCCTTCCCTCAAGCCTTTCACCTATAACCATGGCCATAGTCAGGTTTCAACCAGAGAGATAGCTCAGTGGGTTAAGCGCTAATGGCTGCGATCTGTGTGTGATCTGCAGGTTGCAGGTTTGAATCCCGGCAAGTTCGACTCAGCCGTTCATCCTGCCGAGGTTTTGTAATGAGTACCAATTTTAATTGGGGCAATATGACCTGAGGAAGCGGGCCGTCCTTGTCAGTAATGGCTCTCCACCCAAGTTAAGGGCCTGAGTTTCCCTAAATGCGTGTGCTGGTGCCGTTATCAACAGGTTCGGCTCACGGCCGAGGGTCTTATCCACCATTTGTACCCGCCAGTAACTACATGCGGGTGCTAATAGCTAAGAAAGTCTTTTTTTTGTAAAGGAAAAACATACCTTTTTCCTGTCCTGCGAGGCAGCGTCTACAACAGGAGTCTGATTGATTATGATGAAGTAATCAACACTGAGAACTGACTCATGTATCGGACGCCGTGTTGATTGACAGGTACATTCTTCTTTTTAACTTTTCCAAGCCTTTAGTACCAGTGTGTGGTTACTCGTGGGTGTTAAAGACAGTTCGGAGAGGAGGGAGGGAGCAAGGGAAGCATAGGGCGAGGAGTGCGCTGCCATGGGGGCTTATACCAGAGAATACAGCCTGCGTTCCAAGCTCTGATTGACTGGCTGAGGGGGCTAATGGGTAATAATAAGTGTATGTAAAATTCTTCTTCTATGCAAGGTGCTTTGGATAAAGGAGTACTATATAAATAGCACATATTATAATAAATTATAAATTATTATAATATATCTTACTATGATGAAGACATCCAGACTTACCCGAAGTTATCACAGAATCGAGATGCCCGCTTTAACATGCAGAGAGAGTGTCACTCTTCAATAAAACAGTGATTGGTTCAAAATTGTGGCTGTACTTTTTTAAAGCGTTTTGCTAAACAGAGGATAGGCTGTCGATCACTTTCCTCAGCTGTCTTCCTCCTATGGAACAGCCTCACCCTACCTATGCGCCTTGAGCAGGACTTCCTTAAATTCCGGAAGCTCCTCAAGACTTTCCTCTTGAGCTCCTCCTTCCCTTCTTCTCTTCTCTGCTAATCCCACAGTTGCTGTGTTTGGTGTCTGGGGCCCTTATGCATCCTCGGGCCCCTGACCTCTTGCACCCAATCGCCTTAGCTCCCTCAGCACTTGCCTTGGCACACGCTCCACCCTGAAGGTTCTCACGTACTCCTAACGTGGCCCTGCAGCACTCCACAACCCAAGCACTTCATCTGTGATTCATCCATGAGCTCGGACTCCCCAGCACTTAGGCCCTCTTCCCTCTTCCTTGCTGCACTTGCATCTTCTGAATACTCACAAGGCATAGTAGGTTCGTCCTTCTTTCCTTTTACCTCCACTGCTCTTATTAAATATCGTGTTTTGTAATGTATTTCACTGCCTTGTTGCCTCCCCGTGCCCTGTGGGCGCTTTGAAACAGTATTTTACTTGCTGTATAAGTGCTTACAAGCAAGCAATAAACAAACAATAAGCAGGTTGGTCCCCAAGGTGAGGCGAGAGTTGTGCCCGGTTCGGGTTTCTTGGCCTGGATGGCTGAGGAAGGAACTTTGGAGGGAACAGATGGATGTACTCGAGCAGTGAGATGCCCAGCAGTGGATTATTGCTGCGCTGGTGTGCTGGAGCACTTCAAGGCTTCGGTTCAACGACACTTGTCATCTGGGAGACTTTTATTCAGTTCTCAGTCCTCAATTTAGCTGAGGGGACTTCAAGGAGTGGAAAAGTGTCTCTGTCTGCCCAGAACGATGCCCACAAGGTTTCAGCTGGATCCACGCTTCATACAATGCGGCACTGCAAAATGGAACAGATCCCAGGGTATTGGGAGTTTGCAGCCCAGGAGGGTGACAGCTCTTCGTGGGATGGTAAAAAATGCAGGTGGTCTTTAGACTGGTTGTTTCCACCAGTCTATGGGAGGATGCTTTCTTCAAAATATCTTCCCTGTCACTTGGAATTCGGGCTTGGGTCTTAAGCGGTCACTCAACGGCTCTGGCGGTCGCTTGGTAGTTGCTGGGACATCCATCTTTGAATGCCTCTTCGGTCAAATGGTCAACTCTGAGGTTCAGCTCTGGGACCCTCGCCTTTTATGCAAGAAAACTGTCTGACCCCACCAATCACCATTTAAGCCTCTCCTGCAAATCTGGGGGACAGCTGTCCAGGAGGACAGCCAGCCTCCCAGTTCAAATTGGTTCCAGGCAGGCACACTGCAAGACAAAGACCAGGGGAGTTTCGGTCACCTCCCCAACTTCCTGGCCTTTCAGGCGCTGAGAGCACCTCGGTAGGCTTTCCAAGAGAAGTCCGCCAAAGATAAAAGACTCATCAAGACCTCCCCCATCCAGAAAGGCAGAAGAAGGCTCAAGTAGGAACAAGTCATCATGAACAGGACTTAAAAAAGTGCAGCCACCATTTTAGGCAAATGGTTACCCCTGTGTACCTACTGCAGCTGCGAAGACAGCCTGTGGTAGAAGTCCACAAAAAGTAATGCAAAAAGGTACACTGCCACCAGCCTGACAGGTGAACTTGTAACAGTAACTAAACATTACTGAAATAGTGAGAAAGGGAGACATTGGGCCTCATTACGAGTATGGAGGTAGCCCTGCCGCTTTTAGCGGCAGGGCTACCCCCATACCGGGTACCGGGTCCGGGTTCCTGGAATGGGGAAATACCTGGCCATTCTGACCCGGGAGGGCCCGGTAATTCCATTTCTCGGGACCCGGTACATCCCCATTCCCATTTGAGCCCCCATAGGGCTCAATGGGAATGGGGAGGATGCTAACAACGGGCCTGTTAATGACAGGCCCGTTGTTAGCATCCTGGTCTGCTAGCAGGTCCCGCTAAGGAGGCCTGGTTTTACCAGACGTCCTTAGCGGGACCCACGAGCAGACCTCTTAATGAGGCAGTAAAGGGTTAATGGCGCCAGCAGCTCTACCGGCGCCGTTAACCCTCTACCGCACTCGTTGTAACAAGGCCCAATATTTCCCTTCAGCACTCCACACACAGTGCGGTGTGTTGATCTCACAAAATAAAATACAGGAGTGACAGAAGGGTATCCCCCTGCCTTGCTAACTGTAGTAAACCCGGGTAAAATAAAAAAGAAATCTCAAGCAGCTCCCAGAAACACTGCACAGAAAGTGCTGCGTGCTGCAAGAGTAAAAAGGAGATGCCGGAAAACATGGAGGGAAGCATAACTCCAAGAAAAAGTATCCAAAAGAGATTTAAAAAAAAGGGTTCCCAAGAACAGAGCAAAATAATGAGTGAGTGTGAAAAAAGGTTCCCACTCACTCAGGAGAAATAGTCCAAAAATCCAATAGTCCAGAAAAAATCCTGGGGGACTCACAAAGTGTGAAGAATTACACTCAAGAAGGAAATTCTACCTAACGCAGCTCCATTTCTCCTGGAGTTTCTATCCAACCTTTAGCATTTGCTGCCTCCGTTTCCTGTCTCCAGATATCGCTTACGGTTTCCAACCGTCTTTAGCTCCCCCACTCCTCCCACAATTTTGTTTTATACGAATCTCACTCTCCAGCCTTCCCCACATTAGTTTAATTCTCCAGAAGTCTCACCTCAGCCTTTAACCTAACCCACGTTATTGTCTCCAGAAGCCTCTCCCAAACCTTCACCCTCTTATCTTATCAGTTTAATTTGCTCAGCACTTTCTCTCCTGCCCTACCCTCCCAACCTTAGTTTCATTTCTCCACGAGTCTCTCCAAAGCAGTCATTCTCTTACCTATCAGTTTCTCAGGTGCCATATCCTCCCACCTGTAGTTTCCTTTCTCGAGGAGTGTCTCCACAACCTTCACCCTCCTCCCCTATCAGTTTAATTTCTTGATGAGTATTTCCCAGCCTTTAGCTTCCTCTCCTCTCAGTTTCATTTCTTGATGAGTATTTACCAGCCTTCATGGTTCTCCCCTCTCAGTTTCATTTCCTGCTGAGTATTTCCCAGCCTTTAGCGTCCTCCCCTCTCAGTTTAATTTCTTGATGAGTATTTCCCAGCCTTTAGCTTCCTCCCCTCAGAGTTTCATTTCCTGATAAGTATTTCCCTGCCTTTAGCTCTTCCATCTCCATAGGTTGCCCCCTTTAGTCAATAGGTGCACCTATGCCTTCAGCCTGTGTCCCCCCAATTTCCATTACTTCATCAGGAGAAGTGCCTATTCCATGGGCTCTGTTTCATTAATCATGGGTATGGCAGTGCAGGGGAGGTTGTAATAAGGATTATAAGTCACTGCTCATTGCATTATCTTGTCATCCCCTTCCTTGTTACAATGCTGACATTAAGAGTCTCTAACAAAGCAGTGCCAGTCATCAGCCAACACAACTCAGATTCTGCTCGTTTGTTATACACATGCAACCCTTTATCCGTGTGTTTCCAATTGGGCAGTTTCCGGAACTA
Source organism: Ambystoma mexicanum (assembly GCF_040938575.1). Lineage (NCBI taxonomy): Eukaryota > Metazoa > Chordata > Amphibia > Caudata > Ambystomatidae > Ambystoma > Ambystoma mexicanum. Next base: position 1,309,195,328 of record NC_090932.1, read on the forward strand.
AAGCTACTTTTTGTTCAACCAATGACTGAAAGGTAGTGAAAGAGAAGTTCCCAATAGTGAGCCCATATTGCAGGAAGTGCAGTAACTGACAACAGTTTCAAAGATCCATCTGGACCTCTATAGGCCAACCGATGATTCCTTCCCTCAAGCCTTTCACCTATATGGCCATAGTCAGGTTTCAACCAGAGAGATAGCTCAGTGGGTTAAGCGCTAATGGCTGCGATCTGTGTGTGATCTGCAGGTTGCAGGTTTGAATCCCGGCAAGTTCGACTCAGCCGTTCATCCTGCCGAGGTTTTGTAATGAGTACCAATTTTAATTGGGGCAATATGACCTGAGGAAGTGGGCCGACCTTGTCAGTAATGGCTCTCCACCCAAGTTAAGGGCCTGAGTTTCCCTAAAGGTGTGTGCTGGTGCCGTTATCAACAGGTTCGGCTCACGGCCGAGGGTCTTATCCACCATTTGTACCCGCCAGTAACTACATGCGGGTGCTAATAGCTAAGAAATTCTTTTTTTTGTAAAGGAAAAACATACCTTTTTCCTGTCCTGCGAGGCAGCGTCTACAACAGGTTGATTGATTATGATGAAGTAATCAACACTGAGAACTGACTCATGTATCGGACGCCGTGTTGATTGACAGGTACATTCTTCTTTTTAACTTTTCCAAGCCTTTAGTACCAGTGTGTGGTTACTCGTGGGTGTTAAAGACAGCTTGGAGAGGAGGGAAGGAGCAAGGGAAGCATAGGGCGAGGAGTGCGCTGCCATGGGGGCTTATACCAGAGAATACAGCCTGCGTTCCAAGCTCTGATTGACTGGCTGAGGGGGCTAATGGGTAATAATAAGTGTATGTAAAATTCTTCTTCTATGCAAGGTGCTTTGGATAAAGGAGTACTATATAAATAGCACATATTATAATAAATTATAAATTATTATAATATATCTTACTATGATGAAGACATCCAGACTTACCCGAAGTTATCACGGAATCGAGATGCCCGCTTTAACATGCAGAGAGAGTGTCACTCTTCAATAAAACAGTGATTGGTTCAAAATTCTCTGAAAATTAATCCCATCGAAACCTGAGGTGCTCATAGTTAATGCTATGCCTAAATACTATGATACTATTTTCTGGCCTCTTGGTGTTGCCCCATGCCCTAGCCCAGTTCCCTTGGTCAGAAACCTTGGAATAATGATGGACTCTGATCTGTCGTTAGGCCATCTTTGGGCAACGGTTGCGAAGACTTTGTATTCTATTTGAAAAGACTAAGATATCTTCTTCTTAGATGTCTTTTCTGTAACATGTGATATTAGTGCAGAGGGTCTGTTACCCTGGGCCTGGGTGGATGGAAAAATAAGGACGCTCAGCCGGAGGTAACTTGTACACAACTTTCTTTATTCAACTTCCTCATAATACTGGCGCATAAGGCGCCAAACCACTTCCCTCATCTCAACGTCATTTTGCCCCGCCCCTTTGGCGGTGGGCCTCTCTTAAAGAGGCAAAGGCCAGTAACACCACCCCCGGAGGAAATGTCCAGACGTCTGGTTCAGCATTCTTCGACCCATGGCAACTGTTTCTTGATCACTCGTTGTGGCCTCAACTGCCAGCCATCGGTTTTCTGTCTGACCCACGTCTCCTCCCGGCGGGATCCACAGGTCGTCCCTTGGCTCATGAGGTGTCGGGTCTATTTCGCGGCAGAGGCACACTGGGTCTGCTGGTGCAGATTTGGTGCTGGATGTGCGAGTGGTTGAGCAGGGGTGGCCCTCAGCGGGCTGACGGGTTCCTTTGCCAATGCCAATGCGGAGGAGACACAGGGGAAGGCGCCTGTGCCGTAGGAGGCCAGGCGGTAACACATGCTCTTAGGTGCTGAGCACTCGGCCCTGCGGGCAAAATGCGGACACTGTATGGTGGGGGAAGGTCGGGTCGGCACACCTGTGATGGTGCTGCTCCCCATGGGATGAGGTGCAGCTGCGTGGCTCTGGTGGCTTACCTGATGACTTCGCTAGGTGCCGCGGAGGGTACTGTGGGCGGGACGCCGCCCGTAGAAGCCGGCAGCTGCTGTTTCCACCGCTCGTTCGCGGAGGACAGGGTGTGCATTCTTTTCGATGGCGGGCCGCCACCGTGTCCGTGGAGTGCGGAGGCCCTAGTGGACAGTATCATGGAGGCAGAGCTCGGTGGGATCACCGGCAGTGGAGGGTGGAGATGCACGGCAGCGTCTTGCAGGAGGAGGAGGACGCAGGCGGCGGGATCACCGAGACGCCACAGGATGGATGCGCGGTGTGGCCACTGGCAGGGAGGACTCCGGCTGGCAGGAGAAAGACCTCGTCGCCAGTTGTAACCCAGGCTGGGCCTGAGTGGATGGAGAAATAAGGACGCTCAGCCGGAGGTAACTTGCACACAACTTTCTTTATTCAACTTCCTCGTAATAGAGGCGCAACAGGCGCCAAACCACCTCCCTCACCCCAACGTCATTTTCCCCCGCCTCTATGGCGTTGGGCCTCTCTTAAAGAGGCAAAGGCCGGTTACAGGGTCCAGAATGCAACAAGGCTGCTGCATATACTCTGCAGCTTTCATAAGATTTCCACCGGGCGCGGAGTCTATACACTGGTTTCCAGTAAAAACAAACTGTTTTTTCCCAAATCTATGTCTTCAGCGCTCAAATCCTTATGTCATCTGAGAAACATGCTTATGCCTGACAACTCGGCTGGTACCGTCCCATGTGCAACCTACTATAACAGTCACTGTGACCGTCAAAGATACCAATATACAGTAAAGAAAGAGAATTGGTGGTTGCTCCTTTGCTGTTCTGGGTGCTAACACCATCTACAGTCTTCCCACTGCCCTTCAAATGGAACCTAATTTAGTGTTTTATAATAAGCTTAAGCCTATCCCTTTTAGTTCTAGAATTAACTGTCCAACAATGTGATAGCCTGACTTTGCCTGAATGAAGCCTTCTCTTCTTTCAACAGCACCAGGATGCACTGGTGATGACCGTATGCTTATTAAAACCCACATAACATACCTTAAGGCAGTCGTCCCACCAGTGAAGAAGCTCACTCGAAGCAGACCACAAGAAACCAAGCTGTCAGAACTCAGTAGAATAATCCAGAAAATGAGCGGTGATACAATGAGAGCTGAACTGTGACACAATCCGACATTCCAACCTATTAGAAGGTTGTGAATGAAGAACACTGTTGACATCCCTGAATCTAAATTGAACATCCAAATCTGGGAGAATAAATAATATTCAAAAGAAATACAGAAGGACATTTGATGGTGCCTCAATCCACAGACTTCCACCTCCTCGAGATCTTGAACAATAGTGGTTTTAAGAAATCCAAGATAATAGAAGATTCGGGGAGTTAAGATCAAATAAGAGCCCAATAAGGAAGTTACTGGAGAACCCAACCCACCCTGACTGAAACCAAATGTTTGATATATGAACATCTCAAGCCAGTAGAGACTGAGCTCCAGTTGGAAAAAGCTGTGTCATCTACCCTGGAAACAACCACAGCATAGGCCAACTAAACACATCCTCAACGCCGAAAGAGAATTTTAAAAAGTATCGTTCTGTTAAGCATGAGAGCCTAACCCTTTTATCTCCAGCACATACTGTGGGTGGACATGCAACAAGCACCAGAAGCCATTAACTCAAAGAACATCAGCATTGTAGCCCCTCTGCAGACAGGCCAGTGCACACCTCCACATAGCTGAGTGTTTTGAGGTAATCGAAAATTGCATAATAATTGCATAGGGTCACGAACTATGGTCATCCACTTCACAAGAACAATGTAGAATGACCTCACCACTGGCATAAAACACTGATCTTACCCTTTTCACAGGTGATTGGGCTTCAATTGAGGGATGGTTTTATTGGGTGGAAAGTCAGGACTAGAATTTCCTCCAAAGGTGAAGTGTGCAACAGCTCCTAAAATAAAGAGTTGGTGATGAATTCAGGGAGATATGACATGTTATTGCCTGCACCATAAATGAGCCTCTGACGTCACTAACTAGAACGAATTTTTATATCATTGTTCATCCTCTGAAACTCTCTCCCTACTCTGGCTCAAAGGAGACCTCTCACGATTTTGTGTAACACCAATAATACATCTGTTTATGCAATCCTTTGGTTCAGAAATGCCTTCCGACCTGGTGTTCCCTGACGCCCAAGGCCAGGACCATGGCTAGGCACTGAACCTCACCTAAAGCATGCATTCTTTGAAGACAGTGGTAACATTCCCTGCCTATCTTTGGGGTCCTTCAGCAGAGTGGTTTAATAGGCGGGTTACAGACTTGAGCTAGAACATGCTGGGCTTAAAGAGTTTAAGCAGGGAATCCCAAGCGCACTCTTGCTAAGTCCCTGCTCAAAGTCATGGCCACTACCAGTGAGAACCACGTCCTTAGGTTGTCATAGAGAACCGTGTGGAGGACCCATGCACTCTGTTAAGAGAACTGAGAACGCTGTAGGTGAGAAGGACACATTCCTCTATAAGAAGCCAGTTTCAGGGCCTCAACAGCAGCAGCAGAGGATATACAGTTACAAAAATAAGGCAGTACACATTCAAGTGATTTAATTCAGAAAAGGCTCACGCTACCCATCCCAAGTATTCAGAACAAGTAGCAAACCACGGTACTAGGTGCAGCTCAATGGTGCAGCAGTCAGGATAACATCAGTACGACACTGCTTTTGCTGCACCACTACAGAGAGTAGAACAACAGAACAGCCACCAGCTAACTGCACCATTCGAGGGGCAAGGGCAGGGAAAAGGCCAGAGACAAGGACGTGTATAATGTGCTGAGTGCAGCCTACAGAATAACATGCTGGGGAGAGTAACATCAACTTAGTGCTTCCCGACTGTCATGGACCATCCTGCAACCCGGTCCCACATGCTATTTGTTTTATTGTATTGTCCTCTGTTGTGCAACCTTCTGTAACCCATTTTGTTATTAAAAGATGAATGCGCCCAGTTACCCCAAGGTTTGGCTGTGCTATACAAATAAACAAACTAAACTAAACAGGCAAGTTAATCAGTTCAGTAATTACGTTGTCTGCATTTGACAATCGCTTTACTATGTGTAGACATTTCTTTTGCTCAATTTTTTGTGACTTTTTTACTTGACACCGGTAGAATATGAAGACATTGATAATGAGGATGATGTGTTTAATTAAAGAAGTATTTCAACATGTTCTGTCTTGTTTGGTACATTATGTAATTTTGAGTGGTAACTGTAAATCACGGATCTGCCATGAGTGGTGAGTGCATCTCCCACAATGAGCTTGTGGGAGTTGCAAACACAGAAATGTTTACACTGTGGAGAGGTGGCAGAAGTGGGTGCTGAGCTGCCACCCGACGTGGGACTGGTGAGCTAGGAACTATTTGGGCCCTGGGACTTATTTATTTACAAATTAAGGACTGATCCTAGGGCCAAAATGGGGTGCTTAAAAAGGACCCCTTTTCTCTGGAGCTTTATGGGCTATCGCAGCACCACATACTGAAAAAGAGTTGCAGTGGCTGATGGATATCAGGAAAAGTCCATTTCATTTAGCAATAGATCTGGCATCCCAAAGACAAATATGAGAGAGAAAAAGTAAAAAGATTAAAAATCCTTAAAAAGGGTGAGCAGAACATCCCCAAAATGATGTTTTGCCCTAACACGCGCCCCCACACAGGTGTGTATTGATATGTCCCTATACCTAAACTGGATTTCAGTCCCAGACAGGGTGTTTTGGTAAGATCTGTCCAGGGGCTACTTATGCTGAACTGCCATTTTGGCCAAATCTTATCAGTCATTAAACAAAAAATAAAGGACACAAAATAAAATGGAAGGGTAGCAGGGCTTCTAAAATGCGTTCTTACCCAAATGGCTACCATGTGTGAGCTTTTGCCTAGTAATGTGGTAACACGGCGATAGCATGGTGTAGCCAAAAACAAAACCTAAAGATGTTACCCAGCCTACTCTCCAACTCCCTTTCTGGGTGATAGACTTCAACAAAGGGCAAATGGGGTATCTAAAAGGCACCCATGCCCTAGCAGCCATGTGGGCTAGTAAGGGAAGCACACCAAGAAAGAATTCCTTCGGCAAGGGAACCTCAGTCAAAGCCACTCTTATTGAAAAACAAGTCTGAACACCAAGAAAGCCAGCAAAAAGTTCAGGGAACTTACAGCGTGAGACAAAATAGTTCACGAAATGAAATTCTGCCCTAGCCATGATCGTACAGTATTGTATGTTTCACTTTTTCTCCAGTGTGCTAATGGCTTTGTGCCCTCTGAGTGTCCTGGCAGGTTGTTCAATTTTCCTTGTGTGTGGCGTGTTTTGTCATCAACGCCAGAGGTGTGAGTTATGTGACACTGTCACTGTGTGCCCCACACATCATATTCTGTGACCCAGTTATCAGCAGTTTGGGGGGATGGCATTGTAGTTTCATGCTAGCTGCATGCCAGAGCTGCCCATCCCTGGTTTAGTTGCCATAGGCCTGGGTGTTTTTGCAAGTAAATGACAACTGTGATAGTTGTGTAGCCCCTGTTTTCCGGCCCTAACCTAGGCCAGGGAACACTAATTCCTTGCTCAGGTCATGGACAATCTCCATGTGAACCACTACCACCCGAACCTTCAGGCCAGCTGGATAGCGAGGGGTGCTGCATCTGTAAAATAAAACTGCTTTTAAAAGGAGATGATTACACCCAGAGTTCTTACCTTACTTAATGGACACATACACCAAGGTGAATTTTATAGGGATCTCAACGGCGACCCTCTTTATTTATAAAAACCCCTAAACTACCTTAAAAATGTGTTATCTCGCATGTGTTGTGCACACAAGCATCATGAAGATTGATTTACTCTAGCATTGATGCTCACATATATTGCATGCACCAGCATCATGCAAGTGTGTTGGAATATGCTGCTGTGTACTCTTTATAGGATTTCTTTCATGTTACCCTACAGAATAAGTTTAGATTTAATGGCTTTTTAGACAATTTTTAACAAAACCTATACTGTAAAATGCACTATTTTAAGCCATTAATTTACCATTTTCCTAGAGGGAGAATCCACCAGAACTCCACATGTTTTGTTTGGCATCCTTCACTACACTAGGTCACTCGTGCTCATTACTGGGAAATATCCATGCCCCTGCAGTTAAAATAAAATATACCCGCTGCCAATTTAAGTGAGAGTTTGTTCACTGCAAAACCTTGACTGGGACCATTCATTTGACTTGCTTTCATTCATTCCTGTTATAAAGCTTTGGGCTCCGAAATAAAGGCTTTGAAGCTGTATGGGAATTTCGGGATACTGTGAGGCTGAAGGCTCATTATACTGGCTGCCCCTTCTTAGGCACTCTCCTGCTCCAATCCCTTCAAAGGTCCAGTCTGTAGGTTCCTACAGTCTAGCTCTGTGGCTAGGAGTTGTGGGCTTACACGCAGCTCAGAGGTATCGGCTCCTTAGATCTTCTCCACACACCTACCTGGCTGCCATTCTTAACTCCCTGATGCTGCAGCTCCATGCCGCCCTGTGATGTCTCCTACTTGTCACTGTGATCTGTCCTCTTTCTCAGGCACCTTAATACCAAGGGACACCTTTTGCACTATACCATCTATATACACTATAATCTACATTCTACATTAATGAGCAGACTTGGTATCCTTTAAGCAGCACATGTGTGGGTGGTACACATGTGCCAGATTGTGTTGATGAATCTTTCACAACATTTGCCATCTAATGCCGGGCTTGAAGCCACTAGTAACATCCCTTTCTGGCCTATTTAATTGTGGCTGCCATGTCAGAGGGAACAGAGCCCTGATGTCCCCAGCATGTCTTCGCCCCAGCATGAGTTTTACCTTCCATCCAGATATTGTTACATTCATTACCTGGTAATTGTCACTATGCCTAGCCCAGTTAAATTGTATCACATTTCTAACTCTATGGTGTTCCTCTTCCATGACATTACGCCTTTGTTCAAAACTCCATGTCACAGTCCTAACTTAGGGAGGATATACCAAAGCCAAGCCAGTATTGCACAATCAACCTTCCATGTAAAACTACAAACGGAGAAACGCAGTTACACAACAATACATGTATCATTAATGGACTGAAAAAAATATAGATGGAACACTTCTTGACTGCACTGGATGCAGTCATAAAGTCTTACATACATAAATCAAGAGCATCATATTGAGTTTTTCACATTATGAGTATTTTATTTAATTATGTGTATGCACTGTTCACCCTCATCATGTAAACGTAACAATACACCTCTACAGTTTTATCTTATTAAAATACCATCTCATCTCATTGTTCCAATGCCAACACCTTTTTCGAGTTTAACAGCTCTTCATCAGGGTAACTATACTGTATTGTGTTGTTAGTAACTAGTAATTGTTAAGAAAGTGACATATTTGTATTTCATACATCATAAGGCAGACATCAAATCAGATAAATCAAATGATTCAAAAATAAAAACAACAAATAAAACACAAATATATTTAGTGAATGATCATTGGACTATTGGATTATATTGCTACATATTGTCGCATCTCGGAATAAGCGGCAATCCTTGTTGCGTAGATGTCGGCAGGTCCACACTGTCTCTGTCTCCTCATCCAACATGGCGCCGGCTGCGCTGGAAAACGGTCTAGTGGTTCAGGGAGCAAAGTGCTCTGTCATCACCACTTCACCTTCTGCATTGGATCTGGTATCGGGAAGTCTAAAAAAGAGATGTTACTTTGGGCAACGGTGTGTTGCAACTCCATTAGCAAGACGCTTGTAAATTGGATTACTAAGCCAATCTATGTTTCTCTGTTGTATTTCTTTTATCCCCTTATCTCCTTTCCCAATCTGGGTTATAAACCCTTCACTCGCACTTCTTCTAGATACAGATAAATACACACATCAACAGTGGGATGGAAGGATCGTGTCCCACCATCTTCTCTGACAGTATTTCAGAGCCTGCGCCTTGTACGGGTCCGGGTATGTTAGTTATCTATCCCATTCTTCCCCGGGAAACACACACATAGACTTTGTTATAATACTCTACCTCCCTGACACTCCTCTACTTCGGTATTACCATTTGCTGTTATTCACTGCAGCGGGTGAGTCCCGAGGGATTCACTCTTCCGAAGATATCGTGTGAACCAATACCGCAATCACAGCATTGCAAGTATGGGAAAATAAACATCTCATCTTTGCAAAATACTACTACAACGAAAACGACAACCTGCAGAAACATCAGAGTTTTATTCCCCAGAGTGTTTACTGGGACTTGTATCTTCCCTTTCAGCAATACCAGAGAGATAAGGGTTTCAGGGCAGCACCTCACTGTCTTCATACCTTTGCTGCAACTGATAAGGTTAGTCCTATTAAGAATGTGTCTTGCAATATATATATATATATATGGTTAAGTTGCACTAGCAAAAACCTATGCAATTCAATGGACAAACATTACAGGGACGTTATGGTTATAGGTCAAACTGAACCCCCCCCGAAATTCGCAAGTTATGGTAAGCTAAGCAACCATAACTCGCGCCACCAGTGTGCACTGCAAGGACTAACACCCATTACAGCAAAGATGCCATCACAAATGTCATTCCTTTAACAACTTTTTTTGCCAGTGAATTTCATTGGTTTTTAGCAGCATATCCTTAGTTTGTAAAGAAGAACTCTCCAACATAGTGAAACTGCTGGCAGCATGGTAACGCAGACAGCAGTCGCGGATTATGCATGTGGTTGTGCACATTGGGTGGTATTCAACCTGCTCAGGAAGGCACCTGCTCTCTTACATAGTGGTGCCAATCAGCAAACGCAAACAATATATGAAAACAGCAGCATGGCAAGGAATGGCAAGAGAAAATGGAGTAGGTGGAGAAATTGTGTACGTAGAAAGCAAACAGGAGAAAGTCATTGGGAGGACACCATAAGGAAATGCATCAACAACAGAATTAACATCTGCCTTCATCAAGCATCCTGCACTGCTACTGTACATGGGAACAAAGAAGTAACAGCCAGAGTTACGACTGGCAAGAGCTTAGAGCAAAACGTTGGTACAATGTAGTAAGGAAGCAGAACAGTCGCTAATGATTACACATGTGTTGCAGTATGCAATAATACATATGTGTGACGGTTTATAGTCATTACATCGACAGCCAACGCATCTAATGCCATACCATCTATAAAAAAGAATTGAATGCATTTTGTTTCCATTTTTTTAATGGGAGGGTCCCCACAGCTTCCCTTTTTTTAACCTTTAAAATCCATTTTTATTAAACTAAACCCTTTACCATCTAAAAAAATGCATTCAATGCTTTTTTTATAGATGCTTTTATTTAGATGGTAACGCTGTCGATGCTTTAGTTGTCAATGCAATGACCAGATACCATGTATAACGTGTCTTTTTGTAACACGGCAATGCCAAGCACCTTCGAGTTGCAGGAAAGAAATGTCCCTCATAACAGAATGACTTTCTACAGTAACCCTATTGGTACGCACTGTAGTGCGAAGCGTACATTATTTACTATATATTCCTGCATGTACACCAAACACTTTCTGTTTTCCTTAAGAAAACATATTGGAAAGGAAGGCAGTAGAAGCTGCAATCCTTGTACAACACCATTTGCGCATAGCAAAGGAAAGAAACTGTGCAAAGAGCAAAAAGGAGAGGCTGGACGGCAAAGTGAACAAAATGGGGAACAATTGTGGCCCCTTACAAGTTGCGTACAAAGAAATGTTTTGGACAAAATGAAATGGCTGTGGCACACCTGCACGTATACTCCTTCCCCATGTTGCATGCCGCCATCGCCTCAAAAATCGTGACATGGGAGACGTGACGGTCACACAGCAATGTCTTCCTTCTCTAACAACCAAGTTCTGCAAATCTGCATTTCCACACAGTAAGTATGGAATTGTGCTACCCCTTCCCTTCCCTAATGGGTTGTAGGAATGTGCAAAAGTGAACGTTAATAATCATACTGTTGCTATGTTTTTGGGTGGTATGCTTTTTTTTCCTGAAATGGCCTTCACACTCAGCGGCACAGAGTCCTCCTTGCAATGCTTGCAATTAAGCAAAAGATAAGTGTCCTACGGAATACCCACAATCTCAATGGACTCATCCGTACAATGGCAGCAGGCTCTGCATGGCGGCATGTTGTCCACCACCTAGCAATGCGTGTGGGAATGGACGTTTGTGCGTACTGCAAATACAGGCATGTGTATGTGTGCCTTTTTGTCCTCGTAACATAAGCACTCTGCAGCATATGCAAAGGAACGTTAATGTGGTTGGGGCGTGCACCCACGTCCTACAGATAGGTATGCAAATAAGCCTCCCACCTGGTGCACCCTATAAGTAGCCATCATCTTCCCAAAACACGTGTTGCGCACTGTTAGTCGGTAGAAAATTGGCAACAGTGTGCATAGTACACCCACGCACATGCGCACAATGCAGTGCGCCCAAAACGCGTCCAGCGGACAGTCGTCCAGGGACGTCATTTCACCAAAATGCCAGGGGTCGCGGAAGTGATGTCACATGACCCTTGACCTCTGATGACATCACAGGAAGTGGCCATTTGACCTCACCCCAAGTGACACCACATGAAGTGATGTCACACGACCTTTCACCCCTTCACAAAACATGAAGTGGCATCACATAGCATTGTTCCTCAGTACACTAAGAACAATATAGTTACGGTATTACAGTATTATGATATACATTTCATAGAAGAATGTATTCCCATATGTTGCATTAATATCGGTGTGTATATGCCCATATGACCGAATTGCTGTGAATGTAACCTCTAAGGCCAAATGATGCCATGGAATGTAAATAAAATACATGTGTCTGTTGCATGAAATAAAAGAAGGTGCATTAACAAATTCAATTCTTAGACACAGAGCCAGAACCAAGCAAATCTACAGGCATCCCCTGCCGGGATATGCAACAACAAAAATGTATTAATTCAGTTGACTCATCAAGTGATCTTCAAATATACTTTGCTACTTATTCCCTATAATAGTGCTATATATATATTTTGACACTGCATGGAGTTGTCACATCGCTTCTCATTCGTGCTGGAAGCTACTTGAGTTAGTGTGAATGATACTCGCACAAGTTCCACGGAAAAGACAGGAAAGCTGGTAGTGAGCCCTTCTGTGAACTGAAAGGGTGGAAGAATGTCGGGTGTAACACCCGACGATACAGAGAAACCCATCTTTGACTTGAACGAGGTGTATTCTTTATTCATTATTATTATTTGGCTACGGTTTTTGTAAAGGGTTGCATGCAATTGTCAGTCACATCAAAGCACTTAACACATTTCAGAACTTTAGAAATGTAGAGATATTGTACGAATATGTTGGTGTCTTGGTGTCTTGTTAGGAGGTCCAGGGACCGGTGCTCCAGGGTGCTGCAGGCCTGACCAGATGCATACACAATACATACACAATACAAAATGCACGTGCTTTACCTTGACTCAGGCCAACACGGCAGCAGCGCCTACCCTACTTTGCACATATGAAATGGATCCAGCCAAAAGAAGACCGTTTAATTGCATCAGATGAGTTTGTACAGTGTGTGTCATTTTTCATGTAAAATGGACACACACGTACAGATATATACGAAAGTAGCATGCCCACAATCGCCCGACACTCACCCACATGCTTGTTGTAGCCCGCCGCACGGCCGCAGACATCATTCAGCCCTTTGGTCGGGGCCAGCACCTGCCCTCTGAGCAGGTGGAAGGGCGAGAGGGTGACGCTGACGGTCTCATCTGGTTGTGTCCATGCCCAGCCTAGGCGCAGAGACACACCAAGTCCAGGCTAGCTGGAATTGGATGCTGGGGGCACCCTGGGCATCAAATTAGGATTAATTCTCCCCCCCTCACGGGTGCGCAGCGCTCAATAATTGTTTTTTTTCTTCGTCTCAGCGTCAGGCCCTGGGCTCTAATAAAAAGACACAATCGTAGCTCTGTTAAGCTAATGGTTGCTAAGCAACCCTTGCAAGACTTGACTCGAGGAGACACATTGGCGCCGGTGCTCGCTCGCCCGCCGCCCACGCAGGCATTGGAGCTTGCGATTTGCTTCAGGACTGCAGCTTCCAAGTATTCATCGGCACATCCCCCACAGCCAGCCCGGGTGTCAGACTAACAACCAGGAGCTCGAGAACGTCCAGTGCAGACCTAGTCTGCAGACACAGTGGCACCCACCGCCGAGGCCGAGCTTGCACGTTGTGCTTTTTTAAACTAGCAGTTTTGATGTTTTCAACAGGGATCTGACCCTGTTGAAAACAACAAACAGTTCTTAAAAAAAAAATACCAGCTAAACCCAGAGGTCGCAGGAGGTCGGCAGAGGTCGCAAGTTGTGACCACAGAGGTCGCACTTGCGACCTCTGGCGACCCCCAAATGACGTCCCTGCAGTCGTCCAAAAGCATAGATGGCAACATTCTGTGGGCAAAAATGTGTAGGGATGTTAATGTTTCAAAAATCGTACCAACCATACTGATGACATAAGGGGAAATTATGGCACATCAACTTCACCCAATGAAATGACAGGACACAACATCACAGGAAATTATTTCACATTCATTTTCACCTTATCACATCACAGGAAATGACCGCAGATGGGAAATGGCCTTCAAGAGATCACAGGAGAGGAGTGACTGGTGTGCCCCATCCTATATCCTCTGACCCATCATGATAAAGAGAAGTACCAAATGAGTGACATGTACATAATGTCACCAGTTTCTTCCTCAGCAGAACACAATTTCCTCTTGAAACATATCAATAAAAACAATGTAATAGGTCTTGGAAAAAAAACGACATGTCAGTGAGAAAAGACGAGCAAGTTAAAAAAGTGATAATAGTGTACTCCGTAGGTAAATGAAGTAACTTTTTAAATAGCAAAGTGTACCTTGACATCGAACAGATTTTGTTTTGTAGAGGCCTAACAAAGCCTACATTTGTAACAAAAAACAAGTGTACTTGGTGTTACAAACCCTTATGTTACATTGAAATAAGTAAGCATCAGAACAATGGGCGCAAATTATGAGCAAATATACAATACAGGGTTCCAAAATCAGGGCAGCTGGGAGCAACATAGATGCTACTTTTAGCAGAGAAAGGCCTGCCTAGCTTAACACCCAACAGTTACCAGGAGCTACATTTCACTCCCACACCAACTACTGCAAAACAAGGAGAACTATGTCAATGTGGGACAATTTGTAATTAAATATTATGACACATCTATATGAAAAGCATGCAAGAAAACAATCCTTAGTTATTCAAGAAAAAGTCCTCTACACGTGTTTCACCACAAAGTGTGGATCCACAGGAGGTGAAAAGTACTCTTATGTTCATTTATCGTATTTATGATTTGGCAGTTTGTTTTGTAATTTCACCAGGCAATTTGTCAATGCTTTTTGTACTGGTTGAATGGAATGGGTGTCATAATCCAAGGTTTCTTTGATGGAGAGGAAGAAGGAGATACTTCTTTCCTTGTTGGCCATGAGGAGGAGTGTCTTTGTTAGGTCAGGGAATGCTTTAAATTTGCTTTTCTTTAGTACATTGACTGTATTCTTGTGTGTTCGGATTAGTTCAAGGATTGTATTGTGCGTAAGGTCTTTATCAAATTATATCACTGTAACCAACAGCCAAGTATCCCTATGTAACTAACACAATTTCATGCAACACTGTCTCCATACCCTTGATATTGATATTGATATTTTATTTCCATCGCGCTCGTACACAAGTGTTTGGCTGCTAGTGAGCTTTACAAATCCAAATAAATAAGTAAAAAAATAAATAAAACATAATATATCACTCAGTTTCCTACACAGGCAATGTGATATCACAAGGAACAGATACAGCATTGGGGTTTTTTGAAAGGTGCATAAAGGCGCAAAGAACACATCACTGACTTTGCTACACAGTCATTCAGACCTCACAAGGTACACATACACTGGTGGGGGTCTGTGCAGAGTGCATTAGCGACTTTCATAAGATATCACTCAGTTTCCTACACAATCTGTCAGAGCGCACACGGTACACAAAAATGCGGGGGGCCTCTGAATGTTCTTGAGCAGTGTTTCACAAAAATCATGTGACAGGCCTCGGTAGACTGCGGTAAAAGAGGGTCTCCTGAAACCATTTCTAGAAAAAAATGGGTGTATTTCACTTTTCGCAATGGTGGAATGGCTAAGAGTGGTGTCCTGCAGTGCGTCTGCAACTACTAGCAACTATTTCACTCTTGCTGAGTACGTACAGTAGTGGAGAAAATTATGAACATCCCTTCCTGTCACCCACACCCGCAGCAGCGACAGTCCCTATTGTCCCAATGTCATAGCTAGCTTGCAGAAAAAGGGGGTATATGCAGATGCGTTTACCCAAGGGCAGCAACGGCCTTGTCCGGATGAAGCTGACATCCTTTGCAGTGTCTTGTTTGCAGCACAGCGACATTGTATACTCCAAAAAAGTTGCACAGGTTTCCACCAATAACATTTAAGAGATATCCATGTCGCAGTATACAGCCGGTCAAGTGGCACAGCGAGTAGAGCACTCGCGAATCCCGGCGGGGCCAAACTCAGCCGTCGATAAATGAGCACCACACACCGTGGGTAATAATAAGCAGCGCTCAGATACCTGAGGGTTCGTAGCGCTATATAAATGCCAAATTATTTATTATTATTATTATTAAGTTCTTTACAACAGCTCTCTGCATACACACAGCGGCCACAAACATAGTTACGCAATCCCTGTGGCTTTACAGTCCCATTTCCATAGCTGCATTCCTGAAAGTCCCCGTATGTGCCTTTCGAGCTGCGTGATGACAGCAGTGCCAACGTGACCAGCCGACCACACCGACTCATTTTGGGGACAGGAGCCGGACTCTCCCACAGCAAACCATAGGGGTGAGCATGGACGCAGTATTTTTTTAAAAGGGCAGGCTTACAAACACATTGCTATGTCCCACTGCACATACATGCATGTTTGCGAACAATTACGGCTGCTTTCCGGGTGAAAAATGTCCATAACAATCCGCCCAAAAGGCACACCGTAGAGGTGCTAGGTAATGTGTTTGTGCCTTCTCTGAGCAACGGAGTACGGCACATAGGTTTGCCCTGAAAGTAATGGTGCACCACATCTGCTCACGTACAGTGCGTCTGCAACTAGTACCACTGTCACTGTGCCTAGGTACCCACACTAGTGGAAAAAAATATAAACGGGCCTTGATGGCACCCAAACCCACAGCAATGATAGTCCCCATTGTCTCAAAGTCATTGGTAACTTCCAGAAAAAGGGAGTACACGCACCTGCGTGTACCCAAGGACGGCGACGGCCTTGTCCAAATGAAGCACAAACATTCCTTCTTCCCTTTCCATTGTGTTCTTTAAAGCACGGCGTCATTGCGTAGTGGTGAAAAGTTGCACACGCTTCCAGCAATGTGAATGAAGACCTCTCCATTTAACAGTATTACTTCTGTACAACTGGCCTCTGCGTACACACCACGGCCACAAATGCTGTTGCGCAATCCCTGTGACTGTACAGTCTCATTTCCATGACCGCCATCCTCAAAGTCCCCGGATTTGGCTTTGGAGCTGCGTGCGACAGTGGGGGAAGAGCTTGCAACCAGGGTACGGGAAGGTTGTTGTAGGAGGCGGCTCTCAAGAAAGCATTTTCTTTTCTTTTTTACAAGCTTGCAGCAAAAGACTTTTTCTTTTGGATAGTATTTGCTTTTCTGTTTTCTTGTGAGCACATTCTTATACTAAATTCGTCACTGCTTCTTGTAGACAGGCAAACAACACAGCATAACTGTTGGGTGACAAAGAAATGCAATTTTTTTGAAAAAACTCCAGATTCCCACAAATAATGAGGTCGTTGTTGCAGAAGAACATTCCAGCACCGGACACAAAAGTGTACATGCTTCTGTTAATGAGACACCTTTCTGCCTCAGTCTCCGAACAACATCCAGGAGCTATGTCCCAAACTGTTCGTGGTGTTATGGATGAGAAAAGCACCTTCGCAGTGGGAAAAAGCCACGTCACTAGATTTACCAACCGCCTCAGTTGAAGGAACAAACCTGCACAACTCGCGTAACCGATATGCATGCCGCCGTATTGGATGACGACAATATCTGCTCTTCCAAAAGTTGCCAAGTCTTTTCAAAGTGCCTGCATGTCGGCGAAACTGGGCTCATACATAGCGTTCCACAATGCGTCCACTCCTTTCAAGCCAAAATTGCCAGCAATGTTTCTTTCCATGGCATACTTGTGCAGATCTATCACAAAGGCATCACCCAAAGTCCAGACAATGGCCCTCATCGCAAGGTTGGTGCTCCGGTAAGAACGGTACCGGTAAGGCAATACCGGCATCCATTACCGGTCCGGTGTATCATGACCCTAGGTGCCGTTGCTACCGGCATCGTGAAGGACCCGCTGTGGCCGTGCACCACTGTACCAGCATGCGTGCACGCGTGCATATGGGGAGGCCTTAATACCGGCATCCCAAAAAGAAGGGGAACACCACGAGTCGCACGGACATGTACATACCAGCATCGAGATGCTGATAAGAAGGGCCACCATGATGCCGGCAATACCAGCATCGCAGACCACCCTTAAACAGCAAACTGCTTTGTAACCAAGTGACACAGGTGCACACAATCAGCACAGGTGGAGGCAATGGAGTCAGGGCCAGCACAAAAGGAGCACACCCACACACCACACCCCTTTCCAAGCCAAAATGCTACCACTTGCACTTGCCATACTGGGGCTGGAGGACATGCCTGCACTGCTACTCCTTGAGCAGGCAGTACAACAGGCAACACAAACGAGACGCAGGAGGAGAAGGAGAGTGAGACTGGCCCAGAAAATCCCACCAGTGCAGGTAGTCGTTCCCCGCAGACAGCCATCAATTCCGCGTATAAGGGCCAATCCATTTGATTTAACCCCAGCACAGATCCACACCCTGTACCGGCTGGACAGGGACACCATCACAAACATAGTGGAATTAATACAGGATGACTTGGTCAGCCTGATCAACATCCGCACAGCCATCCCCCCTCTGCTGAAGGTGGCATCCATGATCCACTTCCTGGCCACAGACACTTACCAACACACAGTGGGCCAAATGCATGGCATGTCGCAATCATGCTTCTCTGGTGTGTTAAACCAAGTGCTGGATGCACTACTGAAGCATGCAAGTGCCCACATATCCCTACCAAGGACACCACAGGAGGCAAATGCCACCAAAATAGCATTCCATGCACTGGCAGGCATGCCCAACGTAATTGGTGCGCTCGACTGTACCCATGTAGAGTTGGTAGTCCCACATGCCGTGGAGGCGGTGTATCGCAATCGGAAGCTATACTATTCCATCAATGTACAGATGGTGTGTGATGCCAGCCATATAATAACCCATTGCTGTGCAAGATACCCAGGATCCACACATGATGCCATGGTGCTGCGGAACTCCTCACTACCCCGCTACATGGAAGGAGACATCTTACGAAGTGGCTGGCTGTTGGGTGAGTCTGCCCTCTGGGCCATGGGGTCAGATGGGTTGGGAGGTACAAGCATATGCAAGGGGAATGCCCTCTGGGCCACGGGGTCAGTTGGATTGGGGGAATGGAAGTTACTTAAGTCACCCCCCAACACACAGCCCTCACATTTACATGCAAAATGCCCCCAGCCAAGACATACATTGGGTGGCCTGGTGGTTTCATAGCCTAGGACCCTAGATCATTTTTGTCATACAAGGCTCCCTCTATGGATTGGCATGCACTGTACAGGGCTGACAGTCATGTGGATGTGGCTGCAAATGACAAAATTGTGCATATGAACTTGAATGATGTACAGGCTGAGCACACCTGTCAACTGAGCCTCTTCCTCACACATACCTCCTTCTGCTCCCATGTAGGTGATACTGGATATCCTCTGAAGCCGTGGCTACTCACCCCTGTCAGGAACCCGCAGAACAGGCATGAGGAGGACTTCAATCGTGCGCATACACGTGTGGTCATTGAGCAGATGTTTGGCCTTTTGAAGGCACGGTTTCGCTGCATCAGCAGGTCGGGAGGGGCACTCATATACGGGCCTGAGAAGGTGGGCAAGATCATCACGGCATGTGCAATGCTGCATAACATGTGCATCCGGCGGAACATACCCCTGCCACCTGACGTGGAGCTGCCACCACCTGGTTACGTAGAAGGAGAGGAAGGAGAAGAAGTAGGACATAGGCCAGGACGCGAAACACGTGAGGGTCGCGCAGTGTGCCAATTGGTCATAGACCAATCATTCTGATGTACTTTGATGCAGAGGGTGCCATGTGTTGTGAGCTGTGAGCACCGGGAGTGTGGGCACATGTGCACGAATCACCATGAGGCAATAAATTGACATACAGAAAATCAGCAATGTCCACTCATGTGATGTTTGCTACACAACTGGTGTATTTGTGAGGAAATAAGTACGTGATTCAACAATCCATGCCCCCAAAACCCCTCCACCTCCCCCACCCTACTCCCAAGCCCCCAAACACCCCAGTACTACACACTACACCCACCACCACCCCTCCACCTCCCCCCACCCTACTCCCAAGCCCCCAAACACCCCAGTACTACACACTACACCCACTACCACCCTCCACCCACCCCCTAACACCCAAAGTCAACTATGGCACGACATGTGTCTGGATGTATAACCAATGGGAATCTGCGGGGTGGCCCTGCTACTGTTGAGCCCCCTTTGGAGGTGGGGGTTGGTTCTCTGAGCGGCGGGAACTCCGAAGGGACATGCGCACGGGGCTGGTCTGCCTCGAGGTCGCTGGCGTGGATGATGCGGATGACCCAGATCGTTGTGATCCCTGGGGCAGGGTTTCCCGTTGGCCCATGCTGTCAGCAATCCTGGTTAGGATCTGACCCAAGGCATTGAAGACATCACACACTTGCTGTGCACTTGAGTTAATGGCCTGGATTACGGCCGCAGTGCTGTCCTGGATGACACGGCGTGTTGTCACCCCTTCAGCAAGGTACTGCTGCGCATAGGCCTGCATCGCCTCCTGCCGGGCCTCCATCCTGGAGAGACGTCCCTTGAGGTCCCGTATGGCAGTGTGGGTTGTGGTCGGTGGGTGATGTGGTGGCACATCATGAATCATGGGGCTGTGTATGGCCGGAGACCACTCTCCATGGCTGCTCTGGTCGGATGAGTCCAGCTGAGGTGTTTCCTGTGGGGTGGCCTGTGGGCTTGGTGTGTGCACTACAGTCTCTGAGTGGACAAGTCCTGTATCGCCCTCATTGTCTGGCTCAGCTATCTCATCTACACTATGATCTGCCGATGCAGCCATCTCCCCAAATGTGTGACCATGGATGCAGGGGCAGGTGTCTGCTCGTCCTGTGTGGTTGTCTGTGTGGGAGTTTTGGCACCGGTTCTTGGCCCGCTTCCCGCTTGGTCCATCCTTGGTCCACTTGAGGTTGATGGACCTGTGCCATCAGCTTGCCTCCTAGGCCTTTTGGCTGCTGTTGCGCATTGTGCACTCCCATGCGCTTCGTCGCTGTCTGCATCCGTACCTGTGGGGGACAGAGAGTGGCAGGGCATCAGTGATTGTGCCGCTTGCATAATGCATGCATTAGTCATTGGGCATGTGGCGCCATCTGATCAGTTGCATTCCTGGCTTTGTAGAGGACTGTGTACATGCAATGTTGGAGAGTGCATTTTGAAAGCGTAGTCGTGTTCACTTGTACACCATGTTGGCTGCTGTTGGGCCTTGATGTGTTTTGGGAGTGTCGTCCTGGGTGACACATGCCCGTAATATGTGTGTTGAGTGTGTATTCTTGTATGAGCGCAACATGCATTGGGATGGGATGGTGGTGGACCCGGAATGTGTATATGGATATGTGTAGGTGTGCATGATGGCCCATGTATTGGCTGGCGCTGCTGCCACATTTGGGGGAGGATGAATTTGATTAGTTTTCGTGTTTTTGTAGGGACACTCACCTTCATCTTCCCATGTTGGCACACCAAACTCTGCTCCACTCACTCCTTCGATGGACTCCACGTCTATGACGGAGCTTCAGGTCTCCTCCCATCTGGCCAATTTCAGTGGTGAGTGTGGTCCTCCTCCTGTTGCCAGCCCCAGGCTCCGATTAGCCGACAGTATGTGCCGGACTCTCAGCCTGTGGTCGTCCCACCATTTTTTACAATCGCGCACTGTGCGTGCAGTGGTGCCAACTGCACTTACTTTCTGGGCAACTTCTTCCCAGATGGCCTTCTTCTTAAGCTGGGCTGGACGCCTGAGGTTGTTGCAGAACACCACTTCAGCATTTGCCACTAGGGTGTCAGCCAATGTTGAGCTCATCGTCCGTGAAACGTGGTTTGCGCAGGTGGGCCGTGCCTTTCCGGACGGCCTTCGACATGTTGTCCGTGGTGGCCTGGGAGTTGGGGTGTAGAAGGTCCTGTAGGTGGAGGATGGCAATGGATTGTGTTGTTGAAGATGGCCGCCATGGCATTTCCCGTACCGGTGCAATGACGTTACTTCCGGGTCCGGTATTAACAGACCCGTTATTAGCACTATGTTCATAACGTTAGCGCTATTTAGGGGTTGCCGAGGGTGGAGCCGTTCTGTGCGTATTGGTCGATGCCGCTATCTGGGGGTTTGAGGGTCGGTACGGCCGTTACCGGCATGCAAGGGTGCGCCCGCTCACACACTCTTGATCGCCCGCTATTTGCGGGTTGGTGCCAAGCCGGACATGTTATTAGCGCCAACCTTGTGATGAGGGCCAGTGTATTTCACCATATCAGCCATCCTCACTAGGCACTGTAGAATGTACAACATTTTCATTGCCCCTTCCTGTGAACCACACCCACAGTACCTCATTGGGTAATCCGGACAGTCCCATGGCCATTGGCCACCATGGTGAGAAGGACAGATTGTGGCATGTGTGGTGCTCAAAAGACCACAAGGGCCACACCCCAGTAAAGCAGGAGCAGTCCATCTTCCCTTTCCACTACCTTCTCTCCACCGCTACCTCATTGGATACAAGTAAATAGGCACACACGATTCCGCCAATGCCATGGAAGACGTTAGCACCTAACACTGTTTGCTTTACACAACACTTTGTTGGTACTGTTACAAAATGAGCCTGCTACTGTGCTGTTACTGCACAGCATGTGCAGTACAAAAGTTAGTAAAAAATTGCAAGATTAGTGCACCCACATTCACCCACATAAGCTCACAGCACCACAAAATGAATGTACGGAAACTTTTGCTGCAGTATGTTTACTAGTGTAGTACCAGTGCTTCTGCGCACAGTATGTGCCACACATCCGCCATTACGTTGTTTAAAAGCATACTGCTTTCTTTCCCATCCCCTACCAGCAAGTGGCACTTCAGTGACATGTGCGTGCAACCTTCTCATTTACCCATATCATCCCTTGTAATAGCGAAACAGGATCTCTCTGCTTTCCTGTACAGAATGGCATGAAATGTTTTTCCCCAGTAACACATCGCCTATAGATATCGGCCAAATATGCCACCTACAGCAGCATGGAATGTATGGTTCCAACCAAAATTAACTGTACAAAATATTATCTACACAGCTGTACTTGTTTCTAGGCTGCACTATTGCAACACTCTCTTTTCAAATCTGCCACCTTCTACTCTCCGCCCTGTACCACACATACAGAACAGTAGCGCCCAACTTCCAATGGTATCTGTCCTACACTCAGATATTGCTAATAGCTTCCGATGGCTACAAGGCATAAAGTGAAAAGACTCTGCATTATGCAGAAGGCCTTCAGGGTCCTGGGACCTCAATACCTTGAATTCCAACTTTCTATGCATGTCTGTGTGCAAGCTCTTTCCACTTATGCCTCCAACTCCCTCAGGGTCAGTCGCTTTTGCAAGAAACCAGTTGGTGGTACATGTTTTTTTTTGCCTGTAGCCTCCCTCTACAACAGTCTTACTGCCTCCCTCAAACTGGAGGATAAGCATTGCAGTGCTTTCTCTTACTGTCTGCCGTTTGCGCTCCTCTCCCCGGTTGCCTGCCTACCATACACTGATTGTGCACTGGTCACCTGCCCACTCTGACATGTCGGGCCAATGTGACCTCCCCCCACCAGGTGGACCCCTGCACTGCCTTTGTAGCAAACCCTGGACTTGGCGAGTGTTCTCTGTATCCCTAACAGTTCCTCCACCACTTCATGTGTCCACTTATCCGTGCACTTGTCGCAAGGGGCCCGTATTTTCACTTACTATTACTTCTTGTTCATCCCATGTACTGAACCTTCCCCTCCCTCGACCCATACACTTGGGCGATGTACGTCACACCTGCACTAGTAGGGTCGTACTCTCTGTCTCCCCTCTGTTTCCCCTCCCTTGCTGCATTGTGCTTTCATTAACGTCTGGATGGGCGCATTAAAAATGCCATACCCTACAATTCCACATTATACCATAGCATACAAATAATTAATGCGCAACAGTATGATGGCTGCCACTTACTGTGTACTCTATAAAGGTTTTCCATTTTTTCCGCAGTACCCCATTAAGGGCACACTTTCCAAAAACATCACTGAAAAGCAACAGTGCTTCCATGTTATGGCCTTCAAACAAATGCATACCGTTCATGCATACCCCAGGATATCGGCCCCTTACCTTCCACACTTCCACCATACCCTTCTGCACTTCTTTGTACAAAGATGCATGCTGGCACAGTGTTTCTGTACACACCACACCCACTAACCTTCTACAGCACTGTCTGTCCCTCCAAACTTTCATTTCCATGCCTCCCATCCAAAAATGTGCTGCATGTGGCACGTGCAATCACGAAAGTAGAGCATAATCCACTCAGTGTTCATACTAGTGAAGGGGTAGGTGGAAGGGGGGAAAGAATGTGAAACAGGGTAGGGGTTTCAGTCTGCAGTACTGTTTCAGAAAGCACTTGTTTTGTCGAATTTGTTTTCCTCTTGTCCTGTTTTTGTTATGTATGCGCTTGCATACTTAATTTTTTTCTTCTATCCTTTTCCAATGAGTGTCTGTTTGCTTGTCCTCGTCACATTTGTAAGTAGTGAATGTGAACATTTACCTTACAGTTGTACATGATTGCCTGCAACGCTTCCTGCAGAGTACCAAACAAAACAGCATTGCCAATGGAGGTCAAAAACATGCCATTTCCTTGAAACCACTGCAAATGTTGCTTGTTCATGCTGTCATAGTGGGTGCAGAACATCACAGCACTACAAATACACTCACACATCCTTCTGCTTATAAAACACCTCCCAAACTCTGGCTGTGGCCAAATTACACCAGCATTGTCCCATGCACCTCTTGGTGGAATGCAGGAGAAAATCACCTTGGCTGTGGGAAAAATTTGCATCACTGCTCTCATCACCTTCTTCAGGTGACTGAGCAAACATGAGCAGGACATGACCCCAAATGTAGTTCTCCATAATGCAGGACCACAACATGCACAGTACTGACGGAGGCAACACATGTGCAAAGGAAAACCACACCCAGCACAACACAACAGATGCATACAGGTTAACAAGTGGCCAGCTGCACGCTGGTCACCGCTATGAACTTCTAGAGGTGACCGCTACTTCACCACTACACCTGCACGCCACACTATAGAAATACTGACTCCATGAGGTCCAGCCATGCACTGCACAGTGTACGAATATCAACCAATCCCCACAACCATTAAACCAACATGTTATGCCATCATCACAAACCACACACCCAGGGCAACAATGCCAAAGCTACTTCAGCCCAGTGCACAGATTTCACGGTGCACTGTGGGCACCCATTCATCTAAGGGGCTACAGCCTTAGAACATGCATCACGCCCTACTGCACTGTTCATTTCAAGTTTCATGTGCTCTGCTTTGCCCCCACTGACCACTAGCCCATCACCACACATAGCACATCCTAACGCAACCCATGTTTCACTCCTCCTATTATGTCTAATGCCCTTCTCATCTTCAATGGGCCATGCCAACTTTCACCCTGGCCCCATCTGCACATACATGGCTCCATGACGTTCTGCTACCTGTGCAAAACAGTACATAAGTGGCTGTCTATGTACATAGTTAAACCACACCCAGAACAATACAACGAACGCATACAGGTTAAGAAGTGGCCAGCTGCATTTCGGTTACCCCTAGGAACTTCTAAGCTTCCACTACTTCACCACTAAACCGGCATGACACACTGCAGAAGTACTGACTCCATGAGGTCCAGCCATGCACTGCACAGTGTATGAATTGCAACCAATCCTCACAACCATTAAACCAACATGTTATGCCATCATCACAAACCACACACCCAGGCCAACAATGCGAAAGCTACTTCCACTCGGTGCACACATTTCACAGTGCACTGTGGGCACCCATTCATCGAAGGTGCTACAGCCTTAGCAGACGCAGCACGCCCTACTGCACTGTTCGTTTAAAGTTTCATTTGCTCTGCTTTGCCCTCACTGACCACTAGCCCATCACCACACATAGCCCATCCTAATACAACCCATGTTTCACTCCTTCTATTATATCTAATGCCCTCCCCATCTTCAATGGGCCCTGCCAACTTTCA
Source organism: Ambystoma mexicanum (assembly GCF_040938575.1). NCBI lineage: Eukaryota > Metazoa > Chordata > Amphibia > Caudata > Ambystomatidae > Ambystoma > Ambystoma mexicanum. The sequence continues at coordinate 1,309,220,877 of NC_090932.1, forward strand.
CCCTGGCCCGATCTGCACATACATGGCTCCATGACGTTCTGCTACCTGTGCAAAACAGTGCATAAGTGGTTGTGTGCATTCTCCCTATTGCAACTTTCTGCTGCTGATCACTACCATATTGCAACTTTCTAATGCTCATGACTTCCTTTCAAGGGCCAATGGGACAAACACGTCGTGAAGCAAGGCTCTTATAAGGGCCTACCCATAGCAAACGTAATTGCTGCCATGTGCCTCACGGGGGCAATGATGAACACCATATGGTCATGTACGCATACTACCTCACTTCTGCTGTTCAGCCAAGTAAACAATATTCTCTGCAACCATTCTGTTCACCTCAACTACTTCAAATGCATGCCGAGTGTTAATTACATGGCTACATGATGTTGTGTTGGCTGTGAGGAAGGCCTAGGCTGCTGGGTAAATAGCCGAAGGCCTAGGGCCTTCCGCCATGCACCCAACACTCTAGGTCTTGCCCACACCCACCACAACTTAACCGAGCCATTCAGGACACCCTGTACGCATGTGCCAGAAATAAGAAAGCTAACATAACCTCCAACACTTCCACCCAACCGGCGCACCACAATGCAGGGATACAAGTACACATGTTCCACTTACCGTAATGTACAAACATATTTCTGTATTTTGCACCGTGAACCACTTGCTATTACAATACGTTGTAAGTATAGCACCCTCGGAGCACATTCTGCTTAAGATTGGGCCTGCTCTCGAACCCTGTACTACGTGCATATAAGCAATGCTGCGTTACGAAATGCAGCACTTACTAATCTGCTCAAAGCACATTACGGAACCACATATAGGAAGCAGTACCACCATAACGTCATCCATATGTACAATATTCCATTACTGCATGCAGGGGACACACTGCAGGACTGGTCACTGGAACATCTCCACCCTCACACCTACAACTTTAGGTTGTTCCACGAATCACCACCCCCATACAACCACTCACAAACGAACAATGTAGCCCCTACTTTAAACCTGTGGACATAACTTTTCAGCCAGTGGACATACTTACCTCTCTTACTGATACAGCCATGCATCCAGGGGACTATGTACTTACCTCTCACAGTACACAATAGTGCATGCTATGTTGAAATGTTATTGTCTTCTGCAATGCACTCCCCTTATCCAAATGTGCCTGCCACCACTCATCACATCAACCCATCGCCCCTGCAGCTGCCATGCCATACCTAAGACTCCCTGGAATCACCACACAAGTTTGTTTCGTCTTCAGGTAACCGCTCCTTGCCATACTGTGCGCAGATACCGCTGGCACACCACCCTCTTCTTATAATATTATTTCTCACATGAACCGCTACTCACTCGTGCCCTCTTTTCATAATTTCTTCCCACCACCTGCTGCCGTGCACTATGTTTTTCAGGCCCTTTTGCTGCCTCAGTGTCCTCCCATACAACATGCCGCCGTCATACCAAACTTTTCTAACACATACCATCCCTGCCCACTGCAGTAGACTAACATTTTTGCCTGCGCTGTCACCAGCAAAAATGGGATGCCACAGCGGAGCCATACACTACTACAATGTTAGTGCGCACAATGCTACGTATAAGAGGCCCAGCTGTGCACACTATCTCTTCAGACCTTGCCAAACACCACAACCCCATCCTCCAATATACCATGGTGGCGTCTACCTACAACTTTGACACACAGCACGCTTCCCTCCAGCCAACCACGGGCCGTGTACACTGTTTGCCGACAGCACGCCGCACCACGCACCAATCACACTGTGGTCTGCGGAGCGAACAGGGAAATGGGTCCAGATATCACTCATTTTTTTAGCCATACATTTCAGTTCTTTGCAACAAAACTACTGCTCGGATTTCCACGAAACACACAAAAGCACACTTTCTGACCAAAGCCCCCGCTCCTGCCCCAAATTTGGTGAAAATCCATCCACCCGTTCGGCCTTTAGCCATGCACAAAGTTTTTCCACATTCAGTCTATGGAAAAAAAATGGTTGGGACCAACCCTATAACTACGGCCCCCCGCACCATACCTCACCCAAATTGGCAAAAAAATTCAGAGCCGCCCATATACTTTTTTTGCAAAGTTTGGTGAGGATTCATCCAGGGGGAACCAAGTTATAAACTGCCGAAAAAGTGCTCTTCCTATGAGTTTAGCAACTTAACCATAACTAAATGGCCGCTACCGCGGGCCATGTAATACTAGATAATAGATATATACTAAGACCATATTAGTAGGAACACACATATTTTGAAAATAGAAAAACAAGAAAATGTATCAGTGAATGATCATTACATTATATTCCTATACATACAACAGCATATCATGTAATGATCGCTTACTAAGTAGAGATGCGATCCTTTTCTTAAAGGGACCAGCTTTGTCTTTTGTGTAGTCATGAGACTGGCATGTGCCAGACACTTCTGTAATGGTACTAGCAGGCTTCGAAGGATGGCAGCTGCAAAATGGTGCAAATACCTGGGCATATAACAGCAGTGCTTGGCAAAAGCTATTTAATACCTACACACAAACCAAACTGTTGGCTTTGCCAATGCTTGTTTTTAGCAGGACTACAGCAAAGGACACACACACTGCTTATAAATCAAGTGGCTGAAGGCACACTTGGATAAGGCATTTTTTATTACGACCGTAGTTCATTTACAGCTTCAATTAAGCCATTTACTCTTAGAAAACTGCTTTCAAATAACAATGACATACACCTCAAGTACAGCGTTTGATGTTACTGCTTGAAAAAGCTAGCTTAAAGAGGTCCCAGGGTGATAGGTTTTCAGCAGGCTGGGGCAGGTAGTAGTGGGAATGGCCATAGGGATTATCATGGCCAAAGACAGCCAACGGGTCGGTAAATAAACAAAATCTGTTATGCCACAGGCCTGTGGAAATTAAGGACGTGACACCGGAGAAAACTTCTTTATTTAACATTCAACTGCGTACTGACCTTTTTCTCCCAAACTCCTCCCTTTACTTTTCTCCCCTCACCCAGGTGACTGTCTCTCTCTTAAAGAGGCAGCAACCGGTAACATCACCCCCGGACAAATGTTCAAACGCCCGGTTTAACACAAGGTTGTCTCCTGATTGTGCGTTGGGGTCGCCCACTCCTTTCGTTGGGCATGGTCACGCCTGGTGCCTCGGCTGGTTCCGCCCTCTTGTAATGGGTTTCTTCGGGGGAGACCCAGAGGTCATCTTGTGGCTCCCTGGGTTCAGGATCCAGTTCAGGCAGAGGCAGAACGCAATCTTCTCTCTTAATGAGGTGTTTCAATTGCGAGCTATTTCTTATGACTTCCCGATCTGCATTCTGGGCGGTCACCATGGTGCCTTTGATGGCGACGATGTTGAGGGGCTTCAGTGTATATCGTGCATCCGTTTTCTTTATCATTGGTTGTTGAACCAAGACTTTGTCGCCCACCTGAAACTCTTTAGGGACTGCTCTTCTTCTCAGGTCAGTGTCTGCCCTTGTTTTCTCTTTTTGTTCGGTGTCCCTACTTATGAGTTCTGTCTCTTCTTCTTCACGGGCAGTCGGGTGCCTCACAATGTGGGATGTGAACCTCATACTGAACCATTAACTCTGCAGGCGTTTTGTTTGTAGCTTCATGGGGAGTATTCTGGTAGTATCGTAGTAATCTGCATAGGGCTTGGTGGGGGTTGGTGTTTTCTAAGCGGTCTCTCTGAATTGTCTATTTTAGGGATGCCATAAATCGTTCGGCCATGCCATTGGCCTGTGGCCATCTAGGGGTGATCTTTTGATCAATAAACCCCATGTGTTCGGCAAATGCTGCAACCTCGTGGCCGTTGATTGGGGGCCCATTGTCCGACTTGATTGTCCTGGGAAAGCCCCACTCACTAAGCACTTTGTCGAACGTTGCAGCCACCTGGGCATATGCGGTAGTCACCATCTTCCTGACGATAGAAAACTTTGAATATTCATCAATGAATACTAGGAGTTATTCCCCTGACTCCATTGGCCCATAGTAGTCGACCGCAGCTCTGTCCCACGGTCGATCCAGGATGTGCGTCGGCTGTAGTGGGATAGGGGCTTCCGCCCTCGCCGTGCACTAGCATGCTAAGCAGTTTTTGATCCAACGGTCAACCAACGAGTCCATGAACGGGAACCATCTCAATTGTCTCTTTGTTTTGTCAGCACCACAGTGCCCCTCATATGCTGTCTTGATCACTTTGGCTCTGAGTGTCGCAGGGATGACTTGGCGACACCCCCGTAAAAGGATGACTTGGTCCTTGACTACAAGTTTGGTGTGTACCCTTGCCAGTCTGTCGAGCTCTTCTCTGCACACCCCTGGGTGGTTTAGAACTGTGCGTTGGCAATCTCTCCACTCGTTGTTACTCATCAGACTGACTGCTAGGGCCATGGATGGGTCAGCTGCCGATGCAGCCGCGACTGCTTCAAGTGAGATTGCTGGTAGGAGTGCTTTGGCGGCCACATAGTTTATGAATTCTGTGTCACCCTTCCTGGTCACCGGCGAGCCTACAGGGTGTCGAGACAGGTAGTCGGCTGGATTTTGTTCCCCTCCTGGCCTGTGAACGATGTCATAGTTGTATTCTTGCAGTCGGATGCCCCATCACTCTATCCTGGGCAGCATCATGGTGCGCGGATTGCTGAACAGTGACAGCAATGCCTGGTGGTCCATAATGAGCGTGAATTTCTTGCCGATAATGAAATTATGAAAGTGTTCACAGGCCCAGACTGCGGACAAGCTCTCTTTCTCAGCTTGAGAGTATGCAGATTCGGGAGCAGATAAGGCCCTGCTCGCATATGTGACAATGTGCCTCGGGTAGGTGTCCAGAACACTCGTCTGCGCCAGGATGGCCCTTAGCCCGACAGTACTTGCGTCCACAATTATTTCTGTGTGCCAGTCGGGGTCAAAGTATGCCAGGCGTTGAACTTCTGACAGGGCTCTTTTGATAGAATCAAGCGTTTCTTGGCATTCCTCTGACCATTTGAACACAGTGTCTTTATGTAGCAGATGCCGTAATGGTTCAGTGGGATATGCGTAGTGGGGACTATAACGTGTGCAATTGCCAGCCATCCCCAGAAAGGAATAAACATCTGCCACTTGCTTTGGTTCATGGAGGTTGGAGATGGTACTAACCTTGTCTGGATCTGGGGTCATACCATCCGCAGAGAAGATGTGCCCAAAGAATTAAAGTTTTATTTTGCTGAAACAACATTTCTTGATGTTGAGTGTCAACCCGTCTTCCTGGACTGCTGTGCAGGTTGCAAGCAAAGCGGCGTCGTGGTCCTCAAGAGATGTGCCGAAGACAAGTATGTCGTCACTATAATTCAAGGCTCCTTTGATTGGTCTGATTATCTGCCTTATGGCTTCCTGAAAAATGTCAGCCGCTGAGGAGATGCCAAAGTTGAGGCGTTTATAGCAAAACAGGCCCTCATGGGTGGCGGAAGTGGTGATCCACCTCGACTCTGGGTGTAGCTCCAATTGGTGATACTCCTGGATTAGGTCCAGCTTGGAGAACGTCACAGATTTATTGAGCTGGACGATCATGTCCTCTATGTACGGGCCAGGGTGACATTCTCTTTGAATGGCAGTGTTGGCCACCCTCATGTCCACACATAGCTGCAACCATCTGCCTTCCTTGGGCACAATTACCAACAGCAACACCCATGTGGTTGGGCCTGTAGCAGGCTTGATGATGCCGTTGCTGAGCAGGTGGGTGAGTTCTCTTGCAACGGCCTTCTGCAGGTGGAACCCCACCCTTCTGAGATGTTGGGGGACGGGTTGGACATTCTCATCAATGTGTAGTCTTATGGGAGCTCCTTTGAGTTTCCCCAGTCCTCTGCACAAGCGAGGGATTGTCTCCTGTGTAATGAGGTCTGGCCTGGCGGGGGCGGCGGATATTGTGTTTACCCCTTCCTTTCGGTCAACCGATCATGCGGTGGATCACGCCCCCCCTCCTGAAAGTGGATGTCGGTGAGGCCTAGACAGGATGCGGTATCATAACTAAGGAGACATCTCTCTTTAATGGGCTTCGAATGACATGGATGATTATGGTTATCGTTAGGGCTTTGTGCATGAGCTGCCTTCTGAAGAGGCCTATGGAGTGGAGGGGCAATGTCGCTCCTCACTGGAAGATCCTTGAATTTGTTTTGGTTAGCATCAGCTTTTCAGGGATCTGCAAGAACTCTTGTTTGCTCATGATGTTGACGGTGGCGCCGGAATCAACCAGAAAACAAAATTATTTGTTTCCAATGTTAACCTGGGTGCCTCTTTCACGTCTCAGTCATCCAGGATGAGGTTGACGTAATCTCATCCTTGTATGCCTGGTCATAATCATTTCTTCCATATGAGGGTGCGACCTGATAATGTTCATTGTAGTCATGATGTGATTGCGGGGATCCATCGTATTCATCTTCGAATTGTGGAGGCAAGTCGTAGTAGTCATAGGTTTGAGTGTGATCCAACGGGTGATATTCTTCCACAGCTCTCACATATCATCGTGGCCCTTGTTGGAAGAACCTGCTTTGGTAGGCTGGGTCTTGGGAGGCTCACCCGTATATTCTGTTTTGTGGCTGTGAGGTCATTCTCGGGGTAGGGAATAGTCTACCCTGTCTGCAGATAGACTGGAAGTGTCCCTCTCTTCCACATTTGGCGCAGCTTTGTGAGATTGCAGGGCAGGTCCCTGAGTGTGGGAAGCTGGGGTTCTGGTTGGATTTCTGCGACGAGTTCGCACTTGTCCTGCTTTGCGTTGGAAGTGCCTGTAATAGAGGCTGCCTGGGCATCCACTCTCTCAAAGATTCTCACCAGTTCACTCACTTCATCGATTGAGAGTGGCATTTTTAATAGCTGTTTCTTGAGGGCAGGGGACAAGCACCCCTCTATCACACATAGCCGTATTGCCTTATCCAGGCAGAATGCATGGAACTGGCAGTGCATGCCTTTCACTCTCAAGTGGGTGATGAACTCATCTACTGTCTCTTCGCCTCTCTATGTACATTGATTGAACACGTGCCATTCATATTCCCGATTTGGCTGGATCACAAGTTTCTTGTTTAGGGCATTTATCAGTGAAGGTAGTCTGGTTGGTCTTCTGGGGGAATTGTCTTGACAATGGTCTTGATTTCACTCCCAACCAGGTTGATAAACATGTCGTACAGGTTGGGTGACTTTTCCTCCCCTGCCGCTTTCCCGAAATGATTAAAGTCTTCCATCCACTCGACCCACCTAGGCCATTTGTCTACTTGTGGGGTCATGGTAAAAGAGAGTGGCATCATGTGCAGCAGGGTTGATCATGACCTGGGTGTGGGGGGTGGAGATCCCTGGTCGCTCATTGTGGCAGGTGTGGCAGTTGAGGTATGTGCACCCATGAGCGCAGGATTTTTCTGGTGCAGATGGTGTGCTGGCGCACGTGCAACCTGTGTGTGGGGTCGTGGGTGGACTATTACTCTGCTGCTCTGGCTCTCTACTTATGTTTTTGTTGTAGACAAGAGCTTTATTTATTTTTTTATTTTGTTTCCACCTTTCTCCTATAGATCTGTGATCTGGGGAGGTTTTCTGCCCCAGGGCTTTGTGGGGTATAATGTCCAGACTGAGGAGAACCTTGTCTTGGTAGCTCCATCCACCAAGTGATGGGTGTTCTTTTGTATGCACCTTCCCCATCTGGTGCGGCCGTGGCACTAGCCTGCTGGGGAATGGAGAAGAAGGGAGCAGCGTTCAGGCACCAACCTGTCAGCGGTGCGTACGTGCACGTGCGTTGGTTCTGGAGCCTCGGATGGCCGCTGGCGGAATGCCACGCGGCGGACTCGGCGGACTGCCCTGGTAATCTGCCCAAGGAGGAGGGGCACAGCAGGATAGCATTTGGATGCTGGCTTCACGTCGATTCGGGATCATGAGGACTGTGCCGCGGGATTGCTAGCACACGGGACGTGTGCGGACTGCACACGGATTAGGAGCTGGAAAATGCAGGCTGGCGAGGTGGGATCACCTGCCAACCAGGAACGCTCAGGGTCGCTGGAGACAGCCTTGTCGCCAGTTGTTGGGCCGCAGGCCCGTGGAAATTAAGGACGCAACACCGGAGGAAACTTGCCACGTCTTCTTTTTTTAACATTCAACTGCGCACTGACTTTTCTCTCCCAAACTCCTCCCTTTCCTATTCTCCCCTCACCCAGGTGACTGTCTCTCTCTTAAAGAGGCAGTGGCCGAAAACCTACAAGCTTTGGCTGTTCTCGTATCCCATGTGCCTCCTCCTAGCTGTACAAAAACCTAATATTTCTGGGTTATAAGTGGAACTTTAGCGCCACCCAATAGCCAAAACTAAAAAAACCTTGAAGATTGCCAAAGTGTGAGACTATTTATTGGGTAAGGATGTGGCAAAATGTGTTTTGCTTCAGTGAGATATATGTGTGGTCTTTTATGAGAGCGTGGCTCCTCACTAAGTTAGGACTCTGATGATGATGAATGGGCAAAGGGGTACCCTGAAGGAGTCTGCTGCATGTTCTCAAAGGGATGTGCTGTGCAGCTGGCCATGGGAAAATGTGCAAGCGCTCTTATCATTTGATGAATGCGAGGTACAGTGCGGTTTTGAGGATTGTTTAATGAAGCAGCCCTTTCATCATCCACTCTGCCACCGAGTCTCAGTGACTGACATCAATGCAGTCATTTCATTGAGAAGCAGTAGACAAAACATGGAGCCATGCCCATTTATTCTAAACTTCCATCCATGACCTCTTCAGTTTTGTGGCATGAACATGTTCATCGAGTAACCGTAATCGTTGGTGCTGTGCAAGTGTTCGAAAAGATTATATGCATCCTGTGGGCCGATAGCCTAATGATCAATTGTCAAACTAGCACCCCAGGTTGTTCAATAAAAACAGAAATATTGAGCCGTCAGGAAACATACATTGAGCCCGATTTCCTAAAATTGACGCAAGTGAAAAAAGCCCAGAATTTGTTTAACTTTTTAGAATTTGGCACGACATGTTACTCACAAAGTTGGCCTGTACATTTCTGGGGGACTGTGCACCACTGAAATGATGCGGCCAGGCTCCATTCGTGTCAGGAGCTCCCACGCAATGCATGCTTTTCACTTTTCGTTTTCGTTTCGTTGCACAGCACATCTCGGCCATATCAGCAGCCATCTTGCATGTGGCTCTTCAAAGGAGAAAGGAGGTGAGGAGAGCTTAACGGATAGAACGAGAGGCAGATGTGAAACTTTTGTTGTTAACCGGAGAACAGAAGCACTGCTTCAAGACAGTGAATATTGGGTGTATGTTTTATCCACGGTGGGAGATTCGGGAGGGGAGCGCGGGGGTGGGGGCGTTACCCCAAGATCAATTATATGAAGTGAGGTGGGAGAGATCTATGTGTCAGAGTTAGAGATGGAGTGAGCCATGTAATGAGGTCTGAGTGACTCTGCCAAAGTTCGAGAAGTGGGGTAGTGATAGCAGGCGTAAGGCTGCCATATTTATGTGTGTGTGGGGGTCTGTGTGTAGTGTATGGGTGTTACTAGATAGAGGGCGAGTCGGTTATTTAGGCAAGGAGAGCGGTTTCAGGCCCTAGGGCATTCATGTTATTGGAGTTATAGGGCTAGGCTGAACTAGTAGAGTTCAGATTTGTCATTGGGCTGAACACAGAGATTCTATTGTGATATTAACAATCTAGATGAGGTATTATTACTGTTCTAGTTTCCATTTATGATGATGGGGCTCACTCAGTGTTTTATGTGAAGTGGGAAAATCATGTTCTTGCAGGTGAATGATGAGCTAATATCCCATCACTTAACTGAAACATGTTTTGAGAATTGGACACATAGATGAAAATAGATGTATTGCTTAACATCCTGTTATTATATTAGTGATACTACAGCACCATCTACTGACAACAGGAGAAAATACAAGTAACAAAACGTTTGCTATTTTATTATACAGCTCTACACTCTAACTTAAAGGAACACACAGGCTCTTGAAGGCAGATAGAGGGCGAGTCGGTTATTTAGGCAAGGAGAGCGGTTTCAGGCCCTAGGGCATTCATGTTATTGGAGTTATAGGGCTAGGCTGAACTAGTAGAGTTCAGATTTGTCATTGGGCTGAACACAGAGATTCTATTGTGATATTAACAATCTAGATGAGGTATTATTACTGTTCTAGTTTCCATTTATGATGATGGGGGCTCACTCAGTGTTTTATGTGAAGTGGGAAAATCATGTTCTTGCAGGTGAATGATGAGCTAATATCCCATCACTTAACTGAAACATGTTTTGAGAATTGGACACATAGATGAAAATAGATGTATTGCTTAACATCCTGTTATTATATTAGTGATACTACAGCACCATCTACTGACAACAGGAGAAAATACAAGTAACAAAACGTTTGCTATTTTATTATACAGCTCTACACTCTAACTTAAAGGAACACACAGGTTCTTGAAGGCACGCCACTGCACACTCACACCAGAAAAAATACAGCCGCTAGGGAAAAAAGGCCCAGGACACTCTTGCAAGGATAACAAGTAATTTTTGTCATCAAAAATAGATATGCATCAGAAAAGAACTGTGCTGCTGCGGAAATGTTCTGAGGTCCGTTTGGCATGTGCGGTACATTATAAGCACAAACAGCGTCACTAGTGACGGTCATCATATATAGTTCAATTCTACAGTGCGGATTGGCGGAGGCCTATGACTGTAGGGCCTGCTCCCCATGGGATGCCAGGCCATTGGTCCATGTTCATCTTCGTTCACATGGGTGCTGCTGGGCTCGTCATCAGCGGTGAGCTGACCTAACAATTAATTTGCTACTCTGACACACAATGTTATTCTTCTGATTGTAATAATGCACCTGGCAGATGCAGGGATGGCTCGAGGGAGAGCCGAGGTCACACTAACTCATACACACTCCACTCGCTCCCAGAAAGATCAGCAACCCCCGAGGTCCTCCACCTTAGTTTTAGGCTATAATTATGATGCTACCCTGCACCTCGCAGCATAAATCACGTGACCCATTTCTGAAGGCGTGATAGTCTTGTCTTCTGATCTTAGTGATCGATCGAGGGGTGTAAAGGTTTTAATGGTCAGTGGTCTGGGTTTGGATGGTGCCGTGGCATGCGGGGGTCATGGGATGAAATCATGGCAAAGCTGTATTTCACATGCAGGGATTGTTGGGGGCAGGAGGGCTTTGCTATCTGTTCCATGGGATGGTACTGCCAAGAGGTGCTCTGCTCTCTTCTCATGATCTTGCAGGGTGCATTCTTCCCAGGCACGAGGGCCTGTAACTTTCTGAACAATGGAGGAGGTTGTGGGTGCCTCAGACCTGGCCAGGTTGTGGGTGGTATTCGCGCTCATTTAGATCTAATACTAACACACAAAATACTGTTCGGCACACTTGGACCTAGCTTCTAAGATGGCTGTCGCTCACCAAGATGCACCTGCCTCTACCATATGCCCTCTAATGCATGTACTAAGGTGGTCGCACACCCTTCAGTATGTATACAACCCCTCCCCCTGCTCCCTAGAGGTGCTCTGTTAGCATTTATTTCTCATTCAGTATCGCCTAGGGGGTTGGGAAGACCCTCTCTCCTTTCCAACATTCCCCTCTTTCGTTAATCCTAAATGAACAAACTCCCCCGCAGTGTCATTTGACCCATAGTTCCAATATACATTCTCCAAACTTTCGGGACCCATGCTCTACAAACATCTTGCAAGCTTGCCCCAGACTGAGCATATCCCTCTGGTGTGCATGTCATGTATATGCACCCCCCAACTCCAGCTAAGTCAACCGGGTGCTCTGTGTAATTCTGGGGGTCCGGTGGGGGTGTGGTGATCATGCCCCGGGGGTGCAAGAGGTGGTATATCACTACCATGTGGGGTTTGTTTGGGTCATCTTTTTGGGTACCATTTTCTGTGGTACCGCAAGGTGCTTTAGGTGCCCCCCAATTGAGACCATCATCATTGCACTGCTTTGGCACAACATCGAAGCCCCATTTGGCACGTGCAAGAAATTACCAAAATAAAGCCGATGACGGGTACCGGCATCTTCACAATCGCTCCCAGCCAGGAGAGAGCACAAGAAAAAGTCAGATCGAATCAGTCTTCATCTTGGATCCCAGCTTCTTTCTTCATGCGTACTCTCAGGATGTGCACAGCTTCGATTCTGTGTGACAGAGAGCCATTCTCAGCATTTTCGGGAGGCATGAATCCCCTATTTTCTTGCACATGCCTCCATCCATTGCAGTCAGCATGTCCAGGACAAACCTATTCTGCATAGTCATCAGCCTTAGAGCGTGGAGTTCCACCTTTCTGATATTGAACCCTTGTTCTATCTATCTATCTATCTATCTATCTATCTATCTATCTATCTATCTATCTCTATCTATCTAAGTTGTTGTATTGCGCCACTAACCCAGGGCACACATAGGAGAAGGACGGAGACAGACAACAGGTTACAAAAACAAACAAAGAAACAAAAAGCACAATAGAACCACAGGAATCCAGTACTCACAGAAGCCAAAATAAAGGTAAAATATGGTGAGATACAAGATTCAGTGCAAAGGCACTGTGCCGGGAGAATGAATGTGTCTTAACCTTCAGTGGCGTTTGCTAGTTGGATCCATTCCCAGCAGACAATCTGCAGCCATTTGGCATTATCCGCAGCTTGCACACCAGGTACTAGCAACAAGGCAAAGAAGCAAGTTTGATGAGTCCTTGGACAGATAGTTCGCTCTCTTCTTCCTCTGCAATTTGTCACATTTTTCTTTCCCAGGGAGGGTGTGGAACTGCGGTGCTGTTAACGGGTTTCTCGTTTCTTCAGGGGTCGGAAGTGGGTAGGGGCAAAAGTGTCTGTTGGTCCACTTTGCAAATGTAATTCTGGGATTACAAGTAGGGCTGAGTGTCGTGTGGCCAGGGAACAGTAGCCCCTCCATGAGGGTGGGAGGTGCAAGTACACTTGTTGGCCACACACCCAGTAGTAATCCATCACTGCTGCTGTGTCTTTTCTGAGATCAGGAATGAGCAGAATCTTACTGCAATGTTAATTGGTTCCTACATGTATCATTCCAGCACTGTAAAAGCAAAGTTCATACATTTCTTCTCTGTGCACTTTTACTGGTTTCTCCATTGCTTCAATCCAAGTTAGATTTGTGATGGGTTCAGTCCAGAATGGTGCACATGCTTCTTCCACCCTTGCCAGAACCACTTCTTCATACCCTTTGAGGCCCCCTCTGCCATGCAGATCACTGTTGTTTCTTGCCATTTGTTATTTGTGTATTTTAGTCCTTGTATAATCAGGTAGGGTCTCTTTAGGCATTTTTTGCTTTTTGAATTGTTGAATTTCAGGCGATCTGGATCTACAACTTAGAGTCTTATATTGTGTGTTTGGAAAGTGCCTCTGAGCCTACATAGCGTAAGATGTACTAGGAATTGTGCATCTAGAATTGGTACTTCCTGTGCCACTAGGACCTTGGGTGTCCTGACGAATGTAGTATCAATGAACACACATAAGAGCTACCATTCACTTTATTTCTCCCCACTGAGCGCATGTTCGTATGCCAACTGTTAGACATTTGTGGGTGACACACATATTCTATGGCGTCAAGACCAAGCCCATGATAAGCATCATACTTTGCCCTTCGTGTTTGTCTCTTTGTGCGTTTAGGTGAACCTATACATCCATTAATAACATCAGTATTATTATTTATATCAGTATGAGTTGTGTTGTAAAAGGCAGTGTGAAGTTTGGGAAACAATAGGGACCTTGCAATACCTTCTAACAATCCAGTTGGAGGGGGGAATTCTTTTTGTGTTCAGAATTGTTAACCTGTTGATGCATAAAGTTTGGCCTTGTGGACAATACATATTCTGTTCCATTTTGGTGGTGTTCAGTTTTACTTAAGTGGACATGTGACCTATTATTTACAGTGAAGTTAAAATGTCCTTCTCTACCCCCACTGCCACACCCCACTCCTCTTTTGTATGTCCTTTTAATATATAAAACGCCCCAAAATAAATCCCTAGACCATATATTGACATAGCAAATATTCCCACTATAAAATGCATTGCACACATATATGAGTATGAAAGCCTAGGCAAAATACTATAATTACATTTTTTCTAACATATAGTGAATGATTTGAAGGGGCTGGTTCCATCTTCTTGATCAACCTGAAAGGCAAAATGTATGCACACATAGAGAGAGAAAGAAAGAGAGAGAGAGAGATAGAGAGAGGTAGAGAGAGAAAGAGAGAGATTGAGAGAGAAAGCAAGAGAGAGAGAGAGTCCCTCGCCTATGTAAACGTGACCTTCTTAGCAGCTGTGCTTGTGCACAGGTTCTGTGTGGCGGTGGCGATGACTGCTGGCAGCGAGAAGGAAAACGAGGTAGATGAACACCTCCAGTGTTTTTAAAGTGCTAGTGCAGCGTTTGAAGGTGCTATTCGAACGCCAGAGAGGTGAATCCAATAATGGAGTCCCTTTACTTTTACTGCGAGGGGAGTTGAAAAAATCATCTCAAAAGGTCCATTGAACCTGGGGCTTCCACCTGCAGACAAAGAAGTGCACGTAGACACATTCTCCTGGCAGCAGCGGTTGGTTGGGTGAGCTATCAGTCGTGGAGTTATTTGTGGCGCCTGGCATGTCTTCTGTTTGGGGTGGTGCAACCTGTCGAGAAATAGATTTGAGTGCACGTGTTAGTGTTGTTAGATAGTCTCTGAATTTGCCTCCTAAAACAGCTGCTGCCCTATGTGCGTCAGATGCTCTCCTAATGAGTGATATTGGTGTGTGAATGCAGCAACCAGTTACCGCCTCAATGGGGTGAAAAGTGGTGGTCCTTGCTAGACTCTGCTCACAAACTAAACAGTGCCAATGGCAAGCAATGCATCAAGTTTGTCTTCAATGTGGTGGAAAGCTTAGCTCATTTACTTTTAAGGAGTCAATTTATCCTCTCCAGAACCCTGTTTGTCTGAGGTTGATAAATCGTACACATCTGGTGTTTAATGCTAAGCAGTGCAGGAACCTCCTTAAACAACTCATTGAAAAAGTGTGTGCCATTATCTGACCTTAACACATTACATACGCCCCATTGGGGAACACTTCACGGGCTAGAAATGTGGCCGCGCATTTGGCATCTGGATGTGCACAAGGAGCTGCCCCCACCCAGTGTGAGAAGGGGCAGACGACAATGATCAGATACCGGAATCCGCTGCACCTCTCTCCCATATCCGCATAGTCGATATGCAACTGGCTCAATGGCCCAATGGGATGGGGCAGAGTGCCTCTCAGTGTGTGCAATATCATGCCTGTACTGAAGCTCTGACACATGGTTCATATGATCACTAAACGTGTCAAGTGCTCCTGGATGTTTGGAATTAACCAATCCTTTTGTATGTCGGTAGCGATGTGTTGTTTGGAGATGTTGGAGGGATGATGAAGCTTATTGAACACTTTTATTAAAAATGCGTGTGGTTTACTGCTTTTCCTGTACATCCTGGTGTCCACAATAAGTCAGTAGGATACTGTTTGCATCCCCTTTTCATCCACAACTGTTTTTCTTCCTCTGGGGCCCTTCTCTGTAACTCAGTGATTTGCGCTTTGGGCAGGACATTGAAAGGCACAGGTGGCTGGTCAGCAGAGGGGGTTGTGACACTATATTCCGCCACTGTTGGCACTGGGAGATATTCTGCAATTTTGGTTGCTGTGTCTGTGGCGGTGTTCCTCAGTGACACCTCATTAGTGTTGTTAGTGTGGGTGGCACATTTGACAACCGCCACTACAGAAGGCTGCGAAAGTGCACAAATGTGCTTGTTTAATAATGCTGCATGTTGCACTGGGGACCCATCCGCCCTGCTTAAACCCCTCCTTTTCCATCGCGATAGAACGACATGCACTGTTGTAGCGACCTATGCCGAGTCTGGAAAATGGCCACATGGAACCTCTGTGACGATTGTAGTGCTTCATTGAGTGCAATGAGTTCTACTGCCTGCGCAGAATAATTATGCGCAGAGATTAATGTCTCGTATTCACTGTCCACTAGGCGCACCACTGCTGCACAAGTATGCCTGAGAGCTGTGTCCTGGCCAATTGTTGCTGACCCTTCAATGAAGAGCCCCCACCGAGTGGTCTGTCCTTTGCTTTGGGAATTTCATCCTCCTCTATGTTGCTGGGTTCACTATCTTACATAGTACAATGTGGATTTTTGGCCTGGAGAAAATGTTTTCGTATGCAGATGCTCTTTCAGTAGTCAGGGTAGATTTCTACTTTTCTAGAATGGCAAAGATGGCATGTTCCACTGTAGAATCTGATAAAATGAGGAGCCTGGATTTGTTATCAGTACAGAATCATTACACACCATTACCCATCATTACTGTTGGTTACAGAACCATTATTTAGTATTACCCCTTAAGGAATTATTGCATCATGTTTAGTTATCCATCATATATTCTGTTTAGTTCTGATTAGTACTGACTAGTAACAACCATGCATTTGAAGAGAGAAATAGGCCCTTTTATATGAAGGGTTTGCTTAGTTATGTTATTGCCATATATGTTGAAAGAGATGCTTTTAGAATGTTGTATTATGCATTAGAATGTAGCACTAACCACTATAGAGAATGAATGAGGCCTGAAATGACATGTAGAGCCATTTAGAATGACACATTGGTATGTTTTGTAGTTACATGTACACATGTATGCATTGTAGAGACACCAAGAATGTAGAGTGTGCACTTAGAATATGCTTTGAGCATATAGATAGCACTTGCCATTGCGAGAGAAATAGTAAGCACTATTGAAAGCATGAGGCTTATGAATCCATTCTGGTGGAGACAGAGGAGCTCCAAGGTGTGCAAAGATTGTTTTGAATTACACTCAGTACAAGTATTTGTAAACAGTTGCTTGGCAGGCAGAGACAGAGATAACACAAGCCTTTTCCGAATGGAGAGCGAAAGAAGCCTTATCAGCATGGGCTTGTGTGCTTCGCAGAGACAGAAAAGGGTGGAGGCAGTGCCACATGGGGATATAGGAGAGAAGCCTTTGCAGGCAAAGAGAGCCTTTGCACACAGGCACGGAAAGAGGATTTCATGAAGCCAACAGTGGAGTGAATGGGTATGAATGGATATATAGAGGAAAATGGTGTTTTGGAGGCACGCATTAGAAGGCCATGACAGGATATATGATGTTCAATGTCACATTGACACAGAACACGACAAGAACACGAAGTGAAAGTACATTGCAAACACAGACTTTCAGGCATTGCTAAATGCTGACAGAGAAAGAGACATTCTTAGTAGAGAATGAAAGTAACCATAGGGATTTGAGTGTGTCATGGAATAGTATAACCAGAGGTGAGGAGAAGGGAGTTTCTCGTTGCTGTTGGAGATGGTGCTAGATGTTGATGGAGTTCGATGAGGGAGAGGTGTCTTGGTGCAGCAAAATCTGATGAGGCCTTGATGAGATCGATCTGGCAGAGAGAGAGTGAGGCCTGGCTCTGAATGACTGGCTGGTTGCAGAGTAGAGGGAGAGGAGAGAGTTGTAGAGACTTGACAAAGACAGAGATGGAGAGGGGAGAGAGGCACATGCAAATGGGAAGTATGGTTTATGGCCTAAAGGAATGCTGATGTGACACTTGCCATATGTATATTGCATTAGACACTGATAGCTTGAATTAGAAGTCTGTAAGCCTTATAGTTATTGCATGGTAGATTTGCACCAGAAGCATAAAAGGTGCAAAGTTGATGTTTGCAATAGTTTTAGTATTGTTTGCATCATGCTTTGCTGTGCATGAATAAATGTATTCTATTGTTTTTTTTTTTTTATTTAAATTGATTTAGTTTAAACATAAACTTTCCATTTGGTTTCATTAGGATATATCACATCTTAGTATTAGCATAACATAACATTTTTGTAAAAGAACGAGTTTCTTCAATGTACAATTTATGAATTTGGTTCTTCTGAGTAGTCAAGAATGTCCGCAAGAAATTGGACGACTGTATAGATCAATTTCTTGTCTTGGCCTCCTAAGATCTTCAGCCATACAGAGTCTCCTTCTTCTTGCTGTTCAGAAATCTTGAATAGATTGCCAAATATAATTCTCTTGTCGGCAAGGGCTGGGCAGATCATAATGAGATGTTTCAAGGTTTCGGGTGTGTTTTTGTCCAAGCAGAAATGGCAGAATTGATCCTTCATGGATATTTGTCGAATATTAGCTAGTCTTTGTCTAGTTGGATAGGTATTCAAACGGATTTTCATGAAAGCAGTACGGACAATTGGATCTGGGAAAAGTGCCAAGTGTTGCAGGAGTTCGTGAATTGCGCGGATGTCAATCGAGCATTGTAGGTTCATGGAGTATCTTTGTTTTTCTGCAGATGTTTTAGCCCAATCATTCTGTTGCATTTTTATCTTCACGTGCTGATGGCGGTTCGTAATTATTTCTATTGTAATGTCTTCTTTCGCCATTTGTTGGACTAAGGCGGCTTTCCACGTTTTCAACATTGTGTTATGCATGTCATGCGGGGTCTCTCATAGAATAAGAAGTGCTGGGATTGGATTTTCGTTTTCATTTATCATCTTACGCAGGAGGTCCATCTGCTTCCACCATACAATCGAGGAGAGGTATTTTAGGGCCAGTTCGAACTATATTCTGACCAAGGGGAAACTTTTTGGAAGGTTCAGAATCTTTCGCCAGAAAGCTGCTTTGAAGGTTTGCCAGTTTACCTCTGTTGCTATACTCATGGCATTACTTCCATAGGTAATGATGGGAATTATCTTTTGCCGGTAGAATGCCAGGATGGGTTTTAAGGAGAATTTGCAATAGCGTCTTTGTAACATCACTCCTTATTTGGATAACCTTTGGATCTTACCTTCCATTGAAGTCACCCAAGCTGTTTCGGCCTTCTGCTGATTAATTAGTACACCAAGGTATTTGAAGGTTGTAACTACTTCAAGTGGTTTGTTCTCCATGGTGAAGTTTGTGAGTCTCAGTCGGGTGTTTGTAGTTTGGTGTTTAGTTAATGTCATTATTTTTTTTTTTTACATTTCTCTGCAACTCATTGGTGTTCATGTATGTTTCTGTCATCAGCAGGTTCTCTTGTAGGCCTGATGGAGTTTTATCCAGCAGTACAATGTCGTCAGCATACATGAGGTATGCAATCGGAAGGGAATTCATTTTTGGAGGATTAAGTGAGTCAGATTTGATGTGAGAGAAATAATCATTGTGTGTTCTTATTTTGCCTGTAGTGAGCCCTTTTCTTGTTAATCTGACGGTAATGGAGGTATTGAAGTAGAGTAGCTTGATGGGTTCGCTGATCTCTAGTGGACATTTCCATTTTGCAAGTTTTTGCCAAAGTTTATTCCTATTTATGGTGTGAAATGCCATATGAAGGTCTATGAAGGCAGCGTAGACTTGGAAGTTGTTTCTTAGGGCTTCAGGCTTTATTAAATTTAGAATCAAGAGATTCACATTTGTGCCCACATTTGCCATAAAGCCTGTTTGTCGAGCATTGAAGCGGTGTGTTTCTTTGGCCCATGCAGTCAGTTTTTGAAGGAGGTATGTCGCAAACAATTTTCCCAGTGGATCTAGGAGAGCAATAGCTCTAAAATTAGATGGATTATCTCTATCGCCTTGTTTATAGATCAGGATCAGCACTGCTCTAGACCAAGTAGCTGGTATCGATTTTAGTTTATTCATTAAGGTCAGAATAAGGTCCATTACGTTTGCCCAAATCTCCGGAGCCTGTTTCAGAATGGCATTAGACAGGCCATCGGGCCCAGGGGCGTGAGAGGGATTGAGTTTTTTGATCATCTGTTGGAAATTATGTTTATCCCCAAGCATGGTCCATTGATTCGAGATGGTTAGTTCTGCCGAGGTTTTGTCTTGGCGTCGGGGTTTATACAGATTGGTGAGGTGTGAGATCCATTTTTGTTCCGAAACATTGGAGACCATCAGGTGTTGGTGATTGGGGTCATTATTTAGAAAATTCCACAGATTCCTCAAGTTCTTATTTTTGAGCGTTAGAAGCATGGCTTTGGCGTCTGTTTGTTGCAAGGACATCTCATGTTTTTTTTTCCAATTTCTGAAGGCTTGTTTCGCTTTTTTCATATTTTGCAGATTTTCAGTCGTGAGATTCTCCATTTTCGAAGGTGTTGACGGAGGATTTTCTTTTTATTTGCTAGCTCAGAATTATAATGGTGTCGATTAACAGATTTTTCGGCTGGAGTACCATTGATCTGGAAGGGGATCAACATCCAATCATAATTTAGCTTTTCTTCATCTGGCATTTTGGTTTGGCAGAAAGTCTGCAGCAAGAAGGCTTGGTGTTTTAAGCTAAGTCTTAATCTGGTGGTTGTTCCAGTAAGTTCTAAAGGTGGAGGTGGAATTGTCGTGTTCTGATCAGACATTCCGGTGCCACATAGGATGAGCATAGAATGGTCGCTCTTAGTAGATGATTGAATTGTATATTCCAGTATCAAATTATGCAAGGTTGATGAAAGATAAATGTAATCGATGATTGCCGTGGTGTTTCTGCAAGACCACGTGGGAATCGGCAATTTGTGTTTGTCGCAAGGGTGGATCATTAGAATCAGGTTTCTCATGGTATTTTCTTTGGACCAGCGGAGGGCTCTGATTGTCTGAGGAGACCAGTAGAAGTAAAGAGATGCATATTAAGGTCCCCACAGATGATAAAGTCGATGTTGGGGAATCTCACAATGAGGCTATCAATGGTCAGAAAGACGCCATCCAGGAAGTTATTATCATTTATTGCTGCTGGATTCCAATACACATTTATAATTGCAATCAAACTGACGGTAGGGCTAATCTGTTGACTTTGATAGGCCGAGTTGATTGGTTTAGAAATCTTGATCAAAGTGAATTGGGTCCATGCGTTGATGTTCTCCGTTTCAAGAAAGCTCCAGGCTGGAGTAATCTTAATCAGTGTCAATAGGCCAGAAGAGGCACGTCCCTGGGCACCTTGTAAGGCCGGGTTAAGAACAGTTATATATCCATCACAAGTCGGTGGTTTGGTGAGCCAAGTTTCTTGAAGACAGATTACTTGACAGTGTTCGAGTTTCGGGACAGGTCAGTCAAACAAATGGGAATGTCCTCTCATGTTCCATGAGCACAGTATCCAGCCAGAGGTTTGTGATGGAGTTAGTTGTTATGAATGGTAGGCTGGCTTGTTGGATTGGACTGGAGATACAGAGTCGTACTCTCGCCAGAAGGGAGACTGTAAGTAAGTCTGGATCTCGAAACGATGATCTCTGTCTAACAGGTTCCTTGTGTTCTTTGTTCTCGGCAATCTGTCATTCTCTATTCTATTGTTATAATTGAATTGATTCATGTGTTTTCTTTGTATCTTATGTTATTGTGTCCATAGGAGTATGATAGGAGTATGTTGTTAGAAGTAATATAGGAGTAACACAGTGCACATAGGCCCTGAGATACGAAAGCAGGGCGGAGTATAGTGATCAACACCCCCCAAGGAGATTGTTTAAGATTGTCTAAGACCGGTGCATGGCTGCCCAAGGGGGGCAAGACCGTTATAGGATTTGTTTAGGACTAACACCACGTAAAGCATAATTGAACACCCCATGACAATTGTGGAGCTCTTCTCAAAAGCAAAAGCTGCAGCTGCAAGTGCCTGTTCGCAAGCAAACTGCCCTTGCATCACAGAGTCTACATGCCACTGTAATAGGCCAATGGCTTGAGGCACATTGTGCTTTTCTGTGTCAACACAGCAGTCATGAGCAGGCCATTGGAGTGTGAGAACAAAATACAAATACAATTCCTGCATATAGTCTAGGGTCGCTAGCACGGGTGCAGTGGAGATCACCTTTTTGAGTTCATCAAAATTCTGTAACATCTCTTCAGTCCATGCAATTTTGTTGTCCGGTTTTGTGCCTCTTTGAGGGCCTGTAAGAGTGGCCTTGTGTATGCTGCGTAATCAAGGATCCATACACTGCAGTAATTTCACAACCCTAGAAACTTCTGCATCTCTTTTACTGTCATGGGCTGGGAGGTGGTACACACGGAGGCAGCTCGGTCATGTATTAATCATTTGCTGTGTGCTGATATCAACTGCCCTAGATATCAAACCTCTTGGAGACAGTATTGCAGTTTTGCTTTGTCACCCTTGTACCCCTTGCAAGCCAGCAGTTGCAAGAGTGTAATTCAGTCTTGTCTGCATTGTTGCTCAGTGTCGCTGCATACCAGCAGATCGTTCACATACTAAATGATAATGCTGGACACTTGAATGTTTCCCAGATCTTTGTGTAGTATTCTGTTAAAAATACTGGGGCTCTCACAATACCCTTGAGGTAATCTTGTATGTTCAAAGCTCATTCCCCCATGGGTAAAGGCAGTGAGATACTATGAGTCTGGGTGCAGTGGTATGGAGAAAAGGGTGTTTTGTCAGACCCTCTTTGGAGATGCTACACAAGCAGTTGCCTCCTTGGGGATGCTGCACAAAATTGTGTCTGGGTTAGTAACCACGGGAAACTCTTGCTGCCCAACATCATTTAGGAGGTGGCAATCTTGAATCATCCTCCAATTGCCCTGTTGCCTTTTTTATGGGGTATATGACCATGTTGAATGGGGAGGTAGGCGGTACAATTATCCCTTGGTTCAGAAGGGCAGTTATGGTGTCTTTAATTCCCTCTTCTGCCTCCCTGGAAAGTGGGTACTATTTTATTCGGGGTAACACTGCTCCTGGTTTCAATGTTATGTGTACTGCGGTCACTCTCTCTGGGAACCCTATATCATGGGGGTTAGTTTACAGTTTAATAAACACCCTTGAACTGTGATCACGTGTGTCTGTCTTTACTGTTGCTACTACAAGTTCCTTACATATGGTGTCAGGGTGGGATGTGACTCAATTGAAACTAAGTGGAGAACCCTACAATTTCAAATATTTAGCCCTTTCATGGCCACTAAGGAATCAATAGTGTTTGATATCTGTAGCAGTAGGGAAGCTATTATTCCCCCATGGAAAAGAGGAATGATTCCTACAGACATTTGACTGGCCCCAAAATCTGGCTTAGCATGGAAGTTCGGGATAAACGTCTTAGCAGGCATTATTGATCCCAACTTTTGTGGAGATGTGAAGGTCCTCTTACAAAACAATGGTGAGGTCCCTTTTGAGGTACGTCGAGAAGATCAAATTGCCCAAGGAATTTTAGAAATAGCTCTATTCCTTCCGTTTGAAGAAAGTGAACCAGATCAAATAGAAAGAGATAACTCTACGCATTTTATTTTTCATTTGTACATTATTTTATATCATATCGTGTATGTGATATTAGCTAAAGGTTGTCAATTATGTATAACCATATATATATGCCAATAAAAAAAGAGGTAATTTAGGCTTTGGGGAAGCCGATAAACTGATTAACATTGAAGAAAGGAAGGGAGAAGAACCCTCCATCTATACCGACATAGCCTTCACCCAGCAAAATGATCCAGCTCTCGCTGAACTATTTTTACAAGCAATTCCAGAAGAAGAAGGCTTAGAGAAGGGGAGTCCCTTTTTCTTTCTAAAGCAAGGATTGTTTTACAGACGAGAAACCTCCCCAGAAGGCATGGTAAAAACGCAATTAGTGATAGCCAAAAGCCACCAAAAGGCTGTATTGAAAATTGCGCACTCCTATCTTAACGGAGGGCATTTAGGACAATCTAAAACACAGGTGCATATTGGTGGGAAGGTTTACTGGGCAGGTATCCATTCTGATTTAAGAAAATGTCATCCAGAGCCGTGAAATATGTCAAAAGACCAGAACGCACATCCCACCACCTTCCCCTCTCCAGGGTAGGGTTTCCCAAGGAAATACTAACAGACCAGAGCTCAAATGTTATGAGTAAACTGATAGCTGAAGTCAAGTAGCTACTCCACATTACCACCTTGTGAACTTCTGTGTACCATCCTCAGACCGATGGCTTGGCAGAAATATTCAATAAAACCCCAAAATTAATTCTAAGAAAACTGGGAGATAAGGACGGGAAAGACTGGGACCGAATGATCCCATGGGCACAATTTGCAGTGAGGAAAACCCCCAAGCTTTCACAGGTTTCTCTCCTTTTGAGTTGCTCTATGGAAGAGAGCTGAGAGATGTCTTGGACATGCTCCAGGAAACCTGGACAGAACATGATGAGGGCCCTATTCCTATCGCGCAAACCACCGCCCGAATGCAAGAACATATGAAATTG
Source organism: Ambystoma mexicanum (assembly GCF_040938575.1). NCBI lineage: Eukaryota > Metazoa > Chordata > Amphibia > Caudata > Ambystomatidae > Ambystoma > Ambystoma mexicanum. The sequence goes on from NC_090932.1 coordinate 1,309,245,043, forward strand.
GTCCGAGACTTAGTTTCTACTCATATGGAAAAGGCCCAGAGCCGACAAAAGACCACTTATGACAGAAAAGTGAATTTAAGATCATTCTCCATAGGACAGAAAGTACTGCACCTCTTACCAACCTCAGAGAACAAACTTGTCTCCAAATGGTATAGATCTTAAGATATAGTAGAAAGAACAGGAACATGTACTTATAGAGTAGCCCAACCAGATAGAAAACAGAAAATCCAATTATATCATGTAAATCTCTTGAATCAGTGGAAAGAGAACCCATCAGCCACCCATGTCAAAGTACTAGCCTGTCTGGTTCCCGAAGATATAGCTAACTTTGATTTAATTCCTTCTGAGTTATCCACTCAACACCAACAAGATCATTTAATTCCCCGATGTATTCTCAGAAAAACCAGGAAGAGTAAAAGGTACATAAAACTATATTAGAACACCTAAAGGTAAAGTGGTACACTTAAAACCATATCAACTTCTGGAAGCTCGTAAACAGGGAGTGATCGAGGAAGTTAACAAAAGTTTTAAAGCTAACATCATTGAGCCCTCCTCAAGTCCATGCTCCTCTCCTATTGTGTTGGTCAATAAAACTGACTGTTCCTGGAGATTCTGTATAGATTTCTATCAAGTTAATGCCATATCAGATTTGGTTGCCTATCCCATGCTACGCATTAGTGATCTAATAGATAAACTCAGAGCAGCCACCTCTCTATCAACCCTAGATTTAACTAAGGGGTACCTGCAATTTCCCGTATATGGACCAGATAAGGAAAAGACAGCATTTTCAATGCTGGTAGGATTATTCCAATTTAAAGTCCTTCCTTGTGGTCTACTTGGTGCGCCAGCCACTTTCCAGCACCTCATGGATCAAATTCTAAAACCCTATTCTTATTTCTGTGGAGCTTACATTGACGATATCGCCATTTATAGTAAAATTAGGGAGGACCATCTCTTCCATCTTTAGACCATCAGGAAAGTTCTCAGAAACGCTGGCCTAACTGCTAATCCAGCTAAGTGCAGATTGGCCCAATCAGCCATAAGATATCTTAGCTTTTTTGTAGGGAACGGGAATGTACAACCTCAACATGAGAAGGTAAAAGCTTTCTGAGATACACCAACTCCTAAGACCAAAAGAGATCTTAGAGCTTTTCTTGGGTTAATAGGATATCACCGAAGGTTATCAGTAACTTTTCAGACAAACCAGCCTGCTGACAGATAAACTTAAGAATGCTGAACCACAGAAACTTCATTGGAATGACGAAGATGAGATATGTTATGACACCTTGAAGCAGACACTGTGTCAGACCCCAATCCTAAAGGTAGTCAACTTCTCTAAGGAGTTTGTCTTACAGACAGATGCCTCCCTTACAGGGTTAGGTGCCGTCCTGTCCCAGGTTTGTGGTGGATTGGAACATCACATACTATTCACCAGCCGCAAGCTGTTCCCACGTGAAATAAATTACTCTATGTTGGAACTGGAGGCCCTGGCCATCAAGTTGGCCATTATCCATTTTAGGTACTACCTACTGGGACGAAAGTTCACACTCGTCACAGACCACTCACCCCTAGTTTGGATTAGCCAACATAAAGACTCCAACCCTCTGCTCACGCAATGGTTTCCTGACCTACAACCCTATTGTTTCACTGTGGAACACCAGCAAATGTAGACTTTCTTTCCCGGTTACCCTGTGAAACGAATGTGGTTACATTGCATGGGGGACGGGTATTTGAGAAACCTGAAGGTATCTCCTGAGCTACTTCCCGGGGATCTGTCATCCAGGTGACCAGGATACGGCCATCGCTATTGGATCCAGTTCCTGGGGGTGGACCAGTGAGGGATGAACACCTGGATGGGGGGTCCTTGGGCAGAAGGAGTGGGACACCGATGGGTGAGACACAGTATCCCCCTTCTTTAGACACCTTTTCCTCATTGTACCACGCAGGATTTTCCAAAACACTGCCCCCCCCTTTTCCGACACAAACACTTTTGCACAACACGAAAGACAAGGGACTAACATCAGAGCTGTTTACCTGACATGTCCCAATATAAGGGTCTGGCAAAGTCAGGCAATTGACCAGAATCTGACACACCTGATGGCCCTTTCCCTTCCCCACAAGGATAAAAGGTGGAGCATGAGAGCACAGGATGAGCAAGGTAGACCACACAACGTGAGAACTAACTCAGCACAACAGTTAAAAAGGAGGCAAAATACCACAAATAATGAGAGGGTGACAAGGGGAGAAGTAACCTTGCCCTTTCCTATCAAGTCCTGTGAAAGCTCTGCAGATGGAAGGCTAATACCGCGAACATAGGCCATTGTGTGTTGCAGCAGATGTCGACGGTATACAAGACCGTCCTCGGCTGATAACGAAGTCATGGAAATTATGAAAACACTGAAAACACTGTAATGTTACCATAACGGGATGTAAATTGATTGTTGTATTGCCCCTTGAAATTGAATAGATGTCCATACCCATGTGGGGAGGATAACCCTTGATGAATTATATGCATGATACACCATGTGGCTGTGATAAAGAATGCCTAGTCTATCACACTGGGGAAAATTGTAACGCTCACCTGGTATCCACGGGATGTCACTCAGCCTGTTCTGACCTCTCACGACCTCAAACCCTTCCCTGGAGTCTACTCGACTGGAGACTGGGCCTGAAACACAGGATTGGTAGAGTTTAACTCCCTATTGTCTCTGTGTGCTTGAACCCCTTCTTCCCCCGGGTCCAACCCTTCCCTTTGATCCATAGCTCACCTTGTTTTCTTGGAAAGTGTGCTCTCCGTCCTGCTTTCAGCGCAGGGGCACGTTGATTGATGCGGGCTCGTTGCTGCCTGGTTACTTCGCTGGCAAGAGTCTGACAGGTAAGTATAATGAGTCTTTTGAACAGTTCTCTAACTTCGTTCCTTTCCTTCCTTAGATGATGGCCGGCGTCCGGGCATGGTGACGTGCTGCTGAGATAGTAGCGCTGAAGGTGAGTGAGAGCACGATGCGTGATGCGACCCTTTCGTATTTGTATTGAACTGAGTTCTTTTTCTGTGTCTTTTAGGTGCTGCGACGTTTTCAGCGTGGATGCCGGTTATGAAGAAGAAATGCGGTGAGTAAGCGCAGTATACAGCGCCTCTAGATGTTTCCACGCTAACCTGGAGTGTCTTTTCCCTCTTGCAGATGGATGAGAAGTTCCAAAGACAGAGTTCTCCCAGAGCGGCTGCGATTCAGGTAAGCGTTTGAAGCTCGTACAGTCTTTAGAAATAAGCGAAGATTTGCTGAATGCTTACTAATGCCTTTTTTCTGTTCTTTTCCCTTTTCCTTAGGAAGCGGCGTGCCGGGATGGGAATGACACCGCCTAAGATGCCCGCAGAACAGAAGAAGCGATGAATGATGGGCAGAAGCTCCGCAAGGTAAGGCTGTTCCTAACGGTGTTCTTGTTCTTGCAGGAGATGAGCGCAGAAGAAAGATGCAGGCCTACTGGAGACCGATCCGAACACGGTGAGTGTCATGCTGCAGGTGCAGAAAACACAAAGCATGTTTCTCAGCCTGGGCGTGGCTTAAATAGTCTCTGGGTATCCCAGGTGTCTCTGGGCTAAACCACACCCAAAAGACTAGACTGCACATGCAGTTCTGGGAACCGAAATATGTGGGGGCATCCATCTTGTCCCCATCAATGCACTACAAGTCCAATCCCCAATGTTATCCTATGGGAGTGAGTGAGTCTGGTGCCAAAGGCGCCAAGTCTGGCTCCAAGTGGGTCTTTGGAGGGATGGAGAGGCCCTTGAGGGCCATGTAGGTGATCGTGGCCTGGCTCCAGCCTGACATCTTGGAGGGCTGGCGACATGAGGGGCAGGAATCATGACAAAAATGCATGATGAATAGGCAGTCTTGTTATACATAATGAATGTCGATTGGATTGTGCCTAGGCTCTGTCCTGTTAAGTTAGACAAGATGTGCAAAGTGATTCCACTGGACACCATACACATTATCATTCATAGAGTTAAAGCATAGATTCTAGTTTATGTCGATACTAAGATAATGGATATATAGTAGGAGATTGGGAGTGCTATATAGAAACACTTCGCCCCTGTACGAGGCAGCAACCCTAGATAGTGGCCTGGATTAGGAGACATCTTAATTGATACAAAATATATGTTATACCAGGAATTATTATGTGTATTGGTGGTACTTTGGACTCTTTTTCCACATGTGCCGTATTATGCAAGGAGACTTGATTTAATAAGGGACACCTCAAGATCTAAATTATTTGATCAGTACTGCACTGTTTCTGTGTTTAATTTATGTTTAAGGTCGTTCATGTTAAACAACATTACAGAATGTCATGATTATATGTAGTGTCGCTTTAAGCCTAAACCGGAATAATTTGGATGTGTTATGAACTGCGATGATGACACGTAGATCTGATTGGCAGGCGTATACTTTAGATTCTCATAGACCACAATACCATTATTCTTAATAAAGACTGTTGATTCCTAAATAGCAAGTGAGAATATGCCCCTTATTGATTGACTTCATTCCAAGATGGATGCTGCTTTCTACATGCACAGGGTTGTCCTTTTTTCCTTGAGGCTGACTTCTGGAAACCTTTTTACTTGCACGAAATGGCGGGCGGGAGATCATAGCATCAGCAACTGTCACTGTGGTTACTGCCAAAGAGACTGCAGCGGCTCTGGTGGGAGACGGTGTTCCCCTCGTAGTCCAGGTATGCTGTAAAACTGTATAATTAGAAGCTTCTGAGAGACATGGGGGTCTCCATGATCAGTTATTATAATGGTTTATATCACGTTTTTGTTGCAGCTTGAACACATATGGAATGTCTACTGATGCACAATCGCCACAAACACGGAAATAAATCTTGCCGACTTCAGCTTGGAAAGCATTAAGACAGTTATTCCTGAACTTTAGGACTTCATCCGTGGGGGTGAGTGATTAGTTTTGAATAACGGTTGTATGATTGTTTGCACTTCATGTGTCTTGGGCTGTTGGTATAGAATACTGATGGACTTCTATTACTTTATACAGTTTCCTACACTGTATACCATACTGCGACCGGATGGTTCGGTATTAATCAACTAGAAATCATTAAGACAGTGAATCTTGAACTGTAGGACTTCATCCGTGGGGGTGAGTGAATAGTGTTGAATAACGGTAAAATGATTGGCTGCACTTTACGTGTCCTGGACCTTTGGTATAAATTACTGATAGACTTTCATTACTTATACAGTTTCTTATACTGTATATTTGAAACACACAATACTGTGACCGGATGGTTTGGCATGAATCAACTCAGGAATTTTGATAACAATTATGGGCTCCATAAATTGATGATGACACTGCATTGGCGGTGAGTTATATTTGTTTTCCTTTCTTAACATGTAATGTATTTAAGACAGACCGTAACAAGCATTACATTGTTGCAGATGAGAGAACTTATATTAAATCTGGAATGGATCGACAGAGGGATGTCTTGTTCTCTTTAGATGGTGACTCATGGCATCGTGATTTGTTGAACTTTGATCTAAATGCAGCAACCCTGAATGACGAGAGAAATACCTCACCTACCAGGAGAGGTATCTTCTTGAATTTTATGTCTCTATGAATACTCATTATTGGTTCCATGAGATTTCAGAGTACTATCTCCGCTTGAGGGTTATCCACATTAACTAGCAGCAATTTAAGTCTCACTGTTGTGAGCCGCGTATCCCTTGTGGTACTCGTACTACCATGTTACATGATTGCTAAATTCACATCCAATTGGTCTAGCATCCAGATGGGAATGGGAATGATCACTTGACATAATGGTTTGATATAGAGACTTTACCTTAATAAAGTGCAGCTCACTGATTGGACATTTTGAAGTTATGAATAGCTGCAAAATAATACTGTATTGGAACTAAGGTTATAGTTTGAAGAATAGGACATGTAACATACTCATAGTATCTTTTTTATGTGTTATCTTTCCACAGTCCAATTAGGCTCAAGAAGACAAGATATCATCCTTGAAACGTGCCAGCCGATTTTATTGGACTAATGGATAGCTTTGCTAAAGAAGATCTTTCATTATTAAATTGCTAATATATATTTTCCAGAAGACGTGTTTGAATGTATTTTGTTAGACCTATTTATTGTAACCTGTACTACATATGTCTGAATTGAATCCTTAACTGTCTTAGTCAGTATTGTGTAGTGTGCAGGGGACGGGAGGATTCGAATTGTGAATCTTCTTCCCTTCTTCAGGGAAGGGAGATACCTAATGTCAGGCATTGCCATGAATGCACAGGTATTCTCTGGGGATATGGACTTTGCTCCTTTAACTGACAAGCTTCTGATCTCCATAGGGGAGCATGACCTGACCAGGCCACTGTTATATTCCCGATAGACACCAGTCAACATAATGGGGAGGGACACGATGAGCCGACTTAACAACACCATCTCATTTACTAAGCAGGGGAAAGTATGCTTGATCCCAGGAATTCACTTCATGAGAGTGCAAGAACTCAGTCAGACATTTTACGGCCAGACTGTACACAGGAGAGTGCCGGTAAACCTTGAGTTGTTCTAATATGGAGTGGAATTACTATTAGCATGGCTTCCAGCGATACAGGGCAAAATGCTTCGTATTCCAAATAAACTTTTGTTCAGACCAAGGTGCCCTTAGATGAGAAGGAAGGGCAGGCGTTCCCACTAGAACTAAAGATGGCTATAGTGAGGGAGGAGAGAGTAGTATTGCACAGGACGAATGACACAGAACGGGCATGGAGGACAGTAATCATGCTAGGAGAAGGGCATAGACTGACTGACCTTACAGACAAAGAACTATTCCAAGATGACCATTGGATTTTAAGTCAGTGTTCTCTATGAGCATTACCTATTGGGTGAGAATTCATCATAGGGAAGTTCCACAGAGAATGGCCTTATTGAAAAAGGCACCACCATCATTTCACAAGGACGACCTAGCGCAAGTACTGAGCATCCTATGGACCAACATTCTGTATGACGCTGGCCTGTTAAAGGGGCTAGGAGCCATGAAAATCAAGCTTAAGCCAGGGTCCATCGTACCAAGGGCAAAACAATATCCTTTGTCCAGCGATGCAGATAAAGCCATTTATGAGACCATTTCTGAATTAGTGCAACAGGGAATTCTAGTACCTTTGTAATCGCAGTTTAACACAGCTTTGTACCCAGTGTAGAAAGCCACAGGGAGGGGATTGTGGCATTTTATTCAGGACTTGCATCCTCTGAACCATACTGTAGAAGCAGAGTTCCCATTAGTTCCCAACCCTGCAACAATATTATGTAGTATTCCACCGGAAGCTAATCACTTCACAGTAATAGATTTCAAGAATGCTTTCTTCTCTATGCCACTTCATGAGGAATCACACATTTGACATTGTTTCTATGGTTCTATGTGATTTCAGTGTAAACAATTTCAGAGATGGATTTTTTACTGAACAAAAACAGCTAAAAAACATCACATTCTTTTTCCTATTTGAGGGGTCCCCCCACAAGCCTCCCGATTCCCTATGAGTTTAAGCCCACCCCAACCCCTCCCCACCCAATATATATATATATTTTTAATTTAGTGTTTTTATTCGCTGTTTTTCTTTCATTAAAAAATCCCTCTCTGAAATTGTTTTTGCTGAAATCACTCGATACCGTTTCTATATAGAAATAAAAAAATGGAAACATGCAAGATTTTCACAAGGGTACTGTGAATCACCCTCTATATTCAATAGGGTCCTCCAGTGGACCTAGGGAACATACATTTGGACAGAACATGTATTCAGTATGTAGACAATATCCTGGTCTGCAGCCAATCAGAGGAACAGTGTCAAAAGGACTCGGTGCTGTTGCTGACAGTGTTAGCAGAAAAGGTTTACAAGGTGGACAAGGCTAAGGTGCAATATTGCCAAAGTCAGGTGTTGTACATTGAACAGTTAATGTCATGAGAAGATAGAAAGGTAACCCCAGAAAGAGCAGAGGCGATCTTTAGAATGCCACTGCCACGAATGGTAAGGGAGATGCAGCAATTCTTAGATCTCTGTAATTATTGCAGGGCTTGGGTGTTCGACTATAGCACCTACACAAGAAACCTTTTAAGCAGGCTCTGGGAAGCCCATAGGGCGGACGGTAACTTGACATGGACAAAGGAAATGAATGCTTTTGAGGAATTAAAAGGGGAAACATGCACAGCCCCAGTATTATGGATTCCCAATTATGGTGAGGAATTCTATTTGTTTTCACACTCTAACAGAGTAGTAATGACAGCGGTATTCACACAGAAGACGACACAAGCCAATCACTTATTCCAGTGGACATTTGGACCCAGTGATGAAAGGACACTACTGTTGCGAACAAGCATTGGCTGCTGCTGCATTTGCAGCAGAGAAGTCTGCAAATATAACAATGGGGTGCAGTGCCATGCTTTACATGGAGCATGGCCTTTTTGCTATCCTTGAAAAGTCCAAGAGCACATTGACCACGCAGAGAGCATCCAAATACGATGTGATCATCTTGAAAGCAGCGATAAAAATAGTGAGGTGCAGATATGTAAATCCGGCAACTTTTTATAGCTGAGCCAGTTCAGGAGGGAGACTACATGCTTGACTGTTCTACATACACAGAAAACTGTGATGACATTCCAAGAGTAGGAGAGAATGCCGTCGAAGGAGGGGGAAGTACTCTTCATTGACGGATCCTCAACTATAGGCCAGACGACGGGAGAGAGATATACTGGGATGGCAGTAGTAAAAATAAAACCAGACGGGATAGTTGAAATTGCAGCAAGCATGAGATTGCCCTCACATTTTTCAATGCAAGTGGCAAAATTAGTAGCTATTATAATGGCACTAGAAGAGTTCTATGTGACTTTACGAAAATCATTTTCACACAATGATGTTATAATGAAACATGTATAATAAAAAAATATTGTCTTTTATTTTTTATTTGGGGCATCCCCACAAGCCCCCTGTTTCCCTGCAAATATAACAATGGGGTGCAGTGCCATGCTTTACATGGAGCATGGCCTTTTTGCTATCCTTGAAAAGTCCAAGAGCACATTGACCACGCAGAGAGCATCCAAATACGATGTGATCATCTTGAAAGCAGCGATAAAAATAGTGAGGTGCAGATATGTAAATCCGGCAACTTTTTATAGCTGAGCCAGTTCAGGAGGGAGACTACATGCTTGACTGTTCTACATACACAGAAAACTGTGATGACATTCCAAGAGTAGGAGAGAATGCCGTCGAAGGAGGGGGAAGTACTCTTCATTGACGGATCCTCAACTATTGGCCAGACGACGGGAGAGAGATATACTGGGATGGCAGTAGTAAAAATAAAACCAGACGGGATCGTTGAAATTGCAGCAAGCATGAGATTGCCCTCACATTTTTCAATGCAAGTGGCAAAATTAGTAGCTATTATAATGGCACTAGAAGAGTTCTATGTGACTTTATGAAAATCATTTTCACACAATGATGTTATAATGAAACATGTATAATAAAAAAATATTGTTTTTTATTTTTTATTTGGGGCATCCCCACAAGCCCCCTGTTTCCCTATGCTTTTAACCCCACCCCCTCCCCACCCGCTTTAACCCTTTACCCCACCACCCATATATATTTCTTCGTTATAAAATCATTCTCTACAATGTTTTCGCTAAAATCGTTGGATACCCACTAGGTTCTATGTGATGAGGATGAGTAGTTTACTGTGTATTCCGATGCAGCCTATGTGAAGTCTACAGTACATGCTGGATTGGTGCGGTGGGTGGAAGAGGTGGGGCATCCGGCATGCCTGTGGCGCACAAGTGCAGCCTATTGGATAGACTCATAGATGCACTGCAAGTCCCATCAGCAATAGCGGTCGTGGATTATGAGGCATACATGAAGTTGGAGGACTTGATCCACCGCGGCCACAATCCACAGAACAGAGGCGAAGCGAGCAACATACTTTAGCGAAATAAGCAAGGTTGATACCCCATCTAATACAACCATACATGTACGGAACATGATACTGAGAAAAGGGTATAGTTTGTTGCCTGTTGCTCAAATAGTAGAGTTTCAGGGGAGAGTACCACTAGAAGAAAATTAGTTTTGGGTGAAGAGAGAATGTTCAATATCCCCCACAGATGCATGGTGCTGCCCGTAAAACACAGGAAAGCTAGTGATTCCCACAGCATTGTTGCAGATTGCTCTCACACAACTGCACTTCCCCACTCACTTAAGTAAAGATGTTCTTGCTTCACATATCGGGAAAGAGTGGTTCTGTCCCAATCTGGCAGAGTACATTGCCACATTTATGGATAATTGCATAGTATGTAAAAAATACAACACTCGTGTCACATGTTGAGTGTAGTGCGAGGAGCAATACCACCCCATACTGGACCTTTCCAACATCTCCACGTAGATTATGTGGACATGATTCAAGGCTGTCAAGGATACCGTTATATGATCATGGTTGTATGCCCTTTCTCTTGGTGGATCAAGGCTGGTCCATGCACACACCCTGATGCCCTTAGTGCAGCGAAATTCCTTGTCAGAGAGGTGTTCCCACGAAGGGGGGTGCAAGGTCCTGCATTCAGACAATGGGCCTCACTTTGTAAATGAAACCTTTGAGCACATCACAGACCTGCTAGTAATTAAGTATGTGTTTTCCTGCACTTATCACCCACAAGCAAATGGGATTTGTGAATGCCTCGAAGGCCTGCTGGAAGAAAAAATAGCAAAAATAAAAACAACATTAAAGAGAGATGGGGACATTCCTACTCCTAACATTGTTCGCATTGCACAATAAACCTGGATTAGACCACCATTTAAACACCCCATGAGGTATTGAAAGGATGGCGCATGCGACTCCCACTTGCGACTCCCACTATAGCGTTCACAGACACCCACAGTACAGCCACTGTCTTAGGTGATGAAATGCGCTAATATTTCGCTCCAATGATAGCTAGTGCTTCTTTTAACTCTTGACAGCTCCAGTCCCAAATGGGGAGGCCGAAGAATGATGAGGAAGATAACGCGCCAGTAACAGGCTCTGAACTGCTCAAGCGACCACCTCTTTATCCAGGAGACCAAGTTTATCTATGCAACTTTGTCCGATCTTGGTACAAGCACAGGTTTGAGGGAACCTATTCCGTAGAACAAGCCACTGATAAAACAGTAAAGCTTATGGGAAGAAAGGCCTGGTATTACTTTGGGGACGTCAAGCCCTGAAGAGGTGAGACCTCCTCTGTCTAACACACAGACAATTGGATGCAAGAAGAACAAGAAAGAGAAGAAGCAGCTCAGTGAATGAAGAGCTAGACAAGAACAGAATGAAAAGCTAGATTAGGCACACTATCCTTTCTTCACACTAGGTAATCATTGTTAAAGTTTGGACTGTTTTTTGTTAAATATTCTATACCTGCATTACCCATGAGAAGCACTTTTCAAACCTTACAGCTAAATTTGGACATATGATACCTCCTAGAGTGTTCATTTATGCTTTTCTTCTTTATGTGGCAGACACTTATGCCAATTTGACTTAAGGCAACCCACCTATCATCACACTTCTCAATAGTGCTAAAGTGCGACTTGTCTGGGAGCGATTGTTTTTTCTGCACTTGCTCAATACTACTGCAGGAGAGCCTGACCAACGTACTAAACAGTAATGATGCATTTTAAAGACTTTTCCAAGTGGTCTCATGGACTCTATGGACAATACAAAAGACATCTGATATTACATAGAATGGAAGCTGTGATAAGATATATTGTAGTCAAATGTCTTGCCTTCTCTGTTGTCTCTACTTCTTTGCCCTCTTTGCACTAAAAACGTTGTATTATTTCATGCTCATGCTTTGGACCAGCTAACACAACCCCTATTCCTACTCTCACAGAAGCCATATCTGAGCGGGTAACCAATGCTGCCCGAGAGGAAAAAAGGCTCAGTCGAAGGGCAAATATAGATTTTGAATAAGTAAATTCAAACCCAGCTGGTTTCGGCCCATGTTTCCAACAACAAGTGGTATAAGCACATGATCAAGGTGGGGAGAGAGAAAACAAAGGAGAGCTGCTATGTGTGCTCTCTCATCCCCTATACCATGAGTACCTCCAAAACATTCATAGCAACAGAAATCCCAACAGCAAGAGCAGAGTGCCTCATGCACCTGTCGCTCTGCACAGCTAGAGGCTGATTCCAAGGCAGATGGGCTTCGCTAAAATAGATGTCACAGAAGACATTCTTGTATGATGAAAGGTATATCAAAGCTCAAGAAATGATAGATGAGTATTAGAGTACTTACAAGACGATATAACATGTTCTCGATGGCCCGAACTAAGGAGAAGCTAGAATAGTGACACAGAGGGTATTACAACTCCAAAGAGAGGACAAAGAGAGATAGGAGGAATGCCAGGATGCTGGGAAAGACCACAGTTACTAGAATACAGACAAATATTTACAGGAGAAGGATCGACGGAGGGAATGGTGGGGAGCAAAGCACATGCACTCCTGAAAATTCCAGTAGAAGTTGTACAAAAGGAAAATGATGATTGAGGAGTGAGCAGCAAGTGCAAAACTGCTCACTTGGGTAGAGAATGAAGCAGGCCCCATGCCAATCATACCACTCAAGAACGCTTCTTTGTGTTTCCAGAATATTGGGCCAGTTAAGATTGGAGAGAACAAGGTGTGCCAACAAATCTTGAAGATACTCGGCATGAAGCTCGGTATCGCAGTACTAAAGGATCACTACTGGGCCTGCGGATCCAAGGCATACATGCAACTACCACGAAACTGGGGAGGGTAGTGCTCCCTAGTACAGCTGAACACACCAGCATTACAAGTGCCTCGAAAAGACATACAAATAGACAGATTCTCTAAAATGGTGGCCCACCAGAGGAAGAAGAGATCTGTAGAGCTGGTACGAGTAAAAAGAGGAAACTATGTGTCATCAAAAATGGAAGATGCACTGGACGCGATACCACCAGGACTCAGATTATTCAGCAAAACGGAGATGTTCTTTGTGTCAGTGGTTCCAGCAGTACAGGCCAGTGTCAATGCAAAATGGCTCCAGATCACCAGATGGGAACTGTTGCTGACAATAAACTTGACTGTCAAGGGCTTTAAGGCTATCAAAGAAGAGTTGAGAGCTGTCAGACCGATGACCCTACAGAACAGATGCATTCTGGATCTCCTCAGAGCTGTGGAAGTAGGTGTTTACACCAAGATCGTGCCTTCTTGCTGTACGTACGTGCCTTCTAATTATGAAGAGAATGGAACACAAACAGAGGAAATCATACAACTATCAGACCTGCATGCAAGAATAGAAGTAGTAACAAACCCAATCGACGAAGATGGAGATTGGCTGGCATACATCTGTTCCTGGATACCATCATGGATGGATAGTGGACTGAAGGTGCTGATATGGAGGTTTAAGGGGGAGACCCAAATGTGGCCCTCATCACACCTATTCTACTCTGAGGTATACATCACTACTGTGCCCCTCCTCCCTATCATTGATGTACCACAGGTGTGAGAAACATTACTCACTCAGACAGCCATTCAGACCATACCCAGATGACAGTATTGAAGAGATACAGCTGACATCGACTGACTGCAACCTTGAAGAAAACCAATGGCATCATGGCTGACATCATGACATAGATACGTTAGACATGAAGCACATAGGCCTCCTCGGCACAAAGCTACACAGACATTTAAGCCGTATTTCACGTAAACATGAAAAATATGCTTTTGACTCACATAGTTAGAGGACTGACATACGTATACCCTTTGCTAAACGGTAACTGCAAGACGCATGATAATACATATGAACAGCATGCATACGCTTAACCGAAACTAACATGGACCACCATGCAAAAAAAGATGGAAGCCAAAGGTACATTGGAGTGAATGGGAAGGGGAGACGAACTTCAGAATGCAGGGGAAAGGCTGACAGACTGATCTTGCTGAAACACGCCAACAATGCTTCCAGCACATACATTGTACACAGCCTCGCCAAGGAGATATAGGGAAGGAACATTTCCAGTTAACCAAAGTGATAGGGCACCTGCGAGGGACACAGTCAAAAATCTTCTTAATTACAAGCATGGGAGCTCCATTTGGTGGTCTCTACATATAAGACCTGAAGCTACAAGACAGAGTCTATTCAGTTGAGGCAGACAAAAGAGGCTATTACCCTTCAAGCCAAAGGTAGAAGGATACAACAGTTATACAGGTTCAAAGCTGAATGTTGTGTCTCAAGGCCTAGGAGATTGGAGGTGGTAACTTATTACGGACACACAGCACCTTTGGAGTTGTTCACACTACCTTGAATAGTTGCACTCAGCCTTGTAACTGTCCAAAGCTCCAAGGCTGAGAAGATACTTTCTGTCCAATCCCTAACCACCTTCCACGCTAAGCATGTTGCACCGTCCAAATACGTTCATACTAACCTGCAACTTTGTATTATTGACACATAGAGGTGGTCCCAGGATGAGTCATCACATATGGCTTACCCAATGACCATAATAAGCCCTAATATAATGCATTTCACCTCATTTACCAATCCCTTCCCCTGTTAGGTGTTTGGGATGTAACTTTATTTTTGTGACGTCACTAGTCAAGAAAATGGAACGCCAGGCACATGGAGAGCGAGAGCACTTGGAGAATTTTGCGTTGTTCATCTTGAAATCCCTGTCATTGTAACTGTTGATAAAGACAGTGAACTTTGTCCTATGGTTGGGTCTTCCATTCTTGGTGTAGGGGATTTCCAGGATCCAGCTCCTCTTGCAAGTAAACAGGGAGACTGCTAAAAGTTCCCCTGCCATTCTATTACATTGTCCAACTAGAAATCCTGAATTTAAAGCTCAGACTCCCAATTTGACTAGACCCCCACTTTTGTCATTTTGTGCCTCTGCAAACAAAATTCAATCCAATACCAGTTGTGGCAGCTGATTATTTAAAGTAGCGGGGTGTCAGGGCTTTCCACAAGTATGCCCAAACCAGTCAGTGCAAAAAGCAAATCCAAAACAATTCAAGTGGGTTTAGGGAGGTTCACCATTGAGAATATTTTTCAAATAATGTATCAAAATTGAGCATTTTCCTGCACAAGCACAAAAAATGTGAAATTGGCTCAGTGGGGGGGAACACATGAACTAATACTCCAATAGAGGCCAAGTCAATAACAGTACAATAGAGCATTTCACAACATGGTCTAATGCTTGCTATGCCGTCAATCTCTGAGTCCTGCCTCAACAATATAGACCAGCGTTGCCATTAGAAAACACACTTTCATGTTGATTGTGCCCACAGAAAATATTATGGCCTGTCAGGAAAATATGACAACAAGGACACTGCAAAACACATTTCCATATTATTTGTGTCCAAAGAAAATAATTAAACCTGGCTAAATATATCTCAGCTCTGTCACCCTCTATAAAAAAACAGTCCACACTTACTAGCTGAGTCTTCTCATTAGTTCTTTCTTACCCACTTGTACTAGAGTATTTTAACCACGGCACGCTCACTCCCAGTACGGGCTAATAAAGCAATAATTGCCAAAGTACTGGTGGAGAATTTGCCTCCACCTTAGCCCCACAATACGCCAAAGTCCCCACTTGGGCTTCACCAGTCACCATGACTACTAACCAGCAAACAAGAGAATAAGCAGTAAGTGACTGGAGTTATAACCAAACATCACATGCAGAGAATTGAGAAATGACAAAATGAGATAAAAAAATATGTGTCTCATTTGTCCTTATTCTATCTACTATAAGATAGGCGGCCCACCAGCACTGCCCAGGGATAGCGACCTAGAAAGGCAGGGAAAGATAGAACTTTCTCTTTGCTCCTTTCTCCCCTGTCCATCACTGTCAGCTTAATAGTCTTTCAGCCATTACAATCTCTCTCCTAGAAATTGAAAGGTAGCAACTAGCCATGTCTGCCGCCCTTTCATCAGAGACATCTTCAGAATACCCAATCACTGAGGAGCATTATATATGCTCCTGCTGTATGTACCATCAGACCCATGGGTGGTATGCCCCCCCCCTATCGTGTTAACAAACAGTGCTTGGGCATAACCCGGTTCCAACAACTGACAAGCAATTTTAAGACCCGACTTTGTGTTCAAACATCTCCCAGTTTAATCTGCATACTGAGTCTGTTGGTTGTCTCCATGACGCATTCTGGCTTCAGAGCTGCCAGAAGCACGGAAACTGCTCTCCTGAACAGAGGTGAAGACCTGCTCTCCAATCTTGACTCTAATCTTCCTTCTGTCCTCATTCTTCTCAATCTATTCTCTGCTTTTGGCACGGTCAACCATGCCATACTTCTCAATCGCCTCCGTGACAACTTGTGTATCACTGATCAGGCCCTGGCCTGGCTGACATCCTTTCTCACCGACCGACCCTCTCAGGTTCAACTGGGGTCTTTCCTCTCTTCTATCCCTCTCTTTACTTGTGGTGTTCCCTAGGGGTCTAACCTTTATCCCTGGATTTTCAACCACTACCTGGCACCTGTTGCACATCACATCGCTACTTTATGCTCCAATTTCCAGTGTTATACGGATGACACCCAGCTCTCTTTCAGGCTTCCAAAAACCACCTCTACTCCTTCTCTCATATCAGACTGTCTGGCTGCAATTCAGTAACGCGTTGATGCCAATGATCTCTTCCTTAATGCCTGTAAGACTGAGATCCTCCTTATTGGGACACCTTCTCCCTCCTTTCCCCTCTCTCTCTAGCCACCCACTCGGGGCCCTCTTCCTGTTCCTTCCTGTGAGGCTAAGAACCTTGGTGTCATCTTCCACTCCACCCTCTCCTTCTCTCCTCATTTCTCTGACGTCTTTAAGAAGTCACACTATCAGCTGCACCTCCTCATAGGTATTCTTCCTTTTCTCACTTTCCCCCAGAAGCTCACTGTCTCCAGAGCTCTGGTCCTCTCTAGGCTGGACTACTACAACAGCCTCTTTCTAAATCTGCCTGCCTCTACTCTTCGACCTTTACAACTTATCCAGAACAGGATTGCAAGACTTGTCCTTGGCCCCAACCCAAGGATCATATCCCTCCAGCTGTGAAATCACTTCACTGGCTCCCCCTGGCTGCAGGGATTATGGTCAAGACCCTTTGTATCATCCACAAGGCTTTCTGGGGCCTAGGACCACTCTACCTCCAATTTTTTCTTCCAAAACATCTTTCTTCTCGAGCTCTCCGCCCATCCACCTCCAACTCTCTGAGGGTCAGACTCTTCTCCAAGCAGAGAGTTGGGGGCAGATGTCTCTCCTCGGCTGGGGCCTTCATCTGGAACAGCCACCCTGCCCACTGGCGTAACGGGGGCCCCCGCAGTCCCCGTGGTGTGGTGGGCCCCACCAGTACATGTCCTGGAGGTGGCCCCACTTGGAGAAAAAAAATGAAAAATATCTTTTTTTTCAAAAAAAGATTTATTTTTTTCTTTTTGATTTCATCTTGCATTCATAAAGGAATTCTTTCTGTAACAGAAATAATGTCTTTATGAGGGCAGAGTGACTACAAAAAGAAACTTTCTTTTTGAAGTCCGAGGGATCCCCTCACCCCATGCAATGTAAGACCTTAGGCTGGAGGCATCTATGTCATGGGGTGGGGAAGCCCTATGACTTCAAAAAGAAACACTGGGCCTTATTATCAGTTTGCCGGTCCGGAAACAACTGTATGGGTAAGCTTGCCAGTACTGTTGTTTCCGGACCGGCAAACTATGAGTTCTGTGAGAGGGTGCATTTCAGCCCGCCAGGTGTGACCTGGTGGGCGGAACGGCACTGGCGCGCAGAACTCAACAGATACACCGGCACTATTCATGAATGGTGCCAGTGCATCCGGCCTCCCCATTCCCATTGTGTCCAATGGGACTCAAATGGGAATGGGGAGATATTTTCCGGCGCCCAAGAATGGGAAATTACCGGGTCCGCCGGGGCTGTAATGCACCAGTAATTTCCCATTCCTGGGCACCGGAAAATTCATGACTCTGCCGGCAGCCGTGCCGGTATTTACCGGCACAGCTTCCGCCAGGGTCATAATGACCCCGAGTATCTTTTTGAAGTTACCCTGCATTCATAAAGAAATTATTTCCATTATGGTTCAGTCCTTAAAGGAAATAATTTATTTATGAAGTCAACATGACTTCAAAAAGAAACAATTTCTTGTTGAAGTAATAGGGGTCCCCTTAACCCATGACAGGTACGTGTGTGAGTGTATGCCTGTGTGAGTGTATGTTGAAAGGGTGTACACTTATATGTATGGTGGGTGCCTGGGTGTGTGTGCCTGCATGGTGAACGGGTGCACACTTAAATGTATGGGTGGCTGCCTGGGTGTGTTTGCCTGTATGGTGAAAGAGTGCACTCTTAAATGTATGGATGGCTGCATGTGCATGTGTGTATATGGTGAATGGTGTGTGTGCTTGTGTTCAGGGGTGCAACAAAACCTACATTTCGGTGGGCTAATCCTTCAAATGTTGGTAGAGGCGCTAACTTCATGGGCAGTGGGGGAGGGTCAAACTTAATTGTGTGGGGGCATCCAATTTCTTTACACATTTTAATGAGACTATTCTAGTGCAGCTTCAATGTTACAAGCAGTTAACTCTCCACTTGAATGTTTAGGCAAGTACTAAACCCATATCACGATTTCAATTGATTAAAGAATGTGGCATTTGAATGCATGTAATAACAGTGAAATGCTTTATGTTAGTAATTGCTGGGCTCTTGTTAACAGCAAAACCCAGGTGCCGTTTAACATCGTTGTCCTGTTCTGTCCGGCAACTGCTCTGAAGGTCAGCCAGTTTGGGTCAACATAGCCCACATTTCGGGGGGGGAGAGGAGTGCTGAATCCCAGTCAACTCAATGGTGTTGCACCACTACTTGTGCTTAATGCCTTAATTACTTATTGGTAATCTTAATTACTCCTAGCCCTATTCTTCCTCGTCCCAATACTTGTGTATGAGGCACTGTGCCTCATACACAAGTACTGGGATGAGGTAGAGGTACATGGAGGTAATGCCTGACTTAGCTACCTGTAATCTTCATTACTCCTAGTCTCACTATTCCTCATCCCAGTACTTACCTATGAGTGAAGGAGCCTCATAGGTAAGCTCTGGGACAAGGAAGAGGGCAGTGGAGGTAATTCTGGACCAAGGAGCTGATTTTGGAGATTGGGATAGGAGGGAGAGGGGATGTTTGTGGGGGGGGCGGGATTGTGTGACAAATTATAATGGTTGTCCATGCCCAGTCTAAGCAGGCATGATATGTGGTATTAGTGGCTAGAGAGGCATTTTGGTGCAGCCAGTCTAGTCATTCCTCAGTTTGGTATGACTTTTCTTTTTATAACTGGGCATTTCTGAGGGAGCAGTCCTGCTAAGTGTAATTACCTGGCTAGACTGGCAATTTGGTGCTGCCAGACTAGTCCTTTCTTACCGGGGCATTGTATATTTTTCTGGGCATCTGTGATAAAATTATATGATATAAGTCATTTATCACGCGTCTGTACACAAGTGTTTCTAGACGCGACAAGACACGGAAGGGAAGCTAGAGCGAGGACAAGACAAACGATCTTACTAGACCTTGTGTCATTCAGATCGTGCAGGTGTGAGAACGAGAAGTGCAAGGGGAACGGGAGGGGGGAAGTGCAAGGGAGAGGGGAGGGAAAAACAGGGTAGCAATTCTCTGAGTAAGTGCAGCCAGGGCAGTGCAGCTCTAGGTAGTGCAAGGAGAACAAGGGGCTGTAGGGTTACAGTTACAGCCCCTAAGTGCGTGGTAGGCCCAGAGGCAGTGCAGGGGTGACTAATCAAGAAAGAGTCTGGACATAGTGAGACTCTGAGGGTAGCCAAGCAACCACTCGGTACAGCAGACATGTAGGTCAGGTAGGCCAGCAGGGGAGGGAGAGAGAGAAAGCAGAGGAGAAGTGGAAGGTTTTGAGCTGCTTCCAGATCTTCAGGTGGTCCGGGTCAGGTTTGAGAGGGGCAGGGAGGCATAGGAGAGGAATCTACCCCACCCCCACTTTCTGCCTGCGGAAGTGTCTAACCCTTAGAGAGTTGGAGGTAACTGAGCAAAGGGCTTGAGAAGGAAGGTATTTTGGAAGAGAGCGATAGATGTAGTCTGGGCCCGGGCCCAGAAAGCTTTGTTGACAATGTAAAGGGTCTTGAACTTGATCCTTGCAGCAACTCGGAGCCAATGGAGAGATTTCAGGGCTGGAGAGATATGATCTCTGTGCTTGTGGCCAAGGATAAGTCTCACAGTCCTGTTCTGGATTAGTTGCAGAGAGTAGAGGAAGGCAGGTTGAGAAAGAGGATGTTGCAGCAGTCCAGCCTACAGAGAACCAGGGCTGTGGAGACAGGGAGCATCTGGGGGAAGTGAGAAAGGGAAGAGTCCCTTTGAGGAGGAGCAGCTGGTAGTGGGACTTCTTGGCGAGGTCCGAGATGTGAGGAGAGAAAGAGAGAGTGGAGTCAAAGATGACAACCAAGATTTTTGCCTCGCAGGAAGGCGAAAGAAGAGGGCCCAAGGTGGGTGGCGAGAGTGCGAGAGGGAAAGCAGGGGCAGGGGTCCCAATGAGAAGGATCTCCATCTTACTGGCATTAAGGGAGAGATCGGTGGATGCGCACTAATCCTGAATAGCGGATAGACAGGAATGAGAGAGAGAGGAGAGGAATCTGAGGGGCCCGAAGGAAAGCTGAGTGTCATTTGCATAATAGAAGAAGGTAGAGATCAGGTGGGCCAAAGGGGCCAAGGAGAGGTTGCAAAACCAGGTTGAGAGGATGGAGCCCTGGGGAACGCCACAGGTATAGAGATATGTGGCGGAGAGAAAGGGACCATGGTGCACCTGGGAGGGGCAGTCCAAGAGGAGTTACTCAAGGGCCTGATCCATGATGCCCAGGTTCTCATGGAGTCGATTATCCAGGATGGCGTGGTTGACCGTGTCGAAAGCAGAGCAAATATCAAGGAAGATGAGGACAGAAGGAATACTGTAAACAAGGTTAGAGAAGCCAGACTGTTGGTCATGGAGACAACCAACAGATTCAGTATGGCGAGTAAGCTGGAAGATGGCCAGTTTTTTTCAAACAGTTTTCCCAGAGAAGGGTTGGTGGATATTGGGCGATAGTTTTCCAGGCAGGCAGGAAAGGCAGGCGGCTTCTTTAGGAGTGGGTGCATAAGGGAGTGCTTAAGGGGAGAGGGGAACATTCCAGTTGTGAAAGAGTGATTACAGAAATCAGCCAAGGCTGGAGCGAGGGTGTCAATATGGTCCTTGATGGTTCTAGAGGAGTAGCGGAACACCTGTTTGGACAACACTTTCAAAGATTGGATTTGTCTAGAAACCTCATCAGGTATTGTTGTCAGAGAGAAAAGGAGAAAGGAGGAGGAGAAGTAGAGCTGGCCAATCGGGGGCCAAGAGAGGGAGCTGAAGAGCAGATGGGGGACTGGATGTCCGGAGTTTTAGTGGAGAAGTTAGAGAACAGAGCCATACAGACGGCCTGGGAGTGAACAAGAGAGGTAAAGACCGCAACATGATTGACCAGTTACTTAGAGATTTTAAAGAGTTTGGCCGTGTTGTTTGGCTGTGTTGTTAGAAGCCACAGAGACGCAGGCTTGAACGTGTGTTCTCTTCTTGATGAGTGTTATTGCTTCAACTGAATTTTGGTGCAACCAGTCTAGGTATGTCTAAATGTGGCCTTGCATGCTTTACTGTAATGTTATTACACTGGTCTACATTGTGCAGCCAGTTGGACATGCTTTCATTGTGGCATGGCATTTTTAATAGCAAAGCATTCATGTTCCTGTGCACTGTTGGTGACTTGCAAGTATTGGATTGGATTGGTATTACCCTACAAAACCATTGCAAACACTACGGCTTTGTAGCCAATTTTTCCTCAGAAAGAGTGCTGTATATTGCATTACAACACATATGTATATCTTTCTCCTAGTGCAGTGTGTGGCATACCCCTTCAACATCGCATTTGTGCGTATTGCGCAAGCGTGATTATCTAGGCCGGCCCAGAGTGTGGCGTGACCTGTGATTTGTTGCTGAGTTGGGGGGGGGGGGCTCAGCATGGCTCACAGGGAGGCCCCCATATTTTGTGTTACGCCACTGTCCCTGCCTCTCTCAAACTTGGGCAGAACCACCTCCAGATCCGGAAGCACCTTCCTTTTCGCTTCTGCTTTCGCTCTTCCTCTCCCCTGCTGATGTCCCTGACTGCTCCATGCACTGGTCAACTGGATACCCTCTGAACTCGGGCCCAGGCTTCTGCATGCTCAGTTGCCCTCTCACTGCCTCTGGGCTCCCCCCGCACTTAAGAGTCTGTACCTTATTGAGTTACCTGCACTTCTCCCTCCCCACCTGGCACTTCTTTCCTCCCTCTTCCCTGCACTTGCGTGATCTGAATGACACAAGGCCTAGTAAGGTTGTTGTTTAGTCCTTCCTTTGTTCCCCTCCACCTTGTCTTGTTGCGCCTAGAAACACTTGTGTACAAGCACGTTATAAATAACATATCACATCATATCAGCCATCTAGTTTCATGCTCTTCTTACCATCTGAAGCTCCTACCTCTTATTTGTCCATTTCTTATTTCTTAACCCAACTAGCTGTGCCACAGTGACTCGTGCCATCATTGGGTCACGCCTTGATTACTGGGTCAAGGAGAACTTAATCGTCTCCAGGTGGCCCAAAACAATGCAGTCCGTGTGGTTTGCGGACTGCAGAAATTCGATCATGTATCATTAGCTAGGAAATCCCGGCATTGGCTTCCGATCGGGAAACAAATTGTGTTTCGTACCCTCTGTATTGTGCACAATTTGGGAAGAGTCCTTTCTATCTTTCCTTTTTGCTTGGATGGCTCGCAGTTAGGCGTACATTGAGGTCCAGTAATTCTGGCCTTCTAGAGGTCCCAGAGGCCAACCGTTCAATTGTACTGGAAGGTTGCTTCCCTATGACAGCTCCTCGCCTCTGGGATGCTCCTCACTAATGTCCTTCAAACGCAGACTCAAGACTCCTATTTGAATGAACTGATATCTATCCTACCCTGAAATCTGACTCTTGGTGATATTCTATATAGTTGTTTCCCAGTTGTCTATTTTGTCTGCGCTTCCATACCAAAGGAGTGTGTACCAGCACGCTGTAAAATAAATAAATAAATAAATAAATAAATATAGACACTTAGACATAAGACCACACAAACCTCTCACAGTTAGATTGTGAAATTATTTCACATTAGCAGAGGACTATACAGGACATGTTTTGTTACAGATTCTGAGGTAAAAAAGCTGCCCACCTTTAATACTTGGCCAGAAATGTTATAGGAAATTCTGTTGCCCTGCCAAATGCTTATTTGTCCTGCACACTTTCTTCAATTGGGAAATACAAATTGAATGGCATTTGCATATATCATTTTATGATATGTTCACTACCTATGACATCGCTTCCAATTACGTATGCCAGAGTACCCACACTTTTTTAAGGACTTGAGCCATCCTTATTACGGTTTAAAACCTCAACCTTAGATTTTGATATTTGTGATAAGTGTCTTATTGTCCTAATTGCTAATCTGTGTTCTTATGCAGCCCTTCATGCTTGGTGCCCCCGCTTCTATGCTTTATAATAACAGGTGATTTATGTTTACAGTATTAAACAGCACGTACGCGTTTTATTACATCGGACGAATGAAAGGGTGAGTGACCATGCCACGGTATTCAAACTTCTTATTTTATAGATTTTCTTCTGATCCAGCAATACAGTGACAGAGCTCCATCTTGTGGCAAACTGCTGCTAATGCCAAAGGCCAAAATAGCGACGAGTCCTTTGCCATGCTGTCGACATTGTAACTACACGTAGTAGTTAGTATCCATATTCACTCATTTTGTTCAGTCGTATACGGTCCACTTGTAAACTTTGCTTCTTCTTCTTCTCCTTCTTAATTATCGGGGGCGTGGGCGGACCCACGCAGGCGCTTCCCCATCCTAAAGGATGATGTTTGCTTAAAATCGTCTTCATCCAGATGCAGAGGCAAATTAAAAGTAGTCCTTTATCATTTTACCTTTTCATGGAACATGCAGCCGGATTAGTGGGGGTGTCGTTTTGAGGGGGTTTTGCGTGGACATCATTTGGGGTGTCCATAGATGCAATGATTGTGCAAATTAAATGTATTGTTACAAGATTTTGTTTTTATTACTTTTTTTTACATTCCGATTATAAGTGAGTGTCTGATCACCAGGACTTGCTGATGATAGCATCAGGTATGGCAAGCACCGTCATCTTATCAAACCTACGAATAGCAGCTCGGCTTTGATATTCACAATGTATGTACTTGAAGAAAACATTGGTCAGCTAGCTGAGAATGTAGAACACAAACACGTCAACCAATTCACTTTATATTGCACAGAATGACTAAGGAAAAACTGGCTGAATGGGTAAGTACTGTAAAATCAGGCATCTTTTTTTATTTTATTTTTATTTGGCATTTATTTACAGCGCACAAAGCCCTGAGGCATCTAGGCGCTAGGTACATTAAAGTGCTTGATACAAGAATATGCAGAATAATACATACATATTAATAGACATTATTTCATCTAAAGTTTAACAACGTTAACAGTACAGCAGCGTTAATCTTGAACAGCAGCAATACAGACTTGGCCATTGAAGTGGGCGTGAGCGATTTGGAGCGGTGCTCCTCTACTTAAACAAAAACAAAAAAAAAAAAAATAAGAAACTGTTCCAGAATGGTTTACTTTAAAAATAAAAGTGTAGCAAGAAGTTTAAACTTGTTCTTCAGTGCACTGCACTGAACATTCCCTTAAACACCAGATGTGTTTGGGTGTTTGATTGCGCGTGGGAGGGGGCGTGGCGATTGGTGTTGGGAGTGTGGGGGTCTGGGGGCAGGCGAGCAGGGAGCATAGTTCTACTACTTCTTTTCGTACACTTCGACCACATCTCGTCCTAGTGGAAGGAACAAAAAAGAACAGTAATCAACATTACATTCTCTAATGACCACAAGACAATTGTACACCGGGTTAAAGTATCTGTTGCACCACCTCGAGCTCGCCTTGCCCCTCCCTCACTCAGAGATTAGACCATCTGATTCGGAGGGCAATCTTGATCCACAGATCTGGTAATTGGCATAGAATGCAATATCCTGCATCCGTGTTTGCACCGAAGGCAGGGGGCCCTTCCCCGAGATCCTAGCTGCTTACCTCTTAGCTAATACCAACGATAGTCCGACCAGCCACCTAGAATGACTCGGGTTCTCTTTGGCCAATGATCTTCGAAACATTTTGACCAGAAAAGAGAGATCGGCCTGCATTCTCAAGCCAAGTGGAGAAATGTGGCAGGGTCCCGAGCGCACCATTGGCAGGACGCCTGCTTTTCAGGGTAAAATGTATGGAGACAAGCGGGAGTGCAGTATATCTGGTGGAGGAACTTGAAATTCAATAACTTGAACCGACATCTTTCATTAGAGCACAACAGGTCCTCCACACCTCATCTACCAACGGTTGTTGGGCCGATTCTGAGCAGCACGTGGTTGGATCAATGATTTTAGACGAGAGGTTGGAAGTTAAAGGGCCTCTGTCTTTATGGTACCTTTGAAGTAGGACACAGGTGGATAGCTGGCCAGGGAAAGTATTGAAAAACCCTTTGAATACATTGCATATTCGAAAAAACAGGAAAGCATCTAGGGCCGGAGTATCCAACCAGTTCCTTCAATCTGTCCAAGGACAAGAATCGGTCCTCTGGGGAAAGATAAGAAGATCTAGCTAGGCCCAGCCTATCCAGGCACTGAGTACAGAGCTTTCCACTCATTAGTGGGATCCCCAGAATGTGAGTAATGGGGAAGGAGAGCAAGTATAGCGACCGCTCACCCACTTTCCCTGAGATTTTGGCCCATGCAGCACATGTTCAGGTGATCACACCCACACGCCAATTTTTCCATGGGTTTCCTCTGAGGATAGAGAACCTGAGCAAAGAAGGGCCTGCTATCACTTGCTCAATTTATACATGAGTCTTGTCCGGATTCTGAGAGTACCGATAGGGCAGGAACTGTGCCTGTGCAGCCAAGTATTATACATTGGAGGCCGGAAGGGAGCGGCCCTGCTTGGTGAGCGGTGCAGCTAGCTTTTTTTTCACCGAAGCCTAACATGTTTTCCCACCCACAGAAATGTAGAAAGGATAATTTGCATAGATTTGAATGAGGTTGGGAATATAAGGGGGACATTGAGAAACAAATAGGGAAATCTTGGAAGGATGACCTTCTTAATAAGGGACACCTGCCAAACAGGGAGAGCAGTAGGTTCTTCCGCTTGCAGATTACCTGTCACCTTCGTGTTCTCCAAGGCTACTCCATAGTTCTCTTGCCAAAAGACCTGCTGGTCTCTAGCAATCTGAACCCTCAGATATCTAGTTCCGACTGCCTGCCATTGAAATACCACCAGGAAAGGGGAATAAATCCGATTTTTATGTATTTACCCTCATTCCCAAGACACACTAAATCCCTGAATGCCCCTCCTCACCATGGCCAGGTTAGCCCAAGTGTTTTTTATGAACAAAGTCATGTTCTCTGCATAAAGAGAAATTGTTAACCTGTGCAAATATAGTTGTGTGCTGCGATGAATATGGCGTTCCCTGATTAGGCATCAAGGGGCTTTATAGCTAGGGCAGACAGCTGAGGGGAGAGTGGACATCCCTGCCTAGTATCCCTCTTCAGGGGGAATCTGTCTGAGAGCCGACCATTGGTGAGCAGCCTGGCCGCAGGTTGCTTACATAGCAGAGAGGTGAGGGAAAGAAATGTGGACCCGACCCCCATCCTACAGAGCACCACAAACATTTAGAGCCATTCTATGGCGTCAAAGGCCTTTTCTGAATTTAGCAGGGTGGTTACTGCAGGAACCTTTGGGTCCAGAGCATGGATCAAGCTGAAAATTCGGCAGAGGGTGTTGGACATAGACCTTCCTGGAATAAACCCTGACTGATCCACTAGTATACACCTAGACGTGAAGGGGTCTTACCTATCCGCCAAAATGTTCGCAGTTATTTTATTCTCAGTGTTAATAAGCAAAATCGCTCTATAGGCCCAACAGTACGCAGTGTCTTTCCTGGGTTTCAACAACGGAGTGATCACAGCCTCTCTCATCGATTCTGGCAGCGTCCCCCTGTCACCTGCATGCTGGTAGACATTGAGTATATGCAGTGCAATGACTATAGCATAAGCTTTGTAGAACTCTGCAGAGAGGCCGTTGGGCCTCTGGGGACTTAACCCCTGTGACGAGGCGAATAACCGAACATATGATTGCCGTATTTAACAGCTCTCTTTCTCCTGGGGAAAACCAATAAAGACCAACCTGATCAAGGTATTGTCCAACCAGCATTTGTGATCTGTCAAGGACGGATTTATACAGGTTCGTATAGTACCTGACAAACACTTCCAGGATATTCCCATCAGAGTATTGAAAAGTAGCTCCTAATTCACATATTTTAGGAATTAATGTATGGGGTCTTTCTGTACGAGCCAGCCAGAAGGGCATCCTCCCTGGTCGCTGACCGTCTCCATATTACCTAGCGGAAGAGTGCAGACCAAGATACTTACACACACGCTGTGCCCTCTCCCTAAAGTGGGATAAAGTAGATTGTATAGACGCCAGAGTAACAGGATCATCCACAGTGGGACCACCTCTTTCTATCGTTTATTAATCCGCTCCCACCGGAATCGTTTTTAGCATTTTACACTCCTTGACCATGCAGGCTCCCCTAATCACACATTTAAATGCCTCTAAGGGAGAGGTCACCAAACCCTCATTATCTTTAAAACGGTTTATAATATCCTCTTGGATTGCAGCCCTTAAGACAAAATCAGTCAAGGGTCCTTGTTTAAACTTTCATCCATGACAACGCCCTCCCCTCCCGGGAACACTCACCGGAGAGTGGCCGGATAGCGTATGTGCGAGGATCAGACAATCAGTGGCCCATCTTAAGCTAAAGTTGGACATGAGGATATTTGGGGTGCGTGAGATGTACTGAGGAGAAAAACGCACAATCTCGCTCTGTATGGTGCCTGTCCCTCCACACGTCTGTCAGTTAATAGAGCTCGCACAGCTGCTGGACCCTATTAGGTACTTTGGACTGAGGACTGTGGCTGTCTGTTGCCAGCCAACCTGCCCTACCCTGGATTAAGCACCATATTCAAGTGCCCACCCAGATGATCGCATTGTCTTTGTGCTTCAACAGTTGCTCAGCGGCCAACTCAAGGCAATTCGGAGAGTCAATGTATGGACCATAGCAGTTAAAGTACATATGTGACTGTAAATGTAAACCACCAGAGCTCTACCCTCTGATTCCGGCGACAGTGTCTACAAGCATCAACCCCAGTGATTTGTGCAACAGGATGCAGCCCCCCTGGAGCATGGGGAATAAATAAGAGGAATAGTACCTGTGACAGCTCCAGTTTTTGGTGAATCAGGCCTCTCCTCCTGGTAGCAAATGTGTTTCCTGTAAGTAGGCGATATCGATGTGATGCCTGTCAAGATACGGGAGCATGTTCTGTGCCTTAGAGTAGGAGTTAAGCCACCTAATATTCCAAGAAAGCAGATTGAACCATTTTGCCATCCCTCCAGACAAAAGTAACCCTTTAGAAGTCTCTAAGAGCTAGAAGCTCAGAAGCAGGCCAGCGCGTCTATCCTGTCCCCACCCTGACCATTTTATTGGAGCGGTTGTAGTGCACTGACTGTCATGAACAACAAACCTGCTAAATAACCTTTAACTGTGAAATATACCCAGATTCCCGCCACCTCCCCCCCTAGCAACCTCAACCTGACGGTAAACATCTTCCACCCCAAATCCACAAGTAATTAACCTTGGGTACCACTCAGAGAAGCCAACAACCACCCTCCAGTATAGCAATGTTGGACTTACACTTTCAAAAGTAATACAGCAGAACCCTCCCCACTTGTGGGAGAGGAAACCTTCCACTATTTCACTCAAACTGGGTCCTTGTGGGGAGAGGGGTGACCCCTCCTCACGAGGCCCAGAGGGCCTGAAGGCAACAGAGGCAGAGAGTCAATAAATCCATAGCAGCTTCTGACAAAATGAACAGTATCATTTTCTCTTTGTACTCCACACTTAGTTTGGCCGGGAACATCACCGAGTAATCTCGCTCTCAGGGCTAGCTTGACCTCCATGAAGGGGTTCCATGTGTTAAAATCACAGCAGAAAGGCTGTGGTTTTTCCGCCGCAATCCATGTAATGGATGCAGGGGACAACCCTGAAACCCCTGGACCTTTTATGCCATTTAATGGGATCATGGGACACCCCACAACACCTTTACCGGGTCAAGCCACAGCATTTTTGCCACAATTATGTTTACTGACGACTTTATGGCTGCAATTTTATTACTGCACACCCATGGAGGACTTTCTCAAAGCTTGAACTTGAAAAGTCAGGAAAGATGCGGATAGGGTCCCTTTTGTAGAACAGTTGTCCTTTTTCTCAGGACTTTCTCAGGATAGCATCCTGGTCCTGGTTGTTCAGCAGGCGGGCAATAATGTGCCTCGGAGGAGCACCCGGAATCGGGCGTTGGCCAGGAATTCTGTGTGCATGCTCCATCAGGAAGGCTGGAGAAAGACAGTCCAGGCAGAGGGTGTCCTTTAGTTCTTCTTTCACCATGGGTTCCATAGATCTGGCTTTGATTCCGGAACCGCCACGACTCAAGTGCTAGTCCTGCAAGACCCGGATTCCAAATCCTCCTGCTTGTCCACCAGTACCTTTAGAGTGTTTCTGAATCTCACAAGCGCAGAGGACGCAGCGTTCATTCCATCCTCCACTGTAGACATTATTTCATCAGCTGCGTCCAGTCTCGACCAATGCTTATCTAGGTGGGCCTTAATGTGGTCAACCTTACAGGTAAGACAGTCTATTATAGTATCCAGGATGTTTATACCCATCTGGAGCTGGAGGAACATGTTTCTGAAGTCTACCCACTCAGCAGTGGGCCCCTCGTCTCTTTCACTGTGTGTAGGATGTTCCTGATGCACTGTAACAGCAACCTTTGATTTTTTGCTTGAGCCGGCTGCCTCAAAAGTACATTTGTCCTGGCTTTGGTCATGCTTGTCCATGGTGCTGAGTTCAAGCTGCTCCTTGGGCAGCAGGCTAAGCAGCGACTTAAGTTATTGCCCACGATAAGTCACAGGGCCCAGGCACTGCCCATAAAGGAGGGTCACCCACTGAGCCCAAATCCAGCCTCTCATCACAAACTCTCCACTTGCATCCAGGCTTGCCTTGTAATCTTGAGGCAGAAGTGACTGCCGGCTTACACCACTCACTGTGTATTTGGGCCTGCCACAGGATCCTGGCTGGAAGCAAAACACCAATGAGGACCAGCACAGCAATAGCACGGACTGCGTGATCTTGCACCACCCATTATGCCTCTTGTGTGTGGGTAGTCTCCACCCTGGCGAGTCACTCCTCCTGGTACCTCCCAGCACGGGACCTTCAATGAGGAGCAGACCAAGCTCCCCATCACCCAGAAGTCAGCTTCAGACCACCGCGGCCACCTGCTTCCTGTAGGTGTGTCCTTTCTTCCCTGTCCAAAGGACGGTTAGATTGAGCCCTGTGGACCAGGCAGGAAGCCCATGGAGGATCGAGCACAACAACCCAACCAGGGGCTCCGTTCTGGGCTGTTGCCCAGAAGTTCGCTACAGTGAGGCACCGCCAGCAGCCGTGGCTCAGAAGAGGCTACAAAGCTGACCCAGGACCACCTGAGGCAGCTGCCCTTTCTTAGGCGGGCCGCTCCGCCCCAACCGGGGTGATCAACACTGTCTCACACCTCTGCCATCTCCACAGGCGGGTCTGCAGTCAGTGGATACGAATACAACCGGCCCACAGATATTTTCTTAAGCATAGTCGCAGGGTGTTATGGGAGCTCAGATGAGAGTGGCCATCTTGGCTGGGCTCTCGTGCCATTAATAGACATCATTGCTGGGGCAGAAACAAAGAAAAATACATGACACTGACTAAATTATATAGTATGTATACATTTATACTACATGTATTAAATGTAATGTATATTTTATTTCACTTGTGATGAGGAAACATCCTTCTTAGTGGCATTGCTAAAAGTGAGCTCAGAGACAATTCAGCTTGCAGTGTGCACTTTTTAAATGATCAATATTATTCTTATGTTAATGTTAATGTTAAAGGATATTTGTACCACGCACAATCACCACCGGAGTGGTCCCCTGGCGTTCTGGCGGATCTGAAAAGGAAAGGGGGTGGGGGGTGAGTTAGTGGGAACGAGCGGGATAAGTGCAAGAGAGCAGTGATATGCTGTTGGCAGCTTCAGTTCGGTTAACACCGTTCGCTGAGCTTGGGGGTGCCTTCCAGTCAGTAGCCATCGTGTGCTGTTGTGCGAAGCAATGTGTGGTTTGTTTTGTTGTTGCGGTGTAGTGAAGTTTGTGCAGTTTTTTTGCTTTTGGGTTGTGTATGGTTAGAGTTTGAAAGGTGTATGTAGAGGGGTGACATTTTTAGTGGGTTGGTTATTGGCCTCGCTATCTAGAAGTGATATGTGCTAAATGTCCATGTTCTTTCTGGGACGTGAATATCTCGACATTTCTAGCTGGATCCCGAACTGGCTAATATTCACAATCCTGTCTATATATAACGCACGCCAATATTCACAATTATATCCAAATGTGGCACTGGCCCACCTTCGAAATCCTGTCTAGATGCGAAGCAAGCTAGCATTCACAATTCTATCTAAATGTGGCATTGGTAATATTCTCAATGCAGTCTAGATGTGGCAATCTCTAATATTCGCTATTCTATCTAGATGTGGCGCTGGCCGACATTCACTATCCTGTCAAGATGTGGTGCAGGCTAATGTTCACAATTCTATCTAATTGTGGCACTTGCTAACATTCACAATTCTATCTCGATGGGACGCAGGCTAATGTTCACAATTCTATTTAAATGTGGTACTGGCTAACATTCACAATGCTATCTAAGTGTGGCACTTGCTAACATTCACCATCATGTCTCGATGCAACACATGCTAATGTTCACAATTCTATCTAAGTGTGGCACTTGCTAACATTCACAATTCTATCTAATTGTGGCGCTTGCTAACATTCACAATTCTATCTAAGTGTGGCACTTGCTAACATTCACAATCCTATCTCGATGGGACGCAGGCTAATTAATGTGCACATTTCTATCTAAATGTGGTACTTGCTATCATTCCCAATTCTGTCTGGGTCCGGCGCAGGCTAATGTTCACAATTCTATCTAAATGTGGTACTTGCTAACATTCACAATGCTATCTAAGTGTGGCACTTGCTAACATTCACAATGCTATCTAGATGCGACGCAGGCTAATGTTCACAATTTTATCTAGTTGTTAAGCAGGTTAGTGTTAATATCCTGGTCTGCTATGGGATGAGGGCAGGTAGACTAGCTGGGCTTCTGGAGTAGAGTGATTGCTCTACTCCCCACCCAGGCCACATGGACGATATGACTAATTTGTGAAATGCATTGTATGCCACGAGTGCCCTGTAGGAATAATATATTGAGGAACAGTTAAGCCTAGTATACCATGAGCAAGACTTTTTCGATAGTACAAACTGAACTAAAACACTGCCAAGTTATCACAATTAAAGGAAATAAGGCACAGTGAGGTATAGTTGTTTGCTGAGGATCGCACACTGGGATCAAATGGGTGAAGTAGTAATACATTTGAATTCGATCAGCAGTTTCCTGGCCACAAAGGTCACAACTTAGGTAGCAAACCACAGCCTCTTGGTCTCTTCTCTGTCCCTTCTCAAACAGAGCAAGAACGCCAAAGACAATGCATATCTGCAAATTAATTAAAAGTCAATGTATTCGTCCAAGCCATTCTCCTAAATATGATGGCAAATACAAGAAAAGGAAAACATGTTTTTAAAATCAGTGCATTCCAATGAAAAGATATGCACCCAGGCAAGGGTGTTCAGCTAATCAGGGGCTGGAAACAGGGGCGATAGCTGAAAGTGTAGCACCCACGTTTTCCAGCCACCTGAGTCCCTTCCTCCACAGCTGCCATTTCTTTAGGTGCCTCAACACTTAAGCTGCCGGCTGCTGGCAAGCCGTCCTCCTCACTCCTCACTGCTCCCCCATATGTCATCCCCCACCCACCGCTCCACTTACCTGCTGGGGCAACAGGCGCTCTCTCCGTTGCCTCTTCCCACCCCCGCCATAGAAATGGAAAATGGAGTCAGGCCCTTTTCTGCTTATTATGGCATTGAGCATCTTGTTTTTTTTCCCACTGGAGATGCGGCTTGCGCTATATGAGAAGAGCCTGTCTCCAGTAAAAAAATATATATTAGCACCCCGGTGGGGCCCTTGGGTGCAAATAGCTAACACACCCTTGTCGTGGGTGCATACATGGACAGTAATGGCCCTAAACCCTCGCAGAGGCCTTGCTTCACCTGGACATGCCTAAGCTCGAGATGGCAGACCGTTGCCAGCCATGTACGCCCCCCAGCCCCTATTCAGGTATGATTGTTACAATATCTTTTTGACAAGTTGGCAAACCCATACAAATAGACCATACCTCCACAAGTCAAAAAGATGATTGACTATTAAAATACCAAAACAAGAAGACCTCTGATCTGCACAGCCTAACCTTATGATATATGCTGAAAAACCAGTGGTCGAAGTGTAGAAAAGAAATAGTGGAACTATGCTTCCTGCTGGCCTGCCCCTGCTCCCCACAAACTCCATCACCACACCCACTCCCACGCACAATACAACCCCCCAAACACATGCACCTGCTGTTTAATGAAACGTTCAGTGCAGGACATTGAAAGAGCAAGTTTAGACTTCTTCCTACGCATTTATTTAAAAAACAAAACCATTCCAGGATGGTTTCTTTTTAAAATAAAAGTATAGGAAGAGCACAACTTGATACAAAAAAAAGTAGAGGAGCACTGCTCCCAACCACTCCCGCCCACTTCGACCACTGCGAAAAACATGCATTTCAGCTTGTCTTGTCTCCACTTACTCATTTCATATGGTTTAGTCTGTGCTTGCCAATTCATATTATTGATTAACAGGAAAACGCGGCCCATAGAAAGAGGTGAATGTTGCTGCAGGGGCCCAGCAGGATATCGACTTTTCCACTCCTTAAATTTACCACTGGGAAAATTGGCTTGTGATCTGAGCCTGTCAGTGCACTTGAAAGTAAGTGTACCTTAATTTCCTGTCAACGCAGTATCTCTGACCTTAATCTTAAGTCAAACCAGCGGCTCAACGTATCACCCCTCACCAATGGGTAGCAAGGCTAAGTAGTCAGGCTAACCTGAATTATGTCATATTCCCTCTTCTCTTGTACCATATCTATAAGATTGAGGATGACTAACTCTGCATCCAATGCAAGCCACATCATTTTATTTTAGAAACACCCTAAAACTGACTCTTCCCACAAGGACGAGTTATAAGGCACAATCTCTCTTCCTCCAACTGTACGCCTTGTATCCTGGTTGACAGATCCTGTGTGAGTGCATCTTTTATTTCTTTTTGAACACAGGCTGATTCCTAGGTTTCAAGGACCTGCTCAAGAGGTTCCTATGGTCCAGCCTATGAAGTCGCTCTGCTGGAGCAAGAAGCACCTCTATTCTCATTTCATGGTATGACAAACAGGACTCAGACACCTGGTTCTGTGGGTGCTTCCGCAGCATGGAGTGTCGCATAGTAGTAGTATACTATGACACCTTTAGTCATCAAGCTAAACTTGACAGGTTTCCACGCCTCTTTAGACCGGTTGTCCCGCCCTATCTGAGGTCATGTGGCAGAAGTGTCGTCATGCAGGGTTCCCCCCTGGAAGTGCCGCCTGGGCGTAAAGCCCATACCGGAAGTGATGTAGGTGTGTTTAACAGGAACTTGGGCCCTGGTGGGGATGCCCCACCGGATGTGACATCAGAGGGGGTTAGCACAGATGTCCCCTCAAAGCCTGGAGTCCCTAGGGGCCTCCATGAGGGCTTCCCCCGGATGTCCCCCACAAAGCCCCAGAAGTGTGGCGCAGGGTTTTGCACGGTGGGGCGCCTGGAGATGATGGCTGAGCGGCGGTCATCTTTAGGGGTGTGGCGTGCAGGGTGTATATATGCAGCTGGGGTTTGGGGTGTAGGTACAAGCCTCGCATGAAGGTCATGGAAACTCTGATTAAACAGCGTCAGTGAGAGCTGCAGTTATGGCAAGGTATACATAAGGTTGAAACTTTGGGTATTGGTCATGGCTGGTTGTGCTAAAGGTTTTTTTAAGTATTGGGTGGTTGTGTGTCTACACTTATAATGAGACAGGTGGGAAGATAAGCATGGTAGCTATACTAAGAAATCAAAAAGAAAACCCCCCAAAAAATCTGTATATCAAATTATATAAAATATGAAATATGAAATATGAATTTCATATTCCCCACTTTTTTGTAAATCATCATTTAAAAAAAAATAAACCCAAATAATAAATTCTGCCTATCAAATTATATAAAAATAGGCATCATTCATAATTGATAATCCATAATTCAAAACAATTCATATTCATAAACACTGATGGGGTGCTAGGCCAGTGCCCAGCAGGATTTTGAAGCAAAGCCTGTGTTCTTTGAAAAGGCCAGGCTCTGGGGCCTGGGGTGCAGCTCAGGCATCTGGTCTTTTCAAAGAACACAGGCCGCAGATCCTGCAGGGTCCCAGGCCGGAGCAAACAGTGTTAAGAGGCCCAGGCTGACGAGTATATATAGAGCTCAAAAGCAGCTGATGGGCCCTGCCATGTGGTGTTCCAGCTGGAATTCCACAGGAACCTGCCCATAGGAAGTGCATAGCTCTGAACCCCTAGGGGAAATTACATAGCAGACAATAATGGATGTGTCTCTTGAAAATTCCAGGCAGGCTGGAAATGTGCTCAAACGGAAATGCCCCCTCAACAGGCTGCTCAGGGGAAGTGCGTGGATCT
Source organism: Ambystoma mexicanum (assembly GCF_040938575.1). Lineage (NCBI taxonomy): Eukaryota > Metazoa > Chordata > Amphibia > Caudata > Ambystomatidae > Ambystoma > Ambystoma mexicanum. The sequence goes on from NC_090932.1 coordinate 1,309,281,011, forward strand.
AAAGCCCTAGGGGCAAATACTTAGATCCAAGTGGTGGATGGATCCCTTGAAATTTCCAGGGATGCAGGCATCCTGCTCCCCCGCACACAATGCACACAGGATATGCGTAGCCCTGAAGCCCTAGGGGCAATGGCTTAAGTGGTAACACATTGGGTGGCACAGAAGCTGTTCTGGGTTAATTTCAGAGCTATCTGCAAAAAGACAGACACTTGGAGCTCATTATAAATGGAAGGGCTGAATTATTTCAGACCTTTTCCGACTGCTGCTCAGGAATTAACCCATAAAGCCCTTTTTTTTCGGAACCAGCCTGACGTTTAGAGTTACCATGCCGAGTCAGGAGTCATCAAATTTTCAAGTAAACTGGTGTATAATCTATGCGTTGTTGTAGCTTAGGCTGGCCATGTGTAAAATCCTGGCTAAATGTCTTTATTTAATTTGCTTATAGGATCAGTATGCAGCCCCCTCACTGGGTGATGTATTAGATTTAATTCATATTTCAGGTAACATTGACATGTCACTGGCCCTCATTACGACCCTGGCGGAATCCGCGGTGCTAAATGCACCGCGGAGCATGGCGGAAAGCCGCCGATAGCGCCATGGGGGTTGGCGGATTTACCACCCCATGCCGACCTTGGCGGAGCGGTAAATCCCCAATCCCCATTTTACCCTTCCCCATTCCCATTCTTGCCCCATAGGGTATAATGGGAGTGGGGAAGGAGTTAATTACGCCGCCGTAAAGTACGGCGGCGTAATTAACAACGAGGTCCCTTAGCGCCATGGTTTTCTCCGCCCGGTAAAACCAGGCGGAGAAAACCTCCATGGCGCTAAGGGAACTCGTAGTACGGCGGACGGGTCCGCCGCGATTAGCGCTGGCGGAAACCCACTCCGCCAGGGTCCTAATGAGGGCCACTGTGTTTTAAAATATCTATATGTGTATAGGCCCCAATGTTTATTATGCTCTGGGGAAAAATGTGGACTGGGGGACTCTATGTTTAAAACATGGGTTGGCATGTGTTGTTTTGAAGACAAATTTGCAGTTGTCTGATATTAACTTTTTTAAAAGACCAGCCTGGCATGTCTTTTTAAAATGAAAAAAATAATAATGCGGTCCTTGGTGTTATGTGTTCATGGCCATGTGCACCATGGCTGGGGGTGATCAGATGTCCCGGTTTTGCGGGGCCTGGCCCAGTATTTGGTGCCCTTTTTTGTAATAGGTCTTCATTGCTGGCCGGCAGGAATGCACAATCTCGCACATGAGAAATGCTGCTTTTTACAATTTAAGATAGTGGTGGATTGTGATGAATTAATTATAATATGTGTTTCTTTGAGCAGTAACACTTAACCCCACGTCTCCACCTAACGCTACTTGTGTGTAGGGCCTTGATAGCCACGTTCAAGAGTTAGGCATGTTTTTATGTTAGTTGCCCTGTCCCAGTTTTTTACTTTTTAAATCTGGGAACCCTAACCTAGGCCCACATAAGCATGCTTTTAAAATACAGGGGGCATGTGGCATGTATTCCCAGGCAGGCCCACACCAGTAGAAAGTTTGGGCCTGCCTGGGACTACATGCGGCATGCCGCCTGTATTTTAAAAGCGTGCTTCTGCCACAGATGTCAGCCCGCATATTCCAATGGGTGGGGTTGCATCTGAGGGGGCGGGGACACAGATCCCTTAAAGCTCTGTGTCCCCGCCCCCTCAGATGCAACCCGAACTGTTGGAATGTGCGGGCTGACATCTGCGCGTCAGTGTTGGGGGATCTGACTTCACAGATCCCCCGGAGTCTATCTGCATCAGCCTAATGCAGATACAGGTCTTTATTTAAAGAAATAAAGACTTGTATCGGCATGCCTAGCGTGCATATTAATGCCGATACAAGTCTTTTTTTTTCTTTAAATAAAGACCTGTATCGGCATTAAGATTCTCACCCGAACTCGGCATCAAGATGCACGCGGCATGCCTCAGGCATCTTGATGCTGAGTTTGGGTGAACAAAGGCCTCACATCCCAACGACAGAGCCCCAGACATTAGCATTTAAATAGCCACGGTAAACCTTGGCTATTTAAATGTTACTGCCTGGGGCACTGTAGTCGGGATGTGTGCCTTTGTGGAGTGCACATCACAGGCTTTATAATAAATTTGCATTTTATAAACCTCCCTAACGTAACATTCTTGTTTTAAAACATTGTGCTCTGCCTTGTTCGTTTTTATGAAGACTTTTCTAATTGTTCCCTGTTCCGAGATTCCAGCCAGTGGCTTTGCTCAGTGCACTTTATCTGTAGCTTGTCTCATAAATGTTGCTTTTCCCTGTCTGAGAAACTATCCATCATGGGAGCTTTAGCACAGTCGGCAAACATGTATCTGTTAGCTTGTTCACTCTTCGCCATATTACGTGACCCGCCATGGCATCCCCTCTTACCAAGTCACCCTTATCAGATGGCCAGTCTGCCTCATTACAACTCTGGTGGTAGCCCTGCCCTTATCAAGGGCACGGCTGCCACCGGAGTTGCATTTTTCCCGGCACCCGCAAATATGCAAGAACCGCGTCATGCCGAGCTCGGCGGACCCGGTAATTGCCCATTTGCGGGTGCCGGTAACAAGGGCCTTCCGATCCCCATTCTGCCCCATAGGGCTGAATGGGGATGGGGAGGTCGGCTGCACCGGCACATGCAGAGTTGTGCCGGTACATCCAACGTGCTCTGCTCGTGGGTGCCGTTACACCCGCCAGGAAAAACCTGGCGGGTGAAACGGCACCCGCAGCAGAGCACGTAGTATGGCAGTCCGGGAACTACGGTACCGGCATGCTTACCGGTACCGTAGTTCCCGGACCACCATGCTTGTAATGAGGCCCAGTGTACCTTAACTTTCCCTGAAATATCTGAGTCTTTGTGCATGCTATTGGTACAGGGTTAAAAACATCTTAGTACTAATTTCATCATATCGTTTTTCAATATTTTGTATCCTCATATCTGCTCATTTTTGTTTTTTGCTCAAGTGCTTGTTACACACACAGCCGTGTTGAATGCTTTTTGGGTGCCACTGGAGCAACCTTTTTCACATCAGCTGATACAATACATGATAAGTCCCGGGAGGATAGCGGCAACGTGCGTGCCTTGGAAGCAAGATGACACAAAGTAACAAAGGTTCGATCCCCAGGGTCTGCACTTAGAAACCTCTGGATAAAATAACCTATCACATCACATCACGTCACAGGCTAGAACTGGCCCCAAGTAGGCTGTTTTTGAAAATAAAAAGAAATGTAGATTGTACATTTTAAAGAATATTTTATTCAGCCACAACAGCCAGAGACTATAAGCAGCATAGTGAAGTAACCCATCAAAATGCCCCATGGGCCCCAGGTGTAAGTGGTAATTCATTTCTTTTGTGACACTGTTTGAACGGCACACCAAGGATAAGGTTTTTGATCAAATGTGTGGCATATTGTACATTTTAAAGAATATTTATGCATCAACGCTGTTCAAAGCTATTAGCCTCATAGTTAACTAACTCATCAAGCAGTCCCCCAACGGGCCCCAGTGTATAAGGTCCCCAAGCATGGCGTGTTGTTTCTTCTCCCCTCATGTGTCTGGGGGCCCTGGGGTCAGTCATTTGCAGTATGGGAGGCCAGAGGTTTATTTATTTAATTTTATTTTTTTCTAGCAGATGAATATGATGCATGGAATGCATGCTTGGAGGACATCTGCATCAATTCGGAAACACTTATCGCTATCCTGACCGAAAATGGATTTGCTAATATAGAAGATTTTGGTGCGTATTATCAATATATATTTAATATCGGATATTAATATTGAATAATGTAATATTTGGGCATTAACAGCAGCTGTTGATCTTTAATAATTTAATATTGGGCATTAATATCAGCTGTTGATAATTAATAATGGTTAATATTTAATATTTGTAATTGGATTTTTAATTATAATTTTCCTTTTTACAATAACGTATACTGGTGCTTTATTTTTAAGCGGTGACGCACAATCACACATATGACAAGACCGATGACGCTCAAAAGCTTGATGCAGGGACCTCTGACGCTGGGACTTCTGAGGCTGGGAGAGAGGCAGCGGGCATTGTAGCAGGTAATGGCCACTGTCACTTTAGATATGTTTGTTAAAGGTCGACCCTTGCAAAGCCTGTATGCCTTTTTATAGGGGACCAGGTGTTTTCCACAAATTGAGTCTTTAGTGTAAAATATGATTATGCATTTGAAGCATGCGGTGGGCGTGTGAATCCTTGATGTAGAGCCTGTTGGTAAATGTTTTCTTTGATTTTATTTCAGAGCCACATGCTGGAGGTCCAACGCCATCGACTGTCCCATCAGATGCCCATGCTGGAGGACCAACAACATCGGCTGCCACACCCAGGCCACACGCTGGAGGCCCAGCACCATCAACTGTCCTGTCATTAAAGCAGCAGTAACCTGCTGCGGATACACATTGTATGTTTGTATGACTACTAACCAACAAACCCTTTCTTTCCACAGCGATGGGTGTTAATATTTCAGTGTGTCTTTGTAAAACCCCATACCGGCTCGAACATGTCATTCTAGCGGGTTGTTTGGGTTTTTGTTCCCAACTAGGCCTTTTAATATTTTAATGTGAGTTTGTAACCCTTTATGTTTACCTTAGCATTTCATTGTAAAGTTTTGCTTGGTCTGTTCTTTCTGTAATACAACACTAAAACTGTTTTTTCTTTTGTTTAATTTTAGGGGCTTGTGTTGTGTCGGAGGAAGAAGTCATAGCGCAAACACCCTCTGTGACCCCACCCCCGCTCACCCAGCCATCTGCAGGTCAGCCGCATACACTGTCGTTGTAGAATGCCAATAGCCTTGACTCTGTCTCAGATGGGGCGGTACAGATCCTTTTAAATAAAAGGAGGTGCTAATCACTTAACAAGGGGCGGGGGTCTCAAGGATTTGCAAATGTTCTAGTTACCTTTAAGCCACAAATGTATTATTGTTCCCAACAACCATATACTCCAGCCTATTGAACATTGCATGCGGTTGCATACCCCACCTGTTGTAGCAACTGTGAATGTTAGACCTCCCCAGGAGACACACCTCGGGGGTGTCATTACACAGGGCCTGGGGCTCCCTGTGGCGAGCTCCGAAAACCTTTTAGCCGGAGTCTCGGGTAGCCCTCGCCTGTGGACCCCCAGTTGTGGTGAGATCATACCCCTGCATGTGTACTCCCCAACAAGCCCCACAAACAGTGGCTTGGGTAGCCCCCACCCGTGGTCCCCCGGTTGTGGAGAGATCACCCCACCCCATGCGTTCTCACAACGAGCCCCAACCATGAGATAGATATTACTGTTTCTGAAGATATAGAACGTGGGGGGGGGTTCAACCTAGCACCAGTGCCGTCCTAGATTCGGCCCCTATTATAATAATTGCTGATTCACCCATAAAAGTGGAAATCATCGTTTTTTCAGATTCCCCCTTAAAAATAGAGTCTCAAGACTTTGTATATGCCTCTATTATCTGTGGATCAGGCTATGTCCCGAAACCCCTTGATATGTCCTGCAGGGGACCCAACGGTGTAAACAAACAATGCCGTACCACAGCCATTTATTGTACAGAGCATAACATACAGCCCTTAAATACCCCAAAACCTGTGAATCTTAACACATCGAAAGGCTTTGTAAATATTTGTGATTCTAAAAGGGATAGCATTGTTAAGCAGTTTTTTCAACCCCCAGGTTTAAAAAAACGGAGAAAGGAAAAACATTTATTAGGGCTGCATAACAACTATAGATTATGACACCAGGATTGTAGTTTGAGACACAGGCCTGGTAAAAAATATCTAGCAGTTATGCGTAAGCATGTGTCTAAGGTCAAGCATGTCCTTTACATGAGGGAATCTAAAAACAGGGGGAACACCTCAGCTAAAAAAATAATGAAAAATAAAAGACCCCTAACTCTTAAAAACAAACTAAAAAAAAGAAACTGCTGCCACAAAAGCATATACAGCACAGCCCTGATTTTGCAGACCCCCCAGATCAGGGGTAGACCCCAAGCTGTGTACAGACAATACCTACTTAAGCGCAGAGCCTAAGACACCGCTGTTAGTGTTGAAATATACAAGCAGACCCTCAAATTCGGTTAAAAATCGCTGCATCCCTGCAAAAGATTTACCAGAACAACGTTTAAAATGGTTTCGAACCCGCAGGCAGTGGCAATTGTTTCTGAAACACTTGAGAAAAGCGGAAATAATCATCATGCAGCGCTCACTTAAAGATTTAGATTCATTGTTGTCACACATACAGCAATAAGGCGGCTCACAGGTGCCACTTACACTGCAACATGTGTCAGAGAGATGATTGCGTGGTGATCAGGGAATCAGTCTTTAAATTTCCCCAGTGTAAAACAATTGCCTGGTCCAAAGAATATCTTCAACAACACATTGAAAAAACATTTCAAGGTACAGCCGAATGTCATCTAAAAACAGACTGCAGGGCCTGGGTCATTTTATAAAGGTCAAACATAACTGTAAGGGTAGGATCTGTCCCCGATATAATGTGGAAGTTGTCTCCCTGGATGAACACCAGTGTTATATGAGACACCCAAAAGAAGTAACCAAGACCGAGACATACATAATCTTTGACATGGAGTGTATGCAAGAGACAGGCCTACTCATACCCAACTATATCTATGCAAAACATCTCACTCGTGAAGACAGTTGGGCGTTCAATGTTCCTGACTGTGTCAACCGATTTATCACCACATTTCTGTCTATGAAATTCTGGGGGTATAGCTTTTTGGCTCACAACAGTCAGAGCTATGATGGTTTCTTCATAATACAGCAACTGGTTAATGAGAGAGTCGACGTCAAACTGATAACTCAGGGTGCAAAGCGAAGCTCCTTGTGGTACCAGACCTTAAAATTTGCTTTATCAACAGTTTGAATTTTCTACCCATGAAGTTAAGCGAACTGCCTAAGGCTTTTGGTTTCCCGGCGTCCAAAGGGTATTTCCCACATTTGTTTAACACAGTCCAGAATCAGAATTATG